>NC_090935.1:1069138307-1079138307 GCF_040938575.1 Ambystoma mexicanum | reverse complement strand
TTGTTACCATAACATCCCTATAACAAAGACTTTTCACTGAATTTCATAGGTTTTTATTAGTGCAACTTAACTATAACATCCCTTTAACAACATTATTTCAGTGAATATTATATATATATATATATATATATATATATATATATATATATATATATATATATATATATATATATATATATATATATATATATATATATATATATATATATATATATATATATATATATATATATATATATATATATTGCCATGTAGTTATGGTTAAGTTGCTAAACCCATAGGAAGAGCACTTTTTGGGTGGCTTGTAACTTTGCTCTCCCTGGACAAATCCTCACCAAACTTTGCAAAAGAAGTATATGGCCCACTCTGAATTTATCTGCAAGGTTTGAGGTTTGGTGAGGTTTGGTCAAGGGGGGGCAATGTTATAGGGGGGTCCCCATTTTTTTCCCATAAACTGAATGGAGGAAAGGTTTTGCGCACGCCTACAGCCCAAACCGCTGGACGGATTTTCACCAAATCTGCGGCAGGAGCAGCAGCTTGATCCCAAAAGCGTGCTTTTGTAAATTTGGTGAAAATCTGTTGAGCAGTTTTTTTTTTAAATGAGCAAGAAGAGGGTCTAAAAAATGTGTGAAATCAATGTCTGCTTCGCGGACACACTTACCTGTTCGCTCCGTGGACAGGACACCGATTTAATAAACAGCTTGCGTCGTGTCCGTGGACACGTGACATGCTCGCTGATTGGTTGGGGTGAAGCGGGAGGTGCGTCACATTCATTCAATGTGCCCGCCATATTGGACAGCGTGGCGTAGAGTGAGCATAAATCCAATTTTGGGGAGTGTGCTGGTGTGTAGGAGTGCTTGAAGAGGTTGGGTGAGTAAGAGATGGTTCAAAGGATGTATTTGTTTAGGTGGGAGAAGGCCGTGATGTGTTTGCAGTGTCCGCGGTCACCGTGGTTGTCCGCGGACATACTAAACACTGGGCGCACTACTAGTTATTTTACTTTACTGTGATGTTGGTTTTGGATCGTTAGTAGAGCATTGGGTGAAGAGGGTATTTATTGAAGAGTTTGTGCGTTGGTTGTAATTATTATTTTAGAATGTTAATTGAAGTGGATAGGTTTTGAGGTGGATGTGTTGTGTTTTTGGGTTGTGGTCATTTGGTAGGTGTCTGTTTCTATGGGTGTAATATGCTGCAATGGTTGTGGCCAGGGCCTAGAGGCTTGGATGCAGTCAAGATTGTAGTGTTTGGCAACAAGCACTGCAGCATAAGATACCCATGGAAGCAAACATTTTGGATTGTGGTCTATGGTCAGGTGTTTGCTTGAATGGGTGTGTTATGGTGTTTGTGAGTCCAATCATTATATACTTACTGTTTGGCTTTCTGTGGTTGTATGCAGATTTTTCATGACATGGGTAGTTGGAGCAGACATTTTTTTTCAATCACTGTGATAAAAGAAAAAAAAACACATGTTAGTGTAGGTGGTTTATAATGAGTATTGCATTACATAGTACACATTTCTGTATTTTGTCAACCCTCATAGTTAGTGCTTTAAAAGTACTATAGTTCAAACCAGTTTACTGTGCAATTTGCTCAGTTCCTGTGCAGGGGAGTTGCTAGGTCTGGAAAAGACCCGGGGCTAAGTTGATGTTGGAATTGCTGGGACTGGGGGCTAGCTAGTCTTTTGGCTGTAGCTCCTGAGATTCTATCCGGGGCTACAAACAAAAGATCAGGGGCTATAGCCCCCTTAGCCCCCCCTAGCAACGCCCCTGTTCCTGTGTTTGTTCATTAAATCATTGAGTCTGTGGGAAAACAACCCATGCTGGATTTAAAAAAAAATGTTCTATGATGTGGTACAATATATTTCTTTCATTGATTTCAGTAGGAGGAATTGAATAGGTGTATGGTTTTTGATTTGGAAGTGGTGGTAGTATTGTTGCAATTAAATAGCCGTTGGTGTATTCTATTTGTTCATTTCTTTTTCTTTTTTAGTGGTATTCATCTAACTGTTGGCTTGTTGCAGGTTTTTGGGCCAGTTAGATACCTGTTGGCGTATTCTAACTGTTTATTTCTTGTTTCTTTTTAGTGGTATTAATTTATCTGTTTGCTATTTGCAAAATCTTGGGGCAGTTAGATACCTGTTGGCGTATTCTATCTGTTTATTTCTTGTTTCATTTTAGTGATATTCATTTATCTGTTTGCTTGTTGAATAATTTTGGGGCAGTTAGATACCTGTTGGCGTATTCTAACTGTTCATAGTTTTGCTACACAGATTAGGTATTAAATTCTGATTTTAAGAATATTAAGTAAGCGTTTACAATATTTTCTGGCAATCTCTGTTTTAGAGTAATGGTATTATCATTACATTCAAGCCATCCACAATTCTTTTTTTGTATATGCAGTGCAGTGACCTGCATTGGTTGTGGCTCCTGCGTGGTAGAATATACCTATTGTTGTGAAAGTTTTCTTACCAAGTGATACTTGACCATGTGTGAATCCAGTCAGCTTGCAGTTGTTTTTGGTACCATCTGCATTGTAACATAAAAGCACGCCTATTACGTATTTACTATGTGCCTGTATTTGTAAGGTGGAGCGATTATCTGAAGTGCAGGTAGTACATAATCTGCTTTGGTTTGCATTTTGTACAAGTTGCTGAAATGGAATGGATTCACAGTTAGGTATGGATACATATACAAAGCGTTCATTAGGAACTTCTTGTTGTGCGACATGGCTGCAAAGAGTGCATGTATGTTTCACATGTATGAAATCTGGAAGATTTCATTCAGAGGTTTGTTTTAGTTTTCTAGTACTTATAGTAAGTACATTAGAAATTCCTGTGTATCTTCTTTTGTGTTTATAGTTATAGTGAATGTGACCATTCCAGCACAGTAGTCCAATCCTTCCTTATTCCAGAAACACTGTAAGTGTTGTCAGGATTGTTGGTTGCATTTCTATGAAGGACTAACATTTGCAAACACAATTGGTCTGTCCCGCAGAAGTAAATGTTGTCAATAATTGGTGGCAATTGGAATAGAATATTGATTGCAACATTTGCGTAGCAATTTACAATAGTTGTATTTGAAAATTTGAATGGACATGACAGTTCTTTATCCAAGTCATTTGTTCGGCGTGCATGTGTTTTCTTTGGAGAGGTAGTTGACTTTGTTTGTGCAATTGATTCTTCTTTGGTTGTAGTCCTTGATGAAATAGTAGCTTCTTTTAATTTATTTGGAGGAATTGCTGTGAGACCTGCATCATTTGAGAGTTAAGTCATTTTCTTTTATAAAGTTTAGCTTTTCGTCGAACCGATGGGGGTGTAGAGTGAATGCAGTCTATTGTATTTTAGAATGCAAGGAATATCAGCATTTACTTTACTTACTACCTAGCAACCGAGCCTTGTCTCTGGATTGTCCACCCCAGGCCCTTTGTTTGATATGCGATGATCGGAAGGCTTCAGCTGGCCTGCATACCTCTAATGCCTGCTATTTAAGGCCAGGGTCTGTCTGCCTCTGTCCGTGGATGATCGCAGTGAGCAGGTGAACACGCTCAAGTAAGTACATTATCGATCACTCGCCCTCTCCCCTTGCCTAGTACCTTTAGTCCGGTACAACCACTGCCCAAGTACTCTGTAAAGAGTCACAAGTACCAACTGCTGCTGCATTTGCTACTTCGCTCGTAGACGAGCACCATCGTCGGCGCCAAGGCGAAGTACTACTCTGTGCCCTAACCAACAGCATCCGCAACAGAGAGTACTGCCACCCCCTCTGACTGTCCGCTACTATACAAGGCTGCTCAGACTTCACCGCAATAGCCTACCCCTCATACTCACTACTACTGATACGAAAATCTGCTCAAGAGCCATGTTGACATACTGTCCGCCTTTCCTTGCTGTGATCTATTGAAATGTCTTCCTGTTGCATAGTGTAGCAGTCTCCCACCTCATCTGTTAATGCAGGTCTGCTCACACCGACCCAACTGCACTTTCCTACCCATTGTGTCATCTGGTGTTGTGTCACATTTAACTATGCCTGTGCTGGAATAGCCTACTTTTGCACCATAGCATTTGTGTACTGCTGCTCTCTTGACTAGCACCTTTGCATTTAACTGACCGTGGCTATGTTGAAATAGCATATTTGTACCCTTGCATGTATATTCGAGGATTAGTAACTTGCACCCTTTCGCTCTTAATTGACATAGCCTGTGCTTAATAGTTTACTCGCATGTACTCGCATATAGCCAATTTTACCACTGCTAAACACATGCTCTAACGGCTTCACTGCCATATTCGAAACGTTTGTTAGGAGCCGATCTGCAATCTGCTAAACATATCGTAGAACAGCCTTACTGTCAAATGCCCAGAGTGCATGGAAGCAGCCCTCTTCCTACTAGCTAATCCTGTTTGATATATCCCTATTATCTTTACCTAACGTGCTCAAAAATAGTTCATCTGTCAGCCGTACACTAATTTCAGTATGTTTGCCACGTTCCGCCTTGATAGCACACTAGCCATCTTACTCATCCTAAATATTTTACTGCTCTATATCAGGATGTATCCGCTCAAATGGTTAGACACTTCCACAATTACTAACTGCACCATAAGTAACATTCTCAGGACAGACCTTCCCACTCTCTACATGTCGCATGCACTCATTCACCCAACTGGCACTCCAGACTCCTCAGACTCAGAACACGCACTCAACCTATGCTCATCACTGCCCTACCCATGCATGCAACATACAGAAACCTCAGACTAGGAGCTTGCACCTCTGCTAAACTTAACCACCTACTACCAACTCCAAGACTATGCTGCCATCCAAAATAAAGCCCACTCTCAACATCACCAAGTCACACAAGCCCACACCCAAAGCAACCAACCAGCCACAACTAAACAGAAATAACTCCACACCATACCTTAGATGCAGCCTACTCAATGTCCGCTCTCTTTCCTCCCATGCTCTTGAAATGAATGACCTCATCTCAAGCCATGACTTAGATATATTAGCCATCACTTGAACATGGCGACACAAAGCCTCAGGCCCAACCATAACCTTAGCCCTAGCCACAGGCTACTCTATCCTCAGACAGGACAGACCTGTAAAAATAGGAGGGGGAGTAGCTCTAATCTTCAAAAATGCTCTACATATTAGGTCCATACCCCACCCTTGGGAGGGTAATGCAGATATCCTCTCAGCCAAATTGTCACTCTCACCCAAAAACACCATCAATATTAATATTATCTATCAGCCCCCAGGACTCCCATGGACTCCCAGGACTTTCAAGGGCACATCACCCACTTACTCAATGAAAACATTAAAAAAACACAAAAACCCTACTCTTAGGAGACATCAAACGTGGACTCAATAACCCCAATGATAAAACTGCTATCTCATTCAGCAAGGACCTCTCAGACTTGGGTTTCTCCCAGAAGAAGTTGACCCCGACCCACTCCAAAGGCCGAACCCTGGATTGGGTGGCCGACCACAACTGTGATTCCAACATCACTTCTAGTACGGTCTACCCCTGGACAGACCATAGATGTATACAATTCACCATCCCTACTACCCCAAGTACCAAAACCACCCCACATGTACCTGCCACCCTAGCAAGAAGCTCTAAAAAGTTAACAGCTGAAAACCTCTAACCCTTTTTGCACAGCCCATGCATGGCACCTCCTTTCTCACAAGACCCAAACATCTTAGCAGACATATTTAAGGATACCCTAATTTATGCAGTCAACACAATTGCCCCACTAGAAAATAAGAAAGAAAAGAAGTCATTCCACTCCAACTCGTGGTCCACTGAAGACCTCCAAACGTTACGCAATCATAAACGACAGGCGCAAAAACATTGGCAGGCTAATCCCTGTGACCCCACCAAAGAAAATGTCAAAACAACGGCCAAAAAATACAAAGACGCCATCTTTAAGGCTAAATCTGAAGCGTATAATTGCCGAATAACCGATGCCAAGTCCCAGTCCAAAGAACTCTTTACCATCTTTAATGAACTCACAGATCCCCCCATCTCCACTGACAAGATTGTTAAAGATGAAGCATGGTGCACTAGCATTCAAGCTGCCATGCTAAAAAATATAGATCTCCTACAAAATAAAATTTTAGACCATTACAATGCCCTTCTAAAACAGAACCAGCCAACTCAGACCCCACCTAGCAGCAAAACGATCAACTTCCCTGAATTCACATTCAAAGACATCTTGGAAACGGAAGTCAAGGACATCCTCAAACTCCTTAAACCATCGCTATGTAAAGGCGATGAGTGCCCCCCCTAAGATCATCAAGGAGTGTGCGGAGCCTTTTGCTCCTCTTCTGAGCGCATTCATTAACACCTCATTGTCTCATAAAGCCTCAAAGAGGCATGGCTGTGCCCTGTCTTAAAAAAGCCAAAACTAGACCCTTTACAGCCAAATAACTACAAGCCTATAACAACTGTACTATTTCTTCTTAAAATATTAGACAAGGATGCTCGAAGCCAGATCCAAAGCTACCTAGAAACCAATGCTATCCTAGGAAAAACACAGTCGGGATTCTGCAAAGGGCACGGAACCGAGACCGCACTGCTGGATCTAAAAAATCAAATCACTCAAATCCTGGACAATGGTAAACCCACCCTCCTACTCCTCCTCGACATCTCAGTGGTGTTCCATCTTGTGGATCATAAAACCCTCACTGCACACCTCACGCAAGTAGCACACTTCTCCAACCAAGCAGCTTCATGGATCACCTCCCACTTAGTAAACAATCCAGCGGCACGTCTCTACTCTATTAGTCTCTATTAGTAGAGACGTGCCGCTGGATTGTTTTCCGAACGCCACGAACCTGTGCCGTGGTGGAAGACCCTGGTGAGGTCTGTGCATTGGTCCATATGTGAACCATCCGGATACAACAATTGGAATATATCAGTTGATTATGCCAAAGGCGTGTGAATGAATTTTTATCGCATGGATCAACATAGATTGATGTCTAGAATACTATAGAGTCCTGTGGAGGATTGATTCCGTCGTTCTACTTACCTACCCTAGAAGTTGGGTCTTGGGGAATGAACATTGGCCTACGCACTTTCGAAAAGGGCAGATTTTCTTTGTGCCCTACGTCCTGAAGAAGGTCTTTTGAGACCGAAACACGTGTCGACGACTTGCAGACGACTTGCAGTGTGCATCTGGATTAATAAAAACACCAGATCTCTGACACCGATACTTTGGACCGGGTCATCAGTATATGCAAAAACTAAGGAAGATCATACTCAGAGCAGAAGTTGACACTGCCTTGATAAGTCAAATTAGTTTTATTGTTGATGGTTTGAAAGTGAAAGTATGGGATTAAGTGTGATTGCTTAAGATATGAATGCCCAAGTGATGGAATGAATTATTTGATTTTATGGTTTTACATCACCTCCCACTTAGAAAGAAGAGCTATGAAAGTCTTTTCAAACATAGCTAATGCAACCCCCACCATTATCCACTGCAGAGTCCCACAAGGACCCTGTACTGCTCCTATGCTATTCAATCTTTTTACAAATCCCCTTTTTGATGAACTGAATGCACTTGGGATCGCATACACAAATTATGCTGACGATACCCAGGTCCTCCTTCCCTTAACCGGCTCATACCACCAAGACGCTGCAGCCCTAAGGCAAATCTATTCCACGATCCAAACATGGATGGCCACAAATGGCCTATGCCTCAATGGGGATAAGACTGAGATTCTTATCCTCGGCCAAAAGGCTACCTTAGCTAAGCTAGACGGTCTCTACTCAAACTTCAACATCGACAACTGCATCATTCCAGTCCTTTCTTCTGTCAAGGCCCTCGGGGTTCACATAGATGCTACACTGTCAATGAACAAGCAAGTCAACACCATTGTCTCCTCCTCTGCACTAAGCGCTAAACTCGTCAATGCCATAAAACCCTTCTTAACTAAGGAAAACTGTCTATCAATAGCCAGAGCCACCATAGGGGCAAAGCTTGATTACTGCAATGCGCTCCCAGCCGGCACCTCCTCAAAAAACTTAAACAGACTCCAAATCACCCAAAATAATCACTAAGAGCAGCCTTAAGCATCCCAAAGAGAGACCACATCTCACAAATAAGAAAGTCTGTTCATTGGCTCCCAGTTAAAGACTGTATCACATTCAAAATCCTCACGACCACACACAAATGTATTAACTTCACAGCACCGCCATATCTCTCTGACACACTATCCAGATCCAGCACAACCAGGCTGACCAGAGCCTGGTACGTTAATAAACTCACTGTACCACGCATTAATACGGCCAAAGCAGGTGGAATAGCTTTCCCATATCTAGCCCCTAAGCTCTGGAATGCGCTCCCTACTGCACTCAGAGCTGAAACTTCTCTCACTGCCTTTTGAAAAAACCTCAAAACTGTTCTTTTTAACTAACCGCTTGCTTAATTCTCTCCCTTTCTCTTTTCCCAATTTACATGCGTTCAAACTTTCCTATGTAATCTGTAAACTGTACAATAACAATGCCTGTATGTTTAATGTATATGTCACTAAATTCTGATCATTCTCTGTAACTAGCGACACGATGCCTTTGGGCTGCTGAGTGCTTTACAAATATGAATAAATAAATAAATAAATACAGTTGTTTAGAAATAGGCTGTCGAGTGTACGTAAGCGTGACAGTGCTACATAGCTTATGCCTTCTTTAAACACTGTGCTACCAATATCTATCATTGCTTTACCTTGGGTAAGACCTTGCCATTTGTGAATGGTGACTGCATATGCTAGAGTTGGAGAAAATTGTTCTCTGCGTACAAACATGTCTTTGAAAAGAAGGAAGCTGTCTGTTGAGTGTCCTATCCTTTTAACTTTTGATAGTTTGTCAAAGAGAATATTGACAAACTTAATGTTGTTGTCACGTGGGTATGTTTGAAAGCCAACAACCGTTTAAGCATTACTCTACAGTTTAAAGATAATTTTAATATTTTCTGCAAACCAGCTGTGTTAGAGATAGAGTTGTGTAAGGTATTTAGCCTTGTTGTGGCTTGTTGACACATGGGTAGTGTCATACCATGTACGTCCAGTTTATCTGTGGAGAAGATTCGAAGTATTGGTTGCATTTCTTTGTTTAACATTGTTTCATTACATTTTGAACAGCTTGCAAGATTTGGCATCAAGGACATACATTTTACATTTGTGTGTGCTAATTGTTCCATGACACCAATAGCACATTAGTTATGGTCACAGAGTGCATGGATGTGCCTGGTTTTCTTGAGATAGTACACCAACTCTAATACTTTTTAAAATGTTGGTGTATGTGAGGTCTGCAGTCTGACACATGTTTTCAGTTAATTCTCTGTATTGGAAATTTTGCCGAAGGTTGTCATTTCCTATGCTGCCAAGGGTTTTACGGCATAGTTTGAACCCTAAGGTTTTAAAAATAGGTTCACCTTCAACTGATGTTAATTGAAGAAGATCTCCGAAAACTATAATGTGTTTTCCCCAAAAGAGTTCTTCATAGTCTGTTTTCAGGACCTCTTGTAATCTGAGGTGAATGAAGGCTAACATTAGATTGGAAATCATGCTTACCTTATCTATTAGCAGCATTTTCATTAGTTTGAAAACTCTGCATAGTTCCATTGCAGCTTCTGGAGAAAGTTTCTACTGGAAGGAGTAGAAATCAGTGTAAAGTGATACCGCCTATGTTGTAGGCAGCTAAACCTATGGAGGCAGTTACAACAGCTGACAGTTTGTTGTTTGTCAGTTGTTGGAGGAACTTGCTGATGATTTTGATTAAGAAAGTTTTGCCTGAACCAGCTTGACCATTCACGTATAGCAGTATAGGTTTGTAGTCTTTCATGCTGCACACCATGTTCAATTTGCTTTGTTATTTCTTGGAAAATGCTACGCTGCTCAGTGATTAGTTGTGATTTCAGTGCAGCAAAGTCTTCTGTAGATTGCTCATACTGACACATGGTGTTTTCTACTTCTGTCATGGATAATTTTGCCTCATTTGCTATTTTTAATGACAATTTAATATGATTAATTAAGCTTTGTTTGGTAAGTTTCACAAATGTCCACTCTGTATCTACCTTTCTTCTCATCTGGCTTAATACTATTTTTGTATGTGAAGTATTCGGCTATGTGGTATAGACACATGGTTTCCAAAGTGGTTATCCTGTTTGGGTAGTATGTGTCTAGTAAATTGTTTTTCAAAATATCTTGGCTGTTGGGATAATTTTTGGCTATTGTTTCTATATCTTCATGTGATTTCAGAACTCTTTTTCTAGATTTAGCAGGACCAAGGCTTAGCCATACTATATTTTCAGATTTTCCATAAGTGGAAGTACTGGTTAGACAGTCTGCAGCTTCATAGCAGCCACATTCTCTATGGGAGAGCATTTTTATGCCTAAGCTGTACAATTTCTGTGATGGTGTTTTGTCAGATGATATGTCATCCCAGAGGTATTGGAGCTCTGTTTTTTCTGCTTTAGTTAAGTAGGCTGTGACATATCAAGCAGCTGTGGTGGAATTGTCTGCAATGTACTGCACATCTATATTTGAATTCCATAGGAGGGCAATGATTGCATTGTAATCATTGATGTATTTTGATCCTTCTGTTCTGTTTATGTAATATATGTTCTTAGGTGATTTACCTTTGAAACTATGTCTAACTGAGACATTAAGTTGTTTACTTGACCTGTTGTTGAAACTGGTCTAGGGAAACAAAAGTAGCATTTGGTGTAGTATTTCCCTTCGTTTTATATTTACGACGACAATACTTCCCACAATTGTATTTCTGAAATTGTAAAATTTGTGCATGAAGGTCACAATGTGTCATTTGTGAAGGGATTTCACAAGTGACTTACTTTTGGATGAACTGCAAAACAGTGGCATCACTGTCCTGACCAAATTTAGGAACCTCTTTAATCCACAAAAGCATGTGGATGTATGGTGCTCCTCTGGCTTGGTATTCTTTTCTCCAAATGAAGTGTTACACTTCTCTGAGGGGAGGAACAGTTTTAATACAGATGAAGTATAGCATAGCAATGAAGCGGTGAGCAGAGTTCTCCTGGTGTTTTTATATCTATATTTGTTTTGTCTTTGTTTGCTATGCATAGGAAATCGTGTAAATCTTCCCATGCACATTCTGCACAACTTAATGTCACAAACCAAGTGGGTGGGACAAGGTTTCTTATCATACAGCGTACATCTCTGTGACGTCAGAACCAGTATTCTTTTGTACCACGCATGTTTGCTTAAAGATTTGTAATGCTTGACTGTAAAACCTCATCTTTTTCTTACACTATTTGAAGCAATTGCATAGCTGACATATTTTGAAAATTGGTATCTGATTTCAATGTGTGTGCAACTCTGTAGCATAGAGTTGCTAGTTCACTTTCAAAGAGAAGGTGGAATATGTATTCCACGTTTTATCTGAATCTGGGGTCTTCAGAATACATTCTTAAAGAGCGGTATTTCGATGCTGTTATTTGTGTGGGTCTATCATTGTACCTTCCTCCTTTTCCAGTAGGAAAGAGTAGGGGAAAGGCACGCGCTTCTATACTTTTTTTCCTTATGCTGGTTTGAGATCCTTAAGCTTATCGCATTTGGTACGTTTACAGTGCATCATCTATGGTGTCTTTAGAGTGTAATGGGTGAGTTGCATAATGGTCTAAAATTTTGGATTCTGTAGCAGGATCTAGAAGTTGAAATTGAACAGTTTCTGATGAGTCTTGAATTATTTCAGTGATTTCCCTCAGGTTTCTTCAATATTTATTTCTTTGTACTATTCATTGTTGTCTTTTAGATATTGCAAGGCTTGTCTAACTTTAAATAAGTCCACGAGTCGTTGTCAATTCTTTTTGTCTTTTGTGGGTACGCCAGTTACTAAGATAATTAAAGATTGATCTATTGGAGGTTGCACCCCCAGAGTGTGTATATTTTCTTTGAGATCTAATGGCAAATAAACTACTTTGCCACAAATGCCTTTCAGTAATTCAGAGGGAGGTAGTTTTGCTGTTTTTGGTTGAAGGCGTATTATTGCTTGAAATGGGTGCACTGTTTGAATTATGATGCTCTCATACAAGTTAAGTTGTTGAAGGGGTTTGGTAGTGGGAATAATTCCTAGTTATTTGTGATAGCATGTGAAGGTGTTTAGTTGTTGTCAAGTTTTGCAGTGCAGTAACTGCAAAGTATTAAGGGGTCAGTAATTTCGTATTTGTTTTCTGCTATAAGATAGAGAGCTAATTGGAACCACATGGAATCTTCATTGTCTTCTATTTTTTTACATTAGTTCTACAGTTTTTGTGCTGTTCTTATAAAAAGTCCTGTGGCAACACACACACACATGGTTTGGTACTTCAGCAGATGTACTTTTAAACGTTAGTATTTCTTTTTTGTATGTGTGTAGTAGAAGGTTGCCATCTGTGAAGTTGTTACTAGTCTGTTGTAAAGCAATTGCATTTTGTAAGTGGTTTTCACTTCCAAAATATTTTCTCTGGATATGCTATATTTCTTCAAGTAGTTATTTGGCTGTACCATGTAGAAGATTGTTATTTAAATTGGCTAGTGCTAAAGCGGGACTTTTGGCATAGTACAGTTTATGAACCAGATTTCTTATAGTTGAATGGTGTGTTGATATCATTTTGATATGGTGGAAGGTGGTTTTGCAAATAGGTCCAGAAATGCAGGGTAATGAATGTCCTTTTAGTCCTGTGTATTTGCACACTGAACAGGAGTCCATACTTTGTAAAATTTTATTTTCAATTTGTCTTTGCCTTTCACATACTGATTGAGGAACAGGCATAAAGATCTGAAAGATTTTTTGGCTATGTTACACATTGATGTGCACAGCCATTTGTAGACTGGACGCATTGGTTCAGTGGAATGGAGAGTTGATACTAAGACTTCTGGGGACATTTTTGTTAGCAGCGCTTCTTGTTTCATAATGGTATTCTTACTACACTGCTGTGTATGGCAATTGGGTTTATTTGCTATTATTTGTATACTTCCTCATTGAAATATGGTTCTGTGCTGGTGGTTTGAGTCCATTCACCTCCAGAGATATTTGCGAAGTTATGTTTGTTGATATTCCGTTTATTGAGAAGTCTTTTTTGTATTTTAGTACTTATTTTTTTTTAGTGGCTTCATTCTGTTTAAAACTAAAATAAATAATTTCCTTTTGAGAAGGATTGAACTGTCTATGAGAGCTTCTAGGATTAATTTTCTACGGTAGGTTTTAAGGGTTGTGATTTCACTCCTGTTTCTAAGGTTCTGAAGGACTCTGTGGCAGAACATTTTTTGTAAAATCATTTATTTGGTATGCCTACTTGTGGCTACATCGAGATTTATAGGTGCAGTGTTAGCACTAGTGGTAGCTGAAGTCTTGTTAATCACTTTCTGTTTTGTTTTACATTTTGAAAGATGAGGCAATGTTTCTTTACTGGAAGCTGGTTTTGTTTCGCTTAGTGACTGTATTATCTGTTTTGTTTGAACTTTTTGTACAAATTGTGCTAGAGGTGGACGCTTATTTTGGACACTTTTATTTGGATTTTGTCTACTTCTGCATTGCTTTCTACAGAGTAGCTTTTTGGTAGGCATTCTTTGGGGTCTGTTGGAGAAAAAAAGAAAGTGTGAGTTGAGATGTTGTGCAGTGTATGTGTGCTTTGCGCATGAGTGTCTGAGTATGATGGTAAGCATGTATTTTTAGGGTTTGTGATTGTGCAATGGGCTGTTACTTCAGATTGGGAAGGCTATTCTCGTATTTGTGTGTTACTATACTGGTGTTCAGATAACAATACAAAGTATGCAGCTGGTGAGGGGCAAGCAGTAATACTGAATCTAATGCTGCAGGGTTAATATAATTGTTTGTTCTATAATACTAGGATTCTACAATATTTGAGTAACAGTTAGAACATTATGGCAGTATTGCACTTACTTTTTTGGATGGAAAGAGTAAATTTCTTCTGAGATCTGGTTCATACTTCAGACACTGCTGGTTTTCAGGAGAGTGGTCTTCGCTGCAATTGTGAAAGAAAGAAGTTGGTAAATATGTGTGTTAATAGCACTGTTGTTAATGTAGACATGATTATTTTTTTTGCAGTAGTAGTGCTTTCTGATAACTGTGCATAGCATGTAAATGCACTTTCCTTTGTCTATGTGCATTCTGTATATTTTACTTAGAATCTGTCAGTTGAAAGTGCTTTAGAAATGATGACAATAGTAAGCACACAGAGCACACTTGGCTGGAATGAGAGAGCTGTCTAGGTTGGAAGAACAGTTGTAGAGGCAGTGGTGTTGTTTCAGCTCGGAGCCTTTCAAATGATATTGGCTATCTGTGTGCATGAATTAAGATGCACATACTCATCCTGGCTGCGTGTCATTTTATAACACATTACAAAGCCTTCTCTGACAATTATACTGTTATTTCTCACATCTTTTAACACAAAATTACACTTTGTTAAACAGCTGTGTGTGTTGTGTCTGATTACTATTATAATAATTTCTAGAGGAAGTTCAAATGATAGATTGTGCAAAAAATCCAGAATGTATAGAAAGGAAAGTATATGTACATCCTATGCACTATATTGCATTAAATGCTATTATAGTTTAAATGTGGATACATAGGTGGCAGTGGTTACACAAATTACAGAATAAAAGAAGAGAATAACATTTTGCACATTACAGTTAGTAATATATGTAAATACAAATGTGGAGGACAGACAGCTTTGCAAGCAACACATCATCATAGCAGATGGGAGGAATGACAGTAAGCTTTTTTACAGGTTATACAGGGTAGGTGGCAGTTTTCCCCTTTATATGCATTTATACAAGAGCTGTACATGTACTGTACAGAAAATATTCATACCTATAGTTTATGTTCATTTATGTGGATGTGCATGAATATGCAAACAAATCCTGTAGAGTTTTACAGTACTTGTTGCTGTACATGCTTTGCAATCACAGCCCATTTGTACTCAGAGTGATCAACAGTACATCTAAAGTGCTGAACTGTGATGATGGAGTTAGATCTAGAGTTCTTGAATGTGATTGGTGGATGGTTGTGTGACTGCTTAACAGTAGCCAATGAGGGAATGGTGCAGAGAGTGAAGTGGAAAGGGTAGAGGGGCTGCCCCAGTGTTACTTACGTGTTCTGCGGACACCACGGCTGTTCGCGAACAGGGTGTGCCACATCTGGGGCATCTGAGCATGAAATGGGAGTGTATTTTGGGGATTAACCAATCAGGTGTTGAGATTCTGCTTTGTAATCAGAGAGGCTGTGTGTAGTGAAGATGGCAGAGGTGGAGAAAGTCAGGGTGTTGGTGGTTGGAGATATGTTTGTGAATGGTTTGGAGCAGTATGCTAAATCTAGGAATGCGGCTAACAATTTAGACAGAAAAGGAGTGGAAGTGCTGTGGTGCACTGTGCCTGGTTTTAATTTGCAGGCAATGCTAGAAGTTTGTCAGGATATGGCTAGGTTTAATAGTCCACATGTATTTGTCCTGCACTGTGGTGCTTTGCATTTGGGCTATGTCAGTGCCCCTACTTTGTTGCAAGATCTGCAAAACTTGGTTCAGGCAGTCATGAAAGTCCTTCCAAAGGCCAAGGTTATTTTTTCTGCTTTGGTACCCAGGGCATGGGACAATAGTTCTGTTTTTAGTCCTCGGCAAAATGTTGCTAGGTGTTTAATTAACCAAGGCATGTTTGCTTTTATGATTAGAGCTGGCATGTTCTTTTGCAATAATGACAACATTGAATCTAGTAATGTTGTATACTTTAAAGTAGATGGCATGTCTTTATTGTTTATGGGAAATGCCATTCTGTTTTGGAACATAAGGATTGATTTGGAGAAGCTAATGTGAAGATATTTGGAGGAAAACAAGGGAAAAAAACAAGAACATGTACAAAATAAAAGGTGTTTCTAAAGCATCTTAAAAAAAGGCTCTTTTCAGAGCAATCCTCAAAGGGGAAATGGGGCACATGATTTAAATTGTCATTCCCCACTCTCAGATTTTACGATTTGTCTGCATACACTGCGGTTGTCCACTGACAGTGCGTATTACATACAGGGATTTTGAGGCTGAGGCACGTAAATGAGACTTAGCAGGGCAAGGGATTGGTAAATAAGGTTTATTGGGTGTGATTGTAAGGAGAGACTTTGTCCGAATGTCTTTTTCCTGACAGGAGAGCAGATAGCTATGGCTGTGTCTTTCAGAAGGCAGATTGACTGGATTTTGGGAGACTCGTGGATAAATTGGTTGGAGGTGCATGCAGATCTCTGTGGAGTGGCTGCACATCTTGGATGCCCTCATGTGGAAGTGCACTGGCATGGAGTGCGTGGAATGAAGTGGCTGGATTTGGTACATCTTTGTGCTACTTTGATGGCACAGAAACATCCAGACATTATTATTATTCATTGTGGAGGGAACAGTTTAGGACATGTCTCTGGAATCTCTTTGCAATTTGCAATGAAAGAAGGACTTGGGAAAGTCATGAACATGTTTCCAAAGTCCTGGGTAATTTTTTCTTGTATTGCAAAGAGACAAATGTGGCTGCTTTCTTCTTCATTTGGTCCACAAATGAAGAAAGCGAGGCGCAATGTCAGCAATGCTTTTTGTGCCTTTTTGAAAGATGTTGACATGTCCTCTTTTCACAATGAAAATATTATGTTTCGTAGTACACACATTTTTCGCAGAGATAGGGTACATCTTACTTCTGCTGGCAATCAGATTTTTCTATGAAATATACAAAATGCATTGCAACCCTTTTTGGAATTATAGCAATCCTTTTTCCAGTAGGTGTTGACCAGTTGAAGTTTTTGAAACACAAAAAAAAAACCTTAAGGCTCTTTTCAGAGCTACCACTTCTTCCCAGAGAAGAATGCAATGGTTTTGATAGGGCAGACCACCAAAAATGTCAATGTCCGTGAACTATCCACAAACTTCCAAAAATGCACGGGGCCCTGCAGCATTTCATTGCCACTTCTATTTTTTTAACTGTGAAAAGCGGCTCTGAAAATAACTTTTCTTTTATTTTTGTTGTTTTGTTTTTTTATTTGGTTTTTCAGACATGACACATAAGGAAAGGAAGGGAAGGGAGGGTAAGGAAGGGGCACCAACCACAGGGATAAGACAGGGCAGGTGGAGAGAGGAAGATGTAGGGTGGGCCTTAGGTAGTTGGCAGTCCTTCTCATGCTCTCGGACCGCAGCCTCGAAAGCACTTTGAAGGGTCTCCCACCTGCAGAATACTGCTTCACAGTACATACATAATACTGTGACCCTCAAAAGGTAAGGGTCTACAGAATCAAGTATGGCCTGCGAGGCAGCTGGAGGCATGCACTGCCCCATAGGTGTGTCTCTTGTGGTGGCAGGTACAGAAATGGAGGATGCTGCAGAGGAACTCAACCTACTACGTTTATCGCAAGGTAAAAAACTTACGAATAGCCCTAACTGTGGAATGACTTTAGGTGTCACTTCATTGAGGTAGTACCGTAGCTGTACATACCTTGTTTGCCACGACTCAGCACCAACTGGCACTGAGTGCAACGCACCTTGATTGCACGACCTTTCGGTACTCCATCAAGAGTGGCAAACAACCTCCACACCCAAGACTCATGGTGAGTGCTAGTAGTAGGGACTTCCACTACCTCATCCTTGTCATCCTGTTCATCCTCCTCTGCATCCTCACGCCTGTTTCCCTCTGCAGCCCCTTGGGGGTGGTGGTGGAGGGGTTGGGGGTGGTTGTGACACAGAAGTAGCACCAGCAGCAGCCATGGATGCCATCAGGACAGCTGTCAGGAATTTTCCAAAAGGAATTCATGCAGTAGCAAAAGCAGGTCCACCAAGGATCAATGTCCAGCAATGCTCTTTCTTGCTTGGAAATCCAAAAGTAGAATGAGGATCAGCTCTGGGTTGTGGTCTTTTATAGGGGTGCTGGAGCTTGCTTCGTGGACACCCGCGCTGTGTACCAACACTTCAAACACCATCTAAAGATTGTGTTTGTATCCCCGAACTAATTAAAAGTGTGACACACGTGCGGAAGACAGTTACAGACAGGCGCAATTTTCGTAGGACCCAAGGGTGTAATACGCATGCATGCGGGGGTTCTACGGACCGAGTTCAGGTCCCCGACCAAATTAAATGTATGTCACAACTTTGCGGACAGGTAGATGGGCTGTGTGTTCTATGGACATATTGATTGTGGTTGTGGACAATGCGAACAGAGGGTATGTTCTAAGGACACCTTATTGTGAATAGTTGCAGACATGCAGATTGATTTAGTGTGCTGCGGACACCTCCATTTTGATTGCGGACAGTGCAAACAGGAATAGTGTCCATAGGACACCCCCACTTTCCTTAATTGCGGACAGGCGGACATCTTATGTGTCTTAAGGACACCTCCATTTTGATTGCGGACAGTGCAAACAGGCATTGTGTCCTTAGGACACCCCCATTTTGGTTAATTGCGGACATCCCGGACACCTGTGCTGTCTGTGGACACCCTAACTGCCTTATTTTTTAAAAACCAAGACACAGAGGAATATAGTAACAGCACACATAATATTTTATTATTGTATAAAAATATAAAAATTATGAAAGAGAGGGGGAAGCAGAAATTGATACAAATACAGGGAAATTAGGGCTTTGTACATGTTGGATGGTAGGGGAGGAAGGGATTGAAGTCTCATCATAACATTTTTCTTGCTGGGGAGTTTTTGGGGATGGTTGGCTGGGACATGGAGAAGGGGCACAGGTACATGTTGGACAGTGATATTGAATTTTTCCTTTATGTGGTCCTCTACAACGTTTTTTAAAAGAATGAAATTTGTCATTAGTAGATCAATTTTTTGCTCTACACGCTGCCGATGATTTTCCAAGGTGACTGTTTCTGTATTATTCTTATTGTCTGTATGGTCTGTTAAAAAAATATATATATGCTAAGTACACATAAAATAATGGTTATTAATTGGTTTATTTAGCGAAGTGTAGTGTCTACAATTAGTGTAACTGTTTTCACTCATTTTGTCCCTAGGAAAATGTTCTTCTCGCCATTCCAAAGTACTAGACATTTCTGTGTCAAAAAAATGATATATTTTTCAGTACCCTTATACAGAAAGTTTATAAATATATGAAATGAATATAGTGTACTTACCAGTTTATTTTTTAGTTTTGCTGTTACTGCTGCGTAGGTGTGCTACTGATTTTTGCTGTGCAGTTTCCATGAGGTAATTCTGCCGGAGGCATATGTTATTTTCTTTTGGTATGTTCCATTATGTTGCATACGCTATGTAACTGATCTCTTGGTGTCTTACATATACAGTTTGCACTTCTTATTTATTATTGAATGGAATGCATTTATATGCTGCTCCTTGAACATGTTCAGTGTTTTTATTGCATGATACAACAATGTAAGATACCCCCTGAGTTTTTGGACAGTGTTGATGTTGACCGAGTACATCCGCAGACCTTAGAACCACTAGCGTGGGGCAGGGGGTTCAGTATGTTCTATGTTACATGTATATAAACTAAGGGAATTCTACTAAACACCTATCAAATTCATGCTATCTGTATCTATATTCATTGGAAAAAAGACGTTGTTAAAGGAACGTTATGGTTAGGTTGTGCTACTAAAAACCTATGAAATTCAGTGAAAAAATCTTTGTTAACCCCTTAAGTGCCAAGGATGAGGTATCTCGTCCTTGACATTACCTCCAGGTTGCCAAGGACGAGATAGCTCGTCCTTTTTGACACTTTGTTTTGAGCGATCTGACAAAAATGTAATCCAACCTCCGGCTATGTTAGGGGGAGGTCTCCCCTCACTGTCAGGGGGCTGGATTACCTTCAATTTCAAGCGGCGTGCGTAAAGTGAAAGTAATTTCACCGCTGCAGCCATTTTCAGCTGCCGCGGTGAAGAGAGAAGGTGAGTGCCCTTCTCCCTCTACCTCGAGCTCTGGCTGTATTTCAAGCCGGAGATCGAGTCAGGTGTCATTGGAAAGGGGAGATTCTACCCTTTCCAACATCTCCATTTGTGTAAGCATTGCTGCTCACGGATTGGGCGCAGAGCGCTCGATCCGTGGGTAGCAATGCCACTAGACCACCAGGGATCTCTTACAGAGCCAGGTGGAGGGGGGCAGCTTACTGGGTAAGTGGCCCCTCCCCCCCGAGGCCACAAAGCATGGGGCCACAGGTGTGGAGACCCCTAGGGGCAGATGGGTGATTATCTTCCCCCGGGGGGGGGGTATTTGGAAGAAGAAATAAAAGAATAATAATGGAAAGAAATGAGGAGGGGGGAGGAGGTTGGGGAGCACTAGCCACCACAGATTTTTTTAGGACATGAAAGGGTGGGGGCCCTCTCTTCCCACCCCAAGTGGAAAGGGGGGCACCCCTTGCAGCCCTCCCTGGGGGCAGATTTGCCTCCAGGGAGAAGTACATGAGGTGCCCCCCCCATCCAAATGGGGAGAGGGGAGGGTCACCAGGAAAGTGTGGGCAGGCCCCACAAAGGATGGGGCCTGCAGCTTAGGGCCCCCCTGGGGCAGATGGGTGCCCATCTGCCCCCATCTGCCCCTATTGAATGGGCGCAAAGAATGAAAAAAAAACTTGGTTGGTTTTGGGGGGAGTGCCTCCCCCACCAGACCACCAGGGAATTTTCTTTTATGGAAAGGGGTTGTCCTCCCCTACTGAAAATGGACTTGGGGTCATGTAATGCAGCCCTATCTGGGGGCAGTTATCTGCTCTCAGGAAGGGGCATCTAACTCCAGGGAGGAGTGCATGAGATCCCCCTCTTATCCACCCCCAGGTAGGACTGAATGAGATGTCCCCCCTTGCAATTGGTGTGGGGGGGAGAGGGCCATCCCCTTTACATTACAGAATCCCCCAGCGGTGTAGGGTGCCCCTCAGCCAGCCCGCCCCCAAGTGCAGTCTGCCATTTTCAATTGTTTTGTTTACTGAACTTGCCTTGGCGCAGATGGGCACATTGGTGTGCCAATCTGCCCTAAGGGTGCCAGAACCTTACTGCCCCACCCACTGGGGGGCTTGTCACACATTTCTTGGTGG
Source organism: Ambystoma mexicanum (assembly GCF_040938575.1). Classification (NCBI taxonomy): domain Eukaryota; kingdom Metazoa; phylum Chordata; class Amphibia; order Caudata; family Ambystomatidae; genus Ambystoma; species Ambystoma mexicanum. The sequence goes on along the minus strand of NC_090935.1, from coordinate 1,079,117,279 downwards.
CTTCTTCTCCTCACCTCAAATGGAGGGGGGTTTACCTCACGCAGCCGTTCATAGGAGACGCAGGGAGGCCTGCATGGGGTGCCCCCCCACCCAATTGGTGTGAGGAGGGAGAGGGCCACCACAAAATGTTGGACAGGCCCCCCAATGGGTGGGGCAGTAGGTTTTGGGCACCCTGGGGGCAGAATGGCACACTATAGTGGCCATCTGCACCAGGGGGAGTTGGGTAAACAAAAAAAAAATGGTAGACAGCATTTTAGGGGGAGCTGTGGGGCTCCCCAAACTGATGGGAATTTTCTAATGGGAAGGGGTGGTGGCCCCCCCACCCACAATGGAGTGGCGTCCATGTTAGGCGGCCCTTCCTTGGGGGCAGATATCTGCTCCTAGGAAGGGACACCTGACCCTAGAGAGGAGTGCATGACAGCCCACCCCTTATCTGCTCCCAGGGATGGCTAAAGGAGATGCCCCACCCCTACATGTGGGGGGGTGAAGAGGTGCACCCCCTTTATATTACAAAATTCCCCGGCAATGTAGGGTACCCCTCAGCCCCCCCTAAAGTGCAGCCTGCCATTGTCAATTTTTGTCTTTCTTTACCAACTTGCCTTGGCGCAGATAGGCACATTAGTGTGCAATCTGGGCGCAGGGTGCCCAAAACGTACTGGCCAATGCAATTGGGGGGGGCTATATGGATGGATTGGTATTTGGCTGGGCTGACAAAGATAATTTATGTTTTTTTTTCCCTTCATAGGTCTTGAGCAGTTCAAGCTTCTCACTTGTTATGTACGTATGGAATTTTCATTATTTCAACATTGCATAGTACGTGGAGGGCAGATGCCTTTATGGGGTGAGTGGGAACTGGGCCTCTAGTGTTGGTGTTGTGAAGGGGAGTGGGTGCTCTTGGGAGGTATTGGGGTGGCCAGGGACACCCTTGCCGGGGTAGCGCACAAAATGCCCCCCAGTCCAGCTGAACAGTGCTGTTCCCCTGAGAGGGCAGTTTACCACTTCACCATCTAAACAAGGTTTTTTTTGTGCTGGGGGTGGCCATAGGCCCATTGGTCTTATTCCCATTTCCTATCATTGTACAGTCCAGCCTTCCATGGTGGTAGACAACTGAGATGTGTCATGTGTCAGGTGGAAGGAAGTGAAAAGTTTGCAGATAGCTGCCAGACAGTTTGGATGTGTTATTGGTAGGCAAAGCACTGAATGTAATTCTCTTATGTTTTCTTTGCAGTTGCGGCTACTGAAAAGCTTTCGCTGACTTATGTAAGTACTACATATATTACTTCTGTTGGAAGCCATGGTAATGTGGGCGTGGAGGGTTACTCTGGCGGGAGGAACTGTGGCTGCATTGTGAGTGGAATGGGTGGGAATGGGTAGGTGGAGGGAGGTTCTGGTGCAGTGATGGGTGTGCCTTGCATTGAGAAAGGTGGCTGCTTTGCAGAAAAAAAAGTTTGGGCAACATAAGTAGCATCACATTTTCAAATATGTTTCTGATAGTAATGCAGATGGTCATTTTTTCTGAGCATGCTATGTACACTAGGTACAGAGCTCATTCGTTTTACTGCAACGTTCACCATTTCTGTGGTCCAATTCCAGCATTGGTCCCAGTGAGCCCTGCCAGGGTCCCCATGCTTTTGCAGGGGGGAAAGCTGCAATGCAGGGTAACTAGAAGGGCAGGACAGTTGGGAGGTGTGATGTAATTGGCCTTGGGAGCCCGTCTGCCAGGTGGATATTTTGTCCCCCAAATTCAGCAGTGGGTGCAGGGTGCCCCGGCAGGGTCCCCATCCCTTCCTGGAGGGAAAAGCTGTAGCGCTGGCTAGGCAAACATGTAGGGTGGTGGTGGCTGATGTGTGTGACCTTGGCCACCTCTCTGCATTGGTATTCAAGTGTCCCCAAGTTCACCAGTGGTCCTGGAGCTGTGGCCGAAGCTCTCACAATCAAAGTGTCCAAAGTTGCATCCATTTGTGATGAATGGCGCACATTCTGTCAGGGCATCTATTTTCAGAGAGCGTACAAAGCACACTTGCTGTGGAGTTCATATCCTCTGTCAGACTAGTCACCCTGCCAACGTATAACGGTGTAGCATGTGCAAATCACCCTACCACCGTGCAGTGCAATCGGTGGCCTACAGGAGCAGAAACCTTCATTGATTACAATTCCGCCTTCACAACTTTGTTATTGGCACAAGGTGACATACAGTGTTCTTCACCTCTTTCCCCCGAAAATCATGTGCCAATTACGTATCGACCTACCGTTATCTCACATGAGAGTTGCATGTCCGATTGGGTGAAGTGTGTGTCTGGGATTGTTACAAGAGCCATGTATTGAAGCAATCGTTGTGCTAATTGGTAAACAGTATATCTGGCCATGGGGGGTTTCCTGTTTCCATTTCGTAGTGAGATTGAGGGTGGTGTGGATTATCGGCCACTCCTTCATCCAAAGGGCTGCACGACTTTTCTGAGGGCCAACCACATCTGGGTCTCGAAGGGATGGCCTTGCGGTGCATTGGTTTGGGGTCGGGGGGATGCGCCTTCACCAGAGGAGCCATCATCGATGCCCAGGCAAAAGGAGAGCCACCACTGACCTTATAGTGATGCACCTGGGAGGAAATGATTTGTCGTCTGTGGGACGGAATGGGGTACGGGAGCAGCTCATGGCGGACCTGCAATGGATTGCACAGAGGTGTCCAAACACTGTGGTGGCTTGGTCCCAGATGATTCCCAGGAGGGATTAGAGAACTCCTGGGAATGCAAGGGCCATCAACCGCTCGGTGTGGAAACTCAATGGGTAGTTCTCAAGATTGTCAAAGGGCAACAACAGAATTCAGACAATTCACGATGGCTTCATCAAAGGTGAAGTGATGTTTCACAGAGATGGGGTGCACCTTCCAAAAACAGGCATGGAGGTTTTCTTTAAGGACATTTTGCAATTTTCCCAGACGCTATTTTGCGGTGGGGAACACAGTACCTGATGGACTGACTGGATTGTGTGAAATGCTAATAAAAATGGTAACGAGTATGTTGGCAGTGAGGCTCCCACTTTCTAGCAATTGTTTGTATTCATGGCATGTCAATGTATTCAGTATGTCAGTGCTGCTACCCATCACCACTTGCATCAGCTTAATTCAACTTGCTTGCCCTTGCTTTAATTGTGTCCTTGTGAGCTTTCCCCTTCCAACACAGACTCTTATGTGAATGAGCAGGTGTTTTTGACAAAGGTGTGCCTGCAATTGTCTGGAAGGTCCTGCAGTGTACTCTTCTTATATTCCCTGCCTGCGTCTTGATTGCCTCTGGCTTTTCAACTCACCCAATCACTAATATGTTGCATGGTTGCTTCTCACCTCCATTTCCCATCCCCCAGCATCCCATGGAGGAGGGCATGGTGCAAAGCACGTTGGCTGTTTCTGAATTCGTAGTGTGGCTGCAATCCTCGTCCCCACACATGTATTTGTGTAATGTATAGCGGAAGAGGACATCGTCCTTAGCTTTTTTGTTGTCTTTCTTTTAGGTGCAGGTGTGTTGTAGCTGTCTACCCACTTGTAGAAAAGCAGTCAGCTGGTCTTTAGCATTTCACGTGAGTGTTTGCAAAACAGTACTCCCTTTCTTGTAGCGTGCAGGGAGAGCTGTTAAAGTTTGTGAGCAATGTCTGGACCTTTTGGCGTACTTGTGTGGAGTAGGTTTGTAGCAATGAATACCACTTACTCTGCTACATTCCATACTTTGAGAAACACACATACTTATTGTTTCAGTTTTCATCTGGTCTTTGGGCAATGAAGGGCTCCATAGCGACAGTGCTCAGGGCTTCTCATCGATCAATGTCTGGTGTGGAGGCTTTAGCTGCAGTGATGGAGTCTAGCTCAGAGCAAGGAACAGAGGTGGACATTTCTCAAGTGATGCTATAATCTGGATTCAGTCTTTCCAAGCAAACTGTACAATGAAAGTCTTCTCCCCCTCATCCTCCGTTGACCCCATACAAATGTCATGCGGTGTAGCACAGGGATCCTGTGTCTCACCGACCATGTATAACATCTTTACTAATCCCCTATTGACACGATTAACAGACTGGGTGTCACCTACACAAACTATGCAGATGACACTCAGATCCTCATTCCCCTTTCGGGCAACTTTCTCGAGGACACAGCCTTAGTAAACAGGATATACATCCTTGTTCAGGCATGGATGGCATCCCATGGCCTCTGCCTGAATGACGACAAAACCCAGATACTGATCCGAGGTTCAGAGACAAATCTAAAAATGCTCAGCCCTAGTTATCCCTCTTTCAACATTGATAGCTACTCTATCAAGGTAATGTCGATAGTTAAAACGTTAGGCTTCTACCTCGATTCCACTTTAACCTTGAAGAAACAAGTCAACGCACTAGCATCTTCAACTGCCTACACCTGCAAGCTTATTCGGGCAAGCAGACCTTTTCTCTCCGAAACTAGCTCTGTCACCCTGGCTAATGCACTTATAATGTCCAAATTGGGCTATTGTAACGCATTGTACTCAGGTGCTAACAAATACATCACCGACAAAATCCAAAGGCTGCAAAACAATGCCCTAAGAGCAGCCCTAAATATCCCCAGCAGAGAACACATCTCCAAATTCAGAAGAGATGTCCATTGGTTAAACATAAAGGATAGGATCCTTCTCAAAACAGCTTCACTTACTTCCAAGTGCCTGAACAACATAGCACCACCATATCTCTCAGAAAGGATAAACAGGAGAACCTCTACATGGCCCACGAGATCGACCAATGCACACCTCCTAGAAATTCCTAAGTTTAAACGAACCACAGCTGGTGATTCCAGCTTCCCGGTCAAAGCAGCCCTTGCATGGAATGCACTGCCTCTAGACATTAGAACTGACAACCTTACACTAAATTCAGACGCAATATGCTGAATTGGTTACATACAAATGACTGTTAACACGCATCTCAACCCCTAGTACGGTACCAGATACCTACCACCCTATCTCTGCTCCACTGCCAGCTGGATGCCCTTGCGCCAACCTTGACTGTCTACCTCACCTACTGAACCTGTTACCTCCTGTACTATCTGGCTGTTTTATGTAAGAAGTGACCTATTTCCCCACGCCCTCACTGTAACTTGCAAGTGGTTGCAAATTATATCATTATATGCCTGTACCCTTCCATTGCCTGTAACTAAGCTTAAGTATACCTGTCCTGTTTTTTGCGCACAGCTACCTAAGGGTTTGGTGCACATCACCAAATAAATAAACAAACAAACAAACATGCAATCTGAAACAGATAGTGCTTCTGAGGGTCAGGGGGGAATTGATTGGGGAAGTGAGTTGTCCATTGAAAGTTCCTCCTCCTCCTCATCATTGTCATCTTCTGATGACGAAGAAGAAGAAAGAGTGCATCCACCTTTTCACACACTTCCAACATGCAGGGGACCTGTAAGGGGGAGGGGACGTGCAGGACATCCCCACAATGTGCCAGTTCCTGACATGCCTGAAGAGTCACAGTGGGTGCCCCCAGCAATGGCTCAGGCTGTTGTGCCCCCTTTCACTGGTATATCAGGATGCACAGTTAATACAGATGGGTTTCAGCCTATTGATTTTTTCAACCTTTTGGTTGATGATGCGTTCATTGCAAATGTGGTTCAGCAAAACAATTTATACGCTGCACAGTTCTTGAGGTCAAGGGGTCCCACTCTGAAACCCCAGTCCAGAGCACAAGCGTGGGTTCCCACAACCGATGTTGAAATGAGAAAATGTTGGGGTCTCATTCTTCTCATGGGAATATTGCCAAAGCCGTAGGTCTCGATGTACTAGTCTACTGTAGCTCCATTTTATAGCCCGTTTTTTGCAGCTACATTGAGTAGAAATCGTTTTCAAGCACTGTGTCATATGTTGCACTTCAATGACAACTTGCAGCATTACCCAGAAATGACCAAAACTGATAGTTCTTCAAACTCCAGCAATTTCTGGACCACTCCAATCACCGATTTGCAGAGGTGTATGTTCCTAGCCAGAACATATCAATTGATGAATCATTGGTGTTGTACAAAGGTTGGCTACTGTTCAGGCAATACATTCCAAGCAAGAGAGCACGATATGGGATCAAAATGTACATGTTGTATGAAAGTACCACTGGGTATGTCTGCAGCATGAGAGTCTACACTGGTAAAGACTCTACCCTAAACCCTCTGGGCTGCCCAGCCCATTTAAGGACAATTGAGAAGATAGTTTGGGGTCTTCTCACACCAAGGCTCAACAAGGGTCACCATGTGCATGTGGACAAATTCTACACAGGAATTCACCTGTTCAAGGAATTGTTCAATGTGGGCACACTGGCATGTGGTACAATCCACAGTAACTGCAAAGGCTTCCTCAGACAACTTGTGTGTAAGAAGTTGGCCAATGGAGAATGTATGGCATTGAGGCGGGATGAACTGTTGGCAGTGAAATTCTGTGACAAAAGGGATGTGTACATGCTAAGTACTATTCATGATTAAAGTACTTCAGCAGTCTCTCGGCGTGGGCAGACTGGGCAAGTGTGGAAGCCCAACTGCATTCTGGACTACAACAAGTACATGAGTGGAGTAGACAAAAACGACCAAGTGCTTGAGTTATACCATGCTGAAGGCAAGTCGCGTTTCTGGTACAAAAAGTTAGCCACACGCATTGTGCATATGGCAACGTAAAATGCTTATGTGGTATACCGTGCAGCTACTCCACAAAACAACCTCTCCTTTATGAACTTTGAATTAGCAATTGTTTAATCTCTGACTATGGTCCATGTACAAATTCCCTCCTTTCCAGAGGTAGAAGATGTGGCCAGATTGCAAGAGAGACACTTTGGTGATTATGTTCCTTCCACAGCCACAAAGGCACAACCTTAAAGAAAATGTAAGGTGTGTGCAAAACAAGGAAAGAGGAAGGATACTGGGATGTACTGTCCCCAATGCCCTTCACAGCCAGCCCTCTGCTTTCAGCCTTGTTTCCTTTTGTATCATACAAAGGAAAACTATTGGGAGATCGAAAATGCCCATCATTCCTTGAAAGGGACCCTTAGCCTCTGAATTGTGCATGTCTTATAAAGGAATGGCACTCCTGCTCCCTGCACTGGAGGTGTACCTTCAATGAAAATGCAACATGATATCAACTCACTTCACTTGATTTAGCATGCCTTCATGAGCATTGCTAGTCCTGCTTCCTCCACTTGAGGCCTGCCTTGGAAAGGGCACACCACAGCCGTAGCTTACCCTTGAGGCCTGCCTATGAAATAAACATCAGTCTAGATCCCTCAGCTCAAGGTGTGACTTGCAAAGGAATGTGAATCAGGCTCCTTCATTTGGAGGTGTGCCTGCAAAATAATAATCATTACGTATCCCTTTACTCGAGTCATGCCATGCACAAGAAAGGAACTCCATTGCGGGTCATTCCAATTTGGTGTGCTTTGGCAAGCAATGCTAGTCATGCTCCCTCCACTTGAGGTCTGCCTGGGAAAGGGACATCACCCCGGTACCTTTCACTTGAGGCCTGCCTCATAAGGAAAAGTCAGTCTAGCTCCCTCTGCGCGAGGTGTGACTTGCAAAGTAACGCAATGCATGTTCCTTCCAAATCAGGCGCATCTTGGAAAGGAATACCACTCCAGCTCCCTGCACTTGAGGCGTGCCCTGGAGAAGATGGGGACACCACTCTGGTTCACTCCCCTTTGGTGTGCTTTGGCAAGCAGTGCTAGTCCTGCTCCCTCCACTTGAGTCCTGCCTTGGAAAGGGACACAAGTACCTGGGCATATGTTATTCTTGCAGCTGATCATTGTTTCTGTTTTCTGTGCTGCTTAAATGCAGTTAGTTGTGGTTGTGTGATGTATCAAAACAGTCACCAAGAGGCCGGTCATAAAACAAGGGGCTTGTAGCATGCTGATTAAGTAAAGTTTGTGATCCTTGGCAAATAATTGAATCTCACTGTGCATTGTCTAAAATAATCCTTTTCATTGTGGATAGCCATCCGAGCAGGGCTCCTCTGCCACCAGGAGGCCTGGAGGCCTTAAGACCACCCCCCCACCCTCACCACTGAAGGTAGGCCCTGCTGGGCTATATTGGGGACTGGGTCATGCGGTGCATGAACACGCATCTAAATCACAGAATCTTGCTGCAACAGCTGTCTTTTGTGTGCATAAATTCAAAATATGCCTCATTGGGCAGCATCCAGCTGCATTCTGTGGTAACAGATCACCATTGCTCCCTGGTGCTTGACCTCAATTCCATGATGGCCAACACAATCTTTGCATGCACCGGAGGGCCTACCCTGGGGCCTGCTTGCTTATGATTGGTCCAAGGAGCTGCTTTAACACCAATCAGACCAGCCATAGGTGTAATCTGGCCACCAGACAAAGGCCCACACCTAAGACCCTGTCTGAGCCTGTCCGGGCCGAGGAGGACCTGGAGATCCACAGATTTACCGCTCGAAGCATAATCCATCCCTTTGATGAATCCATGGACAGTCCACTGCTACTGGTTCAAAGGCCACCCACGATCCATGCAGTCATGAAAGTGAGTTTGGCTGACCTCCATAACTAACTCTCCTGAAGCGTCTTTAGTGCTTTTCATCTCCTCCATCCTCGCCTTAACTAACTCCATTCCTTTCACTGCATTTGTTACTCTTATTTGTTTAGCATTACATGTGCACAATCTGTGTTGCATTGTTTGATGCCTTTATTTTGAAGTCAAAATTGGGGTGTCCTTTTAAAATTGAATTTGGGTGCTGTTGCATTACCTGTGCACCATCTGCATTGCATTATTTACTGCCTTTATTATGAAGTTGAAATTGGGGTGTGCTTTTAAAATCGGAATGTGGGTGCTTTTGCATTACCTGTGCACCATCTGCATTGCATTATTTACTGCCTTCATTTTGAAGTTGAAATTGAGGTGTGCTTTTAAAATCAAATGTGGGTGCTTTTGCATTTCATGTTCACCTTATGCATTGCTTTGTTTGCTGCTTTCATTTTGAAGTCAACATTGGGGTGTGCTTTTAAAATCGAATGTGGGTGTTTTTGCATTACCTGTGTACCATCTGCATTGCATTGTTTGCTGCTTTAGTTTTGTAGTCAAAATTGGGTTGTGCTTTTAAAATCTATTTTTGGTGCTTTTGCATTACCTTTGCACCATCTGCATTGCATTTTTTGCTGCCTTCATTTTGAAGACGAAATTGGGGTGTGCTTTTAAAATCGTATTTGGGTGCTTTTGGATTACATGTGCACCATCTGCATTGCATTGTGTGCTGCTTCCTTTTTTCTTTTTTTTCAATTGTATGTGTTTATAGTTTATACATTTCTTTGCCACTCCTACAATGTAATTCTATTGCTTCTGTGTTTGACTTTCTCTCCGACTCAATCTATTAGGCCTCCTAGTGACTTTAGCCAGAACTTTGCAGTGCTGCCACTCCTCCCTCATTCCTTGGCTAATTACCTCTGCTCTCCTATGGCTATGTCCATCTCTCCTATATTCTCTAACTGCTACACTATCACCTATCCCCACCTCTCTCCAAGTCCGGCAGGAAAAAGCAAAAAAAATACATCCTGAGTGCAAACCCTGGACTTCCCATACCAGACACCTATGTCCGTGCCACCTCTAGAGAGGTTTTCAATTATATCCTTCTCTCTGTCCCCTCTCCTGATCTTTGGAACCCCATCTCATCTCCACTCTCTCCTCCTCCACACACTCCTCTATTAAATGTGGTACCAAGTGGGAATTCCCTTTGGCTGGCTTTGCATCGTCTCGTTTCTTTGCCTGCATCTCCTCCTTCTACTCCCTCTCTCCCTCCTCTGAATGGTGTATCATGCCCCTGTACCCTCCACAGAAAACCTTCAAAAGCGCTGACCACCTCTACCTGGTGACTCTTAACACCTGTTCAGCCTACAAACGCTCCTCTGAGATCTGTCTTCTTCTTGAAGACATTGACCTCGACATTCCCACACTTACCGAGATTCGGTTTAATGCCAGCGCAGTCACTGCCTTTGACTCCATCCTCCCGGACGGCTTCAAGATCATCTCCAAGCCAGCCTGCACCACACTGCATTGGCGGAAGGTAGAGGGGGTTGCCTTAATCTTCCTGAAGTGTGTTCCTGCTTCCATCATACTTACCCAGACCTATTCCTCTTTTGAAAGCCTGGTTTTCAAATTGGTCACCTCTCCCTCCTCCACACTGACCATTGCTACAATCTACCGGCCTCCAGGCACCACCTCCCTATTCCTCTCTGAATGGACTGACTTCTGATCTTCCTTATTTTCATCCACCTCTAACCTTCTCCTGCTGGGTGATTTCAACATTCAAATGGAATTGCCCTGCTCTGCATGCACTCTATTGTCTGATCTCTGCTCCTCGCTTTCCCTCTCCATTATCCCTTCTGGGCCAACCCACACAGCTGGACACACTCTGGATGCCCTCAGACACTCTGACCTCTCTCTCTCTCTCCCCACTAGGCACCCCTCTCTCCTACTCAGACCACTCTCTCCACCCCTCCCATCTGGGTCCCATTGGCCCCCTGACTCACCCACAAAAAGTCTCACCAACCCCGTTCCCTAACATCTGCCCGATGAAACAAGTGACTGCAGCTGCCTTCTCCTCCATCTTCACCCCACTCTCCTCCCGCCACCTCTGACTCTACCTCTGGCACTGCACTCAGCAACCTCCATCTTTCCATCAACAACACTCTTGGCATTCTTGCCCTAGTCATGAGGATGTGTCTGAAACCTGCCTCAAAGAATAACATTTGGTATGACACTGAACTTGCAGCCCTGAAACAAAGTGCAGGGCAGGAGAATAGAATTGGCTAACCTCAGGCTCATCCTCTGACAAACTGGCCATCCATGCAAAGAAAAGAGCTCACATCCAGGCATGGATCTCCGGTGCATCCAATAACTCAGCTGAACTTTTCAAAATCTGCAGGGAACTAGCCAACCACTATGCAGTCTCCTCCTCCCCTTCTCCTTCCCAGGCTCTCTGCAATGCACTTGCCTCAAACTTTGCCTCAAACCTTGCCACCAAAACTCAAGACATTCTGACCACCCTTTTCTAAACTCCCTCAAAACCCATCCCATCCCACCCCTCCCCACCACAAACCCCCTCCCACCCTTCTCCTTCTTCCTTTTCCTCCTTCTCTCCTGTCACACCTGAAAATGTTACCAGAGATGTCCGCTCCATGAAGGTCTCTTCTAAACAGGTCTCACCTTGCTCAGCCAACACCATCAAGGATAACATTGGTTCTCTTGCCCCTGTGCGTGCTGATTTCTGCAATCACTCTTTTGTCACTGGATCTTTCCCCTCCCTCCTTAAGCACACCCTTGTGCACACTCTCCTGAAAAAAACATCCTCTGACCTTGCCTGCCCTGCCAGCTAGCACCCTGTTTCTGGAGTAGCTACTCGAGAAATTGGTCTTGCCCCAACTCAACTCTTCTACTGAACTTGTTGGTGTCCTTCACAACCACCAATCTGGATTCCGAGTCTGCAGAGGCACAGAAACTCCTGTTCTCTATACCCACAAAGAACTGCTCGCATTTCTGGACTCCAACTCCCGAGCTGTCCTTTTCGATCTCTCCTCTGCATTTGAAGCAGTTAACCATTCCCTCCTCATACAAAGGCTCCACGATGCACTTGGTATCTCGGAATGGCCACTGGATTTCCTGTCCTCTTTCCTCACTAACTGCTCTTTCCAAGTCATCCTGGAATCCTTCTCTCTCCTACTTTTATCTCCACCTGTGGTGTCCCACAATCTCTATACTCTCTCCCTGGCTCTTTAATATCTACATTGCTCACCGTGCATGCCTGATCTCCTCTTTCTCCTCAAACTTCCAGTGTTGTGCAGATGACATGCAACTCTTCTTCAGACTCCCTGCTGACCCTCTTGCACCCTCCATCATCCCTGGCTGCCTATCTGCCACCCAGTCCTGGTGCTCCTCCAATGATCTCTGCCTCAACACCTGTAAAACTGAGATCCTTCTCATTGGGACACCTGCTCCCTCCTTCTTCCCCCCTCTCTGGCCTTGGTCCTTGGGCTCCTCTCCTGTGCCTTCAACTGAAGCCAGAAACCTTGGAGTCATCTTCGACTCTTTTCTCTCCTTCCTCCCTCACACTCAGGGCATGGCCAAGAAGTCACCCTATCAACTCTTCCTTCTCAAAGGAATTATATCTTTTCTCACTTTCCCTCAGAAGCTCAATGTGACTCAAGCCCTGGTTCTCTCTAGACTTGACTACTGTAACAGCCTCGTCCTGAATGTAGCTGAGAAGCTGAATGGCTCTGCAAGAATTCCTGCCCCATCCATCTTATAAACAGGAAGCCAGAATCACGCCATGCATGACACCAGTGGTTGTGCCTATTCCACTGATAGTCTATGAGAAAAGGTATCCACTTAGAAAACCCTATTTGATGTATCCTCATAGAGATAACAATCTCTTGGAAAAGATCCCCGAAGGAATATGAAGTTGAAGGAAAGAGAAGTTGATGATGTCACAAGAAGCAAGCGTGGCGCACTTGGAAGAGTGGCTGAAGAAAAGGATGTATAGATCTTATGGAATCTGATGACAAAGTAAAGAATCAAGTAAACTTTCCTATGCAAAGTGAAGATTACATGTGTGAAAAACACTGCAGAAAATGCAAGCCGTTTAATAACTGTACAAATGCAGCAGAGCAAGTAGACTACTTAATCATAGAAACTAGCTATATGCAGTGAACAGACTGCAGGTGGTGCCGACATTATATAGAAACTGGACATCAAGCTCAGACCCACAGAAAAAGAAGGATCGAAAGCCTTGTTGCAGGGAGAATGCAGCTGGAATCGAGAAAAGACAGAGAAAGGCTGTCTGGCCTAGTGTCAAAGGCTGGAGCGGCCAATAACTGGTTATATATCCTTGAGGAACAGTGAACGTGAGTTGCTGAATCATCCCTTGTTAAGGTGCAATAAAATAACACTATGAGTTTTATTCATCTAACAATTAAATGCTAGAAAATTAGCTGAATTGCGGTCTCCTATCACGTGGGCTATGGATAGAAATAGAAGATGGGCATGCAGCTCTAGACTTAAGATAACGTATGCTCACACTTTCTTATATTCCCAGGAGCAAGAATACTTTGCGAGGCCAAGGTCAAAGGCAATTCCATGGCAGAAGGCATAGACAATGAGAGATATTGGGCTAATTGGATGGGGAGACACAGTCAAAGTCCACCCACTGACACCTGGGGGACCAATTTACATGCTGCTAGTGAGACAAATGTTCCAGAAGGGCACAAGCGTGCAACCCATTGTATAAAGCTATAAAACGAAGGGCCTTATAGTTTGAGAGCCAATGATGAGCCATGTATCTAATAACTGTTGAAGATGACTTGCACTAGTGGTTGACATAAGTTGTCCACCTGACTGTAAAGACCCAATCACAACTCTATCCCTTATGGAAAGTATAGATGGTCTCCTTGAGCCAACCACAACTCCCTGTAGGTTTTTCTTGTTTGCAATGTAGTATGAAGTCTACTATATAAATGATGTTTTTGATTAAATGCTTTGAGAGTTCTCAAATGAGATTATGCTGTGTGAGGTCTGTTGATGTCCATTATATTTTATTGCCTTCTTCCTGAGTTGGTTTATCCGGTGTAAGAGTTACTCTGCATCCCATCTACTGCAGGAGATGTTACCTATTTAAGGGCCATACGCTCACACTTGGTAGAAGTTGTACGATGGTTCGACCCATCGATTAAGTTAACTCCAGTATTTTGGATGATCAGACATCCTCTGCTATCCAGCCAGAAGATTGCAGGGTATCCTCTGGAGAGCGGCCAAATAGAAATCTTGCAAGATGAATTGAGACAGTGGGGAGGGTCCTTCTTTGACAAAATCCCTACCTTATTTCCACAGGTGCTTTGCTGACGGAAGGCGAAAGTGGTTGGTTGGAGGAGGAGACGATACCGAAGGCCTTGAGCAAAACGACCGAATGGTGAGTAGACTAAGGGGAATGGCAAATGTAATTTTAAAAGTAACAGGAGTAACGGGAAATATTGTGTAGAGAGATATAGCGCCTGTGTATCCTAGCCCATCTTACACCACAGCGGGGGTCCCTAGAATACGTAGGAACAGGTTTATATAAAAAAGACAAGATAAACTGTGATTATTAATTAGAGTCAGGAGGAAAAAGGGTGATCACTTGGTTTTCATGGGCAAAGTCGACTAGTTAGTCTCTCTGTTTATGTATTTGTGTGTTACTCACCGATATGGAGAGTACGTAAACAGGCCGGACCTCTATTGCTGGGGAGTTGCTTGAAGGAGCTAGGGTTGGAGCCTCCTACCCAAGCCTCCTCTCTGTGAGGGAATGAGCTCTTTAAACCGATATGACCACTTGCTGAACACTACAGACAAGGGGACCGATCGATCAAAAAAGCGGGGAGAACAGACCGTCTCAAACCCAGGCTGTAAAGGAAAGGATAACAAGTTAATAATCTGCCAATAATGAAACTGGTTTATTCCCAAGACTATTCCCCTTTAGTAGTACCTGGTTTAATCTCCCCTTAAGCCAAAGGAACCGGAGTAACCTATAAAGTAGAGAGGTCTTGGTATATGGCTAACTTATAATTCTGCAGTATGGAAAAACCAAGAAAAACTATACTTTACCCCTGATGGGTTTAGGATTGAAGTAAGAGTCCTGGAAAACAACGAAAGTATAAAATAAAAAATAGGGAGGTTAGTAAGGTAGCTATCCCCGAACGGAACGAGGGTAGCACTGGTTTCGGGATGGTGCACCACAGCAAAGCGTTCAAAAGATGCACTTAGGAATGAAGTCGAATTCCACAGAAAATGGTGTTCCAATTAGGGCTTTTCTTACCGGAGTAGTTACTGTCTCAGAGTCCAGGAAGCAGGCAAGGGGTCTGGTACACGAGCGGTCACGAAACAGCAGAATCAGTGTCCAAGAGTTCCGAAAGCAGGCAAGGGGTCTGGTACACGGGTGGTCAGAAAACAGGTCAATCGGGGATTCAGAATAAGGAGTCCGTGTGCAGGCAGGGTCGGTACACGGGAAAACAAGGACTTCACAATTCAAGATACCGGGAGGGCACTTCGGAAAGTATGCCGGTTGTAACTTTAAACAGAAGCAGCGTTCTGTATGCCGCTGTGGAATAAATAACAACAAGAGGCGTATCGTTTGAAAATGAGGCTCCCCTCTCAACGCCGAGAACTACAACGTAACAGGTTTTCTGGATACTGTAGTTCGTGTAGAAATTTGCCATGGCAGCTGCCAGCGCGATAAGAAGGGCGCGTGCCGGCGCCGTAACCCTTTATGAAGGGCGATCACTTTCCTGTCCCTTATTTTGGTTTCAACCGGAATTCCCCTATTGTTCTTGCTCATACGAGAGCAACGAGGCAGAACCCGGGAAACGCGGCACGGCCGAGGGCGAGGTGTAACAGCATCCACCCCCAAAGGCGGCGCAGACCCCCTCTGTGCATGGAAACGGCGTAAGAGAGCCGGAGAATGTATATTGCACAAGGGCTCCCAGGACCTGTCTTCGGGGCCGTAACCCTTCCAATCCACCAAATAAAAGGGTCGCCCCCTACAGAGACGAAAATCCAGGACGTCCGCCACTTCGTATTCATCATCCCCATCCACTTGAATCGGAGGAGGGCGATCGGGTAGCCGAACAGAGGGTGGACAAGGCTTCAGGAGACATACGTGAAATACCGGATGTTGATTCCACGAGGAAGGCAAAGAAAGGCGTACAGCCACCGGATTAATAATTTCAATAATGGGAAAAGGACCCACGAATTTAGGCAACAACAAGCGCTTGCCAGGAATCCACAAATTACAGGTGGATAACCAAACTTTCATGCCCACCTTGTAAGCAGGTGCCGGTGTTCTGTGACGATCAGCATTTTTCTTTGCCCTGGCCTGAGCTAGAAGTAGATGAGAGCGAACCGTACTACAGGTCGTCACCAATTCTCTTACACAGTCCAAAGCCGCCGGGTTATCAATGGGAAGTGTAGGATCAAACGGTAAAGTTCGCGGATGGCAACCATATAGGGCAAAAAACGGGGAGACCCCTGAGGCGGTATGCATGGAATTATTGTACGCAAATTCAGCAGAGGGAAGCATCGTCAACCAGGATGCTTGGAAACGAAGGCAGAGACACCGAAGAAATTGTTCAAGGGTGGCATTTACCCTTTCGGTTTGCCCGTCCATCTGAGGATGATAAGCAGAACTGAACCGATCGTCAATACCCAATGAAGCAGTCAAAGCCCTCCAGAAACGTGATGTAAATTGAGAGCCACGATCCGAAACCAGGATGGCAGGCAGTCCAAAGAACCGAAAAACGTTCTGGAGAAAAAGGGAAGCCAACACAGGGGCAGAAGGCAGCCCTGTACAGGGAATAAACAACGCCATCTTGGTGAAATAATCAATTACTACCCAGATAGTGTCAAAACCTTTCACAGGAGGTAGGTCCACAATAAAGTCCATGGAAACCATGTACCAGGGTTTGTGAGGCACAGGGAGAGGGCGTAACAAACCCACAGGTCTAGAACGGGAGACCTTGCATTGGGAACATACAGAACAGGATGCCAAATAGTCAACCACATCCCTTGACATGGTAGGCCACCAGGACCAACGGCGTAATGCCTCCAGCGTCTTTTGCTGACCCGGATGAGCCGCACATAGGGAATCATGAGACCAGGCTAGAGCACGTAATCGTGCATGTCCTGGAGGCACAAACAAGCGTCCTTGGATGTAGGGTAGGCCTTGAACCACATCGAGATTGAGAGTCTCACATTCTTCTTTATGCGCGGAGACCCAATCCGAAATCAAAGTCCGCAGGCTAGGTTGAGGAGTGCAGGCACAAACAACATTACCAGGTAACAAGAGCGGTTTGTCAGAGGTTTTGTTGTCAGAATGGAAGGCAATGCGTGACAAAGCATCTGCACAAGTATTCAATCGGGCCGGTCGATATGTGATTGTAAAATAAAACTGAGAAAAGAAGAGATGCCAGCGAGCCTGTCGTGCAGTAAGACATTTCATAGATTTAAACGCCAAAAGGCTCCGATGATCCGAAAAAACTGTGACCTGATGTCGAGCCCCCAAAAGATGGTGCCGCCATTCGGAAAAGTCGTCTTTTATGGCTAGGAGTTCCCTTTCTGTGATCGGATAGTTGCGCTCATAGGGCGTCAATTTTCTTGAGAAGAATGCAATCGGATGGGCTTCTCCTGAATCTGGACACTTTTGAGATAGAACCGCCCCAATAGCCGAGCCAGAGGCATCGGTCTCCACCAAAAATGGGAGTAACGGATTAGGGTGCTGTAACACCGGGGCGGAAGTGAAGGCTGCCTTAAGGGTGTCGAAGGCTCTTTGTGCCTCCTGGTTCCATTGATAGGATTTCTTAGAGCTGGTCAAAGCCGTCAATGGCGCTGATATAGAAGAAAAAGAACGGATGAAGCGCCTATAGAAGTTCGAGAACCCCAAAAAGGATTGCAAGGCTTTCATTGACGTAGGAACAGGCCAATCCAAGACAGCCCTGACTTTAGAGCGACTCATTCTAATACCCCTACTAGTCAGGTCGTAACCAAGAAACTCCACTTCAGTGGAGTTGAGGACACATTTTTCAGCTTTGACAAACAGGTGGTTTTCCCTCAACCGTTGCAAGACGATTTGCACGTGCCTCGTGTGCTCCTCACTGGAGGGTGAATATATGAGGATATCGTCCAAATATACTACAACAAACTGATCCAAACAGTCACGGAAAATATCATTCATGAATGCCTGGAAGGTGGCAGGGGCATTACAGAGACCAAACGGCATCACCAGATATTCATATAGTCCGTAGCGTGTTTTGAATGCGGTCTTCCACTCGTCCCCTTTTCGCATTCGAACGAGATTATATGCCCCCCTAAGGTCCAGCTTGGTAAAGACTACAGAAGAACCGAGCTGGTCCAAGAGCACTGAAATGAGCGGGAGGGGATATTGATTCTTTACCGTCACCGCGTTTAATGCCCGATAATCAATACAGGGGCGGAGGTCGCCCTCCTTTTTCAGAACAAAAAAGAGCGGAGAAGCCGCAGGGGACCTGGAAGGTCTAATGAACCCCGTGGCCAATGCCTTGTCGATATAGTCCTTTAATACCTTATCTTCTGGAACCGTAAGGGAATAGACCCTACCCGCCGGGACCTTAGCACCCGGCAGTAGATCGATCGGGCAGTCGTAAGGCCTATGAGGTGGCAATTGGTCTGCCCCTCCCTTGTCAAACACATCACAAAAAGACGTGTATTCAGGCGGGATTTCGGTTTCGGGACATTTAGTGATGGCTCCAATCATGGACATAGATGTTACCAAGGCTTGACAAGAAGACTCAGGGGACACACTAGTGTCTAGGAAACACTTTTCATTACACTCAGTGGAAGGAAACTGCACCGTTTTTCTTGTCCAGTCGATGGCTGGATTATGATGTTGCAACCAAGGGATACCCAAGATGACCTGGAATTGAGGGGCTTTAATGAGATCGAAGGAGATCGATTCAGCATGTCCTTCCCTGGTTTGCATATGAATTAAGGAGGTATTTTGTGTGACTAGGCCAGAAACCAAGGATGTACCGTCCACAGCGTGAACAGCCTCAGGTTGGGCTTTAGAGACAACCGAAACGTTCTTACTTGTGGCGTAATCGTAATCCATATAATTCCCGGTGGCCCCGGAATCAATGATTGCCAATGAAGTAAAAGTACTATCTTCAGTGGTAAATACCACAGGAAGGCTAACAGGAATAGCAACAGCACCATGAGAGTCCAAGGAAAGTACCCCCGGGGTAGGGACCCTGTCTATCGCCGGGTTCTGGCGTTTCCCGGCTTTTTGACAGGTCTCTTAGGGCAATCTTTCAGAAGGTGTTCAGCAGATCCGCAATACATGCACAAATTATGCGTTCTGCGATAATCCCGTTGTGCAGAAGTCAAAGGACCTCTTACTGCCCCGATCTGCATAGGTTCGGGAAGCGAAGTAGAAGGAGAAGACTGTTCCACCTGCAGAGTAACAGGGGCTGGTGACTTGCGTTCCCCCCTTCTTTCGGTTCTTCTAGCATCTATTTGTAATACCAGGTCTAATAGTTCACCAAAAGTGGTTGGAACCACTGGTACTGTGGCCAAAACGTCCTTCAATTCCTCTGACAACCCTTTGTAAAACACGGCTGATTTTTTCTCCTCCGGCCAATCAGTTTCAGCTGCCAAATGATTGAATTTAGTAAGGTATGTAAACAAAGAGGATGTGCCTTGATGCAGATTGAGGAACTCCAGGTCAGTAGCCTGGGATTTATAGCGGGTGTCAAATACTCTGTTCATGGCCGTGATGAGAGCATCGCAGTCATATAGGACGTAACTATTAGATTCCAGTAACGGATTAGCCCAAGCGGCTGCGGTACCCCCAAGATGAGAGAGAACAAAAGCTGCCTTCGTTGTAGAATTAGGGAAAGCAGTGGGCCGACAGAGAGAATGTAATTTGCACTGGTTGATAAACGTGCGATAATGTTTAGGATCCCCGGAGAATCGTTCTGGGGGGGCCAGTGGGAATTGAGTAGCCATAAGCACCGGGGTAGTCGTAAAGCCAGAGGCAGAGGGTATGGGACCGGTTGAACCTGATGCCGTAGCAGCAGACGTATCCACCCCCAGGGTGTGGGGGCTTGGGAAACTCTGCAAATTGTCTATCCTTTGATGGAGAGCACTATGTGCGGTTGTCATATCAGAACGAAGTTCGGATACCAAGCGAACCAGGGTGGTTAAAGGATCGACTTCTTCCATGGCTTCTGTTTCTGTTACTCACCGATATGGAGAGTACGTAAACAGGCCGGACCTCTATTGCTGGGGAGTTGCTTGAAGGAGCTAGGGTTGGAGCCTCCTACCAAAGCCTCCTCTCTGTGAGGGAATGAGCTCTTTAAACCGATATGACCACTTGCTGAACTGTACAGACAAGGGGACCGATCGATCAAAAAAGCGGGGAGAACAGACCGTCTCAAACCCAGGCTGTAAAAGAAAGGATAACAAGTTAATAATCTGCCAATAATGAAACTGGTTTATTCCCAAGACTATTCCCCTTTAGTAGTACCTGGTTTAATCTCCCCTTAAGCCAAAGGAACCGGAGTAACCTATAAAGTAGAGAGGTCTTGGTATATGGCTAACTTATAATTCTGCAGTATGGAAAAACCAAGAAAAACTATACTTTACCCCTGATGGGTTTAGGATTGAAGTAAGAGTCCTGGAAAACAACGAAAGTATAAAATAAAAAATAGGGAGGTTAGTAAGGTAGCTATCCCCGAACGGAACGAGGGTCGCACTGGTTTCGGGATGGTGCACCACAGCAAAGCGTTCAAAAGATGCACTTAGGAATGAAGTCGAATTCCACAGAAAATGGTGTTCCAATTAGGGCTTTTCTTACCGGAGTAGTTACTGTCTCAGAGTCCAGGAAGCAGGCAAGGGGTCTGGTACACGAGCGGTCACGAAACAGCAGAATCAGTGTCCAAGAGTTCCGAAAGCAGGCAAGGGGTCTGGTACAAGGGTGGTCAGAAAACAGGTCAATCGGGGATTCAGAATAAGGAGTCCGTGTGCAGGCAGGGTCGGTACACGGGAAAACAAGGACTTCACAATTCAAGATACCGGGAGGGCACTTCGGAAAGTATGCCGGTTGTAACTTTAAACAGAAGCAGCGTTCTGTATGCCGCTGTGGAATAAATAACAACAAGAGGCGTAGCGTTTGAAAATGAGGCTCCCCTCTCAACGCCGAGAACTACAACGTAACAGGTTTTCTGGATACTGTAGTTCGTGTAGAAATTTGCCATGGCAGCTGCCAGCGCGATAAGAAGGGTGCGTGCCGGCGCCGTAACCCTTTATGAAGGGCGATCACTTTCCTGTCCCTTATTTTGGTTTCAACCGGAATTCCCCTATTGTTCTTGCTCATACGAGAGCAACGAGGCAGAACCCGGGAAACGCGGCACGGCCGAGGGCGAGGTGTAACATTGTGTTCAGGTAAGGTGTCAAAGAGCGATACGAACAGTTGTGAAAGAATTTAGATAAGTCGAGAAGTTATACTACCTATTTAGGGAAGTGGTAGGTACCAATCCAGAGGTAGACAGAAAATATTAGAAAAATAGAGGTATTGAGCGTTGATTGTTTGAGCACGCTCATATTTGTTGTTTTTGGTAAAAGTATTTTTTAAAGTCTGGTAAGTATTGACAGTAAATTGAGACTAGTCACAGTGGGAGATAATCCTCTGATGCATTTATGTAAGACATTGCCAAAGCACATGCCCAAGCTCAAACAGAATAGTGCGGAATGGGTGAAAGGCACGGCAGATAAGATGCTCATGCCATGGCCGCAAGGGGGATCATTGTCAAAATCAGTACTGCAACACATGACCACATACTTGCATGCTGCATACACGGGGAAGAAATTGGAGAAAAGGCTAGCTATTTTACAGTTTAGGAAGATGTACCAGGAAGAGAGGGAAGATCCACCACCCAAAGAGTGGATGCTTAACCAGTGTGAGGAGGATGGTGTTGGGCCCCGAGCTCTCCTTACATCGCCTGAAGTAAAAGATGCTAGTACAGAAGAAGTAGGGTTGTATCCTTTAAAGGAATTCAAAGCGGCGACAGGGTATAGTAATCCAATATATGAACCACATTCTTATAGCAGTGATGATAGTCCAGAGGAGAATAAGAGAAAAAAGGAGATATTTAAGATCATACAAAACAAGGAAGAGAAAAGTAAGCGATCGAATATATCGACAGAAATAGAATGACAGATTAAGAGATGGAAAGGGGAGAAGGATAAATCTGACGAGGTAACGCTCGTGTAGAATGAATGGATGGGAGGACAGACATTACTCAAGCTAGATGGGAAAAGCATTGAGGAAGTAAGGCAAAGAGAAGATCAGGACGAACAGGATAGAAAAGATAGGGAACGAGAAAAAAGATTGAAGGAAGATGATCATAACAGAAAGACCAAGAAGTAACAAGAACAGATGTATCAGGAGGAGCAAGAGAAAAAAGTAGAACGTGCAGAGGAGCAAATAAAGTATGACAACAGGCAGAGAGCAATAGAAGATAGGGACAGACGAAAAAGGAAGAGAGAGGAGGAGGAACTGCAGAAATTAAGGGACTGAAGAATATAGAGACAAAGAGAAGAGGAAGAAAGGAGAGCAGATCCAAGGAGAGAAGAACGAAGGCAAGAGGAGGAGAGAATTAGAAGGCAGGCGAGAAAGCAAGGAGAATTAAATGAAGAGTTTGAATGTAAGAGGAGAGAGAGGGAGCTTGATATCAACCGAATTCAAAAGGAGTTAATGGAGCTAAGTCCAGCAATACGATGGGACAGAATGGAAGAGTTCCTTTGGTTACAGGGAGCAACATCAGGGGCATCTAGAGTAGCACTAGATGAAGAGAACTTTGATATAGGAAGTATCAGAGACAGAATGGATAAGGCTTATCAAGAATTAAAGGAAAGTAGCAAATCCGGAATCCGAGGGAAGGGAGATCAATCCCTAGTATTTCAATCATGAGATGAAGGAGAAAATCCATTCAGCCTCCAACACAGAGCCTTATCCTAAATTAGACTGAACTTTGATAAAGGTGAAGGAGATGAGAGTCACACTAGCTGGGGACTAGACATGTCAGATGAGGAGAGAGAATCCTTCCGTGGGGAAGAGGGGGAGGTGCATGTGCCCCGCAGGGAAGCCTACAGACAGACAAGGAAGTCAGACGGTCGGATCTAGAGCAGCCTAAGGAAAGGACATCAAACCCCATGTCATACCCAGAGTGTCCCAAGGGATGATTCTATAGTAAGAAAGGAGACCAGGTTATGTTCGCTACCAGCAAGGAGACGGTCAGGGGCCATTGTCCCTGCCATGGATACAAGGTAGGAGCCGATTGCAGGTTAGGGTTCAAGCAGTTTCCCTTATTGGAAAAAGAGGGAACAAGACTGCAGTATATTCCATGGCCATAGATGAATAAGGATAATTTAAGATGCAAACTCCCGAGTTTGACATCAGGTGCAGGAAAATGGATTTATGAATTGGAAAAAATGACAGGAGGAAATACATTGGCCATAGGGGACATTAAGGGCCTCTTAGCAGCCATTCCTGGGGAAAGAGCTGATGACATGTGGAGGAGAGCAGGCTATTCAAGTGTGACAGCACAGAAAACAGCACACGATGGAGCGCCATTCAATAATTGCAGAGTAGATGTTTGGAGACTCTCCGGGTACATTATCCTGACACATCAGACATGGGTGAAATTATGACATGTAAGATGAAGGAAGATGAAGACCCTATTGCTTACATTCAGGATATTCAAGAGCGCTAGACTCTTGAAATGAGGGAACCGTGGGAAGAAACAGTGGTATTATTTTACCACATTTTATGTCAGGGGTTGCCGAGTAAGTACAGAGGCAAATAAAGAACCAAGTGGGGATGGAAGCAGCCGCAGGCTAAGATACAATTGACAATATTGCATCACTGTCTGCTATTGCAGGAGAAAAATAAGAAGATGAGGTGAGAAAAATGAAGTAAACTAAATTCGTTCTGAATAAAGGTCTCAGTATGCCACAGAAGGGGTGGTATTGACAAGCAGAGAAGGGTTAGGAATACAGCAAGCAGTGGGTATATCGCAGGCAAATAATCATCACCCGAAGGACCAAGGAGGAAAGGGGTTCATTCCATAACATAGAGGCCTAGGCTATAGAGGAAGGGGTGGATTTCAAAGCAATCAAGGTATGTTCCATAATTCACAGAATGAGAATCAGAACACGCAACAAGGGTTTAACCAAGAGCGCTAGACTCTTGAAATGAGGGAACCGTGGGAAGAAACAGTGGCATTATTTTACCACATTTTATGTCAGGGGTTGCCGAGTAAGTACAGAGGCAAATAAAGAACCAAGTGGGGATGGAAGCAGCCGCAGGCTAAGATACAATTGACAATATTGCATCACTGTCTGCTATTGTAGGAGAAAAATAAGAAGATGAGGTGAGAAAAATGAAGTAAACTAAATTCGTTCTGAATAAAGGTCTCAGTATGCCACAGAAGGGGTGGTATTGACAAGCAGAGAAGGGTTAGGAATACAGCAAGCAGTGGGTATATCGCAGGCAAATAATCATCACCCGAAGGACCAAGGAGGAAAGGGGTTCATTCCATAACATAGAGGCCTGGGCTATAGAGGAAGGGGTGGATTTCAAAGCAATCAAGGTATGTTCCATAATTCACAGAACGAGAATCAGAACACGCAACAAGGGTTTAACCAAGGAGGATTAGTCAGGTTGCCTTCCGCTGTGTGTTGGACTTGGGGGATGACAGGACGCATTGCATGGGTATGTGGGAGCCAAGGGAATGTACAGAATGGCCAATTCTCAAGAGGGGAACAGCTTATCCTCCACCATTTTGCACACAAACTAGGGAAAGGTTCACCCAAGATCAGACAGTGTATCAGACACAGCTGTTGCAAATGCAACAGGCACAGCAACCCAGCAAACACAAATGAACCCACCACAAGGGCAGTTGCAGCAGGCCCCCATGCAGACACAGCAGTATGCAAAACCGGGACAATTACTGACACCTAGAATAGGAGGTGCTACTATAATGGGAGAGAATCATTTTATAGGTACAGGGGTATGCATATACCCACAATAGGAGAGCTCACAGGGCGACTTGATGTGTTCAGTACTATCGATGACACCAGACCCCCAATAGGAACCAAGGGTCGATGTGATGATAGAGGCAAACCTTTTTCATTTTTAGTAGACACTGGAGCTACTAGTTCATGTATATGAGATGTAAAATAAATAAATGTCGTGAATTGCCATGAATGATCAAGGGTTTTGAGCACCTTTAACTGATGAATTACCAGTCTCTATAGGAGAGTGTGACATGTGTGTTCCTTTATTGTATTCACGACAGACACCGGTTAACATTTTGGAAGGAGATTTGATGACTTAACTTAACATTAGGATTTCTTTTACTGATGAAGGGATAGTGTGTTCCACTCCTGGAATACACTATGTCAATGTGAGTGAATTTATATTGGTATTTACAGGGCAGGTGGCTCTGTGAGGTGTACCAGTATAGCCAGAGGTTTATCTTTATGGAATGAGCATTCTATAGATATGGCTACCTGGCTTAGTGGGAAAGACTATGAGGCTACCTGACACATTCTTGTTTAGACCCCAGATACCTATGGATGGAGAGGGGGTCAGATTATCCCTCTAGAATTGGAAGCAGCCATAGTATGAAAGGAAATAGCGATGCTTGAAGGAATGAATGATGAGTGTAGACCGTGGAGAACAGTGAAAGCTATTGAAGAAGGTGGCAGGTTGACTGACATTACTGATTATGACATGTTTATGGACGATCCAACAGACGATGAAGTAGTGTTCTTTATGACCATTGCATACTGGATAAGAATAGAGAAGAGGGAAATCCCACAGCAAATGGCAATAATGTGGCAGCGACCAGCATATTTTGACAAAGACTTGGAGAAAGTGCCCAGTGTCCCATGGACTACAGGCCCTTATGATGTAGCACTGTTGAAGGGAATAGGAGAGGTCCAAATAAAACTGAATCCAGGGGCAATTTTACCTCGAGCAAAACAGTACCCAATGTCTCGAGAGGCCAATGAGGGTATATCCAAGACTATTTCAGCACTGATGAAACAAGGCATTCTGGTGCCATCAGAATCATCGTGAAATACTGCTTCCTTTAGTTCTTAACCCGGCGACTATACTAGGCAGTATCCCAGTGGAAGCACAATATTTCACAGGAATTGATTTGAAAAATGATTTATTCTCAATCCCGTTGCACAAGGACTCACAAGACATGACTTCATTACGTCTGCCAGACTTGTCTGAAACACACTAGGCTGCCCCAAAGGTACTGTGAGTCTCTATCTATCTTTAACAAAGTCCTACAGATGGACTTGGGCAATATTTCTTTGAAAAGCACTGTGATACAGTACGTAGATGACATTCTAATTTGTAGTACTACAGAAGATGAGTGTAGACAGGACTCGATTCAGTTATTGGTTATTTGCGCATACAAGGGATACAAGGTAAACAAAGAGAAGCTACAGTATTGTCAAGAAGAGGTGTTATACATAGGGCAGTTGGTTTCACATGAGGGAAAAAAGAGACACCTGAAAGGGCTGAGGCAATTATTAAAACCACAAAACCGCACACAGTGAAACAGATGTAGCAATTGTTGGGCTATGCAATTATGTTAGAGCCTGGGTGTTGGATTATAGTTTGTACATATAGTTTGCAGGTTTTAAAGAAAGCACAAGTAAATGATTTTACAATAGAATGGACTGAGGAAATGGAGGAAGGATTTGAGCAGCTGAAGAAAGCAAATTGCACAGCTTCCCAATTATGCTGAGGAGTTTTTCTTATTTTTGCACACAAACGGAACAGTCATGACAGCAGTGCTTACAGAGAGGACTACATTAGGGCATACACCTCTAACATATTACAGTTTATATCCAGTTATGAAAGGACACTTTTTGTGTGCACAGTCATTGTCAGCCGCCGCATTCGCAATTGAGAAATCCACAAGTATAGTAATCGGCTACTCTATGACACTTTTTGTGGAACATGCATTGTTTGCCATTTTAGAAAAAAAGGAGTACATTGACATCCCAGAGAGCTTCTGCGTATGAAGTAATCATTTCGAATCCACTGATAAAAATGGTCAGATGTAAAATAGTGAATCCTGCCACATTGGTAGCTGGCCAGTGGCAGAGGGCGAGCATGTGCATGACTCTGCAAACTATGTTGAATTTTTGATGATATACTTTCATAAAAGAGTATATATTGTCAGGAGTGGAAATTCTCTTTATTGATGGTTCTTCTAGAATTGATCAGACAAGTGGAGAAAGGCATTCTAGTGCAGCTATAGTGAGGCTTAGAGCAAATGGCGAGTTTGACATTCTAGTGCAAGGATACCATCTCACTTTTCAGTGCAAGCAGCAGAATTGGTGGCGTTTATTGTCGCACTCGAGAATCATGAAGGGCAGGAAGTGACAGTGTAAAGCGACTCTGCATATGTGACGTCAACTGTAAATGCAAGGCTAGCACATTGGAAAAGGAGGGGCTACCTCCAAGCGGACAGCACTCTTCCTATTGGTTGAGCAACTTAACCATAACTACAGGACCGCTACCGCAGCAACAACTTACTGTTCTAAGAACTTGCTTGAGATTCGCAGGTAGAGACAGAAAAAAGATTTTAATTAAAATAGCAGAGATTGAAAATAAACTTGACAAACTAAAATTGAGGGACAAAGGATTGAAACTAAAAAGCAATATGGAAAGTAATTTAAAGACATTTGAAGAGGAAATACAACAAAGAAAACAACGCAAATTTATGAGAGATACAGAAGACTACAAAAATGGTTGGATATATACATTTGCCAGACGCTTCGATCAAATAAGAGCACAAACAAAACAGTCGAAACACCTTCCACCAACACCAATGAAGATGTTTCTAATGAAGGACTCTCATGTTTCTAATGAAGGAATCTTAGAGTCAGACGTTACGGGGAGTGAAAGTGACAAACCTATCATTCGGCTTCATTTTTTAGAGGATATTCACCTGCTTTGTCAGGACGGAAGAACAAGCAAACAAACAAGATGAGGGAGCACACGTGGACAGGGACGAGGAGGAATACAAAAATGTGGAGGGGGCAGAGAGGCAGGCAACTCGGCAAAGAACACCTCAGGGAGATTGCTGTGCTCTGGGAAATAAACAACAAAATTCTACAAGACAATTATAAAATGACTATCATCAATCTGTCAAGACATATAGTGACGGATGAACAACAACCACTCCTCAGCCTTGGCCTCAACTTTTGTCCAGCTCCCAAGTTTGACTATGTGCAAACCAGGATTGATTTTGACCAATATGTCTGTAAAATAAGATTGATTAAATTCTTTGCTACCAATTCTTTCAAAGAGCAAATCAAAACCAAACAAGGAGGAAGGACTGATATAACAATAGAAGATCTTGGTACACTTTCCACTCTTACATATGTACAGGAAGGTGGAGAAGCAACCTTGGAAGACATTAAGATCAACCTGGATGATTTTGATATAAATACTGAATGGTACAAATCAAGTAAACTTAAAGTCAAATCAAAGATTAATCGTCCGATAAATAACAGCTAGTTCCATTGAAACTTTTCATAGCCTTGTCATAGATGATCTGAAGAAAATCAGAAAAAAGGAATTCGAGATCTTCAAATCTAAATGGAAGGCAAACATGTAAAGGCACTAAAAGGATTAAGCCTATTGCCACAATGCATTTTAAAGGCCTCAGCTAAAGGTCAAAATATTATGCTTATGGACAGGGATAACTATATTTATGAGGCCA
Organism: Ambystoma mexicanum; assembly: GCF_040938575.1. NCBI lineage: Eukaryota > Metazoa > Chordata > Amphibia > Caudata > Ambystomatidae > Ambystoma > Ambystoma mexicanum. The sequence goes on along the minus strand of NC_090935.1, from coordinate 1,079,088,914 downwards.
ACAGACAACTTAATGACAAGGCTTCTTACGAGAAACTCACCCACAATTCGATGAGAACCTTGGAATTAAAGGTGCAAGAATTCCTCGCAGAATGGAAGGAGAATTGAATGTTTGAGGAGCAGGATCAGAAATGTCTCTATAAATCACATTCAACCGTTCCTACAGTATATTTCCTGCCTAAGGTACATAAATGCACCAATAAACCACCAGGCAGGCCTATTTTCACTCTCACAGGATCACTCCTTGAAAACATGTCAAAGCACATCGACAAAACACTTTTTCCATTAGTATCATCATTACCCTCTTACCTAAGAGATACAAAGGACTTTCTATCTACAAGTGATGAGCTACCCTGTGAACCTGATTACATACTGGCCATAATGGATGTAGTTTCACTCTACACATCCATAAAACATGAATGGGGCAGGAAGGCTTGTGCACATTACCTCAACACCTCAACACCAGATCCCTAAATTACACCAGACATTCAACGTGTTCCTGTTCAATCAAAAATATTATAAACAAAGACAAAGAATGGCGATGGGCACTACCTTTGCTCCATTCTATGCCAATTCAATGATGGGATACTGGGAAAAGTATGAGGTTTGGAAAGAAGAAAATGAAAGATACACAAGTAAGGTTGGAATGTGGAATCGCTACATTGACCTTTTCATCGTATGGAAAGGAACTTCGAAAGAATGGATTGAATTTGTTAAACATCTAAATGTCAATGTTTTCAATCTAAAGTTAACTGAAACACACAGTGCAAAGGAGCTGATTTTCCTCGATGTTACAGTATTCATGGAGAATGGCCAATTAAAATGCCAATTATTTAGAAAACCCACAAGAGCAAATATTCCTCTGCATGCAAGAAGTACACACTCCAATAATCTTATCTGGAGTATCCCCTACGGCAAATTCATTCAGCTTTGTAGGAACTGCTCAAAGATGGACATATATGACAAAGAAAGTAAGTTGACAGCTTGGTGCTTCAAACAACAATGTTATCCAAAGAAGGTTATTGAGCGGGCATTCATAAAGGCCTGAGTGTGTAACAGGTCAACACTTTTGCTGGACCATACCAACATTAAAAATAATCAAAAAGGAAAAGAAACAACACATTTGGTGCTGACATATGGACAATCAGCCAATACAATAAAGAACATTCTAAGGAAGCATTGGAATGTACTAATGGGAGATAATGATCTGAACCATGTACTAGGCACACGGTTGAACATCAGCTTCCGAAAATGTAATTCCATCAAGGACAATCTAGTGAGCAGCTATATGTCAAGTGAAATTAGTAAAATCCAACCGATGTGGCTTGTTCAGATAAGTAAGGTATTTCACAAGTGCACAAGATGCAAAATCTGTAAATGTATGCTCCACATACCAACATCCGATTCTTGAAAGAAGCATAGCCATTTCCAACAGGATAACATGTGAGTCGGATTACATTGTGTACGTATTGAAGTGCACATGTGAAAATTGGTATGTAGGGAGCACGAAATGCAAACTAAAGATACAGATCTAACAGCACGTCAGAGCAATCAAAAACAAGGACTTCCATAGCAAAACATTTTTGGGAGAGTCATAATGAGAAATTGAGTGATTTTTCTTTCTTTGGATTACCCCAAATTGAAATTGGACCCAGGGGCGGGGACAGCAAAAGATTTCTTAGACAGCAAGAAACTCAATATATTATCAATTTCAAGAGAAAGACCCCAGCGGGTATCAATATTGATGAGGAACTACACCTTTCTGAGAGAATGACGACTTCAAGTTGTATATTGTAGAATCTGCTATTATTGATTTACTTCCTTCTGTCTCTATTTCTTAGTTTTGTTTAAGAGCCAAAATCTTCAACACAGAATAATGATGGAAGTTTGTTCTGGCCTTTACACAACATGAGATGGTTTTCAGTGTGGGATATTTTATACTATTTCTAATATTAGTAATTTTCTTGGGGTTTCTTGTATTTTAACGTTTTCCATCATTTGAGGTAATTGATGGGTTTTAGAACACGCTGAGTTAAACACATGTATTTTTCGTACATGTTTTTGAAGATACTTTAGTGCTAATGGTATTATTTCTGAAAGATGCTGAACCAATATCAATAATGATTATTACAAATGGTCAGTTCCCGGTTCCACGCATATATGATATGCTATTGGGTCCCTAGCCATAAATCATATGACTTTTAGGCACATTAAATATCTAATATTGTGGCCTCTGATGTTGAGAGAAGTCTGTACATATGCACTATGTAATGTATGTGTCTGATAGATGTAACATTGAGTAGAGACTCAGTATAGACAATTCTATAAAATAGGCAATCCTCCATCCACTGACACACTCCATGCTTAAGACAATTGTGCCCACAGCAATGAATACGGTAGCATTATGCACTTTATAAAACATATAAAAACATGCAAAATTGCACTATGCACTTTATTGATATAGAGAATTCTGTTAAATTACATGCGTGGGCACATCATTGGGATACCTGTATAGATATTTGTGGATGGTCGGATACAATGGATTGAGTACTGAACCCAAGAACAGATTGCATCACAGATGTAGAATGCATTAGGCATTGTGACAAACTGGCCAGCTAAAAATGTATAATATGCACCATGTACTTTATAAGTACAACACTTTTTCATTATGATATCCGCAGAATGAAGGGGAAAAGGAAAGAAAACCCCCCTTCCCCCTCCCTCGTGTCCGTATTCGGCACCCAAAAATTCATGACATGCACTTTGCATTTTATCAATATGGTGCACTCTTGTCGGCTGATGATATGATCACCCCGAAGGTAGTGTCTACTCATAAATTAATGGGTGAATGCAAATTGCAGCCCTCTTTCTATGTTTATTGCACCCAAAGCATGTACAAATAAATTGTGTCACTCAGCAGGAGACAAATCATGTGACCAAGCAACAAGAGGTAGCGAAACTCGTCATTTTTGCTGTGTCTCCCGTTACTTTATGCTGGGCGTGGGAAGAGAGCAAATATTTTAATGAAAGACTTTGAAGAATAAAAAGATACAATTATAATCTGCCTAAACACGCTGGACTTTGGTGTCTTTCCTATTAAACTGGTAGCTGCTCTAAATATTCACTACAAACATTCTGCGAATGCAGCTCTTTTTCATCGATGTTCGTGTTGGTGAAACAAAGGTATATATATATATATAGAGAGAGAGAGAAAGAGAGAGAGAGAGAGAGAGAGAGAGAGAGAGAGAGAGAGAGAGAGAGGTTCCTGCTACTTACCCTGTAATAAGCTTCACAATAAGCATATTACAATTTTTAATCACTCCAGCAGAATCCATGCATTGCAGCATCCAGCACCTGCTCATATCAAGCAGCAAATACTTACAATGCTGTGCATTTAAAAATGTTTCTTTTTATAAGAAATTTGATGAAAGTTAAAACATTCATATCTTCATTTATAGCAGCACTGTATGTAACTTTTTTCTACCAGAAAGAAACAGCAGACATTTGTAGAAAATCTTTAAATAGCACTAGGTGTGTGCAAGTCTAATATGTCAGCAGTACATACATACCTGTCAATATGACCCGTTCCAATTTGTAGGTGCTTATCAAGTTTTCATATTTTTCTTTACATTCTGTGAGTTGTCATTCTACTTATTGCATTATACAACTCAGACTACAAGTCCCATAATGCAACGAAAAAAATAGGACAAGAATGGAATAGTCGAAAGTGTGACATTTGTATCAAATGAAAAATATAAAATGCTGTATGTTCAAATAAATTAATTTAGGAACATTTTGATGAAAGTTAAAACATGCATATGTGCATTTATATCCTCACTGTGTGTATATTTTTCCAAAAAGACAGAAAAGGCAGATGCATAACATTTCTACAGTATTATTAAGTGGCACTTGGTATGTGAAAGTATGATATTTTGGCAGTACATGCATACTTGCTAACAAAACTCATTCCAATTTGTAGGTGCTATCAAGTCCTGTTTTCTTCTCTGCAATCTGGAACTTGCAGTGCAAGTTTTACAATGGGAAAAGTGGAACTACAAGTCCCAGAACACAAGCAAACCAACGAGGACTACATAAGCACCTACACATTGAAATGGATTATGTTGACTATTATGCATGTACTGCAAAATATTAAATGAGCACATAACAAGTGCAACACATCTTTTCCATCTGCCTATATTTTATTTTACTTTACTTTATTTGCTTTGATTCAACAAAAGCAGTTCACAAATAACAAACAAAACCACATCAGTTACAGCATCACAATCACTTAGCTCATAGGTCAATTCGCTAAAATTACAAAATCATTGCTTTGCCAAAAAGAACTGAGTCAACATTTTACAAGAAATGACAGCTCCTACAGAAAATGTTACACACAGAGCTCCTACAAATGCACATATGCATTTCTTAATTTTCATGAACCACTCCTAAAAACAAAAATGTTTAAATAATCAGAATTTTAAATTTTTCATTGAATATACCTGTCACACTTTCCAACCGCACAAATTACACCCCTTACACTGTCACCATTCCCAATCTGCTCAGACATATCTGTATGCCACCAAATTATCTATATACAACACTTTACCTTTCAAATAAAGTACTCTTCTTTCCCAACCTCTACTACAAGACACCAAACACTGCTGCAAAAAACAATCCACCATTGCATTACCACTAGGCCACAGTGTCCCTATTCTTTCAAACACTGCAACACAATACAAATACATTACCCCGCAAACAGTGCACTTTTTAAAAATTAGAATCAGCATCACAAATATTACCGAGATATGTACCTTTTCCTCACACCCATGTTTGGCCTGTTCCTTCTAAGGTGCGAAACACAACTACTTACACTTCAATTCTTCTAAAAACATAGTTAACACACCTTAGTACATCATCCATGAAACAACTTCATTAACTACCTTTGTCAACAACTCCTCCTACCTTCATAAATAAATCCCTTGCTTGCTAAATTTACTGCACCATTGCCACATATACCCACTAACATTCTTTTACAATTACACAAAAGAAGAAGATTGGCAAAAACAGCTTCCAAAAAACCAATAACCTTCACATTCTACAAAGTAAGTACATACCTTGTATATTTCTCTAATTCTAACAATATACTCCCACTATATATTATCCCATAGTATTCTTTTCAAATCAACATACATTTCACTCTTACTCATTATATTGAACTATCCACACTTTTACTATTACCATCTAAACACAACCATTACAACACCCACTGGTTAACTCAAAACATCATAATGTCCCTACATATTCAATCGCATCATACCCTCCCTTCATCGCTAACCCAATCCCATCACACCTATTCAGACTCTTGCTCTTACAACCTTCCCACCCACACTGATGATACCGCTTCACAATTAAACAGCACTCACCCATAAACAACACATGCACAACACATGCATATATATTACACAACTTTCAAACCCAAACTTTCTTTTTTCACAACAGACACAACAAAATGCTTACTGAAAAGCAACTCTGTAGAAAAGAAAGAAAAGAATAAAAGCAAGCCCCATAGTCATCCACCTCTAAAACAATGTATAGAAAAGATTAAAACAATAGAGCTAGTAACCTCACTCAACAAAACTAAACCTGCCACCACTAAAAAACATAAGGCCCCTCTTTCAAAAACTAAAAGTACAAAAAGGTCTACAGACAAAAGCAGACATGCTAATGAACCCAACAATATATCTACAAAATGTTAACGTAGCCACTGTAAATCAATCCAAAAACGTAATTCTGCAAAAAATGTTTCACCATAGATTTCTTCACAATCTTATAAAAACAGTTGAAAAATCACAATCTACTCTTAAAAACGAACGCAGGAGACTAATCCTCAGAGCTCTAATTGACTGTGCATTTTTACTAAAGAGAAAATTGTTCATATTGATTTTAAACAGAATAAAACCACTAACTAAATGAATCAATATGTTACAAAAGTAAGTGTAATGACAACTATTCAAACTTCTGTGAAGGTGAAATGATTCACACAAGCAGCACACAACCATATTTCAATGAAGAAGCTTATAAACAAGAACAAAAACAATCAATTGCCATAGACAGTAATGGCTGAGGGTATGAAATGGTAGGAGATACCATTATGTCAAAAGAAACCCTTATAGAAAAAACACCCCCAACAAACTTTCAACCAAATGTTCCTTTTGAACAAACAAACCATTCAGTGTCCAATGGGCATGCAGCTCAACGTGTAATGTGCACCAACAATCCTTTATATCTTTACACAAATTCCTCAATCAATATGTGAAACTAAAAGACAAAAGTAAAATGAAAACTTTACAAACCATTGACTCTTGTCCAGTGCACAGCCACAGCGGACTTCAGGGACATTCATGAGCCTGCATTTTAGGAATATCTTGAAAAAGCACCTTGGACCACATCAAAATGTTAGGAAAATACCATTACACTATACAGAAGCTTGTGCATAGACTATACTATGCAAAAAGTCCTGGTCTAGAACTGCACAATTTAAATAATACTTTGGAACTGAAGTTGCATTAGAAAATGTAGTAACTTCAGGAAACATTAGCAAAAACCTCACAAACACCAACATCCTAACAAACACCTGCAAAGAAGAAATTGCCACGTATGTGTCTGTTGTCACAGAACATTTTCGAAAAACTACTCAAAATAGTAGATTTAACCTACAAAATAGAGAACAATGAGGAATCCCAATGGTTCCAATTAGCTTTATATCTAATAGCAGAAAATAAATACAAAATAACAGACCCCTCAACAGTTTGCACATACTGCAACACAAAGCTTGACAGTGACCAAATGCCATCACATGCTATCAATATTCCAACTTCCAAAGGTTCTCCAACAATTTAACGTGTATGAGAGCATTATAATCCAAACACTACACCCATGTCAAGCTATAATACGCCTTCAACTGAAAACAGCCAAATTACCTCCATCTAAGTTACTAAAGGGCACCAATGGCAAAGTAGTATATGTGCCATTAGATCTTAATGAAAATGGACAAACTCTAGGAGTACAATGGCCAATAGATCAATCTTTGATTGTACTAGTTAATGGTGTACCAACAAAAGACAAAACATTTGACAACAACTAGTCGACTTAAAGTTAGACAAGCTCTACAATAGTTAAAATAACAATGAATACTTCAAAGATATAAACATAATAAACATAGAGGACATCTTAAAAGAAACCACCCATATAATTCAAGATTCACCAGCAACTGGCCAATTTGAACACGTAGACCATATTACTGCAGCTAACATTTTATACCAGTATACAATGTACCTACTATACTCCAAAGACACCATTGCAGATACATTAGAAACATATCAAATGATTCAAGCCAAAGGATCCCAATGAGCATATTGGAAAAAAGGGTTGGAGCAAGTCATTTTACTCTACTCTTTCCTACAGGATCTGATGAAAGGTCCACACAAATTTTTGCATCAGAATATCACTCTGTACAAATGTATTCTGAAGACCCCAGATTCAGACAAAATGTAGAATACATTTTCCACCTCCTCATCGAAAGTGAACTAGCAACTCAATGTTATGGAGTTGCACATACATTAAAAACAGGCTCTCATTTTTTCAAACATGTCTGCTACCCAACTGCTTCAAAAAATAAAAGACAAAGATTACTTTTAGATTAATATTAGAAACACCCGGAGAATTCTGTTCTCCTGACCCTGTCAATGTATAGAGGTACTTTCACCATCATTACATAGCCATGCTACCCTTCATCTGCAATACAACTGCCCCGCACTTTTGTAGAAAGGAATAAGAGCATCACACTTCCACATGCTTTATGTGGATAAAAATTGCTCCCAAATGTGGCCATGACAGTGACGCCACTGTTTTACAGTTTATTTAAAAATACATTACCTGCGACATCCCTTCAGAAGTACACTAATTTTGCACTTCCAAAAACCTAAATGTGGCAAATACTCTTGATTTACATATAAAAACAAAGGTAAACACTATACCAAATGGCACTTTGGTTTCCCTGGACCAGTTTGCAAAATAGAAAAGGACAAGTAAATAGGTACAGCCTTATATGGCAAATCTGAACACATTGTTTGGCTAAATCTTGGTCCAACTTCATCCCAAAAAAGAGTCATAAAATCCTACAAAGAGATACAAATAATAGCCACAAATAATCCCAACAGCCAGGACATTTAAAAAACTATTTAATTGATACATACTAACCAAACGGAAGTACTGCTTTGGGAAAACATGCGGCTCTACCACATAGCCCAAAACTGCTCCTACCAGATGAGATAACTTGCATATATTCAGTCTCAACTTGTAAAGGAAGCCTAGTGAAACTTACAAAACCCAGCCTAATTAATCATATACAGTTATCATTTAAATCTCTGCAACATAGATAACTTTCTTACATGGCCCTACTGCAACTTTTTAAACCTTGGAGAAAATAAGAAGAATTATTAGGTGATTATGACTTATTTGAAGCTGCATTCAAAGCAAATGAAAACAGTATAACAAATGTCAATTTCAAACAATACAAAGAAATGTTGGACAATGAATGCCATCACGAGGAAGACATTCAAGCTCAACTAGATAAAGACACTTCTGAGTGCAGTCAAAGTTCCCTTACAGGAGGCCAAGAACCACTTGGAGAAACACTAATTTTAAATGAAGCAGAAATAGCAATAATACACACATTTCCACAAAACTTAAACAACAACCTTTCAGCCCCCACAGGTTTAGCTGCCTACAACTTAGGAGGTGTAACTTTACAACTACTACTGCTCCTTTAGAACAACAAAACAAATTAGAATACCACAAATTATCAGCATAAGCTGCTACTGAAGTACACAGAATTCAGAAACAAATGAAAGAGCTCCTAATAGATGAAGTAAGCATGGTTTCCAACCTCATGTTGGCGTTATTTCACATCAGAATGCAAGATGCTAAAAAAAAACGACTACGAAGAACTGTTTGGAGGAAACATGTTATTTATTTGGAGACCTCCTGCAGTTAACACCAGTAACAGTTCAATCTATTTTCAAAACATTAGGACACAAGCAATGCTGCAACACACTCACCAGCATTGGAAATGTAAATCTCTGGCAACATGTTTACTACAGAGAACTAACTAAAAACATGCATCAGGCTGCGGTCCACACCTATGCTAACATTTTAAAAAGTATTACAACTGGTCTACATACTAAAGATGCAAACTCCATCTTAAATAGGAGATTAATCCATGAGCTATATGGGCAAAACACATCTGCTCCTGATGTCATAGAGCAATTAACTCAATAAAATATGAAATGCATGTCCTTAATGACAACCCTTGCAAGCCATAGTCAATTCAATGAGACAATAAAAAAAAGAAATGCAACCCATACTGCATATCAGCTGCACAGACATGAGTGTACAGCATGACAATCCCTATGTGTCAACAAGCAACAGCACAACTATATAGCTTAGAAAAATATATCTCCAACACAGCTGATTTGGAAACATATTAACTTTGTCTCTAAATTGCAGAGTAAAACCTAATCTCAACGTAGAACAAGATTTTGTCAGTAGAATAAGTGGTACAGTTGTTGGCTTCCAAACATATCCACATGAAAACAACATTCAGTTTGGCAACATCCACTTTGACAAACTTGCAGAAATTAAAGAAATTGCCCACACCAGAACAGGTATCCTTCTTTTCAAAGACATGTACATATGCAGAGAATAATTCTCCATGGCCCTCATTACGACCCTGGCGGAAAGTGACTGACCGGACCGCCACGGCGTAAATAGCGTTTCCGCCATTGCACGAAGGAGCAAAGTGCGGCCCATTCCGACCCATCGGGCACGAGCACCACGGCATGGCGGAAGTGCAAAGTCCGCGATGGCGGAAATGACCCCAAAACGGCCCACACCGCCGCCGTACGGCGCCCTAGGTGCAATACCGCCACCCATCACAGCGGACACCGCAGTGTGCGCCTACCGGAAAGTACGGTGACCGGAAATATACGGAAACGGAAGTTAAAACATGGGCCCGGAACGGGAAACATCCCGCCGTACACCTATAAAACCACTAAAACCACACAACCACTAAAATCACTACCCTGAGACACACCCCAACCCGTCATCCACCCTAGCGAAACCAAGAAAAATGGGAAAAGTAGCGAAGAAAGCGTGCGACCGCAAGCGGCAGGTCCACTTCTCCCGTGAGGAACTCACCGTGCTAACAGAGACCCTCCAGGAGAATGCTGCCGTCGTCTTCTGCACGCAAATGACCAGGACGGCACTTGCAAACAAGAAGGCCATATGGGCTCTGGTGGCACAGCGGGTAAGTGCGGTGGGGACCGCACCCCGCACCCCACAGCAATGCCGTAAGCGATGGGACGACCTGCGGATACGCGTCCGCAGCATACTCTCTGCCAACCGCAACATTGCCACAGCCACCGGGGGAGGTCCTGAATCACCCATCAAGTTGACCCCCTGGGAAGAAATCTGTGCCTCCACCATCGGAATGGAGAGCATAGAGGGAGTCGGAGGGATGGAGAAAGGAGTGCAGACATCCGAAGATTCAGGTAGGTGGCCCAAATAAAACAATGCCAAATCCACAAAGTCCATCCATGTGAAGTACCATGCGTCCACATAGTGCAACAGAAACACATGTCCAGGAGAACGGCCACACACATCGGCCTGATAGCGCACGTTAAAACCCACAATAAATACATAAATAATTAAAAACCTCTAAAACACGCACTACACGTGCAGCAGGCACACCCTAACTGCAGGCTGCCAAACAACTGCACCCTCACTCCACACACAAATGAAAGCACCTCCAAGGCCCCGACCCAAATCACCCTCAGGTACCACCCCAATGCATGTGATACAATGCCATTCCAATTCCCACAGACCCATCAATAACCCTCGCCCTCCTTTACTCCACCACAGGGTCCGATCCAAACGACGAGCTTCAGGACACCCCTACCAGCACACCTGCAAAGAGGGCCAAGACCAACGGCCAAAGACCCTCCACCTCAGCTGCACGCATCAAGACACGGCAGCAGCACAAATCAGGTGGCAGCACAGAGGAGGGAACATCAACAGGCACCCCAGCAGCCAGCATGCCCACTACACCACCACCACAGGTCCCCCCAACGGATGCCACAGAAGGCACTGCCTCCGGTGGCAGCAGCACCATAGGTGACACCCCATTGATGGCAGCATGCTCCGACACAGAAGACAGGGATGTCGAAGTCAGATCCATCCATGACCTGTCCCAATCCCCCTGTCTGTCCCATCCCGTACAACATGAGGATACCACGCAGGGGCACCCACAAGACGACGACTGGCCATCCCCCACAAGCCCTGTGGCAGGGCAACATGAGGACAACAGCCCCTCTGTGACACCACCGCAAATGGCCATGGCCCAGCAGAGGCAACAGTCCCTCGACCAGTTAATCGTGCAACAGCAGCAACTGGCCACGCTCCTCAGGGACCATGCCGATGAATGTGGGGGCACAAAGGCAGACATAGAAACATCAACTGAGACACTTAGGGCAGAAATGGAGAGGAGTACAGAGACACTAAGGGCACAAATGGAGAGTAGCACCGAGAGCTTGAGAGTCCAAATGGAGAGAAGCACCGAGAGCCTGAGGGGGGAACTGCATGCGACGTCCAAGGACGTATGTGCCGAACTTGCCGCAGTGCGCCGTGTGCTCACTGAGCTCTCGCAAACCCTTAGGGACATGCATGGACGTGAGCAGGCAGAGACATCATCCGTTGCAAGTTCCGTCCAGGGCAGCCCCCAACGTAGATCTGGGAGGAACCTGCGCTCCACAGGCAGGGGTGCCCCTGATACCCGCAGAGGGGGCTTGCAATAGCGACTGCCCACTGACAATGAGCATCTTTGGACACTGGTGTTCGGGGGGGAGGTAGGAGGATGGAGGGGGTGTGTTGGGCTCACTTGGGTGGCGGGTCGATAGGGTGTACAACATGATATCACATATGCCATAAAAAGTGCACGATCAACCAATGAGATGTGTGGACATTGATCTTTGTGTACTAGGCCATCATAGGCGTACAGTCCATATTGTGCATGTCCCAGACACACACAGTGCCACGAGTCCCGTGTCCATGTATCAGCCACCAGGCGTGAGTGCTAGAAGCATACATCAATGAGATGCTGACGAATGTCATGGCCCTCCGGTGCCTCGCAGACTCCTTGAGGTGCTGCCACATCCCCACCCTCATCATGACCATCATCAGGTGCTTGCAGTTCTGCGTCAGGGGGCATGGGCACATTTCTACGTACGCACATGTTGTGGAGCATGACACATGCCATCACCATCTTTGCAACCTTCTCATGGCGGTACAGGAGTGCCCCGCCAGACCTGCTGAGGCAGCGGAAACGACCCTTCAGTAGGCCGAATGCCTGTTCAATGACTACACGGGTACGTGAGTGGGCATGGTTGTAGTCCTCCTCATGCTGGTCCCGTGGGTTCCGGACTGGTGTGAGGAGCCATCTCTTCAGTGGATATCCAGCATCACCTGTATGTGGACGAGAAACGTATGATGTGGAATGCCATTGCTACGTACGCACACCCCCCCCCCTTCCTGCCAGGTCATTGCCGAATCACATACCCCACATTATCATGCATGTAATGAGACTCACCGAGTAGCCAGGATCTGTTCCCTGCGTGTCGCTCCATGTAGCGTGGTATTGTAGAGTTCCTCAAGACCATTGAATCATGGGTTGATCCAGGGAATCGGGCACAACAATGTGTAATGATCCTGTTGGAGTCACACACCATTTGTACATTCAGAGAATGAAATTGTTTTCGGTTGCGGTACTGGGCCTCCATGGCATGTGGGACAACCAATTCCACATGGGTGCAGTCGATGGCACCAATGCAACCAGGTATGCCGGCAAGTGCATGGAATCCCACTTTTGTGTTGGTAATTTCCTGCTCCGAGCGTGGTAGGGAGATGTAGTCGTCTGCGTGCTGCAGGAGGGCATCGAGCACTTGCAATAGTGTCCGTGAGAACAGTGGCTGAGAAATGCCATGCAACTGTCCGACTGTGTGCTGGTAGGTGCCTGTGGCCAGGAAGTGGAGTACAGACACCACCTTCAGTAGGGGTGGGATGGCGGTTGGGCTGTCTATCATGCTGACAAGGTCAGCCTGTGTCATGTCCACAATGGCGGCTATGGTGTCCCGGTCCAGACGGTAGAGGGTGTGGATCTGCTCATCAGTGAGGTTGAACGGATGTGCTCGGAGGCGTGGGATTGCGGGCTGCCTGCGTGGTGGTAGTGGCTGTGCTGGCGGCCCTTGCTGGCCCTGCCTTGGCCTCCTCCTCCTCCTGCGTCTCCTCCGTGCGGCCGGTTGTAGTTGGTGTTCGTCTTCTTCTTGAAGTAGGAGTACTTGCAGTGCTATCAGGTCCCCCAGGGCCAACATCGCGAGTCCTGCCGGTAGCATTTCGGTGTGGTTGTGGGAGGAGACTGGCTGTGCAATTTATGTGTTTTCAGGCTGAATGGCCTCCACCTGTGGTGATTCATTCCACCTGTGCAAACTGCTCTCCCCTTTGGCCGAGCACGTCCCGCGCACAACGCTGCAATTCGTGGAATGGCATCTTGCTATTGCAATCAAGTATTTGTACCCGATGGCCGTGTAACATTGGTTGATATGTTCATTCTGCTGTGGTCCCATTGTTTCACATACTATCTGTGCAGTCGCGAACAGAGTTGTGAAGGGTCAGTGGAACGTAGTACTCGAGTAACGGTGGACCCTCATGCATCACTGTACCGAGGTTCACCGACGGGCGGGGCGTGCCATTTGTGAGTGAAGGCAGTTGCCATTTTCACACACAGCCGCACTAGATGGATTAATTTGTGATTTCAAGCGGCCACAGATGCCTTTTCGACGTGATGTTGCAAATGAGGAATTCGGAGGGCGGCGCTTTCGGTTTTCAGCTAGCGGCGAGGAAATGCCCACAGGTCTGACTGCAAATATAACGTACTATTGTACAATGTCCTTGAGACAGGGGCCATGGCGAGAATGCAATGATTGATATGAATGGTTTGGGATGCGCAATAGCGACGTGGGCGATGAGGCCGGACGTTCCCAAATACATGTTACTTCACTACACTGGAATTACGGGCTGGGGCACTGTGGATTTTGCAGGCTGCATAACGCACAGACTCAATGGATATTTCTAATGTTATGTGAGTAAATATTCAGGCGTTTTTATACCGGGATGAGGGAATGATGAATGGATGCATGGGCAGATGATTTGATACAGAGTTTGCCATGTACAGGGCTTCTTGGAATCTGTCCGCCTCCCCTGCGCTATGTGATGCAGGGCTGCCATAGTGGGACCATCGTCTATCTGGCCTTGTTGAGCCCTCCCTGTCTCGACGCGCCTTCAGACACTTGTGTCCATGCACGTTACCAATCCCATCAGATGGATTCTGTATTCACAGACGCATGCACAGGTACACTCGTTTGTGATGGTGTTTACACCTCGATATAGATAGTTATGAGTCGCAAGTGGTTTTGGGGTGGTGATGATCCTTTGGAGTGGGCTAGCATGCATATGGCTGTGGATTTAGTGTGATCATTGCAGTGAGTTGTTGGAATGTAGTACTGATGGCCATTCTGTTCTTTTTCTTTTCTTTTGGTTGACAGGTATCTCCTCCCCTTTTGCCACTGCCATCTGTATGCCACTCCTGCAGATGGGTTTTACTCCCGACACCTGCTGCTTCGTGTTAATCAGTGGAGCAGCATTACGATCTTATGGGACGATCGCCAATGGGCCACATGCCCTTACGCAGTACTAGTGGCTCGGAGCAACATTTCGGCCTTTCAGCTGGACTAGTGCCTCCCCATTGGGACGGCCCTGCGGTTCTGTGCGCTTCCATGTTGCCTTTTCGTACGTGAATGTGGCTCTGTGTACCATGAGGGAACAGGGCGTCACACAAGTAGTGGCTGGTCATTTCTTGCGGATGCAGCCCACAATGGTGAAATGTGTTTTGGAGTTCATGGCCTGATGGCTGTATGGGCTTGGTGATTTTGATGTGCATTAAATTTCTATTCTGATTTGGCCCGTGTAGCGTTCTTCTTTGCAAGTGATGTGGCATATGCCTATTTGGGGGGCGATGTATTGTGAGGAGATCTGCACTGGGTTCCAGCTTCGGAGTTTAGTTGCGTGGTACTGTACTGGGCGCGTTTGCCTACGAAGCCCGTGAGGTCAGGGATGGGGGCTGCCAATATGACAGTTTGAATGTTGTCATGCTCAGGGGCGGGGGATTGGGTTTTGTGTAACAGATGCCGGTCAGCCAGGTAGACTGGTGGAATGATGTGATTTTCGGAATATTGCTGGTCACAGGTGCCTGTGTTTGCGTGCGTTTCTTGGTGGGGGACTGTGGTCATGTCCATTGGGATGGCTTCTGTATTCGTGCCATCTGTGCCCTGCAGCTCCCATTGGCCCCTGTTGTGTTTCTTTTGTTCGTTGGCATGCATGGGTGACTTGTACATTTCAATGGTTGCATTGTGACTTCATTGCACCTACGGGGAGTTGTACTTTGTGGGCAGGGAGCGGTGTACGGGCACTCAGTGGGGCCGTTTACGGTTGATTCGCGATGCCGTACTTCTCACCATGGCGGAATGGTGCATTCCACCATGCTTGATGGCGTTAGGTACATGTCCGCTAGGGTCGGAATTGGCGTACCCTTGCGCCATGGTGGTGTTTACGGTTTGGCATGGCGCGCGCGCGCGTGCTTGGTGCAGTTGGCGTTGGCGTTCACTACGGTGTCGCTAATGGCATCGTACTTTGCGGTGACGGGTCATAGTCGCACCGAGCGCTATTCGATGGCGGTATTGCATTTCCGCCATCGTTTTCCGGATTCCGCCAGGGTCGTAATGAGGCCCCATGTCTCTTGCATATACTGTCACTATTCACAAATTGCAAGGTCTAGCCGTATATAACGCATTGATTGATATTGGCAGCACAGTCTTTAAAGAAGGATGAGTTACATAGCACTTTCACATTTCTGTACACTCAATGATGTATTCCTAGTTAGATTTGATGCAAACAAAGTCAACGCTGACATTCCTTGCATCCTCGAATACAACAGGCTACGTGCACTGTACACACCCCCATCTAGATATGTACCCTGTACCTCAAAAAGAAAATATTTAAAAAGAAAACCAATACAAACAGAACCTCTAACAGATCTCCCTAGAATACCACTAAAGAAACAAGAACCAACTGATTCTTCATCAAATTATACAACCACAAAACTGTCTACTACAAACTCAACTTCACGTGCATATCTCCTCTCCAAAAAAATCTGCAGGCCCATCCAACGATACAGAGAGACACCTCTCTGGTCCAGTAAGCAACACAACTAGAGTATATTGCTATGCAAATGTAAAAAGTAATCTTCTCTTCCAATTGCCACCAATTGTGCATTAACATTTACTAAAACAGCTCTGAACAGTTGTTTTTGCAAATGCTTATCCTTCATAAAAAGGCCACAGCTAATCCTAACCGCACTTACAGTGTCTCAGGTATAAGACAAGAATTGGACTACTTTGTAGGTATGGTAAAATGTACCATGAACATAGAGGAAGATCCTCAAGAATTCCTAATGTAATTACTACAAGTACTGTAAATCAAAAACATCTCTAAAATCTTCCAGATTTCATACACATGGAAACATACATGCACTCTCTGCAACCATTTTTCAGAAGAGCACATCCCTAATTAACAATTTGTATATGTAGCCTACCAAATTGTGAATCCATTTCACCAGCTTCTGCAGAATGCAAATCATAGCATACTATGCCCTTTTTGCAATACAGACAATCGTTCCAGTATACAAATAAACTCACAGAGCCAACATTTCACACTAACGCTTCTCAGGTACAATGCAGATGGTACTAAAAATAACAGTAAATAACTGTAAACTCACAAGCTTTACACACGGCCAAGAATCTCTGGGCAAGGAAACCTCCAACAGTAGGCATAATATATCACACTAGTGCCACAACCACTTCAGGGCACTATAGTGCATTTGTGAAAACAATAAGTGGTTGGTTTGAATGTAAGAACAGTTCCATTACTCCAAAACATAGGTTACTAGCAAGTCTAACAAATGCCTTCTTAATACCCAAATTTACTCACTAAACTGTAGCACAATCAACAGTTATAATACACCAACAGGATATAACTACATCCATAATACTACAATAGTACTTTTAAAAGTGAAGATAGTTAGAATATGCCAACAGGTAACTAACCACTTCAAAGATACCTTCATTACAATGCACTTCAAGTACGCCATCACAATTCTCGTTACTACAAAACATCTTCTAAATTCTAATGTAGTTAAAAACACAAACGGGTATCTAACTACTTTAAGCATTCCCTAAATCACAACACACTCCAAACAAACCTACTATCACACTTACACTGACATAATTATAATAGGGATGGTTTAATCCTCTATGGATTTCTTTCCCCAATGAACCAATGATTATTTAATGTTAATACAACAACAGTGTATCATACACTAATGTTTTCAACAAACATAGGGGGTAAGTCAAAGAATTAAGTGCAGAAGGGGCGCACGCGGCTGGCGCAGTCTGCCAGTCTGCGCCAGCCGCGTGCGCCAAAACCCATTTTGATGCACAGCGTATACATGGATACTAACATCCATAATCAGCCGTGGCTCAGAGTGGCGCAGTGACCCTGCAGCAGTGCCAGTTACGCCCCCAACCCCGCATTGTGCACCAAAAACATAGCACAAATCCCGTACATGGCGCAAAGGCCAGTGGACCAGCATACAGCCCCCCAACTACGAAAACGTGTGGAAAACTCCCTGCCTCGGAATATGCATAAACCGCTCGTGCCAGCAAAATCACGTGGAAAATACCCTGCTCATCCCTCGGAATGTGTGTACCCCGCTCGCGCCAGTGAAAATGCGTAGAAAACTCCCCACGCACCCCTCTGAATACACATACCCCACTCGCACCATCGAAAATGCGTGGAAAACTCCCCGCACACCCCTCTTAATACACGTACCCCGTTCGCGCCAGTGAAAACGCATGTAAAACTCCCCGCGTACCCCTCGGAATATGCGTACCCCACGTGCGCCAGTGAAATCACGTGGAAAATTCCCTGCACACCCCTCGGAATACACATACCCCGCTCGTGCCAGCAAAATCACGTGGAAAATGTCCCCCCTGTGGTGTGGACTGCCTGCGGGGCATGGTCAGGGTGGATAGGCTGCCTGTGGGGCATGCCCAGGGGTGATGGGCTGCCTGCGGGGCATGCCCAGGGGTGATGGGCTGCCTGCGGGGCATGCCCAGTGGTGAAGGGCTGCCTGCGTGGCAAGCCCAGGGTGGATGGGCTGCCTGTGGGGCATGCCCAGGGGTGATGGGCTGCCTGTGGGGCATGCCCAGGGGTGATGGGCTGCCTGCGGGGCATGCCCAGGTGTGAAGGGCTGCCGGTGGGCATGCCCAGGGTGGATGGGCTGCTGCGGGGCATGCCCAGGGGTGAAGGACTGCCTGCAGAGCATGGTCAGGGTGGATGGGCTGCCTGCGGGGCATACCCAGGGTGGATGGGCTGCCTGCGGGGCATGCCCAGGGGTGATGGGCTGCCTGCAGGGCATGCCCAGGGGTGAAGGGCTGCTTGTGGGTCATGCCCAGGGTGGGTGGGCTTCCAGCACTGCATGCCCAGGGGTTATGGGCTGCCTATGGGGCATGCCCAGGGGTGAAGGGCTGCCTGTGTGGCATGTCCAGGGTGGATGGGCTGCCTGCAGGGCATGCCCAGGGTGGATGGGCTGCCTGTGGGGCATGCCCAGGGGTGATGGGCTGCCTGTGGGGCATGGTCAGGGTGGATGGGCTGCCTGCGGGGCATGCCCAGGGGAGATGGGCTGCCTGCGGGGCATGGTCAGGGTGGATGGGCTGCCTGCGGGGAATGCCCAGGTTGGATGGGCTGCCTGCGAGGCATAGTCAGGATGGATGGGCTGCCTGCGGGGCATGCCCAGGGGTGATGGGCTGCCTGCGGGGCATGGTCAGGGTGGATGGGCTGCCTGCGGGACATGCCCAGGGTGGATGGACTGATGCGGGTCATGCCCAGGGGTGAAGGGCTGCCTGAGGGGCATGTCCAAGGGTGGATGGGCTGCCTGCGGGGCATGTCCAAGGGTGGATGGGCTGCCTGCGGGGCATGCCCAGGAGTGATGGGCTGCCTGCGGGGCATGGGGAGGGTGGATGGTCTGCTTGTGTGTATACTGGGGGTGTGCAGGGAGTTTTACATGCGATTTTGCTAGCACAGAGGGGTACGCGTATACAGAGGACTGCATGGGGAGTTTTACATGCGTTTTCGCTGGCGCAAGCGGTGTATGCATATTCCGAGGGGTGCACAGGGAGTTTTCCACGCGTTTTCGCTGGGGCGAGCGGGGTACATGTATTCAGAGGGGTGCGTGGGGAGTTTTACAAGCGTTTTCGCTGGAGCGAGTGGTGTACACGTATTGAGAGGGGTGCGGAGGGTGTTTTACATGCGATTGGGCAGTGTGGGCCCTCCCGGGTGTGGCCCTCCCCAGCCCCGCAGGCAGCCCGTCACCCCTGACCATGCCTCGCAGGCAGCCCATCTACCCTGACCATGCCCTGCAGTCAGCCCTTCACCCCTGGGCATGCCCTGCAGGCAGGCCACATGTCACTATGCACTTGGGAGGCCTGACTCATGTACCCCGCCACCCCACTCCCAATTGACGGGCACCTGCCAGCAGGCCCCGACTCATGTCCCCCACCCCCCCATTGACCATCACCTGCCAGCAGGCCCTGACTCATGTATGTAACCCCCCCCATTGACCGGCACCTGCCAGCAGGCCCCGACTCATGTCCCCCACCCCCCGAGCCCTCATTGGAGGGCATCTGCCAGCAGGCCCCAACTCATGGCCCACAAAACATCCCACCCCCCATTGACGGGCACCTGTCAGCAGGCCCCGACTCATGTCCCCCACCCCTCCAACCCCCTCATTGGCGGGCACACGCCAGCAGGCCCCGACTCATGTTCCCCCACCCCCCATTGATGGGCACCTGCCAGAAGGGCCCGACTCATGTCCCCCACCCTCCCACCCCCCCATTGACGGGCACCTGCCAGCAGGCCCTGACTCATGTACCCCGTAGCCCCCATTGACGGGCACCAGCCAGCAGGCCCGGACTCAGGTCCCCCCGCCCCCCAATGATGGGCACCTGCCAGCAGGCCCCGACTCATGTCCCCCACCCCTCCACCCCCCCATTGACGGGCACCTGCAAGCAGGCCCCGACTCATGGCCAACCAAACAGCATGTCATAACCAAAAAGACCCATGGCCCTCATGCCAACCCAAATCCCCCCGCCACCCGGTACAAGCACGCAACCATCCACGGCAACCACTCCCAAATTACCCATGCCATGAGAGTCTTAAAAGAACCAGCATGACCATGCATAAATGTACAACAGAGCCACACAGTGGCAACACATGACTGAGGCAATGCTCATAGAGACATGCACAAAACTAATGAGAATGCACAACACCAATAATGAAGATATAGGAAATGAATTAAAAAACATAATAAAATACATAATGGAAATCACATATACAATTAAAAACAAAAATCCACGACATGAAAACAGAAAAGTGGTCCATCGCCAACGTCCATATCAAGTAAATTAAAAAAAAAAAAACACATAAAACCATTGATCCATGGGATGTTCAAATAACGAAAGTATGTACAAGTCTGGATGTATAGTATATATAATAAACTAAATACACTGCAAGTCCGAAGGGTCCATGATCCCCAAACAAAAGGAAACATACCAAAAACCTATAAAAAAAACTATTTATATAAAGTGGAGCAAAGTCCATGAACTCCCAAAAAAATATAGAAAACAAATGAAACCTAAGCCTAAAGAACTATGTACAAAGGCGGTGGGCTAGTCCTACGGCTCACTCTTTGATGTTTCGGGCCAGGGCATCATCGAACTCCATGTCTATGTTCCAGAGGCGGGCCTCTTCCCTGGCCTCGTGGTCTCACAGGGATGCAGTCATGGCCTCCTCCAACTCCATGCGAGTTGAATCGAGGCACTCAGCCTGCCTCAATGCCTGGCGCATGGAGTTCTCTGCCCTGGCCATTGTGAGTCGTGCCTCCTATGCCTGCCGCCGCTCCACATCTATCTGCTGGCCCAACCGCTGTCACACGGTAGACACTCCCAATCCTGGGTCCTCCTGCCCGAAGGCCGATGCCTGCCCCTGGGATGTTGATGGCCCAGAGCCATGATCGCTCCCACCCTGAGCCTACTGCTGCCGTGCACATGCTCTGCCTGTTGAAGCCTGCACGTCCTCCTCTTGCTGGGGTCCAGTTGGTGGGATGGCCACCCCTGCTGGACCTCCGACTCTGGACTGTGTCAGGGATGTGACCTCAACCAGCCTGGCCACTGGCTCAGGGGAATCTCCACAGGGGGCCAAGTTGATACTTGGGCTGGAAGCTGGCACGGAGGACGACTTGCGCATAGGGGGTTCAGTTGAGGACGGGTCGCAAGGAGTTCCAGAACATCAATGAACCCGGTGTCGACGACCTGTCTTTGTAGGTTGACGCGGCCAAAGAGGGATCTGAAATGCATTGTCCAGATGAGAACCCTGCACGTCATCCCGAATCCAACGTTGGCGCAACGCCACCCCAGCTAGGACAGGCTCCATACGGTCATGGATTGCAACGTCCACAGGGAGAGGAAGGCCAGTTGTATGCGCATCCCCTCCCTGAAAACGGGTCTGGATAGAGGCATCCCTGCTGGCGCCGGATGATGCAGTCACAGGATCGGGGACAGGATTACACACGGCCTGTGCTGCCTCCTGTCCCTGCCCCTGGACTGCACCACTAGCAGCAGTGGAATCTCCCCCTAAAAGGCCCCATGCGTGGGCCTTCCACGGCCTCCTCCTCAACCAAACCCCCCACCAACCTGGATGACTCTGTGCCATCTTCCTCCATAGGCCCCTGTGGGGGCTCAGATGCCCCTACTGCTGCCGAGGAGTCCACCTCCAAACGCTGCCTCTTAGACCTACCCTCGCCAGCTGCGGCCATGGACGCGGCACCAGACTCCTCACTCTCCAAAGAGATGACTACCTGGGAGGGGAGCTGGGCCCTGTGTCTCCGGCTGGCGGTGGGATCCCTGCCGCTGTGCTCCACTGCACCATCTCCACCCTCTTCATCAGTAGACGCTGCAGACAGGGAGAGACAGAACACAGGCATCAGGGCACTGTACAATGGTCATATACACACATGACAGTTGCACATGAGTGGCAGTGTCAAACTTCACAGATGGAAACACACTCCCCAACACACATATCATTTGAACCCACATACATGCACAAATTGACAGGAATGGTGCATAAGGCAGCAGCATCCATACACACACAACAGCATGAACATCCAAAGGTCAGCCTGACGTCACAAGCAGCACAGGGAGTGCCAAACACATGCACACACACCACCAGACAGACATGTATCTGTACATCTCCACCACCTGTCACAGCGCAATCACCGGTAACTATGTCACATCTGCCAATCAGCTCACTACATGTCTGTGTCACATGCATCCATGGCATATCACAGTCGTACACATGTCAAACACACACACACATACGCACATGTACACCGTGCACGTACATGAAGGTGGAACCAGCATCCATGTGTCACGCTCAACCATGCCATAGTACATACACAGAAATGCTAGCATGTGTGTGTCTCCACATGCATTTGTGCATCATGCTTTGGAACACATACACCATTGATGTGCATCACACATGACTGGACTCACATGCGGCAGGCTCATGTCCCTGTACATACACATCCATTCATGGGCCTTTCCAGACATATGTCCATGCTGCACACTCCTGGCACACCTCAACATGCACTGCATCCAATCAGTGCACATGGACACTTACCTCTCGACTCCGGATGGGTCTGCCTCTCAAGGACCTGGAGGTGAAGCGCTGGGCGTATGCATTCCAGGATCCTCATCTGGTCGTTGGTAAGGCGGACCCGCCACCCCTCTGCATCCGCTGTGTCCAAGAGGCACCGGGCCTTCCTGAGGGTCCTGGACCTGAAGTCCTCCCAACGCTTGTGGACATGTGGTAGGTCACGGGTTGCCACCCCTCTGCGTTGTTGGCAACCACGATGTTCATCCAGATCCTTCTCCGTCCATCCCTGTCGGTGCGTGTTCCTCCGAAGAGGGCATCATAATGCACCAGGACTTCCTCCACCAGGATGCCTACCTCTCCTGCTGTGAAGCTGGCAGCCCTCTGCCTCTCTGGCTGGGGGTTGCCAGTGGTCTCAGATGTTGTTTCCCCCAACATGGCAACCCCGAGGCAGGTGGGGGTGGGCAGCTGGGTTCTTGTGCTGGACTGTGGAGCGATGGAACGGCAGTCGGGAGTCTTCTGTTCCAGCAGGGTGGTCACAGCAACAGGACCCCTGCAGATGGCTGACATGCAGGCCCCAAATAGCAGGGCACGTGACCAGCAGGCAGACAGGAAGCAGCAGATGGCTGATGGGAGTCGGCTAGGGGCTCTGGGGGGCAGGAAAATGGCCTTCTGGGCAGGAGCGTGGTCTTCCGTGTGTTGTCGCGGGGCCAGCTTGATACAGAGTGATTTTGCACGTGAAAAAACAGCACGTCAGTGTGTAATTCGAGGAAAGGGCCCTCATGCGTAAGCACGTATGTGATGTAACACGTGCAGGCGTTTCCCTCGACACGGGTGCAAAGTGATTCAGCATGTGAAAAAACTGCATGTCTGCGTGTTAATGCATGTAATTTGAGGAAAGGGCCTAAGCGCGTAAGTGACGTGACACACACAGGTGTTTCCCTTGGCACGGGTAACAGGTGAGCGGGGCCAGCAGTTCACTGTACGTGCTTT
Organism: Ambystoma mexicanum; assembly: GCF_040938575.1. NCBI lineage: Eukaryota > Metazoa > Chordata > Amphibia > Caudata > Ambystomatidae > Ambystoma > Ambystoma mexicanum. Next base: position 1,079,064,930 of record NC_090935.1, on the reverse strand, counting down.
ACGTGGAGACCGACACGTGTGTTGCTACTTCTGGTTGTTTCACGTGCCATCACTACTTCACAGGGGATCAAGAACAAATCTCTTCTTTTGGCGGGGGTATTGGCTACACTTGTTTTTCATTACCATGCTAGTCAGACGGTGAGTCGCACACGCTATTTTTCCCACTGTGGGTCCCCCTGTGTATCGCGTGCCCATTTTCATGGTCATAGTAGCCTGCGTGTCCCACGCGTATGTGTTTTTTGTGTCCCTGGGTGCCACCGCGTACTGCGGGAGGTTAATTCCACGAACGTGGGCTACCAGGGGTTGCGTGAACGGTTTTACTGCAGTTTTGGGGTGCCTGAGCATTACGTGACCCGTCACTTCATCACCGGGGTCACATACAGCCTTGCAGGCACACAGGGGTGCTGTTAACATCTAGTACCCACCCCTTCACCCCAATTGCTCAGGACAATTGTTGTGTACACCTCCCATTGGCACTACTACTACATCTGTGCCGGCACTACTACATCTGTGCCTTGGTTGGGAGGCCACGAAAGATGAGGGGTGCCTCAGCTGGGCATCGTCCACGTGGCGTGCATGGTCAGGGACGTGGCCGGGGTGACCAGGGAGTAGGGGGACTCCAGGGTAACCAGGGTGGCTGCAGAGGGGGAAGAGGCAGACGTGTGCCACTTCGGAAGGATGTTCTGCCACGGGTTGGTGCAGTCATGCCACCACCCCCTGTGGTTCCAGGAGATGCAGCTCTTGCATCTGGTACCGGTGCCCATTTGACCCTGCAGTCTATTTAATTGACTGCCACGGCCTAAGGGTAGTGGTAGCTGCAGGTACACTGTGGCCACCACCACCCAGGCTCAGGGTCGGCCAGCGCATGTTGCGTTGGCACCTGAAGAGTCCCAAGATGATTTCCAGGAGGTCAGGAAGCATGTGGTAAGTGCACGCAGGGCTGCACTCACCGAGGCACATGTCCCTGGGGCAGTATTGTCATCGGCTGCCCCGAGCAGCCGGGTGTTGGCAAGTTTATAGGCAGATGCAGCCGACAACACCCTGGCTGTGAGTCTACCATCCAGGACGGTCCCGTTCTATGACCTGGACACAGCAGATGTTGCTGCACAGGGTCCAGTCAAGGGCACCCAGTAGCCACTGACACAAGTCAGGGCTTCCGTCCTAGTTCCACCTGCCACTCCCTCGGTTCAATCCACCAGCGCCACTGCCCCTACTGATCAGGGCGGCATTTGCCAGTCAGGGTCTGGATCTCTGCCCAAGAGGAGGAAGGTTGTACCTGTACAAGAGGCTGGGACCCCACACACAGCTCTTGCTTCCGGCACATCGAGGAAGAAGCCTTTTGGCAAGCAGGAACTGGACTTCCTTGTGGGCTATGTGTCGGAACACAAACGTGGTATGCTATTGGCCCAAATCGTCACACTACGGCTGCCCAGGGTTGGGACCACTGGAAGCATGTTGCGCAGAGTGTTAATGCATTCGGACATGAGGTGCACACAGCTCAGGAGTGCAAAAAGTGTTGGGATGACCTCCGACACTGTGCTAAGCTAAAGCGTGCTCCAATTATGCCATGACTGGGGTGACTGGCGTTGGGACATCACCTCAGGAGGAATAACTCACTCCGCACAAGTTGATCACTGCAGAGTTCATACTGGCAGAATTGGTCGAAGGAGTGGGAGATATGCTGGATTTTGATGCCCCGTCCAGTGAGTGTTTATTCGTGTTTGCCCAGGCCATGTGTGGTTTGCTTGTGCGATGTGTTGTGCTTGATTGCCAATACATGCTATGTGTACATGGTTCTCATGTGCGAGACATGCAATGCTTCACTAATGCGTGCCTGCTGTGCAGCATGCTGGACATGTAGTGCAGACAGGGACTGTCCTCATCACCATACTTGCACCCTACTCGCATGCTAGTCACCCGGCTGCCCCTCCGGTCCATGTTCCAGCTCACTGGCCCTTCTGCATGTAGCCTGGGGTGTCTTTCCACTCAGCACTCGGACTATGTCATCGCATGACTGACAAGCATGTGTCTTCTGCCTGCATAATGGTACTCAACGTAGGCATGCTCCCATGCCCCTACACCCCCCTGCACCACTATTACACCATTGCACTGGTGGGTAACATGTTGGACTACTGCAATGGCCTGTTCAATGCTCCTGTGTACATTCACACTTCCCCCGGACAACCTGTCAGACACATACTGTGGGGTACATCCTATGTCCTTGATGCAGGGTGTCTCTCTCGGACTGTGCAGATAGCAGATGCTCCGCAGGGACATGAGTGCCCATTCATGCTCCATGTGCATTCCATGCATGCCCCCATGTGTCCTTTGCAGGATTATCATTGTAGTACGTGTCCAGGATGACATACATTTAATGGCATTTCATCATCCATTACATGCTCACTGTGGCGCAGTCCGCATCACGCACATGTTTAGGTGTCATAGTCTGTGATGGGCACAGGCCTCCGCCTGTCTCGGCCCCCTGACTCTGTCAAACTGGTGTAGTGCCTTCTGCACAAATGGGTGTACTACAGAGGGTTCATCGTGTGTCCTGCTCACTGTCCCATTCTCATCCGCTGTGCTGTCAGTAGATTATGCAATTGACGCTAGTCAACACTGTCTGCCAACACACAGTTTTCTCATCAACCTCTCACGGTCATGCCATGTCTACCTGCATTTTCACTAAGAGGGGTGGGGTTGCCTGTATCCATGCAACCCATTGCATGCACATTGCACGTGATGCCTGACCTTGCACTTACACTGCCTTCCTGTTTATTGATTGACATCATAATGTACTTGTTGATGTAGATAGTCGGTAACGTTCATATGCTCTGCACTGCACCAACCCACTTTTGAGCCATGTTACACCCTTCTACATGTCTACTGACTGATGCAATGTCAAAGTGACCTGGCATGTATTGTCAGATTGTCATCCCTTCACTGTCATGAAAGGCACAGGCACAGGTGCATCCTGTGGCACATGTACTCAGTATTGAAACATCCTTGTGGGTGTTTAGCAAATTTGATAGGTCAATCTGCGGCCTTTATTAACGGGTACAGGCTGGAGATTGACTGTAGCCTGCCAATCGGGTTGTAATGACTGTGGAGCTCCCTGCACGTGGGTATGTGTACACTTTCACATACATCAAAGCAAGCAGCATTGTAGCTGCTTGCTTTGCTGTATTGGATGCTGTTCATGATCACAATACGGGTGTATAGGGACACAAGTGTTTTTGAACACTTTCACATGTACATATGCAAGCAGCTTCAACGTTGTGTAGTGCAACATTGCGGCTACACACTTATGTGTGTGTAAAAGTGTTCATTTACACATGTGTCTTCTGAAGCTTTTTTGTTGACTGACTAATATGTAGTTGATTGACGTTAATGCTGGTGAGATTTCAGCATTGCGCCTGTTATGTTCAACTGGCACAATCCTGAAGGTGCACTGTTGTGCAGTATGTGTACGCCGAGGCCAATTTAGCTAATCTGGTGGGGCCTGGTCGTGATGATTTGACACACTGAATAATGATTTAGGGCACATTCATAGCACAATGTGCTCAATCAGGCCCTGAGGGGTGTTCTGGAGGCTTCATGGTTGGCAGATCGGACCGTATTGGGCGTTATGGTCCCTCATGCCTGTTTGCAGGCCCTCGCTTTGCTCAGGACATTCACTTTGTCTACATGGCCCATGACACCCAGTTCAGGCCGAGCTGCAGATGGATGAAGCAATATTGGTGATGATGATTTAGTGATGCATGTGTACATGCATATTACGTGAGTCATGGTGAGTTTGGATTCACTTGCAGCTGTGGCCATTTGGCAGTTCAGCCATGCTTATGGTATGTGCCATCTCTTTGTTGCCATCTGTCATTTCTGCCTGTGACATGTGCCTGACAGAAGAGGTGTGTGATGGAGGTGATATACTACAATCAGTACATGTGTAGGCTTCGCTATTTACACACATCCATTTCTGCTTTTGGGATGTGTTTGCATATCGATGCCACTGGATGCATGCTGGAATTTCATGTGTGTGTGACATGTCTGCCTCATGTGTTGGCTGTCGATGTGATGTCTATGTGTGTGCGTTATGTGCATCTGACATGTGTACTCATGTTTGTTTTTTCAACATTACAGATGATGACACAATGGAGCCAGAAAATGGTGATGTCAACCCTGACACAGGGTTGCTATTACATCGGCAACCCGGCACAAGTGGGGGTTGTGGGGTGGTAGGCCACGAGAACCCACGTGTGCTGCAGACCATCGTGTCCAGGGCTGGCAATGGGTCTAGCTTGGATGATCACTCTGACAACAATGTTGATTTGGATGCGCGTCATGTCCATTCGTCCACAGTAAGGGGTTTTGATGTGGACGATCCTCTGTCCGCGACACCTGCACTGAGGTGCCAGATGGTGTTGGAACCTACACCTTTGGTGGTTCGGGACGCACGGTCACACTCCACACCAGTTTATTTATTTATTTATTTATTTGAATTTGTAAAGCGCACAAACAGCCCGCAGACATCGAGGCGCTGGAACAGTGGTTAAGCGTGCTTACTTGAGGGTTACATTGAAGCCGCCCTAGAAAAAAATACTTGAAAACATTTGGGTAGTTACAGGTTACAGTGCGTTGCAGGTAGGTTTTGAGAGTTCAAACAAAGAGGTTAGTTTTGATGGCTTTGCGGAATGCAGTGTGGGATTCAAAGGCTCTGAGGTGCGGAGGGAGCGCATTCCAGAGGGTGGGGGCAACTGATGGGAAGCTGGAGCCGCCCGCACGCGCTTTGTGAGTCCTAGGGATAGACAGGAGGTTAGAGTATTGTAGTCTAGATGGTTTTTGAGAGATGGGTTTGGTAATCCTGCGGCTTAGGTAAGGAGGAGCAAGGTCATGGAGACATTTGTGAGTTAAGGCCAAGGCTTTGAAGATAATTCTTTGCTTGACAGGAAGCCAGTGGACTTGTCTTCTGAGTTCAGAGATATGGTCTTTGCATGAGAGGCCTGTGGCAGCTCTGAGCGCGTTATTCTGAACAGTTTGGAGTTTGGCTATATTCTTGGCAGTGGTACCAATGAATAGGGCATTACAGTAGTCGAGTCTCGAGCCAATGATGGCTCTAGCGATGGTGAGACAGTTTTGTTGGGTCAGGAATGGTCTGGTCGCATTGATGAGTTTGGAGTAGTAGGCGGATGTGGAGGTTATGGCGTTGACCTGTTTATTCATGGACATGTCAGGTTCAAGGTACACTCCAAGGGTTTTGATGGACTGGGAGACGGTGATGGGGATACTGTCTATGACGAAGGAGGAGTACTGTTTGTTTAGTTTATTTAGGGTGGACGGTGAGCCAACCAGCAGGAGCTCAGTTTTGTCACTGTTAAGGCAGAGCCAGTTTTCTGCCATCCAGGTTTGAATTGTTGAGTAGATTGCGTTCAATGTATTTTGGTCAGATGTGTAGTCACCTGAGAGGGGGATAAGTACCTGGGTGTCATCCGCATAGTTAGTATACGAGATGCCCATGGAGTCGAGGATTTTGAACAGGGGCCTTGTAAAGAGGTTGTAGAGGGTGGGGGCCGTGCATGAGCCTTGCGGGACGCCACACTTGATGGTGCTGGGGTCAGCAGAAGAGGAGTCTGAGAAGACCTTCATAGATCTGTCTTTCAAGAATGATTCTATCCATTTGCAGGCATTGTCTGAGAAGTTCGCTATTGACGATAGATGCTGGCAGAGAGTTTTGTGGTTGACTAGGTCAAATGCTGCCGACAGGTCGAGGAGCAAGAGGAGAGCAGGCTTTCCTGAGTCTCTAAGGTCATCAATTTGATTCTTCAGGTCAAGGAGAGCTGTTTCAGTTGCTGATGTGACTGGGGCATCACGTCAACGGAAGGATGTAGTCCTGCAGCCGCGGGCGGTGCCAACCCAGCGAGGACGACGGCACCTTGGGCCCCACGAGTGTCAAGCCCAGCAACGTGGTGGCCGTGTGCCACCGGGGTATACTGAGTGGGAGAAAGCCATGTGTGCCAATTCCAAACAACAGGGGGCAGCAATTGATAAGATCGCTCAGAGCATGGAACGTGTGGCCCAATCCATGCTCACCCCTGCTAGGCAGGTGGGTTCTCCAGCAGCGGGCAGCACAGTCCACGGCCCGCTCACTCATGCTGGTCATGGCGGCCTCAGACAGGGCACGCCGGGCTGAAATGGTGTCTCTGCATCAAGCAACTGCTGCTCACGCAGAAGCACATAGGGAGGCCCTGAGGGATGACCATCAATCCCTCAGATCTACTCAGGGTGTGCTCAACATGTCCCAGAGGCAGTGGACAGAGGAGAGGTTGGAGCAGCTTGAGGATACCATCTCGGCTGAGCTACGTGCATGCCAGGAGGTGCTCCGGATGTAATGTGAGGCCATTCAGGAAGAACTCTGTGTTACACGTGCTACCTTGCAAGAGGTAGCACGTTTATCACGTGAGTTGCTTCATGCTGACCTACGTGTCATTGCCGCTGAAGAGAGAAAATGGGATGATCCCTTCCCCCGACTCTCATCCAGACCATAGCCTAGGATGTCACGACCCAAGCACCCACAGTGAGAGGAATTCGACCCACTCATGGCCACCCCAGACGACAAGATCCACTCTGGCCAGGCCCCATACAACCAAGGAAGCTGTCCATCATTCGAACAACATGGTGGAACATCAGATGGAGCCGACATATACACACATGACAGTTGCACATGAGTGGCAGTGTCAAACTTCACAGATGGCATCAACTCCCCAAAACACATATCATTTGAACCCGCACACATGCACAAATTGACAGGAATGGTGCATAAGGCAGCAGCATCCATACACACACAACCGCATGAACATCCAAAGGTCAGCCTGACATCACAAGCAACACGGGGGGTGCCAAACAGATGCACACACGCCACCAGACAGACATGTATCTGTACATCTCCACCACCTGTCACAGTGCAATCACCGGCAACTATGTCACATCTGCCAATCGGCTCACTACATGTCTGTGTCACATGCATCCATGGCGTTTCACAGTTGCACATATGTCAAACACACACACACGCACATGTACACCGTGCACGTACATGAAGGTGGAACCAGCATCCATGCATCACATCCCAACCATGGCATAGTACATACACAGAAATGCTAACATGTGTGCGTCTCCACATGCATTTGTGCATCATGCTTTGGAACACATACACCATTGATGTGCATCACACGACTGGACTCACATGTGGCAGGATCATGTCCCTGCACATACACATCCAAGCATGTGCCTTTCCAGACATATGTCCATGCTGCACACTCCTGGCACACCTTAACATGCACTGTGTCCAATCAGTGGACATGGACACTTACCGCTCGAGTCCGGATGGGTCTGCCTCTCAAGGACCTGGAGGTGAAGAGCTGGGCGTATGCATTCCAGACCCTCATCTAGTCGTTGGTAAGGCAGACCCGGTACCCCTCTGCATCTGCTGTGTCCACGAGGCGCTGGGCCTTCCTGAGGGTCCTGGACCTGAAGTCCTCCTGGCGCTTGTGGACGTGTGTTAGGTTGTGGGTTGCCACCCCCTCCGCGTTCCTGGCAACCACGATGTCCATCCAGATCCTTCTCTGTCCATCCTTGTCGGCGCGTGTTCTTATGAAGATCGCATCATAATGCACCAGGACTTGCTCCACCAGGATGCCAACCTCTCCTGCTGGGAAGCTGGCAGCCCTCTGCCTCTCTGGCTGGGGGTTGCCAGAGGTCTCAGATGTTGTTTCCCCCGACATGGAAACCCCCGAGGCAGGTGTGGGTGGGCAACTGGGTCCTGGTTCTGGGCTGTGGAGCAATGGAACTGCAGTTGGGAGTCTTCTGTTCCAGCAGGGGTGGTCACAGCAACTGGACCCCTGCAGATGGCTGACATGCAGGCACCAAATAGCAGGGCATGTAGCCAGCAGGCAGGCAGACAGCAGCAGATGGCTGGTGGGAGTCAGCTCAGGGCTCTGGGGGGCAGGAAAATGGCCTTCTGGGCAGGAGCATGGTCTTCCGTGTGTTGTTGCGTGGTCAGCTTGATACGGAGTGATTTTGCATGTGAAAAAACAGCACGTCAGCGTGTAATTCGAGGAAAGGGCATTAGCAAGTAAGCGCATATGTGACGTAACACGCGCAACCGTTTCCTGTGGCATGCCCAGGGTTGGTGGGCTGCCTGTGCTGCATGCCCAGGGGTGATGGGCTGCCTGTGGGGCATGCCCAGTGATGAAGGGCTGCCTGTGGGGCATGGTCAGGGTGGATGGGCTGCCTGCGGGACATGTCCAGGGGAGATGGGCTGCCTGCGGGGCATGGTCAGGGTGGATGAGCTGCCTGCAGGGCATGCCCAGGGTGGATGTGCTGCCTGCGAGGCATAGTCAGGGTGGATGGGCTGCCTGCGGGGCATGCCCAGGGGTGATGGGCTGCCTGTGGGGCATGGTCAGGGTGGATGGGCTGCCTGTGGGCCATGCCCACGGGTGATGGGCTGCCTGTGGGGCATGCCCAGGGGTGAAGGGCTGCCTGTGGGGCATGCCCAGGGCGGATGGGCTACCTGCAGGGCATGCCCAGGGGTGATGGGCTGCCTGCGGGGCATGCCCAGGGGTGAAGGGCTGCCTGTGGGGCATGGTCAGGGTGGATGGGCTGTCTGCAGGGCATGCCCAGGGGAGATGGGCTGCCTGCGGGGCATGCCCAGGGGTGAAGGGCTGCCTGCGGGGCATGGTCAGGGTGGAAGGGCTACCTGCGGGGCCTGCCCAGGGTGGATGGGCTGCCTGCGGGGCATGGTCAGGGTGGATGGGCTGTCTGCGGGGCATGGTCAGGGTGGATGGGCTGTCTGCGGGACATGGTCAGGGTGGATGGGCTGCCTGCAGGGCATGCCCAGGGGTGATGGGCTGCCTGCGGGGCATGGGGAGGGTGGATAGTCTGCTTGCGTGTATACTGGGGGTGCGCGGGGAGTTTCACACGCGATTTTGCTGTCACAAGCGGGGTACGTGTATTCAGAGGGATGCGCGGGTAGTTTTACACTCGTTTTCGCTGGTGCGAGCAGTGTACGCATATTCAGAGGGGGGTGCGGGGAGTTTTACATGCGTTTTTGCTGGTGCGAGCGGTGTACGCGTATTCCGAGGGGTGCGCGGAGAGTTTTACACGTGTTTTCGCTGTCGCGAGTGGGGTACAGGTATTCTGCGGGGGGCGCAGGGAGTTTTACATTCGTTTTCACTGGCGCGAGTGGTGTACGTGTATTCAGAGGGGTGCGCAGGGATTTTTCCATGCGTTTTTGCTGGCGCGAGCGGGGTACGCGTATTCAGAGGGGTGCGCAGGGTCTTTTACATGCGATTGGGCAGTGTGGATCCTCCCGGGTGTGGCCCTTCCGCCCTCCCCATGCCCTGCAGGCAGCCCATCACCCCTGACCATGCCCCGCAGGCAGCCCATCCACCCTGACCATGCCCCGCAGGCAGCTCTTCACCCCTGTGCATGCCCCGCAGGCAGGCCACATGTCACCATGCACTTGGGAGGCCCGACTCATGTCCCCTACCATCCCCACCCCCCATTGACAGGCTCCTGTCAGCAGGCCCCGACTCATGTACCCACCACCCCCCATTGACGGGCACCTGCCAGCAGGCCCCGACTCATGCCCCCCACACCCTCTATTGACCAGCACCTTCCAGCAGGCCCCGACTCATGGTCCCCACCCCCCCATTGAATGGCACCTGCCAGCAGGCCCTGACTCATGCCCACCAAACACCCCATCCCCCATTGACAGGAAACTGCCATCAGGCCCGACTCATGTCCCCCCCATTGATGAGCACCTGCCAGCAGGCCCCGACTCATGTCCCTCCCCCACCCCCCATTGACGGGCACCTGCTAGCAGGCCCCGACTCATGTCCCCATTCTCCCACGCCCCCATTGACGGGCACCTGCCAGCAGGCCCTAACTCATGTTCCGCCCCACCCCCCATTGACGGGCACCTGCCAGCAGGCCCCGACTCATGTCCCCCACCCTCCCACCACCCCCATTGACGGGCACCTGCCAGCAGGCCTCAACTCATGTCCCCCATTCTCCCACGCCCCCATTGACAGGCACCTGCCTGCAGGCCCCGACTCATGCCCCCCCCACCCTCCATTGACGGGCAGCTTCCAGCAGGCCTCGTATCATGTAATTGACGGGCACCTGCCAGCAGGCCCCAACACATGTCCCCCACCCCACCTGACCCCTCCATTGACGGGCACCTGCAAGCAGGCCCCGACTCATGGCCCACCAAACAGCATGTCATAACAAAAAAGACCCATGGCCCTCATGCCAACCCAAAACCCCCCGCCCCCGGTACAAGCACGCAACCATCCACTGCAACCACTCCCAAATTACCCATGCCATGAGAGTCTTAAAAGAACCAGCATGACCATGCATAAATGTACCACAGAGCCACACAGTGGCAACACATGACTGAGGCACTGCTCATAGAGACATGCACAAACCCAATGAGAATGCACAACACCAATAATGAAGATATATTAAATGTATTAAAAAACATAATAAAATACATAATGAAAATAACATATGCAATGAAAAACAAAAATGCACGACATGAAAACAGAAAAGTGGTCCATCACCAAAGTCCATATCAAGTAAATTAAAAATAAAAACACAAAAAACCATTGATCCATGGGATGTTCAAATAACGAAAGTATGTACAAGTCTGGATGTATAGTATATATAATAAACTAAATACACTGCAAGTCCGAAGGGTCCATGATCCCCAAACAAAAGGAAACATACCAAAAACCTATAAAAAAAACTATTTATATAAAGCGGAGCAAAGTCCATGAACTCCCAAAAAAATATAGAAAACAAATGAAACCTAAGCCTAAAGAACTATGTACAAAGGCGGCGGGCTAGTCCTACGGCTCACTCTTTGATGTTTCGGGCCAGGGCATCATCGAACTCCATGTCTATGTTCCAGAGGCGGGCCTCTTCCCTGGCCTCGTGGTCTCACAGGGATGCAGTCATGGCCTCCTCTAACTCCATGCGAGTTGCATCGAGGCACTCAGCCTGCCTCAACACTTGGCGCATGGAGTTCTCCGCCCTGACCATTGTGAGTCCTGCCTCCTCTGCCCGCCGCCGCTCCACATCTATCTGCTGGCCCAACCGCTGCCACACGGTAGACACTCCCAATCCTGGGTCCTCCTGCCTGAAGGCCGATGCCTGCCTCAGGGATGTTGATGGCCCAGAGCCATGATCGCTCCCACCCTGAGCCTGCTGCTGCCATGCACATGCTCTGCCTGTTGATGCCTGCGTGTCCTCCTCTTGCTGGGGTCCAGTTGGTGGGGTGGCCACCCCTGATGGACCTCCGACTCCGGACTGTGTCAGGGATGTGACCTCCACCAGCCAGGCCACTGGCTCAGGGGAAGCTCCACAGGGGGCCCAGTTGATACTTGGGCGGGAAGCTGGCACGGAGGACAACTGGCGCATAGGGGGTTCAGTTGAGGAGGGGTCGCAAGGAGTTCCAGAACATGAATGAACCCAGTGCCGACGACCTGTCCTAGTAGGTTGACGCAGCAAAAGAGGGATCTGAAATGCATTGTCCAGATGAGAACCCTGCAAGTCATCCCGAATCCCACGTTAGCGCAACGGCACCCCAGCTAGGACAGGCTCCATACGGTCATGGATTGCAATGTCCACAGGGAGAGGAAGGCCAGTTGTTGTATGCGCGTCCCCTCCCTGAAAACGGGTCTGGATGGAGGCATCCCTGCTGGTGCCGGATGATGCAGTCACAGGATCAGGGACAGGATTACACACAGGCACCTCCGCGGCAGCCTATGCTGCCTCCTGTCCCTGCCCCTGGACTGCACCACTAGCACCAGTGGAATCTCCCCCTCCAGGCCCCATGCGTGGGCCTTCCGCGGCCTCCTCCTCAACCAAACCCCCCACCAACCTGGATGACTCTGTGCCATCTTCCTCCATAGGCCCCTGTGGGGGCTCAGCTGCCCCTACTGCTGCAGAGGAGTCCAACTCCAAACGCTGCATCTTAGACCTATCCTCGGCAGCTCGGCCATTGACGCAGCACCAGACTCCTCACTCCCCAAAGAGATGACTACCTGGGAGGGGAGCTGGGCCCTGTGTCTCTGTCTGGTGGTGGGATCCCTGCCGCTGTGCTCCACTGCACCGTCTCTGCCCTCTTCATCAGTAGACGCTATAGACAGGGAGAGACAGAACACAGGCATCAGGGCACTGTACAATGGTCATATACACACATGACAGTTGCACATGAGTGGCAGTGTCAAACTTCACAGATGGAATCACACTCCCCAACACACATATCATTTGAACCCACATACATGCACAAATTGACAGGAATGGTGCATAAGGCAGCAGCATCCATACACACACAACAGCATGAACATCCAAAGGTCTGCCTGACGTCACAAGCAACACGGGGAGTGCCAAACACATGCACACACACCACCAGACAGACATGCATCTGTACATCTCCACCACCTGTCACAGTGCAATCACTGGCAACTATGTCACATCTGCCAATCAGCTCACTACATGTCTGTGTCACATGCATCCATGGCATATCACAGTCGTACACATGTCAAACACACACACATGCACATGTACACCGTGCACGTACATGAAGGTGGAACCAGCATCCATGTTTCGCACCCAACCATGCCATAGTACATACACAGAAATGCTATCATGTGTGTGTCTCCACATGCATTTGTGCATCATGCCTTGGAACACATACACCATTGATGTGTATCACACATGACTGGACTCACATGCGGCAGGCTCATGTCCCTGCACATACACATCCATTCATGGGCCTTTCCAGACATATGTCCATGCTGCACACTCCTGGCACACCTCAACATGCACTGCATCCAATCAGTGCACATGGACACTTACCTCTCGACTCCGGATGGGTCTGCCTCTCAAGGACCTGGAGGTGAAGCGCTGGGCGTATGCATTCCAGGATCCTCATCTGGTCGTTGGTAAGGTGGACCCGGCACACCTCTGCATCCGCTGTGTCCAAGAGGCGCTGGGCCTTCCTGAGGGTCCTGGAACTGAAGTCCTCCCAACGCTTGTGGACATTTGGTAGGTCGCGGGTTGCCACCCCCTCCGTGTTGTTGGCAACCACAATGTTCATCCAGATCCTTCTCCGTCCATCCTTGTCGGTGCGTGTTCTTCCGAAGAGGGCATCATAATGCACCAGGACTTGCTCCACCAGGATGCCAACCTCTCCTGCTGTGAAGCTGGCAGCCCTCTGCCTCTCTGGCTGGGGGTTGCCAGTCATCTCAGATGTTGTTTCCCCCAACATGGCAACCCCGAGGCAGGTGTGGGTAGGCAACTGGGTCCTTGTGCTGGGCTGTGGAGCGATGGAACAGAAGTCGGGGTGGTCACAGCAACAGGACCCCTGCAGATGGCTGACATGCAGGCCCCAAATAGCAGTGCACGTGGGCAGCAGGCAGGCAGGCAGCAGAAGATGGCTGATGGGACTCGGCTCAGGGCTCTGGGGGGCAGGAAAATGGCCTTCTGGGCAGGAGCGTGGTCTTCCGTGTGTTATCGCGGGGCCAGCTTGATACAAAGTGATTTTGCACGTGAAAAAACAGCACGTCAGTGTGTAATTCGAGGAAAGGGCCCTCACGCGTAAACACGTATGTGACGTAACACGTGCAGGAGTTTCACTTGACACGGGTGCAAAGTGATTTGGCATGTGAAAAAACTGCATGTCTGCGTGTTAATGCATGTAATTCGAGGAAAGGGCCTAAGCACGTAAGTGACGTGACACACACAGGTGTTTCCCTAAGCACGGGTTAAAGGTGAGCGGGACCAGCAGTTCACTGTATGTGCTTTACGTGGAGACTGACACGTGTGTTGCTACTTCTGGTTGTTTCACGTGCCATCACTACTTCACAGCGGATCAAGGACGTATCTCTTCTTTTGGCGGGGGTATTGGCTACACTTGTTTTTCATTACCATGCTAGTCAGACGGTGAGTCGCACACGCTATTTTTCCCACTGTGGGTCCCCCTGTCTATCGCGTACCCATTTTCAAGGTCATAGAAGCCTGCGTGTCCCACGCAAAGATTTATTCGTGTCCCTGGGTGCCACCGCGTACTGCGGGAGGTTAATTCCACGAACGTAGGCTACCGGGGGTTGCGTTAACGGTTTCACTGCAGGTTTGGGGTGCCTGAGCATTGAATGACCTGTCACTTCATCACCGAGGTCACATACAGCCTTGCAGGCACACAGAGGTGCTGTTAACATCTAGTAGCCCACCCCTTCACCACAATTGCTCAGGACAATTGTCATGTACACCTCCCATTGGCACTACTACTACATCTGTGCTGGCACTACTACATCTGTGCCATGGTTGGGAGGCCACGAAAGATGAGGGGTGCCTCAGCTGGGCATCCTCCACGTGGCATGTGTGGTCAGGGACGTGGCCGGGTTTACCAGGGAGTAGGGGGACTCCAGGGTAACCAGGGTGGCTGCAGAGGGGGAAGAGGCAGACATGTGCCACTTCGGAAAGGATGTTCTGCCATGTGTTGGTGCAGTCATGTCACCACCCCCTGTGGTTCCGGGAGATGCAGCTCTTGCACCTGGCACTGGTGCCCATTTGATCCCGCAGTCTGTTTCATCGACTGCCACGGGCCTAAGGTTAGTGGTAGCTGCAGGTGCAACTTTGGCCACCACCACCCAGGCTCAGGGTCGGCCAGCGCATGTTGCGTTGGCACCTGAAGTGTCCCAAGATGATTTCCAGGAGGTCAGGAAGCACGTGGTAAGTGCACACAGGGCTGCACTCACCGAGGCACATGTCCCTGGGGCAGTATTGTCATCTGCTGCCCCGAGCAGCCGGGTGTTGTCAAGTTTATGGGCAGATGCAGCCGACAACACCCTGGCTGTGAGTCTACCATCCAGGGCAGTCCCGGTCAATGACCTTGACACAGCAGATGTTGCTGCGCAGGGTCCATTCAAGGGGACCCAGCAGCCACTGACACAAGTCAGGGCTTCCGTCCTAGATCCACCTGCCACTCCCTCGGTTCAATCCACCAGCGCCACTGCCCCTACTGATCAGGGCGGCATTTGACAGTCAGGGTCTGGATCTCTGCCCAAGAGGGGGAAGGTTGCACCTGTACAAGAAGCTGGGACCCCACACACAGCTCTTGCCTCCGGCACATCGAGGAAGAAGCCTTTCGGCAAGCAGGAACTGGACTTCCTTGTGGGCTATGTGTCGGAACACAAACGTGGTATGCTATTGAGCCAAAATTGTCACACTACGGCTGCCCAGCATTGGGACCACTGGTAGCGTGTTGCGCAGAGTGTTAGTGCATTCGGACATGAGGTGCACACAGCTCAGGAGTGCAAAAAGTGTTGGGATGACCTCCGACACTGTGCTAAGCTAAAGCGTGCCTCCAATTATGCCATGACTAGTGTGACTGGCTTTGGGACACCACCTCAGGAGGAAGAACTCACTCCGCACAAGTTGATCGCTGCAGAGTTCATCCTGGCAGAATTGATCGAATGAGTGGGAGATATGCTGGATTTTGATGCCCCGTCCAGTGAGTGTTTTTTCGTGTTTGCCCAGGCCATGTGTGGTTTGCTTGTGCGATGTGTTGTGCTTGACTGCCAATACATGCTATGTGTACATGGTTCTCATGTGCGAGTCATGCAATGCTTCACTAATACGTGCCTGCTGTGCAGCATGCTGGACATGTAGTGCAGACAGTGACTGTGCTCATCACCATACTGTCATGATCTCTGCTTCCAAAAGATCAGGACTTGCCCGACTCCCTTGGAAGCAGACCCATAACCCCGGTTCCGAGTGCCAGCCAGTCCCAATTGGGACCTTTTGGACCCTGTCCTGGCGCCAGTGGCACCAGGCTCATAAAGATGCCCAGTCCCAGCGCTGGAAGCGCCGGGCTCATAATGCTTGGGTGGACTTACCTGCAGCAGACCATGCTGCTTACTTACCTGCCAGTTGAACCCCTGATCCTCTTCTGTTTGGGACTACTTTTCCTGTTGGGTGGGGCAGGAGCCACTCCCTAGGTTCAGAACACTGGAACTCTTCTGGAAAGCAGGAACTCTTTTCTTAGGCGTGGCTGTGGAAGGAGGGACCTAAGCACTACAGGAGGCTATTTAAACCACACCCGATGGATGAATCTTGCTTTGCGTTATTCTGCATTCTCTGCAGCAGAACGCTCATCGTGTCTTCTGCTTCTGATCCTGGGCCTAAGGGAACAAAGGCTTACCATCCTGGAATCCAGTCTTCAGCAGCACCTGTAAAGACAAAGAAAGAACAGGTTAGCACTACGGTCTTCAGTGGCAGCGCATCTCTTACCTGGTCCATCGGCTGTCACCAACGCCTCGCGCTGCATTCCGGCATCTGAAAGACAAAGGCTTACCTACTCTTCGCATGCTCCAGAGGTCTTCGCACTGCATTCCGGCATCTGAAAGACAAAAGCTTACCAGCTCTTCGCACGCTCCGGAGGCCTTCGGCGCTGCATCCCGCATCTAAAAGACAACAGAAGGTGCGTTTAAAGACATTGGGCAACTTTATTACTCACGTGCCATTACTCCTTCCCACGCCAAATCCAGTGGGTATTCCAGCACCCTTCAGCTTCTCTAAAGCTCCGAACTTGTACCTGCAAGATAAAAGGGACAGTTAGTGCGCATCGTGAAGCAGGCTACAAGCGCTTACTTACGTGCTTCCAGGCGCTTCTATTCCTCACGCGGGTTCGATCCTCAACTCTCATCAGCCCGCCATCCGCCATCGCCGGAACCCTGCAAAACAAGAGATATCATTACAAAAGACTTTTAAGACATTTGAAGTGCCCAGAACTTACCGTTCGTGCAGTTAACGACGGGCAGCAGTCCTCTGAGGTCAAGAGGCCTGCACCCTTATCCAGTGAAGAAACTGGTTACGGTACCCTGCCCCGAGGCAGATGGAGAGCTCGGCGTTCACTTACCTAAGACATCTTACTCTTCGAGTCAGACATACAGTGCACAGAGGTCCAGCCCAAAGAGCCAACCGTGTGTTACACATCACCTTTGAAGATACGGCATTCACCCAGTCAAGACCGGCGCCTCTGCGGGAATCAGGTGAGCGTTACAGAACGCAAAGCCTATCGCAAAACTCCCACCCAGGCGCTATGGAAACCTCGGATACCGACCAGCTAGACCAGTTACTTGGGGAACTAAGAGCAGAAGAGCATGCAGCCCGTCAGGAAACAAATGCTCTAAGAAGGGAACTGATTATTTCCAAGGAGCGAACAGACGATCTCGCTAGACAATTGCTACAGTCACAAGCCGGACAAACTCCGTTACCCGCATCAGGGGCAAATCTTCCTTCAACATCCTCTACGAACCCAGTGCAGATCAACCTACCTGGGAATGTACCTCTGGCTCCGCCCGAACGATTTTCTGGTGACCCAAAGAGGTTTGCAGTATTTATTAATCAGTGCCGGTTGCACTTCTTATGCCGGCCAGCAGCCTTTCCAACTGATCAAGCTAAGGTAGCTTTCGTGCTTTCGTACCTTAGTGGCAATGCGGCAGACTGGTCGATCCCTCTAGTTAATCAAGATGATCCGGTTCTCCATGATTTTCGAGCTTTTCAGCTCAGTATGGAAAAACTGTTTGCAAGACATTCACAGGGGCAGGCCTTGGACAATGAGCTCCTTTCATTGCGACAGGGTAATCAAGACCTTTTGGCCTATATTGCGTCTTTCAACAGACTGATAGTGGAAACTCGATGGCCTGAGGACAAAAGGATTACGCTGTTTTATAGAGGTCTACGTGGAGAGCTCAAAGATGTGTTAGCCCAAGTAGTGAATCCCCCGCAAGACTGTTCCGACTATATTGACTTAGTCGTTCAAATTGACCACAGACTGCAGAACAGGAAGGCCGATCGTTCCAAGTTTGATGCTCGAGTATTTTCCAAACCATCAACTCCTACCAAAGGAGTAGACTCCAGGGAACCCATGCAAATAGGGGGCCTGAAAGGACCACTAACACAAAAGGAGCGGGAAAGGAGAAAACAGCTGCAATTATGCCTCTATTGCGGAAACTCGGGGCACTTTTGTTCGAGACTGTCCGGTGAAACCAGCCAAGAAGGCAGTAGGAGCTGCAGTTACCAGGGTCACAAACTCTGAGCAGGGAAACGACCTCGCCTGACAAGAATAGAGGTCCTCTTGCCGAGCGTTAAAACCAGTTCCGTGACCTCGCATTTCGTGATACCTATGGTCCTCATTAGCCCTGAACATCCGGATCGATTACATGCGATTGAAGCTTACGTCGACAGCGGTGCCATCGACAATTATGTGGATCATGAAATGGTTTTGAGGATGAATCTGACTCTTTGTCCAAAGGCTGTAAAGGACGTCATTACTACGGTGGATGGTACGGAGATAGCCTCCGGACCAGTAACGCATACCACCCAAGAAGTGACGCTAGTAAGTCAAGATGGACACCATGCGAAGATCGTGTTCGATGTGATCAAGGCCCCCCAGTTCCAGATTATTCTAGGAATTCCTTGGTTAGAGAAGCACAATCTTCAGATCGATTGGCGAGCAAGAACGGTTCAGTTTCCAGAATGTGTCTCTACTTGTCACCCTCGACCTGGTGATGCACTGGCAGCAATTTCCTCGGAGGCTCCTCAGTTACCTCCTGAATACCTAGAATTCCAAGATGTTTTCCGGAAGGATCAGGCTAACTCTCTACCTCCTCATAGGTCTTATGACTGCCAGATAGACCTGATACCTGGATCTACTCCTCCTTGTAGTAGAATTTATGCCCTCACCGAGCCTGAGAATCTTCACCTCCGACAATACCTGGATCAATACCTAGCGAATGGGTTTATTCGTCCTTCCAAGTCCCCTGCTTCCTCAGCTTTGTTCTTCGTTCCAAAAAAAGAAGGGGACCTTAGAACTTGTATAGATTATCGCGCCCTGAACCAGATCACAGTTAAGAATAGATATCCGTTACCTTTGATCCCTGAACTCCTGGACCAAGTCAGAAAAGCATGCATATATACAAAGCTGGATCTTAAAGGAGCCTACCACTTGGTACGAGTAAAAGAGGGCGATGAATGGAAGACGGCCTTCCGCACCAAGTATGGGCTATTTGAATATCAGGTCATGCCCTTCGGACTTTGCAATGCCCCGGCCGCCTTTCAATATTTTATGAACGATGTCCTCAGAGAGCTCATAGATGTGTGTGTTGTTGTTTACATTGACGACATCCTTGTTTATTCTTCATCGGAAACTGAACATCGGAAACACGTGAAAATGGTCCTCGAGAGATTGCGTCAACACAAACTTTTCGCTAAGTTGGAAAAATGTGTTTTCAACGTGACTGAAGTTGAATTCTTGGGATTCATATTATCACCTAGCGGAGTGCGTATGGATTCAAAGAAGGTCGATGCAATTCTCAAATGGCCATCGCCATCCTCCGTAAAAGGTGTTCAAAGCATGTTAGGCTTCACTAACTTTTACCGCAGGTTTATCCCCGAATTCTCTCGAATAGTCCAGCCAATCACCGCCTTGTTAAAGAAAAACAAACGTTTTGAATGGTCTACCGAGGCGGAACAAGCTTTCCAGAATTTGAAGACTAGATTTATCTCTGCACCAATCTTAAAACATCCTCGCCAGAACTCCCCTACATCGTTCAAACTGATGCTTCGAGCCTTGCCATGGGGGCAGTTCTATCACAAAAGGACCCAGTAACCAATCAGTTGCATCCCGTGGCATTTTGGTCCCGCAAATTCTCGCCTCCTGAAATCAACACTATTACTGATAAGGAACATCTAGCTATCAAGTCCGCCTTTAAGGCTTGGCGGCATTATCTTCTGGGGGCCCGACACACCGTTACTGTGATTACAGATCACCGAAACCTGCAATATTTGAAAACCGCAAAAGCTCAATCCTCTAGGCAACTCCGTTGGGCACTATTCTTTGCCGAGTTTGACTTCATAATTACCTATCGACCTGGTACAAAAAACGGTAAAGCTGATGCCCTTTCTCGGATGGGAGTGGAAGAACATTTGATCAATCCTAAACCTGTACCTATCATTCCCGAACAAAGAATTCTAGGTGTAATCGCCACACAATCCATAGAGGAAGTTAAGGATAAAGCCAGGCTACTGGTAACTCCAGCAGACATACAGAATTGGCATCTGCAGGGAAAGGACTTTACGGTGAAGGACAACCTATTATATTTCCAAGAACAGTTATACCTGCCCAGCACAGATTTACAGAAAAAGGTAATCTCTTGTTATCACGATTCTTTAATGGAAGGACATCCCGGTATGACCAAGACCTCGGAAAAGATCAAGCGCTACTTCTGGTGGCCGTCTTGGAAAAAAGATATCAGAGACTTTATAATGTCCTGTGGAGTATGCGCCCAAAACAAGAGTCAAAAGGAAAAACCAGCCGGCCTCTTACGCCCTATTGACATCCCGCGTCGCCCTTGGCATACGCTTTCTATGGACTTCATCACCGATCTACCTCCATGCTCCGGATACAATACGATCCTAGTAATCGTGGACCTATTCTCCAAGATGGCGCATTTCATTCCACTCAAAGGCTTACCAACAGCAGCAACTCTGGCCCGAGAATTTCTCGAAAACATCGTCCGACTGCACGGTTTTCCTTCAGTTCTAATTTCGGATCGAGGTAGTCAATTTATTTCTCATTTTTGGCGAAGTTGCTGTCGGTCGGCTCAAATTGATGTGAGACTTTCGACCAGCCACCACCCTCAAACCGACGGACAAACCGAGAGGACCAATCAAACTCTGGAACAGTATTTGCGCTGCATGCTACAACAAACTGAAAAAACTTGGAAAGATATCCTTTGGATAGCCGAATATGCCTACAATAACTCTGTCCACTCGGGAACTGGGAAGACCCCGTTTTTTCTTTTATACGGTAGTCACCCTCGAACCTCGGAGTTGGATCCACTCCAAGATCTTGGAACACCAGCAGTAGACCACCTGCATTCTACAATCACCCAAGCCTTTAAGGAAGCCGTTTCTCACCTTCAAAGGGCTAAAGAACAATACAAGAAAGGAGCAGACCAACATCGGAAGGAAGCCCCCCAATATCAAGTAGGAGATCAAGTCTGGTTATCCACCAAATATCTACCTCTAAAAGGACCACGCACATTCAACCCAAGATACCTTGGTCCCTATTCCATCACTACCATAGTAAATCCAGTAGCGGTCAAGTTGGACTTGCCCCCTCACATGAAGATACATCCGGTCTTCCACGTCTCTCTATTAAAACCTGTGCAACCTCAAACCCGACTAACTACATCTCCAAAACCTATTCTAGTTGATGGAGGACTCGAGTTTGAAGTCAAAAGCATCCTGGATTCCAAGATCTCCAAATCTAAAATATTTTACCTGATTGACTGGAAAGGCTACGGTCCCCAAGAAAGATCCTGGGAACCTGCAGAATATGTCCACGCGCCTCATCTAATCAAAAGATTTCATCGAACATTTCCTAACAAGCCCAAACCCCCGGAGAAGCCCAGTTTGGGAGGGGCCTTGGGGGGGGGTGCTGTCATGATCTCTGCTTCCAAAAGATCAGGACTTGCCCGACTCCCTTGGAAGCAGACCCATAACCCCGGTTCCGAGTGCCAGCCAGTCCCAATTGGGACCTTTTGGACCCTGTCCTGGCGCCAGTGGCACCAGGCTCATAAAGATGCCCAGTCCCAGCGCTGGAAGCGCCGGGCTCATAATGCTTGGATGGACTTACCTGCAGCAGACCATGCTGCTTACTTACCTGCCAGTTGAACCCCTGATCCTCTTCTGTTTGGGACTACTTTTCCTGTTGGGTGGGGCAGGAGCCACTCCCTAGGTTCAGAACACTGGAACTCTTCTGGAAAGCAGGAACTCTTTTCTTAGGCGTGGCTGTGGAAGGAGGGACCTAAGCACTACAGGAGGCTATTTAAACCACACCCGATGGATGAATCTTGCTTTGCGTTATTCTGCATTCTCTGCAGCAGAACGCTCATCGTGTCTTCTGCTTCTGATCCTGGGCCTAAGGGAACAAAGGCTTACCATCCTGGAATCCAGTCTTCAGCAGCACCTGTGAAGACAAAGAAAGAACAGGTTAGCACTACGGTCTTCAGTGTCAGCGCATCTCTTACCTGGTCCATCGGCTGTCACCAACGCCTCGCGCTGCATTCCGGCATCTGAAAGACAAAGGCTTACCTACTCTTCGCATGCTCCAGAGGTCTTCGTACTGCATTCCGGCATCTGAAAGACAAAAGCTTACCAGCCCTTCGCACGCTCCGGAGGCTTTCGGCGCTGCATCCCACATCTGAAAGACAAAAGAAGGTGCGTTTAAAGACATTGGGCAACTTTATTACTCACGTGCCATTACTCCTTCCCACGCCAAATCCAGTGGGTATTCCAGCACCCTTCAGCTTCTCTAAAGCTCCAAACTTGTACCTGCAAGATAAAAGGGACAGTTAGTGCGCATCGTGAAGCAGGCTACAAGCGCTTACTTACGTGCTTCCAGGCGCTTCTATTCCTCACGCGGGTTCGATCCTCAACTCTCATCAGCCCGCCATCCGCCATCGCCGGAACCCTGCAAAACAAGAGATATCATTACAAAAGACTTTTAAGACATTTGAAGTGCCCAGAACTTACCGTTCGTGCAGTTAACGACGGACAGCAGTCCTCTGAGGTCAAGAGGCCTGCACCCTTATCCAGTGAAGAAACTGGTTACGGCACCCTGCCCGAGGCAGATGGAGAGCTCGGCGTTCACTTACCTAAGACATCTTACTCTTCGAGTCAGACATACAGTGCACAGAGGTCCAGCCCAAAGAGCCAACCGTGTGTTACACATCACCTTTGAAGATACGGCATTCACCCAGTCAAGACCGGCGCCTCTGCGGGAATCAGGTGAGCGTTACACATACTTGCTCCCTACTCGCATGCTAGTCACCCGGCTGCCCCTCCGGTCCATGTTCCAGCTCACTGGCCCTTCTGCATGTAGCCTGGGGTGTCTTTCCACTCAGCACTCGGACTATGTCATAGCATGACTGACAAGCATGTGTCTTCTGCCTGCATAATGGTACTCAACATAGGCATGCTCCCATACCCCTCCACCCCCCTGCACCACTATTACACCATTGCACTGGTGGGTAACATGTTGAACTACTGCAATGGCCTGTTCAACGCTCCTGTGTACATTCACACTTCCCACGGACAACCTGTCAGACACATACTGTGGGGTACATCCTATGTCCTTGATGCAGGGTGTCTCACTCGGACTGTGCAGATAGCAGATTCTCCACAGGGACATGAGTGCCCATTCATGCTCCATGTGCATTCCATGCATGCCCCCTATGTGTCCTTTGCAGGATGATCATTGTAGTATGTGTCCAGAATGACATACATTTAATGGCATTTCATCATCCATTCCATGCTCACTGTGGCACAGTCTGCATCACGCACATGCTGTCAAACTGGTGTAGTGCCTTCTGCACAAATGGGTGTACTACAGAGGGTTCATCATGTGTCCTGCTCACTGTCCCATTCTCATCGGCTGTGCTGTCAGTAGATGATGCAATTGACGCTTCTCAACACTGTCTGCCAAAACACAGTTATCTCGTCAACCTTTCAATGCCATGCAATGTCTGCCTGCATTTTCACTAAGGGGGTTGGGGGTGCCTTTATCCATGCAACCCATTGCATGCACATTGCACGTGATGCCTGACCTTGCACTTACACTGCCTTCTTGTTTATTGATTGACATCATAATTTACTTGTTGATGTAGATAGTCGGTAACATTCATATGCTCTGCACTGCACCAACCCACTTTTGAGCCATGTTACACCCTTCTACATGCCTACTGACTGATGCAATGTCAAGGTGACCTGGCATGTATTGTCAGATTGTCATCCCTTCACTGTCATGAAAGGCACAGGCACAGGTGCATCCTGTGACACATGTACTCAGTATTGAAACACCATAGTGGGTGTTTAGCAAATTTAATAGGTCAATCTGCGGCCTATACTAATGGGTAAAGGCTGCAGATTGACTGTAGCCTGCCAATCGGATTGTAATGACTGTGGAGCTGCCTGCACGTGTGTATGTGTACACTTTCACATACATCAAAGCAAGCAGCATTGTAGCTGCTTGCTTTGCTGTATTGGTTGCTGTTCATGATCACAATACGGGTGTATAGGGACACAGGTGTTTTTGAACACTTTCACATGTACATATGCAAGCAGCTTCAACGTTGTGTAGTGCAACATTGTGGCTACTCACTTATGTGTGTGGAAAAGTGTTCATTTACACATGTGTCTTCTGAAGCTTTTTTGTTGACTGACTAATATGTAGTTGATTGACGTTAATGCTGGTGAGATTTCAGCATTGCGCCTGTTATGTTCAACTGGCACAATCCTGAAGGTGCACTGTTGTGCAGTATGTGTACGCCGAAGCCAATTTAGCTAATCTGGTGGGGCCTGGCCGTGATGATTTGACACACTGAATAATGATTCAGGGCACATTCATAGCACAATGTGCTCAATCAGGCCCTGAGGGGTCTTCTGGAGGCTTCATGGTTGGCAGATCGGACCGTATTGGGCGTTATGGTCCCTCATGCCTGTTTGCAGGCCCTCGCTTTGCTCAGGACATTCACTTTGTCTACATGGCCCATGACACCCAGTACAGGCCGAGCTGCAGATGAATGAAGCAATATTGGTGATGATGATTTAGTGATGCATGTGTACATGCATATTACGTGAGTCATGGTGATTTTGGATTCACTTGCAGCTGTGGCCATTTGGCAGTTCAGACATGCTTATGGTATGTGCCATCTCTTTGTTGCCATCTGTCATTTCTGCGAGTGACATGTGCCTGACAGAAGAGGTGTGTGATGGAGGTGATATACTACAATCACTACATGTGTAGGCTTCGCTATTTACACACATCCATTTCTGCTTTTGGGGTGTGTTTGCATATCGATGCCACTGGATGCATGCTGGAATTTCATGTGTGTATGACATGTCTGCTTCATGTGTTGGCTGTCGATGTGTTGTCTATGTGTGTGTGCGTTATGTGCATCTGACATGTGTACTCATGTTTGTTTATTTAACATTACAGATGACACAATGGAGCCAGAAAATGGTGATGTAAATCCAGACACAGGGTTGCTATTACATCGGCAACCCGGCACAAGTGGGGGTTGTGGGGTAGTAGGCCACGAGAACCCACATGTGCTGCAGACCATCATGTCCAGGGCTGGCAATGGGTCTAGCTCGGATGATCACTCTGACAACAATGTTGATTTGGATGCGCGTCATGTCCATTCGTCGACAGTAAGTGGTTTTGATGTGGACGATCCTCTGTCCGCGACACCTGCACTGAGGTGCCAGACGGTGTTGGAACCTCCTCCTGTGCTGGATCGGGATGCACGGTCACACTCCACACCAGTTGCTGATGTGCCTGGGGCATCACGTCAACGGAAGGATGTAGTCCTGCAGCCGCGGTCAGTGCCAACCCAGCGAGGACGACGGCTCCTTGGGCCCCGAGGGTGTCAAGCCCAGCAACGAGGTGGCCGTGTGCCACCGGGGTATACTGAGTGGGAGCAAGCCATGTGTGCCATTTCCAAACAACAGGGGGCAGCAATTGATAAGATAGCTCAGAGCATGGAACGCGTGGCCCAATCCATGCTCACCCCTGCTAGGCAGGTGGGTTCTCCAGCAGTGGGCAGCACAGTCCATGGC
Source organism: Ambystoma mexicanum (assembly GCF_040938575.1). Lineage (NCBI taxonomy): Eukaryota > Metazoa > Chordata > Amphibia > Caudata > Ambystomatidae > Ambystoma > Ambystoma mexicanum. The sequence continues at coordinate 1,079,039,181 of NC_090935.1, read as the reverse complement.
CTGCTCACTCAGGCTGGTCATGGCGGCCTCAGACAGGGCACGCCGGGCTGAAATGGTGTCTCTGCATCAAGCAACTGCTGCTCACGCAGAAGCACACAGGGAGGCCCTGAGGGATGACCATCAATCCCTCAGATCTACTCTGGGTGTGCTCAACATGTCCCAGAGGCAGTGGACAGAGGAGAGGTTGGAGCAGCTTGAGAATACCCTCTCAGCTGAGCTAGGTGCATGCCAGGAGGTGCTCCGGATGTTATGCGAGGCCATGCAGGAAGGACTCTGTGTTACACATGCTACCTTGCAAGAGGGAAAATGGGATGATCCCTTCCCCGACTCTCATCCAGACCATAGCCTAGGACGTCACGACCCAAGCACCCACAGCAAGAGGAATTCGACCCACTCACGGCCACCCCAGATGTCAAGATCCACTGTGGCCATGCCCCACACAACCAAAGAACTGTCCATCAATCAAACAACATTCTGGAACCTCAGATGGAGCCGACATCGACTGTATGGATCCACTCGACTAGAGAGCAATCACAAATACCGCCATTGTTAGAGACGCCATGACAACATAGCTAGCGGACAAGAACACACGTGCCACCAAGCATATGGTCATACACACATCAATCAACACAAAGAACATACTCAGTGCTGTGACGTAGAGAACCACTCACATTCACACATGCATTGTTGTTATTTTCCACATGGGCCAGCTACAGCACCGCAGAAACGCAAGACGCCAGAAGAGTACATGCTTGCAGATGCTTCCTCACCACTAAAACCCTGAAGACGTAACCACTGCATATGGAATAATGCATATGAATCTCTGTCACCCCTCGCGACCCCCATATTATGGATGAAGTACTGCCACCCTGCCAGGCCGTAGTAGGCTGCTAAACCAGAGTGTCTAGGCCGGAGCAGCTCAGACAAAACTGCAAGGTGCTGATGCGCAGAACAAGGCCCCGACAACAGCCCCCAGCCAAGGCTGCAATGTTGCAATCTACATGCCGCGCTCCCCACGCCAAGGTTACACCTGCTACTGCTAAACACTCCCTGAGCCGAAATACAAATCAAATGCTCATAATTCTGCTCCAGCCACGGTCCCGCAACACGTGACCAGGCCGACCTGATACAATGCCAAGCTCCAGGGAACCAGAGAAGCGCTGGGGTCTCACGTTTGGGACACAGACTGCAACAATGAAGTAACAAATCGGACACCAATAGCGATGGGAAAGACATGAACACCAGCTAATAGTCAGACCTGTCCATTGTTTGCCGCTGATACATAGTCATGTGTACACCGGTACAGAGGTACACCGCGAGCTAGGAACAACGATGGTCCCAGGCTTGGGGGCACACGAGTGAACCAATCAGAATACGAAGGGCATACCACTGACGCCATTATAGTTTATCCAATCACTAATCATGTAGTGACTATTAGGGATGACCCAAGCGTACCACCTGACCCTTTCTCCACCACTAACTATCCTTCCTATATGTGTCTATACTAACCCCACCACTCAGAGAGCCAATCCGAGGTAGTGTTAGGTTTGGGGGCTAATTCTCCAGGGTGACATACGTAACTGCGTCATATAGCTAGAAAAAGGGCCTGCGAGCCCACTAAGATTGAGTGGTCTCTCGGATGCCTATGACCTGTGAGCCTGTCCCTGCCTGTTTTGTATAATAAACAGCAGTAACTCTTTGCTCTTGTGTGTGCCTCATACTCTGTTGGGACGCGGAAGGAGTTGGGGCCTCTCCAACCCCGGAGGTCCGCGGACGGCCCTGCCGGCCCCTGGGAAAAATACCCCTACAAGTTAGAGGCACTGCTGAGATCTGCTGAGACTGGGTGAGATCAAAGCGAGGCTGCTTGCGTCAAGGTGGCCCGGCAACGCGGCCCCCTCTGCCGTTGCCCCCTTTGGAGGACTACAGGAGCATCACGGAACTGCGAGACGACCGGACAGCGCAATCCGGAAATTGGCCGTCGGGAGCCAAATTGAGAAGTATCCCGCCCGCAGTTGGCGAGTGTCCAGACGTGGTCCAGACGAGGGGAGGCGGTGAGCTGATTGGAAAGCGTGCCCGCCATCTATCGGCACCGGAAGGTGAGAACTCGATGTGAGTATGGCACACACAACCAGCAATACAATGTTGTGCGGGAGGTGGGAGGAACTGTAAAAAGATTGGCGGTGGCTCTTACACAGTGTTAAGAAAAGATTTTGGCCATCGAGTGGCGATCGGTGTGGAAGGTGTAACAGGGACTGGCACGTGGGCCATCCCCTCTAGTGTTACAGATTAGGCTGGTGGGGCTTCAAGCTCCCACGTGTGACTAGTGGATCACGCTGATTGGTCGAGATCGCGGATACCTGTATAAGGGGGTGTGGCATTCCTATGAGTTGGCGTTGAAGATCAATAAATAGATGGAGATTTCTATTGATTGAGTGTTTTAACTCTGTGAATAGATGACGTATTCCCGCAGGAGGTAGCTAGATTGTTTCTCAGTGTGGAAGATAATTGGCTGGTTAAGCTCCCTAGAAAGGGGGCGCAACACACGTGAGGCTACGCAGTGTGCGCAGTCTGATTATATTAACAAAGTAATTGACGGATACTCCACTCCAGGTGTGGTAGAAAGACAGCTGTGGGGATAACGGTGAACAAGCTTGTCAAATATGGCACGCATTCATCCCTTGTTGTAATTGGACGTACCGGGAACCCTTTGTAGTAGTTGGTGATGTAACCCATAGAGCTTGCATAGGATACTGCGGTCTTCTTCATCCAAAGTGGCTGGGGATTGGGCCTGGAATACGCATTAAGGGAGGGGTGAAGGGGGGGAGGCAGCCGTCCATGGAGAACGCTGGCACGTGCTCGACTACGGGGGTGGGAGGGGGATCAGAAGAGTGTACACTGTGCGACAGTGAGGGCAACGGAGAAAGAGGAGGAGATAGAAGTACGTTGCAGGTGCGCCAAGTAGCGGCAGCACGGTAAAGGCGGGGCAGCTCAGAAGCACGCTGCATGGGGCACGCAGCCGCAGGGGGCTGGTGCACCACAGGTCCAAGGGGGCCCTAGTTCCGGCAGGAGAAGCAAAAAAGGAGGTGACACTGCTGTAGGAATAACGAGAGCGGTGCCGCCCAGCACAAAAGAATTGTAATAAAAATTGTTTTCATTGCAGCGGAAAATCGGAAGACCCCATCTTACTGGGACAGGTACCGGTGGTACTGATAAAGTGAAGTCTTAAAGATGTCTACGTATTATGGGATAGGGGCAGGGTATAGGGCCAGCACCTTAACAACACCACTCCAACATATCTGTGCAACACTAACACCGTACAGAGATAAAATAGTAAAGCACAGTATTAAATGGACACAAGGGTCAGATATAAAAATAAGGATACCATGGCTACCCAATGGCAGTTTTGATATGACCACCCAACATTCACTACTAGCGTATTTACATAACACATACAAGGGGAAGAACTTGGCGAGCCACCTAGAAGTTTTCGACCTCTGGAAAATGTTCCATGGGTATGCACCAGGGGTACAAGGGATGTTCACAATGCAGGGAGCAAAGGAGAAGGTGAGTGGAGAGGGTGGCTGCAGCATGTTTGGGGGAAAACCCAGAGCTGAGGAGAGTGAGGAGGAATCAGAAGGATCGTTCGTGGTCACAGGGGTGAGAAGGAAAGTGAGGAAGTGACACCGACAAACAAAGAAATAAAGAAAGAAACAGAGGGGCTGTATCCAATGAGAGAGTTGAGGGAAGCAACACAAGCACAACTTACAGCAGCCGAGGGATATTCCAACCCTGCATACAGCCCACCACCCTACCCACCGGCAAACAGTTACCAAAAATGGGTGGGTGCGAGAAGTGCAGCGGATACGAAACACAGGTAAGCACCGGAGGCGAAAAAAGGGTGCAGCTAGATTTAGCAAGTATAGGACCAGACGAATGGATAGCAGCACAGGTGCTACTGAAGCTTCGAGGGCCATTAACTGGGGAGGAGGAAGAGGCGGTAACGAAGGCAAGTAAAGAAGAGACAGAATACACACAGAAGGGGTGCGAGGTAAGTAGAGAAGAAGAAGGGAGACTGAAACTGGAGGAAGAGGAGATGCTAGCGGTAAGATTAGAGGAATTGACGGAAGTACGGAGCGTGCTGATCAAACATTTAGAGCAGGAAGAGCGGGGATGGAGGGAGAGGAGGAAGGGAAGCAAGGGGGACGAGGTAGGGTTAAAAGGGCAAGAGGAAGAACAGAGGAAACGAGAAGAAGACTGCATAAGAGTGATTGCAGAAAGGGTGGCACGCATGGAGCAGCGGGAGGTTAGAAGAAAAGAAGAGGAGTGAGAAGAAAATGACCGAGAGATGGGACTGTGGAGGAAGAAGATTATATCAGAAAGCGCACGAAAATATGAAGAGGGGAATGTTATAAAAAGTATACTGGCAAGGGAGGGCGGAATATGGGGCAACAAGGAGGAAGAAGAGAAGATCATAGAACTGGTAAGTGTAGCAATAATGAAAGAGCTTTGAAAAATACGAACGGAATGCACGGCCAAGACATACACGTATAGCAATAAGGAAGTAGCAACAACACTGCAGGAGGGAGGCACAGAGAAGAAAGGGGAGTACACAGACATAGACTTAGGGACAGTTACAGTAGGAGGAAAGCACCTAGGCCCAGGATTGACATTCTCAGATGGGTTCTGCAGTGAGGAAGAGGAGGGATCATGTGGGGGACGAAGTGATGGAAGCGAGAGGGGTTAAGCAAATTATACATAACACACACAGACTGCGGGTCATCGTGGGGATGTGAGATGAGAGAAGAAGGAAACACAGGGAAGGAAAAGAAAAGGCAACTAAAAGGAAGAACGCCACAGCCACTGATGCTGCCAGCGCAGCACACAGCATAGGTTAACAGACTCAGAGACCTCCCAGGATGCAGAATGGAAGAGCTAGCTAATACACACAGGGAGGGTCACGGGGGTCAGCAGAGAAGGAAAAAGAGCATAGGAGGTGATAGAGTAACACAACACATTACTGATTTTATTGAACAACTTTCTGACATGGAAGAGGACAGTGAATACACTCACACATCCCCACACAGTTGAACGCCAGGGGAAGTAAAGGACTACACTCGAATGCCATTAATAGAGAGAGGGGGAGCAAGGCCACGATATGTCCTATGGAAACATGCAGACAAAGAAAACATCAAATGAAGACTCCCATCACTGAGCGAAGGGGCCGGGAAACGGATATATGAAATGGAAAAATAAACTGCAGGGCAAAAACTAGCGGTGGGAGATGTAAAGGGGATGCTAATTTCAATATTGGGTGATGCAGCAGATGACATTTGGAAGCGGGTGGGATTCCCAGGAGTAACTATAAGTGACACATTGCATGAGGGGGTGCCATTTGCAAATTGCAGACACGCACTGTGGCAGGCGCTGAGGGTGCAATACCCAGACACTTCAGACATAGGAGCAATAACGTCGCGCAAAATGCGTGAGAATGAAGATCCTGTTGATTACATCCAGGAAATTCATGAGACGTGGCGTCTGGAAATGCGGAAACCGTGGGACAAAACACTGGCAAATATTTACCATATATTGATTCAAGGTCTCCCAGAGAAAGTACAGAGACAATTAAAGAAATTAGTAGGGATGGAAGCAAAGGCATGGCCCGAGATACAGCTCACAATAGTGCACCATTGTAGACTATGGCAGGAAAAGATGAAACAGAAGGAGGAAGACAGAAAGGCAGAGGAAGCAAAATTGGTTCAAAAGAAACTGTCCAACTATTCCATGGAAGGTGCACTAATAACAAGCCCCACCCAGGCAACACCGGCACAGGACACTACACAACAACAAACTATATCACTAAAGCTAGCACAAATGACAACACATCAAATGCCACCACCCCCACCATACACAGCACAATACACAACACAAATGGGAGGTGGATACACTCAAATGGGAAACGGATACATGAACAACTACAGGGGGAGGCACGGACATAAGAGAGGGAGGGGATTCGGGCCAGCAGCACCACTGCAAGGGGGAGGGTTCCGAGGACAGAACCAATACGGGCAGCAGGGATACTATGACAGTACTGGGGGATACCCATGGCAAGCACAGGAACCACCAACATGCTGGACATGCGTCCTGATAGGACACATGTCACGCACGTGCAGAGTAAGACTGACACAAGCAGGTTGGGGAGAGCAAGGGCAGCAGGACTACAAAGGGGGACAACAATTATACCAACAACAACAGCCGCAGCCGGGGACAGAAACACTAATACAACAACAAGCACCACCACCACCGCCTCAGCAACAACTACAAACATACACGCCACAACAACAGGCAGCAACAGCACAACAACTACACATCCAGACAGTACAACAGCTCACACAAATACAAGACAACAAATTACTACCCGCAGACTTGCCAATACAACAGACACAACTGGGAAGGGTGACAATATTGGGTCACAACCCATACACAGGGAGCGGACAGTCACTGTATCCACAATACGACAGCCCACAGACGTCTTTCATGTTTCCCATCCTATTGGAAAACACCTGACCCTGCAGAGGAACCACGCATAAAGGTGGCGATAGGTGACAAGACATTTTCCTTCCTAGTTGACACAGGGGCCACTAGGTCCTGTATTAGAGAGGGGAAGTTCAACTTGTTAGCAAAGCTATGCACACTCAAGGATTCTCTGGGGCTCGAGGATTGGTTCCTTTCACTGATGACATCTCCTTATCTGTTGGAGATCACAACCTGTCTCTACCACTGCTATACTCATAGCAGTCGCCAGTAAACATACTAGGGAGAGAAATAATTAGCAGGTTAAACATGACTATATCCTTTACTGATAAGGGAATAGTGTGCTCCACACCAGGCATCAACATACTCACAGCACAACATATAATTCAGGCGTACTGTGGCAAAACAGTAGCGAGGGCAGAGCCCGTGGATGGGGACCTCTTCCAATATGGGACGGACATGGCACTAGCATGGCTACCCAGAATTGAGGGCAAGGTGTGGCGAAGACAAGCAATTTACCTTTTCAGACCAGAAACACTGACCAGTAAAGGAGAAGGGGTTATAATATCAGTGGACATAGAAAGCATTGTGGCAACCACAGACTACATTGCAGTTCACGCACGGGATGGGGAGGGGAAAGCATGGAGAGCATTAATAGCACTGGCAGAAGAATGCAGGCTAACACAGGTGTCAGAGGAGCAACTGTTCTCAGACGAAGCAGGAGATGGGGAAATGATGTTCCGAATGAACATCTACATTTGGCTGAGAGTGACATACAAGGAGCACTAGAAGCACCTGCCACTACCCAGGGACCCTTCTACAAGGAAGATTTAGCTGCAGTACCCACCTCTTTATGGACCACCAGTCCATATGACGTAGGCTGCATAAAGAGCATTGGAGGAGTAAAAATAAAGCTAAAGAAAGGTGCAATGCTGCCCAGGGTGAAACAGTACCCACTATCCCAAGAAGCTGATGAAGGGATTTATGAAACAATAACTGCCCTAGTGGATAGAGGGATATTGGTACCATCAGAATCACTGTGCAACACTGCGGTGTATCCGTGCGCAAGGCAAAAGGAGGGTCATGGCATTTTATGCAAGATTTCAGGCCCCTCAACCATATCGTAGAGTCATAATACCCCATAGCAGCTAACCCAGCTACTATACTGTGTGGGATACCAGCAAAGGCATCACGTTTCACTGTGATCGACCTCAAGAATGCCTTCTTCTCAATACCTCTACGCCCTTATTCACAAGACTTAACAAGGTTCACATATCGAAACACAAAGTGGAAACACACTAGACTACCACAAGGGTACTGCGAGTCACCGTCCATCTTTAACAGAGTAATACAAATGGACCTGGGAAACATTGAAATGGAAAGCACGGTGCTACAATATGTAGATGACATCATCATCTGCAGCACCACAGAGGAGAAGTGCAGAAGGGACTCTGTAAAGATGCTCACAATGCTGGCTGAGAAAGGATACAAGTTTGACAAGGGGAAGTTAAAGTACTGTCAAGAACAGGTGTTCTATGTTGGGCAGATTATTTCACAGAAAGGAAAGAACATTGCACCACAAAGAGCACAAGCAATAATGAATACACAACAGCCACAGACAATAAGAGAATTGTAGCAGTTTTTGGGCCTTTGCAACTACTGCAGGGCGTGGGTCTTTGACTACAGCTCATGCATATGACCACGGCTCGAGGCTCTTAGAGAAGCACAGAGGGGAGAAAAGAAGCTGGGATGGACAAGGGAAATGACAGAGGCATTCAATGAGTTAAAACACGCCATCTCAACTGCACCAGTACTAGCTACCCCCAACTATGAAGAACAATTCTACATATTTTCACATTGTGATACTGCAGTAATGTAATGAAAGTAGTACTGACACAAAAAACAAACATGGGACATAAGCCAGTGGCATTTTACAGTGGCCATCTGGATCCTGTAATGATGGGTAATTTCCCATGCGAACAGAGCCCGGCCGCAGCACCATTTGCAGTAGAAAAATCCTCCTCAATAACAATGGGATGCCCCACAACACTGTACGTGGAGCATGCTCTCTTTGCATTACTGAACAAGCCAAAATCCACACTGACAACACAAAGAGCTACTGGTTACGAGATTATACTGTCCAAACCGGAGCTCAAAATAGTGAGATGTAGTAATGTTAACCCAGCACGATTCATAGCAGAAGTGGTGGAAGATGGAGAGTATGCACATGACTGCACACAGGCTATTGAAATTTACTCAAGCACCAGGAAAGTGGAAGAAAATGCCCTAGAGGGGGAAAAGATCATGTACATAGATGGGTCGTCAACAATTGATGAAAACAATGAGATAAGAAGAACAGGAGCAGCAGTAGTACGTTTGAGGGAAGACTGGTCCTACGTCCCAGTGAAGTGTGTACGATTACCCCAACATTATTCATCGCAAGCAGAGAAGCTAGTAGCACTAATTTTAGCATTAGAAGAAAGCAATGAAAAAAGAGTAACTATATATTCTGACAGTGCACATGTTACATCAACAGTACACTCAGGACTAATAAAATGACAAAGAAGGGGATTCAGAAGAGCAGACGGTACCTCGGTACAACATGCTCTCCTACTGGCTGAACTAATTGAAGTAATTAATTACCCGGAAGAGGTAGCATTCGTAAAATGTCAGGCCCACACTAACGGGGATGACCCAATATCAAGAGGTAACGAAACAGCAGATGCACATGCAAAAATTCTGTTTATTTTGGTGAGACATGGTCCCTCCCAGAAAAAGAAAAAGAGAAGGGGGGTTAGACAGATGTTGATGAAGGATGGGTACACACACATTCCAGATACAAAGATCATGGAATTACAGGCAGCAGCACCAATGGCAGAAAATGAACTATGGCTTAAAAGAGGATGCACCATGCCCCCCACAGATGCATTATGGCGACAGAATAATACCGGAAAGGTCGTGATGCCCCTGGCACTATTGAAAACAGCCATGGCCCAATTACACTGCCCCACACATACAGGGAAAGAAGTAATTGATGCACGAATAAAAGAATCATGGTTCTGTCCTGAGCTAAACTCACATGTTTCAAACTTCATTAGCAACTGCCTCACATGCCAGCAATGTATGGGCGGTCACACACTGCAAGTGATCAAAGTTGCAATACCCCGGCCTGAAGGACCCTTCCTGCGCTTACACATCGACTTTGTTGACATGATCAATGTATGTCAAGTCTACAGATACATGATTGTAGTAGTATGCCCATTCTCAAGGTGGAGCGAGGCTGGTCTCTGCTCCCCTGCAGATGCGTTCAGAGAAGCCACATTTCTGGTGAGGGAGGTCTTCCCGTGGTGGGCGGTATGCAAAGTATTATGGTCAGACAATGGCCCACACTTTGCCAATGAACTGTTCCAGCACGTAACTGCCCTTTTGGGGATTAAACATAAGTTTGCATGCGCATATCACCCGCAAGCAAATGGCGTCTGTGAACGCCTCAACGGCCTCCTAAAAGAAGAGATAGCAAAGATCCATCAAACCACAAAAAAGAGCTGGCTGTACTGCCTCCCTTTGGCCTTATTTAAGTTGAGAAATAGCCCAGGGTCAGACCACCACCTCACACCCCACGAGGAGGTGACCCGATGTCAAATGCACCTCCCACTCACACCACCATCAAGGGCCACAACTGACTGCCATGCCACAAGTACTGTTTTTGGTGAAGAAATGCATGAGTATGTCTCTTTCTTGGTTACTAGTGCCGCTTTTATCTTTCAACAGATCGAATGGACATAGGGCGGGTCGAAGAACTACCAGCAAAGAGAAGCAACCAACGAGGAATAAGAACAAACAGCACAGTGGACAGTAAAAGAAGGAAACCAGGTTCTCCTACAAAACTTCTGCAGAAGTTGGAACAATCCTCGATTTACAGGTCCGTACTTGGTGAACAAAATAGCCCCTAGAGCAGTGAAACTCAGGGGAAAAGAGGTGTGGATGCACATCCATGACATCAAGCCCTACAAAGCACAGACCCACCCTCACCTCAGCGAAGGGGCCAACGCTTCAGCAACGGCAACTGACAACAACAATGAAAAAATACAGACACTAGATACCCCAAAGGACATAACCGACCTATCACCCATAGCCCACCCTATGATCACGAGATCCCAAACAAAAGCATATGAGCTAGCTAAAAATTAACTCCCACCACCACCAACTAATGAAGAACATTGTCAAACAACTTGCAAAATACACAACACTGTGTAAACACGTGCATGTTTTCTTCTCTTTTTTTGTCTTGCACATGCAGATATTGTGTATTGCTACTGTGTATATAAGAAATATAAGAAATATACGTCACTGCCCAGGAGTAAATGCTACCCGCGGACGATAACACCCCAGAAGCACTGTCACACCAGTTTGTATAAGTTATAAAAAAGGCCAAAATGCTTAAGAAGAAGAAGAATACGCCTATATTATAACACATTCCTTATGATAATAGCCCAATCATTTCCACATCTCCACGCAGCACTAGCCGCCCTAAGAGATAGGACGGTAAGGAAAGCGTGGGAGCAGCTTTTTGCCTGGGCATTCAACGATTATCTGATAAGCAGGGCTTGAATAAAAGATACTAACAAAATACTGCATATTTTGAGAGATTTTCAGACGGGCACCTATATCATCTAAAGTAAAGAAGCTGCAAGACCGCAGCAAAGGTAAGAGAGATATGCCAGTGGTAATAGCAACTGTAATAAAAATGTCAGGGATATTCTTTACCACTGGTCTGATTACTGCTGCTGTCCGGCAGGCCTACTATGCTTTTTACGTGATGGCATCTCCCTCTACTAACACCTCCCCTACCATGGCTGAACAAGCATGGTGTCAGGTGGTACAAGTAGTACGGGGCCCAACATAAAAAGGGATAAGCGTAGTGTTTCTATTGATGTACATGGGGCGGACACATATGTTACAGAATCAGCACACGTTTCTAACGCCATGCAGTACAAGCACATGTCCAAAATTGGTAAGGATACGACTAAGGACAACTGCTATTTGTGCTCGGTAATCCCATACGCCATGAGCACCTCAAGAACGTTCGTGGCAACTGAAGTACCTGCAACAACTGCTGAATGCTTGTTATATCTAGCTTTGTTCCAAACACGTGGGTGATTCCAAGGGAAAAAAAGCATCACTAAGATGGAAATCAAGGTCAACATACCCCTATGAAGATAACTTAATTAAAACACTACCAATGTATGACAAATCGTGACAACTGACCAAAAGGGCTCAATTACATAACAGAGGGACCCAACAAAGGAGAGACAGAAGACGTTACACTGAAAATTACCTATCATGCGAGCGGTATGCAAAAGAAGTTGCTGGAGAACCAGGATGCTGGGAAAGGCCACTCATATTAATATATGGCAAGGCATACAATAAAGATGGATGGGTGGACGGAGTTGTGGGAAGAAAAATATTGACTTTGTCAAAGTCTCTGGTGATGACGGTGCAAGTAGAAAATGACAAATGCTATAAGGAATGGACAAAGAGTACAGCACTGGTGACATGGTTAGATAAAGAGGAGGAACCCATAACAATACTTCCACTCACTGCACCCACACTGTGTTACCAGCATGATGGAGAAGTAGATGTTGGAGTAAATGAAGGTTGCAAGAGAACAATAAAGAATCCTGAGGGGGGTGCAGGAACAGCAATTTTGATGGATCACTATTGGGCCTGTGGATCGAAAGCATACAACAGCTTGCCACTGTTATGGAATGGAGTGTGCACAATGGTACACATCAACATACCGTCACTGGTAGTACCACAGAAACAAGTAAACATGGAGAGCTTCCCTAATATGGAGGAAGGGAATAAAAGGAAGAAAAGGTCACTGAAGTTGGGAGGAGGAAAGAAACTGAACGACACTGCCTATCTATCAAGAGTAAAAAGACAAGGAGAACCACTGACAGGGAACTACCTGTGGGGAAAGTCAGAAACTGCCCTAAGCGACATCCCACCAGAACATAGACTATTTAGCAGAGAAGCTATGTTCTTTTCATCCATCATACATCCAGGAGTGCAGGCATGGCTTCAGATCACTAGATGTGAACTAATGATGACAATAAATTCAGCGGTTGACGGATTCAACGCAATAAAGGAAGAACTAAGGGCGATCAGGATGGTGGCCCTATAGAACAGATATGTGCTGGACCTCCTAACAGCAATGGAAGGAGGTGTTTGCGCAAAAATTGGAAGTTCATGTTGCATGTTTATTCCTGCCAACGACGATGACAACGGCATGCTATCTGAGACAGTGTCACAACGGGCCAAGATGCATGCCAAGATGGGAGAAGAAGCAAAGGGAGTGAAGAAAGACGGCAGCTGGTTCTCTTACATCTGGTAATGGATGCCATCTTGGCTCTCAGATAGTTTTAAGGTTATGGCAGGATGCATAATTCTAGGAATGGCTTTTGTGATGGGGATAAAAGTATGGAAGCAAAGGTCCAAACGTACTGCTGAAGAAATGATTTGTATGCACATCCTAATGCCAGCGGAAGATGACAAACACACAGAGGTCATTATTAAGGAACATGAACGGCTGCGCCAGCAGATAGTAGAAGCAGACTTGTACCCTCCATCAATAAAGGTTGAGAACCCAAGGAACCCGAAAAGATACATTGGGAAATGGGTTTATTGCAAACCCGGGGGCGGATGTGTTTATATGTATTGGTCATTTGAAGATCATGTGGACCGGTATGGACACTTGGTCGGAATAACGAAGGTCTGGCGAGTACGAGGGGACAAAAGAGTGGATAATTTTGTGGTTGACAAGTCGTCCAGAGGGGGGACTGAAGAGGGAAAATGGAACAATCCCTTCCCCCGACTCTCATCCAGACCATGGCCTAGGACGTCACGACCCAAGCACCCACCGCAAGAGGAATTCGACCCACTCACAGCCACCCCAGACATCGAAATCCACTGTGGCCATGCCCCACACAACCAAGGAAGCTGTCCATCAATCAAACAACATGTTGGAACCTCAGATGGAGCCGACATCGACCGTATGGATCAACTCGACTAGACAGCAATTACAAATACCACCATTGTCAGAGATGCCATGACGACATAGCCAGTGGACATGAACACACGTGCCACCAAGCACATGGTCATACACACACCAACCCACACGAAGAACATACTCAGTGCTGTGACGTAGAGGACCACTCACATTCACACATGCATTGTTGTTATTTTCCACATAGGCCAGCTACAGCACCGCAGAAACGCAAGACACCAGAAGAGCTCATTTACATGCCTGCAGACACTTCCTCACCACTAAACCCAGAAGACGTAACCACTGCATATGGACAAATGCATATGGATCTCTGTCGCCCCTCTCGACCCCCATATTATAAACAAAGTACCGCCACCCATAAACCAGGCCGCGGTAGGCCGAAAAACCAGAGTGTCCAGGCTGGAGCAGCTCAGACAAAACTGCAAGGTGCTGATCGCGCAGAACAAGGCCCCGACAAGAGCCCCCAGCCCAGGCTACAATGTTGCAATCTACATGCCGCGCTCCCCGTGCCAAGGTTACACCTGCTACTGCTAAACGCTCCCTGAGCTGAAATACAAATCAAATGCTCATAATTCTGCTCCAGCCACTGTCTCGCAACATGTGACCAGGCCGACCTGATACGATACCAAGCTCCAGGGACCAGAGAAGTGCTGGGGTCTCACATCTGGGACACAGACTGCAACAATGAAGTAACAAATCGGACACCAATAGCAATATAAAGACATGCACACCAGCTAATAGTCAGACCTGTGCATTGTCTGCCACTGACACATAGTCATACTTTGTTGCCAGCACCAGGTACACCGCGAGCTGGGAACAGAATACAAGGGGCATACCATTGACGCCATTATAGTTTAGCCAATCACTAATCGTCCCCTTGTAACAATTCACTTGTAGCGATTATTAGGGACAACCCAAGTGTACCACTTGACCCTTTCTCCACCACTAACTATCCGTCCTATATGTGTAAATATTAACCCCACCACTCAGAGAGCCAATCCGAGATAGCATTAGGTTTGGGGGCTAGTTCTCCAAGGTGATGTAAGTAACTGTGTCATACAGCTAGAAAAAGGGCCTGCGAGCCCACCAAGAGCAAACAGTCTCTCGGATGCCTATGACCTGTGAGCCCATCACTGCCTGTTTTGTGTAATAAACAGCCATAACTCTTTGCACTTGTGTGTGCCTCATACTCTGTTTGGACGCTGGAGGAGTTGGGGCCTCCCCAACCGCGGAGGTCCGCGGACAGCCCTGCTGGCCCCCAGGAAAAGTACTCCGACACTGCACAGTTTACCAGTCCCGCAGGTTTGCTGCTGACAAGGGGCAAGCCCCCGAATAGGCGTGGGCAGGGTACTGTGCCACATCCACCTTCTGCTTTCCATCCAGAGGGTGACTCGGACGACGACTTATCTCCTACACATGTCGGGCCGTGCAGGCGTTGAGCCCATGGAGGTTTTTTTTTATCTCAACATCATCGCATGTGGGTGTTGAGGTGCACCCTGTAACTCCCCCCTCCTGGGTACCCCTCCCCCTGGGTCGTTTGTGGCCATTTTTTATTTTCTCATTAGTTTAATTAGTTAATATAGTTTAAAATTGTTTGTCTATTGTGCATTCATGTGACGGTGTTGTGCTTTGTGGCTTTTGAAAGCATCACTGTCTTTTTTAGCTTGTCTCGTGTATGTGTTTGCGGCTTGGGGTCCTGACATATATGCCACTCCTGCTTCCCCTATCCATGGGCTTGCAAGGATGGTTCGGTGTTACAACCATTTACACCAGGGCACTGGACTTTCATCATATCTGTGGCATGTCTGCTGCTGTACTACTTGTGTTAACACCCTTAGTGGAGATTATGGATGTTTACTCCACGGCATGTCTGCAATCAATTTTGGTGAGTACATTATTGAACTGTCCATTTATTGATCTTATTTGTGATGAATGTTCTTTTCTTGCCTGTATACGTGCTTGATGCACTTCATGCTGTAGACGGTAGCCTACACCCTTTGGCTGTCAAAGTAACACTGAATGGTGGGAGGGGGCCGTATTTTGACAATGTCAAGTTGGTACGTGTTGAGTTCAGCCCCTGGGGATTGTGGCAAAGGAGGATGCATTAGGTATGTGACCCGAGAGGCATGACTCACGGTCCAGTCCTCACCTGAGATGTTTGCCTATAACACTACTATGCTCTGTTCCGTTTGGATGGCACGTTGTGTCTGGCTTCCCTCTTGGACTTTGATGCTGCCTGACGGCTCAGTTTTCCTACTGGACTACTGCTCTTTTGCTTGTTTTTCACACTCTGGTGCCTTTAGTCCCTGTTCTTCTTCCTGCTACTGTCCTTGTTGCAGATCTGTCCACCCGTCTCTCGGGCTGTTATTTCCACGTACTCTTACCCTGCCTCAGTTTACCTCAGTACACTTCTGTTCGACAGCATCTTTATGTCGTTCCTCCTGGCTTTCATCTATTACATCCATGCCTTTATGTTGCCTGTTGGCATTTACCAATGCTATTCAACTGTTGTGACTCTTAACTTGCTGTCAGCTGTTTCCGGCTATCTCGCATTCTCTGTGCCTTTCCAGACTTGTGCTGTCTCTGCCTTTCTTTGTTCACGCTATCAAGGATTGATTGGTTTTCAGCTCAACCATCCAGTTGTGCCAGCCTCCTTGGATATTTTAGACTCAAGTTCCAGCTCTACCTGTCAGGGTACAGAACCTGGGGTTGTGTGGGAGGAGGTCAGATGTAGGTCTCAGACATGGCTAAGTGACAAGCAGCATAAAGACACACTCACACAAAACTTTCCAGCCTTATTAAAAGTTTTTAAGCCCTTTCTGCAGGAAAAGGAGCCTCCACACTACCTTTCCCAGCAGACATCAGGCCAAGAACTACAAAATCCTGGCCACGTTGGGTGGTGCACACGTGCGCATGCGTGCACAAGCAGACGCACAGGGCTGTGCTCAGACATCCGACAGAAGCAGACGAGTTTCCAGGAGCTCTGAGCAAGGTGAGCAGTACGAGGGGCCACGCCCCAGCCGACCTTCCTCCAGGCCCCTTGCACATGCAAGCTAAGTAGTGCCAGTGCTGAGGAGCTTAGCCAGGCGTTGGGGAGGATGCGTACAGTAAGGCTAAGCCGCGCTGAGGAGCAAATGCCAAGAAGCTTTCCAAGTTGTCAGGGTCACACGCAAGGGGTGTCACCCATATCCTCGAGTACCGCCTGCTCCATAGAAGCTAAGTTTTTAGTGCAGTATTGTTGCTAGCCACAAACTAATACAGCGCAAGGGGGGGCACCCAGTGATGCATAAAATCTAGTGCAGTGCATATCATTAATATATGCAATTAGCCACGTGCGCTGCCTATTGAAAGTCGCGGCTGGCAGAACGCAACTTGTACTGAAGTCGCACCTCGCAACACGCGTCTAGCAGCACATCAAAGGCACATTCTGTCATGTGTGATTCTTAACACATGGTCTTCCGTTTAACGCGGGCCACGTGCGGCTACCTTACCGCATTAACAGTGTATAAACCATCACGGGGGCAAGCAAAACTATACGAACAAAGCAGAAGACAAGATTGCTTGTTTGGGGAGGAGTCACTAAGTTCGAGGCATGAATGGTGTTGTGTGTGTGGGGAAAACACACACAGAATAGTAACTCACGCTCTCTTTGCAGCATTGAATTGCTCCTGTTACCGGACCTGAGAGTGAGCAGGCAGGAGGCCAGCACTCATCACAGAGATAAGTCTCTCTTTTGCTCGCCTTGGAGTCAGTTTGTACAATGTGCATGAATTACATGGTTTCTCTGATTGAGTATGTGTAATTGTCAATAGTTGTATTTTGTATTTTCACTACTTTCCCTTGCCCATCCACCTCCCCTCTCGTGACCCTCTTTTCGGTTATCCTAAATACCGATGCCTATCCAACCAATGGATACCTAACCCTCTTTCCCCGCTGGGGTCTCGGAGGCCTGTGTAAGTTTTACCTTGCAGGTACCCAGACAGCGGAGGGGGTGGTTGGTTTGTGACACTCCTGCACCTGGAGACCGGAGCTGTGACACTACCCATCAGCTGTTGCATCTTCATTGATTGTTGTGTACTAAAATTGCCCCCCATTTTGTTGAACCATTGTTCAACTGTGCTACCTTGATAGTTATTCTATCATTCTGCTTGGACATGTGCTTGGCCATATACAATGACTTCAAGTCATCTACTGGAGACTCTTCCAGGTTTGTATTTGGGGCTATAGGCTTTTTGCCAGGTTTGGGGGTTTGGCTCCTTGGAGTTCTCTGCGATTTGGTATTTTTACCAGTCAAGGTGGCCTCTGAGGGGGCTGGACCCTATTTATACAAAAGGTGGAACAAGGAAACCAAGGGGTAGGGGGACCCTGAAGCCAGGTAGACTAGAAGGAAGAAGCCAACTGACACCAGACACAGTTCTTCTGAAGGTCATGGTGATGAGTAAATGAGGGAGGGCCTTTTGTTGTCGGACAGTACTCTTGGGCTACAGTGTTTGGGCACTCTCTGACACTGTCATTGTGGGGTACTATGTACATGATGTGTTCTGCTGGTCAATGGCTGTTCCTGTGTTGTGTTTACTTTTCAGGTGTCAGGGGATTGTTGTGGTTTGATGTACTGGGGTGTACACATGACCAATGTTCACATGTGATGTGTACAGGACACTGAGGGTCACTAGATTTCACATGCATGTATTGAGTGCATGTTCCTACTGACACAGACACTTACACAATGCTCCACCACACATACAACCACCCTTTCATGCCCACACGTGCACACAGATTGCCTTCTCTGGCATGCTGTGTCCTTGCAGCGCATGATCACTTACCATTTGGGGATTGTGTACATGCATCAATAGGTTATTTTTGTTGCTTGTCTTTTTTATATGATGCTCAAGGTGTATCCCCAACACAATGGCTGCTCACTGTGCTGTGTGCTAAGCAGTGTGTTGCAGGAGACACACACAGCACACGGGTTTGGGATTTGCAGATTTGGCTTGGCCAATGTGCATGCCAACAGGCATTCTGTCTTTTATTGATGGTACTGCTGGTGGCATGCATTTGTGTATGACTTTGTATGTGTGGGAGGTTGTTGGTCAGTCATTTAATCTGATTCCATGTCAGGTGTGTTTGTGTCAGGCCTCTTTCCATTTATCACTTGTCACTTTGTATTTAATTGGTCATGTGTTGTGCTTTTGGTTTGCTCTTTTGCTGTTGCATGCCATGTCATGGTGTGGCAGACAAGGGTGATGTGGGTTGGGAGGGTTTGGAGGGGGGTGGTGTGATATACACCTTGCATGTGTTCCTTTTGGTCACACAGGATTGGTTATGTTTAAGTAGCTAGGGATGCACACAATGTAGCACGTCCGTTCAACATTCTCAGGGTGGTAAGGTTGTGACTGTTGACT
The DNA here is from genome assembly GCF_040938575.1 of Ambystoma mexicanum. Classification (NCBI taxonomy): domain Eukaryota; kingdom Metazoa; phylum Chordata; class Amphibia; order Caudata; family Ambystomatidae; genus Ambystoma; species Ambystoma mexicanum. The sequence continues at coordinate 1,079,020,179 of NC_090935.1, read as the reverse complement.
GTCTCTTTGTCATCATCGATTGTCACCTGGCATGTACCAGGCCTGTGTGCACTCCACAGGGGTGGGAGTTTAGGTGAAAAATATGGCCACAAGCTCGGTCTGGGATGCCTCACCACGTGCCCTTTCCCCTCCCATGGGCAGCGCCTGTGCCTGTGGTTGGGGATGTGGGGGCACCACCATCTCCACCGGTACGCCCTGCCGTGTTGCAACGTTGTGCAGGACACATGCTGCCACAATGACCCTGCACACTAATGGGGGTGCATATAGTAGCTGCCTGCCAGAGCGGTCAAGGGAGCAGAAGCGTGACTTGAGCACTCCGAAAGTGCGCTCCACTATGCCCCTGGTTGCAATATGGGCAGCGTTGTATCTTACCTGGGGTGGTGGTGTGGGGTTCCGTATTGGCGTCATCATGTGGTTGCTCAGAGGGTAGGCACTGTCCCCTGGGGAGGTGAGGATAGTTGTCATTAGTTGGGTTTGTATGACATTTGTACTCACCAATGAGCCATGTGTCGCCATGCTTCCCAGCTTCCAGGTCCCGGCTGAGGGTTGACATTCTGTATTTGAAACTGTCATGGGTAGACCCGGGATAGTTTGCATAGACAGAGGTGATGATTCAATGGGCATCGCATACAACCTGTACGTTGATGAATGCCAGTGCTTGCGGTTTCAATAGATGTGCTCAGTGGCCCTAGGTGGACATAGGGCCACATGGGTGCAATCTATGGCACCGAGCAGTTTGGGGAAGTGTGCCACCCTGTAAAAGTCCTGCACCACGGCCTGCCTTTCTGTGGGTGTTCTGGGCATGTATATGTGCCTGCGGACTGAGGGGTGCGCAGTCATGATTGCCAACACCTGGTGTAGGCAGCATGACGGCGTGGCCTGTGAGACACCCCTAACTATGTCAGTTGTCCGCTGAAATGACCAAAAAATGCAGGACAATGAGCACCTTTTCCAAGGGGCTCAGTGCTTGGGAGCACAAGGCGGCTGATGTGAGGTCATCCTCCCACTCAGTGACCAGGTCTAGGATGATACGAGGTGGAAACCTATACCTGCCATAGACCTGATCATCAGGCATCCCAAAAAGGATGGTCTAAGGCAAAAAAATGCGGCCCTGGCTATTTTCCTCCTCCTGCGGTGTCCCACGATCAGTGCTGCAAGAAATGGGACATTCATCATAGCTTTATATTCGTGTTTGTTGTTTGTGTGCACTTTTATACTGCACGGGGACGTGTCCGCCTGCCTTCGTGTGGCTGATGTGTTTACACCTGTGCGTGTCTTTTGGCGTGCACAGGTTTCCCATATTCGATTCCTTGAATACATGTTGTTCACATGCATGTGGGCATTCGTGTATTTCCCAGCAGTACTTCCCCAGTTACGCCTTCATTTTCACGCGTTGTTCCCCATTCCGCGTGTTCCACCCCCTTTTTGGTGTGTGCGCTACACGTTGTGCGCTTTCGCTGTGCGCGTCGCACACGGCATTCGGGACGTTGAAGTGACGTGTGCGCCCGTGTGATCCACTCACGGATTTGGTGCACATCCCGGGGAAAACACGCGCAGGGCCTTCCATGAATCGCATGCATGCGTGTGCGCTTGCTTTTTCACGCTTGTGCCAGCTTGCGCCACAAATTTCAGCACACATTTGTTCCATGAATCGGCCCCATAGTGTTTATAAGGGTCAAATACATTAAATGTATATGTAAAATTGTATGCAGTTAAAGCCTTTCAACTGTCCCGCTAAACAAATGACACTGTTTTTTCATCAGAAAAAGAACCGGAGATTCCAGCATTATTACTGTATACAACTAAGTAAACATACCAAGCTTAAACAAATACATATTCCATAAGCACTATCCTCTATTGTACTACAATTATAAATATCTAATACAGTTCAGTTATATCATTCTACCATATTACAAATACTGTATACTACCACTACATTAGCTATAATTACTATACACATATTACTAGTGTGTGTAGTCAGTGCCTATGGCCATGCCCCCAAGAATCTGGCTACTCGCCACAACCACCACAATATAATTAAACCATATAAGAGGTATGTACAATACACCTTCAAATAGCAAAACCCGCCCTGAAATCCCTGCAATTGAAATGATGTCAGCGGACACCAATATTGACAGCGGACTTGATGGAATCTGCAAACCCTTTTTTACTTATAAAAACAATGCCATATCATCTTTATTCCACATCCCTACGCTTTCCAGGGCCACTTATAGCCATCAAATAACCCCAAATGTTTTTTTCAAACTGTTCATCCACAGTGTTAGGGAGAATTCTCTTATAAGACTAATTTACCAAACCTAGTGAGTCCCCCAGCAGCTTTGCTGGATTTTTGGGTTTAGTTTTTTTCCTGCTAAGAGTGAGACTCTTCTACTCCCACTCTTGGGCATGATTTGAGGTATGTGTCTGACTATTTGTGTGATTTTGGGCTATGGGGTCTTTTACACCATAGAGTACCATCTGTTTTTTGTGTATGTGTTACACAGCACCCTCAGTGCAGTAACACAGGGGTTTCATAGTGACCCCCAAACATAGACTCCAAACCCTGGGACTGACTACTGTCTCCCAGGGCATGTAAATTCACCATTGACTTTACTAGTCTTAAATTATTAACAGAACCAGTACAAACCATCATATTGTGGAAGTACTGGAAGAGGTTAATTATATTGCCCCTGGGTCTGTTTGAGTTTCTGGCTGGTGGCCGTGGTTACCACACAAAATATTCCACCGGAATATTCTCTATGGGATTTTCCCATTGATTTTAAACGCACCACTTTTTGGTGCAATGTTAAAAATACCGCCGGTTTATTTATTTAATATTAAATCACTGGTTGGGTCTTTTTGACAGAACTCTTTTCTAAAATGGCTTTCGTGTCCGTCTCTGTAACTCTGACCAAGGTCGAGCCCTTTGTTCCACTTTTTTGGCGGGCTTCTCCACAGAAGCCCTCCAAATGGTGCCACTCTGTCTGGGTTCCATAGGATGGGTGGGGAGGGGAATTGGCACCCCGGACTGCACTGCCTTAGCAACTCAAGTCGCACTCTGTTCTGATTGGGCCAGTGGTGAGCCGCCCGGCTCACCACTTAGCATGTTTGAGTGACCGCTAGGCTGTTGAATGGGGGTTTTTCTGCATAAAAGCCGGGCCTTTGGGACTGGAACTTCAGAAGTCACCACAGGACCTAAGAAATCCGAAGAGGGAAGAAGCTGAGCCATCTGCAATGACAACACCACCGGTGGAACCCTGCTGCAACGAACTCACCACTTTCCGACAAGATAAGATCTTCTGCTGGACGAGTCTTCTTCCTCTGAGCTGGTGGGACCAACCAGTTCGCCCTTTCGCCTTCCAAAGACGTCTCTTGGTCGAATCGCCCGTGCCAAACACCCCGGCGGCCGGATAGCCAAGCTTCACCACTTTGACCGCGAATAAATGGAACGCACCTTTTATCGACGAACTCCGCGGCTGGTTTCATCCCTGAGCAGTGCATCGACGCCACGATCCCTACTCAACGAGATCCTCTCTTCCCCTGGTCGAAACAATGAACTGCAACCACTGCCAGGAACAACTGCCACCGCTGGAGACCCTCTCTCTTTAAGGTACTGTGTCCTGCCTGGCCTCCCTTTCTTCGGTTTGCCCAAGGTGACCCTTAAATCCTTGGCTTTCCAACTGGGTTGGCCCCAGACCTTCTAGCTTTACCTTCTTGAATCACCCCGACCTCTTTTGAACATTCTGCAAAGACTTTTAGGGCATTTTAAACTGTGTGATCCTGGGCACATTTCGCTTTGCTCCATTTAAAGTGGGCCTGGCCTATGAACTTTGGCTCTACAGTATATACTGCCTTCACTGACTTGCTTTAACCTTAGAAAAGTGTTGGGATCTGTTTTATTTGTATGCTCTGTCTTTTTCTCTCCCTTTAACTGAACTATTGGAGTGCCATCAGGTTATGCGCTCACCTCTATTTTAACAAATCGTGGTGTTTTAACTCTGACTTGTCTGATAGTTATCAAGGGAGGTGTGTATACTTTACCTGACTGTGTTTTAACTTGCTTTTGATTTAGAGTGCTAGTATATTGCCTAAAGTGTGTTTTAAATAAATAATTATATACTTTTGATACGAAGCTCTGGTCAGTGTTTACTTGTTCCACTGTGTTTCTGGCCCTATTGTGTATACTCTACATACTGCCTTACTCTTCTTGAGAGAAGTCTGACTGCTTAGCCACAGCTACCAGGTAAATCTGGGTGGTACAGACTGCTACCAATTGGGTTTACTGCTTACTCCTGTAGTCTTAATCTTTTTGCAGTGGTCCCCAAGGGAACTGCAAAGGATTTGTCCTAACACACAGTGCTGTCCGCAGATTACCGCAGTGTTCGCAGACAGGGCGGCACCCACACCCAATTTTTTCACCTAAAAAAGTGCCCCATATCATCTTTTTTCCACTCCATCACCCTTTTCAGGCCCTCTTTCAGCCACCAAATAACCCCAAATGTGTTTTCCAGATGTTTTCCCCCACTGCGCAATCTCCGGACAATGGCCGCTGTCTGCGGTTCCAAAACAGCAACCATTCTGATAACGTTTACGCACTTCATGCTTTTCACCATCCAATCAGCGGGCACGTCCGATGTCCACAAACCCCTGATTGGCCCAGAGGGGTGTCTGCGGACCGAATACGGAAGTCAGTCCGAAGACTGGACCCAGATATGACACATTTTTTTGACTAACTTGATGGACGTTTTATACAAAACTACTGGATGGATTTACAACAAATATACAAAATCACCCTTTTGGGAGTATGCCCCACACCTGGCGCAAATTTGGTGAACATCCATCCAGAAGTTTGGGATGTAGGCGTGATCAACCTTTATTTCCATTGTGTCTATCAGGATTTCCACACATTTTGGGCCCCCTCTTTAACTTTGGCCCCATTGACAAAATCGCACCAAACATCACAGAATCATTCTGAGGGGGCCATATACTTTCTTTCCAAAGTTTGGTGAGGATTGTTCCTGGGCCAAATTGCGTTTATAGTGGCGGGCAGTGGAAACATGATGCTTTTTTTTCATTTTATATTTTAGGGTAAAGTCAACATAAGTAGCATAATTTGGCACTTAAATTTCAATTGTACGGTACCTGCAAAGGGTGCTCTGCTCTATCATGCACCCACTAATGCTTCCATTGGCCCATTGGATTTGTTGATTCATAATGGAGAGGCATCAGCTGTAAACTAGCCCGCCTCCAGAGTAACAATTAATACTAAGCAGAAATATGTCTTTCTTAACTTTATATGATTTTGCGATAAAGAGGTCTAGAAAGAGCAATTGATGATCTGCATAATCAGAGGCAACAGTGTATGCACACATGATTGGATTACTCGAGAATTTGTGATTGAATATGCAGCCTAAAACTGTCCATAATAGCCAATGTGTAAAACAGAATCTCGAGTTAAAAAAAGACAAAGTGAAGAAAAGGAACACATATTTGAGAAGAACAGAGCTCATTATGCACTCCGCTCCAGAAGGAGTACATCACTTTCACTAACACAGAAAGGAGGAATGTGCTTGTGAACCCTTTAACTGATTAGCTGCGTAGGCCAGACTAGCTGAAAGGGAAACTGGCAAGAACAAATACAGAGATACTGCTCAAAACATATCAGCATAAATAACAGCTATTGTACAAGTCGGTGATCAGAGAGAAACATAAATACAATAATTGCAGAAGATTCTGGATAGTATTAATACAAGACAAACTGAAAGTGTTCAAGAAAGCCAAACAATGCTTGGAAAAGGACATTTTGGGCCTCATTACGAGGTGGGCGGTAAGGGATTACCAGAACTGGTAAGGGCACCGGTAATCCCTTACCGCCATACTACGAGTTCCCTTTGCGGGTCCTCCCTTAACGCCTGGTTTTTCCAGGCGTTAAGGGCGGGACCCGCAAAGGGACTCTGGAGCTAATAACGGTACCACAGTTTGCGGTACCGTTATTAGCACCTTGCCCATTCCCATTGAGCCCATGGGGGCTGAAATGTGAATGGGGAAGGGCCCTGGTGAATGGGGAATTACCGGTCTCGCCAACCTTGGTATGGACCGGTAATTGCTCTATTCACCAGGGCGGAGTCGGAACGAGTTTGGAGGCAGCCATGGCGCTAATAGCTCCATGGCTACCTCCTACCTCGTAATGAGGTATTAAGGATGACCATGGCCATTGTTTACAAACACATGATAAAATAGTAGGACAACTAATTGATAACACCACCTGCACCATCTACACCAATGCCTTGTTAGATGACATTATGACCATAAAAACATAACTCAACGAAAGCCCAAAAACAGATGCAGAAACTCATCATATTCTGAGTTTGATCAACTATTACACAATTTAAAAATAATCGAACAGCAGAGGACCCAGCTAGCCATGAAGAATAGAATGCTATCCAAGTAATACATCAAATTAACATAGGCACAGGCATATGGAGATCAGAGTAAGGTGTCTGCACAAGAGTTTGCAGATACAAATATGGAAGAAAGTGGCAGATAGCTCTCAGTTTATGAACCAAGAGACAACAATTTAAATATATGTTTGACAGCACATCCTGTCACAGTCATCTGCTAATGGAGCAACACATTGTTTTTTTTTTTTCAAATTCTAATTTGTTTGGCTGTTTCATTATTTTGGGGGACAAATCAAGCCATTTTTATCAATTTTGTTAACATATATTTTTAATCAATTGCTGTAGAACGCTTTTAGATTGTTCTTAGTAAACTGCCCATAGAAACCATGGACTTCAACCCTGTTCACATAATGTGTTATCCATAGGGTGATCTGTATAACCTTACCTGTTCCCTTGATTGACAATCCACAGCATCCCAAACGTGAGTATAATTTTAAGTTTTACTGGGCCACAGTTGCTCCTTGCACAACTGTGACTGGTAGTAGATATTTTTAACATTTTAGAAGAGTATGATACCTTGGAAGTGCTCTCCTGCTTTACTGCTAATATTAGGAACTGTATATTGCTTGACCATTTTATTTGTAATTCTTATACATTATCTCCACAAGAGAATAAATATACATATATTCTAAACAAGAGCGAGAGAGGTCATTAACAATGTGTTTCTATATATGAGTATAAAATACATCATATTGCAAGTGCAACCATTTGTTGCTTTAGTGATAAAACGGTGTAGGGAAGATAATGATAGCATCCACTTTGTATCATACACACAAGAGTAATACGCATTGATAATAAGCATTCATATATAGATTCACCATGAAGGTGGACATACAGCAATGTTATTGTTCAATAGCAAGTCTATCGGGTGCATAGGAGTAGTACTTTCTCTTGCACTAAAATGCAAAGACCCAATTTTCTCAAGAGCCATACTTAGGGTACAACACTATTCTCTGCCACCACACAACTTTCCACAGCCCCAGGTGGGCATTCATTTAGACTGCCTGTGTGGTAATGGTGAGGCTCTGACATACAGTGTATGATTTGCATCATGTCAGTTGGTGCCCATAATACGTTATCATGTTGGATAGCCATGTCAGTTAGCAACCGTACTTTGAAACACTCTTTCTGGGTCCTAGGGAGGCATCACAGTTGGAACCTGTACATTTAAAAGTGGTTTTGGGTCTTATGAAGTCATGACAGTTGCCACTCATCTCCTTAAATAGCAACTCTAAAGAGCCATGTAACCAGGCACCCATTGCATTTAAAATATAGTTCAACAAGAAAATTGGTCCCTTTAATAGGTCCCGGGTTAGCCAGTTGGCTCACAGTATCTAGACAAATATCCCTGCCGTAAAACAGCTAGAACCTTTGATAAAAAGTTAATTTATAATTTTTCTTCCCACAAAAAAACAATGTTAGGGTGGGTTGTAAACTTTCCCTTTTCAGCTACTGAAGATGGGTGATAGCATTTTCAAGCTTGAAAATAAAACAGAAACAAATCTAGCAAAATGAGACACTAGAATGGCTCACCTGCAACATATTGATACTCCAATACCTGCTGAAATCCATCAAGCAGTCACATCAATGGCTGACGGATGGGGGGTTATCAATCCTAACACAAATATTACTGTGGCAGTGGTACAACCATGGGATCTGCTTAGGGAGACACTTTTCACATACATGAAAAGAGCTGCTGCAAAAGGAGGGGAGTTATTTGAACCCCTTTGCATAACGAAAAAGTATATACCAAGTAGAACATGCACAACACAGGTATTCTGAAAATTCCTTTGAAAATATACACCATCAAAATTGGTTCATGGACAATTTAAGATATCCTGAAAATACTGCTAGACCTGACCCTTTAACAGTTTAGGGATTAGCATTAGAACATCTAATCAGATGTTACCCCAAAAGAAAGCATACTGATACTAAAGCTAATGTGGACAACATATATAATCTTGAGGAGATACTTTGACACAGATATGTGCAACAGGTAATGTTCCAGCTAGTGAAGAAGAGGAACTATCATTCCGTACCCTGAACGCTCTGCTGGGGTCATGCCCAACAAAGCAAGAGGAGATAACCAGGTGGCACTCCACTAAATTGAGGATACTTGAGGCAACATTTCCTTGGGTCACTCCACTACAAAGACATAGATCATTAGCCAAAATCATGCCAGCAGACTGCGGTCAACCATTGGGAAACTGTGATAGCTGTGTTTCAGTTTTTAGTTGGTTATATTTGGACCTTATAGACACGCCATCAATTACAGCAATAATCAATATCCTAAGGGAAATAAAAAAACACCCAAGAGCAACTGCAGCAATGAGTTTAGGATTAGCCTTCTTATGTAAGTGACAGATAATGACAAGATTGTCTTCAATTCAAATTAACAATTCCGATGAACATCATCAATAGGCCTCATTACAACTGTGCAGGTCCAGTAAAAACGGTGCCGGTAAGCCGGACTGGCACAGTATGACTCTGCAGGGTCAGACCTGGTGGGCGGAACGGCACACGCCCACAGAGTTTCACGGAAGTACTGGCACCGTTATTAACGGTGCTGGAGCATTCGTGGTCCCCATTCCCTTTGAGTCCTATGGGGCTCAAATAGAAATCGGGATTTACAATTTACCGGCGCCTGACTTCCCAGAATACTGGGGTTATAATCCCCTAGTGTTACCAGCAAGCCAGGTGCCGGTAAATATTGCTAGTCTGGCGGCAACCTGTCGGTAGCACCGGCAGGGTTACCGCCGGAATTGTAATGAGGCCCAATATCTGTAAGAATGGGATTGGCTAACAGGGGCAAAAAGGGTGAGACTTAGCCTTTACAGAGCATCTGTTTTAGCAAACAGAAGGATGTTTTTGCGATTTAAAGAAGGGTGTGCAAAACTGGACCATAAAACAGCAGGGTCTGGATAGTGCTAGCCCACACAATCTTGACCTGCCTTGTTAAGAACAAGCACATTTAATTAGAAGGCCAAGACTGTAATTCTAGTCTTAGTGCCTAAAATGGATGCTTTGACAATTTTGCCAAATTATGATGTTTAGGGGTTGATTCATGGAGCAAACGTGCGCCGAAAATCCCAGCGCAGGCAGGCGCAAGGTAGCGCAAGTGCGAGAAACACAGCGCACGCGCACGTGTGCGATTCAAGGAAGACGCTGCGCATGTTTCCCGCTGTCCGTGCGCCCAATCCAGCCATGGCGCACGCAGGCATACACGGCGTGCGCTATGCGCACAGCAAAAGCGCACATAGCGCGGCGCACACAACCAAAGTGGGCGGAACAGTGGCCTTAACATGCGGAATGAGGAATAACGGGTGAAAAAGAAGGCGTAACTGGGGAAGTACTGCAGGGAACTACACGGAACGCCCACACGCACGCGAACAACCCGTATTCATGGATTCGAATAAGGGAAACCCGCGCACGGCAAAAGACGCACACAGGCGTCAACGCGTCCGCCACATGAAGGCAGGCGGAAGCGTCCCCGCGCACAGTATAAAAGTGCGCGCAAACAACAAACACGTAAATACAGCTACGATGAATGCCCCATTTGTCGCAGCACTGATCGTGGGACACCGCAGGAGGAGAATAGCCAGGGCACGCATTTTCGCACCATGGACAAGCCTTTTTGGGATGCCTGACGACCAGGTCTATGGCAGGTATAGGCTTCCACCCCACATCATCCTAGACCTGATCAGGGAGTGGGAAGATGACCTTACATCCTCCACCCTTTGCTCCCAAGCATTGAGCCCCTTGGAGAAGCTGCTCAATGTCCTGCATTTTTTGGCCACTGGGTCATTTCAGCGGACTAGTGCCATAGTGGGGGGGGGGTCTCACAGGCCACGCAATCACGCTGCCTACACCAGGTACTGGCAATCATGACAGCGCGCCCCTCAGTCCGCAGGCACATATACATGCCCAGAACACCCGCAGAAAGGCAGGCCATTGTCCTGGATTTTTTCAGGGTGGCACACTTCCCCAAAGTGCTCGGTGCCATAGATTGCACTCATGTGGCCCTACGTCCACCTAGGGCCACTGAGCACATCTACCGAAACCGCAAGCACTGGCATTCCATCAATGTACAGGTGGTATGTGATGCAAAAGGAATCATCACCTCTGTCTATGCAAACTACCCTGGCTCCACCCATGACAGTTTCATATACAGAATGTCCGCCCTGAGCCGGGCCCTGGAAGCTGGGCAGCATGGCGACACCTGGCTCCTAGGTGAGTACAAATGCCCTTGCACATGCATGCATGTCACACACACACACAAATAAACAAACCACAATAATCACAACCATTTACACCTCCCCAGGGGACAGTGCCTACCCTCTGAGCAACCACATGATGACGCCAATCCGGAACCCCACCACACCACCCCAGGTAAGATACAACGCCGCCCATATTGCAACCAGGGCCATAGTGGAGCGCACATTCGGAGTGCTCAAGTCACGTTTTCCGCTCCCTTGACCGCTCTGGCGGGCAGCTACTCTATGCACCACCAGTAGTGTGCAGGATCATTGTGGCAGCATGTGTCCTGCACAATGTTGCAACACGGCAGGGCGTCCCGGTGGACATGGTGGTGCCCCACATCCCAAACCACAGGCACAGGCGCTGCCCATGGGAGGGGACAGGGCACGTGGCGAGGAAGCCCGGACCCAGCTTGTGGCCACATTCTTCACCTAAACTCCCACCCCTGTGGAGTGCACACAGGCCTGGCACATACCAGGTGACAATCGATGATGACAAAGAGACAGTCAACTGTCATAACCCTAACACCCTGAGATAGTTGCCATGGAAGTGCCACATTGTCTGCATCCCTAGCTACTTAAACACAAGCTGTCCTGTGTGACCAAAAGGCACACATATGACATGGCATGATATGGCCTATACACAAGTATTTCAAGGTGCAATGAGGCAGGGAGGGGGAAACAAGGGAAGACAGACAACGGTCCTACTAGGCCAGGTGTCGTTTAGATTGTGCAAGTGCAGGGGTAGGGGGAAGGGAAAGTGCAAGGGGACGGGGAGGGGGAAGTGCAGTACAGGGTAAGTAGACCAAAAAACAAATACATAGGCCAGCTGGTGGCAACTGCAAAGGTAAGTGCAGACAAGTGCTGGGAAGGGGGGGCTGTAGGGATAGAGAGACAGTCCCGCAGTGCAGGGGTTGCCAGGGAGGCAGTGCAATTGGAGAGTGGCTGGGCCAGGGACCGAGGTCGGTGAGAGTGGCCCAGTTGCAGATCCAGTGCAGTTCCAGTGAGAATTTAGCAAGGGAGAGGCAGAGAGAAAGCAGAAGCAAAGAGGAAGGTCTTGAGGTGCTTCCCGAAACGGAGATGGTTCTCCTCAAGTTCCAGTGAGGCAGGAAGGCTGTTCCAGAGGGAGGGCCCTGCCGCGGACAGAGATCTACCCCCAGCTAGTTGCTTTGAGAAGCGGATGACCCTGACATGCAAGGTGTGAATCACACACACCTGCAAAACAGGCAATGGCCATCACTGTTATGTCACTCAAACCCTCCCAAACCACAACATGACATGGCGAGCAATACCCATACGCCAACACAGTAACAATAAGGTACACATTGCCATGTCCAAAATGTACAGTGGCATCAGACAATGATGCCTGACCTGGAATCAGATGAAATGACTGACCAACAACCTCCCACCCAAAATAAGTCATTTCAAAATGCATTACAAGAGTTGTAGACGTAACATAACAATGAATGCCTCTCTACATGCACATTGTGCATTGCAAAATCAACACTGCAGCTTCTGTGTGCTGTGTCCTACTCATGCAACACACTGCTCAGAGCACAGCACAGTGAACAGCCATTGTGTGTGATGCACACCCTGAGCATCACATCTAAGCGACAGACCACATCAAAAAGCAAATTAGGCATGTACAGGATCCATAATTGGTCACAGAACATGTGCTGCAGGGACACAGTGGGCACCAGAAGGCAAAGAGTGTACACGTGGATATGCAAGGGTGGTTGTACATGTAGTGCATCAGAGTGCAAGTGTGTGGGTCAGCAAGGACATGCACTCAACATATGCATGTGCAATCAAGTGACCATCAGCGTTCTCTACACATCACATGTGAACATTCACCATGTGTACACCCCAGCATGTCAAACCACAACTATCCCCTCGCACCTGAAAGGTAAACACAACACATGAACAGGCATTGATCAGCAGAACACAACATGTACATAGGATACCACTATTACAATGCCAGGGTTCCCATCACACTGCAAGGCAAGGCAACTATCAACAACAACCCCCCCCTCCCTCACAAATGACCATGACCCACTGACCAACTGCACCTGAGTCATGGAGCCTTCAACCCTCAATTCCACCTGGCCACAGGATCACCTTTCCCCTTCGTCACCATCTCCAACCGTGTGTGTAAAAAGGTGCCTGAACCCTCAGAATCCACACTCATTTCCAAAATCGCAAAATCCAAGTCAGAAAAACGAACCAGAACACCCTCCAGTAGATGACTTGACGTAGCAGTACATCACAAAGGCCAAGTACTACCACAATGATGCAACAACCAAGGTAGCACAGTAAAACAATGTCACAACAGGATGTGAACCATGTGTGGTACATAACATAGAATGATGCACCATGAACGGATGTGTACTGTCACAGGTCCCGTGTACAGGCGCGGGAGTGTCACGAAACAACCACCCCCACCGTGTCCCGGGTGCCTGCAAGGTCAAACTCACACAGGCCCCTGAGACCCTGGCGGGGAAGGAGGGTCAGGGATATGCAGTCGGGACAGGTGTTGGCACACTGGATAACTGGAATGAGTGGCAGGAGAGGGGAGGAGGAATGACACATGAAAGTAGGGAATGCACGAAAATGTACTACCTGCATGAACACATACACAATCCAAACAAATTTGGACATCATTGTCATGGCATTCTGTAGTTCAGGCTTAGGAGTGGCACGAACCAACCACCCCCTCTAGGGTTTTGGCACCTGCAAGTTTGGGGCTTACACAGGCATCCGCAACCCCAGCGGGGAAAGAGGGTTAGGGAACGTTGCTTGGATAGGTACGGGAAGCAGGAACACCGGGTAGAGGGTACAGGGTTCAGAATTGCATAGGATTCCGGGTGATTAGGGGGAAAAAAACATACCAAATTGAATTACACATTCATCCATGCATTAGTGCACCCCCCAGCAAGCCTATGCAGAGCAGTTTGAAAGAAAAACAACAAGACACTTAGCTCTGGTTTTGAGTGCTGGCCTCCTGCCTGCGCACTCTCAGGTCCGGTTACAGGAGCACTGCAATGCTGCAAAGAGAGCCACAGTCAACAACCTGTACGTGCCAATTACACAAAAACACCGCACCAAACATGCCCCATAGCAATAAACTACTCTACAAACAGACAATCCGGTGTAGGTGCTTCATACCCATATATAACATTACCCCTGTGATGGGTCATACACAGTCAATGCAGTAAGTCAGCCGCCGGTGGGTGCGGGGCAAATGGAACACCAATGTGTCACAATTCACACAACATGCAATGTTCCCTGGGTAAGCAGACATACCCATATTGCAAGCCATGACTTCAGAGCAAGTTGTGTACTACCGTGACCGAAACAAAGTTGGCAGTGCATTAATCAAAATGTACATGGAAATGAAATGCACTGCACCCGAGTATGTCCCTTGCTATATGTCCCTGTGAGCTGCCCCTTTCCATGTCTCGGAAGGCTACATGGTTGATACAAGTGCCTCAATGGACCTTGGTGTACCGGAGGGTATGTGCCACTGCCCCTGCAGGTGTCCCAGACAACCTTACAATCAACAGCCATCAGTCCACCAACACATCTGAGCTGCATTGTGTGCTTCAACACCAATATTCGCCCAAGCTCACCCTCAGTGCTGTGACTAAGCCTGCATGTGCAACTCGCCTGGTGCAAGCTTTGCTGTGTTGTGGCCCCCCTGTGCTGCTCACCTTGCCTGGAGTTCCTTGGAACACGTCACCAGTTCTAGGATGTAGGTCTGCAATCCCTGTGCCTCTGCTTGTGCACACATGTGCATGTGGGCACCAACAAACGTGTCCAGAATTCCGACGTCCAATGGGCCATGTCTGCTGGCAAAGGTGCTCTGGAGGCTCATCCCCCTGCAGAAAGGGCATGAAACACATGATTAATGCTTCAAAGTCATCTGTGTGTGTCTCTTCAGGCATCTCATTACTTGACCATGTCAGAGAGTCACATCAGAAATCACACCATCAGCCCGTCTTTCACATCCAAAGTGTGGAACACTATCTACGGCATGAATTGCAACAAGCAAGTGTACAGTAAAGATAAGAAACATACTACACAATGCATAGCAATGAATGTACACATTAATCATGAAACACCCCATCTAGCAAAAGCTGAACAGTGGACAATAACACCAAAATCATCCCCACTAGGGGTGTAAACACAAGTCACACAGCACCAGACATGCCACAGATATGACAGTCCAAAGCCCTTGTGTAAAAGGTTGTGACACCGAACCATCCTTGCGAGCCCATGGATAAGGGAGGCAGGAGTGGCATATGTGAGTCAAGGACCCCAAGCAGCAAACACATACACAAGACAAGCCTGAAGGGCCCAGCTGGAACAGACAGTGGATGCCTTCAAAAGCCACAAAGCACCGCACTGTCACTTGAAAGCACAATAGACAAGCAATTTTAAACTATATTAACTAATTATACTAACTATGGACAACCTACATTACCTAATTAAACTAACTATCAAACAGAAACTTAACTAACTAAACTAAAAGAAAAATCAAAAATGGCCACATACGACCCGGGGTGGAGGGGAGGCACCCAGGAGGGGGGAGGTACAGGGTGCTGCTCAACATCCACATGCGATGATGCTGAGCCAAAAAAAAAACCTCCATGGGCTCAACGCCTGCATAGCCCGACCTATGTGGGAGATAGATGGTCGTCCGAGTCTGGCTCATCCTGTAAAGGAGGATGTGGCACAGTAGCCTGGCCACGCCTAGCCGCAGCTTGCCCCTCATCGGCAGCAAGTCTGCAGGACGGGTGAGCCTGGTTCTGTGTGGCGATGTGACGTAGTTATGCATGCAGAACCTCACGTGATACACGTGCTTCCTCTTGCAAGGTAGCACGTGTAACACGGAGTACCTCCTGCAAGGCCTGGCTGGACAACCGCTGCACCTCTCGGCAAGCCTGTAGCTCAGCCGAGATGGTACGCTCAAGCTGTGCAAACCTCTCCTCTGCCCGCTGCCTCTGGGACATCATAAGGACACCCAGAGTGGATTTGAGGGAAGCATACTCCTCCCTCAGGGCATCCATGTGCGCCTCTGCGTGAGCAGCAATTGCTTGACGCAGAGACGACATTTCAGCCTGGCGTGCCCTGTCTGAGGCCGCCATGCCCAGCCTGAGTGAGCGGGCCGTGGACCGTGCCGCCTGCTGCTGGAGAAGCACCTGCCTAGCAGGGGGGAGCACAGATCGGGCCACACGCTCCATGCTCTCAGCGATGTTCTCCATTGCTGCCCCCTGCCGTTCGGAATTGGCAGTCATGTCTTGCTCCCACTTAGTATACTGCGGTTGCACGCGGCGACCGCGTTGCCGGGCTTGACCCCTGCAGGACCCAAGGACCGGGGGTCCTCGGTGTGTTGGCACCACCCGCGGCTGCACGACTACATGACATCGTCGACGTGATGTCCTAGGCACATCAGTGACTGGTGTGGAGGGTGACCATGCATCCCAATCCACCACGGGCGGAGGAACCAAGACTGTCTGATCCCTCAGTGCAGGTGTCGCGGACAGAGGAGTGTCCACATCAGAATCACTCACCCCTGACACATGGACTTGATGCCCATCCAACTCAACATGGACGTCAGAGTCGTCATCAAGGCTGGCCTCATAGGCAGCCAGAGACAAGATGGACTGTAGCACTTGGGGGTTTTCGTGGCCTACCACCCCACGACCCCCACTAGTGCCGGGTTGATGTAGTGATAACAACCCTGTGTCTGGCATGACAACACCATCCTCCGCCTCCATTGCGTCATCATCTGGAAAATAGAGAGAAAAAAGGTCACTACACATGTCAGAAGCACACAACACACACACCACCGACAGCAAACGCATCAGGCAGACATGTGACACACAACATATAACCTGGCATGCATGCTGGGTCAACTTTGAATTGCTTCTGTGATCAGACCTGTTGAAAGGTGGCAGTTTCCATGGAAGTGGGTCTATGCAGTGCAGAAAATGTGTACACCACTCACTAACTACATGTACAAGGACTCCATGGTGTGTTCCAGGGAATGTGAAGGCAGTGCAATGTCAAATTCAGACATCACGTGCATTGTGCATTCAATGTGTACCATATCTAGAAGCCAAGCACCCCTCCACCCCAGTACCAATGCAGGGATGCTTAGCATGGTATCAAAAGGCTGACCATACACCTGTGTATTGACAGGCAGTGTTGACTGGCATCAACAGCTTAATGTGATTCAAGTGACAACACTGCAAATGATGCTGGGACAGTAAGCAGGACACATAATGAAAACTCTGGATGCCGCCCATGTGTGAAGAAGACACAACAACAGTTGGACAGAGGCTGAGGCCTGTGAGCCACACAGATTGTCAGACCCTAAACATGTGTGCAACACAGGACTGAGCCACAGTTGACATGGGAAGGCTGATGAGATGCCAGGCAATGTATGTAACCAAGGACTTGCATTGCAGTGATCATCCAGTCAAGGACATATAGGGGCATGCGTGCAATGCACATGGAGCATGAATGGGCACTCCTGTCCCTGCGGGACATCTGACCTATGCACAGTACAAGTGAGATACCCTGCATCAAGTACTAAGGCTGTACCAAACGGCATATGTCTGGCAGATTCTACGCTGGAAGTTAGCATCTACAGGGACGCATGAACAAGAAAGTACACATTGGCAAGATTGAAGAAGACCAGTGCAAAGGTGGAACTGGGGTGCAGAGTGGCGGAGGAGGGGCAAGGGAGCATGCCTACATGGAGTCCCCGCATGCAGGCAGAGGAGACATGCATCACGGAAGCATTGCATTACTTACACATCAGAACCATGTACACTTCACATGTAGTGGCAATCATGCACAACACATCCCACAAGTGAAACACACACGTCCTCAACAAACACGCATCAACACTCACTGGACTGGGCATCAAAGTCCAGCATCTCTCCCACTCCTTTGACCAATTCAGGTGGTATGAACTCCACAACGAGTGCCTCATGCAGAGTGAGCACTTCCTCCTCTGGTGCAGGCCCACCGCCAGTCACCAGAGTCAAGTTGTAATTAGAGGCACGCTTAGCCTTAGTGCTGCGTTTGATGTCATTCCAACGCTTTTTGCACTCTTGCGCCGTGCACACCTCATGGCCGAATGAACTGACATGTTCCGAAACATGCTTCCAGTGGGTGTCACGTTGGGCAGCCATAGTCTGACTATTGGCACCAACTAGCATGTCACGGCTGTGGCCCCGCACGTAGTCCACGAGGAAGTCCAGTTCCTGCTTGCAGAAAGGCTTCTTCCTCGACGTGCCGGAGGTCGTGGTTGTGTGTGGGGTCCCAGCCTGTGCTGCAGGTGCAACCTTCCTCCTCTTGGACTGTGGCGCAGACCCTGGCTTGCTAATGCCGCCCTGACCAGTATGGCCAGTGGGTTCGGTGGATTGAGCCAAGGGAGTGGCAGGTGGAGGGAAGACCAAAGGCCTGACTTGTGTCAGTGGCAGCTGGGTGCCCTCTAATGGACCCTGCGCAGCAACATCAGCTGTGGCAGGGTCATTGACCGCAACAGTCCTGGTTGGCAGACTCACAACCGGGGTGTTGTTGGATGCATCTGCCCCTGCACTTGCCAACACCCGGCTGTTCGGGGCAGCAGATGACATGACTGCCCCAGGGGCACGTGTCTTGGTCTGAGCAGCCCGGCCTGCCCCTATGGTTTCCCTCCTGGCCTGTTGGAGATCTACCAAGGGCTCAAGTGCCAACGCAGCCTGCGCTGGCAGACCCTGAGCCTGGGTGGCGGTGTCCACAGCTGCACCTGCAGCTACCACTACCCTTGGGCCCGTGGCAGTCAATGGAACAGACTGCCGGGTCACACGGGCGCCAGTGCCAGATGCAGAAGCTGCAGCCCCCAGAACCACAGGGGGTGGTGGCATGACTGCACCAACACATGGCAAAACATTGTGCTCAAGTGGCGCACCCCTGCCTCTTCCCCCTCTGTGGCCGCCCTGGACACCCTGGAGTCACCCTACTCCCTGGTCACTACAGCCACGTCCCCGACCACGCCGCCACGAGGAGTACGCCCAGCTGAGGCGCCCCTCGCCTTTGGTGGCCTCCCAACCATGGCACAGATGTAGTAGTGCCGGCAAAGATGGAGTGGTGCCAATGGGAGGTGTACACCACAATTGACCTGGGCAATTGGGGTGAAGGGGGTGGGAAGCAAGATGTTAACAGCGCCCCTGCACCTGCAAGGCTGTATGTGACCCCGGTGATGTAGTGATGGGTCACGCAACGCTCAGGCACCCCAAAACTGCAGTAAAACCGTGCACGCAACCCTGCAGCCTACGTGCGTGGATTCAACCTCCCGCAGTACGCGGTGGTACCCAGTAACACGAATAACGCGTACGCGTGGGACACGCAGGCTACTATGACATCGAAAATGGGTGCGATACACAGGGGCACCCGCAGTGAGAAAAAGAGCGCGTGCGACTCACCATCTGACTAGCACGATGCAGAAAAACACACGTAGCCAATACCCCCGCCAAAAGAAGAGATACGTCCTTGATAGCTGTGAAGTTGTGATGGCGCGCGAAACAACAGGAAGCAGCAACACACGTCGGTCTCCACGAAAGGCACGTGCAGCGAACTGCTGGGCCCGCTCACCTTTAACCCGTGCTGAGGGAAACGCCCGCGCGCGTCACTTCATTTACGCGCATGGGCCCTTTCCTCGGATTACACGCGGACGTGCAGTTTTTCACGCGCGCTGAAATGCCCATGCACGCCTGCGCGCGTCACGTCACAGGGGCGCTTGCGCTTGAGGTGCCTTCTCTCCAATGAAATTGCGTATGCGTGCAGACGCGCTTACGCGCTAAGGGCCTTTCCTCGAATTACACGCTGACGTGCATAATTTTCACGTGCCAAATCACTCCGTATCAAGCTGGCCACGCGTAAGCACACGGAAGACCATGCTCCTGCCCAGAAGGCCGAATTTCTGCCCCCCAGAGCCCGGAGCACGCTCCCACCTGCCATCTGCTGCTGCCTGACTGCCTGCTGCCCACGTGCCCTGCCATTTGCTGCCTGCACATCAGCCAGGGGTGCTGTTGCTGTGACCACCCCTGCTGGAACCGAAGACTCCCGACTGGGATTCCATCGCTCCACAGCCCAGCACCAGGACCCAGTTGCCCACCCACTCCTGCCTCTGGGGTTGTCATGTCGGGCACTGCAACATCTGGCACCACTGACAACCCCCGGCCAGAGAGGCAGAGGGGCACCAGCTTCAGTGCCAGGGAAGTTGGTGTCCTGGTGGAGCCAGACCTGGGGCAGTATGATGCCCTCTTCGGAAGTTCCCGCGCCGACAAGGAAGGACGGACTCGGATCTGGACGGACCTCGTGACTGCCATCAACGCAGAGGGGGTGGCATTCCGCGACTTCCAACATGTCAAGAAGCGCTGGGAGGACTTCAGGTCCAGGACCCTGAACAAGGCCCGGCGCCTCTTGAAGGCAGCGGATGCTAAGGGGCGCCGGGGCCACTTGTCGGAAGATCAGATGAGGGTCCTGGAACGCATATCCCCAGCTCTCCATGTCCAGGTCCTTGAGAGGCAGACCCGTCTGGAGTCGAGCGGTAAGTGTACATGCATCCTGATTGTGAGCTGTGCGTGTGGTGATGTTTCAGTAGTGTGCAGGTTGCACATCTGTTTGTATGGTGTTGAGTATGGGTGGGGGTGTACAGGGCCGTGAGGCTAAAACATGCGAGGGCTGTAATATGTGAGACATGGATGGTGCTTGTGTGTGTAGGCTTGCATGCCAAATGCAGTTGTGTGGGCACACATGTTTGGATGAATGTGTATGTAAGTAGACATGTTCGTGATGTCACGCATGTATGTTGTTTTCAGCGACATGTATCAGCATTGTGTACATGTGCATGTGTGTGTATTTGACAAGGGTGCAACAGTGATGCAACATGGATGCATGTGACAGCGTGATGTGGAAGCCTGATTGGCAGATGTGACATGGATGCCCATCTGAACACTGCAACACTTGGCAGAGGTGTACACATGCATGCAAGTGTGGTGGTGTGTGTACATGTGTAGTGCACTTCCTGTGTTGCATGTGATGTCTGGCTCAGCTTTGCCTGCTCATGCTGTTGTATGTGTATGGATGGTGCTGGCAGTTGCGATATGGCTGTGGTATGGCTCATGTGTGCGAGTTGAAATGACATGTGTGTTGGGGATTGTGGTGGCATGTCTGAGGTTTGCCAATGCCACTCATGTACAACTGTCATGTGTGTATGTGTCCATTGTACAGTGCCCTGATGCCTGTGTTTTATTTCTCCCTGTCTGCAGCGTCAACTGATGAAGAGGGTGGAGAAGGTGCTGTGGAGCACAGCGGAGGGGATCCCACCGCCAGCCGGAGACGCAAGGCCCGGCTCGCCTCCCAGGTTGTGATCTCGTCGGGGAGTGAGGAGTCCGGTGCCACGTCCCAGGCCGCAGCTGCCGGGGGGAGGTCCAAGAGGCGGAGGTTGGAGTTGGACTCCTCGGCAGCAGAAGGGGCAGCTGGGACCCCACAGGGCCCAACGGGGGAAGATGTTACGGAGTCATCCAGGTTGGTGGGGGGTTTGGTGGAGGAGGAGGCCGTGCAAGCAACAGAGACGGGGTCTGGAGGTGGGGATTCCACTGGTGCTAGTGGTGCAGTGCAGGACCAGGGACAGGAGGCAGCACAGGCCACCGCAGAGGTGCCTGTGTGCAATCCTGTCCCTGATCCTGTCCCTGCATCATCTTGCACCAGCAGGGATGCCTACGTCTAGACCCGTTTTCAGGCAGGGGATGAGCTCACGACAACTGGCCTTCCTCTGCCTGCGGACGTGGCTATCCGGGTCCGGGTTGAGCCAGTCCTGACTGGTGTGGCGTTGCGTCAACGGGCCATGCGAGGTGACCTGCAGTCTTTTCATGAGGAGACTGCCATCATCTGGAATGGCTCATTGACCGCGTCGGCCTACTGGGACAGGTCACCCAGGCCGGATTCCTCTGTTTGATGGGGCTTGCTGCGACCCCCTCCACAACTGAACCCCCTATGCGCCAGTCGTCCTCCGTGCCATCTTCCCACCCATCAGTCACCTGGGTGCCCTGTGGAGCTGCCTCTGACGGTGCGGCCAGACTGGTGGAGGAGGCATCCCTGCCACAGCAGGGGTGGCCACATCAACGACTGCACCCCAGCCAGCAGAGGATGTGCAGGCAGCAGGAGGCAGTGCATGGGCAGAGGCACAGCAGCAGCAGCAACGTGGTGGGAGCCATGAAGGCTCGGGGCCTTCGACATCGGAGGGACAGGCATCGGCCGGAGGGCAGGAGGACCCAGGACAGAAAGTGTCTTCCGTGTGGCAGCGGTTGGGCCATAGATGTGGAGCAGCAGCTGGCGGAAGAGGCACGGCTCATGATGGTCAGGGCGGAGAACTCCATGCAGAGGGCCCTGAGGCGGGCCGAGTTCCTCGAGGCAATCCGCAGGGGGTTGGAGGTGGACACGTCGACGGCCCTGCGGACCCTCGGGGCCATGGAGGAGGACCGCCTCCGGGACATTGAGCAGGAGTTCGATGATGCCCTGGCACGGGACATCCAAAAGTGAGCCGTCAAACTAGCCCGCTGCCCTTGTACATAGTTCTGTAGTTAGTGTTAGGTTTCCTTTGTTTTTGCATTTTTTTTGGACCTTTTGGACAATGGGCCACATTTTTGTATATAGTTTTTTTTATTAGGTAGTGTTATTAGATAGGTTTCATTTCTTCTGTTGGGATCATGGACCCTGGCTTGTTCATCTGTACATAGTTGACTGTTGGATTTTCTTTTTATTTAACAATTTACCCATGGAGCAATGGCTTTCAATTATAATTTTCCATTGGATTTTCTTTTGTGGACTGTGACTTTGGACACCATTCCTTTGGATTATGATTTTTGGTTTTGCATTTTTTCACGGACATGCTTCTTTTTATTTTTTTACATTTCCATTTCTGTTTGTTTATTTTTGATTCAATTTATGTTTCCTTTAATACATATTTTTTGTTCAAACTTCAATGTGTAGTATCATCTCATTGGTTTCATGCATATCATGATATGGGTTTTGAGATTCACTCACACCCATTGGGTGTATGTGAGGGTCATGTGTTCGTTTCCAAACTTGCAATTGGTGTTCTATCATGTTATTTCCATTTCTAAGTGGGTGGATGCAATACTTGGGTGGGTGTTTTGCATTTGGAGGCTGACCATAGGGACCAGGGATCTAGATTGTGATGACATGTTGGCTGGGGAACATGAGTTGGGGCCTGGTGGACGGTGCTCCACAGTGCTGGCAGGTGGGGGTGCAGGGGAACATGAGTTGGACATGAGTGGGGGCCTGCTGGCAGGTGCCCCACAGTGCTGGGGGGTGGGGGTGCAGGGGAACATGAGTTGGGGCCTGGTGGAGGGTGCACCACAGTGCTGGGGGGTGGGGGTGCAGGGGAACATGAGTTGGGGCCTGGTGGAGGGTGCACCACAGTTCCGGGGGGTGGGGGTGATGGGAGACATGAGTGGGGGCCTGGTGAAGGGTGCACCACAGTGCTGGGGGGTGGGGGTGCAGGGGAACATGAGTTGGAGCCTGGTGGAGGGTGCACCACAGTGCTGGGGGGTGGAGGTGCAGGGGAACATGATTTGGGGCCTGGTGGAGGGTGCACCACAGTGCTGGGGGGTGGGGGTGATGGGAGACATGAGTGGGAGCCTGGTGGAGGGTGCACCACAGTGCTGGTGGGTGGGGGTGCAGAGGAACATGAGTTGGGGCCTGGTGGAGGGTGCACCACAGTGCTGGGGGTTGGGGGTGATGGGAGACATGAGTGGGGGCGATGGGAGACATGAGTGGGGGCCTGGTGGAGGGTGAACCACAGTGCTGGGGGGTGGGGGTGCAGGGGAACATGAGTTGGGGCCTGGTGGAGGGTGCACCACAGTGCTGGGGGGTGGGGGTGATGGGAGACATGAGTGGGGGGCCTGGTGGAGGGTGCACCACAGTGCTGGGGGGTGGGGGTGATGGGAGACATGAGTGGGAGCCTGGTGGAGGGTGCACCACAGTGCTGGGGGGTGGGGGTGCAGGGGAACATGAGTTGGACATGAGTGGGGGCCTGCTGGCAGGTGCCCCACAGTGCTGGGGGGTGGGGGTGCAGGGGAACATGAGTTGGACATGAGTTGGGGCCTGGTGGAGGGTGCACCACAGTGCTGGGGGGTGGGGGTGCAGGGGAACATGAGTTGGGGCCTGGTGGAGGGTGCACCACAGTGCTGGGGGGTGGGGGTGATATGAGACATGAGTGGGAGCCTGGTGGAGGGTGCACCACAGTGCTGGGGGGTGGGGGTGCAGTGGAACATGAGTTGGACATGAGTGGGGGCCTGCTGGCAGGTGCCCCACAGTGCTGGGTGTGGGGGTACAGGGGAACATGAGTTGGACATGAGTGGGGGCCTGGTGGAGGGTGCACCACAGTGCTGGGGGGTGGGGGTGCAGGGGAACATGAGTTGGGGCCTGGTGAAGGGTGCACCACAGTGCTGGGGGGTGGGGGTGATGGGAGACATAAGTGGGGGCCTGGTGGAGGTTGCACCACAGTGCTGGGGGGTGGGGGTGCAGGGGAACATGAGTTGGGGCCTGGTGGAGGGTGCACCACAGTGCTGATGGGTGGGGGTGATGGGAGACATGAGTGGGGGCCTGGTGGAGGGTGCACCACAATGCTGGGCGGTGGGGGTGATGGGAGACATGAGTGGGAGCCTGGTGGAGGGTGCACCACAGTGCTGGGGGGTGGGGGTGCAGGGGACCATGAGTTGGACATGAGTGGGGGCCTGCTGGCAGGTGCCCCACAGTGCTGAGGGGTGGGGGTACAGGGGAACATGAGTTGGACATGAGTGGGGGCCTGGTGGAGGGTGCACCACAGTGCTGGGGGGTGGGGGTGATGGGAGAAATGAGTGGGAGCCTGGTGGAGGGTGCACCACAGTGCTGGGGAGTGGGGGTGCAGGGGAACATGAGTTGGACATGAGTGGGGGCCTGCTGGCAGGTGCCCCGCAGTGCTGGGGGTTGGGGGTGCAGGGGAATATGAGTTGGGGCCTGGTGGAGGGTGCACCACAGTGCTGGGGGGGTGGGGGTGATGGGAGACATGAGTGGGAGCCTGGTGGAGGGTGCACCACAGTGCTGGGGGGTGGCGGTGCAGGGGAACATGAGTTGGGGCCTGCTGGAGGGTGCACGACAGTGCTGGGGGTGATGGGAGACATGAGTGGGGCCTGGTGGAGGGTGCACCACAGTGCTGGGGGCTGGGGGTGCAGGGGAACATGAGTTGGACATGAGTGGGGGCCTGCTGGCAGGTGCCCCACAGTGCTGGGGGGTGGGGTGCAGGGGAACATGAGTTGGGGCCTGGTGGAGGGTGCACCACAGTGCTGGGGGGTGGGGGTGATGGGAGACATGAGTTGGGGCCTGGTGGAGGGTGCACCACAGTGCTGGGGGTGGGGGTGCAGGGGGACATGAGTGGGGGTGCAGGATAGTCCCCCGTGGTGTGGGCTGCCTGCAGTGGCCATGGAGGTTGTGGAGCGAACACCTGGGAGGACCCACACGGCCAATTCACGTGTAGTACTCCACGGAACCCCTGAAATACACGTACCCTGCTGATATCGCGTGTGAAACTTCCCGCGCACGCCAAGATACACGTACCCAGGACATTCGCGTGTGGAACTTCCAGCGCACTCCTGAAATACATGTACCCTGCTGATGTCGCGTGTGAAACTTCCCGCGCACCCCAAGATACACGTACCCAGGACATTCGCGTGTGGAACTTCCAGCGCACCCCTGAAATACACGTACCCTGCTGATGTCGCGTGTGAAACTTCCCGCGCACCCCAAGATACACGTACCCAGGACATTCGCTTGTGGAACTTCCAGCTCACCCCTGAAATACACGTACCCTGCTGATATCGCGTGTGAAACTTCCCGCACACCCCAAGATACACGTACCCAGGACAGTCGCATGTGGAACTTCCAGCGCACCCCTGAAATACACGTACCCTGCTGATATCGCATGTGACACCTCCCGCGCACCCCAAGATACACCTACCCAGGACATTCACGTGTGGAACTTCCAGCGCACCCCTGGAATACACGTACCCTGCTGATATCGCGTGTGAAACTTCCCGTGCACCCCATAATACACGTACCAAGGACATTCGCGTGTGGAACTTCCCGCGCACCCCTGATATACACGTACCCTGCTGAATTCATGTGTGAAACTTCCCACGCACCCCTGATGTACACGTACCCTGATCGAATCGCGTGTGGAACTTCCAGCGCACCCCTGAAATACACGTACCCAGCTGAAATGACATGAGGTACTTCCCGCGCACCCCAGTGATACACGTAGCCCGCTTGCCGTGCTGGTACAGGGTTAGCGCAGCCCTTTGCGCTGGATTGGTGATTTTGATGGCTTTTCCCTGCGCAAGGGGCGTTCTTGGGGGCATAACTGGCGCTGCTGCAGGGTCGCTGCGCCACTGTGCGCCACGGCTGGTTTTGGTGGCTGGAATCCATGAATACGCTGTGCGCGGAAATGTATTTTGGGGCAAGCGGATGGCGCAGGGATTCGCACGCGCACACTGTGCGCCAGTCGCGTGCGCCACTTGTGCGCTGAATTCTATGGATTACCCCCTAAATGTTTACTTCAATAGTTTGGAGGTAGAACTAATTTACAAATATGAACTACCTTGGAGACAAGCAACAAACAGATTTCATATGCATTCACCCAGAGACAGTAAACTGCTTTATTTGGCTACAAATTGTCACTTTTCCAAATTCCAATTGCTGTTTCAATATAAATAAGCTACAGTTCCATCCACTGATATAGGCCGCACTAACTTTAACTCTGCTCTTAACTCTGCTCTTAACTGCTCTTAACGCGCCCTTAACTCTCCATTCTCCTTGCACTTCCCTCTTACTATATTTACACCTTAACCATCCCCTCCATGGCCTTGGTTTACACCTACCATCCTCAACCTGAAAAAAATAATGAGGAAAATAATTGGCACTTGGCAAAGATCTAGACACTCATCAAATCTCCAACTCTACCCGGCTGATCTTCAAAACTAATCATCTGCTCTCAACTCTGCCAAATGTGACTTATTTCACTCTCTCATTTCATTTCAATATTCTCAACCTAGAAACATTAAATAAAACCTCTCAACTCAATTCTCTCACCTCCTCTATCTCTTCTACTCTTTCTGATAACAATCTAGTTCTCAAATTTCCTTCAAACATTTGCAGCATTTAAAATGCCCTTGCAAAGTACCTTCTACCCACACCTGTTTACTTTTCTCTACCACCTCCACCCGCTTCTCCTGCGACAATTTCTTCCAACTAGTCCATAATGAGATTCTTGATCTTCTCCTCAGGCCTAACCCTTCATGTTCCCCCATTGAACCTCTATCACCACACATAGTGAAACTCATAGCTCCCAGTGTTATGATATGATATGATATGATATGATATGATATGATAAGGCATTTGTAACGCGCCTATACACAAGTGTTTCAAGGCGCGACGAGGCAGGGGGGGGGGACAAGGGGAGACAGACAACGATCTTACTAGGCCAGGTGTCATTCAGATCGCGCAAGTGCAAGGGTAGAGGGGAAGGGAAAAGTGCATGGGGGAAAGGGAGAGGGGAAAGTGCAGTACAGGGTTATTAGCATACAGCATACAGGATAAATAACAAGGGCCAGCTGGTGGCAAGTGCGAGGTAAGTGCTGGGAAGGGGGCTGTATGGATACAGACACAGTCCCGTAGTGCAGGGGTTGCCGTGAAGGCAGTGCAGGGGAGAGTGGCTGGGCCGAGAACGGTGAATGGCCCAGTTGCAGATTCAGTGCAGTTTCAGTAGTATTAGCAGGGGAGAGGGGGAGAGAAAGCGGAGGCAAAGAGGAAGGTTTTGAGGTGCTTCCGGAACCGGAGGTGGTTCTCCTCAAGTTTCAGGGAGGCAGGAAGGCTGTTCCAGAGGGAGGCCCCTGCAGTGGAAAGAGATCTGCCCCCAACTTGTTGTTTGGAGAAGCGGCTGACCCTGAGGGAGTTGGAGGCGGATGAGCGAAGAGCTCGAGAAGGAAGATATTTAGGAAGAGAGAGTTGAAGGTATTTTGGCCCAAGGCCCCAGACGGCCTTGTGGACAATGCAGAGGCAATTGACAATGTTGCACCATATCTTATTTCCTCTTCAACTCCTCTCTGACATTGCCAATTATTCATCATCATACATGTTGGCTACTGTCATCCCTATCCTTACGAAACCTGGCCTTGGTCCTAACTGTCCTGCCAACTTTAGTTCTGTCTCTTTTCTACCTCATAATTTCAAATTGCTAGAACAATTAGTTTTCAACTAACTCACTGAGGACCATTACACACAAAACATCCAGGATCCTCTTCAATCTGGCTTCCGACCTCTACAACCTACTGAGTCAACTCTCCTCAATTTCAGCAACTACATCTCTTCCACTTGTCAAACTAACCATTCATCTATTCATATTCTTCTCAACCTCTCTGCTGCCTTTGATAGCATCAACCATTCTGACCATCTCTCAACACTATCTTTCGACACTTGAAGGTGCCCTGGAACAACCTTACCTCACAACCCAAACTGCCCTTACTCTTGGTGTTCCCCAAGTGTCAGTCTTGTGTCCACTTCTCTTCATTCTCTATGGCACTCAGATCTTCTTCTTTTTTTCCTCCTTATTGGACGAGTTAAGATGAAGCAATTGTAACTGGGCCTCATTACAGGTAGGGCGGTCCGGAAATAACAGTGGCGGTAAACCCGCCGCCACTGTTAATTCCGGACTGCCCGATCCCGAGTGCTGCAGGCGGGAGGTGGCGTTCCCACCAGGTCTGACCTGGCGGGTTTACCACTGCCTGCCTGCAGGCGGACTAGGAAACACCGGCACCATCACGAAATGGCGCTAGTGTTTCCATGATCCCCATTCCCATTGAGTCCCATAGGACTTAATGGGAATGGGGATTTACACCATTCTGCCTCCGGTATTCCCGGGACACCGGGGTTGTAATGCCCCGGTAATTCCGGGAATCACAGAGGCGAATGGTAATACGAGTCCGGCGGTAACCAGGCGGTTTTAATCTCTTCAACATCAGAACAATATGACATCTGATTTCCTTCAAAACTGCTAAGCACCCAATCTACTCTTTAGTACTCTTGCAATATGACTTTTGTGCTAGTCTACTCTATGGACTTCCCAACTATACTTTTTCTCCTCTTAGCGAAGTCCTCAACTTTGTGGTCTGTACACTCTTCACCCTTCCCTGCATCATTTCCACCTCCCTAACCAGTCGTTAGTTAGGCTGGTTATCTATGAGACGGAGGGCAAAGTATAAACTCATTCTCAACATCTTCAAAACTATACACAGACTTGCCCCACCATAGCTATTGGTCCATCTCACTCCTTATTCTCCCCCTTGATCCCTACGATCATCCTTGGCTAACCTCCTTGCCACCTCTCATGCCCCTTGTACTCACTCTTGTTTCCACACTCTTCCTACCCTTGCTCAAATATGTGGATAAATGATTGGGTTGGATTTGCTATTATGATGATTTATGTGTTCATTAAATTTCAAATCGAAAAAACAAACCTGCACATTGTAACATGGTAGCGCTTCTTAGTATTGGATGCTTCAAATGAAAAAACTACTTTCAATAGTGCCAACCATCCACAAAATGTCCACAACATTAAATCCACAGGACAGTTTATTATACAAACTTACTAAGGAGCAGCAAATTCATTCTTACCCATACTATTCTAAATGAAATGCTCAGTTTTTGGTAGTGGTGCGATACAAGCATGCAGATATTATGCATACAAGACATTATTGATTCACAGTGATATGCAAAGATAGAAAACGGACTACCATGCTTGTAGTCTGTGTAGCTACAAACAGAGGTGCCATCTTAGACTTGTCTTTAACATGCTACAAACCATTAGATCAATAATGTACTGCATGTAATTTTTCACCCGCTCAAATTTTGCAACATGGAATTGATGAGAAATACCAAAAAATAAACCAACTGAAAAACGGTGGCACTGCATTCCACACAATGCTGTGGTACATGTTGCTTCTCAAAATACAGATACTCCCACAAGACAGAAATAATTTATAATAAGGTCATCAAGGGCCTGATTAATGGAAGTGTTTTATAATGGTGCAATGCCATAGGAAAATGTTCTGTGAATCAGGCCCTAAAACTCAGTTATGATGATGTCAGATGGCCCTTAAAAGTGATAGGAAACTTATATTGATGAATGTAACGGCTTGGCAGTCGAAGAATTATGGTCTGGGGGGTTGCCCAGAGCAATACCAGGGGTTAAGTTTAATTCTAAACCTTCGAGCCATCACCTCTTTTGTTTTGTTGTAGTCACCCTGAGTGGGACAGGTCTGCCCAGATATGGGTCCCGTGCCTGCTGGGTTTAGGCTCAATGAGGCTGAAACAGGTTTGGGGATGTTTGTGGTTTCGTGCAGAAGGGATGTCACCAAGCAGTTTGGGCAGTATGGCCCTTTTTGTGGTGGGACCAAGCCTGATTTGCATATGGTCTTTCCCTTTTTGCAGTGGCTTGTCAGGTAAAGAGTGATGGTCTGGAGTTTTGCCCAGAGCAATACTAGAGGTTAAGATTAATTCTAAAACTGCCAGCCAGCACCTCTTTTATTTTGCTGAAAATATTAAAGAATGCAGTGTAAATTCAACTACTCATTAATCCCTAAAGGAACAATACATTGTAAATAAATCTAAAGTTATTCTTTTTTTTTCTCTGTCCCCTCCTCACATATGTTTTTATATGTTTGATGACATCAATGATTTGGAACTTGATGATTTTATTATATAAAATGTCTAGAACCAGTGATTTGGAGTTACATGTGACTCTTTTGTGTTCAACTAATATGTTCTTTGGTAGGTCTAATGATTTCTCAGACAAAAATGTTGTACCAAAATGTTTTAGACAGTGTACAGTATATTTTGTTATGCATGTTGCAAACAGTATTAATGCAATTTTGTTGGCCTGTCAACGTATGGTGTATGAGTCTCCTGGAATGACATTATTGCAGTATATGAAGTTCAAACATGGAAATGTTCCCATTTTGGAAAGTCGAAAGTAAGTGTGATTACCTCTTGGATGTAAAGTGTCTGCTCGAACAAGATGATCATGTCGATTCCTTGGTCTTTTATGTACAATTTTCAGAAAATCTGTGCACAGTTTCTGTAAAGAAGGTTTGGTATACAATTATGGCCAATGTGTTTTGAGTTACTTAATGACGGTATGGCCACTGATCCAAAAATGATATGGAACACCAAATGTGATGTGAAATTCAGAGGTCTCTGTTTGCATTGTAATAAAGAACTCCTTGATTTCTGTAAAACATTTGCATGGGATAGCTCTAGCACTAAAGGAGAGTATCCTTGTGACAATAATTTTGCTTTAATCATAGCTGATGCTATTTGGAACTCATCCATGTTCGAAAAGATTATCCTTGATCTTGATCTTAGGAATTGTAGGTAAGGTAGCGGCTCACTTGATGGACATTAAATGCAAATGCATTGTCAGTTTGCATTCATACGGTAGTGTCCAAAAGAAGTGTTGTAAAATGTCAGACAATACAGAAGTAAAGGTTACGATGGTGTGCATGTTGTTAACAAATGTAAGGGAATCTTCTGAGCTTACTTCAGAGTATGTGCATAAAACAAAGATGCCATTTATATATCTTAACCACAAAGTGCCTTCCACTTGCCATTTGTGAGGCAAATAAATTCTTCAATTTTTTTGCATGAAGATTAGCATAAGGGGAGAACATTGTGCCCCCATTTATGTTCCTTCAAGTTGTTGAAGGAATTGTGTATGAAATCTAATGTAGCTGTTTTCTTAGACAAACCACAGAATGTCACACAACACATCCATGTTCTACATAATGCTTCTTTAATATATACTATTCCTTCCTCATGGGGGATATATATGTACAAACTGGCTATGTCAAGCAAACCCATTAAGTAAGAGGTAGCTGTTAATGTACATCTTTCCAATTTAGAATTGAAATCTATCATTTTTAAAGTGACGTATGTTTTTGATAGCCAAGGGTCGTAATGGGTCATCACAATTCAGACACATTTCTTCAAACACAGATTCATTCTGTGCCGCAATGGGACTATCAGGTGGGTTAGGCTGGTCTTTATGTATGTTTGGTAGGCAGTAAAAACTAGAATGGTTGGGTGCTCTTTGAAACAATGTTGTTGAGTACTTGTGCATATCCAGCCTTGATCTCCCGCTTGATACTATATTTAAGTTCAGCCGCTATAGTGATGTGGGTCAGTTTCCAATGGCTTATATGTATCTAGATCATTTAATTGTCTCCAACGGTCTATTATGCATGTCATGGTGTCAATGATAAGAATTGCACCACTTTTGCCAGCAGGTTTTATCTTTAGTCCATGGTTGATATGCAAAGATAGTAGGATGCAATGTTCATGTTGTGTTATGTTTGTTTTTGCAGTGTTTAATTTGAAAGAAAATAAATGACAGGGGCAAAATATTTTCTAGCACACCTGTGACACATTGGACTCACCCCATATAAGAGAACACACGTAAGAGCACACAGAAAATGCAGTGTGGTATAAACTAGCATTCTTGAGGTAGGGCGACCAGGCAAGCAATGTCAGCAGTGTCACTGTTTAAAGGATACATCTATCAAGAAAAGGAATGAAACAGGACTGATACGTCACTATGTTCTTAAAATTGTACCAGAGACAGGGTCTCCTGACAGTACCTTATTCTTGGTCTTAGATGATGTGACAAATCAACTTCCCCAGCACCAATGGTCTAGAATTGAATATCGGTTTCTAAACCATGAATCAGCCCCACACCTCCAGAAAACCAGAAGGGATCTGAACAGATTGGCAACATACGCAAATTATAAACCTTATCCATGTTTGATAATGTGGAAGTAACACCAGGCTTATCTCTGAAAAGTTGTGGATCATTGGCTAGTTGCAACACAGCGAAAATACAAACATTGCCCAATGATAAAAGGGACTGTCCAGTCAAAGTTGTATACAAATATCTACTTTATTATTATCACAACAGACCGTTCTAGCAGACTAAGAAATACAACCCAGCCTGCAAAGGAATGCAGAGGACAAACATTTTTAAAGAAAGAAGATGGATGCACTCTAGATACTGACACGAGGGTAGGTGGTATAGTAATTAATCACAATGGTTCAAGGATACTTGGTTTCAGAACAAAGATAGCAATGAGTCGCAAAATGTCACTAGGGATCTTCTGAGAAGTACCACGAGGACAGAAACACAATGTATTTTGTGCTGTAGATGTTCTTGGTGCGCGACAGGGTCGAGTCGGTTTCAGCGCGCTTTACTGTTTCTGGAAAGAGTTCAGGATTGGAGACAGCTGTGTGTATTAGGCAGCAGGCAGTTTGGTGAGCTAAGCTGTATGGACGGCTTCAGTCTGGCCTACATGGCATCTCAGGGTCAGGAATCGTCTCAGTGCTAGTCAGCGGTTCTGAAGCACTGGTCGAGGGATCTCAGACGGCGTTAACCACTTCGGTGTAACAACAGTCAGTAGTGCAGTCAGTTGCAGCTCGAGGGGCTTGGCTGGCTTGAACATGTCCTTTAAGGCAGACGTCAGTAGATGCTTGTCGAAGCACTCCAACTTAGTTCTTCACTGGGCTTGTGTCTTTGTTTAAGGCGGGCAGCCCAAAGCGGTGGAGAGTGTTGCAGGCAGCTGCCTTGTCCGTGGTTTGGTTGAGAGACTCTCTGGCATTTTACACCTAGGAAGCTTGCTGCATAGGCTAGCAGGGCATGCTGTTTGCTGGCTGGTTACCGGTTCCGGAACTGCGGGAGGGCCCTCTGGATTCAGTATCTCTCTCTCTGTTCCCTGAGAGATGTTTAGGGGAGGGATATCACTTCCCTCTTGGATGTCCTTGCCTTCCTCCACTGGCCAGAAGATGTAAGGCAGACTGTACCTTCAGCCAGGGCCCAATGCTGAGTTCCTCTTTCTGCTTCTGGTGAAGCATTCAGATGATCTGCCAAAAGAGGGGCTCAAGCTTATTTTAAATCCAAATGGGGCACAGAGATTGGTGTAGGCTAATCCTACATTAATTAAACAATCTAGGGTCCCCACCAACAATCTCCTGTATGTGTGAGGTCATAAACAGAGTGCTTTGCAACAGAAAAGGTAAGGGGGTGAAACCATGTAATACTCCCACCCATCTTCCTGTCTGCTCTGGATCAAAGGGTCTTTCTGGTTAATATACTTATACCTTCTGAATTGGGTCTCCCTGCAGGGATGGCTTCCATAAATGCGCAGTCCCAGACATGACATTTCCCTGCCCATCAATACTGAGGTTGGGAGCTGGCATCAGGTTGACACAATGCATATGAAAGGTTGCTGGTGTTTCCTGTCTCCTTTCTTAGTCTCTGCAGTTAGGCCCCATGTGGGCCCGATTGAAGTGCACTCTAGTCATATGTTAATTATGTTAATTACAGCCATCAGCTGCAGGACTCAACAAAAGGACAGGGTGGATCCATGCAGCCTTTGTTAGTTAACTAGGCTGGCCAAGGCAGGGGTAAGGTTTGGCCCTCCCCCTTCTGGAGATGCCTTGTGTGCTCCACCTGTCATGTCCCAACTAAATATGACAGGAGGACTGGGCATGTAGGCTGTGTCCACTCAGAGTTAACAGGTCTACACATATGTTGAGCAGTGAGCATAGTAAAATTTGTGTGGATTATCCCCACACTTTTTCCAGAGGTTGATCTACAATCATTCAAATACATTTCTAATTTCAAAAGAGCCCAGGTGCGCAGACACCCACCGTGCAGAGGGTTGAATTTCTCAAAGATGGTTTGACAGCATGGAAATGTGCTTCTCTCTGCTGTTCTTGTGGTCAAACCGGGTTTTAAGTGCAGTGAGTCATTTTGATCTAGCAGCGATTCAGCATCAAGTGGGCTTTGAGACGGACCTCTGTGCAGTTTCAGTCAGCATTTGAGACAACTGCCATTTAACAGGTTCAACAGGATCAGATTGGTGGTTGACTCTTTTTGAAATGATGTTACTCCCAGGTCGAATCTCCATATGACACGATGGCTTCCAGTGATTTAGTTAGTGATTGAGTCAGGTCAAGGCAAAGTCCTGATGGGTTGATATGGTGCTCGAAGATATAGCCAGGCAAAGGCTTCTACAGCAGTGAGCTGGTGTTCGAGTCGTGATGATAATGAGTGCTACTTGTCTGTTCCAAGATGGGGACAATCAGTTTGATGTCATAAACTGCCAAAATCAGCACTGCATGTCGTGTGTCAGTTCGAAGAATGTAGAACATGATGATTCGATGGTGAATCCAATCTGGGCAAAGAGGATTCGGGTTTCTCTTGAGCTTGCTGGTAGGTAAGAGTCAAAATGCAGGTGCTCCAATGATAATGTCCTTTCTTACAGTCCTTCTTTCTCAGTCCAGGGTGTTTGGCTGGCACCTATAAGGGTTCTTTCCCCTTCAGCGCAGCTGGCAGTATATTAGGCCTTCTTACACAGCAGTTCACACCCACCATTCCCATGAGATGGTTAGGGAGAATAGCTCTACTCTGTTGTCTTGGATGCCTTCTATTTTCACCCCTCTGTTGAAGGACTTGTAACGTTGAAGCTGCTTGCTTTGGTGTACATGAAAGTGTCCATATACAACACACGGGTGTATATGAACACTTTCATTTACACCAAACAAGGCTTCTTGTGGCACTTTACCGGCACCAAAAGGGTACCGTATATATGTCCAAATGTTTAGCTCACATATTAAACTGACGGGGTGCCACAAGAATAGGCTTCCAAAAAGCCAGTTTACGTATCTGGCGGTTGCTAGATTGGTTTCCAACCCATTCCAGCAACCGCCACATGTATTCCTAAAGTGGCGCATTCCTTCCGACTTCGGAGGAATGCGCCACCTTCAGAAAAGGTCTTAAGTACCGAAAAGGTTGTTACGCCTTTTAACGTCCTTTTCGGTACTTAACACTTGGATGAGAAAAGGGCCCTATGTGAGACTTCTTTCAATGAAAGTAAAACAACCATCACCACCTTTCAGGATACTTCATGGCCTCCACAACTAGAAGTCCCATTTTAAACACTATGCCAGCCAACCGAATATACGACTTCCTGGTTCCCATTTCTTGGATGTGTTCAGGCTTTAAGCAGACCTGACAATGTCCCATGTCCCAAAGAGATTAATTAAAGCTCAGAGTTAGGGTGGCCCTTTTGTGCAGTGCCTACAATAATTACGTCAGTTTGTGCGTTGATAAGCCACGCTTGACAGATCTTTGGAACTCAAGCACGTTAGTCAGGTCTGGTGATTACAAGCATGTGCTGTCTCTAAGGAACTTTGGAAATAGATCTCTAACGCCGACGAACAACACAGATCAGACAGATCTCGGTTCCTGGAATAAGGGCAAGGGAACGATGCTGCTGGTAAGAAGATTTAAAAATAGGTAGCAGTGAGCACTTGACGGACTGAAGCTCGATGCCAAAGTGCCAACATGCTCATAATCACATTTGTAAAAATTCCCAAATGAGGGTATATGCAGTCAATAAAAGGCAAGGTGGCATTCCATGTGAGCCCAGTAGCCACTCAGTACGCCATGTATTAGACTGGAAGCATCCATGTTCAGAGACACAATGGTGCTTTGTTCAGAATTCAAACAGGAATTATTCACAGGGGCAAGTGCTATATTAGCTCCACATAATTCTGTTAAAAAAACGCTGTTGTGGCTTAGGTTTAGATTAGTTACTAACATGTTCCTATTTTTTATATATAACCAAAAAAAATAGTTTGCCACGTAAGATGCTCTAATTACGAACAACAATAACTGAAAATTAGAAAAACAGTCATCAGTTTGTATGATATTGCTCAACCATAGGATGCGACCTAGCACAAATCTATGCCAGGATTTTCTGTCAGAAGAATGCACTACAAGATGAAGTGTTAACAACTGCGTGGCTGAAGTTAATTGTTTCTCACTTAAGTGCGCCACCCGTCTTTTTCATTACCCCCCTTTCGTCCTGACAGAATGGCTTGCGAGCCCCTGTTGGGAGGCATGTTGGCGTGCACAGTTCAAGCGGTGCATCTCAGTCTTTTTCATAGGACCCCAGGGTCTGCCCAGCTGGGAGAAGTATTCTCAGTGTGGCAATCTTCGGGGAGTATCTGCAAGACTAGCATATGTTAATGACATTAGTGGCATCTCTAGAAAAATAACTATGGAAATGTAGCAATAGTGTGTAAAGCACCAAATGACACACACTGTGAATTTAATAGCCGGCAATTCTTGAAATTGAAATATTTAACAGCCAGAAATATGGTTTCAACAAACTCAGCTACAGGATCATTGTCGAGGTTTTTTGTTAATGCAAGGCAAACTACATCAAGGAAAACAATTATACACTACCAATTGGACTGAGTTCAAAATAAGAAGCACAACACACGTTAACAAGGATGGTATGGTATGGTAATGTTTATTTGTATAACGCATATACACAAGGCAAGTGTTTCGAAGCGCTCAAGGGAACAACAGTCATTCAGAGTCCTTCAAATTCTGAGACGTTGGCATATAATACATTTAACAGTAGAGGTAACAGCAAATATATATTACAACAATTCTGCAGTTTTTCCAAGTGCCTTGGCGTCACCATGCAGGCAGGGCTGGACTGGCCTATAGGGAACTCTGGAGATTTCATGGTAGGCCTCTACACCATGGGTCTCTTTTGTGAAGTTACCCATTTATTTCCACATTTTCTCGTAGGGAAAGAGCTGGTGCTGCAGAAAATGTGCAATATGGGGCCTCTTTGACAATTATTTCCAGAACCTCTTATGGTTCCCAGTCCACCCCTGCATGCAGGGAGGGAAGACCAGGGGAAAACTCAACAAGATCTTTAAGCATGGTACGTTAGGATTCACGTAAGTGCACAGACGGTTACAGGGGGGGAGTGCGTAGGGGGAACAATGGAGAGGGTACAAGTGCGCCAAGTCTGTAGTGACTGGGTAAGTGCAGAGAGATGCCAATCTCTTGGGTCATTGACCAAGTGTAGTGATGAGAAGGCAAAGTGCAAGGCCAGGAGGCAAGTGTAGGAGGACTGGCGGAGGTGCCAGGAACCTGTGAGACTCTGCGGTACACCAGGCGGCCATTCAGCAAGCAGTACGGAGAAGGAGGGCGGGAAGGAATAGAGCAGAGAGATTGTTAGAAGGGTAGGGGGAGAGAGAAGGAAGAGGAGAAGCGGAATGTCTTAAGGAATTTCTGGAACTTAAGGAGATCAGGCTCAAGACAGAGGGTGGCAGGGAGGCTATTCCATAGGGAGGTCCCTGCAGAGGATAAAGATCTCCCTCCAAATCTCTGCTTGGAGAACTGGCTCACTCGCAGAAGGTTGAAGGTAGAGTAGTGAAGAGGTCGGGAAGGCCAGTATTTAGGTATGCCTTGTTGAAGATAGGTAGGTCGCAGGCCCCAGAAAGCCTTGTGGACAATGCAGAGGGTCTTGAACTTGACCCTTGCAGCCACATGGGAGCCAGTGGAGGGTTTACAAGGCCGGAGAGATGCAGTCCCTGGGCTTGAGGCCAAGGATACGTCTTGCGGTTCG
Source organism: Ambystoma mexicanum (assembly GCF_040938575.1). NCBI lineage: Eukaryota > Metazoa > Chordata > Amphibia > Caudata > Ambystomatidae > Ambystoma > Ambystoma mexicanum. The sequence goes on along the minus strand of NC_090935.1, from coordinate 1,078,981,803 downwards.
GTTCTGGATGGAATGCAGAGGGCGCAGGGCAGAGGCAGGGAGGTTAAGATAGAGGCTGTTGCAGTAGTTCAGCCTTGAGAGGACCAGGGCTCTGGAGTCAGAGAGCTGCTGGGAATTGGTGAGCAAATGAAGAGTGCTTAGGAGGAGGTGCAGCTGGTAGTTGCACTTCTTATATATGTCCAAAATGTGAGTGGAGAAGGAAAGAGTGGAGTCGAAGATGTCCCAAGTTTTTTTGCCTCATAGGTGAGTGTAGGCGCAAGGGACATGGGATGCCGACCAAATCGAGAGTGGGAGAGCGGGAGCAGGAGTCTCAATGAGCATAATTTCAGTCTTACTGGCATTGAGGCAGAGGTAGTTCGCAGCACACCAAGACTGTATTGCAGACAGACAGTCAGATATAAGCGAGGTAGAGGAGGTGGCTGAGGGTAGCCTGAAGGAGAGTTGTGTGTCATCCGCATAACACTGGAAGTTAGAGATGAAAGTGGCAATCACACGTGACAAAGCAGCCATGTAGACATTGAAGAACCAGGGGGAAAGGATAGAGCCCTCGAGAATGCCAGAGGTTGAGAGAGTAATAGAAGAGAGAAAGGACCCAAGTTCCGCCTGGGATGGGCGGTCTGAGAGGAAGGAGGTTAACCACGCTAGAGACTGACCTGTGATTCCCAGGGTGCCACAGAGACGTTTGATCAGGATGTTGTGGTTTACTATGTCAAAGGCAGAGGAGAGGTCGAGAAGAATGAGGACAGAGGGAGTGTTAGTGTCGAGATTTGAGAGCAGGTCTTCACAAGTGTGCAAGAGAGTAGTTTCCATGCCTCTGGGTGCTTTAAAGCCAGACTGATTATCGTAGAGGCAACCAGCAGATTCAGTGTGGAGTTGAGTTGAGAGATAGCCAGCTTCTCCAGGAGATTTCCTAGGACTGGGGTGATAGATATAGGGTGGTAGTTTGTCGGAATGGAAGGGTCGGGAGAGGGCTTCTTAAGCAGAGGGTGCACAAGGGAGTGCTTAAGAGAATTTTGAAAAACTACAGTGGCAAAAGAGAGATTGCAGATATCAGCCAAGGCTTGAGCGAGAGAGTCAATGTTGTTCTTAATGGTTTTGGAGGGGCATAGGTCCACCTGTTTGGATGAAGCCTTCATAGAACGGACTTGTCTGGCGACCTCATAAGGTGTAATGGGGGGTGAGATAAGAAAGGAGAAGTTGTAGTGAAGTGTGCAGCCAGGGCAGAGCAGAGGTCCTGGGTGGGTGTGATAGAGGAGGAGGCTGCTGCAGGATTGGCCAGTTCCTTACAAACTTTGAAATATGTGGCTGTGTTGTTCGATGCATCAGAGATTCAGGCCTGAATGAAGACTTTTTCTTGGCGGCGATGCAGAGTCGATATTACCTTTGAAGGAGGCGGTAGGCCAGTTTGTCAGAGCCTGCGCCTGATCAATTCCATTTCCGCTCAGCTGTCCTACTCTTTCGTTTAAGGGCAGTCAGACTGGAGTCGTACCAAGAGTTGCACTTTTTGGAAGGCTTCAGTCGAACCTTCATGACAGCATATTAAGGGTGTTAGTGATAGACAGTTAGAAGGTAGTGAGGGCTGTGTCAGGGTGAGAGTCAGCTGCAGGAGTAGGAGGTAGAGAGTAGGTGTTGGCAAAGGCAGCCGCTGTCACTCTTTTCATGGGTCTGGTGAATATGAGTGGGTGTGCCGGTGCAAGAGCAGAGGCGAGCTTCAAGTTTGAAGAGAGCATGGAGTAGTCCGTCCAAGAGTGAGTGGTGGTGAGGGGGTAGAGAGAGGGATGTCAGTGGAGATGAGAGCATCCAAAGTGTGCCTGCTGTGTGCATGGAGCCAGATGGTAAGATAGAGAGAGAGAGCTGCAAAGGTTGGGGAGGGGTCTTGAGGAGTCAGGAGAGTCCAGGTGGATGTTGAGGTCACCCAGCAAAATTAGTTGAGAGGAGGAGAAGAGTAGGGAGGAGGCCAGGTTTAGGGAGAGCCTGGAGACTAGGCACTTGAAGGAGGAGTAGGCCTGAGTGGGGATGATAGACACAGGTATCTACTCTGGGAAGATAAACACCCCACCCCTGACCACTTGGGCCTGGGCATGGAAAGGATCTTGTGTCAAAGCTCATGACAGAGCTGTCCTTGAACCATGTCTCTGTGATGGTAAGCACATCAAGATCCATGTGTTCAAGGAGGTTGCAAATGTCAATCGAGCGTTTGACAGTGGAGCGTAAGCGTGGCAATATGAAGCAGCATGCCATCTTTGAAGGTCTTCTGCAGAGGTTAGAGGGGGCAGGGGATGGTTGTCCCCCGAGGATGGCAAGAGAGCAAGATGGAAAGTTTATGTGGCATATTTAGGCTGTTTGCTGCCCTAAACTTTCCCATTGCATATCCCCTCCCTCGTACTCCACCTCTGTCAGATGCCACATCTTCTGAAAGCTGAGACCATTAACCAGACTCTACCCCCCTTCACTCCCATTTTGTCTCGGTTTGGCTCCATAACAACATCAGACTGCTTTTAAGGCTGAGTGTCTTAGGAAGCTACTGCTCCAACTCCAATAACCCAAGGATGTTATCATCTAAGTTATACTCAATGAAAGAATACTTCCATACATCGGATGTTCTACATTTGAGGTAATTTGCATCCCTTTGATTAAATCAGAGAATCATATTTTAGAGGAAGCAATCAGAACATAGGAACACAACATATCGTCCAACTGGACACAAGTGAGGAATAATTGAAATGAGCAATTTAAGTGTATCGGGTAATTCCTGGTTTCTCAAAAGTGACCTTGTCAAATGGTAGTTTACAGACACAATATACGCAGGTGATACAGGCTCATCTGACAAACACGTTCAGTAAAATGAACCAAACCTCCTTCTCATGATTCTAAAGGGACATTGCAGCTCTGGTGTTAGCAGGGCGTATAACAAAAATAAGGCACAATAGCACCTGTTGTTGCAGCCCATGTATCTGCGCTACCCTGGGATGATGACAACATCACAAGTAAACATTGGGAAACTGCCTGGGCGCCGATGCTTCACTAGAGTAAAAACAGTTTGCGAAGATGCATGTAACCTTGGACTGTGCTTCTCGTAGTGGAATAATGGAAAAGGGAGACCCTGAATATTAGTTTGTTTCATTGTTTGTCTATTTTCGGAAGACGATACTTCCATGAAACACAGCCAGATATTATATATAAAACACATAATTAGCAATAATAATACATACAGAGTTATAATACAATGATAAAAAACAACCAATAGTAAAATCAGTCAAAGTCAAGGTAGGCATGAATTAAGTTCTGTTATTACTTTTCTATCCCTTATTCTTAGGGCGTGTCTAAGAAACGATAGTAGTGCCCAGCCTACTAACGGAGTTTCAGCTCTTAATAAATAAATAATAAAGAGCCAGGCGGCATTGTGTGAATCCCGCCCTCCCTTAGAATCAGTTTTATCGTTCTTGCTCTGACCTGTTGGGATGCTGTGCAGAAGAATATGAAGTGTAATGAATCTTCTGATGAGGCAGAGCACATATTGCACTTTTCATCACAGTCATTACCTGCCCAATTTGCCTTTATCACCCTGAGAGATAGGCAATTAAAAGAAGAAAGACCTTGATATTAGGCATCAGTCTTTCAGGAAGCTACTCCCTGCAGGTAGTTCTGAATTGTGTTTCAGGCCAGCAATGCATATTTCCGGTTAATCGGTTGCTGCGTGTCTATGCTCCCACGCTGCTCATAACAGAATGTTTTAAGATGATCAAATACTGTTGCCCTTGTTTAGAGATCTAATAATTCTGGAGTAGTAAACAAGGGGTATAGTATTAATTTCTGTTAGGGTGTTCTTAAAGAGCTTAAACCAGGGGATGGATAGAGCACCTGTTTTGTTCAAGATGTTATTAATAATTAAATGTATTAGAGTTGCTTTGGGATTAGAGCATATGAGACTCCAATGAAGAGCCGGCTCTAATCTCAGATCATTCGGCAAATGAGGGAGACATAGCCCTAAAAGGACAGCATAATTAGATGCTGCTTCTGGAAGGCCCAGCAATTCCTTTAAGAAATTGTTCTCACATATGTGTAGCTAGGGCACATTGAACATTCCCCACAGGGTGGCCCCGTAAAGTGCCACACTTTTAGTTTTCATCGCATAGATTTTGAGAATCATATTAAATGGGTGTGATTTGCGTAAAGAATTTGTTTCATACTAAAAATTGGCTTGGCTATATGTGGGACCCCTGATAGGTTTGATGAGAATCTAATACCAGTGTAGTCGAATTATATCACCTGTGGGATTGGGAATTATTTGATTCACATCTGAAGTATTTTGCAATGTCTTCTCTTTGAGGAACAAAAGATTATTGCAGACTTCTTAGAACTCATATGAAGATCCAAAGAGTTCATGAACGTAGTATGCTCAATAATAAATGTTTGCAAGGCTTGTGGGGTCCGAGCAATGAGCACAGTATCGTCTGCATAAGCAAGCACAAGTAAAAACATCTTCCCACTCTTTGGTCCATCTGTACCCAGGGCTGTCACAAGGTGTGGTGAGGCCCAGGGCAAAAAATTTGGTGAGGCCCACACTTACCATTTTTTGCACTGGGCCAGTCCCCGCACCGCCACAAACAGGAGACACGAGAAATCTCCCCTTGAGTTTATGTGGAGGAACCCAAATATGGGTAATTATTACAACTGCAAATCAACTACAGCAAAGTTCGATTTCTGTACTGAAGAAAGGTTTATGCCAGACTGACTTTTCTATCATATGCATAAAGATATATAGGATGTTATGACGGCTTGTGGTGCGTCATACCAGCATTAAGGAGCATCCTGCCCCTGTGTGCACGTTAAAACACACATCATAAACAGTGACAGATAGATGATGTAAAGTGGGGTTTGGTGAATTTCTGACCTGAAGAGGCTTAAATGTTTGCATCAACTATGCAGGATCGACAAAACCACACTGAGGGAAACCAAAACAAACAAGGAGAGTTTGAGGGGTGTCTCACTCCCAAGAAAATGTTTGAAACATTGGTTTAAAATGATGCATTTTATGGCACTTTCTTTTCAAAACTGGGTAGAAATCCATACAGTTTGCAATTGGTTTTGTACGGAAGCACATGAAAAAAAAACAATAGTTGCAAGTGACCAACAATGCACAGGAACATTTTCCAATACATGTCATGCTGTTTTGCACACAACATAAGCTAATATAAAAATATAATTGTGCTGGTTCTTTCCATGTATGTCCATTCATGCTGCACCAATATATGCCATTATTACCATATAAGGATTCCCAGCCAGTATAAGAAAGTATGTCCATGCTGACTATGCACCATAAATGTTATTACTGACTAGAACAGCCTATATTCAATGTGGTTCAGTTTAGCCAAGTAGTATATTTGCTTTACAATTGATGCATGGTCCTGTAGATCAAGGGCAAAGCAAAACAAGCATTGGCAATGCTAACAGTTTGGGCATTTTTGTAGGCATGGGAAAGGCACTGCTGTATTGGTGTTAACTGGCCGTTGATGGTAGCAGGTGCAACATGGTTTGTGTACCTGAGCATCTGATAGCAGTGCCTGGCAAATGCCTAATACTTATGCACAAGCCAAAACTGTTGGCTTTGCCATTGCTTGTTTTTAACAGGACTTCAGTGAAAGACACGTGGTGCTTTAAAATCAAGTGGCTGAAGGCAGACCTGGTCAAGACATTTTTATTACAGCAGTAGCGTGTTTACAACTTCATTTAGTCATTAACTCTTGTTTGAGAAACCACTTGCAGACACTTTGAGGGCAAAGTTTGATGGTAAGGCTTGATTGAAGTTAGCTCAAAGAGTTGCAATGAGGAGGTGTTTTGGGTCAGGGTAGGCAGGAACTGGGTGGGAATTGCCATAGGGATTAGCATGGCCATGGGAAGTTTTCTGCACTGTGGAGCCCAGTGTGGGGCAAGCTGCCTCCCCCAACTGTGGACAGATTAGAGTATTTCTCAAAGGGTCTGTGCCTGTGAGAGGTCAACAGGGTTGGTATAGACCCTGCCATTCTCATGTTAGGCTCTGATTAACCACTGACAGACTCTGCAACAGCCCTATATGTCTTTCAGAGGTATTGGGCTGTCAATATATTTATTCTTAGGCCAGTACATGTTTGATTGTTCTCAGAGTGGATCACAGGGTGAGATGCCTGGGAGGTTTGAAGTAGGCACATTTTACATTTTCAGATTTGATGCATAGTCAAGACGGACGTGTGAAAGCATACACTGTTGAACGTAGTGAAAGCATTATCTTCAAGGGCTTATTAGAAATACATATTTATATCAGCTAAACCTGTGAAGATGTGCTCAGTTGTTTAAATTTTCCACATCCCAGTTTCACCATTTAACCAAAGTGTGTGATCCTGGGCAGATCATTTAATCACACTGTGTCTTATCTGCATCTCTGTGATGCACTTCAGAGCGTATGTTAATATATCATGCTGTTATTTAAATGAAGCCTGACTATAGAGTTGCTCCATATATAAAAAATACCTATACACTAGACACAACTGTTGGCTTTGTCCGTGTTTGTTTTTAACAGAACTTCAGTTCAAGGAACAAATATAAGTCAAGTGGCTGAAGGCATCATAGGTAAAGCCATTTTTATTACAGCAGTAGCACATTCATAGTTACAATTAAGACATTAGCTCTCAGACTGCTTAGAAATAACACTGACAGGTTTGATGTTACTGCTTGAGAGAACGGTGTCAAAGACCTCAGGGGGATGTGTTTTTTATGTGGAGGGGCAGGTAACTGGTGGGAATGGCCATATGAATTGACATGCCCAGGGACAGTCAATGGGTGGGTAATAAAACCTGCTCACGATGTGTGTCCTTCCTCACCTGTCAGCTCCATCCTAGCTGTGCTCCAACACAAGTGTCCGTTTATAGGTGGTGCTTTGGCACCATGTAATGGCTAAAACTAAAAATAACCTCAGTTTTAAGGGAGAGGGTGAATTCCCAGCTGTGTCTGCATGCCCAACTCTAGCCCATTGCTAAAAGGTAAACCTCAGGTCACGGCGGAAGGCTCATTAGAAATGCATGTCCCAGAACAGACTTACGCTACATGATAAAAGCTACCCCTACTACAGTGATCCCTCAGACACACTCTAGTCAGAAAAAGCGTATGAACTGTACTCAGATCATGTATTAAATGCACCAGTAACTGGATTCATACTTAGAATACAGAAGAATTATACGGTTGTATAACGATGTGATTCAGACCCAACAGTAGCCAGAGCAATGGCAATATCAGATGAACTCAAATATGAAGATCGCTCTGTTACTTCTGCCGGAAGTTAGAACCCTTTTTTCATGGTGAAGGTGTAAGGTGGTGCACTGCTGACTGATGCACATTAAGAGGGGTAGGTTTGAAGGGGGGGAGGAGCGGATGGCTTTAAAAGGAGCACTCACCTTGTGTTGCGGGTGATTCAAGGGGGTTCACGCTTTGCAAGTCAACTGTCATCACTAATCCTCTGCATCAGTTTATGACGTGTCACGAAAAAAGTCCTCCTACTGTCCCCCAAATGCAGTGCGCGCAATTCCATATGGTATCCTTCGTGCCCCCAAACCGCCCACCCAGGCCCCAATCTACATTTTTGGTCACATTCGTGCCAGATGGCATTTCAACACACAACAAAAAAATAAAACTGCAGAATCATTACAGATGCATCATGCAGGAATCTCAGGCGTCCGCGGCCAAATACATGCAAATCTCCTAATTGCGCCAGCAGAAATGACTTCACAGAAAAAGAACAGTGCAAGCAGCATCATCAGTCTTTGATACTGGGAGGCACCTTTAGATTAAGTTGCCATATCCGAGCCGCTGTGCTGGGAGCTGAGCAGCAGTGGAGGCAGACATTGGCCAGTCAAATCACACCTGACAGCACAGAAAAATCCAACATTAATAGGCAAAAAACATACCAAAGGCAGGCATGCTACTCAAGTGTTCAGCTTTGTACGAACCAGAAATCTTTTTTGAGTGCCCACACCCTCTACAGTTGCAACCTTTTATATAAACCTACTTCCAACTACAATGCTATCGAGTTTTTATTCTCTGACGGTGTTAAGAAACAGAAAATAGGCAAAGTCAATAAATACGTGCCTGCAGCGATATGGTTTTGTCAGAGGTTTCTTATGCGCTTGAACACGAGGTGAACTCTGCCAAACATGTCTAAGCATATTTTGTATTTAATTTGCCACTGCACGGGTAGTCTACGGAAAACAGCAGTGCTGACAACCAAGGCCACGAGCTCAGATTGCGGTACCTGGAGAGATCGGTGGCAAGTGCCGAACAATCCAAGGCATCATCTGGGCTCTCCAGCCCCAGTCCTTCTGAGAACACCGGGTCGGGGTGGGGCTTGGCAGATTATCGACATTATCATATGCATTTGATTTATGCATGCTGTGTTATCTGCCTGCATAAACTAATCAAATGTATGTCATAATGTGTATATTCCACATTTTTATAACACCCACAGGAGCAGCGCTCCGCGGCAGCATTTAGTTACTTACTTGTCAGATGATGATGAGAGATGTCGTCTCCCTCCTCGAATGCATCACAGGTGGCTCAACTCCCCATGGTGACTAGGGCCTTGGGGCTCAGGGGCTGGAGTCACTATGGCCAAGCAGCAGCAGGGCTGCAGGTGAGGGTGAGAGGCAGCTCCAAAAAACAAAGGGCTGACACTGCTTGTCGCCTGCTGAGTCGACTACTAGCATCCAGGCCTGCCTGCTCCAATTACACTGCCATCTCTCTCCGGGCCAAGGCTCCCAGGCAACATGTGCTCTGCTAAAGTGTGGCACTGCACCCAGCAAGCTCCCAGACAGACCCAATGCACATAATCAAGCGACGCTATTATTCTTTTTCACTTCGACCAATTATGGACTTTTACAAACTAAAAGTATCCCCAGTCCTGACCTACGCGGCTGAGGCCAATTTTTTTCTTGCTCCAGAGGTTTGGCGCTTGTTGGAAAGCCTTTTTTGGAAACAAGTTCTGAGATTACCTTCATCCCTTCCCATTGAATGTGTGAGAAAAGAACTGGGGTTAGCCTCACTTTATATTGCAATGGTTTGGAAATCTCTAACTCTTTACAGCAAATGCCTGGACCCTCCGAAAAGAAGTGGATTTCGGGCCATAAATGAAGCCCTGTCTGGTGGATCGATTCCAGCCTTAAACGCATGGCAGACAACCTGTAAAGGCATTTTGGACACAATTGCTCAAAGCACAGACAGTTTAATGCAACACCCACTCAAGGTAAAGAAAAAACCTTCTAGATTGGGACTGGATTGCCACGATGGATAGGCTTAGTGCTCTTCCGTCCAGATCTGTGGGTAGGAAGGAACACTATAGCCGAGGTACAGTGCTTCCATACTTAGACAAATTCCCCTCCCACATGGAAAGACAGTTTTTTCTGAGATTCCGCCTAAACCTCCTTCCCACGAGGGAGGTGTTGGGAAGAAGGATTAAAAAGAGAGAAGATCGGATTGTCTTGTGTCGCTGCTGTGGCCAGGAGGTAGAAACTCTCCAGCATTTGGTAATGAGTTGTGCTGTTCTTTCAGTCTACAGAGAAAAATGGCTGGGGAAGCACTTTGAGAATTTGGACCTTAAACCTCCTCAGGAGAGGTGGTCCATTTTAAGATGGGGAGGAAAGGTATCTTTAACCTTGGCCTTACTGAACTTTGTCAGAGAGATGTTTTTGATGTTGGACATGTAGAATTCTCTGATCTTCCTTTCCTCCCTATATAGTTGTTGCATTTTACATTTATTCTTTTCTTGTGTTTGAGTTTGTATTTGCATTTAAAGTTTTTTCTGGAAACTGATTGATGCAATAAAATAAAAAAAATAAAAAAAGAAATACAACTCAACATTCACCCCATGCTTATCAGCTTCTGCCTGTAATGCAATGCTTCAAAGCAGAGATGTTAGACCTAATTCACCTCCTCAGCTATCCTGGCTTCTCTCAGTTAAATCAAATGCATCTCCATAAATCATTCCGTTCCCTGGCCCCTCTGCTTACTTTACCCATTCTGCCAAGTATCAGCTTCTCATTAACAGTCTTGAGTGGGGCAGAGTCAGACCCCCACCCTCCCATGCGGTGTTACCCAGATCAGATGCACTTCACTTTTGTTTTGAAATTGAATTCATGATCCAGGCAGCCACGAGGCCCCCTTTGAGCGCAAGGCCTGGGGCAGTTTGCCCCACCAGACACCTCCTCGTGACGGCCCCGTCTGTACCACTATCCACAAGGACCTTGTATAAACCATTTATGTATACCAAGAACAGCAACAGGGCCAAAATGCACCCTTGACGCACTCCTGCTGATGTTTTGAAATAAGGGGTACAATGGCCATTTGCACAGCCTTTTGTGTCCAAATCTATACTTATCAAAATATTTAAAATATAATTTGGACAGTTCAAGGACCTGAGCACATGCCAGACTTTAGATCTGTTAACTTTATCAAATGTTGTGCTGGGGTCCATGAAGGCAAAATAGACTGGCTCTTGTTTTATATATAAGGAGTGTATATTATTGTGCGAGAAGCAACAACATTCCTTGTCACTGTGCAGTGCAGGCAGGTTTTATGACAAATGAAGTGGTACTACACACATCACTGCTATTTGTGCTATTGTCCAAAATATCCAACACTCCAATGAGTGAAACTGAATGATGGCTTTGATTTGCATTACAACATTACTTGTGTGGGTGTGCTCTACGCTACTAGGCTTGCCAGCTTGTGTTTGTGGTCGTTTAAATCGTTAGAGCTGGTTGGACTATAAAACATTTTGCGAGTTATAGATATGCATTTGCTGCTGTTGTTTGTCCCACCTTTTATTCAAAATCCATAGCATTTACAAATGAATGTAAAGATTACCTATAAAACATACATGTTATTCATTGAGTGGCCAAGCTCTGACCTGTAGGGAAGTAGGGCAATGCCCGAACCAAAAATGCAAAAGGCTGGTGTGGCCCATTTTTTCTGGTCCAAGTGAGCCACTTTTTTAACAAATGTGGGCGAGTTTAACGAGTTACTTCACTAGGCAGCTAGTAGTTTTGCCCATTGTTGCTGAATAAATATTGTTTAAATTGCACAATTTGCATCACATTTTGTAACAAAACTGCCCCTTGGGTACTATTCAAACAGTCTGTCACAAAAGGAATGAATTTCCATTTGCAACGATGGGCCACTTTTTCATTGGTGCCCGAAACAATTTCATGCTGCACTCCGACCCTGTGTTTGGCATATTTTGAAGTGTTTCTCCTGGCAGTACTGAGCAGTACAACTGAATGCTGGTAAAGATGCATGACAAACCCAGCCAGTGTGCCATTTGCCTGCTTAGCACTGGGAAGCTTCTGCAGAGATGGCTGAACAGATATCTTGATGGGCCAAGTAAGACCTTTCTTCTTTAGAACTGTGAAACACAGCGTGTACATTTGATGTGCTGTGTATTATTTCTCTCCCCATACCATTTCACAAGCTTCTCGATGTAGCTGATATGTATATGTTCCCTTTACCCTTTTCACTTCTACACATTCTATTTCATGCTTGCTCCTTTTGGGCAGCCACAGACCTCTGAAATGTGCGTTACAATAAGTGAAGTGGTGGTTGCTTCTAAAAAGCAATGGGCCTCATTACGAGTTGTAGGTAGCCATGGCGCTATTTCCTTTACATAACACCTGGAAAAACCAGGCGTTGAGGAAGGGACCCGCTAAGGGACCTCGGAATAGGGTGGTAAGGGATTACCGGCACCATTACCGCCCAGCTCGTAATGAGGCCCAATATATTGCCCACATGTGGAACTCTGCACTTGACTTAAGATTAAGCATGATTTTAACATCATAAACGGAAGCATCAATTTTAATCTTTACTTTTCTGTAGGGAAAGCCATGCTTTTCTGCTAAGGTCTAAAAACAAAGCATGCACTTGCACATGAACGTCTGTGTGTGAGGCGTGATTGCTTAGTGCCATGTATGTATGTGTGGATGACAAAGAACCCGAGTGAGAATGGAGAGGGCATAGCAAAGAGCATTTTGGGAACATAAGAATGACCACAGCCTTTTAAATATGACAACTATGTCATTGATGAAAGCAATGGCAATGCCATGGCAACCACCCTATGCAGGGCAAGTCATACCCAGAAGCTCTGGGGCCAGATTATCAAAGCTTTGCTCTGGTGCAAAAAGGGCTGCAAATGGATTTAGCACCGATTTTACTGCTTAGATAATTGAGAATGGAGAAATCAGGTTTAGCCCCGACTTGTATTATGTAAACATGTTTTCACAGCGGGCAAAAAGGAAGCTTTTCAATGTGTTATGTTTGATGAGCAACATAAAAAGAACTCTAGCAAACAGATTTTGTTTTATGTTATGTAGCAAGCATAGTACAACAATTATATGATTTATTTTTGCCCCAGTGCAACAGTTTTTATATCTATTGTGACAAGACCTGTTTGATATTTTCAAAGCGCTTGCTCACATATTAGAACCTGTGCAAATGCTAGATAATTTAGCCCCAAGTAGGAACTTAAGAGGCGTGTGTGGTAGCTGATTGCTGACTACCGCAGGCAGAGTCTAGCCACTTGAAGTGGCTGACTACTGCCATCTATGGACCTTCAGCATTGACAAGCCATTGTGTTTATTGATCTGAGCAGTACAGGGGGAGTTGAAGGAGGGGAGACTGGGTTGGAAGATGAGTACACAGCATCCTAGCATGACTCTAAACAATGATGAGAGTTGGCCTGTGTGTAAGTGGGCCAGACTATTTGCATCTCCTGCCAGTGTTCACATGTACCAACATCGTTACCCACTCATGTGTGCCAACAACAATTGAAATGTGAGATCACCAGTATCCCCTCCTGAAAGCCATTTCCTCTTGTAACTGTGCACATGGCATCAGATATGTACTGTTTATTATACTGATCAAGTGGCCAGATGATGACCCTATGTCTGGAAATGGCCCAAGGAGCATACCAACACCCCACGCCAACAAGGAGAGATGCATTGAAAACAACTGAAACCACAGGCCTGACCAATGTACAATTGCCCCAGCTAAATGGGGTCCTTCATTTATTTATTTGTTTATCTATTTACTTGATTTGTATGCACCTCTTTACTCCAAAGATCTTTATAATTACAGCAACTACGGTAGGAATGAAGAACAAAACACAGTTATGTTGACAAGGACAAACCAATCCAGCTAAGTATGATAACAGGCAGCAGACAAAAGATGCTGCTTTAAACTTAGGTAATCCAACATATATGGAAAACCAATCTTTCAGATGAGAAACAACTAAAGTTAGAAGGGTAGTAGGAGAAAAGTTCAAAAGGTGATGAACTGTCTGACTATTAACGAGTTCAAGCAAACTAGTACAGACAACTGAGAGGACTGGGTCGAGATAAGTATGAATGGAGCCCAAAATAAAGCTTTGACTTCAGCTACTGAACAAATTGGTAAGTAAGAGGTCCCCAGATATACACATCTGACCACCATTCACTCAGGCTCAGTCAACCAATCACACAATAGGGCAATCATGCAGGCAGGCCATTCACTCCACCCTGACACCCATAACAAAAGATGTGAATCGGGGAACGTACCCAGCCTTTCAGCACACTACAATGCATTCATGTCCATTTCAGTCAGGGCAGTCTCATTCATTGTGTCACACACACATAAACCAGGCACCCACAACAGAAAATGTGAGTTGACTCCCACCTACATTAACACAAGTCCCACCCGTAGGGTGTACCCACAATGTACAACACCTGGGAAGGTTCTAGTCAGTCAGACAGGAGGCAGGCCCAGCGCCATATATCATATTTCCACCCAACAACCAGTCAGGGGGAAATGGAACAACGTAGACATATATGGTGTCGGTGTCCAGTCAATTCGTCGAAAAAAAACTGGTCGACTGCAATTTGGTCGACGCAATTTGGTCGAAAACCAAATGGTCGAATTTTTTTTTTTAATTTATATATTTATTTTTCGGGTTTTCGTTTAGTTAACAAAGGGGTTTTTAGAGAAAAAAAGGGGGTTGTGGGGGGACCCCCCCAAAAAAATAAAAAAAGGGTTAAAATAAAAAAAAAAAAATTTCGACCATTTGGTTTTCGACCAAATTGGTTCGACCATTTGTCTGGTCGACCAATTTTTTTCGACCAAATGTCTGGCAACCTATGGTGTCTCCACTCAACAGCCATTCAGGAGGAAGGGATACAGAGTCAGGGTTTCCCAGGACTTTGTGAAACAAGGTAAAAGGCAATAGAAACCAATAGGCCACAGGGGCCATCTTGCCTTCTGTCAGGAATCAATTGATTCCTATGGCAAGGCCAGGGTGTCCCAAAAATGGAGGACACTCAGAGCCCCTGCAAAGTCAGCATGCAGCTGCCACCAGCCCATACCCTGCTTTGTGGCAACACGCAGGTGCCCAGAAACACATATAAGGGGTTCAAGGGTGTACCCTCACCAATGGGTGCCATAGGGTATCCCATGGATGATGTTCACCAAACGATAAAAATGAAGAGCTGCACTGCCAGAGGTCCAGGTTGGACTTCAGTGGGAGAACACATAGGGAAAACACACACAGAGAAGTGGTAGACCCTGTCCCTCTGTAAGACATTTCTAGCATCACACCAGGCCATTCATCAACTATTCAGTGTCTTTCACTCAACATGAGCATGGACTTCACTGCAGACCCCTCTGAACATTGTTTCCACATTCAACTGTGCAATCATGTTGATGCTTCAGAAGTCTGTGGAATGGGAGAGACTGGAAAAGGCTGCCTTTCAACCATCTGCTCCTTTGCCCTCCAAAGTCAAAGTAGTGTTATGTTCAACCACTACACTACTGCCACACATTATACTGCTATGATTTGAAAATCATCTCCATGCACTTGGTGATATGCATCAGCAGCTGGCCTATAACATCCCCAAAGTCACCCCAAACTAACTTATTGTGTCTGACATGCAGCTCATCAGTAATGTCCCAAAATCATATCCTTTACAGATAAATAAAAGATTAGAACACAGATTAAAATGGGGGTATTCCTGAGGGTCAGTGTGTCATCATACCAAACCAAAAGGAGGATAGTGAAATGAACAATGTCATGAACAAATGGTTATGTGCATCTGCAGGAGAAATGTTATCAGCAGGCCTGGTCACTGAAAGGTAGAAGCACAGTAACTTGTGAAGTTGTGTTGTGACTTATCCATTATGTACTCTACTGCATATGGCACAAACCCCTTTAATGTATACTACTTCTGCATGCATAAAAAAAGTGTGTGGTATCATGTATTATGTCCATGTTCTCTTACAAATAGTAGTGTGTGACAAAGCCCGGCACGGTAGCATCACTGCTAGAAAAAAGGGGGAGGCCCTTCCCATAAGGCCAGGGAGGGGAGGAGGTACTCAGTGGGTGGGTATCATGGGAGGGGAAACCACTTGTGGGACCAGTGATGGCCATATTGGGAGAACACAGTATCCCTGCCAATCATTTCACCCTAGACCCTCTTCCTACAACCTTAACAATAGCTCTTTCCCTAAAAGGAAGGGTCATGAGTTATAGTCGCACTACCATTTCCCTAGAAAGTACGGGGACTATGAAGAGCACAACTCACTCGAGGGAGATCAAGGGTAGAATAGGGAGGAGTTGAAAGATATATGATTGACAACCACTGAGAGAAAGACAATGGGTGAACCAAAGCAGAGTGGAACCAACAAGAGCGGTCTAGACAACTTGGAATTAGTACTGAGATGAAGAGGAAGAGCAGAGGCATAAACAATACTCCTCACAACCACAATGAACAGTCTAGTTGTTGCTGACT
Source organism: Ambystoma mexicanum (assembly GCF_040938575.1). Taxonomy (NCBI): domain Eukaryota; kingdom Metazoa; phylum Chordata; class Amphibia; order Caudata; family Ambystomatidae; genus Ambystoma; species Ambystoma mexicanum. The sequence continues at coordinate 1,078,965,973 of NC_090935.1, read as the reverse complement.
GCTCATTGGCCACTGCAGAGTAGAACAGTAGGAAAGACTCAGGGAGCAGTTATCTAATCCTCCCTGGAGGAGCTGCAGGAGCCAACATGGTAAGGACCAGGGCCAGTCCAGAGTGGAACAACCAGAAGGCAAGCTGGCAAAGAGATGTTCCTGGTGTTCCTGAAGTCTGGGATGCAAGTGAAGGGGAGAACGTGCTACTCAGAGGAAGATTGAGGCTGCGGTCTTTCCAGGTTGACCATAGCCCACTGCAAGGCTCCCTAGCGCTTGCTGGTGGGAAACTAAAAAGGTGCAGTCAGCATCTTCATAGCCGCAGTACCTGGCTGTCCAGTGAACCAGGTCTGCCCCGCAACAATCGATAAATAAGGTCTGAGACCCACCATACAAAAGCAACACAAGTCATATTCCTTGTGGCGGTACTTTGGAGAAAAGGGCCCCAAGTACCCAAAGGCAAAGAAGAAGGTTCTGGGATCCGCCACTAGCTGAGAAAAACACAAGTCATCTTCCTCATAGTGGTACTTGGGAGGAGAAGGCCCCAAGTATCCGAAGGTAAAGAAGAGGGGTCTGAATCCAACCACTATGTGAGAACCCCACAAGTCATCTTCCTCGTGGTAGTACTTGGGAGAAGAGGGCAAAGAAGACAGGTCCGGGACCCACTACACGAGAACCACGCAAGTCATCATCCTCATGGTGGTATATGGGAGTAGAGGGTTCTAAGTACTCGAACGTAAAGGTGAGGGGTCTGCTACCCACTCTGATGTGAGGTATGAGATCTCCAAGAGAGTTTTACTAAGGACCTTACTTGGCAGGTAAGTGAAGCAAGTTGGCACATGCAAAAAGACAGAGAATCAGAGGACTTGGACCAGTGCAAGTCTTTTACTAATGACTATACTTGGCAGGGAAGTGCAACAATTTGGCCCAAGCAGAAAGAGAGATAAGTAGAGGTCTAGAGCCTTCAAAAGAAGGAACCAGAGCAACAGAATCATTGCCCCCGGTTACTGTGTTACAAGAAACAGAGGATTTCTAAGAGAAAGAAGCAGGGCAATTGAGTCATTGCCCCTGGTTGTTCTGTATATGAAACAGAGGATTGTCAAGCGAAGGGACCCGGGCAAGGGAATCATTGCCCCTGGTTGCGAAGCTTGTGGTACAGAGAAACATCTAAGGGATGTATGGAACTTTGTTTTACATTTAAGAACTTTGGGTTTTGAACTTTTGTTATTTGAAATTCTGATTGGATCTATAACCTATTCTTTTCAGCTAAGAAGACCTTTTGTTCTTTCAACAAAGTCAATAGTGTAAGGCTCGTGCTTAAAAACCTTCTGAGGTATTAAGCGCATTATTAATTACTATCAATATTCCACTCATGCTCCTGGATTAAAAGTGATTCCCGGGAAAGGTAACTTAATAATATATCTCATGCAGGATGTCCCTTGCTACAGCTGCAGGAGGATGTGTGTCGTCATGGTCAGGTGCTTGGTGAGGCTTTTGTGTGGATAGAAAAATGGTGGGTGGTGAAGCTGCTGTAACTTCTGCATCTCAAATACCATGTATGCCAAATAACCTTGTGCTCTCACCCACAGTTGCACAGCATGAAAGTCACCATGATGCTGTGAAGGATGTCAATGATGATGATAAACCCACAGAGGGGTAATGCGCTCATGACCCACACATCTTGGAAGTTACAGCAGCTTCACCACCCACCATTTTTCCATCCATATCAAAAGCATCACCAAGCACCTGACCCCCATCATGAGTACCACATGGCTCCTGGGACATAATGTCACCCCAACATCTCCATCCCAGCTGCAGGCATCATCACCATGGCCACACACATCCTCCTGCAGCTGTAGCAGAGGACATCCTGAATGAGATAGTTTTGATGAAGTACAAAGTCTGTGTTGCAATACTCTGGAACCTTCAGACTTGCCCCATTACTTCTACAGTTCAGGAAAGAGCTCAAGAACCCACTCCCACTAGGAATGGTTCCTCCCTAACATCTAGGGCCACACACCCTGCACTCGCCATCCTACCTGAGACTTAGTAATTTGCTCCCCACTGTCGCCTCCCTTAATTACTTGACGATCCATTGCTGCCAATTTCCCACCCTTGCCCACCTTTTTTAGCTCCCTGCCCCCTTTTTCTCTGCTTGCCTCACTGTCGTCTTCCATATATGATTGCAAAACACTCAGTCTGTGGTAAATAAATACCCTAATAGGAATAATAATACTAATAATAATAATAATAATAATAATAATAATAATAATAATAATAATAATAATAATACTATTGTTTAATGTATTTATTTATTGTGTGAATTAGTTTAAAAAACAAGCTTTACACACACATATACACATTACAAATGGTACAATAGCATCACATTTACAAATTTAGGAAATGCATTTAAAAAAGAGACATTTCATACAACGGTAAAAACAACTTCAATAAATTAATTACATTAATTAGCAGCCTGTCTTTCAGGTTATTTAATACATTCCATCAAAAATATTCCCAAGTTAAAAGGGGGTGAATAATAAAATAGGATTTAAAGTCTCTTCCCGAAGAACAGTTGAAACTGACCATTCAATAAAAAGACGCGTCAAGGTTTCACCACTAAGTTTGCAGCATTGAAACAGATGATCTGTTGAAGACAGCCCGGACCGACCACCTTCCACATCGTTAGTTAAAAATAAATGTAATTTAATGCATAACCAAAAATGTCTAAGATGTTTTGAAGCATGTTTGGTTATGTATTTCTGCGGAACATTAAAAAATGTAATATTCATAGAAAAATGTTCAAACACTTTCCACGAGCAGAGATTATCCCTGTTTTTAACCTAGTCTTCTTCAAATAATAGCTTCTTCACCTTGCTTGAATTGTGGTCCAAGTATTCCAAAGAAATAGATTTATAAGCAACCACAGTTAACACAGAGTTCACCCAAATCTTAAGAACCACACAATTACCCTGATTGAGCAGTGCATTAAATTGAGTAAATAGGTTGGATGCTGGTGGAAACAGTACAGATTGCAAGAGAAGTATTCTTCTCCAAAGAACCTTGGTATTAAGTGAAGTGATACCCAAAATATGTTTAATCGGGGGAAACGGAGTACTCCCTGGAAGTTTCAGAAATTGTTTCCAAACAAAAGCCTTCTCCTTAGCCAATCCAAGTTACCCTCCCTGACCTCTGCTCCATTAATTAATTTCGTAACAATCACCTGGTTATAAAGTTTGAGTGCAGGTACCAATGAAAAGCGGCCACATTTTCTGTCAAGCACTCGAAGTTGAACTGCACTGTAATTGCTCCTAATCCTATTTCATCAATTGCAGTCAACAATGACCATTTTGATATGATGATCACGGCAAGATATTTAAACTCGGTGACCACATGGAACCTCTTCCTGTCAATATACCACCCATAATTTGACCTCCCTAATAAGATCTTTCTATGGTTAAAGATCAACACTTTGGATTTTATGACACTGCTATCTAAGCCAAGGTCCCTAAAGAAACTCTGATCCCGCAGAAGAGACTTCTGTAAACCAACTGCTGTGTAATCCAGTAAAACAAGATCATCCATGTACAGAAAATACTGAATTTTAACCTGGCCCAATCTCGGAGGATTGACCTCTGTCCCCTCCGGTGCTGTCCTGATTCCCAGAATATATAAGGTGAAAAGAAATGGGGCAAGAATGCATCCCTGATGTAGACTTAGACCCACCCTGAATACCCACCCCTCTTATTCAACCTGACCTTAATCTTTAGATCTTTTTGAAGGAATTCCAACATTTGAACCAGGGCCTCAGGGTAACCCCATAACCTAAGCATCCCCAAAGCTTATTATGATCCACACAATCAAAAGCCTTGGTAATATCAAGAAAAGAAAGATTGATTGCATGATTTGTTTGGAATACCTTGTTCTTTAGAAGCTGTAAAACCAACCAGTTAAGGGCTGTACTTGTACCCTTGCAGAAACTGGATTGATTACAATACAGCTTATTGGCAGTTGAAGCCCATCCCTCCAGTGCATGCAATAAAAAAACAGAAAATATTTTGAACGAGGCATCGAAAAGGGATATAGGGAGATAATTCCCCAGATTCGCCCTAGCGCCCTTTTTGTATATTATTACAGCGATTGCCTCTCTCCAAGTATCCGGGCACATAGTCCACACAACCACTTTGCAGAACAACTGAAATAATATATCAGCCCAAAAAAAGAGGCTCTGATTTTAGTGTTAGGTTGGATAGACCATCAGGTCCAGGGAATTTGATCAATATCTAGTACGTCCCAAGCCTCCTCACCCGAGGAGAAACCCTGATTTCACAAATAAATGAACCCCTGTATGACTTACAAGAGTGTACAAGTTACTAAAATAGTCCTCCCACTCCTGGCCAGAAATGGGCTGATGTTGTAGTGAGAATTGCACCCCTGCCCCTCGAATAAGACTCCAGAAATTGTCTTTCTGTTGAAAGGACTAAGCCATAAGCATGTTTTCTGCATCATTCTGTAAAAGCAAGGCACAATGTCCCTTTACTCAATTCCTATAAGATTGTTTGAGCGTGGCTATAGTTTAAACCATGATTATACCCATTTTTAAGGTTTCCCTAATGACCCCTCTCAGCTTCTTCATTTCTCGAACCTCTGCGTTATAGCTATGTGAGAATGCCAGAAGACAACAATCTCTTGTAAGATTCAAAGCTGTTATGGGGTGAAAATAGACATGGACACATATCTACAAAGAGTCCCCCTGCAAGGTCCTGATCAATCCTAGCATTGAACCAATAAGCGTACTTAGGTTTCTATATGACTGACTGATTCTGAGGATTTATATCCAAAGCGTCTGAAAGATGCTCAGGAGAATCAGTCATGCTGATACCACCAAAATCAGCACTGAGACCATAGTAATCATTAGCAATATCAGACTCCATGCTAAAGTTTTCAATAGAAGGAAAGAAGAGTGAAGACACAAATCCAAAACCAAAGTGTATTTGTACAGGTCATTAGACCATGTGTATCTGGGTGGGACATTGTCCTGATAATTCCCACTTAGGAGAACCAGGTCCAAACTATCTAAGCAGGCACGGAATAACAGCCCCCATGCTCTAGCATATTGAGAAAAAACACCTAGTAGACCCCAATAGATACCACTTGGAGTCTTAACATTCAGAGTTAAAATTACCCAAAATTACAAAACACACGTTAGGTAGCAAAACATATAAATCAAATACATTAATAATGGCTGCTAAGAAATCTGTTAAGATGGTTGTTGCAGGATTAAAATACATGTTTAAAACAATTAGCACTCTAGAAACGTGCACAGATAGATCAAGCCATGTTAATTTACATCCTAACATGTCGGGGCGGTCAACACATATATCTTCAATTTTCGAGGCAGGAGAAAAGCGCCAAGCACAAATGAAACCACCATATGGTCAACCCTTAGGTCCCTTACTCGCAGGATCATAAATAACCGTGAACCCGTCCACTAAGGGTATATCAAGCAAGAGAGATTCTTAAATACATATTAAGTCTGCCTCAATCTAGAGTTCATCATTTGAGCAAAGATGGCTAAACCCATGTGTATTCCACTACACAAACCTCACTGGGGAAATTCAGCAAGTGCCCCTATGCAGTGGATTGTGTTGGTGTAATGAATTTATAATGTGAGAACAATCATACGTCACATGCCCATTCATCATCTGTGGTAGGTTGTCGTTGGTCATATTCGTAGCAGATAATTGTTTATTTATTGTTAAGGGTTCACAGGGATTAGACTCAAATCCACCATCTTGACCCATGTTATACATTCGCCCTCAGCCATGAGTACGTTGTAAACATATTTTGAATAGTAGCCTATTTTAACCATGTCAACACGTCGAAAGTCTAGAAAGAAAATTCTGGCAATATATCTTGAGGAGAGCCATTGGAGGCTGGCTATTTGACCAAATAATGCCGGAACATATTGTCGATTCAAGGGTTAAAGTGCTTTAACCTTACTCAGAGATATATAACTCAGCTGATCCCCCAGAGATGGTGCCATACCTGTGGCAAATTACACTTGTCCAACCTCAAGGGCCTTGTCTCTCTCTCCGGTAATCTGAAAGTAGAACCCTCAGGGGGACCCCGAGGGAATCTAGCTGGGCCTGACAACAAACCTCTGAACCCAGATGCCTGTTACAGCCACTATCTTCTTTCTTCCATGGTTAGGAAACTCAGGGGAGCCATACCCAATGGTTGAGCAAGCACCCCTTCTGGCTCAAATGAGTGGACTTTGGGGTCAGGTTTCTTGGGGATGGGATTAAAGGCCACACGCGAACCGACAGCTACTTGACCAATATCCATTGTCTCGTTTGGTTGTATCAAGGAATCAGGCTTCACTGGTGAGCAAGCCTGAAAGGTCTCCTCATCAGATTCCATTGGATAGGTTGACAGAGAGGAGATATCCAGTACCACGTCGAAAACTTCAGCCTTCTTTGGTTTAAGATATGCTGTTATCAAAGATTTTTTATTTACTTCTTGTTCAACCAAAGACGGCATCCCACCACCAGTCGTTGTCTGCCTCAATAGGTGAATCTTATCCTTCTCACAGGCACCTCCTACCTTGGATAATGATACCCGTGCCTGGGTTCTCGGAAAGCCATCCTGATCTTCCCCTTCTTTGTGGAATACTTCAGTCTGGGCCTTAAGAGATTGTAAGAATTTAAGATAATCTCTTTTATTCTTGGAAGGTGCCAAAATGGTTTTTGTAATGTTCTTAGCATCCTTCTTCCTTCTATGGCCAACTACCACAGGCAAATCTAAAGCTGCCACAGTAGTTGCCTTAGAACAGGGAGCCGTCCCACCCACTTCATCTGGCATTGCTTGGGAGGGGATAGTTTCAAGAACTGATGTAGCAGGTAGCTCAAGGGCCTTTTGTGAGGGGCTCTGACAACATGCACCCTCTCCCTCATCTAGGAAACCAAGCTTGTTTGTTTTAGTAGAGTACAAAGAAGAATCGCCCGAGAGGTTTGAATAGCAACAGAAACTGAATTCCTTGTTGTCGGTACATCCCCAAGCAACACATTTTTACAGAGTAACCCCGTAGTACTCAATGCCAAAGTAAAACCCTCAATAAAGTTCACTTTAGCAAGCACGTCTTTTAAAGAAGATCAGACTTCTCTTAGTTCATACATATTCATGTTGTGCCCGCGATCCGTTGTGTCCAATATTCGAGACAAAACCCCGGAAGGAAAAAGCACCCACTATCGGCCCTTCCTGAGCATGAGAGTCGTGACGCGTAGTAGTACGCTCGCCAGGATTACTTATAGGCCTCGCCGCCATAGTTGGGGATGAACAATATGTGGCGGCTGGCCCTGACTGATTGAAAGAATGGTGAGCATCCGGCAATGGCGGCGATCCATGCCACATAGTAGGGAACATATCTGCCTCCAGCGTAGGAAGCACAGGATGGTAAGAAGATGCTTTATACAGTCTGTCCTCCTCCATGCCTTGTGGGCAAAAGGGAGATGCATGATTAGGTTGTATAGTAGCACCGCCCAGAGAGAGACGCACACTTTTAGCAAATTCTGAGGACACTACAGGTGCCAAAATAGACACTCAGAAATGAGGTCCGACCCGACCCGATCCGTCAAATCCTCTGGATCAGGGTGGGTTAATGACATTGAGCAGTCAGTATTGATAGACACGTCAGTAGATTCCCCTGATGGCGAAGGAATTTGTTGTTGCAACTTAGAAGACCCACCTCCTGTACATTCGTCTAGCTTTTCAAACTTACACTCCATACACTTACCACTACGTAAGCCCGGCTTAGTTGAAAAACAAAGCAGCCACTGGCAGGGACAACGTTAAAGAGCAGAGTGCTAGTAATTCCCCGTTCAACTCGCCACACCAGGCCAGTTAGCCTGCACTCCATATTTGATCAATCGGCTATTTAGCCAGACACAAGTCCTAACTCCTTATCAAGAGCTCGAAGGCACCCAGGGCCGCCGACACTCTCTAATCGTTTGCTGTTGATCCACTGTTGTAGCCCTGGGACACATTGCTCTATGAGTGCCGGGGTCTATTACTATACCGAGTTCACAGTTCGGGGTTGCAGAAAAGATAAAGCTGAAATATTACACTCTCGCTGCCGCAGACTTGTAGGTGTTTAGGGATCAACCTTAGTGGGTCTGCAGCAGTTCCTCATAATGCAAAAGGTATAACAAAACAAGGTTGCACAGCCGGCCGCCGAATACCAACAGCAAACACCAAATACTCAGACGCACTCTCTGCGTCACTCCACTTCCTGCAAGGGGTTTTAACGTGATGTTACGGACACTGTAGATAGACTCCGTCACTCCGTGCCATGTATGCAGCGAGTGAAGCAGAAACAATGTAGAACTGTGCTCAGTTCCTCAGACCAAACACTCAGACGAACTCCTGCAGAGCCATATCATCCCCTGCCTGGTAGGGATGCTAATGCTCCTCCATGGCCACAGGTATAGGTCAGCCATGGAGGCAGCCTAGGCATGGATAGTGGATAATAGGAGGGATGTTTTGAATGCTTGTTCCTCAATGGTACCGATGATAGGGCATGTGAACTAGTCCCTCAAGGGCATGCAGCAGTAGCTGCAGACGGTAACATAGCTGAGGGAAGGACAGTTGACTTATCAGGAGAAGACACTCTCATGCATGGGGAGAAAATCCACAACCCTTTCTGACCCCACTGACCCCTCTAATACCCCTTTCCCCTTCATATTCATAGCATAGCCGTGTCTTTTGTTAATATCAGTCTTGCAGATGGCTGCTTGTGCACCCTTCTATCTTCCACAAATTCCCTGAGATTTCAGTCTGCTGCTTCCAAGTTAGGTTTGTGACACACACTCATGCGTACACATATACACAATAGTAAATAGAAATACACTTATGTACAGGTCCATGATACATTGATGAGGATACCAGGGGCTACAATCGACTTTGTAGTATGATATGATATGATATGATATGGCATTTATAACGCGCTTATACAGAAGTGTTTCAAGGCGCGACCCGGGTCTTCTTGTCTGTATTACAGGCCCTTGTAATGAGCTGAAAGTTCAATTCGGACTGTACTTATATAATACAATGGAAAGTCATGATTCTATTGATGACACTGAGGCAGGTATTATGTAATATTCGTTCCTTATTTATTCATTTGACAAAGAAAAAAAACATTTTGACAGAACTACTGATCCTGGAATACCCCAGCCATCCATAATCCTTTTAATGTCCTTCTCCAGTTCTGTATAACCTTCACCTATAAACCCTACCAACCATCTATGACATGCTTTCTTTCAGAACAAAACACCTTATATTCCATAGCATTCCCGAAACAAGCATTGGCCATGCCAACTGTTTGGGCTTTTGTGTAGGCATGGGAACGCTACATGCCAGGCACAGCCGCAGTGGTATTAACTTGTGATTTATGGTAGCAGGTGCCAAATGGTGCCAGTACAAGGGCATCTAATAGCCGTGCCTGGTAAATGCCTAATATGTATAGATAAGGATTAGCATGGCCATGGGCAGTCAATGGGTGGGTAAATACGCCAAACCATACCTACACGCTTTGCGTGTCCCCTCATATGCCATTTTCCCCTAGCTGTACTCTAATGCAATCATTTCAGCTTATAAGTGGTGCTAAGGCACCAACTAAAAGCCAAACAAAACGATGTACTACATAAGTGAAAAAGCCAATACCCTCCTGCACCATAAACCCTGTTGGTAATGTTTCAGAAATTAAAATTAAACGATCAGCAGAGGAGATCCTGAACCCAGTTGAGGCTGATTTAAATTGACATAAACAATAGACCACATACAGTGTAGGAAAATCCAGAAACTCAGTGACTTTAGAACCGGTCTTAGTACAATGTTAGATTATATAACTGTTTTTGTTTGCGAAACAGCTTGAAGTAGGTATAGGGCCACATTCTGACAAAAAAAGCAATTTGGCTGAGGCTGAATACTTTCTTTCTGTTTTGCTCCATTAGAATTATTTGGGCTGGTTTCACTGACCAGGTGCACACCTGAGATGTATACGGTATTTCCTAATTTGCTTCTCAGTAAATCTTTGTGAATCCGGCAATTTGTCTCAATTAAAGTCGATGCAAGAACTTGAGTAGGGAAGATTGAGTGCTGCTTGCAAAAGTAAGAAGAATTCAACATTGACAGCATTTTTGATTACATATCAACCCAAAGTGTTTGTGAGTTGGAGAGGAGTTGCACGCATGAGTGACAGGGGGGCAGAGTTTGTTTCTTTTTGAAATCCCAATGGGGACACTGGAAGTACTCCCAACTGGTCAAGGGGTCCAGTGTGACTCGGGTAAAGTCATTTATATGTCAAGCCGAGTAACATGTCCCTGCCAGGGAGACAGCTCAGAGTACCTTAATATTGTAAAGTCTATTTAGCTCCCCTTTGCGAAACTCTGACCAAGGAGGTATGGAGTGATAGGTGTTGGGGTGGGGTGGAGCTTGTAGTTACATATCAAGTTTTGCAATGTGTTTCCATAGGACCTTCAAAGGAGAGCTAAGGTGCCATGCAGTGACCTGTTGTGTTACTGGAGACAATAAACCACAAGTGGGTGCCTTGTTGAAGTTCATGGCCTTTGGACAGACTGAGTTACATATCAAGTTTTGCAATGTGTTAGTGAGTCAGGTCCAATCCTATCAGTCTCTCTGAGGAACCTCACTCCTCAGACCTCTCTCGTTCATTATGGGGCAGGGTACCACAGGGTAAGTAATGAGAGTTGGGTGCACTCTGTCTGGGCTGTTCGGTATCTCACTATCTGGAGCCAGATGGCAGTGCTGAGTAAAGACAGGCCTTTGTACACAACCAATGCACAATGAGAATGAGGGACCACAGGAATATTTATGAGGCTGCTTTTGCAGGTGTGGCGTTTTGCACACAACAGTGATTGTTGGTACACGGCCTCCAACACTGCATTTGCATTAACAATGTGACTTTCAAGCAGACCCTGTTCCTTGCCGAGAGTTAACCCTTAATGCATCAAACGTGTTGCTTTGCAAATTTGACTTCTGTGTGAAGGCAACAGCCTATGTATGATGCGTGCTGCTAGCACAACCGATACACTATGTTGTAATGTGCACATCCGAAGTAGTCCAATGTGGAATGCTTCTACTTTGCATATGGTTACCTCTTGCCCGGGACAGGCAGTCCGATTTTAAAGCCGGCAGAACTCGCTATCAGCCTGAAACCATTGAACAATTCCTATATGAACTGGATGGAGAGAACGTCACTTTTTACCTAATCTACATTGAAAGTCGCAAGACAATGCAATGTGTATGATTCTTTATGTCAACTGAAAATTGCAATGTCATTGTTTATTGCAATCTGTTGCTTTGCATGTATAACGCATGTATAACGCTTGCAATTTAAAGTACCACTGCCTTTGCATCAGTGTTAGCTTTGGCACATTTGAGGAAACTATTTCAAATATTATTCAATCAATTCAATTGCTTTCAGAAATTGTAGATTTTCATGCAATGCACAGCTAATTGATTAGCAAAAACAACCCTATTCCACACTTCCTACGTATGACAACAATTAATCATAAGCAGTAATTCATAGCACAATGAATCTTTCCAATTTGTTTTGCAACCTGGGGCCAGATTACAGAAACCCGCACAGGTGCAAGTGCAAAGTTGCATGGTGTGAGCACGAGGGAAACACTTGCCCTATTTCTAAAAACACTGGAATGATTGCACCATTGCAAGTGCAGTTTGGCATGTTATGAACACCAGGGCAACATTTACGTGTAAAAAGATACATTTTCAGTGCAAACTTTGCCGTGTTGAAAAAATGCAGTGAAAATGTATCTTATTTGCCCTAGGGCAATTTTGCCCTGGTGCTTATACCATGCCAAACTGCACTTGTCATGGTGCATTGGTTTTCTAATATGTCCCAGTGTTTATAGAAATTGGGCAAACTTTGCCCTAGTGCTAATACTGTTCAACGTTGCCCTAGCAGCGGTGCCCAGTTTCAGTAGTCTTGCCCCTGGTGGTTTGTATTTGTAAAACTTGCTGACTTTACATATGCATCATCAGTTTTTGTTTTAGCATATTTGGTGACACCAGCACCACCTCATGGTCAAAACAGTACATATGCAATGTGGTTGGCAGACATTTTACTATACAATTAAGTGTTGTGACAAATAAAATGATAAGAGAGCCGAGCGTGCATTGGATGATCAGAAAGGTTTCATTCTTGATTAGCTATCACAGGCATAGTACACATGTCGATCACTCAGTACATTTAATTGTATTCTGAAATTGTACATTGCTATAACATTGAAGTCACACATCTATTACACACTTCATAAGTATAACAACAATAATGACAAGCACTCATTCATTACACACAGGCAATTTCCAACGATTAAATAGAATTTGAAGAAATGTTTAGCATTATACATCTATTAGCACTTTCAGGGCGCCAGGGCCAAATAGGGTCTCTAATATATTATTCAAGAATGATCGGGCTACTTGGTCAAAGATTTTTACCCTTTATTTTCATCAAATACTAAAAGATCAAACTCTTCCTGTGAGCTTGCAAACGGCTTTCTTGATTATGTTTTACAAGAGAGGGTATAGGAAGAATCCTTGCAATTAAGAGTCAATATCGGTTCTTGATGTTGACAGCAAAGTTTTCACATCTGTTCTCTTGATACGCCTGGTGGCTTCGTCGGTCCAAACAAAGCACATTAAAAAATGGCCGACCAGTTTTAGGAAAAAATATAGTACTAACCTGAACAACCTGTTGTTAAAATATGTTCAAAATGTAGAACTGAAAGGCAAAGTAACTGCCACTTATGTGGCAAGTATCAATCTGATGTCAGATTTTGATACAGTGAACAGAGCACTCCTATGGCAAAAGTTGGCAAGTTGGAATATTCGATCTGGGCCCTTGAGACTTTTGATAGACCTTCATGAAAATACTGAAATTAAAGTCAGGCTAAATGGGAGGGGTAAAACAACAGGCACCGTTCAGACATTCTCCGGTGTCAGACAAGGGTGCATTTTGACCCTTTGCTATTTTAATTTATACTTATCTGATGTGGGAGAGACCCTGGATAAAAGTGTGTTTGCTTCACCAACATTGAACAATCAGCGACCACCGTGGATCTTATATGCAGATTATTTTCAACTATTCGATTTGAGTCCAAGTGGTCTGCAGCAGTTGATAGACGCTTTTATCCTTTATGCTAAGTCTAATTACCTGGTTATCAATAGTTCTAGATCTAAGGTTCATTGTATCATCAAGGAAACAGAAGATAATGACAGGTTATTGGTGGGTAGATGGTCATAAACTAAAGATGGTGTACTCACTTTTTTACCTGGGATTTTACTCTCTACCCAAGAAAAAATCAACCTCAAATCTGCCTCGCTCATCCACAAATGCTTAAACAACAAAGCCCCTAGCTACCTAACTGAAAGATTTACTAGAAAAAATTCTACTAGACCAACAAGAATAACCAGCCTCAACTGCCTTCTAGTGCCCAGATTTAAACTGTCCACTATTGGAGGGTCCAGTTTCCAAGTTAGGGCAGCTCAATTGTGGAACTCCCTACCTCACGCACTTAGATCTGACCTAACGTTCAACAAATTCAGAAAGAACACAATAAAATGGGTCACTGAGAATCCTATGTAACCCTCATTCTCCCCACGCACCTACCGCATGTATTGTACCTGATATAGATTTGGTATTATGTTACGTCAGCCTTCTGACTTGTTGTCAGCATATCGCTTGTACTTGTACTCTTTTGCCTAACCCTCATCCTGTGGAGCCAAGAAAATTGTTCTACCATGTTCTGTAAACTTGTAACTTCTGTAAACCTGTAACTTCTGCAACCAAGCTGTAATCCCTCTTGTCACATGTGCCCTGCTACCTCAGGGTCTGGCGCACACAATAAATAAATAAACAAACAAACAAACAAACTAAGGTAAAACTGAGAGAACACTTAACCTATAGAACCTTTGGCTTATTAAATCAAATCTAGAAAGTCAATGGCACATTTTCAATACTTCCAGCACTAAAGTTTTATCAAGGTAAAATGATTCCAAAGCTACTTTATGGTACTGAAATCGAGGACATTTCCATCTTGAATCTGCTCCCTAAAATAGAAGCACCACTATCGAACAAGCTGTTTAGGGTACCAAATTCTCTTCCTGGGGTAGTGCTAAAGTATGAACTGGTAATTCAATCACTTTGATCAAAGGGAATGTGGAACTTCTTGAATTTGTATCGGGACATTTTGATTGCAGAATTTGGAACACTCTATGGTGATGTTACTTCTTCCTTGGCTACTATGTCAAATGGTGAGCACATGAAATGTATGTTTCTATATGCGAAAGAGAGCAAAGACATTTTATTATAAATTGTCTCTAGTCAGGAAGAGCTCAAATTTCGACCTCAGTGCACCAAATATCACCTGAAACTAAGGATTTGATTGATACAATCGAATCATTACACAATTATCCAACCCTGTTACATCTAAGTCTTGAGCATAAGAAGCATGAGATGGTAGCTCCTTTTTTGACAATATACCCTAGTATACCGGCTCGAAATTATTTCCTTAGGTTTCGCTGGAATGTTTATGCGACAAAGGATATTTTTTTCAGGTACCATATGATCAAACAAAGAGATATGAAATGCAGATTTTGTGGGGAGGAGAAGATTAAAACAAATTAGACACATCATTTTGGAATGTTTTCCCTTTTTGCAATCACTGTGTAAAAGGTACTTTGGTAAGTATCTGGGTTTAGAGGACACAATAGACGAGGAAGGCCTTTGGAACAGATGCTTAGGGGGTTTTGTAACCTCTGATTTGATAGCAGAAATAGGTTTCCTAAGGTCGATGGAGTTGAGCTACATTTATAGATTTGGTCATAGTTGTACCTTTTTCTAATAATTTGATTCCATTTTATTGCAAACATCAATTCATTTTATTTTTAATGTTTAATTTGGTTTTACCTTGAAAGGAATTTTAACACATTGTATGTTGGCCGGAGACATTTTGTTGGGTTTAAGCAATTTCTTTTTTCTTTTTTCTTTTTTATGTAATACTAGCTGGGGTACCCGGCGTTGCCCGTGTTCTGATCGAGTGGTGTCTCATGTGCCCTGGAGGATGTTGCTCTTGTCCTCTTGTTGGCAAGTCTTGTTTCAGTTTGCTCAGGTGTCTCAAGTGCCCTGGAAGATGTTGCTCTTGTCCTCATGTCAGCAAATGTTGCTTCAGTTTGCTCTAGCATCTCATTTTCCCTGAAAAAAGTTGCTCTTGTCCTCTTGTCGGAAAGTTGTGCTGCTGATGGTTGTTGTGTTTCAGAAGCTCTTGATATTGATTTTCGCTTTGCATTAGATGGGGCTTTTCCAAGTGATGTTTGTTTTTTGTGTGGCATGTTTCAGTCACTCAATGGCTTTGGCAATTTGAGAAAGGAGGATAGCTCAGAAGCAATGTGCTTGCCTTGGAAGCAAGACGACACGGAGCAAAACGGGTCCATAAACACTTAGAAACCTCTGCGTATTAAGCGCGTTATAAATAACCCATCATATCATATCAAAGGGTCCAAGAAAGATTGATTGATTGTGCTCTCTTCTTGTGAATGAAATTAAGTAAACTGAAACCTTGACATTTCTGATATTCTAAGGGTGTTACAATATTTTTTATTTAGTTTTAATTCCCGTTGAAATTGCTTTAATAAACACTTTCGAACTGTATATAGTATTAATACATTTCAAAGGAATAACAAACACATCAAACATTTTGCTTCAGACACTTTTAAAAATGGTGAATCGGGGTGGGCATCAGTAAATGAGGGTGTCTATTGAGTGCATTTCTTTTGCATTCAAGCATAGACTACAATCTTGCCCCAGACAAATCAGGAATCCATGCAATATTTGATAGCAGTGTGTTCAACAGTGTTGATTTGTATAGCCCGACAAACATACATACACACACACACACACACAACAAATCATTTTTGCATATAGGATTTTTGCATTCAAACATAGACTGCGATCCCGCCCCAGACAAAAGAGGAATCCATGCAAAACTTGGTAGACGTGGGTTCAACAGTGTGGATTTGTATAGCTGGACAAACATACACACACATACATACATTCTGCTTTACATATAATGATTGATTGCTAAATTGTATTGTTAAAGGCTGCTTGTCAGCCAAACATTTAAATAGAAAAAGAAAAAAAAAGGAATGCCTGTGGACAACATCCACCAAAATATAGTCTATATGAGACAAAGCTGCCCCTTGCTAAAATTCTGTGAACTCCCTTCTGCTCCCAGAATGTTCTTTGACTTTATATGAATCACTGACCCAAACACACATCTCATGCTTGCCCATCTCTCCTTCAAGACATGCTGCAGCACAGACACATAGGCCACTTTGCTTTTTGCAGTTGTCTCTCTGTTAGCTATCTCACTTAACCCCCGCAATGCTCCACCACTACACACCATCATCCCACATACTCCACTTGAGACTAGAACTTCACAATTCCACACGAATCTAGAACACTTCACACAACTTCACCACTCCTCCAAGAACCCTCCACACCATCCGTCACCCCACCATACCCACTCTCCACATCCTCACTCCACCAATACCCATGCCACTCCACCACTCCAAACCACCACACCACCTATACAAACTACCACACCACTACTTCATACCTCACCACTCTACACCACACCACACCACCATACCACTCTGCCCCACCACCTTACTCCATTCGACAACACAACACCACAACTTCACAACACACCACACTCCATCATCCCTCCAAACACCCCCATTTTTAACACCATCATGCCACCAACTTTCCATGCCACCACTCCAGCACACTCCACAACCTCAAACCACCACACCACTACAAAGCACTACTCCACACCACACCACCACAGCACTACACACCAGCACAGCACTCTTCACCATTACCATAACAACACTCTACCACCACTCTGCACCAAGGAACCACCACAACACACTGAGACAGAAACAATACACAGCAAGACACCACCACTATATACATCATCCAAACATTCCACCCCACCACTCACAACCCCACTCCACACCACTCTACCACTCTACACCCCATCCCATGCCCCACTAGCATATCATCACTCCACACCACCAGACTCCTACTTCACACCACCACCTCTCCAAACCCCCCCTTCACACTCATATATCACTCAGCACCTCTGCACTATTAAACATCACCACCCTGCCACACTACCACGTGTACACTCCACACCACCTATACAAACTACCACACCACTTCTCCATACCTCACCACTCCACACCACACCACCATACCACTCTGCCCCACCACCTTACTCCATTCAACAACACAACACCACAACTTCACAACACACCACACTCCATCATCCCTCCAAAGCACTACTCCACACCACACCACCACACCACTACACACCAGCACAGCACTCTTCACCATTACCATAACACCACTCTACCACCACTCTGCACCAAGGAACCACCATAACACACTGAGACAGAACCAATACACACCAAGACACCACCACTCTATACATCATCCAAACATTCCACCCCACCACTCACAACCCCACTCCACCCCACTCTACCACTCTACACCCCATCCCATGCCACACTAGCATATCATCACGCCACACATCCACACCACCAGACTCCTACTTCACACGACCACCTCTCCAAACCCCCACTTCATACCCATGTATCACTCAGCACCTCCACACTATTAAACATCGCCACACTACCACATGTAACTCCATTCAAGTACACTTGATGTCAGAACATTGTCTGCCACTACACCCCAACTCCACACCCCTATTACACACCAAAACACAGTACCTCCACACCACTCCACACTACAGCACTCAATGCTACCACACCATTTCACAGCACCACTCTGATACTCCACCCTACTCAACCATACCATCATCCCAACCCACCTCACCACTCCATCACACCTCATCACTCACCACTCCCTCACCACTCCACCCTACCTCACCATTTAACCCTCCACACCAATATAGCTATTGCCTTCACTCTCAACCCCCACTCTAACCATGCCCCTATTCTGCACTCAGCCCCCACTTTACTCCCATGCTCCACTCTACTATCAACCCTGTCTACCCGGCCCATCGTTGCTTACCCCTTTCGACCCCCACCCACTCACATTTCCTCACCCTGTTACACACACTCTTCCTCATACATCAATCCTCCACCAGGGCAGGCAGAAGATATGCCAGTGCTTTTTGGGGCCCATTTCTAAATGATGTTTGGGGGCTTCCTTGCCTAATGCTAGGAAAACAGTCTGGACGCAGATCACGCACAGGTACTTTCATTTTGAAACTGGGGCTGTTTTTTCTTCCCTCTTTCCATATGCACACACATAAAATGAGCTCTCCTTCCTCTCTTGCCTAGAGAGGTGTAAGTCGAGCTGTAGGTACCCATCGGTCCAGTCAGTGGACTGCCCCTGGCATTCTAGACCAATTCCGGGCAACGGCTGTGCCCTTTAGGTACAGCGGAACCTCACAACAGGCAGCATCTTCACATGTGGGAATCTGCTCTATGGCTCCCACCAGCTGCACATTTCTTGTAGAGGTATTTATGAAGCGCTTTATCTTTGGATGACAGATTACACAGTGGCAATGGGACTAGGAGGGCAACACGCATGGTGAGACTCTGATGCATGGGTGGCAGAAAAGAAGCATTAACTCCTCCTTTTCTCTTTCACTGCGGGTAAATCTGTCACAGTGTAAAGAGCATGGAGATGATTACATGCAATCGCCTCTTGTAGAGACACTCGTCTTTCTCTATTTTGCTAAAATTAACCCCTGACAAGGTTTTTCAAACACCTACCAAGTAAACCGATTTGGTTATATTCCATCCCTCTCATTCTTCTCTCTTCACAGTGCAGAATTTTTACGACTGTTGCCCTGACGAAGGCGGAACCCTTTACTCCTTGTATCTTGGCTCTTCCTGCCGAAATGCAAGACTTGTGAGGGGCCTGCAGGTTTTTTGTTTCAACCATCATACAAGACCCTGCTTCTAATCCAGTTCCCCCACTGTGTTGGCAGGTTTGACCTTGGGAAACAAAGTCTTTCCCACGATGTTTTGCTGTTGACTCTTTTATTTAAAAAAAAAAAAAAAACTTTTGGACTTGCATTGATATTACACAAATCATGATTGATCAGGATTGACAAGTGACACTCATGACGATGAGTCATATATTGAATGTCTAGCTCAGTGTTTTGTTTGCTCAACATGGCAAGGATGGCATGATCCTGCCCCCCTTTAATGCCCTTTCTTTTGTGATTTTTCACACAGTTGCCAATTCTGCTCGTTTCAACTGTCTGTTCCCCTTCCCTTCCTTATTTCCTTTCTCTGCTCTTGTGTCCACACCTCTTGAGTTATGAATATATGTATTTAGGTTTGTACTTTTAAGTTGTCCTTACCAACCAAATTGTTGACAAATTTCTTTTGTATTAACACACATTATTTTGAATGCCTTTTTTTATTGTGTGTCTTTGTTTTCTTGTTGCATTACTATTGTTTAACAATTATCTGTCTGTTCAACTGAATACAGAATCAACTCAATTCTTGATTAAATGGTGTTTGGTGTTTCTTTATCTTGTCGTACGGTTGAATGCGATTTGCTTTAAGACATTTTTATACATTAAATAAAAATTAACCATTTCCTTTTATTTTTGGTTAGGTAGAGGTTTGACATCGAGAGGTTACCAAATTATTTAACCTGTTTCTGTCTAAAACCTCTGGCACAGCAACAAGCTTTACCTTGGTTCATAGGAAAACAGTCGGAGGCATCCATGCGCGGCTGTAATGAAGTAAAGGGGTCAACAGCATCAGATTATCATGGCACAGGCAGCAGACGAGAGCTGAATCAAAATATGTCCACCCAAAAGCTTTTTTTCTGCATGGTCTTAGTATACACAAAACCGGAAACCAGAATGAAAAGACAACACAGGCATAATAAGATTGCTGGATACTGAAAAAGGCCAAAGGAGATAATGGCCTGAAGGTGCGAGCAAAGGCAGCCTGTAAAATGCGTGGAGTAAAGTGCACTTTTAATGTCCTGTATTAAAGAAGTATATTGTTTTGTCATACAGATTACAACATGTGGGCAAATGTTTGGGGAGCCCCTTAAGGTTTGGAGCCCATATTAACCTATTAATTTGAATGGGCCTGATGCCATCCCTGATCTCCACCCACCTACACTTCCTCATTCCTCTCACCCACCCACCCACTTTTCCTCACCCCTCTAACCCATCACCTATTCTCATCTACATCTACCCTCACCCACACACTCTTCCACATCCTCCTCTGCCCAGATACCTTTCCTCAATCCTCTCTACCCAACCTACACAATCTTCCCCACCACTCTATCACTGCACCAACCACACTTTCATACTCGTCCCTACCCCCACACATTTACCCGTCCACACCCCTCTCCAACCCTACCCCATCATTCCACACTACAATTTACCCCAATCACTATTCCACACCACTCGCTACCCTATCAACCCACCCTTCCACAATCATCTCCACCCCTACCAACCTTTAGTTTAGTTTGGTTTGTTTATTTGTGTACCACAGCCAAACCCTGGGGTAACTGGTCGCATTAGACTTGAGGAACAGCATAGTTTACAGAAGGAGTGCAATGTGCTAAGGGCCCATGAGGTGGTAATGAGGCCTGATGTTGCGCCCAAAATGCTTGCGTGCCCAAAGTTCATTGACATACACCATGCCTTTAACTGCAGGGGACCCTCAAGAACAAGTGGATGTGCCTCTCCCTGTGGATCCAGGAGGATACCAGGAAAGGTCAGCAACAGCAGTCGAACAACACGTAGTGTGAGGGCTATTGGCTACCCAGAAGCTACTAAGACAACTATGGGTCTGAGTATGCACCACCACACTGAGTGAGTGTCTGTCACAATCCTACTCACCTTTTACACAGCACCGCTACATGCGCACATTCAGAAACTCTGTTTATGGTATACTTGAGAAATTACAATCTGCAAACTGCATCTGCATTGATTTACTTGTTTTACCACTGCAGTTTGAGCAATCTAATTTCGTGTTCCATTCTGGGTTTTAGGTTAAACCAGCAGATTCAATCTGGTACATGTATGCTGTCCGAAAGGCAGAGGGCCAGAGGAGGCATACTAAGTACATTTGTTTGCAGAAAGCTACTAAGAGCTAGAGAGGCCTTAATTGCATTCACCTGTTCCAAGCTACTGCAGGCTAGGCTGCAGAGAGCTGGAGAACCCTTAATTACAACCCACTGCTGCAGGCTACTTAAGCCAGGGCTGGGCTTCATTGGACACAGATGCCTGAGACTGCAATAAGATCCACCCTGTTGGCCACTTGGCTGGGAGGGCCTTTATAAGCTCACTTTGAACAGAAGCAGTTGTCCGTAAACTGCTTCCACTGGGAGTTCTTGCTTGTGCTCCTGTGACCAGTTTTGGACCTTTCCTGAATATCCTTTTTTTTGGCTTTTGAATCATGTTTGCTGTTGCTGCTTTGCAGCACCCTTTCCAGTCTGCCTGTGCAGTCTGCCTGTTATTTAACCTTTCCTTGATTTCCAGATTTTGACTTCTGAAAACTTGTCCTGTTTGCTGTTAAAGACATTCAGTTCTTTACTTATATCTTTTCTGCCTGCCTGCAACAAAGTAGTCAGCAAACAAAACATAGGTAAAGTAGTATGCCCATTTACTCATCTGGTCCTTGGAGGACGGGGCAAGAAAAGGAAAAGGTCTTGAAATGGAAGATGGTGTTTGTTATCAACCTGCAAGGATTGGAGGGCTAGGAAGAAGGAGTATGGGGGATCATGGGAGAATTATCTTTTCTTTTCTTGCTGCTGTTATGAAATAGAGTGGTGCATAGTAAAAGCCAGCATGCCATGCCTTAGAATTAGCTACTCATTAAGATGTTGAATGCCAGCCCTATACCTAGAACACCGACTTATCAGAGCAGAGATGGGTAGGGTATGTTTTATTTGTTTTACGATTTTATGATGGCATTTCACTGATTGAATAAAGACAAATATAGAAGAAGAAACTGCATTTATGTTCCTAGCAGGAACAATTGCCAGCTCGAATCCCTATATGAATCATTTTGTTGTACACTATAATTATACAAATAATAATTAAATTATTTCTATTCTCATAGATGTGAAAAATGCTGTATTTAGCATAATCTAATCAACATGTTAATTAAAAGTCTGTAAAGCAGCAACACAAAGAAGCAACACATTACCACTTGAGCTCATTTGTGCCTCT
Source organism: Ambystoma mexicanum (assembly GCF_040938575.1). Lineage (NCBI taxonomy): Eukaryota > Metazoa > Chordata > Amphibia > Caudata > Ambystomatidae > Ambystoma > Ambystoma mexicanum. The sequence continues at coordinate 1,078,943,636 of NC_090935.1, read as the reverse complement.
GTGAAACTGATGTTTCTTTCGCGGGTTTGATAAGGTTAATCATTCTTTTTATGTATGATTCAGTAATGTTCAGTGGCTCATTATGTAAGATGTAAATAACGTCTGCCGCCCGGAACACTTCAGTGTGAAATTAATCTGAATGCTAATGTTCGCAGATTTTTTACATCTGTTGCTGGAGCTTCTATTTTCTGGAAGCTGCACACCTGAAGATCTTTGAAATAGCAAAGAAAACCGTTCAACACAGAGGGAGCGCAACGCCCTTTCAAAAGAGGTCAACATCTGTGGGCGTTGTACGACCGGAAAATATAAGGGCTCCCATTGCCTGAGCAGGAGCTATATTGTGCAAAATGTACAAGCAGTGGGGAGTGGACATTTCTATATTGTTAATTTGTAAGCCTGTCATCGCAACCGAGCTCCGTTCAAGGGGCCCCAAGAGCTGGGGGCTATTTATGCATTTAAACGTGTATACAGTACTGGGCCTAACCAGAGGGAGGAGGGGAAAGGTGGTGGTGGTGGTGAGGATGGACAACAGAATAATGTGCAATCCTTAGCACATTCCGGATGCAGAAAGTACTGAGGATATGCACAGGGGAGGATAACATAAATGCATTTAGCATTCCACATTATTGAATGCATGAATGGGCATGAAGAACCAGTGTAAAGGGAGCCAATGTTCATAAAGTGACCTCCTCTCAGACACATATTCAATCGATATGAAGACATGTATGCATTTGACAATGATAGAAAAATCTTTAGAAGGAGAAGCCAACAATCAACGGAAAATCACAACCTGGTGTTACCCTCACCCTTAACACACAAAGTTGCACATTTATGTTTGGGATGGATAGTTAGCACACTTTACATATCTGAATCACTAAATTCATGGTTTTATCTTTAAAAAAATGCATTGCAAAAATATATATTGTGTGATTGCAATTCTCTGCATATAACAATGCAATCAATAAATGCATCTATTTACAACCAGCATGAATGCATTCAGAAAATGTTTTAAAAAATATATGAATTAAATATATGTTAACGGCAGCCATGGAAAGAATGGCAAAAATGCAGACATGTGTTACATGTTCTTGATTTATTTTGAACAATTTATCAGGGCAACCGCTTGTTGAAGAAGAAAATGGCATTTAAGGATTTGTCTATGTATAACAATGCACCGTAAGGCAAAGAAATTACATTATTGCCTATGTACAGAAACTCTGAAATGTCAAGGTTTGCTGACCACACAGAAGTGATAAATATTCTTTAGTAATAAATACCTCTTCAGTCCCATATTTTGCAGGATTAAACTTCCTGACATAGACTAGCTGAGCAGTCATCTGTAATGCTCTGCCTTACTCACTGAATTAACAAGGTATCCATTCTTGTGTTGGGAGTTTAAAACCTTTACTCCTCTGCAGTGTTCTATGAAACACAGAGAACACAGAAGGGTGCATTTCAACTGGGGATTCCAATTAGGTGCATAGCTGTTTAGCAAGAAAGCTGGAGCAGATACTATTTAACAGTAGTTCCAATAAATGCTAACCCACCGTATAAGATCTAAGTCTGGGACACTGGGGAAGATGCAGTCCATCCAGGTCTTTCCACGTAAGGTGGGCTTGTGGATGCACCTGTGAATGGGTAAAATGTGGCCTGGAACACATATGAATGGACATACACATGAAAGGGAGACAGACTTCACTAGAATGCAGAAAACCTCACGATATGGTATGTTATGTTATTTTGCACTTATGTAGCGCCTTATATACCATTGGTATGGTCTGAAGGAGCTGGTAGGTTGAACGCCCTTGGTAACCGAAGTTCAGGTCAGTAGAGAGAGTAGGGAGATTCAACGGCGCGTGTGTGCACCGGTTATGTGTGCAGCTGGTGTGGTATTCGTGTAATAGCTGCTTCTTAGCGGTGGTGTGGTGGTTGAGATCAGGGGTATGTGTTCGTTCTGGCAGGATTTATCCAGACCGACTGTGGCTGCGTTAGTGCCTGAGGAGAACGCCTGGCTGGGGGGTGTGTAACCAGCAGTGTTTACTTAGAATGATGGGGAGTAAGCAGGAGATGTTGATATGAGAACAGTTATACAGAATGGTGTCATAGTACCTCTGTGTTCTAGCTGAGTGGTGGTGTAAAGACGATAGTAAGCGTGGGGTGTGATATGATGGGTTACATGCTCTTTCAAACGTTCACTGCATTCCAGACAATACTATTTACGTCGCGCAGTTCTATGCGCTCCAGTCTGTTCTTGGACTTTTATTTATTCCATGCGTCTCTGTCTGCTACACACTCCGGTCTGCTCGTTGCACTCATACACTCCAGTCCACCCCGCACGCTCCAATCTGCCCCACGCATGCATTCCTATCTGCCGCTGTATTTCGCATTCACCCACCTTACGCAGTCACCAGTTCCTCGCATTCACCCGTTCCCCGCACTCATCCACTCCCCACACTCATCCACTCCATGCACTCATCCGCTCCCCGCAATCATCCGCTCCCCGCACTCATCCGCTCTATGTACTCATCAGCTCTATGCACTTGTGCTTTCCACGCATTCAACTCATCCACTCCCCGCACTCATTCGCTCGCTTCATTCATCCGCTCCCCGCACTTATTCGCTCGCTTCACTCATCCGCTCCCCGTACTCATTCGCTCGCTTCACTCATCCGCTCCCCGTACTCATCCACTCCCCATACTCATCTGCTCTATGTACTCATCCGCTCAATGCACTCGTGCTTTCCACGCATTCAACTCATCCGCTCCCCGCACTCATCCGCTCCGCACACTCATCCGCTCTATTCATTCGCGCTTTCCCCGCATTCAACATTAATATGCACTCATCAGGCCCTTAGAGTCATTCGCTAATACGCAGTAATCCTGTTCTATAAATTAATTTGTTCTCTACACTCATCCGCTCTATACACTCGTCCGCTCTATACACTCATCCGCTCTATACACTCGTCCGCACTTCCATACTCATCCGCTCTACATACTCATCCATTCTACATGCTCATCCACTTTACACGCTCATACGTTCTGTGCATTCCTCAGTTCTACACGCTCCTGCCTTCTATTCGCTTCTCTGTATTTATGCACTCATCTGCCATACACGCTCGTCCGCTCTACATACTCAACCACTCTATAAGCTCATCCGCATAACATGTTCATCCACTTTATACCCTCATACGATCTACATACTCATTCGATTTACACACTCATTCGATCTATGTAGTCATCTGTTCTTCCACTCATGCATTATTCCACTCAGTGCATTCATCTGTTTACACTCAACCGCCTAACATGTTCATCCATTCTATACACTTATCCGATGTACATACTAATTCGATTTACACACTCATTCAATCTATATAGTCATCTGTTTTTCCACTCATGCATTCTTTCACTCAGTGCATTCATCTGTTCAACACGCTTCATCCATTCTAACTATTTCATCCATGCCATTCACTTAGTTCCCTCCTCATGTCAGCAGTTTACATCTCCTTACTGTTTCCCTATGATTTATTTTTATTATCCACTTCATTATTTTGATCTACTTTACTCGTTTAATTCTATTTATCTTTCTAGTGTATATTCGGGGTTATTGGCTGTCAATTTCTCGCATCAGGTAGTTTGTTGGGTTGGTGTCGTTGAGATGCTGTTTGTCTGTTTGGGTTAGTTTGTTACCGGTTGGTTTTAGGGGAAGAGCCAGGTTTTCAGCAGTTTGCGGAAAGATGTTAAATCCTCAGTTTGGCAGATGTGGGGTGGGAGTGAGTTCCACAGGGTGGGGGCCAAGGCTGAGAATGATGATCCACCTAATCTGACTGAGTTTGTTTTAGGTATGACTAGCAGGCCGGCTGAGCTTGATTTTAGGGTGCGAGGGGGGTGGTAGGGTTTTAGTTTGTCTTGAAGATATTGAGGTCCTGTTTTATGCAGTGCTTGATGGGAGATGCATATGGTTTTGAAAGTCACCCTTCGGGCTACTGGAAGCCAGTGCAGCGTCTTAAGGGCTGGGGAGATGTGGTCTCTTGGGCCGAGCGCAAGTAGCATTTTGGCTGCTGCGTTTTGTGCCCTTCGGAGTTTATTCAGTTGGTACGCATGGATTCTGAGGTATCACAATTTCACAATTTCAGCACAATTCATGGTTTATCTGAATCTTGGTCCACACTCGCCAAGAAGTCATCAGCATTATGGCAGGTGAGTTCAGTATCTCTATCGTTGTCATTGTCTGTCTGTCCTCCTGTTATGTGTGCGCCGTGAGTCCTATGGGCATATAGAGCCTTATAAATAATACACTAAATTATGAGGAAATACCACATGTGGCACTAGGTGAAAGTAGGTGCATCAAAGGGATGAGCAGTCAAAACCATCCAAATCTCAACAGCCAAGAGGATTTCCAAGACCAAGTTGTTTTTCTTGCCCATGTAGCTTTTCTGCACCCTCATATCAAGTGACAAGTACAGCTTCCTCACAATGCATGTAACACGATAATCACAAAATAAAAAAAACTTAGGAAAGACGTTGGGCAACAACAGGAGGCGGAATCACACCCAACAAAGGAAGGTAAATATTTACAATGGAGATCGTGCCACCCATGCACTGTGTAAAAGAAAGAACCTCAATTAATAACATAACTGTCTATACTAAATAACAGAACACAAAGGGTAATAAGTCAAGAGAGCAACATGGACTACAAAGACACATTTTATTAACAATTTCATCATGAAATCACATAACACACATTAGAAAATTAAGTGACGTGACATGATTAAAGTTACGTGTACATAACATCCCAAATGTACATACACATATGACCCTAAAAACATACAATACAAAACCTGAGTAAGGCAGAAATAATCACCCATGCCACACCGCCAAATTACATTTAGGAACACGTGAAAATTAACAATCGTGTTCATCCGCAAGGGCCTCATAATGCCAGAGCTCCTACAAACATAGATGTAAAGCTGAGGAGCTTGCTCAACAAATGTAGTTAATAATAACTCAACATGTTTCGTTCTAATGGTAACACTGGGAAAATCGTAGAACTCATATAAATGTGTTCTTCCTTAGACCACACGATCTCAGCACCTAATGGTAGAGATACATTCTTAGTGTCATATGGTTTTGAATCACCTGAAAACACATTGGAATCCGATATTATTAATGCTGTGATGGATTAAGTTGGGTGCTCCTCCTAACCTTCAATGAGAAGAGGAGCACTTAACAGACGTTTCACATTAGTTCAATGCTGGTGTGCCAAGTGTCTTGTCAGTAGACAAAAACCTATATATACAGGTAAACAAACCTGAGATTAGACCAGTAATTCCACTCACTCGCTTCAAATAGATCACTTACATAACTCATGATTAAAACATTATCCCCCAAAATATAATTGACTTACCAAGACAAATAATTGGACTCTCATCTTCTTTAAAGAGATCCTTGGGTTTCATGCTCAGGTATAATAACACTCAGGCAAAGTCAGACTCAAATCTTCATTCTGTGTTCTGCAACCCCATGACAAAAAACACAGCAGACAACGCCACCGGTCGAGGCGAGTTCAAACAAGTGTCAATCACAAATATATTACATTTTATTAGAAAGTGCTTACAAAAGGCACTTACACAGCACAAAGCCACGTGCTAGGAAAACATATGTGAGACAGAGATTCGACACACAGGGGGTCATTACGAGGTTGGAGGTAAGGGATAAACGATGCCGGTAAAGGATTACCGGCATCGTTTACCGCTCAGGGCCATTACGACCCACCAACCCACTATTAGCGTCACCGTAACTAACGGTGCCTCAAATAGCGCCATGGGCACAGGCACACGACCCTCCATGCCGGAAATACCAGCATGGCGTAAACAGGAGGCCATCACAAGGCAGGCGGACATGCAAATAACGGCCTACTGAAGCCCGAAAGTACCTTACCGGCATGGAGTAAATACCGGCAGCGCGGAACACCCGTAAACAGCCATGTGCAGCGTTCCCAACTGCCACAGGTGCACACAATCAGCACAGGTGGAGGCAATATAGACTGGGCCAGCACAAAAGGAGCACACCCCACTCCTTCCCACACCCAGTCACACACCAAAATGATTCCAATACTACTAGCAATGCTGGGGCTGGAGGACATGATTGCAGTGGAACTGCTGCAACAACAACAACAACAGGCAGCACAGAGGAGACACAGGAGGAGAAGGAGGGTGAGGCAGGCCCAGCATGCCCCACCAGTGCAGACAGTGGTACCACCCAAGCTTCCCCCAATCCCTTGCATCCTTGCCAGTCCATTCAACCTAACCCCTGAGCAGATGCACACCCTGTACCATCTGGACCGGGACACCATCACCACCATTGTGGACATGATACATGATGACATTGTCAGCCTGATTGAAATACGCACCGCCATCCCACCTCTACTGAAGGTAGTGTCTGTGCTCCACTTCCTGGCCACAGGCACCTACCAGCACACAGTGGGGCACATGCATGGCATATCACAACCATTATTCTCACGTACGCTGAACCAAGTGCTCGATGCCCTCCTGAAGCACACAGGCGACCACATTTACCTACCACGGACAGCCCAGGAGATCTCAACACCAAAGTTGGTTTCCATTCACTGGCCGGCATCCCTGGTTGCATTGGCACCATCGACTGCACCCATGTCGAATTGGTGGTCCCACATGCCATGGAGGTAGTGTACCGCAACCATAAGTTATACCACTCCATCAACGTGAAAATGGTATGTGACTCAAACAAGATCATCACACATTGTTGTGGCCGATTTCCGGAATCAACCCATGATTCAATGGTCATGCGGAACTCACGATACCACAACACATGGAGTGACATGCAGGGCACAGATCCTGGCTTCTCGGTGAGTAGCATGTCAGGCTCATGGTAATGCAATGTGGGCAGGTGATTGGGGTAAGAGATGCATACGTCACCTGGCTGAGATGGGGGGGAGAGATGCGTACGTCACCTGGCTGAGATGGGGGGATGCATATGTCACCTGGCTGAGATGGGGGGGAGAGATGCATATGCTACCTGGCTGAGATGGGGGGGCGGAGATGCATACGTCACCTGGCTGAGAGTACCTGAGAGGATGTACCATGCTCATACCCCAAAGCAGGCCAGACTTGACCCGACATCTGACCACAAAATGCAAGACGTAAGCTGCACTACCACGAAAATGATGCAGTGCAACAACCATTACATGGCCATCAACATGTACACTGCACATAATCAGACCGTTGCCCCCATAGCACAATGCAGCGACAAGCAATTAGGATGGGCAATGCACAGCACCAAATACCATCATCAAAAAGGACAGGTATCCATTACTGCGTACAAAGGAGCCACATGAGGGAAAAATACATGAACACACCCCTACACCAACACAGAGGTCCAGCAAAACAGCATGTCACCATTTGTCGTGCATAGGGAGATCATCATGACGCTGCCATCAACGTTGACAGGATGGTAGCATACATATCACTGCACATCACCCAGATCATGGGAACAACCATCGTGGACTACCACAGTGCATGAGCACTCACAAGGAATTGGCCCCCCCTGCACCCACTAGACGATGACATGCACACCTGTCTGTAAGAGGAATACACACATAGCCGTCACATCATGTGTCCCTTTTCATGCATGGATCTGTGGGTGCATACAGGAAATTAATGCATGCTATGGTGTCATTGATACAGGTCCGATATGATGTGAGGACTTAAACATAATCATTGTTGCCCACATGCAGGTGATGCAGGCTATCGCTTGAAGAGGTGGCTTCTTACCCCAGTCCGGAACCCACAGAACAGGCACGAGGAGGACTACAATTGTGCGCATACAGGTACCCGTGTGGTGATTGAGCAGACATTTGGCCTGTTGAAGGCACGGTTTCGCTGCTTCAGCAGGTCTGGTGGGGCACTCCTGTACGGCCATGAGAAAGTGGGCAAGATCGTCATGGCATGTGTCATGCTACACAATATGTGCATCAGACGGAATGTGCCTCTGCCCCCTGCCGCTGAACTGCAACCACCGGACGATGAGGATGAGGAGGGTGGAGATGGGGCTGCACTTCAGGGAGGCAGTGATGCCCAGGAGGGACGTGCCATGCTTCAGACTCTGATTGACCAATGTTTCTAGCACACATGGATGGGGAGTGTGACATGGAGGTGGAACTCAGGGCACTGGGTATTGCAGGGACATGTACACAGTAGACTGTTCACCAATAAAGCACACATACACAATAAGCAATGTCGGCACATGTGAATTCAGATTTCACAACAGGTGTATTCCGATTATGTAACAAATCAAGTGCACAAGCCCTCCACCCATCACACCTACTCCCCCTCCCCCTCAACTTCCCCATACACCACTCCCCCCTCCCCCCACTCAACTTCCCCACACACCCTTTCCTCCCTCCCCCTCTCCCCCTCAACTTCCCCACGCACCCTCTTCCCCCTCCCCCCTCAACTTCCCCACACATGTTGTGCACTGGCATGCACCATAAGTCCACATGTGACCAGAATGCCTGGCTGAACCTACAGCCCTTCTCCTCTTCTGGCAGCAGGTGGACCCCTGTCCGACCTGCGCAGGTTCTGCCCAGACCTACACAGGGGGCTGGACTTAGTGGAGCTGGCATTGGAGGATGTCCCAGCTTGTTCTGCCACCTGTGCCGGACGCATGGCCTCCATTGCTGCCACCATTTGGGAGAGGACCTGCCGTACTGCTGCCAATTCACTGCATATGTCCTTTGAGGAGGTCTCAATTGCAGATTTGAGGGATGAGGCACATTCCCTTATCTCATCCCTTGCTCGGCCACATTCCGTGATGTGCTGTGTCAACAGCCCTGTCAACTCCTCCTGCTGCTTCTGGATAGCCCTGATCCCCTCTTGGCTTTTTGGGACACTGGTGGATGTATGGGGTGCTACCGACATGGTTGGTTCATCATGCACGGTTGGCGTGTGGTTGAAACTACCGGGCCATGACTCCCCAGGAGACAGCTCATGGCTGTTGCTGTTGTGTATGCTGGATGGGGAGAGGTGTGGTGAATGCGGGGGGCCTGTAGCGGTGGTTGTGCCATGTGGCAGAACATCTGCCTCGTCATCGGACATGGCTGCAGTGGCAGCTGTCTCCCCCACAGTACTGCTGGCAGCCGATGCAGTGCCTTCTGCCACTGGCTCCAGTGTGTTGGTGGCTGGTGTGGGTGGTGTGGTGGGGGCTGTAGTGCACATTGGTGCAGTGGGTTTTCGGGTCGTCTTGCCCTTTCGCGTTAGTCCACGTTGCCCTCTTCCCCTTGATGTAGAGGGGCGGTTTTCTCCCTCCATGCCCCTGGCCTTCTTGTGTGGTGTTGCAGCATCCTCCCTGGGGTCCTGGTCATCGCTGTCTGATGGCGTGCCTGTGGGGGACCAAGAGAGGGAGAGGATTAGTGATGGGTCTACATGCATCAGGCATGCATTGGTGTAGCTGCATTGATATGGAATGGCAGTTGATCGGCATTGGGCTAGTGACATACGGGTTGCTTGACTTTTCGGAGGGTGATGCAGGGATGCGCCTGGGATGAGACATATATGGGGTGCATCATGCATGTGGACAAGATGGTGTTGTGCAATTCCTGTAGGCAGTCTTGCAAATATGTGTCTGGTGGACCCTGCTTTCAGTTCAGGGGGACATCATCGTGTTGGTCTTTGCAGGGTTTCATTTGGGACACCTACCTGCATCGGCCGATGACGGGGCTCCTCGCTCCATGTCCCCCACTCCCTCAATAGCCTCCAGCCCAATGGTGCTTGCGCAGATCTCCTCCCAGGGTTGCATCTTGATGGGGGAGTATGCACCTCCACCTGTTGCCATCGCCTGCTTGCCGTTGGCCGAGAGGATGATCCGCACGCGTAAGCGCAGGTCGTCCCAGCACTTCCAGACATCTTTAGAGGCGTGGGGGGTGGTGCCAACGGCACTCACCTTCTGCGCCACCTTCGCCCATATCTCCTTCTTCCGCTGCACTGCAGGTCGGGACATGTTGGTGGAGAATACGACATCTGCATGTTCTTGCAGCGTCTCGGCCAGCATATTCAGGTCCTCTGGTGAGAAGCGCTCCTTGCGCAAGCGCTCTGCACTTTTTTTGAGTGCTTTGGGCATGGTGAGATGCTGCAGGTAGTGGTAGAGGTGTGGTGGTGATTTGGCTCCTGCTTACAGAGGATGGCAATGGATTGTGTTTTTAAAGATGGCTGCCGAGCTCTTTCCCGTTCCTGTGCGATGACGCTACTTCCGGTTCCGCTTATTAGTGGTGACCGCTAATTGCGGTCACTGCTAATAGCGGTCAACGCTAATGCCGATGGCTTGGATGGCGTTGGAGCTATCTGCGCTTTGCACAATGCCGGTAATGGCGATTTTTCACCCTTTTACGGCATGGCGGAAAGGTCATACCCGCGTACTCCTAATCGCCCTCTAATAGCAGCCTTGTGGCAACACGGACACAGTATTTGCTCCATGCAGGTAAGGGCCGTGTCTTACCGCAAAACTCGTAATGAGGCCCACAGTCTGTTTAAGTTGCTGGTACCGTTGATGGAAAGTTACACCTGCAAAACAGAACCAAATGGCTCATGTCATAATTAGTCCAAACCACTGAAAAAAACATAAACAATGATTAATCAGAATGCATAGAAGAGTTTTATTACTCCTATTGAGCGGAAAGTTACTCAAGGCGACACTGCCATAAGATGAAGATAGACGGAGGTGTGTTTGGTAAATAAGCATGTATGTAAAACACTGGGCATAACAACTGTAAAAGCCCAACACTTGGCTCGAAACACTAACTTTTAGTTTAATAACACACATAAACAACTGATCAACAATAAGAGTTGTCATTAGCCTTATTAACACAAAAGTTTACCTTTCGTGAGCTAACGTGTTCGGAACGAAGGTTTATCGAGCGAGCACCGCATTTCATAGACCGGAAAGGAAGAACAGAGCAGCTCGCCAGAACAGCTGATAAAGCCGATATATTCACGTGTATCAGAACACCAGAAGCCTAAAAATACTCAGTGTTTTTTTATTATTCGCCACAATGGAGGCCATCTTGGAAAAGATGAGATAGCAACACAACGTCGACAGTGACACTAGTGTAAGTAATACATCAGATACATAACCAGTCTAATGTCTTGTTAAGTTCGGTTTCTACGCTATTGCATAAAAATATAAGCCGTTGTTCTTGCTCCTAGAGTTTCTTTTTATTGTTAGCTTGATTCCCACTTGTAGGTATTTGTATTGGAATACTCCATATTAGCATCTCATAAGTATGTCCCATAGAAATAAAATGACCCACTAGGGGGGAATTCAATAACTTTTTATAGATACAGCACTTATGTTCAGTAATACGTGTTTTCACTTTCCTCTCAGTTTTCCCTATACATTTTTTTCACTGGGGCATCAAATGGCATAGATTACCATACACAAATTACAATTTGTCAATAATCTTTGTGTCCAAGGACTAACTAGACCTACATTCATCTCTTTAGATCTTACGGTTTGAGCATAACAACTACATGTCCCACAAGGGGGTATGGCCTGTAGGTTTTGACAAACCCCATGTTTCGGTAATGCTCATTTGCTTGTCAATGGGGATAAAAACGTCATTCTTGGACAACAGATCTTGAAGATTTTTACCACATTTAAAGTCACTTTTATAAGCCTTAGTTTTGTATTATAATAATGCTCCAGGATGGTTGTTAGTCGTTCTATTTCATGCTTGTATGACTATTGATTTGGGATAGCCTCTAGTTCCTAATGTGGTGCATAGTGTTCTGGCCTCAGTGGCAAATGCCTCTCTATAGGAACTGTTACATTTGAATCTAAGAAACTGGCCTATGGGTATATTTACAGGTATATGTCGTGGGTGGCAACTAGAGAATAGTAGTAAAGAATTCCTGTCGGTTACTTTATTAATTGGTTTAACTTTTAGCAGGTTAACTATAGGGTCAGCCCAGATGGTGATGTCCAAAAAATGTATTTCAAAAGAGTTGAGACTTGCAGCGTAGTCCAAAAACCGATGGTCACTGCCATGACACATAGCTACCGTGCTCCTAAAATGTCCAAAGAAATTAAAATGAATGATAAAGTATTCCAGCAAATGAAGTAACCACACGCTTTCATTGCTATGGGGCCAGATCGGGGGGAGTAGTTAACGGGGCCCCCTTTCCCCATCAAGTAAATTTTGACAGATGGGAATGCCCCCTGCTTCCGTTATTAATCCTGCCCTCTCATGTGATAGAATTTTTGCTATCAATTTAATATACATTTTATATATAAATGATGTCAAATGTATATGAAATTTATCAGATTTGTATAAACTAAATATAAAGTGTTTGTGGACGTTGATAAGATGTTGAGATGATTTGCTGGAAAGTTTATATAACCCTTATATTAAATCGATACAAAGATGGGAGAGCGTGTGTGCGCTGTTGCTTGGTTGAGGGCAAATTGAGTTGGGAGGAGTTAGATGGCGAGTGTTAGGGTTTGGTGGCCGGACGATGACACGGTAGTGGGTATGGCCTTTAAGGCCTGACGTTATCATTTTATAACAGATTTTAAATGAAGTTGTATATTTGATAAGCCTTTGACTAATTTTATATAAAGCTGACGGGCATTTTGATAAGCCTTTGAATAATTTTACATAAAGCTGGCAGGCATTTTGATCAGAACTTGAATAATGTTTATATAACCTTTCTATTATTTTTAAATAAAGGTGGCACACATTTTGATAAGAACTTGAACAACATTCATATAATCTTTATGTATATTTTATATTCACTAACAAAAACGTTGTTAAAGGGACGTTATGGTTAACTTGCGCTACTAAAAACCTATCACCTTTACTGAAAGAACTATGCTAAAGGAACGTTCTGGTTACAGTGCCCTACTAAAAAACTATGCAATTCACTGACAAAAAACATTGTTAAAGGGACGTTATTGTTAAGTTGCATTAGTAAAAACCTATGCACTTCAATGGACAAACATTCTTACAGGGACTTTATGGTTACAGGTAAAACCAAAAATCCCCAGAAATTCACCAGTTATGGTAAGCTAAGCAACAATAACTCGCACCACCACTGCACACTTCTAACACTAACACACAGGACATTAAAGATTACATCACAAACCTGCCCTACAGGAATGGGACACTGTAAAGAGGTAGACTACACCTCTTAGTTCCTGTGGAAAATGGTCTTCGGGGGTCTGGATAACCTAAAGGTAAGTGTATTTATTTAGTATTGGTTTATATTGCTTTTTTTCCCTCCTCCCGTCCCTCCACTTACCTGACATAGCTGGCTGGCTGGCACGTTGCAGCATTTTCACACAGTAATGAACTGAGGACTGAAGGCCAAGGTTAGGTGGTAGATATCCGACTCCAGTTACTTCACTGATGACTAGTGTTCCAGACCAGCTGCAACGCACTGATACGGATGATGAGCAGGTTAGTTCTAGTGAGGACTTATTGTAGATCTTGGCCACTTCTCAATGTGAAACATAGCTTGTATGTACATTGTCTTTGTTGATGGGTTCAATATTAATAGTCTCTTTATTTCGGTGCTTCTAGGCGAAACACCGGCAAGCTGTCTGGACTAAGAGCATAGCAAAAAACCTGGAACTTGTATGCAAGTGAGTTCAAGTTAAACCGGGTACGGGAACTAGGAAATATGTGGTATTTCAGTCTCTTACTATTGTCGGTTTCTGATTTCAGGTTCACAGGAGCTGTGATTACTGTGGACCGGACACACCAGGTTACCAGAATGGGACGCAACAAGTCTACCTAGGTGAAGGTAAGGATGAAGACCAAACACGATACAGAATCCTACCGGGGCAAATAGTTCTTCCATTGCGGGTGAGAATGCTACAAACGCACGTAGGTGCTGATCGAACATGCAAAATAAACAGGAGGGGTAAGAGTAAAACTGCTCTGTTAGGAAGCAGACGAAACGCTAAGGGCAGAGTGCGGTCCTGGGCGTGGTTTCATAGCCGCGGACCGCACCCTGTCAGCACTAGAGCACCAAGGATGCCAGATCCATTTATCTATCCGGTGCCATGTTGGGATCCACAGTTGGTTCCTCTTAGGCAGCCATGTTGGGATGGGTTGCCGCCTTGCTCCATGTATGCCTCTGCCAGCCAGCCATCCCACAAACCCATTGTCTCCCTACACTGTCATGGGGGGAGATCCCCCTGGCCCTGACCCATCTGCCTTATAACTGCACTGCAATCCTGACAGCACTCCCCTACAAAGCCCCCCCCCAAGGAGGGCAGACCCAGGTCCTACCTTCGTGGGATGATTATGGTGGTAGAGGGCTAACAAACAGGATGCATGAATGTTTTCTACTGGTTCCCAAGTCCAATCTAAAGCACTGTACCCTTCCAATCCACCAGGTAATGTAATTTTCGGCTAATAATCTTGGAATATAGGATGTCCCGTCCCTTGTACTATTTACCCCTTTTACATTTTCTACTGGAGGAGGATTAGACATTGAGTTTCGTGTGGCGGGGCTGTACTGGTTTCAGTAACTATTAATGGAAGACAGGGTGGATCTTCAATGAGGGGGGTGCCCCAGTTTGAGTAAAACAGGGTTAATGATTGCTGTTATGGGTTAGGCACCATTGAATTTAGAGTGAAACTTTTGGGGGCTTTTAACTGAATATGTTTGGTGGAGAGCCAGACTTGGCTGCCGACTTCATAAACTGGTGCATTTCTTCTTTTGTTATCAGCAAAATGTTTCTGAGTAGCTTTGGCATCGTGCTGGGTTCTGGTGGCTTGCGTAAAGTTCTCTGATACAAGTATGCAGAGATATTGCAGCTGCCACTTCCAAAGTGGTAGTGGGATCAAGTGGTAGTGGGATCAAGAGCTGTGGTACGAGGATCCCTTCCATGTAAAAAGTGGATGAGTGAAAAACTTGTGGCACTGTGAATACTGTTGTTGTATGCATATTCCACTGCCGACACCAGATTAACCTGGGTAAACATGCAACACAGGTATTGCTGAAGCGTTTGGTTAGTTCTCTCCATTTCACCATAGGTTTGTGGGTGATGGTTGGTGGATCGCCTGATTTGAATTTGAGACTTATCACAACAACTCCTCCAACATTTGGATATTAATTTACTTCCTGGGTCCGAGACACTTACAAATTGAAACCCATGTAATCGTACAATGTTTGTTAGGAAAACTTGAACAACAGTCCTTTTATTTGGTAAGACTTTCAACGCGATGAAATGCGTCATCTTGTTCAGGAGGTCTACTACTACCAGGATGGTGTTGTACCCGTTTGAAGGCGATAAATCGGTAATAAAGTCCAGTGATATTGTATGCCATGGAGCAGGTGGTATGGACAATGGTCTAAGTAATCCTGATGGTTTAGTTTTAGAAATCTTGTTGCAGGCCCACACATCACAAGTCTTTACATATTGGATGATGTTCTTTCGCCACTTGGGCTACCAAAAATGTTGCTGAATTTGCACTAGAGTTTTGGTGATTCAAGGATGGACAGCGGTAAAAGCATTGTGGTGGTTGTGTAAAACTTTGTCTTGCATATTCAGCTCCTGTAAGTACAGGTGCCCTCGACTGTACGGTACGCCATCTTCTATAGTTCATTGACCGTCTTGGGACACCCAAACCTGTAACTGTTCTGGTGTTAGATATTGCCTAATTTCAATGCACATCTGATCTAAAGCAGGCAACGTTCAACTTGTCATTCCCAACAATTTACTTCCTGGGATAATAGCCACGGGGTCTAGAACTGCATAAACATCTGTTCCCTCCACATTCCATCCGATGCGGGATAGGGCATCCGCCTTTCTGTTTTTAACTCCTGGACGGAAGGTTATGACAAAGTCATATTCCGAAAAGAACTGGGCCTGTCTAAGCTGACAGGGACTTTCCACCTGAGCTGTTCGCAGATATTGTAGATTGCGATGGTCGATGTATACAGTAACTCCATGTTTTGCGCCTAACAGATGATGACGCCATTCTTTGAAAGCAGCTTTAATGGCAAGCAACTCTTTGTCACTTATTGTGTAGGTCAGTTCCGCAGGGGAACATTTCTTGGACCAAAACACCACAGGATATAATTGATTAGTGGTCCGATCTCGCTGGGACAGTACAGCTCCCATCGCCATGCTGGATGCATCAGTTTCAACAGTGAATGGAAGTTCAGGATCTGGGTGTTTCAAAATTGGCACCGAGATAAACTGTGCCTTGAGTTGTTTCAACGTTTGTTCTGCTTCATCGGTCCACATGAAGGTTTTGTGCCTTTTCAGTAACGTCGTAATGGGGTGTGCAATGTTCGAAAAAGAGGGGTATGAATCACCTGTTAACGTTAACGAAATATAAGAAACATTTCACATTTTTCACAGAAGTAGGCGAGGGCGACTTTAAGATTGCTTCCACCTTGCGATTGTCCATTTGGATGCCATGCAGTGTTAAGAAGATTCCTAAGTATTCCACTTTGGTCATGTGAAAGTAAAATTTCGGCACCTTTACATAGGACATCTTTAACGTGAAGCACATGTTCTTCTTCGGTGGCTGGGTAGATCAATATATCATCGATATAGACCAGGACACAAACATCCAGGCATTCTCGTATAACGTCTGTCATAAAGAACTGGAAGGCCGCCGGTGCATTACACAGGCCAAAGGGCATGACTATATATTCGAATAACCCAGATTTGGTACGAAAAGCAGTTTTCCACTCATCCCCCTCCTTTATGCAGACTAAATGGTAAGCCCCAATTTGCTGTATATCTTCGCCTCTTTAACTTGGTCGAACAGTACAGGAATGAAATGTATTGGGTACCTATTCTTCACAGTTATCGTATTGAGTCCCCTATATTCGATGCAAATTCTAAGGTCCCCTTTCTTCTTTGGTGTGAAAAAGACAGCAGAAGAAGCTGGGGACTTGGAGGGTCGAATAAATCTGTTTGCCAAGAACTGGTCCAATTACTGTCGCAAGTACTGGCTTTCTTTTTGGATAAGAGCAGAAATGCGGCTACATGGAACCTGCGAGCCTGGTATCAAATTGATTTGGCAATCATATGGCCGGTGAGAAGGAAGGTTATTGGCTTGTTCTTTTTGAAAAAACGTCTTCAAATTACTTGCATATGGCAGGTAGTTTTTTCTCTCCATTGGGCTGTATCACAGCCCCCAACTTTTGTGTTTTAGACGCTGGCTCCTTCGCCACAACCGGTACAAATGGGTAACAGGTGCGAAGGCACTAGGATGGAAAGATTAGTGTATGTGTTTTCCAGTTAATACCAGGATTTTGGTACTCCAACCAAGGCATGCCAAGTATTATTTGGAATTGTGGGGCATTAATCAGGTTGATGGTTATACGGTCTCTGTGGCCACCTCTGCACAATAGTTCAACCTCTTCCATACACTACGTTTCTGACCCAGGTGACAATGGTAAACCATCTACCTAGACTATGTGTCCACCTTCTTCCTTTGGTGCCCGGTATACCGATTCTCTATGGCACTTTCAGGTCTATGTAATTACTGATTGCACCGCATTCGATATAGCCTTCCAAGGCATACGTCTTTTGGGGTTGTTCTAGTCTCTAAAGGATGACAGGTACTTTAAGGTGTGAGACTGTGGTTGATTTCTGCTCCCTCGACAAGCCAATCCCTCATCTTGTCAAGTCTTGGAGTTGTCCGACGGTGAAGTAGGACCTTTTGGGGATCACTCGGAGAACCTCAGCTGCTCCCAAGGGTCTTTGGCTTGGTTTCTTGGTACAGCCCTTCAGAAAGTGGCCTGCTTTGCCACAATATACGCACAACTGGTCCTGCCGACGTCTCTCTCTTTCCTCCTTGGATAGTGGCCCCCTCACACTACCCAACTGCATGGGCTCCGGGGCAAACATCTGAGCACATGGTTGTGTTTTGCTTGTGTGGATGTATAAGGGCCTATTCTCCGACCAGCCACGCTCTGACTTTCTCTCCTGTAATCAGTGATTTAGCTGTACTACTAAATCTATGTATTCTAAACATTGTTCCGGCGTATTCACCACTTGTGTCAACACATATTTAAGTTCCCCACAAAGACCCTGATAGAAAACTAGCAATTCCTGTGGTCCCTGCCATAAGGCCAACAACTCTCCATGCAATGCTTGCCCCTGGCTTCTGCAAACAAATACTTTGTCTAACTCCCGTTGGAAATCACCAAAAGTATGCAAGATGGGGTCATCTGGATTCACTAAATGGACTGACCAAATAGCGGCATGCCCACTCAAATATGACAACACTAAAGCCACTTTCATTTGCTTCGTAGGAAAGGCCCCTGGCCAACACAAATAATGTAATCTACACTGGTTCATAAAAATAACATAGCTTTGTGGGTCCCCTAGAAATTGTTGAGGAGGGGCCTGCAGAATGGTAGGCGGGGTGGTTACATGTATATGGGGCGCCCCAGCTATGGTCCCATCAGATGAATGAGGTAGAAGCACAGACCCTGTGTCCGCTACCAATAGGCGTTTGGCCAAGTCATCGGTTCTTTCTCTATTAAGGAACAAGTTACTTACCTGTAACTGTTGTTCTCCAGCATGGGTCTGGCATGGATTCACATGCTCATGAATATTCCCCATCGTCAGGCTGGGAATCCTCGGTAAAGAAAAAACCAGTATCAGTTTCGTTTCTGATCTGTCTTTCGTAGTAACAACCAATCACTGGTCTCTGCGTCATACTGACCACAGCCAATGACTGCCCTCTACCTAAGCACCGCCTCTGGCAGCCATCTTCAGATTTGGAAGCACGTGAAGTGGCAGTATGACCAAGTGAAGAGCCGCAGAGGGGTAGGCGGGAGGGTTCGCATGTGAATCCATGCCAGACCCATGCTGGAGAACAACAGTTACAGGTAAGTAACTTGTTCCTTCTCCAGCATGGGGTCTGGCATGGATTCACATGCTCATGAATAAAGAATACATAGCAGTACACACATGCACAACCACGGTAGGTGGCAAAGGCTCAACATCAAGCATCACATCAACTCAACATTAAGCATCTTACCTCCTCACCAGGCTCACCTCAGGCGAACAGGTTGCGCAGCACTGCTTGGCCGACCCTGGACTCCTCCCTGGAATCCCGGTCGACGCAGTAGAATTTCGTGAAGGTGTGCGTCGACCTCCACGTAGCAGCCCTGCATATGTCCAGCAGGGGCACACCAGATAGGAACGCCGTGGTAGCTGCGATCGCTCTGGTGGAATGGGCTCTCGGACAGCCAGGCAGCGGTCGGTTTGCCAACCGATGACAGCACATGATACAGCCGGAGAGCCATCTGGAGATGGAAGCCTTCGAGAGAGCCTTCCCCTGATTGACAGGTCCAAAGTTCACAAAGAGTTGTGACGTCTTCCGAAAACCCTTCGTGCGGTCCACGTAGAACTTCAGCGCTCTAGCTACATCCAGCGAGTGCAAAGTCCTCTCAGCCGGCGACGAAGGCGACGGGAAGAACACAGGTAACACCAAGGGTTCGTTGAGATGGAAGTCCGACGGTACCTTGGGCATGAAGGAGGGGTGCGTCCTGAGCACTACCCTCGTGTCGTGGAAAGTCAAGTACGGGGCCTTGCAGGAAAGGGCCTGGATCTCTCCCACTCGTCGTGCGGAGGTGATGGCCACAAGAAAAGCTGTTTTCCACGATAGAAACTTCAACGGGGCCGAGTGCAGAGGCTCGAACGGAGGTCCCATGAGCTTGGTCAGCACCACGTTGAGCTTCCACGCCGGGGCCGGAGCCTTCACCGGCGGGAACGATCTGAACAGTCCCTTCATGAACTCTTTAAGCAGACGATGATACCACAAGGACGTCCGCCCCGTGGTTCTGGTGTATCGGGAGATCGCAGCAAGATGAATCTTGATGGACGCATGTGCCAGACCAGCTTTGGCCAGCGTCAGCAGGTACGGCAGTACTTGGGGAGCCGTAATCCGTAGAGGGTTAATCTTCTGTGCGCGGCACCAGACAGAGAACCTCTTCCATTTGTGTCCGTAGCATTTAAGAGTCGAGGACGCCCTGGCCTTTGCAAGAACCTCTCTGCAATCGGCCGGTATGTCGTATCCTCCAAACTCTAGCGCTGCAGGAGCCAGGCCTGCAAGTTCAGCGACTTCGGGTCGTGGTGGAGGATGGCGCCTCCTTCCCTGGAGAGTAGATCCGCGTCCGCCGGCAGCTTGATCGGCGGGGACGCTGACAAGTCCAGCAAGTCCGGGAACCATATCTGCCTCGGCCACGCAGGTGCGACGAGGATCATCCTGCACCGTGACCTCTTGAGCTGGTTGATGAGCCAGATTAGCAGAGGCAAAGGAGGGAACGCGTAGAGGAACAGGCCCTCCCAGGGGAACGAGAAAGCATCGCCCATGCTCCTCGTCTGGGGAAACCTGCTGGCGAACCTCCGGCACTTGGTGTTCGTCGCCGTCGCGAACAGGTCGATCTGGGGTGTGCCCCACCGTCGGAAGAGGCGATCCACCAGATCCTGCCGTAGTTCCCACTCGTGGCACGAGCGCAGCTCCCTGCTGAGTGAGTCGGCGATGGTGTTTTTTATCCCTGCCAGATGAAACGGCACCAGAAAAATCCCTTGGGCGACGGCCCAATGCCACAGGTCCTGCGCCTCCTTGGACAGCGCTGGGGACCTGGTTCCGCCCTGTTTCCTGATGTAAAACATGGTGGTGGTGTTGTCGGTGAAGATCCTCACCACCTTGCCCTTGAGGGACGGAAGGAAGGACCTGAGGGCCCAAAACACTGCACGGAGCTCCAGGACGTTGATATGCAGGGACTTCTCCGTCGGGAGCCAGAGTCCCCTTGCGTGCAGATTTTTCGGTGTGCGCTCCCCACCCTTCCAGGGAGGCATCCGTGGTCACAGTCTCCTGGTGGGCTGGGGCCTGGAAGTCCATGCCCGCCGTCAGATGCGCGCGGGTGCCCCACCACCGTATCGCTCGTCGGAAGCTCTCGTCGAGCTTGATCCTTTCCTCGAAGCTGCCCGTCGTCTGGATCCAGCGCGCATCCAGGAATTCTTGCAACGGGCGCATCCGGAGCCTGCACATGGGAATGAGGTAGATGCAGGAAGACATCATCCCGAGGAGGGACTTGATGGACCTCACTTTGGCCGCGTCGGCCACCAACATCCGTTGCACCTTGCCCAAGATGGTCCTGGTCCTCTCCTCCGACGGGGAGGCCAGAAGGGACACTGTGTCGAGCCTCGCTCCCAGAAACAGTGCGACTTGCGCGGGCACCAGGTGGGATTTGGCGTAGTTCACGGAGAATCCCAGGTCCGTGAGGAGTTGGACGGTCCTTGCCGTGTGGGCCACGGCGAGCTCCCTCGTCTTGGCGCGGATGAGCCAGTCGTCCAGGTAGGGGTAGACGTGAATCCCCTCGCGGCGCAGCTGCGCCGCCACCGGTGCGAGGCACTTGGTGAATACCCTGGGAGCCGACCGTAGTCCGAAGGGAAGGGCTTTGAACTGGTAATGACGCCCTTGGACCACGAACCTGAGGAATTTCCGGTGCCCCTTTAGGATGGCAATGTGGAAGTAGGCATCCTCCAAATCCAACGACGATAGGAAGTCTCCTTCCTCCAGCTGACCCAGGACGTGCTGGAGGGTGACCATCCGGAACTTCTGCGCCTTGATGAACTTGTTCAGACGTCGCAGGTCTAGGATGGGGCGCCATCCTCCCGTCTTCTTCTTCACAAGGAAGTATCTCGAGTAGACTCCGGAGCCCCGAAGCCCCTTTGGGACGAGTTCGATGGCGCCCTTCCTGAGCATCGCCTTTACCTCCAGGCGAACGCGTGGCCCCGGGCCAGGGCGTCCAGCACCCAACGGTCGGTGGAGATGGACTCCCACACGCTGACGAAGCCCGCCAGCCGGCCTCCCACCGGGGTGCTTCGGTGGGGGCCCGACCCCACGGCCGGTTCAATCCTGCTTGGACGCGGCCTTGCCGCCTTGACCTCCTTGGCGACGACGGCGGGGTCCGCTAGACTTGCCTCGTCCTCTGTAGGCCTCTTGCGACGACGAGCGGGCCGCTTGACGGTAGGAAGCGAAACCGCCGCCGGAACCTTTGGAGGCGCCCTTGCCTCCGCTGCTCCGAAAGGGCGTCCGTCGTTGCTGCAGAACTCCAAGGGCCCGGGCCGTCTCAGTATCCGCCTTGATGGCCTGAAGGGAATCGTCCACTGTCTTCCCAAACAGATTGTTCCCGTCGAAGGGCATGTCCAGGACTCTGGTCTGGACGTCCTGCCGGAAGTCCGTAGCTTTGAGCCATCCACGACGTCGAAGGCAAACGCCGTTGCCCAGCTGGCGGAACCCAGTGTCGGCGATGTCCGTCGCCACGGTGATGGCGTGGTCCGAGGCCACCTCACCTTCCTGCAGGATCTCCAGGGCCTCCGCCCTCTTGTCGTCCGGCAGAAAATCCAGCAGGGGAGCTATCTTGTACCAGAGCTCCCTGTCGTAGCGAGCCACGATAGCCAAGGCGTTGGCCGCTTTAATCGTCGTCGCTGCCGACGAGATGACTCTACGTCCCATAGCATCCAATTTCCTTCCCTCGCCGTCCGGCGGGGAAGTCGATGTGGAGGCCGCACCCCCCCCCGCTTTCTTCCTGGCTGCCGCGGAGACGACGGAATCCGGGGTAGGCTGCGCCCGGAGGCACAGGGGGGCCGTGTCCGGGACCCGGTACTTTTTCTCGTACCGGTCTCTTCTAGCTGGCGTCGTGGAAGGGTTCTTGAGGAGGGAAAGGCCCTCATCCCAAATGTCGTCCAACAGAGGCACTGCGAGGACCGTCTTCCTCTTGGCCTCGCGCCGCTGATAAAGGAAGCCTTCCTTTTTCTTCTCCTCAGGGCAGAGTTGGAAAAGCTCGGAAGCCCTGGAGATCATGGAGTGGAAAGATCCGATCTCGTCGGGCGGAGAAGCCCTGGCGGGAGGCGACGACGGAAAATCCTCGTCGTATGCCTCGTCGTCCGTACCCGTCGCTGCCGTGTCAGTCCCCGTATCATCCCCTCGGGTGGACGGGGAGGAGGGCTGGACGGGGCGCGACGGTTGAAAAGGAGGTGGTGGATGGATCCTTCTTTTCTTGGTAGGGGGAACACCAGAAGGTCCCGGTTCTGGATCCCCCGACGGGAGAGGTTCCTCCGTCGGTAACGGTAGCCTCGTCCTTATCTCGGAGCATAAGGACTGTATGGCCAACAAAATGGCCGCCGAGTTGTCTTGCGGCGCTGGCAGAGGGGAGTCCGACGGGCGAGCAGGGGCCCCTTCGGTATCCTCGACGATGTCGTCGTCGTCACCTGCGTCGGGATCCATTCCGACGGGCTGGCCTTCTTCCACGCCTAGGCCGTGGCTTAAGACCTCGATCAGCTCCTCTTCTGAGGTTGAGGCCGGATCTACGACGACGCCCTGCCCCCCCTTCTTCTTCCCCACGGAGGGTTTCACGGGGGTCCTATCGATGGGCACAAAAGAAGACTCCCTCCGAGGAGGCAGGGAGATTCTGGGCCCCGAGGTCGCCACCACTGGTGCAGCCTCCACAGGCTGAGCCAGGGCCGCCGCGACCGTTTCGATAGAGGGCTTGGTCGGATGGATCAAGGCCTTCACCACCTTAGGTGCGCTCACCGCCTTATCCTTGAGGGAGGGGGCACTGCCACGCTCCTCCTCTGCCTTAGAGCTCGACCGGGGCCTCTCCAGGAGCTTCGCCGGGTGCTCGGCCTTCCTCTTACCCGACCCAGAGCGTTGGCTCGTGGTTGATGGTGCCGGGGAGGGTGCGCCCTGCCTGGCGCCCGTAGAGCCCGACCGTTCGGCGCTCCCGGTGCCAGCGGACTCGCGGTGCTTGGCCTTATGTTGGGCCCCCGTCGCCGGGGCGCCCTCAAAGGTCTTAGAAGACCGCTCGGATTTCTTCTTCTTCTCGCCAGACGGGCTCTTACCCTCCAGCCAGTTGGCGAGACGTTGATGGCGGTCCTTCATGGTCCGTTCCGACATGTTGCCGCAAAACGCACAGTCCTTCTCCACGTGCGTCTTGTCCTCATGAAGGCAGTAAAGGCAGAAAGAGTGTTCGTCCTCCTTAAAGACGTTCTGCAGCTGGCATCCAGGGCAGACCCTGAACAGCTTTCCGGGCGTCGAGCTTCCCTTCTCCTGGGCCATCTCCGCGACCGGGCCTGAGAAGCTTCTGGAGTCCTCCGAAGTGTAGCTCGACGAAATCTTCACCCTTGAGGGGCACAGACGAATCCGACACGGGTCCCCGTTGATCGGATGTAGGATCGGTGGAGCTTGAGGCTCTTTTGACCGAAAGAATCGTAGTTTTTTGAGAAAAAGCGCGAAAAATAGCACTAACGCTCGAGAGCAATAGCACGAGGATCCCAACACATGAACGTGCGGTAAAAATCTGAAGATGGCTGCCAGAGGCGGTGCTTAGGTAGAGGGCAGTCATTGGCTGTGGTCAGTATGACGCAGAGACCAGTGATTGGTTGTTACTACGAAAGACAGATCAGAAACGAAACTGATACTGGTTTTTTCTTTACCGAGGATTCCCAGCCTGACGACGGGGAATATTCATGAGCATGTGAATCCATGCCAGACCCCATGCTGGAGAACTACTGCTTCCCTTCGCACTGAGTTTGTTTCTGAACGGGCTGCGAGCATCTCTGTTCACAAGTACCCAAAAAGTGCTGCTAACTGGTCTACCCCTGATTCTATCACATTCAGGCACGACTGGTGACGTGGGATTAGTGTTCTGTAACGCTTACGTCTGTTGCCTTACAAGAGTGCCTGGTCCGGGCTGTTCTGACACGTTGCCCCCTCACTCGGGTTACCTCTGAACTCAAGCACACCCCACCCACTCTCTTCCCCAGCAGTCTGCTGGTGGCTTAAACTCCAGAGGAACGTGAAGCAGGGAGGGTCCTGTATGAACTTGATTCCTCTGGAAAATGGTGTTCGGGGGGGGTTGGATAACCTAAAGATACAAACCGGCAGGTGAAGCCGCAATCAGGCGAAGGCCACAGGACAAGGCCAACGCCGCTCTCTGTAGCTCCGCTGCGAGAGCCATCCTCCAGCACCAACAGGCTCCCCAGGTCTACCATGGGGTTTCCACACCCCACCGCCGCCATTAAGGCACACGCGTCCCCGCTGCCTGAGCCCCGCCGCACACTGGAGGAGCAGCGCCCCTCTCACTCTCCGCGATGAAACACAGCTGAAACTGGTTCAGCTGATCAGCCTGTCAGCCCCTCCTCTCCCGCTTTAAAGGGAGAGGAGGCAATCCGGCAGGCGAAGCCGCAATCAGGCGAAGGCCACGCTGCTCGACGGCACTCGAAGCGCCATATTCCAACCAGCAAGGTAAGGCTGCTAACATGCGCCATTGCAAAGCTCCTCGCACTCCTTCTCACCAATTGTGTAAAGTTCTAGCCCACACACATGAGCCTCTCCCTTGCCGCATCAGAAACACGCGCCTCCGGCAGCATACCCTTCCTCTCATCTCTACAACTTACGCTCCTAGCCAGGTCACTCGCAACTCGAGGTTGATCTACAGATGTCCTCATCAATCCCAACAACGCCACCACAACAAACACATGCTCTCTATGACGTGAGCAAGGGCACACAAGCCTGGTTCTTTTACGGGCCAACCACAAGTTCATACCCATGCAGGAGCCTCCATGTCTCCTCTTCCAGCCAGAATAGAGCACATGCCCACACTTGTGACTCTTTCTGCACTACATGAGCCACACACCCTTTCTGAGAGGACCCTGCCTAGAACTCAACTATCACCTGACCCTGCATTGCATACTTTGTCTGAGCTCCCTGTGGCACCCATGTCTAATGATGACCCTGCATTGCTTACTTTATCTGAGCCCCCTGTGTCACCCCTGTCTAATGATGAACCAGCATTGCTTACTTTGTCTGAGCCCCCTGTGGTACCCATGTCTAATGGTGACCGTGCATTGCTTACTTTGTCTGAGCCCCCTGTGGCACCCATGTCTAATGAAGATCCTGCATTGCTTACTTTGTCTGAGCCCCCTGTGGTACCCATGTCTAATGATGACCCTGCATTGCTTACTTTGTATGGGCCCCCTGTGGCACCCATGTCTATTAATGACCCTGCATTGCTTACTTTGTCTGAGCCCCCTGTGGCACCCATGTTTAATGATGAACCTCCATTACTTACTTTGTCTGAGCCCCCTGTGGCACCCATGTCTAATGATGACCCTGCATTGCTTACTTTGTATGAGCCCCCTGTGGCACCCATGTCTAATGGTGACCGTGCATTGCTTACTTTGTCTGAGCCCCCTGTGGCACCCATGTCTAATGAAGATCCTGCATTGCTTACTTTGTCTGAGCCCCCTGTGGTACCCATGTCTAATGATGACCCTGCATTGCTTACTTTGTATGGGCCCCCTGTGGCACCCATGTCTAATAATGACCCTGCATTGCTTACTTTGTCTGAGCCCCCTGTGTCACCCATGTCTAATGATGACCCTGCATTGCTTACTTTGTATGAGCCCCCTGTGGCACCCATGTCTAATGATTAACCTGCATTGCTTACTTTGTCTGAGCCCCCTGTGGCAGCCATGTCTAATGATGACCATGGCCTTAAGGCCCCCGCAGCCCCACCGGCCACTCTGAAGGATACCTACAGCCCTTTTCCCACTCTCATCTGTGCCCTAGTCACAGCTCGTTCAGTTCCTGCCCATGCACTAGACATTAATGACCTCATCATCAAAGACAACCTTGACCTCTTAATCATCACTGAGACATGGCTTATTGAAAGCTCTGGCCCGGCACTAGCTCTCGCTATCCCACCGGGGTATTCCATTTTCAGAAAAGATCGCACCTCCCAGAGAGGTGGTGGTGTTGCACTCATTACCAGGCAAACCCTTGCCATCAGAGGAGTGGTAGGACAACTTGAGCACCACTGTGACTATCTCCCACTGAAAATTAATGTCTTCCACAATTGCGCTACAGCTATGCACATTGTCTATAGACCACCAGGTCCCGTCACAGACTTCCAGGACACCCTCATCCTCTCACTATCTGACAATTTAAAAAAGACTTCTCAAGTCATTCTACTGGGAGATCTTAACTTGGACCCCCATGCCAAATCCCTCAAAAAAGCCCTATCCACCCTGGGCTTTGCACATTCTACCTCAGGACCTACTCACACCAAAGGGCGCTCACTTGACTGGATCAGCCACCATAACTGTTCTATCCTAATCACCGCCAACTCCCCATCCCCTGGTCCGACCATCACTACATTCAATTCAACCTTAACACCACGAAAGAGCCCTTCAAGCCTATCGCCCCAAAACCTAGCACCGTTCCTCCTTACCCCTGCTTTGCAGGCCCCATTCTCCAATAACCCAGAGACCTTGGCTAACATCTTCAAAGAGGTCATCACTCAATTTTTTTGCTATTGCTCCATTTACACTCAAAAAAGCAAAAAAAGCCAAACATTCCAATTCCTGGTTTTCTCAAGAGCTACTTGATCAACGTTCCCAGAAGAGGCGTGCCCTCTTAGCCTGGAAAAACAACCCTTCTGATTCTACCAGAATCGCCTTCTAGGCCATCTCCACATCCTATAAAGCCAACATTACCAGAGCCAAAGCCGCATCCTACAATTCAAGGATCAATGACTCTAAATCAAGCTCCAAAGAAGTCTTCACCATCTTCAGGGAGTTGGAGAAACCCGCAGCCCTCCCCCCTCCTCAAGGATGAAAGATGGTGCAACAGCATTCAAACGGCCATGCTAGACAAACTTGTCCTGCTCCAAAACAAAATCTGTGGACATCAAATGCCCTCACCGCCACATCTCCAACCTACACAGCAGAATGCCCCCGACTACTAAAACTGAGTCCTCCACTCCCTTTGACTTTAAGGACATGACTGAGCTTGAAGTCATCTCCCTCCTCAAATCTATGAAACCGTCTAACTGCAAGGGGGACGCCTGTCCTGCCCAACTCATCAAAGACTCGGCTCACATCCTAGCACCTTTCCTAACCGCCGTCATCAATTCATCTTTCCAAGCTGGCCACGTTCCAACTGGACTCAAGGAAGCATGGGTCCGCTCGCTTCTAAAAAAAACATCCTTAGACCCATCGGCCCCAGGATCTAAAGCAGATCCCAGCTGCCCCTGCATTTGGCCAATCTGCCCCCCCTGGGCACCCCACCTCAACAAAGGAGTCCCCGCAGCCTCTACAACCCCCAGGTCCGCTCGCGCCGACTTTTTCAAAAACAAAATGTCGGGCGCGATGCGGCCCGAAAGCGAGGCTGGGCGTCCCACGTTGCTAAGCAACGTTGCGTAGGCTGCATTTAAGCCTAAACATCCGCCGGCAGGCGGAAGCCGGCGGCCACCTAAGGCCAACATAAGGCTGCTTGCCCTGTTTGCCCCAACAGACCCCCATCGTCGTGGAGCAGGCAGGAGCCCCCCACCACTGTCCTGGACCTCAACAAAGACGACTCGACTGGGCCGAAACCCTCGGATCTCACGGCGGCGTTGATCCCCTCACAGGATCTAAAGCAGATCCCAGCTGCCCCTGCATTTGGCCAATCTGCCCCCCCTGGGCACCCCACCTCAACAAAGGAGTCCCCGCAGCCTCTACAACCCCCAGGTCTGCTCGCACCGACTTTTTCAAAAACAAAATGTCGGGCGCGATGCGGCCCGAAAGCGAGGCTGGGCGTCCCACATTGCTAAGCAACGTTGCGTAGGCTGCATTTAAGCCTAAACATCCGCCGGCAGGGGAAAGCCGGCGGCCACCTAAGGCCAACATAAGGCTGCTTGCCCTGTTAGCCCCCACAGACCCCCATCGTCGTGGAGCGGGCAGGAGCCCCCCACCACCGTCCTGGACCTCAACAAAGACGACTCAACTGGGCCGAAACCCTCGGATCTCACGGCAGCGTTGATCCCCTCACAGGATCTAAAGCAGATCCCAGCTGCCCCTGCATTTGGCCAATCTGCCCCCCCTGGGCACCCCACCTCAACAAAGGAGTCCCCGCAGCCTCTACAACCCCCAGGTCCGCTCGCGCCGACTTTTTCAAAAACAAAATGTCGGGCGCGATGCGGCCCAAAAGCGAGGCTGGGCGTCCCACATTGCTAAGCAACGTTGCATAGGCTGCATTTAAGCCTAAACATCCGCCGGCAGGCGGAAGCCGGTGGCCACCTAAGGCCAACATAAGGCTGCTTGCCCTGTTTGCCCCCATAGACCCCCATCGTCGTGGAGCGGGCAGGAGCCCCCCACCACCGTCCTGGACCTCAACAAAGACGACTCGACTGGGCCGAAACCCTCGGATCTCACGGCGGCGTTGATCCCCTCACAGGATCTAAAGCAGATCCCAGCTGCCCCTGCATTTGGCCAATCTGCCCCCCCTGGGCACCCCACCTCAACAAAGGAGTCCCCGCAGCCTCTACAACCCCCAGGTCCGCTCGCGCCGACTTTTTCAAAAACAAAATGTCGGGCGCGATGCGGCCCGAAAGCGAGGCTGGGCGTCCCACGTTGCTAAGCAACGTTGCGTAGGCTGCATTTAAGCCTAAACATCCGCCGGCAGGCGGAAGCCGGCGGCCACCTAAGGCCAACATAAGGCTGCTTGCCCTGTTTGCTCCTGTTCGCTCCGGAAGCATACTGATGGACCCCTGATTTTCATCATAAAGGTCGCGCTGCACAATCGCCTCACTAGGGGAACTTTTTTTTATGCTCTGTATGTGGGTAATCGACAGTATGCTGGACCGTAAACTACGTGAGTACAATTACTGGTTGTTCATTTGCTACGCTATGCAAGTTGCAGCAGTGCCTTTCCTGCTACCCTGACAGATTTCGAATCTAGCTGACACCATATCTGGCATTTGAGTTCACTTAGCTTTTTATCTGAGTTCCTATGGTGTCCTTGCATGAGCTGCCTACTTGTCCAAGCACCCCCGTTTGAAACTGACCTCACAATCTCGCTAGTACGCCACCACTCGTGGGCATGCGAACTGCATTTCTGTTATCGTGACACTTCAAATTGAACTGTTCATCCAAATGCATTACGTGCTGTGCCCCATGGTCTGGCTCAGACACCCATTTGTCCTATGCTGTGCCCTATAATTGCTACGTGACCCATGCTGAGCCCTGTGTTGTGCCCTATGGTCGCCATTAGACCACATTTAACCTATGCTGAGCCCCGCGTTGTGCCCTGTGGTCCCCACTAGACCACATTTAACCTATGCTGAGCCCTCTGTTGTGCCCTATGGTCGCCATTAGACCACATTTAACCTACGCTGAGCCCCGCGTTGTGCCCTGTGGTCCCCACTAGACCTCACCTGACCCATGCTGAGCCCTGTGTTGTGCCCTATGGTTGCCATTAGACCACATTTAACCTACGCTGAGCCCTGTGTAGTGCCCTATGGTCGCCATTAGACCACATTTAACCTATGCTGAGCCCTGTGTTGTGCCCTATGGTCGCCATTAGACCACATTTAACCTATGCTGAGCCCTGTGTTGCGCCCTATGGTCACCATTAGACCACATTTAACCTATGCTGAGCCCTGTGTTGCGCCCTATGGTCGCCATTAGACAGCACTCTCCTGCCATTGGAACTGGAAGGATGCCACACCTAGCATTAGCCTTCTGTATTATGGCTACAGTCACACAATCGGTCCTCAGAAGTCACGACCACATTATTCAGTCACCAATACCTACTTCAAACTTAAGTCAAACTTAAGCCAACTCACTACTAACGCTATGCAACCCAAGCTCTCCACATTCTGCAAGGCCCAAGAAACAATACTTTATGCCTCCCTACCTTGTACCACATCCAATAGAAACAACAGACTCCGCGCAAGACTAGCCAAATTACATGAACCATTGAGAAGAGCCCTTCCGGCCTCCAACCTCAAAACCAATTACAAACCTAGCTCACGAATGCCTAGCCAGTCCAAATGGCCTACTCAAACATCTACCTTGAATGTGAACACCCTCCAGCTTAATAACCTCCATCCTAAAGTTTGCACCACCATAGACAAACCCATCAGAGCTAACAAAACTCCCGAGGACCCCCCTCTCAAGGGAGCGCTCCTTAATGCTAGATCACTAGTCGCTCACGCTACAGATATTGCCGACTTAATCACGGAAGGGAACCTGGATTTTCTCGCAATCACGGAAACGTGGCTCCATAATGCAGCAGGACCTACCCTCATGTTAGCTGTCCCTGACGACTACACCATTATCAGACAAGACCGTGACAATACACGAGGAGGCGGCATCGCTATCATCTCTAAAACGGCTCTTGGTCTCAGACTAGCCCCCACCCAGCCTCTACAATCATGCGAAACCCTCACTGCCAAAATGCAGATAAACGAGTCACAATCTATTACCATACACCTTATATACAGACCACCCGGCCCTCTTGGTACCTTCGAGGAAGACTTGCATAATATAATTATGAACAACTTGAAACCCTCCACCCAACTACTTATATTAGGTGATTTCAACTTAGGATTCAACGACCAAACAGACAAAATGCCACAGAAATAGCTAATACGATCAAAGCACTAGGCCTTACTCAAAAAGTCTCTACACCCACCCACCTTAAAGGGAGAATATTGGACTGGGTAGCGGACCTTAACTGCTCTGCCACTATCACATCCATCCTGCCTTTAGCATGGACAGACCATTCTCTGATCTCCCTTCTCTTATCCACTGTCAGACCGACTCCACTGGCCCGACCACGAGCGCCACCATGCCCAACCAGAAGTAATAAAAGTATTACGGTAGAAAAAATCATCCCCGCCATACTGCCTACTCTCAACGCACTGTCTGATAATCTCGACCCCAGCAGCCTAGTTAAGGAATTTAACAATATTATGCTTACCACTTTGGATAAAATTGCTCCTATCAAACTCAGACCGAGCAAACCCATAGCCCACCTAAACAAGTGGTTCACCCCACAACTAAAAGACCTTCGCACCTTAAAGAACAAAAGTGAAACAAACTGGAGACTATGCCCCTCTAGTGAGAATAAAGCCAAATTAACTGCACTTTCCTCACTTTACAAAAAGGAAATCTGCCAAGCAAAACGCGACTCATACGACCAACGCATTGCTAGCTCAAACTCAAGCATGAAAGAACTCTTCTGCATACTCAAAGAACTAGAGTCCCCTATTGCTACCCCGGACGTCTGCACCAAGGACAAATCCTGGTGCACAGACAGACAACAAGCCTTAGCGCATAAAATCGATACACTTCAGAATAAAATTCAACTAAAAAAGAAGGCTCTAAACCTACAGCAATCGCCTAACACTCTCCTGCCCAATGAGCCACCACCGGCATATAATGCCACTTCTCTAAAATGTCCATCCTAGAGGTAGAAAAAATTATCCTATCGTTAAAGCCCTCAAACTGTAAAGGGGATATCTGCCCTGCACAGCTAATAAAAGACGCTGCTAGAGAACTCTCCCCATTTATAACCAAACTGATAAATGCCTCTTTTGCTACAGGTACTATACCTGCCAACCTCAAGCAATCCTGGGTGCTACCACTCCTCAAGAAACAGACACTTGATCCCCTCATTCCTACAAACTACCGACCTATTACCACGATCCCATTTTTACTAAAAATACTGGATAAAGCCGCCTACATTCAAATTCAGAAGCATTTAGAATTGCACAAACTCCTGGGCAACAGACAATCTGGCTTCCGTCCACTGCACGGAACTGAGACTGCCTTAATTGACCTTAAGTCCCAGATAGACGAGCTGAGAGACAAAGGAAGGACAGTACTCCTGCTCCTACTCGACCTCTCCGCTGCATTCGACCTGGTCAACCACAAGGTCCTATGTCGGCACCTTGACTCTGCAGCTCACTTCTCCACGGACGCTATCAAGTGGATCGAGTCCTTCTTAAGTGAGAGGACCATGAGAGAACTTAATAAAGCATATCACTGCCACCAATCCTTAGCTCCCCATCACCCTCTCCCTGAGGACACTATCCTGCAATCAAGAAACAGTATATCTTGCTATACTCTTTCTTTATGTAAATACTGCAGCCCATGCATTTGTAACCATATAGGTTTTATATCCTAGTGCTTGCACCCTTGCTCCAGCCCTATTGTTCATATTGTATATATCCTGTAATCATGCAATATTGCTTCAGTCCTATTGTTCATATTGTATATATCCCGTAATCATGCAAACTTGCCACAGTCCTATTGTTCATATTGTATATATCCTGTCTGTAACCTGTGTATACGTAATCATGTAAGCCTTGCATTTCCTTGTCCTTGTGCCCTTTTACTTACGAGTCTGGTGCGCTTAACAAATGAATAAACAAACAAACAAACAAACAAACAAACTATCAGCCCGTCACCACCGTCCCCTTCCTACTTAAAATCCTAGACAAAGCAGCCTACATGCAAGTCCAAAAATTCTTGGAAGATAACCGGCTTCTCGGCCTGCGGCAATCTGGATTCCACCCACAACATGGCACAGAAACGGCTCTCTTGGACCTTAAGAATCAAATGGACGATTTAAGGGACACAGGTAAACCTGCACTCCTTTTGCTCCTTAATTTATCTGCTGCCTTTGACCTAGTGGATCACAACACGATGTGCCACCATTTGGTAACTGCAGCCAATTTCTCCCCCAAAGCCTGCAATTGTATTACCTCCTTTCTCCAGGAAAGGGCCATGAGAGTCTTTTCCGACTCAGCCTCTGCCACCCCTAGCCACATTAAATGTGGGGTGCTGCAGGGCTCCTGCATTGTGCCCACTCTCTACAACCTCTTCACGAGGCCCTGGTTCAGCATTCTTGACTCCCTGCTCATCTCGTACACCAATTATGCAGATGACACGCAGGTGCTCATCCCACTCACTGGAGACTACGAGGCAGATGCCAAAACACTCACTACCATTTACGCCACCCTCCAATCGTGGATGGCAGACAACTGGCTCTGCCTCAATAGTGAAAAAACAGAACTTCTGCTCATTGGGTCACCCACCACTCTCGGCAACCTTGGTGAACAGTACCTATCTTTCACTATTGACAACATCCCCATTAAGGTCTCCAATAATGTAAAGACACTTGGAGTCTACCTGGACTCCAACCTCACCATGGACAGGCAGGTTAACGCCATCGCGTCCTCATCTGCCTATTAATCCAAAGTCATTAACGCATCCAGACCCTACCTCTCACGCGAGAACTGCCCGACAATTGCCAGGGCAATAATTGGTTCTAAGCTTGATTATTGCAATGCCCTACTCCTAGGGACATCGTGCAAAAATTTTACCAAACTCCAGCTTGCCCAAAATAACGCTCTTAGGGCAACCACAGGAGCCTCCAGGAAAGATCACATATCTGAAGTTAGAAGGCAGGCCCACTGGCTCTCTGTCAAAGAAAGGATTGTGTTCAAAACCTTTGCCATCACGCACAAGTGCCTCCATGAGCTCGCTCCTCCATACCTTGGTCAGCTAATCACAAAGCACACCGCCACCAGACCATTGAGGAAGTGCTATTCTAACAAGATCGTCACTCCCAAAACACGAAAAGCCTGTGCGGGAGGTTTTATCTTCCCCACCTTGGCAGCCACCCACTGGAATGCTCTTCCCTTTCACTTAAGAATGATAGACTCGCACCATGCCTTCCGGAAAGCCATCAAAACCAAACTCTTTATCTAGAGGCCTACGCTCTTCATGTAAGCTGTACACCTAACCACTGTTTCTGTTTATTTGTTTCTGATCGTTACCTTGCTTTCCTCTGTATCGCACACTATCTCTGCCCTCTGTAACTAATAGACATCTGTTTACCTTAATCAAAATTTCTTACATATTCTTGTAACAGCGCCTCGATGCCCACTGGCTGCAAGTGCGCTTAACAAATGCAAATAGATGAATAAATAAATAAATATGTGTATGTAGGTAATATTGGTTTCTATTGCTTTCTCTCCCACCTCCAGTCCCCCCCCCTTCCCTAATGCACATGGTTGGCTGGCACATCACGGATTTAGCTCACCGTAATAAACTAAGTCCTGAAGGGCAAGGTTAGCTGGTAGGAATCCGACTCCAGTTACTTCATTGAAGACTAGTTGGCCAGAATGGCTATGACGCACTGGATACGGATAATATGCTGATAAATTCTGGTTAGGCGTTGAATATTAATAGTCTCTTAATTTCTTCACTTCTAGGCTAAACACCGGCAAGCTGTCTGTACTCAGAGTGGAGGGTAGAAGCTGGAATTTGTATGCAAGTGAGTCCAAGTTAAACCAAGTACAGGAACTGGGTGGAACTTGGTATTTCAGTCTCTTAGTATTGTTGTTTTCTGACTTCTAGTTCCCAAGAGCTGTGGTTACTTTAGACGACAGATGAAGGACCGGGGACACCGGGTTACCAGGATGGACGCCACAAGTGTTCCAATGTAAAGAAAGTATGAAGCCCAAACACGAAGCAGTAGGCCACCTGGGAAAGTAGTTCTTCAATTCCGGGTGAAAATGCTGCAAACTCGCCTAGGTGCCGATTACACATGCAAAAGAAACAGGAGCGGTAAGCATAACACTGCTCTGTTAGAAAGCAGAGGAAACGCTACGCGCAGAATGTGGTCCGGGGCTTGGTTTTATATCCATGGACCGTGCCCTGTCAGCAGTACACCACCAAGGATGTCAGATCCATGTAGCCATCCGGTGCCATCTTGAGTTCCACAGTGGGTTCCTCTGTGGCAGCCATGTTGGGCTGGGTTGCCACCTTTTTCCATATACACCTGTGGCAGCCAGCCATCCCACAAACCCATCGCCTCCCTACACTGTTATAGGGGGAGAGACTCCTGGCCCTGACCCATCTGGATTGTACCCGCACTGGAATCATGACAAAAACATCAGCAGCAACCAAATGCATAAAGAAACAGTGCTGCAAAACAGAAGCCAGTAAACATTTACAAAACACCAATGCCATCCATCCTACGCACATGTATATGCCAGCGGAAAAGAGTACTACAACATTTCACATTCCATACACAAACAACAACACTCCCCCATCCAAGCAGTAAGTATGAGGTTTGTGCTATCATACGTCTGTACAATGTGCACAGTGTAATGTGTGCACTTACTTCTGCAATGCACCTACCAATGCCACAATTTGCAGTGTACACCTATCAAACACTGCACAGCTTCTGCCTATGCCCTACATGCTTCATTGCACCCAGAACAGTGTACGGGCTCCAGTCATGCACTCAATATTGTACACCCTTCCCAAAACTAACTACAGTCCTAAACATGTTCATGCTGCAAGACAGCAAACTGCGTACGATGGCCCAGCTACCCACATACACTGATCCAGTTTACACACCGTCTGCCTTTGTCCACTCTTACCTCGTAACACACTGCACATACAACTGTTCCTTAGGGACAGGAAATGCACATTTTATGTATTTTGCCATCTGTGCATGCAGTGCAGCATGTGAACGGTAGCAACATTTCTCCTTACACGTCATACTACCTTCACCGTCATAACACTACCAAGATTCAAAAATGCATGGTACAGTGGCAACATGTTGCCGCCTGATTCCTTTTTTTTCCCCCAGCATCATCTCCGGAAAGCAAAACCTAACATACCTCTCGTTCAACAGGAAAAATGCTCATTGTAAAACAGCCTTGACTGGGAAGCATGATTAGCGCCAAGGGCAGGAAATGTATGAAATTGTGCAAAAAAAAGAAAGATAACTGACACTGCAGTTGCTCTGCCCATGTCCTCCAGAGGTCGCTCTTCGCTGTTCACTGCAATTTGTGGTGCACTCAATACAAGCATGAAAATTGATGAAATTATATACGTACAGCTTTACATTGCAAGTGTATCAGCGTTAAAATGTATGTGACTGCAGTTCTGTATGCATAATTATAAACTTACTATGCCGCACACTTTCTCTGTGTGCATTGTATCGAGCTTTGTGACGGCAGTATTCACACCCCGCTACAGTTCCATGTCTCCACCACTCCCTGTGCATTGCAACTATAATTGCACTTTAGTTTCTTGCCATTCTTCCCCAGCCTTTGCTAATGCAGACACAAAAGTCAAGATGAAAAGGGAATGCATTTCGTGCTGTGAAACAGCACCCCTTATGCTCACTCGTGCAATGCTACATTCCGTGTTTTTACTTCACTATTCCCTTTCTCACAATCAGCAGTTCTACCCACCCTCATTGTAGTCAAAGTAATAATGGGCAGAGGTGCACACAGCAGTCAACTGGCACACAAACATGAACGTGAACATTGCAATGTTGCAATTTTCAGCAAAACAGCTCCTGCATTCTCATGCAATCCAAGGGGACCCCCATGAAGGTTTTTTATTGTACTTTTTTCTCTTGGATACACACAGACATTGTGGTGTCGGTCTAACAACACTTGCTAGCACTGTTATTTTTTACAAATAGTAAAAACATGCAAAGAGCAATTGGTGGGAAGCTTTCAAAGACATTTTGCTTGTGTGGCGCCATAAAAAGACAGTATCACGTACACAACAGAGAGCAAAGCAGTGGGTTCACATATGACGCTACTCAATAACACTCACTACATGTTCATTGAGGCAACCCCTTATGACAACATCCTTGCCGCAATCTCCTATCCTATACGCTGACAGCAGTAACGCCTACTTACATTTATTCTTATTGCAGTTTCTTCTTAGATATCTGGCACCTTATTGTGCATGCCACGACCTTCCACTTTCCAACAGACGGGTGGTGGACCAAGCATATCAAGATTACCATAACCGATGTGTTTTCCGTCGTTGTTATCTGGGACGACTGGTATCGCACTGTTTGTCCATATGCAGTTCGGCCATATGAACAACCTGCACATGTTTTGGATATAAGGCATCACAGAGGCAACAACTGGTACCTTCTTCATCTTGCAAATATAATGCCTTCTTCCCCACGACCACCAAGGGCCGTATATTATTCCTTTTTCCACTTTGCTAGACACTAACGAAAGGGCAGAAGTGTACAGACGGCATTGCACACTGGATTTTGTTTGCAAAATAAAAGAGTGGTGATAGCAGCCACCTTACACTTTCTAGTGATCATTCTGGAACGAAATAAAG
This sequence comes from Ambystoma mexicanum, assembly GCF_040938575.1. Classification (NCBI taxonomy): domain Eukaryota; kingdom Metazoa; phylum Chordata; class Amphibia; order Caudata; family Ambystomatidae; genus Ambystoma; species Ambystoma mexicanum. Next base: position 1,078,905,603 of record NC_090935.1, on the reverse strand, counting down.
CTCTTGCATCAATTCACAATGTTGGACGTACAGTATGGGAATGTTCTGGGACCGTATGCTCTGCTTGCGCATGTGTGCCTTTTCTTTTGTTTATTTTGATCCTTTCCGGAGAGAGGTGCTCAGGTGGCACAGTGTGCTAGGCTTGGCACGTAATGAAAATACTTGGAGTGCACACCGTGAGCAACCAATCTCCACAACTGAAGACAGATATGCCAGTGCAGTGCCTGTTGCAATGGTGTATCGTGCAAACAGATATAGGTAATGGAAGCGCTGCACACATACGAATTGCACGCAATAGGTACACCAACCATGTTCATGGGCCATCCCAAGAAGTACGCAAAAGAAAGCTAACAGTCAGATGGTCTGCCATCCTGTATGTAGAGGGACTTATTGGCATACATGGTTTTGTTCACTGCAAATGTATGTGAGTCGGTCTATACATTATCCATACTTACAATGTCTGCTGCCTAGCTACGCGTGTCATGCCGCAATGTCTTTCTTCACTCGCATAGCACAGAGTATTATCAGGGGCCCACCATACCAAACAGAAATGGTGGCACGTCAGTCTGTGAATGGCAACAAGGCCAATGACGTACACCATATGCAAGTGGTGGTACCTCTAGTGGTGTAACAACTGCAAAATGTCCTCCACACCCAATCTGTAATCTAGTGTTCGCTAGAGTTACATATCAGTGTAGGAACAAACCCAAAAAAGGCAACAATCGGAAAACTACTTCCAACCTGTGGCCAGACTGTTAGTTCCAAGGGCCCTAACCGTGCACACAAGGCAGTAGGGGCTTCCCACTCTCAACACAACACAGTACACCAAATGGAAATATCCCAATATCATCTGCACTACTCTCCCCATCCCCAATGGGCTCTGAAAGTAGTTGCCTGTCCAGGTGCCCGACAATGATGTATGTGTGAGAAGCTGCCGAAATAGGCCACGTGTCAAAAGTGTAATGGTAAAACAATCCTTACATTTCCTAATCTCTTACTACACTCCCTGAAGCCAGGCTCTGTTGATGGCCACACCATTCCAAAGGGAAATACTGGCAGGTCGAAACCACTGCTGCTGTAGGAAGTCTACCATGTTCTCCACAATGAATCTACAAACGTGGACACTTCCACATGTAAAAGTGTGCGGGTTGTAAGAATGTATGGTTATATTAACTTATCCAAATTAGCTAAGGCAAACGTAACCCACTCTTTATACATGTGTGTGCAATGCACATACCTGTACCACTGTGCTCCCATACATGCCGGCATTGCGTTGCTGAGGTTGTGCCCAAGGCCTAGCCTCTTGGGTACATGTGGAGGCCTATGACCTCCGCCCATGCATCCAAGCGCCTAATCCTTGTGCACACGCACTATAGGGTAATAGAGACATGCATGGCAACATGTGGCCACATAGATATCCTGTTTACAGGCATGTATGGGCATAGTAACAAACCCAAAAAAGGCACCATTCTCACACCTATTTCCAACCAGTGCCCAAAGTTTTACCTACAAGGGCCCTAGCCATGCACACAGGCAGTAGGGGCGTGGAAGGCACAACACAACATAGTACACCGTCTGCAAACATCCACATAGTCTCTTCAAAGCACTGCCTATCCCCATTGGAGGCGGCCTACACTCACAAAAGAATGATAGTGGCCTGTGCAGCTACCTGCCAATGAAGTATATGTGCGTTGCTGCGTGAATGGTGCATGTCGCCAAACTGTGATGGTAATAATTCCTTCCGTGTGGCAATGTCCTATGACCCTCCGTGAAGCAATGCTGTGCCTGGGCCCTAGCCTCTTGGGTACATGTGGAGGTCTACGACCTCCGCCCCTGCACCCAAAAGGCTAAGCCTTGCCCACAACCGCTACACGGCAATGGAGGTATGCATGGCAACATTTGGCCACCTATGGACCATAAGCCAGTTATCGCTAACTGGCGCACCCTTTATGGCACTCCTTAGGGGTAAGTACCACACTGTTACTCAAACTGTTACTAAATACAAAAAGATAGACTGGTAAGTTAAACATAAATTCAGTGATAATTCTCGGGTGGCTGATTGCATACAATCGGTGAGTAACATTCGAACATTCATGTATGTGTTTTGAAACCAATGAGGTAGACAAAAACACGCATAAGAGTCTGTATTGCACAACGAAAATCTATTTACATATAGTTACAGAATTCAAAAAAGTAGAATTCAAACATTCAAAAAAGAGAGGATACTCAAAAATGAAGCATGTCACATCACAATAAACGGTCCGATACCAAAAAAAAGTAATTGAAAGAAGCATTCTAAAATAAAGTATGTTGCATCACAATAAATGGTCCTATAACAGTAAATTAAGATAACAGTAGTGTTATATTCACATCTACACTACTATATCATAGGAAATAGTTGATACACAAATTAAATCTCCTGGGGTTGTGTCACCTAAAGCGCTCCAGTGATGGCAAACAGAGTTTGCCGAAGCGTTTCGGATTATAACAGAATCCTCCCTCAGGGCTTGAGCGTATTCAACTTTCTTAGCTTTGTACAGCTTGTTTCCGAAATGTGTCTATAAGGTAATATAAAGTAATACACATCAGTATGTGTCACCAAAACCTATATTTACTAGTCAATATAAGTGAATGCAATCTTGACCTCCTTGCCATTTCCTAGTGACTCCAGGTCCCTCAATGGACCTGCAAAAATATCGAAAATAGCTTAATTAGAGGATGGAACACCTCTTAGCAATCAGAGGAGAGTGACCTACTATGATATCCCATATTGACAATGGTAGTGGGGAACTCCATAAATAAAATAGCACTTACCCGACTGAGGGAGAAAGGACTGTAGGGATGTCCGCAGAGTGGCTCTGAACTGTAAGACACAATGACAAAAAAAAAAAACAATGTCAGAAGTCTGCGTAAAAACAAAGAAGTACCTAAAGGGTACATTTGGCCACCTACCGTACTTGTAATATCCTACCACTTCCACCAACACCCCTACGCACCGCTACAACACAATGGAAACCCACAAACACAACATAAGCATTGACACCTCTAGGCAACAGCATGATACATTGTCAATTTTGTTGCATCATCTGCAATGCAGCCTCCATTACCAATGGAGGGTCCATGCAGTCACCACAAAATGTTGTCGCTAGAGGTGGTACCCACACATTGCCGCATTGCTCACGTACACCCCTTGCATGCCACCGGCTTCTTTGGCCTAAACCATTTATCCTAATTTCAGCTTTTTACACCCACAACCTTTTCATGCCCTCTTTCACCAACCTGATCCTGCACATCATGTTTTGCAGCTCCTTCCTGCGCGGCAAAATTCCTGCATTGCTCGCGTACACCACTCGCACACCACTGTGTCCTTCCACCCAAACAAATACATAAAATGTTCTGCTTTTCACTCCCCCAAGCTTTTCATCCCCTCTATCAACCTCCCGATCTTGCAAATCATGTTTTGCAATCCAGTATGGAGCGGCACTATCATCCGATACATCATGGTGGTGTTTCCCAAAAATGTTGATGCACAACACGCTTGCCTCCAGCCAACCACCGGCCAAGTCCAAAGTTTGTCGCCAGCACGGCGTACTGCAAGCCAATCAGCCTGCTGTCCGCGGAGCGAACAGGGAAAGGGGTCCGCTGAGCGGAGCCAGACACCACTAATTTTATGAGATGTACATTTCAGTTGTTTGAAACAAAAGTACTGGTCGGATTTCCACCGAACACACAAAAGCACGCTTTCCTGTCTGAAGTCCCCACTACTGCCGCAAATTTGGTGCATATCCGTCCAGCTGTTCGGCCTGTTGCTGTGCGCAAAGTTTTTCCCCATTCAGTCTATGGAAAAAATAAATGTTTGGGACCCCCCTATAACTTTCCCCTTCCTGCACAAAACTTCACCGAACTTGCCAAAGAAATTCAGAGCGGGCCATGTACTTGTTTTGCAAGGTTTGGTGACGATTCCTCCAGGGGACCAAAGTCATAAACCGAAAAAGTGGTCTTCCTATGAGTTTAGCAACTTAACCATAACTACACGGTTGCTACTGCAGGAAGTGTAATTATTTTTATATAAAGCCGCCATATATTTTAAGAATGTTTTATATACATTTGATTGAAAAGGGACAGCTCAAGGCTGTGATGGTGTGGGTGTGGGCTTTATAATCCGGATATATAGCATTTTACGGTGCACTGAAAAATGCAGCGTTTCTTGAGCTATTCAGAGGCTACTCAGAAAATGGCGACTATGGACAGCTACAGCTACAATGAGGGAAAAACACCGCCAAGAAGTCAAGGGGGTTCCAAGGATAGTTATAGCCCTTATTGATTTATGGAGAATGATGATCTGGAGATTGTTCAGGACTTGTTGACGGATCGTGAGACCGGTGAGCTCGGGGAAACATGGCTATACTTTCTGCTAACAACAAGCCACCTCTTACTGTTACAGCTATTTGGGAGGCTGTTGGAGATTGCATTCAAAACATTAAAGAGCATGTACCTATAACAGTTACTAATCTGGGAATGGCAATGACGCGATTGTGGAGCAACCAACTGCGATTGATGCTGGCTCTGAAGCCAGTGGATAAGAATCTATGGTTATGCAAACAGGTGCGGCGACAATACCAGAGACAGATTATGGACAATTGCCCCATCAGAAAAATGGGGATCCAAGCACCCAAGGTATCAGATAGCCTGTTAACCTGTAAGTATGTTTTAAAGCGAGCAGGTGTATTTTGTAGAGCATAAGAAATAGCTATAGTTAAAACTATGCATTTCTGTTTTGTTTACAGCCTTTAACCAATAAAGTGGACGGCGGTGAGAAGACTCAGGCTTAACTATCGACCTTGATCAATATCATGGCTATAGAAGGCTTTACGGCCATTGTTGTGAAAACATGTTTAAAACATCACTTCCACAGATGGTGCTCATGGCGCACAATTGATGAGACCCGACAGGATGCTCATGAGTGTTTGGAAAAAGCATAGATGGATAATTTCCTATGTAAAATATGTCACAGGTTGACATACCACAGTTTCATCTGCAGCCCTGTATAAGTTCCCCTTTTGAATGCCAACAGAAGTTCCATTCCCAACCCTGTGCACACTCTCCTCTTGATAGCCAACACACGTTTCAGACCCATCATTGTATACACCCCCGTCCTGAACATCACCAGAAATAATATTAGAAAGATCAACATTATCGCAACTCCCTTCCTGAACATCATCAGAGACACTACTGAAAAAAAACATTGTGTGTTACCCCTTCCTGAGCATCAGCCAAAATATTATCAAGACCAACACTTTATTCACCTCCATTCCTGTATACAGACTCATCTTGACTATCAAGGGGAGCTGTAATAATAACCCCAACGTTCTGACTCTCAGCCATATTCATATGTACACCTGCTTCATCGGCTATAGTAACAATATCAGCAGCCTTTAAAAACACCTCCAGAGTTATTTGATTGTTAGTAAACTCTGGATTCCACTGCATATTGAATATTTGCACTTCCAACTCATATACTTGTTCACTATGAATAACGGTTGTAGCGCCATCCTGCATATATGACAGATTTCCCTCATTCACCACCGCCCCATTGCTTTCATGCATAAACCTTTTAAGCATTACCATCCCCCCAGTTGAAAGATGTGAAAATGCATTCTCAATTGGGCCTACTAATGCATTAAACAGGTTATCTAAATTTTGAACGCTGCACAATCGGACAATGTTATTTACGCTCGTGTCAGATCCCAACTGTGCAGCCCTGTTTGTACTATCAACACCCCTGACATTATTTATCTTTAGTTGCCGTTCAACCCCCCAACCCCTGTGGCTGTCTTACCCCAGCTGGATCATTCTCAACACTATGCATTGCATTTTTCAGCTTAAAACATTCAATATTTATACCATCAGCCCCCAAACATGCTTCAAACCGGTGCCGTCTTGTGATTGTACACTTTTAAAGGCGGCTTGCAGCCCAGACCAGCGAGAGAAGTGTCTGTAAATGTGTGAACTCTCACTCCTGCATTAGCATGAGCTGTTTGAACATGTAAATGGCCTGTGATACCCGTCAGACCCCTTAAGCGCCCCGGCGCTGAGGGAATAACTCCATAATCAGAAATTAAAACCAGAGCATTCCCTAATTTGCTCGAGGGCCACCGACGTGTTAAATGCTGCTGTCTTGAGCCGGTAGAACCCAGAAGGATAAATTGCATGACTGGATCCCCTGTTATAGAATCATTTGACATCTCATTTCCAAGTTGCTCAGTCACACGGTTCAATGCTGAAACAGAACAATAGTCATAAACAACATTCGGGCCTTAGAGACTTCATTGCTCGATGTCCCACCACACACTCCAGCGGCCATTGCAAAAACTCAAGAAACAACAGGGCCCATTGATGAATTCACAAAATAACTCTGCAGTGTATGTCCCCTAGATCCATTAGGCTTTACCGTTGTAACAACACTGTCAGACCCCCATCCTTGGGTCGTTGAAACATTCCAAACCTGTTGATCAAGGCAAAACAGGCCTCATCCCAACACCCACAAGAGATTGAGTAGAGACAGGCAAACCCATCCCTTTGCTCTCAAAACATTCAGAATGTGCTTATCTACACAAAGCAGCCTGTCGCTTGAAGAACTTTGTATCACCTATTCGGCACCCAGACATTCCAGCGGGTGTTACAAAGACTCCAGAGCCATCCGGGCCCAGTGATGAATTAACAAAAAACTCTGTGGTGGGGGGGCCTGCAAATCCATTGGCCCTTGCTGCTGATGCATCAAAACAGTGGCCCCATTCCTAGGTCATTAAACATCCAATGTGTGTTGATCCAGAAACAATAGGCTGCGCCATTCCAACGTCCTCGAGTTGTCCACCGCCAAAGGCTGTTTTTCCAGAAGAAGCCTGCTGCAACATACAATTGTTTAGAGCCATTTCTACAAACAACATAACAAATATAGAATCAGCACATTGTAATATTGATATTAACAACCTGAGCTCAAAATATAGCATACTGCATCTCGGTGACCTTAACAAATGTCAATCATCAGTGTGATCTGTGACACTGTGGCAAATTGCAACTATATTTTTTTAAATCATGATTTAAGAATTAAGAAAACAACATAACATTGGAAAATAGGGCCAGACAGCTGACACCAGAGGCCACATATCGTACAATAGGGCCACACATTGGACCCCAGGGCCTACACATCAGACACCAGGGGCCACACATCAGACTCCAGGGGCCACGCATTGGACAATAGGGACACACATCGGACCCCAGGGGCCACGCATCAGACAATAGGGCCACACATCGCTACCCAGGATTCACACATCGGGCGATATGTCCACACCTCAGACACAGGACCAATAACCCCAGTAGGCCCCATTTATAAACAGTGCCATAACTGCTTTAATGGTGCAACTGTCCCTGATGGTCGTGCGCTGACCACAAGACCATCAGGGACAGTTGGACTACACATTGGACATAGAACCAATGAGACCTTTAGAACCCCTTTATTACATGGTGCTCTCCAACCAGGCACTGTGCCTAGTTGAATACATTAATCTAGAATTAATGCTGACTGTAAGCACATCCCACCTCAAAACTTGCATAGCTTGCAGAGAACATATTTGAAATAAACACTACTTCAAAAAAATAAATTTCTGCTTCACTATCCCTATATAAAGGCAATGGGCCTCATTCCGAGTATGGCGTTAAAGGATAGCGGCCACCGGTAACGAGACCGGTGGCGGTGATCCCTTACCGCCATACTCCGAGTTCCCTTTGCGCCCTCGCCCTTAACGCCTGCTTTGAGCAGGTGTTAAAGTCGAGGGCGCAAAGGGGCCTCCAAGCCAATAACGGTGACCGTAATGAACGGTCACCGTTATTTGCATCTTCCCCATTCCCATTGAGCCCTATGGGGGCTCATTTGGGAATGGGGAAGAGCCTTGGTGAATGGGGAATTACCGCCCCGCCAACCTTGGAATGGGGCGGTAATTCCGCCATCCACCAAGGCGCTGCCGGTCCGGGTACGGCGTCAACCAAGGCGTTAATAGCGCGATTGGTTAGCGCCGTACTCGGAATGAGGCCCAATGACTTTTCATTTTGTCAATGCATTTTTTCTTGTAAACGTGTTCATACAGTTTCCAGCCCTGAGTGCATATGTAGCATATTCGTTTATCACTGTGGTTACTGTTAGGGAGAATTTTCATAAATGTGCTAATTTCCCTTACCTTTTGAGACCCCCAGCAACTTTGATGGATTTCTAGGACTTTCGTTTTTACCTGGAAAGAGTGTGAGCCTTTTTTCCCACTCTTCCATGTATTTTGATGTGTGTTTTACTTTTGTGTTCTTTGTATATGGATTTTTAGACAACTCCATAGGCATAATCTTTTTCTTGTGTGCCCCACAGCACCCTCAGTGCAGTGGCACAGGGATGTCTTTTAAAATTTCCAAGTATTAATACTTTCTCTGGGACTGACTACTGTCTCCCAGTGAATGTAAAGTTAAATTGACTTTGGTAGTCTTTGACATGTTTTTCAAGATGGCGTCTGAGCCTCCTCTGTAAAAACAGGCTCCGATCGACTTTTTTCGTCATTTCTTTTTGGAAAGCTCCTTCTAGTGTTTGTATCTATGCGCCAAACCAGGTTTGGTCCTTTTGTCTGTTTGCCTTTGTCGGGCTTCTGTACTGAAGCCCCCCTCTGGCGCCTGAGTGTCTGGGGTGGACAGGATTTGAGGGAGGTGCCCAAAACTCCCTGTGCTTAGTCTCCTAGGAGACCTGAATGCACTCTGGTATGATTGGCTGGCTGACTGTCCGGCAAGGACAGCCACCCTGCTGGGTGAGTGACAGCTAGGCTGGGATGAATGGTAGAAAACTGTTTAAAAGCAGGTCTCTGGGACTTGGAAGGCAAAGTCGACCACTGGAACGAAAGAACCGAAGACGAGCTGAAGGAAGATGACTGCTGCAACTCCTGGACTGTTGGTTCACCCGGTGAAGCCCTGCTGCAGGTCTGAATTGCCTGAAACTCCCTTGACAGAGAAGCCTCTTCAAGGACTAATTCTTCTCTTGAGCTGGTGGGAACCACCAACTCGCAAGCCACCTGGAAACCATCTCCATACTGGTCAAATTTTTTTGGGAGTGATGTTAATGCACTCACACCTTAAACTGATGTTTTGCCAAACTTGCGGATCCATCCCTGTGCAGTGCAGGAACCTCCTGACGTCTTCCCACTTGTCCCCACGGCTGAGGCTCAGGAACAGCGAGATCTGCAGGAATTGCCAGGAACAACTGCCTCAGCTACAGCTTTTCTTCACCCAAATGGTACTGTGCAAATGCAGTAGTGAAATCCTCTTTGCCGTGATGAAAGTTTGTGAAACTTTCCCAACTTTGGAGTCTTGTTCGTTCCTAAATCGACATATAACTCTTTTTCGTGCAAACTACTTCTAAGAACATTGGCAAAGACTTAACTGTTTACCACCAGAACTGTGCTATCCGATCCAAGACACTGATCCATTGGCTTTGGCCCAGGCCTATTGAATTGAACTGCCTCTTGTAGTGAACTGAAACTATTTGCCCTGCCTATGAAAGTAATTGTGTTTGATTCTTATAACCTTTGCCTTTCTACCCCTTTTTAAAGTTACTGAAGTGCCATTTTGCTCCCACTTCAGGGGAGCCTAACTTGTTCAGAACATATTGGTTTGGTACTGAAGTGTATTATAGTGTGATATTGAGCTGCTTATTACTAGTGGAATGTTTTCTAACTGTGTACATAAATGTATATTATTTTACCAGGAAACCTTGAGTAGGTGTTTGTTTGAATCACTGTGATTGTAAGTCTTTTGTATAACACCTTTTACTGCTCACATCTCTCTTGAGATAAGCCTGGCTGCTAAGCCCTGCTACCACAAAACTATGTAGTACAGACATATTCCAAAGGTTAGATTGTGCTTTCACCTGTAGTCTTAATTGTGTGTAGTGTTCCCAAAGGGTACTGCATGTAATTCTGCCTGACAGCTACTTTAAACCATTTTCACTATGCCTATATAAAGGTCATGACTATTCACTTTGTCAAAGTCTTTTTTCTTCTAAAATTAATTCATGACCCACAATTAGAAAACCACACTTCAAAAAGCATCTATAGCTGGTGTGAGCATCTCGTTACTGTCAGGCCTGGGCATTTTAAAAATAAAAGCCTGGGTTGTACCATTGTCCATGCATGTTTGGTTGCTTCATACAGGTTCTAGCACTATGAGCATATGCAACATAGTTTAAAGTAACAGGTCCATTTGGTTATGCACTATCAAACATGAATTGTTTTCTGTTTTTCCACAAAAAATAAGTCCTCTACAAAGCTGTGCTCTGTGCCGATTCATCCTGACACATATCTTGCGCTGAGCAAAGTGTACACAGCTGGTTATAACCAGGCCTCAGCATTAGAAAAGTTTAAATAATTGCATGCAACCAAAAGGAATATTTACAGAGGTTTACAATGAGCTCTAAAACACAAACATTTTGCAGGCAACTTTGCATGTCGAGGTAAACCCTATCCCTGGGGTTTTCGTTCGACACAGCTATCAGTTTTGCCATTCTCTTTGTACTTCTAAATGTGTTCATACAGGCCCAAAACTGTTTAAACCTATATTTATGTTTTTTTTTTGGTTGTGTGCAATACAAAATGATAGTTTCTTCAAAAAGAGACCTGTTCAAGCATGGGCTATCTGTCATTTTCCAGTGACCCTGTAGCTTTTGCTAGCAACATGTGCGCACATTTGAAAAAAATATACAATGTCTCCTGGGCAGGACAAAGACTGATATGCAAATGGATATTTCCCATCTGTGAAAGGCACAGTGAGTAAAAGCAGTGGCTGCGAACTCTCAAGTGGTTAATAACCACTGAACAGGTTATCAGGCCTTGTTCTGTCAAGAGAGGGGCGCCCGCTACCTTTGCAAACTAAATTTCAAGGAACCTGGGATTGGTAACCCTAGGTCTCCTGGGGGCAACCAGACGTGGTCTCCCTCTCACTGTGCTTAGAGAGGCATCAGCTTCACCTCACTGATGATCCCCAACAAGGGTGAAACACGTGTATGGGGTTGCTGGTGGTACTCTCGTTCAGGTTGGAATTGCCATTGCATTTCGGTGCTGGACTGCTCCTGGGCAGGACAAAGACTGATATGCAAATGGATATTTCCCATCTGTGAAAGGCACAGTGAGTAAAAGCAGTGGCTGCAAACTCTCAAGTGGTTAATAACCACTGAATAGGTTATCAGGCCTTGTTCTGTCGAGAGAGGGGCGCCCGCTACCTTTGCAAACTAAATTTCAAGGAACCTGGGATTGGTAACCCTAGGTCTCCTGGGGGCAACCAGACGTGGTCTCCCTCTCACTGTGCTTAGAGAGGCATCAGCTTCACCTCACTGATGATCCCCAACAAGGGTGAAACACGTGTATGGGGTTGCTGGTGGTACTCTCGTTCAGGTTGGAATTGCCATTGCATTTCGGTGCTGGACTGCTCCTGGGCAGGACAAAGACTGATATGCAAATGGATATTTCCCATCTGTGAAAGGCACAGTGAGTAAAAGCAGTGGCTGCGAACTCTCAAGTGGTTAATAACCACTGAACAGGTTATCAGGCCTTGTTCTGTCGAGAGAGGGGCGCCCGCTACCTTTGCAAACTAAATTTCAAGGAACCTGGGATTGGTAACCCTAGGTCTCCTGGGGGAAACCAGACGTGGTCTCCCTCTCACTGTGCTTAGAGAGGCATCAGCTTCACCTCACTGATGATCCCCAACAAGGGTGAAACACGTGTATGGGGTTGCTGGTGGTACTCTCGTTCAGGTTGGAATTGCCATTGCATTTCGGTGCTGGACTGCTCCTGGGCAGGACAAAGACTGATATGCAAATGGATATTTCCCATCTGTGAAAGGCACAGTGAGTAAAAGCAGTGGCTGCAAACTCTCAAGTGGTTAATAACCACTGAACAGGTTATCAGGCCTTGTTCTGTCGAGAGAGGGGTGCCCGCTACCTTTGCAAACTAAATTTCAAGGAACCTGGGATTGGTAACCCTAGGTCTCCTGGGGGCAACCAGACGTGGTCTCCCTCTCACTGTGCTTAGAGAGGCATCAGCTTCAACTCACTGATGATCCCCAACAAGGGTGAAACACGTGTATGGGGTTGCTGGTGGTACTCTCGTTCAGGTTGGAATTGCCATTGCATTTCGGTGCTGGACTGCTCCTGGGCAGGACAAAGACTGATATGCAAATGGATATTTCCCATCTGTGAAAGGCACAGTGAGTAAAAGCAGTGGCTGCGAACTCTCAAGTGGTTAATAACCACTGAACAGGTTATCAGGCCTTGTTCTGTCGAGAGAGGGGCGCCCGCTACCTTTGCAAACTAAATTTCAAGGAACCTGGGATTGGTAACCCTAGGTCTCCTGGGGGCAACCAGACGTGGTCTCCCTCTCACTGTGCTTAGAGAGGCATCAGCTTCACCTCACTGATGATCCCCAACAAGGGTGAAACACGTGTATGGGGTTGCTGGTGGTACTCTCGTTCAGGTTGGAATTGCCATTGCATTTCGGTGCTGGACTGCTCCTGGGCAGGACAAAGACTGATATGCAAATGGATATTTCCCATCTGTGAAAGGCACAGTGAGTAAAAGCAGTGGCTGCGAACTCTCAAGTGGTTAATAACCACTGAACAGGTTATCAGGCCTTGTTCTGTCGAGAGAGGGGTGCCCGCTACCTTTGCAAACTAAATTTCAAGGAACCTGGGATTGGTAACCCTAGGTCTCCTGGGGGCAACCAGACGTGGTCTCCCTCTCACTGTGCTTAGAGAGGCATCAGCTTCACCTCACTGATGATCCCCAACAAGGGTGAAACACGTGTATGGGGTTGCTGGTGGTACTCTTGTTCAGGTTGGAATTGCCATTGCATTTCGGTGCTGGACTGCTCCTGGGCAGGACAAAGAGTGATATGCAAATGGAAATTTCCCATCTGTGAAAGGCACAGTGAGTAAAAGCAGTGGCTGCGAACTCTCAAGTGGTTAATAACCACTGAACAGGTTATCAGGCCTTGTTCTGTCGAGAGAGGGGCGCCCGCTACCTTTGCAAACTAAATTTCAAGGAACCTGGGATTGGTAACCCTAGGTCTCCTGGGGGCAACCAGACGTGGTCTTCCTCTCACTGTGCTTAGAGAGGCATCAGCTTCACCTCACTGATGATCCCCAACAAGGGTGAAACACGTGTATGGGGTTGCTGGTGGTACTCTCGTTCAGGTTGGAATTGCCATTGCATTTCGGTGCTGGACTGCTCCTGGGCAGGACAAAGACTGATATGCAAATGGATATTTCCCATCTGTGAAAGGCACAGTGAGTAAAAGCAGTGGCTGCGAACTCTCAAGTGGTTAATAACCACTGAACAGGTTATCAGGCCTTGTTCTGTCGAGAGAGGGGCGCCCGCTACCTTTGCAAACTAAATTTCAAGGAACCTGGGATTGGTAACCCTAGGTCTCCTGGGGGCAACCAGACGTGGTCTCCCTCTCACTGTGCTTAGAGAGGCATCAGCTTCACCTCACTGATGATCCCCAACAAGGGTGAAACACGTGTATGGGGTTGCTGGTGGTACTCTCGTTCAGGTTGGAATTGCCATTGCATTTCGGTGCTGGACTGCTCCTGGGCAGGACAAAGACTGATATGCAAATGGATATTTCCCATCTGTGAAAGGCACAGTGAGTAAAAGCAGTGGCTGCGAACTCTCAAGTGGTTAATAACCACTGAACAGGTTATCAGGCCTTGTTCTGTCGAGAGAGGGGCGCCCGCTACCTTTGCAAACTAAATTTCAAGGAACCTGGGATTGGTAACCCTACGTCTCCTGGGGGCAACCAGACGTGGTCTCCCTCTCACTGTGCTTAGAGAGGCATCAGCTTCACCTCACTGATGATCCCCAACAAGGGTGAAACACGTGTATGGGGTTGCTGGTGGTACTCTCGTTCAGGTTGGAATTGCCATTGCATTTCGGTGCTGGACTGCTCCTGGGCAGGACAAAGACTGATATGCAAATTGATATTTCCCATCTGTGAAAGGCACAGTGAGTAAAAGCAGTGGCTGCGAACTCTCAAGTGGTTAATAACCACTGAACAGGTTATCAGGCCTTGTTCTGTCGAGAGAGGGGCGCCCGCTACCTTTGCAAACTAAATTTCAAGGAACCTGGGATTGGTAACCCTACGTCTCCTGGGGGCAACCAGACGTGGTCTCCCTCTCACTGTGCTTAGAGAGGCATCAGCTTCACCTCACTGATGATCCCCAACAAGGGTGAAACACGTGTATGGGGTTGCTGGTGGTACTCTCGTTCAGGTTGGAATTGCCATTGCATTTCGGTGCTGGACTGCTCCTGGGCAGGACAAAGACTGATATGCAAATTGATATTTCCCATCTGTGAAAGGCACAGTGAGTAAAAGCAGTGGCTGCGAACTCTCAAGTGGTTAATAACCACTGAACAGGTTATCAGGCCTTGTTCTGTCGAGAGAGGGGCGCCCGCTACCTTTGCAATCTAATAAGACAATATTGTCTGCATACCGGAACCATTGGATAGTTCTGGCAACTAACTTAGGGGGATTACATTTAGAGTAATTGAGATCATTCCCCAGATGCTTCAGACCTGTTCTCGTCTAAATCCAGGTAGTGGTGCTGCAATTGTTCTCAAGCCTCACTTTAACTCTTGTGTCATGATGTAATGGAGTATTCATCTTTAACAACCCCAGGGGGATCCCCCAGTGATTCAATTTCCCCCCATAGCTTTACTTGGTTCACTGTTTTGAATGCCGCACTATAGTCGACATACGCCATGTAAACAGAAATATTTCTAATCAGCCATGATTGCTGTACAGTAGATGTGAAAGCCAGCACATTAACTGAAGTGAAACATCCTTTCTTAAAACCAATCTGATTTCAAGGTATAATTTTAGCTGATCCAGCCCAATCTACTAAATCAACAAGTAAGATCTTAGCAAGCAGTTTCACTAGGGCATCTAGCATAGCCAGCAAACGATAATTCCTTGGATCCTCATAAGGTCCCCTTTTATGGACTGGTACCAGAATGCTATCATGCCATGATTTAGGGATAGGCTGAATGACAGAAATGGTGCAGAATAGTTGATGTAGCACCTCTCACCATGAATCTACATCCGCCTTAATTAAAGCATTGGATAGGCCGTCAGGGCCGGGGGCCCTAGAAGATTTAATAGAAGCAATTATCTGGGTAATTTCTTCTTTACTCTTCATAAAGGACCAATCCCCGATCAGTGGTAAATAATCTACCGGTTCAGCCCACCCGGATCCAATTGTCTCACTAATGTGTTTAATCCAAGCATCTTCAGAAGCTCCATTAATAAGAGCACAGTGGTTATTACTTGAGTTAACAATTTTCCCAAATTTCTGAGGATCGTTTGACAAAGAGGAGTACACCAAGTCCTTCCATAGTCGATGTTCACGAAATTGATGATGTGCGGATAGTCATTTAGCATAAATCGGTCTAATGGATATTCTAGCATATAGTTTTAGGTCACTAATAGCATGATTGCTTTCCTTAATGATTGATGAAGCTCTCTTTTTTATTTTAATCAAAGGATCAAATTTGTGGCGATGATGACAGTTACACCCACCCACAGTTCTACTGTTATATTTTCAATGGCCTTTTCAATGGACTTAGTGATTGTCGCCACCAACACTTCGTACTCATGCAAAACAGATTCACAATGTGGCAGGACAAAAAGAATAAGGGTTCTTCTGGTACTTGGAGTTCACCGGGTCTCCACTTTCACCAAGGGGTCCACAGATTCGGCTGTTCTCCACAGCACTATTCTGGCTGGCTTCCAAAGTCCGGTTTTTAAAGCACACTACAGTTGGCCCCACACTTACTATGACCCTCAGGCCCCAGTCCCATCCCCCTTATCAACACTGCCCCGCACCCACCATATTCCACAAATGGTATGACCCACCCCACTATAGTTCCTTAGCCATGATGACTTTGTAAATAAAAGGGCCTCATTCAAAATGGAATTTAGACCCACTCAGCACATTGCAACTCTAGATAGCACGATCCTCACGGTGTGCAAGTCATAGTTGCAGCCTGCTATTGATTTCAAATATTTTAAGGAATGAGTCAGCAAAAGTTTTATGGAATGAGTCAGCAAAAAGCTGAGTCAGCACACATGGGCTGCCTGTGGCATCAGCTGATGCCGGCTTCATAGATAAAGCCTGTATCTGCTGCGTGTGTGTGTGTGTGTGTGTGTGTGTGTAAATGCCTGCAGAAACATTGGAGTTAACCCACTGTATTTTAAAAAAAGACACTTTTGACCTGCTAGCATATACAGAATTTGGCACTCTGTATAACTATATTTGACACAGTCAATAGCAATAGCTTACAACTTTTTTGTCTCCATTTTCAATGGTTTCATGACCTTATAAAGAAACATGTCTGGGCATGTAACTGTGTTTTTGTGAACACTGTGCTTTTTAAAATGACAAAATACCAATGCCACATCATTCTGCCTGCATAAGCCTGTGTTTTTGTCGCCATGAAACTAAACCTGCACTTTTCATTTGAAAAATCCTTATTTTCATTCTGTCAACTATAATGTTAATAAACTATATATTCCCTGTCCCTGAAACTCAGCTGTTTAAAAAAAAAAACGAGTTCTGCTTTGCCTGTCTGTATTTTCAAGGGTTTGATGTTTGTCCCATAGCCGAACATGTCTGCTCCGACTCATCTTAGTATAAACAACATGTCTGGGCATGCCTGGCCCTTTTAGTCAACTTTTATTGGCATTAAAATACCCAAAACCCTCCCAAGCCTCTCCTTTACATTATACAATTTTAACAGTGTCCCCTTAAAAGCAAAACCTCCTTTATATTCTATGTATCTATAATATCAGGGCATCAGGCCTTAAAAGGCCCAACACCGCTTAATATTACAGCTCTGAGGAAATTATAACATCACCCAGCTTTATATTGCACACTTGGACAAGCAACAACGCACACACGCTCTTCGATATTAAAATCATGTTAATATAAACTTTATAGCAAATCGTATCAAAACACAAAAACAATTTATATTCAGTTTGTATATATCTGATATAACTTTGATATGCATATGATATCATTTTTATATTACTCTTATATTAAATTGATAGAAAAAAATGATCACATGGAGGCAGGATTAATAGCAGAACCAGGGGGTGTTCCTACCTGTTAACCTTTACTTGATGGAGAATGGGGCCCCATTATCTACTGGGGAAAGCAGCCGGGTGATGGGGGTGCATGACTTTGCAGCAGGGAGGTTTCAGGAGGACCCCACATGAAATCAAGAGTGGGGAGGGAGGGGAAAGAATGGGCAACCTTGCAGGTGTTAACCATTTATGGGCAGCCTTCTTCAACATGTCTCATTCTTGAGTGATGTTCGTATGTGAATCTGGAATAGCAGGATGAAGCCTAACTTGAATAAGTAGATGATATGTGGCGCAGACCTTATCCTCACACTTTTGCCTTCTCGGTTCCCTGCGTCAACCCATGGCACCAAAATCCTGAGGAATAGTTTCCTTACAGGAAGCCTGTAGGGATTACTGCAACATAGGACATAGTTGCTGTGTATTTTGACGTTAAATCCATTTCACTGTATTCACAGAATTAAACAGCACACAGAAAGATGTGCAAGGCAGCACATTTTCACTTACAAGAATGGACTTGACAGCACTTCATTATTCATGCATGTTCATGTTTGGAATATTGTGTGTGATGGTACACAACCCGCACTATGCCACTGAACAACATCACAATTACTTTTAAGCATACACTGTCTGATATCAAAACGATAATGCACATACAGTGGGATATACCACTGGAAAATTATTGCAAATGTGAAAAATTAAACATGCATGTTTTCCTTTATTCACAAAAAATATCAGTCTCAGACCCTGCCATCTCCTTGCATGTGGTCTGGCTCCCCTCCACTAGAATGGATAATGACAGACATATGCCATGGCATAACACCAGGATCCCTTTAAAGTGTGATTTTGCTCTGTTCAAAAATCAATTCCCGGGCCCACCAACTGTGTGGGGAGCCCTACAATACAAATCAGAAAATGTTTGATGCATAGCATTGTTGTGCTACCTGTAGTACAACATTGCAAGACAGTCCAATGTGCCCATAAAAGGCATTTGGCTGTGTTGACCACCCTCTTCTGCGGAAGATGCCAAGAGGGAAGGGCTGCACTGAGCCTTTGGTTGAGATATTGGAGTGCTTGCACAAAGGCACGAGATTAAGAGTTAGGCTGGACCAAAGAGGCTCTTATTCTGACTGGATCAACATCATGCAAGGCCCGTATCAGGGTTGTGTGCTTGCCCCATTCTTGTTTAACTTCTATATATCAGAAATTGGCGCTGCGCTTTTGAATGTTGGGGTAACCCACCAAAAGTTGACTTTCTAAGAATACACTACCTCCTATATGCTGATGATCTGGTTTTGGTAGACTACATCCTGGTTGGTCTGCAAAGACCTTTCAGAGCCGTCAGGGAATTTCTAGTGACCTTGATCTTCATATAAATGTCTGGTTTTGAACCAATTGAAGGGGAGGCCTTGAAGGAATACATTTGGCAGAATAATAAAGTGACAGTGCAGCTGGTGGATAAGTTTAGGTATCTGGTGGTGTTAAGACCAAGTTGTCTGGGGCCCTGGCTTACCAGGCCCTTTAAACATAAATCATTGTAGCAGCTTCCTAGTTCCATGTTGTAAATTATATGTACGGGTGGTTTTCCTTAATTACGATTTTGAAAATGTACAACCAGATGATTCATGGTGCATAGACCCGGGAAGATGACCTCAATTGGGCGTAGGTTGAATCTGGCATTTGGAAATGTGTATTGTCCCATTCACTGGGGCTCCCTTTCCAGCAGTTCACCATATCTTGGGTCTTATATCCTTGCAAGCAAAGGGTCACTTGGCGCAGACTTCAGTTATTGCGATGTATAATACTTCCTCCACCTAACGCCCTATTTCTATACCTGAATGTTATGCGGATGCAAGGTGGCTGCAGCCCTCTGAATGATTGGGTGAACCATTATTTAAGGGTATTAGAACTTAACTCTCTGACTTTAGAGGATTTCGTGCGGTACTCTTATGTGGAATATGTGAAAGACAACAAAATGGTTAACGACCTATATAATATCATTGAACATAATTGGATGTGTTTGAACGGAAAAAAGACTGAACTGATGATCTTCGGGTCAAACCAAGCCAGGTCGAAATTACCATCCGAACATGAATCATTCATGATAAAAGAAGCTCACATTAAAGTAGTGAGCAGGGTTAAAACCCTGGGTATGACCTTGGAAGCTTCCATGAGCTCAGACGCACAAGCCTCTTACATCAGTAAAAACTGCTCATATTATTTTAGGCTGTTGAAAGTTATCAGACCCCTACTCAATGAAAATAACTGCACCACTATAGCCAGAGCGACCATACTCTCTCGCCTGGATTATGGCAATGCCCTGTTACTGGGCGCAAGCAAACAATACACAGTCCGAATAGTCAAGCAAAAGGCAAGGTCAGATCACATCAGCGATGCAAGAAGGGAGCTACACTGGTTAAGGATTGAAGACCGTGTTATGTTTAAATCTATGACACTTACCCATAAGTGTCTTTACGGAAAGGCTCTGGTTTATCTTAAGTCCATAATTGTTGGCTACATTCCATCCGGTACATTAAGATCTGAGGCTCAACGGCTTATTGTAGTCAACCCACACAAGAAATCTAACGACTTAGGCAGAGCCTTTCTAAACCGGTCTGCTTCCAATTGGAATAAACTGCCACTGAATTTGAGACTAGAACCCAATTACCTCAAATTCCAAAAGACTTTGAAAACCCTCTTATTCAAATGAAGAAAGTAAACTAGCGTAGTAACTGTCCTCTATGTCTTGGTTTGCCAAGTGTCCCGTCTTCCATGTAAGTCACTCCCTGTCTTGAGTAACCGTCTTCCTGTGGAAGCCCGCAGGCTTTCTGCGTGAATAAACAAATGAATAAAATAAAAATAAGGTGAAAAAGAAACTGTATGAAAATAACTGGATCATTAAAATAGAGCACTTGGGGGTCCTATAAAATATTTGACAATTTTTCTATGCACATAAAGCAGCATAATGTCCCTGAGTCAGATGTTATTAGACACTGTTCGAAGAAAACAAGAGCTTTCTGGTTGCGTGTAAAACCAAATATGTTTATTGATGTTATGGGGGTGCGTAACAACATTCCAAGATCAGATCGACTATGTTGTTTTGTATGGTGAAAAGGGAAAAAGTATATCACCTAATGGCCAAATGCACTGCACTTTGTAATCCTCTGAATATTGTTTTTGAGAGTCTTTTTTCAACAAAATGTCTTTCTTCTCTTGGGAAATAATATGGTGGCATTTGCTCATAAAAGTTTTGAATAATGTATGTGGGTGATGATTTGTTCTTATTGAAAAACTGACGATTTTTTGAATTCTGTGATTTATTCATTTATTGATAATTATGCGTTTATGTAATTCTGTAATATTGTAATGTTGTTATGTGGTATTCTTATTTTAATCTTCCAATGTTTATTGAATTGTTTGGTTTTAAAACTTTTCATGTGTGTAACGTTTTGCTTGTTGAAACTACATCACACAATAAATAAATAAAATAAATATGTCAGCACCCCTTTCACAATTCAATACATTAATGCACATTTGTATTATTCTGAAAAGTGCATTACCAAAAGATTTCTTTTATCCTGCACATTCGCTATACAGTGCATGTTATCTATTAATTACCCTATTTACAACATGCACCTATGCTTTAAATAAATGAGGTAATTAAACCCATTCCTTCAGTCATTATAGATATTACAGAGTGGAGGTTCATTTTAGAATGTGCCAGAGTAAAAATAGTGAAGCAAAACATTCTCTCTGGATGGAGGAATTTCTATCTGGCAAGGTTGAATAAGACCTGGATATTTTGATTTCTATAAATTAATATAATAATTTAGAATTAATATAGGATGAAAGGCTGAGTTTGGCCCTGCAAGGTTGAAGAAGACCTGGATATTTTGATGTTTATTAATTCATAGAATAATAATAATAATAATAATTTAGCATTTATATAGGATGAAAGGCTGAGTTTGGTGCTGCTGAGATTCGAACCTGCGTCAACAGGCTCTGCACGGATGTCAAAGCGAGCACTCCTACCTGCTGTGCTATCGGACTGGCTAGATGGTACAGTTAATTCCATCTCTGATAGGGTAATCTGCTAATCATATTCCCCCTTAATAAGCAGCATGCCAAAATCATTGTGTACACTTGTGGCCTGCTGCCTCAGTAGCCTGACCTGCAGCACCTGCCCTCCAGTGGCACACAGCAGGGTCAGAGGTCACAGGTGTCCATTTGACAGCTGCAGTGACAGCTAAGTCCCTGCAGCGTAGGGGTTGCATTTAGGATGTGCACGGCTGTTCCAAAAACTATATAACTTTTAGTTTGCTGTCCTGGTGGCACATAAAATTTTAAATATAAGCCATACCTGAGTTTAAGATATGGTGGCAAGCATCTCGCATAGTTATCCAAGCCATATCCATTTCATATCATTCATGTCTCAGTCCAGTGATCGTAGTTCAGCTTTGGAACGGTTTTGTGTATTCTACCCCAAAGAGCCTGTCTTCACTGCTGCTAGCAAGACAGTAGCCTTGGGGGATGCCTCTATGTGTTCCTTTGTGAGGGCAATTAACACCCTCCCTGGAAAGACAGTCACTCCTCCCACAGGAAGCTGGAAACAAAGGACACACCTATCATCAAAAAGAGGAGCCTCACATGAGATTGCTGCATATTCAAGGACCTTTGATTCTATTGAGATGATAAAGGAATGGGCTATTGTAGGCAGATGAAGCTATTTAGGGTGGAGGAACATTTCACCATCCTTTTTCTCTCTGCCTCTATCCCCTCCACTTCATGTAGCAAAAAGCACTTTGAGTGTAATGTCAGAAGCCAAAGTCCACTTGCACAGGGATCAGACCCTAACTTTAGCCCAATTCCCTCAGGGCATTGGCCTGTAAAAGAAGGTGTCTGCCGCCACGTATTTGAATCATCTCTGAACTTCAAACCTTCAAGAATATTTTGTTAAACATTGTTGGGAGAGCAGTCCTCTCCTTAGTCCTCCAGTTGTCAGTTGCGTGCAGGTGTTACAAGACAGAGGCAAGCTGTATCCTCTAACCATCCCCAGTGACCATTGTGGGTGAACTGCTGCTGTATCAAGACCTGCATCTCTGCCCGCCACACTGATTCCCATTACCTCATGGTGTTTAAGGACCCTGTAAGGTGTGTTGCATCCTCTCCCTTGTTTCAGAGCCTGAGTAAATGACTCATCTTGTACCTGAGACCCTGGAGTGGGATTCACAGCACCTGAAAGCCGGGACAGACATCCAGGATGCCTGCCATTTTGCGGTTGAACCTCTGTGAGCCATGATTTGAGCGTAATCGACCGAGGTCAAACCAGCAGGATCCTCCGGAGCTTCTTTTGGCAAACAATGATCTGTGAACTACTGTCCTGCATATTCAAACCCATTAGCCACTGCACTCCAGCCTACAAAGAAATTTGAACATCTAGCTTCTTCATCGCTGAATGAGCCTCAAGTAAAATGATCATGGTATTCTTCCTGAACTGAGACCTTTGAGACAATGCCTGAAACAGACTTGCCTGTGCATCTCGGTATGTGCCCGTCCACCATCGATCCATGACTATTTGATTGCCTTCACAATCCTCATTGATTGAGTAACATTTTGAATGGCATCCTTCTTCAGTTGGGCCTGGCTTTGACACCTGTTTGCTTTGGGATCTCCACAACTGCCACATTTGAAACCACATCAAACTGGTGAACAGCGCAGAGAAGCTTGGTTCTCTGTGCTGTTCTCTATTTAAAAAGTGCAAAGACACTGCAAAGGTGTTATTGAATGATATCTTCCCCCTGGTCCATTTTAGTGCTTATTACTGGCTAGGTCACGTTAATCACTTTTTGCAACTCAAGAACCTATTCTTTGAGCATTGTGGTTTTGATTGCCTTTTCTTCTCCAGTCTCATTACCCAGAGTGCTGCACCTTGCTATCTTGTATATTCTGTGTTCTTTGTACATGAGTGGGTTTTTACAGTGTTTTCTAGATAGTTATTATTGTGCATGCTGTGTTTATTATTTTATATTTTGATACAATCTTGATTAGACGGTCCTTTATGTTATAGATTGTTGTTTGGGTTGTTACTGAACCACATTCGCGCCGCTCTTAGGACTATAGCCTTCTCTCAGCCTGTGTTACCACAAAAGCCAAAGAAAGAATATCTATTAACTGGGCCTGTTTTACCTTTATGATTGTGCCAGCTCTTGGTTTGTAGAAGTGTGATGGCTGAGTAGGTACCTTAGTCTCTTCTCATCCTTCTACTCCTGTGGGGCATAAGTCAATTCATCGCAAACATGGACTTGAACTAATTGTCCCTTTGAGCACTATCAGGACCTGGCTTTCGAGATAGCTCAGTTTATGCTATGGTGCAGATGACCAGGAGCTTTTTTTTTCTTTTCAAAGGGTGTAGGGGATTTGTGTGGTAGCACTTGGGGAGCGTGTATTGCACACACAAAAACACACACACCGAAGATAAGGTCTGCATATTCGTTCAAATAATACAAGCCCTTTTTTCATGTTCCCCAGCAACTTGTCCAACTGTTTGTGTGATGATGTCCTTATGATCTGCAACATAAATCAACTACTGTATAGAAGGGGTCAAGCAATGCTTCTTGAGTCATAGGTAAGAAATTAAATTTTCCTTTAAAGCAATCTACCCTTACAGGGCCAGACACATAGTTGCTAAGGTAATGTATTAAAGAAAGATCAACATCAATCTCACCACGTATCACTGCTAAGGCAAATTATTAAATTGCCACCTGTTCTACTCCCAGTTAGAGTAATCTCTGTGTGTTTATCCCGTCTCATCTGTCTATCCACCTGTCTGTCTGTCTATCATGTTCTTGCTCTGCGCCCCGAGGCTCGCGAGCTACCGGCGCATTACAAATATTAAAATAAATAAATAAAAAATAAGGCATTAGGGTCTTTCTTGTACTGCATTATCACATCTTTGGCAGAAACAACCTGCCCAGCACCTAAAGACAAAGATCACTCATGTTTCAAAGTCGGACCTAAAGGCTTTGCCAATGCTTGTCCTCTTTTCAATGCTGGCACAAAAGAGGGTGAGGGATGACGTTTTATATTATGTTCCAACAGGAACGAATGCTGCAAAGAGAGGAAAAGGTACATTGCAATACATGCTTTAAATTACATACGGTATTTGATTCTAAATGGACTTGAAACCGCTCCCTTTCAGGTTATTTGACGTTGTTGTATTTGTTAAAAATAAAAAAATAAAAAAAATAAAAGTCCTTTATAGCCTTGCCTCCTGCCTTCTGATTTGCCAATGCTCCAATTTAAAGAAAAGGACTTTGCACATGCTGGGTTTTAACTCATATTACACTGTAATCTACATTTTGTATCCATATTTTTTTATTAGACACTGCATCAGTTCTAACAACTCTTTCAAAGCTTAACATTTAATGAATGCGTTTGTATATTTACAAAAACCTCAGAAAAATTAGAATTTGAGAGCAATCTGATTTATAGCCAAACCTTTAATAATGAAACATATATATATATAGTTTTCTTTTTTCTGTAATGCCAACTTTTTAATGTTTGGTAAGGAGCAATGCTATACTTCCGCCATGTAACCAGTATCATGTAACCGGAATGTGTACTCCAAGATTTAAATAGACCCGCAAGTCTTTGTGTCAAAGGTCACACAATAACATTGTCTGCAAAGCAAACTTCCTGGCTAGTATATTTTATCCACATGACATGGAGGACCTAGTCATAGGACACGCCCCTGGATCATTCTGTCTTGGGCACTATTAGCTTTTTAGTTCAGTGAACACAGGATAATAAAATGCTCTTTAGACTGCTTAAATGGTGTCATGCCCAATCCCTAGTACCAGCCACACACACAAACAATGCTTTTTAAACTGCGTTGTTGATGAAAACAGAAATTAAACTGTACTTGCGTGTTATATTCTCACCAAGCTCTACAAGCTGTTGTTCTGCTGGCAATGGGAAGAAAATAAATCAAACATATTCAGGGCCCGATTCATGGAGAAGTGCACATAGATCCTGCAAAGCCTATGTGCCGAGAATGACTCTGCGCAAGCCTGCGCGCATACGATTTTCTGCACCCTTTGCGTATTCATGTAGTCCAAAGTGCATTACAAGGCAACCTGCAAAGAAAACCGAGCTCTGCGAGGAATGCCCACAACATGCCCCCACCCAAGCCAAAAAACAAGCCATATCCCAACCTAAGCGTAAACCTCTGCGTCCACCCCTAACCCACCATCCAGCACCCTTGCGAAACGCACAACCTCCCTTCTAAGTCAAGGCTGCACCCCTGTGAAAGCATGTGAGCGCCTTCGTAAGTCCTACTCTACCCCAGGCAGCCCCCTGACAGTACACCCGCCTCCCCACACTGCCCACACCTCTGATACTACCCCAGGCAAAGCCTTCAATTCCAGACACCACCCACCAGGACCCCTCACCTCCAACGCTACCCCCAGGCAGTCCCCTCAAGTTCAGACACCACCCACCAGTCCCCCTCACCTCCAACACTACACCCAGGCAGCACTTTCGAGTCCAGACACCACCCACCACCCACCAGACCCCCTTATCTGCAACACTACCCCATTCAGCACCCTGACAGTCTTCCACACAACCAGTCCAATGCATGGCTGCAACTCACTTGAACCTCTGTTATCTGCCTCCAACATGAAGCAGATCTCTAACTTTTCTACCGCCAACATGATCAACAGGAAGCACTGAAGATCAATCAGGAATGGAGCATCGGCTGTGACTCCCTGTCAGACCTGAATCTGCAGCACCCCAAACAGACAGCACCATATTGCACCAACAGCACCGTGGCCACCCCACACACATGTGACAAGCGAGTGCAATGTAAAGTGGCATGTGCATATTGGCCATGGGACTTTGCAAAGGCATCAAAGCACAGCAAGTGAATGTGTGCTGAGGACAGATGTAAACCGAATCAAACATTGGCCAGATCCACAGATAAGGAGCAGGTGCATTACAGCCTAAGCATAAGTGATCCGGTTGAATGGGTGGTAAAGTCCATGCCAGGGACCACAACATGACAGGCCTGTGCATGGGTGGGGCGGGGGCAGTCAGAGACTGCATGATTCAGTGAGACACAAAATGTGTGCTGCCACACAGAAAGATCAAACATGGGACACAACTGCATTCCAGTGGCAGAGGTGGAGCAAGACATGAGAGCAAGCAGTGTGTGACAGCACATGTTGGTGGGCAAGTGAGCATGATATGGGAGTGGCACAGCAATGGTAGAAAATGTGCAGGTGACATGACAAGGCAAGCCATACATGGTGAGCCCACCCCTCACTGCAGCACCCAAAATGCTAAATACACACTACATTGAATAGTGTGGGCAGATACACAATCCCAAGCATGAGAAAAGGGGACACATTAACAACAGTGCACCTGAAATGAAAACAATGTTAAAGTGTGCAAAAAGACACACAAACATGTGCCATTCCATACACAATCAGAGTCAACCAAAAAATGCAAAACACATCCATACATCACTGCAACCATACCCAGATGTACATCATTTCATACACATCAGAACCCTCCTCCCCAACCGCACTGATACACTCACGCTAAACACACAGTGATACTGCACATGTAAAGGACAATGAAAACATCCAGTGCAGCCTCCAGTCGTCTGATGGCCTCACCCCCACATGTTAGGCACATGTGTATACCTCCACCCGCAAATATGACCGCAACAACATCACACACACAGGCACACCACAATACACATGACCTGCAATGGAGAGAAGCACTGGGTGAAATGTCAACAATCAAAGATGCAGACCCACAAATGAACTGCATAAAGTGTGGAATGTAACCATATAAAACATGTATTCAGTAAAACTATATACTTCAAAAACTGGGAAGGAACGTCCAAGAAGTCTGGGGTAAATGAAAAAACATGAAATGAACCCTATACCGAAAGAACTATATACATGAAAATGGGGAAGGAAAGTCATTGAAGTCCAGGGCAAAAGAAAAAAAAACATAAATTAAACCTATACCTAAACAACTATATACAAAGGCAGCACGCTATTCCTCATCTCCAATCTCTACCAACCTGTCGACCAGGGCTGTTTCAGATGCCACATCCTCCTCCCTCGGGTAGGCTTCCGTTGTTTCATGGAGGGCCTGCAGAGTGGACAGCAACTTTTGTTCTGCGTCCCGCATCTACCTACAAGTGGCCTCCATGATGGCTGCTGTTAAGACTGATTTTCTGTACTCTGGCCTGGTGGACAGTTGCATCGAAGGCCAGCCTATATTTTGACAGGAACATCTCTGGGAAGCTGTAGCCAAACCAGTTTAGGTAGCAGTGACAGGCGGTCTAGGCTAAGTTATTTAGAGGGGGTGAGCTTGTAATGGGTCCACAATGAGGTCACACAATGGGAATCACAGATTACACTTAGACAGGATGTATAAAAATACAGTTATTTAATTATGGCCAAAACACACAATAGAAAAATAACTACAAGCAGGTAGACGTTTCACGCAACACTATCAAACTAAATGCATATATACATTCACTTGGTTATAAGGCATAATACAAATCAGAAACACCCGCAAAGGATTGACAAGTATTATGCACAAAAAGGTACACAGAGATGATCCCTATCTAAAATTGTCCAGTCCTAAGTTGCCTGGGGCTTGTGCCCAATAGTTCAGGATACTGTTCCACAGAACTTAGGATACAGGAAAAAATACAGGTAGGATCTCTGAGGTCCAGTGAAGGGTTCTTAGGGTTAGGGTTCAAATTAGACTAATGCCCAAAAGTAGCCCCGTCTGCCAGATGTCTTGCACAAGCAAGTTATGGCAAAGCCAAAAGTGTTAGGAATAAGGTTTCTATAAGTCCATTGACCTATAATGAGTGTATAGGTGTAGGTTAGAAACTCTGTAACTTACCCCTTGTACTCTGATTCTTCCTCAGATATGGCAGAAAAAAGTAAGAGTGTCAGACATTGCTTTTCCGCTGAAAACCATAGTCTTCGGGGTTGCAGGTTCGAGCTGATCTCCGGTTGGTGTCTTTTACTGTTGCAAGGACTTTCTGTCGAAGAATGCAGAAAACCTCGATTCAGCACCCCTCTCAATACTTGACTTTGGCCTGGTAAGCAGTTTTCAGACAGTGCACACGGTGCATGGAGCTGCAAACGGATTCAGTAGCCGCAGTCAGACTTTCCCTTCTATCCCGGGTCCCCTTGATGCTGGGATGCCAGAATGTCGCAGGAGGTAGTTGTGCAGTGCCAGTTGATGATCCACCAAGTTTCAGGCCGAAACCTGGTACGGTAATGCTTGCAGCACAGTAGCCCAAAAACTAAGCTGGTAAACCAGAGGATAGTTCCAGGGCACATCCGAAGGCTTCCTTTGGCAGGGCACCAAGCAGACGTAGGCAATGGATGGTCCCTCCACTTCAAGGGTCGTAGCTCCTTTGCAGGACTACGTAAGATTAATAGCAAGACAGGGCTCCTCCAGGACAGCAGCAGAAGTTGGTTGCCAGGCCTCCTTCAGTCAAATCTCAGGTTTCTTTGCAGGTCTCACAGATGGATAGGATTCAGCACTGGGTGGTTCATGCCTATTTTCTTGTTCCATGCAGGGTTTGTCATGGATGTCCAGTATCTATATGTTGATGCAATGCATGTCTTTCCGATTTCAATTTGTGTTTTTCAGGTAAGATGCAGTGATACAAGCCAGGTGGGTACACTGTGCAGGTAAGTGAATGGAACTCACGGTGCAACTTGTATTGTGTTTGGTGCAGGGTGTCTGGCACTTTGTGTTTGTCTTTTCTCTTTTATATGTATTGAGGTGAGCTGGTCCACCTTCAAGGGTGCATGTGAAACATTGTGTTGGTAGACTGGCGTGTCTATGCATAATGTTTTCTCAAGACAATCAGGGTGGCCCTGTTTGCAGGGTCATAGTTGTGAGGGAGGCTGTCACTGTAGGGCCTTTGTTAATGAGCTGTCATGACAGTGGCAGGCTGGGCTGTTTGTGTGCTGTGACACATGGTGATGGTAGTGATAGTAGGTGTTTCTTTGCACTTTTCACATGTGTCTTGCCTGCCACGCAGGCAGTCCAATATTGGTCCTTATTCAACTTCTGGGGCTGCTGTCCCAAGACAAATCCACATACAGAGCACCATTGCTGGCCATTTGTGCGATTCCATGTTATCTACAGGCACCAGGCACACACCATTGGCCTGTGGTTGTTGTTTGCCATGGTGAACATGTACTATGCATGGTACATGAGCAGATTGTGTGAGGCCTCTTCACAGCTGATGCGTGCATCTTAATGCTCCATTCAGTTCAAAGCACATTTGACTCAATTCAATCCAGTCTTGTTGAGGTCTGCCTTCCCTTCCATTTTCCTGTTGCCTTCTCCATTTTGTGTTTCAGTGTCCTTGTCCTCTGTTTCTCATTGCTTTCTCATGTCTGCTTGTGTGTTTCAGAACAGTTTCCTTGGTGCCATGCCTTCCAGTATGACAGCTGCCTCTGTGAATTGCTGCCATCTGCCAGATCCTGTCTTCTGTGCAATTGGTGATATTTTTCTATCACATCTTCTTGGACTTTGCATCATCGACTCCCCTGCCAGTGTTTACTGCACTGTCCCAGTGCCACGTTATTGAGGGGATTACATATCGTGCCATTAGGAGAACTTCCAAGGTGATCCTGGGTTTCCATCCTCTCAGTGATCTCTTTTTGGGGGTCCTCTCTGTGTCATACTGACTGTGTCCAGATGTGAGTGTTCAGACTGTCCCATCACCATGATATGGGTGTTACATGGTTCTTCACAGCATGGCACTCGGCGGGGGGGTCAGGTAGTGCAGGCGTTGTGGGTGGGTATGGTGTTACTTTGTGGGGTGTACATGTAGCATTGGTGTGAGGTGGGCGGATCTGGCTGTATGTGTGCTGGGACACATGGTAATGGGTGTTTGGTGAGTTATTGTTTTCATTTGTTGCATGTCACTCAGGGGGGCACATGTTTCTCTATGTTTGGGTGCATGGATGTGTTGCCTGCCTTCACATTGTTTTGTATTTCTCTACAGAGGCATTTGGCATGGGCAGATGGTTCCTGTGATTGAAGGGGAAGTTGCTGCTGTATACCTTTATAGGACACATCATCAGGGTTTGGCGGTTTCCAGGCCGACAGAGGGGGACATCCATGGATTGCAGAGTCCTGCTGGTGCAGGCTCACAAGGGATACGGTGAGATATGAATATTTCTTGCAGTGCATTTGCGCTTTTATGGATCTACTTGACTACTTTGGTGTGACTGTGCATTGTGAGCATATTTGTTTTCAGAAAATGGGTTGGCCACTCAACCTGTTTATTGTTGTGGAACACGAATCATGGGTCCAAGGCTGTCCTCAGATGTCTTTGTTGTTTTTCATCACTTTTGTACTATGCCTTCCTACTTGTGGTCTCCTGGGTGTGGTTTGGTGTCTATGTGCACAACAGTTGGTGTTGTCTGTGTGCCGGTAGTCAGGGACTTTGTTGCTTGTGCTGTGTGCAGTTGGGTGTACTACATGGGCACTGTTAGTTCAAGTTGCTCTGACTCTGTTGGTGATTTTTTCACAGCCATACAGATTGAGGGCATGATTCAAAGTGCATTTCCCCATGGGATTGCGCCATTATTTGATGCTTCTGTGAATCAGGACCTTGGGGTGTATCAACCACTTTTTCTCACTTCTTATTGGCTCATACTCAGTGGTAATTTTAATATGGGGTGCAAAGTCTCCCTATTCAGTTTGTATGTAACTTGTGGAATTTTGCGTCCCTGTTTTCATGCTCACAGCGACATGGATAGATTTGAGCCTGTAGTGCACATAGTCCCTCAGGGGTACAATAGTATTTTGAGTGGTTTATTGGAATTAGTGAAAATATTGCTTTTGGTAACCATGAATGACTAGGTGCTACGAATTGGATGTTGGCAAGTTGATGCATTTTTCGGTCGCAACATGTTTTACTTGTTTGTTTATTTATCACATTTGTACAATTTGTTCTGCCTCCAGAATCATTTTACTCTGAACTTTGCAAATTGGTATGGTATGCTCCCACTTACAAGTCTTTTCTGGGGCTCTGTTTGTGCATGTTGTTTTATGTCTAATGGATGCACTCAATTTGGCCCTCCCACAAGCACATTCTCAGGTTGTTGTTGTGGGCACAGAGCATAGCCCCCAATTCAACAACTGGGATGTGGCTTGAGTGTGTGTGCTCCACACGGGCTGTTTTTATGTGAAGTGTGATTGCACCAGCTGGGTGCGTGCAGCCTCTACACGTGTCTTTTGGCCGACCATGGGCAAGGGTGGTGCCTGTAGGTGCAGGCAGTGTCCCTCCTGAATTTCCACTGATACACCACAATGTGTGGCAACATTGTGCAGTACACGTGCAGCCACACTAATTTTACATACTACTGGTGGGGCATATAGCTACAACAGAGTGCTCAAGGGAGCAGAACTGTGCACTTCACTCTGGCCCTAGTGGCTACATGTGCTGTATTGTATCTCATCTCAGCTGATGTTGTGGTACTCCGGATACCAAACGTGAAAAGCGGACCGTTTGGTACAACTTGAGCATTTGGATCCAACCTCTGCCCGCACAATCTAGTAAGTCTCCCACTCATATGATCTCGCTTGATGTATTCCAAACACGTAATTCATGAACACGCTGTTTCTATCAAGAGCGTGGATACTTAGTTACCTCAGCTAGTTCTAAAACAACACCTCTCTCTCATATGGAACGTGAGTGGTGTCATCTTCCAGAAGTATGATCCCACCTAGTAACTATGCTTTCTGTCACTCGAGGTGAGTGCAATTTTTTCATGAGTCACCTCGACGCATAACATTAGTTTTTTGAAACAGTGGTCTAGACGTGGGGACTCAGCGCTATACTCTTGCGACTGAGCCCCTGCTAGAGCACACCTTGTAATGAGCAAGCCACGTTGGAAGGTACATCCGATCAGCTCAGCCTGACACTGAAAATAAACTCCCTCTCAACCGTCATTTCTCTGAAATCACAGGTCAGTTTTTACTCTTCACAGGTCGTGAAGCACCCTCCACACTGAAAGTATTATTACTTACACATTACTATTATTTTAACTTATAACTGAGAATAAGAGATATCACTTACCTGATTAAGGGCTCTTTAGCCTGAAATGGCATCGTACAAAATATAAGAAGACACTTTGGGACACACCAACTTGTCCTGATTTAACAACCTTCTTAACCTTCTTCTACCTGTATTAGTTGTTCAACACTGAATGGGATTTTTTAATGTACTAAGTCTACGCACACTCACCAAGTACGCTTATGAAATTATGATGCATATTTTGTGCAAATCTTGTTAATCTTCATGTTTATTAATGAAATCAATTGGTAAGATTTATATGTTCGAATTGACTATCATATGATCATGTTTTTCAAATACTCACCGATGATTAAAACATTGCACATTGTGAAACATTTTTGATTTTGATTGAATGAAATCAGAAAACATTGCCGTAAAGTTTGACCAGATCTTGCCCCTCAAATCTCGAGGAACTTCCCTTTTGTTCATGCACCGTTGACCTTGTAGCCAAGGTTAGACCGGGAGCACCTACATAACCTTGAATCGCTGTAATACAATGCACCTATAATCCACTCAAATCAATCATCAGATGTGCACCTCTACACACATTTTTATTCTGGATTGGTGTGATTATGAATGTTGACAGCGATTAGGCACTTTCTCCTGTAAATATGTACATGGTTGTCATTCCCATTTATTTTCAGGGTCTGTTGTTCAGTGTCTGACATGCATGCATGTTCATGACAGTTCATACTCACCGATGAGCCATGGGTTTCCATGTTTTCCAGATGCCAGGGCCCGGTGCAGTGGTCACTGGCAGAAGATGCAGCTATGGCTTATATTTCCATGTTGATTCCATTGGCATCACACATTACCTACACATTAATGGAGTGCCAGTGCTTTTAATTCCGTTAGATGTGCTGTGTCATTTGGGGTGGGTGCCGAAGTGCAACATGTGTGCAGTTAATTGTACCTAGTACACAGGGGAAGTGTGCTACTGCATACAATTCATGGATCACTGTCTACCTTTCTGCCAGGGTGCAGGGCATATATAGGTGCCTGTGCACACATGCATGTGCTTTTATGCATGACAACACCTGGTGTAGACAGTGGGATTGGGTGGCCTGCGATATCCTACCAACTATTGCTGTGGTTTCTGGGGAAGGACCCAGTTGCCATGAATTGAAGTGCACTCAGAACTTTTTCTAGGGGGATAAGTGCCTGGGAGCAAATGTTGGGTGATGCTATGCTATATTCCCACTCCCTGACAAGGTCTAGGATTATATGGGGCTGGGGGTCCTGTACCTGGCATATACCTTGTCATCCGGCATCCTAAAAAGAGTGGTCTGTTTTGTGAAGATCTGGGCCCTAGCCATCCTGCTGCGGTGTCAGTGCACAATAGCTCTGACTATTACTGGGTTTATCGTGGCTGTAGACGTTGGTTTGGTGTGTATTGCGTTTGGTGTGTATCGCATGCTTTATACACATTGGCTCCAATGCGTGTTGAAGTTTATCATGTGGCAGATGGATCACAGGGTTTGAGTGTGTTTTTATGCAGTGCAACGTTCTGGTTGAAATCCATCAATACGGTTTTAATGCGTTGGAATGGGTGTGTGATTGATTGGCCCTGGGCTGTCCCTCAACACTCCCATATTTTCATGTGTTTTTTCTCATTCTCCATGTTCCGGCCCCTATTTGGGTCACTGCGTAGGTCCGGCACACACTCTGCTTGGAGTCTCACGCAAGGCCTCAGACCACTCACAGAGACATGCAGCGCCGGCGCAAACACAACACAAGTTGAGGAAAAGTCCTGCACAGCCAATTCCATGAATCGATTAAATGGGTTTTGCGTGCAGTATGTCACGCAAAGTCCCGATTTTCCATGCAATATATTCCATAAATCATTAATGGGGTATTCTAAGCAGGAAAACAAAGAAGGAAAACAAATTTCATGTCATTGACTACAACATACTTGGTCTTCGTGGAATGGCAGATCTTCCCTTGGACTACGAGGAATGACATGCCTTCACCATGCAAAAAACCTTTTCCAAGAAGAGTACATGAATTTTAATTAGAACATGATATTTAGTAAGATAGACACGTGTATGCTGCCAATGTCATAATTGTGTGAGAAGCCATCATTTTTTGGTTTTGGCGCATTTTGGTGGCCCAGAGCAGGGAGAGAGAGTGTAAAACGGTATAAGAAAGCTGACTTTGTGGTTGGCCTGACAACTGGAAATGTTGTGGCATAATCAGCCACACTAAATGCTATTTCTTGTTCGACTATGCAAAAGTAATCCAATAGTGTCTTGATAAACTGATTTTCTCCCGATCAGGAGTCCTGTAGCATGTCACCTGTCTCTGTCACTTTCAAAGCTGGGTATACAGAGTTATTTTCCTTTCTGGATTCTATCCCTGTACAAGCAATTGTTTTATGGAGAGGTGCAGTACCACTGACAACATACAGAGGTCCCCGCAAGAAATCTCATGGGCACATCTGTATTTTGTGAGTGGTGCTGCACTTTTCCAATCTCAATGTGATTTCTTATGAGGATTTCTGTATGTTGACAGTGGTACTGCACCTCTCCAATAACATATGTTTTGAGGACTTCTGCAGGTTTTAGTTCATTGGAGAGGTGCAGTACTACAGGTGCAGTACTACCGACAATATGCTGGTGTCCTTGTAAGAAATCGCATTTTCGAGTTCCCTGTGAAAATGGTGGTGAGGAGCCATTGCGTGTAAACATACAAGTAGGAAGCTCCCTGCCACCAAGTTTTGGTCATTTGCATGGCAGAGAGCAAATGTGCATGGGAAACGTCAGCGTGCATGTGTGTACACATCCTTTTGCTCTGCACTTTTACACTATGCCATGCAAAATAAGTAAATGTTGCCGGTCATGGCAGGCAGCCTTTATTTGGAAATGCTCCTTGCAATGCAAGAATAAAAGGCAGAGTTTAATGGTAATTGTAAATGCTGCTTGTCATGCGAACATGGCAGGCAGCATTTACAGTGGATCCCTATGGGGTGTGCCTACTTTATGCAGGTGTATAAAGTCGATGGACCCCATATGGATCGCATGCAATTGCGCCAGTATAAAAATGCATGTCAGTACAAAGGCTGGAGAGGAAGTGGGCGTATGGCAGAAAGTTGCATTCCACCCCCCCTTTCGCTATACAAACAATTGAAAATGGGGCATAGTTTAAACAAGATGTATAAAATCCTTTACAGAAGTCTACTACGCATTTTGTTTATGTTACTCCGGCTGAACAAAATGAGCTCCATTGAGATCAAAACTACTATATAGGACAACAAACGACCAAAGGCTGCAATTACAACCAACAGTTGTATGCCTCACTGGCGCTGTTGCTTTTTTTGGCCTTGTGCATTCCCTCCTCCCTCTTGTGGTGTCCCTCCGCCCTCACCTGCGTTGCCCCTTCTCCCACCTTGCACTGTCCCTCCTCAACCTCTTGTGCAGTTGCTCTTTCCTTTTTGCGCTGTTGCTCCTTCCCCTTTCGCTGTTGCTCCTTTCCCATGCACTATTGCTCCTTTCCCTTGCACTGTTACTCCTTCCCAATTGTGCTGTTGCTTCTTTCCCCCTTGGACAGTCACTTCTTCCCCCTTGCGCCGTTGTTCCTTCTCCCATGAGCTGTCACTCCTACCACATGCTCTGTTGCTCCTTCTGCCCTTGCTCTGTCGCTTCTTCTCATTGCACTGTCAATCCTGCCCCTTGTGCTGTCACTCCTTCCCCTTGTGCTATTGCTTCTGCACCTCTTGCACTTTTGCTCCTTCCCCCTTACACAGTCGCTCCTTCCCAGCTTCCGCTGCTGCACTGCCCTCCTTACCCTGTCACTCTTACCCCCATTTGTGCTGCCACTCTTTCCCCCCCATTTGCAATTTCACTCCTTCCGTCAATGGTTGTACACACTCCTGTGTACTGTTGCTGGCCTAGATTTCATCGATTGGATTTTTTTATTCTCCCTAGTGTTGCAATGTTTTTCCTATTCCTCCCCCGACAGTGCTTTCCTCAGCCCCCTGCTCTGCCCTTTATGTACGACCACACTGTAATTCCTTCCTCCCTGTGCCGTCATTCATCATTCATTTCATCCATGATACATTTAAAATGCGATAAACAACTACAAACGCCAAAACTATTACTAATGATGACGCCTGTCTCACACGTAATTTAAATATTTCAAAAACTTTGCTCAAGCCAATGGGTGACATTATTAATTCAGATACTAATACATATTTTCTGCTCACGCAAACAGTGGCAAGCAGCTATACACGCACAACCAAACATTAAAAACAAAGCTTGATGTAGTCCTCCTTTTGATTTACAAGTTGTTTGCAAGAAAGTAAAGGAGGACACAACTTTGTGCAGAATGCTTTGTGTGCAAGACGAATTGTGGGAAAAAACATGCACATTGGAAAGCGGCACATAATAAGAAACATGCAAGAAAGGGACCAGCTGCGGGGAAACATAAAGCATGATTCACAATGTTTTCCACTTTTTATGGCACTTTTTAGGACACTGTGGATATTAATATGCCACTGGTACATTTAGAGCAAGACTGAGTTTGGTGTCAAAAGGAAAAGGTTTAGGGAATAAAACAATGGTTAACAAATATTCTTAAGCAGGTAAGTACTTTTGAACCCCCCCCAATGCAAATTAAATTAACCCTTTCCCAGCTACAAAAGTTATAGAATGTATGACTTTTGTTGAGGGATAGATAAAACACAAAGTTATTGGTTAGAAGAGTCTTTCAGGGAGCCAGGATGCCCAATGTCAATTGAGCAAAGGTCTAGGGGAGCTGAAGCACTTTTGAAGGTAAGTAAAAAGTCTTGCACAATGTTTTAGAAATCTTTGTAGAAAATGAAATCACTGTTGGGCCACAAGCTGGAAGGCTTGTGAGGGGCAAAGCTGCAAGCAACTCTGAAAAGGGGCAACCAAGACAAGTCTCAACTGAGAGCAAGCAAGGCTACACAACAAAAGGTAAGTAACCCTTAGTTTACAGTACCTTAGGTCTGAAGAATTTGGTTCCAGCTGGCTTCAGTTCCAGTTGTAGTATTGCAGATCCTGTTGTTCCAGGGCTTCAGTCGTAAGGACAAGAGGCAGGATATCTGTGGACTCCTGCACTACGGTTTGAAGGTCGGCTGCAGCAATGGGCAAACTTCAGATCAGCGGCACTTCGCAGTTTCAGCTTCTTGCGAATAGTACCACTGTAGTCCTCGGATACCTTATAGGCTTTCCTCGCATCTGGGGTCCAGCACTCTGTTAAGGTGGCTCACGCTCGGTCATTCCTGATTCATGGGAGTCCTGATGATCTTCCTGGAGCTTGGGTCCCACTTAAAGACGACATACTTGATTCTGGTGTTCCTCTACCTGGCAATTGGTTCCTGCAGCAGCAATGGAAGTGAAGCCAGCTCTGAGAGGATTTCCAGAGGTTTTTTGTCTTGGGGTCGATTGGTCCCACTGACCCAAGGGGAGAAGTGCTTTGCAGGCCTTGTCTAGTTGAGGCGAATTTGGAGCTTCAGCAATGCAGCAGGGCTTCACCGGGCAAAACAACGGCCCAGGAGTTGCAGCAAGTGTCTCTTCCAAGTTCTTCTTTGCATTTCTTCGTCCAGTGGTTGACTCTGCGTTCCAAGCCAAAGACCTTCCATTTTATGCAGGTTTCTCTCATTCATTTGCAGCCTAGCTGTTAATCACACAGCCAGCCAGCCAATCGCCTTTGGTGCATTCCTCTAACTAATGGGATTAAGCACAGGGAGTTTTGGGCACCTCACTCACTTCCTGCCTTGCCAGACCCGCTGGAGCCAGAGGCGGGCTTCACCAGTAAACCCTGCCAAAGACAAAATAAACAAAGGGAGCAAACCTGGTTTGGCATGCAGAGTAAATCTCAAGGACAACCATTCCAACAGGAAATTGTGAAAAAAGACCTGGCCATTTTGACAAAATGGGTGTCCATGTGTGCTTTATTGCAATTGCAGCCCGCAGTAGAAACACATAATTGTAGGAAAAAGTAAACCACTTCCACCAGCCATTAATTGCAGAAAGGGTAACATAGAAATGTTACATGAGAAGCTAAACAAAGGGGACCCCTCCAGACCCCTATGGTAAGATAGTCTGTGCTGTGTCTAGAAAAATACAAAATCTAAGTAAAGTCAATTGCACTTCACTTCTCAGTAGTTTAACCAAGAGATGGTATTCAAACCTTTGGGAAATCGAGAAGACTTCCTTGTGACACTGCACTGAAGGTTCTGTGTGGCACAATGTAAAAAGATGATGCCTATGGAGTTTGTCAGACTCCAAAACCAAAAGAAACACAGTGTTCAAATCAATGAAAAAGACATGAGTTAGAGGGAAAAAGGTCTCACTCTCTCCAGGATAAAAATTAAAAGTCCTAAAGTCCAGAAAAAGGAGCTGGTGCTACTGTAATATTCATTTCACTGTTTGCTTTTCAATCTAAACAAATGCCTTGGCAAGGTTATGAGCTGTAAGCACAAAAGTGATGAGTCGAAGGTTTCGAATTAAGCTGTACCACTGGCGTTGCTCTGGGCAACCTTCCACACCACCGTTTTCTAGCCTGTCTGTGCCATTGCAAAAGGGGTCCAGTTTGTCTCACTATGTGAGAGAGAGTATGCCCAGACGTGCATCCCTTGCTCGCCGCACCATAGGGAACCAAGCTGCACCACACTGAGGAGGCCCAACAAGGCCGAAACATGTCTGGGGTTGCTTGTGTTTCCGTGCAGAGGGGACCTGGCCAAGCAGTTTGGGCTGGGCTGCTACCATTGGTGGCAGTACCTGACTGGTTTGCATATAGCTGGACCCCTTTTGAAATGGGGCACGCAGACGGGATAAAAAACGGTGGTGTGGAAGGTTGCTCAGAGCATTGCCAGTGGTACAGATTCATTCAAAACCTTCCACCCATCACTTTTGTGGTCACAGTTTGTCTCACTATGTGAGAGAGAGTATGACCAGACGTGGGTACCTTGCTCGCTGCGCCATAGGGAACCAAGCTGCAGCTCACAGAGGAGGCCCAACAAGGCCGAAACATGTTTGGGGTTGCTTGTGTTTCCGTGCAGATGGGACCTGGCCTAGCAGTTCGGGCTGAGCTGCTACCTTTGGTGGCAGTACCTGACTGATTTGCATATGGCTGGACCCCTTTTGCAATGGCACAGATGGGCTAAAAAACGGTGGTGTGGAAGGTTGCCCAGAGCATTGCCAATGGTACAGATTCATTCAAAACCTTCCACCCATCACTTTTGTGGTCAAAGGTTATGAGCTGGCCTGAGAGACGTGCATCCCTTTTTCTCTCTGTGCCTGTGGCATAAGAAGCAAACTCAGTATCCAATCTGCCGGTCAGAACTTGCTTACAACAGTGTTCATGTTTATTCCTCAAGTCCTCATTGGAAACCCCACCCTAACGGCTAACAGCTGTAGACTGATAAAAGGTACATAAAGAGAGGAGGTGGAAGGCTAGTTGGTCGGTGAAGACCTAAATGAAATGGATGGAGATAGGGCAGTGGAAGTCAGGAGGCACAGGGGCATCCTCGTGCAAGGGCCAGGATTCCATTGGAGAAAACGTATGTTTTTGACTGTGTTTGATTACAAGAATTGTAGAGTACCAGTTGGTGAATAGGGCAGGCGATTGATTCATTCTTTTATATGCAGGGGACAATTATAACTCCATTATAATTAAAGGATAGGCAGTACACATTTTTGAAGTCTATATTTCTGAGTCAATATTGTGGGGACTTTGTATTTGCAGTATTGTATATAATCTAACACAACGTCGTAGCAATGTCAAAGTTCATGTTCTGATCATTCCTGCCCTGCCATCGTTTTTTTGTGTGCAAAAGTCAACCTGTTCCTTATTGACTCTTTCCTATGAACAAATATACATACAATATAACCAAACTGGTGTTGGTACTCATTTATCAACACCAACAGGATGAAAGGCTGAGTTGACCTTGCTGGGAGTCGAACCTGCAACCAGCAAATCACACACGCATTGCAGCAGACAGTGCTCAACCTACTGAGCTATCTTACTGGCTATAGCCATCAGAAAATAAGCCACTTTAGAACAAAGAGCCACATGCTGCTAGCCACAGCCCATGACCTCAATATAAAAAATAAAAAAAAATTAACCAAAACTTTTTTTTTGCATTTGTTTTTTAGGGTAGCAACGGAGAGCTGATGGGTCGCAGTTGCGACCCCTGGCAACCCTAAATGACGTCTATGGAAGTCTATTATCTGTTATGTGTTGTATACTCACTAAAAGAAGTGTATTGACTGCACCTGAATTTTAGTGGCATTTAGTGAAATTAGAACTCTAGTTGCACAGCAAGGTCTGTTGCTGATATGCTTCACAAACACACCTCGTTCTGGTAATGATAACGACAGTCTGCTTATCCCGGCAGGCACCCTGTCAACTGTCTACTCCTGCCCACTCCACTAAGCCTCAAACACCATCTCTATCCTGGCTGCTCCTTTTGAGTTAACCACTCAAACCCTGTTCTCTATCTATTGGCCTCCCCTAGCTGTCCATCATCTGGTTTGCGTATGTTAGGTGCCCACCATGCTGTTTTGTTTCCGTCTCTGCCTCCCCACTAGTCCTTGCTTCATTTAATCTGCCTGTGACATATCTTTTCCTCTGCTCCATGGCTGCTTTCGTCCCTGTTAGGATAGATTTTTCTTGATTACATGTTCCTTCTACTGACTTCAGTGTGTGTCAAAGCAAATCTGTTGTTGAATTTGGACTTAGGTGATTGTGTGTGGTGAGCGAGTGGGCCTTTTATCCCTACTCAACTGTTTTATTCTTTTTATTTGTGGGGCATTGGGTAGTTTTCAGGCTCCTAGCGCAGGGAAAAATTATCTCATGTGTTTTCCCTCTGTTTTTGAATTGCAGCACAAGCCACCTTAAGGGGTGTGTTGCAGAAAACGCTGTACCCCATTTTGTGTTCTATGAGTAACCTTTTAGCTACTTTTGTGATGTGCATAGAACAGAGTGGTGGCAGTGAACTGATTTAAACTCTTCTTCCAGTAAACTACTGTGCATATTTATTTTGTATTATGATACTGCCTTTTTGAGTACCTCATACATAAGATGGCTGCACCCTATTGTACAGGCCCTGTACTTTGTGTCTTTTTGTTTTTTGTACTTCTTTCTGTGCTTTCGGATCAGAAATTGCCATGCATGGCTTTGTGTGCTTGAGCTGGTTGGAAATGTGGATTGGGGCGGTTGGGACCCAATCCACATTTCAGCAGATTGTGCTTAGTTGCTGGACAGATAGTGGAGTACATGTCTGTCCATGATTGGACAATTAATTACCTCTACCTGTTTGAATGTTGCAAGATCCTACAGTACTGAGTGTACCCCAAGTAGAATTTGAATACAAAGATGGTATAATCCATTATAGGTAGTCAACCAGAGGATCCAAGAACTGCTTGCTGCAGGTAAGTCAGAGAAAACATTGACTGAATTCAACCACTGCATTCGGAACCTTTGTTTTCAAATCCACTGGGAAGACCTGAACTGGGTAACTTCCTCTCTAGGACTGGTTGGCCAAACAGTATCCATTCCTGTTCGGCATCCATCACTTCCCTGAAGTTTGAAAAGCTGCTGGCTCTGCAATTAGTCTGCACCCACATAGAACTTGACTGCATTGCTGCATTTATACCATCTAGCCTCAGGACTGGAAACGCTGCTGGAACTCTCTAAGCATCACTCGGACCTTATCCACACACTGCTATCATCCCTCGCCATGAAGGAAGGCTCTGCTTTAGCCTGGAGTCCACCTTCACTTCCCCTGAGTGGCTGCTGGACCTGTCCAGATTCCCCATGACATCTGCTCCCAAACGCTGCTTCTGAGAAGTC
Organism: Ambystoma mexicanum; assembly: GCF_040938575.1. Lineage (NCBI taxonomy): Eukaryota > Metazoa > Chordata > Amphibia > Caudata > Ambystomatidae > Ambystoma > Ambystoma mexicanum. The sequence continues at coordinate 1,078,863,423 of NC_090935.1, read as the reverse complement.
CACCTGTGCCATGGAACCAAATTCAAGCCACCTTCATCTTTGACTGGGATCTCACTACAAGCCTGACCTATCTGTGAGTAGACACTGTGAACCTGCTTCACTGGATCCCTCTACAGCTGAACCTTTCGAGAGCCCTGTCATCCCAAGGATTACCTATTGTTTGTATATTTTATTTATATAGCGCGCCTGATGCAGAGGTATTTGGGCGCTTTAGGTAAAGGAAGTGGTTACTTGATACAATCATGCAATGGTTACATGATACAATTATAAAGACAGATTACAGATAATGAGTTCAAATACCAAATGAAGATCAATGGTAGGTGGGGAGCGTAGGAGGGTATGGGATACGAAATGGGGAAAGATCTATACATAAGGTAAGGGGGTGTACAATACTTGCAGGTGTAAGGTGAGTGGTGCTAGTTATTATTCAGTAACCATGTAATGACATGACTTCTGAATTTTTCAAAGGTTTGAATAGTTTTGATGTCCTGTGGGAAGCTGGTTCCACCAGCTCTTTTTAGGTTGTACCTGGGTACCACCAGGCAAGATGTGTTAGTAGTCTTGTGGTTCTAGTTGACAATTCCATAGTGAATTTGTCTGTGAGATATGGTGGGGCTTGGTGGTTCAACGCTTTGTAGGTAAGACAGATGGTTTTTAAGTCAATTGTTTCTTGTATAGAGCGGCATTTGTAAAACTTTCTGGTTGCTGATATGTGCTCTCTTCTAGGTATGTTTAGTGCAGCTGTGAGCACATTATTTTGCAGAACCTGTAATTTGTTAATTATGGATTTGTTGGCGCCTAAGTATAGGCCATTGCAGTAGTCCAGCTTGGACTGTATAAGTGCTCTGGCCAGTATGAGGCAGCTGTTAGGCGACAGCAGGGGTCTACAAGCCCTGATCAGCTTGCCCGTGTAGGCGGTGGCTGAGACAGTCAAATTAACCTGTTTGGTTAAATTGGTGTTGGCAATGAGGTAGAAACCCAGGGTTTTTACATCTCTGGCAGTGGGAATGTTGTTCCCAACGATGTGGATGCTATTGTAATTAGGACTAAGTTTATGGAGGTTGTTAGGTGAGCCGACTAGGAGCAGCTCAGTCTTATCATCATTCAGGCAGAGGCCATGTGTGGCCATCCATGCCTGAATGATGGTGTAGACTTTGTTAATCCAACAGACATCTATGTCGTAGGTACCTGATAGTGTTAGGAGTATCTGGGTGTCATCTGCATAGTTAGTGTAGGTGACACCCAGACGGTCCAATCTATCGAATAGGGGCTTTGTAAATATATTGTACAAAGTGGCCGATACGCAGGAGCCTTGTGGGACACCGCAGGTGATGGGGATCAGATCGGCCGCAGCTGTGGGCGAAAAGACTTGCGTGGTTCTGTTTGCGAGGAAAGATTGAATCCACATGACAGCGGAATTGGAGAAGTGTGCTGCCAATGACAAGTGGTTGCATACGATTTTATTGTCAACCAGCTCAAAGGCTGCCGATAAGTCTAAGAGAAGTAGGATGGCAACTCTACGTTTGGCTTTTATTTAATCGATCTGGCTTTTAAGGTCAACAAGGGCAGTTTCCGTTCCATGTAGGGGTCTAAAGCCAGATTGACGGGTTCCTAATAGTTGATTATTCTCTAGATAGTCTTGAATTTGCAAGTATGCAACTCTATCTGAGATTTTCAATAAAAAAGGGACTGTGGTAATCTGTCTATAATTAGTAGGTATAGACGGGTCTAATGTTTGTTTCTTGAGTAATGGGAGAACCCATGATTGTTTCAGGTTACTTGGGACTGAGTTGCTGGCGAATGAGTCATTCATTAATTTGGTAATAAAAGGAGATACATCTCTAGCTGCATCTTTTATGATCTGAGCTGGCCAACTGTCACCTTTACAGTTAGATGGTTTCAGTGGCGCTATAATCTTTTGTACCTCAGGTATGGATACGTTGTTGAATTTGAATCCTCAGTTGAGGTATGCGGTCAAGGGCAGGATTGGGCCGGTGAGATTGTCAGAGGTAAGTTGGAGTCGTTTGTCAGCAATTTTGGCCTGGAGCCCTGTGATTTTGTTGGAGAGAGTATTTTGAATGCTAGTGCACCAAGGTTTATCCTTGGTATAGGTATCTACCAGTGGATTAGGGTTTTACAGTTCTTTAGGAATGTTAAATAATTCTTTACTACTGGATTCTGCCTGTTTTTTTCTGATGTTAAAGGTTTCTTGATGTTAAAGGTTTCTTTATTGGTGCGGAGTATCTTGTTTTTATATGTGGCGGTGATATTGGTTAGGTTAATTTTATTTTCTGTAGAGGGGTTGTTTTCCAAAGTGTCTCAAGGTTTCTTTTTTCTGTACATCATAATTTAAGTTCAGGGGTGAACCAGGAGTTCAAGTGTGCTCTAGGTTTGCCTTTGCGCAGTTTTAACAGGGCAATGGTGTCTATGACTTTGGTCATAGAGTCATTATAGGTGTCAACCCACAGATTCAGGTCATGAGTGGCAGGTAGTGCCTTAAGAACAAGGATTACCAGAGGTATTGTAGCCTCAGCTGTGATGATGCATTTGTTCCTAGTCAGACAAGGGGGTGCAGTAACAGGTTTCTTAGGCTCTGGGTTGTTGACATTGATTTCTAGGGATAGGAGCTGATAATCAGTCCACATGAGTGGTGAGGAGTCCTTAAGGGTAATATTGCAGTTAAGGTCTGCTACCCAATCAAGTGTCCTGTCTTTCTCATGAGTAGGTTGAGTACTTAGGTTGGGTACTTATTTGTATGAAGCCTTGTTAGTGCATTGGCTAAGGAGGTGGCTGGAAGGTCATTGGGGTGTTCTCAGCTACTAGTGACATAATGTCTTCTTCAAACGATCTAGGAGGACATGGAGGCCTATATATTAGGTGGATAGTGACAGTATTTTTAGGGGATGTTTGGAACTTGACTGAGAGGAGTTTGCAGGATGTCAGAGAAGAAAAGGTGGCTAATCTCATGTCTAGGGTAGATTTAAAGATGATGGCTATTTCTCCTCCTCGAGCGTTGGGTCTGTCAGCTCTGAGGATGGAATAGTTCTCGGGGCTAGCTAAGGTTAGAGATGGGCCAGATGTGTCATGCAGCCACATTTCTGTCACGGCTAGAAAGTCTAAGTTGTTAGTCAAGATGATATCTGCGATTTCAATTGCTTGGTCGACAAGGGACCTGACATTTAGTAGTGCCCCTTTTATAGGGGGTTTTTGGGTACCCTTCTGGCTGGGTGTGGCTGGGGTTGTTATCAGCTGGGTTATTTGTCATATTGGTGTGGGAGTTCTTGAGCATGTGATTGGGGTAGTTGGAGGCTGCACACAGTTTACTAGAGGTCTTGGTGTTAGTTGTGGCTGGCGAGTTGATGTTCATGGGAAGTCTGGTACCTATTCTGTTATTTCGCTCTGTTGTGTCCGGGTTGGTGGTGGGTGTGCCTGCTTGCAGTTTAATTGCAGCGGGTGAGAATATAGGCATGCTAGCATTAGGGTTAGGTATGGTGTGATGTAATGTGTGAGACTTCAGGCGGTGATACCTGGTCATGCCTGAGATGGGATAAGAGAGGTTGTTTCCAGTGTTAGAGTGGAGCTGGGCATGCTCTGCTGTGTGTAGTGTGGTGTGTGTTTTAGTATCATAAGTGAAGTCATTAGGGCTGGTTATGTCAGAGTGGTTATTTTCTAGTGGAAATGGTGGCATGGAAGGCAGGGATGGAGTGAGGCACGTGATAGTGAGATGCCGGGGGCATACACATTTAGACAGTCCATTTTTGTAGGCTACATAGTGGTTGCCAAGGCATGGCACACTATCTTGCATAATACAATACGGGAACATGATTAAGATAAGGCATAGTGACAGCAGCAAGGTAGGCTATATCAACAGTAGGTAATAGGGCTAGCAACAGCAGGGTAGGCTATATCAATAGTCAGTAGTAGGGCTAGCAACAGCAGGGTAGGCCATATCACCAGTAGGTAGTAGGGCTAGCAACAACAGGGTAGGCTATATCAACAGTATGCAATAAGGCTAGCTACAGCAGGGTTGGCTATTTCCACAGTAGGTAGTAGGGCTAGCAACAGCAGGGTAGGCAATTTTCACAGTAGATAGTAGGGCTAGCAATAGCAGGGTAGGCTATATCACCAGTAGGTAGTAAGGCTAGCAAGAACAGGGTAGGCTATATCAACAGTATGCAATAAGGCTAGCTACAGCAGGGTAGGCTATTTCCACAGTAGGTAGTAGGGGTAGCAACAGCAGGGTAGGCTATATCAACAGTATGAAATAAGGCTAGCAACAGCGGGGTAGGCTATTTCAGCATTAGAGCGATAGATTGTCTGATGGTATAATCTACTATCATGAAAACTGCAAGTTATTCAACATAGGCGCAAGAGAGTTCAAACATATTCACAATATGAGCAGGTAATGGGCTATAGCGGCCGGGTTGGAGCACAGGAAGCACTATTGCCTTGGGTGTTTTGTCACATGCTACAGGGTTTGTAGGTTGAAATTACATATATATCTTTTTATCACTGTGTTAGAGAAGGCCATTGACTCATTACAAAGGTGGCGGTGTAGGACAAATTGGCGGTAATGCAGCAGCAATTCTGTTACTCCTACATTCCCGCACTGCCCAACTACGAGATTGTCAGTGGGGTGGAGGATTAACCTCCAGCAAAAATCTGGAGGTAAATCTGACACCCTATCACTAATTTTCAGCGGCATTACCGTGGCAAAACTATCACCGGTGGTAGTTCCGCAAACAACGCCATGGAGTCCTATGGACTCCGAAAATGGGGATTTACATCACAATGCCGCCACTTGTGATCCCGTGGTGAACCCATGGCTTCAAGAGGCAGTAACGGTATGCAGTTCTGGCATTCGCTCTGCTAAAATACCGGCACACTGTGGCCAAACTCATGATGAGGCTAAATGTGCCTTACAGGTTGGTAGGTGTTAACAATCAATACATTTATATGTTTTGCCTATTGCATATTTATATATGCCATTCAATCTTAAGCATGCTCGTCCACACCTTCCAGCTGCATTGGGCCCAGATGTCTTCATAGAAATACAAATTAGGCTTCAGTAATTAAAAATTCATACTCCATTCCCCAGCATTTAAGGCTTCAGTAATTGCTCCCTTAATGTAATTGCTTGGACGATAATCTGAGTTACTTGAAAGACAAAGTGTATGTTGTTGTACCACAAAGTATCCCTATAAAATATTGTGCTAATAGCATTATTACAGTAATTGGGAAGATATGATAAAGAATTCAATAACGATAATTCGGAGGATGAGTTTTGCTAGCAAATGAATCTGAAATATTGACTGGGCTGAAACGATTTGCTGGCCAGCGGATCCCGAAACACCCTGCTAAATTCTTTCCATATTCAAAGCCCAGACCTTTAATGGTAACATCTGTGATTGCGCATCGACTGAGATGGGCCATTGGATCGTAGGCACAATATGTCTTCTAGGCCCAATTAGGCTAAAGCATCCCAATGTCTTTAAGGCTGCGTGTACCTCGAGCGCCATTTAATTTCCTGTGGCGTGCTCTGCTCATTTAGAGCCCTGGCTATTCTGTCCTGAGAGTGAGCGAAAGGTTAATTCTCCCAAGCTCCCGAATGCTTAGCACTGAAAGAACTGTATGAATCTTTTCCAGTGTTTTCTACTTTTGTCATCGTTATGGGCGTGGTTCGGGTTCGGACTGGAGCATAAAATTTGTCTCAGCACCAATAAAAAAGTGTCCCACAGTTGCAAATGGCAATTCATTACTTTTGTGATAGACTGTTAGACTAGTACCCAAGGTGGGAGTTTTTTGATGCAAACTGTGCAATTTAAAGCATATTTATTTAGCAACAATGGTCAAAACTACTATGCGCATAGTGAAGTAACTCATCAAACTGGACCATATTGGCCAAAAAAGTGGCCCACTTTTACCAATAAAATCGGTGCACACTAGCATTTTAAGTTTGTGGTTCAGGCATTTCCCTGTCTGAGCCTGGCATGTTTGGAACGGCATCCTCGATAAATACTGAAAACCCGTTTTATGTAAATTACCAAAATTATATAAATGTATGTCTATGGCCTTGCTGGCTCTATTCAATTCAAATCATATGTCAACTCTAGGAAAATGAAAAAGGGGCAAAAAACTGCCACCAAGTCCTATTTAAAATGAGCAAATATTGTCAAAGACATTGGCAAAGACAAAAGTCCTTTTTGTAGTGATTGAGTATGACTAGGAGTTTGGATGGAGGAGCTTGATTGTGTGACTGGAGGGGGTGATGAGCCTGATTGATTAGATGGATGATGGATGTCACTGTGTGAATGGGTTTGTTGGGGTTGGTGTGTAGGTGTGTTGTGCTGCACAAGACAATACCATTGGGTTTTGCTAGAGGTTGACTTGCCACACATGGGTGGGTGTGGTGGTTGGATGTGGGACTGGGACAAGCAGCTGAGTTGGTGTGTGGTGGCAGGGAAAGCTGAGCAAGGCTTCTTTGGCGAGGAAAGAAGAAAAGCTGCCCATGGCTGGGTTGCACAGGCTGGATTGACACATGCCACAGGGAGTTGGTGTGTGTTGGAGAGCAGGAGGGATCCAGTAGAACCTATATGTTGGTGGTGAGCTGTAATTGTATTGTCCGTAAACACAATCTCGTGACCCTCAGAGAATAGGTTTGACATTTCAATGTGCCCTCATGTTCACTTGCTGTATGTACTGGGCTCTATTTTGGGGGTGGGAAATGTGTTGCACTTATCTGTATTTTGGGCGTATGAAATGCGTTGCACTGGGCTTTATTTGGGGGTAGGAAATGTGTCACACTTGGATTGCTGGGGTAGGAAATGTGTTACACTTAGCTGTAGTTTGAGGGTAGGAAATGTGTTACACTTAGATGGATTCTGGGGGTAGAAAATGTGTCACACTTGGATGGATTTCTGGGGGAAGGAAATGTGTCATGCTTAGCTGCAGTTTGGGGTTAGGAAATGTCTCACACTTTGATGGATCGCTGGGGGTAGGCAAAGTGTCAACCTTACCTATATATTGGGGGTATGAAATGTGTCACCCTTAGCTGTAGTTTGGGGTAGGAAATCACTTAGATGGATTCTTGGGCTAGGAAATGTGTTTCTCTTTGATGGATCTCTGGGGGTAGGAAATATGTCCCACTTGGATGGATTTTTGTTGGTAGGAAATGGGTCACCCTTAGCTGTAATTTGGGGGCAGGAAATGTCATGCACTTGAATGTATTGCTGGGGTAGGGAAAGTATCACCCATAGATGTATTTTGGGGGTAGGGAATGCGTAGCATGCAACTGACCATAGTAAAAACTCAATATTCTGCATACTCACCCTCAAGCTCTTAACTAAACACAACCCTACCTCTACCACACTGCACACTGCACACACTTCACAACACCCAATATAAAATCAAACACAAGTACACACAGGCACCCATGCACAACCATACCCCAGCACCACATGGCGGCTACCAAACAAAATGCATCAAAGTTCTTTGACCAGTATTTCTGAACTGAAGCTGCCAACAGCACATCAAAGCTCTCTCGCTCTTCTCCCTCTCAACCCCACTGATACCCCCGCAACCCCCTGTCCATTGCAGAACCACCAGAGAGACAAGAGACCACGCAAGTGGCACCAGTGTGTGGTACATGACCACACAACATAACATACTGTATGGATTTCTAAAGGTTGGGCAGCAGGCCAAACGCTTACTGGCCCTCGCCATAGTGTGAGTTATGTTTCCTTATCACCTCCCCCCTCGTGTAGTCAGTGTGGCATCTGTTCATATCAGTTCTGATTATTTCAACCCTGTAAGCTCTTTCACACCTGCCACAGATTACGTATATGCGTTCGGAATGGTCCGGTTTACAGATGCCCATATATATATATATATATATACAAATATATATATATATATATATATATATATATATATATATATATATATATATATATATATATATATATATATATATATATATATATATTACACAGCCACGGTAGTGGCTGTGCAGTTATGGTTAAGTTGCTGTTTCCATAGGAAGAGCACTTTTTGGGCGGCTTATAACTTCGCTCCCCCTGGACGAATCCTCACCAAACTTTGAAAAATTATGTGGCCCACTCTGATTTTGTTTGCAAAGTTTGGTGAGGATTCGTCCAGGGGGAGAAAAGTTATAGGGGGGGTCCCAAAACTTTTTTTTTCCCCATAGACTGAATGGGGAAAAACTTTGCGCACGGCTACAGCCCGAACCGCTGGACGGATTTACACCAAATTTGCGGCAGGAGTGGCGGCCTGGTCCCGAAAGCGTGCTTTTGCAAATTTGGTGTAAATCCGTCCAGTAGTTTTTTTAAAAAATGACCAAAATGTAAGGCAAAAAAATTAGTGATATCTGTGTTCGCTTCGTGGGTGGACTTCCCTGTTCGCTCCGCGGACAGCACCCCGATTGGCCCATGGCCTTGCATCATGTCCGCAGACATGCAACATGTTCGGTGATTGGACGGGGAGGGGCGTGGAGCGCGTCAGATTTTCTGTGGCGTCCGCCATCTTGTAAAAAATTGTATTTAGTGCCGTGTGTTGGTGTGTAAGAGTGTTTGGGGAGGGTGGGGAGTATGAGATAGGTTCAATGTTTTTTTTTTATGTGCTAGATGTTTTTGTTGCGTTCGATTTGTCCGCGGAGAACACGGCTGTTCTGACATTTTGTAAATAAACTAAATGGTGGGGTGTTTAGAGGACGGAGTATGTGTCATTTTTGTTCGCAAGGAAGGTAAAAATGAGCTATGAACACTCGCGGTGTACTTAATTGTTCGTAAATACACAAACTGGGGGTGTCCTCAGGACGCTGTCCGTATTGTAATCTGTCTAGTTGAATGTGTTCTAAGAACACTTGCGGTGTCTCGAAATGGTTGCAATTACACAAAATGGGGGTGTTCTGAGAACGTTGTTTGTATTGTTCGTTGTCAGGGTGAAAGTGTTTTAAGACCACTCCTTTTGTCCGCTAATAGTACAATTTCTTATGGGCGTCAACCGACTTTTTGTCCACTAAAGAAACGATAGATCCGGATGGTGTGCGCCGACATTATGTGATAATCCTATGACTGGCGCTATTGACCTGGCTGACTTGCTTTTGCAACACTAAATTATATCTCCCTCCCCTAAGCCTGATATTATCAAAGCATTCATATTCCCCGCCTCTCTCCGTGACGTTACATGGTGCGTCATCAAACGCGCCCAGTTCTCTGTAGTCCTAAGTGACTTTACACAGAACCCGGAAGACAACACATATTATGTCACAACACAGCGCGCCACAATTCGGAATGTGAAACAGTGATTCAAAAGCAAACAGCAAGATTGTAAATTTTGTTAAGTACATTTATTTGACATCAAATGTTTAGAGAATATTCAGCAATTTGCATTTGTCTTTGTTGTCGATCCGCAAAAGTTCATGTTGAGGCACGCGATGTTCCTTTGCGGTACAGAGGGTGTTAGATCAGCTTACAACTCAGTGCGCCACAATTCGGAATATGAAACTGTGGTTTAAAAGTAAACAGCAGGATTGTACATTTGGTAAAGTACATTTATTTCACATGAAATGTTTAGTGAATATTCAGCGATTTGCTATTGGCTCTGCTGTCGATCAGCAAAAGTTTATTTGGAGCCACGCATTGTTCCTTTGCGATAGATAGGCTGTTGGTTTATGATAAAAGCAGTAAATGGTCGCTCTGATAATCGAAAGGTTGCCCCAACAACGAGCCATTAGACCACCCTATTGGTTGGTATGTTGTTTGTAGCCGCTAGTACTGCGTAAGGGCATATTGGTCCTTGGCGATTGTCCCATAAAATGGTGAGGGTCATGAAGTTGCATATTTGGACCTGCACCTGGCAGTTGAAGACCCCATCCGCTGGAGTCTGTAAATCGTGACATATGCAAAATGGGGCCACATACCTGTTTTAAAAAACATAAATTACTCTCACCAGCCGATCTTCATTAAAAATCATCATTTTATTTATTAGGGCGTGAAACTATTTGCTATCGAAGATAGTGCTACAGAGTATGTTAATAATAAAATAATAATATTTTCCCATTCATATAGCGCTAAGAACCGTGAGGTATCGGTGCTTATTATTAACCACGGTGTGTGGTGCTCATTTATCGACCACGGAAGGATGAAAGGCTGAGTTTGGCCTTGCCGGGATTCGAACTTGCGTTAGCAAGCTGTGCACGGATGTCAAAGCGAGCGTTGTACTCGCTGTGCCACTTGACAGTCTACAGTGAAGTGGCACAGCGAGTAGAGCGCTTGACCGCCTATAGACCGGTTAAATTATTTCTATTAACCCACCCTGTGTAGTCTGCCTTTTTCAGAGCCCTCTAAATGAAAGGGGATCAATTAGGCGGTGATAGTGCGCAGTAGAAAACATTATGCCACTTTCAACGAACAAGTTCAACTTGAGCGGTCTTTAATGCTACGCTATTGTAATTATATTTGGTATAAAATAATCTAAAGGGTTACTTACAGTACAATTGCAATTTCCATTGTCTACGAGTGGTGCAGTCCCAAAATACAACTCCGCGTGTGCGAACGATCTTTCGCATAGTGATATAATATATAAAAGTGGTTTCGTTTCAGAAATTTCATCTTTATCTTCTCTTACGTTTTAGCAACACTCCTTCAAGAGAAGTCTTTCATCACAATCTCTGTCTGTCAAGGTGAAAACACAATACAACCTTATAGTCCGCTTCATGAGCCTCTCTGGGGCCCGAGAAAAAAATGGAAGCAGCTGACCTTCACTGTGAACGAGCATAAATTCTTACTTTGCAACATTCTCTGTAAAGCCATCTGGAGAAGTTGGTTTTTGCATGCCATGTTTGTATATTGTTTGCGTGATATTGAAAAAAGTTTGTTTAAGGGAAGTTATGGTTCTAAGTACAGCCGAAAGACCCCTGAAAATCGCAAGTTATGGTAAGCTATGAAAAATAACTCGCGCCACCACAGTGCACTGCTAAGACTAACACCAAGGACATCAAAGATGACATCGCAAATGTCATTGATGAAATCACTGATGACATCACATGTGTATGTACTTTTCATGGAATTTGTGTACTAGGGATTTTTATTATAATGTTGCGAAAAAAGTGTCAAGGATATTGCAATAAATATCATACCGTTATTAGTGCTTTGAACGATGCATTGATATAAATAGCATTGTATTATGGGATTCTATCTAGTATACTGAGCTACTAATGGAGAAACATAGCATTGTGTGCAGAGTACAAGATGAAAGTATAATATTTGTAATGTTAATATGTTGAATAATGAAATGATAATTGTCCTGAAATGTTTGAAAATTCACAAAATGGGGGTGTTCTGAGGACGTCATTCGTATTGTGTGATTGCTTAGCTGTATGCAATGAGGGAATGGCACAGAGAGTAAAGTGGACGCCGTCCGCGGACACCGCAGCTGTTCGTGGACAGGGCGTGCTACATCCGGGTTTTTCCAGGAAATCCAACAGGGAAAGAAGACTGTACGGATCAGCCAATCAGATGTCGAGGTTGTGGATTTGTGTTGAAAGAGACTGTGTATGGTGAAGATGGCAGAAGTGGAGAAAGTCAGGGTGTTGGTGCTCGGAGATAGGTTTGTGCATGGTTTACAGCAGTACGCTAAATACAGGCATGTTGCAAAGAACTTTGATGTGAAAGGAGTGGAGGTGGTGTGGAGCACTGTGCCTGATTGCAATGTACAGGGAATTGTACAAGTTTGTGAGGATATGGCCACGATGAACAGTCCGCATGTGGTAGTTTTGCACTCTGGTGCTTTCCATTTGGGCTTCGTCAGTGCCTCTACTTTGTTGGCTGATTTGGAACTCTTGGTTCAAGCCGTAATGAAGATCCTTCCAAATGCGAAAGTAATTTTTTCTGGATTACTACCTGGGGCAATATGGGACAATAGTTCAGTTTTTTGTCCTCAGCAAAACATTGCTAGGTGTGTCATCAACCGAGGCATGTGTGCCTTCATGCTTAGAGCTGGTATTTTCTTCTGTAACAATGAGAATATTGATGCCAGTAATGCTGCTTATTTTAAAGAAGATGGCATTTCTTTATCTTTTACGGGAAATGCCTTTCTATTTTTGAATGTAGGGGTTGCTTTGGAGAAAGTTATGTGAAGATTTTAGGAGTAAAGTAAGAAAAAAACAAGAAAAAAAATACAAAATAACAGGTGTCTGTCAAGCATCTGTAAAAAAAAAAAAAAAACGGCTCTTTTCAGAGCCAACTTCAAAGGGGAAATGGGGCACACTATTTAAATTTACATTCACCACGCTCAGATTTTTGATGTGACCGCGGACATGGCGGTAGTCCGTGGACATGAAAATCACTACGAGGGGGTTAGTATGTTCTATGTTACATGTATATGAAGTCAGGGATATTATGGTAAAGTTGTGCTACTAAAAACCTATGAAATTCAGTGAAAAAACTTTGTTAAAGGGACGTCATGGTTAAGTTGCGCTACTAAAAACCTATGAAATTCAGTAAAAAAAACTTTGTTAAAGGGACGTTATGGTTAAGTTGCGCTCCTAAAAACCTATGAAATTCAGTGAAAAAACTTTGTTAAAGGGACGTTATGGTTCAAAGTAAAACCGAAAAACCCCTGAAATTCGGCAGTTATGGTAACATAAGCAACCATAACTCGCGCCACCATTTTTCAATGAATTTCATAGGTTTTTAGTAGCGCAACTTAACCATAACGTCCCTTTAACAAAGTTCTTTTTACTGAATATATATATATATCATGGCAACAGTAGTGGCCATGTAGTTATGGTTAAGATGCGGTTTTCATAGGAAGAGCACTTTTTGGGCGGCTTATAACTTCGCACCCCCTGACGAATCCACACCAAACTCTGCAAAAAAAGTATATGGCCCACTCTGAATTTTTTTGCAAAGTTTGGTGAGGTTTGGTCCAGGAGGGGCAAAGTTATAGGGGGGGTCCCAATTTTTTTTTTTCCCATAGACTGAATGGGAAAAAAACTTTGCTCACGCCTACATCCCAAACCGCCGGATGGATTTTCATCAAATTTGGACCAGGAGCAACGGCTTGGTCCCGAAAGCGTGCTTTTGCAAATTAGTGATATCTGTGTCCGCTCGCTTCGCTCATGCCCGTGTCTTCCTCTCGTTCCCCTCACCCCCCGCTCATGCCCCGTGTCTTCCTCCTGACCCCCCACATGCCCCGTGTCTCTCTTTTGTTCCTCCACCCCCCGCTCAAGCCATCGGCACACGGTGGCCTGCGGAGGGCCGAGGAGCGGGATCTGCTGCCTGCACAGTTAGCTCAGGCCCTGTGGCTTCCTCCCATTCCCCCCACCCCCGCTCATGCCCCGTGTCTTCCTCACGTTCCCCCCGCTCATGGACCGTGTCTCCCCTGTTCACCCCCACCCCCCGCTCATGCTCTGTGTCTGTCCCACTACTTTCCCCCCACTCATGGCCCGTGTCTCCCCTGTTCACCCCCACCCCCCACTCATGCCCTGTGTCTCCCCTGTTCACCCCAACCCCCCGCTCATGCTCTCTGTCTGTCTCACTTCTTACAACCCACACCCCCTCATGCCCCATGTCTCCTTTCTTTCCCCCCAACCCCCACTCATGCCCCATGTCTCCCTTCTCGCCCCCACCTCCCGCTCATGCCCCGTGTCTCCCTTCTTCCCCCCACCCCCCGCTCATGCCCCGTGTCTCCCTTCTTCCCCCCAAACCCTGCTCATGCCCCGTGTCTACCTTCTTTCCCTCCTCCACCACCCGCTCATGCCCCGTGTCTCCCCTGTTCCCCCCACCCCTGCCTCATGCCCAGTGTCTCCTTCCTGAACCCCCCACCCCCCGTTCATGCCCTGTATCTCCCCTATTCCCCCCACACCTCGCTCTTGCCCTGTGTCTCCATTCTCCCCCCCTACCCCCAGCTTATGCCTGGTGTCTGCCCTGTTCCCCCCACCCCCGCTCATGCCCCATGTCCCCTCCTGTACCCCCCACCCACGCGCATGCCCCGTGTCTCCCTTGTGTTCCCCCCACCCCCGCTCATGTCCCGTGTCTCCCTCATGTTACCCCCACCCCCTGCTCATGCCCCGTGTCTCCCCTGTTCCCCCCACCCCCGCTCATGCCCAGTGTCTCCCACCTGTACCCCCCACCCCCTGCTCATGGCCTTGTCTGCCCTGTTCCCCCACTCCCCGCTCATGCTCCGTGTCTCCCCTGTTCACCCCCACCCCCCGCTCATGCCCCGTGTCTCCCCTGTCCCCCCCACCCCCCGATCATGCCCCGTGTCTCCCTTCTTCCCCCCCACCCTCCGCTCATGCCCCGTGTCTGCCCTGTTCCCCCAACCCCTGCTCATGCCCCGTGTCTCCCTCATGTTACCCCCACCCCCTGCTCATGCCCCGTGTCTGCCCTGTTCCCCCCACCCCCGCTCATGCCCCGTGTCTCCCACCTGTACCCCCCACCCCCTGCTTATGCCCTGTGTCTTCCTTCTTTCCCCCAGCCCCAACTCATGCCCCGTGTCTCCCTTCTTTCCCCCACCCCCACTCATGCCCCGTGTCTCCCTTCTTTCCCCCACCCCCGCTCATGACCCATGTCTCCCTTCTTTACCCCCACGCCCCGCTCATGCCCCATGTCTCCCTTCTTTAGCCCCCAACCACCTGCTCATGCCCCGTGTCTTTCTTCTTACCCCCACCCACGCTCATGCCCCGTGTCTCCCTTCTTTCCCCCCACGCCCCGCTCATGCCCCATGTCTCCCTTCTTTAGCCCCCAACCACCTGCTCATGCCCCGTGTCTTTCTTCTTACCCCCACCCACGCTCATGCCTCGTGTCTACCTTCTTCCCCCCCACCCCCCGCTCTTGCCCCGTATCTCCCTCGTCCCTCCCACCCCCCGCTCATGCCCCGTGTCTCCCTTCTTTCCCCCCACCCCGCTCATGCCCAGTGTCTCCCTTCTTTCCCCCCACCCCCGCTCATGCCCCATGTCTCCCTTTCCCCCCTTGACCCCCACTCATGCCCTGTGTCTCCCTCCTGTACCCCCACCCCCCGCTCATGTCCCGTGTCTCCCTCCTGTACCCCCCGCTCATGCCCCGTGTCTCCCTCCTGTACCCCCCACCCCCCGCTCATGCCCCGTTTCTCCCTCCTGTCCCCCCACTCCCCGCTCATGCCCCGTGTCACCCCCGCTCATCCCCCGTGTCTCCCCTGTCCCCCCCACCCCCCGCTCATGCCCCGTGTCTCCCTTCTTCCCCCCTCCCCCCGCTCATGCCCCGTGTCTGCCCTGTTCCCCCCACCCCCTGCTCATGCCCTGTGTCTCCCTCTTGTACCCCCCACCCCCCGCTCATGCCCCGTGTCTCCCTCCTGTTCCCCCCACTCCCCGCTCATGCCCCGTGTCTCCCTTGTGTAACCCCCACCCCCCGCTCATGCCCCGTGTCTCTCTCCCTCATGTCCCCCCCAACCCCCACTCATGCCTCGTGTCCCCCCACCCCCTGCTCATGCCCCATGACCCCCCCACCCCCCGCTCATGCCCCGTGTCTGCCCTGTTCCCCCCACCCCCGCTCATGGCCCGTGTCTCTGTCGTGTTACCCACCACCCCCCGCTCATGCCCCGTGTCTCCCTCCTGTTCCCCCCACCCCCGTTCGTGCCCTGTGTCTCCCTCCTGTTCTCCCCACCCCCCGCTCATGCACCGTGTCTCTCTCCCTCGTGTACCCCCCCACCCCCCGCTCATGCCCCGTGTCCCCCCTCCCCCCACTCATGCCCCATGTCTGCCCTGTTCCCCCCACCCCCGCTCTTGCCCGTGTCTCCGTTGTGTTACCCCCCCAACCCTGCTCATGCCCCGTGTCTGCTCTGTTCACCCCCACCCCCTGCTCATGCTCCGTGTCTGTCTCCCTTCTTTTCCCCCCACCCCCACTCATGGCCCGTGTTTCCCCTGTTCACCCTCACCCCCGCTCATGCCCCGTGTCTCCCTTCTTTCCCCCCCCGAACCCCCCGCTCATGCCCCATGTCTCCCTTCTTTCCCCCCACCCGCCACTCATGCCCCGTGTCTCCCTTCTTTCCCCCCACCCCCCACTCATGCCCCGTGTCTCCCTTCTTTCCCCCCACCCCCCGCTCATGCCCCGGTCTCCCTTCTTTCCCCCCGCTCATGCCCCGTGCCTCCCTTCTTCCCCCCCACCCCCCGCTCATGCCCCGTGTCTCCCTTCTTTCCCCCCACCCCCCACTCATGCCCCCTGTCTCCCTTCTTTCCCCCCCACCCCCCGCTCATGCCCCGGGTCTCCCTTCTTTCCCCCCGCTCATGCCCCGTGCCTCCCTTCTTCCCCCCCACCTCCCGCTCATGCCCTGTGTCTCCCTTCTTTCCCCCCACCCCCCGCTCATGCCCCGTGTCTCCCTTCTTCCCCCCCACCCCCCGCTCCTGCCCCATGTCTCCCTTCTTTCCCCCCGCTCATGCCCCGTGCCTCCCTTCTTCCCCCCCACCTCCCGCTCATGCCCTGTGTCTCCCTTCTTTCCCCCCACCCCCCGCTCATGCCCCGTGTCTCCCTTCTTCCCCCCCACCCCCCGCTCATGCCCCATGTCTCCCTTCTTCCCCCCACCCCTCACTCATGCCCCGTGTCTCCCTTCTTTCCCCCACCCCCTGCTCATGCCCCGTGTCTCCCTTCTTCCCCCCCACCCCCCGCTCATGCCCCGTGTCTCCCTTCTTTCCCCCCACCCCCACTCATGCCCCTTGTCTCCCTTCTCCCCGCCACCCCCTGCTCATGCCCCGTGTCTCCCTTCTTCCCCACCACCCCCCGCTCATGACCCGTGTCTCCCTCCCCCACCCCCCGCTCATGCCCCATGTCTCCCTTCTTCCCCCCACCCCGCGCTCATGCCCCGTGTCTCCCTTCTTTCCCCCCCACCCCCCGCTCATGCCCTGTGTCTTCCTTCTTTCCCCCCACCCCCCGCTCATGGCCCGTGTCGCCCTTCTTTCCCCCCTCCACCCCCCGCTCATGCCCCGTGTCTCCTTCCTATACCCCCCACCCCCCACTCATGCCCCTTGTCTCCCTCCTGTACCCCCCACCCCCCCGCTCATGTCCCGTGTCTCCCTCCTGTACCCCCACCCCCCGCTAATGCCCCGTGTCTCCCTCCTGTACCCCCCAACCCCTGCTCATGCCCCGTGTCTCCCTCCTGCGCCCGCCACCCCCCGCTCATGCCCTGTGTCTCCCCTGTTCACTCCCACCCCTGCTCATGCCCCGTGTCTCCCCCACCCCCTGCATCTCCCTTCTTTCCCCCCACCCCCCGCTCATGCCCCGTGTCTGCCCTGTTACCCCACCCCTGCTCATGCCCTGTGTCTCCCTCATGTTCCCCCCAACCCCCGCTCATGCCCCGTGTCTCCCTCGTGTTACCCCCACCCCCCCGCTCATGCCCTGTGTCTGCCCTGTTCCCCCACCCCCACTCATGCCCCGTGTCTCCCTCGTGTTACCCCCCACCCCCCGTTCATGCCCCGTGTCTCGCTCCTGTACTCCCCACCCCCCCACTCATGTCCCGTGTCTCCCTCCTGTACCCCCACCCCCCGCTAATGCCCCGTGTCTCCCTCCTGTACCCCCCACCCCCTGCTCATGCCCCGTGTCTCCCTCCTGCGCCCCCAACCCCCCGCTCATGCCCTGTGTCTCCCCTGTTCACCCCACCCCTGCTCATGCCCCGTGTCTCCCCTGTCCCCCTCCACCCCCGCGTTTCCCTTCTTTCCCCCCACCCTCTGCTCATGCCCCGTGTCTGCCCTTCCCCCCACCCCTGCTCATGCCCTGTGTCTCCCTCATGTTCCCCCCAACCCCCGCTCATGCCCCGTGTCTCCCTCGTGTTACCCCCACCCCCTGCTCATGCCCTGTGTCTGCCCTGTTCCCCCAACCCCACTCATGCACCGTGTCTCCCTCGTGTTACCCCCCACCCCCCGTTCATGCCCCGTGTCTCCCTCCTGTTCCCCCCACCCCCGCTCATGCCCCATGTCTCCCTTGTGTACCCCCACCCCCAGCTCATGCCCCGTGTCTCTCTCCCTCGTGTACCCCCCGCCCCCGCTCATGCCCTGTGTCCCCCCACCCCCCGCTCATGCCCCATGTCTGTCCTGTTCCCCCCACCCCCTGCTCATGCCCCGTGTCTCCGTCATGTTACACACCCCCCCGCTCATGCCCCGTATCTCCCTCGTGTTCCCCCCCGCCCCCGCTCATGCCCCGTGTCTACCCTGTTCACCCACACCCCCGCTCATGCTCCGTGCCTGTCTCCCTCCTTTTCCCCCATCCCCCGCTCATGCCTGTGTCTCCCCTGTTCACCCCCACCCCCTGCTCATGCTCCGTGCCTGTCTCCCTCCTTTTCCCCCCATCCCCCGCTCATGCCTGTGTCTCCCCTGTTCACCCCCACCCCCTGCTCATGCCCCGTGTCTCCCTTCTTTCCCCCCACCCCCCGCTCATGCCCCGGTCTCCCTTCTTTCCCCCCGCTCATGCCCCGTGCCTCCCTTCTTCCCCCACACCCCCCGCTCATGCCCCGTGTCTCCCTTCTTTCCCCCCACACCCCACTCATGCCCCCTGTCTCCCTTCTTTCCCCCCCACCCCCCGCTCATGCCCCGGGTCTCCCTTCTTTCCCCCCGCTCATGCCCCGTGCCTCCCTTCTTCCCCCCCACCTCCCGCTCATGCCCTGTGTCTCCCTTCTTTCCCCCACCCCCCGCTCATGCCCCGTGTCTCCCTTCTTCCCCCCCACCCCCTGCTCCTGCCCCATGTCTCCCTTCTTTCCCCCCACCTGCCGCTCATGCCCCATGTCTCCCTTCTTCCCCCCACCCCCCACTCATGCCCCGTGTCTCCCTTCTTTCCCCCACCCCCTGCTCATGCCCCGTGTCTCCCTTCTTCCCCCCCACCCCCCGCTCATGCCCCGTGTCTCCCTTCTTTCCCCCCACCCCCACTCATGCCCCTTGTCTCCCTTCTCCCCCCCACCCCCCGCTCATGCCCCGTGTCTCCCTTCTTCCCCACCACCCCCCGCTCATGACCAGTGTCTCCCTCCCCCACCCCCCGCTCATGCCCCATGTCTCCCTTCTTCCCCCCACCCCGCGCTCATGCCCCGTGTCTCCCTTCTTTCCCCCCCACCCCCCGCTCATGCCCTGTGTCTTCCTTCTTTCCCCCCACCCCCCGCTCATGGCCCGTGTCGCCCTTCTTTCCCCCCTCCACCCCCCGCTCATGCCCCGTGTCTCCTTCCTATACCCCCCACCCCCCACTCATGCCCCTTGTCTCCCTCCTGTACCCCCCACCCCCCCGCTCATGTCCCGTGTCTCCCTCCTGTACCCCCACCCCCGCTAATGCCCTGTGTATCCCTCCTGTACCCCCCAACCCCTGCTCATTCCCCGTGTCTCCCTCCTGCGCCCGCCACCCCCCGCTCATGCCCTGGGTCTCCCCTGTTCACTCCCACCCCTGCTCATGCCCCGTGTCTCCCCTGTCCCCCCCACCCCCCGCATCTCCCTTCTTTCCCCCCACCCCCCGCTCATGCCCCGTGTCTGCCCTGTTACCCCACCCCTGCTCATGCCCTGTGTCTCCCTCATGTTCCCCCCAACCCCCGCTCATGCCCCGTGTCTCCCTCGTGTTACCCCCATCCCCCCGCTCATGCCCTGTGTCTGCCCTGTTCCCCCACCCCCACTCATGCCCCGTGTCTCCCTCGTGTTACCTCCCACCCCCGTTCATGCCCCGTGTCTCGCTCCTGTACCCCCCACCCCCCCACTCATGTCCCGTGTCTCCCTCCTGTACCCCCACCCCCGCTAATGCCCTGTGTCTCCCTCCTGTACCCCCCACCCCCTGCTCATGCCCCGTGTCTCCCTCCTGCGCCCCAACCCCCCGCTCATGCCCTGTGTCTCCCCTGTTCACCCCACCCCTGCTCATGCCCCGTGTCTCCCCTGTCCCCCTCCACCCCCCGCGTTTCCCTTCTTTCCCCCCACCCTCTGCTCATGCCCCGTGTCTGCCCTTCCCCCCACCCCTGCTCATGCCCTGTGTCTCCCTCATGTTCCCCCCAAACCCCGCTCATGCCCCGTGTCTCCCTCGTGTTAACCCCACCCCCTGCTCATGCCCTGTGTCTCTCTCCCTCGTGTACCCCCCGCCCCCGCTCATGCCCTGTGTCCCCCCACCCCCCGCTCATGCCCCATGTCTGTCCTGTTCCCCCCACCCCCTGCTCATGCCCCGTGTCTCCGTCATGTTACACACCCCCGCTCATGCCCCGTATCTCCCTCGTGTTCCCCCCCACCCCCCGCTCATGCCCCGTGTCTACCCTGTTCACCCACACCCCCGCTCATGCTCCGTGCCTGTCTCCCTCCTTTTCCCCCATGCCCCGCTCATGCCTGTGTCTCCCCTGTTCACCCCCACCCCCTGCTCATGCTCCGTGCCTGTCTCCCTCCTTTTCCCCCCACCCCCCGCTGATGCCTGTGTCTCCCCTGTTCACCCCCACCCCCTGCTCATGCCCCGTGTCTCCCTTCTTTCCCCCCACCCCCCGCTCATGCCCCGGTCTCCCTTCTTTCCCCCCGCTCATGCCCCGTGCCTCCCTTCTTCCCCCCCACCCCCCGCTCATGCCCCGTGTCTCCCTTCTTTCCCCCCACCCCCCACTCATGCCCCCTGTCTCCCTTCTTTACCCCCCACCCCCCGCTCATGCCCCGGGTCTCCCTTCTTTCCCCCCGCTCATGCCCCGTACCTCCCTTCTTCCCCCCCACCTCCCGCTCATGCCATGTGTCTCCCTTCTTTCCCCCACCCCCCGCTCATGCCCCGTGTCTCCCTTCTTCCCCCCACCCCCCGCTCCTGCCCCAGGTCTCCCTTCTTTCCCCCCACCTGCCGCTCATGCCCCATGTCTCCCTTCTTCCCCCCACCCCCCACTCATGCCCCGTGTCTCCCTTCTTTCCCCCACCCCCTGCTCATGCCCCGTGTCTCCCTTCTTCCCCCCCACCCCCCGCTCATGCCCCGTGTCTCCCTTATTTCCCCCCACCCCCGCTCATGCCCCATGTCTCCCTTCTTCCCCCCACCCCGCGCTCATGCCCCGTGTCTCCCTTCTTTCCCCCCACCCCCCGCTCATGCCCTGTGTCTTCCTTCTTTCCCCCCACCCCCCGCTCATGGCCCGTGTCGCCCTTCTTTCCCCCCTCCACCCCCCGCTCATGCCCCGTGTCTCCTTCCTATACCCTCCACCCCCCACTCATGCCCCTTGTCTCCCTCCTGTACCCCCCACCCCCCTGCTCATGTCCCGTGTCTCCCTCCTGTACCCCCACCCCCCGCTAATGCCCCGTGACTCCCTCCTGTACCCTCCAACCCCTGCTCATGCCCCGTGTCTCCCTCCTGCGCCCCCCACCCCCCGCTCATGCCCTGTGTCTCCCCTGTTCACTCCCACCCCTGCTCATGCCCCGTGTCTCCCCTGTCCCCCCCACCCCCCGCATCTCCCTTCTTTCCCCCACCCCCCGCTCATGCCCCGTGTCTGCCCTGTTACCCCACCCCTGCTCATGCCCTGTGTCTCCCTCATGTTCCCCCCAACCCCCGCTCATGCCCCGTGTCTCCCTCGTGTTACCCCCACCCCCCCGCTCATGCCCTGTGTCTGCCCTGTTCCCCCACCCCCACTCATGCCCCGTGTCTCCCTCGTGTTACCCCCCACCCCCCGTTCATGCCCCGTGTCTCGCTCCTGTACCCCCCACACCCCCACTCATGTCCCGTGTCTCCCTCCTGTACCCCCACCCCCCGCTAATGCCCCGTGTCTCCCTCCTGTACCCCCCACCCCCTGCTCATGCCCCGTGTCTCCCTCCTGCGCCCCCAACCCCCCGCTCATGCCCTGTGTCTCCCCTGTTCACCCCACCCCTGCTCATGCCCCGTGTCTCCCCTGTCCCCCTCCACCCCCCACGTTTCCCTTCTTTCCCCCCGCCCCCTGCTCATGCCCCGTGTCTGCCCTTCCCCCCACCCCTGCTCATGCCCTGTATCTCCCTCATGTTCCCCCCAACCCCCGCTCATGCCCCGTGTCTCCCTCGTGTTACCCCCACCCCCTGCTCATGCCCTGTGTCTGCCCTGTTCCCCCACCCCCCACTCATGCACCATGTCTCCCTCGTGTTACCCCCACCCCCGTTCATGCCCCGTGTCTCCCTCCTGTTCCCGCCACCCCCGCTCATGCCCCATGTCTCCCTTGTGTACCCCCACCCCCAGCTCATGCCCCGTGTCTCTCTCCCTCGTGTACCCCCCGCCCCCGCTCATGCCCTGTGTCCCCCCACCCCCCGCTCATGCCCCATGTCTGTCCTGTTCCCCCCACCCCCTGCTCATGCCCCGTGTCTCCGTCATGTTACACACCCCCCCGCTCATGCCCCGTATCTCCCTCGTGTTCCCCCCACCCCCCGCTCATGCCCCGTGTCTACCCTGTTCACCCACACCCCCGCTCATGCTCCGTGCCTGTCTCCCTCCTTTTCCCCCCATCCCCCGCTCATGCCTGTGTCTCCCCTGTTCACCCCCACCCCTGCTCATGCTCCGTGCCTGTCTCCCTCCTTTTCCCCCCACCCCCCGCTCATGCCTGTGTCTCCCCTGTTCACCCCCACCCCCTGCTCATGCCCTGTGTCTCCCTTCTTTCCCCCCGACCCCCCGCTCAATGCCCCGTGTCTCCTTTCTTTTCCCCCCCACCCCCCGCTCATGCCCTGTGTCTCCCTTCTTTCCCCCACCCCCCGCTCATGCCCCGTGTCTCCCTTCTTTCCACCCCCTACCCCCGCTCATGCCCCGTGTCTCCCTTCTTTCGCCCCCACCCCCCGCTCATGCCCGTGTCTGCCCTGTTCCCCCCACCCCCGCTCATGCCCCGTGTCTCCCTCTTGTCCCTCCCACCCCCGCTCATGTCCCATGTCTCCCTCGTGTAGCCCTCCACCCCCGCTCATGCCCCGTGTCTCCCCCCTGTCCCCCACCCCCGATTATGCTCCGTGTCTCCCTCCTGTCCCCCCACCCTCGATCATGCCCCATGTCTCTTTCCTGTTCCCCCCGCCTCCTACTCATGCCCCGTGTCTTCATCCTGTTCCCCCTCTGCTCAAGCCCTGTGTCTTCCTTTTGTCCCCCCTCCTATGATGCCCCTTGTTGACGTCTTGTTCCCCACACCACCTGCTGATGCCCTGTTGTGTTCTCTTTATACACTCCGGCTTCCCTTTCCATGGTGGCCATCCTGGTAAAAGATTTTCCTTCTGTAGTGATACACAAAATTGCAACCTTGCCAATCAGGGCTTTAGATGACAGCATTAGCCGCTGAAAGCCAATAGTGTATTCAAAGTATGTGCTAAAAATGCTGACAGTAGTCTGTTGTAGCACTTCCATTATGCAGTAGTGAGCTACAAGGAATATGCAGGCCTAGTATGAGTGATAGGTCACATTATGCATTGTTGATAGACAGGCAGGGAGAGGGCCCTAGCTCTGTAGCTAATGGACATTTTTGGAGTGTTTGGAACATTATGGCACCTATATAGCGCTTAGATAGCCAGTCTTAAGCGCTATAAACACTAAGCTATGAGTGCATGCCTTTTAGAGCTTGCAGATGGGGTTAATACATCCCTGCTTCCATTAGAATATTTTGCCTCACTAACGGTACCCTGCATGGCCCCGAGCTAATCTTCCTTTTCTCTGGGAAGGCACTGATAAGACATTCCTCAGCTTTCGCGCAGATGGGGCAGGGAGGGGCTCAGAAGAAGCACAGTGGAAATTAACAGAGCTGGGTTTTTTCCATGAGCCAGCCTATATTTTGCACAGGGAAAGTTCTGGAACTGTGCGTCACGGACGGGCAGCACGAGATTATAAAATACACATGCTCACATGACTCGGGTGGGAGATCGTCCTGTGGACTTGGTTCGTGCAAGGTCAAGTGCCCGGAATTGGCTCTGACGGCGTCCTGCAGCACTGTTCTCTGAGCAGGGCTTGTTTACAGCTAGCTTATGAGGGCCAGGGTCTCCCAGTGCTGATTAAAGGGACGTAAGACTGTGTTTCTCTATGTTTCTCTATATTTCTCTATGTTTCTCTATGTTTATCTAAGTTCCATGTTTCTCTATATTTTGCATTTATGCTTTGTAATCATCTCTAACTTGAATACCAAATGTATATGAAATTCACTGTTTAGAATAAATACTAAAACTTATTGAAGGTGTCATTGTCACTAGCATGAGATCACTGCTCAGCATAATAGAACCTGTATTTTGGGCTGAATTGGGTAATTATTGCTCCCGAGGGCTGGTCCCGAGGACGATTTGGCCCAGATCACGACACCTTCCTACACCGGGATGCCGCAGGCGTCCCGGTTTGGGAAGAAAAATCCTTTTTTTACCACCGGGGTTCCCACTTTGAGGACCTAGGATGCTAGTGGTCTTCATCTATTGAATAGGGCGTTTTGGTTACGTTGCATTAATAAAAACCTATGAAATTCAATGAAAACACTTTGTTAAAGGGACGTTATGGTTAAGTTGCACTAATAAAAACTTATGAAATTCAATGAAAAAACTTTGTTGAAGGGATGTTACGGTTAAGTTGCGCTACTAAAAACCTATGAAATTCAGTGAAAAAACTTTGTTAAAGGGACGTTATGGTTAGGTTGCGCTACTAAAAACCTATGAAATTCAGTGAAAAAACTTTGTTAAAGGGACGTTATAGTTCCAAGTAAAACCGAAAAACCCTTGAAATTCGCCAGTTATGGTAAGCTAAGCAACCATAACTTGCGCCACCACCGTGCACTGCTAAGACTAACACCCAGGACATCAAAGATGACATCACAAATATCATTGATGACATCACTGATGACATCACATGTCTAGCCCCTTCTTTTTTGTTCACTGCCATATCTAGGCCAGGTGGGTTTATTTACTGACAGTCAGAAACGTAACTTTCTAAAGATATTACATTTATAGATATTGCTATTCTCACATGTTCTTACACTACTTTCCTTAGAATTTAATTGCATCCTATGAAGTACATATATAAGGGTAGAAGCAGGCCTGAAACACAGCAATCATTTTTGTGCGTGAATACATGATTGCTTATGGTACTGCCTCTTGTTTGCTTACTTTACTCTCCATATATAAGCCCCATATATGTATGCGTTGTAGTCTATTTATGTTTTGTGTGTATTAGTAGAAATATGTAGTAAGTGATGCATTATTAGCTATTTAGTACATGTTTCACAGTACGGAAAAGTCTGATACAGAAGCATTCACCGTTTTATTATATAACTTTGGAAAATTACAAATATAGCACTTCTGTGGTGTATGCTGCAGCCAATACCTACATTTCTGTATGAGTAGGTTACTGTACTAGAAAGAACACTGCAATGGAATGTTTTTTAGAACGCTACATTGCGTGATGAAGTATGTAATTTATTACACATCTCCCGATAATCCCTGATACTTTTTTGCCAACATTACATTCACAACCCCTTGTATGAAAAGTAAATGCACATGTAATGTCATCCGTGATGTCATCAATGATATTTGTGATGTCATCTTTGATGTCCTGGGTGTTAGTCTTACATATATATATATATATATTCAGTAAAAAACTGAAACAAAGTTTTTTCACTGAATATATACATGCTACTTCAAACCTATGAAATTCAGTAAAAAAAACTTTGTTAAAGGGACGTTATGGTTCCAAGTTCCATGTACATGTTTCATATGCTGTGAGTGAACCCCAAGTGAATTACTGTAAGAACATATTTGAAGTATAAGTCTACAAATATAGTACTCTTTGAATTTTTAGTTTCTGACTGTTACTGACTTACATATGTCAGTAAAGGAAAAAAGAGGGAGCCAGACATGCGATGTCATCAATGACATTTGTGATGTCATCTTTGATGTCCTGGGTGTTAGTCTTAGCAATGCACGGTGGCAGCGCGAGTTATGGTTCCTTAGCTTACCATAACTTGCGAATTTCAGGGGTTTTTCGGTTTCACTTGGAACCATAACGTCCCGTTAACAAAGTTTTTTTTACTGAATTTCTTAGGTTTTTAGTAGCGCAACTTAACTATAACATCCCTTTAACAAAATTTTTTTTACTGAATTTCATAGCTTTTTAATAGCGCAAGTTAACCATAACCTCCCTTTATGAAAGCTTTTTTTATACTGAATATACATATTCATAGTGTGAATTTTATAGATGTTTACTAGGATTCCCTTACTTTATATACATGTAACATAGAATGTACTAAAGCCTGAGCTAGTGATTTTGATGTCAGCAGACTGTCCGTATGCCCGCGGACGGACGCGGACAACATCAACACTAGCCAAAAACTCTGGGGGTATCTTAAATTGTTCTATCATGCTATATAAACACTGAACAAGTTCAAAAAGCAGCACATAAACCCACTGGGCCTCCTCACGAGTTTGGCTGTAACCCTTAAATCCGGCGGTCGCGCTATTACCGCCGGATTTAAGGGTCTGCCAAATCAGGGCTTTGGCGGATTTCCCCCCAGCTCTGAGCTGGGGGGAAATCCGCCGAAAAATCATGCTATTACCGCCGGCAGGAAATCCGCCAGCGGTAAGAGTGCGAAAATTCCCCATTGTGCCCAATGGGGAATGGGGTATTTCCGAATGGGCTCAGTGGGGGATGGGGAATTCCAGTACCGCCACCCGTGATCTGGCGCTAATAGTGCCGAGGGGTTTGGCGGTAGGGCTAAAACCGCCAGCGGTAATACCGCCAGCATTACCGCCCAACTCGTGATGAGGCCCATTATATGTAATAATAAATAAGAAGTGGAACCTATGTATGTAACACATCAAACGTCCATTTAAATAGCACATGTACTTAAATGGAATATACCAAAACAATAAAAATATGCCTCCAACATAATTACCTCACATAAACTGCACAGCAAGAAGCAACAGTAGACCTACACAACAGTAACAACAAAACTTATCAGAAACTAGTAAGTAAACTTCATTTTTCTTATATATTTCTAAACTTTCTGTATTAGGTACACTTAAAGTAATATATTTTTTTACACAGAAATGTCCAGTACTTTGGAATGGCTTGATGAAAATTTCCCACATGAGGAAATGACTGAAGATAGTGATACTAATGGTAGATACTTCTCTATATAAGCAAATTAATAATCATTACTTTATGTGTACTTAACATATATATATTTTTTTAACAGACCATACGAACATTAAAAATAATATAGCAAAAGAGACATTAGAAAATGCTCTGCAACGCATTTAACAAAATATGGATATGATTATGGAAAATGTCAATCTTTTAAAACATTTTTTGGAGGACCACATAAAAGGTAAAAGAAAAAATTAAATATCATTGTCCGGCATGCACCTGTTCCCCCTCTCCATGTCCCAGTCAACTATCCCCAAACCCTCACTACCAAGAAAAACGGTATGATGAGACTTCCATCCCTTCATCCCCCCCATCCAACCTCTCCAAACCCTACTTCCCCTGTATTTGTGTCAGTCTCTGCTTCCCCCTCTCTTTCATAAATTGTATATCTGTATTTAATAATAAACAAATATTATGTGTGTTTTAATTCAGTCCTTTGTGTCTTATTTTATTTTAAATGTCAGTTGGGGTGTCCGCGGACAGCACGGGTGTCCGGGATGTCCGTAATTAACCAAAATGGTGGTGTCCTAAGGACACTATCCCTGTCCGTACAGTCCGCAAGCAAAATGGAACTGTTCTTAGAACACACTTGGTGTCTGGAATGTCCGCAAGTAACCAAAATGGAGGTGTCCTAAGGACACTATACCTGTCCGTACTGTCCGCAAGCAAACCAGAACTGTTCTTAGAACAAACTCGGTGCCCGGAATGTCTGCAATTAACCAAAATGGAGGTGTCCTAAGGACACTATACCTGTCTGTACTGTCCGCAAGCAAAATTAAACTGTTTTTAGAACACACTCGGTGTCTGGAATGTCTGGAATGTCCACAATTAACCAAAATGGAGGTGTCCTAAGGACACTATACCTGTCCGTATTATGCGCAAGCAAGATGGACCTGTTCTTAGAGCACACTAAGTGCCCGGAATGTCCACAAATAACCAAAATGGAGGTGTCCAAAGGACACTATAGCTGTCCGTACTGTCTGTAGAATATCTACGCACATGCGCACCACACCCATAGGTCCTACGAACATCACGCCTGTCCTTAACTTTCCGCCTCATATGTGTCACACTTTTAATTAGTTTGAGGACCCGAACACTGTCCGTAGAACATTGGCGCGCATGCGCATGACCGTTCCTGTGCATTTGGTGTCCTGCAGACACCCTTCCCATTTGCGGATGTGTTCGCGACGTCATCATGTGACCGCACCCACGCTGAGCATGTGTCCTGATTTGCGGGCACTGTCTGGGTCCTGAACATTTTAAAAATACTTTTTTGGACAATCCAAAGTATTTTACAGCAAAAATTCACCATTGCACATATCCCAGACAATGTCCCTGGCGTTCTACATACTTTTTGAAACTTTTTGAGACTTTTTTGGGTGTTCGATCTGTCGGCTGTCTGCGGAGCGTGCACCTGCACCCCTATAAAAGGCCAGACCCCAGAGCTCATCTTCATTCTGTCTTTCTACTATTGAAGATTGACCTACTTTTGCTGCCTTTGCTGTGGCATCATCAAACCTGATGGCATCCATGGCTGCTGTTCTTCCAGCTGGTGCTCGTTCTGCCTCAGCACCACCCCCATCCCCTCCACCACCACCACCTCCCCAAGGGACTGCAGAGGGGAAAAGGTGTGAGGATGTAGAGGAGGAGGTTGAAGAGGATGAAGAGGATGAGGTAGTGGAAGTCCCTACTACCAGCACTCGCAGTGAGTCTTGGGTGTGGTGATTGTTTACCACTCTTGGTAGAGTGCCAAAAGCATGTGCGAATAAGGTCACCTGCAATCAGTGCCACATGGTGCTGAGTCTTGAGAGGCTTCGTTCATACAGCTTTGGTACGACATCAATGAAGCAACACCTAAAGTCATTCCACGGTGGGGCTATTTGCAAGGTTGTACCTTGTGATAAACGTAGTAGGTTGAGTTCCTCTACAACATCCGCCGTTTCCACTCCTGTCACCACAAGAGACACTCCTGTGTGACAGCGCATCCCTCCAGCTGCCTCACAGTCCATTCATGATGCTGTTGACCCTTACCTTTCAAAGGTCACAATATTGTGTATGTACTGCTATGCAGTACTCTGCAGGGGGGAGAATCTTCGGAGTGCTTTCGAGACTGGGGTCAAGGAGCACGAGAAGGTCTGCTACCTACCTAAATAAGGCCCACCCTACATCTTCCTCTCTCTACCTGCCCTTTCTTATCCCTGTGGTTGGTGTCCCTTCCTTACCCTCCTTTCCCCTCCTTTCATTGTATGTCGTGTGTAAAAATAAAAAAATTATATAAAACAACAAAAACCCAAAAAAAGGCTCTTTTCAGAGCCACCTTTCACAGTTTAAAAATAGAAGTGACAAAAAATCGTGCAGGGCCCTGTGCATTTTTTAGAAATCCACGGACAGTTTGCAAACATTTATTTTTAGAGGTGCTGCCCTATCATCACCATTGCACTTTCCTGTGGGAGGAAGTGGTGGCTCTGAAAAGAGCCTTTTGGTGGTGTTTTTTTGTATTTCAAAAGCTTCAAATGGTCAACACCTACTGCAAAATGGATTGCTGTAATTTCAAAAAAGGTTGCAATGCATTTTGTACATTTCTGATTGCCAGCATAAGTAAGATGGACTCATCTGTGTGAAAAATATATGTGCTACGAAACATAATATTTTCATTGTGAAAAGAGGACATGTCAACATCTCTTAAAAAGACACAAACAGCCTTATTGACATTGTACCTCGCTTTCTCCATTTGTGGACTAAATGAAGAAGAATGCAGCCACATTCGTCTCTGCGTAATACGAGAAAAAATTACTTGGGAATTTGGAAACATGTCCATGACCTTAGAAATTCCAGACACATGTCCTAAACTGATCCCTCCACAATGAAGTATAATTATGTCTGGATGATGCTGTGTCTCCAAAGTAGTACAGAGAGGTACCAAGTCCAGCCACTTAATTCCACACACTCAATGCCAGTGCACTTCCACATGAGGGAATCAAATATCTGCAGCTACTCCACAGCATTTTGCATGTGCCTCCAACCAATGTATCCATGAGTCTCCCAAAATCCAGATAATCTGTTTTCTAAAACACACAGCCATAGCTATCTGTTCTTCTCTCAGGAAAAAGACTTTCTGACAAACTCTCTCCTTACACAACACACCCAGTAAACTTTATTGACCAATCCCTTGCTCTACTCTTTCTCATTTGCATACCTCTCTACCCCAAAATCCCTGTATGTAATACGCGGTGTCTGCAGACTACCGCCATGTCCCCAGATATATCGAAAATCTGAGTGTGATGAATTTAAATTGATATAGTGTGCGCCATTTGCCCTTTGAGGTTGGCTCTGAAAAGAGCCATAGTTTTTTTTTTTTTTTTTTTTTTTGCAGATGCTTGACAGACACTGGTTATTTTGTATTTTCTTTTGCTTTTTTTTCTTACTTTATCCCTAAAATCTTCACATAACATTCTCCAAAGCAACCCTTACATTCTAAAACAGCATGGCATTCCCTATAAAAGATAAAGAAATACCATCTTCTTTAAAATAAACAGCATTACTGCAATCAATATTCTCATTATTACAGAAGAACATACCAGCTCTAAGCATGAAAGCACACATTCCTCGGTTGATTGCACACCTAGCAATGTTTTGCTGAGGACAAAAAAACAGAACTATTGTCCCATATTGCCCTAGGTACTAACCAAGAAAAAATAATTTTGGCATTTCTAAGGATGTTCATTACTGCTTGAACCAAGTGTTCCAAATCTGCCAACAGTAGGGGCACTGACGTAGCCCAAATGGAAAGCACCACAGTGCAAAATTACCACATGGGGACTGTTTACCTGCCCATATGTTCACAAACTTGTACAATTCCTTGTACATTGCAATCAGGCACAGTGCCCACACCACCTCCACTTCTTTAACATCAACATTGTTTGCCACATGCATGCATTGAGCATACTGCTGTAAACCATGCACAAACAAATCTGCAAGCACCAACACCCTGACTTTCTCCACCTCTGCCATCCTCATTACACACAGCCTCTTTCAACAGAAATCCACAACCTCACACATGATTGGCTAATCCTTACAGTCCCCTTTCCCTGCTGGATTTGCTGGAAAACCCCGGATGTGGCACGCCCTGTCCGCGGACAGCCGCGGTGTCCATGGACCATGTAACTATTAGACAGCCCTTCTACCCTTTCCACTTCACTCTCTGTGCCATTCCTTCATTGGATACAGCTAAGCAGTCACACAACCATTCACCAATCACATCCAAGACCTCTACATCTAACTGCATCATCAGAGTTCAGCACTTCAAATGTACTGTTGATCACTCTGAGTAGAAGCCTCATATCATTGGAAAGCACCTACTACAAAGACTACTGTACAAGTCTCCAAAATTTCCACTTGCAGCTACCTGCATATCCACATGCATGAATACAAACTACAGGTGTGCATATTTTATGCAGAGTACATGTACAACTCTTATAAATGCATAGAAACAGAATAACTGCCACTTAACCTGTATAACCTATAAAATGAACTTACTATTATTTTTCCCATCTGCTATAATCAACTGTCACTTCCAAACCTGTCTGCTATCTAAATTCTTTTTTTACACACCCAGCTATATAACAAATTATAATATTAAAAGATGGGAGAAATAACAGTATAATTGTAGAAACATACTTAGTAGTGTATTATAAAATTACACACAGCCAGGATAAGTTCATGCATCTTTATACAATCACACAGATAGAGACTATCATTAAAAAGCTCCCAGCTGAAATAACACCACTGCCTGTATATCACATCCTTCTGCTTTATTACCCGCACCTTTACAAATGCATATATTCTATGCTTTTCTATACAGTTTCTGCCTTTTACTCTATACAAATTGAAAATAAGTATATGATTATTTCTTCTATCTCCTAACATCCAATAACACAGCCTTAAGAAACCAAATGAGTTTCATACACTTAGTATTATACTAATTTGCAAAGCATGTTGAACTAACAGATTGTAAGTAAAATATAAAAGCTGCACATAGTCAAAGGAAACTGCATGCACACACTATGTTCAGTTATCAAACAACAATACTACTACAAAAACATAAAAATCAACGTCTAAATTAACAACAGTGCTATAAACACACACAATTACTAACTTCTTTCTTTTACAATTGTAGTGAAGACCACTCTCCTGAAAAGCAGCAGCTTCTGAAGTACAAAAAACAACTCAGAAGAAACCTACTCATTCCAAACATAAAAAGCAAGTACAATACTACCATAATGTTCTAACTGTTACTCAAACACACTGTGTGGTTGACTCATGGAATTTTTGCGCCATTTGTGAAACAGGGATTTAAGGGCAGAATGGCACACAAATCCCTGTTTTCCAGCACACAAATTCCATAAATCAGCCCCTAGAACATTATTATTGCAAAACAAAGAACTGTTTTAATTCTATACCATTAGATTTAGTATTAGTGTTTCTCCTCATCACTAGCTTACTTTGTATTGTCATCTGAACCCCAGTATAGTAGCACACAAATACAAGAATAGCCTTCCCAACTAGTTGTAGCTGCCCATTGCACAATCACACACCTCCACATACATCCTTACTATCATACACTCATGCACACAGCACACATACATTCCAGAACAGCCCAACCCATACTTTCTTTTTTTTCCAACAGACCCCAAAGAATGCCTACCAAAAAGCAAGTCCGTAGAAAGCAATGCAGACGTAGAGCAAATGCAAATAAAAGTGTCCCAAATAAGCATCCATCTCTAGCGGAATTTGTACAAGAAGTTCAAACAAAAGATCTAATAGAGTCATTAAGTGAAACAAAACAAGCTTCCAGTACAAAAACTGTCCCTCCTCTTTCAAAATGTGAAACGAAACAGAAAGTTATTAACAAGAATTCAGCTACCAATAATGCTAACACTGCTCCTATAAAACAGGAGAGAAATCATGTACAGCCCTTAAAACCTACCGTAGAAAATAAATCTTAGAAGCTCTCATAGACAGTGCAATCCTTTTCAAAATGAAGTTATTTATTTTAGTGTTAAACAGAATGAAACCACTAACAAAACTAACTGCTAAATTGCAAAAATGACCTCTCAATAAACAGATTGTCAACAAAATAATTTCTTAAATATGGAGGTGAATGGAGTCACACCACGAGCACAGAACCATATTTCAATGAAGAAGCATACAAACAAAAGCAAACAAACACAATTGCCATACATAGCAGTGGACTAGGGTATGAAAAACTTAATAATACCATAATGGAACAAGAAATGCTGCTTGCAAAAATATCCCCAGAAAACTCAGTATCACCTCTCCATCCGACTGAACCAAAATGTCCAGTGTACAAATGGCCATGCACGTCAATGTGTAACATTGCCAAAAAATATTTCAAATCATTATGCCAGTTCCTCAACCAATATGTAAAAGGCAAAGAAAATTCAAAATGAAACTTCTACAAAATATGAATACTTGTCCAGTGCGCAAACACACAGGACTTCAAGGATATTCATTAGCCTGCATTTCAGGACCTAATTGCAAAAGCACCTTGCATCATATCAAAATGACATAAACACATCATTCAACTATAAGAAATCTAGTCCATAAACTGCACTATGCTAAAAGTCCAGCTTTAGCATTAGGCAATTTAAATAACAAGCTTCTACATGGTACACCCAAAGACCTACTTGAAGAAATAGAGCATATCCAGAACAAATATTTTGGAAGTGAATGCTACTTAAAAAAAGCAATAACTTTGCAACAGACTAGGAACAATTCTACACACGGCAACCTTCTACTACACACATATCCAAAAAGAAATACTAACATGTAAAAGTACATCCGCTAAAGTACCAAACCATGTGTGTATGGGTTGCCACAGACCTTTTTACAAAAGTAGCACAAAAACTGTAGACATAACATACAAAATAGAAGACAATGAAGATTCCAAATGGTTTTAATTAGCTCTCTGCCTTATAGCAGAAAACAAATACAAAATAAATGACCCCTTAATACTTTGCAGTTACTGCACTGCAAAACTTGACAACAACCAAACACCTTCACATGCTATCACAAATAACTTGGAATTATTCCCACTACCAACACCCTTGCAACAACTCAAGAGAGCAACCTTTAATTGTCTTAGTAAATGGTGTACCTACAAAAGATAAATAAATTTGGCAACAACTCGTAGACTTACATAAAGTTAGACAAGCCTTGCAATATGTAAAAGACAATAATGAATACTACAATGAAATTAAGAGTGAAGAAAACCTGAGGGAAACCATTGAAATAATTCAAGAGTCACCAGAAACTGGTCAATTTGAACTTCTATCCAATGGTTTAGACCATTATACAATTCATCCATTACACTCTAAAGACAACATTGGTGATGCACTAGAAACGTACCAAATGCGACAAACCAAACGATCACCAATCAGCATATGGGAAAAAAGTATAGAAAAAAGTATAGAAGCACATGCTTTTACTCTACTCTTTCCTACTGGGAAAGGAGGAAGGTACAATGATAGACCCACTCAGATATCAGCATCAGAATACCGCTCGTAACAAATGTATTCTGAAGATCCCAGATTTAGACAAAATGTGAAATACATATTTGACCTACTCTTTGAAAGTGAACTAGCAACTCTATGCTACAGACTTGCACACACATTGAAATCAGGTTCCCAATTTCAAAATATGTCAGCTATGCAATTAATACAAAAATAGTAAGAAAATGATGAGGTTTTACAATCAAGCATTACAAATCTGTTAGCAAACATGCGTGGTACTAAAGAGTACTGGTTCCAACGTCACAGAGATGTACGTTGCATGATAAGAAACCTTGATCCACCCACTTCTTGGTTTGTTACATTAAGTTGTGCAGAATATGCATGGGAAGATTTACATGATTTCCTACGCATATCAAACAAAAACAAAACAATCATCGATATACTAACACCTGACAAACTTTGCTCTCTAGATCCTGTTAATGTTTCAAGATATTTCCATCATCGCTTCATTGCTATGCTACACTTTATTTGTAATAAAACTGTTCCTCCCCTCAGAGAAGCGCAACACTTCTTTTGGAGAAAAGAATACCAAGCTACATATCCACATGCTTTTATGGATTAAAGATGCTCCTAAATTTGATCAAGACATTGATGCCATGTTTTACAGGTTATTGAAAAATATGTCACTTGTGAAATTCCTTTAGAAGCAACAAAGAGTGATCTTCATGCACACATTTCACAATTTCAAAGACACAAATGTGGGAAATATTGTTGTCACAAATACAAACAAAAAGGGACATACTACCCCAAATGCCGCTTTGGTTTCCCTAGACCAGTTACAGCAACAGGTCAAGTAAACAACTGCATGTGTCAGGCTCCAATCTTGAAGCGCAGGAGTGGTATGAACCAACCACCCCCTCCGCGGTCTGGGTGCCTGAAAGTCACAGCTTACACAGACCTCCAAGACCCCAGCGGGGAAAGAGGGTCAGGGAATCGTTGGTTGGATAGGAACATGTTTTCAGGATAACCGGAAAGAGGGTGAGGAGAGGGAAGGTGGATAGGGCTGGGGGAGTATGGTTAAATACAATACTCACAAATAAACATGCACACCAAAACCAGTATACACATTACATGCCCACATTACAGTCTGTCATCAATGAGGCAATGAGAGCAAAAGGACTTATCTAGGGTTTTGAGTGCTGGCCTCCAGCCTGCGCACTCTCAGGTCCGGTCTCTGGAGCAGATAAATGCTGCAAAGAGAGTTTTGAGTTATTACCTTGTGAGTGTTTCCTCACACACACAACATGGTGCATTCAGTGGGTAAATGACATTTCCTCATGCAACCTCCACTCGTCTCCGAGTTGTCACGTACTAACTCGTATGCCCCCTTGAATGGGTTTAGCTCTGATATGCGGTTAAGCCACACGTGACTCCGCAGTAAACACGATTCCACGTGTTAATAAACACACGTAGACTAAATGGAAACGTGCAGCTAGCCGCACGTGGTGCAGTGCGACTTCAGTACAAGTCACGCCGCCTTCCCAATAGCGGTTCTCTTAGGTGCCGCACATGGCTAATTATGCATGTTAATGATATGCACTGCTAGCGGGATTGCTGCGCTTCAGAGTGGCCCTTGCCCGGTCTTTAGGTATGGGTTTAAACGCTGCTGCATGCTGCACTTATCTTTACAGAGCAAGGGGACTCAAGAGTATGGGCGGTGCCCTCTTGCGTGTGCCCCGCTTCGCGTGGGAGATTCCTGGCTGATCGTCTTCTGAACGCAGCTTTGCTGGCGAAGACGCGTGTTTCCCAGCATATGCTTAAGCTCCCCTGCACTTGCGGTACTTATCTCAGGCGTATGAGGGGCCCAGTTGAAGGCTGGCTGGGGTGTGGCCCCTCGCGTGCGTCCCCTTCCTCGGAGCTCCGGAATACACGTCCTCTTCGCTCGGGAGTGTAAGCACAAGCCCAGTGCTGTTGTGCGCGTGCGCATGCGCTAGCGTGCTCCACCCAACGTGGGTGGGGTTTTGTAGTTTCTGGCCCAGAGCCTGCTGGGTAGTGTAGTTTGCAGGTCCTTATTCCTGCAGAGGGGGCACAAAAGCCTTCTATAAGGCCAAATACATTTTTGTAGGGTTTTTTGTGGATCCCCATGCGTGGACCACGTCCACAACTCACTCCGGGCTCCTGACCACACAACCCCAATGCCTGTACCCTGATAGTATGTCTTCAGTTAGACAAAGTGTTAAAGGTAAATCACCTAAGAACACATATTGCATAAAAAGAACAAAAAAACAAAATATATCAAAATATATCAATGATTACAATGCAATCATTGCCTTCTTATGGAATGCAAACATAGATGTGCAGTACATTGCAGACAATACCACTGCAGTTGCACAATATGTTACAGCCTACTTAACCAAAGCAGAAAAAACAGAGCTTCAAGACCTCTGGGGTGACCTATCATCAGACAAAGCACTCAGAAATTGTACAGCTTAGGCATAAAAATGCTCTCTCATAGAGAATGTGGCTCCTATGAAGCTGCAGACCAATTAATCGGTACTGTTTTGTATGGAAAATCTGAAAATATAGTATCACTAAGTCTTGGTCCTGCTAAATCTAGAAAAAGAGTTCTCAAATCATACGACATAGAAACAATAGCCAAAAATGATCCCAACAGCCAAGACATTTTGAGAAACAATTTACTAGACACATACTACCCAAACAGGAGTACCACTTTGGAAACCATGGGCCTCATTACACGGATGGCGGTAAGGATTTACCGGTACTGGTAAAATACCGGTACCGTTAAATCCTTACCGCCTTACTACGAGGTCCCTTTGCGGGTTGGGGGATTTAACGCCTGCTTTTTGCAGGCGTTAAAAACCAACCCGCAAAGGGACCCAGGGTGCTAATTACGGTACCGCAATTTGCGGTACCGTAATTAGCGCCTTCCACATTCCCATTGAGCCCTATGGGGCAAAAATGGGAATGGGGAAGGGCAATGGTGGAAGGGGGAATTACCGCCCCGCCAACCTTGGAATGGGGCGGTAATTCCCCTTTCCGCCAAGGCGGTGCCGGCATTTTACCGGCATGAACCATGGCGCTAATAGCACCATGGTTCTCCGCCATCCGTGTAATGAGGCCCCATGTGTCTATACCACATAGGCCAAAACTTCACGTACAAAAATAATAAAAAACAGATGAAAACAAAGGTAGATACAGAGTGAGAAATTGTGAAGGCAGCTTAGTGAGATTTACCAAACAAAGCTTAATTAATCATATCAAATTGTCATTAAAAACTCCTCAACATAAACAACTATATTACATGTCCCTGCTACAACTTTTTAAACCATGGAGAAAAGAAGAAGAGTTACTAGATATCTATGACTCCTATGAAGATGCTTTCAAAGCAAATGAAAGCACTATAACTGATGTAAACTTTACACAGTACAAAACAATGTTGCACAATGAACTGCAACACGAAGAAGAACTCCAGGCCAAATAGATAAGGACACTCCTGACAGTAGTCAACCTTCTGTAACAGGAAGCCAAGAACCACTGGGACAGCCACTAATAGCAAATGAGGCAGAATCAGCTATAACAAAAGTAGAAAACACCATGTGTCACTATGAAGAAGATACAGAACACTTAACTGTACTGCAATCAAAACTAAACAATGAGCAGCATAGCATTTTTCAAGAAGTAACAAAAGAAATTGCACATGGTGTACAACATGAAAATAAAGAATGTACCTGCCAAAATTACAAACCTACACTACTATACATCAGTGGTCAAGCTGGTTCAGGCAAAACATTCTTAATCAAAATCATCAGCAAGTTCCTTCAACAATTGACAAACAACAAACTGTCAGCTGTTGGAACTGTCCCCACAGGTTTAGCTGCCTACGACATAGGTGGTGTCACTTTACACCGATTACTACTCCTTCAAGTAGAACACCAAAACCAATTACAATATTACAAAATTTCTACAGAAGCTGCAATGGAACTACGCAGAGTGTTAAAACAAATGATAATGCCACTAATAGATGAAGTGAGCATGGTCTCCAACCTAATGTTGGCTTTCATTCACCTTAGATTACAAGAAGTACTCAAAACAAACTACAAAGAGCTCTTTGGAGGAAAACACATTATTGTTTTCGGAGATCTTCTTCAATTGACACCAGTGAAAGGTGAACCTATTTTTAAAACCTTAGGACACAGACTCTGCCGTAAAAGTGTTGGCAGCATAGGAAATGTCAACCTTTGGCAACATTTCTAATACAGAGAAATTATAGAAAACATGCGCCAGTCTGCAGACCCCACATACTCCAACATTTTAAAAAGTATTAGAGTTGGTGTATTATCAGAAGAAGCACAAGGAATATTAAGAACCCGGCATATCCATGTACTCTATGGCCATAACCCATGTGCTACTGATGTCATGGAACAATTAGCACACAAAAATGTCAATTGTATGTCCTTGATGCCAACTCTTGCAAGCTGTTCCAAATTCAATTAAACAATGTTGAAAAAAGAAATGCAAACGATAATTGAAATGTGCTCTACAGACAAACTGGACGTACATGGTATGACACTACCCATGTGTCAACAAGCCACAACAAGACTAAATACCTTAGTAAACTCTATCTCCAACACAGCTGGTTTGGAGAAAATATTAAAATTATCTGTAAACTGTAGAATAATGCTTAAACGTAAACTTGACTTGGAGAAAGGACTATTTAATGGAGCACTTGGTACAGTTGTTGGCTTTCAAACATACCCACATGACAACAACATTCAGTTTGTCAATATTCTCTTTGACAAACTATCAGAAGTAAAAAGGATAGGACGCTCAACAGCTCGATTCCTTCTTTTCAAAGACATGTATGTACACAGAGAGCAATTCTCTCTTACTCTAGCATATGCATTCACCATTCACAAATCACAAGGTCTTACCCTAGATAAAGTATTGATAGATATTGGGAACACAGTCTTTAAAGAAGGCATGAGCTACGTAGCACTATCACGCTTACATACACTTGACGGTCTATTTCTAATCAACTTTGATGCAAGTAAAGTAAACACTGATATTCATTGAATTTTAGAATACAATAGACTACGTTCACTATACACCCCATTCTAAAAACCTACCCTGTTCCACAAAAAGCTAAACGTTGTAAAAGAAAACTACTTCAAACAGAAATGCAACAGGATCTCACTGCAAATCCTCCAAAGAGAGTAAAAGAAGCTAATACTTGATCAATTACTACAACCAAAGAAGAATCTACTACTCAAAGTAACTCAGGTACTTCTTCAAAGAAGCAACACACACTCCGAAGAAATGACTTGGACACAGAACTATCTGGTCCATTCAATTTTTCAAATATAACTGGTGTAAATTGCTACGCAAATGTAACAGTAAATGTTCTATTCCAATTGCCACCAATTGTTGACAACATTTACTTACACAATACAGACCAATTGTGTTTGCAAATGTTAGTCCTTCATAGAAATGCAAGCACCAATCCTGACAACACATACCGTGTTCATGGATTGAGACAAGAATTGGACTACTGTGCTGGAATGGTGAAATTCACTATAAACTCACAAGAAGATCCACAAGAATGTTTAATGTACTTACTACAAGTACTGGAAAACAAAAACATACCTAGAAATGAAATCTTCCAGATTTCATAGATGTGGAAACATACATGCACTCTCTGCAACAATGTGGCACAGGAACAAATCCCTAATGAACGCTTTGTGTATGTATCAATACCTAACTGTGAATCTGTTCCATTTCAGCAACTTGTACAAAATGCAAACCATGGCAGATTATGTACTACATGCAATTCAGATAATCGTTCCACCATACAAATACAAACACATATAAATACGTAATATTAATGCTTCTACATTACAAAGCAGATGGTACCAAAAACTACTGCAAGCTGACTGGATTCACAAATGGTCAAGTATCACTTGGTAAGAAAACCTTCACAACAATAGGTATAATCTACCACACAGGAGCCACAACCAATGCAGGTCACTACACTGCATATCTAAAAAAGAATTGTGGATGGTTCGAATGTAATCATAGTACCATTACTCTAAAGCAGAGATTACCAGCATATTTTATAAACACTTATTTAATATTTGTAAAACCAAAATTTAATAACTAATCTGCACATAAACAATCATGAAACTCCAATTAGAAAACTATAAACAGTTTGAATACGCCAACAGAAATCGAACTGCCCCAAGATTCTGCAACAACCAAACCGGTAAATCAACACCACTAAATTGTAAAAAGAAATAAACAGTTAGAATACGCCAATAGGTAACTAACTGCCCAAAGATTTTGCAACAACCAAACAGATAAATCAATACCACTAAAATATAACAAGAAATAAACAGTTACAATACGCCAACAGGTATCTAACTGCCCCAAAAATCTGCAACAACCAAACAGATAGATGAGTAATTTGAAAATATAAATAAAAAACTATAACCTTTTAAAATATGCCAACAGATATCTAACTGCCCCAAGATTCTGCAACAACCAAACAGATAAATCAATACCACTGAAATATAAGAAGAAATGAACAGTTAGAATATGCCAACAGGTATCTAACTTCCCCAAAAATCCTCAACAACCCAACAGATAAATGAACAACTTGAAAATATAAATAAAAAACTATAGCCAGTTAAAATACACCAACAGGTATCTAACAATCTGCAACAAGCCAACAGATAGAACATTAGAAAGAAACAACAAATAAACACTGAAAGAAAGAAATGTATAGTACCCTAACAAAAAAAGGTTTTTTTTTAAAATCCAGCATAGATTTTTTTTCCCACAGATCCAATGATTTAAGAAACAAACCCAGAAACTGAGAAAATTGCACAGTACACTGGTTTGTGCATTATTTTGACCCTCATATTTAGTAGTT
Source organism: Ambystoma mexicanum (assembly GCF_040938575.1). Taxonomy (NCBI): domain Eukaryota; kingdom Metazoa; phylum Chordata; class Amphibia; order Caudata; family Ambystomatidae; genus Ambystoma; species Ambystoma mexicanum. Next base: position 1,078,821,886 of record NC_090935.1, on the reverse strand, counting down.
TGCAAACCACTAAATATGAGGGTCAAAATAATGTACACATGTCTGTTATGCAATGGAATAACTCATAATATACTACCTAGACTAACATGATCTAATCTTTTATCACAGAAATTGAAAAAGAATATCTGCTGCAGTTACCCAAGTCATGAAAAAATATATCCAATCACAAAAAATCAAACAGTAAGTATACTATAATTCAACGCACACATAATACCCCATAACACAACCATTGAAGCAAACATCTAACCATACACCAAAATTCAAAATGTTTACTTACATGGATATTTTATATTGCTGTGCGTGTTACCAAATTCTACAATCTTACTTACATGACGTAGCTAAAACTTAACATACAAACTATACAAATCAAGCAGTACACAAACTGTGGATTTGTGGATATTTGATGGATATTTGATTCTATGGGTGTGTTATGCTGCAGTGGCAATGCACCCAAGACTCTAGGCCTTGGCCACAACCACTGCAGCATAACACACCCATAGAATCAAACATTTTAACTGTGCTATATGGGCATTTTTTATGTCTGTGGACAGCCGCGGTGACCGCGGACATGACGAACACATCAGGGGTGCCTGCCACCTAAACAAATACAGCATTTGACCCATCTCTTACTCCCCCACCCTCCCCAAGCACTATTACACACTAAAACACTCCCCAAAGTTGTATTTTTCCCCCGTTCGCCGCCACGCTGTCCGTGGATGTCTGCGGATCCAAGATGGCGGATGCATCAAAACAATATGACACACCTTATGCTTCATACCAGCCAATCAGCGAACAGGTCGTATGTCCACGGACATGACGCAAGCCGATTAGCCAATCGGTGTCCTGTAAATGGAACGAACAGGGAAAAAAAACTACTGGACAGATTTCCACCAAATTTGCAAAAGCACGCTTTCGGGGCCAAGCCACTGCTCCTGCTGCAAATTTGGTGCAAATCCGTCCAGCGGTTTGAGCTGTAGGCGTGAGCACATTTCTTCCCCATTCACTCTATGGGAAAAAAATAAATGTTGTGACCCCCCTTATAACTGTGCTCCCCCTGCACCAAACCTCATTAAACTTTGCAAAGAAATTCAGAGTGGGTCATATACTTGTTTTTGCAAAGTTTGGTGAGGATTCATTCAGCGGGACCAAAGTTATAAGCCACCCAAAAAGTGCTCTTCCTATGGGATTAGCAACTTAACCATAAATACCCACCACTACAGTGGGCCGTGTAATATGGGTAGGGCACAGTACACTTTTGTTTCATACTTGCATACCTTCTGTATTCAAGGAGAGACTGCAAAAACGTATCTAATACAAGAGAGAACATGGCATAGCTAGTGTGGATCGCTGAAATATCGCAATACTACATACAACACTGCAACAGAGGCCACACAATCCTCCTGTCACCTACGGGCAGCTTTAAGGTTGTGGGAAAAGATGAATATTCTTGGTGCAAACATGTTATTGTACATCACAGACCACCACTTCACATGCCTTGAAGAAGTACATGCATATAAGGAGAATATGTGCGGCCATTGCTTGGGGCTTGTGTTTTAGGATTCACAATCTCTGTAACGTGATGTGGCCAGGACGAGACAGCCTGTCCCAATGTGACTACCACTGGACATGGAGTGCATGGCGTCTCCAAAAAGCCATCTATTATTCCTTCAGTTATTTTAACTGTTTTTCACCTTTAGACAGATCAGATAAGCAGAACATGCCTCATGCCTCCTTTCACTAGCATTCAGCATGTATTCCTAGGTGTCCTTCTGCCGGATGCTCCACCATTGTTTAATGCTGAATTTTCAGGCATAACTATGGTATGCGTGTCGCAGGTCCTTAAATAGCATTCGCTGATCTGGCTAGTGTTGCTTCATATCTGTTCCGAATCCTTGCTAAAATCTTGAAGGTGATGTGATGCCAGGACATGCCCACCCCAGCTATCAGTCACCACATGTAGTAACCATTTTGCACCATTGTACACAACAATGCACTGAATGTGTGGTGGCACAAACTATGCCATATATGTAATACATAAGAAGACTGATGCAACTGCACCAACTGGAATGATAAAACATACATACTCCCCAATTCAATATGGCATCAAATATGCATATATATCATTAGCATAGACATTGTTATTTTTTTGTTTGTTTGTGTTAGGGAGAATGCTGCAGAATGGCTATTTTCGCTTACCTACTGACTCCCTCAGCAGCCTTGCTGGATTTCTGGGATTTATTGTTTTCACCTGGTAAGAGTGTTAGCCTTTTTCCCCCCTCTTACATGCGTTTTGCTGTGTGTGTTTAACATTTTCTTGTGTTCATAGACTGTGGAGCCTCACCTACTCCATAGGCATCATCTTTTTACTGTGTGTTACACAACACTTTCAGTGCATTGACACAGGGTTGTCTTTTTCAGACTTCCCAACTCGGACTCCATTTTCTGGGACTGACTACTGTCTCCCAGAACATGTAAATTTGCCATTGACTTTATTAGTCTCTTTTTAAACTCACAGGCCCAGTACAAACTATCTTAAATAGAGTTCTGGAAAGGGTTAATACTTATCCCTTTTTGTCTGTTTCTCTCTTGGAGACCCATGTCGCACTCTGATCGAATTGGCTGTGGTAACTGTCCCGGCGGGACAGCCACCCTGCTGTGTGATTGACAGCCAGGCTGTGTGAATAGGGGAAAACTGCATAAAAAGCTGATCTCTGGGGTTGGAAAGGCAGAGTCGCCATTGCAACGAGAGAACCGAAGAGGAGCTGACAGAAGAGGACCCCTACCACGACTGAACCTCCCGGTGAAGCCCTGCTGCAGGACTGAATCTTCAGATTCCAACGACAGGGAAGATCTGCAAGGAATCTTCTCCCCTTGAGCTGGTGGGAAAAACCAGTTTACCAAACTGCTCGCCAGGCTTCCCTTCTCTGGTTGAATTTTCTGTACAGAGCTACAGTCAATTGGATAGCCAGGAGGAATGGACCCTGCTTGCGTTTTAAGGAGCGCACCTTTTATTTGTTGCTTTGCTCTGCTGATGGTTTCTTCCCTGGGCAGTGCAGGACCCTCCAGTCTTCATACTTCGTGTCAGTCCGACAGTCGCTTCAGGAACCGTGAGCCTGCAGGACCTGCCAGGAACGTCCTCCTCAACTACAGCCTTCTTCTCCATTTAAGGTACTGTTCAAACCCGGTTGTCCATTTCGTCCAGCCGCGGTGAAAGTGTGTGAAACCTTTCGCCAATCCGAGGGCTTGTCCTTCTCCATTTTTTCAGCTAACTTTTCTGCCGACCAACTTCGTCCTGAACTCTTGGAAAAGACTTAACCTCAAACTACCCTGAACTGTGTGATCTTGAGCAACGACTTTGGTCCATCGACTTTGGGCCAGGCCCCTTCAATTTGATTTCCTCACTGTAGTTCCTTTTTCTAGAATGTCCTGCTTACTTACTTGTTGGTGCTGCTCAATTTCTGTCTAACTTTGCCTCTCCTTCTCTTTTAAATTGCTGGAGTGCCATTTTGCTCACACTTCATTTTGAGCCTAAATTGTCCAGAATCTATTGGGTGTGGTGTAGTGTATTAGTAACGTGATTTTTGCAACTGCTCGATAGTAGGGAAATGTTTTACAACTATTGTGTAAATAAATGTATATTCTTTTACTCAGAAACCTTAAGTCAGTGTTTGTTTGAACCATAGCAATTGCTGTCCTTTATGTAACTATTGATACTGCTCACTTGCTCTTGAGATAAGTCTGGCTGCTCAGCCATCGCTATCCACTTTACTGTGTAGTACAGGCTTGTACCAAAGGTGAATTTGTACTGTCACTTGTATTCCTAATTGAGTGTGGTGTTCCCAAAGCGTACTGCATATAATTCTGCCTAACAGTTTGTTAATACCTAAAGAACGTGTGTGCACTGTAATGAATTACACACACCAATTTGGGCTTCTACACCCTTTCCAGATGGGAATTCCTCATACTGCAACTCCCACCGCTGATCTCAAGGTGAGAAAATATACAGTTGCCATACGCACTACCATGATTAGTCCCACACTTAGGCAGCATGATCATGTCATGTAGGGATATGACGCAATGGCCAAGCTCGGGAGTTATCTCAATCAAGCAATCAATTGACACACCTATTTTGGGAAATAATTGCCATTAAAGTACACACACAATATACAGCATCATTTGTGCAAAACAATAAAATGAAAAGAAAAAAACTGTTTACACAATTAGCACACCCTTGAAATAAGATCAAATGAATACAACTGGTAAAATAATACCAGCAAGTATGTACATGATGGTTGCAACATTGTAGTCTCATGTACCAAAAAATGAAATATTTTGTATTATGTTAGAGATGTACAATCATATGGATACATTGCATTATAAAGGATACAATTAACCCAATACATGTTCCTCTCTGAGCGTCACTGCTCCTTAGAAGAATTTCATAAGAACCCAAGCGGTTGCCTCAGTTTAAACCTGAATTAAAAATATAAAAGCTGGGCAGCCTCTTTTCAGGGTAGATATTGCATATTGTGTCCTTAGTGGGTAATATTTAGGGGAACAAGACAAATAGTGCAATAAAGTTTCAAGCGAAGTCGGACAGAGCCTAACTGCATTAATAAATGATTACAACCTCCAGTGTTTGCATTACATTTTAAGCAATTATTTTTATTATATTTATTTAACGAAAATTACAAGGAAAATAATGCTTTTTTGGCCAAAAGATGCTTCCAAAAATGTGTAACATTGATTTACAGAACAGAGAGTGAGCGGATATAAGATCAGATGATACAGTGGAGGTAGAAACATGAACCAGGGACAAGGAAAGTAGTGCATGATATAGAAACTGGAAAGTGGAGGAAGAGCTGAGTTTTAAGATGAAGGGGTGAGGGATAAGTGTTGTGGAGTTATCGTAGAGAGGTAGTGGGAGAGAAGAACAGGGAGATGTATGGCGTAGAATTCCATGCAGGTGGTACTTCAGAAAGTAGGAGAGCTAGGAGGTTGAATTTAAATACAAATAGAGATTGAGTAGTGCAGAGAGGAAGAGGAAAAACATTCCAGAGTAAGAGAGCGAGAAAAGAAAGAGAGCGGAAACGGTAGGGAGCACAAGGGGTCATGAGGTGGCAAGGAGGTGAGCAGAGCATGATCATAGGGAGCGAGGGGCAGAGTAGGGAGTGAGATGGACAGATAGGTAGATCAGGCAAGTTTGTGTATAGTTTTCAACATTATGAGAATGTGTCTATACCTTGTCCTCAAAGATAACCAGCCTAACTGCGACAGGCTGGGGAGGTGGAGGCGAAGCAGGGAATGTTAACGAGAGTACGGATAGCCCATTTGATGACTTTGTCAAGAGAGGTGAAAAAGCATAGTTGGGAAGGCCATAGAGTGGACTGCTACAGTAGTCAGATTGAGAGAGTACTACAGAGAAGATTAGGTGTTTAGCAGTGTAGAAGAGAAGATGATGTCATATATCTGATGTTGAGACGATTAAGTCTGGCCACTGTGGCAGATTTGGAGATGAAGAGCCAGAATGTGTTACATGGGTCAAAAACGACACCAAGGTTGCGAGCAGAAGCACAGTAGGGAAGGTAGTCAGGTGAGAAGAATAGACAAGGGGGAGTGGAATAGATATCCTGTTTGAATGGGAAGTAGAGAACTTCAGTCTTAGTGGAGTTGAGCATGAGCAAGTGAGATGCCATCCAGAATTTGGTGATGGAGAAACAGACATCTTTCACTATAGCTCATTAGATAAGAAGGGAAAGGAAAAGAAGATGTGAGTGTCATCGGCAAATAGTTGATAGAAGTCATGGAGGGAGATCAAGCTGCCAAGAGCAGAGGTATAGAGAGTGATGTGAATTGGACCCAGCACTGACCCTGGAGGAACACAAACAGAAAGTGGGGTGAGTGGGGAGCAAAGCCTGTTGCAGGACACCGGGAAGTGTCTGGGGGCAAAATATGCAGCAGACCAAGTGAGGGCCTTGTCCCTGATACCTAGGAGAGGTAGTGCTGTAGACAAATTAGAATATATGAACAGTTAGCATGACAAGCAGAAGAGATGTAGTTGCTGCCATTGCGGAGAGATGTCTCAGTAGAGTGCAAAGGTCAGAAGCCAGATTGAGGAAGATCTCAGATGGTGTGTGTGCCAAGGAACTCAGTGTGTCAGTTGAAAACTTGGAATTTGCAATAGTGAGTGAGAAGAGAGACAGGAAAAAAGTTGGCAGGAGAGTTAGGATCTAGGCCAGGTGTCTTATGGATAGGGATGACAGTAACTGACTTGTAGGATGATAGAAAAGTGGCACTGACAAAAGAGGAGTTGAAGAGGGAAGTAATGTATGGAGCACAACTGGGAGCTATGCGTTTCACTATGTATGGGGGTAGGAGGTCAATGAGGGCACATGAAGGGTTAGCCCTGAGGAGAAGGTCAAGTATCTCATCATGGTGGAGGCAAAGGGAGACATTAGATGAGTGTAGAGGTGATGGATATTCTTTAAGCCAAGTAGATGGAGGAGGATTTAGGAGGTGAGAGAATTGAGTTGAGAGATTTTTGGAGATTCCTAATTTGAGAGTATTGAGAGGAAATGAGAGAGAGAAGTCATGTATGGCAGAGTGAAGAGCAGAGGAGTAGTTTTGAAGAGCAAGCACGTAAAGTTGGAGATCCAAGGAGTGTCTAGATCTGTGCCGAGTGCAAAGGTTTTTCCTCATTGTTGTTTTCAGGTTGCGGCTGTTATGTGTAATCCAAAACCATGGAGGGGGAGGGTTTAGGAGTGAATTTAGTAAGAAGGAAGTTTAAGCAGTGTTAAAGTAAGTGAAGGCTTTATCAGTGGATGCAACAGTGAAGAGAGTGAGGTAGAAGTAGAAATGTAGATTGAGGCAAAGATGATGGAATGATCACAAGGAGAAGGAATGGTGGAGATATTAGAGGCAGAGAGTTGAGAGGAGATGAGACTAAGGTCAGGACAGTTGCCATGTGAATGGGTGGGCAGAGAGCAGACAGAAGAGAGTGAGTGGTTAAGGAGAAGAGAGCTAAAATCAGAGGATAGAGGAGTGGAGAGAGAGGGGAGGTTAAAGATGCCAGTAACAATGATGTGATGATGAGGAGGAAGGGAGTCAATTAGCTGGGAGACATGGTTAATAAATTGACCAGTGTGTACAGGTGACCTATAGAGAAATATAATATGAATGCCATTGGAAGCAGAGGTTGTGGAGATGGTGTCTTCGAAAGATAGGGAACCAGCGGGAAATATGAGATATAGGAAAAGGAGAGATAGGAACTTTGGAAGATGCAAGCTTTGCAGATTCTGAGGGCGAAATCCAGGTTTCTGTAAGGTAATGAGCTTGTATCTATATGTTGATGGATTGAAATTAGCTGTGGTGAAGGATGCAATGTTGCAGCATTTTAGCTGTGCAGGTCTTTCATTTTCAATTTCTATTCATTTTTTATTTGTGCTTTTAGCTAAACAGCTTTTTCCACCTCACAAAACAATACAAAAATACTTCATAAAATGCAGCACATTTAAAAACACATATATACCTATTGTACAATCTCATTTAAAACAGGTGGACACATACTACATCATTAGTCCCTAATAAAAACAATTATCAACAATTTTTATTAGTTTTGTGTCCATATTAACTGATGTTTTTGGACAGTTAACCAGATAAGATATGCTGCTGCTGTAATGACCAATGACTCTGCAGTATATATTGCTGACTACAGGTGATCATTTGCCAGGCCAATAGCAACTGTACAAGAGTCTCCATACCCCCGCAAGTAATGTTCAGGACAGCTTGTCAAAACATTTCTTGAAGTCTCCTCCTCTAATTTACAGAGAAGGCATTTGCGTTTTTCTATTTTCTAATTGTTCTTTTATAACACACATTTATAAAGGCAGGGAAATCCTCATCAGGGTAGGGATAATGAGGCGTTTGTCAAAACAAATTTTAATTTAATGAAATGGCATCTTATGAAAATCCTCTACCAAGTTGTCTGCCTCACAATTCTGACCCCTCACAGGCTACACTCAAATACAGCTAGATTTAGTGCAGGGGCTACACTCACAGAGCAACTAGAATTTACCAAGTTCAGTTTTCAAAGTGCAGCTAAATTCAGCACAATGGCTATACTCAAAATGAATTTATGTTCAGCACAGCGGCTATACTCAAGGTGCGGCTGAATATTACACAGTGGCTATACTGGAAAGCAACTAAATTCAAAACGCAGACTATACTTGAAAATGCCGCTAAATTTGACGCTGAGTTCAGCACAGTGGCTACACTTCAAATGCAGCTAGATATTACAGAGTGCCTATCCTCAAAAGGCAGCTGAATTGAACACAGTGGCTATACTCACAAATGTAGCTAGATTTGACACAGTTGCTAGAAACACATATCTGCTGTATTTAACTCAGTGTCAAAATTCAAAGCATAGTTAGGTTCAAGACTGAAGGCTATATCCAAAATGCAGGTACATTTAACACAGTGCCTATACTCAAAATATGCAGCTACATTTAACACAAAGGCTATTCTCAAAGCAGCAAAATTTAACTTGCCAGCAAAAGTTCAACGTGCAGTTAAGTTCAACCCAGAAGGCTATACTCAAGATGCATTTACATTTACTACAGTGGCTATACTCAACTTAAAGCAACTAAATTTAACACAAAGGCTATACTCAAGCAGCAAAATATTACTTGGAGGCAAAATTCAAAGCATAGTTAAAATCAGCACAGTGGCTATACTCAAAATATGCATCTAAATATAGCACAAAGGCTGTACTAAAAAAGCAGCTGAATTCAACACAGAGGCTATACTAAACAAATGCAGCTAAAATTGACACATGACAAAAATCAAAGTGCATCTCCATTTAGCACAGTAGCAATACTAAAAAGATGTTAAATTTGACTCAGAGGCAATGTTCAGAGCACATTTAGGTTAAACACAGTGGCTATACTAAAAAATACCACTAGATTTGATTCAGTGGTTAAACCCAAAACACAGCTGGATTTAACCTGGTGGTGAAATGTAAGCACAGTTCAAGTCTGTACTCTAAATATGAATCTAAATTTAACACAAAGTCTATACTCAAAACAGCGAAAGTTTACTTGGATGCGAAAACCAAAGCGCAGTAAAGTTCAACACAGAAGGCTATACTCAAAATGCAGTTACATTTAATACAGTGGCTATACACAAAAATATTGAACAGTGGCTATCCTCATAAAGTGGATGAATTCAACACAATGGCTGTACTTAAAATGCAGCTAAAACTAACACAATGGCAAAATCACGAGTGTGGCAATACAACTGTGGTAACCTTATGATTTAGGTAGATACGAGGCAGTGTCAAGAATTCACAACTACAGCACTGGCTGTGTAACCAAATAGTTGTTGTCTCTTACCTGGAGGTTGCTGCAGACAGCAATTCAGGGTCTGGTTGAAGGCGCCCAGTTTGAACAGGCAAACATGCAATGGAGGTACCCTAGGGAGGTGCCCTTTGCCATGGCCCTTGGCCGGCTGCCCTGGGCCAATAGTCATTTCAGCAGACCCTCACAGCGCACAATTGGAGATAATTGGCCTCATTAAGACCCAAGCGCTAATGGGTTAACGGCGCCATAAAAGGCTGCGGCGCCGTTAACCTATTAGCGCCTAATTACGAGGTCCCTTTGCGGGACCCGACCTTAATGGCTGGTTTTACCAGCCGTTAAAGTAGGGACCCGCAAAGGGACCTTGGTGCTAAGAACGGTGCCGCAATTTGCAGCACCGTACTTAGCACCTTCCCCATTCCCATTGAGCCCTATGGGGCAAAAATGGGAATGGGGAAGGGCCAAGGAGGAAGGGGGAATTACCGCCCCGCCAACCTTGTAATGGGGTGGTAATTCCCTCTTTCTCCATGGTGGAGTCGGTAAATTACCGGCATGGACCATGGTGCTATTAGCACCATGGTCCTCCGCCTGGGTCGTAATGAGGCCCAATGGGTCGGAGAGAGAGTAGAGGAGTGGGGCCTGGAGGAGGATGGGAGGAGGGCATGGCACCAAGAGCCAAAGGAGGCCAGGAAGGGACAAAGTAATGCTGGGCAGGATGAGGCCAGCAACCGGAGCTGGATGCAACAAGGAGCAGCTGGAGAAGGTACACTCACTTCTCCTGAAGTCTGCATGCAAAAGGACTGCATAGGCTTTTGGACTGTGAGAAAACTCTTTGTTTCCCTAGATGGGAGTCTTCTAGGTCAGCTGACCCTCCAGGCATCCAATTGGAGGTATGGATGGGAGAGGGAGGGGAAGAGGAGGAGGAGCTTTGGGAGGAAGCGAGTAGGGCCTAGCTCTGAGAGCCAAAGGAGGCTGAGAAGGGACAAAGTAATGCAGCAGCAAGCCGAGGCTGTTAAACTGGGTGGAATGCAACAAGTAGCAGCTGGAGAAGGTAAACTCATTTTTCCAGTAGTCTGCATGCAAAAGGACTGAATGAGCTGCTGGATGGTGAGAAAACTCCTCAGTTCCTTTCGATGGGATTTTTCTGGGTCAACTGACCCTCATGGCTTCCAATTGGATATAAGGGGAGGGAAAGGGAATGGAGGAGGAGGTCCTGGGGGAGGAAGAGAGGAGGGCCTTTCTCCACGAGCCAAAGGAGGTCAGGAAGGAATGAAGTAATTCAGCTGAAGGCTGAGGCCATCAACCAGAGCAGGATGCAACAAGGAGTAGCTGGAGAGGGTACACCTACTGCTCTAGGAGACGGCATGCAAATAGACTACATGGCTGCTGCACAGTGAGAAAGCTCATTGTTTCCCTCAATGGGAGTCCTCTGGTTCAGCTGACCCTCGCAGTGTCCAATAGGAGGCATGGGGTTGGGAGAGGGAGAGGAGGAGAAGGGCCTAGCCGAGGAAGACAGGATGGCATGGCACTGAGAGCGAAAGGCGGCCAGGATGGAAGAATGTAATGTGGCAACAGGCCGAGGCCAGAAACTGGAGCAGGATGCAACAAGGAGCAGCTGGAGAAGGTGTAGAGGACGTCCCAAATAAAACCTGCACTCCAAGCGTCCATTTTGAAATACCAGGAACGTTCAAAGTGAGATATGTGATGTATGATGAGCAAATAAACCAGCAGAGAGCCGCAGTAGGGCTCTCCCCAGTGCCTATTAGAAGCACAGCACCTATTGAAGTACCAGTTCCCAGAAAACCCTGGACAGTGAGGTACCCATTAAGAAAACCCTATCAACAAATGAAACAAAATGAAGATTGCCTAAGTACAGTCCCTGAAGAAACCAAAAAGGTCTTCATAGAAGATGAAAGGTGACGTCATGAGGGCCCGAATTGACTCACAGATAGGAGAAATGATAACCAGAGAATGATGCAAAGAGACGAAACACCATGAATAAGGATATTGTGAACCTAAGGTGAAAGGATGATGTCAAAATGCAAGAGGTTTAAGTTGTAAGCAAGATGAAGATATTCAACCAGTTGACACCTGTAAATATGCCTGGAACCACAAGAAAGCTAAGAAAACAGTGTGGCTTGCTATGCTTAGTAGAAGAATAGTGCGGCAAGCACCATTATACATAATCTACCTCAAATGAAGCACCTTATTATAAGTATATTTCTACTTTTCACAAAAAGCAGAATCAACCCAGGTTACTAAAGGCCATACGAGAAAGCTTCACATTTAGCAAAAACGAGAAGAGACGGCTGAAACGAAACTCAGCAGAGGCAACTCATGCCAGGAGAGCCAAGGTCATACCAATAGGAGAAACAAACAGTAGCTACATCTAATTGAAACTAAGAACAGAATATCCTGCCTCTGAAAGGTCAAGATAAGAAGACAAAGGCAGTTGGCGGGCAAAAGAGAATCAAATACACAAATTGAGGGAAAATAAGCAAATTCACGTGTCTGAATCACGTGACCAGCCGAGCAAGAAAGAGCGAGGGTTCACACCTACGTGTCTGCAGTAGTCATTTTTGAAGGAGAGGCTTAGATGCCCACCTGACAGTGTTTACCCAATCCCATCACTCTGTTTCCATATACAGATGTAGCACCTATAGTAAAGTTACCTTTTCCTAACCAACAAAATTGCATGTTAACTTTTGAGTGTTACACGTCAATGATGATGAGTTTTGAGTATAAATGTTACAACCTGTATGAAGTTCATTGGAGTTGTAGCGAGAAGGAAGATCGCATCACTGCTGATATTCATAACTCCCCGTTTTTTGTACTTGTCATTAAACAGACTTCCTTTGCCAAACCGTTTGAGTTGTCCTTATTGATTGGTGTTGGAGTAATAAATCTGCACCCCCATCCATCTCAAGGGTGCTGCTATCTTGTCTTAAAGTGCTTCTGAGCAAACTCTGACTCTATGGGCCGGTCGGGGGTTTCAGAGTACACTTGGTAGCAGAGATTGATGGTTATCGATTATCGATTAGAATAAGACACCCCTTGACCGTCGACATAAAGTAACTCTAGGTCCTCAGCAATTTCATGAGTCCTTTGCCATTCAGCTGAGTAGACCGTGAAGCTCTCCGCAGACAGTGGCAGATTAAAGATAAAAAATCTGCAGAACGAGGTCTGAAGGGACCTGTGTTACCCACCTTACCCCTTCCCTCTCCTACGGGCAGCTGAGCGGGAGAAAAGCCAAAGAAGGCGGTGATGAAGGCAGGGATCCCGAGGGTCCAGAGAGGAAACATGCGAACGGTGAGTGAAAAAGACTAAGGGCCTCATTACACAGACGGCGGTGGACCAAGGTGCTATTAGCACCTTGATCCATGCCGGTAAAATACTGGCACCGCCTTGGTGGAAAGGGGAATTACCGCCCATTGCCCTTCCCCATTCCCATTTTTGCCCCATAGGGCTTAATGGCAATGGGGAAGGTGCTAATTACGGCGCCGCAAATTGCGGTACCGTAATTAGCTCCCTGGTCCTTTTGTGGGTTAGTTTTTATTAATTCTCCAACCCGCAAAGGGACCTCGTAGTAAGGCGGTAAGGGTTTACCGGTACCGGTAAAATACCGGTACCGGTAAACCCTTACCGCCTACCGTGTAATGAGGCCCTAAGTGTTTTGCCAAAAGTGTTTGCTATAGAACAAGTAAAGGGAAAAGGTAACGGAGGTAGGTGGGAAAACAAAATGTAGCTAGAAGTAGAGAAGAATGTATATATATATATATGGGGAAGGGAAGAATGACTCAAGAATAATTAAGTGGATAAAGGGAAGATACCGGGGAGGACACCCAAGAAAAGAGAGGTTACCGGGGAGGACACCCAAGAAGAGAGAGGATTTGCCTTATTCCTACGCTTAATATAGCAGCTAGAAGAAACGTATATCCAGAGTCATAAATAAAGGCGAACAAATAGACTACCATGGTGATTAAAGGCACCACGAAAGTGATACGTTTAAACTCCAAGTCGGGGTAATTTTAGAGGCAGAGACACATGTGACCAGCTGGTGTTCATCTACTCTGTTAAACGTCTGTCTTACATGTTGTTTGTTGTGACGTCATAAGTCAAAAAGTTTCCTTAGAAGAACTGACTTAAATTTTATGTAATTGAATAACTGAGATACTATAATATACGAATAGATGTTTTTTGAGTAAAATAGAAGATATACAATTTTGTGAAAAAATAGGGATTGGAGCTTGCGGTGATTGGTGCTTGCTCATATTGTTGAAATTGTTTAAATCACGTGAAGCTTTGATAAAAGTGTTATATAAAAGGAAAGGGAACAAATTTAAACATGGTGGACATAACTCCACTAGCACACCTGTGCAAACAGTTGCCGAAACATGCACCTAAGCTAAGAAAATACAGTACAGAGTGGGTTATAAAGGAACCGCCCACAAAATGTTTAAGCTGTTTTGCAACACATGACGTCATACTTGCACGCCACACACACGGGCAAAAAGTTGGACAAATGCATAGCTGTTCTAGAGCTTTGGAAACTGTATGAACAGGGAAAGGAAGAGGAGCCGCCAATATATTGGATACTTAATGTATGTACAGAGGGGGGTGAGACGCCTACCGTGCCACCCGCCCCGTCTGAAACAGAAATTGAAAACCATAAGGATGAGGGGTTATACCCACTGAGAGAACTTAAAGCAGCTACAGGGTATAGCAACCCAGCGTATGAGTCACCTATGCAAAGTAGTGACGAAAATCAAGGAAAGGATAAAGATAAGGATATCACCTCCACAGTCCCAAGGGACAAGGAGAGACGTGATGATGAGAGAAGAGACCAGACACAGACAAGTGCATCTCTCGATAAGGAGAGAGAAGATAAAAGATGGAGAGGAAGCGAAGATAGAACTGATGAGATAGCATTCACAAAGAACGAATGGGTTTGAGGGCAGATTTTATTGAAACTCAGAGCAGAGGATCCGAGTGAAAAGAATAAAGAGACGAAGGGATGAGGAAATCCAAAGGGCAGATGAATGTAGAAACAAAAAGAAAAGGGAAGTAGATAGGGTCAGAGAAGAGGCGGGGAAACGCAGAGAATTTGATGACGATGTAGAACGTAAGCGAAGACAGAGAGCATGCGATCTTGAATATCTGGAAAGAGAGATTAAGAAACCTGAACCAGTAGTTAATTGGGAATACATTGAAGAATGATTTGCTGTGTACGATTCAGTACCCAGCATGTCTAGGGCGGATATTGAAGATGACTTCCACACCAGAAGCATCGGAGAAACGATTGATAGAATATATGACAAAATGGGGTTAGAACAAATACCCCAAGGGGAGGGGGAAGATGAGCGCATAGAGAGCACTCAGCTTCAAGACACTGAGGATGTCTCCCGAAGTAGTGGGAATAGGGAACTATCCCTGGATCGACTAGAAATAAGTACGAACAAAGAAGACGCGAGAAGTTGCCCGAGTTGCGGACAGAAACAGAAAGGGAGGAGTGCGAAGAAAAGGAGGAAGAAAGAAGGTGTGAAATACTATTCCCAAGGGGAAAAGGGATAAGATAGTCAGACACAAGTGAGTCCGTGCCTAGGGCATCAGCGTTAGCCACACAGTCAAACCAACATGAAGAAGTATCTCACGGTCAGAGGGGGGTGTCTCCACTGCCCTATGTGAGCAGGCTTAGGACATTGCCAGGCAGGCGGCGATGCAGGAATATTACCCCTGCAATAGACAGGAGAACAATGAGAGAAATGAGAGAGGGCTATGCATCCCAATTTCCATTACTTGAGAAAGGTGGAACAAGACCACAATATATTCCCTACCTCTTTTTTATGTATGAAGTTTACAGCAACTGGTTTGCTAAGGGAGCTTTCAACCTGTGAGGAATTTTCCTGGTCACTTGAAGCAAATAGAACCCCCATTTTTTCGTTTCCATTTTTTTGCAAAGGGGATTGCCAGAATTGTCTTCTCTGTTGGGAGAGCGCGTTGCTGGCCTGTGGGTGACTCCATGTCGATCTTCCTCTCAAAAATATTTTGGGACTGAGTATGGCAGAAAGCCAAACCTTTGGCTATTCTTTAGAGCAAACTGCCGACATCATCAAAGGACCCTCTATTTTTGACCCCAGTGGATCCAATACTGGGATAACCCAAACTACATGCAGTGAAGATCTGCTCAAACTCAAAAAGAAGAGTTTCCGGACGGAACTGCATGGACATTTCCTACGGGAATACTTACGAGCAGACACTATACCAACAGGCTTAATTGTTAGAAATGAGCCCTGTCTTTTTATTACAGACAGAGAGTATACTACCAAATTTAGTCATATTGCAATTAAATGCAGCAGAGATCTCATGGTGCTGACCATTACAACAGCCCAACGCCTGAGCATTGAGGTCCAAAAAGAATTAGACATTGAAGAAAAAAAGTTTCTCGAAAATCAGGCCATCACCAATGCCATAGATAAACTAAGAGAAACCAACAAACTTTTTGATGAGTTTAAAACATCAACAATTGCCAAAAAAACTAAGAAATTAAACAAAGATATTCAGGTATTCAAACTTGAAAATATTTTGACTTACACAACAGCTGAATTTGCAGAGGCTGATAAAAAACAACAAGCCACGCAAAATAAAGGGCAACACCGCTGGGTATCATTTTCCAACACTAGTAGCAGCAGCTCGGATGACCAGCAGAGATACAACCAATCACCACCACCCCATTATCCCAATTTCCAACCACTACCACTGCCCCCTTTTTTAGGCAGAGGAGGGCTAGGAAACCCATACTGGGGTCAACCATGGTTCCCTCAATATGCACCCCTGCGCCGTCAATCACGGGGCAGAAGATGCCAGACACAATAAGAACAGATGCTAAAGACTTTCCAGTCTTCAATCTGGCTAAGGTAGCTTTGACACCACCAGAAATATCAATTCTTTCAAAGAGCCTATCAATTGTGCCTTCACAAACAACAGACTGCAACTTTTCTAAACAAAATCTGTCTAAAGCTGAACACAAGGCACTGACTGAACTTTCAAAAAATCCCAATATAGTGATAAAAGCAACTGACAAAGGTGGTGGGATTGTGATCCTGTCCAGTGACCAATATTTCACTATGGTAAATGACCTCCTTCAAGATCAGGAAAGTTATAAAAAACTCAAAAAGGATCCAGCAAGTGAAATCAAATCTGAAATAGAAACTGTGGCACAATATGCCTATGAAAGGCAATGGATTAGTGCATTACCTAAAATTCATAAAAACCCTGATATTCCATCAGGCAGGCCCATTGTTTCTGGCTGCGGTTCAATTTTGGAACCAGTGTGCAAATTCCTTCGATTTTTTCTAAAACCTTTAAGCGGAAAAACAGCAACTTATTTACGAGACACCCCGCACACAATACAAACATTTCAAAACCTTCCCTTTGATCCCCAGAATAAAAACTTAGTGACAATGGATATAAAATCATTGTACACAAGCATCCCTCAAGACCAGGCTATTGAGTGTATACACCAAATACTCACTCATCATGACCAACAAAACAGGGTGCCTCCCAACTTTACTCTTGAATTAATGACCTTGGCCCTATGTAAAAATGTCTTCGAATTCAATGGCCAATTCTATTTACAGATTAAGGGAACAGCGATGGGGGTGACTTTCACCCCAAGCCTTGCGATCCTATATATGTCTACCTTTGAGTCAAACCACATTCTGTGTGACAAAAATCCGTACAAAAACTGCATCTCATATTGGAAACGATATATTGATGACATTGTTTTCATTTGGAGCGGTTCAGAAAATGACCTTGACCTTTTTTTGATCTGGCTCAATAATATTGATAGCAACATTCAGTTTACCATGGAATGTGTCAATGTTGCAATTCCCTTTTTGGACCTCAAAATCAGAAACGAACATGGCTCCCTGAAATGTTGCCTGTATCGCAAAACCACCACCCGTAACACTCTTTTACACTTCTCAAGTAATCATCCGCGACATTTGAGAGAAAATCTGCCATATAGCCAGTTCTTACGGGTAAGGAGGAACTGCACAAACTTAGCTGATTTCCATCAACAATCTGATTACCTTGCCAACCGCCTGATGGCAAGAGGCTACCCTAAAAAACTAATTTCTAACGCCAAGAAAAGAGCAAAGTTTACTGACAGAGACATCCTTCTAAGCCACAATACCACCCAGAAACCAGAGTCAGACAAAATGACCTGCGTGATCACACATGGTCCACACACTTTTAGAATAAAGAAATTGATTTGTAAATATTGGCCCATCGTCAAATTAAGTCGATGACACCACGTTTTGCTTTTAAAAGAGCCAAAAACATATGTGACATTCTAGTTCACTCCAAATTCAAAAAACCAGCTCCCAGAACAGGACCTCAGGATGACTGTGCGACATTTTCCATGTGGGTCCTGCTCAGTATGTCAATTTACCTGTAAAATAAAGAACTTTAACATTGGGACCAGGACCTGGAACCTGAATACTATGACAAACTGCAAAACAAAACAAGCAATTTATTGCATTGAATGCCCATGTGGCCTACATTATGTAGGCCAGACAAGCCGATCAGTAAACATCAGAATTTCTGAACACCGATCTCGCATCAGGTGCAAGAACATCTCAGCACCGTTAGTAAACCATTTTTCGGAAAAGCACCATACTCCTAACAATATCAAATGGTGGATCCTAGATGTTGTCAAGGAATCTGCAAATATGTTGCGCAGTCTTCAGCTCAAAGAAGCAAGATGGATTCACAGATTGTCCAGCCGCATCCATGGTCTCAACGAAGAATTCCTGCCTCTAATTTGATGCATAGAGGTCATCCCTAATATGAAGTCGAAGATTCAAATTATTCTATGCCCTAGTTGATGATGTCATGCTTGCCATTTTATATTCATGACATCTAGAAGAATACTAGCATTGAGTGCGCACACGAATGACATCCGTTATTTAATTCTCACATGTCATCAGCTTGGCAAGTGGTTTTACAAACAAACACCCTTGTGTCTTCTTTTCTGTTTCAATACATTCCGCGCAACAATGCAACCTCAATCCCATGAGGATTCCAACATCTATTTATGCATGCCTCGTGCATAAGCCCTGTACACTTTGCGACTTCATGGGCGGTGTGGTTTTTTAAACCCAAATTTAAAACCCTTTCTTTCCACCCGTCCCCTCTCCCCTCCCCACCCACTCCATCCCCTTTCCCTTAGCATCTGGGTGTCGATCGCAGACTCACACTCCTGCGTTCGTAATCCTGCATGCACAGGACATAGCTACATCTGATTCTGACTTTTGCTGTCCTATCATTTTCCACAATGAAGAGATGCACCTCCCATTTGCGGCAACTGACATGTTTTTTGGCAGACTCACCCTCCTGCGTTCGTAATCCAGCATGCACATTACAAAACTGCACCTGATTCTGACTTTTGCTGTCCTATCAGTTTCCACAATGAAGCAATGCACCTCCCATTTGCGGCAACTGACAGGTTTTTGGGCCAATCCGTGCGTGAACACACGGACCCATCAAGCTTCACTGCCTATCCAATCAAATTTGTGCGTTTAGAGACACACCCGCGGGTATGACGGCGGTTGCCTTAGTTCTAAACAGTGATTCAGCGCTTCAGTGTTTTTGAGCTGCTGCACCGCACATTAAGAAAGGAAGAAGAGCTTCCGTGAGAGGCTGCCCTGCACCATTTGACCTACAATCTTCTCAACGCGACCCAGGTATACATTTATCTGTTACATGACGGTGCGCATTTAGCAATGTACACCTCAACAGGCATTTTAAGACGATTAGACGTTTTTCCCCTTTTTAATTTAATTTTCAATCATTTCTCTGTCCCCCCTCGTCACTTTCTCACCCCTTCCCCCCAGACCCTCTACCCTTACCTCTCCGTTCCTTTCTTTTCTTTTCTCCGTCTCACCCACTGTTCAGGCAAAACAGATGAACCATTTATGGCATCCTTCTCCAGTGAGACACACGTTGCATGATTGTTTCTACAAACCCGAGTCCTTCCTGGGTTTAGTGCCACACAATCACAATCGGCGGCCTTACAACACTTTGACTTTTACCAACCCGAGGGCCCTCTGAATCTGTTGATCAACAAGCACCCTTTCAATAAGGTATGAGCCTTTTTCATGTTGGGGACTACATTGTACATATGCTTTATGTGCACACCTCTCTTATTTTGATATAGCCTAGGAACTGACGGCTATATTTTATTTCTTCCAGTACCGGTCCTAATACCCAGAGGGTGATTCCTGGCCCCCCGGGGGTATGTGCTGTGCTCTCCTTACCAGTGGAGGGCTCCAACCCCAACCTACATGGGCTTGTTTTAGTCACTACCTAGGATTTGGGTAAGGATTATGCTCCCATGAGGTTTTCCTCTAGTTGTTTTGCAATATAAATAACATTTGACTTATGCAAACGCCAAAATTACTGAAAACACTCCTTAAATATTTTTATCTGTCTGCCTTCACACAGGGTCAAGTTCAATCTCTCTCCCTGTTCCCGCCCTGAGGAAGGCTGTAATTTAATCAACTTGCCCGACAGGGGGCAAATCCGAAACGTGGCATGGATGTTAGTTTTAAAAAAATATATATATAACAGGAAGAGCCTAGTTTTTGTACTATCTTCTGAGCTCTATCTTGTTTGAGCTATCTACATTTAGGCTCTAGGCTATCTTCCCAACACATACACATCGGCAGACTTCCATGTCTGGAACTGCGGAACCTGGAATACTTATTTCCCTCATTAATTATCTTTTTTCCTATTTATTCACTTTAAAGGATTTGGTGCTTCATTCAATAAGGTCATTTTGTGTTTTTTCTGTTCTTTCTGATTTTTCTGTTTGAAAATCTATTTTGAATGTAACATGTTCTGATGACTTTTTTGACTTCATTGAATTCTTCTTAACCCTTTGTTTTCTAAGCCTTTTTCTGTACTCATGTTCGAATTTGTCATTTATAATTTTTTCATGTGATTTTGAGCGTAAGCAATTTTTTTAAACAAATATTCTGGTATATGTTTCACCAATGTATGTGCCATTGATGGTTGCTATACAAATATAAAAAATTAAAAACAAAAGATTTCACTAAAAAATCTTTTTTCAAAACAAAAAAAGAAGGACTGTTTTCAGTGCTCGGAGGGGCACAAACTAAATGTGATATGCGCTGTTACACCACAACTAAATTTGTTTCAAATTATACTATATTCTTCTCTATAATAGCATAGTGGATATTACTGGTATAACAATGTGTATATGTCCCAATCCACAGTATGCTTTAAGGGATGATCCCTACCTCTTTTTTATGTATGAAACACAATATATTCCATGGCCACACATGGATTGAGAAAATCTGAAAAATAAGATTCCAATGCTGACATCGGGAGCCGGAAAATGGATACATGAGTTAGAAAAAATGACAGGAGGAAACACGTTAGCTGTAGGGGATATCACAGGTCTCTTAATCCCCATACTTGGTGAGAGAGCAGAAGATGTGTGGACACAGGCAGTTTACCCTGGTGTGACCACAATTAATACTGCGAATGACACAGCTCCATTTAACAATTGCAGAGCTGCGGTATGAAAAGCGCTACGAGTGCTTTACCCAGACACTTCTGATATGGGAGCTATAATGACACGTACAATGAAGGAGTCTGAGGATCCATTGATTTACATACAGAACTTTCAAGATGCATGGGTACACAAGAATCATGAATCTTGGGAGAAATCTATACCTGTGTTCTAACATATATTGTGACAAGTGCTGCCAGAGTCGGTACAGATACAGCTCAAGAAATTGGTAGGAATCGAGGCTAAACCTTGGTCAGAAATACAGCTGACCATCGCACACTATTGCAGACTACTGCAAGAAAAGAATCGCAAAAAGGAAGATGCACGAAAGGGTAAAGAGGCAAAACTAGTGCAGAAGAAATTGTCAAAATATGCTCTTGATGGAGCCATGATAACTAGCGCAGCCGAATCAAGCATGCAACATGTCCACAATCTGCAACAGAATAATCTGGGCAATACAGGGTTTTACCCCAGGGGAAGAGGATTTAGGGGAAGAGGATGGCAGAGTAATCAGGGAGGTTTCCTGAATAATCAAGGAGGTTTCCAAAAACGTGCAACATGGTAATCAAGATATGTCAAATGGGCAAATAATCTGACCACCGCCAGTATGTTGGTTGTGTGGAATGACAGGACATTTAGCGCGAACATGCAGAAACCAAGGCATGGTTCAGAGCAGCCAAGGAATAGGAGCAGGCGAGTCCACTTGCATTTTTACAACATGGAATTGCACAGAATCACACGGTGCAACAGCAAACACCAGGAGCACAGCAAAACCCACAACCGCAAGGTATAGTAAGTTTTCCACAAGGGCAGTCCCAACAGTCACCATTGCAATTGTCACAAACAATGAGCACAAGGCAAACCGTGAGCCCCGGAATGGGAAGCAACATTAGGAATGGGGGAAATCCATCAGCACACGGCGGGACAACATTGTATATGGACTAAGACAGCTCATTGGGTGTTCTATCCTATCAGTGACACCAGACCCTCACCGGGAACCTATGGTGGATGTCGTTATAGGTGATAAAGAATATTCCTTCTTAGTTAACACGGGCGCAACACGTTCATGCCTACGTGAAGGCAAGTGTTCCTTGTCTGGCGATGCCATAAATACTCAGAATTTCACAGGAGCTACAAGTCGAGTTCTCTTTACACACACACTTCCATTCTGTATAGGCGAATGTGAAATGAATGTGCCTTTATTATATTCACGACAGACCCCAGTGAACATTTTGGGTCGGGATCTAATGACAAAGTTAAATATGACAATCTTGTTCATGGCGTAGGGCATAGTATGCTCAACTCCAGGAATGTACTATTCAAACGTATGCAAAATGATTAGAGCATACGCATGACAGACAGCTATGAGGGCTGTACCATTAGAGCCTGAAATATTCGCGTATGGAATATGTGTGCTGATGGCAGGACTGCCCGGCCTTGCAGACAAAATCAGGAGGACCCCAGATGAGTTTCTATTTAGGCCAAGAATACCGATGCACAAGGAAAAGAGACACATATTTCCCTTGACGATACACACAGCTGCAGTACGAGGGAAAATGGCTTTGATTGATGGTTATGACGATGAAGGCCGGCAATGGTGC
Organism: Ambystoma mexicanum; assembly: GCF_040938575.1. Taxonomy (NCBI): domain Eukaryota; kingdom Metazoa; phylum Chordata; class Amphibia; order Caudata; family Ambystomatidae; genus Ambystoma; species Ambystoma mexicanum. The sequence continues at coordinate 1,078,799,333 of NC_090935.1, read as the reverse complement.
ACAGTAATCGTCATTGAAGAAGGATAGCAATTGACTGACATCACTGATGACGATCTGTTTGGAGAGCGAGCAGATATGGGAGAGACCGTAGTGGAGGTGAGTCTCACCTTTTGGGTGAGAATGATCAAAAGGGAAGTGCCTCAGAGGATGATGTTGGCACAGAACCGTCCTGAATATTTTGATGACGACAAGGCCCAAGTGCCTGTCTCAGTATGGACTACAGGCCCCTATGACGTAGGCTTATTGAAAGGAGTCAGAGAAGTGAAAATTAAACTGAACCCATGAGCAATTCTTCCAAAAGCACAACAATACCCCATGTCCAGGGAGGCAGATGAAAGAATTTTTAAGACAATTTTGGCTATGATGGAACAGGGCATTTTAGTAATGTCAGAGTCGTCATGCAATATGTCAGTTTACCCTGTGAAAAAAAGTAAAAGGGGGTCTTGGAGGCTAGTACAAGATCTGAGGCCGACAAATGGTATTGTTGAGGCCGAGTTCCCTTTAGTCCCGAACCCAGCTACAATCCTATGTAATATACCTGTTAAGGCAAAATATTTCACAGTGAATGACTTGAAAATGGATTTTTCTCAATCCAGTTACACCGTGACTAACAAGATCTGACGTCATTCACTTTCAGACAGATGCGTCTGAAAAGCACAGGGCTACCCCAGGGGTACTGTGAGTCTCTTTCTATTTTTAACAGAGTCCTGCAGATGGACCTGAGCAATATTGCATTAGGAAGCGTTGCTCTGCAATATGTGGATGACATCTTAATTTGCAGCATGACAGAGGAACAATGTAGACACGATTCTATCCAGCTATTGACTATTTTGGCTGAGAAAGGATATAAAGTTGACAAAGAGAAGCTACATTATTGTCAACCAGAAGTGCTGTACATAGGCCAACTGATCTCGCATGAGGGAAAAAGAGTGACCCCAGAAAGGGATGAAGCCATACTGAACACGGCTAAACCACACACGTAAAAAAGATGCAGAGCTTTCTTAGGCCTGTGCAACTACGTGAGGGCATGGGTCTTCGACCACAGCTCTTACACCAAGCCTTTGCTTCAGGCCTTAAAGAAGGCCGAGGTGACAAAAGAAAAGATTGAATAGCCTGAGACCATGGAGAAAGGATTTGCTGAACACAAAAGAACAATTTGCACAACACCAGTTTTAAGAATTCACAATTATGCTTGGAATGTTACCTGTTTTCACACACAAATGGCAGTGGTATGACGGCAGTGCTCACTCAGAGAGACACATTGGGGTACAAGCCCCAGGCATATTATAGTGAAAATGTGGACCCTGTGATGAGAGGCCATTTTCTGTGCAAACAAAGTTTGGCTGCCACAGCGTTCGCCATTGAAAAAGCTACTACCATTGTAATGGGATGCTCAATGACAGTGTACGTCAAGCACTCACTATTTGCTATCTTAGAGAAGCCTAAGGGCACACTGACATCTCAGAGAGCTTCTGCTTATGAAGTGATCATATCGAATCGATCGATTAAGATAGTCTGATGTAAGATAGTGAATCCAGATATGTTCATAGCACAGCCAGTCACTGAAGGAGAGCCAATACATGACTGTGCGAACTATGAAGAATTCTATGATGAAATTCACAGAGTGAAAGAAAATGCTTTGGCAGGAGGTGAAAGTGTCTTTATTGACAGTTCTTCGAGAATCGATCAAAATGATGGGCAAATATATACAGCCGTCGCTGTAATGAAACACACTGCAAATGGAGAATTTTGTGTACTCCTTAGTGCGTGAATACCATCTCATTTTTCAGCACAGGCTGAAGAATTATTGGCATGCACGCCATTTAGAATCACACAGACCAGGAAGTAATGTTGTACAGTGACTCTGCCTATGAGACATCCACAGTGCACGCAGGCTTAGTGTGCTGGAAGAGGAGGGGCTACCTCAGAGCAGACGTCACATCAGTGCAGCGCGCATCCTTATTGGACAGGCTGATTAAGGCACTACAGCTCCCAGTGGGCATAGCAGTTGTGAAATGCGCCGGCCACAGGAAAGGGAAACATTTTATCTCATGTGGAAATCAAGCAGCAGACACGGAAGCCAAACGTATGGCATCCAAAAGTGAGACGATCATGGAAATGGAAGTCAGCCATACGAATGAGAGAATGATGTTTGCACGGACTACACCTGAAAGCTATAATAATCTAGGGCAAACACAGTTTATGGAACTCCGAGGGGAGGCACCACAGGAAGAGAATAAAATCTATGGAAACGGCGAGGGTGTTCTTTAAACCCCTCTGATAGTTTGTGGCTACAAGACAGCACTGGTAAACCAGTAATGCCTATAGCCCTGTTAAAATTAGCACTGGAGCAGCTACATTAACTGGCACACATTACAAAAGAGAATCTAGCGGCAACAATCACACAAGACTGGTTCATAACGAACTTAACCAAGCACGTTGCATTTTTTTATAGTGAACTGTATAATCTTCCAACAATTCACAGCTGCACACACATTAAAAGTAGTGAGAGGAGTCATCCCAAGGCAAAGTGGGCCTTTTCAGCACTTGCTTGTCGATTACGTTGACATGATTCAAGTATGTAACAGGTACAGATAACTAATTGTTGTGGTGTGTCCATTCTCTAGATGGATAGAAGCAGGTCCATGTACACACTCAGACTCTACCTGTGCAGCCACATTTTTTGTGAGAGAAGTATTCCCCAAGTGGGGGGTATGTGAAGTCATGAGATCAGATAATTAACTTTGTAAATGAAATTTTCAAACAGATTAGCTTGCTGCTTGGTATAAAGCACAAGTTCTCGTCGGCGTATCATCCGCAAGTTAACGGGATGTGTGAGATAGCCAAGTTGAAGCTTACTCTGAAAAAGGGATGGTTGCACTGCCTTCCTTTGGCACTTACGCACTCAGGAATCAACCCAGTTCCGACCATCATCTTACGCTGGACGAGGAAGAAGAATGCGCACTCCCCTGAGACGCCGAGATAGAGCTAGATGTGATGTCAACAGGAGAAATTTTAGGGTCTGAACGACGAAAAGGGTGCAGGGCAGCACGGAACACAGAAGGAGATACTACTACAGGCACATCTCAAAGACTTTGTGTACCATCCGTTTTCCCTGGAGATACCATCTTGGTAAAGAACCATACGAGAAAAAGGTGGGATGAACCAAGATTTAATGGTCCCTTTACAGTGGAGGACTGCACTCCTTCCGCAGTGAAACTACAAGGCAGGAGAGCTTGGATTTTTCTGGGCGTTATCACACCCTTCATCAGAGAAGGCACTCTGCCTTCACCCCAGTGTGAGGAGACTACGAGCAATGGGGAAGAATCGCAGCACATGCAGACGAGATCCATGATGAAGAAAAAGGAAGCATGAGCAACAACAAAGTAAAGACAAAGGAACTTTTGTGAGATAGTTGTGGTTCCACTTTGGACATTCCTCTGAGCAAAAAAGAGGATAAGGACAGATAACCTGGACACTCTGTGCATCCTAGTTGCAGGGTGAAGAAGACAATTGCACGTGTAAACCACAACATAGTCTGTTGACTTTGAACTTTGGATTGAGGCACACTAAATCTGTGACGAGAAAATAACATACCAAATTTTGATCGAGGACACATAAATTGGAAGAAAATACAGTACCCCGATTCCACCCACACAGAGACCTTGTTTGGAATTACCTATGGTATCCCACAGTAGCAGCATCACCAAAGATGAGGTGACATACTTCGATTTAGTGCTAAAATCGTACCCATCACTAGTGGTCAGGCTCACAAGTGTCACTGACTTTCTTCAAGATCCTGAAAATGAAAAGATCATAAGGAGGCTGCTTACTGTGATCACCAAGCAATTCATCCTACTTCCTGAATACAGCGAAGAAAAGCCAAAGGTCCCAAGCAAAGAATGAAGTAAATGAGCTTGTCAATACACTGTTATTTCGCATAAACAAAGACTGTCCAAATCTTGTCGGAAGAACAACAGACGTACTCACGTTTCTTTGAGATCCGGCAAATACAGAACATCTAAGCAGACTCCTAAATAACATTGTGATCTTAGTTGTACTCCACACAAACGAAAATTGCAGAAACTGTTTACATTGAATGAGAGCAAACCTCAGCAAGACAGGACAAATGTCCCTGTCACCAGAAGACAGTAGATTGGCCAGCAATGTTTTTTTTGTTTAAAACTGATTTTCCAGAGCTAGTGGGGAGTCCTGTAGATGTTGACGTCCTCATCTTCATCAGAGATCCAGCTAATGCTACACAGATGGGCATGCTCTTGCATGGAATAGTGATGCAAGTGGAACTCTCCAAGCATCAGCAGAACTATTTGAGAAGATTTTAAACTTTCCGCCAAGGGACAGATCCAGAGAACATTGCCAGAGATTTCCTTTCATATTTTCTATTGACAAAGACAATATGTCTTCGGGAACGAAGCAGTTAAGAGGCATAGACTGGGAGCTGACATACTTTGAACATGCACAGTAAAAGAGACTGAACTATTGCTTGATATTGACACTTCCCATAGCCGAGTAAAATAACTGCATCCCGAGATAATAGACAATTCATTATTCACAAGAGGGGGGGCAATTGTGTAACACCTGAAACTCACAACAAAGAATCCAAAAGACAATATTGTTTAAAGGTGTATAGTAAAAGTGAACATTTTGGCGAATGATTGAGATGGGGATCCAGAGCAGCAACCTTGTCCTCCCGCAGGAGGAAAGACGTCCACATTTCTCTGGAAGTACATGCTGCCACCTGACCTACAGGGGCATAATGTATTTGTGTCTTATATTCAACATTGTTTTACTGTCATTAATGATCAGAACTGCCTTTTTTATTGGTGCACAAAGCGTTCCTATTCCAGTGCACCCACCTAATGATGTGCGCATGAAACCTACGAAAGTACCCAGACCTTACATAGTCATTCCAGTCCCTAGAAGATCTGATGGTGGAATGAATGAACTTGAGATGGATGTGATTAGCAAGGACACACACACACACTTGTGGTAACAGATGAATCGAAAAGCCAGAGACAGAGTTGGCAACTTACGAATGTGACAAGATTACTGACGACCACACGCATGCAAACATTGAATGCACGTACACCAGGCCTAGTGTCAATGACTGCAGAATCACGATCTGAGAGATTATCCATCATGAGAAGTTCCACTACAAGTGAGGTGAAAAGACAAATGGAAAAAGCTGAACTCCTGAAGAGACAAGAGGAGTTGGAGAGGAAACCAACAGAAATGACAGTAATAAACACCCCTGAGATGACACTTATGGAGACGAAGATAAACTCAAAGAAAATCTCACAAGTGCAGCTGATAGCAGAATCCATATGGCCGTCATTAGCCAGAGCCAGGAAGAGGCAAGAGGAAATAGAAAGAATTTACAGACTTTCCTCCACTAAACTGGCGCAGATGAGAAGGCCTGAACTGTGGACCAGGATACCTGAGAATCCTCCAGTGAGAAAAAGCCATACAGATGCATTCAGAGATGTAGTTATAGCAAACTACAGGAAAACATTGAGAATCAAGAGAAGTATGCATGGAGATGACAGTGAATTAAACGATTACTTGGACAGCACAGCACATTTGGGAAACAACATTTGGTACCAGCACATGAAGGAAGTTGGAAGACGAAGTTCAGAGGGAGTATGCTTTGTTTGTGCACCCCTACCATACATCATGGCGAAGTCCAAGATCTTCGTAGCTGTAGAAATTGATGTCCAGACAGCACACTGTCTTTCACACGTAGCCATGTGCAAAACAAGAAGCCAGTTCCTGGGTAGAGATGCCTCACTTATATGGGCAACCGAAATAGCCTATCCCGATGAAGATGATTATGTCCAAGACATAAAGACAAGAAGAAGAGCTCATACTAGGAATCCGATAATCTGGTACGAGAAACCTGGAGTGAAAGTAGCAGGAATCAGATGGGAAGTAAATCAGAAGCTAAATGTCCAAGGAAAAACTCCAGAAGAGGCTTGAATTTGGAAGAACAGAGGCCAAATGCAGATTTGGGGAACAGTGCTTTCACCAGATGGATGGGAATAAGGAGTAGTGATTTTCAGGTCATGGATGGTCCTCGGAGCCTGCAAAGAAGCAATTGAAAATTTAGAAAGTATATGCCAACCATTGTGGCCAAAGCTTGCAAAACTACTGACATGGGTCGAAGATAGAGGAGGACCCTTGCAGATGGTACCACTGGTAAGCTCAAAATTATGCTTCAGGAATTATGGCACAAGAAAGATGGGAGAGAATCAGAATTGTGGATGAATCGTTGACGCCCCACGCATGTAACACGGAACTGCAGTAATTATGGATCACTATTGGGCATGTGGATCCCAAGCATACATCAGGTTGCCGAGAAACCGGGGAGGTATATGCACAATAATGAATGTCCATGTTCCAGCTTTGGTGATCCTTGAATATTGACAGTTTCCCGAAAGCAGATGTTCACCTGAGGAAGAAAAGATCTGTGGAACTGATGACCCGACTGAAGAGGGAAAATTACTTTTCTGCCAAATCTGAAGAAGCTTTTCATGTAATTCCATATGAACACAGACTATTTAGCCTCACCTCATCAGTGTTCGCGACAATCCTCATGCCAAGATTCCAAGTTGGACCAAATACTAAATGGTTGCAGATAACCAGATGGGAGTTACTGCAGACAAATCAACACCACCATAAAGTGATTCAATGCAATCAAGGAAGAGTTAAGAGCCATCCAACTGATGACTCTCCAGAACAGATATGTCCTTTACATGATTACAGCTATGGATGGAGGAGTTTGTGCAAAAATCGGAGAATCATGTTGCACATTTATACCTTCTCACGATGAGGAAAATGGAACTCTAACAGAAGCCATAGGTATGTTGACAAAACTGCAGAACCAGATGATTGATGAAACTGACAGAGTTGATGATGACAGTTGGTTTGGATCACTATTCTCATGGGTTCCACAATGGATGGCAGATGCATTCAAGTTCCTGGGAGCCCTGCTAGTGATGATATTGTTTGGCTTCTGTGTTGTTAAAATAATAATCTCTCAGTGCCAGAAAACTGCGAAAAAAGCCATAGGGATGAAGATCATGATTGAAGTCAAGCCAAAATGGAAGCCCAAAGATCTGACTGATGAAGAAATAAGTGACTTTGTGAAGGCCTGAATTCACGCACCAGAAGGAACAAAGTTTATCTATCCCAGGAAACATCGAAACTATGTGGGAAAATGGGTTTACTGCAGCCCAAATGGACAATTTCAATTGATGACATGGAATAAAGACAAACATGTAAAGACAGCAGGAAGCCTGAAGGGAGTAATAAAAATATGGGGCCTCATTACGACCGTGGCGGTCCGGAAATAACGGTGGCGGTAAACCCGCCGCCACCGTTGTTTCCGGACCGCCTGATCCCGACCCCTGCAGGCGGGAGGTGATGTTCCCGCCAGGTCTGACCTGGCGGGTTTAACACCGCCCGCCTGCAGGCGGACGAGGAAACACCGGCAGCATTACAAGATGCTGCCGGTGTTTCCATGATCCCGATTCCCATTGAGTGCCATAGGACTCAATGGGAATGGGGATTTACACCATTCCGCCTCCGTGATTCCCGGAAAACCGGGGTTGTGATGCCCCGGTAATTCCGGGAATCACGGAGGCGGAATGGTAATACGAGTCCGGTGTTAACCAGGCGGTTTTACCGCCTCGGTTAACGCCGGACTCGTAATGAGGCCCATGGACTTCAAAGAGACACTTCTTCAGACCATCATGTATAGATCCAGGAGATGAAGAAGGAAGGAACCCAGGCGATGAAGTGAAAATGAATACAGAAGAACCAAGTAAGATGAATCCAAAGACGGAAGTAAAAGTGGTCGATGAATCGCCCAGAGGGGGGTAGTAGAGGAGGTCCCAAATAAAACCTGCACTCCAAAAGTTTATTTTGAAGTACCAGGAACATTCACCCCGAGATAGGTGACGTATGACGAGCAAATAAACCAGCAGAGAGCCAGAGTAGGACTCTGCCCAGTGCTTATTAGAAGAACAGCACCTATTGAAGTAGCAATACCCAGAAAACCATGGACAGTAAGGTACCCATTAAGAAAACCCTATCAACAAATGAAACGAAATGAAGATTGCCTAAGTACAGTCCCTGAAGAAACCAAAAAAGCCTTAATAGAAGACAATTGGTGACATCACAAGGGCCCGAATTGACTCACAGATAGGAGAAATGACAACCAGAGAATGATGCAAAGAGACAAAATGCCATGAATAAGGATATCGTGAACCTAAGGTGAAAGGACGATGTCAAAATGCAAGAAGTTTAAGCTGTAAGCAAGATGAAGATATTTGACCAGTTTACACCTGTAAATATGCTTTGAACCGCAAGAAAGCTAAGATAACAGCGTGGCTTGCTATACTTATTAGAAGAATAGTGCGGCAAGTGCCATTATACATAATCTACCTCAAACGAAGCACCTTATTATAAGTATATTTCTACTTTTCACAAGAAGCAGAATCAACCCTGGTTACTAAAGGCCATACGAGAAAGCTTTGCATTTAGCAAAAATGAGAAGAGATGGCTGAAGCGAAACTCAGCAGAGGAAACTCGTGCCAGGAGAGTCAAGGTCATACTAATAGAATAAAAGAGCAGTAGCTACATCTAATTGAAACTAAGAACATAATATCCTGCCTCTGAAAGGTCGAGATAAGAAGACAAAGGCAGGTGGCAGGTGAAAAGTGAATCAAATACACAATGAGGGAAAAGAAGCAAATTCACGGTGTCTGAATCACGTGACTAGCCGAACAAGAAAGAGTGAGGGTTCACACCTATGCTTGGCAACCGAAAAGATGAAGATGTCAGAACCTTTTCCAGACAGATGATGCAGTTTCGAGGCCAACTGCAGAGAACTAATTGACACATGGCTAATAAAGTTATGATTGATTGTAACAAGGACTGGATGAAGGACAGGTAACTAAGGGGCACCCTGCACCTGGCAGACCATTCAGCGTGCTGCTAAGCAAAGTGGAAAAGTATGCATGGGGTTGGTGCCAACCCAATCACAATGGACCAAATAATCTAGGGTCCTATAGTTAGTAGAACCAATGTGACGTCGTACTTTTAGTGACATCTGCAGTAATCATTTTTGAAGGCGAGACTTAGATGCACACCAGACAGCGTTTACCCAATCCCATCACTCCGTTACCATATACAGATATAGTACCTATAGTAAAGTTAACTTTTCCTAACCAATAGAATTGCCTGTTAACTTTTGAGTGTTACACGTCAATGATGATGAGTTTTGAGTATAAATGTTACAACTTGTATGAAGTTCGTTGGAGTTGAAGTGAGAAGGAAGATCACATCACTGCTAATATTCATAACTCCCCGTTTTTGGTACTTGTCATTAAACGGACTCCCTTTGGCAAACAGTTTGAGTTGTTCTTATTGATTGGTGTTGGAGTAATAAATCTGCACCCCCATCCATCTCACGGGTGCTGCTATCTTGTCTTAAAGTGCTTCTGAGCAAACTCTGACTCTATGGGCCGTTCGGGGGTCTGAGAGTACAAAGGTAAAGTCATTGCTCCGCAGTCTGCATGCAAATGGCCTGCATGAGCTGCTGGAAGGTGAGAAAACTCCTCGGTTCCCTCGATAGGAGTCTTCGAGGTCAGCTGATTTTCACAGCATCCAATTAGACATAGGGGGAGGAAGAGGGAGTGGTGGAGGAGGTCCTGGGGGAGGAAGAGAGGACGGCCTGTCTCCAAGAGCCAAAAGAGGCCGGCAAGTGACAAAGTAATGTGGCGGCAGGCCAAGGACAGCAACCCGAGCAGGATGCAACAAGGAGCACCTGGAGAAGGTAAACTCACTGCTCCAGCAAAATGCAAGCAAAAGTAAAATATGTTTTATGTAAGGTGCTTTAGCTAAAGCGTTATATAAATTACACTTCATAATCATTAATCTCACCAACTCAGAATAAAGTTATATTGAGTATGTAGAACAATAGTTCCACACGACACCTTGGATTTCATATGCATGTTTATTTTATCCTGTAATCACCCTGTGTTCAAAGTCGGCATTCTTACATGTTATTATGAGCACCAGACATATGCAAAGCCTTTTCCCCAGTGGTGGAAGTGGTAAATTAGTTTATTGGGGTAGTTTTAGTGTTTAGTGCAATGCCCTTAGCCAGGTTATGTCTATGGTGATGTGTCTGCAGAGTATTGTCAGTAGTTACCTTTCACTGCTCCCTGCTTTCTCAACTGGTTCCTGAAATAGGTAGGAAGTCGGCAGATTGTTCAGTGGGATTTCGCATCTCATGACATGGAGTTTTCATTATGTTTTTATCCATGTGTTCATAAGAGGGGATCTGTTAACAAGCAGTAGCAAAGCTGTGGAATTGTAAATATAGAACTTATGTAAAGACGTGCAGGACAAAACACCCACCTTTGGAAAGCCATAAATATTGGCTTTAAAATAGTTAAAATTGTTTAAAAGTGCTATTAAATATGATTGAGATACATGTTTCAAATTTTACCGATACATTCCCATAATTACCTGAAATCGGCTGGATTGTATTGAAAACAAGATTTGCTTGGTGCAGGTATGGACTGCATAAATTATCAACAAATGTATATGGGGTGAAGAACATATGAACGCAAGGGGGTGGACAAAAGAAGCCGATGAAGGAGACCAGACAGAGGGAGGAAGAAAGGGTGAAAGATGGAGGAAAAATCAGAGAGAGAGAAAGAGCAATGGAGAGGGCGGAAACAACGACAAAACAAAAGACTGAAAGAGAGGGTGGAGTAGAGAACTGGGAAACACAAACAGGGAGATGTATTTTTACATTAAACATTGGTGTTGAGCAGGCTTCCCCATGCAATACGGCAAATAAGATGCTAATGGATAGAACCTTAAATACAAACTCATCCTGTATCTTTATGTTTTATTAGCAATACCGTTCTTAGTGCTGTGCTGCTACTTAAGGTGCTGTCTTGGTTCTCAATTGCTAACAGGGTATATCGTGTTCAACAATATAGTACAGAGTACAACAAACAACACAAACTAGAATACAACAAAAAGCTGCAGAAGTCTATAGAGGACCGCAGTTTAACAAGAACATATGTTTAAAAAAACATTTCATAAAGCTGTGAAACTCCTTTCAGTCACAGCTATTGTTAGCAGGAAATGCTGCAATGCAAAAGCTGTTAAAATGAATGCATTCTGCATCCTAAGGGCAGCCTACACACATCATTGAAGAAGCCTTCCTGCTAGCTGTGCCATTGGCATGGGAGGGAGAATGGGAAAGAAGGAAGTCAGTGATAAAGGAAGTCTGGTCACAAATTGTGCAATCCAATGAGCAATATAAAGAGAATGAGATGTAGAAGCATACTGATGTTGAGTCTAAAAAGTAGAGAGGCGCTTGGGGTAGATGCGAGAAGAGGAAGTGTGATGAAAGTTAGAGAGTTTGAGGTATTGTGAATAGACAGAGTCCGCGAGCGAGATGTGGGATGACATTGGGCAAAAGAGATGATACGGATAGGACGAGAGCTGAAATGGTTTTGAGCAAAGGAGAATGAAGAGAGACGTAGAAGAAAACAGAAAAGATAGTAAGAGCAGTGCATGGTGAGGGTGGGACTGAGCAAAGAAGTAATTGGTAAGCAAAGAGCCAGACACACCAAAGCAATAGGTGAAGAGGCAAAGAGCTAGAGGTGTGGCCCATACCTGTATCCCTCTCCTGGCTCTCCCAGAGCTGAGTCACCCCAAAACATGGAGTCAAGTACTGGAAGTGGTGAGGAACATCCAATGACATGAAGGGGGAGAGACTATTAGCTGCAGCTACAGAACAGGGCAGGCCAGGAGAGGAGGCCTTGCTCGGCCTCCCCACTTGTCACTTGATGGCAGTGCAAGTGAATGAGGGGAAGCGGGCTGGATTAAGGATGCCGTGCTTAGATTAGAAGCAGGAGCTGCTGGGGGCTGCCAGGCCATCTCTGCAGGCTGCCTCAGACATTTATTACCAATCCAGCTGATAAGGACCTGTTTTAAGTTCGAAACACGTGTCGGAACCACTTTCTCAAAACCTTGAAAAACTACAATAAACCAACAATGAAACACTAAAGAATTTGTATGGATCCTATTTATTATACTCAACCGAGACAAGAGTTACATACATATGATGAAATGTACTAGCGCCAAGTGAATAGAAACACCAACCAAATCAATTATCTATTAAGATGCCCAAATTGACTATGACCATGTTCATGAGACCAACAGTCACCATGGACTGTTTGGGTCTCACTTTGCAGGCTGGATCTCCTTTTATAAGTGTCACTTCCTCACACAGAAATTAGCCTCAGGGGGTTGATAGTGTGGAAGTCTCAGTTTTAGAAGAACCCTCCCTATGCTTTTCTATGCGGGTTGATCAGCCATGGGTCTGACTTTCTTTTTTTATTTGTGTTATTCTCTGATGTCTTATCATCTGGTTTAGATGTATTTGCCTGACCCTTTATATGGACTTGAGTACTCAAATAAAATATGCCCTCAAATGTGCACACTTTGTTACCTGTGAATCATCCACTTAGATACTTCAAGGCCAGATGTGCAAATGCATCAAAGGTTTGATGGTGGCCTTCATTTTGATGTAATGTGCCTCTCCTCTGGAGTTAACCAGATGTATACATCAGTAGCAGCCACCAGTAGACAACTCATAAGGGATGCACTTCCCAACTTCTCCCCCACCTCCTGGAGGTGGACAGCTAACTTCGGCTTTTCAAACCAGTCAAAGCTATCTTTCCCCTCCTCCTATGGTTGGACTAAGTCCTTGAGGATGTCGTGCCTAGGCTTTCTCTGGGGGCCACTGCTGGTGACTCTTCCCACCTTACTGCAAGTCTATTTGCTGCCCTCTTTCTGAGGAGCCAATTCAAGTTTTCATAGGATCACACAATCCCTCTGTTTATTTTCATTTAATGCCAGTCTCTGCTCGTCTAGGCAGATCTGCCTCTCCATCAGCTCTGCCTGGGAGGACCCCCCTAGGACTGGGCTGAGACAAAGGACTTGACAGAATCCTGGGACCTTAAACAACCATGGGACCTGAAAGAGGATGTACACTCCACCCTCCTGGAGCTGTGTGAAGTACAGCTTTCTTAATCACAGTCCTTTTCCACGTCTATGCCCCACAATGAAAGGGGTACCTAAGCTGGGAGCACCGGATCACTACTGGCCCCCTGGGACTCCTCAACCAACCTGGCGTCCTCAAAATCCTGGAGGCTTTTGAACATGGTGGTGGTGTGAGTTAAAGTTGCTTAGCTTACCAAAACTGGCAAATTTCTGAGGTTTTTCGGTTTTACTTGTAACCATAACGTCACTTTAACAATGTTTTTTTATTGAATTTCATAGGTTTTTATTAGTGCAACTTTACCATAACGTCCCTTTAACAAAGTTTTTTCTGCAAATTTCATAGGTTTGTATTAGTACAATGTAACCATAATGTCCAATTAACAACATTTTGATAAGTGAATTGCATCGGTTTTTACCAGTGAATGCTAATTTCCTACAACTTACTTATATTATACCTACTCCAAAATAGCAACATTTTTGTCCAATTTACAAAGTTTCACCTTAAAACTCTGCCATTTCCCACCTTCTAGCATAATTTTTAACACGTCTATACATTTTTTGCAAATTTTTCCACAGTTTTTGCATCCGTCGATGTCCACAAACGTCTGCCGTCATTGCAGACCTTCCAGACATTTCCACGTGAGCATGTGCTCACACACAGCATGATGATGTGTCCACGAACGCGTCTGCACTTTGCGATTGGGTCTTTGCTTCGCAAACAGTTTGGAACTGCATTTTCTACTAATCGAGGAAACTTCGAGCTCAAAATGTACCTTTGCACAGCTCCTACACCGGTTCCTACTCATTATTCATTAATAATCTAGTACAAAGCACAAATTTGAAAGAATATTAGCAAAACTGCATGGCATCAGCTGTTGCATCCCTCCTTGCCAAGAGCGACCACCACCAGCTGGTGGACCTACACAACAAAAAAAGTGCAGTACTTTCAAAGACAATGAAGAGGACCAAGAAGATGAGGTAGATGAGGTAGAGGAAGTGCCTACCTCTAGCACCCAGAGAGAATCATGGGTGTGGCATCTCTTTACCACTGTTGGGAATGTACCAAAGGCTAAAGCTACCAAAGTACCCATGGGCTTCGCTTGGCCCGATAACTTGGGCTGCTGTGCCCTTATCCCCTGTTTCAGTCCCTGGAACGGGGGATGAACGCCTCATTATTTTCATTAGCATAACACAAAATGCTAATGAAAATGTTGGAAAATCTTATTGAATCTATGTACTTTAATGAGAAACGTAAAGTAGATGGAGCCTATACAATTTTTTTTGTTCTATTTTTTAACTTTGAAATGTGATTCCTAATGGCACCTTTCTTTTGTTGTTTTTTTATTTTTTTTGCAGCAGAGGTTAGAACATAAGGTGTAGAGGGAAATGCGGGAAGAGGCACCGAGCACTAATATGGAGGGGCAGGTGGACAGGGGAAGATGTTGCGCGTATGTTACTTCTAAGGTAGGGGGCAGTGTTTCTCATGTTCTTTGATTACAGCTTCAAAAGCACTTCGAAATTGCTCCCCCCTGCACGGTGGTTTGTTGCAGTATATACAGAGGAATGTTGTCTTTGAAAGATATGGATCAACAGCCTCTTTTATTGCTTGCAAGGTAGCTGGTGGGATTTTATATCCCACAGAGGTAGGCTGTGTGGTTACAGCATTGGTTGAGGAAGATGAGGTAGAGGAATACAGCCTACTGCTCCCTAAGAAAGCAACACCCTGTCTGAGAGCATTGCAGTAGTTGGATTTGGTGTGATGCTGCAAGGAGAGGGTGCCGTAGGAGTACTGTCCAGGTTATCCGCGACTCAGTACAACCTTGCACTCAGTGCATTTCACTTTGATAGCTTTAACCATTGGTACATTTCCAACAGTGATAAAAAACTGCCACACCCGTGATTCTCTCTGAGCGTTAGAGGTAGGCACCTCTTCTACCTCATCTTCTTGGTCTTTTTGATTGTCTTTTGAAGTATTACGCTTCTTTCGTTGTGTATGTCCTCCAGCTGGTGGTGGTGGTGGTGACTCTTGGGGAGGAGGGATGGCAATATCTGATGCCATTTCTAAGATAAATAGCAGTTTTCCTAATATGCTTTCAAGTATAGCAAGTAAATTTTGGTATATTTTGGGGTAAGTATGATATTAGTAAGTTGTAGCAAATTGGGGTGCACTGGTAAAAACCCATGAAATTCACTTGAAAATCTTTGTTAAAGGGACGTTATGGTTAAGTTGCACTAATAAAAACCCATGAAATTCAATGAAGAAATGATGTTAAAGGGACGTTATGGTTAAGTTGCACTAATAAAAACCCATGAAATTCAATGAAAAAACGTTGTTAAAGGGTCATTATGGTTGCAAGTAAAACCGAAACCCTCCAGAAATTCTCCAATTATAGTAAGCTAAGCAACCATAACTCGCCTCGCCATCATGCACTGCAAGACTAACACTCAGTACAACAAAAATGACATCACAAATGTGATTGATGACATCACTGATGAAATCATGTATGAAATTAATTTTGATGAAAAGTCCCTACAAGTGGTTGCGTCTATAATGTTGGTAACAAGTTTAGTTTAGTTTAGTTTGTTTATTTATAAAGCGCAACCAAACCCTCAGGTAACTGGGCGCATAATCATGTGTACAGCCGAGTTACATATCGTTACACGAACATCATAAATAAAACAGACAGAGCGTACATTAGTTCAGGCTCTGAAAGTTTACATACAGGAGTAGAATATACTGAGAACAGAATGCACAGAGGGCAAGTTACAGTGGCAGATGCGGACCGAGTTACAGGTTGGTCCTAAAATGCTATGGCTAGAGTAAACATTGCTATAAGTCGAGCGCGGCAGCTAGCCAGTCATGTCGGTGATATTCTGGGTGTTTAGGCTAGTAGCCATGATTTTACCATGGTTCTGAATGGCCAGAATGCGGTTTCCGATCTAATTGTAGTGGGGAGGGTGTTCCAACATTGTGCTGCGAGCACTGGAAAGCTGGAGCCTCCTGCAGTTTTTAGGTTATACTTGGGGATCTTTAGTTGGTGCAGGTAAGGTGTTCTAGTGGGTCTAATGGGGCAGTTTCTAGAGAATTTGTCAGAAAGATAGCGTGGGGCAGTAAGTGATAGGCACTTGTGGGTGATGACCAGTGTTCTTAGCTTGATTCTATCACGGATCGGGAGCCAGTGGACTTCTTTTCTAACCGTGGATATGTGTGCCTTGCACGGGAGGTTGAGGGCACATCTTAATGCATTATTTTGCAGGATCTGGAGTTTGTTCAGGTTGTTAGAGGTCGTGCCTAGGTAGAGTGTGTTGCAATAGTCTAATTTAGACAATATCAGTGCTCTCGATAGGGTGAGGCAGCTGGGGGTGGAGAGGAAAGGCCTACAGGCATTGATCAATTTATTGGTGTATGAGGTAGCTGAAATGGTCGAGTTTATTTGTTTCTTTAGTGATAAGGTAGAGTCGAGGTATACACCTAATGTTTTAACCTCTTTGGAGACTTTTATGATGTTGCCATCAATGGTAAAGGATTGGTATTTTTGGTCTAGTTTCTTGAGGCGAGCCTGGGAGCCTACGATAAGTAATTCTGTCTTATCGTTGTTGAGGCACAGACTGTGTGGGGCCATCCAGGCTTGGATTTCTGAATAGATATCATTAAGCTTTGCCACATCTTCTTCATAGCTACCAGTGAGCGTGATGAGGACCTGGTTGTCGTCTGCATAATTGGTGAAGCTGACACCCAGATCGTCAAGACGGTCAAATAGGGGCTTCGTGAAAATGTTGTAAAGAGTGGGAGAAATGCAAGAGCCTTGCGGCACGCCACATGTGATTGGGATAGGGTCCGCAGCTGCAGTGGGGGCGAAGACTCTAGTCGACCTGTCCGACAGAAATGACTTGATCCACTTAGTGGCATTCTGTGAGAATGCAGCAGCTGAGGAGAGGTGTTGGGTGAGGATCTGATGGTCGACCAGATCGAAGGCCGCAGAGAGATCCAACAGGAGCAAGATGGCTAGTTTGTTTTTTATTGTTTTTTACAAGATGTCAGGGTTGATCATGAGACCTATCATGAACTACTGAATGTATTAAAGAATGCACTCATCTAAACAAAACATTATATGGGAGTGTTGTTAATATAGGAACCTGATCATACATAAACATAGGCAATAGCTGCAGCATGCACCATAGAAGTACAATATTTATAATCTAGTAATTTTGGATAGTAAAATAATGAACGCTACCTTATCAGAGTTTTGAGTAATGTTAAACATATAATAACTGGCTAACTATTGATTTCTTACTACACACTTGTGCTAGTAAAAACAACGCATATGAAGACTGAGAAACCTGAAATTGTCTCAACCGCTAGTCCCCGGGGATCTGTCATCCAGGTGGCCTGGGCACAGCCATCGCTTTTAGATCCAGCTCCTGGGTGTAGACCAGTGTGGGAGGATCACCTGGATGAGGGGTCCTCAGGGAGTGAAAGTGGGACACCAGAGGGTGAGACATGGAATCCCCTTCCTCGTAACACCTTTTCTCCATCCTACCAGGTAGGATACCTTGGAACTCACCCCCCCTTTCCCAACACAAACACTGTTTCACAGACAGCTCACTGTGAGAGAAAACACCCGAGCAGTATACCCGACATGTCCCAACACAAGGGTCAGACATAGTCAGCCAATTACTGATAATTACACATACTTGACCTCCATCACACTTCCCCACATGGATAAAAATGTGGGGCATGAAAGTACACTTTGAGCAAGGCAAACACACACAACAAAGCAGGAGTTCTGAGATGGTAGTTTAATACGAGGAGAGCAACAGCAAGACCAGAAATGGTTGCAAGGAGGGTATTGCCCTTGTCCTTTTCAGATGATAATAACTGCTACTTTCACAAGCCCTCAAGAATAAGAAACATAAGACCAGGAATGAAAGCTGAAGAAAGGTGCATTGTGTGTCGAAGGTAATTGAGCTCTCCCTCATCGATAGCCAAGATGGGCAGGAGTGATTGTCGCTGTGGTACTGTCCTTGGCTCCAAAAACAAAGCCGCTTCAGTAAAGTCAGCATAGCCGGTGAGTCTGGGAGACTGATAGCAGACCGGTCTGTGTTACAGCCAAGGTTGCAAGCAGCAAAATTGTATGAAGAAATCTGCAAAGAACAGAGTGTAAGGCATATGTGATGAGGGATGTGAATATAATTGAATATCCAAAGAGTGACTGAACTTTTGAAACCAAGGTAGATGCCATATTGAGTGGCCCGGTGCAATGTGGGTGCACATTTGAAGGTCTCTATTAGGCATCGAACGGCAAGTGTAAAATTGTGAACTGTGGAATCAAAGTGGTCCTGCAACGGGTCAAGCAAAACCCTGTGCACATTCAAAAGTCTTCAATAGCTAATACGAACTGTAATTGGTCCGAGCCTGGCTGAGGGAGACTAATTCAATAGAAGAGATATGAGCTTGGCTGAGGGGGGTCTGGGATGAACCATGAGTCACCCGAGAAAAGATATTCTATAAGCATTGGAGAAGAGGATTTGTTCCCAGAAGAGGGGGATCCAAACTTAAGAGTGTTGGAAAAAAGTGATCAGAGCCCGGCTGAGTGGGATCTAGGCTGAAGAGTGAATCGCCCTACTCAAATAAGTTTTCATTTGTTTGTTACATCAGGCCCTCTGTATCAAGAGAAGTTTGATAACTTAATAGACTTGGGCATAGAAGACCCTGATGCTTGTAATAGAACTGTGTCCTCATGCCGAAGAAGCCCAAGAGTGTGCTATGTTTGAGTGAACCACCTTGTCCCATGCTGAAAACGTGGGGAAGGAAGGCCCATGGCCTGAACATCCTGACTTATCATTTGGTGAACACTTCTTTCTTTTTTATGAACATTACCCACACTACTTGTAACTTAGCGGTAAGGATTGGCAATATGTTTTTTATTATAGGCCCTTTTAATTTGAAAAGACTCCACTAGGACTACATTATTAATATTTGATGGTCCTAGCTTGCTCCGATCTTAGATTTAGGTTTAGATAGGCATTTATCACACCCTTGATAAAGTTCAATAAAAATCCTTGAACTGTGGTCACCTGTGTCTGTTTTACTTTGATACCATGCCTTCCCTACATGTGGTGTCAGCTGTGGGATGTGACTCAATTGAAACAAATCAGGGAACCCTAAAATTCCAGAAGATTAATCATAGAGCCTCCAATCCCTCTGTTGCCACAAAAGAATCAATGGACTTCGATATCTGTAACAGTAGAGAGGCTACTATCCCTGCTGGGAAAAGAGGAATAATTCCCCCAGACTTAGAGCTGACACACCCTCCTGGGTGTTATATAAGATTGGTCCTGAAATCTGGCCTGGCATGGAAGTTTGGTATAGACGTTCTAGCAGGCGTCATCGATCCCGACTTCCAGGGAGACATGAAGGTTCTCTTACAGAACCAAGGCATGATCCCATTTGAATTACATCATGGAGACAAAATTGCCCAAGGTATTCTTAAAAAGGCGTTATTTCTCTTCCTGATGAAACTATTACAGCTCAACCAAGTTTACAATTGAAACGCTAACCATATGAAGATGTGTTAGGTAGTTAAGAATCACAAAATAAAAATACATTTAATTTAATAACAAGTTGCATGTGTTTTACTTGCATTAAGCTAACGTGTTTTACTTCAACACCATAACTCCAAAACCGTTATTGAATAAAACAATCATCTGCTATTGGCCTTATAGACCTCAGAAGGAGTTGCTACAGAATAATGACCCTTCACCAACTTCATCACCTCGGACCAGACCCTGGTGACTGGTCATTATCCTGCAATAGCAACCCCTTTTCTCTTTCTATAAGTGTATATTGTTATGATCACAAAGGAAACATTGTTAAGACAAAGGCAGATCAAAAGAATGACATGCATTCAGGAAACCCATCCTATTTGAATTGAAGCAAATGGTATCTACGAGATTGTACCTCATGAATAAGTGGATTTCTTTAAGATGATCAACTAAGCTTTTTCATTTTAGAGCCGCAGCTACAAATTGGCCCAGAAAAGTGATGTGGGATGGGATGGGATGCCGCCACGCGTATGTAAATAACAGCATTACGATACTGGTGAGGAGGTTATGTGCCAATGTCCTCTTTGATAAAGAAAACTATTGTTACTTTATGTGACAGTGCTCACTTACTGTAAATGAAAATACAACACCATTTTAGACATCTGTTTTGGATGTGAGTGCCTTTACCAAAGCTGTCAACTGGTGGACCCAGTTAAAACGGATCCAGTTGAATTGTGTCATATTTCAGTATCTGAAAAAAGGTGAGGCAAGTTGCTTATGTGTATATACCAAAAGACTGAAAGAATAATCCTACCCTACCATCTTGAAGTAAAGAGAGTTTATGGGCTATCTCGTCGACAGTTATACCAATTCAAGACTCCTGTTGGAGTATTACTCTTTAATGAGGAGTCTGTTAGAATATTTTTCTGCCCTAGTGTTCTTTTAAGTAAATAACTCATGGTTCTCTTATTGCCTAATCCTCCGTTTAGATAAACTAGAGATCATTATCATTCATAGAGGTCTGTAAAAGTAAAATGCAAATTGGAGGAAGGCCCTGGCGCCAGTCAACTGATGTGTGATGCAGAGCAAGTGCATCCAGGTGAAAGCCCTGTTATAACATTGGCCATGTTTTAGAAGCAAGTTGAGATGTCTAGGTTTGGTTATTGGTAAGTGGTGCTTTTAAAATCATTGTTTTTGTTTTCCTAAAGCTTGTACATTTATCTGTTTTCAACTTTTGTGATGGATTAGATTGTTTCTTCATATTTTGCAGGTCTTTATGTTCTAAAGCCACTCCTGCACTGCAGCACAAAGCCAATCTGCATCAACGAAGCCAGATCTACTTGCTTTGCACATGCTTGTTTATCTAGTCCTTTTTATTTTATCCTAGGCTCGCCATATTGTTTGTACATGTTTGACCTTTGATTTCGCATTACTAAAGTGCTTACAGTGGTTTAACACAGACACCTTTGCAGTGGTTTTTCTACACTCTTCATATGACCCTGACTTTTTATATGCAGTATAGTTGTAATTAAATAAAACTTTGGAGTTGTCATTTTTATTTCTGCTTTTTCATTTGAATGGACGCATACAAATGCCTTTAACACTGCATATCGCTTTTAGCCAATAACCACATTTTATGTCTGCAGCAGATCTAATTCAGGCGTATCATTTAATTTGATTTTTTAAGGAACAAGGCCAACCTTGCCAGCCATCCATTACTGAACCACTGAGCATTAATGTTGAAATCAATTACATCCGGATGATTCAGCATTCCTCATTATAATTTAAGTATGCATTAAGGTGTTAGGAATTCGGAAAATGCACTGTAAAAATGTATTTATTGAATTCCCACCATGACATTGTGAGGGTATTTAATTTATAGGGAACGTAATGTCAATATTTGGAGCATTTTAGCTGTACAAGTGTTCGGCATGGTGGGAGAAAGGTGTTTACTGTTTGTCCCCGGAGAAATACTTGAACTTCTCACCTGAAGATAGAACATTTCTGAACAGGAGTTTGCCTTGACAACTGTCAGTATGTAAAAATGACAACACCAAGCATGCGTTTGAGGGGTTGGCTACTGTGTTGTCTAAAACCAGCCTCTGTATTTATTTTCAGTAATTAAGACACAGTAAAATGAAGAAAT
Organism: Ambystoma mexicanum; assembly: GCF_040938575.1. NCBI lineage: Eukaryota > Metazoa > Chordata > Amphibia > Caudata > Ambystomatidae > Ambystoma > Ambystoma mexicanum. The sequence continues at coordinate 1,078,777,525 of NC_090935.1, read as the reverse complement.
CCAAGCAAAGAACTGATCCTTAAGCCTGCATTCAGACTGAACCAGAGAAACACTGAAGAAGAGAAGGTACAAATCACAAACCACCGAGAGAATAATAATGATTGTACTGATGATAGCACAGCTAATGGTATACATTTGTACAAAAGGTACGTCTTACGAAGAAAAGATCAATTGTGTAACTTCAACATCATAACATCAACACATCAAAAAAAGCGACGTATATATGCCATGGGCCTGATTCACATAACTGTTTTCTTCATGTCTAACAACCACACAACAGACAAAAAAAACTCTAGCAAATCATGGGAACGCTGATCAACAAGGTGCTCTGTGCATGCACCTTCACTGCTGTGGGAGGGACTGGAGGCATTTGCACGAATATTCCTTTTTAATAAAAGGATGCACCTGCACGTGTGTCAGTCTCTGCATTCATTCCCCAGTGCCTGGTCTTCCATGTCGCAGACCAGGTGAAGGGGAATACATACATGAGTATTTCATGTTTAATATTCATTTCCAATCTCAGAACTGGAGAAGATTAATTAGTAATAAGTAATGAGCCTTGCAAGGCCCATCAATGCAAATGCACTCGCTGATGCATAGGTAGGAGGGTGCCTCCAATCCCCCATACACATGGGGTCATAGGACCAGTGCATAGTCAAGTGTCATGAACATGCCCAAAACATATATGTAAGGGGTGACTGAATGCATTTCCTCTACAGATTCTCAATCACTTATCACCCCCCCCCCCTCCTATATTTTGAATCTTAGAGGTGGCATCATTTGGCAGAGTGGCTCAAAGGTAAACAACCATCATCAAACATTTATGTGAAAAGATGTCTGTCTGAAATGCAAGCTTCAACAATGTATTAACAATTAGTAATGCATTAATCTTTGTAGTCTTGAAATGGCAACTTAAAGCACACACAGCAGGATAAACAACAATGAGATAAGAAAGAAATGGGTACTGTTATGTTATGTTACGTTAACGGTACTTATATAGCGCATCGTCACCAACGGAATTGGTCCCCAGGCGCTCTGGAGGATCTGTAAATGAGAAGGTGGGATGGGTTAGTAAGGTGAAGAGGGCGTAGGATAATGAGAGGAGTGGTGTACTGTTGGCAGCTTCAACTCGGTAGTCACCGGGTGCTGAGCTTTGGTGTGAGTATTGGATCGGTGTCAGTCCACGTGTGCTGTTGGTGCGGCTTATGTGTTGTTGCAGTGTGGTGAAGTCCGTGCAGCTGTTTGTGCGAGAGATGGTTGTGTGAGTTTTTTAAGTATGCAGAGAGTTAGAGTTTATATTGGTTAGTGGGTTATGTGACATTTAACATGCAAGCATTCAAAGTTCTGTCTAAGTGTAGCACTTGCTGACCTACACAATTCAGTCTGAGTGTGGCACTCACCAACCCTTACAATACCTTCCAGATACCGCACAGGCCAATGTTCATAATTATATCCAAGTGCGGGACATGCCAACATTCTCAATTCATTGTGTAATGCTCCTCCAGTGTAATGCTTGGCAATCTTTATAATGATGTCTAGGTGTGGCACATTCTAACATTCACAATCCTGTCTAGATATGGCGCAGGCTAACATTCTCAAATTTAAGTGTGGCACATGCTAACATTCAAAATTCTGTCGAGATACGGTGCAGGCTAATGTTCTCAAATCTAAGTGTGGCACATGCTAACATTCACAATTCTGTCTGGATACGGCGCAGGCTAATGTTCTCAACTCTAAGCGTGGCACATGCTAACATTCACAATCCTGTCTAGATATGTCGCAAGCTAATGTTCTCAATTCTAAGTGTGGCACATGCTAACATTCACAATCCTGTCTAGATATGGTGCAGGCTAATGTTCCCAACTCTAAGTGTGGCACATGCTAACATTCACAACCCTGTCTAGATAGGGCGCAGGCTAATGTTCTCAAATCTAAGAGTGGCACATGCTAACATTCAAAATTCTATCTAGATACTGCGCAGGCTAATGTTCTCAAATCTAAGTGTGGCACATGCTAACCTTCACAATTCTGTCTAAATATGGTACAGGCTAATGTTCTCAAATCTTAGTCTGGCACATGCTAACATTAATGATTCTGTCTAGATATGGCGTAGGCAAATGTTCTCAAATCCAAGTGTGGCACATGCTAACATTCACAATTCTGTCCAGATACGGTGCAGGACAATGTTCTCAAATCCCAGTGTGGCACATGCTAACATTCACAATTCTGTCTAGATACGGTGCAGGCTAATGTTCTCAAATCCAAGTGTGGCACATGATAACATTCACAATTCTGTCCAGATACGGCGCAGGCCAATGTTCTCAAATCCAAGTGTGGCACATGCTAACATCCACAATTCCGTCCAGATACGGCGCAGGCCAATGTTCTCAAATCTAAGTGTGGCACATGCTAACATTCACAATTCTGTCCAGATAAGTTGCAGGCTAATGTTCTCAATTCTAAGTGTGGTGCATGCCAACATTCACATTTCTGACATTTCAATAGGAGTTCTGTCAAGTGTGGTGTATGCTAAGCCTTCCTAATTCCATTCAATTAGGCAGATGCTGACATTTACAAACCTATCTAGATGGATTGCATGCTAGCGTCCACAATTCCCTCCAGGTGTGACACTTGTTAACATTGACTAGTATGTTAGGATGCAGTGCAGGCAACATTTCAAACACTGCCATGGTTGAAATCCGGCTGGTGGTCACACAGCTTGCTAAGTATGCATGGGATAAGTCTATGCCAGAAAATTGATATGGGAAGATAAGGTAGAGTGGTGGGGGCTTTCTGGTGTAGAGTAATTGCTCTACACCCACCCATACAACACTTACAGTTTTTGTTGGTGTCTGTTAGCTGCTGGCTTCGTTGGCTTCCCCTGCTGACACCTGCAGACACTTTCTGGAGCCGCCTCTGTTGGAGCCCCCCTTTGCCTTGGGGCCCTTAGCCGCAGGGGGCTGCCGGGCAGGGGGCTGCCCTGCAGTCGGTAGTGATGAGCTCGGGGTGGCCAATCGTGGGTGGAGGGATGGGGGAACACTGGGGTTATATGAATAAAGCATGGGGAGATACAGCCAATCACAGGGGTGAGAAGGGCTGGGAGGCGGGAGGAGGGAGGGAGAAGCAGGAAGAAGGTGCCGGAGGCAGAGGGGCACAAAGGGCCTCGAGGGCAATTAGAATGCAATTTCTGAAAAAAATGGGGTCGTTCTAGGAGCCCCTCTCACCTGATGCTCTGGTGTAAGTGGAGGCAGGTCACACGGCAGGGTCACTAGGCCCTGGAAAGAACGGGGACATACAGTCAATTATGGGGGTGGGAGGGCCTGGGAGGCGGGTGGAGGGAGGGAGAAGCAGGAAGAAGGTGCGGGAGGCAGAGGGGCACACAGGGCCTGGAGGGCCTTTAGAATGCAATTTTTATAAAAAAAATGGGGTCACTATAGGAGCCCCTCTCACCTGATGCTCCAGTGTAAGTGGAGGCAGGTCACACGGCAGGGTCACTAGGCCCTGGAAAGCACGGGGAGATACAGCCAATCACAGGGGTGGCAGGGCCTGGGAGGCGGGAGGAGGGAGGGAGAAGCAGGAAGAAGGTGCCGGAGGCAGAGGGGCACACAGCGTGTGGAGGGCCTTTAGAATGCAATTTTTGAAAAAAATGGGGTCGCTCTAGGAGCCCCTCTCAACTGATGCTCCGGTGTAAGTGGAGGCAGGTCACACGACAGGGTCACTAGGCCCTGGAAAGCACAGGGAGGTACATCCAATCATAGGGGTGGGAGGGCCTGGGAGGTGGGAGGAGGGAGAGAGAAGCAGGAAGAAGGTGCCAGAGGCAGAGGGGCACACAGGGCCTGGAGGGCCTTTAGAATGAAATTTAAAAAAACAAAACAAAAAAAAACAAATGGGGTCACTCTAGGAGCCCCGCTCACGTGATGCTCCGGTGTAAGTGGAGTCAGGTCACACGGCGGGGTCACTAGGCCCTGGAAAGCACGGGGAGATACAGTCAGTCACAGGGGTGGGAGGGCCTGGGAGGTGGGAGGAGGGAGGGAGAAGCAGGAAGAAGGTGCCGGAGGCAGAGGGGCACACAGGGCCTGGAGGGCCTTTAGAATGCAATTTTTGAAAAAAATGTGGTCACCCTAGGAGCCCCTCTCACCTGATGCTCCGGTGTAATGAGGAATAACCATAGAGGGTTGTGAGTGGTACTAATGTAAATAAACAATAGCCACGCCTTAACTGTTAATAAGCATACACCTTTGAATTTAGGGCACAGCAAATGTGTTCATTGTTCACCTTTAGTAAAATGGACACAGCATTCTGTGCTGAAAAATATAGATAAACATGCATCCAGACATAGAACTTTTTTAATTTAACAATTATATGCAATAGGGTGAAGTGGACCACTGTGGCAAAACATCTAGATGGATATAGGTTTTGAAAGACACAGGATGATTTCATTAACTTCTTAAATGCTGCACATAAAACTGTTGCAATACAAGGCCTGCATTTATTGCAGGTGTTGCAAGGGCATTGCAACCCACATGCTTTGGACAAGCCTAAACTGTCACATTCTGCATAGCGAAGAGATCAAATGAATACATTGATACTAAGCAGTAAAATGTCCATATACATGCTAAGATAAAACATACATTTCCAGTGAGGAAATGGCCATCACATTTGATAATTTGAAACTACAGCCTTATGAAATAAGGCACACAACAGCTTGATGTGAACACTCTGGCCCTGACTCTTGGATACTTTGCGCCAAAAAAACGGGATTTGTGCACCATTCTGCCCGCAAATCCCTGTTTAACAAATGGGGATTTGCGGGCAGAATGGCTCACAAATCCCGTTCTTTTCGGCGCAAATAATCCTGGAATCAGGGGCTCTGTTTTAGCACTAAACAACAGAATAACATGGCAGTACATATGGGTACTTTCCATCTTATGCAACAAACCAAAAGTAGCAAGAAGCAACATGGCGAGCATTAGTTAAGTCATAAGTAGAAGACAATTTCCTTTATCTCTCTGCTCTCACTTCAGAACACTAAAAGGAGGGGATATATGGCACATTATTGGACAGCATTTTGTAGATTTTTCCAGATTATCTGAAAACAGTCAGAGAATGTGATACACTATATTAAAACAAAAATGTAATTTTGAGGAAGAAACAGATGGCCTTTGTCAGTATGGATCCAGAGGTGGAAAAAGATATAGGCCACTGTGGTAAGATTAAGGAAGACTGGCAATATTAGATACAAAATATTGCCTCCCAGCATAATCTTTCCAGTTAGTCCAATAAAAGCGAATATGAAAAATGAGAATCAGAAAATATTGAGCTAGGGCAAGTCATATGACCCAGATATGGAAAACTGCACAATTGTAAAATCTGAAGTAAAGATACAGCTGTCTTGTTATATTAACAGATGACAATTGAAGTAAATAATCAATTACTACAGATAAATACATATGAACATGTTAACTGCAAGGATAATGTTCTGAAAATGTATTTAGATATTGTTGAACTCTTTGAACATGGAACGTGAAGAGTTTGTGACTTTTGATGAAAATTACATTTTTGGGATTTAGTTCCATGGAAAGGACACAATAGGAAAAGATAATTTTGTAGATTTTCATTACGTTGAATAGCTGGAACAGGATTATTAAATAAAAGTGGGTTTCCACCTTCATTTGACCTATGAGATCAGGTGGAATTCCTAAGAATACATAAAGCAATCCCTTATTCTCAAATGAAAGTATGATTCTGTTCTGTTTCAAAATCCAATCTTATATTTATGCCATAGAAGCAACATAGTCATTCGACTTCCTTGATAAAAATCAAAACATACAATAAAGTTGTACATTCTCAGTGACTGACAACTGTGGAAGGCTTCATGTTATTACACTATACAAATAGATTGTTTTTAACTGTAATAAAACACATATGCATATATAAAATAAACATATACATTTGAAGTTAATAATTGTATTGTCTCAATGAGTCCTAAACATAGTGGATGCAATTGGGGCAGTTGATTAACACAGTGTGAACGCAAATCATTTACTATTACTAGTGGAATTGGGATTTATGTGTTTTTTTGTAATTATTCTTTTCTACTGCACCAAATTCTTTCAAGGAGTGCTTGCTATTGATGAAGGCGCCCACAAGTAGGAGAGTGAAGTGTTAAACCAAATGCTCATCTTGATTTTTTAATCTTTGCAATTCATTTGTGATAACAATACCTGTTTTGTTATATTGATGTGGAGCAAGGAAGGGCGTATATTGATGTGCTACATGTGTTCTTAAATGATATAGCATTGATAAAACAAGCATGTCATTTTTGACAATTATTGTTTAGATGACTCTTAGGAAACAATCACCTGAAATATGATTTTGTCTAGAGTTTTTGATATATTGTGCTCACTCATTATGAGACATGTGTATATTTACATAACATATTTGAAGAACATATAGAAGAGTAAAGGTTAAACTAACAAAGATGTAGCATCTGCAAACATTAGGAATGATAATGTTAAGGTAACAACATAATAAATCTTATCAATGCAATTTTAAAAATAATGTATTAAATCAATTATCATACAAACGTTAACCCACCCCATTTCTGTTTTGTAATATTTCAGTTGGATTGGGTTGTAAAATGTATTATGGGAAAATGGCAACCGTAACAAACTTTGTTTTTGCTTTGTAATATGATGGTCGGGTTGTAAAATGTTTTACAATGAAGGTGATGTCATGTGTTTTTATGGATATTTGTGTTTGTTGCAAATGTGAAACTGTTGTTTATAGATGTATGTTTTTAAGTTATTTGTTGAGAAACTCTCAAATAAATCTAGGTGAAATATGTTTTTATCAAACATTATCCAAATAAATGTGTGTGATAGATTTCAAAAACAAAGTACACACGTGTAAACACATATGTTACTTTCACATAAGAACATTTCAAAAACATGCAAAGGTACTAAAATATGAACATTGGTGAAATGGTTAATAAATGAGTTTTCAGCATAAAATGTTTTCTTTTCAAAGAAAGAGGGTAGAGTGCAAACAAATAAATTACAATATTTACTCATGTGCAGTATATTTTAAACACAGAGTATTTAATCTTGAAAGCATGTCGTAATTGGTAGTACATTAATATTTGCAGATGAATATCAACATTTGTTCCTACTATCTCTCATCTGCCTTTTAGCTAATATTTGTCCCACACCTCTACTCCGTCCCTCACTTTGTACTGCCTTCACTCTAGCACTTCTTCCATCATGGTCACATCTCTAACACAGCTGGCCTACTTCCACTTAAAATGTCTCATGTTGATTGTCTCTAGTGACTGTTCCATTTACCCCCCATTTATCCCCCCAACAACCTGGTCAGAATGTCACTCACACTCACACCATTGTAAGAATGTTTGTCCCGGGAGGATAGCTCAGCGGCAGAGTGCGCGTCTTGGAAGCAAGACTACACGAAGCAACACAGGTTCGATCCCCGGGTCCGCGCTTAGAAACCTCTGGGTGTTTAAGCGCGATATATAAATACGTAACTAAGACAAAAAAACACAATTACGCAACTAAGAAAAACAAACAGCGCCTCGATGCCTGCGGGCTGTGTGAGCGCTTTATAAATGTAAAATAAATAAAAAATAAAAAATAAATAAGAAGCTTGCGGCTTCCCGTCAAATCTGATTCCTTATTTATTTCACGTTTGCTTTTACTGTAAGGAGCATTGTTCCTTCCTGTATGAATAAATAAATACTGCAAACATAGTTACACATTTGAAACATCCTAAAAAAAAACTCAAGATACTCTGTTTCAATGTTTGGTTAAGTTGGGCGTACCACTAAATCAACAATTTGATAAGTCTTAGGTGGAGGTTTATGTTTGTACTGTTTCACTTTTTACTTTTATGTTTATTTATTGTTAGTGCGTAACAGTTCAAATGAACTTTTAGCAATTCAAATTATAATATTACATGCAATTTATAAACATATATTATGGATTTAACAATGTAATACACCAGTACAATTATGAAAATGTTCATAAAACATACTTCAAAAATTATTTAATTGTGTCCCTTTATAATACACTCTGTCATGTCTATCATTGATGTAACTCTATTAATCACTTGTAGTGATCAGAACCGATACATTCATAATTTTAATAGATTATTACAGCATATTGAATTGTCCTATGTTTATGTTATATTAAAATGCATTATTTATTATCAGTAGATTTTAATTTCTTCATCACTATGCCCCTTGAGCCAACTCAATGGTAAAGGCATCTTTTTATGCATTCTTGCTAAACATCTGCACCAGAATGTTTCAGGTTTCATATGATCCAAGTTGTGTACAAATCTGCATAGATGTAGCATGTATTCACGGGCCAATGTTAAACATTCAGATAAAACTTGTCAATTGGTTTCCAAATTATTCAATTATTTGCACATTCTACAGTGCCTGTTTTGTTTGGTAACACCATAGCTAGGACCACATGCAATCATTGGTAAATAATGCATTCTCAATTTCTTTAAGAATCTTCTTAATTGTGGTGAAAGATATTGTACTACATAGTCCGGTGGGGTCATGAATATAAAATTCAACTGTGCAAATGTTTTCACGCTTTTTAGTTTTGTAATGAGTTCATGTTTTTTAATCCACTCATATACTTTTTTTTTTATCTCTAATACCGATTTTTAGTAATCCTTATCACATGATGGTTCCCAACCTATTTTATGAAAAAAGACTTGTTATCTTAAATTGTCTTTAATAATGGACTAGATGTATGTTTTTCATGGTAAAACCAAACAGATATAAGGAAAGACATTTCGGCGCTTTCAATGCATTAGTATAAATTAATCCTTTCTTTAGCAAAACATGTGCAGTGAAAGAGATTAGTCCAAATTCGAGATGTATGTCCTCTATCGGTATGCAATTGAACAATCCCAATACTTTCCTCTAAATCTTTCCCCTTAATATGTCTAGCCATTTATGATTCTGATCAAAATTCACCTCACAAGCATGTAGTATAGTGACAATTTAGCTTTGTTTAAAAACTAATATGATGCCTTTTCAGGCTATAACCAGCAGCATTCATTGCAAATGGCTGTGTTATGGCCATAGGTGGGAGGGCTTTACATCATTTCATTTCTATCAATGCATTGTAATTCGTATCTACTGTCATCACATGTCCCAGGATGATGTACAAGCTGATGTGTTCTGTAATGCCCTCCTCAATGTTCAATGTGTGTGCCCTTATTTTACACCGCCCAAAGCACATACATTTTTTCTTAGTTATATTTTTTTGTAGAGCATTTATTTGTGTTTCTTCGTTTAGTGCATTAGCGCTTATCCTTAGCCCATTGAATGCATGATCTAAGATGATCACATGACTGCATGAGTGAGTCACAGAATATAGCTTTTCCCAATACTTGGGGGAACGTCATTAATGTGAGCCAACATTTCCATGAAGTCAGCCTGCTAGATGTTGAACAGCACGGGGGCAGCACACAGCCTTGTTTCAAGAATTTGTGTGTTGCTATTTCATTTGTAAAGTGCCACATTCTGATCAACCTCACCTACCGTTTTGTAATGTTTCACTTTCTAGATATTTCCTTTTAATAGTATGTGTTACACTTGTGTTAACTACAGTTGAACTGGATGTTTGCTTTTTCTGCCTTGGTTTGTTTTATTTTCATAAACATATATGACAACATTGAAGAATTTCCCAACTTATATTTTTTGTCATTAACTATTATGTACTTGCAGATGCTGCAGATGACCTCTGCCACATTTTGGACATCATCCAGGTGAAGAGCTTCAAAGAAGAGATCATATGTTTCAAAATGGCATTGTTCCAGAGGTTGGTGTAATTAATTTTGTAATGTAAGTGGTTTCAACCAGCACTCCACCTAAGTGAATGCCTGGCTTGAGATGCCCAGCTGGAACCCTTAATTATATATTTTTATGTCTAAAGTTCTTTTATTTCCGAATGATGTACCCTTATATCACGCCCCTCTCTTTGAATCCCACCGGTCTCACTGAACCAAGAAGAAGGTTGTTTTGCAAAGTTAAAAGATTTATTTTATGAATTGAACAATATATATATCACACTTGTATGAATTTGAACAATATCTAGATATCACACTATTTTTATTTATTGAATGATCAGCGTTGGGTGATATTACAATAATCAACAATCTCTTTAATCAATAGGAGTATGGATGAGAGGAATAATGTAGCATAGAATAGAACTTTGTATGGATTCAATGAAATGCAATGATAGGGAATTAATGTAGCACAGAAATATAATTTGATATGAATTCAATCAAATGCAATATAATCACTCTTTCCCCTTGATACCACTCAATCCCCCCTAATATGCAATATAGAGATGGAAGGGGAGAAAACAGGTTTCAGGAATATACACACGCAACAATTGCAAGTTCAATCCCAATTCCCCCCAGCAAGCAGAGAGAAACAGGAATGATTTCAAACAGGTCAAATGCTTTTGAATGTGATTTTAAATCAATGGGAAAAATACTGAAAAATGACTTTAATTCTCTAAATTGGATTCAGAGCTAGTGGGAGCCGCTTTGGATAGTTCCAGGTATACACTAGCAATGATGATTGAATGGCTGGCAGATAGGAAACTGAATTCAGAGGTTGAATGCAAAGAAATAGCTATTTTACATGTGGTGAAATTGAGCCAAATGCAGAATCGCAGCAAACTTTTCAGCAGGCTTTAAGCGAGATTGCAGAAACACTATAAGGAGTTGAAAGCTGAGGATGTTAGCTTCAATTTGACACTTAAATGTCATTCCTAGCATGTAGGGTTCAGAGGTTATGAAGGTTTTAGTAAAGGTCGATTTTTCTAAAAAGAGTCAAGATTTCAAATGAGAGATGTGCTTTTGAAGATTACAAACAAGGATTGGCTCTACACTAAGGGGCTATGAAGATGCGAGATACCAACGGTACAGCCACCAGTCCAGAGGCGCCTCTGTCTGATCTTTGCGCGCTGCGACACTTGCCTTTCTTCAGCAAATATATATTAGCGTAAAGATGATTATCACTACAATTATCACAGGATTATAAGGAGGAGAGAAGGATTCAGAATAGACAAAAGAGATTCTACAATGCAGTTCTGGATATGATAGAATGGGTTGGATGGGATTACTTAGGGATAAGAGATTGGCTATGGGCAGTTCTATGCTAGATACTCACAACTATGGTTTTGGAATGGGCCCGTCAGGATCTGGTCAAAGGGTTTTGGACTGGAATCTGCTCACCACCGGACAGGATTCAGGCGCTTGGTTCTGCACTCAGCAAGGCACTCTGGTCTCTGCACGGCCTCTTGGACTGGATCTGATGGGTTGGTTCTGGGTTACAGCTCTGCTCTACTGGTTTGGATCTCTGGGTTCTAGCATGTGTTCTTGGCAAGAAGCAGAAAAACATCACAGCCCAGCTGTTCAATTGGTTGTGCCCCTTCGAGGTTTGGGGTTAAAATCAGATTGCAAGATTTTAAGGGCCAGCTGAGAAGGGTTCAGCTTTGGGTTGGGCCTTCTGCTTTCAGAGTTCTGGAGTCTGGATCTGGGTTCTTCCTGCAGAGCGCTTCACCAGTAAATCAGTTGATCAGTGAATGTGTGTGTCTCTAGGTCCTCAACAGTCCCTATTTATATATTTCCCAGGGGGTTGGATAGGCTGATTATACTATGCCCACCCTCTCGGAAACTGATTGGTCAAAGTATTCCATCTCTCCTGATTTGAGAAGGAAACAGAGTGTAATGATGTGTCAAGATGATGCTGTGTTTATGGTCCAGGGGAAAAAACCTCCCCTTTGTTTTTACACAGAAAATATATTTTTCATATAAAGCATATTTACAATATCACCAGCTTGCTAATAATACATATGTACACCCCACATTAAATAAGGCACGTACCTGTCCAAGTCCCATCTTCTTAAGAGTTTCGGTTCACAAATGACAGTTTTTCACGCTTTTGGTTGGTTACCCAGTGTCAGATCTGTACACATTTTTCCACATATATGCGCATAACATCTGTGCATGGTCCTGTAAATTTTCATATTCCTAGCATTATCACAATTGCTACAATATTTACATTTTAATAGTTCAGTCTCTGAATATTGCACCAATTCCAGAGTGGTTTTAAAACGTGAGCCACATTTTCATTTTAATAACCTATAAATTCCAGATTTTTGCCAGTTTGGCACAGTTTTCTATGAGTGTTTTTCTCAAAAATATATTTTCTACTGCTCCAGATACACATTTCAGTCTAGCCCCAACCCCAAGGGTTTGGCTGCGCCAGAGCAACCTGAGCCTCTTCCTACTAGCAGCTGGTTTCTGTTGACGCCCAAATTTACATTTCCTTTCAGTCAAGGTAGTCTTTTGTCTCTTGTCAGAGCAACAGGCCAAAGTCCTCCTCCCACCTCCATTAACACCTCCCTGCCAGTTCCTCAGCAGAGAGCAGGAGGGAAGATTCTTTTGTTTGGGAGAAGCTGTGGAATGTCTTTGAAGCTCAGTGTGGCTGGCTTTAACTCACTTTTAAAACAATGTTTAAAATAGTCTTTTTCTAAAATCCAAATTACATTTTTACAAATATAGCCACAAATCTCTTAATTCCAGCCTTTCCAAAACATAGAGGTTGAATTGTACAACCTATATTGCTTTTGATAGGAAGTCTCTTATTTTCCATACTTTGATTTTAATGTACAAGTTTTAAATGACAGTATAAGTAAATGCCAGCTTCTGGCACAGGCGAGTGGCGGTACTGCGCCCGTATCTGACATATTTTTCCAAGCAAGCACCTTTGAATGTGGATTTTCTTCTGATGAAATGTGCTTCTCATGACATTGTGCTTAGGTAGATTCTTTAAATAAAGTGATGTTTAACACCTAACAAGGATGTTGGATCTTTTGTGATGTTTGGAAACCATGAGTTTTGCACTTTCCACAGCCCAGGAAAAACTGATTTTTAAAGCAGTTCTGGGTTTCCCTTGCAATGCACCACTGCTTTTTCAAGTAGTTTCATTTTACTCTGTGAGAAGCCCAATGATAGGTTTTGGCAGTGGTCTCCTGTGTTATCACTGAGATAGGCAAAATGGATTGGCGGCCTATTTTTCAGGTTTCCCTGCGCACTTCTCAGATTTCTAGCGCACATAAGGCTTTTCAGCGGCCATTCTGATGTTTCTGATGCAAGCAGCGCACAGTAATGTTGCAGGGCATAGACTAGTGGGTCAGAACATCCCACAGTAAATTATACGTGTACCAATGACACCATTTAACATGACCACTTAACATGATTCTATTGCTGTCAGTTGTGGGGACATTTAATATTGATGCTTCTTCTCTAGGTGAAGTTTGACATGTGCAAACAGAAGAAGTACTAGTAATAGGTAATTTGTAAAATTGCTTTATATGGAGAACAGATGTACTCAAATTCAAAATACTACTACCTTCAATAGTAGCAGTTGTTTTGTTGTTTTTTGTAAGGTCATAGAGGTTCCCACAGTTGGAATATGACATGGTTTTATAGAAATGGCAGTGGTGGATTTAATTTATTTTCAGAATGAAACACTTTGCGGCAGTTGAACTGCTACTACTAGTACTCAGTAAAACATGTATGTGTGTAGACTGTAAAATCAAAGTTTTCACATAATGCTAGTAAAAATATTAGAGGATATATGTGTTTCATTTTCCAGAATATTTGGACTCTTCCCAATTGGAATATCACTAGCTGCAGTACCAGGTGATATTTGCTTTTCAGTTTCTTGTGCTATAGCACTGTGCATTATTGTAACATCAGTACAGAGAGCAATAGGCAGTGTGGTGACAGGCAATATAGTATTTTGTAATTAGTATAGGAGAAGGTTTATTTTGTAGCAAAAGTGGGTTATTTAGAGACATTCCTTTTTATTCATTTTAATTTGTTTATTTTAGGTGTTTGGCATGGTGATTCAACTTGATGAGGTTTAGTGCATGAAACTTCAGATGCAACATGTTCAGTATTTAACGGCATATCAATACTTTCATTGTTTTCTTTTACATTTTTTAAATGAGTCATAGAGAGTGAAAGAAATACCCCATCAGAAGATTCTGTACCAACAACAAAACATGATGGAAATAATATATTAATAGTTGTTTGTTATGTTAAATTACTAACTACTTTACTTGTTTAGACCCAAATATACAGTTGTAATAGTAAACTAATTGCTTTCATGCTTTGAATATTGATTTGTATTGTTTGAAACAAATATGTTTAAAATCTTAACTACTAACACAATGTACTTTTATATGTTGTACTTCTTTTTTAAGAGGAACGTGGCTGTCATTTAGCTCCACTGTAATTCTGTTTGGTACAATCCTTCATTTATTCTTCCTCATGAGGTATCTTCAGTGGATTCAGTTGGAGTGAGGTGCTCGGGAATGATGTATGTGGGTTTTTTTTCAGTTTTTGGATTTTCTCTCCTTTTTAGCCGAATGTTTCTGGTATTTTTGTGACAATATCTTTTTTTTATTTGCAACTTTTTTCATTCTTTTTTTTCCAGCTGCAATTAAATAACAAAGGACATATCATACTTCTGTTTGAAAAGGACAATTTTGTTTTTTAAAGGAGAATGCATATTTAATTTTTTGACTATTATCTTAAAACAAAGGACTTTTTTGTGGAGAAGAGAATTTGTTTTTTTTTTATTGGTGGTCACTGTACACCTAGTAGCCTGTCACTTTTTTAAAATATACAATGGCAACGTTGAAAGCTGTAGTCAGTGGCCATGGCTAAAGGCCATAGCTAGTGGCCATTAATATGTCAGAATATACAGTTGGCACAGCCAAAGACTGTGGCCACTGGCTCATATTGTGTTGAAGACCATGGCTTGTGGCTGGTTAGTTTATATAATATACAGTGGGCACAGTCAAAGGCCATAGCTAGCGGCTGGTTAGTGTTGTGTAATACACAGTGCGCACATCCGAAGCCTATCACTTATGCCATGTTAATATTTTAAAATATACAGTACACATGGCCAAAAGATGTACACACTGCTCATGGACAATCACCATGGCTAATGGCCCATTTATATGTTAGAATATATAGTGAACATAGTCAAACATTGTGGCCACTGGCCAGTATTGTGCTAAAGTCCATGGCGAATGCCTGTTCAGTGTATATGATATATTGATAGCAACTGCTGAAAGCTGTAGCCACTGGTAAAGGCCACAATCTAATAGTTACTGTTGTAATGTAATTAGTGAGGTCATCAGTGATGTGATCTGTGATGTCATCATTGTGGTCATGGCCTGCGCAACAGGCGGTGCAAATTTAAAATGACTTTATCTGAATTTCCAGGGTTTTGTTGCATTAAGTTCTCACCTTAACATAACTGGAACTTAAGTTTTTTCCTTGAATTTCAAAGGTTTTGTTACAATGTATTGCTCATCTTAACGTCCCTGCAACTAAGGTTGTTTCCTTGAATTCCAAGGGTTTTGTTATTCCATAAATAATTAACATTACTAATACAGACAATTCAGGGATTCAAAACACTGTATTATGTCTAGAAATTTAAATAAAAAGCAATTGGATAACCACATTCCCCCCAAATAAACCTGTTGTTACAAATAATGAGTTTGCATATGTGCTCAGCTTTTTAAAGTATTTGCATGTATATGTACTGTTCATGAGTAGTTATTAAAGTGTTACAGTAACTGTCAGTATATTTTAAAATAAATATTTACAAGACTACCGCCGATATATATGAATGGCCTCCCGTGATTAATTACTGGGCTTGGGTTGTGAACCCACGATTTTAACCATTTTTTGTCAATAAAATGGAAGAATATTTTTCTAAAATAAAGTCAACGTTTTTACGAAGACCCTGATGGTTTGCAAATTTTTTCAAGGAGACCCTGAATTTGATCCGTTCTAACTCCCACCCTGTGCAGTGCGGGTCAAATTTCCGACAAAAGGCTTTTTTGGCGGAAGGAAAGTTTGGTATATATATGTATATAGATATTTTTTAAAAGGTTTTATAGCCGCATCTGCCAAGGATACATGCGCGGCATACAGCAAAGACTGGAAGAGGCGGCAACCCGCATGTGCAAAATGAGTCAAGAGAACGCCAACATACTTCAACGGGGCTGTGCATCGTCACGTATAATGTGCCAGACATTGCTATCAGGTGCTGCTGTTCCATGCATACACGTTATACCCGCCAATAAATGATCCAAAAACACATTGCGAAGTATTGAGGCGAGTACGCCCATGCCGTTTGGTGTAACCCGCACATGCAAAATAAGCTAATGGGAAGTTGAACTTCTATAAAGTGGCTATGCTTTTCGTGTAAAATGCAACAGCCAACCATAACACGCGCTTCGGATCCATGCCTACACATGACTTTTATACACATCAAAGAACTATCCAATCATACATTGCACTGTATCTACCTAGCTATGCTCATGCAGTTTGATGACATCCGTGCATACGAGACTTTCCAATTAGACATCACGGCTGTCTGTAGCCATGAATAATCACCACACCCAAAACAAAAAACTTTACATTAATCATTGCTTTCTGTACTTGCTAGTGAAAGGGTTTCTGAGTAACTGCAAGCACGTTTGATACTTCACCACTTAAACTCTTTATCCTTTTTACCAAGTTTTGCCAAAATCCAGTTTTTCTTTGTCTTGTGATTTAGGTAGTTTGTCTATTTTTTGTTTGACTTTTTTCTCTTTTTTTTGGACTTTTTCTTTTTTTGCAGCAGTGTAATTTTTGTGTGTCATTATTATTCTTTTATATTTTGCTCCCAGTTGGATATTCCAACATGTCCGACCATTACAGTAGTAGTTGTGAGAATGACGTCATTATTTGGGTTGACAATTCTTCACCACCAAGGGAGAAGCACACAGGAATGAAAAAAACTGCAGACAGATGGCGCTTCTTTAAAGTGAAAGAATACTGCTCCAGAAAAGAGGCCAAGGAGGACCCGTGCACCTTTTGCAATAAGACTCTATGCCTTGGGCTTTTCGATATCCCGTCTCAAAGTAAAGGAACATTGATAATGATCAACCGTCTGTTGCGAGTCCACTGGGCCCAGAAAAATGGAGGGGCCCTGTTCCTTGCATAGACGAAGATCAGCACCACCTGCAGAACCTCCATGCACCAGTGTATGAACAAAGCCAACTGGAAATGAAGCTTCTACATCAGCAGTGGTATCCACTATACTGACTCCTCTGTTACTGACACACAACCTTTCCAGTATGCAAATCATGTGTAAAGGATTCTGCAAATGGGTAGTCAAGGGAGATGCCACAATTGAGCAATGGCTGAAGTTAATCGCTGAACATCAGATTTCCTGTCATGCTTAGTATTTTGGCAATTTTTTGCCCTTTAAAAAAAAAAAAAAAAAATATGTTGTATTTTATTGTAATTCCCTTTGTTATTTGTTTCATCCTTATGTATTTTCCTCCTCTATTCCACCCCCCTCTTTCTGTCCCCAAAATGGCCCTTTTAAGGGACACTTTTTATGTTATAAAAATAGATAAAATTGAAAACAGACTGCAAAAATATATTACAATATCTATTGTAATTTATTTTATGCAGTTTCATTACTCCAAATTCCCAATTGTTGCCTGTAGCCATGGTGAACCCCCAGACGTCACACTATTTCAATATGGAGGCAATGATTTGGGCATTGTACGAGGGGTGTCCCTTACTTTAATGATGGAACAAGACATGTGAAAACTAATGGAACTATTTCCTCACAGCATCTTTAGCTTTTCCTATCTCACTCAGAGGCAAAATGGTGATGGACCACCAGATTTAATGGTAAAATTGAGAAATCCCAGAGAAATGTTAATAAAGCAGTTTCTGCATTCATGACAGACTACAACCAAATATGGATTGTGAACAACAACATACAGTTCTGCATGGCCAATTTCTATAGACATGGCAGAGTATACCTAACCAATGAAGGACTTGCAGTGTTCCTTCATAATATCAAAACAGTACTCTTAATGTGCTAAAGTTCTACACTCAATGTAACCCAAAACACTCCTTTTAAGGACTATTTAGCATATAAAAATACACAAATACAATAAATATTAACCAAAAACATTTTTTATTATAACCACAGCTACAGTTCATTGACTTTTATCATACTTTTACTTATGTAAAGTAACTGAAACATAAAGAACCCTAGAAAAATACATAATAGTAAACTAAATAGGCAAACATTGCACACCCTCACAACATAATACCATAAGTGAGAATACATAACCTAAAATACATTGTATGGCACATATAAAACTATACTACATTTGTTCCTTTTTATATTAATTTTGTTAAATAGTCTCACATGCTCAAAAGTCTGAAAACACACTTCCAAAATAAAATAAAAAAAGACTCTAATATCTACCAGGTCACTGGCCCTAGCCTTCGACCATGGCCAGTGAATTTTCACCCCAAAGTCACTATATCTAAACAAGGTTCTTTCAAAGAAATATAAAACACTGACACCACAAACTAAATAGCTGCATGTACCAAACTACACATATAGTCTGATTCATGGATTATTTGCGCCAAAGAAAACGGGATTTGTGTGCCATTCTGCCCGCAAATCCCCATTTGTTAAACAGGGATTTGCGGGCAGAATGGTGCACAAATCCCATTTTTTTCGGCGCAAATAATCCATGAATCAGGGCCATAGCCTCAGCTATCTGTAGTCCTTTGTAGCCTCGGATATAGCTGCAAATATCGGCAAAACGGCCAAAAACAAAATGCTTAACTACCCCTCTGCACCTCACCCAGTGCCCCCTCATCTGTGCCAGCTCCCCCCACTCCCCAGATGGCCTCCTCACATCCCCTGTCCTCTCCCGTTCCCCCCACAACACATGCTGCTTCTGTGATGCAATTTGCTATGGGATGGTGGCTATTCACAGATATAACCGAGGCTACTATAGCCGAGGCTACGGAAAGCTTTGTGTTGAAAACTCAGTCCGTGTACACCCTCCAACTCCCAAATTTCACTCAGTGCCCTCTAGCCAGCCCCCCCACTTGTGCCCTGACTGCATTTGTATGTTTGTCGAGCTGCAAATAGCTTTTTACTGCATTTCCTTTTCCCATAACCTTGGCTGTAGGCGCCAATATCTCGATATAATTTTGAGGGGTTCCTATGTGTCTCTGACTCCCCTTAACTATAAGACAGCGACCGCGCCCTATAATATATATATTTCTTTCTGTGACTTTACTGCAAGATATTGGCCTCTCAATGCATCCTGGTAACCTGTGTCAACATCATTTAATAGGGAATGTTGGAATTTCTAGCACATATCTTCATCCAAAAAAGGAATGCTTTCCTGGCTTAATGATATCTAAGAAGTCACATGTCATATTCATCATAGAAGTATAAAGGACCTTTTGAAAGGTAGGCTCTACCATTGTGAATTTTACAATGTTACAATGTTTACGAAATCCCCATGCGTCTGAACCACAAGAAGCCCAGCATCTTCCTTGGATTGATATCAGTGGTGTGGATGTCAGATGTTTCCCAGACTGTTATGAAGATTTCCAATAGCTGAGCAAGCATGGATACAAGAAGCATTTATAAGCACACCATGCTTTGGCAATTGGCAGCAAATCCAATGCCCAGATAGACATAACATTTGACTTCTTTAACTTTCGGCCATCTATTTAATTTGCTTTTTAGATTCTTTGGGCCTCATTACAAGTTTGGCGGCAGCTTTGCGGGTAAAACCGGCAGGCTGCCGCCCACTTGCAATTTTTTCCAGCGCCCGCGAATGGGCAATTACCGGATCATTATGGCCCGATGGACCTGGTAATTGCCCATTTGCGGGCACCGAAATTAAATGCTCCCAATTCTCTTTGAGCCCCATAGGGCTGAATGGGAATGGGGAGGTCGGATGCACTTGCTCCTTTAAGCCTGTGAAAAATGTCATTCAACAAACAGTATCAGAGGCAGCCCTGAGGTTTACAATTGCAAAATAAAGAGACCTCTTTTCAGAACGACATAGTTCTGGATCAAAATATATATGTTAAGTGCATGATCCACAGAACCTTATCCCTTCTGAACACCAGCTTTTGGCTCACTTGGAAGACTTTGTTTCACTATAGCAGTCTCTAATCAGGGCAACATCAGCATATCCCAAACTTCCCCCATGAGACATTGGGTAATCATTGATAAATGAACCAAAATTTCAATTTTGGAAGATATGTACTGTTGTAGCTGAACATCACTATTTCTGGAATTTCTGTATGTATGCTATATTATTACTAATCGTTTTATAAAAGGGTTTCAGAGCATTGGATCAGGTTTATATTACTCTGCCGGTATGTCATCTGGCCCAGGGGACCCTGGACAACTTCTGCATAGAACTTGCCATGTTTATCTTGAAAGGAAGCGCCCCCAATTTCAGCACGATCCTCCCCGCAATGAGAGACAATAAGGGACTCTCCCGTAGTGGGAATAAGACCAAGACAGAGTGCGGGTGAGCGTAAGTGGGAGTTTATCCAAAGAATAGGGCATGCAAAGAACTCTGCAACCTCCGAGAGCGCTCTGTCTGACAATAGCAAAGACAGGCGTATTTCTAATACAAAAAACGTCATCAGAACCTACACACTATAGGGGGCACAAGTTAATTGGGATTGGGTGGCGTCGACTAACTATAGGTGTTGCTGCAGCGTGGTTGGTCTTGGCGTGAGGACGTCACTGGTCAGCCTCGTGGGTTGGGTTGGGCCTGGCAGGCCAGCTTGAGGTCATCCGAGCGGTGTTGGTATGCTGGGGCAGCCTGTGACAAAGATGAATACCTTTCCTGACTCGTTTGCCCTAGGCCATGCACACTGCAGTTATTCAAGAAACGACATCTAAGTTCATCAATAAATCGCTCAGCAGTTTGTCTTATAAAATAAATGCAACACATGAGGAATGCACCTCGTGAGAGGTCCGGTGGTTGTCGGTTGGGGTGAGATTTACCTGTGTCCTATTGACCGGTATTTTAGGTCGAGGGGCTGGGCTCTGGGGCCTGAGCCGAATGATACATGTCTGTCTGCCGCGTTAGAAGTTATTATATAAATGGGTCTCTGTGTCTTGTCCCAGTGATGGGGGTCGTCTTTGCACGGGGTCATGATTCTTGGGGTGGTCTAGGGGGGGGTTGTGGGATTTACGAGAGGGTGCTGGTAGATCAGTAGATTCAAACGTGGGTTTATTACCGTGCTGTAAATAACACAGGTGGCGGGCTGTGGCCTTGGGTGCGGTACCGGGGCCTCTGACTCTCTGAAGCGGCTCCAGCTTGGTTGGGGGAGGTGAGGGAGCGCGGCACATGCCTTAGCTTCTTTATCTGGCAGGCTTGGTAGGGTGGGAGGGAGAATGGCCTTGCATATATTCACAAAGGTTTTTTCCTCGTGCGTTGCTAACTTTTGAATGCAGAACTTTTATAATGTTCCGCCTTATTTTGATGTTATTTAAACACACATATATATTTCAATTTCGTTACACATTTCTTTAATACAGTCGGTCCGAGTACCTTTTCATTACCTAACATTATATTTACTACATGGTGTGATTATTTTAGGTACATTAGACGTTACACGAGGTAGTTCTAGGTTATGGCCTACAGAGATTGATGCTCGCTGCTTTAGGTGATTAAGAAAACATATATGAGTTCAGGTTTCTACATAAAATTGTAAGAACACTTATACAGATAAAGGCTATACATTTGGTCGACATCTTTCTCTGTGGTTATAGCAGCACTAGTCCAGACCTGGGGTGGTATCATGTAACGTTACATCCTTATGGCTTATTCACAGTTTACAGGATCTGTTTAAACAGAGGTAGTTCGTTAATACCAATACTTGAATTATTTTCTACTTTCTTCAGATAGTGATGCTTCAGCTTTTTTCCCGTCACCCCGGCCTCGCGGACCAGGTCGTGCGGGGTGCAATATTACATTGTGAACGATAAAATGTTACAGTGTTAGCATCTCGGGTTAGCTCATACCCGACTTTCTCATGGGAACGCGCTCGCAGCGGATCTACCAGGGCTACTGCGGCGGCAGAGATGCATGAAAGGCCCTCCAAAGGTGGGGGCCTCGTTACAGTGTGCTGAACTCACGCCATGTTTGCTAGACAAGATGGCTTCTAGGCCTAACTGAATTTTGGTATATGCAGGGAACGGATACGTGTGGGCAATGTCGTCGGCGGGTGAACCCTCCTCCACCTGGGCCCGGGTGGCATGAGGGGACGGCCACCGAGTCATGGTCCTCACCTGGGGAGAAGGCTGCAGGTGAGGAGGGCCTCGCGGCCAGTCCTCCCCTACATTTCCCCCCTTTCGTTACTAAAGTAACGAATTCTTTAGCTCTTCTAATCTTCTACATTCTTGCTCCTCTATCACTGCGTCATCCCATGCAGGTGTTCCTTTTCTAGGCATCCAGGCTCTGCATACCCCCCTCAAGCTCTCACCTCTTCTAGCATACTCATCTGGTGTACATGTTAAATATATACAGTCACCAGTTTCTTCCAAGTCTACCCAGACCTCCTCATACCATTCCAGTTCCACGTCTCGTGGTTCTTTGATAGTGGTGTGCCATAGTTTATCTACTATGTACTTATCACGGTACATAGGCACTAACTGGTATCTGGGAGTGTTATCTGTCCCTGTCTGTACATGTACTTCTTGTGTCGCCTTAATTGTACCACCAGAGTTGCCCATTGTCACCATCATCATTGCACCGTTAGGCACTGCGTTAGCACAACATCGGAGGCCCACCTGGCACAGGCAGAACACCACGAGGAGGAGCACCACAACTGGTATCAAGAACTTCATTGCCATTCCAAGCCATGAGGGAACCCAGGAGAAGATATTGTCGAACCATGAGCTATCTTTAGCCCCACCTTCCATCTTCATCTTCTCTCCCAGGTTATGTACTGCTTCAATGACGTGGGACAGGGACCCATTTTCTGCGTCTTCAGAAGGTACGAACGTGCAGCACGCACTTCCTATTTTTCGGCAAACACCTCCATCGATCGCTGTTAACAGGTCCAGAACATACCTGTTCTGCATGGTCATTAGTCGCAGAGCTCGTAGTTCCACCTTTATTATGTTGAACCCTTCTTCAGTGTCATTGGCCAGCTGAATCAGTTCCCACCGTGTGATCTGGAGCCATTTTGCATTTGCTCTTGCTTGGACACTTGAAACTAGTGAGGCAAAAAATGTTTCCACGGAGCTGAACAGGCGATACCTGTCTGGGATCTGTGCCAATAAATCGGATGATGCTTGTGATATGTAGTTCGATGCTCGCTTGTTCCGTGATAGCTCCTCTTCTTTCCCTCCGGAGGACAGGACATAGAGGTGCGCTTTTGCAGTGGGAGAAGTCACATCCTGGTTCACGTTTCCTTGCGTCCTTTTATTTTCGTCGACGTGACTTTCTGGAATCACCATTAGGGCCGAATGCAAAGTGGCCATTGAGCAGCTGCCACTCCATGCCTGGGGAAGGTGCAAGTAAGCCTGATTCCCGCATACCCAGTATGTGTCCATTAGTGCTGCTGTTCCTTTTTTCATGTCTGGGATGGTGAGAGTTTTGTTACAGTTTTTATTCGTTCCCATTGCCACTTTTCCTTCTCCCTTGAAACATAGTTCGTTTTGTATTTCACTTTGTAGCTTGAAGGGTTTCTCCATCGCTGTTACCCATGTTAGTTTAGAGATGTGTTCTTTCCATATTGGTAAGCACGTTTTTTCCATCCACCGCAGCTTGTCTGGTTGGACACCTTTCAGTGCTTCCGCTTTGCACAGTACTTCTTCATCTTTCCATTTGTTTTCGGAAAACAGCGTCCCTTGTATTGCAAAGAAAGGTTCTTTAAGACAGACCACTCCAGACGCTTTTGAATAGCACGTTTTGTTGTCTTGTATCATTTTGAAAGAGACATCGTGTGCTTGGAAGGTGTTCTTTATTCTACACAGCGTGAGATGAAGGAGACATTGGGCATCCACAATGGGCAATTCTCTTGGCAACAACACTTTGGGTGTGCCTGATGCATGGGGGATGAGCGAACAGACATAACAGCTTTCATTGGTTGTCTGTTTAGCTGTTGTACTCATATCTGCATACCATTTATTTGCTTGGTGGGGGTGTCGTGGGTCTTCCATCTTGTCTAATCCTAACCCATAATACTCATCATACCCCCTCCTACTTGTCTCTCTTCTTCGCCTACTTTTCTCCCCCCTCCTATACCTTTTAGTTTCGATAGGTGAAATAATAGGCCCCCCTTTCTCATTCCCACCCCCCTTTTCCAATTCCTCATATCGGAACTTGTGTTCTGTCATCGTAATTACTTTTCCATTTTCCTCAATAAACAACAAATCGCTGTTTTGTATCGGGGCGGGAAGGGTAGTGGGGCTGTTATATATTTCAGGTAGGGACATTGTGTCATTTTCCATATCTTTATTTCTTGATTGTGACAGGGTAGCAGTGGGTGGTGCAGTATAGTAACCCCATACAAAGTGTGATCCATCCCAGACCAAAAAATCACCTTCTCTAATATTCATACTTGTAATTGAATTCGTGCCAGGGGCAAGGGTGGTGTTACTCCCCCCTCCCCCCTCGTTCATCTCGATAGAGATGAACGCTATGAACCAATATGTCACCAGGCAAAATATTGAGATGAAGAACACAATAACACACATTGATAAACCACATTCGTATGAATATGTCAATCTATCTACTAACATTTCTCTAAATCTAACAAATCTATTAGTTGCAGGCTGCCCATTCGATGCCATAGTAAATCCTGTTTGAAACATAAAAGTGCATTAAGTACAAGCATGTAAACATTTCTAACGTTGTGACATTGTTTCGACAAAGTATGGGAGTGGGTGGGGGAGGGGGTGTGTCCACAGACAAGGTAACTTTACAATCATTACTATCCGTACATTATTTCATATATAAAAAGGAAAGTCGAGAGAAAAAAAAAACTTCTCCAAAACCAAAAAAAAACCCACAAAAACCTTCAAAAGTTGTAAAAAATTATATATATATATATATACATATTTATTTCAGTACACTTGTCGTGCGCCAGTCGCGTTCAATGTTCATCACTTAATGCACACAAAATTCCCATCATTCATTCTGCACAACTTCATTGTCCGCAGTTGCCTGTGCCTCGTCCTGCACCTCACCTTCCACGGCGCTATCGGCTCTGCGTACGTCTGTCAAATGCACCCAGTATCGTAGGCCCTTCACCTTTACTGCTGTGGGTGTGCAAAACACTACCTCATAAGGGCCATGGAAACGTGGCGCATTCCACCTTCGCACAAAACTTCTGACATATATAAGGTCACCAGGCATTAGTTGTAATGGTTTTTCAGGCAGTGTCTCTGTTTCTGTTGTGTTCCCCTCCTCTCTTGTAGAGGGGGGGGCTAGTTGCTTCGCAATTACGCGCGCTGCCCGTGTCAGTTTTTTCAAGTACTCTGTGAACTCCTCTCCCAATATCGCTGCACTTCTGTGTGCATCAGAACGTTCACGGAGAGGCGAATGCGCTGTGTGCATTCTCCTTCCCGTGACGATCTCATGCGGGGACAAATGGTGGTCTTTACTTGGCTGATTTCGTAACTCAAACAGGGCCAAAGGCAGGCAGTACATCCAGGTCTTTTTAAGGGAAAAACACAGTTTTGACAATCTGCTTTTTAACAGACCGTTCATCTTTTCCACTACGCCATTACTTTGAGGATGATAAATCGAACATAATTTGTGCTTTATTCCCAATAGCGTAGTCACTTCCTTGAATAGTTCATTAACAAAATGCGTGCCGTTGTCTGAGCGAATAACTTCGCAAATCCCCCAGCGCGGGAATACTTCCCGCACTAGGAACTTCGCGGCGCCCTTCGCATCAGGGCGCGCACAGGGGCCTGCCTCCACCCACCTCGAAAATGGACATACAACCACAATCATGTAGCGAGCCCCGTTACATCTTTCTCCCATGTCTACATAATCAATGTGGAGCTCTCTGAATGGGCCATTTGGTTTTGGTATCGTTCCTCTTAGTGTGCGCAATGTCATACCTGAGTTGTAAATCTGACATGTCGTGCATTCTAAAGCCAGCCTTGTGATGTGTTCATGGAGGCAAGGTGCAAACCAATCTTCTTGTATGTCCGCCATTATGTGTTGCTTTGCGTTATGTGCGGGAAAGTGTAGTTGTTGAAATGCTATTTCTAACAATGTAACTGGCATTACCGCTTTTCCTGAACTTTTTTGTCGCCACAATAAATCAGTCGGCGATTTGCTGCATCCCCTCTTAGTCCACAGCAATTTTTCTTCTGCACTAGCTCCCTCTTGCAGCTCTATTATTTCCTGTGTGGGCATCATGTTGTATCCTGTGGGGACCTCTTGGCTTGCTGTGTGGTGCAACATGTACTCTCCTACTTCACCTTTCTGTAAATACGAAGCTTCTTTGGCAGCGGCGTCTGCTGCCGCGTTCCCCAAAGATATAAAATCTGTATTTGTGGTGTGGGCTTGGCATTTTACGATGGCCACTGCCGTGGGGTCTTGCAGGGCCTCAATCAGTTCTTTCAATAATTCTGCATGCTGAACCGGTGTTCCATCTGCTCGTCGAAACCCTCTCCGCCCCCACCGTGCCAACCCGCCGTGTACTGTTGTTGTCATGTATGCTGAGTCTGTATATATTGTCACTGCGCACCCCTTGGCGGCATGCAATGCTTCTATTAGCGCTATTAGTTCTGCTGCTTGGGCTGAATAGTGTGATGGGAGGCGGTGTTGCACTAGTGTCTCGTATTCATCTTCCTCTAATTGTACAACTGCCATACCCACATGTTTCTCTCCTGTCTCCATGTCTATTGATGCTGACCCGTCCACGAAATACACCTCTCCCTCGTTCAGGGCATTCTCAAAAATCACTTGATCCTGACCTTCGTCACCTGTGTATGTAGCGCAGTTGTGGTTCTGCATGTCCTCTACGGTGCACGCCTCTGTGATGAATGTGGCCGGGTTCACTGTTTTACATCTTACTATATGGATGTTTGCGCTGGACAGTATTATTTCATATGCTGTGGCGCGTTGTGTCGTCAATGTGCTCTTTGATCTCTCTAATATTGCAAAGAGTGAGTGTTCCACAAACAGTGTCACAGGACAGCCCATCACTATCGTGGCACTTTTTTCAATAGCGAACGCGGCTGCAGCTAGGGATTGTTCGCACGCGAAATGACCTTGCATTACTGCGTCTAGGGTGCCACTATAGTAAGCCAGTGGTTTGTGCCCTAACGATGTCTTTTGTGTCAGTACTGCTGTCATCAGTGTTCCTTTGCAGTGTGAAAATAAGAAGAATTCGCGCCCATAATCTGGATTTGCCAGTACTGGAGCGCTTGATATCAGCTATTTTAGTGAGTTAAATGCTGTGTTCATCTCTTCTGTCCATTCTATGTGTTTGTTTTCCTGCTGTGCTTCTTTTAGTGCCTGTAACAAGGGCCTTGTGTACGCTGCATAATCCAATATCCATGCTCGGCAATAGTTGCACATACCCAGAAATTTCTGCATCTCTTTTACTGTTTTGGGCTCCCCAACTGTTCTAATCGCCTGTACCCTGTCTGGTATGATCCGCTTGCCATCCTTTGATATCAGCTGTCCCAAGTATAGGACCTCTGTCAGACAGTATTGTAACTTCCCCTTGTCCACCTTGTACCCTTTATTGGCCAATAATGTCAGGAGTGTTATTGAGTCCTTTCTACACTCTTCCTCAGTTTGTGCACAAACCAATAAATCATCAACGTACTGAATCACTGTGCTTTCTACAGACAAATTCCCCAGATCTTCATGTAGTACCCTGTTGAATATGCTTGGGCTCTCGCAATACCCTTGTGGTAGTCTGCAGTGTTCGAACCTCCTCCCCCCTAGTGTAAACGCTGTTAAGTACCTGCTCTCTTCTGCTAAGGGAATCGAGAAAAATGCATTTTTTAAGTCAATAACTGTGAAGTGGGATGCCGTTTTCAGAATGTTGCACAGTATTGTCGCCGGGTTCGGGACTAAAGGGAACTCCTTCTCAATCACATCATTGAGTGGGCGTAAATCTTGTATCATCCTCCATGAACCTCCCTTCGCCTTTTTAATCGGGTAAATGCATGTGTTGCATGGGGAGTTTGAGGGCACTATTATTCCTTGTGCTAGCAGTGCATCTAGTGTCTCTCTGATCCCTTCTTCTGCTTCGCGTGACAATGGATATTGTTTTACCCGGGGTAGAATTGCTCCCTGTTTCAGTTTTATTACCACAGGCTGAACCCCATGTAATAACCCCACATCATGGGGGCCATTTGTCCATATGTTAGTGGGTACTAACCTCATGTCGTCATCAAAAAATGCATGTGGTGCTCCTACTACTGCCATTAATTCAACTTGAGTTTTTCTGGCTGTAACTACAATGTCGCACGGCATTGCTAGTTCCATCACTATTTCGCCATCTGTCTCAGTGTCAGAAAATAGCTCCTCGTCCGAGAGCTCCCTCAGTGGGATATTTGCATTTGTACACAGTACTGTCCGCCACTCACATCCTTCCATGTCAACGCCAATCACACATATTCTGTTTGCTGACACGTGTACTGCGTGTAAATCCAACGATAGCACTGACCCGGGAGCAGTGTCGGGGCTTGCTATGGGGCGGAAAAGGAATTCGGCTGGAATCCTCCAATCCATCCTTTTTAGTTCTGGTACTATGAGAGCCAATGTTCTCATGCCCTCAACAAACATCTCCTTGTTTCTTGGTAACCCTCTGATCTCTTGCATGATTGTGTGGCCGTGTATTACTGCTAATATGCGGAGGGGGCATATGCCTGGCGTCGAACATACGATACCGCTCCCTGTGAATGATATTGTCATGTTTAGTTTGCTTAAGAGATCTCTCCCCAGCAAATTAATGGGAGAGTGTTCATAGTACAGTAAGGGTGCTTTCACTGTTTTACCCCCCACTGTCACATCCAATGCCTCTGTGTAAGGAACTTCAATTACAGCCCCAGAGAACCCCTGCGTCTCTAACGTTCTATTAGATAACGGGAACCGGCCCTCTCTAATGCATGATTTCTCCGCTCCCGAATCCACCATGAATATGAACTGCTTGTCTCCTATCTGCGCTCCTATCAATGGTTCCTCTGATGCATTGTGGGTCGTAGATAGTACTGGACACGCAAGTGCTCTCTGTGGGCTGTCCTATGCGGGGTGTCTCATTGCCCCCCCTTGATCAAAAATGTTCCCCGAAACTACTGACACCCCGCTGTAAGGTGCGGGGGCAGGCGCTCCATTAGCTACTGTGGCGAAAGTGTTACCTGGCGTGTATTGCATATTGTCATTATTCTGTGGGTGGTTTTGTGTTCTGTACTGATGTCCGTGTAGTTGTGCGTTACTTCTTTGTCCTACATTTTCTGGTTGCTGGTATTGTCCCATGGGGAGGCCGTAGGGGCTTCCTGGGTGGGGGTGACCGTACTGCTCTGTCTCCTGGAACCCATTGTTTTGTCTGCTCCTGCACTCTCTTGAGTAGTGCCCCCATCTCCCACAATTCCAGCAGCTCCCCTGTGGACCTCTGGGACCCTGCCACCCATTTCCTCCCATTCCTCCATACCCTTGTCCTCCTCTTCGGCCCCTGTACCCACCTCTTCCCCCTCTTGGGGCCCACTCTTGCCACGTTGGACCTCCGTTCTGCTCCTGCTCAGTCCACTGTCGTTGTCCTTGTCCTGCCCAATTTGCCGCTATTCTTCCTTGTATTGCTATTTGCCCCTCCTCTCCTTCGTCTCCCTCCCTCATGAGTGGGAGCCCTGCTACCGCTGCTGCAACCTTCACCAGTTTTGATTGTACCAACTTTGCCTCGTCTGCCAACCTTTTCTGTGCTACTTCCCTCTCTCTCTCTTTGATCCTTTTGCAATGGTGCACTATTATACTTTGGATCTCTGGCCACCCCTTTGCCTCAACGCCCGCTATTTTATCGAGTGCCTTCTGCACCTCTTTTGGGAGCCCTCTCTTAATGATAAAATAAAATAGAGATGTGGATTGGTGCCAGGGCGTGCCCGTTTCCGCTCTCCACATCTCCTGCACCCGGAGAATGTAATCCATAGCATCCTCCCCGTCATTCATTGTACATTGCATTACTGACTGTAAATCAGGGGTATCTGGGAATGTCTCCCGCAGTGCGTCCCACACCCTTGCTCGTACTGTATTAAAGGAAGCCCCATCATGGCGATCACAGTCTAACGTCACGGCCGGGAAACCAGCCTTAGCCCATACTCTGTCCGCTTGATCTCCTACTGCGGTTACTAGTAGGCTTTTCACATCGCCTACTGCCAACGGTATGCCGGCGGTATGTTTCTCAAATGCATATATCCACTTGCTCGCCCCTCCTGACAGCTGGGGCAATAATTTCATTAAATTAGCCTTATCCATCTGAGCCCATGGTATATAGTTTGGTCTCCCCCCCCCTCTGTGTATCAATGGAAGTTGTAACTTCCCTTTTGCAGTTGCACCCTCCCTTTCCTTAGTCGCTGCTGACTCCAATGACGCCATCTTCCCCACCCTATTTCTTAGTCGTCCCATCCATTCGTCGTCTATAGTCCCTAGCGAACATGCACCGTCCACCTCCTCGCTTTCCCCTCCTACTGCCATACTCAACCTATCACTCTCATCCAACCCTCCTCTGACATCACATAACAAGTCCTCTCTGATCCCTCTCTCTCGTGATACATCACCAATGCTCCCTTCTACTGCTCCTACCTCTATTATTCGTGTCGGCTCTTCCTCAATTCTGAACAGTATTTCCCCCTTTTTCCATCCTTCCTCAATTTGTCTACTTTCGCTCGACGCTCTAGACGTGCGTCCTGATTGTGTAGGGGCGCACGCCGTGCGCTCACATATGTCTTTTATTCTTGAGAGTTCATCCCTTGCCACAGTAAGCCTCAACTCTAAGTCACTCGTTAGCTTCTCTATATCCACCCTCTGTGTGCTTCCCTGGGCGCGCTCTCTGGTGCTTTCGTATGGCGGGGGGGCTGTTGGTCTTTGTGGTGTACCAGTTGTGGGGGGAGGCACATAAGTAGGGTCGCTATATCCTGCTGCGGGGGCTGGTTTAGGTAATATCGGGTACAAACTAATCACCTCCGCAGGTTGTTCTGTACTTAGCTGTTCCTTTTCCTCTCTTGGAATCATCAGTGGATTATCTGTGGTGGAAGGTAGATCAATATTTGGTGCCGGAGCTTTGGGTGGGGGTACTTCCTCAAACAATCTCCAGAGGTCTAATATCTCCTTCCTATTTTGCCATTGTTTCCCCTTATACTTGAGGCTAATGCATGCTCGTACCATATCAAGAACGCTTTTGTCAAAAGACCCTCCCTCGGGCCAAATCTGGGGCAGACCCTCCCCTTTCAATTCTGTTACCCATTGATCGTGATATTTATTTATTCGTTCAGCGTATCCCGGTAAGCTCTTACAAATATGTGACAAGGGAGTTTCTGCCCCCATACTCTAAATCACTAACACAGCCGTGTCCACCTTCTTTACTTTTAGTTAGGTGTAGATATGTGTATGTATACCTTTATGGCACAGACAAGAGCGGACGTCTCAAAGATTATCACCCAATTTTATTCAATGCGCAAATCCTTTCTCACTCACCATAGCTCATCTCCTTCCCATTCCCATACACTCTCATGTGATTTCACTTGCAACTAATCAATTACTAGTTATGGTCAACACTCTCTGGCACCACCTCGCGGTCAACCGTTCGTCTCCAATACTCACACGGTGCGCGCACCCTTCACAATACTTTTCCACTCACACCTCGTCTTTTTTCCTCCCTTTCCTCCCTGGCCAGCTGTCCCTGTTTTTCTGCTAAGGTTACTGTGTTCACGTCTGTACGTGCCACTACTTAATCCCCACTCCTACAAATGTGCTCCCTATTTTATAGTTCTTCTACAAGTATATTTACCTTATACCCTTTTCGCTTTCTCCCCCTGCCCCGTGGAATGGAAAAAAGAAATAGAGAGAGTAGCAATCACTAAAAAATATTCCCGGTGTCTCCCTTTGCCAGACACCAATAACTTATTTCTTACTTCTTCATATATTCCCAGTACTAGTTTAGATAGCACTATGCGGCGCCGCCTTCCACCCCCTTTCGGAGCTAGGTTTCCATCACTTCTACCACTTCACTTATTTCTTACTCCTAATGGCCATATGCAAAGAAAAGATAAAGAAACTTTCAAGACCCGTCTTTAGTAGACCCCCGTTATTCTTCTCCTCTACCTGTCCCCGTTCTTCTGTTCACAATTTCCCCTCCCTTCCCCTTTACGATCGCTCGCACTCAGTACTCACGTGCCCGTCTTGAACCGATAGTCTCCGAAACTGGGTCCGTCCAGGCAGTGTCACCGGTAACTCAACGGTCAGCCCCTGGCTCCGGCGAGTGGCACTCAAAGGGGATTTTTTTCCAATCGGGATCCCGTACCCTTTCTCATTGAGTGCGCACTTCTTATTGTGCCGGTCGCCGTTGGCGGGCAGCCTCCCGGAGCCGGCTCACCGTGCGTATCCCTTCTCGACCGGAGATTCTCGTGCCACAAGGGGGTCGTTAAAAAGGAGTTAGGAAAAATAATTTGGAGATATCACGCTATCGGGGTCACCAATGAAAGGAAGCGCCCCCAATTTCAGCACGATCCTCCCCGCAATGAGAGACAATAAGGGACTCTCCCGTAGTGGGAATAAGACCAAGACAGAGTGCGGGTGAGCGTAAGTGGGAGTTTATCCAAAGAATAGGGCATGCAAAGAACTCTGCAACCTCCGAGAGCGCTCTGTCTGACAATAGCAAAGACAGGCGTATTTCTAATACAAAAAACGTCATCAGAACCTACACACTATAGGGGGCACAAGTTAATTGGGATTGGGTGGCGTCGACTAACTATAGGTGTTGCTGCAGCGTGGTTGGTCTTGGCGTGAGGACGTCACTGGTCAGCCTCGGTGTTGGTATGCTGGGGCAGCCTGTGACAAAGATGAATACCTTTCCTGACTCGTTTGCCCTAGGCCATGCACACTGCAGTTATTCAAGAAACGACATCTAAGTTCATCAATAAATCGCTCAGCAGTTTGTCTTATAAAATAAATGCAACACATGAGGAATGCACCTCGTGAGAGGTCCGGTGGTTGTCGGTTGGGGTGAGATTTACCTGTGTCCTATTGACCGGTATTTTAGGTCGAGGGGCTGGGCTCTGGGGCCTGAGCCGAATGATACATGTCTGTCTGCCGCGTTAGAAGTTATTATATAAATGGGTCTCTGTGTCTTGTCCCAGTGATGGGGGTCGTCTTTGCACGGGGTCATGATTCTTGGGGTGGTCTAGGGGGGGGTTGTGGGATTTACGAGAGGGTGCTGGTAGATCAGTAGATTCAAACGTGGGTTTATTACCGTGCTGTAAATAACACAGGTGGCGGGCTGTGGCCTTGGGTGCGGTACCGGGGCCTCTGACTCTCTGAAGCGGCTCCAGCTTGGTTGGGGGAGGTGAGGGAGCGCGGCACATGCCTTAGCTTCTTTATCTGGCAGGCTTGGTAGGGTGGGAGGGAGAATGGCCTTGCATATATTCACAAAGGTTTTTTCCTCGTGCGTTGCTAACTTTTGAATGCAGAACTTTTATAATGTTCCGCCTTATTTTGATGTTATTTAAACACACATATATATTTCAATTTCGTTACACATTTCTTTAATACAGTCGGTCCGAGTACCTTTTCATTACCTAACATTATATTTACTACATGGTGTGATTATTTTAGGTACATTAGACGTTACACAAGGTAGTTCTAGGTTATGGCCTACAGAGATTGATGCTCGCTGCTTTAGGTGATTAAGAAAACATATATGAGTTCAGGTTTCTACATAAAATTGTAAGAACACTTATACAGATAAAGGCTATACATTTGGTCGACATCTTTCTCTGTGGTTATAGCAGCACTAGTCCAGACCTGGGGTGGTATCATGTAACGTTACATCCTTATGGCTTATTCACAGTTTACAGGATCTGTTTAAACAGAGGTAGTTCGTTAATACCAATACTTGAATTATTTTCTACTTTCTTCAGATAGTGATGCTTCAGCTTTTTTCCCGTCACCCCGGCCTCGCGGACCAGGTCGTGCGGGGTGCAATATTACATTGTGAACGATAAAATGTTACAGTGTTAGCATCTCGGGTTAGCTCATACCCGACTTTCTCATGGGAACGCGCTCGCAGCGGATCTACCAGGGCTACTGCGGCGGCAGAGATGCATGAAAGGCCCTCCAAAGGTGGGGGCCTCGTTACAGTGTGCTGAACTCACGCCATGTTTGCTAGACAAGATGGCTTCTAGGCCTAACTGAATTTTGGTATATGCAGGGAACGGATACGTGTGGGCAATGTCGTCGGCGGGTGAACCCTCCTCCACCTGGGCCCGGGTGGCATGAGGGGACGGCCACCGAGTCATGGTCCTCACCTGGGGAGAAGGCTGCAGGTGAGGAGGGCCTCGCGGCCAGTCCTCCCCTACAATCTCCATAAGTGAACATTTTAGACTAACTAAACTCATTTTGGCTGCATCAACCAGATCCACAAATCCAATCATTGATTTGACAAGAGTCTGTGAATCATTGACATAATTACTCACTCTGTTGAAGGGTTTGGATGAGTTTACTTTGCCTGACATACTGAAAACTATATATTTCCAAAAACCCTTCTGATCTTTAGCATCAGCCAATCCACAGGGGATGGGAGACTTAGAAGAAAAGCATGTTGATCTGTAATGGGCCCTAATGTTACAGTAAGTGGATCCATCACAGGCTATACAACAGTCATATTTGATATACTTCCCGCTCTCACGGGCTCTCCTTATATAGGAACAGGTGGAAAAATATTCATTTGCGAAGCAGAATTATTTGCCCGGGTGTCCACCAAACATGCCACTGTTAGCCCTGGTACTTCAATTGTGCATAAGGACCTTCATGGTCAACTGGGATCATTAGTTCATCCAGAGCCCCTTACACTTCTGGTTGTCAGAATCCAATCAATCCCCACCTGATCTGCGTGGGTCGCCACATATGAAAGGTTTAGTGTTTGGGTTTGGGAACAGGGTCATAGGCCGAGTTGGTACTGGCTGCATTTGGACCTGTCCTCTTTGCTGTGGCATGTGGACATTATTAGGATTAGTGTTACCATTGAGCTGTATACTCTGTGGTCTCAATGGGCACTCATTTATCCAATGGCCCTCCTGCCCACAATAATTACAAATCAAAGGGTTCAGTGCCATGGCTCTAGGAGATTGAGGATTACTCCAGTTTCCCTGCACTTAATGACCATGTGCTCCCCACACCTGTTGTTCATTGAAATGTCCCCACTGTCGCGGTTCCTTCAGCTGTCGCATATATCCGCCTGCTTAGTTTGGTATATCTGACGACCCACCGGACTTCCGCCTTTGCCTCTACCCCATTGTGGGCCTCCCTCTGGCCTAATCACTTGGGTAGCGTGCCACTACCTGGAGCTTCACCTTCACCTTTCCCTGAAGACTCTGTATCAGCAACGTCATGAGTTTCCTTATTCTGCTCCTGGCAAGCGATGCAATGATTCAACACCGCCACCAGCTCTGCTAACAGCTTGGTTTGCCAGCTTATACACACACACTCTTAGCTGTGCATGTACCTTTGAAAGCAGGCCTGAAACAAAGGAATTTGTTATAGCCTCCTGGGCTGTCTGAACCGGCTTTGCAATACCAGAGTGCTGAGTGAACACCGCCTTCAGTCTGTCGAAGTAATTGGCAGGAGATTTGCCTTATTCTGTTTACAGTTTGATATTATTGACCAATCAGCCTTTCTAGGGCACACCTCTATAAGCGCTGTCTTTTCCTGTGCCTGCACCAGGGCATCCCCTGTGCCTCGGTTGGTGGACAGCCAGGCTGCCCAACCCACTGTCAAAATCCCACTGCCAAAATCACTGTCTCACCTCTGGTAGCATCACTAGCCGTATAATTTGATTCATATCAGCCAACAATATGTTATAACACTGCATTACTGTTTGCAGTTTCTCCACAAACTCATTGGGCCTCTTCCCTTATATTGGGGAACTTCTTTTGCAATGTGCTAAGGTCACCAAGTGTCCAGGGTACATGGACTATAACTAAACCCTGATGTTGCTGTGCAGTAGCACCTGGAGCATTCCAAGTGCTAGATGGGATTACCAGTAAACGATCTCAGACCCAAATAACCGGACAGACTCAAATAATATGGCAAAATACTACTTTATTAGCAACTCAAATAAAGTAGGGAAGCCTGGTGAACAAACAGATTGAAGCTCACAAACTCCCAAATACATTTCCATTACAAAAAAGCTTGATACCGCAATGCACATCAGCTATGATGTCATTGTGCATTGAAAACAGTTAAAACCTATCAAACACAGGTATTTGTTAGGGGAATACACATACTTATACCTCGTTTAGTTTCAGTAACATCATTGGCTGCCCTTTAACTGGTAAGCATGCCTCAAAGTACATCTAACTATGTAGAATATAGATAATAACAGAATAACAGCAGCGGAATGACTTCTACAAAACTGAATGGTCCATCATTACACAGGCCTTCATGTTTGGATTGCATTCTCTCCTATCCTTGGGCATTCGGCTCATTAGCAGCACGTATGCAAAATGAAACCCAGGTGTGAGAACAACGTCAGACAACTGCCCACTTGGCCAATCAGGCTATCATCTCTCATCAGTAAGGCCCTAAACCAATGCTTCTGCTTTGTAATTGACCTTGCTGACTGTTCTCTTCTTCAGAACTTTAAAGAGCGTGAAGGTACATTACTAGCTTAATGAATAGGCCTTGTTTTCTGGTCTTGCTTCACGTGTCAGGAGACCACATTTTTGTCCATTCTGACCTTCTATTTAATGCTATTTGATTCAATTATAATAGGTGCTCTTTCTCCTTTTGGCCTCTGGAGACTGTGTTGGTCGGTCCTGCATGTGCTTTTTACATCTTTGATTATTGAATACTTGGCACTTGCAAATGTTCACTCCTTTGCTTAGTCTAAGAGAAATATGTTGTGCATATGTAGCTTATTCGCTTTGAATCCCTTGTGCCTTGCAGGTGCCTCTTGCATTGGCATCCTTAATCGTAAGCCAAAGCAATACTCTTTGTTCTTTGCACAAAGCTATTTTCCAGCACCTGTCAGCTCTGCAGCCTTGGTCTCCCTCCATCAGGCTTCTTGCTTACTAATTATACAGGGTCAACGTCCATTTTCTTTACCCTTGTTATATTTTCTACAGCAGCAAGCTTCTAGATATCTCATATACCTTGCATGTCTGTGTATATACATCTGCTGCATCTCGTCTCACTTATCTTCTCAGTGTATATGATTTCTTTGTATTTGCATACATTTTCACTGTGTTACTTCAGTTACATCTTCATTCTTTAAGTATTCTCATATCATGTCATTGCATCCTTGTGTCTTCTCTTCATGATATGGGGTCTGCAGGCATCCCTCTACCACGTCAGGTTGAGGGTATATTCGATACAGTGGTTTGAGTGCACAACGTCTCTCATATCTTCGATGCAGTATTGGGATGATACCTGGTATCATGCACAGTGTCTTCTTGTTCATCCAATATGATCAAGGTGAGGGTGTGGGCATTTTAGATGGCATTTATATCTGCATTTCTACATTCCCCTCTCTGGTTAAGTATTCAACCACATCATCAATCTTCTTCACCTTTTCTTCACACTGTGGTTTCTTCGGAATCCAAATATTTGTCAACCCCCCCCATTAGATCACCTGCATTCTTTATGTGCTCATCCACACTCCAGGCCATATGACAACACTCCCCAATTGGTTGACAGAAAACTCAATGTCCCACATAGATCTTATGATCTTTGTGGTAATACAACTTTGTTCCTGGGGTGCCAGAGGACTGCCTTTCAGGTGCTCCTGGATGGTACTTTCAGGCTGCGTGTGCTTGTCAGTCACAGCATTCATGTTGATCATTATCTACATCCCAATAGCATTCTTTGCTGTCTTCTTGCACTGTCCTTTGATTATTCTTCCAAGACACAATGCTAGCAATACTAACACTAGTATTGTTCCAAAGAACTTTTAGGCATTTGCCATCCAGGTTGGAACCCATGAGAACAGGGACGAGAACCAGTCATCATCTGCGGTCTCATCTACTTCTTCTTCCATTTTCGTATGCAGTGTTGACAGCATATGTATTGCCTCTTTCAGGGTTCCATTTTATCTATCATGGACAGGTGTAAATATACAGCAAAAATGCCCGATCTTGGCACACGCAAAGGTATCCATTGATGTAATCAAATCCAGGACATACCTGTTCTGGAGGGTCATGAGTCTGATGGTCCTCAATTCTTCTCTAATCTCATTAAATCCTTTTATTGTTGTGTGTATTGTTTGTAGCAGTTACCACCTGGTTATTTGTAACCACTTACTGTACACTGCAGTCTGAATTCCTGGCATGAATATGAATGCAACTGTCACTGCCATTCTACTGAACAATGTACGCTTAGCCAAAATGTTTTGATAAGCGTCTATTGATTTTGCTGAGAAATAGTTCTCTCTCTTCAGTCAGATGAGTTTAAGCAACCTCTTCTTTCTTTTATGTGCATACATGGAGATCACTTTGTGGAATTACAAGTGCAGGACATGTATAATCACTATAGAGCATATTCCTGCCCAATTGTTAGGCAGCTGCATATATGTTCTGGATCCACAGGCCCAATAGTGGTCCATTAGCCCAGCAGTTCCTCCATTAATTCGTGGTACATCAATGATTTGCTTTCATCCTGTATTTTCTGCAACTTTGGTCAAACTCCTGTTTCTGAAACACAATGTTATATGCTTCATTGGCAGTATGGATACAGGTCCTGCTTCATTTTCAACCCTTGTTAATAATTTTGAATACTTTTCCCATTCAGGCATTCATCATTCAGGCACAATTCATATTTGTGCTATCTGTACTGGTGCTGTCACCAAGAAATGTGCACTGCATGCTAGCATTCTGTCTTCCCCTCCTGTACTGGTGGCTACTCCTCCATATACTAATAGTTTAGGTCTCTCCCAACATCCTGGCTATGCTGGGTTTCCCATGTGTTTGCACAACTCAGTCTCCTTTGTTCAACAATCCTTATCTGGTCTCCAGTCATACCACTGAGTGAGTACATGAGCATTCTGGTTTTCCAATCTGGGTCCATTTCCATTTTCTGCATTTGTATGTATGAATCTTCATATGTGAAAGTCTTTTTCAACCTCCATTGTAGGGTGAACCATTTTCCTTCAAAATGTCCTCTTGTCATGCATGCTGGGTCGAATCCTTCGTTTTGAATCGCTCAATGAGAGTATTTTACCCCATGGCAGCAGCGCCCCTACACTAGTCACATGCAGAGTCCCACAAAACCACTTTTCGAACGACTAGACAAATTGGGTGTCACATACGCAAATGATGCTGATCACACCCAGATACTCATACCAATCATGGGTGACTACAACATAGACTCCAAAACTCTGAATTCCATTTACCTCGCTATTCAAACCTGAATGGCTCAACATGAACTCTGCCTTAATGATGATAAAACAGAGATTCTAATCGTAGGCAGACCATCCATGCTTAAGAACCTCCCACACACTTACAAATCACTTACAAATCCATTGACATTGACAGAAACAATATCACGGTTGAAAAGAAGTCAAAACACTAGGTGCATACTTAGACTCAGCACTAATCCTCAACTGACAAGTCAATGCCATCACCTCAGCATCAGCACATATGGCAAAACTCATCACCGCCTGCAGATCTCTCTTAACTGTGGAGAATCGCATCACCTTGGCCAGAGCTCTGATCCTCTCCAGGATTCACTACTGTAATGCCATGTTTGCAGGTTCCACGGCCAAATAAATAGCGAAACCTCAGACTGACCAAAATAATGCCATCAGAACAGCACTCAATATCCCCAAATCAGACCACATAACCACAACCAGAAGAAATGTCGCTTGGCTCTCAATCAGAGACCGAATTAAATTCAAAATACTCCCACTTACACATAAATGCCTCTCCAACAGCCCCACACGTTATCTCGCCAACCAAATATCCAAAGCTCAACCATCCAGACCAACCAGATCACCCTATCTAGGGCAGCTGACCACACAGATATATAAAAGACAAAAAGCAGGAGGCGCTAGATTCCCAGTTATTGCAGCAAGATATTGGAATGACATGCCGCCAGAACTGAGAACAGACCACTCTTTGGTCATTCCGCAAAAAAATTAAAACATGGGCAAGAATCACCCCTAGTCCTCCCCCTAACTCAATACACCCACCCTGCACCATGCATTAAACCAGGGTAAATAGTATGCCGCACAATATATTGCAATGACTGGGTCTTAGCCTGAAATTTAACTGCATTTGCATGTTTCTACACTCAAGTGAAATGATATGACATGGACTAAGCATGAAAAGTAACAAGATGTCACCATTTTCTTAAGTACATGGACTATGATTGCTATGTTACTGGTTGTAACAAGTTAAATGACATGACATGGACATGGACTAAGTATGAAAAGTAACAGATGTAACCACTTTCTTAATCACCTGGACTATGATTGTAATGTAACTGGTTGTAACCGTATATGGATTAAGTATGAAAAGTAATAGGATGTAACCACTTTCTTAAGCACGATTGTAATGTGACTGGTTGTAACTGTATTCTTAAGCACAAGCGCCCAGACGCACAAGGGTTAGGGGTGCTTTATAAATGTAATAAATAAATAAATGCTGCTAGATGGCTGAGACACTTTGCATTATGTACAGGTATT
Source organism: Ambystoma mexicanum (assembly GCF_040938575.1). Lineage (NCBI taxonomy): Eukaryota > Metazoa > Chordata > Amphibia > Caudata > Ambystomatidae > Ambystoma > Ambystoma mexicanum. The sequence continues at coordinate 1,078,736,665 of NC_090935.1, read as the reverse complement.
TCTCTTACAATAAATGGCCTGGCTGTGTTCATGCAATAAGGGATGAGAGAACACACATAGCAGCTCTCATCTGAATTTCTTCTCCCCATACCCTTCAAGTGCTGATAACACATATCATTCTTTAATTGGGCTGAATTATCAAGGTATGTATTTATATCCTCGTGATCTTCAGCATCTCTGTTAAATCAGATAATGTTCTTGGAAATATTAGGCAAAATATCACTTGTGCTTTTGTTAGGGATAAACATAGATGTCTCATTGCTAAACACATCATCTGCATTATTGAGCATTAGTGGACGAAATGCCATGGTAATAAGGAAGAAAAGACAAATCATTGCACCAAATGAGGTTACAAGAAGTATTTCAAATAAATGTATCTAGCTTCTTGCTGGCAGTGTGTCGCTTACAAATTGGAACATTTTCATTTTTTTTATCAACATGTAATTCTTATTACTCTTTATAACAACCACACTCTTTAATAACAGAAATTGTAAAATAATTGCAATGTTGATCCTGAAAATAATAGGGCTGTTTTTAGGATTTCCAAAAAATGTAAAAACATCAACATGGCTAATGGAACCAGTGATAATGAGGGTGAAATGAACACTTGGCAGAGAGGCGCTCACTCTCCAATGAAAGATTACATATTTATATATCATAACTTATTTGCCAAGATGGATAACTTTGAGATCATAGTACAATCTGTGAGTGACCATGACATTCTGGTTGTGCAATATTCTTTACCGATCAGAGAATCCATAGGCAGGACAGACTATATTGATCAGCAGTTATCATGCTCCAGTAAGGGAAATAGTTTTACTTGGACCTCTGAAAGCTGCATGCCTTGATGCGAAGGATTAAGTATCTGCCGGACACTGTGTGTCCTGAGCTTACTTATAAGGAGGGAATGTATGTAGCAGTAATGCAGCATTTTAAGAGCAATGGTAAAAAGGGAAAACCTCCAGTTTTACTGCATTATCATACTTATGCTGCAGAATTGCAATCTAGGAAATCTAAATTGAGAGCGGATATACAAACTTTAAAACACAACCCGATATGGGATAAAGTGATTCAAACAAGAAGACTTAAAAATAAATATAAGAACTGGGAGAAATTAAGGAGAGCTCAGATGTATCTGGCTGATGCTCAAAACATGTTACAGTCACAGGTCTCAAAGATGTCTACATTGATTTTGAGGGCTAATTAAGAAAGTAACATTACCAGCTCAAACGTTAAGGCGGATAAATGCGGTACCGGAACTAGTTTGTACTCAGTATTATTCCACCCTCTACGCTGCTACTCCATGGGCTAGACAAGTTCCCAATAGATTGGATAATTATCAGGATATCTTGAAAATATTGGAAGAAAATATTATATTCTTTATATCAAAAATGTCCTCCTCTCGGGCTCCTGACCTGGATATAATCTTCATGCAAATCTTTGTGACTGGACGTATTCCTCCTACCTGGCAGAAGTCGGTAATAATGCCTATTTATAAGAAGGGGGATAGAACCCACCCCACAAATTATAGACCGGGGGCATTGTTTGATGCACTAGGCAAAATCTTCTCCAGATTCATGTTGAAAGATTTTAATAGTTGGGCGATGAAAAATAATGTACATGGCCCCCATCAATCGGGTTTTATGCCTGGGCTAGGCACTGCAATTAATCTGTACACTTTAAGCATTATCAAACATCAAGAAGAACAGAGACAACAACCTTTATATGCAGCCTTTATAGACTTCAAGACAGCAATTGACTCTGTATCAAGAGATTTATTTTATGATAAATTGGAAAAAACGGGATGCCCGCAACATTTACAGCATTGGATTCAAGAGTTCCATTCGAACACTTCAATCCAAATCAGGTTGACGCTAGATGCAGACTCTCAGACTCTATCAAAACGAATAGAGGTCTGAAACAGGGCTGACTTCTGGCCTCCATTTTATTTAATCTCTTTATAGCGGATGTCAGTAAGGAATTCCTTCATGCCATTTCAGACTCTTGCGATAGATCCTTCATGCAGTACCCTGGCTTTTCCACGCAGACGATTTAGTGCTGCTTTGGAAGACGCCATGGAGACTGCAGACTTTGTTGGATGAATTGGACACATATGTACGAGGGAAAGATCTAATCATTAATCATTCCAAATCCAACATCATTATCTTTGCTAATCTTCTGAAGAGAATATGAAATAAGTTTAAATGGAAGTTACAAGGAAAAGCTATGGAGATAGTACGTCAATATAAATATTTGGGAATGATTGTGAATGATGAATATACAGAAGCTCCATATTACTGCGATATTAAAAGAAAAATGAAAACAGCTGCAGCTCAAGCAACCATAATCAACCAACGATAAGGTAGGTTTTCTTTAAGTCCAACAATAACATTTTATATTCAAAAACCTGTACCTCTACAATATATGGAGCAGAGACTCGGAATTGGAAAGGATCAGTGTTTTGGACTACCAATGAGGGTTCCTATTGGAAGAAGCTCTGGAGATTGCCTCAATGTGTGTCTATGTGCATTTTAAGATTTGAGTTGTGGTTAGTTTCTGTGTATACAATGTACATGTGGAGGTTGTGCTTCTTATATAGAAAGTGCCTAATGAACAACAAAGATGGATCATTACTAGAGGTATTAAGTATATATATATCTGACCACGACTGACCACAGACATATGAAAACATGGAAGACAAAGGTACAGGAGTTTCTTGATGCGGCTGATGTAGATCATGATGATTAAGGTCAAAAGGAACATCTGGGAATGGGATTAGTTCAACACTCGAACCGAATTTTTGAGAAGAAAACATTTGAAGGTCTATACATCTCTTGATAAAAAACCTTGAACTCCCAAATTCTATATTATACAATTCACTAGACTTAACATTAAGCACTCAAGAGAGATTCTGGCCAAATGGAATCTAATTGACGTAACTGAAAATAGCTGTCGGTTGTACAAAAATGAGAATGAAATAGAGACACTGACATTTAATTGCCAATTGTTACCAACTGATAACATTAAGAAAGAAATATTTTGGTCGATTTTTCATTGGATACCAATATGCGTCACATTCATTTCTTTGGGATTAGTCTCTATAATGCTCAATCCACCTCAATGAGAATAACAATTGTGAATGTTTTATTAGCCCTACAGTTGGATGAAGGGGATAATAACCTTGTGTGAGTTCAATTAAGTCTCAAGGAGACATGACTTGCGGAAAATGCTCTGACGATGTATAATGATATCTATTGCCTCCTGCCCTTGAAAATGCACTAATATAAATACTGGTGTTAATGATGGTTTGATTGAACACAAATGAACTACAAGAATGATATCTTCCTTTTTCCAATAACCACAAGCTGTGATATGAGGAAATGTATAAATGAAGTAGTGTTTTTGTTGAATAGAACTCTTATATGGAAACAAGATGAATTAGTTTATTTTTAATATTAAGAGAATGATGATATGATATATGTAATTGTTGATTATTGAAAATTGTATAAAGTTTATTTTATTTGTTTAATGAGTGTTGTTTAATGAAATATATTGAAAGGTTGTTTCTACAATTAAATCAATAAAGAATAATAATAAAAAAACATCAACATGTTGTTACACTAAACTTGGGTAAAATTGAAGTATAAGTAAAAACAGCAAGTGCTGTGTGCTCTTCTTCTTTTCTTTGGCTTAAACCATTGTCTCTTTAACCTGTCTAGAATAGTTTTGGAACAGCTGAAAAGCTTATTTGTTTTCCCCTTTAGACTTGGGAATTCTTGAAAGTTCACATTGTCTTCATTTTGATGAGTCTTTGTTATGGCTCTGGGTAGCCGATCTCGTCAACATTTGTGGAATTTCTTCTCTTGCATCAATGTCAGCGGGTGGAGGAGGGGTTAGGGTCTCTCCTTTGTTGAGTTTTACATCATTCAAATGTAACCAAGCTCCTCTTCCTTTGATTTTCACTATGATAAGAGTGTAGTGACCCCTCTACTAGTTACGGTCCTTCAAAATGGGGCTTATTCCAGGTGCAAACAAAACTCTTAACAAACACATGGTCACCAGAGGACACCCTAGTCTTCTTCAGCAAGTCTATGGGGTCAACTGTTAGGCTATCTTCTTCAATCTTCTTCAACTCTTCCCTCTGATTTTTGATATGTTGGGAAACAAAAGAAACACTACCATTCATATTTGTCAAATATTCATGCATCTCATCCCCTAATGTTTTTACTACATTATGGGCATCGGTTTCTATTTGAGTGGGAGGAACAAGGGATACTCTCATGCAGCATCCAGTCACCAACTTATGAGGAGTCAGGTGGTGATCTGAGCCAGGCTGGTTTCTCAGTGCAATAATGCAAGGAGTAAGCAATGTAACCGCCCCTTCTTCAAAGTCATTTTGATCTTAGCTGTACTTTCTTTAAGGAGTCTGTTTAGCCTCTCATGAATACCATTCACCTGTGGGTGGATCTGTTCAAACATCTCATTTAAAAAATACAGCCCATTAACAGACCACAGGACTTTGCACACACCCCATCTAGGAAACACCTCATGTACAAGAAACATGGCAGCACATGTGGCATTGGGGGGCGTACATGGACCTGCCGCAATCCATCAGAAAAAGGGACATAGTACCACTAACATGCTCCTGTAACCATTGCATGTTTGTAACATATCCACATAATCTATATGCAGTTGCTGGAAAGTACCATTGGGTCTAGGAATTGCTCCTCTCACTGTTTGCAAAGTGTGCCCTGCTGTGAACTTCTGACAGACTGTGCAATAAACTGTGCCACGTGTTCTAACAAATTTGGTGAAAACCAGTCATCTGTGACCATGGCAGCAAGACTCTCTCAGTTTTGTGTGTGTGGTAGTGAAACTGCTCCAGCGCCACCTTCATTAATTCTAGAGGCATAACTGGCTTTCCAGTACTATCTTGTCTCCATATAGCCTCTGTGTGGCATAAAGAACACCCCTGTCTTTTCCATAAATCCTGCTCTTTTGTGGGGCTCCACCTTGTAGCTCAATTAACTTTACAACGGATAACATGCTAAAACCTACTTTTACCATCAGACATCACCCTGACATTTGCTTAACACGTTCTGCTTCAATATCAGAAATATTTGGGAAACATGCTGCCCTTTTCGATTCAATGTCCGCGGCTTTGTTACTGCAAGGAACCACTTCTTCCCTCTTACTATGGGGCTGTGCATTTCACCACAGCAATAGCCATTGGGAGTTTTAGTGCCTTAATGAGTTTACCCAATAGAGATGCATGTTGCACTGGTGTGTCGTCTGCATGGAGGAAACCCCTCCTATCCCAGTATGACAATCCTGTATGTACAATTGAGACCACATAGACAGAGTCACAGTACACTGTCAATTCCTCATCCTCATATCTCAGGAATACAGCGATAAGTGCCACTAATTTTGCAGCCTGTGCAGAACAATGTGAAGGCAGTCTCCCACTTGTCACTACTTCAAATTCACCATTCTTTTTTAGGTTCACTACTTCAAATCCTTATTTCTTTCTCCTGTTGTTTGGTCATTTCTTGAAGAATGACCAGTGAATAGAATTTCCCCCCTCCGACAGTATTTCTCTAACATGTGGAATATCATTATAAAACTCAGTATATGTTGTGCAGTCATTTACATAGTCCTCCTTCCCCACTGATTCTGCTATGAATGTTGCTGGATTAACTACTCTACATCGAACAATTTTGATTGTTCAGTTTTAAATAATTACTTCATATCCTGATGCTCTTTGTAGTCAATGTTCTTTTGGGTTTCTCTAAAGTGACAAATAAGGAATGCTTGACGAATAACGTCATTGAGCACCCCATTGTAATACTTGCAGCTTTTTGCAATTGTGAAAGCAGCAGCAGCTAACTCGTCTTCACAAAGATAATGTCCATTCATTACTGGGTCTAAAATCCCACCATAGTAGGCTAATGCTTTATGTCCATGTACTAATGGCATCTTCTGCATGAGGACTGCTGTCATTACATCTCCATTTGAATGTGAGATTAATTACAACTCCTCTTTGTAGTCTGGAATCCCTAACACAGGGGTTGTACAAATTGTCCTTTATAATTCTTCAAATCTTTTAATCATCTCATCTGTCCTTATTATCTCACTTTTACCTATCTGTGCTTCCTTGAGCCCTTTTAAAAGTGGTTAAATATATGTGCTGTAATAAAAAACCCAGGTTCTGCAATAATTACATAGGCCTAACAAATGTTGCATTACCCTCACTGCCTCTGGTTTTGGAGTCTTCATGATTGCTTCTGCTCTCTCAGGTGTCACTTTTCTCCATTCTTGAATGATTAGCCGTCCTATATGCAGGACCTCTTCCATGCAATACTGCAGTTTATCTTTCTCTACCATATATCCTTTCTCTGCTAGTATGGTCAATAGTTGAACTAAATCTTTTCTGCATTTATATTCTGTCTTGCTGCACACTAGTATATAATCTATTTATTTATATGATGTATTTATTGTTAGCTTGTTAGGTGCTTATACAGCAAGTATATTCTCTTTCAAAGCGCCCACAGGGAAAAACTGAGTGGACATGGGAAAGAAACACATTAAAACACATAAACATATTAAATACAGTGGAAGGGAAAAAAGGACAAACCTACTATCCCTTGTGAATATTCAGAACATGCAAGTGCAGAAGGGAGGGGGCAATGGGGGTAGGTGCAGGTGTGCCCATGCTTTTGGGGGGGCAACAGATGAAGTAAAAAGTATGGTAAGTGTGAGCCTCCAGGATGGAGGGTGTGCCGAGGTGGAAAAATTGCTCCTGGCTTGAGCTTAATTTTAACTGCTCCTGCTCGACTCAATAGACTCAAGTCATATGGATTGCTGATGCATAGGATGCATGGCACCTTCTCTAAATCTTCCTGGAAAAATTACGGTTTATTTTTTACCAGTGACAATCTCTATGGTATTTCTTTATTCTCAACTTTAATCCAATAAGTGAGACTTATGAAAAATACTAGTTTGTCATCCGAATACTTGTTTCTAAACAACTCTTCGTCTGTCAGATCTGTTAGTCTGTATCCTTCATCAAGGGCTATTACTGTTCTCCATGCTCTTCCCTCATCATCTGTCCCATGAACAATCACACTTTCATCTTTTACTACTGCTGCCTCTAGTTATTTGGGAATAACCTGTCCTTCCTCATCATCCATAGGTATATGTGGTCTAAACAAACATTCATTAGGTATTCTCAACAGTTTACCTATCCGTCCAGGAAGCCATGTCAACAAAGTATGTACTCCATACAAAAATGCTTCTGTGTCTAGAGGAACACCTTGTAAAGCCTTTTGGCCTGTAAATGCGACTATAAACTCTCTTACATTCATCTAATATATTCCTGGAGTGGAACACACTATCCCTTTGTCACTGAAAGATATCATCATGTTTAGTTTGTCATCAAGTTGTGTCCTAGTATGTTAACTGGTGTCTGCCAAGAATACAATAGTGTGTCTGCCGAGAATACAATAGTGGCATAGACACTTCATGTTCTCCTATAGAAATAGATAAGTCATCAGTAAAAGGAACTAAACTCATAGCCCCAGAGAATCCCTGCGCATTCATGGCAATACCAGCAATTGGGTACTTTCTCACTCGAAAACAGGAACGAGTCGCTCCAGTGTCATCAAGAAACCTAAATGTCTTGTCTCTTATCATTGCCCTCACCCTCAGTTTTTCTTGGGGGTCTGGTGTCACTGATAGTGCTGAACACATCAGGTTGCTTTGTGGGCTTTCCTATTGTGGGTATACATTCATCCCTGTACCTGTAAAAGGGTTCCCGCCAACTACTGTCACACTCCCTATCCTGGCTGTGGATGTTTATGCGGCTCCTGTTTTCAAATTCCATTGTGGCACCATTGCTTGTTGTGTCTGCACTTGGTGGATCTGTACTTGTGTTTGCCTAGGTGCTTGTTGTGGTTGTCCTTGTGTTGACTGTGCTTGCAATGAAACGTGTTGCAATTGCTGTATTTGTGGTGCACATGTCTGATTCTGTGTGTGATTTTGGCATAATATTCCTGCTGTTCTGTATTATAATGTGGAAAATAGCCCATCCCCCCTCTTGGAGCTTGCCAGTTCTGCTGTATTCCCCCTAAACCTCTACACATTCAGGCCATATGTTCTGTCCTCCCACAATTCCAGCATTGTTAGCGGCTGTCCTCCATTAAATCCTCCTCTCCCTTGAGGCTATTGAAATCCACCACTTCCACTTGGTCCATTCCTTCTACCATGTGCCAAAAACTGTACCCACCTTGATCTATAGGATACCCTCCATTGCTTGGTTGTGCTGGCTGTAACTCTTGTGTTGCCCCACCTTCACCACTCATCAATACTGCTCCTTCTATGGCAATGTTTGACATTTTATTTCTGAACTAACTTTGCTTCCTCCCGCTTTCTATTCTCAGCTTTGTTCTTATTCTTCTCTTGTAATAATCAACAATGATGTACAACCCCACCAACTTAGCTGACATCTATAACTGTAGCTTGCTCACAGCTATAGACTCCATGGCCCCCATCAAACTGAGGAAGGCCAAACCACGTGCACACCTGAACTCTTGGTTCATTCCACAGTTAAGAAAACTCCGCAAAACCAAAAGCTCTGCCGAAAACCGTTGGAAAAGCCACCCTTCTGACGCGCACAAAGATGGCTTCTTCCTGGCATCGCTCACCTACAAAGCAGCCATTATAGAGGCGAAAAAAGAGTCCCTTAATAATCGCATCTTGCAAGCTGACTCTAACTCTAAGGAACTCTTTAAGATCTTAAAAGAGCTCGAAACCCCCGCTACAACCCCCGACACTTGCATCAAAGATAGCAAATGGTGGGCTAACATTCAGGCAGCGTTACTGAATAAAATCACCATGCTTCAATCTAAAATCATGGCCAAACAAGACAGCCTGAAACTGGACAATCACCCTCCTACCCCAGCTGGGGCCCTCTCCCCTGACTTGACCAACCTCAAACGATTTGCCTTCTCACCGCTCACCACTGCGGAGGTGGAAAACATTATCCTGAGGATTCAACCGTCCAACTGCCAGGGCGATCCCTGCCCTGCCCTGCCCCAATTATTAAGGAATCAGCCCACGATTTGGCCCCATTTATCACATCCTTTATCAACGCCTCCTTTAAAACAGGAATTGTCCCTGACAACCCCAAGGATTGGTGATTGGCTTGGGTGATCCCCTTGATCAAAGAACCCTCCCTCGACCCTAGCATACCTACTAACTACCGACCCGTTACTACTGTCCCATTCTTGTTAAAAATTCTAGACCGTGCAGCATACCTGCAAATCCAAGAGCACTTGGAAGCCAATAATCTTCTAGGTCTTAGACAATCTGGTTCCCGCCCCAGACACGGAACAGAGACAGCTCTACTGGACTTAAAAACTCAAACTGAAGTTCTAAAGGACAACGGCAAACTTGCCCTGTTACTTCTACTTGACCTCTCTGCAGCTTTCGATTTGGTCAATCACCAAATCTTATGCAAGCACCTTCACTCTGCCGCCCATTTCTCACCATCAGCTACGGCCTGGATCAAATCATTCTTGAGTAATAGATCTATGCGTGTCTTTTCTCAATCCGCAGCTGCAGATCCTTCCCCTATTCACTGTGGCGTCCCCCAGGGCTCTTGTGTGTCACCAACACTCTACAATGTTTTTACAAAACCGCTCTTTGATGTACTTGACTATCTGGGTGTCTCCTATACGAATTACGCTGACGACACCCAGATACTCATTCCCATCACTGGAGACTACTTGCCTGACACTAAGGCCCTGAACGATGTATACCTGGTCATCCAAGCATGGATGGCACAACACCAGTTATGCCTCAACGATGACAAGACTGAGCTCCTCATCCTGGGCACTACGCAACGTCTTTGTAAACTTGAGCCGTCCTACCAATCGTTTATCATCAATGGCAACACCATCCAAGTTTTGAAAGACACCAAAACTTTAGGTGTCTACCTTGACGCCACCTTATCCCTATCCTGACCAACAAATGCAGTCAGATCTGCATCAACATACACCTGCAAACTCATTGCAGCCTACAGGCCATTTCTGACCACCCCAAACACAGTCACATTGGCCAGAACTCTCATCATGGCCAAAATTGACTATGGGAGTGCCCTCTACCTAGGAACTAGCCAAGAGAATCTGAACAAACTGCAAATCGCCCAGAATAACGCCATTAGAGCGGCCTTAAACATCCCGCAAAACCATCAAATCTCGCAATCTAGATCCAATCTACACTGGCTACCGGTCAAACAGAGAATTTCACTGAAAGTCCTAGGCCTTACCCACAAATGCCTAGCCAACCAAGCCCCCCCGTATCTCTGCAGCCGGCTATCACGCCACGCACCTACCCGCCCTCAAAGAACCACCCAGACCCACTGTCTAACCATCCCTATGTTCAAACTACAAAAAGCGGTTGGATCTAGCTTCCCCGTCCTAGCGTCCAAGCTTTCCAAGCTTTGGAATGCCCTCCCCCTCACCATCAGATCCGAAGAATGCTCTAGTGCCTTCAAATCCAAAACGAAATCCTGGCTCTTCAACCAGCCTTGAAATATGGACCTCTTATGTGCCTGGGAGCCTGTCCTAGGAAAACGCCTGCCCTAATCTTTACTCTGTAAATATGTATATTGCTGTATGCCCTGAATATGTTGCATTGTTTTAAAAAAAGTTTGAATATATGTATGCTTATGTAACCATGCCTAAAGTTGCGACCTGATGCCCCCGGGCCTGAAGGTGCATGTTACAAATAAAACAAATATAAATACAAATACAATAGTCAACTGTATTTCTGGCCATGGCTTTACTTCCTGTGGGATGTATTAACCCACTTATGCTCTGCCCTGCGGCATCACTGTGTGCTGGTGGTCCCAGAATTATCAAAATGGCTGCAAAACCCCTATGCGCGCCAAAACCTATGGAAATCGTGTTTGACAACACGAAAAGATGGCTGCCAAATCTACCATGCATGTCGTCAGTGGTGGAATGGAGACCTCACTGCTGAAACATGTCACAGGCTGCCCAACAAGTAAAATGGAGCACAGATGAAAAGCAGTGCTTTACTGAAAGAAATCCGGAATCTTGTTTCCCAATCTCTTTCCTGGTTGCTGAAAATACAGAATGCCGGTCCAAAACACCATCAAACATCCAATATTCTTGCTGGATGTTACAAGTCACTTCATTCAAGAAATCATTATGAACATTCAATGTCATGAAAAGCGGAATCTGTCATCAAAACATTCGCAGCAAAATGTGCCTGCCTGTGAAATCTGTCAAAATCTGGGTGCAGTACCAGCGGCCGCTTGTGTGACAGCTGTCAGTAGATTGCATCATAAGGATTTAAACTTGTACCATTGAAATCTAATGTCTGAAAACTAAGTGACCTGTTATTAAGAGTAACCTAGGTTGTAACTATTTAAATCCCATGGTTTAGACGCTGGAATAAGTGTTCTAGCTGCTTTTTTTGAAAATTGCAAGTTTGTTTTAAACCAAGAAAAAAATGTAACAGAATGACATTGAAATTAAGGCTCTAACCAGTTCCACAGCTTCCCCCCACAAAAGCCAAGCACCTCCCTTCTGCTTCAAGGCCAGCAAATCACACCTCTGCGAGGATTAGATCAGGGGAGGAGAACTGGGGCTGCAGGGGAAGAAGACAATGGACTTCCTCTGGCTGAAAGGATGTGCAGAGTGTGAAGTCATAAATGGCCTCTCCCAGAAGGAAGGGGGCAGAGATTGCTTCTGAGCTGCCAGAAGGAGAAGGATGTGGGGACAAACCACCATTTGCTGTTTAACAAAGGCAAAGTACATTTTCAAAAAAAGACTGATAAATTACTGTGGAAAATTGTTAAAAATATGTCAACAACCGATTTGTTAATGTGATTCCTGGATGCACGGTTTAAGAGATGCCAGAACTCTGTGAGAGGTTCTGGGAAGTAGTAGCGGAAAACAGGGTTTTACTCCAAATGTTTATATGCCAAAAGCACAAAACTTCATTCTCTTATGCCCATATGCAATGCACACATTTGTATACATTTTTGGATAAACTAGTTATTGTATTCCAGACAAAAAGGGCAGAATTCTGTCAAAAGCAGACACAAGATCAGACAGCGACGAGGGTTGGAGGAATATGTGCTACACACAATATGTGATCTATATATGTTGTTGTTATAAAGATTGTACACATGTAAATATGCATTATACCAAAAGTAGATTTTATGTTCAAAGGGATAAGGGGAGGATTCTCTGACTCATAAACCCACATCATCATGGTGACACCCTGTTTTCTTCTCCAATCAAGGGAATGAAGAGACTCTAGCCAATAGCCTGCCTAAAGGGGGGCGCTTAGGATAAACCAGCACACACCCCCTTTATCACATGCATAAAAAGAGACAGCTGAGGACTTAGAAAGACACACCGATTCACCCTGCGAGAGAACCATCTATTTTCCTTGCTCCTGACTCCAGAAACTTGGCAAGCAGAAAAGCCCATTCCATTATTTGAACCATTTTCTAATAGGCCTTGAAATTCCAGAACCCCAGAAATCTAAGGGGAACAAAAGAAACAGCCGGGCTGTGCTGTAACTGCTTTCCTGCTAAAAGAATTATTACCAGAACCAAAAGATCCCATCAAGTTGTGCTGTGCTGTGACCAGAGAACCATTGCAGACCCGATCCAGTCCTGTGCCGAGCTGTGACCAGAACCATTGCAGACCCACTCCAATCCTGTGTGCCCAGCAGTCTGTCCCAGAACCAGAATTCCTGACCAGAATCCCTGACCAGAATCCTTGAGGTTCCTTTTGAAACCCAGATAGTGAGTATCTATAGATAGGAATGTGTCACTAGTATATGTACTGTACATAGTAATCCCCTATCCAAATCCATCCTATCTTGTCTTCAGAACCTGCATTGTTAGAAATCATTTTGTATTGTCTGAACTCTCTATCTTATCCCTAGTATCTTCCTTCTGTACTAGTATTGTTAAAAATATATTTGCACTGATATATTTCATCTGAAGAAGGCAAGCTCTTTGGCAGGCAGTCACCCTGATCCAGTGGCTGTGCTCTTGTGTGGTATTTGCTTCTTCATAGTCATCCCCTAGTATAAGAAATCCCATTTGTCTTTAAAAGCGTTTCCCTGTTTTCCCTTTCTTGCGCCTATTTCAGAAAAACAACCTCCATTAAAATGTCCATAACTTTCTCAATTTTCATGCTTGTAGCTCACATCCACAGCTTTCCATAGAACCAAAAACCGCATTGGTATATATAGTTTTCCCGCAATCGTGATTACCGCACACGGAAAAGTTTGCCGCAAATTTTGTTGTAGGAAATTTCGTATAAAACAGCTTTTCATTGCAACCAACCTCAGTTTTAAGTTTTCACATTGCTTATTAGTGTCAAATCATTGCTAGCATTTGTCTGCAACTATCTCATTAGAAATTACACAATTTCAGCAATTTAAACCATATTTAGTGTTTTACCCAATCCATTCCAAGATAACTTTAAAACCATTTTGACAGTTTGCCAATCAATTCTGTTTCTCTCTTGTGTTTGCTGGGGAGAAAGGGATTGACATTTTGTTTGAATTCTGCATTCCTGAATACCTGATCTCTCTCCTCCTATCTCTTTACATTGCCTGTTGGGGGAGTCGAGGGGTATGCAGGGGGAAATAGTAGCCACATTACCATTTGATTGAACACACACACACACACACACAAGTATTAATTCTGTGCTGCATTGTTTTTGCTCATTATTATTCCTTATGATTAAAGAGATTGCTTAGTGTTACATCACCCCATTGGTGATTATTGTATAACCTTAGTGTGATTATATTGTGAACTACATAAATAAATATTTTTACTTTGCAAACCAGCCTGATTCCTGGTTCAGTGTGACTGGGGGGTTCCAAGAGATGGGCGTGATATATGTAGTACATCGTTCAGAATAAAAGAACTTTTAGACACAAATAAATAAGGATTTCGGTTGTGCATTACACACTGGACATTGACTTAGGTGAAGTGCCGATTGAAATCACTTACATTCCATACCCACCTGTTTCATCATCTGCCTTTGCACTGGATACTGGATCTAGCAGTCCCTGACATAATACATGCTAGAATAATGATACTGTTTTATCCCATGGTTCCTTCGCCTCAAGACACCAATGTTCTTGATTTTCTAGAATAAAAGCAACACAATCTTTCACCTCACCCATTTTCCTTGTCATAATCGCCCCCATGTACAATGTGTCAGGATATTTTACTCTAAGTGCCCTCCATACGTCTGCTCTGCAATTGTTAAATGGCGCTTCATCACGTGTTGTGTTTTGTGCTGTCACACACGTATATACAGCTTGTTTCCAAATGTCATAAGCTCTCTCCCCTAGGATAACTGCTAGTATGCCTTTTATGTCACCCACTGCTCACATCATTCCCACTGTCATTCTTTGTTACTCAAAAATCCATTAAAATAAATTTCCCTGCAGTCAAACTAGGTAATTTACATTTCAAATGATCTTTTGTCCATTTGTGGCCACAGTATATATTGTGATCGCCCTCCTCCTTTCTCTAATAATGGGAATTGTGTAAACCCTGATCTACAATCCAACCAAATTACACTCCTTGTCTTCCAGGTGGGGATAGTTTTTCCTGTTCGTCTTCGTCTAGTCAATGACCTTAATCTGCTTACATGTGGCAGGGATATATCTCATGCACTGCGCAACAGTTCTTGTGGTTATTCAGAATATGGGGTCGGTTCTGGCGTTTTTTCTTTTGGGTCTTCTAGATCTGACCATTTTACCCCTGTTTCTATATTTGGATCTATTGGAAAAACTGCATGCACCTTCTCTTTGCACTCTTTCATTTTCTTCCCTTTTTTCATCTTTCCTCATCATCATGATCTAGTCTACTTAAGGACAGGGTTCTATGCTTGTCCATCATTATGTCATCCTATCTTTCTTCTGTTTCTTTTCATGGAAATCGTTTGATGTTCCCTTTGATTTTATAACCATCGTTCTCCCTCATTTGCCTATATAAATCCCCAATCGCTTTCCCTATGCCTTCTGCCTCATGCTCATTAGCCCATGTTTGGATTCTTGGTATCCCTTGCAGCTCCCTGTGGATCTGTTATGACCTTCTCTCTTCTTCCCATTGTTCTCGTACTTCTATTGGAGCTAAATATCTATTAAAAATGTGATCTATTTCGTCATCCTTTGTCCCCTACTACTTCTCATTTCTTCTTCCCTTCTTATCATCTTGCTTTTCTCTTCTTCCTCTCGCCTTCATTGCAACCTACGTTCTTTCACTCTCTGTGTTTTTATTTTTCCATATTTCTTCTCCTCTTTTCTCTCTCTTTCTTTTGTTCCTCACACCTCCTCTGTTGTTCCTTTCACTCCCTATCCTTTTGCTTCTCCTCTTTGTATACTCTTTCTCGCTCCCTTTCCTTCTTTTCCCATTCCTCTCTTTCTTCTTTCTCTCTAACATCATCAATATCCTTTCCATCTAATTTGAGTAATATCTGTCCTCCCATCCACTCGTTCTGTACTATTATCACTTGTTTGGCTTTGGCCTTCCCTTCTTTTTGTCTCTCGATTTCTTCTTCTATTTCCATCTGCCTGTCACTTCTTTCATCACGCTCTTTCTATTCATAGCATCCTGGCATATATTTACCTCTGTTAATCTTGTTCTCTTCCATATTGCCCTCACTACCATAAGCAGGAGGCATGTTTGTCAGATTAACATACCCTGCTGCTTATTTTAACTCCTTTAAGGATAGAATCCCTGTTTCTCAGTGTCTGTACTCTTGTTTTGAGAAGGAGAAAGAGGAGCCAAGAGCCTTATGTCCTCCCCTTTATGCTGATTAATCATCCACTCCTATTTGGGCGGGTCCTCCTTGTCGGTCTGATACATCTTCCATAGTTCTAAAATTGCTAATCTTTGCTGTAACTTCTTCCCTGTATATGCAGCATGTAAGAATGGTGTCATGTGTTGAAACACTGTTCTTGATAGCAAATTTTCTTGAGGTCAAGGCATGAACATTTTGTCAGCCGTGCCTTTTACCCATTCGGCATGGTACTTCCTAATCTTGGGTGTGTATCTCCGTAATGTTTTGCACAAATGTAGCAGGGGAGTGTCCCTCATAATGACAAGTTATTTTGAACTGTCAATACTTATCAGACCTTTTATTCGGTTATTACTTTAATCAATAATGCCACAACAATCAATTTGGGCAAGCACCATCAATCGCCACCCATTACCAAAAATATTATTCTTTAATCAATGTTTAAGCATATAAAATAATGTTCTCCTTATTCCTTCATGTATAATTTTTTAGATTCTTGCTGTCCTGCCATTTTATTATTGACACGCTAAGAATCTTATTGCATTTGCTGATTTTTTCTGAACTGCTATTCTCCTTTGATTGACATCAATCATTTATTTTTAGAGTCTGATAACTGGCTAGATCATTACTATAATTGTATGTTTCTTAGCTTAAACAAATGCAAAGTTTTACACCAAAATCTTTATAACCCCAAACAAATGTGCACTATACTTTTCTACGATCTTCTTCTTCTTTCTATAGTAAAGTTATCTCATCTCAAGTTAACCCCATCTTGGATTGTGACACGCATTCTTCATCTCAGCCGTGCCTCAGGAATCCCTTCTGGGAGTGTAACGTGTGCCCTTCTGTCCGCTTGGGACTAAGGATTGAGGTATCTCTCTCTCCCTCTTAACACAAATCCCGTTGTAATATATATTTACACTTACAATACAATCCCTCCCCTTTTTTTGCCACTTTCGATGCTCTGGTTACAGCTGTTGCTCCGCTCGAGTCCTCCGTATCGACTTTTCTCCAATCAACTAGTTCACCTTCAGTCCGCGGGAGTTCCCATGGGTACCAGACAGGAATTTCTTCAATGGGGCACTTGCCGACTGTCTCGTTTTCACACGTGTGTTTTTCTCCACTCTCCACAGGAAACTCTGCGATCTTGTGGCTAATGGTGGAAGACGTCAACAATTTGAGATTCTGGACCTGAACCTGGGAGACTGGATCATAAGCATCTGCACCGCTACCAACTGTGCAGTAGCACCTGGAGAGTTCCATGGGCCAGATGGGATTACCAATAAACAATATAAGACCCAAACTAACCAGACAGACTCAACGAATATGCCAAAATACTACTTGATTATCAGCTCAAATAAAATAGGGAAGCCTGGTGAACAAATAGATTGCAGCTCACAAATCTCAAATACATTTCCATTACACAAAAGCTTTATACCTCAATGTACATCAGCTATGATGTCATCCTACGTAGCAAACAGTCAACATCTATTGAACGGAGGGTTTGGTTAGGGGAAAATATATACCTTTACTTTGTTCAGGTGCTACTAACATCATTGGCTGCCCCTTAACTGGTAGGCATGCCTCAAACTACTTGTAACTATGTAAAATATACATAATCACAGCAGTTTGGCTTCTGCAACAATGTATGGTCCAGCATTACATAGGCCCTCATGGTTGGTTAGCATTCTCACCAAACCTTGGACATTCGACTGATTAGCAACACGTAATCAAAATGAAACCCAGGTGCGGGGAACGTCAGACACCTGCCCACTTGGCCAATTAGCCTAACATCTCTCATCATTTAGACCCTAAGCCAAGACTTCTTCTTTGAAGTTGACCTTGCTGACTGTTCTCTTTCTCAGAACTTTAAAGGGAGTGAAGTTGCATTGCTATGTTTATCTGGAGATTAATGAATAGGCCTTGTTTTCTGGTCTGGCAACACGTGTGAGAAGACCATGATTTTGTCCATTCTGACCTTCTATTTAATGCTATTCGAATTGAATTATATTGGGTGCTATTACTCCTTTTGGTCTCTGGAGACTTTCTTGCTCCGTCTTGCATATGCTTTCTGCATATTTGATTGTTCAATACTTGGCATTTGCAAATGTTCATTCCTTTGCTTAATCTAAGGGAAATGTGTTGTGCGTATGTAGCTTATCCTCTTTGACTCCTTTTATGCTTTGCAGTTGCCTCTTGCTATGGCATCCTTGATCCTTAGCCAAATAAATACTCTTTGTTATTTGCACAAACCTATTTTCCAGCACCCGCCAGCTTGACAGCCTTGGCCTCTCTACTTCAGGCTTCTTGCTTACTAGTTATACAGAGTCAACATCCATTTTCTCATCATGGCTGCTTTACCCATGTTATATTTTCTATTGCAGCAAGCTTCTAGATATCTCATCTAACTTGCCTTTCTGCATATATATATCTAATGCATCTCTTCTCAGTGTACATGATTTCTTCCTATTTGCATAAATGATCACTTTGTTACTTCAGTTACATCTTTATTCTTTAAGTATTCTCATTTTGTTTCAGTGTATCCTCGTGTCTTCTCTTTATGACATCACTTTGCACTTGTCAGATTTCACTTACAGCTCTTTCATATAAAATGGGGTCTGCAGGCATTCTTCTAGCACGTCATTTTGAAGGTGCATTCGATACGGTTGTCTGAGTGCATAACGTCTCTCATATCTTCAATGCGATATTGGGATGTTGCCTGTTGGCAAAATGCACAGTGTCTTCTTGTTCTTCCAATATGACAGAGGTGAGGGGCATGCACTATAGATGATGTGTACATCTGCCTCTCTCAATTGCTCTCCATCCTCATGACCAGATGGTACTTGTCTGAGGGTAGTTTGAAAATGGTTTGAATCCCTTCATATATCGTACCTCACCTCATCATAGAGTGGACATAAGAGGGAGGTAGCCCCTTGGAGACCTGTGACCCAGCAGAACCCAACTCTCTTAGCCCCAGCATCCCGGGTGCAGTGGGCACCAAAGTAGATATTTCCACCACAGGTGCCTTTCGCTGTGCCTCCTCTGGTCTCGCTTTATAAGTGGATCCAGTTTATCCAAGTTAAATGTTCTCTCAATCGGAAAATTGAGTCTGTCTATTACGTCGAGCAAAGTAGTGACATGAGTCCAAATGATCACAAGATGAACTGCTAAACTGCCTAAACATTGGGAGTGCAACCCCTTTGGGGGTTCCGCTGCTTGTTTCGATTGCTGTTCGCCTATATTTCTTTCCTTATTTAAATCTGTATTCATTCATCACTTGCCCCATTACCCAGTTGCTCCTGCCCCATGATTTCTTTAACTCAACTCCCTCACGGTCCTTAAAGGGAAGGGGCTTACATTTAACAAAGAGAGACATCTGTCTGTCTCTATTTAATTCTTGCCCTTATCCTCTGCTCAAACTATTACCCTAACCAGTACCCGGGCATTATACGCTAGCTGAAATATCATACCTTCTTGAATACCTCCCTTTTACGGTGCTCAGTGCCTACCATTGTTTTTTTTTTTCTAGGTTAATCTCTGGATAAAAGAGAGAAAAAAATCACATTATGAGACAAGCAAAAGCTACTACCAATACTGTATATCCAGCCCAAAATCTACATTCAAGCATATGCCCTAAAAACTTCCCATCCTACATTGTTCATTCCCTGGTCCCAAACAGAAACCCTCGGTTCCCTGTGAAGCTCTGCATACACTCTCACCAGTCCCAATATCCTCTTCTGGAAACCCCCTATGGAGATTTGAACCTAGGTCTTCTACCTTATTGTCTTGAGTGCTCAAGGTGGTGTCCGGGTGGAGGCCCTCGTGATTCAGCAATCAGCAGTGTTGTGTGACAAGTCTGAGTCGTAGTAACCATTTATCAACGCAAATGAAAACAAAAGGACTAAGGAGTCATATTGGAACTGGACAAGCTTGTTTGCAAACCAAATAAACAGCAGCAATTCACTAACCCACCACCTCAGCTAACCCAACCCACCTCCAATTTGCCTTGCCCTTATATCTCCCCATGGACTGGCCCCTTACAGTACTTGTCACTTCCATTTCACATCTACATTTTCCAAGACATAACAATAGTACTGCTTGTATATTTTCATAGTCTGTCCTCTGTTTCCATCAAATCTCTCGTCATCACATGATCCTATGCATCCAGGTCTGTCACTCCGATTTGACGATATCCGGCTTCCACCTCCTCAGGTGAGGGGCGTAGGGACACCGCCTCTGATGCACTTCCAGCAAAGAATAAGTTTCAATTGTCTGAACCGTTAAGAGGCGGCAAAATAAAACAAATGGCGGCTAGGTGACCTTACCCCCGTCCCCTGAGAGCTTCTGCCTCAGCAGTCCTACTGTGGATGTCCCTCTAAAGAGCCCCCGGAAAGAGTATTGATTCAAGCTAATAAATGTTGATTTCACTATCCAATATCCACTATGATTTAAAGGAAAATAATAACTCACTTGGTCAAATATAAAAGGAGTGACACTTCAGGTATTCAAATACATTCCCAGACTAGTCCCATATCATTGTTTACTCTTATTTATGATCATCCATTATCACATGCCTTTATGGCATCATCATACATAAATCTAGGTCCACCCTCCCCTTTGGGGCCATGAACATTCACAGAAGTCATCCTGTTGTATGTGCTTTTGTTTTTCGGAGCCCTTATTCAGCAAGCACTGTGCTAGAGGTCCTATGAGTGCAGGTTTTCTCTTCTCCCGGGGTGATCAACAATGACTGGTGCCTCCTCAGTAAGCCGCAGAATCTGCTTGTAGCTTTGCTTGAGAATTCGAAGCAGCTGCTTTGTGGCATCTTCTGTGCAGTGGTTGACTTTGTTGTGATGTAGGTTTTTTTCTTGGGAGGGATTCACTTTTATGTTATTTATTTATTGATTTATGTATACATTTATAAAGCACTCTAAACGCGTGGGCAGGTAGGCGCTGGTTACAATGGGTGTGGGGGGGGTTAAGAGGGATGGGATGTATGTTATGTTATGTTAATTGAAGAGGTGAGATTTTAGTTTTCTTTCCTGAAAATGTTGTAGGTGGGTTCATCTCGCAAATGCAATGGCACCTCATTCCAAAGGGTGGTGGCCTGGACTGGGAAGCTGGAACCGCCTGCCCTTTTCTTGTTAAATTTAGGGGTAACAAGGCAGTGTTTGTGGGCCAGTCTTTGGGGTTTTGTTGAAGAATGTTTTTTTCAGTTTGCTTGAAAGGTAAGGCAGTTCATTGCTCGAGAGACAGCAGTGGGCGATGAAGAGGATCTTGATGTTGACTTGCACCCGTGGGCAACAAACGTTATTTCAGTTTGTGTTGTTTGCCTTTATGAGTCAAATGAGAGGATTCTCAATCCCAAATGGGGAGTAACATGCATTGTTTTTCAAATTTGGCTGTAGGGAAATATGCAGGGTCAAAGTTAGAGTTTCCTGACCCTCATGTATCCCATGTATTTCTATGTGTATTATAAGATTTGCACTGCTGCCTCAGCATATCAATACATACAGGTAGTACTATATTGGTGCTGGTATATATTTCCTTTTGAAATAAAGGTTATGAATAGTGCAATTCTGTCCTGTTCTGCTTTTTAAGCGAGTTGCTCCATGTTTTCTTCTCATGTAGGGTTTTTATTTCTGTGGTTGTTCATTTGGTAAACAGTAACAGTTTGCAGCCTGGGATCATACTAATTCTGTAAGGTGATGACCACTGTTTGCCGCTTCATGGTAATTTGAAGTTGCACAATTGGTGTAGTTACCTTGCCTTGTGGTTGTTGTTATATCTGGGGGAAGTTGCATGTAGTTGTTTGACGACTACATAAACACATATGGATTTCAGTGTTCCTAGATTCATTTATACATTTGGGAACAGTGTTTTTCTGGACTTACACTATGACAAACGTTCACTGAATCAGCATGTGCACATTTTGGGAGAATATGGGTTTCCTTGATTCTGACCCTTTTTATTATATTAAAGTATAGTTCCGGGACTTTTTTTTATTGTCCCTACGGTTCGGCCATGTGTTTTTAAGCATAAATCGGTAGATCGTAGAAAACTTTCCTATGGACCTTACCCGACTTTTCGTCCATTAACGCACTCGAAATCAGCCGCCATTTTCTGATAATCCTATCATTTCCCCCCATCGACCTGGCTCACCTGCTTTTGCGGCACTAAATCAAATCCCCCGCCCCTGAGCCTGACATCAGCAGACGCGTACCGCCCATTTCCCAACGCCAAAGCACGTTTCGTGTCAACAATCGCTGCGCCTCAGCTAATGAAGTGTTGCCATGGAAATGGCAGGACGCCTCTTTCCTCAATAAGTATAAACACACCGTTTCACAACAGACAGCAGCAGATTTTCGATTCCATTACTCTCTCTGTGTTACTTTGAGTATTCTGTGACTCGTTTCTGTGCTCTGGTCAGCTACCTTCGCCGCTTCTAGGCCTTGTGAACACCTGTACCATATCTGTAAATTATTTTACTTTCTTTACCACACAATGGCTACAATAATGCCGTATATGTACGAGCCCGAGTACACCGAGCAAGAACTACTGGAAAGGCAAGCACGCGAAAACGATGGGGATTCGGACAGCAGTTGGGAGGACCAGTCAACGGATGAAGAGCCTGGACCATGTCGCATGGACGGAGTCTCCACCTGGTGCACGTGCAATCGGTGCGAGCTAATGCCAACTGAGGAGGAGAACTGCTGCTGCCGTGAAAATTCCAGGTGCTTGGCCTACATTTCGGAATGCATCATCACCGAGCTGCCAGAGTTCAGGGAAGCCTGCCTCTCACGGACCGTGTTGAGGATGATGATGGTGCTTATCACGAACTTCGCGGCACTGTTCGTCCGCGTAATCCGAGTAACGAGTAAGTATACTCTGGTTGTGATGTCAGTGATGCCACTACTATGTCATGGTCGTCTCCCACATATAAAATTACATCTACATATCATTCGAATGCATGTAAATTGGTTCCATATTGTGCATTTTCTAGATAGAATTTTTTTCAAAGCAGAATGACATTTTTTACCTGAATCGACAGTGATAAGAAAGTTTTGTCATTTTAATACAGTTTGCATCTTTCCTTTTCACAGCTGGTACAGGCTGGTGGCCTATCGTTGCTTCACTTGGTGGCTTCACGGGAGTCTCGGACACCGCGTTCGGAGAGTAATACCTGCCTGTGCGGTACTTGCCATTAGACAACATTTCCCCAGCGACAGTGGACAATACCGCGGATTTTCCCTGGATGTGCTGCAACCGGAACTTTACAATGTGTAATGTTTATTATTTATGTTCAATTGAAATTAAGATCTAAAATAAAACCCAACATATATTTTAACAATGGTTGTTTTGATTTTTTAAATGAATCTAGTGTGTCTCCATTGAATAGTCTTCCTGTGCCTTGTCTTGTCACACCACATGTCTCCGGCCAGCATCCTCCCTCACACTGGCCGCCCACCTTCAATCCACATAACCGTTGAACCCATATGCAGCAGGCATACATATGTTATTTTGCGGGTTGGCATCAAGCCTCCCGGCCTTGCCTCCTCCCCCAAAAATACTTACCACACCACTTTGTTCAAGCGTTGGCAATAAAAGGAAGGCCGTTGGATTTTATTGATACAAAACATGGTTATAGGTAAATAATCCATATGGTTGATCATAATAAATCATCCTTTTGGGCACCGGGTACAGAGATGATCCCCTCTGGCCCGTGCCGCCTTGCCACCACAGGCCAGCCTGCTGCTGACTAACTGCCTAGGCATCCAGGGTCTCCAGGGTGAACTGCACCCATATATTCTCCTGGGAGGGTGAGGTATTTATAAACTCACCCCCCTGCCTTCCATGTACTAGATCCTGCAGCCTGCCTCTTACATGCAGTTAGACGGCCTCTCCTTAGTGAGGCCCTGTGGCAAACGAGTCTTGTTTGCACGACCACCGCCCCAATCCACCCACCCCCCGCCCTATCAAAGGCAGTTCGCACCGGGGTACTTGTGCTGGCAAGTGGAGCTGTCAGGGAGCGATAAAGGCCAAGAGGTGCCAAAGACCATGTACACTTCAAAGTGGTCTATAGAGCATGGGTTGTTGTTCCCATGTCTACCTCCAGACCCCGTGTCTCCTGCCAAGCATCCCCCCTCACGCTGGACGGCCCCCTGCAATCCACATAAGTGTGTCTCCATTCACGAGTCTTCCTGTGTCTTGTCTGTACGACCACCGCCCCAATCCACCCCCCGCACGCCCTATCAAAGGCAGTTCGCACCGGGGTACTTGTGCTGGCAAGTGGAGCTGTCAGGGAGCGATAAAGGCCAAGAGGTGCCAAAGACCATGTACACTTCAAAGTGGTCTATAGAGCATGGGTTGTTGTTCCCATGTCTACCTCCAGACCCCGTGTCTCCTGCCAAGCATCCCCCCTCGCGCTGGACGGCCCCCTGCAAACCGCATAATGCCACGACATATACACGTCAGTCATTCACAAACACACCCCTGTTTCGAATTCTTTATAACCCACTTCATATTTCTAATGAGAACTTCTTTGTGCTTTGCTAGTCAACCCGTGAAGGTGCTGGTTATCTGCTCTTCGTCTCTGTGAACTTCCGTGACCACTTCGAGGAAACTCGTCAGTTTGCAACCTGTGAACTGCTCCCTGTTCTACGACAACAAACTACTCTGATCCCTGCATCTAACTGTTTGTTCATCAAGGTAAGGCCATGTACCATAATCATTTTGCGTCCAATTTCTTTTCGTTCAAGACAGTACATGCAAGGAACTAGTCACATGTTCTGAGTTTAGTCAAATTATCTTTCTATTTTTGTAAAGTTATTCAAATACTTATCCGCATGTGAATAACGTGTATAGTTCCAAGAACCAAAACGAACCTTGCATTAAACCTTTTATGTGTCATTTAATTTTTTAACACATTGGTATTCATAGAGAATTGTTGATCTTTACTTTTCAGAACTTTCCACAATGCCTGCCTGTTCCATTGGCGGTTGCCCTTCGAAGACCCATAATAAATCTGAAGGTACTATAATGCATGTTTTCCCTAAGACAATAGATCAGATAAGAGAATGGGTCCGATATTGCGGATATCCACCGTCTGAGCTTGAAAGTAGAGTCCTAGAAGTCTTTGCGGACAAGAGGGGTGATCGATCCCGCATCTGCAGCAGGCACTTTAGCTCAGACATGTACTCCACATCATTGCTAATAAAGAAGAACACACCGCGAGCGAGGCGAAAATTGCTCTCAACCGCTATTCCCACTCTATTCGTCCACATCCCTCCACTGGTGAGTCAAGTTTACGTATTTATCTCTCGGCCTTGCGGTAGTGTGTAGCATTAGCTAACAATAATTTCCCCATTTATGTATCCACTCAATATGAAGGCGGAAGATTCTCCATCCGTGTCGTTATTGCAGTCATCAGCCACTTCAAGCGCCTATCGGGTAATCTTACTTAGCTATTCTGCCACTGACTTGTTTTAGGCATGTAAATCAATAGTTTTAATTTATCGTGTGATTATTTTACCTAATGGTACACCCTTGTACTCGTCCTCTAGTCTTTGCTTTCAGTTATAATTATTGTTATCCAAAATAATGCAAGTACTGTCTTTCAGGGAGATGCTGAGGAGTCCAACGTATTGACGACAACCGTTGATGTCACTCAGATGCTCGAGGTACGTTTCCGGACAGTTCCATCGATGGAGATCATCAGATCTTGCATTCTTGTAGCGTGATTGTTACACACAATGTTTCTTTCGTTTTTAGCCATTGATATGTCCTTCTGTCGTCCCCCTCCTATGTGTCTTCTTTTTTCAATATTGTGTTCATTACTAATGAAAGTCCTATGTTTCAGGGAGTCGATGGAGCATTAGTCCAAGAAGAAGGGGGAGCATGCAGTTACGGGTCGGCGCAACATCTTGCAGAAGTGTGCACCGCAGTTACATCGTCCCTTGATGTTCTTATGCATTTCGAGGTATGGATACTGGCAGTTCGATCAAGCGAAATCATATGACGTGATTACATCCGCTATACTTCCTTCTTTATTAACGCAAGTACTATGTTTCAGGGAGATGACGGAGCTTCTTCTACAAGAACATCACCCCTAGTAGTTGATGCAGATCTCTGGGTGGTGACACTTCCAACGATCGAGCAAATCGAATCATATTTACATATCCATTATTTATTTTAGACAACTGATCATTTGTGCAGGTCTATTTAGATGAGCCGTTGACGCCTGCACAAAGTTTATGTTCTTTTTAACAAAATAGAAAACCATACTAATGCAATTACTGTGTTTCAGGGAGTTACTGAAGCATCATCTTCAATAATATCATCAATGGAAGTCTATGAGGAGCCCGAAGTATGGATCTTGACAGTTCCATCTAACTAGATCAACAATGCGTGAATAATTGTCGTTTGAATGTTCTACACAAAGCGTTCATTCGTGTTTTGCTATTGAGATGTACGTGGGTATTGGTCCCCAAGTACATTTTGTGTTTTCGATATTATTATACATACTAATGAAAGTTCTATGTTTCAGGGAGTCGATGGAGCGTCAGTGCGTGATGGATGTGCTTATCATGAAAATATAGTCGTTGCAGCGCAAGAGGAAATGGAGACATGCACACACGAGTCGGAGCAACAGCGTCCTGATGTTGAAGTTCGAGGCAAGAAAGTTTCAAAGAATAGAAAGCAAAAGAAGGTTAGTGTCCTGGTCACTATATTATGTTGTTTTTCACTGTTAATAGTTCAATACTGTAAGTTGTGTTTAAACTGAACATCCCTTTTCCAATCTGTCCTCTAGTTGCGAGTGGGTGTATGAACTAGATCTACACAGACAGTGAAGCGAACGAGAGATGTTGCTTGTCAAACCTTTTGGCAGGGACTTGAGACTGGAGATGCATCGTGCCAATGGGAAGAATATGAAGTGATTGACAACGGAGCTATACCACCACCAGCCATTGATAGTGAATGTTCTCCTGGTAGTTCGGATGCAGTCGGAGATCAATTCACAGAATCCACACCCGCAAAAACTAAGACCGCGAGAAAGTTGAAGAAATTGTTTTATTCACCCATCGCCGGAGAAGGAACAGATGTTGCAATGGAAGAGAATGAAGTGGACGACAATGAAACACCATCAATATCACTGAACATAGCGGAAGACGATATCAGAGATTCTACCTTTCATGTGAATGACATGTCCTCAACGTTACAGGCCGAACCAGCTGGGATGCAGAGTGACAGTATAAGGAAAGAGGCCAAATTCATTGTATTCGATAGTTGTTTGATTGATATTATTATTCGGATGAAATGTGGGCATTCGGTTGGTGGGGAAGTATGTGGGGAGCCATTGATTAATGTGACTCGTGCAATTCGAGGCACTAACCTTAAAATACATGCCACCTGTACAAAATATCATCCTTTCTCATGGTCTGCACAACCCATGCTGGGGCAACTGCCAGCAGGCAATCTACTTTGTGCAGCGGCTGCACTTTTTAGTGGTTCAAGTTTTAAAAAGTTAGAGTCTTTCTTTCAGTTTGTGGGAATCCATTTCATTGCAAAAACTCAGTTCTACAAATACCAAACCGATTATCTATTTCCAGCCATTAGCGAAGCTTGTAGAATGGAAAAAATGTCTATTGATAGTACATTCGCGGGCAAACGGTTCAGGCTAGCCGGTGATGGACAGTGCGACAGCCCAGGATTTTCAGCCAAGTACTGCACCTACCACTTTCAGGACATGGAAAGTAAGAAAATTGTGAGTTCGGTGGTCGTGCAGGTGTCACAAAGTACATCCTCAGTGGCCATGGAGAAAGTTGGCTTTGTAGCATCATTGCAAGAACTACAATCGCGGGGAATGGTGATCGACCTGATAGCCACGGACAGACACGTTTCAATTGCCAAGACAATGAGAGAAGAGTACAAAAATATAAATCACCAATTTGACGTTTGGCATCTTGCAAAAACAATCAATAAAAAAATGTTGGCTGCAGGTAAAAAAAAAGATATGCAAGGTATTTCACAGTGGTCCAAGTCAATCAGCAACCATCTTTGGTGGAGCTCAAAAACATGTGGAGGGTCGTTGGAAATTCTACTGGAAAAATGGCGGTCAGTAATGCTACACTGTAGCAACGTTCACCGCTGGACCACAAACCAACATTTCCACAATTGTGAACATGGCCATTTGTCCAAGGAGGAGGCACGGAAGAAGAAGTGGTTGATTCCTTCATCACCCACTCACAAAGCCATTGGAAAGATTGTATTTGATAAAACTATAACAAGAGATTTGAGGGGACTCACGGAATTCTGCCACACAGGAGATTTGGAGGTGTTCCACAATATGTGCCTAAAGTACAGGCCAAAACGATTGCATTTTGGCATGGAGGGCATGATAAATCGGACTCTTCTAGCGGTCTTGGCACATAACCATAATGTTGGCCGTCAACAAAGTAGGACGACCGGAACTTTAGGGAAGCTTCGCTACAATAAGGCCTTCACTAAAAGAAGTAAACAATGGAATATCAAACCAGTGTTTGAGGATATGCAATATGACTTTATTGAGAGACTTATTGTTGATGTCCTAGATAGGCACATACATGGAGTTGTGAACGAACCTGTGCAGGGGACAACTGCATTGCCACCCAACATTGCCTCTGTTCCATGTCCACCTAACGAAGAGCTCATTGAGAAATACACATCACGGTTCAAATGATTGTAATTTGATTGTCTGTTCTCTCGAGTCTCCTCATGTCGCAGGCCCATTGAATATGTGTAGCTATGTATTGTGTAACTAAAAGTGATTGCTCTGTGAGTCCTGTGAGATGGCCTTACACTGAATGTAGCTAACTAGGAATGTGTGCTCGTTCAAAGTGAAGGTCAGCTGCTTTGATTTTTTCTCGGGTGCCGGAATGGCCCACGACTCAGTATAAGGTTCTATTGTTATTTGACCTTGACAGGCCGGGACCATCCCGAAAGACTTCTTTTTGGGGGTGTGGGGCGATAACGTAAGAAACGATAATGAATATAATTTCAGAAACGAAAGCCATTTAATGTTCGTTCATTAGAAGAAATAACGTCGGCATAGAAGGAGTGGTATTTCGGGGCTGCCCTACGCACAGACACAATGGAAAATGCAAATATAATGTAAGTAACTCTTTAGATGAGTTTATACCGCAATTTAATTACTATACAGTAGCTTTAAAGACGGGTTAAGTTGTACTTGTTCGTTCTATGTGGCATATTGTTTTGTACCGCGCACTATCTTGAGGAGAACCATCTCCTTTTATGGAAGCACCTCAAAACCTTCCTCTTTGCTTCTGCTTTCTCTCTCCCTCTCCCCTGCTACAACTGGTCCACTGTCTGCGACCTCGGTCCTGGGCCCTTCCACTCTCCACCTGCACTGCCTCCCTGTCAACCCCTGCACTGGGGGACTGTCTCAGTATCCTACAGCCCCCCCTTGACGTATAATACCCAGTTGCACTGTCCTAGCTATGAAATAATTTTCGACCTAATATATAAAATGAATAATTTTAATAAAGATCTGATGGTGAGACTAATTTCATTTTTTATGTTTTTAAAACAGGTACATCCTTCATTATTGTATGTGTCACGAGTACCAGACACCGGCGGATGGCTTTTTCAACCGCCAGATGCTTCTCCGCGTGAACAACGTTACCACCCTGACCATTTTATGGGACGATCGCCAAGTACAAGTATGCCCTTACGCGGTACTAACGGCTAGATGCAACAAACAGACCGTTGTGGTGGCCTAGTGCCTCGTTGTTGGAACAGCCATGCGATTATCAGTGCGATCGAAGAGCTTATTTTATCGTAAACCAACACCCTGTGTACTGCACACGAACATCGCTTGCCTCAAGACGAACTATTTTGGATCGAGAGCAAAGAAAAATGCAAATCGCTGAATATTCTCTAAACATTTGATGTCCAATAAATGTACTTTGCCAAATGTACAATCTTGCCGTTTGCTTTTAAACCACAGTTTCATATTCCGAATTGTGGCGCTGTATTGTGAGATGATCTAAGGCCCTGTGTACAGCAAAGGAACGTCGCGTGCCTCAAAACAAACTTTTTGGAACGTGAGCAAATAAAAATGAAAATCGCTGAATATTCTCTAAACATTTGATGTCAAATAAATGTACTTTACCAAATTTACAATCTTGCGGTTTGATTTAAAAGTACAGTTTCATATTCCCAATTGTGGCGCGCTGTGTTGTGAGCTGATCTGTGTTGATTTCCGGGTTCTGTGTGGAGTCGCGTAGAAGACGCCTGGGCGCGTTTGCCTACGCAGCACAGTCACGTCACGGATAGAGGCAGGGAATATGAATGTTTTGATAAAGTCTGTTTCAGGGGCGGGGGATTTGATTTAGTGCCGCAAAAGCAGGTGAGCCAGGTCGATGGGGGGAAATGATAGGATTATCAGAAAATGGCGGCTGATTTCGAGTGCGTTAATGGACGAAAAGTCGGGTAAGGTCCATAGGAAAGTTTTCTACGAACTACCGATTTATGCTTAAAAACACATGGCCGAACCGTAGGGACAATAAAAAAAAAGTCCCGGATCTATCCTTTAATAGCGTTTGCCGTTTTTGTAAACTACATTTTTTTTAAAAGTTTAGAATTTCTAAAGATATTTTAACATATATTCCAATACATTTTTACAATTCTACAAATCATAATTATGTGGTGGCCCTTTTAATGAGTGTGTACTTGAATTTTAGGCACACATGCTTCTTCCAATCTTCCCAAAATTGTAGCGAAACCATCATTTTAATACAATAATGTATGTTTTGGGGAAAACTCTCATGTTCCCCTCTGTCCCCTGCTGGCCCCTGTACCCCACTGGCGTCTCTGTTTTGATGTGTGTGCAGTGCACTCCTACAAGCTTACATATGGCAAAGCCAAGATATGGTAAACATGTCTTTGTTCCCGCACAACATCTGAACGAGTTAAATGCCTGATTCACAGGAGCGTTTTATAATGGTGCAACCCCATTTGAAAACGCCCTCTGAATCAGGCCCCAAATCACTAAAACAAAGGGCCTGAAGTTTAGCAGGAAACGTATGAATGTCAAGAAGCAGGATGAGGAATGACCATGATGATTCTTCCAAAAACAAGGATGTCCAGTTCAGTACTGCCCAGTCACAAGAGAAAAACAGACATAGGAGGCAATGCCCTGTCCAGTGAACGCCAGGCCGTCCCTGCCATCCTTTTCACGAGTCACGAGTGAGCAACTGTCAATGATTCACAAGCAATCATTTCAGCGTTCAGCGTATTGTGGGAATAGTTCTCTGCACAGATCACTGGTGTGGAAAAGTTACCATATGTAACTAAAACGTATCTTTTTGAAATGTCCCATGCACCATGTATCCCGCTAATATAACCATCACACTTTAAAGTCCCGCAACACCTGAGTTAATAATGAACAATTTTGTGAAGTTTGAAACGTTTAACTTGATTTTGCGAAGTGTGTCAACGTCGCACAACTTTGCATACACCTGCCTTGAAATATTTTCAAATGTGTCACTCTACTGAGGTGTGAATGAATCCCACCCTGGACCGTAGTGTTCACTGTGACAATGATTGCGTTGGTTCCACACAGTGGTCCTGCACTCTGTGCGTAACTCACTGCTTAGAGCTGCTTATTTTCGCCCTCACTCCCCGAACAGCTCACTCGCTTTTACACTCTCTTATTCCAGCATGTAAACTGGCTCAGGGAACATTGACAGTGAAATGAAAGATTGATATTATCGTGCTGAAAATACTCCATCATTGTATCCCGAAAAGGTACACAACCATTTGTAAAAAGTGTGGAGTGATCGCCAAACAATTCAGCGCAAACAGGAATGCATGTGAATTGCAGACCACCCTGTGCTGTTTTATAACACTCACCATGAAAGAGTTTCCTGCTAAAGTGCGTTTTCATCAGCTACAACAAACTGATATAATACGTTGACAGGAAGTATAGATAAAAGTGAATAGACGGGCTGCTTTGAAAACGTGTTTTGATAATGTCCAATTTGAAGGGTTAAAGTGTGATATTCTATGTCAAATCAATCCGACGTATTGCGCTGACACTTTAATTAGAAATTTCAGATGCAGTAATCCATGTCCCTTGATCACCAGAGCTATCATGTGTAAGTGATTTCAATCCGGCACACACCTAAATCAACGCCTAGCCTGTAATGCACAACTGAAATCCTTATTTATTTGTGTCTAAAAGTTCTTTTAATCTGAACTATGTACCACTCATATCACGCCCCTCTCCTGGAACCCACCAACACCCCCCAACCCCCTCCCCCCCCCCGGTCAAAGTGAAGCAGGAAACCAGGAATCAGGCTGGTTTGCAAAGTTAAAATATTTATTTATGTTGTTACAATTCAATCACACTATGTTTTAATGGGTACATAATGATCACCAATGGGGTGATGCAACACAGAATAATCTCTTTATTACAAAAGGAGTAATGTTGAGCAAAACAATTCAGCACAGAAATTATACTTTTGTGTGGGTGTTCAGATTAGATAGCAGTGTGGTTACTAGTTCTTCCTGCACACCCCTCAACCCCCCCAATAGGCAATGTAAAGAGATAGGAGGAGAGAGCAGACATTCAGGAATGGCAGAATTCAAACAAAATATCAATCCCAATTCCCCCCCAGCAACACAAGAGAAAATCTTGGAATGGATTGGGTAAAAACACTAAATATGGTTTAAATTGCTGAAATGGTTATAATTCTTATGGGAGCCATTTTGGATAGTTGCACACAAACACTAGCAATGATTTGATACTAAGAGACAATGTGAAATCTTAAAATTAAGGTCGGAAGCAATCAAAAGCTGTTTTACACGTGTCAGAATTTCCCTAAAACAAAATTTGCGGCAACGTTTTCAGTGTGCCGTAATTGCGATTACGGGAGAACCGTATGGATTTGGGATGCAGTTTTAGATGTGAATTAAAGCTGTGGATGTTAGCTACAAATAGACATTGCAGCACAAAAATGGAAGAAGTTATGGACGTTTTAGTGGAGGTCAGTTTTTCGAGATAGGCGCAAGAATGGGAAACAGTAATTAACTTTTAAAAGACAAATGGGATTTCTTACACTAGATTATGACTGTAGAAAAAGAGAATGCCACACATGAATCTCCACAGTTCCTGGCCAGGGAACCATTCACATGGTGGATACTCAATTTCTTACTGGGATTCACTTTATTTACTCACAACACTAATGACTTATGATTTTAGAGAACAAATGAGAAATTTAGCGCAAGAAAAGTTCTGACAATTCAAAAATACTCCTAACTATATCAGGTTCTGAAGACAAGATAGGATGGTTTCAAGATAGGGATTAATTATGGACAGTACATATGCTAGCGACACAGTTCTATCTATAGATACTCACTAGATATGATTGTAAACTGAACTGTCAGGATTCTGGTCCTGGGAAGGGAATCTGGTTCTGGGACAGACAGCTGGGCACAGGATCTGCAATGGCTCTGGTCACCGCACGGCACAGGACTGGATTGGATCTTTTGGTTCTGATGATAATTAGTTCAGCAGGCAAGCAGTACAGAACATCCCGGCTGTCTTTTGTTTTGGATGATCCCCTTAGGTTTCTGGGGGTGGTTCTGGAAATTCAAGGCCTAGCTGAAAATGGTTCAGCTATGCAATGGGTCTTTCTGCTTTGCCAAGTTTCTGGAGTCTGGAGCAAGTAAGATGGATAATGCTGCAGCAGGGTGCTCAGCCAGCATTCAGATAGTAGGTGAATCTCTCTGTCCTTTTTGAGTGTTGAGCTCTCTCTTTTTATGCTTATGATAAAGGGGTGTGTTTGCTGGTTTAGCCTAAGCTCGCCCCTTTGACAGGGATTGGTCAAGGTCTCCTCTCTGCCTTGATAGGAGAAAAACAGGGTGTCACCTTTATGGTGTTGGTTTATGAGGCCTAGAGTCTGCCCCTAGCATCTTGAACACAAATCTACTTTGGGTACAAATCATATTTCCACATGTGTAGCAGATACTCTTCCAAGCCCTGTCACTGTGGTATCTTGTCTGCTTTCCACAGAATTTTGTCCTTTTCAACCAGAACACAATATCCAATTTAGGAGCAAATTTCTACAAATGCGCGTGTTGAACATGGGCATACGTGTATAAAGTTTCATTCTTCTATCAGAAATGCATTTTGTGTAATATCATATTTTCCGCTGTTTCTTTCCAGAACATGTCACAGAGTTCTGGGGCCTTTTCACCCATACATCCAGAAATTAAATTAGTTTCATACTTCTATCAGAAATGCATTTTGTGTAATATCATATTTTCCGCCGTTTCTTTCCAGAACATGTCACAGAGTTCTGGCGCCTTTTCACCTGTGCATCCAGAAATTACATTAACAATGCCGTTATTTCTATATTTTGCACAATTTTACATAGTAAGTTATCAGTCTTTTTAAAATGTGTCTTTTGTCCTTGTTAAGCAGCAAATGGTTGTTTAACTCCACCCCTTTGGGCTCTCCCTGGGACCCAGGAGCATCTCTTCCCTGTTTGTTCCTTGGCAGAGGCCATTTACGACCCTTCACGCCTCGCATTTCCTTTAGCTGGAGGATGTCCATTGTCTTGTTCCCCACTGCAGAATCATCACGTAGGTGTGATTTCCTGGTGGAGAGGAGCTGGAGGGAGAGGCCTTGCCTCTTTGAGGAAAGCTGTTATTCCAGTTTGGGTGGCTTTTAGCCAGGCTTAAATTTAAATGTTAATTGTGTTGCATTTTTCCTTAGCTTAAAACAAACTTGTGATTTCAAACGAGCAGCTAGAACACTTATTCCAGATTTTAAACCATGGGCTCAAACAATTAAAACATAGGTTACTTTCAGTACCAGGCCACTTAGATTGCAACGTTTGATTTCAGTTTATACAGGTTTTAAAGTTTTAATCAGGCTTCTGACAGCTGTCATTCAGGTCGGCCGAGGGGAATGCACCCAAATTTTGACAGATTCCACAGGCAGGCAACTTTGGCTGTGGATATTTCTTTGATGCTTTCAACTTTTCAGGATATTGTAAGTTCACAATGATTTCTTGAACTGAGTGAATTGTAGCACCGAGTAAGAATTCTGGATGTTTAAGGGTTTTTTGTACCGACATTCTGTAGTTTCAGCAACAAAGAAAAAGGATTTAAAGCAAGATTTTTGGATTTCCTTTAACAAAGCACAGCTTTTCCTTCTGTGCTCCATCTTCACATGTGGTGGAGCCCAGTGATATGTTTCAGGAGTGAGATCTCTGTTCCACCACTGACAACTTGCGTGGTAGATTGGGCAGCCATCTTTGTGTGGTTTGGGGGGGCACAATTTTCAGAGGTTTTGGCACGCACAAGGGTTTTGCGGCCATTTTGATGTTTCTGGCACCATCAGAACATAGTGATGGCAGAGCAACAGTGGGCTGAATCATCCCACACATGTGTGCCAAGCTTTGTTATGAAGTATTCGTGAAGATCTGCACTCTTACACAAGAGAGCCCATCCATTAAGACTCTTGCATCTGGATGTTCATTTAGGGTACCCTTGACCAAGTGTCGTTAAGAACCCTCGTTTCTATATATTTGTGGTTATGTATTTTCTTTGAAACACTGCCTTGTATTTGATATTAAGAGCTGTGTGGAATTGTAAACTAAAGTATTATTCAACTCCTTTGTTTTGGCGGTACATTTTCAATACCTTTTCGACACCTTGAAAAAATGTGGGGGTAAAACCAAAACACCTTGATGAATAACGATATGACAAATTTAAGATTACAATATTTGCTGGCGCAATATACTGATGCGTTTATAGCAAAGTTACACTTTGGAACATCCAGTCAATTATACTGCAGTGGAACAAACGCAAACAACGACTTCAACATTTTTGAGTGTATGAAAAATAGTATATTCCATGTCAAGGCACTATTTAGCATAGAAATTAAACACACATATATTTTACATTTCCGAATTACTGCTATGACAACATGAACAAAATTATTAATTTACAAAAGCATTGCAAGAAGTCTGCAGAATTAACCACACCAAACCCATAGAGCAAGCACTTTTAGGATTAAGGACATTGCCTGATCCAGGCAGTTTCAATCGTTTGTATAATCTATCAACAAATCCTTTGGCACCCACTTTTGTGTTAAAATATCTATTTGCTGAGTTTAGTAAAGATTCAGCTTTTGTTTACATTTTCAACTGTCTGTTTTGGGAGCGGTGTCAGCCGATATTCCTTTCAAGAGTGTTGTATCCCATTATCTTGCAGGATCTAGGAACCCCAGATTACACCTGGTGCACTGAATCCAGGCTGTGCCAGTTGCAAGCCATTTATTTTCATCTTTTCGAATTTACTGCATGCTTCTGTGCATTTGAATCCTTTTTTCTATATGTGGGTCAAGCCCCCAGTACTCAAATACCATTTTATTTTCAATACTCATTACTATTTTTTACATTAGGTTTGCATGTTTACTGAAAAAAGGGCAAAACTGATCAAAATGCAATCGATGCAAATTCATAAGGATGTAAAGACATGTCACCCCAAATAGAAATGGTGCTCACTATATCACACACAGAACTCGAGGGCGGAGCAACACAGTGTGACATAATGCTATCTGGCGAGGGTGTGAAAGCCCTGGCTTTGTTAATTTTTATTAATATAACATGATGCAGGTAATTCTGTTTCTGAAAGAGGAGTCTTACTAATAAAACCCTGCTGTTTTATGGTTCAATGACAAAACAGAGTGCATCTATGTACCGTTGCTTCACAAGTTGTTTCTTTGCTGCATCAGTCTCCTGACAAATGCAGCACCTGCTCTTCAGTGTCACAGGGCAGGGCAGTGCATCCCAGACAGCTGCAGTGACCCAAAGCCACTGCAGCCAGAGGTGGCAGTTTAACCTCTGCACCTCTGATCTAAAATGTAATAGTTGTTACCTTATCAGTCTGGCAGCAGGGACATCTTTAAGAATAAACCATACCTGGTTGTGGTATGGCAATTGGTAAGAGAATGCAATTAATAAAGTGACACAAATTTGATATCATACAAGTGTCAGCTCGGTGAGCCCAGCCCAGCTATGTGAGGACAACGTGTATTTATGCAGCCTGGTGTTCTGCACTTCTAGCTGTGACAATAAGCAGGATGATGTTCTCCATTGATTCCCTAGGAAGAAGGGTGACACCACCCCTCAGGAACAGGAGCACTCACAAGGATGTATCTTGGGAAGCCTGCATCAAAGGGGCAGACACATAACAATGCCAAACCTCAAATCAGCGTGCTGCACTACAGAATGCATTTCAAGTAATAGGCATGAAAAAGGGCTGAGGTTACGGTAGCCATAGAGGGGAAAAGGGACCCGAGACAGGGTCCCACTGTCACACTTTTCGGTTGGGGCTCTTTTTCTTTAGGTCCCCTCTGTTTGCTGCTGGACAAGGCTCTCTGGCTATGATGCAAGACGGCAAGGGTCACTTGTTACAGCAACAGCCACTGGACCCCGTAGTACGGGCTTGCTTTTGTCCAATCCCAAGTGACAATTTGCCATTCTAATGAAGGGGTATCCCACTCCTTCCTTGATTTATTTTGGGATTTCAAGAAGAAAAGAATAATTCTTTGGACCTCCTTTGGGATTCCAGTCCTTTCCAAAGTCCACAAAGAATGAGAAAAAGGTGGAATGCATCCAAGACAGAGGATACCTCTGTCCCCCACCCATCCCCAGGGAACAGTGGATGTGATTGATGTTTGAACCCATGTCTGCACCTCTGCCAGCTGCACTGGAACCAGGATGCTCAATGGAGGTGAATGATCCCCTGTAGGTGCCAGCCAAGCTCCCTGGAGTGCAGGACTAAATGACTTACCCCATGTTGGAGCTTCTGGAGTGCCAAAGAGCAGCTAGAATCCAGTTCACAGAGCAACTTTCAAACTGAATTCAACAGCCTCTGGGGCGACAGGACCCCCAGTGCTGCTTTTGGCACTCTTTGCACCTTAAAACTGCTCTCCTGGATTTTTTAATGCATCAACACAGAAGCCTTGGACTAGCTGCATCTTCAGGCACCAAATTGAACCATCAGGACTTCACCTAGACCTAACCAAAACATTGATTTGAACCCCTGCAGACCATTGTGTTACGAGCCAGCACAGCCCGGATATAACATAATCTCAAATATACTCTACCACCTATGAGAACCTATTTAACTCTTCAAAACTCTTCAAACTTCAATGAAGTAACCACCAACTTGAACTGTACAGACCCTATCTTAATGTCAACTCACAGCCTCGATCCACAGAACTCACCACATCTAAAACCTGGTTTGACCAGAAGGAAAGCACAGAAAAGCCCGGATGAACACCGTCAAACCATCTATGACCAAGAATAGGTTACTTTCAAGAGGCCCCATTTTCAACAATAGTGACTTATTACCCCCCTTTGCCAATCTTTTATTGGAAGACATGTCCTTTAAACATTGACATTGCTAACATTTCTTGTGTGAACACCCCTGCTGAAGCCCCAGGAGTGCAATTCCATGTGTCTTCTGTAGTTACTGTGCTCTCTTACAGTGGAGGATGTTTGCTGTGGTTCCTAGATAGTCATTTGTATTTATAACTAACAGTCTATATTTTAACAGCACATTGAGTTGACATTCATTTATTTTGGAGTCGTTGTAATGTTGCTGTTTGTGGTGCTAGTGTTCACTTCACGATCTTTAGAGTATTGCCTGATCCTGGCTCACGTTACCACAAAAGGCAAAGGAGCTACACGTGCCAGGATGTGTGTGTTTTATCTTTATGATTTGGATCACTGATAGCTTAGTAGTAGTGTGGGTCTGAGAATTGGGTTTAGCCAGTACTCATCCCTGTACACATGCAGTAGTCATTTTTGTACACAGAGCGAATGCACCAATGAGCCCATTTGGCATTTATAATGCTGTCAGCATTGCTGTGCAACTTTGCCAGGATCAAAGCTGTGTGGTCCTTTGCAGGGGGTCAGAGACCTGCAGATGGGAATACATTATGCAACTGCACCCAACATGCAGAAGGTGTGCACAATTGTTCCTGGGTCCCTCAAATGCTCTGTAAAAAGAGAAATCCTTTCCTTTGTGATTTGTTTTCTTTAAACCAAAGAGTGATACCTCCTAGTACAAACAATGCAATATTCCATTGAACATACTGATGATACATTTAGAAATCAATGGCTTGTCCAGCATGTGAGAATTTTGCTTTTAACATATATGTTGAGAGGTGAGGTTGCTCCTATGCAACCATTTTAAAGCTGCTCTGTGTTGCTGCTATTTGTTTTTACTGTGAATTTTATATTGTTATTGTGGGTAATTAATCTTTTTAGATTGA
Organism: Ambystoma mexicanum; assembly: GCF_040938575.1. Classification (NCBI taxonomy): domain Eukaryota; kingdom Metazoa; phylum Chordata; class Amphibia; order Caudata; family Ambystomatidae; genus Ambystoma; species Ambystoma mexicanum. The sequence goes on along the minus strand of NC_090935.1, from coordinate 1,078,697,434 downwards.
TTGGAGCTTAAAATAATTGACTCTTTAGTCTGGTAGCTTGTCTTCTAAATTGTATACAGTGTTCTGCTGAATCTCCCCTCTCTGTTTCTGCCCCTCGCCTGAGTACCTTCCCTGTACTGCGTCAAGTCGTCTTTCTTTGTTTATCAATTGGCGGTGCTTCGCCTCACTTACGCCTCCCTCAGGCATTTATGTGCCGGAGAGAATGCCCGCCGCACTGATTGGTGAGGTTGCTCCTATGCAACCATTTTAAAGCCGCTCTGTGTTGCTGCTATTTGTTTTACTGTGCATTTTGTATTGTTATTTTGGGTCATTAACCCTTTTTGGATTGATTGGTACTTAAAATAATTGCTACTTTAGTCTGGTAGCTTGCCTTCTAAATTGTATACAGTGTTCTGCTGAACCACTCCCTCTGTTGCTGCCCCTCGCCTGTGAGCCTTCTGAGTACCTTCCCTGTACTCCGGCAAGTCCTCTTTCTTTGTTTATCAATTGGCGGTGCTTCGCCTCACTTACGATTCCCATAGCATTTATGTGCCGGAGAGAATGACCTTAAGGCAAGCCCGTCTGTGCCTGTGCTGGACCAGTTCGGGCTTTGGGCGGTGAATAATGAAGGTATTGACCTCCCTTCTGCCCACATTACCTACACACTTGATGAATTAACAGCCCTGGCCCCTGCAATCAGAATTGTGAGCTACTCTTTATTAAAATGCAGGTTTCTCTGGAAAACTCAGTTTATTTTCTTATTGTTTGTCGAATGCACTATGCCACCAATCAGTTTGTGGTTGAATTTGTGCATGCTGTAGCTGATTTAGCCCTTATCTATCCCAAGGTAGTTATATTGGGAGATTTCAATCTCCTCTTTAATCAGCCTTCAGAATCTCAAGCTTACAAATGTGTTTCTTCCCTTACAGATTACGGCTTCTCCCTCTGTAATCATAGTCCCACGCACGTAGGTGGCAATCAGCTTGATTTGATTTTTTCTAATATTCCTGAACTTCAAGCATTTAGTCCTTTACCAGTGCTATGGTCAGATCATCATCTAATTCCAGTTGCTTTTCCCTGTGCTCTATCAAAGGTCAAACCTATCCCTCCTATGAAATTTCAACGGTGCTGGTCTAAGGTTCCTATTGACTCTATTACTAACTCTGTTGTCATAATTACCCAACAGAGTAGGAATAAGGGTATGAATGCTTGCGGGGCTTTAGTGACAGCCTTAAAGCATATGTCCGACAACTTGGCCCCTTCTCAGCTGATTCCTAGTCGTACCATGCCTTCGACCCCCTGGTACTCCTCGAAGGTGAGGTTGCTAAAGCAAAAGTGTCGCTGTTTTGAATGAAATGTGCAGATTTTGCCTGACTACTCCACAAAGCTGGCCTACATAACAAGCACAGAAAAATTATCATAGCTCTATAAAAACAGCCAAGGCCCAGTATTATGCCAATCGGATTTTAAATGCCCCTTGCTCATCCAAAGAGCTCTTCCAGGTAGCAATTAACCACTCCTGCTCAGCCTCCTTCCATGGCTTTCCACACTCAAGCCCACTGTGATCACATTGCTTCTTTTTTCAAGAAGAAATGTGCGTTATACGTGAAAAGATATGTGCGGAAAGATCTACTCCTCTTAGTATTACAGACCCGCCGATTTGTTTGATTGAACAATGTTCTAGCACATTCAATTTTGTGACAGTTATGGAAACCATGGTCAATGGTGCCTTATCTAAATTGAAATCTGCATCTCCGGCCGACCCTATTCCGCTGTACATTCTTCACAATCTCTCTGGAAATATGGTTCCCCTTCTCACTGCGGCACTTGAATACTCATACACCACTGGATTTATTCCTAAGCCTCTTAAACATGCCATGATCTCTCCAGTGCTAAAGAAACCCCATCTTGATCCGGTAGTAGCTGAAAACTATCGCCCCATCTCTCTTTTTCCTGTTATGACAAAGCTGCTAGAGTCTATTATCACCCCTCAGCTTTTGGCCTACTTTGAGACGAATCACATTCTCCATCCTCTCGATGCTGGCTTTCGCCCAGGGATGGGCACTGTATCTGTGATGGTTGCACTTCATGACGACATTGTGATGTTATCGAACCGCAGAGAGACAAATGTACTTATTTTGCTCGATCTCTCCACGGCCTTTGACATTGTTGACCATCAGAGACTCCTGCGGTGCCTCTCTGATGCTGGAATCTCAGGTGTCAATTTGAAATGGTTCTCTTCTTTTCTCTCTGATCAGACAGAGGTGGTGTCCCTTCCTCCTTTTACTTCTCCTCCTATGGTGATTGATTGTGGAGTTCCACAAGGCTCGGTTCTCTCTCCATTGCTTTTTAATCTATATATGGTTACACTGGCCAAACTCATTTCAAGTTTTGGTGTGCACTTTTTTTTACCTATGCCGATGATACCCAGATTCTCTTCCATTTAAATGCCCATAAGGAAAATCCTCCCCAATTGCTGAGAGATTGCCCCTCAGTGGAAGGGACGTGGATGGCCAACATGTGGTTCAAGTTAAACGGAGAGATCACTGAAGTACTGGTATTTGGCCAGGCTTCTGCTGGCCCCTGCTGGACCTCAGAGTACTGGCCGGCATGTCTTGGTCCCTGTCTGAAACCCTCTATCGCAGTCAAGAGCCTAGGTATAAAGGTCATGTTTTCTAACTCTAGAGAAGCGCAGTTTGCCAAATTGAAATTCTATAAGAAAGTTCTGCCCTTTCTCCCCAATGAGGCTAGGGCCAAAATTGTGACTGCTTCCATCATGGGGTCAATGGACTATTGCAATTGAATCTATCTTGGTCACCCAGAGGCGCTACTTCAGCACCTTCAGATTATTCAGAATGCAGCAGCTAGGCGTGTCCTCAATGCTCCCAGACTGTCTCATTCTTTCATTCTTGTGATCAGCTTCAGTGTCTTCACTGGCTGCCTGTTAAAAGCTGGATGAAGTTTAAGATTTTATGTATTTATTTATTTTATTTATTTATTTTATTTATTTGGATTTGTATAGAGCACATCTGCCCAGGGGCATCGTGGCGCTGAAAGCAATCTTTCTTGTTACAGTCATACATGGCATATTTACATACAGTTGTGCTTATTTACATACACTTGTGAAAATACAGTAGGATAGGTAAGGTGGGGTGGATTTAGTTAAACAGCATGGTTTTGAGTAGTCTGCGGAAGACACGGTATGAGTTTTTGTTCCTAAGCGCGGTGGGGAGTGCGTTCCAGTTTTTGGGTGCTAGGTGTTGAAAGCTAGATCCCCCGGCTTTGCTTCTTTTGAATGTAGGTACGTAGGTCTGGTTGGTCATGTGTGACCTTGTGGGTCTAGTGGATGTTATAAGGGTGATTCTTTCAGAAAGATAGGGTGGAGCCTTGGCGGAAAGGCATCTGTGGGTGATGGCCATGGATTTGAATAGTATCCGTTCTTTTATAGGTAACAAATGGGCTTCTTTTCTGGTTTGGGAGATGTGCTCCCTTTTAGGGATGCTTAGGGCTGCTCTTAGAGCATTGTTTTGTGTGACTTGCATTTTTTTTTAGGTTTTGTGCAGACGTGCCCAAGAAGAGATCATTGCAGTAGTCCAATTTGGTACCTACTGTGGCTCTAGCTACGGCCAAACAGTTATTAGTGGATAGGAAGGGTTTAACGGCATTGATTATCTTAGTGGTGAGTGCGGCAGAGGAGGCTATGGCATTGACTTGCCGTGTCATGGAGAGAGTGGAGTCAAGGTATACTCCTAGCGTTTTTACTGCAGTGGAGACTGTGATGGTGGAGTTATCCATGTTAAAGGATTTGTACTGCGGTGGGAGTTTGTTTAGTGTTTCTTTGGTGCCAACTAGTAGGATATCTGTTTTGTCCCCGTTTAGGCAGAGGCCGTTGGCTGCCATCCAGGTTTGGATGGCTGTATAGATCTTGGTTAATGCTGCTGCGTCTTGTTCATAGACCCCTGTGAGAGGGAGCAGGACTTGCGTGTCGTCAGCATAATTGGTGTATGCTATGTGACGACGGTCCAAGTCATTGAACAGTGGGAGGGTGAAGAGGTTGTATAGGGTGAGTGCAGTGCAGGACCCTTGTGGGACGCCACAGTGGATAGTGGTGGGGGTAGCGCTCGCAGAGTCTGAAAAGACTTTCATAAGTCAACCCTCGAGGAATGATTTGACCCAGGAGATGGCTTCTGGCGAGAAGTGGGCTTCATTTTTGAGTTGTGTGCCTAAAATATCGTGATTGACCAGGTCAATATTTATTGTTCACCACGCTATTCACTCTGCCAGGGCTGAATTTATCTAATCTAAACTCTCTCATTACCAACCAAAGAAACCTCTTCGCTCCTCTAACCAGTTTCTGCTTCTGTCCCCCGCTTCCAACGGGACCCATGCGGGTGGCAGATCTTTCTCTGCGCTTGCTCCTTCCCTGTGGAATGCCCTTCCACTTCACATACGGGACATCCCTGTTCTTGCCACTTTTATTAAACAGCTTAAAACACTGTTATTTTAATGTCGGTTGCTGCCTTGCCTTCGCATGATTTAGTGCCTTGATGCCACCAGGTCTTGGTTGCGTTTTATAAATCCACATCCAATACAATGGTCTACACGCCAATGACATTCATAGCCCATCTATTTGCGTGGTGTCTGATTCATGGTGGAGGAAAGAACAGACTCAGCAAACAAAAGGATTGTAAACATGCAAATGACTGACTGCTGGTCAATGGAGCACCTTTAAGACTCCTGAACATTTTCTTTGGTGGCAAAGGGGGACACTTGAAAGGGAGAGGTTTGAGATGCAAAGGTTTGCAGGGGCAGAACATGGAAGGGCCTTTCAGCACTAAGAGAGAAATATAATCGAATTTTGACATACACGCAGAAAAAGTGCAGTGTCACACTGTATAGTAATATACATAAGGAAGTGGAAATGAAGGAAACTTGTAATAGTATCATCGCTCTATTACTATAAACAACTTAGGATGCCTATGGTGTCTATCCTTGATGTCATAAGTCACATGTTCCACAATGCCAAGATTCTTAAACAACACAAAATCAATACATGACGATGTAAACACAATATTTCAAAATACATAATTTATCCCCATTTGTCGGCACAATCAAGTGCAAAGTGCAAGTTCAAGTGTACAATACATCACAATGACAACCACACTCATCAATATGTACAAGGTGCAAAGTGCAAAATAGCTACAGATGAAACATTAAAATCATCCATAGTTGTACACACAATCATTACAAAATACAAAGTGCAAAATGTATGTAATGCAGCTAATCAGTCAGCACTGCCCTAAAGAGTTATCCAGAAATAAAAACTTTGAGTCTACTAGTTGGGACAGTTTCATTAAAAACGTGTCCTGTCTTCATGATTAGGCTCTCGAAGAGGAGCTACAATAGTCTCGCCTCCCTATTTTCATCATCTGTGATGTCCCTGCTGGGAGTATGTTTTAATCACGGCTAATTATGGTTAGTTGTCTACCTTTTGCTGAAACAACCAGTACAATCTTGTCTTCGTGTGCTCAGAATGGAAATAACTGCAATGTCCACATTACCCGAAATCAATACCCTGTGGGCCTGATTCAATGGAAAGTGACATTTCACTGGTGCACTGCAAAAAGACACTTTGCACCAGTCAAAAGTCACTTTGCACCGTGCATAAAATTCCATGAATCGGGCCTTGTATGTCAGCATGAAGGGCTGAACATTACTGCCCAACTAGTTAAAACTGCTGCGGCATCTCCGTCCTAGAATCACCTTGGTTACAGTGTATGCAGTCTTTATAGTAATAACATTAGAGAAAAATGAAAGATATGATGGTTCATTTTCCATGAGCCGCACCATAAAATAAATGCATAGAAAGCTTGTGTAAGCCTTTTACGCATTTTCTTTATGGTACTGCTAATTTTCATTCATTTGTATGGCAGAGAACAGGGGGGGGGTGTAACTTGCATTTCCACCCCCTCCCTTCCTTTCCACCATAAAAATGCCTCAGCATTTGCGCTGGCATGCATTTTCATTTTTCACTATGCTGCCCTCTGTCTGTATGCTCCAGCTGAAAATCGACGGACGTTTTAGGGATCCATTGTACATGCAGCATGTACAATTACAATTAACATCTGATAACCATGATGAATGGCAGGCAGCACTGAATTGTAAATGTAAACTCTTCCTGCCTTCCTGCCATGGCGACCATGGTAGGCAGTGTTTGCTCATTTGCACGGCGGAGTGGAAATGTGCAGGGCAAAAGGCAGCGTACATGCATGCATGCTGCATTTTCCCTGCACATTTGCACTCGGCCACAGAAATGACCGGAATTTGGTGCCAGGTAGCCGTCTATGTGTATATCTACTCGCAAGGGCTCCCACCACCAAATTACATAACAAAATGAGCTCCATGGCATTTCTGTAGGTAAAAAGAAGTATGTTACTTTTCTCTTGAGACAAAAAAAAAAAGTAATGGGAATTCCTGTCTGCATTAGTGAGGATTATTTAAAAAAAATAAATCAACATTTGTTCATGTTGATGATGAAAGAAAAGTATAAAGGCCCTAATTCACAGAAGCGGTTTATAATGGCACATGGGGACATCTTTTGGAAGGAGACACCAAGCAGTCGCTGATCCTAGGGAGTGATTTTCATTGTTCACAGCATGATATTGTGTAATGCAGTCGTCCCTGTCGTGTGCACAAAGTGACGATTGGTAATGACAGCTGCCACGTAAAAACATGTCACTGCATTTTTCAGAGGCGCCACATGTCAAGTAAGACAATCCACCTCTCTTTCATTGTAATGTACCAGAGTTACCTTTAAAAATCAGCGTAATGTAACCCTCACTTCTTGAAAAAAACCTCTTCTCCCAGCTTTCTCGTGCTTTTACGAGCAAGGCAAAAACACCAGAAGAGGGTTTTCTTCCGCAAAATATTTGTATGTTGCATGCAAGGTCTCACCTGTTTTTGTCACTATACTGTCGACTTTGTGCCAACTAAAATAGTCCTCGCCTGCTGATCTATCCCACTGAGTAAGCTGCAATTATTGCCTAGATGCTATTTCACCTGTTACCGTGGCGCTTTGACACTCCTTTGAGAGTGGGGTTATACAAGCTCCTTTGAAACATGCCCTAGTTGTCCCACTCTTGAAGAAGCCCTCTTTGGATCCTCTGGCCCCTGCAAGCTATCGCCCAATTTCTCTGCTTCCAGCATTGATAAAGCTGATGCAAGCTAGTGTGATCCCCTAGCTCTCTAGCTTCTTAGAGACCAATGAAAGGCTGCACCCTTTTCAGTATGGTTGCAGTCCTCTTATGGGTACGGAAACGGTCATGGTCTAGATCCTGGATTATTTGGCTCTGGCCCCATACCGCAGGGAAGTGGGTGTTTTGATTCTTCTTGACTTCTCTGGGGCATTCAACACCATTCACCGTTCCATCCTCTTCCAGTGCCTGGAACAGGTAGGATTGTCGGGCTCAGTCCTGGCCTGGTTATCCTTTTTTCTGAAGGATTGTATGCAGACTGTGTCTCTGTCAGGTTTCTCTGAACAGCCAACTCAAATTTGGTGTGGGGTGCCTCAGGGCTCCTGCTTGTTGCCTCTGCTTTTTAATAGTTAAACTCCTTCCACTGGTTAATTTTATTGAGTCTTTCGGCATACGTTGCTATACCTATGCCGATGACACTCAATTAATTTTAAAACTTAATGCTTTGGCCTCTTATTGACCAACTAGCTTAAATCTTGTCTTTTTGAGATCGACCGTTGGATGTCTCAGAATTGGCTGAGGCTCAATGTTTACAGAACTCAGGCCATGGTAGTCGGCCCCTGAGTCGCATACTTTGTGGCACTGTGATTTTTGCCCAGACTCTTTGGGTCCCTATCCCGCTCACAGTATCTCAATGAAGAGCATAGGGGTGAAGTTGCTGCCCTGAGGCTCTAGAGGGCTGATTGTGGCAGTATTTAAGTTGGTTTTTTATAAACTTCGACTGCTCAGAAAAGTTCTCTCTTTTGTGCCTCTGCAGCTTCAACAATCAGTAGTCACCACCTCTATTATGGGCACTTTAGACTACTGCAATGGGATATATCTAGGTCAACTTGAGTGCTTGATCCATTGTCTTCAAGTCCTCCAAAATGATGCTGCGCACCTAGCGCTAAATGGATCTTTCCAGTCCTCGGCCTCACACCTGCTGGCCAAGCTTCATTGGTTTCCGGTGAGGAGCTGGATTACATTTAAGACACTTAGTATTATTCACTTAGTATTATTAATTGGGCTTGTTTCCATGAAGGACCCTCCTTCCTCCAAGCTAAAGTGACTCCTTAATGTTTGGGTTGTCTTCTCCGATCCTCCTCTGCAAATTTGCTGGTAGTCCCCCGGTTCCTTGAGGCTGGAGCTGAAGGACTCTCTTTCTCAGTGCTCGCTCATGAGCTATGGAACTCCCTGCAAGGCCCTCCAAGGGAGATTTCAGACCGTCTCTGATTCCTCAGAGCACTCAAGACTCTCTTGTTATGAACTCAGTAGGGTCTGTTGTCTGTAAGGTTTCATCTGTCCCCACCCCTTAATGGTTTGGCTAGCGTCCAGATGCCTTTGGGCCGTGGTTTTTGCGCTTTATGCATTGTATTACATTACAATACATAGTGCTGTGACTTCAAAAATTGGCATTTTATGTTCGTATATTTAGCGGGAGAGCAGGTCGAGTAAAATCTTCTAAGCATTGTGAAGGAGAGGCCTCTGAACTTTCTCAAACCATATATATAATGTACAGCACGGTACAGAAAAAGTTGCAGGAAACTTTCTCACTCAAATGTGATCTGGTTCTGTGGTTTACTTGAGAACCCGCTTAGTATCAATACAAAACTATGTTATAAGTCATGCTATTGCATTCTATATTTTACAGAAAATAATATTTATTTGAGTGCCAAAAGGGACTCTTAGTGGACCGCTTTGCTGCTTCAGTTTAATATTCAGTAATTAAACATAGTACAGAAACAGAAGTGTAAAATGGACAGTTTTTCGCAAAGAAAATTGTTACAACCTAAAATGGTTGGTTTGACTGCCAGTCTATCATGGTTGTGTCTTTTTTAGAAAATCATTAACATAGTTTTCATACAAAAATTGAAACAATAGCAAATGAACTACTTTTTCGTTGGTGAATATTTAATTGAATTTTACATGGACATGTAGAAAATATTACAAAGACACACATGGAATTGTCCAGAAATAAATAGAGTTTGAATCACACATGGCTTTGTCTCATGAGTGAGGGCCCAATGAGACATTATTTGTCCCACTACTTACCTTTGAGTGCATCACGCTCTCCCAGGAACTCCTTTGCAAGCTTTCTTTTCCTCTGGCTCCTCCCATCTCAGGAGGTATGACCTCCCCCTTCCCCACAACTTGCAGTTTTTTTTAAATTCCTCCCAGAACTTAGGGTCATCCTTGGTGCTGCGCATGCAGGTAGTAACGGCTGGTGGCCATCGTTGGGTGACTTCCCTGGAGGGCATAGGGGTAAACAGGCTGGAGGATGCCTTGTGAGCCCGCTGCAGGGTTGTTGGGTCAGTTGGAGCTAGAATGTTGACTGTCGGCAGAGAGCAGGATGCCAGTGGTTACTTCTGGTCACGGTCATTTCTGGTTTTTCAGGAGTCGGTGTTCCATGCCTTGCCCCGGTTGTCAGGTGAATCCCACCCAATGACTGGGAGAAGGCTGGTTGCCAAACTTTCTGTGCCCTCTGTCCAGGTGCTCTGTGGGAGGGTGATGACAGTCCACTCTTTGCTGTGTAACCAAAAAACCCTTCAATTCACGGCAAGAGTGAGGGCGGACAATGCACGGTCTTGGGCAACAACGCTCTACTCTCTCTCTCTCTCAGCCCCTAACTTCACCATGTTTTTTTCCACATGTTGATCCCTTAAATGGTGGTCTGGGGCTATTGCAGGGTGCAAAGCTGTGCTTGCTGGAGAGTAGCTATGGGGAAGAACGCTAAGAAGAGGAAACATGTGGATGTGGGTTCTTCCTCTACTTCCAGGTCTGCCAAGAAGAAGCCCGATGCTGTTGCTGCTGGTTTTTCAAAGAAAGACTTGAATGTTCTCTTGGCCAAATTCCTGGCCAGCCATGCACAGAAAAGAGTCAAAGTCTACCCCTGCTTCTTCGTCTTCCAGTTTTACTTCTTTGTATTCTTATGCATCTGATGCAGACTGTTCCTCTCTTTGTTTGGGGGATGATGAGGATGCCACAGGGACGTACCAGAACAAGGACGATGTGCAGCTAGTCCTGGAGCAGATTTACCAATCCATGGGGTTTAAGGAGCAGGCATCTGTGGACCAGGCATTGGATCCCGATATTCACCAGTACAAGCATACTCCCAAATTGGTCCTGCCTCTGATCTCGGACAACCGTAGTAAGATCCTGCATCAGTGGTCTAACCTGGAACACATCTCCATGCCCCACTTCATGGCAAAATTGAATCCCCTAAAGGGCGGAGAATCCCTGCTGCCCATGATGGTTGAATTGGGTGATATTTTTGCAAGCCTGGTGGGACTTTCCCCCATGTCTGCTAAAGAGGCAGCTTTCAGGGATCTGGTTCATGAGAGGGTCCTACCTGGTCTCCCTGCAAGTGGTACACATCCAGGAAGTAGACAATGTGACTATAGACAGACTCAGCATTGTTTTCCCTACTTTGGGGGCCATGGCACTTCATCCTGAGGTGTTTCAGGACATTTGCAAGAGTTCAAATTGGTTGGACCTCTTTGCCTCCCTCTGCAACACCCAGCTTCCCTGGTTTTGTCCCAGACCCCGCCACCAGGGGAATGGGGGGTGAATGCACTCAACTTGAACTGGCCAAGGTCTCTGCTTTATGACTTTCCTCCAATCTCCTTGATCCTGAGGGTCTTCAGGAAGACCCGGGAGAGCCTGGTCAAAATGATCCTGGTGGTACCTTAATTGCCTAGGATGGGGTGGTTCCTGAGCCTCCGGTAGCTGCAGTTGGTTTCCTCTAAGGTGTTGCCCCAGTGGCCATCCCCAAAGTGGGTGGGTGCCCTCCACCCCCCTCCTCCCTCATACCTTCGGTGGTCTGCAAACTGAGAGAAGGGGACTGCATGCCTTCGGTCTTCCTGCTGACGTGGCTGGGGTAGTCCAGAGAGCACTTTGGTTCTCCACTCTTAAGATCTACAATAGGCATTGGGCTAATTTTCTTTCATGGTGTGACTGGTGGGGTCTCCAGGCTCTGCTGTGCAGTCTTCTTGATATTCCTCCATGAGGGGGGTGAGAAGTGGTTAGCCATCTCTACCCTTCACTCTCAGTGGTCCACTATACAGGCTTTTCGGGTTTCCTAGTCCCATTCTGCAGGGCTCTGGTCACTAGACTTCTTACACATGTGTTAGGGTGTTTGACATTTGGTCCTGTGGGGGACCTGCTTTGGGGCATTTCCTTGGTCCTGCCCATGTTTCAAAAACCTCCCTATGAACCCCTTGAGAGTCTTGACCTGTTACGCTCACCTGATTCCCACGGAGGCGTCGATCTGGACTGGCCTGCTGTTGCTTCCACCAGAGTAACACGTAGAGCCGAGATGACAGACTGGACAGACCCACTTAGCTTTGTTTGTTGGACTCGTACGAATATCTTTCTGCAATGGAGAAAGGGAATTAACCTCCCGTAATCTGAGCGTTAACCCACCTTCCCACTCCCCTTGTCTGCCCACAGAACACTCCTGAAGTTCCCTCTTAATCACACCTGAAGATTTGGAAAGATGAGCTCTCCATCCTGCGTCGAGCGCAGGGGCGCGTAGACGACCAGTTACTTCACTAGCGTGGAGGAATTGGTGAGTTCCAGTATTGACTCTAAGTCCAATTGTTCGTAAGAGTTCAAAAGTCTAATCTTCACTCTGCCAGATTCCTTGCAGGTTGCATGTCTATTGTGGTTCTCCCCTTTGGGGCCGGGTTACAGCGATGATGCAGAATTAACTGCACCGACCCGAAATGAGGTGAGTACCCCCTGTGGTAAATCAGGTAAGTCTTTGGGGCTAGGTTGTATTGTCCTTGTTTTTTCCTCTTAGCGGCCGGGGTGCGGCGGTGATGCGGAATTGACTGCGCCGACCCGAGATGAGGTGAGTACCCCCCTGTGGTAATCAGGTAAGTCTTTGGGGGTGATTTGTATTGTCCTTGTTTTTTCCCCTTAGGGGCCGGGGTGCGGCAGCGATGCAGAATTGACTATGCCGACCCGAGATGAGGTGAGTACCCCCCTATGGTAAATCAGGTAAGTCTTTGGGGGTGGTTTGTATTGCCCTTGCTCACCTATCTGTTCTTGTCTCCCCCAGGTGTTGAAGAATGGCCTGGAGATGCTGGATTCGCGATGGAGTAAAGGAATGCAGCCTCGGTTGGTGAGTTCAGCGCGGCTCTGCGAGGTGCGTGGCAATGCACCTGAGAAGGCTTCTCTCTTCCAGATCGACGATGTGCTGGATCAAGGATTCAGGTAAGGGTTTTGTTCTGACCTCTTCTCCTTCTCCTTTTCTTGTTTCAGGTGTTCCAGGGCTGAAGCGGGCGTGGCTGAAGACTGGAGCTGCTGAAGACACGGTGAGCGTTACGCTGCAGCAAGCAGAATAACGCGAAACACGTGTGGCTGTCCGGGTGTGGCTTAAATAGCCTTGGAAGAAGTCCCAGGTAAGCATTCTTCCACAGCCCCACCCGAGAGGAAAGGAGTCCCTGAGGTAAAGTAGTCCCTTTAAGCCTCATTTGGCTTGTGGCTTTGTGCAGCATGGTCTGCATCAGGTAGGTATGCAGCATAGTCTGCAACAGGTAAGATTTCTGTAATGAGCCTGGCGTCCATGGCGCCAGGACTGACTTTATTCGTATAAGCCTGGCGCCATAGGCGCCAGGACTGTAGCCAAAGAGCCCCTAACTGGGGTTTTTGGGCATGCTTCAAGTGGCATGATGTTTGCTTCCGGGGTTGCTGGGCCTGATTTGGCTTTCCGGGGGCAGGCATCATGACAGCACTCCCCCTCAAGGCCCCTCCTAAAGCTGTACTCCCTCTCGGCCTTGGATTGTCTGGAAATTCTTGGTGGAACCTTTTCACTAATTGAGGTGCATGCACATGGTCACTAGGCTCCCAAGATCTTTCTTGTGGACCATACCCTTTCCAATCAATGAGATAGAAGAGTTTTGATCTCACCCTTTTAGAGTCCAAAATATTCTTGACTTCGAATTCGGGTTCCCCGTCTATGAGGATAGGTTCAGGTGGGGTGGTTAGTCTAGTTCCTGGTTGCACAGGCTTCAAAAGAGACACGTGAAAAACAGGATGAACACGCATATGACCAGGCAGGTCCAACTTGACGGCCACTGGGTTAATAATAGCCTTAATAGAATAAGGTCCCAAGTACCTGGGGTTAAAAGTCTGTGTTCCCTTGAGTGGTAAGTACTTGGTGGCTAACCATACTTGGTCCCCTACTTGGTATTGCGGTGCTTCACTCCTGTGTTGATCAGCATCCTTCTTGTATTTATCCTTAGCCTTTTGTAAATGTGCAGTCGCTTCTTTAAATGCTTGTGTGATAACAGCGTGGAGATGGTCCACCGCAGGCATCTCTAAATGCTGGGGAGAATCTAAGTCTGAGGTTCGAGGATGGTGGCCATATATGGTAAAAAAAGGGCTTTGTTTAGTTCCTGAGTGTACAGAATTATTGTATGCATACTCGGCGATCCAAAGAATGTCTTTCCAATCCTCCTCAGATTGATGTAGCATACAAAGTAGGTGTTGCTCAAGAGTCTGGTTGGTTCTCTCAGTTTGACCGTCGGTCTGGGGATGGTGGCTGGTTGAAAGCCTAACATCAATTTGTGCCAGCTGACCGCACTTCCTCCAAAAATGTGAAATAAATTGACTTCCCCGGTCTGAAATTAACACGGAAGGAAAACCATGTAGACGGACAACATTTTCAAGGAACTCCTTGGCCAGGATTGAAGCTGAAGGTATTCCTTTTAAAGGAATGAAATGGGCCATTTTAGAAAAAAGATCTACAATAACTAGAATGGTGTTATAACCTTTGCACGGGGGTAAATCCTTGATAAAGTCTAATGACAAGGTATGCCAAGGAGTAGGTGGTATGTATAACGGTTGTAATAATCCAGCAGGTTTTTTCTTTTCCCCTTTATTTTGAGCGCAAATGCCACAAGACATGACAAACAACTTGACATCTTTTCGCCAGGTGGGCCACCAAAACTGTTTCTTGATTTTGGCTTCAGTTTTAGCAATGCCAGGATGTCCTTCCATCAAGGTGTCATGGTAATGAGAAATGATAAGTTTCTGTAGTTCCTCTAGTGGCAAAAATAGCCGGCCTTGGTAATAAGGTAGATTGTTGGTGACAGAATACTCTGGGCCTTTCCTTGCCCAGCCCTGTAAGGCATCGGAATCAAAAAGTTGATGGACCTTTTCTTGAATGTCCTCCAGAGAGTGTATGGATGTCAGACCAAGGATCCTCTGTTCAGGAATTATGGGTACAGGTTCTAAAGCTCTTTCTGTTTCTCCCATTCCTATTCGGCACTGGGCGTCAGCTTTTCCATTTTTACAACCTGGTCGATAGGTTATTACAAAATCAAACTCGGCGAAGAACAATGCCCAACGGAGTTGGCGTGAAGATTGGGCCTTGGCGACCTTTAGGTATTGTAAGTTGCGGTGATCAGTGATGACCATAATGGTATGCCTGGCGCCTACCAGATAGTGCCGGCAAGCCTTGAAGGCGGACTTGATGGCCAACAGTTCCTTGTCGGTTATAGCATAATTTAATTTGGGAGCCGAAAACTTTCTTGACCAAAACGCCACTGGGTGCGGCTGGTTAGTTTCGGGATCCTTTTGAGAGAGCACTGCTCCCATAGCTGAACTGGATGCATCTGTTTCCACTATGTAGGGAAGCTCTGGGCGTAGGTGTCGTAATACAGGAGCGGACGTGAATTTATTTTTTAACTCTTGGAAGGCGTTCTCGGCTTCTTCTGTCCATGTAAAGCGTTTATTCTTTCGCAATAGTGTTGTAATGGGATGTACAATGTGTGAGAAGTCTGGGATAAACCTACGGTAGAAATTGGCAAAGCCGAGCATGCTTTGCATTCCTTTGACTGAGCTTGGCGAAGGCCAATTACGAATTGCGTCCACCTTCTGTGTATCCATCCGGATTCCTTTCGGGGTCAGAATAAATCCAAGAAACTCTACTTCCGTAATGTGAAAGATGCACTTTTCCAGTTTAGCGTATAACTTATACTGGCGTAACTTTCTAGGACTGCTCGGACGTGCTTTACATGATCGGATTCTGATAGGGAGTATACTAAGATATTGTCGATGTAAACGACTACACAAACATCGATGAGCTCTCGGAAGACATCGTTCATGAAGAACTGGAAGGCTGCTGGTGCGTTGCACAGTCCGAAAGGCATCACCTGGTACTCAAATAATCCGTACTTGGTGCGAAAAGCAGTCTTCCATTTGTCACCCTCTTTGACGCGTACCAGATCATATGCCCCCCGAAGGTCTAGTTTTGTGTATATACAAGCATTCTTTACCTGGTCTAGTAGTTCAGGGATCAAAGGCAATGGGTACCGATTCTTGATAGTTATCTGATTCAGCGCGCGGTAGTCAATGCATGTTCTAAGGTCGCCTTCCTTTTTTGGCACAAAGAACAAAGCGGAAGATGCAGGGGACTTGGACGGGCGGATGAAGCCATTAGCAAGATACTGGTCTGGGTACTGGCGCAAGTGGAGATTTTCAGGTTCCGTGAAAGCATAGATTCTGCTGCAAGGTGGTTGTGCTCCTGGTATGAGATCTATTTGACAATCATACGATCTGTGCGGCGGTAAGGTGTTTGCCTGCTCCTTTTGAAAGACATCCTGAAAGTCTTGGTATTCAGCAGGTAATTGTATGGCAGCTGGGATTATTGGGGCTAGTACTGAATTTAGAGTTCTCTTTGGGTAACAGGTGTTAGCACATTCTGGGAAGGTTAGTCTCTTCTCTCGCCAATCAATACAGGGATTGTGTTTTTCCAACCAAGGGATTCCCAGTATCAGTTGAAACTGTGGAGCCTTGATTAAATCAAACACCATAACCTCTCGGTGTCCATCCTGACCCAGCAAAGTCATCTCTGCAGTGGACTGAGTTACGGGCCCAGAGGCAATTTCAGTTACATCAACAGTGGTGACGACATCGGTAGTGGTCTTTCGGGTGAGAGGTAGATTCATCCTGGAAGCCAATCCGTAGTCCAAATAGTTTCCTATGGCTCCACTATCTACGTACGCCTTTACCGCATGCATGTGTGATGGCTGCTCTGGATCTATAAGGACCATGGGTATGGTGAAATCCGAGGTCAGAGTGTCCTTCTTTAAGCTCGGCAAGCTGACCTCTACACTTGCCGGGCGTGATCGTTTCCCGAGTCAGGTTTCAAGTGGTTTTCATCTGCTGCTCCTATAGTTTTCTTGGGTGGTTTTACAGGGCAGTTCCGAAGGAAATGACCAGTAGCTCCTCAATATAGACATAATTGCTGTTGCCGTCTTCTTTCCCTTTCCTTCTGGGTTAAGGGTCCTCTAACCCCCCCGATTTGCATGGGTTCTGAGGCATCTACCCCCTTCAAGGGTACATAGGTTTTAACCAAGACCTTGTTTTCAAACTTTGTTCGATCAGCCTTTCTGGTTTGAAGTCTGTGATCTAACTGGACCACAAAATCTATATATTCAGCACAGTCTAAAGGCGGGTTCAAGACTTGGGCTAAAACATCCTTGAGTTCTCCCTGAAGCCCTCGATGGAATAATGTAATTCGCTTGGCTTCAGGCCATTCGGTTTCCACAACTAATCTATTGAAAGTTGCAATGTAAGATAAAAGATCCTGATTACCTTGCCGTAAGGATAAAAGTTTGTTATCCAAAGCCTGTCCTTGGGAATGTCGAGCTAACAGTCTTTCCATACTAGTTCGAAAACCTTGGAAATCTCGAAGAATCGGGTCATCCTGATTTACTACCGGAATGGACCAGTCCGCTGCACTGCCGCTGAGATATGACAGTACAAAAGCTACCTTGGCTTGATCATTTGGGAAAGCTCCAGGTATACATAAAAAGTGTAAGCGACATTGATTCATGAATATAGCAAACCTTTTAGGGTCTCCGGCAAAGCGTTCAGGCGGAGCCAAGGGAATGGCTCCAGGAAGGTTTATCTGAACAGGGTTACTCGGTGGCACCGGAGCTGGGCTGGCCCCGAGTCCAGGTAGAGGTGTTTGTCCAGCCTGGTTTTATAATAGCTGTCTGGCCAAATCATCAGTTCATTCTTTTGATACTATCAATTCCCTCCTGTGGGCATTGGTTTCCTGGCGGGCGGAATGCACTTCGGCCCTTAGTTCCCCTAATAATTGGGCCAACTGATCGGTTTCCGAGGTCTCCATGACGCCCAGGTGGGTATTTGTGGGTAGGCTTCGCGTTCTGTTATGCTCACCTGATTCCCACGGGGGTGTCGATCTGGACTGGCCCGCTGTTGCTTCCACCACAGTAACACGTAGAGCCGAGATGACAGACTGGATAGACCCACTTAGCTTCGTTTGTTGGACTCGTACGAATATCTTTCTGCAATGGAGAAAGGGAATTGACCTCCTGTAATCTGAGCGTTAACCCGCCTTCCCACTCCCCTTGTCTGCCCACAGAACACTCCTGAAGTTCCCTCTTAATCTCACCTGAAGATTTGGAAAGATGAGCTCTCCATCCTGCGTCGAGCGCAGGGGCGCGTAGACGACCAGTTACTTCACTGGCGTGGAGGAATTGGTGAGTTCCAGTATTGACTCTAAGTCCAATTGTTCGTAAGAGTTCAAAAGTCTAATCTTCACTCTGCCAGATTCCTTGCAGGTTGCAAGTCTATTGTGGTTCTCCCCTTTGGGGCCGGGGTACAGCGATGATGCAGAATTAACTGCACCGACCCGAAGTGAGGTGAGTACCCCTCTGTGGTAAATCAGGTAAGTCTTTGGGGTTAGGTTGTATTGTCCTTGCTTTTTCCCCTTAGGGGCCGGGGTGCGGCGGTGATGCGGAATTGACTGCGCCGACCCGAGATGAGGTGAGTACCCCCCTGTGGTAATCAGGTAAGTCTTTGGGGGTGATTTGTATTGTCCTTGTTTTTTCCCCTTAGGGGCGGGGTGCGGCAGTAATGCAGAATTGACTACGCCGACCCGAGATGAGGTGAGTACCCCCTATGGTAAATCAGGTAAGTCTTTGGGGGTGGTTTGTATTGCCCTTGCTCACCTATCTGTTCTTGTCTCCCCCAGGTGTTGAAGAATGGCCTGGAGATGCTGGATTCGCGATGGAGTAAAGGAATGCAGCCTCGGTTGGTGAGTTCAGCGCGGCTCTGCGAGGTGCGTGGCAATGCACCTGAGAAGGCTTCTCTCTTCCAGATCGACGATGTGCTGGATAGAGGATTCAGGTAAGGGTTTTGTTCTGACCTCTTCTCCTTCTCCTTTTCTTGTTTCAGGTGTTCCAGGGCTGAAGCGGGCGTGGCTGAAGACTGGAGCTGCTGAAGACACGGTGAGCATTACGCTGCAGCCAGCAGAATAACGCGAAGCACGTGTGGCTGTCCGGGTGTGGCTTAAATAGCCTTGGAAGAAGTCCCAGGTAAGTATTCTTCCAAGCCCCACCCGAGAGGAAAGGAGACCCTGAGGTAAAGTAGTCCCTTTAAGCCTCATTTGGCTTGTGGCTTTGTGCAGCATGGTCTGCATCAGGTAGGTATGCAGCATAGTCTGCAACAGGTAAGATTTCTGTAATGAGCCTGGCGCCCATGGCGCCAGGACTGACTTTATTCTTATGAGCCTGGCGCCGTAGGTGCCAGGACTGTAGCCAAAGAGCCCTTAACTGGGGTTTTTGGGCATGCTTCAAGTGGCATGATGCCTGCTTCCGGGGTTGCTGGGCCTGGTCTGGCTTTCCGGGGGCAGGCATCGTGACATGACCTCAAGTGATTAACTCTGAAGATGATCTCTGTGGTGGTTGTCACTTCTGCAAGGCACTTGGGCGAGATTGGGGTCATCCTGTTTATGCCACCCCCTTTCTGGTGTTCAGGGGGGAGGCTTTGGTTCTGAAATTTGACACTTCCTCTGGGTTCCACCATTCCCGGGATATTGTTCTGCCTTATTTCTGGTTCTTTTCTCTCTGGGAGAAGAGACCTGGCATTGCCTGGATATTTAGCATGCAAGCTTGCATCATCTTTCAGTCATTTTGGAAGACTGATCATCTACTTGTCACCTTTGGCACCAGGGGCTGTGTCCAAATGGTTTCCATTCCCATGATCGGCCGATGGATCAAGTCTTTAATTCTGCTAGCCAATGAGTCCTCAGATCTGAGTCCTAAGGGCCAGATTCAGGGTCGGTACACGAGAGGGGTGGCCGGATCCTGGACTAGGGTCCAAGGAGTCCCTTTGTTAGATATCTGCCAGGCTGCCACCTAGGCTACACCCAACACTTTTAGCCGGCACTACCTGCTCAATGTTGATGGGCCCCGATCTATTTCCTTTAGGGTAAGGGTTCTTGAAGCTGTGTCTCATTGACTGGTGGGCAGGGCTCCTTCCTCTGTTCTGCCTCCTGTAACGGTTTTATAATACGGCACACTCCAGCCAGGCACTGCTTCCACTGACAATGAATGTGGCACACAATAAAAACACATTTTTATCTTTAATCAACCACATGTTCTTTATTTGAGTAGGATCCCAACCCATCTCTCACCCACCTTAACAAAAACCCTGTGTTGCAATGGACCAGGAACCAGGCCAGTGTGTAGCAATATGATATTTATTAATTTTATAGTTAAATGAAAATATAAAGCGACATCAAATAATTGGGTAGCAGTCACTGATGTTGTGGCAATACAAATGCAAAATACCCACAATACAGTTAATTCAAACTCCTAACACAATATACAGCAACCTCTAATAGCAAGCAAAGATAAATCGTTTTTAAAAGCTACAGATGGTATTCAGGTTAAGCACTCCCCCTGCAACACACACCCCCATACATCTCCTAACTAATTTCTTTGTGGATGGAAGGCAGTGGCAATGAGTCAGTATAAAGACGGAAAAATCAGATTTAGGATTCAGCCCACCACCCCAAGATGGGAGGCCAGAAAAGAAAATGGAAACCTTATTTATGAGCAAAATGGGATAATCGGATTTCACTTGTTACTAGCACAACAGTTTGCAACCGTGGTGGGACAGCTAGGTCAGAAATTTATGTTGCTCTACTTGAGAGATAAGGAAGCTTACAGACTACTAAACAGGACACCAAGGCAACGTGAACACAAGGTAAGAAAATCGATGTTTGAAACGAAAAACAAATGCATAAGAAAACACATGCGGCAGAATGGAAATTTGTTTCTACACAGGACTTTGGGATGACAGGTAGCCACAGAAAGGGCTTGGCTGTCAAAATTGAAAATCAGTTTTCAGGACAAGAAACAGATGCACATAATAGATAGGATTCTGATAGAAAGGGGTTACTCCCAATGGGACTACTGTTTGGGTTTTTCTATG
This sequence comes from Ambystoma mexicanum, assembly GCF_040938575.1. Lineage (NCBI taxonomy): Eukaryota > Metazoa > Chordata > Amphibia > Caudata > Ambystomatidae > Ambystoma > Ambystoma mexicanum. The sequence goes on along the minus strand of NC_090935.1, from coordinate 1,078,676,963 downwards.
GGAAAACTGCCAATCAAAGTTGGTAGGAATGCACAATACACAGGGAAATTTGGTTTTTGTTAGACAAATCCTGATTCTGTTGAGGCTATATTTTCAAGGCTATAAATATTGAAGAAAGGCACTTGACATGAGGTGGTTGATTTCGAATGTCAACCAACTCACAGTGAATCTTTTTATAGGGGAATTAATTGATTTACTTGAAAATAATGCTTAGGATTTATACAGACTTTTGAAAGATTTATGACAGGGATGCAATAACATACACAAGCTAATACAGATTAGTCTATGGAAAGGTGAACAGATTATACTGGCACATTTGGGATATGAATGGGATTTCAATGGGATGCAAGGCTCAAAAGAGTGGAATATGCAGTTGTGGGAACTGGGCTTTTGTGCTACCTACAATGTAAGCTTGAGTTTGGGATTCTGGAAAGACAACAATGTCTCCGGAAAGCTAGGCCAAGGGATATGGTCACTCTGGATGGCTGGGCCAAGGGATATGGTCACTGGGACGGCTGGGCCAAGGGATCTGGTCACTGGGCTCTCCTGGATGGGATGCTGGACAGCTATGCAAGGTCTGGTCACTGCTCTCTGTAGGATGGATCAGCTGCCTGCACTCCTTTCTCCCTGGATTCTTGAGTGTGCCTGGATCTGGATGAAGGGATGGATCTGCCTGGATGGATGTATCTGGTTTCCTGGATCTTGAATGGATTTGAATTTTTCAGTCTTGAGTGAGTGAGTACCTTGTGTTTCTCTGTCTCTCCCTTACATAGCCAAAATGATATCATCGAGTTTACAACCTGGGGGGGAAGTACCCTGGAATTATTCCTCTCCTGGGATACAACCGCCTACCGGTCCTCTCCCCCTCCCCTGGGCTGATTGGTTCAGGGGAAATTACATCATTTATGTATTTGCATTTATGACCTTTCTTTGTCTGTCTCAGCCTACTTTTGACCAAAAATGAGTTATAGATTAAAACTTCAAACTTATACTTGCCACCGCCATAAGAAGAAGATATGCAGATTGACTAGGTCACAGGGAATTGGACAATCTGATCGCCGACTCTGTGCAAGGTTGCATCGCCCTTTGGCACATTTTTGCTGTTTTTATGAAATACATACAATTTAAAATTCTGCCAATGACTACACATATTCCCAATACCAATTTGCATCTTCTTACCTAGTTTCATATTTGTCCCATTTATAATTCACCCCGAAATGCGTTTTTCATGGCTATTTCAGTTCACCAAGTGCTAGAAACATGTACTTGTTCTCTTTACATTCGCCTACAAATCACATGGAAAACTGGCATAATACAAAATTACTACTTATTCAGGGTGCTTGGAAAAATTCCCTAAAATACAGAAGTCCTTTAATGTCAATGGGGTGGATTTGTCACATGTGTGGGCGGTGCTGCAGACCCCCACAGCAAACTGTCTGTGTGCTGGAGGAAATCGCACCTCTCGGTCATGCACCAGCCATACTGGCTTCCATTGTCCCTTCTTCCAGGGCTCCAGGGCTGCCTACTGGTCTAGCAGGGCAGTGAATCCTCACACTCTCAGCCTTTTCATATGTCATTGTGGGCCAGTTTACTTATGGGTGTGACTTTGCAGTGGGAGGTAGGGCTGGACATTGAATTCAGTGCCTGGGCTAAACCCCAGTTTTACTGGTTTCTGAGTCTTTTCTAAGTAACCAAGTCTTGTGGGGATAAATATAATGTGCATCATCCAGCCAAACCTCCACCCACATATTCAATCACATTTCTGTGTGAGCAAAAGGTGTCATTTGACATTAACTTTCAAACAGCATTTTCTTTATTTTCAAAGGAGCAGATTCACACATGTGTAGGTCTTTCATTGCAAGTCTACAAATGTGGTTCTGCAGACAACAGGATTGTTTTTCAATGAGTCTTTTGGGGGGGTTTGCATGTACTGTTGGTTTATGGACACAAAAGGATGCTGCACAGGATTTCTTTGATATTGACATGGAAAAAGAAATGGCACATTATTTCTTTCATTTGCTGCAATTTGAGCGCGATGGTTCACAGCAAAAGGAAACAAAATCCGTGTTGAATGAAAAGCAGACCTCTTTGCCCCTCGTGTGATTTATTCCTAGAAAATGCTGTTCTTAGGAGGTATTGCCTAACTTCTTGGCAATCAGATAAAATAAAGCATGCAGGGGTATGTTTTAAAAGAAAGATAGAACAACTGCAGGGCCATCTTAAAAGTCGTACACAATTTTAGGATTTCAGAGGATAGAACAGCAAATGTAGAGTCTTTATGAATGCAGGTCTTCTCCTTATGATTCAACTTAAAAGTCAAGCAAATGCAGAGCCATTATTTGGGTTGCATTGTTCAATGCTCGCCACACATGTGCCAGGAAAAGAAAAGCACAGCCGTTTTTGTATCATTATTTCAATGCGGTTTTTGGTTGAAGGGGAGTTCTGCTTAGAGCCTTAAATGTACCCCACACTCCTTTATTCCTTTCATCTGCTTCACAATAAACTGGGTTTTGGGTTGGTGGAGCATTCCCCTTAGTTTCTGTATTTTGTTTTGGGCATGGACTATGTACCTCTGTTCTGGCTTTGGTACAACTTAGAGGTAAGTACTGGGAGGAGGAAGAGGGATGCAGAGATATTATTATTCATTATTATTATAGTGCTTATTGAGCATAGACATGGCTTTGAGAAGCAACAGAGCACTTCACAGAGGCAGAGAACAATACAGATACACAATGAAGCAATTTACAGAGGAATAGACCAGTAGAGATGCATAACGGAGCACTTTTCAGAGGTAACAACAGAACAGATATATAGCAGTGGGTAGGATACAGAGGCGCATAGAGAAGTAGTACAGCTGTACAGTGTGGCAGGGAGGAGAGGGGCGGATGCAGTCTGGCAAGGCAGGTGGTGCAGGGGGCAGCGTGATTGCCTAGGTGTTGGGGAGGAGAGACTCCTTGAAGAGGTAGGTCTTGAATTATTTTCTGAATTGTAGAAGCGTGGGAGTGAGTCAGTTGCTGACAGGGAAGAGGTTCCATAGTCTTGGGGCATAGGCAGAGAAGGCTTGTTTTCTGGTCCTTTCATTTTTGCAGTGGCAGAGTTCAAGTCTGCATGAATCGTGGCTTCTGGTAATGTTCTGATTACTTACCTATAATCTTCATCCCTCCTCTCCTGCTCTTGCAGTGAAGGTGCCTAGATCTGTGCTTTTGGACCTACTGCTGTGTTGTGGGTAAGTGGGAGGTTATACCTCCTGGGAGGAGAGGAGTGAAATGAATGCTTGGAAAGGAGTTCCTGGCAGAGCAGGATGTACTCAAAAGTAAGTACTGGGATGAGGAAGAGTTAGGCTAGGAGTATTGAAGATGACCGGTAAATAATCAGAGCATCAAACACCAACCCATTCCTTAACAAAGTAAGGAGCCAATCAAGGATCACATGTCTGTGTCATCTGTATGACAATGGAGTCAGAGAATGGAGCAGCACCTAAATCTAGTGTCACTTTTTGCTATGGCAGTCATGAGACAAGAATTGCACTGAAAGCTAGATATGGTAAGAAGCATAGTGGGCTTGTGTGCACACTAGTCAATGTAGTTGGAATATTATCGACATCTGTCTGAATGAGGGAGGCATGCAGGTTCATGAATTAAGACTGGGTTCCAAACGTGACCAATAATATTTGCAGGTCATTGCTTTGAACGTTTGATATACTACATGCATTTGCATGTCTCTTTTGCTGTGATGAACCTTACCAAATCCACATCCCTAAACACATCTAGGCCCAGTCGCCTCCATCACCCCATGCCTTCCACCCAACCCACATCACCTTGACTTTGTTTCTATTTCGAAGTGTGCTGGAAGTACACAAACGGGCGAACATGTCACACTGCCCAGTGGGGCCCTGCCAGGTCCCATTAGGGCAGTGTGCATATTATATGGCCATATGCGGATATCAGCCTACCCTCCTTCAGAGATGCCTCATCACATTAGTTAACCCAGATGAATCTCAAACATTTCCAGACGAATTTCTGAAAATGTTTGATAGTTCACAGGACTTTGAACCGGTTGAATTTCAGATGGTTAGAGCTAGCCTTGAACAAGTTTGGCCAGTCCTGGAATCCAACTCATTTCCCAAATTCAGTTGTACAATAGGTAAACGTTAAGGTGTAATTCTGCAAAACGCCCCTAATAGCACAAGAAGAAGAAAGATACAACTCTGCTATCTTGAGACAGGCACCTTATCTGTTCCAGACAAAAAAATGCAATTGCCTTAATCTTCTTTCTTTTTTTATCCTCGGTAAGGAATGTTGATTGAGAAGTCCAATGATCATTGCATGTTAACTATAGGAAATTAAGCATCAACCATCCTTCACACCTCAGAGGGGGGATTCAACATCAAAGTCCCGTTGGGAAGGGATTATAACTCACCTAATCTGAACAGAATGTACTTTTCAGAACACTTTTTGCTGACTGCGTCAAGGCACCAAATCACTGGATGAGTAGTGATTTCTTAATAACACAATTAGAAATGTTAGCAGCTGTCTCTCCTCATTAGATATTTTCTCGGCCTGGTTAGAACACAGGATCAATGTCCTCAGTCGGCAACTGTGGAGAAAAGCCTGGAGATACTCCTGGATAAAGATCTTTCTTTGCACAGCAGGTCAACCAAGTGACTAAAGCAGCTCCTTTCTTCTTTACCGGACTCAAAATAAAGTGTGATACACTTGTGGATTTAAATTTAATCAGGGGGGTAATTTTGCATGTGTTCCTTTAAATCTACTCTTCAAATCTACTCTACTAACAGAAACCCTAAAAAGTAATAAAATGCTCGCGGCTAGCCAAAGACACCCATAGAGAATCCAATAATGCTACTTTAGAGACATAGGGGCTCCATTAGTGGGTTCCTGCAATGAGGAATAACCGGGTCATTCCGACATAGGAGGACCCGGTAATTCCCCCTTGCAGGAACCATTCCCCATTCCCATTTGAGCCCCCATAGGGCTCAATGGGTATGGGGAAGGAGGTAACAATGGGCACATTACAAGTGTCCCGTTGTTACCTTTACCAAACGTCTGATCCGGGTCCCGCAAAGGGAACCTCGTAATCGGCCCTGATGGAATGAAGGGGGGCAGTCCCGTACCAGCCCCCTTCATTCCGTCAGCGCCAGGGTTGTAATGAGGGCCATATTATTCAAGTCTTCGGCTGCAGCTGGCACATTATGGGCAGGCTACACCTGGCTCAGTAGAGGGTGCTGTGTCCCAGTGACAACAAGGAATGCAGCTGAGTGGAGTGCTCTGAAAAGGGCACCACTTATTACAATCGTTGCACTGTAAAATGATCTACCAACAGTGTGTTCTCTTTAATGCTTACAAAGTGACAGTGAGTGTTAGCGAAAGTGTTCCAGTCGCCAACTAGAGGGGACTGTTCACCCTTTTGGGGGCACAGAAGAGGGTCTCTGTCAGGATGCCCAGGTGCAAGGCGCAGGAGCGATGCAGATCCAACTACCCCCTCAATGGTCTCATGGTCTGCAAGTCAGGGCTTACACAGACCTCTTTAACCAGAGCGGGGAAGGAGGGTTAGGATCTCGATGAGTGGATAGGTAGAGGGATTTTAGGTTAACCCGATTGAGGGTTAGGAAGAGGTTATGGATGGGACTGGGGATTTTGGGATAAACGATGACTGCACACTTTTCCTCTAAACTGGCTCTAAATGCCTTAACACCTTTGCATGTAAAGGGGTTTCCCTTCACATTGCCCGTCTAAACAAAATATGTACGTGCTCCTTTGGACACAAAGTTATACCACACTTGGATTAGTAAAAACAATTGTTGGCGTGAGCCTATTTACATTTTCATGAGCATAGTCACATGCACTAGCACACTTAGCTTTTGCTTCTGTCTTTAAGTCCTGTCCTGCAAAGGCTGTCGAGTCCTGTGCCACGTCCTTGAAGTCTGAGGATCAGGTGCAAACTAAAAGAAAACAAAGGACAAGCATTGGCGTATGCTTTCTAGTTCTGTCGGTCTCTCACTCTCCCAAACACACTCTACACGCGTTCACGATTCTCAGGTTCCAATGCGTGCGCTGCCGCACGCGGCCTGTTTACCCCCCAAGGTCTACAGTTTGCCAAAACACGGTCTTTCTTCAGACCGGGTGTCTTAAAATAATGCACTTCCGTCTCATGCGCCTTTCCGGCGTATATTCCATGAGACGAATACACGTAAAACAGCAACAATAAACAATCGTCTGTGTTCTTCACACATTCACTGAGGCAGGAACCAAGACTATGATTCTTTCCCGAAAACCCGGCCACTTAGCTTCTATATGGTGGCGCATGGACTCTGGAGGGGTCGGGAAATGCCCCCTGCGCTTCCCCCATGAATCCCAGGAACTGCTTGGGCTGAGCGGTACTTATCTCTTTGAAGCGAGGGGCCGGATCGTTGCTCCAGAGGCTCTTGGCCCCTCGTGTGTGAATTCCGTGGAGCTGCTGGGCACACGTCCTCTCTCCTCGGTGTCTCGAGCACAAGCCCCGTGCCTTGCGCATGCCCGTTCACATGCCACACCCAGCACGGCTTCCCATTGGCTTGTGGGCCCGCGAGCCAAATGCTGGGATTTGTAGTTTTTAACTCCAATATGTCTACAGAAAGGGCATAGCAGCCTTTTAAAGTACAGTAACCTTCTGGACATGGACTTCTTCATGGTCCCTGGCCCCACAGCTCCAAGAGTACTTGGTCTAAGGCCAATCCTGCCCCTGACAGTCCCTAGGATCCTGCATTGACCTTCCCGAATGACATATTTGGTTACTTCTTTCACAGAGCGTTCATTCTGCATGCGCACACACATGCACAGCAGCCCGCAAGGCCAGATTTCCAGTGTGCATTCTTCAGTAATTAAATCATGGGCACATGGAATTGAGATCCCTGCATTGGTATAAGGCAAAGTCAGAGGGCATGCATTCAGCATTGCCGAAGAGCCCTTCAGACCCTTTCTGCAATAACAAATATGCTGTCCTGCAACATAAACTCCACAATGTGTAATTTGCAAAGGGGCGCACTTTCTGTAATGAGGTTAGGGGATTAGATACAATGAGGTATACTTTGTATGGGACAGTCTGTTTAAGATGAACGAACGTTATTGCACTTGTAAATTCCGTTTTCCACCAACAAGCAGAGGCTTTGCCGATTTAGGCACCAGCAGGCCCCTCTAAACCCTCGCCATCTGTAGCAAAAGAGGTCCACTTTGGTGTCGGATATAATGCACCTTTTCAATAAATGGCAGGTATCTCCCAAACAGAATATGCAACTGTGAATGAAAATGTTCAAAATAATAGAGACACACCTATCGTGGCAAGAGAGCTGAGAACGAAGCAGGGTGGGGATGTTATCGGGATGCTGATTCTGCAGGATATGGATGTGCTGTGGAATTTCATGACCATTGTGAAATATATGCCAGTTTAATAAAATGGATAGCTGTTTATGCCAAAGACATTACAATTGCAATGGACACATGGGTATCAGAACAATACTGCACAAGGCACATTCAATTGATGATAAACTCACCCACCAGTGGTTACATCAATCATGAGTTCACGGCTAGTGGTTAACGCTCAAGAATCTTCTGCCTGGGAACTTGCAATAAGTCGTATTGTTAGGTCTATAGTCAGTTGGAATAGCAGGGGATGTTTCCCCAATACATTGTAGGCAGTGGTTCACATTGTGCAATCTGTCTGACCAGCATGTGCATGAAATCGAATTTCTATTTTTTACATTTCATACAGCGGAAAAAAGGCAATACTCAGAGCTCGACCTAGTACATTGCTCTGAGGCAAACAGCGAGTCTATAGTATTTAGAAGAGAAAGGTGTTCTGTGTTTTGTGTAACAATGGAAGATAATCATTCTTGCAGAGCAGACTTCAGGTTGCAGATGATTCTTTGTTTAATATACAGTGCTGAATATCCATAAAAGACTCTGTGCGACAATGTGTAGAGTCTACGGGGGCAGGGGGCCGGGCAACCCGTGACTCAGGATCTCTACACAATATCTCTTCATAGAAAGATGTGGTTGCCGATAATCATGCACAACCATCTTCATTGAGGAACTACTTCATACTGTCTGTGTTTCCGCAGCATCGCTCCCCACCCTGCTCCCTAGGTCCCGCCCCACCCGTCACTACAACTCCCAGCTTCCCTGATGCTACAATTCTCCCAAAATTTCAATGCTGTCTCTCATTACGCCATTTCTTCAATAAGTCTGCAGGGCCTTATCCTTGCTCTTTGAGGGCGATCATATCTCACCTCTGAATGTGCAGCTCTACGCACTGACACTGGGTCATCTTGCTCCGCACCCTCAGAGCCCTCATCGTCACCATGATAGCACTCATCCGAGCAGTAGATTAACTCACATTCACAATTTCTGCTCCTCCATGGCAGGTTAGTCACAGACACCTTTTTGAGTGGGATGAATTTTGCGTCATCATGCTGGTCTCCTCCTGCAGACACCATGGAACCCTTCTTTCCTGTAATGAACAGTGGGTCCTCAGAAAACGTGGCAGTATTTTTTTTTTCTTTTTTTTTTTTTTTTTTATTGAAATATAGCTGAATTTAATCAACTTTTTTCAAAAAGAGTTTACATATTTATAGTAAGATGCAACATGAACATTAACCTGATTAATAAAATCACATCACTGTGTAACCCACCTAATCTGTGACATGGGAAAAATATGAGCCACATTTATCATGTATTTGTGCATTTCATTTCATCAATATATACTTAGAATTTAAATACATTGTTCACCTCATATCATACATCTCTCAATCTAAAATATCACCTGCCTTCAAGTGTAATGCATTTAAAAAATTAACCATAGCGATTTTTAGGCTCATTTTTGCACGATTGATTAGAAAACGCCATCTTAATTCCGGGGGTACACTTGCCACCACTAACATTTGACTTCCAAAACATTTTAATCTTAATAAGGTTAGCGCTAAACATTCAATGATCAGATGTTGTAGGGTTTCCTTAATTTTTCGGTCATTACAAAATCTACAGAAATTTTCATTTTTAGTTATTTGTTTGCGCAAACAAAGTAAGTCTCTAGTGTGCCATAGATTTAGGCGTATTCTTATGATAGAGTGACGCAATTGTGGGGAAGAAGCTTTAAGTAAATATTGTTCTGCCACTCCCATTTTCTTTTCCATCAGGTAAGCCGTGTTAATGAATTTATAACGAACACATTTAGCACGCGTTTCAATCCAATCATATAAGAATATTTTTTGTTTTGCTCTTGCTGGATTCATAATCAAAGTTTCTAAGTTAACATCCGCTAAAGACATAATATTGTATATGTATTTGGTCCATTTAATGATGAACAAATGGGTGGAAGTAGAAATGTACGATGACAAAACAGCAAGCAGACAATTTTCGTTGGAGTTAGTCAAACATTTGCGTAGCAAGGCACACATCTGCCAATGATATTTGGCACTTAGGGATGTTAGACCTAGCTCATATCTAAATATGGGGCCTGGAATGGCTTGAGGAACTTGGAGGATCTGTCTCCAAAAGGTGGCTTCGATTTTATCCAGGCTGTTAAGTGAAATACTGACTTTTGTTTCTAGTCCATAAAGCAATACCGGTGTAATTTTTTGTAACCAAAAATGGAGTGCCGGCAGAATGGAAAACTTGCCAAATTTATACAGGATTAGTTTTGATTGTGAGATCGCAGATGTTAGTTTGCTTCGCAGCGTATCTGCTTGTAATACTCCCACATATTTCTCCTCAAACGGCAGTCCTAAATATTTATAACTTGACACAATTTCAAGAGGTATGTATTTGACTCTCCATACAAATTTATTTCTGATGGTAGATTTGAATGTTTGAGCAACTATTTGCGATTTGTTGACATTCATTGTCAATTCATTTTTATCAAAATAAATGACCACAGTGGATAGTAGCTTCTGTAACCCAGTTGGTGTTTTAGATATTAAAACCAAGTCATCAGCATACCATAACGCTTGAATTGTGGACATATTCATTTTTGGTGAATCAGATGGAATGTCACGAAAAATTTCTCTTACATCATGAATAAAGAAGTTGAACAGGGCGGAGGCAAGAATACAGCCCTGTTTCAACCCCTGAGATGTTTTAATGATCGTAGAGAGCAGCCCCATGTTCGTTAAGCACACTCGTATAGATGTTGATGAGTGAAGTTTGTATATGATGTCAATCAAGCTTTCAGGACATCCGGCTTGCTGCAGCTTTTCAATCAACTTCACTCGTGATACCGAGTCGAAAGCGGCATTTAAATCAATGAACGCAAAATACAGGGATGATTTTGTGTGATATGCTTGTTCTTTAAGGGCATTAAGTATTAACAGATTAACCGTTGTGCCCATGCCTGCCACAAATCCCGTCTGATTTCGGTCCCGATTATTGGAATTTTGGGTCCATTGATTAAAGTCGCGCAACACTAAGCGTGCGAAAATTTTGCCTAGTGAATCTAATAGCGCAATTGGCCTGTAGTTAGAGGGTATGCCGCGACCGCCCTTCTTGAATATGGGGACTATAAGCGAAGTTCGCCAAGATTTTGGTATTTTTTGCGAGTTAAGGATGTCTTGAAAAATGGTGTTAAGGATAAGCGCCCACTGTTTTGGATGTTGTTTGAGCATAAAATTCGTGATGCCGTCTGGAACTGCTGCTCTTGAGGATGATGATGTTAAGATGAGCTCTTCTATTATTTGTGTCGAGCAGGTTAAGGTCCATGGTTGGTTTGCTGGTGTGACATAATGGAAGTCATCAAATGCTTTATCTTGATAAAGAATGGAGAAATGGGTTATCCATTGATGCTCTGGTACTCCATTCAGTTGGATAGAAAACTGATCGCTTGCTATATTGGTATTCAAAAGTTGCCAAATCTGAGGAGCATTTTTATTCATGGCAGCCATCAGAAAATTTTCTCCATCCTGCTGAAATAGTTTGGCCTTATATGATCGAGTCCAATTTCTGAAGCGAGTTTTGATCTGTTTTCGTACTATTATCTTCTCGCAAGATGAGAGTTGATTAGTGACTCTAAGTTCTTTACGGTAGCGTTTTTTTGCTTGTTGTATAGTAATATCAAAGGAGTGTCTATGTTTCTTCTGAGATGGAATATAGAAGTTTCGATAAGGTATTAGGGCATCAATGTAAGAGCCAGACTGGTATGTACTTGTTTGTCTGATCAGTGTGTTATTGAGGGCTGCCAGTTTATTCGGTGTCCACTTAAAGCGGGATTTGGCATTATTGAGACGTAATCCTTCAGGCATCCAATGTCTTCCTTGGTTGTTATTAAGAGACAGCCTTGGCCATACAAGCTTAAGCATCTGATGGTCACTAGTTTGTTGAGTGATGACATTAAAGCTTGTTGCAGCCATAAAAAGGGAAGAGGAGGCAAAGACATAATCAATGGTGCTATAAGATACACCTCTTTGCCACGTTGGTTGTCCCGGAATGTCACCTGGCAAAGACCCATTTGCCATTCTCATATTGTTGTTTTTCATGAAGGTGTTCAACTCGTGGATTTGTTGTCGAGACTTTTTTCCATTTAAATTGCTCACGCAGTCGAGGTTAAAGTCACCTGCCACTATGATGTCTGTTATTTCATTACTCTCCGATATAATTTCGAATAGCTTAGCAAGATCTTTATAGAAGATGTTATCCGTGATTGCCACTGGGTTTCTATAGATGTTAATGATTGCAATATGTTGTTTACTAACTAAAATTTTGACAAGTTGGATGTAATTGTTCGGCGATGCCCATTGTACCAGCTTCAAGTCTTTGCTTGTTTTAGTTGCAACTAGGAGGCCCGACATAGGACGGCCTTTCTGATTGGCAATAGCTGGTACAAAAGCAATTTCATGGTTATCCCATATTGGAGGGGCAGTCATCCATGTTTCCTGCAGAAGCACTATGTCTGCTTCAATAAGATGCATATTGAGCTCTTGTAGGAGATGGGAATGGCCTCTAGAATTCCAGCTGATGAGGACTAGCGATTCATTTGATTTAGTCTGTTTGTTTCAATTTCGCAGTAGTGGTTACGCTTGGTTAGTCATTTGATTTCTTGCAGGTTTGGATTGTTCAACGGCACAGAATGTGCATTGACATTCAGAAACTTCACTAGTTTTAATTGAACAAACTTCTCCATCAGTCTCGTGTTGTTTCCGTTCAGGGTCTTGAGTTAATAAAAAGCCCATTCGGAAGAGATTCATCTTTGCCTTCCATAAAGTGTTCATCACTAGGCCTGATTTCATCCAAAGGCGTACTATTGATAGATTCGTATCGCAGATAAACTCCACTTGAGCGAGATCGGTCGATGTTATGTCTTCCAGTTCTGGGATGTCGTTTAGGATGTTTAAAACACTTGTCCTTGATAGATCATATTTTACATGCGGTGCCTCACGACATTTCAGGATCAACGTATGGAAGTCATTGAGCTTGTTTCTCTTTTGTTCAGTTGGCTTTTGTTTTGTAGGAATCTGTTCTTTTCTAGTTAGAGAATTTAATGCATATGTTGAGTTCCTCTTTTGAGGGTCATTGGCCATTGACATTGCATTTTTTTGGCAAGTGACTGGAAAGTGGGGATTGGCCTCACAGTGGGTCTGAAAGGGTGTCTCTCTGCTCACTTCTTTTCGTGGTATATTAGCATGTTGGCAATGTTGTATAAGGTAGGAGTCAATTAATTCCTTAATTGAGTCATTCGCTTCATGTCTATCACAGCACGCTCTTTTATTTATGGATGTAGTACACACAATGGGTGTAGCTCCACTTTGAATCTCTTTCAGACTTGGATCTTGCTGGTTCTGGTGTATGGAAAAGGAACTTAACTTTGTTCCCTGACTCATTTTGGGAACAGTTTGAAGGATCTCTGTTGGGCTATTCTCATGATAGGAGTAATTTATTCCATGCATATTCTCTACTGAACCCTCGATGTCGCTCTGTTTTGATGCGGCCGCCACTTTCCACTCCGCAGCCCTCTTTGAAAAGAATGCATTAACTGCCTTTTGAATCGAATCCTCCTGTACCCCAACAGTTTGTGACACTGGCATTGGTTGGATATGAGCCATAACGGAAGACGTGTCAGAGATCTCCATATTGCTTTGTGGTTTATTTGTCCCCTGATGTAGTTCAGCATTTGCCTCTAGTACTGAAATTAATTCATTCAGAGGGGCGTGGTTATTTAACAGGACTTCCTGACTTACAGGGACAAAAGTGTCTTTTGTAAGATCAACCACTCTCTTTTGGATTATTTGCTGAACAGCAGCTTTTGGCTGAGTTCCCACTGGAGGGGTGCTTGCTCCAGAGATTGTAGACTTATGTTTAGAAATAGCCAAATATTTGCGCGTTATTGCTGCGCTCTTATTTTGCGCGCTATTACCGGCTACCGTTAGCATTCTAATTAACTGTCTTGAGTTTGTGTTTTTCTTTAATTTACTCGTTTTTTGGTTTTTAGTCTTTTTTGCTGAAATTGATTCCTTAATACAATTCTCTTTTGTGCTATTTGCATGGAAAATGTTAAACATTGAGTAATCCTGCAATTGTGGTAACATCACTGGAGCTTGACTGATGTCATTTTCCGGTGCCACTGCTCTTGGTTGCTCAATTATTTCCAAGTCAATACCTGTTGAAGCAACACAGCCTTGTTTTTTTTTTTTGGCTTTTTAGTTATGAGATTTGTTTGAATTTCTTTATTCTTTTTGGTACTGTTATTTGTTTTTTCAGTTGCATTGGCAGGTTCAAACGAAGAGTTGTTTTTTTGACAGCATGTGCAAATGGTTTTTAGCACAGACGAGGTTATTTCAGCTGTTATTAAATCTTTATCTGAAGAAAGGCGGGTATTGGAATTTTCTAATAGTTCGCGTAACAGGAAGTTCTGATCCATCAAACGAGAATCTAAGGTTTCATATAATTTGGCCAAGGAAAATACTGATGTATGTAATGCTTGTAGAGTCAATGCCGTAGAAATCGTTTTAGAAGACGCTGGTTCATTCAATGGTATTATGTGGTTGTCAGCTCGATGTCGCGGAGTTGATTGTGCGAAAGATATTGACAATATTGATGAGTTCTGTGAAGGTTCGGGAAATAGTACTGGAGATTGAGAAAGTTGTTCCTCATTTGGTTGCTTGGTGATGTCTTGGGTTAATTTGGGCATTGCTGGCGCGTCAATTGGGCGTATACTCACTTCGTCAATTGCAGCATTGTTTGCACCCTCTGTATTTGGTGTTGTTAGAGACAGACTTAGATTTTTATGAATTAACGCATTTACCACCACTTTTGAATGGACAGGAGTAGTGTGGTCATCTAGTAGAACTGGTTCCATGAATGCTGCTAATAACGAGTCAGAAGGGGGAGCAATTAGTATTGGATCAGAAAGAGTGGAAAGAACAACTGGCTCAGTTGATTCAGCTGCCCTTGGTGCTACACCCAAGGCCTCAAATGGGGCTGTACTAATTAATTTTGGAGAACAGAGGTCGACTGGCTCATTTATTTCACCTTCCTTTGATGCCAGAACCGAAGCCTCAGAAAGCACAAGGCTGTCTTGGTTTGGGACGCTGTCAACTTCCTTTCGTGCTAGGGCCGGTATCTCAGAAGACGCAGGGCTAGCTGATTTTCGAGTGTCATCATTGGAGGGCAGGTTCACCAATGGGGCTAGTGGAGCCATCAGCGGGCTTTGAGCGCAAAATTTTCGAATATCACAAGTGTGCGATATTGACCTACTCTGCACTGGGGCTCGCATTGGTGCATTAGTTTCGAGCCGTTTGGGAGTAGAATGGAAATCGTATGTTGTTTTAGTTAACGAATTCACTGGTGGCATACCTGTGCGTAGACCAAATGGTTTTATCATGTTATAAGACACTCTTTAAAATGAAAATAAAAATAAAGGAAAAAAAAAAAAAATAGAGTTGAAGGGAACCTGTGATCCCTGTTGTGATAAGGATATGTACAACTCACCACATAGTTGATACAATATTGATTAGAATGATAATATTAATTAAATACTATTCATGCAAGCCCACTCTCCGCACTCACCAGCACAGCCAATAATGGCAGTCCTTACGAAAAGTCCTTGCGCGGAATGCGCATACAGCGGGCTGTGATGGGGTTTGTTGGGAAAAGGGAGGCGGAGTCTGATCGCAAGGTGTTGGTAATCCAAACCGAACTCCTTTTGCGCCGCAGCGCCCAACAGCCGCTTAACAGCCTTAGGTCTTTACCCTCTCGGGCTTAACGCCACAAGGGTGGTAGCCTGTGACTTTTGAGTCGGGCCGAAGTCACGTGGTCAGGACACGTGTTGTGCGTGGCCCCGCCTCCTCCAGGAAGCGTTGGGCAGCAGTGAAATCGGCAAGAGTCGAGGAGCGGCTCGCCGTGCCGTGTAGATAGGTCCAAGATGCAGTCAAAATAAACTCGCCGCTTTTTCCAGTAGTGACAGTGGCAGTATGTTTGTTGGTTCTGGGCTGTTTTATGACTACCACACCACCAGTCATCAGCGGGGAGGCTTAGCCCTCCTCATGGTGTCACTATTAAGTTTCACTTTCTATATAGCAGCCAGGTCCTTTACTCTCATGACCTAATTTTCGGCATATTTCTCTGATTCCATATTGTGTTGTGGCAGCCGAGTGTGAATGCTGGACCAAACATCACCTCAGCAGGGCATTTCCCTTTAGAGCTGTGGAGCGTGTTCCAGTGTCCCGCTGCAATTGAGGAAGCACCTGCTCATGTGGATGTCCTGTCAAATGGGATATCTGTAATGCTCGCTTGAGGTTGGCCATAAAACGCTCAACTGTCCTGTTGGCCTGAAGCCATAACAGAGTTATCTTCCTTTGGCTGCACTGCATATATTCAGCAAATGTCTTGAAGTCTTGGCTTGTAAATGGAGGCCCATTGCCTGACTTCACCTGTTTACAAATGCCATACACTGTGAATATCCGGTCCAGTTATGGAATGATGTGGTGGGCCGCCACAGATGTTACCATCTGTGCTTCTGGGAACCATGAGTACTCATCCACGACTGCAAGCACGTATTACCCCCCTTCAATACATCCTACAAAATCGATTGGCACTTCCTCCCACACCCCTTTTGGAAGGTCAGTCATTCTCCACGGTTCAGGGTGCCTTGTGGGCGTGATCAAACCAAATGGGGGCACTCTTTTAGTAGGTCTTCTACCTAGTCGCGGGAACCATACCTTCTGCCTCAACATCCTTTTGGTCAGTACAATGCCCCAATGACCTTCATGTGCCAATTTCACCACCTGCCTTCACAGCTGTGTAGGCACCACCATCTTATTACCCTTCAGCAGTAGCCCTTCATCAGACACGGCCAGCTCCTCCTTCACCTGCAAGAGGCTGTCCACATCTCTCATCACTACTTCAGACTCAAGCCGGCCCCTTTCCTTGGCTCTCCTCCACCTTCCTGACCAGAGACCTTCTATGATGATTTGAAGGGCTATGTCACTTTCTGCTTCTTTTGTCAGCATTAGAGGATCCACTCCTTGTGCGATTTCTAGTTGAACCAGGTACCTTATGTACCAATTAGACACAGACGGTTTCCGGCACGTCTTCTGATCTTGGATGATGAGATAGAAAATCAGTGGGGCTGTCCTTCTTCCCTGGCCGATGAATGATGTTAAATACATAGGGCCTCATTATGAGTCGGGCGGTAGGGGATACCGGGCACCGGAAGGAGACCGGTGCCGGTAATCCCTTACCGCCTGATTCCGAGGTCCCCTAACAGGAACCACTAGGGATGTGTGGTCAGACCACACGTCCCTTACGGATCCCGTTAGGGGACCCGGCCGCTAATTACGGGCCTGCCATTAGCCGGCCCGTAAATAGCGCCTTCCCCATTCCCATTGAGCCCTATTGGGGCTCAAATGGGAATGAGGAATGGTTGGTGCAATGGGGACTTACCGGTCCCTCCATGGTCGGACTAGACCGGTAAGCCCCCATTGCACCACACCGGACTGGGTCCCGTTATTGGTGGCAGTCATGGCACAAATAGCACCATGACTACCACCAATCTCGGAATGAGGCCCATAGTCTTGCAAACCACAAACCCCAACAAGCAATTCAGGGAAGTATTTTCTGCTGGGGGTTCCCATATAGAAACAATAAGGCCTGGTGATCTGTGATTATCGTAAATGACTTTCTGTAGAGAAACAGATGAAAATGTTCACAGGCCCAGACGATGGCCTGTGAATATGCTTGTTCTATTTTCGGCAAGCTCCAGCTGCCATATGAAACAATATGTCTATGTTGGCAATTGTCTGGCGCTTTCTTGGCCAAGATGGTGCCCAATCCTATGGGGCTTGCATCTATAGCTAGCTCAGTCTCTCTCTCTCTCTCTCTCTGTCAAAATATGCCAGGTTCTCAGACTCTACTATTTGGTCCCGAATAGTTGTGAATGCTTTCTCGCACCACTGTTGACCACTGAAATGGTACTTGCTGTTTTGTAAGGGCCCTCAGTGGCTCACTGATGGTGGCCAAATCCTGGATGTATCTCATGCAATAACTCACAAGCCCTAGAAAAGAGCAACGTTACGAGACATTTGTTGGAGGTGGCATCTCATTTAGTCTGGCAACCTTCTCAGGATCTGGGGTCATTCCTTTCTCTGAGAAAATGTGTCAGAAGAAATGGAGGGTTCCTTTCCAAAACTCAGCCTTGTACCTGTTTAACGTGATGTTGATTGCTTCCAATGCCATGCACACTCTTGAGAGGGTGTCATTGTGTTTTTATACAGTCATTCCGAATACTAGAATGTCATCACTGTAGTTGATGCAATTCGGAATGTGTTTTATTACTTCATGAGTTTCTGCCTGGAATATTTCAGCCGCTGTCTAGACCTTCAAAGCTCAGTTGCTTGTACATATATAACCCAATATGCGTAACAAACGTGGCAATGTAGCAGCTCTCCGGGCTTAGGACCAGCTAGTGATAGTCCTTATTCAGGTCTAACCTGGAAAATACTTTGGCACCATTTAGGAGATGTACCATTTCTGTGATGGGAGGGGTCATATGTCGTTCCCTCTTGATGCCCTGATTAGGCCGTCTCATGCCCACACACAGCCTGATGGCTTCCGAGCCTTTCTTAGGAACAGGTACACAAGTTGACACCGAAGGTGTGGGGCCCACCGCTGGTTTTATAATGTCTTGTTCCAGCAATTTGTGGAGTTCTTCTTCCACTTGACGTTGCATTATTAACAGGAATGCCTATGTAGTTTTCTGCCAGTGGCTGAACATCCTCATCAATGATAAGTTTGATCTGTTTTTTGCATAACTTTCCTATGCCTTTGAAAAGTGTTGGGAACAGCTTGTCAATCTTGTCAACAGTGTCAATATATTTGTTGACCATCAGCGGTTATATGACATGAATCAGACCCATGTCAATAGCAGTCTTAAAGCTCAGAATGCACCCGCCTTCCGTCTATCTGGAGATTGCATGTACTGTAATCCTCCTTTCCAGATTGGAAAGATTCCCCAAATTGACCTAGGCATTTCAACTGGGTTTTGGATCCATATGGGAATATGTCCACTTCAGATGGCCGAAGTCTGGGTGCTTCTGGAAGAGTTTGGTATATATGCTCACTTATGACGTTCACTGTGACAACAGTGTCTATCAACAACTCAGTCTGTCGCTTGTTTAAGTGCATGAGCAGCACCAGGCTGTGTTCAGTTCCCTGTTTGTTGCCTAATGCGTACAGGTACCTCTTCCGCTGTTGCTCTCCCTCTGAGGAGCTTAGTTCCATTTCAGATGGTGACTGTTCCACCAAGTATCGTACATGGCGTCTCTCACTTGCTTGTCCTCTCTCCCATCGCATATACGTTTTTTCGTCTGCTGAATCTTGCTCCTGTCATCCCCTTTCTCTGTGTTTTCCCGTGAACTTGAGCTGCGATTTGGGATGCCTCTGAGGCCGTGGTGGGTGCTTTCTCTCTGGGCCTGGTCATGCTGCCCCCTCACTTTCAACTTTTTCCAAACTCCTGGACATCTGACACAATGACTTGAAGTGGTTCTCCCCTCATGGGGAAATTCGTATCCACATCTGTAGCAAAACTGCTCACCTTGAGTCCTTTGCACCACCATCAGTTTTTGTATCATTTCCTGGTGCACGTGCGAGCCCTCTGGATTCTCTATGGCTTCCATCTGTGACTTCACTGCTATTTCTGCTTGTGCCAACTTCAGTATCTCCTCCAGTGTCCTGAATTTCTGCAGGAGTTTTCTCATGAGGTTTTGTGGTTCACACCCTGCAATCATCAGTGCAAGGCCTCAGTGTTCGAATAATTATTAAAGTCACAGTGTTTTAATTTGATGCATAGTCTCATTACAAAGGCATCTATCATCTCACCTTTTTGTTGCTTGGTTGTGTGAAAGACATGTCTCTCGAAATTCACATTTGTATGTGGCATGAAATCTGTGGCCAGAGCAGTATTTAGGCCTTGAATAGTGTCTATGGAGTCAGCAGGTAGCTCATCGATAATTTCCCTGGTGGCTGGGCCTGCCGCCACCTTTAATAGCACTGTTGTCTGTTGTCCTCCATGGGCCTCATAGACCCCCATATACAGGTCAAAATCACTGATCCACCGGTGACATGAAACACCCCAGGTAATTGCACTGCAGGGATTATTTGACCCTTTGCTACACTTGCACCTGTGGTGTGACAGGGATGGTGGCCAGAATCTCCTGATCAGACATGGTAAATGAAATACTTTTACTTCAGGGCTGAACAGTCACTGACAGTAATGCACATGGTGCTATGTGAACAAAGAAAATGCAGCTTAGTAGGTATGAATGCAGTAGGGCCAGCAGTAAGGTAGCATGCAGTGTCCCTGTGTTATCCACACTTTTTCCAGATGATTCCATCACCCCACACTCACGGAGGTGCGCGGGAGCCCAAACATGCTTCAAAATGGTGGCCGCCTGTAAGACACAAGCAACACCAGTGTTTTTTCATGTGCAATCACCTCCTGCACTTCCGATCACCACCACAGCAACGGGTGTTGATTTGACATAAATGCACCACCACGGCTCTGGGCTCCTTCAGGGTGTGCCCGGCTGTGACGTGTATGCCGTACTGATCACCGCCACACCCAGGTGCACAAAATAGTAAGCAGTGACCAGCTGCGGGCTGCCGAAACCAGCCACAGCATGGGCGGTGCCTCTGTCACCATTGTAGAGTCTAAGGAGGGGCTTCCCGGAACTCAGGATCTCCACACTGCGTAATGTGTTGGTTACGATCATGGCCATGGGGTTATGCAAAACCTCAAGTTGTTGAATAAAGGATAAGCTCGACCCTGCATACAGAGAATGACAGTAGTCCTATGTAGATCCAATTAGGGCTGTAGGCAGAATAGACACATTATGTTCAGTAACAAGGGGCCTAATCTGTTTTACAGCATCAACAAATAATTAGAATTCTTTAATGTACTGTTTATTTGAGGCACTATGAATAAGGTAGAATTAAAATTAATGCCTTAAACTTACTTGTAGCCTTAATGATATATTCCCCTAATGTGAAGTCAGTTTAGGTCAAAAGTGAATTAGAATGGGCTGAAGGAGAGGCCACTAGCAGGATTTCAGTCTTGCGATGATTTAGCCTAAGCTAATTTTGGCCCATCCAGAGTTCAGAGCATTTAAAGATAGATTGAATATGTAAGATACTGGTGGCAGGATCCTGATCTAGACAAAATACTGAGTATCATCTACATAGTTTTGGAACACTGCACCAAAATTAAATAGAATTTAATGTAAGGACTTCAGGTAAATATTAAACAGAATGTGGGAAATACAAGACCCTTGAGGGACCCATGTATCATTCGATTTTGCTAGTGGTAAAACCTTTTACCATCATCAACAATACACCTTTTTATGAAATGACGTTTCTTCTATTTTGTTTGGATATTGATGATGCCTCATTTTTCTTACAATTCCCACATATCATTTTACTGATATATGCAATGCACAGTACGATAAGTATGAAAACTGGCAGTAGAATGAGATGATAATATGCTCATTCAAGTGTGACCAAGAGAGATGAGGTTCCATTACTCACTAATAGGACCTGTGTGCTGTAGCAGGACTGTGCTCAAAGTGCCTCCAGTGGCCAGCCATTATTAGTTGATTGTTTGTTTGTGCATGCAAAGCAGGCTGGCTTTGGCCCACTGCAAAGACTGCATTTATGTAGGTGCAGGCCGCACGTTTATGGAGATGGGCCATAACGGCACCGAAGGCTGTATTTTTTACATGCATACCCCTTCTTCAGGGATGGAAATCAAAACAATTGTTTGATACTCTTATGCTAGACATCTGCACTCCTAATCTGCCCCAGGCTTAGTACACAGGAGTCTGAAAATACACTGATCTTCTTTGTCCATTGCACTGCATCTGCCCTTTGTCAGAAGAAACCAGACATCAGGCAAGTGTGCTGCAGGGGAAGCACATCAATTTCTGGAGCAAGTATGTTTTTGCAACAATGCCAACTGCACCTAAGGAGACAAATTATGCATCACGTACAAACACGATGCACACATGGCAGTTTGCATGCAGTTATGTGGTTTGTGAGGTGGTCCTAACACAAAATGCTTAGTAATGTCTACTTGCTTCATCATCTTGCTCATAAATCATGGACTACTCTACATCGCTATCAATGACAGCAAGGCCAGGGAGTCAGGCAGAGTAAGGGTAGAACAAGGTGGCCCTGTTACCCCACCCCCCAACAGCTGGTTTCTCTGTCCTGAATGTTCAAGTGGGGGTCTAAGGCATCTGAACCCATTGTGTAAGTCAGAAATAATTAAATCTGGCTACACTTTGCTAAGTGGGAATAATGAAACCCAGCACATCTGTGCTAACTTGACATCACCATGGCAATTGTTATAGGATCTGGGTATTGTTGATGAGTATAATTTGAGAACATGTATTTTTGCTTACAATACCTGGCGATGGGGCGGAGGCCCAGGCAACAGGTATTATCACAAGTTCTTTTCTCTTTTATCCCATGTGGTTGATGTGCCCACTTATTAATATGCTATCATTGTAAAGTACTGAACTCTATGATTGCTCTGTTACTGTTGTTAAGCTGCTGTGCAGTTTTTCTGCATAGGCTCTATTGATTATTTCCCAAAAAAAAAGTGAAATGTAATCAATGTGTGTGCCTTAGCCACTGAAGGAAATACATGGATGCATTGTAAGTACCAATGTTTTTTTCTGGCAATACCTGGTATTTGATGTCAAACTCTATGATTCAAGTGACAGGATATATCCTGGCAATACCAGGCAAATGCTGCTATTCAATGAGCACATGGTGGCATTAGTTAGTAAAAGATGTAATTGCCAGAAAGAGGATCTTTAGTGGAAAACAATTGCCCAATTTGGTTTAGCCTGAGGTTAGTTTGTAAATACTTTAATGGCCGTACTGCTTGCAAGCACAAACACAAACAAGAAAATACACAGAGACACACGGATCCCTGTACAATTTCAAATGTGTCCACTATCCCACTAAAACAACCCCTCTGTATGCCTTTGTTGTTTCATGAGTTTCAATACAGCAAGTGGAATAGTACTGCAATGTTATTGGAGAGGGCTGGTCTTCTCTGATTAGCACAAACAAGGGGGGTTCTGGGAGATTCTCTATTACCGGCCTAAATGCTGGGTTATAGTCTCAACCAGAGTCTTTAGCTCACACTCCTTTCACAGAAGAGAAATGTCCACTACATATCAGTCTTTGTCCTGCCCAAGGTCAGTCCAGCACCGACATGCCTGGCAATTCTTTTCTCAACAAGAGTACCAAAAGTAACCCCAGACACGTGTTTCAGCCTGGTTGGTCCTCGTCAGAGAGGTGGAGCTGTGCCTCTCCAAGAAAAGTGAGCAAGGGTTCCACGTCTGGATTACCCTTGTAACTTAGGGTGAAAACCCAAAGCTACTTAATATGCACAATCTCTAATTAGCAACATACCTGATTGTGTGAAGTCAGACCATTTAGGACAGTTAAAAAATAAAAATCAATCTAGGATATTTCTGCAGCTGCAAGCAATGAGTACTATTAAGCTTTGTAAAATTCTTAAAAGTGCTAAAATGAAAGCAGTTTTTTTCTCCTGTGAATCGATATAGTTTTGGCAGTGACAGAATTCCTCTAAAAAAATCTACTGGTGCACCAGTTTCAAATACGTGAATAAGTGGATCATTATTCAGAAAACACATGTATCATAATGACATTGTGGGTCATTAGGAGTTTGGAGGTAAACATGGCGCTATTAGCGCCATGGCTGCCTCCAAATCCTTAACGACTCCGCCCTGGTGAATGGAGCTATTACCGCCCCATTGCAAGGTTGGCGGGGGCAGAAATTCCCCATTCACCAGGGCCCTTCCCCATTCCCATTTGAGCCCCTAATGGGGCTCAAATGGGAATGGGGAATGTGCTAATAACGGTACCGCAAATTGCGGTACTGTTATTAGCACCGAAGTCCATTTGCGGGTCCCGTTCTTAACCTGGTAAAACCAGGTGTTAAGGGAGGACCCGCAAAGTGAACTCGTAGTAGGGCGGTAAGGGATTACCGGCACCGGTGCCCTTACCGGTGCCGTTAATCCCTTACCCCCCAGCTCATAATGAGGCCCATTATGTTGAATTACAATTACATTCACATCTGCAGGTTTTATGCATGTCAACTTGCATTTTCCCTCCACAGAGCCCTGACATATACCTGTACAAAAGCTGTCAAACAGTGGTTAAATAAGGGACATTCTGCATTTCCTTCCACAACAAATTGTATTATCCTGTCTACTCAACTCATACCCTGGGTGATATAAGACCAATTGGAACAAGATTGATAGTTATCTATAACAAAAACAAAAAACATTCTGGTAGTAGTGGTGGGATGTGCAGCAGCCTGATATTGTCTATGCCATTGCTGAGTCACTGATTCTGTGGTGCTTGATCAAACTCCAGTAACCAGCATTTGTATCCATCAGGTGCTTAAGGGGATTCCAACAACTGTGTAGCTCTTACACATGTGTACTGTGAATTTCTTTTGATTCCTTACTTCCAGGCTTTGTTGACATATCAAAAGGTGTTATTTGCTGACCAATCATCCACATAGATTGCAGGGGTGATTTGTTAGTTTTCTATGGGCCTCATTACACGGTAGGCGGTAAGGGTTTACCGGTACCGGTATTTTACCGGTACCGGTAAACCCTTACCGCCCTACTACGAGGTCCCTTTGCGGGTTGGGGAATTTAACGCCTGCTTTTTGCAGGCGTTAAAAACCAACCCGCAAAGGGACCAGGGAGCTAATTACGGTACCGCAATTTGCGGTGCCGTATTTAGCGCCTTCCCCATTCCCATAGAGCCCTATGGGGCAAAAATGGGAATGGGGAAGGGCAATGGGGGAAGGGGGAATTACCGCCACACCAACCTTGGAATAGGGCGGTAATTCCCCTTTCGACCAAGGCAGTGCCGGTATTTTACCGGCATGGACCCAGGTGCTAATAGCACCTTCGTCCACCGCCATCCGTGTAATGAGGCCGTATAATCTTTTTGTCTTAGTACGGATTCTCCATTATAGTGGATGAACTGCGACCATGCTCCTTTGGCCCAAGGGATTGCGCGGGAGATTGAATGGCCACGTTGCACCCTTTTATCAAGGGTAGCGAGGACTCTCACTTTTCTGCACACGCTGTGTCCTATTTTTGAGTAATTGTGCACCCAACAAAGATCGGTGTGGGATATATGAACAAGGTCACTAGAGTCTTCTGCAGAACAATTTAGAAGCACCAGCCTGGGCTTCTGTAGGATTGACAGAGGAGGTGAACTCGGGAGGTAGATTAAATTGCTACTTTGATTCAAAAGAAAAAATCAATTCAAGCAAGACTCTAATGCTGGGTTACTTCACCCCTTCAGTTCAGCATGTCTTCTCTTGGATAAACACTCAAGGTAAGGCTCTTCTTCTTTCTCCTATTGCTCTTGATAGGCACACCAGTCTTCCTCTGGCAGCAGGATGTACTGGAAGATAAGAAGTGTAACAATTTAGCAGGGATGGCCTCCCTTTTATTGTTCTCTCTGCCTGCTTTAGCCAATCCCATTCCGCCTTCGTCTGAGCAACCAATCCTTTCTCTCCATAGTAAGCCCCGCCCCCTGTAATGGCTGTCATTATACTCTTGTGTCCTACTGTTCTGCTCCCGGTTCCAATGGAGTTCTATACTGGCCTGGTGTTGTTCTGGTTTACTAGGTATCTACCTCTTGTGCCAGGTACAGTGAAAATTTGCTTGTGCTCCAGTGTTGAGTTACTTTCAGCTTTTGCTGTGGCCTGGTCCCCTGCTGTGACTTTTAAAGATGGCAGGTGTTGCTTTCCTGAATGCCGTGTTCTCTGGGTTCTTTTCTGTAGCGTCCAGCATCTCTCCACCAAGTGCCACGCTGGCCGCCTGGTCTTCATATCCTTCTGGGGAGAAGGCAGAGTACTCTGCGCTGCATGTGGCATCTCTGCAAGTGGTGGCTGCCACTTCCCAATACACTATAGCAGCCGGGGTCCCTGCGAGTGCCGTGATGCAGTCCACTGTGCGATCCGCTGTGACCACCGCAGCAGTTGGGGTTGCAGCAGTCGTTTCACTGCAGCATTCCCATTCCCCACAGCCTCCCACTATATACTTGTGGCAGGAGCTTTGAAATCAGGTAAGTCACTGCCCGCTCACTAGTAAACCAATTGATTCAATGAATAGAAAAGTGCCATGCTTTCAATGTATGCGCACCAGTGAAAAATTTGACCATGCAACTTCCCTAAAATATTTGCAGAGCAATCGGAAAAGCAGTATGCTGTAGGATATCAACAAGGTCCTCATGATGGTGCATCAAAGAGTTCTCATCCATGAATCAGATTCCATAGCAGCAGCCATTTTGGAGCAGTAGTGTTGCATATTTGGCACCAGATATTTATCATATGGACAATTTTCCATGACAATAAACACAAGGTAAACATGAAAGCAAGATTTATAGCAATGTCCCTTAAACAATCAACATATTCTTTTAACATTAAATTACACAAATATTCCAATACCATGCCTCCACTTACCATTTACCTCATACATTATATTCACTTTTACATATGCTCATTGCTGAGCAGGGACTATTTTTACATGCTATACAGCTCAAGGTTGATAATATTGAACGAGTTCTGTCATCATTTCAAAATTCCATCTACTTTGAAGCAACAAGTAATGCAAAACTTGATTTCCCATGTCAAATTGATTTGACGTTTGGCAGGGACGCTTTCATTAGAAAATGTAGCTGATCCACTTACTTTGATGATCCTCGACCATTTTTAGCCACACAGTTCTTCACGAAGAAATTAGAGTGTAGAACTGTTTGCAACCAGCACTGTTTACTCAGAAGAGCCGAAACATGAATGCATAATTGAGTGAATTGACACATAGCATTGATAATGTGTTAACGTTTTAATTATAGATGTCACCGCTGCAGACAGAACAACCTCAAGGCAAAATGTACAACCGTACTTCAAAAACACCCTGTTGGGTACTATGCAGAGTTCAGTACACCAAGGGTTGGACATAAACATACACATGGTTAATAACATGCTTTAGTGTTTCGGGAACATTGGGCCTCATTCCGAGATTGGAGGTAGCCATGGCGCTATTTGCGCCATGGCTGCCTCCAATACCGGGTCCGGCACCAGTCTGGTTGAATGGGGGACTTAACGGGTCATTCCGACCCTGGATGACCCGGTAAGTGCCCATTCACCGAACCATTCCCCATTCCCATTTGAGCCCCCATAAGGCTTAATGGGAATGGGGAAGGCGCTAATAACGGGCCGGCGAATAGCAGGCCCATTATTAGCGCCCTGGTCCCTTAGCGGGACCCGTAAAGGACCTGTGGTCAGACCACACGTCATTTACGGTTCCCACTAAGGGATCTCGGAATTGGGCGGTAAGGGATTACAGGCACCGGTCTCCTTACCGGTGCCTGGTATCCCTTACCGCCCACCTCGGAATTAGGCCCAGTATCTTGCAAAAGCAGGGAGAAAAGGAAGAACAATAGGTTTAAAACGGGCAAAGCTGATCACTTTTTTTTATAGATGTTAGTGTTTGTTTATGATGAGTAAAAGGTTGGATGGATGAAGTTGATTGGATAGAGAATGGGTTTGGGGAGAGGTACTGTTAGAATGGATTCTGAATGTCATTTGGAGAATCGGATGTGTTTGGGTCAATGTGGGGGTATTTTTCTGGGGTTGTGAGAAAACAATGGATTGGAGTAATTGTGGTTTCTTTGCACTTTCCAATGTGTCGAGTTAGAATCAAAATGGTAAAGTTGGCTACTCCAAATGGGTCAACTCAGTGCTGAGATGGTAGAGTTGGTTCGACGCAGTCCAGTGGGGCAGTGGATTCAGCAGCGGTCATCAGCACCAGTCAGCCAAAAAGGCAATTGTCTATTTCAGCGGGGCTGGCAGCGATGCTGTTTTTGCTGCGCACAGAAGACAGAGCAGATGCAGGTGGGTTGGGGAGGAGAACTACAGCCATTTGCCGATGCGTGATTAAAGGCTTAGCATCATCAAGGAGTGGAACAAGGCTGCAAGTGGAGCTGGTGTTCCTTTTTTCACTGCTGACACTGTTTTGTGGCCCTGGTGTTGTTGTCTTTTTTTTGTCATTGCTTCCTTTCTTTGAGTTGAGTGGCAGCTCGAAGGAAGTCACTAAAAGTGGCTGCAAGGTCGGAAAGGACAGAGGACAGAGGCGTCATGCCGTGTGCCACTGGAGGATTTGTCTTAAATGTTGAAAACTGGTTTGCTCAGAGTAGTGTCTGGAATTCAGAGTTGGTGAGTTTAAAGCCCAGGGGCGAGGTAGCTATGGCTTTAAGTCTGCCAGGGCTGGCGGGGCTGAGCCCCGGCAGTTTCCCAAAACCTTGATCAAGCTGAGGCTCCGCCGGGTCTTACATTACCCTAGTCAGCCCTGAGGACCACATTTATTTTACTTTCCTGCTGCAGATTGAAACCCACTCAATTCCAGTGATTTGCCAGTGTCATATTGCACTGTGCTATTATTAGATGGTGGATTTCGTTTGTTTCATTCATAGACTGCTTGACACATAAAGCCCACAACAGGCTTCATGTGTCAAGCAGTTTATTGTATAAAACAAAAGAAATTGTGGACCTATGAAACAGTACAGTGCGCTGCAACACTGGTTTGTCAGTGGCACGGCTGGGATCGGAATCCCTAGAATGGGCAAATAAAAAAATAATTTTTTATCACCCCGTGCTGGGGATTAAAACCCCAGTCTTGCTGATACCAAGTAAGTGCCACATCACACTGTGCTATTTCCTAGGTGTCAAAATTAATTGGTTTCATTAAATTGACTGCTGAGTGAGGCAGCAGAGTGTTGCTGCACACATTGGCAGACTGTTTTCTGAACCCAAGTATTTTTACTGTGTCTATTGTAGAAGGTGGAGTTTGTTACCTGGTACCTGTTTTCACCTTAAAACACTTTGTGGGACCACCAGGGGGCACGGAGCATGCAGGACGTTTAAGCATCGCGCTCCTGAAAGCACTGCAGGGCCTAGTGGACTTTCCTAGTCCCCAGCCTGGAGTACGAGACGGAGCCAGAGAAGACCTGTCCCCTGATCAGAGGGCCCTACCCTGAGAGTACCGGGGGACCCG
This sequence comes from Ambystoma mexicanum, assembly GCF_040938575.1. NCBI lineage: Eukaryota > Metazoa > Chordata > Amphibia > Caudata > Ambystomatidae > Ambystoma > Ambystoma mexicanum. The sequence continues at coordinate 1,078,648,309 of NC_090935.1, read as the reverse complement.
CCGCTGAGACCCGCCGCGGCGTGGACCGGGGCCCTGGCTATAGAGTTGTCCTGAGAAAGTGCACACGAGTGACACCGGACGACGCCGGCCCTGCGGCCCCGCGAAGAGGCCCCCCCGTCCAAGAAGCATATTTCGCAGAGGTGTGCTGGGGGACGCACCGCACCGTGGGGGACCTGCAGTAGGGGGCATACGGACGCGGCCCCCACGGACACAGTGAATTCTTTGAGAGCCGAGGACCAAGGAGGACACGGTCTGGGCTTCCCGCCCACTAGCAGCGCATCGCAACGGGTGCAGCACAGAGAGGCGCCCCCCAATATACCGGGGCCTTGAGCTCGTTCCTGGCCCACACCCAGCGCACAGAGGCCCCTGCGACCGGCATCGGCCCCGTGGATGCCCCGGAAGCGCGTTGGCCTACTCGGCAGAGCCCAGCACAGTGACTGGGAGCAGTTGGTGGTGAGGAGAACATGGGGGGGCAGGGACAATCGAGTGGACGAGTGGACGAGCCACCTAGGGGCAGCCCCCCCCAGGGCCTTCTCCTTGGTTGCATGCAGGTACGCCACCCGGTCGGGGCGTGACGAAAAGAGCCCGGGGCCGGCTGAATTCGACGGATTCTACTAGGCCCTTTAACGCTGAGACTCTTCTCAAACCAACAGGCCCCACATAGGGCACAAAGCTACTCACGGATCCACGTGCCCTCATCGTCCGAGTATCCAGTGGCCCGGCCACTGTGGGGACCCTGGACCGTCGACCCCGACACCGGCCCTCATAAGGGGTATAGCGGCACCGCCCTGAGGTGTGCCAGAAGTCTCGTACCCTGGAGCGACCCCCAGTACCCAGGGCGATGTCATCCCTACAGCGCTTCCGCCGACCCCTCATGGCCACGGGTGCAGCCCTCAGGGATGCCATAACCACCATGCCAGGGGGTGGCGATCCCCCTCCCGCAGCACTCACCAAAGAGGATCTCAAGGACAATCTCCAAGAGATTAAGGCGATTCACACGGACATTCAAGCCTCCATAGTGGATCTCAAGGGGAGGGTGGATACCCTGGAGGATAAAATGGAAGGCATGGAAAATAATCACCTCCAGGCAAACCTGCTCGACATGAAATACGCGGCTAGGCTAACGGACTTGGAAATGAGAGAGGAGGACGAAGATGACGATCTTGAAAACAAAGTACGCCGAAACAACCTGTGCATCATGGGTGTGACTCAAGAGAGAGATGAAACTGCGGCGGACGTGGGGAGGAAGGTCCAGGGCCTGATAAATCAGCTTTTTACTCTGGAGGGCGGCAAGGAAGTCCAGCTGGAAAGAGCGCATTGAGGTGGAGGGGGTGCGGGCGGGGGACCGAGGTCCATGGTGGTGCGGTTCCTCCGTTATAGAGAGAAAATGGAGGTCTTGGAGAAGGCAAAAAGATTGGGGAGCTTTATCATTGAAGGCGACACAATTAAGATATTCCAGGACCTGTCCTCCCTCACGCTCACCCGCAGAAGAGATTGTCGTCCACTCACCCAGTGGCTCACAAGCCAAGACATTAGATATAGATGGTCCTTCCCCTTCGCCCTTTCCTTTGAACGGGCCGGGGTAGACTATCGAGTGATTAGTGGGAAAGAAGCCTCACAAGGACTACAAGTGCTCAAGGGAGACGCCCCGGAAGGGGGAAATATGAGGGAGACCCAAGAACCAGGCGATACTGTGAGAGAACCGGCGGGTCCCTGGTCCATGAAGAAAAAAACAAAGGGCAGGAGAAAATTCAGGAACCCTTACACGCCGACGTCAGAGGCTGAAGGGGACTAGGAGTGTAAAGATAGTTTAACGAAAAGATTAAGTCTGGCTCGTAGGCGACCCCGGCTGGGGACACAGAGCTTATTAAGAGAACTGCGGTGCAGGAACATGCACATACCTGGTGGCTTGCCCGTTTGCAGGCATCTTGGACAAAGGAGGGAGAAGGAAGGGGGGAGGGGAATTGATGTTCAGGGGCTCGGGACACGATATCCACCAAACTTCAAATGGGCTCAGGGCAGCCCCGACATGACCGGGAAGACAGGATACTTAAGAAGGGAAAGCAATGGCAGTCAATGAAAAAAGGGGCCGGGTCGAGTCACTCAGGGTGGACTCGCTCAATGTCAAGGGGCTCAACTCGCCGACGAAGCGCTCCCTTCTCGGGTGGGAAATGAAAAATGGAAAGGTGATATCCTGTTTGTTCAAGAAACCAGAACAGTGAGGGGGGAGGAGAGGGCCATTCCAGGATCTCACGTTGGTCAGACCTTTTGGGCATCAGGTCATGTAAACAAAGGCGGAGTGGGCATCCTATTCCAAAAGAACCAGAAACTGACAGAGGTGTCCCTGTGGGAGAGGGAGGATGGAAGAGCCTTGGTAGTGTCTGCCAACCTACATAACTCCAGAGTCAGCCTAGCAGTGATATACTGCCCTAACGTGGGCCAGAGGGAATTTGCTCAAGTGGCCCTGGAGGAGGTGATGGCTAAAACAGAAGGGCTCTTGATCCTGGGCGGGGACTTCAATATGTGGGCAGATCGAGAGCTGGACCATAGTGGGAGTTCGGCCACATCAGGCAACAGAGGAGCTGGTTCTCGTGGCGGGTTGCGGGAATTAATGTGGGAGCAGGGATTGGTAGACATATGGAGGGAGCTGCACCCTAGATGTAGGGGATACACCTTCTACTCCGCAGTCCGTGGCACCAGGACCAGGATAGATTACCTTTTCATGGGGAGTCAGCACATGAGCAGAATAGAGGCCTGTGACATCCGCCCGGTCAGCTGGACAGACCACGACATGGTCTGGTCAGATGTCAGCATAGCGGGGCTGAAACCCAGGGAGTCTCTTTGGAGGTTCAATGACTTCCTGCTGAGGGACGCTGTCTTCAAGGAAGAAATGTCCGCTGCAATTAAAGAATTCTTTGAGCTAAATGACACAGGAGAGGTGAGCCGGGAGATGGTGTGGGAGGCGGCTAAAGCGACTTGGAGGGGAAGGTTGATCAGCAAAGGGTCATCCAAAAAAAGAACTAGGACCCTCTTTACCCTCAGGTTGAGATCTGAAATAATCTGCCTAGAAAGCTCGGAGGGGAAGGAGGAGACAGAGAAAGAAAGGATCTGAGCATAGCGAGGGAGAAGAGACTACAATTGAGGGAAATGGAGATGGGGAAAATTGTAGCGGGGCTCCAACATCTATGTCAGAAATACTATGAGAAGGGGGACAAGGCTGACGCTATGCTGGCAGCAAAATTGCGAGGCCAAAGGGCTGATAGATGGGTGGCAAGAGTGGTTAGCGCTGAAGAGGGGGAAAGATCTGATCCGGAAGGGATAGTCAAGAGTTTTGCTTCTTTCTATGAGAAGCTCTACGGGAGGGAAGGGGAGACAGAGAAGGGAGAGAGAGAGGTATATCTCAACAGGGTCACCCTCCCAACCCTCGATCCCTTAGAAGCATTGGCCCTAGATGCCCCCATAACTGAGGAGGAGGTGCTTAAACTGGGCAGTGCTCCGGGGGAGGACAGGTTCACTGCAGGTTTCTATAAGGCTTTTTCGGGCCTCCAGGCAGGGTTCCTTGCGGACCTTTTCTCGAATATTATGAGAACGGGGAGGGCACCCCCTTCCTTTGGCAAAGCGCTGATCACGGTGATTCCGAAGGAGGGGAAAGACCCTGTGGATTGCCGCTCCTACAGACCCATCTCCCTCCTGAATGTAGATGCAAAGCTATTTACCAGGATTATCGCCTCGAGACTGGACAGCTACATGCCGAGGCTAATTCACTCAGATCAGGTGGGTTTCATACGGGGAAGGCAAGGTGCAGATACACTGCGCAAGACGTTGCACCTGATGAGAGAGGCAGCACCGAAGGGTGGGTACCCCGTCCTGGTGTCCATTGATGCTGAGAATGCATTCGATCGGGTTGACTGGGGGTTTCTTCAGGGGATACTCGAGAAGCTGGGCTTCGGGGCGGGGATTAAACAAGCTGTCAAGGCCCTATATGTGTCGCCAACCGCCAGAGTTACAGTCAACGGGCGTCTGTCACAAGTCTTTCACCTCCAGAGAGGTACGAGGCAGGGTTGCCCCCTTTCCCCTCTCCTCTTCGCCATGACAATGGAGATTCTGCCGGAGTACCTTAGGGGGGCCTCAATGGTGAGAGGAATTGAGGTGGCCGAACGCACCTTCAAATTAGGCCTCTATGCAGATGACATCCTGCACCACCTGCGGGATCCGGCAAGGTCGGTCCCAGCTGCTTTGCAGGTGATTCAACAGTTTGGCCACTTCTCCGGGTTCAAGGTAAACGTCAGCAAGTCCATGATCTTTCCCTTCGCACCTGATGCGGGTAGAGACCTGGCGGAACTCATCCCACTGGGCCTCCGAATCTGTTCGAAGGCGATAAAATACTTGGGGATCAACATAGTCCGTCCCGACGGGGATTTAGGTCAGGCAAGCTACCCCCCACTCTTTGACAAACTATTCAGGGACATGGAGGCTTGGGGGAAGGGGCAGATCTCCTGGATGGGAAGAATAAACGCCATAAAAATGAATTTGCTCCCCAGGGTGTTGTATGCCTTCCAAATGCTCCCCTTGGAGCCTCCTGAATCATACCTTAGAGAAGCCAAGAGGCGCATAGTGTAGTTCATATGGCATGGCCAGAGACATAGGATTGGGTGCGAGACTCTTACCCTCCCCAAGGATAGAGGAGGGGTTGCCCTCCCGGACCTTAATGCCTACCATAGAGCTGCCCAATTTAGGGCCCTGGCTCCCCACCTTAGAGAGGACACCAATAACCAATGGCTATACATTGAAAATGTCTACCTACGCCCAGTTACTGTGGGGGAATGGCTAAGGGTCCCACTGAAAAAGCTCCCAAAAAGAATTAGGGACCACCCAATACTGGGCACAATGTGGAAAGCACTAGCAGGGAAAGGCTCTAGCGAGAAAGTCACCACATGGCCCTCTCCTCTGAGACACATCTGGTCAACGCCAGTCCTGGAAGAAATTCTGGGCCACGACCACTATCAGTCATGGTTTGACGCGGGCCTGTGTAGGGTAGGCCAATTGATAAGGGAAGACACTTTCATAAGTATCCAGGAACACGAAGCGGCACTGGGATCGGCAGGCTCTCCCCGCTCCTATAACTGCGCCTTAAGAGCGTCCTAATGAAACCTAAACTAAAATCATGCTTACAAAGAGGGCTGACCCCGGTTGAGAAAATCTTAGTCTCCCACACGGAAATGAAGGCCTCATCTCCCTCCTTTACAGAGCACTGTTAACCTCCCGCGAGGGAACGACTAAGAGCCTCAGAGGGAAATGGGAAAGGGACTTGGGCTGTACGATCGGGGATGGGCTCTGGGGGAGGCTATGTAGCAGGGCATTTAAGACTTCTATCTCATGCCAGTACAAGTCCCACGCCATCAAGCTTCTCCATAGATGGCAGTACGACCCGATCTCCCTCTCTAGGATGTTCCCAGACACTGTCCCGTTGTGTTGGCACGGATGTGGGGAAAGAGCCGACTACTGGCATATGTGGTGGTCATGCAGGAAAGTACAAGTCTATTGGTCAGAAGTGCTCAGCTGGCTCGAGGAGGCGGGGGAGGGGGTTTACCCATCAGGCCCATTGTTATTGATATTTGGTCTCTGCTACAGGGACGACCACTGGGCGAAACTACTGGACCTGACACACTTCTTGCTATTGGCAGCCAGAGCTGTACGGGCCAAGACTTGGAAGAGAGCATCTCTCCCCTCGAAGAGGGAATGGGTGTTGATGGCCAAAGACATTTATTTCATGGAGAGACTAACATCAGCAATACACGGCTCCTGCACGCAGGTTGAGACTGAATGGCTGCAATTTATGGAAGCGTTCGACAATGTTGTGGACGATATAGGAGACTAACTGATGTACCCCACCCGGCCTGAAAACTGGTTGTGGTAGGAGACTCTTTGCACTTCCTCAAGTAAAGTTCATTTATGTTTATTCCTCGTATGCCCGGTTGGAGCTGCCCGAAACGTTTACTCATGAAGATGTGGATTGTGTGCCCCATCGTTAGGAGTCTTGTGCAGGAGGGGGGAGGGAGGATGTATACTGCAGAGTTGTACGTTTTTCTAATCGAAGTTGGCTCGGGCCTGTGCCCGGTTGCCATTGTTTGCATTAATGCTTTGTTGCCTCGAAAAACCAATAAAATTGAATTAAAAAAAAAAACACTGTGTGGCCGCGGAGCAGGCCAGAGAGTGAGCAAACAGAGTGTTGCTGCAGATATTGGCAGACTGTTTCCCGAACACGAGTCTTTCTACTGGGTCTATTGTGGAAGGTGGAGATTGTTACCTGGTACCTGTCTTCACCTTTAAAAACACTTTGTGGCTGCAGAGCGGCCCACGGAGTGAGGCAGCAGAGTGTTGCTGCAGACATTGGCAGACTTTGGTGGGCAGTGCGGTGTCCACGCCCGTAACCTGATGACGAGGAGGTGGCAGTCATGGCAGCACCAGAGCCAAGGAGTTGAGTCTGAGACAGAAAGAGGAAGATGACCGCTGTGCAGCAAGGAAAAAAAACATGGTGTTGCAACACCCTCATGCTCATTATTACTGGAGTGGAGATTGCCGTCTGTGAACCCAGTCATAAAAACTTCTAAAGACTCGAGTGAGCAGAAGAGAAAAGAAGAAAGCACAGAGCAACCCTGCACTTCCATCTATTACCCCTCAATTTTAGCCCCCCCATTTGCACAGACTTCAACAAGCTTATGCTACGACCCCCAAAGGATCTGGCAAACTGAAATATAAACAAACCGACTTTAAAGAAGGGTATCCCGAGATGTACTTCTACAAAGCTTCTATCTGACAAAAACGCTTTAATGAATGATTCGGAGCGGTGTCTGCAGCCCGGTATGCAACCGGTGGCAGCAGAGACTGCGGATGATGAAGCCGGAAATCGGGGAGCCCATTTAAGCCATGAAAAAATAGGGGAGAAAAAGGGGCGTTGTTCATGCGCAGGAGTAAAGCCCACTGAGCCCTCTGATCTCAACGGCATGGGCATAAACTGGAAATGGGGAAAGACCATGCATTGTTATCTGGCCCATACAGTCACACTGACGATAGTGTGATGTACAAACCTCCTATTTCTGAAGAGGCTCAACGGGCCGGAGAAAGGGCGGATTCAGATATTGCCACCCCAGGTGACGAACAATAGGCCAACTCTAAAGTGGAAAAGACGAAACCCCATTTGATAACTCGATTGATATCCACCTTGGAAAACGTGAAATTGGTAGCACTTACCCGTATAAGGGAAACCATCTGGTGCGAGAAGAAAATTGCATCCTCACGACTATTCAGCCGGGAATTTGGTGGCCGAGTCAACATTTGTGGACGTGGAAGTACTGCAAACCCCTAAATCTCTGCTGAGACTTCACATAGAAATACACCCGACAATAGAGCGAGAAGACCTGAGGAGTCCGGTTGAGGCTCTTGCAGCACCGGCAGAAAAATACCAAACTACATCCATGAAGGAAAGAACACGGGAGCGGAAGGTGTATCTAAGACACCTCCCGCAACAGGCAACAAAGAACTTCAAAATGCTCCTTTGGAAGGGCCTTCCACGCCTAAATTGTTAAATAAAAAATGTTGTGAGGTAGCTGGCGAGTCAGATACATTACTGGGAGAACGGGAACAACCGACCCTGCATCATACTCCATCACAAGGTGGGATACCAGAGGCGAAACCTCAGATAAAAGAAAAGTCAATTCTGGCAAAAAATGCACCAAAAACAACTGTTAGGTGTAAAGTCAACGCACAAGTCAAATTGAAGAGAGCATATGTCCATAAAACGGCAAGAAAGTTTCCATCAAATCGTAAACCAACCAAAAAGGTGGGTCCCAAGAAGCTCCCCTTAAAACCTTTAAAGGCGGATTTACTTGACACATTTTTTAAAAAAAAAGAGCTCTTACAACAGAAACAAGAGAGGATAAAATCTCAGACGCCGAAATGTTGGAAGGGATGGATTTTTCAGTTGATCCCATACCAGTGACACCTAAAGAAAAAGAGATGACCTTAAGTCCAGTAATAATAAAAACGTGCTTAATGACTGACAAAACCTCAAAGCCTATTAGATGGCATTTTGGGAAAACCCCGAATTATCGCCTACCCAAACGCCCAGACCAGGCATCACTTACCCTCTCTATGCTTAATGTAACATCATTAATGAGACCTAAAATCTAGCATAGCAAGGAGAAACCATGCCCACCTACATCCCCCCCACTCTGGAGGAGCGAGATCAAAGGGAGACAAGAGCTTCAGAGATAGCTTTGGTGCAGGGTGCAACACCAAACACCCTGGGACATAAAAGCAGATAGTCTCAAGTATGACCCAGGTATTGGAAAAAAGTGACCCGAGGGATCCAACACCTAGAAAATCAAACAGGAGTCATCAGGTTTTTTTGGCTAAAATTGTCACTCCCATTCAAAATAGACATTTTAGTGATGTCTCACAAACAACGACTAAAGACACACCCCAAAAAAATGGACTTATTCACTTTTATGTCAACAGTCACCATAGCCCTGGCTCCATTTAGCAAGCTCTATGAAGCCCTAAATTATACTTTGAGGGATCAGACATCACTAATTGCCTTGATGCACACAAAGCTGAACTACTTGGAGGGATACATAACAGCGAAAGACTTGAATAGCTAAAAAAATAAAAAAGGTCTGGAGTGGGGCCGAGATGAGTTGAGTTCAAGAAAAAATCATTGTCTAAATTACTGAACGTGGGTATCTCAGTAAGCACCCAAACGCAGAAAGAAAGAGATACTAAACAGTCAGAAATTAAAATATCAACACAAGTCTTGGGGCACACTGAACTAACGCAGAGATTGACACAATCAGTAAAAAAAGCAAAGGTTCAAATTGCTGATAAATCAAGTCCACCAGAAATCTCAGTGATAAACATTGGTACAAATAAAAGAAAGCCTGGAGAGAACAGATGAGTTATCATTGAATCTAAGTATCCAAAAGGGTAAAAAAAATAAGTTTAGCTTTGGTATATTCAACCACCAGAAATCGCCTGTGGAGAAGCAGACTCTGCTGAAAATTACAAAAACAATATTGCTGACTGAGTCCCAAGTTGGCCGAAAGGGCCACGTGCGGGACAAACAGGATTCTTGCAAAAAAACCAAAATCACTTCTACAAAAGGCGGAGGAGATACGGTGAGCAAGACTCCAACGGTATTGAAACCAAAAGGGGTTAGTAATAAATCCCTCAATGCTCCAGCTGGAGAGGATTTAGACTCTTCCGGCGATTTAACTGACTTGCAGTACATATACTGTAGAAGAATCGGAATCAGAAATCAATCCTGTTACGAGGCCAAAAAGGAAAGCAGATACTCAGGACAACAATATTTCAAGGGTCGAACCAAGAAAAAAAGTGGCCATAATTGAACCACCATCTCCTCCTTTCAGAACGATGCAAAATAAGAGAGAGACAGGCTAAATCAGACTCTCAGTAAAAATGTCACATATGGAGCTAAAAAGGACGTATCGAGAAAGATGGTCTGCAATTATAATGTGGGGATAATATGGGGTCTACGACCAGAGACCCTATACATCAAAGAGAAACTATGTGAAGAAGCAGGCCATCTGGGCAGGGCCATTTTAACATTTTCGGGGGCCCGGGGTACAGACAGCCTTGGGGCCCCACTCCAAAAACCCACTTCCTACTCCCACCCCCTTCCAAACCCATGTTACCCCCCACCCTGAAACCCATGCCCCCTCCCAATGTGAAAAATGAAGGGATTACATATCTCCAATTCAACAGATACTCCTCTAAGCTTTAATTGGATTATTTAATTGTTAATACAATATAAACATTATACATCTTTGTGATCTGTTTCCCCAAGAGGATGCTATATTAAGGACATTTCACTTTGTTTTTGTTTCGAATAATATATTAATTTTGAAAAGAAATAAAGGAGAATGATTTTAAGCAAGCATTAATTAAACAAAATGAAAACCTAACAGTTCAACATGAGGAAGGGCTGGGAGTGAGGCCAAGGTTTTCGGTACCGTATGCGGTGCAGACCGTGGTTATGGCCTACAGCAATAGCCCAGACTACAAATAACAAAATTTAGTGGGGCCCGGAAACTTGGGAGTGTAGAATAATTAATGTATTGCACTAAAATGCTTATATGGGGAAGTTCTTGCAGGGTGCCTGAGGGAGAGGTGTCGGCATTCAAGAAGGGTGCAGGTATGTTTTCCAGGGCATTCTGGATGTTGTGGTTTGCGTTCAAGGCAGTGGCACGCATTGCCTTTCGTGTGAGACACAACATTGTGGTGCGTGCCTGGGGAGTTAGCAGCCTTTTGGCTTCTGGGCTTTGAACTGGATGAGTGATTTGTCACTACCAGAATAGATATCTGGATAATAAGATGCACTCCTCGTTTCTGTAAGATCTGGACTGCAACGTGTTTAATTGAGCAAAAGGTGGAAATGTATGAAACAAAGGAGAACGCCGTTAGTTATCCAATTTAAACGTGCACCACAATTACAGGGATGGTCAGGTAGTTATAGTGCCTTAGCCTTCTTGTGGCCAGTGCGTGCACCAAAGGATCAATAAAAGCGTGGTTAGTTACAAGGGAGGTTATGGGCATACTGCAGGGCTAGTGGGGTTCCACTTCTTTGTGTCCAGTCCAGTGCAGTGGACAGAATTTTGGAATGGTATGGTCGTGCTGGTTGGCCGTGGGTAAGAAGGGTCACCATGTGCGAGGACCAACTGCAGCTCCACCACATGGCATCCAGCAGGACCTGTCAGTACCACATCCCCTGTAGTGTCACTTGTAACACCATCAACCGTGTTGGCACTACCGTCTGAGCAACGCAACAGAACTGCCTGTTACACCACCTCACCTGCAAAACCATCACCTCTAGTGCCACGACTTCAACACAACAGCACCATAGTAGTGGCCAAAGCAGCTCCTGCTACATCCCAGTAATTCACAGCTGCTGTTGGCACGCTGCGCTGCGCGCAGGCCTACAGGCAGCCCCAGGCCACAGCACATCCATAAGGAGTTGGGCGCTCGTCTGCAACTGCTGCTCCAGGCAGTCCTCGCCACCGGAGAATCACAGCTGACACCCAGCACTTGCTCTCCCATCTCATCGGGTCAGCGTTGCTTTCTTCATGAGCTTTAAAAGAGCAATCCATAAGTTACTGTGCTCTTTCAATAGCGCCTTTTCCACCACTCTTCCACTTCGAAGCACTGCAAATCGGTTTATATTGGGAAGCTGTGCAGTTATTGTATTGTATACTGAGTACTGTGTTGTGTTGATCTGCATTGAGTTGTCGCATCTTACTACACTTGAGCTTATGTTATGCTGTGCTACGATATGCAATGTGATGATGCTTTGCTGGGGTATCTTTATGCTGTTCTCTGTTGTTTAAAAGCACGTCTGTGCTGTGCTAAGTATGGCTTTTGTGGTATATATGGCATGTTGTCTTGTTCTGCACTGCTAGCTTATGTTATGCTATGCTGTGCTGTGAGTGAGTAAACAAATTTGCCGGGCAGTCTCTTGCAGAACACACTACCTCTAAGCGCTGTGACATGATTTCCTTTGTTTGTATGCTATGATGGTGATGCATAGCTGTTGTATCTTTTAACCTAGTGTCTAGGCGCAATAACTCTCGGATGGCAGCAATTGTGCTATCAGCTGATGCGCCTCTAGGCACTTGGGTTCCAGCTCTGTAGAGTTTCTCGGATAGTGTGTGGTGGGGGTTAATGAGATGGAGAATGAACATCTTAGAAGGCTATTCTTTAAGATTGTTAATAGGACCTAAAAAATTACTGTACAACTCTGTTCACATTATAGCACCCATCATTGTTCTGTATGTCCTACTGCACAAATCTGTAAAGAAAAGTGCTGTTGCGCTCGTTTCAATGCTCATGTGTGCACATAGCACTATCTGTCACTTACACAACTTCGAACCGCTATTTCTGTCGCAGTAGGCACTAGAGCAATGCGATGCAAGTTTGAAATGTGAAGCTTCTTGTGTTGCTGAAATAGACCTCAATGTGGTATATTTGGGAGCGCCTCAAATGCCGATATATATATATACTTTTTTTGTCCAGGGTCAGACATCTTTGTCACATGCGGAGTCCAGTAATTTAAAACAGGACCCCCTGTTTCCAGAGAGAGAAAATAGGTCAGAGGGCCACAATCCCCATCTAATACCAAGTAATATTTCTTCATCTCATTTATTCTGTCTGTTGTCAGGCTGGGATTGGATGTGGCTGAACCAATGCCAGGTAAGACATTCTATATAGCATAATTGAGAACCTGTCTGGGCGATAGCTCAGTGGGGTAATGCAGTAACTGTAGGACAATATGTCCACCCTGGACGTTGCAGGCACAGGTCGCTATGGAACACTTAGCCCTTTACCTAGTTAAGGTTGGTAATATTGATTAATTCGGTAACTAGTCATGACAAAGTCCATCCAATAAGAGAGAGAGAATGTCATGCGCCCACTTAAAAGGGGACTGGCCTTTTGACCTGGGTCCCATCATCAACTGAAAGTAGTGTTGGGCTACCTGGGCGAATGCAGGACAGGAAGTCCAAAGCAACCAGCATCAGTTCTTGGATGAGGAACAGGACTGGATAGTCTGACTCCGTGGGATTATTCCTGAACAGTGCAGAGAGTAGAGAAGATGAAGAAAATTCATTTTGACCTACTTACCAAGTTACCAGTGCCGGTCTGGCAGTGCCGGCAGCACAGCTCTGAGCCAGACTGAGCCAGACTTCCCCTAGTCAGGGCCGACCAGAGGTAGATTGGCTTTGGGGGGGAGCCATCAGCATTGGCGATTAGGTGAGGGACCGGCCTGAGTAGGTAAAATGAAAAAACCTAGGCCTCAAGAGCAGCATATGGGGCCTCATGTTCGTGCAGAGCTTGACTGACTGTTGCAAGCAGAAAGAGCCTTGAAGAAGACACGCCCACAACTAAATACCATTTACTCACAGAAGCTGCTGCATGCATGGCAACAGACTTCTGATTCCTCATTGGTTGATGTGATGTGGGGCAGAGGCTGAGCCAAGCAACAGGAGCCCATCAATATCAATTGTTTTTTTCCTGTCTTAAAAAAAAATGTTCTGTTGAAGCCAGACATACTGGCACTAGAGTGAAAACGTGTACATCTGTAATTGAGATGCCAGTGGGGGTGGGGGCACTGGCAGAGCAGCAGAATCCGACTTGCTCCTCAATTACGTTGCTTAACGTGCTTGAACATTAAAGTCACAGCGAGGAGGAGTGTGTGAAGCTCAGCCGAGCCGTGCGGCCCCCTGCTGCAGGCACGTGTGTTCACACTCTCAATGTCTGTCAGCACATCAATGCTGTGCCCAGCTCAGCCAGCACAACGGTGCAACAAATTAACATGTGGCCCGGACCCCCTGCAGGATCCATGTGGCCCCCTTAAGGGCCACCAGGATGGGGGCCCAGGGCACGTGCCCAGTTTACCCTTCCATCTCTGGATATATCACACTAAGCGCTTTCCAAACTGCCACTCTACAGCTATTAAATGGTGCTTCATCATGAGCTGTGTTCTGCATAGAGACATTCGAGTATCCTGCTCTTGACCAAACATCATCTGCTCTCTCCCCAAGGATAACAGCTAGAAGACCTTTATTGTCTCCTACAGCTAATGTGTTTCCTCCTGCCATTTTTTCGAATTCATGTATCCATTTCCCAGCACCGGAAGTTAAACTCGGAGGTTTGCACCTTAAATTGTCCTTATCCATCTGTGGCCATGGTATATATTGTGGTCTGGCTCCTCCTTTTTCTAACAAAGGAAACTGTGATATCCCAAACTCATTTTTCTTTTGTTTTTATTTATTTAGCGCTTTGGTTTACAAAAATGAAAACCCTTGGCTATTGTGTTGTTATATAATTCTATTAAGGTGTTGTCAAAATAAAAAGCATTTAAAAAAACACTAAAAAGGTTCAGACTCAGCACATTAATATCACCTGTTCTCCCTTAATGCAGTACAACTGGTGAAAATCAAAGAAAGCCTGTGTACCTTCAGTGTTTGTCATCATCCTCGATGTTTTAAGTCTCTGCCGGGAATGTACAAATTCATCCCCCATCGTCTGTCTGTCCATAGCAGGGACAAATGTTCCACACTGCCTTCTTCCTGCTAGCAATCTTAACCTGCTTACAAAAGGTGGAGAGTCCCCTCTCTCACTATGGGATTGCCCTCTAGGTTGATCTAGTTGCGCCGGAGACTATGATGCCTCGATTTGGGTAGATCTACATCTGACCATCTCACGTCTTTGTCCATCAGAGAACATCCTTTGGGACCACATGTGTTATCTCCCTCCTCGGGAAGGTTTCTCTGTCCTCGTCTGACATATCCTGTCCCCAACTTGTATGGCTTCCCTCCTCTTTGTCTCTAGTCAGAGTCAGTCTGTCTAAAGACAACTCTTTAGGCTCGAAACTACATGAGCTCCTTCCCGTTTATGCTGGATACAAATATATCATCATGTGGTGCAAAACTGCTTTTGATAGTGATCCAACATGTGGCCATGGCATCAACATCTTATTTGCTGTGCCTTTAACCCATTCCGCATTGTACTGTTTATGCTTGGGTGCGTGTTTTGGTAACTGCTTGCATAGATGTATAAGCAGGGTAATATCCACCATTTTGACTCGTCAATACTCACCTTTACGCTTTGCACTTTTTCAAAAATACATTTAAAAAAAAGAATACAATATGAGCATGCACCAATCGTCGCAGCTCCAAACCCTTTATATCACGTTTTTATTTCTATTTATCCACTAAATACCATCAATTCAACTACACAAATAAATAATTAACTCTCAAGTCTCGTGTTTTCTTTTTCACGTTTCTTAATTTGTCTATTACTTTTTCTTTTCACCACATATATATTTATATAACACATAATACAAATGGACAAACTGACAAACTCGGACGGCCCATATATTTCAGCCTACGATCCTAAAGACTATGGGCCTTATTACACGGTAGGTGGTAAGGGTTTACCGGTACCGGTATTTTACCGGTACCGGTAAACCCTTACCGCCTTACTACGAGGTCCCTTTGCAGGTAGGGGAATTTAACGCCTGCTTTTTGCAGGTGTTAAAAACCAACCCGCAAAGGGACCAGGGAGCTAATTACGGTACCGCAATTTGCGGTGCCGTAATTAGCACCTTCCCCATTCCCATTATGCCCTATGGGGCAAAAATGGGAATGGGGAAGGGCAATGGGGGAAGGGGGAATTACCGCCCCACCAACCTTTGAATAGGGCAGCAATTCCCCTTTCCACCAAGGCGGTGCCGGGATTTTACCGGCATGGACCAAGGTGCTAATAGCACCTTGGTCCACCGCGGTCCGTGTAATGAGGTCCTATATCTTCAATCATGATCTTCTTAACCCCCTTAAAAAACACTGCTACAGAGTTTGAATTGTTCTCTTCAAACTGTTTTAAAACATATCCGTAGCCTACGTCATCCGCTAATGGGACTCTAGATACGACTCCTTCTGATACGTGCTATGACGCAGTACACTGGTTCCTCGTCTCACAGTTTCTCAATTGCTTGGCTCCTTTCCTCAATTCAATTACTTAATAACTTGACGCTCATCGTCTTGAGTTGCTAACCCCCAACCTCCCTCCGTTACATGTTTCCCCTTATCACTTTCTATACTCACTGCCGATTCACAATTTTGCCACCTCGCTCAGTTTTTACTCACCATTTGCTTTTTCAACTTCTGACTCTCGGGATCATCACCTCTTCATTCAGCCTCTTAAACTTCACATCTTTTTAGCCGAATTTCAGAGGACATCTGATATTGCCGGGACCCCAAAGCTTACTAGCTCGACGGTTCTTTAACCTTCATCTCTCTGCTACCACGTGAACCGGGACAGCCGACCCAACCCTTTAAGACATGGTAGCAATACTTTGAGATGAATAGGGATGCAGAATATACTCAAACATCAATAATCAAAGCAATTCAGGAAATTGGCAAAGTTCACTGTTTTAATATCAATTATCTAAAACCAGGAGTACAACGGACAACAATGAACGTCTCATAGCATGGTCTCTCAATGCATTTAATAAAACATGTTCTATATATAACAAAAACTCATCATTAATGATATTAACCTACGTGTTTACTAACTAATGTCATCCTACGTAAAAACCTAGTGGCAAATGTGATAGGCTTAAGGAGAACATCTAAGTATATGTTCCATAGTAGTCTAAAAAGTGATAGGCTCCTCAAAATTAATTACGCGTCCCCCTATAATTGGTTGCCACTCTTACATCTGTAAGTACCTTTCCACCCACGTTAGCAGCACACAGTCTGGACTTCCAGGTGCTGGTGAGCTGGTCATAACCATAGCTTCCCACCAATTAGCATATCATCTACCATCACCTCAGTGGTTGGCAACTTCCAATGCCAAGTTCAAATTAAGGCTTTGAACTTGGCATTGGAAATGTTCCTTGCTCTGGAGAATTCAGGCGAGTAGAGGCACGCTCTGCCCCTCTGCGTAGGTGTGGTTCATCATGTTTGTCCAGTTCCATCCCACAAATTGGACCGCTGCTGCATTTAAAATAGTATTTTAAATAAACCTCTGACATCTTCCTTATTTGCGTCCATGCCTTTTGAGCAGGAGTTGAATTCTTTCACCCGATTGTAACTAATGTCTGTTCATCCCAGTTCGATAAGACCTTAGCTTCTTGGGGCTGATCCAGCCTCGCCTTTCTGAGATTCACTTCTGTAATTCAATAGATTTTTCAACTCTGACACACTGGAAAAGGCCTTCCTTCTCTGGTCCAGCTTTGCTATAACACATAGTGGAAACATCCATTCATTACTTACTCCTATATATGTATACATTGGCGCTTGCGGCAATCTATTCACTACATAGCTTGCCTCAAGAATACTTTGCTTGCGTTTCTTTGCATCTGTACAAATGTAAAATAACTTGATATCTTCATTGTTTCTGTAGCATAAGTGTCTTCATCTCGAGCCCGAGATGTTTCTTATCTTTAATACTTTCTTGATGCCTTATAGGCTATCTTCACTTTCGTGTTTCTTTATTTCTTCTAGATGTGTCAGTATTATTTTGCATGACGTCACAAATCTGCTTTTTTTCTCTCTTTTCATGCTACTAAAGGGATTTCATTCAAATGGCCATCATACCGTCTTGTATGCAGGTATGGCCTTCTCAATGGGAACCTTGCTTCCAGAATTCTCTTTGGTATCAGTATTTTCACTGCTACTGCATGTTTTTCACACTCTGGTTCCCAACATATAGGCAGTATGGGCGAGATGCTTGAGGTGGGGATACATGGCTCCTTCTCTACAGGGTGACTGTATTTATGGTGTCTTTTTCCAAACCCATTATCATGGGGGAATGTTTTTAATTCAAATTTGGGGTTAATCCGGAACTGACTAAGTGACTGGCTGGTTCCACTGAATTTCTTTTTCCTTGCAGGGGTTTTGTCTTGTGTGAAATTGGGGAAAAACCTGCAGCTATTGGCTAGCGTGCCACAGAAAGTGGTGGAAACTAATACTAAGGGTTTAACACTTTTGGCTTCTGGGGGAAATAGTATGCAAACTCCTGTTTTAGGGGTTGCAATGAGGTCTGAAAAATCAGTATTATTTAAGAATAATTTGAGTGTCTAACAGAGCTGGAATGAATAGCTTGATGTTCACAGGGCATGTTAAACAACGACTACATTGTGGGTGTATCCGCCCTCCGCTCTATCCTCGTCTGATGGGGAGATGGTAGAGTTTTTAAGGCGCATATTGGATCATGATATAGGTATGGCCCAGCTGCAAAAGGTCATGTCATGGAATGTGCCTGGTGTTAAGACTAGGCTGACCAGTTCTAATGTACTTGTTTTTTTGGAGCAGGTAGATAACATCATTTTCCAGGAAACATGGTTACTAGAGGATGTGAGAGTGGTTAGTTTTGTTGTCTACTGTACCCCAGCCCAGAAGAATGTGTGGTGCCGGTGTTATGGTGGCATGGCCACACTAGTAAAATATAATCTTGTAAGAGAACATATCCCCATGAATTTGAGGAATTCCTTCATCCAAGTGGTCAGGGTTAAAAAGGCCCATTCAAATGACTTCCTGCTGGTCCATTTTATAATAGTCCCCATTCACAATACTCAAGGATTTGTTTAGCTTTATTGTCAACAGTAGTGGGGGGATTTCTAGATCGGGTAGTAATGCAGGATTTGTTTTTGCTCATGGGTGGGAACTTTAATGCCAAAATGGGGAGGGGCAAGGGAATACACTATTTGATGAGAAAGGGGAAAACTTGGCAGGGATCCCGAGACTGATTATGATTGCCCCACAAATCTGTGAATGGGAGCTGAAAACATTTCAAATCTATATCATTGGGGGTTGTGTTCTGTTGATGGTCACTTTTCCAAAGACATACTGGGTAAATTAACCTTTTCCTCAACACAAGTTTGTTCTTCTATTGATTATTTGTGTGACCTTGTAAAATTCTGGGATATGGTGTTGAATTTTCAGGTTGCGAATAAGATACATAGTGATCATTTCCTGATCAAGTTAGAGCGCAAAATAGCTGGGGAGCAGAAACCCATATGTCTACCATTTGTGTCTGTTTCTGTAGCAGTTACCAATAAGAGAAGGCTGAGTTGGCATTTGATGAACCAAGATGAAATGTTGAGGAATATAGTTCTTACAAACTGCTAAGAGATTGATGCCCTCCTGGGGGGTCAAGTGATCCCAGCAGTATTCTTACAAGTTTCACAACTGTTATGTCTAAAATCTCAAATGTATTTACCATTGGTGCCCCCAGAAGGAAGAGGATGGGCCAGACGGGCTGTTTTATTACAGTCTGTTCTAAAACTAAAAATGGATTGATATGAATGTTAAACAATCCCCTTTCTAGTAAAAGTGATATAATAGCCGCAAGTGTGTCTAATAAAAACACTATAGTCAACGAGAAAAGAGAGATAGAGAATCTAGCCTGGTCTGATTGTATAAGTGCCTCTGAAAACAATGATTCCAAGTTAGTTTGGGAAATTGTGAATCATGTGCCATTTTACTTTGTATTTGTATTGTATTTATTTGTATAGCATGCCTGGCCAAAAAGCATCTGGGTGCATATCTTAGGTTACAGTGACATAGTATACATCAGGAACAGTAGGACAAGATACAGAATATACATACAATCAAATTACTTACAGGATATTTACAAAGTATTTACATTCAGGGCGCTTGCCGGACAATGACAGTACCAAAGGTACAAGGTCATTCTGAGGTGGATTTATGGCCGATGAGTCAGGTGAAAGTTTTGAGCGTCTTGAGCAATAAGCCACAATTTGGCTTTGCTCTTGAATGAGTGGAAGTAGGTTTCTGATCTAAGTGGGTTGGGCAACGATTTCCACAGTTTAGTGGAAAGGACCGGTAAACTAACTCTGCCCACTTTCTGAAGCTTGAACCTAGGTAGGGAGAAACAGTGAACCTGGGCTACTCTCTGAGGATGGCTAGAAATGTGGGGAGTGAATCGGCTTGCCAAATAGATGGGAGCGTGGTTGGCCAGACATTTATGCATGAGGGGGAGCGTTTCAAGGGAGACTCTTTGGGAGACTCTTTGGGCAACTGAAAGCCAACGTAGGCTACGTCTGGTGTCAGAAATGTGCTGATTCCTAGCAATATTTAGAGCTGCCCTGAGGGCATTATTTTGGGTGAACTGTAGCTTGCTTAAGAGTTCTAGCAAGGATGGTGCAGTTAGCAGAATTAAGGAATGGATGGCAAGCTGTGATAAGTTTACACATGTAGGCGGATGCTGAGATTACAGCATTGGTTTGTCTGGAGAGCGATAAGGTTGAATCGAGATAGATACCTAAGGTTTTAGTATCGTTGGATACCTTGATGGTATTGCCATAGATGATGAACGATTTGAAGCTAGGATCTAATCTATTAGGTCAGTGATAGCAGCCCAAGATGAGAAGCTCTGTCTTATCGTAATTAAGACAGAGCTCATGTTGTGACATCCAAGACTGAATGACCTGGTAGACATCATTTAAGGCTTTTGTGTGCACTGTGTGATCTCCGGTAATGGGGATGAGTATCTGGGTGTCATCGGCGTAATTAGTATAGGTGACAACCAGATAGTCAAGAATATCGAAGAGCGGTTTGGTGAACACGTTGCAGAGTGTTGGTAAAACACAGGATGCTTGAGAGACCCCGCACTGGACTGGTGAGGGTTCAGTGGAAGCAGAGGGGGAGAATACCCTCATGGATCTATTGTCCAGGAAAGCTCTAAGCCAAGTGGTGGCTTTGTCTGAAAAACGGGCTGCTGATTTGAGATGACGGCAGAGGATTTGATGGTTAACCAAATCAAATGCTGCTGATAAGTCTAGTAATAGTAGAAGGGCCAGCTTCCCGTTATCTTTCAGGTCCTCAATTTGCATTTTTAAATCAATGAGGGCAGTTTCTGTTCCAAGCCTAGGCCGGAAGCCAGATTCTCTGAGACCGAGGATTTTATTGTATTCCGGGTAATCCTGGATCTGCAGATAAGCAGTTCGGTCCAGGATTTTAAGCAAAAAGGGAACGGTGGTGATGAGCCTTTAATTAGTGGGAATACTTGGGTCTAAGGAGGGTTTTCTGAGAAGGGGGATAAGCCATGCATCCTTAAGGTTATCAGGGACGATGCCTGAGTTGAAAGACAAGTTTATAAAGGCAGTGATTAAAGAAGCTAGTTTATGGGTAGCTTCCTTTATAATGGGAGCTGGGCACGTGTCACCCTGGCAGTTCGAAGGTTTGAGTTTGATGATTATGCTTTCAACCTCTGAGATAGTAAGTGGTGAGAAGAGGAAGGGTTTATGGGTGTGTGTGATAGGGATGATTTTGCCAGTGGGAAAATTGAGATCTGGTTCAATCTGTAGGCTGCTATTTTTGGCATTGATTTTGGTTTGGAGTGTTGAGATTTTGTTGCGGATTGATTTTTGTATATTAGAGCACCATGTACTGTCTTTGCTACAGGTGACAGGAGGGGTTGATGGTTATTTGAGTTCTTTCGGTATCTTAAAAAGCTCTTCGGTATTGGATTCTGCTTGCAGAACGCGCTTGTTATAGGTATCTTTTTTAGCTTGGAAAATGTCCTCTTTATAATTAAGGGATGCTATAATGAGGCTGTCCTAGTTGGCGTCAGAGGGATGACATTTCCAACGTGCTTTGGAATTTCTCTTTTCTCTACACTCTCAGGTGTGGTGTGAATTGAGGTGTGCACGTGGTTTGGGTTTCCTTGATTTTTTTGGGGCAATGGAATTCATCGTTTTGAGCATGGTATGACAAAGTATAAACTAGGACTGTGGGGTCCGTTCATGACATTGAGACTTGGTTTAAAGTCGGTAGATGAAAGGGAGCAATTTTTCACTCGTTACGTCCCTTTTGTTTCTCATACAAATTGAAGGAGCAATGTCCGGTCTGGAGCATTGGTCGTTGGCTTTGATGTTAAAGGTGATTGTATGATGGCCAGACCAAGCGCAGGGTAGGTTTGACTGTATATTGATTCTGCAATTTAAATCGACCAGCCAATGCAAGAGTTCTCCCCTTGTTATGGGTAGGTTCCCGGGTTTGTCATGGGAGAATCCCAGGTCAGTGAGGGTACTGGAAATGTCCAGTGTTTTGAGGTCGTTGGGGTCTTGGAAACCAAGATTGAAGTCCCCTAGTAAGATAATTTGAGAATTCATCTTAGTTTTATCTGCTAGGATGGAGGTAATGTCATCTGAAAAGGTGGTGACATGTCCTGGTGGTCTGTAAATAAAATGCAATTTGGCAGTTTGGTTAGGTGAGATAGGTAGTTTGACCGACAATAACTTTGCTGATGGAATCTTTTGATTGATTTACAAATATAAAACCCAAGGTCTGGACCCTATGGTATCAGATTAGGAATGGGCAGACCATTTTTCCAGGCTACATAGTGTGGACTCGCCGAGCATTGGTCCCCCAGATAAACAAGGAGGTAGATGAGGGTGTGGAGCTAGTATTTAAGGTGGAACAAATCTCCTTAAAGAGCCAAAGCCGGAACAGGGCACCTGGCCCAGAGATGTGCCTGCAGATCTTTTTATTTGGAGATGTGGATTTTGGGCCCCTATCTTGACTCCAGGCTTTTATACCTTATGTGCAGGTGAAGAGATACCTATGCCTTGGTCCCTTGCTATTATTCAACCTATCGTTAAGAAAGGCAAAAGAAACAAGGGTCATATAGAACAATTGTTCTCTTTGACTCCCTTTATTAAATCTTTGGGCGAGCAGTATTAGCAGGGCTGGAAACTTGGACTACCCAGAATAAGATCATGTCTCCCATCCAGTTGGGATAGAAAACATGTCTGGTACCTCACAACAATATTTAAATGTATACCAAACTATGGCTTATTGCTTGTTAATTAAATAGGAGCTAATCTTTCTGGCTTTCAAGGTCCTGAACACTGCTTTCGATAAGGTTAATCAAGTGAAGTGATGGTGGTTGCTCAGGTCCCTCAACTGTTTAATGGGAGTAATGAATCTTTTAATTCTGCTCCATCAGTTGAAGTAGGCCTGTGTGAGAAGTAGGAACAATGGACTTTATACAAACGTCTTCATAGTAGAGTCAGGTGTGCGGCAGGGCTGTGCCTTGGGGACCCTACTTTTTAGTCTCTGTATATAAACAGTCTCTATGAGGATTTACTGAACTCTACTCCTGAAGTCCAAAGGATTGAAAGTAGAGTGTTTCTGCTGCTTGCGTATGCATATAAAACCTTTTTTTTACCTCACGTAATCCATGAGCATTGCAGAAACGTATCCAAGATTATATCAAGTTTAAGGATGATCTGGATCTCACTGTAAATGCTCAGAAATCAGCTATTATATGCTCTGATTTCATGGGGAAAATCCTCCACAATTTCCAGCTATATAGAGTAAGGGTATGATAATCCCAAAGGTCATTGAATTTGACTATCCAGTGATTGTTTTTGCATCAAACATTTCACTGGAACGGCATGCAAGTTAACCAACTTTTTGTCAAGCCACATGGGGAGTGGCTATATCAATGGGAATGATTTTGGAGAAATCTGAATTTCTCCAAACATCACAAGGCAGAACACCCTGCCTATACGCCCTACCCAAAATTCATAAAGACCCGATTAATCCCCCGGGGAGACCCATTGTGTCCGGTTGCGGATCCATACTTGAACCCTTATGTAAATTTGTTGACCATTTCTTGAAACCAATCAGCAGCAAAACAGACACCTATATCAGGGACACTATGCACACCATTCAGTTATTTGAAAACCTAGACTTTGACCAACGAAAACAGATACTGGTCACCCTAGATATTAAGGCACTATACACCAGCATTCCCCAACAAGCGGCAATTGACTGTGTGTACGAATATCTCATTGCCACTAACACCCAGATGACAACTCCCCCAGAATTCATCATTGAAATCATGACATTGGCTTTATGTAAAAACTTCTTTGAATTTAATCAACAGTTTTACCTACAAACAAAAGGTACCGCCATGGGGGCAGCATTTTCCGCTAGTGTGGCAATTTTATACATGGCAAAGTTCGAAGAAATGTTTGTCCTCAATCAAGTTAACAGATGGAGAGAGCACATCAAACAATGGCGTTGATATATAGACAATGTGATATGTCTATGGGAAGGTACAGAGGAGGCCCTACTAGAGTTCTGCTCCTGGCTTAATACATGCAGTCAAGACATTCAATTCACATTTGAATACAGCAATTCCTCCATACACTTTTTAGACTTGACAATTGAAAACGATCAAGGAAAACCGGTATGTACCACTTTTCGCAAACCTACAGACCGCAATACGTTGCTACACTTCCAAAGCGATCATCTCAAACATATCAAAGAAAATTTACCGTATGGGCAATTCTTAAGACTTTGCAGAAACTGTACTTCCTTAGATAACTTCTACCAAGATGCAAGCCTCTTAAGTGATAGACTTAGACAACGTGGCTACCCCAAAAAAACTCTTGGCGAGATCACTAAAAAGAGCCCGCTTTACTTGCCGCGACTTACTTCTTATACCCAAAACGCGGGATACAGATAACAATCAAATCACATGTGCCCTAACTCATGGCCAACATGTTTTTCAGATCAAAAAAATCATTTACAAATACTGGCCCATAGTCAGGCTTTGTCTACCAGATCAAGAAAAACCCAGATTTGCCTTCATGAGGGGACGCAACTTAAGAGAACACCTGGTGCATTCCATGTACAACAAAAAAAACCCAGACAAACGTCTGGCATCTTCGACCACTCAAAGGGCACTATCCATGTGGAACTTGCTCGGTATGCCAATTTACCACTAAACTAGAACAATTCCAAATCGGAACCAAAACATGGACACTTAAGGACGTTTCAAATTGCAAAACAAACCAAGTGGTTTACTGCATAGAATGCCCATGCCACTTACGCTACATCGGTCAGTCCATGAGGAACGTTGGCACACAGATATCTGAGCACCGGTCAAGAATCCGCTGTAAAAACATGACATCTCCATTAGTACAGCACTATATGGAGAAAAAACATACTACTCATGACATAAAATGGTGGGTTGTCAAACGGGTACGCAGTGGACCCAACATTCAGGGCCGCCTGCTAGACCTTGAATGCAGATGGATACACAGAATGGACTCTGTGACCCACGACCTCAACGAACAACAACTTTTTCCACAAAGATAATTGATCGATTTAGAGCATCCAATTGCTCCCTTTCTAATTATTCCAACAACATCCCATCCCCTACTTTCCAGAGACTTACGGAGATCTCACAACTATAAGCCTTGAAGCCTTCCTTACATTCGGAAGGCTAACAACAATAGGGAATGTGTTGTTTCTTGAAACATATCATATTTTCCAAGGCGGGTATACTCCACGCCAGACTGCCAATTCTCAACCATGCCAGTACCTAGTTCACAGCCAGAAACCGACAGTGCAGTCTAACTCTGGTCTCCCGTCCATTCCATTTAATTTAATTTCATTTCATTTTATTTACTTTTTTGAGCAGATGCAGCTTCACACACTCTGACTCAGGCATCTGACAACCAATACAGATACAGAGGCAAAACACGATGCACTATCTTTCCTGCATGCATAATGCGCTGTCCATTCCCTGTCTGTGACTCGACATTTTCATTAGTATGTATTGCAGTTCACGTGGTCACACGTAACACACACCTCTCAGGGCTTAGTTTGATCACGAGATATTCTTAGTGCATGAAAAAGCAGCCGTGCACACACTTCCTTCAAGTTCTCACATTACCTCAGCATTGCCTCCCACTAAACGTTCGCGGACGCACGTCCAACTTAATTCTTCATACTCTGCTGAGCACGGAAGCACAACTTCCGCATTGCACACAACTCAGCGAATCAGGATTCTGAATTCCATCAGCATTCTGATTGGCTGCCAGACTCACACACCCCCTCTCCGCCTCCAGCCCCCTCCCTCATTCCCTTCAGCAGCTCCACAGACGCCAAACGTACGTCTTCAGACAGCCAGCTGGAAGTACAGAACTAACTCCGCACACGGCGAAGAAGGAACCAAGGTAATCATAAACACAAATCACTACACAACCTCTCTGCAGGAGGGGCCATTGGATTTTGCGTTTACTATACCATAGTATGATTCAGCCTCTTACAGACACACGATTTGCCAGTTCTTTAAAATGCATTCGGCATTTTGTTTCTTTCTTTTTTCTGCAGCCCGCTCTCGTCAAAGCACCGCATGACGTAGGATTCTGAATGAACCTCTCCATTTCAGGCTCTTCAATACAGAGGAACACACGGATTCCTTTACTAATTTCAACACTGAGGTACCACGCTTTTATTTATTCATTTACCTATAGACAACATCCAATGCAAATCCGTTACGGGTACCATTTGCCAGTAGCTCTAAACAATTTATGCATCCCAGCCTCATTAGCATCTCTGTTATTTCACATTCTATTAACAGAGTACCATTACCAACCGCTGGAGCACGAACAGCACACTCCAGCCCAAGAGGGTCCACATTGTTTCCCCCCTCTCTCTTTTCTCCCCCCTCCTCCCGATAAATACAGCAACCAGTCCTGTATCCTGCTACGCCGAGTCGGGAGAGCCTGCACGACCAAGAGAGTGGCCACTAGGCGTCTGTGGTGAGACATTGTTTTCTATACGCCCACCACAGCCAATTACAGATAGGAGTTCATATGTTTACTCTATCTCCTATACCAGGTCCTTCCCACTTTCTCTTTTTAGCATTTAACAATAGGCAACTGTTTTCCCTTTAGGTTCTGATTTATTCACCCCGTTGGGTACTAATTTGCCGTGAAAAGTCCAGCAGGCAAACACCACTACACCAAGAGAACAACTGACCCATGTTTTTCTCTTGGTCTTTTCACTACAGGGGTCTCTCAATTGCCCTGAAGAAGGCAGCTCTCACGTCCCTCTAATTTGGTTACAAGATGGTTAAGTGAGACAATACTGCATATTGATTGTTTCTCCTTGATGTGGAACTTCCACCAAGATACCCCCTGCGACGTTGGCACACAACAAATTGGGATCATCTTATCCCAATATAACTTACCAGAATAGACATTCGAAAGTTGTGAATTAGAACCCACTTCATTAGACAGTTCCAAGATTACTGGAACTACCAAGGAATATTCTTCCACACCAATATTCCCAGGAACACAAGTTGTTGTTTAATATAGATATGTGTTATATGTCTTGCACATTCCAAACACTTCTTTGCTTTTTTCTTGTTCTATGTTCACATTTTGAATTTCTTTTCACAACACCATGTTTAAGTAGTATTATTGTGTTTGTTGGATCTTTTTGAAAATACTATGATTCTTTTCTATTTGTAATTAATGACAAAATTGCCTTGTACATATCTGTAAGTATACGTTTTCAATACAAGGTAATTATTTTTACAGCCCCTCATGTGCGTGTGGGTTTTCCTTCTGGACATTTTCTTTGGGTTAATTAATTGTTTAGGATATATTCCATTAGTAAAACCAGCTAAGGTTCCTTGATTTCACAAATCAGTCTTGCTTTATTCATTGACAAATTATCAAGTTGAACCTTTCGCAGTTGCAGTACTACCTTCTTTGTATAAGGTCAAACCGGTTGACATGTCCATGGAAGTCTATAGGAGGAAGATGGTCTCAGTGGCAACGTTTGGGATGGAACTGTGGGGATATAAGAATGTAAAATCAATCCAGATAGTGGAAAATGATTTTCTTAAGCGAATTTTGGGTCTCCCATGCGCTGCCCCTAATTATGGAGTCCATCTAGAAATTGGACTGTGCTGCCTGCCGCAGAGCAGGGGTGCGCCCCAATCTGCGCATTTTCTGTAGTGCCTATTTGGCTCCTCAGCAGTGCTAACATATAATAATGGGAGGCATCGGAAGACTGGCACTGCCACCTCTCATTATTGCATATCAGCATAGACACGCTTAAAGGCAGCAAAGAGTCCTCTCCTGTCAGTCAGTGTGTTCACATTGTGGAGATGCGGAGATGCATTAACCCGCAATGTGGATATGCTGACTGACAGCGTGTTTATGTTGCAGAGAGGAAGGGAGGGCGATCCTATACCCCTGTGGCAGCACTGTCACATGTAGAGGTGTGCATGCAAGTAAGGTGTTTTTTAGGTAATGTGTATGTATGTATGTATGTTGGTGTTTTTATATATGGGTGCATGTAAGAAGTTGTATGACTGATGTTCCAATGTGCTGGAAAAATGTGTTTGTGTGTATGTGTGTGTTAGCTGGGCCCCTAAAATTAGGGGAGAATTGGGAATTGGGTAATTTGATTTTAACATCAAGGCATTGGTCATCTAAGATTACTTTTGGATATGAGAAATATTTGGATTTTATGTTGCCCCAATTTACACACTCATTGTTTATTAAATTCAGGCTGGGTTTATGAAAATTAGCAGCCAGAACAAAACATTGGTGTTTCTTTGCAATCCCTAAGTGCCCTTATTGTATAGGTGATATAGAATATGAAATTCATTTACTTTTATTTAGCCCACTGTATAAGAGATGTAAAGAGTTATGTAGAGAATCTTGTTTTATTGAGTATGAAGTACGGAATGTCCGAAAGGCAAAAACATTCTGTAAAAAGACAGATACACTTAGTTTTATTTGCTGTTAATAATTATTAAATGAAAACTTGGACTGGAAGGAAAGGAGATGTGCATTATACTCTTGGTTGTAATTATTATTTACTAACTAAATATTTTCCTTTGACTTTAGATACCATACTCATTTTGTTATATTGTGTTTACTAAAATGTTTGTATTATTTTGCCTAATGATTTAATTATTGAATAAAGGTATGGAAAAAGGAAAAATTGAATGTGATGCAATAATCAGTACTCTAACAGCCCATAAACCCACCTTGCTGTAATAATAGTTCAGTCAATTTAGAGGCAAGTTGAATCACAGTGTATTGTGCACTTTCATGCGGTTGACTCTCCATCCTGAGTGCAGTTTTTCCAAGTTAGTGCAGTTTTTCCAAGTTAGTGACCAGGCTATGCAGTTATGCAAAATACAGTTAATTATTGTCAACCAGTCTAGTCCAGAAAAGAGTTACATGCAGCACAGTAGACACAACCAATAACTGTTATGTTATGTTATATGTTATTGTGATTTATACCAGACACCCCTGCCATTTTCTTGGTCTCCACGCACTCTGGCAGATCTGAAAAGGAAGAAGGGCTTAGTAGGGTTAGTTAGTGGGATGAAAAGGGAGAGCACAAGAAAGCTTTTCTGTGTGTTGTGGTGGCAGCTGCAGTTTGGGAACAAATGGTCACTGTGTACTGGGTTTGCTTTTGGTTGGTGTGGATTTGGCGTGTGTGTGTTTATTGGGATGTTTTTGTGTCTGTAGTTTAGTTTTCTGTGGTGTGTTGGCTTGAGTTGGGTGTTACAGAGTGCATGCAGTTTTCCTTGAATTCGAGTTTGTGCTATGGTAGAGGTATGTGTTTTATTTGGTGGTTAAGGGTGAGTTTGTAGGAAAATTGATTAGTAGGTTTATTGATGGGCGTGTTCTGAGCACTTCTCTGCATGTTTTATGTCGATTTGGCTGGGATCATATCCTTGTAAGATTTGTATTAATGTACTTTATTTTTATTGGGGGAGCCCAGTTTTGTTTTCTTCATTTGTGGATGCGTTTGTTTTGTGGTGTCTCTCCTTGTGGTGCAGTTGGCTGTTTCTCTTCAATAGTACTTCCTGTATTGTTCGGCGGGTTAAAGATCCATGTTGTAGTGATATTCTCAATTTTAGGTGTTCTTCTGTTGTTTGAAAATCCTTGGGGAGTTAGTTCCAAAGTTTTGCCGAGTAGCAGGGAATGCTGATTCACCAAATTTCAACTTTGAGTATTGCTTTTGTTTGATGTGAATATCCTTGCTCAACCTCAATGTTAGTTTCAGTTTGTTGATGAAGATAATGTTTTTGTATGAATTCCTCTCCTTGACCTTGTATTGGTCTGTGGGTTAAGTCTTTTGTAGAAAATTATTTGTTTGACCTGTAACCATGTACGGTTCTCAGTACTGGCTGTTATGTTCTCTCTTATTGAGTCAGAGGAGTAGTCTTGCTGCAGTGTTCTGTACTCACTGTGTTTTGTTTGGTGAGTTAATCCAGCATTCCAAGATAGATGCTGTTGGTGTAGGCTAATCATGACATTTTTCCGATTGTGCAGCTTCCCTTGCCAATGCAGATACATTACTTTGGAAGAAAAGGTGTTTTAAAAATAAGTCGCCTTTTCTATCTATTTACTTTATGAATCTGACGTGGTGTCTTTTTGTTTTGCTTGAATAATTGTACCCTGAAGAATCTGCCTTGTCAGTATCTCTACTTTCTTATTTGCACCGGCATTACATTAAAACAGGGAGGGATAATTTCCTCTAAAATCTGTAATTTGTAAGATTATAAAGAATAATCAAAGACAGTTTGGTCCAGATCATCAGAATGATTTGCTTTATCTTTTTTTCTGAGAAGAACGTTTGTTTTTCCTTAAGGGAATGTTAACCTAAAAATACTTTAATTGAATATAAAATCAGTTTCAATATCGATGATTTCCAGATATTCAAATAAATACATGCCATTGTAATTCGCTTAGAGTTTGGGCAACTGCTTTGTAAATCAAAAGATACAAAATGAATACACTCTTGTATGCATGAAAAATAATTAAAAACTCCTTTGACTTTTCTGGTATCTTATTTGACATTTGTGAGTGTGTACTATTTACTTCATATTTTAATGAAATGTTCTAATTAGGACCTAATGTTCCATGGAGCTGAGCTCTACAGCTCTAACATACTAATTCTCAGGTGCATGTAGCTACGATAAATTCTTCTCCCGTGCAAGCAGCATTGTTTTGACTCTTGTGCAGCTAAGCAGTATGCCAATAGCAATCTGGAATCTACTTCAGCTCTCGCTGGTCTCACCTCGCAAAACCCAGGATACGCAAATCAAAGTGACATTTCGCCTTCTGTTTGTCTAGGCAAGTAAGTAGAATCCAAGTGTAAATTAGTTACAGCATTCTTGTACTTTCTTCAGCTGTATAACATTGGCCAATTATTCTAACTTTGACAGTGCACATCTGGAAGTGGTGTGTCAGAGAAGATTTTGTAAGCAGTGCTAATTTATGTCCTTCATCACACAGTTATCTAACACGATTTCTTATTCTTGTTGCTTAAGTTTCTTAAGTGAGAGATAAACAAGGCATACCTCAGCGTTTTTACATTTAATGCAGTACTGGCCAGGAAGGGCAGTAGGCAGAGTGGCAAAAATCCACAGCAGTGAATGGCCATGATCCATCATCACCTCTCCCAGAACAAGCTCATTTGAATCACTTGCCTGCCGTTTCTCTGTATTGCACAAGGAATCCATCACTCTCCACCTTATCTACAGACTTCCTCATGTGCCTTTATCTCCAACTTACGCTCCTCTGCCAAATTAGCACATTCAAATAATGTCCTTCTCAGTGATTTTAACATTCCTGAGTCACAGGATGACAACCACACTCGAAGCACGCTTTTTGCACTGACTGTTTCCATGGACCTTAAGCAAATTTTGCTCTCACCCACAAACAACAAAGGCAACACCCTAGAGTTAATCTTCACATCATTCCCCTGTCTCTCCAGTGCAGACCCTATCCCATTTAACCAGTCTGACTACACTGCCATCCCATTCACAGTCCCCCACTCGACTATGGCTCACAAAGGTCTGGCTAAACGCCCCCTCACACACTGCCCCTCATTCACAACCTTCCCGGTCAATGAGCTAGTAGTAGACTTTGAAGAGTTCCCCAACACAGGCAATGCATCGGGGCTCCTGGAATTAATCAACAACTCTGCTATGAAACTGGTGAACACTCACGTCCTCCTAAAATCCAGCCGGGCGAAGACCAAACCATCCACCCTATTGTACACCCCAGAGCTAGCCTCCAACAAACACTCAATCAGAGCCCTATAGAAATGGTGGTGGAAAAACCATAACTCGGGAGAGCGCATCAACATCAAATCTCACTGCTCAAACTGTAGGATTCTGAGTACCTAGGCCAAATATGCTTACTACCCCACCACCATTGTGGCAGCCTGTAACAGGAGAAAAGTGCTCTTTGATGTAGGGAAGCATGGCTCCAAACCCTCACCCGATCCCGAGGTACCAGCAACTCAGTAAAAAGGAGACAGTCCACATATTTTTTATTGAAAAATAGACACAATCCGAGAGACCATCGAATCAACCTCTCATAGAATTAACATCCCTGTACCCACAAAATGTACACTGCCCCTCTGGCACAAATTCTCTCCTCACTTTTCCCCAGATCTCCTAAAAATCATTGCCTCCCTCAAGCCCACTTGTTACTCTGAAGACATAATTTCCGGCCTCCATCATTAAGCAATTGACAGACTTGGCACTCAATGTGCTCCTCAGCATCATCAATGCCTCCCTCACAGAAGAATCATTCCCGAACACCATTAAGACTGGTCTCATATGATCTCTTTTAAAAAAACAACCCCACAAGCAGAGGCAGCAGCTGATAGCTATAGTATTTATGCACAAGTTGGGGGTAAGTGCAGAAATATATGGGTTAAGGAGGGGGACGGAGGTGGTTCACATTGGGCTAGTTGGGAGGGCAGTGAGGGTGGGGGTAAGGATGGAGAGTTGGGAATTTGAAAAGTTTAAGAGAAAAAGGCCAGTCCTTCACAGAGCTCAATATCATGTATATTAAAAGTAGTACATGGATTTATTCATAATGGTGGTATATTTATTGCTAGTTACAATGCACTGGGTTTGCTTAATGTTTTACGTTGGAATGTGCGTGGTCTAGAAAACTTTACTAAAGTGAGGAGGGTGATATCCTACATTAACCGTCAAGATGCCCAGATTTTATTTTTGCAAGAAACACATGCAAAGGGCAGAACACATATCGCGTTTGCCACAAACTGGGGCCCAAATAGTTTTTTACTAACTAGTCCACACAATCTAGAGGAGTATTTAGACTAGTTCATAAAGAAGTAGCCTCACTCTGTCTGCTGCATTTACATACTGACCCGGAAGGTAGATATGTCATAGTTCATGGCAAAATATTCACTAGAGAAACACTATTAGTGAACTCGTATGGCCCCAACCTGAATGACCCAAAATACTATCGGGCATTGGCCGATATCATCATGGGATACCCACTGATCCTGGTGATATGGTGGGGAAACCTGAACAATATCCTTATTTTAGACCTAGACCGCACAGTACGAGCGTCCAGGCCATTATCAAACGCATCTGATTGCATAGTATATTTGATGCATACACTTGACTTACAAGATATATGGAGATTGCAACACCCGGCCGAGAGGGGCTATACATATTACTCCATTGATTGATTGATATTTTATTTCTATCGCACTCGTACACAAGTGTTTCAGAGCGCGACAAGGCAAGGAAGGGGAACAGGGGAGAACAAAACAGCGATCTTACTAGGCCCAATGACATTGAGAACGTGCAAGTGCATGGGAGAGGGAGGAGGGGAAAAGGGTATGGAAGGGGGGAGAGGTGGAAAGTGCAAAGCAGAGGAGAAACAGATAAATAACAATAAATAAATAATAAAGGCAACAAACAGTGGTAATGCAGCCAGCAATTTGCAAGTGCTAGGTTTAAGGCAACAGACAGGGTAGGTCTGATAAGTGCAGGAAGAAAAAGGGGGGGCTGTATGGGTACAGATACAGACCCCAGTGCAAGGGGTGGCCCGGAGGCAGTGCAGGAGGGTGACAGGATGAGCAGGTACCTGGGCCCAAAAGACAGAGGGTGGCCAGGTGCACGGTGCCAAAAGAGGACAGATCAATAGGGGAGATGGGGAGCGAAGGCAGAAGAAAAGAGGAAGGTCTTGAGGTGCTTCCGGAACCGGAGATGGTTTTCGTCAAGTTTTAGAGTGCAGGGAGGCTGTTCCAGAGGGAGGCCCCAGCTGAAGACAGAGATCTAACCCAAGCTTGTTTCTTAGAAAAACAACTGACGCTGAGTGACTTGGAGGTAGAGGAACGAAGCGCTCGAGAAGGGAGGTATTTGCAGAGGGATAGCTGAAGGTATTTTGGACCCAGGCCCCAGAAAGCCTTGTGGACAATGCAGAGGGTTTTGAATTTAATCCTTGCAACCACCGGGAGCCAGTGGAGAGATTTCAGAGCTGGAGAGATACGATCCCAGGGCTTGAGGCCAAGGACAAGTCTTGCAGTCCTGTTCTGGATTAGTTGCAGAGGGCGGAGAGTAGAGGCAGGTAGATTTAGAAAGAGGCTGTTACAATAGTCCAAGCTAGAGAGAACCAGAGCTCGACATACCATGAGCTTCTGGGGGAAGGAGAGGAAAGGCAGAGTACCTCTGAGGAGGTGCAGTCGGAAATTTTACTTTTCAGAGACCTCAGAGATGTGTGCGGAGAAGGAAAGGGTGGAGTCAAAGATGACCCCGAGGTTCTTAGCTTCGCAGGTGGGGGTAGGAGGAGGGCCAAGGGAGGCCGGCCAGAGAGTGAGGGGAAAGGATGGTGAAGGTGTGCCGATGAGGAGGATCTCCGTCTTGCTGGCATTTAGACAAAGATCATTGGCGGCACACCAATCTTGAATGGCAGTTAGGCAATCAGAGATGAGAGAGGGAGAGGAGGTGGCAGAGGGCAGCCTGAAAATGAGTTGAGTGTCGTCAGCGTAGCACTGGAAATTTGAGCAACAAATGGCAATGCAGTGGGCGAGAGTTGCCAGGTAGTGGTTGAAAAGCCAGGGCGAGAGGTTAGACCCCTGGGGAACACCACAGGTAGAGAGGAAGATAGATGAAAGGAAGGACCCAAGTTGGACCTGGGAGGGTCGATCTGAGAGGAAAGAGGTCAGCCAGGCCAGAGCCTGATCGGTGATACCCAGGTTTTCACAGAGACGGTTGAGCGGGATGGTATGGTTGACTGTGTCGAATGCAGAAGAGAGATCGGGGAGGATGAGGACAGAGGGAATGTTAGAGTCAAGGTTGGTGAGCAGATCTTCACAGATGTTTAGGAGAGCAGTTTCCGTGCTTCTGGCAGCTCTGAAGCCAGACTGGTGGTCATGGAGACAGCCAACAGAATTGGAATGAAGGTTAAGCTGAGAGATGGCCAACTTTTCCAGGAGTTTGCCAAGAAAGGGAGTAATGGAAATTGGGAGATAGTTAGCTGGAAAAGAAGGATGAGCTGTGGGTTTCTTGAGAAGAGGATGCAAAAAGGAGTGCTTCAGGGGGGAGGGGAAGGATCCAGAGGCAAAGCAGTGGTTGCAAAAATCAGCAAGGGCCGGAGCAAGGGTGTCAATGTGGTCCTTGATGGTTTTAGAGGAACAGGGATGAACCTGTTTTGGAGAGGCTTTCATAGATCGGACTTGTCTAGCAACCTCGTCAGGGGTGAAAAGAGGAAAGGACGAGAAGGAGGGTGGAAGGGTGGCTTAAGGAGGGTCAGCAAGCACAGATGGAGAGTGAAGAGGAGGAGTCTGGGTGGAGAGGGTGGACAGGATGTCCTGGGTTTTTTAAAATGAAGTGAGAGGGAAGGGCATTGCAAAGAGCCTGGGAGGCAACAGGAGGGGTAGAGACTGCAGCAGGGTTGGCCAGCTCCTTGCAGATTTTAAAGAGTTTGGCTGACTTGTTAGATGCCGCAGAGACATGAGATTGAATGTGGACTCTCTTCTTGGTGAGGACAGAGAGTTGGTATTGCCTTTGTAGCAGGCGACAGGCCATTTGTCAGAGGATGAACAGGAAGTCCTCCATTTCCTCTCAGCTGCCCTACACTTACATTTAAGTGTAGCTAGGTCAGAGTCATACCAAGAATTGCACTTGGCTTTGGACTTCAAACGGATCCTCATGACAGGGGCAAGAACATCAAGCGTATCCAAAATTGAAGAGTAGAGCAGAGACAGGGCTGTATCAGGATGAGAGACAGCCAAAGGTGGAGGGGGCAGAGAAAGTTGCGGCAAAAGCCTCAACTGACACACGCTTCATGGGACAGATGTTCGAGAAGGTAGGTGGCAGTGTTCGGGTAGGCTTGGCTTGGGGGGAAGAGAGGGAGAGATGAGATGAGAGGAGGGAGTGCTCACTCCAGGGGAGAGGAGTGGTCAGAGGGATGGAGAGGGGGAGGTCAGAGGAGATCAAGACATCGAGTGTGTGCCCTGCAGAGTGAGTCGGGCCAGAGGGGAGGATGGACAGGGAGAGGGAGTCGCAGAGGTCACGGAAGAGTACAGAAGAGGAGCAAGGAGAGTCTAAATGTATATTTAGGTCACAGAGGAGGAGTTGAGTGGTAGAGGCCAGGAGGGAGGAGGAGAGGTCTGCCCACTCAGAGAGAAACGAGTTGATTTGACCAGGAGGCCGGTAGATGGTAACCACAGTAAGAGAATGGGTAGGCAAGGGAGAAAGCCTACAGACAAGGCATTCAAAAGAGAAGTAGGTCTGAGTGCGAATGATAGAGGCAGGAATCCACTCAGGAAAGATCAGGGCTACCCCTCCACCGGACCGGGAGGATCTGGGTGCTGAGAGAATCTTGTAGCCATCAGGGAGGAGAGTGTCAAAGCTCGTAACAGAGCTGGCCGTGAACCATGTCTCAGTAAGACCAAGGACATCAAGGTCTAGTTCTTCAAGGAGGTGGCAGATGTCAGAGGAGTGTTTGACGGCAGAGCAAGAGTTGAGAGTGGCAATATGAAGAAGGTTGCCAGCCTTAAAGACCTTCCGGGGAGGGGTACAGATCAGAGGTACGCGCTGCGGAGGAGAAAGAGCCCTAGGAGGGGCAGAGGAGGAGAGAGAGGGCAAGGTAGCCAAGGGGGGAGAGGAAGGGACAGCAGGAGATGAGACGAAATTGATGAGGTGAGGGAAGCGCCTATCAAAGAGGAGGAGATTGGCCTGAGGGCCTTGGACCATGACAGTGCCATATAGGTAGACATTAATGATGACATTAGAGGAGTCGAAGGAAGCCATGAGAACTTCCCAGCGAGTGCCACCATTAATGGGAGAGGAGGAGATAGGGCAGAGCACAGAGACCATTTGAGGAGTCCATAGATCTGGCGAAGGAACGACAAAGAGGATGTCGGTAACGGTCTGTCTGGCGGAAGCATTGGAGTAGGTGTCGGCGATAGGAAGACCAGGATTAGAGGCCAAGATATCCTTTTTGAACTTCTTCCTACCAGACTTAGTGAGAAGGGAAGGATAGTCAATGGAGAAGCAGTTGGAGAAGATAGGAGAAACAGAAAGCGCCATTGGGGTGGAAGTAAGGAGAGGATGGAGATACTGCGGGGGCTAAGGCAGGTAGGTGTGAGACAAAAGAGAGTGCTGAGGTCACTGGGCTCACCACTCTACAGAGAATTTCGCAGTGGGCAGCAAGATATGACTTTTTAGCACAAAGCAAAAACTGCAAGATTTGACTTTTTAGGACAAAGCAAAAACAGCAAGATGTGACTTTTAAGAGCAAAGCAAAAACAGCAAGATTTGATTTTTTAGCACAAAGCAAAAACATCAAGATTTGACTTTTTAGCACATGGTACATGATACGTCATCCAGGATAGATGTGTTATTTATATCGGTTCATATTGTGGGTCAGACGATAGAGTCTAATATACTACGCCACACCTATTCTGATCACTCCCCAATCAAACTTTCCCTGCAATGGGACAGAGTAGCTCACATCCGATACCCCTGGAGATTCAAGCCACTAGTCCTATAAGACCTAGTATTTCAGACCTATGTAGAAAATGACGTACGTACATACTTTGCTTTGAATGATAACGGATCAGTGACACAAGCTAGACTCTGGCAGGCCTTTAAGGTATTCATCAGGGGAGTGGCTATGCCGCGCAAATTTGGGGTAATGAAAGCTATACGCAGAGAACTTGCTGAAAACAAAAGTCAACTCCAGGAATCAAATGCTATGCAGAAAACCCTGACCTCAATATACCAGCAGATATTAAAACACAATTAGAGATCTATAATCAACTCATGGACAGGAACATGAGATACTTTGCTAAACTGGCCATGGCTCAGCACTACAGTGAAGGTGAGAGACCGGGTAGGGTGTTATCCACATCTGTTGAACTAGCTAAGGGATGTGGGCACAGAGTGGCTATTAAAGACAAAAACCTTAAATTGACATTGTCTGACGTGGAGATCAATGAGGAATTTGCAAGTTTCTACAGGGAATTATACCAGGCACAAAACCCGGGAAGCGGGTCGGAGCTCGAGGCACTACTCAACTCTTTCCCACTATCAAACCAATCGGCGGTAGCCAGAAATCAAATCAATGCCCAGTTCCCGACTGAGTAAATATTCTGAGTGATAAAACAACAGCCAAGAAATAAAGCCCTGGGCCGAGACAGCCTTACAGCTGAATTTTAGGTAGAATATGGGGCATATTTGGCACTGCATCTGCTAAAGGTATGGCTGGATGTGGTAGCGGGAGGACAGCTTCCACAATCTCTCCGAGAAGCAGTCATAACGGTTGTTATTGAGAATTCTCATTTAATGGCAAATTTCTCTTACCTAGTGAGTCCCCCAGCAGCTTTGCTATATTTCTGGAGTTTATTTTTTTCACTTGGTATGAGTGTGAGCTTTTCCCCCACTCTTACCCATGTTCTGCCATGTGTCTTCTACCTGGTTTTGTGATTGTGGACTCTGGAGTACACCACTTCAGTAGTCCCCTTCTTTTGTGTGTTACGCAGCACCTTCAGTGCAGTGACACAGGGTTGTCTTTTAGACTTCCAACCGACTCCATTTCTGAGGCTGACTACAGTCCCCCAGAAAAGGGTAAAGTTGCCATTAACTTTACTTAGTCATTTAACCACAGATCCAGTACACCCCATCTTACATGGAGTACTGGAAAGGGTTACTCTGTATCCCTTTTTATCTGTACCTCCTAGAGCATTGTTTAGCTCTTTTAACATTTAGACTTGGCTGGTGACAGTGGTATCTACCCTAACTTTCCTACCGCGATTATATTATATAAAAGTGGTATTGTTTTAGGCTGTTATATTAGCCTCGAACATAAACACGCTACACCAAATACTTTTTCTTTTGGCTCCGGTCGGGTTTATTCACCATTTCTTTTTGTTAAAGTCTTTCTTGTGTTTTACTTTGCGCAGCAAACCAGGTTTGCCTCCTTTGTTCACTGTCTTTTGGCGGCTTCTGCCAAGAAGCCCTCCTCCAGGCGCCTGGGTGTCTAGGTGGGCTGAATGTGAGGGAGGGGTATAGTCACCCCCTGCACAGGGTATCCTAGGAAACCCAATTCGCACTTTGCCATGATTGGCTGAGGTGGTTATCTGGGCTGGACAACCCCTCGGCTGCGTGATTGACAGCCAGGCTGTGTGAATGGGGGATTTTTGCATAAAAGGCAGGTCTCTTTGGGCTAGAAGTCAGAGTCCCCACTGGAACTACAAGGAGCCGAAGAGAAGCGGAGAAGAAGACGGCTGCTGCAACTACCCCGTCCCGGTGAAGCCCTGCTGCAGTCCTGAGCTATCTACCACAGCCTGAGGATCCTCTTCTTGGTCGAAATCGCTGCACACTGCTGTAGTGGTCCGGATAGCCATCTGAAGAGCATCTCCTGTTTTTAAGGAGCACACATTTTATTCACTGTCGCTGCTGCCGGCTTCATCCCTGTGTGGTGCAGACCCCTCAGACATCCTCCTTCACACTGAAGCTCCAGGAACCGTGGGCCTGCAGGAAACCAACAGGAACAACTGCCGTGGCACCAGCTTCTTCCTTGAATAAGGTAGTGTGTTCTGCTTGAGGAATTAGGGTGAACCCCTTTTCTTCGCCTCCAAGGCTTGCCCTTGTTTTCCCTCCTTCTTATAACTTTTGCTTCCTCTGTTGACAATATCTAAGTACTCCTGGCAACGTTGAATCTTGAACTGTCCAACTGTGTGATCACCCAACAGCAGGAACCCAGTTCCACTTGACACTGGCTCCGGCCTATTGACTCTTGAATTCCATCAAATAGTGTTCTCTGATTCTGTCTGCCTTGACAAAAGTAATGCCTATGATTTTTGCCCCCAACTCACTCTGGTTAACTCAGGTGCTAAGTGTGTTTTTGCCCCGGTAACATTTCTTGCCGCGGATACGCGTTTCTTTAGTAAGGCCAAACTGTCATTACTATCAAAAAGTGATCGTAAGGGTATTCCCGGTAACATCTTTTGTTTTGCAACACCGGTCCGTTAAAATATAGGGTACTTACCTTTAGTTAGAGTGTGCAAAAGTGAATTGGTTGGTTGTAGTGTATTTTACATGTGGTTTTGAATTAATAGAAGTGTTGTGTTAATAACAAATGGTTTAAAACTAAATGTTCTTATATTTTTCTACCTGAAACCTTGAGTCAGTGTTTGCTTGAGTCACAGTAATTGTGGTCCCTTTGTGTAATCTCTGCTACTGCTCATATACTCTTGAGATAAGCCAGGCTGCTCGGCTCCTGCTACCGGTTTAACATAATAGTACAGGTTTGTACCAAAGGTAAAACTTGTATTGCCACATGTAGACTTAATTGTGTGTAGTGGTCCCTAAGGGCACTGCACAGGATTCTGGCTATCACTACAGCGGTGGGATTTGGAAGTAGAGTGATTACACTTAGACTACTACTGTTGTGTGTGTTCAACTAACCACAAGGCTAACACCACTAATTATATTTAACTGAGAAATCATGTCAAAAATGGAAAGCTACACTGAAGAGGGTCTCTTAAACTACACTGATGAGGTTTTGAGAACCATGTGTAGAGAGAGGAGTCACTCTGGTAAAGGCAAGAAATCTGAAGCATAGCATACAATGATAACAAAGGCTGGAATGAAAAAGAGGAAGAAAGATGGCACAAGGATGAGCAAAAAATAATGAATACAAGACAAAACACCTTATAGATGGAATTTTGAAAAATCCCCCTTCTGGCGGGAAAATAGTATTGAAAATAGTAGACATGAGGAAACAAAAAAAAATCGAGGCAACAACAATGAACAGAAAACAACAAACGAACAGTAACACTATGCTCATGGAATACTAGGGGACACTCGCATCTTTTCTAAACGGAACAACCTGAGCTGAACTCAGTAGAGGTGATATGCTTACAGGAGACATGGCTAACAGCTCCCCCAGTATGCAAAGGATTTCTCATACACATGAACCCTGCAATTAACATCAATGGAGGTAGACCATCAGCAGGACTTATTACCTTAATCAGTCAAGACTTGGCAACAGAAATGATCGAATATCAGAATATAGGAAATTGGGCGCAAAACACCTTAGTCAAAATACAAGTGATGATACAACCACAGAGTAATAACACGACTACAAGGACCCAATATCTAAACATCACCAATGTATATTGGAACCCGAGGAAAGTGCCATAAGAAACAGCAATAGATACTATCTTTACTAAGATCGAAAACATTGCACAGGAACATCAAGATGCCGAATTTATTATATGTGGCGATTTCAACTTGCATCTATTCGACGACAAAGGAGAAACAATAAAAGAACAGTTGCTGGAACACAGAGCACGAAGATGGATAACAGAGACACGCAATAGAAACTTTGAAAGATGGGATGCACTTAATGTAGCAACAAACACACTGGTACCAACATGGTCACGAGGGAAAATCAAATCAATTATCGATTATATTTACACTAGTAAGGGAATTACTCAAACTAAAATCGAAGCCAAAAATCTATTTAGTGAACATAGCGACCACTACATACTAAAGCGCTCATGGGAAATGAATACAGGAGAACGACTCAAAATAAATATACCCAGTCTGTCGCTATCAAATAGAATGAACCGTTTGAGGATTCCGCATAACAGACTAAATGAAATCACAGAAACATTAATGAATTCAAAGAAAGAAGATTCCAGTAAAATTAATTATGGATGGTTAACCAACCAATTCCAACTAAAGCAGAGACTGAATAACCACTCAAAGCCAGAACGAAAATATATATATAATAAAGTTATCGCAGAAAAGAAACATGAAAAAAAGCCATCATTAAAAGAGCACGAAAGGAATCCCCACAAACCAAAAAAGAATAATCGGCCAAGCAAAACAAAAATTAAAAAACTGGCATAAAAATGCTCAAATGATGCAAGATCAAGAAATTGCTAAATCCATGATGGATTCCCTTAAAAACTGTAACACCAGACGTCTATGGGAACTATTGAAATCGAATAAAAACACAGAGGATGGAATGATAGTGGATGTCCCAGAAGCAGCCTGGGTAGAGTACTTCACAGAACTCTACGAAGAAAGATCAACAGTAGTGAACAAATTCCAGCAACACACGCAAAAGTCATGGAATATAAGATACAATATTATTGAAATTACCAACAGAATAAAAAAATTAAACAAATCAAGGGCCCCGGGCCTTGACGGCATGTCAAATGCCACATTAAAACAAACCGCTGAAGTTTGGGCCCAATTCTGTGTCAAAATCATAGATCTGATTAACTGTACGAAAAATGTTCCTGATTCCTGGAAAATTGCAACACTAATCCCAATATATAAGCAAGGATCATCTAAGGAGCCAAAGAACTACCGACCATTAGCGCTCCTGGATCGTTAGGGAAAATTTTTGCCAACCTTATACTGACAAGATTAAACATTTGGGCAAAACAAACAAACCATCAAGCAGTGCGCCAAACAGGATTTGTGCGCAATGTCGGTACAAATATAAACCTGATGATCTTAAACCTGATGAAACAGGAAGCTGAAAGAACAAAAACGAAAACAAGAGTAGCGTATGTCGACCTGAGCTTAGCCTATGATAAAATCAATAGAGACTTGCTTTGGAACAAACTTGAACAATGGAGATGCCCTAGCAACATCCTTGAACCAATCAAACTCTTGTATACAAATACAAAAATACAAGTGAGAATGACATCTGATGGAATAATAACAAATCAAATCAACACCTGGCATGGCCTAAAGCAAGGGTGTCCGCTGGCAGCTTCACTGTTCAGCCTTTTCATGTCGGATTTTGAAGAGTCCATAAGTACACCGAGCATTAATCCGCCGAAATTGAATGCGACTGCATTACTTTGTTTGATCTACGCAGATGATATAATTCTATTAGCAAAAACACTGTGCGGATTACAAGAAGCCCTCAACAAAACTCATGAATGCATGGAAAAAAATGAACTTACAATAAACATCAAGAAAACAAAAATTATGTACCTGACAAAGAAGAAATCAAAAGGGAATAAAGCCTACAATTATTATCTTCAGGAAGAAAAATTGATCCAGGTCACAACCTATAAATATCTAGGAATATGGATCAATCAATCGCTGACAGAAGCACCATGGGCAGAACAGTTAAAGTCTAAAACCAGAATGCTTGCCAGACAGGGACTGTCAATCCATAAGAAATTCGGGAAATTTTCTCTCATACCAGCTGTAACATTTTAAAAGCAAAAGGTGACAGTGATCCTTGCGTATGGTGCTGAAACTATGATCAACCTTGACAGAACCATATGGATGAAACTGGAGGCGATCTACTGGCGGAAAGTACTACGCCTACCCCAGAACATGCCGAGGGCACATATCCATTATGAACTGGGCCTCCAATCACCAGAATCAATAATAGAATGGAAAACACTAGATCTATTCAGAAAAATGAACAGCGAAGAAAAGATACCGGCTATGGAAATACTAAGAACCTCACAAGAACACGTTAATGATGCTACATTAAACAAATGGAAAGAAGCGTCTATGAGTATATGCAACAAAAAAGGAATTACACTAGAGACACTGACGAAGATGCCTCAAATCGCAAAAAAGATGTTGAGCCGAACTGATTGGATCGAGACACAAGAACAGAAAGACCGATATAAACTGACTCTGAAATGTGAGGGAGAGGCACGATCACTCAACCAACTTCCTCACTACCTAAAACTATATCCAGATCGAAGAATTAGAGACAAGTTTTTAAGATTCAGACTGAACCTGTTACCAACAAGAGAAGTCCAGGGGAAATGGAGCCAAAATAAAAGTGCAAATAGCGACTGCAGATTCTGCCAAATAATAGGAAAAACAGAAACTCTCTACCATGTAATTATGGAATGCGAGGCACTAAACCAAAAAAGACTGCTCTTCAGCACCAAATATCTTAGTGCCACAGTAGAAATGGAAAAAGAAGAAAGATGGAGCCAAATCCTGATGGGAAACAACAGAAAGATGGTTGCAACCATAATTCACTTCTGGGAAACTATTATGTTGGAAAGCAGTAGCAGTAATGAAGAATAACAAAAGCCAAAATACTTTTTATTTTTTCATAAGGAGGACAATGTAAATTGAACGTGAATGATAAATGTAAGGTTTAAGATGAAAACCAAATGCATTTTAATAAAAAAAAAAGGCAAGAAATCTGAATTGGTTGAAAAGATAATAGGAAATCAAAGTCTGGAGAGTGGGTCAGAAGGGCCAACCCCTCCAGCAAATGTGGATACTGATGTTTCTGATTCTGAGAGTGTTACTTTAGAAGAAGTAGATGAATCCTTGTTAGGAAACCCTACAACTCCTTTGCCTGCTCAGAAAGCACAACCTCTGTCCACAGGGACCCCCACAGGTCCTGCACTTACTCCGGAGTTTATTGCACTTGAGAAAATGAGACTTGAATTGGAAGTGAAACGTATTGATGCACAAACTGCCATGAAACATAAAGAGTTAAAGGTCAGAGAAATGGAGCTGAATCATGAACTAGAGATGAAGAAATTTTCTGTATAAAATGCTTCTCTCCCAGAGTCTTCTATGTCTTCCAGCCCTAAGAGACCCCGTATGCCAAAGGAAATGATTGGTATGTATGAGACTAAACTTGATGTTTTGGATTGGTTAGCAATGTTTGAGTACAATCATGGGATTCAAGGTA
The DNA here is from genome assembly GCF_040938575.1 of Ambystoma mexicanum. Taxonomy (NCBI): domain Eukaryota; kingdom Metazoa; phylum Chordata; class Amphibia; order Caudata; family Ambystomatidae; genus Ambystoma; species Ambystoma mexicanum. The sequence continues at coordinate 1,078,603,932 of NC_090935.1, read as the reverse complement.
GCTCAGGGAATCAGCTGATTCCCGGGCTTTTCTCTAGGCTTTCCCCTGTTGCAAGTGATGCTGTAATGGAGTTGGGGGAGGAGGATAAACAGGATTATGAGTGTGTGAAACTAGCATTAATGGCTAGGTTTGGGAAGATATATATTCATAAACAAAGAGATAGGACAACAAAATAATCAATTACAAATGCAAAACTGGGAACCTACACGTATTTCTTGCTAGAAACCACATACTCATACCTTGAAAAAATAGATTCAGTAAGAAACAGATGCAAAAATATATATGATTTATTATACATAAAAAATTGAAATGAAAAAATGAATGAAATTACCCACATTTAGCACACATCTGATCATATAAAATAAAATAAGGCTACTCAGTTTTCATAAAAAACCATTTGAACAACATACATAAACACAACATTAGCAGCATATCACAATATCATAAAACAAATGTGTTCCAGTCAAAACATATATTCCCGACATGTAACATGTTTCAGTTCTTGATGCCTTTATTTGGCTGAACTCTCTTCAGGGGAAACAAGCACTTCTTTTCTGTCGTTTAAAGTTCTTTCAATATTGTGCAGTAGGGGTCCTAGGCACATCCACCAACGGATGTCATCAAATCAGTTGAAAGATACAAGGTGCAAAAACGCCTTAAATTCACAGTAACTACATATAATTTACTAAAACACCATTCACTAACTTCACCCATGAAGAGGACCAAAGGCCTCAAACGTGAGAGAAGGTGAACACCCATCACCATGACAGTTTAATCAAGAGTCTAATAGGTCACCCTCGATGTGAAAAAGAATTCACAGCATTAGAGAGTAGTAATTAATAATCACTTCTTCTGGGGCGGAAAATTAGTTCGCCTAACCACTATAAGTGTGGTCAATTCCATATAGCAGGTGGACAAGTCACCTAAGGTAAGTAGAGAAAAGCACCATCACCAGAAGTACTAGACGAGAAGAGCAGTAACAAGAGATCCAAGGTGCGTATAACTACAAAATACCTTGAATAGCTCCAAAAGATGATCAGTTCTCAACAAGCGAATATCATTACTGACGGCCTTAAAATCACAAAGCCAACCGTCATCAATCAGGTGTGAGTTCACTGAACGCCAACACACTGGTATTAGTCAATCTAGAAACAAAAGGATGTGAACCCCATTAATTGAGTGAAAAGCAACTTTATACAGAGACTATTTCATAGAGCATGCGCAAGCAGCCTACTTAAGGTACCCTAAATTCACTAAGTGGCCTAAAAAAGATATACACATGAACCTGTACAGGCATAGTGTATACTAAGGGGTCATAGTGAGAAACGGCATGTGAAAACACAACGTATGAGAGGCACTATACATAACAGCAGGCACCAAAAATGAGCCCAGCGTCTGTAATTTGCCGCCGTCTGATATAAAAGTGTCCAGGCTAAAGAATGCATACACTCACCTAAACGTGATCGCTCCGTAATATACCGAACTACAATCATGAATCACAGCATTTATCTGAAACAATAAATGGCCCATCATCCAAACTTACTTCAAAAATACTCAGCCGAGTGCCACGGTGGAACGCTCTTGTCTGCAACAGACCGGCACAGCTCGGCCTTACAACTTCCGCATTGTCGGAAAATAAGGGAAAGCAAAAGAGGACTGGGGCTACACCCCTCAATATGCATGAATAGCGCCATGTTGGAAGTAAAAATGGCAACCGCTAAAGAAACTCCCCATGGTGCACGATATTGAACGAATCAGCATAGGCATAACCAGATTGCACGGCCATACAGAAAGTTATTAGTCAGGTTAGACCATCACTCAAAACATATATGGGATATTTAATACATATATGAGTCATTGTCTGTACAGTATTAATTCAATAATTCACCCCAAGGGGGAAATAGGGAAGCTGTGAAACAATGACCATCAAGCATCTGGATGCCCAAAAGTTTGTACAATTCAACATACAGTCGGGAACACATAATGTTAAATTACACAATGCATGTTTTTTAAAACACAATGCATGTTTTTTTAAACAGCCTGACATCGAATCTTGTTCAAAACAAATTGGCCAACAGGTATGTTTTCTTAGTATGGCAACAGTCAATAGAGTCCAAAAAGGCAAGAGCATTGACTCCCACCAGTATGCCTCTGTTCACCCACATAAGAAAATATCACAACTGTGATGTACGCTGCAACCTGTTGAACCCCTGTATCACAGATGAACTTGGTGCCAGTCAACGTTCTCATTGAGCCCTACCACATGGCTTTGGAGTTTGAATATCATTTTTTGTTCGAAATTCAGCAACTTTTGATCAATTGCCTCTTTGTTGATACCTTCAACTTTCTAAAGAATCACCCATTCAAGATTCGTGTGATCGTCTTACATGTCTACAAAATGTTTGACCATAGGTGCTGCTAGAAACTTGTTTTTAATGCAGCTACGATGTTCAATAAGTCTAGTACGACATTTCCAGTTAGTTATACCAATATAGTGAAGTCCACAGGGACAGGTGATCATATAATCCACATTCTGTGTATTGCAATTCGTCATGCTGCTCATAGTCCATAACACGTCTGGATTAATCTGTACAGACTTGGTGGCTTTGGTGAAATCACACATGACACATTGGCCACATGGAAAATGGCCCAAGACTGCAGGGAGACCCCCCAGAGTGTTTGTTTCACTGGCATACTAGGTTTAATGGTGACATCATTCCTAATCAGTATATTCCTTAGATTCTGACTTCTTTTGAAAGCTACCAACGGTGGTGATGTTTCTTTGTTGTTGTAAACTTTCTTCCATGTGTTACTAATGATGGTCTTTATTTTATAAGACAAATTCGAGAAGGTGTTGACAAATACAGTACCCATTTCTCTTTGTTCTTTGTTAGTTTTTTCCAGAATCGCATCTCTGTTATTGTTATATGCCCCATTGGAAGAGGTCTTTACCAGTATAGCTGGATAACCTTTAACCAACAGTTTACAAGACAAGATATTGACACTCGAAACAAAATCTTCTTTAAGGCTGCTGTTGCGTTTAAGCCTCAGGAACTGTCCAAAAGGCAAATTGGATTTGAGATGATTGGCATGGTGACCATTATAATGCAGTAAGGCATTTTTATCAGTCTTTTTGCTGTAGGGTTTTACTTTAAGGACCCCTGAATAAGGAAATATGGTAATGTCCAAAAAGTCAATTTGTTGATCCTGTATGGTTCCAGTAAATTTCAAAAACCTGTCTTGTAGGTTGAGCCAATTGTCAAACTCATTAGCTTGTTGCATAGATCCCTCCCAAACAATACAGATATCATCTACTTACCTGAGACATTTTTTCACACACTGTTGGTAAGGATTATCAGTGGAATAGATCACACACTTTTCGAAAAACTCCACATACAGATTGGCCACGTTGGGAGCCATGGCTGCACCCATCGCCGTACCCTATCTTTGTTGGTAGAAGGTGCCTTGAAATTGAAAAAGGTTTTTGGTTAGGTTTGGTTTGGTTTGGGAAGACCCCTTCTAAGTATCCTAAGAAGTTTAGAACCCTCAAAAAGCATGATGGTACCCCTTGGGCTACCTGGGTGTGGGAATGTTTGAAAAACTTAGATGGTTGGGTTAAGAGTTACAAAGTGAACACTTATGAAGGTTTGAGGAATCTTGTGATGGTGGAGTCTATTTATGATGTCTGCTCTCCTGAGCGTAGACAGCTCTTCGCTGATTCAAAGGAGAGAGATTGTAAGAAATTAGCTAAGGCTGCTGACTTGTGGGTTGCCAACATGGCTACTCACAAGGATTCTGGGGCTACTCAGAAAAAGGATGAGGGGAAGCAGCCCAAGAAGAACAACAAAGATAATTCCAATAACTCCAATACAAAAGAGGGCCACAAACATAACCAGGGTAAACCACCAGGGAAACCGAATCAGGCTAGTGTAGCATCTGGTCCCAAACCAGATGGAGATCAGAACAAGGCCATATTCCAGAGAGAATTTGGGAAATGCTTTGTTAGTGGGTTAACTGACCATGTGAAAGGAGATCCTAGATGTAAGGGTAAACCTTCAGGGGTCCACACTGCCTACTTAGCATTCTCCCAGGTGGATGAAGTACCTATAGCCAGTGGAAACTTTCAGTTACTAGCTGATGAGCCCATGAGAATCCCATCTAGTGTTTCTTTAGTGTCCTTGGGTCTTTGGGAACAACAGAACTTAGATGTCTATAACTCAATCCCAGATAATACTAAAGAGTATTACAAAGATAGTGTACTTGTGAATGGTCAGGAAACCCCTGCCATCAGAGACACTTGAGCCAGCATAACTGTGGTTGATGAATGTTTTTTCAAGGTGGAGGATGTTGCTAAGGCACCCAAACACCTAACCAAGTTAGCTGGACCCCCTGTGCAAATGGTTCCCGATTTACCAGCTCTTATCCAGTGTAACGACATGACTATCAGAATACCTGTAAGTGTGCAAAATAACGTACCTGGGAGGGAGAGTTGTGTCAAGTACCCCCAGACCCCCCAACAGAAGGAAGCAGGAGCTCACTAGGTCTGCAAGGGAGAGAAACTTGAGAGGCTCTCCTGGGGACATGATAGAGGAAACTATCACCCCAAGTCCACAGGACTTACCTACTGCTATTGCAGGACAGAAAGAGACAAAGGGGAAACCCAAGTCTACCAGCAAGAACCCAGCAAACACTCCTGTGCCCAGAAGGACATCTCCAAGACTGTCCAAAGTCACATCTGTGACTCCTCCACCAGCTGAGGCTGAGTTTGAGGTTCAACCCTGTATGGTTCAGCTAGATATTGAGGAATCAGATCTAGAAGAAGATCCTACTCTGATAGGAGATCTTGACCCTTTTGACCATCCCGAGCTGCAGTCTTTACTGGCAGAAGGTGGATCCAACAGGGCAGATTTCAGCAAAGGACAAAGCGAGTGTCCTACCCTTGAAGGTCTTCGCTTACAGGCAGCTTCTCAGCTCAATGGGACTGAGCCTGAGAAGTATAGGTTGCACTGGGAAGATGGCCTCTTCTACAGTGAACCGACTGAGTCAACCCCTGGAGACTACAAGAAACTTGTAGTACCTCTAGTGAACCGACTCCAGTTTCTGCAGTTAGCCCACGAGATACCTTTGGCTGGTCACTTAAGTTTTAGGCTCTCTCTTTACTGCTACTGGCCTAAAATAGGTTAAGAAGTAGACAAATTCTGCAGATGCTGCAACACTTGCCAAACCTCTGGCAAGAGTGGAGCCAAGAATGTGGCACCCTTGGTGTCTCTCGCAGTGGTGGGAGTTCCTTTTGAGAAGGTTGGGATTGACATTGTTGGTCCTCTTGACCCTCCCACATCTTCAGGCAACAGGTTTATCCTGGTTGTAGTGGATCATGCCACTAGATTTCCTGAAGCCATACCTATGAGGACTGTTACGGCTCCGGCTGTGGGTAAGGCCCTACTTGATATTTTTACCAGAGTAGGTTTTCCTAAGGAGGTGATATCTGACAGGGGATCACATTGTATGTCCCACTACATTCAAGCAATGTGGAAAACCTGTAGAGTCACCTACAAGTTCTCAACTGCCTACCATCCCCAAACCAATGGGTTGGCAGAGAGGTTTAACAGAACTATGAAGAGCATGATAAGTGCTTTAGAAGAACCCCTTAGAAGAAAGTAGGACCTTCTACTGCCATGCCTTCTCTTTGCATATAGAAAAGTCCCTCAGGAGGGAGTAGGATTCAGTCCCTTCGAACTTCTCTATGGCCATCCAGTCAGAGGTCCATTGGCCCTGATTAAGGAGGGATTGGAGTGTGCTCCTTCCCCCAAGCCAGTCAGAGTGACTGACTATGTGATAGGTCTCCGAAGGAGAATGTCACACATGATGGCAGAGGCAAGTGATAACTTGAAGGCTGGTCAAGATCTGGTCAAACATTGGCATGACCAGAACGCTAACATGGTTGAGTTCTCCCAAGACCAGCTTGTTCTTGTTATGGTCCCCACAAAGCAGAGGGCCTTGCAGGACAAATGGATAGGACTCTTCAAAGTTGTGGGTAAACTTGGAGAGGTGAACTATCTGGTGGACTTAGGCAATCCTAAGGAGGCTCCCAGAGTCCTTCACACCAACCGTTTAAAGGCTTATGTCTCTAGACCTGACATAGGAGCTCTGCTTCTACCTTCAGCTCAGGAGGAGGAGGAGAGTGAACCTCTGCCTGACCTCCTCAGAGGCTTACCTTTAGATGAGCAAGTGGAAGGAGTTAATCTCTCTTCCAGTCTCACATCTGACCAGCAGGATGAGTGCATGTTACTGTTGAATCAGATTGCCTCCCTGTTCTCACTTTCACCAGGCTTGACCCCTTGGGGACAGCATGACATGCTCACTTGTGACTGTTTGCCTGTCAAAGCAGGAGGTACAGAATGTCAGACAATGTAAGGTCCCATATAAGAAATGAGGTCAACAAGATGCTTGATTTCGGGGTTATAGAGCCCTCTACTAGCCCATGGTCTAGCTCACTTGTGCTTGTACCAAAGGCAGGATCCAAGGAGTTGAGATTCTGCATTGACTATAGAGCTCTAATTGCAGTCACAAAGACTGATGCCCATCCTTTACCTAGGACAGATGAGCTGGTGGACAAACTTGGTGCAGCCAAGTACCTCAGCACCTTTGACCTAACGTCAGGCTATTGGCAAATAGCCCTGATAGACCATGCCAAGGAGTAAACTGCATTCTCCACCCCAGCTGGCCTCTACCAATTTAAGGTAATGCCTTCTGGACTAAAGAATGCACTTGCTACATTTCAGAGGATGGTCAATCAAGTTCTGATTGGGATGGAGGACTACTGCATGGCATACTTAGATGACATTGCAGTGTTCAGCCCTACATGGAAAGAACATATTGAACACCTAGGATATGTATTGCAGGCTATGGAACAGGCCCATCTGACCATAAAGGCAAATAAATGTCAAATTGGTCAGAGTACAGTGGTCTACCTTGGACATGAGGTAGGAGGAGGTGAAATAAGGCCATTGCCTAGCAAAGTACAAGCTGTACAAAACTGGGCCTCCCCGACTACTCAAACCCAAGTGAGAGCCTTCTTAGGTCTCACTGAGTATTGCAGAAACTTCATAGAGAACTATGGGACCATAGCTTCTCCCTTGATGGCATCTCCTCTCCCAAATTTCCTAAAAAGGTGAGGTGGAATGAGGAGTGCAAACACGCCTTTGAAGGTCTGAAGAAAGCCCTTTGTCAAGCTCCAGTCCTAAGAGCTCCTGACTATCACCAACCCTTCATCGTACAAACTGATGCTTCAAATGTAGGTATAGGTGCAGTCATTAGTCAACTGGATGAGAAAGGTAGGGAACACCCTATTTGTTTCATCAGCAGGAAGTTAAAGGATCCTGAGACAAGGTGGGCAACAATAGAACCTGAATGTTTTGCTATTGTGTGGTCACTGAAGAGGTTTAGGCCATACTTGTATGGATCTACCTTCATCATTCAGACTGACCAACAACCCTTGAGATGGCTGATGCAAAAGAAAGGGGAAAACCCAAAGTTGCTCAGATAGTCAATCTGCCTGCAAGGATTTGTTTTTTCCATTGAGCACAGAGCATGAAGTCACCACCAAAATGCTGATGGTCTTTCTAGGATGTTTTTAACCGACTACTAGAGGTATGAGATCCACCCAGGAGTGGATTGAATCCTCCTGTCCCTTAGCCTGGTGGGGGGAGTGTTAGGGAGAATTCTCATTTTATGGCTAATTTCCCTCACCTAGTGAGTTCCCCAGCAGCTTTGCTGGATTTCTGGAGTTTATTTTTTGCATTTGGTAAGGATGTGAGCTTTTCCCCCACTCTTACCCATGTTTTACCATGTGTCTTCTACATGTTTTTGTGATTGTGGACTCTGGAGTACACCACTACAGTAGTCCCCTTCTTTTGTGTGTTACGCAGCACTTTCAGTGCAGTGACACAGGGTTGTCTTTTAAACTTCCCACGACTCCATTTCTGAGGCTGACTACAGTCCCCCAGAAAAAGGTAAAGTTGCCATTAACTTTACTTAGTCATTTAACCACAGATCCAGTACACCCCATGTTACCTGGAGTACTGGAAAGGGTTACTCCGTATCCCTTTTTATCTGTACCTTCTAGAGCATTGTTTTCCTCTTTTAACATTTAGACTTGGCTGGTGGCAGTAGTATCTACCCTAACTTTCCTACCGTGATTATATTATATAAACATGGTATTGTTTTAGGCTGTTATATTAGCCTCGAACATAAACCCGCTTGACCAAATACTTTTTCTTTTGGCTCCGGTCGGGTTTATTCGCCATTTCTTTTTGTTAAAGTCCTTCTTGTGTTTTACTTTGCGCGGCAAACCAGGTTTGCCTCCTTTGTTCACTGTCTTTTGGTGGGCTTCTGCCAAGAAGCCCTCCTCCAGGCGCCTGGGTGTCTACGTGGGCTGAATGTGAGGGAGGGGTGTAGTCACCCCCTGCACAGGGTATCCTAGGAAACCCAAGTCGCACTTTTCCATGATTGGCTGAGGTGGTTGTCCGGGCTGGACAACCCCTGGGCTGCATGATTGACAGCCAGGCTGTGTGAATGGGGGATTTTTGCATAAAAGGCAGGTCTCTTTGGGCTAGAATTCAGAGTCGCCACTGGAGCTACAAGAAACCGAAGAGAAGCGGAGAAGAAGACGGCTGCTGCAACTACCCCGTCCGGGTGAAGCCCTGCTGGAGTCCTGAGCTATCTACCCTTCGACGACCGGAGAAGATCCAGTCCGGAGTCTTCTTCCCTTAAGCCCGGTGCGGATAACCAGCTCATCTTCCACAGCCAGAGGAGCCTCTTCCTGGTCGAAATCACTGCACACTGTTGTAGTGGTCCGGATAGCCATCTGAAGAGCCTCTCCTGTTTTTAAGGAGCGCACCTTTTATTCGCCATCGCTGCTGCCGGCTTCATCCTTGTGTGGTGCAGGCGCCTCCAGACGTCCTCCTTCGCACCGAAGCTCCAGGAACCGTAGGTCTGCAGGACACCAACAGGAACAACTGCCATGGCACCAGCTTCTTCCTTGAATAAGGCACTGTGTTCTGCTTGAGGAATTTGGGTGAACCCCTTTTCTTCGCCTCCAAGGCTTGCCCTTGTTTTCCCTCCTTCTTATAACTTTTGCTTACTCTGTTGACACTATCTAAGTACTCCTGGCAACATTGAATCTTGAACTGTCTGACTGTGTGATCCTTGACAACAGGAACCGAGTTCCACTTGACACTGGCTCCGGCCTATTGACTCTTGAATTCCATCAAATAGTGTTCTCTGATTCTGTCTGCCTTGACAAAAGTAATGCCTATGATGTTTGCCCCCATCTCTCTCTGGTTAACTCAGGTGCTAAGTGTGTTTTTGCCCCGGTAACATTTCTTGCCACAGATACGCGTTTCTTTAGTAAGACCGAACTGTCATTACTGTCAAAAAGTGATCGCAAGTGTATTCCCGATAACGTCTTTTGTTTCGCAACACCGGTCTGTTAAAACATAGGGTACTTACTTTTAGTTAGAGTGTACCAAAGTGAATTGGTTGGTTGTAGTGTATTTTACGTGTGGTTATGAATTAATAGAAGTGTTGTGTTAAAAACAAATGATTTAAAAGTAAATGTACTTATATTTTTCTACTTGAAACCTTGAGTCAGTGTTTGCTTGAGTCACAGTAATTGTGGTCCCTTTGTGTAATCTCTGCTGCTGCTCATATACTCTTGAGATAAGCCTGGCTGCTCCGGTACTGCTACCACTTTAACATAGTAGTACAGACTTGTACCAAAGGTAAAACTTGTATTGCCACCTGTAGTCTTCATTGCGGTCCCAAAGGGCACTGCACAGGATTCTGCCTAACAACGGTGCTGCATAAAGTGAACAAACCACGTGATGAGTGTAGCTCCTAAAGACCAACTTTGCTAATGATCATCGACACATGCAAAGATATTAGCAAACAGATTACTGCCACTTACGCCTGCATTAATACATCAAGACCAAGCCAACTTTATATCTGGAAGAGTGATGTCAGTCAATCTTAGGAGACTGTTTAATGCCATGGCCCACATATCCAGAGACCCATGCAGTAGCCGTAGCCTTGGATGCCCAGAAGGTGTTTGACATGGTGTCATGGCCATATCTATTCACGGTCCTTCAAAAATGCGGACTGGGAGAGTCTTTTGTTAACTACGTTAAAATACTCTACACCAAATCTATAGCTTCTGTCCTAACTAACACGACAAAATCAGCGTCTTTTGAATTGGGTAGAGGGACACATCAGGGGTGTCCTTTTTGCCATGGTAATTGAGCCAATGGCAGATCTAATCCGTGCCAGACACGCAAATAAGGCATACAAATGGCCGGGACCCCGGAGATAATCTCGCTGTATGCAGATGATGTCTTACTTTATGTCAGAGACCAACAAGGAAATTTAGATCCTATCATGCAATATATAGCTCAAATCGGGGCATACTCTAAGTTCACAATTAACTATGAAAAGTTGGTGATGTTCCCTCCTACAGATGCTACACCTCGACTCTTGATACAAACCCCACTAAAGTGGACACCAGATCAACTGGGATATTTGGGAATTATAGTCTTTAGATCTGAGGGTGTATTATTAGCAGAAAATTATACCCCCCTGATGAAATATGCAAACACAAACATAACTGAATGGTTATGAATCCCCCTCTCCTCAGCAAGTAGACTTTTGCTAATAAACATGATACTAGTGCCTAATGCACTCTACACCTTTGTAAATGTGCCCATCTGGCCAGGCTCATACTTCTTCACAGAACTACATAGCACCTTGTCTATATTCATATGGCACTCTGGTGCCGTGAGAAGAAAGTGGGAGGTTACAGCATTGCCGTATACCAAGGGAAGGGTTCAATGGACGCAACCAGGAGATCTACTGGTTGCCATCTCAGGCACAATTTGCCTCATACTGGTATGACCCGGGAGAACCCCCACCACATGTTAGGTTAGAGAAATCAGTGGCAGAAGGACTAGAAATGAGAACACATATAATGAACAATACATACAGAGACGACTGCCCATACGACCCTCTCTCCACTACATTAAACGCCTGTAAGAGCATTTTTCACGGAACAGAGGTGAAGAACCCATATTATCACTGGCTGCCATTGTGGGACTTTCCACATCTCTCACCCACATGTGGAGTTAATATCTGCAGACAATGGGACTCCTTGGCTACAGATGCATAGGTGACCTGTTTCCTGAGGGGACATTTTTGATGACCAAGGGACTCAACGAGAAGCAGAGAAACACAAGTGGGGTTATTGCAATACTATAAATTACTTGCTGCAATCCAGGCTAGATTGGACTCATACCCTATTGAACCACCTGCAAACAAGATTCTTGTTTATATATTGAATTCTAGCAGCACATACTGGCTACCATGTATAGGGAAATACTACTTGGAACACTGACGCAGAAAGACCCTTCCAGAGAGAAATAGATGAGAGAACTAGACCAAGAAATAAATGATGTACTGTGGGATGTTTTAACCCACTAGGCTCTGCCCTGTGACATCCCTGTGTGCTTGCGGCACCAGAATCAGCAAAATGGCCGCAAAACCCCTATGCGCGCCAAAACCTATGAAAAATTGTGCTTTGAAACAGGAAAAGATGGCTGCCAAATCTAATTTGCCTGTTGTCAGTAGTGGAAAGGAGACCCCACTGCTGAAACCTGTCACTGGACTGCCTACCGAGTAAAAATGGAAACTGCATGAAAGGCAGTGCTTTATGGCAAGGAAACCCACAAACTGCTTTTAAATCCCTTTTTCTTGGTTGCTGAAAATACAGAATACCGGATCAAAACATCAGAAAACACCCAATATCTTTGCTGGGTGTTACCCGCCACTTAATTTAAGGAATCAATATGAACACACAATGTCATGGAAAGCAGAATCTCTCATAAAAATAGCCACAGTAAAAAGTGTGCTTGCCTGGGAAAATCTGTCAAAATCTGGGCGCAGTACCAGCGGCCGCCTGTGACTGTTTCAAAAGCCTGCATTTAAACTGCAAAGTTGCACCATTAAGATCTAATGTCTTAAATCTAAGTGACCTGTCATTCAGAGGAACATAGGTTGTAACCCCATGGTTTAGAGACTGGAATCAGAGTTCTGATTAAAAATTGCAAATTTTATTTAAAATTAAGAAAATGTTATAATTTGACAGTGAATTTAGCTGAAACTTGGAGTCATCAAACCAGTTCCCCCCAGCTTTCCCCAACAAAAGGCATCTCTCCTGCTTCTCATCAAAGGCCAGGAACTCACATTCAGGGGCTGATTAAGAGGGGAGGAGATTTGGGCTGCTGCTCCTGGAAGAGACAATGAACCTTCCTTGGCTGAAAGAATATGCAGATTGTAAGTGTCAAGAGTGGCCTCTGCCAGAGGAAGAAGGCGGGGATTGCTCCTTAGCTACAAGAAACCTTTGGAGGCGGGGATAGACATTTTTGTTGATTCTCCATGGACAGAAAGCATATTTTTGGAAAAGACTGACAAAGGACTGTGCACATTTGTAAAAATTGTAAAATTACAGTATGGTTAATGTGAATTGTTTTGTGCACATTTGTGCGATGTTCTGAGAAGGCGTAGTGAAAATTCAGGTTTTGTAGCAATTGTATTCATATCAGAAGCACAAAACTTCATACGATTATGCCCAGATATCATGCGCACATATGTACAAAATTGTGGACAAATCAGATGTTGACTCCTGGATAAAAAGTGTGAAAAATTGTCAAATCCAGACCCAAGACCTCACAGCTATGGTGTTTGGAAGAATATGTGCTCCAACAAATATGTGATCTATGTATTTCATTAGTATAAAGATTGTACACATGTAAAGATGTATTATATCAAAAAGAGATTTTATGTGCAAAAGGCAAAGGGGAGGTTTTCCCTGTCTCATAAACTGCATCATCATGATTGCACTCTGTTTTCCCCTCCAATCAAGGGAGAGAGCAGACTTTAGCCAATGGCCTACTGAGGGGGTGCACCTAGGATAATTCAGTATACCCACCCCTTTAGGAAACACATAAATAGAGACAGCGGAGGACCTAAAAAGACACTGAATCACCCACCATACAGAATTTGGCAAAGCACTTTGAAGGAGATCCATCCATACTCCTTGTTCCAGACTCCAAAAACTTTGCAAGCAGAAAATCTCAGAGCATAGCTGAACCACTTTCTGCTGGGCCTCACTTCCAGAACCCATCCTTCAACTTAAAGTGTAAACGAAAAAGCAGCCAGGCTGTGCTGTAAGTGATTGCCTGCCAAAAAATCATTTTCATAACCAGAAGGGCAGATTAAACCTTGTGTTCTGCCGTGCTGTGCTGTGCAGACCAGAGAGCCATTGCAGATCCAGTCCAGTCATGCGTGCATTGTCCAGAGGGCCTTGCTTATCGCTGACCCGTCGAGTCCGGTGTGCCCAGCAGTCTGTCCGAGAAATCTTTGACCAGAATCCCTGACGGTTCCATTCAAAACATTGGTAGTGAGTATCCATAGTATAGGATTGTCACTAGCCTATGTACTATCTATAGTCAGCCCTAGCCAAATCAAAGCTCTCTTATATCCAGAACTGTATTGCTAGAAATCCTTTTTTGTTTTGCCTGAACTCTCTCTGATCCTATAATCCTTCTGTCATAATATTGTTAAAATCATCTTTGCGCTGACATAGTTCATCTGAAGAGGCAAGCGTCTCGTCGGGCAAAAACCTGATCGGTGACGTCCTGATCTGGTGACTGCGCTGTTGTGTAGTTTGTATCTTCCTAGTCCATTCGTAGTCTAAAGAAACCTTGTTTGTATTTTAAAAGCGCATTCTTGTTTTACATTTTTCCTCTTTCTGAAAAAAAACAACCTCCACAGAAACGTTCATACCTTCTTCATCTTTTATGCTAGAAATGAAATGTAAGTGCCTACTTGAAGCTACCACCGTAGGATTTCCAATGAACCCAAAACCGCATCACAATTCCTTATAGTGATTCTGCAATCGTGCTTACCGTGCGCAGAAAAGTTTGCCGCAAATCTTTCGTTTGACTAAAATCTATAACGTGTGAAATAGCTTTTCATTGCACCCGACCTCAAAATTAAGTTTTCAACGTGCTTATCACTCTTAAACAACTGCTAGTGTTTGCCTGAACCCATATAAAGCGGCTCCCATTAGAATTTCAACAATTTTAGTGATTTAGACCATTTTCAGTGTTTTCACCGGTTCATTCAAGCCAACTTTAAAATCAATTTTGACAAGTTTGCAAAGTTTGCAATCATTCCTGTTTCTCTCTCTGTGTTTGCTGGGGGGAAATTGGGATTCATATATTTGCTTGAGTTCTGCATTCCTGAAACCTGATCTCTCTCTTTCTATCTCTTTATATTGCATATTGGGGGGATTGAGGGGGTGCGCAGGGGGAAAGAGTAACCATATTGCTATTGATTTGAACAAACCCACAAAGGTATTATTTCTGTGATGCATTATTTTTTCCCATCACTACTCCTTGTGATTAAAGAGATTGTGTAGTCTGACATCTCCCCATTGGTGATTATTGTATAACCATTAAAAATAGTGTGATGTATATTGTGCAATACATAATAAATATTTTAACTTTGCAAACCAGCCTGCTTCCTAGTTCAGTGTGGGGGAGGTGGGTAGGGAATTGAAAGGGAGGGGCGTGATATACGTGGTGCATCGTTAAGAAATAAAATAACTTATCGACACAAATAATTAATTAAGGGTTTCAGCTGTGCATCACACGCTAGGCATTGACTTAGGTGAAGTGCCGGGTTGAAATCACTTACAGTACAATGAGGGGAAATGTGCAGGTTTACCACATCAGTTTCTATGAATGGCTGACTGGTGTTAATATAGTATACAATTCTGCACATGCTACATTACACGCCATACAGTCTAAACAGAATATTCCCTGAGAATAATGGTACCTGCCCAAGATGCGGGCCAGCAGAGGTGGGATGTCTACACATGTTCTGGTCATGCCCAAACCTGTCCTACTATTGGTCGTATATGTATAAGGTTATGTCAAAAATAATTGGTAGACAGCTAGACACCACCCCAATGTCCACATTGTTTGGGAAATGGCAAGACCCAGTGGAAAACAACAGATCCTTTCTAAATGTTGCAATATATTAGCAAAAAAGATGTATACTGCGGAAATGGAAAGCTAGCTGCCCGCCGTCCACACAAGAATGGTTGAGAGATTTAACCTGGGTGAATGAAACTGAAGGAATTACACTGGTGTGATCCCAACATCTGTTATCATATTAACAAATCATCACATTTCTGGCCTAAAAGTAAAATAAATGAATGTAAAAAGAAACACAACAGGAACAAAAACCAGTGGGAAGCGACGGGGCTCCGGCACAGTGCTCTCCTTAATACAGAACAACTTGTCAATGTCAACACTTGCTTCTTTGATCAATTGTATAGTCAAAAATAAAACATAAACACAAACAAAAGAGAGAAAAACACATTTAAAGACAAGGAATATGTGACATACATGTACGGTATCACATGTTTAGCTTAGGTGTTTCATTAGTGCATAGTCAGTTTAACTCATGTGATATTTTCTGTCTGTTACTTCGGACTAGGCACCCTCTCTAGGTTTATTATTATTTATTTCTTTGTATATAGTAATTAAGCTTTTACAAACATTCATTTGACACATCCAATTAAATTTGCATAATTAAAAACAGTAACAGATACAATTACAGTAGATACATATTAAAACGTATGCAATCATTATAAACCCATAACATAGTAACCATTTTCATCAATACAGTGGCTCATCTACTTCCATATTATCTTTAAACACAGAATTCATATCAATTGATCTTAAGAAACTGTAAGAACCAGCTTATATATTAAAATCACTCATAATCTCTCCACATGCCAGCCTCGATGGATGAACCAACCAGTCAAGCAACTGATATTTAATACAATTTATCATTGCAATTGTATATTTGGCATGATATTAATAATCATTTCCCACAATCTCAACAGTGCAAAATTAACCCCACCATTCATTGTATTCAGACAATATATCCAGAATGGGTATGACTTAAAAGCCACAATATCATGTATAAAGCAGCCAAGGATTACAATTATAGACAGTGCCATCCCAATGCATTCGGTAAGCAAATGTCTGGCGGTTTCAAGAATACTATTATTTTTACATATCCGACATGTGCACTTATTATGGGCAATATTATAGTTTGCCACAAGTTTCGCCAACGTCGGCAATTGGTTTGTTCTAAGCTTCAGCAGAAACATTCTCAGAGCAGAGCTTGGACAGTATATAATATATCTTTGCGTCTATGCACAACCTTTGACACTTCAGCGCTGATTGGTGATTAAATCAAGTGGCAGGTCTGTGTCAATAGTCAATAAGATTTTATTGTTAAGGGGGGCTTGTTCTCGTTTTTCCAACCCCCTTTGACCGTTCGGTAATGGCTGCTAGCCTAACTCTCGGGGCAGTAGAAAGTTTCGGCAGGTATCTGTGTCTTAACCATTGCCTTCCTCAGGATCCTGTTCAATTTCTATTGGGGGACACCTGTATAAAGACATACATAAGAAAAGGTAGCATGTTTCTAATAACAATATAAATGATACATATTTGTATATATATATATATATATATATATATATATCACCATGTCGGTGGGGGTGGCTATAGTGGATATGTGTACTAACCTCGATGGTTGTCTTATCCTGGGGGTTAAAAATCCAGGGATGCAGCCTTATCAAAGCTGTGGGTCTGGTGGGCAGTGTATCCGGTATGTCTCCTATGGCAAGCAGAACCCATAGGTTAACCAAAAAGGGAGCTCTGAGGCCTATGTGCACAGCGTGGCTAAAGTGACACACTAGTTGGCCTACAGGTTAAGGTTAAAAGCATCATAGGGTAAAGGTAATCCTTACCCGTGGCAGTTTTTTGTCCAGTGGTGTAATGCTGCACTGTTCCAATGTGGTTGTTGTCAGCCTCTATGATGTCGCAGGCTCGGGGGGGGTTTCAGTTTCCCCTTTAATTCTGACCGTTGTGGCGTGTCTCACCCCATGGAGCACGCGCGCAAGGTTGCCAATCATCTAAAGGGTGGCCGAGGTTCCTGCAGACCTAATGCCGTCTTTGGAGAGAGAAAATATCTCCCGGTGCAGGATGGACTGGATCTGTGTCTATAGGTTGGCGCTATAGCAAAGACAAAAAGTACAAGGTCTCTGTTTTGGCTTCAAGATCATATCATTGGCCAAAGTGTACTAAAAACCTTGAGGCCATCATGAATGTATGTTAAGAACAACCACCTATACTAAATGATGTATAATAACGCTATGCCAATAAATATGTGAACACACCCAGACTGGACCATTGACATCCCATCAAGTTATTGGTAGCGCGTAATAACTCCATTACATACGCATGTGCCAAGAAAATGCACCAAGAGCCTTGTGATCATCATGAATGTATGTCAGCAACAACCACCTACACTTATTGGTGTCTGATAACGCAATGCAAACATATATGCGAATAGACCCGTACTGGGGCCTTGACATCTCACCAAGATATTGGCATTGTTTAATAAGATCAATTTTATTGCCCATGTTTGTGAAACATAACTGTTTTGTATTTTATGTAACTCACACACTTTGTATGTATGTCTATTTTGATCACCAATTGTAAGAATGCAACTCCTGCTAACATCCTACCAACCTTTATTTCCATTGTTATATTAACTGCATGCATCACATGATGCCACTTAGGAATATTCACCTAATGTAAGAAGAAAGTCTTGCGTGCACATGGGCTCCCCCCACACACGAACACAGAATAGGAAAACAAACAAAATGGTGGCCGCAGTGTGATGACGTCACCAGTCCAGTGCCGTCATTGTTCACGTAATTGCCAGTGACATTACTTTATTTAAGCTTGTCCTCTGGACACAGAAATCCTCATTTAAGGATCCTGTTGTTCAGAGTCCACCACAATATAATCAAAGTAAGCCGTCACCTGCTAGTTCTATCGAGATTCTCTCCAAGCACTATTTCCATTTAATTGCAAGGAAATATTGTGCATTTAAAAAACAATTTAGGAAATTCATAAACTACTTTCTATAAATGCCCACCTACAGAAAAAACAGAAGCGACAGCTGTAATTGGAGAACACCAGTAGAACACCTTGGAAAACACAAGATTACAAAGTACGACTCCATCTATCAGAGACTACAATATATTAGAAAACGTAGTAGAATGTTGATCTTATATTATAGGTCACTGAAGACCAGTATGAGTGTAGAACATAGACCAAAACAAATGAAGCAAATGCAGGAGAGACAGAAGCAAAGGCGGGTAACCTTCAGGTACACATGCAGCACCCTATGAGAGATATGAATAGAATATACCTAACCTCTGACTGAATGCGTTTGGTCCTCGAGGCTGAAATGCCTTGGATAACATGAAAATGCCTATGTCTGAAAAGAAGGAAAGCTTCATTTTTATGAAAAACGAATTGAAGACTATATAAATCATTGTTTAGCATGAATGTTCATAACTAAATAATGAGAAATGTAAAAAGGTGTGACATGATTAAGAGTAATCAAATGTAACAGGAGCCTGAGCAACCCTAATCCCAGCATTTTACCTACCCCTCAGTGCAAGTGGGGCCCTTCTGGCAACAGAACTGGAAAACATTCAACCTAGATATCAAAAACATTGAATTAAAACTGAAAATATATATGTTCAGCTGTGCCCACTCAACCATTACTTTCTACCAAATCCTGTGCATGACACATTTGTCAACTGTGGGGAATCTTCCTAAATCTCATCCACTGTACCCAATTCCCTAACCTGTAAACAAGTTGTAACCTTTCATACGATGCCTTCTGTTGCTAGGGAGTAATTTTCTGATGGGAAAGGTTCAAGACACATGGTCTTTCATGCTGGGCAGAGGTATCTTGCAGTCACTTAATCAGTCCCTAATCAATGTTTCAATTTACCCCACAAACTGAATGGTAACCTTCCTTGCCCTGTCTCGTTTGGCACCTCAGCATCTGGTAGTGCTTAGCAATGGCTCTGCCTGCTGGAATCTTCCTTTTCTGGATGTCTTCCCTGCGACCTTCATCGCTGTTATTGCATTGACTCCTTGAGTTTGCTACCCTCCTAGCTGTTTCCACATCCTCCAGAATCCTTACACCTCATTTGCCTGTTTCCATCTCCAACAGTCTTTACCCCCTCCACCACCACCTGATATTACTACCTCTTATGATATCTTACCATTGCCTTCTGATGTTATTGCCTACTTTTCACTCCAGCTAGCTGCTTACAGCTTCTTCTAGCCTTCAACAGCCTTCAACCCCACACAGTTCTCTTACAACAACAGAAACTCCTCCATCCACCAGCCATAACTTAGTTCAACAACCGCAGGCATATTGCTCTCCCTCCAGTCCCTGGGTGCAACCTTCCCTGATTGTATGGAACGATGTGCTGTGATTGTGTAAAGGCTTAAATTGGTTAGTTCTTATCAGTGTAACTTTGGCCACTCAACTCTTAGGGGTTTGGCCAAGCCTATGTTCGGCAGGCCAGCCATGTTTTTATGTATATGATTAAAAATTACTAACCTACCTGGGAAGCAATGAGGTACTGTACACAGGGGATGCACCCAAGGGTTACAAGTAGGGTAAAGGACAAGCAGAGGAAATGGGGTTGGTAGTCGTAGCAAGACGGAGGAGAATTCCAAAGGGGAAAATAGGGTTGAGTGGAACGATTAACAATTGGTGAGATGTTCTTTGAAGAGTAAGGGTTTCAAGTTCTTACTGAAGTGTAAGATGGGGGGGTCCAATCTTATCTGTGTTGATAATTATTTCCAGACCAGAAACAGGGTGCCTAACAGGAAAAGTATGTTTCCATATTGGAGTTCTTTGTTTCCAGTAAGGAGATGGGGCACTGGCATCCCAAGATGATGATTTTCTAGACCAAACAGAGGAGTGTTTAATTTGGGACTCCTTTGTTTTGAAACTTGTTTCTGTGATCCTCTTCACTAGCTGTTTATGCCAAGCTAAGAACTGTGGTATTTCTCGAATGAGCATTACAGATTTAGGCTATGCTGCTGTGACAGAATGTCATCTGTGAAGGTGGGAGCATGTTCTTTTTTTAATTATTTAATAATAATATGATGCAGGTAATTATTTTTCTGAAAGTGAAATCTGCTAATCACACATCACTTTCATAATCCTCCAAGTGCCAAAATACAAAATTCACACTTTTAACTTGCTGTGACCTTCATCTGATATCCACAGAAGCAGCCCCAAAATGGAAACAGGGCAGGTTTTGAAGGTCTCATGTGCATTCCTAAACATACTTGCTTGAACACAATGTAGAACTAGGCAGAGGTAGCTTTTTACCTGTCTGCCCCTCTGGTTTAATATTTCATAAATATATTCCAAAGAACGTATATGTCAGGTTCAGATTCATATCTAAGTATACGCTTTGTCTAATGTTGGCATGGTGGCAACTGCAATCACATAATTATACAGCCACAAGTAATTCATGTCATTTATTGTTTCCTTTGTGGACAGTGACTCATTTATGACAGAGCCTGGTGTGTGTTGCGTTATCTTCGCTGGGGAATCCACAACAACCATGCCTTGTCTATCCCAGGAAGCCTTCTAGTTGATCCCCTGAGAAGAGTCAGCACCTTCCTTCAGGGATGAGAAACACTCCTTAGGAACCCCACTAGGTTCTGTAATACAAAGGCCCCCTCACACTTAGGGGCTGATTAAAAGATACCTTTTGATTTCGGAAGACAGTGGAAGGGGTGTAGTTAGACCAGCCGAGGAGAGAACATCAGTCTACAGAGGGTTTTGACAATCTTGGAGTTTGCTAGGGCTTCCAAGTGTCCAGTCCCCCTCTCCACTACCTGCAGACAAGGCACTCTGGGTACAACATCAGCTCGCAAAGTAACATTGTTACAACAGCCACAAATGGGCCCTTAACAACAGATTTGCTGTGAACCAATTCACTGTATCAGTTTGCCTATATGGGGGGGCAACCCTCCCCTTAAACGATTAATCTTTGGACACTGCTTGAAGATGGTTTCCCTGGAAAATGATTGGGAGTACAGTCTAGTCCAAAGTCCTCTGCCAGAGAGGCAAAGACCAGGAGCTCTGAGGAAGAGTACATCTCTTCTACCTAACCATCCAAAGGGCCAATTTGGGATGGCCAGCTAGCGGGACAAGGTACTGGAAATGTTAGAACCCTGCAAGTGCTCTCTAAACGCATTGCCCCAGAGATCCCAAGCTAGGTCTCCCAGCAGCCAAAGAATCAAGAAACAACCCCTGGTTTTAAAAACATTTTGTACCTGTGTCAATGCTAGTTTGGGCACTTTTAACACCATCCAAGCTGCTTTAATGGGACCAGTATAGTAAACTCTGACCTCGGTGCTCGAACAGGCCTGCATCACTGAGTTTTACTTGACACCTATGCTCTCTGCATCTGAGACATGCCATGTTTTCCAGCATCCCCACCTTGAATTACATGCCTTGTTACTAGCCTCATCGATCGCCAAGCCGTCACTGCTGCAGTACCCCCAACACTAAGCTGAGCCAGTCAAACCCATTGGCCACAAAATGCCAATCCTGCTTCTCTGCCTCTGAGGCTGCTGAGTCTTCCAGTACCAACAACCCGACCCTGCCTGCTATCCCCAGCGAAATCGACCTGCAATCTGTTACTTCCGCTGAACAACAGTGCATTGTTGGAATCCATTGCCACCACTCCTTTCCATTCCCTTGCCCAGCACCAAAAGTGCCCAGATTCCCAGTTTGATGCCAAAAGGCCTGGCTCAATGCTCTCTACAGATAGACATGAACTAAGGTATTTGAAGTGGCCTTATCAGACTGATCTGCCTCAAAGGACACCAGTGACTTTTAAGGCCCCACTACCCACCTTTAAAAAAACCTATTCATTATCCTTGACATTTTGCTTCTGAAATGTTTACACTCACCCTTGCCTACCAACACTGAATGTCCCTTAATTTAAAATCTGCTTGATCTGTGTTTTCACTTACAGGGGTGGGCCAGTTGTATTTTTATTAGTGGTCTGCATTTGTGTTAGTTTCATTAAAGATCCTATTTTTGTAGAACCTTGGAAGGACATTCTTGTATTTTGGTAAGTCATGACTATCGTTGTTTCGATTACTTCTGTAACAGCTTACTGGCCTCATGGGGAGTATAGCCTGCCTGCCTGCGTGCACTACCCAAAAAGTTAAAGGAGGTATACCTTCAGGGTCGTGCCGTTTCACCTTTGTGATTGTGATATTCATTTTTAAATTTACCTAATACAAACCTTATATAGAGCTTTTCTTAAAAAAGTGCTGAACAGAGATACAGATGTTACAATCAAAAATGGAAAATGATGGAATAAACCATTAAAATAAACTCACATTGTAAGATAAAGACTGGAGCAGATACATGTTTTGATTATTTTTTTAATGACAAAGTGAGGGACAAGAGTGAATATCCAAGTGTAGGAGCTAGAAGTTGAAATGTGTGGATTCAGGAGGGTGCACACAGAGGACAAAGAACAGATAGAAGGAATTGGGAAGCAGAGCAAAGGTCTGGAGATGGATAATACAAGGGGTTATTCAAAGTATAACTGTGGGGTTTGGAGTACTGTAGGCAGTTTAGCCACAACACATCCCTGTCCTTCTCCAGAGCAGTAGTTCATTTTAGCACAATGGTAAGTATTTTATCTTTTTATTTTCATAGTTAATATTGTGTGAGCTTGGCTTATGAATGATACTTTGTTCCTCTGGAAAATCATTTGCCCACCAGAGAACATGGGTGTTGGAATGTTGCTTCATTGTGTTAGTTTCTCTGCATTCGTGATGTCACGAACAGGAAACCAGGTATTTGTGGAACTGTGCTGCTCATTTCAGGTTCTACAAACCTACAATTAACTACTTTAAATGTCCAGGTGAACCAGCGTAAGTAGCATTTTATATGCAGCGTTTTTTGATTGCATAAGAAGGGTTTCCCTTAAAGGGAAATCCTTTTTTTTTTTCGAACATGGCAATTGTGGAACTTGCAAAAGTGGTCTTTAGGCTTCTCAAATGTGAGACACAGGTGTTTCCCTAGCATGCCAAGCATTACCATAATTTACGTCTCATTCTAAGCCTGTAAGGCTGGTCCCTTTGCCAGGCCAATATGATTGAAAGGGCATGTCCCCTGGAAATAACTCGTGGAACAGTAATGGCACTGTCCAATGCCCTATGTTGGGGACCAAGATAGGTTGGCTAGGGGTGCCTCCCCAGCCTCCCCCCTAGTCCAACATACACTTTAATGTTTTATGATTCTTTAGGATATTTATTGAGTGTGACCCTAGCTTTGGGAAGCGGCAGCTCACTTTACATGTGATAGGGGTAGTGCACAGTGAATAAATTATTTCTCAGGGAATCAATAAAAGGAAGTTTAGGCCTCACAATAGGGGGATGGGCAATTCGGCAGCAAGGAATATACAAGCAACGGGGGGGGGGTAAGATCACCCAGTATCAAATTTAACGTGTGATTTGAGGCACATCTGTCCCCCCTAATTAGCTTCCTCCTGCTAATCACCAGAGAAAAGCAGGGGAGAGAGGAATTCGACACAGGTCAAAAATGGATAGGGTGATGTAAATACTTGGCATAAAAAATCCAAATGTTTACTGACACAGGGGAGCATAGTAAGACTGTCCTTACATACAGTGACAATTCTTGAACTAACAGCAGTAAATTAAAGTGTATAACCCTTAGAAGTGTTTATTTGTCGGCCAACGTTGCCCAGTTATAGTTCATTATTACTAAGTAATATCACTTCACTGCACTGAGGCAAGGAGCCGTGATGGAGTCTTGAGTTTGAATGCCAATAGTGTAAACACCAGTGCGCCTCAATACTTATCAGCCATGCACAGCACGTTACACCATAGGGACAAATTGGTGACCCTGAAAACACTTACAGGAATGGGTGGCCTTCATTATGTAGGTTTTATGCTGAGTATGCTGCTCCTGAAGTACTGATGTAGATCAGAGGACACACCTATGGGGATAGGGCGTTGAGGCAGCTGGGTTCCTCTTAGGCATTTTCTGGGCTCCCTTGGGAATGATCTGTATTTATACCACCACTTTCCAAACACTGCACTTAGCAGTTGTCTAGTTAGGTTAACATGTGGCATTAGGGAATAGCCAATTGGCTTTGGTGAAACAGCTCAGTTTACTGCTATTTGTATAGTACTGCACCGGACCTGTGTCTGTGTGTCAGGATTTCTAAGTGTACTAGAAATGGAGTGAGAAACAGGAATGTTGTCTGGCCGAAATTGGAGGAAATGGGCCTGTAACACAAATGAATTTGCTTCAAAATAAATATAGTTGCAGACCTCACCCACGAAGGCAGGAACTGATAACTATCTGTCTGTTGACATGTGAGCACCTCACTGCAATATCAAAATAAGTGTGCTGATGGTGAGTTATCTCTTGAGTTAGGATCTCTTCTTAGGAGCTCCTAATCCTCCTCAAAATCTGCTTTGGTCTCATCCATCTCTTAAGGCCCTTGTGTGGACCTTGTACTTCACACCGTGGACCTGTATTACGCCATTGAAAGACATTGGAGTTGGGTGTTTAAGTTACTCTCAGAGCCTGTGTACCTCACTAAAAACCTGTTGTTTTCTATAATTCTGAAAGGTTACTCTTACTCTAAGAGGCTAAATCTCCTAATGCAGGGAGAGTCCCTGATCTTCTTCAGCGAGAGATCTGTGAAGGTACAATATTAGCCATTTAGTAACTGTGTCCAGACTACTGCAATATGTCTGCCTACTGCCTCTTAGATGCTTATTTTCTTTCACCTAGATGCCTTGGTTGCTTAAAATTGATTCTAGAAGACCCATTGCTTGCGCACATAGCATTTGACCTCACTCTCAGACTCTGCATGTCACGGCTTTCCTATTACTGAGTCCCACTCTGCGCATTGTACCTCTCATTGCCACCAGTTGTCCTAGGCCTTCCTGTACCCATCAGTCACTAGTGTCTTAGGTCTTTGTGTTAAAGTCGAATCTAGATGTCAGTTTGCTTGAATATCCTCATTGCATTTCCGCAGCTTAAATGCTCTAAAATGTACTGATTGCGGCTTTCCAGTGACTAGTGTTTTAGGTCTTTGTGCTAAAGTCGAATCCAGATTTCAGTTTGCTTGAATATCCTCACTGCATCTCCACAACTTAAATGCACTAAATGTACTAATTGCGGCTTTCCAGTCACTAGTGTTTCAGGTCTTTGTGCTAAAGTCGAATCTAGATGTCAGTTTGCTTGAATATCCTCATTGCATCTCTACAATATAAAGGTACTAAATGTTAGTTCACTGTACCTCCCAGACACTAAAATTCAGGCATATCACTGAAGTATCTACGGCCAAACATAATATCTAGACGCCAGCTTACAGTATGCTTCTGGCATAGTTAAGAAAATGTCCCCCACTTGCCTCACGAAAGCCACCTTGACCCTAATACTATTCACTGTCATATCCAGCATAATGGCCTTCACTCTCAAAACCAGCCCTCCCAAGGATAGAAACCTGAGACTCAGGTCCAGACTGCCTAGTATCTATGAACCGGTAGGAAACCACCAAAATAACGACAACAGACGTACTACTACCCAACTAAAAAACCTGCACTGCTCACCTAAACATTCCAATCACACCGGTGATCAAACTCCTACTATAACTTGCACAACTTTGGACACCCTATCACTTAAAGCCTGTCAATGCAGCAAACCTAATAGTCCTCTAACACTACTAGGAGCTCTCATCAACGCGAGATCAGTGGTGGCTCATGCCACAGAAATTGCGGACATCCTAAATAATGACAACTTGGACCTATTGGCCATAACTGAGACCTGGCTTCATGAGGCTGCAGGACCAACACTAATGCTAGCAGTGCCTGATAAATACCAAATTCTCAGAGCCAACAGGCCCAATGCCAGAGGCGGCGGACTAGCCATCATCTGCAAATCTACCCATCCCATCAGACTTGCCACATCAGTCTCCTACTCATACTGTGAAGTACTTACAGACAAAATGCCCCTCTCTAACAACCGCACACTCTCAATCCATTTAATATATACACCCCCAGGGCACCTAGGCACCTTTGAAGATGACTTAACTAGCCTTATAGCCAATAACACTAAAGACCACTCCCAAACCCTACTACTGGGAGACTTTAACCTCGGCTTTAATGAAACAGACAATAAATACGCAGAATCAGTTGCAGCCCTGCTCAAGGACCCCAGCCTTGATCAAAAAGTCCTCTCCCCCACCCACATCAAAGGAAGGACCCTCGATTGGGTATCGGAACTGAACTGCAACATCAGTATCACCGATATTGTTCCACAAACATGGACAGATCATTATCTAATAACCTTCTCCGCCACTCTGTATCTCCTTAGCCCCAAAATCAACAACATGGTTCCCCCTCTCCCGACCAGAAGTAAGAAAGACATGACTGCTGAAAACATTATCCCTCTCCTCCTTCCAGCCATATCTGGATTGGAAAGTAACAACCCAACACCCTGGTAAATACTTTCAATGATGCTATGACCAAAGCATTAGTCGTAGTTGCTCCAGCCAAACTACATAAAGCTAAACAGGAAGCCCATTTAAACGCCTGGTTTACGCCCCACCTCAAATCACTAAGACTACAAAAAAGAAAGCTCCAATCCATCAGGCGCCACTCTCCCACTGAATACAACAAAAACAACCTAACCAAATTTGCCAAATCTTACAAAAAATAAATTATCAAAACCAAGAAGAACACCTTTAATGACAGGATTGCAAAAGCCAACTCTAATACTAAAGAGCTCTTCACCATCCTCCGCGAGCTGGAATCCCCTATTCAACCAATAGACAACGCCCCTAAAAACAAAGCTTGGTGCACAAACATACAAAACGCCCTTGCTAACAAAATGTCCTTGCTTCAATGTAAAATTGCTAAAAAAAAGGACACACTTCCACCTCTGGACCAACAAATACCCCAATCCCAAGAGAATAAGACCACTGCTCCATTTAGATTCAAATCTTTCTCCATAATTGACACAGAAAAAATAATACTCTCCCTCAAACCGTCAAACTGTAAGGGCGTCTCCTGCCCAGCACAATTAATAAAGGACGCAGCTAGGGATCTAGCTCCCTTCATTTCCAAACTCATAAACTCTTCCTTTAAATCCAACACGGTACCAACCAACCTCAAAGAATCATGAGTCCTCCCATTATTGAAACAACAAACTCAGGACCCCACTATCCCCACCAACTACAGACCAATCACCACAGTGCCTTTTCTACTAAAAATCCTAGACAGAGCTGCCTACATACAAATCCAGGATTACCTGGAGGCTAACCACCTGCTTGGCACACGTCAATCTGGCTTCCGCCCACTCCATGGCACGGAAACAGCTCTGCTAGACCTCAAGACACAAATTGAGGAACTTAAGGATAACGAGAAAGCAGCCTTGCTCCTCCTACTGGACTTGTCAGCTGTGTTTGACTTGGTGGACCATGCAGTCTTATGCAACCACCTCGAATCTGCCGCCAACTTCACCGGAGATGCTATAGCATGGGTCCAATCCTTCTTAGCAAATCGCACCATGCGAGTCTTCTCCACCACCAACTCAGCTGACCCTATCAAAATAACCTGCGGTGTCCCACAAAGATCCTGTGTCGACCCCACCATGTACAATATCTTCACCAAGCCTTTGTTTGACATATTGGACAGATTGGGTGTCATCTACACAAACTACGCAGATGACACCCAGATCCTCATACCCCTTTCGGGCGACTACGAGACAGACTCTGCCTTGGTGAACAAGATATACACTCTCATTCAGGCATGGATGGCCGCACAAGGCCTCTGCCTGAATGACGATAAAACAGAACTACTAATCTTAGGCTCTGAAGCCAACATCCAAAAACTATGCCCAAACTACACATCCTTCAGCATTGATAACAACCCTATCAAGGTGATGTCTGTGGTTAAAACCCATGGATTCTATCTGGACTCCTCCCTTACTCTCAAGAAGCAGGTCAACTCCCTCACCTCCTCCACCACCTACACCTGCAAACTCATCCGTGCAGCTAGACCTTACCTCTCCAGTGCCAGCTGCATCACATTAGCTAACGCCCTTATCATGTCTAGGTTACATTACTGCAACGCCCTATATTCTGGAACCAATAAATATATCACTGATAATCTTCAAAGACTACAGAACAATGCCCTAAGAGCAGCACTAAATATCCCCTACAGAGAGCACATCACTAACTTCAGGAAAGAGGTTAACTAGTTAAAAATAACGGACAGAATCCTACTTAAAACAGCATGCCTCACATCTAAATGTCTAAACAACCTAGCCTCCCCGTAACTTATGGAAAAAATCAACAGGAAAATCACCATGCGACCTACGAGATCTGCTAACACCTCCAAACTAGGGTTTAAACGTTCCACCACGGGAGGAACTAGCTTTCCTGTCAAAGCTGCTCACTGCTGGAACAAATTACCACTTGACCACAGAACGGAACAACTGTACCCGAAATTCAGGCACAAGATAATCAATTGGCTGCGCGCCAATGACACATAACTTACACCCAGCTTCCTACCTAGCCACGACCTACCCTTTGCCTGGACACTCCAAGACATGCCCTGCTTCTGGGTATATGTTTGTATATATTCTTGTATATATTTGCTTTTTGCCGTTGTGTTTTATATGCATATGCTTGTATATAGTCTCACATATATTTGCTCTTCTTGCCATTGTGCTGTATATACTCATGCCAAATACTGTAACAAGCTTAAATCTTCATGTAAACTGTTGCGCCCGGCTACCCATGGGTTTGGCGCGCATTAACAAATAAACAAACAAACAAACATTAAGAGAAATGTGTGGCATATGTGGCCATGTGGCTGTCAATAGGCATGAATACCACTGGACTGTGGGCTGCATCAATTACAAAAGCTAAAAAAGTGTCCAGCAGAATCTGATATCTGTTGAAAAGCCTGGCTGGTGAGATCCTCCAACAAACACTGACTCTGGGCCTCCTAACAAGTGTGACGGTCCAGAAATAAGGGTGCCGGTCGCACCGTACTAGCATCCTTTCCAGACCACCACACTACAACTCTGTGGGTGGGGGTGATTACGCCTGACAGGTCTGACCTGCCTGGCATAAAGGCACCCGCCCACAGATTTTTCATGGAAGTACCGCCACCATTAGCAACAGTGCCAGACCTTCAGTGTCCCATTCCCATGGAGTCCAATGGGACTCTATGGGAATGGGGACTTACAATTTGCACCGCCTGGACTTGTAATGTCCCGGTGACAGCGGGATCCTAGGTGGTAGAAACAGTGTAACGAGTCTGGCGGCAACCCACCTGTAGGACCGGCGGGTTACCGCCTGACTTGTTATGAGGCCCAATATCCAGCAATATTCAGCAATATCCGGCAATCAGAAGGGTGGAATTTGCTTGAGGGCATACCCCATGCAAACACAACTATGCTGATTCTACATGCTGGATTAGTAACACAGTGCCAGCACAATCTAGGCAAAATCTACCCAATTGTAGACAAGCTGTTCATTTGCTAAACGAGGGGTGTTTTTAAGTGTACACCCACAGATCTTTCATACTATGAAAAGCACAGGGCATGGGGAATTCAGTCCTGTCAGCTCAGCAGAGACATTAAAACCTAGCAATCCATGGGGTATCTGAACAGAAATTAGGCTGCTGGAAAACAATCCAGCAAAGCAAAAAGAGCACCTGCAAACAAGAATCTCTGACACTTCAAACTGTTGAAATGTTTAAAATCTTCAGTGAACAAAACTGAAACAGGAAGTTTACACCCTTCAGAGGTCCTAAACACTGTCAGTTAAGCTGTACCAATTTGTGGACAGTGCGGGAAAAGCCATCAAAGTTAGTTGTAAGAGGATTCAATTCAGCACTACAGCTAAGTTAACGCCTAGTCTAGAATACTGAATGAAAACCCTTATTGATATATCTTTAGGTCCAGTTCATGCGTTCTGGATGACTACCCCTATATAACACCCCTCTCTTGGAATCCCCCTGACCCCACTGAGCCAAGAAGTAGTTCTGTTTTGCAAGTTAAAAGGGTTTATTTGATAATTTAAACAATAGATATATATATGACACTTTATAATAAATTAATAATTGAATATCACCCTTAATCTGATATGATAAAGATTAACAATGGAGAATCTGGCACTAGCACACTTCTTTATAATCACTAATGAGTTGACAGGAAATGGATAAGATAGCACACTGGTAAATAGGAACAAAAGTATAATGTGGTAGAGGATGCTTTATGTAAGCTCAGGTGGATGCAATATTCAATGAATGCAGTACAGAAAATACTCAATAGGATTTCAACCAAACAATGTAATCACTTTTCTCTGGCTATTCACTCCCCCCCTCTTTATGCAATGCAAGGAAATGGAAGGAAGCACACAGTTCTCAGAAATGCAATCAATGTAATCAGTTCAATCCAGCAAGCTTAGACAACAGAAAACAGATAGGAGTTTTGAAATCACAGGCCCAAATTGCTTTGATATGTGCTGGCAATGAATTAAAAAAATATGCTAAACGCTTTTAATTCCCTTACAGAGGTTCAGGGTGAGTGGTATCTAGTTAATATTAGTCCAGGCTCACACTAGCAATGATGCAGGGATAGTTAGCAGGTTAAACGAATTTCTGGCAAGTGGAAAGCAAACAGCAGCAGTTTTTACATGTGAAGAAATTGCAAATCGCGGTAAAATTCACGGATGCGTGTTCCGCGATTGCGGTAAAACTATAAGGGGTAGGAATGCGGTTCTTGGTACGATTCAAAGCTACGATTCTAAGCTATCAGAGGAAAGTTACTGCAAGTCTCTAGCCCAAACGGTCGCGGAGATATGAGCGATTTAATAAAGGTCGTTTTTCGGTTTGCAAATTTCAAAAGCTCAAAATGACAAGTGCAGCTTGCAACTAGAAATGACAGGTGACAGCTAGGAGGCAGTCCTACTTAGGTTAAATAGATTGAATTAGATGAATTTAAACTAAGAGATTGGTTCTACACAGTTCTGCTGAGTACTCACACTATATTCTTGAATTAAATGGGCCTCATCACGGATCTGGTCAGGGTTTTAGACTGGACTCTGGTCTGGTCTGGTCTGGCCTCTGCACTTCACAGTGATCTGGGTCAGCTCTCTCTGGTTCTCTGGTCTGGGTCTCTAGTTCTGGATAGATTGAAGTCTCTAGTTTGGCTTTCTGGAGGTTGATGGAGGTAAGTATGGATTTTTCCGGCAGAGCGTCCCGCTGCAGATGGATTTGGAAGGTTCCCTATCTGTCCTGTCTGTCTGCTTTTATGTGTTTAGAATGTGGGTGTGTTCTAGCATCACTGACCCTACCTCTCTCTCAGCTTCTAATTGGTCAAACTTCCATTTATCATTTGATTGGGGAATGAACTGTGAGTCAGAGGGATGTCATTTTACAGCCTGCAGAAAGTCCACTCCTCCTGTCAATTTACACACAAATCTAGATTTGAAACAAATACATATTTGCAGAGGTACATATTGTTTTAAAATCATATGCACCCATCATGCATTACAGGAGGTATCCCCTGTTCAAACACTGCTCTTCCTGGGAGCTTGGATTCAGAAATGACACATATTTCACTTTTTAACTGATTTTTCAATTTCTGACATTGACCCAACTTTACATACATGTGCGCAGGGAGTAGGGACATTAACTGATGAAGTTTCAGATTTTTAACATGCATACATTTAGAGTTATATCCACTTTTCCGCTGACACCCCCCTGAACATGCCACCGGGTCGAAAAACCTCTTAAAATGTGGGCAGAAAAATCACAAGAATTATGGTGTCCTTTATAAAATTTTCACATGTCCGCTCTATGAGTTATTCATCTTTTTAAAGTTATGTTCTGGCTCCAAAGGGGTGTGGTTTACCCTCAGCACAAGGTTGAATTTCTGGTTAATCCAGTTCTGCCAAGCCAGCTTGCTCTCACAGGCAGTGCCCCTCCCAGCTCCTGCCAAGAGGAAGCTACATTTTACGACTGCGGTAATAAAAACCTTTGCCTGAGTGAAGAGGGCTTTGTTCACTCTCCTGCAGAGCACAGATAATTCAATTATCAGATAGATGGCATATCCTTAGTGTGGGCAGCAAAAGGAAGGTTGGCCTGGGAACACAGCTGTGACTCAAGTTTCCCTTCTGATGGGGGTAGTTGCCAGGCAGAATTCAGTTCCTTAAGCCAGGTTTCAGATAAAATGTCACTTTTTGTTCCCCAGTTCCTGCATTCAAATAAAACTAAACATTTTCACATATGCAGCTAGAAGGCTGATTCTAAGTTTAAAACTATGACATTTAAACAATTGCAACCTATGTGATACTCAAAAGTAGGTCACTCAGTCAATTTAAACATTTTCGATTTTAGTGTCTTTAAATCCAGTGCAACTTAAACTGCTGACTCCATAGCTCTGCCAGTTTTGTTATAAGCATTTTTCTGGGCTCTTCATTTCCCAGATTTTGTAGGCGCACAACACTCCATTCTACCAAATGTCTGCTGGTGTCCAGTGAGTTTTTAGATGTGTTGCAATGTTTAAAATAGACACTTTGGCTTGCCTTCAGAGAAACACAGGGTGGTTTTAAACTGCCGGCTTTTGGATAGTGGTGAGTACTGGTACTACACCCATTTTTGGGATTTAAGAAAATGAATTCCCAACAATTCTAGGTTGCATTTGGCAATCAGCATTTCCATTCCCAATGGTTTCAGACTACTGTGCGGGTAGTCCAATGGTGGTTTTAAAGCGCTTTGAAGCTAACCGGCGCTACTGTTTTTCCTTTGGCAACCCATTTCCCTCATGGCAACCCAGCCTTTCATTCTCGCACTGGTGGGTGGCAAGTGAGGCAACCATTTTAGTGTGCGCACAAACTGCGCAGCTTTCCTGGATTTCAGCGCACATGTGGGTTTTCCGCCATCTTGAATTTTCTAAGCCCACAGCACCAAATGTTGCAGCATGATAGCTTAAACGTGGGTCAGGACACCCAACAAGCCCCCCCACGCGACTGCCCCTTGAATTTGAGTCGATGGGGAGTCGCGTGCACAAGGGTTTTGACCCATGCACCGGTCTGTCCGCATAATCTTCTTCCTCTTCTGTAGATGGCACAGTTCATCATCTTCTTCTCCATCCGGTACTGATCGATCGGTTCTCCTCGCCAGTCCTGATGGGAGTATTGGGCGGTCCACTGGGCCCATTGGATCTTCGTTCCCGGTCTCCGGATCGTCCTCCTTGGCCAGTCTCAAGGTCTTCTTTCTCCTAGGACGACAAAGGAAGAGCGGCAATACCTACTCATAGACGTTTTTCCACCACTGTTGAGATGGTGGGACAGCATATGCATTTCATCATGACGAAACATTACATTCTTATTTTAAAAAAAAAACAGTATAACTAAGAGACAGTTTCATGCAAATCACCATATTTTAGAGACTAGATGTGGTATGTTTTATGATTGGAACAGAATTAGTCTGAGACAGTACCCGCTAGGATTCCAGAGGATTCCTCCAGTTGTTGCAGAGTGTGCCTGGGATGGCAACATTTCAACTGGTTTATGTGGACCCACTTGTCTTCCCCCTCTGCCGAACCGCCTTTGGGGATGCGGATCTTGTAGGCCACAGGGGAGATCTTATCGACGATCTCAAAGGGTCCCTTCCATGTAGGCAAAAATTTGCGCTGCTTGGCCTGGTTCCTTTGGAAGTTGTATAGATAGACCCGGTCTCCCACCTGATATTCCTTCCTGGAAGTTTTCAGGTCATAATGGGTCTTCATGCTATCAGCCGATCTTTCTAGATTCCGCTGAGCATAAGCAAAAGCATGTTGGAGGTGTTTCCTTAAATTCTCTACATACTCATGAGTAGTGGAGGCATTTATCAGTGTCTGCTCTTGGGTCCTGTAGAGCAAATGCTGAGGAAGCACCATCTTGCGCCCAGTCATCAACTCAAATGGTGACATTTTGGTTGCAGATGAAGGGGTAGATCTGATAGCCATTAGGACCAGAGGTAATCGGATATCCCAACTTGGCCCAGAATCTGCCACAAACTTCTTTAATATGCTCACAATTGTCCGGTTATATCTCTCTACTGCCCCAGAAGAAGCTGGTCTATAAGCAATATGCAGCTTTCTCTTGACCCCCAGTATCTCCCACATCTTTGTCATTACTTCACTGGTGAAGTGGCTACCTCTGTCTGACTCAATCCTTTGAGGTAGACCAAAACGGGAAAAGATGTGGTTAATCATCAAGGCAGCTGCAGTTTCTGCCTTGCAGTTTGGGGCTGGGAGACATTCCACCCACTTGGTAAACAAGCATGTCACAGTCAACATGTACTTATTCCCCCTAGCCGAGCGAATCACAGGGCCTACAAAGTCGATTTGTAAATCTGACCATGGCAGTGTCATCCCCCGCTTTTGTAAAGGTGCCCGGTGCGTGAGGGATGATGGCTGAAATTGTGCACACACAAGACACCCCTTCAAATATTGGTTGAGGTCCTGGCCCATGTGTGGCCAGTATGCAACCTCTCTTAAGATTTCCAATGTTGTGTGAAACCCCCTATGACCGGCGGTGGCCGCATCATGGGCGTGACTTAACATCAGGCTTCGGAATGAGGTAGGAACCACCCACTGATCGTGGCCAGCTTTGGATTTCCTTACCAACAAACCGTCTTGGATTCGGAACATTTTTGGACATTTCATCAACACTCTTAGGTCCTCTTTCCCAATGTAATCGGTATCCGTCAGGGGAAAGTTCTCAGGGTCCTCAAGGTGCTGGTAAAATTTACCAATTATTGGATCCCCCTTCTGAGCAGTAATCAAATCAGCATCAGGGGTCTCCTTACTCCATTGTGCAATTGAAAGGTCATTGTGAGCATTTGTCTGGGACCTAGTGATGGCAGTGACCTGGATTTCCCCCAACAGGGACTCAATCTCAATTAGATCCCCTTGGATGGCTCCGGTTTTGGCCAGCTGATCGGCTAAGTCATTTCCAGTTTTGTCTGGTCCCTCTACTTTGGAATGACCCTTGATCTTTTTCCAATAGATGGTCATCTCATTCGAGGTGACCAAATCATCAATGTTTTGGATCAACTTCCCATGTTTCAAGGGTTTGTTGTTAGCACATAACATGCCTCTGGTTTTCCAATTAACCAGGTGCTCCACGAACCCGTTCCGTACATAATCCGAATCTGTGATTATGACCAGTTCGTGGAGGTGATGCTGGACAGCAGAGAGGATGGCCTGATGCACAGCCATCAATTCTGCCACCTGACTACTTCGGGGACCAATTTTGTATCCAGCGGAGGGTTCTGGGGACTCATTCACCCATGCATTCCCTACGCCGGCCACCAGTTCTTTCTCCCCGTTGTTGTCAACATGGTAAGAGCATCCATCCACATACACAGTGGGCATTCCCTCACACTTGTCCTCTTCAAAGACTTTGTGTGGGGAATTAAGGTATGCCTCCATGTTGTCCTTTATTTTTAGACTTTCGTCCTCGAGACAGTTTTCTCTGGCACAATCATGCAAGTCAGCCAGACCTTGCGCGAGTGGACTCTTCTTGTTTTGGCCATATCTGACCTCCACAGGAAAGCCTTGCATTGACAGAATCCAGGAAGTAATTCGGGAATTACTCACATTTCCGGCCCGGATTCTGTCACTTTGGAGATATTGCAGAGGCTGGTGTGGAGTCTCCACTATGATGTGTTCCCCCTGGATAAACGGGCGGTAATTCTTCAATGCCCACACCGTTGCCAGGAGTGCCTTCTCACAATCGTTGAATTTTTCCTCCACAGAGGATAAAGTTTTGCTCGCATAGGAGATTACTTTATTGACCTTGTCATGCTTTTGGTATAATACTGCCGTCAAGCACGTATTAGAGAACCCTGTCTCCAGGAAGAACTCCTTGTTTCTGACAGGGTAAGCTAGGCAGGGCGCTTGTGAGAGGCTTCTTTTGAGTTGTTTTACGGCCTCGGCTTGTTCTGGACCCCATTCCCACTTGACCCCCCCCTTCAGGAGATGAATCAGGGGTCTGGTGATCTCTGCGTAGCCCTCAATGAACTTTCTGCTGTAATTAGTCAGTCCAAGGAGGCTCCTTAGTTCCCGCAGCGTTGTGGGGTCTTTCAGTTTCTGAAGTGCTTCCACTTTCTTTTCCTGGGGACAAAGACCCTGAGGAGTAATCTCATGCCCCAAGAAGTTAACACGGGTTTTACACCACTGTGCTTTCTGAAAGGAAAGTTTTGCTCCGGCGGCCCTCAACTGCGTCAGAACATAACGGATCTCCGCTATGTGTTCCTCCACAGATGAACTTTTGATGAGGACATCATCTACATAAGCCAGGTTACCCCTCGCACCCAAGTCGGGCATGGCTTTGTGTAGAAAAATGTTGAATTCATTGCCGGAGTTGAGGTATCCGAAGGGAGTCCGGGTCCATGTGTACTGCTGGCCCCCAAAGGTAAAAGCCAGCTTGTATTGGTCCTCCTTACTGACAGGCACAGTCCAGTATCCATTGGTCAGGTCTATTGCAGTGAATACCTGTGACCCCTGGATCTGGGCCAGCCCTTGGTCAATGTAGGGCAGAGGCCATCGGGAAGTATGGACCCGTTTGTTGAGCTCCCTGAGGTCGGCGCAGAGTCTCCACTGGCCGTTTGGCTTCAATATTCCCAGCACCGGATTATTGAAGGTGCTGTGGACTGGACGGATTATTCCCCGGGACTCAAGGTTCTTAATTATTTCAGTAAGGGACTCCATGGATGCGAGAGGCAAACGATATTGCTTCACAAACACTGGAGTCATGCCAGGGTCCGTGGGGATTGTTGTTGTGTGGATGTCGGTGCGACCACAGTCATATGAGTCTACCGCAAAGAGATCTTGGAAATCCAAGAAAACTTGTTTCAACTTTTGCTTTTGTTCCAGAGTCACACAGGCATCAGCTAGATTGACTCTCTCTTCCACCATCTGCCTGAAGCCTGGAAAGACTTCTGGTTTGGCTATCTCCGCGGCCTCCTCCAGCTGGGTGGAGAAGTCCCTGGTCAGAGTGCTGATTTGGACTGGAGGCTTCAGGTGGGCAAGGCAGCCCTCATGTACCTGGAAAATCACCTCATCCCTCCTGAAGTCACACGTCACATCTTCCTTACCATAGGGGCAGGAAGTGTACACCAGGAAGTTCCCCCCATGCCGGGTGAAAATCCTGTCTGGTGTTGTATTGTCCTCTCTGTCACTGTCAAAACAGTCCTTGGGGATTGGTCCTAACAGTTCATTTACAAGATCAATGGAGAAATGTTGGTCATCAACCGCCATTCCAATAATGGTGCCTGCGGCTAGAGTAATACTCTTTAAGTCGCTGTTGTCCACCTCTATTGGAATGGTGTCATGTTCTATGTTGACTAATGGAGTTGGGTTTACCCCCAACCCTTGCTGTTGGAGAGAAGCATTTAGATGTATGTAAGCATCAGGGTTTTTCAACTCTTGTCCCCTTTTAACTTTCACTTCCAGGGAGAATTGTCGGGTCCTTTCTGGGATGGTGACTTCCTCTTTAACCTGAATTTCAACTGCATAAGGTAGCAATTGAGCTGACCTAAATGCTTTTTCTGGATCATCAAAGCCCATGGGATTATCCGCTAATCGGGACCAGGCTTTGAAGTTTATTAGGTCCAAACTAATGGCAAAGCGATTGAGAATGTCACTGCCTAAGTAAAAGGCGGCAGGGACGTCTCGCACGACCCAACAATTGTGGACTATGCTCTTGTTGCCAATGGAGATTTTGAGCATACACCTGCTTGGCAGGAGATGTTTGGAATTAGGTGCTTCCAGGTCCATTTCCCATTTGTCTATCAGTTTGAAGGTGGGAATGACTGGATCTTTTGGGAGTTGGCGAAACATGGCTTCGCTGATGAAGCTCTTACCGTTGTTCACACACACTCGAGCGAGAACAGAGTCCTTCCCATCATTTAACTGAACAGGGATGAACAACTGCTCTCCGATTTGCTGAATATCAGCCAGGCTCTGAGCTGATTTCACATCTTTCTGGACTATAGGAGTGGGAGTTTCTGATTGTGGATTAGTATAGAATTTCAGAGTGTTTCCTTCCAGCGTGGAATACCACTTTAGACTGGAAGGAAGGTTGATTTTCAGAAATAGAGAGGACCCCCCATCACCAGTCTGTTGTCCTACTGCTATTACTGTCACGTCTGGAATCTGGTTGTTCTGGAAGTGAAATTCTACTTGGTCAGATTTTTGTTCAACCATGTGGCAGGTGCCGTTTAAACTAACATGGTTGACACTCTGTCTTAATTTTATTGGTCGGCTAGTCTGGGTCCAGAGGACCTTGTTTACGCAATCAATTAGGGGTGACAACCGTCTCAGGAGGTCATTCCCTAGTAAACAAGGGGTGCCCTCTGGGGTCACGACTATGACCGGGTGCTTCAATTTATGTCGCCCAATTTTTATGTCCAAGTCTGCCGTCCCCTCGACGGGAATTTCCTTCCCGTCAAAGTTCTGCAGTTGTCCAGGAAGAGAGGTGAGAGGAATTTGGTAATTCTCTCCCCTACCTGCATTCAGTTCATCAAAGGCCCTTCTGGACAGAAGGGTAGCTTGAGATCCAGTGTCCACCAGTGCCGAGATTGTACCCTGCCCCTGTACTTGTACCGGGGCATAATATCTTCCCTCCTTCTCCTCAAGGGGGCACAGATAATGTACATTTTTGGACAACTGGTGGGCTAATTTTCTGGTTTTGGACATCGCTAGCGAAGAGATTTGGGCAGAATTCTGTGGAGAGTCTTGGGAATCTGAAAGAAAAAGTTGGCAACTGGAGATCAGAGCCATTGTGGGTTCCCCTGGTTCCGGTTCTGGGCCGCCCCCCCCTTTTTGGAGGCAGTCCCCAGTATGGGTTTGAACCCGGGGATTTTCTTGCTGTTGGTTCTGGGATGAGATGGTGGGCGGCGGTAGCTCAGTCTCCACATCTCCCCAGTCTGGATTTTCATCCCTAAGGACCCATTTTTCTTTGGGAGGAGTTCCCCCCTCTCTGAAGGAGAAGATCCTTTTCCCAGGATCCTCTGAGGATCCCTCTCCCTCAAATTGGAAGATCTGTACCTCCTCCTCAAACTGAGTCTGTTTGGGTCTTTTGTTTCTCCTACCCCCCCTCTGCTCCTTAGGAGGCAGACTTTCAGGGGCAAGAGATTTTGTTTCCGGTTCCTGGGTTTCCAGGGGCTGTTTACAAGTGAGGAAGGAAGCTTCCTCCAAGGCTTTACACCCCCCTTCCCCTTGTGCCTCCTCCCTGGGAACCGGTGAGTTATCGGGGTGCTGCCCCCGTCATTGTTCTGGAGCACCAGGTCCAGAGTTGGGTGCGTTCTGCGCTGGCATGCTGATCTGAGGGTTCTGCTGTGCCCTCAGTATATGACCCATATCCCGCGCCATGTTTTGAACCTGGCGCTCTAACTGGGAAACCCGCTCAGGCTGATACGGGGCCCTGTTTTCTCCCCTGGGCTGATCCCGGGAAGGGTAGCTGTCCCTCCTCTGGTAATACCCCGGGTTGGGAAGATTTGGGTACCCCTCCACCCTTGGCCTCCCCTCTCCCGGATTCAGTGGTCTGGGCTCAGGGAATTGGGGAAAGAAGGATGGATGGTTTTGGGGCTGAAAGTCGGGTGGATATCTGGGGAAAAAGTTCTGCCCAGGGTTTGGTAAATTTCTGCCCTCCTGTGGGAAGTTTGGAGGGAAGTTCCCTGGGTTAGGTGCTTGTCTGGATCCCCCCCCTTGGGCTGGAGGAGTCCACACATAACCCAGGATGGGTCGATTTCCCTTGTAACGGGGACTTACATAATCAGGAGAGCGAGGGACCCCATTTGTGGGGCTGCCTCCTTGGCTCCCTGTCTGTGACTGACCCGAGGACCTCCTGGGCCTAGCATTATTAGGTGCAGGCAGGTTTTTAGGCCCCCCCATCTCCAACTCCAAAACGGGGGTGACCTTTACCTCTGCCACCTTGGCAGCAGCAGGGGTGCTGTTGGCTTTGGGGTTTTTCTGGGCATTACTTTTGCTATCTATCGGTTTCTGCACCTCATAGATCCGGGTAGCCTGTTCAATGACCCAGTCTAAAGATCTTTTCTCGTGAAAATCCCTCACGAGCTGGGTCATGATATATTTGGGCAAGGCATGGAAAAACGTATTTATAAATTCCCTGCTATCCGTGCGCACCCTTCTTGTGGTCTGTGCAAAAGCACGCTTTAACTCCTGCACAAATTCTTGTGGGGCCTGATCCTCCCCACATTGCAAATTGTAGGCTGCCTTGCGAGCCTCTTGAGGATTTCTGTGAACAGAAAAATGTTTCAAGATGGCCGCCTTATAGGTGGACCATCTTAAATGATTTTGGTCCTCCAGCCCTGCAAAGAAACTGGAGTATTCCGGGGAGAAGGTCCACTTTACATACTGAATACAGCTTTGGCTGTCCTTCAAATGGAAAGTCTCCATCATTTGTTCAAACAACTCTAAGTGCTCCCAAACAGAATACTTAGCGTTCTTATGGTAAGGCGTGATGACGCTCCTGATCGCCTTAATCTGCTTTAAGGGGTCCTTAAGCAAGGCCCTTTTTGCCTTATTGGCCTTTTTGGTTCGGGTAACCCTTGTCCACTCTTCCTCGGACTCAGAGGCACTGCTCCCAGAGGTTCCCGTCTGTTCTTCCAGGTTTTCCCGGATTCTGCGAGCCTGGGAATGGCTGGCAGAATGTGGGGACCTGGTCTCCTGTGTCCTGCGCAGTTCAGAGGAGTCTTCAGATTCCTCCTTGCTGCCAGGATTTGATGGGTACCCCCTCCACTGACCTAACTGGGCAGAGGTTTTCAGGATGCCCTTAATGGGCCTACTCTCCTGGGGTTCCCCATTGAACTGTACTGTACTTGGGTGCCCATACCCGGATGCCCACCCCTCCATTCCTGAGTGGTACTGGCCTATGAGCCCCATACTCTTAGCTGGATAGTGATCTGCCATCCCTGCGGCCCTGTGCTCATGTGCGCCAGGGGACATGGGGGTGGTAGAGTCCAGGGACTGGGGAAAATGAAGGCCCCTGGTGTTAGGGCTCCTGCGGTTATGGTCAGGAATCTCTCTTTCCCAGCGGACCTCATCTCTATCCGCCCCTGCTCCCTGTTGCAATGCAAGAGCCTGCATTTGTGCTTTCAGTTCCTCTGTTAAGGCCTTACTCGACTCTATCAGTCTCTCCTGCATCGCTACCTGTTGTTGGAGCCTATCATTGTGTTGACAGAGGGCCTCATTTTCCCTCTGTGCTTCCTGGGTGGTCCTGGAGTACTGGGCCAGTCTTTGCTGCAGGAGGGTTACCTCCTGGGCAATGTCCCTATTGGCCTGCTCCTTTCTTGCCAAAGCCTCTTCCACCCTCCTGGTGTGCTCTAACGAGTTCTGGTGTTCTTTTTGGAGGTCACCCAGTCCCTGGTGGGCCAGGTGATTTTCTTCCATTTTTCTTTTTAAATGGCAGACTTCCTGGCCTAAGGCGTCTCTTTCCTGACTAAGAGCCTGCATTTGTGCCGCCAGGTCGTCCCTTTGCCTTTGGAAGGCACCAGCTTTCTGGCGCTCCTGATCAAACTCTGCCTGGGTATCCAGGTCTTTAAGAATCAGTTTATTGCTCTCCTCCTTCACTCTATCTAGGTGGCCTTGCAGGGTGACTACCTGCTCAGCACATGCCCTATTGAAGTCTAGCTGTTGCTCCAGCTTTTTCTGGCTTTGCAGTAGGGAGTCCAAACCTTCTTGGTGTTCCTTCTGCAAGGCCAGAAATCTGGTATCCTGTTCTGACTTTTCCTTTTGCAGCACATCCATATCCTCCTTTATTTTAGTGATGTACTGTCTGGTCTCATTTTCTGACTCCTGGCTTCTGTGCAGCCTTTGCTCAGAAGAGTCCAGATCAGATTGGGCCTTCTCTAACGCCATCTGTTGCCTTTTTGCCAGATCATGGCCTTCAGCACATTTATTCTGTATGGCTCCCATGTATAAATATAAATATGCCGCTATCCTAACAATCTTGTCGTGCTCATCTTTGGCCTTAGGAGCCATATATAGTTCACTCAGGGCCACGTGTAATGGACCCTGATCTCTATATATATCTGACCCTGTTTCAGTGACCTGTTGCGTGATGGCCTGCAACCAGACTGTTTGGTCCTGGTGAGTCCATTCACCTCTCACAAATAGTTTGTGTAAGAAGTGCTCTCTGGCTATTTTCATATCTACCAAGGTCGTCATTCTAGAGATTGGTCTCTGTCCTGACTTACAGAAGTTAGTATTTTAGTTTTGCAGAACAGAACTTTTCTTGGAGTGTCCCTTTTGAGGAATGCTTCACAGCGTAATGCAGCGTGGTGATCCGACCGGATGTATGTATCCCGTCAGTTAGCACACTGTATTAAGCTGCACAAATGGTAAATCTAACCCAAACATCCGGCTCGAGCCCCCAATTTGTAAGAGGATTCAATTCAGCACTACAGCTAAGTTAACGCATAGTCTAGAATACTGAATGAAAACCCTTATTGATATATCTTTAGGTCCAGTTCATGCGTTCTGGATGACTACCCCTATATAACACCCCTCTCTTGGAATCCCCCTGACCCCACTGAGCCAAGAAGTAGTTCTGTTTTGCAAGTTAAAAGGGTTTATTTGATAATTTAAACAATAGATATATATATGACACTTTATAATAAATTAATAATTGAATATCACCCTTAATCTGATATGATAAAGATTAACAATGGAGAATCTGGCACTAGCACACTTCTTTATAATCACTAATGAGTTGACAGGAAATGGATAAGATAGCACACTGGTAAATAGGAACAAAAGTATAATGTGGTAGAGGATGCTT
The DNA here is from genome assembly GCF_040938575.1 of Ambystoma mexicanum. Taxonomy (NCBI): domain Eukaryota; kingdom Metazoa; phylum Chordata; class Amphibia; order Caudata; family Ambystomatidae; genus Ambystoma; species Ambystoma mexicanum. The sequence continues at coordinate 1,078,560,962 of NC_090935.1, read as the reverse complement.
TATGTAAGCTCAGGTGGATGCAATATTCAATGAATGCAGTACAGAAAATACTCAATAGGATTTCAACCAAACAATGTAATCACTTTTCTCTGGCTATTCACTCCCCCCCTCTTTATGCAATGCAAGGAAATGGAAGGAAGCACACAGTTCTCAGAAATGCAATCAATGTAATCAGTTCAATCCAGCAAGCTTAGACAACAGAAAACAGATAGGAGTTTTGAAATCACAGGCCCAAATTGCTTTGATATGTGCTGGCAATGAATTAAAAAAATATGCTAAACGCTTTTAATTCCCTTACAGAGGTTCAGGGTGAGTGGTATCTAGTTAATATTAGTCCAGGCTCACACTAGCAATGATGCAGGGATAGTTAGCAGGTTAAACGAATTTCTGGCAAGTGGAAAGCAAACAGCAGCAGTTTTTACATGTGAAGAAATTGCAAATCGCGGTAAAATTTGCGGATGCGTGTTCCGCGATTGCGGTAAAACTATAAGGGGTAGGAATGCGGTTCTTGGTACGATTCAAAGCTACGATTCTAAGCTATCAGAGGAAAGTTACTGCAAGTCTCTAGCCCAAACGGTCGCGGAGATATGAGCGATTTAATAAAGGTCGTTTTTCGGTTTGCAAATTTCAAAAGCTCAAAATGACAAGTGCAGCTTGCAACTAGAAATGACAGGTGACGGCTAGGAGGCAGTCCTACTTAGGTTAAATAGATTGAATTAGATGAATTTAAACTAAGAGATTGGTTCTACACAGTTCTGCTGAGTACTCACACTATATTCTTGAATTAAATGGGCCTCATCACGGATCTGGTCAGGGTTTTAGACTGGACTCTGGTCTGGTCTGGTCTGGCCTCTGCACTTCACAGTGATCTGGGTCAGCTCTCTCTGGTTCTCTGGTCTGGGTCTCTAGTTTTGGATAGATTGAAGTCTCTAGTTTGGCTTTCTGGAGGTTGATGGAGGTAAGTATGGATTTTTCCGGCAGAGCGTCCCGCTGCAGATGGATTTGGAAGGTTCCCTATCTGTCCTGTCTGTCTGCTTTTATGTGTTTAGAATGTGGGTGTGTTCTAGCATCACTGACCCTACCTCTCTCTCAGCTTCTAATTGGTCAAACTTCCATTTATCATTTGATTGGGGAATGAACTGTGAGTCAGAGGGATGTCATTTTACAGCCTGCAGAAAGTCCACTCCTCCTGTCAACTTACACACAAATCTAGATTTGAAACAAATACATATTTGCAGAGGTACATATTGTTTTAAAATCATATGCACCCATCATGCATTACAGGAGGTATCCCCTGTTCAAACTCTGCTCTTCCTGGGAGCTTGCATTCAGAAATGGCACATATTTCACTTTTTAACTGATTTTTCAATTTCTGACATTGACCCAACTTTACATACATGGGCGCAGGGAGTAGGGACATTAACTGATGAAGTTTCAGATTTTTAACATGCATACATTTAGAGTTATATCCACTTTTCCGCTGACACCCCCCTGAACATGCCACCGGGTCGAAAAACCTCTTAAAATGTGGGCAGAAAAATCACAAGAATTATGGTGTCCTTTATAAAATTTTCACATGTCCGCTCTATGAGTTATTCATCTTTTTAAAGTTATGTTCTGGCTCCAAAGGGGTGTGGTTTACCCTCAGCACAAGGTTGAATTTCTGGTTAATCCAGTTCTGCCAAGCCAGCTTGCTCTCACAGGCAGTGCCCCTCCCAGCTCCTGCCAAGAGGAAGCTACATTTTACGACTGCGGTAATAAAAACCTTTGCCTGAGTGAAGAGGGCTTTGTTCACTCTCCTGCAGAGCACAGATAATTCAATTATCAGATAGATGGCATATCCTTAGTGTGGGCAGCAAAAGGAAGGTTGGCCTGGGAACACAGCTGTGACTCAAGTTTCCCTTCTGATGGGGGTAGTTGCCAGGCAGAATTCAGTTCCTTAAGCCAGGTTTCAGATAAAATGTCACTTTTTGTTCCCCAGTTCCTGCATTCAAATAAAACTAAACATTTTCACATATGCAGCTAGAAGGCTGATTCTAAGTTTAAAACTATGACATTTAAACAATTGCAACCTATGTGATACTCAAAAGTAGGTCACTCAGTCAATTTAAACATTTTCGATTTTAGTGTCTTTAAATCCAGTGCAACTTAAACTGCTGACTCCATAGCTCTGCCAGTTTTGTTATAAGCATTTTTCTGGGCTCTTCATTTCCCAGATTTTGTAGGCGCACAACACTCCATTCTACCAAATGTCTGCTGGTGTCCAGTGAGTTTTTAGATGTGTTGCAATGTTTAAAATAGACACTTTGGCTTGCCTTCAGAGAAACACAGGGTGGTTTTAAACTGCCGGCTTTTGGATAGTGGTGAGTACTGGTACTACACCCATTTTTGGGATTTAAGAAAATGAATTCCCAACAATTCTAGGTTGCATTTGGCAATCAGCATTTCCATTCCCAATGGTTTCAGACTACTGTGCGGGTAGTCCAATGGTGGTTTTAAAGCGCTTTGAAGCTAACCGGCGCTACTGTTTTTCCTTTGGCAACCCATTTCCCTCATGGCAACCCAGCCTTTCATTCTCGCACTGGTGGGTGGCAAGTGAGGCAACCATTTTAGTGTGCGCACAAACTGCGCAGCTTTCCTGGATTTCAGCGCACATGTGGGTTTTCCGCCATCTTGAATTTTCTAAGCCCACAGCACCAAATGTTGCAGCATGATAGCTTAAACGTGGGTCAGGACACCCAACATAGTATTCCCCCTCCATGACCATCCTCCCTGTAGAACAACCAGTCCCTCCAGCCTAATGATCAAATATAGACATCCCACTGCTCCAAAGCATATCTGCAAGATGGTCCTGCAAATGAACATTGCCAAAGCACATTGCCCACCTCTTTACGACCCATAATGAGACCAGCCTAACCCATCAGCGGAAAACAGGGCAGCAACCCTCATTACACCTATCTTCAAAAAACCTTTTGGGGATACATTTGAATTGCCCAAATATACACCAATTGCGAACCTCGCTTTTTGAAGTGAAACTAATACAACATTGGGTCTTATATCACCAAGACTACAGCCAAATGAACATCCCGATCCATGACAGACTGTCAAGATTCAGATATGGAAATAACACTGAGACTAAACTACCTGTCATAAGAGAAGAACTGCTAAAGACCCAGGATGGAAACTAGCAGGTGGCTATAATCGTTCTCAATCCTTCTGCGGTGTATGACTGCCTTTACTACCAAACTCCATTGATTCCCCTTGCTCACTTCCAGGGCATCCAATGGTAGACTACACAACGGAATTGCCTCTTTACAGAATGATCACACTCCTAAGGCATTTGTTGGGCCCTTTAAGGTACAGCTGAAAACAACCCTTTCGGAATCCCTTGAGGATCTGCAGACTCACTTTGGGGTTTCAATGCCTACCTGGTCCCACTAGCCTCACTGCTAGGATCATTCAGCTTGACCTTCCATTCACATGCTGATCTGATTTACCCTCAGCTCCTGCCCTGCCTCACCAAGAACGGTTGAACACAAGCACACATGACAGGAGTATAAATAGCCATCCAAAACGTGGTTAATGCTAGCTTCCTCTACTTGAATGAAACAAAAAAGGAGATCCAGGAGTAGGGTTGGATAAGCTTTTTTAAAAAGCCTCCCAGGATTTTCAAATCACTTTACAGTGATTCAAAGATTATCATAAGTGTAAAAAAGGGTATTCTTTGGGGTTGCAGCACAAACAGCTTGAATATCTAGCTGATTAAAATCTCTTTGATTCAATAGCATTATGAATAGTTTTGGAGTGTTTTGAATCGGCTCGAGTATTTACACTGTTCTTAGTACTCTTTTTTCCTGTGATGTACCTCGGTCAGATTTGGAACTCTTTGAGCCCTAAGGTGCCTGTAAATTGGAAGATTCAGAAATTGCCTCAACCTACTAAAACCACTGCCTTACTGATATTATCAGTTGTTTTAACAGCCGACATTGATACAACATGCATCCAGCCTATAGTCGCCTATGGGCTGCAAGAGTCTCGAATCAGCACAGATTTGTAAGTGAGAAAGTGAAACTAACATGTGTGTTCCTGTTTCCGGTTTGGGTGTGATTGAGGGGAGAGAGCCATCTAGAAAGAGTCCTGGAGAGAGATCTGAGCTAACAGCAGAGCAGACAGAGAGTCAGAAAGCTTGCTTGTGTAACAGTGTACGTTTTCAGTTGAAAATTGAGAAGAGAGGTGAGCAAGAAAGGATAAGGGTAAGGTAGGGCGAACTTCAGTTTGAATAGGGGGACCTACAGGTCTCCCAAAGGCATGAGGATTGGTGGCAAGGCTATTTCTCTGCCCCAGCAGTCTCTGCACTCCCCCTTCAGAGCCTGAGCATCGGCCCCACAGGTGATTTCACCCCATGCCCTGGTCCAGCCCTGGGAGGAGGAACAGCAGCTCTCCAGCTCTGAAATCTCTTCACTGGCTGCCAGTGGATGCAAGGATTAAATTCAAAACCCTCTTCGTTGTCCACAAGGCTTTCTGGGGCCTGGGTCCAAAATACCTTCAGCTATCCCTCCACTCCTCTACCTCCAACTCACTCAGGGTCAGTCGTTTTTCTAAGAAACGAGCTGGGGGTAGATCTCTGTCTTCGGCTAGGGCCTCCCTCTGGAACAGCCTCTCTGGGTCCGCCCACGCATTCGATAATTGGAAAGAAAGGAACAGCCTCCCTGCCGCTCTAAAACTTGAGGAGAACCATCTCTGGTTCCCTAAGCACCTCAAGACCTTCCTCTTTTCTTCTGCCTTCGCTCCCCCTCACTCCCACTGATCTGTTCTCTCTTGGCACCGTGCACCTGGCCACCCTCTGTTTTTGGGCCCAGGTACCTGCTCATCCTGTCACCCTCCCGCACTGACTCCGGCCACCCCTTGCACTGGGGTCTGTATCTGTACCCATACAGCCCCCCTTTTTCTTCCTGCACTTATCGGACCGACCCTGTCTGCTGCCTTAAACCTAGCACTTGCAAATTGCTTGATGCATTACCACTGTTTGTTGCCTTTATTATTTATTTATTGTTATTTCTCCTCTGCTTCGCATCTTTCCACCTCTCCCCCCTTCCATGCACTTTTCCCCTCCCCCCTCTCCCATGCACTTGCGTGTTCTCAATGTCACTGGGCCTAGATCGCTGTTTTGTTCTCCCCTGATCCCCTCCCTTGCCTTGTCGCGCTCTGAAACACTTGTGTACGAGCGCGATAGAAATAAAATATCAATCAATCAAAGCCTACCACAAGCCAGACTAAAGAACAGGAGGAGAGGGGGAGTTTCTGGTGCAGAGTGACAGAGCCTGTAACACATTTCCTCCACTATCATCACAACTAGAAGAGTGGCCAACAGACTCTCCTGGTAATTCTGCTCTGTTAACTGCAACTTCTGTCATGCTGCAATTGCAGGAGGTTGTAGCATGACAGCCCAGGAGAGAACTAATGTAAGGGTGGAACACCTAGAGATGTACCATGCCAGCATCTGGAATGCCCAGCTGAGGAAAGCCTCCAGGTAGTGCCAGAGAGGACAGTAGCCACTTGTTTGTCCTTATTACCGTTCCTAACTCTGATTCCCCTGTCCCCTCACCTAGGGATCGCACTGTGTTTACTTAATATAAATCGGAACACTATAAGAAAAAACTACATTAATTATAACTCCCCAAAATAAAAAAAGTATTTTTTTTTTCTAAGAAATCAGAACATATAGCAAACAACACTTGAATGTTATTTTAAGCAGGGAACCATACAGATAGCGCTGTGGAGGAAATATGTTTTTATGGATATATATGTTTTTTCAGTGAGCCCACTCAAGAAACTCAGCCCAGAACACTGATGTCAGGCAGGAAACTGCACATTCAGCTCAATGAACCACAGAAGATGTGCAACCAAGGAAACCAGGTTTTTATTCACTCATCTCTCCAAGGAAAGGTGGAAACATTCCTAGACACTTTGTTTCTGAGAGACCACAGAAGCCCAGGACAGACACTTCCATTGTATTTCAGCTAAGGAACCATACATTCAGCCTACTAAGTAAAGCGGCACAACTTGCACATAGAGTTATTTTCTGAGAGAACACAGAAGATACACAGCCTAGAACACTTACAGTTTTCAGGACGGAAACTATACGTTGTAATGACTAAGTAAAGGGGGAAACAGGCACATAGAATTAGACGGACCTATTAGTGAAGTGAATGTAAAATGAATAAACTGAATATAGAAACAAAATGCTAAAATGCTTGTGACAAAACATTAAAGTGTAATATCATATCTTTCTAGGTAGCAACAAACCAACTTGCTAAAAGCCCTCTCGCTATGTAAAATTGCACTGACTTCCATTTTATAATATCAGATGCTTTACAAAGAAAAAATCTGCTGAATAAGAAAGCAGCAACGCTCGATAAAGATCGGCCCTGACACTCATTTCTTTTTTCAGTTTTTCTAAAACAAATTAATCCAAAATAAAACTCTTTGTAAAGTGAACATAATTGAATTACACAAATAAAGCACTCTTTATAAAGTAGATTCGTAGTGAAATAAAAGATGGCGACGGAGCAAGCAAAATCTCCAGGCATATAAGGCTCTCTATGCTGTCGCTGCAAAGCAAGTGATCCCGGCAGGAAGTACAGGCCACATGGCATTACCGCCCTCAAACTACACTATCCAAGAATTTCGTAATAACCATTGACCAAGTCATTCGATCCAACTCCAAATCAATTTGAGCCTCTATTGTTAAAAAAAGTTTGAACGTGCTACAAATTGGGTCACCCACCTAACTTGGTGACTTTAATCAGTATCCTCCAATCAAAGGCTGCTTTTATAACTTCGTTTAGCCTGCCACAGGACGACAGGAAGACTGATTGCTTGTAAAAGGTTTAGCTCACATTCTGGTCTGTCTTTTGGGGATTGTAAAGGTGTGAGAGGAGTGAGAGAGCAGGCTCACAATTGGAAGGTGTTTGGATGTTGTGCATTCTGCCTCTTTGCTTTCATTATGAACATTTAAAAGGAGGAGCAAGGTACACCACTTGTCATCAGTGCCTTAGAAAGTGAGTGACGTTATGCCAGAGGAGGAGAAGGAGCTATGTTTTATCTTCCAGAAGGAGTAGGACTCCACCATCATGGGGGAGGAATAGAGTGGAAACATCCTTTTTCTTGGCCGTGCTTTTGAGCGAGGGGCTGCAGCATTGTGGAAAGCCTCTGAAAGGAGGAAGAGAGGAAGAAGAGACAGTATCTTCGGGGAGGCCCTGTTGATCATGGAGGGAGGAGAGGACGTATTTATAGTTGTCGAGCAAGGAAGCTTGATGCAGTTAACACAGGAAGATTACCTAGGTACATTCATGAAGGGGGGGATCAATTGCTGCAAGCATCCTGAATGAGTTTTCAGAAATGAGTACTCATTTATTTTGGCCCTTTACAAAGGAGGTGGAAGTGGTCTCAAACATGCATAGTGATACTCTAAATAAAGGGGAGGGACAAGAGGAGTGTCAGGTTGAAAAGTCTCAAGAGGAGTGCCAGCCCGTAGTAGTGCCACAGGAAGGCCTGGAATTAACTGCGGTAGAAAAGGAGGATAAGGTGCTGCACTGCCATGAGCCTGCCTGTAGAGAAGGGGTAAGGAAATCAAAAGAAGTCCTCAGCGAGATGGATATACAGTGCAAATACCTCACATCCCACGTGGTTGTAGGTGTGGCAGTATTTTGAGCTGTAACCAGGGAAGATGGTCAAGAGTGAGGATGTGGTCAACTGTGTGGTGGATTGCTGCAGTAAGAGATTAAATTGTGAAAACTAGAAAAGGCATGTGGCCTGGTGGTGACAGGAAAATGGAATCACATCTGCTGGTGACACAAAGATATTTTCAGGCTGCATGACTCCCCAACCATTGCTCACCCCACCAATGACTGTGACACCACAGCCCTCTATGGAATGGTACCAATACAGGTGGTAGCACCTCCCAAGGTGTGTGGGTGTGTCATGAAAAAGAGTGGGTGACCACCGTACCTGACAACCCTGCCCAATCATTGCAATTGTCACGAGTGTCTATAGGGACCAGAAGCCATGTTTTATAGAAGCAACCTCAGGAAGCCATTGGTAACAACATGCCATTGACAGTGGCACCACCTGCATTTGTCCATAACCCATTTGAAAAGCTAATGATGTATGCAGGGACATTTTGCTTGTATTGACTGATGCCAACAAGAGAGGTGGTGCTAGGAGCCATGGCAATTCAGCCTGCCCTTGAGAGACATATGCTGATGCACCACCTTTGCCTCCTGTAGATTGCTGTGCAGTGGTAATGAGACCTCCATTAGGGAGTGACTGTCCTCTTAGGGAGACTCTCACACATTCGCCAGTGGCTTAATTGTGTGGGACTTGAGGCTTAAGCATTACGACCTTTGAACAGCTACGAGAAGAGTAGAATGGTAAACCTTTCTGGCAAAAAAAGCAATGGCATGTCCTCATCATGAGCATCAGCATGTGGCAATGTCCTCTCATTCACCTCTAGAGTTATCTGTCTCCCAACCACATGCATCATGGAACAACCCTGGCGCCCTTTTTATGTGGCAGACATGTTGCGGTGGCAGCGGGTAAGCAGTTATTGTTGTTCTCTGAGATGCTGTGTCAACTGTGGAAAGATGGCTTCCACATGGAAGTGCTCAATCATTTCTTTTTTTAAGACAACTGCTCTACATGTGTCACTAAAAGGTTTATCCTGTGTTCTGAGACAATGGCTGCAGGCGCTCTGAAAACTCTCTTCAGCATCACAATTATGGAGGGGGTATCCTAGTTACCCTAGTTACCCTATTATAACCCTCACAAGTGCCGCCCACCATATCGTCCAGTTGCTGTTCCAATACTGTAATAGATCCTCATCAAGGCATTTTGCGCATGGTAAGCCTGGCTGAAATGGAAGGCCGGAATGGGTCTCAAAATGGGAGCTGATGCTCTGTGGCATTGCAACCCTTTCCTTCAAATGCTGACAGTTGTTTAACAAAGCGTGTGAGGACTAGGTGTAGTATATGTGCAAAGCAGGGGACAATATTGCCAATTCCTATTGCAGGGGTATTCAATTAATTGTCTGCCGTGACAAAGCCCAAATGCAAATTACAAGGCCTTTGCCACCCTGCCTTTACCTCCTCCACCTTCTCCAATATATCACACCTCCTGTGGTTTATGCCAAGAAATACTTGAATGCAAAGTGGTGCCTGGTGTTGGAAAATCATGTGTTGCTCCCTCTCATTATTCTGGGACCCTTGTTGCCCGTTTGAGAATAGAAAGGCTAAACAGTGGCAGTGGTGGACATGCAGTCAATACTCTGACCACTGGTCCAGATGTTCATAAAATTAGGTATTTTTGAATACTCGGACTGCACCCATTCTACTCTGGCCATAAAGTCATTGATAGATTCAGATACCATCTTGCATGAGACAAATAGCAGCTGGGAATTTCCCAACAGTGGTCATCTGTTCCCCAAAACTGCTGCAATCCAGGTTTCTCAACAACATAATAAGGCAAGAGGTTTGTTACCAACACAATGGCAAGACTTGCATTGAGATGGTGCTGTTGGCCATATGACTTGCGAGCACGTTGCCCCTGAGCTATCCTCCCTGAACTCCCTTGCAGTTATGAGAGCTGTTGACCCGGATTAGTAGAGGAGTCATGGCGTCTACCTCTTGGTCTGGATACAAGACAGTAAAATAGCATCCGAGGAGGAAGTAGGCATTTAAAAAATGAATTATTCTAATGAAGATATTCGCTCGTTATCTGGGAAGCTTGTCATTCGTGCAAATCTCCCTGTGTCACCTAAAGCACAGAGGAAGTTCTTAACCTCGGGTTACAGTAGAACTCGCAGCTACTGGTCATTATGTTTATGAACAGTGTTGACCGACTTCCATCCATTTTAAAAATAGAATGTCCCATCTTTGTTTCCGGAAAGAGGGGAATGCAACCCGATGTTCTTTGAAAGGGGGTGGCGAGTGATTCTGGGCTGCTTGCATGATACTCTGACAATATGCAGCTTTCGCCATCTGAATTTCACGTTCTCGCTTTACTTGTGGTCTGCAGCGGATGCTAACATCCCATCCCAAATCGCATTCAACCCCATGGTTTTTTGTCATTTCATATTCGCCTTTTTTCCTTCTTTCAAGGCTTTGTTGAGCCTAGAACAGCTCATTTTTTTCTTTAATTTTTTTTTCTTTTTCTCGGACAGATGTCTGTAGGAACTCTTTAAGGTTATAGTTCAAAAGATAACAGGCGTGGCGCGCTCGTGCCCTGGTATCAAATACAGACAACTCCAAAGTCAACCTGACATCTTGCATGAATAAATATATTGATAATATATCCCGCATCTAAATTGCATATGGACTTTGGAGTTTTCTGTATTTGATACCAGGGCATGGGCGCGCCACGTCTGTTATATTTTGAACTATATTTTCAGTGTTTGTAGGAGCTGTTGGGTGCACCTATATTGTAACATTGGCAACGCAGCTCAGCCCCCTTCATGTATCTTTGAGTGGGCATAGCGCACAACCTTAGGCATTATAGCCATAATCACTCTTTAAGGTTCAATGTGAAATGAAGCAGCTGACCTCGCTGCCTCCCAGAGAGGCACTTTGGCAGTATAGACTGTCCAGGGGGCAGCATTAAAGGATTCCCGTGATCGCGTTTGGGGACAGGGCCAGAGCTGGTAGTTTTATATGGCCTTTTCTTAGTTCATTCTCAAAATGTATGTCGTCTTCGGGTAGTTTTGCTCTGTTTGCTGTTATATTGTGGGAGGTGGCTGCATTTAAAATGGGAATATCTTCATAAAAAAGGAATCCATAACTAGTGAGTGTTTTAATGTCCTATAATGCCATCTCGAAACCGCTCTGCTTTCAGACTACCTTTCCACAAAACCCCTCAGTACTCATTGGACTATAGCACTTAGTTATCCATTAGGATATACACTATCTTTATGCATTCTCCCTTTTTTGTGTAAATTGAGGCTCTTCGTGGACTGTTATGTGGTGCTTGCGCACCCATAAACCCAAACCATTGCATTGCAGATGGGGAGAAATTGCACAAGAGAAAGGACACAAAGCTTGTAGGTGTTTGGTGATTTGCCTATCCATTGACTGCACAGGGCTACGCTAATCCCTATGGTCATTCCCATCCAGTTCCCGCCCCTCCCCGCCCAAAACATATCCTTCTGGGATCTCTTTGAGTTAACTTTATCAATCTTTACCATGTTTGAAGTTCCTGCCATTGTTTTTCAAAGCCGTCTTCTGAGAACCAATTACTTAATTGGAATTGTGAACCTGCTACTGTTGTAATTAAAATGTCTTAACCAAGTCTGCCTTCTGCCACTCGATTTGTAAGAACTATGCATGTCCTTCACTGAAGTCCCTTTAAAAACAAGCACCGGCAAAGCGAACAGTTTTGGCTTGTGTATAAGGTACTAGGCATTTGCCAGACACTGCTATTTGACGCCCAGGCACTCGCACCATTTTGCACTTTCTACCGTCAATGGGCAGTTAATACCATTATGGCAGTGCCCGACAGGTGTCTTTCGCATGCCTACATAAAAGCCCAACCTGTTGGCATTGCCAATGCGTGTTTTGTGTGGGCTATTAGACAAAGCTTTAAGTGCTGCCTATAATGTTAATGTTAAAGGATTTGTACCACACACTATCACCACCGGAGTGGTCCCCTGGTGCTCTGGCGGCTCTGAAAAAGGGGAGGGGGATAAGCTAGTGGGAATAAGCTGGAAAAGTGCAAGAGAGCAGTGATGTGCTGTTGGCAGCCTCAGCCCGGTGGGTCCGTTGACTGGGCTTGGGCCTGGGGGCAGCAAGACGCAAGATTTTAGTGGGGCCAGGGGGCACAAGGGGGCTCACCTGGGGATGCTGGATGTTAAATGCGCGATCCCCGGGTGCAGCAAGCGTGTTTTTCTGTGCCTGATGCAGGCATCCAATCACGGGAGGGGGAGGGCTGCAAGGCAGGCTTTGGAATGGGGAAGAGCATCAGGGAGAGCCGGGTCTGCAAGGCAGCAGACAGGGACTGGGGGCAGCAAAAAGCAAGGCCCAAGATTTTAGAGGCGCCACAGGGCTCACCGGATGATAAATGCGCGATCTCCGAGTGCAGCAAGCGTGGTCTTCTGTTCCTGATGCAGGCATCCAATCACAGGAGGGGGAGGGCTGCAAGGCGGGCTTTGGGACGGGGAACAGCATCAGGGAGAGCCATGGCTGCAAGGCAGCACGCAGGGCCTGGGGGCAGCAAAACGCAAGGCCCAAGATTTTAGAGGGGCCAGGGGGCTGAAGGGGGCTCACCTGCTCACCTGGGGATGCCGGATGTTAATTGCGCGATCCCCGGGTGCAGCAAGCGTGGTCTTCTGTGTCTGATGCAGGCATCCAATCACGGGAGGGCGAAGGCTGCGAGGTGGGCTTTGGGACGGGGAAGAGCATTTAACATCCTGCGTCCCCAGGTGAGCCCTGTGGCCCAGGGAGAGCCGGAGCTGCAAGGCAGCAAGCGGGACCTGGGGGGGCAGCAAAACACAAGGCTCAAGATTTTAAAGGGGCCAGGGGGCTCAAGGGGGCTCACCTGGGGACGCCAGAAGTTAAATGCGCGATCCCCGGGTGCAGCAAGCTTGGTCTTCTGTGCCTGATGCAGGTATTCAAACAGGGGAGCGGGAGGGCTGCGAGGCAGCCTTTCGGGCGGGGAAGAGCATCAGGGAGAGCTGGGGCTGCAAGGCAGCATGCCGGGCCTGGGGGCAGCAAAAAGCAAGCACTAAGATTTTAGAGGTGCCAGGGGGCTCATCTGCTCACCTGGGGACACCGGATGTTAAATGTGTGATCCCCGGATGCAGCAAGCGTGGTTTTCTGTTCCTGAAAATCACGGGAGGGAGTGGGCTGCGAAGAGCATCAGGGAGAGCCGGGGCTGCAAGGCAGCACTTAGGCCCTGGGAGCAGCAAAAAGCAAGGCCCAAGATTTTAGAGGGGCCAGGGGCTTCAAGGGGGCTCACCTGGGAACGCTGGATGTTAAATGTGCGATCCCCGGGTACAGCAAGTGTGATCTTCTGTTCCTGATGCAGGCATTCAATTACGGGAGGGGGAGCGCTGCAAAGCGGGCTTTTGGACGTGGAAGAGTATCAGGGAGAGCCGGGGCTGCAAGGCAGCACACAGGGTATGGGGGCAGCAAAAAGCAAGGCCCAAGACTTTAGAGGGGCCAGGCGATTGAAGGGGGCTCACCTGCTCACCTGGGGACGCCGGATATTAAATGCACGATCCCCGGGTGCAGCAAGCGTGGTCTTCTGTGCCTGATGCAGGCATCCAATCACGGGAGGGGGAGGGCTGCGAGTCGGGCTTTTGGATGGGGAAGAGCATCAGGGTGAGCCGGGGCTGCAAGGCAGCACGTGGGGCCTGGGGGCAGCAAAAAGCAAGGCCCAAGATTTTAGAAGGGCCAGGGGCTCACCTGCTCACCTGGGGACGCCAGATGTTAAATACGTGATCCCTGGGTGCAGCAAGCATGGTCTTCTGTTCCTGATGCAGGCATCCAATCACAGGAGGGGGAGGGCTGCAAGGCAGACTTTGGGACGGGGAACAGCATCAGGGAGAGCCATGGCTGCAAGGCAGCACGCAGGGCCTGGGGGCAGCAAAACGCAAGGCCCATGATTTTAGAGGGGTCAGGGGGCTGAAGGGGGCTCACCTGCTCACCTTGGGATGCCGGATGTTAATTGCGCGATCCCCGGGTGCAGCAAGCGTGGTCTTCTGTGTCTGATGCAGGCATCCAATCACAGGAGGGCAAAGGCTGCGAGGCGGGCTTTGGGACGGGGAAGAGCATTTAACATCCGGCGTCCCCAGGTGAGCAGGTGAGCCCTGTGGCCCAGGGAGAGCCGGAGCCTCAAGCGGGACCTGGGGGGGCAGTAAAACACATGGCTCAAGATTTTAGAGGGGCCAAGGGGCTCAAGGGGGCTCACCTGGGGACGCTGGAATATAATGCGCGATCCCCGGGTGCAGCAAGCTTGGTCTTCTGTGTCTGATGCAGGCATTCAAACAGGGGAGCGGGAGGGCTGCGAGGCAGCCTTTCGGGCGGGGAAGAGCATCAGGGAGAGCTGGGGCTGCAAGGCACCATGTGGGGCCTGGGGGCAGCAAAAAGCAAGGCCCAAGATTTAGAGGGGCCAGAGGACTTCACAGGGCTCACCTGCTCACCTGGGGACGCCGGTTGTTAAATGCGCGATCCCCAGGTGCAGCAAGGGCAAGCATGGTCTTCTGTGCCTGATGCAGGCATCCAATCATGAGAGGGGGAGGGCTGTGAGGCGGGCTTTGGGATGGGGAAGAGCATCAGGGAGAGCCGGGGCTGCAAGGCAGCATGCGGGGCCTGGGGGCAGCAAAAAGCAAGCACTAAGATTTTAGAGGTGCCAGGGGGCTCACCTGCTCACCGGGGGGCACCGGATGTTAAATGCGTGATCCCCGGGTGCAGCAAGCGTGGTTTTCTGTTCCTGATGCAGGCATCCAATCATGGGAGGGAGTGGGCTGCGAGACAGGCTTTGGGACGGGAAGAGCATCAGGGAGAGCCGGGGCTGCAAGGCAGCACTCAGGCCCTGGGAGCAGCAAAAAGCAAGGCCCAAGATTTTAGAGGGGCTTCAAGGGGGCTCACCTGGGGACGCTGGATGTTAAAGGTACGATCCCTGGGTACAGCAAGTGTGACCTTCTGTTCCTGATGCAGGCATTCAATCACGGGAGGGGGAGGGCTTCAAAGCGGGCTTTTGGACGGGGAAGAGTATCAGGGAGAGCCGGGGCTGCAAGGCAGCACACAGGGTATGGGGGCAGCAAAAAGCAAGGCCCAAGACTTTAGAGGGGCCAGGCGATTGAAGGGGGCTCACCTGCTCACCTGGGGACGCCGGATATTAAATGCGCGATCCCCAGGTGCAGCAAGTCTGGTCTTCTGTGCCTGATGCAGGCATACAATCACGGGAGGGGGAGGGCTGCGAGGCGGGCTTTTGGATGGGGAAGAGCATCAGGGTGAGCCGGGGCTGCAAGGCAGCACGTGGGGCCTGGGGGCAGCAAAAAGCAAGGCCCAAGATTTTAGAAGGGCCAGGGGCTCACCTGGGGACGCCAGATGTTAAATACGTGATCCCCGGGTGCAGCAAGCATGGTCTTCTGTTCCTGATGCAGGCATCCAATCACAGGAGGGGGAGGGCTGCAAGGCGGGCTTTGGGATGGGGAACAGCATCAGGGAGAGGCATGGCTGCAAGGCAGCACGCAGGGCCTGGGGGCAGCAAAAAGCAAGGCCCATGATTTTAGAGGGGCCAGGGGTTTCAAGGGAGCTCACGTGCTGACCTGGGGATGCTGGATGTTAAATGCGTGATCCCTGGGTGCAGCAAGCATGGTCTTCTGTGCCTGATGCAGGCATCCAATCACGGGAGGGGGAGGGCTGCGAGGCAGGCTTTGGGACGGGGAAGAGCATCAGGGAGAGCCGGGGCTGCAAGGCAGCATGCAGGGTCTGGGGGCAGCAAAAAGCAAGGCCCAAGATTTTAGAGGCGCCACAGGGCTCACCTGGGGACGCCGGATCATAAATGCGCGATCTCCGGGTGCAGCAAGTGTGGTCTTCTGTTCCTGATGCAGGCATCCAATCACAGGAGGGGGAGGGCTGCATGGCAGGCTTTGGGACGGGGAACAGCATCAGGGAGAGCCATGGCTGAAAGGCAGCATGCAGCGCCTGGGGGCAGCAAAACGCAAGGCCCAAGATTTTAGAGGGGCCAGGGGGCTGAAAGGGGCTCACCTGCTCACCTGGGGATGCCGGATGTTAATTGCGCGATCCCCGGGTGCAGCAAGCGTGGTCTTCTGTGTCTGATGCAGGCATCCAATCATGGGAGGGCGAAGGCTGCGAGGCGGGCTTTGGGACGGGGAAGAGCATTTAACATCCGGCGTCCCCAGGTGAGCCCTGTGGCCCAGGGAGAGACGGAGCTGCAAGGCAGCAAGCGGGACCTGGGGGGGCAGCAAAAAACAAGGCTCAAGATTTTAGAGGGGCCAGGGGGCTCAAGGGGGCTCACCTGGGGACGCCGGAAGTTAAATGCGCGATCCCCGGGTGCAGCAAGCTTGGTCTTCTGTGCCTGATGCAGGCATTCAAACAGGGGAGCGGGAGGGCTGCGAGGCAGCCTTTCGGGCGGGGAAGAGCATCAGGGAGAGCTGGGGCTGCAAGGCACCATGTGGGGCCTGGGGGCAGCAAAAAGCAAGGCCCAAGATTTAGAGGGGCCAGAGGACTTCACAGGGCTCACCTGGGGACGCCGGTTGTTAAATGCGCGATCCCCAGGTGCAGCAAGGGCAAGCATGGTCTTCTGTGCCTGATGCAGGCATCCAATCATGGGAGGGGGAGGGCTGTGAGGCGGGCTTTGGGATGGGGAAGAGCATCAGGGAGAGCCGGGGCTGCAAGGCAGCATGCGGGGCCTGGGGGCAGCAAAAAGCAAGGCCTAAGATTTTAGAGGTGCCAGGGGGCTCACCTGCTCACCTGGGGACACCGGATGTTAAATGCGTGATCCCCGGGTGCAGCAAGCGTGGTCTTCTGTGCCTGATGCAGGCATACAATCACGGGAGGGGGAGGGCTGCGAGGCGGGCTTTTGGATGGGGAAGAGCATCAGGGTGAGCCAGGGCTGCAAGGCAGCACGCAGGGCCTGGGGGCAGCAAAACGCAAGGCCCAAGATTTTAGAAGGGCCAGGGGGCTCACCTGCTCACCTGGGGACGCCAAATGTTAAATATTTGATCCCCGGGTGCAGCAAGCATGGTCTTCTGTTCCTGATGCAGGCATCCAATCACGGGAGGGGGAGGGCTGCAAGGCAGACTTTGGGACGAGAAGAGCATCAGGGAGAGCCAGGGTTGCAAAAGCAGCATGCAGGGCCTGGGAGCAGCAAAAAGCAAGGTCCATGATTTTAGAGGGGCCAGGGGTTTCAAGGGAGCTCACGTGCTGACCTGGGGACGCTGGATGTTAAATGCGTGATCCCTGGGTGCAGCAAGCGTGGTCTTCTATGCCTGATGCAGGCATCCAATCACAGGAGGCGGAGGGCTGCGAGGAGGGCTTTTGGACGGGGAAGAGCATCAGGGAGAGCCGGGGCTGCAAGGCAGCACGCAGGGCCTGGAGGCAGCAAAAAGCAAGGCCAATATTTTAGAGGGGCCAGGGGGCTCACCTGCTCACCTGGGGACGCCGGATGTTAAATAATATAAGATGGGGAGGGAGATGGGGTGCGTGTAGGGGCACACTACCTATTGGTTTCAGTTTAGTTATTTACCTACTCATTGATCGTCCATGGTCATGATAATCTATGTTGCTGTTCCCAGCCTGTAACTGCTCTTGCACTCCCAAAGGGACCTGTTTGAGCTAACATTCTGCTTTCTGCACAGCCGTAAGAAGGGTAATGGGTTAATTCAAGGTATAAACCAGCCCCATGTGTAATAAACATGCATTAAGCAAGTGTGCCTTCGGCCACCTGATTTATGAGCAGTATATGTATTCTTCCATTTGTTCCATGCACTGAAATCCTGGTTACAATAAAAGACACGGCAAAGCCAACAGTCCTGTGCCTTGTATACGCGTTTGCCATTCATGGACATGATATGCCCAGGTACTGACACCATCTGCCAGTTGTTGTCATAATATGACTAGGTAGTACCAATATAGCAGTGCCTGAAAAATGCTGGTCCTGTATCTACAAAAAAGCCCAAACTGTTGTCTTTGTCACTGCTTTTTCTTTGCTTTGTCTTTTACTGACTTTTCCCTGACCCTATTTTTTTCCTACGGGTATTGGGCAATTCGTCAGCACAGCAAGGAGGCTCATCAACTTAGGTTCGTCGTTTTCGCCTCTCTAAAGTGTCATCCTACATTGGGAAAATGTAAGTAAATTATATACCCAGACTGCAACCCATATTTAATTTATGAATCCCTTTTAGTTATTAAAAAATTGTAATTGTTCTGCTTCAGATGTTTATTGTTTTGTATGTATGATCTGTTAAACCAGCCCAGTTTCATGAAAGGAGAGTGCAGAGTTCTCCTTTGCTATGGTCGCCATTGACCAGGATCTCCATTGTAGTGCCCAAGGCTCGCCCCGTTTCCTACTCTGGATTGCATTGGTTACGATGGAGAATAAAGCCAGTGCTGGTTCGTGTAAAACTGGGACATTGCAAGACACAGTCCCCCTGGCAAGTGGACCAATCCCACGCAGACACAAATTACAAGCCTTATGTAAATACATGCACGATAAAGCTGCACCTGCTGCAATTACTCGCAACGGCGGGCTTGCAGAGGGGCCATGGACCACGAGTGACAGGATCTTTAAGTGAGTCTTTGTGACCCTTCCCTGCCTTGAGAAAAAGTGAATAGCACTTGGCACCCTGAGTGTCTGGGCTATGTTTTATGCCACGCTCTTTCTAAGCTGCAATTTCACCGCCGCACTGTACTAATTCATGTGCCTGTACATCACTGCTGTAATGCCTGTCATGGGCACATTGCGACTTCTGTTTAAATTGTAAAGCGCATTTAAAGAAATAAAAGCAGGTCACCCTGCAGGTACATGAACTCTAAGCATTCATTTTACAAAAGAGGTGTCTGTCTACATGTCTAATGTCCTAATTTTGAATTTCAATATTCGTTCCTTAACATGTTCCGAGTGAAGCAAAGAGCGCAGTTTTTATGATCAAAATGATATGCAACTGACACTTGGAGGGCGCAGTCAGTAGGCATTCATTTATTGCCATAGCAAAAGTTCCTTCGTACGATATTATCATTGTTCAGCTTACCTTAGTCGACATGATGAAAGTTGCCACTGCCAGAAGAAGGCCTCATGCAGCCCAGCCAGCTACTGCAGCCTGACCTGCTGGCAATCTGTGTACTGTGCAGGGAACTTGTGGTTCCCGGGGCCCAGCCCAGGAAGCCCTTATGCGCAGGCTCGGGCCCAGCCCTTCCTGGAAGAAAACAAAAATTTGTAGCGCCTGGTGATGACAGCCTGCAATGCATGCAGCCAATTCCAAGCAAACCATCCAGGAAGAGGCAGATGTTTATCCTTCCGCTCCAAAGAGGCCCTAAGGCCATAGGCCTACCGGGAGATATCACGGTGTCCCATGGGGCAGTCCAGCCCTGGCTACTGAGGAGTACTAGGGGACAGGCTTTGTGTCCTAAGAAAGAAAGGTACCAGCAGTAGTGTTTTTGGTGTGTAATAAAGTGGACTTGTGTTAGTATTCTGGTTGTCATATGGTATGGGCAAGCATAAACTTTAGCTCTTTTGAGTTATTCCCATGTCTATGCATGGTGCAGCATTAAATCGGTCCATAAAGAAGTGGTCCCTAAATTGGTCCTAGACTTTCCTCGACACACATATGTTCATCATATAGTGCAAGTGGCCTGATTCATTTGCATTATATTTTGTTTGAAGTAACGTCACCCTTTGGATGCTGGGTTCTTCTGAATGTAGTGCTGAAGGTCAGAGTGGAGGTAGTCGTTTTATGTGCCATCTGATGATGTGTTGCAATCACGGTCTGTGACAGGAAGCCTGTTTCTGAAAGAGGCTGTACACAGGTGGCATTGAGCTTCTACTACTTCATCTGTATTGGTGGTCACATTCTCCTCCTTGACTTGTGGCTGTGGTAGTTTGTCACTGTGAAAGTTTGCTATGGCAATAGTCCACCATACTGATAGTTCGGCCACACTGATAGTTCTGCTACTGTTATGGTCTGCCCCGATTATACGTGGCCTCTGTGATAGTTTTTGCTGCAATAGTTTGCCATTGCAGTAATTTGCCACTGTGGTAGTTTGCCACTCTGATAGCTCTGCCACACTGTCAGTTTTGCCCCACTGATAACAGTTTTACACTGTGGTAGTTTGTCACATGGGTAGTTATACCACTGATATATTTTGTCACTGTGATAGTCTGCCACTATGATGGTTTGCCACTGTGAAGTTATGGCACTGCAGTAGTTTGCCACTGTGAAAGTTTGCAGCTATGGTAGTTTGCCTCTGTGACAATTTGCCACAGCAGTAGACTGCCACACTGATAGTTGTGAGAGGATAGTATACTCCAGTGAAATATTAACTCCCAAAATGTCAGGCAATGCAAAAAACAAGTTGGTATGGGTCTTAACACATAATAGAAATTCATTGTAGTTGAAGAAAGTGTTAAACAAATACTGGCTATTAGCACAATCCAGTCTGGCAAATGAACCAACACCTTAGTTTGCATTTAAACATTAAAAAAAAACATATGAGACCATTTGGTACATTCCCGCATGACAGAAATGAGTCCAACTGGTTCCCAGTGGACTCCTCGTTCCATTCACAGACCTTTACCATGTGGGAACTGTTCTATATGCAAATTCACCAAAAAATAAAATCTTTTTTAGTTGGTGATAGGCTATGGGAACTCAGGAACCCCACCACCTGTAAAACAGCTAAAATGATATATTGTATCAAGTGCCATTGTGGGCTCTGATATGTGGGACAGACTACTCATGTGATGCATACCCGCATATCAGAACATTGTTCTAGAATTCAATGTAAAAACATTGCTGCCCCTCTTGTGTCTCATTTCCTTGAATCCCAACATACAGCTGATAATTTCATGTGGTGGGTCACTGACATAGCAAACAACACACAGAAATTACATTGTATACTCCTTATCAAGGAGGCACAGTGGATATACAAACTAAATAGACATATGCAAGGACTTGATGACTCTTTAATTCCTCCAACATAACCTGTGTTTCGTGTTGGCTCCAAGAACCACCTATCTCATTTATGCAACAGGATGTGTTCCGATAGAAATTCCCATCTCCGGCTAACCCTTACTTGACTTGAGTACAATGCATGGCCATTCGTGGAATCCATTTATGGACCAAGTCCTGTGAGTCCACGTTCTATTAGGAAGGAAAAGAGGCTAGAAGAGGTTGCCTTTCCCTCATATGCGTAGTGCATACCACCTGTAACATCGCATGTGCCTTCCCCTTTTTTTAACTGCTATACATTTAGTGCACATATTCATTGGTCAGATATTTTAACTACCAAGCTACCTGAGAGACAGTCCGAGGCTGTAGAATCAGGAAACCCAGAAAAAACTCCATGTGCAAAGCCGATGATGAGTCAAGGTTGGCCCAGAGAGAAGATGCTATTTTGAGGGATACGCACAGAGCACAAAGGGAGTATGTGGATACGCTCTGAATGTGGGACATTCTTTATAGATGAAGGAAGATGAAAACATCTGTGAGAACCAAACTGCTGGTCAATGAAAAGCATACAAAGTTCAAGTGAGATAGAGTTAGCAAGTTTCTAGAGGCAAAGAGGAGCAACAGTATCCTGCATAATTAAATCAAAAAGCAGTAAATAGAAGGCTGAAATTGACAAATTCGTGATCTCTTCACGTGTGAATCAGAAGTCGAAAACAAAGGCTATTCATTAGATCCTTATGCTAAGATAGGGATGTGGTCACACTCCCTTGAATGTTCAGGACAGTGAGTATGCACAAGGTCAACTACAAATGGAAGACTTTGGCGTGTGGCCTACCAATGAGAGATGATGGACAAATTGGGAAAATGAGGAGCAGTCTGATGGGATTCTAACACCTACGTTTTGTTTCACATACGTGTTATTAAGAAGCAAAAGTCCAAGGTTGGGATAGTATGCCAACCAATCATTGGGGTTGAGGGACAAGCTAACAGGCAATGTAGCATAGACCAATCCACTGTTGTTTTGTCCACTATGATCAGTATTATGCATATTTAGAGGTAGTTCAAGGAGTAACCTCCAGATAAGGGGTACCCAATGATGCACTAATCCTTACGTGTTCTATAAGTAGATATATTCCCTTAATCAATATCTTTGCTTGATAGGTTTTGTATTTTGCCATGTAGAATGACATCATAGATGATGCATATATCGGGGTATAAGAACGCCATGTAATCAAACTTATGTGTGAGAGTGCCTGCATCAGTCGGATGTCTGCCAGTTGACCCTACTTTATTAAATTGATAATAAAGTAGTACTTTGCCATATTCTGTGATTTTGTCCAATTATTTGGTTTGAGATCATTATTGTAATTCCATCTAGCACATACAGGCGCTTCAAGGTGCTCGAGCACATTACCCTCCACCAGCATCCTGATTATGTATTCCATGCGCATTTTAAGTCATGGTTATCAAAAGGATGTTATACTTGACCAGGGCTTAGGCTTGTGCTTCTGTGCAAAGTACTTAAGGACACAAAGTCTGTGTTTAGCATAGCAGTAGCCATACATGTTAGACTTCCACAGTGTCATAGTGAGCCTGTGCAAGTTGAAGCCATGCACACGAACACGCAGATGGCAAAACCATTCTATTTACTCCTCTATGCCCCCAGCAACCTTGGATTGGGAGAGGTTTTACATCAGAAATACAAATTTGCTAAATTTTCAAAAGCACCCTGAAAAGCGAGCAAAACAAGCACATGTTTTTGTTTTGTTTTTTAATGTCATGGTTAGCAAAAGGATTTTTTTTAGCTTTACCAAACCCTAGGCTTGTGATTCTGGGCAAAGTGCTTAAGGACAAAAAGGTGGTCTTTGGCTCAGCAGTGGTCAGGCTTGTGAGCCTTTCACAGTGTCATGGAAACCATACTCAAGAATAACAGAGGGAACAGCGCTTCTACTTACTCCTTGAACAGACACGCATGGCAAGGCCCTATAGATGGGGAAGCTGTAAGGAAATATGGGAACATTTACAGGAGGGTGGGATTTCTGCCATAGCTTCCCTGGAGGTTCCTGAGTTCTATGGGAATGGTCATGGTGGTGTGTGAGGCGGAAATCTCTTAAAATGAGGCTGAGAGCTTATGGGAGTTAATTTACATAATCCAGCTCCAATCTAGACTGCGGTTACTGAGCTCTGTTAATAGAGGCCATCATGCAAATATTAGGGCAACACATTGGCCCTCATTCCAAGGTGGGCGGTAAGGGATACCGGGCACCGGTAAGGAGACCGGTGCCGGTAATCCCTTACCGCCCTACTACAAGGTCCCTTAGCGGGTCTCACCATTAACGGCTGGAATGACCAGCCATTGTGAACGGGACCCGTTAAGGGACCAGGGCGCAAATAACGGGCTCGCAAGTCGCAAGCCCATTATTAGCACCCTCCCCATTCTCATTGAGCCCTATGGGGGCTCAAATGGGAAAGGGGAATGGCATTTTCAATGAGGAATTACCGGTCCCGCAAACATTGGACTACACTGGTAAGTCCTCATTGAACCATACCACTGCCGGACCCGTTATTGGTGGCAGTCATGGCACAAATTGCGCCATGACTACCACCAACCTCGGAATGAGATTAGTTTCAAGGTCCGCCTTCTGTTCCTGTTTTGTGTGTTTGGATGTTTAGGGGTGCTACCTGCTGACTTAAGGCTCCTTCCAGGAGATTGAACATTAGACATTTAAATCAAAACAATTATAATTAAAGCTCAACATAATATAACATGACCTACCAAGCTAGTATAAAAAAAAATCACATTCTCCCACCCCCACACCCAAAAAAAAGAGTGAATACATGCATACAAATGCCAGCAAAAGCACATCAACAGTCAACTTGGTTCTATTTAACTTGCGTTTAGCCTTGGGAAAAGAACACATTTATTCCAACAGAACAAAACATTGCACACAATGTTCTAGAACGTGGAATAGCATAATATAATGCATACCAAAAAGACCTGAATATAGCACTTCGAAACAGGACAGAGGATAGAACATATAACTTATTGCAGGGACATGACAAAAGATGTCATCACTAGTCATCCCAAAGCAATAATGCTTCATCCCAGCTGAATCAGCACCGCAAAGGTATCCAGAAAGTTATTAAAGATATAGGAGTAGTGGTGCACACACATTTGTGCATGTGTACACACACACACCCCCCTCACTGTTTCTGGATTTGAAATCTGCTGCTGCTCTTACGGTTGGATGCTGCTTCTCAGGCTAACATCCTGGGTCTCAAAGGCAAGAAGACTTCACCTCCCAGTCTGTTCCTTCACTCTTCCCTGGGGCAAAAGGCTGTTTCCTTTAACTAAGATGTCCCAATCCTCCTTTAATTAACATGTGTTATCTCTCCGGGCCAGAGGACAGAACATTTGGGTCCATTTTGATGAAAGGGGAATGGCTCATTACTTCAAACAACTGGTGGCCTCCATAAATGGAGTTTCATATTTCTGTTTTCTTATTTGTGTTCATTTGATGTGTGTTGCATACATTGCTAACATGCTGCCTTGCATTAGCTTTGTAGAGCTATGATGCATCACAGTGTGTTTCAATGGCCAACAAAGAAAGTAAATCCATTAATAAAGCTGTATACAACAAAGAGGATTTAGAACAACCCTGTTCTGTGCTGGTCTCCTGGGGCACATTGTATGAGGAGGGGAAGCTCCATGAGTAGGAATACATTGCCTATTGAATGGACCACTCAGTGGAGGCTACCAGCATGCAGTGACAGACTGGTGACCTTCTTTCATGTTATGTTACTATGCGTTTACTGTTACCATGAGGCAGTGCAACACTCTGTATGGTGCTTTATTCCATGGTCAGGGACTCTCAAAGGACTATGGAGCCGAGAGAGAAGGCTTCAGGACCTTAAGCCAAAAGAAACAAAAACCTCAACACCAGTGCACCCAAAGAAAGCACTAAGTAGCCCCAAAGAAAACATAGATAGCAACAGCCTTCTGCTTACTTCCATAGGCCCCCAACAATATTTGGAAGGGGTTCTGTAACATAAATTGAATTTGCCAAGTTTGTAAAAGCTCCCTGAAAAGTGATAGAAACAACCGTGTTTGTTTTGTTTTTGGTTTGTTTCCTCATTTATTACATGGATAATTTTTAAACTTCACCAAACCACCAGCAACTTGTGCTTCTGGGCAGATTGCTAAAGGGCAAAAAGACTTTGGCTCAGCAGAGGTCAGGCTTGTGATCCTTCAACTGCTTCATGGTGTCCCTGGAAACCTGAAACCATGCCCAAGAAATCATAGAGGGCAAAGCCCTTCTACTTACTCAGCTATGCCACCAACATGATTTGCCCGAGATTGTGTGTCGGAAATCCGTATTTGCCAAGTTTGCAAAATCTTGCAGAGAAGTGAGCAAAACAACCTTATTACTTTCCCCACATTTATGTCATGTGAAGTTAGGTTATGACATCTTGCATTTGAATAGCACACATTGCATGTGTACATCTTAAAATGATAATCCTTCCCAACCCAAGTCTACACACCTAAAGTATAATGGTATGCACATACTATTTATGGAATTCTCCAAACACTTTTAGACATAAATAATAAGATGAGGACCACTACTCATAATTTGCACCAAAAAACCTTTACTTGGACAATCATAATGCACCCATTGAAATGCCCTTCCTCAACTATTTCCAAATTTGCAAACATCATACAGCATTTCATTGCATTCTAAAACACATCACATATTCACAAGTGGGGTACTGAAAAAACACATAAAGCCAAACAAAAAGCTACAAAAGCATTCACATGCATTATATTAAGACCAAACTTTAACATGATTTACTTTTTCCAAACAGATACAAACAATGTCAACCACCGCACAACTCTAATGATAACAAAGAAGCACCAATGTGCAGATAACTAAGGTATTCCTTTGTCAATGTGGTTCCAATACAGCATTCCAAAAACACTGTATTAAAAATGAAATTTTGTCAAAGAGTCCTCACTAAATCAATAAAAGAATCTGACTAATCACATAAACTCTCTTGTCAGTTTTCAATGGAAACTGATGAAAGAAGAATCTGTTCACAACACGTTAAAACTAAAAAAAAACAACTGTCTGTTCTAAAATTGAAGAGAAAGAAGCTGTTACAATTAGTTTCAAAAAGTACAAAATAAAAATAGAAACGTGCAATGTCATCATTGACAACTTCTGCAACTTTAGTGAGGATGATTGGTTTCATGCAAGAAAAATATATCCTTTCAACCATCAAGAATGATACTACCAAGGACAAAAACACACTTGCAATGTATTGTGGTGGCAGATGCATGGGGATGGCAGATGAAATGTGATAGTCAATGAAAACATTATGAAAAAAGAAACTTTAATCCCAAAACCTTCACTTACAAATATTTACTCTAAGACTCTTCCACACCAGATACCATGTCCAGAATATAAATGGTCATGCAGCTTGATCTGCTGACCCCCATTTGTTCAAATCTTTTTACTATTTGATATAAAAGGAAAAGACAAGACTAGAATCAGAACTTTGCAGACATAGATTCCTGATATGTTCACATCCACACTGGTTTACATGGACATTAATTCAGCTGCATGTCAGAGGTTTCTGTAAAAACACCTTTCAGCATGTAAATATGGTGGCAACATGCCAAGCTACAATGCACAATCGTGTGTATAAAATTAACAGTGAGAAGTCCAACTCTAAAATTATTAAAACCCAGTTAAACATTGCAAACAGACACAGCACAAGGAGGATTTAGACACAAAAATGTCATTCAGAATCAATACAATGGTTTAAAAGTAGAGGACCAAAACAGTACCAAATCACACTATAAGACAGGAGTGTGTAAGCAATACATCCTCTTTCACTGTATTACAAAGAAATAGTAAACCTCTTCTGAAATTCCAGAAAAAGTATGTCACTGAACATTTTATGAATTAATTACACTTTTATTCAGGGTAGGTTTCCTTTTAGAGGACTTTACTCAAAAGAAATATCTATCTGAGGTGGCTTAAAACAAAGGTATGTTTTGTCTCCCCAGTCATTTAACCTTTATATCTCAGACATGAAAGTTGCAATTTTGCCATCTCACAGTTTCCCCCTAGATTTATTTATACGATAAAGCTGACGATATCCCTACTACTTCTTCTACTCCCTTCCATTTCAGTGGAATGTTGATGCCACATAAACACATCTGCAAACTATTTAATGGGCAATATAGAGAAATAAAATAATGAGGTTCACTAAAGAAAAAAAGGTTTATGAGCTTCACTTGGAATATAAGAAAATATAAATTGGAAGAGGAGAAATATTTAACCTTATTGGGTGTCTGTGTTTCTATGTCATCTGCTTGAAATCGTATGTTTAATAAATGCATGTTGCAAGTTTTTCCCATGATTAGCAACATTAAACAATTTAACATACATTTTTGCAAATTAGCATTGATTTCTTGATTTGTTTAGGTAATTAAAAAAATATTTTCCTTTAAGATTTAGAAATGTATTTGGAACAGATTTGGTCTTGGGTGTGGATTTCTGATGGCATGATATGGAAAACATTGTCTAGATCTATCCCAGCAGCACTAATAAGAGTTGAACTATATCATCCACTTCTAGGAAGACATTATGGGCATTAAAGTTGGCTTTGAATTAGGGCCATGTATAACGTTTTCCCTGTGGTCATAATTTAGAATGTAGAAGGTTTCCTAGCAAATCTAGGATTTTACAACCTTACATTAAAAGAAAATGCATTTGTGATAAAATAAGTATATGGGTTTTGAATGTAATGACATGTATATTTTGGCTATAGTTGGCCCCTGGAAAGGGCTAGGTCATCAATTCTGTTTTTACTGTTTTTGTCATGTTAAGGGTGCTACAGAAACATTGGCACAGCTCTGCATTTATTGTGGTGGAACAATTGGGCTTACAAGGGAATTGTTTGGCATTATTTGTGTTTTCATCTAATTAAATGGTTTGGGAGGGATTCATTGTGGGAGCATACATATCATTGACCTTGCCCTTAATGAATTTTCTTTAAAAAATGCAAAAAATGCTAAATTCTTTGACAGTAGTCTAAGGAATAGAAGGGTTATGTATTGTGCATAGGGCATATGTGAGAAATTGATAAATGTAATGCATGTGTTTTGCGTAACGTGTATTATTTAGCCAATCACACAATGAAAATAATATTATTAAAATCCTATGGTTGCATGTACGTGGAATGATAATGTAGATGTGCAGTACATTGTACACAATTCCACTGCAGTCAAAAAGATGAAATGGCAGGGTTAAAATATTGTTGGGAGGGCATGTCATCAGAAATAACCCAGTCTCAAAAACTATAAAGCTTTTCCATAAGAATGCTCTACCATAGAGAATATGGTTTGCATGTAAATTCAGACGCTTTAACAGGTGCAGCTTTGAACATAAAACGTGAAAACGTTCTTAGGTTTAAACTTATTCTAGCTTCTTTTAAAAACATTATAATAAAATAATTCCAACAAATTGAATGCCTAGGCAACATAATCAAAACAGCCAAGTCATCCTACAAACTAATCAAATCTACACACAATAAACAAATAGAAGTCTATCTTTGGAAAACATGGATCTGTATGAAATAGCAGAACACTATAAATACAAACAAAATGGCTCTGCAAATCGAAAAGAAGGCATATGTAGTATTTTGAACTGTGAAGGATATCTAAAGAGACAAAAAAACACAGTTAACTATCTATCTGCAACTATCTTTCCATGACACAATTCAAGCTGCTGTTGAGGCATCTGAAAACAGTCTTACAAATGACAAATTTAAACAGCAATAATACACTAAAAGCTTAGCTTCGCAAAGAAGAAAAAATAGATACAGAAACTGTTAAAGAAACTCCCGAAGGTAGTCAGCTATCCTTTGTGGGAAACCAAGAACCGCTCAGAGTACCACATTTTGCAAAATGAAGCAGAACATTGTAATGATTGAGATGTAAAATACCATTGAGCACTTAAAGTAATATGAAAAAAACATTGTCAGTGCGTGTATAACAATTCATAATTTAACTGGAATTCTGTGAATATATTATAACATGCGAAAAAAAGATTCAACTGAAATAATAAACCACGCCTGCTCTTATATATTAGTGGTGAAGCAGGTCCTGGCTAACTTTACTAATTGAAACAATCCATTCATTATTACAAGAAAAAACAAACAACTGCATCTCATTTTCTGTCTCTGCCTTAACAGGACTAGCTGCTTCCAACAAAGGAGGTGTCACTTTACATTGGATCCTACTGCTCCCAGATGAGCATCAAAACAAATAAGACTACTACAAAATGTCAACAGAGACATCATTTTTAATATGTAGAATTCAATATAAATGAAAGCTCTAGCAAATGAGTTAAACATGGTTTCTAACTTCATGCTATCCTTAATTCACCTCAGAATGAAGGAATAATTCACAACTGGATGTGAATAACTGTTTTTAAAACATATCATTGTATTTGGTGATCCCCTACAGTCTCCACCAGTTAAATGTCAACCTGTAGTGAAAGTATCAGGATAAAGCTAATGATGTGTCACAGTTGGTAGGATAGGTAAAGTAAACCGCGGGTATCAGTACTCAATATGTCCATTGTGCATGCAACAGACCGTCAATATGCTCAAATACTAAAGAGAATCAGAATTGGTTTACTTTCTAAGCAGCTTAAAATAATCATAAATAGTAGACTTTTTAATATACTTAATTGAAAAGAAACATCAACTCCTCCATTTATGCATCAGTTAACACACCAAAATCAGCAATGTATGTGTTTAATGACTAGCCTTACAAATTTTTCCCAAGTTAATAAACACAATGAGCAGGAGCCCATAGTGCACATCAATTACATAGACAAATTGGAAGTACACGGCATGACATTCAATATGTTTCAACAAGCCACTACATGTCCAAACCGAGAAGTACATTCTTCATACAGCACAGCTAAATTCCAGAAATGTATTGACACTCTGCCTCAATTGGATAGTTATTCCAAGACACAACCTGGAAATGGTCCAGCGATTAGTGAACACGGAATGGGTAGAGTTGTTTGTTTACAAGCATTTGCAAATCAGGATGATATCCAGATTGTCATTGACAAATTTGACAAACTAAATTAAATCTTTTTAAAAATTCCCTGCACAACAGCACAAGCGTATATGTGGAGGAAGTGAGCATGTGGTTTAACCCACTACCATTAACTTGAAGACATTGCAAAAAAAATATTTAAAGAAGGTATGAGCCACGTGGCACTCTCCTGTATTTGTGCACCAAGTGGTCTATTCTTGGTAACCAGTGATTATAATACATGTTTTATTAATGATTAAAAGACAATGAAAAAACACCAAATCTTTAAAAAGAATATATGTGGGGGTGGGGTAAGGGTTTTAATCTGGTGACGAGGGGGTCAGGTTGGGATTTTGAACATGGGGAAAGAGGGGTTTGTGGAGTACACCTCCCGAAATTAATTCTTTATTTATTGATTTGTTAAAATCACATGAAACCCTATTCTTACTAGAACAGAACAAATTACAAATCAAATTCACAGGAATAGAACATACAGTTATCCCCTCAAAAACACAAAAATCTCAAAGATACAAAAATATCATATTTTATTAGAAATATACATCAATTATTTTTATTAAAATAAATGATTTGTTCTTAGAACAACCCTAAAACCAGGTCTATACAGAGATGACAATGACGTAAAGCAAAACATTATACACATAAAACATAAAACATTAACCTAGTATTATTGCACAACCAACATGAAGCATTAAAGAATCCAAAGCAGGAAAGTAGTTAGTTGTGATATTTAAACACAACTCAATTGGAACGTAAAGTCATTCCTGGTCGGGGTAGATCTTCATGAAAACCTTGTAATGCACAGGTTCTAAGTTCCACTCAATGGAGACTTCTGCAGACAACCCTTCTATTCGGATCACTTCTTCCATTTGACTAAGCCATTCATTGGGCTCGAGGAACGTGTACTCGGGGAAAGGTGCAAAAATGTGTAGACTACAACACAGAGTCTTTCAAGGAAGTGTCTTCATCATCAACTTTTTAGAAGGATCTGCAGTATTTACCACTGTCCTGATCACTGTGTCTAGATTGATCGTGCTATTGCCAATACACAAGACATGCATACTTCACCCTCCGTTTTATACAGAGCATCTTGCAAGTATGACCATCTAAAACCACTTGTGTTACATATATATTTTTTTTTGTTCTGTTTTTATTGTGCAATTGTTAGTACAAAACCTTAGGCACTAACCTTCTATAAAAGAGAACAACGTACATACATTTCAATGAATAAAACAATGCATTGATTGATTAATGCATATACATAAAATCCTAAAATACAAACATCATATTTCATTTCAGCTTTGAGACAGGATCAACTTTCCACAACTCCTGCATTGAAATTTTCTATCATCCTCAATGACTCTTTCCAAATATAAAAGGCTGCAGCTGTAAAAACAATTGACCTGGCGCAATAAATATTGTAAAAAAATTGGTCAGTTTAAACAAAAAAATCATACTTTTGTCCAGGGAATAGCCCTAATGATAGAAATCAGTCATAATTAAACAACTGGTAAGCAATTGGCAAGAGGGTTCTATAGTCAATTTACATAAACTACATAGGCTTTATTTGCATATTTTTGGATGAGTAGTATTCACAAAAAAATAACTAAGACAATTTGCAAGCACCCTCATCTATCTTGTCTACTCCTCAATGTTAGATCTACGGATGTGCAAACCTATTACATGTTTTCCTACATTTAAACGATATTGTGCTTCAAAATATTTGATGCAGTTCAACATATGCATGCATAATCTTCAAATATGCTCAACATTTGCATATAATGGAATTCCTTCTGTACACTTAAAAGAAATTAAATCTGGAAGAATAACCTTGTTTCGTCTTCTGTGCAGCACCAAGTCACTTCCAAGGACTGATTAAATACAAATTCAAACATTTGGCCCCAAAACTGCATGAACAGTAAACATGCTTTCTCTCAAAACCTTTAAAACTTTACTGTCCCTAAAGATAAAAACATCAACACCTAAAAACACATCCCGACAGATATTTGTATCTATCAACCAGTTTAAAAATGTACTTAAACTTTCCAACAGAGATACAGCAGTTACCTCTAAGAACTATTTACTTTAGCTAATATAAATATCCTACAATTAAAATGCTAATCCATCTAAAACATCTGGTTCTGTTATTATCAACATATCTTTGCATTACTGGTACTAACTTTAAATAAATAATACAATTGCATTCTATTCACCCCAGTGTTAACCACACGATAAAAAGGAGTCAGAAGTTGACAATTGTGTTTGAATGAATTGAAGGAATCTTGTCTGTGGAGATAAAATGACTTCTCACATCAAACAAATATAGCTACAGATTTAACCCCTTCCTAATTACAAGGTACTGCCTCTTGGTGTTTTCTTGGAGTGAAAAGCTTGCATTTGAGCTAATTTGCATACCCACCATCATTTGCTGATGTGTCCCTTAACTAGGTGACAGCGACTGGGTTTTGGCATGTGTTACATATCTGAAATGGCTTATTTTCTGTTCACATTTCAGGCGGAAGATTTCTTTCAGGTTTAATAAACACTACCATGACCTTACTGATGCTTGCTGAATATGCCTCAACGTTCCAACCACAAGAATGTCAGTCTATAGTGCACTAATAATGGTGGGATATGCATGAAGTTGTCTGCATCCTGAGAGCTGTTTGTTTTGCGTTGAAAAAACTATGCATAAAACAGAACTGCCAAGTTTCTCGAAAAAAACGCTGCAGCTGAGCTAACTTGCATTTCTCCTTCGTTGTTTTCTGGAGGAGAGCCTCAAGTGATTGTAACTGGCGGATTCTGTGGCATATATGTGACTTACCTGATGTTGCTTATTCTACTATCACATTTGTTATACAAGGGTAATATAGTGTTTATCCACAAAAGCAAAACAACAGGATCATGTTTTAGTCTTAAACAATCATTTATTTTCAAGCTTTGATAATCTTCAGATGCATTTATCAGGAATAGGAAAAAAAGAAGTTCTTGGAATAGCAGTACATCTTAAGAATTCATGTCTGGAATGCTTTATCTGTTCATGTCTGTATTTCTGATCTGTAATTTCATTACAAGAGTCATACGCTTTAGATGGCACCTCCATTCACTTCTGTCTGAGAGACTTAAATGGGGCATTGTAAACTATTTACAAACAGCTGAGAGATATGTGGACTGCTGGACTGCTCTCAGAGAGTCAAGGAGGGATGAGGACGTGTGAATCACCTACAGAAGGCCATTATGTTTTAGGAAGAGCCAGTTGAGTGTCCATCTCCACTGAGCCTGTTGCTCATCATGCACATCTATGTTTAAGATATAGATAGGAAACCTATTCACATATAGGGCAATTTTATTTCGAAAAGTAATTGAGGTGTTAATTGCATTTCCAATACTGCCCCTAAAAGTCAATTCAGACTGAAATAGAGCAAGCCATTTGACAGTCTGATCCGTTAGTGCAATTGTTGGCGGCAGGCCAATAGAGAAGGGGAACAATAAATCATGTTTTGGGGCTTTTACTGGTGAGGGATGGTGTGAAATGGGTAATGCCTTAATGAGTGTTCTTATCCACTGGACTACCAAGACTCTATTACCTCCCTCTCCATGGGTTAGTTCCCTCCTTCTGTTTACCCTTTCTTTTGCCTCCACGGTTCTTCACTCTCCCCTGATCTTCCTGTTATGTTTTCTAATGCTCTCGTTCCATGACTCACCTCTAACTCATGCCTCATTGCTTTTACCTATTGTGCCTTCGCATTTACCTTTGAAAGTCAAATTTGGGTGTGTTTTTAGGAAGTCAAGTTTGGGTGTGTTTTTTGAAAGGCAAATTTTGGTGTGTTTGGGAAAGTCAAATTTGGGTGTGTTTTTGGGAAGTCAAATGTGGGTGTGTTTTTGAAAGTCAAATTTGGTTGTGTTTTTCATTTAGCTTTGGCCTAAATTGTAACCTGCTAGCCCAGTGACTGTTCCATATTGCTATACTTGCATATTTCTTCTACTGCCTCCTCCTTATACCAGCCCATGGCGTTATCTGTTTCTCCTATCTACTCCAACTGCTTCTCTATCAAGTATCCTTCCCTTCTCACTAAGTCTGGTAAGAAGATATTTAAACAGGCTATCCTGGCCTCCAACCCAGGTCTCCCCATTGCTGATACCTATTGCAGCGCCTCTGCCAGACAAACCCTCACTGACATCCTCTTTGTCATTCCTTCGCCAGATCTCTGGACCCCTCATATGATCTCACTGCTCTGTCCTGTTTCCTCCTCTCCCATTAATGGTGGAACCCGCTGGGAAGTCCTCATGGGTTCATTCGACTCCTCCAGAGTCATCACCAATGTCTACCTAAATGGCACTGTCATGGTGCAAGGCCCTCAGGCCAATCTCCTCCTGTGATAGGTGGTTCCCTTGCCTCATCAACTTTCTCTCATCTCCATCTTCCCCTGCTCTACTCCCTTGGCTACCGTGCCCTCTTTTCCTTCCTCCTCTGCCCTACCTCAAGCTCCCTCCACACCTTTGCAGGGTGTACCCCTGGTTTGTACCACTCCCCGGAAATGTTTAGGCTGGCACCTTCTTCATCTTGCCCCTCTCAACTCTCGCTCTGCTATCAAACACTCCTCTGACATCTGCCACCTCCTTGAAGAACTGGACCATGATTTCCTCGGTCTTATGGAGACAGGTTCAAGGCCAGCTCTGTCACAAGCTTTGCCACTCTCCTCTCTGATGGCTACAAGATCCTCTCCACCCCCAGATCCACCCGGCCCAGGGGGTGTGTAGCCCTGATCTTCCCTGGGTGGATTCTTGCCTCTATCATCCCGACTCAGACTTACTCCTCTTTTGAATGCCTTGTCTGCAGGCTCTCTCTCTCTCCAATCCGCTCTCTTACTGTTGCTACTCTCTGTCAGACCTCTGGTCAAATCACCTCTTTTCTCTCTGAGTGGGCAGACCTCTCCTCCTCCATCCTGTCCTCAACCACTCAACTCCTCCTCCTTGGTGACCTCAAAATCCAGCTTGATTCTCCCTGTTCCACATCTGTGCTCTTTGGCGACCTCTGTGATTCACTCTCCCTCTCTAACCTGCCCTCTGGCCCAACTCTTTCTGCTGGTCACAGACTTGATGTCTTGAGCTCCTCTGGCCTCCCCCTCTCTATTCCCCTCACGACTCCTCTCTCCTGGAGCGATCACTGCCTCCATTCCTCTCATCTTTCCATCTCCTACCCTCAAGCCCAGCCTACCCCAAGACTGCCACCCAACTTCTCGGACATCTGGACCATGAAGCATGTGTAAGTCGAGGCTTTTGCCGCCACCTTCTCCCCCCCTCCACCCCAGGCGGACTCACGCCTTGACACAGCCCTGTCCCTGCTCTACTCCTCTATTTCTGCTACTCTTGATGCTCTTGCTGCTGTCATGAGGATCTGATTAAAGTCCAAAGCCAAGCGCAGTTCTTGGTATGACTCTGACCTGGCTACACTTAAATGTAAGTGTAAGGCGGCTGAGAGGAAATGGAGGGCTTCTTGTTCATCCTCTGACAAATTGGCCTACCGCCTCCTCCAAAGGCAACAATGACTCTCTTTCCGCACCAAGAAGAGATTCCACATTGAAGCCGGTGTCTCTGCAGCATCTAACAACTCAGCCAAACTCTTTAAAATCTGTAAGGAGCAGGCCAACCCTGCTGCAGTCTTCACCCCTCCTCTCACCTCCCAGGCTCATTACAATGCCCTTGCCTCTCACTTTATCACTAAAACCCAGGACATCTTGTCGATCCTCTCTGCTCCCCCTCATTCTCTGCCTGCTCACCCTCCTTCAGCTACCCCCACCCTCTTTCTCCTCCTTTCCTCTGTTCTCCCCTGATGAGGTCGCTAGGTAGGTCCGATCTATGAAAGCCTCATCAAAGCAGGTCCATCCCTGTTCCCCTAAAACCTTTAAGGACCATATTGATAACCTCAATCCATCCCTTGCTGATTTCTGCAGCCTCTCCTTTTCCTCTGGATCTTTCCCCTCCCATCTGAAGCACTCACTTGTGCGTCCTCTCCTTAAGAAACCCACAACTGATCCTTCTTGTCCATCTATCTATCGCCCAATTTCCATTACTCCCTTTATGGGTAAACTTCTGGAAAAGTTGGCCATCTCTCAGCTTAACCTTCATTCCAATTCTGTTGGTTCTCTCCATGATCACCAATCTGGCTTCAGAGCCGCCAGAAGCATGGAAACTGCTCTCCTGAACATCGGTGAAGATCTGCTCTCCAACCTTGACACTAACATTCCCTATGGCCTCATCCTACTTGATCTCTCCTCTGCTTTTGACACGGTCACCACACCACCCTGCTCAACCATCTCTGTGACAACATGGGTATCACCAATCAGGCTCTGGCCTGGCTGACCTCATTCCTCTCTGATCAACCCTACCAGGTACAACTTGGGTCCTTTCTATCTTCTATCTCACTTTCTACCTGTGGTGTTCCCCAGGGGTCTAACCTCTCGCCCTGGCTTTGCAATCAATACCTGGAAACTCTCGGTACAGCATTTCCATATTCTGCTCTAATTTCCAGTGCTATCTTGACAACACTCAACTCATTTTTAGGCTTCCTTCAGCCACCTCCTCTCCTTCCCTCATCTCTGATTGCCTAATCTCCATTCAAAATTGGTGTGCCGCCAATGTTCTTTGTCTAAATGTCAACAAGACTGATATCATCCTCATTGGTACACCTTCACCATCCTTTGCCCTCACCCTCTGACTGGCTTCCCTTGGCCCTCCTCCTACCCATACCTGCGAGGCCAAGAACCTTGGGGTCATCTTTGACTCCACACTTTTCTTCTCTGCACACATCTCTGATATCTCTAAAATGTCAACCTTCTTACTGCACCTCCTCAGAGTTACTCTGCCTTTCCTCTCCCTCCCTGAGAAGCTTACTATCTCCCAAGCTCAGGTTCACTCTAGGTTGGACTACTGTAACAGCCTCTTTCTAAATCTTCCTGCCTCCATTCTCCACTCTTTACAACTAATCCAGAACAGGACTGCCTCAGGCCCTGGGATTGTATCTCTCCAGCCCTGAAATTCCTTCATTGGCTCCCAGTGGATGCAAGGATTACGTTTAAAACCCTCTGCATTGCCCACAAGGCTTTCTGGGCCTGGGTCCAAAATACCTTCAACTATCCCTCCGTAAATACCTCCCCTCTTGAGCCCTTCACTCTTCTACTTCTAACTCCCTCAGGGTCAGTTGTTTTTCAAAGAAATGAGCTCAGGGTAGATCTCTGTCTTCGGCTGGGGTCTCCCTTTGGAACAGCTTCCCTGCCATCTTGAAACTTGAGGAGAACCATCTCCAGTTCCAGAAGCACCTCAAGACCTTCATCTTCACTTATGCCTTTGCACCTCTTCTCCCCTGCTGATCTGTTTTCTCTCTCTGCACCGTGCACCTGGCCACCCTCTGTCCTTCAGGCCCTGGCACCTGCTCACCCTGCCACCCTCCTGTACTGCCTCCGGGCCACCCCTTGAACTGGGTTCTGTACCTGTACCCATACAGTATCCCACCCACTTCTCTTCTGCACTCATCAGATATACCCTATCTGCTTAACCTAGCCCTTGCATTTGCTGGCTGCACTACCACCTTTAATTATTTTACTTATTTATGTATTCTGTTCTCTCCTCTGTTCCTCACTTTCCACCTCTCCCCCCTTCCATGCACTTCCCCCTTTTCCCTTTCCCATGAACTTGCGTGTTCTCAATGTCACTGGGCCTAGTAAGATTGTTGTTTTTGTTCTCCCCTGTTCCCCTCCCTTTGCCTGGTCGTGCTGAACTGGATAATCCCTCCAGCCCTTTAAGGCGAGCAGCAATACCCTGGAGATGGATGGGGATGCATATTTTATACATACATCAATAATCAAAACAACTCAAGTAGTTTTGCAAAAGGAAAACGGTTTTATTGTCAATGATCTATAACAGGGAGTACAATGAACATCAATGCACTCGCTCGATTCTGTTACTCAATGCATCTTAAAAAGGGTTGGGTTCTTATACCCAAAATTAGTCATCCTGCGTGGCAAACTTCAAAAACCTATGCACAGTAATGATTGGCTCTAAGTGAGTATCTAAGTATACGTTCTATACTAGCATGAGTCAGTGAATGAAAGTGATAGGGTACTTAACATCAGGTGGGGCAACTAAGCCCTTCCCTCAAAATGGCCACCATGAACGTCACTAAATGCACGACGTACCATTGGCTACAAAACTATAGGACCCTTAATTATGCTGTCCTCTATTAGTGGTTGGCTTCTAACCTCCGTCAGTACTTTTCCACCTACGTCTTGCAGCAGGCAGGCTGAACATCCAGGTGCTGGTGAGCTCACCTTAGCACCAGCTTCCCACCAATTAGCATATCAATCCATCATCACCTCAGTGGTCCAGTGTCAATTAGGGCTTTGAAATTCGTCCTTGACAGTGTTCTTAGCTCTGAGAAATGTAGGGAGTGAAGGCACAGGCTGCCCTTGTGCGTAGGTGTGACAACTCATTCGTCCTGCTTCTCCCTTCCACATGACTAGACACCATGGAATCGAACATCTGGTACATTTAAAATACTAATTCTTAATAGAACTCTGGCGTCTTGTGTATCTGTTCATGCATTCAGAACAGGAGTTCTTGTTCTTTCACACGATTTGTATCCAATGTCAGTTTGCTCCAGTTTGACTAGACCTTGGCTTTTTGGCTCATCCAACTCTGCCTTCTGAGATTAATTTTGTTAATTCAACTGCTTTTAAAGGTGACACACTAAAATGAGGCCTTCTTGTTACTGTTCAGCACTGCTATAATGCTTAGTGGAAACATCCATCCATTACTAGTTCATCTGCATATATGTATATATTGGTGCTTATCGCAATCTCTTCACTATAAAGCATAAGGCTAGCTTCATGATTACTTTGCTGCTTACGTTTCATGCATCTGTACATGTTTGAACTAACTTGACATCTTCATTGTTTCTGTGGCATACACTTCTTCACCTTGAGCCCAAGAAGTCACTTTTAGGCAACGTTTGCATGCAGTACCATCTGGGAACACTACAAACAACTCTGACTACAGGTATAGGAAACCTAACCTTTGGTATAAGCTTGTACTACGCAGTTTTGGTAGCGTGTTGAGAAGCCAGGTTTATCTCAAGAGGGGTCAATGTGAGCTGTAGGGGAGTTACATAGAGATTCACAGTGACAAGTATTCAAATAAACTCTTACACATAAGGTTTCTGGAATAAACAATTATTAACTTATTTATCAGTCAGTTAGAATAAGCCTTCCTCAGAAGGGTGCAATATAAAAGTAACACACAAATACACTTCAATACTGTACACTCTTAGTTTCTAAATCAGTAAAGACCCTTTTCGGATGGCCCACAGATGCAACCTACACCCTCAGTAGCTACGGTGCATTAATATCTTACTGTTTGCATTTAGAATACTGTTAGAAGTTGGTAAAGGGAAAATGTTATTAGAACAACAAGAGATCACACATATTCTTAAGCAGGCAATTTCTTTTGGATCCCCACAACAGAGTCATTCAGTATAACAGGCTAGGCCAAAGTCAATGGCCAAAAGTGTTATATAGGATGAAGCACTTCTGGTTGGTAAGTAGAAAAGTCTTTGCACAATAATTTTAGAAGTCTTTGAAGAAAAGAAGAATCAAATGTAGGGCCACAAGCTGATTAGACTTGTGCGAAGTAGAAGATGCAATCAATTTTACAATGAGAGGTAAGTTCTCTCAGACTTTACAGTACCTTTGTATTGAAGAAAAAGTGCAGCAGATGCCTTCTGTTCTTCTCCAGCTCTGCAGATCTCACTGTTCCTGAGCCTCAGTCATGGGGATAAGACGGAGGACTTCTGGGGACTCCTGCTCTGCAATGGGAAAGCCACTTCTCACAACCGGCAATCTTTCCAACAAGTGGCACTTCAGTGTTTCAGCTCATCGTGACTACCGCAAATAGCAACACCATGTTTTCTGGCTGTTGAGATGGACTGTCCTCACTTCTGGGGTCCTGCATTCTGTTTAGGGGGTTCAGGCTTGGTCAGTCCTGCTTCTACAGAGGATCTTCCTGGAGCTCTTGGCCAACTTAAAAGCAACACACACAATCTGGTGTTCCTCTCCCTGGTTCTACGATTCCAGCAGCAACTCTGTGGAAATTCAACCAGCTCCAAGAACGATGTCCATGTGGCTTACTTTGGAGTTGATTGTTCCCACCAAATAAAAGGGAGAAGTCATCCTTGTAGTGGCTTCTCTGTCAATACAAATTTGGAGTTTCTGCACAGCAGCAGGGTTTCAACGGGCAAACCAAAGGTCCAGGAGTTGCAGCAGGTTTCCTCTTCAAGTTCATCTTTGGTTCCTTAGTCCAGTTGTCGACTCTGCCTTCCTAGCCAAAAGCCCTGCCTTTTATTCAGTTCTCTCCCATTCATTCCAGCCCAGCCATCAGACCCCCAGCAGGGTGGCTGTCCTTGCCCGGCAGACAGCCGGCCAATCACCACAGAGTGCATTTTGGTCTCCTAGGAGAGTAAGCAGAGGGAGTTTTGGGCACCTCCCTCACTTTCTACCTACCCCAGCCACCCTGAAAGCAGAGGCTGGCTTCACTTGTGAATCCCGCCAAAGGCAAAGCAAACAATGGGACAAAACCTGGTTTGGCGCACAGAGTAAATGTCAAGGAGGATCGTTCCACAAAGAAATGGTGAAAGAACAAGACCGGGCCATTTTGACAAAAATGGCACCCTTGGGTGCTTTACTGCAGCTGCGAATGCAGCCCGCGGTAAATGCACACCACGGTAGTAAAATAGAAACCACTGCCACCAGCCATTCAGTGAGAAAAGGGTAACATAAAAAATGTTACATTAGAAGCTAGACAAAGGGGATACTAAGTAACCCCTCCAGCACCCTATTGTAAGATAGTATGTGCTGGGTCTAGAAAGTTACAAATGTAAGTACAGTCAGTTTCACTTTACTGCTCTTGGAAATGGTAGTTTATCCAAGAGAAGATATTTAGACCTTTGGGAAATCTGATAGACTTCCCTGTGCCACTGCACTGAGGGTGCTGTGTAACACAACATAACAGATGATGCCTATGGAGTTTGTCAGACTCTACAACCAAAGGAAACACAGATTTTAAAATCACATTAAAATACATGAGAGAGTGGGAAAAGGGTCTCACTCTCTCCAAGTTAAAAAAATCAAGTCCTCCAAATCCAGCAAAGTTGCTGGGGGTTGGCACATTTCTGAGAATTCTCCCTAACACTTGTCCCCCCCAGACTAAGGGACAGTAGGAATTAATCCACCCCTGGATTATTCTAGTCGATCATACTTTCTGGAGAGACCACCATCATTTTGGTGATTACACCCTGACCTCTGTTCAATGGTAAAATCAAACCCCTGTAGGCTGATTGGCCATCTTAACAATTTAGGATTTTCCCACTTCTGCATTAACCATCTCGAGGGTTGATGGTCTGTTTCAATCACAAAAGTAGATCCATACAAGTATGGTCTAAACTTCTTCAAAGACCACACAATAGCAAAACATTCACGTTGTATGGTTGCCCACATTGTCTCAGGTTCCTTCAGTTTCCTACTGATGAAGTAGATTGGGTGTTCCCTGCTTTTCTCATCCAGCTGACTCAGAACTGCACCTATTCCTGTATTGGAAGCATATGTCTGTACAATAAAGGATTGGTTGTAGTCAGGGGCTCTTAAGACTGCAGCTTGACAAAGGGCATTCTTAAGTCCTTCAAATGTCTTAGTGCACTTCTCATTCCACCTGACCTTCTTGGGGAAATTGGGTGAGGAGATCACATTCAAAGGAGAAGCTATGGCCCCATAGTTCTCTATGATGTTCCTATAGTAACCTGTGAGACCTTTAAAGGCTCTCACTTAGGTTTGAGTAGTAGGGGTGGCCCAGTCTTGTACAGCTTGTACCTTGCTAGGCAATGGCCTTATTTCACCTCCCCCTATCTCATGCCCAAGGTAGACCACTTTACTATGAGCAATTTGACATTTACTTGCCTTTATGGTCAGATCTGCCTACTCAAGAGCCTGCAATACACATCTTAAGTTAACAATATGTTCCTTCCAAGTAGGGCTGAACACTGCAATGGCATCCAAGTATGACATGCAGAAGCCCTCCATCCCATTCAGAACATGATTCACCATCCTTTGGAATGTAGCAGGTGCATTCTTTAGTCCAAAAGACATTACCTTAAATTGTTAGAGGCCTCCTGGGTTTGAAAATGCACTTTTCTCCTTGGCATGGTCTGTCAGAGCTATTTGCCAATAGCCTGAGGTTAGGTCAAATATACTGAGGTACTTGGCTGAACCAAGTTTGTCCACCAGCTCATCTGTCCTAGGTAAAGGATGGGCATCAGTCGTGGTGAATGTACTAAGAGCTCTATGGTCCACACAGAATCTCAACTCCTTGGATCCTGCTTTTGGTACTAGCACAACTGGACTAGACCATGGACTTGTAGAGGGCTCTATTACCCCAAGATAAAGTGTATTGTTGACCTCTTCCTTTATGTGGGTTCTGACATAGGCTGTCATCATGTAACCTCTTCTTTTAACAGGTAAACAGTCACCAGTGAGAATTTCTTGAATGCCCCAAGGGGTCAAGCCTGGTGATAGTGAAAACAGAGGAGCAACCTGATTTAACAGCGCTTTGCACTCCTCCTGTCGTTCCAGTGTCAGATCCTTCTATTTTCCGATCTAAAGGTTGTCCCCTGAGGATGTCAGGCAGAGATTCACTCTCCCCCTCCTCTTGAGCAGAGGCTATAAGTAAAACTCCCAGTTCTGGTGTAGAGACATAGGCCTTAAATCGGTTGGTGTGAAAGATCCTGGGTGCCTCCTTAGGGTTGCCTAAATCCACCAAATAATTGACCTCTTAAAGTTTTCCAACAATCTTGAAGGGTCCAAATCCATTTGTCCTGTAAGGCCCTCTGCCTTGCAGGTACCATAACTAGAGCTAGCTGGTCTTGAGTGAACTCAACCATGTTGGCCTTCTGGTCATGCCAATGCTTCACCAGAGCCTGACCTGCGTTCAAGTTATCTGAAGCTACTGTCATCATGTGTGTCATTCTCCTTCGGGGACCTAACATATAGTCAGCGATTCTCACTGGCTTGGGGGAAGGAGCACTCTCCAACCCCTCCTTTATTAGGGACTATGGACCTCTAACCGGATGATCATAGAGAAGCTCAAAGGGACTGAATACAACCCCTTCTTGAGGGACTTCTCTATAAGCAAAGAAAAAAATGGCAGTAGAAGATCCCACTTTTTTCTAAGGGGTTCTTCTAAAACACCTCTCATGCTCTTCATAGTTCTGTTAAACCTCTCTACCAACCCATTGGTTTGGAGATAGTAGGCTTTTGAGAACTTGTAGGTCACTCCACAGTTTTTCCACATGGCTTGCATGTAGTGGGACATAAAGTTGGATCCCCTGTCATAGATAAATTCCTTAGGAAAACCGACACTGGAAAGATAACAAGTAGGGCCTTAGCCACTACCTGTGCAGTAACAGTCCTTTTAGGTATAGCTTCAGGATACCTGATAGCATGGTCTACCACAACCAATATAAATCAGTTGCCTGAAGATGTTGGAGGGACTAAGGGGCCAACAATGTTGATTCCTACCTATTAAGATGGATTCCTGAACTATGACTTGGAGGGACAGAGGTTCAGAAGGCCAGACTAGTTTCTTGGAACAGGGTAACCTCTCGACAAGCCAGACCAATCAGGGTAGCGATGGCGGCGGTCCAGACTAAGTCTCAGGAGGTGTGAGGTTGAGGAAAAGACCTCAATGAGCACACAAAGCAAGGACACTTACAAATTACTCCAGACAGGTGTTATATTAAAAATATAGACACATTTATCACAAGGCCTTTGTAACATCGACCATAGCAAAGAATCACAATAATACGAAAGTGAATCAACACATCACATTCAATACAATATATATACAAGATCGAGGGGGTCTAAGGAGTTATGAGCACGTAATATGTAGACCACCTAGATGGGGAGGAAAACAGGCAGTGCAAGTAATCATTAGACCCAGTTCGACATCAGAAACACATCTAACTAGGAGGAAGTCATCTCACTTCAGACCTGGGAATGCCAAGTGCATGAAATTCGGTGTGAGGGTGCCATGGACGCAGAGCAAGCAGTAGACCAAGTTTCGAGGGCTTCCCCAAAACGGCAGCAGTGACAGAGCAAAGCACCCTGCGTAAGCTGGTCAGCCCACTGGTTGGCCCAGGGCGCTTCCGAAGAGGCTTACTTGCAGGGTTTGATGAAGGTGCCGGGAATAGTTGATCCCACTA
The DNA here is from genome assembly GCF_040938575.1 of Ambystoma mexicanum. Classification (NCBI taxonomy): domain Eukaryota; kingdom Metazoa; phylum Chordata; class Amphibia; order Caudata; family Ambystomatidae; genus Ambystoma; species Ambystoma mexicanum. Next base: position 1,078,516,835 of record NC_090935.1, on the reverse strand, counting down.
TTCCAATGGGTTGAAGCGCCTTTGCAGACCTTCTAGGATGATCAGATGCAGAGGGGTCTCGCAGGACGACAGCAGTTCAGGGTGCCTAACCTTCAGCTGGTCACCAGCGGTTCCTCTAATCAGCTTCTTGTTGCAGGATACTTGGCTCCTTATCCTTTGTTTGGTGTGAACTCAGGAGATCGACATGGTAGTGGTGTTTTCAGCCTCCTCTTATCCAAAGTTCCCTTTGTGCCAAAACGGAGAGGACCCAATGGGAGATCTGCTCACAAACACTCACACCATACGTGGACCTATCACGGACCATGGTGCTCCCAGGCATTCAGGACACTCCAGACTCTCTGGAACCCAGGATGTATATTGGGAACAGACATCTCAGCCCACATCCTGGAGGCACACACAAGGCATGCAGAAGCCCGCAAAAGCTTTGGGGTTTCGCAGGAAAGTGCATGACCAAATAAGGACGGACCTGGGTCGGCTCGACCTGGGGAAGGTGAAGGGGCAAGACGGTCAGAAGACAGGACAAAGAACCTTGTGGCATGGCCATTTTGGGAGCCAGGCCACTCATATTTGCCAAACGCGGTAAGCATGGATAACATGGCGAAAAAGGGTTCAAAACATATGAGAAACCAGTCCTGTCCGTGACACACTTGCACAGTTCATAATAAGTCCAGTGAGAATTTCTAGGGCCTTTGGAATGACTAGAGACCCAAGAGCGCGGTAAAGTAAGTTACAGTGCACTCTTGTATCATGTTACACAAAAGCTGCAACATGAGGAAAGGACTAAGGGAAACGAAGTCTCCCAGTACTGACTGTCTTAAGGGCATGTCAGTTTCCCCATAAGAATTGAGCGAAAGCCCAGAGGAGTGCGGCAGAAGGTTGCGCTTCTCTGGCAAAGTCTAGATCAGGGTGTAAAACAACAGCAAAAAGTTTGGGGGTTGTCACATGGAGCGAAAATTACATACAATAATGAAATCTTTCCTAACACTCGCCCCTCCCAGACTAAAGACAGGGGGAACTAATCCACCCCTGGATGAGTTTCTTGTTCAGGTCAGTTAAACATTCTGGACAACCCATCAGCATTGCTATGTTCGGCACCTGGCCTATGCTCAATAGTGAAGTCAAAGCGTTGTAGACTTATGGACCTCCTAAGCAACTTTGGATTCTCTCCCTTCATGTTCATTAGCCACTTTAAGGACTTATGGTCAGTTTGCACAGTGAAGTGGGTCCCATAGAGGTAGGGCCTCAGCTTCCGTAGGGCCCACACAACAAAGAAACATTCTTTCTCTACTGTGGACCATCTGAGCTCTTTGTCCTTAAACTGGCGACTAATGAAGCCAATCGGGTGTTCCTTACCCTTCACATCTACTTGTGATAGTACAGCTCCTATCCCAGTGTCAGAGGCATCTGTCTGCACAATAAAAGGTCTTTGGTAATCAGGGGACCTGAGAACAGGGGCCTGGCACAAGGAGTCTTTTAAGCCATTGAAGGCCTTCTCACACTCTTCAGTCCAAGTTACTTTCTTGGGTTTCTTGGGAGTAGTGAGAGCAGTCAGAGAGGCAGCTATGGTGCCATAGTCTGCCATGAAATTTCTGTAATACCCAGTGAGTCCTAATAAGGCTCTCCTCTCACCTGGGTCTGTGTAGTGGGGGTAGGCCAGTCTTGTACTGCTTGTGCTTTACTGGGCAGAGGCTGTATCCTCCCTCCACCTACTTCATGCCCAAGGTAAACCACTGGCCTTGTCCAATCTGGCATTTACTGGCCTTTATGGTCAAGTGGGCTTTCTGAAGAGCCTGTAACACAATCCCAAGGTGTTTCACATGGTCTTCCCAGGTGGCACTGAAAACTGCCATATCATCCAGATATGCAAGACAGAATTCATCCAACCCATTCAACACATGATTCACAAGCCTCTGGAAAGTGGCAGGTGCTTTTTTAAGCCAAAAAGCATTACCCTGAACTGGTAAAGACCTTCGGGAGTTGAGAACGCTGTCTTCTCCTTGGCATGTTCTGCGAGGGCTATTTGCCAATAGCCTGCAGGGAGGTCAAACGTGCTGAGGTACTTGGAGGCACCCAATGTATCCACCAGCTCATCTGTTCGAGGCAAGGGGTGTGCATCTGTCTTGGTGACAGCATTCAGAGCCCTGTAATCCATTCAGAACCTCAATACAGAAGTACCTGCTTTTGGAACCAAAACCACAGGGCTGGACCAAGGACTACTGGAGGGTTCAATCACCCCAAGATCTAACATTTTGTTGATCTCCATCTTAATGTAAGACCGTACTTTGTCTGACATCCTGTATCCCCTACTTTTGGTAGGTACACTGTCTCCTGTGTCTATGTTATGTTTGCACCAAGGTGTCAAACCAGGGGACTGTGAAAACAGGGGCTAAAATTGCCTAGGCAAACTTTTCACCTCTGCCTGCTGATCAGAAGTCAGGTCAGGGGCCACTCGGACACCCTCAAAGGAGCTATCTGAAGGACTGCTTTGAAACAGGTCAGGGAGAGGTTCAGACTCCTCTTCCTCAACATCTGAAGCCAATAGCAGTGCTGTGATTTCAACTCTTGGGATGAAAGCCTTCAGCCTATTTACATGGAATACTTTTGGAGCCTGTCCAGGCCTTCCAAGGTCCACTAAATAGTTACCTCACCCAGGGGCTCCACCACTGTGAAAGGGCCTGACCATTTATACTGTAAAGCTATAGGCCTTATGGGATTCATGATCAGGACTTGCTGACCAGATGTGATGTTGATGAGGGAATCTTTCTGGCCATACCAATGTTTCACCAGGGCTTGTCCTGCCTTCAGCTTATCACTAGCCACACCCATCAGGAGTACCATCCTTTTTCTGAGCCCTAACACATAGTCTATAACGTTGGTAGTAATAGGGGGAGTGGGCATCTCCCATCCCTCCTTGACTATGGCTAAGGGTCCCCGCACAAAGTGACCAAACAGAAGTTCAAAGAGGCTGAAGCCAACACCCTCCTGTGGTACCTCTCTGTAGGCAAACAGTAAGCATGGTAAAAGAAGATCCTATTTTCTTCTTTGAGGTTCTTCCAGAGCCCCAATCATACTTGTTAATGTCCTGTAAAACCATTCCACCAGACCATTGGTCTGGGGGTGGTATGCGGAAGAAAACTTGTAGGTGACCCTACATTCTTTCCACATAGCCTGCATATACTTCGACATGAAGTTGCTGCCTCTGTCAGATACAACTTCTTTAGGGAAGCCAACCCTTGTAAAGATGCCAAGTAAAGCTTTTGCGACTGACTTGGCAGTCACAGTTTTCAATGGGATGGCCTCAGGATATCTGGTGGCTTGGTCGACCAATATCAGGATAAACCTATTGCCTGAGAATGTTTGGGGTTCAAGGGGACCAACTATGTCAATCCCTACCCTCTCGAATGGTACTCCCACAACTGGGAGTGGTACCAATGGAGCTTGGATTGTTGAACCACTCTTACCAAATAACTGGCAGGAGGCACAACTCCTGCAGTGACTTTCTACTTGCACCCCCATCTTGGGCAAATAGAGGTGCATGGATAACCTTTGCTTGGTCCTCTTAATACCAAGGTGAGCAGCAAGGGGCACTTCATGCACCAGCTGCAGGAGGAAGGGTCTTACAGCAAAGGGAACCACCAACCTCCTATGGTCTCCTTCTGTAGACTCTGTGGGCTCACTATACAGGAGTCCACCTTCCCAATAAATCTGATGCTTCCCAGGAGGTTCACCCTCAAGCTGGGAGCAGGCCTGTCTCTTTCGGTCTCCCAGAGATGGGCACTCACTTTGGCCTTTACTGAATTCTTCCCTGTCAGGACCACCTTCTACTAACAAATTGTTTAGTTCAGGATGGTCATTGGGGTCAAATACTTCAGGCATCAGCACCTCCTCGTCAGGTCTGGGTGATTGACCAACTACCTATACCGCAGTGGCAGGCGAGTTAGGGGGAATATTTTCTTTCCCTCTTTTTGGTTTTCCGACTCCTTTAGCCTTGGGTTTCCCCTTTGGCTGGGGCAGGGCATTGGTCTTGGCCAATGCTGCCCTCATTTGAGACCTTGTACAGGGTCTGTCAGCAGTATCTCCCACAAGCCCTAAAGCTCTGAGATCATTGCCCAACAAGACCTTTCCTGGGACACTCTCCTGAATGCTCACTGGAATCCTGACTGCTGTACCATTGATAGTAAGATTTACAAGTATTACTGGGAACATGAGAGGTGGGCCATCAGCCAACTTAGTGGGCATCAGAGTAGCTCTGGAAAATTCCTCTGGGTCTACCAAGGTAGAATTGACTACTGTTTGACTGGACCCACTATCCCTAAGAGCTGGAGTATCTACTCCATTGATCCGCACACTGTCTTTAAAGTAGTGCTTGGTGTAATCTGGAATCCTAGCTTAAACCTCTGTGACTTTAGGCTCCGAGGAAACCAGGGAAACTAAAACTACCTCAGCTTCTATCCCACTGGGGAAGGGGTCTGAGGAGAAGGATTCTCCGGTAATCTCTTCTTCCTCGTAGGGGGAGAAGGCCAGATTAACAGATTGGACCCCCACGGTTTTAACCTTACATCTGGGATCCCCCTTCACTTGGTCAGTTGCTTCACAAGCAAAACAAGATCCATTGGGTCTGTTTACATAGGGAGGCTTATTATAACCAGAGTTCGGTTATGGAGGCTGACCTCTGCTACCCTGTGAGTTCTCTTGTGTCTTACCAGTATTTTTCTTTTTGTGGCCCGATTGGGAAGAAGATTTATCAGTTTCCCCACCCTCCTTATCTTTGGACTTTTTCCCTTCCTCTTGCTTACCAGCATGAGTCTTGTCCTTATGGGACACTCGATGTGACACCCATTAATCTGCTGCAATGGCAAGTTTCTTAGGATCTATCTCCTTTGAATCTGTGAAATGCTGCTTAAGCTCAGGGGAAGAAGATGCAAAAATATGTTCCAGCATGACAAGACTTATCATACCTTCAAAGGTAGAAACCTTATAACCTTCGACCCAGCCAGTCGATTTTTTTTTTTTTAAGGATTCAGTTACATAAAATACCCAAGTGCCACCTTCTTTTTTCTTATACTCTCTGAGTCTTTTTAAGTATTGGGCGGGAGTCTTTCCAAACTTTAAAATGAGAGTCTGCTTCAACGTTGCAAAATCTGCTCTCTCAGCTTTCGACATTTCCATAATGGCACTGCAGCCAGAATGGGGCAGTCTGCTAAGTAAGCAGGCAATTTTAACAGCATTGTCAACTTGTTGAACTTCACATGCATACTCAAATGTATTCAGCCAGTCCATAATGTCATTCTTTTCCTCATGCACACTGAGCAGATATTTTGGAAACCTTGGTTGAGAGGAGGCCCTAGACCCATTTCCCGGACCCTTGGATCCATTGGCAACTTGAAGATTGGCCAGTTCCAACTGGTGATCCCTGTCTTTCTGTTTTTCTGCCTGTTCGATGTTTAGTTTGGCCATATTGAACTCAAGCTCCTTCTGCCTAAATAGCAGTTCTTGTTTCTTGAATACAAGTATGGCCTCCCCATCAGCACTGGCAGAGGAAACATTGGACATTTCATCCTCCCTGTCCTCATAGTCGCTGTGGACCAGTTCAGTGGCAGAACTATCAGTTCTACCAGTGAGAGCAGCCCCACCTCCTTCTGCACTGTCCTCTGAAGCTATAGCACTAAGCTGAGCTTCTTGCCACGCCATGATTATTTGGATCATTTCCATTTTGGTGCCTTGAGAGGAGACACCTCTCTCAGCACATATCTTTTTCAATATTTCGGATTTAGAAGCATTTAAAGTTAACAAGGTTCTTGTTTCTATACTGTTAGATAGGACTATGGCCTTTAAAAAATTATACTACAACAATTCACTATGTGTCCTGGTAGGAATAACTTGAAATGCCTTCACTCGTGCGCAACACTGGATACCTTCAGTCCTATCCCACCGCTGTACACAAATGTGTTAAGATGGATTTCTGAACTCTGACCTGGAAGGGCAGAGGTTCAGAAGGCCAGCCTAGTTTCTTGGAACAGGGTAACCTCTAGACAAGCCAGACCAATAAGGGTAGCGATGGCGGCGGTCAAGATTAAGTCTCAAGAGGGGTGAGGTTGATGGAAAGACCTCAATGAGCACACAAAGCAAGGACACTTACAAATTTCTCCAGACGGTGTTATATTAAAAATATAGACACATTTATTACAAGGCCTTTGTAACATCGACCATAGCAAAGAATCACAATAATACGAAAGTAAACCAACACATCACAATCAATACAATATATATACAAGACCGAGGGGTCTAAGGAGTTATGAGCACGTGATATGTAGACCACCTAGATGGGTAGGAAAACAAGCAGTGCAAGTAATCATTAGACCCAGTTCGACATCAGAAACACACCTAACTAGGAGGAAGTCTGAGCCCTACGAAGAGAGGAGTCTTATGCTCAAAAGTACCTGCACGCGCTTGTTCCAATGGACAAAATAGGGTCTCTTCAAGGATCTCAGGCAGTTCAGGAAGGTGAATGAAGCGATGAAGAACAAGTCTCCACTACTCAAGCAAGGCCTCCACTTGTGGGAAGAGGCAGGGTGAGAGTGCGGATAGAGTCGCTATTTCGCAACAGCGGTAGAAAAGAGACGGGCTCCTGCGCGAGGGGCCATCGGTTGGGGTATGGACTACTCACTGGTCCCCGACGCAGGCAGACCCAGACTTCTCCAGTTCAGTTCACATTGCCGGCAGGTTCAGCTGCGAAGATCAGGACGTCTTGACACTGTGTAGATTCTCTGTAGCAGGATGCAGGGTCGAGGGTGTCCCAAATGCAGCAGACGTGTACAGGTTGTTACCACAGCAGGGCAACACGGCAACCGCATTTACTCTGGTACGGGCGCACTCGTCTCACTTCAGGCCTGAGAATGCCAAGTGTACGAAATTCGGGGTGAGGGTGCCGTGGACGTAGAGCAAGCAGTAGACCAAGTTTCGAGGGCTTCCCTGAAACGGCGGCGGTGACAGAGCAAAGCGTCCTGTGTAAGCTGGTCAGCCCACTGGTTGGCCCAGGGACACTTCCGAAGAGGCTTACTTGCAGGGTTTGATGAAAGTGCCGGGAATAGTTGATCCCACTATTCTAATGGGTCAAAGCGCCTTTGCAGACCTTCTAGGATGATCAGATGCAGAGGGGTCTCGCAGGACGACAGCAGTTCAGGGTGCCTAACCTTCAGTGGGTCACCAGCGATTCCTCGACTCAGCTTCTTGTTGCAGGATACTTGGCTCCTTATCCTTTGTTCGGTGTTAACTCAGGAGATCGACATGGTAGTGGTATTTTCAGCCTCCTCTTATCCAAAGTTCGCTTTGTGCCAAAACAGAGAGGACCCAATGGGATATCTGCCCACAAACACTCACACCATATGTGGATTTATCACAGACCATGGTGGAAAAAGAACCTCGGGGCATGGCCATTTTGAGAGCAAGGCCACTCATTTGTGCCAAACGCGGTAAGCGCAGATAACATGGTGAAAAAGGGTTCAAAACACACTGCCACCAGTCCTGTCCGTGACACACCTGCACAGTTCATAATAAGTCCAGCGAGAGTTTCTAGGGCCTTTGGAATGACTAGAGACCCAAGAGCGCGGTAAAGTAAGTTACAGTGCACTCTTGTTTCATGTTACACAAAAGCTGCAACATGAGGAAAGGACTAGGGGAAACAAAGTCTCCCAGTACTGTCTGTCTTAAGGACATGTCAGTTTCCCCATAAGAATTGAGTGAAAGCCCAGAGGAGTGCAGCAGAATGCTGCGCTTCTCTGGCAAAGTCTAGATCAGGGTGTAAAACAATAGCAAACAGTTTGGGGGTTGCCACATGGAGGGAAAATTACATACAATAATGAAATCTTTCCTAACACTACCCTCTCAAAAAGGACTCCCACCACTGGGAGAGGCACCGAAGGTGCCACATTATTGGCTCCTCTCTTGTCAGATGTCTGACAAGTGTGACAGCTCCTACAGAATTTATCTGCATCAGACCTCATTTTAGGCCAGTATAAATGAAGAGAAAGCCTTTCCTTGGTCTTCTTAAAGTTTAAGTGACCATCCAAAGGAATCTCATGGGCTAACTGTAGAAACAGTGGTCTCACCTTCTGAGGCACTACATGTCTTCTGTAGTCCCCTAGGGTAGACTCAATAGGTTCACTGTAGAGGAGGCCATCCTCCCAGTACAACCTGTGCTTCCCTAGCTCTTGCCCTTCCAGCTGGGAAGCTGCCTGCTGGCGATGCCCTTCAAGAGTAGGACACTCCCTTTTACCTCTGCTGAAATCTGCCCTACAAGGGCCATATTCTGCCAGTAAAGACTGCAGCTCAAGATGGTCTTTAGGAACCAGATCTCCAACAGCGGGAAGGTCTTCTTCCAGCTCTGTGTCATCAGTAACTGACTCAACCTCTTCTGGTTGGACCTCACACTCAGCCTCAGCTGGTGGGGTAGTCACTGGTGTGACTTTGGACTGTCCTCTCAGAGAAGTCCTGGTTTGTACACAGGAGTGCTGTCTTTCTTGTTTCCTGAGACCTTGAGTTTCCCCTTTGTCTCTTTCTTCCTGGAATTAGAAGTTTGTCCTTCCTGTGGACTGGGTGTTATAGGTTGTTCTGTAACAACCCACTGAGAGTCATTCAAGGTGAGCTGTCTGGCCCTCCTAGTTTGCTCCTGCTTCCTTTAACTGGAAGGCCTGGGGCAGCTTAACACAGCTTCAAGAATGTTTAAATCGTTCCCCAGCAGGACTCTGCCGGGCACCTCAATTTGTACACTGACAGGTATTCTTACAGTCATTTTGTTGCACTGGATGAGAGCTGGTAGTATTGGAACTATCAGGATAGGGCCTCCAGCAAGCTTATTGGGGCCTTTGGGTGCCTTTGCAACATCCCTAGGCTTCAAAAAGGTTTCATCCACCACTGTGATGCTGGCCCCAGTGTCTCTAATGACAGGGGTCTCCTGACCATTTACAAGTACACTGTTCTTGTAGTATTCTTTTGTATTATCTGGTATAGAGTTATACACCAAAACACAAGAGTAACAAGGGATACCAGGGATATCTATGTACTGTGACCTGGCCTGGAATTAACATATACAAGATAAACATAGAAGGTCAGAGTACTGTTGTGTTCAAATAACAGGTGCTGGTGTAATATCCATGCCTACAAGGTCAAACTCATTTCTCGGTACATAAAACTACTGTAGAACACAAGCGTCTATCAATGAACAAAACCCTGAGGTGAAGAAACTGAATTCAACCCAGTAGACGCTCGAATATAATTGAATATTTTTATTGACATTATTAAACAAATCGCTAAAAAAACTGGTTTCTCAATAATAAAAGAGTACAGCAATATTAGTATCAAACAATATATTTTGTATTGATCAATCCTTCCAGTTCATCATTGGACTGACCTAATACATCATTCCCATCTAAAAACCACATCCAACCACACTACAACCACACCACATTCATACACAAACCATTCAAAAATTCATTCAATAATGACAAATATATCAGTAAAAATCAAACATTCTAAAACACCATTATACAATTTTTGATCCATTGTTAATATGAACCATAAATTTAACGCCACTGAGTCTCTTCCTCATTAATGTAATCTATTCTGGCTCAGGCGGATATAACTTTGAACTGTTCACAAACAACAATACACTCCCCAACCCGACATGTTTCTTTCTGTGTAATATCCAGTAAACAGAAATTCTTCAGGGGCACGATGGTCCAGCGAAGTAGGGTAGAATGTAGATGGAAAAAATGAGAGACATGTAGAATACACCAGCGAAGCTCACCTGCATAAGAACACAACATCAATCAGGCCAAATGCTTAAGTTACAAGATTGATCATTACTACCACCGTGCTATCAGTAAACGGGGCGTAGAAAAGGTGATTAATACCTTACTTCTTCCTTAAACCAAGGGGACAGTGAGAGGACCGTAATCCACAAACCAATAGAAGACACCATATGAGTTGGTACCTATACAATGTATCCACCATCACCGACACCTCGTGATACTTCCAGACATCCAGAATCAGCAAGGTACAACTTCACCATAAGGCAAAACCTCCTGTGACCCGAAAGGTTACATAATCAAAACACCAAAGAGTAGAGGAATGTTTAAAACAGAGGTAGTTTCTAACGAAACACTCACGTTCAATCTCCTTTAACTCTATTCGGCGAAAAAACACAGATGAGGGTCATCACTGGGGGCACGCACCAGCCTGAACAATAAAGCAGCGTGCAGTCCCCAATTTAAAAGGAGGAGCCTCCTCACAGGATCTGTGTGTAAATGAAAGCAACTTTCTCGTCTTCCTGTGAACACAAAGGCGACAACATGATGACTCCCTTCGTGTTGGGACTGCCATGAATATATGAACAAATGATCACTAGCCTGTTCCCACGTTCACGCCGAATGCCAGATAGTCTTAATGAGTAAACCCACATCACAAGCAGGAAAAACAAAAGTCTCCCATGCTAATTTTTTTTGTCCAAAAGTTACAAAAGCGGGGAGCATGAATGATTAATGTAGCTACACAACCCGAACGGGAAATGCCTACACAACAGAGAGCAATTCAGAAAGGAACCATAACAACAAACCTCCTCACCTCCGTAATTCTCCAGCAAGCAGCGTAAATGGCTGCGGGAATCAAAACTGCCGGCATATCCAACAGTCAGTCTCCGAAGGTCTGATTGATAAGCCTCCTCACGTTATCATGTGACTAGCACGTGACTCGCACGTGACATGAGTAAGCCTGATGGAACATGCCCCTAGAACTACGAGTAAACTCGGCCGACCTGTCAATCAGCGGAATACTGCAATATCAGCTGTTGGACATACGAAAGGAAAATAAAGATTAAGGTAATTGACAGCGGGGATTACTAAGATAAAACACCCGGATACTCGGGCACAATAAGTATCACTGTACACCGAATGTTAACACATGTAAACATATGTGACGATAAAATGGGTACAAAAATACCCCATCCTACAGATACTCGGAGGTTGGAATGTATACCAGACCCCTCAATCTATTCACAAAAGAGGGGAAGACAAAATCTCAACCCACAAAGGGGGGATTCAGAAAGCCCAACTAATGGTCAGAGTAAAACTCGGTCATTAAGAGAGTGAGTGGTAAGAAATTCCAATCAATCACCTCATTTAAGCCAACCACTTGGCTTCTACTCAAAAAAATGAGTTTAGTCTCCTCCCTCGATAAAGTATGTTTATCCACAGCAATATTGTTAGTAATCATAATCTTTTTTAGTATTGTCCATCTCAGATCTTCACAATTGTGATCCCGCATTATAAAATGCCCTACCAATGGGGCTGTTAAATTCCTAAGTCTAATGCAGCTTTTATGCTCGCTGATACGGATTTTGATTTTTCGTTCAGTTTTACCAATGTAAATCTTATGGCAAGGGCACCAAATGGCATATATGACAAAGCTCGAATTACAATTCGTGAAACCTCTTTGTTCCCACGGTCTGGAGAGTCCTATATCCACCTCGGTGGTACGTTTAGTAAGGGGACAGTAAACACACTTACCACAAGGAGCATGTCCTCTTACTTTCGGTAACCCCCACTCTTGGGTAATGGTGGTTTGTTTGTCAAACTTATTACTGATGTCATTTCTGCACACCATCTCATTAACATTGCGTCCCCTTTTAAAGGCGCACTGTGGGGTCACCACAGGTATTTTAGCATGTGCTAAAAGATGCCAATGTTTTTTGACGATCTTGACCACATAGTTAGAAGGTGGTTAAAGGTACTCACAAAGACCAATGAACCAGACTCATATGGACTGACTTTCGGTCTATATTCAAGCAAAGCCTCCCTGTGATTATTGGAGGCTCTCTTCAAAGACCTCTTCACAATTTTGTTAGGATATCCCTGCTGAATCAGATTATGACTCAAATCAAAGGCTTCCGACTCAAACCTTTCTTTCTCACTGCTGTTCCGTTTCAGTCGCAAAAACTGCATGAAAGGTAAATTGTCCCTTAAAGCCTTGGGGTGAAAACTGTCATATCTGAGAAGGGAATTCCTGTCTGTGGTTTTGTGAAAAGGTTTCAATCCCAGCAGATTACTGGAGGGATTGGAATAGATAGTTAGATCTAAAAAATCTATATGGTCCCTATGAAAGTTCATAGTGAACTTCAAAAAGGGATTAATCCCATTTAACCACTGGAAAAAAGATTGTAAAGTGGTTTCATCACCATGCCAGATTAACATTACGTCATCTATGTACCTTCGCCACAACGAGATAAATTCTTTGAAGATATTATGTTCACTGTAAACACTCATGTGTTCCACAAAGTCTACATAAAGATTAGCTAAAGAAGGTGCCACGGCCGACCCCATGGCAGTACCATGGACCTGTTGGTAAAAAAGGCTGTCGAATTGAAAATAATTTTCAGTAAGCGCCAGCTCCGTGCACCATAAGATGAAGGAATTGGGTGTCATACCAGAGCTGCGTTTAGTTAACAGCAACTCTTCGATAACATCCAATGTGGACAACTGAGGAATTTTGGTATACAAAGAAACGGTATCCATAGTGACAAGAATATCCTCCTGAGGATTGAAATGTAAATTCTCAATCAATTTGATGACTGTCATTGAATCTTGGACATAGGACTTCATTTTACCAACAAATCCTTTCAAAAAGTAATCGGCAAATTTAGCCAACGGTTCCAGCACTGTGTTCGTACCTGACACTATTGGTCTGCCCAGGGGGATTCAATATTGTCTTATGAATCTTCGGCAAAATATTGAACAAAGGAACACTAGGATCCCTCTTCACTAGATACTCAGCTTCCTTCCGAGTTATCCAGTTCCTATCTTTTGCCTTTTCAACTTTGAGGGCAATAATATTCATCAGGCGTCCTGTTGGATCCTGTTCAACAAGTTTGTAAAAGGTAGTATCTGAAAGCTGTCGTAAACACTCTGTGACATAATCTTGACGGTTCAGTAACACTATAGCGCCGCCCTTTTCGGCACCACGTATTACTATGGCCCTATTGTTTTTAAGAGAATCAAAGGCTTTTCTCTGTGCCATCGAACAATTTTGAAAAGCATATGGAGACTATAGAGTTCCCACAGACCCAGGGATAGCATAGAAATACTGGCAGAGACTCCAATGGGTTTTTCAGCCAGTAGTTGAAAGTTTCCACTTGCCATATGTACCTCTCCCTCAGGAGTGCCGGCTAAGGATGCAGTGTGGACTCCTGAAGGTTTACCCTTGCATCTGAGATTGCCTTTCATATGGTCATTTGACCCACAAGCATAACATTTTCCAAAGGTTTTGACAACTGGGGGCTTCAGCTGAACTCCCTTTGGTTTGGCACTAGAGGTTTCACTAGACTGACCTGGTTTCCTAAATGGCTTACCCTTCTTATGTTTGTCGCCGTCTTTTGGATGGGAGCTTTTAGAAATCTCTTTGTCATGTTTCTTGTGCTGCTTACCCTCATCTTTTTTTGTGAGTGGCCCAGGAATCCTTGGGCGTAGCCCTGTTGGCAACCCACAAGTCAGCAGCTTTTGCTAGCTTCTTAGAATCAATCTTTTTTGAGTCAGCCAAGTGCTGTCTCAGTTCAGGAGGGCAGGCATCAAAAATAGATTCCAATAAAAACAGAATTCTCATTCCTTCAAAAGAGTTCACTATGTAACCCTTAACCCAACCATCTACGTTTTCCAAACATTCACATACCCAGTTAGCCAAAGGGGTGCCATCAGTATTTTCTAGGGTCCTAAACCTCTTAAGGTACTGGGGAGGAGTTTTCCCAAATCTAGCTATCAAAGCTAGCTTCACATTGTCATACTCCAATCTTTCAAGTTCCCCCACCTCCATTACAGCATCAGTTGTAACCGGGGGGAGCATAGACAAAAGCCACGGAATCAACTTATTCCCTGTGAAACCCTGAATCCCATATTTATATTCAAAAGCACACAACCAAATAAAAATATCAAGTTTCACATCATACATACTCACTGCTTCTTTAGGCATGCAAGGTCTCTTTGGACTGGCAGACCTAGAAGACTCTGGGACAGAAACATGTTTAAGAGACAATGTTTTCATTTCAAGAGCATGTTGCATTTCCATTTCCCTTAGTTTGATGTCCTGATGTTTGGTTTCAGCTTGGATTTGTAATCTTTTGAACTCTAACTAGTTTCATTTTCTGAAGAGACCCACATTCTGGACTCACTGATGGACCTTGTGGGGTCCCTTTGGCTAAAGGTTGAGGCATAAGGGCCTGTTGAGGTAAAGAGGGGCTCTCTTCCTGAGACTCCTCTGACTCTTCTGACTCTTCAACAATCTTAGAGTTAGACTCTGAATTATCATCCTCATTATCACTTTCCACATTTCCTGGGATAGTAGGTGTGACAGGCCTACTTCCCAGACTTTGATTATTCAACAATCTTGCACTCAGTTCACGTTTCTTTTCTTTTTTAACAGGGAGATTCCTGACTTTACATATTTCTTTCAGTTGCTCTACTGTTAAAATGATCAGGGTTTCCTGCATGAAGTTATCCATATCTGGCATGTTACCATTGCTTTTCTAGTGGAGCTTAGCCTTGTGAAGGTTTTTAGTTGAACAAAAGCAAAGCAATTACTAGTGTAACAACTCTACAATAAATCCTCACCGCCTTCCACCAGTGTTAGGCAAAGTTTGTATGCAGTACCCTCTGGGAAAACTACAAACAACTCTGACTACAGGTAGAAGGAAACCAACCTTTGGTATAAGCTTTTACTACACAGTTTATGTAGCGTGTTGAGCAGCCTGGCTTATCGCAAGAGGGGTCAATGAGAGCTGTAGGGGCGTTACACCGAGATTCACAGTGACAAGTATTCAAATAAACTCTTACACACAGTGTTTCTTCAATAAACAATTATTAATTTATTTATCAGTTAGTTAAATAAGCCTTCCTCAGAAGGGAGCAATATAAAAGTAACACACAAATACACTTCAATACTGTACACTCTCAGTTTCTAAATAATTAAAGACCCCTTTGGGATGCGCCACGGACACAACCTACACCCTCAGGTGATTTCAACAGCTAGGGTGCTGGGGACATTAATAGTTTACTGTTTGCATTTAGAATACTCTTAGAAGTTGGTAAAAGGAAAAGGTTATTAGAACAACTAGAGACCACAAATATTCCTAAGCAGGCAATTACTTTTGGATCCCCACAACAGAGTCATTCAGTATAACAGGCTAGGCTGAAGTCAATGGCCAAAAGTGTTATATAGGATGAAGCACTTCTGGTTGGTAAGTAGAAAAGTCTTTGCACAATATTTTTAGAAGTCTTTGGAGAAAAGAAGAATCAAATGTAGGGCCACAAGCTGATTAGACTTGTGCAAAGTAGAAGATGCAAGCAACTCCACAATGAGAGGTAGGTTCTCTCAGACTTTACAGTACCTTTGTATTGAAGAAAAAGTGCAGCAGATGGTTTCTGTTCCTGTTTAGCTATGTCGTGGGGACAAGAGGGAGGACTTCTGGGGACTCCTGCTCTGCAATGGGATGGTCACCGCTCACAACCGGCAATCTTCCAAAAAGTGGCACTTCAGTGTTTCAGCTCCTCGCGACTACTGCAAATAGCAACACCGCAGTTTCTGGCTGTTCAGATGGACTTTACTCACTTCTGGGGTCCCTCACTCTGTTGAGTGCACTCAGGCTTGGTCAGTCATGCTTCCTGTGAGCCCGAAGGATCTTCCTGGAGCTCTTGGCCAACTTAAAAGCAACACACACAATCTGGTGTTCCTCTCCCTGGCTCTACGGTTTCCAGCAACAACTCTTGAGCAGAGGCCGGATTCACTCTTGTATCCCACCATAGGCAAAGCGAATAATGGGACCAAACCTCGTTTGGTGCACAGAGCAAATCTCAAGAATGACCTTTCCACAAAAAAATGGTGAAATAAGAAAACTGGTGCTATTTTTACAAAAATGGCACCCTTGGGTGCTTTACTGCAGCTGAGAACGCTGCCAGTGTTAAATGCACACCACGGTAGTAAAAACAAAACCACTGCCACCAGCCATTCAGTGAGAAAAGAGTAACATAAAAAATGTTACATGAGAAGCTAGACAAAGGGGATGCTAGATAACAACCCCTCCATCACCCGATTGTAAGATAGTGTGTGCTGGGTCTAGAAAGTTATAAATGTAAGTAAAGTCAATTTCACTTTACTACTCTTGGAAACAGTAATTTATCCAAGAGAAGGTATTTAAACCTTTGAAAAATCTGAAAGACTTCCCTGTGCCACTGCACTGAAAGTGCTGTGTGACTCAATGTAAAATATGATGCCTATGGAGTTTGTCAGACTCCACAACCAAAAGAAACACAGAGTTCAAAATTACATTAAAATACATGATAGAGTGGGTAAAAGGTTTCACTCTCTTCAGGTTAAAAAAATCAAGTCCTCCAAATCCAGCAAAGTTGCTGGGAGTCTCTAAGGTGGAGGGAATTAGCACATTTCTGAGAATTCTCCCTAACAGTCACTTATCCTCGGTACTTCCTTGGTGCCTTATAGAATATCTGCATTCTCTGGTCATTGCATCTCTTCTATACACGTCAGCTCGACTTTTCGTGACGTCACCATTCATCTTTGCTGTTTATCTGCTCTGTTTCTTCAGGGATTTCATTTAAACAACTGTCATATTTCTTTGTGTGCAGGTATGGCTTTCTCAATTGGAATCTTACTTCCAGGATTCTCTTAGGTACTGGTAGTCTCACTAGTAATGCACAGAGTCCATACTCTGCCCTTTGTTGATTTAACTGCTCCGTGTATGTCTCATATTTGGGTATAAAGTCTATGGGGCAACATAGGAGATATAGGTTAAGTGGTTGAGGTGGGGGTACTTGGCTCCTGCTCTACACTCCCCCCTCTGGGTGATTCATCAGCCACTCTTTCATCATCCTTTACATCCAGGTATCCTCTTCTGAAAAAGAGCTTCTTTGGGACCCATATCTTTATGACTCCTTTCAGGCAACCTGCTGTTTTGACATGCTCATCTTTGGTCCATGTCATGTGTTGACATTGTCCATTTGGGCTGCAGTAGACCCATCTTCCCACATACTTCTTATGGTTCTTCGGGTACAGGAACTTCGTCCCCTCAGTTGCATGGATATTGGCCTTCACATAGTCTCTGATTTCGTCATCTGTCAATTATTTGGCCTTCCATCCTTGTTTAACATCGATCATGATCTTCATTCCTGTTGCTTTCAATGCTGTCTTCGTACACTGTGAGATTATCAGCTTGATCACACAGAATCCAAGCAATATCATCACTGTCATAGCTCCAAGGAACTTAAAGATGTCTGCCAACCACTGTGGAATCCAAGAAAAGATAGATTCAAACCAGCAATTTCTTCAACTTCGTCTATACTCTGACCATGCAGCGTAGTCAGCATGTCTATAGCCTCTGTCAAGGTTCCATTCTCGACATCATGAGAAGATATGAATGTGCAACATGATTCACCAATTTTTGCACAAACACCTCCATCCATAGCTGTGATCATATTCAAGACATACCTATTCTGGAGGGTCATCCGTGTTATGCCTCTCATTTCTTCTGTGATTGCATTGAATCATTTTATGGTTCTATTAATCGGCTGTGGCAATTCCCATCTGGTGATCTGCAGCCATTTGGTGTTTGCTCCAACCTGGATAGCCGGCATGAAGATACAACGTGAACACTGAAGCTGTCTGCCTAAACAGTCTGTGCTCATACAGAATGGCATCAAAGGCTTCTATTGATTTTGCTGAGAAGTCATTTTCTCTCTTCATTCTTCTTAGCAGCTCCACAGATCTCCTCTTCCTCAGGTGAGCATCTGCTTTCAG
Organism: Ambystoma mexicanum; assembly: GCF_040938575.1. NCBI lineage: Eukaryota > Metazoa > Chordata > Amphibia > Caudata > Ambystomatidae > Ambystoma > Ambystoma mexicanum. The sequence goes on along the minus strand of NC_090935.1, from coordinate 1,078,498,988 downwards.
GAAAGTCTCAATATTCAGATCACTTTTCAGAATTACTAACACTGGAACATGGACATTCACTATTGAGCAAAGTCCTCCCCAATTCTCTGGGAGCTTTATATAAGCTCTGGATCCGCAGGCCCAGTAGTTATCCATTATCACTGCTGTCCCAATCTTCATTCCTGGCACATCAAAGATACGACCACAGTTCTTATTCTCTCCCATTTTCCTTGTTTCATTGTTCCTGAAGCACAATTTTGCATTTTCCAATGGCACTATCCGCAAGAGTCCTCCTCCATCTTCGACCCAAGTCAGTAGCTTGGCAAGCCTCGACCATAACGGTTTACATCCCTTCTGTGCATAGCCAATGGCAGGTTGGTAACACCCAATTGCCACCCAGGCTCTCCAGATTACCACTCCTTCTTCCCATCTGTCTGGTGATAACACTGATCCCCAGATCTGCATTTGACCTCTGTTCTTCCATCTACGAATTTCTTCTGCAGATTTTCTTGGACTTTCTTGTTCACTTCTCCTCTGAATCCAGCTCCTTTTTCTCCAGGAATGTCATATCAGATCACATGATTCTTTTAATGGTCTTGGTCTCTTGTCTTTGTGTCTTGAACATAATCATCTTCATCAGGATCTGTCCATTGAGTTGCCCATTTGAGATAGGCATCTCGGCTCATGAACTTGACTCTGGTTCAGCAACGTGCTTCGTGTGACAGACAATGTGCTGCCTGGACACTTTCTTCGATGGCTATGAAGATCTTAGACTTCACCATACTCTACGGTAGGCGTGCACACACAAATCATCTTTGCTTTGAGGTACTCCTTCCCACTTCCTTCATATGCTGATACCAGATGTTATTTCCCAAGTGTGCTGTGCTGTCCAAGTAATCATTCATTTTGAAGTTATCCTCTTTGGTACTTCTCTTCGATCTCATTCTACTCTCGTGACCTTTCACACTTATCTCATGGAGAAGTTCAGCATAGCTCTTTCTTACTGGACCAATCCTAGGAACATTTATCAATGGTCTTGGCACGTTCATTTGTGCTACTTGAGTAGGAGAAAGTTCAGAAAGCTTCATTCTCTCAACATACTTTTTAGGCATAACAATGTCTTGCTAAATCTCCATTTGTGACCTTCATTTAGGGACTAACCTTAGATCATGAATCACAGGACCAGGTGTGTTTGCATACGTTGCTTGTGTGGGCTCACTTTCTAACAATTATTTTCTTTGTTTCTCCTCTAAAGCCTGTTTCTGGAGTCCAAGAATAAATTCCAAGACATTTTTTTCATGTGAGCGACTATCAGTACCATTTATTTCAGACTCAGGCACAGTGTCATCTTTCTTTAGAACAGGAATGACTACATAGGTTCTCGGCTGCCTTGTAGTTGCCACGTTTATACCTTCCTTCTGTTCAGGCAGATTCACTGGAGTCTTAGCTCCATGCACGTCGATATAGTATGACATTCGTACCATGAGTGAGAGTAATACAATTATGAACAGAATGAAAAAGTAGATGATTCATATATATGCAATTTTGCAACATCTACTTCGTGGACAACGTGGACGTCTCTCAGCGTCAGGCAATATCACATTACTACTAGCTAAACCCATCTTTATTGCCTATGGAAGGAAAAAAAATAAACTTTAACATTACAACATCATGCACTGTTTCTTGAAAACTGTCGACTTGACTCAGCGCTTTGTTCTGGATGATCAAGGACAAGACCCTCAATGTTCTTCCTGCATCAGTCTTTCCATCAGGCGAAATGTATATGTCTCTTAAGCATGAAGAAAATTATGTCACCAATATTCTTTTACTCTTTTCTCCAGAAAGTCCCCCTTTAAGATACTCTCACTTGCTTCACTGTTCAGATAAGTTCAATAGCAGATATCGGTTCCCAGTCAATACCTCGTATTTGCTTTAGACCAGATGACATAATGAATTTCTTTCAGCATAAGCTAAGAGTCTTTTTTGAACAGCAACTTCTCGATCTGTCCCTCGGAGGAAAGTTTTTCTCTGGCCTCAGAGTATGTTCAGAATAAGAGTTCACCTGGACGATTATATCCCTCAGCATCTCATTTAAAGATGCATTGTTTCTTGGGTCCCTTAAAAATTCCCAAACATCTGTATGTCTATTAACAAGCTGTGGGCATTCTTCGATCAAATAGTAGAATACAAGACTGACCAGTCTATGTGCATTGTCAGGTGATAGGGGCATTTGCGCTCTCCCTACTATACTTGGGAAGCTGCAAAACTTGCTCGATGATTTCTGCGAGTAGTCTCCTCACAATTGGGCCATTCTTATGATATTGTAAGAAGACACAAACATTAGAAGTTCTTCCAACAATATCCGGATTAGAATGCAAAATGAAGACAAAAACCTCAAGTATGATCCTTGAAACTTTGTTATTGGGTAATACCATGAGAAAATCCAAACAGAAACTCAGTATGGAAGGAGTCATGATATGGTACTATTTTTCAATTGTCAGAACCTCGATTAGAATTTGGCATATTTTTCTCTTCTTATCAAGGCTTTAGTATGCCTCAGTACAAATACTAATAAACTTTTCTGTGGTTTAAGAACAAAGATTTTTTTCCAGCTCTGCAAAGACTGCACAGAGCATTCAAATCAGCTTTTCTCACTCCTTTCTGAATGGCTTAAAAGAGTGTCCCGAAAAAAGCCACAGTTCAATGAACTCTTTGACCTTTTACTTGTCAGCTTCTGCATCCTTCTTCCTTGTCATAGACCTTGTCTGCACATGCTGTGGTTCTTCCCAGAAGCCTGAACTTGCTTCTGATGGGTGGGAGGGCAGTGGGGTTTCTCCAGTATGAATCTTGACATCACCTATAAGTCCATGCACATCTGCCTTGAACTCTGATTGCAGACGGCATGAAGTCTTCCACAATAAATGAGCCGTCAAAGCAGGGTTTGTCCCACCTCTTCCTTGTATGGTTATGGATTAACACTGCATCACCGCATAATAGCTGGGAAGACGTAACTTCTGAGGCTCATTTGTTGCAGCATCTCCTTCTGTGTTCTGCCCCACACCCTCTGCAACATATCTGATCTGAAATGACAGAGATACTTGAAGTCATACAAATCAAATAATCACGTAATTCCAACCCTAACAGATCTGAATTTGGCTGAGCATCACTTCTAACTTTGGATGGAGGTGTGAGGGGTGTTCTAATTTTCCTTCCCGTCACAATTTCATGGGGGGTGAGATGGTGGTCAGAACCTGGTTGGTTCCTCAATGCATATAATGTCAGTGGTAGGCAATGCAACCACCCTTTCTTCAAGGTAAGCTTCAACGTGGCTATTCTTTTGTTAAGCACCCGTAGAGCTTCTTGCATATCCCATTCCCCTGTGGATGATAAGCCGACGAAAACTTGCACTTTATACCAAGCAACAAGCTTATCTGCTCAAATATCTGGTTCACAAAATGAGGACCATTATCTGACCTCATGACTTCACATACTCCCCGTCTGGGAAAGACTTCCCTCACTAAAAATGTTGCTCCACAGGTGGAGTCTGGGTGCGTACATAGACCTGCTTCAATCCACCTTGAAAAGGGACAAAGAACTACAATCATGTATCTTTATCCATTACATACTTGTATCATGTCGACATAGTCGATATGCAAATGCTGAAAATGGCCATTAGGTCTCAGTATAACTCCCCTAACTGTGCTCAGTGCATGCTCAGCCGTGAATTTCTGTCAGACTATACATTTTGTGATAAAGAATGCAACGTGTTCTACCAGATTTGATATGAACCAATCCTCAGCAATAGTTGCAGCAAGATTCTCCCTCGTAAGATGCGCAGGGTAATGTAGCTGTTCCAGCACCACACTTAATAAGGCTACAGGTATCACTGGTTTGCCAGTGCTGTCTTGTTGCCACAAGACTTCAGAGGGCTTTAAAGAACACCCTCTTTGTGTCCACAAAATCTTTTGCTCTTGAGGTACTTATCCCTTGACCTCCACTTGCTGCGTTTTGGACAAGCTGTTATAGCCTTCAGATATAGTCATCATAATAATCATTCTTTCATATACATCAGGCGTTTCCACATTCATCATCACTTATCTCCAATTGCTAGACACTTGGCTTCAGTGGCTGCTGCTTGTTTTCCACGTGAGATAACATCTGCTCCTTTAGTGTGAGCTGTGCATTTAACGATTGCTATGCCCACTGGGAGTGGTAGTGCCTTAGTGAGCCTGTTCAATAAGGCTGTGTGTTGTACGGGTGGGCCGGCCGCTTGGAGGTAACCCATCCTTTTCCTACGTGCTAGCCCTGTGTGCACTGTTGATGTCACATAGGCAGAGTCGCTGTACATTGTTACATCAAGGCTTGCATGATTCTCTTGCGTGAGTATCAACGCCAATAGTTTTGCAGACTGTGCTGAATAATGATATGCTAATTGTGTACTTATAAGCACCCAAAATTCCCTATTAGCTGTGTGCTTCACCACAGCGGCACCTGTATATCTCTGCTCATCATTTTGATCAATTCTCGAAGAACCGTCAATGAAAACAATTTCTCCCCCTGCTAAAGCCTTTTCCTTTATTCTAGGGATTTCATCATAGAACTCTTCATAGTTTGCACAATCGTGTACAGGTTCTCCTTCTATCATTGGCTCAGCTATAAATATGGCAGGATTCACTATTTTGCATCAAACTTTTTTGATCACTGGATTCGATTTAACTACCTCATAGGCAGAAGCCCTTTGAGATGTCAGTGTGCCTTTTGTTTTTTCTAAAATAGCAAATAATGCATGTTCAACAAATAACATCATAGAACATCCCATCACTATGCTTGCAGCCTTTTCTACAGGCGACGTGGTGGCAGCTAAAGATTGTTTGCACAGAAAATTACCTCTTATTACTGGGTCTAAAATTCCACTGTAATATGCAAAGGGCTTGTACCCCAACGTAGTCCTCTTCATAAGCACTGTTGTCATAACATTGCCATCTGTATGTGAGAACAAAAAGAATTCCTCAGCATAATTAGGAATCCCTAAAACTGGTGCTGTGCAAATAGTTTTTTTCAATTTGTGAAATCCTTCCTCCATTTCCTCAGTCCACACAATTTTGTCCTGTGTTGCCTGTGCTTTCTTTAAATCCTGTAATAAAGGCCTTATATATGAGCTGTAGTCAAAAACCCATGCTCTGACGTAGTTACATAATCCCAAAAATCTCTCCATGTGTTTTATTGTCTGTGGCTTAGCGGTTTTCAAAATGGCCTCAGCTCCTTCAGAAGTAACCTTCTTTCCTTCATGTGAAATCAATTGGCCTATGTACAGCACTTCTTGTTGACAATATTGCAACTTCTCTTAGTAAACTTTATATCCTTTGACAGCGAGTGTAATCATTAGCTGAACAGAATCGCATCGGCACTCTTTCTCTGTTGTCCTGTAGACTAAAATGTCATCTACATATTGCAGCACAATTCTCTCTAAGTCAATATTGCTCAAGTCCATCCGTAGGACTCTATTGAAAGTAGATGGAGACTCACAATACCCTTGTGGCAAACGAGTGCTCTTCAGATGAGTTTGTCTGAAAGGAAATGACGTCAGATCCTGCAAATCTTTGTGCAACGGGATTGAGAAAAACACATTTTTCAAATCAATCACTGTGAAATATCGTGCCTCAACAGGTATATTACATAAGATCATATATGGGTTAGGAACTAGAGGGAACTCGGCCTCTACAATCTGGTTTATCAGCCTAAGATCTTGAATTAAACGGCACAAGCCCTCCTTAGATTTTTTGATATGGTACACTGCGGTATTACATGGTGATTCTGATGTCACTAAAATGCCCAGATCCATCATGGCAGAAATCGTCTTAAAAATACCTTCATCTGCCTCTCGAGACATAGGATACTGTCGTGCTCGATGTAAAATTGCTCCCGGTTTCAAGTTATTCTTCACTTCTTCAACCCCCTTCAGCAAGCCTACATCATTAGGGCCAATGATCCATAGAGAAACTGGCACTTTTGCCATATCTTCATCAAAATATTCAGGATGCTTTTGTGCTATCATCATTTCCTGAGGGACTTCTCTTTTAATTGTTCTCACCCAATAAGTAATACTCATTTCAAATATTACATTGTCATCAGATGAATGATCTCCGAACAGATCGTCATCAGTGACATCAGTCAGTCTGTAACCTTCCCCGATAGCGATTACTCCACACCATCATCTGCCTTCATCATCATTTCCTTCAAGCAAAGCCATGTCTCCCCTCACTATGGCAGCTTGTAGCTCTAAGGGAAAAACATGTCCCTCCTCTTCAATCATTGGTATTCTTGGTCTGAACAAAAACTCATCAAGTAATCTCATTTTCCTGCCTTCTAGGTCTGGCAGCCATGTCAACAGAATGCACACTCCATAATGAAAACCTTCTGTCTCTAAAGGTGCTGCTGTTATGGCTACCCGTCCTGCAAACACCATGATAAGTTCACACACGTTTAAATAATTCATGCCTGTTGTTGAACACACTATGCCTTCATCGGTAAATTAAATTTCCATGTTGAACTTTGTCAATAAATCTCGACCCAATATATTGACCAGTGTTTGCCTCGGATATAGCAATGACACTGACATGCCACACTCTCCTATAGAGACTGGTGACTTTTCTGTGACAGGAACTCTGCTTGTAGCTTCTGTGAAGCCCTGAGTATTCATTGCATTTCCAGACATTGAAAACGTTCCCTCTTGTATACATGAGCGCGTTGCACCCGAGTCTACTAAAATCGAAAACCTTTGCCTCCTATACTGACGTGAACACTTGGTTCCTCATGAGGATTTGGTGTCATGGTTAGTATTGAACACATCAGGTCTCCCAGTGAGCTGTCCTATTGCAGATACAGCCTCATCCCATTACCTGTAAAAGGATTCCCTCCATCAACAGTGACAATCCCTATCCTAGTAGTCATTAACTCTACGGTGTTCATGTTCTGCTGATGCTGCATAGGTGACTGCTGTGACTGCCCCTGTAGCGGATTAATCATTGCTTGCTGTGTTTGCAATCCTTGCTGCGCTCTCGGCACTTGTGTCTCTTACATCATTTAATTCTGAGCAAATCTGTCCCCACTTTGCTGTGAATATGCAGGTGGGTTTAACATCCCCCCTCTTAAAAACTGGCCATTTTGCACAAACCCTTGGCTTCTGCACATGCAAGTAAAATGCCCTGCCATCCCACAAGTCCAATATATAGGCGGAGGTCTCCTATTCTGCCCCTCCTGCATTTTCTGATTGTCATTCTGCATAGCCTGAAATAAACCTTGATTATTTTGGAAGCTTCCCTGATTATTCTGCCAATTCCCTTGGTTACCTTGCCATCCTCTTCCACAAAATCATCTTGCGCATGCAGCAAACTCATTATTACCCTGCTCGAACTACCTTTGATTATTCTTTTGCGGCATGTTCGCTGTCTGCATTGAATTCAAACCGTCTAAGCTAGTTAGCATTGCACCTTCAACAGCATATTTGGACAATTCTTTCTGCACTAGTTTTGCCTCTTCGCCTTTCCTTACATCGTCTTTCTTGTGATTCCTTTCCTGCAGTAGTCTGCAATAATGCGCAATGGTCAGCTGAATCTCTGACCATGGTTTCACTTCCATACCAACTAACTTTTTGAGCTGCTTCTGTACTGGCTCTGGCAGCCCTTGGCATAATATATGATAAATACTGGTATAAATTTCCCCAAGCCTTGTCTCAAGAGCCCACACTTCCTGAACATTTTGAATGTAAATCATCTCCTTCCTTCATCTTTTTTGTCATTATAGCTCCCATTTCATGCCCAGATATAGCACTCTAAGCACTTTCCAGACTGCTGCCCTGCAACTATTGAACGGTGCTCTGTCATGAGCAGTGTTGACTATAGTAACAAAAGGGTACCCTGCCCGTGGCCAAACGTCATCTGCTCTCTCACCAAGTATAGCAATTAGGAGACCTTTGATGTCCTCTATAGCTAGCGTATTTCCTCCTGGTCTTTTTTCTAAGTCATGTATCCATTTTCCAGCACCAGAAATCAGACTCGGGAGTTTACACTTTCAATTATCTTTATACATCTGAGGTCATGGTATATACTGAGGACTGGCTCCCCCTTTCTCTAACTAGGGAAACTGTGAAGCCCCCAAACTCATTCTCATTTCTCATCATTTGCCTATCCACTGCTGGGGTGATATTCCTGCACCACCTTCTACCCTCACATATGGTGGCGATTCCCCCCTCTCACCATGGAGTTGCCCTTTCGGTCAGTCTGACTGTGACAATGGTTCTAACGCACCAAGTACAGGTGCGTTTAAATCCGACCATCTTACTCCCTTATCCATTGAAAAGCTTCCCTCAGGACCACATGCTTCACCTCTCTGATCCCCATGAAAGGTATCTGTGTCTTCGTCTGATATTTCCTGTGCCCAACTCGTGCAACTTCTATCCTCCTCATATCTGTTCAGAGTCAGTCAATCTAAAGACAGCTCCATTTGCCTCGTACTACATGAGGCTCCCTCTGGTTTGTACACTTGCGTACTCTTGAGTCGATTATTTTTTCCCTTCCCCTTTAATTCTTTCTGGGTTCTCATGTCATGATATACTTTGTCGATTGCTTCCCCAATGCTCCTTGAGTCAAACTTGTCTTCTAGATTTACTCTTGTTGGGCCTGGTAATTACTCGTATTCTGGAAAGAATTCCTCTATAACTTCTCATGCAACTTCAGGATCAGGATTCCTTACTTCCTTTTCCAAGCAATCAAGATCGCGTGCTCTCTGCCTTCATTTGCATGCAAATTTAAATTCTCTTCGCTTTCTTACTTCCTCTCTCACCCAGTCTTCCTATTTTTTCTTTGCATCCCTTCTCTCATTTGCTGTTCGTATCTCCTCATCCCTTCGCCTCTGTATTCTTTTATCCCTTACTTTTTGCTCTTCCTCTTCTATTCTTTTTCTTTCAAGTCTTTCCTGTTCTTTGACTGCTCTCTGTCTATTGTCACGTTTTCTCTGCTCCTCTGCTTTCTCTTGTTTTTTAACTTGCTCATCTTGATACAACTGCTCTCGTCTCTGTCTATCTATTCTTGTCGCCCCTTCGTCTGTTGATTGTTCCTCCCTTTCTTTATATTTTCTGTCCTGTTTTTCTTGATCTTCCCTCTACCTTACATCCTCAATGCTTTTACCATCGAGTTTAAGCAAAATCTGACTCCCATCCATTCGTTCTGTATAAGCGCTAACTCGTCAGTTTCATCTCTCTCTCCCTTCCATCTGTTGATTTCTCTTCCTAGATCTAGAGATGTGCTTGGCCGATCGCTTCTTTCCTTCTCGCATCTCTCCTTGTCCTTAGAGACCTTAGAGATTACATCTTTCTCAGTATTTTTCTCTAGGTCCTCGTCACTGCTTTGTGCAGGCGGCTCATACTTTGGATTACTATACCCTGTCACTGCTTTAAGCTCCTTCAATGGGTATAACCCATTGCATTGTCTTTCTTATTCTCGCCTTCCATTTCAACCGGGGCGGGTGGAGCAGAAGGCTCTTTGCAAATATTAAGTATCCATTCGAAATGAGGCTGCTCATCTTTCGCCTGTTGGAATATTTTTCAAAGCTCTAAGCTCGCAAGTCGCTTGTTTAGCTTTTTCCCAGTAAATATGCAGCATGCAAATATGTTGTTGTGTGCTGCAAAACTGCCTTTGATAGTGACCATCCTTGCGGCGACAGCATAAACATTTTGTCTGTGGTTCCCTTAACCCATTCTGCACTGTACTGTTTAAGCTTGGGTACATGTTTGGGCAGCTGTTTACAGAGATGCACACGTGGGGTAATCTCCTCCATTCTTAACACCGTCACTTTTTAACTCTCAACACTTATTTGCTTTTATCGCATGGTTAAAACTTTGTTTCAAAAACCAACACAACAGAAGCATGCACCAAACGTAGCAGCTCCAATCATTTCGATCACAATGTTTTTACTTTAATCTTGCAAAAAAACAACCACCAAGTTTACTTTAAAAAACAATCAATTTCTTTTTCCACTTTTGCACTTCTCTTTTGTCACTAATTTTTAATAATGATGTCATCACAAATCCATAAATATATACAGCAAACAGACAAACAAACATACTTGACCGGTCACACATATTTCTCTATACAGCTCTTCTCTATGGTCTGTCATGCCCTCTAACAACTGCTCCTGAACGGAACTTGAATCTATCTCTTTAGGCCCGCTTTTAATCAGACCCGTTTTCTACATCATTCGCTACGGGACTCTAGATTAAGATTTCTTCTAACGTTCTTTAAAATGTAGGTATAGGGTGTATCCTCTTTATCGTGGCCTCTCTCACAATGTCTCTCTACTTGCTCAGCAACACTTGAGTCAAGTTCTATTCAATATCTCTAATATTCTTATTCTTAAATCACATTTATCCCGCCTCTCTCTGTTACTCTTCTTTTCCCTTAATGCTTCCTTTCATTCACTGTGCATGAATCAATTTGCCATATGCCTTAGTTTTTACTCATCATTCACACGTTTTCTTCTTACGACTCTCCGGACCGTACGCCTCTTTTTACTGCCTCTTCTAACTTCAGGGGACCCATCACACCCGCCTTGCAAGGGGAGCTTCACGTCCTGTCAGCCGAATGGAAAAGGTTGTGTGATATTTCCCAGACTCTAAAGTTTACTTATGGCGATGAATTTTTTACAAAACCAATCTCTCCTACCACGTGAACTGGATAATCCATCCAACCCTTTAAGGCGAGTAGCAATACCCTAGAGATGGATGGGGATGCAGATTTTATTCATACATCAATAATGGAAACAACTCAAGTAGTTTGGCAAAAGGAAAACTGTTTTATTTTCAATTATCTAAAACAGGGAGTACAACAAACATCAACGCACTCACTTGATCCTCTTACTCAATGCATCTTAAAAAAGGTTAGGTTCTTATACCCAAAATAAGTCATCAATGACGTTTAACCTGCATACTACCAACGTCATCCTACGAGGCAAACTACAAAAACCTATGTGCAGTAATGATTGGCTCTCAGTGAGTATCTAAGTATATGGTCTATACTAGCATGAGTCAGTGAATGAAAGCGATAGGGTACTTATCATCAGTTGGGGCAACTAAGCCCTCCCCTCAAAATGGCCACTATGAACATCACTAAATTTATGACGTCCCATTGGCTACAAAACTATAGGACCCTTAATTAACGTGGTCCTCTAAATTTGGTTGGCTTCTAACCTCCGTCAGTACTTTTCCACCTACGTCTAGCAGCAGGAAGGCTGAACATCCAGGTGCTGGTGAGCTCACCTTAGCACCAGCTTCCCACCAATTAGCATATCAATCCATCATCACCTCAATGGCCCAGTGTCAATTAGGGCTTTAGAATTCGTCCTTGAGAGTGTTCTTAGCTCTTAGAAATGTAGGGAGTGACCACCTTGTTCGTCCAGCTGCATCCTTCAACGTGACTAGAGACCATGGAATTGGGCTTCTGGTGCATTTAAAATACTAATTCTTAATAGACCTCTGATGTCTTTTGTTTTTGTCCATGCCTTCAGAACAGGAGTTCGTGTTCTTTCACACGATTTGTATCCAATGTCAGTTTGCTCCACTTTGATAAGACCTTGATTTCTTGGCTCATCCAACTCTGCCTTCTGAGATTCATTTTGTTAATTCAACTGCTTTTAACTGCGACACACTAAAATGAGTCCTTCTGGTTACTGTTCAGCACTGCCATAATGCGTAGTGGAAACATCCATCCTTTACTAGTTCATCTGCATATATATATATATATATATATATATATATATATATATATATATATATATATATATATATATATATATATATATATATATATATTGGCGCTTGCCGCAATCTATTCACTATAAAGCATAAGGCTAGCTTCATGATTACTTTGCTGCTTGCGTTTCTTGCATCTGTACATGTGTAAACTAACTTGATATTTTCATCATTTCTGTGGCATAAGCTTCTTGACCTTGAGCCCAAGACATCACTTATCCTCTGTACTTTCTTGGTCTTATAGAATATCTGCATTCGCTGGTCACTGCATCTCTTCTATACACATCAGCTCGGCTATGTGTGACATCACCATTAATCTTTGCTGTTTATCTGCTCTGTTTCTTCAGGGATTTCATTTAAACAACTGTCATATTTCTTCATGTGCAGGTATGGCTTTCTCAATCTGAATCTTGCTTCCAGGATTCTCTTAGGTACTGGTAGCCTCACTGGTATGGCACAGTGTCCATACTCTGCACTTTGTCGATTCAACTGCTTTGTGTATGTCTCGTATTTCTGTATAAAGTCTATAGGCACATAGGCAATATAGGTGAGGCAATATAGGTGAAGTGGTTGAGGTGGGGGTACTTGGCTCCTCCTCTATACTGCTCTGAAACACTCTGTACGAGCGCGATATAAATACAATATAATTTCATTTCATTTCACATCTGGGTGAAAAAGAACCCAGTCTGACATGGGAAAGGCAAACTCACTGCCCTCTGGAAATGTTGTGGGGCAGGGCTTCCAAAGTTCTCGAATGGCTTGGGTTGGAGGGAGTCCAGCAACAGACTCAGATAGGCAGGTGCGGCTGAGGATGTGTCAGACAGGTGTTAGAGATGAGCCATAGAACATTTTATAGGAAATAACAGGTCTCCCTGTTGTGTCCTCTGGTTCTAAATGGGTGGAAAGAGGGGGAATGTGTTAATTGGGAGTCTTATGTCAAAAGCAGCAATGTCTGGTCAAACCATCTTCCAATGTCTATGCACATATTTGTATTCCTATGTTTGTATGCATGTTCTTTCCTATACTAACCTTTCATCACTGCAATATTAAAGTCATCAAGAGTGTAATCTGTTTCCAAAACGTTTTCACCAAGGGCTGTGACCTTACTCTGTCATCTAACCATTGCCCTATGGTTAAGTTAAGTTGGTTTTTTTGGGAAGAGAACGTTTTGAAATGCTTATACCTTTGCTGACATTCAACAGCTGTGCACAAATTGTGGTAAACGTAAATATGCACTGTTGAACTACTTTGGAATGTTACATGGCATTTTGTCAGAGTTATAATGGGTACCACGTGTAGCTCTTACACTTTCTCTTATCTGCTGAGAAAAAGGCTCAAAATTATTTGGCTTCTGGGCAAACTAGAGGGATTTGCTTGGTTTGGTGAAAGTTTGTCTTTGTTTTTTGTTGCTGTTTTTTTTTTACACCAAAAATCTGTACCATTTTGACTTATTCAGATATTTGCCAGTTAAATTCATGTGTCTGCATTGTGAACTGAAACCTTTAATTTGCATTTTCTGGGTTGGATTTGCCAATAGCCGCAGATAGCTGCATATTAGACGTATGGCATGGAGTGTCCATTGAATGGCTAAACTCTGCCTTGAAGATCCGTACACCTTGAATCTGCAGCCCACGTCATGCTGTACCAAAAGGTGCAATGGAAAAAGTTTAAAATGGGCCAAAAACGAGTCCAGTACAGATAATGATGACCTCAATTTGGGTTAGTGCATGTTCTAGATGGTTGGGATATGGCCTTTTTTGAGTGATAATAACAGTGAGATTTGGCTGCAGAAATCTTTTATTGTGACCTCATCTGTACATGAAGGGGTTGTTAGCTGTAAGTATCATCTTTGACTCCCCTCTCATCTTTTCTTCACACATCACAAACCTTTCCAAGAAGTCCAACTTTCATCTGCACCTCCTCAGGGGCATTCTACCTTTCCTCACCTTCTCCCGGAAGCTCAAAGTCTCCAGGGCTCTGGTTCTCTCCAGGCTGGACTACTGCAACAGCCTCTTCCTCAATCTGACTTCTTCCTCACTTCGCCCGATTCAACTAATCCAAAATATGACTTTGAGACTTATACTTGGCCTCAAGCCTAGGGACCGCATCTCGCCAGCCCTAAACTCTCCACTGGCAACCAGTGACCACAAGGTTCAAATTGAAGACCCTTTGCATCATCCACAAGGCTGTCTGGGGCCTGGGACCTCTTTACATCCAGATTTCCCTCCCTAAATACCTCCAGGCCAGAGTCCTTCGGTCCCCTGACTCCAACTCTCTGCAGGTCAAACGTTTCTCGAAGCAGAGAGTGGGATTTATATGCCTTTCCACGGCTGACTCCTCCCTCTGGAACAGCGTCCCTCCCCCTCTCAGACTTCAGCCGGATCGTCTTGAGTTCCGGAAACTTCTGAAGACTTTCCTTTTCTCCTCTTCCTTCGTTCTCCCACTCCCATACTAAACTCTCCCTCTGCCATTGCGACTGAGGGCTGGTCCCCTCATAGTCATACAGGGGACAGACCACCCCCATACCAGTCCCCCCTACATTCCTTGTCAGCACTTGCCCTCTGACCCCTTTCCCAGACCAGCCTAACCTTGCCCTCTCTGTCCACTGCACTCATCCTCCCTTCCCTCTTGCCCCCCTGGCACTTGTCTCATTGGCCCACCCAGCACCTGCCCACCCACTCCCTTGGGGTCTCCCCAGGCCTGCACCTCCCCATTACTCACTCCTCACAAGCACTTACCTCCTTGTTCTTGCACTTGCACAGTAGGATTGTCACAAGGCCAATATAACCGTTTGTGTTTCCTTTTTGTTTTTCTACTTCGTGATTCACATGTCCCTTTTGTCTTATGGCATCCGGAAACACTTGTGTATAGGCGCCATACAAATGCACAATAAATAAATAAAATACATGTGCTTCTGGGTGATGGTGTGATGAATTATTGTATATTCCTCATGAAGAACAGTCATGTGGTATTTGCAGACGAAACACAGATCCGCTAATGTGCTCCTAAAAGATTGAAAAAGGTCTAGTTACAAGCAACAGTGCCTTAAGTGGCACTGCAAATCGAGCCGGGGCTCATCGAGGGGCGTGGCCTAACAACGGGGGTCTTCATGGCCCGTTAGGCCACGCCCCCTTGACGAGCCCCAGCTCAATGGGCTACTGGCACCCCTGCCAGACAGCCTTTTGTAGAGATTAGCACCCTCTCCCCTATGGGGGAGAGGGTGCTGATCTCTGCATTTATTTTTTATAGGCTTGCCTGGCAGGGGACGGCGCCTCGCCTCTTCAGCCTTAATGGTGGTGCTGCCCCTCGCCAGCTGGGGAGAGGCAGCACCACCTTCATGGCTGAAAGGGTGAGGCCACTGGAAGCAGAGGCCTTTTTCCTAAAGACTGAAACTCTCGCGAATCCGCGGGAGCTTCAGTATTTAGAAAGCAAGGCCTCTGCTTCCAGCGGCCTCACGTTTTCTCCATAATGGTGGCGCCGGCCCACGTGCATCACTTGATTAAAGGGATGCCTCGCAGGTGCGGCGCCACCATTATGGCTAAAAGGCATTTTTTTCTGAAGCCTGAAGCTCTCGCTCACGAGAGAGAGCTTCAGGCTGTAGAAAAAAATGCCTTTTCGTGTTGTGGCCGGGGCTGCCAGGGGAGATTAGTGGGCCCCGGCAGGGCCCCGCCTCAAAACGAAATTTCGGAGCCTGCCGGGGCCCAGCCCCGGCAGGCCCCGGCCCACTTAAAGCCCTCCAAGCATACTTTGGTTTTTCTTGGCCACACTACTCCTCACTGATGAGACTCAATGAGGCAGCCACATGTCTGTGAATGCTTGTGGTCTCGTGCAGAAGAGATGTGAGCAAGCATTTTGGGCTGGACTGGCCCTTTTGGTGATGGCCCAAGTTTGATTTCCATAAGGTCTTTCTGCTTTTGTTATGGCTTAGCAGGTGAAGAGAAATGGTGTGGATGGTTGCCAGGAGCAATTCCAAATGTTAAGACTAATTCTATACCTTCCAGTCATCACCTCTTTTCTGTTGCTACAGTCACCCCGAGTGGGATGGGTATGCCCAGATGTGGGTCCTGTTCCTGTTGGGCCTACAGACCCAAGGTACTCCTCACTGATATGTCACAATGAGGCAAACGCATGTCTGGGGATGCTTGTGGTCTCCCGCAGAAGGGATGTGACCAAGCAGTTTGGGCTGGACTGCCCCTTCTTGGACCAACCCTTATTTGATATGGTCTTGCCCCCTTTGTAATAACTTGGCGGGCGAAGAGCAATGGTCTGGAGGGTTTCGCAGTGTTTAACTAATTACTGACCTGTACTGTAGATCAGCATCTCGGCAGGAGAGTGCACCGTTCTGACGTAAAATAAACTGAGTCTTGTTTTATTTATTGGTGCATATTTATTACTGTATAATTGACTAAAAATCAATGGTAGTTTGTACGGTTGAAGTGCATATTCTAAAAACAACAAAGAGGTGTCACTTATGGTATGCTACAAAACCATACATTGCACTCCCACCACACACTCCTCATATCAATACACATGGCATCACAAATGACATCATTGATTACATCAATGGTGACATGACATATCACTTTACCAACCATATCCTAGGTACATGGAGTCACTTTAAGAATACTATGCAAACAGGTTAAACAATAAAAATTTCACCACACAATGGTTATGGCATATGAAGCACATCTTGACTAGTGACAGTAAGTACTGTAAACAGTGCATTGTAAACGTGTAATTGATCTGTAAATTGTGCATTGAGAACATGGCATACAGATGACCTGGATGTACTTAGCATGCTGCCCTTAACCTTGGGCAATGGGCTTAAATTGATGTCCTTAGAGTTTGGCATGTTCCCACTGTGTACATACAGTGGACATAAATGAAGACCACAGACGATAACATGTGTAGACCTTAATTTATGACATATGGCTTAGATTCCACCAGCACTCTAAGCATGCTCGCTTTATCCACATGCACTCCGAGTGCTTGATGTATGTTTAGACTTTCACTCCGAGTTTAACCTTACTCAGATGTATAATAGGTGTGGATGTGCAATTATACCGTCTGGATACACCACATGGGTTTCCCCTACTTCTATGTGCTGTATATAAGGCCTTTATAACACATAGGAAATTACAATATGTAACATTAGTAGATGGTTTCTCTCGTGATGAGTACATATTAGATAGCATGGCTGCTGCTTGAGAGGCCCAGCTGTCACTGAAGGTGTGTTAGCCTACATCTGTAATTAATACGTTCCTACTCACTATGATGTTGCTCACAGGAGTTTTAAGCCAGAAAACCTGGAGTTTCAAAGGTTGAGGATTCCTCTATTCTCATGATAGGAAATCAGGGTTCATGGCCAGTAGAATAAGAAATGATCTAAGCTAATTCATTATACCCTTGTCATACCCGAAGCATAATATCTATTAGCACATGGGGCGAAGGGCACAGCCAATCAGGTTCCTTGGTTCGCGGACTAATGCTCCCAATCTCAGCCCGTGTTCCATGGAAGACGATGGCTGTTTAGCTGCCCGCCATCTTCTCCACACCCTCCCACCCTTTCCCCTTCTTTTTATTTTACTAATCCCAACCCCTGACCCCAACCCAATTTAACTGATTGTGGCGGCAGTGCTGCCCGGTGCCGCTGCAGCAGCTTACCTGCATCTTGCTTTTCCGGGTCACCTTGGAAATGGAAGAGGGGTTCCGTATGAAACCCCACCTTCCACAATCATGGCGGCTATCTTGGCAAAGTATTTTCATTCAATGAACGGGACACTGTGCACATCCCTTTCATTTAATGAATGGAAACACATTTGTTTAACCAGCCGGGTTGCCACTTTGGTAACCCATGGTTTTAATGTCATTAGTAACCCGTTCCACGTGCTATACCGGAGGGTAACAGCCCGGCATCTTGAATTAAAGGCTTGAGCAAAGTGATTCTACATTGGTATAAATGTTTGGGTATAGCCCGTGGAACGGGTTACTAATACTGTAGTAAGCACTTTAACATTTGTGGTGTCTTCATTGATGTAATCGATGGTGCTATTTTGTTGTCATCTGTGATGTCATGAGTTTCGGTGTAAGATGTACATGGTGGCGGTGCGAGAAACAGCTGCATAGCTTATCAAAACAGGCACATATATTGGGGTTCCAGATTTTACACAAACCTTTAATGCATATGTCAAACCATAACATCCATTCAACTAAAAGTTTTCGCGGAATATATACATAAATATACACGTGATGTTGACCCTCGCAGAGGTTTTGGCGCGAATGAAGAATTTAGCATTGTGACTAGGTCAACAGCACTTGTAACTGGGAATGTTACGTTGCAGTGAGTTCTTGCATTCCAGAACATAATACGGACCTTCTTTAAATGGTCTGATATACATATTGCAGCCACCCATGTATTACATTGTCCTACGGTGATGTCTATCTTCGACAGTTGATCAAAAATAGTAGCACAGATAAGTGCTGGATGGGCACTATAATGCGACCCCCATGTAAGGCGCTCTACGTTTCTAGTCTGAGCATTAGGGTGGATGTGAATGGGCCTTCACCTGCAAGAGCTGAAAATCACTGAACGCCTTCTTGTTCTACAAATAGGAAAGCTACAGTCTGCATTTTGAATGTAATTGAAAAAAGACCCCAAGGGCTAAAAGTCATATGGAAAAGAAAAATGACTTTAAAATTCAATTCGGACAGAGATTGCCTAATAATGTCCTAAATGTTATACATCATTTAAAAAAAAAAAAAAACTGTCTTTCAATTTGTATCAATCCGCATTCCGAGTCCTCCAAACACAAATATTCACATGGGCAAATAAAGATTAATCCGAGGATACCTGGCAGCAATGAAGCAAAATGTCAGGATAGGAATACATTAGCAGTGTGCTATTCTGGGATGCTAAGAAAGACGCCAAATGCATTCTGGCATGTCTTAGGCGGAATACTGCATAGACTTATTGGACTAGTGTCATTTTTAGGGGCGGGAAATGGAATGGGGATGTACTTGTGATATAAGGGTATTAGTTTTAATGAAAAAAAGTGAATTTCCAATATGACTCAGACGGCTTCTGGTTTGCAATTATTCACAAAAGGGTTTTTGAAGAGTACGACGAGAGACGAACTGGAACGGTAAACTATAGAACTATAAGATTATAGATGGGATAGAGTAACCTTTGCAGTGATAGGAGTTGGGGGCATTTGAATTATTTTATGAGCGATAACATGGGAAGGTGGGGGATAGGGCAGCCATTTCAAGAACCCATGATACCTCGAAGCAGCAAGGCGAGCGCTAGAGCATGCGCACCGGCATTCAGTGATGGTGTGATGGAGATCGGACTGCGTCCAGGTCTGCAGTGGCAAATAGTGATTCTTGGCCTATTCCTAATGATTAATTAAAACATGAATTGCCTCTCCCTGTGCCACAATAAGGAGACTTATGTGTTTATTGTTCTGCACAATATTCATGCAGCAACTATGTCTGGGCGGATATCAGCAATTGCATTTACTACTTCAATGCATACCTGAAACGATCTTTAGCCAGTGAGGCACTCTGAACCCTAAACACATGTTAACAAAGTGAGGTAAGAGATGCCCGACTGTGCTCTAGAATAGACCCACCTCACAGG
Source organism: Ambystoma mexicanum (assembly GCF_040938575.1). Lineage (NCBI taxonomy): Eukaryota > Metazoa > Chordata > Amphibia > Caudata > Ambystomatidae > Ambystoma > Ambystoma mexicanum. The sequence continues at coordinate 1,078,479,567 of NC_090935.1, read as the reverse complement.
TTCAATGTGGAAGTTAGCCACGGCAATGGTTAGCTGCTTGTGGGGTCCTGTCACGGAATCTTCAGCCAACCGAAGTTCGTGCACGTTGAAGCCCACATGCAAATCTATACCTTATTTCATTTAAAATATCATTTTGTGGTGTAAGTTGCGACCACTCTTAGGTGCAACTTACACCTGCAGAAACGTACAGCAAAAAAGGATTCTTGGCGAGTCGTCGCTTCGTTGTCATACTCTTCATGGCAGGGAAATAAATGATAAACCTCTATTCAAACTGTTTTTGGGGAGGTGGGGGGGATGAAACCCTTGACACATGTGCTGGGCCGAGTGCTTTGATTGAGAGCTTGGTCTCTCCAGTAGGGAAATGAAAAAGTTGGACGTTTATATGTGTACAACATATATTTAATTGTATAGCCCACACGTGTTTCGACCATCTTGTGTCATTTTCAAGGCTACTCATTTCACATACAAGAATTCCAAAAGAGCATCGCCAATTGGTTGGTATTACCCAGTGGTTATCAATCCCATGTGGTGTACCCGGTGCAGTGTATACATTTTAGAGGTGATGGTTAAAAGAAATGTATAGCATAGGTCCCTCATTAATGGATTGTTGTGATCAGTTATATAAACATTCAATAATGAGATATATCAGTGATGAAGATTGATGGTTGTGACAATTGCAGATGGTCAGAAGGGAATATAATTTGTCAGGTAAATTTGACTGCATGGTCCCATGTGGTGGTCCTTTGCATAGATAATCATGTGTAGTGGTTTGAAGTATGGAGGGCAGTGCTTACCGGGTCAGTAATCTGTTAAGTCTTGCTTGGATATTGTCACTGTTGGTCACTGTCTGATTCAGATGCACGTGTGTGGCAGCGGGTAATGCAGGAAGGGCAGTCCCACTGGTGGATGTGGAGCTTAATAATGCCTGCAGGTGTAAAATTGTTGAATGAGGGGCACGGACGATTAAGGAGCCCAAGTCATGGGTCGTGGTTACTACGCAGGTCATTTGGTATTACGCGTGGAGGCCCACGGTGGTGGGACAAGTTACTGTGCAGTGACAAGCTGTCTGGATGGTGGTAGGCAGAGGACTAACCATTAGCTTGCTAGCCTTTGCGGTTAGCTTGTGAGAATGACGTTATTTATTATAACTGTGCCCTATTTATTAAGCATGGAGCCAGTGAACCTATTGTGAAGGGTCACGCGTGACCATATCAAGGCCAGTGGCTTGCATCGGGTGCAGGAAAGTAGGGGTGATGGGCTTAGGTTGCCCAGGCTGTGATGATTTGACTTGCCATAGATAAGGGAATGGGTGGTGGGTCCGGTACCCCGTGCATGCAGGCTGATGTGGCCGGGTGCTGGTTGTGCAATCGAGAACGGCGCTGGTTGAATGGGTAGTCCCATGAAAGTAAACATAGCCTCAAGGTGCATAATGGTGCGGTCTGGTCCTCGGGGGAAAGGCCTGAATACTGGATAGGTCTAGAGTGTCCCAAGGATGAAAGTAAGACTAAATTACTTTTTATGTAACTTACGCAAAAAAGGTAATCAGTAAATTTGGGCAATATGTATATGAAGGGACGCTATTGTTGCACTAATAAAAGCCTATGAAATTCTAAGAAAAATCTTTGTTAAAGGGATGTTATTGTTACAAGTAAAACCGAAACCCCTCAGAAATTTGCCAGTTATGGTAAGCTAAGTGACCATAATTCGCGCCACCACCGTGCACTTCTAGCACTAACAGCCAGGACATCAAAAATGACATCACAAATGTCATTGATCACATCAGTCATGACATCAAATATCTGGGCCACTTGTTTTTATTGACTGACATTTGTAGGCCAGGCAGTTTATTTACAGACAGTGAAAATATGAAAGTTGAAAAGGTGCTAAATATGTAGAGAGCTTGTATGTTCTTAACATACTTTCCTTAGGGTTTGGACTCAGCTCATGGTGCACATATATTAAGCAATAAGCAGGCTTCAAAGTCACAATACATTTGTATATATAAGGAACGTATTATTGAATTTATCCGGCGATGTTTCTTCTTTGCTTCTTTTACTTTCCCTGTATGTGCCTCTAATTTGTAAGCATTGTGGATCTTTATATGTATTGTTTTTACTAACACAATTAAGTGGTAAATCTTGAATTATTACTATTTATTCCATGTTAAACATTACTAAATACTCTGCTAAAGTAGCATTCATTATTTTAGTAGCCACAATTGGCAAATTAAACATGCTGTACTTCTATGGTGCATGCTGCAGCCATTACCTATCTGTATGTATCATTAGGTTCCTGTATTAACAACAGCACTCCAATATAATATTTTGATGAGTACCTTCTTTAATACATGAAGAACTTCATTATAGATCTCCAAATCACCCCTGACATCTTGCTACTAACATTGTAAACACAACCCCTTATAGGAACTTTGCATCCCAATTAATTTAATATGTGATGTCATCAGTGATGTGATCAATGGCATTTTCGATGTCCTGGGTGTAAGTGTTAGTAGTGTACGGTGGTGACGCGAGTTATGGTTGCTTAGCTTACCATAAATGCTGAATTTCTGGGGGTTTTCCGTTTTACTTGTAACCATAACATCCCTTGAACAGCCCTTTTCCTTTGAATTTCATTGTTTTTTTATTAGTGCAACTTAACCATAACGTCCATTTAACAAAGTATTTTTCACTGAATTTCATGGGTTTTGACCAGTGCACCCTAATTTGCTACAATTTCCTATTATCATACTTACCACCAATATAGGAGCATTTTCGGCTGATGTAAAAATGTTGAACCTAAAACTGTGCCATTCCCCACGGATTAGGCTAGTCAGGCAATTGACAGTAACCACGCACACCTAACAGCCGTTTACCTTCCCCACAGGGATAAAAGGCGGAGCACAAAAGCACACTTCGAGCAAGGCCAAACACACGAGGTGACAGCTACACCAAGCCGGCAGTTCAAATGGAAAAGAAAGGCGGTAAAACCTGGAATGACGACGAAGGGGGATTGCCCTTGACCTTTGCAACCCAAACCCGCAAAGCCTCCGAAAGGGAAATCGTGAGACCAGGAGTTACAGTTGGTATGTGTAGCAGCAGATGTGAACGGTACACAGGGGCCTCCAGCATTAATAATGCAGGTGGAGAGGCATGCTAGCTACCGTGGTACTATCCTTGACTCCAGAGATCAAAGAAACCAATGGGTTCAGCAGAGCCAGTGAGTCAGAGGACCCTGATAGAAAACCGCAATGTGTTGAGTCCAAGGTTGCAAGTAGCAACATTTTGAATGCAAGGAATTTGAAATAGAAAAAACTTGCGGGTGTGTTTGAACTTTAAAGAAAACCCTGTTGAGGTGTGAGTGCAGAGGAGTCTGTCACCACGTGGGCGCTCTTTCAAAAGACTTTGACCGGGAACTTTTGAAACTGCAAGATCCAGAAGGCCCTAGGAAGGGGTGGCAAGAGGTGTCAGAGTTGTCCTACAAGGGACACGCCAAATCCCTTTTAAAATAAACATCTTTGACCCATTGCCAGAGGAACGCTAGGGGAAGGGAACCCCGCTTTCTGAATAAGATTGTGAACTGTTGAATAAGGCAAGTTTGAACCCAACAGAGGGATGCTGAAAGAAACCTAGGAGAAGGAAACCCCCACTTTCTGATGAAAATGAGCAACTCATGAACTGTGTTAGAAAGGTGCATGAACTGTGTTAAAGAAAGACCGCAGTGAACCCGACGGAGGGAGGCCCAAGTTAACAGACTGAGATAAAACTGTGAACAGTGTGTTAAAGCGGCTATATGAACCCGACAGAGGGATGCCAAGGGGAGAGCCAATGAGAGTGAATCCCGTACTGTGATAAAGCAAGTTGAACTGTGTATCGGACAAGAGTGAACCCGGCCGAAGGTTGTCCACAAGGAGAAGTTGTTAAAAAGGACATTAAGGCTCTAGACAATTACAAGCTGCATTTGAAAGGATGTAGGCAACCCGATGGAGGGAGGTCCAAGTTGCAAGGAGGATCTGAGCCCAGTGTAAAGAGATCCTAGGGGCAAACAGCAATCACTTGGGTGCAAAACCACTGCAGGAACTTTTGTTTGTTTGTTTATTGTTGTGAATCAGCAGGCCTTCTAAAGCAACAGACTTATCAGAAAAGAGAATTAGCCTCAGAAGGTTTTGATAACGCTGAACTGGAACTGTGAACCTCATGCTAACAAGGCCCAGGAGTGTGCTGTGCTCAGAAGTACTGCCTTGTCCCATGCTTAAAATGTGGGGAAGGGAGACCCAGCCATACCATCCTGACTTTTCATTTGCAGAACATTTCTTTCTTTTCCGGTGAACATTATCCCACACTCTTTTTGTAAGGATTGGCAATAATTTTTTTTTTAGTAAAGGACCTTTTTTAATTTGACAAGATGCCACTAGGACTGCCTTAATATTATTTGATGGTCATAGCTTGCTCTCATCTTAGATTTAGGTTTAGATTAGGCATTTATCTCATCCATTATAACGTTCAATAAACACCTGTGAACTGTGTTGTATTTACTGTTGGCACCATGAGTTCCTTACAATAACCACAATCATAGGATAGAACCATGGGGAAGGCTGCAAGTAGAAAGTGAGGTGGTACATTAGAAATAACCCACTTGCAGCTGGGAAGGGCGTTTTGTAAAGATAACAGGTCACCCAGTCCAATGCTCTGTCCATGATCCTAAAAGTATCATGTAACCGTTTAATGAGGATACAATGGTTGACCGTATAAAAGACGGAGGAGACATCAAAGAACACTATCCTCAATTGTCCTACTATCATACACACTTCAATTATATCATTCCACCATATTAAAAATACGGTATACTCTCCCTATAATACTTAATAACTATACACATATCACTATACTGTATGTGGCCAGCGGCCATGCCCCCAAGTATCTAGCCACTGGCCACAACCACCACAATAGAAGTAAACCATATAACATGTACTTTTAAAACACCTTCAAATAACATGCCCCAAACCCCCTGCTATCCAAAATGATGTCTGTGGACACAAAAACTGACTGCGGACTTTGCAGCACCGGCATACCTTTTTTCACCTATAAAAACAGCTCCATGACAGCTTTATTCCACTCCCGCACCCTTTCCAGACCCTCTTTTGGCCACCAAATAACCCAAAATGTGTTTTCCAGACTTCTTTCTCACTGCTTTGTTCGCGGTCAGCAGAAATGTCCGCAGACTCTGCAGCACCTGCAAACACTTTGTTCACCTACAAAAAGAGCTCCATGTCAATTTTATTCCACTCCCTCAAGCTTTACCAGCCACAAAATAACCTCAAATGTGTTCACCACACTTTTTCCTCAGTGTGCTATACGCAGACACCGGAAGTTGTCAGCGGACCCAACATGGCGACCGTTTGCAAAAATATGACGCAGCTCATGTTTTCCACCATCCAATTGGAGGGTGAATACAAGGTCTTCCAGCCCTGATTGGCCCACACATGTTCGCAGACCCTGAATCAGGTAATGAGTCTTCAGACCTGACCCTGATATCACAATTTTTTTTTTACTTACTTGTTGGCCATTTAAAAAAAAAAAAACTACTGTATGGATTTAGACCAAGCACACTTTTGGGACCAAGCCGCTGCTTCTAATGCAAATTTGGTGAAAATTCATCCAGCGGTTTGTGCTGTTGGTGCAAGCAAAATACTTTTTCCATTACGTCTATGAGGATTTTCACACATTTTGGGATTTCCCCTATAACTTTGCCCCCCCTGGATAAAACTGCACCAAACTTCACAAAATTATTTTGAGGGGACAATATGCTGTTTTTAATCGGCGCCAAAGTTATAAGCCGTCCAAAAAGGCTCTTTCTATGAGTTGAGAAACGTAACCATAACTACAGGGCCGCTACCTCAGGCCTGTAATATTATAATATATTATAGTATAGGGCAGTGATAGCGCCCCTATATTCCCATAGGAACTTCAAAAAATGTGATAGTCAATAACTTTTTATTTGTGTAACGGATTAGGATGACACTGTGAAGTTGGTCAGGGATGTACAAGCCCCTCTGGAGGTTTGCTAAAAAAAAGTTATTAAGACAAACACCAATTTTACCCAAAGTTGTGACCTACTTCAAATTAATTTTCCATAGACAAACAAGGAACATTTTTGCAGGCTGCATAGCCCAAACCGCCGGGCGGATTTGGACCAGGTCTGAAACAACTTGGGAACAAAGAGTTTTAAAGAGGCCTTTTTGTGGTTTGGGGTTATTCCGTGCAGCAGGTTTTGAAATACTTTCTCAAACATAGATAGGTATATCTCAGGTAAATTACCAAAACCAGAGTTTTTAGAAATGAAACGGCCGCCATCTTCATTTTTCTCAATGCGAGAGATGGCTGCAGCTATAGCCGAGGATATCCAAAAACGAAAAACAGGGGTAAAGCCATTTGCAGGTCCAAGTAATTGCAAATGTTACTAGTCTAGAGGTGTCAGGGGGTGGCTAGAGGTCACTAAGTGACATTTTGGAGTTGGGGGGGGGGTAGGGACTGAGTATGCACCATGACGCTTTTCTGTAACCTCAGCTATAACCTTGAATGGTCGACATCTAAAAGCAAACTGCGTCAGAAACATAGTGTTTTATGGCGGAAAGGGAGAGGGCATGGGAGGTGAGGAGGCCATCTGGAGAGTGGGGGGAGATAGCACAGATAATGGAGACACTTGGTGAGGGTCTGGGAGCAAGGAAGCATTTCTTCTGACCATTTTTCCAATATTCACAGCTATTATACACTATACATAACCACCCTTATCTGTATTTCTACAGACTACAGATAGCCGAGGTTATTTGTAGTTTGCACCTGCGGCTATAGAAGAATCATTTTGACAGGTACAGTGACAACAGGGTTGAAAAATCATTGGCTTCGGCCATGACCAGAGACAAAATAGGAATCCTCGGCTCCCCTTCAGACAGTAACAGGGACTGACCCTGCTTAGTTTCAAAGCAAGGTAGTGGCTGGGACCCTCAGGCCATGTCACCTAAAAAAATTGGCACCATTTAAAAGACCACTTGGAAGAACCTGGCCAGAGGGGGACTGGCACCTTCCTTGATTTGAAACTAAGCAGGGTCGGTCACAGTTACTGCATGGATGGGAGACAGTCCACAGTTCCAGATGACGTGTGTTTTCTTAGTTTTAAATATGTCATAACACATTAAGAAAATCGACGGAATCTGCAATATTTTATTTCAAAACATGATAATGTCAGTCCTTGGAAGTATTGTACTTAGAGACCATTTGTTTGGCTTTTGCTGAATGGCATTCTGATATTTGTAGTTTTTCAGTTACGATGTGAGGAATAATGCTACAATTGTACACTTTTTGCCTGACATAGTTCAAAAATGATTTAAATATTTGTGTCAAGACTGTCAATCTCTTCCTGTTCTTCACTCAACTCTGACAAGTCCCCCTCCTCCTCAGCTGATTCTTCTGATGAGGATGGACGACTCTTGCCCTTCTTGCTCTGGGTAGACCGCTTCTTACGGAAGAGATACGGCCTCCCTCAGGTAGAAGCCAATATGCCGCCATAATGAAAAAAGGCCAGCAAAGGACCCACTCCCAAGGATGCCAAAAGAGGAAAAACCCATTGGCAGAAAAAAACTCTTGTTTAAGTAGATCCTGTATGACGTCCTTGAGGGTTCCTAATCACGGGATTTGAAAATCCAGGAAAGTTCACTGTGTCCTGATAGAAGTTGAGAAATCCAATCCAAGAAATGGCAGACTCTGTGGATGTAACAAGAAGCAGGAAGGCGGGTGAGGATAGCAGCTGACACCCCACACTCTGTTGCCACTGGCAGCACAGGCGGTGCATTGAGACAAACTGCCCGTAATCGGAAGGCAGACTGTAGAGAGCACCAGCCGCCCCACACACCGATAATCCAGCAGCACAGTCAAAGAGAAGGAAGTTGCCTGCTGCAAAGTCGAAGTCAAAAGGTAGAACTGAACGAAATGCAGAGAAATAGAAACGCAAGGGAAAGACAGGCACAAAAGCAATGAGAGGTAAGAAGGAAGGAAAAGCAGACAAGAACGGAAATGAAAGCAAGAAATGGATTGAAGGGCAGAGCAAAAGCGCTGCCAAGGTTCAAAGAAAAAGGACACGAGAAACAGGAAGGGGCCTGAAAGGGGAAAATAAACCCGGACCCTACTGCAGAGGAAAAGGAGGAACAAAAGGTAAGAGTAAATGAAAAAGTATTACGGGGGGGAAGCCAAGTAACAGGGAGGAAAGCACATCTCAACGATGGAACCGAAAGCATGTGTACGCCAAGGGTTGCAGCGCTCAGAATGAAGGAAGGGGAGGGGTCAAGAAGGGAAGAGGATGGCCAAGGCAGCCAAAGACTAGAGCTTAGTGGAAAGCAGTGTGAATAACGTGGAGTGCCATTATAATGGCGTCGGAACCTCCAGGAGTTCTATAAGCGCCAGGATGACAGGCATGTGACAATTTGAGTGACAATTTGGTATGTGTACTTTTCAAGTTATTTTTATAGAGCAGAGTATTGTTGAAAGCCAGACAAGTGGCCGAGAAGGGGAAATGAGTCGGCAAGTAAGTCATGATTATTTGGCCATGATGTGGCAAGAGAGTTTGCAATTCTGGACACTGGTGCAGTTATTTTCCCTTGATTGTGGCACAAGTAAAGGCCACTTGTGGGTGGACAGTGTAACTTTTTTTCCGAGGGTGTACGCAACCCCTTGGATTTTTTTTAGGTTGGCAAGCATGCTCATTTGTATATTTCACTTTAGCATATATGTTCACTTACTAGCGTATATTCATGGAGCCAGATTTGGATTTTCGCTATGGGGGCAAAAGTACCTGGGCGTATATTATTCAAGAAACCGGTCAGAGGTTAGTAAGAAAAGTCATTTTCTGAAACACCATAGAGACCTCATCTTAACCTCGTCTTAACCTTGCGCTAGTGCTAAGGCATAACATATATATATAGATATATATATATATATTTGAAAAAATTTAATTTACAAAAGGGTTAAGGTTAAAACAACAAAAACTACAAAAATCAGAAATATTAAAGATAAGGTAGCAACTGTCGTCAAATCTCCCTGAGGAGGAGCCCCTTCCCATGAGGCAAGGGATGTGAGGCCCCTGGGGGTGGTACTCTGTGGGAGGATCTCATGGGAGAGACTCTGGGGATAAGGGAGGATGTCTGAGGAGAACGCGGTATAACAGCCCTCACTCTCTACCCACTCCAGTCCATGAGGCTCACTTCCTTCACACACCATTTCCGCATGCCACACACCTCCCTTTTACATTCTCCCATGTATTTCTCTGAGGCTGATGAGGAAGCAATCACTAAGTCGAGGAAGAGTAGGGCTGACTAGACAAACACCACCAAAGGAGACACCGAGAGGAGGAGGAGGCACATAGTCATGCCGAGCCCTCCAGGGAATTGGAAATAACAGTCTAGTTTTCATCATCCATTACAGATAAAAAGTGAAGAAGGACTCACATGGAAGTCAGATTCTCCCCAGAGGTACCACGAGTGAGGAGGACATCCTGCTTACAAAGGAGACACAGCTGCTGACCATGACATGATGAAGAGAATGCAGCCATCACTATCTGGGATGCCGTGTATGGGCAGACCAGAAAGCATGAAGTACAGCGGTCCGGGTGAGAGAAGCCGCCGAAGAGCCACTTAAAGACATGCAGTCCCCCCAAGAAGAAACGCTGGTGAGCTGCTGCAAGCTCTGCGAAAGCAGGAGAAGAATGATGAAAGCCAACAAAGACCTCAGAAGAGTCCGAGAGTGGCAAAGAAGGATCTGAGACCCAGAAATAATAAAGTGGAGAACGTGGACTCATTGAAATACCTGGCAAGATAGTGAAGCAGGTAAAAAGGGAGCAATATACAATGAAGAAAGACAGGGCTGGGAGCTGCCACCTGAAGAGGAGAAAACACTCATTGCTCATCTTCCTTGTGTCAGTACCGCGCAGGTTAGGGAACCAAGTCTGTCCACAATGAGCCGCTAAAGAAACTTGGATCTGGGACCCACAATAACTGTTGTGCTACGCCTGAGAAAGGCTAGTGGAAGGGAGACATTCCCCATGGCATTGCAACTTGTGATAAAGAGACTGAGAAAGGCCAGGAGAACAGAGACATTCCCCTTGGCATTGTACAATCTTAAAACAAAGTGAAGAGTGAGTCCAGTGGAAGGGGGTCATTCCCCCCTGGATTTATGTGAGGAAAACCACTCAGAGTCAGACACCTGGAGAAGGGAAGCATTCTCCAGGAACCCATTAGTGATGAAGTGATGAAGCAATTATGGGCAATAAGGAATGTTGATATTTGAACTGGAACTTTACCTTTTGAGCTTAATTATGAAATTGACTGATTTTGGAACTTTGTTTTGTGCCTTGGAAAGTGATTGAGACCTTGGGAATGGATCATTCCTTCAGGTAAAAATCCCACCTAACAAAGGAAACTGTGATCCGCTCTCCAGGTGTAGGGAGCCATTCTTGTGGACCAAGAAGATCTGCTACCTCTTTAGTTTAGTTGTAAATTTAGTTGTAAGTGTGAGGGACAGAAGTAGGTTTTTGACACAGGAAGGTGGGCTATTGATTTACTCAGACATTTTGACAAATCCCTTAGCATTTTTATTTGAGGTAGGGAAACAGCCCTAAGGGTTAAGGAAAGTTAGGTTTTCTATTTATTTTCATTATTAGTAAAGGCTTATGCCAACAACCATGCCACTTGTGTGTCAGTCTCCTCCTTCTGCCCCTTCACAATAACTCTCCCTGTTTTTGTTTTCCAAGGTTTTATTTTGCTGTGAAATGCTTTATAGTCACATTAATGTAATGTGTTGTGTCACTATTTTTTTGTCCTTAATAAAATGGTTGTACTGTTTTTATCTTTTATGTTTTAATGTGCATTACACATGTGCTGCTTTTGTTATAATTTACAGTTTGCCTTATTTACTACATTTATTTTAGCACACATTAAATGTTTGCATTGTTATGCATAGTGTAATGACAATAAATGTTATTTACATATTAATATTATTTGTAGAAGTCAATGTTACTAAACGTTTACTGTATATGATATTTTAAAAAATGTTTTATGCATTTTGTGTATGTTTTATTTTTACAATGTTTAGTGTGTTGTTTAGTACATTGTATGTATTTACAATGATGACATGTACCTTGTTAATTATTATTTATATTTGTATTTGTATTAATTTCTAAAGTTATTTTAATTGAGATTTTGGTACACGTAAAGCATAATATTTAAGTGCTTATGCATATTTTGTTATTGTAGAATACATGTTGAAAACATTCAGTATATTCCTTTTATTTGCAATTTTCTGGAGGAATTATGATTTTGTATGTTATAATTGAAGTTTTTTATCATGTAGGAATGTATTTTAACGTTTATTATTATTAGTCTCGGGAGGATAGCTCAGGGGCAAAGTGCTCGCCTTGGAAGCAAGTCAACACTGAGCAACACAGGTTCGATCCCTGGGTCAGCGCTTAGAAGCCTCTGGGTATTAAGCACGTTATAAATAACCAAATATATCATATCATTATAGCTGTACTTTTGACTGATTTGACATTTTACACAATTAACCATTTTTATGTATGAAATTATATTAATGTTATGGTAATATTGTACCAGGAAGTACTGCTTGTCACTGAAATGCCTTGGCTCTGTCAACCATCACTATAGTACTACTCCCAGAATCCTTTATTAACAGCAGTGCGTGTGCACAAGCGCGTGCGCACCAGTTGAAGTACCAGGATGTACCACTTACTGCTGGAAAACCTTGGCTCTGACACCCATCACTGAAGTGGTATGCCTTCTTCCTGGGCCTTTCAACTCAGAGGACTCTTACAATATCTCCTGATATAATTTGACATTTTTATTATACTTTCTTCTTGTATTTTCTTATCTTAACATTATTATTGACATTTTTCTAATCAGAGTTCTAAGCTCCACCTACATCCTCCCAGAATACTTTATTAACAGCAGTGCGTGTGCACGACTCAAAGTACCAGGAAGTGCCTATTGCCGATTGGCAGCGAAACAAGCGAGCAGTGAGCGAAACTTCCCATTCCTCACACATTAGTAGACAACATTTGTTTAGGCAGCCCTTGCATTTGTATACCTTGTGGTTTATTATTATTACGTCCAATCATTTTTAAGTTAGTCTTTGAACAATAGACATGTGGAGAACTGCGTGTACTTTGAAAACAGCCATGTCTACATCAATTTATAATTCCAAAACCTATGTGTAAACTAAGTGCACATTACATCAGAGAAATCCTGCAACAAAAGGCAATTCTGTCAGTTGGCGAAGCTAAAACTTCAACAGTTTAAGCTCTCACCTCGCAATGCCCAACTTATAGTCCGCCGGTCTGCCTGAAGGAGATCAGTGTGATTGTGATTCCGGATTTGCTAATAGTAGCCATATTTACAGGCACTCCGTCTGATTCTTCTTCAGTTGAAATATTGATCGAAACCAGCCAACCCTCCACAATAGCATCGTCAACCGAAATTGTGAAATATCTGCCCCCAATCACCATCAGAAACCTATCTGTCTGCATTCCTCAGTCCAACTCCACTTCACATGAAACTACAGTTACAACCTTACAAGATCGGGTCTCTCGCTCATCAATTTCCGTCATACTCCCCATCATACCGAACTCACCACAAGCATTTGAACAGAATACACAGCATTCAAGTAGTTGTGTTACTCCCTTAACCCAGAGGCTTCCTGTCACATTTTAGGTACTTAGGGTCCAACCTGAGACAGATGAGTTTGTTACATCACTACCTGATTCTAATAATGAACTATCCCAATCCCCGATAATATTTGGACATTCCCAGCAACTCCTCAGTATTGTCCCTATCTTTCTCGCACTCAAATCTACGCAAGGCCAGAATTTTACCTCAATATACAGCAACCCCTCAAACACAACCATCTGTTTCTACCATAGTAGATATCACATTGTGTGCAATGAACACCACAATAATGTCTCTAGTTAAATTATTTGAAACTCTAGATACTAAAATAAACAAACAGCTCTCATTATGAAGCTTCTAGCGCGCAACTCTCTTATTATTTCAGCACTAACTGAAAAGGGTTTTGCCTTCCCCTCTTTATCAATACCCACAGTAAAAAAAAAAAGCACTGCATCTCTCTTCTGCCACGTGTGATCTCCAGGCCTCTGCACACCCAAAAGATCAAAACCTTTCACTTTCACTTTTACCACCATTTGAAAATCTGATTCATCCATGGGAGGCTGTTGAAAGTAATATTGATCTAACCCATGATCCTGCACTGCTGCCTCACACATTTGCACCAATGAGATATTCAGAGCCATCGGAAAAACCAAAGAAATGTTCCTACACCATCTTTTCTCCGACAAAAAGAACTAAAAACAACAAAAAAGTTGACATACCTCAATCCCAAGGGAGGAAAACAAAAAAAATGAATATATCACTCCAGTCTGCAAACTCGAGTACGAAGCAGTTCACTAAAAATATCTCACTATCCAAAAAAACCATCTGCTAAGGCCTCATCAGCAGTCATTAAGAAATATTTAAAAATGTCACAAAATAAGAAAAGTGCGACAGGTCAGGACAAATCACCCATAGGACTTCCCGCTCCCTTGGATGATCTAATCAATGCAGCTAAACAGCAGCAAAATGTGCCTGCTATTTAGCTTGCTTTGCATAACCTTGTCCCTAAACCAAGTTCTGAAACAGCAGATGTACCACCTCCCGTGCTTTCAGATTCTGGGAAGTATATTATTGAACAAAGACGAATTGCGATCCGCGAAGAGGTAGACCGCTACATGTCTTCTCAACATTATTCCATGTGTTCCAATCAAGATTCAAATCCTATCACAGAAATCTACAGCCATGAGACATCCCAATGTACTGAATTTAATTGTACCCATCGACCAAACTTACAGCTAGATAAACAAACCAATATTCAACACATTTAACATCCTTACACGATTAGGAGATGCTGTCCGGCTCCATATCCGGCGTATGATATCAATAGAGCTTCTATCCTAGCGATATTTGAGGACATTCCAAGTCTAGAGGACCTAAGTTTTTCTTAACTTGATCAGATAGAATTAATTGATAGTACACATTTAACCATAATCAGGCTTTGGATTCGATCAGGAGTGGTGTTCAATACCATCTGGAGAGACAAATTAGAACTTTCGGCTCTGGCCTTCACAATCTGCCAAGATCTTCCTCCTTACCATCAAGTCACACGACAAACTGCCAAAAATGTCAACATGGCAATCAACTTTTGACTATGCAACCTACTGCTTTGAAATCTACACTTTCACTGTCTAGGGCAAATGACTTGATCAGAAACGCCCCCATAGCATGTAATTGCAAGAACCGTGCTCCATAACAATTCACTAATCTATCTCCATCCAAAATGTTATTAGCAAGCTGGAATACGCGGGGCTTTACCCATCTTTTGACTAGCCTCGATAACCAATTAGGCAACTTTGACATAGTTGCCTTACAAGAAACATGGCTAACAGAAACACCCTCCTGAGATGATCATAATATTATTTTACTCCTAGCCAAGCGCGCTTTGAAAGTCAGACCATCATCTGGATTTCTGGTGGCTGTCAAATTGAACTCCTGCTTCACGATTCTTCCTTGGGTGTCTCTGAATCATCATATGCAAATAGTCCAAATTCAATCCTCCTCTCACATTATCGCCTTGAGTAATATCTACTGGAATTCTGCCAGAATATCCAAAGCTACCTTCTTCCACGATTTAGAGAAGCTTTACGATCTTATCTATCAGTCAACGTCAATCACCAATCTGATGCTCACAGGTGATTTAAATCTGCATTGCTTCTATAATGATCAGCCATCACATAGCAAAACGAAACAGAGATGGAGTTCCTTTCTGGAAGAAATAAACATGATCATGACCAATTGTTCCCTTCCAGGAGATATCCCACCTAGGAGTACTTGGAAAAGAGGTCCTCTAGATGCCACGTTAGACAACATCTATGTAGACTCCAATTAATTTGCCCAAGCCATTGGCCTGAGAGTCATCAAACAGAGAAACAGTGATCATGAGATGCTAACCTTGACGTGGTCCAATCTTGTAAATAAAAATCACTTAACTAAAACACAACATAAGAGTATTCTTGTTTTCAACAACGGTCAAAATATCACACAACTTGAATAATCGTCTCGTACAAGCATATTCTTCTACCAACAAAGATATTACTTTGGAGAAGAAGCAATGTTGTACCATTTTACAACTGTTCAAAATACATCCCACTAAAATAGGCAAAAATATTCATAAAAACGCTCATTCTTATGAACCACAATTGAGAGAAAGAAAAACGCAAATACCGAAGTGAGAAGAGAACAGTATGTTTCTCCAGGCTAATCTACAAGGTGATGCCCTCAGAACCATTAAAACCAGGTACAAAAATTGGCATTGTAACCAAAAAGCCTATCAATTCCAGCAAGATGGAGAGACTATGCTGAAGGCAATTGACCATAAAAAATCAGACCAGACCTGGTCACTTCTTAACCAGGCAAACTTTATATCCCAATACTCTGTTCAAATTAATGAAGTTTCTGAATCGCAGTGGATAGCCCATTTCACAGACATATATGCCTGTCCTTTGCCTACCTCAGCACACCACCCCCTGATACCATCTGGGGATTTCTCCCTTCAAATCTTAGAAAGTGACATTGTACACTTTATTCACAAATCCAGTCACGCAAGAGCCCCAGGTCCAGATGGTTTATCCAACATGATGTTCAAAGAACATCCATAAGCCTGAGCCATGATTCTGTTTAATATTTTCACACATATTATTCAGACAAAGTGCTTACCATCGTCTTGGAAACATTCATTAATAATACCCATTTTTAAAAAGGGTTACCGACAATCTCCAGTGAACTACAGGCCAATAGCCCTACTTGATGCTCCTTGAATGATTTTCTACAGGTTTGTCCTAAGAGATTTTAACAAATGGACTTTAAAAACACAGCATCGAGACCCCTTTCAGACAGGATTCATTGCCAAAACACCTACGAGTATTAATCTCTTGACCTTAGCCACTATAAAAGCACATTGTATACAAACAAAACAATCACTGTATTTGGCCTTCAAAGATTTTCATTTGGCTTTCGACTCTATATCAAGACAAATATTATTAGACAAACTGAGCCAAGCCAAATGTCTATTATTATAAATTTAATTAATCTGTTACACTAAACTACATCTATCCAAGTACGACTCACTCTTGATGACCTCCTGTCTGCTCATATTCCCATCTACAGAAGCACAAAACAAGGCTCTATTTTGCCTGAGCGCACTTTAACTTCTTTATTCTAGACATGAAAGAGAAATTTGTCAATATAATCACAGACGCTCTCAAACTAGGAGCCCAACCTATTGCATGGTTACTATATGCAGATGACCTTGTTTTATTATCTAAAACCGCTAATGGTCTCCAAAGGTTACTTGATGGATTGTGCTCCTATGCACGGTAGAATCAACTTCAAATCAATTTTTTCAAAACAAAAGTGATGCACTGTGTGAAACCACGACTTGTGACCAAAACTCCAACTTGGACCCTATATGCTGATCAACTACAAGTGGTGCATCAATACACCTACCTAGGTATTAATATACATGATCGACCCAATGATGACCGATACCTCACTGATATTGAACTAAAACTAGCGACAGTTATATCACAAGCAAAAACGATACTTATCAAATATGGAAAATTCTCCTGCCTTCCTGCGCTTACTTATTATAACCAGAAGGCTGCACCAATTTTATTATATGGTGCTGAGTCTAAAAAGATATTCCAAAAAAAGTTCTGGGACAAACTAGAAGGCCGTTTCTGCCAACTAGTGCTCCGGCTTCCAAACTGTGTACCAGTGGCAATGGTTTAATTTGAACGAGGCCTAATTTCCCTGAATATTAGCTATTCCTGGAAATTGTGCAGCCTCTTTAGAAAATGTCTTTTGGCCCCGAAAACACACACACTAATTGGGCTGCTAGCATCCCATGTATTTAACTCTACCCATGAATTTGTAGTCACTTGCCGGTCAGCAGCCCTAACCGTTTTATCTGCAGCAGACATTCCATTGGCTTTGCTAGTGATAACCCTTTGCAAGCCAAACTGAAATTATAGCAGTATGATTGCATCACTACTCACCAAAAGTGTGCTTCAAATGTTGGTTTTAAAACTAACCCCTTTGGCTTCAAAAAACTGCAGTCAGTAGCCAGTTATCTCATTAGGAGTCCATCTGTAAAATTCAGGAATGCTTACCTAAGGTTTAGGTCTAACCTATGGCCATCTAGCAATGCATTATATAGACGAGGTATTATTGATAAGAATGATAACAAATGCAGATTTTGCAGACTCGACAATCATCCTGAGAGCCTAAAACATCTGCTAACTGAATGCATTATGCTTGCTGACAAACGTAATGTCTACATGAAACACTGTTTTAATGATGTTATAGTTCCAGATTGAATCATGCCCTGGCAGCTTATCTTTTCCACTATAACTATCAGAATATCTACAATCAGATTTTTGGAGGCTTTGAACCTTGAAGACAATGAATCCTAATGCTATTACTTCCACAACACTGGAAGCTAATATGTTATCGACAGTTAACACACTAAGCTGATATAAGACAAGATTTAAAAAAAATAAAATGTTATAGGCGTTGAGCCTAGATGACAATGTATATGAATGTTTTTAATTCTTTGATAATCCAAACCAAGAATTGAACTCGAGTTAACAAATTGAATTGATATAAATTAAGATTATAACCTCTTAATATTATCATTGTATCATCTAATTGTACTGCTTGTACTTGTATGAAATGTTACCAGGTATGAATTCATGATTTAATTAATATTGAGCTTCATGATTATTTTTGCTAGTACATTGACACAGTGATTACCTTGTTGTAGTGAAATACTTATAGCATTTGACATCAAGTACTTTTCAACTTAGTGTGTATCTTACATGAAAAAAAGGGAAACAAAAGAATATTTTTCCTTGTATGCATTAAAATTGAAAGGTTGAAAATTATCCAACCATATCAATACAAAATTAATATGTATATTGTAAGCGTTTAAGTGTGTGGGTGAGTTAGGATTACCATGATAGTTGATTTCATTTTTTTTATTTACTAATAAAGTGCATTATGTTGTTACCTTATCTTTATTATTTCTGATGTTTGTAGACTTCAAGTTTTAGTTTGATTAACCTTAACTCTTTTGTATTTTGTTATCAAATAATTTCAACTTTCTTTTTTAAGGTTACATCATTTTTGATTCTGAATGCTTTTTGTGATACGAGCCTGTGTTCTAAGAGCATGCAGAATAAGTGTATGTGGCATATGAGCATGTTGCATACCAACCCATGGAGTAAGACTAAGGGTCTCATTACAAGTGTGCTGGTCCGGTAATAAAGGTGCCGGTAAGGTATGACCCTGCAGGGCACAGCTGCCATGGTAGGCAGACCGGCACGGAAGCACCAGCACTGCTAATAACAGTGCCGTTGCTTCCGTGGTCCCCACTCCCATAGAGTCCTATGATACTCTATGGGAATGGGGATTAACAGAATTACCAGCGCCTGACTTCCCTCCACCAGGGTTGTAATACCCTGTTGTTACCGGGAAGTCCAGGTCTGACTGCAACCCGCCGGTATCAACTGCAGGGTTACTGCCAGACCCGTAATGAGGCACTATCTGTATGTGCTGTACTTTTCTGTGTTGTAGGACTGTGCACTGTGAGATTGGGGGGGGGGTTGTGTTTTGTAATAAAATGTGCTGTAGGAGCATGTGTTGTAGGAGCACATGTTAGAGCATTGCTTGCCGTAGGAGCACATGTCGTAGGATATTATCATTACAGTGGGTGTCATAATAAGAGTCTGTGTGTTAGCCGCGTGTGTCATAGGAGCATGGACCAACCATGCATGTGTCAAGGGTGCATGTGTCATAGGTGCATGTGTTTTATGTGCATGTGAGAACACGTATCATTTGTCAACATGTTATTTGTCATAGATGCATAAGTAGAATGCATGCATGTTAAATGAACATCTATCAGTGTGTGTTGTAGGAGTGCTTGTTACAGCAATGAGTGTTGAAGGTGTATGCATCCTAGGAGCACGTGCCATAGGAATGTGTGAAATTACATGGCGTGTCATAAAAGTGTCTGCGGTAGGAGCCTGTGTCCTAGAAGCATGTGTGGTACGGGCATGTGTCATAAGAGTCTGTGTCATATGTGCATTTGCCCCAGGTGTATGTGAGATCACATGTCATATGTCTGCATTTTATGTATAGTAGGCGCACGTGTAGTAGGAATATGTGTTTTTAGAGGGTTTGTCATAGGACCATCTGTTGTAGGATCTCATGTTATAGAAGCACACGTCATAGGAGCATTTTTTGTAAGTGCATGTGTCACAGGCACATGTGTCATAGGTGCATGTGAGAGCATGTGCCATGCATCCACATGGTATGTGCGGTAGGTGTGTGTGTCATAGGATCATGTATGAAAGAGGTGTGTCTATAAGCATGTGTCGTAAGAACATATTATGTAGGAGCATGTGGTAGGACCATTTGTTGTAAGAGTGACTGTGTTAGGATTGCGTCATAAGAGTGTGGGGCTGATTTACTAAGGTAGGTGGCTTATGGAAGAGCCTAAGTCATTTTATGCTACTTGCACTAGTTATTTTTTACTTAGTACATTTAGTTTAATCTACACTATTTTTTGAGCTTAGTAAATCAGCCCAATACAATTATATATGTGGGGCCGATTTACTAAGCTAATTACGTAGTTTAAGAGCCTACAACTTACA
Organism: Ambystoma mexicanum; assembly: GCF_040938575.1. Lineage (NCBI taxonomy): Eukaryota > Metazoa > Chordata > Amphibia > Caudata > Ambystomatidae > Ambystoma > Ambystoma mexicanum. The sequence goes on along the minus strand of NC_090935.1, from coordinate 1,078,459,692 downwards.
CTGTTTGTTTTAGCTTAGTACATTTAGTCTTACTTAGACTACTTATTTAGCTTAGTAAATCAGTCCCTGATTATCGTAAGCATGTTTGTGGTAGGAGCATGATATAGCTGCATGTGTAATAGGTGCCTGTGAGAGCACGTGCTGTACGTCCACATGTTATGTACAGTTGTAGAATGTGTGGTAGGTGTGCATATCAGAGGACCATGTATGATAGGAGTGTGTGCTGGGCACCGGTGCCGGTAATCCCTTACCGCCCTACTACGAGTTCCCTTTGCGGGTCCTTCCCTAACGCCTGTTTTTTTCAGGCATTAAGGACGGGACCCGCAAAGGGACTCTAGAGTTAATAACGGTACCGCAATTTGCGGTACTGTTATTAGCGCCTTCCCTATTCCCATTGAGCGGTTTGCCTTTAATGTGAGTTTTTAGGAGTTGTTAATTGTGCAATATACATATTGTAAAACTCATACGCACTGTGGACAATTCGTATTGAAAGTGTACATTTATTCCATACACTCTGTACAGTTTGTATGAAAAAGCCCCATTCCTTCTTTGCATGTGGCATATATAGATACATTTCAAATCTCATAATTGGTCAAGTCGAACGTTTCTTCATTGCACCAATTCCAGATAAAATCTAGGTACCTTCAAAATATTAGGAAAATCAAAGTGGCCAAATTTGAGATATCTGGGCCATACCATTATAATGTTCCTATGGAAAACTCTAGGTAAAAGGTGTTCAAAACACAATCACAGTAAACCATTTTTAAACTATGAATCCGTTAGTGTAGACATTTTGCATGCACAGGTGGCTACCTCAAAATATTACCCTGGGATATTTTCAGATTGTTTAATAGAAACGTTTGCAAGTTATTAAGAAAAGTAATTCCTGTGCATTTAAATTAATTCCTCCTGGGATAGGCTTTGTTAATATTTATACTCAAGACCTAAAAGATATCACAGCAGATTATCTGTTTCCTCAACTGGACAAAGAGCATAATCCTTGTGATTTAGAGTTGTGTGAGCCTGCTTAAAGCAAAGAAAACACAGCCTATGTAAAATATTCACTACTTTTTGTTTCTGCATGTGGACAATCCATGAAATTGTATATCTGCACACAGAGGATGTTGATTCCAATTTGGACATCTGACTTCAAATACTACTTTTTGGATCGGGCTGAAGCCACTGCCCTCTAAGCTCTTGAAAGCCACTGCGTTTTACGATGGCCACCAAGGATGGCTGCCCGGGTCCAGAAAACTGGGAACTAGTCACTGATGAGGAGGTGCGTATCCTCACCTAGGAGAACTCCAAGGAGGAGGATGCGTGTTTGTTTGGAAGCCTGATGATCCGGAACACAGCAAGCACAGATGCTCTGTGAGAGGGTCATGGGCAAAGTAAATGACCTGACCGTTTCTACATGGACTGACAATAATGAAAACAGTAGAATGATCATCAGTACTATGTGCAAACCTTAGACTCAACACAATAACATCCTCTAGTCAGGACGCAGGAAACCATCAAAAGCAGGTTATCACATTCAAGGGCATTGGTGGAGTGAAGGGATTTGAAGACAGTGATAATGATGCTGGGCCGATACACAATCAAAAAAAGACACATTCATTTGCCATACCTGTCATGTTAACCTCGACTACTGTCAGCAATGGTGTCACAGGTTGTAGGTGTGGCTAAATGGTCATTTGAGCCAACACATTAAATTAATAGGGACATGAGTACCACAATGCAAAATGTAATAGTGCAAAAAGCATGGACTGACTGCAATGTGCAGACATGATCTGGAGCAGCATTGCAACCAAAGATGCAATATACACCATTAAAAATGCGTGCTATTTTCACCTGTAAAATAATTGCAATGCGGGCACTTGTAAAATCACCAGTGTGCACCCCAATCAACTCAGCTTTTAGCAGTCACAATTCAGTGTGCAAAAACGTCTAATGTTTGTTACCATGAAGTCCACAAGTTTTAAATAAGCACATGCCCAGCACTGTTAACACATGCCTTGTTATGCCTCTCACAAAGATACTGCCAACAAAACAAACAAGGTAGAGCGAGTGAGTAAAGATTCCAAAGATGTGGTAATAGCTGGACGCTCAACACCTTCACTTGGGGACAACATAGCCCTAGCTGCTAACATCTCCCACCAGCAAGAAGCCAAACATTAACAGGGGGCACTGGACCGCTACAACCTGTGGCCCCCCTACTGGCAATACATTCTAGCCAACAAGACATTAAAGCCATTTCACTAACATTCCACATTACCATGTCGGCTATTAGGTTCCTTAAGCATGCCCACATTGATGCACAAACAAAGAGAACGCCTTATAAAATATATATATATATATATTTGGTGCACGTATAGCGTGAACCTAGCTTGAGAGCAGCAGAGCACTTTTCAACACAGATGAAGGGGTCATTTGTAGCCTCTGGTGGGTTTGAGTGCCAGGGGGTGAGTGCTGGCAGGAGAAGGACGGCTTATCAGTCTTCTCTTTAAGAGCTAGCTTCAGCCTCACTCCACACTGTAGGGCATACCTGATACCAACAAACGGGAAGAGGAATTAAATAGACCCAAAAGCAGACTCCACCTGTTTTACATGAGGTCGTAGAAGACACACATGACCAGACCATTTTGTCTGGCGGTCAACAGTCATGGACGAAAGGTTATTTAACATATGAGGACATGACACAAGAACACGTGTATTGAATAACTTGGTGCTTGAACCGAACAGACGGTTTGAGGGAAAATCTGCTCCATATTCTGGTGGTATTTTGCTAGTTAGAGATATGTGGCTGTTGCTCTCCACCTGTTCTCTACAAGTAATGTTTCTATGCACACACTCTTACTTGTTGATGTTTTCCTTGCATTCACTGCATCTTTTCGCAACTCAGCTTTTAACGGGATTTGATTGTTCACTATGTGCTACATCTCTGTATACACATTTTGCAGCACTCTATCAACCCCTAAATGTAGCCGCTCATATAATCTGAACATCTTTATGGTCATCAAACTACAGTCCTTGACTGAGATATAGATGTGGCTGTATTCAAACTTGATGCAATGCCCTTGCTTCTCAGTGATGGGCTTTCTCCATATACATTGCTTACAGATGCACATTTCTCTGACCTACTGGTCCAGGAAACAAATGTAATTTGTATTCAAGGCCACATTAGTATTTAATTAACATGGTTTGCTTTGAAAGAAAGTATAACGATGCCTGTACAGTCCGTTAAGCATAATGTTGAGCCTATTTGTAGTGCTATTGGTCACGCTTGCACAACTGGAAATGTTTTCTGTTTACATCTTCACATAACACTAAAACTGCTTTGAACATTTGAAGACATGAATTCTGTATAAATATGCCCTCAGTGCTTACTTCTCTAGGCCGCTTAACCTTTATCAGAAAGCAATACAAAAGCTGGCACACTTATAGATAATTAAATTGTAGTGCTGAAGTGACAACACAAGTTCTAACATATATCGTGAGACCTTGAGATGCTACATACAATATTTCATCACTTAGTTAATTTGATAGCATGCAATGAATCATTCTGGCTGATACCACAGATAGAAAATAACATTAGACGTTCAAGGCCCAAGTGACATTAAGTGCAACAGTGACGGACATTGATGGATAATTCTCTGAAGCTGACTGACAATTCTGCATTGACAAATGAAATGCATTCACTTATCAGTGTAGAAATGTCATGGAAGTGACGGACCACTGCAGAAAGCCATCTGCTTTGTCTGACGAGCGCAGGAAGCACATTTTGCACTTTTTTAATCTCTGTAAATATTGGTCCTATATTGTGCATAATCAGTGATATTTTTGTAATCAAAGCCAGTGGGTCAGACGCATGAATCCCTTGCCCTGAGACAAAAGAGAACATGTCTTGATCCTTCTTCAAAGGGTAATCAAAATATCAAAAGTTCCACTGTGGCTGAGAGGCTTTATCAATACATAGATTGATGAATGCTATTGTGAAGCCAATGGCAATATCTGGTGGAGGAGGGGGCTTCATTGCATGGGTTGCTGTGTCCTATAAGAATATTACTATGAACAGCAACATCACTAGTCTATTTTGGGTGACTACCCCATGAGCGTAGGTCATAACCAGTCACTGCATGGATGACCACTTTGTCAGGTGCCATACCTCCTCTTGTTTTGATTAAGATCCTTGAGTCCAGAAAGTCAATTTCTCAGAATCTACAGGAGCTAGAAGGGTACCCAGCCAATCCAGCTTCTTCAAAGGCACTGTATAACCCAAAATGTCCACTCAGATCAACGTTTCCACATTTTGTGATGGGAATCAGAGTAGATGAAAGTTAATTTTTTATATGCATACTTCCAGGAATCAAATCTTGCGCTACAACTGTCTGGGAAATGGGTGCTAGCAATATGGAAACAGAGTGGCTAACCTTGAAAAAGTCTTTCAACATGTATTTTAAGAATTACTTTTGATAGCTTTGTGGGTTCTATGAGAAGGGTCTTTGATGAATTTACTTCTGCCCACAGGAGTAGATGGATGAATATCGGCTAAACCGCCTACTCAGCCCTCACACTTCTACAAAACAGATTGATCCCAACCATAAAGGTAAAACAGGCACAGGTAACAGATTTACCTCCATTGCTTTTTGTGGTAAAGTGGGTTTATATGTGTATATATATATATATATATATATATATATATATATATATATATATATATATATATATATATAATACACAGCCACGGTAGCGGCTGTGTAGTTATGGTTAAGTTGCTAATCCCATAGGAAGAGCACTTTTTGGGCAGCTTATAACTTTGCTCTCCCTGGACGAATCCTCACCAAACTTTGCAAAACAAGTATATGGCCCACTCTGAATTTATTTGTAAATATTTTGTAAAGTTTGGTGAGGTTTGGTCGAGGGGGGCAAAGTTATAGGGGGGGTCCCAAAATGTCTTTTTTCCCCATAGACTGAATGGGGAAAAAACTTTGCTCACGCCTACAGCCCAAACCGCTGGACGGATTTTCAACAAACTTGCGGCAGGAGCAGCGGTTTGGTCCCGAAAGCGTGCTTTTGTAAATGTGGTGAAAATCCGTCCAGTAGTTTTTAAAAAAATGACCAAAAAGTAGGTCACAAAAAAATAGTGATATCTATGTCCGCTCCGCGCACACACTTCCCTGTTCGCTCCGCTGACAGTGTCCTGATTGGCTAATCGGCTTGCGTTATGTCCGCGGACATGTTTGCTGATTGGATGGTGAAGAGCGTGAAGTGCGTCAGATTTCTGGAAACACCCGCCATGTTGGATTCACGGACATCTGCCGGTGTCCGCGAACATCACGGTTAAAAACACAACATTTCACTTGTCAAACTTATCAAATAATCTCTAGGAAGGTGAGGGGTGATGAGGATGGGATGGGATATGGCTGCTAGAAGCAAAAAAACAGGTGTTTTTTGCTGCTAAAGACCACAAACAGTTCAGATGTCCTCGAACAGTCCCGAAAGGTTCGCTGACACCTCACCATTACAGGGTTGGTGAAATGAAGTTCTTGGATGGCTTATAACTTTGGCACCACTTAATGGAACTGCATTCAATTTTGCATGTATATTTCTGAGCTGATTCGGAGTGAGTATGCCATGTTTGGTGAGATTCTGTCATGCGGGGGCAAAATTAGAGGGGGGTCCCAAAATAGTGCCATTTGATGAATCTACACTTAATTTGGGAAACTGATAATAGATTTAGAAATTAATGTTTTTCCGATGTTTGGTGGGATTTTGTGAAGAGGGGGTAAAATTATAGGGGGGTCCCAAAATATTGTAAATGCTTATAAATGAGGTGCCATTTGACAAATCACTTCTTTTGGCAAACTGATAATAGATCAAGATATACATGTTTTTGCAACGTTTGGTGGAATTCTGTCAAGAGGGAGCAAAACTGGAAGGGGGGTCCCAAAATATTGTAAAGGCTTATGTGGTGCCATTTGACAAATCTACACAAAGGTTTGCAAAAAGATTATAGATCTAGATTTATATGTTTTCGTAAAGTCTGAATGGATTTTGTCAAGAGGGGGCTAGGTTATATGACGATTGTATGTGCATACATTTGACACTTTTGAAGAAATAAAACATGGGTGGATTTCCAGCAAACTTTCGTAAGGAACATTGGCAAGGACCTACAAGCATGCTTTTGCAAATGTGCCAATGTTTTATTATTTGACAAGTGTCATAATGTAGCTACAAAATATAGCGGTATACCTTTAGTGATTGAGGGGTAGCCTGTGGCCATGGGCAGTGGCCAGATTGTCCGGGTCATGGAATAAGGTCATGATCCGGACAATCTGGCTACTGGACATGACCACAAAGGACAAAACATAGGATTAAAGTGGCCATGTCCACCTGGGACTAGCTTTTGGTAAGGTTATTCGAAATTAGGCTAGATCTGAAAGGGAAGAAAAATATGCCTGTGGTAATATGGTCATAGGGTTCTCTTTTTGCCTTCTGCAGGCTGCCGTGGAAAGCAAAGAGGGGCCCAGTATGGAACCCTTGTCTTCCCTTTCCATGGTGGCCCTCTTGGAAAAGGATTTTCCTTCCTACACTGGCACATCACAGGCATCCGGGTGTAGGAAGATAAATCCTCTTTTTTAGTACTACGGGTCCCCGCTTTGGGAACCTATGGTGCAAATGGCCTTGATCCCCCATTTCAGGGGCTGGAATGGGGGATAATGGTCCAGAGACCTCGTTATCCACCCTCCCTTCACTATTTGTAACTGTGAAAGGTGGTTCCAAAAGGAATATGTCTTTTGTTGTTTTTGGATGTATTTTTTTTTGGCAGGAGAGCTGAGAACGAAAGGTGGGGAGGGAAATAAGGGAAGAGGAACCAAACACTAATATGGAGGGGTAGGTGGACAAGGGAAATTTTTGCGTGTGTGTTATTTCTAAGGTAGGGGGCAGTGTTTCTCATGCTCCTTGATTACAGCAGTGGTGGTGGCTCTTGGGGAGTAGGGATGGCATTAACTGATGCTATTTTAAGATAAATAGCAGTTTTGCTAAAAGTATGTATTGTGTACTAGCTTTTAAATCGATAATGAGAAGGAATACGTGTTGGAGCTGTGCAAGGGAAATTTTGAAGATGAAAGTTCCTAGATCAGTAGAAAATGCAGTTCTGAACTGTCCGCGAAGCAGAGATCTCATCGTGAAGTGCGGACGGGTTCTTGGACACGTCATCATGCTGCGCGCCAGCGTATGGTCATGTGGCACTATTCTGAAGGTCCGCTATGAAGTCATATGTACGTTGACGTCTACGGATGCAAAACTAGTTGAAATAGTTGCAAAAAGTGTATGGAAGTGTTAAAAATGATTCAAGAAGGTGGGAAATGACAGAGTTTTAAGGTGACACTGTAAATTGGACACAAACATTGCTATATTGGGTAAATATGATATTAGTAAGTTATAGGAAAATAGCATGAACTGGTAAAAACCTATGAAATTCACTGAAAAAACTTTGTTAAAGGAGCGTTATGGTTAAGTTGGACTAATAAAAACCTATGAAATTCAATGAAAAACTTTGTTAAAGGGACGTTATGGTTAAGTTGCACCAATAAAAACCTATGAAATTCAATGAAAAAACTTTGTTAAGGGTACATTATGGTTAAGTTGCACTAATAAAAACCTTTGAAATTCACTGAAAAAACGTTGTTAAAGGGACGTTATAGTTAAGATGTGCTACTAAAAACCTATGAAATTCAGTAAAAAAAAAAACTTTGTTAAAGGGACGTTATGGTTCCAAGTAAAACTGAAAACCCCCTGAAATTCGCCAGTTATGGTAAGCTAAGTAACCATAACTTGCGTCACCACCGTGCACTGCTAAGACTAACACCCAGGACATCAATGATGACATCACAAATGTCATTGATGACATCACATGTGCATTTACTTTTCATGAAAAGTCTGTACAAGGGATTCTTATTGTAATGTTGATAAAAAAAAGTGTCAAGCATCACTGGAATAAATATCAGGAGGTACGCAGTGCATTATGCAATGCATTAATCCAAATAGCATTATATTATGACATTTTTTCCAGCATACTAAGGTACACATGTAGAAACATAGGTATAGTGTGCAGCAGACAAGATCGAGGTGTAATATTAATAATCTTGCCATGTTAAATACTACCATTATACATGCTTTCTTATTAGAGTTCTTCATACTGTAAACATTTAATAAGTACGTTGTAAACAAAACACAAACAGACAACAACACATACAACTATGAGCATATACAGCGAAAATGAAGAAAACAAAAAAAACAGCAGTGTTACCAGACAATCTTCATAGCCTAACTGATTACCTTCATGCACAGAAATGATTGCTCTGCTTCAAAGCTACTACTTCCCTATGTGTAACTATCACATAATGTGACTGGACCCTAAAGAAAGTAGTGCGAGTACAATGTATACAAATATAAGCATATCCAGGGAAAGTACAGTAATAAAAAAACAGCAGAACTATAAGAAAGTGTTGATAACCTTACTGATCATATTCATACATAGAAAGCATTGCTGTCTTCCAAGTCTGTGTTTTCCCCTACGTATATGTTTAATATGCTGTGAATGAACCCCAAGTGAATTACTGTAAGAACATATTTAAAGTATAAGTCTACAAATATAGTAATTTTTGAATGTTTAGTTCCTGACTCTGACTGGCCTAGATATGTCAGTAAAGGAAAAAAGAGGGAGCCAGATATTTGATGTCATCAGTGATGTCCTGGATGTTAGTCTTAGCAATGCACGGTGGTGTCACGAGTTATGGTTGCTTAGCTTACCATAACTGGCGAATTTCAGGGGGTTTTTGGTTTTACTTGGAACCATAACGTCCCTTTAACAACGTTTTTTTACTGAATTTCAAGGTTTTTATATATATATATATATATATATATATATATATATATATATATATATATATATATATATATTTATATATATACATATATATATATATATATATATATAGTTATGGTTAAGTTGCTGTTTCCATAGGAAGAGCACTTTTTGGGCGGCTTAAATATCCGCTCCCCCTGGACGAACCCTCACCAAACTTTGCAAAAAAAGTATATGGCCCACTCTGAACTTTGCAAAAAAATTCAGAGTGGGCCATATGCTTTTTTTGCAAAGTTTGGTGATGTTTGGTCCGGGGGGGCAAAGTTATAGGGGGGGTCCTAAAACTTCTTTTTTCCCATAGACATAATGGGAAAAAACTTTGCTCACGCTGGACGGATTTACACCAAATTTGCGGCAGGAGTGGCGGCTTGGTCCTGAAAGCGTGCATTTTTTTATTTGATGTAAATCCGTCCAGTAGTTTTTTCATAAATGACAAAAATGTAAGTAAAAAAAATTAGTGATATCTATGTCCGCTTCGCGGACACACTTCCCTGTTCGCTCCACGGACAGGACAGGGATTGGGCAAGCGGTTTGCGTGACGTTTGATGACATGTGACACACTCTCCCATTGGCTGCGGTAAAGCGTGCAGTATGTCATATTTTCAGAGACGCCCGCCATCTTTGTTTATCGTTCGCATCGAGAGGGGCTTTCTCAACAGAGACCCTAGGTGTTTCCTGGTTTCTGGAGAGAGTCTGCCAGGGTTGTCTGAGAGCGAAGGTAAGTGGGAGATAGTGGCGCCGTGTACCCCATGTCCCAGATATCGGTCTGTGTTTTTGGCTCATGCTCCGCGTCTCTCTCCTGTTCCCCCCACCCCTGCTCATGCCCCGTGTCTTCCTCCTGTTCCCCCCACACCCTGCTCATGCCCCATGTCTCTCTCCTGTTCCCGCACCCCCTGCTCATGCCCCATGTCTTCCTCCTGTTCCCCCACCCCCCGCTCATGTCCCTTGTCTCTCACCTGTTCCCCCCACCCCCGCTCATGCCCCATGTCTCTCTACTGTTCCCCCACCCCTGCTCATGTCCCGTGTCTCCCTCCTGTTCCCCCACCCCCGCTCATGCCCCATGTCTTCCTCCTGTTCCTCCCACCCCGCGCTCATGCTCTGCGTCTCTCTCCTGTTCCCCCCCACCCGCTGCTCATGCCCCATGTCTTCCTCCTGTTCCCCCACCATCCACTCATGCTTCGTGTCTTCCTCCTGTTCCCCCCAACCCCACTCATGCCCCGTCTCTTCCTCCTGTTCCCCCCACCCCCCGCTCATGCCCCGTGTCTCTCTCCTGTTCCCCCACCCCCTGCTCATGCCCCGTGTCTCCCTCCTGTTCCCCCCACCTCCCACTCATGCCCCGTGTCTCTCTCATGTTCCCCCCACCCCCCACTCATGCCCTGTGTCTCCCTACTGTTCCCCCCACTCCCAGCTCATGCCCCGTGTCTCCCTCCTGTTCCCCCACCCCCCGATCATGCCCCATGTCTTCCTCCTGTTCCCCCCGCCCCCGCTCATTCCCCGTGTCTCTCTCCTGTTCCCCTACCCCCGCTCATGTCCTGTGTTGTTCCCCCCACCCCCGTTCATGCCCCGTGTCTTCCTCCTGTTCCCCCCACCCCCCGCTCATGCCCCGTGTCTACCTCCTGTTCCCCCCACCCCCACTCATGCCGCCTGTCTTCCTCTTGTCCCCCCTCCCATGATGCCCCTTGTTGACCTCATGTTCCCCCACCCCCGCTGATGCCCTGTGTCTTCCTCCTGTTCCCCCCACCCCCGCTGATGCCCCGTGTCTTCCTACTGTTCCCCCCACCCCCCGCTGATGCCCCGTGTCTTCCTCCTGTTCCTCCCCACCCCCCGCTGATGCCCTGTATCTCCCTCCTGTTCCCCCACCCCCAATCATGCCCCGTGTCTCTCTCCTGTTCCCCCACCCCCTGCTCATGCCCCATTTCTTCCTCCTGTTCCCCATCCCCCGCTCATGCCCCGTGTCTCTCTCCTGTTCCCCCCACCCCCCACTCATGCCCCGTGTCTCCCTCCTGTTCCCCCCACTCTCTGCTCATGCCCCATGTCTCCCTCCTGTTCCCCCACCCCCCGCTCATGCCCCGTGTCTTCCTCCTGTTCCCCCCACCCCCTGCTCATGCCCCGTGTCTCTCTCCTGTTCCCCCCACCCCCGCTCATGCCCTGTGTCTTCCTCCTGTTCCCTCCCACCCCCGCTCATGCCCCATGTCTTCCTCCTGTTCCCCCCACCCTTCGCTCATGCCCCGTGTCTTCCTCCTGTTCCCCCCACCCCAACTCATGCCCCGTGTCTTCCTCTTGTCCCCCCTCTCATGATGCCCCTTGTTGACCTCTTGTTCCCCCACCCCCGTTGATGCCCTGTGTCTTCCTCCTGTTCCCCCCCGCCCCCTGCTGATGCCCCGTGTCTTCCTCCTGTCCCCCCCACCCCTGTTCATGCCCTGTGTCTTCCTCCTGTTCCCCCCACCCCCCGCTCATGCCCCGTGTCTACCTCCTGTTCCCTCCACCCCCACTCATGCCCCGTGTCTTCCTCTTGTCCCCCTCCCATGATGCCCCTTGTTGACCTCTTGTTCCCCCATCCCCCGCTGATGCCCCGTGTCTTCCTCCTTTTCCCCCACCCCCTGCTGATGCCCCATGTCTCTCTCCTGTTCCCCCACCCCCTCTCATGCCCTGTGTCTCTCTCCTGTTCCCCCCACCCCCGCTCATGCCCCGTTTCTTCCTCCTGTTCCCCCATCCCCCGCTCATGCCCCGTGTCTCTCTCCTGTTCCCCCCACCCCCCACTCATGCCCCGTGTCTCCCTCCTGTTCCCCCCACTCCCTGCTCATGCCCCGTGTCTCCCTCCTTTTCCCCCAACCCCCGCTCATGCCCCGTGTCTTCCTCCTGTTCCCCCCACCCCCCGCTTATGCCCCGTGTCTCTCTCCTGTTCCCCCCACCCCCGCTCATGCCCTGTGTCTTCCTCCTGTTCCCTCCCACCCCCGCTCATGCCCCATGTCTTCCTCCTGTTCCCCCCACCCCCACTCATGACCCTTGTCTTCCTCCTGTTCCCCCCACCCCCGTGTCTTCCTCTTGGCCCCCCTCCCATGATGGCCCTTGTTGACCTCTTCTTCCCCCACCCCCGCTGATGCCCTGTGCCTTCCTCCTGTTCCCCCCCACCCCCTGCTGATGCCTCGTGTCTTCCTCCTGTTCCCCCTCACCCCCCGGTCATGCCTGTATCTTCCTCCTGTTCCCCCCGCTCATGCCCCGTGTCTTCCTCCTGTTCTCCCACAGCCAGCTCATGCCCCGTGTCTCTCTCCTGTTCCCCCCACCCCCCGCCCATGCCCCGTGTCTTCCTCCTGTTCTCCCCCACTCCCCGCTAATGCCCCGTGTCTTCCTCCTGTTCCCCCCACCCCCGCTCATGCCCTGTGTCGTCCTCCTGTTCCCCCCACCCCCAGCTCATGCCACGTGTCTCTCTCCTGTTCCCCCCACCCCGGCTCATGCCCCGTGTCTTCCTCCTGTTCCCCCCAGCCCGCTCATGCCCCGTGTCTCTCTCCTGTTCCCCCCACATCGCTCATGCCCCGTGTCTCCCTGCTGTTCCCCCCGCACCCCGCTCATGCCCCGTGTCTCCCTCCTGTTCCCTCCACCCCCTGCTCATGCCCCGTGTCTCCCTCCTGTTCCCGGGCTCATGCCCCATGTCTTCCTCCTGTTCCCCCAACTCCTGCTCATGCCCCGTATCTTCCTCCTGTTCCCGCCACCTCCTGCTCATGCCCCGTGTCTTCCTCCTGTTCCTCCCACCCCCCGCTCATGCCCCGTGTCTTCCTCTTGTCCCCCCTCCTATGATGCCCCTTGTTGACCTCTTGTTCCCCCCACCTCCCGCTCATGCCCTGTTGTGTTCTCTTTGTACACCCCGCCTTCCCTTTCCATGGTGGCCATCTTGGTAAAAGATTTTCCTTCCTAGTTACCGGTTTGGGAAGAAAATCTTTTTTTTACCGCCCTGGGTTCCCACTTTGAGAACCTAGGATGCTAGTGGTGTTCATCCATTGAAAAGGACGTTATGGTTATGCTGCACTAATAAAAACCTATGAAATTCAGTAAAGAAAATGTGTTAAAGGGACGTTATGGTTAAGTTGCACTAATAAAAACCTATGAAATTCAATGAAAAAACTTTGTTAAAGGGACATTATGGTAAAGTTGCACTAATAAAAACCTATGAAATTCAGTAAAAAAACGTTGTTAAAAGGACGTTATGGTTACAAGTAAAATCAAAAAAAAAAAATGAAATTCGCCAGTTATGGTAAGCTAAGCAACCATAACTCGCGCCACCACCGTGCACTACTAAGACTAACACCCAGGACATCAAAGATGACATCACAAATATCTACTGCCCATATATATATATATCTACAGAAGCAAAAAACAAAGCACAAAGGCATAGCGAGAACAACGGTTAAAAAAATGTATAAGTCAACGTAATGCTTTTAAAAGTTCTTGAAGGTTTACAAAGAACTTCCCCCACCAACAGACAAAAAGCAATGACAGAAAAAAGAAATGAGGTACTTTGGAGAGGGATACAACCGCTGTTACACAATATAGTGAAGCAGAATGTGTTTTCCGTACATGCGGGTACACTCAAACACAACAACGTGTTCGCTGCAGGTGGTGCTGATCTCATTCAATAGATATTGTAATATATTTTTCAGTCTGTGTTCAATTTTATGTATTTCTGTAACTTAAAAGGTGGGCTTTAAAAGGGCCATTTTGGGAGCTGGTGAAACAGGAGTCTGTGCAGTTGAGACCGCTGCTGAAGTTGAGGGTTCTTTTGCAGTTGGTGAAGTTGTTGCACTGGTGATGGAGGTGCTGTAGAATGTTGGAAGGACCACAGTGTAGAGTTTTGTTGCATCGAATGTCTGAACACACTTCATATCCCTTTCCATTGTCAGACATCTTTTTTTTTCCTTTTTTTTGTTGCGAATTGCTGGAGTATCTTGCAACAGAATAAAGACACTATTAGTACCCACAGATAAACTGGATAAAGGCATCCGGCAGATACATTGCATCAGAAATAAGAGATCCTGTGAAGGCCTCTCGCTCATTCAAGTGGTACTGCTGGAGATAGGAGAAGCACATATGTAGACACTTCATGAAAAGCCTCCTCTCTGAACTTCTCTAGCATGTCTAATAACTCTTCAAAATGGAGTGCTCCAGTGCTGCAGTACTTTCAAGACTCTAGGCCTCATTACAGGATTACCAGAAAAACGTACCAGTAGGCAGTGAGTTACTAGCAACCCTGTAACACCATTTCCACTGCCCAACTTCCCAGTACCACCGTAATATTATGTCAGATAGCGGGAACAGTAAATCCCCATTCCTGTCATGTACAATAAGACTCCATTTGAATATAGTCACCAAGCACTGTTAGTAATGGTGCGAGTGCTTTAGGGAAAACACTCCCTATACAGACCTATACAGACCTGAATCCCAGGCAGATCAAGCTTCAAAACCATCCCAACATTTTACAACCTCTAATTTGTGTAGTAAAATAGGATTCCTTAACACATACTGGGCCTCATTACGGGTTTGGAGGCAGCCATGCCCTTAATAAGGGCATGGCTGCCTCCAAACTCGGGTCCAGGTCTGTGATCCCTTAATGGGGAATTGCCGGGCCATTCTGACTTTGGAGGGCCCAGTATTTCCCCATTCAGGGAACCCGGACCCGGACGTTCCCCATTCCCATTTGAGCCCTCATATGGGAATGGGGAGCATGCTAACAACGGGATCCGCAAAGGATGTCTGGTCTGATCAGATGTCCAGAGCGGGTCCCGCGAAGGAACCTTGTAATAGGGCAGAATGGATTTAACGGCGCTGGCACCTTTACCAGCGCCGTTAAACCCCTTCCGCCAGGGTCGTAATGAGGCCCACTGTGTCTGCATTTATTGGGGCAATTTGCACAGAAAAAAAACGCTATTCCATTTCTTATTTAAAACACATATTTTCAAATCACACCAAACCAGCAAAAATAAAAATCTTTTAAAAAAACACATTTTTATATCACCTCAAAAATTATTTTAACCCACACCATAAGTGATTAAAAAAAGCATTGTAGATAAAATCACATTTCTACTGTTCTGTGATAATTATTTTCTATTTTGAATTCAACAAGTATACTTCATGATTCTATATCATGCATTCTTTCCTAATAAACAACTTCCAATAATTATTCCCACTCATTTTCTACGTAAACAGAAGGACCACTTATTTATTTCCAAATACAGTAAATAGCCAAAAACACAGAGCCCCATTATCAACATGTTATCAAATCAAATTTTCAACAAAACAATGACAAACAACTGATTAATGCCAATAATATGTTGTCACAGGTAACATGAACTGCACAGTGTGAGTTCTGCAGTCAAAATGAGAAAAGTAGACAAAATGGGGCGTTTCATACTTTCCAAAATCAAAACCAGAAAAAGTGGACTATATTGTGAAAAAGGTAATAAAAATGGCTGACACATACACTGCAACCTATCACAATGAAGTACACATTTACAACATGAACACCAGCCAATTAGAAACACTGAAACACATACAAAACTCTGCCCAGCATCACTTGTATCCCCGAATAATCAACGCGGCTACAAACCTTACCTGTAGCGGTGGGTACACGTACATTTTATACAAACTAAAAACAAAACTAAGCCAACCTTCAAAACTTTAAATAAGAAAAGACAACAACTAAACACACAAAATAACACACATGAATTTTGTGCTGTTTTATCCACATAACAATGGCCCTCATTACAACACCAGCGCTAAACCATGGCGCTATTAGCACCATGGTTGGTGCTAGTGTTGTAAGGAGTACGCCATGTGGAAATGGGGAAATACCGCCCCATTCCAAGGTTGGCGGGGCTTATTTACCCATTTCCCCATGGCCGTTCCCCATTTTTGCCCCATAGGGCTCAATGGGAATGGGGAAGGTGGCAATTACGGTACCGCAAATTGCGGTACCGTAATTACCTGCAAGGTCCCTTTGCGGGTCCCTACTTTAACGGCTGGTCCAGACCAACCGTTCAGGTCGGGTCCCGCAAAGGGACCTCGTAGTAATGCGCTAAGTGGTTAACGGCACCGTAAAAGGCTGCGGCGCCGTTAACCACTTAGCGCATTACTTACCTCTTAGCACCAGGGCCGTAATGAGGCCCAATATGATTATTGCACAGAAAATGTATATTTATATACACAGCTATAAATATAACTGCACCTACAGAGAGAACCAATGAAAAGACAAAAAGCGTTGACGCCTACGCACGTGTGCTTCATAGACCCCTAGCGCAGAAAGAGAATCTGTGCCACGCTTGTGCCAGGAGCAGCGCAAAACAGGATTTAGGCGCACAGTGTATTCATGGATTTCCCTAGCAATTTGCGGCTGTGGCGCAGCGACGCAGCACCAGTTACTGCCCCAGAATGCCCCTTGCACCAGAAAAAGGCTCTGAAATCCCCAATACAGCACAATGGACCGCACTAACCCTGGCCCAGCATACAGCCCCTTACACCGTAATGGCGTGAAAAACTGAGCTTACCCCGCTCGCGCCAGCCAAAATGCGTGAAAAACTCCCTGCGCACCCCCTTCAATACACGTACCCTGCTTGCGGCGGTCAAAACATGTGAAAATCTACTTGCGCAACCCCTTGAATACTCGTACCCTGCTTGTGCCAGCCAAAATGCGTGAAAAACTCCCTGCGCACCCCCTTCAATACACGTACCCTTCTTGCGGCGGTCAAAACATGTGAAAATCTACTTGCGCAACCCCTTGAATACGCGTAACCTGCTCGCGGCAGCCAAAACATGGGAAAATGTATCTGCGCACCACCTTGAATATGCGTACCCCGCTTGCGCCAGCCAAAACACATGAAAATCTCCCCACGCACCCCCTTCAATACACGTACCCCACTTGCGGCAGCAAAAACATGTGAAAATCTACTTGTGCACACCCTTGAATACGTGTACCCCGCTAGCGGCAGCCAAAATGCGTGAAAATGTATCCGCGCATCCCCTTGAATACTCGTACCCTGCTTGTGCCAGCCAAAATGCATGAAAATCTCCCTGCGCACCCCCTTGAATACACATACCCCACTGTGCCCTGCAAATCGCGTCAAAAAGCCCTACTGTAACCCTGCAAATACATGTTCCCTGCACTGCCAGCCAAATCACGTGAAAATCTCCTTGCGTATCTCCTTCAATACGCTTACCCCACTTGCGCCAGGCAAATCGCGTGGAAAGTGCTGTGCGTGTGGTGACAGGTGTCGGGGTGTCCCCCCTGTGGTGTGGGCTGCCTGCGGGGCATGGTGACGGGTGATGGGCTGCCTGCGGGGCATGGTCATGGGTGATGGGTGGTCCCCTGTGGTGGGGACCATGTGTCTCTGCCTGTTAGAGGCATCGCTGCTGCTCTGCTCCACAGTGCCGTCTCTGCTCTCTTCCTCAGTCACCGCTGTAGATAGGGAGAGCTTGAACACAAGCATCAGGGTAGTGAACAATAGTCTGATAGACAAAAAGCAATTGCACATGAGTGGCACTGTCAAAGGTCACTTCCATCATCACCCTCCACAACACACGAGTCAGTGCAAGCAACACACATGCACAAACAAGCATGGCACATGCAACAGACATTTGTATCCATGTACAAGGCACTGTTGGAACATCCGAGGGGTGGCTGAACATCACATGCATCATGGGACATGCTGATCACATGCACACACACCACCGGACAGTCATGCATCTGTCTACCTCCTGTCACAGTGGATTCATGGACAACTAGGCTGCATCAGTCAATTCACACATTGTGATGGTCAAGTGTCATGCATCCATGCCATTTCCCAGTCACACACACACTACTCAGACACACGTACGTGTACACCATGCATGACCATGGCAGTGACATCAGCATCCATGTTTCACACCCCAAACATGGCCAAGTCCAGACACAGGCATGCAAACATGTGTGCATCGCCACATGCTGCTGCACATCATGCATTGCAATGCAGACACCATTGATGTGGAACAGGCTTGAGTGGACTCACATGCAGCACGGTCATGGCCCTGCACACAGACATACATACATGGGGCATGCTAGACATGAGGCCAAGGTGCACACTCCTGCCACACCTCAACATGCAGTACACTGGACAAGAATACATGGACACTTACCACTCGACTCCAGAAGGGTCTGCAACTTGAGGACATGGTGGTGAAGCGGGTGGCGTGTACGCTCCAGGACCCACATCTGGATGTTGGTCAACTGGTCCTGGTGCCCCACTTCTCCTCATGCTGCATTGAGGTGCCGGGCCTTGTTGTGGGTCCTGGACCTTAAGTCCTCCCAGCGCTTCAGGACGCTTTGGTAGTCGGGCGATGCCACCCCCTCTGAATTGATGGCATTCACGATGCCGAACCAGATTCTCCTCCGTCCTTCCTTGTCGAGGCGCGATGTTGTTGTCAAGAGGGCATCATAATTCCCCAGGACTCGCTCCACCAGGATGCCAACTTCATTTGCAGTGAAACTGAGAGCCCTCTGCCTGTCTGCCCGGAGGTTGCCACTGGCCACGGATCATGTTTGGTCTGACATGGCAACCCCTGAGGTAGGTGTGGGTGGGCAACTGGGTCCTTGGGCTGGGCTGTGGAGCTATGGTACACCATTTAGGAGTCTTCTGGGTCAGCAGAGGTGGTCTCAGGAACAGGATCCATGGCAATGGCTTCTGTGCAGGCACCAAATAGTGTGGTCTTCCGTGTGTTGCCGTGTGGCCAGCTTGATGCAGAGTGAGTCCGCACATGAAAAAACAGCACGTGAGCATGTAATTCGAGGAAAGGCCCTTAGCACGTGAGTGTGTAAGTGACGTGATGCGTGTACGTAACGTGACGCGCGCTGGCTTCTCTTCAGCAGGGGTTAAAAGTCTGCACGGGTAAGCAGTTCGCTGTTTGTGCTTTTCGTGGAGACCAACCGCATGTGTTTCTTCTTCTCGCGGGTTCACACGCGATTACTTCACAACGCTTAAAGTTCATACTTCTTGTTTTGGCGGGGGAATTGCCTACGCACAGCAGATGGTGAGTCGCGCACCCATTTTCCCACTGTGGTTGCCCCTGTGTGTCGCGCACCCATTTTTCGAGGTCAGAGTAGCCTGCATGTTCCACGCATATGTATTTTTGTGTCCCTGGGTGCCATGGTGCACTGCGGGAGGTTTATTTAATGCACGGGGGTTACTGGGGGTTGCGTGCATGTTTATCATCATTTTTCTGGGTGCCTGAGCATTGCTTGACCCGCCTTTTCTCACCAGGGGTCACAGACAGCCTAGCAGGAGCACAGGGATATATCTAACATCACATACCTTGCCCCCTTCACCCCAATTGTCCAGGACAATTGTTGTGTGCACCTCCCATTGGCAATATACCATCTGTGCCATAGTTGGGAGGCCACCAAAAGGGAAGGGCTGCAAAGTTGGGCAACCTCCCAGGGCTGGACTTGGTGGGGCACGTGGCTGGGGTGGCCAGTGAGTCCAGGGAGGCCAAGATGGACACAGAGGGGGACGTGGCCAGGGTGTACCACCGGGGCAGGATGTCCAGCAACTTGCTGGGACTGCCATGCCACCACCCCAAGCAGCTCAGGGAGATGCTGCTGATGCAGTCATTTCCGGCGCACATCTGACCCCACAGCCAGTGTCATCTCCTGGCATGGGCCACCACCCAGGCTTGGGGTCAGCCCGCTACGGCTGCTTTGGCACAGGACTCCCAGGGAGATTTTCACGTGAGGAAGGCCAAGCCACGTGTGTCCAAGGTAGCTGTGACCAAGGCACATGTATCTGGGGCAGTGTTGACATCTGCTGCCCCAAGCAGCCAGGTGGTGGGAGCTGCATGGGCAGAAGCAGCCAACACCCCCTCAGCAGTGAGTCTTCCAGCCAAGACTGTGTCAGTCACAGCCCTTGGCACTGAGGCAGCTGTGCTGCTGGGTCCTGGCAACAGCACCCAGCAGCCACTCACACAATCCAGGCCTTCCGTCCTCATGCCAATTCCTACTCCCATTGGCCAGTCCACCATTGCCAGTGCCCCTATTGACCGGAGTGGTATATGCCTCTCAGGGTCTGCACAACCGGCCAAGAGGAGGAAGTGTGCTTCTGCGCAAGAGGCTGGAACCCCAGACATGGGGCCGACCTCCAGCACAGCAAGGAAGAAGACTTTCAATAAAGAGCAGCTGGACATCCTTGTGGACTACGTGTCGGCACACGAGTGCGATATGCTTGTGGGCTCAGGTTGCCATACTACGCCTGCCCAGTGTCCGGTCCACTGGCAGTGCATTGCGGATAGTGAGAATGCAATGGAATATGGGAAGCACACAGCTCAGGAATGCTACAAGCGTTGGAATGACCTCCGACGCTGTGCAAAACAAAAGTGGGCCTCTAATTACTCCCTGACCCTGGTGACTGGCATTGGGCCACTACCAGAGGATGAACTCAGTCCGCACAAGGAAATCGCTGCAGAGTTCATCGATCAGGGACAGATCCAGGGAGTGGGAGGGATGCCGGATTGTGATGCAATGTCCAGTGAGTCTTGATGCGTGTGTGTCCAGCCCATGTGTCTTTTGCTTGTGTGATGTGTTGTGATTGACTGCCAGTTCAGGCAATGTATTAATAAGTGA
Organism: Ambystoma mexicanum; assembly: GCF_040938575.1. Lineage (NCBI taxonomy): Eukaryota > Metazoa > Chordata > Amphibia > Caudata > Ambystomatidae > Ambystoma > Ambystoma mexicanum. The sequence goes on along the minus strand of NC_090935.1, from coordinate 1,078,439,125 downwards.
CATGTGTGACACATGTAATGCTTTACTGACGCATGCTTGTCGTCATGCAGTCTGCATGCAGGACATGTGCTGCACACGGGGGCAGTCCTTATCACCACACATGCACCCTACTTACATGCAAGTCTCTCAGCAGCCTCTCCTGTCCATGTACAAGCTCACTGACATGTTTGCATATAGCCTGTGATGTAGTTCAACCCAACACTCAGCCTATGTCGTCACATGACTGACGGCTATGTGAGGTCACCCTGCAAGCTGCTCCTCCTCACTGGCATGCTTCCTTGCCTCTCCACCACCCTGCAGCTCACTGTCTCCATGGTACTACTGGTTTCCGTGTTGGACTACTGCAAAGGCCTGTTCCCCTTTCCTGTGTGCATGCACACTTCCCTGTGCAACTCTGCCATACCTGTGCTGTGGGGTACATTCTTTGTCCTTGATGCAGGTTGTCTCACTTGGACCGTACAGATGACACAGGCTCATAGTACATATGAGTGTTCATTCATAGACCATTACATTCCCTGCAAGCCTCTATGGGTCTGTGGCAGGCTACTCATTGTACCACATCTCCAGTATTTTATCCGTCTTGTAGTATTTGGTCATCCATATCATGCTCACTCAGGGTCCCTTCATCATCATGCACATGTTTATGGTGTCCTTGTCTGTGTCGAGCATGATAGAATCACATGCAGTACCCTTTGGGAACACTACATGCAATTAAGACTACAAGTGTAAGTGCAATTTCACCTTTGGTACAAGCCTGTACTACACAGTAAAGTGGTAGCGATGGCTGAGCAGCCAGACTTATCTCAATTGTTGAGTGAGCAGTAGAACAAGTTACACAAAGCGCAAACTAATACAGTGATTCAAACAAACACTTACTCAAGGTTTCTTGGTAAAAGAATATACATTTATTTACTCAGCCAGTTTGAAAACATTACACTAGCAAGAGAAGCTCAATATCACACACTAATAAGCCACAAATACACAACCCGTAAGTAAATGAACAAGTTTATCTCCCCTGAAGTAGGAGCAAAATGTCATTTTAGATATTTAATGAAGGGGTAAAAAGACAAGGTTATAAGAATAGACAGCCCAAATACATTCATAGGCAGAGCAAAGGGTTTCAGATAACTACAACCAGCAATTCTTCAATGTCAATGGTTCAGAGTCTTTTTATAGGATAGCACAATTCTGGTAGATAACGGTTAAGTCTTTGCCACGGAGTTTAGAAGAATTTCACTAGGTGAAAAGTTTGACGAATGTTTAAGGAAGGACAAGCCTTCGAAGTTGAGAAAGTTTCCACGAACTTTCGCGATGGCCTAAAAGATTTCCGGACTGCGTTTGCATAGTACCTTGTTAGTGAAGAAGAGTTGTAGCTGAGGCAGTTGTTCCTGGCAGTTTGAGCAGATTTCGCTGTTCCTGAGCTTCAGTCGTGGGGACAAGAAGGAGGATGTCGGGAGGTTCCTGCACAGCCCTGGGATGAGGCCAAAAGCTTAGCAAGACATCGGTTTAAGGTGTGAGTGCCTTAAAGTCCACCCGCTGGTTTGCTTCCGTCTGGCGATCTGGTTTTCAACAGCACTCGGATGAAAATTCAACCAGATGGGGACGGTGTTCAGGTGGCTTGCTAGTTGGTTGTTCCCATAAAACTCAAGGGAAGAAGTTAACCTTGAAGGGCTTCTCTGTCGATGAAGTTCCAGGCAATTCAGATCTGCAGCAGGGCTTCACCGGTTGTCCAGGATTTGCAGCAGTCCTCTTCCTTCAGCTCGTCTTCAGTTCTTTCATTCCAGTGGTTGACTCTGCTTTCTAAGTCCCTGAGACCTGCTTTTAAACAGTTTTCCCCCATTCATTCCAGCCTGGATGTCACTCACACATAAGGGTGGCTGTCCCTGCCGGTCAGTCAGCTGGCCAATCATGCCAGAGTACATTCTGGTCTCCTAGGAGACTAAGCACAGGGAGTTTTGGGCACCTCCCTCACATCCTGTCCACCCCAGACACTCAGGCGCCAGAGGAGAGCTTCAGCACAGAAGCCCACCAAAGGCCAACGAATAAAGGGACCAAACCTGGTTTGGGGCGCAGAGACAAACACAAGAAGGACTTTTCCTAAAAGAAATGGCGAAAGAAGATGATCGGAGTCTGTTTTTACAGATAGGGGTTGGACGCAATATTGAAAAACAAAGCTGACCCGATTATTACCTACTGTTGTTAGCGGTCGGTAAAAATCACAGTAGTTGATCTAAACCACTGCCACCAGCCCTTTAAAGTAGGAAAAGGTAACATTTGACTGTTACATGAGTGTTTTGACTCAGGCGAAGATAGGCACTCTATAGGAAGATACCGTGTGCTGGGTCAGTACATTTAAAAAGACCAGTAAAGCCAATTTAACTTGACATGCTCTGGGAGAAAGTAGTCAGTCTCAGAGAAGGTATTTAAACCTTGGGGAGTCAGAAAGACACCCGGGTGCCACTTCACTGAATGTGCTGTGTGACACATTAAACAAGTTGATGCCTATGGCGTTGTTTTAAAACTCAATAACCAAAGAACGCAAAATTAACACACATCAAAATGAAAAGTTCAAAGTCCCAAAATATAGCAAAAGAGATGGAGGGCTCTAAGGTAGAGGGAATTTAGCACTTGTGTGAGAATTCTCCCTAAAAGAGCACAGGCCTCCCTCTGTTACAGCCACCCTGCCTCCAGGCGACTGGTGTTGTGGCTTCTGCCTGCATAGATGTACTTGTGTTGGTTCCTCATGTGTCCTGCTTTCTGTCCCCTTCTCATCTGCTGTAGTCTCAGTTGTCTCAGATGATGCCATTGACACCTGCAAACACTGTCTGCAACTTCACAGTACTGTGGTCAGCCATTCAGAGCCATGCACTAGCTCCCTGCCATTCCCTGGAGGGTGTGGGGAAGGGGTTCAGTGCATCCCTACAACCCAGTGCCAACACTTTACACATGATGACTGCACTTGCCCTTACAGTGCTGTCATGTCACAAGATTCACACACTACATTTTTGCTTCTGTTGATAGTTGAGGATGTACCATGTGCTGCACTGCACCCACGCATTTCTGAGCCATGTTTCACCCTTCAACATGCCTATTCACTAGTGTGTTGTCCAAATGACCTGCCATGTATATATCCATGAGCCTCCCTTCACTGTATTTCAAAGCACTGCGTTGTTGCATCCTGTGACATGTGTGTTTTTATTGATATTAATGTTCTTGTAGGGCATGTTGACATGCATTTTGCATGTGTCATGGACACTTCTATTTGACTTACTGCTGTGGCTATTTGGGCATTGTGCCATGGCTATGCTACGTGCCATCTCTTTGTTGACATCTGTAATTTTTGGCTGAGTTTGTGTGTGATGCAGTTGATATGAAACATGCAGTACATGTGTGTGTTTCGCATTCGACATGCATCCATGTCTGCTTTCAGGGACCCCTTCGATTTTATTGCCACTGCATGCATGCCAGAGTTTGTGTCATGTGTGACATGGCTGCTTCATGTGTTGGCCATCAATATTGTGTTGTCTATGTGTGTGGTTTGTGCTGCTGACATGTGTGCTCATGTTTTTTTTTTTTACAGGTGATGATGCACCGGAAGCAGTGGAGGAGGAGATGGCAGACAGGGAGGACGGTTCAGGTCATTAACCATGCACCAGAGGTGGTCGTGGGGTGGTAGGCATTGAATATACCTCAGTGGTCCAGGCCATCCTTTCCAGGCCTGCCTCTGGGTATGGCTTTGAGGATCTCTCTGACTCTGATGTTGAATTGTATGCTCATGAATCCATGCCTTCGATGGTGGGTGATTTTGCAATGGATTCTGTTCTTTGGGGGTGTTGGAATGTCAGCCTGAGGTGGTTACAGGTGCAGAGTCACACTCCACACTAGTTGCTCCTGTTCCTGGGGCAGCAGATGGACAGAAAAATGCAGTCCTGCAGCCGCACAGCAAGGACCACGTCTCCTTGGGCCCAACAGATGTGGTGGCCCTATGCCACCGGGGAACACTGGGTGGGAGAATGCCATGTATGCCATTGCAAAGCAACAGGGGGGAGCAATTGAAATGTTGGCTCAAGGCATGGAACGTGTGGTTGATTCCATGCCCCCCCTGATAGGCAGGTGGAGCTCCAGCAGCAGGCAACTCAGTCCATGTGCACGGCGACATCCAACAGGGCTCATCGGGCTGAACTGGTGCCTCTGCGCTCAGCTATTGCTGCTGACACACAGGCCAACAGGGAAGCCCTGAGGGAAGATAACACCTCCCTAAGAACAACTCTGGCTGCTCTCATCATGGGCCAGGAGACACGGGCATAACAGAGGATGGAGCATCTGGAACGCACCCTCTCGGCTCAACTCCATGCATGCCGGGAGGAGGTCCGTCTGTCATGTGAGGCCTCCCTGGAAGAAGTCTCTGTAACACATGCATTCTTGCAGAAGGAACTCTGTGTTACATGTGAGGTGGTGCATGGGGACCTTCATGCCATATTCATCCACAACCAGGCTCACCAGGCCCGCATGCTTGCTGCCGTGGAGGGGCTTGCTGGGGCTATGCATGGTCAGGTACTTGTGCCACACGCACCTCCTGATGTACAACCAGGGGGTGATGAAGACAACCACCTATCTCTCACTCAGGTCATGCCTTGAAGACCATGAGCCCATGGAGGAATGATTTTTTTAGTCCCAACATCGACAAATGTGGGTGTTGAGGTGCACCCTGCACCTCCCCTCTCCTGGGTGGCACCCCCCCCCCACTATGGCAATTTTTATTTTTTGACTATTGTGCATTTATGTTGCAGTGTGGTGCTATGTGGCATCCAATGGCATCCACTGTGTGTTCCGTGGGGGCCCATACAGGCTAGTCTCATGTGTGTGTTTGTGGCTTGGGGACCAGACACATCGGCTACTCCTGCTTCCTCTTTCCATGGGCTCGCAAGGATGGAACCGAGTGACAGTAATTTACACAGAGGCATTGGGCTTCGGTCATATCTGTGCCCAGTCTGAAGTCCAACTTGTGTATACACCCTTAGTGGGGATTCATGATGGTTTCACCAGTGCATGGTTGGACTGCTTTTTGGTGAGTATATTGTTGACTGTGCATGATATAATTTTGCTAATTCATGTATTGCCTTGACTGTATACATTGTTCATGCACTTCACGCTGTATGCGGTCCCGTGTGCCCTTTAGCTGTCAAGGCCACTCTCATGATGGTAGGGGGGCGTGTGGTGGCAATGTCACATTGAGGCACTTCTGCTGTGGTATTTACTCACTGTCTGACATTGTCACTGTTGGGTCCTGTGTTCATGATGTGTTATGCTGGTAAATTGATAGTCCTGTGTTGGCTTTGCTTATGATGTGTCACAGGATCAGCAATATGTTTAACTTGCAGATATGTCCACAAAAGAGTGGTTCACATGGAAAATGTATGCTACACTGTGGTTCATTCATTTCCCATGCTAACATGCATTGAATCGCCCTTCAAATACAGCCCCACAACACACAAAACACACCCCCAACGCACCCCCACACCAACATCCACCCACCCACACACTACTTGCCTTCTGAGACGTGCTGTGTCCCTGCTGCACATGTTCACATTGACTTTCATGATCATGAACTGGTGCCGCTGGCTCAATTTTTTCCTTTGTTTTTTTTATGCAGTTGCCGGGGTTTCCAGGCCGTTGACACCACTCGCTGTACTGTGTGGTGTAGTGAGTGGGGTGTTGCGGGGTACAACCCTGCAGCACCCGTATTTTCTTTTGTTTTTTGGATCCCCTGAAATGCATGCCACAAAAGGTTTGAGGTTTTGGTGTTCAGACCTTTGGTGGCATGCATTTACATACTTTTAGTATAGGTTGGATGTTTTTGCTCACTCTTTTCTTCACAGTCCGTGTCTGAGGGGATGGTCTGTGGCCTGTTTCCATTTGTAACAGTGCGCTTTGTGACAGCTGTGTCATGTGTGTTTATATTTGTATTGAGGTTTTCACATTGCATGCCATGGCATGGTGTGTGGGGTGGATGGCATGGGGTTGAGGGAGGTTTAGGTGGCATACTAGCATTTGGATGTGATATTTTGCATGGGGTGGTGGAATCTGTTGTTACGCTCACCTGACTCCCACGGAGGCGCTGGCCAGGATTGTGCTGCTGTGACCTCTTCTAAGGTGTTGCGCGGGGCTCAGAAGATGGACTGGACCGGACTCCCAACTCCTGCTTGTCCGGCTTGCAAAAGTATCCTTCTGTAGGCGAGAATAAGGGATTAACTGTCTGCGGGGAATGCTACCAGCCTCCCCCTTTCCCCTCTCACCCTCCTCGAAACCCTTCTGTGCTTCCCGTGGCGTCTCACCTTAGGGTCTTGAAGGGCGAGCTCTCCTTCCTGCTTCTGATGCAGGGGCGCGTTGGTATCCAGTTACTTCACTGGATTCTTGGTTTTATGAGAACCAAACTTGCTTGGCTTCCAGGTAAGTTCCTTGAAAGGTTCCGCTTTTGTCCTTGCATCAATATGCTAATGTCAATGTCTTTTTCCCCATAGGGGCCGGGGTATGGAATGCCGGGGAAAATACACCGACCCGAGATGCGAGGTGCAATCCCTGTAGAAATCAGGTAAGTCTTGATGAGCGTTTTTGGGTAATGTCTTTTCATTCGCTCATTGACGCTAATGTCTTTTTCCCCATAGGGGCTATGGTCCGGAAACGCCTGGATGCGGCGCGGACCCGAAATGAAAAGGGAATGACCCAACAGGTAAGTCTTAACATGGAGGTTTAGGTTTCCTCATTCCCTTCTCTCTCTCACCTTTGCTCTTGTCTTTTTCTCCCTAGGCGTGGAAGCGTGGCTGCGAATCCGTGTGATCGCTGCTGAACACGGAGGCGCCCTGTGAAGGTGAGTGGAATGCGGCGCTGCGGCGGTCGATGCGATGTGCTTTTAAATTAAGTGTCTTTCTTTGCAGGATCGTCGGCGAGCTGACTCCGGAATGCGGATCTTGCAGGTAAAGTCTTTTCCTTCTCTTATTCTCTCTTTCTCTTCCTTTGTAGGTGATCAGGATGCTGGCAGGCGTGGCAGAAGTCTGAATGCAGGAGCAAACACAGTGAGCGTCCAGCTGCTAGATGCAGAACAACGCGAAGCATGTGCTGCTCTTCGGGTGTGGTTTAAATAGCCTGTAAAGTAGTTCCAGGTATGTATCCTTCCACTCAGATATGTATTCTTCCTCAGACCACACCCGAGTGATAAAGTAGTCCAAAAGATAAAGTAGTCCCATTCAGTCCTCAAGAGGGCCTGGATGTAGCAGCACGGTCTGCTTCAGGTAAGTGCACATTAAAACACTTACACACATGTCTTGCTTTATGAGCCTGGCACCTAAGGCGCCAGGACTGGGGTCCAGAATGAGCCTGGCGCCAAAGGCGCCAGGACTGCGTCCAAAAGGCCCCAACTTGGGCCTGCTGAGACGTCCTTGGGGAAAATGATGTCTGCCTCTGGGGTTGCTGTGCTGGGCTTGGCTCCTTGGAGGTAGGCATCATGACAGTACCCCCCCACAAGGCCCCTCCCAAGGTTGTTTCCTCCGGGGGTTTTGGCTTGTTCGGGAATTTACGGTGGAACCTTCGTATTAATCGAGGTGCGTGAATATGGTTACTATGCTCCCACGATCTCTCATGAGGTCCATAACCCTTCCAGTCAACAAGATAGAAGAGTTTTGACTTTAACATTTCGGAGTCTAAAATGTCTTTCACTTCGAATTCTAATTCCCCATCAATTTGAATAGGATCTGGAGGCTTGGACAGTCAGGTTCCTGGTTGTACCGGTTTCAAAAGTGATGCGTGAAAAACGGGATGAATACGCATGTTGGAAGGCAAATCCAGTTTAAAGGCCACTGGGTTGATTATGGCTTTGATGGGGTAAGGCCCAATGAATCTGGGATTGAAAGTGCGTGGGCCCTTGAGAGATAAATGTCTAGTTGCTAGCCAAACCTGGTCTCCTACTTGGTAAGGAGGTGTTTTACTTCGGTGCAAATCAGCGTTTTCTTTGTACTTTTTCTTGGCTTGCTGTAAATGAGTTGTAGCTTCTTTGAAGGCTCGGGTTATTGTGGAATGCAGATGATTTACTGCGGGCATTTCCAGGGTCAGAGGTGGATCTAGGTCAGAGGTTCGAGGATGGTGACCATACAAAGTATAAAAAGGAGTTTGACCGGTTCCGGAATGCATAGAATTGTTGTATGCATATTCTGCGATCCAAAGAATGTCTTTCCAATTGTACTCGGATTGGTGCAACATGCACCGAAGATATTGCTCGAGAGTCTGATTTGTCCTCTCGGTTTGTCCGTCGGTCTGGGGGTGGTGGCTGGTGGATAATCGCACATCTATTTGTGCTAGTTGGCAACACTTCCTCCAAAAATGGGAAATGAATTGACTTCCACGATCTGAGACTAGTACGGAAGGGAAACCATGTATTCGAACCATATTCTCCAGGAATTCCTTGGCCAGGATGGAAGCTGAAGGCAATCCTTTTAGAGGGATAAAGTGGGCCATTTTGGAGAACAGATCCACGATTACTAGGATAGTGTTGTAACCACCACACGGAGGCAGGTCCGTAATGAAATCCATAGACAAGGTGTGCCAAGGTGCCGGTGGAATCTCCAAGGGTTGAAGTAGGCCGGCTGGCCTGTTCCTTTGACCTTTATTTTGGGCGCAAACTCCGCAAGACATCACAAAAGACTTTATGTCTTTTCTCCAAGAAGGCCACCAGAATTGGCGTTTGATCTTTTCTTCTGTTTTAGCGATACCAGGGTGTCCTTCCATTAACGATTCATGATAATGAGCAATTACTAGTTCTTGCAATTCCTTACTTGGCAGAAATAACCGCTCTTGGAAATACGGTAAGTTATCCTTAACGGTGAAGTGGGGACCCTTTTGAGTCCATTCCAGTAAGGCTGAAGGGTCAAAAGGTAGTTTGACTCGAGTTTCAACGTCCTCGATGGTTTGCAATGAAGTCAAACCTAAGATTCTTTGTTCAGGTATTATCGGCACAGGTTCTAAACACGAATTGGGTTCTTCCATGCCAATCCGGGATAAGGCGTCCGCTTTGCCATTCTTGCAGCCAGGGCGATAGGTAATTATAAAATCAAAATCTGCAAAGAATAAAGCCCATCAGAGTTCTCGTGAAGATTGGGCTTTGGCCGTCTTTAAATACTGCAAATTTCTGTGATCCGTAATTACAGTGATGGTGTGTCTTGCACCGAGGAGATAATGACGCCAAGCCTTAAAAGCAGATTTAATGGCCAGTAACTCTTTGTCGGTAATTGCGTAATTTATTTCAGGAGCTGAGAATTTCCTGGACCAAAAGGCTACAGGGTGTAGCTGGTTAGTTTTCGGATCCCTTTGCGACAGGACAGCTCCCATGGCTAAACTGGATGCGTCAGTTTCAACAATATACGGGAGATCAGGACGCGGGTGCTTCAACACAGGTGCGGAAGTGAATTTGGTCTTTAGGTCTTGAAAGGCTTGTTCGGCCTCTGGAGTCCATTCAAAATGTTTATTCTTACGTAAAAGAGCAGTAATGGGTTGGACTATTCGTGAAAACTCCGGGATGAATCTTCGATAGAAGTTGGCAAAGCCAAGCATACTCTGAACCCCTTTCACTGAACCGGGAGATGGCCATTTGAGGATGGCGTCCACCTTTCGTGAATCCATTCGAATTCCTTTAGGAGTCAGAACAAATCCGAGGAATTCAACCTCAGTGGTATCAAAGACACACTTTTCCAGCTTGGCAAATAGTTTGTGCTGGCGCAATTTCTCTAGAACTGCTCGAACATGTTTTCGATGATCTGACTCAGAAGATGAGTACACCAGGATGTCGTCGATGTATACGATGACACAAACATCGATAAGTTCTCGCAGAACATCGTTCATGAAGAATTGAAAAGCTGCAGGCGCGTTGCACAAACCGAAGGGCATAACCTGATATTCGAAGAGCCCGTATTTGGTGCGGAAAGCTGTCTTCCACTCGTCACCTTCTTTTATTCGCACTAGGTGATAAGCTCCCCGGAGATCTAACTTGGTGTATATACGAGCATCTTTTACTTGATCAAGAAGTTCAGGGATCAGAGGCAGGGGATAACGATTCTTTATCGTTATCTGATTTAAAGCGTGGTAGTCAATACAAGTTCTAAGGTCTCCTTCTTTTTTGGGCACGAAGAACAAAGCGGAAGAGACCGGGGACTTTGATGGGCGAATAAAGCCATTGGCAAGGCACTGATCCAAATACTGACGCAAATGCTGGTTTTCAGGTTCAGTGAGAGCATAAATCCTACTACACGGCGGTTGAGCATTGGGAACTAGATCGATCTGGCAATCGTAAGAACGATGAGGGGGTAGCGTGTTAGCCTGTTCTTTCTGAAAAACGTCCTGGTATTCAAGGTATTCTGCCGGTAGTTGAACAGTGGCGGGGGTTACTGTGGCTAAACCAATAGCTGGATTTCTAGGATAACAAGTGGGACCACAATCTGGAAAAGTTATTCTCTTTGCTCGCCAGTCTATTTGAGGATTGTGTGTTTCTAACCAAGGAATTCCGAGGATTACTTGAAATTGTGGAGCCTTGATTATATCAAACACTATTGCTTCCCGATGTCCATCCTGACTCACAAGTGTCACTTCTGTGGTGGAATGCGTTACCGGCCCAGAGGCTATTTCGGTACCATCAACCGTAGTAATGACATCCTGGTTTATTTTTGGATGCAGAGGAAGGTTCATCCTGGAGGCCAATTCGCGGTCCACGTAGTTTCCGATAGCTCCGCTGTCGACGTATGCTTTGATGGCATGCAACCGTTGGGGCTTTTTTGGATCCACGAGCACCATTGGCAAGACAAAATGCGAGGTCAGAGAGTCCGTTTTCAAGCTCGGCAAGCGGACCTCTACGCTTGTCGAGCCAGGTCGTTTCCCGAAACAGGTTCCATTAAGTTGTTGTCAGAGGCACCAACCACCTTCCTAGGTGGTTTTACCGGACAATCACAAAGAAAGTGACCGGAAGCCCCGCAATAGAGGCATAGTTGCTTTTGTCGCCTTCTCTCGCGTTCCTTCTGAGTTAACGGCCCCTTAACTCCCCCTATTTGCATAGGTTCCGAAGCTTCGGTATTCCTGGGGTTTACGAGGGTTCTGATCGGTACTCGGGTTTCAAACTTGGACCGATCTGCTTTCCTATTCTGAAGTCTGTGATCCAGTTGTACCACAAAGTCAATATATTCTGCGCAGCCCTGGGGTGGATTCACTACTTGGGCCAGAATGTCTTTTAGCTCTCCGCGCAGACCCCGGTGAAATAAAGTGATCCTTTTATTTTCAGGCCATCCGGTTTCCACCACCAGTCTGTTAAAGGAGGCTATATAAGACAAAAGATCTTGACTACCTTGTCATAGAGATAGCAGTTCGTTGTCAAGGGCCTGTCCCTGCGAGTGTCGAGCGAACAACCTTTCCATGCTGGCCTGAAAGCCCTGAAAATCCTGGAGAATTGGATCGTTCTGGTTCACCAAGGGAACAGACCAATCGGCAGCACAGCCACTTAGGTACGATAACACGAAGGCCACTTTGGTCCTATCATCAGGGAAGGCTCCTGGTCTGCATATAAAATGTAAGCGACATTGGTTCATAAAAATGGCATATTTCTTTGGGTCCCCCGCAAAACGTTCAGGCGGTGCTAAAGGCATGGATCCCGGCAGATTGATCTGAACAGGGTTACTCGAACCCAACGAAGTGGAAATTCCCCCGGGACTAGGTAAAGGAATTTGTCCAGCCTGACTCTGTAGCAATCGTTTGGCCAGGTCATCAGTTTGTTCCTTGGAGAGAATGAGTTCTCTTTTGAGGGCATTAGTCTCTTGGCGAGCTGAGTGTACCTCTGCCATTAATTCCCCCAACAGCTGGGCCAGCTGGTCTGTCTCAGAAGTCTCCATAGCGCCCGGGTGGGAAATTGTGGGTAGGCTTCGCGTTCTGTTACGCTCACCTGACTCCCACGGAGGCGCTGGCCAGGATCGTGCTGCTGTGACCTCTTCTAAAGTGTTGCGTGGGGCTCAGAAGATGGACTGGACCGGACTCCCAACTCCTGCTTGTCCGGCTTGCAAAAGTATCCTTCTGTAGGCGAGAATAAGGGATTAACTGTCTGCGGGGAATGCTACCAGCCTCCCCTTTTCCCCTCTCACCCTTCTCGAAACCCTTCTGTGCTTCCCGTGGCGTCTCACCTTAGGGTCTTGAAGGGCGAGCTCTCCTTCCTGCTTCTGATGCAGGGGCGCGTTGGTATCCAGTTACTTCACTGGATTCTTGGTTTTATGAGAACCAAACTTGCTTGGCTTCCAGGTAAGTTCCTTGAAAGGTTCCCCTTTTGTCCTTGCATCAATATGCTAATGTCAATGTCTTTTTCCCCATAGGGGCCGAGGTACGGAATGCCGGGGAAAAGGCACCGACCCGAGATGCGAGGTGCAATCCCTGTAGAAATCAGGTAAGTCTTGATGAGCGTTTTTGGGTAATGTCTTTTCATTCGCTCATTGACGCTAATGTCTTTTTCCCCATAGGGGCCGGGGTCCGGAAACGCCTGGATGCGGCGCGGACCCGAAATGAAAAGGGAATGACCCAACAGGTAAGTCTTAACATGGAGGTTTAGGTTTCCTCATTCCCTTCTCTCTCTCACCTTTGCTCTTGTCTTTTTCTTCCTAGGCGTGGAAGCGTGGCTGCGAATCCGTGTGATCGCTGCTGAACATGGAGGCTCCCTGTGAAGGTGAGTGGAATGCGGCGCTGCGGCGGTCGATGCGATGTGCTTTTAAATTAAGTGTCTTCCTTTGCAGGATCGTCGGCGAGCTGACTCTGGAATGCGGATCTTGCAGGTAAAGTCTTTTCCTTCTCCTATTCTCTCTTTCTCTTCCTTTGTAGGTGATCAGGATGCTGGCAGGCGTGGCAGAAGTCCGAATGCAGGAGCAAACACGGTGAGCGTCCAGCTGCTAGATGTAGAACAACGCGAAGCATGTGCTGCTCTTCGGGTGTGGTTTAAATAGCCTGTAAAGTAGTTCCAGGTATGTATCCTTCCACTCAGATATGTATTCTTCCTCAGACCACACCCGAGTGATAAAGTAGTCCAAAAGATAAAGTAGTCCCATTCAGTCCTCAAGAGGGCCTGGATGTAGCAGCACGGTCTGCTTCAGGTAAGTGCACATTAAAACACTTACACACATGTCTTGCTTTATGAGCCTGGCGCCTAAGGCGCCAGGACTGGGGTCCAGAATGAGCCTGGCGCCAGAGGCGCCAGGACTGCGTCCAAAAGGCCCCAACTTGGGCCTGCTGAGACGTCCTTGGGGAAAATGATGTCTGCCTCTGGGGTTGCTGGGCTGGGCCTGGCTCCTTGGAGGTGGGCATCATGACATCTGTAGCCTGCATGTGTGCCTTTTGGTCACACAGGATTGTGTTTGTTGAAGTGGCTAGGGATGCACACAATGCTGCAATTCCAAGGACACGTTCTCAGGGTGTTAAGGTTGTGACAGTTGACTGTACCTTTGTCATCATCGATTGTCACCTGGAATGTGCCAGGCCTATGTGCACTCCGCAGGGGGGGTTTAGGTGAAAAATGTAGCCACAAGCTGGGTACAGGCTGCCTCGCCACGCTGTGCGTGTGGTTGGGGATGTGGGGGTACCACCATGTCCACCGGTACGCCCCACCTGGTTGCATATTGTGCAGAACACATGCTGCCACAATGATCCTGCACACTACTGGGGGCGCATATAGTAGCTGCCCACCAGCGTGGTCAAGGGAGCGGAAACATGACTTGAGCACCCTGAATGTGCGCTCCACTAGGCCCCGGGTTGCAATATGGGCTGCGTTGCATTTTACCTGGGGTGGTGCGGTGGGGTTCCATATTGGCGTCACCATGTGGGTGCTCAGAGTGTAGGTCTGTCCCCTGGGGAGGTGATAATGGTTGTCATTAGTTGGGTTTGTGTATTTGTCTGTGTGTGACATGCATGCATGTGCACAGGCATTTGTACTCACCAATGAGTCATGTGTTGCCATGCCTCCCAGCTTCCAGGTCCCGGAGTAGGGCTGACATTCTGAATATGAAACTGTCATGGGTGGACCCGGTATACTTTGCATAGTTGATGGAATGCCAGTGCTTGCGGTTGCAATGGATGTGCTCAGTGGCCCTAGGTGGACGTTGGGCCACATGGGTGCAATCAATGGCACCAAGCACTCTGGGGAAGTGTGCCACCCCATAAAAGTCCTGGACCAGGGACTGCCTTTCTGCAGGTGTTCTGGGCATGTATATGTGCATGTGGAATTAGGGGCATGCAGTCATGGTTGCCAACACCTGGTGTATGCAGCATGACTGTGTGGCCTGTGAGATGCCCCCAACTACGGCAGTTGTCTGCTGAAATGACCCAGTGGCCACAAAATACAGGACATTGAGCTCCTTTTCCAAGGGGCTCAGTGCTTGGGAGCACAAGGCGGTTGATGTCAGGTCATCCTCCCACTCAGTGACCAGGTCTAGGATGATATGAGGTGGAGACCTATACCTGCCATAGACCTGGTCATCAGGCATCCCAAAAAGGCTGGTCCTAGGTAAGAAAATGTGTGACCTGGCTATCCTCCTCCTCCTGCGGTATCTCACGATCACTGGTGCGAGGAATGGGACATTCATCATAGCTATATATGCTTTCTTGTTGTTTATGCTCGCTTTTATGCTGCGACGGGCCGCTTCTGCCTGCTTTCGCATGGCGGAAGGGTTTCCGGCTTTGCTCGTCTTTTGGCGTGCGCAGGTTTGCCCTGTTCAATTCCATGAATACCTGTTGTTAGCGTGCGTGTGGGCATTGCGAGGATTTCACTGCTATACTTCCCCCGTTATGCCCACATTTTGGCGTGTTGTTCCCCATATCGCATGTTCCACCCCCTGTTTAGGTGTGTGCACTGGACGTTTCGCGCCTTCACTGGGCGACTCGCGCACAGCTTTAGGGATGTCGCAGTGACATGTGCAAAAACAAAGAGGTGATGGCTGGAAGGTTTAGAATTAATCTTAACCACTGGCATTGCTCTGGGCAACCCTCCAGACCACCGTTCCAATGCCAAGCCATTACAGAAGGGAAAGACCATATGCAAATCAGGCTTGGACCCACCCCAAAAGAGGCAGTCCAGCCCGAACTGCTAGGCCACATCCCTTCTGCACGAGACCACAAGCATCCCCAAACATGTTTCGCCCTTGTTGGGGCTCATCAATGAGGAGTAGCTTGGGTCTCTAGGCCCAGCAGGCATGGGACCCACGTCTGGGCATACCCGTCCCACTTGGGGTGACATAGCAAAAACAAAGAGGTGATGGCTGGAAGGTTTAGAATTAATCTTAACCACTGGCGTTGCTCTGGGCAACCCTCTAGACCACCGTTCCAATGCCAAGCCATTACAGAAGGGAAAGACATATGCAAATCAGGCTTGGACCCACCCCAAAAGAGGCAGTCCAGCCCGAACTGCTAGGCCACATCCCTTCTGCATGAGACCACAAGCATCCCCAAACATGTTTCGCCCTTGTTGGGTCTCATCAATGAGGAGTAGCTTGGGTCTCTAGGCCCAGCAGGCACGGGACCCACGTCTGGGCATACCCGTCCCACTTGGGGTGACATAGCAAAAACAAAGAGGTGATGGCTGGAAGGTTTAGAATTAATCTTAACCATTGGCATTGCTCTGGGCAACCCTCCAGAGCACCGTTCTTTGCCTGCCAAGCCATTACAGAAGGGAAAGACCATATGAAAATCAGGCTTGGATCCACCCCAAAAGAGGCAGTCCAGCCCGAACTGCTAGGCCACATCCCTTCTGCACGAGACCACAAGCATCCCCAAACATGTTTCGCCCTTGTTGGGGCTCATCAATGTGGAGTAGCTTGGGTCTCTAGGCCCAGCAGGCACGGGACCCACGTCTGGGCATACCCGTCCCACTTGGGGTGACATAGCAAAAACAAAGAGGTGATGGCTGGAAGGTTTAGAATTAATCTTAACCACTGGCATAGCTCTGGGCAACCCTCCAGACCACCGTTCTTCGCCTGCCAAGCCGTTACAGAAGGGAAAGACCATATGCAAATCAGGCTTGGACCCACCCCAAAAGAGGCAGTCCAGCCCGAACTGCTAGGCCACATCCCTTCTGCACGAGACCACAAGCATCCCCAAATATGTTTCGCCCTTGTTGGGGCTCATCAATGAGGAGTAGCTTGGGTCTCTAGGCCCAGCAGGCACGGGACCCACGTCTGGGCATACCCGTCCCACTTGGGGTGACATAGCAAAAACAAAGAAGTGATGGCTGGAAGGTTTAGAATTAATCTTAACCACTGGCATTGCTCTGGGCAACCCTCCAGACCACTGTTCTTCGCCTGCCAAGCCATTACAGAAGGGAAAGACCATATGCAAATCAGGCTTGGACCCACCCCAAAAGAGGCAGTCCAGCCCGAACTGCTAGGCCACATCCCTTCTGCACGAGACCACAAGCATCCCCAAACATGTTTTGCCCTTGTTGGGGCTCATCAAATAGGAGTAGCTTGGGTCTCTAGGCCCAGCAGGCACGGGACCCACGTCTGGGCATACCCGTCCCACTTGGGGTGACATAGCAAAAACAAAGAGGTGATGGCTGGAAGGTTTAGAATTAATCTTAACCATTGGCATTGCTCTGGGCATCCCTCCAGAGCACCGTTCTTCGCCTGCCAAGCCATTACAGAAGGGAAAGAACATATGCAAATCAGGCTTGGACCCACCCCAAAAGAGGCAGTCCAGCCCGAACTGCTAGGCCACTTCCCTTCTGCACGAGACCACAAGCATCCCCAAACATGTTTCGCCCTTGTTGGGGCTCATCAATGAGGAGTAGCTTGGGTATCTAGGCCCAGCAGGCACGGGACCCACGTCTGGGCATACCCGTCCCACTTGGGGTGACATAGCAAAAACAAAGAGGTGATGGCTGGAAGGTTTAGAATTAATCTTAACCACTGGCATTGCTCTGGGCAACCCTCCAGACCACCGTTCTTCACCTGCCAAGCCATTACAGAAGGGAAAGACCATATGAAAATCAGGCTTGGACCCACCCCAAAAGAGGCAGTCCAGCCCGAACTGCTAGGCCACATCCCTTCTGCACGAGACCACAAGCATCCCCAAACATGTTTCGCCCTTGTTGGGGCTCATCAATGTGGAGTAGCTTGGGTCTCTAGGCCCAGCAGGCACGGGACCCACGTCTGGGCATACCCGTCCCACTTGGGGTGACATAGCAAAAACAAAGAGGTGATGGCTGGAAGGTTTAGAATTAATCTTAACCACTGGCATAGCTCTGGGCAACCCTCCAGACCACCGTTCTTCGCCTGCCAAGCCATTACAGAAGGGAAAGACCATATGCAAATCAGGCTTGGACCCACCCCAAAAGAGGCAGTCCAGCCCGAACTGCTAGGCCACATCCCTTCTGCACGAGGCCACAAGCATCCCCAAACATGTTTCGCCCTTGTTGGGGCTCATCAATGAGGAGTAGCTTGGGTCTCTAGGCCCAGCAGGCACGGGACCCACGTCTGGGCATACCCGTCCCACTTGGGGTGACATAGCAAAAACAAAGAGGTGATGGCTGGAAGGTTTAGAATTAATCTTAACCACTGGCATTGCTCTGGGCAACCCTCCAGACCACCGTTCTTCACCTGCCAAGCCATTACAGAAGGGTGCAATCAATGGCTCGCTGCACCACAGGGAACCAGGCTGCACCTCACTGAGGAGGTCCAACAAGGCCGAAACATGTCTGGGGTTGTTTGGTTTTCTGTGCAGAGGGGACCTGGCCTAGCAGTTCGGGCTGGGCTGCTACCTTCGGTGGCGGCAGCTGCTGACTGATTTGCACATGGCTGGTCCCCTTTTGCAATGGCGCAAACGGGCTAAAAAACGGTGGTGTGGAAGGTTGCCCAGAGCAATTGCCAGTGGTTTAGATTCATTCGAAACCTTCCACCCATCACTTTTGTGGTCAGTTTGTTTCTCCTTGTGAGAGAGGGTATGCCCAGACATGGGTCCCTTGCTCGCTGCGCCACAGGGAACCAGGCTGCACCTCACTGAGGAGGTCCAACAAGGCCGAAACATGTCTGGGCATGTTTGGTTTTCTGTGCAGAGGGCACCTGGCCTAGCAGTTCGGGCTGGGCTGCTACCTTCGGTGGCGGCAGCTGCTGACTGATTTGCACATGGCTGGTCCCCTTTTGCAATGGCGCAGACGGGCTAAAAAACGGTGGTGTGGAAGGTTGCCCAGAGCAATTGCAAGTGGTTTAGATTCATTCGAAACCTTCCAGCCAACACTTTTGTGGTCAGTTTGTTTCTCCTTGTGAGAGAGGGTATGCCCAGACGTGGGTCCCTTGCTCGCTGCGCCACAGGGAACCAGGCTGCACCTCACTGAGGAGGTCCAACAAGGCCGAAACATGTCTGGGGTTGTTTGGTTTTCTGTGCAGAGGGGACCTGGCCTAGCAGTTCGGGCTGGGCTGCTACCTTCGGTGGCAGCAGCTGCTGACTGATTTGCACATGGCTGGTCCCCTTTTGAATGGCGCAGACGGGCTAAAAAACGGTGGTGTGGAAGGTTGCCCAGAGCAATTGCCAGTGGTTTAGATTCATTTGAAACCTTCCACCCATCACTTTTGTGGTCAGCATGTGCACCACACGCGTATTCAGCATAGGTCCCAGGTAAGCCATGCACAGTGTCTTCCATGAATTGGTAAACGGGCGCTGCGTTTCTCATGCTTGCGCTAGACATTTCAGCGCACAATAATTCCATAAGAATTATAAAATGTTCTTCGACGCCCCCAAATTCCAAACAAGTGTCCCTTGCACACATACAAGCCCATACGCCCTCCCCATGATCCTTCTCCACTCCCCTGATCCCTCCCAATTCCCCAAAACACTAAATGCACCTATAATGCTACTCCACCCAAAATGTTGCATAACCGCAGCTACCACACAACCACAGACACACAACATTTAATTTGCGCTAAAATAGCCGTGGCTGCCCAGGGTACCACCTCTATCCGTGAATAGCAATGATGCGCACTGGATAGCTACTGAGCCGCTACGGATACAGTTCTACATGGCCAATTTTTATAAACAATTTTTATAAACATAACTCAGAACACCTAACTGGTGTAGAAAATGCAATGTAAATACAGAAATAAAATAAAATAGACAAAAACAAGGTTTTCATTATACTCGCTGTTACATTTAATTGACTTCCATCATAACCACAATTACATACATTGGATAAGCAGTTGGCCTCAATTCAAGCTTCAACACAACTTAAAATCTAACACAAGGTTTGTACAGTCACACTGCGCCAAACACAACGTTTTTCATTGCATAATATGCAGATTTAATAGTGGGTTGAGTCACCCTGACACGTGTTTCTAGAATGTCTCTTCTTCTGAGGCTGGCATATGTACATTTTATAAATACATGGGTTATGTATATATAATATCAAAATTGATGCAATGCAAAGTTAACACCCCAAATGGGTAGCGCAAGGCAAGGAATATCAGGGGGTGATCCAAACCCATTCATATTACAATTGTAAAAGCAGTCAAATAAAATACATTAACATGTATACATACCAATTGTAAGGCAATAATGAGTGAACAATAACCAAAGAATAAAGAAAAAAGACTCATTAGTCTTTTAGCCATCTCATTTCAGTTGAATGCACAGCAATAAAGTGTGTCACGCCATGATCAAAAATATATATAACCAATTAATATATTTACCAATTCCACTAGTCCGATTTCTTGAATAGCCCGCCAATTACGCAGGATAAAAAATAAAGGATGAGACCAATTGACATCAATTGAATATATAGAGTATTGTTAGTATGCCATTTTATTAGATAAATGGTAATTTACCAACACGAGCATTATTAAATCATAGATATTAGTATGCCACATTATCTGTGAATCAAGGAAATCCCTTATCAGATACACTTATGATTACATTCACCATTTGTTCTCCACAATTGTATAAATACTCAAAAAAGTCCTTAATTATCTGCCATGTCCATGTCCATTATATTTGTAATGACTGTTAATTAATGATTTATTAATTCATGTACGTCAACATTAAACAATGCGCGGTTCACCAAGTAATCCAACCATCCAAATTACGTGCATGATTAGCAGATTGCAGGTAGCCAAGCATGAAGATGACCCAAAAATAAAAAGAGAAAATACCAGCCTGTTTAGGTACTATAGATAAAAGCACACAGCCATATCACTCACCAGCCTTGTTTTGGACCTGTTCCAAATACATCCAGCAGTTTGGGCTGTGCACTTTGCCAAACATTTACCTTGTTTGTCTATGGGAAAAATCAATGGGAAGTAGGCCACCCTTCTTTTTGTATGCTTAATAACTTTTTTATTGTTTAAAACATCTTTAATCACTTTCAAAATTTCTGCCAAAACCGTTGCTCCAATCAGAAGTTATTAACCATAGAATTTTGAGGGGTTCCTATGTGTCTCCGACTCACCTTGGCTGAGTATGCTCATCCTTTTTGCATAGACATGCATAATAGCCTGGCAGTTAAGGGGTTAAATCGTCCTCTGTGACTCTTTGCTTCAATATTTTGATATGAATAGTGTTGTGCTACTTCACATAAACAAAGATACTCCAACTGTACTGATCAATTTGGATAATATGTATCAATCAAGTTTGTTTTCAAAATCTCTGTATTGTCAGGTACTGTTTCAGCTAACTGCTGAATGTCACTCAAATGCTTCAGTACCCGATTTCTAGTACTAGCTGGGCCAAGACCTAACCAAAGTACATTAATTCTACGTCCATACAGAGGCAAACTAGTTAGCCAATCTGCTGCTTTGTAGTTACCACACTCTCTATGTGAGAGCATCTTCAGACCAAAGATTCTATGACTTTTATCTACTGATAAGTCTTCCC
Organism: Ambystoma mexicanum; assembly: GCF_040938575.1. Taxonomy (NCBI): domain Eukaryota; kingdom Metazoa; phylum Chordata; class Amphibia; order Caudata; family Ambystomatidae; genus Ambystoma; species Ambystoma mexicanum. The sequence goes on along the minus strand of NC_090935.1, from coordinate 1,078,418,215 downwards.
ATACGTCAGCTGCATTGCTCTTTTCAGCTTTTGTCATGTATGCTCTAATGTAATGAACAACAGCTGTAGTATCATTAGCAATATACTGGACATCAGTATTTGCATTTCAAAGCTGAGCAATGACAAGATTGTAATCATTAATGAATTGGCATTCTTTATCTCTTTTTAAATGATAGGTATTTTTCTATGATTTACCAGACACCGATTGGTGCACCTTTTGTTACTTTCCTTTGATACAATTTTAAGCTGTCACCCATGACTTTATGTTAGTGTAGAGGATGAATAGTGTAATGTTCATACAAACTATTCCCTTCTGTAACAGATAGGCGTAGGAACTGACCTTCACTGCTTTTGTTTGTTGTCTCAACCTCAAGCATCGACAAGTCTGGTACAGTCAGACTGCCTTTGTATAAATGATTATGCTCCAATAGAAACACCAATTCGTTTTTCACCTTTGAAAATTTTCTTATTTTTTGTGGCAACAACATTTACTAAAACAAAGAATCTACAATGTGACTCTTCACTCCTAGATTGTGGACATTTTCTTGCAAATTTAGAGTTAAATACACAACTTTGCCTCTCACACCTTGCACTAATGATTTTTAGGCAGATTTGACATCTTTGTTTCCAATCTAACACTTACTTAGAATAGATTAACAGTTTTCAAGGAAATACCTTCAAACATGTTCAATTTATGAAGCACAATAGGGATCTCAGGCACTACCATGGCATTGAAGATACTTATTGTGGCATCATTGTTTGATTATAAAACCCAACACAGTGTCTACCAACATAGTGCTGCACTTCTGTGAAATTGTTCTTATAAAAACAAACACAGGTAAAGCTGTTTCCAAACATTTTCTACACTGTGTTTAATTGTCTCCTCAATAACAATAGATGCACTTGAGACTTATAAAACGTGCATCCACAAGATACGCATACAATGTCAGGTCTTTCAGTAGAAGACAACTCAAACATTGCAATACTTGTTTTCATATTGTAAACAATCTGATCCTTTGAAAGCATAGGATCATCATTTCCACTGCCTGTAAGTGTTACATCTACATATACATAGGGCCCCATTACAACCTTGGCGGTAGCCATGCCTGTAAAACAGGCATGGCTGCCGCCGGAGTTGCATTTTTTCTGGTGCCCAGAAATGGAAAATTACCGGGTTTATTACGGCCTTAACGGACCCGGTATTTGCCCATTCCCGGGCACCGGAAAAAATTCTTCCCCATTCCCATTGAGCCCAATAGGGCTCAATGGGAATGGGGAAGCCGGGTGCACAAGCACCGTTATCAACAGTGAATATGCATACGAAATGCTGTGCTCGCGTGTGCCTTTCATTCCGACAGGTTAGACCTGGCGGAATGAAAGGGACCTGCGAGCACAACTCAGAGTTTGCCGGTCCGGATACAACGGTACCCGTAAGCTTACCGGTACCATTGTATCCAGACCGGCAAACTCGTAATGAGGCCCATAATCTTTTAAGTGCATTATATTTATCATTTGCAGAGTAGAAACCAAACTTTCACATATAAAGTTTAACTAGAAGGTATCTCATTGTAGCAGGATGTGCAGCCAGCATCCGTATATGATGAAATTGACTGTTACATTTTCTTTTATCAAGACAAGCTAGAGAGTGACCCAGAAGTCCTGTTTTATCACACAATTCACAGTCATCTATTCTTTGTAGCATCCTGATCTGTCTTTGAGCATTATTGTTGTTGTTCAAAACATGCAAACATCTCTTTAAGAAAATGTATAAATATTGCACACAAAATTGCACATCCACTCTCATCAATAGCAAGGAGTATATTCTTTCCTTGAATGTAACTTTCCTCATTAAAAAATCTTTCTGTATGAGAAGCGCGTTTCTACTCTCCCCAAATACATCACAACAGCTGTCACATATAAGTACATTAACTGTTTCTATATTTGTATGCAATGTTGAAGTCACCTTAAGTAATTTCTTAAGTTTATTCAATAAAAACATTAAAATAATTCTTTTAATATGAAAAGCTTTTTTAATTATTACCTCTACTTTTTTCTTTTGCTTAAAAACCTTTACAACATATTTCGATTTTGGTTTCACACTTCTCCACAGATGTGTAAAAACTCGAGAATCTTTATTCCTCTTTTTCAAATTTATAGCACATTTCCTTTATTTTCTTCTAAAAATGTCTGTTTTTTATTAGCTGTGAACAGATTTGATACATTTTTTCTTGTATTACTTTCACTAAAAATATTCTGGGTTCCATTAATTTGTTCAGTTGGCACATCTCCTATTTGGAATTGCAGATTTTCAAAAGTATTATCAATAACAGGTATTGTTGTATTATCTAAACAATTTGTATGTACAGATGCTACTTTAAAAAATATTATTTTCTGAAAGTTTATTCCCTGCACATTATTCTTCCTTTTATTATGTTGTTGTTGATTTGCTGATGGCATATTAGAAAAAAGCTGTGCATAAAATAATATAATTACTATATGCACACCTAGTATTGTAAAATACTGCTCTATATGTAATCCTGAAAACCATAGTGTACCTGTTTATTTAGCAAATTCTCACAAAATAATAATGTGAGGAGTCTTTCACATAATCAGAAATGTCACTACTGAAACCATTCTAATGCTGGTTATCTGTACATATTTAAGTAATATGTACAATTCTATAAACATTTTATATGAGAAATGTAATCATTCACTGGGCCCTGTGGTAAAACCTATACATTTAAATGACTGACTTTGCCCTGCAGTAGAACTCAACAAATGTAATCATTAGCTGAACCCTATGAAAGAAATGAAGAACCTTTAAGGATGACTGGGCTTTGTGGGAGACCCCATGTTGCTTAAAGTACGTCTGAGTCCTTTAATCGAGCCTGAGAAACATGAGGGGAAGCAGCAACGTAGTCAACAGTTTGAGAACAATGTACAATTTTATTTCTACCAAAGCAACTTCCATGTACATATATTTCACTACTACAACATTCCGTTTACCAGTGAAAAGTACCATGAAAAAAACCTAACCCATTTTTCACATCAATGCTTATTTAGTTATGATGTTGGCAAATGTTCATTTGCTTATTTCTGGATTCTGCCAGTTTACAGGGCAAAATAAGTTACCAGTGAAGATTACTTTTCTTGCAAAGTGGTTTGGGAATTATACACTAAGCTTACAGCTAAAATATGGCAGGTAATACAAGTGTCTTTTGGGGTTTCAGACCAAATGCACCAGGTAAATGGTTTCTGAAAAATGTGAATCAAAGTGAAGGACTACTTTAGCCATATATTCAGAGTACAATACCCATTGAATTTTTATTACAACCTATAAAAGCCAATAAACCCCAAAATAATCTACTTGTAGAACACGTAGAAACACAATTAATTAAAACAATAGTTTTTAATCAGCCAAATTACATAACCGCGGCTATAACCATGGTTACACTGGGAGACATCACATAAACACGGGTATATGTGCTTGTTTTCAATGCACTGAAAAACACATATTGCAGAGGTTTCAAATTTAAATCACACATGCTTTGAGGTGAGAACATCGAAACAGAAAGACATGTAAAAATCTTTGCTAAAACATCCATAAAATAATATGATCACTGCACCAAAATACAAACAGCTGTAATTGCGGATACCCGCGGCCACCAAAGCCCACCATAAAATACAATGTCCAATTGGAGCATTTACAGTCACAGGTCTGGCCAACCGCCAGTAGCCAAAGTTACCCCTAAAGATTCAAAAAGCCATATTAACAAATTATAAAAATGTAAACAACACAAAGGTACACATGAGGGGAAGGAATCAGGAATACATGTAAAATTGTGTAGTGTAAACTCCATGGAATATCATGATCAATGCACACAAAATTGACATTGCAATACCCACGACTAATTAAGCAGCAGTTATAGCTGTGGCTGCACCTACCAATAATCACATGAAGTGCCATTGGGTTACTGCTACCCACGGTAATAATTCCACCTGACAGGGCACAATGTTTTATTGGCTACTACCGTATTTTCGTTCTCCAATAAACCTTTCTGGGTGGCTCTTAAAAGAGCCATTGTGTTCTTTTACCTATATATTTAAAAATAAACAATAAACAAATACTCTTCACCCCTATCACAATAAAAAAACCTTGTAAAATATCTCTGTGCTCTTTCCTTGGATTACTATTTAATTTTATATTCCCACCTAAAGAGAATAAAAACTGTGCTCCCGTTCATAAGTAATTCTCCGTAATTACAGCACAAACATCTCCTTTCAAAACACCATTTAAATAATATGATAGAACCAGAAATGTTTGAAGCCAATGCTTTGAAAGTACATCACAAATATCCTAAACTTCTCTATTAGTCCCATTTTCAAAATTATAAAAATGTGCACAGTCTTATGAAAAATGAGAAAATTGACTCACCACCTTCAGAAATTGCCTACATTTTTCAAATATCCAATGAAATAGAAAAAACTCTTAATATTATGATGCACTATAATTTATAGCTTTATTGTCACAGGTAAACATCTCTCAAAAGAAGTGCATTGGCTGATAGGTTCAACAGTAGAACAGCATATGGAGTCATTGGCATCCTATTGACTGCCCACCAAACACACAATAAACAATCTGTCACAAAGGAAATACAATAAATTCCAACTTCGCTCTTCATGAACTCTTCCTCCATTGCTTATTGTAATATCTGATCTGACAAGCAGTATTTTTTTCTATCACAGTACAATGGAAAATTACATGGAATAGCTGGAGGAAAATTACCTTACAGAGGAAGACATTAAAAAAGAATATGCTCAAGCGAAGGAACAAGAAGAAAATACACAACATTCAGGATTTTATCAGTCCATTGTTTATATTTATAAAAAATTAGACCAACAATAATATTTTAAGGAACAAATATGAGTCACAAAACATATATAGTTTATCTAACTACTTTTAAATGTCAATGCAACCAACACACATTTTGTAAGTGTATTGTATCTTCAATTCTTAAAAAATATTTCAAATATTTTTAAACAGATGAAGAAGTCATTCAAGTATCACAAAGAATTAAACGAGAAGCACCTCAAGAAATACCCATGAAACTAATGATGAGTACATTAAAATAAATAAAACAACTATTAATTAATGTTCAAAAAGAAGAAGAATCAATGAAAAAGGGCATTGAAAATGTAAAACAAATCATGGACAGCAATAATCCAAATAATTGGACTAAGGAAGAACATGTAGCATGTGTTCAAAGTAAAAGGAAAAGAAAACCCACATCCACATTCCCTCCAAATACACCTGTTTAGTAATATAGTTTGTTTGCATACTTCTTTAACTTTTTAAAGAATTTACAGTTATATATATTATTAATGAATTACAAGCATAAAAAATGTACCAATAACTGTTTACAAAAACTAAACTCAATATATCTTAAAAGATCTTTACTAGACAACTGCCCACACATTTATGTATATATTTTTGTAGTGCCATTTTTATAGGCGCGGCTACATTGCACAACATGGGATGACTGCTTATTAGCCATGGCTGCATAGGCTGCCACTTATACCCTTGCATAAACATGCCGCACATGGGGTGGGCATGGGATAGCCGTGGGTAAACAACCCTAGTCATTGTTGTTCCTAGGTGTGATCTCCTATAGACCAATGACACCCTTTATATATGTAGCCGCGGCTATAGGATTGTTTTATTCAATCTTATTTAAACATTTTTTTTTTTAAGTGATTATGGAATATGAATGACAAAAGAGACAATGGGGTTACACTGATAGGTAAAAGTATTTATGTAAGGTACATGATGATAAAGAGAGCACTCCAAATCATATAAAATACGACACTCTTTGTAGCTCAAAACAGTACAAATAAATAAAATGAAATAACATTCAAAATCTTTTTCCAAAATAAATCATCACTCATAGCCACGGCTAGAGTTCATTGACTTTTTCTAGCCCCGGTTACAATATGATACTTGGGGGTGAAATTCATGAAGGTTTTAATGCACATATACATATTTACGCAATAGATCATTCTTAAAAAAAAGTCTCTTTCCAGTAAAAACATCAGACTTTTTTGCACATTGAGGCCTATAACCATGGGTAGGGTCCAGCAAAGCCTGGGCTATGTCCTACCCCAGTCTTTGCTGTGGTTAAACGTGCCTCCAAAATGCAACACCCCATTGGACGATACAGTAGCTGCGGATATGCATCTATGTTTAAAGAAAATGTATGTCCTTCTGTCTGAAAAAAAATAAAACTTAATTAGTTAAAGAACACACACAGTTTAAGAAACACTTTTTTGCACATTGAGGCCTGTAGCCATGGGTATGGTCCAGCGAAGCAGCAATTACGTCCTGCCCCTGTCGTTGCTGCATTTAAACGTGTCTCCAAAAGTCAACACCCCATTGGATGATATGGTAGCCGTGGTTATTCATCTATGTTTAAAAAAAATGAATATCCTTCTATCTGAACAAAAAAGAAAACATAATTAGTTAAAGAACACACTCACTTTAAGAAACACACATGAATACACACACTTTTATGACCCTCAGATGTTGTATGAGGTGCATCACATGCACTATATAAGATACAACATTTATGCATACAACACTGTTGTTCTCTTCACACATAGTAATCATTGGGTCATGGGGACAAAAAAAACAGAGTGGCAGTGCACCATTACATTCCACTTCTGCCACCACTGTTACTTCCTCCCAACCTCCTCCCCTCTCTCAATCATCTGTTTCCTGCTTTCTGTCATTGCTTTTTTGTCTCTGGGTGGGTGAACTTCATTGTAAGCCTTCAGTAACTTTTAAAAAGCAGTAACAAACATGACAACAAAATAACATGGTGTAGGTGTCTTCTTCTGTTTTATCTCCACTCAAAAATCAATCAACATTCTTTGGGAACCTCTACATTGATTCAACATCTTGTCCAAGTACATTGGAATGAAGTGGACAAACTGTACAGGAAAGCTCATGTGAAACATAAAGTCAAAGGTCATAGAGCAAAATCAATGAACCACAATGTATCATCTGTGCCACAGCGTTGTCATACGATCACAACTTATTCTCCACCAACTAATACCAAAACCTAGCCTGTTCTGTCTGCAACCTATCTTTCAAACTGTTTGGTAAAGTTCAGGTCCATTGGGATGATGTGCAGAAATACTAAAGGAAGACTTTTGTTCAACACAAAGTGTCAGCACATAGTCCACAATCAGCAGAAACCTTTACCCTCAAAAAAAGAAATAGATAAATAAAAATACTATGTTTTAAACAGCACATTAGTAAAACTTTAAAAAACATAAAATATTAACTGTAATGGAATCTGACTATAAACACTTATACCAAAGTATACCATCTGACAATAATAATAAATATAACTGAAACACATTTTATTAAGAAACATTAAAGTAAAAGGTAAAAATGTAATATAAACGGCCACTAAATCTAACAGAGCCCAAAATAGTACCAATATATACCATCTGATAGAAATGGTAATGTATCTGAAATACAACACCACACACAAATGTTTAAATTTGTAATTTTATATTGGTACTTACTTCCACAACAGTCACACACTCCACATACTGTACTGTGGGAGTTCTGCAATCAAAATGAGAATACTCCACACAATGGTGGGTTGTTATAGTATCAAATAAACTACTAAAATGGCTGACACATTTTCATCACAACCTATCACAGACAGCTAAACAATGAGAACGTAAGAACAGCCAATAACAAACAAGCATAGTCACAGAAACCTTTGTTATCCCTGCCCAGCATCTCTCGTAGCCGCACCTATTCGATGAGGCTGTAAAACTTGCCTTGTAGCCGCAACTACATGTACATTTTCTACAACCTCAAAATCAAACTAAGCCAACCTTCAAAACTTCAAATAAAACGTGGGAATACCTAAACACATAAAATAACAAACACTGATAGAATTCCGAACTGTATCATATAATAGTATGATTATTGCACAAAAATAATGTATGGTCCTATAGACGTGACTATAATAATAGCCGCACCTACCACAGGAATCAATGAAATGGGGAAAAGCGTTGACGTGCCATGCACATGCTTGTTATAGACCCCTTTATAGAGAAGCCATACCTGTTCAGCTGTTAATCGCTATGGTAACCACATGTCTACAAACACTCGACATGCCATTTGCTGCTATGTAGCTTTGGCTGTACAGGGTGCCACTTTTACCTGCGAGTAGCCGAATTGCTCACCAGGTGGGTACTGGATAGCCACGGGTAAACACCCCAGCCATTGCTGTCGCTAGACAACATGCTCAATACACCAATCACACACTTTTTTATATAGCCACGGTTATAAGATTTAAGAAAAAGAAAATCTGAGTATGGAAGCGACAGGACGAAAGAGTCAGTAGTGATAAAGGGTAGTTACAAATTGTCACTACAGTATATGATTGCTCATGGAGTTATGTGAAGTGGATGATGATAAGGAAAACACATTGAGGGTCATTCCGAGCATGGAGGTAAGGTAGAAACCATGCCGGTAATGAATTACCGGCATGGTTTTCCGCTCCATGCCATTCCGATCCCTCAGACCGTTAATTACGGCACCGTAAACTACAATGTAAATATTGGTCTTGGGTCGCGTGCGTGCCCCACAATGCCGAAATTAACGGCATGGCGTAAACCGGAGCTGATCACAAGTAAGGAGCACACGTAAATTATGGCCTACTCAAGGCCGTAAAGTACCTTACTGGCATGGAGTACATACAGGCATCTCAGAGAACGAGTAAAGAACCCTGAGCAGTCGGACCCAGAGCCACAGGTGGACACATGCAACACAGATGGAGGCCAGGAGTCTGCCACAGCAGAAAAGGAACACACCCACACACTACCCCCCTCCCACACCAAGATGACACCAATCGAACAAGCAAGGCCACAACCACACAAACCCCTGAAACAACGCCACACCCCCCACTGAGGAGACACAGGGGTAGAAGGAGGGGGAGACAGGCCCTGCATGCAGCACCAGTGCAGCCTCCTTTACCACCCCAGCAGCCCCCATGCACACGCAGCATGTCCGGCCACTCTAGGCGAAGTCCTACCAGATAGAGACTCCAGACCACCTAGACTGTGACACTGTCACCACCATATTGCGTCACAGACACAAGAAAAGCGAGCACCATACAAATGTACAGTGCCAACCCGGCACAAGTGATGGTGTTGCCTGTGCCCCACACCCATGCCAAAGGCACCTACCAGCACACAGTGGCATGTCACAACCGTCCATGAGGCGGCCACATATACAAGTGCCGTCACACCTCCCCAAGCACACAAGGATCCACCAATCCCCAACATGGACCACCCATGACATGCACAACAGTAAAGCTGGACCTAATGCAAATGGAGGCATGCCAAATGACAATGGTGCCCCTGACAGCACCCACAGGTCGTATGTGGACCAGCATGGCATGCAGGTGGCGGACAGCAACTGCAAACAATACCACTCCCCCTACGTGCAGATGGAATCCAACGCTACCAAGAACCGCATACATGGGTGGGCCCGACACCAAACAACTACACATGACTCAAAGGGCCAGCAGTTCACCACGCTACCACGTCACATGGTCCAACATGCAGGATGACCTGCCTGGCTGGCTGTTAAGTCGTCTGACTGTGTCATGCAAGTGCACTGGTGCCATGGGGTGGGTGCCTGCATGAACCAACTGCGTTGAAACGATGAAGCCATTGTACGGTGTTCACCCCGACAACAAACCTGCCACAGAACCAGTGCAATGGCACATATGAACAGATTCCCACTTTGCTAGAATAAGGCACTCACATCACACTACATCTCCACCAACTGACAAGGGCTAATCACACTACACCAGCACCACTCATTGGCGGACACCAAAACCGTAAGCGCATATCGGAGGACACACTGCACATGCACAATGTGGCATCCCCCAGCCTGGCACCACATTGGAGACCCATCCCTGGGAGTGGAAATCACGGAGGGCAGCAGGGGTACGATATCATGTCACTGGCATGGCACACCCATAGGAGTGTTGGGAATCACCATAGAATGGATCAGAACAGGATGATGACCATGATCCACAGACTACAGCCATCACACCCAAATAAGAATGTACACAGTACACAGCACCACATTGATCTGACATCAGGACAGCAGCATGCAACAAAGGAACATGTACCCCAAGATGTCCACACCATCGTTCACAGGCCATCATGTAGATGCAACACCCCGCTGCATTACATTGCATCGGACACATATTTGTGTCCATGATCGTGCGCAATACATCCATGGACACGTGCAGATGGCCATCATTGAAACCCTGCCATGACAGCCAAGTACTGTTCTCCACCATGACAGTCCACACACCCACCTCATTTGGCGTCACATGCAGCTGTTGTTGGCTGTCCCTTGACAGCAAGCCACATGACCCCTGTCACAAACCCCCTGAGAGGGCCATGGGGCAACCAGACAATGGTCATACCCGTGCATGCGTGTAGATGAAGCAGTCACCTGGCTTGCGTGATGCACATATGTGCCGGCGAAGCAGGACTGGTGGGTGACCCCTCCACTGATATCTGGTGTTGAATGGGCCCATGCCAAATGTGCAGATGGACAAAAAGTGCATCCCTATGTGAGCGGCATCACCCCTGACATGGTACTGCTACAACCACAGGACGATGCGGTGAAGGCGGAGGATGAAGTGCCAACAAAGGGTCATTGAGGCTGTGCACTTGAGGGACATGCAATGCTCTGTACTTACAGTGGACAAGGTCTCTAGGACACAAGTCAGTAGAGGGTGTCATGACATGGGCAAACAGGGCAACGGACTCGTGCGTACTTGTACACCATGCACTGGCAGTAGTCAATGAACAAATATGCAATGAAGAATGTCCACAACGGTTTAAGTTTGCGACACCAATTGTGTATTGTGAGAAAAAAAACAAAATAGTGCTTACATCAGCAACTGCCCATGCCCCCTCCACCCTCCCCCCAACTCCAGAACACACCATCTCCCCCCTCCCCCCAACTCCAGAACACACCATCTCCCCCCTCCCCCAACTCCAGAACACACCATCTCTCCCCTCCCCCCAACTCCAGAACACACCATCTCCCCCCTTCCCCCTCCCCCCAACTCCAGAACACACCATCTCCCCCCTCCCCCAACTCCAGAACACACCTTCTCTCCCCTTCCCCCTCCCCCCAACTCCAGAACACACCATCTCCCCCCTCCCCCCAACTCCAGAGCAGTCGTCCCATGTAGGATGTGGAGCCCACATGTGGCAGGAATGCCTAATGTCTCTTGCTCCCCTTGTCTGGGGGAGGCAAATCCTGTTGACGCAAGGAACGCTGAGTGCGTCTCTCCGGGCTGCATTGCGTGGCCTCACTGGTTGCGGATGTGTCCTCCTGCTGTGGCTCGGTACTTGGATGCCCTGCCTCAAGGGCATTTGCTATGCGATTAAGGACATGACATAGCCGGGTCGTGTTGTCAGTCAATGGCCCTCATTACAACCTTGGCGGAGGACCATGGTGCTATTAGCACCATGGTCCATGCCGCTAAGGTTACGATTCCGCCATGGTGGATGGCGGAATTACCGCCCCATTCCAAGGTGAGTGGGGCGGTAATTCCCCATTCACCATTTGCCCTTCCCCATTCCCATTTTTGCCCCCATAGGGCATAATGGGAATGGGGAAGGCGCTAATTACGGCACCGTAAATTACGGTGCCGTAATTAGCTCCAAAGTTCCTTTGCGGGTTGGATTTTTAACGCCTGCTAAAAGCAGCCGTTAAACACCAACATGCAAAGGGACACTTGTAATCAGGCGTTAAGGGTTAACTGCGCCGACGGCGCCGTTAAACCCTTAACGCCTGAGTTGTAATGAGGGCCAAAGAGTCACACAATCTGGTGGTGCAGTTGGTGAGGGACTGCCGCATGTGATTGAGTTCTACATGCAATTCTGCCCTGTCCTGGCGATTGTCCTCAATGTAGTTCTGTATGAGATCAGTCAACTGGTGCACTCGCTGCTGGTCAAAAGAAGGGAAACCATATGAAGATCCACTTGCACCAGCATGCTCTGCAGAGGGCGGTATGGGTGGACTGGGGGGATCGGCGTCATACCCCTGCAGGTTGAGTTCCAGACTGTGCACAGGTGATGGTGCATCCCCGGAGTCACTGCATGACGCCAGTGTTACGGAGCATGGCTCCGGGCTGTGCATTGTGTCTTGGCCGTCCTCCGACATGGGCCCCCGGATGGGTGACGGGCTGGGCTCCCACTCATCTGGCACGGTAGCAGCAGCCTCCCCTGAGATGCTCGACTGCGCCGAGCTGGGGGTTGGCACAGTTGCTGCCGCCGATGCTGTATGGCATGCTGGTCTGCCAGCTTCAAGTGGCCTTTCCGTGGGTTGGGGGTGTTTTTTTTTGGTGCTGGCTTCGGCCTGACCCTGCCAGTACCCGTGGAGGTGCTTGGCCGGCTTGCTTGAGGCTCTGTGCTGTCATGGTCAGTGCCTGTGGGGATAGAAGAGAGGGACAACATTAGTGTATGTGCAATGTCCTATTTGCATACATGGCTGCATGGACATTTCAGTCATTTACGTTTTATTCTGTTTGGGGGGTAGCTATGGCAGTGGTACATGTGCATGGTGATGACATATACACATGTTTGGGAGTGACTCATTGTGCCCTGGTCATGTACATTTTGCCTAGTACAATGCCTACCACGCTGGTCAGTGTGCATGATGGGCTGTGCAAGTCAATGCACTATGATTGATGTGCATTATGTACTCGCACTTGGGCCATCGTTAGGCGGCACTTGCCGCAGCATTTGTTGGATGGGGGTGCATTGGATGGGGAGGGCAACACGAGAGGGGGCCTTCAATGGCCCCTGGGTCAGTTTACATCATGCAATGGACATTGCCAGTGTACACTGTCAACACTCACCTCCTTCTGCAGAAGTCATTTCCCCGCACTCCATGGTCTCCACGCCCTCAATGGATTCAGTGCCAATGAGCTCTGCACAGGTCTCCTCCCACGGCTCAAGTTGGACTGCGGTACTTGGGCCACCTCCCGTCTGCAGGGCCTGGCTGCGGTTGCTGGAGAGGAGGCCCCGCACCCGCACCCGCACCCGCAGGTCGTCCCACCGCTTGTGGCACTCCCTGGGGGTGCAGGGGGTGTTGCCAACAGCGCTCACCCTCTGTGCCAGTTCCGCCCAAATGTTCTTCTTGCGGAGGGTCGACTCCCTCCACATGTCGCTGCTGAAGACGACATCGGCATGCTCTGCCAGGAAGTCGACCATGGCCTGGAGTTCATTGGGGCAGAATCTCTGTTTGCGAATGCGATCCACCGCCCTTTTTGGTGCTTTTGGCATGTTGAGCGGTGCCTGGTCCGGTTTCCAACTTTAGTTTCCTCACAAGGGTGCTGGCGGCTGCGGATGGCAATGGATTGTGTTTTTAAAGATGGCCGCCGCTCTCCTTCCCGTTCCTGTGCGATGTCGTAATTTCCGGTTCCTTTTTTTCGGTGACCGTAATTTACGGTCTCCGTAAATTACGGTCACCGTTATGCACTGACGCTACTGCTTACAGGGCGGTGTTGTACTTTACGTGTCACTGCATGCCGGTAGGGGTTTTTCGGGGGGTTTTGCGGCAGGCCGCTCGGTCCTTTTCCGGCATGGCGGAAAGCGCGTGTCCGAGAACTCGGAATGGGCCGAAATTTTCGCTCTTAAACCAGCACGGTGTTGTACTTTCCGCCATGCCGGAAAGTACCAGTACTTACCGGCATGACTCGGAATGAGGCCCATTATATATAGTGGTTAGGATACAGTAGATGGGGTTAACTTGCCTGCATGTAGACAAGTTCATAAACATTAGTATCCATCTATCTTAAAAAAAAGAAAACACACTAAACACACTAAATGAAAACAATTAAATACATTTCTTTGACCCTCATATATAGTGCAATATAGACACAATATAATATACAACATTTGTGCACACTACACTGTTGTTCTCTTTCAACACACTAAGTATTGGGTCATTGGGAACAAAAATCGAACTTCGATTAAAAATATACAGACAATAATATAAAAAAGTATTAAAACTGTCATTACAATAAATGAACACATATATAAACTGAGTGAGAATATATAGGGGAGAGTATACAAAGTTGTTGCAATAGAACAGATGAGGTAGGGTAAGTAAACTTGGAGAGCTAGAGAATATAGGGTGATATAAGTAGACTTGGAGAACACAGTATAGAAAACAAACACACAGTTAGAAACAATAGTACCTTGGGATAGAAAACAAACACACAGGTAGAAACACTAGTACTTTAAAAAATATACTTTTTATTTTTTTGTAACATTGTCATTTTCATCTTGTCATCTCTGTGGTTTTATATTTTCCTCCTCTGTTAGACTAAACTTGTCTGACAATCAAAGCAGACCAACATAGTCAGTTGGCTACACATCAAAGTGAAATAAGACTGAGCTGTAAAGATTGCCATCAACTTTACTTCCATAAAAAAAACAATATGCTCAGAAAACAATTGCTGACAGTTTGCAATATTACCGGGTGGAGGACCACCAGAGCAAAAAGGAGATTTGGAAAGTTACGCGCAAATTCTGTGGAAAGGTTTCACAGAGGGGTCCTTCGAACTAACTGTCATAAAGTTTGGGAACCTCAACGTTCATTCAACATCCTGTATGCATGCATTGGAATGAAGTGAAATAATAAAATACAAAGGCTCATATGAAACAAAGTCAAAGCAGATGCAACAAAACCATCAGACCAGTATTTATCATATGCACCATAGTGTATGTTCAAATAGTATCACAACTTATTTTCCACCAACCAACACCACCTCCCATCCTGCCTGCACCTGATTTGTCAAATTATTTGGTAAAGTATAAAACCTGTCACAGCTGGATCAAGGTGGGAGATGCCTCCCTAGAAGGTTTGGACAAGGATGTTTTAAAACACCAGGACAATTGCCAACACTGGGTGCAGCATTTAAAACTAGGCTAGGTTGGCTGAGGTTCAAAAACAAGTAAAGGATAGGTGGTACATAAAGAATGACAGTATAGCACAGAGCGGGACAGAGGATAAGGGTACAATGCATAGGTAATAATACAGAAGGAGAGGCTATGCATAAAAACTACCAGTACAATAAACGAACAGGGATATACAAACTGGGTGAGAATAAACAAAGGACATTATACTGGCTGGTTGCAGGACAGAGGTTGGGAGAGGTTATGTAAACATGGACAAGACAATATAATAGGGTGGGACAAGTGAACCTGAAGACCAAGGGATAGAAAACAATCAGACAGGAAGAAGCACTAGTACTTTAAAAAAAAAAAAACATTTGTTTTCATTTTTTTTAAGCATTTTCTTTTTCACCCCACAAAAAAAACAACCTCCAAGAAGACCACTGCTGATAGTTGGAAATATTTCAAGATAAAAGAATAATGTTTTTTTTAAAAAATGGAGAAAATCCTATGCAGATTGTGCAAAAAGACAGTAAAACTTCAAATGTTCCATTTCAAAGCTCATAAACATCCATCTTTGGTGGAACACCACCAACGGTGAATGACACCTCAACTTCTACAGAACTGTCAAATCCACCTTTTCCAGTTTTTCTGGCTCCCCGTAAATAACGGTGCCTCTACTAGTGGAATGGGCGCGGGAACGCGACCCTTCATGCCGGCAATACCGGCATGGCGTAAACAGGGGGACATCACAAGTCAGGCGGACATGCAAATAACGGCCTACTGAAGCCCAAAAAGTACCTTACCGGCATGGAGTAAATACCGGCATTGCGGACCAACCGTAAATGGCCATGTGCAGTGTTCCCAACTGCCACAGTTGCACACAATCAGCACAGGTGGAGGCAATATAGACTGGGCCAGCACAAAAGGAGCACACCCCACCCCTTCCCACACCCAGTCACACACCAAAATGATTCCCATACTACTAGCAATGCTGGGGCTGGAGGACATGATTGCAGTGGAACTTCAGCAACAACAACAACAACAACAGGCAGCACAGAGGAGACGCAGGAGGAGAATGAGGGTGATGCAGGCCCAGCATGCCCCACCAGTGCAGCCAATGGTACCACGCAGGCAGCCCGCAACCCCTCGCATCAGAGCCAGTCCATTCAACCTAACCCCTGAGCAGATCCACACCCTGTACCGTCTGGACCAGGACACCATCACCACCATTGTGGACATGATACATGACGACATTGCCAGCCTGATTGAAATACGCACCGCCATCCCACCTCTACTGAAGGTAGTGTCTGTGCTCCACTTCCTGGCCACAGGCACCTACCAGCACACAGTGGGCACATGCATGGCATATCACAACCATTATTCTCACTACGCTGAACCAAGTGCTTGATGCCCTCCTGAAGCACACAGGCGACCACATTTCCCTACCACGGACAGCCCAGGAGATCTCCAACACCAAATTTGGTTTCCATTCACTAGCCGACATCCCTGGTTGCATTGGCGCCATCCACTGCACTCATGTTGAATTGGTGGCCCCACATGCCATGGAGGTAGTGTACCGCAACCGTAAGTTATACCACTCCATCAACGTGCAAATGGTATGTGACTCAAACAAGATCATCACACATTGTTGTGCCCGATTCCCCGGATCAACCCATGATTCAATGGTCATGAGGAACTCCACGATACCACGCTATATGGAGCGACATGCAGGGCAGAGATCCTGGTTTCTCGGTGAGTTGCATGTTAGGCTCATGGAAATACGATGTGGGTAGGTGATTGGGGGGAGAGATGCATACTTCACCTGGCTGACAGCGCCTGAGAGGATGTACCATGCTCATACCCCAAAGCAGGCCAGACTTGACCTGATACCTGACCACTAAATACAAGACGTAAGCTGCACTACCACAAAAATGATGCAGTGCAACAACCATTACATAGCCATCAACATGTACACTGCACATAAGAAGACCGTAGACCCCACAGCACAATGCAGCAACAAGCAATGAGGATGGCCAATGAGCAGCGCCAAATACCATCAACTAAAAGTACAGGTCTCCATTACTGCGTACAAAGGAGCCACATGAGGGCAAGATACAAGAACGCACCCCTACACCAACACAGAGGTCCACCAAAACAGCATGTCACCATTGGTCGTGGAAATTGAGATCATCATGACGCTGCCATCAACGTTGACAGGATGGAGGCAGACACATCACTGCACATCACCCAGATCATGGAACAATAATCGTGGACTGATACAGTGCATGAGCAACCACAAGGAATTTGCCCCCCCTGCGCCCAATTGACGATGGCACGCACACGTGCCTATAAGTGGAATACACACATAGCAGTCACTTCATGTGTCTCTACTCATGCATGGATCTGTGGGTGCATACAGGAAATTAATGCGTGCTGTGGTGTCATTGATAAAGGTCCCATGTGATGTGAGGACTTACACATAATCATTGTTGCCCACATGCAGGTGATGCAGGCTATCCCTTGAAGAGGTGGCTCCTTACCCCAGTCTGGAACCCGCAGAACAGGCATGAGGAGGACTATAGTCATGCCCATACACGTACCTGTGTGTTGATTGAGCAGACCTTTGGCCTCTCGAAGGCACTGTTTCGCTGCCTCAGCAGGTGCACTCCTGTAAGGCCATGAGAAGGTGGGCAAGATCGTCATGGCATGTGTCATGCTACAGAATATGTGCATCAGACGGAATGTGCCCCTACCCCCTGACGCTGAACTGCAACCACCTGACGATGAGGATGAGGAGGGTGGAGATGGGCTGCACTTCAGGGAGGCAGCGATGCACAGGAGGGAGGTGCCATGCGTCAGACTCTGATTGACCAATGTTTCTAGAACACATGGATGGGGAGTGTGACATGGAGGTGGAACTCAGGGCATTGGGTGTGTCAGGGACATAGACACTGTAGACTCTTCACCAATAAAGCACACATACACAATAAGCAATGTCCTCACATGTGAAATCAGACTGCATAACAAGTGTATGCAGAATATGTAACTAACAAGTGCACAAGCCCTCCACCCAACACACCCACTCCCCCCTCCCCCTCTCCCCTCAACTTCCCCACACGCCCACTCCCACCTCTCCCTCCCCCCTCAACTTCCCCACACACCCACTGTCCCCTCCCCCTCCCCCCTCAACTTCCCCTCCTCCCCCCTCAACTTCCCCACACACCCTCTCCCCCCTGCCCCCTTAACTCCCCCACACATGGTGTGCACTGGCGTACAACATACATCCACATGGGACAAGTATGCCTGGCTGAACACACAGCCCTCCCCCTCTTCCAGCACCAGGTGCACCCCTGTCCGATCTGCACAGGTTTCGGACAGACCTGCGCACGGGGCTGGACTTAGTTGAGCTTGCATTGGAAGATGTCCCAGGTTGTTCTGCCACCTGTGCCGGACGCATGGCCTCCATTTCTGCCACCATTTGGGAGAGGAACTGCCGCACTGCTGCCAATTCACCGCAAATGTCCTTTGAGGTGGTCTCAATTGCTGTTTTGAGGGATACAGCACATTCCCTTATGTCATCCCTTACCCGGCCACATTCCATGATGTGCTGTGTCAACAGCCCTGTCAGCTCCTCCTGCCGCTTCTGAATTGCCCTGATCCCCTCTTGGCTGGTCGGGACAGTTGTGGATGTTTGAGGGGTTTCCAACATGGTTTGTTCCTCATGCACACTTGGCGTGGGGGTGAAACTGCCGGGCCATGAATCCCCAGGAGACAGCCCATGCATGCTGCTGTTGTGCAAGCTGCATGGGGAGAGTTGTGGTGAATGCAGGGGGCCTTTGGCGGTAGTTGCACCATGTGGCAGAACATCTGCCTCATCGTCCGACACGGCTGCTGTGGCAGCTGTCTCCCCCACTGTGCTGCTGGCAGCTGATGCAATGCCTTCTGCCACAGGCTTCTGTGTGCTGGTGGCTGGTGTGGGTGCTGTGGTGGGGGCCGTAGTGCACATTGGTGTTGTGGCCTCTGGGGTTTTCTTGCACTTCCGCAGTAGTGCAGGTTGGCCTCTTCCCCTTGATGTTGAGGGGCGGTGTTCTCCCTCCATGCCCCTGGCCTTCTTTTGTGGTGTTGCATCATCCTCTCTAGTGTCCTGGTCATCGCTGTCTGAATGCGTGCCTTTAGGGGACCAATAGAGGGAGAGGGTTAGTGATGGGTCTATAGGCATCAGGCATGTATTGGGGTGGCTGCATTCATATGGAATAGCAGTTGATTGACATTGGGGTAGTGACATACGGGTTGCTTGGCTTTTGGGTGGGTGATGCATGGAAGCGTCTGGGTTGAAACATATATGGGGTGCATCATGCATGTTGACAAGATGGTGCTGTGCACTGCCTGTAGGCAGTCTTGTTTATATGTGTCTGGTGGACCAGCTCTATATGATTGCACTGTCAGTTCAGGTGGACATCATCGTGTTGGTATTTGCATTGTTTCATTTGGGACACCTACCTGCATCAGCCAATGACGGGGCTCCTCGCTCCATGTCCCCCACTCGCTCAATTGCCTCCATCCCTATGGTGCTTGCGCAGATCTCCTCCCAGGGTTGCAACTTGATGGGGGAGTCCGCACCTCCGCCTGTCGCCGTCCCCAGTTTGCGGTTGGCAGAGAAGATGCTCCGCACTCATAAACGCAGATCATCCCAGCGCTTCCGGACATCTTTAGGAGTGCGGGGTGTGGTGCCAACGGCACTTACTTTCTGCGCAACCTCCACCCATATCTGCTTCTTCCGCTGCACTGCAGGGCGGGACATGTCAGAGGAGAAGACATCTGCATGTTCTTGCAGCGTCTTGGCCAGCATGGTCAACTCCTCTTCGGAGAAGCGCTCCTTGCGCAAGCGTTCTGCGCCTTTTTGGAGTGCTTTGGGCATGGTAAAATACAGCAGGTAGTGGTGGAGGTGTGGTAGAGGTGTGGTGGTCAGATGGCTCCTAGTTGTGGAGGATGGCAATGGATCATGTTTTTAAAGATGGCCGCCGTGCTCTTTCCTGTTCTTGTGCGATGATGCTACTTCCGGTTCCGCTTATTAGCGGTCACCGCTAATAGCGGTCACCGCTAATGCCGATGGCTTGGATGGCGGTGGAGCTATTTGCGCTTTGTGCTATGCCTTTAAGGGAGATTTTTCGCCCTTTTACGGCATGGCGGTGGGGTCATTACCGGCATGGCGCAAAGCTTGTGCCCGCAAAGTCGTAATAGGCCGCTTTTAGTGGTATATTACCAGCACAGACATGGTAGTTGCTCCATGCCGGTAATGACGGTACTTACCGCCCACCTCGTAATGACCCCCCCTTGTATTGTCGAGTTGGTACGTGCGTGCCTGGGAGATATGCTCTGTGCAGCATCTTTAGCTTAATTAGTTGTAGCCAAGAACTGAATGCACCCCTGTGTGTAGTGCCGCAAACCACTGCCCACTGTCTGTCTGACATACTGGAATATTCTTTCCCGCTTACTCTTGCACTTCAGGGCTTCCTGGGGCGAATCAGTCTGGATTAGCTTATAGAGCGCAGAGACCACCTCAGTACACCCGGGGGAGCACCTAATGTATTTCAACAGCAGAGTATTGTGCAGGATTTCCGGGAACACTGGGGGCCACTCTCTGAAAGCTCCTTTCATTCTAAAATACTGCAGTGTACACTGAAATCCTCCTCCCATCTTTTCTACAAACAGTTAATAAGTGATGAATGTCCCTTCCGGGTAAATATCCTCCATACGGGTAATGCCCTCTCCCAGCCAATCCTGAATTATAGCTTAATCGCAGGTTGGTGCTAAGGTCTTGATATTCCAGAGTGAGATGCCCGGATCAAATGGGCGGTCGACCCCGAAACCTTTCCCTGGAGAGAGGACAGGTAGACCAAGCGTTGTTCTATGCACACATGAGGAGTCATCCGGGCTACCGGCATCCAGAATGTTCCAAAGAACAGCTGCACCACCAGAAAGTACAGTTTGCCATCCGGTGCTGTGACTCCCTCGTCCTCCCAGGGAGATGTTTCCCAACTAATGCGAGTCTAGCCTGACCAGCAGGGATCGCACCTCCCTGAAATAGCCCACCCCCGGCCATACCGGAATATTCTGGAAAATGTAAAGAAACTTGGGGACCACTATCATTTTGACGACCGCAGTCCTACCCATGAGCGGGAGGGGAAGCCTGCACCATGTTTCCATGTTGGCCTTTAGGGTTTGTATATAGTTAATATGGTTGTCATCTAACAGAGTTCGAGCATCCCAGGTATGTGACTGCACGCTGTTCCAACCATATACTTCAGTGTTTGGAGGCCACATCGTGTCCTCGTTTAGGGGAAATAAAGAGGATTTGGCCCTGTTGATTCTGAGACCAGAGGCCTCGCCGAACCTTGCAACTGCCTGTGTTAGCTGAGCTAAGTTGCTTGCACGGTCCTTGAGGTATACAATCGTGTTGTTCATGTACAGTGAAATTAGCTTCCTATCCCCCCGCATCACCAGGCCCCTATGACCATGGAATCTGTGCAGTCAGGCTGCCAACACCTCAATTGCAATGGTAAAGAGTAAGGGTGAGAGCGGGCAGCCTTGTCTGGTTCCCCGTCCCAGCCTGAAGAGACAATAGCGCGCGCCACCAATACCTATCTGGCATCTTGAGCCTGCATACAGAAGCTGCACTGCTGAGAGATAATATTCTGGGACCCCTAACTGATACAGCACTTAGAACAGGTAGCTCCATTGCACGCTGTGAAATGCTTTTTCCATGTCCAGCAACGCCACCACTGCTTGTGTTTTGGGATCAATCCGAGCTAATATTGCAAACAGTCGCCAGAGATTTATGGAAGTCGACCTCCCTGGGATGAACCCAGATTGGTCCATATGGATTATATGTGAGACATGCAGGAGCAGTCAGTCTTCCAGCACCTTAGTGAATAATTTTGTATAGAGGTTTACTAGGGATATCGGGCAATACGAGTGGCATTCAAGGGGGTCCTTACCCAGCTTAGGTATCAATGTTGCGCACCCAGCAAGCAAGTACATCAAGTACTGTTTACTGTGCCGAAGGACTTCGTAAGGATTGTGCTGCTGTTTGCCTCGAACATTTCCTTTGGAGCTGAGAGTTGGGAGCGTTTTGTTTCTCCCTCCGTGTTGCAGTGCTGCTGTTTGTCCATAGGGAGGACGTCTTTTTCAGCAACACCGGATTGCCTGGAGAACAGAAACTGAAAAAAGACCTAACACGCCGACTCCGCCCCCCTGGCGCGCACGCTGCCAAAATAAAATCACCCGCATCAGCGCACCCGTGCGCGCACCCAGCAAGCAAGTACATCAAGTACTGTTTACTGTTCACTGTGCGCGGCGCGGGGCGCGGGCGGCTGAGGTTTTCTATTGTTTTGGGGGATTCAAATAGGATTACAATGTTTTAGGGTAAGTCCCGTTTCAAGAAAACAAGACACTGATCCGGTGAGTGTGGCTCTGAAAATTTATGGTGTGCATGGGGGGGCATAGTGTGCTGTGCTCCTCAGAATTTCTCAGCATTTTTTGAATATTTGCTATAATAGGGTGGGAATGCAATATCTGCTTTGTGGATGTTATTACTAATTGTCTGAAGGCAGTTAAAGCCTACATTTTATTGGGATTTGTGTCACATAAATGCCATATTGAGTAAACCCAGTACTATTTGTTTTGATGGTGAAGTATGGTGGGCACACTCCGAAATGGTAAATTGGTGAGACCCATACAAGCAGCCAAAAAATTCTATCCTTTGGCCAAACCAGTTTTTGTGTATAAAATGGATAATTTGTTGGTGGAATGCCCATTGTCAGATCCCATTTCAACTAAAGGCCCTAGTCTGGGGAAAAATGTCTCCTTATACCGGCCCAGCACCTATCAAGACACAGAACAGTATGTCAGGTACACAAGAGAAGTCCCGTAGATATTCTTTGGGACAAATAGAGGAAGAAGAAAACCCCAAAAAAGGAGCCGACAATTCTCTCTTGGCACCGGTTGTTAGGGCCGAGTTGGATAGAAGGGTCCAGCTGTCAAATGAACCATCCACACCTATTAGATCCAGAGCTGGGGGTTTTGACAATGTGCATTTACATGAACCTACTGAGGAGGCTCCATTTTCTCCCGATCATCCTCCTAGGAGGGATGGATAAAAGAAATTATGACATCAGTTACGGGAATAAGGAGACAGAATCATTATTGGGGGGTGACAGGAGACAGGGTGCTTTTGTGCCCAACCAGACAAAATCCAATCCCACACAGGACCATTCTTTGAGGGCATCAATCAAGAGGACTCGGCTGTGTCATTTGCTACCTTTCCTGTGCTAACCAGGATCCTGAATCTTCTAGATAAGGGTCATGATCGTACCCATCTGGATATACAGGAACTTAGATCAATATTATTTGTTAACACAGAAAAGATTTGCAAAATGGAGGGTTTCCTTATGGCAATAGGAAGATGTGGACCTGTGGGAGGGCATGGTAATTTTAACATGATCACCCACGACCAGATGATACAGACTGATTGTGAGCCTGTGGTCTGTCCTAAATCCTATGCAGAAGTCCTTGCTCAATGCAACAAGGATTTGCTGGCTGCTTGGCTGCCTGTACTGGACAAGCTCAAAGGAATGGTCTCTATTATTGGCACACAGATCACGGGCCTAGGCGAAAAAATTGAATTGGTTTGTACAAATGTTGCAAGTCTGGATGAGAAAGTAGTATCCAGTATAGGCAACCGAGAGGCCTCAACTAATTTTCCTGATACGGATAGTCCATCTGTATTAATAAGGGCCCTAGAGGAGGGAGTGGAGCCAGGTGGTGAGGAAAGGTGTGCCTTGGATGGGGACTCTACCCTAGATAGTTCTACTAACCATAACCCACCGCTTTCTAGAAGAGAGAAGAAAATGAGGGCTAGGGCCATTAGACGTAGGTTGGCTAGAATAAATGGCACAGTAAAAAACTGTGGAAAAAAAACTAAGAATTTACCAGCATTAAAAATTCACAATTCCAATGCAAATCTGAAAGATATATGTAGTCTGGCGGTTGAAGATTGTATTGACCTTTCTCAACTGGACGATGAAAGCAAAAAAGCATTGGAATTGAAAGAATTGGAGGCACCAAATAACGTTAGTCAAGGAGAGCTGGATCCTCATACTTCAAGTCCTCCCAGCCACTCAGTAACTGTAGATGGTGATTATGGGGAAGCATCCGACACCTTGATTGATGCTATGACTCATAAGGGAATGGTACAGGTATGTAAACAACTAACAAAAAAAGATGAAACAAATAAAAAAGAAAAATCTCTTGACAAGAAAATAATTGGGGGGAAACGAGCCCAAGAGTCTAAAATTGCAAATGATAAGATGGGCATTAAGCTCTTTTTTAACTCCAAATCTAAAAAAGCCTCTCTGAGCAGCGAAGAGATTAAGTGCTCTTTGCCTACTCATACTTCTACTCCACCACAACAAGCAATAACTAATCCCCTACCCGAGGAGCAAGAGAAGTAGAAAGGAGATAATGTAGCCATCGAAATGCCAAGGGGGGAGGGGCTCTTGCCGAATACAGGGGGGGGGGAATCAGAGAGGGGAAGCACATATAATGGAAGCAACACTGGGAAGGAGTGTGAAGGGGGAAATCATGTCATCCTCGACAGCCTCTTTGGTTCCAAGTGAGGATATCAAAATCCTAGTAAAACAGGCATTACAGAATCTGATTGAAGACACAAGAAGGGTAGGCACGACAGTGGCAGATATCCAAAATTGGACTGAGGTAAGGAGTCTGAGCAGTGGCAATGAGGTTAATCTAGAAGGAGTGCTTGGGGATGGTATAGGAAACCGACATATACAGGATAGAGAAATAAAAGGTCTACAACCATCCCAGCCAATAGCTGAGAATGAACTGGGCAGAGATAAAAATATTTTGTCACGGAACCGGGAAGACTTAGTTGGACAGGGTGGGGAGTTGAACGCCTCATCCTTGCATACGGCTCATGGAACCCAATCAGGACAGGAAGCCACTAATTTGGTCCCCAAAGCATGGATGAATCTGGTACAAGCTGCACATCATAGAGAGGAGGATAACTCCAAGGCGCTTCTGACGGAGCCACGGGTTCCCAGCAATGAGCTGTATAAAGAGGTGGTGAATACTACTGGGTCTGTACCTAGGACAGAGAGGGAAGTTAAATCCCCTAAACAAATGGCAAATAATAGATGGACTAATAGAATGTATTGGAGATCGCCAGTCTTCACGGATTACCCTAGTATTATGCTGTTTTCCATGTTTTCGCAGAGGGGTTCTTCCTCCCTGAATCGCCATCACATTCTTACCTTGTTCAGTGAAATACCAAGGCTCTCTATGATCTCCTCAGGTGACATTAAACTCGTTGATTACATACATCCACTGAGACTGGACTGTGTACGACTGGTATTCTTTTCCCAGGCTATCATGGATCTAGTCATATCAGAAATAGACACCTTCCACCCCTTTGGACTTGATTTAGAACCATTCAATAATCAATTGATGAGCAGAGGAGTGGAGGTCGAGTCCTTTGAACATGCGAACGTTGATTCTAACATGCAGTATGAGGGAGGGGAGGGCTCCATCACACAGAAACAACCTTCTGAGACGGATCTAAAATGGCTTACTCAAACACTACCTGAAACCTTAGCAAAGATACAGGAACTGAAGGTGAAATCATAATACGAGCCAACATTCTCAGTGGTATCCTGGAATTCTCATGGTGACAAATCTTTGAGAGTAGAGTCTGAAAGTTTACGCCTCCTTAAGGATGCTAGAATCTGCTGTATTCAGGAAACCTGGGCTCTTTCTCCATTGGTGCTGGATGGGTATAGTCTACACCAGACAACAGCAGAGAAGAAGTCCAGGGGAAGGCCTTCTGGGGGTCTTTTGATGGCGATACAAAACACCATGATTTTTAAGTGCCTGAAAGTTTTCTCTCTTCATAAAGGATGTATCGCCATTCTATTACATTTTGCACCGCCCATAATTCTTGGTTACCTATTGGTGGTTAACATATATTGGAGTCCTGAGTTAGATCTAAAGGAATTCATTAGTATGGTGGATGCAATTATACAAGAGTGTCAAACAACATATCAAATTCTGAATATTATGGTTTTGGGTGATTTCAACTCAAATGTAGGCACATGCTCGTATAATCCTGGCTCATCAAGGAAACAAATACAGGGCCAACAGTGGAGTGTATTTATGAGAAATTGGGGCCTAATCTGTGTAAACGATTACCTGGGTAAAGATTTGAGTGCTTTCACATGGTCTAATGGAAATGAATATTCGACCATAGATTTCATTTTTGTAAGTATGTCTTTAAGATACTCCTTGCTTGATTTTAAAATTATACCATCCTTGATTAGTGATGACAGTCTCCTCAAACTCACCATGAGGGTACACCCTTCCCCGGAATCCTCTTCTGTTCTTCCCCTGACGTTGGAGTTAAACTCAGCTAGGAATAGAATAAACTGGCATTTGTATAATGTTGAAAAGGTGAACAAGGTATTTTTTTAGGACTATAACAAATATGGCTGTGAGAAAAAGAACTGTATGTATGCACATGGGGAGTTTAACAGCTATGTCAGGATGTGCTCATCTTCCCGTGTACCAGGGCCTAATATGTTAGCTAACGTGGTCTTCAAAGTTAATACGATTCTCTGGGCCAAAATTCTCTTCCTACTGTTTAAGAACATTGTCATTCATCAACCAGGTATTTCCAACTACTTGGCATATGTCTTATGTGGTCCCAATATACAAAAAGGGTGATAGATCTATAGCAACAAGTTACAGACCTATCGCCTTGCTGGACGCTGATTCTAAGATATTTGCCTCCTTGGTTCTTGAACATATCCATGTGTAGATGAAGGAAAAGAATGTATTGTCAGCACAACAGTTTGGTTTTAGAAAAGGGGTTGGAACTGATGCAGGTGGACTTCTCCTAACTATCATGCAGCAACAGACCAGACAGAGAGGTAGCCAACCTATCTACTTGGCTTCCATTGACCTCTGTTCAGCCTTTGATCTAGTGGATAGAGACACACTGTGGAGAAAACTGTTTGCCATAGATATGCCGCCACAGCGCCTAGCGATCTTATATTATCTTCACTCAAAATCTAAGATAAGAGTCTGATTAAACACTGAGGGATCTCTGTCTGAGGAAATAAATACAGGAAACGGTCTCAGACAAGGGTGTATTTTTGCCCCTACTGTTTTTAATCTGTACTTGTCTGATGTTGGCCCGCACATAGATGAGGCATCGTTTGTCGCACCAAAAGTTGAAGGTTTTAGGATTGCATGGACAGCATATGCAGATGACATGTTGTTGTTTGATTTAACACCCACGGGCTTGCAACGTGTTTTGTCTGCATTTAAGAAGCATACGGCAGACAATGCTTTGGATATAAATCAGACAAAAACCTTTATCATGCAACTCAGTTATAGGAAAAGGTCAGCAAAATTTGCATGGTTTTTGGATCACGTCAAACTCACCATATGTCATGCCTTCAGGTACCTAGGCTATCCCATTTTTGAGACGGTCACCAGGGTGAATTTACGTAACTGCTTGGAAAAAAAAGTGACGCCACTGATTTCTCAATTACTCAAAGTCGATTGCAAATATGGGAAATTTTCAATGTCACCATGTATAAAAATGTACCGTAGTAAAACGATTGCTCAGTTCAGCTACGGAATGGAACTGGTTCAGTCATGGTTTAAGAGCAAATTTGTTAAATATGAAGCACGTATGTTAAGATCACTGGTTTGGTATCTTCCGAAATGTGTTCCATTAGCAGCAATACGTTTTATACTCCCTTTCAAGCGTAATTCTCTGGCGTAGTCTCTTTGTTTAGGAAATTTCTTGTAAATACGGAATCCACTCTATATGGAATTCTCGGACGGGGTCTAGTGGCGGGATAGGAATCTTCTGCAGTAGTGTGTGATCTGGAAAAAGAGGTACATGAAGTACTAGCATTAGTTGGGGTTTCTAAAGAACTGCTTATCAACAACTCTACCAAGGTGAAGATACTTCTCCAGCATGCAGACTGGAATCACACTGTTGACATAATACAAAGCAAAAAACTATATGCGCATTTGGCAGGCAGTCACAAAAAAAATTGCAACAACAGAACCGTACCTCATAAAATTTCCAAACAAAGGGCTTCGACAGGAATTTATGCGCTTTCGTTTTAATGTCCTTAACACAGGTGTGATTATGACTATAAGGCAAACCTTGCCTCCGCAAATGGTTAAATGTCTATTTTGTGATTCAGACATTGGAGCAGTAACTTTACAACACTTGTTGACACACTGTTTGGGTCTAAGATCGGCACGCATTGATTATTTTATTAAATATGTGCCCAACCCAGAGAATGTGGATCTGGTTGCCCTATGGAAAGACATGTTGTATGGATCTAGGGTCAAACTTCAACTGGCCATACTGCGTTTTCTAAAAGCTAAATGCGAACTATAGGGAGGTAGTTCAGCTACAACATTTTTTGTAGGCTTATGCATCTTGCGTGTCTTATTTCATTGTGTTTTAATATGGATCATTTATATGTATAATGCATTTATACTTTTTTGTTGTATTAGGATGCATTATAAGGAATGTAATCGAATCCATGTAACCAAAATGTTATGTATGTGTTTTTTTATAATAAGATTTGTTCCTATTGGTTTTATATTGTTTTTGTAAAGGTTACTATGTAACCAAAAAAAAAATCAATGTTATCACCTCCTCGCGCATCATAGGGGGGAGGTGCCCCACCATCAGCCCTTCCTCCCACACTGCTATCATATGCTGGGACACCTCAGAACCCCACTCTTTGTTAAACTCTGCGGTAATCCCATCTGTGCCTGGCGCCTTAGAGGAGGGTGTGTATCGCACAGAGAATCACATCGATTGTGACAGGTATTGCCAGGGCCTCTCTCGCTTCTCTACTAAGTTTCAGAAGAGTTGCCACTCTAATATAGTCCCTGTGCTCTGCTTTCAGAAGTGTTCCCTGTGAAGCATACAGGGACTCGTTGTAATGGCAAAAATCATCTGCAATCACACCTGGCTTCACACCCACCTCCTCTTCTGCCATTTTCACTGCCGTTATTTCCCAGTACCCTCTTTCGTGCCTCTCCATTGCTGCCAGAAGCCTGCCCGGTCTACCCTCCTCTCTGTGTCTATGAGACATTGCCGGTTGGGCTAGATAGTTGACCTCCCTCTCAGCTATTTCATTGAAGCGGTACAGATCTTCCATTAGTTTAGCCAGTGAGCCCGGTGTGCCTCCCCTGACTACCTCCCCTTCCCACCTTTTGACTTTAAGCTCAGTGTCATTTAGCTGCCTCCGTATCTGTTTTAACACTCCCAGTTCTGGGGACAGGCACCCTCCATGAAGCACCACCTGGAACGCTTCCCATATAGAGCCCATCTCTGATACTGTACCCAGGTTCTCACAAAAGTAGTTCTTGACCATGCTGTGGACTTCTCTCCTAAACCCCACGTCTGACATTGCTGCAGGTTTGAATCTCCAATGGGGGCGAGATGCTGTCAGGTCCAATCGCAAGGGCCACAACACTAGGGAGTGGTCAGAGAGTGTCCTCGGAAGCAGCACACAGTCGTCCTCCCGGTGTACAAGATAAGGGCAGGCAAGGATATAATCTAACCGGGATGAGGTGTTGTGGGTTTTTGAATGATGTGAGAATTCCTTCCCTTTCGGCCTTAACGGCCTCCAGACATCCTCCAGCTCTAGTTCGCTCATGCCGCTCAGGACCGCCTCTGGAGCGTCGTCCCTATCCCCATTATTTTATCTCTCATTGGGTCTAGTGTAACGTTGAGGTCTCCCACCCACACAATATTAGTAGTAAGTATTTATGACATTTACTTACCAGGTAGTTAGAAAACTCAGGGTCGTCCACGTTTGGACCATATATATTGACAAATGTGATCATCGTGTTACCCCAACATCCTGAGACAATGGACCTCATTACACGGTAGGAGGTAACCATGGCGCAATTAGCGCCATGGCTACCCCCTACCGCCTTCTGGGTCCGGGTAAGCGGTATGGGGACTTACCGGGTCATTCAGACCTTTGAGGACCCGGCAAGTCCCCATGCCAATTGCCTTTCGCCATTCCCATTCGAGCCCCCATAGGGCTCAATCGGAATGGAGAAAGAGCTAATAACGGTACTGCTATTAGCAGTACTGTTATTTGCTCTGAAGTCCCTCAGCGAGTCCCTTACTTAACGTGTAGTCTGACCACACGTTAAGGACGGGACCCGTTGAGGGACCTCGTAGTAGGGCGGTAGGGGATTACCAGCACCGGTGCCCTTACCGGTGCCGATAATCCCCTCCCGCCTACCATGTAATGAGGCCCAATGACATATCTCCCTTGTGGGTTGACTACAGTATTGTTTGTTTGGAATCCCAGTGACTTATGCTGAGTATGAGGTGTAGTATTTGCAGTCTCCCCAGCTTCTGATGACCCTTTCATTCCCTTCCCTCATCATGTGGGTTCTTGTAGGATATTTTTGTTGGCGCCATGTCACTCACAGTACTGTACTACCTTACGGGCCTTGCATGGATTATTAAGTCCCCGCACATTCCAGCAAATCCCTTTATTTGCCATAGCTGGGGTGAGGGCAATAAATAAAGGCAATTCCACCCCACCCACTCAACCATCTGGAGAACTGACTTTTGACCAATCCTGTGAGACGCAAATCTTTTTATAAGTAACTTAAACCAACTACCCCCCTAACCCCATCTGACCCAACTAGCCCCATCCCAACCACCCCCCACCCACACTGCCCCAGCCTGCAGTGAATGGAGTGAATGGAGCCCCCACCCAATATCCCTCAGCAACCACATTACCATGGGCCAAGGCCCGGGGGCACTGGACACCACCGCCCAAGTGACCTCCACCACTTCAGACCTCGAGGGGAGGACCACACAACATTTCTTTCACATGCGACCGGACTTATTAATTACATTTTCAGCAAAAGTTTTTAAAACCCATCAGGGATTTCCTGCAGACAGCATCTATTTGACCAATAACCATTTCTGACCCAGATTTGAGTGAGCTCGGAGCATCACTCCTTGGTCGCCCTTTCGCACTGTTATGCTCTGTAAGGCCCAGCAGTTCACTTCAGCAGGGATTCGAGGAAGTTGTGTACTGCCCCAGGGCCAGTAAAGAAATGGGTTTGTCCGCTGTGCTGGACTCATACTTTGAAGGGGCATTGCTTTGAGTATTGGTCTCAGAGCGCTCTTTTTGCTGCCAGGAAAGATAGGCGAGCTTTCTGGACTACTGGGGTGAAATCTGGGTAAAAGGACACTCTAGTATCTCGTTTGTGAGGTCCCCGCATTCCCTTGCTCTACAGAGTATGGTATTGCGGTCCCCATAATTCAGAACTTGTGCAATTATCGGGCGGGGGTTCTTGCCTGTTCTTGGAGTGATCTGTGACACCCAGTGCGCCATCTCCACCGGGAATTGGTAGGACAGTGGGGGTCCCTGTAGCACGTCCTTGATAAAGTTCTCCTTGAAGACCTCCATGTTTTCTTGCAAGATTGACTCCGGACCCCTACTACTCGGATGTTATTTCTTCTTGACCTTGCCTCCAAATCTTCAGGAAGACACCCCCTGGGCAGTTTCCAGTCATGGGTCAGGTCCCTGTCTATATCCACTGGGTGGCTCCAGGCTCTCACTCGAATATTTTCTGGGGGGTGTAAAACACTACACTCTTCCTCTTGCTTTGGTCTGGTACTTGTCACCGGCACAACCTCGTCACTCTGGTCGGGTTGCAGCACAGGGAACTATTGAATGCCCCAGAGGGAAACAGCCTCCAGTTGCTACAGTCCCTAGTCTCAGGTTCCTCTCTTGCACGCCAGTCTTTTGCATTTGTATATACATTTAGCTCATGGTATTTTCGGGGTGACACAGTTGGTATCTGTCAGGTTGACTCTGGATAACTCCCCATGTGTGTCCAAGGTTGCAGCCCTTACTGTAGTGACCCAGCCAAATGTCAGGGGTCTGTCCCCCTATCCAGTCCTCTCAGTCCTGCTTTGCTAATCTTGGTATGAAATTGTGTACTTGGGGTCAACGGGATTCTGTGCAGTGGCAGTATTGCTGGTCTCCTGCGTGGCTCAGGGGGCTGGAGGCTACCTCACCTCATGGTCACTGAGAGGCCAGGGATATTGTGTTTCAATGGCATGGCGACCTTTGACACTGTCCATTGTATTATTTGGTGTATTGGTATCCCTGCACCCAGTTGCACTTTGCAGGGCCTCTAGGTATAGCGGTGGGCTACAGGGCTCCTGCGCAAATCGAGTGGTTAGCAGCTGCTACCCCTCATAGTTACCGGGGCTGGTGTGAAAGTAGACGCTGACTATCATGCTGGATATGCCAGGGCTCCCCCGGTTCCCAGCTTTACTTCGTCTCGATAAAGTGGTTATCCCTCCCTGCACCGGTGGGGCGGCTGGTCGCGCTATTACAGACAAGGGAGGGCCGATCGAGGGAGACCACAGTCCCCTCATGGATCTCCCATCCTTCCAGGGATGCAGCTGCTGTTACACATAGAGGGGAGTTGCATGGGGGTAGTTCACAGGCCCCATGTGGCACTCATATCCCTCCTGTGTCGGTGAAGTATACCGAGAGCGGGGCTGTCACTCTTCTTCACTCGGATCTCACACCTTGGCTGTCAGGGCACCCAGCTCCCTCACTGCAGTCGTAGGCTTCATACCTCTCTCACCTGAGTCCTCCAGGGGGCCACAAGCCCCGACCGCCCTCTCCCCCTCCACCAACACGCATTTTCTCAGTTGGTTGGTGTCACTTTCGGGGCTGTCGCATTGCGCTGGAGTCACCGCCTCGCTACAATGGAGGAGTGCCACTCGACCGGGGATCAACATCTCTCCCCTGTTTCCACATCGCGCATATGCAGTCCGCACTGGGCCGCGCACCGAGTCCGCCCGTGCTCATGACGCCTTTGCCTCAAATCAGCACTTCTGGAGCCCCTCTGATCACCAAACTCGGGCCATCTTTTGCTAGGCTGTTCTACAGGGTTCCTACAGGGTTTCATCAGCTGATGGACTCACACAGTCCCCAATGGGTCCCAGATCCGCCTCCCCTCATACAAGGTTCGATACGGAGCTCAGAGAGATGCAGCCATTTTGGCTGTGTGCTCTCTAGCACCCCAGCCCCAGATCTAGTTATGTCCGAATTGGTGGCCAGGGTTTTTCAGTGACAGCCGATAAACTATGCAATGCCCTGCTGATTGCTCTGCACACTACTGTTGTTCATCTGCAGTTTTGCTGCTCTCTAAAAACACTGCTTTTTTAATAGTTCATGCTTAGCTGTGGCTGTCTGCTCTGTAAGTCTTTCTAACACCAAGCTGCCTTCAGGCATAAGTTGCGCTGTACCTTTTTGTTCTGCGTACAAAATGGATAACATAAAATAAAATACAATACGCCAAAATTGGCTTCTCCCTGTAGATGCCACACTAGCCCATTGAGAAATGACTCTCTCCAAACATAAAGTACATTGCCATCACTAATTCACTAACACAATAAGGGTACAATAAAAGTATAAAGGCTGTTACTATAATCAATACACATATGTATATAAACTGGCTGAGAACAAATAAGGGACTTTATGCTAAGGAATTACAATATGGTGAATGGGGTAGGTTAAGTAAACATGTAGAACAAACATAATGGGGTAGGTTAAGTAAACTTGGAGAACAAGGGAAAGAAAACAGTCACACAGGTCGAAACAATACCCATGTCCAATACGGACACCCCAGATTCCATAGACGAGATATCTACCACACCCACAAAAATAACTTTATATTGATCATTACAAACAGTCCTATGTAGTAAACAATGTTCAATCCCAAATCTTTGGAAAAGCAGTACTGATCAACCATCTGGTACAAGGGCACTAGAATGTAGAAAAGCAATACCTCGTCACCACCAACTCCCTCCACTCTTATGTTTTAAATATAGGTTAGCCTTTCACGGGAGTTAACTATACAGTTGCCACACACCGGTATATGCCCAGTGTGACCGCGATTCTAATGTCCAAATGTTATAAGATGTGCTGTACATTGTCATTGCCAAATGTGCCTAGTGTGCACTATACTGCTATGTGTACCTAGAAGTTGTGATCCCAATGCTTAAACTAAGTACTAGGCTACAACATTACAACATGGCTACCGCTGATTGTGCCTAACTTGGCCTTTATTGTTACGAGTCTTGAGTAGCTGTGGCTCTAATGCTTAAACCATGTATTGGGCTTTACACACCGCTACTGCCTACCAAACGCTCCTCATATTACCTTGTGTATTGAGAAGCCGTGAGCCTAAAGTTTATACTTACGATTGGGCTATACATTACACCGCCTGGCTTGCTTGAAACATTATTGCACCACTCTGCTACTGCCTAACGTACCTAGTGTGCCTCACATTGCCAGGTGTATTGAAAAACCGTGATCTTAATGCTGATACTTGGTACTGAGCTAAATGTCATACTGCCTAGCTAGCCTGAGTCACTGCTGAACACCTTTGCCAATCCCAAGTGACCTCTCAATTGTACTATGTATTCCTTCACATTTCTACTGCTAAAACTGGTGTACGCCTTACTGGTACACAGGGAACGGTATGCTGGGGAAAAAATTCATCAACTTGCCGGTAAGGGCAAGACCAAACAATTAGTGATATTTCTGTGGACCGTGGTCCTGTCCTCTTGGACACAGGGTGTGAAGCTGGTCTGGTGCGGGGATGAAAGTGAGGACAACCAGCACAAATATGCAAAAGTGCGAGAGGGGAATTCAATCTCGCATTTTTAAATCTAGGCAGCTGGCAATCAAAACTGCGAAGATTGAGGCATTGGAATAGTCATGTAACTTTATTTTAACACTAATGACTAGAGAGTTCCTTGCAAAAAGGGTGGTTGTCCAAGAGGGTGATTACCAAAGTACCGAATAATCGCTAAAAAAATGCACTGTCCCACTTGGTGTGGGATGGGAAAACCAATACTTTTTGGGTTTTCTCTCAATTTCATGCAGTAACCCCTATTGGTCTTGGGGGTATCATAAAATGTTGTGGTGGAGCCACAACAGGTATGGTCGACTGGTTTCGATGGTTCATGACTGATTACCGACCATCTTCTTCAGGACAAGATCAATCTTCATGTGCTATTGAATAGTGTCTGTCCTCTTAGTAGGGCAGCGATGACAGGCTGCAAAGTGGATCACCCTACATAGTGTACGTAGAACTCTTCCCGGCCTTCTTGCTCGTTCAGCCTGGACTGGATGACTTCTGCGGAATCTTCATTTAAAGCAAAAAAACGGACTTGAAGTCCCGCCCACATTGGCCATTACCCTTCAGGCTAAAGTTGCAACCTACATACACTCATACCATCAGCATACAACTATGTCCAATCACACTATATCAATACCTGGGATTAAACCGACAATCTTCTTGCCATCTCTCTAGTATGATCGCCAGTTTTTGATGAGAAGACCTACTAAATTCCTACCTAGGCTGAAACTTGATATCAAGCTAGATTGCCCGCTAACCCCTATCCAATGGATTAACTGTTTTGCTATGAAACCCGTACCTAACAAACCATGCCCTATTCAAACTAGAAACAACAGACTTGGCTCCAGACTACCTAGGCTTTCTGAGCCATCGACTAGTACATCAGATAAAGTAAGTCCTCCCAAGCTTGGGAATAATCACAGTTCCAACATCACTACCTCAAGTTAAAATAGAGTGACAGGTAACAATTACAGATCTAAAACTAGCAATTACAATAATAAGAAAGTGAGTCAGAGCACATTTACCACCAACCTGACTGATGCTATTGCACCTACGATTAAAGAAGCACCAATTAACGCTAGATCTTTGGTTGCTCATGCCACAGACATCGCTGATCTCATTATGGCCTAAAACCTTGACTTCCATGCAATAACTGAGTCTTGGCTACATGCAGAAGCAGGCCCCTCTCTCTCTCACTTGCATTACCAGATACCTACATTATCTTAAGAGCTGAAAGAGCAAACTCCAGAGGCAGAGGTATTGCCTCAATTGCAAAGTCCAAATTAGATATGAGAGTAGCCATCTTGCCAGTTGTCACGTCCTGTGAACTACTCACTGTCAAAATTCCCATTTCTAACTCTCGTACCCTAATTGCTCACCTAATCTACATACCACCAGGGCCTATTGACTCCTTCGAGGAAGATATTACTACAATACTATCTGACAACACCAAATCCACCTCTCAAATACTACTACTAGGGGACTTTAATCTAGGCTTAAATTACCATATTGACCATCAAGCATTACTAGTGTCTAACGCCCTTACTGAACTTGGCCTCACCGAAAGAGTTACACAGCCCACCCATGACAAAGGTAGAATTTTAGACTGTGTAGCTGATATGAATTGTGAAACCTTAATTACCTCCATTACACCGCAATCCTGGACAGATCATCATTTACTATCCTTCACCCTCTCAGCCAATATCCCAACTACTAAAGCTAACTTAATAGCGCCTCCACTCCATACTAGGAATACGCGGAATATTACAGTGGACAAGATACTTCCACATGTAATCCCGATCCTTAACTCACTGACGGACACTGTTGATCCAGAGTTACTAGTAGATGCATACAATTCCACAATGAATAAAGCCTTAGACATCATCACTCTGCTCATACTGTGCAAAGGTAAACCTAGAGCTCACCTGAACTCATGGTCTACACCTCAACTAAAAGCCTTACGGGGGGAAGAGAGGAACATGGAAGTCCTCTGGAAACACCTACCTACTGAGGAGAACAAAACAAACCTGACGAATAGCTCAGCTAAATATAAAAAAAGAAACATTAAGTACCAAACGTGAGACTTATAACGACATGATTAACAAAACTAGTTGAAGCACCAAGGAACTCTTTGTTATCCTCAGAGAATTGGAAACTCCCAGCCCCACTTCAGACTTCTGTGTGAAGGATGAACTCTGGTGTACTAACATTCAGAATGCTTTAAGCAACAAAACTACACTCCTCCAAAACAAAATTGCAGCTGAAAGAGCAAACCTACCGAACCTAGGTATTAACCACAAAACCCAAGTGCACTCCTCTCGTCCCCCTCAATGGTTCAAATTCACCCACGTTACTATGCCTGAGGTAGAAAACATCACTGCTTCTCTGGGAGATAGCTGCCCAGCTCAGATAATTAAAGATGCCGCCAGAGATTTAGCACCATTCATCTCTAAATTAATCAATGTCTCATTTTCAAACAGCATCGTCCCTAGTAACCTAAAGGAGTGATGGGTCTTACCCTTTCTAAAAAACAGTCCTTGGACCCTACCATCCCAGCAAACTACAGGCCGATTACGACTGTCACGTTCTTACTTAAGATACTAAACAAAGTAGCTTACATCCAGATCCAGGTGTACCTTGAGAGCAATCACCTCCTAGGGATTCGACAATCTGGATTTAGGCCACAACACGGGACTGAAACGGCATTGATTGATCTAAAGACCCAGATTGAGGAACTCAAAGACAAAGGTAAAACTGCCTTACTACTAGACCTGTCTGCTGCTTTTGATTTGGTGGACCACAAAGTGTTATGCAATCAACTTGCCTCAACAGCCCATTTCTCCCAAGAAGCTATCACATGGATCTAATCATTTTTTAATAACGGGAACATGAGATTATTCTCTTCATCAGCAGCAGCAGACCCTATCCCAATAACATGTGTAGTGCCTGAAGGGTCCTGTGTTTCACCAACAATGTACAACATTTTCATGAACCCACTGTTCGATGACCTTGATCCAGGGTCGGATTGGCCCCTCGGCCTTTCGGCATGTGGCCGGGCCGAAACCGTCCCTGGTGAGTGGCGGCCGGTTTCTGGCCATGCCTGGGCCGGTTTGGAGAAAAAAAAATTGAACAAAATGTTTTATTTTTTTCCCCATATTTATTTTTCTTCCAAAAAGCCTTTCATCCTTCTTAGGTCGATAAATGAGTACCAACACATGTTGGGTGATAGTGTATGCATATTTGTTCTATAATAAGGAGCTTAAGCGTAAGTGCTATACAATAACATATTATCATTTGGTCTTGGACGTCTGCTTGGATTCACAGTAATTTAGTGTACTTAGGAACAATGTTATTTGATGCCACTTCCTGCTTTGTCAAGGGGTGAAAGATCGTGTTTCATCGCTTCCCGGGATGTCACTTTGGGGTGGGTCAAATGACAACACTTCCGGAGATGTCATCAAAGGTCAAGGGTTGTGAGGCGAGGGGTGGGCCACTTTATTTTGGGTGACCGGGCCTATTTCTTGTCTCAGTCCGACTCTGCCTTGATCATCTGGACATCATCTACACTAATTATGCAGATGACCCCCAGATCCTCATTCCTCTGACCGGAGACTATGATACAGACATGATCCTAGTGAATAACATGTATCTAATCATCCAGGCATGGAATGCCTCCCACGGCCTCTGCCTGGATGATGATAAAACTGAGCTCCTGATTCTAGGATCCGCTACCAACCTTAGCAAACTCAGCAATAAATATGCTTCATTTAACATTGATGGGAACAACATCAAAGCGGTAAACAAGGTAAAAACGGTAAGTTTGTTCTTATATTCAACCCTGTATCTGAGGAAACATGTTAATTCTACGGCCTCGGCCACATCATATACCTGCAAGATGTTACGGGGCCTGCAAAACCTTTCTCTCTAACTAAAGCTGTATGATCTTAGCCAGAGCCTTAATCCTCTCAAAGTTGGATTATTGCAACACCCTATACTTAGGTCTGAGTAAATACATTCTCAATAAACTCCAAATTCTCCAAAATAATGCACTTAGTACTGCTCTAAGTATACCGAGGAGACAACATATCTCTGAGACTAGGAGACAAAACAAATGGCTACCCATCAAGGATAAAATTCAGCTTAAAACGGCCTCATTAACTCATAAATGTCTTAATCAGGAAGCCCCACTATACCTAACTGAGAAAATTGTCAAAGAATCTTTGTCTCGTCCCACCAGGACCGCAAACTCATTCTGCCTGGTAGTCCCCAGTTATAAACTAAAAAAAGCTGGGGGAGCCGCGTACCGGTTATGGTGGCTCAGCTCTGGAACGCCCTCCCCTGCTTTGGGTTCAGACCAGTCTTTCCCCAACTTTAGGCAAAATACCATAGTTGGCTTTCAACGAAGGACCTTTGATTGCCTTGTTAGCCTATGATCACTGTCCCATAATCATATAACAATCCATTGTGTTAATTATGCCAGTGACTTTCAAAGTGTTAATCCACACTAGACTGTGTTATGTTCTGCATCCTACAGTATATTTTTTATGTACTGTATCTATCCAAGCTAATGTAAATGTGTATCCTATGTATCCTTTTGTACATCTCATATTTATTGTATGCAAACAAGCTAATTTAATTATGTAACCACTTGAAAATGCACCCAGATACCCCCGGGTCAGGTGTGCTATTTAAATCAATAAACAAACAAACAAACAAACATCTGGTGCAAGTCCACTGGGATTATGAGAACGATGCATATTGGAAATGGCACGAGACTATAAAATGAAAATGCATGTGCCTCATGCATTACATTACAAACGATCAGTACCTCATCCAGCAAGTCCATCCACCAGTGGGAAACCTTCAACAAACAGTCAACCCTCAACTTCTGCTTCAATTTGACTTCTTGCTAAACTACCCGCAACCAATGTATCTGTTAAGAAAAAAAAGTGTTCTATAAGCCACAATGTGATTGCCAGGTAAGATGCAACACCATAAAATTGGCCCAGAGGTACAACTACATTTTACCTATTCCTCTTTTCCCTTGACAAGCTATTTGCTCAGTTTTTCTTCATAGACTCCTACATTTTGAATACAGGTTGACCTTTCACTGGAGTTAACTGAACAACTTCTTAAGTCGCTACAGAGCACCTGAAATACATGAATCCTATCAGCACATGCCTACTATAAAAACAATAAAGACCCAATCAGAAAAAAATGCGAAGAATCCAACTTTCTTTCAACAGATACTAAAAAAAGCAGCCACAAGAAAATACAGAAATGGCTCAAATTAACTTGCAAAACACGTTGAATTGTACTACCTCACAGAAAACTCAAAACTGCTAAATGTACTGCATAGTGAAAGTGCATTAGAATTACAACAAATACAATCAAATAAGCGTTCAACATCAGTAACATGAATACAAAAACTAAATGTCTGAATATAACATATAAATGTCATTGATAGACAAATCAAATTGTTTAGGTCCATGTTAGTGAAAGTTAACAAATACATGAAAAAATACTTGCCAGAAAATCAGAGCAGATGAAGACCATCTGATAGCAGTGGTTAATATATCTAACACACACAACACTGCAAATAAACCTTCACATATATACATATTTATTAACACTTACTTTCACATCAGCCACACTTCTGCAATGTGCACAGTGTGAGTTCTTGAATCAAAAGGATAAAACTGCAGAAAATGGTTGCTTTCATACTTTCCAAAATGAATACCACAAAAAGAGTACTATATACTAATAAAACTGCTAAAAAGGATGACACAATGTGGCAACCAATTATGGATTTCAAGCAACAACATACAGTTCTACATGTCCAATTTGTATAGACATGATGGAGTACACATAACCGATTAAGGTAATACAGTATTCTTTCATAACATCAAAGCTTTACTCAAAATGTGCTAAAATACTAAAACTCAGTGTAACCCAAAACAGTGTATCCAGGACTACTTATCACATATAAATACATACATACAATTAAAAAACATCCCAAAACGTTCAACTGCTGCTAGAGTTCATTGACTTTTTTATAGCCATGGTTACAAGATGATACTTAGGGGGGATCACATAGGTGGTTATATATATGTATATATATATATATACCTATTTATATAGCAGATAGTTCTTAAAAAGTACTCCTTTGGGTACATAAAGTCTACTTTTCAGCACATTGAGGCTTAATAACTGCGGGTAAAATCCATGGAATCTGCAGCTACAACCTCCAGTCATTGCTGTGGTTGACCGTGCCTCCAAAATGCAACACACCATTGGGCTATATGGTAGCCACGGTTATACATATATGTTTAAAAATAAATATTGACATCCCTATATATGTGTAAATTGAATAATAATAAAGAGGTGGGAGTATGGTTAAGGTTAATGTCTGAGGTAGAGAGGCTGATGTGTGAGATAAGGGCAAAAAACCCTCTTTTTTGAAGGGGGCCTGACTCCAGAGAGTTGAGGCAACATTATCGAAAAGGGATGGAGTCATTATGATTGTAAACAATCTCACTACCTTGTGTTCTTTGTAAGAGCTAACTGATACATGCTATCTTAGCTCCACTGCTTACAAAAGAAAACTACCAGATTGTCAATGACAAGGGTAGCCTTTGACTCCATCCCTTTTCGATGAGGTAGAGAGGCTGCAAATACGCTCACTGGATGTAGAAAAAGAAAGCTACATTAATATCTTAAGTAACATCATAAGTTATTTGGAAAACACACACACTTTATGAAACACAATTAAATTGTCACATTTATTTGACCCTCATATCTCGTTTGTAGTGCATCAAATGCACGATATAAGATACAACATTTGAGCATACTACACTGTTGTTATCTTGACAAATAATAATCATTGGGTTGTTGTGAAAGAAAAAATCCAAGATGGATTAAAAAAAGCACATATTTGACTATGTCCAGAAACAGCGGAAATGAAGAGGTGATGTAGGTGCTTTCTGCTTTACGTCCAGACTATTGCTAATAGCTGAGAGTATTTTCTGATAAAGGCACAACTGTGTAAAAATGACATTGAGGAAATGCAGTGCATTTTTGTGGGAATGTGTTGCAAAGAAAATCTAATTTGAGGTTTACAAACTTTGAGATGGTTTAATAACAAAGTTTGTAAACCTCAACTTTGTTCCAGAGCATTTTTCAGGTCTGTCAGGATGATGTGGAGGATCCCTATAGGAAGACAGACATTCAATACAAATTGAGAGTGCATGGTCCACAATCAACAGACCAGTGGACAAGTACAAGGAAGTAAACCTTTACCCCCAGAAACCTGCATACAGAAAATGAAATAGATGCATGTTAGTGGAAGTTATAAAATACATCAATAATTAACTAGCACTTAATGTGAGTATGTGCAAAATAGTACCAAACTATACCCTCTGATAGTAGTAGTAAATATAACTGTCACACATGTTTTAAACAGCATGTTATGGAAAGGTAAAAAAATCCATAAAGAATGTACTGCCACTTAACCTGAGGATGTGCAAAATAGTACCAAACAATGGCATCTGATAGTAGTAGTAAATATAACTGTCACTTATTCTGTAAGCAGCATGTTATTGAAAGGTAAAAAATGAATCAAACATTAACAAC
Source organism: Ambystoma mexicanum (assembly GCF_040938575.1). NCBI lineage: Eukaryota > Metazoa > Chordata > Amphibia > Caudata > Ambystomatidae > Ambystoma > Ambystoma mexicanum. The sequence continues at coordinate 1,078,375,729 of NC_090935.1, read as the reverse complement.
ACTTAATCTAACCAGATGCAAAATAGTGGCAATACATGCCACCTGATAGCAGTGGTAATTTACTTCACATGCAGCGTAGTAAAATAAACCTTTGCATATTCTCTACTGACACTTACTTCCACATCAGCCACACGCTCAGCAAATGTACAGAATGAGTTCTGCCATCAAAATGAAAATAGTACACAAAATGGTGACTTTTATACTACCAAAAAGCAATAACACAAAAAGAAGACTATATATTAACCAAACTACTAAAATGGTTGACACATTTTCAATATAATCTATCACAGACAGCTACACAAATACAATAGTAACAACAATCAATAGCAAAAAATTAAAGTGTCAGAAATCTTTTTTTATCTCTGTCCAACATTTCTCAGAACCGCGGTTATCCAATGCGGCTATAAATCTTGCGTTTTAACCGCAGCCACCACATGTCTGCCACCATATGATTTGCCATTCACTGCCATATACCTGCGACTGCACACCTATACCAATGTGAAGGAGCACGAACATGACGAGTGGTTGACAGGTAGCCGCCACGATCCTGACACCAATCATACCCCTTTTTGTCTAGCCACGGTTATACGTTTTTTTTATTTGAAAAAAAAATCTGAGTGTGGAACACGAATGACGAAACAGACAGTAGTTATACAATGAAAATGAAAAGCTCAATACAATAAAGTAAATCTAATGCAGTTGTGTAAGATAGATGATGAAAAAGAGGGAATAGTATACATGACACTACACTAGGTGAGGGTACAATTACACAAGACATAGTAACATGGGTGAGAATATACAAACTAATATACATTGGATAGGGTAGCTAAAACTAAAGCAGGGTGACTAAAGTGACTATACATGTATATATTTAAGTAAATAGTACTCATTTTACTTCGTTATAGTTTTCTTGTAATCATTTCCATTTTAAGAACCACACTCCTTTTTGTATACATTTCTTCTTTTTCTTTTCCACAGTCTCACATGTAAGAAAGTCTGGAAACACACAGCCAAAACAAATAAGACTCACAAATACCTGCCGGGACACTATATCATCACAACATCACTTTACCTATACAAATAACTTTTAAAAAGAAATAAAACACACAATACCCCAAAATCTATAGCCAAAATCTATAGCCATGGTCACTGAACTACTCATACCTGTGGCTATCTGTAGTCCAATATAACCGTGGTTATCAGGAATAATGATTGTGAAAAGAAGTCCCTCCCTGATCCCCCAAAACCCAAACCAAGTGTCCCCCCACTCACTACCATCTCCCCTTAATGCTACTAAGGTCTCCTCACTTCCTCTACCCTCTCCCGTTGCCCCTTTCACATATGCTATTTCCATGACGCAGTTTCATTTGAAATGTCAGCTATTCAAGGCTTTAGCCACAGCTACATAAAGATGTGTTTTGCAGGCTCAGTCCCTGGACCTCCTATAACTCTCAAATGTCACTTGGTGTCTTCCAGCAACCTCCCATCTCTAGACTAATGTAATTTGCATTTTTATTAACCTGCAAATAGCTTTTTAACTACTTTTCATTTCCTGTTATCCTCAGCTATATCCGCGGTTATCTCTTGCATCGAGTGAAAAACAAGATGGCGGTTGTCGCATAAAAAATGGTTTTGGTAATTTACCCGAGAAAAAGCTATTCTCTGTCAAATATTTAAATAAGTACTTCCCAGAATAACCCCAAACCAAGCATGGAACACGAGTTAATACGCTGTGCCCAAGTTGTTTTGGACCTGGTACAAATCCGTGCAACGGTTTAGGCTGTGTGCTTTGCCAACAATTGACCTTGTTTGTCTATGGGAAAAGGGATAGAAAGTAGGCTACAAATTTGGAAAACAAAAATGTTTTGTCTTCTTAATAATTTTTTTAATTCTTTAATGGATCTGCATTACAGTTTGTAGTCTGGGGGTGCCCATGGGTCCATAATCACTTTCGGAATTTCGGTCAAATCCATTACTCGAATCAAAGTTATTAACAATAGAATTTTAAGGGGTTCTTATGGGAGACCAACTCACCTTAACTGTAGGGCAGCTGTCACTGCACTATAACATATATATTAAAAATGTGGTTATGATAAGTACACATAAGAATCAAAGCATACCTTATTAGATGTAGATCTTCTTGAATCTGGAAATTTGACCCAGATCAATAGTTGAATCACAGAAGAACTGCACTGTGAGAGTTGGAAGGTACATCTGATCTAGTGAAGTGAGAAGTAGGGTTGCATGTAGAGTTTTTGGATGTGATTTTTTGATGGATGTCTGACTGTTGGATAGCGGCCAATCTGGGAGTTTAACAGAGATGAAGTTAAAAAGAGTAGAAGGAATGCCCTGTGCGATGACGTCCGCAGATGCCACGGTAGTCCGCAGACCAGCACTTGCCATTGAGGTCATGTGGTCAAGCCCTGTCTGCAGACATTTTTAATGTTCGCAGACAATAAAAACAGCAAATGGGATGACCTATGTTTTATGATAGTGTAATGTGGTTGTTTGTGATATAGTTTAATTCTATTGTTGTGGCCATGGCTCCTTCTCGAGCTCTTCGCTCATCTGCCTCCAACTCCCTCAGGGTAAGTCGCTTCTCCAAGCAATGAGTTGGTGGGAGATATTTTTCTTTGTCTGGGGCCTCCTTCTGGAACAGAATCCCTGCCTCACTGAAACTTGAGGAGAACCATCTCCGGTTCTGGAAGCACCTCAAAACCTTCTTCTTTGCTTCTGCTTTCTCTCCTCCTCTCCTCTGCTGATCTCCTGGCTGAAATTTAGACTGCACTGGTCACCTGGCTAGCCTCTGATCTCAGGCCCAGGTCCCCTCCCCCACTAGTTGCACCCCTTCAGTGCCTCCCTGGCATCCCCCACACTTGGGACTGTTTCCTGTATCCGTATAGCCCCCTACCAGCACTTTTACTTTTGCTTTTATGTATTCTATTTATTTTTACTGTCTTTCCCATGTACTGATCTGCCCCCTCCCTCCCACCCCCCTGCACTTTTCCCCTTCCCCCTACCCCTGCGCTTGCGCAATCTCAATTTCACATGGCCTAGTAAGATCGTAATCTCTGTCTTCCCTCTGTTCCCCTCCCTTGCCTCATCGCGCCTTGAAACACATGTGTATAGGTGCCTTATAAATGCCATATCATATCAGTGTCCACATTCTTGGAGGCATGGACATGCCCCCAAGATTATGGACACTGGACATGGCCACAGTAGTATGTGCATAATAATTATTGCTATTATAGTGGGGTATATTTGACGTGTATACAATAGTTCTAAAATGTTTGAATGGGATTGCTGTGGCCTAGTTAGTGTCCCGATTTTTGGGTGGATGGCTGCAGAATATGACCCCAATACTCCAATATGACCCCAAGAATCTGGGCACTGGCTATGTACACAATCATTTGTGGTCAGTGATTTTAACCACGAGGTTGAAGGCTATTATTTATGTGTATACAGTATTTATAATCCTCCCAGAAATGTGCATAATTGCCATGGCTACAATAGTTTGTCCCCAGTGGTTATGGCTACAGTAATATGCTAATAGTAAATGATAGTGGGCATGGATGCTTAGTTGAATATTGTAAGAACACTGTAATGTAAAATTCTGGACACTGATGAAAGCCCTAATCATTTCCCCTTACTAATTATGACTACAGTAAAATGTACAGAGGAACTGATACTGTGTGTGGACATTTAGTTATATATGGTAACAAGGCAGCATTATGTGGTTGTTTCTCTGTAAATAACAAACATTTAATTTGTTATATAGCTTACTTTGAAACTTTTAATGACTTACAGTTGTACATATATATTTCATTTTTGGACCCTCATAAATAGTACATTGTTTGTACGATGTTCAGTATAACATTTGTTTTTGGTACATTTGTATTGTGTTAACATGTAGTAATCATTGGGAAAAAATCCATGGTGTATTATAACTATTGGATTTTAAAAGTACTGTTGTACTACTATGAATGTATTATGTAAGTATACGTATGATGGCATGTTTGAGGTGTTTTGTAACGAAGGGTGTTGTTAAAGTAGTTAGATACCCATTGGAGTATTCTAACTGTGTATTATAGTTATTAAGATTCCTATGTGTACTTTAATGAGTACATTGGGGTTGAATGAATATTAAGTAGAAATGTGTTAGATTTGCTGGTAACCTATGTTTTTGAGTAATGGAAGTGTTGTTACATTCAAACCAACAACTTCTTTATATTCACATATGCAGTATAGTGGCCTGAAATGGTTGTGGCACCAGTGTGGTAGATTATGCCTACTGTGAAGGTTTTCTCTACAAGAGACACATTGGCAGGTGTAAAGCTAGTGAACTTACAGTTATTTATGGAACCATCTGCATTGTACCTTAAAAGAATAAGTATCACATATTGGCCATGTGAATCTATTTGTATGCTGGAGGAATCATCTGAATTTCAGAACAAGCATAATATCCCATGATTTGCATTTTGCAGAAGCTAGTGAAATGGAATGGATTCACAATTTGGTATGGATACATACACAAGTCATTCATTAGCGATGTGCTCTTGTGAAAGAGAGTGCATGTTTCCACGTGTATAAAACCTGAGAAACAGTAATTGCAGTCAGGAATATTTGTGGTATTTCGATGAAGGAGTAGCAAATGCCAAAACAACTGGTCTGAGCTGTTTGAGCAAATATTTGCAACAATCAGTGGCCATTGGAAGAGAAGATTGAATGCTACATTTGCATAGCAATTTACTCCAGTTGTGATTGTGAATTAAAGTAAAACTGGAGAATTTTGTCTCTTCATACTTTGATGGGCCTGCAGATGTTTTTTGGACATGAGAGATTTGTGTTTGTATCATTTGTAGGACCTCCAGTTGTTCTTTGTTTCTTTTTTTTTTGGAGGGGGGTGCAGGGAGTTCTGCTGTAGCTTCTGTTTTTATTAGCTCTCTTTTTAAAGTTTTCCTTTTGAGGTACACAGTTTATATCTATATGGGGGTGTACAGTGCACATAGCCTGTTGTAGTCTAGGATGCAAGGAATGTCAACGTTGACTTTATTTGTATCACAATTAACTAGGAATAGACCTTCGAGTGTGTGGAGATGTGAAAGTGATACACAACTCATACTTTCTTTGAAAACTCTGCTGTAAATGTTGATCAGTGCATGGTCCAGAGTTAGTTCTTGCAAATTGTGAATAGTGACAGAATATGCAAGAGACAGAGAACATTGTTCTCTGCCTACATGCATGTCTTTGAAAAGAAGGACATATGATATTGTGCAGCCTATTCCTTTAACTTCTGCAAGTTTGTCAAAGTGGATGTTAACAAACTGAATGTTGTTCTGGTGTGGATATGTTTGGAAACCAAGAACTGAACAATCGCTCCATTGGCTAAACTGTGTTCTTCATCAAGATTATGTTTTAGAAGTTGTTTCCGTCTCTTGGTAGGATTTTAGTACCATTTATTGTGATGAAGCTGGACAAAGGTTTAGTCAGAGAATATTTTCAGATGTCCCATATAAGGCTGTACCTTTTAAACGATCTGCTGCTTCATAGCACGCACAATCTCTATGTGACAGAATTTTGACATCAAAGCCGCAACAGTTTTATGACTTGGTTTTATCGGCTAAAATGTCATCCCAAAGGTGTTTTAACTCAGTCTTCTCAGCTTTGGTGAGATAGGCTGTGACGTATCTTGCAATTGCAGTGGAATTGTCTGCAATGTATTAAATGTCTATGTTTGTATTCTACATGAGGGCAATGATAACATTGTAATCATTGATGTACTTGGATGCCTCATCTCTTTTAATGTTGTATGTGGTTTTAGGGTATTTCCCTTTTGCACTTTGCCTAACAGAAGACATCAAGTTATTTACTTGTCCTTTGGTGGAAACTAGTTTTGGGAAAAAAAATGCACTATTTGGTGTAGTATTTACCTCTGTTTTTATATCAATGTCAGCAGTATTTTCCACACTTATGTCATTGGAAGCGTAAGATTTGCCTACATTGGTCACTATGTACGGTTTTTGAAGGGCAGTACTAAAACAGTGGCTTTACTGTCATGGCCAAATTTGTGAGTATCTTTTATCCACAAAAGCATGCAGATGTGTGGTGCTCCTCTAAATTGATGTTCTGTGAGAAATCAAAGGGTGTCTCACTTTCTAGTGCCCATGGATTTCTCTCTCAGGTGGCCAGAGCACAGCCATCAGCTTTGGATCCAGACCCTCAGGTTGGACTGTAGCAGGAGGATTACCCGGGTGAGGGGTCTTTGTGTAGTGAGAGTGAGGCAACAAATGGTCAGACGTGGTATTCCCCCCTTTCCCGTACCCATTCCCTATCCTATTTTATAGGATCCTGAAATATCCCAACCCCCCCTTTCTACACAAACACTGGGCCGAGGAAGAGGGAAAGGGAGAGGTAAGAAGCTAACACTTACATATCTCATTGGACATGTCCAGCTAATCGGGTCAGGTGAAGTCAGGCACTTGAATTTAATTACATACATCTAATATCCATTAGCTCTCCTCACATGGATAAATGGCAGAGCATAGAGACACACTCTGATCAAGATGGAACACGAGAAGGAGCAGAACTTCAGGAGCGAAGGCAAGCCTATTGGAATAGGATGAACAATTGAGAGACTAGAGCAAAAGGTAGCGAAACCCTGAAGATCCTTGCAGAAGGTTGTTTCTTCCGGTAAGATGTGAAAGAGACGCAGAGAAAGCCAAATTGCAGACAAGAAGAAACGTGCATTGTTTTTCAAGGACACCATTGACCCTCCAGGGTGAACGACAGAGTTGGTGAGGAGAGGCCAAGTCTGTGGTATTAATCGTAACTCGTGAATCAAAGCTGCAGAGACAACAAAGGAATGCGCACAATCGGTGAGTTAGTGAAAGACATGAAAGGCCGGTTTGTGTCAAGGAAAGATTGAAGCCACAACAGTGTATCTCACAAGTCAAGGTTGTGCACATGGTGATAAGATGCAAAAGAACGTTAACCAGTGATGAACTTTTAAGTGGCTGATAACTGTGAAGCCAGTGATACAGAGTAGCAGAGTGGTCTGGTGAAAGGACATAGCCCACTCAAAAGACTCCGCAAAATGTGAATTTTTTTGTTATAAAGCGGCAAAGTCAACAAACTCTGGATCAGGGAGACCCATGTGTACTATTAGAGGTTTGAGAGGTCCGAGCCTGATGGAGGATGAATTTCTGTTGAACTGTGAAAGAACTTTTGGAACACTGGAATAAGTGATTTTAACATGCAAAGCCAGGCGGGCCACAATCCACGTTTTGAGCTGCTGTTGTTTTAAGAACCATAGCCAGAGTGTGCCATCCTGTCTACAGGGGCCCACCTTACTCTGTGCTGTCCAATGTGGGGAGTAGTGCTGACTCAGCCACTTTGATCCTTTGTGTTATAACACTGATTTCCCTTTGTATACATATTCCCCTTTACAAACATTTTGTATGGGAGTTAGGGTAGGCATTAGGTTTTGTTAGTATAGGCCATTTTGATTTGACAAAGACTAACTAGGACTGTGTTTTCTTTATTATTTGATGGTAGGGACTGCTCCTTTCATATGTATAGGGCGATGTAGGAGTTTCTCCAAAACCCAAGAATCTAATAAATGTTTTGAAACTAGTAACTCTTGTGTCAGTGTCATACTTGTGATACCATGCCTCCCCTACAGTTCTTTTCTCCAAAAGAATGTTTACGTGTGGAGGAGTAGTTTTATTGCAGATGAAGTGCAGCATGGCAATGAAGCAATGGTGAAAGTATCTTGAAACATTGGCAGGACCAAGAGAACAGAATTCTCCTGCAGTTCTTTTTTGTCTGTTCCCTCTTTATTTTGTTTTTAACTGTGTAATAAGTTATGCAAGTTATCCAATGCATATTCTGCACAACTTAAAGTAACAAAGTGTTAGGGAGAATTTTTAAAATGTGCTATTTCCTCTCTACCTTAGAGACCCCCATCTATTTTGCTGAACTTTTTTAATTCTGTTTGTTTTCTGTGTTTATTTCTTTTGGTTATGGAGTTTTAGATAACTCCATATGCATCATCTTTTCATGTGTGTCACACAGCACCTTCAGTGCAGTGACACAGGGATGTCTTTTTAGACTTCCCAAAGGTTTAAATTCCTTCTCTGGGATAAACTACTGTTTCCCAGAAAATGTAAAGTGAAATTGACTTTACTAGTCTTTCCAAATTCCTCGACCCAGCACACACCATTTTACAATGGAGTGCTGGAGGGGTTACATAGTATCCCCTGTGTCTAAATACTCATGTAGTAGTCCAATGCTACCCTTTCCTATTGAAAAGGCTGGTGGCAGTGGTTTTACAGCGAACTAACATGATTTTTCCTGACCGCGAACACCGGTAGCTAAAAATCATGGGAGCCATGTTTTTCAAGATGGTGCCTTAAACCCCTTTGTTTAAACAGGTCTCTTCTTTTTTCACCATTTCATTTTGGAAAGGTCCTTCTAGTGTTTGTCTCTGTGCGCCAAACTTGGTTTGGTCCCTTTGTTTGTATGCCTTTGGCAGGCTTCAGGACTGAAGACCGCCTCTGGCGTCTGAGTGTCTGTGGTGGGCAGGAAGTGAGGGAGGTGCCTGAAACTCCCTGTACTTAGTTCTCTAGGAGACCCAAATGCACTCCGGCACTTTTGGCTGGCTGACTGTCTGGCAAGGATAGCCACCCTGCTGGGTAAGTGGCAGCTAGGCTGGAATGAATGGGAGAAAACTGTTTAAAAGGCAAGTCTCTTGGACTGGAAAGCAGAGTTGACCACTGGAACGAAAGAACCAAAGGAGAGGTGAAAGAGGACGGCTGCTGCAACTCCTGGACCATTGCTTTGTCCGGTGAAGCCCTGCTGCAGGTCCAAATTGCCAAGTTCATCTCGACAGAACAGCCCCTTCAAGGATGACTTCTTCCTTTGAGTTGGTGGGACCAATTAACTCATAAGCCACCTGGATACCATTCTCAAGGCTGGTTAGGATTAACTAGAGAGAGGGATACCAGTTTGTGCGCTTGATCTGAAGTGACTCCAACTTGTTTGCTTTTTCGACAATCCTGTGCAGTGCAGTAGTCCCCTGACGTCCTCCCTCTTGTCCCCATGGCTGAGGCTCAGGAACAGTGAGATCTGCAGGACCTGCCAGGAACCAACGTCTTCATCTGCATTTTGTTCTTCATACTAAGGTACTGTGCCAACCCGATTGAGAGAACGCCACTCTCGCAGTGAAAGTTTGTGAAACTTTTCCAATTTGCAGGCCTAATCAGCTTGTGACCCGACATATGATTCTTTTTTGGCTAAACTACTTCTGAGAACTTTTGCAAAGACTTTACTGTTTGATACCAGAACTGCTGTTTCCTATCCAGAACACTACCCCATTGACTTTGGCCTGGCCTTTTGACTTTAATTGAACTCTTCTGGTAAACTGAAACTATTTGCACTGTCTACAAGTATATGTGATCTATTCTACTTACCTTGTCCCTTTTGCTCACTTCTAAGTAACTGAACTGCCATTTGGCTTCTATTTCTGGGGGGCTCAAACTGTCTCAAAATCATGGAGTTTTGTATTGAAGTGTATTGTTATATAATATTAAGTTGTCTCCTTCTAGTGAAATGTTTTCTAAATGATTGTGTAATAAATCAATAAGTGTTTTACCAAGGAAACTTGAGTCTAAGTGTCTGCTTGAACCACTGTGATTGAAAGTCCCCTGTGTAATTACGTGTGTAATTACTTGTACTTCTCACATTAACTCTTGAGATAAGCCTGGCTGCTCAGCTCGCTACCAAAAACTGTGTGGTACAGATTTATACCAAAGGTTGCATTGGCTAACACCTGTAGTCCTAATTTTGTGCAGTGGCCCCAGAGGATATTGCATGCAATTCTGCCTAACACAAACCATGTGGGTGTGCCAAGGTTCCTTAGCACACAATGTACACCAGCGTGACATCGGAACCAATATTCTTTTGTAGCACACATGTTTGCCAAGAGATTTGTGATACTTGACCGCAAAACTTCATCTGTTTCTTTCATCTTTTGAAGGATTTGGTAGCTGGCATGTTTAACAAATGAGAGCCTGTTTTTAATGTATGTGAGGCTCCGTAACATAGAGTTGCTGGTTCGCTTTGGAACAAAAGGTGGAAATTGTATTATACATTTTGTCTGAATCTTGGGTCTTCAGAGTACATTTGTACAGAACGATATTCTGATGCAGTCATTTGTGTGGCTCTTTCAACATATCGTTCTCCTTTTTCCGTAGGAAAGAGTAGAGGAAAAGAGTGTGCTTGTGAAACTTTCTCCCAAATTCTTATTGGAGATCCTTTGGCTTGACACATTTTATATGTTTCTAATCCATCTTCTATGGTGTCTTTGGAATGTAGTGGGTGAATTTTGTACTGGTCTAAATTGTTGGCTGCATTTACAGGCTCCACACATTGAAATTGGCCAGCTTGTGGTGAATCTTAAAAATTATTTGGGTGGTTTCTTTTAGGTTTTCTTCTTTGTTTGTATCTCTGTAGTATTTATGGTTTTGTTTTAAGATAGTATAGGGATCATCTAACTTTATTTAAGTCAACTAGTTGTTTCCAAAAAGTGTTGTCTTTTGTTGGTACACCATTGACGTATACAAATAAAGATTTTTCTATGGGCCGTACTACACCTAAAGTTTTTACATTTGTTTTAAGATTGAATGGCAAATATACAACTTTACAAAAGATGCCTTTCAGTAACTCAGATGCAGACAATTTGGCAGCTTTGGGTTGAAGGCAGTCTGTAGCTTGAAATGGCTATACTGTTCAAATTATGATGCTTGCATACAAGTTAAGTTGTTGGAGAACTCTGGAAGAAGGAAGATTGTTAAGTTATTAGTGGTAACCTGTGATGGCATTTAGTTATTGTCAAGATCAGTATTGCAGTATGTGCACACTATTGTGGGGTTAGTAATTCTGTCTTTATTGTCTGCTATTAGATAGCAAGCTAATTAAAACCATTGGGATTCCTCATTATGTTGTATTTTGTAGACAATATCTAGTATTTTTTGTACTCTTTTTATAAAAGGTTCTTTCTTCTATGTGTTGGTAAGGAAGTGGCTGTTGGTGAGGTTCTGCTAATGTTTTCTAAAGTAACTGAGTTAACTTCAGTTCCAAAATATTTACTTTGGATGTATTCTATTACTCGGAGGAGTTATTCAGCAGTTCAGGAGAATGTTATTTAATTTTTGGAGCTCTAAAGTAGGACTTTTTGCATATTACAATATTTGAAAAACATTCTGTATAGCAGAATGGTGTGTTGCTAACATGTTTATGTTATGGAAGGTGCTTTTACAAGCAATTCAAGAAATACAAGCTAATGAATCTCTTTGTAGTCCAGGGTCAATGTGTACTGGGCAGGATTCAATGGTGTGTAAACATTTAATTCTACTTTTGTCTTTTAATTTGACATAGTTATTGAGGAATTGTTGTAAACATTTGAACAACTGTTGGTATATGTTACATATTGAGTTGCAGGTTCATTTGTAGATTGATTAGGATAGCTCAGCGGCAGTGTGCTCGCCTTGGAAGTACTTTGTCTTTAGTTTGAAAGCACTGTGAATTGGAGCTTCAACGATCAGTTGTATGTGGTCATTTTTTAGCATAGAACATTATGAGATTGCTAAGAACTCTATGCTGCAACAAGTTTTGTAAAATTTACTTTTTACACTTTTTACTGTGACTAAATTAACATTGCTAGATATAGTGTGAGATTCATCTTCAGGTTTAGTTTCCTTTCTACATATTATTTAAGGTTTAATTTCTGAAAGAGGGGCTTAGTTTTTTTAGCACTGTCTGTTTAGTTTGGTTGAGTGAGGTTAGTAGCTCTTTTGTTTGAATTTTTCTATACATTTATTTAGTGGCAGGTGAGTATATGGCGTGTCTTTATTTTTATCGGCTCTGTATTTTCTTTGTTTTCTATGGAGCTGCGTTTTATAAGGCATTCTGTTGTGTTTGTGAAAGTTTGTGATTTAAATTTGTGGAATGTTTATACATGTGGTACTGTATAAAGATAATGGGTGTGTGGGTGTAATACTGCAGTGTGATTGTGTAGTGGAATAATAGGTGTGGTTGGTAAGGTTTTGAGAATAAGAGGTTGCATGGGTTTGATGGGCTTGGGTAAATATGACTTTGAAATTGGGAGGTGTTGTGCGGATTAGATATATGTATGTGATGGGGAATTGATGATAAAGTGTTTATAGTACTATATGTTCCAGAGTAGTGATTTTAGTGAATATGTGAGTACTAGTGTTATTGAATGAGGAGGACTATTGTGATGTGATGAGAAAAACAGTGGTTGATGGAATGATGTGATTTACTGTACAGATATGAGGGTTGTGTGTGTAATTGAAAAGGGATGAGGAAGACTGTGTATGTTTGGTCATGTGTGTTAGTAGTTTGGAATGCAATAAGTGTGAACCTTTTTGGGTTTGATTTCAGTAGTTGATGGGGATAAGGATATGCAGGAATAAAGACATTAAAGTGTGCTTCAGAAGGTGTATGAGAGAAAGCTGTGTTTTTAGGCAATACAAGACCGGTGGGGTATTGAATTGTTGAGATGGGATTGGAAATACTGTGACTGGTGGAATGGAATGAGTAAGAGTGTAATATAATACTGTTGAATGGAAAAGAATGCTTTAGGCTACTCCATAGTGAAGTTACGTTATTTGAATTAGAGAGACATTCGTGCTATTAATCTACTTACTTTGTAGCACGTGAAGAGTTGTCTTTGTTCGGTAGCTGTTCTTATCAATGTTATTTTGTACTGTAATTGTAAAAGAAAGTTAGTTGGTATATATAATGATGTTCAGGTAGTTTCAGTAGCATAGGTTGGTATTTATTGTGGTTGGATCAGTTATTAGAAAAGGAAATGAATAAAGCTTTGTTATATGTCGGGTACTGAAATATGTTAACTATTTTGTCAGTATTGTCCTTTATATGCAAGGAAAAGTGTTGCCTTTTGGATTGCCTCTTTATAATAGGAATGTATTGAAAGGCAAACAATGCATTCATGCATTAGGACGTCCACCATTTCCTTGTGCTTTTGACATAAGGAACATACATGTGCACAATATTCTAGCTACTGTTTTAAGTGGCACTTGTTGTAATGAGGTGTAATATTGTGCCACTGTATGGAATGTGCTACTACTGAGTTTGAAACACAGTACGTTTATATGCAAGGTAAGATTATCAGGCCGATTCATGGAATTAATGTGCGCCGAAAATTCTGGCGTAGAGGTGCCAAAACTTGCGATTCGCAGTAAAAGTGCGAAAATCGCAGTGCAACTGCAAAAATCGCAGGGAAACCAGCGCACATCGATTCATGGAAGTCTGTGCGCGAGAACAATATTGGATGTGCGTTGAAAAAGTGCACAGCGCACGCCGGCGCACAGGCCATCCAACGGCGTGTGCCACGGCCGCTGCGAAATCGCACATAGCGCGGCGCACATTACAAAAGTAGGCGGAACACGGGGCGTAACACTCGGAATGGGGAACAACGCATGAAAATATGGGCGTCACGGGGGAAGTACAGGAGGCAAGTGCACGGAACGCCCACACGCTCGCCTACAACTCGTATTCATGGAATCGAATAGGGCAAACCAGCGCACGGTCAAAGACGCACACAGGGCCAAACAAGTACGCCACAAGAAAGCAGGCGGTAGCGTCCCTGTGCCTGAAATAAATGTGCGCCAAAATGTGCGCTAACAGAAAGCACCCATATACAGCTATGAAGAATGATCCATACTGTGGCCCTCTAGGACAAATGAGGTGCAAAGGGGTACCGACAAACACGGACACCCGCTGTGTGAAAAATAGCATGTGCGTGTATTACGGGGTTCGCGGGAAGTTCCACACGCGATTGGCCTGGGCACGTGTATTCCGGGGTGCGCAGGAAGTTCCACACGCAAATTTGCAGGGTACATGTATTTCGGTGTGCGTGTGAAGTTCCACACGCAATTTCAGCAGGGTACGTGTACTCCGGGTGCGCAGGAAATTCCACACACGAATCCAGCAGCCTACGTGTATTTCGGGGGTGCCGGGGAGTCCCACATGTGAATTTGCCGTGTGGGTCCTCCCAGCTGTTCCCTCTACACCCTCTACACCCTCCACGGCCCCTGCAGGCGGCCCACACCACAGGGGACTACCCTGCACCCCTGCACATGTCCGGCAGGCAGCCCATCCACCATGGCCATGCCCCCCAGCCAACCCACATGTCACCTTGCACTACTGCCCACCAACGCATGTCTCCCAGCACCCCCACCCCCCAGCAGTGCAGGGCACCCTCCACCAGGCCCCCACTCCTGTCTCCCAGCACCCACACCCGCCAGCACTGTAGGGCACCCTCCACCATGCCCCCACTCCTGTCTCCCTGCACCCGACTCCCCAGCAGTGCAGGGCACCCTCCACCAGGCCCCCACTCCTGTCCCCCTGCACCCCCACCCCCCAGCACTTTAGGGCACCCTCCACCAGGCCCCCACTCATGTCTCCCAGCACCCCCACCCCCCAGCATCCAGGGGCACCCTCCACCAGGCCCCCACTCATGTCTCCCTGCACCCCCACCCCCCTGCATCCAGGGGCACCCTCCACCAGGCCCCCACTCATGTCCAACTCATGTCCCCCTGCACTCCCACCCCCCAGCACTGTAGGGCACCCTCCACCAGGCCCCCACTCATGCCCAACTCATGTCTCCCACCCCCTCCACCCCCCAGCAGTGCGATTTGCCAGGGTACGTGTATTCCAGGGGTGCGCGGGTAGACTTACACGCGATTTCATCAGGGTACGTGTATTATGGGTCCGCGTGAACTTCCACACGCGATATCAGCAGGGAACGTGTATCACGGGGTTCGCGGGAAGTTCCACACGCGATTGCCCTGGGTACGTGTATTTCGGGGTGCGCGGGAAGTTTCACACGCAAATTTGCAGGGTACGTGTATTTCAGGGGTGGGCGGGAATATTTACTCGCGACTGGGCCTGGGAGAGTGTGTTACGTGTATTCCTGGGGTGGGCGGGAAGATTTACACGGTCGCCTACAACGTGCAAAAAAAAAAAAGGTCCAATCCGGAAACACGTACGCCAGCATGAAGCAGGCGCACGTCCCGCGCAGCATAAAAGAGTGCGCAAACAACAAACAAGCTCAGACACCAGGATGAATATACCGTTCCTAGCAGCAGTGGCCGTGGGATACCGCAAGAGGAGGAGAAGGATAGTCAGGGCCAGAATCTTCACACCCAGAACCAGCCTATTTGGTATGCCTGATGACCAGGTGTATGGGAGGTACATGTTTCCACCACACATAATACTCGACCTGGTCAGTGAGTGGGAGGATGACCTCACATCACCCACCCTGTGCTCCCAAGCACTCAGCCCCCTGGAGAAGGTCCTCAATGTACTGCACTTCTTGGCTACCGGATCATTTCAGCGGACAAGTGCCATAGTGGGGGGGGTGTCACAGGCCACGCAGTCACGGTGCCTACACCAGGTGTTGGCCATCATCACTGCACGCCCATCAGTCCGCAGGCACATATACCTGCCCAGAACACCTGCAGAAAGGCAGGCTGTCAGCTAGGATTTCTACAGGGTGGCACAATTCCCCAAAGTGCTAGGTGCCATTGATTGCACCCATGTGGCTCTACGTCCCCCCAGGGCATCTGAGCACATCTATAGAAACCGCAAGCACTGGCATTCCATCAACGTCCAGGTAGTATGTGATTCCAAGGGGATCATCACCTCAGCATATGCCAACTATCCAGGGTCCACCCACGACAGCTTCATTTACAGGATGTCAACCCTAAACCGGGACATGGAAGCTGGGCGGCATGGCGATGCATGGCTGCTTGGTGAGTACAAATGCCACAGCACACGCATGCATGACAGATACAGAGTAATGTCAATACCCCACTAATGATCCCCATCACCACCTCCCCAGGGGACAGTGCCTACCCTCTGAGCACCCACATGATGACGCCAATTCGGAACCCCATCACGCCTCCAGAGGTAAGATGCAACACAGCCCATATTGCAACACGGGGCATAGTGGAGCGCACATTCGGAGTGCTCAAGTTACGCTTTCGCTCCGTTCTGGCGGGCAGCTGTTATACGCTCCCCCAGTAGTGTGCAGGATCATAGTGGCAGCATGTGTCCTGCACAATGTTGCAACACGCCTGGGCCAGGCTGTGGACATGGTGGTGCCCCCACATCCCCAACCATATGCATGCCCGTTGCGCATGGGAGGGGAAAGGGCACGGGGTGAGGCAGCCCGTACGCAGCTGGTGGCTAATTACTTCACATAGAAATCACACCCCTGTGGAGTGCACACAGCCCTGGCACATACCATCTGACAATCAATGATGACTCAATCTGACAATTATGATGAATTAAGGGACAGTTAACTGTCAGAACCATAGCAGCCTGAGATTTTTCATCTGGAAGTGTCACAATGTGTGCATCCCTACCTACACAAACACCACCAATGCAGTGTCATCAGAAGACACACTTCCATGCAGCAAAAATGAATACCCACTTGCAAAATACAACATGAGAACAGTGCCATGTCACCCAACCCCTCCCTGGCACGGCCACACAACACACCATAGCATGTCATGCTATGTGAGAGCAAACACATTAATCCCCACAACATGACCCAAGTGTCACAAACTACAGTGTCCCTAATGGAAACTAGACAGGCATGAAATGCTCACAGTAATGCAGGACCAACAACACACATTACCAAATACTTACCAATAATACTAATCACCTACACAACCTCCAACCTACCATAAACATGACAGTACGGACTTAAAAAATTGGTAGCCTCACTACCTGATAATGCCAGCACTTCGAACACTTCCAACTGTACAGTGTTAGCGCCACGCAAAAGTGTAGGTGCACTGCTTACAACATGGACTCCATTTCCAAAGTAGACCGCCTTGTGAAGACATGACAAATGGACCTGCAAATTAGGAGGATGAGAAAGATGCAGAGGCGCATATCAATACACCATGCAGTGTACAATACAACAACAATATGCACTAGGAATGTATACACAGTATTGACTACAGACTGCCCACACATCAAATGGGAGTCCACCGTCAATGTCACTTGGGCACACCCTTTGCAAGCCCATGGAAATGGGAAGCATCTGACCCAAATTCAGGATAAGCCTGCATGTGCCCAGCCACAATACAGCGTATGCCCACGGGAGCCACACAAGGCAACACACTGTCCAAAAAATCAAAAATCAAAAATCAAAAACAAAAATCAAAAATCAAAAATCAAAAATGGCCATGAATGGTCCCAGGGGGCTGGGGGAGGCCACCCAGGAGGTCCGAGGACAGGGTGCACACCAAAACCCACCTGTGTGGATCTTGCGGAAAAAAAACACCTCCATGGGTTCATGGCCTGCACGGCTACCCTATTGTGGGAGAATCGCTGCTCTCGCTCTCCTCACCCTCTGCAGCTGCATCAGGAGGTGGTGGCACTATGGGAGGCAGCCCACGCAAAGCCCTAGTCTGGTCCTCCATGGCTGCAAGCATGCGGGTGTGGAAGGTCTGGTTCTGGTGGATAATTGTGCGGAGGTCCCATGCAACAACTCACGGGATGCCCGGACCTCCTCCCTAGTTGCCTGCATCTCAGCTGAAAGCGTACGTGTGAGCTTCTCCAGCTGCTGTTCTGTCCTCGTGTTAGCTGAAGCCTCAAGTTCAACCAGAGTTACCCTGAGCTGACGGAGTTCCACATTCAGGGCTTCCCTGTGGCCCTGGGACTCAATAGAAATGTCTTCCCGCAGAGTCTCCAGTGCCGCCCGCCTGTCCCTGTTGGACGCCAACATGTCCTCCCTGTGTGACTGGCTAATGGAGTCTGTTGCCTGCTGTAGTTGTTCAATCAGCCTTTCTTGGGGCACAATGGAAGTGGCCACCCTATCCATGGCCTGAGCCATCATCTCAGTTGATGCTGCCTGTTGGTTTGCCATACCGTATATGGATTGCTCCCATGTGGTATTGCCAGGTGGCGTACGGCCACCGCGTCAGTGGGCACCACACCTGTCTGGGGCAAGGCGAACTGCGCCCTGCTGTGCCGGCACTGCCTGAGGCTGCAGGACTGCATTCCCCCTCTGATCTGCTGGCCCAGGAACAGGATCAGATGTAGCGGAGTGTGACCCTGCATCCGTAACCACCAAAGGCAGACCTACCAACACTGACATCCCCATTGAGGGTTCTACCCCTGGTGCAGGTGGGTTGGACAGTACAGAATCTCTCCCAGAAACACTTACCTGCGACGGCACGTAGGTCTCATAATCCGAATCGACACCTGAATAGAGCTCAGGGGAGTTGCACCCAGAGACAACCCTAGAGATGATGGTCTGCAGCAAGTGTGGGTTCTCACCCACCACCACACCACGTCCCTCACTGGTGCCCGGTCGGGCCTGAGACCCCTCCTGGGTCTGCACCATCTCCACAACCCCAGCAGTATCAAGGGCGTCATCCCCTGCAAAGACATGAAAGAAAAGAAATGGGAACAGGCATTAGCACCATGGCACACAATTAGGGGTTAGAAGCAACAGAAACAGTACTTCATTGACACATGTCCCACATGACTATAACCCTCCCATGCATGCAACTCCACATGCAATGTCACTGCGTGTGAAGGGGAGGCAAATGGCACACATTGATGACACCAAGATGGAAGACCAACACATTTGATGCATGCTGGCTAGCAGTGCCATCACACATTGGCCTGTGATTCGCATGTCCAATACACATACATGACACATGCCATCGCACAGATGGCATGTACCCTAGCCATGTCACACATGTGACAATAGGACTGAGAAATGCCTAGTGAAAGTGGTGGAATGCAGACAATCAGCCTGAATGAACACAGAATAATATGCAACTATGTTGTGGCAAGATGACACTTCAAGGGCAACTGGCGTGAGGTTGGGCTGAATGTCTACTGTTGCCAGAAAGGATACTGCAACACCCAAATCCTGGTGCGCAGAATGTATTGGATGAAGCACATGGGTGACCCAAACCACTCAGTCACACACCCCCTCACCTGGCACTCAATCAGAAGCACTCACACACACACCCTGCACATGGATGACACACACATGCATGTACACTCACCGGACAATGCCTCGTAATCTGGCAGGTCTCCCACGCCTTGGATCTGTTCCTCCGTGATGTAGGTCCCAGCAACATACTCATATGGAGTGAGTTCTATGTCCTCTGCTGGAGATCCACCTCCAGTCACTAGAGTTGCTGCATGACTTGAGGCCAGCTTTTTCTTTGCCCTGCGCTTCAGGTCATTCCAGCGCTTGTAGCAATCATTAGCTGTGCGCCTCACGAATCCAAGGGCACTTATGAGTTCCGCGATGGTCTGTCAGTGTGCCTGACATTGTGCAGGTGTGGTCTTGCATCCTGCAGTAATCACCATTTTGCTGTCATGTGCGGACACATACTCCACAAGTGCATCAAGTTCGGCCTGATTGAAGCTGGGCTTCCTTGGTGGGCTGGACTGTGTAGCCATGTGTGGGGCATCAGCCTGTACTGGACGAGCACTCTTCCTCTTCCACTTGGAAGGTGGTGGTGATACTGAGTGTCCTACGCCGCTCTGGACACTAGGGGCAGGAGCCCTGGTGGACTGTGGACTAGGAGTGTGGGAATGAACACTCACCATGGGACTTGGTGCAGGCATTAGCTGAAGTGTGATGTAGTCAGGGGGAAAGTCAGCAGGATGGACTAGGACAGACACTGTCCTGGCTGGGAGACTCAGAGCTGGGGTGGATAGAGCCACAGCTGCCCCTGCAGCCTCTCCACCCTGCCTACTCGGGGCAGCAGATGACATAGCTGCCCCTGATCCACGTGGGCTGGTGACATCAACGTGCACCGCCACATGTGGCCTAGACCTGCAGACCTGGAAGTCAGCCATGGAGTCACCCTGTGCCAGGTCTGGTGCCACAATGGGCTGGTCCAACAAGGGCTGAGCAGGGATGGTGTCAGTCACGTTACCCTCAACCAGGGGGGGCATGGGTGTCCCTGACTGGTCACCCACACATGGGGGGCTAGGGGCACCCTGCAAGTCCCGGCCACGTACCCTACTGTATCCACCATGGCCACCTCTTGTGGCTCGCCCAAATTTGCCACCCTTACCGCGTGCTCGCCTCCCAACCATGGCACTGATGTTGTTGTGCGTATGGGAGTTGCAGTAAACTATTGTCCTGGGCAATTGGGGGTCAAAGGGGTAGGCTACTAGATGGAATTCGTACCCTAGTGCTCTAGCAAGGCTGTATGTGACCCCTGGGGGAAGATGATGGGTCACGCAATGCACAGTCATCCCGAAAAAGGGAGATAATGTGCACGCAACCCCTCCTAGACCACGTGCGTGGAAAAATAAACCTGCACTACGCTGTGGCACCCAGAAACACAAAAATGAACGTATGCATGTCACACACAGCCTAGACTGACCTCTGAAGGGGTAGGCAACACACGGGGCAAGCACAGATGTGCGCGACTCATCGTCTGCCAGGAAATAACACGTTGGCAACACCCCCGCCAAAAGAAGAATTGTACGCTGTCTGAGGAGACAGGAAAACAGGAGAAGTGAACGCTGTTTGAGGAAACAGGCCCAGGAAAAAGACAAAAAGAGAAAAAGCTGTCAGAGGTAACAGGGAGTATGAACTTGGAACGCCGTGAAGTAAATCGCGTGTGAACCGACAAGAAGTAAGATTTCACCCACTCGCTCTCCACGAAAAGCACGTACAAGGAAATGGTGTTCTACACGTACCTTTTAAACATGCCCACACGTCCAGCGTCACTTCCGCATGTACACGCTAAGGCCCCATCCTCCAATTACACGAGCTGACACTCTGAGGTGCAGTCATTGAACGTGTACAGGGAAACGCCCACGCACGCACGTCACAGACGCACATACGCGCTGGTGGCCTTTGGGCCAATGAATTTGCGTACGTGTGCTGATGCGCTTACGCGCTAAGGCCCTTTCCTCGAATTACATGCATACATGCTGGATTTTCACGTGCCAAATCACTCCGTATCAAGCTGGCCATGAGTAAGCACACGGAAGACCATGCTCCTGCCCAGAAGGCCGAATTACTGCCCCCCACAGCCCCGAGCACGCTCCCGCCTGCCATCTGCTGCTGCTTGATTGCCTGCTGCCCATGTGCCCTGCCATTTGCTGCCTGCACATCAGCCAGGGGTGCTGTTGCTGTGACCACCCCTGCTGGAACCGAAGACTCCCGACTGGGAGTCCATCGCTCCACAGACCAGCCCCAGGACCCAGTTGCCCACCCATTCCTGCCTCTGGGGTTCTCATGTCGGGCACTGCAACATCTGGCACCACTGACAACCCCCGGCCAGAGAGGCAGAGGGGCACCAGCTTCACTGCCACCGAAGTTGGTGTCCTGGTGGAGCAAGTCCTGGGGCAGTATGATGCCCTCTTCGGAAGTTTGCGCGCCGACAAGGAAAGACGGACTCGGATCTGGACGGACATCGTGACTGCCATCAACGCGGAGGGGATGGCAGTCCGACTATTCCATCATGTCAAGAAGCGCTGGGAGGACTTCAGGTCCAGGACCCTCAACAAGGCCCGGCGCCTCTTGAAGGCAGTGGATGCTAAGGGGCACCGGGGCCACTTGTTGGGCGATCAGATGAGTCCTGGAATGCCTATCCCCAGCGCTCCACGTCCAGGTCCTTGAGAGGCAGACCCGTCTGGAGTCGAGCGGTAAGTATACGTGCATCATGATTGTGAGCTGTGCGTGTGGTGATGTGCCAGTAGTGTGCAGGTTGCACATGTGTTTTTATGGGGCTAAGTATGGGGGGGTGTACAGGGCCATGAGGCTAACACATGCAAGGGCTGTCATGTGTGAGACATGGATGGTGCTTGTGTGTGTAGGCTTGCATGCCAAATGCAGTTGTGTGGGCACACATGTTTGGATGAATGTGTATGTAAGTAGGCATGTTCGTGATATCACACATGGATGTTGTTTTCAGCTGCATGTATCAGCACTGTGTACATGTGCATGTGTGTGTATTTGACAAGGGTGCAACAGTGATGCAACATGGATGCATGTGACAGCGGAATGTGGAAGCCTGATTGGCAGATGTGACATGGATGCCAATCTGAACACTGCAACAGTTGGCAGAGGTGTACACATGCATGCAAGTGTGGTGGTGTGTGTGCATGTGTAGTGCACTCCCTGTGTTGCATGTGATGTCTGGCTCACCTTTGCCTGCTCATGCTGTTGTATGTGTATGGATGGTGCTGGCTGTTGCGATATGGCTGTGGTATGGCTCATGTGTGCGAGTTGAAATGACATGTGTGTTGGCGATTGTGATGCCATGTCTGAGGTTTGCCAATGCCACTCATGTACAACTGTCATGTGTGTATGTGTCTATTGTACAGTGCCCTGATGCCTGTGTTTTATTTCTCCCTGTCTGCAGCGTCAACTGATGAAGAGGGCGGAGAAGGTGCTGTGGAGCACAGCGGCGGGGATCGCACCGCCAGCCGGAGACGCAAGGCCCGGCTCCCCTCCCAGGTTGTTATCTCGTCAGGGAGTGAGGAGTCCGGTGCCGCGTCCCAGGCCGCAGCTGCTGCGGGGAGGTCCAACTCCTCGGCAGCAGAAGGGGCAGCTGGGACCCCACAGGGCCCAACGGGGGAAGATTGCACGGAGTCATCTAGGTTGGTGGGGGGTTTGATGGAGGAGGAGGCCGTGCAAGCGACAGAGACGGGGTCTGGAGGTGGGGATTCCACTGGTGCTAGTGGTGCAGTGCAGGACCAGGGACAGGAGGCAGCACAGGCCGCCGCGGAGGTGCCTGTGTGCAATCCTGTCCCTGATCCTGTCACTGCATCATCTTGCACCAGCAGGGATGCCTACATCCAGACCTGTTTTCAGGCAGGGGATGAGCTCACTACAACTGGCCTTCCTCTGCCTGCGGACGTGGCTATCCAGGTACGGGTTGAGCCTTTCCTGACTGGTGTGGCGTTGCGTCAACGGGCCATGCGAGGTGACCTGCAGTCTTTTCATGAGGAGACTGCACGTCATCTCGAATGGCTCGTTGACCGCGTCGGCCTACTGGGACAGGTCACCCAGGCCGGATTCCTCCGTTTGCTGCAGCTTGCTCCGGACCCCCTCCTCAACTGAACACCCTGTGCGCCAGTCGTCCTCCGTGCCATCTTCCCACCCATTTGTCACCTGGGTGCCCTGTGGAGCTGCCTCTGACGGTGCAGCCAGGTTGGTGGAGGAGGCATCCCTGCCACAGTCGGGAGTCGGATGTCCAGCAGGGGTGGCCACATCAACGACTGCACCCCAGCCGGTGGAGGATGTGCAGGCAGCAGGAGCCAGGGCACGGGCACAGGCACAGCAGAAACGAGGAGGGAGCCATGATGGCTCGGGGCCTTCGACATCGGAGGGGCAGGCATCGGCCGAAGGGCAGCAGGACCCAGGACGGGAAGTGTCTTCCGTGTGGCAGCGGTTGGGCCACGCCATAGATGCGGAGCGGCAGCGGGCGTAAGAGGCACGGCTCACGATGGTCAGGGCGGAGAACTCCATGCAAAGGGCCCTGAGGCGGCCGAGTGCCTCGAGGCAATCTGCAGGGAGTTGGAGGTGAACATGTCGTCGGCCCTGCGGACCCTCGGGGCCATGGAGGAGGACCGCCTCCGGGACATTGAGCAGGAGTTCGTTGATGCCCTGGCCCGGAGCATCCCGAAGTGAGCCGTCGGACTGGCCCGCTGCCCTTGTAAATAGTTCTGTAGTTAGTGTTAGGTTTCCTTTGCTTTTTTATATTTTTTGGACCTTTTGGACAATGGACCACATTTTTGTATATCGTTTTTTTTATTAGGTAGTGTTATTAGGTAGGTTACATTTCTTCTGTTGGGATCATGGACCCTGGATTGTTTATCTGTATATAGTTGACTGTTGGGAATTTTTTTTTAAATTTTGATTTTACCCATGGAGCAATGGTTTTTGGTTTTAATTTTCCATTGGATTTACTTTTGTGAACTGTGACTTTGGACACCTTTCCTTTGGATTATGATTTGTGGTTTTACATTATTTTACGGACATGCTGCTTTTAGTTTTTAATTCCCATTTTCGTTTGTTTATTTTTGATTCCATTTATGTTGCTTTTAATACATATTTTTTCATCATACTTCAATGTGTAGTATCATCGCCTTGGTTTCATGCATGTCATGATATGGGTTTTGACATTCACTGACACCCATTGTGTGTATGTGAGGGACATGTGTTCATTTACATACTTGCCATTGGGGTTGTATCATGTAATTGGCATTTCTAAGTGGGTGGATGCAATACGTGGGTGGGTGTTTGGCATGTGGAGGCTGCCCATAAGGGCCAGGGATCTAGATTGTGATGACGTGTTGGCTGGGGGACATGTGTGGGGGCCTGCTGGCAGGTGCCCCTGACTGCTGGGGGGTGGCGGTGCTGGGAGACAGGAGTGGGGGCCTGGTGGAGGGTTCCCCTGGATGCAGGGGGTGGAGGTGCGGGGAGACAGGAGTGGGGGTCTGGTGGAGGGTGCCCTACAGTGCTGGGGGGTGTGGGTGCTGGGAGACAGTAGTGGGGGCCTGGTGGAGGGTCCCCCTGGATGCAGGGGGTGGGGGTGGGTGTGCAGGGAGACAGGAGTGGGGGCCTGGTGGAGGGTGCCCCTGGATGCAGGGGGGTGGGGGTGCAGGGAGACAGGAGTGGGGGCCTGGTGGAGGGTGCCCCACAGTGCTGGGGGTGGAGGTGCAGGGGGACAGGAGTGGGGGCCTGGTGGAGGGTGCCCCTGGATGCAGGGGGGTAGGGGTGCAGGGGGACATGAGTGGGGGACTGGTGGATTGTGCCCAAGGATGCAGGGGGGTGGGGGTGCGGGGAGACTTGCGTTGGTGGGCAGTGGTGCAAGGTGACATGTGGGTTGGCTGGGGGGCATGGCCATGGTGGATGGCCTGCCTGTGGGACATGTGGAGGGTAGTCCCCTGTGGTGTGGGCCACCTGCAGGGGCCGTGGAGGGTGTAGAGTGAACAGCTGGGAGGACCCACACGGCCGATTCATGTGTAGGACTCCACGGCACACCCGGAATATACGTAGGCTGCTGGATTCGCGTGTGGAATTTCCTGCGCACCTTGGAATACACATACCCTGCTGAAATCGCGTGTGAAATTTCACGCAACCAGAAATACACGCACCACGGACAATCGCGTGTGGAACTTCCCACGCACCTTGGAATACACGTACCCTGCTGAAATCGCATGTGAAACTTCACGCGCAACCAGAAATACACGTACCACGGACAATCGCGTGTGGAATTTCCCGCGCACCTTGGAATACACGTACCCTGCTGAAATTGCGTGTGGAACTTCCCGCGCACCCCGAAATACACGTACACAGGGCAATCGCGTGTGGAACTTCCCACGCACCCCGAAATACATGTACCCAGGGCAATCGCGTGTGGAACTTCCTGCGCACCCCGAAATACACGTACCCAGGGCAATCGCGTGTGGAACTTCCCAAGCAACCCCGGAATACACGTACCCAGGGCAATCGCGTGTGGAACTTCCCGCGAACCCCGTAATACACGTACCCTGCTGATATCGTGTGTGGAAGTTCACGCGGACCCATAATACACTTACCTTGATGAATTTGCGTGTCAGACTACACGCGCACCCCTGAAATACACGTACCCAGGCGAATCGCACTGTTGGGGGGTTTGGGTGGTGGTAGACAGGAGTGGCTGCCTGGTGGAGGGTGCCCCTGGATGCTGGGGGGTGGGGGTGCAGGGAGACAGGAGTGGGGGCCTGGTGGAGGGTGCCCCTGGATGCTGGGGGGGTGGGGATGCAGGAGGACATGAGTTGGACATGGGTGGGGGCCTGATGGAGGGTGGCCCTGGATGCAGGGGGGTGGGGGTGCAGGGGGACATGAGTTGGACATGAGTGGGGCCTGGTGGAGGGTGCCCTGCACTGCGGGGGTGTGTGGGTGCTGGGAGACATGAGTGGGGGCCTGGTGGAGGATGCACCACAGTGCTGGGGGTGGGGGTGCAGGGGGACATGAGTTGGACATGTGTGGGGGCCTGCTGGCAGGTGCCCCACAGTGCTGGGGGGTGAGGGTGCTGGGAGACATGCGTTGTTGATCAGTGGTGCAAGGTGACATGTGGGTTGGCTGGGGGGCATGCCCATGGTGGATGGGTTGCCTGCGGGACATGAGCAGGGGTGCAGGGTAGTCCCCTGTGGTGTGGGCTGCCTGCAGGGGCCGTGGAGTGTGTAGAGGGAACATCTGGGAGGACCCACATGGCGAAATCACGTGTAGTACTCCCCGCGCACCCCAGAAATACATGTGCCCTGATGGAATTGCATGTGATAGTTCCCGCTCATCCCGGAAATACACGTACCCTGCTGAATTTGCGTGTGATACTTCCCGCGCACCCCTGGAATACACGTGCCCTGATGGATTCGCGTGTATTACTTCACGCGCACCCCTGATGTACACGTACCCAGGACATTCGCGTGTGAAACTTCCCGCGAACCACTGAAATACACGTTCCCCGCTTGGCGTTTGCTGTTTGGCAGCCCTGTGAACTGGTCCAGGGTTAGCGCAGACATTTGCGATGAATTGGGAATTTTGATGGCTTTTCCTTGCGCAAGGGTGTTCTTGGGGGCGTAACAGGCGCTGCTGCAGGGTCGCTGCGCCACTCTGCGACACGGCTGGTTTTGGAGGCTAAAATCCATGAATACACTGTGCGATGAAATGGATTTTTTCGCACGCGGCTGGCGCAGTGTATCGCACGGGGACACAGTGCGCCAGCTGCGTGCGCCACTTTTGTGCGAAATTCTATGAATTACCCTGCTAGTGTTTTAATCATTTCTAATTTTACTTGTGTTTTAGTAAGAAGCAAACAATGTATAGGTACAGCAGTAGCACCAACATGTGTATATGCATGTAAAAGAAAGCAAATGCAGTTGCTAAACACTGGTGAGGTATTATTAAGGGGCGCTTGATGTGAGCAGGTGGAGCATGGTGGCACTATAAGGAATCTGATAGCAATGGTTGGAAACGTTAGATTTATATGTAAGGAAAAATGCTGTTCTTTTAAAAATGTCTATTTTAAGCAGAATTTTACTGAAGCTTAAAACATGCATAGGCTCATTAGGAGCTACACCATTTGTAAACATTTTTACAAATAAGGAAAAAGCTCTTGCAAAAGATATCTACAATACTATTAACTGACACTTGATGTAAGCAGATGCAATATGTTGGTACTACATTTAATCTGGTAGCAGTGCCTGCAAAATAGTGTAGCTTTTTATGTAGGCAATCGTGCTGCATTTTAGGGATGGCTATTTTTAATAGAATCTGAGTAACACACTTAGCATTTGTACGTGTATGAGCAGCAGTAACTTTTTTTTATTCTGTAAAGTCACAAATAATGCACTTTCCGAACAGTTTTGTACTACAATTAACTGCCACTTGATGTGAGCAGGTGAAAAATGGTTCCAATACATGACATTTGATAGTGATTAGAAAAAATAGCATTTTCATATGGAGATGCTTATTACAGAGTCTGTGGTAGTGACCATGTATATATATTTAAAAAGGTGATGAAAACATGACTTGTAAACATACAAGCATTCCTGTACTATATCTTCTTAGATGTAGATATTGAATCTGCAAATAGAAATCTGGAAGAGTTTGAACAGTAGATTCTATCATAGAGGAGGCTGTGAATGTAGGATACATGAACTCTTAGAGTAGAAAGGCACATCTGAACTGTTGAAGTAAGGTGACAGGGTAGCAAGTAAAGATTTTGCATGCGATTGATGGATGAATGTGTGACTGTTAAAAAGTAGCCAATGAGGGAGTGATACATAAATAAATGTGAAAAGGGTAGAAGGGCTGCCCTGAGCGTGATGTCCACAGATGCCATCTAGGCCCTCTAATGATGCCCTGCATAGAAGAAATACTGCGGAGACTGTGGATAGTCACAAACATTCACATATGTTGGGGGATTAGCCAATCAGAATTCCTGGTTGTGGAAGAGTTGAAGTGTGCAGCAGCACCGGGTAGGAAGTGTTTCATTTATTGTGTGACGTTCTGGAAGCATGACTATGAACAAGAAGACTGTCTGGATGTTAGGAAATTTGTGGATTCATTAGGTGAAGGTATATGCAGAGCAACTTGGCATCTCTGAAAAACTTGGATTTGAAGGAGTGGTGATGCTTTTTTATGGAGTTTATGGATTGAACTGGAGTGCATTATTGCCCTTGTGTGAAAATAGGGTGTGTTTCAAACATTGAGAAATAATTATATTACAATATCCGTGCAGTTTGCTATGAAAGATAGGTTTAGAAGACTAATGGAACTGTTTCCAGGTACAAAGATTTTTTTTTCAGCGATTACTCAAAGGTAGATGTGGAAAAGATCACACGTGTTTTGTCCACAAATCGAAAAAGTCCGGGCAGAATGTTAATCACGCTGTACGTGCTTTTTTACATGATGTAGGAATTACATTTTTTCACAATTAGAATATACAACATGATGGATTAAACATTTTTCAAAGAGATGGAGTATATTTAACAGATGTTGGAAATTCGTTTTTTCTTTCCAATGTTCAGAATGCTTTGAAACAGATGTGAAAAAAACTCAAAAAGAAAGAAGACTATGTAGAAAAACATGTGGTAGTAGGAAACATAAAAGAAACACAAAATATAAAAAAAAGGTTGTAAAAGAAAAATGCCTATTTTAAGAGTCACCACTTTATATTAAGGAAAAGATACAGTACAGTATGCAGACTATTATACAATCTGTGGACTAAATCGGGACAGAAAAGGAAGGAAAATGATGGTGTTGGGTGGAAGAGTAAAAGCCTTGTTTATGGATGGCTGAAACTCTTACTTTGCACTTTACACTTGGTATTTGTTTTTTGTATGATAGTGACATTTATTTGGGACAGAAAATAATTTCTGTCTCTTCCTTTTCTTTAGCTCTACCATACAAAAGCTACATTATTTCCATTAGCATAGAACATAATGATAAAGAAAATGTTGGAGAATCTTATAGACTCTAGTTACTTTACGGAGTGGTGCTGAGTGGAGCAGTCCCTACAGTGGGCTGTGTATTTCAGTCTGTCTTTGCTGGCCATTCTTTTGAGGTAGAGTTAAACCTTAAGAACCCCTGAAGTTCCCAGAGCTGAGTGTGGCTGACCGGAGCAGTCCCTGCAATCCAAAGAATTGACTGGTGACACAGTCAGGCAGCAAACTCTATAAATTACTTTCAGCATCAAGGAAACTTTCTACATCTGTGAGTCAACAAACTCATCTGTTTCCTGACATTGCTGCAATAAATAGACTATTGTGTGACTTTTTGTGTACTATTTATTAGTTCACTCTTGTGACTTTGTCAAGAAACACGGCCATCAACTAGTTACGGGTGAAGCTCTTACAGCAAACGCACTTCGTGTGACACTCACACCAATAGGCAAAGACTTGCGTATTAAGCATGCGAGGATACTGTGGGGCTTGTCCCTTTGATCCTCGGCACTATTGGCCTAACAACCACAGACATATAGACTGTCCCTCTTATACGCACTGGCAAAGTTCTGCAAGTAAAAGAGCAAGGAGTCTGCAGGGTAAATCCCTTTGATCCTTGGCTCAGACCTAGTAGCAGATTATGAAAGGGACAGCGAAGCGATACATGTTGAGGAGGGACAACACACTCTCTTTGCACAAGACATCCACGCAAATGGTAGCCAGTCAGTTAGCATCCCAGGCAATCAAGAAACTGGGGAAAATGTCGATGTTTTTTCCTAAACGGCCCGAAAGCTTTTCAGTTAAGCAATAAAAGACAGTTGTGTCATTTCCGATCAAACCCTTATCATAATAAACGACTCAACAATGGCAAAAGGAAACATAGATATTTCAGAATGAGAAGTGTCGGGACAAGTCCTAATACAGGTAGAACATCATGCAAACACCTCTACCTTTGATGCCTGCATAAGCCTGGAAAATGAAATACGCGCAATTGAAAATCTACAAGACCGCCTTAGTGTATCTCCAGGTTTATTTAGAACTCAAGGCGAACTTAGTAGTGAGATACTGGATACATTACTTCCAGACTGAGACAGAATGTATGATTCTGTCACTACACAAGATCGCAGCTCTCTTCCCTTTCAGGGAAACAAGTCAAACTGTAATGAATCAATAGATGGAGCCTCAACGTCCCTTGCTGCCCTAAATCTGCTTCTGTAAACATTCATACGATTATATGACACCGTGGCCCATGAAGTAAGAATAAATACTCAGTCTCTGAAGGTGATAAAGGTATTGCTGGCGAATGGGGTACCATGGGAAGTACTGAACAGCAGCAGGAGCTCTGAGACATGGGGCTCATCTGTACCATCTCTGAAACAGGCAGAACCAAAAGTGACAATTCTTACCAAAGTAACTCCAAATCGCACATGAGATGAAACATCAGCAAAACAGAGTAGAATTGAACCTTATAGTAAGGGGGAAATAACATGAAATGTCGAGCAACAATCTAGAACAAAGGTTCTCAAATGTTTCTGTGCAATATTGTGCCAGTTGAAAAAAGGATAAATCGAAAAAGTCCTCACAGGAAACCATGTGCCTTAATGATGGAAGTCAGAGAACAGTGGCGCTGCGGGAGGGCAGAATAGGCAAGAAAGAACTGCCCAGAATTAAAGTTACTAAAACAATGCAGAATAAAAGTGAACTTTCCTTGCTGAAAGATCCAACAGAGACAAACAACTCCGGCACAAAATTTGAAAGTCCTGGAACACCGATAGTGGACTTAACAAGGAACTCAATCAGAAGAAAAAATGAGTTCATAAGAAACATTAAAAATACAGAGAGTATGAAGAAAACCAGAAGTCTGACACCTCTACAACTTCAAATCAGAGGCTACAGTTCTCAAGAAAGAGAGCGTTCTAATCACAACTTTCAAGACCATGAGCATGCCCAAAGCAAGCGAGCAGGATGTCCAACTTTCAGAATGCTTTGAAGCAGATGTTGTGAAAAAAACTCAAAAAGAAAGAAGACTATGTAGAAAAACATGTGGTGGTAGGAAACATAAAAGAAGCACAAAATATAAAAAAGTGTGTAAAACAACAAAGCCTCTTTTAAGAGTCACCAATATATTAAGGAAAAGATACTGTACAATATGCAGACTATTATACAATCTGTGGACTAAATCGGGACCGAAAAGGAAGGAAAATGATGGTGTTGGGTGGAAGAGTAAAAGCCTTGAGTTTGACTGGCTGAAACTCTTACTTTGCACTTTACACTTGGTGTTTTTTTTTTATGATAGTGAAATGTATCTGGGACAAAAAATAATTTCTGTCTCTTTCTTTTCTTCATCTCTAGCATACAAAAGCTACATTATTTCCATTAGCATAGAACATAATGATAAAGTAAATGTTGGAGAATCTTATAGAGTCTAGTTACTTTACGGAGTGGTGCTGAGTGGAGCAGTACCTACAGTGTCCTGTGTATTTCAGTCTGTGTTTGCTGGTCATTCTTTTGAGGTAGAGTTAAACCTTAAGAACCCCTGAAGTTCCCAGAGCTGAGTGTGGCTGACCGGAGCAGTCCCTGCAATCCAAAGAGGTGACTGGTGACATGGTCAGGCAGCAAACTATATAAATTCCTTTCAGCATCAAGGAAACATTCTACATCTGTGAGTCAACAAACTAAATAAATAGACTAGTGTGTGACTTTTTGTGGACTATTTATTAGTTCACTTTTGTGACTTTGTCAAGAACCACGGCCATCAACTAGTTACGGGTGAAGCTCCTACAGCAAACGCACTTTGTGTGACACTCACACCAATAGGCAAAGCCTTCCATATTAAGCATGCAAGGATACTGTGGGGCTTGTCCCTTTGATCCCCGACACTATTGGCCTAACAACCTCAGGCATATAGACTGTCCCTCTTATACGTACTGGCAAAGTTCTGCAAGTAAAAGAGCGAGGAGTCTGCAGGGTAAAATTCCTTTGATCCTCGGCTCAGTCCTAGTAGCAGATTATGGGAGGGAAAGCGAAGCGATACATGTTGAGGAGGGACAACGTACTCTCTTTGCACAAGCCATCCACGCAAATGGTAGCAAGTCAGCTAGCCTCCCAGGCAATCATGAAACAGGGAAAAATGTTGATGTTTTTTCCTAAATGGTCCCGAAAGCTTTTCAATGAAGCAATAAAATACGGTTGTGATATTTCTGATCAAACCCTTATCAGAATAAACGACTCAATAATGGCAAAAGTAAATATAGATATTTCAGAATGCGGAATATCATGACCAGTCCTAACACAGGTAGAACATCATGAGAACACCTCTATTTTTGGCACCTGCATAAGCCTGGAAAATTAAATACGTGCAATCGAAAATCTACAAGACCACCTTAGTGTATCTCCAGGTTTATTTAGAACTCAAGCCGAACTTAGTAGTGAGATACCGGATACATTACTTCCAGACTGAGACAGAATGTATGATTCTGTCACTACACAAGATCGCAGCTCTCTTCCCTTTCAGGGAAACAAGTCAAACTGTAATGAATCAATAGATGGAGCCTCAACGTCCCTTGCTGCCCTAAATCTGCTTCTGTAAACATTCATACGATTATATGACACCGTGGCCCATGAAGTAAGAATAAATACTCAGTCTCTGAAGGTGATGAAGGTATTGCTGGTGAATGGGGTACAATTGGAAGTACTGAACAGTAGCAGGAGCTCCGAGACATTGGGCTCATCTGTACCATCTCTTAAACAGACAGAACCAAAAGTGACAATTCTTACCAAAGTAACTCCAAATCGGACATGAGAGAAAACATCAACAAAACAGAATAGAATTGAACCGTATAGTAAGGGGGAAAAAAACATGAAATGTCAAGCAAAAATCTAGAACAAAGGTTCTCTAATGTTTCTGTGGAATATTTTGTCAGTTGAAAAAAGGATAAATCGAAAGAAGTCCTCACAGGAAACCATCTTCCTTAATGACGAGAGTCAGAGAGCAGTGGCAGTGGGAGAGGGCAAAATAGGCAGCAAAGAAATGTCCAGAATTAAAGTTACTAAAATAATACAGAATAAAAGTGAACTTTCCCTGCTGAAAGATCCAACAGGGACAAACAACTCTGGCAGAAAATTCAAAAGTCCCGGAACATCGATAGTGGACTTATCAAGGAACTCAATCAGAAGCAAAAATGGGTTCATAAGAAACATTAAAAATACACAGAGTATGAAGAAACCCAGAAGTCTGACACCTCAACAACTTCAAATCAGAGGCTACAGTTCTCAAGAAAGAGAGCACTCTAATCACAACTTTCAAGACTATGAGGCCGCCCAAAATAAGCGAGCAGGATGCCCAACGTCAAAAATCTGGCCTTTAGTGGAAAACAACAGAGGTCAGTTTCGACAAGCAACAGAGTACTTTCTTATTTTTTAATCAATACGTGAACTCAATCATAACATCTCTTTAAATAGAAGTAGACTGCTCACAGTGTTTTCTCTTCCACAACTACAGACTATATCATTGGCAGATATCAAGTATGTCCACCTCTTCGTCTATGACAATTTGGGGAAATGTGCAGCTTATTTCCATTAAAAAATGGTGGCGAAATCAGTAATTGAACAACAGGAAGAAATTCTACTACAGGGCTATGAATGTTACTACGCATGGCAACCCAAAGATAGGGTAATGGATCAAGGGAAGCCCAGGATTAAAGTAACCTGCCATTTCGATACTGAATACCAAAAAGAAACTATCAACCATCATGAAGTGTCGAAGTAGACCAGGCTTTTCTGAGACTTGGCATATCCTCAGTTGGAATTCTAGAGGATAAAACTCTTTCCTAAATGACAACATAAATTCAATGTGGGAAAAATGTAACATCATTCTTTTACAAGAAACCTGGCTGAAGAAAATGCCTGTGTGGGACAGTTTTTTGATTATACTGAAACCAGCTAAAAAGGCACCGAGAGGTAGACCAATGGGAGGCCTTTTAACAGCGGTAAGGCAACTAATGCCCTGTCGGCAACTGAAATCATCACTAAGTCTGAGGCAATACTGGTCACGGTGATCATGGCTACTAGGGAAATCCTTGTGATCAATATCTACTTCAATTAACTGAACGTCACTCACGAGGTGGTCATGAATGAAGTGGAAGACATTTTAATTTCCTGGTTATCTGAGAACCTGCAAGGGCGTATTGTAATAGCCGGACATTTTAACTGTCAATGCTTAGTTGCAGTCTTTGATTGGGAGGATCTAGATGGGGACAGGATAATTGTACTAACAACCCACACAGTAGGGAAGGCCAAGTTAGGGGGAGGATTTGGTCTAGATTTCTCTCAAGCTGGCCTTTTAGACAAACAAACTTGCTAAATGGAGTTCTCCTTAAAGCCACACCAACATGGCCTAACGTCTTCACTGCCTCTGTTATTGATTATAGCTTGAGCAAATAGGTCATATGACAATCATTAAAACCAAAATGAGCGATCATGCAAAGTTGCAAATATCTCTAGTCATAGAGGGGCGTCAGGTAGTCAGGGAGCCAGTGTCAAAGAAATCACTAGTGGCCTCTAACTCGGGAAACAGGGTAGCCCAATACTGTCACAATCCAAAAGAAGCACATTTAGAGCTATTGGAATGGTGGTGTACATTCAGTAGTGGAGTGAAATGCGAGCAATCTTTACCTGAAAACTTTCCCAAATGAATAGCTAGACTGAGGAAACCAAGAGTAATTAGACCACCTAACAAACTACATATCCCTCTCCACCGCAATAGAGAAAAACATGGTAGGGAGATTCAGAAATGGAAACGCCCAATGAGCAAAGAAATCAGGATTCTGCTCAAACGTAGAGACCGGACCTGGGCAGAGAAGGCAGCCAACAAAAAAATCCTAAAACAAAACAAAGAAATTGGTGCAAATTACATAACACACACAAATATATCAGTAACAACCATAAGTTCCTACACACATTTTCAAAAAGATACATGAGATATTTTGTGGCTTGATTCTTAACAACAAAAACAAATCACAAGTAGTCACATAAGCTACGGGGGTGTGTGAAGGGGCGTATTTTGAGTTTTTCTCAAACAAATATGATGTTAACAGGGATGGTATAGATCCAGTTAATTCACCTCAATCAACCACCCCTTTTCAATCAATTGTCTTTGATCAAACAGACATTGAGATTGTAATCAATAAAGTAAAGAACTTGAGAGCCAGCAGTCCTGATAGGGTAATGAACCATATCTTTATGGATAATCCGGCACTTTGGGTGGATAGTCTGTTCCACCTATTTACTCATCTAGCTCAAAAGAACATGTGTCTATCCTTCCCCGTGGGCTGATTCAGTTCTTGCCCCAATTTTTAAAAAAGGGAAAAGAAAGGAACCATCCGGTTACAGACCAATTTCATTACTGGATACATCATCAAACGTCTTTGCAAATACAGTGCTTAAGGAACTTTCGACCTGGCCAGGAAAAACTCACTGAAAGGTTATGGGTACAATACAAAGACTGATATGCAGGGAAATGTCTTCTCTGTGAAAGGGACAGTGAGCTAAAGACTTGGCAGAATCTCTCCCAGGGGTTACTCACACAAGAACAGGTCATTGGGCTGTGTTCGTGCTGGTGGAGAGATTCCCAGGCCCCCCCTTGTTTTACAATACAAAGTGATCTTGCCTTGAAGGCCGTATTTGATAATGTTGTCACTGCTAAGTTATGGGTGAAGCTGTCAGAGTGGCCGATAGATCCATCTCTTCTTAGTATGGTGCAGCTGCTGCACTCTGACAATGCCACAAGAGTTAGGCTAAACACCCTAGGAGACTTGTCCAGGAAGATTAATTTGAAAAAAGGAGTCCAACAGGGTACTTCTTGCCCACACCTTATTTAATCTGTACTTAGCATGCCTGTGGCACAGTAGTGAGGCGTGGGGAGGTTTCGTACCAACATGGGCGGGGCTGAAGCTGAGGTGTATCGCATTCGCAGTTGACATCTTTCTAAAGGATTACACCCCGGCAGGCCTCCAAGGGCAACTTTTTGGGGTTGAAAATTACTTCAAAGCAAATTCACTAGAAATGAATATAGATCAATGTTGCGTTATGGTCAGCACGACCAAAAGAAAGAGCAAAGAGTACTCCTGGAAATTGAATAACATTACAATGCAGCGAGTTGACTCTATCCGCTACTTGGGGCTTGAGATGGCAGTCAAAAACCAGCACGAAAAACAAGTAGCTAGAATTGTAGAAAAAATCTTGTTGTTCATATCAATGTTAAAATTAACAAAAGGTAAATTGTGCTTATACTCTTTGTTCCAGTGATTGAGCCCTACAGAGTCAAAGTTTCTTCAATGGTCCTGTACTGGTGTGAATTGATAAACTTCAAAGACAGGAAGTTCTTAAAGGAAACATTTTGAACAGATCTTGGGTCTCTTGAATTATGTTCTGATAAGCATTATCAGATTGGGGTTTGGTCTTGTATCTTGGTGGTCCCAGTATATCAATAGGAGTTTATCCCTGGCTGATGGCTTAGATCGAGCAGGTGCACATTCACTTGGGTTCTATTTTAAGGCCCTATCGATGCAAGGCACAATTTCCTTCTTGAAAAAGCTGAGGAAAAGATGTGAGAATGTTTGCACTGTGTTGGATATAAATGGAACAGAATCTGAAATTGTCCTTAACCTCTTACGTGTCAGGGTATTATTGAAGTCTATGTAAAAAGCACAAGTATACTCAAAAAATCGGACAGATGTACAAACTTGTCTGATCTTGCATGATTAAACCTGTATGCGGGAAAGCATTTACTGTACTTACCACCATATCAGCTAAGATCTTACCTGGCAAAATTTCCACGTTCAAAACATTGTGATTGGTACTTAAAATTCAGGCTAAACTGCCTTCCTACGTTGGAAGTCGTAGGCCCCAAACTAGGATTTGTGCAGGAATTACGTACCTGTAGAGTGTGTGGATCTGATTCCACTGAGACATTTTTTCATCAGTGATGTCATCAATGAGATTTGTGATGGCATCTTTGATGCCATGGGTGTTAGTCCTTGCAGTGCACACTGGTGGCGTGAGTTATGGTTGCTTAGCTTACCATACATTGCAATTTTTTTTTTTTTTTTAGGTTTTACCTGTAACCATAATGTCCCTATAACAACATTTTTCCATTGAATTGCATAGGTTTTTGCTTGTGCAACTTAACACTTAACTATAACGTCCCTGTAAAGTTTTCCCATTGAATTTCATAGGTTTTTGATAGTGCAACTTTACCATAACGTCCCTTTAACAACGTTTTTTTTAGTGATTTTTTATAGGTTTTTAGCAAGGCACTGGAACCAGAACGTTGCTTTAGCATAGTGTTTTCAGTAAAGGCGACAGTTTTTTAGTAGCATAACTTAACCATAACGTCCCTTTAACAACGTGTTTTCAGAGAGTATGGACTGGAAAGTACCAAGACCAGAACGTCACTACAATGTAGTAAGCACACTGAAGTTTGTCTACTAACTGCATAGGTGCTGCAGTAAACAATAGCAGAGAAGCATAATGTCTCATTTATTACAGAGCAATTAGAGTGCTGGTAGAAAATTCCCCTTATGACGCAATGACTTACACTACTAAACCCATTGGTACGCACCGTACTGTGAAGCATACATTATTTAATATATATTTCTATATGTACAGCAAACACATTTTTATTTTCTCTGAGAGAATGTATTGGAAAGGAAAGCAAGGCAGCACAAGTGGCAACCCTTCCACAAAAGCATACAGCCATAGCAAACAAAAGAAACTCTGTGCATAGCAAAAAGCTCAGGCTGGAAACCAAAGTGGAAAAATTGGTTAACAATTGTGCCGGCTGAAAGGTTGCATACAAGTGTGTATTATTGGCAAAATGAAACAGATCTTGTAGACCTGCACGTGTACCCCTTCCCCATGTCAAAGGGTGCCATCCCCTCAAAATCCGTGTGATTGGAGATGTTAAGGTGATACCTCAATGTCTTCCTCCCCTCACAACCAACTTGAGGAAATCCCCAATTCACCCCAATAAGTATCCACTTATGCTACCTCTCCCCTTTCCTAATGTTGTGTATGAATGTGTACAAGTAAACGTTAATAAGTGAAAGGTTGTTGCGCGTATGTGTAATATGTTTTTTTGTTGAAATGCCGTTCTCACTCAGCGGCACACAGTCCTCATTGGAATGACCGCAATTAAGGAAAAGGTAGGCGTCCTACAGACAAAGCATTTTCCCGGCCTATCCACAATGACAATGGTGGCATCCATACGATGCCAGCATGCTTCGCATGGAGTCCTCCACCTACGATGATGCGTGGGAGGGGACATTTGGTCGTTGTGCAATTACACACATGTATATCTGTTCCTCTGTGTCCTGGTAACACTGCCACTGTGCAGCATATGCAAACAAACGTTAATTAGGTTGCAGTGCCCACCGACGGCCAACAAGTACATATACAGATAAACATCCCACCTGCTATACCCTATAAACAGCCAGCATCTCCCAAAATTCTCGGCACACGTGTGGCGCCCTATAATTCAGTATAGAAGTGGCAATGGTATGCACATGCGCACATCATGTTCCACCGGAAACACATCCTGCGGACGGCAGTTAGAAAGGAGAGGAGTGGCGACATCACCATGCGACCGCAACCATGCTGCGCGTGGGCCCTTATTTCTGTGACACAATCCGGACCCATGGACAGCGCCAAATAACAGTGTTGAGGGACGTAGGGAGTGTTTTTCGGAAAGTACACACTTAAAAACACACAACAATGGGTCGTTGTACATGTATGTCGCTTTTTGAACAATGTAGGCCTGTTTTCCGGGTGCAAGTTCTTCACAGCAGCCCTACAAAATGCCACACCCCAGAGCTGCTCTGCAATCGGTTTGCAGCTTTTCAGAACACAGTAGTTAGCCAGATAGGTTTGGCATGTAAGTGATGTTGGACCAAATGGGCTGTGCTACATTGTGTTTGCAAGTAATTGCAACCATGTGAGTCTGGCTAAGTGTGCACAGTAATGTAGAAAATTAAAAAATGGGAGTATGGGCATGTGTGTTTCCCCAAGGACGGCGAGGTCCTTGCCCCAATAAAGCAGAAAATTCCTTCTTCCCTTTCTACTGTATTCTTTCCAGCAAGCTGTCAAGGCGTACTGTTAAAAATGTCCACACGCATCCACCAATAACATTGAAGAGCTCCCCATGTAACAGTTTCAGTTCTGTACAACAGTCCTTTGTGTACACACCACGCTCAGAAACGTTATTGTGCAATCCCTCTGCCTCCACAGTCCCAGTTAAATTACTGCCATCCTGAAAATCCCTGGATATGGCTTTCGTGCTGCGTGCCATCGTGAGGGAATAAATTGCAACCAGGGTAGGGGGAGTTTGTGGTAAGGGCGGCTCTTCTCTTCTAGAGAACATTTTCTTTTTTGGTTTTTATTTGCTTTTGTGTTTTCTTGTGCTCACATTATTACAGTAAACTCTTCACTGCGTCCTGTAGAAGGGTAAACAAACCTGCATTGCCAATGGGTGACAGCAAAATGCCATTTTTCTGGAAAAACTCTGAATTTCCACAACTATTGAGGTCATTGTTGCAGATGAACTTTCCACGAGCGGACAAAAAAGTATACCTGCTTCTGTTGATGAGACACCTTCCTGCGTCTGGCTCGCAACAGCATCCATGAGCAGTGGCCCATACTCTTTGTGGAATTATGGATGAAAAAAGCACCTTGGCAGTGGGAAAAAGCATCTTCACGACATCCAGCAATCTCCTCAGTTGATGGAACAAATCTAAGCAAGCCACGTAACCCATATGCATGCCGCCCTAGCGGATGACAATAACATTGACAGTATCAAAAGTGCCTAGGTCTTCGCAAAGTGCATGCATATCGGTGAAATTGCACTCATACACAGTGTTCCACAATGCGGCCACTCCTTGCAAACCAAAAATGATGTCAAAGTGTTTTTCCAGGGCATAGTTGTGCAGATCTTTGACAAAGGGATCACCTACAGTCAACACAATGTGTTTCGCCATGTTAGTCTCCCTCAGTACACAGAGTATAATGCACAACAGTTTGACCGCCCCTTCCTGTGAACGACACCCACAGTCCCTGATTGGATAATCCCCACAGTGCCATGTTAATTGGGCAACATGGTGTGAGGGGCAGATTTTGGGACGTGCACTTCCCAAAGTACCGTGAGGGTCGCACCCCGATAAAGCTGGAGCAGTACTTCTTCCCTTTTTACTATCTTCTCTGCAGCACTACCTCATTGAGTTACGCGTAAATAGGCACAAATGCATCCACCAATTGCATCGAAGCTGCCATCATCCAACACTGTCACTCCTGTACAACACTTCAAATGTACAGTTACATATTTACAGTACAAGTGTCATGCCAAGCACATCCACTACAAAGTTCAGTAAAAGTATGCACGATTTCTCCATCCACATGGCCACCCAGGATGTGGCACGTGTAATCTTGAAAGTACTGCAGAATCCGTTACCTTTTCATGATATTGAGGGGGGGTGGCGGGGGAAGCAATATCAAGCTGGGTAGGGGATTGGGTCTTCCATCGTAGATGTATAAAGGTTTTATTTTTTTTTTTTACATGCGTGCAAGCAACTTTTTCGTTTTTTCTCTTTATCTGCGTGTCTGTTTGACTCTCCTCACATTTTTACCACATTCTCGTCAATGCTTCTTGCACAATGTAAAAGAAAACGGCATTGCCAATCGCGCTCAAATAAAAGCCCTTTCTACGGAACTACTGCATATTTTGCTACCTCATGATATCATAGTGTGTGGAGAACATGCCAGCAGTCTGCATAAATTCACACATGCTTCTGTTCATAACACACCCTCTGGCTGGGGGCAATTTACACTGCATGGGCCCATACTCCTCTTGGTGTTATGCATGAGAAAACCTTGTTGCATTCAGCAACCTCTTCAGGTGACGGATTAAACGTCCACATGTCATGTAACCCAAATGAAGACTTCCATAGTGCACCCCGATAAAGTCTAAGTTCGTGATGGAGGCCACATATCTGCAAAGGGGAACCATCCCTCCAAAACTGCAGTCACCC
Source organism: Ambystoma mexicanum (assembly GCF_040938575.1). Classification (NCBI taxonomy): domain Eukaryota; kingdom Metazoa; phylum Chordata; class Amphibia; order Caudata; family Ambystomatidae; genus Ambystoma; species Ambystoma mexicanum. The sequence continues at coordinate 1,078,334,600 of NC_090935.1, read as the reverse complement.
TGACAGCCCCAGAAAGCGTTCACTCCTTCCAACCCGAAATTACCAGCAGCCCCTCTTTACACACAACACCTGTGCAGATGGCGCACAAAGGTATCACTGACGATAAGCACTGTGCGTCTCTCCATCTCGACAAACCTCACAACACAGTATTGGGAAGAAATGGTACTGCCCCTTCCGGTCAACCACACGCTAAACACCTAATTGCTTATTTCCCACAATTCCATTTCAATGGCCACCATGCTCATAATGGCAGGATGTGGCACGTGTGCTTTCCCATCTACAGTGAGGGGAATGGCCCAGTAAAGCAGACACAATACTTCTTCCCTTTGCACTGGCATTTTTGCAGCACTCTCTCATTGGGTGCTGTCAAATATTCAAATATGCATGCAGCACTCACATACAAAACCTGTATTGCACACTATCATTTCTGTACACCACTGCATATTTACCGTTAAACACTCTCAGTGCACGCTCCATTTGATTCCAAAGCCCCTCCATCAGAAACTTCTGCTAAAGAATACACAATTGCAGCATCCACAAAGATCCTGAGGCACACCCAGCACACTGTTGGCCATGCACACAGCAGTGCAGCCCTTGCCCACACCCACCACAACACTACGGATCCATGCATGCGACCATGTGGGCAGCTAACATTATGCACAAATGTAACATACGTAGGGGCACGTCTACCCAACTGCCCCACAGCATACAACTCCCATTCACGAAAATGTGTCAAAATTAGCAGAATCCACAAACATACCACAGCCTGCACCACCCCTACCCACTGCCATTCACAAAGTATTGTGTCACTGCCAACCTAAGCGCAACATCTTCACAACATTGGGCCTACTTCAATAAATCTGCACACAGCAGAGTAACCAAGCACATATAAGCTGCACCTCAACCATACCCTCTTCCATACTCACATTATATAAACACTGCACCCTGTGACCACACTGCACAACTTCTCACTTCACCATCTCCTGCCATACTCCAAATACTGTAGCATGTTGCAACTATCTCCACAACCTGGAACGCACAATACACCCTTCTCAACTCACTTGTGCTACTGTAGCACATCTACAATTTGCTCCACACCCATTCTCCGAAGATCACCACCCTGTGCCTATAACCTGCACTTCAACCATACCCTCTTCCATACTCACATTATGTAAATACTGCACCCTGTGGCCACACTGCACAACTTCTCACTGCACTATCTCCTGCAGTACACCAAATACTGTAGCATGTTGCAGCTATCACCACAACCATGGAATGCACAGGACATGCTTTTCAACTCACTAGTGCTGCTTTAGCACGTCTACAATGTGCTCCACACCCATTCTTCAAAGATTTCCACCCTGTGCCTGATGCACTGTCAGACCTGCATTGCTGCAGTGGGTGTGCTCCTTGCACACATTCCCCACACTGTAATGCAACCATGCATGTCAGCATGTCACCAACTACCACTATGCACATACGCACCACTGGAACCAGCACTCATACCCAACCTCTGCACCGCAAACGAGCTGTACAGCGTAAAATACAACAGTTACCATAATCTACAAAGATTACATATCTCTGGCACCCCTATGCCATTTCATTCACATACAATGGTCTTACCCACTTCCACTCAGAATGTATTGTGTCACTGCCAACCTAACCACACAATATTCACAACATTGCCCCTACTCCAGTCAATCTGCACACAGCACACTATCCAAGCACATATAAGCTGCACTTCAACCATACCCTCTTCCGTACTGACAGTATGCAAACACTGCACCCAATGCCCACACTGCGTGACTTTTCACTGCACCATCTCCAACCACACATAAAAAAACATTACCATGTTTTAACAGTGACCTCACCTGCGAAACCAAACATACACGCATGGCAGCTCACTTCTGCTGCTCTATTGCGTCTAAAATCTGCTCCACAACCATTCTGTAAAAGTCACCACCCCCTAACTGATGCAGAGTCAAAAATGCATCACTGCCATTGTTGTGCTCAAGCCCTAGGCTCTTGAGTGCATGGCCTACGGCCTTCTGGCCATGCCTCCAATAGAGGTCTTGAACACACCCACCACAACGTAATGCCAACATGCATGTCACCATGTCACCATCTATGACAATCCACATACACACCACTGCCACGAGCACTCCTACCCAACCTGCGCATCACCATGGAGCTATGCAGCAAAAAATTGCAACAGTTACCATCATGTAGAAATAAAACACTGTCTCCTGCACCCCTGTGCACTTTCATTCATAATAATATGGGTGTACTCACTTCCATTCACAAAGTACTATGTCACTGCCAAACTACCCACAAACTGTTCACAACATTGGCCCTACTCCAACCAATCTGCACACAAAGCAAGCACCACCCTCCACCGGATGCAGAGTCAGACATGCCTTGCTGCTGTGGGTGTGCTGGAGCCCTAGGCTCTTCAGTGCATGCCATACAGCCTACAGCCTTCGGCCATGCACCCAATAGTCTAATCCTTCCACAAACCCATTGCTACTTCATGCACCCATGCATGCCACCATGTACCCAACTACCACAATCCATCCGCAGAGCACAGCCACCCGCAATCCCATCCAACCTATGTCATGTGCAATTCACTCCCCTTCTGAAATTCACCTGCCACCACTCACCACGGAAAGAGGTCACTGCAAACAGGTCACGGCACAAGCTGTCAGGCCAATACGACAGCTGCCTCCAATCACCAAACAAATTAGTCACATGTGTAGGTACCTGCAAAGTGGCACAATACGCACGAATACTGCAGGCACTCCACCGTCTTCTTCCACCAATTTACATTTGTCACATGAACCACTTCTCACTCCCTCACCCTTTCCCTCCCTTCTTGCTGCCAACACACGGTGTACGATATATTCTACAGACCCTTGCGCCAGCGCACTGTCCGCCGATACACCATGGCGTCGTTAGCTAAAAAATGTTGGCACACAGCACGCTTCCCCCAACCAACCACCAGCCGCGTCCAAAGTTCTCCAACAGCACACCGTTCCGCAAGCCAATTACACTTCTGTCCGCAGAGCGAACAGGGAAATGGGTCAGTGGAGCAGACCCAGATATCACTAATTTTTAGAGACATACATTTCAGTTGTTTGCAACAAAAGTACTGATTGGATTCCCACCAAACACACAGAAGCACGCTTTCCGACCCAAGCCCCCATTTCTGCTGCAAATTTGGTGCAAATACATCCAGCCGTTCGGGCGGTAGTTTTTGCCCATTCAGTCTATGGAAAAAAATGTTTAGAGCCCCCTATAACTTTGCCCACCCTGCGCGAAACATCGCCCAATTTGGTGGAAAAATTCAGACCCAGCAGTATACTTTTTTTGCAAAGTTTGCTGATGATTCCTCCAGGGGGAGCGAAGTTATAAGCCGCCGAAAAAGTGGTCTTCCTATGAGTTTAGCAATTTAACCATAACTACACACCCGCTACCGCTATATATATGTTCATTGAAAAATCCTTAGTTAGCATGCAGTTAAGCTGCACAGATTTAAAACAACAAAACCCTTGATATTCAACGGATGTGGGAAGTCATAACCAGCTTAACTGAGCAAGCTCCCGTTGATGCCCCCCCTAATGCCATGTCCGCGATATTCCCATTTTGTATGTCATTGGAAATCCCTTCTCTAATAATATGCATGTACTTATGGGCTTTGCAACAGAAACACGCAGAATTAAGCAGGACATGAATTCCATCATCTCCTGAATTTCAAGGGTTTTGTTGTGTTAAATCTGCCTGTTTCTTTATAGGCCACTAGCAATGGCCTTCAGAGACGGACTTTGGCTGTGACCACTGTACATGTTTCCCCAATATCTTTCTTTTGGACCCACAAGGTGGCCACAGCCAAAAGGCATGGCCACTATACATGTCTTCTGGGACCACTAGCAAGGGCCATTGGTTATGCCCACTGTATCTTTTTAAACATTACCTTTCTTTGCCACTCACTAGACATGGCCTTTGCCCATGAGCAATGACCCCAGCTTTCCGCCATGGCCCTTTTACATGTCGCCCAAAATAGCTTTCCTCCGGTCCCACTAGCCATGGCCTTCAGCCCTGCCCAGTGCCCAGTGCCTTTGTCCGTGGCAACTCTGCATTTTGCTCCAATAGGTTCCCTAAACAGGCCCACTAGCCATGGAATTGGCTAGTGTCCATGGCCTTTCATTGTGGCCCCTTGAAATGTTGCTGACTAGTTGCTGTGTCCACTGTAAATGTCCCCCCAATACCTTTCTTTTGGACCAAATAGGTGGCCACGGCCTTTGGACACAGCTTTAGGCTTCTTTTGGGAACACTATACATGGCCCTTTTACCCCGGCCTGTTGACATGTAGCCAATAGGTTTTGTTTGGGTCCACTCGGCTACTTTGCATATTGCACCATTCATTTCCTTAAAGTAACCCAGTAGCCATAGCCATCAGCCACAACTATTACCACCCACCTCACTGTAGCTGTAAAATTCACTTTTTTTTTTGTCTTAATCTCATTTTTGTAACTCTCTTTTTTAAAATGTTTTTCTCCGTGATTATGAATTTACTACAGATAACCGCTGTTATCCGTAAATGCACACAAACAACCACGGTTATCCATCAAAAGCACGCAAAATTCAAAACTCTTCTCTGCCTCGTCGCATGCCCCCCTGCTCAATTCAAGTACTTTTCCCCTCCCTAGACCTCTCTCATTCCCCCCAACATGCATCCTTTTGTCTGACACACTTTCATTCCAGATCAGGTTTTCTATCATAACTGTGCTTATTCCTCCAGATAACCCTGGTTATGCAAAAACATTTGAGCTCTGAACTTGATGATCCCCAGCCCTCCCAACAACCCAATTTCACATGGTGTCCTCGTTCCACCTCCCATCCTCTAGCCCGGTGCCATTTCATACTTTTTCCTCCTCCAAATGGAATTTTTTCTACTTTTCTTTTTCAGCTAACCACGGTTATACCCGTTATCACTGCGGTTATCACTTGCATTGAGCAAAAAAAAAGGCAGCTTTTTCATTGATGAAAGTCTCACTGAAGCATTGTGGGACACATATATAGTTATAATTTTGGGATAAGGGGCACCCCTTCCCCTACTGGAGAAATACCCCCCGATCCCTCCCGGATATTGTATTAGCATCTCTCAACCTCTCTGCTGAAAAGCACCAATAGTGAAATAAATGTTTTAAGGAGCAGGGGGCAAACTATTGGATGACTCTACCCCAAACCATTCAATAAAATGAAGTAAACACTGTGTGCCTACATTGTTTCTTATTTGGTCCAAATTTGCCAAGTGGTTTTCACGCTACGGCTGTTCAAAAACTTCACTTTTTCTCTATGGGAATTCAAATGAGAGTGATCTGAAGCTGTCTTTTTTATCTTTTCTTAATAACATTTTCGAACACATCATTCCCAAAATGTCCAGTTTAGTGGGTTTAGTGGGTCTCTCAATAAACTGTTTGGAAAATGTTATCCAAATCTATCCAGCAAGTGAAAATATATTATAAAATATATTAGCCTTGAAAGGGTTAATGTAAGAGGGTCTGGGAGGTAAAAAGCAGCTGGGGAGTGTGGGGGCCATGGAAAGAGGAGGGGGTCAGTTGATGAGTACTTGAGAGGACTGAGAAGAGATTTTGATCTTTAACCATTTTCACATTATCAGGGAATCCCACATCACGGTAGTTTGCTGCGTTAAATGTGTAGTTAATTATTATTATCAATGGAATATTGGGGGAATCCTGCGGGAATCAGAAGAGAGTGAAAAAAGGACATTTGACACCTATAGTGGTCACATCTACTAGGTAGGGGGAAAATGTGTCCAAAGAAATGCATTGGTGCAACATTTACAGTGGCCATGGCTGAAGGCAGGCATGACTAGTGGACCCCAAAGAAACCGATTAATGCAAAATATACAGAATCCATGGCCAAAGGACATGGCTAATGGGCCCCAAAGAAAGCTATTGTTGCAACATGTACAGCGGCCACTGCCAAAGGCTATGGTTAGTGGGCACAAAAGAACGTTTTGGTGCATCATGTTTCAGCTGTGGCCACTGGCCATGGCCGAAGGCCATGGATAGTGGACACCAAAGAAACATATTGGTGGAATAAGAACAGTGACCAAAGGCAATGGCTAGTGGGTGCAAAAGAAACTGTAGTAGGACAAAACGCTTGAAATTCTATGAAAACCAGCACTCGTATTTGAAGCAAGACCACCTTCACTGTGTGCCCCTTGAAGCACAGCGTATGACAACAAGGATGACATCACACATGACATCACCAATGACATCACTGATGGTGTCACTAATTACAACATTGATGTGATCAATAATTACATCGTATGTGACATTACTGATTATATCAATTGGAATATTTTTGTTGTGCACTTTTGATACATATTTTAATTTATTCCACTTAATAATTGCAACAATAGTTCCAAGCATTGATCTAACAGTTCCTCGATTACCCCATGACTATAAATGCAAAAGACTAGCGGAGCGAGGACACTGGCTTGCCTAACACCCCTTGCAACTTCATAGGGTGCTGTGCCTCCGCCCAGCAACCCATAATGAACCACTGCCTGGTTGTTAATATCGAGGGCTTGAAGGATGCAAAATAGATGCATGGGGACTTTCCTTCTTTCCAGAAATCTCAAAAAAACTCACAAGGAACCCTGTTAAAGGCTGTTTTAAGGTTTACCATTATGACGTACAGTTTATCTTTCTTAAGTGCTATATGCTTTTGCACCAGAAGGAATAGGCAGAATCCCTGATCCCGGCTACTTTTCCCAGATTGGAATCCCACCTGGAGCTTGTTAATGACCCCTTCATTGTCAACCCAATCTTGGAGATGTCTCAGAATAGTTTTGCTGAAAACCTTCCCAGAGCGAGAAGTGAAATGTGTCAATAATTGTCCTAATTGCACTAGCCTCCCTTTTAATGTATTTCGGCACTATGCCATACATAATGCAATTAGTGATGTTGCAAGTTGTCAAACCGGATATTAAATTATGCCTCTTATTACAAACGATTTTATGTACATTGGCCTACGCCAAGTTGCTTGAAAAATTGTATGCGAATAACTCTCTGCGGCAAGGTCTTGACCTTAGAAATTGATGTAAGCCGCCATCTTGAATCAAGCCTCCATTTTAGGTTAGAAACTGCCATTTTGGGGGTTTTATACAAAGTCACCCTGTAATTTAAAAATGGCTGTTTCGTGTGTCCTTGTTCTTGCCTTCACCTCTCCAACCTTTGTAGGGAAGTTAATGTCCAACCTGCCTTCAGGCTACATGTTAGGGTCATGTAGACCTTGTCCTTTGTTGACCTCGGAGCAGGGGATTACTTGAATTAGCAATGTTAAACTACAATTATATAAGAACAATAATGCTATCCGAATATAATATGCGAACCATTGTTTGGAATGGATTAAAGCAATATATAAAGAGTGTACATGTTAAATTGAAGAATAATGGAGTGTGTTAGTAAATGTGTCGAAAAGTAAACCGCATGCACGATATATGTAAATTAGGAAAGTGAACCTGGCGCGACCCTAGCCCAGTGCATGATTAACCAGTAAGGGGGCTGGACATCATTTTACAAATTGTATAAAAGCACCGATGTCCAGCTAGGAAATTCCCTCACTGCTCATATTGGACCTGCTGGTGGTCTCTGTGATGTATTGACGCCCAAATAGCTATTTGTGTACTTTGTTGAATACTGTTCAGTTTTGTAATAAAGATTCTGGGAATCTTTATAAGCCCATGTCGGTGTATTTTCCTTTGCTCGGTGTAACTGCCGTAATATTGTATTTTTTTATGATTCCACAGATGGCGCCCGAATAGGGCCCCGCAAGATTGACTTCGTCTCGTTGAAGGTTGGCTCGGCTATCGGACCGGGATCGGACGGTGTCAACAGAACCGGCCACTCTAAAACGAGAAGTGAGTTCCTCGACGAAACTGCACGATCCGATCCCTGGATGGTGAGCTATAGCCCGAGACAACGTCTTGACGAGGGTCCATATATTTGAGGTGGGTAAATTTGCCGAAAATCACCAGACATGTGGGTCCTTTGCATTGTCCTTAGTAACCCGATCAGGCCTCGCAGTCCTTTGGTCAGGTGAATCGTGTCCCGATTCTTAATTTAACCCTGACAAATTTGAATTTGGAGCATTGTACTCGCGAGCACAATTTTTTAACCAGGTAACACCAGAACTTTGATATGCCTGGGAAATTGTCTGCCTGCTTTAGGGCATTTTTCCGCAGTGACAGACAATCGTTGGAAGATAGCTGTCCCGCACCACAGGAGGGGTCGCCGGCATGTACTATGTACTGTAAGAAAGGCTTTGGTAGTATAGCATTTAATGACATTTGGCACAGACAAACCAGACATAATTCTAATCTTCGGTGGCCGACCAATAGTAGTTTTAAAATCCCTTGTATAGAATATTTAGAGTCTGTATTAGTAAAGAAGAAGGCTAGGCCTGCAGCATTTGACGCGTTGCATAGTTGGAAAATAGAAGCTTTGCAGCAACAAAAGAGTAGAGAGAAACATATGCATCGACATATGACGATTGTCGAAAAGGCACGGCTATATGATCAAAATAAGCAATTGGAGTCAGTTAGGAACACGGACAGGGCATTTCAATTAGGCATTCAGAAAATCTACCCTTCAAAAGATTTTCATACGTCAGACGAATTGATTAATAAACTTTTGCATGAACGAAGGCCTGATGCCTCTGCGCCACCTCCATATGTCCCTCCTCCTGGCGCTTTGCCCCTTCCTGTTGTAGTTCCCCCTCCCATAGTTCCTCCGGTCCTCCCTGTTGTTCTTCCTGTTGTTCTTCCAGCCGTCGCCTCTTTGCCTGCCTCCTTGCCTTCACCTGTTGCCATTCAGAATGTGTCTACTCTTCCTCTTCCCAGTGATCCTGCATCACTTGTAGTAGACCAGGGAGCAAGACCAAGGGTTGTGACTCGTAATACTGTGTCACCAGACAAAAGGAATGAATTGACTGCTTGGGCTAAACATTGTATGGAGAAGGGTGAACAAGCTGATGTTTTTTCCCCACTCGAAAATTGAAAAGATATTCCTAAGAAAAATGTTTTTATCGAAGGATTAGGGACTCATTTAAGTATAATGTGGAATAGACTAGATGATGTAGATTTCCCACAAGGGTTACGGGATTTGAACGCCGTAGCATTGTCCAGAGATACTGCGGAGAAGGTATATGAGCATGTCGAGAGGATTTTTGAGTATAAGAAGGAGTTGGAAGAGTTACAGAACGAGGAAGTAGATGGTGATAGTTTAGGTATTATGTATTTACAGAAATGGTTTTCTTCTCGTCGAGAATTAAAAGGTGAGGAAGCACGAATTTGTACAAAGGACGCGATAAGATGGATTTCGGATATGTCGATAACTCCAGAAGAAGTATATGACACGTACAGTCAAATACAAGTTAGAAATGCAAAAGAAAGTGATACAGGTGATGGTAGAGCACCTGCAGAATGAGTGTGTAAGAAGAAAGATTTGAGTGTTTATAAGAGAGCTTTTTCGATTGATACTTCTTTGACTGCTTTAGCGCTTGACTTGGCTCTGTTGCTTAGTAAGCGTTCGGAGCTGCCTACTTCTCAGTTGCCTATGAGAGAGGTCCCGCCGACATTTGTCCCAAAAGTTGAGATTGCGGCTGATGCTGCACGAGGTATATTAGCCGGAGAAATTCCTGCACATTACGTTTCACAGTTTGTTCACGTCCCGTTTACAAGACAGGTAGTGAACACCATAAAGCAATCTATTCCTGATATACGAAAAAATACGACCGGATTCTATAAAGAATCGGTCTTACAGTCGTCGGTATTCACTTTAAGTGATATTGACCTATTATTTCCCATACTCCTGCCAGTCGATTTGTGGAAGCAGATTAGGACTATAGATGACATACTTGGGTTGGGAGACACATGGGATAACATGACTAGGCTGGACAGAGAAAGACCAGCTGGCGAACGACCACCTCAAGTGATATTAACCTTGCCTGATAGAATTATTGTAAAATTGGAAATTATGGTCCCAGAAAAAAGAATCATATGGGACAAGCTTACGGCCTGTGTCCAAGGAAGGTCTGAGGGTGCTACCGATTTTTTCAATCGGTTCGAGCAGGTATTCTCGGATTTCAGTGGCTGAGATTTGGGCAGAGTCAGGGAAAAGGTTGTTTGTCGACAAATTTGTACGTGGATTGCTGCCTGACATCCAGTTGCAGATTATGTCCTCCGAAAGCGCTTGGCAGGTGAAAGTCCCAATCAGAAGTATTGCATATGGCTCAGTATTATGAAAATCGTGTAAACATTGAAAAAGAGAAGCTTGAGAAAAAAAAGGGTGACTTTAAAACTAAAGTTTTATTGCAGCAGATTGTTAGAAACCCTAGAGGGGGTAATCAATTTAAAGGTCAGTACATCCCACAGGGAAGTGCGCCCTTGGCTCCGGTAACCATTAACCAGTGTGCCTACTGCCGGCAGGAAGGCCACTGGCACGCACAATGCCCGACCTTACAGCAAAGGTCATTTGGGAACATGGGTAGACGATCCAGAAGTCGCCCAGGTGCAGGGGGCCCTGGCAGAGGTCAGTTTGCACCAAAATCACAGCAATCTCCTTCACAAGATAAGCAAGTTTCGAATGTGGATAATAGAAACATTTTTGATCACCCTTCTGCCGCGTATCTCTCTGAAGAACTTCCTTTTGATAATATTTTGTTCCGCTGGGATTGCCCGAAGCAGGATTTGGAACCTACACCTATTCCCGTTCATCAGAAAGGCCCCTACGTTGAGATGGCAGTGGGAAATAGGAAGCATCTATTTTTGGTAGATACAGGAGCACAGAAATGTTCCATTGACCATTCACGGGTTCCAAATATTCCTCTGTCAGGGCAATCCAACGTTTCTGTAGGGTTTTCAGGCACACCTGTAATTTGTCCGGTCTCTTTGCCGGTATCGATAACACTGGGTCCCTTCACGGAACAGTGTCCATTTTTACTTACCACAAACTGTGGGGAGAACTTGCTGGGGCTAAATTTGTTGAAAGCATTACACACAGTAATTCATTGTTCTCCGGATGGGATTCGGTTAACAATTTCACCCCAGCAATCGCTCGCCTCTCAGTTTTTGACTCGACCTTTACCGCCAGAATTTAGTAATGTTCCAGAATGCTTATGGGCAATCGATGATAATGATGTGGGCATTCTCCAAATTGAACATGTTAAAATTATTTTGACACATGGAGTAAAATTGCCTTGCATCCCGCAATATAAGATCTCAGTTGAAGGCGAACAGACTTTGAAATGTATAGTTTCTGATTTTGTACATCGTGGAGTAATTGAGGAGATTACGGGTAGCATATGTAACAGCCCCATTTTGCCAGTATACAAAAAAGGTGATAATTGTCACGATGCCTGCCCCCGGAAAGCCAGACCAGGCCCAGAAACCCCAGTACAGGCATCATGCCACTTGAAGCATGCCCAAAAACCCCAGTTAGGGGCTATTTGGCTACAGTCCTGGCGCCTATGGCACCAGGCTCATGAGAATAAAGTTCGTCCTGGCGCCATGGGCGCCAGGCACATTACAGAAGACTTACCTGATGCAGACCATGCTGCATACCTACCTGATGCAGAACATGCTGCACGAAGCCACAAGCCAAATGAGGCTTAGAGGGACTATTTTACCTCAGGGACTCCTTTCCTCTCGGGTGGGGCTGTGGAAGAATACTTACCTGGGACTTCTTCCAAGGCTATTTAAGCCACACCCGGACAGCCACACGTGCTTCGTGTTATTCTGCGTGCTGCAGCGTAACGCTCACCGTGCCTTCAGCAGCTCCAGTCTTCAGCCACGCCCACTTCAGCCCTGGAACACCTGGAACAAGAAAAGGAGAAGGAGAAGAGATCAGAACAAAACGATTACCTGAATCCTTGATCCAGCACATCGTCGATCTGGAAGAGAGAAGCCTTCACAGGTGCGTTGCCACGCACCTCGCAGCGCCGCGCTGAACTCACCATCCGGGGCTGCATTCCTTTACTCCATCGCGAACCCAGCATCTCCAGGCCATTCTTCAACACCTGGGGGAGACAAGAACAAATAGGTGAGCAAGGGCAATACAAACCACCCCCAAAGACTTACCTGATTACCACAGGGGGGTGCTCACCTCATCTCGGGTCGGCGCAGTCAATTCTGCATCACCGCCGCACCCCAGCCCCTAAGGGGAAAACAAGGACAATACAACCTAACCCCAAAGACTTACCTGATTTACCACAGGGGGAACTCACCTCATTTCGGGTCGGCGCAGTTAATTCTGCATCATCGCTGTACCCCGGCCCCAAAGGGGAGAACCACAATAGACTTACCAGAATCTTACCAATTGCCACTTGGAACTCTTCTAGTGGTTTAAATCTGCAAACTGCAAGGAATCTGGCAGAGTGAAGATCAGACTTTTGAACTCTTACGAACGATTGGACTTTAGAGTCAATACTGGAACTCGCCAATTCCTCCACGCCAGTGAAGTAACTGGTCGTCTACGCGCCCCTGCGCTCGACGCAGGATGGAGAGCTCATCTTTCCCAATCAACAGGTGAGATTAAGAGCGGACTTCAGGAGTGTTCTGTGGGCAGACAAGGGGAGTGGGAAGGCAGGTTAACACTCAGATTACGGGAGGGTAATTCCCCTTCTCCATTGCAGAAAGATATTCGTACAAGTCCAACAAACGAAGCTAAGTGGGTCTGTCCAGTCTGTCATATCGGCTGTACGTGTTACTCTGGTGGAAGCAACAGCGGGCCAGTCCAGATCGACGCCCCTGTGGGAATCAGGTGAGCGTAACAGAACGCGAAGCCTACCCACAAATACCCACCTGGGCGTCATGGAGACCTCGGAAACTGATCAGTTGGCCCTATTATTAGGGGAACTAAGGGCCGAAGTGCATTCCGCCCGCCTGGAAACCAATGCCCTCAGGAGGGAATTGATAGTATCAAAAGAACGAACAGATGATTTGGCCAGACAGCTATTACAAAGCCAGGCTGGACAAACACCTCTACCTGGACTCGGGGCCAGCCCAGCTCCGGTGCCACCGAGTAACCCGGTGCAGATAAACCTTCGTGGAGCCGTTCCCTTGGCTCCGCCTGAACACTTTGCCGGAGACCCAAAAAGGTTTGCTATATTCATGAATCAATGTCGCTTACACTTTTTATGTAGACCTGGAGCTTTCCCAAATGATCAAGCCAAGGTAGCTTTTGTACTGTCATATCTCAGCGGCAGTGCAGCGGACTGGTCCATTCCGCTAGTAAATCAGGATGACCCGATTCTTCGAGATTTCCAAGGTTTTCGAACAAGCATGGAAAGGCTGTTTGCCCGACATTCCCAAGGACAGGCTTTGGATAACGAACTTTTATCCTTACGGCAAGGTAATCAGGATCTTTTATCTTACATTGCAACTTTCAATAGATTAGTTGTGGAAACCGAATGGCCTGAAGCCAAGCGAATTACATTATTCCATCGAGGGCTTCGGGGAGAACTCAAGGATGTTTTAGCCCAAGTCATGAACCCGCCTCTAGACTGTGCTGAATATATAGATTTTGTGGTCCAGTTAGATCACAGACTTCAAACCAGAAAGGCTGATCGAACTAAGTTTGAAAACAGGGTCTTGGTTAAAACCTACGTAAGCTCTAAGGGGGTAGATGCCTCAGAACCCATGCAAATCGGGGGGGTTAGAGGACCATTAACCCAAAAGGAAAGAGAAAGAAGACGGCAACAGCAATTATGTCTATATTGCGGAGCTACTGGTCATTTCCTTCGGAACTGCCCTGTAAAACCACCCAAGAAAACTATAGGAGCAGCAGACGAAAACCACTTGAAACCTGACTCGGGAAACGACCATGCCCGGCAAGCGTAGAGGTCAGCTTGCCGAGCTTAAAGAAGGACACTCTGACCTCGCATTTCACCATACCCATGGTCCTTATAGATCCAGAGCAGCCATCACGCATGCACGCGGTAAAGGCGTACGTAGATAGTGGAGCCATAGGAAACTATTTGGACTGCGGATTGGCTTCCAGGATGAATCTATCTCTCACCCGAAAGACCACTGCCGATGTTGTCACCACTGTTGATGGAACTGAAATTGCCTCTGGGCCCGTAACTCATTTCACTGCAGAGATGACATTGCTGGGTCAGGATGGACACCGAGAGGTTATGGTGTTTGATTTAATCAAGGCTCCACAGTTTCAACTGATACTGGGAATCCCTTGGTTGGAAAAACACAATCCCTGTATTGATTGGCGAGAGAAGATACTAACCTTCCCAGAATGTGCTAACACCTGTTACCCAAAGAGAACTTTAAATTCAGTACTGGCCCCAATAATCCCAGCTGCCATACAATTACCTGCTGAATACCAAGACTTTCAGGATGTCTTTCAAAAGGAGCAGGCAAACACCTTACCACTGCACAGATCATATGATTGTCAAATAGATCTCATACCAGGAGCACAACCACCTTGCAGCAGAATCTAAGCCCTCATGGAACATGAAAATCTCCACTTGCGCCAGTACCTAGACCAGTATCTTGCTAATGGCTTCATCCGCCCGTCCGAGTCCCCTGCATCTTCCGCTTTGTTCTTTGTGCCTAAAAAGGAAGGCGACCTTAGAACATGCATTGACTACCGCGCGCTGAATCAGATAACTATCAAGAATCGATACCCATTGCCTTTGATCCCTGAACTACTAGACCAGGTAAAGAACGCTTGTATATACACAAAACTAGGCCTTCGGGGGGCATATCATCTGGTACGCGTCAAAGAGGGTGACAAATGGAAGACTGCTTTTCACACCAAGTACAGATTATTTGAGTACCAGGTGATGCCTTTCGGAGTGTGTAACGCACCAGCGGCCTTCCAGTTCTTCATGAACAATGTCTTCCGAGAGCACATCGATGTTTGTGTAGTCGTTTACATCGACGATATCTTAGTATACTCCCTATCAGAATCCGATCATGTAAAGCACGTCCGAGCAGTCCTAGAGAAGTTACGCCAGTATAAGTTATATGCTAAACTGGAAAAGTGCATCTTTCACACTACGGAAGTAGAGTTCGTTGGATTTATTCTGACCCCGAAAGGAATCCGGATGGATACACGTAAGGTGGACGCAATTCTTAATTGGCCTTCGCCAAGCTCAGTCAAAGGAGTTCAAAGCATGCTCTGCTTTGCCAATTTCTACCGCAGGTTTATCCCGGACTTCTCACACATTGTACATCCCATTACAACACTATTGCGAAAGAATAAACGCTTTGCATGGACAGAAGAAGCAGAGAACGCCTTCCAAGAGTTAAAAAAGAAATTCACGTCCGCTCCTGTATTACGACACCCGCGCCCAGAGCTTCCCTACATAGTGGAAACAGATGCATCCAGTTCAGCTATGGGAGCAGTGCTCTCCCAAAAGGATCCCGAAACTAAACGGCTGCACCCAGTGGCGTTTTGGTCAAGAAAGTTTTCGGCTCCCGAATTAAATTATGCCATAACCGACAAGGAGCTGTTGGCCATCAAGTCCATCTTCAAGGCTTGGCGGCACTATCTGCTGGGCGCCAGACATACCATTACGGTCATCACTGATCGCCGCAACTTACAATACCTAAAGGTAGCCAAGGCCCAATCTTCACGCCAACTCCGTTGGGCATTGTTCCTCGCCGAGTTTGATTTTGTAATAACCTATCGACCAGGTTGTAAAAATGGAAAAGCTGACGCCCTGTCCCGAATTGGAATGGGAGAAACAGAAACAGCTTTAGAACCTGTACCCATAATTCCCGAACAGAGGATCCTTGGTCTGACATCCATACACTCTTTGGAGGACATTCAAGAAAGGGTCCATCAACTCTTTGATTCCGATGCCTTACAGGGCTGGGCAAGGAAAGGTCCAGAGTATTCAGTCACCAACAATCTACCTTATTACCAAGGCCGGCTATTTCTGCCACTAGAGGAACTACAGAAACTTGTCATTTCTCATTACCACAACACCTTGATGGAAGGGCATCCTGGCATTGCAAAAACTGAAGCCAAAATCAAGAAACAGTTTTGGTGGCCCACCTGGCGAAAAGATGTCAAGTTGTTTGTCATGTCTTGTGGCATTTGCGCTCAAAATAAAGGGGAAAAGAAAAAACTTGTTGGATTATTACAAACATTAGACATACCACCTACTCCTTGGCATACCTTGTCATTAAACTTTATCATGGATTTACCTCCGTGAAACGGTTATAACACCATTCCAGTTATTGTAGATCTTTTTTCTAAAATGGCCCATTTCATTCCTTTAAAAGGAATACCTCAGCTTCGATCCTGGCCAAGGAGTTCCTTGAAAATGTTGTCCGTCTACATGGCTTTCTTTCCGTGTTAATTTCGGACCGGGGAAGTCAATTTATTTCACATTTTTGGAGGAAGTGCTGCCAGCTGGCACAAATTGATGTTAGGCTTTCAACCAGCCACCATCCCCAGACCGACGGTCAAACTGAGAGAACCAACCAGACTCTTGAGCAATACCTACGTTGTATGCTACATCAATCTGAGGGGGATTGGAAAGACATTCTTTGGATCGCACCCCGGCCCCTAAGGGGAAAACAAGGACAATACAACCTACCCCCAAAGACTTACCTGATTACCACAGGGGGGTACTCACCTCATTTTGGGTCGGCGCAGTTAATTCTGCATCATCGCTGTACCCCGGCCCCAAAGGTGAGAACCACAATAGACTTACCAGGATCTTACCAATTGTCACTTGGAACTCTTCTAGTGGTTTAAATCTGCAACCTGCAAGGAATCTGGCAGAGTGAAGATCAGACTTTTGAACTCTTACGAACGATTGGACTTTAGAGTCAATACTGGAACTCGCCAATTCCTCCACGCCAGTGAAGTAACTGGTAGTCTACGCGCCCCTGCGCTCGACGCAGGATGGAGAGCTCATCTTTCCAAATCATCAGGTGAGATTAAGAGCGGACTTCAGGAGGGTTCTGTGGGCAGACAAGGGGAGTGGGAAGGCGGGTTAACGCTCAGATTACGGGAGGTTAATTCCCCTTCTCCATTGCAGAAAGATATTCGTACGAGTCCAACAAACGAAGCTAAGTGGGTCTGTCCAGTCTGTCATCTCGGCTCTAAGTGTTACTCTGGTGGAAGCAACAGCGGGACAGTCCAGGTCGACGCCCCCGTGGGAATCAGGTGAGCGTAACAGAACGCGAAGCCTACCCACAAATACCCACCTGGGCGTCATGGAGACCTCGGAAACTGATCAGTTGGCCCAATTATTAGGGGAACTAAGGGCCGAAGTGCATTCCGCCCGCCAGGAAACCAATGCCCTCAGGAGGGAATTGATAGTATCAAAAGAACGAACAGATGATTTGGCCAGACAGCTATTACAAAGCCAGGCTGGACAAACACCTCTACCTGGACTCGGGGCCAGCCCAGCTTCGGTGCCACCGAGTAACCCGGTGCAGATAAACCTTCCTGGAGCCGTTCCCTTGGCTCCGCCTGAACGCTTTGCCGGAGACCCAAAAAGGTTTGCTATATTCATGAATCAATGTCGCTTACACTTTTTATGTAGACCTGGAGCTTTCCCAAATGATCAAGCCAAGGTAGCTTTTGTACTGTCATATCTCAGCGGCAGTGCAGCGGACTGGTCCATTCCGCTTGTAAATCAGGATGACCCGATTCTTCGAGATTTCCAAGGTTTTCGAACAAGCATGGAAAGGCTGTTCGCCCGACATTCCCAAGGACAGGCTTTGGATAACGAACTTTTATCCTTACTGCAAGGTAATCAGGATCTTTTATCTTACATTGCAACTTTCAATAGATTAGTTGTGGAAACCGAATGGCCTGAAGCCAAGCGAATTACATTATTCCATCGAGGGCTTCGGGGAGAACTCAAGGATGTTTTAGCCCAAGTCGTGAACCCGCCTCTAAACTGTGCTGAATATATAGATTTTGTGGTCCAGTTAGATCACAGACTTCAAACCAGAAAGGCTGATCGAACTAAGTTTGAAAACAGGGTCTTGGTTAAAACCTACGTAAGCTCTAAGGGGGTAGATGCCTCAGAACCCATGCAAATCGGGGGGGTTAGAGGACCATTAACCCAAAAGGAAAGAGAAAGAAGACGGCAACAGCAATTATGTCTATATTGCGGAGCTACTGGTCATTTCCTTCGGAAATGCCCTGTAAAACCACCCAAGAAAACTATAGGAGCAGCAGACGAAAACCACTTGAAACCTGACTCGGGAAACGACCACGCCCGGCAAGCGTAGAGGTCAGCTTGCCGAGCTTAAAGAAGGACACTCTGACCTCGCATTTCACCATACCCATGGTCCTTATAGATCCAGAGCAGCCATCACGCATGCATGCGGTAAAGGCGTACGTAGATAGTGGAGCCATAGGAAACTATTTGGACTGCGGATTGGCTTCCAGGATGAATCTATATCTCACCCGAAAGACCACTGCCGATGTTGTCACCACTGTTGATGGAACTGAAATTGCCTCTGGGCCCGTAACTCATTCCACTGCAGAGATGACATTGCTGGGTCAGGATGGACACCGAGAGGTTATGGTGTTTGATTTAATCAAGGCTCCACAGTTTCAACTGATACTGGGAATCCCTTGGTTGGAAAAACACAATCCCTGTATTGATTGGCGAGAGCAGAGACTAAACTTCCCAGAATGGGCTAACACCTGTTACCCAAAGAGAACTTTAAATTCAGTATTGGCCCCAATATTCCCAGCTGCCATACAATTACCTGCTGAATACCAAGACTTTCAGGATGTCTTTCAAAAGGAGCAGGCAAACACCTTACCACCGCACAGATCGTATGATTGTCAAATAGATCTCATACCAGGAGCACAACCACCTTGCAGCAGAATCTATGCCCTCATGGAACCTGAAAATCTCCACTTGCGCCAGTACCTAGACCAGTATCTTGCTAATGGCTTCATCCGCCCGTCCAAGTCCCCTGCATCTTCCGCTTTGTTCTTCGTGCCTAAAAAGGAAGGCGACCTTAGAACATGCATTGACTACTGCGCGCTGAATCAGATAACTATCAAGAATCGATACCCATTGCCTTTGATCCCTGAACTACTAGACCAGGTAAAGAACGCTAGTATATACACAAAACTAGACCTTCGGGGGGCATATCATCTGGTACGCGTCAAAGAGGGTGACGAATGGAAGACTGCTTTTCACACCAAGTACAGATTATTTGAGTACCAGGGGATGCCTTTCGGACTATGTAACGCACCAGCGGCCTTCCAGTTCTTCATGAACAATGTCTTCCGAGAGCTCATCGATGTTTGTGTAGTCGTTTACATCGACGATATCTTAGTATACTCCCTATCAGAATCCGATCATGTAAAGCACGTCCGAGCAGTCCTAGAGAAGTTACGCCAGTATAAGTTATATGCTAAACTGGAAAAGTGCATCTTTCACACTACGGAAGTAGAGTTCGTTGGATTTATTCTGACCCCGAAAGGAATCCGGATGGATACACGTAAGGTGGACGCAATTCTTAATTGGCCTTCGCCAAGCTCAGTCAAAGGAGTTCAAAGCATGCTCGGCTTTGCCAATTTCTACCGCAGGTTTATCCCGGACTTCTCACACATTGTACATCCCATTAAAACACTATTGCGAAAGAATAAACGGTTTGCATGGACAGAAGAAGCCGAGAACGCCTTCCAAGAGTTAAAAAAGAAATTCACGTCCGCTCCTGTATTACGACACCCGCGCCCAGAGCTTCCCTACATAGTGGAAACAGATGCATCCAGTTCAGCTATGGGAGCAGTGCTCTCCCAAAAGGATCCCGAAACTAACCGGCTGCACCCAGTGGCGTTTTGGTCAAGAAAGTTTTCGGCGGGGGGGCGTGGCCAGCGAGCACGGGATGAGGACGTGATCCCTCGGAGCTCCCGCGGCCGTCAGCCAAAATCCTGGAAATATCCTGTAATTCGGGCACCACAACGGCGGAAAATATATCCAGGCGCAGCGGAACCCTGGGCGCTCAGATCGGCATAATACCGACCCGAACCGCAGCTCCAGTCGGGAGCAATTGGTCCGAGAAGCCCGAGACGCCGGCAACGGACAAGATGGCCGCCGGAACAGCGGCCTAGAAGAGGAAGCGTAATACGGCGCCAACTGCAGGAGGCAGACACCCTGCCCCGCTGGGGCCTGAAGCAGCCGCGCAGAACCACAACGGAAAACGGAAAGCGGAGAGCGGAGGGGAGAGACGAGATTGTGGACTCCTGCCGGGCGGAACGAATCGTAGAGTGGGAGCCGCCTGCGACTGGGAAGGTAGGCGGTCCCCACTGCCGGCCACATCACACCGTGTGCTTCCGAGCGCACACGAATCCAACCCCCCGCACCCCCCCGTGGACGCGTTTGACCACCGGAGAGGCAGACACCCTGACCGGCTGGACCAGCTGGAGGGCGAAGGCGGGACACGAACCCGTGGAACGAGTCACACGGCGGGAGCTGCCCGCAACTGAGAAGGTAGGCGGCCCCGCTCCTAGAGACCACATCCAGCTGTGTGTTTTCGGGCGCACAGGGGCCCGGCCCCCGCGGGAGCGCTGTCTCACTGGAGGCAGCCTTGACTCCGTACCCCGGCCCGCGGGATAGAGCTGGCGGAAGGTTGGGACTCTGGGGATCGGAGTGGAGAGAGCGGCACTGAGGCGCCGGAGACGACGCACCAAGCCACTGAGTGACCTGAGGCTTGGTGCTTGGAACGCAACCTGTGGACTGACCTCTTAGCAATCCCACAACGAGAGGCCAACAATCAAGCACACAGTGCGTCAATAGAGGAGTAGAGGCAAACCCACTCATCAACCGTTGGGCGCCACCATATCCTACCAGCTCCGGAACGGGGTGCCGCACCTGCCCGCCCTACAAACAGCCTCAAGAAGCATACGTCGCAAAGCCTTATCAACAGTGCGTGAGTGGGGCCAATCTCCCGAGGCCCACTAGACACCTTCAGATATGGGTAAGGATAAGGCAAGAGGCACGACAACGCAGAGCAAAATAGAACAGTATGCGACCCCCGCCCAAGCCCTCCCGCCGGAACAACCCGGTACTACCGCAACACCAGAAACGGAGGAGAACATTTCGCTGAAGGATGTCATGAACGCCATAGCAAGTTCGAGAACCTCGATGGAAAAGAAGATGGATGGCATCAGCGCAGATGTGTCATTATTACGCCACGACCTCCAAAAACTCACAGCCCGCACTGGAGAAGCCGAGGGTCGAATATCAGAAACAGAGGACAATGTAAGGACGATGAACCAGCAAATGTCAGGAGCGCTAGCTCGCCTCAGAGCATTGGAAGAAAGAGTGGAAGAGGGGGAGGGCAGAGCGAGACGAAATAACATTCGGATCCTCGGTCTGCCGGAGAAATCGGAAGGAGCAAGCATGGAACTGTTTCTAGAGCAATGGCTCGCAGACATCTTTGCCCCCAAGACCTTGTCGAACTTCTTTTCAATTGAACGGGCCCACCGAATGCCAACTGGCAGGCAAATCCCCGGTGCCCCACCCCGCACAGTGATTGCGAAACTGCTGAACTATAGAGACCGAGACGCAATACTCCAAATGGCCAGAGCCAAGGGCACTATAACGTTCAACGGCTCCAGAATAGGTTTTTTCCCGGATTTCACTAGAGAAGTGCAAAGAGCCAGACAATCCTTTGGCCCTCTCAAAAAACGTCTCCAGACCCTCAACGTAAAATACGGACTCCTATTCCCGGCGCAGCTGAAGATATACTTTAATGGAACAACTGTGCACTTCACGGACCCAGCTGAAGCTTGGAACTGGGCAGCAAGACACCTGGAGGGCGACTGGAGGCCAGACGGAAGAGAGGGTAACGGTAGGAATCGCCCAAGGCGGGACAGGGCACCTCCTGAACCTCCGCAGCACCAACCCCAGGCACAGCCAAACAGGGATAATGACTGAAATGGAGAATAAGGTACCCACTCGCAGTTACGCTTTGAGCCCTGGCGCCATGTTATTAGTCCATGCTAACAGCGAATTAACTGTGAACCCGATGTCTGTGTAACTGACGGCCCGGTCCACGCAACCCCCACGGCCGGAACAAGGCAACTTAGGACTAAGTAGTGTTATACCACTTGAGGAATAGTCCTGGGTTGATGAGTTGACTGTCCCCTGACAGTCGGTTGTATTTGTATGTTTGGGTGACAGGTACTTCAAGTTGGGGTGGAGTATAGGGTGGGGGAAGAAAGGGAAAGTTTTAATGTTGTTTTGTTAGCTCGGATTCATAGCACGCCCAACCACAGACCTGAGAACAGTCCGCTGTACATTACACCCTGCTGTACTATGTATTGGAACCATATCCCCAACAGACACACCAAGGGGAGGCAGCTCTCCCGACCCAAACACCCTGCGCGTCCTTTAACGGAAAGCTCTAGATGACACACCCACAAGCACACCCACCCCCACCCGATCGCCCCAGGTCCCTTAAGCTGCTTAGTTGGAATGTGAACGGAATGGGCTCTGGGATTAAAAGACGCCTGATTAAACAGCTGTTGAATAGGCATTCTCCCGATTTGGCCCTACTATCGGAAACGCACCTAGCGGGAACACACTGCACCTTTTTTCAGAGAACAAATTACAGGACCGTATTCCATGCAGGGTACACGATGGGATCCAGGGGCACCCTTATTCTTATACACAAAAGGCTCCCGTTCTCCCCACAGGTGGTGGAATTGGACCCACGGGGTCGCTATGTACTCATTCTAGGTACACTCTGGGGCGAAACGCTGGCCATTGTATCAATATATTCCCCACCCGGACTGGGCCAGGGACTCTTGGAGGATGTCACCGCTCTCCTGGGGACACACCACCCAGATCGATGGGTCCTGGGGGGAGACTTTAACGACGTCATGTGCAATGCTATGGATCGTACCCATCTTAGAGGGCGTAACCCAGATGCTCCCACGAAACTCTCCAACTTTGTGTCTGCCTTGGGCCTCCGAGATGTGTGGCGCGAATTACATCCCCAGGATAGAGGCTACTCATTCCACTCGGGAGCACATGGCTCCCTCTCTAGACTTGATTACCTCCTGGTCCCGAACACAGACCTACATAGGGCAATATCTGCTGAATACCTCCCTCGTGGAATCTCGGACCACTCCCCCCTATTGATTGAAATACGAACACACTTTGTAACCCCCCCTAGAACGTGGAGGCTAAACAGCTACCACCTTGGCTTCCCAGAGTTGGTAGACCGCCTTACGGAGCGGTCTGATGAATACTTTGACATAAATATACCAGCAGTGGATGACCCGGTGGTGGTGTGGGAGGCCTATAAAACGGTGTTGCGTGGGGAGATCATCTCCTGGGTAGCAAACAAAAAGCGGGAGAGACTCCAAAAAATAGTAGAGGCAGAGGCTGAAATGGTCCAGGCCGAAAGCACGCATATACTTGACCCCACCCCGCAGACTCAAAGGTTCCTCAAACAAACCACAGAAACCCTCAGAAATATCATGCTAGATAATGCCAAACAGGCTCACTGGGACACCAGAGCGAGGATATACGAGCTGGGAGACAAGGCGGGCAAGATGCTGGCCTGGCTGGAGAGGAGGGAGGAGGGGAGACGTCATGTCAGGGAGATAGTTGCCCCAAATGGAGTTGGGTATCAGACGGACGCGGACATAGCAGAAGCATTTGCCCAGTTCTACGCGGAACTCTACTGAGCCCCGACAGCACCTTTCGACCCGACCCTATTGGATGAGATTACACTCCCGGTTCTGACACCACAACAACGGGAGGAGCTAGATTCGGATCTCGCTGAATCCGAGATAGCCGAAGCCCTAGCGCAACTCCAAACAGGGAAAACACCGGGCCCCAATGGCTTCCCGGCCGAGACCTGGCAAAGACTTGGAGGGAATAAAATGGCGACCCCCCTATACAGGATGTTTCTTGGTGCCCGCGACCAGGGCACCCTCCCACCTGACCTATGTAAAGCCACTATTGTGGTCATTCCCAAACCCGATAAGCCCCCGGAGCAGTGCGCCTCTTACCGGCCTATCTCGTTAATTAATAGCGAAGCCAAGGTTCTTGCGAAGCTCCTTGCCAACCGGCTGCAATCAGTAATCCATACCTTGATCCACCCGGATCAATGTGGCTTTATGCCACACAAATCAACGCGCATGAACCTGCGCCGGCTCCATCTGGCGCTGGAGCGGGCCCCGATCATTGACACCCCTCTCGCCCTACTGGCAGTAGATTTTGAAAAGGCCTTCGACTCGGTTAGGTGGGACTGCCTTTGGGAGGTCATGAAGCGCATGGGGTTTGGGGACAGCTTCCTGAAATGGGTGAAATTACTCTACACTAACACTCGAGCGGAGGTCAGAGTGAATGGTTGGTGGTCTCGGTCCTTCCCGTTGGGAAAGGGCACGAGACAGGGATGTCCCCTTTCTCCCCTTCTCTTTGCCCTGGCAATTGAACCTCTGGCCCTTTGGCTTCGACAAGACGCTGCATGGACGGGGTTCAGATGGCCTGAAGGACATGAGGACCGTGTTTCCTTGTATGCAGATGACCTCCTGATTTACCTGGGAGACCCAGCTCGGTCCTGCCCCAAGGTGACGCAGATGCTTGCCCGGTTTGGTGTCCTTAGCGGGCTTAAAATCAATTGGGGGAAATCAGTTCTCTTCCCGGTGAAAGGCAACGTGCAGGCTGACCCTCGGGAATGCCCGTACCGAACAGAACCGCAAGGTTTTCGATACTTGGGGATCTGGGTGACCACAAACCTGAGTGAATACACACTACGCAATTTTCAACCGGTCCTTGACCGTTTCGTTAATGACGCCCACCACTGGAGACTTCTTCCTCTTACGCCCATGGGAAGAGCCGCACTCTTTAAGATGATAACTCTCCCAAGGTTTCTCTATGTCTTACAAAATGCCCCACTAAGGATCCCGGACTCCGACTTTGGGCGGGTTGAATCCCTTTTTCGGGAACTAATATGGGGGGGTGGTCAACCGAGGATAGCGCTCACTACGCTCCAAAGATCGGTTTGGGAGGGTGGGATAGGAGCCCCGCGCCTCCAAACATATTATTGGGCTGCACAGCTGGCAGTAGTCAACGACCTGCTTCATGGAGATAGGGAGCTCCCCCACATCAAGGCCGAGGTTGCAGCCATGCACGATACCGACCCGTGGCAACTGCTATACCAAACTCTTCCGAGACCCCTCCCACCAACAACCATGGTTCATACTATTGTGGTTTGGAAACAGGCGCATAGATTCGTTGGGTGGGGAAATAGTGTAACTGTGGCACAACCCTTGTGGAGAAATTGTAACCTGCCCGAGGTAAAGAAGCTTCAACCATGGTCTCGATGGGTAAGGGCTGGGATTCTGAGAGTTGGGGACATTCTTGAGGAGAGGGACATAGCCTCGTTTGAAACTATACAGCAAAAATTCCAACTCCCGGATACTGAGCGATATCACTATGTACAGCTGGCCCACGGCCTAAGAAACCACATACCGGCAGGTACCAATATCCCGGACTACACACCAATAGAACGTAATATGTTACCAGCTCTTATCCCCACCAAATGCACCTCCATCCTATACAATGCTATTACATCCTTTGCCACACCGGAACTCACGACCCTGAAAACTAAATGGGAGGCAGATGTAGGGGTGATCGATCCAGAAGACTGGATCCAAGTACTAATGCACCCACGGGAGGTGGCCATCTCTTCCAGGATTCAGCTGGTTCAATTAAAGATCCTGCACAGGGTCTATTACCCCAGGACGATACTATACAGATGGGAAAGAGCCTTGAATCCGAACTGTCTCCGCTGTGGGGATGAGGAGGGGACCTTCTTCCACACCCTGTGGGCATGCCCCCAAATCCGTACCTTCTGGAGTGAATGCTGTACTGTACTTGGCAATGTCTTGGCGTGCCGCATACCACTAGACCCGAGGATTCTCATTTTGGGGGCGCCGGTTGAGACTGAACTTACTAAATGGGGCAAGCTGCTCCTGAACACAGCAGCAGGACTGATGAAGCGCAACATAGCGCAGAAATGGGGAGCCCCGGAGTCCCCAACGATGGAGCAATGGGCAACAGACATGAACATTTGTGCCACCATAGAACACCGAGTATATACCGCCAGAGGATGCCCTACTAAGGCGGACAAGATATGGGGGAGGTGGGAGGAGATTGGTCCCTAGAACCGGCTGGACCTGGTCATATGCAATAAGAGGGATATGGTCGGAATGCACTAAAACCTGGGGTAATGTTATGAGTGATTGATACATGGTCTATTAATGGTTGTATTTTGGAAGGACATGCTAATCCATGAAAGCTGTTGTTGTGTAGTTTGGAATGTTTAAAACAATAAAAAATGTTTTATCAAAAAAAAAAAAAAAAAAAAAAAGAAAGTTTTCGGCTCCCGAATTAAATTATGCCATAACCGACAAGGAGCTGTTGGTCATCAAGTCCATCTTCAAGGCTTGGCGGCACTATCTGCTGGGCGCCAGACATACCATTACGGTCATCACTGATCACCGCAACTTACAATACCTAAAGGTAGCCAAGGACCAATCTTCACGGCAACTCCGTTGGGCATTGTTCCTCGACGAGTTTGATTTTGTAATAACCTATCGACCAGGTTGTAAAAATGGAAAAGCTGACGCCCTGTCCCGAATTGGAATGGGAGAAACAGAAAGAGCTTTAGAACCTGTACCCATAATTCCCGAACAGAGGATCCTTGGTCTGACATCCATACACTCTCTGGAGGACATTCAAGAAAGGGTCCATCAACTCTTTGATTCCGATGCCTTATAGGGCTGGGCAAGGAAAGGTCCAGAGTATTCAGTCACCAACAATCTACCTTATTACCAAGGCCGGCTATTTTTGCCACTAGAGGAACTACAGAAACTTGTCATTTCTCATTACCACAACACCTTGATGGAAGGGCATCCTGGCATTGCAAAAACTGAAGCCAAAATCAAGAAACAGTTTTGGTGGCCCACCTGGCGAAAAGATGTCAAGTTGTTTGTCATGTCTTGTGGCATTTGCGCTCAAAATAAAGGGGAAAAGAAAAAACCTGCTGGATTATTACAAACATTAGACATACCACGTACTCCTTGGCATACCTTGTCATTAGACTTTATCACGGATTTACCCCCGTGCAATGGTTATAACACCATTCTAGTTATTGTAGATCTTTTTTCTAAAATGGCCCATTTCATTCCTTTAAAAGGAATACCTCAGCTTCAATCCTGGCCAAGGAGTTCCTTGAACATGTGGTCTGCCTACATGGCTTTCCTTCCGTGTTAATTTCGGACCGGGGAAGTCAATTTATTTAACATTTTTGGAGGAAGTGCTGCCAGCTGGTTCAAATTGATGTTAGGCTTTCAACCAGCCACCATCCCCAGACCGACGGTCAAACTGAGAGAACCAACCAGACTCTTGAGCAATACCTATGTTGTATGCTACATCAATCTGAGGGGGATTGGAAAGGCATTCTTTGGATCGCACCCCGTCCCCTAAGGGGAAAACAAGGACAATACAACCTACCCCCAAAGACTTACCTGATTACCACAGGGGGATACTCACCTCATTTCGGGTCGGCGCAGTTAATTCTGCATCATCGCTGTACCCCGGCCCCAAAGGGGAGAACCACAATAGACTTACCAGGATCTTACCAATTGCCACTTGGAACTCTTCTAGTGGTTTAAATCTGCAACCTGCAAGGAATCTGGCAGAGTGAAGATCAGACTTTTGAACTCTCATGAACGATTGGACTTTAGAGTCAATACTGGAACTCTCCAATTCCTCCATGCCAGTGAAGTAACTGGTCGTCTACGCGCCCCTGCGCTCGACGCAGGATGGAGTGCTCATCTTTCCAAATCATCAGGTGAGATTAAGAGGGGACTTCAGGAGTGTTCTGTGGGCAGACAAGGGGAGTGGGAAGGCTGGATAACGCTCAGATTACGGGAGGTTAATTCCCCTTCTCCATTGCAGAAAGATATTCGTACGAGTTCAACACACGAAGCTAAGTGGGTCTGTCCAGTCTGTCATCTCGGCTCTACGTGTTACTCTGGTGGAAGCAACAGCGGGCCAGTCCAGATCGACGCCCCCGTGGGAATCAGGTGAGCGTAACAATAATGCGATTTCCTTTCGTTTTATAATTGATTTATGCGCTATTAACAAAATTGTGGCTCCTCAATTTCCTATTGTACCTGATGTTACAACGATATTAACCATGATTCCGGCTTCTGCCACTCACTTTAGCGTTGTTGATCTTAAAAACACATTTTTCAGCATGACTATACACAGGGATAGTAGGTATTTGTTTGCGTTTACCCTAGGTGGACGCTCGTTTACATTCACCCGTGCACCACAAGGGTACACTGAGAGTCCAAGTATTTATAGTAGGGCAATGAAAGAGCAGCTCGATACCCTCGAGGTGCCTACTACTTGCACGTTACTACAGTATGTAGATGACCTCCTCTTGGCTGCTGATTCTGAGAGTGCCTGTAAAGAAGGCACCGGGTTGGTGCTTTGTCATCTAGCAAAACATGGCCACAAAGCTTCACTTAAGAAATTCCAATATTGTTGCCAGGAGGTCGCCTATTTAGGCTATCTCCTGTCAAAGGAGGGGAGACGGTTGACACCTGAATGAATAAAGACCATTTCTGGTATGCCTGTCCCAAATACGCAAAAGAAAGTTAGAGCCTTGATGGGTATGGCTTCTTATTGTAGATTGTGGATCCCAAATATTTCGTTAACGATTAAACCAATGTTGGCTTTGACAAAGAAGGGCATTTCTCTGCCATTGCCATGGACTTTGGAACACCAGACAGCATTCGATTTGCTCAAATCCGCGCTGTGTTCGGCGCCGGTTTTAGGAACTCCAAATTATGATAAGGCCTTTGTATTGTTTGTGCATGAACGTGATGGATGTGTTTTGGCTGTGTTAACGCAGGAACATGGAGGGAAAAATAGGCCGTGCGGCTACTATTCCTCTGCCCTAGATCCTGTAGCATGCGCTTTGCCAAGATGTTTGCGCGCTGTTGCTGCTGCTGCTGCGTCTGTAAAACATGCGTTAACCCTAATGATACCTCACTCTGTAGATATTCTATTGAATAGAACTCAAACGCAACACCTCACTTCTGCACGATTGACAAGATATGAATTGACAAGATATGAACTGATCTTGTTTGCTCCCCACATTCAAATTCAGAGGTGTTGCGTATTAAATCCGGCTGAACTTTTACCTGTCTCACAAAATATTGTTGATGATGACGATACGTCACACAATTGCCTTTATATGACAGAACAAGAGACTAAAGGCTGAATCGATTTGAAAGAAATACCTTTGAATAGCCCTCAAGGGGAGCTATTTTGTGTTTTAAACTTCCAGACGGTACATCCACGGCTGCTTATACTGTCACTACTTTAAGCACGGTTGTGGAAACCAAAAGAGTTATGCGTTAACTCAAGCTTGTGAGCTTTCTGAAGGGGGTACAGTGAATATATATACTGACAGTCAGTATGCCTTTGGGGTGGCCCACAATTTCGGTAGACTTTGGAAAGAACGAGCTTTCTTGACCTCGCATGGAACGAAAATCCAGCACAGCACTTTAATAGTGCGATTGCTTTCAGCACTTGCACTCCCTATTCAGTTAGCTATCATAAAATGTTCAGCACATCAAAAAGTTACAGATGATGTAGGAAAAGGGAATGCCTTCGCCGATCAGATAGCTAAACAGACTGCCACTGATTTCAGGAATGTACGCTGTAAAAGAAGTTGTAAATGTTTGCACTTTGGGAGAAAGTATTGATGTTGTAAAAGATATTCAAGCAGATGCTACTATAGAGGAAACTAAGAGATGGATCGAGGGTGCAGGAAGATTGGATGATGATGGGTGTTGGGTAGACAATGTTGAAGGGAAATGGTTACTCCCTGACGCCTACATTACAATGATGGTTATTATGGCTCATGGTCCGACACGTGTGTGCGAGGAAACTAACGAAAATGCTACACAGTGTATGGGCCAATGATAAGATTTTCAAAATTGCGGAGCGTTTTGTCCAGAACTGCATGGTTTGCTTGCAGCACAATGTAGGGAAAGGTACCTCGACTCCTAGAGGAAGTTTCGCTTCACCTTCTGTCCCGTTTGAGGTTATTCACTTTGATTTTATTGAAATGGAACGGTGTAACAATCTTAAATATGTATTGGTTGTTATTTGTGCATTTAGTAAGTGGGTTGAAGCCTACCCGGTTAAAGATGCAATGGCCATAACCACGGCAAAAACTCTGTTGAAAGAGTTTTTTCCTAGGTTCGGGCTGCCGACAGTCATCTGGTCTGATAATGGGCCACACTTTATTGACACTGTAGTCCTGCAAATTTGCAAAGGACTACAGATTGACAAACGGTTCCATTCAGCTAGACATGCCCAGAGTGCCGGATTAGTGGAAAGGCACAATGGCATTATAAAGAACAAACTCGCTAAAACGTGTGCCGGCACCAAGCTAAAATGGCCAGACGCCTTACCGATCGTGTTACTATCGATGAGAACGACCCCTCAAACTAAGACTGGGCTCTCTCCCTTTGAGGTGGTAATGGGGAGACCTGCTAATATTTGGGGTATGCCAAAAAGTCGCTCACTATGGGATATAGAAAATGTGCTTCTTTAACCAGTAACCAGTTGACTAAAAATCTGTTTTCAATTTATCACCAGGTGCGAGAGGCATTACCTGTACACTACGAGGGCCCTGGTCACAGTATACGACCGGGCGACTGGATCCTCACAAAGGTTTTTGAGAGGTCGTCTTGCCTTGCACCTCGGTGGAGGGGTCCCTACCAAGTCCTGCTAGTCACCCAGACTGTCGTGCGGGTAGCGGGTTGAAAACACTGGATCCATGCGACGCACACCAAACGGATCCCACAGCCCGTGCCATACGATACAGAAGACACAGAATCTCTTCCCACTGCTGTAACCCGCGTGCCTGAAACAGCAACAACCAACAAGGGAGAATCAGAGACAGTTTCATAATCGGCAGGGCCGGACAAGACGGCCACCTTGTCTCCGCACTCCCCAGTGGAACTTCCGCATCAATCCTTTCTTGATCCCATTTCCGTCCATTCACCACTTCCAGGAGGAAGTGATGACAATTTGTTCTCACCAGAAACGGCAAAATATAATTTGCGCCCAAGGAAATAAATGTACAGCATGGTCTGACTGTGCGACTGGAAAAAATCATTTGAGGGCTTGTCTTTTTGGCCCGATTGTACGGAAAGATTCTGTCGGCTAAGGGTTGTGGGAAAGACATTAAGAAGACGCGCGACCGGAGTCGCCAGCAAACAAACAATTGGTGTTTTTCCGATTGAAGACTACGATACCTGCACCCGCTACCGCTTATACTGAACTTTTAGATACAAATATGACTAGCAGAGACAATGATCAAGTATGTAAGGGGACCCCCAAAGTGTATTGTTGCCTTCTCGTACTAATTACTGGATTTGTAATGACTTTTGGTTTTGGTTATGGTATCTGGAAGAAGCATATCCGTTAGAGGACTTTTTACATATTGAGAATGTATCTGTGATTCCCACTCCTTCTTTGCAATTACATACTTTGTTGCCTAGAGATTCTTTGCATAGACGGAATTATCAGAATAATACCCTTTTATTAATCATGAATGCCACTCATGCAATTTTTAATAAGACCAATTGCTGGATCTGTACACATTTACCGCAACATGGGGATAAAGGGCTTGGTTGGTATATTTACCCTTTGCTTCTGACAACTGCCTGTTACGCTTCCCTTAGAGCACTATATTTTGGTCGATGGAATGACAGCATTTCTGGGAACTTTGATGGTACAAATTTAAATAGTTTTGAAAAGAATGTTTTGATGCACCTGGGATGCTCGCTTTTTGCAAATAGAAGCAAGCCAAATGTTGCTTCTGTTAGGCCCTCTGATAGATTGTCCCATCCTTTTCAGTCTTTAATCTCTTTCAAAATGGCTCCTATAGGCAATAAGGATTCCACACCTCCATCTTATTCTGTTAATCACAGCCCCGATTCAGTATCCTTCTGCATACAGAGGAATGGAACACGGTCAATGGGTAATTTTAGAAAGTGCGCCAACTTTGCGAATTTGACTAGTGAAAACAGACCTCTGTACATAGGTGAACCTGTCTATTTCATTTGCGGTAATGTGGCATTTACGTGGTTGCCCAGGGATTGGCAAGGAACCTGTTATTTAGGGATTCTATTACCTGGGGTATTTATTGCCAGTACTACAGAAATTTCAAAGACTCGTCCACGACGAGGTGTAAAAGGGGATACTCCGGCGCAAACTTTAGGAGATATTATGAAATCGTTTGTACCATTTTTTGGGCAAATTACGAATTTACAAGTTATTAGGGGACTAGCGAGAGTATTGGAGAGTACCATCAATCGGACCACTGACATACTCTATAATATGACGCTAGAACAGAGAGCGATAAGATTAGTGGTTCTTCAGAACCGGATGGCATTTGATGTCATCCTGGCAGAGCGAGGAGGAGTATGTAAATTAGTGGGGTCCGCTTGCTGCGTTTACGTTCCAGACTCCTCTCCAGCGATCTTTAGGGCAATCCAAAATCTACATGTCCTTAGTTCAGAAGTACATGTTCCTGAGGGAAATTGGGAACTTGGTACATGGTTTTGGGACCTTCTACGGTCATGGGGATGGAAGTTGTTCTCGGCCCTACTGATTATCTTGGGAGGTTTTCTGTTTCTTTGTTGTTGTATACAGTGTCTCCTGGTATATGCTCAGTATTAGGGGGATGTTGCGTGCAAGCAACAAGCTTATTGGAGTATGTGTTGAAGGAAACTCTGGTATCAGACCTAATGGCAATAGATATGTCCGACAATGATTCGGGGTGTCTGGACGATGACGCATGGAGTTACTTGCAATCAAATCAGAAATAGTATTAGCACTTGGCATAGGCCAAAAGGAGGGTTTGTCAAACCAGATATTAAATTATGCCTCTTATTACAAAAACGATTTGTATGTACATTGGCATACGCCAAGTTGCTTGAAAAATTGTATGCAAATAACTCTCCGCAGCAAGGTCTTGACCTTAGAAATTGATGTAAGCCGCCATCTTGAATCAAGCCTCCATTTTAGGTTAGAAACCGCCATTTTGGGGGTTTTATACAAAGTCACCCTGTAATCTAAAAATGGCCGTTTCATGTGTCCTTGTTCTTGCCTTAACCTCTCCAACCTTTGTAGGGAAGTTAATGTCCAACCTGCCTTCAGGCTACAGGTTAGGGTCATGTAGACTTTGTCCTTTGTTGACCTCGGAGAAGGGGATTACTTGAATTAGCAATGTTAAACTACAAGTATATAAGAACAGTAATGATATCCGAATATAATATGCGAAACATTGTTTTGTCTGCATTAAAGCAATATATAAAGAGTGTAAATGTTAAATTGAAGAATAATGGAGCGTGTTAGTAAATGTGTCGAAAAGTAAACCGCATGCACGAGATATGTAAATTAGGAAAGTGAACCTGGCGCGACCCTAGCCCAGTGCATGATTAACCTGTAAGGGGGCTGGACATCATTTTACAAATTGTATAAAAGCACCGATGTCCAGCTAGAAAATTCCCTCACTGCTCATATTGGACCTGCTGGTGGTCTCTGTGATGTATTAACTGCCAAATAGCTATTTGTGTACTTTGTTGAATACTGTTCAGTTTTGTAATAAAGATTCTGGGAATCTTTATAAGCCTGTGTCGGTGTATTTTCCTTTGCTCGGTGTAACAGCCGTAATATTGTATTTTTTTATGATTCCACAAAGTGAATTCATCAATTATGTCATAAGTGATGTCATCTCTGAAGTTATCTTTGTGGTCATGCATGCGCTGTACGACAGGGGGTGAGTAGTTAAGGTGGCTTTGCCTGAATTATTTGCCGAATTTGAAGCGTTTTGCTATGTTAAATGTTCACCTTACCGTGTCTTTAAGGTTTTTTCAGTCAATATATACATATTATAGGATTATGATAGGCACTCTAGAGTTAAGGTAAAACCTATCATCCGTAGGAAAAGCGAAGATTCTATGATTAATAACTTTTGAGTCATAGGACGGACCAGCACAGCTTTTCACTTTGTTTTATGAAGGACCAGGCCCACCAGGACTAGAAAGGTTTGTAGAGGAGGAGCCAAGTACCCCCACTCCACATGCCCCACCTACATTACCTGAGAAGTACTAACCAAAGTATGTGATGTATGCTACACCAATCAGAAAGCAGGAAGAAGAGCAACGACTCAGTGCAGTACCCATAAGTGTAGCTATACCTAAGAGAATATGGGAAGTTAAATACCCATTGAGGAAACCATACCTACATCCAAGGCAATATGATGGACATTTGAATATGATTCCTGATGAAAAAAAGAAACTGAACAACCAGGACGAATGGTGACGTCATTCAAGACTGAATCGACTCCATATAGAAGATAACCAGATCAGAGAGATAGACGATTTATGAAGAACAAAGAAGTGCCAAGGATAAGTGACATCTTGGGATTAATATCCTTATGCCATAAGCATGATGAAGATAGTTAGTCTAAACGTGTACAGATACAATGAAACGCAAGCAGCAAAGCAATCATGAAGCTAGCCAAATGCTTATAGTAAATAGACCGCAGCAAGCGCCAACATATACATATATACCTCATAGATACATATGGATTAAATAAAGAATGAATGTTCCAATACGTATATAGCAATCTTGAACAATGAGGAAGGCCTCAATTCAGTGTCGCAGTTACAAAAGCAATTGAATTGAACTGAATATATTTCAGCTAAGGAGTTGGATGAGTTGGATGAGCCAAGAGAGCCAAAGTCTTATCCAAACTTGAATTGCCTGACATTGCATACAATTGATGTGAAAGAACAGAAGCTCCTGTTCAAGAAGGTCAAGTGAAAACAAACAACGTCAAAGGACTATTAGAGAATAAAATCAAATATACAAAAATGCTCAAATCGTGGTGTACAGTCACGTGATGGAAGAAAGTTGGATGAATGAGGAGTTCACACCTATGCCCGGAAGCCAGACCGTACCCATACTCCTTAAAAAATCCTAGAGAACAGTACAAACTCAAGGCAAACTTCAAACACTAATTAACAGTGAACCATTGAGGTGATCTTGGAGTTTACTTTTAATTGGTGGGAAGCTTGTATAGAGACAAGCTCAACCCAACTGGTTGTTCAGTCTGCATGCTGCTCACGTAGGTGGAAAGTTATTGACGGTGGTTAGTAGCCAACCAATTGCAGAGGACCACGTAGTTGGGGGTCTAATAGTTGTGCAGCCAATCGGACGTTGTACATTTAGTGATGTTCATAGTGGCCAATTTGAAGGGAGGGCTTAGTTGCCCCACCTGTTGTTGACTATCCAATTATTTCTCTCTGTTACTCTATACAGATATTACACCTATACTTAGTAGTTCACTTAGAGCCAATCCCGCTTTGAGATTTTAGAAGTTTGCCATGCAGGACGACATTGGTAATAACGCAGGTGAACACGTCAGCGTTGACAAATTTAGGGTTTAAGAACCTAGCTTTTTAATGAAATGATTGAGAGTTGAGTATCGAGCGATTGCTGATGTTCATTGTACTCCCTGTTTTACTTAATTACATTAAAACAGACAAACTTTTTGCCAAGCTATTTTTGTCGACTGAATTATTGATGTTTGATTACAATCTGCATCCCCATTCATCTCCAGGGTATTGCTACTCATCTTAAAGGGCTAGAAGTCTCCAGTTCAGGTTAGAGAAAATCAGTATTACGGTTCAAAAGATATAAAGCATAAAGAAATTGGTGTGTTTCTCACTTTTCCATTAATTTTCCCACAGGGAAAGGTCAAATTTTTCCTCAGATGCACAGCCCAAACCACTGTATGTATCTGCACCAGATAAGAAACAAGTTGGACACGAAGCACATGAAGGAAGTCCATTCCTTTTTCTTTTATTATTATTTGGCATGGAGCAGGGTACACCTGTAGGCAAAAAGGTCCAAAATGACATTGGAAAGTGCCCTAAAATGATTTAAATGATGTAAATTATGAAGTTTTGTGGGCAAGTAGCATGGGGGTAGAGTAAAGAAGGATGATTGGTGAAGGTATGTGACTTGTGGATCGCATAGTTGTGTTTTTTCTTTGAAGCATTTTGCTGAGATCGAGAAGTGGAGTGAACAGCAAAAAAAATAGATTAAATAATCAAAGACTATGTTACAATGAGATATGGCAATCAGTGTGGTTGCTAGTTGGAACAAGATGAGTTTTTCAAGCTCAGTTAGGATGCTTTTTTTCTGAAAATATATATTAAAATAATATTTTCTAAATTAACCAAAAATGTGTAAGGGGGTTGTATTACCGGGATTAGAGATGCTGTGTTTGTGTATTGAGATTAATAACTGTTTTATTTAACTTTATTTTGTGAATTTAAAGTGCATCACTGAGATTCGTTCATAGCCCAGCCGTGGTTAAATAGTGTTTTGTTTCAATTGGGTGATATTTTCATGTGATCTTAAGGAATACTTCTCGAATCAGTGTTCTCTTCTGCATGGTTCTCGAAGTCAGGCATGTACAGACATTTTAATGTTGATTTTAGGATTGTTTTATGTTTGATTTGTTTGAATGAAGGATGTGAGGGGTCTAAAGGAGGTAGATTAGCACTGTCAGTTTTGGGGAAAAGGCAGTGGGCACAGAGATAAATCTGCACTATTTGCATGATTTATCAATTAGTATGACGTGACTAATGAAGAGTATACAAAGTAAAAAAGGTGAATTATTAAATGTAAAAAATTAGTTTGAGATATGTTTTTTAAGAGTTTATTTACCGAAAATAAAAGATTTTGGTTCGAGAATTGTGATTCTTGATTCAAATTGTACATTTGTATTTTAGAAGTTGATGGTGACTAACTTTGTTATGTTTATATTTATACAAAAAAGAGTTCAGGAGGATTGAGCAGTGGTGCACCATAAGCTAAAGGTACATTTTTCTTTTTGTTCATTAGTTCCTGGGAAGTGGGTGCTAGCCAATCAGAGGCTCAGAACACGGGCTGTATTCTCCAGTATTAGCCTGAGCTACGAGCAGCCTCAGTGCTGATGACCCGCTCCCCCCACCTCTGCACATCCTTCCCCTTCCCGCTCCCCCCTCACCTCTTATGATGTGATTGGTTATTTATAATACCCAGAGGTTTCTAAGCGCTGACTGAACATATGTTGCTCCGCATCATCTTACTTCCAAGGCGAGCAAGTTGCCCCTGAGCTATCTTCCAGAGACACTTAGCACCTGTTTAGTTTTTTATGGGTGTGCTAAGGAAATTTAATTTAAAAAATATATATATTGGGGTGTGGCACTGTGCCGTACTTTCCGAAGTCCGTTTTCCTGTTGATGAGATCATGGTCATCAACAGAGAAGTCATATTTCAGGAATGAGGATGTGGTGCCATGGTGCGCTGTAAGGTAAGTGGTATTTGTTTCAATTAAACACCCTTAGCATTTGCATGATGTTAAGGGTGTTTAATTAAAGAAAATGAATATATGACCTTGGTATGTGGTGCTGGGGTATGCCACACTCTCCAGAGTCTGTTGCCTTGTTGATGATGTCATGGTCATCAGCAGAAAAAACAGATTACATGAATTAGGGAATGGGGCCAAAGTGCACTGCAAGGTAAGTGTATTTTTTTCAATTAAACACCATTAGTACATGCGTAGGAAACTACACAGGTCTAAAATCTGCCTGACCTGGGTGAGTCTGCTGGTAAAGGTACTGCTGCCTGCATTAAGGGACCCTTATTTCATTTTGGCCTTCAACTTGGGCGGCGGGCAGTTACCAGTAGGGTTATCCTGTTGCCATAGTTCAACCCACCTCTCCTCAGTTTAGATCTTTTATAAATGTTAAAAACAATATAAAAACCAAATCTAAAGAAAAAAACTAAGAATAAAACAAAAAGGATGAAAACATCATTAACATGGGAATAAGAGAATAATACAGCAGAAATCAAAATACAACAAAGGGAGAACACACAGGGAATGGTTTTGGGTAGGAAAAAGTGCTCTTTGGACAAGTAGGACAGTCAACGTTTGCACTGTGAGAATGTATCTCCAAAGCAATGACAAAGTGTAAGGTTTTCTGGAGAAAATATATATGTGATTTGCAATCTGTGTCTCTAGGATCCAATCAGCTTTCAAATTTCATACCATGCCCCTGCCCTTGGGCCAACTCATTTAGAAATGTTTTGTATACGCCATTCACAATTGGAAAAGAAATGAGTCCGTTTGTATTCTTTTTTATATTATACATGTTTTAATATGTGAATTGGCGATTTGGTTGTTGATTAGGGTATGTGTGGCAAAAAAATATTTCTTAGAATTGTATATGCATTTTTTTCCCTATATGAATATTCTGACGAATGTAGATTTGAGAATTGGATATCATATTTGAGTGCTGCCATCATTGCGGTTTGAATCACAATGTTTAGGAAAATATTGCATTGTTTTCATTCTCTCCATTTTATTTTAGAGCCCCTTTACATAAAATTCCTCTTCTCTCTATTGTCTAAATAATTCATAACATTACTAAGTTTAGATTCATTTTGAGTGGGGAATACAAACAGTAAACATTAAAAACATTTTGTGTTGGTACACAAAAATGAAAATCTAGAACTGAATAGAGGAACTCTGTGAATCAAGAACAGAACCTGCAGACAAGAGAAAACACATCTCAAACATACACAAAGCGCAATATAAACATAGCACGTCTTTTAATCAATATGTATATATACGTGTTCGCTCGGAATATATGCTTACTTGCATTATAATGCCTTCCAAGATTACATTCAAATGTGCAGTGTTTCTAGGATCCCTTAGAAAGGTGAGCACATCCGTGTGTCTTCCAACAAGAGGCAGATGCTCTTCAATTAAAACGAAAGAACACCCTACTGACAAGTATGTGTGCGGCATCAGTTGATAGGGGCATTTGTGCTTTCCCCACTATAGTCTGGTAACTGCAAAACTTGCTCAATGATTGCTGTGAGTAGTCTCCTTACAATGGTACCATTCTTAAGATCGTGCAGGAAAACACGAATACTAGAAGTTCTCCCCACACTAGCCGAATAAGAGCGCAGAACAAAGAGAAGAACTTCAAATATGATCCTTGAAACGTTGTCATTGGAAAACACCATGGGCTAATCCAAAGAAAAACTCAGTGTGAAACGAGTCAGGATATGCACTCTTTTCCAATTGTCAAAAACCACCATCAGAATCTGGCATATTTCTCTTCTTATCAATGCTTAAGCATGCCTCACTCCAAAGTTTAACAAGCTCCTGTGGCTTTAAGAACAAACACATTTTTCTTTCACCCTGAAATGACAGCACAGATTGTTCACACCAGCTTCCCTTAAGCATTTCAGAAATGGCTAAAAGAGTGTCACAAACCTAGCCACAGTCCAACACAATTGTCATGATCACTGGCCCAAACACACAAACCCAGCACCCCCAGGTGACGGAGGCAAGGAGAAATGACATACTTAA
Source organism: Ambystoma mexicanum (assembly GCF_040938575.1). Classification (NCBI taxonomy): domain Eukaryota; kingdom Metazoa; phylum Chordata; class Amphibia; order Caudata; family Ambystomatidae; genus Ambystoma; species Ambystoma mexicanum. The sequence goes on along the minus strand of NC_090935.1, from coordinate 1,078,294,993 downwards.
TTGTCCCTTTGGGACAATCAAGCACCGGGGACCCAGCTGGACTCAGTCCTGGTGCCTTTGGCGTCAGGCTCATGAACACATATGAGCAGAGACATTATTTTGGTGTAAAGTACTTTATTACATTCACAGGAACTATTCACATGCATTCAGTCCGGGCGTGGCGGCTGAAGAACTGAGTATCACGTGCTGCATCATTTGGGAGTGGCAGGGTGTGGCCGGAAAGCCAATGCTAAGGTGGCGTGGCTGGGCTATATAAGCCCGCCCAGCCTTCATGCAAGCGATTCACGTTATTCTGCTTGAAGGCAGCGTAACCCTCACCACCGCTTGGGCACAGATTCACCTTGGAATCCAGCTCCAGTGATTCAACTTACCTGGAATCTGTGCACTTCTGAAAACTCGCTACTTACCTGGGAACCTGTTTCTCCGGCAGCTCCTCTACTCACATTGGGACCAGTTCTCGCCTGCAAAAACCTGCGCACTGCCTGGCACTCACCTTCCATCTCTGGACCTCTCTGAAAGCGCATCCTGGCTGCGACACTGCAGCTCGCCGCTTAGCTCATCCGTGGACGGCACCTGCAAGGAGAAACAACAGACAAAGGTTAGACTTTACCGAAAAACATCAGTTTATGGTCTCTCTCATTGCAAACCTTGCGCTTACCCTTAAACCAGCTCTCACCTGTGCTCGGAACATTGCTGATCTTTTTTTCTTCATTCTGGCCACATATCAAGCTGGGCCGCACATTCGCCTGTGGAGAGAAAGTAGGGAGGAGACATGGTTATAACTCGCAGATCATAATGCGTTGAGGACAATACAACAATATTTTAAAGTGAGAAAAGCCTTTACAAAAATGAAAGACAGTTACCATCACCAAGTGGCATTGTCGCAGCTGGACTGGACTACCACTTCAGAGGCCAGTGAAGTAACTCGGCCCATATACAACACGCCCGTGCTCGAAGAAGCAGGACGTAGAGCTCATCATCCATTAATAACAGTTCAGCCTATGGGATGGTGCATGCTCATGGGAACCACGCTGTGGGAAGAAGGGTTTGAGGAACACCATAGCAATAGACAGGCATACTCACTTTCTCTCATACCCATGCAGGAGCAGTTTTACCTATCAACGAAGACAGCAGCATATCTGCAGAAGGGGAGTCCTGGCCAGGGTGATCCAAATCCAGGGAGGGCTGCAACTGTGCCCCAAAGCCCCCGCAGAGACCAGGTGAGCGCAACAACAATCTTTTCTTTTATTGAACAGCTTCTGCATTCTTCTTCCTTGTCAAAGACTTTATCTGCACTTGCTGAGGTTCTTCCCTGATGCTTACTTCGGTTGGTGGTGTGGGCAGAAGGGTTACGCCAGTATAAAGTCTGACGTCACCTTAGAAAGTCCAAGCACGTCTGCCTTGCACTCTGACTGCAGACGGATTGACGTCTTCCACAATGAAAGGACAGTTGAAGCGGGATTCATCCCACTTCTTCCTTGTGTGGTTGCGGATTAGGACTGCAACTCCAGGGAATAGTTGGGTACACAAATGGTTTGAACACTACTTGTTGATGCATCTCCTTCTGTGTTCTGTACTGCCCCACACCTTTTAGCCGTATCTGACCTGAAATGAAAGAGATACTTGAAGTCATATACATAAGATTCTCTCGTAGTTCCATGCCTAATAATTCAGAGGTAGGCTGAGCATCACTTCTAACTCTGGAGGGAGGCATAAGGGGTGTCCTCATTCGTCTCCTTGTCACTATCTCATGGGGGGTGAGATGGTGGTCCGAACCTGGTTGGTTCCACAATGCATATAATGCCAGTGGTAGGCAATACAACCACCCTTTCTTCAAGGTCAGCTTCAACTTGGCTATCTTTTCTTTAAGCAAGCATTTGAGCCGTTCGCAGTTCCCATTTCCTTGTGGATGATAAGCTGATGAAAACTTGTGCTTTATACCAAGCAACAAGCTGATCTGCTCAAATGTTTGATTCACAAAATGTGGGCCATTATCTGACCTCATTACTTCACATACTCCCCATCTGGCAAATACTTACCGTACTAATTATTTGGCTACACAGGAAGAATCTGCATGTGTACATGGACCAGCTTCAATCCATCTTCAAAAAAGACAAACTACTACAATCATGTATCTATATCCATTACATATTTGCAGCATGTCAACATAGTTAATATGCAAATGCTGAAAGGGGCCAGTGGGTCTCGGAATAACTCCCCTAACTGTGCGCAGTGTATGCCCAGCTGTATATTTTTGACACACAATGCAATTCACTACATTTTTTGAACCAATCTTCTGCAATAGTTGCTGCGAGGTTCTCTCTAGTTATGTGCGCAGGGTAGTGTAGCTATTCCAGTGCCACCCATAGTAAGGCTACAGGCATCACTGGTTTACCAGTGCAGTCTTGTCACTACAATGCTTCAGAGGGGTTTAAAGAACACCCTCTTCACGTCCATAAATCCTTCTCATCTTGATGTGCTTCCCCCTGAATTTCCATGAACTGCATTTTAGACAAATTATTATATTTTTTAGACACAGTCACCATCACAACCATTTTCTCATTTACATCAGGTGTTTCAAAGGTCATTATATTTTCCGAACATGCAGCGAGTTTCGCTTCATCATCTGCTGCTTGATTCCCACGTGAGATAATGTCTGCCCTTTTAGTATGAGCAGCACATTTAATGACCGCAATGGCCACTGGGAGTTGTAGTGCCTTAATAAGTCTGTCCAATAAGGGGACGTGAGGCCCCTCCTTTTCCAACATGCTAACCCTGTGTGCTTCATTGACTTCACATAGGCGGAGTCACTGTGCACTGTCACTTCCTGGTCTGCATGGTTCTCGAGCATGACTGTCAGTGCTACTAGCTCTGCAGCCTGTGCTGAAAAATAAGACGGGGGTCGTGCACTTACCAATATCTGAAACTCCCCACTGGCTGCGTGTTTTACCACAGCGGCACCCGTATACCTCTGTCCATCATAAAAACAATTTCTCCACCTGACAAGGCATTTTCTTTTATCCTAGGATGTTTGTCATAGAACTCTTCATAGTTTGAACAATCATGTGCATGCTCATCCTCTGCCAGTGGTTCAGCTATAAATATGGCAGGGATCCCTTTTCTGCATTAAACAATTGTTATTGCAGGATTTGATATGACTACCTAGCAGGCAGAAGCCCTATGAGAAGTCAACGTGCCTTTTGGTTTCTCTAGAATCGCAAATAGTGCGTGCTCAGCAAACAACGTCATAGAGCGTCCCATCACTATGCTTGCAGTTTCTCTATAGTGAACGCAGTGGCTGCCAGCGATTGTTCACATGGGATGTGACCTCTCATTACTGGGTCTAAAATCCCACTGTAATGTGCAAGCAGCTTGTACCCTAAAGTAATTCTCTGTGTAAGGACTGTTGTCATAACAGTGCCATCTGTATGTGAGAATAAAAAGAATCCCTCCACATAATTAGGAATCCCTAAAACTGGAGCGGTGCAAATAGCATTTTTCAGCTCGTCAAATGCTCCCTCCATTTCAGTCCACTTGATTTTTTCCTGTGTCACATGTGCTTTCTTTAAAGCTTGCAATAAAGGCCTTATATGTGTGCTGTAGTCAATGACCCATTCTCTGACATAGTTACACAATATCAAAAATCTCTGCATGTGCTTTATCATCTGTGGTTTTCAAAATAGCCTCAGCTCTGTCAGCAGTAACCTTCTTTCCTTCATGTGAAATCAATTGGCCTATGTAAAACACTTCTTGTTGACAATACTGTAACTTCTCTTTGTCAACCTTATATCCTTTGTCAGCAATTGTAATCATCAGCTGAACAGAATCACATCTGCACTCTTCCTCTGAAGTGCTGCATACTAGACTGTCATCTTTATATTGCAACAAGACACTTTCTAAAGCAATATTTCTCAAGTCCATCTGCAGGACTCTTTTGAAAATCGATGGAGACTCACAGTACCCCTGGGGTAAACAAGTGCTTCTCAGGCGACTCTGTCTGAACATAAATGACGTCAGATCCTGTGAGTCTTTGTGCAAGGGATTGAGAAAAATGAATTTTTCAAATCAATCACAGGGAAATATCATGCTTCAACATGTATATTACATCAGAGTGCGGCCGGATTAGGAACTACAATCTGTTTTATTGGCCTTAAATCTTGAATTAGTCTCCTTCATGGGATAAATTGCTGTTTCACAAGGTGACGCTGACATCACTAAGATACCCTGATCCATCATGGTGGAAATCGTCTCAAAAATACCTTCATCTGCCTCTCGAGACATTGGATACTGTCGTGCTTGAGGTCAGATTGCTCTTCTTCACTTCTCTGACTGCCTTCAACAGGCCCACATCATAGGGACCTGTAGTCCATAATGAGGTTGGTACTTTTGCCATTTCTTCATCAAAGTACTCAGGACATTCTTGTGCTAACATCATTTTCTGAGGAACCTCTCATTTGATTGCTCTCACCCAGTAATACTCATATCAAATATCACTTCGTCATCAGATGAATGATTGCCAAATAGATCGTCATCAGTGATGCCAGTTAATCTGTAACCTTCCCCAATGGCAATTACTGCACACTATCACCTGCCCTTGTCATCAGTTCCATCAAGCAAAGTCATTTCACCTTGCACTATGGCTGCTTGCAGTTGTAAGGAAAAGACCTGTCCCTCTTCTTCACGTATAGGTATCCTTGGCCCAAACAAAAATTCATCAGTTACTCTCATTGTTCTGCGTACTAGGCCTGGCAACCATGTCAGTAGAATGCATACTTAATAATGAAAAACCTCTGGTTCTAACGGTATGGCCCTCATGGCTATTTGTCCTGAAAAGGCCATAATAAACTTGCTCACGTTTAAATAATGCATTCCTGGAGATGAACACACTGTGCCTTCATCAGTAAACAAGATTGTCATATTTAAGTTTGTCATCAAATCTCAACCCAATATATTGACAGGTGTCTGCCTCGAATATAGCAAAGGCACCTTCATGTCGCATTCTCCCATACTTGTAGCTCCTGAAAATCCTTGAGTATTCATGGCATTTCCAGACATTAAAAAATGTTCCCACTCATATACATGAGTGCCTTGCACCTGTGTCGACTAAAAACTAAAAATGTTTGCCTTTATTATTCTTATATTCACATCTACCCTCGGTACCCTCGGTTCCTTGTGAGGATTCGGCGTCACAGATAGTACTGAACACATCAAGTCTCCCAGTGAGCTGTCCTATTGAGGGTACAGCCTCATTCCATTACCTGTAAAAGGATTCCCTCCATCGACAGTGACACCCCCTACTCCAGGAGTCATTATCTGTCCTGTACTTCTGCTGAATCTGCATGGGTGAGTGCTGCGACTGCCCTTGAGGAGGAGCCATTGCTACCTGCTGTGTCTGCTAGCCTTGCTGTACTCTCAGCCATTGCTGCTGCTGCATTGTTTGATTCTGAGCAAACCCATTACCACTCTGTTGTGAATACGCAGGTGGGTTTGAAGCCCCTGCTTTCAAAAACTGGCTGTTTTGCACAAACCGTTGACTCATACACATACAAGCAAGATGCCCTGTCATCCCGCATGTCAAACAAATAGGTGGCCTCCTAATCTGCCCATGCTGCATGTTTTGTCTATCATTCTGCATATTTTGAAACCCACCTTGATTGTTTTGAAAGCTTCCCTGATTATTCTGTCAATTCCCCTGATTATTTTGAAAACCTCTTCCTCGAAATCCACCCACACCTTGCGGAGTAAACCCATAATTGTTCTGACCAAACTACCTTTGGTTATTCAACTGTGGCATATTTGCAGTCCGCTGTGAATTCAATCCATCTACACTAGTCAACATTGCCCCTTCAATGGCATATTTAGACAGTTTCTTCTGTACTTGCTTTGCCTCTTCGCTCTTCCGAGCATCGTCTTTTTTGTGATTCTTTTCCTGCAAGAGTCTGCAGTAATGCTCAATGGTCAGCTGAATCTCTGACCATGGTTTGGCTTCTATACCTAGTAACTTCTTGAGCTGCTTCTGTACAGGGTCAGGCAGCCCTTGGCACAATATATGATAAAACAAAGGTTTAGATTTTCCCCAAGATTTGCGCATTTCCAAGCTCCACTGCTCTTGAAAATTCTGAATGTAAACAAGTGGATCATCTCCGTCCTGCATCTTTTTCATCATTATAGATCCCATATCGCACATGTCTGGATACAGTACTGTAAGGGCTTTCCAGACTGCCTCCCTATAGTTAGTGAACGGTGCTCCATCTTGAGCAGTGTTAACTGCAGTAACAGTAGCATATCCTGCCCTCGTTCATACATCATCAGCTCTCTCACCAAGTATGGCGATCAGGAGACTCTTAATGTCCCCTATAGCTAATGTGTTTCCTCCCGTCATTTTTTCTAACTCATGTATCGATTTCCCAGTTCCAGAAGTTAAGCTTGGGAGTTTACACCTTAAATTACCCTTATCCATCTGGGGCAGCGGTACATACTGTGATCTGCCCCTCCCTTCTCTAATAATGGAAACTGTGAGGCCCCAAACTCATTCTCATCTCTCATCATTTGTCTGTCCACCGCAGGGACAATATTCCAACATCACCTTCTTCCTGGTAGTGGTCTTAATCTGCTCACATATGGCTGCGACTCCCCCTTCTTACAATTGAGTTGCCCTGTAGAGGTCAGTCTGACTGTGTCAATGTTTCTGATGCCTTAGTTACAGGTGCATTTAAATCTGACCATCTGACTTCTTTCTCCATTGAAAAACATCCCCCAGGACCACATATGTTCCCTCTCTCTTCCCCATGGAAGGTGTCTCTGTATTCATCCGTCATTTCTTGTGCCCAACTCATGCAACTTCTCTCCTTGTCATCTCTATTCAGAGTCAGTCTATCTAGAGACAACTCATTTTGCCTCATACTACATGAGGCTCGCTCTGTGTCATACAACTGTGTTCCCTCAACTCAATCATGTTTTCCCTTCCTCTTTGAGTCTTTCTGGGCTTTCATGTCGTGATATACTTTATCGATCGCTTCCCGATGCTCCTAGAGTCAACCTTGTCTTCTAGATTTACTCTTGATGGCCCTGGTAATGACTCATATTCTGGGAAGTATTCCTCTATATCCTCCCATGCTACTTCTGGCTCAGGATCTCTTAACTCCTTTTCCAGACCCCCCTCTTTGCATACATTAAGTATCCAATCTACAGGGGCGGTTCATCTTGCTCCTCCTAGTACATTTTCCAGAGCTCGAAGCTCGCTAGGCGCTTGTCTAGCTTTTTCCCAGTATACGATGCATGCAACTATGTCGTCATATGGTGCAGGACTACTTTCGATAGTGACCCTCCTTGCGGCCACGGCATAAACATTTTATCTGCGATTCCTTTACCTCATTCCACACTTTACTGTCTTAGCTTGGGTGCATGTTTTGGCAACTGCTTGTAGAGATGCATAAGTGGCGTAATATCCTCCATTCTCAACTCGTCTACTCTTAATCTGTTTTACACTCGTTTGTTTTTAATCACAGATTAAAAAGGTAAGTTTCATAAAAATAATACAATAAGAGTGGGCACCAATTTTTACTTTAATCTTGCTAAAAAACAACCATCAAGTTCAATTTTAAAAACGATCAATGTTTTTCTTTTTATAATGTCATCATTCTTCAAAACCCACATAAAACAAACAAACAAACTTGACCGGTCACATAAATCTCCTATGATCTTCTCTCTGAGATTCGTCTTGCACTCTAAAATACTTCATACAAAGTGTAAAACACCCCTTTAGACTCCCCTTTAATCAAATTCGTTTTCTACGTGTTCCACTACAGGATTCTGGTGTTCAAATTTCTTCTGTTACGTTTGGAAGAAACGCAGGCCAGGGCAAATTCTCTTATCGTGGCCTCTCTCATGATTATATATTGCTTGGCGACACTCAAGTCAATATCTCATTCCCCATATATATTACACTCTTACTCTCACGTTATTTTTATCCCGCCACCCTCCTTTACTCACTTTGTTTCTTCACTCATCACCCATACTTTTGCCAACTCACTCAGTTTTTTACTCATCGCTATCATTTTTGTCTTCTGACTCTCAGAATCTGCCTTTTCTACCGCCTCTTCAACCTTCCGATTGATCCGCTTCTCGTAGATGTGGGAGGGGATTCTATAGATACTAGGGAATCCGTCACACCCAACCTGCAAGTTTTTTCAAATTACAGTAACCACTATCTACTGGGAGCTTCATGTCCTTTCATCCAAACGGCAAAGGTTGTCCGATATTTCCAAAACTGTAAAGTTTATTCAGGTTGGTGGCTCAGAACTATCCTCTCGCTACTAATTGAGCTGGAAAACCCAACCCCTTTGGTGAGTAGCAATTACCCTGGAGAAGGATGGGGATGCAGACTTTATTCATAGATCAATAATAGAGACGACTCAGGAAGTTGGCAAAAGGAAGACTGTTTTAATATCAAGTATCTAAAACAGGGAGCATAACGAACATCAACAAATTTGCTTGATCCTCTTACTCAAACATTCATAGTAAAAACTGAGATCTTCTAAGCAATACTCGTCATCAATGACATCTAACCTACATGTTACCAACGTCTTTCTATGTGGCAAACTACAAAAACCTATGAGTATGGGTGATTGGTTGTCAGAGAATATCTAAGTATACAATCCATACTAGTCTCAAAAAGTGTGACTATGTGATTGGTTACTTAACATCAGGTGGGGCAACTAATCCCTCTCCTAAAAATGACAAGTATGAACGTCACTAAATACACGACATCCCATTGGTTTACACAACTATAGGACCCCTAAATACGCAATCCTCTACAATTAGTTGGAACTTTATATTAATAATTTTTATTATTTGAAATAGTAATGATAATACAAGTATTTGCAACTTACAAACATTAAGTAGAACTAATAACTTTGGGTTAACAGTGGTTGATAAAACTAACTTGTAGAGAATTGAATTACACCTTAAGTATTCATATAACAATTGAGTCGGTGTACAATGTTGATGAAACACATTTTATAAAAGCGATATATACTAAAATCAAATTGTTGTAATAAGTCTGCAAGGAATACGTTAGGGGGAATTAGAAAAGAAAGATGGGGAGCCATACTGGTAGACAGACATAGAACAAACAAGAAACAAATGGGAGGAAAGGAAGGGTGAAGGTGGGTATAATGAGTAATTTGAACAGATAATTATTGCAACTGTAATAGTAATATAAGACAGGCTTATAAGTGAAATTACAAACATATAATTAATGTATTTGAATATCAGTATATAGGTTCAAGTGCCATGCGCAGTTACATTAAAACATTTTAGATATCGAACAAAGAACAACCATTTAGCATTATATTTAGGGATTATATTCATATTGTTAGCCATGCAAAGTTCCATTCTATGAATGTGACATATAGAGTGCCACCAACCTTTGATAGAGAGAGATCGGAAGTCTTTCCAGTTAGCTGTTATACATTTCAAAGCAATACAAATGAATAAATCATATAGCTTGCCTGAGTCACGGGGTATGCTTGTTGTCAATGCCAAACTTCCTAAAAATATATTTAAAAAGGATAACGGAATATTGACAGAGAAAATAAGCTTGATGAACTTCCAGAAGTCTTGCCAAAACCTGAAAGTAAATGGACATTCAAAGAACACTCTAATCTCCTTCAGTACTTTTCCACCTATGTCTTGCAGCCTGTAGGCTAGCCATCCTGCTACTGGTGAGTTTGCCTTAACATTAGCTTCCCACCAATTAGCATATCAATCCATCATCACCTCAATGGTCTACTATCAATTAGGCCTTTGAGGCTCGGCCTTGGGAGTGTTCTTAGCTCTGAAAAATGCAGGGAGTGAGAATCACGGTCTGCCCTTGTGCATAGGTGTGATCATTTCATTCATCCAACTTCATGCTTCCATGTGACTGGAGGCCATGGAATCAAGCCTTTTCGTGTATGTAATACTATTTTTTAATAAAAATATGATGTCTTCCTTGTTATGTTCATGCCTACTGAACAGGAGTTTTGTTCTTTCACACAATTTGTATCCAATGTCTGTTCACTCCAGTTTGATAAGACCTTGGCTTCTTTGGCTCATCCAGCCTCGTCTGCTGAGATTCACTTTGTAATTCAATTTGCTGTTTTAACTGTGACACACTAGAAATGAGGCCTTCTTGGTACTGTCCAGCACTGCTCTAATGCATAGTGGAAACATCCATCCTTTACTTATCCATATGCATATATACTTATTGGCGCTTGCCCCAATCTATTCACTACAAAGCCAGCCTTAAGTCTTCTTGCATTTCTTTTGCATCTGTACACGTTTAAAATGACTTGATATCTTCATCTGTTTCTGTTGCATAAGCTTCTTCACCTTGATCCCAAGATGTCACTTATCCTTGATACTTTCTTGATGCCTTATAGAATATATGCATTATCTGGCCTCTGCATCTCTTCTAGGTACGTCATCTCAGATCTGCCTGACATATACTGGCGATGGTTGGCACTTTACCATTTGTCCTTGCCGTTTATTGGCTATGCTTCTTCGGGAATTTCATTCAAATGACCATCATATTTTCTTGTATGCAGGTATGGTTTTCTCAGTGGGAACATTGCCTCCAGCAGTCTCTTTGCTGTTGGTATGTTCACTGGCACCACACAGAGTCCATACTATGCCCTTTGTTGGTTCAACTGTTCTGTGTACGTCACATACTCTGGTTTCCAGCATACAGGTAAAAGGGGCGGGACGATTGAGGTAGGGGTACTTGGCTCCACCTCTACCTATGCCATCTCAACAATACAAAGCTTACATGCTTAAGCCATACACTTTAGATACGACACTTCAAGCTTACACGTACAGTACTTTTGATGAGGTCGCTGCTGCCTCGGCTGTAGATGGGGACACCAATAATGTTTCTGCGCAATCTCAAAGCTCCAACTCAAAGTAACTTGAACCGATTCATGGGATCAATGCTTTTCCCATGGTCAGCTTTGTGTGGATAGCTCCAGAGTTGGAAAGAAAGACAATTTGTTCACACTAGCTCCTAGAGGAGTGACTAGCAATATTGTCTGTAAGAAGAATTGATTTAGTTAATTAAATAAACTGCAAACTTGGACTGAAGTAGGAATTACCATGCGAAGTACCGGTACACCTGCTAGTATCACTTATGATATCATTTATGGCATCATGAGTGACATTAGTGGTACTTAAAATAAATCGAGCTACTTTGGATCTTTTATCTCCAACTCTTAATTGGAAGTAATAATAAGTAGAATATCAGCAGACATTCCACCTACAATACTGCTGCCAGTATTCTCATAGAATATTGCCCTGGTATTTCCTAAAGCCATGAATTGTGTGGACAATAAAATCAGGAGTATTTGCCAAATACCTCTGATTTTACTGTAACCACCCAACTCTAATTGCTCCCCTACGTCTTTTTATTTACTCTTCAGTAATCAACAAAAGACACACATACAAATCACCAACATATTCATAGATGTAGATACATACTCACATGCATACAGCTGTATCTTTCCCCATATATGGAAAACAGTCACAAATACAGTCAAACACATCACCAGAGTCAGACCCATTGAAAAAAAGACACCCACACACACACATGCTCAACCATCCTTGAAAACACAAATACATTTAAGAGGTTGCTCCTACTCCCTCTCCATTACAAGATCCCAGGAAGACATCCCTTGCAGTTTCCTACCTTTCCATGAATTGAAATATGCCTCTGACTTTCCAAGAAAGAGCAACTTGGGAGCGTAATAAAGGCCAAGTCCTCTCTCTGTCTCTCAGCCTTCCCTGTCCATGTGGAGATTCCATAGCCAATATCACCACCAGATCAAAGTGATCTACTGTCTACGGGCGCACTACAGCATTGGCGGGGGTGAGTGACAAGGAACTTGTGACTAAGAAGTGAGGGCAAGTCAAAGGATGTCTACAAAGTAAGGGAAGAACATTGAGTTAAGGGCTAAGAGATGGATAAAAAGGGTAACAGGGGTCTGACAGTTCATTGTAAAGAAAGGGGGATGAGGGAGCATCGAAAATGTGGTGCAAAGGAAAGAAAAGTGAGCATGATGGGTAAGGAAAATAGGCCAAATGAGACACGGGGAAAAATCTAGAAAAGTATGTCCAGAGATTGAGTGACTGTTGCTGAGATCCATGTCTGACCTGCATGCCACTGCACTGGATCGCGGGATTGGTCCGACCCCTTTCTTTTTTCTGATGAAGTGATGTAAACTTGCTTTATAAACATGTGTTTCAATTAAGACTTCCCTTATATTTTGCCAGGTTTCTTTGTTTGCTTTATCATGTGACCTGGTGATTTGAAAGCCAGATTTATTGAAAAGTATACTAGTTTGGGCCCTGAATAACAACTTTGCAGAAAGCATTTTGTTGGTTCTAATATTGAAGATGGAATAGGAGAAGATGAAGTCTCAGTTGCTGTCTAAATTTGAACCTGTAGGGCACATCTCACTCATATGGGTTTAAAATATTCATTGATACTCCATAAAGTATTATTATTTTAACCATGTATACAAAGAATACTGGTGGGGAGGCAGGATGACACATTTTGGTTTCTGTGTACAGGGGGTGGGGGATTGGAAGAGAAGTGTTCCAGGTATGGTTTGTTTCTTGTGGGTTGGGAAGGCAGGAAACAAGATATGGGTATGTTGCCATGCCAGTCCATGTTTGGCAAAGCCAGACCCCCTTGGTTCAGCTATGGCTCTGCTCGACCAATGAATTCACTATCTTCCATCAGCCTCACATTGGTCTTATATTAAAGCTGGGAGTGGGTGGGATGGGATATATTGTAGTCTGCTGTTATATTGCAAACTGGAACACAAGGAAACCTAGGCTCAAAGCTGAACTATCCCATTTTACTATATTATGTTATCTTGGTAAAATAATTTTACTATATTTGACCATAGGATCCAGGTTTCTAAGCAACTACAAACATAACTGACAGATACAATGCATGAAAAGAGTGTAATGTCACTAACATCTAATACATAAACACTTGAGAATGGGTGGATCAAGGAGAGTGTTGAGTTTAGCTGTTCTGGAAGTTGCGTTAACTGTATGTTGGGCTTCAGCCACCACACCATGTCCAATAAAATTATATTTTTCCCAAAGCCAAAATGTGCCATTCCTGCCATGAAAGGCAATGAGCTTATACACTTGAAAGCTGGGATGATAGTTCTTCTGAAACATTATGCCACATGCACAAGTTATTTTGCCGTTTATCAAATCATATGCAAATCATATCGTGAAACACTAAGAACTGTGAGGGAAGGACTCTGTGAGGGAAAGACTCAATTAACATACATCGGATATACACACCAAATCCAATAGCAAATTAGTATGTTCTAGGCACTTTAAAGTAAAGAAAAACATACAATGCCTATTTGCGATTCAGAATTCTGTAACTAGTTCCAAGACATTCAAGAGGCGGAGACACACATTCACGAATGAAAATACATGAACTTCTTTTGGATTTGGTTTTTACATGCATATGTAATTTGTGCCCTGAATGAGATCACAATTTGGCATGCCATTTTTTGAATGAGCAAGGTTGCCTTTGCTTAACTTTAACGGAATTGATGCAGTGCATAACATTTTGAATTCACAAATTATGTTTGTAGTCCTTGAATTGGGTTATATGGAGTGTTCCCTTTAAATCCCATATTTGACTGCGTTTAAACTGTTTAATTTAAATGCAACTATGGTTTTGATACTGAAAGTACCACAATGCTCTGCAGTATAGTATGTTGTTCATGTTTTGACATATGCTTCAACGAGTCACATGGTGTGTTCAGGTAAAATCATTCAGCTCACTTGGATCTGCCAGTTATAAGTTTCCTTCTATGTAAATGTTTGTGTAGGAGCATACCACAATTCACAATTGCTTTGATTTGTATATAAATTCGTTATTTCCGGAAATAGTTGTTTCCTACATAAACTAAGCTGTGGAATTGGTGTAAAGTGTTCAGTGTACTCCTCTGTTTTCATAACGGCGTTCAAAAAGGGAATGTGCAATGTTTTCAAATATGTGCGAATTACGGAATGCATTAATGTAAAAAGGTTTTAATAAATAGTGCATAAATTAAGTTTACATCTGTGCTAAATCATTGTACAGACCGGGCCATGTAGGCCCCTTTTGCCCAATTTGAAGAATTATTTGATTACTGATTAAACCTATTCTTTTTTCTAAGAGTGTGTCTGGCATGCATTAAACCATTCATTTATTTTCGGTCTGCTTCCCTAATTTGTTAGGCCCAAAAAATATTCCAATGACAAAGCCACATAAAGGGGGTAATTCATAGAATTCAGCGCACAAGTGGCGCACGCGGCTGGCGCACAGTGTGCGCGTGCGAATCCCTGCGCCAGCCGCGTGCGCTAAAATACATTTCCGCGCACAGCGTATTCATGAATTCCAGCCACCAAAACCAGCCGAGGCGCACAGTGGCGCAGCGACCCTGCAGCAGCGCCAGTTACGCCCCCAAGAACGCCCCTTGCGCAGGGAAAAGCCATCAAAATCCCCAATCCAGTGCAAAGGGCTGCGCTAATCCTGTACCAGCACGGCAAGCGGGGTACGTGTATCACTGGGGTGCGCGGGAAGTTTCTCACGTGATTTCAGCTGGGTACGTGTTTTTACTGGGGTGCGCGGGAAGTTTCACACGCGATTGGCCCTGTGCGAGCGGGGTACGTGTATTACTGGGGTGTGCGGGAAGTTTCACACGTAAATTCAGCAGGGTACGTGTATTTCAGGGGTGTGCGGGAAGTTTCACACACGATTTCAGCAGGGTACGTGTATTTCAGGGGTGCGCGGGAAGTTTCACACGCGATTCCATGAGGGTACGTGTATTTCAGGGGTGCGCGGGAAGTTCCACACGTGATTGGCCCCGTGCGAGCAGGGTACGTGTATTACTGGGGTGCGCGGGAAGTTTCACATGCAAATTCAGCAGGGTACGTGTATTTCAGGGGTGCGCGGGAAGTTCCACACACAAATTTAGCAGGGTATGTGTATTTCAGGGGTGCGCGGGAAGTTTCACACGCGATTCCATCAGGGCACGTGTATTTCAGGGGTGCGTGGGAAGTTCCACACGCGATTGGCCCCGTGCGAGCGGGGTACGTGTATTACTGGGGTGCGCGGGAAGTTTCACACGCAAATTCCGCAGGGTACGTGTATTTCAGGGGTGCGCAGGAAGTTTCACACGCGATTCCATCAGGGTACGTGTATTTCAGGGGTGCGCGGGAAGTTCCACACGCAAATTCAGCAGGGTACATGTATTTCAGGGGTGCGCGGGAAGTTTCACACGCGATTCCATCAGGGTACGTGTATTTCAGGGGTGCGCGGGAAGTTCCACACGCGATTGGCCCCGTGCGAGCGGGGGACGTGTATTACTGGGGTGCACAGGAAGTTTCACACGCGAATTCAGCAGGGTACGTGTATTTCAGGGGTGCGTGGGAAGTTCCACACGCAAATTCAGCAGGGTACGTGTATTTCAGGGGTGCGCAGGAAGTTCCACACGCGAATTCAGCAGGGTACGTGTATTTCAGGGGTGCGCAGGAAGTTCCACACGCGATTTCAGCAGGGTACGTGTATTTCAGGGGTCGTGGGGAGTACTACACGTGAATTGGCCGTGTGGGTCCTCCCAGGTGTTCGCTCTACAACCTCCACGGCCTCTGCAGGCAGCCCACACAACGGGGGACTACCCTGCACCCCTGATCATGTCCCGCAGGCAGCCCATCCAACATGGGCATGCCCCCCAGCCAAGCCACATGTCACCTTGCACTACTGATCAACAATGCATGTCTCCCAGCACCCCCGCCCCCCAGCAGTGCAGGGCACCCTCCACCAGGCCCCCACCCCCCACCAGTCAGGGGCACCCTCCACCAGGCCCCCACACATGTCTCCCAGCACCCCCACATCCCAGCAGTGCAGGGCACCCTCCAATAGGCCCCCACTCCTGTCTCCCTGCACCCCCACCCCACCCCCCAGCACTGTGGGGCACCTGCCAGCAGGCCCCCACTCATGTCCCAATCATGTCCCCCTGCACCCCCACCCCCCAGCATTGCGAGGCACCTGCCAGCAGGCCCCCACTCATGTCCAACTCATGTTCCCCTGCACCCAAACCCCCCAGCACTATGGTGCATCCTTCACCAGGCCCCAACTGATGTTCCCCAGCCAACATGTCATCACAATCTAGATCCCTGGTCCCTATGGTCAGCCTCCAAATGCAAAACACCCACCCGAGTATTGCATCCACCCACTTAGAAATGGCAATAACATGATAGAACACCAATTGCAAGTTTGGAAAAGAACACATGTCCCTCACATGCACCCAATGGGTGTCAGTGAATCTCAAAACCCATATCATGATATGCATGAAACCAATGAGATGATACTACACATTGAAGTTTGATTTAAAAATATGTATTAAAGGAAACATGAATTGAATCAAAAATAAACAAAAAGAAATGGGAATGTAAAAAAATAAAAAGAAGCATGTCTGTGAAAAAATGCAAAACCAAAAATCATAATCCAAAGGAATGGTGTCCAAAGTCACAGTCCACAAAAGAAAATCCAATGGGAAATTATAATTGAAAGCCATTGCTCCATGGGTAAATTGTAAAATGAAAAGAAAATCCAACAGTGAACTATGTACAGATGAACAAGCCAGGGTCCATGATCCCAACAAAAGAAATGAAACCTATCTAACAACACTACCTAATAAAAAAAAACTATATACAAAAATGTGGCCCATTGTCCAAAAAGGTCCAAAAGAAATGCAAAAACAAAGGAAACCTAACACTAACTACATAACTATTTACAAGGGCAGCGGGCTAGTCCAACGGCTCACTGGATGTTGTCATGGGCCAGGGCATCATCGAACTCCTGTTCAATGGCTTGGAGGCGGGCATGTTCCCTGGCCCCAAGGTCTCGCAGGGATAAAGCAGTGTCCAGCTCCAACTCCCTGCGAAGACCCTCGAGGCACTCAGCCCGCCTCAGCGCCCTCCGCATGGAGTTCTCCGCCCTGACCATTGTGAGCCGTTCCTCCTCTGCCCGCTGTCGCTCTGCACCTATCTGCTGGCCCAACCGCTCCCACACGGAAGCCACTCCCATTCCAGGGTTCTCCTGCCCTCCGGCCGATGCCTGCACCCCTGAGGTTGATGGCCCCGAGCCATGATGCCTCCCACGTCGAGCCTGCTGCTGCCTCCGACGCAACTGCCTGTGCCAGCACGACGGCATCCAGACTGATGGAATCCACCGACGCCGTCGTGCACGTGCCCTGCCCGATGATGCCGTCACATCCTCCATCTGCTGGGGTCCAGTTGCTGGTGTGTCCACCCCTGCTGGACCTCCGACTCCCGACTGTGGCAGGAATGGGATCCCCACGGAGCTGGCTGCATTGGTCAGGGGAAGGTCCACTGGGGGCCCTCGTGGCATCTGGGCCGGAAGACGGCATGGAGAACGACTGGTGCATAGTCTCCACAGAGGAGGAGAGGGTCGCCAGATTGGCCGACACATGTAGGAAACCCCCGACCATGGCCCATCCCAACTGGGCCACGTCGGCACGGTGCTCTCCGTGATGACGCGCATGCTCCTCCCGGGAAGCACGCACCTCATCACGAATTGCACCTGTGCGCAACGCGACACCAATCAGGACCTTCTCCATATGGCCAGGGGTCCCCTCGTCCGCAGGTGGAGGGGAGTCAGATGACATGGACATCCCCCCTACCTGCGGACGGGCCTGGGATGGGGCATCCCTGCTGGTGCATGGTGGTGCAGTCACAGTGTCAGGGACAGTGACATGCACAGGCCCCTCCACAGTGACCTGTGCTGCCTCCTGCCCCTGGACTGCAACACTTGCACCAGCAGGGATGCCCCCACCAGGCCCCATGTGCTCCTCAGTAGCGGCCTCCTCCTCCTCTGTGGAAACCACCAACCTGGATGGCTCCACCCCGTCTTCCGCCGTTGCAAGCCCCTGTGGGGGCTCACCCACCCCTTCCGCTGCAGCCGTGGGGGCATCCCCGCCGCTTTGCTCCACAGCGCCGTCTCAGCCCTCTTCTTCACGTGGCACTGTGTAGAGGGAGACATAGAACACAAGCATCAGGGTACAATGGTCCCCTAGACAGGTAGCAATAGCAGATGAGTGGCACTGTCAAAGATCACTTCCATCATGTCCATCCACAACACATGGGTCAGTGCAGGTAAAACACATGCGGTAACAGGCATGGCGCATGCTATGGACATTAGCATACATGTCCAAGGGATTCTTGAAACATACAATGTTGTTTTGGAACTCACATGCATCATGGGCCATGCCTATCACATGCACACACTTCACCCTAGTTTCATCCATCTGGCCTCGTACACCACAGACACAGTGGATACAAGGATGACTAGGCTGCATCAGTGAACCTGAACATTGCGACGGACATGTGTCATTCATCCCTGGCATTCACAAGTCACAGACACGCAGGTCAGACACACAGACATGGACAGCATACATGTACATGGCATCAGCACCCATCCCTCACCCCCACCCATGTCCAGGAACAGAGACTGGCATGCTTTCATGTGGCCATTCCGCATAGGGCAACCCATGTTGCATTTGAGCACATGCACCAACCGTGTGGTTCACACATTACTGGTCTCACATGCATGACGTCCCTGCACACACATATGCATACATGGCCTATGTCACACATACAGGCAAGTATCAGACAACCAGCACACTGCGACATGCCCTGTCTCACACAGCAATGCTTGGCCACTTACCGCTCAACTCCAGACGGGTCTGCCTCTCAAGGATCTGGGCATGGAGCGCTGGGCCTACGCGTTCCAGGACCCTCATCTGGATGGTACTCATGCGGCCCCAGCCCCCCTCCACGAGGCGCCGGGCCTTCAAGAGGGTCCTGGACCTGCAGTTATCCCAGCGCTTCTTGACATGTTGGTAGTCGCGGACTGCCACCCCCTCCGCGTTGATGGCAGTCACGATGTCCGTTCAGATCCGAGTCCGTCCTTCCTTGTTGGCCCGCTTACTTCCGAACAGGGCATCATACTGCCCCAGGACTTGATCCACCAGGACACCAACTTCGGTGGCAGTGAAGCTGGTGCCCCTCTGCCTCTCTGGCCGGGGGTTGCCAGTGGTGCCAGATGTTGCAGTGCCCGACATGGCAACCCCAGAGGCAGGAGTGAGTGGGCAACTGGGTCCTGGGGCTAGGCTGTGGAGCGATGGTATCCCAGTCGGGAATCTTCTGTTCCAGCAGGGGTGGACACAGCAAATGGACCCCTGCAGATGGCTGATGTGCAGGCACCAAATGGCAGGGCAGCAGGCAGGCAGGCAGGCAGCAGCAGATGGCTCGTGGGAGGCTGCTCGGGGCTCTGGGGGGCAGTAATTCGGCCTTTTGGGCAGGAGCGTGGTCTTCCGTGTGCTTACGCGTGGCCAGCTTGATACGGAGTGATTTGGCACGTGAAAATCTTGCACGTCTGCGTGTAAATCGAGGAAAGGCCCTTAGCACGTAAGCGCGTCAGCACGCATACGCGATTTCATTGGACCAAAGGCCCTTAGCGCATAAGCGCGTCAGCATGCATACACGATTTCATTGGACCAAAGGCCCTTACTGCGTAAGCGCGTCTGTGACGTTTCGTGCACAGGTGTTTCCCTGGCAGGGCTTGTAGATCCCACGTGCCTTTACATTGCTCTGTACGTGCTTTTCGTGGGGTGCGGTGCGTGTGTTTTCCAGCCGTTGGGGTTCTTACGCTATTACTTCACAGCGGGTGTTGGCTACGCGTTCTACACGCAAGGCAGACGGTGAGTGGTAGCCCGCACCCCAGGCCCGATCGCGTGAAAAACTTCACGCGAACCCCCGTAATACACGTAGCCCGCTCCCCCAGGCCCGATCGCGTGAAAAACTTCAAGCGAACCCCCGTAATACACGTAGCCCACTCCCCCAGGCCCGATCGCGTGAAAAACTTCATGCGAACCCCTGTAATACACGTAGCCCGCTCCCCCAGGCCCGATCGCGTGAAAAACTTCACGCGAACCCCAGGCACAATAGCAGTATGGGACATTCATCATTGCTGTATATTGGCGCTTTTGTGATGCGCAGGGACGCTACCGCCTGCCTTTGTGTGACGGACGTGTTTAGGCCTGTGCGTGTCTTTGGCCGTGCGCTGTAAGAGGATTCAATTCAGCACTACAGCCAAGTCAACGCCTAGTCTAGAATACTGAATGAAAACCCTTATTGATATATCTTTATGTCCAGTTCATGTGTTCTGGATGACTACCCCTATATAACACCCCTCTCTTGGAATCCTCCTGACCCCACTGAGCCAAGAAGTAGTTCTGTTTTGCAAGTTTAAAGGTTTATTTGATAACTTAAACAATATATATTATATCACGCCTTATAATAAATTAATAATTGGATATCACACTTAATCTGGTATGATAAAGATTAACAACGGAGAATCTGGCACTAGCATACTTCTTGATAATCACTAAGGAGTTGACATGAAATGGATAAGATAGCAACAATACTTTTATAGTTTCAAATGGATGCAATGTGGAATGAAATGCAGTACAGAAAATAACTTGATAGGATTTCAGCAAAAGACAATGTAATCACTTCCTTGGACAATTCACCCCCCCCTTTTATGCAATGCAAGGAAATGGAAGGAAGCACACAATTCTCAGAAATGCCATTCAAACGTAATTCAGTTCACCCCAGCGACTACAGAAGTTGCAAACACAGGCAAAATGCTTTGATATGTGCTGGCAATGGAGTGAAAATATGTTAAAATGCTTTTAATTCCCTCTAGAGGTTCAGGGTGAGTGGTATATGCTTTGAATAAGTTCAGGATCACTTTTAGCAAGGATCTAGGGTGTAACTAGCAGGTTAAACGAATTTTTGGCAACTGAAAGGCAAGCAGCAGCAGATTTTTACACGTGGAGAAATTTGCAAATCGCGGCAAAATTTGCGAATGCGCCGGGCGCTATTACAGAAGAACTACAAGGGCTATCAATAAGTCCTCTGAAAGCCCAGGATCTCAGCTTCCAGATGAAAGTTACTGCAAGTCTCTAGCACAAACGGTCACGGAGATATGAGCGATTAAATAAAGGTCGTTTTTCAGATTTGAAATTTTAAAGTTCAAAAAGACAAGTGCAGCTTGCAACTAGAAAATGACAAGTGACAGCTTTGCAAATGATAGGTAACAGTTAGGAGACAGTTCTACTTAGATTAAAATAGGATTGAATTATATTATTTTAACTAGGAGATTGGTTCTGCACAGTTTTCTAGGTACTCACACTATCTTCTTGAGTTAATTGGGCCTCGCCACGGATCTGGTCAGGTTTTGGACTGGACTCCGGTTCAGCTCTTTGGTTCTGCTAACATTGGCCTGGGTCTCTCTGCTCTCTCTCTGGTTCTGGAAATTTGATAGCTTTGAAGTCTCTATGTCTGCTCTCTGAAGGTTGAGGGAGGTAAAGTATGGATTTTCCCGGCAGAGCTCCCAGCTGCAAATGGATTTGAAGGTCCCTATCTGTCCTGTCTGTCTGCTTTTATGTGTTTTCAAAATGGGTGTGTGTGCAGCATCACTAGGCTCTACCCCTCTCCACTTATCATTGGCCAAGCTTTCATTTCTCCCCTGATTGGGGGAGCTAAGTTGTGTCAGAGTGATGTCATTTTACAGCCAGCAGAAAGTCCACTCCTCCTGTCAACTTACACACAAATCTAGATTTGAACCAAATACATATTTGCAGAAGTACATATTGTTTTAAAATCATATGCACCCATCATGCATTACAGGAGGTATACCCTGTCCAAATCTGCTCTTCCTGAGAGCTTGCATTCAGAAATGGCAATATTTTGCACTTTTTAACTGGTTTGCGATACCGGACATTACCCCAAATTTACACACATGTGCGCAAGGAGTATGGACATTGATTGATGAAGTGTCAGATTTTTCACATGCACACATTTTGAGTAATATCCTCTTTTCCGCTAAAACCCCCCTGAACATACCACCGGGTCCTAGCACGTCTTAAAACGTGGGCAGAAAAATCACAAGAATTATGGTGTCATTTAAATAATTTTCACAAGTCCGTACTATGAGTTATTCATCTTTTTAGAGTTATGTTCTGGCCCCAAAGGGGTGTGGTTTTCCTCCAGCACAAGGTTGAATTTCTGGTTTTTCCAGTTCTGCCAAGCCAGCTTGCTCTCACAGGCAGTGCCCCTCCCCTTTGCTTCCAGGAGAAATCTCCATTTACGACTCCCGCCATAAAACATTTGCCTGAGTCAAGACAGGGCTTTGTTCAATTTCCTGCAGAGCCCAGGTAATTCAATCAGGGAAGTGGCATATCCCTTTTGGTGTGAGCAGCAAAAGGGCAGCTAGGCCTGGGAACACAGCTGTGACTCAAGTTTCACTCCTGATGGGGGGTAGTTGCCAGGCAATTGGAATCTCTTTAAGCCAGTTTTTAGCTACATGTCATTTCTGTTCCCCAGTTTCTGCATTCAAATAAACTAACAATTTCACATATGCAGCTAGAATGCTGATTCTAAGTTTAAAACTATGACATTTAAACAATTGCAACCTATGTGACACTCAAAAGTAGGTCACTCATTGAGATTTTTAATGTCTTTCAGTCCAAATTTACTTAAAGTGCTGAAATCCACAGCTCAGCCAGTCTTGTTATAAACCTTCAAGTCACTTCAGAATATAACTTTACATTGGATCCACCTCTCAGTAAGTCTTTCTTTGGCATGTTTTGGGTTCATTTATTCAGTTTTCTACAAAAAAGTAAAATCTGGTGTTTTTAAAACGCCGGCTTTTGGATAGTGGTGAGTACTGGTACTGCACCCCTTTTTGGGATTTAAGAAAATGAATTCTCCACAGTTATGGGTTTGCTTTTGGCAATCAGCATTGCCATTCTCAATGGTTTCAGACTACTGTGTGGGTAGTCCAATGGTGGTTTTAGGCAGTGTCCTTCTGTGCCCATAACATCGGCAAAAATGAGTGGCAGCCTATTCTTCATGCATTTCCCTGTGCATTTTCTGGGAAGCTCTGGCCATCATGATGTTTTCCATGTCAGTACTGCACAGTTTTGAGGTAGGGCTCAGATGCATGGGTAAATACATCCCACAAGCCCCCCTTCTTGCGGTGGCCATCTGATCCTTCACTGGTGGGACCCGCAAGATCTGGGATGTAGTTCTCATCTTCTTCCGGTAGATGGCCATTCGGTTTCACTGATGGGACTCGCAAGACCTGGGATGTTTCCTCATCTTCTTCCAATAGATGGCACAGTTCAGCATCTTTTTCTCCATCCGGTAGGATCGATCGGTTCTCCTCGCCGGTCCTGATGGGAATATTGGGCGGTACCCCGGGCCCGTTGCGTCTCTGCTCCCGGTCTCCGGATCGTCCTCCTTGGCCCGTCTCCCGGTTTTCTTTCTCCTAGGACGACAAAGGAAGAGCGGCAATACCTATTCATAGACATTTTTCCACCACTGTTGAGATAGTGGGGCAGCATATGCATTTCATCATAACAAAACATTACATTCTGATTTTGAAAAAAAAAAACAGTATAACTAAGAGACAGTTTCATGCAAATCACAATATTTTAGAGACTAGATGTGGTATGTTTTATGGTTGGAACTGAATTAGTCTGAGACAGTACCCGCTAGGATTCCAGAGGATTCCTCCAGATGTTGCAGAGTGTGCCTGGGATGGCAACATTTCAACTGGTTTATGTGGACCCACTTGTCTTCCCCCGCTGCCAAAGGACCTTTGGGGATGTGGATTTTGTAGGCCACAGGGGAGATCTTGTCGATGATCTCAAAGGGTCCCTTCCACGTAGGCAAAAATTTCGGCTGTTTTGCCTGGATTCTTCGGAAGTTGTATAGATAGACCTGGTCCCCCACCTGATATTCCTTCCTGGAAGTCTTCAGGTCATAGTGGGTCTTCATGCTATCAGCCGATCTTTCTAGATTCCGCTGAGCGTAAGCAAAAGCATGTTGGAGGTGTTTCCTTAAATTCTCCACATACTCATGAGTAGTGGAGGCATTGATCAGTGTCTGCTCTTGGGTCCTGTAGAGCAAATGCTGCGGAAGCACCATCTTGTGCCCAGTCATCAACTCAAATGGTGACATTTTGGTTGCAGATGAAGGGGTAGATCTGATGGCCATTAGGACCAGAGGTAATCGGATATCCCAACTTGGCCCAGAATCTGCCACAAACTTTTTTAAGATGCTCACAATTGTCCGGTTATAGCGTTCCACTGCTCCAGAAGAAGCTGGCCTGTAAGCAATATGTAACTTCCTTTTGACCCCCAGTATCTCCCACATCTTTGTCATTACTTCACTGGTGAAGTGGCTACCTCTGTCTGACTCAATCCTTTGAGGTAGGCCGAAACGGGAAAAGATGTGGTTAATCATCAGGGCAGCTGCGGTTTCTGCCTTGCAATTTGGGGCTGGGAGACATTCCACCCACTTGGTAAACAAGCATGTGACGGTCAACATGTACTTATTCCCCCTCGCGGAGCGAATCACGGGGCCTACAAAGTCGATTTGTAAATCTGACCATGGCAGTGTCATCCCCCTCTTTTGGAGAGGTGCACGATGCGTGAGGGATGATGGCTGAAATTGTGCACACACAAGACACCCCTTCAAGTATTGGTCGAGGTCCTGCCCCATGTGTGGCCAGTATGCAACCTCTCTTAAGATTTCCAATGTTGTGTGAAACCCCCTATGACCGGCAGTAGCCGCATCATGGGCGTGACTTAACATCAGGCTTCGGAATGAGGTAGGAACCACCCACTGGTCATGGCCAGCTTTGGATTTCCTTACCAACAAACCGTCTTGGATCCGGAACATTTTTGGACATTTCATCAACACTCTTAGGTCCTCTTTCCCAATGTAATCGGTATCCGTCAGGGGAAAGTTCTCAGGGTCCTCAAGGTGTTGGTAAAATTTACCAATTATTGGATCCCCCTTCTGAGCGGTAATCAAATCAGCATCAGGGGTCTCCTTACTCCATTGTGCAATTGAAAGGTCGTTGTGAGCATTTGTCTGGGACCTAGTGATAGCAGTGAGCTGGATTTCCCCCAACAGGGACTCAATCTCAATTAGATCCCCTTGGATGGCCCCGGTTTTGGCCAGCTGATCAGCTAAGTCATTTCCAGTTTTGTCTGGTCCCTCTACTTTGGAATGACCCTTGATCTTCTTCCAATAGATGGTCATTCCTTTCGAGGTGACCAGATCATCAATGTTTTGGATCAACTTCCCATGTTTCAAGGGTTTGTTGTTAGCACATAACATGCCTCTGGTTTTCCAATTAACCAGGTGCTCCACGAACCCGTTCCGTACATAATCCGAATCTGTGATTATGACCAGTTCGTGGAGTTGATGCTGGACAGCAGTGAGGATGGCCTGATGCACAGCCATCAATTCTGCCACCTGACTACTTCGGGGACCAATTTTGTATCCAGCGGAGGGTTCTGGGGACTCATTCACCCATGCATTCCCTACGCCAGCCACCAGTTCTTTCTCCCCGTCGTTGTCAACATGGTAAGAGCATCCATCCACATAGACAGTGGGCATTCCCTCACACTTGTCCTCTTCAAAGACTTTGTGTGGGGAATTAAGGTATGCCTCCGTGTTGTCCTTGATTTTTAGACTTTCGTCCTCGAGACAGTTTTCTCTGGCACAATCATGCAAGTCAGCCAGACCTTGCGCGAGGGGACTCTTCTTGTTTTGGCCATATCTGACCTCCACAGGAAAGCCTTGCATTGACAGAATCCAGGAAGTAATTCGGGAATTACTCACATTTCCGGCCCGGATTCTGTCACTTTGGAGATATTGCAGAGGCTGGTGCGGAGTCTCCACTATGATGTGTTCCCCCTGGATAAACGGGCGGTAATTCTTCAATGCCCACACCGTCGCCAGGAGTGCCTTCTCACAATCGTTGAATTTTTCCTCCACAGAGGATAAAGTTTTGCTCGCATAGGAGATTACTTTATTGACCTTGTCATGCTTTTGGTATAATACTGCCGTCAAGCACGTATTAGAGAACCCCGTCTCCAGGAAGAACTCCTTGTTTCTGACAGGGTAAGCTAGGCAAGGCGCTTGTGAGAGGCTTCTCCTGAGTCGTCTTACTGCCTCAGCTTGTTCTGGACCCCATTCCCACTTGACCCCCCCCTTCAGGAGATGAATCAGGGGTCTGGTGATCTCTGCGTAGACCTCAATGAACTTTCTGCTGTAATTAGTCAGTCCAAGGAGGCTCCTTAGTTCCCGCAGAGTTGTGGGGTCTTTCAGTTTCTGAAGTGCTTCCACTTTCTTTTCCTGGGGACAGAGACCCTGAGGAGTAATCTCATGCCCCAAGAAATTAACACGGGTTCTACACCACTGTGCTTTCTGAAAGGAAAGTTTTGCTCCGGCGGCCCTCAACTGCGTCAGAACATAACGGATCTCCGCTATGTGTTCCTCCACAGATGAACTTTTGATGAGGACATCATCTACATAAGCCAGGTTACCCCTCGCACCCAGGTCGGGCATGGCCTTATGTAGGAAAATATTGAACTCATTACCGGAGTTAAGGTATCCGAAGGGAGTCCGGGTCCATGTATACTGCTGGCCCCCAAAGGTAAAAGCCAGTTTGTATTGGTCCTCCCTACTGACAGGCACGGTCCAGTATCCATTGGTCAGGTCTATTGCAGTGAATACCTGTGACCCCTGAATCTGGGCCAGCCCTTGGTCAATGTAGGGAAGAGGCCATCGGGAAGTATGGACCCGTTTGTTGAGCTCCCTGAGGTCGGCGCAGAGTCTCCACTGGCCATTTGGCTTCAATATTCCCAGCACCGGATTATTGAAGGTGCTGTGGACTGGACGGATTATTCCCCGGGACTCAATGTTCTTAATTATTTCAGTAAGGGACTCCATTGATGCGAGAGGCAAGCGATATTGCTTCACAAACACTGGAGTCATGCCAGGGTCCGTGGGGATTGTTGTTGTGTGGATGTCAGTGCGACCACAGTCATATGAGTCTACCGCAAAGAGATCTTGGAAATCCAAGAAAACTTGTTTCAACTTTTGCTTTTGTTCCAGAGTCACACAGGCATCAGCTAGGTTGACTCTCTCTTCCACCATCTGCCTGAAGCCTGGAAAGACTTCTGGTTTGGCTATTTCAGCGGCCTCCTCCAGCTGGGTGGAGAAGTCCCTGGTCAGAGTGCTGATTTGGACTGGAGGCTTCAGGTGGGAAAGGCAGCCCTCATGGACCTGGAAAATCACCTCATCCCTCCTGAAGTCACAAGTCACATCTTCCTTACCATAGGGGCAGGAAGTGTACACCAGGAAGTTCCCCCCATGCCGGGTAAAAATCCTGTCTGGTGTTGTATTGTCCTCACTGTCACTGTCAAAACAGTCCTTGGGGATTGGTCCTAACAGTTCATTTACTAAGTCGATGGAAAAATGTCGGTCATCAACCGCCATTCCAATAATGGTGCCCGCGGCTAGAGTAATACTCTTTAAATCGCTGTTATCCACCTCTATTAGAATGGTGTCATGTTCTATGTTGACCAATGGAGTTGGGTTTACCCCCAACCCTTGCTGTTGGAGAGAAGCGTTTAGATGTATGTAAGCATCAGGGTTTTGCAAATATTGTCCTCTTTTAACTTTCACTTCCAGGGAGAATTGTCGGGTCCTTTCTGGGATGGTGACTTCCTCTTTAACCTGAATTTCAACTGCATAAGGTAGCAATTGAGCTGACCTAAATGCTTTTTCTGGATCATCAAAGCCCATGGGATTATCCGCTAATCGGGACCAAGCTTTGAAGTTTATTAGGTCCAAACTAATGGCAAAGCGATTGAGAATGTCACTGCCTAAGTAAAAGGCGTCAGGGACGTCTCGCACGACCCAACAATTGTGGACTATGCTCTTGTTGCCAATGGAGATTTTGAGCATACACCTGCTTGGCAGGAGATGTTTGGAATTAGGTGCTTCCAGGTCCATTTCCCATTTGTCTATCAGTTTGAATGTGGGAATGGCTGGATCTTTTGGGAGTTGGCGGAACATGGCTTCGCTGATGAAGCTCTTACCGTTGTTCACACACACTCGAGCGAGAACAGAGTCCTTCCCATCATTTAACTGAACAGGGATGAACAACTGCTCTCCAATTTGCTGAATATCAGCCAGGCTCTGAGCTGATTTCACATCTTTCTGGACTATAGGAGTGGGAGTTTCTGATTGTGGATTAGTATAGAATTTCAGAGTGTTTCCTTCCAGCGTGGAGTACCACTTTAGACTGGAAGGAAGGTTGATTTTCAGAAATAGAGAGGACCCTCCACCACCAGTCTCTTGTCCTACTGCTATTACTGTCACGTCTGGAATTTGGCTATTCTGGAAGTGAAATTCTACTTGGTCAGGTTTTTGTTCAACCATGTGGCAGGTGCCGTTTAAACTAACATGGTTGACACTCTGTTTTAATTTTATTGGTCGGCTAGTCTGGGTCCAGATGACCTTGTTTACACAATCTATTAGGGGTGACAACCTTCTCAGGAGGTCATTCCCTAGTAAACAAGGGGTGCCCTCTAGATTCACAATTATGACCGGGTGTTTCAACTTGTGTCGCCCGATCTTAATGTCCAAGTCTGCAGTCCCCTCAACGGGAATTTCCTTCCCGTCAAAGTTCTGCAGTTGTCCAGGAAGAGAGGTGAGAGGAATTTGGTAATTCTCTCCCCTTCCTGCATTCAGTTCATCAAAGGCCCTTCTGGACAGAAGGGTAGCTTGAGATCCCGTGTCCACCAGCGCTGAAATTGTACCCTGCCCCTGTACTTGTACCGGGGCATAGTATCTTCCCTCCTTCTCCTCAAGGGGGCACAGATAATGCACATTTTTGGACAACTGGTGGGCTAACTTTCTGGTTTTGGACATCGCTAGCGAAGAGATTTGGGCAGAATTCTGTGGAGAGCCTTGGGAATCTGAAAGAAAAAGTTGGCAACTGGAGATCAGAGCCATTGTGGGTTCCCCTGGCTCCGGTTCCGGGCCGCCCCCCCCCTTTTTGGAGGCAGTCACCAGGATGGGTTTGAACCAGGGGATTTTCTTGCTGTTGGTTCTGGGATGAGATGGTGGGCGGCGGTAGCTCAGTCTCCACATCTCCCCAGTCTGGATTTGCATCCCTAGGGACCCATTTTTCTTTGGGAGGAGTTCCCCCCTCTCTGAAGGAGAAGATCCTTTTCCCAGGATCCTCTGAGGACCCCTCTCCCTCAAATTGGAAGATCTGTACCTCCTCCTCAAACTGAGTCTGTTTAGGTCTTTTGTTTCTCCTACACCCCCTCTGCTCCTTAGGAGGCAGACTTTCAGGGGCAAGAGATTTTGTTTCCGGTTCCTGGGTTTCCAGGGGCTGTTTACAAGTGAGGAAGGAAGCTTCCTCCAAGGCTTTACACCCCCCTTCCCCTTGTGCCTCCTCCCTGGGAACCGGTGTGTTATCGGGGTGCTGCCCCCGTCATTGTTCTGGAGCACCAGGTCCAGAGTTGGGTGCGTTCTGCGCCGGCATGCCGATCTGAGGGTTCTGCTGAGCCCTCAGTATGTGACCCAGATCCCGCGCCATGTTTTGAACCTGGCGCTCTAACTGGGAAACCCGCTCAGGCTGATACGGGGCCCTGTTTTCTCCCCTGGGCTGATCGCCGGGAAGGGTAGCTATCCCTTCTTTGGTAGTACCCCTGGTTGGGAAGATTTGGGTACCCCTCCACCCTTGGCCTCCCCTCTCCCGGATTCAGTGGTCTGGGCTCAGGGAATTGGGTAAAGAAGGATGGATGGTTTTGGGGCTGAAAGTCGGGTGGATATCTGGGGAAAAAGTTCTGCCCAGGATTTGGAGAGTTTCTGCCCTCCGGTGGGAAGTTAGGAGGGAAGTTCCCTGGGTTAGGTGCTTGGCTGGATCCCCCCCCTTGGGCTGGAGGAGTCCACACATAACCCAGGATGGGTCCGTTTCCCTTGTAACGGGGACTTACATAATCAGGAGAGCGAGGGACCCCATTTGTGGGGCTGCCTCCCTGGCTCCCTGTCTGTGACTGGCCCGAGGACCTTCTGGGCCTAGCATTATTAGGTGCAGGGAGGTTTTAAGGCCCCCCATCTCCAAATCTAAAACGGGGGTGACCTTTACCTCTGCCACCTTGGCAGCAGCAGGGGTGCTGTTGGCTTTGGGGTTTTTCTGGGCATTACTTTTGCTATCTACCGGTTTCTGCACCTCATAGATCCGGGTAGCCTGTTCAATGACCCAGTCTAAAGATCTTTTCTCGTGAAAATCCCTCACGAGCTGGGTCATTATGTATTTGGGCAAGGCATGAAAAAATGTATTAATGAATTCTCTACTGTCTGTGCGCACCCTTCTGGTGGTCTGCGCAAAAGCACGTTTCAGTTCTTGCACAAATTCTTGTGGGGCCTGATCCTCCCCACATTGCAAATTGTAGGCTGCCTTGCGAGCCTCTTGAGGATTTCTATGAATGGAAAAATGTTTCAAGATGGCCGCCTTATAGGTGGACCATCTTAAATGATTTTGGTCCTCCAGCCCCGCAAAGAAACTGGAGTATTCCGGGGAGAAGGTCCACTTTACATATTGAATACAGCTTTGGCTGTCCTTCAAATGGAAAGTCTCCATCATTTGCTCAAACAACTCTAAGTGCTCCCAAACAGAATACTTAGCGTTCTTATGGTAAGGCGTGATGACGCTCCTGATCGCCTTAATCTGCTTTAAGGGGTCCTTAAGCAAGGCCCTTTTTGCCTTATTGGCCTTTTTGGTTCGGGTAACCCTTGTCCATTCATCCTCTGACTCAGAGGCACTGCTCCCAGAGGTTCCTGTCTGATCTTCCAGGTTTTCCCGGATTCTGAGAGCCTGGGAATGGCTGGCAGAATGTGGGGACCTGGTCTCCTGTGTCCTGCGCAGTTCAGAGGAGTCTTCAGATTCCTCCTTGTTGCCAGGATTTGATGGGTACCCCCTCCACTGACCTAACTGGGCAGAGGTTTTCAGGATGCCCTTAATGGGCCTACTCTCCTGGGGTTCCCCATTAATTTGCACTGTGCTTGGGTGCCCATACCCGGATGCCCGCCCCTCCATTCCTGGGTGGTACTGGCCTATGAGCCCCATGCTTCTGGCTGGATAGTAATCTGCCATCCCTGTGGTCCTGTGCTCACGTGTGCCAGGGGACATGGGGGTGACAGAGTCCAGGGACTGAGAGGTATGAGGGCCTCTGGTACTAGGGCTCCTGAGGTTATGCTCCTGAGTTTCCATTTCCCAGCGAACCTCATCTCTATCCGCCCCTGCTCCCTGTTGCAATGCAAGAGCCTGCATTTGTGCCTTCAGTTCCTCAGTTAAGGCCTTACTAGACTCTATCAGTCTCTCCTGCATCGCTACCTGTTGCTGGAGCCTCTCATTGTGCTGGCAGAGAGCCTCATTCTCTCTCTGTGCTTCCTGATTGGTCCTGGAGTCCTGGGCCAGTCTTTCCTGCAGGAGGGTTACCTCCTGGGCAATGTCCCTATTGGCCTGCTCCTTTCTTGCTAGAGCATCCTCCACCCTTCTGGTGTGCTCTACCAAGTTCTGGTTTTCTTTTTGGAGGTCACCCCGCCCCTGGAGGGCCAGGTGATTTTCTTCAATTTCCTTTTTTAAGTGGCAGACTTCCTGGCCTAAAGTGTCTCTTTCCTGACTAAGAGCCTGCATCTGTGCCGCCAGGTCATCCCTCTGCCTGTGAAGGGCACCAGCTTTCCGGCGCTCTTCATCAAACTCTGCCTGGGTATCCAGGTCTTTCAGAATCAGTTTATTGCTTTCTGCCTTTTCCCTATCTAGGTGGCCTTGCAGGGTGACTACCTGCTCAGCACATACCCTGTTGAAGTCCAGTTGTTGCTCCAGCTTTTTCTGGTTTTGCAGTAGGGAGTCCAAACCTTCTTGGTATTCCTTCTGCAAGGCCAGAAATCTGGTATCCTGTTCTGCCTTTTCCTGTTGCAGGATGTCCATATCCTCTTTTATTTTAATGATATATTGCGTACTATCATTTTCTGACTCCTGGCTCCTCTGCAGCCTCTGCTCAGAAGAGGCCAGATCAGATCGGGCCTTCTCTACTGCCATCTTTTGCCTATTTGCCAGATCTTGGCTTTCAGTGCATTTATCCTGCATGTCTCCCATATATAGGTACAGGTATGCTGCTATCCTGGCAATCTTATTGTGTTCATCTTTGGCTTTAGGAGCCATATATAGTTCACTCAGGGCCACATGTAAGGGACCCTGATCTCGCCATAGGTCTGACCCTGTTTCAGTGACCTGTCGCGTGATGGCCTGCAACCAGGCATCCTGACCCTGTTCAGTCCATTCACCTCTCACAAATAGTTTATGTAAGAGGTGCTCTCTGGCTATTTTCATGTCTACTAAGGTCGTCATTCTAGAGATTGGTCTCTGTCCTGACTTACAGAAGTTAGTATTTTATTTTTGCAGAACAGCACTTTTCTTGGAGTGTCCCTTTTGAGGAATGCTTCACAGCGTAATGCAGCGTGGTGATCCGACTGGATGTATGTATCCCGTCAGTTAGCACACTGTATTAAGCTGCACAAGTGGTATTCTAACCCAGAATCCCGGACGAGCCCCCAATTTGTAAGAGGATTCAATTCAGCACTACAGCCAAGTCAACACCTAGTCTAGAATACTGAATGAAAACCCTTATTGATATATCTTTATGTCCAGTTCATGCGTTCTGGATGACTACCCCTATATAACACCCCTCTCTTGGAATCCTCCTGACCCCACTGAGCCAAGAAGTAGTTCTGTTTTGCAAGTTTAAAGGTGTATTTGATAACTTAAACAATATATATTATATCACGCCTTATAATAAATTAATAATTGGATATCACACTTAATCTGGTATGATAAAGATTAACAACGGAGAATCTGGCACTAGCACACTTCTTGATAATCACTAAGGAGTTGACATGAAATGGATAAGATAGCAACAATACTTTTATAGTTTCAAATGGATGCAATGTGGAATGAAATGCAGTACAGAAAATAACTTGATAGGATTTCAGCAAAAGACAATGTAATCACTTCCTTGGACAATTCACCCCCCCCTTTTATGCAATGCAAGGAAATGGAAGGAAGCACACAATTCTCAGAAATGCCATTCAAACGTAATTCAGTTCACCCCAGGAACTTAGACTACAGAAGTTGCAAACACAGGCAAAATGCTTTGATATGTGCTGGCAATGGAGTGAAAATATGTTAAAATGCTTTTAATTCCCTCTAGAGGTTCAGGGTGAGTGGTATATGCTTTGAATAAGTTCAGGATCACTTTTAGCAAGGATCTAGGGTGTAACTAGCAGGTTAAACGAATTTTTGGCAACTGAAAGGCAAGCAGCAGCAGATTTTTACACGTGGAGAAATTTGCAAATCGTGGCAAAATTTGCAAATGCGCCGGGCGCGATTACAGAATAACTACAAGGGCTATCAATATCGGTTTCAGGTCCTATGAAAGCCCAGGATCTCAGCTTCCAGATGAAAGTTACTGCAAGTCTCTAGCACAAACGGTCACGGAGATATGAGCGATTAAATAAAGGTCGTTTTTTCAGATTTGAAATTTTAAAGTTCAAAAAGACAAGTGCAGCTTACAACTAGAAAATGACAAGTGACAGCTTTGCAAATGATAGGTAACAGTTAGGAGACAGTTCAACTTAGATTAAAATAGGATTGAATTATATTATTTTAACTAAGAGATTGGTTCTGCACAGTTTTCTAGGTACTCACACTATCTTCTTGAGTTAATTGGGCCTCGCCACGGATCTGGTCAGGTTTTGGACTGGACTCCGGTTCAGCTCTTTGGTTCTGCTAACATTGGCCTGGGTCTCTCTGCTCTCTCTCTGGTTCTGGAAATTTGATAGCTTTGAAGTCTCTATGTCTGCTCTCTGAAGGTTGAGGGAGGTAAATATGGATTTTCCCGGCAGAGCTTCCAGCTGCAAATGGATTTGAAGGTCCCTATCTGTCCTGTCTGTCTGCTTTTATGTGTTTTCAAAATGGGTGTGTGTGCAGCATCACTAGGCTCTACCTCTCTCCACTTATCATTGGCCAAGCTTTCATTTATCCCCTGATTGGGGGAGCTAAGTTGTGTCAGAGTGATGTCATTTTACAGCCTGCAGAAAGTCCACTCCTCCTGTCAACTTACACATAAATCTAGATTTGAACCAAATACATATTTGCAGAAGTACATATTGTTTTAAAATCATATGCACCCATCATGCATTACAGGAGGTATACCCTGTCCAAATCTGCTCTTCCTGAGAGCTTGCATTCAGAAATGGCAATATTTTGCACTTTTTAACTGGTTTGCGATACCGGACATTACCCCAAATTTACACACATGTGCGCAAGGAGTATGGACATTGATTGATGAAGTGTCAGATTTTTCACATGCACACATTTTGAGTAATATCCTCTTTTCCGCTAAAACCCCCCTGAACATACCACCGGGTCCTAGCACGTCTTAAAACGTGGGCAGAAAAATCACAAGAATTATGGTGTCATTTAAATAATTTTCACAAGTCCGTACTATGAGTTATTCATCTTTTTAGAGTTATGTTCTGGCCCCAAAGGGGTGTGGTTTTCCTCCAGCACAAGGTTGAATTTCTGGTTTTTCCAGTTCTGCCAAGCCAGCTTGCTCTCACAGGCAGTGCCCCTCCCCTTTGCTTCCAGGAGAAATCTCCATTTACGACTCCCGCCATAAAACATTTGCCTGAGTCAAGACAGGGCTTTGTTCAATTTCCTGCAGAGCCCAGGTAATTCAATCAGGGAAGTGTCATATCCCTTTTGGTGTGAGCAGCAAAAGGGCAGCTAGGCCTGGGGACACAGCTGTGACTCAAGTTTCACTCCTGATGGGGGGTAGTTGCCAGGCAATTGGAATCTCTTTAAGCCAGTTTTTAGCTACATGTCATTTCTGTTCCCCAGTTTCTGCATTCAAATAAACTAACAATTTCACATATGCAGCTAGAATGCTGATTCTAATTTTAAAACTATGACATTTAAACAATTGCAACCTATATGACACTCAAAAGTAGGTCACTCATTTCTCTTAAACATTGAGATTTTTAATGTCTTTCAGTCCAAATTTACTTAAACTGCTGAAATCCACAGCTCAGCCAGTCTTGTTATAAACCTTCAAGTCACTTCAGAATATAACTTTACATTGGATCCACCTCTCAGTAAGTCTTTCTTTGGCATGTTTTGGGTTCATTTATTCAGTTTTCTACAAAAAAATAAAATCTGGTGGTTTTAAAACGCCGGCTTTTGGATAGTGGTGAGTACTGGTACTGCACCCCTTTTTGGGATTTAAGAAAATGAATTCTCCACAGTTATGGGTTTGCTTTTGGCAATCAGCATTGCCATTCCCAATGGTTTCAGACTACTGTGTGGGTAGTCCAATGGTGGTTTTAGGCAGTGTCCTTCTGTGCCCATAACATCGGCAAAAATGAGTGGCAGCCTATTCTTCATGCATTTCCCTGTGCATTTTCTGGGAAGCTCTGGCCATCATGATGTTTTCCATGTCTTTACTGCACAGTTTTGAGGTAGGGCTCGGATGCATGGGTAAACACATCCCACAGCGCGGCTTTGCCCTATTCGATTCCATGAATACGTGTGGTTCGCGTGCATGTGGGCCTTCCGTCTGCTTCCCGGCGGTACATCCCAGTTACGCCCTTATTTTCGCGCGTTGTTCCCCATTCCGCGCGTTACGCCCCGTGTTCCGCCCCCTTTTTGGTGTGTGCGCCGAGGTTGTGCGCTTTCACTGTGCGCGTCGCGCACGCCGTTCGGGATGTTTCAGTGACGTGTGCACCATGCATGGGTTTGGCGCACATACCGAGGAAAACACACGAAGGGAATTCCATGAATCGAACGTGTGCGAGTGCGCCTGTTTTTTCGCGCTTGCGCCTGCTTGCGCCCGCTTGCGCATAGATTTTCGGCACACGTTTGTTCCATGAATCAGCCCCAAAATGTCTTTGTTGTTCTGCACCTCCAGGTTATTGTCCAGGAACTTCTGTCATCTATAAAGGATACCAATCACTTCCTACAAATGATTGTACAATAACTGTCTTGGCTACACCGTGATGTGCCATCACTGTACACCAATGTACACCATGGTCTTTGGCACTTATTGAAGGGCACTACAAAACAATCATAAAGAAAGTCATGCACTAAAAATTGGCACTAACCCTTATAAGCAGCAATTTAACCTCCAATGGCGATTGGCAGCCTCTCCATGAGCAACATACAACACATTTGCAAGTCTTGCACTAAACCAGGTGTGTGGCTCAGATACACTTACGGCATCTATATAGTTCGGAATGCAGGAAGAAAACATTATCTAATTTTTACCAGCATCTTCTATTCCAACATCAACTTCACCAGTAGTGATGCCTTGGGTAATCCCCACTGTCCCTGCCTGGATATGTTACTCTGCATTCATGTATATACGATATTAATGATCTGCACGCTAAACCAACAAATGTCCATCTGTATTTCAGCTGGATGTCCTGCCATCCACAACACATGAAACTCAGTATCTACAGCCAATACTCCTAGAACAGGGCATAACTGTAGCAATGACCCTTGCAAATAATGTATACAGGAGATCATTAACATACTCCAATTATGTGGCTAGCCTTTGCATATTACACAGTGCCAGATTCAAAACACCTTTGAACTACCCCGCAAGAAGCTTGTTTGGAACACCAATAACAAAGGAAAAAGTTACATGATGCCATTAGTGGTGGATTATATTATGCAGAAGCACCCAACTTCAAAGATACCATTTTGGACATATTTCCTATATTGATCAACACAGCAATATTGGAAAAGGTGTCACCCAAACCAGTGGTCATTGTTATCATGGAGTTCCAAATTTCAAATGTCAAGAAGTGATCTATTTTGGCTGCAAATGATGCGTCACATGCATTTTACCCGCTGTGACAAATCTGTGGCATTCGTCCCTTCGCCCCTACAGGGAGCCACCCCATTGAGTCTAGGGAGGTGAGCCTGCTAAGCAAAACCCTCCTTAGGAGTCTGGGCAAGTGGAAGATCACTGGGAGTGACTCCCCTCCTGAGGACAAGGACTCCCATTCTCGTGAGGAGCTCCTTCTGAGAGAAACACTCTCTACTTACATGTGAATTAATATGCCAGCACTTACTGCTGTATCACCTTCAACAACCAGTAATACAATTCCCATCTCCTTGGCTATAGGCAATGCTGGATTTCACCTTACCAATGAAGAGATACGAAACACCACTTTAAGAGTAAGTTGCAATCTGATAGAGCTCAACGAGAGGCAGAGAGAACCATATGCAGATGAGATTCTCTGATGAAGGGATGTCCTGGAGGGGTGAAGCGCTGCTGGGCCATGGAGCCAGCGGCAGCACGAGAGAGTCGAAGCAGCAGAGTCAAATGCCGGAAGGCTGGCAGGAGAGCAGTGGCGCAACTGCTGCAGGGTTGGGTCAAGAAAACCGTCCCACTATGTGGCATGACCACATGGTTCCCATAGTGGGCTTGGAGCCAACTAGCGAGCATTGATACCGAGCGCTTCAGGATGCATGAGTCCTCCGCTCCGCCTGTGTGTGCAGAGACTGACGAGGTGGGCAGGTTGAGCAACGGAGACGATTAGAGGCCGTTGAGAACAGAGAGAGAGACGATGGCAGAAAACCACAACAATTCATCAAGCCCTGGGAACCAGCCCAATGCTGAAGAAGGTATCAGGGTGGTCCAGGGAAGGGGTTGGCAACTGCAATAAAATATCTGTGAATGTGCATTTCGGGACCCAAAGAAACCTGAAGTGTGAACATTGGTGAGCGTCACAAGTGTTTTCAAGTATAATTAATAAAATCATCCTGGAGGCCCTTACTAAAGCAACATGGAAAGTAATTAATAGATTAGAATCTGGAGGATTCAGCTTAATACAGGAGAAAGCTCAGGAAAAACATACAAAGAATTGGGGAAAGGATTCGAGAAGGATGCCTGTGTGTAAAGATGTTAAGACTTTAAAGGTATACTATAAATTGCAGAAACTCTTGAGGAGTGTGCAATGAGGATTATGAAACTTTCTTTATTGACTTTAAATTAAAAAAATACTTGTTCATTGGAACTAAGAACACTACTCTGAGAAGAATCCCACTGAGTTCGGCCAGTGGAAGCCTTAAACTGAAGCACATTGCTCTGGTCTTTAGGTCTATTTTCGATAGTAGTAGAGACAGATAGAATGTTTGGACAGAGGACATATTTGTATTTTTTGGACAATGCAAGAACACCTGCAGTTTAATTTCTTAGGCAGAACCGTTTGAAAATGTCCTAAGTGTTTCTGACTCCTTCCTCTGGTTCACCACACAGGCTTCACAGTCACTAGCTCTATCACCAGCTCTACCATCTGAAAGGCCGATGGAATACAACTTCATCTTACATATAAATCATCCAATGTGGATTGTGATTCAGTGTCAATAGCAACACTATAATATACTAACCAGAAATAAATATACCAAACTTCCAATGGTATTGGGACTCGTTTCAGAAATCAGTTACTATTACAATGTGTTTACCAGCATTCAGCTAATCATTTTAAAAATCCATACCACTCCTACTCAGACATGAGAATTGTCCCTCTGGAATTGGAATTGAGAACAGAGCTGTTAGACTCAATAAAATACCTCTGCATTAATTGATTTTATTATTGATATCGAGATGGATACAACATCAATGAACGCTGATAGAGGCCTACCTGGACTCAAGATTGCATTAATTCTGCATTCCAAATGGAATCTTGGCTTATCTCTATTTATTTCAAATGCAGCACCACGACCAGTTTGAACTGAGCACTCACTGAAATAATTCATATATCACCTGGTGACGCCAGGATCAGAAATGTAGGTTAAACATATTTTTTGTTCCACTGTTCCACTGTGCATTTGTCTATTTGAGACAATCATTTTTGCAGCAATATATTTCTTAAATCTAGCCTGATGAGGTCAGAAAGATGAATACATACGTATCTGTTAATTGGCATGCTGGACAAGGAAGAGGGAGGTGTTAAGATCATCTGGAAAACCTCAATTTTAAGCAGACATGAGAGGCCAGGAAATCCCACCCTCAATAACAGAAATAGTCACCATGAAAGGCAAAACCTGCTTTATTAACAATCTAACATAAAGCAGGGACATCATTCAAACAGAAAAATTATCGCTCTGAAAGCTCTTCATACAAAACATCGGATTTTAAACCAAAAACACATCATAATGACGATATCAGAATACAAAGCCTATGTGGTGGGGGATTTATTAGGGGATACACTACCTATACATATCTACAAGGGTTCACCTTCTAATTGGGTAACACTTATCTACTGGCTTCACCTGGGACCACCTTTAAATTGATAACAAAAATAAGACATCACCTTTACAGCAAATCATCAGTTAGCTTAATAAGTACTGGGCGGCATGGTATTGAGGGTTGTCATTGGTTGACTTCTTGCTGACCAACCTTGAGCAACTGACAAGTCATCAAAACATGAGCCAAATTGTAATACGGGGAGAGAGGTCCACAGGTTGCTTGCTTCGATTCAAGAAAAATACAATCCCTGATCTCCTAGGCCATGAGCCAGAGTGACTAGCTTTGTGGTTAACCATGTAAGGCGCCTTGTTTAGGGATAGGCTTGAGCAGTAAAGCAGGCATGTTATCTGTGTCTGAACTAATGAATAGTGTTCTTGAATTATGGGTCACGTGTGAGAGGACCGTGTTTGAAATGTGACTATTTTAACTAATATTGTTATAAGTGTTGTGGTTTTGTTCACTACTGAGGGCACACTTGTGCTAGTTCTTCATTTGCTTTTTTGACTTAAATTAATCCTGCACTTGATCTACAATGGTTGGTTGTGCTCTTCCAGACTTTTTCATTTGGATTATACTTCTTGCGTTCCGGGAATCCTTATCTGGTGCCTTCTCTGCAATGTGCAGGTCCTCCTAAATTCTCCATAACCTTGGATTAGGCTTCAAAGTTACTGTCTTAGCTCTGCACAGATCTGTTATTTCTGTAATTGTATTATTCTGCGCTCTCTAAAGTTCTATGGCTTTTGTATAGTTAAAAGGCTTGCTGCAGCTTCCATTTTGTAAAAGATGACTTCCCATTACTATCGCATTTCGATATTAGTGTGCTAATCGTGTTGCACTCTACTTGTACATTTCTTATGTTATATTCTTCATGTCTTTATGGTTGCAAATGTTCGTAGTCTTCATGTAAAAATGCTTATTTGACATAGTGCATTTTCTTTATGTTGAGTGCACATGTGATTCATGTCTAACAAATGCATAAGTGTGATTTCATTGTCAGCATGTTTATTCTTGCCATATTTATCTTACAGTTTGTTCATCTCCTTTTGCACTCATTTAGGACATGGGCAATATGGTTGCCTTAGTGTGTAACGTTTCACGCCTTGGCCGTATTGGGTCAGGGCAGGGCCTGTAGTTCTGCATCACATTTTCATCTGTATCTCAACATTGGTAATGGTAAAGTAGGATTATTAACTAAGCACTGGGATGAGGAAGATGGATGTGGGGGTAATGCTAGTGATTACTATTTGAGTGCTCTGATGAGGAATAATGAGGTGTGTGCAGTAAGAGACTGTGACGAGGATGAGCGGGGTGCTGGTAGTGGTGGACTGTGATGAGGAAAAGTGAGTTGCGGTAGTGGGTGTCTGTGACAATGAAGAGTGAGGTGGGTGTAGTGGGGGACTGTGACAAGGAAGAGTGAGTTGGAGTATTAGGGGACTTTGATGAGGAAGGGTGAGGTGGGGTTGTTGGGTACTGTGACAAGGAAGAGTGTGGTCAGGCAATGGGGCACTGTGATGAGGAAGAATTAGGTGGGGTCATTCGGGGACTGTGATGAGGAAGAGTGAGGTGGGGTAGCAGGGCACTGTAATGAGGAAGATTGAGGAGGGGTAGTGGAGTACTGTAATGAGGAACAATGCAGTTGAGTTAGTGCGGGACTGTGATGAGGAAGATTGAGGTGGGTTAGTGGGGCACTGTGATGTGGAAGATTGAGAAGGGTAGTGGGGGACTGTGATGAGGAAGAGTGAGATGCACGTGGCCCAACATGCTGCGGTCAGGTTAGTATCTACGGCATCGAAAAAGGCACCAATTACTAATTTGAGGAAATCTCTACATTTGCTAGCTGTGAAAGAGTGAAGTGAGTTTAAAACGCTCTGCATGGTTTTCAAATGTATAAATAAATTGGCACCTGACTATTTATCTGACAAAATTAAGAGCTACATTCCTAGTCGGCAGCTACGTTCAGGGGAAAAGAATTTACTCCAAGTTCTGTGGTCAAAATATGTGAGCAAAGGAGACCGCAGATTTGGGGTCTATGGTCCCCAGACTATGGAATAAGCTACCGGGACATATCAGAGAGGCCAAGACTCTTATGACATTTCGTAAGGCTCTAAAAACCCACTTATTCTGTTGATACTTCCCATGGAAGATACTGACAGAGGCAATTTACCCATTATTCTGGAGTAAAACAGATCAATATCTACAGTTCCACCTGCGCCCAAATACGATTTAGTTTATCTGGTGCGTGATATAAATGACTCAAATCAAAAATCAAATCAAAATGGAGATAATGGATGACTGTGGCATGGAAGGGTAAGTTGGAGTAGAGGGGGACTTTGATGGAGAAGAGTAAGGTGAAGTTAGTGGGGGACTGTAATGAGGAAGAGTGATGTAGGGTAGTTGGAGACTATGACACGGAAGATTGAGTTAAAGGTATTGGGGTACTGTGATGAGAAAGAGGGAAGAGGGGGTTAGAAATAATATTCCCATTGGGTCCCTGGAAGAGGAAAAGGGATGCATGGGTACATGTAAGATTACTATTGGATTGGGACAAGGAAGAGGAATATGAGGGTACAGATGGAAGTGCTATTCAGTGCTGGGATGAGGAAGAGGGATTTAGGAGTTCAGGTGGTAGAATCACTAAATAGGGTGATTAAGAAGAATGATTTTGAGGTATATAGGTAAATTTACTATTCAGTACTGGAACGAGAAAGAGGGATGTAGTGGTTCAGGTAGGATTACTAATTAGGTCCTGTGACGAAGAAGATGGAGGTGCGATAATGTAGATATCTTCCCTGCTGACATCAGGAGTGAATCAAGATCATCACTGTTACGTCAGGTGAAAAGCATTGGCTTCCATCTGTCTTATGTTGCACACTTTTGTTTCATCTAATTAAACTATTATAAACATATTAATCCAATTTAACATCCCCCTAACATAAATAGCCCCCAATACACCCCTCCCACACATTTTAAGTTAATTTTGGAAATTCCTAAATTAGCTTAAAATACTTTTCTTCCCCTAACTAGCAACCAAATCTCAATTTATTATAGTTTTGAAGTATTTACTTCTTTTTTGTCACTCAAAACGAATCAAAATCTCAGAAAAATGCTCAGAAAAAAAATAAACTACAATATACCAATGTCCCAAACTTTCACAAATCATCCTTTCTTACCCTGCCCACATGCTCGCCGGTCTAAATACTACTGTACTTTCACCCTTTACATCATTTTAGGGAAGTTTCAGAAAAAGAAAATCTAGATACAATTCAAGATTTCCATTATGGTGAATTTTCAGAAATAAGAAACATTGGCATCAGCAATGCTTGATGGGAGATATGACTAACGGTTTGGGTACGGGAGCTGAGGCATCCCCCTCTTTGCCAATTCAAGAACAAATCTGCTGGATGGATTTACATCAAACCAACAAAGAATGTCCTTCAGAAAATATCTGCAAAAGTGAAAAACACACTCTCTTTTTGACCCTTCATATCTTTTGAAATGTCACACCGATTTGATTTAAATGTTTTAGTTCTGGGGTGCCTGAGCCTCAAACTACGATTGTAAAATATTGTGCTGATCCGTCTTACAACTCAAAGGTTATTAGACATAGCATATTCATATTTCCTACAGATGATCAGTGTCACCTTAACTATAGGGCAACTAGCATTGATAGATGATATGTTCTCAACATTCTAAAGCTAAACATAAAATTACGTTGACTCACTGCATGGGTATTGATGAAATAAAGTTTGGCCCAGCCCCATCGAAACTGTCCATTTTAAGGGAAATTGATTTTAAAGGAGGAAATGTTATTAAGAAAACAAACAGCTTTTTAGATTCTGCCTCATTCATTTTCCCATAGAGAAAAGGTGCTCTGATTGAAAACCCCTGCAGCGAAATCTGCAGTATGGATTTGCACCATATAAGAAACAACCTGGTCACAAAGCATTGGAGGTGTTCCTTTTGGTGGTTTGGAGTAAAGCCATCCCATAGTTTTTCAAATATTTGATGGAGAAGGGGGTACATCTTGCTTGTGAAAAACTTTTATTTCTCACCTGTGGTGCTTTGCAGCAAAGAGACTGAGAGACTTTTCAGAAATGAAAACCACCATTTCTTTTTGCTCAATGAAAGTGATTCCCACAGTAATTCAGGGGGAAACCGAATATGAAAAGCGCTTAAAAGTATATTTGGGGGAGGAAATTGGTAGATTCATCTCAGGGTGCAGGAGGGCAGGAGAAAGAGGATCACATGTTCAGTAGGGGGGTATTGGGTGGGCTGGGAAGCCCATTTTTTAGACAATATTCCTTTTATTGGGGGAATTCCATGGGAATCCTGAAAGATTCCCACAATAATATTACAAGGCATGCTTGAAAAAATGTTTTTGTCACACGAACACAAGACTGAAAGGGGGAAATGGTAGAGGTTTAGGGAGGTAAATCACAAGGGATTTTTTCAGAATGTTCCTGTTACTCCAGAGATTGGGAAACGTTACGTTACTGCAGGAATGGGCATGCTCTGTATTAAGGGGGGAATTATTATTGGGTATAGCGGGCAACAGCAAGAGTTCATGTTTAGCATGCAAAATTATTGCAGAAATAAAATAAGGGGCATTATCAATAGTCTATGGACCACTGAGACATTGCAATAGTCAATTTATCGAGCATAGAGTGGGATAAGAAATACTAGGCAGGGGGTTATGGGACTTTCTAAAAAATTGGTGTCACATGTACAGAGCAAAAAACAAGGGGGGTTCTGGGAGTCTCTCTGCCGGACATTAGTCCCGGTTACGAGAGACCTACCCAGAGTCTTTAGCTCACTATCTTTCACAGAGGAGAAATATCTAAAACATATCAGTCTTTGTCCTGCTGTTTTTGTTCTTGTCCAGAAGAGAATTGCCAGGCATTTCAGTGCTGGACTGCCCTTGGGTAGGATAAAGACTGAACTGATATGTAGTGGACATTTCTCCTCTGTGAAAGGATGTTTAGCTAAAGACTCTGGTTGAGACTTTAACCCGGGATATAGGCCGGTCAGTAGAGTTACTCCCAGAACCCCCCTAAATAAAATGTATTAGGGACAAAATAGACCTTGGACACAGCCAAAAGCCATGCCTGTGTCCATGCTCGAAAGCCATGTCAAGTCCCACAAGTTCCTTCTCCTTGTATAGGTAAATCCAAGTGGTGTTTTGTACAGTTTGTCTGACACCACATATCGCAAACGAGATTCCAAATATTGGAAACCATTGAGAAGAGAGAAAGAGGATGCAA
Organism: Ambystoma mexicanum; assembly: GCF_040938575.1. Lineage (NCBI taxonomy): Eukaryota > Metazoa > Chordata > Amphibia > Caudata > Ambystomatidae > Ambystoma > Ambystoma mexicanum. Next base: position 1,078,250,325 of record NC_090935.1, on the reverse strand, counting down.
CATCCAGAGACTACTTGACCAAAGAGAAACCTTGTGTATAGAAAGGATGAATTCATTATACCCAGGAAAAAAGAATGAAGAATGCAATTACTCCTGTTTTCTCTAAAACCCATAGCAACATACAGTGGGCAGTGCCCCTAAACACAGCCAAACAACATTATGATTTGTACCTTTAAGGCTTATGTATAACATGTACTGGCTTAAACCAATGTTGATTATCACAACTATGACTTGTTCACCCACAAAACTTATGGAGTAATTTGTAAAGCATCCAAAATCACAAAGTGTATGATGCAGTGACACATTTCCTTAATTCACAGCTCTGGCTAATAGTATGTACAACTGTACACCAGATTGTATATGACACAACCCTGTGAACGCTAACACCAATGCCATTTTGCCCATAAAATGCCAGACCCTGCCCGCAGAGATCCACTCCCGGCGGATAGTGTTGACCAGAGGCAGTGACACCACAAAAATAAAGAAAGGTAAGGACCAGGATCAGACAAGATAACATGCACCATTAATTATTAGACCAATGGGGAACTCTAAGCAACTAAGTTGACTTGTTTTTCTCACTCTACCAGAGAAACCTACTAGATGACAGGAAAGCACAGGAGAAGTGGGTCCATACCTTGCCACCAAAATGTGTGTGCTATTAATGGTACTTAAAACACCAATAGAAACTTAGAGATGCTTGTATAGGAAACCAGACAGCAACCCCTGTATCTTCACATTCTAGGACACCACGAGAAAAAATCGGAGATCTAAACAATAGATCACAAGATAGTGGAGCAGTACCAGAGAGCCACCAAGATATGAAGCCTCCTCAAGATCATTAGAACCACAAGCAGGTAAATACAATTCATGTATGAAACACCACAAATTGATACTATAATAATATTCCTAAGCAGTCACTATTACGCGTGCTTATCTTTTGTTGAAATGTGGTCCCTGAAGAGGGTCCATGAGACCGAAATGCATTGGACACCCAAAGGAATGCCTATGTCTTAAGAATAAATGCTTCATTTTTTTTTTTTACAAACATTAAATGTCACCATTTTGTTTATTTAATGAAAATATTTTGAAAGCCTCAAAGGTATAACTAATTACTAGACAAACATAGACAACAATACGGGATACTCTCGCAATGTCCTGTGGGACCATTCTGGCTACAGGACCAAATAAAACTTTAAACAAACAAGAAACCTTTGGAACAGAACCAAAAAATACATATAGACAGCAGTGGCCACTCAACCAGTATCATACACTTGGCCTTGGCAATAATTCATGGCCAAAGGTCATGGCTAGTTTGCAATTGAAGCAAATATAGTGTGAACAAAACATTGAAATTAGTGAAAAAACATTATTTGAAGAGAGTCAAGGTGATTTGATTAATTGGAACCAAATCCTTGAAATTCAATGGGTGTCGAAAGTATTTTTTAAATTGATTTGTTATTTATTTGTAATTTATATAGTGCCTTATGCCAAGGCGCTGTACAAAACCAATTTTACAGTACAATAAAAATGAGCAAGTTGATACAATAAAATAATATAGATTACAGTAGAATTCACAGTACAATTAATGCAGAATTAGGAAGGTCTTTAGGGCAGAATGGAAGGTGGAGTAAGAATGAATAGAGCGGAGGGAAAGAGGCAGAACATTCCAGAAACCAGTTGCCAGAAGAGAAAAATAATGGAAACGAGAGGAAGCACAAGGCGGGACAAGGAACACGTAGAAGAAAACAGGTTTGGGAACAGAGAGTATGGAAGGGGACATAGAAGGACACAAGAGAGGGAAGGTAGATAGGAGCAAGACCATAAAGAGATTTAAATACGATGCACAGAAAATTGAATTTCAACTGAGTGTGAAAAGATAGCCATCAGAGAGAGGTCAAGGAAGTAGTAGGGAATACAAGAGACGGATAGAGGAATTGAAAATAGATTTAAGAGGAGCTAGAAGGGAGACAGGAAGAGCAAAGAAGAAGAACAGTACAGCATAATAATCGAGAGAAAATTAAGGAAGAAATTAGAGGCTTAGTAGCACTAATGTTAAGAAGAGGTCTAACTTTCCGGATGATAAAAAGATGAAAGCAGCAGGAATGAGATGTAATTGAGATATAATGAGCAAAGGAAAGATTAGCATTGCGATGAAGATCAAGGTTAGGGTACAGGCAGTCAGAGAATAGGGCAGATCCAGAGGGGAAAAAAGAACAAATGAAGGAGAAACAGGAGGGGTATAGTATTGGCGGGAAACAAGAGAACTTCAGTCTTAGATGGATTAAGGACGAGAAAATGGTCTTACATCCAAGTTCTGATTGCAGAAAGACAAGCAGAAAGATTTCAATGTATATCAGACGTGAAAGAAGAAAAGGATAGAAAAAGTTGTGTGTCCCTGCATAAAAGTGATGAGACAATGCAAAAGAAGAGATAATCTTAGCTAAAGGAGAAGTATACAAAGAGACGAGAAATTGACTAAGGCTAGACCCTTGTGGGACACTGTGCAGAAGAGGAAAGGAATCTGAAATTAACAATAGCCCAGGATAATGAGTAGGTACGATTAGCAAGATAGGATTCACACCATGAAATTACAGAGCCAGAAAAGCCAAGAGAGAGAATGAAGAAGTAATGTGTGATCCATTGTGTCAAAAGCAGCGGATAAGTCCAAAAGTATAAGAATAGAATAGAATAGTAGAGTGTTTTCCATAGCAGTCAGAAAGGAGAGAGTCGCAAACAGATAAAAGAGCAGTTTCTGTAGAAAGAAGAGCTTGAAAACCAGATTGAAAGCGTGGTAGAATAGAAATAAGAGTACCCTGAGAGTAGACAAGACATTCCAGTAATTTAGAAAGATAGGGAATAAGAGAAATAGGAAAGAAATTCGAAGGAATAGCAGGATCCAAAAAAGGTTTTTTCAGAACAGGAAGAAAATAGGATGTTTAAATAGAAGAGGAAAAGTAGAAGTAGTGAGAGACATGTTAAGAAGACTAGTAATGTAAGAATTGAGAGAAGGATAGATTTTAGAAATGAGAGCAGATGGAACAGGGTGTTTAGCAGACACAGTGGGATGTTCCGAGAGATGAGTAAGGAAGTGTCAGAATTAGAGAGAGGTGATAAAGAGAAAAGAACCGCGGGGGGTGGAGAAACAGAGCATGATGAAGACCGGAGCAAGGGGAATGGCAGAACAGAGAGAATTTACATTAGAAGTGAAGACATTTTGCAAAGTCAGATGTAGTAAGTGTGGAGAGAAGGGAGTGATCAGGCACAAGGGGAGACAATATGTGAGAGGGGAAGTGATGAGCATCTTAACTCTGTGTTCCCCCCCTTGCAAAGCCCATGAGCAAATACATTATATCACAGAAGGGATTCAAAATGAGAAACAAAATTGCCTCTTGGGGAATATCAAAGGGGGGACGGGTATGCCGAGTTAATGTGCCTAATACTTCCTGCACCTGATGTATTTTAAGGATTTTGGTGCAATACATCTTTACAATGTACAAAAACAGCATACATAGCAAGCATTTGATAGATCATAAAAACACAACACATTAAGATGTAACTAAATATAACTAGTTTACACCTTACATTAATTACCTCGGAAAACATATAACCAAAATCACACCTTATACAAAATGGCCTCAAAACATACACCCATAATAACGCTAAAATCAATAGCCCACATCAACATAAACTCTAACTAACATCTTTCTACCAATAAACAACTAAGACTAATATGACAAGTACAAATAAGCACACATATACCATAAATACACAAACTAAAAATGAAATACTAGTAGAACATCAACACTTTTACACATCTATACAAATCCAAAGAAGTGGAATTTCATCAATGTTGGTTTTATTTTAAGCATTAAGCACCCATTCCAAGGGCTAGAATTGGTGTTAACAGCCTGGGGCCTGAGCTAAAGGCCAGAGTGAAGCAAGGGTGTTTAACGAGGGCACTGGCATGGTAACACCCGTTAACAGGGCCAGCTGGAAAGTATTTTCTTTCTGTGAACAGATCACCTCGCACCATCCACGGAAAGAACACCATGTACAAAATGGCCACCATGGACTAGGAAGGCAGGGCTCCGTACGGAGCCACTCTTCCCTTTTGGTGGTGGCCAAACAGTGTGTGGACAGAAGCAACAGGAGCTGCGATGCAATCAGGTAAGTGGGTATTGAGGGCAGGTGGACAAAATGACTGCAAGGTTGGGGGTAGATCGTTGGTGGGGGGAACCAGCCATCAGGTACCTTGGAATGGAGGCTTACATTAGCTGTTTCAGCAGATGGTCTGTGCCACCTGATTGGCTGGCTCCTCCACCAAGGGTGCTAATTGGTTTTAATACATGATATTATTAGTGTTTATTATTAGATTAAACATTAACTTGGCCTTCCCAGTTGTTATACACATCACATTTATATTTGTAGATAATTCTGATACTAATCTTCACAAAAAACGTGTCCACTGTGTGTGCTCGTATGTACACACACACACACACACACACACACACACATAAACATGTATTAAACCCCTTCATTCTGCTTTTAGCATTTCAGATATTTTTTGTACATTTGATACATCTAAACAGCAAATGTCTTTGCTCTAAAAATGGGAGCATTGAAAGGGAGCGTCAAACATAGCTCCAAAGGATGTTCCCTTTTACAACGTCAAATCTACAAACTTCTATACTAATAATGATGTGGATACTATCCACTTCCATGTGTTCATGAACTCATAAACCAGACATGCTGGGTGCCATGTTGATGATGACACAGAGTGCCTTTGCTGCATGACAGCAGAGAATGCAACATAGTGGGTGTGGCTAAAACGTTCACATGGGCAACGTGATGTGTGTACATCATCATACCATAGGGATTGTGGAGTCGTATGGTTACTTTCCTTGTAGATGTATAGCTAGTAGGTCAAAAAGAGAAATGCATGTGTGGGTGGTTGTTTACTGAGATGCAAGATATACCATCACACCAACGTGCACATCTGTGTCCCAAAATTAAAGGTGCTCATGACAAGCACTGTAACTGAAATTATTTGCCCTATCAAATGTTACAATAATATGCCATTTGTATACACATGTAGAACACGCATATCCTATACGTTGTATTTTAAAGACAGGAATTGTGTGGGAAGAGGATAAATTAATACTCTTTTTCTTCATACAGGCATTTGATTTTTAAAATATTCTGAAATGACTTGCACTGCAAGTGAATGATTTCCATGATCATGATCTGTCATTTTTGCTTGAATATTGTAATATGTGGGATTATGCAAATGAGGACACGTAGGCTGCTCGAGCAGATGCTGGTGTTGGAATGTTTGTGAGTAAACTGCAAGAATCTTCATTATAGTTATACACAGAGGGATTCATCATTAACATTGTTAAATGTTATGCATTATGTTTCACAACTGTTTTGACGTAGCATGCTAAAGTTAGTACTTTTTATGGATATGTGATGAAAATAGTGTTGCAAAACATACATAATAAAGCATGCATACACCTTTACCTATATTCAAAACTACTGCAAATTCATTGCTGTCAATAGTCCTATTTAGTAGTGTTATGATGACACCACATATTATTAGTAGTACAATTTAATATCCTCCCAGCCAGCACTATCGACATGCGCATTCAAAATAATATGTTTTCTTTTCCATAGTCTCCATCTAAATATTTTACAATAGTTTGTTTAAAATTAATTTCTTAGAGGTTTCTCAATATTATGCTGAATATTGTATGGACTGCACATTATACACCAGACTGTTTCAGAATTCGATCTTTGTTGAAATATAAACGAATTTGAAAACACTGCTATAAGGAACTGTTTAACACTATATTTGAATAGTTTAGCTTCCTTGTTTCCTGGACATAGAACAACGTAGTTTGTTCGAACTACTGGTGTGTTGCCTGTTGCCTGCTGAGCGCTGTAGTGGGCGCTTCCACTTTAGAGAAAAGCATATAATCCCTGGTCAGACGCGGAGCACATGCGTGTAGTCCTGCATCGAGTCCAGTCACTCTACATTAGGGCCGCACATCGGACTAGCCGCGCTTCCTTGTTTTCTGGACATAGAACAACGTACTTCGTACAATGCCAAGACCGCCTGGTAGTTCTCGCACCATAGAAATTTGCAACACTGGCGCGATAGGGCCGGCATGAGAACCTGTCTGTGACGTAAATATGAAGAGAGACAGAACTCGCTATGCAAGTTACTTTGTAGCTATAATTGTAATTGACATGCTGTATTGTTTTACTGACTTGTAGATTCATAGCTGGAAGATCTTAGTATTTTAGTATTTTAAATATCTAAGTCTGAGTTTTTAGCATTTCATATTTAATTAGATTGAGTTATTTTATTTTTGTGCCCGTATAGTATTGAATTTATTGTGCTTTTAAAAAGTATGATACTCTTATATTCAGAGACATACGGTAACTAACTAGCTGATACGCCGGGAAACGTTATATTAGCATTCTAAAAATCAGGGCTTCCAGCTGACAGTAGAATGCAGTCGTGCGAATCCAATTTGGAATGCGCATACCAAACTAATACCCTGCACCGGAGTAAAACGCCCAAAGGGCCTGGTAGTTCTTGCGCCATAGACATGTGTAAAACAGGTGCAAGAGTGCTGGCGTGAGAACCCAAGCGGTCTGTGGCAGTCCGTGGAGGGACGTGGCAGGAACGACTTACTCTCTTATTTATCAAAAAATGTAAGAATCTCCCTTGATTTTAAAATATAGATATGGGGTTAAAAGAAGTCCTAGAGGAAATTCAAGCCGCTAGAGGTAGATTAGACATGAACAGTAGGATCTTTGCAGCACATGACAAAGCACAATTAAATGTATGAAAACAGGAAATATGTCACCACAGCCCTGTAAAACTCACATTTTGCTATATGTGTCCCTGAGTACTGATTATCCCTGTGAGGTTGCTATCAAGGCCAACATGGAATCTGAACTTGGGGCTACACTATTAGGTGGTAGTAATGATGGTGATAAGCTACAGGATAAAATATAAAGCTGTATATTAAAGCTGGAATTACTCAAGGACCAAAATACGAAAATCAATATGGCTGGTGTGGTAAGAGGAACCAAAAATAACCACTCCAACAACAATTGTTGTTATCTCAAACTCCAGCTACTAAACACTAGATCTCTATTAAAGCACGCCATAGAGGTGTCATCATATATCAGTGATCAGGACATTGATGTATGTGCCATAACAGAGGCCTGGAGCTTTGAGGCAGCTGGACCTACATTGGCACTGGCCATCCCTGATGGTTACAGTATGATCCAGCAATATAGGACCACAGGAAAAGGTGGTGCAGTAGCTTTTATTTATAAATCCAGCATGGATATTTGGGAAGGAGAACCAATGAACAGTGAAGGAATAGAGATCAAACACATTAAGATGAGGAAAAACACAGAAACTACAATAAATCTGCTTCTAGTTTATAGACCGCCCATTCCCATGGCAGACTTTCATAGCCAACCTAAAAGTATCTTACTGCCCCTACTAAAGATCAAGGCTAAAATAATAGTTCTTGGAGATCTAATGCTGTGGCTGGGTAATAGAAATGATCCGATTGGCCAACGGACTGGAAAATGCTTTACAACACTTGGGCTTCACCCAATAGGTCCAGGCCCCCATGCATAAGAAGAGTAATACTTTAGATTGGATAGCTGCACATAACACAATAATTAAGGATGTCTGTATCTATCCATGCCCATGGTCAGATAATTTTTTCGTACAATGCATGGTGAATATAGACAAACATGTTAAACTAAAAACGAAAGGAAAGCCACTGATACTGGCCAGAAATCTAAAAAAGCTTACAGCTTTAGCAATGGAACCATGGTTAACCCCGTTCTCTGAAAATATCATGACGTTGAGTAGTATAGATGAGATGACTGATTTGTATAATCTGACAATGCAGGAAGCTATAAACTCACTAGCCCCACTGAAACTTAAACAAGTGGTTGAAAGAAAAAAACATTCCCTGGTTCTCAAGTGAATTAGAAAAACTAAAGTCAATCAAACAAAAACACATTAATACATGGAACTTAACGCAAAATACTTGTGATAAAAAGGGTATTCAAGCGGAAACAAAAAAACGTAGACAAGCTGTTATTACAGTAAAAAATAATATTTTTTTAAATGAAATAATTATTACTGCCCAATCGAGCCCTAAAGAACTTTTTTAAAGTGCTTAAAGGACTGGAACAACCTTGTACAATGAATACTGACACCATTGAAAAGAACGCTGAGTGGTGTAATAAGATACAAACTGCTGTGACTGAAAAAATGGATACCATTAGGGAAAGGATTGAAGCTAATAATAAAGTCCACTCTCCAAGACATAATGATCTAACAGATAAAACTGAACAACAGACAATAAACCATGAACAGGTTAACATGCCAAGAAGCGCTGGCCGAACAGGAAACTTCCCAGCTTATCAAGGCTCTACCTGAGAAATATTATTCATCGTGAATCCTCACAATTGATTTATTATTTACTACGTTGAGAACAGAACACCAAATATAAAAATGTATTGAAAAAACTGCTAATTTGTATGCAAAGTATATGGGCTTTTTCCTCCTGAAGAGCTCTCATTTGAATAGGTGACAGTGAAACACGTGTTGAGGAATAAGATTAACGAAGAGTTATTGGTTAATCTGAAATTATAAATTTGAAAATAGAGTAATTAAAGCTTACAAAATAAAAAAAAGCTAAATCTGAACAATCATCAGAGTTGTGAAAAGTTATTGGTTCATGACATTCAAAGTAGCTATATACACCCAAAGGATCAAAGGGTTGAGCGCAATTCAACAGCACACTGCCTTTTTGTGACAGTTATTTGTAGCTTTCTGATCAGCCTCAGAAACAGGGAGCCGTATTGCAGCACCACTTATATTAGTTTACAGAAGGGATCCAATTACATAAACTACAAACCAAGGCTCGCCAGTTAGTTGTGATAAGGCTTTTAACTTAAAAATAAACCATCAACATCAGTTTAGCTTCAAACCAGTAAACAAAACCGAAATCATAGCCAAGCTTAAACCCACACATTTTAAAGGAGAAGCCTGCCCAGCTACGGTAACAAAAGAATGCACGCCACAGCTGATAGGTGCACTTTGCAAATTTATAAATACGTAATTTGCACAGAATGATGTCCCTGATGAATACAGAAGTTAATGGATTACCCCATTAGTTGAAAAGCCTGGTTTATGCCCAAAGAATGCTCCAAACTACCGCCCCATCTTAAACACACCATTTTTATTAAAGATTTTAGATCGGGTTTGCGTATGTACAAATGTCAACATTCTTGAAGGAAAAAAACATTCAAAATAAATGGCAATCAGGCTTCAGAAACACAGTACAGAGTCAGTCCTTCTAGATTTAAAATCACGGATTTTACAATATATGGAAATAGGGCAAACAGTGACGCTAATGCTGTTTGACCTGTCTGCCGCCTTCGATCTGGTGGATAATAACAAAGGAGGTAGCAGGTTTCACAGAGAATGCAGCTAAGTGAGTTGAATCATATCTAAGCAAACAAACTTGCAGAGTTTGGAGTGGAGATGCTAAGGCAACCCCCACAATTCTAAAATGTGGAGTGCCACATGGCGCATGCCTGTCACCCTTCTTCCATATTGTGTCCACAGTACCGTTCTTTAATTTTTTGGAAATAAATAAATAGGGTTTACTCATTTTGCAGATGAACTCAATGTATCATCCCCATGATAGGTCAACACGAAGAGGATAAAAAAAGATCAAACATAACCTATGAAATCATCAGCAGTTGGATGACAACAAATGGTTTTGTAATCAACAAGGAGAAAACTGAGCTGATGGTGGTAAGTACAATAAATACAAATAATAAACTGGACAATAACTATACACACTTCAAAATAGCTGGGTGTATTATAGAGACAAAGAAGAAAGTGAAAATATTGGGGGTTGTTTCTTATCAAAACCTGAATATGAAGGCACATGCGAATAGTCTTATGTCTTCCACGGCCTACCATATTAAACTACTAACACAACTCAGACCCTTTATTTCTCAGTCAAATTGTGAAACAATTGCTAGAGCAATAGTCAGCTCAAAAATTGACTACTGTGGTAGTCTGCTACTAGGAGCAGCCAAAAATGATATAGCGCGCCTACAGACACTTCAAAACACAATTGTTAGAACCATTGTAGGCCTGAAAAGAAGAGACCACGTTACAAAGGCCATACAGGGATGGGCTTCCCGTTACATCTGGGATTCAGTTCAGGCTGCTTACTATTACCCATAAATGCCTCAGGGGAGAGGGTCCAAGGTACCTAAATGAAACACTCCAAAGAAGAAACAATACTAGAACACTGAGGTTGAATACCTTGAATCAGTTATGAATCCCAAAATGTAACCTTACCCAGGTTAAAAATGGTGCATTTTTCATGGTAGCTGACAGGGCATGGAATAACATTCCGCTGGCCCTTAGAGAGATTGACTCCCTGGAAATATTTAAGAAAGGAATCAAGACTTTACTGTTTAAATAATGAGTCCATTATTGCCACTCTGTGGTATTCTAGGATGAGCCCTGTCTGTTTTTTGTGCGCCATCACGCCTCCGGGTTTTATGGTGTGCTACATAAATATAATAAAGTTTGTTCAAGCTACTGATGTGTTGCCTGCTGCCTGCTGAGCGCAGTAGTAAATGCTTCCACTTTAAGGAAAAGCATATATTCCCTGGTCAGGCACGGAGCATCTGCGCGGAGTCCGGCGTCGAGTCCGGCATCGAGTCCAGTCACTCACATCAGGACTGCATGCCGGACTAGCTGCACTTCCTTGTTTCCTGGACATAGAACAATGTACATTGTTCGAGCTGCAGGTTTGTTGCCTGCTGAGTACTGTAGTGGACGCTTCCACTTTAAGGAAAAGCATATATTCCCATGTCAGGCATTGAGCAGCTGCGCGGAGTCTGCCGTTGAGTCCAGTCACTCATCAGTCAACCGACTGTCACGAATGGCTGGACCGACTAAAGGATAACTCTGAGCTATCATGGCAAAGAAATTGGGCAAGAAGGATCAGCTGGTTGGCCATACTACGATGGACCATGCAGCAAGTTTGCACAGTTTTTGTCTTACTTTTATCCGCTCGCCAATGAAGCTGGAATCCAGTACGTAAAAGGAAATGGCGGATCTCCAGTTTACTGTCAGCTGAACAACGAAGAGAGGAGGTAAACCCAAAGAAAAGCATTTCTATTCCTCCAACACCCGTGATGGCCGACACACAATCCATCCTCCCTCCTTTATCCGGGGACGGCATGGATTCAATTTCCCAGTTCGAAGGTCCTGGGAGCCTATTTCCCACAAAAGAGCCCTCTGGATCTGTTCCTGAGTTGGCTACGAGCCAAGCAACTGACATTGCAGAGGTCACCCAGTGTTATCCCCGGTCCCACCCACTGAAAACCCTCTGCAGGACTGGGAGAAAGAGACCTGCTGGGAGCCTTTAGCTGTCTTCACAAGGGGGATGAGGGATTTGTGCCTGCCGACCGTTATTTCCCCAGAACAAAATTCGTATTTACTTGACACACAGTTTAGCAACGAAGGAAAGAGAGTTTCTGGGAATAAAACCATCAAACATTCTGTGGAAATTATAACTTCCCTAGAAACATCGGAAGTTGTCGAGGACATCCGGACAAAACCTTTAACAGAGGTTCAAAAATAAGTTCCTCATCGAAATGAAGAAGAGATATTTTGCCGTCATATGGAAATGGCTTCCTTTGAATCTAGCAATTAACATCAGTGGACAAACATAAGCGACCTAAGGAAGCCATCTTCAATTTCCTACCTACAATCGTTGCCCCCTCTGAAATGGAAATGGTGAGGCCCTGAAACAATAAAGAAGAGGCTGGACATCTCGCAGAACTCAAAGGGTCGACAAGGGCCATCTCTCTCCCATTCCTGGGAATCTACGGTGACCCCAATTACTAAATCTGGGTTATGTAATACAAATACAGAGACATCTATGATGACCGACCCCACGGACTGTGAATTAATTGAGGACATAACGGATTACTTAGACAAATCTACCCTAGCACCTGACAAATCATATATATCAGCCCACAGCCATATGGCAAACCAGTCGGACATAGAAGCTAGGGTCGCTCCATCACGTAAATGCCCCAGATCATACTATGACTCTCCAAAGGAAGTTCAGGGCCTAAGTCCCCAATGCCCCATAGGCCTTATAACTTCAGAAAACAAAAGCCAAGCGACTCAAACAATCCCTACTTTCCTCACTGATATATTTTGCATGATAACAACAATTGATCTATTAAATAATGGGGAAAGGAACACAGTGGGTCTCACATTGGCTGTCATAATTGCTGATCGTATGCTTAAGGAAACAATAACAGGTCATGAGGAAATAGCCTCGAGGAACCAGTTGAATCAGAATAATAAACAAACCTCTTTTACTGTAGAATTAGATTCACTCAGAGCTAATAGGGCGAGAAGGAAGTAACACAGGCAATAACCCACGCGGCTCAAGCTGAGATAACCGCTGTCCACGTCCTGTAATTTACACACTCAAGATCGGGCTGTTTGTGGAGAAAGAGACAAGGGACAGGAGGAGGACCAAAAGAATGGACAGCCTGAGCACAAACAAGGGAAGCCTGAGAAACAAGATGTGTTTACCCAGATGTCCATAGTCACTATTGCCATTGCTCCTTTTATGAAGCTTTATGAAGCTAAATGCCAGGTTTCAAATTATATACACAAAGTGTCAACATCTCGCTAAAGCTATTGAAAAATCTAACAATGATGAATCCACATCGGCAGTGGATTACACAATCCTCTTAGACCTCTATCAGACCAAGAAGAAACAAAATAATGACTGCCAAAAGCCAATATGTCAGCACACATTCGATTATGAACTGGTACAGCAATGAAAGGAAATTAGACAATCTAACAAATCCCTGCGGACTCTTCCAGGAAGATGAAGCTAAACGTATTAAATCATAATAAATCATACTACATATCCTGGTATAAAAATCACAGATATTAACTCCTACAAAAAGATGCAGAAGCAATGATGTCCGCCTTATAAGGGAAATCCATTGCACAGATGTGGTCTCTAATAAGATTGCTAAATCAAACCCAACATCGCCTTCAATCTATTGGGGTGACTGAAGCAGCCTGGATGGCTTTTTATTTCGAGCTATTCAAAGACCACAAACAGGAGACAACACCTGGGGACAAGGATTCGCAGTAGTTGCTGTATGACCAAGCGGATCTGATTTCCATGATTAAACGACTAAGTCCCTCCAGAGAGCCAGGAGCGGACAGGATTTAGAATCAAATGATTAAAGAAAATACAGAACAATGGGCTAACCTGTTGGACACTGTAATTCAAACCGTTTAAAAAAAAAAAAAAAAAACTGACCACGATATCATGGAAGACAGTGCACATAATCCCTATTTTCAAAAAAGGCCTAAAATTGGATCCTTCAAACTATAGGCTGATAGCCCTCCTTCATGTTAAGCAAAAATGATACTCTTTCTTACTGTTTAAAAGACGAATCTGTGGCTGCAAACTAGCCCTTTCTAGGACAAATGTCAAACTGGTTTTGTTAAAGACCTAGGAACTGCCCCGCCGGCTTTTATCATTTCTTTGTCTTTGCTGTCAAATGACATCTGGCCTTCGATAACCTTAACAGAAATCGGCTATGGCAAAAACTGGCAGAGAAAGAATGTCGAGCTGACCTACTAGAACAAATAAAGGGCCTTTACTCTAATAACTCTATTAGAGTTTGACTAAATACGGCTGGCCTTTTAAGTGACAAAATTCAAACTCATAGTGGAGTAAAGCAGGGATGTGCTCTGGCTACAGCACTGTATAATTTCAACATTGCTGATTTGGGAGAACATATGTCCTCAACCGTAGTGTCCCACCTAGATTGGGAACAATTAAATTATCCCATCTACTGTATGCGGATGACCTCCTTCTGCTGGATTTTACCGAAATTGGACTGCAACGTCAGTTAGACGGACTCCACAGGTATGAAGAAGTGAAACATTTAAAAATCAATTAAAAAAACGAAAATCTTGATCCTAAAAAAGAGCAATGAAGGAAAAAAGAAATAATTCAAATGGTATCTGAATGACCTAGAAATAACAACTGTTTTGTCATTCAGATATCTGGGAATCAAAATCTGTAGTAATACGGTGGAAACTCAAGCTGCTGAATCTTTGAAACTCAAGGCAAAGACATTGGCTAGCCAAGCATCGATTTTGAAAAGGAAATACTGTAGATATTTGTTGACACTGATCATAGAGTTCTACAGAACAAAGGCTATACCAACTTTAACCTATGTATCCAAAGTATTTGTCAATCTGTCGACAAAATGGTGGGTCTTATCGGAAAGCCGGTTTTGAAAAAATGTTCTGGCGTTGCCTTGATCAATACCAATCCAGATGATCAACTAGGTCTGAGCACATTTTTAATGGCATTCCAACGGAAGAAATTGATTATATGTGAAATTGCAGAATACCTCGCCAGCACCAATGATTGAAGGGATCCAACAGGAACTTTTACATGGTACTAGTCCTCTTATTATGTCTTGGGAAAAGGAATGTGTATAATACCTGAGGAGTTGGAAATTCAAATGAAAGACTTGCTCCTTACTCCAGCTACAATAAAGAAAAAAATAAAAGACAAACATATTGGATAACGAGAATAGAGGAAGTAACCCAGTTAAAACTACATCAGGATCTTGCAGCACAAACAAGAAAATGGGGTATGATACAACTGTATCTAACTGTATCTAAAAAGATGCCCGGACCAAGGAATTTGAGCAACATTTATGAGCTTTACTGTGTGCAATATTAGGGACATCATTGCAGCACACGACTCTACTAATTCTAAGAGCTTGTTATGCAGATTTTGTAACAATGAGGACACAAAAGAAACGTTCATGCACCTTGTTACGTCATGTACCCATTTCTCAGATCCCTTCCTAACTGGTTACAAAAAATTACAAAACAGTAGCGGCATACGTATCGTGGAAATACATGAAAAGTGGATCCAAAACATCAATGATAATAGCTATGGTTGGTTTCTATAGGACTGTTTTGGAAAAAGCGCTTGCTGAGAGAACCAACGAGGATACATTTGAAATCTAGGCTAATGGAGCAGGCGGCGATGAGCTTGGAAGAACTTTGATTGAACTATATGCAGATACGACACCTTTTGCTAAATGTTTTCTTTGTAAACTATAAAGCAATAATAAAAAAATAACAAAAATAGTCTAGCCATCAAACTTCTAAAGATCATTTCTGATGTGGATTCCATGCTAGAAAATAATATGATCCCGGTATGTCGCTTTACACCACTGGAAATGAAGTCCCTTATATGATGTATTAAGAGCAGCCGAAAAATAGCTAATCTTCTACTTTGTAGACAGAGATTACTTAGACTGCCAAAAGGGAACATTGACATAAAACCCAGACCCTCTTAGACTGCAACAATGGACATGGGGCAGGTACCCACATCCCACAGTGGTATATTAGGAAGGGAGAAGCAGATGCGCAAGCCACTGCAATCAGTCGAAGAGTGAAGAGAAATACAAACTTTTGCTGCTTTTAGTAACCATATACCATTGTAACATTTAATAAAAACGGAGCAGAAGGTGGATATGAAAGCAGTTGCATGCGGGGGATTAAGCCAATGAGCTGGTCTCCCCATTCAAGGTGCATAGATCTATTCTTTTCTGGATTTAGTATCCCCTATCAGGCAAATGAAACAGATTTCCATTCCCAATGCACCTGGTGGGATATCAGGAAAGTGGTATTGACAATCAACTACAAATCATGCTGCTCTTCCATGACAGAGCAGGAGATAAAAGGCCGGGCACCCTGTTAGAGTGCAAGGCCACACTTGCCAGGCAATGGGTCAATGTGACAGAGCTACTGATGATCACAGAACTGTTGCCTGAAAGCACAGAAGACTAGTGCCTGTTGCAATGGCATGTCTACTACTCAAGCACTGTCAGGAACCAGTGTCAGGACAGGGGTGGAAGAGAAGGAAGGGCAAATCGAGGGAAAGGGGGAAGGTGGAAGGACAGCAGGTGCTTGATTCACAATGTTGCTGGTAGTCACTTTGATATACTCTTGACATGCTCCTGGAGATTCACAGATATGTTCTCAAGTCTAACTCTGATTTACACTTCACTTTCTTCTACAAAGAGAAAGGTAAATCAAAAGTAAGTCATGGCTACTATTGATAACTTCTTCTGGAATCAAAATAATTACTTAATGAGTAACCTTGGGTTATTCCTTGTAACTTCAGAAGTTCCTTGTTACTTCTGTATGAACTAACCTAAGGAATTTTATTATCTTTTGGGAGAAGTTGGATGGAGATGCCTGCAGGAGGTGAGAGATGGTGCAATGAAGGTTGGCATCTTCTTGCTTCCTTTGGGGATTAGAGGGAAGGGAAACATGCAAGGTGAGGCAAGGTGTCAGGTTTATTTGGAAGAGTGGATGTGCCTACTCTCTGTTTCCACTGCACTGCTGGTCAACTGGGCCATTTCAGGTGGTGCATAAGGTATGCAGGAGAGCACACACAGTATAACCACACCAGACACATCTTGTTCCAGAGCAGTCTAGCCATCAGCAAAATTACCTATACACAATCTAACAGGGAAAAACAGAATTTGTAGTAAGCCTGTGAAGAGATGGGCACAGGGCCTGTCTGCTCGGCAGGTCTCAACATAAATAGTCAATAAACCAGAGGAAGTACCAAGCTTTGCTGACTGGAAAAGACTGAAAGAAGCATCGGGATCTTCTTCAGGGAAATGCACAAAGGGAAGATACTGGGCCAAGTCAGAATAGAGTGGAATGCAAAATGAAGGCAGCATATCCTAGATTCTAATGATTGATTGCACACCAGGCACTTTTGAGATGACGGTGGTTTCCATGCTCTTTCAGTTCATGGGCCGCTCGCAGAAATGTTGCAGAGAAAAGCACAACAAGGTGAAAAACAGAAAACATTGACCATTTCAAACCATATTGAAACTCTAGGCCAGGGAATAGCCCAAGAGTCCCACAAAGTAAAGAACTAAAGCAGGCATTAGAGACGGAGGCAAGAATAGATCTCAGCTCCATTGGTAACTGAAACCATTATGTTCTGGAGAGAAGTGCCCGAAGGAGAAGGAGGTTAGAGCCCGACAAGGAGAAAACCAGGGCAGGGATTCCTCCTGAACACCCCACCCCCAAATAGGAAATACTGCCCAGGCATCCTGGAGACAATTTGCCCTCTCCTTAATCCTTTTAAAAGTGAAACTTGCTCCCAAACCTGCACTGCACATGTGACATGATCTTAAAAACGATCAGGCCCCTTGCTTTATAATCACACATTAAGGTAATGACGTTAATCTCAGATAATGTACAGACAAGTCAGTCTGGCAAAATACAACAAAGAACTTGTAATATCAAAGTCACTGTGAGTCAGTCAGTCAAAACCTTTATTTGACATGAATTAATTAGGATACAACAACATACATGGATCAACAATATTGCATTAAAACTGCAAAAATATAAATCAGAAAATTAAAAAGGTTAAAACAATGGAAATACAGACAATAATAAGAGGCCATTGTAAAAACAGCTGTACCATTCCAGACTGATGAATCCCTCTTTAAAAATAATCAGTAAAACTAAATAAAACTTAAGTATACCTAATTACATCATTCCTTAAGACCTGTGCTGATGCAAAGATTTTGCTGCAGCAAAACCTATCCTCTTATCACTAGTATATTTACAAAACAGAATCACAGTTGCTATATTGGTGTATTGCCTACGTTTTTTATGCTTTGAAGAAATTAACATAAGATGCATTTAAAAATATACAACAGTTTGGGACAATCCGGGCAAGTTCCTGGGTGTGAGGTCTGCCAAGAGTTCCTTCGGTAATATCATGGAAAAATGACCAACCTAAATATGATGAAAATTGATTGGGCATAAAATGCTTCAATAAAGTTTAAGTAGTCCCAATTCTCGTGTAAGTTCTTAAAGTCCCATTGTGAGAATGGCTGAAGCCGGCAAGATGTGATCTCGAGTGGTAATTCTCGAAACGGAGTTATTATCAACAAACACATACAACCTGAACTGTGTCTGGAGACTAAAGAGGGATCTGTGCAAAGAATGCCCTGGATAGAAATGCACTGTAGTGTATAATGAGGATTCCATCATCCACTCATTACAAAACCCCCTCTCAAACCTAGTAAGCACTAAGAAGTTGACTGACGTGTGTAGACTTTTGGAGTGTCCCCTCTTTGGTCAGAGAACCTGAAGGTCCAGTTGGACGTGGACAGAGTACGTATGAGGTAACATATCTCCACTGAAACTCTGGTATACCACAGGCAACTAGCTGTTGAGACTCATTAATAACAGCTGTAGTCCTGCCTCCAATAACAAACCCCACTGGGTCTCAATTTCCTTCAATACATAAATTATCCACAGCAGATCAGTTCTGTTTACAATTATGTGCAAACTGGTTCCCCCTGTGCAATGTTCATCATTTGCTATGCAAAGTGCACAAGGGAGGTGTGCATGATGGCAAAATCACATTTATGCCTACCTTTTGCACTACAGAGAGCAAGTATAATCATGCCAGCCATTGTTTGAGTAAACCTGCTTTTTGATGGTAATAAAAGCAGGCAGATTCATAAGAATCCATTGATGTTACGCCACAGTGAAAATAGCGTGAAGGTGTACAATCACGTGATATTTGAAGTGAGAGGAGCAATGACGGGAGGAAACCTTATTCCCGTTCCATGCCCCCCATCTTCAAAAACTACAAAAAGACTATGGAGCATAATTAAATGAGTGGAGACCAGCGTAACACGTTTACCCATGTTTTAAGCACCTTTAATTTCACACATAATCTAATCTGAGCCTATTTTCTTTTCCTCCTCCAGCTTTTTCTATTGCAGAGGAAAGTCTGCAAAGTGAGTTACATGAGGTACGATAAAAGAGCCGGAATAGCATATTCGGAGCAGGTCACCTCTGCCACTGAACAATCTGACAGGATTAACGTGCAACAATGCTTGCACAGCAGACCTCCTGTACCAATGCTTGCACAGCAAGCCTCCTGTAACAATTCTTGCACAGCAAGCCTCCTGTACCAATGCTTGCACAGCAGGCCTCCTGTAACAATTCTTGCACAACAGGCCCCCTGTAACAATGCTTGCACACAGGCCAATGCTTGCAAAGCAGTCCTCCTGTAACAATGCTTGCACAGCAGTCCTCCTGTAACAATGCTTGCACAGGAGGCCTCCTGTAACAATGCTTGCACAGCAGGCCCCCTGTAAGAATGCTTGCACACAGGCCTCCTGTAACAATGCTTGCAAAGCAGTCCTCCTGTAACAATGCTTGCACAGCAGTCCTCCTGTAACAATGCTTGCACAGGAGGCCTCCTGTAACAATGCTTGCACAGCAGGCCCCCTGTAAGAATGCTTGCACAGCAGGCCCCCTGTAAGAATGCTTGCACACAGGCCTCCTGTAACAATGCTTGCAAAGCAGTCCTCCTGTAACAATGCTTGCACAGCAGGCCTCCTGTAACAATGCTTGCACAGCAGTCCTCCTGTAACAATGCTTGCACAGGAGGCCTCCTGTAACAATGCTTGCACAGCAGGCCCCCTGTAAGAATGCTTGCACACAGGCCTCCTGTAACAATGCTTGCAAAGCAGTCCTCCTGTAGCAATGCTTGCACAGCAGGCCTCCTGTCGGGTAAACTAGACCTTAATGGGGCAATGAGCCCGGGTGCAGGGCCCTTGTGTGTCAGGACATGTATGATTAAGGCAGAGTGTCTGCACCTCACTGTGCATACGGATGGGAGCAAATGTTTGGGTCATCACTATGATTCCGTAGCTAGGTATTTGGGGAGCAGGGCATTAATTGATGGGGCAGGACACTTATGGTACATTGCGTTTGCATATCAGGATTTTTAGAGGGCATAAGTGTGGAGCATTTTGAAAGCATACACTTGGTCTGATTGGATGGTGGGCACGTAGAGTGACACATATGGGTACATTTTCAGATGCGCAGGTATATTGCCCAGAGATGACCACTTATCTTTAGAGTCAAGTTAAATAAGTCCACGTTATGCAACATTGATTGTTTCCATGTGTACGTGTAAATAATCCATGGAATGCTCGACTGTCCTGGTTTATGTACAAGACAGAAGGTACTTGCATGGATTCCTATGGAATTCACCTGCTTTTAGCAGGTGCACAAAACATTCGGATTTCATAGGAATCCAAAACATCTCTACCTTCATCAAAGGCAGATGTTATACTTGTGAAACAGAGAGAATTTGGTGACCAAATTGGTGATTCTGATCCGTGCTCCTGTCCCGTCTTGCAAATCAATCAAATCTCAAGATGCACAGGAATCTTGTGCAAAACGTTTGGGCAATATTTGCATGCACTGTGTGTACGCTGCTCGCCCACAACACATCGATTTTACTTTTGTATTTCAGAATGACGGTGTGACTCTGATTCTCTCGACTTTGATAAGCAAATTGGAGAATGCTCATCTGTAAGATAAGTCAGTTAAAATCTGCAGTGGCATCATCCTTTTGTTGTTACACATTTGTGAATCTGCACTTTTGTGTATTGTGTGTTATGTATTATGCTTGATTTGGATTTCTGGTCATACAATATTGTGTACTGGTTGTAAGCATTTCAGTACATGTCTGTCACTTAAAAAAACACTGTTGTCAACACAGCAAGAATATGCCTGTGTGTGAATGCATCGTGAGAATCAGACATGCATCGTAAATGCCCTTGTAGAAGGTCATAGCACCAAAGAAACTCACACTCACCCCTCTACGAGCACACAAAAAGAAAAAAGGCACTCATATAAACAGATGCACCCACACAACTACACACAAGGATATAGGCGTGCATGCATATATACAAATACACACAAAACTGCACACATCCATGTACCCCTGCAGATTCTCCCTCACACCAATGCACATGCACACATTCATGCCTACACGAGAAGACCACAACTGCCCTTTCCTACTCACACCACACCCCTGAAAGCAGCACCAGCGGTGCAGGAATAATTCCAGGGCATGCAAAAACCTGGTGTTTCAATTATTGTTGCACCTAAATACATACATCACCACTTCCATTGAAGACATGCCACAGACTTGAATGTGAGATGCTATAACCAATGCTATACAGGGCACTTTGGAAGATGTTTTGAATTGCTTGCTATCTAATTTAACAGAGGTGAAAGCAATAATGGCAGAGTGTGTTACATTGGGGATGGAGTTATTATGTTAACAGGTTTAAGCTAATGTCTGTCCTAGTGACCTGATTCAATGGAGTTATTAAAACAAAGTCCCAGTACAATGTCCAAGGCTTTACGTTTGCATAATATAGGGCTAGTGACAATCTGAGTGATAGTTAACAATCAACAATCTTAAGACTTTCACAGTTATATATGGGAAGAACCGATATGATTCATGTTCAACCAATTTCAAACTATCCATAGGAAAAAGACTCTCTCCGTTTCAAGAGCTGACAGAATTGAAAACGTACACAAATAAAATGCAACACCAGGGAGGGGATGCAATAAAATCAATGACCTGCAGTTAATCAGAAGAGATGATCACAGCCTGCAGCTGAATGATAAATGTAGACATTCCACTATGTGAGAGTGGTGGCCCAAGAGAGACACACGTTGCAAATAACACCGGTAGGTGCACTGTGTATGAAGTCCCTTAAGTCTAATCAACACACCATGTGTATTACTTGGGGCCATATTAAAGACAGGAAACACACATGCTAGTTACAAAATGTGTTGACAGTTTAATTGGAAAGCTGATACATATGGTTTTCAAATATAGAATGTTGTCATGGATATCTTGTATGTCACAGAAAGACGTTGGTTTGGTTTAATTCTGCATACGTTAGCCTTTGGGTGGAGGCTGATGCTTCCCTGCTCACTCCTGCAGCCTATCTGGGGACACTGATAAGCAGATGGAAATCCTTTGAGACTATTCATATCCTAGTAAAAAATGCATGCACTCTCCGGCTCAAAATCTCATAATGTGTTTGTTCAATTCAATTGCATTCAATTCAATCTGTCTTCATTTCAGCTCATTAGGAGCATGCAAGCACACAAAAAAGGTATGTATACACACATAAAAATACAATTTATTCATCACAGAGCAATACCAGCCTAGAGTTAATCCATACTGAATATATCAAATACAAATAATCAGGTGATTAAACAATCATAAACGGTTTATAGTCATAATGTAGAAAAAAATGTCGACTTACAAAAATGTAGAAAAAAAATGTAGAAAACAATAATGTCGAAAACCTATACATATAATGAAAAGAGTCAATTTTTAGAAAAAAAAATGTTGAAAAAAAAGTCAATTAGCACTATCAATAAATAAATAAACAAGAAGAGTATCATTTACTAGGGGGGTCCCGCCCCAACCCCCCTCACCCAACACCCCCCAGACACCCCCCCACCCACCCACCACCCTCATACTCAACACATTTTAATTATATGTATATATTTATTTATTTTTTCGAAAAAATTCTAAAAAATGTCGACATTTTGACTTTCTACAATATTGCATTCTACATTATGACTGACCACCATCATAAACATGACAGCAATCGACTAGAGATAATAAATAATGTTTATCCCTATTCCTGAGAGCTGAAACCAAGTCTATAGAGTCTGCTTGGCTCTGCGGATCACTCAGGAGCTGAAGATAGACAATCAATGGCCAGTGCTGCCTGAAGGCCCAATTCTTTAAAATCATCAATATTGTTTTTGAGCAAATGCTTTCATATTTAGGACAACAATAATGTTCATATGCCAGTATTCACTCAACCTTGTGGCAGAACAGACACATCACACTTACATTATCAAATTTGTGCCATCAGTATTAAACCTAAATCTGATATTGCTCACTATTTATTTTCTCTATGTCCTGTTCCCATAATGCATCTCCTTCAATGTTGCCATATGTTGCGTTAATAAAATATTATTGATGTAAGGGTTGGGTAAATTACATGGTTCTCTAGCATCCTTAAAGAGCATGCCCACTGTTTACTTGGCTTCAAGACTGTCACCTTTAATATTTGCTCCAGGCTGATGGACCCATAGAGGGTAATTGATTAGGGCTAATAAATAATGAATATAGTCTAGCCATGGAATCTTATTTATGCAGAACCGAGAAAAAACATCAACATGCATCATATGACCCAGTACTAAAGAGGTATTAGAACATAAGTGCATCCACATCAGTATCAGACTACTCCTTATATCACCACTGCTAAGTTCTTGATTTAATTAATTGTGTACAGCACAACTGGGAATCGATGTAACAATAAAGTTCTTTTGAAAAAAGCATAGTATGGGTGTTGAAGGATCTTGTGGCTTTAATCCTTGTTGTTATAGCAGGGGTGAAAGCCATTTGCACCCCAAGGTTTAACCAGGACGTGAATGGTTTATTTTTTTCCTCAGGAGATTGGCGTTACTTCTTTATCCAATCTCCTGAGAAAAATAAGGAAAAACAGATGCCAGCCGCCATAGGGAAAAGGGACTGAGTCCCTTTTCCATTTCTATGGCAGTGGATGGGATCTGGAAGGAGCGCTGGGACCGGATCACAAAGCTCCAGTCCAGCAGGTAAGTGGGGAGGAAGGCAAGGGTGGGGACGGTGTTGGGGTTGATTCTAGGGATGGGAGGGTGGGTAAGCAACAGGAAGAGCCTCCCTGTTGCCTCCCTACATCAATACAAAATGTATGCCACCCGGGGAAGGGCCTCGGGTCACTGGAACTGCGTACGGGGAATGTGTATTCTCGTCCACTGTTCCAGCCATCTTATTGGGTCATCACACCTCACCGGATGCAAATGATATTTTCCTACTCCAATGGCTCAGAGCCATACAGAGCAATAGCCCATGATTTGGAATTATATATATGGTGCATGATCTCTATAGCTGGAGTAGCTATATGTTTGGATAACTGAACTACAACACCAATGTATTGGATCATTGAGGTCCGTTCTTTATTAACAGGCTAAATCCCCTGATATTTTTCGAATAGCTAAATATTTTAAAACTTTCCATTACCACCTTTTGGATAAAAAAATAAAACGTGACAGCATTGGTATTTTGCCCAGTTATTGCAATTGGTGATTTGATTGTATTAATTGGTTGATCTTTACCAGTCATGTAGAGACTTTATTAGTCAAACAAACACTGGAGAGCACAGAGAGTCTTAGCAATTAGGACTGCATAATCTCTGTCACTCAGCAGAGAGATCTGTTCACCCCATGCCACTGGATAATCCAAATTAAAAGTGCAAACACCAAACTCAAGGAAATTAATACAAAGGTTCAAAAGGAGATGACCCAGCACACATCATTGGCAATCTCCTCAGGTATTCAGCAATGACTTGCTACATTCACGTCTTCTGCCATATCAAATGCTAGCAGTAAGATCTATTTGCAGTAAATAGATTGACTGGAGTAAGCAACATGGCACATTAAGGGCTTCGAGAAACCAACACATTTTCTTTCCTAGTTGCCGTATCCATAAAGGCTAGATAAATTACTTTATTGGGATAATAATATTTGTCAAGCAATAGGTATATGTTTAGTACATATTTCTTGAGCCAAAATCCCCCCTAAAGCCACCCTGGGTTGCTGCTATTGCTGTCCATGGCTCACTTGCATAATATCTAGTGATAGATTTTACCAAAATGTCTGGACACCGTATCCAACAAAGAGATTGGCATTGAAAGACTTTTGATCACATTTTTCAATAGAAGGACATATTAAACCAGAATGACAGTGGTGGGTACATCATAATCCCAAATATCTACAAAGAACTCCAGAACGATAGGGGCCCAGAAATCTTAATTCCTTTTGAATATATACATGACAATCGAATCTGGGGCTGGGATTTTATTGGTTAGCCGCAAATCTGATATTTCCAACATTTTAACCAAACTAACTTTGCTGGCTGTCCAAATGATAGGGTGCACATTCTCTATTTGAAGTTGTGGTCACTTCTGATTCTTTTGGCTTAATGTACATTTTTGTAAAATCATCAATCCACACATGGGGGTTAATGACACTATTTATGGGTGTAAACTCCTTGATTAGGGATTATACAGCTCGGTTGTCAGTTTCCAAAACTCTCTGCTGTGCTTAAGTGCATAGCCTCTTCTAATTTTAACACAATGCGTGTTACATGATCCGATTTATCTCGATAACAAACTTTCTGGCATTAAATCCCGGAGATGGAATATGGTATTCACATTTTTCACTGGGCCTTTACAGGATTAGAAATGGCTCTTTTGCTCACCTTACAATGAGTGTGAGACAACTAAGAAACAGTAATTAACAACTGCCATTGTGAATGCTTACAACCTTTACAAAGATAGGTTTAATACTTGCTACAATTCTGAAAAACATTCTAACAAAATCTTGAGTGTCACTATCTGTGTTTATCTTACTCTCAAATTCATTACTGTATATTTCCAAATTAGATGTTCCTATTTAATGTGTATGCAGTCATGCACAGTCTTGTCATCACACAGTGTACTGTGAACATTTGTATGGCAGATAGATTTCATAATGAGGAACAGGATATTTGATCATGTTCTGTCCTCTCCAAAATAGTCAGGTTGTCTATAATGTGCCACACCTGACCCCTTATAAGATAATAACCAGTTGAAAATGCAAAATGTGAATTTCTAAAAGTTGTTTTGCTAGGGGAATCCATTCAAATAAGAGTGTGTCAAGTCTCAAACCTTCAATATTGATGCCATCTAATCCCAAACTAACATGCTGATTAGAATCACAGCAGCCATGGTGTGTCCTGTTTTCCAGAAGGAAATTAAAACTGGCTGCATTCAACACTATTTCAGGTGGATTGATGCTGAAGCATTGCTCGCGTAACAAAGTGGTAACAAGTACAATGAAGCTCCAGAATTTGGGGAAGATGAGTTGTAAAGGTTAACAACAAATACATTGTAACTTTCATCAGTACACAGTCTCATGTGCTGCTCGTTCTCAGTTTGATTAACTATCAGTGTAACAGGACATTCAAATTGATATTTACCCGAAGGACAGCAGTGAGCAGACAAGTTTCCATTTTTCTTAGTGATGGCGGGTGGGGAATCTATGGGCATTTGCTTGCTAAAGTCCCCTAGGAAGTTTGAATATCTCAAAAAAATGGAACTTAAATTTTACTACAAGTTAGTAATGGGTGTGATAATAGTTACCACATTGATCATTTTAACAAGTGCTTTTATTTGGGCCTTTTAAGGGGATACATTAACTGGATGTGGTGAAAACTGTTTCTGGGCATATTTGTCTACCTACTTGCTTTTAAAACAAATCATGGGCAAACAGAAATCAGTATCTTTAGAGGAGCAGACTAAGAAAAAAAAAGTTGCAATGAGTGAAAATTAAAAACATTTTTAAGAAAGGCATGTCATTGCAAGGTGAGATAGAGTGTGCAGAGATATTGCTTGAATGTACTAACTCTAATGATGTTACACCCCTAATGTGCATAGTTCAAAATGTGTGAGTGATCATGATATTGGAATGGAGGATTATTGGAATAATTTCAATAATGGGAGAAAAGCGATTGATGGTGATAAGGTGAAGATCCCTCAAGTACCAATGAAAGGTATGCTACAAATGGAATTGGCTAGCAGTGATGGTAGGGCAAATGTGGACAAGCAGATTCCAATGTGTCACCATATCTTACAGAGAGTATGGAGAAGTTAGAAGATAGAGTGGGTATTGCTAAGGTTATTAGAGAATAATAAAATACGGTGTGTTACCCAGATTACCCACAATGAAAAAGTATTTCCTTGATGTAAAAATATACTTGAACAGCTGAAATGGGTTGAACGGAAAATAGATAAAGTTGACAAATCTATTGGCTAATCAAATTAGCATAAACCAAGGGAGCGTGATGGGAGCAATGACTTCATGGGCCAACCAACAATGTTTCTGTGAATTAAATGGAAGTCTGTGAGGTAGGTAAGTGAAAAAATTGCAAAAAAGAGCCAATTGAATTGTAAAAATACAAGGAGAAAAAATTAAATAGTGCAGAAGGAATAAACATAGATGATCAATTTAAGAGAGGGGAGACGGAGAGCAAGATCAAATTACAACTGCAACCAAAAGCTACTGCTTTGTAAGTGAGTTTGTGCAATTTATCACACTAACAGAGTGTTGTAGGGAAGACATATTAATAGGCAAATTTTGATTTTGGGAGAACAAAATGTGTTGGAAACACTTTCAACAGCATACAGACTTTTTAATGGCGGAGAGAGATAAAATGGTTAGACAAAGAGAATGTGCGACACTTATAATGGGGAAAGAAATGAAAGTGGAGCATGCTCTACACATGCCAAAGCAGCAAATTGGTTGGGTTTGGAACAGAGATACTGCCACTTGCTCTTTTCTGTAAGGCTTTACCGAGCAATGTTGTTGGAACATGGTGGCAACAGGTCCAACATTATCATAAGTATGAAGATTCTTTTTTGGGCCAAAGACAATTGTCATCCTTGGACTTTTTCAGTAGTAAATAGTTGTATACGCCCCTCACCATAAGCGTTTTTTTGAATTTGTAAGGCTTAGAAGACATAGATTACCAGCATCGGGTCATATGTTTGTGTTTCCCAATAAATAAAATCTTGCTAATCAAGCGGATACAGTAACCTTCAATGATGTTCCGGTTTATAGTCATAAAATCGAATGCAAAAATGTCGAAAGTCAAAAAATCAAAAAAATAATTAAAAAAAAAAATATTTAATTTCTTTTTTAATACGTTTTTTATTCGAAATGGGGGGGTTCCCCCATCCCCTCTTTTTATTTTCTTTTTTTTACCTTTTTTTTACATGCGGAACCCCCAAAAAATATATAAATAAAAAATAAAGAATTTGATTATTTTTTTCGACATTAAGTTTTCGAATTTATTGTAATTCGACATTTTTTTTCTCAATATTATGACTGACCACCGTTCTAGATCATGCAAAGGTTCAACATTTTAAAGTACTACCACATGCCATCCCAACTGTGGAGAAGTGTGGTGATCAGGTTAAATGTGCTATGCTAAATAGATGAATGATCTTAAATGGGGAAACTAATGGTCAGAGCACTACAATGCTGTCTTGCAATGTGGCAGGTATTGTCAAGTTGGTGATAAAGATTGGATGGATTTTATGATCAAATGCAATATTCTGATTTTTCAAGAAACCTGGACTTTGTCACAACTGGACATGCTGTCATATGTTTCTAATTGGTTTCCGGCTGCAAAAGTGAAAGCCGAAGGCAGATTATATAAGGGGCTTTTCCGTTTCTCATTTGTGTTAGATTTAACAATCATCATACACTAGATGGCTGCAGATTATTTCGAAAAAAAGAACGCTCATGAAAAAGTTGTTTTCTTGCTTGGTTGTGTTTAACATGTACAATAAAAAGAGCCACAGTGGAAAAGATTGTGATGGTGAAAATGTAAGATTATTTTTGATAAAGTAAAGGAGGTGGGAGAGACGATTGTCCGGGATACATTTAAAATTATAGCAGAGCATTTCTATTTAAGTTTAGAAGAAGGTGATGATCTTCCTTTCGATGAGCAAGATGATCTGGCAAGTTATATCAACTTGGTGCAATACATGGATTAGACTGCATGCAATACAGGGTTGTTTCTGAGGTCAATTGTATTTGTGTATTGATTGACTGCAAGATATCCCTGCTTATTTTATATTTAATAATTGGAGGATGAACAATACTATATATTATATTCATATTTCCTTAGAGGATTGGAACATTTCCAACAGCTATAACATTGAAACACAAGTTAAAAGCATCCAGGAAGCACATATTCTGGAAATGGTTCTTGATGAGGTTAAAAGGAGAAAATAGAAGTGGGGCTGTCGGTGGGCACTTTAGTTAATGATCATAAGTTCATTAAATGGTCACACGTTTGAATATCTCTATGCATGATCGATTACAAGTTGGTTAGAGGAATTTGGGTCCTTAATGTATTGTTTTAGTTGGAGATTGAGGAATAAAGTGTGGCAAGTCAGGGGTAAAAAAGATCTGGTATGGATGAAGATGTAAGAATAAGAGGGATGCAATCCTGACTGCTGTCAAACAGTGCCCTTTATATCGGGATAAATGATGCCTCAAAAGAAGAAAAAACTAGAGGGATTTGGTCAGTAGGGGGAAAATGATATCAAATGAGGATTACCTCCTTCTTTTAGAGGCTGAGCAGATCAGAGAGTTTATTCAGTTTGGGAAACATTTAGCTGATTGTAGCCAGGAAAACATTAGTGCCAACACTACCATGGAAAATGTATTCAGTAATTGTTGTTTCACCTTCTTTTACAAGCACTATGAAAGAAGGGAACGTGGAATGAGCATGACTATCGAGGTCTCTGCGGTCCGAATATTGAAGAAAAATGTGAGTTGACAATACAATTCAAGAAGTGGAAAGAGCCCTGGCATCCAAAAAGTGGAAAAAAGCTGTGCGGTAATGTGGCGTTTCAAGAGATCTTTGCTAAGGTGAACAAGAGCTATGGGTTCCCATACAACCCATATTATGGTAGTCAATGTCTCTGTGGCCTGAAGTTCCCAAGTATTGCAAAATGAGAATAATAGTGCCATTATTTAAGATATAAATCACTTAACATAGCACAGGCCATTTATCTGGTTATCTAGAAACTCCAAGGATTTCAGAAAGATAAAAAAGCAAGTATTTGAGTGGCTAAGGAAAAGTACATTTCGGGTGACTTTCAGTTGGGCTAGAGACAAAAACAAAGGGGCAGTACATCGATGGAATCATGTATCATTGTTCATTTCTAAATATGTTCAGTGATCCCATACAAATGTATATGCATATATAGATGTTGAATCATGCAGCTGAACAACATTTTTGGCAACAGGAGGCATACACGTCTCAATTTTGATGTAAAGGTCTGCCTTGGATTTCCATAGCAAAAGGATAATTTCACTTTGGAAATCCAGATCTGACATTAAACTGAGGTGTATACATCCCACCTTTATGATGCCACTTCATTTCTGCTTATGGAAGGGCATGATTTAACTACACCGAAAGTTCACTTAATGCAAAATGCCCTATATGTTCTGGTCCCATTCAAACCAATAACATGAACCTTCTTCAGTGGCTCTTACGGGATCACCACCTAACCTTTTTAGAGCATTGATATACAGTGATATATTGCAATATGCCTAAATGTTTCATTCCACTCAAACCAATTAAATGGAGTATCTTTGGAGGCTTTTATGGTACGCCACCTTACTTGTTCACATACTATCACTCATATGACTCACAAAGATAGACACTTACTGTAACACCTTATCTATTTATATTTACACATCTTCTAATATTGCAAAGCTTCAGACAAACAAACGTGTCTGCATAATTAATCTTTAAACATAGAACATTAGCATAAAAACTCTAAGTATGGAGTTCCAAATGAATACTTCCTTACTAACTTCACACATATCCCTTGTTTTGGAAGTTGTCCTCAATTTCTAATCAGGTATTCAATGAAAAGCTGCATTAACATTGTTATCTACTAGCACATCATTTTAAAGTGATCTCAATATGGATGTTACATTCATTACATTGGGCCTCATTACGACCCAGGCGGTAAGTTACCGCCTGGGCCGTGACTTTACCACCATGGCACCATGGCGTAAACTACGTTTACGCCATGGTGGTTGGCGGACTTACCGCCCCATTCCGACCTTGGCGGGGCGGTAAGTCCCCAATCCCCATTTACCCTTCCCCATTCCCATTTTTGCCCCATAGGGCATAATGGGAGTGGGGAAGGCGTTAATTACGCCACCGTAAATTACGGTGGCGTAATTAACTCCATGGTCCCTTAGCGCCATGGATTTTAACACCCGCTAAAAGCGGGTGTTAAAACCTCCATGGCGCTAAGGGACCTCGTAATCAGGCGGTAAGGGTCGGCGCTGTTAACGCTGCCGTTAACCCCTTACCGCCTGGGTCGTAATGAGGCCCATAGTCTGAAATACTCATGTCAAACTATTACATCAATTACAATACTGCAACAAACAATATTATTATTCAAAAAGACTA
The DNA here is from genome assembly GCF_040938575.1 of Ambystoma mexicanum. Taxonomy (NCBI): domain Eukaryota; kingdom Metazoa; phylum Chordata; class Amphibia; order Caudata; family Ambystomatidae; genus Ambystoma; species Ambystoma mexicanum. The sequence continues at coordinate 1,078,219,129 of NC_090935.1, read as the reverse complement.
TTCAGAAATCACAATGGAGTCTCAAATTATCTTGTTATCAAGTGTCTCAGATGATATACACTTTTCTTCCTCTGAACAGTCCCTACATTCCATTATGACAATACCCATCTTCCTTTTAGCTGTGGCACTTAATTTACAGATGTTATGGCAATCCACCTAAAAGTTATGTAATAACATCATTAATATTGTTCTGATTACCCATTTCTGCCATTACCTAAACACTAAATTGTAAAAAAAAACAAAGAAAATGTCTTCCGCTTCCAGGAAGGATTCAAAAACTGTTTCAATAGTTCCTCCTTTATGTAACTACCACTTGGTAAATATATGGAATTAAACCAAACAGACAGCTAATCAGATAATCATCCACCTATGCTTGTCTGCTCAACCAAACTGAGTGGTATTCTAGTGTACTTATTCATTTAGTCAGTCAGTGGACATTGTGTCATTCACCAATAAACAATATTTAGGATGCAGCCTCCATACATATGCTAGCCAGCAGAAATGCACCCCACATATTAGATATAGGAGAGTCATTATTTCTCCGTCCAGCATCAAAAGCACCCAAAATTTCCGGTACAGAGAGCAGTACCCCCTGATATTGTTTTGGGTCAGTTAACTGTCATTTGGTTATCTTTACCCCCATTAGATCCCATCTCAGAACGTACACCTGCTTCTACTCAGCCAACAATCCACCCTTCCTATTCTGCTCACCCACCTACCCTCCCTATCTGGGATTGCACCCTTTCTTCACTGTTTTCACTTGCCTATTTGTTCTACCCTCCATTACGCATCTTAATTTCGCTCCATCGCTCCTTCCCTTCCGTCATAGCCTTCAGCCTGAAAATGGTGTAACTTCTGCAACAGTCTATATCCTCCCCATATTCTTCCTCCCCCAGACCCGAACACCTCAAATAAGATTGGCCCATTATCAAAGGATCTCCATCCTCATCTATACCCCAAGCCTACCAAACCACACCTGCTCCTCTCCTGACCTCCTATCACGCTTTCACGTAGTCTCTGAAATACACAATCCCTCTGCTACTAGTATTTCTACATTACTGACCACTTTGACGTTTATCACACTCAACTTTCACTTCTTGCTGTCACAGACACCTGGACCTCCACTCATGATTCTGTTAAAGTAGCAGTTCTCAACACTGACTCTGCTACCTTCTTCCACTCTCCCAGACCTGTTGGCAAGTGTGCAGTGTGGAGTTCCCTATCAATACAGACCTCAACATTGTCCCCCTAACCCCTCCGACATCAATTCTTCCTCTTTTGATTATGCCATTAATTAATTCCTCCCGCCTACTCCTCTAATTGTTCTGGATCCATATCGGCTCCCGGTCCTCACAACTCTATCTTCACTGACCGGAACAACATTTCCATTGCCATTCTAGTGGACGTTTACCTTCCCAAGGCCCTCTGCCGCCCCGTGCCTTGAACTTAAATCCCGCTGTCTGACCACTCCCTCTTCTCCTTCCACGGCTAGTACACCCACGCTGGTGGTACTTCTCTTGCCCTTGTCTTCCTCTCTAATTCACTCTCTACCTCTGACCTCTCCATTTGCCATCTCTAAGAAGTAATATGGGCAGGAATCTCTATCCCCTTAAATTGATGATATGAGGACCTCTCTCATGTCTCTTTCTCCTATTCATGTCTTTTCCATTGACTATGCATTCTCTGATTTTCACTATCCACTTATGACTCCATTTGACCCCATCCTCAGCCTTAGATCACCTCTGAAATGGAGACCCTAAAAAAAATATGCACAGTGACTTACAACACTGGTGCAAATTAGGCATACTTTCTCTATGCTTAGCTTAGCCTACAAAAATTCCCTTGCTGCCCTAAACTCTGCACTGGACTCTGCAAACGCCTCCTATTTCACAAACAGAATCTCCGCCCTTCGAAATCACCTCCACAAAAGTTCATCTACCCTTCAATATTTGCTAAAACAGCCAAGTCCAACAGCCACCATCTCCTCTCTTTATGCTAATGACTTTGCTCACTACTTCTAAAATCCTTAAAATGTATGACAGTCTCACAGCCCTCCTTCTCTCACTTCCCAACTCTCGTTCTTTCCACTAACTCTCCCGCCTGCCTCTGATGTGATAGTTTACTTCTCCCCTACCTCTCCTATTGAATTAGCACTCATTCTTTTCAGTGCCAACCGAGCTTGCACTTCTCTTGACCCTTTTGGTCTCCAAATTGTCAAAGGCTTAGTCTCAATCACTTGCCCTTACCTCTATGAGCTCTTTTTTTAAAAATCTCTTTATTAGTATGTCATTAAATTAAATCACAGAAGAATCAAATACAGAAAGGAATAGTGAACCAGAGAACACAAATCAAATGTATTCAATTAAAGAACATATCAATAAACAAACAGCATAATCAAATGATCCCTCCGACATACTAAGACATTTTTCATTTTTGTAAACAATAAAAGAGCAAAATACAACAGTCAATAAAAACATTTAACATAGAACATACACACAAACACCAACAACACACAGACACCAAACCAAATCCCCCAAAAAGTATAATAGTGAGAAGAAAAAAAAAGAAAAAAATAATCTTTCCCCTCTTCTTTTCCCCTTTCCTATCTCTTTTCCTTTCCTCTTCCTTTTCCCACCACACCATTTCTACCCACTCCTCATACTAATCTGCAGCCTATATAGTCAATCAAACAAGGCATTGAATGGACCCCAAAACAGATTATACACCTCTTCCTTGTCTTTCACTCTAAATGAGAACTTTGCAAAATTTGATAAGGTTCGCAAATCAACTAACCAATCTTCAACTGTAGGCTTCTTCCTAGTTTTCCAAACTCGAAGGATCAGTCTTATGGCCACCAATAAAGCCTTATTTATCCAACCACTATATTTCAAAGCACGCCTACACCTACGTCGATGTAGAAATAAGATAATGTTCCCACCCGATCTCTGTAAAGCTACATCCAAAATTAAATCAATTCCATCAATCACATCAGTCCAGAAAGTCCGAACTCAAGAGCAATCCCATAGAAGATGCATATGGGTACCAACATCATTTCCACATTCCCAACATAGATTATCAGTTTGTAACCCCAGTTTATACATTTTAACTGGTGTCCAGTACACTTTACCCACCACCTTCTGTCTAATCAGACGCAAGTTCATATCCGTACCCACATTGGCACTTAACCCTAAGAATATCCTTCTATTTCTTGTCCGTAAAATACATACTTAGATCATCCGACCACACCATTCTCAATTTATCCCACGTTGCAACATGTTTATCTTCCAATTGCATAAAGGTCATATATGTACGCACAGAATATTCCTGTCCTGTAAGCAATTGACACAGTGTGGGTTTGATTCCCAATGAATTGCCAATCATCCTTTTCCTAAGATAGATCAGGGAGCTCAGGTCTTCAAATTTTTGTCTTTCTCTTTCATGCAGCCCATATTTCCTCTGTATGTCCCCAAATGCCAAAAGATCATCACCATCCAATATATCACCTATTGTCAAAACGTCCTTCCAAACCCAATTTTGCCAAATCAAACATCTATCGTTTAATTGTAAAACCTCATTGTGCAAAGAGAAGCATCTTGACTAAAACCATACGACTGGCTATTCTCTCCAAACCACCCCTGCAAGGTTTGCCTGGTTGCCACTATAGACTTCAAATTGAATCTATTAACTGACATATTGCCCATGGTATAAAGGCTATTTAAACGATACAGATTGCAAACCCCTCTCTCCATGCGTAGCTATATAGCACCTGCGAAGTCATAATTCGTATAATAATAAGTACCCTTCTAGAGCAGGAACGCCTTACAGTACTTATATAAGTCAGGATATCCAAAACCTCTTTCATCCACACTTTGCATCAGCAGAAATCTAGGGATTCGCGACTTCTTACCCCACCCCCACAAGAAACAATGAAAAATCTTTTCAATTTGCATAATCTGTTTTTTGGAAATCAATAATGGAATCGACTGGATTATATATAACACTATTGGTAATAAAATCATCTTTATCGCATTTATCTTTGCCCATAATGATAAATGAAGTCTTTCCCATCGTCTTATTGGATATATAATTTTATCTACTAGTTTATCAATATTATATTGCATAATTTTCATCAAATCACCAATGATATACACACCAAGATATTTAACATACTCAGGGGACCATTTGCATTTCCATACCTTCAAAATATCTTTACTACAGTCATTAGACAACGGGAATATCTCAGTCTTATCCCAGAGGACCAGCATATCATCTGCATAAGACAATACTTTAACTTCCACACCTCCAACACACAAACCTTTAATTTCTCCACATTGCCTACTATAAGCCACCAAAGGCTCAAGTGCCAAATCAAACAAAAAAGGCGATAAAGGGCACCCTTGCATCGTGCCCTTGGATAAAGAGAAAGACTTCGATATTAAACCATTCATAGTCACCCTTGCTTTAACCTCACAATGAATACACTTAATCATTGTCATAAAGGTTGGTCCAAATCCCATTTTAATAAAGTACAATCCAAAAACCTCCAATTAACCTGATTAAATGCTTTCTCCGCATCAAAAAACCCAATTATCCCTTTCAATTTTTTATTATGATGTATTCTAATGACATCTAAAAGTCTTAAAAGGTGAACTTTATCAAAAAAAGACTGCAAGTCCGTTTCAGAAGGATGTAATTGTTCCTTATACAACTCTTTATAAAACAATCTAAACTCTTCACAAATATCTTCACTCCTATGAAATACCTCACCTCTATCATTTTCAATAGATGGAATACACTTGTCCGACATCAGACCATTAAGTTTATTTGCCAGAAGTCTACCATTTTTATCCCCACATATCCAAAAGCGCTGCTTCGTATAAAATATACTCTTCCCTGCTTGTGAATACAAAAGCATCTTTAACTCCTCTTCCAATTTATTCAATTTTTGTCTCATACAAAACCTTCCCTACTTGTGCACAATTCCTTTGCAAACCCACAATCTCCTTCTCTAATTTTTCAATCCTTACTTTATTTTTATTTTTAGCATGTGAAGTTCTACAAATCAATTCACCCCATAAAACTGCTTTAAAGCAATCCCACACAATCTTAATGTCAGCAGATCCATTATTTTCCTCAAACTATTTTTGAATAAATTCATCCAATCCCACATTAATTAGAGGGTCATTAAGTGAATTAGCTTGCATTCTGCATCTCATATTATTTTTATGAAAACCATGTAAATTGATTTTCAGATCTATGAGTGCATGATCAGAAATACACCTCTCCCCAATACTTGAACTAAACATCTGACCAACCATTCTATCACTAATAAAAAAAAAAATCAATCCGAGAGTATGAATTATGGACCGGCGAATAAAACAAATATTCCCTATCTCTTAGATGATGAACCCTCCAAATATCAACCAGATTATACTTAAAAGCAAACTGTTTCAATTCTGCACTTAATTTCCCATTATTATATCGACAATCAGACTTTCTGTCCACATCACTATCTATCACTAAGTTAAAATCTCCACCTAAAATAATCACCTCTCCCTCCATCTCCCGCAAAAGATTATCCAATTTCCTGAAAAAATCCATATCCGGGGCACATGGAGCATATACTGTTCCCACAGTAGGTTTCTTCCCATTATGTAAAATATCAATCAGAAGAATACTACCTTCTTGATCCTTTACTGTTTTCTCAATCTTGACAGACAATCCCCTCCTAAATAAAATACTAACCCCCCTAGACTTAAGGTGTCAATTCATGGAATTAATGTGCGCGGAAAATTCCTGCGCAGAGGTGCCAAAACGTGTGAATCGCAGTAAAAGTGCGAAAATCGAAGTGCAAGTGCGAAAATCGCAGGGAAACAAGCGCACATCGATTCATGGAAGTCTGTGCGCGAGAAAAACATTGGATGTGCGCTGAAAAAGTGCGCCGCATATCCCAGCGCACAGGTCATCCAACAGCGTGCGCCACGCCCACTGCGAAATCGCACATAGCGCAGCGCACATCACAAAAGTAGGTGGAACACGGGGCGTAACACTCGGAATGGGGAACAACGCGTGAAAATATGGGCGTCACGGGAGAAGTACAGGAGGCAAGTGCGCGGAACGCCCACACGCTCGCCTACAACCCGTATTCATGGAATCGAATAGGGCAAACCAGCGCACGGTGCCAAACAAGTACGCCACAAGAAAGCAGGCGGTAGCGTCCCTGCGCCTGAAACAAATGTGCGCCAAAATGTGCACTAACAAAAAGCACCCATATACAGCCATGATGAATGGTCCATACAGTGGCCCTCTAGGACAAATGAGGTGCAAAGGGGTACCGACAAACACGGACACCCGCTGTGTGAAAAATAGCGTGTGCGTGTGTTTCTGGGTGCGCGGGAAGTTCCACACGCGATTGGCCTGGGTACGTGTACTTCGGGGTGCTCGGGAAGTCCCACACGCGATTTCAGCAGGGTACGTGTATTCCGAGGTGCGCGGGAAGATTCACACGCGATTCCAGCAGGGTACGTGTATTTCGGTGGTGCCGGGGAATGCTACACATGATTTGGCCATGTGGGTCCTCCCAGGTGTTCCCTCTACACCCTCCACGGCCCCTGCAGGCAGCCCACACCACAGGGGACTACCCTGAACCCCTGCTCATGTCCCACAGGCAACCCATCCACCATGGCCATGCCCCCCATCCAACCCACATGTCACATTGCACTACTGATCACCAACACATGTCTCCCAGCACCCCCACCCCCCAGCACTGTGGGGCACCCTCCACCAGGCCCCCACTCATGTCCAACTCATGTGTCCCATCACCCCCACCCACCAGCATCCAGGGGCACCCTCCACCAGGCCCCCACACATGTCCCCCTGCACCCCCACCCCCCAGCATCCAGGGGCACCCTCCACCAGGCCCCCACTCATGTCTCCCATCACCCCCACGCCCCAGCATCCAGGAGCACCCTCCACCAGGCCCCCACACATGTCCCCCTGCACCCCCACCCCCCAGCATCCAGGGCCACCCTCCACCAGGCCCCCACTCATGTCTCCCATCACCCCCACCCCCCAGCATCTAGGGTCACCCTCCACCAGGCCCCCACTCATGTCTCCCATCACCCCCACCCCCCAGCATCCAGGGGCACCCTCCACCAGGCCCCCACTCATGTCTCCCATCACCCCCACCCCCCAGCAGTGCAGGGCACCCTCCACCAGGCCCCCCACTCATGTCCCGCTGCACCCCCACCCACCAGCATCCAGGGGCACCCTCCACCAGGCCCCCACTCATGTCTCCCATCACCCCCACCCCCCAGCAGTGCAGGGCACCCTCCACCAGGCCCCCACTCATGTCCCCCTGCAACCCCACCCACCAGCATCCAGGGGCACCCTCCACCAGGCCCCCACTCATGTCCCCCTGCACCTCCACCCCCCAGCAGTGCAGGGCACCCTCCACCATGCCCCCACTCATGTCTCCCAGCACCCTCATCCCCCAGCCGTGCAATTTTCCTGGGTACGTGTATTCCTGGGGTGCGCGGGTAGTTTCACATGCGATACCATCAGGGTATGTGTATTATGGGTCCGCGTGAACTTCCACACGCGATACCAGCAGGCTATGTGTATTACGGGGTTCGCGGGAACTTCCACACGTGATTGCCCTGGGAATGTGTATTTCGGGGTGCGTGTGAAGTTTCACACGCGATTTTGCAGGGTACGTGTATTTCGGTGTGCGTGTGAAGTTCCACACGCGACTGGGCCTGTGAGAGTGGGGTACGTGTATTCCAGGGGTGGGCGGGAATATTTACTCGCGACTGGGCCTGGGAGAGCGTGTTACGTGTAGTCCTGGGGTGGGCGGAAAGATTCACACGGTCGCCTACAACGCGCCGACAAATAAATGGTCCAATCCCGAAACACGTACGCCAGCATGAATCAGGCGTACGTCGACCCGCGCAGCATAAAAGTGCACGCAAGCAACAAACAAGCTCAGACGCCAGGATGAATATACCGTTCCTAGCAGCAGTGGCTGTGGGTTATCAAAGGAGGAGGAGAAGGATAGTGAGGGCCCGAATTTTCACTCCCAGAACCAGCCTTTTTGGGATGCCTGATGACCAGGTGTATGGGAGGTACAGGTTTCCACCACACATAATACTGGACCTGGTCAGTGAGTGGGAGGATGACCTCACATCACCCACCCTGTGCTCCGAAGCACTCAGCCCCCTGAAGAAGGTCCTTAATGTACTGCACTTCTTGGCCACTGGATCATTTCAGCGGACAAGTGCCATAGTGGGTGGGGTGTCACAGGCCACGCAGTCACGCTGCCTACACCAGGTCTTGAACATCATCACTGCACGCCCATCAGTCTGCAGGCACATATACCTGCCCAGGACACCTGCAGAAAGGCAGGCTGCCGCCCTGGATTTCTACGGTGTGGCACAATTCCCCAAATTGCTAGGTGCCATTGACTGCACCCATGTGGCACTACATCCCCCCAGGGCATCTGAGCACATCTATAGGAACCGCAAGCACTGGCATTCCATCAACGTGCAGGTAGTATGTAATGCCAAGGGAATCATCACCTCAGTATATGCCAACTATCCAGGGTCCACCCACGACAGCTTCATTTACCGAATGTCTACCCTAAGCCGGGACCTAGAAGCTGGGCGGCATGGTGATACATGGCTGCTTGGTGAGTATGAATGCCACTGCACATGCATGCATGTCAGATGCAGAGTTATGTCACTACCCCACTAATGATACCCATCACCTCCTCACCAGGGGACAGTGCCTACCCTCTGAGCACCCACATGATGACGCCAATTCGGAACCCCATCACGCCTCCCGAGGTAAGATACAAAACATCCCATATTGCAACCCGGGGCATAGTGGAGCGCACATTCGGAGTGCTCAAGTCACGCTTTCGCTCCCTTGACCGTTCTGGCGGGCAGCTGTTATATGTGCCCCCAGTAGTGTGTAGGATCATAGTGGCAGCATGTGTCCTGCACAATGTTGCAACATGCCGGGGCCTGGCTGTGGACATGGTGGTGCCCCTACATCCCCAACCACATGCACGCCCGCTGTGCATGGGAGGGGAAAGGGCACGGGGTGAGGCAGCCCGTACGCAGCTGGTGGCTAATTACTTCACATAGAAATCACACCCCGGTGGAGTGCACACAACCCTGGCACATGCCATCTGACAAGCAATGATGACTCGACCTGACAATTATGACAAACAAAGGGACAGTCAACTGTCAGAACCATAGCAGCCTGAGATTGTTCATGTGGAGGTGTCAGAATATGTGCATCCCTACCTACACAAACACCAGCAATGCAGTGTCATCAGAAGACACACTTCCAGGCTGCAGAAATGAATACCCACTTGCAAAATACTACATGAGAACAGTGCCATGTCACCCAACCCCTCTCCGGCACGACCACACAACACTCCATGGCATGTCATGCAATGTGAGAGCAAACAAATTAATCCCCACAACATGCCCCAAGTGTCACCAACTACAGTGTCCCTAATGGAAACTGGCCACACATGAAATGCTCACAGTAATGCAGGACCTACAACACACATTACCAAATACTTACCAAGAATACCAATCACCTACTCAACCTCCAACCTACCTTAAACATGACATTACAGACTTAAAAATTTGGTAGCCTCACTACCTGATAATGCCAGCACTTCGAACACTTCCAAGTATACAGTGTTAGCGCCACGCAAGAGTGTAGGTGCACTGCTTACAACATGGACTCCAGTTCCAAGGTAGACCGCCTTGTGAAGACATGAGAAATTGACCTGCAAATTAGGAGGATGAGATGGATGCAGAGGCACATATCAATACACCATGCAGTGTACAATACAACAACAATATGCACTATGAATGTATACACAGTATTGACTACAGACTGCCCACACATCAAATGGGAGTCCAATGTCACCATGTACGTCAATGTCACTTGGGCACACCCTTTGCAAGCCCATGGAAACGGGAAGCAGGAGGGGTGTGTGTCACACAAACCCAAGCATCTGAACCAAATTCATTACAAGCCTGCATGTGCCCAGCCACAATACAGCGTATGCCCACGGGAGCCACACAAGGCAACACACTGCCCCAAAAAACTTTTTTTTTTTAAATAAAAAAATGCCCATTAATGGGCCCGGGTTGTGGGGGAGGCCACCCAGGAGGTCCGAGGACAGGGTGCACACCAAAACCCACCTGTGTGGATCTTGCGGAAAAAAAACACCTGCATGGGCTCATGGCCTGCACGGCTACCCTATTGTGAGAGAATCACTGCTGTCGCTCTCCTCACCCTCTGCAGCTGCATCAGGAGGTGGTGGCACTATGGGAGGCAGCCCACGCAAAGCCCTAGTCTGGTCCTCCATGGCAGCAAGCAAGGTCTCTTTCTGGAGGATAATTGTGCGTAGGTCCCCATGCAACAACTCACGTGATTCCCGGACCGCCGCCCTAGTTGCCTGCATCTCAGCTGAGAGCGTACGTGTGAGACGCTCCAGCTGCTGTTCTGTCCTTTTGTTTGTTGAAGCCTCAAGCTCAACAAGAGTCGTCCTGAGGTGAAGGAGTTCCACCCTCAGGGCTTCCCTGTGGCCCTGGGACTCTATGGAAATGGCTTCCCACAGAGTCGCCAGTGCCGCCCGCCTGTCCCTGTCGGACGCCAACATGTCCTCCCTGTGTGACTGGCAGATGGAGTCTGTTGCCTGCTGTAGTCGCTCCTTCAGCCTTTCGGGGGGGACAATGGAAGTGGCCACCCTATCCATGGCCTGAGCCATCATCTCTGATGATGCTGCCTGTTGGGTTGCCATACCGTATATGGAATGCTCCCATGCGGTATTGCCAGGTGGCGTACGGCCACCACGTCGGCGGGCACCACACCTGTCTGGGGCAAGGCGAACTGCGCCTTGCTGTGCCGGCACTGCCTGAGGCTGCAGGACTGCATTCCCCCTCTGATCTGCTGGCCCATGAACAGGATCAGATGTTGCGGAGTGTGACCCTGCATCCGTAACCACCAAAGGCGTACCTGCCAACACTGACATCCCCATTGAGGGTTCTAACCCTGGTGCAGGTGGGTCGGACAGAACAGAATCCCTCCCAGGAACACTCACCTGCGACGGCACATAGGTCTCATCATCCGAATTGACACCTGAATACAGCTCGGGGGAGGTGCAGCCAGAGAGCCCCTTGAGAGCACGACCTGCAGCAGTTGTGGGTTCTCACCCACCACCACACCACGTCCCTCACTGGTGGTCGGTCAGGCCTGAGACCCTTCCTGGGTCTGCACCATCTCCACAACCCCAGCAGTATCAAGTGCGTCATCCCCTGCAAAGACATAAAAGAAAACAAATGGAAACAGGCATTAGCACTATGGCACACAATTAGGGCTGAGAAGCTACAGAAACAGTACTTGATTGACACATGTTCCCCATGACTAAAACCCTCCCATGCATGCACCGTCACTGCGTGTGAAGGGGAGGCAGATGGCACACATTGATGACACCAAGATGGAAGATGAACACATTTGCTGCATGCTGCCTAGCAGTGGCATCACACATTGGCCTGTGATTGGCAGGTCAAATACACATGCTATCACACAGATGGCATGTACCCTAGCCATGAAGTGAAGAGGGAGAGGAGGGCACCAATTGTTCATTCAGTCTAGTTTGCTCAAATGTTTAACCTGGAGCTGCCAGTCCAAAATGGTCCTATAGCACAGGGACATGTCTAAACAAATCATATCCAGGAAACAAAGCCAGTCCATTGTACCATAGCCATGTGAGACATGTGACAATAGGACTGCGAAATGCCTAGTAAAAGTGGTGGTATGCAAACAATCTGCCTGAATAAACAGAGGAAAATAAGCAACAATGTTGTCGCAAGATGACACTTCAAGGGCAACTGGCGTGGTGTTGGGCTAGATGTCTAATGTTGGCAGAAGGGATACTGCTATACCCAAATGCTGGTGCGCAGAATGTATTGGATGAGGCACATGGGTGACCCAAACCACTCAGGCACACACACCCTCACCTGGCACCCAAACAGAAGCCCTCACACACACACCATGCACATGGATGACACACACATGCATGTGCACTCACCGGACAATGCCTCGTAATCTGCCAGTTCTCCCACGCCTTGGATCTGTTCCTCCGTGACGTAGGTCCCAGCAACATGCTCATGTGGAGTGAGTTCTATGTCCTCTGCTCTGCTGGAGACCCACCTCCAGTCACTAGAGTAGCGGCATGACTTGAGGCCAGCTTATTCTTTGCCCTGCGCTTCAGGTCATTCCAGCGCTTGTAGCATTCATTAGCTGTGCGCCTCACGATTCCAAGGGCACTTATGATGTCCGCGATGGTCTGCCAGTGTGCCAGACGTTGTGCAGGTGTGGTCTTGGATCCTGCAACAATCACCATTTCACGGTCATGTGCGGACACATACTCTACAAGTGCATTCAGTTCGGCCTCATTGAAGCTGGGCTTCCTTGACGGGCCGGACTGTGTAGCCGTGTCTGGGGCATCAGCCTGTACTGGACGAGCACTCTTCCTTTTCCGCTTGGAAGGTGGTGGGGATCCTGAGTGTCTTACGCCGCTCTGGACACTAGGGGCAGGAGCCCCGGTGGACTCTGTACTAGGAGTGTGGGATTGCACACTCAGCATGGGAGTTGGTGCAGGCATTAGCTCAAGTCTGATGGTGTCAGGGGAATGTCAGCAGGATGGACTTGGACCGACACTGTCCTGGCTGGGTGTGTGAGAGGTGGGGTGGATGGAGCCGCCGCTGCCCCTGCAGCCTCCCCAGCCTGTCTGCGCGAGGCAGCAGATGACCTAGCTGCCCCTGATCCTCGTGGCCTGATGACACCAACGTGCACCGGTGCACGTGACCTAGACCTGCTGACCTGGAAGTCAGCCATGGAGTCACCCTGTGCCAGGTCTGGTTCCACAGTGGGCTGGTCCAACAAGGGCTGAGCATGGATGGTGTCAGCCACGTTACCCTCAACCAGGGGGGGGGGGCATGGGTATCCCTGACTGCTCCTCCACACATGGGGGCTAGGGGCACCTGCAAGTCACGGCCACGTCCCCTACCGGATCCACCATGGCCACCACTTGGGGCTCGGCCACCTTTGCCACCCTTACGGCTTGTTTGGCCTCCAGCACTGATGTTATTGTGCGTATGGGAGTCGCTGTGAACTATTGTCCTGGGCAATTGGGGGTCAAAGGGGTTGGGTACCAGATGGTAATCGTACCCTTGTGCTCTAGCAAGGCTGTATGTCACCCCTGGGGAAGGATGACGGGTCACGCAACGCACAGGCACCCCAAAAAAGGGAAGTAAAGTGCACGCAACCCCTCCTAGACCACGTGGGTGGAAAAATAAACCTGCAATACGCTGTGGCACCCAGAAACACAAGAATGAACGTATCCGTGTCACACACAGCCTAGAATGACCTCTGAAGGGGTATGCGACACACGGGGCAAGCACAGATGTTAAATACGTGCGCGACTCACTGTCTGCCAGGAACAAAAGCGTGAAAAATATGCACGTGTGCGCGTTGGCAACACCCCTGCCAAAAGAAGAATTGTACGCTGTCTGCGGAGACAGGACAACTATAGAAGGGAATGCTGTTTGAGGAAACAGGCCCAGGAAAAAGAGGAAAAGAGAAAAAGCTGTCAGAGGTAACAGGGAGTACGAACTTGAAACGCTGTGAAGTAAATCGCGTGTGAACCGACAAGAAGTACAGATTTCACCCACTCACTCTCCGCGAAAAGCACGTACAAGGAAATGGCGTTCTACACGTACCATTTATACACACTTCACCGACGCGCATACGCGATGAGGCCATTTCCACCAATTACATGCTTTGACAACTCGGACGTGTATCTTTTTTTTTACATGCGCCATTCTCTACGGCCATGCGCGTGACGTCATAGCTGCGCATGGGGGCCTTTGGGCCAATGAAATCGCGTATGCGTGCAGATGCGCTTACGCGCTAAGGGCCTTTCCTCGAATTACACGCAGACGTGCAGGATTTTCACGTGCCAAATCACTCTGTATCAAGCTGGCCACGCGTAAGCACACGGAAGACCACGCTCCTGCCCAGAAAGCCGATTTACTGCCCCCCAGAGCCCCGAGCACGCTCCCACCTGCCATCTACTGCTGCCTGACTGCCTGCTGCCCACCTGCCCTGCCATTTGCTGCCTGCACATCAGCCAGGGGTGCTGTTGCTGTGACCACCCCTGCTGGAACCGAAGACTCCCGACTGGGATTCCATCGCTCCACAGCCCATCCCCAGGACCCAGTTGCCCACCCACTCCTGCCTCTGCCTCGGGCACTGCAACATCTGGCACCACTGACAACCCCCGGCAAGAGAGACAGAGGGGCACCAGCTTCAGTGCCAGGGAAGTTGGTGTCATGGTGGAGCAAGTCCTGGGGCAGTATGATGCCCTCTTCGGAAGTGTGTGCGCCGACAAGGAAGGACGGACTCGGATCTGGACGGACATCGTGACTGCCATCAACGCGGAGGGGGTGGCAGTCCTTGACTTCCAACATGTCAAGAAGCGCTGGGAGGACTTCAGGTCCAGGACCCTCAACAAGGCCCGGGGCCTCTTGAAGGCAGCGGATGCTAAGGGGCGCCGGGGCCACTTGTCGGAAGATCAGATGAGGGTCCTGGAACGCATATCCCCAGCGCTCCACGTCCAGGTCCTTGAGAGGCAGACCCGTCTGGAGTCGAGCAGTAAGTGTACATGCATCATGATTGTAAGCTGTGCGTGTGGTGATGTGCCAGTAGTGTGCAGGTTGCACATCTGTTTGTATGGGGCCGAGTATGGGTGGGGGTTACAGGGCGCTGAAGCTAACACATGCGAGTGCTGTCATGTGTGTAGGCTTGCATGCCAAATGCAGTTGTGTGGGCACACATGTTTGGATGAATGTGTATGTAAGTAGGCATGTTCGTGATGTCACGCATGTATGTTGTTTTCAGCTGCATGTATCTGCACTGTGTACATGTGCATGTGTGTGTATTTGACAAGGATGCAACAGTGATGCAACATGGATGTATGTGACAGCGGGATGTGGAAGCCTGATTGGCAGATGTGACATGGATGCCCATCTGAACACTGCGACAGTTGGCTGAGGTGTACATATGCATGCAAGTGTGGTGGTGTGGGTGCATGTGTAGTGCACTCTCTGTGTTGCATGTGATGTCTGGGTCACCTTTGCCTGCTCATGCTGTTGTATGTGTATGGATGGTGCTGGCAGTTGCGATATGGCTGTGGTATGGCTCATGTGTGCAAGTTGAAATGACATGTGTGTTGCCGATTGTGATGCCATGTCTGAGGTTTGCCAATGCCACTCATGTGCAACTGTCATGTGTGTAGGTTTCCATTGTACAGTGCCCTGATGCCTGTGTTTTATTTCTCCCTGTCTGCAGCGTCAACTGATGAAGAGGGCGGAGAAGGTGCTGTGGAGCACAGCAGCAGGGATCGCACCGCCAGCCGGAGACGCAAGGCCCGGCTCCCCTCTCAGGTTGTGATCTCGTCGGGGAGTGAGAAGTCTGGTGCCGCGTCCCAGGCCGCAGCTGCCGGGGGGAGGTCCAAGAGGCGGAGGTCGGAGTTGGACTCCTCTGCAGCAGAAAGGGCAGCTGGGACCCCACAGGGCCCAACGGGGGAAGATGGCACGGAGTCATCCAGGTTGGTGGGGGTTTTGGTGGAGGAGGAGGCCATGCAAGCAACAGAGATGGGGTCTGGAGGTGGGGATTCCACTGGTGCTAGTGGTGCAGTGCAGGACCAGGGACAGGAGGCAGCACAGGTCGCCGTGGAGGTGCCTGTGTGCAATCCTGTCCCTGATCCTGTCACTGCATCATCTTTCACCAGCAGGGATGCCTACGTCCAGACCCGTTTTCAGGCAGGGGATGAGCTCACGACAACTGGCCTTCCTCTGCCTGCAGACGTGGCTATCCGGGTCCGGGTTGAGCCTGTCCTGACTGGTGTGGCGTTGCGTCAACGGGCCATGCAAGGTGACCTGCAGTCTTTTCATGAGGAGACTGCACGTCATCTCGAATGGCTCGTTGACCGCGTCGGCCTACTGGGACAGGTCACCCAGGCCGGATTCCTCCGTTTGATGGGGCTTGCTCAGACCCCCTCCTCAACTGAACCCCCATGCGCCAGTCGTCCTCCGTGCCATCTTCCCACCCATTAGTCACCTGGGTGCCCTGTGGAGCTGCCTTTGACGGTGCGACCAGGCTGGTGGAGGAGGCATCCCTGCCACAGTCGGGAGTCGGACGTCCAACAGGGGTGGCCACATCAACGACTGCACCCCAGCCAGCAGAGGATGTGCAGGAAGCAGGAGGCAGTGCACGGGCAGAGGCACAACAGCAGCAGCAACGTGGTGGCCATGATGGCTCGGGGCATTTGACATCGGAGGTGCAGGCATCGGCCGGAGGGCAGGAGGAACCAGGACGGGAAGTGCCTTCCGTGTGGCAGCGGTTGGGCCACGCCATAGATGTGGAGCGGCAGCAGGCGGAAGAGGCACGGCTCACGATGGTCAGGGCGGAGAACTCCATGCGGAGGGCCCTGTGGCGGGCCGAGTGCCTCGAGGCAAACCGCAGGGAGTTGGGGGTGAACATGTCGACGGCCCTGCGGACCCTCGGGGCCATGGAGGAGGACCGCCTCCGGGACATTGAGCAGGAGTTCGATGATGCCCTGGCCCGGAACATCCCGAAGTGAGCTGTCGGACTAGCCCGCTGCCCTTGTAAATAGTTCTGTAGTTAGTGTTAGGTTTCCTTTGGTTTTGCATTTTTTTTTTACCTTTTGGACAATGGGCCACATTTTTGTATATAGTTTTTTTTTTTAGGTAGTGTTATTAGATAGGTTTCATTTCTTCTGTTGGGATCATGGACCCTGGATTGTTTATCTGTACATAGTTGACTTTTGGATTTTCATTTTTTTTATTATTTACCCATGGAGCAATGGTTTTTGATTTTAATTTTCCAATGGATTTACTTTTGCGGACTGTGACTTTGGACACCTTTCCTTTGGATTATGATTTGTGGTTTTGCATTATTTCACGGACATGCTGGTTTATTTTTTTTTAATTTCCATTATTGTTTGTTTATTTTTGATTCAATTTATGTTGCTTTTAATACATATTTTTTCGTCAAACTTCAATGTGTAGTATCATCTCATTGGTTTCATGCATATCATGATATGGGTTTTGACATTCACTGACACCCATTGGGTGTATGTGAGGGACATGTGTTCATTTCCAAACTTGCAATTGGGGTTCTATCATGTTATTGCCATTTCTAAGTCGGTGGATGCAATACTCGGGTGGGTGTTTGGAATTTGGAGGCTGACCATAAGGGCCAGGGATCTAGATTGTGATGACATGTTGGCTGGGGGACATGAGTGGGGGCCTGGTGGAGGGTGCCCTGCACTGCTGGGAGGTTGGGGTGGTGGGAGACCTGAGTTGGACATGAGTGGGGGCCTGGTGGAGGGTGCCCTGCACTGCTGGGTGGTGGGAGACATGAGTTGGACATGAGTGGGGGCCTGGTGGAGGGTGCCCGTGCACTGCCGGGGGGTGGGGGTGGTGGGAGACATGAGTGGGGGCCTGGTGGAGGGTGCCCTGCACTGCTGGGGGGTGGGGGTGGTGGGAGACATGAGTGGGGGCCTGGTGGAGGGTGCCCCTGGATGCTGGGGGGTGGGTGTGGTGGGAGACATGAGTTGGACATGAGTGGGGGCCTGGTGGAGGGTGCCCCTGGATGCTGGGGGGTGAGGGTGATGGGAGAAATGAGTGGGGGCCTGGTGGAGGGTGCCCCTGGATGCTGGGGGGTGGGGTGATGTGAGACATGAGTTGGACATGAGTGGGGGCCTGGTGGAGGGTGCCCCTGGATGCTGGGGGGTGGGGGTGGTGGCAGACATGAGTGGGGGTCTGGTGGAGGGTGCCCCTGGATGCTGGGGGGTGGGGGTGAGGGGAGACATGAGTGGGGGCCTGGTGGAGGGTGCCCCTGGATGCTGGGGGGTGGGGGTGATGGGAGACATGAGTTGGACATGAGTGGGGGCCTGGTGGAGGGTGCCCCTGGATGCTGGGGGGTGGGGTGATGGGAGACATGAGTGGGGGCCTGGTGGAGGGTGCCCCTGCACTGCTGGGTTGTGGGGGTGGTGGGAGACATGAGTGGGGGCCTGGTGGAGGGTGCCCTGCACTGCTTGGGGGTGGGGGTGGTGGGAGACATGAGTGGGGGCCTGGTGGAGGGTGCCCCTGGATGCTGGGGGGTGGGGGTGGTGGGAGACATGAGTGGGGACCTGGTGGAGGGTGCCCCTGGATGCTGGGGGAGGTGATGTGAGACATGAGTGGGGGCCTGGTGGAGGTTGCCCCTGCACTGCTGGGGGGTGGAGGTGGTGGGAGACATGAGTGGGACATGAGTGGGGGTCTGGTGGGGGGTGCCCCTGGATGCTGGGGGAGGTGATGTGAGACATGGAGACATGAGTGGGGGCCTGGTGGAGGGTGCCCCTGCACTGCTGGGGGGCTGGGGTGGTGGGAGACATGAGTTGGACATGAGTGGGGGCCTGGTGGGGGGTGCCCTGCACTGCTGGGGGGTGGGGGTGGTGGGAGACATGAGTTGGACATGAGTGGGGGCCTGGTGGAGGGTGCCCTGCACTGCTGGGGGTGGGGGTGATGGGAGACATGAGTGGGGGCCTGGTGGAGGGTGCCCCTGCACTGCTGGGGGGTGGGGGTGATGAGTGGGGGCCTGGTGGAGGGTGCCCTGCACTGCTGGGTGGTGGGGGTGGTGGGAGACATGAGTTGGACATGAGTGGGGGCCTGGTGGAGGGTGCCCGTGCACTGCCGGGGGGTGGGGGTGGTGGGAGACATGAGTGGGGGCCTGGTGGAGGGTGCCCTGCACTGCTGGGGGGTGGGGGTGGTGGGAGACATGAGTGGGGGCCTGGTGGAGGGTGCCCCTGGATGCTGGGGGGTGGGTGTGGTGGGAGACATGAGTTGGACATGAGTGGGGGCCTGGTGGAGGGTGCCCCTGGATGCTGGGGGGTGAGGGTGATGGTAGAAATGAGTGGGGGCCTGGTGGAGGGTGCCCCTGGATGCTGGGGGGTGGGGTGATGTGAGACATGAGTTGGACATGAGTGGGGGCCTGGTGGAGGGTGCCCCTGGATGCTGGGGGGTGGGGGTGGTGGCAGACATGAGTGGGGGTCTGGTGGAGGGTGCCCCTGGATGCTGGGGGGTGGGGGTGAGGGGAGACATGAGTGGGGGCCTGGTGGAGGGTGCCCCTGGATGCTGGGGGGTGGGGGTGATGGGAGACATGAGTTGGACATGAGTGGGGGCCTGGTGGAGGGTGCCCCTGGATGCTGGGGGGTGGGGTGATGGGAGACATGAGTGGGGGCCTGGTGGAGGGTGCCCCTGCACTGCTGGGTTGTGGGGGTGGTGGGAGACATGAGTGGGGGCCTGGTGGAGGGTGCCCTGCACTGCTTGGGGGTGGGGGTGGTGGGAGACATGAGTGGGGGCCTGGTGGAGGGTGCCCCTGGATGCTGGGGGGTGGGGTGGTGGGAGACAGGAGTGGGGACCTGGTGGAGGGTGCCCCTGGATGCTGGGGGAGGTGATGTGAGACATGAGTGGGGGCCTGGTGGAGGTTGCCCCTGCACTGCTGGGGGGTGGAGGTGGTGGGAGACATGAGTGGGACATGAGTGGGGGTCTGGTGGGGGGTGCCCCTGGATGCTGGGGGAGGTGATGTGAGACATGAGTGGGGGCCTGGTGGAGGGTGCCCCTGCACTGCTGGGGGGTTGGGGTGGTGGGAGACATGAGTTGGACATGAGTGGGGGCCTGGTGGGGGGTGCCCTGCACTGCTGGGGGGTGGGGGTGGTGGGAGACATGAGTTGGACATGAGTGGGGGCCTGGTGGAGGGTGCCCTGCACTGCTGGGGGTGGGGGTGATGGGAGACATGAGTGGGGGCCTGGTGGAGGGTGCCCCTGCACTGCTGGGGGGTGGGGGTGATGGCAGACATGAGTGGGGGCCTGGTGGAGGGTGCCCCTGCACTGCTGGGGGGTGGGGGTGGTGGGAGACATGAGTGGGGGCCTGGTGGAGGGTGCCCTGCACTGCTGGGGGGTGGGGGTGATGGGAGACATGAGTGGGGGCCTGGTGGAGGGTGCCCTGCACTGCTGGGGGGTGGGGGTGCTGGGAGACATGAGTGGAGGCCTGGCGGAGGGTGCCCCTGCACTGCTGGGGGGTGGCGGTGGTGGGAGACATGAGTGGGGGCCTGGTGGAGGGTGCCCTGCACTGCTGGGGGATGGGGGTGGTGGGAGACATGAGTTGGACATGAGTGGGGGCCTGGTGGAGGGTGCCCTGCACTGCTGGGGGGTGGGGGGGTGGGAGACATGAGTTGGACATGAGTGGGGGCCTGGTGGAGGGTGCCCTGCACTGCTGGGGGGTGGGGGTGATGGGAGACATGAGTGGGGGCCTGGTGGAGGGTGCCCCTGCCCTGCTGGGGGGTGGGGGTGATGGGAGACATGAGTGGGGGCCTGGTGGAGGGTGCCCCTGCACTGCTGGGGGGTGGGGGTGGTGGGAGACATGAGTGGGGGCCTGGTGGAGGGTGCCCTGCACTGCTGGGGGGTGGGGGTGCTGGGAGACATGAGTTGGACATGAGTGGGGGCCTGGTGGAGGGTGCCCCTGGATGCTGGGGGGTGGGGGGGTGGGAGACATGAGTTGGACATGAGTGGGGGCCTGGTGGAGGGTGCCCTGCACTGCTGGGGGGTGGGGGTGATGGGAGACATGAGTGGGGGCCTGGTGGAGGGTGCCCCTGCCCTGCTGGGGGGTGGGGGTGATGGGAGACATGAGTGGGGGCCTGGTGGAGGGTGCCCCTGCACTGCTGGGGGGTGGGGGTGGTGGGAGACATGAGTGGGGGCCTGGTGGAGGGTGCCCTGCACTGCTGGGGGGTGGGGGTGCTGGGAGACATGAGTTGGACATGAGTGGGGGCCTGGTGGAGGGTGCCCCTGGATGCCGGAGGGTGGGGGTGATGGGAGACATGAGTTGGACATGAGTGGGGGCCTAGTGGAGGGTGCCCCTGGATGTTGGGGGGTCGGGGTGGTGGGAGACATGAGTGGGGGCCTGGTGGAGGGTGCCCCTGACTGGTGGGGGGTGGGGGTGCAGGGAGGCATGAGTGGGGGCCTGGTGGAGGGTGCCCCTGCACTGCTGGGGGGTGGGGGTGATGGGAGACATGAGTGGGGGCCTGGTGGAAAGTGCCCCTACACTGCTGGGGGGTTCGGGTGGTGGGAGACATGAGTGGGGGCCTGGTGGAGGGTGCCCCTGGATGCTGGGGGTGGGGGTGATGGGAGACATGAGTTGGACATGAGTGGGGGCCTGGTGGAGGGTGCCCTGCACTGCTGGGGGGTGGGGGTGATGGGAGACATGAGTGGGGGCCTGGTGGAGGGTGCCCTGCACTGCTGGGAGGTGGGGGTGGTGGGAGACATGAGTTGTACATGAGTGGGGGCGTGGTGGAGGGTGCCCTGCACTGCTGGGGGTGGGGGTGGTGGGAGACATGAGTTGGACATGAGTGGGGGTCTGGTGGAGGGTGCCCTGCACTGCTGGGGGTGGGGGTGATGGGAGACATGAGTGGGGGCCTGGTGGAGGGTGCCCCTGGATGCTTGCTGGGGGGTGGGGGTGATGGGAGACATGAGTTGGACATGAGTGGGGGCGTGGTGGAGGGTGCCCTGCACTGCTGGGGTGTGGGGGTGATGGGAGACATGAGTGGGGGCCTGGTGGAGGGTGCCCTGCACTGGTGGGGGGTGGGGGTGGTGGGAGACATGAGTTGGACATGAGTGGGGGCCTGGTGGAGGGTGCCCTACACTGGTGGGGGGTGGGGGTGGTGGGAGACATGAGTTGGACATGAGTGGGGGCCTGGTGGAGGGTGCCCCTGGATGCTGGGGGTGGGGGTGATGGGAGACATGAGTGGGGGCCTGGTGGAGGGTGCCCTGCACTGCTGGGGGGTGGGGGTGATGGGAGACATGAGTGGGGGCCTGGTGGAGGGTGCCCTGCACTGGTGGGGGGTGGGGGTGGTGGGAGACATGAGTTGGGCATGAGTGGGGGCCTGGTGGAGGGTGCCCTGCACTGCTGGGTGGTGGGGGTGGTGGGAGACATGAGTTGGACATGAGTGGGGGCCTGGTGGAGGGTGCCCCTGCACTGCCGGGGGGTGGGGGTGGTGGGAGACATGAGTGGGGGCCTGGTGGAGGGTGCCCTGCACTGCTGGGGGGTGGGGGTGGTGGGAGACATGAGTTGGACATGAGTGGGGGCCTGGTGGAGGGTGCCCCTGCACTGCCGGGGGGTGGGGGTGGTGGGAGACATGAGTGGGGGCCTGGTGGAGGGTGCCCTGCACTGCTGGGGGGTGGGGGTGGTGGGAGACATGAGTGGGGGCCTGGTGGAGGGTGCCCCTGGATGCTGGGGGATGGGGGTGGTGGGAGACATGAGTTGGACATGAGTGGGGTCTGGTGGAGGGTGCCCCTGGATGCTGGGGGGTGAGGGTGATGGTAGAAATGAGTGGGGGCCTGGTGGAGGGTGCCCCTGGAAGCTGGGGGGTGGGGTGATGTGAGACATGAGTTGGACATGAGTGGGGGCCTGGTGGAGGGTGCCCCTGGATGCTGCGGGGTGGGGGTGGTGGGAGACATGAGTGGGGGTCTGGTGGAGGGTGCCCCTGGATGCTGGGGGTTGGGGGTGATGGGAGACATGAGTGGGGGCCTGGTGGAGGGTGCCCCTGGATGCTGGGGGGTGGGGGTGATGGGAGACATGAGTTGGACATGAGTGGGGGACTGGTGGAGGGTGCCCCTGGATGCTGGGGGGTGGGGGTGATGGAAGACATGAGTGGGGGCCTGGTGGAGGGTGCCCCTGCACTGCTGGGGGGTGGGGGTGGTGGGAGACATGAGTGGGGGGCCTGGTGGAGGGTGCCCTGCACTGCTTGGGGGTGGGGGGAGGTGGGAGACATGAGTGGGGGCCGGGTGGAGGGTGCCCCTGGATGCTGGGGGGTGGGGGTGGTGGGAGACATGAGTGGGGGCCTGGTGGAGGGTGCCCCTGGATGCTGGGGGGGGTGATGTGAGACATGAGTGGGGGCCTGGTGGAGGGTGCCCCTGCACTGCTGGGGGGTGGAGGTGGTGGGAGACATGAGTGGGGGCCTGGTGGAGGGTGCCCCTGCACTGCTGGGGTGTGGGGTGATGGGAGACATGAGTTGGACATGAGTGGGGGCCTGGTGGAGGGTGCCCTGCACTGCTGGGGGGTGGGGTGATGGGAGATATGAGTGGGGGCCTGGTGGAGGGTGCCCCTGCACTGCTGGGGGGTGGGGGTGATGGGAGACATGAGTTGTACATGAGTGGGGGCGTGGTGGAGGGTGCCCTGCACTGCTGGGGGGTTCGGGTGGTGGGAGACATGAGTGGGGGCCTGGTGGAAAGTGCCCCTACACTGCTGGGGGGTTCGGGTGGTGGGAGACATGAGTGGGGGCCTGGTGGAGGGTGCCCCTGGATGCTGGGGGTGGGGGTGATGGGAGACATGAGTTGGACATGAGTGGGGGCCTGGTGGAGGGTGCCCTGCACTGCTGGGGGGTGGGGGTGATGGGAGACATGAGTGGGGGCCTGGTGGAGGGTGCCCTGCACTGCTGGGAGGTGGGGGTGGTGGGAGACATGAGTTGTACATGAGTGGGGGCGTGGTGGAGGGTGCCCTGCACTGCTGGGGGTGGGGGTGGTGGGAGACATGAGTTGGACATGAGTGGGGGTCTGGTGGAGGGTGCCCTGCACTGCTGGGGGTGGGGGTGATGGGAGACATGAGTGGGGGCCTGGTGGAGGGTGCCCCTGGATGCTTGCTGGGGGGTGGGGGTGATGGGAGACATGAGTTGGACATGAGTGGGGGCGTGGTGGAGGGTGCCCTGCACTGCTGGGGTGTGGGGGTGATGGGAGACATGAGTGGGGGCCTGGTGGAGGGTGCCCTGCACTGGTGGGGGGTGGGGGTGGTGGGAGACATGAGTTGGACATGAGTGGGGGCCTGGTGGAGGGTGCCCTACACTGGTGGGGGGTGGGGGTGGTGGGAGACATGAGTTGGACATGAGTGGGGGCCTGGTGGAGGGTGCCCCTGGATGCTGGGGGTGGGGGTGATGGGAGACATGAGTGGGGGCCTGGTGGAGGGTGCCCTGCACTGCTGGGGGGTGGGGGTGATGGGAGACATGAGTGGGGGCCTGGTGGAGGGTGCCCTGCACTGGTGGGGGGTGGGGGTGGTGGGAGACATGAGTTGGGCATGAGTGGGGGCCTGGTGGAGGGTGCCCTGCACTGCTGGGTGGTGGGGGTGGTGGGAGACATGAGTTGGACATGAGTGGGGGCCTGGTGGAGGGTGCCCCTGCACTGCCGGGGGGTGGGGGTGGCTGGAGACATGAGTGGGGGCCTGGTGGAGGGTGCCCTGCACTGCTGGGGGGTGGGGGTGGTGGGAGACATGAGTTGGACATGAGTGGGGGCCTGGTGGAGGGTGCCCCTGCACTGCTGGGGGGTGGGGGTGGTGGGAGACATGAGTGGGGGCCTGGTGGAGGGTGCCCTGCACTGCTGGGGGGTGGGGGTGGTGGGAGACATGAGTGGGGGCCTGGTGGAGGGTGCCCCCCGATGCTGGGGGATGGGGGTGGTGGGAGACATGAGTTGGACATGAGTGGGGTCTGGTGGAGGGTGCCCCTGGATGCTGGGGGGTGAGGGTGATGGTAGAAATGAGTGGGGGCCTGGTGGAGGGTGCCCCTGGAAGCTGGGGGGTGGGGTGATGTGAGACATGAGTTGGACATGAGTGGGGGCCTGGTGGAGGGTGCCCCTGGATGCTGCGGGGTGGGGGTGGTGGGAGACATGAGTGGGGGTCTGGTGGAGGGTGCCCCTGGATGCTGGGGGTTGGGGGTGATGGGAGACATGAGTGGGGGCCTGGTGGAGGGTGCCCCTGGATGCTGGGGGGTGGGGGTGATGGGAGACATGAGTTGGACATGAGTGGGGGACTGGTGGAGGGTGCCCCTGGATGCTGGGGGGTGGGGGTGATGGAAGACATGAGTGGGGGCCTGGTGGAGGGTGCCCCTGCACTGCTGGGGGGTGGGGGTGGTGGGAGACATGAGTGGGGGGCCTGGTGGAGGGTGCCCTGCACTGCTTGGGGGTGGGGGGAGGTGGGAGACATGAGTGGGGGCCGGGTGGAGGGTGCCCCTGGATGCTGGGGGGTGGGGGTGGTGGGAGACATGAGTGGGGGCCTGGTGGAGGGTGCCCCTGGATGCTGGGGGGGGTGATGTGAGACATGAGTGGGGGCCTGGTGGAGGGTGCCCCTGCACTGCTGGGGGGTGGAGGTGGTGGGAGACATGAGTGGGGGCCTGGTGGAGGGTGCCCCTGCACTGCTGGGGTGTGGGGTGATGGGAGACATGAGTTGGACATGAGTGGGGGCCTGGTGGAGGGTGCCCTGCACTGCTGGGGGGTGGGGTGATGGGAGATATGAGTGGGGGCCTGGTGGAGGGTGCCCCTGCACTGCTGGGGTGTGGGGGTGATGGGAGACATGAGTGGGGGCCTGGTGGAGGGTGCCCCTGCACTGCTGGGGGGTGGGGGTGGTGGGAGACATGAGTGGGGGCCTGGTGGAGGGTGCCCTGCACTGCTGGGGGGTGGGGGTGATGGGAGACATGAGTGGGGGCCTGGTGGAGGGTGCCCTGCACTGCTGGAGGGTGGGGGTGCTGGGAGACATGAGTTGGACATGAGTGGGGGCCTGGTGGAGGGTGCCCCTGGATGCTGGGGGGTGGGGGTGGTGGGAGACATGAGTTGGACATGAGTGGGGGACTGGTGGAGGATGACCCTGGATGCTGGGGGGTGGGGGTGATGGGAGACATGAGTGGGGGCCTGGTGGAGGGTGCCCCTGCACTGCTGGGGGGTGGGGGTGGTGGGAGACATGAGTGGGGGGCCTGGTGGAGGGTGCCCTGCACTGCTTGGGGGTGGGGGTGGTGGGAGACATGAGTGGGGGCCGGGTGGAGGGTGCCCCTGGATGCTGGGGGATGGGGGTGGTGGGAGACATGAGTGGGGGCCTGGTGGAGGGTGCCCCTGGATGCTGGGGGGGGTGATGTGAGACATGAGTGGGGGCCTGGTGGAGGGTGCCCCTGCACTGCTGGGGGGTGGAGGTGGTGGGAGACATGAGTGGGGGCCTGGTGGAGGGTGCCCCTGCACTGCTGGGGTGTGGGGTGATGGGAGACATGAGTTGGACATGAGTGGGGGCCTGGTGGAGGGTGCCCTGCACTGCTGGGGGGTGGGGTGATGGGAGATATGAGTGGGGGCCTGGTGGAGGGTGCCCCTGCACTGCTGGGGGGTCGGGGTGATGGGAGACATGAGTGGGGGCCTGGTGGAGGGTGCCCCTGCACTGCTGGGGGGTGGGGGTGGTGGGAGACATGAGTGGGGGCCTGGTGGAGGGTGCCCTGCACTGCTGGGGGGTGGGGGTGATGGGAGACATGAGTGGGGGCCTGGTGGAGGGTGCCCTGCACTGCTGGAGGGTGGGGGTGCTGGGAGACATGAGTTGGACATGAGTGGGGGCCTGGTGGAGGGTGCCCCTGGATGCTGGGGGGTGGGGGTGGTGGGAGACATGAGTTGGACATGAGTGGGGGCCTAGTGGAGGGTGCCCTGCACTGCTGGGGGTGGGGGTGCTGGGAGACATGTGTGGGGGCCTGGTGGAGGGTGCCCTTCACTGCCGGGGGGTGGGGGTGATGGGAGACATGAGTTGGACATGAGTGGGGGCCTAGTGGAGGGTGCCCCTGGATGTTGGGGTGTCGGGGTGGTGGCAGACATGAGTGGGGGCCTGGTGGAGGGTGCCCCTGACTGGTGGGGGGTGGGGGTGCAGGGAGGCATGAGTGGGGGCCTGGTGGAGGGTGCCCCTGCACTTCTGGGGTGTGGGGGTGATGGGAGACATGAGTGGGGGCCTGGTGGAAAGTGCCCCTACACTGCTGGGGGGTTCGGGTGGTGGGAGACATGAGTGGGGGCCTGGTGGAGGGTGCCCCTGGATGCTGGGGGTGGGGGTGATGGGAGACATGAGTTGGACATGAGTGGGGGCCTGGTGGAGGGTGCCCTGCACTGCTGGGGGGTGGGGGTGATGGGAGACATGAGTGGGGGCCTGGTGGAGGGTGCCCTGCACTGCTGGGAGGTGGGGGTGGTGGGAGACATGAGTTGTACATGAGTGGGGGCGTGGTGGAGGCTGCCCTGCACTGCTGGGGGTGGGGGTGGTGGGAGACATGAGTTGGACATGAGTGGGGGTCTGGTGGAGGGTGCCCTGCACTGCTGGGGGTGGGGGTGATGGGAGACATGAGTGGGGGCCTGGTGGAGGGTGCCCCTGGATGCTTGCTGGGGGGTGTGGGTGATGGGAGACATGAGTTGGACATGAGTGGGGGCGTGGTGGAGGGTGCCCTGCACTGCTGGGGTGTGGGGGTGATGGGAGACATGAGTGGGGGCCTGGTGGAGGGTGCCCTGCACTGGTGGGGGGTGGGGGTGGTGGGAGACATGAGTTGGACATGAGTGGGGGCCTGGTGGAGGGTGCCCTACACTGGTGGGGGGTGGGGGTGGTGGGAGACATGAGTTGGACATGAGTGGGGGCCTGGTGGAGGGTGCCCCTGGATGCTGGGGGTGGGGGTGATGGGAGACATGAGTTGGACATGAGTGGGGGCCTAGTGGAGGGTGCCCCTGGATGTTGGGGTGTCGGGGTGGTGGCAGACATGAGTGGGGGCCTGGTGGAGGGTGCCCCTGACTGGTGGGGGGTGGGGGTGCAGGGAGGCATGAGTGGGGGCCTGGTGGAGGGTGCCCCTGCACTTCTGGGGTGTGGGGGTGATGGGAGACATGAGTGGGGGCCTGGTGGAAAGTGCCCCTACACTGCTGGGGGGTTCGGGTGGTGGGAGACATGAGTGGGGGCCTGGTGGAGGGTGCCCCTGGATGCTGGGGGTGGGGGTGATGGGAGACATGAGTTGGACATGAGTGGGGGCCTGGTGGAGGGTGCCCTGCACTGCTGGGGGGTGGGGGTGATGGGAGACATGAGTGGGGGCCTGGTGGAGGGTGCCCTGCACTGCTGGGAGGTGGGGGTGGTGGGAGACATGAGTTGTACATGAGTGGGGGCGTGGTGGAGGCTGCCCTGCACTGCTGGGGGTGGGGGTGGTGGGAGACATGAGTTGGACATGAGTGGGGGTCTGGTGGAGGGTGCCCTGCACTGCTGGGGGTGGGGGTGATGGGAGACATGAGTGGGGGCCTGGTGGAGGGTGCCCCTGGATGCTTGCTGGGGGGTGTGGGTGATGGGAGACATGAGTTGGACATGAGTGGGGGCGTGGTGGAGGGTGCCCTGCACTGCTGGGGTGTGGGGGTGATGGGAGACATGAGTGGGGGCCTGGTGGAGGGTGCCCTGCACTGGTGGGGGGTGGGGGTGGTGGGAGACATGAGTTGGACATGAGTGGGGGCCTGGTGGAGGGTGCCCTACACTGGTGGGGGGTGGGGGTGGTGGGAGACATGAGTTGGACATGAGTGGGGGCCTGGTGGAGGGTGCCCCTGGATGCTGGGGGTGGGGGTGATGGGAGACATGAGTGGGGGCCTGGTGGAGGGTGCCCTGCACTGCTGGGGGGTGGGGGTGATGGGAGACATGAGTGGGGGCCTGGTGGAGGGTGCCCTGCACTGGTGGGGGGTGGGGGTGGTGGGAGACATGAGTTGGGCATGAGTGGGGGCCTGGTGGAGGGTGCCCTGCACTGCTGGGTGGTGGGGGTGGTGGGAGACATGAGTTGGACATGAGTGGGGGCCTGGTGGAGGGTGCCCCTGCACTGCCGGGGGGTGGGGGTGGTGGGAGACATGAGTGGGGGCCTGGTGGAGGGTGCCCTGCACTGCTGGGGGGTGGGGGTGGTGGGAGACATGAGTGGGGGCCTTGTGGAGGGTGCCCCTGGATGCTGGGGGATGGGGGTGGTGGGAGACATGAGTTGGACATGAGTGGGGTCTGGTGGAGGGTGCCCCTGGATGCTGGGGGGTGAGGGTGATGGTAGAAATGAGTGGGGGCCTGGTGGAGGGTGCCCCTGGAAGCTGGGGGGTGGGGTGATGTGAGAGATGAGTTGGACATGAGTGGGGGCCTGGTGGAGGGTGCCCCTGGATGCTGCGGGGTGGGGGTGGTGGGAGACATGAGTGGGGGTCTGGTGGAGGGTGCCCCTGGATGCTGGGGGTTGGGGGTGATGGGAGACATGAGTGGGGGCCTGGTGGAGGGTGCCCCTGGATGCTGGGGGGTGGGGGTGATGGGAGACATGAGTTGGACATGAGTGGGGGACTGGTGGAGGGTGCCCCTGGATGCTGGGGGGTGGGGGTGATGGGAGACATGAGTGGGGGCCTGGTGGAGGGTGCCCCTGCACTGCTGGGGGGTGGGGGTGGTGGGAGACATGAGTGGGGGGCCTGGTGGAGGGTGCCCTGCACTGCTTGGGGGTGGGGGTGGTGGGAGACATGAGTGGGGGCCGGGTGGAGGGTGCCCCTGGATGCTGGGGGGTGGGGGTGGTGGGAGACATGAGTGGGGGCCTGGTGGAGGGTGCCCCTGGATGCTGGGGGGGGTGATGTGAGACATGAGTGGGGGCCTGGTGGAGGGTGCCCCTGCACTGCTGGGGGGTGGAGGTGGTGGGAGACATGAGTGGGGGCCTGGTGGAGGGTGCCCCTGCACTGCTGGGGTGTGGGGTGATGGGAGACATGAGTTGGACATGAGTGGGGGCCTGGT
The DNA here is from genome assembly GCF_040938575.1 of Ambystoma mexicanum. Taxonomy (NCBI): domain Eukaryota; kingdom Metazoa; phylum Chordata; class Amphibia; order Caudata; family Ambystomatidae; genus Ambystoma; species Ambystoma mexicanum. The sequence continues at coordinate 1,078,189,391 of NC_090935.1, read as the reverse complement.
GGAGGGTGCCCTGCACTGCTGGGGGGTGGGGTGATGGGAGATATGAGTGGGGGCCTGGTGGAGGGTGCCCCTGCACTGCTGGGGGGTGGGGGTGATGGGAGACATGAGTGGGGGCCTGGTGGAGGGTGCCCCTGCACTGCTGGGGGGTGGGGGTGGTGGGAGACATGAGTGGGGGCCTGGTGGAGGGTGCCCTGCACTGCTGGGGGGTGGGGGTGATGGGAGACATGAGTGGGGGCCTGGTGGAGGGTGCCCTGCACTGCTGGAGGGTGGGGGTGCTGGGAGACATGAGTTGGACATGAGTGGGGGCCTGGTGGAGGGTGCCCCTGGATGCTGGGGGGTGGGGGTGGTGGGAGACATGAGTTGGACATGAGTGGGGGACTGGTGGAGGATGCCCCTGGATGCTGGGGGGTGGGGGTGATGGGAGACATGAGTGGGGGCCTGGTGGAGAGTGCCCCTGCACTGCTGGGGGGTGGGGGTGGTGGGAGACATGAGTGGGGGCCGGGTGGAGGGTGCCCCTGGATGCTGGGGGGTGGGGGTGGTGGGAGACATGAGTGGGGGCCTGGTGGAGGGTGCCCCTGGATGCTGGGGGGGGTGATGTGAGACATGAGTGGGGGCCTGGTGGAGGGTGCCCCTGCACTGCTGGGGGGTGGAGGTGGTGGGAGACATGAGTGGGGGCCTGGTGGAGGGTGCCCCTGCACTGCTGGGGTGTGGGGTGATGGGAGACATGAGTTGGACATGAGTGGGGGCCTGGTGGAGGGTGCCCTGCACTGCTGGGGGGTGGGGTGATGGGAGATATGAGTGGGGGCCTGGTGGAGGGTGCCCCTGCACTGCTGGGGGGTGGGGGTGATGGGAGACATGAGTGGGGGCCTGGTGGAGGGTGCCCCTGCACTGCTGGGGGGTGGGGGTGGTGGGAGACATGAGTGGGGGCCTGGTGGAGGGTGCCCTGCACTGCTGGGGGGTGGGGGTGATGGGAGACATGAGTGGGGGCCTGGTGGAGGGTGCCCTGCACTACTGGAGGGTGGGGGTGCTGGGAGACATGAGTTGGACATGAGTGGGGGCCTGGTGGAGGGTGCCCCTGGATGCTGGGGGGTGGGGGTGGTGGGAGACATGAGTTGGACATGAGTGGGTGCCTAGTGGAGGGTGCCCTGCACTGCTGGGGGTGGGGGTGCTGGGAGACATGTGTGGGGGCCTGGTGGAGGGTGCCCTTCACTGCCGGGGGGTGGGGGTGATGGGAGACATGAGTTGGACATGAGTGGGGGCCTAGTGGAGGGTGCCCCTGGATGTTGGGGTGTCGGGGTGGTGGCAGACATGAGTGGGGGCCTGGTGGAGGGTGCCCCTGACTGGTGGGGGGTGGGGGTGCAGGGAGGCATGAGTGGGGGCCTGGTGGAGGGTGCCCCTGCACTTCTGGGGGGTGGGGGTGATGGGAGACATGAGTGGGGGCCTGGTGGAAAGTGCCCCTACACTGCTGGGGGGTTCGGGTGGTGGGAGACATGAGTGGGGGCCTGGTGGAGGGTGCCCCTGGATGCTGGGGGTGGGGGTGATGGGAGACATGAGTTGGACATGAGTGGGGGCCTGGTGGAGGGTGCCCTGCACTGCTGGGGGGTGGGGGTGATGGGAGACATGAGTGGGGGCCTGGTGGAGGGTGCCCTGCACTGCTGGGAGGTGGGGGTGGTGGGAGACATGAGTTGTACATGAGTGGGGGCCTGGTGGAGGGTGCCCTGCACTGCTGGGGGTGGGGGTGGTGGGAGACATGAGTTGGACATGAGTGGGGGCCTGGTGGAGGGTGCCCTGCACTGCTGGGGGGTGGGGGTGATGGGAGACATGAGTGGGGGCCTGGTGGAGGGTGCCCCTGGATGCTTTCTGGGGGGTGGGGGTGATGGGAGACATGAGTTGGACATGAGTGGGGGCGTGGTGGAGGGTGCCCTGCACTGCTGGGGTGTGGGGGCGATGGGAGACATGAGTGGGGGCCTGGTGGAGGGTGCCCTGCACTGGTGGGGGGTGGGGGTGGTGGGAGACATGAGTTGGACATGAGTGGGGGCCTGGTGGAGCGTGCCCTGCACTGCTGGGGGGTGGGGGTGGTGGGAGACATGAGTTGGACATGAGTGGGGGCCTGGTGGAGGGTGCCCCTGGATGCTGGGGGTGGGGGTGATGGGAGACATGAGTGGGGGCCTGGTGGAGGGTGCCCTGCACTGCTGGGGGGTGGGGGTGATGGGAGACATGAGTGGGGGCCTGGTGGAGGGTACCCTGCACTGGTGGGGGGTGGGGGTGGTGGGAGACATGAGTTGGACATGAGTGGGGGCCTGGTGGAGGGTGCCCTGCACTGCTGGGTGGTGGGGGTGGTGGGAGACATGAGTTGGACATGAGTGGGGGTCTTGTGGAGGGTGCCCCTGCACTGCCGGGGGGTGGGGGTGGTGGGAGACATGAGTGGGGGCCTGGTGGAGGGTGCCCTGCACTGCTGGGGGGTGGGGGTGGTGGGAGACATGAGTGGGGGCCTGGTGGAGGGTGCCCCTGGATGCTGGGGGATGGGGTGGTGGGAGACATGAGTTGGACATGAGTGGGGGCCTGGTGCAAGGTGCCCCTGGATGCTGGGGGGTGAGGGTGATGGGAGAAATGAGTAGGGGCCTGGTGGATGGTGCCCCTGGATGCTGGGGGGTGGGGTGATTTGAGACATGAGTTGGACATGAGTGGGGGCCTGGTGGAGGGTGCCCCTGGATGCTGGGGGGTGGGGGTGGTGGGAGACATGAGTGGGGGTCTGGTGGAGGGTGCCCCTGGATGCTGGGGGGTGGGGGTGATGGGAGACATGAGTGGGGGCCTGGTGGAATGTGCCCCTGGATGCTGGGGGGTGGGGGTGATGGGAGACATGAGTTGGACATGAGTGGGGGCCTGGTGGAGGGTGCCCCTGGATGCTGGGGGGTGGGGGTGATGGGAGACATGAGTGGGGGCCTGGTGGAGGGTGCCCCTGCACTGCTGGGGGGTGGGGGTGGTGGGAGACATGAGTGGGGGCCTGGTGGAGGGTGCCCTGCACTGCTTGGGGGTGGGGGTGGTGGGAGAAATGAGTGGGGGCCTGGTGGAGGGTGCCCCTGGATGCTGGGGGGTGGGGGTGGTGGGAGACGTGAGTGGGGGCCTGGTGGAGGGTGCCCCTGGATGCTGGGGGGGTGATGTGAGACATGAGTGGGGGCCTGGTGGAGGGTGCCCCTGCACTGCTGGGGGGTGGAGGTGGTGGGAGACATGAGTGGGCGCCTGGTGGAGGGTGCCCCTGCACTGCTGGGGTGTGGGGTGATGGGAGACATGAGTTGGACATGAGTGGGGGCCTGGTGGAGGGTGCCCTGCACTGCTGGGGGGTGGGGTGATGGGAGATATGAGTGGGGGCCTGGTGGAGGGTCCCCTGCACTGCTGGGGGGTTGGGGTGGTGGGAGACATGAGTTGGACATGAGTGGGGGCCTGGTGGGGGGTGCCCTGCACTGCTGGGGGGTGGGGGTGGTGGGAGACATGAGTCGGACATGAGTGGGGGCCTGGTGGAGGGTGCCCTGCACTGCTGGGGGTGGGGGTGATGGGAGACATGAGTGGGGGCCTGATGGAGGGTGCCCCTGTACTGCTGGGGGGTGGGGGTGTTGGCAGACATGAGTGGGGGCCTGGTGGAGGGTGCCCCTGCACTGCTGGGGGGTGGGAGTGGTGGGAGACATGAGTGGGGGCCTGGTGGAGGGTGCACTGCACTGCTGGGGGGTGGGGGTGATGGGAGACATGAGTGGGGGCCTGGTGGAGGGTGCCCTGCACTGCTGGGGGGTGGGGGTGCTGGGAGACATGAGTGGGGGCCTGGCGGAGGGTGCCCCTGCACTGCTGGGGGGTGGCGGTGGTGGGAGACATGAGTGTGGGCCTGGTGGAGGGTGCCCTGCACTGCTGGGGAGTGGGGGTGATGGGAGACATGAGTGGGGGCCTGGTGGAGGGTGCCCTGCACTGCTGGAGGATGGGGGTGGTGGGAGACATGAGTTGGACATGAGTGGGGGCCTGGTGGAGGGTGCCCTGCACTGCTGGGGGGTGGGGGTGATGGGAGACATGAGTGGGGGCCTGGTGGAGAGTGCCCCTGCACTGCTGGGGGGTGGGGGTGATGGGAGACATGAGTGGGGGCCTGGTGGAGGGTGCCCCTGCACTGCTGGGGGGTGGGGGTGGTGGGAGACATGAGTGGGGGCCTGGTGGAGGGTGCCCTGCACTGCTGGCGGGTGGGGGTGATGGGAGACATGAGTGGGGGCCTGGTGGAGGGTGCCCTGCACTGCTGGGGGGTGGGGGTGCTGGGAGACATGAGTTGGACATGAGTGGGGGCCTGGTGGAGGGTGCCCCTGGATGCTGGGGGGTGGGGGTGGTGGGAGACATGAGTTGGACATGAGTGGGGGCCTGGTGGAGGGTGCCCTGCACTGCTGGGGGGTGGGGGTGCTGGGAGACATGTGTGGGGGCCTGGTGGAGGGTGCCCTTCACTGCCGGGGGGGTGGGGGTGATGGGAGACATGAGTTGGACATGAGTGGGGGCCTAGTGGAGGGTGCCCCTGGATGTTGGGGGGTCGGGGTGGTAGGAGACATGAGTGGGGGCCTGGTGGAGGGTGCCCCTGACTGGTGGGGGGTGGGGGTGCAGGAAGGCATGAGTGGGGGCCTGGTGGAGGGTGCCCCTGCACTGCTGGGGGGTGGGGTGATGGGAGACATGAGTGGGGGCCTGGTGGAAAGTGCCCCTACACTGCTGGGGGGTTCGGGCGGTGGGAGACATGAGTGGGGGCCTGGTGGAGGGTGCCCCTGGATGCTGGGGGTGGGGGTGATGGGAGACATGAGTTAGACATGAGTGGGGGCCTGGTGGGGGTGATGGGAGACATGAGTGGGGGCCTGTTGGAGGGTGCCCTGCACTGCTGGGAGGTGGGGGTGGTGGGAGACATGAGTTGTACATGAGTGGGGGCCTGGTGGAGGGTGCCCCTGCACTGCTGGGGGGTGGAGGTGGTGGGAGACATGAGTGGGCGCCTGGTGGAGGGTGCCCCTGCACTGCTGGGGTGTGGGGTGATGGGAGACATGAGTTGGACATGAGTGGGGGCCTGGTGGAGGGTGCCCTGCACTGCTGGGGGGTGGGGTGATGGGAGATATGAGTGGGGGCCTGGTGGAGGGTGCCCTGCACTGCTGGGGGGTTGGGGTGGTGGGAGACATGAGTTGGACATGAGTGGGGGCCTGGTGGGGGGTGCCCTGCACTGCTGGGGGGTGGGGGTGGTGGGAGATATGAGTCGGACATGAGTGGGGGCCTGGTGGAGGGTGCCCTGCACTGCTGGGGGTGGGGGTGATGGGAGACATGAGTGGGGGCCTGATGGAGGGTGCCCCTGCACTGCTGGGGGGTGGGGGTGTTGGCAGACATGAGTGGGGGCCTGGTGGAGGGTGCCCCTGCACTGCTGGGGGGTGGGAGTGGTGGGAGACATGAGTGGGGGCCTGGTGGAGGGTGCACTGCACTGCTGGGGGGTGGGGGTGATGGGAGACATGAGTGGGGGCCTGGTGGAGGGTGCCCTGCACTGCTGGGGGGTGGGGGTGCTGGGAGACATGAGTGGGGGCCTGGCGGAGGGTGCCCCTGCACTGCTGGGGGGTGGCGGTGGTGGGAGACATGAGTGTGGGCCTGGTGGAGGGTGCCCTGCACTGCTGGGGAGTGGGGGTGATGGGAGACATGAGTGGGGGCCTGGTGGAGGGTGCCCTGCACTGCTGGAGGATGGGGGTGGTGGGAGACATGAGTTGGACATGAGTGGGGGCCTGGTGGAGGGTGCCCTGCACTGCTGGGGGGTGGGGGTGATGGGAGACATGAGTGGGGGCCTGGTGGAGGGTGCCCCTGCACTGCTGGGGGGTGGGGGTGATGGGAGACATGAGTGGGGGCCTGGTGGAGGGTGCCCCTGCACTGCTGGGGGGTGGGGGTGGTGGGAGACATGAGTGGGGGCCTGGTGGAGGGTGCCCTGCACTGCTGGCGGGTGGGGGTGATGGGAGACATGAGTGGGGGCCTGGTGGAGGGTGCCCTGCACTGCTGGGGGGTGGGGGTGCTGGGAGACATGAGTTGGACATGAGTGGGGGCCTGGTGGAGGGTGCCCCTGGATGCTGGTGGGTGGGGGTGGTGGGAGACATGAGTTGGACTTGAGTGGGGGCCTGGTGGAGGGTGCCCTGCACTGCTGGGGGGTGGGGGTGCTGGGAGACATGTGTGGGGGCCTGGTGGAGGGTGCCCTTCACTGCCGGGGGGGTGGGGGTGATGGGAGACATGAGTTGGACATGAGTGGGGGCCTAGTGGAGGGTGCCCCTGGATGTTGGGGGGTCGGGGTGGTAGGAGACATGAGTGGGGGCCTGGTGGAGGGTGCCCCTGACTGGTGGGGGGTGGGGGTGCAGGAAGGCATGAGTGGGGGCCTGGTGGAGGGTGCCCCTGCACTGCTGGGGGGTGGGGTGATGGGAGACATGAGTGGGGGCCTGGTGGAAAGTGCCCCTACACTGCTGGGGGGTTCGGGCGGTGGGAGACATGAGTGGGGGCCTGGTGGAGGGTGCCCCTGGATGCTGGGGGTGGGGGTGATGGGAGACATGAGTTAGACATGAGTGGGGGCCTGGTGGGGGTGATGGGAGACATGAGTGGGGGCCTGTTGGAGGGTGCCCTGCACTGCTGGGAGGTGGGGGTGGTGGGAGACATGAGTTGTACATGAGTGGGGGCCTGGTGGAGGGTGCCCTGCACTCCTGGGGGGTGGGGGTGGTGGGAGACATGAGTTGGACATGAGTGGGGGCCTGGTGGAGGGTGCCCTGCACTGCTGGGGGGGTGGGGGTGATGGGAGACATGAGTGGGGGCCTGGTGGAGGGTTCCCCTGGATGCTTGCTGGGGGGTGGGGGTGATGGGAGACATGAGTTGGACATGAGTGGGGGCCTGGTGGAGGGTGCCCTGCACTGCTGGGGGGTGGGGGTGGTGGGAGACATGAGTTGGACATGAGTGGGGGCCTGGTGGAGGGTGCCCCTGGATGCTGGGGGTGGGGGTGATGGGAGACATGAGTGGGGGCCTGGTGGAGGGTGCCCTGCACTGCTGGGGGGTGGGGGTGATGGGAGACATGAATGGGGGCCTGGTGGAGGGTGCCCTGCACTGGTGGGGGGTGGTGGGAGACATGAGTTGGACATGAGTGGGGGCCTGGTGGAGGGTGCCCTGCACTGCTGGGGGGTGGGGGTGGTGGGAGACATGAGTTGGACATGAGTGGGGGCCTGGTGGAGGGTGCCCCTGGATGCTGGGGGGTGGGGGTGGTGGGAGACATGAGTGGGGGCCTGGTGGAGGGTGCCCTGCACTGCCTGGGGGTGAGGGTGGTGGGAGACATGAGTGGGGGCCTGGTGGAGGGTGCCCCTGGATGCTGGGGGGTGGGGGTGATGAGAGACATGAGTGGGGGCCTGGTGGAGGGTGCCCCTGCACTGCTGGGGGTGGGGGTGGTGGGAGACATGAGTGGGGGCCTGGTGGAGGGTGTCCCTGGATGCTGGGGGGTGGGGGTGGTGGGAGACATGAGTGGGGGCCTGGTGGAGGTGTGCCCCTGGATGCTGGGGGGTGGGGGTGGTGGGAGACATGAGTGGGGGCCTGGTGGAGGGTAGGCCCCTGTGGTGTGGGCCGCCTGCAGGGGCCGTGGAGGGTGTAGAGGGTTCACCTGGGAGGACCCACATGTGCAATTTACGTGTGGTGCTCCCTGCGCACCCCTGGAATACACGTACCATGATGGAATCGCGTGTGATACTTCCCGCGCACCCCTGGAATACACGTGCCCTGATGGAATCGCGTGTGTTACTTCCCACGCACCCCTGATGTACACTTACCCAGGACAATCGCATATGAAACTTCCCGAGAACCACTGAAATACACGTTCCCTGCTTGGCGTTTGCTGTTTGGCAGCCCTGTGAACTGGTCCAGGGTTAGCGCAGCCCTTTGCGATGATTTGGGAATTTTGAAGGCTTTTCCTAGCGCGAGGGCGTTCTTGGGGGCGTAACTGGCGCTGCTGCAGGGTCGCTGCGCCACTCTGCGCCACGGCTGGTTTCGGAGGCTAAAATCCATGAATTCGCTGTGCAATGAAAAGGATTTTTTCGCACGCGGCTGGCGCAGTGTATCGCACGGGGACACTGTGCGCCAGCCGCGTGCGCCACTTTTGTGCGAATTTCTATGAATTACCCTTTTAGTATCATAATAGTTCGATACCGCCTGTGGGTAATTGCGAGTAGTCAAATAATCCCCAAACTTCTCATTCAAATGAGTCTCCTGAAGAAACACAATATCACCTTTACTCCTCCATATCCGTGCCAAAACCTTCCTTCTTTTAAACACACATCCAATACCCCTGACATTCCAGGAAACAAAGATTAAAGCATCAATAACTCACCCCTAGAATTATCTGCAATTCACATAATTACCATCCCATCTATTGACACAGACTTGTCTCACTAAATCTTTCAGCGGAAGAGAAATTAAATCCTCCAACCTAAGAACATAAAAAGTCAAATAGAAAAATGTGGGTTAAAGAAAGAAAACCCCACCCCAAAACACATAAAAGACAACAAAAGACACACAAAACACACACGTCTACCAGTACCAGAGGCCCAACCAACATCAGGCTTATAATAAGTAAAAATGTATACACAACAATACCTATTCAAAACTATACCTACCAGGCATCCTAGGCCAAATTCTACAACCTATGAATAAATATCCTACCCTACTTTAAGCCATAAGAAACCAAGTGTACTCCAAAATAATTAAATTAAAGCCGCAGAACCTATCACCATAAGTGTAAGACCAATCAACTAACATCTTTTTGACCATTGATCCACAAATTCCACAATACCTCCACCTCAAAAATACAAGAGGAAACCCCCTCCCCTCCCCATAAATCATATCAATAAACTTAAAATCAGAAACCCCTGCATTGTTACGTATTATCCATCACTACCACACCTATCCTACATAAAACACACTCACAGACTACTCATCCAACTGCACCCAAGTACAGAAATTCAAAATCACTTCCAACCCATACCTTCCCAATCACCTGCCACCAACCAATTCTAATTCAAGAAATTAATCTTCTATAATAATCCAGCACACGAAAACACACCCATCTCCAGACATGTCAATTAGACATCGGTTGTTCCATATAATTCCTAGAACAATCACAAAATCATATCCCCATGACACATAGCATTCACCAACACCAAGACAACAAGGTCAAGGCATGTTACAAAAAGCAAGAATTCCACAAAAACTCCCAAAAAGCCATCTTGAATATCAGATATGATGACTCCAGCCAACCCATCACACCATTATGAAGCCCAACACAAACATTATATTATGTTTCTGAGAAACAGTTAGCAACTGCTGAAAAGCACAAATACCTTATCAACCCCAACCACTCAACCATCACAAACTTAGGTAATCTGCAACAGGATATCAAACATAAAAGCTAATTACAACTAATATGCTGTGCAAGACCAATCGTGAAAGGCCCACAAACTATCTACAAATTGTAGACAATCAAAGTAATATCCCATATCCAAATCATTTGTTGCAATCCCTCACAGAAACAAAGTGAACCCTTCCCCACACACAACCATCTATCACATATTTCACGATTTAACAAGAATTCAACAATAAATGCAATGAAGGCAATTGGAGAAAACATACAGTGCATTGATCTGCTAATAAACATAAATACATCATGACAAAAGTGGACCAGTCTAGAGCCGACCCCAACATGTCAAACCAAACAAAAAAGGGAAGGCAAAAAACCGCTAATAATTAATGATGGCCAAACTAAACAATGAATCACTGATCAGAGAATGCATATAATGAACCCAAAGACCAAATGGACAGTTAAATTAGGATATCTATCAAAAGCATGTTGTACCATACAATGACTCCCACAACCAAGCCATTCCAGTCTATCTGACAAGGGTCAGCCCCAGACCAGTCCACAAGAACAATCAAGCAATCCCATGAGAAAACAATAGGTCTGTCTGACCCTATTCTTAATTCAGTACAGTCCCAGATAATTAACCCCAGACCCAAAGTTCCAAGAATAGTAAAAACAAGGACAATATCTGCCTGGTTCTCTTGCTGTCTCAATTGGCATAAAATGAAGACCCATACATTGTGACCCGTGTTATCACAGGTAGTGTTGACATAAGGTATACAGGGCAGGACCCATGAATTTCAGGTCATGTAATAGATCTTCTCAAGTCAACAGGAGCTTCCTACACATTAGAATGAGAGGCATGTTACCTAAATACTCCCTCAACCCCCATTTAATGACACTTAAATATAAGATATTGAACGTCACATCCATAACAGTGGGGGAAATAGTAGAAGCCAGGATGAATGACCCCTGATTCAGTAAACCAGCCAATGAAGCGAAACATCGTATCACAGACTGTTCCAGAATGAAATGAAGGAACATTAATCACCATTGGACTGTCAGTGCTATAGTTAAGCTGCCTATACTATTAATAAAGCCTGACACCCAGTTGATCTTTGCATCTAGTACGTGAGCCAATATATATGCATGACCCATCAAACCACCTGACTGTCAATTACTCCATGCATATGTGGACGTGTAAACCAGTTCAGAATTCCAAACCAACAACATGGAGCATATTAAGACTTGTAGATTCATATGATGTAATGTTCCTTCATCTAAAGCGCAGGCAGCAAGTGGGGCACTCTGTATTAATCTTGGACACTGCTATATCGAAGATGGGCCATATCACACCTATTCATTGGAACCCTTCACTTACAATCTAGTTCCATTGTATTTCCACGAAGAGTGTAGGCCATATAGTAGTAAGGGTACACAATGACATAAATCAGAAATGTATTCAAGTACCAACTGCAGCCTACATAGTCAGTTGTCCACCAATGCAGAAAGTTGACAATGTGGCCTGACCCCCAAAACCTTCCAGATCAATCAACTGTAGATACATATCACAAACCAACTCATCTGGAATCATGCAATGTAATAGCATACCCCAGAAGGGCAACGGGGAACCATGCTGGGTGCATGCTGGTTGGCAAAGAGTGAGTGTCCAATGTTGGCTCACTGGCAGTCCAAACAGGAAGTGAATAGGATATCCAAACAGTCCTCCCACTCTTCCATTTACATCCAACTGCATGACGTGGTAGAACCCCTGCAGAGTCCTACAAACTGTCCAGACTTCAGTATAATTTGCTACATCCATAAAGTGGATAAGCCGTGCCGGCATGAAGAGGGGAGATCAGGGAATGCTGACACCACACGTACATTGAGTAATAAGCCAGTAAACAGTTATAGAAGCAGAGAGGAGGTATGCAAGCATTCCATGTGTAAATGTTCCAACAGGTTGTCAATCTGCGCACATAGCACACGCCGCTCTTTAATCCCCAATTCAGTCTCCTCGCCCCACAGCAGCCATGCTGCAAGCAACAGTTGATACACCTCCACATAATGAGAAACGTGACTGGATGAGCAGTTAGTATCACCAGTACTGTGCACAATGAGAGTTAAGTCACAAGCCCAAGGGGCTCCGGATCGTTGCCCTGTGGATCAGGAAAGACAATAACACCAACTCAAGCCTCCCGTGCTCCGTGGGTAACGAGGCAAAACACGTTGCTATTTTCTTTTTTTTGGGTTTCCACTGTAAGCCACGCCTTTCAGAGGGTGGGGGCTCCTAGATCCAATTATGCATGAGGAGTGGCAGTCCGCTGTTCCGGTAGTCGCTGCACCGTCCCCATAGGTGGGGGTGATTCACTCAGCACGAAACACACAAGGGTGGGGCTAACCACTCTCAACGTGCGCGCAAAAAGTGCTGCGGGTGACAGATGTTTGGAGATCGATGAGCATACACTGTCCTTACAGAGCCCGTTGCAGTACGTAGAGCACACGCTCACTCGAATTGCCATCAAGAAACGTACTTCCTGACAATACACGTAGCCACCACATCATACAAGGTGCTTAACTCCGAAACACAATGAGAGGGAGGCATTCTTACGGAGAGTTTAGGCAAGAATTTACCGTATACTTTCAAAGGGAGTCAGAGGTTCTAAAACATTGTAAATAGCAAAAAAAGCTGCCGGCCATCTTAAAATAGCAGAGTACACTAAGCAATTTCTAATGAATAATAATAATAAAATGCTAACTATTTTTTTTAAAAAAAGCCAGTCTTCAATCAGTGTAGATAGGTCTCCCATTCTTTTTTCTCATCAGATTAGCAGTTTTAGTATCATGAGAAGTACCTTCCATTGGATCAAGATCCAAATCAGTTAAAAAATCCTCTGCAGCCTTACAATCACTAAAAGCATGTACTTGACCATCAATTACCACCTTCAAGATGGCAGGAAAGACCATGTAGTACTTCAATCCTTTTGCACTAGCTTTAACCTTAGCCTTATCAAACGCCTTCCTCTTTTCCAGAACATCTTTACTGAAATCCACAAAACTCATAATCTTGTTTCCACCCCAAGCAAGATCCTTGAGTTCACGTGCTTTCTTCAATATAAGTTCCTTAACTGGAAACCTCAAGAACTTCACAATGATATGTCTTGGCCTTTCACCCAACGAAGGTCTGGGACCAAGTGCCCGATGTGCCCTTTCAATTTCCAAGTTCACAGCAGCATCCAGTTTCAGTATTTCTGGTAGGTTATTGAGCAGAAAATCTATCAGGTTACCCCTTTCAGCATTTTCAGGAAAACCAACCAGACAGAGATTGTTTCTTCGGGAGAAGTTTTCTTGCTCTGACAGTTTAGAGGTTATTTTTTCATTACCCATTTTCAGATCTCTGATTTGATCCATCAGTTTCAAAGTCCTCTCATCCACAATTGTAAGATGTTCTTCATCAGAATCCACTCTCCTGGTGACTGATTCAAATCTCTCCTCTGATTTAACAAGGGCTATTTTTATCTCAGCCATGTCCTGCTTCAAGTCATTAAGCAAATCGAAAAGCGTGTCCTCTCTGCCTTCTCCTTTGTTCTCCTTGTTTTCTTGTGAAGCTCCCTTCTGCCTTTTAGCTGGCTGGGCAGGTACAGGAGTACCTGGCACAGACATTTTCAAGTAGGGTTGTCAGTTAAGGCCTAGGACAGGAGCACAGCAATCAAGCTGCCATTCCCTGTGCTGACAGGTCTAGAATGAGCTCTTTAACCTCTCTCTCTGTTGGACTCTTATCTCCCTCTGCAGCTGTCTTACCCCATTGAAGAAACCTCTGACTCAAACATCCCAGCAAACTATTGCCCAGTTTCTCACCTTCCCCATTCTTCAAAGTCTCTGAGCGTGTGTTCTTCAACCGGATCACTAAGCACTTTCAGGATAATGGCCTTGGATAACCACTTCACTATGGCATCCGTAGTAACAGTTCACCAAGACTGCACTCATGCATGTTTCCAACTCTCACTCTAATGCTCCCCACTCCAAACACTCTTCTATACTAATCTTTTTTGACCTTTCTGCCACTTTTGGCACTGTTGACCACTCATCTCTCCTCCTCGCTCACCAGGACCTTGGGTTGTGTAAATATGCTCTTGCCTAGATCGCACCCGAACTGGAAGGTCAAACCTTTAAAATCTCTAGGAATTTGCAAGCATCTAACCCCACCACTCTCTCTGTCGGTGTTCCCCAAGGATCATTCTGTTTGGCCTCTGCTCTTCGCCCTATATACCTCTCCCCTAGGAAGACATATTGCATCATTTGGTTTACACTATCACCTTTTTTCTGATGAGACTCAAATATTGTTTGCCTTCTCACCTTCACCCCAGCCATCTCACAAACGATTACAAACTGTCTTACTGAAATTCAATACTTGATGATTCTCTACTGCATAATGCTTAATTCATCAAAAATGAAAGCCATCTTTCTCTCAGCTTCCAATACCATCCCTCCCCTCTCCTGTCTTCTTCACACCTGACCTTCTTGCACCCACACCAAAGGCTCACAATCTTGGGGAACCTCTTTGATGGTGACCTACAACTGCAGCAATTTATCACAACCACTACCTCTGTTGCTCGTATTTACCTCCTCAACTTTCAGAATATGTGTCCTTTTCTTACTAACCACTCTACAAAATCTCTAACCTCCATTTGTGTGCCAAGCAAACTGTATTACTGATCAAGCCTACTCCTTGGCATTATCTCTATTCCTTCCTCCCTCTAGACAAAGTCCTCAACTTTGTTACCCACACTCTCTACACCCTTCCCAGATCCCCCCTTCTACCCACAGAAAACCTGGTTTTTGGCTCTCCATGTACAACCAATCTCTTTTAAAGTTGCTTTTCCTAGTCTACAAAGCTATCAACGGTCTTGCTCCTCAGTACTTGTGTGATTGCATCTCAATTTAATCATTATATCATTAATTCCACTCTTTGCTGCAATCAAACTGAATATTGCATACTCTTCCTATGTCTCCTCTTGATTATGCTCTTTGTCCTTTGTCATCCCGTTCCACTGAAACCCACAGCCCAAAAGAACAAGGTAGGGCACAAGAATGTGTGGAGAACTGATCTGATCATTAAATGCATGTGTGGATACCCTGCTGTTTGTAATGGGGTTCGAGAGAGACAGTGCCCTACCGTATCAATTGGGTTCAACAATCAACATCGGGAGAACCCTAGTCACAATGGTACTGGGTGTGTGATTCATTCAACATGCAGGGTTAATAGGGTATCAAGTAAGTCCACCTTGGCTAGTTGTGTATGAAAATTAAAGTTTATTTTAATTCCACCCCACTATTGCCACCAGTGACTCCTAATAATGTCATTTTATCAATGTAATGGTTAATCCTCTTCAGTTGGAAGCTAATGTCCCCTTAAATTGATATTACCTTTGTAAGTCACCTGTTTTCTTATTTACATTTTGTATCTGTTTGTTTTTTCGTGGTCCCATGCATGTGTCCTATTTACTTTTATGCCATCATAAAATGGCTCATTTCTTGTTCTCATCTTTATGCTACTGTACAGGCAACCTTTGTGGGAATGTTTCCACCATCTGTAAATGGTTTATTGTAAGTCATTACTAATTGAAATTGACATCCCTGTTCTTCAAATAAATACAAACACAAATATGTATTGTGTTTTTTGTCATAACACCGAGACTGTGGAACTACAATCTCTAGGCAGCGCCAGTGTCTGGCAGTGGTGCCTGGCTTCCACCTATGTACCGTAAACGCGATTCTTACATTACTTAGTACTAATATCGATATCTCTGAACATCCTTGACGCTGAAGTCTGGCGTCCATGTGGCAAACGTAATCATGGTGCGTTTACCAGGTGGAAATGGTTTTGGGATACAACAATTTCTCCACACCACTTGCACAAATGTGTGCATATAGCTTATGTTGCTTTCATGTCACTAGTCCACAATTACGACCTACAGGCTGATGTTATCCATCTTACTACCATACTAACAAAGGACAACTAATAAGGCAGCCCACCTCGAATTGGCACTGTTGGCATCTGCCATATTGATAACATTGTATTGTATGTCATTCAACACTGTCATTTAGACAGCCCATCAACATAATCAGTTCTTGCTCTTTCCTAAATAACATTCCCTGTGTACTGGCATGCCCCCAAATCTTATGCACTTTAAACAAATAGTCCATGTGAAACAATCAAATGTATGTTGTTCACCCAAAAGATGGGGCATTCAACACTTAATTCCTAATACAATACGTATGTTCATGATGCATGTTTTGATGTTTCTTTCTATTTTGCCACTAGACATAAACATGCAAAAATGCAAATTCAAAAATCTCTAAATTATAGTTTGTAAGTGAATTTTGTCTCCAATGTCAATCTCCTGGTTTCTACTGGTCTGCTTACAGCATTTACAATGACCACACAGGGTTTACTCCTCTACTTTAGCCAAGCCTAACATCTGGGGTAATGTCATAGAATTAACTTCTCTAGGACTCACATCCTTCTTAACAATTTGGTCCCTCAAAGCTTTACTCTGTTTAAAAGCAAATGTAGGCATTCTAATGGACATTGCCCTGCTGGAGATTTTCCAATTTTTAAGAACATCTTCTTGATCTTATTAGATAAATTGGTATAGGTGTTCACACATACTATTTTATTTGTAGCTGTGTTGAGAGTAAATATACTGTACAGTAAAACAAGAATTGTATGTGTTTCTTTATGAAAAATGTTAACAAATAATTGTTGTACTTGATCATCCACATAGACTGTAAAATCTAGAAAATGCGACTTCATGTTGCTCATATTAAAGGGGAACTGTAAAAATCTATCTTAAATATTTAGCCATTCAATAAATGACAATGCTTCTTGCTGACTACTTTTCCTAATCATCAGGACATCACCTATATAGCGCCTTAAAACCCGGATACAAGTTGGCAACGCTTGGTGCTACTGTCACACCAATGGCAATGCTGTGAATGTGCCAGTAAAAACGTTAAAAATAGAAACTCATTTTCTGTCAATGTCATTTCAACACATCATAGAATGTAGTCATTGGCCGTTTTTTCTGCTCACTTCTAAGGAACAAGTCTTCCAGCATATTTCATGTTGTTGCTTGGGGAATCATAGTAAATAATAAGTGAAGCCCAGCGCGGAGTTAAGGGCTGTGCTTTGTGTTGCTTACTGCGCTGTTGAGCCGCTGTGGCTCTGCTGACAGCTACTTTCGTGAAGAATATCTTACCAACGGCTGTTGGAACTCCCATTGTTTGTCTGCTGCTCCGAGGTAAAAGGTGCCTTTGCCTTTAAAGACTTCTCGGATCTCGGAGGCCAAGCCACGCCCCTCTGCTTTCGGGACCCGGACCCAGAAACAAAAAGCACGGCTCAGCACCCTTGCGGCGTGAAGCCCAGCGCAGAGTTAAGGGCTGTGCTTTGTGTTGCTTACTGCGCTGTTGAGCCGCTGTTTGGCTCTGGTTGGCTCAAAGGAGACTTGAATTACATCTCCAGTTTATAGTCCGCCCTACTTGCATTGTGATATTCCTACAGAGGAGCTGCACGACGTGCTCTGCTGCTGAAGTCCTGAGCTTGTGTCGCCTATTCACCCTGATCGTGATCTGATCGTGAGCGCGACCCATGGCTGACTCTACGAACAAGAAATCAGGGCCCCAGACTCGCCACAAAAACTTGCAGCAGTGCTGCATGCTGAACCCATGGACTGCCCTGAACAAGGCTACAACCCCTGACGGCAAGGTAAGCAAACATACTGTTGCCTTGCCAACATCTGATTCTGTCAGTGAGCTGTCAGTCATGGCGGAAATGTCAAATGAGCCTAACATGGCCATTTCAACGGGTGTCGGAGCTGTCTGTAACCCTAATATTGGTCCAACTGAGGACATGACCACAAGTTTATCGCCTATTTCTATTGACTGTTCTATTGACTGATCCAGTGGACTCTGCGGGTGCCGTACTTAACAATGTTTCTTCAATTGATACAAACTGCAGCGCAGAACCTCGCTCCTTGACTGCATCTGAGCCGGTTCATGCTGTTGTACGACCGACGACAGCACCCCCGAAAATTGCTCTGCTATCACTAACCAATCTGGAACCGATCTCACAATCATTGTGCGAGTCACGGGAGAAGACCTCCAGTCCTGTAATCTCAGAGATGTTTTATTCTCCATTTGAGATTACGGATGCCGACCTGATGGCGGCATCATATGTTGGCTCTGCTACCAACGACCTTGAACTACTAAAAGCTACAAGGCAGACATCCCTTAACGGCACCGAGCAAAATGGGAACATGTCTCCCGTGCCCCATGTGCAGAACCATCTTCCAGCTGGTGGTCAAAAGGATTGTCAGTCAGCGGAGCTCGAAATTGCAAAGCCCATGGGCAGCCAGAGTGTTATCAATAGCAACCTAAAGGTGTCAATAGGTCGAATGGGAACTCAACTAGATCTTTTGTGTGACTCCTCAAAGGTTTCCACAAAGCATTTGCATCGGACTCAATTTCACGCTACCCATGAAGGGCTGGCACCTCATGGTGACAAGGTCATACGCTATCACGCGACAGTTAGCAGAATCTGTTCTGATAAAGCAGCAAGTCAAATCTCCAATCCGCTAGTATCGTCCTCAGACGATACAATAATCTTTGGCAAACATACTGACATGTCTCATGAAAACAACAACAGTGGAGGTTTGCAATCAGTTATAAACTCTGTACCCTTGTCTTCGGTTAATTTTCCCATTCATGTGAATGGAAGGTCTCAAGCTTGTGAATCCATCCACAGACCGATAACTCCCTCTGTTCAGGATGGTCAGCAAAATTCTTTGCAGCAACATGTAGCTCCGACGCAACAGGGTCCACTTGCGTCACCATGCTTGGAACTAGCAAATGCCAAAAATACGAACTTAGCGTCAACGAATCCTTTCAAAAGTAGCTTGCCGCCTTCAAATTTTCGAGCTTGCCAAGCCAAATACAAGCACCCCGATGGCACCTACGCGAAAAAGTAAAAATACCAAAGGTCTTGAGTCAGCAAGGAAAATCGACCTTACAATAGAAACACATGTTCAAAACAAGGACTCATCGTGCCTTTCGACAAGTGGTGCTGATAACAACGGCCAAATACCAGCAAAGGCCAGCATTTCCTCAGCCGCCGCGATGCAAATCCATAACAACGTTCTAGCAGCTTCCTCGCTGGCGATGATACGTTTTGTAAAACTATATGAAGCCCTAAGTGAACGGATCCAGGATCAAGGCGCAATGCTAGTGAACTTGACCCAGAAAATGGAACAATTTGAAAGGTCCAACATGTACTTAAAAGACAAAATTCAGGCAGAGGCCGAACTTACTGCAGCGTGGCAACGCAGGCAATACGACTTGACCATGCGAAATAGCTGCCAACAGGAGAAACTAGTCGATAGCCTTGTCGAAGCTCTCTGGACAACAAACAAGTGCCAACATTCTAAGACCCGTGATTGTGATGATCCTTGTATTAGGCAAATTGACACAACAACTTCTAACACACAATCTGCCCAAATTACTTCACAACCGACTTTTGTAGCAACGGTCTCTGATAGTGGAACACGTATCGATGTTGTGGACCGTCGACATAACACCAACGATTCCATCATGGCTGAAGGCGTAAGCCTAACACACACTCTGCTGGACCCGGATTCAAACACTGAAAAGTCAAAATGCACTGGAGCATCTAGAAGTCAAACCCATGATGAAAGATCTAATGTTCCCACTATAAAATCTACACAGGTCGATTTGCCATCACAAACAGCTCCGACCGGATTGCAATGCTCTTCTTTTGGCATTTTTACTGGCACAGCCAAAACAACTTTAATTACTCCGTTTAAGGATGCAATTAAAGCAGTCGGAAAAAAAGCAAGCGGAAAAACAACAAAGAACTCTAAAACGGCTGGCACTTCGAAGACTAAGGCATTCATAAGGAATCTATCCACGCCCCCGAAACTAAGCCTATTCAAACGAGACGATGGCCACAAAAAGACCAAGCCACAACCGGAACTAAACAAGACCACCTATGCTCCCTCGACTCAAGACAAATTCAAACCGTCTGTAAAACGAAGAAGAATAATATCTGATTCTGATTCAAGCTGTACCATAAGTGCATCCACTTCAACAAACTTTTGCGACCTTTCCACATATTCGATGCAGGACGACCAAGACGCCGCAAGCACTCCAAACTGCAATCCTGTGGTATCAGCACAGGATTTTACTCAAAACCCAAACAATTGGCCCGAAAAAGTTATGAAACCAGTGGTTGAGCGTCAGCAAATTAGTATTGTAGGCTCAACAAGGTCCTTTTAAGATCCTGCAAGTGAACCGCAGTTAAACCCGAAATTTACACAAAATCAACTGAAACAACGGGATCACTTCAAAACAAGAGTACACAAGAACAATTCCATCAAAGATTCACGTGGATGTCGTAAACTACGCCTACAAAACATCCTAAGTGATGATGCCGAAGTAAATCTTAATCGAGCAAACATCATGAAACTGTTCAAATGTGTGCCATTGCTGCGAACAATCAATTCAGACGACATACGGATTGTCGAATATGCCACAGAAAGATCTTCGGATCAGGTGCTCTTACATATCAATTCAGCAAGCGTACGCAGCACACTCTTAAAAGCTAGTGAGGAGCTGCTGTTCTTTGGCTTTGAAATCCTGCCTGAACCAGATCAGCAGCAATTAACTCAATCCGACAGAGTAAACATAGGAAGCAAGTCCAAAATGAAACCTGTTGACTTGGCTGCGTTACGGCAGTCCATGGGCGCCACCATGATTCCACAATTTGATCAATCTTCGAAAAAAAATGCTTCATTTAAAAAATCTAACCAAATCCAAAGTAGGAACCAGCACTAGCCATGACTAACCTACAGCGAACATCCACTCTTATTCATATCCTGGAATACACGTGGTTACAAACATTTATTCAACGACTTTGAAACATCTTTGGAAAGTGTGTTTATTATATGTCTGCAGGAAACATGGCTTTGCACCCCGCCCATTTGTGATGGTTTTACCACCTTATTAAATGCCGCAGTTAAAAATGCCAAAGGTCGTCCAAGCTCAGGCCTCATAACCATGGTGAGAATCACACAAACATGGTCAGTTCCTGTGTCAACAAATCCTAATCCATACGTGCAAGCTACCATCATGCACACAATGGAAAACACTCTTGGAGCAAAGAAGCACTTACTGATCATAAACACTTACTGGAACCCGGCAAAGATCAGTATAGAGGCCATAATAACTGCAATCCTAAAGCTAATTGACGATGCGATGTTAGTTCATAATAACTTGTCAGTTATTTGTTGTGGCGACCTAAACTGCACTTGGTTCCAGTTTGATCATTCCTTGAGAAAGTATCAGCGGTTGCCGATTGATGCGATCGATGAAAGAGGGCAAAGTTGGTTGACCGCCATGGGCTTGCGCGACCTATTCATGTTAAATGGAGCAACAAAAGGAGACGTGCCCGACAAGCCAACATGGCATCGTAATTTAACAACACAGTATTCTCGACTATATACGGATCTCTAACAATCTTGAAACCAAGATAGTCGACCTACAAATAAAGAAAATGAAATATAGTGATCACAGTCTCCTGCAAATTCGTTTCATGATTGAATCAAATCTACCAATGAGTCCTACTAAGGTCACTCTGGAAACAAATTCAAGTGGTAACCGACTTTGACTAAGTAGCAATCGGATTCATTGCCTTAGGATGAAGTTAATGAATAACTCAGTAACTCAAGGCCCCGAATATATCCCATTGCTGACTGAATTCACCATTCCAGGCAAACCCTCAATGCAACTTGGGCGGTCCCACAGACATACATACAGCAAGGTGCTACATGATGCTAAAAAGGTCCTGCGGAAAGAACTGAGAGAATTGAGAAAATGTTTACCAACAATGGAAGCTCATAAGGCGATAGAATCAAGATGCACGATCTATCGTAATTGGGCAAAGTCTCACGCTATTATCATCAAGCAAGATCGCGCTGAACACATGTTACGCCTTATCGTGACTAAGAATACATGTGACATCTGGAAGATTCTGAACATGGACCTTTATAAATGTACTCCAACCTTATTAAACACCATACCAGGTGACGTATGGGACTCGCACTTTTCCTTGGTTTTTCAAAAACCTGAAGCTGAGGTCTCGTCAACGATCGGCACCGATTTCACACAGTGGGACGTACAGATGGAGCACGATGAAATCGTCTGTGCTATTAATGCCTTAAACATCTCACGTGCAGCCGGTCCAGACCTGATCTCAAATGTGGATTTAAAAAAACATCTAAGTGAGTGGGCAGACTTTATTGGAAAACTGTTCATGAAAATCAGTCTGACCAAAAAATTGCCTGAATCATGGAAGACTGCAATAGTGGTACCTATTCATAAGCGAGGCAGCTGGGACGATCCGAACAACTGTTGCCCGATTGACCTGCTAGGTACGATTGGAAAAATCTGTGGGTCCAACCTGCGTATCAAACTTGCAAAATGGGCAGAAGACTCACAGATAAATGACATACGACAAATTGGTTTCAAGAAGGGTGTCAGAGTGGATGCAAATCTACTAATTCTGACGATTCTAAAACTGGAAATAATAAAGAACATTGGAAAGATACACTTTGCTTTCATCAATATGAAACAGGCCTTTGATGGTGTGAACCGTAGTAGATTATGGGTGAAACTGACAAAATGGGGCTGTCCGGCATCCATTCTAGAGCCAATTATCGCTCGCCATGACCACACTTCAATCAAGGCCGATTAAACAACAGCGGTGTGCTATCCAACACCATCTTAACCCATAAAGGTGTTAAACAAGGATGCCCTTTAGCTGCGGAACTATTCAAATTATTTCTGGCTGATTTACCACATGACCTCGCACAAGTTCCTTGCTTCTCACACAAGATACATCAAATTCCGATCAATTGCATCATCTACGCAGATGATTTGGTTCTGATGGATAGAACTCAAATTGGGCTTCAGCGTCTACTAACATGTCTACAATCGTACATGGCTCTGAATGAATTATCAATAAACACCTCAAAAACAAAAATCGTGTCAATCGGAAACGTAAGAAGCAAAAAAGACAAAGCATTCAAGTGGAACATCGCTGACTCCAATATTGACTCTGTCAACTCAATAAGAAACTTGGGGATACAATTTAATAATTCCATCTGCGAACAGCACTGGGTCAATGAAATAACATCAAAAATGACGAAGCTAGCTTTGCAAGGCGCAAACATCAACAGAAACTATGGAAAGTTGTCTATGGAACCTGTCCTCAAATTTTATCAACAAAAAGTGGTCCCAATGATAATCTTTGGAGCCGAGGCTGGATGGAACATAAGAGAGCAAACTTGGCATACATTAGAAGGCTGTTTCTGGCGGAAAGTCTTGAGGCTCCCACCATAAAAAATTGACAACCTTACTGAGACATGAATTAGCTTTAAATTCTTTGTATATGAGAGTGGTTTGGAATTCGATTGCCACAATGCGCAAAATAGCCTTAAAATCACCGGCACCGGCATACAAAATCTTTGCCAATGATCAGTCTACAAACAACCAAACCTTACTTAACATATGGTTCCACAAAATAATGGCTTTTCTATCGGCAGCTGACATAACTAACTACGATCTCCTAACTCGCCCACAGCATGCCAAAAAGAAATTTGATAACTCGGCTTGGATTGTCAACAACGAAGCAAGACAAAAGCTGAAATCAATAAAATTGATGGGCGCCGATCATAGGAAACTAAATGAACCAGCAGGCTACCTATTGAACTGCCCGTCTCGTCACCATCGAGAGCAATTTCTAAGGTTTCGAGTAAACACTCTAAAAACCAAAGAAATTCTTTGGCAAATAAAAGATAAATCTCTGCATGACAATCTCTGTCGCTTTTGTGGCCAGTCGATCGAAACATCTAAACATCTGCTAATTGAATGTTGTCAGACTGTCAAGCAACGTTCATTAGACCTCGGAAAATTTGCTTCTATAGATGAAGATATGGAGGGCTGGTGGGCTAAAATCATCTCCGGAAACAACATAAAACTCGTTTGTGCTACTATGAATTACCTCGATATGATTTTGAAAGCAGATGTTTAATACTTTGGAGTAGCTGCGCTGGTCCTATTCTTTTTTCTTGTTCTAGAAACAAAAGTTTGAAATGTTGTGTTCAAACTGTAGTTTTTCTATAAATAAATAATAATAAAAAAAAGTAAATAATAAGGTGATAACAAGTCCACTAAACACTTCATTAGATCGATAAAAGTCCAGTCCTTCAACTATCCAAATGGCCTCAATAGTGTCCTATATACACACATTTTCATAGTCCGAACTAACGGTCTGAGGTACTCGGCCTGCACACTTGGATAGTGGCACTAAGATAGAGTCAATGCCAGAAACTATTGGGCAACCAGCTGGGTTTGTTATTGACTTAAGTATCTTTGGCTAGATGGAAATCTTCCGGATTATGGACTAATCTTTGAACAGAAACGAGGCTCCTTGATTATTAATCCATCCTCTATTTAGTGCTTTTTCAACTTGCTCAGAGATCAAAATCTTAAGTCTTGCTGTCGGATCAGGATTGTACCTCTCTTAAGAAATCAAATGATTAAGCTGTTGTTCAAATTATTCGATGTAATCTGCCCTGTTTAAGATGACAATCGCCCCTCCTTTATCAGCTTTGCAAATAAAGATGTTACATGTGAGCCAATTGTAATTTGGCTTCTCTTTCTAATTTACTTACATTCTGATAAGGTATTTTAATATTGGCTTCCCAATGATAAACCTCTGTTAAATATCTCCTTTCTAACCCCATTACTTCTGTGTGCAAGAGGAGTGAAAGCAGAGAGTGCTTAATTTGTAAAAATAAATGTGCCAGAGCCCAAATATTGCACATCTGGGACTTATCGGGGCAGGCAACTCCCGGCCCGCTGGTGCCACCATTCATGGCAGTGCCCCAAAGTCTCTGCATAATTAGGATATAACCTGCAATTCCTACCGGCTATTGTGGATGATGGATGCACTGCCCATGGCAAATGTGCAATTTATAGATACCAATCAACATAAAATAACATAACATACTAGTTTAAGGCACATTTTTGCGAGATTCTTGAAACACATCATCATTGTTAACATTTTGCTTGGATTCAATAGGTGGCAAGTGGAACATGTTGGCCATCTATCCAGCAGAAAAGGAAACATGCTTTCCTTGTATAGAAAATTAATTGGCAAATGCAGGAAAAGTCATTCCTGAACTGATGAACTTGCCTATTAAACACTGCAGTTAAATCGTTATGTATACTTTGGCGCTCATGGAAGACACTCCTCTCAGGTAGTGGCCTTTTCCATGGCTTTGCCCCTGTGTTGGTGCTGCTGGGGACAGTCCTCTTTTTGCCAACCCGCACTGCAGTAGCAGAGCTGCACCATTGTCATGCAAGATGACTGGAGCACCCAGCATTGTCACCTTCCAACTCATTGTTATCCATGACAACTAGCGCTGCCCTGCCCATCTGGGCCATTAGGTTAAGGAGTAACAATGAACCGGCCCAGAATGAAGAGACTGCGCTCAGTGAACACTGTTGTCCCTTGTTGTCTGACAACTACTGAATAAGAGTTGAAATAATACAGTTTCTCAAAAATCTCTTCATAGTCAGACTGAGAAAATAAGCGCTGCGGCAAAACACCCCTACAAATTAAGCACTGAAAGCAGATGGATTACTTATTACTGAATTATTATTCCCTGTGACAATACCTTCTTTATCGTGACAAAAACTGTCTTAAGTATATCTTGTGCATTGTCTGCTGAAATTCTAACCTAAACTGAAATGTAACATGTGCATAAATCATAACAAAACCTAATACCATTTCCAATATATCCTTTTCACAATAGGTCAACACATGGTTTGATATATTGATGACCAAACTCTTCCACTGCATGTCAACGTGGTTTCATTCTCCCAATCCGGTTGCCTCTCTTGTCCACTTCTTACAAAAGTGCAACTCCTACAACCTCTTTTCCTTCAATTACCAGACCTTCTTTAATTGGGATTGCCTTTTTGTTTGCGTATTTGCTCTTCAAAATTTCTGTTATTGCTACTACTCTTACCTTTGTAGGAAGTGTCTTTACTAGTGCTAAACAATGTGACCAAAATGTCATGCATCTTCTATCATCAAATCATTCCACCATACTTACTACTTGTCGTGTACGATTATAATCCTTAGCAGTACAGGTGATGGCTTTTTCATTTGCAAAGTTTTATACATCTTTTTCATTCTACAAATTCTTTCAAGGGTAGTGAATACTTTAAACTCTGCAATCTATTGTATAATTTCTTCTAGATGTTTTTTTTTTAAATGTCTAGGGGTGGCACACTTAATCTAACCTTCCTATGAGTGATGATTGTGGAACTCAAGTGCCCAACTATGCCTACAGCCTTTTTTGACATAGATTTTGTTTAGTTTGTGCTCACAAGCTTTACCATTCATTTAACTTAAAGGAATGCATTGAATGGTGGTTGTGCATGAGCCAACTTTACTTGAATCATTAGTGAGAGGTCCTGGATGAAATGGGTTTTCATTAGTCAGCAAGGATGAGATTGTTTGTATGCAATTTGATATTTTTGACTCTTCCACTTAGCTTGCAATTTGAATAGTCCTACTTACATTTGATTAAGCCAAATGTACTTGCATAGGACTCTCCAAGGAAAATTGTCCTTCAACTGGGTTGGGCAAAAAAAACACACTGTACTAACCACTAAACACCCTAGCTCCTCGCTCCACTCCAGCATACCTCCCACATACCTCATACACCCTATTGGGTTGGGCCAGCCTTACTACACACATAACACACAACCCACACATCTGCCAAAAGAACATACTGGTGCAAACAAACAACCCACACACTGGACCTTACCCCCTCCACACACAATAACCCCAGTGCACACAATCCAAGCACACTTAGAAAGTCAACACACACAGTCCCCAGTTTCTTCTGGTTCTGCAAGCACAAACAGAAGAGGACAACCTCTATCTGTCTGCGCTCACCCACTTTCTTACTGAGCCATGTGAGCACCTGGAAACCATGCTAATAATAGCGATGCATGGAATAAATCAAGATAACATAACATTATTGAATCGATAGCCGTGAGCAATTTAACAGTGTGGAGTACAAGGGAATTTTCCGTAATAGTCTGTTTTGTTAGTGTTCTTCTATTTATGTCCTGCAATTGTTCTAAAGTGATCTCTGGGCTGCTGCCTGTAGGGTGGAAGTTCCTAAGATCAGGTGATGCAGGTTGGCTTTGAGGCTTTGATGATGAATTGCCATGGTCTTCTTTGGTATAATTTGTTTTATTAATAATCTTTCCTGTGCCCCTTTTTGTGTTTTGGACATTCATCTGCACTTTGAAGATTATATGAAGATGTTTAAGGGAATTACGGTGCGTCATACTAGAGTTGCTGCGGGCATGAAGTCTGACGAAGTCTGACATTAATAGACAACTGAAGACCAGGGAAGCGCCTGTGAGGGTGTTGGCTTGATGATTCCTGATCACTAGGACAGCTGAGAGGCAACAATGACTCATACTCACTTGACATGCCAGATTGCAAGTCAAAAGACCTCCAGTCACCAGGCTCAGGAGTCAGAGTGCAATATAGTGTAAGTGCTTACCTCTTGATCCATGTTGTAGAGGAAATGAAGTATGAACTATGGACAGGGTTCCTAGTGCAGGCTACTGAAAACCTAATGTACAGCAGCATAACCAACACAGGAAGGGCAATCCAACCTCTGCCTCTTTCACCCTGTTTAGCCTGGACATGCTCGCACTGCCAATCCCACTAACGTGTGGCAAGCATGATTAAGTTCAGAACTAGTGGCACTTGTGAAAATTCCCTCCTACTCTCCCAGTCCCCATAAACACAGGTTCCTCCTGCTCTCCTTCCCAGACTTCTGGTTGTAACTGCTGTAAACGTTTCTTAGTAAGAGGAAGTTACAGGCAAGATGGGAGTGAAAGAGAAAGTAGACTCTTGATTCACAAGACTCAATAAGGCACCCAGAGCTCAGAAGGTAGGTACCTTGGTCAGACTCAAGCTTTAATTCTCAAGGGCTGATGGGTGATGTTGAATATGTAAAGAGTGTTACTGATGGAAAACATGCCGAGATAATGGTAGATATAAAAAAGTTTTTAAAAAACGAACAATAAATAACACCTATTGGAATACAGCAGATGGAAATGTGATCGAGTACAATAAACGTTAAGCTACCTATCCACATGAAGGGCCGTTTAGTAAAATATGATTGAAAGGGGTCGTTAAGGTCCAAGATTGTGAAAATGTTCAACATTTTCTTTTTACATCTTTTTAGCAGAAAGAGATCAAGAACACGTACTACAGATGTCATGTGAGTGTTAACAGACAAGGATCAGCAGTACCACAGAAGGAATGCTCACTCTTCCACCTTCTTAGAGGAACATTTTGTAAAATGTTAATTGCATGCATGGGACCACCTATGTGCTGTTGCGTCCCATGCATTCAATTTTCTACTTTTACAAAATGGAGTGTTAAGTGGAAGAGCAGAAAGTGCGAAACCACCTTTACGCTTGATTTTACTATCCATTTTGTAAATGTTGATACGATCGCCTGCAAATTACACTTAGCAGGCAGCCTTTATGGAACCTGCTTACTTTTAGCTCGTGCTAAACAGAGTTGAATTTCATAGGAATGACAATCTCATGCAGGCATATAACAATTTGCACTGGTGATATGTTCATTCTGCTGCATGCCCCTTGTCTACCGTCAAAGAGAAGGTAATGAGCCACAGCAGTAGATAAAGCTGTAAATGCTTGACACTGCTTTTATCCCTTGGTTTACTACTCTGCCTAATATAAAAGTATCCCCTCAGTATCTTATTTTCAGTATAATGCCGACCAAAATGCGATAGACAACAATCTCATTGCACACACACTCCACTCCTCAATTGGAATGTTTTCAAGTGTGTATGTTACATGCAAAACAACCATCACATTTCTTACTGCCATGTGAGCAACTGTTAAAGGAAAAGACTATTTTGATATATTAATGCACATTTAAGGAAACACCTGCTTGTGCTGAAATTCTCATTTCAGTGAAAAACAGATTGAATTTGAATTGAAAAGGGAGAAAATCAACCGGAGGTTTTGAAACCCAAATAATGAGAAAAGATGACAACCTTTGTGTGTATTGTGCACTATGGTATGTTTTCAATTTAGTAATACAGACAGCTCCATTCTCTCTAAAAATCATTTTTTTCTTATCTCTTTTATTTTTTTTTAAAAACGTATTTTATTGATTTTGGTGGGAAAAAAACGTGCAATACAACGAGAAATCAAACGGTGGTTCAAACAAAGGAGGGGACGGTGCAAGGGGGACAGGGGAGGGGGAGGGAACAAACAAATCAACAACAGTCTTCATGTTACAGCGAACTTACAGTAGATGGATGGGTTAGGGCCTGCGACCCAGAGTTTCAGGATGCAGGGGGGGTCGCATATGAGGGCTGTCCCTCCAGTGCTGGCATCAGGGGATAGTGTCAGTGTGATGCTGCGAGATTTCAGGGGGGTTTGTAGTCGGCGCTGAAGCGTATGTCTCTGAGGAGGGCCTTCCATGATTCCAGGGTGCCGCATTCGGCTTCGCCGCTTGACGTGATTCCTTCTTGCCAGGCCCTGGTTTCTGCTACTGTCCATCTCTCGAGTTCTTTGAGCCATCGTTCATGCCTGGGGCCCGACGGCGTCTTCCAGGCCATTGCAATTGTTCTCTTAGCCAGGATACATGAGATGTCCATTAGTCTGACAGCATGCTTGGACTTGCTAGGTCTGGGGTAATTCCCCAGGAGGCACTCGCCGGGGGTCCATTTGTACCTCGTCATTCCGGCGTCCATGCAAGTCTGTTTGGCTTTGGACCATAGTGTCATCGCCTTAGTGCAAGTCCAGAACATGTGGATCATGTCCGCTTTATCGTTCCCACACCATGGGCATGCAGGGGAGGATGTCTTATTGAAGGAGGCGACCCTATGCGGGGTCATGTATGTCCTGTACAGGACGTTCAGTTGAATCTGACCGAATCTGGTATTCCTGGACACTTTTTTGGGAAATATTAGCGCTCTCTCCCATTCTTTATCCGTGATCGGGGTCCCAAAGTCCGCTTCCCATTTCGCTCTCAGATCTTTGCCTTTAGGGTTAGGTTTGTCGCATAGTCTGCTGTAGAGCCTGGAGACTGGTTTCCAGCCATCCGAGAGGTCATGCATTTCTTGAAGTAGAGGGTCAGGGGAGGGTTCCTCCGGCCAGCCGGTCCACTGTTTCTTGGCAGTCTGTTTAAGGCGGTGGTACCAGAGGAACTGGCCCGGGGGTATTCCTTCGGCGGCCTTAAGAGATTCAAAGTCCCTGAATTCCCCTTCCTCGTACATGTCGCCCCATGTGTATATGCCAGCTTCTTCCCACCTCCTTGCCGTGGAGAGGTCTGCATCCGTTCGGCAGGTGTCTGCTAAGATGGGGTTATCCGGAGAATATGGGTGTTGTACTCTCCTGATGTAGCAGGACCTGGCCCATATCTTCCTTCCCAGGTCAATCAGTTGTGAGGTGACCAGGGATTGCCGTGTAGGATGCCACAGGGTCTCCTTGGGGATCACATTGTTCGAGGATTGCCTCAGTAGTTCCGTCTCAGCCGAAGATTCGTCTGAGAGCCATTTCGTTATGTGACTCAGCTGGGCGGCCAGGTCGTATAACTGGAGATCCGGCAGCTTTATTCCACCCTCTTTATGTGGCAGGGAGAGAACAGATAGTGACAGTTTGTGCCTGTGGGGGCCCCAAAGGAAGTCCCTGATGATAGCCTCCAGCTTCTTGAAGAAGGGCGGTCGAACGTAATGGCAAATGTTCACGAAGAAATATAGGAATCGGGGGAGTACGATCATCTTGACTATCGCTGCCCTGCCCACCATGGCCAATGGGAGCTTGGACCAGAATTTTATAGAGCGTCGAAGACTCATGATGGCGACCTCAGTGTTGTGTTCGTGCGTGAGTAGCGGGTTATGGCTTACGTTGATCCCCAGATAACGGAACTTGACCAGTTGCCACCCTAGTCCTATCACTGGAAGTTTGCTTTCTGGAATGTTGCGTAGGCCCGCCAGGGGAAAGGCAGAGGACTTTCTTCTGCTGAATCGGATCCCCGAGTACTTCGCGTAATTATCTAGTACCTCCAGTGCTGTCGGTGCATTAACCTCGGGAGTGCTTAGGTAAAGGAGGACGTCGTCTGCGTATAGAGATATTATGTGGTGTACAGTGCCCACCTTGATACCAGCGTCGAAAAGCTGCTGCCTGAAGTACAATGCAATCGGTTCCAGGCCCAGTATGTACAGCATGGGCGATAGCGGACACCCCTGTCTCGTTCCCCTTTGTATTTCCCAGGCTGCTGATACCGTTCTTCCCGTTTTCACTCTCACCATTGGGGAATTATAGAGGACCTCGATCCACCTGATGAAGCCCCCTCCGAAGCCAAATCTTCTCAGGACCTCCCTGATCCATTCCCAGTATATGGAGTCGAAGGCCTTGATAGCATTGAGCGACAACACCGCCAGGTCCTCGTCCCTCTCGTATGTTTCAGCCATTACATGCTGTAGCCTCCTGAGGTTAGCAGTGGTGTTGCGCCCAGGCACAAATCCGTTCTGGTCTTCATGGACGATGGATCCCACCACTCTGGCCAGCTTGCGAGCCAATATGGATGTGAGGATCTTGGCATCGTAGTTTAGCATGGCCAGAGGGCGGTAGGACTCACAATCCGTGGGCGATTTGTGCGGCTTGAGCATAGGGACGATTATGGTTTCTTTCATGGTGTTGGGGAGAATCCCATTCGTGTATGCCTCCTGGTAGACCTCGTGGAGAACTGGGGTGAGGATGGACTCATACGCCTTGTAAAACTCAGGTGGGAGGCCGTCGCTACCAGGGGCTTTGTTGTTAGAGAGGGACCTGATCGCCCCTTGTACGTCCTCAAGAGTGATCTCCATCTCCAGTTCCTCTCTCTGCTCGAGTGAGATGCGGGGAAGTTCTATCTCCTCAAGTGTGTCTATAATGTCTTCAGTAGGAATTTGCGTCTTGTGAGCATACAGTTCGGTGTAAAGTTTGGCAAAGGCTTCATTGATCCCCAGCTGGGTCGTGTGGGATGTCCCATCGGCGTCCCGTATCGCCACTGGGAGGTGTTTGGGGTGTTCCCGCTTGCAGAGCCAGGCCAGTAATCTCCCTGGTTTATCCGATTCTTTGTGGGATCGGGTGGTGTGTGTGGTGAAATCAAATTTCTCTAGTCTTTCCCATGCTTGTTGACATTCTGCGCGGGCTTCCTTCAATTTGTTCTCGGCCTCTGTGGAGTTGTCGTGAGCAGACTCTAGCCGGGAGATCTCAGCTTCTTGTGCTTCAAGCGTTCTCTGCAATTGCCTGCGAGTACCACCGGCTCTCGATATAATTTCACCTCTGGTCACCACCTTCATAGCTTCCCATAATGTGCCCCAGGAGGATACCGACCCCATGTTGATTTCCAGGTAATCTTCCAATTTTTCGGCAAGGTCTTCCCTGAACTCGAGATCTTCAAGTGCTGCAGTCGGCATCCTCCACATGGGGATCGGGGGTCTGGGGCCCCTCAACTGCCATAGCATGGTCAGTGGGGAGTGGTCGGAGATCATTCGCCCCAGGTACTCTGTAGCTGCAGCATGTGGGGCGAGCTCCTTGTTGATGAACAGGTAGTCAATTCTTGTATGGACTCCGTGAGGGGCTGAGTAGTGGGAGTAAATCCTGTCAGCCGGATGATGTTCCCTCCAGATGTCCACTAGATTGAGCTGCTCCAGAGTTTCCCTCAGGGCACGGGAAGCAAGGTTGGTCGGGTGTGGGGGGGGCAGCGATCTGTCCGCGGTTGCGTCAGCAACACAATTGAAGTCCCCTCCCCATATGAAGGTGCGGTCCCGGTGCCGAATCAGCTTTGTAATCATTGTGGCGAGGTACGCCGGTATTCCGTGGTGTGGGAAGTAGGAGTTGACCAAGCAGACTGGGGTCTGTTCCATTGTGCCCCAAATCACTACGTATCTCCCTTCTTTATCTTGTTCACTCCCCTCCATCTGGAAGGGCACATCCGGGCTTATCCATATTAGCACCCCTCTGGCATATTTGGAATAGGGGGACCCTCTCACAGTCCCAGCCCATCGGTCTGCAATCTTGGACATGGCCTCTGTCGTGAGGTGAGTCTCTTGAAGGAGTGCAATCGATACTTTCTTCCTCTTGAGATAGGATTGTATACGATTGCGTCTGAGGTATGAGCCCATACCCCTCACATTCCATGTCATCACAGTGAACTGTGCCGCCATCGGGTCTGAGTTTCGGATTTAATGCGGGACTCGGTCTCCGGAGTCCGGCTCTGCTTTAGTCCTCCGTAGGCGGGCTGCGGGGGGAACGACACAAAGTTCCAGTCGTCGGGGTCACGTCCCGGACCCATCTCGGTCTTTGTTGGCGAAAGAAGCGTGAAGACTGTAGAACTAATAAAACTAATAACAGAACTCAAACTGGTGCGCCCAGCGTCTACAACGTTGTCGTGGTGCTCAGGCGCTCTCGAGCCGTCGGAGCCCATCCGGGAGTCGGGCGCGAGCTGGGTCAGGCGGGTGCCTAGACCGGGTGAATTCTACGCTGGGGGTGGGGCGAGGGCCTGGCGGCGGAGCCGAGCGAGGCCGTTTCCGAGTGAAAAACTGAAGTTGGATTACCTTCTGTGTTCCAGCGTCATGTACAATGATTCTTACTGTTACTTGGGGGTCGCTTGTGAGATCAGGGGGGGTTGGGCCTCATTCCGTGAGTTGTCCTTGCCATCCGCCAGGTTATTATCCTCTAGCCACATGTTGGCTGCCTCTGGATTATCAAGGAATACCAGCCGCTCTTTGTAGACGACCCTGAGGCGTGATGGATATAGCAATCTGTATTTTAGGTTCAGTTGTCGGAGC
The DNA here is from genome assembly GCF_040938575.1 of Ambystoma mexicanum. Taxonomy (NCBI): domain Eukaryota; kingdom Metazoa; phylum Chordata; class Amphibia; order Caudata; family Ambystomatidae; genus Ambystoma; species Ambystoma mexicanum. The sequence continues at coordinate 1,078,155,929 of NC_090935.1, read as the reverse complement.
CTAGCTTTTATCGGGATAAATGAATTCCGCTCTCTCTGAACCTTCTGCGTGCAGTCCGGATAGATAGAGATTTTGGAGTCCCCTCTTTCGATGGGGCCCCCCTCCCTGGATCGCCGTAAGATAGTTTCTCTATCCTGAAAGTTCAGTATCTTAGCGATTAGAAGTCTGGGGTGCGATCCAGGGGGAGGGCGCCTCTGGAGGGATCTGTGGGCCCTCTCGACTGAGAATCCCTGGGTCAGTTTGCCGGCCCCTATTTCTTGCAGCAGAAGGGTTTCAACGAAGGATGTGGTATTTGCCCCCTCGTTCCCCTCCGGGACACCCAGGATCCTGATGTTGCTCCGTCTGGCCCGACCTTCGGCCTCCTCCGCCTTTTCCTCCAGGAAGGCAACTTTCCTCTTCAGGAGGGCAACTTCTGAATTCATGGCTGTGGTGGCTGTGGATGTTTCCTCCGTCGACTGTTCGACGGTCGCAACCCTCTCCGCTAAGTTGCGAGCGTCTTGGCGGATCAGTTGAATTTCAACTTTGAATTCGTCGATCTTAGAGTCAATGTGCATTTTTAATGAGGCTATGGCATCAAGTATCTGCGAGTGGTTATTGGCGGCCACCCCCTCGCTCGTCCGGGCGGCTTCAGAGGAGCCGGCCCCGGCCAGAGCGGGGGTCTTCACCTTAGCGGAAACAAAGGAGTCCATGGTGGCGGCTCTGGACTTATTCTTGGCGGCCATCTTGAGGTGATGGTTGCGGATGTCCTAGGCCTCAAAGGATAGATCGCTTGCGGAGTTGCTAGTGGGGCCCTCTGCTTAGCCGAATTTCGGGCCGTGAGCTGTGTTTTGCCCCGGTGTCTGGTTGTGCGGCCCACAGAGGCGAGTTTTAGAAGAGTAAGGGTGGGCGGGAAGCCGCGCGCCTTTTCTTGTGGGGCTGGATCGGTAGAGTGACCCGAGCCAGGCCAGTCCTCTGTCAGACGGGCGGCACCGGGGGGAGTCGTTTTACTTTCTCGTGCTTCCGCTTCTCCCCATCAGGCCTGGAAGTCCGTTGGGGGAGGGATACCCCTCGTAGGCTCCGCTATGCAATGCGAGGCGCCATCTTGGATCCGACTAGAGCGGGAGGGGGAAGAGCCGTTTTGGGGCCGCAGCTGCGTCCGGGGGTCCAACTCGGCGGGCCGAATAGTTATTCAGATGCAGAACCGCTTCCCCCAACCGCACATCCCTCTGCAAGGGCTGGGGCCGCACGTGAGCCGGAGAAAAAGGATCAGGAAACGGCGTCTCGGCCGGAGCTCGGCAGATCAGCTACCGCTCGCCATCGGCACCAAGCCACGCCCCCCTTATCTCTTTTATATGAAAATATTTTGGAAGTGTGGAATTGCTTTGTGGCACCTCCTGAAATTCGATTAATACTGCATAGTTATGGTTAGCCGTTTTTTGTCATATTCCAGTATTTCCATATCCTGATTCTCTACTTCAGTGCTCTGATTCTAAAATAGAGTTGTAGTACAGATTGTGAAAGTATACACTTTCATGCTTGGATAATCGCACAGTACTGACAAGATGAACCAAAGACTAACAACATCAACAATGTCTTCCCATGATGTTAAGCCTGCTACAGGCACCAGGCTCTCAGTGCAGACATTGTTACTGCACTTCATACAAGCAGATATGTTTACACAAAAAGTAAACATTTCTGTGAGGTTGGTGTTACATGACAACACGATAACTAACTAAAAGATTCTCCATTTGTTTTTCTGATTCTGTTTTTCCAGCCACACACAAAGGCCATGCACTAAGGCCTTCAGCAACCCCTTTCTGGCCCTGTCCGGACCTGTACCTGTGCCAGTCTAAACCCATGAATGCCATTGTCCTGCAACAACTTCCACCATCTGCAAATCCTGCTTTGCACTATCCTAACTCCTACCTACCTTGTGGTGCCTACCTGCACACTCCTACTGGGAGGTAAGAAAATCACTCTCTTTAGCGTTTACAATGATGCTAACACCATCCGATCATGTCCCCCCACAGTTACCTTCAATGCTCCTTGCAGCCCAGGGACCCATTCACCCAGACCCGCTGCCAGCCTCTCACGCATCCCTCCCTCCCCTTCCTAGTAGCAGCCATGTTACCTGCTGCACCCAGTCTATGCGCTGACTTGTGCGCCATTTGCCTACCTATGCCACACCACTATCTTGTGGCTATGACAACTGACCCTCATATCCTGCCCTCCACTTCCTCCCTCCCACCACCTCAGAACCACTCCCCCCTAATTGCCCTGACCAGCACTGTAATGTGATGGATGGACCACTACGAAAACAGCCCATACGATCTCTCTGCCTAGATGTCATGCAGCACAAGACCACGTTCCTTCTGCCACCAGCCACACTACCTGTAACCAATTACTTCACTTTCTCCAGTGAGTCACATTGGGACACACCACCCCAAACCCACACCATTCCTTCCCTCTATCAATGGGATACTGCACCACCCCCAATTTCTTGGCCAGGCCCCCCACTAGTGACAGTAGGCCACCCTCCACGCCCTTTCTTGTGGAGGCCATCCCTCCACCACTATCTCTCCACTGCCATATTACTCCTGTTTGGGCCACCAAAGACACTACAACCTGTGCTCCTGAACTTATTTGCACTCCCTTGACCTACAATAACTCTCCTACCCTATAGTAGCCACGTTCAGACTACACAGACTGTCCAGCCAAACCACACAGCCTCCACCACCCCAACACCTCCCCACCACCTCCTTCTTACCAGTTAACCCAGTGGCCTCTCCCTCACATACCCAGAACACGCCACTCAACTGTGCCCTCATCAATGCATGCTCTTTGGGTGCCCAACGCTATAGAGATCAATGATCTGATCTCCAATAACCAGATTGATTTACTAGCCTTGACTGAATCTTGACTACATAGTGCCTCCAGCTCTATGCTCAGCATGGCCATACCTTGTAACTACTTGGTCTGACCAATGTCATTGGTGGCAGAGTCAGCCTCATTGCCATATCTGGCCATCACATCCGAACCCTCCCTCTGCCTCCCATCATGGGGTGTGAAACTCTACTACTAAAAGTAAAAACCAACCCCCAGACTTCATTCAACATCCTCCTGCTCTACCGACAACCAAACACCTCCAACACACACAACTCTGATATTCCGCTTCTTATCTCTCCCTTCCTCAAAAAAGCCACTAAATGTATAATCCTTTGTGATTTCAACTTGGAGTTCAATGATCCTGAGGATAACAAAGCTGAGGCAGCAATCCAAGCGTTTCACGACATTGACCTTCACACCACTTGTTTCTGTCCCCAGCCATGTCAAAGGACGCACCCTTTATTGGATATTGATAACCAATTCTACTATCGACATCCCTCACATCAGCCTAGTCCCCTGGTATGATCACCACTTGGTTGAATTTAAACTTCATCACACTAACCACTCTACCAGCACCCCTTCAGCACCAACTCATATCCTGGTCAGAGGCACACGTAATCTCTCTCTCGCGAAACTCTTAAGCCAACCCTGCTCACTCTCCTTGAAGTACCTCGTTCCAATTGCAAGGGCCCTAATGCACTCGCCAACCATAAGCATCAGAGCCTCCTAGCCTCTCCTGATCAACATGCCCCACTAAAAAACAAAACCTTTAAACACCTATAGCCTACCAACATCTGGTTGACTGATGCACTAACCACGCTCCTTAGGAAGAAAATAGCCATTGAACATCTGCACAAGAAACACTGACCCCTATTAATGCCACCCTCCTCGCCATCACCTCTAAAGCCTACAAGGCATATATTGTTCCACTAAAGCTGCCTCCTATGGCCACAGAATCACCAACACAAGCTCCAACACAAATGAATTATTCTCCATCCTGTGAGAATTAGAAAATCCAGGTATCCCCCCACCAAGGCGAAACCTAAAAAAGTATGGTGCACCACAATACAAATCGCCCACTCCATCAACTTTTTATGCAGCACAATTACGGCCAAGAAAGCCTTACTAGCTGCTAAACCCACTCCACAAAACTCCTTTGAGCAACCTGACCTGAGTAAGCCTAACACCCTGTATGTGTGGCACCCATGCTTCTCCTTCCTCCCTGTTACCCAAGCCACTGTTCTAGACACCATCCAATCCTTTAAACCTTCTAACTGTAAACGAGACTCCTGACACACTTTCATTATAAAGCTCTGTGCCCTGATTCTTAGCCCCATTATCACTTATTTTGTCAACTCCTTTAAATCCTGTGAAGTACCCATCAGTACTTAAGCAGCCTGGGTCACCCCACTGCTAACAAAAACCTCTCTGGACCCAGCAGTACCCACCAGCTACAGGCTCATTACAACAGTACCTTTTTTGTTCATAATCCTAGATCATATTGCTAACCTCCAATCCCAACAATTCCTTCAACAGCACTCACCCCTTGGCGCCAGACTGTCTGGTTTCTGCCCGAAACACATTACTGAAACGGCTCTTCTTGACATAAAAATGCAACTTGACAGTATCAAAGACTCTAGCAATCTCGCCCTCCTTCTCTTTTTAAGACATGTCAGTGGCATTTGACTTGGTGGACCACAATCAGATCTGCTATAACCTCTCATTCCTCTTCCACTTCTCCCCTGAGGCAGTCTGTTTGATAAAATCCTTGCTTATCGATTGCATTTCCAGAGTATTCATTAACAACCTCTCAGCTGATCCCATCCCTGTCCCCGTAGGCATCGCCCAAGGCTCCTGTCTGTCTCCAATACTATACAACACCTATACCAAACCCCTCTTCAGCATACTTGATGCACTGGTGATCACCAACACCAACTTTGCGGACAACATGCAAATGTGTGTCCCTATTATTGGTAAATATTCTAGTGACTCTGACACTATCAATAAAATATTCAGTACTATCTAAAACTGGATGGCTACCCACAACCTCTGCCTAAATGATGAGAAGACAGAGCCACTCATTGTGGGCTCCCCCTCCTGCCTTAAATCACTCAATCCATCCTACTCCTCCTTGATTGTACGACCATCCAAGTCCTTAAACATGACAAATCCCTGGGGGTCTACTTTGTTGCCGAACTATCTATGACCAGGCAGGTCAATGCCCTTCCCTCTTCAACAGCCCACAATGCAAAACTCATATCACTAAACAGACATTTCTTGAGCCCCAACTACTGTCTGGTCTCCTGTAGGTCCATCATCTTGAGCAAACTTGAGTACTGTAACATGCTCTTTAAAGGAACGTCAGCCTCCAACCTGGCTAAATTGCAGCTGCTACAAAACAAAGACCTACATGTGGCCTGGGCCACCGCAGATCTGACCAAATATCTGCAACTCGTTGTGAGGTCCATTGACTACCGATAAAAGTGCAGATTGACTTCAAAACATCCTCCATTGTGCACTGCTGCATATATAACAAAGCCCCTCACTACCTGAACAACCACATCGCAAGAAAACTCCACTGTGGCTGCCTCCGATTCTCTAACCACCTCACCCTAGCTGTCCCACGTTTTCAACTGACCATAGCAGGAGGAGTGAGCTTCAGTAACACTGCTCCATCTCTCTGGAACTCACTTCCTCCTCATTTGAGGAACACACTCTCACACCCTGCATTCAAGAGACTTTTGAAAACTTGACTGTTCAATAAGTATGACTCAATTCACTCTGAATCGGCATCTCTACTTAATGAATTGATTATTGCCTTACTACCTGATTGTCTGTTTACCTTTTATTCTTCTGTACAAATGCTGTGATACCCGTGGGTCTGGAATTACACAAACGTAAAAATAAAATGGAATAAATAGTATTACATTTTGCATGCGCAACCAATAACCAATACTCAGTGGGGCTCACGTTTGGAGTAATGTAAAATAATTTCGTAAAAGCCAATTTATGCATTTACGTTACTCTTAATTTTTAAGCATGTGTTTGGCAGAAAGGGTCCATGGATCGCAATTTACAATGCTGAATTCCCCTTCCTCTCCACCATACATATACTCTGGCATTTACACCAGCAGGACATGTCCATGCTCTTGTAAATGCTGTGGCATCATAAAAAAGCATGTATGGTCCATAGGAATGCAAATATTTACGGAATAACAGGATGATAGGTGCTTGCGCACCTTCCCAGCGTACTAGCACAGAGCTCAACTTTATTCCTTGGCACCTAGGACGGGCAAACCGAGGTCCGGTCATGCATAGTCGCGGCTCCCTGGGCATGATATTACAGACTCAGCGTCCATTTCAGGGACATTCTTTCTGATGTCTATGGAAAGTAGGAGGACATTGGTCACACGGCCAATGTATCTTTCTTCAAAAACTCATCAACTTGATGATGCTGACATCACTCAGCCGCACTATAGAAGGAAAGGGTCATCCGGCAACACAGCATTCTCGCGACAGTCCTCTTAACCACACCATAGATTGTTTTTGGGGTCCTATAGGTATTCCTATTTTGTTGTTTTGTCTATTGTGTTTTCTTGATTTCAATCCCACTAACAGTGTAGTCTGTGTTATCTGCTACACCACAATAAGACTCCAAGAGAGTTCTCATATGCTATATGCAAAGGGGAATCTGTTTGATAAATCAGGGAGGGGATTCGGAACTCATCAATCCTTGACCTGCCCTATTTTGTACACTTTGTGGACTCGTATTTGATCCATCCATAGGGGTGTGTCAAGAAGTGGCCCTGCCTGCTGGGAACTCCCCTTTACTCCAGGCTAGATCCTGGGGAGTGGTGATTAATCCAGGTTCTCTAAAGTATAGCCTGGGCACATGCCATGACAGAGGACAACTTTGAGTTGATGAAAACTATTTAACAGAAAAGGTTTCCTCAAAACATTAGACCCCCCAAGAAGTAATACAAAACATATTAATGTGTCATTGATTATACAGGTACAGATGCCGAAATGAGTTTCACATCAATATATATTTTAACCGTTTGGCTAAATGTTCAATAACTGCTGTCTTCAGCATTTATTCGAAAGAACAATCTCTAGTCAAGTGCCATGTACTATAACAGTTTTGATGCTGAAAAAGTGTATTTGTATTTTCATGTGGATGCCACAGAATATGCATTACATAGAATTACTTTTGAATCATTAATGAGTAAATTGCTAAGCACTTTGCGAGTGCACCATGTTTTGAGGAAACGTCTTTGGTTGCTACAATTCAATGGAACATTGCTGTATTTCTCTATCATCAAAGCATACTCTCTGCAACCTGATACAATTATTAATCACCACAAGAAGCTATGGATGGACTGGCTAGCCACTTGTCCTCCTCATTCTCTCTATAGATGTAGGAACCGTTTAAGTAGGAGTTCATGTCTACCATCCAACTTTGGATAGTTTTGAGGTGCTGATGAAGATTGAGCTGGTATTGATTTTATTATCCAACTGGGCCAATAGCTTGGAATTGTTGGCACACGGCTGAAGGTTCAGGTTGCTAAGGGTATCATATTGGCATTGAACAGCAAATGGATAAAGGTGCCCCTTGAGGGCAGCATGTGGTAAAGGAAAGTAGTTTGACAGAAACTCACAGGGTTGCGCTTGGGAAGATTTTCTGCAGAAAGGGTCAGGTTCTGAATTGTCTATGTTAATTGTAGTTGGGTCAATAAGGTATCCCGGACAATCAAATACTAATGGCAGTCAGCTCTGGCAGGATCAGTACAGTGGGTTGTTCTTCCTCCAAGGAGTCAGGACTGTCTTTCCCTAGGAATAGAGGAGTCAACTCTTTTTTCAAAAGGTTAAAAAGCCAGATTTTGGAAATGAACGTGGAAGATGTCTTGGGTACAATTCTTCCATTGTACTTTGCCCATGAGTGCTTAGATCTAAGCTTCATAATGGAGATTGGCAAATGGTTTATGATTACAGATTCTTTTGTTTTTCCAGTGGAGTGATAGTGGGTGATTTGATGACTGCAAAGAGTCAAGCTGCCCAGAAGGAAGTTACATTACAAGTATAATTCAGGGTGAGTGTTGAGATATAGGGCCTCATTACGAATTTGGAGGTAGCTCCTCCAAACTAGGGTCCGGGTTCCCTGAATGGGGAAATACCGGGCCATTCTGACCTTGGGGGGCCTGGTATTTCCTCATTCAGGGAACCCTGACCAAGTCCATCCCCATTCCCATTTGAGCCCCTATAGGGCTCAATGGGAATGGGGATCATGCTAACAACGGGCCTGTTAATGACTTTCATGCTAACAACCAAATAAGTGAGTATCTTCTCATGTAGTGGGTGGACGCTCTTCGAAGGATGATATGGAAACATTTGGAATCACTGCTTTGGGGGAGTTTGCTGTGGGTTGGTATTCTCAAACTGATGGTAGTAGTCTTGTATGAATATTATTATTCTAGGTCATTTGCCTGTTTTGGGACAGAGTAAGGTTGTGCATTTCGGAAGTCGGATTGTACAAAGCTTATCACTTTTGGAAAGCTATTCCAGATTTGTTAAACAAACTTTGTATTTTGGTACAGAAGCATTCCGTGTTTATATGCCAGCTGGCTTTCAGATAACCTCTAGCTTGAACCTGATATGATAATGGGCCTCCTTGGGTGGTATCCCGTAGTAAATCCACCAGAAAAACGCTCAACGCAATTACCGTTATCGACACTTGGTCCGGCGGTATTGGCATCAGATAACAAGTGGTGGTGGACGTGTAAATCCCCATTGTTTTAGACCATATGACTCATTGGGGCATTTTCGGCGCATCTAGCATGGTGGTAACTGTGTCATGATAACTACACCAAAATGGGGTGGAAAGTCAGTGCATTCACCCCCAGCTCGTAGCTGTAGGGAAAATCCTCCAACTTTCCCCCAAACCTGTGATTGGGTGGTGCAGCAATGCAGCGGTAGCACTATTACCACTGCATTTCTACCGCACCAAACACCTTCTGATGAGGCCCAAAGTGTCTTTTTCTGTTCTTAAAAGATATCCAAGCTAGTTGCAGGTTTCTAACTTTACTTTTGAGTGCCTGTCAAAAACATTTATTGTAAGCTTTTTCTATGTGGTTTCTTTTTCATGTATTACAGGGTAAGCAATTCAAGGGTGTTGGAGATGGACTTGTGTAAAGACTTGAGTATGGTATCAGGTTGGTCTGTAAAGCAAACTGAATGATCAGCTCAATTGACTTTTGGCAGATCAATACTTGGAGAATTGCTTTTCAGATCTAAATGAGCCCAAGGTGTGTTGGTTTTGGAGTGGGAATTTGTGAAGTGCTCTGGAATGTTTAAAGAGAAGATGTGTATGGCTTTCAGATAAGTTTGGCACATCCATGAGTTGGCTGAATCTGAGGCAGACCGTGCTTTTAGGAGCTCAGAATCTGATTTTTAGATAATCTTCACCTGCATATGTAGTGTATCCAAAGATAATGGGCCCAATTCATGGAACAATTTGCACGGATCAAAGTGACTTTGCACTGCTGAAAAGTGACTTTGCACTGCCGACACAAACACTGATTCATGGAACTGTGAAGTGTATGTTTGCAGTGCAAAGTCTGTGCAAAGTCAGTACATAGTCATTTTTGCAGTATACAATGACTTTAAAGGGCCTCATCATGAGTTGGGCTGTTGCCCTTAAATGCAGTGGTAACGGTATTACAGCTGCATTTAAGGGCTGGCCCTTTCACGAGTTGGGCGCTAAATGGGCTGTTTTACCTCCAGCCTTTCTCTGGAGGTGAAAATCCCCTGTTTTCGGCTGTATTACCGCCGGCTGTATTAGCCCACATAATTAGCGCAGAAAGTACCCCATTGAATCCAATGGACCCAATGGGGAATGGGGATTTACCGTTAACACCCAACTCGTGATCCGGCGGTAATACAGCCGGACCGGTCGGTGCTAGGGCTATTACAGTCGGCGGTATTACAGCCGGGAATACAGCCCAACCCGTGATGAGGCCCAAAATGCAAAAATACACTTGGTACAGTTTTTGTCAGCAGTGCAAAGTCACTTTTCAGCAATGCAAAGTCACGTTGAACCGTACAATTGCATGAATTGGGCCCAATGTCCAATCAATCTTCAGGGAAGGTGAATGTCCCAATGGATTAGGTAACCCTTGGTTGGAATCTCAAGCTAACTACAATGCATAGTTCCTAGCACACAGTAGTAACATAAAGCTGGACGGATAAATAAATCCTACACTGCAAAGTCGCGCAAGTCAATTACCTTGAGATTCCTAATTATCAAACACATCCCATGCAGGATGTGTTTAGGTAATGATCAAACCAGCATGGAAGGGATGCATCTAGAGAAAAGCATGTCCTTAATAGTAATGTGTATATCTTCGTCCATTCTGTGAGAGGCACTGTGAGCCCCCTCACACACACACACCTGTTTGCAGTAAGGCATGTCCTCTCAGGTATTACACAGAAATAATAATTCAAGACATCACTTTACTCCAACCTGAAACCAGAAAAATGCAGAGTGAGTGTTTCGTTTATGTTTAAGCACAGATTGCCATTAAAAAAAAACAACATTGAAAATCCAAACACCATAATGCATTGAAGCGACAATAACTTAGTCCATTTGCCAGACTCGTTTATTGATATTTTATAGATATCACAATTTATCTGGGAATACTTTTCAAGCCCATAAAAATGTCTAACTGTTAATACATGAACATCTCAAATGATCAATAGATATGTCTAGTACTTTTGTCCTTCCATATAATGTTGTTCCATTTAACTTCAAAGATCAGGTATGTAGACATATTTTACATCACATACAGCCAGCCTTATAAGGCACTGGTTCACATCTGGCACAATTTCAATAGCATCAATCATTAAAGCATGAAGCTCTACATAATTATTACTTTATACTTTGTTGAAGATTTGCTTATTTTCTATTCTTTAATTGTTACCCGCTTCATAGATGCCAAAATGGCGATGTTGTCCAGCCTTTCCTTTTTTCACTGATTTTGGTTTGATTGGTGCACATATTCAACAGAGCCTGGTTGGCTCACTGGGGTGGCTCAGCACTAATAATTTGATCAATGTATTAAATTCAGTTAAACCCCAGTTTGATCATTTATACTTAACAAATGATTGTGTGGTTGTTCTACTCTATGACGTTCATACTGTAGACGGGCTCTGCTATTAGTCTGAATTCAAATATGTCCTTAGTGTAGCCTCTGTTGGTTAACAAATGCTCGTCTACCTCAAGTGAATTTGGCGATGGGATCTGCCAAAATCAGTATTTTGCCATGATCAGTTGAAAGGGTAGACAGACAATACTTTTTGTTATGCACAGATTGTTCCAGATTGTGACTTTATATTTTAGTTCAATCTACTCCTGCAAAGGACTCCAATGGGGAGAAGTGTTGAAGGTATGAGCTTGTGTGGTGGGTGGAGATGGACGAACAGAGCCTATGAGTGAAGGGGTACTGGTGCTTGCAAGGTCTGCTGCAGTGGAACAAAGCATGCTATAACACCACCCTCAGAAGTAGATTGATCCTATTCTTGCTGTGCTGGGTTTGATCTCCTATGACTCTCGAGTGGACAAAGGATGAAAGTGTAGTCTGCTGATTAAGAAGCGGGCATGCATTGTAAAATCCATCCTGTCTTCAGATGTGAGCTAGCTGTAAAGTTGGCAATTTAATTCTCTTCCTCATTTTTAACCCCTCTTCGGACAGCCTTCCCAATGCAAGACCAAGTAAAAATAACTTGACACATATACAAAATAACAAAATAATAAATGATTAATTATTGCTGGTGAGGCAGAGATTCCAAAGGGTAAAGGAAAGGGTTATTGGTCATTTAGAGGGATCTTCACTTTTTCGTTTCTTATCTCTCTAAATATGTGGGTTCCCCAGTTCCACCTACGAGCATTTGCTGCCTCAATGGGATCGGACTGGTTAAATGTTACCCCAGCCTTTTCCCCTAGAGCACCAATGCCATGCCTATCCCTGTAAATCAGTTTAAATAGTCTGTAACAAAAGCTATATTTTCTAATTAAATGACTTGTGCAGTAAAGCAGAGGAGACATTAGCAAAGTAGCTGTTTAGATTCTCTGTTTACAAGCACAAGAATGAATCACTGAAGAAAACAGACCATATGATGACAGCCTTGGTAGGGACTAGTGAGTCTTTTGACTTTTGATATGGAGGCTTTTCAGTTGTGGCTAGCCATTTGTAATCTCACCACAAGGCCAATGTTTGTGGTGTAACCTGTCCATGCACTTTTAATAAAGGCATCCTCTTGCCACTTCAAAATGCAAAGACTTTTGCCTGTCGCAGCAATAATATAAGTAATCTCTTTTTGCTCTAAAATGCTAATGTGATGAGCTCTCTTGGTCCTGCTAAAACCTTTTCTTGTCAGGGCAATGACCCGTTGGCCAACAAACTGTGTTTGTCAGACCTTCATCAAGGGATCTGGAAATTCCCTCATTGTCTCCTGAATGACTACCTAGGTGCCTCCAAAAAATCCCAAAACCCATCTCTCACAGTGCATACAGTCACAAGCCAACACAAATCCCCATACTAGCCTGCTTCCTTCACCTAGTGTTGAGGTAGTATTATACATATGAATTCAGAAGGATGCTTAAATCGTGTGTGAAGGTATGCACATGAAGGTTGAGGAGATGAGGAGGTACGGTTTGCTCATGAATGGTGTTGCAGCTGGTTGCAGAAGAGAAGCATACTGACAATGAAAGGAAGGAGGTTGAGAGGTAGATGTGGGGTGGGGGTAAGTTGGCAATCCAACAACACTTTAATATTGTATTTGCAGTATCACTGGTGGCCCTTTACAATTTACGGATCTCTGGCAGATCTTATTGGACAGATCTGAGAAAGAGCTAAGGAATGTATAAATGACAACAATCCCTAAGGTGTATAGTTCCATTGCAAATGAGAACAGGTGTGCTACCCCAGACAAAAAGAAACGTGAAGGCTGACCACATCCAGTGTCAGATTGTGGCTGAACTATGACAGGGTGGAGATAGTTTTTAGAAACACAGGGAGATGAGGCCAACCGTTTCTCCATCCCTGAGTCCCAGAAGAGTCCAACAGGGCAGCAGAGTAAATAATCTTGCACACTGTTTCAGTAAGCATTATAACTGGCACATAACAGGGCATTTTCTAATATTGTAAACAGCAAGTGCTAGATCATGAATACAATGGAAAACGGTGACATTTTTAAAGATAGTCGAAAATGTAAATAACAAAACAGAGAAGGTCCATAGTTTAAGCTGAGCATGAAGAACAATGGTAACATCTATGTACGCGTGTTTGGCCAACTTAAAATGTGCCATCACATTTGATGAGTGTTAATGATAGGCGATGTGCCAGTGACGACGGAAAAGGTAAGGAAAATGGGGGAGGCACCCCGATAACCCGGGCGGTATCCTCCTCCTCCCTCCCCCATGGACAAGGGGGAGGAGCCGGCCAAAGCGTGGCAGGAAAACAAAAAAGCCAGCGAAGGGCAACAAAGAAAAGGGGCAGGGATACCCCTTTATAATGGGCGGGCTCCTTACTGCAGGTAGCATCCAGCCCCTGCAGAAGGACGCCCACCCGCACCATGGAGGAGGATTTCGTTTTGATCTCGTTTTCGTATCGTTGCAGGACCAGAGGAAGCCGTGGAGCAGCCATCGTGGAAAGGAGCAGGAGCAGCCACGAGGAGGGAAGGCGAGCCGAGGGACCAGCTGTGAGGCCGCGGCTCGGGAGCCTGGAGCACCTGTCGGGCGGACAGAACACTGAGGTGACAGCGGAGCAGCGAACAGCACAGGAAGAGCGGGAAGGAGCGACACAGGACCAGCAGAGGTGCCAGAGTTTCTGAGAAGTGAGGTACGGCCAACAAATACCCTCAGGCAGGCATCGCAGTCGCTTGGAAGGAGCAGCAGCAGGAGGGGAGCATGGATCGTGAGGCAGACACAGGAGCAGTCGCAGGGGAGAAACGCACGGTGCCTGTCGGAACCGAATCCACCCGGCCTAAGGGTGAAGAAGGCCCGGGCCTGCCTGGGTGATAACACTGTGAGGACACAGCTGGGCAGCCAAACCAGTTGGCGGTACAGATAGCTCAATTGGGCAGAGCGTGGTTCTAATAAGGACAAGGTCGTGGGTTCAAACCCCGTATTAGCCAATTCAAGGACACAAATTCAGGAGATCTAGGACAATGGGGGAACCTGTCCGTGCAGCCACCCTCTGGCAAAGGACTGACGTGGATCCCCCCTTTTTTGGGCTCCCATAACCCTGCACAAGCACCTGCCAAGGTAACTGGTGCTCGCTTTGCCATAACTGAGCGAATAGCGGCTGGGGACACTACAGGCTGTCACTGGGGACGCTTTGCACGTGTGATAGTTTTGCACAACAGGAGCTGGATAATGATGGCTTTTGCGGCAATACAAGCATGGATTGGGAGGCTTTCATGGCAATGGCCAGGTTGGCTGCTGCCAAACACGGGCCCAACTGGATGGAGGCCATGATCCCACAGCCAGGGGAGGATCAAGCTGGGCCCAGTCAGCGGTCAGACTCGCCTCTTATGTTTCCTGACAACGAGGAAATGTTGAGAGAATTGCATGGACGGATGGTGAAAAAGAAACAGAGGGACAGGGCGGAGCAGAAGAAGAGCCGGCCACAAAGAGGAAAAGAACCATGACACAGAAAGCCAGAGCAAGCAAGGAACAGACCAGAACTGGCAAAAAGCCCAAAGCAACTGGGCCAAGAGGCAAAGGAAGGGCACAGGTGGTTGTAGCCGTACCAGCACCTACACCTGTGGAGGCTCCAGGGAACCGTGGTCCATCCAGCACACCTGCAGCCAGACCGGTGGCAGTGTACGGAGATGGGCCTGCATCCTTAGAGGGAGTGAAAGAAATGATCATGCAATATATGAAGGCATAGGGCAACAGGGGAAATGGTCAGTTATTAAGTGGTAATCAGGTCTCAGCATTGAATAACTCAGACTTCTTAGGGGGGGGGGTAATACAATGCCCTAAGAATGTGCAGCACTAGCAGGGACACCACAGGGATGGGCCTGGTGGGGTCAAGGGTCAGCAGAACCTGGGGTGAACTCCGTCAGTAGCACCAATGGCGTGCAAGGCGGATTGTGGGGTCCCAACATGACACAATATGGGAGACCAATGCCAGGCTTCGCTCCAGTCCGGGTGTCAGTAAGTTCCTTGGTGTGGCACATACCAGGGACTACCAAGGAGAAGGTGTGGAGGAAGGAATTTATTGAAATCTTAGACTTAGTGGGAATGGAACCCTTGGGGGACGGTATAAAGAGAAGGAGAAGAGGGACAGGGAGAAACCCAACGTGGAACCAACTATACACAACTGGCTAAAGGCATTCAAAATGTACACAATTATGCTAGAGAGATACCCTCAGGATGCATTGTCAATGACTGCTTTTGAACAGTATATCCACATTCTGTATTTGAAGCATGGGGTAAAGGTTGGTTAGCGTATGACCGGGGTTTTCGCCTAAAAATGCAAGTCTGGCCAGCATTGTCTTAGGATGGGATGGACATCGGGGGATTCATAGATAAAATGGTGCCCACAAGTGAAGGGGGGACAAGGCCCAAGGGGAAAAACCACAAGTCTGGAAGGGCAGAGGAGGTTACTCCCAACGGGGGAGGGCGTCCTTTCGCAGGCACTCTTCCTGGAACAGCCGAGCCAGCTACCAGGTGGAGCAAGCGGAATGCTCGAGTTTTAATGCTGAGGGGGATTGCCCCTTTGTCAAAACATGCCGATTCAGGCATGGACGGGGGAGGGGCACAGGCGCAACTCCTCAGCCAGTGAAGGGAAGCGGAGGAGCAGCCCCAAAGAAAAAGAGAAAGGAAAGAGGGAATGATGGAAAAACGCTCATGTTAACGTGTACATACCTGCAGGTGCCTCAGATTGTGATTAAAAATTGTATTCCCACACCAGTCAACCTCCAGGCAATGACTCCCTGGTTAAATACATACCACAACAGTGGTGATGCAAAACTGCTATGGGAAGGATTCAGGTGGTTTTCAGAATTCCATGCACAGAGGTTAAAAAGGGCAAGGAGGCACTTAATTTGCGGTCAGCATTGGGGATACCGGAGATGGTGGCGCTTAAGGTAGACAAAGAGGTCAAACTGGGGAGAGTGGCTGGCCCATTCACGTGTTGACCAATGGAGAATTTGGTGGTATCTCCCTTAGGTTTGGTCCCTAAGAAGGAGGAGGGGGAGTATCGCTTAATCCACCACCTCTCCTTTCCTGAAGACGAATCAGTGAACGATGGCATAGCCGTAGAGTTGTGTCGAGTGCAGTAAGCCTCTTTTGATGATGCGGTGGAAATGGTGAGGGCGGCCGGGAAGGGGGCCCTGATGGGAAAGGGCGACAATGAGTCGGCGTTCCGCTTATTGCCTATTCACAAAGAGAGTCAACACTTGTTTGGTTTCAAGGTACAGGACCAGTACTTCTATGATAAATGTTTTCCTATGGGGTGCGTCATTTCTTGTGCTTATTTTGAGGCATTTAGCACCTTCTTGGAGTTCGCAGTAAAGCAAGAGTTTCAGGAGGGGGGTATATTGCATTACCTTGATGATTTTCTGTTCATTGGCAAACAAAGGACCAAGGAGTGCGGTTCCCTCATGAGTACATTTAAGGGGTTGATGAGGGAAAAAAGTTCAGAGGGAGTTGTTCAGGAGCAAACAAGGTGATGACCCCATTCAAAACTCAGCGGTGGGATCTGATTGGGGCAATCTGAGTTCCCTGATTCACACAGCGCTAGCACCAGGCACGGCAAGAAGATACAAGGCATGCTGGGAACGGTTCTTGGCATTCCAAGAGGAGGTGTTGTTGGAAGGGCAGAGGGAGCTGCCGGTAAGGGCCTTTGTGGGCTTGGGCTGGCAGGCAGGGAAGACCAGAGCATGGATGGCCTATAACGTGGCTGCAATCGCCCTTTATTCTAAATTGGATGGTAAGGGTGACCCCACAAAGGAACACTACATTGTAATGGCCATGAAAGGCTGGGCAAAGCAGGTGAAAAAACCTGATGAAAGTCGGCCCATTGACATCATTAAACTGCATAGATTGGTTGGATGTTTAAGGTAAATTTGCCATGATGAATATGAGGTGGTTTTGTTCAGGGCGGCCTTCACTCTAGCTTTCTTTGGGGCATTTAGGGTGCTCAAACTGGTCCCGGAGAACAGGGTTGCCAAGGGAGCAGGGTTTCTGCAATTAGGTGATGTACGCATGACAGAGGGTCGGTTAAGCATGTTACTAAAAAAGTCTAAAACCGACCAGGAAGGGAAAGGGTGTACAGTGTCTCTCCAACCCATCGCAGGGAGCATAGTATGCCCAGTCAGGGCACTGATGGCCTTCCTCGAGCAGAAGCCACCGTCAGGGGGGGGAACTCCACTTCTCATTCACGGGGATGGGTCCGCCTTGAGCCGCTTCCAGGTTAGAAGGGTCACGGACATGGCGCTGGGGAAAATTGGCGAAACAGAAGGAGTGTTCGGGACACATTCCTTTAGGATGGGGCAGCCACGTCCACCACAGACATGGGCCTGGGGGCGGAAGATATCAAGCAGATAGGGAGATGGAGGTTTGGGTGTTTTAAGAGATACATCAGACCCGAGAAACTGTAAGGTTGACAGACTGCCTTCTCATCCCATTAGCACCAGCCCGGAGGAGAAGGAGATCCGTCTGGGTGATAGGACACTCATTTGTGTCTAGGACTGGGGCAAGCTGGACGGCGGACCAGGAAGAGTTAACGGCCGGCAAGTTCAGGATCTGGTGGCACAGGGTGCCAGGGATGAATTGGGCACAACTGCAGGGGCACAAGCGCAACTTGCTGGGTAAGCAGCAAAAACAGGACGTATTGGTCATACATCTGGGAGGCAATGATTTGACAAGCCTGGGGAGGGGGGCTTTGATGAGGGAAATGATGTTCTCGTTACAGGCGCTGGCAGGGCAATTGGGAGAGACGGAAATCATCTGGTTGGAAATAATCCCGAGACAGGAGTGGAGAGGCGCAGAAAACCACGCAGCAGTTGAGAAGTCTAAAAGAAAATTGAATTGTGCAATGTCAAAATTCTGCAGGGGCAGAGGTTTCGTACAGATCAGGCACGGCCTGATTAACTTGAATCCTCCGGAATATTACCTAAAGGATGGTGTACATCTGTTGGCAATGGGGATGGACCTCTTCTATTGGAATGTATGCACTAAACTCCTGGAAATGTATAATAAGGAAAAAGAGGGAGCCACGGCTGGTGGTAACCCACCTGTGGCGTGGTGGTGTTTGGGCGACTAAGCACAAGAGACAGACTCCGGATGAGCCAGGAGAAAGCCGGAAGGGTCTTCGCTCTTCTCAGACGAGCACCCCTTGGGAGCCTAAGCGGCAGGGGCATCTGGGGGTAACAATAAGGGCTCAGCTTCCCCCAAAGAAACGGCGCTCTCCCCGTCCAGGAACACCTGCATGGGCAGGCGAGGCTCGGGTGCAAAGGGTTGGGAGAGTTGGGCCTACACTGGACTTTTGAAAGGAAAGGGGGAAGCAGGTTGTTGGACACGGAGCAGTCTCTGCATCTTCAGAGTTATTTCCACTAATGTGTGCAATGTGGTTTTAATGTGTTGTGGAAAATAAATCTGCGGCACAGCACATGCTATATGATGGGTCCAAAGGGACGGATGCACAGGTTATGATTCCACTCAAGAGACAGTAGATTATTTGCTTTGCTTTGATGACACTTGACAGGGAGTCTCCTCCTACAACTCTCTATGTAGCGAGATCAAACATCTTTTTGTTTTAAAAAGGTCTGCCCCTAAGGGTTTTTTGTAACTGTGGACAGATTCCTCATGTCTTGGAATCTTAGAGGGAGTATGGCCTAAAAGAAAGCCTGCACCCAACATCAGCAAGGCACACTCTTAATAGAAAGTATATGTACGGCTAGAGAACACAGA
This sequence comes from Ambystoma mexicanum, assembly GCF_040938575.1. Classification (NCBI taxonomy): domain Eukaryota; kingdom Metazoa; phylum Chordata; class Amphibia; order Caudata; family Ambystomatidae; genus Ambystoma; species Ambystoma mexicanum. The sequence goes on along the minus strand of NC_090935.1, from coordinate 1,078,137,085 downwards.
ACAAACCATTCCCCTCTTCAAAAGGGGAGTTGTCTTTCTGTTAAAAACCAATGTATACAGGTGTGAAACAAAGTGCAACGAGCAGGGGTTGGCTGTTTTGTTTCTTCACAATCACTTTGCTTTGTACTGCAGCAGCAGCATCCCAGGAGGTGCTTGGGGAGCAGCCATTACACAGAGAAAGTCTCCCTGGAACAAACCTTTCAGTTACGCTGCCTTTTGCTAATGCAATGTGAATTACAGCCTTACTCTGGGGCTTTTGGATGACAGCACTGCTCCACGCTAATTTCATCACAGAAACACTTCTAAGCGTTTTGTGGAGATTAAATTAATTTTAAATCCTGCAGAGCTAATCGATCCTACAAGGCACGACAAGCTCAGAAAACTTTCCGTCATGGAGCAGTGAAGGGAGAATGTTCCACAAACTTTTCCAGGTGGGCCTCTGAAGGCTGCGTCGTTGCGTCACTGAATGAGCGTCGGGCGGAGGGAACCGTCACTCGAAGGCTGTATACTCTGAACAAGACTGCAGGATGCATGTTTTCACAGCGGGTTTTGTATCGTATTCTAATTACGTTTTGAACAGCGAGTGCACAGAGACTGCTGTCTCTCAATCAAAACCATGTTGTGTTTTAAGTGCCTGCGGCTGAACATATGCTTTGCTGTTACTTGTAGAGGTGTAATAAAAAGCTGGTTTAATGTAACATAACGAATAGTGAACAAGGGAGCGGACAAAGAAGACAGAGAAAGAGACCCCCAGAAGCAGAGCGGAATAGTGAACGTCACTGGCTGGTACTGTCAGCCAGGGTGGACACTTACGTGGACGTTTTCAACAATAAATGCACGTGATGAGCTTGCAACCACTGAGCGTGTATGTAGGAATTCAGTGTGGTTCAGTAATTTGGCTTGACTTTTTAATGCGACATCCTTTTGTTACGTTATGCTATTGTATTCGGCATTTGTAATGAACATGTACCTCTAATGGTCTCTTGGTGCTGCCCTTGTTGATGGATCCGATACAACTGTTGCTGGGGCGAGGGCGGAGGAGTGGGGCAGAGTACTTCCGGGTCTAGATCTTTGAACTTGGCAGGGATCTTCATCCACTGTGTTGTGGTATGTGAACCGGCAGTTCATTCCAAAGCTGGAGGACAAGAACAGGCATATTCTCCAGCACCATGATATCATCAGTAATGGAGGGCCGAAGGAACTTGAGACAAGGATAGGGTTGTGTATGACCTTGTTTTTTCAGACGTTATCGCTTCGATTTGTTCACTGTTCATGGACCATGAACATTCCTTGGAAATGAATACACTGCAGAGCCTGCTTCCAGTGCACAGAGCATCAGCTGGAGAGATTTGGCTAGACTTTAGCTGCCATGTTCTGCAATCTCTAGAGTCAATAGCAGGACCAACTATTTTCAATTTTCATAATGATTATTAGAAAAAACTAGACCAAGCACAGTAGCAATTACTATGGGGGGAAATCCATGTGTGGACAATATGCAGGCCAAGTACTCTGACTTGTGAACTTGAAGCAGGAGACATACCAAATATCCAAGTGACTCATTGCAACCCTAATATCTGCTTTGGACAGGTTTAGCTTGATAATATTTGAAATCGAGTGACTATTTAAAGCCTTGCATACTGTACACAGAAAAGGGTACATTAAGGGCATGTTTGCACATTAATAACAGTTGAATGACTTAATATCCCTATAGTTTCAACTTGAATTGTGGGGTAGGGGTGACACAAATCAGAAAAAAATAATGAGTATCATTGAAATATACCATTATTTCAAATATAATATTTAAACACATGTTTTCTTAATTACTCATTGGGCCATGCTGAATTATTCACAAAGCTATATAAAGGCTAATTTAGTTCTTGTGACTTTGGGTTGTCAAGCATTGCCATCATGAGATATAAAACACCACTAATGAAGATGGAGAGTGTCCATTTTAGTATTTTGAAAGGATCAAATGGAATGTAACCCAGTGGGTGAGATTAAGAGTGATACAGTATTTCCTTGGTTGGTTGTCTATATAGGTGGTTGTGCCAGCGCCCAGTACCATTACAGTGGCAGCTTGTTGGCATGGGCAGATATTACAGTTATTATTGTGTTAAATGGGAGCGTAGAATATTAGTAGCCACCCAGTGGCACAGCAACCAAGTGGCCAAGTATTCTAGTGCACACGTGTCCAAGTGGGCAAGTTTCCCAGTGGGAAAGCACCCCATTTGGGACAGGGTGTTGTAGTCAATTTATTTCTAAATCAACCAGTAATCAAATGTGTCAGATTGGCACATTATTGACAGGGCAGATTATTCGGATGGCAGCCTATCATGGTGGGAGCATATCACTGTGACAATGTTTCACAGGGGGCCCAATATCCCAGGAGCACAATAACACAGCTGTACCATATCAAAGGGGCACCATATCACAGGGGCAAACTATCACCTCAGCAGAACATTGTAGCAGTTAACTATCAGTGTGGCTGACAACTGTATTGGCACACTATCTGTGTGGTAATCTATCAGTGTGGCACACCAGTGAGGCACAATATCACATTGGCACAATATCACAGCAGAAAAAACATTGCTTTGACAGATTACCAGTATGGCAAAGTATCAGTGTGGCAAACTATCAATGAGGTGAAATGTCACAGTGGCAAAATATCACAGTGGCAAAATATCACATAGGCAAAACATCCCAAAGGCACATTGTCACAGCAACAGAACATAACAGCGCAAATCAAAAGTGTGGCAAACTATCAGTGAGGCATAACATCACTGTGGCACAATATGACAGGGGCAAACTATCATAGTGACAAAATGTGTACATCATGCATACCTCCATCAACAAATGATTAAGGCGGGTGACTATCAAATGTACAACCAAAAAGGTAGACTATAGAGATTTCAAATTAGTGCATGTCGGGTGTGATGTTAGAAACCAGTTATCTCTTTGCATGTTGGTACTTATAAACATGGCTTTAAAGCCTGAACCTAAAACTGCAACAATTGTACAAAACTACTAAATGAAGTGTGTTCAAAGCAAGGACTTGAACATCCAAGCCCTTACAGGGCACAACACAAGAGTCTTTTTCAGAATATTATTATATATCATGTAATGAAGCAGCACTGGGTTAATCCTGAGCCGCCATTGCCATTCCTACAGATAGCTGGCTTATTTCCAGGACAAAAAATGGGCTGGAAAAAAGATATCTCAGTGACATGTAGTTATGTGGTCACTCTAGCTGACTATCCCACACCCTCCACTGACACACAACTGCCCATTTGCAATAACAATCAATATACAGATAACATGCAAGCTAAAACCTTTAAGGGTAGCCTGGGAGGTGAAGGAACTGGTTAAGAAACAATTACAGTTATTGATGAATAGGCAGGATTATTGCAAGTACCCAACGTGGCCCCAACAGAACAAAATTAGTTTTAGTGCAGGACAGGCAGCATGGGTGCATGGGCAATAGAAGTGAAAGATTTCCTTATGCAGAAGAGGTTCAGAAATTGCAAGCTATACCTAAACCTACATCTTACCCTTCTCACTCTCACTCTCCCTCAACACCCGCTGACTTCACTCATGTCACCCATCTAAATTGTTCTTTCCTCATTTGGTAACATTTATTTCCACACAGCTAACGCATCTACACCCAAGACTTAACCTCCTAAATGTTTATGCTTGAATGATGCCTGAATATTTATTTTTTCCAAGATGGACTTCAGTATTCAGAGTTAATCAAGCCCTAAGTTTGAAAACAGACCCCTCACTGTTTATCTGGAGCCAGCATAGGGATTTCAGTGTAGCGATAGTGCGGGCTGGTGTTTTCAAACCAAGGATATCTGGATGCATTTTTTCAGACTAATTAGTCATTCACCTCTGACATCTGTGTGCAACCTGTAGTCACACAATTTAATTATGGCAGAGTCGACTTGTAACTTAATCCTTCAGAGGTTGATCAAATGTGCACCTTGACTATCCCCCATCTCTTTTCTATCCACCAACCTGTGTTACTCAATGCTGAGGCAACCTCACACAGATGACAATAACCTAGTCTTCATAAAATCTCTCGAATCCTGGCTGCTAACTGGATCACACCAGGCAAACTAGCATGACACCCAGTAAACCATCCTAAAATGGTACCTAGAACATGAATATCATGTCATCAAGATGAATAAAAACATAGCTTGAACTGTACCAATTAAGTATAACCATGCAATTCCTATAGGACTTCTTGGGAGCCCTAAAACATTTCCACTTCCTCCAAATGTTCAACCTATTAGTACCTTTAGGTTATACAAAAAAACTATCTCTCACACACAAGAGTTATGCCTACAACATAACCTCAAAAGCAGGAATCTTGTGGAGAAGCTAAGACCATATCGCATGGCCTGCTACATCTTTTGCTCTGTTACAAAATGCAAACCCTTTTCTTATGTTATGAAAAGGGATACTGAAGAATGGACTAAAGGCAACACTTCCATAATGTAAGGAGATTGGTTGGTACTTAACAAAAACTGCTCCACAATGGAAGTTCCCTGCATTTCTGAAACAACACATGATAACCGTTTCACATGCCTAAATGCTGTTTATTCTGAGGGTATGCCACCCTACCATCTGTGTACAGTTAGATACTGCACGTTCTGCACTATTTCCAGAATATGATCAGAGATGGCATTTTTGAAACCACAGCTGAGTGGCATTCATTTTCCAAACACTGACTATCCCCCGCCCTCAAATGACTGGCACATCAACGAGAGACAATGGAATGCCTCACATTTAATCAACAACAAAAAAAAAAAATAGAAATCTTAAACCTCCAGCCCGAGAGGCATCATAGCTTTCTGCCAAAAAAAGATACAAAACAATCAGGAAAACATGAGAATTCAAGATCCAATAAGAAAATATGAACCCAGTGGTAGCCAAGGAACTTACCAAGATTTAAAGCATGGCAAAGCTAGCATTCAGAAAGTGGAGCACATGAAGAATGGCCACCACTTTTCCGAAAAGGACAGATGGGATAATTTTACAAATGGTGGAGTTCAAAAGTAAGGCAAACATTCAAGGTGTTATTCTTTTACACCTTACTTTTACACTGTTGGACATTTTAGTGCCTTTTGGAGGTGGAGAAGGTACATGTGAAAGAGCACATGATGCAGAGATTGTATGGTTTAACGCCTACATGACAATCTTAAGCAAGCATTAGTCCAATGGATTGCTATGGAATCTGCTTGATTTTTAGCACATAATTTAAGAAGGATCCATTGTGAATGCTGTCTGCAAAGAATCACTTGCCAGTATAAATTCAATGTTTCATCACACGAAGCATAACACTGTTGAGTTCAGGCAATTCCACCTGTGTTTACACTCTAGTTTTGCAATCTACTTTGAAAAAGTAGGAAGTTTCATGCAAGGGACCCAACAACATGCATGAATGCAATAACGTTGCTGGTCCCATGCATGCAATTTACACCTTTAATAAATATGACCCCTGGTAGATAAATAGTTCATCTAGGATTCTAACAAATCTGGATCTTTCAACTTCCAACAGACCTAGACAAGTCAAACAGAAATGATTTTGGGAACTGACTGGCTATGAAGGGAATAATTGTTTATGCATACCTTTATGTACCGGGAAATCTTTAAACTGAATGTTCCAATGATTGGGTAGCCAGTGAATACATTTAACATCTGACGAAAAAGGCTTGAAGAGGAGTAGACCAAATGCTACTGCCCCCCCCCCTCTCTGGTGATGGACAGGTGCACATGTCACTCAGCGGCCATGCCCCGCCCTGCAGGTGCATTAGGGAATAGACACCATGTAAATTGAAAGTGGCAAGAATAGGTGAAAGGAGTACATATGTACACATTCGAGAGAGATGAAGAATATTACACTGCAATCATTCATGTAGGAAAACACATATATAGGAAAATGCATGCATTTGCCTTCAACATGAATAACATATGAATATATTTAATTAACATAGAAATGCTATGGCAACATATATTCATCTTATTTAAAATTGGATGCCTTAGCATGCAATACAAATGAATACAGGCATTATGCCTTGTAGAAGTTAGAATGGTTGAAGCCAGGGAAATAGTAGTTTAGGCAGGTTTGAGAAAGTAGTCAAATGGAGGGTCTGCTCAAACAGACCCAGGCACACAAACATGACAGCATCAAACAGCAGAAAACACAGTGTGTCCCAAGATTCTTTTTTATAAATGGACTTGGCAGTGAGAAATAGGTAAGCTAGACAGATGATCCAATGAGAATGTGACATACATTCTTATGTCCTTGGCAGGTTGGCCAGCCCACATCATCTCAAAACTGCATTTCAGTCTCTAAGTTACAAAACAAGTTCTGTGACTCATTGAAATGGGAAAGACATTGTTATGCTGGTCAGTAGAGTATGAGGGCAGTGGAAGAGGACATAATGATGCATTTCAGGAAGCATTTCTACCCAATAAGAAAGGGCATTGTATTTTACTCATAGAAACCTGACCAATTTGGTTGTAAGATTCATGTTAGAACAGGACTGATATGTGATGCTCTTCTGGCTATAAATATATGTTAGATAGGAGGGCCTTGAGATGTTCCTCTTTTTCAGCTTATACCATAGTTGACTGAATAAACACTCCCATCTGGCCATGGGGAAACACATGTCTCTATTTCTTCTATTTCTTGCACTTTGTGTGTCTTTATCCAAAGATGGCTGTATTGGGTTATGTCTGAGAAATGACCTTATCCTCACAGGCTGATATGGGGCTGTTCATTTTACAAGCTCTGGGGCTCTTCTGCAGCTTCTGTGACTCTATTTCACTTACCATTCTTCACTCCAGTCTAACCCACTCAGCCGGACACACCTTGGATTCTCTCATGTCAACAGACATCCCCATCTTCAAAACTTTCACTACACCTCTCTCCAGGTCTGACCATGCTCTCGTGTACTCTCATCTGGATCTCCTGGGTCCCCCAGCTAAGCCGCTGCCCGCACTGCCAGTCTCCTTCTCTGTCATTTTACCGATGAAGTGAGTGTCAGTTGCTGCTTTTGCAGCCACTTTCATTCCCCCTCCCACTTCTGCCACTGATGCTCACACTGACACAGCCTTTGCTAACCTTCACCTCTCCATTTCCAACAACCAGGACATCCTTTCCCATGTCATGAGGATCTGCATGATTCCTGACTCCAAGCACAACAACTTGTATGATTCCGACCTAGCCTCTCTGAAATGCAAGTGCAGAATTGCTGAACGGAAGTGGCTGCCTTCAAGGACATCCACTGACAGACTGTCCTGCTGCCTGCTCCAAAGGCAGTACAGACTATCCCCTTGAAGAAGAGGGCCCATATCCAAGCCTACATCTCTGGAGCCACCAACAACATGGATGAACTGTTCAAAATCTGCAAGGAACTCACCAATTTTACTGCAGTCTCCACTTCTCCTCTGCCATCTCAGGCCTTCTGCACTGCACTGGCCTCCCACCTTACAACCAAAACACAGGATACCCTGTCCTCACTCTCCTCTTCTCCCCTACCTCCTCCCTCACCCACTCTCAGGAATCCCCCCTTTCCCTCCAACTCTCCTCTTTCTCGCCAATAGCACTGGATGAGGTTTCTAAACAAGGCCTCTCTATAAAAGTCTCCTCCAAACTGGTATTCCCCTGATCCTCCACAACTATCAAGGACAACGTTGCCTCCCTTGCTCCAGTCTTGGCTGATTTCTGCAGTCACTCCTTTGCCACACGCTCCTACTCACTACCCCTCAAGCACTCCCTTGTGCACCCACTGCTTTACAAATCTTCTGCCAACCCTTCCTGCCTGGCTAACTACCGCCCTATCTCCATTACCCCGTTCTGCGGCAAACTCTTGCAGAAGTTGGTCATCTCCCAACTGATCCACCACACTGGATCTCTTGGTTGTCTCCACAATCACCAGACTGGGTTCAGCGCAGCCAGAGACATGAAAACTGCTCTCCTGTTCACCCAGTAAGACTTGCTCTCAAATTGTGATTCTATCCTCTCGCCGTGGATCTTCAACATCTACCTTGTCCCTCTGGCCCACTTGATCTCCACCTTCTCTCCTCACTTCCAGTGCTATGTGGATGACAAAGAGCTCTCCTTCAAGCTTCCCTCCACTGCCTCATCTTCTTCCTCTCTCATTCCTGAATGTCTGACTGCTATTCAGGTATGGTGCACTGCTAACAATCTCTGCCTTAATGCCAGTAACACTGAGATCATTCTCATTGGTATCCCTGCACTCTCCTCCCCCCCTTCTTTCTGGCTGCCCTCCATGGGTCCCCTCTCCTCACCATCTTGTGAGCTTAAGACCTAGGCATCATCTTTGACTCCTCTCTCTCCTTCTTTCTTTACATCTCCGACCTTGCAAAGTAGGCCAACTTTCAGTTGCACCTCCTCAGAGGCATTCTCCCTTTCCTCACCTATCCCCAGAAACTCAATGTCTCCATAGCTCTGGTCCTCTCCTGTCTGGACTACTGCAACAGCTTCTTCCTCAATCTGCCTCTATCCTCCCTTCGGCCCATCAGCTAATCAAGAATAGGACTGTGAGACTTATCCTTGGCTCAAGCCCAGGGACCACATCTCCCAGCCCTAAAATCTCTCCACTGGCTCCCAGTGGCTGCGAGGATCAAGTTCAAGACCCTCAGCATCATCCACAAGGCTTTCTGGGTTCTGGGATCCTGCTACATCCAACTCTCTCCCCAAATACCTCCCTTCTAGAGCCCTTCGTCTTCTGTCTCCAACTATCTTCAGATCAGACTCTTTTCCAAGCAGAAAGTGGGAGGTAGATCTCTCTCCTTAGCAGGAGCCTCCCTCTGGATTGGCCTCCCTACCCCTATCAGGCTTGAGCCTGATCTCCTTAAGTTCGGGAAGCTTCTCAAGACCCTCCTTTTCTCTTCTTCCTTCTCTCTCCCCCTCCCCTACTAATGCCCCCCCTATGTTGCATTGACTGGCTACCTGGTCCCTTCGGAGTCCTATAGGACACCAGGCCATCCTCACCCAGTCTACCCCAGCACACTGGTCTCTCTGCCACCCCCCACCAACCTGCACTTGCCTTTCTGGGCCCCCTTCCCCTGACTAGCCTGGTGGGGTGTGAATCCCTAATGAGTCTGGTCCTTACACCTAGCATGTGGTCCTCACTCCCTGCATGCCCTGCATCCCATCGAACATGCCCACCTTGCTCCCCATAGCACTTGTCGAGCCCCAGGGATACATTTCTTCGCCTCCTCCCCCCCTGCCGTTTACGCCTCCACTCTGCCCACACTTTCCTCCCACCCTATCATTAGCCCTTCTGCCCAAACCAGCACTTCCCCCTCCCCGCTCCTCTCTCCCTGCACTTCTTGTTAATGCACTTGCACAATCCAAGTGACACAAGGCCTTGTAGGACCGTTATTGTTCTTTTCTTCCCTGCCCCCGAAACCTGCACTTGCCCCTCTGGGCCCCCATGCCCTCACAAGTCTGGTGGGGTGTGCATCCATACTGAGTTGGATCCTTGCACCTAGCATGTGGTCCTCACCCCCTACACTCTCTGCATCCCCTGGCACTTGCCCACCTTGCAACCCCTTAGCACTTGCCTAGCTCCAGGGGCCCTCTTCTTCCCCTACTCCCCCCTGCCCTTTATGCCTCCACTCTGCCTGCACTTTCCTCCCACCCTATCATTATCTCTTCTGCCCCAACCAGCACTCCCCCTCTCCACTCTCACCTCCCTCTTGTACTTCTTGTTACTGCACTTGCAGGATCCGAATGACACAAGGCCTAGTAGGACCATTATTATTGTTTTCTTCCCTGTCCTTCCTTCCCCACCTTTTTTTGTCTTGTGACACCTTGAAACACCATTTTCTGTGAAGGTGCTTTATAAATACCCAATCAAATAAAAAAGGGAAATAATGGGGCTCATTTTGCAAGTGTCCATAATTCGATGCTGAGGGCCTGGTACGTTTACACTTCAGCGTAGCAGGTCCCTGCTGCCAAATAGTCCTCATTTTCACTCTGCTGTGCAAATGAAGAAAATGCTGCCTGACATGAGTACACCTTACTTTTACACTCTATAGAGTTTTGTAAAAAAAATGACCACCGAAAGAGAACAGGACACAAAAATAACATTTCAGATCCTCCCCAACTTCAAAGTGGCGGCCTAAGCATCTTGATAATGATTTACATTGAAAGTACTTGGAAAGGTCACAGACCACAGATTGCATTATTGTAAACATCCTTCAGTGATATACCCCCAAAAGCAATAGTTACCTGTCAGCCTGCACTCATTTGCATATTCAGTATGTGGAAAATCTGGAGGCTTTGCCCTTTCTTCCCTGTGGGAAGCCACCCCCTTTGAGGCTATGAACGTGAGCTCACTCAACAAAACCCTCCCTAGGCATTTGGAAAAACGGGACCTCACTGGGAGTGACTCCACTCAAGGGGACAAGGACTCCCATTCCCATGGGTACCTCTCTATACTGTAGGCTTTATCTGCATACATTGCAATCAGAGAAACTGAAGTCTCATTCAGCTGTGGGAGTTACAACAATACTGAAAGCACCATTGGATGTTTGGTTCAAGACAATGCTTGTCTCTCAGTGGGCTTCACTGCTGAGCATAACCAACACACCACTTTTTGGTCACGGAGCAAGAATAAAGGCACACTCACCCTTGAATGGAGGAGAAGAAACAACAAGCAGAGGCGTGAGCATGCCATTGAGGGGCGAAACCACGCTACACAGTGGAGCCAGCTATGGTGCAGAGAAAAGCAGGAGCGAAGGAGCATTCCACAGAGCCGTGCAGAGTCAGCGTGGCCAAGGTAGAATGAAGTCGGCCTTACCTGGAGGCGTAACCATGTAGATGATATGGCGGGCCCTGTGCCAAAGAAACAATGCTGAAGCCAGAACTCAACAGTGGAACAAATCGTCCGTTAGCAATGCGACAGCCAAGGAACAGTGAAACACTAAAACGAGAGGAACACAAACACGCTCATATCCAGATGGGAAGGCCAGAAAGCTGTGAAAAACTCCACTGCTACTGAGCAGAAACGATCTCACTGGGACAAACCCTACATCACATAATTTACCTGGATTGTTCACAGTGGAGGGGGCGATGAGACCAGAAAGAAAAAGTGGAAGTAGGAAGGATTACCCTAAATCCACAGAAGGGGCATAAAGGCCTGGGGAGAGAAAGAAGCAAGTAACGTGAATGGTTAGAGGAATGCAAGAAACCTGAATATTGTAAGCAGTCAAACGGCTCACAGAAACTCCTGGGAACAAAGAGAGGCAAATGAAAAGAGGGTTTACCAGTAATGTGGGGAGATAAGTGACTGATTGGGGCAGAGAAACCCATGGAAATAAGATGGGCCCAATAAACCAAGTGAAGGACAGATTCAAGGGTAGCACAGAGACACCCAAGATGTGAACCAAGTGAGGAGAAAACAACCCAAGTGGTGGAGAGGTATGAGGAAGCTATCCCTCCACCTAAGGCAACCTAGACATGTGGTCCTTTCAAGATCTTGATACGTTGTTTTATAAACTTGAGAATTTTGACAGAGGGTCTACAACTGTTAAACCAGGGGAAATGATTTTCTATGAATAATCCTTGGATCCGGAACCAGGATGGATTCAGGGAAGCCTGAGGTTGTTTGGGGTGAACAACTCTGAAGGCAGGGCATACTACCTACTTGTTTTTTTTTTAATATATATTATGCTAGGGCCAGTTTAGAGGATACATTTGGACAGAGGATTGTTTTTTTTATATTTTGACTGTTGACAAGCACCTTAGTATAGTTTGGTAGGAATGGAACTCCCCTCGTATGCATATGGCTAGAATGGCATTTTCATTTAAGTTAAATAATATATATAATATACTACAACTGTACTCTGGTCTGAGTCCTTCTTCTGGCTAGCCACATATGGTGTAAAAGTGGGATCTGTAAAACATGATACAAGGATGAGACCCATAATAGTTGTATGCTTATAATCAAATGGAAACATGCCCAGTTTGTATACCCCAGAATCTCTGGTGTTTGACAACAGAAGAGTCCTTCTTCTGGCTTGACAGAAGTAGAACATGAAAGCACTTAGTGAAACCACACAATGTGCATTGAATAGGCAATCTTTGTCTGAAGCCATGCATCTGTATTTGTAGTTGTATTTGACCCATGCATGGGTCACATCATGGTGTATTACTGTATATACACATATACACCAACAGAGTGGGACCTCACTAGCTTATGAGCCCACACGTCTCTTTGAGACCACCTCCATGCTCATGCTTTATTTTGACCATCTCTCACACAAATACCATGCTTAGCATAGCACCTGTTAACACATGGCCATATTGATAACCAAAGACTGCAACAGTTTCTAAAAGTATATCTTAACGACACACACAAACACCAACTTCACCATGATGTTTTTTCTCTTTAACCATTTCACTTATCTGAGCACCATCCCACACAGAGTGAATTAAAAAAAGAAATAACAAATTATGCAAGTGTGTGCGAGTTTATAAAGAGCCAGCACAATATGCGCAGATCATTCAATTTTCCCATAACCATGGTAGCTATGCCTCAACAAATAGTGTTTCAACTTGGGGGCTTGTTCCCAAACACATGTGTAATCATCCAGTGCAGATAAGTAATTAATTGAATCCAGTGAAAATCAGTTGAATTCTCTGCTGGGTATATTTGCACTGCATCTGCATTGAATGGAATGAGGATGACAGGAGTAAATAGCATCACTGACGGGCATGTTAAGGGACACTATTACATAGACATCGCCAGAAGAGAAACACAGGGTAAGAAACACACCAATTAGAGGAAAGGAGAGAGAATATCACAGACTCAGGAGGGTAGAGAGAGACATCCAGCAGCCACACGCAGAAAGTGAAAGCATGCTAGAGGGGAAGGAGCCAAATGATTAATGGGTAGATCTCAGCCAGGGGGCCTGACTTGGCTCTCAGAGCCAAACACAAGCTAACCAGTCAAAAGACACTTTTCTTATACCCGTCCTCCAAAAACCTTCATCACAAAACTGATACCTTAAAAAGGTGTGTGGGAGCCCCTCTACTGAGAAAAAAAACATGGGTCAAATACCCTGCTCTATGGAACTTCTTCCACTGAGGAGGGTCTACAACCATGTTTTAGCTCACTGCACCCTTCACAGAGGAGAGATATCCATGTGCGTATCAGTCTTCGTCCCATCCAGAAGGGCAGTCCAAACCGAAATGCTAGGTGATTTTCCTGTGAACAAGAATACCAGCAGCAACCCCAGACAGATGTTTTGGCATTGCTGGGCCGCCTCAGTGAGGTGAAGTTGAGACTCCCTAAAGCACAGTGAGCAAGGGGTCCACATCTGTATTACCCTGGCTTACTTAGGCTGAAAACCCAAGTGTTTAAAAATTGAACAGGATTGGGGTGGCCCCTCTACTGAGAACAAACATGGGTCAAATGTCTTTTTGTGTGGAATGTGTTCCACTCAGGAGCGTCTACAACCATGTTTTAGCTCACGGCACCCTTCAGGGAGGAAAAATATTCATTTGCATATTAGTCTTTGTCACACACACAAGGGCAATCCAGCACTGAAATGCAAGGCAATTGAAGAGGAAGAGCCAAATACCGCTACCAGAAGCTCCGTCCCCATGTTGCCCATATTTTGGTAGCCAGAAATTGTGACATGCGCAGTACCAGTGAGGATGCCTATATTGCAAAGAATCCTCAAGACAAGGTGTACACTGAGAAAACCCTATATGCATTCACGAAGAAGTAATGGACTTCTGGAAAAGGTTATGGAAGAAGTATGAAAAAGAATGAGAAGAAGACTATTGACGTCACATGAAACAGAACTGACACCCCCAGAAAAGACACAAATGTAGAAAGAATATATACATTCTATGCTGCGGATAAGCTGTGTGGGATGTCTCAGCCAACTAGTCCAGGCCCTGCAACATTACTGTGCATTGCTGGCAGCAGAAGCATTAGAAATGGCCGCCGAAAAGCATGCTGCTCGCTAAAAATCACCAGAAAGTGCGCAGTAAAAATATGAAAAATAGGCCGCCATCCCCTTTTGCCTATTTCAGTGGTAACACAGGAGGCCACTGCCAAAACCCACCATTGGGCTACCCACAAAGTAGCCTGAAATCACTTGAAAAAACAATGCTGATTGCCAAAAAGAAACATAGAGCTGTTTGGAAATCCGTTTTCTTGATTGTCAAAAATGTGCAAAAATCATGGCTCACAAACCACCTAAAAGATCCAACCTCCTTGTTGGGTGTTCCACATTATTCTACTGCAAGAATCCACATAAATACAATGTCAGCAAGAATCATATGTTATCAGAACAAAATCCTCTTTTAAAGATACTTGATGGAAAGAAAGCTGTCAAAAATGGGTGCAGTACTGTTACTCGCCTCCGATAGGTGCTGGTGATCTCTAATTTTGACAGGAGAACTGGTGTTTAAATATGCCAAAGAAGAGAATTCCATCAAAATGCCATATAAGAGTGCCACACATTGATTTTCATGTTGAAAAAGACTGGAAGTAAAGATATGTTTGCTTATTTTAAATTTATAAATGTATTTATTTTCACAAGGAACTATGTTACAATTGACCAGAAGGTAACCTGATGCAGTTAAAACTTCCAAGAGGCCTTCTTCCCCTGAGAAACTCACACCTTGTTCATTTCCACCAAAAGGAGGATATCGCATTGGCATATAATCAGGAGGGGAGGAGATTTCCTCTGCTGCCCGGAGAAAGAAAAATTGAGTTCCTTGGGCTGAATAGAAAATGCTAATTCGGGTGTAACTGAAGAACAACTGCTCTGGCAGGAAGGCACGCCATGTGACCCTCTGACTCAGCCCAGCTCTGGGGGCGGGCCAGACTGAAAATGTGGATTGAAGTTGGGGTAAATGTATGTTTTAGAAAAATGCTTATAGCAAAGTGTACTGAACTGACAAAAATATGAAAATTAGAGATTGTTAAAATGAAAAATGTGTTCACAGTTTAAAACTAAGCTGCAATGTTTTGTGGGTAAAATAGATTTCCTAAGTAAAAGCAAAAGGGAGGGATTTCCTTTGGACCATAAAGATGGTGCCACTCTGACACATATGACACACTGCTCCTGTCTCAAATCAGGAGAGGGGAAATTCTCTGACCTATCAGATCCTTAGTGGGTTGGGCATAGATAATCAGCCTCCCCACCCACTTTGGAAATGGATAAATAGGGACTGCTGAGGACAGACAGGACACACACACACTTTCTGACTCATCAACTGATTCCTTGGCAAAGCACCCTGCAGGAAGATCCAGGCTCCAGACATAGATCCAGAAACCAGAGTCGAGAACTTTGAAGCAGACGGGCCCAATCCCAAAAGCTGAACTCTTCTCAGCTGGCCTTCAGAATCTTAAGCAACCTGATTCTAACCCCTAAACTTCCACGGGGCCTAACCTAATCCATTCAACAGCCTGGCTGAGCTGTTTTGCTGTTCTAGCTAAGAACCTCGTGCTAGAACCAAGATCCAGACCCATAGAGCAGAGCTGTACCCAGAAACAACCCATCATATCCAGTCCAAGAGGCCGCGCAGACCAGAGGGTCTTGCTGAGAGCAGAACCCAGTGCCTGAGACCTGTCCGGTAGCGAGTGAAGTCCAAACCTTTGACCAGATCTTTGACGGGCCCATTCCATTCCAAAGCCATAGTTGTAAGTATTTAGTGTAGAACTGTCCATAACTAACCTCTTAGTATTAAGTAACCCAATCCAACCATTCAAACATATCCATAACTGCATTATTGAATCTATTTTGTCTATCCTAAATTCTTCTCTCCTCCACGTAATCCTTGATAATTGTAGTGATAATCATCTTGGCGCTAATATATATTTTCTGGAGAAAGGCAATCGTCTCGTACAGCCAGAAACCATCCGGAGGCGCCTCTGGATAGGTGGCTGGGCTGTCGTGTAGTTTGCGGCTCCTTAGACTCATTAGTGTTAAGAAAGCTTTGTTCCAAATCTTCAACAGCGCATCTTTCATTTTGAAATCTTGACTTATTGAGAAAAATCGACCTTTATCAAACCCTCTGTAACTTTTGAACTGCACGTCCTAGAAACGTAATTTAAATGTCATTTGGAAGCTAACATCCGCAGCTTTCAAACAAACCATGCATTTTCCATTTTCCTCAATTTCACTTCATAGAAAAACAGCTGTTTCTTGATTTCAACTTCTGAATTTCGTTTTCCATTTGCTAATCATTCTACAATCATTGCTAGTGTTGACCTGAAGAAATCCAAAGCCACTCTCACAAGTGCTGAATCGCCTTTAGCGAGTTAAAGTCATTTTAGCATTTTCCCATTCAATTCATACCACATTTAAAAGCAATTGACCTGTTTTTAAAGCATTCCTGTTCTTTCTAAGCTTGATGGGGGAATCAGGATTGAACTGCATTATTGATTGTTATTCCTGAAACCTGTGTGCTCTCTTCCACCTCTTCATATTGCATACTGGGGGGAGCGAGTAATAACAGGGGGTAAGAGGGATTATATTGTATTTTGATTGAAGTCATATCAAGTTTTATTTCTGTGTTGCATTCTTTCCTATCATTGCATTTCCTTGAACCATACAAAGTATTCTTTGATATATTATTTTTCCTGCTCCTACTGATTAAAGAGATTGTTGATATTGTAATATTATCCATTGCTGATCATTGTTCATAGTAATAAGTGCGATATTCAGATATTATTCATATTCGTAAAAGTGTAATCTATATATTGTTCAATTCTTCAAATAAATCTTTTAATTTGCAAAACAATCCTTCTTCCTGGCTCAGTGAAGTCGAGGAGATTCAAAGAGAGGGGCGTTATATAAGGGTACATCATCCAGAATTAAAAGAACGTTGACATAAAAATATATAAATAAGGGTTTCCATTGGGCATCCCATACTAGGCATTGACTTGGTTGGAGTGCTGGATTGAAAGCACTTACAGGTTTCGAAGTAAAGGAACATTTTGAGATCGAAATGAAGATTGCCCATGCGAAGAAATACTGAAGAAAATGTAAAGTCATTTTACAATTGTACAGATGCTGTGGCGCAATTAGACAAAGTAATCCTGAGGGTGGCTACATAGTGAATAGATTGCAGCGATGCGCCTATGTACACACATTGGAATGTATGCAATCTGGATGTTCCACAATGCACTTTAGCAAACTTGAACCCCGTGAATGGAAAGGGCATGAGTGTGGCGCAGTTGAAAATATCTGATGGCGAAGGTGAATTCAAGAAAGGATGGCTGGCCAAGCACCAAGAGTCAAGGCCACTGTGAGCCTGGTTGTCTGTCAAGAAGCTACATGAACGTGAGAAAGAAACAAACTTCTGTTTGAGGTGACATGGAAAAACACTGAAGGTGCCAAGAGTTCATCATTTATTAGTATTTTATGCAACGAAAAGCTCAAAAACGTGGTCTCCAGTCACATTGTCAGATGGAAATAGAGTTTGGGTTGAGCTACACCGAAACCAGAAGATAAGAGCATGCCACACTCCCTTTTATTCTTAGGCACAGTGAGCCTCTGCAAGGCCAATTTCAAAGTCTAATTGAATGAAAGACCACAGGAGTGATGATAGATGTTGGGCTAATTGGGTGGGAAGACATGACCAGGCCGACCCTCCTAGCACCTGGGGTAGCAGCTTGCATGCTGCTAGCAAGTGGAATATTCCAGAAGGGTACGAGCATGCCAACCAATTATATAGGGCCACATATCAAAGAGCTCTATAGTTTGTGCAGCCAATAGTGTGTCAAGTATTAGTCAGAAGATGACTTGATCTTGGGATGGGTTTAGTTGTCCACATCATCTCAGAGACCCAATGACAACCCCCGTCAGTACGTAACGTATACCTAGATGTACCCTTTAAGCCTATCACATCCCCTAGTAGGTTTTTCTTATTTGCCACATAGGCATGATGTCAATAGTGACATATTTTTAGTATAAGAATGTTGTTGTTTCATGAAATGCTTTGAGTGCGAGAAATCGAGCAAACGCCCGTTGATGTCTGTTGTAACTCCCTGTTTTAGATCATTGTTAATAAAACAGTACTCATTTTTGCAACTTCCTGAATCGGTTTGATTATTGAGGTATGAGTAAGTTCTGCATCCCCATCCATCTCTAAGTGTAGCTACCTTGTCTTTAAGGGCCCCAGCTCTAGGGGTTCACAATTCTCAGCTGAACAAGAATACTTTGCATCCTCCTTTCTCATTCCAAAAATACAAACCTCAAATCTGTTGTCCCACTTTTGTTAGAGAAGTCAAAGGGGGATGTAATGAGTTGCCCATCACGCACTCTAGTTAAGAGATGACTTTTGATGTGCCATTGAAGTCAGAGGGGTACAGGCAGGCCCAGATCTGGGAATTTTCATCTTGATGGGCCAGGTTTGTGATCAGGGAGTCCAATTTTCACTGGGAGTAGGTGTAAGAGTACCATAAACACATTGAGCCAGATTTCCTAGATCCGTGATCCAGCAAAACATGTCTTCCCGGATCCGAAAAAATCCATTCCCAACCTTCAATTTAGTCCAGTCTGCTTTAAAAGGTGCAGGAGCCGGGATTCAAACCCAGGTTTTTAGCACCAGGTGTAAGACCCTTACCCCTAACACTACTTGAATGTCTGATCAGGATGCTGGTTAGGATTGCACTCAGAATCAGATTTAAGAAAAATTGCTTCATGGGCAAGATCGATAGAGGGACCTGTGTAGGCTGGTCATGGGGGTGGGGCTTAGAGTGGCAGTACTTAACCTCTTTTACAAGTACAACTAATGATCCATGTTTAATAGTTTTTCCTGACATAAAGTGATTTGCCCAGGATCAGTCAATTTGTTCAAGTGTGAAATCTGCTCTCCTATGCTCATCCCTTCCAAAATCACATGCTGTCCAGTACCCCATTTGAAACAGTCTTCTACTCTTCTTGAAAATGTGTCTGCTCCTTTACTGCCTTCCATAAACTCCCACACTACTTTCACCCTCCATTTGCTACACAATTCAGCATCTGTCCACTCTCCCCTTCTCTATACGGAAAACTATTGCCAAAGAACGAAAAATGAAAACTGTTTACTGCAGACCCTGAACAAGAGCCTAAGAAGTGAATCCCAGTTAATCATGTCATAAGAACAAAAGTTATGTATCTTTTTTAACTTCATGCTATAATTCTATATATATATATATATATATATATATATATATATATATATATATATATATATATATATATATATATATATATATATAAAAGTGAAAATGAATGGGTCTGTGGCTTCATGTATGCTCCCTATACAATTCCACACTGTTTCACCAATCTGCACCAAATTTTGCACAGTCACCTGTTAGGACCCTCTTGACATTAATGGCTACATGGCATCTGGAAAATCCACCGCTTCCCCTGGATATTCCCAAACGTGCACATTTTGGTGTTAGTTTGTATGTTTGTGTTTTGTGTATGTTCCCTATACAATTCAATATTGTTTCACCAATTTGCACCACAGTTTGCACATTCACCTGTTAGTACTCTCTGGACATTACTGGCTGCATGACATCTGGACACCCCACCCCTTTCCCCAGATTTCAACAAAAGTGAACATTTGGGTGTGGGTTTGTCCGTTTGTGGCTTCACATATGTTCCCTCTAAAATTCCACACCGTTTCACCAATCTGCACCACATTTTGTACAGTCACCTGGCTGGACTCTCCACACATTACTGGCTATACAACATATGGACACCGCACCCCCTTCCTTGGATTTCTGCAAAAGTCTCTTGGTTTATGGGTTTGTGGCTTTGCGTATGTTCCCTATTCAGTTCCACACCGCTTCACCAATCTGCATCAGATTGTGCACAGTCACCTGTTGGGACTCTCTGGACATTATTAGCTACATGACATCTGGACACCTCACCCCTTTCCCCATCTTTCGGCAAACGTCTCTGGGTTTGTGGATGTGTGGCTTCACGTATGTTCCCTATACAAGTCTACACCATTTCACCAATCTGCACAAAATTCTGAACACTCACCTGTTAGGAAACTCCGGACATTACTAGCTACATGACATATGGACACCCCACCTCTTTCCCCAGATTTCAGCAAAAGTGAAAATGTAGGTGTGGTTGTGTGGCTTTGCATATGTTCCCTGGACAATTCCACACCGTTTTACCAATCTGCACCAAATTCTGCACAGTCACGTGTTTGGAACCCTCAGGCTTTTACTGGCTGGATGACATCTGGACACCCCACCCCTTTCCCTGGATTTCAGTAAAAGTGAAAATGTGGGTGTGGTTTTGTGGGTTTGTGGATTTGTATATATATTCCCTATACAATTCCACACAGCTCCACCAATCTGCACCAAATTCTGCACAGTTACCTATACCTTTAGGGGAATTAAAGCCTGGGCAACACAGAGTATATCAGCTAGTGAGCTATAAAGACAGTACAGAGAGAAAGAGAAGCAAGAGAAATTGGGTGGCAACATCAATTTACCAATCTTCCCTTACCTTCCCATCTGCTCTCCCTTTTTTATTCTATCTACTCCTCCTTCACCTTTCACCCTTGTCACCATCCAGCTGCCCCCGCCTGACCACCTTTCCCAACTACCACCACTGCCACTAACCCCCACCATGCCTTCTTGACCTGCCTTACTGGGAAGAATCGAGGATGATGCCTCCTCTTCCTCTTTTGTGAGGGTTGAGCAACAAGGCTGCCAGTACTTATTGAATCTCGGATGGTATACACTCAACAATACCTCTCTGAACACAGTGGCTAATCCCAGCAGGCCACAGAAAATGTGCTTGTGATCCTGTCCTCTTGATGTGAAATGCAACCCCCTTCTCCAGAATACTGAAGCAAGGAATAGGACATTTTATTTCTTACAAAAGGATTTTTTGAAGAACAAAATTGTAATGTGTGTTGTATTTTTGCAGCAGATTTTAACTGATTTGGGGGTTGGAAGGAGTTCTAGCAGGCAGGTGAGAGAGCTACGGTGGAGGGTGCTGGATTAGGAGGCAGATGGTACAGGTTGAGGGGTTTCTGGGATCTGGATATAGCTCCAGGTATGGCATGGCAGGGAGGAGGGATACATGTTATTGTCTGTTGTATACTGTTTATGGTATTTAAGTATCCATGAGGACTTCCTATTTGACATGTTTGCTTTGATTTGCTGTTGAATGTCTCCATTTTGTTCAATAAATGCAGTCTTATATTTTCCAAAGATAGATGTGTTTCCTTGGGGGACCCTAATCCAGTGCTGCTCATTTATCAAACCATGCTTGAGGTGTTTCTGGAATAGATTATACTAGGGGCAGCTACTTTTGGCTGGTAAAGCACAGTGAGAGCAAATTATTTGCCCAGAATCATACATTTTGGTTAAGTGGTAAAGCCAGAATTTGAGCATAGCCTTAATGTTAGTCATCTTCCCTGTTCAAGCTGGTAGACATATGTGTTGAAGCTAGGTTTTGAATACATTAAAGTAATACTCAGTTTTATACAGATTACTTAAAAAATGCACAAGTGATATAATGAATCAACCTGTAGAAACGTGTTGGTGAAAAAGATTAAGCAGGCTATTTTGTTTTGAATCCTAAATTTCACAGAGGTCACCAGTCCTCTTTGCACTTGTTTGCACAAGGGTCCCTCCATGCAATTTCAATTGTTTCCACCAAATACCGGAAAAGTAAATAGTAAAACACATGCAAAATCGCCTTTACTCTTCATGTTTCCATTAAATAACCCCCTATGATTATAGCTTTATTTTCCCCATCCTGAATGGAAGCCTAAACGTTCCAGCATACAAATGAATGATTAATTATTAATGAATGAATATCAATACATGGGCTTCCTGTGATGATTTTGTAATCTGTCCATGGGTGGAAAGTTATCATAATGCTCTTTGTTTAACTAAATTCCTCAATACAGAAGTAACCCGGAAGGGCCCTGAGAGCAAGTGGCAGAAAGGAACATGTCAAATAAAGTAAGAGTGAGGTGGGGTCCTAGATTGGAGGAGATCACATCTGAGTGGTTTCGAACAGACCGTTGGAAATGGGGATCTTCATTACAGTTTCAGTGCCCATGGGGTACCGTCTGAGTCTGGGTTTCCTATTGGTGTGACTATTGGTGAGTTGTATGATCAACTGACTGCCTTGCTGCTAGCGTGGGTAACCAAATACAAGAGAGCTGGTTTGATAAAGAATGTGCAGATTTGAACGGCATGTTGCAATCTATGGTCAGGCAAAAGGGGACAGGGTGGTGGAGGTTGGCATGATTAGGAAAACATATAACTCCCTTATTGCCCAAATAAAGACAACGTTCTGGAACCGTAGCTGCAAAACCTGGCAAGAACAGCAAATGAGAGCGGCTTGAAAACCTTCTGAAGAGCGGTATTAAAGGGACTAGGGAAACACAAACATCACAGAGGAAGGGTGGGTGAACCACTGTTTGCAGATATTTGGGGGTGTAGGGGTGGAGATCACATGCCCCGAGGTCAAACATTTTACCTGACCGATGCTTAGAGTAGTGAGTCCTCTTCCTTACCCATTGGGATACGAAATCCTGTAGTCAGCCAAACTGGCACATTCGAAACCAGACTCTTCACAGAAGACACTATTCGTAAGTCCATTGACCATCTGGCAAGTGTTAAAGTGCCAGGCCTGAGCATGATTCCGGCTGAAGTTTTTAAGTTTCTACAGGACTGGGGGGTTTAGATTTTTAGAGTGTTTGTTCCATTTCTGTCAGAAATGGGTTATATCCATTATCATGGTCTAACTCAACTATAATTTCACCGTTTAAGAAGGGGCCTACAAACAAGGTTACGTCTTATTGACCGGCGAATCTCATTGTCATAGATTGTAAAGAATGTTCATATATTATACTTGAAGAATTGAACCAGATTGATGAAAATGTAATTTTGGACAGGGCTCAAAGTGGATTTAGATCAGGGATTTCCACATTATATCAATCCTTTGTCCTATGACATCATTAGAGCTCTAAATAACAGAACCACAACAAATATCGGGTTTGGTTCTCAGGGACAACTCACGCAGAAAATTCAAACATTGTGAGGTGTGTGTCACACATGGTTGTCTGCTCACACCAGTTTCTGGTTCTATGTGATATTTCCGCATTTCTTTCAGTTGATTTTGCGTGGCTTTCAAGTGATGAAATATTACACTCCCAAACCCTCGGCCCCATGGAAAGAAGATCCTGTCAACACCTTGATACCACCCTCTCCCATGTTTGCTTTATTTCATAGAATTCAGGTGGTTTTGTCCCCCCAAACTCCTCCATTTCACCCCTGCAACACCCCTCCCAGCCAAAAACATTCCCTCTAACTTTCTATCATCCACACACACAAACACACTTTTACCCTCTCCCCCGCCACCTCCCTTTCCCACCACAAAAATTCCCCCTCCTCTCCCACACCACCAGACAGATACACACACACACACACACACACACAATGACACTTACCTCAATCCCCCGACTTCCCTCACCTGGCTGTGCCTTTCAGCCCCATTGCGCTCTTGTGTGAGACAGGGACATGACAATTTGATTTAGAAAAACAACCAGAGCGGTCTTTAAATCGTTTTTTTTATCTACATATTTTTTATATCTTTTTTCATTCGATACACAATTCCTTTCTGTTTATATATAAATGTCATGCCGACATTTGCCCCAGCATCGAAAGGAGGTATGTGGCTGTGCTCCTCTATTCAAATGATTCTTTTCTCCTTGCCAGGACACCAAATGTCCTCAGAGCACAATTATATGCTGTATCATCCTATTGCTCCGTTAACCATTTAATCCTGAACAACTCAAAATCCAAAGTAATGGTTCTCAACAACCTGCACAGGCGCAAATCAAAGCCCAGCTACTAGCTGGATGGGGAATCCATTGAAGTGGTGGATAGATGTTCATAATTGTGCATAGCATTCACTTGAAATCTCTCCTGGAAACCCAAATTGAGTCTGTTTCCAGAAAAGCATCTATAGCAGGGGGAGTTATAATAAACCTTGTGCATAAACACAGGGATAATATAGCTCCTGAAATGAATACACTCTCTTTTGGGACATTCAGAGCCACCATTGCTTACGAAGAGCAGCTATGGGGTCTTGATAAGTCCATTGCTAAGTCAGTATCTGTGAACATCACCTTTGGAAGCAACATCTGTATCTACCAAAACGCTTCCCATCAGCTGTTTTTTATGCAAATGTTGGTTTCAAGAAACAGGCCAGAAGGATTATGGACTGCCCGGCCAGATATGCTGTTAAGAGGGTGGTCTCTCATGCAAATGAGTTGGTCGACTTGGCATGGCAAGAACATTTCTCTCCATCTCTCATTTGCCCATATAGGAAAACATTGTCAGGAGACCTCACAGAACTGGGTCTTAGCTACATTCTGGATCATTATTATCCCCTTTTAGATCAGCATAGGCCTCTACTGCAAAAACTAAATGAAGCCCAAGATGAAGGAGGGTGAGAGAGGCGGAGTTGGCACCTTGGGCCCATATATGTTGGCCCGACATATTTGTGGCAGGGAGAGGCCATCAATTATATCTGTCAACGCTTGCTGATCCTCTGATTTGATGTCTCTTTGCCCTCACTAGATCTGACATTCTACCTCTACCCTCTATCATTAACTAATGAAATGGTCATTGGAGCCCAAAATGCAAAATGTGCTAGGAAGTGATGGAAAATCTCTCACATTTTATTCTCATACGTCACAATTATGATCTCCTTAGGTCGTACCACATCCTTCCATGCGTAAGAAGAGAACGATTCCCAGACAACCCAAACGCCATTCTTTCATTTCTTTTTGGGGACATTGATATTACCATCACCAAATCAACTGCAATTTTTATTTATGGGTCTTGGCTTGGAGCAAAGAAGATCAGTAGCCTCTGAGCATAAGCGTTCAAGATGTAGGTAATTTTGTATTTGTATTTATTTAGTTTATATAGCGCTGTACACCAAAGCGCTGCACATTTTAACAACAGGATACATATGACAATTACCCTTAAAACAGTAACGATAGAAGCAATTTACAATTGAGAATCAGACCAACAAAACAGTAAGTAGAGCAATTAACTGAAGGGGAGAAGGAGAGTAGTGCAGTAGAACTGAGAGGGAGAGGGAGGGGAGGGGAAGAGGAGGGAAACGGATGGGGTGAAGGGTGAGAATGGGGGGAGGCGGGAGGGGAGGGAGATGATCAAGGAGATAAGGCAAGGGGGGATGGGGGAACAAAGGGGGGAGGGGTTTCATGGCGGGGAATGGAAAGGAGAGATTTGAGGGAAGTGCGGAATGAGGAAAAGGTAGAAATAGAGCAGAGTGAGAGAGGTAAGGAGTTCCAGTGTAGGGGGGCTAGGAGATGGAAGGAGCGGAAACGGATGTGGCACAAGGGGAAGGAGGAACAGTGAGAAGGAAGTGGTCAGCAGAGCAAAGGGAGCGGGAGGGAGTGTAGAAAGAGAGGAGGGAGGAGAGATAAGGGGGAGCAAGACCATGGAGAGATTTAAAGACTAGGTAGAGGAATTGAAATTTAAGTTGGGAGTGAAAGGGAAGCCAGCCAAGGGAAGCAGAGATGGAGTCACCGAGGAGAGGAGACAGCGGGTGCGGATGGCAGAGTGGTATTTTGTAAAATGTAATTTTGGGGCTGCGACAGAGAATGTGAAACACTGTGTTATTCTGGCCCTTCCACACTCTGCCCATTTGCCAAGAGTGATCCCCAGTCTTAGTTTTAATCTTAAAAGTATGTAATCTATGATGATGCAATTCTATACTGTACTAAGGGCTGTATTAAAAGGGCTGTACTAGGTGGATGGCATCGATCAGTTATTATTTAAGATCTTTTAGGATTGTTGCTGTGTTTCAATTGCACTGCTGTTTAACACTAATTGTTTTTATCTTGTATATTTTATGCTGTCATCAAAGGCTCAAAGAGCTGAAATTGTAAATAAAATCTAAATAAGAATTTACAATACAATCTCATACAAACACAAAGTGAAATGAAATGCATGCCATGGTCATTGCTTCACCCAGAGACTTCTGTACTACTAACTTTCTAATCACCCAACATTCACACTTATATAGCTTTTTAAAACATTACATCATTTTAAGAAAATTGTACCACAGCAATGATCACTGATAGTTACCCAGTCCCATCTCTAATCACTTTTTGTTGTAAATAATCTGCTGCTGAGACACATTAGACGATACATCACTGGGAGGGCCTGTGCAGCCCTGGATGTTTGCCGTTCAGGGGAGAGAGGCAGAGCAGCTGGGCCCATGGGCATTTGCCCATTGTCTGGCTGTTCAATCTATCTCTGATTGTACTCTGCAGATAATATTTAAATACTGCTTTTTAGGTTTAAAAGATGTGCTCCTTTTATACCTTACCAGCAACATTATAGGAAACGTTCCACTCTTGTGTTCTTTTCCAGTTATTAATGAAGAATCTTCTGAGAGGCAAATGTTTATTGGGGGATGGGAACAATCCTCTTGTACCGCTCTCCCCGCCTCATGTCACTTATATGATCCCAGAGTAAATCATTTCCATGTTGGCATTGCCTAAACACCAAACTCCCAGCACATAACTTCTAAGTACGACCCACAATAAACATGATACATTCTGTTTGCATACAAACTCTGGTAATAGTTATTTAAACAGGATGAGGTTATCCAGCCAGTACTTATCAGTATGAATCATGAAAAGTTCTAGCAGGGCAGGCTAGGCTTCCACAGTGACAAAGATATGTTCTCTTATGGTCAGAACTGCACTGTTAAGTATGCATGAGAAGAAGATCTGAAACTGGGCCCTACTTGTCAACTTAGCCTTGAAACCTTTCAGGTCGTGCCCTGTTGGGCCTAACAGAGAGGTGCAGCTTGATTCCCTAGGCATAGAAAACAAGGCACCCACATCTGGGCATAAACACATTCACTTAAACATAAGCCACCAGCTTGGGCTTTTGAGTAAGGATGGAATAGGCATTTTCCAGGCACCGCCTTAAGGGTACCACCTGGCCTTGAGATAGTTACAGCTGGATACTGTTGTGCTTGCCTGGGCATATGATCTAATTATCTATCAAATGTCTGTCTAATACCTATACGCAACCCAAACCCAAAACTGTTAGCTTTGCGATAGCTTGTTTTAGACAGGACTCCAGTGCAAGGAACAGATGCACAACATACACATTGCTCATAAATGATCAGGCTATAGACACACATTTTTAGAAGATTTGTTTTACACCAGGAGTTCCTTTATAGAGGCATTTAAGTTATTAAACACTCAAAAGAATGGCTAGATATAACACGGACAGTCCCTATACAGCACAACATTTGGTGTTACTTTGTGAGAACAATTACTCAAAGATTTCCCAGGAGGGTATGTCAGGGAGGGGCAGGCAGTTGGTGGAAATGACCAAGCACACCACACATTTAATCCCCATCCTATCTGTGTTCCAATGCAACAGTTCTGACTTACACCTAACAGTCAAAACATATAAATGTGTGGATTTAAGTCTCTGAATCAATCATAACCACCAGCATTTCTTTGGTCAGCATTCTTGACCACTGTTTGCAAACCAGCCTTAGACCTGTCACTAATGTGCCTAAAGAAGCCTGCGGTTGCTTGCGTTCCAATTCAGAGGGGGACATGGCATAGCAACTGAGACTGACTGCTCGTTTGGTGGCAGAGCCAAGACTCTTTTGCTGATTACTGGTTCCCTACTGCAATGGCACAGAGATACCAAAGGATTATGTCATCAAAGGGTGCCTAGAGCAATTACAGTGGTAATGTTTAATGTAAAGCCATGCATCTATCACTTGTTGATTTTACAACACTCTCCCCTCCAGAATTAAATATTTTGTATTACCAACCTTATTTGTTCACTTATACTCAATAAATGCAGCAGAATATACACCTTAAATGTAATTTGTAAGGACCCTCAGTCAGTTGATGCTCCTGCTGCAGAAATCGGCATGCAAGCAACATCATCAGTCATTGATTGCTTGATACAGTTAACCATTTTATTAAGCATGATGGGAATAACTGTTCTGTTCTGTCACATGCACAGCACAGGTGTAGCTTGCGCTATGTCCCTTTTACATCCTAAAGGTTACATATCTCTGAAACTGACGAAACTTCATATTTGGAACTGCAAGATCCGTTTAGAATGCATTAAGAGGTTAGAACAATAGGAACTGAGCAGTAATGCTGACTGACGAAACTCCATACTTGGAAATGTAGTTTGCATTAGGAAGTTGGAGCGTTAGGAATTCAGCTATGCCACACTTGAAGTGGGGTGAATTAATCAGAAATCATGGAAGGTTGATGTCCCTGATGAAGAATAGTTGTATTATTCGAAACGCATTGGACTTTTCAATCAGACCCTATCTTGATTCATTAAGAATTCGGGAAATTGATCTGTACCATTTGTTGCATGTTGTATTTGAATGTGGGAAAACTGATCGCAGGAGTTCAACGACTTGCATATAAAGTTGTAAATCATATATATTTGAATGTATTTTTGTAGTAGGTTAAACAATCTCACATAGTAAAAGTATGTTTACATATATAAACATTATCTGCATTAAGTCTGGTTAGAATTTAGAATTAAACATAAAAAATGTACATAAATTGAGGTCGCATAAAAAAAAGTTAAAAGGGTGAATAACCTAGTGAAAAGTGCAGCATATCCATTCTGCTTTTTGGATTCCAATTAGTGTTTTCTTAATAACAGTTCTATTCCCACAAAAAATAAGCATACTTTAAATTACAGAAATCAATTTGTGATTTTAGGTTTTAGAAGATAGCTATCCTGTAGCTGAGATCCTGGAAATGTAGGTAAGATGAACAGTGCATTTAAAAATGTATGGTGGCTTATGTTCAATGGGAGCGTAACGTTAATGGGAAGCATAACAGGCTTTTATGCCTTCCGCTAACATTGACACCCGTTTTTAATAATTTGTATGGTGGAGGGGAGGGGCGTAACGCAACTTGCATTTCTGCCCCCTCCTTTGTCTCCGCCATACAAATGCTTCAACGTTGGCGCTGGCATGGGTTTTCATACCGTCGCAAATGCTGGAGATCCCTGTAAGGTCTGCCTGCTTTATGCAACAACAAAAAGCAGGCAGACCCCATAGGAATCCATTGTAAATGCTGGCTGCCATTCTCGGCTTGGCAGGTGATGTTTACAATTACAAATAAACAATGTCCGACATTCTTGCATAAAGGAGAGCATACGCCGCCTTTTGCCCCTTAAAGTTGCACCCCGCAGTGCAAATGACCAAAATTTGCCGGCGCCTACGTATATATCAACACACAGTGTGTCCACACTGCCAAATTGTTCATTGTATCAAAATGAGCTGTAGGGTCTTGCTAGATAGTTGTAGGCAGCCTTTTTGAGTCAGATACCTCACTTAGTGGTGTAAATGGCCCTTCATCTCGCTTTTCATTTGTGCTTTCATGGCTGTGGGGCATAAATCATTGTCCAGGGCATACAACAAAATTCTGTCCGGGCCTACTGCATTGTAGTCCCTCAGAAATGCTAATTGCAGTGAGGTTGCTGCTGTATGTTAGGAGCAAAATACCCCTGCCTGCTCTGCCTCCCTCCTTCCCAGTCATGTTTAACACCACTACCAAAGGGCACTTTACTAGGGGGTGCAGGGGGTGGCCTTGTGGGATCCTCCCACCCCTATCCTCCCTGCTGGTACCGGGCCAGGGTATGGGCCTGCCATGAGTTTGAACTGAGTCCAGGGCAGTTGACACCCGTATAATGCATGATATAAGAGAGGTATGCTAAATGGTCTTTTTCAACAACACTTCTCATTGGCATTCTACACACGAATCCAACATTTCAATCCAAGCCTCCACATGACACTCAACTCCCATCATGCTGCCTCATGCAATGCACCAACTTATAACTTCAATCAGTCCTCCTCAACCTGGTGACTGTCTCCATGCCACTTGCAATTTGCTTACCCTGCTACTGCCTCACCCACTCGATGCACTCGTCCCTATCCAGGGCTGCACTCTGTCTCCCTGGCTTTTACTACTATGGCACTCGTCCATACCTTGGGCTATCTCTTTTTCTATGTACCATTATTCTTTGCCCTGCTTCTCCAGGACAAAGAAACAAACAAATCATGCAAAAGAGGTTTAAAGTGCCAGTGGCTTGAGTTCAAGCCCCAGTTTCGGGGGGAAACATATTTTATTTTTTGCCATCAGAAAACTCTTTTGTATTTCAAGCAGGCAAAGCTGGGGATAAATCATGTTTAAAACAGGATGAACGGTACGCGAGAAGGCAGGTGAACAGCATTACAGACACTGCTGGCAGCAGTGACAGAAACATAGGGACAACAGGAATCCTGGCACAAGAGACACACATTCTGTCATACTCTGGCATCCCATGTAGGTGTTGGGAAGGACAGCAGCAATGCCTGTGGACAGAGAGACACCAGCATAAACTGCATTACTTTTATCATTGTCCGACCAGCAACATAAGGGTTTCCTGTGGGTATGTGCAGGTTCAAACCTTTAAATAAAAGACTTGCGAGTCAAATCAGGCATTTACGATAGCACAGCCACAAACAGCTGCAGCATCCTTTGCAGAGGGAAATTATTTGTATGCATTGATTCGTTGGGAGAATGAAGGTGTCCTAATCTTTGGTCCATCAATGATCTGAATCATCAATAGACTAGTTTTGAGGCATCAGAAGCCTACCATGAAATGAGAAAGAACTGAGAATGAGAAGATATTTATTCCAACAGAGTCAAAAGGCAATATAATATCGGTGGCGAAAAACAAAGCACTTTTTAATGCAGAGGGTAGGTTACTGTGCTGTACTGGATGTCCCACTCTATTCCTCTATTATATACCAGTCAATTTTCTATGGACCTTCAAAGAGGCTGCTAAGGCGGTACCATACTGTGGGATTGTGGTTTTCTCACAATTTGAACCCAATATGTTTTTTGGTTATCCACCAAAGATCAAGATCTGCATGTCAACCTGATATATGAGGGGGCCACCAGCTTGGGTCTAATTGTCAACATTCCTTTCTTTTCAATCAACCTCCCAACACACCTTTGTCCACCCTCAAATAAATAATCATATGTGTCTCTTACTCAGTATACTGTGTTTAGGGTAGTAACAAATCAATGCCATTATCATTCTGTATGCTTCTTTTCTCTTACACGATCGCTCATCCAATGGACAACACATTTATTTAGTCCAATGTGCACATCCTTAAGGTCAACGCATCGTAGGTGGGTGGGAGACGGTTCAAAACAGCCCCTTAACCCAGTCAGGCATGCCCCCTCTGCGGCCTCATTGTGTGTTCTATTACTAAATTTCACAGTTGGAGGGAACTCTAAGTGACATACCAAATCTGTCCTGTTCATGGCTCAAAAATAACTTCTTGTTTGACTACTCCAATAAAAGTGGTTAATATTCTGATCAGTGAAAATGATGTTAGATGATGCTAGATGATGTCAACCATAAGAACAGGGCTACCAATGGGAAATGGGCTACCAGAAATGATAAAGAAGAGATGCCCAGTGGGTATGGTATTCAGGATAAATCTGTTAAACCTGCAAAACTTCAATAGTCTATATTATTTTCTAAATCCAAACTGAGTATTCCTATGGACCAGAAAAATACAACTTTTGATTGCAATTCCATAGTTAGACGCACCTAGAACAACCGTCAGTGTGATGTAATTATACCTTTCCAGTTGACTCCATGATAATATAGGTGGAGAAGGAAAAGTCCCTTCTACATAAGATTAATCTGTTGTTAGCAGTAGTTCGCCTGTAAGGGAGGCTTAAAATGTCTCTCCAGGCACATGTGTCATCAACAAAGCTAATCTAACAGCAAATCGTTTTCTCAGTTTGGTGGAAGTGGCAAATTATGCACCTTCTAACAAGGAGAGAGGCACTGCATTTCACCATATAATGTTTAAGATATCACAATATCTGCTTCCATATAATAGCTTCATTGTAGAGCCCTGTTGTACTGACCTGTAATGCAACATTTTTGCATTTTCCATGTAAGCACTCTTGTTCTTTCAATGTTGTTGGATCTTCACACCTGCCGATGGTGTGCAACATGTTACTTATACAACTCTCAATGAGATACACCTTAGCCACGTAACATTGGAAATGCACTGTTCTGCCCTCACTGTGCCCTCATGATAATTAGCAAAACTCGTATTCTGTCATTTTGAACAGACAGTGCCTACTGAAGACAGACGGTGTACACTGGTATTTCCTTTTATAGCTGTTTTGAGTGGCAAGACTGGTGTGATGGGTATAGGTACCTCAGAGCAGCGTGAGTCTGCAAGCATAGGCTACTACATCAATGCAATGCGTTTTCCTTTGTCCTGTGGATGATGCATGGGTTGTGGGGCACAGTCTCTGCACTGAACTGCTCCAGAGCACTGTTTCTTTTTTTCAGCAGAGAAAGAACACACATCAAATTTTACTTTTCGCTTTACGTTTCGTTTACATCTTTTCCTCAACATGTATTTTGCTATACACAAATGCATGGACACATATATGACTTTATTGCTTGCAACCTGGGGGGTGTTTAGAGTTAGGGGGACTGCTGTTTTGATCTGTAGCACTAAAGCCATAGAGAGGTCATGAATACTGGAGACACGTCTGCTGGATGCAGTTGGGTGAGATATAACCTTGGGGGGAAAGGGTACTGTCACGGATTGATGAGGGATGAAAATATTTTTTTGTCCAATCCTAAAGAAAAATGTATCTTATTATTGAAGTGCTGGGTATGATTACCAATGATTCTTGAGTGGACTAAGGACAGAATGGTGTTCGTTTAATTGAGAGACAGGAATATCTTGATCTTTATGAAATTATTTGAACAGAACAGAATAGACTGCCGGCTATCTGTTTGAGGATTATGACTCTGACATGCTCGTCCTCCACATTAATGTCTCTCACTGTGCAGTCAAGCAGTCAATGTGCACCCATATTCCTTTTCCTTGAAACCTTAAGGAAGGGATGAGGAATGTCAGCTTCCATTGGCATCCACAAGGGTGGGTGCCGGAAGCAATGCTAGTTAAATGTGTTCCCATGTTTGGCACTTTGTGGAGTAGTCCTTTGTGGGAAGATGTCATGAGTGATGAGGTGAAGTTGAAAAGGCCAATGGTCATGGTCAGGTTTGGAGAGCAGTGTGTCAAGGGGAGTAGATCGCACTATAGGGAGGACAGCCAAAGATGAGGAGGATTAGAAGTCATGGAATGCATACGGTGTTCCTTTTACAGTTCTTCCTTCAAAATACTCTGTATATCAAATTTGGTGACCCTTCTAGCCCACGTCTGTTTCTCCCAGCTGCTTGATTAGTGCAGCATGTTCCGCAGTCCAATTCTCTACAGCCCCTTTTATGAGATGAAAAGTGTCTTGCAGTGACATTTCAGTTAGGTTCATTGAATATATTCTGCAGCCAGGATCGAGGGAAGCGAGGGGAACCCTGCGGATGACTGGCTTTTGTGAGTCGATTATACATCTGAAGGACTCTCCTTCTCAATATCTCCCCTCTTGGTTTTCCTGCACCAGGTGAAATGTTTACACCTTAATCAAGCATGTGGGCAAGTTGATCTGGTCCATTATCTGGCAAATTATTGTTTTACTGCAGTGCTTACATGCTACATGATATTCACCTTGGAAACCCTGCAGGGAAGTCATTCCTGTCAAAATGGTGTGCGATGCAGGTAAAAGAATAACCTGGATGGCACAAAAACGATGTGTGCAAGAGTCTGGATAGCACTTCCTGATGTACTGGGTGGGTGAGGAGGACAGGGGGTCAAGGGGAGTATCTCTGTTTTACTGAAGATGCTGTTAAGCAATGATTATGCAAGGGGCCTGTTCAGATAATTGCCTGTACATCCTAATGCACACACACACCATTTGCAGATCATTGATGGACCATGTGTTAGCACTCCTTCATCCTCCAAACTAATAAGCTCATATTAATAATGTTCCTTCCACATCATTCATGAGCCCAGAATTTCGCAGACTGCTAAGATATCTACCATTCCAAAATACTGGATGTTTTGCCACTGCTGACAAGCTCATAATGTTAACCTCACTTTATGGATATCCCCCAATTCAAAGATGTGCTATGCTATGCTGAATCCCAAAATCCCTCCTAAGAGTTGACCTTAAATGATCAGTCATTACTGCCAAAAGCTGGTCTAGAGAAGGCTTAATTGTGGGCCAGTAACTCTAAGACCTGCACACAGCGCTACACAAAAAGAGTGATACCCTCATGTTTCCTCCTCACAATGGTAGCTCAGGCTAGTAGCCTGTACTCTATGGTACCAAACTTGCAATTGTCGTCACCTCTGTAGTTTCTGACCTCCCTGCAGCTCCAACACAATTTAGAACTTTGGTGGTTGTTGATTGTTAAACCACCCACAACTTTTGTCTTACTAAGCTTGTGATACCCACCCACTGGGGACTTAATACTATTTTCCGGTCCCCCTGGTAGAACATTATTACAGGCTAATTACTTGGGATTACACTTGTATTTCTGGGTGTCCTGTTATTTTTCATTAAACTGATGAGCAGCCCACTGATCTGCAGCCACAGCAGCTGAACTGGCAAAACTCAGTTTCTGGTAAAAGCTCCTTTCCTGTTGAGGGATTTAACCTATGATGAAATGGGAGCTTTTTCCAGAAACTGAGTTTTGCAAGAATGCAATTATATTTGTTTTTGTTTGTTTTATTCACTTATAATGCGCACCAAACCCGAAGGTAGCCAGGCGCAGCAGTACAGAATATGCAAAGCTTTCACTTACAGGTTACGAATAAGAAGCAAAACATGTTCATGCAGGCGCAGGATTTTGGTGAGAGGGGACTCCCCACCACTGATGCATATCAACCAAAAATATATGTTTCTATTTTATGTTTTCCTGTTTTAAGATATAGCCAAGGAGAGCTAATTGTTAATACATTTGATGTATTAACCAGACCCCCCTTTTATTAAACTCCATGATAAAAGCACCTGGGTTGTGCTACATCAGTCTCCTAGATCTTCCGCTCCAGCTCTTCAGTGGCACAGAGCAGGTACATAGTTCACATGTGCCCTGTTTGGCAGGTGCAGCTGACAGCAAATTCACTGCAGAGAGAGATTGCATTTATCTCTGTACCTCTGATCCCAAATGATAATAATTAAGATTAACGACTCCTTCATGTCAGGGTCATTTTGAAATCTAAGACATACATAGGTTGTGCTATGTACACTTGTAGTTCACATAATTATTGAAGCAACCTGTGATTTGTAGAATGCACAAGGCAGCACTTTGATGCTTGCACCAGCCAGGCAATAGTTGTATCTATTCTAGTCAGACTGTCTCGCTCTGCTCAGTTTTAAAGCAACCTGTGATTTGTAGAATGCACAAGGCAGCACTGTGATGCTTGCGCCAGTCAGGCAATAGTTGTATCTATTCTAGTCAGACGGTCTGTCTCTGCTCAGTTAGCAGAGCAATGGGAAGGGAGACTGGACCTCTCTTTGATTCTCTCTGAGGTAGCTGAAAACGTCTCTCAAGCAAGGCTGTTCCCAGCAGAAGCTCTCTGGGAAACAAGCTTCAAGGGGCACAACCTAAGCAAAATAGCCAGACTTACTCCAAAGTGTTTGATACCAATTGTCCTTTCAAGGTCAGGCTCAGGGAAAGGAGCAGGATTAGTCAGTCAGGCAGAACAGAAGAGAGGAAGCATTACACCATTTGTTTTTTGTTGGGCATTTTTTTCCTTCCTGCACCTACACCTACACTTCCTACGCAGCAAAGCACTTTGGGCATGTTGCCAGAAGGCAGATGTCACTTGTTACCTTAAAAGAGATTGCAGTCCTTAAAGGAAGCTTGCTTTTGCGCAATCCTGGGTGGTCTTTGACCTTTAAAAAGAAGAGCTCTCCCCTCCTTCCTTGATTCACTTTTGGACCTTCAAGGACATCAGGAAGAATTCGCTGGCCGTGTCGCAGAGCAGTCTTCTCAAAGTCCAGATGCAGAGACAGGTGTTCCAAGTGAGAGGTTTACACTTCTCCCCACCCCTGCCCACCACCAGGACGCCGTGGAGGTGAACTGCTGTTGGACCAACACTTGCCTCTCTGTCAGCTGCACTGGTATCCTGGCTCCTCAGAGGAGGTGAAGGACTCCTTCATTTGCTAACTAGCTCCTAGGTGGGGACTCACAGCACACCAGAAGTAGTAAAGCAGCTGAGTTTCTTCAATTCTACAGCGTTGAACAACACCAGAACCAGGGACTGTGTCCAAACACCTTTGAAACACAGAGACCCTCTGTGCTGCTTTTGCCACTTCAAACATTCTTCGAACCACTGTTGCTGCATTCATTGAACTGACGAAGAACGTTACCTGTTTGGCCTGAACACATCTCTCTGCTGTATATTGCTTTTAACTGCTGCCTCTTTCACGCTAACATCAGGATCAAGGCATCGAATTATCTGGACATTGACTGAAAGAGCTGGAAGAATCATGTTACATGTCAACCCAACCCAGCGGATACCAATGTCTTGAACCAGCTGGTCCTTTGTTCGACTGCATTGTCAAATTCTGCCTTTGGTCTGCATGGAGCTTACCTTCAAATTGACTTGATACCCATCTTGGCAGCACAATTTACCAAATCTGAACCTAGTTCCACCCACATCTACAGCATCGAAAGGCCTGCCTCAATGCTGTCGAACCACCAAAAATTGAGAATGTTATTGTTGTGAGGGCCCATTTCCCTTGGTCTACTTTTGGGTCCTGAAGACTGCTAAGCCACCCATTTGAACCTTTTTCAACCAAGACATATCTTTTTGGGTGATACTTTTGTGATGTATTTCCTTTCACCAATACTACCTTACCCATAGTGCTTGCATCATCTACATTTGGCATAGTATGTGTTATTTTCACAGGAGTGAGATTTTGCAGTGTTTTTACATTACAGTTATATTGCATACCATGTATTTAATTAAAGTATTTTTTTATAGAACCTTGGTTGGACATTCTGTTATATTAGGTGGTTATGCCATTGCTGTTTGGGTTGCTACTGTGATCAGATTCACACCCCATATAAAAGTGGAGCCTGCACTTAGACACATTATCACAAAATGTAAATGAGGTATATCTCCTAGCTATGTCTGTTTTAGCTTTGATTGGTATCACTATTGGTTGTAGTAGTGTGAGGGCTGGGTAGGCCATGTATCCATTCCTCCTTGTACTACTGGATACACATTGTCATTTTGTCAAAATTGTCCCCCTGAATTGGCTTATTACCATCTGAAAAACCTTGCTCAGTAGATCCACAGGCCCATTTTGCTTCCCTGTAAGAAAGGTCACATTGAGGGAGAGAAAGTTGTTGGGTCTAACACATGGGCAGTTTGAGAGAGCTGCACTGAGTTCCCCGGCTGACCTCATATGATGCTGCAACCAGATTGTCTGTCCAAATTAGGACTGCTGATCCCCTAATCAGTTGGACAAAGTTCAGAAAGGCTGAGAGGATCACTGTCAACTCCCTACCAGTTTGAAGATTGTCCTGCTTCCCAAGATGACCATTTTCCAAGGAAGATCTAATTTCCAGTATTGCTTTTCACCGCGCTAGGCTGCCAGCTATTTCAACCACCAGAAACCTGGATGGGTCCATTTTCATATGATATTGTTGTCCTATAAACAAATATACCACAGGATCAGGCTCTTACCGTTATAAGAAGTAGGCGTGCCACATGTGGTACTTACTACTATTATAGTGGCTTGGATAAAGCTGGTGCTTTCCAACAACGTTTTTGTCTTTGAAGTGGATATGTACTCACAGAGAAAAGGCAATACATTTGCCTCCAACCTGAAAAAAATATTCCTGTCCGAGTCCGAAGAACTTTATGTATACAATAACAACCCATTTGCAACCAACATAACAAAGTGGCAATGCTATATGAAATCGGGAAATGCTTTTGGCTCCCAGGGATTCCCAAAAACTGACAGACATGGTAGTGTACGTAAGAACTTTCTCTCCACACACCAACAAAATCTGCCAATTGGTCACGAAACATTGGCGTTTAGTCACTAGGTCTGGATGCATAACTCAAATGCCACTTGCTCTAAACCTTGGCTTCAATGTCAGGGGCACTCTTTTCCACTCACGACTACCCCTAATAACAAACCACGCTTTCAGCAGTTGAACAGATCTCTAGAACTGGAGTTAAGGCCCTACACCCATGTTGAAACTGTGTGGTTTGTATGTACACTAAGAAAAGAACAGGGTTTGTAGACAGTGCATTCATATTGGCAGTTAAGGAATTTTACTGCATGTAATTTGATGAATGTTATATGCATCATTCTGTGCTCTTGGCAATTGATATATTTTGGTATGACCACCAGGGAAATCTCAATGAGAATCAGCGAGCACCGTAGAAGCATCATAAATGCTGTGGTCTCTGCTCCCCTGCTCCAGCACTTTATAGGACATATCCATGGCTCAGATGATATTAAATGGTTTGTTATTGACCAGCTCAAACTGGACCGCTTTAGTTTTTCTATGACATCTCGATTATATAGACTTGAACAAATCTGGATCCATTGACTTGATACACACAGTCCTAGTTTAAATGATGAGTTGCACTCGGCAACATTGCTCTTTTAAATTAATAAGAGCGAAGACAGCTTCAGGCAGGAGGAGACGGGGCACGGGCGTGGGGACGGCTGGAAAAAGCTGGAGCCCTGCTGCACTAGCAGCCGTGCCTGCTCATCCCTCTAGAGCTGGAGGCTATACTCGACCGAGCAGCTCAACATGCCGCTGATGCTGCCTTGTTCCCTCACGATCGCCGACTGCCATGATAAGTAAGCTTCCTGCATCTCTACTTTGTGCCACCACATTTATGCTGCACTGCTTTGTGGCAATACCATCAGGCCAGATGCCCCGCAGACTCACGAGGGACCGCCGCCGAAGCCGCAACATTTCCTGCTCCTAAAATGGCGGCCGCATCCTAAGCGCGCCTTTTGTTTATTCTGTTTGCTAGGCAACCAGAGCACACGCGTGCCTATAGGCTCGGAGGCGAGCCGGAGGCGGAAGCCGGCCCACCTCCTCTAAGGCACACCGTGTCCAAGGGAACTTCCTGTCTGCCCCTGTCCGCACTGGTCCGCTACGGCGCTGGATACTGCTCCGCAGCAGCTCCTCAGTACACGCTCTCCCGGCTGCTGATGCACTACTGACCGCAGAACACGTACGGGACTTGCTCACCTAAAAAGAAACGCGGTAAGACTCTTCACTGCACTAACCTAGTAGTACCTAATATGTCTGTAGTCATCCTGCCGGACGCCCTAGTCGCACAGACTGGATATTAAGGACGCTCACCGCATTCCGTGTGGGAGCACACTCACCAATTTAGTATCACCTTTTTATTTTCATTCTAGTTACGATTCACCGCCCCTTCTAAATGCTCATATGTACCCACACCATCCTCCATGCTCAATATTTGCATAGCGCTCGACGTTAATCCAACTGCTCGCTACTTGCTGCATTCACTTAGCCAGACTAGCAGAACCATCGCCATTGAGTCATTGGTTGCATTTTGCACATGTACCTACCTAGTCAGATTAGCTGAACCATTGCCTTTGAGTCTTTGATTGCATTTTGCACATGTAACTACCTAGTCCGCCTTTGAGTCTTTGATTGCATTTTGCACATGTACCTACCTAGTCAGATTAGCTGAACCTCTGCCTTTGAGTCATTGATTGCATTTTGCACATGTACCTACCTAGTCAGATTAGCTGAACCTCTGCCTTTGAGTCATTGATTGCATTTTGCACATGTACCTACCTAGTCAGATTAGCTGAACCTCTGCCTTTGAGTCATTGATTGCATTTTGCACATGTACCTACCTAGTCCGCCTTTGAGTCATTGATTGCATTTTGCACATGTACCTACCTAGTCAGATTAGCTGAACCTCTGCCTTTGAGTCATTGATTGCATTTTGCACACGTACCCACCTAGTCAGATTAGCTGAACCTCTGCCTTTAGTCATCGACTACATTCTTGCACATGTACTTACCTAGCAAATTGTACCTGGACTGCCATCTCCTAGCTGATCCCACCTCGGCCCAGCGCAGAACCCCTCTACGTACCTTCCAGTGCACTCCTATCCCATCGCACAGACGGTTAGGACACCTGGATCACGATATGCGGCCATTGCCAACTGCAAGCCACCCTATTCTTGCTACCATCGTAGGGTTCATCATTGCCACATTGCTCTGTCCCTCCACTCCTAGCACTGCTAAGACCGACCATCGTCACTCCACCCTACACTATCACACAATGCCCCTTAGCAACCCATACCTCAATGACCCTGCCCTCTGGCTCCAACACTTTGCCACCAAACCTACACCCAATCAACCGTGTACACTCCAATTCAGGAACCTTAGACTTGGATCCAGACTGCCTCGTGCCCCTCGCACCTCTGGCACACAGCACACACTCAACACCACTACTACACAGAAGACACTACCATCACTCAGCACCATTCCCGCCAAAGAACTCAAGGGTGCCCTCATTAACGCTAGATCTATCACGGCCCACGCGCTGGACATCTCCAACCTCATCACCACTCAAAACCTTGATTTTATAGCCATTACTGAAACTTGGCTACAAGCAGCCTCTGGCCCACTCCTTGCCCTCGCCATCCCCAACGGTTACTCTATCATTAGAGCTGACCGACAATCAACATCCAAAGGAGGCGGAGTCGCATTCATACACAGAAATAACATCACACTTAGAATCATCCCCAACACTGAGCTCAGCTCTGCAGAATCCCTCTCCGTGAAACTTACCCTATCTCCAACTAACACTGCTACTCTCCACCTTATTTATAGACCTCCAAGACCACTTGGCCCCTTCATAGATGAGATCACGGCCATTCTTACCGTCAATACCAAACCTAACTCTCAGATATTGCTTCTAGGTGACCTTAACCTGGGCCTTCTCTACACCAAGGATCACTCGTCCTCTGAGGTCGCTACCTCATTAGCTAATTTAGGCTTCAAACAACGCATTGACGAACCTACCCATATTATGGGCAGGATGCTTGATTGGATTACTGACCTTAATTGCAACACCTCCATAAGTTCCAACCACGCTTGTGCCTGGTCTGACCACCACATCATCATCTTCCACCTACCAGCGACCAACCCTCACATCACTCCTACGATAGCTCCAGCCATTCCCACTAGGAATAAAA
The DNA here is from genome assembly GCF_040938575.1 of Ambystoma mexicanum. Classification (NCBI taxonomy): domain Eukaryota; kingdom Metazoa; phylum Chordata; class Amphibia; order Caudata; family Ambystomatidae; genus Ambystoma; species Ambystoma mexicanum. The sequence continues at coordinate 1,078,095,829 of NC_090935.1, read as the reverse complement.
AAGACATCACCAAGGATAAACTCCTCCCTCTTATCCTTCCTATCCTGAACAAATGCGTGTCCCAACATAACGAACCCACAGTCTTAGTAGATATCTTCAATCAAACATTGCTCAAAGCCACTGACAATATAGCACAGCTCAAATTACGGAAATCCAAACAACAAGCCCATTTGAACTCCTGGTTCACCCCGCAGTTAAGAACTTTACGCAAAGAAAAACGTAAGGCTGAATCACTTTGGAAGAGCCACTCATGTGACTCTAACAAAGATCGTCTCATCATCACCACCTACAACTACAAGGAAGCGATACTACAAGCTAAAAAGGAGACTTACAACCAACACATCTTTCAAGCGGAATCTAACACAAAGGAGTTATTTAAAATCCTTAAAGAATTGGAATCCCCATCCCCTGCGCCCGACACCTGCACCAAAGACAGTAACTGGTGTAACAACATCCAAAACGCTCTCCTCAACAAAATCACCACCCTGCAATCGAAAATCAACGCCAAACAAACTACCCTACTCACCAACCCCCCTACTAAACCTCCCAATACTCCGACGGCCTCATTTACTCACACCCCCTTCAGTTTCACCCCACTAACCATCCTTGAGGTCGAAAACATAATTCGCAATTTAAAACCCTCTAACTGCCAAGGTGACTCCTGCCCAGCACCCGTCATCAAGGAAGCAGCACATGACCTCATTCCTTTTATAACCACCTTCATTAACTCTTCATTCCTAACTGGTAAGGTACCCAACAACTTAAAGGACGCATAGGTTATCCCTCTCCTAAAAAAAACAACCCTATACCCTGAAACACCAACTAATTACAGACCGATTACCACCGTACCTTTCCTACTCAAAATACTTGACAGAGCAGCATACCTGCAGATTCAGAATTACTTAGAAACCAATAACCTCCTCGGCTCAAGACAATCTGGCTTCAGACCTAAGCATGGGACTGAAACAGCTTTACTTGATCTCAAAACTCAAATTGAGGACCTTAAAGACAACGGCAAACTGGCCCTTCTACTACTTCTGGACTTATCCGCTGCCTTTGACTTGGTCAATCACCAAATACTATGTCGGCACTTGAAGTCAGCGGCCCACTTCTCTGACAATGCATCCAACTGGATTAGGTCATTCCTCGACAATAGGCACATGAGAGTTTTCTCCCCTACTGCGTCGGCCAATCCCACACCAGTCCCCTGTGGAGTCCCGCTAGGGTCCTGTGTCTCCCCAACTCTCTACAATGTCTTCACCGAACCTTTATTTGATGTGCTTGACTATCTGGGTGTCACCTACATGAATTACGCTGATGACACCCAGATACTCATACCCATCACGAGTGACTACATTGCTGACTCTAAAACCCTTAATGACATTTACCTTGTCATACAAGCCTGGATGGCCCAGCACGAGCTGTGCCTCAACAATGACAAGACTGAGCTTCTCATTTTAGTCACGCAACAGAGACTTAACAAACTGAGTCCCCTGTTTGGCTCCTTTAACATTGACGGCAATTTGATTAAAGTATCTAAAGAAACCAAAACTCTGGGTATATGGGTATATACCTGGATGCCTCCTTGACACTCACCAGACAAACTAACTCAATGGCCGCTGTGTCTGCATACACATGCAAATTGATTTCAGCCTGTCGCCCATTCCTTATTGCCCAGAACTGCATTACCCTGGCCAGCACCTTGGTTATGTCTAAATTGGACTACTGCAATGCACTGTACCAAGGCACTAACCATGGCAATCTTAACAAACTTCAGACGACCCAAAACAATGCCATTAGAGCAGCCCTTAACATCCCCCGATCTGCCCACATTTCAGAAACCAGGAAGAACCTCAACTAGCTTTCAGTCACCCAAAGGATCTCTCTGAAAGCACTGGCCCTCACATACAAATGCATCAACCACCAGGCCCCCTCATACTTAGCCTCGCGATTCACTCAATATACACCAGCACGAGTACTCAGATCTGCACAAACCCAAGGTCTTGCGATCCCTAGATTCAAGCTTCACTCTGCCGGGGGCGCCAGCTTCCATGTCGTGGCAGCCAAGTTTTGGAACACCGTACCACTCACGATCAGAACGCTACCTTCATTTAACCAATTCAAACACAAAACCAAGCTTTGGTTAGCTACATCCCACTAACAACCGCTCCTCTGTTTTTGGACGGGCCATGCGGAACCTAATCCTGCTTTGCTCCGTTCTGTTTGTTGCCTTGATTTGTAATGTCAATTGCATACTTTGTTTACAATTTGTTGGGACTACTGTGATGATATGTCCTACCTGTAATGTAATGCTCTACTACCTGTAATGTAATGCTCCACTAAAATATGCACCCAGTTGCCCTTGTGCCTGGTCTGCGCTATACAAATAAAACAAATACAAATACAAATACAAATTTAAGAGACCAAGTCGCTGACTTTGTTTGATCCCATTGCATTTTTCAGTATTGAATATGTGGAATACGTGGCCAGCGAATACTGGGGCGGACAGGTGTTTGAGAAGCACAAATGCCGAATTTCACCAGCATTTGAATTTATTTTTAAAGGCAATCCTTTTTAATTCATTACAATTGCAAATTGATGCAAATTTTACATCTTGGGCACTTCATCTCATTATCAGACCTTGCAATGGCTGTTCTGTAAGCTCTAACATGGCCGCCACCACTTCAGCACCGGAGTGCCTTGGTGGGTTTGTCGCCTTGAGGGCTGTAAAACATTAGGGACAATCAGGATTGCCGGCAGGCTAACGCCAACCCCCGTCCCAAGGCCCACTTCCAAGGCCCCTGTCTGAGCCTTATCCCTTTTCAAACTATGACTCAGCCTCCAGACTAATTACTGCTTCTCCATGTTATTGGATCCTTTCACATCTATGCTGCCTCCATTAGTGAGTTTGGCTGAACTCCTCCACTAACCTCTTCTGAACTGTCTACCATGCCTTTGTACCCTGCCTTCCTCACCTCAACTAACCTACATAATCTCTCACTTCATTTGTGCCTCCTTTTTAAAAAAAAACAAATCTAGGTGTGTTTTACTCTTTAAATTTGTGAGCCTCTTGCATTGCATTTGTGCCTCATTTTCAAAAACATGAATCTAGGTGTGTTTCACTCTTCATATCCGTGAGCCTCTTGCATTCCATGTGTGCCTCCTTTTCATAAAAAAAAATCTAGGTGTGTTTTACTCTTTACATCTGTGAACCTCTTGTCTGTTGAAATTCTATTCCTTTCTGTTTGCATTTTGACTTTGTGGCTACTTCTACTCGGTCAACTAGTGAGTTCAGCTAGAACTGTGCTGTGCAGCTACTCCTCTTTCATTCTTCAAATATCCTCTGCCACCCCGATGGCTCTCTCCATCCCTTCTATTTTCTCTAACTGCTACACTATTTCATATCCCCACTCTCTCACAAAGTCTGGTTAAACAAAACACAAAATCTTGAGTGCAAACCCTGGACTTCCCATCACAGACACATATGTCACCGCCTCATCTAGAAAGGGTTTCAATGATATCCTCTTCTCTGTCTCCTCTCCAGATCTTTGGACCCCCCATCTCATTTCAACTCTCACTCCTCCACATCTACCATTAATGGTGGCCCAAAGTAGGAAGTCCTCTTGGCCGACTACTCATCCTCATGTTGCTTTGCTAATGTCTATCAGACAGGCACTATCCTTGTACACGGTCCACAACACCCCTCCTTCTCTTTGATCGGATCTTGCCTTCTTTCATTAACTTCTGTCCTTCTCCTGCATCTCCCCCTTCTACTCTTTCTCTCTCCCTGCTCTGACTGGTGTACCACACCCCTGTACACCACCTCATAAACTCTTCAAAGGCACAGACCTTCTCCACCTGGTGACTCTAAACTTCCGCTCAGACAACACTCCACTGACATCTGCCTCCTTTTTGAAGACATTGACCTTGACATTCTCGCTCCTACAGAGACATGGTTCAGTGCCAGCTCAGTCACTGCTTTGACTCCCTAATCCCTGATGGCTTCAAGATCATCACCAAGCCTCAACCTCACTGCACTGGTGGGGGGTTTGCCTTGATCTTCCATTAGTGGGTTCCCACTTCCATCTTACACACCCAGCTCTACTCTTCCTTTGAAAGCCTGGTTTCAAGTTGGGCATCTCTCCCATCTCCACCCTAACCGTTGCTACCATTTACCAGCCTCCAAGCACCACCAGTCTGTTCCTCTCTGAATGGACTGATTTCTGCTCTTTATTACTTCCATCCACCTCCAACCTCCTCCTCCTGCATGATTTCAACATCCAACTGAACTTCCCCGGCTCTGCATCCATAATCTTCACTGGCCTCTGCACCTCGCTTTCCCTCTCCATTCTCCCGTCTGGGCCAACCCACTCAGCTGGCCACATGCTGGACGAGCGCAGACACTCCATCCTCTCTCTCTCCCCCCACTAGTTACCCCTCTCTCCTGGTCAGACCATTCTCTCCTCTCCTCCTACCTGGGTCCCTCTGGCCCTCTGACTGCCCCCGGTAAAAGCCCTGACAATGTCGTCTGCTAACATCCGCCCAATGAAATGAGTGTCAGCTGCTGCCTTCGCTTCCACCTTCATCCCAGCTCACCGCCTACCTCTGGTTCTACTTCTGACTCTACCTTTAGCATCCTCCACCTTTTCATCACCCATACTCTTCACATTCTTGCCCCAGTCATGAGGCTCTGCCTGAAACCTCCCTCTAAGCACAACACCTAGTACGATTCCTATCTTGGTGCCCTGAAACGAAAGTGCAGAGCATCAGAATGGAAGTGGCAAACTTCAGGCTCATACTCTGACAAACTGGCCTGTCGTCTGCTCCAAAGGCAATACAGACTCTCCATCTGTGCCAAGATAAGAGCCATGTTAGGCAAGATTGTATGCAGTACCCTGTGGGATACTGCACCAGCCTTGCCATCTTGGCAATAGTTAACCCAATCTTTGGTCTAAGCATGTACTACACAGGTTGGTAGAGTGACTGAGCAGCCGGGCTTATCTCAAGAGGTTTCAATGTGAGCTCTAGGGTTATAACACAGAAATTCACAGTGACAATTATCCAAATAAACACTTACTCTCAAGGTGTCTTGATTAAGCAATTATTTATTAATTAAGCAGTAAGTTGAAAAAGCCTTCTTTATAAGGGAGCAACAATATCATCACACAATAATATACTACAGAACTACACACTATCAGTTTCAATAAATCAGTAGATACCCATTTAGGATGGCACACAGAGAATTCCTACAGCCTGAGGTGACTTAAATAACTAGGACACTGTGGACATTAATATATCACTGGCACATTTAGAGCAATACTGAGGTTAGTGTCAAAAGGAAAAGATGAGGGAATAAAACAATGGTTAACAAATATTCTTCAGCAGGTAAGTACTCTTTGAACCCTCCAATGCAAAGTAAATTAACCCTTTCACAGCTACACAAGTTATCTGATGTGTGACTCTTGTTGAGGGATAGTTAAAGCACAAAGTCAGAGGACCAGGACCACCAATGTCAATTGTGCAAAAGTCTAGGTGAGCTGAAGCACTTCTTGCAGGAAGGTAGAAAAGTCTTGCACAATGTTTTAGACATCTTTGTAGAAAATGAAATCACTGTAGGGCCACAAGCTGGGAGGCTTGTGACGGGCAAAGCTGCAAGCAACTCTGCAACGGCAACCCAGATAAGTCTCAACTGAGAGGTAGCAAGGCTACAAAACAAGAGTTTATCAATGCCTTGGTTTTACAGTACCTTTGGTTTGAAGAAATTGGTTTCAGCTGGTTTCTGATCCAGTTGTAGGTCTGCAGATCCAGTTGTTTCTGATCCTCAGTCATGGGAAGATGAGGAGGACATCTGGGGACTACTGCACTACGAATTGAAGGTTTGCGGCGGCAATGGGCAAACTTCAGATCAGCAGCACTTTGCGGTTTCAGCTTCTTGCGGCTCTCACCAATAGCACCACTGCATTTCTCGGATACCTTATGGACTGTCCTCGCACCCTGGGTCCAGCACTCTGTTGAGGTGGCTCATGCTTGCTCAGTCCGGCTTCATGGAAGTATAGCCAGCTCCGAGAGGATGTCCAGACAAGTTCTCTTTGGGGTCGGTTTGTCCCACCAACCCAAGAGGAGAAGTCGTCCATTGTATGGCTTCTTTAGTTGAGGCAAATTCAGAGCTTCAGCAATGAAGCAGGGCTTCACTGGTGTCGGGATACCCAGGTCCAAGGCGTAGGAGCGATGCAGAACCAACCACCCCCTCTATGGTCTCAGTGTCTGCAAGTCAAGGCTTACACAGACCTCTTTGACCAGAGAGGGGAAGGAGGGTTAGGGTCTCGATGAGTGGATAGGTAGAGGGATTTTAGGGTAACCGGATTGAGGGTTAGGGAGAGGTTATGGATGGGACTGGGGATTTTAGGATAAATGATGACTGCACACTTTTCCTTAAACTGGCTGTTGTAACTGCCTTAACACCTTTACACGTAAAGGTGTTCCCCTTCACATTTCTCTTCTAAACAAAACATGCACATGTTCCTTTGAACACAAAGTTATACCCCACTTTCACTGGTGAAAAACAATTACTGGCGTGAGCCCATTTACATTTTCATGAGCATAGTTCCATGCACTACCACACTTAGCTTTTGCTTCAGTCTTTAAGTCCTGTCCTGCAAAGGCTGTTAAATCCTGTGCCACGTCCTTGAAGTCTGAGGATCAGGTGCAAACTAAAAGAAAACAAAGGACAAGCATTAGCATATGCTTTCTAGTTCTGTCGGTCACTCACACTCCCAAATACATTCTACACACATCCAACACTCTGTGCATTCGAGATTCTCGAGTGGCCTTTAACTCCCAAAGTCTGCGGTTTGCCCAAACACGGTCTTCCTTCAGACCGAGTGTTTTAAATGATGCACTTCCGTCTCATGGGCCTTCCCGACATACGTTCCACGAGACGAAAACACGTGAAACATCAAACAATAAACAGTCTATCTTTATCTTCACACATTCACTGAAGTAGTAACCAATACTATGATTCTTCCCTGAAAACCCGCCCACTTAGCTTCTATGTGGTGGCGCAGGGGCTCTGGAGGGTTTGGGAAATGCCCCCTGCGCTTTCCCCATGAATCCCAGGAACTGCTTGGGCTGAGCGGTACTTATCTCTTTGAAGCGAGGTGCCGGATCGCTGCTCCGGAGGCTCTAGGCCCCTCGCGTGTGAATTCCGTGGAGCTGCTGGGCACACGTCCTCTCTCCTCGGTTTCTTAAGCACAAGCCCCGTGCCTTGGGCATGCGCGTTCACGTGCCACACCCAGCGCGGCTTCCCATTGGCTCGCGGGCCCGCGAAGCATGCTGGGAAATGTAGTCCCGGGGAGTCAAATTCTGGGATTTGTAGTTTTTAAGTGCAATTTGTCTACAGAAAGGGCACAGCAGCCTTGTATAATACTGTATCCTTCTGGACATGGGTTTCTTCATGGTCTCTGGCCCCACAGCCCAAACAGTACTTGGTCCATGGCCAATCCTGCCCCTGACAACTGGGCAAACCAACAGTCCTGGAGTTGCAGCAAGCGTCTCTTCCAAGCTCTTCTACAAATTCCTTTGTCCAGTGGTCGACTCTGCCTTTCAAGCAACAATCCTTGCCTTTTGTGCATGTTTCTCCAATTCATTTGCAGCCTAGCTGTCACTCACACAGCCAGGTGTCTGTCCTCCAAGGACAGCCAGTCAGCCAATCACCTTTGGGTGCATTCCTGTAACCAAGGGGATTAAGCACAGGGGGTTTCGGGGACCTCCCTCACTTCCTGCCCTTCCAGACACGCTGGAGCCAGAGGCAGGCTTCAGCAGTGAAACCCGCCAAAGACAAACTGAACAAAGGGACCAAACCTGGTTTGGCACATGGAGTAAATCTCAAGAAGGACTTTCTAACAAGAAATGGAGAAAAAAGAAGACCAAGGCAAATTTGATAAAATGGGCACCCATGGGTGCTTTACTGCAGCTGCAATTGCAGCCCGTGGTAGAAACACACAATGGTAGGAACTGTAAACCGCCGCCACCAGGCATTAATTGTAGAAAGGGTAACATAAAAATGTTGCATGAGAAACTAGACAAAGGGGATACTAAGTAACCCTTCCAGAACCCTGTTGTAAGATAGTGTGTGCTGGATTTAAAAAGTTATACAATGTAAGTAAAGTCAATTTCACTTCACTGCTCTTGGAAACAGTAGTTTAACCAAGAGAAGGTATTTAAACCTTTGGTAAATCTGGAAGAATTCCCTGTGTCACTGCACTGAAGGTGCTGTGCAACACAATGTAAAAAGATGATGCCTATGGCATTTGTCAGACTCCAAAGTCAAAGGAAACACACTGCTCAAATCAATGAAAACTACATGAGAGAGTGGAAAAAAAGGTCTCACACTCTCCAGGCTAGAAATTAAAAGTCCTAAATTCCAGCCAAAGTGCTGGGGGCCTCTAAGGCAGAAGGGAATTAGCACAGTTCTGAGAATTCTCCCTACCTCTTGTCCCGCCCAGACTAAGGAACTGGAGGATTTAATCCACTTCCGGATGAATCTCCTTACTCCAGTCGGTCATACTTTTTGGAGAGACCATCAGCATTTTGGTGATTACACCCTGACTTGTGTTCTATAGAGAAATCAAACCCCTGAAGGCTGATTCAGCATCTTAATGATTTAGGATTCTCCCCCTTCATCTGCATTAACCATCTCAAGGGTTGGTGATCTGTTTGAATAATAGAAGTAGATCCATACAAGTATGGTCCAAACTTCTTCAAAGACAACACAATTGCAAAAAATGTGCATTCAATTGTTGACTACCTTGTTTCAGGGTCCTTCAGTTTCCTACTGATGAAGCAGATAGGGTGTTCCCTGCCTTTCTCATCCAGCTGACTCAGAACTGATCTAGTCCTGTACTGGAAGCATCTGTTTGTACAATAGTACAATAAAGGATTGGTTGTAGTCAGGAGCTCTCAGGAATGGAGCTTGACAAAGGGCTTTCTTAAGTCCTTCAAATATCTTAGTGCACTCCTCATTCCACCTGACCTTCTTGGGGTATTTGGGTGAGGAGATCACATTCAAGGGAGAAGCTATGGTCCGATAGTTCTCAATGAAGTTCCTATAGTAAACTGATAGACCTAGAAAGGCTCTCAATTGGGTATGAGTAGTAGGGGTGGCCCAGTCTTGTACAGCTTGTACTTTGCTAGGCAATGGCCTTATATCACCTTCTCTTACCTCAAGACCAATCAAGGTAGACCACTTACTCTGACCACTTTGACCCTTGCTTGCCTTTATGGTCAGATGGGCCTGCTCAACAGCCTGCACTACACATCCCAGGTTGTCAAGATGTTCTTCCCAAGTGGGGCTGAACACTGCAATTTCATCCTAGTATGCCATGCAGAAGTCCCTCATCCCATTCAGAATGTAGCAGGTACATTTTATTGTCTAAAAAGCATAATCTTAAACTGGTAGAGGCCTCCTGGGGTAGAAAATACAGTTTTCTCCTTGGCATGGCCAGTAAGAGCTATTTGCCAATATCCTGAGGTTAGCTGAAATGCACTGAGGTACTTGGCTGAACCAAGTTTGTCCACCAGCTCATCTGTCCTAGGTAAAGGGTGGGCATCAGTCGTGGTGAATGCATTAAGGGCTCTATATTCCACACAGAATCTCAACTCCTTGGATCCTGCCTTTGGTAATAGCACAACTGGACTAGACCATGGACTTGTAGATGGCTATATTACCCCGAGATCAAACATCTTGTTGACCTCTTCCTTTATGCCGGTTCTTACATGGTCTGACATCCTGTAACCTCTGCTTTTAACAGGGAAACAGGCACCAGTGAGAAGTTCATACTGGCCCCAAGGGGTCTTGCATGGTGATAGTGAAAACAGAGGGGCAAACTGATTTAACAGAGCTATGCACTCCTCCTGTTGTTCTAGTGTCAGATCAGAAGAGAGATGAACTCCTATTTTTCCATCTAAAGGTTGTCCCCTGAGGAGGTCAGGTAGAGGCTCACTCTCCTCCTCCTCCTGATCATAGGCTAAAAGTAAAGATACTCTGTCTGGTCTAGAGACATAGGACCTCATTACGAGTAGGGCCGTAAGGGATACCGGGCACCATTAAGGAGACCGGTGCCGGTAATACCTTACCGCCCAACTACGAGTTCCCTTAGCAGGTCCCTCCTTCAACGCCTGGTTTTACCAGGCATTATGGATGGGACCCGCTAAGGGACTTCAGAGCTAATAATGGTACCGCAAATTATGGTACCGTTATTAGCGCCTTTCCCCTTCCCATTAAGCCCTATGGGGGCTCAAATGGGAATGGGGAATGGCTTTTTCAATGGGGACTTACCAGTCCCTCAAAGGTCGGACTACACCGGTAATTCCCAATTGAACGAGACCGGTGCCTGTACCGTTATTGGAGGCAGTCATAGCGCAAATAGCGCCATGACTACCTCCAATCTCAGAATGAGGCCCATAGGCCTTTAGTCGGTTGGTGTTAAAGACCCTGGGGCCTCCTTAGGATTGCCTAAGTCCACCAAATAATTGACCTCTACAGGTTTTCCCACAACCTTGAAGGGTCCAATCCATTTGTCCGGAAAGGCCCTCTGCCATGTAGGCACCATAACAAGAACTAGCTGTTCTTGAGTAAACGCAACCATGTTGGCCTTCTGATCATGTCAATGCTTCACCAGAGCCTGGCCTGCTTTCAGGTTTTCTGAAGCTCCTGTTATCATGTGTGTCATTCTCCTTTGGAGACCTAACACATAGTCAATGACTCTCACTGGCTTCGAGAAGGAGCACTCTCCAACCCCTCCTTGATTAGGGCCAATGGACCTCTAACCGGATGACCATGGAGAAGCTCAAAGGGACTGTATCCACCGCCATCCTGAGGGACTTCTCTATATGCATACATCTTCTAAAGGGTTATTTTAAAGCACTTATCATGCTCTTCCAATCAATTGTTCTGGGGATGGTAGGCTGTTGAGAACTTGTAGGTAACTCACAGTTTTTCCACATGGCCTGCATGTAGTGGGACATAAAATGCGATCCACTGTCAGAGATAACCTCTTTAGGAAAACCTACTCTGGTAAAAATTCCAAGTAGGGCCTTAGCAACTGCCTGAGCAGTTACAGTCCTCATAGGTATTGCTACAGGATACCTGGTAGCATGGTCTACCACAACCAATATAAATCGGTTGACCTATAAAGGTTGCACACCCAAGCGGAAGCGCCTAAGAAGTACCTGATAGCCTGACATCTACTCTGCTGCCCCTGCACACGTCCTGCAGCTTCTCACCCTATTGGACTACAACACAAGGCCACACCCCCTGTTACGAACTGCATCCTCAAAAGGCAGTGGCCACATGCCCTAAGTGCGCGAGCCCGAGCGGAAGAGCCTAGGAAGTGCCTGATAGCCTGACATCTACTCTGCTGCCCCTCGACACGTCCTGCAGCTTCTAACCCAATTGGACTACAACACAAGGTGAAGTCTCTACAGGCTGCTATGGACTTTGTCATTCAACCTTTTTTGCTATTTCCCTTGTAAATACTGTGTTGGCTTATAATTGACAGCTATATTTACATTTAATTTGCAGGCCACGCCCCCTGTTACAAACTGTATCCTCAAAATACACTGGCCACGCGCCCTAACCACGTGCGCCCGAGCAGAAGTGCCTGATAGGCATGAGAGGCTGGTGAGACGCTGGTATTTATTTTTGAGTTGCCTCTCTCTTTGTATGTAGAACGTTATCTCTGGGCACGCTCTGCTAATTTGCTCCCTTCCCTCATTACTTGTTTTCACACACGAGGAGTGCCATTGCGCCGCTTCATCTTTGTGCAGTACATGCATTTAGACTTGGCGTTTACTCTTGTGGTACGCTTTAGCTCCTGGTACTACCGGGACATTTATTGTGTACTTTCGTTGTCTGTTATGTTGTCAGTCCACATATGCTGACTTCCCCAGTGCCAGCTCAGTCTCATATAAAGGTGCGTTATTACCACCCGACTGAACAGACTACATCTCCTAGAAGCTGCTAGTATTGTAATTAGCCGAAAGAGCACTACTCGTTATTACACCTCTGTGCCCCTTGGTGCTGCTATCTTTCACGCTTGCTCTCCTTTTTATAACAGCTTCTTTCTGTTCTTTGTGTAGTTTTTGTTAGATTAACATTTGCACGGTTTAGTCATTCTTTTTGTTTTCTCTTCCGAAATTCTGCTATTCTGCCATACAATATATCTTTTGTGTCTTGCTGTTACTTACTCACTAACCACGACCCCCACGTCTGGTGCTTTGCGCTGAAGTATATGCCAAATTCTTTGTGAATCGCCACGGGTTGATGTTTAATTTTCTACTTTCCTTTTTCTTATTCTTTCCTTTTCTCTTATTTTTGATTTTTTTCTCCTTCCCCCTTTATAATGGATATTAGCCTTAGAAGTGGCAAGCGCTCGGGGGATCATCTTGTTAAAGCTGCACCTCCCGCTGCCACAGCAAGTTTCTCAAATGGTCTACCAATTCCCCTACAAGGAAAGCGCTCTTTTCTTTCACTGTCCTTTGAAAATCTTGACAATTACGTTGATAATAAACTTGGTGATAATCTATCAGCTCCAGATTCTGGAGCAGCACCTGTGATGGCCAAACTTCCTAATGAGATAAGTCCTCCACCTTCCTCACAGAGCTTGTTCTCGCTCAAAGAGGTAAACATACCCAACTCAAGTTTCACTCTTCCATCCACAGATATGTTGAAACTCGAAACGGCAATCACAGGCATCTTAGAAGAAGGTCATTTTGTCCCTCTGTCTGATACTTCTCTACTTGCCCCGGTTGTTATGTCCAAACTCAACAAACGGGGCATCTGTCTATGGGTCCTTCAATGCCAATTTCTAAAATGACAAACCATCATGAACAGGCCCACTTTCACAAATCAGGCACACTGTCACTCCCTGTTTGCCCTGCATCTCTCTCATTACCATTTTTACCTAATACTTCTCCTTCAGCACCCTTGACGGCAAGTTCTCCGTCTGCCCCAACTTCATTTTTTGCTTCAGCTCACCTACCTCCCTCTGGTGCCTATGATTCTTCTCCTTTGGACTTGCCAAAAGAGGCTTCTTGTTACCTCGAATCCTTACATCCAGTCACATCTCCTCCTCTGCATGACAACAATATGGACAATCTTTCGGAACAAGCATTTCAAAACTTTCCTGTTTTGACACGCATTCTGAATCTTCTTGATAAGAGCCATGACTTCACTCATACCGCTTTAAGAGAATTAAAAGATGCACTGCTAATTACTAATACTAAACTGTGCAAAATTGAAGGCTTCATACTGGCCTTGGACACGTGTAATCAATTTCATGCTAATTGTGCAGAAAGGTCCCTTCTGGCATTCCAGACTGCCTTGTGCCAGTATGACAAAGAAACAGCTTCTTCTATTGCATCCACTCAAACTTGCGATGATTTACTTCCATTTCATAGGCAGCCCAAATCTTTTGCCTACGTAGCACAAGTGGCCAATTTAGCCTCAAAAATGCAGATGGAATCATCCGATTTTGACCTTGTGGAAGTTGCAAAACTGCAGCATGATCGTCTGCTTTATATTGAACAAATCCTCTACAAGGCCAACTTAGTCCCCCAATCCGAATTGAATTTAATGGATGCCCATCACACCTCGGCTACAGATACCTCAGACAGCCCCTCGGCTTTGATGGACATACTTGACATGCAAGTGAATATCGCACAAGCTAAAGAGTTGCCTTTAGAGAATTCCATCTCTCAAGAAGAAATCCTGACCTCGCAAGTCTTTACATTAACGTAAAGCTAACAAATCCTTTCAGAAAGCCTTAAAAAGAAGAATGCTTGCTAAACTACTATCAATTATAATGGGTCAGTGGTCCCAAAATCAAATCCAAAAATCAACCACCTCAGAAAGCCAAAGGGCACATTTTCAACATCAAAAAGCTTTGTAATATCTCTCTCGAGGATCAAGTGTTAAACCTTAATCAGTTAAACGAAGAGAGCAAAATAGTCCTTCAGATAAAATCAAAGGAAGGCCCTTTGATATGTTCCATGGCCCCCAAGGGTTTTTCTGTTAGGCTAACTCGTCTCTAACACAGATTCCCAGCATACAGCTAAGCCTAGCTTCGTAAGCGCTGTTAATTATCCATGACACTGGCCTTCAAACATCGCTGGTTCAATCCCAAAAGTCCAATTTCTTTCCTACTACTGGTAATAAAACAGCCTCAACTACCTCACTACTTGTTGACTCAGACAACATTATAAATACTGCGTCATCTGGAGACTGTGCTTCTGCTGAACGTTGCATACACTCCCTTGCTCCATTGAATATCGAATTGCTAACTTCCTCGCAGCCTTCACTTAGTACAGAGAAAGTTGGTATCTCGTCGATTTAATTGCATTATCCTGTAAATGGCACACAGTCTACTATGCCAGATGGCTCTTTTACTTCATCTACACTCCCTTATTCGCACAAACTCCCCACTACTGGTACACCTACTGTGCTTATATCCTTTGGGAAGAGAGCTTCGCCCTCATTTAGGGAAATTCCAAATGAGATGACAACCATTTTAGGTTGGTTGAGCAATCCCCTTTTGAATGGCAATTCACAAATAAACCGTTCATTCCTAATGTCTACACTTTTTAAGATTCCATCTCTATGTAATTTAGTTTCCAGCGATGTGGAATGGATCAAGCTCGCCAACCACAACAATCACTGTATGCTTTGCCAAACGCAATCACACATAATTACAAAGCTTCTATTGGATCACATTTCTGATCGGAAATTACTCGGTCTCGAGATGGAGGTCTTCTTTTCTATGGACGACGCGTGGTTCTTCTTGGACTTTATGCCTCAGTCGAAACAAGAACCTGTGACAGCTTCCAATAAGGGTGCTGCTTCCATTAACACTCAGACCGAAATGCTTGAACAACTAACTTCATTTGCCAGTGCTCTAAAATGTCTGGCCTGGCTTGAACCCTTTATTAAAGCTGCCGTGCAAGGTGGGGAATCCGCTGCTAATTCTTAACCCTTGTTGTTTTCCTTAGCTTCTTGGAACTGCTGTGGCCTACAAAATCTTATCTCATGGCATTAATTGCTTTTGCCACCCCACATTACTTCAATCATTCTCATACAGGAAACTATGTGCCCTTCCGATTTTCAATTGGTCGGATTTTCATCCTTATACATCCTGCCAAACGAGCGCCAGTGGGGAGGCCTTCCGGAGGACTAGCGATCCTAATTAAAAACTCTATGCAATGTTCTGTTAAATACTCTCACTCATCTGATCTTTGTTTGATCATTATACTTCACCTGGAATATTTTCCCTGTAAGCATTTATTACTCACGTCTCTATACTGGAATTCCCAGTTATTAACTGTAGACATGACAATTTTCGACCTTAACGCTGCTCTTTCTGATGCAATGGCACTTTATGATGAATTTGAGATGATCATAGGTGGCGATTTTCATGCCATTCTCTTGGCTGACAAGCTTGCCCGTAGGAGGTCTAGTTCATCCTCCTCCAATAAGCAATTCATTACCAGGGGGCACGTATGGGCCCAGTTCCTTGAAGAAAGGGACATTCATTTTATTTTGCCACCCTCACCTTCCTCTTATATTACTTGGCAAATAGGGGCAGCCTGTTATTCGATTGACTACATGGCTGTTTTTAGGTTGCTTTCAGGCTTCATGGATCCTGTGAGTATTACAAATCCCCTTTTGGATGATCACAGGATATTATCGACTGTCATTCACCATAGGCTACCTAGCTTTCAACTTATGCCTTTCCTTTCTTTGTTGCAAACGGACAGATATGCATTTTCTATCCATTGGAACCCGAGACTTTGCCTACTTAATAAATCGTGAACGCTGGGTTGATTCCAATTCTGCTCGTTCTTTTCAATTTATGGAGAGGATAGTTGAATGGAATATGAAAATGATCAATGGTCATCTGCGTAGCCTATCGCAGCTTGTTGCATTCTGCCCAGATCTCAGCACATACATGCTCATCTTTCCTCGATTGCCTTTCTTAAGAGCTCTAAAAATCGTGAAATAAGAAAAGCTAAAGCTACATCTTATAACCTAGAGGCGTAAATGCAGGTCAAGAAAAAAATTACTGCCCACCATAAAATGGAGCTATAGAAAAATATTTTTCGGAAACATCTACAAGACAATTAGCAGATGGTGCAGCTGCTGTGCAAACAAAAAACTCAAGATATATGGGCAATTTTGAGGCAGCCCATGGGAACATTGCGTTCTATTTTGGATACAGGGATCGATGGCCTGTCTTGGCAAATCTTCTTCAAATCTAAATACATTCTACCTCTGCAATATACGCCCTTTGATGTGGATACTTTGCGCCATCACATTCCGACAGTATGCCCATGGTCCATAAAAGATATCATTTCGGCCATACACAAATTAAAACTCTCTAAGGCTACTAGGCCTGATGGACTTCCATCTTGTGTGATAAAAGACGACCCGCTCTTTTGGGCGATGTTCATTTTGCAAATCTTTCAGAATATATTTCACTTCAAGAAAATTCCGTTTTTATGGCTCAGCTCTATTATATTTCTTATATACTATTATTATTCCTCTTCATAAAAAATGGACCAATTGATGAGCCCAACAACTTTAGGCCTATTGCGCTTTTGATGTAGCAGCAAAGATCTTTGCCTTACTCATACTTAACGAATTGGAAATCTTTATGGGGCTTTTCTGTCTAAAGCACAGCTTGGCTTTAGAAAGGCCATGGGGACACAATTAAACATTACCATACTAGCTCATCTCATCTCCTCAGCCCATCACTCTTACGTTGGGCCTATCTATATGGCAGCCCTTGACTTATCATCAGCCTTTGATAGTGTCATCAGACGGCACCTGTGGGAAAAGATGTTGGCTTATGGGATTCCATCTTACATTGTTGCTCTTATCTCCCTACTGCATCACAATACCAACTTTAGAGTCCG
This sequence comes from Ambystoma mexicanum, assembly GCF_040938575.1. Taxonomy (NCBI): domain Eukaryota; kingdom Metazoa; phylum Chordata; class Amphibia; order Caudata; family Ambystomatidae; genus Ambystoma; species Ambystoma mexicanum. The sequence continues at coordinate 1,078,078,861 of NC_090935.1, read as the reverse complement.
GATTAATGCTGCAGGGCTCCTGTCAGATCATATTCCTACCAAGATCGGTGTCAAGCAAGGCTGCAATCTTGCAGCCACCCTATTCAATCTTTACCTTGCTGATACCAATCCCTTATGGAAAGCTTCTGAGGTCTTTCCGGTCACACTGGGTGACTTACGACTGCAATGGCTTGCATTTACAGACGATGTGATTCTTTTTGACCGGACACAATTCGGTCTTCAAAACAAGCTTAATCCTTTCTTCTCTTACTGTTTACATAACTACCTGGCCATAAACTCATCTAAGTCTAATATTCTTATCTTTTCAGCCACAAAAAAACTTTGATCGTTTAAATGGACTATCAACTTCAATGCAATTAATGTTTCCTCTGCGATGGTCTACTTAGTGTACAACTTATCGAATTCCACATTGTTGATTAAACGCAATACATCTATTTCATCCAAAGTCATACATCTCACAGCACAAATGCAAATTATATTTCGAAAACATTGCAAATTCTCACTAGTTCCTGTTTTAGACTTCTATCAGATGAAGGTCAAGGTTGTGATTCTCTATGGTCTAGACTTATGTCTTGCTGAGATTAGCCCGCTTCTAAATAAAATTCAAGGACAAATTTGGAAGTCAGTGTTGGGCCTGCCCATGTATTTACCTAATGCCATCGTGAAACATGAACTCAGTCTTCCCTCACTGGCTTCCAAATTTACCTTGCGTATGTTATCAAACGTCGCCAAGATGTGTTCTCCGCCACCAAACTCACTTTACGAACATCTTGCCACCATGCTAACCAAGTTATCTCCTGTTTCAATAGCACAATTTCATACACACATGCAAAGCCTACTTGCAACTTTGAATTTTACAACTGAAGATCGCAAGTGGCCCACTGCTTTGGCCAAAAAAAGTCATTTTCATAATGCCTCATAAACTCAGATCTCATTGCTACCTACTCTTCGTTTAAGCAATATGCGAAATTGAGACACAATCAGGTTCCACACAAAATCCCGAACCAGGAATTGGTCTCTCAGAGCTATGGTAGGACAGGACACTGATTGTCATTTCTGTTGTGGTAAAGGGGACGAGGAATCCTTAAAACATATTTTTCTCTCATGTCCCCAGCTTGAGAGTCAGAGAACACACTTTATGAGTGAATTTCTGTCGGCAACAATGCCTTTGTCCCGTAATCTCATCTGGATAATATGTATGTGGTGCCGATCGATCTCGATCATTTTTGCAGCATCTTGTTTGATAAATCAAATTAATGCAAAACTTGAAGAGGAACTGTCCTAGCTTCAGGTAACAGTGTACTGGTGTTCTGGGAATTTATCTTTTGTTGGACATCTAGCACTGCTTGACACAGTATATAGCATTTTGCTACTAATGTCTGTTTGTCAGTCACTCTAGCACCGGCATCTCTGTTATATTTGTACAAGAAATGTTTGATGTTCATTGTTTAGGAGACAAAGTTGTTGTTCAGGGATGTGTATCTGAATTTATTGATTTATGGGCCTCTGTGTAATACTAAATATGAGTTTGCTAGGTGGCTAAATGTCTATTTGACAGCTAATCTTGCACTGACACTTCCGTTTTATTTGTATAAGTAATGATAGTTGTCTGATGTTTATGAGACAAAGCTGTCATTCAGAGATGTTTTAATTGAATTTAATGATCCCAGGCCCTTTGTGTAATATGAAATATGAGTTTTTTATGTGACCTCTTTTTCTCCTTTTCTGTGTTTTTCTTTTGCTGTGATATTGTTTTGTACTGACTTTGTTGTTTTTTTATCTTCATAATTTATAATTTAAATTTAGGATTTATGTCACAATGGATCACAAAGGATTATTTTTTTTACATGGATTTCAGTTTTATGTTTGTATATCTGCTGTTGATTTTAGAAATTAATGTTCTACGTATACTGGAATACACTGTTTTATATAGTTATGTAATGAAATATTTGTAAAGGTGCTTGTGCACTAAAATAAAAATAAATTGGTTGCCTGAAGAGGTGGGGGAGGTTTAAGGGAACAACAATGTCAATTCCTGCCCTCTCAAAAGGAGCTCCCACCACTGGGAGGGGCACCAAAGGTGCCACATTCTTGGCTCCACTCCTGCCAGGTGTCTGACAAGTGTAACAGCTCCTACAGAATGTATCTACATCTGACCCCAACTCAGGCCAGTAGAAATCAAGAGAAATCCTTTCCTTGGTCTTCTTAAAACTTAAGTGACCAGCTAAAGGAATCTCATGGGCTAAATGTAGGAAGTAATGTCTCACCTCCCAGGGCACTACAAGTCTTCCGCAGTCTCCTTGGGTAGACTCAGAGGGCTCACTGTAGAGGAGTAGATCCTCCCAGTATAACCTGTGCTTCCCTGGCTCTTGCCCATCCAGCAGATAAGCTGCCTGTTGGTGAAGTTCTTCAAGAGTAGGACACTCTCTTTGACCTCTGCTGAAGTCTGCCCTACATGAGCCATCTTCTACCAGTAAAGACTGCAGCTCACAATGGTCTTTAGGATCCACATCTTCAACAGGGGGAAAGTCTTCTTCCAGCTTTGAATCCTCAGCAGCTGACTCAACCTCTGCTGGTTGGACCTCACACCCAGCCTCAGCTGGTGGAGTAGTCACAGGTGTGATTTTGGACTGTCCTCTAGGGGATATCCTGGTTTCATGCACAGGAGTGCTATTTTTCTTGTTTTCTGAGACCTTGGGTTTCCCCTTTGTCTCTTTCTTCCTGGAAACAGAAGTTGGCTTTTCCTGTGGACTGTGTGTTATAGGTTCTTCTGAAACTTAAAGTGAGATCTCTGGCCGTCCCTGTCAGCTCCTGCTTCCTTTTACTGGGAGACCTGGGGGTGCTTGATACAACTCCAATAATGTTTAATTCATTCCCCAGCAGGACTTTCCTAGGCACCTCACTTTGTACACTAACAGGTATTCTTACAGTCATGTTGTTGCACTGGATGAGAGCTGGTAGTATTGGGACCACCTGGATAGTGCTTCCAGAAAGCTTAGTGGGACCTTTGAGTGCCTTAGCAACGTCCTCAGGTTTGAAAAGGATTTTATCCACCACTGTGATGCTGGCCCCAGTGTCTCTAATGGCAGGGGTCTCCTGACCATTAACCTGTACAGTGTCCTTGTAATCTTCTTTTGTGTTATCTGGTATGGAGTTATACACATCTACATTCTGCTGTTCCCACAGACCCATGGACACTAAAGAAACACTGGCAGAGGCTCCAATGGGGTCTTCAGCCAATAGTTGAAACTTTCCACTTGCCATATGTACTTCTCCCTCAAGGATGAAGGCTAAGGAGGCAGCGTGGATCCTTGAAGGTTTACCCTTGCATCTGGGATCTCCTTTCACATGGTCAGTAGACCCACAAGCATAACATTTTGAAAATGCTTTGACAAATGGGGACTTCTGCTGACCTCCCTGTCGTATGGCACCAGAGGTTTCACTAGACTGACCTTGTTTCCCATGTGGCTTACCCTTCTTATGTCTGTGGCCCTCTTTTGGATTGGAGGTTTTAGAATTCTCTTTGTCATCTTTCTTGTGCTGCTTCCCCTCATCCTTTTTATGAGTGGCCCCAGAATCCTTGTGAGTAGCCCTGTTGGCAACCCACAAGTCAGCAGCTGTTGCTATCTTCTTGGGATCAATCTCTTTAGAGTCAGCCAAGTGCTGTCTCAGCTAAAGAGAGCAGGCATCAAAAATAGATTCCAACAAAAACAGTTTTTTCATTCCTTCAAAAGAGTTCACTATGTAACCCTTAAACCAACCATCTAGGTTTTTCAAACATTCACACACGTAGGTAGCCCAAGGGGTACCCATCAGTCTTTTTGAGGGTCCTAACCCTCTTAAGGTACTGAGGAGGAGTTTTCCCAAATCTAGCTATCAAAGCTAGCTTCACACTTTCATACTCCAATCTTTCAAGATCTGCCACCTCCATTACAGGATCAGTTGCAACCTGCGGGAGCCTAGACAAAAGCCAAGGAATCAACTGATTCCCTGTGAAACCCATATTCAAAAGCACCCAACCAATCCAAAATACCAAGTTTCACATCATACATACTCACTGCTTCTCTAGGCATTTCAAGAGACACATATTCTGGTCTCAGTGATGGGCCTTGTGGGGTCCCCGTGGACATAGGTTGAGGCAGAAGGGCCTGCTGAAGCAAAGAGGGGCTCCTATCCTGTGACTCCTCTCCCTCCTCTGACTCTTTTAAGACATTAGAGCAAGACTCTGAATTATCATCCTCATTATCAATTTCCACATGTTGTTGGTTATTATGTGTGATAGGCCTACTACCCAAACTTTGGTGATTCAACAACATTGTAATTAACTAATTTTTCATTCCTTTAAGAGGGAGATTCCTGACTTTATACATTTCTTTCAGTCGATCTACTGTTAAAATGACCAGGGCTTCCTGACTGAAGATATCCATATTAGGCATGTTACCATTGCTGGTCTGATGGAGCTTAGCCTTGTGAAGGTTTTAGTTGAACAAAAGCAAAGGAAATATTCAATGTAACAACTCTACAATAGATCTGCAGCACTTGCCACCATTGTTAGGCAAGATCGTATGCAGTACAATGTGGGAGACTGTACCAGCCTTGTTCTCTTGGCAATAGTAACAAAAACATTGGTATAAGCATGTACTACACAAGTTGGTAGAGTGACTGAGCAGCCAGGCTTATCTCAAGAGGGGTCAATGTGAGCTGTAGGGTTATTACACAGATATGATATGATATGATGTGATATGATATGTTACGGCATTTATAACACACCTATATAGAAGTGTTTCAAGGCACAGAGATTCATAGTGACACGTATCCAAATAAACACCTACTTTAAAGGTTTCTTGATTAAACAATTATTTAGTAATTTAATAGTCAGTTGAATAAGCCTGCTTTAGAAGGGAGCACAAATATGTAACACAATAATATACTTCAAAATTACACACTCTCAGTTTCAATAAGTCAGTAGATACACATTTGGCATGGCACTCAGACACTTCCGAAGCAAAAAAAGGGGGGAAACCAGGCTACCCCTCCCTTAGGCATGAAAGAGGTGGGAGGAACTTTTCAAAAGACTAGTAATTTATTTGAACAAGTTTCACACTCAAAATTAACCATCTAAAACAAAGTTTAATAGAAGGAAAATATTAAAACCATTTATCAAAAAAAGGGGCAGTGCAATTGTTACCCCAAAAGGAAAACAAATAGACATGTGTCTTAACATTGGCAGAACATTTTTTACATTAAAAGAATTAATTTATGTACAGTAGTAGATATGCAACACATTTTCACTGTCGACACTGATTTGGAGTTCCTGGCTTGAAGGACCGATTTTAGTGTTTGTCAGTAAAATGCGTTTAGTATAGAAACTAAGGTCTTGTTGCTCGAAATATGACTTTTGGGGGCATCAAGCTTTCTTCAGGACAACAAAAGGGTTTGAATAGATATGCAAAAGTTAATCTAAAAATATTAAAAAGGAGCGAGTTAAAAGAGTGTGATTATGTTCATTCTTTTTGATTGAATGCGGACAAGAGTAGGTCTAAACCTCACCTTTAAATAGTGACGTCTATGGCGACAGGGGTGGAGACAGGAACTGTCTTGCGTTTAGTTAGTTTCAATCTCTAGTGCACATTGGCTACCTATAATGGTGGAGACAGGCCATCAGTCATGGTGCCAAGGAAACTCTACTGATAATTATTATACAGAAAAAGCAGAATTCAATAACCTGGCAAGGTTGTTTTCAAAAAACACATAGAACCTGTGTGGAATTGCAGATCCACGATGGAGTACTGAAAAAACAGTACGTGAATGGGCCAAAGGGTCTGGCTGAAGTGAAGAGTGCGGTGACCCGTTTTGCACGAGGGACACGTATCAGTGGGTCCTAGTCATTTAAAAAGAAAGGCATGTAACTACGCTGATTTGGCAGCATGTTGTTGAAAAATACAAAGTGGTGCTAGAACAATTGCATAAATTAGTGGGTCCTAGTAATTTAGAAAGAAAGGCATATAACCATGCTGATTTAGCAGCATGTTGTTAAGAAATTAGAACAAGCAAGATGGTTGTTCTGAAAAACACAGTCTAATTAGCTCAAAATGGATGGAAATTGTTGTAAACATGGCAACAATAATCCCTGAAAAAACTTTGCAATCAAAAAATACATTTACCACTATTTTTAGACAGGCGGACTACGCCGGAGCGTGTGCACTGTGTCTAAATAGTCCACATTAGTTAGATACCCATTATCAAGTGGAGGAGCTCACCTTAGCGTGTAGAGCTGTCTTCGAAGAGCAGAGCACTAGTGTCACGACTATTGCGCATGCGAGTTGGAGAGCTAATACATCTCCTCAATAGAAGAAACTTTATTGAGGTTTGCACGACCAGAAAAGCACCCAGTTGTGCAGGGGCTGTTCTGAAAATAGTAAATAACGCCCTAAAGACGTTATTGGGGCTTATGATGAGTTAGAACACTGTGAGTTCCCAGTTGTTTAATATTGAAAAGTGTCATTATGGAGATGAACGCAAGAATGAATGAGTGCATGGTATTGTGTAACAATAGAGGTGGAGACCTGATTCATAGGTCAATCACAAAAGGTACACATGATTATTGGCATGCTAACGTTGTTGTGTGGAGAGAGATCAGGGCCACATTTTATATACACTCTGACCTCTCTCTCTCTCCCCTCCACTAGCTACCCCTCTCTCCTGGTCAGACCATTATCTCCTCTCCTCCCACCTGGGTCCCTTTGGCCCTCTGACCACCCACACCAAAAGCCCTGACAACCTCGTCTGCTAACATCAACCCGATGAAATGAGTGTCAGCTGCTGCCTTTGCTTCCACCTTCACACCACCTCACCCCCTACCTCTGATTCTACCTCTGACTCTGCCCGCGGCAACCTCCACCTTTCCATCACCAATACTCTTCACATTCTTGCCCAAGTCATGAGGCTCTGCCTGAAGCCGCCCTCTAAGCATAACATCTACTACAATTCCTAACTTGTAGCCATGAAACGAAAGTGCAGGACAGCAGAATGGAAGTGGCAAACCTCAGGCTCATCCTCTGACAAACTGGCCCGCCACCTGCTCCAAAGGCAACACAGACTCTCCATCTGTGCCAAGATAAGAGCCATGTTAGGCAGGATTGTATGCAGTACTCTGTGGGATACTGCACCAGCTTTGTCCTCTTGGCAATAGTTAACCCAACCTTTGGTATAAGCATGTACTACACAAGTTGGTAGAGTGACTGAGCAGCCATCTCAAGAGGGGTCAATGTGAGCTCTAGGGTTATAACACAGCAATTCACAGTGACAAGTATCCAAATAAACACTTACTCTCAATGTGTCTTGATTAAACAATTATTTATTAATTTAGCAGTCAGTTGAATAAGCCTTCTTTAGAAGGGAGCAACAACATGTAACACGATAATATACTACAGAACTACACACTATCAGTTTCAATAAATCAGTAGATACCCATTTGGTATGGCACACAGACACTTCCTACAACTTGAGGTGACTTAAATAACTAGGACACTGTGGACATTGTATTGAGGTTAGTGTCAAAAGGAAAAGATGAGGGAACAAAAGAATGGTAAACAAATATTCTTCGGCATGTAAGTACTTTTTGAACCCTCCAATGCAAAGTAAATTAAGCCTTTCCCAGCTACACAAGTTATCTAATGTGTGACTCTTGTTGAGGGATAGTTAAAACACAGGTGGGGTCATTACGACCCGGGCGGTAAGTACACCAACTTTACCACCATGGTGTAAACTATGTTTACACCATGGTGGATGGCGGATTTACCGCCCCATTCCAAGGTGAGTGGGGCGGTAAATCCCCATTTCCCATTTACCCTTCCCCATTCCCATTTTTGCCCCATAGGGCATAATGGGAGTGGGGAAGGCGCTAATTACGGCACCGTAATTTACAGTGCCGTAATTAGCACCAAGGCGATTTAGCGCCATGGATTTTAATGGCTGCTAAAAGCAGCCGTTAAAATTGGAATCAGGCGATAAGGGTTAACGACGGCGTTAACCCTTAACGCCTGAGTTGTAATGAGGCCCAAAGTCAGAGGTAAGAAGAGTCTTTCAGGGAGCCAGCACCGCCAATGTCAAATGAGCAAAAGTCTAGGTGAGTTGAAGCACTTCTTGCAGGTAGGTAAAAAAGTCTTGCACAATGTTTTAGAAATCTTTGTAGGAAATGAAATCACTGTAGGGCCACAAGCTGGGAGGCTTGTGAGCGGCAAAGCTACAAGCAACTATGCAAAGGCAACCCAGACAAGTCTCAACTGAGAGCTAGCAAGGCAACACAACAAGAGCTAAGCAACCCCTTAGATTTATAGTACCTTTGGTTTGAATAAATTGGTTCCAGCTTTCTTTTTTTCCAGTTATAGGTCTGCAGATCCTGTTGTTCCTGGGCCTCAGTCATGGGAAAAAGAGGGGGGGGGGGGTCTGGGGACTCCTGCACTACAAATTGAAGGTTAGCGCCAGCAATGGGCAAACTTCAGACCAGTAGCACTTCGCAGTTTCAGCATCTTGCGGCTCTCGCCAATAGCACCACTGTGGTTCTTGGATCCTTTATGGGCTATCCTCGCATCTGGGGTCCAGCACTCTATTGAGATGGCTCAGGCTTGCACAGTCCTGCTTCATGAGAGTCCGGAGGATCTTCATGGAGCTCGGGTCCGACTTAAAAATGATGCACTTGATCTGGTTTTCCTCTCACTGGCGATCGGTTCATCCAGCACAATGGAAGCAAAGCAAGCTCTGAGAGGATGTCCAGACGAGTTTGCTTTGGGGTTGATTGGCCCCACCAACCCAAGGGGAGAAGTCATGTGTTGCAGGGCTTCTGTAGTCGAGGCGAATTTGGAGCTTCAGCAATGCAGCAGGGCTTCACCGGGCAAACCAACGGTCCATCAGTTGCAGCAAGCGTCTCTTCCAGGTTCTTCTTTGGATTCCTTCATCCAGTGGTCGACTCTACCTTCTAAGCAAAAAGCTTTGCCTTTTAGGCAGGTTTCTCACATTCATTCACAGCATAGCTGTCCCTCACACAGCAGGGTGGCTGTCCTCTAAGGACAGCCAGCAGGCCAATCACCTTTGGGTGCATTCCTGTAACCAAGGGGAAAAGCACAGGGAGTTTTGGGCACATCCCTCACTTTCTGTCTTTCCAGACATGCTGGAACCAGAGGCAGGCTTCAGCAGTGAAACCTGCCAAAGACAAAATGTACAAAGGGACTAAACATGGTTTGTCGCATAGTGTAAATCTCAAGAAGGACCATTACAACAAGAAATAGTGAAAAAAGAAGACCAGGGCCATTTTGACAAAATGGATAACCATGGGTGCTTTACTGCCGCTGCAATTGCAGCCTGTGGTAGAAACATACAATGGTAGGAAAAAGTAAACCACTGCAACCAGCCATTAATTGTAGAAAGGGTAACATTAACATGTTACATGAGAAACTAGACAAAGGGGGAAACTAAGTAACCCCTCCAGCATCGTATTGTAAGATAGTGTTTGCTGAGTCTAGAAAGTTACACAATGTAATTAAAGTCAAATTCATTTCACTGCTCTTGGAAACAGTAGTTTAGCCAAGGGAAGGCATTTAAACCTTTGGGAAATCTGGAAGACTTCCCTGTGTCACTGCACTGAAGGCGCTGTGTGACACAATGTAAGAAAATGTTGCCTATGGAGTTTGTCAGACTCCAAAGTCAAAAGAAACACAGTGTTCAAATCTATGAAAAATACACAAGAGAGTGGGACAAAAGTCTCACTGTCTTTAGGTTAACAATTAAAAGTCCTAAAGTCCAGCAAACGTGCTGGGTGTCTAAGGAAGAAGTGAATTAGCACATTTCTGAGAATTCTCCCTAACAAGCCCACATACAGCACATGTTTCTGGTGCATTCAAGAACACAGGTGAATTTTTTAAGTTCTGGATGGAACCAGCCAACCCTTCAGCAACCTCCTCCTCCCCTTCTCATTCCAAGGCCCTCTGCAACGCACTGGCCACACACTTCACCACAAACACTCAGGACATCCTGATCACCCTTCCACCACACCCTCACATCTCATCACACACCCCCTTTCCTTCCTTGCACCCCCCGCCCTCCTCATTCCTCCTTCTTCCCTGTCACTGAAGAAGTTACCATAGTTGTCCGTTCCATGAAGGTTTCTTCTAAACAGGTTTCCCCTGGTTCATCCAGGACCATCAAGGATAACATTGGCTCTCTTTCCCCTGCACTCACTGATTTCTGCAATCACTCTTTTGACACTGGATCTTTCTCCATCTCCCTTAAGCACTTCCTTGTGTGCCCACTCCTGAAAAAACCTTAAGCAGACCCTACCTGCCCTGCCAACTACTGCCCTATTTTCATCACCCCCTTCCTGAGGAAGCTGCTGGAGAAGCTGGCATTGCCCCAACTCAACTCACACACCAAACTTGTTGGTGCTCTTTGTGACCATCAATTGGATTCCGAGCATTCAGAGGCACATAAACTCCTCTTCTGAACACCTTTAAAGAACTGCTCGAATCTCTGGACTCCAACTCCCCAGCTGTCCTCATCCGTCTCAAACTCTCCTCTGCCTTTGACACAGTCAACCATTCTATCCTCATTCAAAGGCTCCACAATACCCTTGGTATCTCGGAACAGGCACTGGACTTGCTGAAATCCTTCCTTACTGACTGCTCTTCTCAAGTCATCCTAGCACCATCTCCTCTCCTACTTCCTTCTCAACATGTGGTGTCCCCCAGGGTTCTATCCTCTCCCCCTGGCTCTTTAACATATATCTTGCTCTGCTTGCATGCCTCATCTCCTCCTTCTCCTCCAACTTCCAGTGTTACGCAGATGACACACAGCTCTTTTTCAAACATCCTGCTGACCCTCTTGTACCCTTCATCATCCCTGACTGCCTATCTGCCATCCAGTCCTGGTGCACCTCAAATGATCTCTGCCTCGATGCCTGTAACACTTCCCACTGGGACCCTTGCTCCCTCCTTCTTCTCTTCACTCCTTCTTCTGAAGCCAAAAACCTTCAAGTCATCTTCGAATCCTCTCTCTCTTTCTCCATCACACTCAGGACATTGCTAAGAAGTCCCTCTTTCAGCTCAAAGGAATTCTGCCTTTTCACATGTTCCCCAGAGGCTCAATTCTACCGGAACCCTGGTTCTCTTTAGGCTTGATATTGCAATAGTATCCTCCTGATTCTGCATCTTTCACTCTTTGACCCATCCAGCTAATCCAGAATAGTGCAGCAAAATGTATCCTTGGCCTTAAGCCCAGGGAACGCATCTGTCCTACATGAAAAAGTCTATACTGTCTCCTGGTTGCTGCATGGATTAAATTCAAATCCTTCTGCCTCATCCACAAGGCTGTCTAGTACCGGGTACCACACTATCTTCAACTTTACTTTACTAAATGCTCTCCGTCTAGACCACTACATTCCTCTGGTACCAACTCCTTGTGTGCAGAGGGTTTTGCTAAACAGAGGTTGGTGGTTGTTTGCTTTCCTCAGCAGGCTCCCTCCTATGGAACAGCCTCCCCCTCCCTCTATGCCTTGAGCAGGACTTTCTTAAATTCCAGAAGGTCCTTAATACTTTCCTCTTTACCTCCTCCTTCCCTTCCTCTCACCTCTGCTAATCCCACAGTTGCTGTGATCCGTGTCTGGGGCCCTTATGTATCCTTGGGGCCCCTGACCTCCCACACCCAATCAGCACGGCTCCTGTCTACCCTCAGCACTTGCATTGGCACCCCCCCACACCCTGGAGGATCACACTTACACCTAACGCGGCTCCGGCTGTGTAGCAATCAAGAATCATAGCACTTCATCTGTGGCTCACCCATGAGTTTGGACTTCCCAACACTTACCCCCTATGACCTCTTCCTTGCTGCACTTTCTGAATACTCACAGGGCATAGTAGATTCGTAATTTTTCCTTTTTCATCCCACTGTTCTTAAATATTGTGGTTTACTCCCTTGTTCCCTCCCTTCGCCCTGTGGGCGCTTTAAAACAGTATTTTACTTGCTGAACAAGTGCCTAACAAACAACCAATAAATACATAAATAAATAAATACATAAGGGGTCCCAATGCATTCCCTATTACTGTAAGAACCACATTAGTCCAAGTTGGCCTCATGATCACGGCTGCATGGTTGCCTTGTGGCCCTATTCACCATTAATTAAGGCTGCCCATTACATCTAGAACGTATAGTACACTAGCTCAAAATGACTGCCGGAATTCTCTAAAAGTCCTCTGTGCGTGCGGAACCTCGAATTCAGCAGCATTTAATTCAGGAGAGATACCATAGTTGCAGATACCCCAGGTACCCTGAAAGGACCATGTTGCACAGAGGTGCATAACCAAGGGCAGCTTCACAAATTGTGGTGTAGCTGTGTGGCCATTTTGAAGGATCTCAACGTTATTTTGCGTGTGTCCAATAGATTTATGATAGGGACCATATTGAACAGATATAACTTTGGGATATACCTTTCCGTTATGTTCAGAAAATTCAGTCTTAGCCATAAAAATATGATCCTTTCTTTAACAGTCTTTTTGCCAAAGAAGCAATCACCACCCACCTTTCTTCTTACACTTTCTATTCCAGCAAGTACAAAAAAGATGCGGAGGCTCCTGAGGGAACTTGAAATGTACGAGGAAACATCAGTTGCAGTTCCGCTACTGGGTTTTGTGTCGCCAGTGACACATTTATAATGCTTAAATAATAATGCCTACAAAAGCAATCAAGTTAAAGGCAGGCAATTAATTTGAGGCTTCGTTGTTAAGATGATTTGTGCTGCACTGTGCTACATGTGCACACAGGGATTATTGGCATTATGCAAATCATCATACATAGGTTGATTAATGTAAAAAAAAATGCACAGCATCCAATAAAGTCATAATTAGGAGTTAATTCTGTGTAATGACTAAAGTAACTTTGGACCTATGTGTGCAACGCATGTGGCAATATCTAATGGCTTGTAGTACAAGAGAGAAGGCAATGCCAGTGACCAGCTTGTATGATATTCAGGGACAGGACATTTCTTGTCACTAGGAGGTGAAATAAACACCTTGCTTGCCAACATGCATGTAGCACTTATATGTGCCAGTGGGAGTGGGAGGCATGTGGCTGTTTGGCATACTACATCAACCACAGCACCTGTGTGTGCATTGGGGATGCCAGCATTGTGTGTGATAAATTGGAGTCATCACTCTTGCATTCAGTAGAAGGGATACCTTAGTAGAACATGCAAGGCATTGCAGGCAGAGGAATAGGAGGAGGTAGGTTCTGGAGGGTCTTATCTCCAGGCCAGAACGAGGTGGGGGGCACATACTGCATCCACTGATGAGCCAGGAGTAGAGAGTAGAGAGAAAGAACACATCATGTATCACAAATAAAACACAGTGCAGAGGATCAGGAGTCGGAAGTTCACGGCCTCCACCACCATCCTCATCGAGTGCGTTTGAGAAGAATGATGATGAACATTACCTAGATACAGCATATTCCCTTTCAGAGTCTGACTGTGACAGAGTATTCTGTAATGAATTGATGCAGGGGATGACTGGAATAAAGGATAATGCTACCGCAACACTTGTGTACAGCAACTCTTACATACACAACGTGTATGATCTGAAAGTGCCAAATGTCAGTGGCTGGCAACCATACCACAAAAAACCACCAAACACACTACCTTTGCAGCCACATTAGCGCAGTATGACACATCGTAGCCCTCTGTGAAAGTTCTATGTGTGATATTGTATTCTGCCAGGACCAAGAACAAAAACCTCTTGCAGATTACATTCTGTCCAAGAGCACTTTGCCAACTTGAGTACCACATCTTTCATTTCCACACAATACAGCACAACTCACAGGCTTGGGAGCCACTTGCAGGATCTCAACTTCAGTTCTGCCATGAGTAATCAGTTAACAATCTGGACTATAACCCCAGAAAATGTTGACGCTGTTCCAAAATTGTTCAGAAGGCTAAATCCCAGGCGCTCTTCCTGTGGTGGGTAACCTTTTGTATCAGGTTAGTGTGATGAAGGCTTTTAAGCATGAATAAATATATCACAGCTCACCTGTCAAAGTGTGCTATCCCAAAGCTAATCAGGTTGCAATACTCTCTATGGAATCTGCTGTAATACATTTTTGATAATCTGTCTTCTTCCATTATGAATGAAAGGCAATGGTGTAAATATACAATCACAAACAGTCTGCTACACACAGGTTCTCTCAAGGGTTTCAACAAGGCTATTTTTTCTTTTGTTTTCATTGGAAGGAGGGTGGTTAAGAGATAGGGTTTATAATAAAAAAGAAATCACAGAGGGTGTCAAAAACGTTTTCATAAAAGCTTGCATTGTGTTCTATTTTGAGTGATATAAGGTAAGATAAAGGGAAAGGAATCCAAAAAAACCAAAAAAAAACCTGTTACAAAGAGTTTCTCAAGCAAACAGCGAGACGTGTAGGAACTTCACAAAACAAGTACAAAAAACAAATGTACCAAGCAAGGAACGAAACTCGAAAACGCGCGAGAAGGGCTGTAAATGTATGTAGCACAAACTCGCCAGCTCTGTCTTACTATTTTTCATTACTGTTCCTCATGCAGAGCCAAATACATCCCGCAAAACACCAGTTAGTGAGCTGGAGCTGGTAGAGGACCCACCAAATCTCTCTGAGAAGTTTCTCAGTTCTGATTAGCCCTTCCAACTTGAACCCACCCTCTGAACTTCCACGCTCAGAGATCCGGGTGCATTAAAACATGAGAAATTTAAGACCCCTAGTCTTGCAGCGGTGAAACTCACCCAGACTAATACATCGAAATAGAGAAGACTCCACAACTGTTAATGCAAACGAAGATGCTATAGAACTTTGAGCTAGCTTGAGTCTGACTGCTGCCATAAGGTATCATGCAGCTCTTCAGAAACCCATTAACATTCCCAGAGAGCACTGCCACCTCATGAACAAACAGTGAGCAGGACACAGAAGTGGAGATGGATTGAACACTTTGCATTAAACACTGTTGAAGTCACAGGCCTTCACACTCTCCCTTCTAAAGATGGGGGATTAAGACTTCTCCATGACATGACTTGCAGGCCTCCTTACTAGAGTCTTCACCACTGTGTCCCCTTGAAGCAATCACGGGAAACTATGTAGAAACACACCCCACAGGCACGGGCCCTGCTACTTTCTGCTCCTGTTGCATCTCTCTTCACTGTGACACCAGTAGCTCACTCCCCTAGAAGCCATGCTGTTTCTATTTAATGGGAAGACATATGGCAGTGGATATTGCCAAGGAAATGTGCACAACATCACACAGCGAGGAATATGTATCAAACAACATACACATAGGATCAAAGAAAAATACACGTTACCCGCAGGATCTGCAAATGGAACACAATACACATTTATGGAAAGAGATCTGGGGTAAGTACTCAGAAGCTCCTTATGATTACAAAGAAAGTCATCAAGCTCCTCACCCACAATTGCTGATACAGGTACTGCCAGTGCTAAGCCCACATAGAGGGCAAGCAATGACAGGATCTGTGAGCTAACACCCTTCGTGGAATTGTATAAGGTAACTTAAAGACAGTACTAAGGAGAACTAGAAACACCAACTGACATTTCAGTAAAGCCAATGAACCCTGCTGAGCAAACAGGAACCCAGAAAGGCTATAATAGCAAAGGGAGGATAACTTAATACATAAGACCCCTGACACGGGTCGAGTAGGAATAGTGAGGAAAACATAAGCGTTCACACAGACACTGGAAATACCAGCACACCACACCTAAGATAAATAGTCAACAAAGGGATAAGTACAAGGGAAAACCAGGAACAAAATCCAAGAGCAGGTAAAGGAACATGAGCTGTGGAAACTAAATTACAAGTGCAAAACCTCACCCTCCCCATTCAGGGACGGAATGGAAAAGGGCACAACATAGGAGATATCTCAACAAGGGTTATCTAAAGGATCAAGGTTACACTGCAGAACAGGGCAACGTCAAAGGAATGAAGAACACACATATATTGGGCTGCCCACGAAAAGGTAGGCACTGGAAAATGCTGACTGCAAAACATAGGAAAACAGAAATGGAATCCAGGAAGGAACCAGCAACAACAAATAGAAAACTAGGAACTAGACACTAGGCATAAGCATAAGGACCAGGTACACAGGACCGGTGATACAAGGGACACTGCAACAATGACCAGAAGTGGACTGAAGAAAAACAGAGGCACCTGCAAGCCGCAGGTGCCCCATACCCTCCACCTAACCTTGTCCTACAAGGGTGGACATGAAGAAGCGGGCCAGGCAATCTGGAAGCATTTTTTTTAATTAAAGCAGTATACTAGCTATCTAAAACCTGGAATGAATCCAGAATGGAAGTAAAATGGAAAAAATGCATTTAAAGCTCCCAGTTCACCACAATACTGTCTAGTAAGGTTCAGAATGAGAGTCCAATAGAGAATACACACTGAATCAGTCCCCCAAGTGGTAGAAATGAGAGCGAAGGAGCAAATTATGTCAGTATAGCCCCTCTGAAAGCCGTCGTCTGGCGCTCATCACCCATACCAGGCCCCTTGGTTCTCCATGATTGGAGTTATTTTTCTTTTGACGTGGCACTGATGAGAATGGAGGCAAGTAGGCAAAACTAGATGGACTGGAGTGCTTATAATCAGGCCTCAGTACAGAAGAATCATGGGCAGGGCTCTGGTGAGGAAGATACCGATGAGTTGAAGAAAGCCTTGAAGGACTTGAAGGATCTGAAGCAGAGTTTACAGGCACAGGTTTCATGACTGTTCCACTACAGCACCAACTGGCACCCATTGTAGACTATTAGGGACTCATTCATCGACATAATCCTCCCAGGACAATACCTATTAATAATTTCATCTTTACTTTCGTTTGAAAGGCTTTGGTACTTCCTTATTTAAATTCACAAACTACACTTCCCATAATGCATCTTGCAGCAGTTCTCTATTTCTGGCTATTCCTATGTGGCAGTCTTAGAACTACAAACCCCAGTGATGCGTTCACTTTCCCAGGACTATAGAGGGAGGAGGCAGATTACCTTCAGGTGCGGTGCTCCAGGTGCTGCTAAGGAGCCTGCTCCAGCACAGGGCAGGTTATTATTTAGGAAACTGCTTACAGGAGCACAAGGCTCTTGCATTGAGTTTGTTCCCAGCCCTTTGTACATTGATCCTTGGATTCTGATGTGTCCTTCTGCTGGTTTCCAGAACCTGCTCCTGTTCCAGTGCCCTGTCTTCCCTGCCTTGCAGCCCTGCTACTTTGCCTTCACTCCCATTGCCTTCTGCCCTATACCTGTGTGCTTCCTACACCACAGCCCTGCTTCCCTGCGTGCAGTTCTCTGTTCCCTGTTGGCAGCCCCTTGCTCTCTACCACCATTTATCTTGTACCCTGCCTGCATTTTCTTGTTCTGTGCCCATAGTCAATGTTACCTGGCTTTAACTTCCTAGTTCTCGTTGTAACTATCCTTTTTATCTGTCTGCAGTCCTGCCCGTGTTTTCCAGTCCATAGTTACAGTTCCTTGAATTCATTGTTACCAGTCTGCAGTTCAGTCCTTGTTATCCTAGTCCATAGTTTCGGTCCTGAGTTTTCTTTATCCTGGTCTATAGTTTAGTCCACTGTTCCTTGTTTCTGGTCCTTAGTTTCTAATCTGCAGTTTCAGTCTCCTGTACCCGTACACTTAGGTTCTTGGGTTCTTGTCTTCTTGTTTTTCTTCTTTCTTCCCATTCTTGCTCACTTTAACTTCCTATTATTTCCCTGGATATTTATGTTACTGTTCTTGTCCCCACTTGTGCTTGTGTAATTCCTTTGTTCATAGTTTGGCTTCTGGGATTTCCTGCAGGCAATCTCTGCCCCTTTCCTTTGTTGCATTTCATTATTTTACCTTATGCAATATTGTTAACGGTGTGCTGGTTCCTGCTTCAGGGGGAGTCACTGTTCAGTTCCTGCTGGACCCATCCAGGCTTCAGTCTTTTGAGTATGGTGCCCTTGTTTGTGCCTTAGGATCCAGACACAGACACGCACTTCTGCTGCTCCTTTCCATGAGCATTCAGAGTATGGCCTGGTAATAGTAACCAGCTGAGAAGGCAAGAGTTTCCCCCAACCCTGTGGTAAACTGTTCCCCCTTCTGTGTACACCACAATTGGGAAACTAACGTGTTTGTCTCACTTGTACTCCCTGCCCCTTTCTGTTCACTACCTTTGTTGCCTGTCTGTAGTTGTTGCCTATCATTTCTTGTCTACAGGATTTGTCACAGACAGAAAGCAAGAGCACCATTATTCTGCTTTCCCACTAAGGGCAGGCCCTCTTAAGCCTATGGTGTTGTTATGCCAGAAAAAGAAAACCATCTCTAAGACTGCAGGTTCACTCACCAATGCCAAGACAACTGTTAGTCTCAGAGAGACATGTATTCAAGATAATTGCTTTTTGCATGCTGCTTATTACACACAATGGCTCAGTGATCCAACAATGATAGATTACAGTGACATATGCGATTATGACCCACAGCTACTATTTACAGGATACATGTAAGATATGAAACACTTTTTACAAGCATTACTATCACAGCCCATGGAGAATCCCAACATCTTTAGTGCTACCAATAACATGCACATCTATTCAGACCCTCATGTGGATGCTGTACTTAGCTCCCACAGCTGGCATGCCACTGTGCCTTTATCAGAGCCCACTACTTCCCTTTTGAGTGTACACCTTTTATTGGCACTTTTATCTGCACTTCTTGTGGCATGCATTCTGGCACCTCAGAAGGCATGCCAGAATGCATGCCACAAGAATTCATAAATGGGATTCGGGTTGCTAACGTTATTTGTTCTCGATCAGCTTAGCTACCTGCACAACCTCCCTAGACTGCTAACAACACTCATTCAACAGCACAATACATTCAGTGTAAAGGTTAATGTGGGTAGTCCTGTGTACAAAAGACCAATACAGGCCATAGGAGTTCTTAATGCTTCCCCAATGCCCCATGTTAACACAAAAGTCAGCTTTCGCATTTGAACACCTAGCACTTCTGCTACACAAGAGTCTGACACTGTAGGTCTGGAAAATATTACAGGAACATACCAGTTATTGAAAAGGGCTCTTTTGCATTAAAAGACAAACTGAAGACCTCCATGATGAGTTTGTCTACTTGCATTGCAAGAATCTTGCAAAGTGCCACAATTCACCAGACCATACGATACTATGCCCAACACCTGACATTCTGTCTTTAAAAATCCACATAATAAGGTCTGAAATGGTAACAAAGAAACAGATACAGTCATATACAGAGCAGATGGAAGACCTGAACTTTGCAGCTAAAGTTTAACACAGATTATTTGCGTACCAGCCAAATTAGCTAGGACTGTTGTACAGCCAGTGAAGAATTCACGCCTCCTGTTGGAAAAAAGCAGCTTAAACTGTCATTAGGTCTCCAAACCATGTCGCTTTTCAGTATTGTACCTTGTGCCATATTATTAACAGTGTTATGGTTCCTATTTCAGGAAGCAGTCACATTGGTGGCTCAGAAAGAGAAGGCACCACTAGGGCAATAGACTCCTTGGCATCAGTAACCAATAAACGATCCATACCTTTACAGTTTCTTTCCATAGTTTATTTCTTGGTGGAAGTCTAAATCAACCAGAGGAATCACAGCAGTAAAGACTCTGTTAATCAGGATTGTCATGTCTCTACTCATCCCTCTTAGCCTCTAAAAATAGTGCATTAACAACTAACAGTTTGGAAATCACCTGCAAGTTTTCTGGTTCTGTAGACTGTGGACTGAGTTCATCAGAGCTTGGAATCTGTATTGTCTCAGAATGCTGTGACACAAATTGGTAGAAGCAAGAGTGCACATATAGTTAACATTGCGTTCCACATCAGCTAGAGCATTTCTGTTCTTTTTATTATTTTTTATTTAAGATTTATGGTACAATTATAGAACATTTATCTTTCCATCCAAAATTGAAGACATACTTTGCAAAAAAGAAGAGAAGAAAAAAAAAAGAAAAAAGACAATGGTTTCCAAAACGTGGGGGAGGGGAAATGTCCATCAAATCCATTAGCTATCTTTATTTACATTCATGATTCATCAATTATCCCTTCAGAGAGAAGAAAAAAGAGAACAGATTAGGTAAAACATCTGCACTTTCATTCACCAGTTCGTTTCTTGAACGTGTCCTTGGCTATCCCCCAAGATTTCATTTGAAAATTGTATGACCACAATGATCATAGGTCGTGATCCATCCGCAATTTTCCAAGTCTAGATAATTTCAGCATCTCTCAAATGTCTAGCATCAATCAGGTTTCCAATGTATCTCGTACAAATTTCTGTTGCTCCTGGACAAAATAAAACAATGTGCTTTAGTGTTTCTATGTTTATCTCCCGTTTGCAGAATCTGTATTTTGAATCAGAGACTTGTCCATATGAATTCAGGATTTGTCTTGTCGGCAAGATGTTAAACCGGGATCCCATGAATTGAGATCTGTACCATTCAGAGGGAAAGCATCTGAAATACTCAGGGACTGAGTCATATACCTCTGTTTTGTTTATCATATGTTTTTGCCACTGATAGGACCCCCTTATCCTCTGTGTTTCAATCCAATCATCTTCTCTCAAGAGTTTCTTGACTTTTCCTGGGTTTAATCACAGGGTATCCAGACAAAAACCCAAGGAATCGATCATGGCCAAACATGTTTTCACCCATATTTTTAGAAGTTTGTTGTTCCTCCATTTCTTGTCTGGTATCAAGATTGACTAGAACTCAGATTTGGGGACCAATGTACACTTCCTGAAAAGGGATAGGGTTTTCCAAACCATGATAGCATACAGCCCTAGTTTAAATCTGATTGCTGCTATTGGAACACTCTGAGGCGGTCTCAGTATCTTTCCCCTGAAATAGTCTTCCAGAATGTCCCACATCTTCCATGGGGTAAATGTACAAGCCTCCGCTCCATAGGTCAAGCAGGCCATGACCTCTGATTTATAAAAGGCCACAATCAGGAGGATAGAAAATATACAGTATTTCTTGTAGCTCAGTTGGCCCTGGGCCGTTAGGGCTTTAACTTTGTCCTTAGCTTCAGCTGGTGAGGCATATCTACCCAGCTAGAGTTTACGTATATACCAAGGTATACTACTGAGGCGACCTGGGAGAGGAGCTCATTCCCCAGGTCCCATTTAAAGTTGACTTTCTGTTTGCCCTGACCAGTGTAAAATACTAGGATGTTGGTTTTGGCAATGTGTTATCTCCAAACAATGTTTTTGCATGTATTTTTGGAGATGATAAGCGCTCTTTGAAGTCCTGTCAGTGTTTGATCCATAAGGACTACATCATCTGCGTATACAATACGAGGTACTGTTTGGCCATTGATATGCGGTGGAAAGGTATTACTCTGGTTTCCACCATTCCTTATGTCTGCCAAGAAGAAGTTGAATAAGGTGGTTGCCAAGGGGCATCTCTGATTTAACCCTCGATGTGTGTGGATTTCTTTTGTAAGGGTACCATGATCGTTTAATCTAACTTGAACCCTGGTGGAGGCATAGAGAGACTTAATAGGGCCCAATATATCATCGGGGCAATTTCCAACCATCATTTTTAGCCATAATAAAGTCCTGTCCACCATGTCAAATGACTTCCTTAGATCTAGGAAGGCAAGATATATTTTGGTTTTCATTTTCAAAGCACTGGCCTCTAGGAAGTTTATTATGAACAGATTTAATTCCACCCTTATTCCTGGGACAAACCCAGATTGTGTTGGGTGAAATCCATTAGTATCCTCTATCCACTTTCTCAATGGTTTTAATAACAAAGCAGCAAATAGTTTACCCAGGACATCAATGAGAGATATTGGTTGGTAGTTCGAGTTATTTGTCCTATCTCCTTTCTTGGAGGTAGGCATGATAATGGCTTTTCTCCAATAATCAGGAATAATCCCTGATCTCAGAACCTGGGTAAAAAGGTCGAAGATGAATGGAAACCAAGCCTCTCTGTGTTCCTTAAGCAGTCTGGTCCTAGTGCATTTGATGTAATCACTTTTTTTGTGAGGATCTCCAGATGAAGTTTATCCACGGGGATTGTCCAGGGATAGTTCAGCTTGTTCTTCAGTTCTCTAGGAACACATTGGGCCTCATTACGAGTAGTGCGGAATGGGTTTAATGGTGCCATTAATGGTGCCGACGCCGTTAAACCCACTATGCACTATTACGAGGTCCCCTCGGGGGACCCGCTGTGGACCTTTGGTTTTTCCAGATGTCCATAGCGGGTCCCGCGAGGGAACCAGGGAACCAGGGAGCTAACAACGTGCCCGTAATTGACGGCCCTGTTGTTAGCTCCTTCCCCATTCCCATTGAGCCCGATGGGGGCTCGAATGGGAATGGGGAGGGACTGGGCCCGGGTTCCCTGAAGGAGGAAATACCGGTCCTTCCAAAGTCGGAATGGCCCGGTAATTCCCCATTCCGGGACCCCGACCGGACACGAATTTGGAGGCAGCCATGGCGCTAATAGCGCCATGGCTGCCTCCAAAGTCGTAATGAGGCTCATTATCTCATACCATAGAGAGCTTCATAATAGTTACACCAGGCCTGATCTGTTACCACATTAATTAGGGGAGCTTGGTTGGCAGTAGAACGGTTGTTTAACCATTGCCATATATATCTGGCGTTCTTCTTAGCCAACGCTTTTAGCATGGCTTCTGCATCTTTTGGAATAAGTGTTGCCTTGTATCCACGCAGCCAGTTTCTATATCTCGTT
The DNA here is from genome assembly GCF_040938575.1 of Ambystoma mexicanum. Taxonomy (NCBI): domain Eukaryota; kingdom Metazoa; phylum Chordata; class Amphibia; order Caudata; family Ambystomatidae; genus Ambystoma; species Ambystoma mexicanum. The sequence goes on along the minus strand of NC_090935.1, from coordinate 1,078,056,102 downwards.
TTTTGCTTTCCAAGAATGTAAAGCAAGATTTACTTTACAGTTTCTTAATTGCTCTCAGGTCTTTGTTAAGCAGTTTTTTCCCTGTTTTTTTTTATACTTTCTCTGCAACATGGAGTGAGTGGAGATTTCCTCTCATTTTAACTGGTCTGGCGAGTTCCAACAGTAGGGGAACATAATTTATGTCAGCTCTTTCTTCCCATTGTTTTACAATACCATATGACAATGTAGAGATATCCTGGAATTGTTGTTCTAAACAATTGTTTGTATTATTTACCTCCAACCTTGGGCACCATTGCTCCTCTTTGCTGTGTTTTTTTCTCTCCCATGTTACGTTCAGGAGAGCATGATCAATAGTTTCTTTGTTAGTGATCTCCAACTTGTTGATGTCTCCAAGTATGTCTAATGAGATACATATGTAGTCCAAGTATGACAAATGGAAGTCATTTGACCATGTCACTTTTGCTGGTTGATCTCCTTTCGTTTGGCTATTCAATAGAAAAAAAGGTCTTTGGATTGCATTGTCCTGAGCAATGTTGCCACACATTGCTGAGGAAATGTGGTATACTCCTCATCTTCATTGATTATGGTTCATCTTTCATCAATGCAAGGGATCTTTAAGTCTCATCCAAATATGATGACTCTATTGTCATGCATTCTAGTGAGGAGGTCTACTTTGGTCATTTGCTGTAAAAGAGGAGATGCTTTTATCATCACAGGATTCGAGTAGACATTTATTATTAGACCCCATGTGTGTCGTTTATTTGTGTTGTTTTTTTAAAAATCACTTATATCATTTGCAGAAAAGGGTTTGGGTTATGGACCCTGGATACTTCTATACCAACAGCATTCTTTATTAGATTTAGTAGGCCAGCAGCAGGTCTGCCTTTCTCATCACCATAGGCTGGATTTAGGTGGGATGAGTAACCATCTAGGTTTAGGGGAAATCACAGCCATGTCTCTTGGAGGCATTTTGTATCTATGTTTACCCTAGTAATATCAATATCCTTCAGCAAATGTTTATGGCCTCTGGTTTTCCAATATCCGAGTGTCAATGTTTGTTTCGTTATTAACGGGTCTGCCTATATAGTGCCATGGTAGTGTCAAGGTTTATTTTAGTTTGTTTGTCAGTGTAAGCTTTAGGTTCCATTTGTCTCACTTGAAGATCCGTGTTTCCATTGGTTTTAAACAACACCTTAAGGAATCCCTTTTGACTTTTCTTGATAAAAGTATGGGAATCACTAATCTTTTCCTGCCCAGCATTTTCATTCTCTGATGGGTTATTGACTACAGTCTTTTTTTAGTACTGAGCAGTTTGGCTGCATTTTGATAGATATTGATCCAGAGATTAAGTTCTCTGTCTAATGCTCTCCTTCTGTGTTTTTTAAAGATTATCAAACCAGTCAGATATTTCGAAACCCACTGGAAGTAGTGAATATGCCAAATCCAGCAAGGTTGCTTTTATTGTCTCTGATGTAAGATCACACGTTCTTTAACAGATTCTCTAGGGAATTCCACTATTTTTATATCGTCTGACTTGATGAACCTTAATGGCTGAATATGTTGAAAAAGGTTCATCACGTTCAGGTGGTTAAGAATAAGCCAAACTTCACCTGGAAAGAGACAGTACAGTTCTACTGTGTTACCATCAGTGTTCTTTCTTACTGTATCATGCTTAGTCTCTCTTGACATGCTTTTTCCCCTTTATCAGAAGCAATTTTTTTTAAACTTCTTCCAGCCGTCTTCACCGGTTTCGCACCACTGTGTCCTTCTTGATGTTATGTATACGTACTCATTTCTGTTCCAGAGTTAGGAAATCAGGTGTGATCTGGGTTTTTCTCAGGTGCTGAGAGATGTGCGAAGCCCGTCTTTCATCCAATACGCATTTGACTTCTTGTAGAGAGGTTGTTCTTATATTAGCCCATTGCCGGCATTTCAAATGTTCTTCTGTGTTTTCTGTTGGTCTCCTTTCAATTCCCTTGGAGCTGGGGCTATACCCCCCTCCTCTTCCTCGAGAGGTCCAATAAGTCCACTTCATCATTGGTTAGATTGTTCGGTACTGCTTGTGGCATATGAGGGAGCTATCTTGGGTCTTTTGCCTCTAGCATCAGCAGGGTTTTAATATGTCGCACAAGATTTTTTTTAGCAGCGTTCGATTTTCTTTTTTTAGTTGCTGAAAGGTTTTCAGTTTATGCCTGCTCCCTGCCAGTATGTTGTTTCTCGTTGGCTGTATTTGTTTTTTTGAAAATCTGAAAAAGGCTGAGTTTCCAATGTGTTAGACACATTTTCAGTATATATTTTTTTTTATCTCAATAGGTGTAGGAGAAGAATTCTGAGGAGCCCCTCCAGAGTTTTGTGTTGTGAGATCAATACATGTCCACTTGTCTTGTGCTTTTTCTTTTTCTCCAACATTACATAATCACGCTTGGTTTATTGTTGGTGTTAACAATCAAATGTATGTCACTTCTTTTTGCCTGCTACTCAGCCGAAGGTTCAGGCTTCCAGATCTCTTTAGGATTGTTACTGATGTGAGGTTTCGGGATATGTCATTGCTTGGTGCCTGCTCATTAACCAAGTTCAATGATGGTTCTCGTTCTTGCAGAGATGTTATATGAGGGGCATGCACTGATTTTCTTTTTTTCTCACATATGATTTCCGTCAATGATGTTAAAATCAGATTCTTTTTGTGTTGTTCCTCTTCAAGTGTCCGTTGCATGAGGTTTTGGATTTGGCTGGAAGTGGCTGCCTCTTTATCAACCCTTATATGGAGCAAGGTATTGAAAGCTTCAATATAGATGACTTTTGCATGGATCATAGCCAGGAGAGTAGCTTGATCTTCAAAGCTCTCCTGCATAGCTTCATATAATTTTAGGAATTGAGCAAGAGATATTGTCAGATCTGACATTAGGCTATTTAATTCTTTCCACCTCTATGTGGTCTCTATTGGTCGGCCTCTGACTTGAAGTCGTGCAAGACATCTGAGTACTTTCTTTATGTATATTGTTGCCCAGGCTAGTATAAGATGTCTTTTCTTCTTCCCAGATTTTTCCTTCCTGTAGAAGACTCTTTAGCCTCCTTGAATACTGATTGTAGGTCTCCAGCTTCCTCTTTTAGTCTGAATGGTTTCTTTCCAAGCAGTCCTTTGATGTACGCTATGTCATTTACTAGCTTATGCACAGCGGGGGATAAGTAGCTGTCAGACTCTCTTCTGTGCTCTTGTTTTTAACTTAGATGGTCTTTTAAGTTGAAGGCAAGATTCTCAGTACGGGGTGATCTTGCATTTCTCAGTTTTGTTTGAATGTATGAGCGAATCACAGTCATTAGGTTTGAGTTCCAGCCTTTGTGTTTTGATTATTTCAGGGTTTTTAATTTCTAGCATTTCTGTGTCAGTTAAATCCATTGTAGTTAGTTTATCCCTTTTCTATTTGGGGTACTCAGACTGTGTCATAAATTGTTTGATCCCTCCCCTATTCAATTTGAGACATTTTTCGGGGTGCATGCAGGAGGCTGAGGTTAAAGGTGACTGTTTCCTTTTCAGGACTTTCGCCCACCCTCCATATTCTGTACCCTCTGTTTTGTCTTCCTTCCACATTTGAGCATCTTTAAGATCATTTATGTTCATAGGACGGGAGTAACCTTGACCTTGTGTTATCAGTTGCTTGGTAGACATCATAAGAAGTGCATTTTTGGGGAGGCTTTTAGCTTCAGCTGAACATTTAGTTTCCCTTTGGGTGCCCGGGGAAGTCGGACCTCCCTCAACACCATGACCTGTCATGATTTATTGTGTCGCACAGAACATAAACCAAAGTCACAAATATAATCAAGAAAACATCTGTCAATGTACTCAATAAGTCTCTGCAAGGTAGCAAACTTTCCAAGCAGTTAGCCCCGCCTTCCCGTCTTCCTGGAGTCACGTAAAGGCACTCGCTATAGAACGAGTTCTGAAATAATTAGTGTTTTAGCCTAAAAAGAAAAAAGCTTACCATTCAGTTCAAGATAGCTCAGGGTCTCTCCTTTCCTGTCCGAAATGTCCACATGGAACATAAAAAACACTCTGTCTCACTCCATGATGCTCTGCATCAGTAACAGTGTTTATGAAGTGTTTCTAACAACCAGGAATCCAACAAGGAAAGTGAAGAAAGACTGGAAACAGCTCCACGGAGGGTCCAAAACACATGAAACACTCTGTCTAACACTGCAATGCTCTGCATCAGAGACAGTGTTTATGAAGTGTTCCTAACAGCCAGGAATCCAACAAGTAAAATGATGAAAGACAGGAAACAGCTCCATGAAGGGTTCCAAACACAAAAAAAACTACGTCCCACTGCCACTAGAGCATTTCTGTCTCAGCAGCTTGGTAAATAGCAGAGTCAAAGCCTACCTCAGGGCCTGATTGCATGTAGCATCAATGTGGACCAAGGCCAAGAAGCCTGCGGTGCAAGTTCCACACCCTTAATCTAGAACACAGTCTAGAAAAACATTCAATTATAGGTATTGCTACCTTTTTTGTTAATGGTTAGTCTGTTGTAAATAACATAGCTGAAACTAATGGTTGATGAAAAAAACAGCTTTGCTTTATTTCATTGGAGACTCCTATTGGCAGCCTTTGCCAAAAAACGAAAAAAATGTAGGCCATTCTTGTGGATTGTGCTTGCAAAATCAGAAGCTTGCATGTGTGTTCGTTCAGGGTTGTGACAAGCTACTACGCAGTAACTCTTATATTAAGGAGCACATAGTGTGTCTTCACTTACCTGGAATCCCTGACAAACAGGTGGGGAAATGTCAGAAACTGTGCCCGGATTAAGAAAACGAATGTAAGGTTTAATTTTCCTCTTGTAAGGAGCCTTATTTTTGTCTTTACTCCTGAAGCATAGATTTAAGGATATCCTGCATGAACTGTAGATCAATATCAGTAAGCACAGTGGGAGGCATGGTAGCAACAGAGCTAGGTCCTGCACTGGGACTCTGGATGTGCCCTAATTGCACATTGCTGTTTACTGCTTGTAGGTTCTGGGATTTGTTCTTTCTTTTACCAACTTTGGCTGTGTGTCCTTTACAGAGACTATTAACACCAGACTTCTTGACTTAAGGGACTACAGTATGTTCTGGTACAGAGGGGCATGCTACAGACTGAGGGAATAAAACAGATGTTATACAACAAAATCCTGCATTCTTTATGTTGCTATCATTAAAAAATGTAAGCTGGGGAGCTGGGGTTTCAACAAGAGGACAAGAGGTACTCTGTGTAGCATGGCTAACAGTGTGTTGGTTTATTCTGCTTAGGCTTGTACAGACCTAGGGCCTGATCACAGGTTTGGTGGTATCCCAGCGGTAATACTGATGTGATACTAGCAATAATAATTTAGCATTTATATAGCGCTACGAACCCTCAGGCATCTGAGCGCTGCTTATTATTACCCACAGTGTGTGGTGCTCATTTATCGACCTCAGAAGGATGAAAGGCTGAGTTTGGCCATGCCGGGATTCAAACCTTCGTCAGCAGGCTTTGCAGAGATGTCAAAGCGAGTGCTTTCCTCGCTGTGCTATTGGACCAGCTAATAAGGGCAATAACAACTGCCAGGGCCAATAAGGTTACCACTAACTGGTCCTGTGCTATTAGCGCCGAATCTTGGATAGCCTGGTAACGGATATTGCACATTCCCAAATGGTGCTGGGGGCGCTATTAGAGCTGACACAAATTGCACCGGCACTAATAACGCTGGAAATACCCATTCCGTTGGTGATTTTACCCCCAGCTTCAAGCTGGGGATAAATGTGGCCAAACTCAGGATTGTGCTGACACAAATGCAGCGGTAATAGCATTACTGCTGCATTTAAGGGTTACCAACCAACCCGTGATCAGGCCCATAGAATCAGGATCAGAACAATGGACTAAAATAGGATCTGGCAATGTAGGATGTGCCATCCAGTGAGAAAACAACTCTGCACATAGATGATGTTCATGACAAGGAATACATTTGTGTCATGGCTGGTAATATGATTGTCACAGGTAAATGCAGGGGACATTTTATGTACAATATTGGAGGAATTGGGGCTTTTCTTTCTATAAAGTTGGCTATTTCAAACAAACCATTCAAAGTGCCCAAGTGAATGCTATCTATAAGAGAAGAATACTAAAGCAGAGTGTGGGAATAGTGGGCTGGTAATTCTTTCACAGGAAGACATATGGAAATGGCCAAGGAAATGTGCACAACATCACACAGTGAGTAATAAGTATAACACACAACATGCACTCAGGAACCAAGAAACATGAACGCTAACGTCAGGATGGAAAAGGATGTGGGGTAAGCACCTAGAAGCTCATTATGATTACAAAGAAAGTCAGCAAGCTCCTCACCCACAAAGGTTGTACAGGTACTGTAAGCGCCAAGCCTGCATATGGGACAAGCAATGACAGGATCTGCGAGAGAAACACCACCTGGAATATTAGCGAAGCTCACAAACCCTGCTGATCAAACAGGGATCCAGAAAAGCTATATCTGCAAAGGGGGGATAACTTAATACATAAGACTTGTGACAAAGATAGAGTGGGAATAGTGCTTCCAGAATGCAGAATGATGAGGCAAACGTAAGATTCACACAGAAGCTGGAAAGAGCTGCTCACCAAACTAACAATCAATAGGGAACAAAGGGAGAAGTACAAGGGAAAACCAAGAGCAGACTCCACACAAAGGTAAAGGAACATGAGCATGAAAAATGAAATTACAAGTGCAAAACCTCCCATCACTACCCAGGGAAGGAAAGGAAAAGGGTACAAAATATGAAAAATCTCGAAGAAGGGTCTCTAAAGGATCAAGGTTACACTGCAGAACAGGCAAAAGTCAAAGGAATAAAGAACAGACAAACTGGGCTGCAAAGAAAAAGGAAGGCACTGGAAAGTGCTGACTGCAAAACATATGAAGACAAAAAGGGAATCCAGGACACAAAACAATACTAATATGCAAACTACATTCGAAATCCAGGGATCCAGGATCAAGAAATAAGGAACTAGGAAGTAGAAACTAAGCATAAGACCCAGGAAAAGGGACTGATGGTAAACAGAAAACTGCAGCAATGACCAATGCTGCACTGAAGTAAACATAGGCTTTTAAGGCTGTCTAACAAGCACACGCCTAAGGCGTGCTGTTTGCTAGCACCTTCCAGCCACATATGCTCCATATCCTCCACTCAACCTTGTCCTGCAAGCAAGGGTGGAGATGAAGCAGTATGCTAGGCATTCTGGGAAATATAGCCTATTGAATACAGCAACACATTGGCTACTAAAAACCTGGAATGGATTCCGAAGGGAAGTGAAATGGAAAATATGGATTTAATGCTCATAAATCAACACAGCACTGTCTAGTAACGATCATAAGGAAAGTCCAATAAGGAATACACCCTAAATCAGGCCTCTAAGTGGCAGGAACAAGAGTGAAGGGAGAACATCATTACAGTTTATTTATTTAATGTATTTATTTGTTTTAATTTCTTTTATTTATATACAGGAGGAACAATGCTCTTCTGATCACAAAAGAACAAACAATAGATAATAAATCAGATTTGAAGGGAAGCAGTGAGCTACTTGCAATTTGAGGTACATTCTGACTGGGTTGTGGAGGGGAGTAAATGGAACAATCACCAGGGACAATACATAAGTGGACATACATAGATTAAGGACAACCAACATTGGATATTTTAAGTGCAGATAGGAGGTATGGCCAGCTGTACTTGCTACATAACCATGATGGGTGATGTGCTAGAATGGAGGCAAAGGAAGTGAGAGACAAAGGCAGGTTAGAGGTGAGGGAAATATGTTAGCTAGCAGGCAGATGAGAGCTGTGTTAAGAGGGTAACTCAGGGGCGAGGAAGTAGGCTTTTATTTTGGTTTTGAACAAAATTGTGTGGACTGTTTGCCAGATGTCTGGGGGAAGAGAATTCCATACAAGTGAAGCAAGAAGACAGAACGAGCGAAACCAAGAGAAGCAGACGGTGGGTTAGGCGCCACAAAGATAGTCGGGGAGGCAGAGCAGAGATCAAGAGAGGGCTTATAGAGTTGGATGGTGGAGGATAGATACAGTGGTGCCTTATTGTGTTCAGCTGATGTGATAAGGAAGAGAAGAGAAGTTGAGTCTCAGAGGAAAAGAGGTGAGGTGGATAGATGTTAGAGGCGGTATGATTAGCTTGTCGGCTTTGTTTGTTGAAAGGAGGTGGACAAGAAATGTAGTAGTGGGAGCTTCAAGTTGAGTTTTATAATAGGGATAAGAAAGGAGGAAGTTGTGGCATGATTGGTGGAAGCATAGGGAGAGGTGAATAGGAGGTGCAGCAGGAGGAGCAGGAGTGAATGCATTGCAGTCTGGAGAGACAGTACAGGCTCATAGGCTAAGAGGAGAGGACATTTAAAAATACTTGCTCTGTTTTGCATCATCAGCCACCCAGCCACGTGATGCTACGAGGATGTAGGTGTGAAGTGAGGGAGTTCAAAGAGAGTCCTGGTAGCAAAGTTAATGGTCTTGTCAAGAAGACATCAACCATAGTTGAGGATACCAAAGAGGATGCTGGAACAGTAGTCCAGTTTAGAGAAGACAAGAGTGGTTAAGAGATGCTTGGTGGTGTTGAAAGGAAGGAGGCGTCTGAGTTTCCTAATATTTAGGAGGTTGCGGTGAACTGCTGTTCCAGTTTTTGAGATCAAAGTAGAGAAGGTGTGCTAAGGGTCATAGATGTCAGTGAGATTTATAGCTGAAGTAGAGTAGAGAAGAGTGTCAGGTGGAAACTGTATAGGCATGGGAAGATATGAGCGAGAGCTTTTGGCAGGGAATAAGAGTACCTGTTTTGGTAGAGTTTACCACCAGCGAGTGTGAAGTAATTCAATATTTAATGGCAGAGAGACAGTTGGACATTTTGATAGAGAGATCAAAGAAGAGTTCAGGAAAAGGGAAGAAGATTTGGGTGTCATCCACGCAGAGTTGGTATGAGTAACAAAATTAGGAGATTAATGCCCCAAGAGCAGAAGTGTAGAGTGTAAAGAGGAGCGGACCAAGACAGAGCCTCGTGGAACACAAATAGTTAGAGGAGTGAGTTGAGAGCTGTTGCTTCAGGAGACAGAGAATTGGTGAGGTGCAATGTAAGATTCAATCCAGGCAAGGACTTGATCACGAATCCAAAGAAGAAAGAGCATTTTAAGGAGATCAGCGTGATCGACAGTGTCAAAGGCTGCAGACAGGTTAAGGAGATTTAGGATAGAGAATAGGTTTGAGTGCTTAGCAGAGGCAATGAAGTTGGACACATTAATGAGAGCAGTTTCCGTGGAGTGACAGGAGCGGAAACCTGCTTGAACGGAGTCTCAAGGGTTGTGGCTGTCTAAGAACTTAGTAATACGGTTGAACAGAACCCTTTCATGCACTTTAAAGTAGTGCAGAAGGAGAGACACAGGGCAAACGTTTGCCGGTAGGTTTGGGTTAGCCCCCTGGTTTTTTTAGGAGAGGGATGACCGTGGCTGTTTTGAAAACTGATGTCAAGCAAGCAGAGTCTAAGGACAGGTTAAAGAGTTCAGCAGGGTGATAGGCCACTATAAGAGCAATAGTCTTGGTATCTTGGGAACATTTTTCGAATTAGAAAATAATGAGTCATAAAATGCTGAATGCTTTAATTCAAATGTTTTGACTTTTTGGTACAATAATAGATGTGGAGTGTGGTAAGGGGATATAATAAAAGGGGGAATGTTGGGGGGCTGTGGGAAAGGGGGGTAACCTGTATTTCAAGTTGAAAAATGTGAGTTAAAATAAACCGTCATTCTCTGTCTCTGTATTTTTTATTCAAACCTTTCACGTACATCCATATGCTTGAATAGCTGAGGACCAAGAGGCTCCGATGGGGCACAAGAGGGGATATCCTTCATCAATAGAGATAGCAGTTTGTCAGTATTAGTGTGACTAATGTGGAAGATGGAGGCAGAGGATGATGGTAGAGTAGGCAGAGTGTTACATGTAGGAGGAGGGAGGGTGAGGAAGGCCAGGAGAGAATCTCAAATTTGGAAAATGTTTGCAGCGAAGAATTCAGCTAGGTCATTAGCTTTGAGAGTGGAGTTTACAATCGTAGACTTAAGAAGAGTGAGTTGTGAGTTTAGGGTGCTCTGTAGCCGGCGAGAATGGTTGGAGTAAGAGTCAATGAGGCTTAGGTAGAATTCCTGTTTCACTCTATCAAGAGTAGACTTGAGTTCAGGACAGAGAGGTAGAGTTGCAGGTCATCATGCAAGTGGGGTTGCCACCATTTATGCAGCAGCCAATGCATGTCTGTACAGAGAGAGCGTATGAATGGGGTGATACATGGTTAAGGATGCTGAGACTTATGGGTGAAAGTAAGCAGTGGGAAGTGAGAGGAGAATGACACTAATGGTTGGGATTGGAAGATAGAGAAGGTAGTGTTGGTGGAAGAGTTATCATGTGTGAAGGAGGAGAGTGAGAACTGTAGGTTGGCGAGAAATGGGGAAATGGCAGAAGGTTTACATTTCCTTTTAGTAATAGGTGAAGCAAGTGGTGAGGAAAGATCAGAGGGTAGAAAGGAGATGATGGTGGAAACAATTGAGTAATCAGATATGTATGGTATAACAATAGTATTTGTGGCTGAGAGAGAGGTGGAGATGAATAAGAGATCCAAATAGTTACCCTGTGTGTGGGTAGTTTATGGATAGAGTGGAGAGTGTGGTCACTAAAATAAGATTGAAGTTCAGATTTCTGAGAAGTGGTTGGAGAGGGAAGGTTAAAGTCACCTAAGAGAATGACGTGATGTTTAGTGGGAAGAGAATCAAGGAGTAGCCCAAGGTAATCAACAAATGGTCCAGTGGGACCAGGAGGATGATAGATGGAGTTGATGTGAACCAACTGAGGCAGGGTAATAGTAGAGATGGTGAATTTAAAAGCGATAGGCAAGGATGTGGCATTAGAGATGTGTGAGGCATTGAGGCAGAAAAAGAGTAGGTGTCTGACGCCTCCACCTCTGCCAGTCAGTCGAGGAGAGTGAACAAATGTTAGTTTGGAGTCATCTAGGGCTGCCAGAGTGTCAGTGTCAGATGGAGAAATCCAGGTTTCAGTGATAGCAAGAAGGTCTAGGGGAGCAGAAATTAGTCAGTTTTAAAGGACGTTTTGTTGCTGAGCATTCCAGCGTGCAATGTTCAGCTGATGCGATAAGGAAGAGAAGAGAAGTTGAGTCTCAGAGGAAAAGATATGAGGTGGATAGATGTTAGAGGTGGAATGATTACCTTGTCGGCTTTGTTTGTTGAAAGGAGGTGGACAAGAAATGGAGTAGTAGGAGCTTCAAGTTGAGTTTTATAATAGGGATAGGAAAGGAAGAAGTTGTAGCATGATTGGAGTAAGCATAGAGAGAGGTTGAGTAGGAGGTGCATCAGGAGGAGCAGGAGTCAATGCATTACAGTCTGAAGAGACAGTACAGGCTCATGGGCTAAGAGACAAAGAGTCAGGTAAAGGGCTGCTCTTCACCCTTCACTGTTTGGCCCTTCACTGGGATTCCCTTGTCTAGATGCCCCAAGGAAGTTCACAAGAAATGACACACTCTTGTCACCTGATTGCATAGTCCATCAGTGCTTGGTCTCTTTGATATTGTCCCTGCTGTTTCTGGGATGAGGTGATTTCTTTCTGATTGGTGTTTCCAGAGAAGCCTCTTGTGGCTTTCAGCTGTAGTTGGGTTTGGTCCCAAATGGACCAAAATGTATCATATCTGGCGTTATCTACTACATATTATGACAAAAATAACAGGAGGATGATTGTTAACAAATTATTCCTATAGCTAGATCCCTAGCGATAATCTTGTTAGCCCTGTGTTCCTGAACCTCTTGTAGAGTCTGTGCCCTAGTTTATGCTGATGTGCCGACTACAACTGGTTTGTAAAGGTCCTGGGCCTTTCCTCTCTCACTACTTTGCTAATCTTTAAAAATGAGTGCACACTACTTGGGGGTTGGTATATCTATTTATTGTTCCCGCCTCCATTCTGTGTGTCTTATAACAAAAAATGAATATTAAAATAAAAATAAAAAATATGGTTAGAGCTAGCTAGTTCTCTCTTTGCCTGGTAGGGGAATAGAGGTAGGTGGCAATGATAATCTTTTCTTGTATGCGAGCCCCTTCATATATATGTATGTGGGGTATCGGGGTCTGGTTTATCAGGCCAATACCACTAATATGATAGTCAACCGGTTTCAGCGGGATCCTTTAATGGCCGCTTTCTTCAGGATGAATACTTCTAATTTGGGTATTCTATATATAGTCTTCAAATCATTGCAGATTTTGAGGGTATTTTCAGGTATCCAGAGGGCTTATGGGTACAATCCCTGAAACCTTAAAGGTAAAAACAAGAAAGACAAAGTGGAACAGGCATCAATCTTTTATGTACTTCTGTAGTGGACAATCTATATGGAATCCAGAGATTTCCTGATTTACCTGTGTTTTATGCGGAACCTTCTGATCTTTCTCTTTCTGCAACATTGGGTGAGGTTTGGTCCAGGGGTGCAAAGTTAAAGGGGGATACCAATTTTTTTTTCCCATAGACTGAATGGGAAAAAAACTTTGCTTGCGCCTACAGCTCAAACCGCTGGATGGATTTTCACCAAATTTGGACCAGGAGCAGCGGCTTGGTCCCGAAAGCGTGCTTTTGCAAATTTGGTGAAAATCTGTCCAGTAGTTTTTTTTAAATGACCAAAAAGTAGGTAAGAAAAAATTAGTCATATCTGTGTTCGCTTCGCGGACACACTTCCCTGTTCGCTCCGTGGACAGGACGGTGATGGGGCAAGCAGCTTGCATGATGTCCGCGGACATCTGACGTGCTTTTCTATTGGCTGCAGTGAAGTGTGCAGTGCGTCTATTTTCAGAGACGCCCGCCATCTTTGTTTATCTGAGTGGGATCTGCTGCCTGCACAGTGTAGATGTGGGCTGCGTCAGCTCTGCATCGGGCTCTGCATCGGCCACGAAAAGGCAGTGAGGCCCAGGCCCTCGTATCTCTCTCTTGTTCCCCCCAGCCCCCCCGCTCATGGCCCGTGTCCCCCATGTTCCCCCCTCGCTGATTCTCTGTGTGTTCCTCCCACCCCCCGCTCATGCTCCGTTTCTCTTCTCGTTACCCCCTGCTCATGTGTTGTGTCTCCCCCCTTCCTCCCCACCCCCCACTCATGTCACGTGTCTCCCTACTGTTCCACCCACCCCCCGCTCATGCCCCGTGTGTCTCTCCCCTTACCCCCCACCCCCCGCTCATGCCCCGTGTCTCTCTCCCCTTCCCCCCACCTCCCGCTCATACCCTGTGTCTCCCTCCTTTCCCCCACCCCCCGCTCATGCCCTGTGTGTTTCTCTCCTTCCCCCCACCCCCGCTCATGCCCCGTGTGTTTCTCCCCTTCCCCCCACCCCCTGCTCATGCACCCTGTGTCTCTCCCCTTCCCCCAACAACCGCTCATGCGCCGTGTGTCTCTCGCCTTCCCCCCACCCCCTGCTCATGCCCCGTCTCTCTTTCCCATTCCCCCCCAAACCCCTGCTCATGCCCCATGTGTCTCTCCCCTTCCCACCCACCCCCCGCTCATGCCCCGTGTGTCTCACCCCTTCCCCCCACCCCCCGCTCATGCCCCGTGTGTCTCACCCCTTCCCCCCCACCCCCGCTCATGCCCCGTGTGTCTCTCCCCTTCCCCCCACCCCCCGCTCATACCCTGTGTCTCCCTATTGTTCCCCCCACCCCCCGCCCATGCCCCGTGTCTCTCTCCCCTTCCCCCCACCCACGCTCCTGACCCATGTGCCTCTCCCCTTCCCCCCACCCCCGGCTCATGCTTCGTGTCTCTCTCCCCTTCCCCCCCACCCCCGCTCATGCTTCGTGTCTCTCTCCCCTCCCCCCACCCCCGCTCATGCCCCATGTCTCCCTCCTTTCCCCCACCCCCCGCTCATGCCCCGTGTGTCTCTCCCCTTCCCCCCCACGCCCCGCTCATGCCCTGTGTGTCTCTCCCCTTTCCCCCATCCCCCACTCATGCCCCGTGTCTCTCTCCAATTCCCCCCCACCCCCGCTCATGCCCCGTGTCTCTCCCCTTCCGCCCACCCCCCGCACATGCCCCGTGTGTTTCTCCCCTTCCCCCCACCCCCCGCTCATGCCCCGTGTCTCTCTCCCCTTCCCCCCACCCCCGCTCATGCCCTGTGTGTCACTCCCCTTCCCCCCACCCCCTGCTCATGCCCCGTGTCTCTCTCCCCTTCCCCCCAACCCCCGCACATGCCCTGTGTCTCCCTCCTTTGCCCCACCCCCGCTCATGCCCTGTGTCTCTCCCCTTCCCCCCACCCCCCGCACATGCCCCGTGTGTCTCCCCCCTTCCTGCCACCCCCCGCTCATGTCCCATGTCCCTCTCCCCTTCCCCCAAGCCCCGCTCATGCCCCGTGTGTCTCTCCCCTTCCCCCCACCCCCGCTCATACCCTGTGTCTCCCTACTGTTCCCCCCACCCCCCGCCCATGCCCCGTGTCTCTCTCCCCTTCCCCCCACCCCCTGCTCCTTCCCTGTGTGTGTCTCCCCTCCCCCTCACCCCCCGCTCATGGCCCGTGTCTCTCTCCCCTTCCCACCGACCCCCGCTCAAGCCCGTGTGTCTCTCCCCTTCCCCCCACTCTCGCTCATGCCCCGTGTCTCCCTCCTTTCCCCCCACCCCCCTGCTCATGCCCCGTGTGTCTCTCCCCTCCCCCCATCCCCTGCTAATGCCCCGTGTCTCTCCCCTTCCCCCCACCCCTGCTCATGCCTCGTGTCTCTCTCCTCTTACCCCCCACCCCCGCTCATGCCCCGTGTGTCTCTCCCCTTCCCCCCACCCCCCGCTCATGCCCCATGTGTCTATCCCCTTCCCTCGCACCCCCCGCTCATGCCCTGTGTGTCTCTCCCCTTTCCCCCACCCCCCGCTCATGCCCCGTGTCTCTCTCCCCTTCCCTCCCACCCCCCGCTCATGTCCCGTGTCTCTCTCCCCTTCCCCCATCCCTGCTCATGCCCCGTGTCTCCCTCCTTTCCCCCACCCCCTGCTCATGCCCCGTGTCTCTCCCCTTCCCCTCACCCCCCGCACATGACCCGTGTGTCTCCCCCCTCCTCCCCACCCCCCGCTCATGCCCCATGTCCCTCTCCCCTTCCCTCCACCCACCGCTCATGCCCCGTTTGTCTCTCCCCTTCCCCCACCCCCCGCTCATACCCCGTGTCTCCCTACTGTTCGCCCCACCCATGCCCTGTGTCTCTCTCCCCTCATCCCCACCCCCCGCTCCTTCCCTGTGTGTCTCTCCCCTTCCCCCCCACCCCCGCTCATGCCCCAGGTGTCTCTCCCCTTCCCCCGCTCATGCCCTGTGTGTCTCTCCCCTTCCCCCCACCCCCGCTCATGCCCCGTGTCTCTCTCCCCTTCCCACCCACCCCCGCTCATGCCCCTTGTGTCTCTCGCCTTTCCCCTCACCCCCGCTCATGCCCCGTGTGTCTCTCCCCTTCCCCTGCACCCCCCGCTCATGCCCTGTGTGTCTCTCCCCTTTCCCCCATCCCCCGCTCATGCCCCACATCTCTCTCCCCTTCCCTCCCACCCACCGCTCATGCCCTGTGTCTCTCTCCCCTTCCCCCCACCCCCGGCCCATGCCCCGTGTCTCCCTCCTTTACCCCACCCCCCGCTCATGCCCCATGTCGCTCCCCTTCCCCCCACCCCCCGCACATGCCCGTGTCTCTCCCCTTACCCCCCGCTCATGCCCTGTGTCTCTCTCCCCTTCCCCCCGCCCCCTGCTCATGCCCGTGTCTCTCTCCCCTTCCCCCCACCCCCCGCTCATGCCCTGTGTCTCTCCCCTTCCCCCCACCCCCCGCAGATGCCCCGTGTCTCCCTCCTTTCCCCCACCCCCTGCTCATGCCCCGTGTCTCTCCCCTTCCCCTCACCCCCCGCACATGACCCGTGTGTCTGCCCCCTTCCCCCCCACCCCCCGCTCATGCCCCGTGTCCCTCTCCCCTTCCCTCCATCCCCCGCTCATGCCCCGTGTGTCTCTCCCCTTCCCCCCACCCCCCGCTCATACCCCGTGTCTCCCTACTGTTCCCCCCACCCCCCACCCATGCCCTGTGTCTCTCTCCCCTCACCCCCACCCCCCGCTCCTTCCCCGTGTGTCTCTCCCCTTCCCCCCACCCCCCGCTCATGCCCCATGTGTCTCTCCCCTTCCCTCGCTCATGCCCTGTGTGTCTCTCCCCTTCCCCGCACCCCCGCTCATGCCCCGTGTCTCTCTCCCCTTCCCACCCACCCCCCGCTCATGCCCCTTGTGTCTCTCACCTTTCCCCTCACCCCCGCTCATGCCCCGTGTGTCTCTCCCCTTCCCCTGCACCCCCCGCTCATGCCCTGTGTGTCTCTCCCCTTTCCCCCACCCCCCGCTCATGCCCAATGTCTCTCTCCCCTTCCCTCCCACCCCCCGCTCATGCCCTGTGTCTCTCTCCACTTCCCGCACCCCGGCTCATGCCCCGTGTCTCCCTCCTTTCCCCCACCCCCCCTCATGCCCCATGTCTCTCCCCTTCCCCCCACCCCCCGCACATGCCCATGTCTCTCCCCTTCCCCCCCGCTAATGCCCCGTGTGTCTCTTCCCTTCCCCCCACCCCCTGCTCATGCACCCTGTGTCTCTCCCCTTCCCCCCAACACCCGCTCATGCGCCGTGTGTCTCTCGCCTTCGCCCCCACCCCCTGCTCATGCCCCGTGTCTCTCTCCCATTCCCCCACACCCCCCGCTCATGCCCCATGTGTCTCTCCCCTTCCCACCTACCCCCCGCTCATGCCCTGTGTGTCTCACCCCTTCCCCCCACCCCCCGCTCATGCCCTGTGTGTCTCACCCCTCCCCCTCCCCCCCGCTCATGCCCCGTGTGTCTCTCCCCTTCCCCCCACCACCCGCTCATACCCTGTGTCTCCCTACTGTTCCCCCCACCCCCCGCCCATGCCCCTTGTCTCTCTCCCCTTCCCCCCACCCACGCTCCTGCTCCATGTGTCTCTCCCCTTACCACCCACCCCCCGCTCATG
Source organism: Ambystoma mexicanum (assembly GCF_040938575.1). Lineage (NCBI taxonomy): Eukaryota > Metazoa > Chordata > Amphibia > Caudata > Ambystomatidae > Ambystoma > Ambystoma mexicanum. The sequence continues at coordinate 1,078,039,089 of NC_090935.1, read as the reverse complement.
CTTCGTGTCTCTCTCCCCTCACCCCCGACCCCCCGCTCATGCCCCGTTTGTCTCTCCCCTTCCCCCCACCCCCCGCTCATGCCCCGTGTCTCCCTCCTTTCCCCCCACCCCCCGCTCATGCCCCGTGTGTCTCTCCCCTTCCCCCCCACCCCTCGCTCATGCCCTGTGTGTCTCTCCCCTTTCCCCCACCCCCCACTCATGCCCCGTGTCTCTCTCCAATTCCCCCCCACACCCGCTCATGCCCCGTGTTTCTCCCCTTCCCCCCAACCCCCGCTCATGCCCCGTGTCTCTCTCCCCTTCCCCCCAACCCCCGCACATGCCCTGTGTCTCCCTCCTTTGCCCCACCCCCCGCTCATGCCCTGTGTCTCTCCCCTTCCCCCCACCCCCCGCACACGCCCCGTGTGTCTCCCCCTTCCTGCCACCCCCCGCTCATGCCCCATGTCCCTCTCCCCTTCCCCCCCACACCCCGCTCATGCCCCATGTGTCTCTCCCCTTCCCCCCACCCCCGCTCATACCCTGTGTCTCCCTACTGTTCCCCCCACCCCCCGCCCATGCCCCGTGCGTCTCTCCCCTTCCCCCCACCCCCCGCTCCTTCCCTGTGTGTGTCTCCCCTCCCCCTCACCCCCGCTCATGGCCCGTGTCTCTCTCCCCTTCCCACCGACCCCCGCTCAAGCCCCGTGTGTCTCTCCCCTTCCCCCCACTCTCGCTCATGCCCCGTGTCTCCCTCCTTTCCCCCACCCCCCTGCTCATGCCCCGTGTGTCTCTCCCCTCCCCCCACCCCCTGCCAATGCCCCGTGTCTCTCCCCTTCCCCCCACCCCTGCTCATGACTCGTGTCTCTCTCCTCTTACCCCCCACCCCTGCTCATGCCCCGTGTGTCTCCCCCTTCCCTCGCACCCCCCGCTCATGCCCTTTGTGTCTCTCCCCTTTCCCCCACCCCCTGCTCATGCCCCGTGTCTCTCTCCCCTTCCCTCCCACCCCCCGCTCATGTCCCGTGTCTCTCTCCCCTTCCCCCCACCCCGCTCATGCCCCGTGTTTCCCTCCTTCCCCCCACCCCCCGCTCATGCCCCGTGTGTCTCACCCCTTCCCCCCCACCCCCGCTCATGCCCTGTGTGTCTCTCCCCTTCCCCCACCACCCGCTCATACCCTGTGTCTCCCTACTGTTCCCCCCACCCCCTGCCCATGCCCCGTGTCTCTCTCCTCTTCCCCCCGACCCCCCGCTCATGCCCCGTTTGTCTCTCCCCTTCCCCCCACCCCCCGCTCATGCCCCGTGTCTCCCTCCTTTCCCCACACCCCCCGCTCATGCCCGGTTTGTCTCTCCTCTTCCCCCCCACCCCTCGCTCATGCCCTGTGTGTCTCTCCCCTTTCCCCCACCCCCCACTCATGCCCCGTGTCTCTCTCCAATTCCCCCCCACACCCGCTCATGCCCCGTGTTTCCCCCCTTCCCCCCACCCCCCGCTCATGCCCCGTGTCTCTCTCCCCTTCCCCCCAACCCCCGCACATGCCCTGTGTCTCCCTCCTTTGCCCCACCCCCCGCTCATGCCCTGTGTCTCTCCCCTTCCCCCCACCCCCCGCACACGCCCCGTGTGACTCCCCCCTTCCTGCCACCCCCCGCTCATGCCCCATGTCCCTCTCCCCTTCCCCCCACACCCCGCTCATGCCCCATGTGTCTCTCCCCTTCCCCCCACCCCCGCTCATACCCTGTGTCTCCCTACTGTTCCCCCCACCCCCCGCCCATGCCCCGTGTCTCTCTCCCCTTCCCCCCACCCCCCGCTAATTCCCTGTGTGTGTCTCCCCTCCCCCTCACCCCCCGCTCATGGCCGGTGTCTCTCTCCCCTTCCCACCGACCGCCGCTCAAGCCCCGTGTGTCTCTCCCCTTCCCCCCACTCTCGCTCATGCCCCGTGTCTCCCTCCTTCCCCCCACCCTCCTGCTCATGCCCCATGTGTCTCTCCCCTCCCCCCACCCCCTGCTAATGCCCCGTGTCTCTCCCCTTCCCCCCACCCCTGCTCATGCCTCGTGTCTCTCTCCTCTTACCCCCCACCCCTGCTCATGCCCCGTGTGTCTCCCCCTTCCCTCGCACCCCCCGCTCATGCCCTGTGTGTCTCTCCACTTTCCCCCACCCCCTGCTTATGCCCCGTGTCTCTCTCCCCTTCCCTCCCACCCCCCGCTCATGTCCCGTGTCTCTCTCCCCTTCCCCCCACCCCCGCTCATGCCCCGTGTTTCCCTCCTTTCCCCCACCCCCCGCTCATGCCCCGTGTCTCTCCCCTTCCCCTCACCCCCCGCACATGACCCGTGTGTCTCCCCCTTCCCCCCCACCCCCCGCTCACGCCCCGTGTCCCTCTCCCCTTCCCTCCACCCCCGCTCATGCCCCGTGTGTCTCTCCCCTTCCCCCCACCCCCCGCTCATACCCCGTGTCTCCCTACTGTTCCCCCCACCCCCCACCCATGCCCTGTGTCTCTCTCCCCTCACCCCCACCCCCCGCTCCTTCCCCGTGTGTCTCTCCTCTTCCCCCCGACCCCCCGCTCATGCCCCATGTGTCTCTCCCCTTCCCCCGCTCATGCCCTGTGTGTCTCTCCCCTTCCCCCCACCCCTGCTCATGCCCCGTGTCTCTCTCCCCTTCCCACCCACCCCCCGCTCATGCCCCTTGTGACTCTCGCCTTCCCCCTCACCCCCGATCATGCCCCGTGTGTCTCTCCCCTTCCCCTGCACCCCCCGCTCATGCCCTGTGTGTCTCTCCCCTTTCCTCCACCCCCCGCTCATGCCTCATGTCTCTCTCGCCTTCCCTCCCACCCCCCGCTCATGACCTGTGTCTCTCTCCCCTTCCCCCCTCCCCCGGCTCATGCCCTGTGTCTCCCTCCTTTCCCCCACCCCCCGCTCATGCCCCATGTCTCTCCCCTTCCCCCCCGCTCATGCCCTGTGTCTCTCTCCCCTTCCCCCCGCCCCCTGCTCATGCCCTGTGTCTCTCCCCTTCCCCCCACCCCTTGCAGATGCCCCGTGTGTCTCTCCCCTTCACCCCCAACCCCCGCTCATGCCCCGTGTTTCCCTCCTTTCCCCCACCCCCCGCTCATGCACCGTGTCTCTCCCCTTCCCCTCACCCCCCGCACATGACCCGTGTGTCTCCCCCTTCCCCCCCACCCCCCGCTCATGCCCCGTGTCCCTCTCCCCTTCCCTCCACCCCCCGCTCATGCCCCGTGTGTCTCTCCCCTCCCCCCACCCCCCGCTCATACCCCGTGTCTCCCTACTGTTCCCCCCACCCCCCACCCATGCCCTGTGTCTCTCTCCCCTCACCCTCACCCCCCGCTCCTTCCCCGTGTGTCTCTCCTCTTCCCCCCCACCCCCGCTCATGCCCCATGTGTCTCTCCCCTTCCCCCGCTCATGCCCTGTGTGTCTCTCCCCTTCCCTCCCACCCCCCGCTCATGACCTGTGTCTCTCTCCCCTTCCCCCCTCCCCCGGCTCATGCCGTGTCTCCCTCCTTTCCCCCACCCCCCGCTCATGCCCCATGTCTCTCCCCTTCCCCCCCGCTCATGCCCTGTGTCTCTCTCCCCTTCCCCCCGCCCCCTGCTCATGCCCTGTGTCTCTCCCCTTCCCCCCACCCCTTGCAGATGCCCCGTGTGTCTCTCCCCTTCACCCCCAACCCCCGCTCATGCCCCGTGTTTCCCTCCTTTCCCCCACCCCCCGCTCATGCACCGTGTCTCTCCCCTTCCCCTCACCCCCCGCACATGACCCGTGTGTCTCCCCCTTCCCCCCCACCCCCCGCTCATGCCCCGTGTCCCTCTCCCCTTCCCTCCACCCCCCGCTCATGCCCCGTGTGTCTCTCCCCTCCCCCCCACCCCCCGCTCATACCCCGTGTCTCCCTACTGTTCCCCCCACCCCCCACCCATGCCCTGTGTCTCTCTCCCCTCACCCTCACCCCCCGCTCCTTCCCCGTGTGTCTCTCCTCTTCCCCCCCACCCCCCGCTCATGCCCCATGTGTCTCTCCCCTTCCCCCGCTCATGCCCTGTGTGTCTCTCCCCTTCCCCCCACCCCTGCTCATGCCCCGTGTCTCTCTCCCCTTCCCACCCACCCCCCGCTCATGCCCCTTGTGACTCTCGCCTTCCCCCTCACCCCCGATCATGCCCCGTGTGTCTCTCCCCTTCCCCTGCACCCCCCGCTCATGCCCTGTGTGTCTCTCCCCTTTCCCCCACCCCCGCTCATGCCTCATGTCTCTCTCGCCTTCCCTCCCACCCCGCTCATGACCTGTGTCCCTCTCCCCTTCCCCCCTCCCCCGGCTCATGCCCTGTGTCTCCCTCCTTTCCCCCACCCCCCGCTCATGCCCCATGTCTCTCCCCTTCCCCCCCGCTCATGCCCTGTGTCTCTCTCCCCTTCCCCCCACCCCTTGCAGATGCCCCGTGTGTCTCTCCCCTTCACCCCCAACCCCCGCTCATGCCCCGTGTCTCCCTACTGTTCCCCCCACCCCCCGCTCATGCCCTGTGTGTCTCACCCCCTCCCGCCCACCCCCCGCTCATGCCCCGTGTGTCTCTCCACTTCCCCTGCACCCCCCGCTCATGCCCTGTGTGTCTCTCCCCTTTCCCCCACCCCCCGCTCATGCCTCATGTCTCTCTCGCCTTCCCTCCCACCCCCCGCTCATGACCTGTGTCTCTCTCCCCTTCCCCCCTCCCCCGGCTCATGCCCTGTGTCTCCCTCCTTTGCCCCACCCCCCGCTCATGCCCCATGTCTCGCCCCTTCCCCCCCTGCTCATGCCCTGTGTCTCTCCCCTTCCCCCCACCCCTTGCAGATGCCCCGTGTGTCTCTCCCCTTCACCCCCAACCCCCGCTCATGCCCCGTGTCTCCCTACTGTTCCCCCCACCCCCCGCTCATGCCCTGTGTGTCTCACCCCCTCCCGCCCACCCCCCGCTCATGCCCCGTGTGTCTCTCCACTTCCCCCCACCCCTGCTCATGCCCCGTGTGTCTCTCCCCTTCCCCGCACCCCCCGCTCATGCCCCGTGTGTCTTTCCCCTTCCCCCCGACCCCCCGCTCCTGCCCCGTGTCTCCCTACTTTTCCCCCCACCCCCAGCTCATGCCACGTGTCTCTCTCCCCTTCCCTCCACCCCCGCTCATGCCCTGTGTCTCGCTCCACTTCCCCCCCACCCCCCGCTCATGCCACGTGTCTCCCCTGTTCCCCCCACCCCCCGCTCATGACCTGTCTCCCCTGTTACCCCCACCCCCCACTCAAGCCTTGTGTCTCCCTTGTGTTACCCCCACCCCCCGCTCATGCCCCGTGTCTCCCTCGTGTTACCCCCCAGCCCCCGCTCATGCCCTGTGTCTCCCTTGTGTTACCCCCCACCCATGCCCTGTCTCCCCTGTTAGCTCCACCCCCTGCTCATGCCCTGTGTCTCCCTTGTGTTACCCCCCACCCCCCGCTCATGCCCTGTGTCTCTCCCCTTCCCCCCACCCCCCACTCATGCCCCGTGTCTCCCTCCTTTCCCCCCACCCCCTGCTCATGCCTCGAGTGTCTCTCCCCTCCCCCACCCCCTGCTCATGCACCTTGTGTCCCTCCCCTTCCCCCCCACCCCCCGCTCATGCCCCGTGTGTCTCTCCCCTTCCCCCGCACCCCCTGCTCATGCCCCATGTATCTCTCCCCTTCCCCCCACCCCCGCTCATGCTCGTGTCTCTCTCCCATTACCACCACCCCCCGCTCATGCCCTGTCTCTCTCCCCTTCCCCCCACTCCCCGCTCATGCCCCATGTCTCCCTACTGTTCCCCCCCACCCCCGCTCATGCCCCGTGTCTCTCTGCCCTTCCCCCACCCCCACTCATGCCCTGTGTCTCTCTCCCCTTCCCCCCACCCCCCCATGCCCCATGTCTCTCTCCCCTTCCCCCCCACCCCCTGCTCATGCGCCATGACTCTCTCCCCTCCCCCATACCCCGCTCATGCCTGTGTCTCTCTCCTCTTCCCCCCACCCCCTGCTCATGCCCCGTGTCTCCCTACTGTTCCCCCCACCCCCGCTCATGCCCCGTGTCTCTCTCCCCTTCCCCCCGCTCATGCCCCGTGTCTCTCTCCCCTTCCCCCCACACCCCCCTCATGCCCCGTGTCTCTCTCCCCTTCCCCCCAGCCCCCGCTCATGCCCCGTGTCTCTCTCCCCTTCACCCCAGCCCCCGCTCATGCCCCGTGACTCTCGCCCCTTCCCCCCACACCCCGCTCATGCCCCGTGTCTCTCTCCTTTCCCCCACCCCCCGCTCATGCCACGTTTCTCTCCCATTCCCCCCACCCCCACACATGCCCCGTGTGTCTCTCCCCTTCCCCCCACCCCCTGCTCATGCCCTGTGTGTCTCTCCCCTTCCCCCATCCCCTGCTCATGCCCCGTGTATCTCTCCCCTTACTCCCACCCCCCGCTCATGCCCCGTGTATCTCTCCCCTTCCCCCCTACCCCCCGCTCATGCCCCGTGTCTCTCCCCTTCTCCCAACCCCCCGCTCATGCCCCGTGTGTCTCTCCCCTTCCCCCCACCCCCGCTCATGCCCCGTGTGTCTCTCCCCTTCCCCGCTCATGCCCCGTGTGTCTCTCCCCTTCCCCCCACCCCCAGCTCATGCCCTGTGTCTCTCTCCCCTTCCCCCCAACCCCCGCTCATGCCCCGTGTGTCTCTCCCCTTCCCCCCACCCCGCTCATGCCCCGTGTGTCTCTCCCCTTCCCCCCACCCCCCGCTCATGCCCCGTGTCTCTCTCCCCTTCCCCCTGCTCATGCCCTGTGTCTCTCTCCCCTGTTCCCCCCACCCCCGCTCATGCCTCGTGTCTCCCTCCTTTCCCCCCAACCCCCGCTCATGCCCCGTGTCTCCCTTGTGTTACCCCCAACCCCCGCTCATGCCTTGTCTCCCCTGTTACCCCCCACCCCCTGCCCCGTGTCTCCCCTGTTACCCCCCACCCCCCGCTCAGGCCCCGTGTCTCCCTTGTGTTACCCCCCACACCCCGCTCATGCCCCGTGTCTCCCCTGTTCCCCCCACCCCCGCTCATGCCCCATGTCTCCCTCCTTTCCCCACCAACCCCCGCTCATGCCCCGTGTCTCCCTTGTGTTACCCCCCACCCCCTGCTCATGCCCCATGTCTCCCCTGTTCACCCCACCCCCGCTCATGCCCCGTGTCTCTCTCCTATTCCCCCCACCCCCGCTCATGCCCCGTGTCTCCCCTGTCCCCACCACCCCCCGCTCATGCCCTGTGTCTCCCCTGTTCCCCCTCCACCCCCCGCTCATGCCCTGTGTTTCCCTTCTGTACCCCATCCCCCGTTCATGCCCCGTGTTTCCCTTGTGTTCCCTGCACCCCCCTGTTCATGCCCCGTGTTATCCCCCCACCCCCACTCATGCCCTGTGTCTCCCTCGTATTCCCCCCACACCCTGCTCATGCCCCATGTCTCTTGTTGCCCCAATCCCCGCTCATGCCCCGTGTCTCCCTCGTGTTCCTCCACCCCCTCCCACTTATGCCTCATGCCCCGTGTCTCCCTCGTGTACCCCCTCACCCTCTGCGCATACCCCGTGTGTCTCCTGTTGTCCCCGCTCATGCCCCGTGTGTCTCCTGTTGCCCCACACCCTGCTCATGCCCCATGTCTCCTGTTGCCCCCCACCCCCGCTCATGCCCTGTGTCTCCCTCGTGTTCCTCCACCCCCTCCCTCTCATGCCTCATGCCCCGTGTCTCCCTCGTGTACCCCCTCACCCTCTGCGCATGCCCCGTGTGTCTCCTGCTGCCCCCACCCCCGCTCATGCCTCGTGTCTCCCTCGTGTTTCCCACACCCCCTCCCGCTCATGCCCCGTGTCTCCCTCGTGTACCCCCTCACCCTGTGTGCATGCCCCGTGTGTCTCCTGTTGTCCCCGCTCATGCCCCGTGTGTCTCCTGTTGCCCCACCTCCCGCTCATGCCCTGTGTCTCCCTCGTGTTCCCCCACCCCCACTCATGCCCTGTATCTCCCTTGTGTACCCCCTCACCCCCCGCTCATGCCCCGTGTGTCTCCTGTTGCCCCCACCCCCCGCTCATGCCCTGTGTCTCCCTCGTGTTCCCCCCACCTCCCGCTCATGCCCCATGTTTCCCTCATGTTACCCCCCAGCCCCCGCTCATGCCCCGTGTCTCCCTGGTGTTCCCCCCACCCCCCGCTCATGCCCCTTGTCTCTCTCCTTTGTCCCCCCACCCCTGCTCATGCCCCGTATGTGCCCTAGTCCCCCACCCCCTGCTCATGCCCTGTGTGTGCCCTGTGTGTGCCCTGTTCCCCCCACCCCCGCTCATGCCCCGTGTGTGCCCTGTTTCCCTCTCCCACTGGTCATGCCCCGTGTCTCCCCTGTTCCCCCACCCCCCGCTCATGCCCCATGTCTCCCTCGTGTTCCTCCCCACCCCCCACTCATGCCCTGTGTCTCCCTCGTGTTCCTCCCCACCCCCCGCTCATACCCCGTGTCTCCCTTGTGTCCCTCCCCACTCCCCGCTCATGCCCCGTGCCTCCCCTGTTCCCCCCACCCGCTGCTCATGCCCCGTGTCTCTCTCGTGTTCCCCCCACCCCCTTCTCATGCCCCGTTTGTGCCCTGTTCCCTCTCACCCCCGGCTCATGCCCATGTGTCTCCCCTGTTTCCCCCCGACCCCCCGCTCATGCCCTGTTGTGTTCTCTTTATACACCCCGCCTTCCCTTTCCATGGTGGCCATCTTGGTAAAATCTTTTTTTTTTTTTACCACCCGGGGTTCCCACTTTGAGGACCTAAGATGCTAGTTGTCTTCATCTATTGAAAAGGATGTTATGGTGACGTTGCACTAATAAAAAACTATACAATTCAGTAAAAAGAAATGTGTTTCAGGGACGTTATGGTTAAGTTGCACTAATAAAAACCCATGAAATTCAATGAAAAAACGTTGTTAAAGGGAAGTTATGGTTAAGTTGCTCTACTAAAAACCTATGAAATTCAGTGAAAAAACTTTGTTAAAGGGACGTTATGGTTAAGTTGCGCTACTAAAAACCTATGAAATTCAGTGAAAATACTTTGTCAAAGGGACGTTAGGGTTCCAAGTAAAACCGAAAAACCCTTGAAATTTGCCAGTTATGGTTAGTTAAGCAACCATAACTCGTGCCACCACCGTGCACTGCTAAGACTAACACCCAGGACATCAAAGATGACATCACAAATGTCATTGATGACATCACTGATGAGATCACATGTCTGGCTCACTCTTTTTTCTTTTGCTGACATATCTAGGCCACATGGTTTTCTTCAGTAACAGTCAGAAACTGAAAATTGTATTTTATTTGTAGACGTATCCTTCAAGTAGGTTCTTACAGTATTCCCTTAGAGTCCAGTCACATCATATGAAACATATACATATGGGAACACACAAGCTTGAAAGACAGCAATCCTTTGTGTGCATAAAGATAATCAATAGACTTATGAGCACTTTCTGATAGTTCTGTTGTTTTTTTTTTATGGCTGTACTTTCCCTGTATATGGTCATATTTGTATACATTGTACTCACACTACTTTCCTTAGGGTCCAATCACATCAAGTGATACATATACGTAGGGTAAATAGCAGCTTTGAAACAGAGCAATCATTTATTTGCATGAAAATAATCAGTTAAGTTATGAATTGTTTCTGCTACTACTTGTGCTTTTTTGCTAACTTCACTTTCCCTGTATATACCCATATTGGTATGTGTTCTTGTGTCTTTGTGTTTTGTCTATCGTAATGCAATTATGTAATGCATGTGTTTTACTAGCTACTTATTACATATTTCACAGTGCACAAAAATCTATTAAGAAAACAATTATCATTTCATTATTCAACATATTAACATTGCAATTATTATACCTTCATCTTGTACGCTGCACACAATGTTATGTTTCTGTATGAGTAGCTTAGTATACTAGATAGAACCCCATAATAGAATGCTATTTATATCAATGCATCGTTCAATGCACTACTTAGGGTATGATATTTATTGCAATGATCCTTGACCATTTTTTTCGCAACATTATAATAAGAATCCCATGTACACATATTTCATGAAAAGTACATACACATGTGATGTCTTCAGTGATGTCATCAATGACATTTGTGATGTAATCTTTGATGTCCTGGGTGTTAGTCTTAGCAGTGCGCGGTGGTGGAGCGAGTTATGGTTGCTTAGCTTACCATAGCTGGCGAATTTCAAGGGTTTTTCGGTTTTACTTGGAACCATAACGTCCCTTTGACAATGTTTTTTCACTGAATTTCATAGGTTTTTAGTAGCACAACTTAATCATAACGTCCCTTTAACTAAGTTTTTTCACTGAATATATATATGAAGGGGCTCGCATACAAGAAAAGATTATCATTGCTACCTACCTCTATTCCCCTACCAGGTGAAGAGAGAACTAGCTAGCTCTAACCATATTTTTTATTTTTATTTTAATATTCATTTTTTGTTATAAGACACACAGAATGGAGGCAGCAATAATAAATAGATATACCGACCCCCAAGTAGTGTGCACTCATTTTTAAAGATCAGGAAAGTAGTGAGAGAGGAAAGGGCCAGGACCTTTACATACCAGTTGTAGTCGGCACATTAGCATAAACCAGGGCACAGACTCTACAAGAGGTTCAGAAACACAGGGCTAACAAGATTATCGCTAGGGATCTAGCTATAGGAATAATTTGTTAACAATCATCCTCCTGTCATTTTTGTGATAATACGATTTTGGTAAAGAACAGGAGGCGATCACCCATCAAATCCTTTTGTAGTTATACGTTATCTACTACATGCCTGTTCTCTGAAAAGATGTCCCTGAGGGCCAACCTGTGTTATAGCCCATGGAACTCAATACAGCTCTGCAGAGCTTCAATCCCCCCTTAAAAACACATAGGGCCTCATTCCGAGTATGGCGTTAAGGGATAGCGGCCACCGGTAACGAGACCGGTGGCGGTGATCCCTTACCGCCATACTCCGAGTTCCCTTTGCGCCCTCGCCCTTAACGCCTGCTTTGAGCAGGTGTTAAAGTCGAGGGCGCAAAGGGGCCTCCAAGCCAATAACGGTGACCGTAATGAACCTGGTCCTGGGGAAGAGCCTTGGTGAATGGGGAATTACTGCCCCGCCAACCTTGGAATGGGGCGGTAATTCCGCCATCCACCAAGGCGCTGCTGGTCCGGGTACAGCGTCAACCAAGGCGTTAATAGCGCCATTGGTTAGCGTCGTACTCGGAATGAGGCCCATAATGGCCTTAACATACTGATATGACACAACAAGGGTGACATCTCTCACAATCCCACCCCAAAGTTTCCAAGTTTCCATATGCTTAATTCAATATTGCTAGATGTGGCTGTAATATATTCGAGTTTATTGCCACTACAGGTCTGCCAGTGTGTGTATATGTACATAAGCGTGTGTTCTTGTATGTTGTAAAGTGTCATAAGGACACCTAAGTGTCATTGCTGACTGGCGAATAAAGATCTGCCTTTGATCATATTTTTGAGAAAACGCTTCTCTCTTCCGATCGATCGCCTAAATCCGTGTTGTCTCGCTCTTCACCTAGATCCTTTCAATTGCTCATCTTCCATCAAACTGTGCTTTGTGGTTCTCTTTGTAAGGCATTCCGGAATTATCCTTTCCTAGCTTATGTCTTATCTCATTAAAATGAAGCCGAATCGGAATATATTTTTATTTGAAATACAAACGTAGAGATCCCCATTATTTTAGCATTGCAGTCACATCCGGCGGGCAACCTTTCCACCGATGGGCTCCTGTTTAATGGCTTGCACGTTCAGTTCCAGTTTGCTGTCTGTACACTAATTAATATGGAATAAAACACACTGTATAATTGCCCTTCAACATTTTCTTTCCCAGGCAATTATTGGCAAATCCATGTTACAAATTGTTCCGGATAAGTAAATCGCAGTGCTGCGTACAATGTATCTGAGTCAAAGTTTTACTAGATTTAAATATCTGGTAAGTAGCAAAAATCAATTCATCATATTTTCGTAGCAATCAACCATGGTCTTACATGCCATTTAGGACCTAATGATGATTAAGACTATTTAATGACTTCCAATTCGCGTTCATAAATTGAAGTTAGCTTGGCTTCTTATACAAGGGATATATTGAAATAAAACACCATCAATCAGCAAAGTAAACGTGAAATAGTTTAGTAATCAAGCGAAACTACAGCAAGCACTACTGGATTATTATACGGACTCCCACTTAACACGATTATTGCAAATGTGTGCAGCCTTAAAACAAATAGCATGATTGTACATGGGGGGAAGAATTTAGCTACAGCACGACCAGAGCCTCAGTTAACATTTCTGGAAAGGAAGTCATAACATTTAGTAGCCAAAAGCCAAGATTGGTTTATTGCGAAAACTAAGTAAACGACTTTTGTTACAAAGAAAATGGAAGTCAATTGCAAGGCGACCGAAGTCTCCCATTATGGGGTTGTTGGTATTTCGTTTGGATATACCGCCACACTAATTTACCATTGCCATATTTTGTGAATACTAGGTACCCAGAAAGGTCCATATGATCCCAATCAGGCAGACATTTTTGTTCACCATTTTGCAGTTACTTAGGAATCCATGGGTATGGTATTTACTGCATGTGATAATTACTGCACATTGTAAATACTGCATGTGTTACTGCGTTTGTGTGGTACTTATCTTCACACAAAAGCAGGCAGGAAAAATGTTTCAGTAAGGAAACTCGAGGCTTGTCAGTGTGGTAAAACACCTGAAACTAAAAAAAAGCATATTATTACCAGAACCGCCAAGCTCGCTCTTAATCAAGCTCTGTATGTTTTTCAAGTCTGTGAACAAAATGAAAGACTAAGGGGCTCATTACAAGTGTCCTGGTATCCCGCTGGTAATTTCTGGCGGGATACCAGGAAACTAGCCCTACATCTCCGCCGCCCGATATATCCTGTATTCTATTTATTTATTTATTTATTTATTTATTGTTTGCTTGTTAGGTGCTTATACAATAACAAACATAGGGCCTCATTACGAGTTGCCCGGTAAAACCGGGTTCATTACCGGCATGCCGGAATGAGCGGGTCCGTGCTCGTATGAACCCGCTAATAGCGGGTGATTACGAGTGCGCGAGCACGTGCGTCCCCCCATGCCGGTAGTGGCAATACCGCCATGCCGCTAAAGGGCCTCCAACCCCCCTATACCGGCATCGCGTGCCCCGCCCATAGCGGTACCGCATCATACCAACCCCAAAATACCGGCATGGTAATACCGGCATGGTAATACCGTGTTCGTCAAAAAACGGACCTGGAAATTACGTCATCGCGCAGGAACGGGAAATGGGCCGGTGGCCATCTTTAAAAACACAATCCATTGCCATCCTCCATAACCACCAGCCGATACTCGGAGAGAACAGTGGAAATCCATAGAGGATGTCAAAGGCTACCAGGAAGACCACCCCCCGGCTGCGTAAACAGCGTTACTCAGACGCAGAGCTCACCATATTAGCGGACACTCTAGCTGCACATGCTACACAATACAATCCCACGACAAGAAGCGGGAGGTGCAGCAACAAAAGAGGCAAATCTGGCAGGAAGTAGCCCGCAGGGTATCAGCCGTAGGTCCCACCCCACGCAGTGTGAGGGACTGCAGGAAGCAGTGGGATGACCTCCGGTTGAGGGTACGCAATATCATGGCCACCAATCGGAGGGAGGCCATGGCCACAGGCGGGGATGCCCAACCCCCTGCCAAATTGATGCCCTGGGAGGAGACGGCCAGCAGATTCATCAGTCCTGAGTCCATCGAGGGATTATGAGAGATGGAGACGGGTGCGGCATCAACCGCGGAAGGAGGTGAGTGACCCTGCAGATCCTTGTAGGGGAGACCATGAAGTAGCACAAGTGAAGTGGTAGAGAGTCTAGGCAAGGCAATGCATGTCCCAACAACCACATGACCATACCAAATACATATGGCGGGCCAAACGCTGCCACACTGAAATGCATGCTGAGTGCCCATCTCTTAACCAACACACAGCCAACACACCTGGAACTTCCCCATGTGATACTTCACACAAACCCAAAATCAAAGGCATGCCACTTGCCATGCAGTGAATGCTTACATGCCCTCTCTGAATACCCTGCGTGACACACCTGTAAGACATGAAAGCATGATCAAATGAATAATGAACAGCACCGCCACTGCCATGGCACACCATCACTGATGCCCTGCATCTCTTCTACCCCCCCAGGCACTGATGAGGAAGAAGCAACCCAGGAGACAACGGCGAGGGCATCCACCTCACACCGTAAGAAGAGGGCAACCACCACCTCCGCTGGAGACAAGCAGGCCACACCCACACCTGTTCAAGGGGAGTCCCTGGAAGCACCCGTCTTCACTGGGGAAGAACTTGATGCCAGTGTGGAGCCTGAGGGAGACACCAAGGTGACATGCCCAGCCACCCCAAGCCCCATGCCCAACCCTTCACTCCAACACCTGCAGTCACCCACCTGCAGTGAAGTTGATCCCTGCCTCCGTGACTGTGACCTACCCACCTCTCAGGTGTCCAGTCCCGAAAATGCCATCCACGTGACTGCACAACCCACCACTCCAGCCCCCTCCAGAACCCTGGAGACACGATTGTCGATGGTGTAGGCCCAACAGGAGGCCATGTTAGACCTACTCCGCCAGTACATAGCGGACGGGGAGGAAACCAGGCGGGGTATTGCCACAGCAATTGCAGGGACCACAGCGGCCATCGAAGCAAACACAGCCACTGTCAATGCATCAGCTCGGCTAATGAGGGACTGCCTGGGGGCGGTGACACAGGTGCTGACCTCAATGCTGCTTCATATGCAGCGGCCAGGGCTTGCAGGAGGTGTGGAACCTGCCAGCGAATCACCTACTACCTCCACACCAGCTTCATCTGTCCCCACCAGCCCAGTGCGCCACACAAGTAGGAGTGCAAGGCACACTGAAATGCCGCCTCTGGACAGGAAGAAGTCCCAGAAGTAGTGTGGGGGGACAATGGTAGTGGGACACAAGGTTGGGGGTGAAGGGGTGCATCTTGTGGAGTCTATTGGGGGTGTTGGTGTTTGTTGGGGGGGTCAGGGAGTTTGTTGGGGGAGTCTGGGAGGGGGGAGTGGGCACATTTTTGCTGTTGTAAATAATACACACATTGTGATAAGAAAAATCCATGGCTGGACATTGTTATTTTTGTGTGCATCCATTTAATGTGGTACGGAGTTCAGTGCCCAGCTCCCAACATTCCCTGTGTGCATGTCCACATTGGCCCAGTGTCTGACTGACACAAGTCTTTCGTAGTCCCTGTGTTTCAGAAGTATTTGTGAATTAGTGCTTTGCGTACAGCATGGCCATCCCGTGCATCACGTACTGGCACGGGGGCTACTTCACCTCCGTCTCCATCCTCATCATCCTCGCCCGGCCTATGCATGTCAATGTCAGGTGGCAGTGGTACATTTCTCCGGACGCACATGTTGTGCAGCATGACACAGGCCATGGTGATCTTTGCCACCTTCTCAGGCCTATATAGGAGTGCCCCACTAGACCTGCTGAGGCAGCGGAACCGCCCCTTCAACAGGCCAGAGGTCTGCTCAATCACAACACAGGTACGGGTGTGAACACGATTGTACTCCTCCTCATGGCTGTTCTGCGGGTTACGCACCGGGGTGAGTAGCCACGGCCTGAAGGGATATCCTCCATCACCTGCAAGCAGATTTAAATAGGTGTTTGTCACTCTGAACTGCCACATTCAGGGAGCACAGTCATGGCGGCAGCTATTTGGTGTGGGCATGCACATGTCCCTGTAAGCATGAAAAAATGTTATCTAGGTGCAATCTATACTGTCATGAGGTGTGGTAGTCTGGATGGCGTTCAATAGATCATGCAGGGTGTAATCATGCATGCTGAGGCAGATATGCTGTGGTAGTGCAACAATGTTTTGACTCCAATTCCTGCTGTTCATTATTTACTATGCATGGTCACACTGCCCACATTGCCACACTTGCCATCCTGTTCATTCATGCATTGCTTGCCATCACCATGGTGGCCTGGTTGTGCCTCTTACTTGTTCTCATCGATATGCATTATTTGTGATATGTGGCCCAGTGAAGTGTCATGCACCGTTTGACTGGTTCAGGTCAGGAGTCTTTGGCTCTGCATGCATTCTCCAATCACCGGCTATTCCCACCCAGGTGCAGTATTCCCCCCCTTATGCATCCCCACACATCAGTAACCCAAAGCACTGCTATGGGACTGTTGTGCAACTCACCAAGCAGTCAGGAACGTGGTCCGGCATGTTGCTCCATGTGATGGGCTAGCATGGAATTACCCAGTAACATGGCATCATGTGTTGATCCAGGAAATCGGGTGCAGCAATGGGTGATGATCTTCCTGGAGTCACATACCATTTGCACATTGATGGAGTGGTATTGCTTGCGATTGCGGTACACAGCCTCTATGGCATGGGGGACTACCAATTCCACATGGGTGCAGTCGATGGCACCGACACAATTGGGTATGCCTGCCAGTGCATGGAAGCCTACTTTGGTTTGGGCTATCTCCTGGGCAGTCCGTGGTAGGGATATGTGGGTGCTTGCCTGCTTCAGGAAGGCATCCAGCACTTGGTTCAGCATGCGTGAAAATAGTGGTTTTGAAATGCCATGCAGCTGGCCCACTGTGTGTTGGTAGGTGGATGTGGCCAGGAAGTGTAGCACAGACACCACCTTTAGTAGTGGGGGGATGGCAGTGCGTATTCCTATGTGGCTGTCAATGTCGTTCTGTATCATGTCCACTATGGTGGTGTTGGTGTCTCGGTCCAACCGGTACAGTGTGTGGATCTGCTCAGGGGTTAGGTTGAATGGGCTGGGTCTGGTGCGAGGGATTGGTGCCTGCCTACAAGGCACTGGTGGCTGCGCTGGTGGTAATTGCTGGCCCTGTCTCACCCTCCTTCTCCTCCTGCGTCTCCTCTGTGCTGCCTGTTGTTGTTTCTGTAGTTGTTGTTGCTGCTGTAGTTGTTGTTGTTGCTGTTGTTGCTGTAGTTGTAGCAGTATAGGCATGTCCTCCAGTGCCATGATTGCAACTGCTAGTGTTAGCATTTTGGTGTAGGAAGGGGTGTGGTGTGTAGGTGTGCTCCTTTTGTACTGGGCCACTCTACATTGCCTACACCTGTGGGGGGGGTTGTGGTGTGTGGGTGTGCTCAATTTATACTGGCACAGCCTCCATTGACTCCACCTGTGGGGATTGTGTGCACCTGTGGCAGCTGCCTTGTATCCTGCTTGCTGTTTGCGGGTGGTCTGAGATGCCTGTATGGCCGGCATCGTGCAGGCCGTGATTACCGGCTTCGCGATGCCGGTATTTGCATGTATGCGTGGGTTGGAATTACCCCCTATTACCGGCATGCCAGTATTTGCTCCCTGAAGGTGCGCTTGTACGCGCCTATGCCGCTATTAGAGGCACCGTTGTTTAGTGTGCCGCTAATACCGGGTTTGCGGGTCGGAATGCAACGGGACGGTAAACGATGCCGGTATTACCACACCACCGGCATCGTTTTTGCCTTACCGGCATACCTCGTAATGAGGCCCATACTGTTTCAAAGCTCCCACAGGGAAGAGAGGGAGCGTGGGTGGGAAATACATTACAACACAAATATTTAAGAAACAGAGGGGGAGGGACGAACCTACTATGCCTTGTGAGTATTCAGAATGTGCCAGAAAGGAAAAGGGAAGAAGGGGTAAGTGCTGGGGAGTCTGAGCTCATGGGTGAGCCATAGAGGAAGTGCTAGGAATGTTGAGTGCAACACAAACTGGGCCGCGGAAGGTGTAAGTGCGAGCCTCCAGAGCGGAGGGTGTGAGATGCAAGGTGCTGTGTATAGAGCTGGGAAGAATTTGTTTGGGAGGTCAAGGCCCCAAAGATGATTAAGGGCAAAGAACATTGATTCAGCAACTGTGGGATTAGCAGAGGGGTGAAGGAGGGAAGGAGGAGGAAAAGAGGAAAGTCTTAAAGAGCTTACGGAATTTGAAAAGATCCTACTCAAGGCGCAGGGGGAGGGGGAGGCTATTCCAAAGGAGGGAGCCTGCAGAGCAGGGGTGTTGCTAGGTCTGGAAAAGATCAGGGGCTAAGCTAATGTCGTGACTGACGGGACTCGGGCCAGCTATAGCCTTTTGGTTGTAGCCCCCGAACTTCTATCCGGGGCTACAACCAGAATATCCAGGGCTATAGACCCCTCAGCCCCCCCTAGCAATGCCTCTGCCGCAGAGGAAAGTGAGCAACCCCCTGCCCTCTGTTTAGGAAAACGCTTTACACACAAAGAGTTGGTGCAAGAGGAACAACGTGGTCTCGAGGCAGTTAGTGAAATAAAGTTGAAGATAGGTAGTCTCCGCGCCCAGACAGCCTTGTGGATGATGCATAGGGATTTGAAAATAATTTGTTGCAGTAACCGGGAGCAAGTGAAGACTTTTTAGTGTATTACCAGGGTATTATGGGTGGTGGATATTCCAGCATTTATTTGACGGTAGGGGCCTGAACTACCGGCAGGTCATGCCTGCCAGTAGATGGCAGCCCCGACTGTCAAACTTGTACTTCCCGGTCCGAAAAAAATACCGGAGCGATAAGTACCTGCAGTTTTACTGGCATTTCTTCCGGACCAGGGAAGTCATAAAGACCCCCTAAGGGTTGTTTCAAATCTAGTCACATTGAGCGAATGAATTCCGAAAAGTCCCAGTCTGGACGCAAAAAAGAAGTGAGTGAATCCACAACATGTTCAAGGAAAATAACAGTAACCATTAGATGCTTCAGAACTGGAAGTCACATTTTGAAAAAGGTTGGGTTCCTTTTTGAAACTGCGTGAGCATTAAAACATGTTTTTGTTAAAGGATTGTGTCATGTTAAACAATCTTTCACTCTTGTGGTGATTTTCCACATTTTTCTGGTGTGGAGGGTATTCAGAATAAGATGCCATGTTCCCTTTGCATACCTTCCCTTCCTGTAAAAACAGCATAGGTTTACAATACCTCTTGTCCACAGAACTTGAGTGTGGCATTCAGTTGCATATCAGTAAATGTGTGGGTCCCCTTGTGAGACATGCTGAGGGCCCCCTGGATAAGCTCATCAACAAAGCTGGCCTGTGCCACACTCCAGCCTGCCCTGGACTACCTTGCATGTACAATGGCCATGATGATCATGCTCCTGCAATGGCACAGCACTCTCATCACTAGGAGAAAGGTGTAAGTATCTTTTTTTAATCAAACCTTAAATATTTTTTCTAGCATACCACCAAGGGTGCAGTGTCTAGCCCCTGGCACCCAAATGTACCAGCCACCTCTGTGTGTGGCCAGTAATAGGACACTAATGATAGCAAAAGAAAACATGTTCATGATGTCTATGCCAACATATACCAGTATCCCCATGTAAGAACATTCTGTTGTTGGCTATGCCCTTAGTGGCACTAAAAATGTCATGCAACAGGAAGAAAACATGTTATTGCTGGCTGCACAACTGCTTCCAACCTCACAATGTAAACAACTCTTCATGTTGACTTTGCCCTTAAACCAGTACAAAAGCCATGTTTCAGTAAGAAAACATATTTGTCCTTGATGGCTGCACAAATACTTCCCCAAACTTCCCACCCATGTAAGAGCAATCATCATGTTGACTTTGTCATAAATGCTAGTAAAACATGCAATGCTACAGCAAGGAAACAGTTCCTGGATAGATGGCTCCACAAATACCCATGCCACCATGTTATAACGCATCATGTGAGCCAGGCCTTGCCATTAATGTGATTAAAATGCCATTCCATAATAATAAAATACCCAGGCTGCCTGCCCAATTGAAACGCCCTGCCCTCCTCCACATAATAAACTCATGAATCAGTTCAAGCATTTGGCCGATGGGTCAGCAGGATCAAACGCCCAGGGCTGCCGCCCGGTGTGTCGTCACTACCCTCCCATTCCCTCTCAAGCCACAGACCATGTCAATAGAGTCAAGGCAATTAATAATCACACATTATCGTAACTAATGGTCTTGGGCCATATTCCAGTGGAGGTTCATTGTTAGGTGCTGTGTTGTGTTGTGCTCTATTGTTTAGATCTGTGTTTATAATGTGGATAATTTGTTTGAATCCAGGAAGGGCCTAATGCTTTTTCTTTCTGATGTTGAGAAAATATGTCACATTAAAATGACTAATATAAAGCAAGGTACAACAAGAAAGGCAATCCAAGTACTGATTACACTGCCATGCTAGCAGTGTAATCTGCTTATGATCAGAGAAACGTTCACAATGTTGTGTGTGGAGAGGAATAGTTGAACAATTTCTGAACAGGCTGGAGTCCCCCCTTTGGCTTGTGTTGCTAGTGGCCTGCCGGTCCACCCACGCACACTCTCCCGGTCTCACAGTATCTGTGTCTGCCCCTCTCTGTTGCTTCTCTGTCTTCATTTAATTCTCAATTATTCTCTTAATCTCACTCCCTCGTTCTGTGTCTCACAAACTCTGTCTTCCTCTATCTCACCCGTTTTCTCCCTCCTTGTGTCAGTGTCCCAGTTTCTCTTGGCCTCAACTCCACTTCAATGGCTCCCGTTCTTGCTCTCACTGTTTGTCTTGCTTTCGCTCTCTTTCTCTCTCTTTCTCTCTCGCTCTATCTCTCTCATTGAATCTCTCACTGCGTCTATCTGTAGCCCCTTTTATACTGTCTTATTCGTTCTTGGTCTCTCTTAGTCTCTCTCTCTCTCACTCTCACATACATGCATACATACATTCATACATGCACACACAATGCATAATTGCAAAAAAGGCTTTTTTGTCTTCACTCTGACTCATTTGTTCTTAGTTTCTATCTCTTTCTTTCCCTGTTACCCATACGTTCACCTTACCATTCACCCCTGAACTCACTCATACACGCACTTACATAGACACTTCATTGCATGCAATCAATCATTCATACATACATACACACATCCAGAGCCCTCACATGCACCCACAACACACAAATACAAACAAAGCTTTATTTTAAATTCTCTCTCTGCTTCTCTCTCTCTCTCTCTATCTCTCTCTCTCTCACTCTCTCTCTCTCTCTCTCTCTCTCCCTGTTACATACACCTCACCATTCACCCTGAACACACTCATCATGCACATACCCAGACACACTCTTGCATG
The DNA here is from genome assembly GCF_040938575.1 of Ambystoma mexicanum. Taxonomy (NCBI): domain Eukaryota; kingdom Metazoa; phylum Chordata; class Amphibia; order Caudata; family Ambystomatidae; genus Ambystoma; species Ambystoma mexicanum. The sequence goes on along the minus strand of NC_090935.1, from coordinate 1,078,017,993 downwards.
CACGCATACATGCATACATAAGTTCATACGGTGGTAAACTACAAGAAGTACTCGGACTACAACGGGTCGTGTTTTACGGTTGTTTATTAAATTAAAAGAAAAATGCCTTTCTGGCCCTATCGCTAGGAGGGTATTTCCCTACCTTCTAAAGCATTACCTAAAGGTGCTTGAAAAAGTCCAAAAATAAGGAGTCCAAATCCTAGGTAGTAACTGGATTTACCACTTCATAAAATCTAACTAAAAGGAAAAAGGAGGCTTGCATAATAGTCTTGGAATGGGCTTCTGTCTGGACCAACTCATAGATGACTTATTCTCAGTCTTAGAGTTCCTTTGGAAAGTATTGACACAGTTCATATTCTTCTTATAAGGTTTGTTGGTTAAATATACAAATATCCTCTGTATTGTTTTTCTCCTCCCCTTTGGAAAAGACACAGTCTTCTTTTATTATGTTTCTCAGCGTTTTACCAGTGGTGAAATCGCTTCAGGATCACTTCAAAACACAATTCACTGTATCTCACCTCTGTGGCACTTGGACTCCCCAAGGTCTGGTGGCTTTTGGTAGGGTTATTGGTTCTTAGTCCAATTAATAAACATAGGGCAGGTTCTGGTTATCTATTTGGCTTTGTTAGCCTCACTGCAGAGGGTTCAGATACCTTTTTATCTGTTCCATGTGGGACATATGGCTGTCCTAGTGTATCAATTTCTCATCTCTTTGTTAACTTTCCCAGCTTTGCCATGAAGCATCCCTATCACTTATTTTTTACACAGGGTGTGTGCCCGTTCAGTTCTCTTAAGCTCTCCTATTGTGAGTGGTATTGGGAAGCACGTTCTGATCCCAGCCCCTCCGAAATTATTTAGACTGTGGAAAATATTCTAATTACATGGCTAACAAACATACGCGGGTACAAGGGCTTTGGGGGGGTGTTCTGCGGGCATAGAAGAATAGTATAGTCCAGGGTGTACTGATTGTAGGCATTTACATAGATTTAAGGTAAATGAAAAACAGATTTACATATGGGTAGCTAGATACACTGTATGCATACACCACACATGGCACAAGTCCCTGTCCAATGACAAGAAACGTGATAATATGATAATGTCCCTGCAAAAAACTGCCATTTTTTTGGCAATTTTGTTTGCCAGGCGACATTATTGCGGGGATATTATCACATAGAACCGGTCTAACTTCATATATGGTGACACTTTTTTCAAGTGGTGCGGGGGACACCCCGTAACCCCTGCTCCCCTTGACTCCTTATATCTGGTCACCATATATAATGTTGCCACAACATTTCCTGGCGACATTATGTATGACAGCCATATATATGGGGACATTATTACCAGATACCGTTAGACCCAAGTCCTCGCAGGCCATGTTGAAAACACAGAACAATGAGGTCTCATGCTTGAGTATTTCACCCCCACCCCAGGTAAGGTAAGGAACACAAACACACATGTAAACACGCACACACACACCAATGTATCGTGTTAGTGCTTTGTGAAATTAAAAAGGAATGTGAACGGCCTAATACGAGTAAGGTTGCAGCAGGTTATGAAGGACAAACCCGTGGGAGTCAGGCCAGAGATCTTGAGCTGCCAAAATCTACTTTGAGATTTAGGACACCAGCACCCCAGGATAATGACCATTTCATTTGAACTACCAGATGCCTGTGAGGAAACCATCTAAATCCTTCACAAATTAGACTGATTATAAGGACCTGCAGGAAAACCAAGCCTTCCCCTTGGTAGGAGAAGCTGATACAGGGGAGCAGAGAATAATGTGGCCTGTGATTTGTACCAGAGAGAGCAAAGGGTAATGCCAACTATTACAAGATTGTGACAGGGAGGCATGATGAGAGTGCCTGTGTGTCTGGAATGAGAAAAGAGTTGCTTTATTCTAAAAGAGCAGACTGACCTCAAAGGTATCCAATGAGCTCATGTTGACAGCCAGGTTCACATCACATGATTAGGCCCTAGGGCAGTGCAGTGATTTCAGTAACTTAACCAATGACCTAACAGCAACTTAAGGTGAAGAGATTGAAACCCACGTATGGAGAAGTTGGAGTCAAAGAGGATGTGGCCAATGAACTGGGGGTTCATATGTAAACAGTAGTATGTATATAGGTGGTAGCCAAAGAGGGTGGGGGTGAACACTGTGTATTGTGTGCATCAGAGATTATGATTTTTGCAGTTATAACGTGCTGTTTTCTTAGAAATCAAGAGAGAGCTCTGCTGCAGAGGATGTACAATACCCTGTACCTGTTTCCTTTTTGTATACACATAAAGCTCTTGTTTTTCTCACAAAGGGTGCACCAAGCCTTTTTCCCAGAGGATTGTCATTTATCTGTCTGATTGTTGGAGGTATACTCTACAGCATCTTCCTCATCCTTGATACACAGTGTTCTTACCCGGGTCATGAGCCTGCTCTGTTCTTTCAGCCTCTCGCACTCTTGGCCGCTTCTCCGCCTTGATATACAGTGTTTGTATCTTTTCCACTCTGTTTTACCCTATTTGTGTGCCTGCTCCATTTCCTCAGACTTTCGTACATTTGTTGGTTTCAGCAATCTTGAAAAATTAAGTTTGTAGCCCTCACAGGTTTCCTCACATTAGGAGCGTTTGCTTTCCTTTTGGTACTCATCTAGTCATCAGCAGCACCTGCCGTGTGAAGCTGGTGGGCCCGCGCTCCTCTCCTTCCCCTGGCCTTGGCATCAGTTGCTGGGAACCAGGCCCACCACTTTTCTCCAATAGTCGCGCCACCAGGGAAGACGGTTTTCTTTCTGTCTCCGCATCTTGCTTGTCAGACCATCCGCCTAGCAGCATCCAGCTAGCAGGTCACGCTTCTCCCACGCCACCACTGGCTATGCAGCTTTGCGTATCTCCACCCTGCCAGTTCGTCATCTCTACAGAGGCTCACATCTGCATAATGATGACTCTCCTCCCTTGGTAGGAGTCTCTCTCCCATTCATAGTCTGTCCTGCTCCTAAGCACTTCAGCAGAATGAAAGGAATTGCATCTGTCTTCTTTAATTATGGCATTCAGACTATGTTGAGCATTGCCTGAAGCCAATGGAGTGAAAGTAGGGACTGTATTGGTTATAGCTGTAATGGGAGATATTCAAGTCTTTCCACACCCATATACCAAAAGTGTGTTTTGGACTGGGAGTTCCTTCTTGGAATAAGAGTCCTTTTCCCATGATGCGAGTCACTCCCAGTGAGGTCCAATTTTCCCAGATCCCTAGGGAGGATCTTGCTTTGCAGGTGCGCCTCCCTAGCCTCAAAGGGGGTGGCCCCTCTCTCGGAAGAAGGGAATTATTGACCAGAATCATCACAATACATACACACATCCAACACCCTCACACATATGCACAATACACAAATGCAAAAAAGCCCTTTTTTCCTTACCTGTTTTTTTCCCTAGCTCAGGGCTCATTCCTCCTCTCTACTTCAGTCCTCCATCTCCCATGCTCCACGCACAGAGGAATCTGGAAGTTTGGAGAGCATCCTGGTTCCTAACATGGAGGGGAGGTGGAAAACCTCAATTTCGTGCCACGAGCCTGTTTGTTAGGCGAGAATAACATACTACAAGACAACGGGATGACATTAACAGCAAGCTGCACGGACTAATTATGACATCTGTTATTCCAATGGCACTCTGAACAAGTTCATGTGTCGAATTCAGTATCAAGCAGAATCGTATAACATATTAATCCTATATCAGGCATGTTTCATTCTGCTTTTTTAAGTTTTTTATTTGGTTGTGCCCCCACCCAACCCCCTCGCCACCCGTTTTAATCCTTTACCCCGGCCCCATATATATATTTTACAACAAATGTGTTGCTTTTTGGTATTTAAGGTTTGTTTAAAATGTTTTCCTTTATTTTCTTTTTGTTAATATTACTGGATACCAACCGAAATGGCATTATTCAGGCCTGGTTCCTAATTAGTGGGACCCAAAACAAGGGGGTTACTAGTAAGAATAACATTAAAACAGGATTACACAGGAGTGTGGGAGCATCTCTACTGAGAACGAACATGGGTCAAATACCATGTTCTATGGAATTTCTTCCACTCAAGAGGGTCTAGAACCATGTTTTAGCTCACTGCAACCTTCACAGAGGAGAAATATCAATTTGCATATCAGTGTGGTCCCACCCTCAAGGGGAAAGCAGCACTGACATGCTAGGCAATTGTCCTCTGAACAAGAGTACCATCATCAACCCCAGAAATGTGTTTTGGCCTTGTCGGGCCTCCTCAGTGAGGTGAAGCTGAGCCTATCTAAGGCACAACAAATGCAGTCACTGCAAAGTGCTTAAGGTCATTATTTTTATTTTTATTTATCAGCTAAACAAAAGTTCAACCTTAACAAAAAAATACAAAGAAACAGAAACACATATACATTGACTAAAATATTCCAAAAAACTATGCAGTCTCTTAACCATATACTAATATTCATGCAGTTCTGATTTGTTTAAAAAACCAGCAATGGCAATACAACATAATCTCCAGAAATCACACTGATCCATTGATTTCCATGGATTTGGAAAACATGTTAAATTCTGGGATTGTTACATTGATGATATTTTGATAATATGGGAAGGCGACACCCAGCAACTAAACACCTGTGTCTCCTATTTAAACAATAATGAAAACACCCTTTCTTTTACAAAAACTGTCAGTGCCAGTAACATAGAATTTTTAGATTTGGAACTTTTTGTAGAAAATGAACAAATACAAACAAAACTTTTCACAAAACCATCAGCTGGAAATAATCTTCTATTTGCTACTTCCCATCATCCAAAACATACTATTCAAAACATCCCATATGTTGAGAGTAATTTAAATGCAAGGGTGTGATGTTGACACCAGAGACATACATTGTTCACTTCTTTCAACAATCATTACTAGATGAAATAAAAACATCTTTACCAACTACATGGAATGAAGTCCTTTTATTTAAATACCAGTACCTACATTTGCTGAAAGTCTATTTGACTCACCAATCATTTATTTTTCCACTCAGGGTTGGCACATTTGAGTGAATGTAGCACAGTGTTTAGTCCAATCCTTGTTTGGTATAGACACCATAATTTCACTTCCAGTTTGCCGGTACTTTTAATCCATAGTTCTACCATTATATACATTTTCTGATGAACTTATATCAGTAACCACAAAACCGAAGCTCCTCATGTCCTTCATTTATCTTCTAATTGTTTCTGTGATGAAGTTAGAGCCTGCATGTCTAATTACTGATCTTGTACATGGGAGTTTATGGAATACAACTCAATCTATATCCCCACTGCTGATAAATCCGAAAACAGCAGGATAGCCGATTTGTTTAACACCGTAACAACATCATCCGCAAAACAACTCTCTATTAGGAGCTTATGACAATTAGTCAATGTCACTTGGTATGAACCAATCTCCTTTAAATAATAATCCTTTGTCCCGCCAATGTTATAATCCAACATCAAAGGGCTGGTGGCATCCTCTTTTGCATCAATGCCACATACCCCCTCAGTATACTGTATTCCCTGTATACTGTTTTCCATCTACTTATGAGACTGTCCAACCTGAGGAGCTCTGGAACCCATAAATCCTCCTGTTTTACAATTGGGTAACCGAACACCAAGCATTTCCTCGATGACATCTCTACTGCAAGCAAACCTCAGAATGCTGTAATTTTTGGTTTTCCCTGCATTCTCTGACGTGTGCAGGCTAGAAGCCAAAGCGGACGTGTAGACTAAATGTTTGTCATAGATAAGCAGGCTGCAACGTTTGTATGATCCAATAATTGTAAATAGACAGCATCAATTTAAACAGCATGGGTACTAAGAACTTTTTTTTGAATAGTTAATTGATCTCCCGAGTCCTGTCTGCCTAACACTGATCGATATCCTAATCTTTTAAGAGTGGAGTTATGGGATCGATCTACTAATCCAAAGGTCTGAACAGCATTTTATGAACCAAGTTTGAGTCCAACTTTAAGACAACCATTGGTCCTTCTTTCAGTCGAACCACCGATGCACCACTGTCAAATTAAGGCTCTGTGGGAAATGTTTGTGGTGACGTGTACTTGGTCAGAGCATGTTTGTGTTGCAATTCGTCTTGATTGCCAATATCTGTTAGGTCAATTGTAACCTTTGGTTTAGTGAACAGGGGAACGTTCTCCATAGCAGAAGAGCTTAACAACAAAGGTTTCTGTACTGAGATACCATCTACATCAGTAACATTATTAACATCATTAATTATACATGCAGAACGTACAATGTCCCTGCCCCATGTCGGATTTTTATGTTGATGATGAGATTGTAACAGGCTGGATCATTGTGCCTAAATTACAATTAGAATTAACACTCTTTACAAAGTGAAAAACAGCCACATTAGTGTCCCCTCCTCTGAATAAACTGTCCCCTATAGCCTCCTGGTGTGGTTCACTAGCTTCCAGGGTCAGTTTAACCCCGGTCAACTTAAGACTTGCATTTGTGGAACGTTGATTCATATTAGCTAATGCTTCTTTAATTGACAGATTCTGTAAAAAAAACTGACTTGTGGAAGAATTATTCACATGCATTGATTTTTTATTTTTTTATTTTTTGTTAGCTGTTTTCTAGTATATTTTATAGGCAATGTAGCCCCTTTCTCTGGTAAAACCTTTTCCGGTACAACACATTCATTCTGAGTGTACCCTTGAGGGGGAGAAGTCATCTGACCAGAAAATGTGTTGTCTGACTCGCAGGTGAGCCACTCACTTTTCCCCATCCCTACTTGTACCGTCACTAAGGTTTTTGCCAGTAGATTTGGAGGTTGCCCCTGAATGTCTAGTGGATATGTCGTCAGAATGGATTGTGGTCTCTGCCGCTGTCCTGGCAGCAAAAGATTTTCCAGAGTTTTGTATCGTCTGGACAACTTGTGACAAATCAGACTGCCCCAGTTGTTGAGAAGACTTGGAAACAAATAAGGAACAGAGTTCCACCTCATTGGTTACCGTCTCCAGTTTTGTCTGAATTAACCCCAAGATAATCGAATTACTTTGAACTTCTGCTTTTAGGCCTTTAAATAGTGAGTCGAATCAGGAAAGAACATAGTTTGCGTTGTATTAGCAGAGTAACCTTTTCTGTCCTGTTCTGTAATGGGGAGAAAACATATTTGTTCTTCTTTTTGGATGGGGAGTCCTAGCATAGAAGGAGATTGATATATCAGATTCAATATCGTCTTCCTCTGAATCAGTGTTAAATGAGGGAGACTGTAAGATGTTTTCGATCGCATGAATTACCCCTTCTTTGTCCAATAGGTCTTCACAAGAGAACTAGGCACACCCTCACTTCTCACAGTGTCTGTAAATTGAAAGGAAGCTCTCACAGATATGTCAACTTCGGTTCCTGAAGCAAAAGCCTGAGTTAAGATATGAGGACTAGCCGGCTCTGCCATTCCAGCCGGAGATGCCGGTAGAGGCAGTGCTTGAGCCATTTCAAACATTTCCTCTGCTATTGATTTGTCTGCATGTTTAGACAAGCTTTGAAGTGCATACATCTCCCCAAAGGCAGAGAAGTCAGTACTTAGAGTAAACGCAGACTGCCCTCTGCCCTGCTGACATGAAGAACTGTCCCTCGATTTAGCAGCCAACTTTGCGCGCGCTTTCCCACTGTACTGTGGCTTAAGAATCTTCCAGCCACTGGAGTAGCACGTCGAGCACACGCTGCTCCCAGACGTAATTAGCCAATTAGCACAGCGAGTTGATAGTAGGGTAGGGCTCACACGTTGAAACATTGAGGCAAAAGCACACTAGCTAATTGTGTATCCCAAGCAGTATCTCCTTAGCAGCCGATTTATGGTTATTATACCTGACGACACATACATGTTGGTGTCCTTGGGGTAACTGTGTCAGCAATATGTATGTATGTGTATGTACTAGATGTATAATGTAAAACAATATCTTACCACCAAAGGGGCACCAGGGTGCAAAGACAAGGAGCTACCCCTCAGATACCAACAAGCACTGGCATTTGCCTATGAAAAAGATATGTTTTCAAAGTTTTCCTGAAGCCCATATGATCTTCCAGCAAACAAAGAGGTCGAGACAAGGCTTTCAATGACCTTGCTGCATGCACTGAAAGGGAATGTTCACCCAACCTTAGAAGACGATTAGGACTGTAGTGTCTCAGGCACCTTGACAGGAAGGAAGATCCTTTACACTGCTATGCCGTATGTACCAGACAGAGGGATTTTAAATTCAATATGTTGTTATCACTGGAAGTCAATGCAATTCACAAATTGGCTGAGAGATATGATCATGCTGGTTCAGACCGAAGATAATCCTGTCCACCGCATTCTGCATATATTTTATTCAAGAGTTTTCAGGGTGTGCCGGGTACATTTAATTATAATAGTCTAGGCAAATGAATACAAATGCATTCATCAATTGCACCTCAGCAGGAAAAGCAAAATAGTCTAAAAATAGGTTCCGAATTTCCAACTGGAAAGAAAACAGCTGCTGGTGAGCTTGCTCATTTGGGTAAGCATAGAAGGATCTGCTTCCAGCCACGTGCCTAGGTTACCCACTGATTTAGATGGATCTGGACAAGAGCCAAATGAGGCAGGGCAGTAGTCATTTACCACACATGCTCTGGGGGCTGTGAATTAGTTTGCCAAAGGGCTCATATATAAATTGAATAATAATAATGGACAAAAAAGCCCTGGAGAACTCCTCAAATGTGATAGAACCCTGAGAGGGGAACAAAGGTGTCACAGACACCAGTCGTGCTTGGTTTGTAAGAAGCTATCTCCAGGAACTCCCTCTAATGCAGCCTCTTCAATGGGAGTTTGTGGTACATGGTATCAAAAGCCACAGACATAGCCAGTAATATGGCAATAACGTGACAAGAGACATCACATTATAATGTTCTCTTTGAAAAAAAGAATGTCCTTTATCTCTCAAAAAATGCCACTTCGCTTGGCCACTTCTCGGAGATGCTGCCCAAACATGAATCTTCACATTTTCACAAAGCTTACTGGAAACATGCCCTTTGCTCTTGAATCTGCTTTGTTTAAACCTTTGGATGGTAACAGTAGCATCATCTCTAAAAAAAGACATCTTTGAAATCGTCCTACATAAAGCCTTCAACGTGGGCAGCCTGCTTTTGTTTGCTGACATCATGGAGCGTAGGGCAAATTCTGTGCATGAAGAAAAGATTATGTCAGATTTTGATGAATGTAACAGTGTCAGAGATGTGACAATTGCTACTGCATGAGATCAAGACAGGAATTAAACGAAAGGGAGCAAAACGCTGAAGGAGGCAGATGACTTACAAAGGTGACATTAACCAAGGGGGGCGGAGGTGCAGGTGTTTTATATTAAGACCTGCATTGTACAAATAAACACAACTATACATAAACTGCATTGAAAGCATAAATCCCACTTTACAAATATGCAAAATTGCACTTGTGCACTGTTAATAGACCACAACTCAATGTTGGGGGCCTAACTGGCATTGAAAAACCTCCAAGGATGTCATGCATTAAAACAACACAACTCACTATGGGTGCATACCATGCAGTGGTTGCACGTCGTATCATGCAGTGACTACATGTCTCAGCATATACTGCATTAAGAGCACAATGCTCACCATGGGTGCGTATCTTCCAGAGACTAGCTGAAAACTTGTTCTGCAAATATGCAAAATTACACATACACTGCATTGATATTACACATTTAACTGTGGGTACATATCTGATAGAGACTACGTGTCGAGCATTCATTGAGTCAAGAGCACAAAGTGTGCTGCACAAATATATAAAATTACACATGCACTGTGTTTATCGCAAAAAGCTCACTGCGGGTGCATCTCTGACAGGGAATTCATATCCCATCATGCACTGCGTCAGAAGCTCAAAACTAACAAAGGGCACATATTTGGCCAGGACTACATGTCTCAGCATGTACTGTGTCAAGCGGCAGTGACTAGAGCATGTTACATACTCTCGCCCCTCTGTCTCTGACTCTGTCTCTCTCTCTCCCTCCCTCTGGCCCCTGAACCTTAGACAGCCCACCCATACATCATACATACTGTACTCTACATTAACAGGAATCCTCACCATGCTCTTTTCCGTTTTCACCCCAATGTCTGATGTGTGTGATACATTACTCCCCTGGTTAGCTTCATCCTGTTCTCCCATGATAAGATTGCTTTGAGCTTCCTGTCATCTTCTTGAAGGAGATGGTCTAAAAGGGTGTGTAGACACCTTCAGGGAAGGAGAGCTAAGAAAGGCAATGTCAGCATGACAATATTCTGCATACAGAACTGCAGTTCTCTCCATTGCTCCACAATAATCACGCATCCAAATACTAGTCTCTGGGTGGGATTTTTCACTGGTGATGTAAGGAATTGCAGACAGCATAACAGTGATCCCTAGAGTTGGTAGCCATTGGTAGATCTGCAGAATGGTGTACCGAGGACCATAAAGCTCCTGCAGGGTCTGGCTCATTGTTGGAGTGATGGGCCTAGTGATTGCAGGGTGAGTAGCAAGAGCGGTATTAGATGTAACTCAGGAAAATCACAATGAATCACTGTATGGTGGTCACAGCAAGGCAGCCTTAAGAAAAGTTTGTATTCTTCAGAGGAAGGTCAACCAGGTGCATGAAGATAAACTCATTGAATTCATTATTGCTCAATCGAGTAAAAGATGAGCCATGTTTGCTTCACATCACCTTTAACACTACATCAACAGGTCACCCTGTCTGCCCGCTTTTGAGGCAGCCTCAATTACATGTTTAGCACTTGCCCACACACAACACTACACATGCCCATAAATTGTCCCCGGCCGCCCATGACAAAGGTTTGTCCTGGCAAAAAAATACTCCAAGGTTCTCCTCTATAACATTTGTTTAAAAAAAAAACCTTCAAAGGCTCTCAAGAATAGAATGGGCAGCTAACTTTACAATTTGACAGAAGCAGGGGGAGCCCTTCATCCCATGAAGGGTTGACATCAAATCAATACAAATATAAATAAACAAATAAATAAGTACATAAATAAATAAATACATAAATAAATAAATAAATAAATAAATAAATAAATAAATAGGGCTGCTTAAAGTTGATGCCATGAAAAGGTGCACTTTAGGCCAATACCCCATGTTCACCTTTACCCAGAACAAATTCCCTTGTACTGTAGTTTGGTGATTGATAGGTGTTTGTTAAATTGAAAAGATGTGTAAACTGTGTTCTAAACTGAACTGTACACTGAATGGAGAGTAAGTGATATGACCAACACCCTAATGTACATAGTGTGTAACACAGCACACTTGTCCAGCAAAACACATGCATCTCCTGTCACAGATACAAAAATGTACTACATCTGTGTTGTATTACAGCTCTGCAAATCATGATTTATCTGTCGCCCCTAGAGGCTACAGAACGCATGGTGTATCTCAGTTGCTTCAGGCGGCACGTGGAAAAGCACACACAGTTTTGCCACAGGACAATCAGAAATAGAAAAAAAAAGAAATACATCATTTACAGTCCAATTCAATTGACGATACTAAGGGTGTTGTTCAGGCTCAAGGTTTACATGACAGTCTCTATTACACAAACTGTATAAGAGATACATGCAAAGGTGACGCCCTTGTGAGCCAGTGCTGATAATTCTCTAATACCAATGCACCAGAGTATGCACGGCAATGAGCCTGACTATGGGGGGGCTGATTCTGAGCCTGTGACAAAAAAGGGTGTTGAAAAACAGCATTCTCCCCTCGAGTTTCCAGCACCATCATTCTGAGGTGGGTGGAAATATTGGAGGGGGGATGTGCTTTCCAGCAGCAAAAGCTGATACAATCACACGTTGTGGAGGAAACATGTGCTCCAATGACATTGCAAGCATTTCTCGATAGACTGCCAATTTTCTAGTTCAAGAAAGTTTTCTTAAACTAGAAAAGTGGTGCTGCAGTCTAAGGAATGAATTGCTTGTAAAGGGAAAACGTGTGCATTGTAGTTTAACGGCACTTCAAAGTTACTGTAGTTGTACTCAGGGTCTGATTGGCCCGTCGGCTACTCAGACCGTAGCCGGGCCGAAATCATTTAGAGGCGGGTGAGGGGAAGGGGATGGTTTGAAGCCCATGCCTGGACCGGTCTTGTGCCGGCTCAGGGCTGCCTGGAGGCCCTGCCTACTCTGATCTGCTCTGCATGATCAGGGTCTGCAGGCAGCGAGTCGGCGTGAGACACCATGGCGCCAGGTGAACTTTGCTAGAAGGCAGTGTTACTTTTTCCTAAAAACACTGGGAGTGGGCCGGGCTGGCCTCAGCCCCGCCTGCTCCCAGTGTTTTGTGAAAAAGTAACATCCTGCAACTGCTCACCCACCCTTGAAGAACCTGGAGCAGCAGGGCAGGCTGCTGGAGGAGCCTGGAGGTTGCCTGCAGGGCTGGGGTGGGCCAGCGGCGCACATTAAAGTTGCTTTCAACTTTGCAGGAAGCAAGCAACACATTTGTTGCACGCTACTTTGCAAAGATGTAAGCAACGGTTATTGGCCAATGAAAATGCGGTGAGACTCGTCTCTGAGCCGCCACCAGCCCTCACTGCCCGCCCCACTCCCCAGGTCGCAGAGAGGACTGGGCTGCAGCTTGCAGCCTGCAGAACGCTGCACACACACAGACAAACAAAGGAGGACCAGACCAGGACCAGGGCCGCAGGCGAGTCGAGGTCGTGGAGAGGCCGCCATTTCCTGGAGTAAAGTCGTTAGAGCTTCCTAGACATCTGGCAGTGAGAATAGGCAGTGAGAGAAGTGACTTTGTTTCCAGGGTCAGAATGGGACAAGAAATAGGCCCGAACAACCAAGAAAAAGTGGCCGACCCCTCGCCTCATGACCCTTGACCAGAAGTGATGTCATTTGACCCCACCTGAAAGTGACATCCCGGGAAGTGATGAAACACAACCTTTCACCCCTTGACAAAACAGGATGTGGCATCAAATATTACTGTTCCTAAATACAGTACGAAAAATATTGTTATGATTTCACTAATGTGATATACATTTCATACAAGCATGGATCACCATATGTATTATTAATATCTGTGTGTATAGATCCATATTAGTTAGTTACCTTGCTTTGATGAATTTTGTCATTGTGGGTGACACGGCCCTCCAGGGACTATGCATGATTTCAGCCTGGCCACGGGCCGAGTGGCCGATGGGACAATCCTACCCTATTTTTTTCTGAACTAGGCATTGTGTTATTTTTTGCAATGGAGCAGTACGTTTGTAGCATGTGCTTCTGTTATGCATTCCCTAAGTAATCATGGATTTTGGATATTCCCTGATGATGTTATGGAGTGCGTTAAACCCTCCAACGCCCTTTGTCTTACGTTCCATTTGTTGTCCCGGAGTGTGGAACATTTCCTTCTGTTTTCACTCATGAGTTCTTCCTTCTGTTATAATTAATTGTACTGTTTCCTTCTGTTATCAGTGAGTGTGCAGAATTCCTTTCTGTCATCTTTGAATGTGCATCAGTCCCTTCAGTTATTTTTTATTTTTGAACATTTAAATGCTCCCGGCGAGCAGTGGCTGACCTTATGGTGAGCCTGATTAATTGAACCCTGGGTGCACATCACTATGGTGTGCACAGACCTGTGCTCAGGGAATCCAATCCCTTGTAAGAGGGCTGAGGGGGGGCAGGACATCGCCTGCACAGTTTCCCTCTTCTGACTTGTAAGTGGTCATATGCACCTTACACCTACATATTTAATGCCATGACACCCACTTGGGAGCAAAGAACATTTCCAATGTAACAGAGACAAACCCCAGAGGGCATCCCTGTCCTCTGGGTTTCAACTGCTGCAGAATACATTATTTTTGCCCCTGAGAAAGCACTAGAACTGACTATTTGATAGCCAATCTCAAGCTTTGCAGGGGAGTTGTGGCAGCACAACACACTGGTCCGCATCTGTGTATGATTTGTGCATTGTCCTGTTCCAGCTCCAAACTGGTCTAGATGAACGCCGCCTGGCTTGTCAGGTGACCTGTTACGCTCACCTGGTGTCCACGAGGACGCCACCCAGCCAGTTGGTCGTTGGTGCTTTATTCAATGATTCCCTGGTGCGGTTCTCGGTGGAATTCATCCTGGAAATGAAGGTAATGTTTAGGACTGGACAGCCAAGGTAAGCCTTCCCTTCTCCCTTGTGATTTCAGCCCCTCCGGGTTCTCTTCCCACCTTGTTATCGAAGTTGGTAGGCTCTGTAAGAGGATTCAATTCAACACTACAGCTAAGTCAACGCCTAGTCTAGAATACTGAATGAAAACCCTTATTGATATACCTTTATGTCCAGTTCATGCGTTCTGGATGACTACCCCTATATAACACCCCTCTCTTGGAATCCTCCTGACCCCACTGAGCCAAGAAGTAGTTCTGTTTTGCAAGTTAAAAGGTTTATTTGATAATTTAAACAATAGATATATATATCACACTTTATAATAAATTAATTTATTTATTTATTTATTTATTTATTTATTTATTTATTTATTCGGATTTATTTAGAGCGCACATCAGCCCGGGGGCATCGTGGCGCTGTTACATGAGGACATACATAGTCTGGTTACCGTAGAAGGAAGGTGGTTACAACAAAGCAGTTTTCATTACAATGCACGTTACGTATCAGACATATTTCGAAACAGACGTGTGCGAGCTGGAGTGGGTGAAGGAAGGATGGAGTTAGTTGAATAGAGTGGTTTTGAGAGATTTGCGAAAGGAGTACAGAGAGGGTTCTGCTCTGAGGGCGTTAGGGAGGGCATTCCAGAGCTTGGGAGCTATGTGTGGGAAACCAATGCCGCCGGCTTTGGCTCTTTTTACAGTGGGTACTCGGAGTTGGTTGGCATGGTGGCTTCTTCTGGGACGGGTGGAAGAGTTCTTAGTTATAGTTTCAGATAGGTAGGGGGGTGCTGTATGATTGATGCACTTGTGTGTGAGAGTAAGGATTTTAAAGTTGATTCTTTCCTTAACTGGGAGCCAGTGGACAAGTCTTCTGGCCTGTGAAATATGTTCAGTTTTGGGAATGTGTAGTGCAGCACGGAGGGCATTGTTTTGCACTATTTGGAGTCTGTTTAGGTTCTTTGACGATGTGCCTGCCAGGAGGGCGTTGCAGTAGTCCAATCTGGCTCCTATGGTAGCTCTGGCTATGGAGAGGCAGTTAGGCGTGGTGAGGTAGGGTTTTATGGCGTAGATGAGTTTGGTAGTCAGAGCAGAAGCTGAGGCGATGGCGTTGGTTTGTCTTGTCATTGAGAGTGTGGCGTCAATGTAGACTCCTAGGGTCTTGACGGTGGAGGAGACAGGTATGCTAATATTGTCGATGAGCATGTGAGAATAGTTGGGGCTAAGTTTGGTTAGTGTTTCGTTGGGGGCTAGGATGATGATTTCGGTTTTGTCTCCGTTTAGGCAGAGACCATTGATAGCCATCCAGGTTTAATAATTGAATAGCACACTTAATCTGATAAGATAAAGATTAACAACGGAGAATCTGGCACCAACACGCTTCTCTATAATCAATAAGGAGTTGACATGAAATGGATAAGGTAGCACACAGGTGAATAGGAACAAAAGAAGAAGGTGGTACAGAATGCTTTATGTAAGCTCAGGTGGATGCAATATTCAATGAATGCAGTACAGAAAATACTCAATATGATTTCAACCAAACAATGTAATCACTTTTCTCTGGCTATTCACTCCCCCCCTCTTTATGGGATGCAAGGAAATGGGAGGAAAGCACACAGTTCTCAGAAATGCAATCAATGTAATTCAGTTCAATCCCCCCCAAGCACGCTTAAAGAAAACAGATAGGAGTTTTGAAAACACAGGCAAAATGCTTTGATATGTGCTGGCAATTCAGTGAAAAGTATGCTAAAATGCTTTTGATTCCCTCTAGAGGTTCAGGGTGAGTGGTATCTAGTTAATATTAGTCCAGGCTCACTTTAGCAAGGATCTAGGGTGTAACTAGCAGGTTAAACGAATTTTTAGCAACTGAAAGCAAGAAGCTTCTGTTTTCACACGTGGAGAAATTTGCAAATCGCGTCAAAATTTGTGAGTGCGTTTTTCACGATTACGGCAAAACTATAGGGGGTAGGAATGCGGTTCTAGGTTCGTAGGAAAGCCACGATTCTCAGCATTCAGGGGAAAGTTACTGCAAGTCTCTAGCACAAACGGTTGTGGAGATATGAGCGATTAAATAAAGGTCGTTTTTCAGATTTGAAATTTTAAAGTTCAAAAAGACAAGTGCAGCTTGCAACTAGAAAATGACAAGTGACAGCTTTACAAATGACAGTTGACAGTTAGGAGACAGTTCTACTTAGATTAAAATAGGATTGAATTATATTATTTTAACTAAGAGATTGGTTCTGCACAGTTTTCTAGGTACCCACACTATATTTAGAAATATGCCTTGCCACGGATCTGGTCAGGTTTTGGACTCGCCTCTGGTCTCTGCACTTCACAGTGATCTGGGTCAGCTCTCTCTGGTTCTGCTAACAGGTCAGCTCTACTCTGCTGGTCTGGTCTGGGTCTCTAGTTCTGGATAGATTGAAGTCTCTAGTTTGGCTCTTTGAAGGTTGATGGAGGTAAATATGGATTTTTCCGGCAGAGCGTCCCGCAGCAAATGGATTTGAAGGTCCCTATCTGTCCTGTCTGTCTGCTTTTATGTGTTTAGAATGTGGGTGTGTTCTAGCATCACTGACCCTACCTCTCTCTCAGCTTCTAATTGGTCAAACTTCCATTTCTCATTTGATTGGGGGAGCTAAGTTGTGTCAGAGTGATGTCATTTTACAGCCTGCAGAGAGTCCACTCCTCCTGTCAACTTGCACACAAATCTAGATTTGATAACAAAAGACATATTTGCACAGGTAAACATTGGTTTAAAATTACATGCACACATCACATATCACAGGAGATATCTCCTGTTCAAACTCTGCTCTTCCTGGGAGCTTGTATTCATAAATGGCAATATTTTGCACTTTTTAACTGGTTTGCAATTCCGGACATTACCCCAAATTTACACACATGTGCGCAAGGAGTATGGACATTAGTTGATGAAGTGTCAGATTTTTCACATGCACACATTTTGAGTAATATCCTCTTTTCCGCTAAAACCCCCCTGAACATACCACCGGGTCCTAGCACGTCTTAAAATGTGGGCAGAAAAATCACAAGAATTATGGTGTCATTTATACAATTTTCACATGTCCGCTCTATGAGTTATTCATCTTTTTCTAAAACCATATTCTGGCTATAGAGGTGTGTCTTTTCAGGTCACATGGTACAGAAACCAGTCTTTCCAGTTTCTGCCAAGCTCAGAGACCCTGCCCCTCCCAGCTTCTGCCAAGAGGAAGCTCCATTTACGACTCCCGCCAATAAAACATTTGCCTGAGTCAGGACAGGGCTTTGTTCAATTTCCTGCAGAGCCCAGGTAATTCAATCAGGGAAGTGTCATATCCCTTTTGGTGTGAGCAGCAAAAGGGCAGCTAGGCCTGGGAACACAGCTGTGACTCAAGTTTCACTCCTGATGGGGGTAGTTGCCAGGCAGAATTCAGTTCCTTAAGCCAGGTTACAGATAAAATGTCACTTTTTGTTCCCCAGTTTAAGTCAAGACATTTTTTTACATATGCAGCTAGAATGCTGATTCTAAGTTTAAAACTATGACATTTAAACAATTGCAACCTATGTGACACTCAAAGTAGGTCACTCATTTCTTTTAAACATTTAGATTTGTAGTGTCTTTCAGTCCACATTTACTTAAACTGCTGAAATCACAGCTCAGCCAGTCTTGTTATAAACCTTCAAGTCACTTCAGAATATAACTTTAGATTGTATCCACCTCTCAGTAAGTCTTTCTTTGGCCTGTTTTGGGTTCATTTATTCAGTTTTGCAAAAAGTAAAATCTGGTGTTGTTTTAAAATGCCGGCTTTTGGATAGTGGTGAGTACTGGTACTGCACCCCTTTTTGGGATTTAAGAAAATGAATTCTCCACAGTTATGGGTTTGCTTTTGGCAATCAGCATTGCCATTCCCAATGGTTTCAGACTACTGTGTGGGTAGTCCAATGGTGGTTTTAGGCAGTGTCCTTCTCTGCCCATAACATCGGCAAAAATGAGTGGCAGCCTATCCTTCATGCATTTCCATGTGCATTTTCTGGGAAGCTCTGGCCATCATGATGTTTTGATGTCAGTACTGCACAGTTTTGAGGTATGGCTCGGATGCATGGGTAAATACATCCCACAAGCCCCCCTCTTGCGATGGCCATTCTATTTTTTTCGAATGGGACTCGCAAGACCTGGGATGTTTCCTCATCTTCTTCCAATAGATGGCACAGTTCAGCATCTTTTCCTCCATCCGGTACTGATCGATCGGTTCTCCTCGCCGGTCCTGATGGGAAGATTGGGCGGTACACTGGGCCCGTTGCGTCTCTGCTCCCGGTCTCCGGATCGTCCTCCTTGGCCCGTCTCCCGGTTTTCTTTCTCCTAGGACGACAAAGGAAGAGCGGCAATACCTATTCATAGACATTTTTCCACCACTGTTGAGATAGTGGGGCAGCATATGCATTTCATCATAACAAACATTAAATTCTTATTTTGAAAAAAAAAACAGTATAACTAAGAGACAGTTTCATGCAAATCACAATATTTTAGAGACTAGATGTGGTATGTTTTATGGTTGGAACTGAATTAGTCTGAGACAGTACCCGCTAGGATTCCAGAGGATTCCTCCAGTTGTTGCAGAGTGTGCCTGGGATGGCAACATTTCAACTGGTTTATGTGGACCCACTTGTCTTCCCCCGCTGCCAAAGGACCTTTGGGGATGTGGATTTTGTAGGCCACAGGGGAGATTTTGTCGATGATCTCAAAGGGTCCCTTCCATGTAGGCAAAAATTTGCGCTGCTTGGCCTGGTTCCTTTGGAAGTTGTATAGATAGACCCGGTCCCCCACCTGATATTCCTTCCTGGAAGTTTTCAGGTCATAATGGGTCTTCATGCTATCAGCCGATCTTTCTAGATTCCGCTGAGCGTAAGCAAAAGCATGTTGGAGGTGTTTCCTTAAATTCTCCACATACTCATGAGTAGTGAAGGCATTTATCAGTGTCTGCTCTTGGGTCCTGTAGAGCAAATGCTGCGGAAGCACCATCTTGCGTCCAGTCATCAACTCAAATGGTGACATTTTGGTTGCAGATGAAGGGGTAGATCTGATGGCCATTAGGACCAGAGGTAATCGGATATCCCAACTTGGCCCAGAATCTGCCACAAACTTCTTTAATATGCTCACAATGGTTCGGTTATATCTCTCTACTGCCCCAGAAGAAGCTGGTCTATAAGCAATATGCAGCTTTCTCTTGACCCCCAGTATCTCCCACATCTTTGTCATTACATCACTGGTGAAGTGGCTACCTCTGTCTGACTCAATCCTTTGAGGTAGACCAAAACGGGAAAAGATGTGGTTAATCATCAAGGCAGCTGCAGTTTCTGCCTTGCAATTTGGGGCTGGGAGACATTCCACCCACTTGGTAAACAAGCATGTCACAGTCAACATGTACTTATTCCCCCTAGCCGAGCGAATCACGGGGCCTACGAAGTCAATTTGTAAATCTGACCATGGCAGTGTCATCCCCCTCTTTTGGAGAGGCGCCCGGTGTGTGAGGGATGTCGGCTGAAATTGTGCGCACACAAGACAACCCTTCAAATATTGGTCGAGGTCCTGCCCCATGTGTGGCCAGTATGCAACCTCTCTTAAGATTTCCAATGTTGTGTGAAACCCCCTATGACCGGCAGTGGCCGCATCATGGGCGTGACTTAACATCAGGCTTCGGAATGAGGTAGGAACCACCCACCGATCGTGGCCAGCTTTGGATTTCCTTACCAACAAACCGTCTTGGATCCGGAACATTTTTGGACATTTCATCAACACTCTTAGGTCCTCTTTCCCAATGTAATCGGTATCCGTCAGGGGAAAGTTCTCAGGGTCCTCAAGGTGCTGGTAAAATTTACCAATAATTGGATCCCCTTTCTGATCTGTAATCAAATCAGCATCAGGGGTCTCCTTACTCCATTGGGCAATTGAAAGGTCGTTGTGAGCATTTGTCTGGGACCTAGTGATAGCAGTGACCTGGATTTCCCCCAACAGGGACTCAATCTCAATTAGATCCCCTTGGATGGCCCCGGTTTTGGCCAGCTGATCAGCTAAATCATTTCCAGTTTTGTCTGGTCCCTCTACTTTGGAATGACCCTTGATCTTTTTCCAATAGATGGTCATCTCATTCGAGGTGACCAGATCATCAATGTTTTGGATCAACTTCCCATGTTTCAAGGGTTTGTTGTTAGCACATAACATGCCTCTGGTTTTCCAATTAACCAGGTGCTCCACGAACCCGTTCCGTACATAATCCGAATCTGTGATTATGACCAGTTCGTGGAGTTGATGCTGGACAGCAGTGAGGATGGCCTGATGCACAGCCATCAATTCTGCCACCTGACTACTTCGGGGACCAATTTTGTATCCAGCGGAGGGTTCTGGGGACTCATTCACCCATGCATTCCCTATGCCGGCCACCAGTTCTTTCTCCCCGTTGTTGTCAACATGGTAAGAGCATCCATCCACATAGACAGTGGGCATTCCCTCACACTTGTCCTCTTCAAAGACTTTGTGTGGGGAATTAAGGTATGCCTCCGTGTTATCCTTGATTTTTAGACTTTCGTCCTCGAGACAGTTTTCTCTGGCACAATCATGCAAGTCAGCCAGACCTTGCTCGAGGGGACTCTTCTTGTTTTGGCCATATCTGACCTCCACAGGAAAGCCTTGCATTGACAGAATCCAGGAAGTAATTCGGGAATTACTCACATTTCCGGCCCGGATTCTGTCACTTTGGAGATATTGCAGAGGCTGGTGTGGAGTCTCCACTATGATGTGTTCACCCTGGATAAACGGGCGGTAATTCTTCAATGCCCACACCGTCGCCAGGAGTGCCTTCTCACAATCGTTGAATTTCTCCTCCACAGAGGATAAAGTTTTGCTCGCATATGAGATTACTTTATTGACCTTGTCATGCTTTTGGTATAATACTGCCGTCAAGCACGTATTAGAGAACCCCGTCTCCAGGAAGAACTCCTTGTTTCTGACAGGGTAAGCTAGGCAAGGCGCTTGTGAGAGGCTTCTTTTGAGTTGTCTTACTGCCTCGGATTGTTCTGGACCCCATTCCCACTTGACCCCCCCCTTCAGGAGATGAATCAGGGGTCTGGTGATCTCTGCGTAGCCCTCAATGAACTTTCTGCTGTAATTAGTCAGTCCAAGGAGGCTACTTAGTTCCCGCAGAGTTGTGGGGTCTTTCAGTTTCTGAAGTGCTTCCACCTTCTTTTCCTGGGGACAGAGACCCTGAGGAGTAATCTCATGCCCCAAGAAATTAACACGGGTTCTACACCACTGTGCTTTCTGAAAGGAAAGTTTTGCTCCGGCAGCCCTCAACTGCGTCAGAACATAACGGATCTCCGCTATGTGTTCCTCCACAGATGAACTTTTGATGAGGACATCATCTACATAAGCCAGGTTACCCCTCGCACCCAGGTCGGGCATGGCCTTATGTAGGAAAATGTTGAATTCATTGCCGGAGTTGAGGTATCCGAAGGGAGTCCGGGTCCATGTATACTGCTGGCCCCCAAAGGTAAAAGCCAGTTTGTATTGGTCCTCCCTGCTGACAGGCACGGTCCAGTATCCATTGGTCAGGTCTATTGCAGTGAATACCTGTGACCCCTGGATCTGGGCCAGCCCTTGGTCAATGTAGGGCAGAGGCCATCGGGAAGTATGGACCCGTTTGTTGAGCTCCCTGAGGTCGGCGCAGAGTCTCCACTGGCCGTTTGGCTTCAATATTCCCAGCACCGGATTATTGAAGGTGCTGTGGACTGGACGGATTATTCCCCGGGACTCAAGGTTCTTAATTATTTCAGTAAGGGACTCCATTGATGCGAGAGGCAAGCGATATTGCTTCACAAACACAGGAGTCATGCCAGGGTCCGTGGGGATTGTTGTTGTGTGGATGTCGGTGCGGCCACAGTCATATGAGTCTACCGCAAAGAGATCTTGGAAATCCAAGAAAACTTGTTTCAACTTTTGCTTTTGTTCCAGAGTCACACAGGCATCAGATAGGTTGACTCTCTCTTCCACCATCTGCCTGAAGCCTGGAAAGACTTCTGGTTTGGCTATTTCAGCGGCCTCCTCCAGCTGGGTGGAGAAGTCCCTGGTCAGAGTGCTGATTTGGACTGGAGGCTTCAGGTGGGAAAGGCAGCCCTCATGGACCTGGAAAATCACCTCATCCCTCCTGAAGTCACAAGTCACATCTTCCTTACCATAGGGGCAGGAAGTGTACACCAGGAAGTTCCCCCCATGCCGGGTAAAAATCCTGTCTGGTGTTGTATTGTCATCACTGTCAAAACAGTCCTTGGGGATTGGTCCTAACAGTTCATTTACTAAGTCGATGGAAAAATGTCGGTCATCAACCGCCATTCCAATAATGGTGCCTGCGGCTAGAGTAATACTCTTTAAGTCGCTGTTATCCACCTCTATTAGAATGGTGTCATGTTCTATGTTGACTAATGGAGTTGGGTTTACCCCCAACCCTTGCTGTTGGAGAGAAGCGTTTAGATGTATATAAGCATCAGGGTTTTGCAAATATTGTCCTCTTTTAACTTTCACTTCCAGGGAGAATTGTCGGGTCCTTTCGGGGATGGTGACTTCCTCTTTAACCTGAATTTCAACTGCATAAGGTAGCAATTGAGCTGACCTAAATGCTTTTTCTGGATCATCAAAGCCCATGGGATTATCCGCTAATCGGGACCAAGCTTTGAAGTTTATTAGGTCCAAACTAATGGCGAAGCGATTGAGAATGTCACTGCCTAAGTAAAAGGCGGCAGTGACGTCTCGCACGACCCAACTATTTTGGACTATGCTCTTGTTGCCAATGGAGATTTTGAGCATACACCTGCTTGGCAGGAGATGTTTGGAATTAGGTGCTTCCAGGTCCATTTCCCATTTGTCTATCAGTTTGAAGGTGGGAATGGCTGGATCTTTTGGGAGTTGGCGAAACATGGCTTCGCTGATGAAGCTCTTACCGTTGTTCACACACACTCGAGCGAGAACAGAGTCCTTCCCATCATTTAACTGAACAGGGATGAACAACTGCTCTCCAATTTGCTGAATATCAGCCAGGCTCTGAGCTGATTTCACATCTTTCTGGACTATAGGAGTGGGAGTTTCTGATTGTGGATTAGTATAGAATTTCAGAGTGTTTCCTTCCAGCGTGGAATACCACTTTAGACTGGAAGGAAGGTTGATTTTCAGAAATAGAGAGGACCCCCCATCACCAGTCTGTTGTCCTACTGCTATTACTGTCACGTCTGGAATTTGGTTGTTCTGGAAGTGGAATTCTACTTGGTCAGATTTTTGTTCAACCATGTGGCAGGTGCCGTTTAAACTAACATGGTTAACACTCTGTTTTAATTTTATTGGTCGGCTAGTCTGGGTCCAGAGGACCTTGTTTACACAATCTATTAGGGGTGACAACCTTCTCAGGAGGTCATTCCCCAGTAAAGAAGGGGTGCCCTCTGGAGTCACAACTATGACCGGGTGTTTCAACTTGTGTCGCCCGATCTTAATGTCCAAGTCTGCAGTCCCCTCAACGGGAATTTCCTTCCCGTCAAAGTTCTGCAGTTGTCCAGGAAGAGAGGTGAGAGGAATTTGGTAATTCTCTCCCCTTCCTGCATTCAGTTCATCAAAGGCCCTTCTGGACAGAAGGGTAGCTTGAGATCCAGTGTCCACCAGTGCCAAAATTGTACCCTGCCCCTGTACTTGTACCGGGGCATAGTATCTTCCCTCCTTCTCCTCAAGGGCGCACAGATAATGCACATTTTTGGACAACTGGTGGGCTAATTTTCTGGTTTTGGACATCGCTAGCGAAGAGATTTGGGCAGAATTCTGTGGAGAGCCTTGGGAATCTGAAAGAAAAATTTGGCAACTGGAGATCAGAGCCATTGTGGGTTCCCCTGGCTGCGGTTCTGGGCCGCCCCCCCCTTTTTGGAGGCAGTCACCAGGATGGGTTTGAACCAGGGGATTTTCTTGCTGTTGGTTCTGGGATGAGATAGTGGGCGGCGGTAGCTCAGTCTCCACATCTCCCCAGTCTGGATTTGCATCCCTAGGGACCCATTTTTCTTTGGGAGGAGTTCCCCCCTCTCTGAAGGAGAAGATCCTTTTCCCAGGATCCTCTGAGGATCCCTCTCCCTCAAATTGGAATATCTGTACCTCCTCCTCAAACTGAGTCTGTTTGGGTCTTTTGTTTCTCCTACCCCCCCTCTGCTCCTTAGGAGGCAGACTTTCAGGGGCAAGAGATTTTGTTTCCGGTTCCTGAGTTTCCAGGGGCTGTTTACAAGTGAGGAAGGAAGCTTCCTCCAAGGCTTTACACCCCCCTTCCCTTTGTGCCTCCTCCCTGGGAACCGGTGAGTTATCGGGGTGCTGCCCCCGTCATTGTTCTGGGGCACCAGGTCCAGAGTTGGGTGCGTTCTGCGCCGGCATGCCGATCTGAGGGTTCTGCTGAGCCCTCAGTATGTGACCCAGATCCCGCGCCATGTTTTGAACCTGGCGCTCTAATTGGGAAACCCGCTCAGGCTGATACGGGGCCCTGTTTTCTCCCCTGGGCTGATCCCTGGAAGGGTAGCTGTCCCTCCTCTGGTAATACCCCGGGTTGGGAAGATTTGGGTACCCCTCCACCCTTGGCCTCCCCTCTCCCGGATTCAGTGGTCTGGGCTCAGGGAATTGGGGAAAGAAGGATGGATGGTTTTGGGGCTGAAAGTCGGGTGGATATCTGGGGAAAAAGTTCTGCCCAGGGTTTGGTAAATTTCTGCCCTCCTGTGGGAAGTTTGGAGGGAAGTTCCCTGGGTTAGGTGCTTGGCTGGATCCCCACCCTTGGGCTGGAAGAGTCCACACATAACCCAGGATGGGTCGATTTCCCTTGTAACGGGGACTTACATAATCAGGAGAGCGGGGGACCCCATTGGGGCTGCCTCCCTGGCTCCCTGTCTGTGACTGGCCCGAGGACCTTCTGGGCCTAGCATTATTAGGTGCAGGTAGGTTTTTAGGCCCCCCCATCTCCAAATCCAAAACGGGGGTGACCTTTACCTCTGCCACCTTGGCAGCAGCAGGGGTGCTGTTGGCTTTGGGGTTTTTCTGGGCATTACTTTTGCTATCTACCGGTTTCTGCACCTCATAGATCCGGGTAGCCTGTTCAATGACCCAGTCTAAAGATCTTTTCTCGTGAAAATCCCTCACGAGCTGGGTCATGATATATTTGGGCAAGGCATGGAAAAACGTATTAATAAATTCTCTGCTATCCGTGCGCACCCTTCTTGTGGTCTGTGCAAAAGCACGCTTTAACTCCTGCACAAATTCTTGTGGGGCCTGATCCTCCCCACATTGCAAATTGTAGGCTGCCTTGCGAGCCTCTTGAGGATTTCTGTGAACAGAAAAATGTTTCAAGATGGCCGCCTTATAGGTGGACCATCTTAAATGATTTTGGTCCTCCAGCCCCGCAAAGAAACTGGAGTATTCCGGGGAGAAGGTCCACTTTACATATTGAATGCAGCTTTGGCCGTCCTTCAAATGGAAAGTCTTCATCATTTGCTCAAACAGCTCTAAGTGCTCCCAAACAGAATACTTAGCGTTCTTATGGTAAGGCGTGATGACGCTCCTGATTGCCTTAATCTGTTTTAAGGGGTCCTTAAGCAAGGCCCTTTTTGCCTTATTGGCCTTTTTGTTTCGGGTAACCCTTGTCCATTCGTCCTCGGACTCAGAGGCACTGCTCCCAGAGGTTCCCGTCTGTTCTTCCAGGTTTTCCCGGATTCTGCGAGCCTGGGAATGGCTGGCAGAATGTGGGGACCTGGTCTCCTGTGTCCTGCGCAGTTCAGAGGAGTCTTCAGATTCCTCCTTGCTGCCAGGATTTGCTGGGTACCCCCCCCACTGACCTAACTGGGCAGAGGTTTTCAGGATGCCCTTAATGGGCCTATTCTCCCGGGGTTCCCCACTGAATTGCACCATGCTTGGGTGCCCATGCCCAGATGCCCGCCCATCCATTCCTGGGAGGTACTGGCCTATGAGCCCCATGCTTCTGGCTGGATAGTAATCTGCCATCCCTGTGGCCCGGTGCTCATGTGCGCCAGGGGACATGGGGGTGGCAGAGTCCAGGGACTGAGAGGTATGAGGGCCTCTGGTACTAGGGCTCCTGAGGTTATGCTCCGGAGTTTCCATTTCCCAGCGAACTTCATCTCTATCCGCCCCTGCTCCCTGTTGCAATGCAAGAGCCTGCATTTGTGCCTTCAGTTCCTCAGTTAAGGCCTTACTAGACTCTATCAGTCTCTCCTGCATCGCTACCTGTTGTTGGAGTCTATCATTGTGCTGGCAGAGAGCCTCATTCTCTCTCTGTGTTTCCTGATTGGTCCTGGAGCACTGGGCCAGTCTTTGCTGCAGGAGGGTTACCTCCTGAGCTGTGTCCCTATTGGCCTGCTCCTTTCTTGCTAGGGCATCCTCCACCCTCCTGGTGTGCTCTAACAAGTTCTGGTGTTCTTTTTGGAGGTCACCCAGTCCCTGGTGGGCCAGGTGATTTTCTTCCATTTTCCTTTTTAAATGGCAGACTTCCTGGCCTAAGGCGTCTCTTTCCTGACTAAGAGCCTGCATTTGTGCCGCCAGGTCGTCCCTCTGCCTTTGAAAGGCACCAGCTTTCTGCCGTTCTTCATCAAACTCTGCCTGGGTATCCAGGTCTTTCAAAATCAGCTTGTTGCTCTCTACCTTCACTCTATCTAGATGACTTTGCAGGGTGGCTACCTGCTCCGTGCATGCCCTGTTAAAGTCTAATTGTTGCTCCAGCTTTTTCTGGCTCTGCAGTAGGGAGTCCAAACCTTCTTGGTGTTCCTTCTGCAAGGCCAGAAATCTGGTATCCTGTTCTGACTTTTCCTTTTGCAGCACATCCATATCCTCCTTTATTTTAGTGATGTACTGTCTGGTGTCATTTTCTGACTCCTGGCTCCTCTGCAGCCTCTGCTCAGAAGAGTCCAGATCAGATTGGGCCTTCTGTAATGCCATCTGTTGCCTATTTGCCAGATTTTGGCTTTCAGCACATCTATCCTGCATGTCTCCCATGTATAGGTACAGGTATGCTGCTATCCTGGCAATCTTATTGTGTTCCTCTTTGGCTTTAGGAGCCATATATAGTTCACTCAGGGCCACATGTAAGGGACCCTGATCTCTATATATATCTGACCCTGTTTCAGTGACCTGTTGTGTGATGGCCTGCAACCACGCATCCTGGCCCTGTTCGGTCCATTCACCTCTCACAAATAGCTTATGCAAGAGGTGCTCTCTGGCTATTTTCATATCTACCAAGGTCGTCATTCTAGAGATTGGTCTCTGTCCTGACTTACAGAAGTTAGTATTTTATTTTTTGCAGAACAGAACTTTTCTTGGAGTGTCCCTTTTGAGGAATGCTTCACAGCGTAATGCAGCGTGGTGATCCGACTGGATGTATGTATCCCATCAGTTAGCACACTGTATTAAGCTGCACAAGTGGTATTCTAACCCAAACGTCCGGCCCGAGCCCCCAATTTGTAAGAGGATTCAATTCAACACTACAGCTAAATCAACGCCTAGTCTAGAATACTGAATGAAAACCCTTATTGATATACCTTTATGTCCAGTTCATGCGTTCTGGATGACTACCCCTATATAACACCCCTCTCTTGGAATCCTCCTGACCCCACTCAGCCAAGAAGTAGTTCTGTTTTGCAAGTTAAAAGGTTTATTTGATAATTTAAACAATAGATATATATATCACACTTTATAATAAATTAATAATTGAATAGCACACTTAATCTGATAAAATAAAGATTAACAACGGAGAATCTGGCACCAACACGCTTCTCTATAATCAATAAGGAGTTGACATGAAATGGATAAGGTAGCACACAGGTGAATAGGAACAAAAGAAGAAGGTGGTACAGAATGCTTTATGTAAGCTCAGGTGGATGCAATATTCAATGAATGCAGTACAGAAAATACTCAATATGATTTCAACCAAACAATGTAATCGCTTTTCTCTGGCTATTCACTCCCCCCCTCTTTATGGGATGCAAGGAAATGGGAGGAAAGCACACAGTTCTCAGAAATGCAATCAATGTAATTCAGTTCAATCCCCCCCAAGCACGCTTAAAGAAAACAGATAGGAGTTTTGAAAACACAGGCAAAATGCTTTGATATGTGCTGGCAATTCAGTGAAAAGTATGCTAAAATGCTTTTGATTCCCTCTAGAGGTTCAGGGTGAGTGGTATCTAGTTAATATTAGTCCAGGCTCACTTTAGCAAGGATCTAGGGTGTAACTAGCAGGTTAAACGAATTTTTAGCAACTGAAAGCAAGAAGCTTCTGTTTTCACACGTGGAGAAATTTGCAAATCGCGGCAAAATTCACGAGTGCGTTTTTCACGATTACGGCAAAACTATAGGGGGTAGGAATGCGGTTCTAGGTTCTTAGGAAAGCCACGATTCTCAGCATTCAGGGGAAAGTTACTGCAAGTCTCTAGCACAAACGGTTGCGGAGATATGAGCGATTAAATAAAGGTCGTTTTTCAGATTTGAAATTTTAAAGTTCAAAAAGACAAGTGCAGCTTGCAACTAGAAAATGACAAGTGACAGCTTTACAAATGACAGTTGACAGTTAGGAGACAGTTCTACTTAGATTAAAATAGGATTGAATTATATTATTTTAACTAAGAGATTGGTTCTGCACAGTTTTCTAGGTACTCACACTATATTTAGAAATATGCCTTGCCACGGATCTGGTCAGGTTTTGGACTCGCCTCTGGTCTCTGCACTTCACAGTGATCTGGGTCAGCTCTCTCTGGTTCTGCTAACAGGTCAGCTCTACTCTGCTGGTCTGGTCTGGGTCTCTAGTTCTGGATAGATTGAAGTCTCTAGTTTGGCTCTTTGAAGGTTGATGGAGGTAAATATGGATTTTTCCGGCAGAGCGTCCCGCAGCAAATGGATTTGAAGGTCCCTATCTGTCCTGTCTGTCTGCTTTTATGTGTTTAGAATGTGGGTGTGTTCTAGCATCACTGACCCTACCTCTCTCTCAGCTTCTAATTGGTCAAACTTCCATTTCTCATTTGATTGGGGGAGCTAAGTTGTGTCAGAGTGATGTCATTTTACAGCCTGCAGAGAGTCCACTCCTCCTGTCAACTTGCACACAAATCTAGATTTGATAACAAAAGACATATTTGCACAGGTAAACATTGGTTTAAAATTACATGCACACATCACATATCACAGGAGATATCTCCTGTTCAAACTCTGCTCTTCCTGGGAGCTTGCATTCAGAAATGGCAATATTTTGCACTTTTTAACTGGTTTGCAATTCCGGACATTACCCCAAATTTACACACATGTGCGCAAGGAGTATGGACATTAGTTGATGAAGTGTCAGATTTTTCACATGCACACATTTTGAGTAATATCCTCTTTTCCACTAAAACCCCCCTGAACATACCACCGGGTCCTAGCACGTCTTAAAATGTGGGCAGAAAAATCACAAGAATTATGGTGTCATTTATACAATTTTCACATGTCCGCTCTATGAGTTATTCATCTTTTTCTAAAACCATATTCTGGCTATAGAGGTGTGTCTTTTCAGGTCACATGGTACAGAAACCAGTCTTTCCAGTTTCTGCCAAGCTCAGAGACCCTGCCCCTCCCAGCTTCTGCCAAGAGGAAGCTCCATTTACGACTCCCGCCAATAAAACATTTGCCTGAGTCAGGACAGGGCTTTGTTCAATTTCCTGCAGAGCCCAGGTAATTCAATCAGGGAAGTGTCATATCCCTTTTGGTGTGAGCAGCAAAAGGGCAGCTAGGCCTGGGAACACAGCTGTGACTCAAGTTTCACTCCTGATGGGGGTAGTTGCCAGGCAGAATTCAGTTCCTTAAGCCAGGTTACAGATAAAATGTCACTTTTTGTTCCCCAGTATAAGTCAAGACATTTTTTTACATATGCAGCTAGAATGCTGATTCTAAGTTTAAAACTATGACATTTAAAGAATTGCAACCTATGTGACACTCAAAGTAGGTCACTCATTTCTTTTAAACATTTAGATTTGTAGTGTCTTTCAGTCCACATTTACTTAAACTGCTGAAATCACAGCTCAGCCAGTCTTGTTATAAACCTTCAAGTCACTTCAGAATATAACTTTAGATTGTATCCACCTCTCAGTAAGTCTTTCTTTGGCCTGTTTTGGGTTCATTTATTCAGTTTTGCAAAAAGTAAAATCTGGTGTTGTTTTAAAATGCCGGCTTTTGGATAGTGGTGAGTACTGGTACTGCACCCCTTTTTGGGATTTAAGAAAATGAATTCTCCACAGTTATGGGTTTGCTTTTGGCAATCAGCATTGCCATTCCCAATGGTTTCAGACTACTGTGTGGGTAGTCCAATGGTGGTTTTAGGCAGTGTCCTTCTGTGCCCATAACATCGGCAAAAATGAGTGGCAGCCTATTCTTCATGCATTTCCCTGTGCATTTTCTGGGAAGCTCTGGCCATCATGATGTTTTCATGTCAGTACTGCACAGTTTTGAGGTATGGCTCGGATGCATGGGTAAATACATCCAACAGCTCTCCGTCCTGCTTTCTGGGCGGGGCACATTGTCTTTCGTGGGCGAGTGCGGTCCAGTTACTTCACTGACAGCGGCCCAACTAATGTCTTTCAGGTAGGTCTTATTGCGGTTTATGGAGTTGTTATTCTTGCATGCCTTTTCTCTGTTCGATAATGTCTCTGTTTATCTCCCTTAGGTGCGCAGAGGTCTGCTTAGCGAACTGGGTAGGCTGGCTCTCGCCAGTAAATGATGGCGCACAATAGCGCTATGATGCGGTAAGTAGGCGCTTTGCACAGCGCGGCAATGTCTTCACTGACCTGTGTTTT
Source organism: Ambystoma mexicanum (assembly GCF_040938575.1). Lineage (NCBI taxonomy): Eukaryota > Metazoa > Chordata > Amphibia > Caudata > Ambystomatidae > Ambystoma > Ambystoma mexicanum. Next base: position 1,077,986,995 of record NC_090935.1, on the reverse strand, counting down.
CTCTTTTTTGTAGGTCGCAGTGTGCTCCCAGCGTGGATGGAGTTCCGGAGCTATACCGGTCCAACAACCACCAGCCATGTAAGTCTCTAACCAATTTGTGATTGAAATGTCTCTACTGCCTACTTTAATGATGTCTTTCTTCCTTTCTCAGGTCCTTCGATCCGGGTGGCGAACCATCCACACGAGCTGCCCAGGAGCTGTGAACAGTGAAGGATGGAGATTGCAGGTAAGATTCTGCTGCTAACGATGTTCTTTGTTGTTTTCTGCAGGTCCGGATCTTGCCAGGCTCGTGAGAAGCTGGACACGGTGAACGTCACGTTTCTATTAGCAAAGTAACACGAAGCGTGTTGTCTTGTTCGGGTGTGGTTTAAATAGTCTCTGCAAAGTAGTCCAGGTAAAGTAGTCCCTAGACCACCACACCCAAAACACTATACTGCATAGCTTGGTGCTAGGAATCAAGCTATGTGGATGCCTCCATGTTGGCTGAAAGCCTGAATAAAGTAGTTCCTTTAGCTGATGTCTTTCCCTGTTTATGAGCCTGGCACCAAAGGCGCCAGGACTGGCCACAAGAGGGCCTGTGAAGCGGATGCCAGGACTTATTTGCGATCCGAAGTCTGATTCCACCTGGCCAATGGGCTTGCCAGTGGGGATCAGGGCTGAGGGTCGTGACATGACCTAAATTAGGGATGCACTGACACTGAGGCAGACGATTCACATGCAAATTAGTCCTCACACCTGTGGTCGTGCATGTACGCAGGATAGTGAAAATGCAAAGTATTTTCCTAATGTTGGGCACCCTCTATCAGCACATAGTGCATAATGGTGTCTATGTCGGCAACACACATTCAACATGCCTCAGTTTGGTGTCAAGTGAGTAGGGGTGATTAGTTAAAGTGCAGCATAATCTGTTTTTCCATAAGTGCTATGTACATGTGTTTTTGTGTTATGTGCCCTTAGGTGTATCTCTTGCATAGATTAGTCTTATAACAGCAGTTGAGTGTGTAGCATATTCAAAGTGCATCAACCCGCCAGGGAAAACTACCGCATAACATGCCCGTGGGGGGGGGCGGGAACAGAATGGGGATCATAGCATGTGCAATGTGCTCGAGGCAGCAGCAAGTGCATATCCGACCCGGCGAATGATAACATGTTTACCCTGCACGGGAAATGCATCCTTGGGGAGCAAGAAGTAGGTAACACCTGAAGGAGCAGAGAAAGTGGAATGTGCCTTGGGAGAGCGGTGCGTGTGTAATGAACACTGTGAGTGCGAGGAGGGGCATACTGTTATTTATATGGTTGTGAATGTTTCAACCATCTAAATTGTGATGGACTCTTGGCACTTTGAACCTGAAGGAGAATGGATTGGGCTTGGTTAGTGGCAGCAGGAGCAGCAGTGTAAGATTGGTTTCCTGTTGTGTTGATTTGCGGAGATCGATTGTCACACACTACAGCTGCAAGGTTATGATCACCCACTGCAGCAACACGATCACTGTCACTCCATACAGGTCACTATCCCCAATTCCAGGTACAAGGTTATTATCACCCGTGACAGCTGCAGAGTCACTATTACTGACTAAAATCACTATGACCCTCCATAAATGCAGGTTGCGACTGCTTGCTAAAGGTGCCGGGTCATGACCCCGGCTACAGACGCTCTGTCTCTACTACCTTCTACCGATGCAGAATCTCTAACGTCCACTACAGGGTGTATTTATTTATTTTTACATTTGTAAAGCACACTAAACCCAGATGAACTTAACTTGTCTGCTGTTAAATCTCAGTTACCAATTTAATGCTATCCGCTACAGAATAATTGCTCATTTCACTATATCCGATATTATAGCTCAGTGGGTTGAGTGCTCCCTGCTCCAATGTGTGTGTGTGATCTGCAAGTTGCAGGCTCAAACCATCTTAGCCTTTTCTCCTTTGAAGGTCGATAAATGAGTACCAACACAGGTTGGGTGATATTGTATGCATATTTGTTCTATAAAAAGAGCTTACGCGTAAGTGCTATACAATAACATATTATGATTTGGCCTATGACGTCTGCTTGAATTCACAGTAATTTGACAATATGGATCTATACACACAGATATTAACGCTACATATGGTGATCCATTTTTGTATAAAAGTTATATCACATTAGTGAAATCATAACCATATTGTTCGTAGTGTATTTAGGAACTATGCTATTTGATGCCACTTCCTGTTTTGTCAAGGGGTGAAAGGTTGTGTTCATGCCACTCCTGCGCCTCGGAGCTATGGACCCTGTCACAGAACTGTATGCAAAGTTATGTAATTTAATTTTATGAGTTTTGATGTAATCTAACAGACACATGAAGCCTCTGTGACACTTTATGTAAAGTCATGAATTGACGCAATTCACAGATGATGGTTTGAGGGCCACTTTCGTTGAGGCGCATGGTGGGCCCGTATTTTGAAGCGAGGGGTGGGACACTTTTTTTTGGGTGTCCGGGCCTATTTCTTGTCCCAGTCCGACTCTGGTTGTACTACTTTTTTTTTCGTGATATAGCAGTGCTGCTGGGAGGAGTGGCTGTCCTGCATTCCTGATGGTTGCTAGAGCTGTTGTCAAACCGTAAATTGGTATCATGCAGAAGCCGAGCCTTTTATGTTGCTGCACCACATTCTTTGCCTGTCAGAATATGGTTCATATAAGAAAGGTGTTGTTTTGGCTTAGAACAACACATTTCTATTTTTACATGGACCTATGAATCAGGCCCTCATGCTCCCATCGAATAAGATATCAGCAGGGACGTGCTTAACGAATTAGGAATGCCTTCAATGCCACACCTACATCTACCTCAAGTGAAATCTGTCTAATTGGCGTACCTGCAATCAACATTGTGAAGTGCAGTGGCAAGCATCACTATTAGTCGTAAAACACAGACTGCTTTCGAAAAAGGTGCCATGTGAATTGATACTTTGTTGTGGTAATTTTTACTAACAGCTTCAACTAATGTGTCCTGCCGTGTTTATACTGTGTCGGGATCCGTGAGCTCTGGGCGCTCTCATCATTTGCCACCTGTCGCCACCATCATCACAATTGCTTGGAATGATCTCGTGCTCTAGAGAATGGGGTCAGGCTCAAACACACGGTCTGTTTTCCATGTCCATCTTCAAGAATACTAATCATGTTTCTGTGACAGCTGCGCGGGAAATGCTCTCGGTTGAAATATGCGCCTAGCAGCACTGAATATGCATGGAGTGTACATTTCGGGGGTAGCAAACGCTGTTGCTGCATACCGATTTAATTGGGTTAGGTCCCAGGCTCCTCGTACACTATCAATAAGTTATGAGGACTACTGGCACGCATTGTGCTTAGATTGAAATTTCGTGTTCCATTAAGGTGACTGACAGATGCAAGGCCTAGTCAGAAGAAAGGTGCAGCAGGCAAAGGCTGGGCTCCTACGCATCGCAAACCAAGGGCACAGATAAGAGGTTCTAAAAGAAAATGTTAAGTGCATTTCTTCCATTCATAGAAAATCCTTCAACGGAATCTTAGGAGAGTGGTGTTTCTGATGTTCAGAAGGATATTAACACTCAACTCAGAGTGAAGCCTTGACAGTCACATGCTAATCAGATCTGAACTATTTAACTATAGTATACTTAAACTATATGTCGCCTGCAAACTGAATAATGAAATTTCCCTTTAATGTGTGCTATGTCTCCCAAATGGGGATTTTTAATGAAACAAACTGCCTTCATGTGTTAGGCTAATAATAAACCGTTGCTTACATCATACTGTAGGTCAGGGCTTTAAGTGGGGTAAGAAATCGAGGGGGGGCTCATTTGGTGGCGTGGCTTGTGGGAGGGACGTGGCCTAAAAAGTACGCAAATCGTAGGGTATACACAGAAATATATATAAATGTGATATATTTGTGTGCGTACCTTACTATTGTTTGTGTACTATGCAAGCCATCTTTTCTAAACATAGAAATATGTAACAACTGTGTGTGCTAGTGAATGGAACATAAATGTGCATGATCCTAGCATAATGTCATGCTCCATAAAGCTGAACCGGAAAGGCTTAAGGACTGCACATTGGCCTTAATCTTATGTGCGGATGGATGCTATCTCCCCTCACACGTCGCAGGGGGCAGCAGGGAGTTTGCAAGTGCTTGAAAAGATTGTATTCATACATCCTGAATTTTCAGATCAAAACTCATGAACTGAGCACAGCTTCCTTTTAAACAGGAAGGAGGGCAACAGAAAGCTGCATTTTTGAGCCAGATAGCCCTCGAACGAGTAGCTGGAGAGCGAGCACAGCAAATTAAGCACTCATCTCATAGAGTGCTTAATTTGTTGTAAAAATATAAGTGCCAGGGCTCAACATTTGTCGACGGATGTTATATGGGACGGATCTACGTGATTTCAACGCATCGCAAAATTTCGAATTCAAAAATACTGAATTTGAAATGCGCACTGTGGTGAAATTACACATCATTTCAGGTGTATTCCCCTACCCCACCAGTCCCCCTACTTACCTGTTGGCGGCAGACCTCGTTGTGTGCTGCCGACTCCCCCATCTGCCTGCAACGCTGGTCCCCTTCACATATGTGATTGGGAACCGGTGCTGCAGGGTCCTCTTTTCTTTTTTACAACTTTATTGTACATGAAGCGGGGGACACCCTCTATACCCCCAGTACCACTGTAGCAAACAAGGGTGAGGGAGGCACCTCTGAAACCCCCATTGCCCTTGTTCTTTATAATGGTACCTTACGGGGAATTTGACTGAACTTTTAAGCTGTACACAATTTTTATACAGCTGAAATTCGATCAAATCTACAACACGTTTTTTCCCTGAGATTTTTGGGTAATACCCTATGGGACATAGTCTGCACTGGCTGTTTCGTCCTCTGGATGCAGGCGTGGAATATCCAGTAGAACTCATGGGATAGAAAAGGATGTTCACCAAACTTAGTATGTCCCGCACACAATGTGATTTACAGTATTGTAATACTCAATTTTGAAGTTAATGTGCCTAGATTTCAGTTTCAGGACAAAAAATGCTGGCAATAGAGTTATGCAATGGTGTGCAATTTAGAAAAGAATGCATCAAAATGCCTGTATATTATCGTGTCATTGAAAACCTATCGATCAGCTACTGTGCCACCAAATGGTCACACATCGATGACAGTGGCTTTAAGTCCAGCCAATCACCTAAAGTGTGCAGAATTGTTGCCACTCCTTCACTTTGCATGTGAAAGAATGGGCACTAATTTACCACAGAATGCCTAAAAATAAGCCTCATGCATTATTTTCTGTCTCCCATTTGAGCTCCCAATTACCTTGTATTTCATTCACAGCCTCTCTTCTCCACTTTCAGTTTTCATTTGTCTCGCCTTCAGTTTCCCTTAGCCCCTCCAAACCTCTCTACCATGTTCTCTTTCCATCTTATTCCATGTTATTCTTATTCCTACTCATCAACCAATATCTCTCTCCATGTTTCTGGTCTCTGCTTCAATCACGTTTCTCTGCTCCCTCAATCTCCATAGTACTCCTCTCGCTTCACCCCACTGACCTTGCTCACCTTTCTTGATGTGTCCGGCCAATTAATTTGTGTATGTCTGTGTTTCTGTCCAGCCCAACCTCTGCCAATCTCCTTTTTTTGTGCCAATCAGCCTATTTGCCTATCTGTCTCTATCTATGTAAATCTATACCACCATTTCCCTTTAGTTTGTGCACCAACTTCCTATGCCCCTACTACCTTGTGTGCATTCCATTTTCCGTCTTATCATACCCATGTTTAGAAGGTGGGTGCATGCTGTAAATGCACCATGGTTTTTGAGTAGACCAACCCCTACCAGATTAGGGCCATGCTCTGTACCTTGTATCAGGCTCCCTAAATGCCAAGTGATCAAGTCTCTTTCCCAGAAATTAGGATCCTTAGTCTTTAAAAAGTTCTTCATACATATTGGAGCTCTCAGGTCTTCTTCCATCAGCGTCTCCCCACATATTTAGATTCTGTCTTTCAAGCCTTTCTAAATTAGGGATCCCTTATTTTAATAGTTTATAGAACCTCAATAAATCCAGAAACAATGAAGAGATGCACAAACTGCAGAAACATAGCTGGAAGGTCAGCCATTCTCGTGATACATTGAAAACACTCAACACGTCCACATCAGACAGTCATATTTAAAGGAGAAAACCACAACATTAGAATACATTTGTATACATTCTAGATATTAGGTGTAACCCCATTCTAACCATCATGTTGGCTTCTACCTATGCAAACCTAAGTCAGCATAAATTGCCCTACTCTGATTGGTTAGTACATTTACAGTAGGCATGTTACTTTTCATGTGCATCCTACCGCAGATGACCTAATCACATGCAGTCAGTAAGAAGAGCAATATCTGCCCCTCAGAGCAAACTAGATACAGTGCTTTTCTCTCCTGTGCGACCAGACATCTTGGCACCGAAAGCTATTCCAAACCCCTCCTCTCTACCACGTTAAATGCATGTCTTTGTTGTGAGCATTTACCCATCTGCATATGCCAAGGACACAAACCTTATTTCATAGTGTGCGGGACTCTCTGGGGAAGGTTTTATGAGAACATATAATCAAGGCATAATTCTTTGGAAAACAACTTACACATATTTGTGCTGCCCCCCGCCCCCCACATACTTGGCAATCCAAAGACTCCATAAGGTGCAGGAGAAACAAAAAACAATTCAATAAATGGCAGACCTATTCACTTCAATACTAATCAATAATATTTGTGCTGCCTATATTATTTCCTGCATTTAGAACATTGCACATGCATATTTACATTCTCCCCTTTAGCTGATTTATCAGATAGACCACCTTTCGATTTCAACTTGTCAAAAGGAGTCTTTGGTAGCCACACTTTCATCCTGTTTCTAAAATCCCCTGTATACTATTCTGAGCTGCATGACAAAACACAACAATCTCCACCACTGTGCAGTCAACATATGTTTCAAAATAATGTTCTGGCTCTTTGGGGCATTCAATCAGTGTTCCCTCTGTGCCAATAGGGAGTGAGATTTGAATCATGCACGGCTTGTCGAGTTGTTTGCTTTGAGTGTGGGTGTGTTTCATGCGAGGGATAGCATCAACACACCAGGATCATTTGGCTAATGAAATAAAGAACCAGCAGCAAAACAATGATAGGTATCAGCACTTTGAGGAGATTGGTCACCCATGAGGGCACCCATGAAAAAATCAATGTGAAACAGTCATCGTTCTGCACACCACCTTCTTTTTCCATGGTGGTGCGCAGAGTGTACAAGGATTGTATTGCCTGTGTGAGGCTTACATTGTCTGCATCCTTAGAGGCTTTGTACGTGCAGAAAGAAGTGCCCAGTTTTGCACAAATGCCCACTTCCATTGAAGCTAACATGTTGAGTACATAACGATTCTGCAAAGTGGTTAGTCTTATGGCCTGAAGATTCTCCCTAATAGCATTCAGCCCATTCTCTGTGTCATCTGTCATTTAGATGAGCTCCCGCCTTGTTATTTGCAGCTTCTCAGTGTTTGCTCCTGCTTGCACCCCTGGAGTCAGAAATGAAGCAAAAAAACATGTTGGCACTGCTAAACAGTCGGTATTCCTGCAGTATGTCATTCCGCTTGTTTCTTGACTCCTCTGTTATATAGTTACCTCTGCAGCTCAGATACAGAGATCAGTGTACTTGCTGATCCAATATGTACATGGGCTTGGTCATTGGATGCTTGGGGATTGCTGTAATGTTGACTTCAGGTAATGCCAAGACGGAGCTTGCAAGGATGCCATGGAACACACACCTGTCCAGGACGGCAGCAAGTGGGTGTATGGCAGTCCTTCACGCATCCAGTACAGGTTCATGAGAACAATCCTACCCACCTCAATATCAGGAAGATCAACATTTACACTCCAGTTTGAGCTGACGTTTCTTCTAGAACACAAGGAGAACTGTGTGAGTTTCATAACTTTAGTAGATGGTTTATATTGATCTATACAAGTCAAACTGTTTGCGTGCTTGCCCCATATGGTAGAACAAGTTTCATTCATTTTTAGAACCACATCCTTGTGTAGCCCAAACATTCCCCCTGGCCTACATCCAAACAGCCGTTTGACGCATTTTCCTTTATGGAAGATAGTGATTTCATCTGTAACTTAGGCCTACCTCTACAATAAGACCTGCTTGGCCCTATATCATGTAAGCAATGGGATGCATGTGATGCTGTGAAAACAAACTCATTCTTCTTAGCTTGTTTTTTTCCCAAAAGTCAGTCACTTGCACTTGTCCTCTTCTTTGATAACTACATATGAGATTACTCAAACCACTGTCCTCTGTTATCATCGTCATCTCGATATAATTGGTTTCTTATACTTTTGGGTTAACATCCACCCACTATATTTGAATCGTATGTTCCTGAACAGTGCCTCACACTCTGCATAAGGTTAGGTGAACTAAACAACCTGCTCCCTCTGGTGACATCTCTTGGGGTAATGCCAACCTAGAAGTGGCCGCTGCATAAGGAATCAATGAACTGACAAAACAAGGATTGCTCGATTTCACTTTCCCCACTGTCGGCATGTGTCGATACCACATATTGCATGTTGTCATCTGCGTTGGTTATGCACATCATCAGATCTACCTGGGATCTCTCTTGGATCAGTAATATCTCTTTTAATTTTGCACATGGAATCATTCACGCTCTCTAGCAGTTCAATGTGGTTAGAAACATTACTGCTCCCTAGCAATTCAATACTTTCAACATTAGTAACATTATAGCCAGTAATATCAAAGGGGAGAGAGAAAACAGAAAAAAATGGAACATGGGAAAATACAAAATACAAGAAAGAAGAACAAGATAAGGCATATACTGTCTGACTCTGTCTGTGTTCCTTTGAGAGTGCAGTGAGGTGATAGTACCCTGTCGTGAAAGGGATGTTAATAAGACATTAATGTTATTGGATGAAAAGGAGTCATTAAAGCTACACTCCCCTTGATACTCCCCCCTATTCTTGCACCTGCTGCTGGAGGGGGGCGAAGGAACTCTTGTCTTACCGGACGTCGCTGAGGTGGATCCATTGCTTGTGACAAGAGACTTTGACCGCTGTGGGAGTAGCATAAATCACTTCAAAAGGTCCCTCAAATTTGGGATTCCTCCACTTGCTGTCAAGGTTCTTGATGAAAACATGATTGCCTGTGATGAGCTGTAGTTGCAGACACTGTGATTACTCCTGTTGCACCGTTGATGACTCTTCTACTGGTAAATCATGATCATTGCGATGGGCCCAACCTGGCGAGTTATAAACCTGACAGATTTGGTTAGCTACCTACGGCACCCTGGAAAGTCTTCCCCTAAAATCTGAGAAAAAGTGTGTGCATCAGAGGCTGTGCATGCAGGTATGAGAGGAGTGTTCAGCCTCCTGCTTGTGATTATTTTGTGTGGAGTAAGGTGATGGTCAGATCCTGGCTGATTCCTTAGAGCAAATAAAGCAAGAGGCATACAGGGCAGCCAACTTCTACCCAGTGTGTCACATAAATTTGCAAGTCTCTGTTTCAACAGACCGTGTATTTGCTTGACTATTCCCCTGGCCTGTGGGTGATACATACTGCACAGTTTATGTTTCACTCCCAACAAAGAGCATATTTCCTTAGACATTTCAGTGATAAAATGTGTTCCATTGTCACACCGGATGACGTCACAAATCCCCACTGGGGGAACATCTCATGCACCAGTAATGTTGCTGCACATTTTGCATCAGGTGAATTCAAGGACCTGCTTCAACCCATCGTGAGAAGGGGCAAACCACAACAATACGATAATCAATGTTCCTGCCCCTGTTAACCATGTCCACATAGTCAATGTGTAGGTGTCTAAAGGGCCCAGAAGGGTGGGGTAATGTCGTGTTTAGCGTTCTGAGAGTGTGACCAGTAGTGTATCTTTAGCAGGTCATAAACTTTTATATGAAATTAGCAACAAGCTGTTGGGCATTTGTAATGAACCATGCCCCTTGTAAATCAGCGTCATTGTATTATTTGAACATGTGTATTGGGAGGTACAATTGTTCAAGAACGATGGTAAGCAATTCTTGGGGCATAACTGGTTTCCCTGAGATATCCTGTCTCCATAAGAGGTCTGTAAGTTAGAAGAAACAAGCCCACCTTCCACAACTCTTTTTCATGCTTCGGAATCTGTACTTGTAACTCAATAATAGTTCTGTGGGAGATGTATTTGACTGTAGCATCTGCTTTCTCTAAGGATAATTCAGAGGACACCACAGGATTTTGGTTCTCTAAGTAAGCAGCTTCTTTGGCTGCCAAGTCTGCCTTGCGATTGTCATTAGCACTGGGATCTGTATTGGTTGTGTGAGCTGTGCATTTTACCACTGTGACTGCTGTGGGGAGAGACAACTTGTCTATTAACCCGGAGAGTAACGCTTATGTCCCAGTGAGGTTTTATGGGTGAGGACAACTGTCAATAATTGGCCATTAGAGTGTGAGAACAAAAATAATTGTTTTTCATATTCTAGTGTTTCTAGAACAGGGGCAGTACTGATTGCCGTTTTGAACTCCTGAAATGATTCAATAGCCTGGTCTGTTCAAACAATGGGCCCTTTTGCTCACTGCGCTTCCTTTAGCCCTTGTAGCATGGGTTTGGTGTATGTTAAATAGTCAAATATCCATGCTCAGCAATAGTTACATAAAGCCAGAAACTGCTGCATCTGCTTGGCTGTGGTAGGCTGTGGTGTGTTTTTGGAGTTGTTCTTCTGCCTGAAGATGATATTATCTCACCTAGGTACACAACGTCTTGCTGATAATACTGCAGTATTTCCTTGTCAACTTTGTAACCCTTCTCTTCCAATAAGGTCAAAAATGTGACTGAGCCATTCCTACACAGCTTTTCTGTCGTACTACAGAGGATGTCATCCACATACTGAATCACTGTTCTGTGTTTGTAAATTCCCTAGATCCATTTGCAACACCCTGTTAAAAATACTGAGGGACTCACAATACACTTGGGGCAAACAAGTGTGTTGGAAGCTCTGCGCTGTGTAAGTAAATGCTGTAAGGGGTTGGGACTCTGGCTGGAATGGGATAGAGAAACATACATTTTTAGGTCTTTTACAGTAAAATAGTTGGCTTCCGTGGCAATATTGAAGTGGATGGTGGTGGTGGGGACCACTGGGAAATCTTCCTCTACAATGTTGTTCGTTGGGCGCAAGTCCTGAACCATCCTCCACGTTGACCCTTTGGCTCTTATCACAGATTAAGTGCCTGTTTTGCATGTTGACTCCAATGACTTTATTATGACTTGTTGTCATTATGCCACTATGGTGGAATACATGCCTTCATCCACTTCGCTTGAAATGGGATATTGTCTCACTCTGGGCAAAACTGTGCTGGTGCTACTGGTGGGTTGCCACTGGACCAGTAATAATTTACCGGCGCCTGACTTCCTGGTGCCACTGGCCTATTACAATCCGGCAGCAGGGAAGTGAGGTGCCGGTACACTTGTTAATCCCCATTCCCATAGAGTCCTCTGGGACTCCATGGGAGTGGCGACACAGGAGCAGCTGCACCGTTAGCATTGGTGCCAGTGCTCCCTAGACAATTATGCCTACCGTGGCCACTGCACCCGTGCAGGGTCAGACCTGTCAGGCACAGCATCTCTGGCAGGCAGACTTGTAGTTTGCTAGCCCAAAAACAAGGGTGTCGGTGAGCTTACCCGCACCCTTGTTTCTGGACCGGCAACATTGTAATGAGGCCCATTATATTAAAATGGCATGGTTGGTCTGCTAATGAATTCTTTTGCAAAATGACATATCTTCCCACAGGACCAGCATTGCAGCCACAGTCGGTACCTCATGCACCTCATACTTGCCCCTCTGCCCCTAAAGAAAATTCCTCTTCCTCACTGAACACATCCTGTTTCCCTTCTCAAATCTGTGGGCCCCTCTACCCACCCCTGTGTAGGGCTGAGTTCATGCTGGCCTTCTTGGTATTAGTGAATACCGCTCCTTCAATGCTCAGCTTTGCTTGCTTTTTCTGTACCAACTTTGCTTCTGCCCTCTTTGATTGCACTGTCCTGTCCTTATCCTTCTCCAGTTTCTGTTGCAATCATGCACTATGTGTGCCTGGATCTCTCGCCATGATTTTGCTTCTATTCCAAAAACCTTATTTAAACCAGCTTGTACTTCTGAGCTGAGGCCCTTACGTAAAATGTTATCAAAAACAGTGATATTCCCTTCCCAGACATCCCATGTATCTAAGGGCCACATTTCTTGGATCTTCTGAGTATAAAGCGCAAGGTCATTATCTACCTTCGTCATTTGTGCCGTGATGGAATGCATGTCGGTTTATCAGGGTACATGTCCCACAAAACTTTCCATACATGCACTTGACAGTCAGTAAGCAGAGCACCATCATGAGCGGTGTTGCTTAACGTTACCCCCCCCGTACCCTGCTTTTCTCTATATTCCATCACCTACTCCCCTAACAGGGAAGCAAACAAACTTTTCATGTCCCCCACTGCTAGGGTAATGCCTGCTGTGTTTTTTTCAAGAGCATAAATACACTTACCAGCTCCTGCTTTAAGGGAGGGCAAGGCACAAGTTAAGTTTTCCCGATCCATGTGAGGCCAGGGCACATAATGGAGTCCCCCAGTCCCTTCTGTAGCAGTGGAAATTGTGCTCCCTTGATTTAGGCTGGAAGGCCCTTGCTCGTTTCTAAATCTTGGGTAGGGCCATTCGGCCAAACTGCCGTCGAAGCCTGTAGCTCCATGGTATTGCTTTCTCCAAGGCCTTTGACTGCCACCCATCTTTGTGATCCTCCTGAAATCCTCTACACCCTGTCTTCATCTGTATCCTGCGATTCTTCACTGGAAACCCACTGGCTGCCCTTATCATCTGGAGCCATCTGAGCTGCAGAGATTTGGCAATCATTGCAATTTCACTATCAATTTTAAAAATAATCTGTCCTGCACTAAATTGATCAGTACTGTCCCTCCCCTTGCCCCTGCTGTTGATTTTGGCCCCACACTATTTATGCCAGCTCCATCTCTGTTTTTTGTACTGCTGCCTCCAATTGTCAGCGAGCCTTGTTCGCAGTTGCGAAAACTAACGGGTGTCTGGTGGCATCCCTGGGTTTCCCTCTACTGCCTTCCCATCTTCTGTTGGGGGACAAATTGAGGGTTGATGTACCCTACAGCAAGCTCTAGGGGATAGGACCCATATGGGGGTGGTGGGCAGTAGATTTGTTGCTCATCGGGGTGGACCCCTCCCCATCATTATCAGAAACACTCTCTTATTCCACCAACATTTTTCATAAATCTAGAATGCCCTGTTGATTTTTCTAATGGTGTGCCTTATTGGTTGATAGCAAGTATGTATGCACATGCTCCAATAAGCCCTTAGAGTACCGGCCTAGTGACTGTTCCCTGAACAAAACATCATACGTTCCTATTTAAAAAATTAACAATCCTAATAGGAATATCTGCTTATTCACACAACTACTAGCAAAGTCTAACAAAAAAACACCATCATGTACACAATTGCCAAAAATATCTGACTCTGGACAACTTTGTCAACACAATTGCTAACAATACTTACCAACAAATACCTGTTATATACACAATTGCTAACAACACCTAACAACAAGCACCATTATTTACGCAATTTCTAACAATACCTAACAAGGAAAAAACACATTGTATACAAAACAATGTAGATCCTTCCTCTGTCCCGTTACCTCGACACACCAACATAGTAAATGTATGTATTATGTTAAGACGCTTGCATGTATGTCTGTTGTGTTTGCAATAACACACTCAATACATTACTGCACATTTTCTGTTTTATTCATATTAAGTTCAAGACAAGTATGTTACTGTTCATTTCCTGAGTAAAACATCTCCAACATACGGTAAGTAGCTGTAGCCTGTTTTGAAAGGTGGTATTTTGTGACTGTGTAAGTTGCTGAGTGTTAAAAAGAGGCATAAGGATGAGGCACCTTGCATTAAAAGCAGGCACACGGATGATGCACCTTGAATTAAAAGGTTAGATATGGATGGTGCACCTTCCGTTAAAAGGAGACAAACAGTTGATGCACGATGGGTTAAAAGGAGGCACACGGATGATGGTTTGGGGGTTCTGAGCAGGAGGGTGCACCATGGGCCATGACAGCTGATCGTATCTGGTCCTCAGTGCTATCTATGTTGGACATAGGTACCCTGTTCCTTCAGAATGTGAGACCCTCGGGATACTTGTGGTGGTGAATGGATGCCAGAGACTCAAGAGGGTAAACAACTTAGACTGAAATTCTGCTACTGATTCTCTTCCTAACCATTAAATAAAACAAACATCAGTAAACAAAATGATCAAAGCTTCAAAACAATCTGTGACCTGCTGATCCACATGTCTGCTTCACACCATTAGTGGGAACTGAAAGCTCCCTGTGAAACCTGTTGGGGCGAACCCCTAATTACCTCACCCCAAACCGGGTCGACCACCTGAGGAATGAGTCCACATTTTGTACGTAAATCAAGTTTATTGTACAATTGTCCAGGCAGCAGTTAGATGGTATTGTGGGACCACACTAACCCAAGTCTCAACAAATAGTGGATACATTTTATACATTTTAACAACATTTAAAAAACTTCCAGATACTTTATTACAATCCATCCCCCACATGTGATCGGACAAAACCTCTTCAAAGAAATCCAATCTTTCTCCAATTCCTACACTTTCATTGGTAGCCATTTATCTTTACTACCACCTTCAGATCGTATTCAGAGTCCATCCTTGCTTGGAATTTGTCAATGCTAGGTCGTGACATCATGACATAATAAAACATTTGCGTACAAACATAATTCCTTACTAGCAACAAATGGCCAAAGGCATTTTAACCTTAACTCTTAATTGCACATGGTTTGTGTAAATACTTCAAGCGATATGAAGAAGGCTGAGCAAACCAGTCCTTCTTTGAATTACCAATAACTATCCCATGCCCGGGTTCCTTGTCTCCATTGGAACATTCTAATACAAATAACTGCCTTTTCATCGTACACAGCACATCTGAAAATACAATTGAAACTCCTGCTTTTCAATTACTTTAGCCACGAGCATTGGCTTACCCCATGTTTTACTGCTGGTCAAAAACAAATAGCGAAACTCTTTTGTCAAGCACACATGCATTGAGGAGGTTACATCTGTTTTCTGCAATACTTATCAGAGCATAAAACCCATGGCTGCTCCTTGTTCTGAGCTGACCATCGCAAAGGTTGACATTATTTATTTACCCATCCTCTAGCTAGTGTAATCGTTTCTCAAAGGTCAACCTGCAAGCCTACAACACCTCAACTTCCCAGTTACCTAAAATACACAACCAACACACCTGCTTGGCTTCTTTTCCACAGTTGCACCATCACTGTGTTCAGGAGGGCGGAGCATTCTCTGATGGGCCCTTAGGTCAGAGCTCACCTTCTAGTACCTTTAAGTCAAGATTGCTGCACCATGTGAGGAATGGGGGTGCAGCATTCACTTACTCCAATACACTTCAATAAGGACAACTCAATAGTTTGGCAAAGGGAAGTCTTTTTAATGACAAGTACAAAAAATGGGGAAACAAATGGTAATCATCAATGATGCGATCGCCTGTCTCGCTTCAACTCCCAAATTCTTCATTCAGACAGCAACTTTTAGGGGCAAAAATCATCATCAGTTGATGTGCAAAACTCATAAGTTTGTCATGCTATTCTATTGGTCGGAAAGGTACAGTTATGGCATCCTGGGTTCTGGGTGACATCAGACATTGGTACCTCTGCGCCCTTGGCTGGTCATGTGTCTGTTCACCGTGAATCTGCTTCATTTTCCTGTTATTCGCGTATTTGATTCTTCCTTAGCATCGCCACCTGCCTGGGGCCCCTTTATCTCGACCTTCACTGGCTGGCTGGTATGCTCTGAAGTTTCGATTCTCTGAGGCTGCAGCTCTCCTCCCTTCCTTAGGTTGACCTCGAATTCCCAGGCGTTGAACTGCTTCTTACTGAGTTTCGATTCCCCTCTTCCCTTTGGCTTTGGCTGGAATATGAATCTTGACCTTGTTAGTCCCTTGCAGCCTGGGCTTAATTCTGCTTTTACAAAATGGAGTCGCACTTGTATAGCGTGCTTTAAGGCTCTCTGGGTCTCTTCAGGGACTGTTTGTAAGTAATACTCATTTCGTATCAGCTGCTGGTATGGTTGTCTCGGTGGGTACCTTGCAGCCCACGGTTGTCTGGTTATTGGTGCTTCAATAGGTATACATGTCCCTCTGATGGGTACTGGACAGAGCCCCACCGTGGCTCTCTGTTGGTTCATTTGTTCCTTATATGTCACATATCATGGTGAGTATGCTTCTGGCATTTTGACATGGGTGGCTGGAGTGCAGGCCATATTTGGGACCTCCTCTACAACTGCTTCAGCTCAACAGTGGTATCAAACTTATATCTGGGCAGTATTTTCTAATATTTGTTTTTCCACTATTGTTGAAGCATCACAATCTTTTCATAGTTTGCTGTAACTTGTACAATTCCTCTTTTCCTTATGCCTTTAGCCAATACTTGCTTTTTCTTAACTTCAACACTTCACAGTTTATAATATTCATTACACATGCTTACTTTCTTCAGTTTATCTGATTCACAGTTCCTTTGTATAAGGGAATGTTTTCCTCTGCTTTCCATGCATGTTGCATTCACTCCTTATCACTTTCCTTTGGTTTGATATTCAAAATATTTTTCATTCATGTTCAAAACAATGTAATGGAAAATTTCCAGTTCACTCGCCTGCTGGGAAGTTGCTCCTTACTCATGGGTTTCTCATTCACTTTCAACTTTACTGTTTTTCTGGCCCTTCTGATACCTTTTCAAATGCTTTACATTTCAAAATTCTTAAACCGCTCTTTTCACAAAGTTCATCAATCGTCACAACATTGTATGCATCCAGCACCTGTGTTTTACCCTTCCGAAGTGGCAATCACATTGCCTCTGCTTCCACTAACTCACTTTCAAGTGTTCTGACCTTCCTTCAGCACGCTGCTCGTACCACAGCATCCCTGAGTCACTCAGCCTCACATGACTCACCGGGTATGATGCCTGCATGGGCCCTTCTCTGCTGTGGTTGGATCTTCACGGCAAATACTCCCGGCTTGGCAGACCTATCTTCTAAGATCGCTGACACCTCAGGCTGCTGGAGAGGGAGTTCTTTCGACGTCTGGAGGTCGGCAGACTGCCCCAGCCCCCGGAGACCTTCTGACAACACCAGCCACAGTCTGCTTCCACTGTAAAGACTGCAGCTCCACAGCACCTCGGACCCGCATCTTCTTGCGTCTTCCTTCAGCCACTCCGTCTACAAGCATTCCAACAGAGTTCTCACTCTCACTACCGTTCTCACCATTAGCCTCACCAGAGCGGGCCATTTATACCACCTCTCTGGACTCAGGTACAGGCCATTCATGTTAATTACACCACGGTCTTGGTACTCTGCATCCCTCTTCCTCGTCCCAGTACCAGAGCAGTGTTTGTGTGTGCTCGAACTAATAAAAAATGGATGCCTGTTCATGTGTGGTCTCTTCCTCATCTCTGTACTATAATGGTGTATATTGGGAGATGGTTTTCTAACACAATAGGGAAGGTATAGTAAATACCCCATAAAAGCGTCGCGGACATCTGATTCCTGGTGAAGGGGAAATGAGGGATACCGTGTCTCACCCAAGGGTGCCTCACCCCCACTCCCCAAGTCTCCTCCCAGGTGATCCTCCCTAGCATATCCAGCACCAGGGTCAGGTTCCAAAAGTGATGGCCTTTCCCTGGCCACCTGGGAGAGGTTATTTTGGGGAACGAAGTGAGGACACCCTCAGATTCCTCACAGCATGCAAATCTAATCTGTGTCAGTTCTAATCAAAAAGTAACTCTTAAAGTAATGTAACCCATCCATAATTAACTAGAATGGATGCATTTGAAATTGCAACATCGTGCTCAGAACGCTGCACCCCCAGTCATCAATATAGCGCATGCAGCATTAACCACTTGTGCTCATGGGGACCTTTCCTGACCACCCCAACAAACCTGTCATAGTTTTTCCGGAAAGAGTGCTTGAAATAGAATCCTGCGAGGAAACTCTGAAACAAAGTTTCATCACAGATGGGCTCACCACGAGTTTGTCAGTAAAATGCTGGTAACACTGTCATGCCGGTATTACCATCTCTCGCAGGGTAACCACCAGAAATACTGACTCATTTCAAATCCTGAGGCATGTGCACACACCCCTGCCAGAACTGGTAATACCGTTGTGAGAGTATTACTGGCATTGACATCAATCGACCAGTATTACTGGCAGAAATGTGCGGATAATACCGATACTGGCACCCAAACTGTGAGAATTACCATGCCGGAATTACGGGCACCAGAATTAGCATCACCGCCAGGAAGGGAAGCTCGCAGTGGGCCATCTTTAAAACTCAGTACACTTTGTATCTCCCATTTTCTGCTGCCATCCAGTGTGACCGAAGCATGGAATCATGTCTGGGAGCAAAAAGGCACATGTCTCTGACATCTGCCTGCAGAAAACAAAGTTCTCAGAGGTGGAACTGACTGCACTGGTCAACACTGTGGTGTGGACTCTCCACTGTACACAGAGGGACTGCCATAAGCAGTGGGATGACCTTTGCCTGAGGGTCCACAACCTCATCTCAACACACAGGAGGGAATTTGCTGCCACAGGAGGAGGGATGATGGCACCCCTAAACCTCATGCCATGTGAGGAGACTTTCAGCTCCATTCTGCACATAGAGGGAATAGAGGGAGTCAGGACAGCAGAGGCAAGAGCTGGAACCCACGGTGATGGTGGTAAGTACAACAAACCCATGTAAATGCAAATGTTGAGTCCAAATACATGCATCTCAGGCAGAGAAACACCTAATGGGCAAGGGAACAGGTTCAACATGTGTTAGTCACAGCAAATGGCCACATTACATGCGCGTGCACGCGCGCACACACACACACACACACACACGTGTCAAGGAATGCAGGTAGATGTAGCCATGCACAAGCAATGTTGCCAAAATGTACAGCCCCATACATGGACACGTGATGAGTGCCCATGTGTGCCAAAGGAGAACAGGACAGGAATCACAGGCCCACTGCCCACACAACAACAAGCCACCTTGACAGACCAACAGTCAGTGTACACTGTCACCATCCACATGTAGATGCACATATCAGAGCAAACAGGCCAACGAAGCCACAAAACAAGTTCAGGGCACAAACAATGTAGCATGAATGTAATGCAAGCCTACAGATATGACTCTCAGAATACTAAGAGCATGCTCATATCTCCCCAACAGCCACACACACAGTCCCCCGACAGCGATGCACCTGGACGGTCATCATCAGTCCCAGCAGCTGCAGGCCGACCTGCAAAGGCCCCATCTTTCGTGAGCATGCCCAGGCAGCAGGGCAGGGCTGCTGGTCCATTGCAGCCACCATCAGCACCATCACCTCCAGCTGCATCAGCCCCACCACCTCCAGATGCATCAACCCCACCACCATCGCCATAATCACCACCCACCGTTGGAAGTGGCACAACAGCTCAAGTGCATGTGGCTGCGGCCATCACCAAACCTGTGATCATTGGCCCCACTGACCCTCCTGTGCCCTCTACACCATCATGGGAAGAGCAGCCACCAGGCCATCATGGCAGGGTCACCGCTGAAGAGGAGGAGGATGCATACGATTACACGTCCTACCTGACAGCATGTTTGAGCCCCCTGATACCCCATGATACCACACAGCCCCAATCCACTGCCCAGCATTTGCTCCCTTGATGCACGCCTGTGAGCAATTGAGGATCGCCACACTGTACTCACTGGAATAGCACACCAGCAGCTGGAAGAGAAGAGACTTATGCAGCAATGCATCCAGGCCTCCAGCCACAGGAGTGCCAAGTCTCGAGGCCATGACACTGCCACCCTCCTCACCATTGCCCAATGTTTGAGGGCAATGTGATTGCCTCTGCCACAGCTGAGGCCATAAGCCATATAATTCAATTGACCCTCAAACACATACGGGTCCAGGGGTCGGATCCACCGACATTGGTTACCACCATCAAAAGCTCCCAGCATTGCACTCCAAGGCAGCGCCCACAGTGACTAATGTCCTGCAAGGGACACTTAACACAGACTGGGTGCTTCACTGGGTGTGTCTGGGGAGAGGGGTGTTTGAAGAGGGAAGCAGGGGATAGCAGGATGTTTGGGGAGGGGCAGGAGTGTTTCATTGGGGAGGGTGGTGGCTGTATTTGGAGAGGGTGTGTGTGTAGGGCTAATGTGCATTCACGTTAGTAATTAATACATTGTTTTTAGCTGAAGCACCAACAGGACATTCCTTTTTACCAAACATGTGTTTACTATGCTTGAGCATGATAACTACAAAAGTGCAAGGGGTGTGAAGAGTGGAGTGGAAACTCAAAAACGTCCTCAAGCAGTTCTTGAAACGCCATGCACCTATCTTCGTCCTCCGTGCCCACATGCATGGGCCCGGGTGGTGCTGCATTATCCACATCATCATACTCTTCTGGAGGAATGTCCAGATCTGTGGGAAGGAAGTTGTTGTACCTGACGCAGATATTGTGCAACACTGCACAGGCCCGGACTATCTGTGCCACATTCTCTGGCCTGCACATGAGTGCACCTCCAGACCCGTGTAGGCATCTGAACCTGCCTCCAAGAGCCTGAAGGCCTGCTCAATAGTCACCCTGGTCCTCTCATTGTATACCATTTCCTGTGGCATCTGGGGATTCCTCACAGGGTCCCTCAGCCACAGAAGTAGCAGGCATCCAGAGTCACCAACTAGGTGCAAGGATACAGGTGTGAGTCACAAAGCTTGTCAGTGTTGTTGCCTGTGACAGCGACATCTCAATGACCATGTCTCATTGTGTCACACAGGTTCATGTTCCAGTCCTTCCATGAGTATTGCACTGTTTGTGGTGGGGTGCAGTCTGATGAGGTAACACCTGCACACAACTCACTCACAGCCAATGCTCATTGCAATTTGGTCACTGACTGTGAGAGCAGCATGCCTTTGGGGAATGGTTTGGGCCTGTGCATTGCCACCATTGATGGTACCTAATGGGAGTCTGGGTTGCATGCACAGATGGTCTGTGTGGCATCCATGATGGTGTGTGTCATTACTTGTTGACGAAGTGAATGCCATGACTGATGGCAGGGTAGTGTCGCTCAGTAGTTGTTTGACAGTCTTTCATCCTATGTATGGGGTTGTGTTTGAGTGCCTTATTTAACGTCAATACAACGGGTAACAATGTTGGTTGTGGGTGGCGTATGGCAAGTGTGTGGGACTGGGCTCTCTGATCAGGTTACAGACATGTCATTGGATAGGCATGGTCAATTGTGCATAACTGGACTGGATTGTTCCCCTGCCTTTATCTTTGTTGCTGCTGCATGTCATCTGCAGGCTTACCCCTGGGCTTTTGTTTTGGGGTTCCCCAGGAAATACATGTGATGACCATAGATGGACATGTCTACCAAATCACTGTCACTGCATGAGGGACGGTGTTGCATTCTGGTACCTGTAGTGCAGTGTGCGTGGATGTCCTGTACGGATAGAAGCAGGGCTTGATGGCATCGGACTGTGCCTGGGTGGTGGGGAGGGTGATGTGCTCGCCCACATGGTGGAGGAGGGCCTCCAGCACCTGCAGAGGCTCGCTGGAGAAGGCAGACTGTGAAATGCTGCACAGAGTGCTGGAACATGCCCCTGACCTGGAACTACAGGAACAACACCAGCTTTACCAGATGTGGTATGGCTGACTTGATGCCAATCCTTCTCCCAATGTCCTCCTGAATGTGGGTCAGTAGATCAAGTATGATCTCCCTGTTTAGGTACAGGGTTAGTATCTGCCTGTCAGTAAGGGCCCAGGTTGTGGCCCTTGTGTGCAGGATCACTGCTCGCCTCCACCTTGTCAACTGCATGCCCATCCTCCTCCTCCGACTCCTCCTCCTCATCTACCTGGTCTCCTGTTGCCTCTGCTGGTACTCTGGCGTGCAGTGCCTCAAGCTCCATGTTTGCAGCAATGACTCGCAGCATGTTTGTGTTGGGTTGTGTTTTGGGGGAAGGTGTGGCCCTTTTGAACTCTTCCTGTGTGTATAGGGTGCACCTGGGTGGATTTGGTGAACCTGTGGCATAATTTTCTTCACCTGTGTCCGTTTACTGGCTGCTCTGAGTTATTTCCGGCTTAGTTTTGCCAGTATTACTGGAAAATATCAGCTCTTATTACCGGCAAATCCAATCTTGTGATATGCTGATAATAACCTTGTGCCTGTATTCACTGCGCAGTTTTCTGGCCCATCTGGTATCTTTGTTGCCAGTATTACTGGCACCTGTATTTCCGGATGAGGTGATACCTACACCGGTAATTCCGACAACTGCATTCCATTAAACTCCTACTTGGCCAAAGCGGTAAAAGTGCCAGTAAACAGTGTTAGCAAAACCTTAAACGTATACCAGCAAACTCGTGATGAGCCCCAGAGTACTTAAGTGTATCCAAAGTCTTTACAAGTGAATCAGCAGTCAGATGCATTGGGATAGCCATGAGTTTCACCAATCCATGGTCAAAAGAATCTGGTTGAAGGAGCCTAAATAGCAGAAACAGAACAGGTCATGTTCTTTCTGATGGATGGTCTTGATAAACTGCTTTCGTGCAGACTGTTCCCACCTTATCTACAACTGCAAAAATGGGTGCATTCCATAGTAATCCTTTTGAAGTGGTGGCAACCTTCTTTATTTTAGTGACTGCCATGGCTGATCTCTGCTTTCCCCCCACAAGTGCATGCATGGGGGATATGAAGTGACAGGGAAGGGCACATAAGGTGTGCCTGGATTGCCATGTGTAATACCACGCCATGCTGTGAATCAATAGAAACTGGTGGTAGGAACCCAAAATAGCAGAAACTGTGGATGGCATGCTTTCTCCTGGGTTCTCTGGCCGAAGCAGAATGAGACCCTGCATAGAGTAAAGAATTATTACAACTGGTCTTCCATGAAGGTGGGATCAGGCGTAACGATACCATAAATAACGTGATAATATTCTTTTGTATCCTTATTTGATTGAACAGCCTGTGCAGTGACCGAAGTTATAGCAAGTGTGACAAAATGCTCAGCAATTGTACAGGGAAAATTGACGGTTGTGAAACATTATGCTTCACCCAGCACAACTGCTAGTCCTGCAGTGATGCGGATTTAAAGGTGAAAATAGCACTCAAATTAATCATATACCTCCTTCATGTCGTATGGTAGCCTAGATGAATGCCAGGGTATAATTGCCAGGGATGTGTAAACCAGTACAGAAGCATCCAAACAACAGTAGCACAGTAGTACCAAAATAAAATGAGTGTCCACAGAGAGTTCTTATGAAAGATAAGTACTTTACTTAAATACAGACAATTGGTCATCAACACTAAACAATGCCATCTTTGTAAAGCAAAAACACAGATCAATGCAAATGTATATGCGGGTGACTCTGGGTATAAATCACAGTAGGGAGGAAAAATAAGCATACATGCAGAAAAAACATATATATGCAATCAGGGTTATTTAGATATGTCTTTTGAAAGTGAAATGATGTCCTAGCTGTCTGTTAGGGTCCGAGATACAAAGACCAGCCAGCCAGTACCTAGAATAGCCTCTGTTACAGTCCTCTAGACCATTCAAACCCTACCCGAGTCTTTTGTAGTGGTTCAAAAACATTGTGCTGGTCTTCTTCAGGCTTTTTCTATGGTGTGAGTGGCATCTTCGAAGCAGCAAGTGACTGGACTTGATTGCAGAGCCTATCCATGCATTACTGTTCCTGGGCAGATGGAAGAGCCTGTCAGTGTCCAGTTGCAGGCAGTGGTGGTCCCATTTGTCTCTGCTTAATCCCTGCAAATGGTGGCTTGTCAGCAGGTGATTCAGTTGTGATGTATCAGTGCAGTGAGTCAGTCTTGAAGGTACCGGATCAGTAACAAGTTGTGTCCACTCAATAGCTCCAATGGTATCTCTGGGTGGCTCTGTGTAGCAAAGTGTAGCTTTATGTGGAAATTGATTTGCATCAGCAGTTCAACAGCTCATTAATGCTCAAATTAGCAAATTATGGGTTCTGAAACTAGAATTTCCAAAGGCAGCACCTTTCTGCTTTCAGTATGCTGTGGGTCCTTTCACCTGGCCCCTTGAATGACATTGATGTTTGCCCTGCTTTTCACAGTCATTGGTAATGTTTCAGATATGCTTGCAGGGCAGTGCTTCCTGGGTCGCAGTGTGTTGCAACACAGCAGAATACAACTCTTACAGATTGCATCACATTTGATGCATTCAGCTTCAAGCCCATTACAAAGTCTTTGTGAAGTCTTTAGTGTTCTCTTCATCTTTTTGTGTGCCGTTTTTTACCCCCACCAGCACCACAGGGAGAGGGAGGCAAAGATAGATCACGCGAGAGAGAAGAATCGACTGAGATACAGAAAGAAATAGGCACATCTGGAAGGGAAAGAAGGAAAGATACATCTAGTGATATAGGGTGGGAAAGAGGAAGAGAGGAACTGAAGCTGGTAGGGTGAGTAGGAGACTGGTAGAGAGAGAAAGAGAGAGGGAGAGAGAGAGAGACAGACAGACAGACAGACAGAGACAGAGAGAGAGAGAGAGAGAGAGAGAGAGAGAGAGAGAAAAGAGAGAGTGAGAGAGAGAGGGAGAGAGAAATACAGAGAGAAACAGTGACAGAGAGTCAATGAGTGAGCTATTATAACCGATGAATTGACCATGTCTCAGACTAAAAGAGAATAATTCTG
Organism: Ambystoma mexicanum; assembly: GCF_040938575.1. Lineage (NCBI taxonomy): Eukaryota > Metazoa > Chordata > Amphibia > Caudata > Ambystomatidae > Ambystoma > Ambystoma mexicanum. Next base: position 1,077,962,164 of record NC_090935.1, on the reverse strand, counting down.
ACTGATATGGATTGGGACTGGTACTTTGACTGTGAGATAGGCTTTGACTAACTATGATGGAGAGGCTATGAATGTGACAAATGCAAAGACTGTGATCAGGTCTAGCCCTTTGCCAAGGAATGTTATTAGGACTATCAATGTGGCAGGAATTAGGACTGGGGTGAGGATTAAGTGTAAAATGTGTTCTAGAATCATGTGATGAGGCAAGGGACTGTAATTAGACCTCTGTGAAGGACTGTGACCAAAACTGAGATTAGGACTAGATCCGAAATAAAGACTATGGCCCTCATTGCAACTTTGCCGGTACACGCTAAAAGTGCTGTTAATACCATCTACTGACACTTTTACTGGTCCTGCAAAGTATGATTTTGCAGTAACAGTTGCCAGAATTACTGCCACCGATATGACCTCATCCGGAATTACCAGCATCAGTAACACGGGCAATGAAACTACCGGCAACGGCGGAAACATGTGCTGGTAAAACCTGTACAATGGTATCAACAGCATATAATGGAATTGGATTTACCGGTAATACCGGCAAAACCAGGGCAAAGATAACATCACCTCAGAGCAGCTGATAAATGGACACAGGTGAAGAAAACAAGGCCAAATGTGCACACAATCCACCCACAAGAGGTGGAGGAGGATGAGGATGATGGGGATGCAGGTTGAGAGGTGGAGGCATGCAGTTATCCCTCAAACAAGAGCCACACCCTGGTCTCTCAGTGACCGGCAGATAGAAACTATGTACCGCTTAAACAGGGAGACCTCTTGACCAACATCAAGGAGGACATTGAGAGCTGGATCAGCATCAGGTCAGCCATAACACAGCTGCTAAAGCCGGTGTGGGTCCTGGACTTCCTGGCCAGTTTCATGTTCCAGCACTCTCTGAGCCAGCTACATCACATTTCGCAGTGTGTTTTCCCCAGAGTGGTGGAACAGGTGCTGGAGGCCCTCCTGCACCATGTGGGCCAGCGTGTGTTATGTTAGGTTATGTTATGTTAGCGGGATTTGTAGAGCGCACGCACACCCAAAGGCATCATGGCGCTATGAAGAACCTAGACAGTAGAATACAAGCAGAAGAGGAGCACTCTAGGATAGCAAAGTTTTTAACGTCCGTCGGAAGAGAAGGTGGTCAACAATCTCCCCTCCGCAGGTACAGTTCAACACCACCAATGCCCACTTCTATGCAATTGCAGGAATGCTCAATGTGGTGGCAGCATTGGACTGCACGTGCCCTCCCCCACGACTCAGAGGATGTCTACAGGAACCAGAAGCTATTCCATTCCCTGAATGTCCAGGTCACCTGTGACGACGACCATGTCATCCTGCATTGCTATGATCGATTGCAAGGATCAACACACGATGCAATGGTCCTTTGGAACAGTACGCTGCCAGCCTACATGCAGCGTCACAGAGGACAAAAGGACATGGATGTTGGGGGATTACAAGTACAATACCATCTACCTAGCAGCATCAGTTAAAGGCAAAGTGGGAGGGGTGCAACAATGTCACAAATGCATGTTATGAGAGCACCCTGCAAATGCAGGACCCACCAGCGCACCCCTCAATTCACAGGCCACAACACACTGGAGTATCACATGACTGGAGATGTAGCAGTCACTGACCAGGCCATTTCAAACCCAACAGGCCATCCGCAGTCAATGCACTACAGGTACCAGTATGCAACACTTCCCTGAGCAGTGCAATACACATGCAAGAACTGTAATGTGAGACAGTGTGGGACAATGAGACATGGGACATGCATGCACAGACTGACCATTGAGATTCCACCATCACAGGCAATACCACTGCTGAGCATCATTACTCACACCTGTGTCTTTACCCCTTGTCAGTGACTCTGAATACCTGCTGCTTTCATGGCTGATTACCCCTCTGAGGAATGCTCAGATGTTGCAAGAAGTTGCATATCACAAGGTCCATGTGAGGACCAAATTGACCATCGAGTGGGCCTTAGCACACTTAAGATGCCTAAACTGGTCTGGTGGTGCACTCATGTACAGGACAGAGAAGTTGGGGTAGATATTCCTGGCCTGTGCAATGTTGCACAACATCTGCATCAGGTGCAAAATACCTCTGGCCCCAGGATCTGGTCATTCCTCCATCAGAGGATGATGATGATGATGCAGCACCATCAGGCCCATGCACATAGAGGCCAGGAATGGGTGCATGAACCGTCAAGAACTATTAAATAATTTATTTGACGTTCCCCTCCACTCTGTACACCCCTTGCACCTTTGTAGTCATCACGCACCATCACAATAACATCTTGTTTTGAATAAAGGAATGTCCAGTCAGTAATGCAGGTGTCAACTATGTATTAACTGACAAACAATGTAAATAGACACATTGCCAACATGCCACTCCCCCCACCCAAAATACCACCTCCCCATCCCCAAACTCCCAACCCCACACTCCCCAAACTCCATCTTGACAAATAACCCCTCCCCATCTGCAAATAACCCCCTACCCAAACCCCCTCCTCTCCACTGAATGCATGGAAGCACCCAGTAATGTCACAGTCACTTCCTGCCCCTCTCTGGCATTGTGCCCATTGGATGCTCCATTGGGGCCCGGAGTCTCTGCGAGCAGTGCCGTGGTCTACCATGCTGGGAGCTCTCAGTTGTCCCGACAGATGACGATGGGCCAGACCCAAGGCCATGCATGCTTTTTATGGGTTAGCTGTAGGGCATGGGTCATGGCCTCTGCTGTGGCAGAGGCAGTCTCATTTCCCTCATGTACTCTTTGGGTAAGGGTGAGAAAAGCAGCAGTGGCATGGCCCCTGGAACAGGCACTCCTACTGCAGGAGTCCTGCAAGCATTCACGCATGAGGCACATCTTCTCCAGCTGCTGGTGTGCCAGTCTCATCAGCTTTGCATGGCGCTCCTCAATAGCATGCAGGCATGCTGGGCTGTGGCAGTGGAGGGGGGCTGTGCAGTATTATAGGGCTAAAACACAGGGTCAGGTAGGGGGTGTCCTCCTCCTCCTCTTCCTACTCCTATTCCTCTTCCTCCTCTCTGCTGTACTTTCCACGATGGCCTGGTGGTTGCTGTGCCCATGGAGGGTCATTGGAACCACTGACCACAGGTGTGTGGATGTCAGCAGTCGCATGCAATGCTGCTGCTTTGCCACTTTCAGTGGTGGTGGTGTTGCTGCAGCTGGAGATGGTGGTGCTGGCCCAGCTGGAGGAAGTGCTGCTGCTGCAGCTGGAGGTGGCAGGGCCTTTACAGCTGGTGGTGGTAGTGTTGCTGCAGCTGAGAGTGGTGGGGTCTTTGCAGCTGGTGGTGGTGCTGCAGCTTGGGTTGATGGGGCTGTCACAGCTTGTGAGGGTGGTGCTGGGGCCTTTGCAGCTGGTGGTGGTGGTGCTGCTGCAGCTGGTGGTAGCGTGGCCTTTGCAGGTCTGCTTGCACCACCTGCTGGGTCTGATGTTGAATTGTACAGGTACATCGTTGTCAGACGATGGGATTATTTGGGAGAGATGAGCACACTGTTAGTCTTCTGGAAGTCATATCTGCGGGCTTTCATTGCACTCATGCTACATTGTTTGTGTCCTGCTCTTGTCATGTGGCTTCTGTGGTCTGTTTGCTCTGATGTGTGCATTGTATGTGTAGGTGGTGGGAGTGCACATTAACTGTTGGTCTGCCAAGGTGGCTTGTTTTTGGATGTGTGATGGGACTATGTTGATTTCTGTCCTGTTCTCCCTTGGCACACATGGACACTCATCATGTTTCCATGTGTGGGACTGTACATTATTTCTACAGTGCTTGTGCATGTCTACATCTGACTGAATCCCCAGACATGTGTTTGTGTGATCAGGGCATTTGCCATGACTGACATGTGTTGGCTCTGATCCCTTGCCCATTTGGTGTTTCTCTACCTGGGGATGCAGGTTATTTGGACTCAACATTTGCTTTTAAATGGGGTTTGTTGTACTTACCACTATCACCTTTTGTCCCAGCTCCTGCCTTTGCTGTCCCAACTCCCGCTCTGCCCTCTTTGTGCATGATAGAGCTGCACATCTCCTTCCAGGACATGAGGGTCAGGGCTGACACTGTCCCTCCTCCTGTGGCAGCAAATTCCCTCCTGTGAGTGGCTAGGAGGTTGCGGACCATCAGCTGAAGGTCATCCCACCACTTGTGGTAGTCTTTTGGCGTGTGGGGTACAGTCTGCAATGCCATGACCCTGTCTGCCACCTCCTGACAGATGGCTTTCTTCCTCCTATGGCTGGTTCTCCTTTTGCCAGCCCCAAACACGGCCTCTGCTTGAAGCACTACTGTGCCTACAAGTGCAGTCATCTCCACCTTTGCAAACTTGCCTCCTTAGCTGGATGTCAGGGACTCGAGATTTCTTATCCCCAGATATGTTGGCACTTCCAGTTAATGGTGGATGGCAGTTGGAAGTGGGGGATGCAAAGTTGAATGACTTTTCAAAATTGCTGCATGCGAGCTTCCCGTTCCGGTGTCAGTAATTCCTTTGGCAGAAATTCTGGAAGTCTGGGTGCTTATATCACTATTAACGGCACATTTCTGATGGTAATACTGGCACATTGCTGCTGATGTCGGTACGGTAATTCTGGCGTTCAGGTATTACCATTCCCGCCAGTGGGCTATGCCATTGCCCGAGGATGCGTAATGCACCAGTAATTCTGGGGGTTGCACTGCTGTTAATGGTGATGCCAGCAGCCAGGAATTACCAGCTTTTTAGCTGCAATGTTGTAATGAGGACTTCTGCCTGTGGAAGGACAAGGACAGAGACTGTGATGAGGACAAATACTGCAATGAGAACTGTGACTAGGACACTGAATAGGACTAACATGAGGACTAGAACTGTGATGATGATGAGGGCTGTGAAATGGAGTAGTGCTGTGTTGGGAACTGGGGCTATGACTGTGCCAACCACTATTAAGATAGTGACAAGGACTAGGACTGTGATGAGGACTAGAAATATGACTAGGACTAGGAATGTGACAAGAGCTGCAGAGATACAAAATCTGGATGTATGCCAGGCTTGTGAAATGTCCTTAAACTGGTGTGTGGATAAAACAGATGTGTCAAGGTTCAACTCTCTCCACTGCTCCAAGGCAGGCTGCACCTGACGCTCACACCACCTGTGCCAATTCACAAGACACAGATGCACCATATCAACCACTACTCCTCCTTCACCACTCATCTGCCCAACTAATTGTCCTTATCTTCATTCCCCTTATGATGTTTTCCTGGTGGTCCACATCTTTTATCGCAGAGGCTTCCCTAAGGTGTGTCAGGATGATGATGCCCTTTTCTATTTCTCTAACACCTTACTCCTCAATAGCCACAGTCACAAGGATGTCCATGCCTTTAAGTGGCTTAGAAGTGGCATTCTGGTCTTGTTGCATTTTGGCGGGGTGTTGTTCGTAGAAAAGAATCACAGAGAATATGTGAGAAAACTATATATAGCACCTTTTTCCATTTATATGGCCTCAACGCACTTGTGGTGGGAATGCCCTCAGGGACCAAAGTCCAGGTGTGGGAACATTCTTAGACAAGGCTTCCAATGCGTGTGTGCATTTGGGCAAGATGAGAAATTACGTGGGCTGGCTAGGCTCCAGTAAGCAACCCAAGAGTTCAGGCATGTGGATGGGTGCTGAGGGAGGTCACAACAGTACACTAGTGCAATAGATTTGTTATCTGTCCAGCTAGACTGAATGTTTCGCAGTCGTTGCTGCATTCTAAAGTGTGTGGATGGAAAGCCGTGCCTGCCGCAGATGTCGACCGAAGTGGTGCCTCTATATGTACCTTAAGATCGGATGGAGCTTACTTTTGATCCCGATGTGCAATCTAATCATCTGTGTGAAAAGACAAGCTACACTCGTAGGACATTCTAGGAAATAAAGACAGGCTACGCTCAAAGTCCTCTAGGCACAAATAGACCAGCCATCTAAGTATGTCCTCTACGCATGGCAAAAGTCTACCTTGGGTGCAGGGATCATAGGATTCCCAGAGTGCAATAGACAGGCTACCCTTATAGTCTTACCATATATTTTAAAAATGCTCATAAAGGCTACCATCACACATCTTCTAAGTGCAATATCAAAGCTAACCTTGACAATTTATACTAGGGCAGTACATGTCCTGGTCTTCACAGTTCTTAGTGTGCAATTGACTTTGAAGTAGTTGGGTGTTTAGGTCATCTGGAAAGGCTGCTTTATCACTAGATTGGAACTGGACATGTTGGTCTAAAACCTCTTTTAATTGTAGTAGAGGTTGTCGTCATTGAGCTTATGAACACCAGTTTAATTATGTTCTGAGAATTGTGTTAGCAATCCCCATAGCTCTGCTGGTATGCTATTGTTATGGGTTCTCAATGTGTGGAGCCAAGGTGGGATCTAATGGACGCAAACACAGTGCTGAAATTCGTGCACGGTGCAGCTATCATAATACATTTCTTTGGTGAAGTACTGGCTACCATTAAATTGTCACTGTGCACCAGTCTGAGGGAAGGCAGCAATTAGGTGCCACATGCTGCTGGGAGCGCTGTCCTTACGCTCTATTTCTTCTTTTGACCATTATTTGTGTATTTCATTTTGAAACTTCACTTGCTTTTAACCATGTACTTTTAGCATCTGATTTTATTTTCTACTGTGTACTTATTGTGCCTTAGTGGTAATACAGTAATTTGTATGTGCTGTAAGACACACTGCCATCCCTCGGTATTGCTACCGAGACTTATCAGGGTTGTTAAAGGCAGACACGTGTCAAGGAACTACAAGTCCCATCGCACTTGTAGTCCCTCAGTGACAGTAAATCAATCCGACAGGCGCATCAGCGCTGGCGCGTTGGGGATGGTCAGAGACGGTATTGGGGGAAATATAAAATCAGTCCTTCACCCATACCTAACAATTAGGGGCCACATGCTGCTGCAAGCGCTGTCCTTCCGCTCTATTTCTTCTTTTAACCATTATTTGTATATTTAATTTTGAAACGTCACTTGCTTTTAACCCTGTACTTTTAGCATCTGATTTTACTTTCCACTGTGTACTTAATGTGCCTTAGTGGTAATACAGAAATTTGTAAGTGCTGTAAAAAACACTGCCATCCCTCTGTATTGCTACTGAGACCTACCAGGATTGTTAAAGGCAGACACGTGTCAAGGAACTGCAAGTCCCATATTACTTGTAGTCCCTCAGTGACCATAAATCAACCCGACAGGTGCGTCAGCGCCAGCACATCAGGGATGGTCAGAGACCGAATTGGGGTATATATATAAGGTCAGTCCTAAACCCATTCCTAACAATTAGGAGCCACATGCTGCTGGAAGCATTGTCCTTTCGCTCTATTTCTTCTTTTAACCATTAGTTGTGTATTTAATTTTGAAACTTTGCTCGCTTTTAACCCTGTTCTTTTAGCATCTGATTTTACTTTCTACTGTGTACTTATTGTGCGTTAGTGGTAATACAGCAATTTGTAACTGCTGTAAGACACACTGCCATCCCTCTGTATTGCTACTGAGAGTTACCAGGGTTGTTAAAGGCAGACACGTTTCAAGGAACTACGAGTTCCATCATACTTGTAGTCCCTCAGTGACCGTAAATCAACCTGACAGGCGCGTCAGCGTCGGCACGTCGGGGACGGACAGTAGCGGTCCGTAAAAAAGTACAGAGAGGTACGGCCCCATTACTCTGCCCCAAAAATGGGTTTACAAGAAGTCCTTGATGCCATTAAATGTGCCAGACATATATCTGAGGTAAGAAGTTTGTCGTTCACTGAAAAGGCACTAGACGCTCCCTCTATGTTAAAACATAACACGGCTAAAAATCAGAACGATATTTACTGTGTGCCTGTTTCTCCACTCACACATTCTTCTTTTCCTCTGGCTTTATTCGGGGGAAACGCGGGGGAACCTCAGGCCATAACTCTGCTAATGAACAAACTAGACAATGCTCAAGCTCACACCATGAGTAAGGAGATCCTGAGTGATGAGCTCATTGTTAAGCAACCTGTACTTGTGTTGTCTGCATCTAGCCTTGGGATGCCAGTGATATCTGAAGGCACGGATGACTATTTGTTCCGTGAGGTAGCTTTCAAGGCCCACAGGATGGAAGTGCCCTTGTCTCATGATGCTGTCAACCATAATAGGGCTAAGCAGGAAATACAACCATACACAATTTCTGTGAAACTAAAATGATGTCTTCTAAACACTCAGGGCCTCATCACGAGTTGGGCGGTAAGGCCGGCGTTATTATCGCTGGCAGTATTAGCCCTAGCGCCAAACCCCCCGGTGCTATTAGCGCCGGATCACGGGTTTGGCGGTAATGGAATTCCCCATTCCCCACTGAGCCCATTCGGGAAAGCACCATTCCCCATTGGGCTCAATGGGGAATTTTCACACTCTTACCGCTGGTGGGAAATCCGCCGGCGGTAATAGCGCTAATTTTAGGCGGATTTCCCCCCAGCTCAGAGCTGGGGAGAAATCTGCCGAAGCCCTGATTTGGTGGACCCTTAAATCCAGCGGTAATAGCGCGACCGCCGGATTGAAGGGTTACCGCCAAGCTCCTGATGAGGCCCTCAGTCTCTTGTCAAGCACGCAGTGGATGGGCAATACTGCAGTGCCTCACAAAGCGAGGCAGGGTAACTGCTGTTACCATCAGCAGGCCCGGAGAGGGGCAACCCAACCTCTCCCCCTCCCTGCTCCTCTCCTCTTCCCCAAGTTGAAGAGACACGCAGTCTGTACAACACAATGCTGAGGAAGGGTGAGATGTGAGCAATCACCTCACCCTTCCGTCATGTAGCAAGCCACCTAAGGAAACCAACAGGCAGGCAGGGGCCAGGTTCAAAGACCTGCCCCCCCCGGGGGGCTAGATAGTCGGCTATCTGGCCTGGGGCTGAAACATAACAGCCCCCACTACTATACATATCAAAGACCCAGGGCTCCCCTGGGTCTTATAAATACAAAGCAGCATGCTCTGAGAAAACACAATCAGTTTGTGGACCCTGAACAGGGACCCAAACACACAGGAGGTGCACTGTTTACTCAGTGCCTTCCAAACCTTTGCTTGTTTACCACAACACCCTCCCACCCTACAAATAAGGGAGAAGAACAAAGGAAAAGAAGTACTGGGCACTGTACGGTGCCCACAACAAGTCGTGGGACATGAGAAGGCGGGCACGGGCCAGAGGGGGTAACCCCAAGACCCGGGTGCCCAAAAGTATTGTTATTATCTATGATATGTGATTATTGTTATTTGCATAACCATATCTGTACAATAAAACCTACGGCCTTTTATTGCCAACACTTGACAAACAATGTGTGAGACAAATTATTCTGGGTGAGGGTATGGGATGGGCAATTTATAAATATTCATGCATATGGGTTCAGCAGCTAAGTTGCTGACAGGATTCAGGATCTAGACCTGGACATCCTGTTTCTGAATGAAGCATGGATGACAGAATCCTTGCATCATGCTATGCTTCTGCTACTCCCGATGGATACTCAGTCCTCAAACCCCCCGTGAAGTGGGAAGAAGAGGGGGGGTGGCCATTATCTTCAAGAATAATCTGAAGCTTTATACAACTAATTGTCCAAACTCAGACAATTTTGAGGCCTTAATGGTAAAACTGAATATGAGTCCTGTATCCTCTATTAGTATATTGCTAGTATATCAGCCCCCAAGAACTACCCCACTGTTTAAGGAACAATTATTGGCCACTATAGGTAATCTATCTAAGGACACCATTTCATTTGTTATCCTTGGAGACCTTAATTACTGGTATAACAATCCTCTTGACGAGGATTCCAAGGATCTAACAATGTCCCTAGGCCATTGGGTTTACACAACAGGTCCATAGTGCTACCCATAGTAGTGGCAATATATTGGACTGGATTGTGACAGAAAACCTGAAACTAAATATATCTGCCATAGTTGAATGCATCTGGTCCGATCACTATTTTGTTAACTTTGAATGTTTTACTCATCCATCAGAAATACACATGTCAAATAAGAACAAACCTCTTAAGACACAAGAAAAAAAATGCTTGGTGACAAGCCATTCACGACTGATTCAATAGTAAAAACGAAAAACATCAACAGGCCATTTAAGAACAACTACAAACCTTTTCTAATAATATCCTGGCACCAGAGTTAGCGGTTCAATGTGCAAAAACTCCCTCTGAAGTTTTCACCTCTGAAAGGGTATCAGAAGTCGAGGTCCTTGAAATTATCCATAAACTGAAGCCCTCCTCCTGCAAGGGAGATGTTTTTCCGGCCAAGCTTTTCAAGGATTTTGCCGAAACTCTGGCCCTCTGGGTCAATCACTTTGTGAATCAATCTTTTGATGAATCCTACGTTCCAAACAATATCAAGGAGGTATGGATTAATCTGCTTATAAAGAAAGACAATCTTGATCCCTCAGTGCCCGGAAACTTTAGAACCATCATCAATGTACCATTTTTATTAAAGATATTCCATAAGAATGCATACAAACAATATAAAAAATGTATAGAAAATAATAACATTCTTGCAGAGGAACAATCTGGCTTTCGTGCCAATCATGGCACTGAGACAGCTCTCTTGGATCTCCAGACTAACATTGCTTGAGCTATGAGCCGATACACTAACATCTCAGCTGAGAGGAGAAATCTTCATTGGCTCCTAGTTGGACAGAGAATTAAATTTAAAGGTGCAGTATTAGTTTTTAAATGTATATCTGGTACTGCACCAAAATACCTCTCTGATAAAATAAAGAAAGCTCCTCTTAGGAGAAACCTGCGTTCAAACAACAATCAGAATTTATTCCAACCGTGTCAACTCTTAAAAAGAGTCGGCAGTACCAACTTTAGTTTCTGGGCCCCTAAGGTCTAGAACTCACTTCCTCTTTCTGTAAAAAATTGTGGATCTATCAACAAATTTAAAAAGCAGCTCATGACCTGGCTGTTTGACGAAGGAACAGAGTAGTACCTGCCCTATTTCTTGTATTGCCGGGAATCTGCACCTCACCAGTCTTCCTTGTTCCTTAGTGTTCTGTTCATCCTTGTGAGCGCTCTGAGGCCTTTGGGCGATTCACCTCTATACAAAAAACAAAGATAGATAGATAGATAGATAGATAGATAGATAGATAGATAGATAGATAGATAGATAGATAGATAGATAGATAAATAGTGTACACTGGGTGGTGTGTGGATTGATTGAGTGGGGTGGCCGCTGCGACAACAATTTGGCATCCGTCTGTGGGTGTATGGCTTGATGGGAGGATGAGTGTGATATAAAAAGGAATCTTGGATAGAAAATAATTAAAAATGCCAAATGAGAACAGGTAGCATCTGGAAGGAGGCACATAAGCGCTAGCCAGGGGTACCAGTGACTTGCTGTGTCTAGGAAATTAAGCGGTGAGCATGTGAATGTGAAGTATAAATAGTGCCCTGGGCAGTAACTTATCAATGTCATTTATATTTCAGGAAAATGTTTAGAAGATATTTCCTAAAAATATTTAAAGGAATCATTCTAGAACAATATTGGCAACAACGTGTATGGTAAGGAACCAAAGACCAGTACACATACAGGTGGGTCATGCATCCTCATATCATTCAACATATCCACACCACTAAGTATTTTCTCTTCAGCGGAAAACACTACATACCTAGGAAAAGTCCAATACCATTCACGACATATGATTAGTGGTGTACCACTGTAAAACCATTATAATTGTCCCCTGATTTAACATCTACATGCCACTACTCGTTACACTTCTCAGAGTCCTCAACGTTCACTTGTACTATATTTGCAGATGACACAAACAATGACTTCAAACTTGAAACAAACACATTGGCTCTGCTGAATAGTCGCATGACAAAAAACACTAACATTGGAGCCTCCAAAACACAAGTCCTGATCAGCCTGACCCATGGAAGAAGCACTACAATGATCCCATACCATAAAGAAATGGGAATCCTCATGGAAACAAGCAAAGCCATGGAGAAGCAGAGGCACTAACAATTAAATCACTGACCTGGAAAGGATTGTTAAACATGAGGCCTGCATCTCAATTTTCCACACGCTCTCACACAGAAAAGAGCACTCAGCATAGCATGCAAAATGCAGTTGTTAGGCTTCTTCTGTGTTCTGGCAAGAGATGAACTCAAAGCGCTAGCATTGTAAGCAGACTACTGGCTGACACACAGACAGCAGACTAATTTCGAGGCACTCTGTACTATGTTATTTAAATAGCTTAGGCCTGCAAACCATACAAGGAGAAATAACACATAACATACTTGAAAAGGATGCACATACCCAGACAGAGGGTGTTAGATTACAGAAGAAAGAGCTTGAACCCAGCACTTTAGCAGTCATCGACAGCATAGAGTGGTACTACATTCTGTAAGGAATCAACATATTACTTGTTAACCTTGTGTTCCAGTAGGAGCGTCATTTCTGGCACTGAATATGGGTAGGCCGACAGGCAAAGAGATGTTTTAAACAGCATCTTTGTAGAAAAAAAAAATCGGGGTCCCATACCAAGCACGCAGATACAGCATCACATTAAATGATCACTGAAAACTCATCCGACCTAACAATCAACCAGATAACAGAGGGCTCTCGTTCAAAATTGTCCACAATTGCCCAGACTAACACGCCATGATTCTGTTGCACATGCAGGCTCACTGATTATGCATTAGCTGTGTTGTTTCACCTAATATCCATGGCCTACTGCCATGCCATGAATGTGTAACCCATCCAATAGTGTATTACAAGAAGTGGTTGTAGAGTTGCTTTTTTTCCAGTTGCATTTCAGGACCACGAGTCTCCCGATTTGCTATACCAGCTGTACAGAATTATTAGTGTTATAGCAATCAGGGTTAGCTTGCCGAGAATAAACAGTGTATACAAGAAGCGAGTATGACACAATAATTTGATTCCAGGGATGTCTACACAGATTTTGAGAAAATCACAGAAGGAAATCACAGCATCGCTCAAGCTTAGGCACACCCCAAACAATGGACCTTGTCAATATCACAGACTGAAACCATACCAGTTGGCTGACCGTATACATTAGTAGCAGAAGTTTTTTAGAGCATCCTTTACCTATGGCAACATATTAGCTGTCACAAAATGGCACACAAGTGCCCACTAGAACACAACTCAATAAACCTGAATGGATTGGATACTGACTCTTTCAGATCAGTTTTAGGTACGCAGTCAATATGCCTCCACACAACACTTCAATCAGGAGCACCCTTTATAATGTGCTCTTGTCATATTAGTCTTCCCAAATTGTTTCCAGCAGATGTGGCAGAGCAATCCCACACAGACAATCACCGTGAACTGTAAATTACAACAATAATAACACTAAATTCCGATAGCTACCACCACCTTCATCCTAATTTTGAACTCCAATATTAGTACTCCTCAAGCACCTCCCAATTACAGAACTCTAATTCAATCTACCAGCACTTGTACACTATTTACATGAATCCACTCCATCAAATAGCAGTTTTATGCCAGTTTATTCCATGTTCACCTCTTTAATCTAAGCAAAGATGCTCAGAACACATTGCATTGCAACACTGATCGCGTAGCACCTCGATTAGGTGTTCGTGTATCTTGGAAAATATCTTGTGAGGGACTGCATATTGGCTTATCAGGATACTGGTTTATAGGCTGCACATTTCTCTATTGCAAACTTCATTATCAATGATGAGCATAACCACAATATATAATTTATTTTACACTAGTACGTACATAGTGCAAACCTTAGGTCAGTCTTCCAACTCTCTGATATTGCACAGGAACCGATGTCGGCCGGCATCAACCCTTCGCCTCCCTCAGGAGGTAATCAGGTGTTGAGAAGGCAAATGAGCTAAGAACATTTAGAGAGGGGTTGTTTTCCCCTGAGCGGGGTGCGGAACACCAGTGGCTGTGGAAGAGAAGGGAAATCAGTATCCAGACTCACCCAAGGACATCCCCGCTACCCAGTTGTCCAGGATCTCCTGCAGTCCCCCAAACTGACCAAGGTGGAAGGTCATATGGGTGTCCAACACTGGCAACGGAACTCTCACAAGGAACAGGCAGATATTGACTGACAATATGAGCATTTTTTGAAAATATTAACAGAAACGAGTCACAAAAACGAGCACAGCATGTGAGGCCTTTTACTGAAACCACAACAGCCACTGAGACCATTGACGAATTATGTAACAAGGCAAAGTGAGGGGGCATGCAGCAATCTTCAGAAGAAGGAGGTTTTCACAGGTGGGCGAGGACTTCTGCTGAGAGCTGAGCATGAGCGGAGAAACTTCAGGCAAGATTAACTCTAGCTGCTGTGGCAATAGGCAGGATTGAAACCTACAGAGGCAGTGGGCCGAAGAAAAATCAGACCAATTTCTGACAGCATTCCACCTCAGAAGACTAGGCTTTTCGGTATGGAAGAATTGGAATGTTGGAAAAGCTGACAGAGCCACTGGGACAGAACATGAGGGGCAGTTTCCCCAGAGCATTCTTTGGGACCAAAATCCTTCCAGTGGATCAGGTATTCAAGTGCCCTCACATGTTGGTATCAAAGCCCAACTCAGTCTCAGGTACTCAAGAATTGTAAAATGTAATATCAGAGCTAAACATGAAACACTTCACATCGAGTGACACTGCAGAATCTAAAGCTTCTTGCTCTTATGCCACACATACACTTATACTACATGCACTTAGTGTGATCTGTGTCCTTAAGGCTCTCTCACACTTGCTAGCCCCCCACCCGAACTGTGGTTACTTCTGAACTGTGATCTGTGCCCTTAAGGCTCTCTCCAGCTCTCTAACCCCCCACCCCCCAACTGTGGTTACTGTTGTACTGTGATCTGTGTCCTTTAGGCTCTCTACCACTCTCCAGGACCCCACCCCGCTGGGGGTACCCCTTGTACTATTGAGTTGTACCTGTCTGCCCCTTCTGTGTGTGCCCTACTGTGTGACCCCCCTCTGCACATCCCGCATCTTCTCTCTTTCACTCACTCCCTCCTCCTCCTCCTACTTCCTCCTCGCACCCTCTATGGTGCTTTCCGTCTCCCATATTTTCTCTAACTGATACTCTAACTCCTATCCTATCCCGCTCATTTAGTCAGGTAGGAAGAAGTTCAAGAGGGACATCCTGGTCTCCAAACCAGGCCTCCCTGTCACTGATACCTACATCAGTGATTCCTCCAGACAGACTATTACCAACATCCCCATCATAGTCATTCCGTCTCCAGAGCTACAGACCCCGCATACAGTCTCTGTTCCCTATCCTTTTTCCTCCTCTCCCATTAATGGTGGCAAGCAGTGGGAAGTCCTCTTGGCCTCCTTCCACTCCTCCAAGACCATCATTAATGTCTATCTGAATGGCAACGTCTTGGTCCAGGGCCCTCAGCACAATCTCCTCCTTTTTGATAGGCGTATACTGTGTCTTATCAACTTCCTTACTTCTCCTGCTACTCTTTCCAGCTCCTCTCTGGCTGCTCCACCATTTCCTTCTTCTGCCACCTCTTTGGCACCCTCCCCATCCTCTCTGTCTACTTTGCCATCTCCTTCTACCTCCACTGCCCACTCTTGGTCCCCTCTACCACCTCCGCAGGGAAAACCTAAAGCTTGTACCCCTCCACGGAAGTCCTTTGAATGTGGCAACCAGCTCAATGTCGCTACTCTCATCTCTCGCTCTGCTGTCAAATGCTCCTCTGACATCTGCCACCTCCTAAAAAGAACTTGACCTGGATGTCCTTGCTCTCACCGAGACATGGTTCACAGCCTGCTCTGTCACAAGTTTTGACACCCTCCTCCCTGATGGCTAAAACATGCTCTCCGAACCCAGAGCCAACAGTCCCGGAGGGGGAGTAGCTTTGATCTTTCCAGAGTGGGTCCCTGCTTCTGTCCTTCGTACGCAGGCCTACTCCTCCTTTAAATGTGTGGTCTTCCGGCTCTCTCTCTCTTCTGGTCTCTCTCTGACTGTGGCCACCATTGACAGGCCACCTGGCCAGGTCACCCTCTTCCTCTCAGAGTCGGCTGACCTCTTCTCATCTCTCCTGGCCTCTACGAATCAACTTCTATTCCTCATGGTATGGTAGTGCTTATTTACAAAGCACCTATACACAGGCAGTTTTTCAAAGCGCTCAAGGAGGGTGAGAACACGGGGAAAAACAACAGTCGGTCAGAGCCCTTGAAATTCTAAGACGATAACGGTCTGCACAGGCAGACTAAGTGAATATGATACATTTAACAGTTGAGATACAGCAAATAGGCCTGTAGAGAAGGTGGTAAATACACCCACTTCAATCGCCCCGTCCCTTTTACCTGTATGCTGGAAACAAAAGTATGCAACGTATACAGAGCAGCTGAATCAACAAAGAGCAGGGTATGGACTACGTCCAGTCCCAGTGAAAGGACCAATACCTAAGAGAATCTGGGAGCCGAGGTACCTATTGAGACAACCATATCTGCATACCAAGAATTATGATGGCCATTTGAACGAGATCCCTGAAGAAGCAGAACCAATAAACGGCAAGGATAAATGGTACTGTTACCAGTCACTGCCAAAAGTACATAAAAAGATGCTGTGATCAGAAAATGCAGATATTCTATAAGGCAGCAAGAAAGCAATAAGGATAAGGGACATCTTGGGCTCAAGGTGTAGAAACGTATGCCATAGAAAAAGATGAAGATATTAAATAATTTTACATGTGTACCAATGCAGAAGAAAAGCAAGAAGCAAATTAATCGTTATGCTAGCTCCAAGCTTTTATTAAAATAGTTTGCGCAAGTGCCAATGTACACATAAATAGGAATAAGAAGATTATGGATGTTTGCACTAAACGTATTAAAGCGGGTTGGACATTAGCAAAAAGGCCTCAGTTTGCTGTGTCACAGTTTTAAAGAAGACATTGAATTACAGAAGCAGAACTCAGGAAGGTGAGGTTGGATGAGCCCCAAGAAGCCAGGGTCTTATCAAACTGGAGTAAACTGACTTTGGATACAACTCGTGTGAAAGAACAAACCTCCTATTCAGAAAGACTGAACATAACAAGGATGACGTAAGAGGACTATTGGAATAAAATATTAAATACACAAAAAGGCTTGATTTTATGGTCTCTAGTCACATGGAAGCATGAAGTAGGTGAACAAGATGATCAAACCTACGCACGGAGGCAGACTGTGCTGCTCACTCCCTAATTTTCTCAGAGCTAAGAACACTCTCAAGGACGAAGTTCAAAAGCCTAATTGACAGTAGACCACTGAGGTGATGATGAATTGATATGCTAATTGGTGAGAAGCTAAAGTTAATGCAACCTCACCAGCATCTGGACTACCAGCCTGTAAGCTGCTAATGTAGGCGGAAAAAGTAGAGGACCTGTCTATTTAGGGGTCCTATAGTGTGAAAACCAATGGAACGTTGCATATTTAGTGACGTTCATAGTGGTCATTTTTAGAGGAGGGTTTAGTTGTCCACATGATTTTAAACAACCAATCATATAGTTACACTTAGACTAGTATGGATCATATATTTAGATGTTCCCCCAAACCCAGTCACTCCCTCCGTTAGGTTTCTGTAGTTTGCCACGTAGTATGACATTGGTAACACATAGGTTAGACGTCAGCGATGACAAATTTTGCTTATAAAAATACATTTTTTTCTTAAATGTTTGAGAGTTGAAGATCGAGCGTTCGCATTGATGTTCGTTATGCTCGCTGTTTTAGATACATGATTTTAAAACAGTCTACCTTTTGTCAACTTCCTGAGTCGGCTCTATTATTTGGTGTATGAGTAAGATCTGCATCCCCATCCATCTCAAAGGTAATTGCTGCTCATAAAAGGAGCTGGACAGTCCAGTTCACTTGGTATCAGAGGATGGTTTATCCTCTTTAGAGTCCCGGTAATATCGAACAACCTTTGCCATGTGATGGGTACCCTATTTTCAGATAGAATCCCTCCCACATCTACGTGAAGTGGAATGATCGGAAGGTTGAAGAGGCGGGAAAAAAGGCAGATGATCCCGAGGTTCGGAAAAAATTAAACTGAGTGAGCTGACAAAAGCACAGGTGAAGAGTGAAAAAAAGAGAGTAACAGAGGGAGGCAGGATAAAATATAACGCACGAGTAAGTGTATAATATATATGGGAACAAGATATTGATTTGAGTGTGGCCAAGCAAAGAGATAAATCATGAGAGTGGCCACGATAGTAGAATACGCCCTGGTCTGCGTCTTTATGATGTAACAGAAGAAGTTTGAACCCAAAGTTCCATAGTGGAATCATAGGAACGAGTCCCGGTTTAAGACGTGACCAAAGGGGTAACTTAAACTCCAATCAGAGTGGTTGTAGAGGGCAAATAAGTATTGAGAAGAGAATTAGAAGAAATCTATGTAACCGGTTGAGTTTGTCTGTTTGTTTTATGTGGTTTTATGAGCAATGACGTCATAAGTGGAAAAAATTATTTGTTTCACTAGAATGGAACCTGATGGTTATTTTAAGTAAGATTAAAGTAAAAAAAAATGTGATTAGTGGGATTGGAGCTTGCGACGAGTGATGCTCGCTCATATTGTGTTGTTTTTTCCTGAAGCGTGTTTTAAGAACTGTGATTAGAAAGTAAAACGAAGTGCCACACAAAAGACTAATGGTAAACAAGTTAAGGATGGAGGATATTACTCCACTTACACATCTTTGTAAGCAGTTCCCAAAACATGCACCCAAGCTTAAACAGTATAGTGCGGAATGGGTTAAAGGAACCATGGATAAAATGTTTATGCCGTGGCCACAGGGAGGCTCACTATCAAAGGCAGTCTTTCAGCATATGGCGACATATCTGCATGCATCATACACAGGAATGAAGCTAGAAAAGCGATTAGCTAGTTTAGAACTTTGGAAGATGTACCAACAGAAGATGGAGGAAGAAACTCCTATAGATTGGATGCTTAATATATGCAAAGACGGGTGTGGGGAGCCCTCTGCTCCTCCTGCCCCAGCTGAAAAAGGAGACGAAAGTAATAAAGATGATGGGTTATATCCATTGAGAGAGCTTAAAGCAGCAACAGGATATAACAACGCAGCATATGAGTCATCTGTGCAAAGCAGTGACAAAGGCTTGGAGAAAGATACTGCGAAAGATGTAATCTCTAAGGTCCCCAGGGACAAGGAGAGACACAATAAAGAAAGAAGTGATCAAGCAAGTACATCTCTGGATATAGGAAGAGAAATACAACAATGGAAAGGAGAAAGAGACAAGGCTGATGAGATAGCGCTTTTACAGAATGAATGGATGGATGGTCAGATTTTATTAAAACTCGATTGTTAAGAGCATTGAGGATGTAAGACAACAGGAAGATCAAGATAAACATGACAATAGAGATAAGGAAAGAGAAGAAAGATTGAAAGACAAAGTGGTAAAAAGAAAGGATAGGCAGAGATAAGAGCGGGAATATCAAGATGAGCAATAGAGAAAACAGGAGAGAGGAGAGGAACAAAGAAAACACAATAATAGAGAGCAATCGATGAGCTGGAAAAGTTAGAACAAAGAAGAATAGAAGCAGAGGAACCGAAATTAAAGGATAAAAGATTGCAGAGGCGAAAATATGAAAAAATATGCAGGGCAAATGAGAGTAGGGATATGAAGAAAAGAGAGGAAGACAGAGTAAGAAAGGAAGCAAGGAAACAAAGAGAGTTTGATGATGATTTTGAACAAAAAATAAGGCAGATAGCCCGCAATCTCGAGCACCTAGAGAAGGAGATAAGAGATCCTGAGCCAGAAATAGCACGGGACGATATAGAGGAATTTTTTCCAGAGTATGA
The DNA here is from genome assembly GCF_040938575.1 of Ambystoma mexicanum. Classification (NCBI taxonomy): domain Eukaryota; kingdom Metazoa; phylum Chordata; class Amphibia; order Caudata; family Ambystomatidae; genus Ambystoma; species Ambystoma mexicanum. The sequence goes on along the minus strand of NC_090935.1, from coordinate 1,077,942,376 downwards.
GTCATTACCAGGCCTGTCTAGAGTAAATCTAGAAGACGAGTTTGACTCAAGGAGCATTGGTGAAGCGATAGATAAAGTATAACTGTCACGACCCTTGACCAAAACCCCCTCTGGCAAAGCCATTGGCCAGGTGGATTCAGGACTCTGGCCTCTAGAACCTGGCATCCTCTTCCAAAACCCTCTTGGGGCCACTCCTGGCGCCTATGGTGCCAGGCTCATACACCATGAAAAACATGTGCTTAGGAACTACTTAATGTGTTGTCAACCAACATGGAGGCATCCACATAGCTTGGTTCCAAGGAACCAAGCTATGCGGTCTAGTGTTTTGGGTGTGGTAGCCTAGGTACTACTTTACCTGTACTATTTTGTTGGGGCTATTTAAACCACACCCGAGCAAGACAACACGCTTCACGTTACTTTGCAGCTTGCAGCGTGACGCTCACCGTGTCCAGCTATTCCCTCGAACCTCGGAGAAGCAGGACCTGCAAGGAGACAAAAGGAACATCATTAGCTCGCAGCATCTTACCTGCAGTCTTCATCTTTAGCCACTCGCAGCTACGGAGAACAGCTTCCTCGAAATCTGCATGCCTCCCGGACAGTAGAGACATTTGCAAATTACGAACTGCTCAAAAGGCTTACCTGGCTGGTCGCCTCTCGGCTGGCACCACTCCGGACATTCCACTCGTGCTGAAGAACACCGCGACCTACAAGGAAGGAAAACACAGGTTAGCAAAGGCAAGACTTTGCAGTGCTGCGTATAGCGCTTACTTACCGCATCATAGCGCTCTTAATGCGCGATCATTTACCAGCGGGGCCAGTTCGCCGCGCTGAAGCTCTGCATACCTAAGGCAGAAAAAGAGACATTTTAAACAAAGAAAGGCATGCAGGATAGCAACAAAACTAAAGAACAGCAATAAACCCTACCTGAACATTATCAAACGGGCTGGCTTCAGTGAAGTAACTGGCCCGCACGCCCATGAAAGACAACGCGCCCCTGCAAAGAAGGCAGGACGGAGAGCACGCCTGACTCTACCACAAGGCAGAACCTTCCCCGCAGACCACATCAGGGCAAAGCTTAGAAGCATACCAGCGAGTAACCCGTCTGGGTGGCGTCCCTGTGGATACCAGGTGAGCGTAACAATATCATGACATTAAGGACCAGAAAGAGTTAAAGGGGAAAGGAAAAATCAATCGACTCGAGAGCACACAGTTATATGATACAGAGGGAGCCTCATGTAGTGCGAGGCCAAAGGAGCTGTATCTAGATAGACTGACTTTGAGCAGAGAAGATGATGAGAAAAGTCACACAAGATGGGCACAGGATATGTCAGATGAAGACAGAGACACCTCCCAAGTGGAAGGAGGAAGGGACGTATGTGGCCCTGAGGGATGCTTTTCAATGGAGAAAGAAGTCAGATGGTCTGATTTAAATGCACCTGTAACAAAGGGTCCAGAGCCACTGACACAGTCAGATGGACCCTAGAGGCAATTCCATAGTGAAAGGGGGGAATCGCCACCTTATGTGAGCAGACTAAGATCACTACCTGGTAGAAGGCGATGTGGTAATATAGTTCCTGCATTAGACAGGCAAATGATGAGAGATGAGAATGAATTCGGGGCATCACAGTTTCTGTTACTGGAAAAAGGAGGGCCACGACCGCAATATATACCATGGCCCCAGATGGACAAAGATAACTTTGGGTGCTGGAAAATGGATACATGAGTTAAAGAAAATGATGGGAGTAAACACGTTAGCCATAGAGGACATTAAAGGTCCCCTTATCATCATACTTGGTGAGAGAGCTGATGACGTATGGACAAGGGTGGGGTACCCTGGTGTAACCATAGTTAACACCGCTCATGATGGAGCACCATTCTATAACTGTAGGGTGGCAGTTTGGAAGGTGCTACGAGTGCTATGTCCGATATGGGAGCTATAATGATGAAAAAGATGAAGGACAGAGATGATCCATTGCTTTACATTCAAAGTTTTCAGGAATCTTGGGCTTTGGAACACGTGAGTCTTGGGCAAAATCAATACCAGTATTCTATCATATATTATGCCAAGGGCTGCCAGAACCTGTGCAGAAAAAGCTCAAGGAATTAGTGGGTAATGAAGCCAAACCGTGGTCCGAGATTCAACTGACCATTGCACACTATTGTAGGCTCCTACAGGAGAAGAATCGCAAAAAAGATGATACCCGGAAAGGAGAGGAGGCAAAGTTAGTGCAGAAAAAGCTGTCTAAATATGCCATTGAAAGGGCAATGTTGACGAGTGTAGATGGAGCAAATCCACAACAGAATGCAAGCACGCCACAGGTGAATAACCAGAGGCAGTTTGATCAAAGTAATAATGGGTTTACACCACTTAGAAGGGGTGGATTTCGAGGAAGGGAATTTCAGAATATTCAAGGAAATTGGCAGAATAATCGAGGAGGTTTTCAGAACAATCAAGAAGGGTTTCAATACATGCAGAATGACGGTCAGAATATACAGGATGGGCAGGTTGGGTGGCCACCCCTATGTTGGACATGTGGGATGACAGGACAGGGCATTTTGGTCGCATGTGTAGAAGTCAAGGGTTTGTGCAGAACACCCAATTCTCAAGAGTGGGGATGTCAATCCCTCGTGCATATTCGCAGCAGTATAAAGATAGGTTTGCTCAGAATCAAATGGTGCAACAGCAGCAAGCGCCGAGAGCGCAGCAAGGTTTGTAGACACAACAGGTAGCAGTTGGTCCACCAAAAGGGCAGTTGCAGCATGCGCCCATGCAAATTCAGCAGAATACAAGTACAGGACAGCTAACTACACCTAGGAATGGGAGTGTTTCAGTTGGAGGAGGGAATCCATTTTCAGGCAACGGAATGAGTCTGTGCCCACAATAATACAGCTCACTGGGAGACTTGATGTGTTCAGTCCTATCCGTGATGCCAAATCCTCATGAGGATCCAAGGGTTGACGTCACTATAGGGGGCCATGAATTTTTCATTTCTAGTAGACACGGGGGAAACATGCTCATGTATACGTGAGGGAAAGTATTTAATGTCTGGCACCACCATGAATACTCAGGGCTTTTAAGGAGCAACAAGAAGAGTTCCTTTTACTGAAGAGTTACCAGTCTCCATAGGAGAATGCGATATGAAGGTGCCACTGCTATATTCTAGGCTGACACATGTCAATATATTGGGTCGAGATTTGATGACAAAGCTCAATATGACAATCTCATTTACCACCAAAGCATAGTGTGCTCACCTCCAGGGATGCATTATTTAAACATGTGTGGGATTATTAGAGCATTTGCAGGCCAGGTAGCCATAAGAGCAATACCCTTGGAGCCAGAAGTGTTTTCTTATGGAGTGCACCTTCGCTTGGCATATCTGCCAGGCCTAGCTGGCAGGGCAATGAGGATACCTGATGAATTTCTGTTCAGACCAAAGATACCTATGTGCGAAGATGAAGGGCAAATATTTCCCTTGAAACTATGAGCAGCCGTAGTGTGAGGTGAAATGGCTTTGCTTAATGGGAACGATGACAAAGGCAGACAATGGTGTACGGAGATGGCCATCGGAGAGGGTTACAGATGAACTGATGTCACCGATGAGGACATATTTGGTGATTACCTATCTGATGATGAAGTAGTATATTTTGAGGAAGATATGGCAAAAGTGCCAGCTTCATTATGGACCACAGGCCCCTATGACATAGGCCTATTAAAGGGGGTTGGAGAAGTAAAGATTGAGGGGGTAATTCATAGATTTCAGCGCAGAGGCAGCGCACGCGAGCAGCGCAGAGAGGGTGCGTGTGCCAGCGTGTGCCAGCCGTGTGCACTAAACAGCATTCTGGCGCACCACGTAATCATGGAATTCCCAAGCCATTTTGAGCTCCGGCGCAGAGAACATCCCGCAGCGCCAGTTACGCCCCCAAGAACACCTCTTTCGCAAGGAAAAGGCATTGAAATCCCCAATGCAGCGCAAAGGGCCTCGCTAACTCTGCACCAGTTTACAGGGCCGGTACACTGTAATCGCGTGAAAATACTAGGCGCACCCCGCTCACGGCACCCAAAAGTGTGAAAATGTACTGGCACACCTCTTGGAATACGCGTACCCCGCTTGCGCCAGGTAAATTGTATAGGAAAAGCACCACCTGGGTGAGTGGGCTGCCTGTGGGGCATGGACAGGGTGGATGGGGTGCCTGCATGTATTTCGGGGGTACACAGGGAGTTTCACACGCAATAGGCCTTGTGTGAGCGTGGTACGTGTATTTGAGGGGTGCGTGGGAAGTTTCACACGTGATAGGCCTTGTGCGAGCGGGGTATGTGTATTTGGGGGTTGCGCGGGAAGTTCCACACGCGATAGGCCTTGTGCGAGTGGGGTACGTGTATTTGGAGGTTGCGTGGGAAGTTTCACACACGATAGGCCATTTGCGAGTGGGGTATGTGTATTTTGGGGGTGTGCAGGGAATTTCACACAGGATAGGCCTTGTGTGAGTGGGGTACATGTATTTTGGGGTTGCACGCGAAGTTTCACACGTGATAGGCCTTGTGGGAGCGGGGTATGTGTATTTTGGGGCTCAGTGGGAAGTTTCACACGCAATAGGCCTTGTGGGAGCATGGTACGTGTATTTGGGGGGTGTGTGGGAAGTTTCACACGCGATAGGCCTTGTGGTTGTGGGGTACGTTTATTTTGGGTGTCTGGGAAGTTTCACACGCGATAGGCCTTGTGGGAGCGGGGTACGTGTATTTGGGGGGTGCGTGGGAAGTTTCACACGCAATAGGCCCTGTGCGAGTGGGGTACGTGTATTTGGGGGGTGCGCGGGAAGTTTCAGACGCAATTTGGCATTGTGGGCCCTCCCGGGTGTGCAGTTTCCTCCCTCCCCATGCCCTGCAGGCAGCCCAAACCACAGAGGACTACCCTACATCCCTCCCGATGCCCTGCAGGCAGCCCACACCACAGGGGACTACCCTACAACCCTCCCCAAGACCTGCAGGCAGCCCACACCACAGGGGACTACCCTACAACCCTCCCCATGCCCTGCAGGCAGCCCACATGGCACCATGCACTTGTGAGCACACTTGTGAGCCCTGACTCATGTCCCCCTGAACCCTCAACCACCCAGCAGTGACAGGCACCTGCCAGCAGGCCCTGTCTCATGTCCCCACCCCAACACGTATTCACGATCCACACTCATGGCCCTTATGGCCACCCAAATCCCAACCCACGCCACTGTCACAATGCCTGAACCCAGACATCCGGAACAGGTCCATCTATCCAGGGAACAGGCATCCATGAAGACCCAGGAATACCCAAAACCCCATCTAGGGGCTATATGGGTTCAGTCCTGGCGCCGTAGGCGCCAGGCTCATATTGCCATCTTTAAATTGTGTAGGTCATCCTGCAAAGAACTCACATAAAGGCCATCATGAGGCCATGAAGGGACTACTTTCCTTTAGGAACTATTTTACTACTTGGGTGTGGTACTGGAACTCTTTACCTGGGAACTACTGTTTATATGCTATTTAAACCACGCGCGAAGCGCAGCACACGCTTCGCGCTATTCTGCATCTCAGCAGCTTAACGCTCACCGTGTCTGCAGTCCAGTATTCAGTCTACAGCTATGCCTGTTTATGTCCGGAGCCGATCCTAGAGAAAAGGAAAGAAGAAGAGAAGGTTAGAACGGGAATATTCCCATTTGCTCATCATCTTCGCCTGGAGCAGCTGCACGTGTGAGAAAAGGGAAAAAACATTTAAAACAACCGTGTCGCATTGCCAGCTGCAGTGCCGCGCCATACTCACCTATCATTAGAGCATCTTCATGACCCAGCGTGGTGCCCGTTGAATCGCCGCTCGCAACATCAGCATCTGAAAAAAACAAACAAAAGGTGAGCGGGGTTCCGCCAAAGGCATTCACTTACTTACCGCAAGATACTTACTTGGCATATTACCGCTCGAGGCAGCGCTGGTCACCATTCTACGCTCGACATTTTCGCAAAAGGCGCCGCACCTGCAACGAAGATAGAGAAGTATTGGTTAACCGCACTTGGGACAGTATTACTTGTTAAACAGTGCTTGGTGCAAACTGACTCTTACCTAGGCGCTACCTTCATCCATCGAGGCAAACTCGCTACTCGGACCACGCTGCATGGGGAAAGATATGAAAGGAGCATGAGTGAAAAAACAGACATTTGACCTCTAAAAGAACTATACATTTGGTTTACATGCAACTTACCACGGAGTCATTATTTGTCTGGAACTCTGCCAAATACCTTCGGATCAGTGAAGTAACTGAAGTTCTACGTGCCCCTGCACTCCAAACGCAGGATGGAGAGTTCATCCTTCCTAACTATAAGGTGAGACTTTACGAAGGGGAATACTAGAAGTTTTCGGGAAGATAGTGTTGGTGTTAACCCCTCTACCACGGGTGGCTAATTCCCTTTACTGCTTCTAGGAAAATCCTCTTGCGGGCCAGGCAGACGAAACTGAGTGGGCAAGTGCAGTCGATCATCACTTCACTACGAGTCACACTGGTGGAGAACGCAGCAGGCCAGCTTCGTTCGGCACCCCCGTGGAATCCAGGTGAGCGTGACAGAACGCGAAGCCTTACTACAAATCTCCACCCGGGCGTTATGGAGACCTCAGAGACTGACCAATTAGCCCAACTACTGGGGGAACCTAGGGCTGAAGTGCATTCCGCTCGTCAAGATTCTAATGCTCTCAGGAGAGAACTGATTGTGGCAAAAGGACGTACGGATGATCTCGCCAGACAATTACTTCAAGCTCAAGCAGGACACACACCTTTACCTAGACTTGGGGGAGGTCCTGCCCAAGCTCAATCAAGTAATCATTACAAGTGATTTTACCAGGGACAGTCCCTTTAGCACCACCAGAAAGCTTTGTGGGGGACCCTAAAAGGTTTGCCGTGTTTATGAACCAGTGCCGCCTGCACTTTTTATGTAGACCTGGAGCCTTTCCGAATGATCAAGCAAAGATAGCCTTTGTACTATCGTATCTCAGAGGCAGTGCAGCCAATTGGTCTATTCCACTAGTCAACCAGGATGACCCTCTTCTTCAGGATTTTCAGGGTTTTCAACTGAGCATGGAAAAACTCTTTGCCCGGCATTCTCAAGGCCAAGCTTTGGATAACAATCTTTTGTCCGTGAGTCAGGGTAACCAGGATTTGCTGACCTACATCGCAACTTTCAATAGGTTGGGGGTAGAAACCGGATGGCCAGAAGTCAAGCGGATTACGCTATTTCATCGTGGGCTACGAGGTGAACTAAAAGACGTTTTAGCACAAGTAGTGAACCCACCTCAAGAATGTGCTGAATACATTGACCTGGTTGTTCAGTTAGATCACAGACTTCAGAATCGAAAGGCTGATCAGGCTAGATTTGAGAATAGAATATTGGTAAGACCTAAGGACAAGGTCACCCCCAAAGGAACTGATGTACCAGAACCCATGCAAATTGGGGGGGTTAAAGGACCTTTGACTCAAAAAGAAAGGGACAGAAGGCGACAGTTACAATTTTGTTTGTATTGTGGAACCTCTGGGCATTTTTTACGGGATTGCCCAGCGAAACCACCTGAGAAGGTGGTAGGAGTCGCCGACAAAAGCAACATGGAATCAGAGCCGGGAAACTACCACGCTCGACAAGCGTAGAGGTCCGCTTGCCGAGCATAAAGAAGGACACTCAGACCTTCCACCTAATCATACCAATGGTCCTTATAGATCATCGACAGCCATCTCATATGCACGCAGTGAGAGCATACATTGATAGCGGAGCCATAGGAAACTATATGGATCAAGAATTGGCTACAAGGATGAACCTGTCTCTTTGTGAAAAAAACACAACTGATGTAATCACCACCGTCGATGGGACCGAAATAGCTTCCGGTCCAGTAACTCATTCAACTATGGAGATGACACTGTTGGGTCAAGATGGGGATCGAGAGAACATTGTGTTTGACTTAATCAAGGCCCCATAGTTCCAAATAATTCTGGAGATGCCATGGTTGGAAACTTATAATCCTTGTATTAACTGGTGAGAAAAGAGAGTGACCTTCTCGGATTGTGCACACACTTGTTACCCTGAAGGAACTTTGATCAACAAACTGGCTACGGTCACGAATCTGACAACCCAGCTACCCAAGGGATACAAGGAATTTCAGGATGTTTTCCAAAAAGACCAAGCAAACACGTTACCACTCCACAGATCATACGATTACCAGATCGATCTCCTACCTGGCGCTCCAGTCCCATGCAGTAGAATCTACGCCCTCATAGAACCCCAAAATCTTCATTTACGGCAATATTTGGATCATTACCTAGCTAATGGCTTCATTCGCCCGTCCAAGTCTCCGGCGGCATCGTCTTTCTTCTTCGTTCCTAAAAAGGAAGGGGACCTCAGGACTTGTATTGACCATCGCGCATTAAATCAAACAACGGTAAAAAAACGATACCCGTTGCCCCTGATCCCAGAACTACTGGACCAAGTGAAAGATGCTGTTATCTACACTAAGTTGGAGCTTCGAGGGGCATATCATCTGGTACGCGTAAAAAAGGGTGACGAATGGAAGACTGCCTTCCGTACCAAATACAGATTGGTCGAATACCCGGTGATGCCTTTCGGGCTTTGCAACGCACCGGCAGCCTTCCAGTATTTTATGAATGATGTCCTTTGCGAACTCATAGACGTCTGTGTTGTTGTATACATAGACGACATCTTGGTATACTCTTAATCTGAACAAGACCATGTGAAACATGTTCGTGCTGTATTAGAAAAACAACGTCAGCATAAATTATATGCAAAATTGGAAAAGTGCGTTTTTCATACTTCGGAAGTCGAATTCCTTGGATTTATCCTTACCCCAAATGGAGTTCGAATGGATTCACGAAAGGTGGATGCAATCCTCAAGTGGCCCTCACCTACCTCAATTAAAGGGGTACAGAGTATGCTTGGATTTGCAAATTTTTACCGCAGACTCATTCCTGATATTTCACATCTTGCACACCCCATCACAGCTCTTTTGCGGAAGAATAAATGCTTCCAGTGGACTGAAGAAGCAGAGAAGGCCTTTCAAAACCTAAAACAGAAATTCACTTCAGCTCCTGTTTTAAAGCACCCACGCCCAGAACTTCCATACGTGGTTGAAACAGATGCATCCAGCTTCGCCACGGGTGCTGTCCTTTCCCAAAAGGATCCTGAGACTGGTCAACATCAACCGGTGGCATTCTGGCCACGGAAATTTTCAGCACCTGAGTTAAACTATGCAGTTACCGATAAGGAATTACTGGCCATCAAGTTGGCGTTCAAAGCCTGGCGGCATTATCTTCTCGGAGCTCGACACACCATCACCGTAATCACGGACCACAGGAACTTACAATATCTAAAAACAGCCAAGGCTCAATCATCACGCCAACTTAGATGGGCCTTATTGTTTGCAGAATATGATTTCATGATAACTTACCGACCTGGTTGTCGAAATGGCAAAGCAGATGCTTTATCTCATATTGGAATGGGAGAAGCATATTCAAATCCAGAACCAGTACCCATAATCTCAGAGAGAAGAATTCTTGGAATAACTACTCTACAGACTCAGGACGACGTCCATGAAGAGATTCAGCAGCTTTTCGACCCTGCAGCCTTACAAAGCTGGTTAAACAAAGGCAAATATTATTCAGTCCTCGATCACCTACCATACTATCAAGGACGTCTTTACCTACCAAGTAAAGAACTACAAGAAAAAATTATCTCCAATTATCATGAGTCGTTGGTAGAAGGGCATCCTGGGATCGCTAAAACCGAAGCCAAGATCAAAAGACAATTCTGGTGGCCTACTTGGCGGAAAGACATTAAGTCATTTTTACTGTCTTGCGGTATTTGTGCCCAAAATAAGACCCAGAAGAAGAAACCAGCAGGTCTATTACAACCTTTGGACATTCCATCTACACCTTGGCATACCTTATCCCTTGACTTCATTACTGACCTTCCCCCATGTAAAGGGTACAACACCACCCTAGTAATAGTGGATCTTTTTTCCAAAATGGCTCATTTTATTCCATTAAAGGGTCTACCTTCAGCCTCGACCTTGGCCAAAGAATTTCTAGAACATATTGTCCGAATACACGGATTCCCTTCCATACTGGTTTCAGACCGGGGAAGTCAGTTTATCTCTCAATTTTGGAGGAAATGCTGTCAATTGGCCAAAAGACTATCAACCAGCCACCATCCTCAAACCGATGGTCAAACTGAGAGGACCAATCAAACACTAGAGCAATATCTACGGTGCATGTTACATCAAACCGAAGGCAATTGGAAGGACATTTTGTGGATATCTGAGTATGCCTACAACAACTCATTGCACTCAGGAACAGGACAGAGTCGTTTTACACTATATATGGACGGCATCCTCGAACCTCTGAACTCAACCCGCCTCAACACTTAGAGATGCCCGCCGTGAGCAACCTGCACGCCACTATAACACAGACCATTAAAAGTGCAACCGAACATTTGAAACAGGCTAAAGAGAGATACAAGAAAACCGCAGATCAACATAGAAGCGAAGCTCCGAAATACCAGATAGGAGACCAAGTTTGGCTAGCTTCAAGACACATACCTTTAAAGGGGATTTGCACCTTTAACCCCAAGTATTTGGGACCTTACACTATTAAAGCCATTATTAATCCCGTGGCTGTCAGATTGGAGTTACTGTGAAATATGCAAATTCATCCAGTCTTTCATGTTTCACTTTTAAAGCCAGTACAGCCAGGGAAAAGACTAACCAAACCACCTAATCCCATCCTAATAGACGGAGAACCAGAATTTGAAGTTAAAAATATTTTGGACTCAAAAATAGTGAAATCAAGACTTTTTTACCAAGTGACAATGTTCATGCACCTCGACTGGTAAAAGGTTCCACCAGAATTTCCCTGACAAGTCGGGGCCTGTAAGGAGAACCGCCTTAGGAGGGGCCTTGGGGGGGAGTGCTGTCACGATGCCTGCCCCCAGACATCCGGAACAGGTCCATCTATCCAGGGAACAGGCATCATGAAGACCCAGGAATTCCCAAAACCCTGTCTAGGGGCTATATGGGTTCAGTCCTGGGGCCGTAAACCACACAATAATAGGAATAATACACAAAATAATAGAAAAAAATATATATAAATGCAGAATCCAAATAAATCCAAATGAAAATGCCTCCAAAGGGTTCGTCCATCAAAGGAACTCAAAAGAAAAAAGAAAAATTAACATCCATTGCTCCATGGTAAAAAAATGAAAAAGTCTAATCCAGTCTTCAACTATATACAATGTACAAATCCAGGGTCCATGAGCCCAACAATCCAAATTAAACCTACAAAAAACCCTACCTAATAAACAACTATATACAAAAAGGTGGGGCATAGTCCATGCGCCCCAAATTAAAGAAAAACTGAAAGGAAACCTAAAACTAATTGACTATATACAATGGCGGCGGGCAAGTCCTATGGCTCACTCTGTGATGTTCTGGGCCAGGGCATTATCGAACTCCAAGTCGATGTCCCGGAGGCGGGTCTCTTCCCTGTCCTGGAGGTCTCACAGGGATGCAGTCATGGCCTGTTCCAACTCCCTGCGAGTTGCCTTGAGGCAATCAGCCCGCCTCAATGACTTGCGCAGGGAGTTCTCCGGCCTGACCATAGTGAGCCGTGCCTCCTCCGCCCACCACTGCTCCACATCAATCCGCTGGCCCAACCGCTGCCACACAGAAGACACTCCCATTCCAGGGTCTCCTGCCCTCCGGCCGATGCCTGCCCCTCTGATGTTGATGGCCCCGAGCCATGATGCTTCCCACGTTGAGCCTGCCGCTGCCTTCGACGCAACTGCCTCTGCCAGCACAACGGCATCCGTGCTGATGGTATCCACTGGCGCTGTCGTGCACGTGCCCTGCCCGATGATGCTGGCACATCCTCCAGTTGCTCGGGTGTCCACTCCTGCTGGACCTCCGTCTCCCGACTGTGGCAGGGATGGGATCTCCACCGAGCTGGCTGCGTTGGTCGGGGCAGGTCCACAGGGTGCCTGGTTGCATCTGGTCCAGAAGACGGCATGGAGAACGACTGGCGCATAGTCTGCACAGAGGAGGAGAGGGCCGCCAGAGTGCCTGACACATGTAGGAAACCCCCGAACATGGCCCCTCCCAACTGGGCCACGTTGGCACACAGCTCTTCGTGATGACATGCGTGCTCCCTCCAGGAAGCACGCACGTCATCACGAATGTCACGCGTGCGCAACGCAACACCAATCAGGACGGTCTCCATAAGTTCATGGGTCACCTCGTCCGCAGGTAGAGGAGTGCCAGATGACGTGGACCTCCCCCCTACCTGCGGACGGGCCTGGGATGGGGCATCCCTGCTGATGCATGGTGGTGCAGTCACAGTGTCAGGGACAGTGACATGCTCAGGCCCTTCCACGGCGACCTGTGCTGCCTCCTGCCCCTGCCCCTGGACTGCACCACTTGCACCAATGGTACCAACCCCACCAGGCCCCATGTGCGGCTCAGTAGCGGCCTCCTCCTCCTCTGTGCAAACCACCAACCTCGCTCCCGATTTATGGCAATTCCTCGGAGGTTGACTGGGCCTTGTGTCACTGGCCGGTGGAGGCATCCCCACCGCTTTGCTCCACAGCACCGTCTCCGCACTCTTCTTCACTCGCCGCTGTGTAGAGGGAGACATAGAACACAAGCATCAGGGTACTGTACAATAGTCCCCTAGACAGGAAGCAATAGCACATGAGTGGCACTGTCAAACGTCACTTCGATCATGTCCCTCCACAACACATGGGTCAGTGCAGGCAACACACATGCAGAAACAGGCATGGCACATGCAAAGAACATTTGCATACATGTCCAAGGAACTGTTGAAACATACAATGGTGGTTTGAAACTCACATGTATCATGGGTCATACTGATCACATGCACACACATCACTGTAGTTTCATGCATCTGGCCTCATACACCCCAGACACAGTGGATACAAGGATGACCAGGCTGCATCAGTGAATCAGAACATCGTCACGGACATGAGTCATGCATCCATGGCGTTTACAAGTCCCACACACGCTACTCAGACACACAGAAATGTACACCATACATGTCCATGACAGCAGCACCCATCTCTCACACCCCATCCATGTCCAAGAACAGAGACAGGCATGCATTCATGTGTGCATTCCGCATGCTGCTCCGCATGTTGCATTGTAACACATGCACCATCCATGTGGTTCACGCATGACTGGTCTCACATGCAGCACCTTGATGTCCCTGCACACACACATCCATACATGGCCTATGTCACACATACAGGCAAGTAGCTGACTACCAGCACACTGCAACATGCCCTGTTTCACACAGCAATGCATGCCCACTTACCGCTCGACTCCAAACAGGCCTGCATCCTGAGGATCTGGTGGTGAAGCACTGGGCGAATGCGCTCCAGGACCCTCATCTGCTGGTTGGTAAACTGGCCCCGGTCCAAGAGGCGCCGGGCCTTCTTGAGGGTCCTGGACTTGTAGTCCTCTCAACGTTTCTGGACGTGTTTGATGTGGCAGGGTGCCACCCCCTCCACGTTGTTGGCACCCACTATGTCATTGGAAGTGAAGATGGCAGCCCTCTGCCTCTCTAGCTGGGGGTTGCCACTGGTGCCGGAAGGTGTTGTGTCAGACATGGAAACCCCCAAGGCAGATGTGGGTGGGAAACTGGGTCCTGGGGCTAGGCTAGGGAGGGATGGAATAACAGTCAGGAGTCTTCAGTTCCAGCAGGGGTGGTCACAGCAACTGGACCCCTGGAGATGGCAGATGTGCCGGCACCAAATGGCAGGGCATGGTGGCAGCAGGCAGGCAGGCAGCAGCAGATGGCTCGTGGGAGGCTGCTCGGGGCTCTGGGGAGCAGGAAAATGGCCTTCTGGGCAGAAGCATGCTCTTCCGTGTGTTGTCGTGTGGCCAGCTTGATACGGAGGGATTTGGCATGTGAAAAAGCTGCACATCAGTGTGTAATTCGAGGAAAGGGCCTTAGCGCGTAAGCGCTTATGTGACATAACACGCGTGGGCGTTTCCCTGCAACGGGTTGAGGGTCCCACGTGGGTTTCCATCGCTCTGTACGTGCTTTTTCGTGGAAAGCGGTGCGTGTGTTTTCCAGGCGTTGGGGTTCACCCGCAAATACTTCACAGCGGGTGGGTGTTGGCTACGTGTTCTTCTTCTACACACAAAGCAGATGGTGAGTCACACATGCTATTTTTCCCACTGCGGGTGTCCCTGTTTGTCACGCACCCCTTTTTTACCACCCACACTAGCCTGCATCTTGATCATGTATGTATTTTTTGGGTTCCTGGCTGCCACAGCGTACTGCGTGTGTTTTTTAACACGCATGTGGGCTACAGGGTCGCTTATCTCTTTTTCTTGCTTTTATGGGATGCCTGTGTTGCTTGACACATCATTTCTCCTAGAAGGCCACAGAATGGGACATTCACGTGTTTGTTGTTTGCGTACACTTTTGTTATGCGCAGGGACGCCTGCCTTCGTGTGGCGGACGTGTTTAGGCCTGTGTGCGTATTTTTTGGTGCACGGATTCCCCTGTTTGATTCCATGAATACGTGTTGTTAGCACACGTGTAGGCGTTGTGAGCATTTACCTCCAGTACTTACCCTGTTACGCCCACATTTTCATGCGTTGTTCCCCATTCCGCGTGTTACGCTCCGTGTTCCGCCCACTTTTCTTGTGTGTGCTACACGTTGTGCACTTTCCCTGTGCACTTCGCGCACAGTGTTTTGTGACGTGTGTGCCCGTGTGTGCCCCCCACGGATTTGGCGCACATCCCAGGTTTTAAAAGTGCAGCGCATTCCATGAATCGATGAACGGCTGCGTGCGCGGCTTTTGCACGCATGCGCTGTGATTTTCACGCTTGCGCTCCCCTTTTCGGCGCACATTTATTCCATGAATTACTCTGTAAATTGAAACCACGAGCAATTTTACCTCGAGCACGACAGTATCCCATGTATCGTGAGGCAAACAAAGGTATTTTCAAAACAATTTCCACCAGGATGGAACAGGGCATCTTAGTGACGTCAGAGTCACTATGTAATACTGCTGTGTATCCTATCAAGAAATCTAAGGGGGAGTCATGGTGTTTAATCCAAGACCTTTGCCCAATAAACCAGATTGTAGAGGCCGAGTTCCCTCTAGTCCCGGACCCGTCTACATTTCTATGTAATATACCTATTGAAGCACGATATGTCACTGTGATTGATTTGAAAAATGCATTTTCTCAATCCCAATACACAAAGACTCGCAGGATCTGATGTCATTTACGTTCAGACAAACAAAATTGAAAAGCACTCGGCTGCCCCAGAGGTTCTGTGAGTCTCCATCAATTTTCAACAGATGGACTTAAACAATATCAATTTGGAAAGTGTTGTTCTGAAATACGTAGATGACCTATTAGTTTGCAGTACTACAGAAGAAGAGTGCAGACGCAATTCTGTTCAGCTGATGATAATATTTGCTGACAAAGGATATAAGGTTGACAAAGAAAAGTTACAATATTTTCAACAAGAAGTGTTGTATATTGGCCAATTGATTTCACATGAAGACATCGAAGGTTACTCCAGAGAGGGCTGAGGCTATTTTTAAAACTGCAAAATTGTACACGATAAAGCACATGCAGAGGTTTTTGGGATTATGCAATTATGTCATGGGTCTTTGATTACAGTTCATATATAAGGCCTTTACTACAGGCTTTAAAGAAAGCACAGGTGACACAGGAAAAAATTGCGTGGAATGGCAAAATGGAGGAAGCATTTGAAGAGCTGAAAACATGATTTGTACAGCTCCAGTTTAAGGGATTCCCAATTATGCTGAGGAATTCTTTTTATTCTCACACACAGATGGTACTGTTATGACAGCAGTCCTCACGCAGATAACCACATTGGGGTACAAGCCCCTTGCATATTACAGTGGGATGTTAGACCCAGTAACGAGGGGTCACTTCCCGTGCAAACAGTCTTTGGCTGCTGCCGCGTTCACCATAGAAAAATCTGCGAGCATATTGATGAGATGTTCCATGACACTTTTTGTAGAGCATGCACTATTTGCTATTTTAGAGAAACCTAAGGGCACATTCACTTCTCAAAGGGCTTCCGCCTATGAGTTAGTTATTAATCAAATCCAGCGATTAAAATAGTTTGATGCAGACTAGTGAATCCTGTGATGTTTATAGCCGAACCATTGGCATAGGATGAGCATGTGCTTGACTGTGCAAACTATGAAGAGTTCTATGGTGAAATCCCAAGAGTAAAAGAAAATGCCTTGCCAGGTGGAGAAATCATTTTTATTGACGTTCTTCGAGAATCAATCAAAATGACGGACAAAGATATACAGGTGCCACTGTGGTAAAATACACAGCCAATTGAGAGTTACAGACATTGATAAGTGCACGAATACCATCTCACTATTTAGCACAAGCTTCAGAATTAGTGGCGCTGATTGTCGCACTCGAGAATCATGCAGACCAGGGAGTAAAAGTGTATAGTGATTCCGCCTATGTGACGTCAACAGTGCACACAGGGTTAGGACGTTGGAAATGGAGGGGTTACCTCCGAGCAGATGGCACGCCAGTGCAGCACGCAGCTTTATTGGATAGGCTTATTAAGGCACTACAACTCCCAGTGGCCATCACTGTCGTTCAATGTGCAGCTCATACTAAAAAGACAGACTATTTCACTTGGAAACTAGGCAGCAGACGATGAAGCTAAAATTGCTGCATCTTCATAGAATATTAATTCCTTTAAAGCACCTGATGTAAAAGAAAAAATGGTTGTGTTGATGAATGTGGTTGAAAAGTATGATGATTTATCGAAAGCACAGGTTATGGAGGTTCAGGGGGAACCACTGCACGATGAGAAAGATTTGTGGACACAAAGAGGGTGTTCTTTAATCCCCTCTGAAGCATTGTGGTGACAGGATGGCACTGGTAAACCAGTGATGCCTGCAGCCTTATTGAGGGTGGCGCTAGAACAGCTACACTACCCTGCACATACAACTAGGGAGAACCTTGCTCAATGATTGCTGAAAATTGATTTTTACCAAATCTGTTAGAGCACATTGCCTTTTTTATGACGACTGTATAATTTGTAAAAAAATCACGGCTGGGCATACACTGCGCATAGTTAGGGGGGTCATTCCAAGACCCATTGGTCCCTTCCAACATTTGCATATCAACTATGTTGATATGATTCAAGTATGTAATGGGTATAGATACATGATTGTTGTGGTCTGTCCCTTCTCAAGGTGGATTGAGGCTGGTCCCTGTACGCATCCAGATTCTAGATGTGGAGTATGTGAGGTTATAAGGTCTGATAATGGTCCACATTTTGCGAACCAAGTATTTCAGCAAATTAGCTTGTTGCTTGGTATAAAACACACGTTTTCCTCAGTTTATCATCCGCAAGGAAATGGGATTTGTGAGAGGCTCACTGGCTTGCTTAACGAAAGGATAGCCAAGTTGAAGCTTACTCTGAAGAAAGGGTGGTTGCATTGCCTACCACTGGCATCATACGCTTTGAGGAACCAACCAGGTTCTGACTACCATCTCACGCCTCATGAAATTGTGACTGGAAGGCAGATGAGAACACCCCTAATGTCTCCATCCCGAATTAGAAGGGCAGTACAGAACACAAAAGCAGATGCTTCAACAAATCAACCTCAGGAATTACAACTTTCCCAACTATTTGCCGAGATGAGGTCCTAATTTGGAACCACACGATAAAAAGGTGGGACGAATCTCGTTTCATCAGATCATTTGTGGTTGAGGATGTCACGCGGTCTGCTGTCAAAGTGCAGGGCAGGCGTGCTTGGTTTTTCTCAGTGATGTAAATATCTTTTCTGGAAAAACCTCTCTGCCCTCTGCACCCCACCGAGAAGCAAGTACAAGCATCGGGGAAGAACCACAGCACATGCAGACGACATCTATGATGAGGAAGAAGGACGCAGAAGCTGATGAATAAAGAAATAAAGACATTTTAGTGGACTATGGCTTGGCTCAGACACTCTTTCAAGCCATCTTTGAAAGGGTCAAAGGAAGCTGATGCAACCACTCTGTGCTGATATATCAGAGTAAAAGAAAAGCATGTGTTTTAAAGCCACAGAGGAGATTATTGACTTTGGACTGAGGCATGATAAAGCCTTGATAAGAAGAGAGATGCCAGACTCTGATCATGACGTTGATAACTGGAAGAGTGCAGTGTGCTGACTCGTTCTACACAGAGTTCTTTTTCGGATTTGGCCATGGTGTTATCTAATGACAAAGTTTCAAGGATCGTTTTTGAAGTTTTTCTCTATGTGCTGGGCTCTTATCCAGTGATCGTGGGGGGAACTTCTAATTTACGTACATTTCTGTAAGATCCTTAAAATGGTCCATTAGTAAGGAGGCTACTTGCAGCAATTATCGAGCAAGTGTTGCAGTTACCTGAGTATAGTTGGGAAAGCACAAATGCCCCTGCCACCTGAGGCTGCACAATGACTTGTCAATGTGGTGTTTTTCTGATTGATTGAAGAATATTCCAGAACTTGTTGGTAGAAACACAGATGTACTCAAGTTCCTAATGGACCCCAAAAATACTGAAACTTTATCTGTGGAGGGAATTATCATTCAAGTCAGCCTATATTCTGAGAGAACCTACAGGACAATGGTGTAAACTTTCCTTTGAGGGACAGATTGAAAAGGTTGCTGGTAAAGACAGATACTTTGTTTTGTGCTAAAAAAATTCAACATGTCATCTGGCTTGAAGCAAATTCGAGGAATAGACTGGGAATTGATCTACTAAAATAAACATATTGAGAGCAGTTTTCTTCTTGCTGGAGACATTTCTATTTTGCATGGTTAAAAACTGATTCCAGAAAAGATCAAAAGTTAATTTCTGTTGTTCAGCAAGTAGATCGGTGGACCCAGAACAAGGGTGCCAAGGCAGGATAGTGATTTCCAAAAGGAGTGTGTAATGCTAATGTATTAAAACATTACTTTTTCCTTCCTTAGGCAATACACATGGGCAGTTCTAGTAGCAACTTTGTGATCCCGGATGCAGAAAGACATTCATGTCGTCCACAAAAGAGGTGTTGTACATGCATGTACCGTTGCCTTATTTATGGATGTGTCCTGTTTATAATCATATTACTCTCACTCAAAGTCTGCACATCCGACTACCTTGATATACATGGGGCTAAGACTCTACTGAATCTTCCTGAGCAAAAGGAAGTAGCAATTATGGCCACTATGAAACACCCAAGGCCCTGTGCAGTTATTTCTGTCCCAAAGAAAGATTACCATTATCTGAGTCTGAGATAAGCACCATTAGCAATCATTCAAATACTAGAAAGGTTGCAGAAATTCTGTTTGGACACAAGAAGTAGGTCTGGCAAATTGGGGAAGATAAAAGGTTGTCAGACAAAGTGCCTGAACAAATAATAAAGCAAATACATCTGATCCTGCGGTAAAGAACCCAAAGATAACTCCCAGATGAAAGACATATATGGAGTTTATGCACAACTTTTTTAAGCGTAAATGGGCAGCTGAACAAAGGAAACCTTCTGACCTTTCCCCCACCAGGGGAACATCAAAAGGTGTAGATCATCCACTGATAGATGTGCCGATGATTTATGCAGAAAGAAGGAGTTATGCTGGTATACTTCATGACATTATTCTGAAGGGTTATATGAGGAGAAGGAGAACTAAAAGAAATACTCACTAAGATGATTTTTAGCTAAATGATTACTTAGACAGTACAGCACACTTGGGAAATAACATTTGGTACCAACAAATGAAAGAAGTAGGAAGAATGACATCAACAGAGGAGTGCTTTGTGTGTCCACTCATGCCATACAGTATGTGGAAGTCTAAAATCTTCATAGCTATCAAAATAGATGTCCAGACAGCTCATTGTCTTTCGCACATAGCACTATGTAAAACCAGAGGCCAATTCATGGGTCGAGATGCCTACCTCAAATGGACAACTGAATGGACAGATCAAGATGAAGATGACTTAATGCACGATACCAAAACAAGAAACAGAGCTCATACCAAAAATCATGTGATCAGATATTAGAAGCCTGGGGTAAAAGGAGCTGGAATCAAATGGGAAGTAAACAAGAAATTGGAAGTTGCAAGAAAATCAGCATAAGACGCTTGATGATGGAAGAATAGAGGTCAAATGCAGATCTGGGGATCTGTGTTATCACCCGATGGTTGGAAAGAAGGAGTGGTCCTCTGCAGAGCTTGGGTGATCATTGGATGCTACAAACCAGTTATTGACATTGTGCAGAATGGCTGTAAGCCATTGTGGCCAAGACTTGCTAAATTACTGACTTGGGTTGAAGACAGAGGAGGACCTCTGCAGATTGTACCCTTGGAAAGTTCAAAACTGTGCTTCCGAAATAATGGCACAAGAAAATTTGGAGAGTATAAGAACTGTGGCCGAATTTTTGATATTGCAGGAATGGTACATGGTACATCAGTAATCATGGATCATTATTGGGCTTGTGCAGCCAGAGTTTACATCAAATTGCCTGCAGACTGGGGAGGAATATGCATACTGGTGAATGTCCATGTTCCAGCATTAGGGATCCAAAAAGGTGATTTACACATTGACAGTTTTCCAAACGCAGATGCTCACCTGATGAAGAAAAGGTCTGTGGAGCTAATTAAGAGGATGAAGAGAGAAAACTATTTCTCAGCTAAGTCAATAGAAGCCTTTGATGCCATACCATATTGTTGGAATCGAAATAATATTGTACCTCCTATTGCATTGTTTGAATGTGTGTTGGCCTATGCCAAGTTGTCTAAAACATTGTGTAAATAGATTCCGCGGCAAGGTCTTGACCTTAACGAAAACTGTGTAAATCGCCATCTTGGATTTAGCCGCCATTTTAGGTTCTCTTGTAAATGTGGAAGTCACCCTGAACACCAAAATGGAGTGAGATTCTGGCCGTTGTGACCTCCGCACACATGAATAAGTAATATGCCTGCATGCCACTTGTTGGGGTCGCGAACTGAGACCTTGTCCTATCCCTGACCTATGTGTAAATGAAAAACTGTATCAGCGGAACTGATCAAATGCATACATTATGGGATTGACCTGGCAAGGAACCCTAGGCCTGGTCCTAAGAATGGTTAACCCGCGAGGGGGTTGGCCAGAGCAGGATAAAGAGTATAAAAACACGAGTATCCCAATGTACGGTCTCTCTCACTAACGCAGTGAACTCTCGTTGAAGTTCATTCTGTTACTCTGAGAGCCGAATAGCTATCCGTTTGTCAATTGACTTTTTGGTAACTGTTGTAGCTTTTGAATAAAGCACTTTGTATGTTCTTTGTAACCTGTGTTGGTGTGTTTCCTTTGGGCTTCCCGGCCTCATATCAATTTCTCTGTTTTCACAATATGAGCACGGACTGTTTAGCCAGACCTCATTGTGTGTTTTCATTCATCATTATCTTCATGCCTGCGGTTCAAGTTGGAGCAAACACAAATTGGTTAAAGATAACCAAGTGGGAATTGCTGCAGACAATTAATACTACAATAAACGGATTCAATACAATATGGGAAGAACTGAGAGGCATTAGATTGATGACTCTTCAGAATAGATATGTCTTGGACATGATCACAGCGATAGCTGGAGGTGTTTGTGGAGGAATTGGAGAATCATGTTGCACACTTATACCTTCTCACGATGACGAGAATGGAACATTAACAGAGGCCATAGACATGTTGACAAAACTCCATGGCCAGATGATAGAGGAAGTAGAAGACATTGCTGATGATAGTTGGTTTGGATCACTCTTCTCTAGGGTTCCACAATGGGTGGCAGACATTTTCAAGTTCCTTGGAGCC
Source organism: Ambystoma mexicanum (assembly GCF_040938575.1). NCBI lineage: Eukaryota > Metazoa > Chordata > Amphibia > Caudata > Ambystomatidae > Ambystoma > Ambystoma mexicanum. The sequence goes on along the minus strand of NC_090935.1, from coordinate 1,077,920,478 downwards.
CTGATAGTGATGATATTGCTTGTATTTTGTGTAATCAAGATGATAATAATAATTTTACAAAGCGAAGACAGCAAAGAAGGCCATAGAAATGAAGATGTTGAATCAGGAGGGAAGACCAAGGATCTGACAGATGAAGAGATCAGAAACTTTGTGAAGGCTAGTATCCATGCACAGGAGAGGACACATTTCCTGTATCCAAAGAATCATCAGAAATATTATGTGGGACGATGGATCTACTGCAGTCCAAGTGGACAATGCCAGCTTATGACGTAGAATGAGGACGAACATGTGAAAACGGCAGGATGCCTGAAGGGAGTCATTAAGATATGTGTCCCAAAAAAGTTATTCTTCCCAACAAATTGTCTTAATATAAAAGTTGATGTGGAAGTGGTCGATGAATCACCTAGAGAGGGGAGTGTAGAGAAGGTGCCAAGTACCCCCACTTCAATCAACCCCTCCCTTTTACCTGTATGCTGGAAACTAAAGTATGAGATGTATACAGAGCAGCTGAATCGACAAAGAGAAGAATATGGACTCAGTCCAGTCCCAGTGAAAGGACCAATACCTAAGGGAATCTGGTTGCCATGGTACCCATTGATAAAACCATATCTGTATACCAACAATTATGATGGCCATATGAACGAGATCCCTGAAGGCGCAGAACCAATTAACGGCAAGGATGAATGGTAGTGTTACCAGTCACTGCCTAAATATATGTTATATAAAGCTGAAGATGAAATACTTAAAAAGATGCAGTGATCAGAGAATGTGGATATTCTATAAGGCATCAAGAAAGTGATAAGGATAAGTGACATCTTGGGCTCAAGGTTTAGAAACGTATGCCACAGAAACAGATGAAGATATTAAATAATTTTACACATGTACAGATGCAGAAGAAGCCCAAGAAGAAAAGTAATCTTGAAGCTAGCTCTGAGCTTATAGTAAATTAGATTGCAGCAAGCGCCAACGTATACATACATAGGAATAAGAAGATTATGGATGTTTCCACTAAACGTTCTAAAGCAGGTTGGACATTACCAACAAGGCCTCAGTTCAGTGTGTCACAGTTTTAAAAGCAGACATTTAATTAAAGAAGCAGAACTCAGGACGGCGATGTTGGATCAGCCCCAAGAAGCTGAGGTCTTATCAAACTGGAGTAAACTGACTTTGGATACCAATTGTGTGAAAGAACAAACCTCCTTGTTCAGAAAGAGTGAACATAACAAGGAAGACGTCAGAGAACTATTGGAATAAAAAATTAAATACACAAAATGGCTTGATTTTATGGTCTCTATTCACGTGGATGCATGAAGTAGATGAACAAGATGACTGCACCTACGCACGGAGGCAGACTGTGATGCTCACTCCCTAATTTTCACAGAGCTAAGAACACTCTCAAGCACGAAGTTCAAAAGCCTAATTGACAGTAGACCACTGAGGTGATGATGGATTGATATGCTAATTGGTGGGAAGCTAAAGTTAAGGCAACCTCACCAGCATCTGGACGGCCAGCCTGCAAGCTGCTAACATAGGTGAAAAATACTAAAGATAGACAGAGTGCCAACCAATTATAGAGGACCTGCATATTTAGGGGTCCTATAGTGTGAAAAACAATGGAACGTTGTGTATTTGGTGATGTTCATAGCGGTCATTTTTAGAGGAGGGCTTGGTTGTCCACATGATGTTAAACAACCAATCACATAGTTACACTTGTTTAGACTAGTATGGATCATATACTTAGATGTTCCCCCAGACCCAATCATTCCCTCTGTTAGGTTTCTGTAGTTTGCCACGTAGGATGACGTTGGTAACACGTAGGTTAGACGTCAGCAATGACACATTTTGCTTATAAAAATACAGTTTTTTCTTAAATGTTTTTAGAGTTGAAGATCGAGCGTTCGCATTGATGTACGTTATGTTCCCTGTTTTAGATACTTGACATTAAAACAGTCTACCTTTGGTCATCTTCCTGAGTTGGCTCTATTATTTGGTATATGAGTAAGATCTGCATCCCCATTCCATCTCAAAGGTAATTGCTGCTCATCAAAGGAGCTGGACAGTCCAGTTCAGGCCTGACATTAATTCTGTGTATTTTCAAGTGCACATTAAGGGGTGAAGACAAGGGAGAACAGACAGACGATCTTCAGGCAGAGATGCATTCAGATTGCGCAAGTGCAAGACGGGCAGGGATGTAGGAGGTCCAAGTGCACCCAGTCGGTAGATAAGTGCAGAGAGAGAAGCTCTCTTGGATTTATTTACAAGTGAAGTGAGGGGGTTGGGTGCAGGGCCCTAAGGCAGGTGCAGTGAGGACTGGTGGGGTGGCAGGGACTCTGAGGTACACCATGCATCCAGTCAGCAAGCTGTATGGAAGAGGAGGGAGAGATGGAAAAGCAGAGAGCTAGGTTAGCAGGGTAGGGGGAGAGAGAAGGAGGATGAGAAGAGGAAGGTCTTGAGGAGTTTCCAGAACTTAAGAAGATCAGGCTCAAGGCGGCGGTTGGCAGGGAGGCTATTCCAGAGGGAGGCACCTGCTGAGGATAAGAATCTCCCTCAAAATATCTGCTTGGAAAACTGGATCACTCGCAGAAAGTTGGAGGTAGATGAGTGGAGGGCTCGAGAGGGACAGTATTTAGGTAGGCAACGTTGCAGGTAAGTCAGCCCCAGAAAGCCTTGTGGACAATGCAGAGGGTCTTGAATTTGATTCTTGCAGCCATGGGCAGACGGTGAAAGGATTTCAGTGCCAGAGAGATGCAGTACCTGGGCTTGAGGCCAAGGATAACTCTCATGGTTCTGTTCTGGATGAGTTGCACAGGGTGCAGGGCAGAAGCAGGGAGGTTGAGGAAGAGGCTGTTGCACTAGTCCAGCCTAAAGAGAACCAGGGCTCTGGAGACAGTGAGAAGCTGCGGGAAAGTGAGAAAAGGTAGAGTGCCCCTGAGGAGGTGTAGTTGGTAGTTAGACTTTTTTGAGATGTCAGAAATGTGAGAGGAGAAGGAGAGAGTGGAGTCAAAGATGACCCCAAGTTTTTTGGCCTCACAGGTGCGGGTGGACCCGTGGCCAAGGGAGGCCGGCAAGAATGAAAGTGGGAAAGCATGATCAGTGGTCCCAATGCAAACAATCTCAGTTTTACTGGCATTGAGGCAGAGGGTGTTTGCAGCACACTATGACTGAATAGCGGACAGACAGTCAGGTGTGAGTAAGGAGGAGGACGCGGCTCAAGGTAGCCTGAAAAATAGTTGCATGTCATCCCCATAACACTGGAAATTAAAGGTGAAAGTGGCGATCACACCTGCCAAGGTAGCCATATAGATGTTGAAGAACCAGGGGGATAGGTATGATCCCTGGGGAATGCCACAGGTTGAAGAGTGATGGTCGAGAGAAAAGCTCCAAGTTCCACCTCGGATGGGTAGTAGGAGAGAAAAGAGGTTAACCACGCCAGAGCCTGACTTGTAATTCCTAGGGTGTCATGAAGATGTGCGATCAGGATGTTGTGGTTAACCGTGTCAGAGGCAGATGAGAGATCAAGGAGATTGAGGACAGAAGGAGTGTCAGTGTCAAAATTTGAGAGCAGGTCTTCACTGGTGTTCAGAAGAGCAGTTTCTGTGCTTCTGGATGCTCTAAAGCCAGACTGATGGTCATGGGAACAACCAATTGATTCATTGTGGAGGTTCAGCTGAGAGATATCCATCTTCTCCAGGAGTTTACCAAGGAAAGGAATTATAGAGTTTGCCAGAGGGTTTTTTGAGCATAGGGTGTACAAGGGAGTGCTTGAGAGCAATTCTGAAAACTCCAGTGGAAAAGGAGAGATTGCAAAGGTCAGCCAAGCCTGGGGCAAGGAAGTCAATTTTGTCCTTAATGGTTTTGGAGGGGTAAGGGTCAACTTTTTTGGATGAGGCCTTCATAGACGGAACATGTCTGTTGATCTGGTGTGATGGGAGAGAGAGGAGAGGGGAATTGGAGGTGGGGCCAAGGGAGGCCGCAGTGTTGCTGTGTGCTGTGATGTGAGGGCAAGGGAGGAAAGGATGTTTTGGGTTTTTATGGTGAGGTGTGCTGCCAGGGCCGAGCAGAGGACCTGGTTGGTTGGAAAAGAAGAAGGGGCTGCTTCAAGGTGTTGAATAAAGAATCTTTTCTTGGAGCGGATGCAGAGTCAATATTGCATTTGAAGGAGGTGGCAGGCCAGTTTGTCAGATGATCCACCAGACGAATTCCATTTCCGTTCAGCTGCCCTACACTTGAGTTTAAGGGCAGCCAGATCGGAGTCGTACCAAGAGTTACACTTTTTGGAAGGCTTTAGTCGGACTCTCATGACAGGGGCAAGAGTATCAAGAGTGTTGGAGATAGAGAGATTAAGGTCAGTGAGGGCTGTATGATGGTGGGAGTCAGCTGCAGGAATGGGTGGAGGAGAGTAGGAGGAAGCACAGGTGGCCACTGTCAGTTTTTTCATAGGTCTGGTGACTTTGAAGCTGAGTGGCTGTGCAGGGTGTGTCTCTGCAAGAGGAGAGGAGAGCTTCAGGTGTGTAGATAGAAGAGAGTGGTTGGTCCAAGAGAGCGAGAGGTAGTGAGAGGGATAGAGAGTGGGATGTCAATGTTGATGAGAGCATCTAACGTGTGGCCTGCGGTGTGTGTGGACCCAGAGGGTAGCATAGAGAGGGAGAGATACATAGGTTGCAGAAAGGTCCAGAGGAGTCAGGAAGGTCCAGATGGATGTTGAGATCACCCAGCAGGAGGGGTTGAGAGGAGGAGGAAAGTAGAGAGGAGGCAGGTCAGCCCATTCGGAAAGGAAGAGAGTGGGCTGTCCAGGAGGCCGTTAGAAGTTGGCCATAAGGAGAGAAGATTTAGAAGAGAGTGAGAGCCTGCAAACTATGCACTCAAAGGAGGAGTAGGCCTGAGTAGGGATAATGGACACAGGTATCCATTCTGGGAAGATCAGCACTTCTCCACCTCAGAGACCTCAACATCTTCTGGGCTCTTCCACAACCTCTGTGACACTCTCTCTCTCTCTCCATTCTACCCTCTGGCCTGACATATTCTGCCGGACACACCTTGGTTGTTCTCATCTCCTCAGACATATCCCTCTCTAACTCTCTCACCACTCCCCTCTCTTGGACAGACCACTTTCTGCTCTCCTCTAACCTGAATTTCTCTGTCCCACATGTGAAGACGACCCCAGAATTGCCCCCTGCTTTCTCGGTCACTTGGCCCATGAAGCGTGCGTCAGAGGAGGTCTTTCCCTCTACTTTCTCTGCTCATCCTATGTCTGTGGCTGACTCACACCCTGACACAACCCTCTCTAACCCACACCTTTCTATCTCCAACACGCTGGATGTGCTTGGCCCTATCATGAGCATCTTTCTGAAGCCTACCTCCAAGTGCAACTGTTGATATGATTCCGATCTCGCCACCTGAAATGCAATTGTGGCGAGGCTAAGAGGAGGTGGAGGGCATTGAAAGCATCCTCTGACAAACTGGCCTGCTGCCTGCTCCAAGGGCAATACAGATTCTCTGGACTGACCAAAAACAGAGCCTACATCCAAGCCTGTGTCTCTGTGGCCTCTAGAAACACTGCCAAACTCTTTAAAATCTACAAGTAGCTCACCAATCTGACTGTAGTCTCCACCACTCCTATTCCCTCCTCGGCCCTCTGCACGGCTCTTGCTTCTCACTTCACCACTAAAACTCAAGATATCCTGTCCTCTCTCTCCTCTTCCTCTCCATACACCTCTCTTGGCCGCCCTCCAACTTTCTCCTCTTTCTCTCTGACCATAAGGGGCAGTTTCCCCGGAGCATTCTTTGGGGACCTAAAACCTTTCAGTGGATGTAGTGTTCAACTGCAACTAATCCTTAACAGGACTGCAAGACTTGTCTTTGACCACAAGCCTTGGCGCCGTATCTCCCCATCCCTGAAATCTCTCCACTGGCTCCCGATGGCTGCAATGGTCAAGTTCAAGACCCTCTGCATCTTCCACAAGGCTTTCTGGGGCCAGGGCCCGCACTACATCCAACTCTATCTTCAGATGCTACTCCAGGCAGAGAGTGGGGGTAGATCTCTGTCCTCTGCAGGTTCCTCCCTCTGGAATGGCCTCCCTGAGCCAGACCATTTGAAGTTCTGGAAGCCGCTCAAGACCTTCCTTTTCATTTTTTCTCTCTCTCTTTGCCTTTCTGACCAACCTGTATGCTGCGCTGACTGGTTGCCTGGCTATCCTCAGAGTCTCACTGGCAACAGGCTCCCCCTGACCAGTAGCCCCTGCATTGCTTCAAGGCCTACCGTGCACTTAGCGGCTGTATCTTGAGTCCTATAGTCTCCTGCCTCTTTGCACTACCCAGAGCCATGCTGCCTGCACTTAATCAGAACACTGATGCCCTGATTTCTCTTCCCCCTTCCCTCCCCCTGGCACTTCCCCTCTCCCTCCTCCCGCACCTTTGCGTATCACACTTGCATGATCTGAATGACACAAGGGCTAGTAAAATAGTTTGTTTTGTCCTCCCTCTGTCTCCCCTCCCTTGACTTGTCACGCCTAGGAACACTTGTGTACAGGCACGTTATAAATTACTCATTATATCATACCATACAGTATCATACAACACATGATAGATAGTGTTACAACAAACACTCAATATCAATACTCATTTAACTGTAAAAAGAAATACAAAAGAGTTAAGGTTGAACCAACAAAAATGTAAAGCCTACACACATCAGAAAGAATAAGGTTAATGTAGCAACATAATACACTTTATTAATACATTACAAATATATATATATTATAGCAACATAAATTATCATAGTAACCTTAACACATCCACACACTTAAAAACAGACAATATTACCATGGAATTATAACAATTTCATAGAAAAAAGAAGTAATTGTATAACATTTTAAATCATTCAAAAGTACATTAAATGTAGACCTATGATACACGTTAAAAGTAAGTATAAAATAGTGTTGTGATACAAATGTCCTACATAATAACGAAATTAAAATATAACATGCACAAGCTTAATTCCTCCACAAAATAGCACTTAACAAAATGCACAGAATATTTCAAACATACATCTACAATAACAAAATATATACGCATTCAAGTGTCCTACTTTACACAACAATATCAATTAGCATGTACATAAATATAATTTATTAAACATTAAAAATCACATTAAAAAAATAAAACATACACTAAACAACTAAACAGTATTAAAATATCATGTACAGTAAAATCTTAATAACGTTTAGTAATCACAACATGCATAAAATGCAAATATGCACTATGCATGTGAAATTAAATTTTATAAACAATGCAAACTGTAAATACTAACAAAAGCAACACATATGGAAAATATTGCAACCCACAAAAACAGGGTGAGTTAAGGTTACCATGATATCTCATTATAATATAAAAATGTTTATGTATTACAAACTCTTTTGTAAGAAATATATATATATATATATATATATATATATTGCACAGCCACGGTAGTGGCTGTGTAGTTATGGTTAAGTTGCTGTTTCCATAGGAAGAGCCCTTTTTGGGTGGCTTATAACTTTGCTCCCCCTGGACAAATCCTCACCAAACTTTGCGAAAAAAGTATATGGGTCACTCTGAATTTTCTTTGCATAGTTTGGTGACGTTTGGTTCAGGGGTAGCAAAGTTATAGGGGGGGTCCCAAAACTTATTTTTTTCCCATAGACTGAATGGGGAAAAAACTTTGCTCATGCCTACAGCCCAAACCGCTGGACGGATTTTTACCAAATTTGGACCAGGAGCAGCGGCTTGGTCCCGAAAGCGTGACACATTTCCCCGTTGTCCTGATTGGCCAACCGGCTTGCGTCATGTCTGCGGACATGCAACGTGTTTGCTGCTTGGACGGTGAAGAGCATGAAGCGCGTCAGATTTTCGGGTACGCCCGCCAACTTGGATTCGCGGACGTCCGCGGACAGCGCGGTTAAACTTGGTGGAAAAAATACTATTTAGTAGAATGTGTTGGTGTGTAAAAGTGTTTGGGGAGGGTGGGGGAGTAAGAGATGGGTTAAATGTTGTATTTATTTAGGTGGTAGACCCCCCTGTTGTGTTCGCTCTGTCCACAGACAACGCGGATGTTCTGAAATGTTCTAAATAAACGAAATGGGTGTGTTCTGAGGCCACTACGCCTGTACGTATTGTTCACAAGCAAGCTGAAAGTGTTCGAAGAACACTCGCGGTGTCCTGAAATGTTCAAAAGTAAATGAAATGGGTGTGTTCTGAGGACGGTAAGCATGTCCGTTTTGTTCGCAGGCAAGTTGAATCTGTTCTAAGAACACATAATGTGTCCTGGGATGTTCATCAATAAATAAAATGGGGGTGTCCTGAGGACGGTATGCCTGTCTGTTCTGTTCGCAAGCAAGTTAAAATTGTTCTAAGGACACATGTTCGCAAGCACGTTCAAATTGTTCTAAGAACACATGAAGTGTCCTGGGATGTTTGTAAATAAACAAATGGGGGTGTTCTGGGACACTACGCCTGTATGTATTGTTCTCAAGCAAGTTGAAACTGTTCTAAGAACACTCGCAGTGTTCTGAAATGTTCGAAAATAAACGAAATGGGTGTGTTCTGAGGACGGTATGCCTGTCCGTTTTGTTCGCAGGCAAGTTGAAACTCCTCTAACAACACATGCAGTGTCGTGAAATGTCCGTCAATGGATGAAATGGGGGTGTCCTGAGGACGCTGTCCATATTGTTCGCTGGCAAGATGAAACTGTTCTTAGAACACATTATGTGTCCTGGGATGTTCGTAAATAAACAAAATGAGGGTGTCCTGAGGACACTATGACTGTCCGTACTGTTCGTAGGCAAGTTGAAACTGTTCTAAGAACACTCATCATGTCCGTGAACATTTGAAGTGCCAATATGGCATAGTTAAAATGTTTGACTCTATGGGTGTGATATGCTGCGGTGTTTGTGGCCAGGGCATAGAGTCTTGGGAGCATGGCCATATGGCATGCTCCCAAGACTCTATGCCCTGGCCACAACCACCGCAGCATATAACACCCATAGTGGCTTATAACTTTGGGATCCAAGAACAAATTTATAAGCAACGAAGTTATAAGCCACTATGGGTGTGATATGCTGTGGTGGTTGTGGGTAGGGCCTATAGTCTTGGGTGCATGGACAAGATCAAATTTATAGGCAGCAAAGTTATAAGTCACTATGGGTGTAATATACTTACTGTTTGGTTTAGTAACTGGAGTACATGTATTTCTTGTTTATTTCTGTGAAAAAAGAAAAGATCATGTTAGTATTGGTATTTTGTAACAACTTATAACATTGAATAATCAAAATGTTTTTTACCCTCATATTTAGTAGATTACAAACCAGTGTACTGTGCAATTCGCTCAGTTTCTGTGTTTGTTGCTAAAATCATTGGGTCTGTGGGAGAAAAAGAAATCCATGTTGGATTAAAAAAAAAACGTTGTTGTTATGCTACAGTCTGTTTGTCTGTTTTCAGTGTTCACTTGTTGTTTCTGGCTAATGCTCTATATATTGGCTTGTTGCAGATTTTTGGAGCAGTTAGATACCTGTTGACATATTCTAACAGTCTATTTTTTGTTATAATGAAGTGGTATTGATTTATCTGTTTGGATATTGTAAAATTTTGGGGTAGTTAGATACCAGTTGGCTTATTCTAACTGTCTATATTTTGTTATAATGTAGTGGTATTGATTTATCTGGTATGTTATTGAAAATCTTGGGGTAGTTAGATATCAGTTGGCGTATTCTAACTGTTTATTGTTTGATATAATTTAGTGGTATTCATTTATCTGTTTAGTTGTTGAAGAATCTTGGGGCAGTTATATAGCTGTTGGCATATTATAACAGTTTATAATTTTTTTAGTAGAAGTTTAATTAATGTTTAAGTACAGTTTAGTTAATAAATTTTGGTTTTAAGAACATTAAATAAGCGTTTGTAAGATTTGCAGGTAATCTCTGCTTTAGAGTAATGGTACTATCATTACATTCGAACCATCCACATTTTTTTTATATATGCAGTATAGTGACCTGCATTGGTTGTGGCTCCTGTGTGGTAGATTATACCTATTGTTGTGAAGGTTTTTTTACTAAGTGATACTTGACCATGTGTGAATCCAGTCAGCTTGCAGTTGTTTTTGGTACCATATGCATTGTAACATAGAAGCATTAGTATTGCGTATTTACTATGTGTTTGTATTAGTAAGGTGGAGCGATTATCCCAATTGCAGGTAGTACATAATCTACCATGGTTTGCATTTTGTACAAGTTGCTGAAATGGAACAGATTCACATTTAGGGATTGATATATACACAAAGCGCTCATTGGGGTTTGTTCTTGGGTCACATTGTTGCACAGAGTGCATGTATGTTTCCACATGTATGAAATCTGGAAGATTTATAGGTATGTTTTTGTTTTCCAGTACTTGTAGTAAGTACATTATAAATTCTTGTGTATCTTCCTATGAGTTTATAGTGATTTTCACCATTCCAGCACAGTAGTCAATTGTTGTCTTATTCCATAAACACTATACATGTTGTCAGGATTGTTTGTTGCGTTTCTATGAAGTACTAACATTTGCAAACACAATTGGTCTGTACTGTGTAAGTAAATGTTGTCAACTATTGGTGGTAATTGAAATAGAATATTCATTGCTACATTTGCATAGCAACGTACACCAATTACATTTGAAAGTTTAAATGGACCAGGTAGTTCTGTATCTGAGTGCATTTTTGGAGTTTGTCTTCTTTGAATAAGTACCTGGTCTACTTTCCCTAATAGGTTCTTTTTTGATTGTGGTACTTGATGAAGTATTAGTTTCTTTTAATCTCTTTGGAGGATTTGAAGTGACATCCTGTTGCATTTCTGTTTGATTTAGTTTTCTTTTAGAACATTTTACTTTTTGTGGAATAGGATATGTTTTTAGATGGGGGGTGTATAGTGAACGAAGTCTATTGCATTCAGAAATGCAAGGAATATCAGCGTTTACTTTACTTGCATCAAGTGTGCGTAAGCGTGATAGTGCTACGTAGCTCATGTTTTCTTTAAAGACTGTGATACCAATGTCTATCAATGCTTTGTCTAGGGTAAGACCTTGTGATTTATGAATGGTGACTGCGTATGCAAGAGTTAGAGAAAATTGTTCTCTTCGTACATACATGTCTTTGAAGAGAAGGAATCGAGCTGTTGAGCGTCCTATCGTTTTCACTTCTGAAAGTTTGTCAAAGAGAATATTGACAAACTGAATGTTGTTGTCACGTGGGTATGTTTCAAAGCCAACAACTGTACCGAGTGCTCCATTAACTAGTCCTTGATCCACGTCAAGGTTATGTTTAAGCATTACTCTGCAATTTAAGGATAATTTTAATATTTTTTCCAATCCAGCTGTGTTGGATATTGACAGGGTAATTCATAGAAATTCGCACAAAAGTGGCACACGCGACTGGCGCACAGGGTGCCCGTGCGAATGTCTGCGCCAGCCGCGTGCGCTAAAATCGATTTCCGCGCACAGCGTATTCATGGATTTTCGCATTCAAAACCAGCCGTGGCGCAGCGACCCTGCAGCACCGCAAGTTACGCCCCCAAGAACGCCCTCGCACAAGGAAAAGCCTTCAAAATCCCCAAATAACGGTAAAGGGCTGCGCTAACCCTGGACCAGTTCACAGGGCTGGCAAACAGCAAACGCCAAGCGGGGAACGTGTATTTCAGTGGTTCGCGGGAAGTTCCACACGTGATTGTCCTGTGTACGTGTGCATCAGGGGTGCGCGGGAAGTATCACACGCAAAATCAGCAGGGTACGTGTATTTCAGGGGTGCGCGGGAAGTATCACATGCGATTCCAGCAGGGTACATGTATTTCAGGGGTGCGCGGGAAGTATCACACGCGATTCCAGCAGGGTACGTGTATTACAGGGGTGCGCGGGAAGTTCCACACGCGATTTCAGCAGGATACGTGTATTTCAGGGGTGCGCAGGAAGTTCCACACGGGATTGGCCCCGTGCGAGCAGGATACGTGTATTCCAGGGGTGCGCGGGAAGTTCCACATGCGATTTCAGCAGGGTATGTGTATTTCAGGAGTGCGTGGGAAGTTCTAGACGCGATTGGCCTCGTGCGAGCAGGGTACGTGTATTTCAGGGGTGCGCGGGAAGTTCCACACGCAATTTCAGCAGGGTACGTGTATTTCAGGGGTGCGTGGGAAGTTCCACATGCGATTTCAGCAGGGTATGTGTATTTCAGGGGTGCGTGGGAAGTTCCACACGCGATTCCATCAGCGTACGTGTATTTCAGGGGTGCGCGGGAAGTTCCAGACGCGATTGGCCCCGTGCGAGCAGGGTACGTGTATTTCAGGGGTGCGCGGGAAGTTCCACACGCGATTGGCCCCGTGCGAGCAGGGTACGTGTATTCCAGGGGTGCGCGGGAAGTTCCACACGCAATTTCAGCAGGGTACGTGTATTTCAGGAGTGCGCGGGAAGTTCCACACGCGATTTCAGCAGGGTACGTGTATTTCAGGGGTGCGCAGGAAGTTCCACACGCGATTTCAGCAGGGTACGTGTATTTCAGGGGTTCTGGGGAGTACTACACGTGAATTGGCCGTGTGGGTCCTCCCAGGTGTTCGCTCTACAACCTCCACGGCCCCTGCAGGCAGCCCACACCACGGGGGACTACCCCGCAACCCTGCTCATGTCCCGCAGGCAGCCCATCCACCATGGGCATGCTCCCCAGCCAACCCACATGTCACCTTGCACTACTGATCAACAATGCATGTCTCCCAGCAACCCCACCCCCAGCAGTCAGGGGCACCCTCCACCAGGCCCCCACTCCTGTCTCCCAGCACCCCCACCCCCCAGCAGTCAGGGGCTCCCTCCACCAGGCCCCCACACATGTCTCCCAGCACCCCGACCCCCCAGCAGTCAGGGGCACCCTCCACCAGGCCCCCACTTCTGTCTCCCTGCACCCCTACCCCCCAGCAGTCAGAGGCACCCTCCACCAGGCCCCCACTCCTGTCTCCCTGCACCCCCACCCCCCAGCAGTCAGGGGCACCCTCCACCAGGCCCCCACTCCTGTCTTCCAGCACCCCCACCCAACCAGCAGTCAGGGGCACCCTCCACCAGGCTCCCACTCCTGTCTCCCTGCACCCCCACCCCCCAGCAGTCAGGGGCACCCTCCACCAGGCCCCCACTCCTGTCTCCCTGCACCCCCACCCCCCAGCACTCAGGGGCACCCTCAACCAGGCCCCCACTCCTGTCTCCCTGCACCCCCTACCCCCCAGCAGTCAGGGGCACCCTCCACCAGGCCCCCACTCCTGTCTCCCTGCACCCCCACCCGCCAGCAGTCAGGGGCACCCTCCACCAGGTCCCCACTCGTAGCTCATGTTTTCTTTAAAGACTGTGATACCAATGTCTATCAATGCTTTGTCTAAGGTAAGACCTTGTGATTTATGAATGGTGACTGGGTATGCAAGAGTTAGAGAAAATTGTTCTCTTCGTACATACATGTCTTTGAAGAGAAGGAATCGAGCTGTTGAGCATCCTATCGTTTTCACTTCTGAAAGTTTGTCAAAGAGAATATTGACAAACTGAATGTTGTTGTCACGTGGGTATGTTTCAAAGCCAACAACTGTACCGAGTGCTCCATTAACTAGTCCTTGATCCATGTCAAGGTTATGTTTAAGCATTACTCTGCAATTTAAGGATAATTTTAATATTTTTTCCAATCCAGCTGTGTTGGATATTGACAGGGTAATTCATAGAAATTCGCACAAAAGTGGCACACGCGACTGGCGCACAGCGTGCCCGTGCGAATGTCTGCGCCAGCCGCGTGCGCTAAAATCGATTTCCGCGCACAGCGTATTCATGGATTTTCGCATTCAGAACCAGCCGTGGCGCAGCGACCCTGCAGCAGCGCAAGTTACGCCCCCAAGAACGCCCTCGCGCAAGGAAAAGCTTTCAAAATCCCCAAATAACGGTAAAGGGCTGCGCTAACGCTGGACCAGTTCACAGGGCAGGCAAACAGCAAACGCCAAGCGGGGAACGTGTATTTCAGTGATTCGCGGGAAGTTCCACACGTGATTGTCCTGTGTACGTGTGCATCAGGGGTGCGCGGGAAGTATCACACGCAAAATCAGCAGGGTACGTGTATTTCAGGGGTGCGCGGGAAGTATCACATGCGATTCCAGCAGGGTACATGTATTTCAGGGGTGCGCGGGAAGTATCACACGTGATTCCAGCAGGGTACGTGTATTACAGGGGTGCGCGGGAAGTTCCACACGCGATTTCAGCAGGATACGTGTATTTCAGGGGTGCGCAGGAAGTTCCACACGCGATTGGCCCTGTGCGAGCAGGGTACGTGTATTTCAGGGGTGCGCAAGTAGTTCCACACGGGATTGGCCCCGTGCGAGCAGGATACGTGTATTCCAGGGGTGCGCGGGAAGTTCCACACGCGATTTCAGCAGGGTACGTGTATTTCATGAGTGCGTGGGAAGTTCTAGACGCGATTGGCTTCGTGCGAGCAGGGTACGTGTATTTCAGGGGTGTGCGGGAAGTTCCACACGCGATTTCAGCAGGGTACGTGTATTTCAGGGGTGCGCGGGAAGTTCCACACGCGATTTCAGCAGGGTACGTGTATTTCAGGGGTGCATGGGAAGTTCCACACGCGATTCCATCAGCGTACGTGTATTTCAGGGGTGCGCGGGAAGTTCCACACGCGATTGGCCCCGTGCGAGCAGGGTACGTGTATTCCAGGGGTGCGCGGGAAGTTCCACACGCAATTTCAGCAGGGTACGTGTATTTCAGGGGTGCGCGGGAAGTTCCACACGCGATTTCAGCAGGGTACATGTATTTCAGGGGTGCGCAGGAAGTTCCACACGCGATTTCAGCAGGGTACGTGTATTTCAGGGGTTCTGGGGAGTACTACACGTGAATTGGCCTTGTGGGTCCTCCCAGGTGTTCGCTCTACAACCTCCACGGCCCCTGCAGGCAGCCCACACCACGGGGGACTACCCTGCAACCCTGCTCATGTCCCGCAGGCAGCCCATCCACCATGGGCATGCCCCCCAGCCAACCCACATGTCACCTTGCACTACTGATCAACAATGCATGTCTCCCAGCAACCCCACCCCCCAGCAGTCAGGGGCACCCTCCACCAGGCCCCCACTCCTGTCTCCCAGCACCCCCACCCCCCAGCAGTCAGGGGCTCCCTCCACCAGGCCCCCACACATTTCTCCCAGCACCCCGACCCCCCAGCAGTCAGGGGCACCCTCCACCAGGCCCCCACTTCTGTCTCCCTGCACCCCCACCCCCAGCAGTCAGAGGCACCCTCCACCAGGCCCCCACTCCTGTCTCCCTGCACCCCCACCCCCCAGCAGTCAGGGGCACCCTCCACCAGGCCCCCACTCCTGTCTTCCAGCACCCCCACCCAACCAGCAGTCAGGGGCACCCTCCACCAGGCTCCCACTCCTGTCTCCCTGCACCCCCACCCCCAGCAGTCAGGGGCACCCTCCACCAGGCCCCCACTCCTGTCTCCCTGCACCCCCACCCCCAGCAGTCAGGGGCACCCTCCACCAGGCCCCCACTCCTGTCTCCCTGCACCCCCACCCCCCAGCAGTCAGGGGCACCCTCAACCAGGCCCCCACTCCTTTCTCCCTGCACCCCCTACCCCCCAGCAGTCAGGGGCACCCTCCACCAGGCCCCCACTCCTGTCTCCATGCACCCCCACCCCCCAGCAGTCAGGGGCACCCTCCACCAGGTCCCCACTCCTGTCTCCCTGCACCCCCTACCCCCCAGCAGTCAGGGGCACCCTCCACCAGGCTCCCACTCCTGTCTCCCAGCACCCCCACCCCCCAGCAGTCAGGGGCACCCTCCACCCGGCCCCCACTCCTGTCTCCCTGCACCCCCACCCCCAGCAGTCAGGGGCACCCTCCACCAGGCCCCCACTCCTGTCTCCCTGCACCCCCACCCCCCACCAGTCAGGGGCACCCTCCACCAGGCCCCCACTCATGTCCAACTCATGTTCCCCTGCACCCCCACCCCCCAGCACTGTGGGGCACCTGCCAGCAGGCCCCCATTCATGTCCAACTCATGTTCCCCTGCACCCCCACCCCCCACCCCCCAGCACTGTGGGGCACCTGCCAGCAGGCCCCCACTCATGTCCAATTCATGTTCCCCTGCACCCCCACCCCCCAGCACTGTGGGGCACCTGCCAGCAGGCCCCCACTCATGTCCAACTCATGTTCCCCTGCACCCCCACCCCCCAGCACTGTGGGGCACCTGCCAGCAGGCCCCCACTCATGTCCAACTCATGTTCCCCTGCACCCCCACCCCCAAGCACTGTGGGGCACCTGCCAGCAGGCCCCCACTCATGTCCACTCATGTTCCCCAGCCAACATGTCATCACAATCTAGATCCCTGGTCCCTATGGTCAGCCCCCAAATGCAAAAAACCCACCCGAGTATTGCATCCACCCACTTAGAAATGGCAATAACATGATAGAACAGCAATTGCAAGTTTGGAAACAAACACATGTCCCTCACATACACCCAATGGGTGTCAGTGAATCTCAAAACCCATATCATGATATGCATGAAACCAATGAGATGATACTACACATTGAACTTTGAAGACAAAATATGTATTAAAAGCAACATAAATTAAATAAAAAATAAACAAACAATAATAGAAATTTAAAAATAAATAAAAACAGAAGGTACGCGAAAAAATGCTAAACCACAAATCATAATGCAAACGAAAGGTCACAGTCCACAAAAGTAAATCCAATGGAAAAATAAAATCGAAAACCATTGCTCCATGGGGAAATCATAATAAAAATTGAAAATCCAAAAATCAACTAGGTACAGATAAACAATCCAGGGTCCATGATCCCAACAGAAGAAATGAAACCTACCTAATAACACTACCTAAAAAAAAATAACTATATACAAAAATGTGCCCATTGCCCAAAAGGTCCAAAAATATGGAAAACCAAAGGAAACCTAACATTAACTATATAACTATTTACAAGGGCAGCGGGCTAGTCCGACGGCTCACTTTGGGATGTTCCGGGCCAGGGCATCATCGAACTCCTGCTCAATGTCCCAGAGGCGCTCCTCACCATGGCCCCGAGGGTCCGCAGGGCCGTCCACATGTTCCCCCCAAACTCCCTGCGGATTGCCTCGAGGCACTCGGCACGCCTCAGGGCCCTCCGCATGGAGTTCTCTGCCCTGACCATCGTGAGCCGTGCCTCTTCCGCCCGCTGCCGCTCCGCATCTATGGCGTGGCCCAACCACTGCCACACGGAAGATACTTCCCATCCTGGGTCCTCCTGCCCTCCGGCCGATGCCTGCCCCGCCGATGTGGAAGGCCCGGAGCCATCATGGCTCTCACCACGTTGCTGCTGCTGCGGCTCTGCCCATGCACTGCCTCCTGCTGCCTGCACATCCTCCGCTGGCTGGGGTGCAGTCATTGATGTGGCCACCCCGGCTGGACCTCCGACTCCCGACTGTGGCAGGGATGCCTCCTCCACCAGCCTGGCCGCACCGTCAGAGGCAGCTCCACAGGGCACCCAGGTGACTGATGGGTGGGAAGATAGCACGGAGGACGACTGGCGCATAGGGGGTTCAGTTGAGGAGAGGGTCGTAGCAAGCCCCATCAAACGGAGGAATCCGGCCTGGGTGACCTGTCCCAGTAGGCCGACGCGGTCAACGAGCCATTCGAGATGACGTGCAGTCTCCTCATGAAAAGACTGCAGGTCACCTCGCATGGCCCGTTGACGCAACGCCACACCAGTCAGGACAGGCTCAACCCGGACCCGGATAGCCACGTCCACAGGCAGGGGAAGGCCAGTTGTCGTGAGCTCATCCCCTGCCTGAAAACGGGTCTGGACGTAGGCATCCCTGCTGGTGCAAGATGATGCAGTGACAGGATGAGACAGGATTGCACACAGGCACCTCCGCGTCAAACCTGTGCTGCCTCCCTTCCCTGGTCCTGCACTGCACCACTAGCACCAGTGGAATCCCCACCTCCAGACCCCGTCTCTGTTGCTTGCACGGCCTCCTCCTCCACCAAACCCCCCACCAACCTGGATGACTCCGTGCCATCTTCCCCCGTTGGGCCCTATGGGGTCCCAGCTGCCCCTTCTGCTGCCGAGGAGTCCAACTCCGACCTCCACCTCTTGGACCTCCCCCCGGCAGCTGCGGCCTGGGACGCGGCACTGTGACCCGTCATCTTTCCCCAGGGTTGACATACAGCCTTGCTAGAGCACTATGGTATGATTACCATCTGGTACCCAACCCCTTTGACCCCCAATTGCCCAGGAAAATAGTTCACATTGTCTCCCAAAACCACAATAACATCAGTGCCATGGCTGGGAGGCGACCAAGCCGTAAGGGTGGCAAAGCTGGCCGAGCCCCAAGTGGTGGCCGTGGTGGATCCAGTAGGGGACGTGGCAGTGACTTGCAGGGTGCCCCTAGCCCCCCATGTGTGGAGGAGCAGTCAGGGACACCCATGCCCCCCCCTGGTTGAGGTTACCGTGGCTGACACCATCCATGCTCAGCCCTTTTTGGACCAGCCCACTGTGGAACCAGACCTGGCACAGGGTGACTCCATGGCTGACTTCCAGGTCAGCAAGTCTAGGCCACGTGCGCCGGTGAACGTTGGTGTCATCAGGCCACGTGGATCAGGGGCAGCTAGGTCATCTGCTGCCCCGCGTAGGCAGGCTGGGGAGGCTGCAGGGGCAGCTGCGGCTCCATCCACCCCACCTCTCACACACCCATCCAGGACAGTGTCGGTCCAAGTCCATCATGCTGACATTCCCCCTGACACCATCACACTTGAGCTAATGCCTGCACCAACTCCCATGCTGAGTGTGCAATCCCAAGCTCCTGCTCCTAGTGTCCAGAGTGGCGTAGGACACTCAGGATCCCCACCACCTTCCAAGCGGAAGAGGAAGAGTGCTCGTCCAGTAGAGGCTGATGCCCCAGACATGGCTACACAGTCCGGCCAGTCAAGGAAGCCCAGCTTCAATGAAGCCGAACTGAATGCACTTGTAGAGTATGTGTCCACACATGACCGTGAAATGGTGATTGTTGCAGGATCCAAGACCACACCTGCACAACGTCAGGCACACTGGCAGACCATTGCGGACATCATAAGTGCCCTTGGAATAGTGAGGCGTACAGCTAATGAATGCTACAAGCGCTGGAATGACCTGAAGCACAGGGCAAAGAATAAGCTGGCCTCAAGTCATGCCGCAACTCTAGTGACTGGAGGTGGGTCTCCAGCAGACGACATAGAACTCACTCCACATGAGCAGGTTGCTGGGACCTACGTCACAGAGGAACAGATCCAAGGCGTGGGAGAACTGGCAGATTACGAGGCATTGTCCGGTGAGTGCACATGCATTTGTGTGTCATCCATGTGCATGGTGTGTGTGGGAGGGCTTCTGTTTGGGTGCCAGGGGAAGGAGTGTGTGCCTGAGTGGTTCGGCTCACCCATGTGCCTCTTCCTATACATTCTTGGCACCAGCATTTGGGTATAGCAGCATCCCTTCGGCCAACATTAGACATCCAGCCCAACACCACGCCAGTTGCCCTTGGAGTGTCATCTTGCCACAACACTGTTGCTTATTTACCTCTATTTATTCAGTCAGATTGTTTGCATACCACCACTTCTACTCGGGATTTCTCAGTCCTATTGTCACATGTCTGACATGGCTATGGTACAGTGGACTGGCTCAGTTTCGTGGACATGATTAGTTTGGACATGTACCTGTGCTATAGGACCATTTTTGACTGGCAGCTGCAGGTTAAACATTTGAACCATTACAATGAAAATAATCAATTATATGAGCAAACTGGACTGAATGAACAATTGGTGACCTCCTCTCCCTCTTCACTTCATGGCTAGGGTACATGCCATCTGTGTGATGGCATGTGTATTTGACCTGCCAATCACTGGCCAATGTGTGATGCCACTGCTAGGCAGCATGCAGCAAATGTGTTCATCTTCCATCTTGGTGTCATCAATGTGTGCCATCTGCCTCCACATCACACGCAGTGATGGTGCATGCATGGGAGTGTTTTAGTCATGTGGGACATGTGTCAATCAAGTACTGTTTCTGTAGCCTCTCAGCCCTAATTGTGTGCCATAGTGCTAATGCCTGTTTCCATTTGTTTTCTTTTATGTCTTTGCAGGGGAAGACGCACTTGATACTGCTGGGGTTGTGGAGATGGTGCAGACCCAGGAGGGGTCTGAGGGCTGACCGACCACCAGTGAGGGACGTGGTGTGGTGGTGGGTGAGAACCCACAACTGCTGCAGGTCGTGCTCTCAAGGGGTGTCTCTGGCTGCACCTCCCCCGAGCTGTATTCAGGTGTCGATTCGGATGATGAGACCTACATGCCGTCGCAGGTGAGTGTTCCTGGGAGGGATTATGTTCTGTCCGACCCACCTGCACCAGGTTTAGAACCCTCAATGGGGATGTCAGTGTTGGCAGGTACGCCTTTGGTGGTTACGGATGCAGGGTCACACTCAGTGACATCTGATCCTGTTCCTGGGCCAGCAGATCAGAGGTGGAATGCAGTCCTGCAGCCTCAGGCAGTGCCGGCACAGCAAGGCGCAGTTCGCCTTGCCCCAGGCATGTGTGGTGCCCGCTGACGTGGTGGCCGTACGCCACCTGGCAATACTGCATGGGAGCAATCCATTTACGGTATGGCAACCCAACAGGCAGCATCATCAGAGATGATGGCTCAGGCCATGGATAGGGTGGCCACTTCCATTGTCACCCCCCGAAAGGCTGATGGAGCGACTACAGCAGGCAACCGACTCCATCTGCCAGTCACACAGGGAGGACATGTTGGCGTCCGACAGGGACAGGCAGGCGGCACTGGCGACTCTGCAGTAAGCCATCTCCATAGAGTCCCAGGGCCACAGGGAAGCCCTGAGGCTGGAACTTCTTCACCTCAGGACGACTCTTGTTGAGCTTTGAGGCTTCAAAAAACCGAACGACAAAACAGCAGCTGGAGCGTCTCACCCGTTAGCTCTCAGCTGAGATGCAGGCAATTAGCGCAGAAGTCCGGGCATCCCGTGAGTTGTTGCATAGGGACCGCCGCACACTTATCCTCCAGAACGAGACCTACCACACCTGCATGCTTGCAGCCATGGAGGAACAGACTAGGGCTTTGTGTGGGCTGCCTCCCATAGTGCCACCACCTCCTGATGCAGCTGCAGAGGGTGAGGATAGCGACTGCAGTGATACTCCCACAATAGGGTAGCCGTGTAGGCCATGAGCCCATGGAGGTGTTTTTTTTTCTGCAAGATCCACACAGGTGGGTTTTGGTGTGCACCCTGTCCTCGGACCTCCTGGGTGGGGCTCCCCCACCCCCCCCCCACAGGCCCATTAATGGCCATTTTCTTTTTTTTTTTGGGACAGTGTGTTGCCTTGTGTGGCTCCCGTGGGCATACGCTGCATTGTGGCTGGGCACATGCAGGCTTATCATGGATTTGGTTCAGATGCTTGGGTTTTTGTCACACACACCCCTCCTGGTTCCCGTTTCCATGGCCTTGCAAAGGGTGTGCCCAAGTGACATTGACGTACATGGTGACATTGGACTCCCATGAGCTGTGTGGGCAGTCTGTAGTCAATACTGTGTATACATTCATAGTGCATATTGTTGTTGTATTGTACACTGCGTGGTGTATTGATATGTGCCTCTGCATCCATCTCATCCTCCATATTTGCAGGTCCATTCCTCATGTCTTCACAATGCGGTCCACCTTGGAAATGGAGTCCATGTTGTAAGCAGTGCACCTACACTCTTGCGTGGCGCTAACACTGTATACTTGGAAGCGTTCGGAGGGCTGTCATCATCAGGTGGTGAGGCTAGCTAATTTTTAAGTCTGTAATGTCATGTTTAAGGTAGGTTGGAGGTTGTGTAGGTGATTGGTATTCTTGGTAAGTATTTGGTAATGTGGGTTGTAGATCCTGCATTACTGTGAGCATTTCATGTGTGGACATGTTTCCATTAGGGACACTGTAGCTGCTGACACTTGGGGCATGTTGTGGGGATTAATTTCTTTGCTCTCACATTGCATGACATGCCATGGTGTGTTGTGTGGCCATGCCGGGGAGGGGTGGGTGACATGGCACTGTTTTCATGTAGTATTTTGCAAGTGGGTATTCATTTCTGCAGCATGGAAGTGTCTTTTCATGACACTGCATTGGTGGTGTTTGTGTAGGTAGGGATGCACACATTGTGACACTTCCACATGAACAATCTCAGGCTGCTATGGTTCTGACAGTTGACAGTCCCTTTGTTCGTCTTAATTGTCAGGTCGAGTCATCATTGCTTATCAGATGGTATGTGCCAGGCCTGTGTGCACTCCACTGGGGTGTGATTTCTATGTGAAGTAATTAGCCACCAGCTGCGTACGGGCTGCCTCACCCCGTGCCCTCTCCCCTCCTATGCGCAGCGGCCGTGCATGTGGTTGGGGATGTGGGGGCACCACCATGTTCACAGCCAGGCCCCGGCGTGTTGCAACATTGTGCAGGACACATGCTGCCACTATGATCCTGCACACTACTGGGGGCGCATATAACAGCTGCCCGCCAGAACGGTCAAGGGAGCGAAAGCGTGACTTGAGCACTCCGAATGTGCGCTCCACTATGCCCCGGGTTGCAATATGGGCTGTGTTGTATCTTACCTCTGGAGGCGTGATGGGGTTCCGAATTGGCGTGTGGGTGCTCAGAGGGTAGGCACTGTCCCCTGGTGAGGAGGTGATGGGTATCATTAGTGGGGTAGTGACATAACTCTGCATCTGACATGCATGCATGTGCAGTGGCATTCATACTCACCAAGCAGCCATGTATCGCCATGCCGCCCAGCTTCTAGGTCCCGGCTTAGGGTAGACATTCGGTAAATGAAGCTGTCGTGGGTGGACCCTGGATAGTTGGCATATACTGAGGTGATGATTCCCTTAGCATTATATACTACCTGCACGTTGATGGAATGCCAGTGCTTGCGGTTCCTATAGATGTGCTCAGATGCACTGCGGGGACGTAGTGCCACATGGGTGCAGTCAATGGCACCTAGCACTTTTGGGAATTGTGCCACACTGCAAAAATCGAGGGTGGCAGCCTGCCTTTCTGCAGGTGTCCTGGGCAGGTATATGTGCCTACGGACTGATGGGCGTGTGCAGTGATGATGTTCAAGACCTGGTGTAGGCAGCGTGACTGCGTGGCCTGTGACACCCCACCCACTATGGCACTTGTCCGCTGAAATGATCCTGTGGCCAAGAAGTGTAGTACATTGAGGACCTTCTCCAGGGGGCTGAGTGCTTGGGAGCACAGGGTGGGTATTTGAGGTCATCCTCCCACTCACTGACCAGGTCCAGTATTATGTGTGGGGGAAACCTGTACCTCCCATACACCTGGTCATCAGGCATCCCAAAAAGGCTGGTTCTGGGAGTGAAAATTCGGGCCCTCACTATCCTCCTCCTCCTCCTTTGGTAACCCACGGCCACTGCTGCTAGGAATGGTATATTCATCCTGGCGTATGAGCTTGTTTGTTGTTTGCGCGCACTTTTATGCTGCGCGGGTCGACGTACGCCTGCTTCATGCTGGCGTACGTGTCTCAGGATTGGACCATTTATTTTTCGGCACGTCGTAGGCGAACGTGTGAATCTTCCCGCCCACCCCAGGAATACACATAGCATGCTCTCCCAGGCCCAGTCGCGGGTAAATATTCCCGCCCACCCCTGGAATACATGTACCCCACTCTCACAGGCCCAGTCGCGTGTGGAAGTTCACACGCACCCCGTAGTACACGTACCCAGGCCAATCGCGTGTGGAAGTTCACGCGCACCCCGAAGTACACGTACCCAGGCCAATCGCGTGTGGGACTTCCCGCGCACCCCGAAGTACACGTACCCAGGCCAATCGCGTGTGGAAGTTCACGCGCACTCTGAAGTACATGTACCCAGGCCAATCGCGTGTGGAAGTTCACGCGCACCCCGAAGTACACGTACCCAGGCCAATCGCGTGTGGGACTTCCCGCGCACCCCGAAGTACACGTACCCAGGCTAATCGCGTGCGGAACTTCCCGCGCACCCCGAAGTACACGTACCCAGGCCAATCGCGTGTGGAACTTCCCACGCACCCCCACCTACCCAGGCCAATCGCGTGTGGAACTTCCCGCGCACCCCGTAGTACACGTACCCAGGCCAATCGTGTGTGGAACTTCCCACGCACCCCACCTACCCAGGCCAATCGCGTGTGGAACTTCCCGCGCACCCCGTAGTACACGTACCCAGGCTAATCGCGTGTGGAACTTCCCGCGCTCCCCGAAGTACACGTACCCAGGCTAATTGTGTGTGGAACTTCCCGCACACCCAGGAACACGCGCACACGCTATTTTTCACACAGCGGGTGTCCGTGTTTGTCGGTGCCCCTGTGCACCTCATTTGTCCTAGAGGGCCACTGTATGGCCCATTCATCATGGCTGTATATGGGTGCTTTTTGTTAGCGCACATTTTGGCGCACATCTTTTTCAGTCGCAGGGGCGCTACCGCCTGCTTTCTTGTGGCGTACTTGTTTGGCCCTGTGCGCGTCTTTGACCGTGCGCTGGTTTGCCCTATTCGATTCCATGAATACGGGTTGTAGGCGAGCGTGTTGACGTTCCGCGCACTTGCCTCCTGTACTTCCCCCATGACCGCACTTGCCTCCTGTACTTCCCCCATGACGCCCATATTTTCACGCGTTGTTCCCCATTCCGAGTGTTACGCCCCGTGTTCCGCCTACTTTTGTGATATGCGCCGCGCTATGTGCAATTTCGCAGTGGCCGTGGCGCACGCTGTTGGATGACCTCTGCGCCGGCATGCGCGGCGCACATTTTTAGCGCACATCCAATGTTTTTCTCGCACACGGACTTCCATGAATCGCTGTGTGCTGGTTTTCCTGCGATTTTCGCACTTGCACTGCGATTTTCGCACTTGCACTGCGATTCGCACGTTTTGGCACCTCTGCGTGGGAATTTTCGGTGCACATTAATTCCATGAATCGACCCCTGAATTTTCTAAACTATTTAGTCTTGTTGTGGCTTGTTCACACATGGGTAGTGTCATACCATGTATGTCTAGTTTGTCTGTGGCGCTAATTTCAATTATTGGTTGCATTTCTTTTTTTAACATTGTTTGATTGAATTTGAAACAGCTTGCAAGAGTTGGCATTAAGGCCATACAATTGACATTTTTGTGGGCTAATTGTTCCATAACTTCCGTAGCACATGCATTATTGCCATAAAGTGCATGAATGTGCCGGGTTTTCACTATTGCTTGTACTTCTTGAGATAATATACCAACTCTAATACTTTTTAAGATATTGGCATAAGTGAGATCTGCAGATTGCCGCATGTTTTCTGCTAATTCTCTGTATACGAAATGTCGCCAAAGGTTGACATTTCCAATGCTGCCAACAGTTTTACAGGAGAGTTTGTGTCCTAAGGTTTTAAAAATAGGCTCACCTTTCACTGGTGTCAATTGAAGAAGATCTCCGAAAACAATAATGTGTTTTCCTCCAAAGAGCTCTTCGTAGTTTGTTTGAGTACTTCTTGTAATCTGAGGTGAATCAAGGCCAACATTAGGTTGGAGACCATGCTCACTTCATCTATTAGTAGCATTTTCATTTGTTTTAATACTCTGCGTAGTTCCATTGCAGCTTCTACAGAAAGTTTGTAATTGTCTAATATGTTTTGGTGTTCTACTGGCAGGAGTAGTAATCAGTGTAAAGTGACACTGCCTATGTTGTAGGCAAATAAACCTTTGGGGGCAGTGACAGCAGCTGACAGTTTGTTGTTTGTCAATTGTTGAAGGAATTTACTGATGATTTTGATTAAGAATTTTTTGCCAGAACCAGCTTTACCACTGACGTACAGTAGTATAGGTTTGTAATTTTGGCAGGTGCATTCTTTGTTTTCATGCTGTAGACCATGTGCAATTTCTTTTGTTACTTCTTCAAAAATGCTACGTCGCTCATTGTTTAGTTTTGATTGTAGTATAGTTAAGTCTTCTTTATCTTCATACTGACACATGGTGTTTTCTACTTCTGTCATAGCTAATTCTGCCTCATTTGTTATTAGTGGCTCTCCCAGTGGTTCTTGGCTTCCTGTTACAGAAGGTTGACTACTGTAAGGAGTGTCCTTATCTAGTTGGGCCTGGAGTTCTTCTTCATGTTGCTGTTCATTGTGCAACATTGTTTTGTACTGTGTAAAGTTTACATCAGTTATAGTGCTTTCATTTGCTTTGAAAGTGTCTTCATAGGAGACATAGTTATCTATTATTTCTTCTTCTTTTCTCCATGGTTTAAAGAGTTGTAGCAGGGACATGTGATATAGTTCTTTATGTTGAGGAATCTTTAATGACAATCTGATATGATTAATTAAATGTTGTTTGGTGAGTTTTACTAAGCTGCCTTCTCAATTTGTCACTCTGTATTTACCTTTTTTTTCATCAGGTTTTATATTATTTTGTATGTGAAGATTTGGGCTATGTGGTATACACACATGTTTTCCAAAGTGGTACTTCTGTTTGGGTAGTATGTGTCCAGTAAATTGTTTTTTAAAATGTCTTGGCTGTTGGGATCATGTTTGGCTATTGTTTCTATATCTTCGTATGATTTTAGAACTCTTTTTCTAGATTTATCAGGACCAAGACTTAGCCACACTATATTTTCAGATGTTCCATACAAACCAGTACCAGTTAAATGATCTGCTGCTTCATAGGAGCCACATTCTCTATGGGAGAGCATTTTTATGCCCAAGCTGCATAATTTCTGAGACAGTGTTTTGTCTGATGACAGGTCATTCCAGAGGTCTTGGAGCTCTGTTTTTTCTGCTTTGGTTAAGTATGCTGTAACATATCGTGCAACTGCAGTGGAATTGTCTGCAATGTACTACACATCTATGTTTGCATTCCATAAGTGGGCAATGATTGCATTGTAATCATTGATATATTTTTCTTCTTCTGTTCTTTTTATGTAATATGTATTTTTAGGTGATTTACCTTTAACACTATGTCTAACTGAAGACATGAAGTTGTTCACTTGACCTGTTTTTGTAACCGGTCTAGGGAAACCAAAGCGGCATTTGGTGTAGTATTTCCCTTTGTTTTTGTATTTGTAACAACAATATTTGCCACATTTGTGTCTTTGAAATTGTAAACTTTGTGCATGAAGATCACTATTTGTTGCTTCTGATGGAATTTCACAAGTGACATATTTTTCAATAAACTGTAAAACAGTGGCGTCACTGTCTTGACCAAAATAAGGAGCATCTTTAATCCATAAAAGCATGTGGATATGTGGTGCTCCTCTGGCTTGGTATTCTTTTCTCCAAAAGAAGTGTTGCACTTCTCCGCGGGGAGGAGCAGTTTTATTATAAATAAAGTGTAGCATAGCATTGAAGCGATGGTGAAAATATCTCGAAACATTAACAGGATCTAGAGAACAAAGTTCTCCAGGTGTTAGTATATCTATGTTTGTTTTGTTTTTGTTTGATATGCGTAGGAAATCATGTAAATCTTCCCATGCATATTCTGCACAACTTAATGTAACAAACCAAGTGGTTAGGCCAAGGTTTCTTATTATACAACGTACATCTCCATGATGTCGAAACCAATACTCTTTAGTATCACACATATTTGCTAATAGATTTGTAATATTTGATTGTAAAACCGCTCTTTTTGTAATAATTGTGTAGCTGACATATTTTGAAAGTGGGATCCTGATTTTAATGTGTGTGCAACTCCGTAACATAAAGTTTCTAGTTCACTTTCAAAGAGTAGGTGGAATATATATTCCACATTTTATCTAAATCTGGGATCTTCAGAATACATCCGTAATGAGCGGTATTCTGATGCTGTTACTTGAACAGGTCTATCATCGTACCTTCCTCCTTTGCCAGTAGGAAAAAGTAGAGGAAAAGCGCATGCTTCTATACTTTTTTCCCATATGCTGATTGGTGATCCTTTTGTTTGACGCATTTGGTACGTTTCTAGTGCATCTTCTACGGTGTCATTAGAGTGCAATGGGTGAATTGTATAATGGTCTAAAGTATTGGATATTGTAGCAGGATCTAGGAGCTCAAATTGACAAGCTTCTTGTGTCTCTTGAATTATTTCAGTGGTATCCTTCAAGTTTTTGTCAATATTAATTTCTTTGTAGTATTCATTATTGTCTTTTAGATATTGCAAGGCTTGTCTAACTTTATTTAAATCTACCAGTTGCTGCCAATTTTTTTTGTCTTTTGAAGGTACACCATTTACTAAGATAATTAAAGATTGCTCCATTGGACGTTGCACTCCTAGAGTGTGCACATTTTCTTTTAGAACTAATGGTAAATACACTACTTTCCCCGAATACATTTCACTAATTCAGAGGGAGGTAATTTTGCTGTTTTTGGTTGAAGGCGTATTATTGCTTGAAATGGGTGCACTGTTGAATTATGATGCGCTCATATAAATTCAGTTGTTGTAGGGGTTTTGGTAGTGGAAATAATTCCAAATTATTTGTGACAGCACGTGAAGGAGTTTGGTAGTTGTCAAGTTTTGTAGTGCAGTAACTGCAAAGTATTAAGGGGTCAGTTATTTCGTATTTGTTTTCTGCTATAAGGTAGAGAGCTAATTCAAACCATTTAGAATCTTCATTGTATTCTATGTTGTATGTTAGGTCTACAGTTTTTGTGCTACTTTTATAAAAAGTTCTACAGCAACATACACACACATGGTTTGGTATTTCAGCAGATGTACTTTTAAATTTCAGTATTTCTTTTTTGTATGTGTGTAGTAGAAGTTTGCCATGCATAGAATTGTTGCTAATTTGCTTTAAAGCTATTTCATTCTGTAAGTGGCTTTCACTTCCAAAATATGTTTTATGGATATAGTTGATTTCTTCAAGTAGGTCTTTTGCTGTACCATGTAGAGGAATGTTATTTAAATTGGCTAGTGCTAAAGCAGGACTTTTAGCATAATAGTTTTATGACTAGATTTCTTATAGTTGAATGATGTGTTGATATCATTTTGATATAATGGAAGGTGGTTTTGCAAGTAGGTCCTGAAATGCAGGCCAATGAATGTCCTTGTTGTCCTGTGTACTTGCGCACTGGACAGGTATCCATATTTTGCAGTAGTTTAATTTTGATTTTGTCTTTGCCTTTCACATATTGATTGAGGAATTGGCGTAAAGACTTGAAAGATTCTTTGGGAATGTTTCACATTGACGTGCATGGCCATTTGTATGCTAGATGTTCTGATTCAGTTGAATGGAGAGGTAGTTCTAAGTTTTCTGGGGATATTTTTGTAAGCAGTATTTCTTGTTCCATAATGGTATTATTAACTTTTTCATAACCTCGTACACTGCTATGTATGACAATTGTATTAGTTTGCTTTTGTTTGTATGCTTCTTCATTAAAGTATGGTTCTGTGCTCGTAGTGTGACTCCATTCACCTCCACAGATACTTAAGAAGCTATTTTTGTTGACATTTCATTTATTGAGAAGTCTTTTTTGTAATTAAGTCATTAGTTTTGTTAGTGGTTTCATTTTGTTTAACACTAAAATAAATAACTTTCTTTTGAAAAGGATTGCACTATCTATCAACGCTTCTAAGATTAATTTCCTACGATAGGTTTTAAGGGTTGAGCTTGATTTCTCTCCTGTTTTTATAAGATTTTGAAGGACTCTGTGGCAGAACATTTTTGCTAAAATACGTTTTTTTGGTATGCTTAGTTTGCACTATATCAAGATTTATAGGAGCAGTTTTATCTGTAGTGGTAGCTGATTTTTTGTTAATTGTTTTGTGGTTATTTTTACATTTTGATAGAGGAGGCAAAGTTTCTGTACTTGAAGCTTGTTTTGTTTCGCTTAATGACTGTATTAGCTGTTTTGTTTTAACTTTTTTCACAAATTCTGCTAGAGATGGATGCTTGTTTTGGACACTTCTATTTTGATTTGCTTTGCTTCTCCATTGCTTTCTACGGACTTGATTTTTGGTAGGCATTCTTTAGGGTCTGTTGAAAAAAAATAAAGAAGGTATGGGTCGGGGTGTTCTTAATGTATGTGTGCTGTTTGCATGAGTGTATGAGTAAGATGATAAAGATGTATGTAATGGTGTGTGATTGTGCATTGGGCAACTACAACTAGTTGGGATGGGTATTCTTGAATTTATGTGCTACTAAACTGGGGTTCAGATGATAGTAGAAAGTAAGCTGGTGGTGTGGAGAAGTAGAAATAGTAAATCTAATGGTATACAATTAAAACAGTTGTTTTTTCTATAATATCAAAATTCTAGGGGTTGAGTTTGGTTATTTGTGTGTCGAAAAATAAGAAATTGTGCGTCATTCTGCCTGTAAATCTCTGCTTAAGAAATGGGGATTTGTAGACAGAATGGTGCACAATGTCTATTTTTAGGCACATGAATTAACCTTACAGTGTGTTTGAATAATAGTACAAATAATATGGTGGTATTCAACTTACTTTTGTTTCTGAAATGAGCAGGTTTCTTCTTTGTTGTTCTTTGTACTTCAAATTCGGCTGCTTCTTTTCAAGAGAATGGTCTTCACTGCAATTGTAAAGGAAACAAATAAGTAATTTTGTTTGTATATAGCATTGTTTTTAATTTAGACATTGATTTTTTTAATTGACATTGACCCTCAGCGCCTTCCTCAAAATCATGAAAACTATCTTATTCACATAAGATGCGTCGCACCAGTTGAATACATATCAAATGTTCTTAATGCATAAACTGTATTGTAATGACTAACTGTACCAACCAAACAATCATTTGTATGCCTTGTGGAATTCATAATGTACCACTGAATACCACTATTTCTGTAACTAAGCTATTGTAAGTAACAGCGCCTCAATGCCATGGGCTGCTTGAGCAGTATATAAATATAAGTAAATAAATGTTTATGTTTTTGTACAAGTATTGTTGTTGGATTTTTGAACATACTGTGTGCATGCACTTTTGTTTGAGTATGTTAACTCTTCATATTGTACTTTGAATATGCTAGTTCAACATGCTTTGAAAATGTGTGTGTAAAAAGAAATTAAATAGCAGATAGGTTTGGAAGTGACAGTTGATTTTAGGAGATGGAAAAAATGACAGTAAATTCATTTTATTGATTATACAAGCTAAAAGTCAGTTAATCGGTTTATATGAATCTATAAAAATGGTACATGTACTATATAGAAAATATGCATACCTGTAGTTTGTGTTCATGCATATGTATATGTATGCAGCTGCAAGTAAAAATCTTGTACACTATTTCTGGTAGAAGGTGCTTTCCAATGATATAACACTTGTACTCAGAGAGATTAACAGTAAATTTAAAGTGCTGATCTATGATGATGCAGTTAGATGTAGAGGTCTTGGATGTGATTGGTGGATGTCCATGTGACTTCTTAGCTATATCCAATGAGGGAATGGCACAGAATGGGAAAAGGAAATGGTAGAATGACTGTCCATGTTACGATATGTCCGCGGACATGGCGGTAGTCCGCAGACATCAGGTGTTACATCCGGGGATTTTTGGGTTGGGGAGCCATGCAAATGAGAATGAGCAGAGAAAGGGATTGGTAAGGAAAGTTTAGTGGGTGTGTTGTGCCAGGAGAGAGTTTCTCAGATACACTTTTTGCTTACAGAAGAACAGATAGCTATGGCTGTGTGTTTCAGAAAAGAGATTGTTTGGATTTTGGGAGACTTGTGGATACATTGGTTGAAGGTGCATGCAGAAAGCTGTGGAGTAGCTGTAGATCTTGGATTCCCACATGTGGAAGTGCACTGGCATGGAGTATGTGGAATGAAGTGGTTGGACTTGCTACCTCTCTGTGCTACTTTGGAGACAGAGCAACATCCACACCTCATTGTAATTCATTGTGGAGGGAACAGTTTAGGACATGTTTCTGGAATTTCTTTGCAATTTGCAATGAAAGAAGGACTTGGGAAGTTCATGGCCATGTTTCCAAATTCTCAAGTAATTTTTTCAAGGATTGCGCAGAGACAAATGTGGCTTCGTTCTTCTTCATTTGGTCCACAAATGGAGAAAGCAAGGCGCAATGTCAATAAGGCTGTTTGTGCCTTTCTAAGAGATTTTGGCATGTCCTCTTTTCACAATGAAAATGTTATGTTTCGTAGTACATACATTTTTCGCAGAGATGGAGTCCATCTTATTTATGCTGGCAATCAGATTTTTTGAGAAATGTACAAAATGCATTGCAACCTTTTTTGGAATTACAGCATCCATTTTATAGTAGGTGTTGAGCATTTCAAATTTTTCAAACACAAACAAACACCACCAAAAGGATCTTTTCAGAGCCAACACTTCCTCCCAGATAAAACCGTAATGGTTATGATAGGGTAGCAACCCAAAATATTACATGTCCGTGGACTTCTAAAAAATACACAGGGACCTGCTTCATTTATTTTCACTTCTATTTTTTAACTGTGAAAGGCGGCTCTGAAAAAGCCTTTTTTTTATTTTTGTTGTTTTATATATTTTTTTGTTTTTATACAAGACACACTAGGAGAGGAGGGGAAAGGAGGGTAAGGAGGGGACACCAAGCACAGGGATAAGAAAGGGTGAGCTGAGAGAGGAAGATGTAGAGTGGGTTTTACTTGGGTAGTGAGCAGACCTTCTCGTGCTCTGAGACGATAGCCTCAAAAGAACTATGACGTCTCTCCCCATGCACAGTACTGCGTCGCAGTACATACACACAACTGTGACCCTCGAAAGGTAAGGGTCATCAGTATTGTGTATGGCCTGTGAGGCAGCTTTAGGAATACGCTGTCCCACAGGAGTGTTCCTTGTGGTGACAGGATCGGAAACGGAGGATGAAGTAGAGGAAGTCAACCTGCTACACTCCTCGCAAGGTACAACCTTGCAAATGGCCCCAGAGTGGAATGACTTTAGGTGTTGCTTCATGGTAGTTGTCCCAAAGCTATATGAACCATGCCTCCCGCGACTGAGTACCATTTTCCACTCATTGCAGGTGACTTGGTTCGCACGCACCTTAGGACCATTACCACGAATGGTAAATAACCGCCACACCCAAGACTCACGCCGAGTGCTGGTAGTAGGGACTTCCACTACCTCATTCTCGTCATCCTCTTCATCCTCCTGTGCATCCTCACTCGTGTTCCCCTCTTCAGGCCCTTGGGGGGGTGGTGGTGGTGGAGGGGGTGGGGGTGGTGCTGATGCGGATGCAGCATCAGGTGGCATGAGTGGAGCCATGGAAGCCATCACCTTGGCGTTGAAAATCTGCAAATTGGCAGCAAAATTCACTGTGCTCTGTAGGATAGCCAGAAACACAATGAGAATGAGCTCTAGGGCGTGGTCTTTTATAGGGGTGCTTGTGCGCGGTTCGCGGACATGCGCGATGTCTGCGGACAGATCAAACAGAAAAAAGGGTTCAGAAAGTCCCAAAAAGTATGTAGAAACTCAGGATTACTATGTGGGACTTGTTCTATGGTGAGTTTTTATTGAAAAATATTGTAGATTACTTGTAAATGTAGTTTTAAATTGTTCAGAACATACGCTGATCGTGGGCGCGGTCACATGATAGGTTCGCGAACATGTTCGCAAAGGGAGTGGGTGTCTGCAGGACACCAAATGCACTGAAACTGTTTTGAGCATGCACGTTGGTGTTCTACGGACACTGTTCGGGTCCTGAAGTGATTAAAAGTGTGTCACAAGTGAAACAAACAGTTATGGACAGGCGTTTGTTCTTAGAACAGTTTCAACTTGCCTGCGAACAATATGGACAGGCATAGCGTCCTCAAAACACCGCCATTTTGTTTATTTACGAACATCCCGGGACACTTGATGTGTTCTTAGAACAGTTTCAACCTGCCTACGAACAGTACGGACAGGCATAGCGTCCTCAGGACACCCCATTTCGTTTATTTACAAACATTTTAGGACACAGCCTGTGTTCTTAGAACAGTTTCAATTTGCCTGCGAACAATACGAACATTCATAGCGTCCTCAGGACACCCCCATTTTGTTTATTTACGAACATCCCGGGACACTTGATGTGTTCTTAGAACAGTTTCAACCTATCTACGAACAGTAAGGGCAGGTATAGTGTCCTCAGGACACCCCTTTTTCATTTATTTTTGAACATTTCAGGACACAGCTTGTGTTCTTAGAACAGTTTCAACTTGCCTGCGAACAATACGGACAGGCATTGGTCCTCAGGACACTCCCATTTTGTTTCTTTACAAACATTTTAGAACACAGCCTGTGTTCTTAGAACAGTTTCAACTTGCCTGCCAACAATACGGACAGGCATAGCGTCCTCAGGACACCCCGATTTTGTTTATTTATGAACATCCCAGGACACATAATGTGTTCTAAGAACACTTTCATCTTGCCAGCGAACAATACGGACAGCATCCTCAGGACACCCCCATTTCGTCCATTGACAAACATTTCAGGACAGAGCTTGTGTCCTTAGAACAGTTTCAACTTGCCTGCGAACAATACGGAAAGGCATAGCGTCCTCAGGACACCCCCATTTTGTTTCTTTACGAACATTTCAGGACACTGCGTGTGTTCTTAGAGCAGTTTCAACTTGCTAGCGAACAGTACGGACAGATATAGTGTTCTTAGGACACCTCCATTTTCGTTTCTTCACGGACATTTTGGACACCCGCACTGTCTGTGGACACCTCGACTGCTTTTTAAAAAAAAAAAAACAAGAAATGAATTAAGACACAATATAATAATTTTACTTTATTTTAAATGTATGTTAAATTTATGACAGAGTAGGTGAGGCAGAAACTGAAACAAAAACAGGAGAATTGGGGATTTCAATAGGATTTATATGAGGTGAAGAAGGGATGGAAGTCTCATCAAAACGTTTTGGTTCATGGAGAGGGTTTGGGGATAATTGACTGGGATATGGTGAGGGGGACAGGTTGTTACTCACCACTCCGAAATTGGCCGAAGATGCAGAGGAGTGACCTTGGAGATGATGGTGGTACAAGAATCGATATTCAGCCTTGCATCCCAGCTCCCCTGAGCACAAGACTCAGGCTTCCTCAAAGAGGGGCTCTTTTCTATAATGTACCTCTCTGCTGTTTCAGTTGAGACAAACAGAGGTGTCAATTGAATAAAAGAGCGGGGAGAACACACACCGCCAATACCAATGCTGCAAAGGAATATAAAGATATTAGACACTGTTGAGGTTAAGGCAAGTAAGTAGAACAGTTGAATTAAATGGGTAACTACCTAGATAGGTATTGGAGGGGAGCTTCCCCGGGATTGGATCTACAAGGAATAACACAAAATCAGTGGAAATGGTATAATTAAATATCGGTCCCAACTATATATATATAGAATTTGGTAACAACTAACCTGAATAAGGATATTTCGAGGAAAGGAATCCAAGAAACAGAAGACAACGACAGGAGAAAATAACAAACAGGGGTGTTAGTATAGGGAAGTAGCCCCGGACGGCACGAGGGTCGCACTAATGCCGGGTTGGTGCAGTTTCAGGGAAGCGTTTATATGCACTTGAAGACAAGCTCACAAGATAGTCACTTAATGTCCCAGAATCCAACAGAAGACAAATATAAAAACAAGTTGTGGAGATAAATGGTAGCAGAGATGGGGTTTGCCAATTAAGTATGTACCTGAGCACACAAGTATCCAGAGGATAGTTGACAGCAAATCTCTACTTTTGGTTCCAAGTGCAGAAGCGGCAATCTGGAATGAAGTACCGCAAGAGACGGAAGGGAGCCAGATCCAGTAACGTTCCGAGTCAAACAACCCGACGAGCACGATAGGAATAAAGGAGGAGACAAGGCAATCCAGTAGCAAGGCAAAGGTCAAAACCAGGAGTTCAGATGAGGAATCGTGTAAGAAGACACGAAGAAGTAACAGACGTAACCGCATGTAGCTTGTAACGCTAATTAGCAGCAACGAGCCCTTTGGAAGATGGTGGTTTTATAGTCGTAAGAGGGGCGTGTCTTGCCGTACGTCTTCCACATACAAGACGTGTCAGCTGACCCGGAGTCCATCGTAGTTTGTACAGGCGCCATGGCAGCCTGTATCTGGTCCATAGAGGAGCTTGTAAAGAAGTCGTATTCTGCAAGGAGGCCCGCGGGGAAGCCTGAAGTGTAACACAGGTACATGTGGGACAATGGTATGTAGTTGTTTGTTTGAAGTGATCCTCCACAAAGTTTTTTAAATTATTAAAATTTGCCAAGAGTAGGTCCATTTTTCTTCTATGTGATGAAGAGTCTTATCCAATAGTGCTTTTTCTTTAGTATTTTCAATTTTTGTATGGACTATACAAAACAATATATATATGTTAAATGTATATAAAATAATATTAATTAATTGGTTTATATAGTAAAGTGTCTACCATTAGATTCACTATCTTCTGACATTTCCTCACGTGGGAAATGCTCCTCTAGCCACTCCAGAGTACTAGACATTTCTGTGAGAAAAAAAACATAATATCATTTTTTTTGTATCTAATACAGAAAGTTTACAAATATATGAGTAAAATGCAGTACACTTGCTATTTCAGGTAAGGTGTGTTCTGAGTGGTCTGTAGATCTGCTGATGCTCTTAGTTGTGGAGTTTCTGTGAGGTAATCATGTTGGAAGCCTATCTTTCTTCTTTTGGTATATTCCAGTTTAGAACATATTGTATTTAAATGAATGTTTAGTGTGTTATATATATGGGTTACAATTCTTATTTATTACTACATATAATGTGTATGTGTGCTGGTTTGTGAATTTGTAAAATGTTCATATGTTATGATATAGCAATTAAACATACCCCCCAGACTTTTTGGGTAGTGGTGCTGTTGTCTGAACATGTCCGCGGACATTAAAAGAGTTCGCGGACATCAAATTCAGTAGAGGGGGTTCAGTATGTTCCATGTTACATGTACATAAAGCCAGAGTTATTATTGTTAAGTTGCGCTACTAAAAACCTATGAAATTCAGTAAAAAAAACTTTGTTAAAGGGACGTTATCGTTAAGTTGCGCTACTAAAAACCTATGAAATTCAGTGAAAAAACGTGGTTAAAGGGACGTTATGGTTAAGTTGCGCTAGTAAAAACCTATGAAATTCAGTGAAAAAACTTTGTTAAAGGGACGTTATGGTTAAGTTGCGCTACTAAAAACCTATGGAATTCAGTGAAAAAACTTTGTTAAAGGGACATTATGGTTCCAAGTAAAACCAAAAAAACCCCTGAAATTTGCCAGTTATGGTAAGCTAAGCAACCATAACTTGCGCCACCACCATGCACTGCTAAGACTAACACCCACGATATCAAAGATGACATCACAAATGCCATTGATGACATCACTGATGACATCACATGTGCATTTACTTTTCATAAAATGTCTCTACAAGGGACTCTTATTATAATGTTGAGAAAAAAGTGTCAAAGATCATTGGAATAAATATCAAGAGCTAATTAGTGCATTAAGCAATGCATTGATATAAATAGCATTCTATTATGAAGTTCTATCCAGTATACTAAGGTACTCATGCAGAAACATAGGCATTTTTTGCAGCATGCATGATGAAGGTATAATATTCATAATGTTGATATGTTGAATAATGAAATGATAACTGTTTTCTTATTAGAGTTTTGTGTACTGTGAAATACGTAATAAGTAGCTAATAAAACCCACGTATAACCTAATTGCATTATTATAGACAAAACACAAAGACACAATAACACATACAAACATGGGTAGATGTCATTCAGGGCGCTAGGAGCAAGGCTACTAGGAGCCAGTACAAGAGTAAATGGACTAGGTTCTGTCATTGGGCGGACTCTTAAGGAGATCGACCCCCCGTACATGCACATTGGACGATGTACTCTCCTTCTGTGCACACCTTACTCACTCAGGAGTGCAAGTGGACACGTGCCACACCTATTTGGCAGCCACAGGGCTCTACAGGAATTCGGAGGTCTACTCTTCCAACCCGGTGGTCAAACTACATCTGGCAGGTCTCACCAGGCTCTACCCGCCCATCAAGAAACTACAACCTGTGTGGGATCTCAATATAGTGTTGGGAGCCCTGGCGCACAAGCCTTTCGAACCAATGGCATCTGCAGACATCAGACTGGTCACCATTAAAATAGCTCTGATGGTGGTCTCGCCTCTGCCCGTAGAGTCGGCGAGAACCAGGCACTGGTGACTTCGGACCCCTATTATACTGTTCACAAAGATAAGGTGGTCCTGAGAACCCACCCCACGTTCCTGTTTAAAGTAGTCTCTGCCTTCCAACTAAATGAAGAGCTATTGTTACCTACCTTTTTTGCTGACCCGAAGGACGATGCTCAAAGGGTCTTGCACTGTCTGGAAGGCAGACACTCTGAAATTATATCTAGAAGGGACCAAGAGCTTCCGCAAGTCGGATGCTCTATTATCACCTTCCGGTGGTCAAGGCCCGGGCATTGGGCATCTATACCAAGGTGGATAGTTTCGGCCATTAAGGAGGCCTATGAGGGGCAGTGCAAACCACTCCAGCTAACGTGCATGCCCGCGCTGGCAGAGCCAAAGCTATGGTGTTGCATTCCAGAGTCCGGACCTGTGGCAGGTCCTCAGCAGGGCGGCTACCTGGGCCACCCCTTCGGCTTTCTGCAAGCACTCCTGTTGGACGCCGGCTCTAAGTGACGCGGCTTTAGGACAGGCGGTTCTAAGGAACTTGTTTTCTTAAGCAGGTTCACATCTCCACCTTGGAACTACATTCAGTTGTAATCGCCCATGCAGTATGGAGGAAAGGGACGCAGGAGTAATTAATAGTTACTCGCCATAGTGATGTACTCCTAGTCCATAGTCCCCTTTCCTCCATATGTCCCACCATCCTCCCCTCTAATAATTAGGCAATCTTACTATTGTCGACGTGTCAGTAGGGACTGAGGTGTGGCCCCGGTGGGCGGAGTCAGGGGAGCACATGCTCCCAGGACCGTGCCTCTAAATTTAAAGGGGAAGGTTTTTTCCAGTGAAAAAGATTCTGGCTCCCTTCCCTAATAAGGGACACCCATGCAGTATGGAGGAAAGGGGACTATGGACTAGGAGTACGTTAGTCACTAGCGGTCCAATCAATTGCTATATCAAGACTGAACTACGCAAAGCCCCTCTACCTCGGAGTCCACGCTTACCAACTGAATAAACTTCAAAGGGCCCAAAACGCTGCAGCCAAACTGCTACTTGCGCTTGGCCCGAGAGACCACATCTCCCCAGCCCTTAAATATCTGCACTGGCTTCCAGTGACCCGCAGGGTGACTTTCAAATCCTTATGCATTTCTCATCGAGCATTGCATAAAATCGGACCTAAATATCTTCAAGACAAGCTAAAACCCTATCACCCTCCACGTCCTCTAAGATCAAGCTCAGCTGGCCTCCTAGTCATACCTAAAACAAACTCAGTCAGGATAGGCGGATCATCATTCTCAGCCTTGGCCCCCACGCTGTGGAACGCACTCCCACCCCACATCCGCCTAACTGAAGATCTAATGTCCTTCCGCAAACTGCTGAAAACTTGGCCCTTCCCCTAAAACAAACCCGTATGCAAACTAACCCAAACAGAATAACAGCAGCTCAATGACACCAATCCAACAAACGACTAGATCCTGAATAACAATAAGACAAATAACAATACAACATCAAGATCCCTGTGAGAAATCGACAACTAATAACCGCCAATGTAAACTAAAAGGACAAACAGAATAGAACGAGTAAAGTTGACCAAAGCAGTGAAGTGGATAAAAAGAATAAATTGTACGGAAACAGTAATGAAGTTTAAATTAATGAAATGGATGTAATGAGTGCAATGGACAAAATGAACAAAAACGGGTGAAATTAATAAAGAGAAGAGGATGGAAAGATCAATACAAGAGACTGATGAGTACACAGACAAATGACTCCGACTGTATGAGTGCAATGGAAAGTACAGAAAAGAAGATTCAAGTACATGAGACGAGAGCAGTGCATGAAATAGATAGAGAGCACGGAATGGATTCAGTGCGTATGACAAGTGACATGGCCTGAATCGATAATGCATGATGAATGAACGAAGTGAATGTAGCAGATGAAATCGTTAGAATGGATGAAGCGCGTGGAACGGATGAGCGCGCTGAGCGGACAAATGCGTTGAGCAGATGAGTGTGTAGATCAGATGAGTGTGTAGAGCGGATGAGTGTGCAGAGCAGATGAGTGTGCAGAGCGGATGAGTGCGTATGAGCGCGTATGAGCGAACGACTTTGTAGAACTAATGAGTGCTTATAGCAGATGAGTGTTTGGAGCGGATGTGTGTGGAGTGGATGAGTGTGTGGAGCGTATGGGCGTGCAGAACGGGATGAGCGTGCAGAGCTATATGGGCATGCAGAGCGGGATGGGCGCGCAGAGCTAGAGCAGACGAGTGTGCGTAAAGCTAGAGCAGACGAGTGTGCTCAGAGCTAGAGCAGACGAGTGTGCGTAAAGCTAGAGCAGATGAGCGTGCGTAAGAGGGGAGGGTGCGTAGAGCGAGTGAGTGCATAGAGCTGATGAGTGCGTAGAACGGGCGAATGCGGAGAGCATGCAAGGGCATAAAGCGGACTAGTGCCTAGAGCGGACGAGTCAATCGAGAAGACAAGTGCGTAGGGCGCATGAATGCATAGAGCGGATGAGTGCGTAGAGCGGATGAGTGCGTAGAGCGGATACGTGCGTAGAGCGGATGAGTGCGCGTAGAGCGGATGAGTGACGAGTGCGCGTAGAGCAGATGAGTGTCGAGTGCGCGTAGAGCGGATGAGTGTCGAGTGCATGTAGAGCGGATGAGTGCGTAGAGCAGATGGGTGCGTGAGCCGCTGAAACGGGTGACATATATGGATAGAACGAGTGATGTATGTGAATAGAATGGGTGATGTATGTGGATAGAACGGGTGACGTATGTAGATGGAACGGGTGACGTATGTAGATGGAATGGGTGACATATGTGGATAGACGAGTGCGCAGAACGGACAAGTGCGTAGAACGTGGATGGAGCGAGCCAAGTATATGGATGCAATGGGGACGTATGTGGATGGAATGGGGACGTATGTGGATGGAATGGGGATGTAAGTGGATGGAATGGGGACGTAGGTGAATGGAATGGAGACGTATGTGGATTGAACAGATGAAGTAAGTGGAAGGTACTGATGTAACATGTGAAAGGTACGGGTGAAATATGTGGAACGTACAGATGAAAAATGTGGACGGGGTGCATAAAACAACTTAGAATTCACGGAATTGATCGAGTACATGAACAGATCCGAGTGCATGGAACAGATCTGAGTGCATGAAACGCGCTGGAGTGCGTGGAACGGACTAGAGTGCGAGGAACGGACTAGAGTGCGTGGAACTGATTGGAGCGCATGGAACTGACTGGAGCGCATGGAACTGACTGGAGCGCATGGAAGTGCGCGACATACATGAATGGTTTGGAATGCATGTAATGTTTGAAAGAGCATGTAAACCATCCTATCACATCACCATGCTTACTCTCCACTTTACACCACCATTCAACTAGAACACAGAGCTACTATGACACCATTCGGTATAGCTGTTCTCTTACCAACATCTGCCTCATACTCCACATCACTCTAACTAATCACTGCTGGTTTCACACTCCCCAGCCAGGCGTTCTCCTCAGGCCTAACAAAGCCAGAACTGGTCTGGATAAAACCTGCCAAAACGGACACATACCCCTGACCTCTCAACCACCACACCTACCGCTATGAAGCAGCTATTACACGAATGCCACACCAGCTGCACACATATCCGGTGCTCACAAGCACCTTTGACTCTCTCTACTCTCTCTACTGACTTGAACTTCGGTTCCCGACGGTGTTCAACCTATCAGTGCCTTCAGACCATACCAATGGTAAATAAGGCGCTACATAAATGCAAAGTAACATAACATAACGTATATACAGGGAAAGTGAAGTAAGCAAAAAAGCAGAAGTAGTAGCAGAAACAATTCATAACCTAACTGATTATCTTTATGCAAATAAATGATTGCTCTGTTTCAAAGCTGCTATTTACCCTATGTACATGTATCACATGATGTGACAGGACCCTAAGGAAAGTAGTGTGAGTACAATGTATACAAATATGAGCATATACAGGGAAAATACAGTAATAAAAAACAACAGAACTATCAGAAAGTGCTGATAACTCGACTGATTATCTTCATGCACAGAAAGGATTGCTGGTTTTCAAGCTTGTGTCTTCCCATATGTATATGTTTCATATGATATGACTGGACCCTAATGGAATTACTGTAAGAACATAATTGAAGGATAAGTCTACAAATATACTACATTTATAATTTTTAGTTCCTGACTGTTACTGAAAAAAAACATGTGGCCTAGATATGTCAATAAAGGAAAAAAGAGGGAGACAGACATGTGATGTCATCAGTGATGTCATTAATTACATTTGTGATGTCATATTTGATGTTGTGGGTGTTAGTCTTAGCAGTGCACAGTGGTGGCGCGAGTTATGGTTTCTTAGCTTACCATAACTGGCGAATTTCAGGGGTTTTTCGGTTTTACTTGGAACCATAACGTCCCTTTAAAAAAGTTTTTTCACTGAATTTCATAGGTTTTTAGTAGCGCAACTTAACCATAACGTCCCTTTAACAAAGTTTTTTCACTGAATTTCATAGGTTTTTAGTAATGCAACTTAACCATAACGTCCCCAAATCCTCACCAAACTTTGCAAAAAAAGTATATGGCCCACTCTGAATTTTTTGCAAAGTTTGGAGAGGTTTGGTGCAGGGGGGGCAAAGTTATAGGGGGGGTCCCAAAACTTTTGTTTTTTCCCATAGACATAATGGGAAAAAACTTTGCGCACGCCTACAGCCCAAGCCGGTGGACGGATTTACAGCAAATTTGCGGCAGGAGTGGGGGTTTGGTCCCAAAAGCATGCTTTTGCAAATTTGGTGTAAATCCGTCCAGTAGTTTTTTTTAAAATGACCAACATGTAAGGCAAAAAAATGTGTGATATCTATGTTCGCTCCGTGGACGGACTTCCCGGTTCGCTCTGCGGATAGTGCCCTGATTGGCCGAGCGGCTTGCGTGATGTCCGCGGACATGCAACGTGTTTGCTGATTGGACGGCGTGGGGCGTGAAGCGCGTCAGATTTTCTGTGGCGCTCGCCATCTTGCATTCGCGGACGACCGCAAACAGCGCGGTGAAACTTGGATTAAAAATTGTATTTAGTGGAGTGTGTTAGTGTGTAAGAGTGTTTGGGGAGGGTGGGGGAGTGTGAGATAGGTT
This sequence comes from Ambystoma mexicanum, assembly GCF_040938575.1. NCBI lineage: Eukaryota > Metazoa > Chordata > Amphibia > Caudata > Ambystomatidae > Ambystoma > Ambystoma mexicanum. Next base: position 1,077,877,173 of record NC_090935.1, on the reverse strand, counting down.
CAATGATCTGTTTTTTATGTGCTAGACATTTTTGTTGTGTTCGATTTGTCTGCGGACAACACGGCTGTTCTGAAATGTTCGTAAATAAACAGAATGGATTCGGTATCAAGTTGAAAGTGTTCTAAGAAGATTTGTGGGGTCCTGGAATGTTTGTGTGATCAGTGATGTCATCAATGACATTTGTGATGTCATCTTTGATGTCCTGGGTGTTAGTGTTAGCAGTGCACGGTGGTGCAAGTTATGGTTGCTTATCTTACAATAACTGCCGAGTTTCAGGGGTTTTTCGGTTTTACTTTGAACCATAACGTCCCTTTAACCAAGTTTTGTTACTGAATTTGATAGGTTTTTAGTAGCGCAACTTAACCATAACGTCCCTTTTAACAAAGTTTTTTCATTGAATTTATATATATATATATACATATATATTACATATATATTACACAGCCATGGTAGGGGCCGTGTAGTTATGGTTAAGTTGCTGTTTCCATTGGAAGAGCACTTTTTGGGTGGCTTATAACTTCGCTCCCCCTGGACGAATCCTTACCAAACATTGCACAAAAAAAAAAAATTATATGGCTCACTCTGAATTTTTTTGCAAAGTTTGGTGAGGTTTGGTCCAGGGGGGAAAAGTTATAGGGGTGGTCCCAAAATGTCTTTTTTTCCCATAGACTGAATGGGGGAAAAACTTTGCGCACGCCTACAGCCCAAACCGCTGTACGGATTTTCACCAAATTTGCAGCAGGAGCTTGGTCCCGAAAGTGTTCTTTTGTAAATTTGGGTCGAATCCGTCCAGTAGTTTCCTTTAAAACAACCAAAAGGTATGCCTAAAAAAATTAGTGATATGTATGTCTGCTCCGCGGTCACACTTCCCTGTTCGCTCCGTGGACAAGATACCGATTGGCTAATCCATAGCGTCATGTCCGCGGACATGTGATGCATTCACTGATTGGATGTTGAACAGCGCGAAGTGCATCACATTGTTTTGCTGCGCCCGCCATCCTTCATTCGTGTTTTAGTGTACACGGACATCGCCGCTAACACATATAAAACAACACAACATTGCACTTGTTAAACTTATTAAATACTGTCTTGGAAGGTGAGGGTTAATGAGGCTGGGATGGGATGTGGCAGCAGGAAGTAAAAAAGTGGTGTTTTCTTGTCATACTGCAAATTGGAAGTTGCTGCTCAATACAGTGTCCGTTAAGTACAGGCTAAGAATTACTGTGTCTCTGTTACAATGTATTTAAAATAATATTGCAATCAGACTGGCGTCCTAGAGTTTGAAAGCTGAGTCAGCCACCTGCACTATTTGATGGAAACAGTGGGTCTGCAAGTGTATGGGAGTACCAGTTCTCATGAATGCATTGAGACATGTTGTTGCAAAGTCAGAATGTATTTGCCTTCTAAGTGAAGGTAACTTGGTTTGCTTTTTTGGTTGCGAGCTCAGTAGGCCCACGCATCCGACTGAACCCATAAGGGTCAATTGTTTTTTGACCTTGAGCGAAAGGGAACATTTAGTAAGAATGCAGGGAGTGAACGTTTGCAAAAAATACCATTTGATAAGGTTAAGTATTCAAAACGTTTGTAAGGCACATGTAGTATCAGTTCAAGAAGATTCTTTGGTGCAAGTACATTGCTGTCTGAGTTTCAGGAAGACAATGGAGACGGTAAATATTGTGTAAGTTTACTTTTGACGACTCTACACCGGAACGAGATTTAATTTTTTATTACCAGAACATTAATTTTGGCAATGTAACTGAAGTACTATCGTTCTGTGTAGTTGTCATTTTTTTATTTAAGGAGAGTGCAGATTCTCAGCGTTTGTAGGCTATCACTAGATTCACCCGTGTTCAACTATTTCTTTAAAATGTCATGTATGACCACATCGATTTGTGTATCAGTTTCTACGTTCTTTTTGTCTTTTTTTAAATTGTTTGCTAAAGGTTGCGTATTGATACACATTTTCTTTTTTTTTTTTTTAACAGCTTCTTCCGGCCTTATTGTGATTGCCATGGATTCTAGATGCCAAGTGTTGGATTCTTTGTACGCCAGATGCATGTACTCGTGACCGGCTGGCTAACCGTCACTGTTTTGTGGAACGATCGCGCAGGACCCATTTGTCCGTATGCTGCAGTGGCCATTAGGAGTAACATAACATCTTTTATGGTGGTGTAGGCCGAAGTTTATGCCGACGTCATTGAAATCACTGTGCGACCCAAGCGGTTGCTTTATCGAAAACAAATCCTTTGTGTATGGGAAAAGAACAACGTGTGCCTCACGATTAACAATTTTGATGATGACCGAAGAAACAAAGTTACTATTTGATTGAAAATGGGAATAGTCTGATGGTCTTGGACAGTTTATTGTGAAATAAAAGTACTTTACAAATTCTAAAATGTTAATGTTTTCTTTTAAAAACCAGTTTATCATTTCAAAATGTGACGTGCTATGTTGTACGTCGCTGTGTGTTAATTTTCAGGTTCTGCGTCACAGCACGTAGGTGCTTATGCGCGCATTTGGCTATGCTGGAGAGGAACGTCATCCAAAAAAGGTGTACAATATCATTAGGGTTGGTTATGTGACGTGATGTGGGAGTGTTTTCGTATTAGGCAAGTGTCTTAATGTAGTTAAAAAACATAGTGGTATACGTTTACTGACTGAGGGGTAGGCTGTAGCCATGGGGAGTGGGCAGAATGTCGGGGTCATGGTATAAGGGCATGATCCGCACAATGTGGCCACTGGCCATGACCAGAAGGGAGAAAAGATAGGATTACAGTGCCATGTCCACCTGGGACTTGTTTTGTGGTAAAGTTGTTCGACATTAGGATACATTTGAAATTGAAGAAAAAAGTGCTTGTGGTAATATGTTAACAGGGTTTCCTTTTTGCTTTTTGCAGGCTGCCATGGAAAGCAAAGAGGGGCCCTGTATGGAACAACCGCCTTCCCTTTCTATGGTGGCCATATTGGAAAAGGATTTTGTTTTCTAATCCGGGACGCCACAGGCATCCCGGTTTAGGACAAAAAATCCTCTTTTTTAGTAGCACGGGTTACTGCTTTGGGAATCTAGATTGTTAAGGGCATTCATCCCCCATTTTAGAGGTGGAAGGGGGGTAATGATCCAAAGATCGCCTCATGCACTCTCGCTTCGATTGGGCTGATAACTTGGCTTGCTGGCCCTTTATTCACTGTTCCAGTCCCGGAACGGAGGACGAACGCTACAATATTCCCATTAGCATAACACAAACTGCAAATAGAAATGTTGGAAAATCTTATTGCGTCTATGTACTTTATTGAGAAATATAAAGTAGATGGAATGTATGCGATTTTTTTTTATTTATATTTTTAAACTGTGAAAGGTGGTTCTTAAAGGAACATTTAATTTGTTTACGGATGTCTTTTTTTTTTTGGAAGGACAGCTAAGAAGGAAAGTTGCGGACGGAAATTAGCAAAGAGGCACCAAACAGTAATAAGGAGGGGTAGGTGGACCGTAGAAAATGTTGTGCGTGTGTTATTTGTAAGGTAGGGTCAGTGTTTCTCATGCTTCTTCATTACAGCAGTGGTGCTGTTTCTTGGGGAGGAGGGATGGCCTTAGCTCATGTCATTTTCAGATAAATAGTACTTTTGCTAAAATTATGTACTGTGTACTACATTGTTAATGGCTGAGTACGAATAGGTGTTGGAGCTGTGCAAGGGAAATGTTGAAGTTGCAAGTTCCTACATCAGTAAAAAATGTATTTCCACACTGTCCACGAGGCATAGATCTTATTGTTAAGTGTGTATGGATTCTCGGACACGTCACCGTGCTGTGCGCCAGAATATGGTCATGTGGCATTCTCCAGAAGGTGTGCAATGAAGTCAGATGTTAGTTCACATTATGGTTACGTGCCACTATTCGAAACCTATGAACTTCAGTAAAAAAACTTCGTTAAAGGGATGTTATGGTTAAGTTGCGCTACTAAAAACCTATCAAATTCAGTAAAAAAAACTTTGTTAAAGGGACGTTATGGTTATGTTGCGCTACTGAAAACCTATGAAATTCACTAATAAAAACTTTGTTAACAGGACGTTATGGTTCGAAGTAAAACCGAAAAACCCTTGAAATTCGCCAGTTATGGTAAGCTAAGCAACCATAACTCGCGTCACCACTGTGCACTGCTAATACTAACACCCAGGACATCAAAGATGACATCAAAAATGTCATTGATGACATCACTGATGACATCACATGTCTGGCTCCCCCTTTTTTCCTTTACTGACATATCTAGGCCACATGATTTTCTTCAGTAACAGTCAGGAATTAAAAATTGAAAAGGTACTATATTTGTAGACTTATCCTTCAGGTATGTTACTTCGATACCATAACGTCCCGTTAACAAAGTTTTTTTTAGTGAATTTTATAGGTTTTCAGTTGCTCAACTTAACCATAACTTCCCTTTAACAAAGTTTTTTTGACCCTACGAAGCCCATAAGGGTGAAACGCGTTGTCATTTGCTTTGCATTTTTTGCTGCCCTCCTGTCCATGGATATATGAAGGGTGTGATCTACGGGTGCGATATGCTACGGCATACGGCCTTCGGCCATGCACCCAAGACTCTAGGCCCTGGCCACAACCACCGCAGCATATCACACCCATAGATCACACCCATAGAATCAAACATCTATCAAATATTTGCAAATCTACAGTTTGTGTACTGTTTGATTTGTATAGTTTTTATGTGAGGTTTTGGCTACATCATGTCATTAAGATTGTAGAGTTTGGTAACACGCACTGCAGTATAACATATCCATGGAAGTAAACATTTTGTATTGTGATGTATGGTTAGATGTTTGCTTCAATGGTTGTGTTATGGAGCAGAATTTATGAGTTGTATTTATTATAATATACTTACTGTTTGATTTTCTGTGATTGGATATATTTTTTCATGACTTGGGTAACTGGAGCAGATATTCATTTTCAATTTCTGTGATAAAAGAATAGATCATGTAAGTGTAGGTAGTTTATAAAGACTTATTACATTGCATAATAGACATTTCTGCTTTATTTCGACCCTCATATTTAGTAGTTTACAAACCAGTGTATTGTGCAATTTGCTCAGTTTCTGTGTTTGTTACTTAAATCATTGGGTCTGTGGGAAAAAAAAATCCATGTTGGATTAAAAAAAAGCTTTTTTTGTTATGGTACAGTACATTTCTTTCTTTGTTTTCAGTGTTTAGTTGTTGTTTCTGGCTAATGTTCTATCTGTTGGCTTGTTGCAGATTGTTAGATACCTGTTGTCGAATTGTAACTGGTTACAGTTTTTTATTTATATTCACAAGTTGCTAATCTATCTGTTGGGTTGTTGCAGATTCTTGGGGCAGTTAGATACATGTTGACATATTCTAACTGTTTATTTCTTGTTATATTTTAGTGGTATTGATTTATTTGTTTGGTGTTACAAAATCTTGGGGCAGTTCGATACCTGTTGGTGTATTCTAACTGTTTATTTCTTCTTATAATTTAGTGGTATTGATTTATCTGTTTGGTTGTTGTAGAATCTTGGGGCAGTTAGATACCTGTTGGAGTATTCTAACTGTTTATAGTTTTCTAATTGAAGTTTTATTAATGTGTATGCACAAATTAGTTATTAATGGTATTGATTAATTTGTTTGGTTGTTGCAAAATCTTGGTGCAGTTAGATACCTGTTGGCGTAGTCTAACTGTCTATTTGTTCTCATAATTTAGTGGTATTGATTTATTTGTTTGGTTGCTGCAGAATCTTGGGGCAGTTAGATACCTGTTGGCGTATTCTGTTTATAGTTTTCTAATTGAAGTTTTGTTAATGTTTATGAACAGATTAGTTATTACATTTTGGTTTTAAGAAGATTAAATAAGCGTTTATAAGATTTGCTGGTAATCTCTGCTTTAGGGTAATGGTACTATCATTAAATTCGAACCATACTTTTTTTTATATATGCAGTGTAGTGACCTGCATTGGTTGTGGCTCCTGCGTGGTAGATTATATCTTTTGTTGTGAAGGTTTTCTTATCAAGTGGTACTTGACCGTGTATGAATCCAGTCAGCTTGCAGTTGTTTTTGGTACCATCTGCATTGTAACATAGAAGCATTAATATTACGTATTTACTATGTGTTTGTATTTGTAAGGTGGAGCGATTATCTGAATTGCAGGTAGTACATAATCTGCCATGGTTTGAATTTTGTACAAGTTGCTGAAATGGAACGGATTCACAGTTAGGTATGGTATACAAACACACAACGTTCATTAGGGATTTGTCCCTGTGCCATATTGTTGCACAGAGTGCATGTATGTTTCCACATGTATGAAATCTGGAAGATTTCATTTATAGGTATGTTTTTGTTTTCCAGTACTTGTAGTAAGTACATCAGAAATTCTTGTGGATCTTCTTGTGAGTTTATAGTGAATTTCACCATTCCAGCACAGTAGTCCAATTGTTGTCTTATTCCATGAACACTGTTGTCAGGATTGTTGCTTGCATTTCTATGAAGGACTAACATTTGCAAACACAATTGGTCTGTATTGTGTATGTAAATGTTGTCAACAATTGGTGGCAATTGAAATAGAATATGTATTGCTACATTTGCGTAGCAATTTAAACCAGTTATATTTGAACATGTGAATGGATCAGATAGTTCTGTGTCCAAGTAATTTCATCGGAGTGTGTGTTGCTTCTTTGAAGAAGTAGCTGAGTTACTTTGAGTAGTAGATTCTTCTTTGGTTGTAGTAATTGATAAAGTATTAGCTTCTTTTATTTTCTTTGGAGGATTTGCAGTGAGATCCTGTTGCATTTCTGTTTGAAGTAGTTTTCTTTTACAACATTTTGCTTTTTGTGGAACAGGATAGGTTTTTAGATGGTGGTGTATAGTGAACATAGTCTATTGTATTCTGAAATGCAAGGAATATCAGTGTTTACTTTACTTGCATCAAAGTTGATTAGAAATAGACCGTCAAGTGTACGTAAGTGTGATAGTGCTACGTAGCTTATTCCCTCTCTAAAGACTGTGTTTCCAATATCTATCAATGCTTTATCTAGGGTAAGACCTTGTGATTTGTGAATGGTTACTGTGTATGCTAGAGTTAGAGAAAATTGTTCTCTGCGTACATACATGTCTTTGAAAAGAAGGAATTGATCAGTTGAGCGTCCTATCCTTTTTACTTCTGATAGTTTGTCAAAGAGTATATTGACAAACTGAATGTTGTTGTCACATGGGTATGTTTGAAAGCCAACAACTGTACTGTGCTCCATTAACTAGTCCTTGCTCCACGTCAAGGTTACGTTTAAGCATTACTCTACAGTTTAAAGATAATTTTAATATTTTCTCCAAATGAGCTGTGTTGGAGATAGAGTTTTCTAAGGTATTTAGTCTTGTTGTGGCTTGTTGACACATGGGTAGTGTCATACCATGTACGTCCAGTTTGTCTGTTGCGGAAATTTCAATTATTGGTTGCATTTCTTTTTTCAACACTGTTTCATTGAATTTGGAACAGCTTGCAAGAGTTGGCATCAAGGACATACAATTGACATTTTTGTGGGCTAATTGTTTCATGAAATCCGTAGCACATGAGTTATGGCCGTAAAGTGCATGGATGTGCCAGGTTTTTAATATTGCTTGTGCTTATTGAGATAGTACACCAACTTTAATACTTTTTAAAATGTTGGCGTAGATGAGGTCTGCAGACTGGCACATGTTTTCTGTTAATTCTCTGTATTGGAACTGTTGCCAAAGGTTAACATTTCCTATGCTGCCAACAGTTTTATGGCAGAGTTTGTGTCCTAAGGTTTTAAAAATAGGTTCACCTTTCACTGGTGTCAGTTGAAGAAGATCTCCGAAAACAATAATGTGTTTTCCTCCAAAGAGCTCTTTGTAGTTTGTTTTGAGTACTTCTTGTAATCTGAGGTGAATAAAAGCCAGCATTAGGTTGGAGACCATACTCACATCATCTATTAGTAGCATTTTCATCTGTTTTAACACTCTGCGTAGTTCCATTGCAGCTTCTGTAGACAGTTTGTAATATTCTAATTTGTTTTGGTGTTTTACTGGAATGAGTACTAATCGGTGTAAAGTGACACCGCCTATGTTGTAGGCAGCTAAACCTGTGGAGGCAGTTACAACAGCTGAAAGTTTGTTGTTTGTCAATTGTTGAAGGAACTTGCTGATGATTTTGATTAAGAATGTTTTGCCTGAACCAGCTTCACCACTGACGTATTGTAGTATAGGTTTGTAATTTTGGTAGGTACATTCTTTATTTTCATGTTGTACACCATGTGCAATTTCTTTTGTTATTTCTTGAAAAATGCTGCGCTGCTCATTGTTTAGTTTTGATTGTAGTGTCTTCTTTATCTTCATACTGACACATGGTGTTTTCTACTTCTATCATAGCTAATACTGCCTCATTTACTATTAGTGGCTGTCCCAGTGGTTCTTGGCTTCCTGTTACAGAAGGTTGACTACTGTCGGGAGTGTCCTTATCTAGTTGGTCCTGGAGTTCTTCTTCGTGTTGCTGTTCATTGTGCAACATTGTTTTGTAATGTGTAAAGTTTACATCGGTTATCGTGATTTCATTTGCTTTGAAAGCGTCTTCATAGGAGTCATAGATATCTAGTAACTCTTCTTCTTTTCTCCATGGTTTAAAAAGTTGTAGCAGGGACTTGTAATATAGTTCTTTATGTTGAGAAGTTTTTAATGACAATTAGATATGATTAATTAAGCTTCGTTTGATAAGTTTCACTAAGCTGCCTTCACAATTTGTCACTCTGTATCTACCTTTATTTTCATCAGGTTTTATATTATTTTTGTATGTGAAGTTTTGGGCTATGTGTTATAGACACATAGTTTCCAAAGTGGTACTTCTGTTTGGGTAGTATGTGTCTAGTAAATCATTTTTCAAAATGTCTTGGCTGTTAGGATCATTTTTGGCTATTGTTTCTATGTCGTTGTATGATTTGAGAACTCTTTTTCTAGATTTAGTAGGACCAAGACTTAGCCATACTATATTTTCAGATTTTCCATACAAAGCTGTACTGGTTAAAAGATCTGCAGCTTCATAGCAGTCACATTCTCTATGAGAGAGCATTTTTATGCCTAAACTGTACAATTTCTAAATCATTATCATTATCATTATCATATATTTTGCTTCTTCTGTTCTTTTTATGTACTATGTGTTCTTAGGTGATTTACCTTCAACACTATGTCTAACTGAAGACATGAAGTTGTTCACTTCACTTGTTTCTGTAACTGGTCTAGGCATTTGGTGTAGTATTTCCCCTTTGTTTTTGTATTTGCGATGACAATATTTCCCACATTTGTGTCTTTGAAATTGTACAATTTGTGCATGAAGATCAGTATTTGTTGCTACTGATGGAATTTCACAAGTGACATATTTTTCGATAAACTGTAAAACAGTGGCATCACTGTCTTGACCAAATTTAGGAGCATCTTTAATCCATAAATATATGTGGATATGTGGTGTTCCTCTAGCTTGGTATTATTTTCTCCAAAAGAAGTGTTGCACTTCTCTGAGGGGAGGAACAGTTTTATTAGAAATAAAGTGTAGCATAGCAATAAAGTGATGATGGAAATATCTTGAAACATTAACAGGATCTAGAAAGCAAAGTTCTCCAGGTTTTAGTATATCTATGTTTGTTTTGTTTTTGTTTGAAATCCGTAGGAAATCATGTAAATCTTCCCATGCAGATTCTGCACAACTTAATGTAACAAACCAACTGGGCGGGCCAAGGTTTCTTATCATACAATGTACATCTCCGTGACATTGGAACCAGTACTCTTTAGTACCACAGATGTTTGCTAACAGATTTGTAATGCTTGATTGTAAAACCTCATCTTTTTCTTGCACTTTTTGTAGTAATTGTGTAGCTGACATATTTTAAAAATGGGTACCTGATTCAAATGTGCGTGCAACTCCGTAGCACAGAGTTGCTAGTTCACTTTCAAAGAGTAGGTGGAAAATGTATTCCACATTTTGTCTAAATCTGGGATCTTCAGAATACATTTGTAACGAGCGGTATTCTGATGCTGTTATCTGAATGGGTCTATCATTGTACCTTCCTCCTTTCCCTGTAGGAAAGAGTCCAGGAAAAGCACATGCTTCTATACTTTTTTCACATATGCTGATTGGTGATCCTTAGGTTTGTCGAATTTGGTACGTTTCTAGTGTAAATCTATGGTGTATTTAGAGTGTAATGGATGAATTGTATAATGGTCTAACATATTGGATACTGTAGAAGGATCTAGAAGTTCAAATTGACCAGTTTCTGGTGACTCTTGAATTATTTCAGTGGTTTCTCTCAAGTTTTCTTCAATATTCATTTCTTTGTAGTATTCATTATTGTCTTATAAATATTTCAAGGCTTGTCTAACTTTATGTAAGTCTACGAGTTGTTGCCACAGTTTTTTGTCTTTTGTTGGTACACCATTTGCTAAAACAATTAAAGATTGCTCTTTTGGACTTTGCACTCCCAGAGCGTGCACATTTTCTTTCTAATTGTAAATAAACTACTTTGCCACGAATGCCTTTCACTAATTCAGAGGGAGGTAATCTTGCTGTTTTTGATTGAAGGCGTATTATTGCTTGAAATGGGTGCACTGTTTGAATTATGATGCTCTCATATAAATTGAGTTGTTGCAGGGGTTTTGGTAGTGGGAATAATTCCAAGTTATTTGTGATAGCACGTGAATGTGTTTGGTTGTTGTCAAGTTTTGTAGTGCAGTTAGTGCAAAGTATTAAGGGGTCATTTATTTCATATTTGTTTTCTGCTATAAGGTAGAGAGCTAATTCAAAACATTTATTAGGTCTGCAGTTTTTGTGTTACTTTTATAAAAAGTTCTGCGGCAACATACACACACATGGTTTGGTACTTCAGCGGATGTACTTTTAAGTTTTAGTATTTCTTTTTTGTATGTGTGTAGTAGAAGGTTGCCATCTGTACAATTGTTGCTAGTCTGTTGAAAATGTATTGTATTTTGTAAGTGGCTTTCACTTCTAAAATATTTCCTCTGGATATGCTCTATTTCTTTGAGTAGGTCTTTGGCTGTACTATGCAGAAGATTGTTTTTTAAATTGGCTAGTGCTAAAGCAGGACTTTTAGCATAGTATAGTTTATAGACTAGATTTCTTATAGTTGAATGATGTGTTGATATCATTTTGATATGATGGAAAGTGCTTTTGCAAATAGGTCCTGAAATGCAGGCTAATGAATGTCTGTGTAGTCCTGTGTATTTGCGCACTGGACAGGTATCTATATTTTATAGTATTTTCATTTTGATTTTATCTTTGCCTTTCACATACTGATTTAGGAACTGCCGTAAAGATTTGAAAAGTTTTTTGGCAATGTTACACATTGACGTGCACAGCCATTTGTATACTGGACGATCTGGTTAAGTCGAAAGGAGAGGCAATACTGAGTTTTCTGAGGTTATTTTTGTAAGCAGTATTTCTTGTTGCATTATGGTATTATTAAGTTTTTCATACCCTCGTCCACTGCTATGTATGGCAATTGTGTTTGTTTTCTTTTGTTTGTATGCTTCTTCATTGAAATATGGTTCTGTGCTCGTGGTGTGATTCCATTCACCTCCACAGATATTTAAGAAGTTATTTTTATTGACATTCCATTTATTGAGAAGTATTTTTTGTAATTTAGTTGTTAGTTTTGTTAGTGGTTTCATTCTGTTTAACACTAAAATAAATAATTTCCTTTTGAGAAGGATTGCACTGTCTATGAGAGATTCTAAGATTAATTTTCTACAGTAGGTTTTAAGGGTTGTGAATGATTTCTCTCCTGTTTTTATAAGATTCTGGAGGACTCTGTGGCGGAACATTTTTTCTAAAATACTTCTTTTTTTGGTAAGGTTACTTGCCACTACATCACGATTTATAGGAGCAATGTTAGCAGTAGTGGTAACTGAATTCTTGTTAATCACAATCTGTTTCGTTTTATATTTTGAAAGAGGAGGGAAAGTTTTTGTACTGGAAGCTTGTTTTGTTTCGCTTAATGACTCTATTAGATGTTTTGTTTGAACTTTTTGTGCAAATTCTGCGAGAGATCGATGCTTATTTTGGACACTTTTATTTTAATTTGCTCTACTTCTTCGTTGCTTTCTATGGACTTGCTTTTTGGTAGGCATTCTTTGGGGTCTGTTGAAAAAAAAAGAAGGTATGGGTTGGGCTGTTCTGCAATGTATGTGTGCTGTGTGCATGAATGTCTGAGTATGATGTTACGGATGTATGTTGTGGTGTGTCATTGTGCATTGGACAGCTACAACTAGTTGGGAAAGCTATTCTTGTATTTGTGTGTTAGTATCCTGGGGTTCAGATGACAGTAGAAAGTAAGCTAGTGGTGAGGAGAAGCACTAATAGTAAATCTAATGGTATAGAATTAAAAGAGTTCTTTGTTCTGCAATACTAACCTTCTAGGGGCTGAGTTATGTCATTTGTGTGCCGAAAAACAGGGATTTCTGTGCCATTGTGCCTGCAAATCCCTCTTTAAAAAATGGGTATTTGTGGGCAGAATGGTGCACAAATCTCAGTTTTTTGGTGCATAAATTGCATGAATCAAACCCACAGTGTGTTTCAGTAACAGTAAGAATATTATGGTAGTATTGTACTTACTTTTTTTGTTTGGAATGAGCAGGTTTCTTCTGAGTTGTTGTTTGTACTTCAGATGCTTCTGCTTTTCAGGAGAGTGGACTTCACTGCAATTGTAAAAGAAAGAAGTTAGTAATTTTGTGTGTTTATAACACTGATGTTAATTTAGACGTTGATTTTTATCTTTTTGTAGTAGTATTCTTGTTTGATAACTGAACATAGTGTGTGCATGCAGTTTCCTTTGACTATGTGCAGCCTCTATATTTCACTTAAAATATATTAGTTCAACATGCTTTGCAAATGAGTAGAATACTAAGTATATGAAACTCACTTGGTTTCTTAGGGCTGTGTTATTGCATGTTAGGAGATAAAAGAAATAATGATGTACTTGTTTTGCAATTTTTGTAAGGTAAATGGCAGAAAGTGTATAGAAAAGCATATAATGTATGCATTTGTGAATGTGTGGTTAATAAAGCAGAAGGATGTGATGTACAGGGAGTGGAGTTATTTCAGCTGTGAGCTTTTCAATGATAGTGTCTATCTGGGTGAGTTTATACAGATGCATGAACTTATCCTGGCTGTGTGTAATTTTATAATACACTACTAAGAGTTTTTCTACAATTATACTGTTATTTCACCCATCTTTTAATATTATAATTGTTTTAATAGTTGTGCGTGTAAAAAAAGAATTTAGATAGCAGACAGGTTTGGAAGTGACAGTTGATTATAGCAGACAGGAAAAATAATAGTAAGTTCATGTTTATAGGTTATACAGGTTAAGTAGAAGTTACTCTGTTTATATGCATTTATAAGAGTTGTACATGTACTGTGCATAAAATATGCATACCTGTAGTTTGTATTCATGCATGTGGGTATGCATACAGCTGCAAGTAGAAATTTTGGAGACTTGTACAGTAGTTTTTGTAGTAGGTGCTTTCGAATGATATGGGACTTGTACTCAGAGTGATCAACAGTACATTTGAAGTGCTGAACTCTGATGATGAAGTTAGATGTAGATGTCTTGGATGTGATTGGTCGATGGTTGTGTGACTGCTCAGCTGTATCCAATGAGGGAATGGCAGAGAGAGTGAAGTGGAAAGGGTAGAAGAGCTGTCTAAGAGTTACACGCTCTGCGGACACAGCGGCTGTCCGCAGACAGGGCGTGCCACATCCGGGGTTTTCCAGCAAATCCAGCATGCAAAGGGGACTGTAGGGATTACCCAATCAGGGGTTGAGGTTGTGGATTTGTGTTGAAAGAGACTGTGTGTAGTGAAGATGGCAGAGGTGGAGTAAGTCAGGGTGTTGGTGCTTGGAGATATGTTTGTGCATGGTTTACAGCAGTATGCGCAATGCAGGCATGTGGCAACCAATTTTGATGTTAAAGGAGTGGAGGTGGTGTGGAGCTCTGTGCTGATTGCAATGCACAGGGAATTGTACAAGTTTGTGAATATATGGGCTGGATGAACAGTCCCCATGTGGTAGTTTTGCATTGTGGTGATTTCCATTTAGGCTATGTCAGTGCCCCTACTTTGTTGGCAGATTTGGAACACTTGGTTCAAGCAGTAATGAACATGACAAACTTGTTTTTTTCTGGATTAGTACCTAGGGGAATATGGGATAATAGTTCTGTTTTTTGTCCTCAGCAAAACATTTCTAAGTGTGCTATCAACCAGGGCATGTGTGCTTTCATGCTTAGAGCTGCTATGTTCTTCTGTAATAATGAGAATATTGATACCAGTAATGCTGTTTATTTTAAAGGAGATGGCATTTCTTTATCTTTTATGGGAAATGCCATGCTGTTCTGGAATGTAAAGGTTGCTTTGGAGAAGGTTATGTGAAGATTTTAGGAGTAAAGTAAGAAAAAAAAAAAAGATACTAAATAACAGGTGCCTGTCAAGCATCTGCAAACAAACCCCAAAATAAATGTCTCTTTTCAGAGCCAACCTCAAAGGGGAAATGGGGCACACTATTTTAATTTAAATACACCACGCTCAGATTTTCGATATGTCCACGGACATGGTGGTGTCCGCGGACAGCGCGTATTACATATGGGGATTTTTGGGTAGCGAGACATGCAAATGTGAATGAGCAGAGCAAGGGAATGGTCAATAAAGTTTACTGGGTGTGTTGTGTAAGGAGAGAGTTTGTCAGAAAGTATTTTTTCTCAGAGAAGAACAGATAGCTATGATTATCTGGATTTTGGGAGACTCATGGATACATTGGTTGGAGGTGCATGCAGAACGCTGTGGAGTAGCTGCAGATCTTGGATTCCCTCATGTGGAAGTGCATTGGCATAGAGTGTGTGGAATGAAGTGGCTGGACTTGGTACCTCTCTGTGTTACTTTGGAGACACAGCATCATTCAGACATAATTATAATTCATTGTGGACATTCCGGAAACCTAGTGTGTTCTAAGAACAGTTCAATCTTGCTTGCGGACAGTACAGACAGGTATAGTATCCTTAGGAACGTCCATTTTGGTTAGTTGCGGACATTACGGACACCTGGTGTGTTCTAAGAACAGTTTAATCTTGCCTGCGGACAGTACGGACAGGTATAGTGTCCTCAGGACACCGCCATTTTGGTTAATTACAGACATTACAGACACGAAATGTGTTCTAAGAACAGTTCCATCTTGGTTGCGGACAGTACGGACAGATATAGTGTACTTAGGACACCTCCATGTTGGTTAATTGTGGACATTCCAGACACCTGGTGTGTTCTAAGAACAGTTTAATCTTGCCTGCTGACAGTACGGACAGGTAAAGTGTCCTCAGGACACCTCCATTTTGGTTAATTACGGACATTCCGGACACCTGTGCTGTCTGCGGACACCTTAACTACCTTTTTTAAAAAAAAACACAAAGGACTGACCACACATTATATTTTTTTAATTATATACAGATATAAAATGTATGAAAGAGACAGGGAAGCAGAAACTGACACAAATACAGGGGAATTAGGGGTTGGAGAGGATGGATGGGAGGGGATGAAGGCATGGAAGTCTCATCATAGCGTTTTTTCTTGGTGGCGAGGGTTTGGGGAAGTTGACTGGGACATGGAGAGGGGGAACAGGTGCATGTGGGACAATGATATTTTTTTTTTCTTTTATGTGGTCCCCCACAAAATGTTTCAAAAGATTGAAATTTTCCATAAGCATATCCATTTTTTGTTCCATGCGCTGCAGAGTATTTTCTAATGCCTCTTTTGCTGTATCATTTTCAATGTTTGTATGGTCTTTTAAAAAATAATATATATGTTAAGTACACATAAAGTAATGATTATTAATTTGCTTATATAGAGAAGTGTCTACCATTAGTATCACTGTCTTCAGCCATTTCCTCACGTGGGAAACTTTCTTCAAGCCCTTCCAAAGTACTGGACATTTCTGTGTAAAAAAAAAAATAGATTACTTTTGGTGTACCAAATACAGAAAGTTTAGAAATATATAAGAAAAATGAAGTTTATTTACTAGTTTCTGGTAAGTTGTGTTCTTACTGTTGTGTAGGTCTGCTGTTGCTTCTAGCTGTGCAGTTTCTGTGAGGTAAATATGTTGGAAGCATATCTTTTTTGTTTTTGTATATTCCATTTTAGTACATATGGTATTTAAATGGATGGTTGATGTGTTACATATATAGGTTGCACTTCTTATTTATTATATATAATGTGTTTATGTGCTGCTTTTTGAACTTGTTAAGTGTTTATATGGCATGATAGAACAATCTAAGATACCCCCTGAGTTTTTGGGTAGTGTTGATGTTGTCCGCGTCCGTCCACGGACATCAAAATCACTAGCAGGGTGTTTGGCATGTTCTATGTTACATGTATATAAAGTAAGGGAATCCTAGTAAACATCTATCAAATTCACATTATGTATATGTACATTCAGTAAAAAAAAACTTTGATAAAGGGAGGTTATGGTTAAGTTGCGCTACTAAAAACATATGAAATTCAATAAAAAAACTTTGTTAAAGGGACGTTATGATTAAGTTGCGTTACTAAAAACCTATGAAGTTCAGTAAAAAAAACTTTGTAAAAGGGACGTTATGGTTCCAAGTAAAACCGAAAAACCCCTGAAATTTGCCAGTTATGGTAAGCTAAGCAACCATAACTCGCACCATCACCGTGCATTGGTAAGACTAACACCCAGGACATCAAAGATGACACCACAAATGTCATTGATGACATCACTGATGACATCACATGTGTATTTACTTTTCATGAAAAGTCTGTACAAGGGATTCTTATTATAATATTGACAAAAATAAAGTGTCAAGGATCATTGGAATAGATATCTTTAGCTATGTAGTGCATTAGGCAATGCATTGATATAAATAGCATTCTATCATGAAGTTCTTTACAGTATACTAAGCTACTCATGTATAAATATAAGCAATGTGTGCAGCATACATGATGGAGGTGCAATATTAATAATCTTCCCATGTTGAGCAGTGAAATGATAAATGCTTTCTTATTAGAGTTGTGTGTACTGTGCAACATGTAATAAGTAGCTAATAAAACCCACGCACTACATAATTTCATTATTACATACAAAACACAGCAACACATACAAATATGAGTATATATAGAGAAAGTGAAGTATGCAAAAAAGCAGCAGTAGAAGCAGAAAGTATTCACAACCTAACTGATTATCTTTATGCACAGAAAGGATTTCTCTGCTTCAAACCTACTACTTCCCTATGTACAAATATCACATGATGTGAATGCACCCTAAAGAAGGTAATGCAAAGACAAATATGAGCACATCCAGAGAAAGTACAGTAATAAAAAAACAGCAGAACAATAAGAAATTGTTGATAACCTTACTGATTGTCTTCATACACAGAAAGCATTGCTATCTTTTAAGTGTGTATTTTTCCTATGTATGTTTCATATGCTGTGAGTGGACCCTAAGTGAATTATTGTAAGAACATATTTGAAGTATAAGTCTACAAATATAGTACTTTTTGATTTCTTTGTTCCTAACTATTACTGTTTAAGATATATCACTAAAGGAAAAAACAGCGAGTCAGACATGTGATGTCATCAGTGATCTCATCAATGACATTTGTCATGCAATCTTTGATGTCCTGGGTGTTAGTCTTAGCAGTGCACGGTGTTGGTGCGAGTTACGGTTGCTTAGCTTATCATAACTGATGAATTTCTGGGATTATGAGGTTTTACTTGTAACCATAACATCTTTTTAACAAAGTTTTTTCATTGAATTTCATAGGTTTTTATTAGTGCTATTTAACCATAACGTACCCTTAACAACGTTTTTTCATTGAATTTCAAAGGTTTTTTTAGTGCAACTTAACCATAACGTCCACTTAACAAAGTTTTTACACCTTTTCCAGGGCCTCACTCATGCAATAGAGTTTGAAAAGGCAAGGTATGTAAGAGGTTCTGTCTTTGGGGCTAATTCCTGATTTGGCTGTATTTTAGTATCATGGTATTTTGGCGGTATTTCGGTGGTAAATTGGCCTTACCATTGATGGTAGCTCTGTATTATCCTATTTTGGTAATAGTTCAGTACTATCTTATTTAGGTGGTAATTTAGGGGCCGATTCATGGAACAAACGTGCGGCGAAAATTCATGCGCAAGCAGGCGCAAGGGAGCGCAAGCGTGAGAAACGCAGCGCACGCGTGCGATTTAAGCAAGACGCTGCGCGTGTTTCCCGCTGTCGGTGCGCCCAATCCAGCCATGGCGCACACAGGCATACACGGCGTGCGCTACGCGCACAGCAAATGCGCACATAGCGCGGCGCACACAACCAAAGTGGGCGGAACATTGGGCGTAACACGCGGAATGGGGAACAACGCGTGAAAAAGAAGGCGTAACTGGGGAAGTACTGCAGGGAACTACACGGAACGCCCACACGCATGCGAACAACCCGTATTCATGGATCCGAATACGGGAAACCCGCGCACGGCAAAAGACGCGCACAGGCGTCAACGCGTCCGCCACACGAGGCAGGCGGAAGCGTCCACGCGCACAGTATAAAAGTGTGCGCAAACAACAAACGCGTATATACAGCTACGATGAATGCCCCATTTGTCGCAGCACTGATCGTGGGACACCGCAGGAGGAGGAGAATAGCCAGGGCACGCATTTGCGCACCACAGACAAGCCTTTTTGGGATGCCTGACGACCAGGTCTATGGCAGGTATAGGTTTCCTCCCCATATCATCCTAGACCTGGTCAGGGAGTGGGAAGATGACCTTACATCCCCCACCCTTTGCTCCCAAGCATTGAGCCCCTTGGAGAAGCTGCTCAATGTCCTGCATTTTTTGGCCACTGGGTCATTTCAGCGGACTACTGCCATAGTGGGGGGGGGTCTCACAGGCCACGCAGTCACGCTGCCTACACCAGGTACTGGCAATTATGACAGCGCGCCCCTCGATCCGCAGGCACATATACATGCCCAGAACACCCGCAGAAAGGCAGGCCGTTGTCCTGGATTTTTTCAGGGTGGCACACTTCCCCAAAGTGCTCGGTGCCATAGATTGCACCCATGTGGCCCTACGTCCACCTAGGGCCACTGAGCACATCTTACGAAACCGCAAGCACTGGCATTCCATCAATGTACAGGTGGTATGCGATGCAAAGGGAATCATCACCTCTGTCTATGCAAACTACCCTGGCTCCACCCATGACAGTTTCATATACAGAATGTCCGCCCTGAGCCAGGCCCTGGAAGCTGGGCAGCATGGCGACACATGGCTCCTAGGTCAGTACAAATGCCCTTGCACATGCATGCAAGTCACACACAGACAACTACCCAAACCCTAATAATCTCAACTATTATCACCTCCCCAGGGGACAGTGCCTACCCTCTGAGTAACCACATGATGACGCCAATCCGGAACCCCACCACACCACCCCAGGTAAGATACAACGCCGCCCATAATGCAACCAGGGCCATAGTGGAGCGCACATTCGGAGTGCTCATGTCACGTTTCCGCTCCCTTGACCGCTCTGGCGGGCAACTACTCTATGCACCACCAGTAGTGTGCAGGATCATTGTGGCAGCATGTGTCCTGCACAATGTTGCAACACGGCAGGGCGTCCCGGTGGACATGGTGGTGCCCCCACATCCCCAACCACAGGCACAGGCGCTGCCCATGGGAGGGGACAGGGCACGTGGCGAGGAAGCCCGGACCCAGCTTGTGGCCACATTTTTCACCTAAACTCCCACCCCTGCAGAGTGCACACAGGCCTGGCACATACCAGGTGACAATCGATGATGACAAAGAGACAGTCAACTGTCACAACCCTACCACCCTGAGATAGTTGCCATGGAAGTGCCACATCGTCTGCATCCCTAGCTACTTAAACACAAGCTATCCCGTGTGACCAAAAGGCACACTTATGACATATGACATGATATGGCCTATACACAAGTATTTCAAGGTGCAATGAGGGAGGGAGGGGGGAACAAGGGAAGACAGACAACGGTACTACTAGGCCAGGTGTCATTTAGATTGTGCAAGTGCAGGGGTAGGGGGAAGGGAAAAGTGCAAGGGGAAGGGGGGGGAGTGCAGTACAGGGGAAGTAGACCCAAAAACAAATACATAGGTCGGCTGGTGGCAACTGCAAAGGTAAGTGCAGACAAGTGCTGGGAAGGGTGGGCTGTAGGGATAGAGAGACAGTACCGCAGTGCAGGGGTTGCCAGTGAGGCAGTGCAAGTGGAGAGTGGCTGGGCCAGGGACCGAGGTCGGTGAGAGTAGCCCAGTTGCAGCTCCAGTGCAGTTCCAGTGAAGAATTCCGCAAGGGAGAGAAAGCAGAAGCAAAGAGGAAGGTCTTGACGTGCTTCCAGAACTGGAGTGGTTCCCCTCAAGTTCAAGTGAGGCAGGAGGGTTGTTCCAGAGGGAGGGCCCTGCAGCGGAGAGAGATCTACCCCCAGCTAGTTGCTCTGAGAAGCGGATGACCCTGACATGCAAGGTGTGCATCACACACACCTGCAAAACAGGCCATGGCCATCACTGTCATGTCACTCAAACCCTCCCAAACCACAACATGACATGGCAAGCAATACCCATACACCAACACAGTACCGATAAGGTACACATTGCCATGTCCTAAATCTACAGTGGCATCAAATCTCCCACCCAAAATAAGTCATTTCCAAATGCATTACAAGAGTTGTAGACGTAAAATAACAATGAATGCTTGTCTACATGCACATTGTGCATTGCAAAATCAACACTGCAGCTCATGTGTGCTGTGTCCTACTCCTGCAACACTCTGCTCAGCGCACAGCACAGTGAACAGCCATTGTGTGTGATGCACACCCTGAGCATCACATCTAAGTGACAGACCACAGCAAATTAGGCATATACAGGATCCATAATCGGTCACAGAACATGTTCTGCAGGGACACAGTGGGCACCAGAAGGCAAACAGTGTACACGTGGATATGCAAGGGTGGGAGTACATGTAGTGCATCAGAGTGCAAGTGTCTGGTTCTGCAAGGACATGCACTCCACATATGCATGTGCACTCAAGTGACCATTAGTGTTCTCTACACATCACATGTGAACATTCACCATGTGTACACCCCAGCATGTCAAACCACAACTATCCCCTCGCACCTGAAAGGTAAACACAACACATGAACAGGCATTGAGCAGCAGAACACAACATGTACATAGGATACCACCATTACAATGTCAGAGTTCCCATCACACTGCAGGGCAAGGCAACTATCAACAACAACACCCCCCTCCCTCACAAATGACCATGACCCACTGAACAACTGCACCTGGGTCATGGAGCCTTCAAACCTCAATTCCACCTGGCCACAGGATCACCTTTACCCTTCGTCACCATCTCCCACCTTGTCTGTAAAAAGGTGCCTGCACCCTCATAATCCACACTCATATCCAAAATCACAAAATCCAAGCCAGAAAAACGAACCAGAACACCCTCCAGTAGATGACCTGATGTAGCAGTACCTCACAAAGGCCAAGTACTACCACAATGATGCAACAACCAAGGTAGCACAGTAAAACAATGTCACAACAGGATGTGAAACATGTGTGGTACATGACATAGGATGATGCACCATGAACGGATGTGTACTGTCACAGGTCCCCTGTACAGGCGCGGGAGTGTCACAAAACAACCACCCCCACCATGTCCCGGGTGCCTGCAAGGTCAAACTCACACAGGCCCCTGAGACCCTGGTGGGGAAGGCGGTTCAGGGATATGCAGTCGGGACAGGTGTTGACACACTGGATGACTGGAATGAGTGGCAAGAGAGGGGAGGAGGAATGACACATGAATCTAGGGAATGCACGAAAATGTACTACCTGCATGAACACATACACAATCCAAACAAACTTGGACATCATTGTCATGGCCTTCTGTAGTCCAGGCTCAGGAGTGGTACGAACCAACCACCCCCTCTAGGGTTTTGGTGCCTGCAAGTTCGGGGCTTACACAGGCATCCGCAACCCCAGCGGGGAAAGAGGGTCAGGGAACGTTGCTTGGATAGGTACGGGAAGCAGGAACACCAGGTAGAGGGTACAGGGTTCAAAATTGCATAGGATTACGGGTGATTAGGGGGAAAAACATACCAAATTGAACCACACATACATCCATGCATTAGTACACTCCCCAGCAAGCCTATGCAGAGCAGTTTGAAAGAAAAACAACAAGACACTTAGCTCTGGTTTTGAGTGCTGGCCTCCTGCCTGCGCACTCTCAGGTCCGGTTACAGGAGCACTGCAATGCTGCAAAGAGAGCCACAGTCAACAACCTGTACGTGCCAATTACACAAAAACACAACACCAAACATGCACCATAGAAACAAACTACTCTACAAACAGACAATCTGGTGTAGATGCTTTGTACCCATATATAACATCACCCCTGTGACGGGTCTTACACAGTCAATGCAGTAAGTCAGCCGCCGGTGGGTGCGTGGCAAATGGAACACCAATGTGTCACAATTCACACAACATGCAATGTTCCCTGGGTAAGCAGACAGACCCATATAGCAAGCCATGACTTCTGAGCAAGTTGCGTACCACCATGACCGAAACAAAGTTGGCAGTGCATTAATCATAAAGTACATGGAAAAGACATGCACTACACCCGAGTATGTCCCTTGCTGTATGTCCCTGTGAGCTGCCCCTTTCCATGTCTCGGAAGGCTACATGGTTGATACAAGTGCCTCAATGGACCTTGGTGTACCGGAGGGTATGTGCCACTGCCCCTGCATGTGTCCCAGACAACCTTACAATCAACAGCCATCAGTCCACCAACACATCTGAGCTGCATTGTGTGCTTCAACACCAATATTCGTCTAAGCTCACCCTCAGTGCTGTGACTAAGCCTGCATGTGCAACTCGCCTGGTGCAAGCTTTGCTGTGTCGTGGCCCCCCTGTGCTGCTCACCTTGCGTGGAGTTCCTTGGAACATGTCAGCAGTTCTAGGATGTGGGTCTGCAATCCCTGTGCCTCTGCTTGTGTACACATGTGCATGTGGGCACCAACAAACGTGTCCAGAATTCCGTCGTCCAATGGGCCATGTCTGCTGGCAAAGGTGCTCTGGAGGCTCATCCCCCTGCAGAAAGGGCATGAAACACATGATTAATGCTTCAAAGTCATCCGTGTGTGTCTCATCAGGCATCTCATTACTTGACCATGTCAGAGAGTCACATCACAAATCACACCATCAGTCCATCTTTCACATCCAAAGTGTGGAACACTATCTACAGCATGAATTGCAACAAGCATGTGTACAGTAAAGATATGAAACATACTACACAATGCATAGCAATTAATGTACACATTAATCATGACACACCCCATCTAGCAAAAGCTGAACAGTGAACAATAACACCAAAATCATCCCCACTAGGGGTGTCAACACAAGTCACACAGCACCAGACATGCCACAGATATGACAGTCCAAAGCCCTTGTGTAAAATTATGTAACACCGAACCATCCTTGCGAGCCCATGGATAAGGGAGGCAGGAGTGGCATATGTGAGTCAAGGACCCCAAGCAGCAAACACATACACAAGACAAGCCTGAAGGGCCCAGCTGGAACAGACAGTGGATGCCTTCAAAAGCCACAAAGCACCGCACCATCACATGAAAGCACAATAGACTAGCAATTTTAAACTAAATCAACTATTAACTAATTACACTAACAATGGAAAACCTACATTACCTAATTAAACTAACTATCAAACAGAAACTTAACTAACTAAACTAAAAGAAAAATCAAAAATGGCCACATACGACCTGGGGGGAGGGGAGGCACCCAGGAGGGGGGAGGTACAGGGTGCTGCTCAACATCCACATGCGATGATGCTGAGCCAAAAAAAAAACCTCCATGGGCTCAATGCCTGCACAGCCCGACCTATGTGGGAGATAGATGGTCGTCCGAGTCTGGCTCATCCTGTAAAGGAGGACGTGGCACAGTAGCCTGGCCACGCCTAGCCGCAGCTTGCCCGTCGTCGGCAGCAAGTCTGCCGGACGGGTGAGCCTGGTTCTGTGTGGCGATGTGACGTAGGTCTGCATGCAGAACCTCACGTGATACACGTGCTTCCTCTTGCAAGGTAGCACGTGTAACACGGAGTTCCTCCTGCAAGGCCTGGCTGGACAACCGCTGCACCTCCTGGCAAGCCTGTAGCTCAGCCGAGATGGTATGCTCAAGCTGTGCAAACATCTCCTCTGCCTGCTGCCTCTGGGACATCATAAGGACACCCAGAGTGGATCTGAGGGAAGCATACTCCTCCCTCAGGACATCCATGTGCGCCTCTGCGTGAGCAGCAATTGCTTGACGCAGAGACAACATTTCAGCCTGGCGTGCCCTGTCTGAGGCCGCCATGCCCAGCCTGAGCGAGCGTGCCATGGATGGTGCCGCCCACTGCTGGAGAAGCACCTGCCTAGCAGGGGGGAGCACAGATCGGGCCAGACGCTCCATGCTCTCAGCGATGTTCTCCATTGCTGCCCCCTGCCGTTCGGAATTGGCAGTCATGTCTTGCTCCCACTCAGTATACTGCGGTTGCGCGCGGCGACCGCGTTGCCGGGCTTGACCCCTGCGGGACCCAAGGACCGGGGGTCCTCGCTGTGTTGACACCACCCGCGGCTGCACGACTACATGCCCCCGTCGACGTGATGTCCCACGCACATCAGTGACTGGTGTGGAGGGTGACCCTGCGTCCCGATCCACCACTGGCGGAGGAACCAAGACTGTCTGATCCCTCAGTGCAGGGGTCGCAGACAGAGGAGTGTCCACATCAGAATCACTCACCCCTGACACATGGACTTGATGCTCATCCAACTCAACATGGACGTCAGAGTCGTCATCAAGGCTGGACTCATAGGCAGCCAGAGACAAGATGGACTGCAGCACTTGGGGGTTTTCGTGGCCTACCACTCCACGACCCCCACTAGTGCTGGGTTGATGTGGTGGTACCAACCCTGTGTCTGGCATGACAACACCATCCTCCGCCTCCATTGCATCATCACCTGAAAAATAGAGAGAAAAAAGGTCACTACACATGTCAGAAGCACACAACACACACACACACCAACAGCAAACGCATACGGCAGACATGTGACACACAACATATAACCTGGCATGCATGCTGGGTCAACTTTGAATAGCTTCTGTGATCAGACCTGTTGAAAGGTGGCAGTTTCCATGGAAGTGGGTCTATGCAGTGCAGAAAATGTGTACGCCACTCACTACCTACAGTACAAGGACTCCATGGTGTGTGCCAGGAAATGTGAAGGCAGTGCAATGTCAAATTCAGACATCACGTGCATTGTGCATTCAATGTGTACCATATCTAGAAGCCAAGCACCCCTCCACCCCAGTACCAAAGCAGGGATGCCTAGCATGGTATCAAAAGGCTGACCATACACCTGTGTATTGACAGGCAGTGTTGACTGGCATCAACAGCTTAATGTGATTCAAGTGACAACACTGCAAATGATGCTGGGACAGTAGGCAGGACACATGATGAAAACTCTGGAGGCCGCCCACGTGTGAAGAAGACACAACAAGAGTTGGACAGAGTCATTGGCCATTGAACAGGCTGAGGCCTGTGGGCCACACAGATTGTCAGAGCCTAAACATGTGTGCAACGCAGGACTGAGCCACAGTTGACATGGGAAGGCTGATGAGATGACAGGCAATGTATGTAACCAAGGACTTGTATTACAGTGATCATCCAGTCAAGGACACATAGGGGCATGCGTGCAATGCACATGGAGTATGAATGGGCACTCATGTCCCTGCGGGACATCTGACCCATGCACAGTACAAGTGAGATACCCTGCATCGAGTACTAAGGCTGTAACACACGGCATATGTCTGGCAGATTCTGCGCTGGAAGTTAGCATCTACACAGGACACATGAACAAGAAAGTACACATTGGCAAGATTGAAGCAGACCAGTGCAAAGGTGGAACTGGGGTGCAGAGTGGCGGAGGAGGGGCAAGGGAGCATGCCTACATGGAGTCCCGCATGCAGGCAGAGGAGACATGCATGACGGAAGCATTGCATTACTTACACATCAGAACCATGTACACGTCAAATGTAGCGGCAATCATGCACAACACATCCCACAAGTGAAACACACACGTCCTCAACAAACTCGCATTAACACTCACTGGACTGCGCATCAAAGTCCAGCATCTCTCCCACTCCTTCGACCAATTCAGGTGGTATGAACTCCGCAACGAGAGCCTCATGCGGAGTGAGCTCTTCCTCCTCTGGTGCAGGCCCACCGCCAGTCACCAGAGTCAAGTTGTAATTAGAGGCACGCTTAGCCTTAGTGCTGCGCTTGATGTCATTCCAACGCTTTTTGCACTCTTGCGCCGTGCGCACCTCATGGCCGAATGAACTGACATGTTCTGCAACATGCTTCCAGTGGGTGTCACGTTGGGCAGCCGTAGTCTGACTATTGGCACCCACTAGGCCCCGCACGTAGTCCACGAGGAAGTCCAGTTCCTGCTTACAGAAAGGCTTCTTCCTCGACGTGCAGGAGGTCGTGGCTGTGTGTGGGGTCCCAGCCTGTGCTGCAGGTGCAACCTTCCTCCTCTTGGACTGTGGCGCAGACCCTGGCTGGCCAATGCCGCCCTGACCAGTATGGCCAGTGGGTTCGGTGGATTGCGCCAAGGGAGTGGCAGGTGGAGGGATGACCAAAGGCCTGACTTGTGTCAGTGGCAGCTGGGTGCCCACTAATGGACCCTGCGCAGCAACATCAGCTGTGGCAGGGTCATTGACCGCAACGGTCCTGGTTGGCAGACTCACAACCGGGTGCTGTTGGGTGTATCTGCCCCTGCACTTACCAACACCCAGCTGTTCGGGGCAGCAGATGACATGACTGCCCCAGGGACACGTGTCTTGGTCTGAGCAGCCTGGCCTGCCCCAGCCTGGCCTGTTGGAGATCTACCAAGGGCTCTTCAAGTGCCAACACAGCCTGCGCTGGCAGACCCTGAGCCTGGGTGGCGGTGTCCACAGCTGCACGTGCAGCTACCACTACCCTTGGGCCCGTGGCAGTCGATGGAACGGACTGCCGGGTCAATCGGGTGCCAGTGCCAGATGCAGGAGCTGCATCCCCCGGAACCACAGGGGGTGGTGGCATGACTGCACCGACACATGGCACAACATTGTGCTCAAGTGGCGCACCCCTGCCTCTTCCCCCTCTGTGGCCGCCCTGGACACCCTGAAGTCCCCCTACTCCCTGGTCACCACAGCCACGTCCCCGACCATGCCCGCCACAAGGAGGACGCCCAGCTGAGGCGCCCCTCACCTTTGGTGGCCTCCCAACCATGGCACTGATGTAGTAGTGCTGGCACAGATGGAGTGGTGCCAATGGGAGGTGTACAGCACAATTGACCTGGGCAATTGGGGTGAAGGGGGTGGGAAGCAAGATGTTAACAGCCCCCCTGCACCTGCAAGGCTGTATGTGACCCGGTGATGTGGTGACGGGTCACACAACGCTCAGGCACCCCAAAACTGCAGTAAAACCGTGCACGCAACCCTGCAGCCTACGTGCATGGATTCAACCTCCCGCAGTACGCGGTGGCACCCAGTAACACGAATAACGCGTACGCGTGGGACACGCAGGCTACTATGACATCGAAAATGGGTGCAATACACAGGGGCACCCGCAGTGGGAAAAAGAGCGTGTGCGACTCACCGTCTGACTAGCGCGATGCAGAAAAACACGCGTAGCCAATACCCCCGCCAAAAGAAGAGATACGTCCTTGATAGCTGTGAAGTTGTGATGGCGCGCGAAACAACAGGAAGCAGCAACACACGTCGGTCTCCACGAAAGGCACGTACAGTGAACTGCTGGGCCCGCTCACCTTTAACCCGTGCTGAGGGAAACGCACGCGCGCGTCACTTCACTTACGCGCATGGGCCCTTTCCTCGTATTACACGCGGACGTGCAGTTTTTCACGTGCGCTGAAATGCCCATGCATGCCTGTGCGCGTCACGTCACAGGGGCGCTTGCGCTTCAGGGGCCTTCTGTCCAATGAAATTGCGTATGCGTGCAGACGCGGTTACGCGCTAAGGGCCTTTCCTCGAATTACACGCTGACGTGCTGAATTTTCACGTGCCAAATCACTTTGTATCAAGCTGTCCACGTGTAAGCACACAGAAGACCACGCTCCTGCCCAGAAGGCCGAACTACTGCCCACCAGAGCCCCAAGCATGCTCCCACCTGCCATCTGCTGCTGCCTGACTGCCTGCTGCCCACGTGCCCTGCCATTTGCTGCCTGCACATCAGAAAGGGGTGCTGTTGCTGTGACCAACCCTGCTGGAACCGAAGACTCCCGACTGGGCTTCCATCGCTCCACAGCCCAGCCCCAGGACCCAGTTGCCCACCCACTCCTGCCTCTGGGGTTGTCATGTCGGGGCAAACACCATCTGAGACCACTGCCAACCCCCGGCCAGAGAGGCAGAGGGGCACCAGCTTCAGTGCCACCCAAGTTGGTGTCCTGGTGGAGCAAGTCCTGGGGCAGTATCATGCCCTCTTCGGAAGTTCCCGTGCCGACAAGGAAGGACGGACTCGGATCTGGACTGACATCGTGACTGCCATCAACGCGGAGGGGGTGGCAGTCCGCGACTTCCAACATGTCAAGAAGCGCTGGGAGGACTTCAGGTCCAGGACCCTGAACAAGGCCTGGCGCCTCTTGAAGGCAGCGGATGCCAAGGGGCGCCAGGGCCACTTGTCGGAAGAACAGATGAGGGTCCTGGAACGCATATCCCCAGCGCTCCACGTCCAGGTCCTTGAGAGGCAGACCCGACTGGAGTCGAGCAGTAAGTGTACATGCATCCTGATTGTGAGCTGTGCGTGTGGTGATTTTTCAGTAGTGTGCAGGTTGCACATCTGTTTGTATGGGGTCGAGTATGGGTGGGGTGTACAGGGCCGTGGGGTTAACACATGCAAGGGCTGGAATGTGTGAGACATGGATGGTGCTTGTGTGTGTAGGCTTGCATGCCAAATGCAGTTGTGTGGGCACACATGTTTGGATGAATGTGTATGTAAGTAGACATGTCCGTGATGTCACGCATGTATGTTGTTTTCAGCTGCATGTATCAGCACTGTGTACATGTGCATCTGTGTGAATTTGACAAGGGTGCAACAGTGATGCAACATGGATGCATGTGATAGCGGTATGTGGAAGCCTGATTGGCAGATGTGACATGGATGCCCATCTGAACACTGCGACACTTGGCAGAGATGTACACATGCATGCAAGTGTGGTGGTGTGTGTACATGTGTGGTGCACTTCCTGTGTTGCATGTGATGTCTGGCTCACCTTTGCCTGCTCATGCTGTTGTATGTGTATGGATGGTGCTGGCAGTTGCGATATGGCTGTGGTATGGCTCATGTGTGCGAGTTGAAATGACATGTGTGTTGGGGATTGTGATGGCATGTCTGAGGTTTGCCAATGCCACTCATGTACAACTGTCATGTATGTATGTGTCCATTGTACAGTGCCCTGATGCCTGTGTTTTATTTCTCCCTGTCTGCAGCGTCAACTGATGAAGAGGGCGTAGAAGGTGCTGTGGAGCACAGCGGGGGGGATCCCACCACCAGCCGGAGACGCAAGGCCCGGCTCCCCTCCCATGTTGTCATCTCGTCGGGGAGTGAGGAGTCCGGTGCCGCGTCCCAGGCCGCAGCTGCCGGGGGGAGGTCCAAGAGGCGGAGGTTGGAGTTGGACTCCTCGGCAGCAGAAGGGGCAGCTGGGACCCCACAGGGCCCAACGGGGGAAGATGGCACAGAGTCATCCAGGTTGGTGGGGGGTTTGGTGGAGGAGGTGGCCGTGCAAGCAACAGAGACGGGGTCTGGAGGTGGGGATCCCACTGGTGCTAGTGGTGCAGTGCAGGACCAGGGACAGGAGGCAGCACAGGCCGCCGCGGAGGTGCCTGTGTGCAATCCTGTCCCTGATCCTGTCCCTGCATCATCTTGCACCAGCAGGGATGCCTACGTCCAGACCCGTTTTCAGGCAGGGGATGAGCAAACGACAACTGGCCTTCCTCTGCCTGCGGACGTGGCTATCCGGGTCCGGGTTGAGCCTGTTCTCACTGGTGTGGCGTTGCGTCAACGGGCCATGCGAGGTGACCTGCAGTCTTTTCATGAGAAGACTGCACGTCATCTCGAATGGCTCGTTGACCACGTCAGCCTGCTGGGACAGGTCACCCAGGCCGGATTCCTCCGTATGATGGGGCTTGCTACGACCCCCTCCTCAACTGAACCCCCTACGCGCCAGCCATCCTCCGTGCCATCTTCCCACCCATCAGTCACCTGGGTGCCCTGTGGAGCTGCCTCTGACGGTGCAGCCAGGCTGGTGGAGGAGGCATCCCTGCCACAGTCTGGAGTCGGACGTCCAGCAGGGGTGGCCACATCAACGACTGCACCCCAGCCAGCAGAGGATGTGCAGGCAGCAGGAGGCAGTGCACGGGCAGAGGCACAGCAGCAGCAGCAACGTGGTGGGAGCCATGAAGGCTCGGGGCCTTCAACATCGGAGGGGCAGGCATCGGCCGGAGGGCAGGAGGACCCAGGACAGAGAGTGTCTTCCGTGTGGCAGCGGTTGGGCCACGCCATAGATCCGGAGCGGCAGCGGGCGGAAGAGGCACGGCTCACAATGGTCAGGGCGGAGAACTCCATGCGGAGGGCCCTGAGGCGGGCCGAGTGCCTCGAGGCAATCCGCAGGGGTTTGGAGGTGGACACGTCAACGGCCCTGCGGACCCTCTGGGCCATGGAGGAGGACCGCCTCCGGGACATTGAGCAGGAGTTCGATGATGCCCTGGCCCGGGACATCCAAAAGTGAGCCGTCAAACTAGCCCGCTGCCCTTGTACATAGTTATGTAGGTTGTGTTAGGTTTCCTTTTTTTTGGATTTATTTTGGACCTTTTGGACATTGGCCACATTTTTGTATATAGTTTATTTTATTAGTTAGTGTAGTTAGAGAGGTTTCATTTCTTTTGTTGGGATAATGGACCCTGGCTTGTTCGTATGTACATAGTTCACTGTTGGATTGTATTTTTCTTTCACATTTTAACCATGGAGCAATGGCTTTCAATTTTATTTCCCATTGGATTTTGTTTTGTGGACAGTGACTTTGGACACCATTACTTTGGATTATGATTTTTGGTTTTGCTTTTTTTCACGGACATGCTTCTTTTCATTTTTGTACATTCCCATTTCTGTTTCTTTATTTTTGATTCTATTTATGTTTCCTTTAATACATATTTTTTTATCGAACTTCAATGTGTAGTATCTCATTGGTTTCATGCATATCATGATATGGGTTTTGAGATTCACTGACACCCATTGGGTGTATGTGAGGGAAATGTGTTTGTTTCGGAACTTGCAATTGGTGTTCTGTCATGTAATTGCCAATTATGAGTGGGTGGATGCAATACTCGGGTGGGTGTTTTGCATTTGGAGGCTGACCATAGGGACCAGGGATCTAGATTGTGATGACATGTTGGCTGGGGAACATGAGTTGGACATGGGTGGGGGCCTGCTGGCAGGTGCCCCACAGTGCTGGGGGTGGGGGTGGTGGGGAACATGAGTTGGACATGGGTGGGGGCCTGCTGGCAGGTGCCCCACAGTGCTGGGAGTGGAGGTGGTGGGAGACATGGGTGGGGGCCTGCTGGCAGGTGCCCCACAGTGCTGGGGGGTGGGGGTGGTGGGGAACATGAGTTGGACATGGGTGGGGGCCTGCTGGCAGGTGCCCCACAGTGCTGGGGGGTGGGGGTGGTGGGGAACATGAATTGGACATAGGTGGGGGACTGCTGGCAGGTGCCCCACAGTGCTGGGGGGTGGGGGTGGTGGGAGACATGGGTGGGGGCCTGCTGGCAGGTGCCCCACAGTGCTGGGGGGTGAGGGTGGTGGGGAACATGAGTTGGACATGGGTGGGGGCCTGCTGGCAGGTGCCCCACAGTGCTGGGGGGTGGGGGTCGTGGGGAACATGAGTTGGACATGGGTGGGGGCCTGCTGGCAGGGGCCCCACAGTGCTGGGGGGTGGGGGTGGGGGGAGACATGGGTGGGGGCCTGTTGGCATTGCCCCACAGTGGGAGACATGGGTGGGGGCCTCGTGGAGGGTGACCCTGCACTGCTGGGGGGTGGGGTGGTGGGAGACATGGGTGGGGGCCTGCTGGCAGGTGCCCCACAGTGCTGGGGGTGGGGGTGGTGGGAGACATGGGTGGGGGCCTGGTGGAGGGTGACCCTGCACTGCTGGGGGGTGTGGGTGGTGGGAGACATGGGTGGGGGCCTGGTGGAGGGTGACCCTGCACTGCTGGGGGGTGGGGGTGGTGGGAGACATGGGTGGGGGCCTGGTGGAGGGTGACCCTGCACTGCTGGGGGGTGGGGTGGTGGGAGACATGGGTGGGGGCCTGGTGGAGGGTGACCCTGCACTGCTTGGGGGTGGGGGTGGGGGGAGACATGGGTGGGGGCCTGGTGGAGGGTGACCCTGCACTGCTGGGGGGTGGGGGTGGTGGGGAACATGAGTTGGACATGGGTGGGGGCCTGCTGGCAGGTGCCCCACAGTGCTGGGAGGTGGGGGTGGTGGGGAACATGAGTTGGACATGGGTGGGGGCCTGCTGGCAGGTGCCCCACAGTGCTGGGGGGTGGGAGTGGTGGGAGACATGGGTGGGGGCCTGGTGGAGGGTGACCCTGCACTGCTGGGGGGTGGGGGTGGTGGGGAACATGAGTTGGACATGGATGGGGGCCTGCTGGCAGGTGCCCCACAGTGCTGGGGGGTGGGGGTGGTTGACATGGGTGGGGGCCTGGTGGAGGGTGACCCTGCACTGCTGGGGGGTGGGGGTGGTGGGAGACATGCGTGGGGGCCTGGTGGAGGGTGACCCTGCACTGCTGGGGGGTGGGGGTGGTGGGGAACATGAGTTGGACATGGGTGGGGGCCTGCTGGCAGGTGCCCCACAGTGCTGGGGGGTGGGGGTGGTGGGAGACATGGGTGGGGGCCTGCTGGCAGGTGCCCCACAGTGCTGGGTGGTGGGGGGGTGATAGACATGGGTGGGGGCCTGCTGGCAGGTGCCCCACAGTGCTGGGGGGTGGGGGTGGTGGGAGACATGGGTGGGGGCCTGGTGGAGGGTGACCCTGCACTGCTGGGGGTGGGGGTGGTGGGAGACATGGGTGGGGGTCTGCTGGCAGGTGCCCCACATTGCTGGGGGGTGGGGGTGGTGGGGAACATGAGTTGGACATGGGTGGGGGCCTGCTGGCAGGTGCCCCACAGTGCTGGGGGGTGGGGGGTGGGAGACATGGGTGGGGGCCAGGTGGAGGGTGACCCTGCACTGCTGGGGGGTGGGGGTGGTGGGAGACATGGGTGGGGGCCTGGTGGAGGGTGACCCTGCACTGCTGGGGGGTGGGGGTGGTGGGAGACATGGGTGGGGGCCTGGTGGAGGGTGACCCTGCACTGCTGGGGGGTGGGGGTGGTGGGAGACATGGGTGGGGGCCTGGTGGAGGGTGACCCTGCACTGCTGGGGGGTGGTGGTGGTGGGAGACATGGGTGGGGCCTGCTGGCAGGTGCCCCACAGTGCTGGGGGGTGGGGGTGGTGGGAGACATGGGTGGGGGCCTGCTGGCAGGTGCCCCACAGTGCTGGGGGGTGAGGAACATGAGTTGGACATGGGTGGGGGCCTGCTGTCAGGTGCCCCACAGTGCTGGGGGGTGGGGGTGGTGGGGAACATGAGTTGGACATGGGTGGGGGCCTGCTGGCAGGTGCCCCACAGTGCTGGGGGGTGGGGGTGGTGGGGAACATGAGTTGGGCATGGTGGGGGCCTGCTGGCAGGTGCCCCACAGTGCTAGGGGTTGGGGGTGGTGGGGAACATGAGTTGGACATGGGTGGGGGCCTGCTTGCAGATGCCCCACAGTGCTGGGGGGTGGGGGTGGGGGTGGTGGGAGACATGGGTGGGGGCCTGCTGGCAGGTGCCCCACAGTGCTGGGGGGTGGGGGTGGTGGGGAACATGAGTTGGACATGGGTGGGGGCCTGCTGGCAGGTGCCCCACAGTGTTGGGGGGTGGGGGTGGTGGGGAACATGAGTTGGACATGGGTGGGGGACTGCTGGCAAGTGCCCCACAGTGCTGGGGGGTGGGGGTGGTGGGAGACATGGGTGGGGGCCTGCTGGCAGGTGCCCCACAATGCTGGGGGGTGGGGGTGGTGGGGAACATGAGTTGGACATGGGTGGGGGCCTGCTGGCAAGTGCCCCACAGTGCTGGGGGGTGGGGGTGGTGGGGAACATGAATTGGACATAGGTGGGGGACTGCTGGCAAGTGCCCCACAGTGCTGGGGGGTGGGGGTGGTGGGAGACATGGGTGGGGGCCTGCTGGCAGGTGCCCCACAGTGCTGGGGGGTGAGGGTGGTGGGGAACATGAGTTGGACATGGGTGGGGGCCTGCTGGCAGGTTCCCCACAGTGCTGGGGGGTGGGGGTCGTGGGGAACATGAGTTGGACATGGGTGGGGGCCTGCTGGCAGGTGCCCCACAGTGCTGGGGGGTGGGGGTGGTGGGAGACATGTGTGGGGGCCTGCTGGCGTTGCCCCACAGTGGGAGACATGGGTGGGGGCCTCGTGGAGGGTGACCCTGCACTGCTGGGGGGTGGGGTGGTGGGAGACATGGGTGGAGGCCTGCTGGCAGGTGCCCCACACTGCTGGGGGTGGGGGTGGTGGGAGACATGGGTGGGGGCCTGGTGGAGGGTGACCCTGCACTGCTGGGGGGTGGGGGTGGTGTGAGACATGGGTGGGGGCCTGGTGGAGGGTGACCCTGCACTGCTGGGGGGTGGGGGTGGTGGGAGACATGGGTGGGGGCCTGGTGGAGGGTGACCCTGCACTGCTGGGGGGTGGGGTGGTGGGAGACATGGGTGGGGGCCTGCTGGCAGATGCCCCGCAGTGCTGGGGGGTGGGGGTGGTGGGAGACATGGGTGGGGGCCTGCTGGCAGGTGCCCCACAGTGTTGGGGGGTGGGGGTGGTGGGGAACATGAGTTGGACATGGGTGGGGGCCTGCTGGCAGGTGCCCCACAGTGCTGGGGGGTGGGAGTGGTGGGAGACATGGGTGGGGGCCTGGTGGAGGGTGACCCTGCACTGCTGGGGGGTGGGGGTGGTGGGGAACATGAGTTGGATATGGGTGGGGGCCGGGGAACATGAGTTGGACATGGGTGGGGGCCTGCTGGCAGGTGCCCCACAGTGCTGGGGGGTGGGGGGGTGGTTGACATGGGTGGGGGCCTGGTGGAGGGTGACCCTGCACTGCTGGGGGGTGGGGGTGGTGGGAGACATGAGTTGGACATGGTGGGGGCCTGCTGGCAGGTGCCCCACAGTGCTGGGGGGTGGGGGTGGTGGGGAACATGAGTTGGACATGGGTGGGGGCCTGCTGGCAGATGCCCCGCAGTGCTGGGGGGTGGGGGTGGTGGGAGACATGGGTGGGGGCCTGCTGGCAGGTGCCCCACAGTGCTGGGGGGTGGGGGTGGTGGGGAACATGAGTTGGACATGGGTGGGGGCCTGCTGGCAGGTGCCCCACAGTGCTGGGGGGTGGGGGGGTGGGGAACATGAGTTGGACATGGGTGGGGGCCTGCTGTTAGATGCCCCACAGTGTTGGGGGTGGGGGCGGTGGGGAACATGAGTTGGACATGGGTGGGGGCCTGCTGGCAGGTGCCCCACAGTGCTGGGGGGTGGGGGTGGTGGGAGACATGGGTGGGGGCCTGCTGGCAGGTGCCCCACAGTGCTGGGGGGTGGGGGTGGTGGGAGATATGGGCGGGGGACTGGTGGAGGGTGACCCTGCACTGCTGGGGGGTGGGGGTGGTGGGGAACATGAGTTGGATATGGGTGGGGGCCTGCTGGCAGGTGCCCCACAGTGGTGGGGGGTGGGGGTGGTGGAAGACATGGGTGGGGGCCTGGTGGAGGGTGCCCCTGGTGGCTGGGGGTGCAGGGGGACATGGGTTGGTGGGCAGTAGTGCAAGTTGACATGTGGGTTGGCTGGGGGCATGTCCATGGTGGATGGGGTGCCTGCAGGACATGTGCAGGGTAGGCCCCTGTGGTGTGAGCCACCTGCAGGGGCCGTGGAGGGTGTAGAGGGAACACCTGGGAGGACCCACACGTGCAATTCACGTGTGGTGCTCCCCGCGCACCCCTGTAATACACGTACCCTGATGGAATCGCGTGTGGAACTTCCCACGCACCGCTGGAATACACGTACCCTGCTGATGTTGCGTGTGAAACTTCCCCCGCACCCTGAAATACAGTACCCTGATGAAATCGCATGTGGAACCTCCCGCGCACCCCTGTAATACACGTACCCTGATGGAATCGCGTGTGGAACTTCCCGCGCACCCCTGGAATACACGTACCCTGCTGATGTCGCATGTGAAACTTCCTCCGCACCCCGAAATACACATACCCTGCTGAAATCGCGTGTGTAACTTCCCGCGCACCCCTGAAATACACGTACCCTGCTGAAATCGCGTGTGGAACTTCTCGCGCACCCCTGAAATACACGTACCCTGCTGATGTCGCGTGTGAAACTTCCCCCGCACCCTGAAATACACGTACCCTGATGAAATCGTGTGTGGAACTTCCCGCGCACCCCTGAAATACACGTACCCTGCTGAAATCGCATGTGGAACTTCCCGCGCACCCCTGAAATACACGTACCCTGCGGAAATCGCGTGTGGAACTTCCCGCATACCCCTGAAATACGCGTACCCTGCCCGCACAGGGCCAATCGCGTGTGGAAATTCCCGTGCACCCCAGTGATACACGTAGCCCACTTGCCGTGCTGCTACAGGGTTAGCGCAGCCCTTTGCGCTGGATTGGGGATTTTGATGGCTATTCCCTGCGCGAGAGGCTTTCTTGGGGGCGTAACTGGCGCTGCTGCAGGGTCGCTGCGCCACTGTGCGCCACGGCTGGTTTTGGTGGCTGGAATCCATGAATACGCTGTGCGCGGAAATTGATTTTAGCGCACGCGGCTGGCACAGGGATTCGCACGCGCACACTGTGCGCCAGCCGCGTGCGCCACTTGTGCGCTGAATTCTATTAATTACCCCCTTAGTGTTAGCTTGCTTTGGCAGTAGTTTTAGTGGTATCTTATTTCTGTGGTATAGTGGTAAGCATGGCTTCTATAATACTGCCCCATTATAAGACAAACTTTCCTTCTTCATAATTATAACACACTTTGGGCTGACGGTAGACAAACCCTAGACTTCGTACAGCTTTAGGGAACCCAGTAAGATCATACAGAATGTCACTTATTGTATGTAATTCATGTCTTTGGTTTATTTACACCATAAACCTATGTGCCTTAGAGAGCACTGCTTCCTCTTCAGCATAGCACATTCAATAGCCATACACATACACTCTACCTAGCTCATCTATATGTATTTTCTCTTTTTCCTAACATTGTTTCAGGTGGTAAATGAGGTAGTGATTATTTTACCACGGTGGTATAACCCTAGAATCACCCAATGACCTTTCCCCTGAAATAATAACCATCAGAGGCATGAAATAAAGCACAAAAACCAAGCACCTGCCTCATTTTTGTTGTTGTACTTATTCTTATTTTCCTTGGAATTCAGTAATACACAATCAGATCTTTTTTTTACATTTCATGATATTACAGTTGCATATATTCTTACCAACAGTGAGCACAGCTTCGACCCTCTAAGAGATAAAACAAAACAAACATATGGCAACATGGAAGAGATTGTCAACATGGTATGCAGTTCTTCTTAAACAAGTGCAGTAAAAAAATATATTAATACACTTTGTTTTCAAATCTAGATCCCTATGCTGACTGCCAATAAATGCAATGCACTCAACCCCACGCACTCCTCAGTTATGACATCACTTACAATAGTGGGTGAAGTCTGGGTCTTCTCGCTGCCTGAGCTTATCTGCACGTGTTAGGGAGAATTCTCAAGAATAGCTAATTTCCTTAGCTATGGAGTCCCTCAGCAGCTTTCCTGGATTTCTAGGATTTCTGTCTTTCACCTGGTAAGAGTGTGAGCCCTTTTTCCCACTTTTACATGTGTTTTGCTGTGTGTGTTTTAACATTCTTGTGTTCATAAACTGTGGAGCCTCACCTACTCCATAGGCATCAGCATTTTACCGTGTGTTACACAGCACCTTCAGTGCAGTGACACAGGGTTGTCTTTTAGACTTCCCAATTTAGACTACATGTTCTGGCACTGACTACTATCTCCCAGAACATGTAAAGTTGTCATTAACTTTATCAGTCTTTTAAAATCCACAGACCGAATACACCCCATCTTACATAGAGTACTGGAAAGGGTTAATACTTATCCCTTTTTGTCTGTTTCTCTTGGAGCATTGTTTCGCTCCCTTTTCATTAAGACTTGACTGGGGGCAGTGGTAACTACCCTATTTTTCCTACCGCGGTTAACTTAAATAACCTTGGTATTGTTTTAGGCTATCTTGATAGTCTCGAACTTAAACCCACTGGATCATATACGTTTTTTATACGGTTCCAGCTGGGTTTATTCGCCATTTCTTTTTTAAAATGTCTTTCTCGTGTTTTACTCCGCGCGCCAAACCAGGTTTGGTTCCTTTGTTCACCGTCTTTTCGCAGGCTTCTCCACAGAAGCCCTCCTTAGGTGCCTGAAAGTCTGGCCAGGCAGGATGTGAAGGAGGGGTTTTAGGACCCCTGCCATGGGTTCGCTTGGTAACCCAAGTGGCACTCCTGTCTGATTGGCTAGGTGACTGTCCCGGGGAGACAGCCACCATGCTGTGTGATTGACACACAAGGCTGTGTGAATGCGGGAAAACTGCATAAAAAGCAGGTCTCTGGGATTGGAAAGGCAGAGTCACCACTGGAACGAAAGATCCGACGAGAAGCTGAGAGAAGAGGGCTCCTACAACGACTGAACCGCCCGGTGAAGCCCTGCTGCAGGTCCGAATCTTCAAGCTCCAACGACAGAGAAGATCTACCAGGAATCTTCTTCCCCTGAGCTGGTGGGACGAACCAGTTCACCCAAACTGCAAG
The DNA here is from genome assembly GCF_040938575.1 of Ambystoma mexicanum. NCBI lineage: Eukaryota > Metazoa > Chordata > Amphibia > Caudata > Ambystomatidae > Ambystoma > Ambystoma mexicanum. The sequence goes on along the minus strand of NC_090935.1, from coordinate 1,077,838,058 downwards.
CCAGGACTCCCTCCTCTGGTCGGAATTTGCTGTACAGAGCTACAGTGAACCGGATAGCCAGGAAGGTTTGACCCTGCTTGGGTTTTAAGGAGTGCACCTTTTATTTGTTGCTTTGCTCTGCTGCTGGTTTCATCCCTGGTCAGTGCAGGACCCTCCAGTCTTCCTACTTCATGTCAGTCAAAACAGTCGCTTCAGGAACCGTGAGCCTGCAGGAACTGCCAGGAACATCCTCCTCAGCTACAGCTTCTTCTCCATTTAAAGGTACTGTGCGAATCTGGTTGTTCGTTTCGTCCAGCCGCGGCAAAGGAATGGGAAACCTTTCTCAAATCCGAGGGTTTATCCTTCTCTACTCTTTAAACTAACTTTTCTGCCAACCAACTTCGTCTGGACCTCTTGGCAAAGACTTAACAGCGAACTACCCTGAACTGTGTGATCTTGAGCAAAAGACTTTTGTCCTATTGACTTTGCCATAAGCCTGTTTGATTTGATTCCATCACTGTAGTTCCTCTTTCTAGATTGCCCTGCTTACTTACCTGTTGGTGCTGCTCAATTGTACCTAACTTTGTCTTTCCCTCCCTTTTTAAATTACTGGAGTGCCAATTTGCTCATACTTCATTTTGAATTTAACTTGTCCAGAATCTATTGGGAGTGGTGTGGTGTATTAAGAGAGTGATTTTTCAACTGCTTTGCTTTAGACAGATGTTATACAACTTATGTGTAAATAAATGTATATTCTTTTACTCAGAAACCTTGAGTCAGTGTTTGTTTGAATCATAGTAATTGCTGTCCTTTGTGTAACTATTGATAGTGCTCACTAGCTCTTTAGATAGGTCTTGCAGCTCAGCCATCGCTACCACTTTAGTGTGTAGAACAGGCTTGTACCAAAGGTAAATTTGAACTGTCACTTGTAGTCTTAATTGTGTGTGGTGTTCCCAAAGGGTATTGCATATAATTCTGCCTAACACTGGTGTACAACGTTGAGGATCAAGTATAGTAATTACACTTAGAGTGCTGCTATTACCTTGGATCAACTAACCACAAGGCTAACATCACTAAAAAGCAATATTAATCATGTCTGATATGGAAAGCTACAGTCAGGAGACCCTCCTTGGTTACACTGTGGATTATTTAAAAAATCTGTGTAGAGAAAGCAATTTCTCTGTTAAAGGCAGAGTCTGGAGAGTGGGTCTGAAATACCTGACCCCTCAGCAAATTTGGAAAATAATGAGGATGATAATGTGTCTATTATTGATGAGTTAGAGGAAGTAGATGTGTCTCCTAATGTAGGCCTCACTGCTCCCTTACCTGCTCAACAACCTCAAGCTTTGTCCACTTGGACGCCATCAGGTCCTACACTCAGTCCTGAATTCATTGCTCTAGAAAAAATGAGGCTTGAACTGGAATTCAACGTTTAAATGCTAAAACTGAACAAAAGCACCAAGAACTTAAGCTCAGAGAAATGGAGTTGAATCATGAATGAGAAATGAAAAGGTTATCTCTTGAAAATGCTTCTCTCCCAGAGTCTTCTAGGTCTTCCAGTCCTAAGAGACCCTGTATGCCTAAAGAAATTGAGGGTATGTATGAGGTTAAGCTTGATATTTTGGATTCGTTGGCAATATTTGAATATAACCATGGGATTCAAGGTCTTACGGGGAATCAGTTGCTTCCCTGGCTCTTCTCTAGGCTACCCACTGTTGCATCCGGTGCTGTAATGGGGTTGGGTGAGGTGGATAGGATGGATTATGAGTGTGTGAAGCTACCTTTATTTGTTAGATTTGGGAAGACGCCTTCCCAGTACCTTAAGAGGTTTAGGACCCTCAAAAAGCATGATGGTACCCCTTGGGATACCTGTGTATGTGAATGTTTCAAAAACTTAGATGGTTGGGTTAAGGGTTACAGAGTAAACACTTATGAAGGTGTGAGAAATCTTCTTACATTGGAGTCAATTTATGATGCCTGCTCTCCTAAACTCAACAGCACTTGGCTGATTCTAAGGCAGAGGTCTTCAAACTGTGGGGCACGCCCCCCGAGGGGGGCACAGCCGCATCCCAGGGGGGGCGCCAGAGCCCAGCATGAAATTAGTAAACAAAAAAAAAAACATTTTTTTTTTAGATTCGAGGAAATGGGAAGGGGCAGCTCACATGGTCAGGCTGGACCATAAAACGGTCTTAGGCACCAATTAAAAAATGGACAGCAGTTGCAAATGGATATTCAGTCCTTTAGTCACAGACTGTTTGAATAGTACCCAAGGGGTTGTTTTTTGGTCAAATGTAAACAAATGGTGATATTTAAAGAATATTTATTCAGCCCAATGGCCAAAACTACTTACTGCATACTGAAGTAACTCCTCAAACTGGCCCACATTGGCCAAAAAAGTGGCCCATTTTGACTGGCCTACACTAGCATTTTGCATTTTTGGTACAGTCATCGCCCTATTGCCCTACAGGCCAGTCCAAGCCTGCCAGCTCATCCATAATGGGTGAGGGGGGCGTCCACCCACTGGCCACCTCATCATTATGGAGGATCCAAGGAGCCAGCCCAGTGAAACACTGAGCACTCCCTCAGCTGCTTTTTCCAGCTGAGGGAGTGTTCCTGGGCTGGCTGAACTGTCAAAGGGAAACACTGATTGCCTTTGACAGTTCATTTCCCCAGCCGCACATGATCACTGAGCCATGCAACGCTGGGGGTGTGTTGTTTCGCCAGCCTTGCATAGCTCATTGGAAATGCTGGCTGGGGCACTGCATGTATGTATGTGCGAGTGGGTTCTCCTGTGCCTCCTCGCACATACGGGCAGAGCAACCTGGAGCGGGGCATTTTAGCAACCATGCCCAGGCCCCTGCAGAAGGTACGCTTATGGAGATTTATTTTTTATTTAAATGTGTATGCTTGTTTTATGGGACTGTGGTGGGAGCAGGATGGGCTACAGCACTGGGATAGTGGTAGGAGTAGGGTGGGGAGAGCCCAGGGTCTGTACTGGGAGTAGGGTGCGGTGACGGCACGCAAAAGTTCATAGCAATTTCTACATACTGTCCATCTGGCACTTTTGGGGGGGCCGGCCCGCTCAAACTTTGCTCAGGGCGGGTCCAGGCCAAATAAGTTTGAAGACCACTGTTCTAAGGAGATAGATCCAAAGACATTAGCTAAGGCTACTGACTTGTGGGTTTGCCAACAAGGCTACTCACAAGGATTCTGGGGAAACTCAGAAGAAGGATGAGGGAAAGCAGCCAAAGAAAGATAACAAGGAGAATTCTAATACCTCCAATCCAAAAGAGGGCCACAAACAGCAACTCAAGGGTAAACCACAAGGGAAACCAAATCAGGCTAGTGCACCATATGGACCCAAACCAGATAGAGGTCAGAACAAACCCCCATTCATCAAGACATTTGGAAAATGTTATATGTTTGGGTCAACTGACTATGTGAAAGGGTATCCCAGATGTAAGGGTAAACCTTCAGGGGTCCACACTGTCTCCATAACCTTCTCTCCAAAGGAAGAAGTACCTATGGCAAGTGGAAACATTCACCTACTGGCTGATGAACCCATAAGAGTCCCAGCTAGTGTTTCTTTAGTGTCCCTGGGTTTATGGGAACAACAGAATGTAGATGTCTATAATTCCATTTCAGATAATACTAAAGAGTATTACAAAGATAGTGTCATTGTGAATGGACAGGAGACCCCTGCCATCAGAGACACTGGAGCCAGCATAACTGTGATGTATGAATCATTTTTCATGGTGGAGGATGTTGCTAAGGCACCCAAATGCCTCATCAAGTTAGCTGGAGGCCCTGTGCAAATGCTTCCCCAGTTACCAGCTCTCATCCAATGTAATGATATGACTGTCAAAATACCTGTTAGTGTGCAGAGTGAAGTGTCTGGGAGAGTCCTGTTGGGTAATGACCTGAAAACACTTTGAGTTGTGTCCAGCAACCCCAGGCCTCTCAGTAAAAGGTGACAGGAGCTCACTAGGCCTGCAAGGGAGAGGACCTTAAGAGGCCTCCAGAAGTGCTGCTAGGGGAAACTATCACTCCCACTCCACAGGAGTTGCTCACTGCTATTTCTAGAAAGAAAGAGGCAACACCTGTGATCCCTCCACCTGCTGAGGCAGAAAGTGAGGTACAACCTTGTGTGGTTGAGCCAGTTTCTGAAGAGTCAGATCTGGAAGAAGACACTGTTTTGTTTGGAGATCTTGACCCTGTTGATCATCCTGAGCTGCAGTCTTTACTGGCAGAAGGTGGACCCAACAGGGCAGACTTCAGGAGAGGACAGAGTGTCCTACTCTCGAACGTCTTCGACAACAGGCTGCTAACCAACTTGATGAGCAAGAGGTTGGAAAGCACAGGTTAAGCTGGGAAGACGGCCTCTTCTAGAGTGAACCAACAGAGTCTATCCCTGGGGACTGCAAAAGAATTGTAGTGCCCCTTGCAAACAGACTCCAGTTCCTACAGTTGGCCTACAAGATACTTTTGGCTGGTCATTTGAGTTTCAAAAAGACCAAGGAAAGGCTCTCCTTATACTTCTACTGGCCTAAGATGGGTTCAGACGTTGACAAATTATGTAGGAGCTGTCACACTTGCCAAACCTCTGGCAAGAGTGGAGCCAAGAATGTGGCACCCCTGGTGCCTCTCCCAGTGGTGGGAGTTCCATTTGAAAGGGTGGGCACCAACATTGTTGGTCCCCTTAACCCCCCACATGTTCAGGGAACAGGTTCATCCTGGTTGTAGTAGACCATGCTACAAGATACCCAGAAGCCATACCTATGAGAACTGTTATGGCTCAGGCTGTGGCTAAGGCTCTACTTGGTATTTTTAGCAGAGTAGGGTTTCCTAAGGAAGTGATATCCGACAGGGGATCCAATTTTATGTCCCACTACATGCAAGCCATGTGGAAAAACTGTGGTGTCACTTACAAGTTTTCTACAGTCTAACATCCACAGACAAATGAACTGGTAGAGAGGTTTAATCGTACTATGAGGGGCATGATAGGTGCTTTAGAAGAACCCCTTAAAAGAAAGTGGGACCTTCTACTGCCTTGCCTTCTCTTTGCTTATAGAGAAGTCCCTTAAGAGGGAGTTGGTTACAGTCCCTTCGAACTTCTCTATGGTCACCCAGTCACAGGTCCATTGGCCCTGATCAAGGAGGGTTTGGAGAGTGCTCCTTCCCCCAAGCCAGTCAGAGTGACTGACTATATGATAGGTCTCCGGAGGAGAATGTCACACATGATGGCAGAAGCTAGGCTCTGGTCAAACATTGGCATGACCGGAAGGCCAGCATGGTTGAGTTTACTCAAGACCAGCTTGTATTAGTTATGGTTCCAACAAGGCAGAGGGCCTTGCAGGCTAAATGGATAGGACCCTTCAAGGTTGTGGGCAAACTTGGGGAGGTGAACTATTTGGTGGACTTAGGCAGACCTAAGGAGGCTCCCATAGTCTTTCACACCAACCGTTTGAAGGCATATGTCTCGAGACCAGAAGTGGGAGCTTTGCTTCTAGCTTCAGCACAAGAGGATGAAAAGAGTGAACCTCTACCTGGCCTCCTCAGAGGCCAACCTTTGGATGAGAAAATAGAAGGAGTCAATCTCTCTTCTCAACTGACTTCTGAACAACATGAGAGTGCAAAGTTCTGTTAAATCAGTTTGCCTCCCTGTTTTCACTATCACCAGGCTTGAACCCTTGGGGCCAGCATGATATTCTCACTGGTGACTGTTTACCTGTGAAAAGCAGAGGTTACAGAATGTCAGAAAATGTAAGATCCCACTTCAAAGGATAGGTCAACAAGATGCTTGATCTTGGGGTTATAGAGCCCTCTACAGGTCCATGGTCTAGTCCAGTTGTTCTAGTGCCAGAGGCAGGATCCAAGGAGTTGAGATTCTGTGTGGACTATAGAGCTCTAAATGCAGTCACTAAGACAGATGCCCATCCTTTGCCAAGGACAGATGAACTGGTGGATAGACTTGGTTCAGCCAAATACCTCAGTATATTTGACCTGACGTCAGGGTAGTGGCGAATAGCCCTGGCACACCATGCCAAGGAGAAAACTGCATTCTCAACCCCAGCAGGTCTCTACCAGTTCAAGGTTATGCCTTTTGGATTAAAGAATGCACCTGCTACATTCCAAAGGATGGTCAATCAAGTCCTGAATGGGATGGAGGACCTCTGCATGGCATACTTGGATGACATTGCAGTGTACAGCCCTACATGGAAAGAACATATTGATCACATAGGTTATGTTTTGCAGGCTCTTGAGCAGGCCCATCTGACGATAAAGGCAAGCAAATGTCAAATTGGTCAGAGCAAAGTGGTCTACCTTGGTCATGAGGTAGGAGGAGGTGAAATAAGGCCATTACCCAGCAAAGTGCACGCTGTGCAAAACTGGGCTACCCCTACTACTCAAACCCAAGTGAGAGCTTTACTAGGTCTCACTGGGTACTACAGGAATTTCATAGAGAACTATGTGACCATAGCTTCTCCCTTGAATGTGATCTCCTCTCCAAAATCCCCTAAAAGGCTTAGATGGAATGAGGAGTGCACTGAAGCCTTTGAAAACCTGAAGAAAGCCCTTTGTCAAGCTCCAGTCCTAAGAGCTCCTGATTATTACCAACCCTTCATTGTGCAGACAAATGGCTCCAATACAGGTATAGGTTCAGTCCGTAGTCAACTGGATGAGAAAGGTAGGGAGCTCCCCATTTACTTCATCAGTAGGAAACTGAAGGAACCAGAAACAAGATGGGCAACCATAGAGCATGAATGTTTTGCCATTGTGTGGTCTCTGAAGAAGTTTAGACCATACTTGTATGGATCTACGTTTGTGATTCAGACAGACCACCAACCCTTGAGATGGTTAATGCAAATGAAAGGGGAAAACCCAAAACATTTGAGATGGTCAAACTGCCTGCAAGGGTTTGATTTCACCCTTGAGCACAGAGCAGGATGTCACCACCACAATGTTGATGGTCTCTCTAAGACGTTTTTAACTGACTAGAGGTAGAGATTCATCCAGGAGTGGATTAAATCATCTTGTCCCTTAGTCTGGGGGGGGGGGGAGGCGAGTGTTAGGGAGGATTAGGGAGGATTCTCAAGAATGGCTAATTTCCCTTACCCACTGAGTACCTCAGCAGCTTTTACTGGATTTCTAGGATTTATTTTTTTCACCTGGTAAGAGTGTGAGCCCTTTTTCCCACAAAAGTGTATTTTGCTGTTTGTGTTTTAACATTCTTGTGTTCATAGACTGTGGAGCCTCACCTACTCCATAGGCATCATCTTTTTACTGTGTGTTACACAGCACCTTCAGTGCAGTGACACAGGGTTCTCTTTTAGACTTCCCAACTCAGACTCCATTTTCTGTGACTGACTACTGTCTCCCAGAAAATGCAAAGTTGCCATTAACTGTATTAGTTGTTTAAAATCCTCAGACCCAGTACACCCTGTCTTACATAGAGTACTTGAAAGGGTTAATACTTATCCCTTTTTGTCTGTTTTTCTTGGAGCTTTGTGTTGCTCCCTTTTCATCAAGACTTGGCTGGTAGCAGTGGTAACTACCCTATTTTTCCTACCGCGGTTATCTTAAATAACCTTGGTATTGTTTTAGGCTATCTTGGTAGCCTCAAACTTAAACCCGCTGGATCATATACGTTTTATACGGTTCCGGCTGGGTCTATTCGCCATTTCTTCTTTAAAATGTCTTTCTCCTGTTTTACTCCGCGCGCCAAACCGGTTTGGTTCCTTTGTTCACCGTCTTTTCGCGGGCTTCTCCACAGAAGCCCTCCTTAGTTGCCTGAAAGTCTGGGTAGGCAGGATGTGAGGGAGGGGTTTTAGACCCCGGCCATGGGTTCCCTTGGTAACCCAAGTCACACTCATGTTTGATTGGCTAGGTGACTGCCCCGGCGGGACAGCCACCCTGCTGTGTGATTGACAGCTAGGCTGTGTGAATGGGGGAAAACGGCATAAAAAGCAGGTCTCTGGGATTAGAAAGGCAGATCGCCACTGGAACAAAAGAACTGATGAGGAGCTGACAGAAGAGGACCCCTACAACGACTAAACCACCCTTTGAAGCCCTGCTGCAGGTCCAAATCTTCAAGCTCCAATGACAGAGAAGATCTACTAGAAATCTTCTTGCCCTGAGCTGGTGGGACCAAACAGTTTGCCCAAACTGCAAGCCAGGACTCCCTCCTCTGGTCGAATTTTCTGTACAGAGCTACAGTGAACCGGATAGCCAGGAAGGTTGGACCCCGCTTGGGTTTTAAGGAGCGCACATTTTATTTGTTGCTTTGCTCTGATGCTGGTTTCTTCCTTGGGCACTGCAGGACCCTCCAGTCTTCTTACTTCATGTCAGTCCGACAGTCGCTTCAGGAACCGTGAGCCTACAGGAACTGCCAGGAACGTCCGGCTCAGCTACAGCGTCTTCTCCATTTAAAGGTACTGTGCAAATCCAGTTGTTTGTTTCGTCCAGCCGCGGTGAAGGTGTGTGAAACCTTTCGCCAATCCAAGGGCTTGTCCTTCTCTACTCTTTAAACTAACTTTTCTGCTGACCAACTTCATCCGGAACTCTTGTCAAAGACTTAACCGCGAACTACCCTGAACTGTGTGATCTTGAGCAAAATACTTTTGTCCTATTGACTTTGGCCCTAAGCCTATTTGATTTGATTCCATCACTGTAGTTCCTCTTTTTAGATTGCCCTGCTTACTTACCTGTTGGTGCTGCTCAATTTTATCTAACTTTTTCTTTCCCTCCCTTTTTAAATTACTGGAGTGCCATTTCGCTCAAACTTCATTTTGAGTTAAACTTGTCTAGAATCTATTGGGAGTGGTATGGTGTATTAAGAGTGTGATTGTTCAACTGATTTACTTTAGTGAGATGTTATACAACTGATGTGTAAATAAATGTATATTCTTTTACTCAAAAACTTTGAGTCAGTGTTTGTTTGAATCATAGTAATTGCTGTCCTTTGTTTAACTACTCACTTGCTCTTGAGATAAGTCTGGCTGCTCAGCCATCGCTACCACTTTACTGTGTAGTACAGGCTTGTGTGGTGTTCCCAAAGGGTACTGCATATAATTCTGCCTAACAGCACAAATCTCACGCAGCCCACGGGCACAGCCTTTGGAATTCCAGTCACTCCGATGCCAGAAGGGCATTTCCCTCTGCACTATCTTCAAGCTGTCTCCTTTTTTTTTTTTTTTTAACTGTGCATGTTTCCTTCTTAATGGAAAAAAACACTAAAACAGAATAAACTGCATTACAATGGTAATTGGGACAATTAATTGGTTACTGCGTTTTTGTTAATAAGAAGTTAGTTTGTTATATGTGTCATTTTTCCAATACAGTACTTCACAGATAGAAATACACCTAATTTGTGTCTATGCACATTGAACCTCTGTATTCAGTTTTTTTTTTTAAAACCTAATATGGCATCTCATCTTTTCATGTAATTTCCATCTCTTCTCTACCTTCAGACCAATCCCATTAACCTCCTGACATGTGTCCCTAAATTGTCCCCATTTGCATTTTAAAATGACTGCATATCTTGTTGGGTGTTTCTTAAAAGTCACACCCATTTGTTGGCTGCTACTAAAGACATACTGCCATTTTAAAACACTGCCAATGAATACATTGCCCCTCCAGTTGGGCGGGGCTTGCTAAGTGGTGAAAAAGAGCGGCAGGCAGGAAGGCACCAGGTGGTCAGGGCTTAGGCCAGGTGACCTAGATCCACTTGCACCTGCTCCCTTTCTGCAAAGGAAAATAGCCCTAGCTTGTGTCCGACATGCTATTCACCTTCGCTTTGATGATTCTGATGTAGCACCCCGTACCATGAAGTGAGGCTTTTCCAAAGTGTGTTCTTAAAACAAAAATGTGCATCTGACCTGATTGAAACTGCACATTTTGATGTAACACCCCTACCATGAGGTGAGGTTATGCCAAAGATGCAATGACTGTAACTTGTTTTAATTGTAAAACACAAATGTAACCAATCTCATTGGCTAAGAGCGCCTAAATGCCTTTGGGCTTTGCACGCTATATAAATGACAAAATAAAAATAAAATAAAATAAAAATAAATTGCTGGTGTTTGATATAGACTTGTTGAGTGACCATTATGTGTCAGAAGAAATACCTCAACCTGTGTGTGGATTAAAAGAAAAAGGCTAAACAATACACGTAACTATACTAGAAATGATCCTTCTTCATCAAATATCACTTTTTCCCACACAAACATCTCAAAAAGCTCAACTGGATTCCCAGGTTCCTGATCAGCATACAGGCACACCCATTCCTCTAAATGAAACAAAGACTGCTTATCAGCTAACTATCGTTTGATACCATTGATAACTCTGCCATGTTCATACTCACTTGAAGGGTGTGAACATTTAGGCCACGCATTCGTACACTTGCCTGCCTTTGCTTCCTGGACGTTGTATCGAACTTCACGGACCATCCACGGTCTGCCATCTCAAACAAAATCGACTATTCATGTTTCTTTCCATGAAGATTCAAAGCCAACATTGTAAGAGTAACTGCACGTCATCTTTGCTCAGAGTAAAGGTGAACAGCAGACGAAAGGAACACATTCAACATTTTTGACATGACCTTCATCTCTTTTGTCACTGCTTCTAATATAACCCATTCGCTAAAAAGTGATTAAAATGAGAGCCCACCCCTAGGGTCCAGGCTGAATAATTGATACATGTTTGGGCATCTGATTCCACCTCTTAGTCCAGGGATCAAGTTCATAAAAGCTTTATCAATTAGTTATTGAGCCGTTGCAGCGTTTGCATATCCGCTTTTCTGATTTCTGGACTCTCTGCAGAGCTCCTGGTGGATCCGTCAATGCCGGGGCATAATTGCTAATGGATATGGCTCTTGTGGGAGAATACAGAGACGCGATTCTGTTTTTTTGCCGTCATTCAGTGAAGCTTGCAGCTGTAATAGCCAGTGATTGAATTTGCTATAAACTATTTGTACTGTAGTGTTTCTATTTCCTATCCCAATGAAATACTATAAACTGGGGGTAGCTCTTGTTTAAATATGCTTCACAATGAGGAAGCAAACAGCATTCATTATCTTTGCTTCCACGGTTGCAAAAATAATTACATGTATGCTAAAAACAGCGCCTAAGCTTCCAAAACAAATCAAGTTAGATTTTGTACTGACAGTTCAAATTAAGTAGGTGCATACGTAGAACACAGGGCTGCCCGCTCTTCACTGACCTAAAGCAACAGCTGCCTTCAGGAAGGTCAATTTCATAATCGACTGCAAACAGTTTCGAAATAAGGCTTCTTCCATAACTTGTGACAAGGCTAATTTCAGGATATCCCAGTGGCCGGCCAGTGCTGAAGTAACATAAGACATACTGGGCCTGATTCATAGAATATTTTGCATGGCGCAAATTGAAAAAGTACACCTTGCGCAAAACTCATGCACCCGATTCATGGATCGGACTTAGCGTGGGTCTGCACTCACTTTGCGCAGGTCCTTATCAACTTTGCATGGTGCTGAGTGCTTTGCATGGCACAGTGCAAAGTGTGGGGAGGGCCTGCGCAAAGAAACAAATAGAGGTCAGAACATGCATATTGCCCCTTCTTTTCGTGAAATGAGGAAGGACAAGGAATAACGTGGGCGTGTTGAGGGATGCGCTATAGTCTCTGATGTGAGCTCCCTGGCACGATCCTGCAATAGATGCGCTTTTACCAACGTTTCATGGAAGATCTTGGAATATAGAGTGTTGGAAGGTGTTGAGAACAGTTCAGTGAACTTAAGTGTTGCTATGTGCATCCTAGGAGAGATATTCTGAAAACCTGTTGCTGCTGGGGAATCCAACATGGCGATCCCTGAGGATCATTTGTTGGCCGAAGTGTTAGTCCTGTGGCCTTCGATGCGGTTGCCCTGATGAGAAGGACTGTAGTGGCGGACTGGGGATGGTCGTTGATACTGTGGCCATAGATCTGTGCATTTGATCTGACTGGACAAGAGAACCAATATAAGCCCGCTTTTGAGCTGCAGGGCCTGCTGAGGCCACTTGAGTGATTATACAGAAAATCGGTATGCCGGCTGGAGCATAACACACTTAGCCAGGCTGTGATCTGGAGGCGAACAATGGCGGGGATGCCAGGACCTCACAGGGCTGCTGAGCTCTGTGACACACCTCCTGCTGCTGCTGTGGTGCAACAGCAGTAGTGGAGAGCTTTAGAGCCACACTGGATCTGACCACTGCGAACTGGCCTTGCCACATGTGCAGACATCGCTCCAATTGGATCCTATGACCCAAGGGAAGATGGCGGACACTGTGCTCCACAGTGCACGCATGATGACCAGGTACGCAGGGAGGTAACTGAGTGTCTGTTGAGGTGGCTGTGGCAGACAGGAGGTGACTGTACCTCTCTGGAACTACCTGGAAGTGCCAGATCGCTATACAGCTTACCAGATAAATCATTTGTTCCTGCCATAGTCATGCCCTTTTCATAGTGGAGCTACACTGGGCACCCTTGTCGAGTAGCTGGTCCCAAGTTCTTGACCACATGGCAATGCAAATGCATATGGGTAGTTAATGCTGTGAACAATTGACTGGCCCTAGCCTCCTATACACTGGATGAACATCTGTGCTGTTGACCTGAGCTGAAGCCATGACACCCTCTCACCTGGCTTTACCCTACCCTTTGAGTACTCATAAACTTGGCATAAATATAGGGACGCTTGTGGCTGATCCACACCTTATCACAAACCTGTGCTGACAAAGGACCCCGAACTGTGGTCACAGGGGCATTGGGGGCACCCTGAGAAGTGCGTAAAGCCATTGCTATGCCAGGCACCAAGATGAAATGATCCCAGAAGAAGTGTACCATGGACTTATTTTGCCATAAAACACCTCCGGGGGACCACTGAGGGCTCCTGCTGATACAATACAAAATTATATCACGCACTTGTTAGAACAGGAAGACAAGGTCTTGGCTGCAATTGAGGCACCAGACACCTCCATTGAATAATAAATAGAGGCTGGTTAAAATTGATGTCAACCTATAGTGACAGGATGTTAGAGCTTTATCCTCCAGGGTCGCGGATAACGAAGAACAACTCATGACTGTGAAGACTGATACTGACGCCCTGAAATCCACAGTGCAAGACCTGGTGTACAGAAATAAAATCCTGGAGCAACAAGCTGAAGTTGCTGAAGGCAGGTACCACTGCAACAATGTACATGTAATGGGGCACAATGAATGGGGACGAAGGCCATTCAAAGCTGTACATTGAAAACCTTTTGATACAGGAAATAGGTGCTGGACAACTTTCTCAAGGATTCATGGTTGAGAGGGTGCACAGATGACTGGCCTGCCGCGCACCTGCCGCCCACCCTCAGGTGCCCCGCCTCGCCTGATTATAGCTTGTATCCTTAACTTTTAGGACCGGGAGACTTTCCTCAAGTTTTCCAGAGAAGGAGGCTTAATCAACCCTGGCACATCTCAACTAGCCCTCTATCCAGATTATGCCGTGACAGTGCAGGAGAAAAGAAATATGTGTTCACCAACCAAAGAGAGGCTCCAGAATCTGGGCCTAAAATGTATGTTACTAAATCCATCAAAGATTAAGGTGCTATAGAACAGCAAAGCACCATTTTCTGGAACACCCCAAGGAGGACCATTTATGGATGGATGAATGTGGCGTGGCACCTGGCCCCGAGAGGAGACAAAAGGCTTCAGGGGTTGGATGATCAATGCTTGGAAGCTCTTTTAGAGAACATTGCTCACTGTGCACGTATTTGTTACCTTGCTCAACTTTGTGAATGTTGGTACTAAATCAGCGTGATGTAATATTGATTTGGGAGCCTAATTTGAGGACTCCTCCATGACACTCTGATTGCTCGATAAGGCTTAGGTGGCCACTACCCTGAGGCAGATGTACCATCAGTGGAGCCTGATATGGCGGTCTCCAATATGCCCACTGACCCATGGTGCACCAGTACTCTTAGGGGGGCGGGAAGGCCTGAATGCAACAATTCCGTTGAGCCACATGTTTATAATGTTTGCTCTGGTTTGTAGTTACATAGGTCTGCACTTGTTTGCAATGGGCGAGATCAGGGTGGAGATGCTCTTTGAGGTTTCCTGAGGTGGAATGCATGGTTGGATGGGATGAGTGAGATGAAGGGTGGAAAGGAATGTGGAAGGGTTTGTTGTATTAATAACATTTGGCTGTCTCTGGCCTCTTAGTGGCAGGTGGCTGTCAACTGGGAATGGGAAGTGTATCTCCCCTTTATCCAGGAGTGATGTCACACATTAGGATTGTGTCTTGGAACATCTGGGGAATGTCCTCCTACTTGAGGCGACCCCGGATTGCTTCATATTTACAAAGGAAACAGATCTCCACACCATTATTACCGGAGACCCACGACTGAATGACAAATTCACGAACACCATTTCAAAGTGGGGAGGGGTGGGTTACAGCTCACAATACTCAAGGTATGGTAGAGGTGTCATGGTTTCGGTGGCTGGATCAGTACCATTTATACTGGTGAAGGTGGAAACAAACAACCAGGGTAGACTAGTAGTAGGATGAGGCTTCTTTGAACAAAGGGAGATTTGCATGCTGAACTCTTATTCACCTAATCATGAGGCCTCTGCCTACTTCTGCACCCTATACACTAGACTGGGCCCTGTTAGGGATTTGTTTTGGTTTTGGGACTGTGAGTTGAACTGTGCACTGGACCCTATGCTGTATAGATTGGACGTTAAATTTAAACTGCCCTCCCCGTCTGCCAAGACCCTGTGTATCTTGCTGCAATACCTGTCTTTGACAGATGTATGGTGCGCTATAAATTGTAACAGATGCTGCTACTCCTTTTATTCTTCACCAAACCAGTATTGACTATATATTATCCAGAAGGGAACACCTATATAAGTTTGTAAGAGCAGAATTAGTTGGTAGGACTATCTCTGACCACTCACCGTTGATGGTTCTGTGGGTCCCTACAGGCTCACTGGCCCCATCCCAACCTGGCGCATGCCAACGCACGACCTAATGAGCAGTTTATTTCAGGGACATTTGGCTGAAGCTATACAGAATTATCTGGAGGCTAATGTGGGTAGCGTCGACAAATGGAGTATGATATCGGAGGCCCTTAAGATTGAGGCATCATGAAAACTTTGATCTCTGAATTGGGTAAACTGGAAGCTGAGATACAAATAATTGAAGGGGGGAGATGAAGAGGGCCCACGCAAGAGAGGTTTTGCTCCTAAAGCATAGCAAATGTTCTGAAGCATCGGAATGCCTTAGGAAATTTGACTATGGGGTATATACCTCCAGAATGCATGGTGAAGGTGTACAACGGGGCTATTTAAAAGTGAACAGCCCAGGCATGTAATTACTGAGGTCCGGGATGAATGCAGAGCAGTTTGGAGATCCCAATCGGCTATTAATGATGTTTTCAGTGACTTCTATCAGGGTCTCTACAGCGCTAGGACTGGAATAGATACTGTTGAATTCCAAAACACCTTAACACGCACTATCCTGCCTAGAGTCACAGCAGAGCAAGCGGCAGCTCTAGTGGGACCCATATCTGAGGATGAACTATGAAGCCTTATACTGTCCCTGAAGTCTAGCAAAACACCAGGGGGAGATGGATTGCCAGCTGCATTTTACAAGTCCTATATACACTCCTTGGTGCCTGGTACTCTTTCAAGCGTTTGGAGAAACATAAGAGTCTGGCTCCCATCCCGCTAGTATGACTGAATCTGTGATAGTTCCAATCCTTAAACCTGGGAAGCCACATGATTTGTGTGACTCGTATAGACCATTTTCAATGTTAAATCAAGATGTCACGATCCTGACAGCTTTGCTCGCTAGGAGACTTAAACTGGTCATTGGATCTATAATAGACAAGGATCAGACAGGGTTTGTACAGTATAGGAGCACACTGTCCAACCTATGTAGGCTCCAATACATCAATGATGAATCCCAGAGACACAAGGCTCCTTACACGGTTTCAGAAGAGGAGCCAAATGCCTCTACCGGAAATCCAACCCCTGTCTTGCCTATATGTTGGGAACCGGAAAATGAGACAAGCAAAACACCAGTAATGATGCCTATAAAACGAAAAAGCCTTTGCGACAAGGTATCTATTGGGAAAAAACATTCTTCATGTATCCTCAGAGAGTTGATGGCCTCTTAGGAGATGTCCTGGGAAGAAGCGTAAAGATGAATGAAAAAGTAGATTGGTGACGTCACATGAAGCAAAGATGACGCGCCAAGAAGAGATGCCAAGAGAGAAGGTGAATGGACCTCATAGAATCTGATGACGAAATAAAGATTAGAGTAACAGTTCATGTGCGGAATGAAGATTGCATGTGTGTCGAACATTGAAGAAAATATAAGTCATGTTATAATTGTAAAGATGCTGCAATGCAAGTAGACTAAGTAACCCTGAATGCTGGCTATACATAGTGAGTAGATTACAAGCGGTACTGCCAATATATATATATATATATATATATATATATATATATATATATATATATATATATATATATATATATATATATGCGTATAGAATATGGATGTTCCACGTCACATTTTAGCAAACTAAGACCTCAGTAGCAAAAGGGCTGAAAGTGTGGCACAGCAAAGAAAAGCAGAGGAAGATGGAGGAAGAATTGTGAAGATGTGTCTGGCCCAGTGTCAAGGGTTGAGGGAGCAAAGACACTGGTTATCTATTCAAAGAAGATACAATGAATGTGAGAAGCGAGACAAGCTCATGTTGAGATAAAATGGAAAAAGACTGTGAGTGCCAAGTTGTATTCATTTAATAGTATTAAATGCAAAGAAGGAGCTAAAACATGGTCTCCTGTCACATGGGGTAGATGGAAATAAACTTTGGGCAAGCTACATCGAGACTGAAGATAAGAACGTGCTTGCATGCCCTTCTATTCGCAGGCACAGTAATACTTTGCAAGGCAAAGTTCAAAGACAATTTGAATGGCAGACAGCAGGAGTGATAATAGATGTTGGGCTAATTGGGTGGGGAGTCATGGTCAAGTCCACCCACAAGCACCTGGGGTACCACCTTTATTCCAGAAGGGTATAAGCCTGTCAACCAATTATAGAGGGACACATAGCAAAGAGCCTATATAGTTTGAGAGCCAATGAAACATTGTGCATTTGATGACAATGAAGATGACTTGCACTAGGGGTGGGCATAGTTGCCCACCTGATTACAGAGACCCAATCATTATCCTATCCCCATAGAAAATATATATAGATCTTTCCCGTAGACCAACCACAATCCCAAGTAGGTTTTCTTAGTTTGCCATGTAGTATGACATCAATGATGATGAGTTTTTGCTATAAAAGTGTTTTTTTTTCATGAAAAATTGATATAGGTGGTACGGTCCGCTCTTTGATGAAATCCGTCCTGGTTTCCACAGGCACTTTGCCGTCGGAAGCCAAAAGTGGTCGATAGGAGGAGGAGGGACGATACCGAAGGCCTTGAGCTAAAGAGCGAATGATGAGTAGACTGAGGGGAAAGGCAAAATAAGGGGATGGGATTGTGGTAACGTAGAAAAGTAACAAGGGGCTGTTTCAAGTAAAACAAAGAGAGTTTAAAGTATAACAAAGAGCATTTAAAGCAAAAAAAGAAAGCATTTTAAGAGCCCGGTTTCCTCCCTCAAAGCATGTCAAGAAGGAGTCATTTCAAACCCTAATCGGTGTATGAATAGGCAGCACATAAACAGGTTTATGATAGGGAATGACTCAAACTCAAATCGGAGTAATTTAGGGGCTAGGTGAAAAGGAGTAAAATGGTATATATGTAAAAAAACAGTTGACTAGTCTGTCTGTCTGTGTGTTGTGTATTGAAAGGAAAAGGTGTTGAAGAGCGACACGAATAAGCTGTGTAATGTTGAAGTAGAGATAAAAAAGTTATTGCCTATTTTAGGTCATTGTCGGCGTTGACCGAAAATTAGGTTGAGATAATTGAGAAATAGAGGCTTTGAGCGGCGAAGGTTGGAGCACACTCATATTTGTTGTTTTTCTGAAACATATCTGTCTAAATGACAGTAAGTATTGACAGTCTATTGAGACTTGTCACAATGGGAAATATTACTCCACTGATGCACTGTCTAATACACTCCCAAAACACATGCCTAAGATCAAATAGTATAGTGCGGAATAGATAAATGGCAAAGCAGATAAGATGTTCATGTCATGGTCACAAGTGGGATCGCTGTTGAAGGCAGTATTGCAACACATTGCCACATACTTGCACGCTGCATACACAAGGAAAATATTTGAGAAAAGGTTCCCTATTTTAGAGCCCTGCAAAATGTACCAGGAGGAGCGGGAGGACCAGACGCCTGAGGAATGGATGCTTAGCCAGCATGAGGAGGAAGGTGTCAAGCCTTCTGCTCCCCTTCCCTCACCGGATGTAAATGACGATAGTACAGAAAATGTAGGATTGTATCTGTTAAAGTAACTAAAAGCAGTGACACGGTATAGTGGTCCGATATATGAACAGCCTGCTAATAGCAGTGACAATAGTCCAGAAGAGAATAGAACAAGGAGGAGAAAAGCAAATGATCGAATGTAAGCACAGACATAGAACGAGAGATTAAGGGCTGGAAAGGAGATAAGGATAAAGCTGACGTACAGAACAAATGGATGGGTGGACGAATATTGCTCAAGTTTGATGAGAAACCTATCGAGTAAGTCAGGCAAAGCGTAGATCAAGACGAACTGAATAAAAAAGACAAGCAACGAGAAAAGAGACTAAAAGAGGATAAAAATAAGAAAAAGAGTAGACAGAGGCGAGAACAGATGTATCAGGAAGCACTGCAGAAGAAAGAAGATCGGCAGAGTAGCAAAGGAAATATGACAATAGGTAGAGAGCAATCAAAGAACAAGATAGGCAAGAAAGGAAGAGAGAAGAGGAGGAAGCGCAGAAATTGAGGCATAAGAGGATACAAAGATGACGGGAAGAAGAAGACCATAGAGCGAACGAAAGAAGGGACGAGAAAAGACAAGAAGAGGAAAGAGTTAGATGGGAAGCGAGAAGGCAAAAAGAGTTACACAAAGAAATGGAACAAAAAAGGAGACATAGGGAGAGCGATATTAATCGCATTGTGAAAGAGTTAATTGAACCAAGTCCAGTGATATCATGGTGCAATATAGCTGAGTTCCTTCCGTTACAGGAAGCAACATCAGGGCCATCTAGGATAGCTCTAGAAAAGAATTTTGACATAGGGAGCATCAGAAATAGGATTGATAAAGCCTATCAAGACTTGAGAGAAGGTAGCAAATCAGGAAGCTGAGGGAAGGGAGATCAGTCCCTGGTCTTCCAATCATGAAGCGAAGAAAAAGACACATTCAGTCTCAAGCATAGAGCCTTGTCCTTAGACAGGCTGTCTTTAGATAAGGGTGAAAGGGATGAAAGCCATACTAGCTGGGAGATAGGTATGTCAGACAAAGAGAGAGAAACCTTCCGTGGAGAAGATGGAGGAGGTGCGTGCAGTCCCGAGGGATGTCTGCAGACAGACAAGGATGTGAGATGGTTTGATCTAGAGCAGCCTAAATATAGGATGCCAGATCCCATGGTGTATCCAGAGCGTCCTAAAGGACGATCGCATAGCAAGAAGGGAGAGTCACCACCATAGGGGAGCAGGCGGAGGTCATTGCCAGGTAGAAGGCGATCAGGAACCATTGTCCCCACTATGGACAGGCAGATGATGGGAACCGATTGTGGGTTGGGATTCACACAGTTCCCTTTGTTGGAGAAAGGCGGGGCCAGACCAATTCCATGGTCACAAATGGATAAGGATAACTTAAGATATAAACTTCCCAGTTTAACCTCGGGTGCAGGAAAATGGAGAGAAAATAACAGGGGGAAATACTTTAGCAATAGGGGACATTGAGGGTCTCTTAGCAGCCATTCTTGGGGAAAGGTCTGATGACATTTGGATGAGAGCAGGCTTTTCAAGTGTCACAGCACATAACACAGCGCATGATGGAGCCCCATTTAACAATTGTAGAGCAGATGTCTGGAGAGCGCTTAGGGTGCAGTATCCTAGCACATCAGGCATGGGTGCAATTATGTCACATAAGGTGAAAGATAAAGAAGATCCTCTTGTTAACATTCATAGTGAAGGGGAAGTGCCAAGTATTGTCCCCATTCCAACTGCCCCCCTCCCATTACCTATTGAGTTCACACCAAAATATGTTACATATGAAGACCAGTTAAATCACCAGAGAGCCGCATATTGGCTCTGCCCAGTGCCTATCAGAATAACAGCACCTATTGAAGTATCGACACCTAGGAAAACCTGGACAGTAAGTTATCCATTAAGAAAGCCATATTCACAGTCAAGACAATGTGACGGTTGTCAGAAGGGAATACCCGAAGAAGCCAAGAAGATAATGAAGGAAGATGGATGGTGACGCAATAAGAAATCGGACTGATGCAAATATAGAAGATATAATGACCTGAGAATGCCGACAAAAGACAACAATATAAGAAGATACTATGGATAAGTGACATCTTGAACCCATGATGAAGAAATTGATGTCAAGATGCAGAAACTTATGCCACATACATGATGAAGATATTCAGTTAGTTTCAATGTGTACAGATGCAGGTAACTGCAAGACGTAAAGAAATCATGAAGCTTGCTTATGCTTAATAGTAAACAGATTGCAGCAAGCGCCAATATGTAAAAATATCTACCTTAAAAGCACTTTATGTATAAGTATAATTCTACTACGCACATGAGCAGAATTGAATGAAGATTACTAAAGGCCCGAAAAAGGAGTGTGTTGCAGTAAGACAACCGAAAATCAAGGCAGCACGAAACCCAGCTGAGGATGATCATGCCAAGAAGCTGAGGTCTTATCTAGCTGGAAAAGGCTGACAGTGGATACAATTAAGGAGAAAAGAACAAAAGATCCTGTTCAGAAAGGTCAAAATAAACCACAGATGGTGGAGGACTGGTAGAATTAAATCAAATATCCAAAAAGACACAGAGAAAAAGCCGATTTCACGGTGTCCAGTCACGTGACAAGGCAGTCTGGAAGAGTGAGACTTTCACACCTATGCATGGATCCCCGCCATGCCCATACTCCTTAAAAGTTCTCAAGATCACAGAGCAGACTCAAGGCCAAAATACAAAGCAGTAATTGACACATGGCTACTGAGGTTACGATTGATTGCAACATAATTGGTGGGGGGCTGGGGTGAAGGCGAGCTCCTCTGCACCTGGATGTTCCTTCTGCATGCTGCTAGACGTAGATGGAAAAGTTGATGCCAACCCAATCATAGTGGACCATGTAATCTAGAGTCCTATAGTAAGTAGAGCCAAAGGGACGTTGTACTTTTAATGACGTTCATAGTGACCATTTTGAACGGAGGGCTTAGTTTCCCCACCTGACATTGATTATCCAATCCCCTCTCCCCATTACCAGATACAGATATAGTACCTATGTTAAGGTTACCTTCCTATAAACAATCACTTTGCATGTTATGTTTTTACGAGTTGCCGCGTAGAATGATGTCTGCAATGACTAATTATTGCTATAAATACTGTGTTTTTTCTAAAAGTGAGGAGAGCAAGAAGATCGAGTGGTTAAGGATGTTTGTTGTACTCCCCGTTTTATGAACTTGTCATTAAATGGACTCACGTTGCCAACCTATTGAGTTGTCATAGTTATTTGATACATGAGTATGAATCTGCATCCCCATCTATCTCGAGGGTACTGCTACACATCTTAAAGGGCTGTTTGGAGATCATCCAGTTCACTTGGTAGCAGAGATTGATGGTTCGATTAGATAAGATACCCATTGGCCATCTACATATGGAACTTTGGGTCCTCTGCAATATCACAAGTCCTTTGCCATCCGACTGATAGAACGAGAAGCTCCCCATAGATAGTGGTTAGATTAATTGAAAACCCTACAGATTAGGTGAGACAGGACCTTTGCTTTCTCCCAAAAACCCCTCCCACATCTAAGAGTAGCAGATGGGATGAGCAGCACGGAAAGGCGGTAACAAAGGTGGTGATCCCTAGTGTCCGTAGATGAAAAAAATGCAAACATTGAGTAAGACTAATATGTTCTGGAAAAAGCTTGCATGCCTTAAAAAACAAGTAAAGGGAAGGTAATGGAGGGAGGCGGGACAAAATGAAACATCAGAGTAAGAGTGTAACATAATGTATATTAGGGAAAAATATTGACTCGGGCATGGCCGAGGAATAATAAAGAGTTATCATGAGTGTGGCCGCAATAAGAGTATACGCCCAGTGCCTAGGTTTTAATGAGCGCTAGCAGAAGCCTTCATCTAAGGTCCTGTAAATTGGATGATGTAGGAGACGGGAATTGATTAAAGACAATCTGAAAGAGATGGGCTTATATTCCATTTTTGGAATAACCAGAGGGGCAAGATGTGTCTGAGGAAGCAGACGGCATAAAATGTGTGTGGCCGGCCAGAGTTTGCCTGTCTGTTTTATGTATTTAAGTCAACTTGTGATGTCACAATCGAAAACTGTTTTTTGTGAATAAAGAGCATGAAAATTGCAGGATTGTAAAGGAAAAATGTTACATAGCATGTATTGATGGTTGTTTTTTTAGCAAGATTAAAGTCAAAATATTGTTGAAATAATGGGATTGGAGCTTGTGACGATTGGTGCTCACTCATATTGTTGATTTTTGAAATGCAAATATAATATAATAAAGTTATAAATAAATAAGGGATAAACGGGTTAAACATGGAAGACATTACTCTGCTGATAACTTGTGCAAACATTTGGCAAAACATGCAGCTTAGCTTAAACAGTATAGTGCGGAATGGGTTAAAGGGACCGTAGATAAAATGTTCATGCCATGACCTCAAGGTGGATCACTATCTAAAACGGTTTTACAGTACATGATGACATATTTACAATTAACGTATACTGACAAAAAGTTAAACAAGCGCCTGGCTAGTTTAGAACTTTGGAAGATGTACCAAGAAGAAAAAGAGGAGGAGCCACCATTAGATTCGATACTGAATATATGCAAAGAGGGGGGTGAAGAGCCTTTTGCGCCACCTGCCCCATCTGAAACAAAAAGCAAAGCTAGTAAAGCCGAAGGATTGCACCCATTGAGGGAATTTAAAGCAGCAACGGGATATAGCAACCCATCATATGAGTCACCTACGCAAAGCAGTGATGAAAGCCCAGAGAAGGACAAGGAAAGAAATATCACCTGCAAAGTCCCGTGGGACAAAGCGAGATGCGAAAAAGAAAAAGGTGACCAAGCACAAGCAAGTACATCTCTAGGTACAGGAAGAGAGATAAAGAGATGAGCATAGAACTGATGAGATGGCATTCACACAGAACAAATGGAATCGAGGGCAGATTTTATGGAAACTCGATGGTAAAGACAAATTAGAAGGAAGAGATAAGGAAAAGGAAAGACAATTAAGAGAAGAAGGGGCAAGGAAAAAAGAAACAAGAGCAGTTATATCAAGACAAACAGGTCAGAAAACAAGAAAAGGCAGAAAAACAAAGAAAATGTGATAATAAGCAGAGAACAGCCAATGATCAGGACAGAATAGAGCAAAGGAGAATAGAAGAAGAAGAACAAAAGATATGAGAGAAGAGAATAAAAAGATGGAAAGAAGAGGAAATACAAAGGGCAAATGAACGAAGAGATGCGAGGAAACAAGAGGAAGACAGAGTTAGAGAGAAAGCAAGGAAGCATAGAGAATTCGATGATGACATAGAACGTAAGCGAAGACAGAGAGTGTGTGATCTCGAATATATGGAAAGAGAGGTTAGAAAACCCGATCCAGTACTAGAATGGGACGATATAGAAGAATTATTTCCTGAGTGTGATTCAGTACCAAACACGTCTAGAGTAAATCTAGAAGATGACTTTGATACCAGAAGTATTGGAGAGACAATCGATAGAATATATGATGAGATGGGACTAGAAAAGATACCCCAAGGGAAGGGAAAGGATGAGCACCTTGAGAGCACTCAGTTGTATGATACTGAGGACGCTTCCCGAAGAAGCAGACATAGAGAGCTGACTCTAAATAGAAATGAGGATGATGAGAGAAGCTGCACGAGTTGGGCACAGACAATATCAGACGCAGAGGGAGAAGAAAGTGAAGAAAGAGAAGAAGAGAGCGATTGCGAGAAACTCTTCTCTAGGGGAAAGGGAATAAGCTGGTTGGATTCTACTTGGTCTGCACCTAAAGCACCAGAGTCACTAATACACTCAGATCGGCATGAAGGATTGCCACACAGTCAGAGGGAGGTGTCTCCACTGCCATATGTTAGCAGGTTAAGGACATTGCCAGGTAGATAGCGATGTGGGAATATTACCCCTGCGGTAGACAGAAAAATGATGAGAGAAGAAAAAAGTTTAGTGCATGACAGTTCCCCTTATTAGAGAAAGGAGGAACAAGGCCACAATATATACTTTGGCCACAGATGGATAGAGAGAACCTGAAAAACAAGCTCCCACTGTTGACATCTGGAGCTGGAAAACGGATACATAAGTTAGAAAAAATGACGGGAGGAAACAAGTTGGCTATAGCAGATATCAAGGGTCTTTTGATCGCCATACTTGCTGATAGAGCTGACGATGTTTGGACACGTGCTGGTTACAGTTAATACTGCGCACAACGGAGCAATGTTTAACAATTGCAGAACTGTGATATGGAAAGCGCTTCGAGTGCCAGACCCGACACTTCTGATATGGGGGCTATAATGACAAGCAAGATGAAGGAGGGAGATGATCCGTTGCTTTACATTCAGAATTTCCAAGACAGATGGGTGCTGGAAACTCGTGAATCTTGGGGGAAATCTATACCAGTGTTTTACCAAATATTATGTCAAGGGTTACCAGAACAGGTGCAGAAGCAGCTCAAGAAACTGGTAGGAATCAAGGCTAATCCATGGTCAGAAAAGCAAATGACCATTGCACATTATAGCAGGCTGCTGCAAGAAAACAATTGCAAGAAGGATGCTGTAAGAAAGGGCGAAGAGGCTAAATTAGTGCAGACATTTTTTTTCAAAATATAACCTTGAAAGGGCCTTGATAACTAGCACAGATGGATCAAAGATGCAGCAGGTCAATAATCAAAGGCAGTTCTATCAAAGCAATAATGGGTTTAACCCAATAGGAAGAGGCTTCTGAGGAAGAGGATGGCAACATAATCAGGGAGGTTTTCAAAATATGTAAGGCGGAAATCAGAATATGCAAAATGGGCAGATAATCAGACCACTGCCAATGTGTTGGACGTGTGGGATGACAGGGCATCTAGTGCTTATGTGCAGAAGTCAAGGAATGGTGCAAAATGACCAATTCACAAGAGGGGGGATGATAAATCAACCTGCGTTCTCGTAGCAGGGTGGAAATGGAGTTGCACAGAATCACACTGTGCAGCAGCAAGAGCCAAGAGTGCAGCAAAGCTGGCAGCCGCAGCAGAATGTGACCAATTTTCTCAACAGTCTCAACAGTCCCCAATACAACTTCTACAAATGACATGGACTGGACAGGTACTGAATTCTGGAATAGGAAATACCACTGGTGATGGAGGAAATCCATTCACTAATTTTGGGACGAGATTGTATATGGACTAGGACAGCTCACTGGGAGACCTGATGTGTTCCATTCTATGAGTGACACCAAACCCTCACGAGGAACCAAGGGTGGATGTCACTATAGGGGGTAAAGAGTATTCATTCTTCATGGACAAGGGTACAACACGTTTGTGTATACGGTAAGGCAAGTTTTCTTTATCTGGCGATGCCCTGAATACCCAAGGTTTTACAGGAGCAACAAGCCACGTTCCTTTTACAAAAGAAATTTCAGTTTCGATAGGAGAATGTGACATGAAAGTGCCACTATTGTATTCGTGACAAATGCCTGTCAATATATTGGGATGAGATTTGATGGAAAAATTAAATATGACAATCTCATTTATGGAGGAGGGCATACTATGTTCACCTCCAGGAATGCATTTTTAAACGTATGTGAAATGATTAGAGCATACGCAGGACGAATGACCATGAGAGCTATTCCATTGTAATCTGAGATATTCACACATGGAGTGTGCATATTAATATCAGGGCTATCAGGCCTTGCAAGCAGAATAATGAGAATACCAGATGAGTTTCTGTTCAGATCAAGAATACCTATGCATGAGGAAAAGGGACAAGTGTTTTCCCTGACAATACATGCAGCCATAGTGCGAGGAGAAATGGCTTTGCTTAACGGCTGTGATGATGAAGGCAGAAAATGGTGTGCAATAATCTCCAATGGGAAGGTTACAGATTGACTGACGTCACTGATGACGATCTTTTCAAAGAACAACCAGGTGAGGATGAAATGACATTTGAGGTAAACCTCATTTGTTGGGTGGAACTCATTAAAAGAGAGGTGCTCCAGAGAATGATGCTGGCACAAAAACGTCCTGAATATTTTGATGATGACATGGCAAAAGTGCCTGTCTCAGTATGGACTACAGGCCCTTATGACGTAGGCTTACTGCAAGGAGTGGGAGAACTGAAGATTAAATTTAAACCAGGAGCAATATTACCAAAGTCACGACAGTATCCCATGTCTAGGGAGGCAGATGAAGGGATTTTTAAGACAATTTCTGCCATGATGGATCAGGGCATTTTAGTGATGTGAGAGCAGTCATGTAATACTGTGGTTTTATCCGATAAAAAATCAAAGGGAGGGTCTTGGAGGCTCATACAAGATCTTCACCCGATAAACCAGATAGTAAAGGCTGAGTTCTCTCTAGTCTCTAACCCATCTACAATTCATTGTAACATACCTGTTGAGGCACAGTATTTCACAGTGATTGATTTGAAGAATGTGTTTTTCTCAATCTCATTGCACAAAAATTTGCAGGATTTGACATAATTTACGTTCAGACAAGTTTGTCTGAAAAGTGCAAGGCTGCATCAAGGGTATTTTGAGTCCCCTTCAATTTTCAATGGGGTCCTGCAGATGGATTTAAGCAATATTGCATAAGAGAGTGTTGTCTTGCAATATGTGGATGACATTCTGATTTGCATCACAACAGAGGAAGAGTGCAGATGCGATTCCATTCAGCTGTTGATTATACTTGCTGAGAAAGGATATAAAGTTGACAAGGAGAAGTTACAGTATTGTTAACAAGAAGTTATGTACATAGGCCAACTGATTTCACATGAAGGGAAAAAGGCCACTCCTAAAAGAGCTGAAGCTATTTCGAAAACAGCTAAGCCACACACGATAAAACAGATGCAGAGTTTTCTAGGATTATGCAATTATGTCAGGGCATGGGTTTTCACCTACAGCTCTTATACCTGGCCCTTATTGCAAGCCTTAAAGAAACCACAGGCAACAAAAGAAAAAAATAGTTTGGACTAAAGCCATGGAGGAAGGGTTTGATTAACTAAAAAAGGTCATTTGCATGGCAACAGTCTTAGGTATTCCCAATTATGCAGAATAATTCTACCTGTTTTCACACATGGCACAGCAGTCCTTACACAAAAAACTAAGCTGGGTACAAGCCGTTGGCATACTACAGTGGGATTTTAGATCCAGTGATGAGAGGTCATTTCCTGTGCAAACAAAATTTGGCTGCTTCACCATAGAGAAAGCTACAACCATTGTCATGGGGTGCCCAATGACGTAATTCATTGAGCACACATTATTTGCTATTTTAGAGAAACCGAAAGGCACATTGACATCACAAAGAGCTTCTGCTTATGAGGTCGTCATATCAAACCCACGATTAAAAAAGTTTGATGCAGAATAGTGAACCCAGCTATGTTTATAGCAGAGCCAGTTACTGAAGGAGAGCCAATACATGACTGCGCAAACTATGTAGAATTCTATGATGAGACCCCCAGAGTAAAATAAATGCATTGGCAGAAGGAGAAATCGTCTTCATTGATGGTTCCTCTAGAATCAATACAAAATGATGGAAAAAGATACACAGGTTCTGCTGCAATGAAGCACACGGTAAATGGGGAATTTCGAGTATTTATCAGTGCATGTATACCCTCTTATTATTCAGCACAGGGTGCAGAATTATTGGCGCTGATACTCACGCTCGAGAATCACGTAGACCAGGAAGTAACAGTGTACAGTGTCTCTGCCTACATGACGTCAACAGTACATGCAGGCTTAGCACGCTGGAAAAGGAGGCGCTATCTCTGAGCAGATGGCATGCCAGTACAGCACACCACCTTATTGGACAGGCTCATTAAGGCACCACAACTCTCAATTGTCATAGCAGTCATGAAGTGCGTAGCCCACACGAAAGGGATGGATTTTATCTCACGTGGAAATCAAGCAGCTGATGCTGAGGCCAAGCGTGTGGCAACCGAAGATGAAATAATGATGGATGTGGAAGTTCCTGCTGTGTATGAGAAAATGATTGTTGTAAGAAGTGAGCCGGAAGGCTATAGCAATATGCCAAACACTCAGTTAATGGAGCTCCAAGGAGAGGCACCGTAGAAGAAAATAACCTTTGGAAGCGAAGAGGGTGTTCTTTAAACCCCTATGAGGCTTTGTGCAGACAAGACAGCACTGGTAAACAAGTGATGCATATAGCCTTATTGAAGATAGCACTGGAACAATTACACTATCCAGCGCACATAACAAGAAAGAATCTAGCAGCAAAAATTGCTGAAGATTTATTCTTAACTTGGCAGAACATGTTGCATATTTTATGATAACTTGCATAATCTGTCAGAAATGCATGGCTGGGCATACACTGCGTGTGATCAGGGGAGTCATCCCAAGGCCTAATGGGCCTTTTCAGCATTTGCATATCGACTATGTTGATATGATTCAAGTATGTAACTGGTACAGGTATTTAATTGTTGTGGTGTGCCCATTCTCTAGATGGATAGAAGCAGGTCCATGTACACACCCAGACTCTACCTGTGCGGGCACATTCCTGGTGAGGGAGGTGTTTCCCAGATGGGGAGTGTGTGAAGTGATGAGGTTAGATAACGGTCCTCATTTTGTTAATGCAGTATTTGAACAGATCAACTTGTTGCTTGGATAAAGCACAAGTTTTCTTCGGCATAACATCCGCAAGGGAATGGGGATGCGAGAAGCTCAAGGCCTTGTTAAAGGAAAGGATAGCCAAGTTGAAGCTAACTCTGAAGGCGGGATGTTTGCTCTGTCTTCCACTGGCATTGTATGTACTCAGAAACCAGCCTGGTTCTGATCACCATCTTACACCGCACAAAATCGTGACAGGCAGAAGGATGTGGATGCCTTTAACACCTCAAACTATAGCTAGATGTGATGCTCAGCCAACAGGAGAAGTGTTAGGATTGCAAATGCAAAACTACCTGAACTGTATGACTTTCAGTTTTTCTGTGATTTCAGGACAGCTGCAGTGATGACAAAAAGGGTGTAGGGCAGTACAGAACACAGAAGGAGATGTAACAACAGATAAGGTTCCAGAATTACGTATACCTTAACTATTTCCTGGGGACACTCTCCTGGTTCAGAATCACACAAGGAAAAAGTGGGACGAGCCAAGGTTCCATGGCCTGTTTATTGTGGAGGATATTACACCATCTGCAGTGAAGTTACAGGGAAGAAGAGCTTGGCTCTTCCTTGGAAATATCAAGCCGTAAATCAGAGAGACCCCTCTGCCTGCACCCCACCACGAAGACACTACAGACAATGGGGAAGAACCACAGCATGTGCAGACGAGATCTATGACAAGGGAAAAGGATGCATTACCAGTCAAGTGAAAAGCAAGGAACCTTTGTGTTAGATTGTGGCTTATTTCTGGACATTTCCTTTGAGTAAAATAAGGGAAAAGGGACACACAAATGAACACTGTGTGTATCCTAGTTGCAGGGTGAAATAAAGAGAATTATGTGTATAAGCCACAAATAGCTGTTGACTTTGGACTGAGGCACACTGAAGCCTTGATAAGAAAAGCTATGACAAATTTTGATCGAGGGTATATAAACTGGAAAAGAATACAGAATCCTGAATCCTTCGACACAGAATATTTGTTTGGACTTACTTATGGTGTCACACAATAGTGATCTCACCAAAGACATACTGATCTATTTAAAATTAGTATTGCGGTCCTACCAGTCGTTGGTGGGAAGACTCACAAGCATAACAGAGTTTCTTCAACATCCTTAGAACGAAAAGACGATAAATAGGCTGCTCGCAGTGATCACAGAACAGTTTCTTTTACTTCTGGAGTACAACGAGGACAAGACAAATGTCCCTATCACTAGAGAATCAAATGCTAGCAAATGCAGTGTTCTTTCGCTTAACCCAAGACTTTCAAGAACTTGTGGGGAGACATGCCAATGTTGACGTCCTCACTTTCATCCGAGTCCCAGCTAACACTAAGCATCTGAGTAAGCTTCTGCACAGTATCGTGATAGAGGTTGCACTTTCTGATCACCATCAAAATCAAAGAAGCATGTAGAAACTTTCATTGGATGACAGATCGTGAAGGTGTTGCCAAAGACTTCACTTTTGTTCATGCTGACAAGGAAGCAACATGTCATCTGGAGTGAAGCAGATTTGAGACATTGACTGGGAACTAGTCTACATGGAACATGCAATATAAGACTTACTGAACTTATTGCCTCATCTTGAATTTCTGGTTGTGAAAAGGGAACTGTTTCCAGAGACAAGAGACAATCCATTGTTCAGATCAGAAGGACAACTGATGCAGAACTATCAATCTATGAGCAGAGACAGCAGAGTACAGAAGATGTGATAATGATATAAATGTATTAAAGAACCAGTTTCTGCTTCCTTAGATGATCGAGATGGGAAGCCAGAACAGCAGCATCATTCTCCCCCATGAGCAGAGACATTCATGTTGCCCCAGGAACAAATGATGTAAACTCACTTACAGGTGTATAATTTATACCTGCATTGTATTCATTAGCATAATGTTGTCATTAACGATTAGAACTGTATTTTTTATAGGTGCACAAAGTGTTCAGACCCCTGTGCATCCACTTAAGGATGTGCGCATAAGACCTACAAAGGTGCCCAGACCTTACATAATCATTCCTGTTCCTAGAAAGAATGATAGAGTGACTGAGCTTGAAATGGATGTGATGAGTAATGTAACACACGACACTTGTGTTAACACATGAGTTGAAATGCCGGAGACGGGGCCGGCAAAGTAAACCCAAGAAGGGATTGATGGGAGGTACACCTACACAGATAATGAGTACATACACACCTGGTCTAGTGTCAATGATTTCAGAATCACATTCCAGAAAATGGGGAGAGTTTGGACAAAGCACAACGAAGGAGTTGAGAGACAAATGGAGAAAATTGAACTTTCAAGGAAACAAAAGGCTGAAGGGAATGAATGACCAAAAAACAACACCTGCTAACACACCTGATCCTGGGAAATATGGCATCAGGACAGTGCCTGGGAGGACACGAGCAGAAATTCTGAGAGACATTTTCATGCCAAAGTTGTATGTTGAAAGGATGAAGTTCATTGCACTTTCTCCTACTCAAATAATACAGACGAAAATGCCCAGATCAATGATGAAGATGCCTGAGAATCCTTCAGCAAGAAGAAGCTATACAGAAGTATTACGTGATATGCTTGTGGAAGCTCATATCAAAAGGATAAGAGCCAGAAGGAGCACACAAGAAGACAATAATGAACTGAATGATGACCTGGATAGCACAGCACATTTGGGAAACAACATATGGTACCAACATATATATATATATTTATTAATGTGATACAGTTGTATAAAATTTTACACATATTTAAACCAATAAATTATAAAAAAATATACAAAAAATATAAAAGATGTACAGAAAAAAAACCCATTATATACTTAATATGCACATCAAATGAAATCAATTCATTAATTAAAACAACTGGATAAGCATACGTTCCGGCCAAGAAAACACACTTGAACACAATTCAGATTTACATAATCACATTCTATAGATTTAAACAGCCATTAACTAAAGAAGAGAAAATCTCTGAGCACCGTGGGCCACCCTAGTACTTATTTTCATGCAAGTAGAGGCCTCACGCCACACCTGGAAAAGTGGTAAATGCAGTTTGGAGTTAAGAGTATTAACACACTGATTCCAGGAATCTGCCTGCTCTATGAACTCTGGGTTATGGACAAACTCCCCTAGATATTTAATATAATTTATTCCCATCCTGGGGCATAATGTTAGGACATTACAAGCAGTTTCCGGCTCAGTAGAGAGTTCACATATTCTACAATACCTTTCTGCTACAACTAAACCCATTCCCGGACCTCTAGCTGCCAGAACAGGCAGACGATTGAAGCGTAAGAGTAGAATAAAGTGTCTCAATTGGTACGACGGGCACAGATTTAAGTAAGGCTGCGCCTTCATAAAAGTGTAAAGAACATGTGTAATAAAGTTGTAGCTTTTCAAGCTTTCAAGATGGATAAAGGTACTCTGCCAGTCCCACAAATTCAAGCGTCTGCGCATGCTGTTAAACAGACACTCAATTTCCCTGCCCCATTCGGGGGACCAGCTAATTTCTTCAATCAAAGCATTCATCTGTGTTTCCAGTGCTTTCTGTCTGCCAGCCACTAAGTCCTCTTTTATGGTCAAGAGAAGCCTGTTTGTAGGATTGTTATTAAGCTGAATATAAAATTCCACCCATTGTCTCAGAACTATGGCCCTGAGAGAGGTGATTCCAAGTTCCAGCCTAATCATGGCCATAGGGATGCATTGGGGGAGGCCTAGGATTTTCCTCCAGAACTTACCCTCCACAAGTTGTAGCCATCCTAGATTCATATTGATAAGGGGGTCAAGACCATACGTGACCATGGGAACCAAGCATTGGACGTACAATTGGTGTGCTGCCCAAATTGAAAAACCACTCTGTTCGCGCGTGGACTTATAAATTAGAGCTGTAAGTTGGGCAGCTTTGGTTCTGCGCACCTGGATGCATGTGGAATAATTTCCTTTGTGGTCAAATTTTACACCTAAGTATTTGTACGTGAAAGTATATTTAATTTCAATCAGTCCCACCATCATGCGGGGCCTGGCCACTCTTCCAGCAGAATATAACGGGAGGTTTGTTTTACTGTGGTTAATGACAAGTTTGTTGGCCTCAGCATAGCGCCATAACTGCTCCGCGGATCTTAGGATCCCACTAAAAGTGTGGGCTAGGATCACTAAGTCATCCGCGTACGCCAGTATAGGGCAATGGCAGGAGCCTATCTTTGGGGGACAGTTTTTAATCCCCTGCAAACATTCAGGTGCGTCAGATACAAACAGATTATAGAGCGTGGGGGCCGTCACGCACCCCTGCTTTACCCCTCTCAACTGCGGGATGGGTTTAGTCACGGCACCCTGATTGTCAAGCCACACTTGTGTAGTATTGTAGGAGTTCCAGGTAGTACAACAGGGATTCAGGGCAGTCCAATTTCCTCAGTTTGTTCCACAAAAGGGTACGGTTTACCGAGTCAAAGGCCGCCCTGAAATCAACATAGAGTGCATATAACGGAGGGTTAGCACGAACCAGGGCTTTCAACCTCAATGCATCCATAACAAACAAATTATGAGAGGTGGAAAATCCAGCTCTAAAGCCACTTTGGAATTTATCTAATACAACCGCACCGTCGGCCCATTTCTGCAGTTC
This sequence comes from Ambystoma mexicanum, assembly GCF_040938575.1. Lineage (NCBI taxonomy): Eukaryota > Metazoa > Chordata > Amphibia > Caudata > Ambystomatidae > Ambystoma > Ambystoma mexicanum. The sequence goes on along the minus strand of NC_090935.1, from coordinate 1,077,804,437 downwards.
ATTAAGTATAAGAGCAGCAAACAATTTACCGGTGCAATCCAGCATAGAGAGCAACTGATAGTTCTCGGGTTCGGATCTGTTGCCCTTTTTAAAAACTGGTATAAGTATGGCAGCCTGCCAAGATGTAGGAATTTGACCCTCGGTCAATATTTTTCCAAATAGGATTTTGAGGAGGCCAGCCCAGAAATGGGGGTTGTTTCTCAACACCACATTAGAAAGGACTTTAGGACCGGGGGCACGTGGCAAATTTAATTCTTCAATTCTCCCTTGTAGCTCCTCAATAGAAACCCCAAACGGGGGGCATAGGGGTTTTGTAAAGATGGGACTGTAGATCTTATTACTTATCCCACCATTTCGGTTTTCCCAATAGGCAGTCCATTCGGCACTACCTATAGGGTTTGTCATATAGGTGGTCTTTTTCCCCTTAGCCCCCCCAAGACAGACCAGATTTTCTGGGTATTCTTACTACATAGGGTTCTAACCATGTGCTGTCAACTCTCCAGTTTCCTTTGCCTTTTGTGTATTTTTAACCATAATTGGTAGTTAGATTTCAGTTTCTGCGTTTTAGTGGTTATGGTGTCTCTAGAGTGGAAACCCTTTCTGAGAAGTCGGATATCACCTCTGAGCTTACGCTTCCTATCTCTAATAACACGGTCGTAGGTGACCTCTTTCGTTACCTTCCCCACCATCAGCCGTGCTTTACAAGAACCATTTATACCAGAAAAATCACTTATCCATTTTTCTATTTGCTCAGATGACATTTGGTTAAACTGCTTGAACTGTTTTGTCCCCCATTCCCCGGTTGCCTTAGAGGACTTAAGTACATTCTGCACTGACCAGGAAATGGGATTTAATGAGTGGTTTACTATCAGATTACCCAAATTAGCCTCATGCTCCAAAGGGGTGGAGCACCCCATACTCATAATCAGGGGATCATGATCGCTCCATTCGCTTTCCTTAACCACCATGTCCAAGACAATGGATGCAACCTCCGCACTGGTGAAAATATAATCAAGGGTACTCCCAGTCCTCCCGTTACTCCAGGTATGCTTGCCAGGCCTGTCACTTCCCGTTCGCCCATTAATTATTTTAAGATCCCAGCATTCAAAGAAGCCCCTCCAACAGTCCCCCTCCCTATCGGTAGATGTATGCTTCCAGAGGCTATCATGACTTAAGTACGGGTTATTACCAGTGCAGCCTCCACAATTGATCCGACAATTTAGATCCCCAGCCACAATAACAAGATATTTCTCATTACTCAGTTTCCAATTACCCAGGAGTTTGTGCAGAGCTTCTTGAATATAATCTCTATGTTTAGCACCAGGGGGGTTATATATGTTTATTATCATCAATTCTTCCCACATAGTTTTTATACTGAGGGACACTACCACCGCACATATAAAGTTGTTATTGCCCAATGGGATCATTTTGCATTGAATGTTATTCGAAACCCCAATTAATAAACCCCCAAAAGGGCGTCCACACGCTCCTTTCTGGGCCAAAATATGGTACATAGAATAGCCATCTATGGCCGTAGGAGACAGCAGCCAAGTTTCTTGCAACAAAACAATGGGATACTTATTAATAAGGGCAAGAGAGCCCTTATCCGTGAGAAAATATTGGTGGCCATGAGTATTCCAACTCAATAGGGAATAATCTCATGGCTGTTGTAATACCATAGGCAGCAAATCTGCCAGCCATTTCAAAGTGTTCTGAATGTCAACCAGCAAAACCTTCTTTGTCGATGATTGGGCTGGTCTGCAGCCCTTATTCTTAGATGCCACATGTTCCTCACTGGGGAGGGTGGGGTCTTCCTTCTCCTTGCTGACATCAACCTCCATACCTACCTGCATTAAACATTCCTTATGACTCTAGATCAATTGGGCCGAAGCCAAAACACAACAGTGTAGGGCTGTGACATTAGGGTTACACACCCTGAGTGGTTCCATGAAGAAGAAGTCTTCTGAGCGTATGACACGCAACTGTGGAATCCGATGTAGTTTGGTCAAGACCTCAGTTCTGTTCAGCCACTTGTCCCTTTTCTTTTGATTTAGATTTTTAATAATGCAGATTTTACTTGCATTGGGGTCATCTAATTTAATTTCCACTAGAGGTTCTTGATGCTCCTCTTCCTCGGCTTTCCCGTTCATACAAGGTTTTGAGCATTTTGTGGATTCATCGATTATGCTGGCCGAAAGTTCTAATTCTGTGTCTTCCAGGACCGTATTCGTGGCATCCTGTGTTGTATTTGGAATTATCCAGCTTGTCAGAGTCCCAGACCCTTTTTTCGTACGCTTCTTTGCTTTCCGGACCCTTTTTTTTGCTTTTTTAGAGCGAGCAGCAGGCGCATTAATGGCTGGTAGAGGAGAAGCAATTTCAACCACTGCATTTTTAGCGGCTTCCCGTTTCAGTTGTCGACGTTGTTTTTTATTCAGAGGAGCTTTCTCTCTAGCCTCATCAAGCTCCTCCTGGTTACCCTTTTCCAACAGAGCCTCAGGTTCAAGATCCCCCTTTGGTGCAGAGGGTGTTAGTGGCACCTTCTCGATATCCCCATTTGGGTTGGGTAGCCCTAACTGGATAATGGAGTTTGTGTGGATCCTCCCGCACAGTTTTAATAGAATCTTTAAAGCAAATTGTACGGAAGCCACAGACGCCTTCAATTCGACTATAGCTGTGCTATTTAGGCCTTCAAGGGACCCGCTCCCCCCCCTATCAGAGTGCTCCAGCTCTTCAGGCTCAATGAAGAGGTTGGGGGAGGCCGATAGTCACCCCATGGTAGGCACTACTGGTGAGATAGGAGTGGGGTGAATAAGGTGAATACCTGACAGGTTTGAAGTCGATTTACCCGTTTGTTTGGGGCTTTGTGTCCCTCTAACACTCTGCAGATCCTCATATGCAGGGTTAAGGACTTGTGCTTCTACCACTATTGGGCTTTTTTTTTTGCTGATGTAGGGGGCCTATTAAATGTAGCCATCGATTTTTGAATGGATAAGCATAAGTCCAATAGTGAATTGTTATCGATGTCATTAAAGTTGGTAGAGTCAAGGGCTCCACTGTTATTATGTGGGGGTGAGTGGTTCCCATCTTCAGATGCAGTTTTATCCACATGGGGGGGTCACTCTAGGGGTGCTTTTCCCGAATATGGGCGGGATAGTTCCTTTGTTCGGTACATCACTCGCCCCTTTCATCATGCCGTTCTTTGCAACTTTGGGGTGTGGTTTCACCGTTTTCTCCAAATTTCCTTTGCGCAAATTATACCTGGAATTCGCAGGTTTTGTTTTAGTCATTATGCTTTTGGTTGGCACCGCTATACTCTAATCACGTATAAGCACCAGGGTCCGTGTCAAAGGCGTGATATGAATACTGATATGCAAGCGCCGCCTATCTTATGTGGACACCCACTCCGTGGGTTTCACAGTCCACTAGCACAGTTGCAGCCAGATGGGATCAAAGAGGGAATACACCCTCCGCAGTCTCCCGTCCTGTAGTGAGTAATCACAGTGATACGTTTGTTAATGTTTCTCCTTACCGCTCATGAGGAGGTTAACTTGTGTAGATCCAGGAAGGGATAGGGCCTCCTGCCCGCCGCAGCCCACAAGTGACCACAGGTCGTGTCAACAGCCAGGTGCTGCCGGACGCTCACCCAAGACATACAAGCACCCACGGACTCCCACGCAGGGCCGTCTCTGCTTGCCTCTTCGGCAGCTCCCACAGCTCTGCGGCTCCCACAGGGTTCAGGAAGTCACACAATCCGGCTTCCAAACCGCCTGCAGCATCTCCGCCGCGCAACACCTCCTCCAGGCACACAATGGTACGGCGGTTCCGAGGGCAAAACAAACATACTCTCCAATGCTCCGAGGCTCCGAAGCTCCACAACCTTAGAGGAAAGAACCCAGAAAACGTCTCGTTACGACTCGTTAGTCTCATGAGGTACCAACATATGAAGGAAGTTGGAAGGCGGACTTCAGATGAAGAATGTTTCGTTTGTGCACTTCTGCCATACAGTATGGGAAAGTCAAAAATCTACTTAGCTGTTGAAATAGATGTTAAGACAGCACACTGTCTGTCACATAAAGCAATGTGCATGACCAGAAGTCAGTTTATGGGAAGTGATGCTTTGCTCAAATGGGTGACTGAAGCAACTGATCCAAATGAAGATGATTATGTCCAAGACATAAAAACGAGAAATAATGGCAAAATTAAGAATACTGTGTTCAGATATGAGAAGCCTGGCGTAAAAGGACCAGAGATCAGAAGAGAAGCAAACAAATAATTGGACATCAAAGGAAATTCTACAGAAGACAAATGCAAATCTGGGGAACAGTATTGTCTCCAGACGGTTGGGAGAAAGGAGTGGTGATCTACAGAGCATGGATGATCATTGGATACCACAAAGAAACAATCAAGAATGCAAAAATGTCATGCAAGCCATTATGGCCGAAGCTTGCCAGACCGCTAACATGGGTCAAAGTGCCATTGGATAATTCAAAGCTATGCTTCAGAAACAATGGTACAAGAACAATGGGAGCGAATCAGAACTGTGGACGAATTTTCGATGCAACAGGAATGATGCATGGAACTGGAGTGATCATGGATCACTATTGGGTGTGTGGATTGATCCAAAGCGTATTTCAGATTGCAAAAGAATTTGGGAGGTATATGTACATTGGTGAATGTTCATGTACCAGCGTTGGTGATTCCAAAAAGTATCTGAATATTGACAATTTCCCGAAAGCAGATGCTCACCTGAGAAAGAAGAAATCTAAAGATAAGCTGAATGAAGAGAAAAAATTGCTTCTCTGCCAAAGGATTCAGGTTGGAGCAAATACTAAATGGTTGCAGATAACCAGATGCAGAGTTACTGCAGACCATAAACACGACCATAAAAGGATTCAATGCAATCAGAGAAGGGTTGAGAGCAATCCGACTGATGACACTCCAGAACAGATATGTCTTAGACATGATTACAGCTATGGATGGAGGTGTTTGTGCAAAAATCGGAAAATCATGTTGCACATTTATACCTTCACATGACGACAAGAACGGAACCTTAACGGAGGCCATAGGCATGCTGACAAAACTACAGAATTAGATGATAAATGAAGTTGACGTAGTTGACGATGACAGTTGCTTTGGAGCACTGTTTTCATGGGTTCCACAATGGATGGCATATGTATTCACGTTTTTAGGAGCCCTGTTGGTGATGATATTACTTGGATTCTGTGTGATCAAGCTAATAATCTCACAATGCCAGAAGACTCCAAAGAAAGCCATAGGGATTAAGATTATGATTGATGTTGACCTGGACCTGAATGATGAAGATATAAGAGACTTTGTGAAGGCAAGCATTTATGCACCCGAGGGAAAACAATTCCTATATCCAAAGAATCATAGAAAATATGTGGGAAGATGGATCTATTGCAGTTCAAGTGGAGAATGCCAGCTGATGACCTGGAACAAGGATGAACACTTAAGAACAGCAAGATGCTTGAATGGAGTCATAAAGATATGGACCCCAAGGAAGCATTTCTTCAGATCAAAATGTCTGGACCCAGAGGAGGAAGCAAGATTGGATGCAAAGAAACAAGAGAGAGTGGTCAATGAATTGCCCAGAGGGTGAGTGAAGAGGAAGTGCCAAGTATCGTCCCCACTCCAGCTGCCCCCCTCCCATTACCTATTGAGTTCACACCAAAATATGTGACGTATGAAGAACAGGTAAATCAGCATGGAGCCGCATATGGGCTCTGCCCAGTGCCTATCAGAATAACAGTACCTATTGAAGTACCGAAACCTGATAAAACCTGGACAGTAAGGTATCTATTGAGAAAGCCATATTCACAGTCAAGACAATATGACGGTTGTCAGAAGGGAATACGCGAAGAAACCAAGAAGATAATGAAGGAAGATGAATCGGAAAGACGCACATATAGGAGATTTAGTGACCTAAGAATGCCGACAAAAGACAAGAATATAAGAAGATACTATGGATAAGTGACATCTTGAGCCCACGATGAAGAAATTGATGTCAAGATGCAGAAACCTATGCCACATAGATGATGAAGATATTCAGTTAGTTTATAAGTGTACAGATGCAAGTAACTGCAAGAGGCAAAGAAATCATGAATCTTGCTTATGCTTAATAGTAAACAGAATGCGGCACTCGCCAATATGTACAAATACATATACCTCAAAAGCACTTTATGTATAAGTATAATTCCACTACGCACATGAGCAGAATTGAACAAAGGATACTAAAGGCCTCAAAAGGAGTGTATCGCAGTAGGAAAATTGAGAATCAAGGCAGCATGAAACCCAACTGAGGATGATCATGCCAAGAAGCTGAGGTCTTATCTGGCTGGAAAAGGCTGACAGTGGATACAATTAAGGAGAAAAGTACAGAAAATCCTGTTCAGAAAGGTCAAGATAAGCCACAGATGGCGGAGCACAGGAAGAATTAAATCAAATATCCAAAATGACACAGAGAAAAAGCCAATTTCACGGTGTCCAGTCACGTGACAAGGCAGGCTGGAAGAGTGAGACTTTCACACCTATGCATGGATCCCCGCCATGCCTATACTCCTTAAAAGTTCTCAAGATCACAGAGCAGACTCAAGGCCAAAATACAAAGCAGTAATTGACACATGGCTACTGAGGTGATGATTGATTGTAACCTAATTGGTGTAGAGCTGGGGTGAAGGCGAGCTCCTCTGCACCTGGATGTTCCTTCTGCGTGCTGCTAGACATAGATGGAAAAGTATGAGTGGGGTTGATGCCAACCCAATCATAGTGGACCATGTAATCTAGGGTCCTCTAGTAAGTAGAGCCAATGGGACGTCGTACTTTTAGTGATGTTCGTAGTGACCATTTTGAAGTGAGGGCTTAGTTGCCCCACCTGACATTGATTATCCAATCCCCTCTCCCCGTTACCACATACAGATATAGTACCTATGTTAAAGGTACCTTCCTATAAACAATCATGTTGCATGTTAGGTTTTTACGAGTTGCCACGTAGAATGATGTCTGAAAAGACTAATTATTGCTATAAATGCTGTGTTTTTTCTAAAAGTGAAGAGAGCGAGAAGATCTCTGATGTGTACTCCCTTTTTTATGAACTTGTCATTAAATGGACTCACGTTACCAACCTATTGAGTTGTCATAGTTATTTGATGCATGAATATGAATCTGCATCCCCATCTATCTCGAGGGTACTGCTACTCATCTTAAAGGGCTGTTTGGAGATCATCCAGTTCAATAGTATTCAGGAACAGTGGACTCTTGAAACGCAGGAACCGCAAGGAAAAACAGTGGCACTATTTTACCACATTTTATGTCAGGGATTTTCAGAACAAGTACAGAGACAGCTCAAGAAATTAGTGGGGATGGAAGTGAAGCCATGGGCAGAAATACAGTTGACCATAGTGCATCACTGTTGGCTGTTGCAGGAGAAAAATAGGAAGAGGGATGGTGCTAGAAAATCTGAGGAAGCCAAGTTAGTTCAGAAGAAATTGTCAAAGTACACCATTGAAGGGGCAATATAGACAAGCGTAGAAGGATTGGGAATGCAGCAAGTAGTGGGTACATCACAGGTGAATAATCAACGCAAAATGGATCAAGGAGGGAATGGGTTTGTATCATGAGGCAGAGGAATTGGCACAGAGGAAGGGGTGGTTTTCAAAGCAACCAAGGCAGTTTCCAGAATATGCAGAATGATAATCAAAATGTGCAATAAGGATTTAATCAAGGGGGACAAATCAGAATAGTTCCAACTGTATGTTGGACATGTGGGATGACAGGGCACATCGCGTGCATGTGTGGAAGTCAAGGGTATGTACAGAATGGGCAATTCTCAAGAGGGGGGACAGCTTATCCTCCAGAATAAAGCTCACAAACTAGGAATGGGTTGTACCAAGATGAGACAGTGTATAAAGCACAAGTGCTGCAAATGCAACAGGCAATGCAGCAACAGCAAGCACCATTGAATCCACTGCAAGGCAGTTGCAGCAGGCACTTATGCAGATACAGCAGAATACAAACATGGTACAGTTATTGACACCTAGAGTAGGGGGTGTCACTGTGGTGGGAGGAAGTACTTTTACAGTTACAGGGATATGCATGTATCCACCATAGGACAGCTCACAGGGCAACTTGATGTGTTCAATACTATCAGTGACACCAGAACCCCAAGAGGAACCAAGGGTTGATGTGACGATAACAGGAACATCCTTTTTGTTTTTAGTAGACACTGGGGCTACTCATTCTTGTATATGAGAGGGAAAATACCCAATGTCAGTAAATTCCATGAATACTCAACGATTCTCTGGAGCTATGAGTCGAGTTCCTTTCACTGACGAATTACCAGTCTCTATAGGAGAGTGTGACATGTCTGTTCCATTATTGTATTCAAGGCAGACACCAGTTAACATTCTAGGACAAGATTTAATGACGAACATTAATATGAAGACTTCTGTTACTGATGAAGGCATAGTGTGTTCTACTCCAGGGATACATTATATGCATGTGGGCAAATTTATATTGGCATTTGCAGGGCAAATGGCACTGCGAGGAATGCCACTAGAGCCAGATGTTTTTCTTTATGGGGTACACATTTTGTTGACAAGGCTACCTGGCTTAGTGGTTAAGATTATGAGAATACTTGATGAATTTGTGTTCGGGCCACAGATACCTGTGGATGAAGAGGGGGGACAGACTATTCCCCTAGAGTTAAATGAAGCTATAGTGCGAGGGGAAATGGCCATGCTCGAAGGAACAGATGATGCGGGCAGGCCATGGAGAACAGTGAATGCCATTGGGGAAGAGTATAGACTGACTGACATCACTGACAAAGACATGTTTAGAGATGATCCATCAGATGATGAAGTAATATTCGATATGAGTATAACATATTGGATCAGAATAGAGAAAACAGAGATCCCACAGTGAATGGTAATAGTGCAGCAGCGTCCATCATTTTTTTATGAAGATTTGGAAAAAGTACCAAACTCGTTACGGACTACAGCCCTTATGAGGTAGGCCTATTGATGGGGTTAGGGGAGGTCAAGATAAAGTTGAAGCCAGGAGCAATTTTACCTCGAGCAAAACAGTACCCAATGTCTTGAGAGGCAGATGAGGGTATTTTAGACTATTTCAGCCCTGGTGGAACAAGGCATTTAAGTGACATTAGAGTCACCGTGCAACACCGTGGTATATCCAATCAAGAAATCAAAAGGGGAGACTCATACAATACATGAGACCGATTAACCAGATTGCAGAGGACAATATTATGCAGTATTCCAGCAGAAGCATGATATTTTATGGTGATTGACTTGAAAAATGCATTTTTCTCAATCCCTCTGCATAAGGACTCCCAAGACCTTACGTCATTTATGTTTTCCAAACTAGACTGAGAACCACCTGTTTTCCTCAAGGGTACTGTGAGTCTCCGTAGATCTTTAATGGGGTCCTCCAGATGGACCTAGGCAATATTGATTTGAAAAGCATTTTGATAGAGTGCGTAGATGATATTTTGGTTTTTAGCATGACAGAAGATGGATGCAGACAAGACTCGATTCAGTTAATGACTATCCTGGGAGACAAGGGGTATAATGTAGACAAAGAGAAATTGCAACATTGTCAAGAAGAAGTGTTCCATATAGGTCAGTTGATTTAACATGAGGGAAAGAGGGTCACACCTGAAAGAGCTGAGGCGATCATGAAAACACCAAAACCACACACTGTAAAGCACATCAACAGTTTTTGGGATTATGCAACTACATCAGAGCGTGTATGTTTGATTTTAGTTTGTACACAATACCCTTTTTGCAGGCTCTAAATAAACCACAAGTAGATAAGGAAAGCACAGAATGGACTGAGGACATGGAGGAAGGGTTTGCGAAACTAAAGAAAGCAATTTGTAGAGCTCCAGTTTTAGAAATTATGACGAGGCTTTCTTTTTATTTTCGCACACGAACGGGACAGTCATGACAGCTATGCTTACACAGAGAAATACACTAGGGTATAAGCCTCTGGCATATTATAGTGGGATTATGGATCCAGTTATGAAAGGTAATTTTATTTATTTTATTACCTTCATAAAGTGCACAAAACAGCCCTCAGGCTTCGTGGTGCTGTTACATGCAAGGCTTGCTTAGTGTCCTTGCTAACAGTCGCTGGCAGCAGCCACATTCGCAATTGAAAAGTCTACCAGTATTGTAATGGGGTGTTCTATGACACTCTTTGTGGAGCATGCTTTGTTTGCCATTTAGGAAAAACCTCAGAGTACATTGACATCTCAGAGAGCTCCTGCGTGTGAGCTGGTTATATCAAATCCAGTAATCAAAATAGTCAGATGTAAAATAGTGAACTCTGCCACGTTTGTAGCTTAGCCTGTGGCAGAGGGTGAACATGTGCATGACTGAGCAAATTACAAATAATTCTAAGATTACATCCTGTGTGTAAAGGAACATACATTAGCATTGGGTGAAATTCTCTTTATTGATGGTTCTTCAAAAATCAATCAAACTTATCGGGAAATGCATTCTGGCCCAGCTGTGGTGAGACACAGAACCAATGGTGAATTTGAGGTTTTAGCAAGTGCGCGAATACCGTCTCTCTTTTCAGCCCAAGCAGCAGAATCGGTGGGGCTTATTGTTGCGCTCAAAATTCATGCAGGGCAGGAAGTGATGTTGTACCATGACTCCGCCTATGTGACATCAACCGTGCATGCAGGGCTAGCACATTGGAAAAGGAGGGCTACCTCCAATCGGAGGCACTCCAGTGCAACACGCATCATTATTGGGCAGGCTTATTAAGGCACTACAACTCCCAGTATCCATTGTAATAGTTAAATGCGCAGCACATACTACGTGAACTGACTTTATCTCTTGCGGGAACGAAGCCACAGACGTAGAGGCCAAAAGGGTTGCATATTCACCAGATATTTCAAATTTTTATACTCCAGATGTAAAGGAGAAGGTCATCACAATCATGATAGTAAATTAAGGGTTTAATCATTTATTGAGAACACAGTTGATGGAAGTTCAGGGCAGTGCATCGCAGGAAGAGCAAAAGCTATGGAAACGAAGGGGGTGTTCTTTATCTCCCTCCAAAGCATTATGGCAGCAAAACAGCACTGGAAATCCGGTGATGCCAGTAGCATTGTTAAAGGTAGCGCTTGGACAGCTGCACTACCCTGCTCCTGTAACTAGGGAAAGCCTTGCAGAAGCTATTGCGGGAGACTGGTTCGTACCAAACCTGTTCGAACACGTTGCATTTTATGTTATAAATTGCAATGTATGTCAAAGGTTTACCGCTGGGCATACACTGCAAACGATTAGAGGAGTTTTTCCTCGACTGAATTGTCCTTTTCAGCATTTACATATCGATTATGTTGACATGCTGCAAGTATGTAGTGGATACAGGTATATGATAGTGGTGGTGTGTCCCTTTTCGAGGTGGATCGAAGCAGGTCCTTATACACACCCTGATGCCACTTGTGCAGTGAAGTTTTTAGTCCGAGAAGTCTTTCCCAGATGGGGAGTGTGTGAGGTGCTGACATTCGACAATAGACCCATTTTGTTAATGAGGTATTTTAACAGATTAGCCTATAGTTAAGTGTAAAACGCAAGTTTTCAAATGCTTATTACCAGCAAGGGAACGGGAGATGAGAGAGACTCAACCGTCTCCTTAAAAGAAGAATTGTAAAACTCAAATTGACACCGAAGAAGGGATGGCTGCATTGCCTACCCATTCAGCAGCAACATCCTCACCTTGGACGCAAGACGACACGGAGCAACACAGGTTCAATCCGCGGGTCCACGCTTAGAAACCTCTGAGTTTTAAGCACAATATAAATAACCTATCATATCATATCATATCATTATATGCATTAAGAAATCAGCCTGGGTCGGACCACCACCTCACAACCCACAAGCTAGTGACAGGAAGGCAAATGAGAATCCCTTTGTCTCCTCCATCGAAGAGCAGAAGTGATGCCCAGAAGACTGCAGAAATGTTAGCAAATGAGTTACGTGCTTATTTGACATGTATGACCGCTAGTATCTCTGTCATTTCAGATCAACTGAAACACCAGGGATGTCGGTCTCAGGACACAGATGAAGACCATTCAGCAACCAGAGCTTCGGAACTACTAACTGTACCCAGACTTTTTTTGGAGATTCAGTCCTAATACAACATGTTACCAGGAGGTGGCAAAAGCCACACCTGAGTGGTCCCTACTTTGTGGTAAACATTACTCCCTCAGCAATAAAAGTCCAAGAGAGACGCACTTGGATCCATTTGATAGACGTAAAGCCATATGCTGCTGAGACCGACACACCCAGACTTTCGATTCGGAAGCAAGACAAGAAGAAGTTCAGCATGTGCAGACCCGATCAATGATGAGGAAGAAGGATGCTAAGGTTGCTGGTTAAATAAATGCAAGTGTGCATTTGGACTGTTGCTCACCCCGGACACTCTTTATAGATATTATAGCAGGAGTGCGAACTCAGTTCTTGAGTCACAGGAATCTTTTGTATTGGACTTATAAAAAGTGTTGACGTACTATAAATATGCCAAACCTAGAGTTCGAATTTGACGATGGAAACGTGAGCTGTTTCCAGACTCGTTCCTCACTGAGTTTTTGTTTGGTTCATTCAATGGTCCTGATGGATGTTGATGCCCATAGGCTCCTTCTCGCTGTTTTCGTTTTCATTCTTCGAGCTTATCCTTCTCTTGTTTTGATTGATTGATTTTTTATTTGTATAGCGCCTATACACAGTGGGCCTCATTACGAGGTAGGAGGTAGCCATGGTGCTATTAGCACCATGGCTACACCTTACTGCATTCCGGTTACGGGTTCTCGAAATAGGGACTTACCGGGTCATTCCAACCTTGGAGGACCTGGTAAATGTCATGATGCCTACCTCCAAGGAGCCAGGTCCGACCCAGCGACCCCAGAGGCAGGCATCATTTCCCCCAGGGGAGTGCCAGCGGGCCCAAGCTGGGGCCCTTTGGACGCAGTCCTGGCGCCTTAGGCGCCAGGCTCATGTTGAACCTCTGTCCTGGCGCCTTAGGCGCCATGCTCATAAAGCTAGACATGTGTTCAAGTGTTTTAATGTGCACTTACCTGATGCAAACCATGCTGCCACATCCAGGCCCTCTTGAGGCCTGAATGGAACTACTTTACCGGTGGGACTACTTTCCACCCGGGTGTGGTCGGGGAAGGATACATACCTGATCGGAGGAAGGATACACACTTGGGACTTCTTCCAAAGCTATTTAAACCACACCCGATCAGCAACTCACGCTTCGCGTTGTTCTGCTCCTCGCAGCTGGACGCTCACCGTGTCAGCTCCTGCATCTGGACTTCAGCCACGCCTGTCAGCATCTTGGGTCACCTGCAAAGGGAGACATCACCGATGATCCTGAAAGGGAAGACATAATTTTTAAAAGCATTTCGTTACGATCGCTGCAGCGCTGCATTTCACTCACCTTTCCCGGGTTCCTCCATCTTCAGCAGCGATCATCCGGATACACAGCCACTTCCCAGAGCCTAGAGAAAAAGACAAGAATAAGAGGTGAGAGAAGGAAGGGAATAAGACTTACCTGTTGGGTCATTCCCATTTCATTTCGGGTCTTGCCGCTTCCAGGCATTTTCCGGACCCCGGCCCCTATGGGGAAAAAAGACAAAGACATTGAATGAGCGTATGCAAAGACAGTTCCCGAGCGCTCATCCAGAACTAACCTGCCATTTACTGGAACTGGAACTGCACGTTTCACTTCGGGTCGGCGCCATATCTCCGGCATTCCGAACCCCGGCCCCTAAGGGGAAAAAAGACATAAGCATTAGCGCTTGCAGCAAAAAGACAAAGAACATTATTATTAAGCTTGGACTTTTGAACTTGCAACAGAACTTTTACAGAGCCTTACCTGAATAGTCAAGCTTACCTGAACTCCCAACAATCCCCAATCCAGTGAAGTAACTGGGTTTCAACGCGCCCCTGCATCAGAAGCAGGATGGAGAGCTCATCCTTCCTGACCCTAAGGTGAGACTTCACGGGGAATCGTGGAAGGGTATCGTGGAGGGTTGGAAGAGAGTGGGAGGCTTGAGCATAACTCAGTCAGTAGGTAATACTCCCTTTTCACGCACAGGGGAATATTCCTGCGAGCCGGAGAAGCCAGAGTAGAGGGCCCTTCCTGTCCATCTTCAGAGTCCTGCGCTTCACCATTGAAGAAGCATCAGCACTCGAAGCCAGACCTGCGCCTCCGTGGGAATCAGGTGAGCGTTACAGTAAATCCCCATTCCGAGAACCATTCCCCATTCCCATTCAAGCCCCCATAGGGCTCAATGGGAATGGGGATGGAGCTAATAACGGGCCCGCTAATAGAGGGCCCGTTATTATCTCCCTGATCCCTTAGTGGCTCCCGATAAGGGTGCCTGGTAAAACCAGGCGCCCATAGCGGTAGCTGCTAAGAGACCTAGGAATATGGAGGTAAGGGGTTACCGGCACGCTTACCGGTGCCAGTAACTCCTTACCTCCAACCTCGTAATGAGGCCCAGTGTGTTTCAAAGCACTTCAAGGCAGGAGGGTACATGGGAGGAAACAGTTACATTCTTACAGGACCGTGAAACAAATCACAATGTGAAAAACAACTATCATGTCATAAGCGATAGTACAATTGCATGGAAAAATAAGGGAGAGGGGAGGAAGGAAAAAAGGAGACAATACTAGCAGTAACATTACTATGCCTGACGACAATTGTTGCATTGCAAGAGTGACAAGAGGAGGGGGAAGGAGGGGCAGTGTGGGGAAGGGGAGAGAAGGGAAAAGGAGAGGAATTCACCATTGACTATCTTAACGGGCCAACGCATGATCAAGGTAGTGCTGGGAGGGAGTGGGAGGAGAGAGCAAGAAGGGAAGAGGGGGGACAGACAAGCTGTTATCAAAGGTCAAGAGACAATGATAAGAGTAAGTGATAAAATGAAGAAAGGTGAAGGGGAAGAGGAGGGCAAGAAGGCTGAAAAGACAGACTTAGGGGACCAAGTGGGGGACACAACAGTAGGAAAAAGGGGCACGAAGGGGGCACAGGGACCAAAGGGGGCACACAGCGGGACACAGGGACCAGAGGGAGGACACAGCGGGACACGGGGACTCAAGGGGGCCCACAGCGGGAGACACGGACCAGAGGGGGCACACAGTGGGACACAGGAACCAGAGGGGGCTGTCATGATCTCTGCTTCCAAAAGGTCAGGGTTTTCCCAACTCCCTTGGAAGCAGATCCATAACCCAGGTTCCGAGTGCCAACCAGTCCCAATTGGGACCTTTTGGACCCAGTCCTGGCGCCAGTGGGACCAGGCTCATAAATATGCCCAGTCCCAGCGCTGGAAGCGCCGGGCTCATAATGCTTGGGTGGACTTACCTGCAGCAGACCATGCTGCTTACTTGCCTGCCAGTTGAGCCTCTGATCCTCTTCTGTTTGGAACTACTTTTCCTGTTGGGTGGGGCAGGAGCCACTCCCTAGATTCAGAACACTGGAACTCTTCCGGAAAGCAGGAACTCTTTTCTTACCTAGGCGTGGCTGTGGAAGGAGACACCTAAGCACTACAGGAGGCTATTTAAACCACACCCGATGGATGAATCTTGCTTTGCGTTATTCTGCATCCTCTGCAGCAGAACGCTCATCGTGTCTTCTGCATCTGATCCTGGGCCTAAGGAAAAAGGCTTACCATCCTGAATCCAGTCTTCAGCAACACCTATAAAGACAAGAAAGAACAGGTTAGCATTACAGTCTTCAGTGACAGCTCTTCACTTACCTGGTCCATCGGCTGTCACCAACGCCTCGCGCTGCATTCCGGCATCTGAAAGACAAAAGCTTACCAACTCTTCGCACGCTCCGGAGGCCTTCGGCGCTGCATCCCGCATCTGAAAGACAAAACAAGGTGCGTTTAAAGACATTGGGGAACTTTAATACTCACGTGCCATTACTCCTTTCCACATCTAACCCAGTGGGTATTCCGGCACCCTGCAGCCACTCCGAATTTGTACCTGCAAAATAAAAAGACAGTTAGAGCACATCGTGAAGCAGGCAACAAGCGCTTACTTACGTGCTTCCAGGCGCTTCTATTCATCACACGGGCTCCATCTTCAACTCACTTCAGCCCGTCATCCGCCATCGTCGGAACCCTGCAAAACAAGAGACATCATTACTAAAGACTTTAAAGACATTAGAATTACTCGAAACTTACCGTTCGTGCAGTAAACGACAGACAGCAGTCCTCTGAAGTCAAGAGGCCTGCTCCCCTTATCCAGTGAAGAAACTGGTTACAGCACCCTGCCCCGAGGCAGATGGAGAGCACGGCGTTCACTTACCTAAGGTGAGAGCGTTAACCTTTGGGGTTCTACAGGAGAAGAGAAAGGGAAGAAGAGAGAGACATTCAATAACCCAGTTCCTTAATCCCATATTTTCTATCTGCAGACATCTTACCCTTCAAGTCAGACATACAGTGTACAGAGGTCCAGCCCAAAGAGCCAGCCGTGTGTTACACATCACCTTTGAAGATACGGTATACGCCCAGTCAAGACCGGCGCCTCTACGGGAATCAGGTGAGCGTTACAGAACGCAAAGCCTACCACAAAACTCCCGTCCAGGCGCTGTGGAAACCTCGGATACCGACCAGCTAGCCCAGTTACTTGGGGAACTAAGGGCAGAAGTGCATGCAGCCCGTCAGGAAACGAACGCTCTAAGAAGGGAACTGATTATTTCCAAGGAGCGAACAGGTGACCTCGCATTTCGTGATACCTATGGTCCTCATTAGCCCTGATAATCCGGATCGATTACATGCAATTGAAGCTTTTGTCGACAGCGGTGCCATCGGCAATTATGTGGATCATGAAATGGTTTTGAGGATGAATCTAACTCTTTGTCCCAAGGCTGTAAGGACGTCATTACTACGGTGGATGGTACGGAGATAGCCTCCGGGCCAGTAACGCATACCACTCAAGAGGTGACGCTAGTAAGTCAAGATGGACACCATGAGAAGATCGTGTTCGATGTGATCAAGGCCCCTCAGTTTCAGATTATTCTAGGAATACCTTGGTTAGAGAAACACAATCCTCTGATCGATTGGCGAGCAAGAACGGTCCAGTTTCCAGAATGTGTCTCTACTTGTCACCCTCCACCTGGTGTTGCACTGGCAGCAATTTCTTCAGAGACTCCCCAGTTACCTCCTGAATACCTAGAATACCGAGATGTTTTCCGGAAGGATCAGGCTAACTCTCTGCCTCCTCATAGGTCTTATGACTGCCAGATAGACCTGATACCTGGATCTACTCCTCCTTGTAGTAGAATTTATGCCCTCACCGAGCCTGAGAACCTTCACCTTCAACAATACCTGGATCAATACCTGGCAAATGGGTTTATTCGTCCTTCCAAGTCCCCTGCTTCTTCAGCTTTGTTCTTCGTTCCAAAAAAGGAAGGAGACCTTAGAACTTGTATAGATTATCGCTCCCTGAACCAGATCACCGTTAAGAATAGATATCCGTTACCTTTGATCCCTGAACTCCTGGACCAAGTCAGAAAAGCATGCATATATACAAAGCTGGATCTTAGAGGAGCTTACCACTTGGTACGAGTAAAAGAGGGCGATGAATGGAAGACGGCCTTCCGCACCAAGTATGGGCTATTTGAATATCAGGGCATGCCCTTCGGACTTTGCAATGCCCCGGCCGCCTTTCAATATTTTATGAACGATGTCCTCAGAGAGCTCATAGATGTGTGTGTTGTTATTTACATTGACGACATCCTTGTTTATTCTTCATCGGAATCTGAACATCGGAAACACGTGAAAATGGTCCTCGAAAGATTGCGTCAACACAAACTTTTCGCTAAATTGGAAAAATGTGTTTTCAACGTGACTGAAGTTGAATTCTTGGGATTCATATTATCACCTGGCGGAGTGCGTATGGATTCAAAGAAGGTCGATGCAGTTCTCAAATGGCCATCACCATCCTCCGTAAAAGATGTGCAAAGCATGTTAGGCTTCGCTAACTTTTACCGCAGGTTTATCCCCGAATTCTCTCGAATAGTCCAGCCCATCACTGCCTTGTTAAAGAAAAACAAACGTTTTGAATGGTCTACCGAGGCGGAACAAGCTTTCCAGGATTTGAAGACTAAATTTATCTCTGCACCAATCTTAAAACACCCTCACCCCGAACTCCCCTACATCGTGGAAACTGATGCTTCAAGCCTTGCCATGGGGGCAGTTCTATCACAAAAGGACCCGGTAACCAATCAGTTGCATCCCGTGGCATTTTGGTCCCGCAAATTCTCGCCTCCTGAAATCAATTACACGATTACTGACAAGGAACTTCTGGCTATCAAGTCTGCCTTTAAGGCTTGGCGGCATTATCTGCTGGGGGCCCGACACACCGTTACTGTGATTACGGATCACCGAAACCTGCAATATTTGAAAACCGCAAAAGCCCAATCCTCTAGACAACTCCGTTGGGCATTATTCTTTGCTGAGTTTGACTTCATAATTACCTATCGACCTTGTACAAAGAACGGTAAAGCTGATGCCCTTTCTCGGATGGGAGTGGAAGAACACTTGATCAACCCTAAACCTGTACCAATCATTCCCGAACAAAGAATTCTGGGTGTAATCGCCACAGAATCCATAGAGGAAGTTAAGGATAAAGCCAGGCAACTTGTAACTCCAGCAGACATACAGAATTGGCATCTGCAGGGAAAGGACTTTGCAGTAAAGGACAACTTATTGTATTTCCAAGAACGATTATACCTACCCAGCACAGATTTACAGAAAAAAGTAATCTCTTGTTATCACGATTCTTTAATGGAAGGACATCCCGGTATGGCCAAGACCTCAGAAAAGATCAAGCGCTACTTCTGGTGGCCGTCTTGGAAAAAAGATATCAGAGACTTTATAATGTCCTGTGGAGTATGCGCCCAAAACAAGAGTCAAAAGGAAAGACCAGCAGGCCTCTTACGCCCTATTGACATCCCACCTTGCCCTTGGCATACGCTTTCTATGGACTTCATCACCGATCTACCTCCATGCTCCGGATACAATACGATTCTAGTAATCGTGGACTTATTCTCCAAGATGGCGCATTTCATTCCGCTCAAAGGCTTGCCAACAGCAGCAACTCTGGCCCGAGAATTTCTCGAAAACATCGTCCGACTGCACGGTTTTCCTTCGGTTCTAATTTCGGATCGAGGTAGTCAATTTATTTCTCATTTTTGGCGAAGTTGCTGTCGGTCGGCTCAAATTGATGTGAGACTATCGACCAGTCACCACCCTCAGACCGACGGACAAACCGAGAGGACCAATCAAACTCTGGAACAGTATTTACGCTGCATGCTGCAACAAACTGAAAAAACTTGGAAAGACATCCTTTGGATAGCCGAATATGCCTACAATAACTCTGTCCATTCGGGAACTGGGAAAACCCCGTTTTTTCTTTTGTACGGCAGTCACCCTCGAACCTCGGAGTTGGATCCCCTCCAAGATCTTGAAACACCAGCAGTAGACTACCTGCATTCTACAATCACCCAAGCCTTTAAGGAAGCTGTTTCTCACCTTCAAAGGGCTAAAGAACAATACAAGAAAGGAGCAGATCAACATCGGAAGGAAGCCCCTCAATATCAAGTAGGGGATCAAGTCTGGTTATCCACCAAATATCTACCTCTAAAAGGGCCACGCACATTCAACCCAAGATACCTTGGTCCCTATTCCATCACTACCATAGTAAACCCAGTAGCGGTCAAGTTGGACTTGCCCCCGCACATGAAGATACATCCGGTCTTCCACGTCTCTCTATTAAAACCCGTGCAACCTCAAACCCGACTAACTAAATCTCCAAAACCTATCCTAGTTGATGGAGAACTCGAGTTTGAAGTCAAAAGCATTCTGGACTCCAAGATCTCCAAATCTAAACTATTTTACCTAATTGACTGGAAAGGCTACGGCCCCCAAGAGAGATCCTGGGAACCTGCTGAATATGTCCACGCTCCTCGCCTAATCAAAAGATTTCACCGAACATTTCCTGACAAGCCAAAACCCCCGGAGAAGCCCGGTTTGGGAGGGGCCTTGAGGGGGGTACTGTCATGATCTCTGCTTCCAAAAGGTCAGGGTTTTCCCAACTCCCTTGGAAGCAGATCCATAACCCAGGTTCCGAGTGCCAACCAGTCCCAATTGGGACCTTTTGGACCCAGTCCTGGCGCCAGTGGCACCAGGCTCATAAATATGCCCAGTCCCAGCGCTGGAAGCGCGGGCTCATAATGCTTGGGTGGACTTACCTGCAGCAGACCATGCTGCTTACTTGCCTGCCAGTTGAGCCTCTGATCCTCTTCTGTTTGGAACTACTTTTCCTGTTGGGTGGGGCAGGAGCCACTCCCTAGATTCAGAACACTGGAACTCTTCCGGAAAGCAGGAACTCTTTTCTTACCTAGGCGTGGCTGTGGAAGGAGACACCTAAGCACTACAGGAGGCTATTTAAACCACACCCGATGGATGAATCTTGCTTTGCGTTATTCTGCATCCTCTGCAGCAGAACGCTCATCGTGTCTTCTGCATCTGATCCTGGGCCTAAGGAAAAAGGCTTACCATCCTGAATCCAGTCTTCAGCAACACCTATAAAGACAAGAAAGAACAGGTTAGCATTACGGTCTTCAGTGACAGCTCTTCACTTACCTGGTCCATCGGCTGTCACCAGCGCCTCGCGCTGCATTCCGGCATCTGAAAGACAAAAGCTTACCAACTCTTCGCACGCTCCGGAGGCCTTCGGCGCTGCATCCCGCATCGGAAAGACAAAACAAGGTGCGTTTAAAGACATTTGGGAACTTTAATACTCACGTGCCATTACTCCTTTCCACATCTAACCCAGTTGGTATTCCGGCACCCTGCAGCCGCTCCGAATTTGTACCTGCAAAATAAAAAGACAGTTAGAGCACATCGTGAAGCAGGCAACAAGCGCTTACTTACATGCTTCCAGGCGCTTCTATTCATCACACGGGCTCCATCTTCAACTCACTTCAGCCCGTCATCCGCCATCGCCGGCACCCTGCAAAACAAGAGACATCATTACTAAAGACTTTAAAGACATTAGAATTACTCGAAACTTACAGTTCGTGCAGTAAACGACGGACAGCAGTCCTCTGAAGTCAAGAGGCCTGCTCCCCTTATCCAGTGAAGAAACTGGTTACAGCACCCTGCCCGGAGGCAGATGGAGAGCACGGCGTTCACTTACCTAAGGTGAGAGCGTTAACCTTTGGGGTTCTACAGGAGAAGAGAAAGGGAAGAAGAGAGAGACATTCAATAACCCAGTTCCTTAATCCCATATTTTCTATCTGCAGACATCTTACCCTTCGAGTCAGACATACAGTGCACTGAGGTCCAGCCCAAAGAGCCAGCCGTGTGTTACACATCACCTTTGAAGATACGGTATACGCCCAGTCAAGACCGGCGCCTCTACGGGAATCAGGTGAGCGTTACAGGGGCACACAGTGGGACATGTGTACCAGAGGGGGCACACAGCAGAACAAGGGGACCAGAGGGGGCGCACTTAACGGGACACAGGCACCAGAGGGGGCACACAGCGGGACACAGGGAACAGAGGGGGCACACCGCAGGACACAGGGACTAGAGGGGGCACACAGCGAGACAAGGGGACAGGAGGGGCACACAGCAGGACAAGGGGACCAGAGGGGGCACACAGCGGGACACAGGGTCCAGAGGGGGCACACAGCGGGACACGGGGACCAGAGGGGGCACACAGCAGGACACAGGAGTCATGGGCGGCTTTCAGCGATCCGTGGTGGACAGGGATACCCAGGGCCTCGTGTGGGCCTTCGGTAGTGGTGGCTGGCTCCCGCTTCCTGGTTGCTGTGATTGGCTTAAGAGCCAAGTACAACGAATGGGAGGGGGAGCAGGGCCAGGCCACACCAGCAGAGGAAGTGGAGAAACAATGATGACCATTTTAGAATGGCTTTAGTGCATGAGGAAGGCTGCAAAATGGCCATAAATACATAGAAAACAGAGGCAGTCTGTGAATTACACCAGAGGATCACAGATTACTCGTCGAGCAGCATCAGTGAAGCAAATCTAGAAGCATTTTTAGTCATTTCCCAATGCGGTGAAAAAGCGCCTGGCGAGCACTCCGCAATTCCTCCAAGGCTTAACCCAGGTCTTCGAGTTAGCAGGGTAGCATGTCGAGGCAGGTGGAGGCTTCCCACAGTGTCATCAGGAGAGAGAAGCAGGCAGCAGGGTGAATGCAAGAAAAATGAATGGCCTTGTGTGGGCCTTCGCTAGTGGTGGCCGGCTCTCGCCTCCCGGTTGCTGTGATTGGCTTAAGAGCCAAG
Source organism: Ambystoma mexicanum (assembly GCF_040938575.1). Classification (NCBI taxonomy): domain Eukaryota; kingdom Metazoa; phylum Chordata; class Amphibia; order Caudata; family Ambystomatidae; genus Ambystoma; species Ambystoma mexicanum. The sequence goes on along the minus strand of NC_090935.1, from coordinate 1,077,782,060 downwards.
TGCAACCAACGAGAGGGGAGAACAGGGCCAGGCCACACCAGCAGAGGAAGTGGAAAAACAATGATGGCCATTTTGGAATGGGTACAGTGGAGGAGGAAGGCTTCAAAATGCCCAGAAATACTTAGAAAACAGAGGCATTCCGTGAATTGCAATAGAAGATCAAGGATTACTCATCAAGCAGCATCAGAGAAGCGATTTTAGAAGAATTTGAGTAATTTCCCAATGCTGTGAAAAAGCACCAGCGAGCCTTCCATAATTCCTCCAAGACTTACCCCAGGTCTTCGAGTTAGCAGGGTAGCATGTAGAGGCAGGTGGAGGCCTCCCACAGTGACATCAGGAGAGATTAGCAGGCAGCTGGGTGAAGGCAGGAAGAATGAATGGCCTTGTGTGGGCCTTCATTAGTGGTGGTCGGCTCCCGCCTCCCGGTTCCTGTTATTGGCTTAGGAGCCAAGTGCAATCAATGGGAGGGGGGAGCAGGGCCAGGCCACACCAGCAGAGGAAGTGGAGAAACAATGATGGCCATTTTGGAATGGCTACAGTGCATGAGGAAGGCTGCAAAATGCCCAGAAATACATAGAAAACAGAGGTAGTTTGTGAATTACACTAGAGGATGAAGGATTACTCGTCGAGCGGCACCAGAGAAGCGAATTTCTAAGCATTTTTAGTCATTTCACAATGCAGTGAAAAAGCACCAACGAGCGCTCCATAATTCCTCCAAGACTTACCCCAGGTCTTCGAGTTAGCAGGGTAGCATGTAGAGGCAGGTGGAGACCTCCCAAAGTGTCATCATTAGAGAGGATCAGGCAGCTGGGTGAAGGCATGAACAATGATTTGCCTTGTGTGGACCTTCGGTAGTGGTGGCCGGCTCAGTGGGCACAGTGTTGATACACACACTTTTCTGCATGATCCTAAAAATGGCCTTGCAATAATGAGGCTTCTTATGGCGATAGTTAAACAGATCCTGCAGTTACTTGACCATTTAACAGAGTTGCCTGATTTAAAAGGTTTTTCCTTCCTTAAAGCAGTACACAGGCACAATGAGGAATGTCGAACATGGTACCGTTTTGGAAAGTGAGCAAACTCAATGACGTGTGGAGAATCATAATTGGTCGGGATTAATGTATTGGTGCAGAATATATGCATACTCAGCATTTATTGTTGTTTTCCTGATACTTTTGGTCCATGCTGTTTACTTCGTCAGTCCAAGCAAGGTAGAAATCCCTTTGATTCTTCCCACTCCAGTGACTCATGCTGAGGTGTCCATTACTGAAAGACCAAAGGCCTCATTACACGGATGACGGTAAGGGTTTACCGGTACCGGTAAGGGTACCAGTGCCAGTAAACCCTTACCGCCTTACTACGAGGTCCCTTTGTGGGTCCCTACCTTAACGGCTGGTTTTACCAGCCGTTAAGGAGGGGACCTGCAAAGGGACCTTGGAGGTAATTATGGTACCGCAATTTGCGGTACAGTAATTACCGCCTTCCCCATTCCCATTGAGCCCTATGGGGGCAAAAATGGGAATGGGGAAGTGCCATGGTGAATGGGGAATTACCGCCCCCACACACCTTGGAATAGGGCGGTAATTCCGCCATTCACCATGGCGGACTCAGTAAAATACCAGCGGCAACCATGGCGCTAATAGCGCCTTGGTGACCGCCTTCCGTGTAATGAGGCCCCAAGACTATTTGTAATTTTCCCCCACACTGGTAGCTCATGTAAGGTTGACTATTGCTAAAGCAAATGTAATGATGATCTCCCCTGTAGGGAGGACCATTACTGATATGCTTCTGGAGTGTTATGCAAGCATTCATTTTGCAAGGAGACTAATGAGAAACAAAGAGGAAGGTGACAATGGGATAAATACATACTTAGATAGTACAGCACACCTGGGTAGCAACATGCGTTGCTACGTTTGTACTCTCATGCCTTTTGCCATGAATACAGGCCGAACTTTCATTGCTAAAGAAATTCCAGAGTATGATGCCAGATGTCTCGTTCATCTTGCAGCGTGCATGACAAGAGACCAGTTTCGAGGAAATTGGGCCACTTTGTGATGGAGATCGGGATGGTCATTCCCATTGCAGGATGATTATATCAAGACTACACAAATGGAAAAACAAGATGCTTACGTATTCATGGTCAGGATGGGATAAAGTGGCCGTAGAGGAAATGAATAGAATGGACTGTCCTGACAAGGAAGAAAGGCCTTGAGCACCTGGATGCTGGGAACAAACTCAGACGTTAGTCTACGGACGAGTGAAAACAAAGAAAGGATGGGAAGAGGGACTGATGTTCTGTCCATCTCATCTATTGAAGTCATAATACATACAACAAGTAGTTTAGGTGAATGATGAGTGTTTAAAGTCATGGGCCGAACATGCAAGATTGTTGACATGGATAGAAGATGAATCAGGTCCAATGATGGTGATCTCATTGATAAATGTGACATTGTGCTTCCAGAGATAAGGGAAAAAGGTACATGGCAGCTAATGTAGGGTGCAATACTATAGTTGATGTCTCTAAAATGGGAGCAGGGACATCCATCCTAACGGATTGATACTGGGCCTGTGGATCTAGAGCTTATATGAAGTTGCCTGAGGATTGGGGAGGTAAATGCTCCATAATATCTATGCATGTTCCAGCGTTGGTGATCCCAAAAAGTGAGCTTAACATTGGAGAGTTTCCAAAAGCAGATGCTCACATGAGGAAGAGGAGATCAGTTGGATTTCTCAATTGAACAAAAAGGGAGAATTACTTTTCTGCAAAGTCTATAGAAGCCTTTGATTCTATTCTATATTAACACTGGCTGTTCAGTCAAACTGTTGCGGTATTCATAACTACCTTTATGCCAGTGATCCAGATGATGGCAATTGCAAACTGGTTGCAAATCATTCGCTGAGAGCTCTACTATAACAGGATTCAATGTTCTCAAGGATGAATTGTGAGCTCTATGATTGATGACCCTCAGAACAGATATGTCCTGGACATGATTACGGCGATGGATGGAGGTGTGTGTGCCAAAATCAGAGAATCATGTTGTACATTCCTACCTTCTCAGAATGATGAGAATGGGACCTTGACAGAGGACATAACACTGCTAACAAACTTGCATACCAAGATGGAAGATACATTGGAAGATATTAAAGATGACAGGTGGCTTGCATCGATCTTCTCATGGGTTCCACAATGAAAGTCGAATATCTTCAAGTTTCTCTGAGCACTACTAATCAGAATAATAATCACACAGTGCAGAGAGATAGCAAAGAAAGCAGTCGGAATGAAGATCATGATCGATGTTGATTCTGGGTTTGGAGCCAATGAGGTTACAGAGGAAGAAACCAGAAAATATATAGGAGCAAGCATTCTAGCACCTGAGGGAACAAAGTTCCTGTATCGAAGAGACCACAAAAGGTTTTGTGGGATGATGGATCTATTGCAGCCCGAATGGACAATATAGCCACATGACTTGGGGTATTGATAACTATGTAAAATAAGTAGGATCTCTGAAAGGGGTAGTGAAGACATGGACTCCAAAGAAGCACTATTTCAGATGAGGATGCCTAGACATGAAGAATGATGGGAGAGTGATCAATGAATCAACCAGAGGGGGGGTGTAAAGGAGGAGCAAATGCCTCTAATGGAAATCCCGCCCCCGTCTTGCCTATATGTTGGGAACCGGAAATTGTGACAAGCAAAACACCAGTAATGATACCTATAACATGAAAAGCCTTTGAGACAGGGTATCCATTGAGAAAACAGTTCTTCATGTATCCTCGGATTGCTGACAGCCTCTTAGGAGAGGTCTCGGACGAAGTGTAAAGATGAAAGAAAAAAGAGGTTGGTGATGTCAAATGAAGAAAAGATGACACACCAAGAAGAGATGCCAAGAGAGAAGGTGAATGGACCTTATAGAATCTGATGACAAAATAAAAAGTCGAGTAACATTTCATATGCGGAATGAAGATTATATAAATTGCTTTATAATTGTACAGATGATGCAACGCAAGTAGACTAAGTAACCATGAAAGCTGGCTATAAGTAGTGAATAGATTGCAGGCGATGCCGCCAATATATATATATATATATATATATATATATATATATATATATATATATATATATATATGTATAGAATCTGTTCCATGTCACATTTTAGCAAACCAGGACCACAGTAGCACAAGGGCTGAAAGTGTGGCACAGCAGAGAAAAGCAGCTGAGATGGAGGAAGAATCGAGAAGGCTTGTCTGGCCCAGTGTCAAGGGTTGAGGCAGCCAAGAAACTATCTATTCAAAGAAGATAACATGAACGTGAGAAGTAAGGAAAGCTCCAGTTGAGGTGCAATTAGAAGTCCTGTATTTTTCCACTTGCTGAGCTATGTAAGATGAGACTGGAATACCTACTTCAGTTAGGAATGAAATTGGAAACCCGGTCCTTTAAGTAGACACCACGCTAGCCAAATGCATACATATAACACAATACAAGCTATGCAGGGGATTGAGTCGTCTATGAGATTTTGGGATTGATTGCCAGTTTCACTGATGGGAAGGGTGGCACTGGTCAAGATGGTGATACTCCCAGGACTGCTATACCTTTTTGCTAATATTATGTACATGATCCCACACTCCTTCTTTAAGTCATTGGATTCACTTGTAAATGGGTTCCTTATGGGATGTAGATGCCATAAGATTGTGCTTCCCATGTTGCGACTTAGACATGTGGATGGTGGTATCCAGCTACCTTGGTTCGAGGTATATTACCTAGCGGAACAAGCACAGCATGTAGCTAAGTGGCTGGACGATGAAGAAATGCTGGACACCTCACTCATGATAGGTGCTATAAGACCGATGCTCCTGAAGGAGTACTTGTGGATTACAGAGTGCTGTCTACCAGATGCCCCAAACATATTAGCCCTGTGGGGGGGGGGCGAATATGGAGCCGGTTGGGGAACATATTGGACATGTGGCAGGCATACTCTATGTACATACCCCTAGCAGCTATGCTGTTTCAAAGCAGATGTGAGTTTCTTTAATTTCAGAGGTGGGAAGAAATGGACCTGGCTACCTGGGGAGATGTTTTTAGGGGTGACGTCTTCAGAGATTTTTCTGATGTAGTGGATAAATATTCGGCTTGCTAACTTTGCTATAAAACAATGGCCAGTGTGTCCTGAGGAACTCACATGTGTGGAAATATTGAATACGCTCTATTAAGAAGACGATGCGTGGAAACCTGTAACGCGCCTATATCAGAGCTTGGGAGGAGGACTTGGGATGTGTGATAGAGGATAGAGGGCGGGACGTTGCTGTTTGTAAAGAAGGTTTCTAGAAATGCAAGGCTTTGTCTATTACAGTTGAATGTTCTCTATAGAACATGTGTGACACCTCAGAAAGTGGCAAGCTTTAATAAACAGACACCTGGATGCCCTTGGTTTGGGGGAGAACCTGCAAACTTTAAGCATATGTTTTGGCTGTGCCCTTAAGTTCACTCATTTTGGCTCCAAATGCAACTTGCACTGGAGAAGGGAGCGGTACCACAATATGATTGGACCCATGTAGAATGTCTGCTTGGCGTTAAGCCACACTTGGATACATTTAAACATATAATTAAAGCTATTGACCTGGCTTCTGTTCTTGCAAAATGTAGAATTGCCATGTCGTGGAGAAATAGCTCTGGCCCACGTTATGCAGCCTGGTGGGGAGACTGGCTGAGATGGTCCATGGCAGAGCCCTGAGAAGGGGTCTAGCAGTACCCACGATAAGCCTTGAATCTTGGACGGCCTGTCTACATGCTATGCATATGCGCTCTGATGGCAAACCTCCATGAGTGGCCAGTACTGTTTGTATAGATTTATGAATGTTTTGAAAACAACAGTTTGCTTAGCTCAAACTTTCAGTTTTGGTAGTTGACATGCTATTGTCGCATGCCCTATGACCTCCTGTCCACTACATTGATTCCTTTTCTTTTTCTTTTTGCTCTGATGGATTTGCCAGCGCTTTCTTTGCCCTGCTCTTGCCTTGTATGTTGTTTAGTTGTTTTGTTTGATGTTTCTTTTTTATTTGCATCTTCAAAAAAAGTATTTGGAGATGCATGTGTTAGGGAACAACAACATATCCTGCGGGGGGGGGGGTACTTTGAAATGGTGGTTGGGGAGAACATGACAGTCATGTGGATTGGGGCCTCACTGTGTTTGTCATGTCGTTAGTGTGATGTGTTACTTGGGCATAATGGATGTTTCATCTGTGCTCGACGTTGATGGGTGGGCTCTTGTAGATGTGGGGAGGTGCTTTTGGATTGAAGTTTTTGACAGCTTTGTCATGCACATATGTTGTGTGCCTACTTGTGTGCTTTGCAATACAGGCATGTTGTTCAATTGTGTGCATGGTATGGACGTGTGTGTGAAAGTCGTATGGTACGGTTTGAGTTTGTGCTCTATTGGTGAATGTGTTCATGTGTGTTTGTTAATGTTGTGTGTTGTCAGTGCTTGACATGTTGCCATTCTTTTAATTGACTTGGACATTTGACAATGTGTTTCAGATGTAGAAGTGGGGCCATCAGATGACTTGAGGTGGGAATGGCTATTTATCTGATTCCATTTCTTGTGCAGGGTCACTGCATGTTTAGTGTCGGTGTGTTGGTGTTGCTGGAGTGAATTATTTTGGTGTTTGAGTAAAGGTGTGCTTACAGCATGTGTTGTGAAGATGTGTGAGATGTGTCATGATGGTGTTTGGGGTCTCTCATTGGGAAGAATACTCACTTTTTCAGGTGTTCGGCCACATGTTCCACTTGGTTAAGTTTTGTGTTGTATCTGGTGACAGCCCATTCACCACTGTTCATTGGCTACTGGAGGTTGGGTTACTTTCTGGTCCACTTATATCTCTGTGTTCCTTTGTCACTTCCTAGTCAATGTGGAAGTGCAAATACTTCATTCACTGTTATGGGCATTTTGCATTGTGGGTGTTGCGATGAATCTGATGAAGTAATCATGAAGTAATCACTCCTCTCCCAGGATTAGCCTCTCCCCATGTGGCCAGGGGATGGCAGCCACTACCTGACACTGGGGGAGGCTATGTGAGGGAGGACCACAGGGGGCAGGCAACCCTCGGGTGGGTGACCCGGGATCATTGGATGAAAACACATATCCCCCTTTCCCTTTAATTAAAATCGCCTCCATTTCTCATGCCTTTATAGCATACTGTGACTTTCACCTTCAACCTTCCATAAAACCTACTGATGACAGCTTTCACTATTCTGTGAATAGAATGCCAAGGACTGCCTATCATTCGTATGTATATAGAAATGCTGGGACAAGTAGGCTGAATGGAGCAATGAGGATCAGTGAAGTCGAGAAGCTCAGGACGTGTTCTAGTAGTTACTAGAGTTTGATAGGTGCCAGGACAATTAAAAAACCCACATCGGCATGGAGGAGTGAGAGGCTATGTGGAGAACCTTCATGCTGATCGAGGGACTTCCAAGCCACAGAGAAGACCATGGAGCAGGCAGACAGCGGGAACAAGAAGGACTGCTGGAGATGGTTTTCCATGCAGGGACTGTAGTAGGGAGAGAAGAGTAGTCTTCCTGGCACCCATGGGAACAGAGAAGCAGTACCAAAGCAACTCAAAAATTGAGATGGGTACAGCAGCAGAGGAGGAGCCGCAAAGGATGGGGAAGCTGCTAGGCAAAACCGTGAGCCCACAACCTGGGGATGGAACACCGGAGTGCTGATTCACATTTACCACGAGAGGACCAGAGGATGCCACAAAAAGCCAGGAAGTCCTGTGAAGGGAAGCTAGGACACTGTAGTGCTTCAGCAACACTATCAAGGACAGATAAGAGCCAGTCAAGTCAATGAAAGGGATATGAAACCCGATATGTCAAAAAGAAATAATAACAGAAGACAAGTTTGCAAGTTTATAAAGCAAACTGTACGAGAAAGTCCTGGCAGGAGAGCATACCAGGCAACATCAAGTTTGAAAGTTTATAAAGTGAACTGTAAAAAAAGTCCTAGCAGGGAAGTATAACAGATAAAGTCAAGTTTGCAAGTTTATAAAGTGAACTGTACGAGAAAGTCCTTGCCGGGGAGTATACCACGTGAAGTCAAGTTTGCAATTTTATTAAGTGAACTGTATGAGAAATTCCTGGCAGTAGAGTATACCAGGCACAGTCAAGTTTGCAAGTGTGTAAAATGAACCACACGAGAAAGGGCTGGCAGGAAAGAGCACCAGGCAAAGACAAGCTTGTGAGTAAATTTGCATTGAATGTGAAGAAGAACCTGGCAGTATACCAGGTGTCATGCGAGGCTGGGACCCGCATCCAAGTTGTTTTGCATTCAAGTTGTTTTGCTGAACAAAGAATCCTAAGGAAGACTTATGCTCTTATGATTTTGAATTGTTTGAACAGAACTAGGGATGAAAAAAGAGGGAGTTATCCTCTTGTGCTATACAGAACTTTGATTGTCTTGTTGATCTGTTGTATTGGTGAAGAGAAACCTGGCGACTGGGCCATTGACTGGAACTGTAAACACTTTTAATTGGGAACTTTTAAGTTCTAGTAAAACCTTTCTTTTGAACATGAACATTTCTGCACTTTCAAGGTCAGAAACATTACCCTTAGCACATTAGAGCTACTTTTAGAATGTGAGGGCAAGTATAGAATTTTGGACACAGGACATTTTGTTTTGGACATCTTGACACAGGATAGACTCTTAGTTTTGGTTGAGTTAGGGAAAAATCTCCTGGAGTAGGGCTAAGTGAGGTATTTTACAGCCCCTTTATTATTTTTAATAAATGTTTGTAACGGCAATCATGAGTTCTCTGTGTCCGTGTCTCATTCCTGGCTCCTCACAGTGTTCATTGTGTATTAGTGGGCTACACGCATCATGTGTTCACTCAATGGTAGATTTCTGTATCCCTCCCAAGGTATTAAACCACCCGCCACCCACATCTGCAATCCACCACTGCCTACTCTCAAATCATACATCACCTCTGCCATTGGAATGCAGCAGAGTCCCATGATTGATTGTACAGTTTAGCTGGACACATTATCAGTTTCCTTGAGTCACACACTCTTCACATCACCCATCCAAAGGCCTGTAATGCAAGGGTCACTGGCATGAGTTTTGCCACCCCTTCTTACATACTTTCCTTTGCTCAAGGTGAAATGCACACAGACATTCTTGATGACTCTGCCCAATCTGTGATTCCTCAGACTTGGTTCCTCCAGGACATTCTGCTGCAGCACTTTAAGACAATTGCAGTGGCAGAACAGCACTATACAAATGCAACATTGCTTTGCATTGCATTGCTATGTCACATGTATCTGGAGTGTTGAAAGTGCAGCTGGTGCAATAGGATACTGTCCTGTTTATGTCCAGCTGGGTGTGGTTTACCAGGGATTCTTGGAAGAAACTGCAGAACTGGATTCAACATCAGTGCTACCAGTTGATCATGTTGGTGGAGGAAATGTGGCAGGTATACTTCATGGTGGAGGCAAGCCTGTGAAGTTGTGGTAGGTTGTTGCTCTACATTGGACTGGTAGATGTGTGGATAAGCAGGGGCTGCCTGGGGTAGTTGGTGTAGGTGAGTGGGGTAGTCAGAGGTGTGAGTACTTGAGCGGTCAGCCTAGAGTAGTGAGCAAAGGTCAGTAGGGATGCTGGGGGAGGGTGGACTAGCAGATGGTTGGTTTGGGTTTGGGCAGAGGCGGGTGGGGTTAATGGGAGGTGTCAGGACGAGAGGGGGCTGCCAGATGTGTGGGGTGGAGATGAGTTTGGGTGGGTTGGAGGTATGATGACTTGAGGGGGGAGCATGGGGTATTGGGTGTAGGTGACTTGGGGTGGTGAGAGGTGTGAGGACTTGATGGGGCCATCTTTGGTAGTGGGCGGAGGTGATTGGGAGTGGTGGTGAGTAGTATGGGGCTTGAGGTGGTTGGGGCCAGGGTCAGTGGGCGTGTTTGGAGGAGGGTGGACTAGCAGGGGGATGCCTGGGGTTGGGGTGGAGGTCAGTGGGGCTGGCGGGAGGAGGGTAGACTAACAAGGTGCTTGAAGGAGTTGGGGCGGAGGTCAGTAGGGATAGTAGGAGGACAGTGGACTAACAGAATCCTGCCTGCAGTTGGGCAGAGGTTGGGGGGGTGGTGGGAGGAGGGCAGACTAGCAGAGTGCTGCCTGAGTTGGGGCAGAGGTGAGTGGGGTTCTGTGGGAGCTATCAGGACTTGAGGGGGCTTCCGAGGGTGATGGGCGTAGGTGAGTGTGGGTTGTGGGAGGTGTGATGACTTGAGGGGGCAGCCTGGGGTAGTGGGCATTGGTGATTGTCGGTTGTGGGAGATCTGAGGACTTCAGGGGGCTGCTATGACTTAGGGGTGTAGGCCTGTAGTTAAGGTGCCAATTAAGAGGCCTTTCACTTAGGAGTGATGGTCCACAGTTTCTCCGGAGTGCTGCTTTCAGTTATGGGGGATGGTCTGCAGTTTCACTTGGGTACTGGCTTGGGTTGCAGGGGACCGTCTGAAGTTTCACCGTGGTGCAGTTTACAGTTACAGGGGATGGTCTGCAGTTTCGGCGGGGTGCTGCGTTCAGTTACATGGGATGGTCCGCAGTTTTGCCGGGTTGCTGGCTGGCACAGTGAGGGATGATCCGCAATTTCCTCGAGGTACTGCTTTCAGTTACAGTGTTGGATTGCAGTTGAGCTGGGGAGCTTCTTTCTGTTATGTGTTTAGGTCCGCAGTTTCGCCCGGGAGCTTCTTTCAGCTACCGGGGATAGTCCACAGTTTCTCCGGCGCACTGGCCTGTTTTGCGGGGATCGTCCACAGTTTCTCTGGGTTGTTGGATGGGGGCACAAAAGGCAGGCACTAAGGTTGTTTGTTCTCACTAGTTTTTGTTTGCGTGTGGGTTTGTTGGGAGCGTTCCATGTGCAACTTGCTGTTGTTTGCATTGTGGGTTACCTTGTGCTTCAAAATCCATGAATCAGCAAACAACGCATACATTTTCATACACGCAAGTAGGCTCAATCTCTTTATGATGCAAAGTAGTTTTTGCAGACTTAGCGCTTTTTTGTACCAATTTGGCCCACACTGTCAGTGAACACAACCAGCGATGGTTACGAGTCAGAAACTTAAGATCAGAGCCAAGCCTATCTGAACGATTTGTATCAAAATGTAAGATAATTGTGCTTTGCTATTCTAACTTCCACAGAAAGCGGCATATTCGGGTATAAAATGTCATTTCAATTAGAGACCGAGGCAAAGTTACATAAAGGAAAGGAATTAGTACATTGTGGCCGACATTTCATACATTTCAAAAGGATTGCACGAGAGATTATGTGCTCTCTCAACAATTTCAGAATTGGGCAAGTGACAGTAGCTTGTTGAATGTCCTCTTCTGTGACACACAATGGGTCTCATTACAGGTCGGGTGGTCCGGAATTAACAGTGGCGGTAAACCCGCCGCCACTGTTAATTCCAGACTGCCCGATCCTGAGTCCTGCAGGCGGGAGGTGATCTTCCTGCCAGGTCTGACCTGGTGGGTTGAACACCTCCCGCCTGCAGGCGGACATGGAAACACCAGCATCATCACGAGATGGTGCCAGTGTTTCCACTTCCCCATTCCCATTGAGTCCTATGGGACTAAATGGGAATGGGGATTTACCGAATCCCGAATCTGGAAGTCCCGGCACACCAGCAGGCCGATTCATGTAATTCCTCACAAAAGTGTCGCACGCAGCTGGCGCACAGCGTGCCCGTGCGAATGTCTGCGCCAGCCGCGTGCGATAAAATCAATTTCCGTGCACAGCGTATTCATGGATTCTCGCCTCCAAAAGCAGACGTGGCGCAGAGTGGCGCAGCGAGCCTGCAGCAGCGCCAGTTACGCCCCCAAGAACGCCTTCGCGCAAGGAAAAGCCATAGAGATTGCAAAACCATCGCCAAGGGCTGTGCCAACCCAGGACCAGTTCACCAGACTGGCAAACAGCAAACGCAAAGCGGGGAACGTGTATTATGGGTTTCGGGAACACGCGTGCGCGAGAAGTTTCACACGCGATCGGGCCTGGGGGAGCGTGTGCGTGTATTTCAGGGGTGCGTGAGAAGTTCCACACGCGAATGGGCTGGGTATGTGTATTTCAGGGGTGCGCGAGAAGTCTCACATGTGATCGGGCCTGGGGGAGCATGTGCGTGTATTCCAGGGGTGCGTGCGAAGTTTCACATGCGATTGGGCTGGGAACGTGTATTTCAGGGGTGCGCAGGAAGTTTTACACACGATTGGGCTGGGTGCGGGTATTTCAGGGGTGCGCGAGAAGTTTTACACTCGATTGGGCAGGGTACGTGTATTACAGGGGTGCGCAAGAAGTTTCACATGCGATTGGGCTGGGTACGTGTATTTCAGGGGTGCGCGGGAAGTTTTACACGCGATTGGGCTGGGTACGTGTATTTCAGGGGTGCGCGAGAAGTTTCACATGCGATTGGGCTGGGTACGTGTATTTCAGGGGTGCGCGGGAAGTTTTACACGGATTGGGCTGGGTACGTGTATTTCAGGGGTGCGCGGGAAGTTTTACACGCGATTGGGCTGGGTACGTGTATTTCAGGGGTGCGCGAGAAGTTCCACACGCGATCGGGCCTGGGTACGTGTATTTCAGGGGTGCGCGGGAAGTTTCACACGCGATTGGGCTGGGTGCGGGTATTTCAGGGGTGCGCGAGAAGTTTCACACGCGATTGGGCTGGGTACGTGTATTTCAGGGGTGCGCAGGAAGTTTAACACGCGATTGGGCTGGGTGCGGGTATTTCAGGGGTGTGCGGGAAGTTTCACATGCGATTGGGCTGGGTACGTGTATTCCAGGGGTGCACGGGAAGTTTTACATGCTCGCCTACAACACGTATTCATGGAATCGAACGTGGCCAATCCGGAAACATGTACGCCAGCAGGAAGTAGGCGTACGTCCACCCGCACAGCATAAAAGTGCACGCAAACAACAAACAAGCTCAGACGCCAGGATGAACATACCGTTCCTAGCAACAGTGGCCGTGGGATACCGCAGGAGGAGGAGGAGGATAGTAAGGGCCAGAATTTTTACACCCAGAACCAGCCTTTTTGGGATGCCTGATGACCAAGTGTATGGGAGGTACAGGTTTCCACCTCACATAATACTCGACCTGGTCAGTGAGTGGGAGGATGACCTCACATCAACCACCCTGTGCTCCCAAGCACTCAGCCCCCTGGAGAAGGTCCTCAATGTACTGCACCTCTTGGCCACTGGATCATTTCAGCGGACAAGTGCCATAGTGGGGGGGTGTCACAGGCCATGCAGTCACGCTGCCTATACCAGGTCTTGGCCATCATCACTGCACGCCCATCAGTCCGCAGGCACATATACCTGCCCAGAACACCTGCAGAAAGGCAGGCTGTCGCCCAGGATTTCTACAGGGTGGCACAATTCCCCAAAGTGCTAGGTGCCATTGATTGCACCCATGTGGCTCTACGTCCCCCCAGGGCAACTGAGCACATCTATCGTAACCGCAAGCACTGGCATTCCATCAACGTCCAGGTACTATGTGATGCCAAGGGAATCATCACCTCAGTATACGCCAACTATCCAGGCTCCACCCACGACAGTTTCATCTACAGAATGTCTACCCTAAACCGGGACATAGAAGCTGGGCGGCATGGCGATACATGGCTGCTCGGTGAGTATAAATGCCACTGCGCATGCATGCATGTCAGATACTGAGTAATGTCACAACCCCACTAATGATACCCATCACCACCTCCCCAGGGGGCAGTGCCTACCTGCTCAGCACCCACATGATGACGCCAATTCGGAACCCCACCACGCCACACCAGGTAAGATACAACACAGCCCACATTGCAACCCAGGGCATCGTGGAGCGCACATTCAGAGTGCTCAAGTCACGCTTCCGCTCCCTTGACCGTTCTGGTGGGCAGCTGTTATACGCTCCCCCAGTAGTGTGCAGGATCATAGTGGCAGCATGTGCCCTGCGCAACGTTGCAACACGCCGGGGCCTGGCCGTGGACATGGTGGTGCCCCCACATCCCCAACCACATGCATGCCCGCTGTGCATGGGAGGGGAAAGGGCATGGGGTGAGGCAGCCCGTACGCAGCTCGTGGCTAATTACTTCACATAAAATCACACCCCTGTGGAGTGCACACAGCCCTGGCACATATCAGCTGACAATCAATGATGATTGTAACTGACAATTATGATGTGTCAATGGACAGTCAACTGTCACAACCATACCAGCCTGAGATTGTACATCTGGAAGTGTTCCATTGTGTGCTTCCATACCTACACAAACACCACCAATGCTGTGTTCAAAAGACACACTTCTATGCTGCTAAAATCATTACCCCCTTGCAAGATACAACATGACAACAGTGCCATGCCACCCAACCCCTCCCCAGCACCGCCACCCAACACACCATGGCATGACATGACATGTGAGAGAAAACAAAGTCATCCCCCAAACATGACACGTGTCACAAAGTACAGTGTCCCTAATGGAAACTGGTCACACAAAATATGCCCACATAAATGTAGAAATAACAACACACATGACCAAATACTTACCACAATACAATCGACATAGCATAAACATGACAGTACTAAGGTAAAGGATACGTAGTCTTACAACATGAGAATGCCAGCACATCCACCACCTCCAACTGTACAGTGTTGTTGCCACGCACATCTGGAAGTCCACTGCTCACAACATGAGCTCCATCTCCAAAGTGGACAGCCTTGTGAAGACATGAGGAATGAACCTGCAAATTAGGAGGGAGACATGGATGCACAAGCACACATCAATACACCATGCAGTGCACAATACAACAACAATATGCACTAGGAATGTATACACAGCATTGACTACAGACTGCCCACACATGTCGTGGGAGTCCAACGTCACTGTGTAAGTCACTCTCACTTGGGCACACCCTTTGCAAGCCCATGGAAACGGGAAGCAGGAGGGGTGTGTGTCTCACGAACCCAAGCATCTAACCCAAACTCAGGACAAGCCTGCATGTGCCCAGCCGGAATACAGTGGATGCCCACGGGAGCCACACAAGGCAACACACAGCAACAAAAAATCAAAAATCAAAAATGGCCATGTGTGGGCAAGGGGGGATGTGGAAGGCCACCCTGGAGGTCCGAGGACGGGTGCCCACCAACAGCCACCTGTGTGAATGTTGGGAAAAAAAAACACCTCCATGGGCTCATGGCCTGTACGGCTACTAAACTGTGGGAGATTCACTGCTGGATTCGCTCTCCTCAACTTCTGTTGCTGCTGCCACAGGAGGTGGTGGTTCTATGGGAGGCAGCCCACGCAAAGCCTAGTTTGGTCCTCCATGGCAGCAAGCATACAGGTGTGGAAGGCCTCGTTCCGGAGGGATATGGTGCGGAGATCCCCATGCAACACCCGATGTGTTGCCCGGACCTCCGCCCGAGTTGCCTGCATCTCTGCTGTGAGCGTACGGGTGACGCGCTCCAGCAGCTGTTCCGTCCTGTTGACAGTGGAAGCCTCAAGGTCCACAAGAGTCTGCCTGAGGTGCCGGACCTCTCCCCTCAGGGCTTCCCTCTGTCCCTGGTCATCTAGAAAAATTGATTCCCTCAGATTGTCCAGTGCCGCCTGTCTGTCCCTGTTGGACGCCAACATGTCCTCCCTGACTGATTGGCAAATGGAGTCTGTTGCCTGCTCTAGTAGCTCCATCTGCCTTTCTGGGTGGACAATGGACGTGGCCACCCTCTCCATGGCTTGAGCAATCATTTCTGAAGATGCTGCCTGTTGGTTGGACATACCGTATATGGATTGCTCCCATGCGGTATTGCCCGGTGGTGGACGGCCACCGCGTTGGCGGGCACCACACCTGTCTGGGGCAAGGCGAACTGCGCCTTGCTGTGTCGGCACTGCCTGAGGCTGCAGGACTGCATTTCCCCTCTGATCTGCTGGCCCAGGAACAGGATCAGATGTTGCGGAGTGTGGCCCTGCATCCGTAACCACCACAGGTGCACCTACCAACACTGACATCCCCATAGTGGGCTCTACCCCTGGTGCAGGTGGGTCGGACAGAACAGTATCCCTTCCATGAACACATACCTGTGAATCCACATAGGTCTCATCCAAATCCACACCTGAAAAGAGTTCTGGGGAGGTGCAGCCAGGGACACCCCTGGACAGTATGGCCTGCAGCAAGAGAGGGTTCTCCCCCACCACCAAACCACGTCCCCCACTGGTGCCTGGTCGTGCTTCAGATCCCTCCTGGGCCTGCACCATCTCCTCACCCTCAACAGCATCAAGAGCGTCATCCTCTGCAAAAACATGAAAGACAAAAAAATGGAAACAGGCATTAGCACCATGGCACGCAATTAGGCCAGACAAGCTACAGTACCAGTACTTGATTTACACATGTTCCACATGACTATAACCCTCCCATGCATGCACTGTCCATGAGTTGGAAGGGGAGGAAAATGTCAGACACTGATGACACCAAGATGGAAGAGCAACACATTAGCTGCATGCTGGCTAGCAGTGCCATCACTCATTGGCCTGGGAGTGGCATGTCCAATACACATACATGACACATGCCATCACACAGATGGTATGTACCATAGGCATGTCATATATGTGACAATAGGGCAGAGTGATGCGCAGTAGACCGGGTGAATTTCTAAATTCAGCCTGAATGAACACAGCTAAATACGGAACAATGTTGTTGCAAGATGCCACTTCAAGGGCAACTGGCACGATGTAGTGCAAAATGCCTACTGTGGGCAGAAGCGATACTGTAATACCCAAATCCCGGGGTGCCGAATGCATTGGATGAAGCACATGGGTGGCCCAAAACACTCAGGCACACACACCCTGACCTGGCACTCAACCAGAACCCCTCCCACAAACAACATACACATGGATCACACACACATGCATGTGCACTCACCGGACAATGCCTCGTAATCTGGCAGTTCTCCCACACCTTGGATCTGCTCCTCTGGGACGTAGGTCCCAGCAACATGCTCATGTAGAGTGAGTTCAATGTCCTCTTGTGGATACCCACCTCCAGTCACCAGAGTTGCGGCATGACTTGATGCCAGCTTTTTCTTTGCCCTACGCTTAAGGTCGTTCCAGCGCTTGTAGCACTCAACAGCTGTGCGCCTCACAAACCCAAGGGCACTTATGCTGTCCGTGATGGACTGCCAGTGTGCCTGACGTCGAGCAGGTGTGATCCTACACCCTGAAGTGACCAACATTTCGGCGTCATGTTCGGACACATACTGCACAAGTGCATCCAGTTCGGCATCATTGAAGCTAGGCTTCCTTGGCGTGCGGACCGTGTAGCCGTGTCGGGGTCATCAGCCTGTACTGGACGAGCACTCTTCCTCTTTCTTTTTGTGGGTGGTGGGGATCCGGAGTGCCCTACGCCGCTCTGGACACTAGAGGCAGGAGCACCGGTGGACTGTGTAGTAGTAGTGTGCGATGGCACACTGACCACATGACTTTCTGCAGGCATTAGCTGAAGTGTGATGATGGCAGGGGGAGAGTCAGAGCTGGGGTGGACGGAGCTGCAGCTGCCCCTGCAGCCTCCCCACCCACAAGTGCATCCAGTTCGGCATCATTGAAGCTAGGCTTCCTTGGCATGCCGGACCGTGTTGCCGTGTCGGGGTCATCAGCCTGTACTGGACGAGCACTCTTCCTCTTTCTTTTTGTGGGTGGTGGGGATCCGGAGTGCCCTACGCCGCTCTGGACACTAGAGGCAGGAGCACCGGTGGACTGTGTAGTAGTAGTGTGTGATGGCACACTGACCACATGACTTTCTGCAGGCATTAGCTGAAGTGTGATGATGGCAGGGGGAGAGTCAGAGCTGGGGTGGACGGAGCTGCAGCTGCCCCTGCAGCCTCCCCACCCCGCCTACTCGGGGCGGCAGATGACATGGCTGCCCCTGTACCCGTGGCCTAGACTTGGCGACCTGGAAGTCATCCTGGGAGTCACCCTGTGCTAGGTCAGGTGCCACAACGGGCCGGTCCAACAAGGGCTTAGCAGGGATGGTGTCAGCCGCATTTCCCTCAACCATGGGGGGGGATGTGTGTCCCTGACTGGTCCTCCACACGTGGGGGGCTAGGGGTAATCTGCAAATCCAGGCCACGTCCCTTACCGCGCCCACCACGGCCACCTCTTGAGGCTCGGCCACCTTTGCCACCCTTACCGCTTGCTCGCCTCCCAGCCATGGCACTGATGGAGTTGTGCGTATGGGAGTTGCAGTAGACAATTGTCCTGGGCAATTGGGATTCAAAGGGGTAGGGTACTAGATGTAATTCGTACCCAAGTGCTCTAGCAAGGCTGTATGGAACCCCTGGGGAAAGATGACGGGTCACGCAACACACAGGCACCCCTAAAACAGAAAATGACGTGCACGCGACCCCTCGTAGACCACGTGCGTGGGAAAAGGAACCCGCACTACGCTGTGGCACCCAGAAACACAAAAATTAACGTATGCGTGTCACACGCAGCCTACAATGACCTCTGAAGGGGTACGCTACACACGGGGCTAGCACAGTTGGTAAATACGTGCGCGACTCACCGTCTGCCTGGGAAAAGAGCGTGAAAAATATGCGCGTTGGCATCACCCCCGCCAAAAGAAGATTTGGACACTGTCTGAGGAGACAGGACAAAAGGAGAAGTCAACGCTGTTTGAGGAAACAGGTCGAAGAGAAAATCAGAAAAATACTGACAGAGGTAACAGGGAGTACGAACTAGAAACCCTGTGAAGTAAATCGCGTGTGAACCGACAAGAAGTACAGATTTCACCCACTCGCTCTCCACGAGAAGCACGTACAAGGAAATGACGTACTGCACGTACCTTTTAAACCGCACCACACGTCCAACGTCACTTCCGCGTATACGCACTGAGGCCCTATCCTCCAATTACGCGGGCTGACATTCGGACATGCAGTTTTTGGTCTTGTAACATTCCCCCGGGTACAGGGAAACGCCCGCGCGTGTCACGACACAGACGCGCCTGCGCTATCAGGGCTTTTGGTCCAATGGAATCGCGTACACAGGCCAATCGCGTGTGGAACTTCTCGCGCACCTCTGAAATTCACGCGCCCAGGCCAATCACGTGTGAAACTTCTTGCGCACCTCTGAAATACACGCACACGCTCCCCCAGGCCCGATCGCATGTGGAACTTCTCGTGCACCCCTGAAATACACGCGCACAGGCCAATCACGTGTGGAACTTCTCGCGCACCTCTGAAATACACAAGCACAGGCCAATCGCGTGTGGAACTTCTCGCGCACCCCTGAAATACACGCGCACAGGCCAATCACGTGTGGAACTTCTCGCGCACCTCTGAAATACACGCTCCCAGGCCAATCGCATGTGAAACTTCTCGCACACCTCTGAAATACACGCGCACAGGCCCGATCGCGTGTGAAACTTCTTGTGCACCTCTGAAATACACGCGCCCAGGCCAATCGCTTGTGAAACTTCTCGCGCACCTCTGAAATACACGCGCCCATGCCAATCGCGTGTGGAACTTCTTGTGCACCCCTGAAATACACGCACACGCTCCCCGAGGCCCGATCGCATGTGGAACTTCTCGCGCACCCCTGAAATACACGCACACGCTCCCCCAGGCCCGATCGCATGTGAAACTTCTCGCGCACCCCTGAAATACACGCGCCCAGGCCAATCGCGTGTGAAACTTCTCGCGCACCTCTGAAATACACGCACCCAGGCCAATCGCGTGTGGAACTTCTCGCGCACCCCTGAAATACACGCAACCTGGCCATTTGCGTGTGAAACTTTGTGCGCACCCCTGCAATACACGCACACGCTCCCCCAGGCCCGATCGCGTGTGGAACTTCTCGCGCACCTCTGAAATACACGCACAAGCTCCCCCAGGCCCGATCGTGTGTGGAACTTCTCGCGCACCCCTGAAATACACGCACCCAGCACAATCGCGTGTGGAACTTTGGTGCACATTTTCTTCCTGCGTAGGGACGCTACCGCCTGCTTTCGTGTGGCGCACATGTATGGGCCTGTGCGCGTCTTTGGCCGTGCGCTGTTTTTCCCTATTCCATTCAATGAATACGAGTTGTAGGCGAGCGTGTGGGCGTTCCGCGCATTTGCCTCCTGTACTTCCCCCGTGACGCCCACATTTTCACGAGTTCTTCCCCATTCTGCGTCTAACGCCCCGTGTTACGCCTACTTTTGTTATGTGCGCCGCACTATGTGCGAATTCGCTGTGGCCTTATTGCACGGCGTTCGACGACCTGTGCACCAGCGTGCGCCAGCGTGCGCCAGCATGCGCCGTGCACTTTTTCATCGCACATCCCACTTTTTGCGCGTGCACGGACTTCCATGAATAGATGTGCGCTGTTTTCTATGCGATAATCGCACTTGCACTGCGATTTTCGCTATTTCACTGCGATTCGCACGTTTTCGCACGCATGCGCCGTTTTTTCAGCGCACATTCATTCCATGAATCGGCCTGCAGGGCTGTAATGCCCTGGTAATTCCGTGAGTCACGGAAGCAGAATGGTAATACGAGTCCGGTGGTAACCAGGCGGTTTTACCGCCACGGTTACCGCCGGACTCATAATGAGGCCCAATGTGTGGATGCTAAGTTAGAATGTGCATATTCCTAAGAGATGGTCCCTCAAATACATAAGCTGGAAATGTTGGAATTCCCCATGGTGCCTCTGCATTCTCCCAAAAGAGTGCAATGGTTGACCTAAAAATGACCCTATTCCAGAGAAGCCACCTCACCAAAGTCCCAAGAGAGCAGAAGTGCTATACACACACCTGGTGACATCACAGGATGTTAAATCTCACAATCCTTAAATCTGATGACCTCACAGGAATTGAGAGAATATGACTGCAAACAGTGACGAGAATACAGGATATGGCATCAGTTATATAAAAAAACTAAAAAAGTGTAAGATCAATTCAAACATTTATGAAGCTGACAAGATCAACTAGGGTGGTGCCTCAATGAAAGATTGCTTCCATGATACTGCAGGGTCATATAAGCAGAACATGTAGGAACAAAAGATCTCTTTATTCGTTTTTTATGATTTCATTTTGCACTAAATGCATTCACATCAAATATAATTTCAGAATCGAGGAAACAGTTAAAGATGAAGAATCAAAAGGCTAATCTTGCCTTGCAACGATTGCTGCAAAGGTCCAAATTACTGCACTGTCATGTTTGATGTGTGGGCGAGCCTCTGTAATTGTTTTAACACTAAATAGACATTATGCCAATTTAGACCTATTGGATGATATGACGTATTTATTCAATATTCATGCCATACATTTGTGTAGTTCCAGATAATTATTTTTCCCATATGGAGAACACGGGAGCGCATTTTTGAGATTAAGTTGATTGTGATTGATCAAAAATGATACACTTTGCCTCCATTATATTTTTAAATAGTTTCCCCGAATATTGAAAACCTTTGACCATTATTATTGACATTCGTGCCTATATAGCATTGTGGTCTGAGCCTTTTGCGGAGCAAACATGATAGATGCTCCTGAAAAAGATGTAGTCCAATGAGAATAGGATGTTATGTCGAAACTAGTCCACATCACTGAAGTTGCTTGAAGAGTTTTTGGTCTCTAAAAGTCAATCTCAAGATCTGAATATCATTTTATTGTATTTGAGACTTGTAGATTGTCATGATTTGCTTGTTTTTGGAACGTTCTTTTTGAAATTTGTTTAGGGATCATGGAACGAAATGAAAATATATGAATGACATTTTTTCTATACATTTATGCAAATGGTATCATTTGCCAGAAGATAGTCATAAGATAAAACATATTTAATATTCTTTTGAGTCTTGGCTACATTAATTTTAGTAAAATGTGTCTATATGTGATCTATTGACCTTTTCAAATTATTGAGGTGATATGAACCAGGGAGGAAGGCCAAACCTGTCAGTAACAGTAAATCGCCAAAGTTAAGGGGCGAACAAAGCAAGGGTCCCTTAACGCAGGCAGTGGTGCTGTTACCAACAGGGTCAGCCCGTCACCCAGGTTATTATCACCATTAGCACCCATGGAGCTACACGGAAAATACTATACAAACATGGCCACCATGATAAAGAAGGAATGCCTTCATATGGAGCCTCCCCTTACATTTCCATGGCAGCTAAACAGAGCTACGAAAGATGCTGTAGGAGCTGTGGCGGTGGCACCAGCTGATGCAGCATTCGGATAAGTGGGGATTGGGGAAAAATGACTGTTGGGTCAGTGGGGGGAAGAGGGAAGATGGTGGGCGGGAGGAACCGGCCATCAGGCGGCTTGGAATGCAGGCTTAGATTAGGAGTTTCAGCCCGCGTTCCGTGCCTCCTGATTGGCTGGCCCCGAATCCAAGTACGATAATTCACCATATTGAACATGCCAATTTCACACGTCCGTTGTGACTTGAACTGATACAATAACCAAACTCCAATAGCTTTTAAAACTCTGCTACAAAAGCAGCAAGAGTAGAACAGGTGGGGAGTGTCCTTTACTTTCCTTACTCCCCCTCATATATCCGATTACAATCATATTGCTAAGAGCAATTAATAAACACATAAAATTAATACAGACCCTCCTTGGCCCCTCTCTAGGCTTTGTGAACCTCACAGTGTGCTTTGGTGACTCTTCTTGACTCCCCTTGCACCTACCAGCCCACTTATAGCTCCCATTACCTTTGGGACTCTTGCGTATGGCACTGGTTCCACCTGGTACTGGAGTTGTCCATTGGTGCGCTCTCCGCAGTCATCTGCTCTTCTCTGAAACTATAAAGAAGAAAAAACATACCCGTACTTGGAGGAAGGCTTCTTTACTAACGCAGTGGTGAATCAAAATCAAAACTACAGAAGGGGCAATCGAACAGTGACTTTCTCAAACTCCTCAGGATCATCGAGTGGGTCAGATCCCTCCAGATCCCTCCATTAGCAGGGTAGCAGAACCAACGACAAAGGGGAGAGCCAAATTCCCACAACAAGAGGTTTTTTACCAGGAGGCCCACGGGGACGTCTGCGACAGAGAGTCACACAACAACACGTGGTCAGGACGAGACAATGGTTTTCGAACCAATAGGGTCAAATCATATACCAATATTCAATCTGTCAACATACATATTGAGTACAACAGAACTAGACCTAATATCAAAAGGTCGATCATATGTAGCGGTGACAAAAGCTGATCCATTTAATGTGGAGATCGAACTACATAGTTTCTTTAGAAACATTTGGCTTAAACATTTCTTTGAGATTTACCTTCCAATTCAGAGAAAAGAAAACACAGACAACACGATGGAAAGACGCGAGGAGATAAACATCACGGGTTTGAAGAATGAGTCAACTTTCAATCCACCTCCACACACCTGTTCGACAAAATTATAACATTTGAAAATATGGTGACAAAGCAGGTTTTAGAAACTTTAAAGAAGAAGAACTACCAGACAGACAATCTAAATAGAGAAGAGAGGTCATGTTAAAAAAATTGAGTGAACTGGAGGACCTCACGAATAAACCTGCGGACAAGGGCGGGGGTATTGTCGTAATGGCAACCAATATATACGAAACAGAGTGCCAGAGACTTTTGAATTAAACAAACTCAAATAAAAAATTGGATTGTAATCCAACAAATAGACTCCAAGATGAGATAAAAAAGTCTAACAGATCACGCTTTGGGAGAAGAATGGATCTGTACAGATGAAGGGTGTTTTCTGAATAAAAAACACCCAAAGAAAGCAGCATTTTTTTATGCTACCAAAAATGCATAAAAACCAAGATCATCCACCTCGTAGACCTATTGTGTCTGCAATCGACTCTCTCCTCGAACCTTTGTACGTTCACAGTGAACATTTTCTCAAACCACTGGTACTCAAGAAGCCATTTTATATAAAAGACATGACAGATATGATTAAAATAACCCAGGCCATAGCTGTCGAAGAAGAAGTTCTGCTGGCAACAATGGATGTAGAAGTTCTCTACACTTCTATACCGCAAATGGAGTGCCTAAGCATTTTGGGAGATTGTCTGGACACACAAGACTTATCCCATAAACCACCAACGGGATTCATTCTCGAATGTTACAGACTCACCATGACTGAAATCTTCTTTCTGTTCAAAAAACAGCTTTTTAAGCAACAGAAAGGTGTTAGCATTGGGGCAACCTTTGCACCCCATGTAGCAAATTTATATATGGCCAACTTTGAGACACAATACGTGCCAGGCATACGACGAGATACACAACACTGATGTCCGTTGTTTGAGGTAAAATTACAGACCTGGAAATGGTATATAGACAATATATTTATCGTCTGAAACAGATCTAGCTCGTCCCTTTTGGAATTTCATAAATGGCTCAACAACTGTGAAGAAAATATACACTTTACCATCGAGTGGAGTAGGGACCAAGTCAGTTTCCTGGACCTGATGGTCAAAAAAACAGGCTGTACCTTGGAAACATCACTCTAGAGGAAGAAAACTGACAATAAACATGCTCTTACATTATTCCAGTTTTCATCTGAAGGGCTTAAAATACAATTTGCCATATGGTCAGTTTTTGCATATTCGCCGCAATTGCACGGCCAAGGAAGACTATGAAATACATGCACAACAACTCAAGGAATGCCTACAGGTACGAGGGTACCCCAGAAAAATTATAAAAGATAACCTGAAAAGGGCGGCCAACACCAACAGAGAGGTAATCCTCACGAAAAAAAGAAAAAAGATCCAATGACAGACTGGTATGTGTTACCACCTACAACCCCATCAGTAACGATATTAAAAAAATCATCAATCGGAACTGGGGTCTCATACAAAATCCAGGTAGCCCAGCAAAAATGCCAATGTTTGCGTTCAAACGTAATAGCAACCTATGTCAAAGGCTGGTCCACACATATCGAGACAGATCAAAAGAACAATCGATCCTCAATCAATGGGGACTACCGCCCATAACTGGGCACCACAAATGTGGTAATTGCATAGCATGCCTATTAACGGAAACGAGACATATGTTTGAACATAAAACCATAAGATGGGAATTAAAAAATCACACAAAATGTTTGACAAATAACGCTATAAACATTATTTCATGTCCATGCAATCTGTTATACGTTGGAAAAACAACCCGAGAGATTGGAGTGATGTTAAGTGAAAATCGATCATGTGTATGTAATAATGTGAAAGAACATTTCAGGAAAAAGGGACATAAAGATACACCTCAAATGGTTTGTTTTGCAAACCATTAAGTACAAAAGCAGAGGTGGTGACATGGCCATGGAACTACATAAATTGGAGCAGCGCTGGATGTACTCTTTAAACACAGTTTGGCAGGGCTTGAACATTTCTGTCGAATGGAATGCGTTAGTGACCAAATGAATGGGGCAACATGCACACTGACTGCACTATGGTGCTTCAGGGAATCAAGTGGACACAGTGCAACCACCAGTAGGAACATTATGTGGGCATTTGGATACTCTACATTACAATTCCTGTAATTAGTTCATGTATGCGGGCAATGTGCGTTGAGATTGTGGCACAGCAGACAGAAAAGTTCAGCAGATTTGTCGCAATTTGCATTAAAAACCACACAGAGAGATAAGAAGTAGTTATGCTGACATATGGGAAAGGGTAACAGAAGGAATGGATTCTGTCTTCCCTATATGCTCAGGTGAGAAAACAGACAAAAATTGTGTTTAAATATGTTACACTACATCTCCCACAATGCCTTGAGGCATGTGGGAAATGCGGTTGAAATTACGTTTGACAATATTTTAAAACTAAAATAGTGGGACAACAAGGTAAGTAAAAATAACCCAGGAGATTACCCACACTCTGCACCAAAAATATGGCACAGAATGATAAGTAACACGATAAGGGGAACAGAAGGATAAGTCCCTGTCCTCATTCTATGTTCACAATTGAACATAGTTGGAAACGAGCAGTGCGCGTTCACGCAGTAATCGGGTCAGTGCAAGCAAGAAAGAGGAACTAAGATGAGGTGAATGAACAAAACGCTAAGTGGGACTTTAGGCGCGCAATGATTAAATCAGTGAAGCTTTTAGCAACTAATAATGAAACGCCCGTCAGAGAGAGGGGGGACACAAGGAATGGGAGAGATTCTCAGTGGGATTCGAGGAGCGTTCAAGTAGAGGCACGCAATGATAAAAACAGCAACTAAAAATCGAAATGCTCGACAGAGAGAGGGGGACCTAAGGAATGGGAAACATTCTCAGTACCATGCCACGAGATGGTGGGACTTTATCTTTCATTTTGTTATGTCGCTGAGAATGACACAATAATTGGATGTGCACAATGAAGTAACCCAGCAATACATGTCATTATAGGCTCTGCTGAGAACAGTGTACCTACAGGATTGGAATCGATATCAATACATGGTGCTGAGAGGATTTCCATCACCACAGTAAATGAGATACGCCTTGGGAATCCCCAACAAATAAGTTAGGCAAAGACACATATATTGGGATGCCAATTGATTGCCAATATGTATTTATGTGGGTTTCCCTCATCCTTCTAGGAAGGGACACCAGTAACTGCACGAACACTGCATACTTACCTTATAGAAGTGGTATATTAGCCGGATTATGCAAGCGGGTACCGAATACCTAACTGCTAAGGAAGTGATTTGCTCTGAATTAGTAAGTAGTCTTCCTGTGTTAAAAATACGGATGGTTGAATAGATAGGAACTCAAACTAGAATGTTGCATTTGTTTGTTTCTTCCTTCTGTGTAGGATCTGGTACAGTGTACCGCGATCATGTGACACAACCTGTTGGAGAGCACATTAATTGTCCTTGTATCATCATTGGAATTTGCACCCCGGTTGAACCAGACTAGGTAACAACTTACCTCTTCGCTCACATTAATTGTGTTTAACTTCGAGATGACATGGATGACAGAAATCTAAATTTTAATTAGTCTATCATTATATTTGTAGATCACAAAGGCCAATTCCATCTATCATTGAGGAAACAACACTCTATCGTTGTCCTCCATCCTGAGGAAGGTCGGCTGAACAATTGGGGGAAGATGATCGGCACCCACTAAAATACGACCGAATCACGTGTCGACAAACTGTCACCCTCTACACACAGATAGAGGGATACATCTGTAAAATACTAGAGTTAAATCTAGGAAACACTTGTGTACGAGCGCGATACAAATAAAATATTATATCATATCAAATGTGTTTTGAATTTAGGGGATGGGTAGAATAGACACCCACATAAAAGTACATATGGTGGTATGCATATAAAACCAGCAGACAAGGGGGGGTGCACTGTAATACACTGTAATACAGGATGTGGAAGACTACAACTTGATGGTTCGTAACCTATTGGAAGACTGAACTAGTTACAGACAACTGGGAAAAGACCCTACTGAGGATATCCAGAAATTGATCGAACCGATCCTGGAGGAAGCTATCGCTGAAGGCCATATTAGCCTAAAGGAATATGATTTCTTTTCCCCAAAAACACCAAGAAGACCAGCGTTTTATGCTCTACCGAAAATTCACAAAGAGAAAATACCTATCCCGGGCAGACCAATAGTATCGGGAATAGGATCAGTTCTGGAAGCACTTTCAGAATTTGTGGATTTCTTCTTAAAAACAAGAGTGAACAAGATGCGTTCTTATTTAAAAGATACAACAGCGGCACTACTCCTCCTGAAAAATCGGCATTTTGATCCCAAAACTCATTTCCTTGTAACTATGGATATCGAATCATTATATACACGAATCCTCCAAATAGCCACTCTACAAGTAGTTGATAACATCCTGAGAAACTTGAATCCACCTTTGGAGACCCAAGTAACCTTGATCATGTAACTGGCGGAAATTGCACTTACTAAGAACTATTTTCTTTTCGAATGTACATTCTTTGAACAAATATCGGGCACAGCGATGGGAGCGTCTTTTGCGCCCAGTCTCCCTAACCTGTATGTAGCAGCATTCGAAGAGGAGGTGATCTACCCCAATATAAATCCCTGGAAAGCCAAAATAGAACTTTGGTCAGGCTATATTGATGACGTTCTCATGACCTTCGGAGGCACAGAATTAGAACTTGGAAATTTCATGCTGTGGCTCAATGAAAAGAACAGACATCTGAAGTTCACGGAAACACACAGTGCATCCAAGATACATTTTTTGAACTTGCAACATGAAGTACGCAATGACACCATAGCGACTCTGGTCTTTAATAAACCGACCGACAGGAACTCCTTGTTAACATTTTCAAGTTTTCATCCAGCAAGTTTGAAGAACAATTTGCCGTTTGGCCAATTCCTAAGATACAGAAGAAATTGCTCAAACGTGATAGACTTTGAGAGACAATCAGAACAACTGGCTAAAAAACTAAAGACTAGGGGATACCCGAAGAGAACTATAAAACAAGTGAAAAAAAAGAATATGTAACATACCACGCGATACCAGGCTTGAACAACATGCCAAAAATAGAGATTCTGAGGACAAAATTACTGCAGTCTTTACCTTCTTGCCTCTCACCAACACACTAAAACAAGAAGTTCTGACACTGTGGCCTATCTTAAATGTAGGGGAATCTAATTTGGCTACCCCACATTTTGCCATGAAAAGGAACAAGAATTTGAGAGACTCCATTGTTAAAACATACAAAGAAAAAAGCTTACATGTTGAAACACTCTGGAATCAGGAAAGACCATCAGGGCATACACCATGTGGGCCATGTAGTGCTTGCCGTAGAACTTCCAGAACGAAAACTATAGACATGGCTGGTGCTACCCATGGACACACAAAGAAATAACAAATTGTAATTCCAAAAATGTCATCTATCTGATCATGTGTCCCTGTGCCTTGAGATATGTGGGCATGACTACCTGTCCGATTAAAATAAGATTGGCTGAACCACGCTCCTGTATACGTACCAAGAATTTCACAGCACCTATGGTAGAACACTACATAGAGAGAAAGCGCAGCCCCACAGACATGCACTGGACAGTTCTAGAAAAGGTCAAGATACCCAAAAGAGGAGGAAATATCCAGAACCTGCTGTTTAGACATGAACAACTGTGAATATACAGAATAAGGACAGATGTGGAAGGCTTAAATGAATCCATGTGCTGGCAAACACTGGCAACTCTCTAATCACCAGTCTCCTGCATATATATATATATATATGTTTTGGTGCTATGTTACAAATCTTTCAAAGCGTTTCTGTGTATTCGTTATCAGCATGTGGCCTATTTGTTTGTAAACAGCTGAACAAGGGTGTGTGCCTCTCTCCCCCACTAACAACATCTCTTTTTACCATAAACTAATCTTATGGTTTACAATGCGCTGTACCAGCTTTGCACACCATCTATCTGCACATAGCATATATATGAACCTATGTTACGCCAGACTCGGATAATTTGTTTGTATCACGTACATATTATATAGATACCTTACAGAACCCAAAAACTAAACTTCCCAGAAACTGGTAGTAGCAGACCAGTCTTGATATCCCTTGAGACCTTCACGATTGTAAAACCTTGGATCGTATTGAAAGAGGGATCTGATTTCTGAACTGGAGTAAAGGTTTCTTTCCAACCTATACAGTAGAAGGTGGGTGTTGATATTTGACATTTGACTCCGGGATGTCAATACCATCACGTGGTTGTGCACCTCTGCACTCAATAGCTCCATTTGCTGTATGAGTCCGACATAGCAGACACCACTTCAAGATGGCCGCCACGCGCAGGCCTCTCGTGGTGTCCTGACTCAAGACCCGCGTTTCACGGCTCGAGACCGGCCCATCGCAGCCGACACGTGACGCGGATCATGTGACCGCAACTTCAATTCGGCTCCCAGAACGGCATTAGCTGTTTGTACGCGGGCCGCAGAATCACTATTGCTGATCACCAGCGTTTGGGAGGTAAGTGAGGCTTACCCGCTGAGACGGGTTCACCATCACACCTCACTCTCCTTCCTCACTTATACTGCCCACTTACAGATACGCACTCTCTTTCTGATTCTCGATTTGTGGGTTAATTCGAGGCAAATCTTCTCCCCCTTTTTTCAGAAACGGAGTGACTACAACTTTTTTTTAAAAAAATGGAGTGTTTAAGTAACAGAGAGACCACATCACTTTACATGCTGTTCGAATATATAGACACCATCCCACGCTCAATCATAATCGTTTCCTTTAACATGTTCCTCTTTAGTACCTTGATGCGACACAAAGGTTTTTTATATGCTATTTGACGGCATTAGAGCCCTTCTGCAGACTGTCCCATTTGGGTTTTTAGTGACCTTTTGGGAGAACCTATGGAGGTTGTCCACTTACTCCAGATCAAGCTCACTCTGAGCTGATTTGTGCAATAACGGAGCTAGTTTTTAGAATGCAGTTTAAATGTACGTTGATATTACACTAGGATGTTTGTTTAGTGTGATCTGTTAGTCCTTCTAGTTTTCATGTGTACACTTACAGAATACATTTTCCTGTAGGTGCACAAGGAATTTGTCGGGATTCGGACAGAACTGAAAAAACCTGCTCGACTCTAAGACCCTAATAGATAGGAGTTGCAACACCTCTATTGGGTGAGATGAAGTTTCCACATCTATCCATCCTTGTGAGGCAAATTGCGGGATATGTTATTAACGACAATTTCCCCTGTGTTTTCTCTCTCCCTCCCATACCCCATCCCATGCACTACATAGGGTGACCTCCTATTACTGAATACTCAAGATTCATCCCACTCAACCAGAAGAAATCAGACCCCACACAAATCAAGTGCGAGTCTTTATCCCTGAAGAAAGTGGTGACATTCATCGCTATACCACTGAAACCGGCCGGCTTCCTCTGTGACCTGAGTAGCTAAATACGGATCAGGAAGATCCCTACATCAGACCGCTTTTCCGACCCCGACACTGAGAGGGGATCGTCATTTTTAACTAACTGGGAAAGTGAGCTTATGTACAAAAACAGATCTCCAAAATGTTCCCCCCCAAAAAATAGGAGTTACCTTTGACGACTAGCCATCACTGACTAGTTATGGTCGAGGTTCAACACTCTACATTTTTAACTAGTTGCAAATTCCAAAAAATGCAAATAAAACTTTAACTCTTTATTTGGAAAACAATGCAGAAAATAAACTTCAAATTGTGTGGAACCCTGAAGGCAAAACTCAGGAATCTATTAACCACGGACTAACCCCAAAAGAGAAGCGATAATAGAATGAATGTGACTCAAATTCGGGTGTGATATAATGATAGGGAAGATTTGAGGTCTCAATTCCCAATCTAGGTTCTAATTTTGTGGAAATCAGTCAAACAATCATCACCATTGAATAAGCGCTGATTAGTATATTAGGCCAACTTTTAAATAATTGTTCTTTTACACAATTGGTTTCAGAATTTAATCAGGGAGGAAGTAATATTTAATTGCAATTTTGAATACTCTTTGAAATAGATGTGACTCCTATGACAAAGCTAACATTTGAAGCTACAGAATGAGTTCTGTTCAATACATGTTAGTGTCCTTCAATTAGCATGAATATCTTGAAGTATTTTGGTCTCAGTAGACTAATGTGTAAACTAGTGTATTGTTTTCTATTTTGTTAGAACATTAAGACCTCCTGAGGATCCACCAACTAAAGGTGGAGAAACACGTGTCGAGGCACCCAATCATTCAAGCACATGACTAAAAGAGTGCATCTGTATTAAAAATCAAATTAATCAAAGCTGAATAAATAAGCCAAAACAATTACTGTCTGATGCATCTGTTTAAACATCTGCATAGAACAAAACATTCTTCACGTCATTTATCATCCTCTTCTTCCCAGTAGTTTCAAACTGATGTATCTTGGAGGTATTACTATAGCATATCATTGCATGGTTTAATAAGAGGTTGTGGGGTGGTGTGACCAATGTGGTGACTGTTTGTTTGGACATTGGGGTTGTGAATATAGGGCCTGTACCCTAGCTGGTTGTCCTGATCCCAGGAGGGGAGTTCTTCCCCATGAGGCCCTTCTGCATTATTCCACCCCTTGGGAAATTATACTCACCTCCCTCGCCTCAGGAGAAGGGGCTGCCCCTTGGGGGGAAGTGACAACACCTTGTGATTCATCAGAAGATTTAGACAAGTAAGATAAATACCCCAGTTCACTTTATAATTAGTTTCTATTCATTTTCTTAATTTTTTCGTTTTTTGCTCGTAGCAATACGATTTTAATCAGGCAGGGGAGGGGGAGCAATACAAGTAAACGGCACTCCCCGCCTGTTCTCCTTTTGCTGCTCCTGCAGAAGAGTGTTTACAGCTATTGAAGTTGGGGTATGGTATCAGTTCATGTCAGAATGGACGTTTGAAATTGGTGCATGCAATATGGTGCATGATTGGTTGTCATCTTGTTTTTACTTTTGAAAGTTATCGCGATATCTCTGCAAATGATAGTGAGGGTCAGTTGCCTCCTGTCTGCACCACCGCTACTTTAGTGTAATCCCCCGTAGGCAGGGTGATTTAGCCTTTCCGTAGGGAGAGATACTTACGTGCAGAGTACAATTGAGAAAAGAGAGTTCCGCCAATTGTGTGTTGTGTGTATTTCGGCAACGGAGAGGACTAGACTGCTCAGTTCTGGTGTTTGTTTGCCTCTGTGTGCAGCCACGATGCATAGCATTGCATGTCAACTAAAGGACGTTACACCGCAAGCAAATTCATGTATTTGCTAGACATTTTTAACGTAAATGTGTGTGATCCTGCGTGTACACTTCATACTTTCAGCATACACGTATTCCAATTCGTATTGAAAAGCGAGTTTTCTAAGAGCCAGTTTAGGCAATTCATTTGTTATGATGTTACAAGGAGACTCTACTCGAAATATGGGTCACCCTTAATATTGACATTCTGTAGATCTGCCGACTGGTCTGTAAACATTAGCATGCTGTAGCACGCCTCATCACAGTACTAGGAAACATCCTATCACATCATCCCCATCCTCTGCACTATCTACCCCTTAAAGCATGCTTCCAGATCCATGCACTCGCTGGCAAATGCAATGATTAAATCACATAGCCACATTTTTCCATTATTTTAAACTTGAATATTTTCATGTGCTTCTTATAGAAAAAAGGCACATATTACTGAAATCCATAAAACGCATACAATTAATCAGTTGAACAGTCCATATAAAGTGCAAATAAATGAAAATATATTGAACCATGTGAACTACACCAATACTTAATGCATGTGCACAAAAGCATCAATGTGCATAAAGTACTACGTTCCTTTCTTAAGACCTAATGAGACATTGTATTTGCAGGGCTCTCAGTGTGGTGCTCCCTCTTATCAAGTGATCTGCGCACAGGTCTTTAACTCGGTCTCCAGACACTAAAACTCCCATTAGGGCCCTCAGGCTAGGTCTATAAAGCTTGAATGAAAGGAAAATCAGACTGATTCTTTAAAATTGGCCACACTCTCTAAAATTCCAGGACAATATCTTACATGTTTTATAACTCAAGGTGAGACAACGCCTTGTGTTTGATAGGGTGTTTAACTTTCTGTAAGCTTTAACAACAACCTTTTCTGAAGGTTGTGACCCCTGTCTTGACGTGAGGGGACGGGGAAGAGATCTATTGCATGAATACAAAATATGTTATATGCAATCCTTGAGCTAAATTGAACTGTTACAAAGTCAAACTGTTTTGAGTTAAATTACATTCGCACCGGCGAAGGGCGCTAACCCAATTACGTGGCTGGAAGAGCATGCAAGAATACAATGTGTACCCCTGCTCTTTCCAGCCACATGAGGGCCTTCCCTGGGTGGTGCCATTTTGTTTGTGGGGAGACAACAGGGTGCCTCCCTCTGTTGCCTGCCCACGTCTACCCCTCCGCCCCAATGACATTAGAACACTTTTCCTACCCCTTACTTCCGCCTCCACTTCTCCTCCTGCCTGGGCCGTCATGGAAATGGAAAAGGGACTAACTCCCTTTCCCATTGTGGGGAACATCTTTCTTTTTTACTTATCTCGGGAGATTGGGTTCACACAGTAGCGTGGAACCAAACTTGGAGAAAAAAATTACTATTTGCACCGAGTGTGAACTCTGGAGTGCAATTAGAAATCACCTCCGAGCCGGATGGCATACGGGCCGGTAATGGCCTGCAGCCTTCCAAGAGGCCCTTGCTTCACGCAGGCCTGCCTAGGCTTGCGCTGGCGGGACGTTACTGGCCATATATGTCCCCTGGCTGGGGCGTGATTGCTACATTAGATCGAAGTTCTTACAACCAGCCAACCTAAGTATGGAGTTTTTTAAATCATATTTTGCAATTTACAAAGACTTAAAGGGACATAATCTGTAACACCAAGCAAAAACTTGGCACCCAGGTGGCTAGCAAGTTTAGGATATTGCTCTGCAGGCTCGGCTGAAGATGTGTGGGGCCCATTTCAACATGATGTTTGACCCCTCCACCAGTGCAGAAAGCAGCGAGAGGCACCCATGGGGTGCATGCTTTATAAGATAGACAAATAAATACACCTTAACCAATAACAAAAGCACCATGATGCCTGGGGGTGTATGTTGTGCTGTCTAAATGTAATTAACATAACATAACCTTGCGGTTAAAAGCCACCGATTATCACGAGACTGCCAGCCAGACAGCAGATTGATGGTGGATAATGTGATTGGGTGACAGTAGAGAGGTGTTAGGGAGTGTGAATGGGAGGGAGCATCGATTGAATTATGGTAAGAAAGTGTTGAGTGGTTTGTCTGTAGTCAAGTGTGTGGTTGTAGAGTAGGGTAGGATAGGGAGCATAGTATCATGTAGTGAAGTAGGGTGGGTGGGGGTAGTTTGGTATAATGTAGGTTGGGTGGGCATAGAGTATGATGAGTCAAGAAGGGCATATGTAGAGTGAGGTGTTGTAGGGTGGATGTGTGGTTAGATAGTTTTTGCGGGTGGGAATAGAGTTGGGTAAGATACGATGAGTGAACTTAACATGATTGAAGGATGGGAAGTTGGGTGATGGTAGAATGTAGTGAGGAAGGTTGGATAAAATTAGGTTGGGGCAGAGTGGTTTAGAGAAGAATGGGTTGAGGTGGAGTAGAGTGGTCAAGGGGAGATTGGTATGAAGTAGGGTAGATGGGGTAGACGGGGCAGAGGCACAGTTGGTGGGTGTTTACTCACCAACTATGTGAGGTAGGTTGAATGGGATAAAAATGGGTAGAGTTGCCAGGGGAGCTGGTAAATTAACTCGATATAAGGGATAGAATGGATGTAGCAGAGAAGTGTAAAGAAGAGTGGGTGAAGTGGGTGGGTTAGAGTGGATGGGAGATTGTGGGAAGTGTGGGGTATGTCATGTTGGTTATTGGAAGTACAGTAGGTTGTGAGCAGGAGTTAGATAATGGCAGAAAGATGCTAGATAGTGTGAGTAGGTGGGAGTAGAGCAGTCCTAGGCAGAGTCAAAGAGAGGGAGAAAGAAATGGAGCATGGTGGGGAAGTGTGTAGTGTTGTGTGTGTATGTGTGCTGCTGTAGAGTAGGATGGTACAGGATGGATGAGGGTAGAATATGGTGAGGTATGGTGAATGGGTGTAGATTTGGGTAATGTAGGTTAGGTGGGTGTAGAGTGTAGTGTAGTGAAGCAGGAAGAGCAGATGCAGATTGAGGTGTGATTTGGTGGGGGGGATAGGGTGGTCCAAAGTAGGCTGTGTGTAAACAGATGATATTAGAAGTTAACATGCAGAAACATAGGGTGGCTGGGGAAAGAGTGGTTTGAGGGAGGCTGGGTGGAGATGAGCTGAGGTGAGGTAGGTTGGTGATATTAGATTGGGTTAGAGTAGGATAGGTGGAGCTAGACTGGTATGAGGCAGGGTTAGTGGAAATAGAGTGGGTGAGGTAGGATGGTGGCAACTAGCAGGGGATCAGGTAGGGTAGAGAAGAGTGAGGCAAGGTCAATGTGGTTAGAGATGATTGGAGAAGGAAGGTTGTTATTCTACCCTCCAACAGGCTAAGTTACAATGATAAGGGTAGATGTAGGAGGGCTAGAGGCTGTTGGGGCAGGTTGGGTAGAGTCAATGGGTGCAGAGACTGGTGAGATACTGTGTATATGGCGATGGGGTAGGTTAAGTGTGGACAGAAAGGGGTGTGTTAGGGTGGGCTGAGATCAAATTAGGGTGGAAGTAGACTGAGATACAGTGGGTTAGAATGGCGTGGGGTGAAATTGTTGGGTAGATTTATGTGAGGTATGGAGTACTGTGGGGGGGGGTGTAGGGTAAGTAGGGGTAGAGTTTGTTAGAGTGGGGTGAGGTATGGTGAGTGGAGAATGGGATAGGATGCAGTGGGTATGGTAGGTAAAGGGAGAGGTAGGGAGCGGGAAGAGTGGGGTGAGGTAGGGTGATGGAGTAGAGTTTAGTGAGTCAGAGCGATGGCAATAGATTGGGGTGAGTTAGGGTGGAAGAGTATACTGGCCTAAGGCAGGGTGGTTGATCAGAATGGGGTGAAGTAGAGTGGGTGTGGTTGAGAAGAGTGAGGTAGGGCTGATGGAAGTAGAGAGGGGTGAGGTAGGGCTGGTGGAAGTAGAAAGGGAAGTACAGAGGTTTAGGGTAGAAATCAAGGGGTGGGTTTGTAGATTAGGAGGGGACAGAAACATGTGCGGTTTTGGGGATATAGGGGTGAGGTGGGGTTTTTGTGAAAAAAAGTGTAGTGTTAGTGTAAAAGCGGGGTGAGAGTGGGGAGTAGTTTGGTCAAGGCAGGTAGGGGTCGAGTGCCATTGGGTGGTTGGGTTTAGATTTTGGTGTGGTATGGTGGGCGTAGAGCAGGATGAGGAAGGGTGGGTGTAAAGACTAGAGGGGGTATCAGTACTTCTGCCCCCTGTATGGTAGGGTAAAGGCACAGAACACCCGAGCCAAGTCTCTGATTTTGGTAGCAATGGATGAGCAACCAGGCTTTAGCTTTCAGGAGGTGATGCAGGCTGGTTCTTAAGTGCAGTGTTTACCCAAAGTCCCCACAAAGGAATGTCCACACTCTATGTTAGGTGATAACACAGCTTCTTTATATAAATTGAGGTCCAGTAAAATATATATATATATATATATATATATATATATATATATATATATATATATATATATATATATATGTATATATATATATATATATATATATATATATAAATATATATATATATATATATATATATATATATATATATATATATACACACACATTTAAATAATAACACTTTGTACTTTGGCAATACTTAATGTAAAGAATGGCATATATACATTACATAGCCATGGTAGAAGAGCACTTTTTGGGCGGCTTATAACTTCGCTCCCCCTGGACGAATCCACACCGAACTTTGCAAAAAAAGTATATGGCCCACTCTGAATTTTTTTGCAAAGTTTGGTGAGGTTTGG
The DNA here is from genome assembly GCF_040938575.1 of Ambystoma mexicanum. Lineage (NCBI taxonomy): Eukaryota > Metazoa > Chordata > Amphibia > Caudata > Ambystomatidae > Ambystoma > Ambystoma mexicanum. The sequence continues at coordinate 1,077,744,682 of NC_090935.1, read as the reverse complement.
TCCAGGGAGGGCAAAGTTATAGGGGGGGCCCCAAACATTTTTTTTCCCATAGACTGAATGGGAAAAAAAACTTTGCTCACGCCTACAGCTCAAACCACTGGACGGATTTTCACCAAATTTGGACCAGGAGCAGCGGCTTGGTCCCATAAGCGTGCTTTTGCAAATTTGGTGAAAATCCGTCCAGTATTTTTTTAAAAAATGACCAAAAAGTAGGACACACTTCCCTGTTCGCACCACGGACAGGACAGGGATTGGGCAAGCGGCTTGCGTGGTGTCCGTGGTGTCCGTGGACATGTTACATGCTTTCCCATTGGCTGCGGTGCAGCGTGCAGTGTGTCGTATTTTGAAAGACGCCCGCCATCTTTGTTTATCCCGAGGAGCGGGATCTGCCGCCTGCTAGTAAGGTCATGCCCGTGTCTTCCTCCAGTTCTCCCCACCCACCGCTCATGCCCCGTGTCTCCTTCCTGTCCCCCCCACCCCCGCTCATGCTCTGTGTCTCCCCTGTTCCTCCAGCCCCCGCTCACGCCATCGGCACACAGTGGCCTGCGGAGGGCTGAGGAGCAGGATCTGCCGCCTGCACACTAAGCTTAAGTCTGTGTTTTCCTCCCATTCTCCCCCACCCCCCGCTCATGCCCCGTGTCTGCCTCATGTTGCCCCCCACCCCCGCTCATGCCCAGTGTCTCCCTTGTGTTACCTTCCAACCCCCGCTCATGCCCCGTGTCTGCCCTGTTCCCCACACCCTGCTCATGCCCTGTGTCTCCCTCGTGTTGCCCCCACCCCCGCTCATGCCCCGTGTCTCCCTCGTGTATCCCCCCACACCCCGCTCATGCCCCGTGTCTCCCTCGTGTTGCACCCCACCCCCCGCTCATGCCCCGTGTCTCCCTCTTGTTACCCCCCAACCCCTGCTCATGCTCCATGTCTCCCTCCTGTACCTCCACCACCCGCTCATGCCCCCTGTCTGCCCTGTTCCCCCCACCCCCCGCTCATGCCCCATGTCTCCCCTGTTCCCCCCACCCCCCACTCATGCCCCATGTTTCCCTCATGTTAGTCCCCACCCCCCGCTCATGCCCCGTGTCCAAACCCGCTGCTCATGCCCCGTGTTTCCCTCCTGTTCCCCCCAGCCCCCGCTCATGACCCGTGTCTCCCTCGTGTTGCGCCCCACCACCCGCTCATGACTTGTGTCTCCCTCGTGTTGCCCCCCACCCCCTGCTCATGACCCGTGTCTCCCTTGTGTTGCCCCCCACCCCCCGCTCATGCCCCGTGTCTCCCTCGTGTCACCCACCACCCCCCGCTCATGCCCTGTGTCTCCCTCCTGTACCCCTACCCCCGCTCATACCCCGTGTCTCCCTCCTGTACCCTCCACCCCCCGCTCATGTCCCATGTCTCCCTCCTGTACCCCCCACCCCTGCTCATGCCCCGTTTCTGCCCTGTTCCTGCCCCACCCCCTGCTCATGCCCCGTGTCTCCCTCGTGTTACTCCCAGCCCCCGCTCATGCCCCGTGTTTCCCTTCTGTTCCACCCACCCCCCGCTCATGCCCCGTGTCTCCCTCCTGTTCCCCCCACCCCCCCGTTCATGCCCCGTGTCTCCCTCGTGTTACCCCCTACCCCCCGCTCATACCCCGTGTCTCACTCCTTTTCTCCCCTGTTCACCCCACCCCCTGCTCATGCCCCTTGTCTCCTCTGTTCCCCCCACCCTCCGCTCATGCCCCGTGTCTCCCCTGTTCCCCCCACCCCCCGCTCATGACCCGTGTCTCCCCTGTTCCCCCCAGCCCCCGCTCATGACCCGTGTCTCCCTCGTGTTGCGCCCCACCCCCCGCTCATGACCCGTGTCTCCCTCGTGTTGCCCCCCACCCCCTGCTCATGACCCGTGTCTCCCTTGTGTTGCCCCCCACCCCCCGCTCATGCCCCCTGTCTCCCTCGTGTCACCCACCACCCCCCGCTCATGCCCTGTGTCTCCCTCCTGTACCCCTACCCCCCGCTCATACCCCGTGTCTCCCTCCTGTACCCTCCACCCCCGCTCATGTCCCATGTCTCCCTCCTGTACCCCCCACCCCTGCTCATGCCCCGTTTCTGCCCTGTTCCTGCCCCACCCCCTGCTCATGCCCCGTGTCTCCCTCGTGTTACTCCCAGCCCCCGCTCATGCCCCGTGTTTCCCTCCTGTTCCACCCACCCCCCGCTCATGCCCCGTGTCTCCCTCCTGTTCCCCCCACCCCCCCGTTCATGCCCCGTGTCTCCCTCGTGTTACCCCCTACCCCCCGCTCATACCCCGTGTCTCACTCCTTTTCTCCCCTGTTCACCCCACCCCCTGCTCATGCCCCTTGTCTCCTCTGTTCCCCCCACCCTCCGCTCATGCCCCGTGTCTCCCCTGTTCCCCCCACCCCCCGCTCATGCCCCGTGTCTCTCTCCTGTTGCCCCCAACCCCGCTCATGTCCCATGTCTCTCTCCTTTTCCCCCCACCCCCCGCTCATCCCCCCTGTCTCCCTCCTGTTACCCCCCGCCCCCGCATATGCCCTGTGTTTCTCTCCTGTTGCCCCCCACCCCCTGCTCATGCCCTGTGTTTCTCTCCTGTTCCCCCCACCCCCGCTCATGCACCGTGTCTCCCCTGTTACCCCCACCCCCCGCTCATACCCCTCGTCTCTCTCTTGTTCCCCCCAACCCCTGCTCATGCACCGTGTCTCCCTCCTGTTCCCCCCACCCCCCGCTCATGCCCCGTGTCTCCCTCCTGTGCACCCCACCCCCTGCTCATGCTTCGTGTCCCCCTCCTGTTCCCCCACCCCCTGTTCATGACCCGTGTCTCTCTCCTGTTGCTCCCCACCCCCCCGCTCATGCCCTGTGTCTCCCTCCTGTTACCCCCACCCACCACTCATGCCCAGTGTCTCCCTCCTGTTCCCCCCACCCCCGCTCATGCCTGTGTCTCCCTCGTGTTGCCCCCCACCCCCCGCTCATGCCCTGTGTCTCCCTCGTGTTGCCCCCCACCCCCGCTCATGCCCCGTGTCTCCCTTCTGTACCCCCCACCCCCCGCTCATGCCCCATGTCTGCCCTGTTCCACCACCCCCTGCTCATGCCCCGTGTCTCCCTCGTTTTGCCCTCCACCCCCCGCACATGCCCTGTGTCTGCCCTGTTCCCCCAACCCCCGCTCATGCCACGTGTTTGCCCTGTTCCCCCCACACCCGCTCATGCCATGTGTCTCCCTCATGTTTCCCCCATCCCCCGCTCATGCCCCGTGTCTCCCTCCCGTTCCCCCCACCCCCGCTCATGCCCCGTGTCTCCCTCGTGTTGCCCCCACCCCCACTCATGACCCGTGTCTCCCTCGTGTTGCCCCCCACCCCCCGCTCATGACCCGAGCTCCCTCGTGTTGCCTCCACTCCCTGCTCATGCCCTGTGTCTCCCTCGTGTTGCCCCCACCCCCCGGTCATGCCCCGTGTCTTCCTCCTGCACCCCCACCCCCCGCTCATGCCCCGTGTCTCCCTCCTGTACCCCCCACCCCCAGCTCATGTCCCATGTCTCCCTCCTGTTCCCCCCACCCCCGCTCATGCCCGTGTCTCCCTCGTGTTACCCCCCCACCCCCCGCTCATGCCACGTGTCTCCCTCGTGTTGCCCCCCACCCCCCGCTCATGCCCCATGTCTCCCTCGTGTTGCCCCCCACCCCCTGCTCATGCCCCGTGTCTCCCTCGTGTTACCCCCCACCCCCCGCTCATGCCCCGTGTCTGCCCTGTTCCCCCCACCCCCCTGCTCATGCCCCATGTCTCCCTCGTGTTACCCCCCACCCCCCGCTCATGCCCCGTGTCTGCCCTGTTCCCCCCACCCCCCGCTCATGCGCTGTGTCTCCCTCATGTTGCCCCCACCCCCCGCTCATGACCCGTGTCTCCCTCGTGTTGCCCCCCAACAACCGCTCATGCCCCATGTCTCCCTCGTGTTACACCCCACCCCCTGCTCATGCCCCGTGTCTCCCTCGTGTTACCCCCCACCCCCCGCTCAAGCCCTGTGTCTCCCTCCTGTTCCCCCCACCCCCCGCTCATGCCCCGTGTCTCCCTCCTGTTCTCCCCCCGCTCATGACCCTTGTCTCCCCTGTTCCCCCCACCCCCCTGGTCATGCCCCGTGTCTCCCTCCTGTTGCCCCTCCAACCCCCCACTCATGCCCCATGCCTGCCCTGTTCCCCCCACCCCCTGCTTAGGCCCCGTGTCTCCCTCGTGTTGCCTCCCACCCCCCGCTCATGCCCCGTGACTCCCTCGTGTTGCCCCTCACCCCCTGCTCATGCCCCGTGTCTCCCTCGTGTTAACCCCCACCCCCCGCTCATGCCCCGTGTCTGCCCTGTTCCCCCACCCCCTGCTCATGCCCCATGTCTCCCTCGTGTTACCCCCCACCCCCCGCTCATGCCCCGTGATTGCCCTGTTCCCCCCACCGCCCGATCATGCCCCATGTCTCCCTCATGTTGCCCCCACCCCCGCTCATGCCCCGTGTCTCCCTCGTGTTGCTCCCCAACCACCGCTCATGCCCCATGTCTCCATCCTGTTCCCCCCACCCCCCGCTCATGCCCCCTGTCTCCCTCATGTTGCCCCCACCCCGCTCATGCCCGTGTCTCCCTCGTGTTGCCCCCCACCCCCGCTCATGCCCATGTCTCCCTCGTGTTGCCCCACCCCCCGCTCATGCCCCGTGTTTCCCTCGTGTTACCCCCACCCCTGCTCATGCCCTGTGTCTCCCTCCTGTTCCCCCCACCCCCCGCTCATGCCCCGTGTTTCCCTCGTGTTCCCCCCACCCCCTGCTCATGACCCGTGTCTCCCTGTTCCCCCACCCCCTGCTCATTCCACCTTGTCTCCCTCGTGTTGCCCCTCACCCCCCGCTCAAGCCCTGTGTCTCCCTCCTGTTCCCCCCACCCCCCGCTCATGCCCCGTGTCTCCCTCCTGTTCTCCCCCCGCTCATGACCCTTGTCTCCCCTGTTCCCCCCACCCCCCTGGTCATGCCCCATGTCTCCCTCCTGTTGCCCCCCCAACCCTCCACTCATGCCCCATGTCTGCCCTGTTCCCCCCACCCCCTGAATATGCCCTGTGTCTCCCTCGTGTTGCCCCCACCCCCCGCTCATGCCCCGTGTCTCCCTCGTGTTGCCCCCCACCCCCCGCTCATGCCCCATGTCTCCCTCATGTTGCCCTCTACCCCCTGCTCATGCCCCATGTCTACCTCGTGTTACCCCCCACCCCCCGCTCATGCCCCGTGTCTGCCGTGTTCCCCCCACCCCCCTGCTCATGCCCCATGTCTCCCTCGTGTTACCCCCCAACCCCCGCTCATGCCCCGTGTCTGCCCTGTTCCCCCACCTCCCGCTCACGCCCCATGTCTCCCTCATGTTGCCCCCACCCCCGCTCATGCCCCGTGTCTCCCTCGTGTTGCCCCCCAACCACCGCTCATGCCCCATGTATCACTCGTGTTACACCCCACCCCCCGCTCATGCCCTGTGTATCCATCCTGTACCCCCAACCCCCCCCTCATGCCCGTGTCTGCCCTGTTCCCCCAACCCCCGCTCATGCCCCGTGTCTGCCCTGTTCCCCCACCGCCCACTCATGCCCCGTGTCTCCCTCATGTAGCCCCCACCCCCACTCATGCCCCGTGTCTCCCTCGTGTTGCTCCCCAACCACCGCTCATGCCCCATGTCTCCCTCGTGTTACACCCCACCCCCCGCTCATGCCCTGTGTACCCTGTGTATCCCTCCTGTTCCCCCACCCCCCGCTCATGCCCCGTGTCTCCCTCATGTTGCCCCCACCCCTGCTCATGCCCCGTGTCTCCCTCGTGTTGCCCCCCACCCCCGCTCAAGCCCATGTCTCCTTCATGTTGCCCCCACCCCTGCTCATGCCCCGTGTTTCCCTCGTGTTACCCCCACCCCCCACTCATGCCCTGTGTCTCCCACCTGTTCCCCCACCCCCCGCTCATGCCCCGTGTTTCCCTCGTGTTCCCCCCACCCCTGCTCATGACCCGTGTCTCCCTCGTGTTGCCCCCCATCCCCCACTCATGCCCCGTGTCTCCCTCCTGTTCCCCACAACCCCCGCTCATGCCCTGTGTCTCCCTCCTGTGAGCCTCACACAGCCCCATTGGAGGCCCCGCTGTCCTCTGATCTTATCACATTGGAATTTTCGCTTGTTATGTTGTGATAATCACTTGTGAAGTCTGAAGTCACTGCAGAGCTTGCCACAGATGCCAATATACGAACAATAAACTAAGATGGCGGGCGTCTCTGAAAATAAGATGCACTGCACGCTTTACTGCAGCCAATGGGGGAGCACGTCAGATGTCCGTGGACATCACGCAAGTCGCTTGCCCAATCACCGTCCTGTCCGCGGAGCGAACAGGGAAGTGTGTCCGCGGACACAGATATCACTAATTTTTTTCACTTACATTTTTTTTTTTTTTTAAAAAACTACTGGACGGATTTACACCAAATAAAAAAAGCACGCTTTCGTGACAAAGCCGCTGCTCCTACTGCAAATTTGGTGTAAATCCGTCCAGCGGTTTGGGCTATAGGCGTGAGCAGTTTTTTCCCATTATGACCGCCCCCTATAACTTTGCCCCCCCTAGACCAAAACTCACCAAACTTTGGGCCATATACTTTTTATGCAAAGTTTGGTGAGGATTCGTCCAGGGGGAGCAAAGTTATAAGCCGCCCAAAAAGTGCTCTTCCTATGGAAACAGCAACTTAACCATAACTACATGGCCACTACTGTGGCCATGTAATATATATATATATATATATATATATATATATATATATATATATATATATATATATATATATATATATATATATATATATGTATATATATATATAAAATATGATGTAAGATTGATACTCACCTGTTTCACATGCTAAAACGATAAGGCAAATATTACAAAAACATTTGCATGTCCTGAAAACTGATGAAGCCCTATCTCCTTTCATGGGGCAACGTGCCAATATAACCTACAGAAAGTCAATTCCCATCAAAGATACATTAGTAACAAGTTTCATGGCACAGAAAAATGCAATGCAAACGGAACCCACATGGCTGAACAAGAGAAATACTGGTTTTCTGAAATGCACCAAATGCAAAGCCTGCCAATTTGCCCTAAACAAAACCAGTTATACACATCCGATACTGGGATATGATTTTGAAATTAAAACTAAAATCACATGCAACACCGAATTTGTGGTATATGTCTTAGTATGCTCATGCAATCTTTGGTATGTAGGCAGCACCATTGGCAAGTTGCAATTAAGGATCTTGCAGCATATGCGTGCCATAAAAAACGTAGATGCCTCATACCCTATGGCAGTACATTTTAGAGACCAACATCAGAGCAAGTTGGACAGTTTCAGATTTTTTGGTGTGTATCATATCAAACTCAATCCACGTGGTGGTAATCGGGAGCTTGCACTGCGACAGATGGAAACACGCTGTATTTTAGACTTTCAAACTAAAAAACCAGGAGGACACAATCTGGATGAAGAATTGTATACTTTCCTTGGGACATAACGCACCTTTCCCATTTGAACTCTGACAAGTTTTCTGTAGCTCACCACTAATGGCAATATCTTGCTTAATTTGTTGATACCTGATCTCATTTTAATAATTTCCAATATTTTGTAAATTGTATAAACTTTTTGTATGTGTATTGGCTTTTTTAGTGAAAATTGCACAGCTCTTTTTAGCCCTTGTCTCTCTATACTTTTTCCCTTGCATATTTGTATTTCCCCAAATTCTGGTTTTACCATAACCCATATTGCACACTGATTGACAGTGGCAATGGATGTTTACAGCACTGTGCACTTTATTGCGAATATCTCCTGCTTGTATAATTAATGAGTTTATTGACAACCAAGCTATTGCCCGGATATGAGGAATAATGATGAGCACTATGCACTTTAGTAAATTCGGGTTTCACTTAAAACCAATGTTTACAGCACTATGCACTTTTAAATATCATGTTTCCTCTCTGTTTTCATATATCTATGGGACAAATGCTTAAAGAAAAGGAGATCTCTCATTGAATTTGTTACAGCAGCCTATTCATTTTATCATTCATTACAGATGGGGGAATCTAGTCGGTTCACTGACAAGCGAGTTATTAAGGTATATTGATACCGAGTACGCAGTATTTCTTGCTTTGACCACTAGTGTCACAATATTTTTGTTAATATCTTCAACATAAACTGCCGGCTTACCAAAAAATCTGTTATTTGTTATTAACATCAAACATAACGAGAATGACTTCACTCCAAAATGGCCACCTGCAGTTACACAGGAGAGAATCCATATGGATTGGGGAAAAGTCAAAAGAGAAGAGGGACTAATTGTATTGGGCAAAACCATAGAGTTTGAAACTTTCTTCTTTAACTGTATTTAAACGCTGTGCAAATCACTCACCTTTATATGTGATCAAGCAACGGGATCATTGCGAAACGCGTCAGTTCTGTTATGCCTTTAATAAAACTGGATATGGCATAGAAAACTTGTTGGCTAATGTTGGATTTATTTTGAAGACCATCTTTGACGTCCTGACAGCTTTGAGTGCCGACCTCGCTGGAAAAGTGGAATTACTTTTTCCTTTTGTTTTGAATTTTGAATACATATACACACATATATATAGTGGCCATGTAGTTATGGTTAAGTTGCTGTTTCCATAGGAAGAGCACTTTTTGGGCGGCTTATAACTTCGCTCTCCCTGGACAGATCCTCACCAAACTTTGCAAAAAAAGTAGTTGGGTCACTCTGAATTTTTTTACAAAGTTTGGTGAGGATTCGTCCAGGGGGGGCAAAGTTATAGGGGGGTCCCAAAACCTTTTTTTTCCCATAGACTGAATAGGAAAAAACTTTACGCACGGCTACAGCCCGAACCGCTGGACGGATTTACACCAAATTTGCGGCAGGAGCGGCGGCCTGGTCCCAAAAGCGTGCTTTTGTAAATTTGGTGTAAATCTGTCCAGTAGTTTTTTTTAAAAATGACCAAAATGTAAGGCAAAAAAATTAGTGATATCTGTGTTCGCTTCGCGGACGGACTTCCCTGTTCGCTCTGTGGACAGCACCCCGATTGGCCCATGGCCTTGCGTCATGTCCGCGGACATGCGACATGTTCGCTGATTGGACGGCGAGTGGCGTGGAGCGCGTCAGATTTTCTGTGGCGCCCGCCATCTTGTATTCGCAGTCGACCGCGTACAGCGTAGTGAAACGTGGATAAAAAATTGTATTTAGTGCCATGTGTTGGTGTGTAAGAGTGTTTGGGGAGGGCGGGGGAGTCTGAGATAGGTTCAATGTTTTGTTTTTTTATGTGCTAGACGTTTTTGTTGCGTTCGATTTTTCTGCGGAGAACACGGCTCTTCTGACATTTTGTAAATAAACTAAATGGTGGGGTGTTTAGAGGACGGAGTATGTGTCATTTTTGTTCGCAAGGAAGGTAAAAATGAGCTATGAACACTTGCGGTGTACTTAATTGTTCGTAAATACACAAACTGGGGTGTCCTCAGGACGCTGTCCGTATTGTAATCTGTCTAGCTGAATGTGTTCTAAGAACACTTGCAGTGTCCCAAAATGGTTGCAATTACACAAAATGGGGGTGTTCTGAGAACGTTGTTTGTATTGTTCGTTGTCAGGGTGAAAGTGTTTTAAGACCACTCCTTTTGTCCGCCAATAGTACAATTTCCTAGGGGCGTCAACCGACTTTTTGTCCACTAAAGAAACGATAAATCCGGCTGGTGTGCGCCGACATTATGTGATAATCCTATGACTAGCGCTATTGAACTGGCTGACTTGCTTTTGCGACACTAAATCATATCTCCCGCCGCTAAACCTGATATTATCAAAGCATTCATATTCCCTGCCTCTCTCCGTGACGTTAAAGGGTGCGTAATCAAACACGCCCAGTTCTCTGCAGTCCTAAGTGACTTTACACAGAACCCGGAAGACAACACATATTATGTCACAACACAGCGCGCCACAATTTGGAATATGAAACAGTGATTTAAAAGCAAACAGCAAGATTGTAAATGTTGTAAAGTAAATTTATTTGACATCAAATGTTTAGAGAATATTCAGCAATTTGCATTTGTCTTTGTTGTCGATCCGCAAAAGTTCATGTTGTGGCACGCGATGTTCCTTTGCGGTACAGAGGGTGTTAGATCAGCTTACAACTCAGTGCACCACAATTTGGAATATGAAACTGTGGTTTAAAAGTAAACAGCAGGATTGTACATTTGGTAAAGTACATTTATTTCACATGAAATGTTTAGTGAATATTCAGCGATTTGCTATTGTCTCTGCTGTCGATCAGCAAAAGTTTATTTGAAACCACGCGTTGTTCCTTTGCGGTAGATAGGCTGTTGGTTTATGATAAAAGCAGTAAATGGTCGCTCTGATAATCGGAAGGTTGCTCCAACAACGAGCCATCAACGAGCCATTAGACCACCCTATTGATTGGTATGTTGTTTGTAGCCGCTTGTACTGCGTAAGGGCATATTGGTCCTTGGCGATTGTCCCATAAAATGGTCAGGGTCATGAAGTTGCATATTTGGACCTGCGCCTGGCAGTTGAAGACCCCATCCGCTGGAGTCTGTAAATCGTGACATAGGCAAAATGGAGCCACATACCTGTTTTAAAAAACATAAATTAGTCTCACCAGCCAAATCTTCATTAAAAATCATCATTTTATTTATTAGGACGTGAAACTATTTGCTATCGAAGATAGTGCAACAGAGTATGTTAATAATAAAATAATAATATTTTCCCATTCATATAGCGCTAAGAACCGTGAGGTATCTAAGTGGTGCTTATTATTAACCACGGTGTGTGGTGTTCATTTATCGACCAAGGAATGATGAAAGGCTGAGTTTGACCTTGCCGGGATTCAAACTAGCGTTAGCAAGCTGTGCACGGATTTCAAAGCGAGCGCTGTACTCGCTGTGCCACTTGACAGGCTACAGTGAAGTGGCACAGCGAGTAGAGCGCTTGACCGCCTATAGACCGGTTAAATTATTTCTATTAACCCACCCTGTGTCGTCTGCCTTTTTCAAAGCCCTCTAAACGACAGGGGATCGTTTAGAGGGCGGTGATAGTGCGTGGTAGAAAACATTATGCCACTTTCAACGAACAAGTTCAACTTGAGCGGTCTTTAATGCTACGCTATTGTAATTATATTTGGTATAAAATAATTTAAAGGGTTACTTACAGTACAATTGCAATTTCCATTGTCTACTAGTGGTGCAGTCCCAAAATACGACTCTGCGTGTGCCAACGATCTTTCGCATAGTGATATAATATATAAAAGTGGTTTCGTTTCAGAAATTTCATCTTTATCTTCAATTACGTTTTAGCAACACTCCTTCAAGAGAAGTCTTTCATCACAATCTCTGTCTGTCAAGGTCAAAACACAATACAACCTTATAGTCCGCTTCGTGAGCCTCTCCGGGGCCCGAGAAAAAAATGGAAGCAGCTGACCTTCATTGTGAACGAGCATAAATTCTTACTTTGCAACATTCTGTGTAAAGCCATCTCTAGAAGTTGTAGAAGCAGCTGACCTTCACTGTGAACGAGCATAAATTCTTACTTTGCAACATTCTGTGTAAAGCCATCTGTAGAAGTTGGTTTTTGCACGCCATGTTTGTATATTGTTTGCGTGATATTAAAAAAAGTTTGTTTAAAGGACGTTATGGTTCTAAGTACAGCCGAAAGACCCCTGAAAATCGCAAGTTATGGTAAGCTATGAAAAATAACTGGCGCCACCACCGTGCACTGCTAAGACTAACACCCAGGACATCAAAGATGACATCGCAAATGTCATTGATGACATCACTGATGACATCACATGACTGGCTCTCCCTTTTTATCCTTTACTGACATATCGAAGCCACATAGTTTTCTTCAGTAACAGTCAGGAAGTAAAAATTGAAAAGGTACTATATTTGTAGACTTAGGGTCCAGTCACATCATATGAAACATATACATAGCGGAAGATACCGGCTTGAAAGAGAGCAATCCTTTCTGTGCATGAAGATAATCATTATGGTTATCAGCACTTTCTCATAGTTTTATTTTTATTACTCTACCTTCCCTCTATATGCTCATATTTGTATACATTATACTCACTCTCCATAGAGTGAATGGGAAATTTTTTTTGCTTGCGCCTACAGCCCAAACCGCTGGACGGATTTCCACCAAATTTGGACCAGGAGCAGCGGCCTTTAATAAAACTGGATATGGCATAGAAAACTTGTTGGCTAATGTTGGATTTATTTTGAAGACCATCTTTGACGTCCTGACAGCTTTGAGTGCCGACCTCGCTGGAAAAGTGGAATTACTTTTTCCTTTTGTTTTGAATTTTGAATACATATACACACATATATATAGTGGCCATGTAGTTATGGTTAAGTTGCTGTTTCCATAGGAAGAGCACTTTTTGGGCGGCTTATAACTTCGCTCTCCCTGGACAGATCCTCACCAAACTTTGCAAAAAAAGTAGTTGGGTCACTCTGAATTTTTTTTACAAAGTTTGGTGAGGATTCGTCCAGGGGGGGCAAAGTTATAGGGGGGTCCCAAAACCTTTTTTTTTCCCATAGACTGAATAGGAAAAAACTTTACGCACGGCTACAGCCCGAACCGCTGGACGGATTTACACCAAATTTGCGGCAGGAGCGGCGGCCTGGTCCCAAAAGCGTGCTTTTGTAAATTTGGTGTAAATCTGCCCAGTAGTTTTTTTTAAAAATGACCAAAATGTAAGGCAAAAAAATTAGTGATATCTGTGTTCGCTTCGCGGACGGACTTCCCTGTTCGCTCTGTGGACAGCACCCCGATTGGCCCATGGCCTTGCGTCATGTCCGCGGACATGCGACATGTTCGCTGATTGGACGGCGAGGGGCGTGGAGCGCGTCAGATTTTCTGTGGCGCCCGCCATCTTGTATTCGCAGTCGACCGCGTACAGCGTAGTGAAACGTGGATAAAAAATTGTATTTAGTGCCATGTGTTGGTGTGTAAGAGTGTTTGGGGAGGGCGGGGGAGTCTGAGATAGGTTCAATGTTTTGTTTTTTTATGTGCTAGACGTTTTTGTTGCGTTCGATTTTTCTGCGGAGAACACGGCTCTTCTGACATTTTGTAAATAAACTAAATGGTGGGGTGTTTAGAGGACGGAGTATGTGTCATTTTTGTTCGCAAGGAAGGTAAAAATGAGCTATGAACACTTGCGGTGTACTTAATTGTTCGTAAATACACAAACTGGGGTGTCCTCAGGACGCTGTCCGTATTGTAATCTGTCTAGCTGAATGTGTTCTAAGAACACTTGCAGTGTCCCAAAATGGTTGCAATTACACAAAATGGGGGTGTTCTGAGAACGTTGTTTGTATTGTTCGTTGTCAGGGTGAAAGTGTTTTAAGACCACTCCTTTTGTCCGCCAATAGTACAATTTCCTAGGGGCGTCAACCGACTTTTTGTCCACTAAAGAAACGATAAATCCAGCTGGTGTGCGCCGACATTATGTGATAATCCTATGACTAGCGCTATTGAACTGGCTGACTTGCTTTTGCGACACTAAATCATATCTCCCGCCGCTAAACCTGATATTATCAAAGCATTCATATTCCCTGCCTCTCTCCGTGACGTTAAAGGGTGCGTAATCAAACACGCCCAGTTCTCTGCAGTCCTAAGTGACTTTACACAGAACCCGGAAGACAACACATATTATGTCACAACACAGCGCGCCACAATTTGGAATATGAAACAGTGATTTAAAAGCAAACAGCAAGATTGTAAATGTTGTAAAGTAAATTTATTTGACATCAAATGTTTAGAGAATATTCAGCAATTTGCATTTGTCTTTGTTGTCGATCCGCAAAAGTTCATGTTGTGGCACGCGATGTTCCTTTGCAGTACAGAGGGTGTTAGATCAGCTTACAACTCAGTGCGCCACAATTTGGAATATGAAACTGTGGTTTAAAAGTAAACAGCAGGATTGTACATTTGGTAAAGTACATTTATTTCACATGAAATGTTTAGTGAATATTCAGCGATTTGCTATTGTCTCTGCTGTCGATCAGCAAAAGTTTATTTGAAACCACGCGTTGTTCCTTTGCGGTAGATAGGCTGTTGGTTTATGATAAAAGCAGTAAATGGTCGCTCTGATAATCGGAAGGTTGCTCCAACAACGAGCCATCAACGAGCCATTAGACCACCCTATTGATTGGTATGTTGTTTGTAGCCGCTTGTACTGCGTAAGGGCATATTGGTCCTTGGCGATTGTCCCATAAAATGGTCAGGGTCATGAAGTTGCATATTTGGACCTGCACCTGGCAGTTGAAGACCCCATCCGCTGGAGTCTGTAAATCGTGACATAGGCAAAATGGAGCCACATACCTGTTTTAAAAAACATAAATTAGTCTCACCAGCCAAATCTTCATTAAAAATCATCATTTTATTTATTAGGACGTGAAACTATTTGCTATCGAAGATAGTGCAACAGAGTATGTTAATAATAAAATAATAATATTTTCCCATTCATATAGCGCTAAGAACCGTGAGGTATCTAAGTGGTGCTTATTATTAACCACGGTGTGTGGTGTTCATTTATCGACCACGGAATGATGAAAGGCTGAGTTTGACCTTGCCGGGATTCAAACTAGCGTTAGCAAGCTGTGCACGGATTTCAAAGCGAGCGCTGTACTCGCTGTGCCACTTGACAGGCTACAGTGAAGTGGCACAGCGAGTAGAGCGCTTGACCGCCTATAGACCGGTTAAATTATTTCTATTAACCCACCCTGTGTCGTCTGCCTTTTTCAAAGCCCTCTAAACGACAGGGGATCGTTTAGAGGGCGGTGATAGTGCGTGGTAGAAAACATTATGCCACTTTCAACGAACAAGTTCAACTTGAGCGGTCTTTAATGCTACGCTATTGTAATTATATTTGGTATAAAATAATTTAAAGGGTTACTTACAGTACAATTGCAATTTCCATTGTCTACGAGTGGTGCAGTCCCAAAATACGACTCTGCGTGTGCCAACGATCTTTCGCATAGTGATATAATATATAAAAGTGGTTTCGTTTCAGAAATTTCATCTTTATCTTCAATTACGTTTTAGCAACACTCCTTCAAGAGAAGTCTTTCATCACAATCTCTGTCTGTCAAGGTCAAAACACAATACAACCTTATAGTCCGCTTCGTGAGCCTCTCCGGGGCCCGAGAAAAAAATGGAAGCAGCTGACCTTCATTGTGAACGAGCATAAATTCTTACTTTGCAACATTCTGTGTAAAGCCATCTCTAGAAGTTGTAGAAGCAGCTGACCTTCACTGTGAACGAGCATAAATTCTTACTTTGCAACATTCTGTGTAAATCCATCTGTAGAAGTTGGTTTTTGCACGCCATGTTTGTATATTGTTTGTGTGATATTAAAAAAAGTTTGTTTAAAGGACGTTATGGTTCTAAGTACAGCCGAAAGACCCCTGAAAATCGCAAGTTATGGTAAGCTATGAAAAATAACTGGCGCCACCACCGTGCACTGCTAAGACTAACACCCAGGACATCAAAGATGACATCGCAAATGTCATTGATGACATCACTGATGACATCACATGACTGGCTCTCCCTTTTTATCCTTTACTGACATATCGAAGCCACATAGTTTTCTTCAGTAACAGTCAGGAAGTAAAAATTGAAAAGGTACTATATTTGTAGACTTAGGGTCCAGTCACATCATATGAAACATATACATAGCGGAAGATACCGGCTTGAAAGAGAGCAATCCTTTCTGTGCATGAAGATAATCATTATGGTTATCAGCACTTTCTCATAGTTTTATTTTTATTACTCTACCTTCCCTCTATATGCTCATATTTGTATACATTATACTCACTCTCCATAGAGTGAATGGGAAATTTTTTTTGCTTGCGCCTACAGCCCAAACCGCTGGACGGATTTCCACCAAATTTGGACCAGGAGCAGCGGCTTGGTCCCGAAAGCGTGCTTTTGCAAATTTGGTGAAAATCCGTCCAGTAGTTTTTTTTAAAATGACCAAAAAGTAGGTAAAAAAAAATTAGTGATATCTGTGTTCGGTTCGCGGACACACTTCCCTGTTCGCTCCTCGGACAGTGTCCAGATTGGCCAATCATCTTGCGTGATGTTCGCGGACATGCAACGAGTTCACTGATTGGACGGCGTGGAGCGTGAAGCGCGTCAGATTTTTCGGTGGCGCCCGCCATCTCGGATTCGCGGACGTCCTCGGACAGCGCGGTGAAACTTTGTTCAAAATGTGTATTTTGTACAATGTGTTGGTGTGTAGGAGTGTTTGGAGAGGGTGGGAGTGTATGAGATAAGATGAAAGTTGTGTTTTTTATGTGTTAGACCTTCTTTTTGTGTTCGATTTGTTTGCGGACATCACGGGTGTTCTGAAATGTTCTAAATAAACTGACTAGGGGGTGTACTAAGGAGTCAATATGTGTCCGTTTTGTTCGCAAGCAAAGTGAAACTGTTCTAAGAACACTCGCGGTGTCCGGGGAGTGTTCGTAGGGGGTGTCCTGAGGACGCTGTCCGTATTGTTCTCTGTCAAGTTGAATGTGTTCTAAGAACACGCGCGGTGTCCTGAAATGTTCGCAAATAAACAAAATGGGGGTGTTCTGAAGACATTTTTGAGAACACTCCCGGTGTCCTGAAATGTTTGTAGGGGTGTCCTGAGGACGCTGTCCGTAT
This sequence comes from Ambystoma mexicanum, assembly GCF_040938575.1. Classification (NCBI taxonomy): domain Eukaryota; kingdom Metazoa; phylum Chordata; class Amphibia; order Caudata; family Ambystomatidae; genus Ambystoma; species Ambystoma mexicanum. The sequence goes on along the minus strand of NC_090935.1, from coordinate 1,077,728,001 downwards.
TGTTCTCTGTAAAGTTGAATGTGTTCTAAGAACACCCGCGGTGTCCTGAAATGTTCGCAAATAAACAAAATGGGGGTGTTCTGAAGACGCTTCTAAGAACACTCGCGGTGTCCGGCGAGTGTTCGTAGGGGGTGTCCTGAGGACGCTGTCCGTATTGTTCTCTGTCAAGTTGAATGTGTTCTAAGAACACCCGTGGTGTCCTGAAATGTTCGTAAATAAACAAAATGGGGGTGTTCTGAAGACGCTTCTAAGAACACTCGCGGTGTCCGGGGAGTGTTCGTAGGGGGTGTCCTGAGGACGCTGTCCGTATTGTTCTCTGTCAAGTTGAATGTGTCCTAAGAACACTCGCAGTGTCCTGAAATGTTCGCAAATAAACAAGATGGTGGTGTTCTGAAGACGCTTCTAAGAACACTCCCGGTGTCCTGGAATGTTCATAGGGGGTGTCCTGAGGACGCTGTCCGTATTGTTCTCTGTCAAGTTGAATGTGTCCTAAGAACACTCGCAGTGTCCTGAAATGTTCGCAAATAAACAAGATGGTGGTGTTCTGAAGACGCTTCTAAGAACACTCCCGGTGTCCGGCGAGTGTTCATAGGGGGTGTCCTTAGGACGCTGTCCGTATTGTTCGTTGTTAAGTTGAAAGTGTTCTAAGAACTATCGCGTTGTTCTGAAATGCTCGTAGGAGGTGTCCTGAAAACGGTGTCCGTATTGTTCGCTGGCAAGTTCAAAGTGCTCTAAGAACACTCACATTGTTCGCGGACATTAAAAGTTTCCCATAGATCATAGTTGAAATGTTTGACTCTATGGATGTGATATGCTGCGGTGGTTGTTGCCAGGGCATAGATTCTTGGGTGCATGGACAAGACTCTATGCCCTGGCAACAACCACCGCAGCATATCACATTCATATTTGCTTATAACTTTGGGTGAAAAACAAATGTATAAGGAACAAAGGTATTAGATACTATGGATGTGATATGCTGCTATGGTTGTCCTTATTATTGTATACTTACTGTTTGGTCTAGTAATGGGAGTCCATGTTTTTCTTCTTCATTTCTGTGATAAAAGAAAATAGCATGTTAGTATTAGTATTTTGTTATGACTTATTACATTGTATAAGCAATATACTTTTATTTTTTTTCGACCCTCATATTTAGTAGAGTACAAATCAGAGTACTGTGCAATTTGCTCAGATTCTGTGTTTGTTGCTAAAATCATTGGGTCTGTGGGAGAAAAAAAAATCCATGTTGGATTAAAAAAAAAAACTTTTTCTGTTATGCTACAGTTTATTTGTTTGTTTGTTTTCAGTGTTCACTTGTTGTTTCTGGCTAATGCTTTATACTTTGCTTTGTTGTATTTTTTTTGGAGCAGTAACAGATTCTTCATTTGTTTTGATATTATAAAATTTTGGAGCAGTTAGATACCAATTGGCGTATTCTAACTGTCTATTTTTTTAATATATTTTAGTAGTTTTGATTTATCTATTTGGATATTGTTAAATTTTGGGACAGTTAGATACCAATTGGCGTATTCTAACTGTGTATTTTTTGGTCTAATTTTGTGGTATTCATTTATCTGATTAGTTGTTGTAGAATCTTTGAGCTGTTAGATAGCTTTTGGAGTATTCTAACAGTTTACATTTATTTTTTTAACACAAATTTATTTAAAGGTTTAAATACAGTTTATTTATCAAATTTTGGTTTTAAGAACATCAAATAAGCATTTGTAAGATTTGCTGGTAATCTCTGCTTTAGAGTAATGGTACTATCATTACGTTCAAACAATCCACATTTCTTTTTTATATATGCAGTGTAGTGCCCTGAATTGGTTGTGGCTCCTGCGTGGTAGATTATACCTATTGTTGTGAAGGTTTTCTTACCAAGTGATATTTGACCATGTGTGAATCCAGTCAGCTTGCAGTTGTTTTTGGTACCATCTGCATTGTAACGTAGAAGCATTAGTATTACGTATTTACTATGTGTTTGTATTACTAACGTGGAGCGATTACCTGAATTGCAGGTAGAGCATAATCTACCATGGTTTGCATTTTGTACAAGTTGCTGAAATGGAATGGATTCACAATTTGGTATTGATATATATATGAAGCGTTCATTGGGGATTTCTTCTTGTGTCACATTGTTGCAGAGAGTGCATGTATGTTTCCACATGTATGAAATCTGAAAGATTTCATTTATAGGTATGTTTTTGTTTTCCAGTACTTGTAGTAAGTACATTAGAAATTCTTGTGGATCTTCCTGTGAGTTTATAGTGAATTTCACCATTCCAGCACAGTAGTACAATTGTCGTCTTATTCCAAAAACACTATCAGGGTAATTCATAGAATTTCGCAGAAAAGTGTCGCAAGCGGCTGGCGCAGAGTGTCCGCGTGCGATTGTCTGCGCCAGGCACGTGCGCTAAAACCGATTTCTGCGCACAGCGTATTCATGGATTTTAGGCTCCCAAACCAGCCGTGGTGCAGAGAATCGCAGCGACCCTGCAGCAGCGCCAGTAACGCCCCCAAGAACGCCCTTGCGCAAGGAAAAGCCATCAAAATCGCTAAATCATCGCAAAGGGCTGCGCTAACCCTAGACCAGTTCACCGGGCTGGCAAACAGCAAACGCCAAGCGGGGAACGTGTATTTCAGGGGTGCGCGGGAAGTTCCACATGCGATTGGCCCCGTGCAAGCAGGGTACGTGTATTTCAGGGGTGCGCGGGAAGTTCCACACACGATTGTCCCAGTGCGAGCAGGGTACGTGTATTCCATGGGTGCGCGGGAAGTTCCACACGCGAATGGGCCAGTGCGAGCAGGGTATGTGTATTCCATGGGTGCGCGGGAAGTTCCACACGCGATTTCATCAGGGTACGTGTATTTCAGGGGTGCGCGGGAAGTTCCACACGCGATTGTCCCAGTGCGAGCAGGGTACGTGTATTTCAGGGGTGCGCGGGAAGTTCCACACACGATTTCATCAGGGTACGTGTATTTCAGGGGTGCGCGGGAAGTTCCACACGCGATTGTCCCAGTGCGAGCAGGGTACGTGTATTTCAGGGGTGCGCGGGAAGTTCCACACGCGATTGGCCCCGTGCAAGCAGGGTACGTGTATTTCAGGGGTGCGTGGGAAGTTCCACACGCGATTGGCCCCGTGCAAGCAGGGTACGTGTATTTCAGGGGTGCGCGTGAAGTTCCACACGCGATTTCAGCAGGGTACGTGTATTCCAGGGGTGCGTGGGAAGTTCCACACGCGATTTCAGCAGGGTACGTGTATTTCAGGGGTGCGCGGGAAGATCCACACGCGATTTCAGCAGGGTATGTGTATTTCAGGGGTTCTGGGGAGTACTACACGTGAATTGGCCGTGTGGGTCCTCCCAGGTGTACGCTCCACAACCTCCACGGCCCCTGCAGGCAGCCCACACCACGGGGGACTACCCTGCACCCCTGCTCATGTCCCGCAGGCAGCCCATCCACCATGGGCATGCCCCCCAGCCAACCCACATGTCACCTTGCACTACTGATCAACAATGCATGTCTCCCACCACCCCCACCCCCCAGCAGTGCAGGGGCACCCTCCACCAGGCCCCCACCCATGTCACCCACCCACCCCCACCCCCAGCCACCATGGGCAGCCCCCACCAGGCCCCCACTCATGTCTCCCACCATCCCCACCCCCCAGCCACCATGGGCAGCCTCCACCAGGTCTCCACTCATGTCTCCCACCCACCCCCACCCCCCAGCCACCATGGGCAGCCCCCACCAGGCCCCCACTCATGTCTCCCCCCCACCCCCCAGCATCCAGGGGCAGCCTCCACCAGGCCCCCACTCATGTCTCCTACCTACCCCCACCCCCCAGCCACCATGGGCACCATCCACCAGGCCCCCACTCATGTCTCCCACCACCCCCACCCCCCCAGCAGTGCAGGGGCACCCTCCACCAAGCCCCCACTCATGTCTCCCATCCCCCCACCCCCCAGCAGTGCAGGGGCAGCACCACCAGGCCCCCACTCATGTCCCCCTGCACCCCCACCCCCCAGTATCCAGGGGCAGCCTCCACCAGGCCCCCACTCATGTCTCCCACCCACCCCCACCCCCCAGCCACCATGGGCAGCCTCCACCAGGCCTCCACTCATGTCTACCACCCACCCCCACCCCCCAGCCACCATGGGCAGCCCCCACCAGGCCCCCACTCATGTCTCCCACCCCCCCACCCCCCAGCATCCAGGGGCAGCCTCCACCAGGCCCCCACTCATGTCTCCCACCCACCCCCACCCCCCAGCCACCATGGGCACCCTCCACCAGGCCTCCACTCATGTCTCCCACCCACCCCCACCCCCCAGCGACCATAGGCAGCCCCCACCAGGCCCCCACTCATGTCTCCCACCCCCCCCACCCCCCAGCATCCAGGGGCAGCCTCCACCAGGCCCCCACTCATGTCTCCCACCCACCCCCACCCCCCAGCAGTGCAGGGGCAGCACCACCAGGCCCCCACTCATGTCCCCCTGTACCCCCACACCCCAGCCACCATGGGCACCCTCCACCAGGCCCCCACTCATGTCTCCCACCACCCCCACCCCCCAGCAGTGCAGGGGCACCCTCCACCAGGCCCCCACCCATGTCTCCCACCGACCCCCACCCCCCAGCCACCATGGGCAGCCCCCACCAGGCCCCCACTCATGTCTCCCACCACCCCCACCCCCCAGCCACCATGGGCAGCCTCCACCAGGCCTCCACTCATGTCTCCCACCCACCCCCAGCCCCCAGCCACCATGGGCAGCCCCCACCAGGCTCCCACTCATGTCAAAGCCCACCCCACCCCCCAGCATCCAGGGGCAGCCTCCACCAGGCCCCCACTCATGTCTCCCACCCACCCCCACCCCCCAGCCACCATGGGCACCCTCCACCAGGCCTCCACTCATGTCTCCCACCACCCCCACCCCCCAGCCAGCAGGGGCAGCCTCCACCAGGCCACCACTCATGTCTCCCACCCACCCCCACCCCCCAGCCACCATGGGCACCCTCCACCAGGCCTCCACTCATGTCTCCCACCCACCCCCACCCCTCAGCCACCATGGGCACCCTCCACCAGGCCTCCACTCATGTCTCCCACCCACCCCCACCCCCCAGCAGTGCAGGGGCACCCTCCACCAGGCCCCCACTCATGTCTCCCACCACCCCCACCCCCCAGCAGTGCAGGGGTACCCTCCACCAGGCCCCCACTCATGTCCCCTATCACCACCCCCCCAGCAGTGCAGGGGCACCCTCCACCAGGCCCCCACTCATGTCTCCCACCACCCCCACCCCCCAGCCAGCAGGGGCAGCCTCCACCAGGCCACCACTCATGTCTTCCACCCACCCCCACCCCCCAGCCACCATGGGCACCCTCCACCAGGCCTCCACTCATGTCTCCCACCCCCACCCCCCAGCCACCATGGGCACCCTCCACCAGGCCTCCACTCATTTCTCCCACCCACCCCCACCCCCCAGCAGTGCAGGGGCACCCTCCACCAGGCCCCCACTCATGTCTCCCACCACACCCACCCCCCAGCAGTGCAGGGGCACCCTCCACCAGGCCCCCACTCATGTCTCCCACCACCCCCACCCCCCAGCAGTGCAGGGTCACCCTCCACCAGGCCCCCACTCATGTCTCCCACCACCCCCACCCCCCAGCAGTGCAGGGGCACCCTCCACCTGGCCCCCACTCATGTCTCCCCCCCACCCCCCAGCAGTGCAGGGGCACCCTCCACCAGGCCACCACTCATGTCTCCCACCACCCCCACCCCCCAGCCACCAGGGGCAGCCTCCACCAGGCCCCCACCCATGTCCCCTATCACCACCAACCCCCAGCAGTGCAGGGGCACCCTCCACCAGGCGCCCACCCATGTCCCCTATCACCACCCCCCCAGCAGTGCAGGGGCAGCCTCCACCAGGCCCCCACCCATGTCTCCCACCACCCCCACCCCCCAGCAGTGCAGGGGCACCCTCCACCAAGCCCCCACCCATGTCCCCTATCACCACCACCCCCCAGCAGTGCAGGGGCACCCTCCACCAGGCCCCCACCCATGTCCCCTATCACCACCCCCCCAGCAGTGCAGGGGCACCCTCCACCAGGCCCCCACTCATGTCTCCCACCACCCCCACCCCCCAGCCAGCAGGGGCAGCCTCCACCAGGCCACCACTCATGTCTCCCACCCACCCCCACCCCCCAGCCACCATGGGCACCCTCCACCAGGCCTCCACTCATGTCTCCCACCCACCCCCACCCCCCAGCCACCATGGGCACCCTCCACCAGGCCTCCACTCATGTCTCCCACCCACCCCCACCCCCCAGCAGTGCAGGGGCACCCTCCACCAGGCCCCCACTCATGTCTCCCACCACCCCCACCCCCCAGCAGTGCAGGGGCACCCTCCACCAGGCCCCCACTCATGTCTCCCACCACCCCCACCCCCCAGCAGTGCAGGGGCACCCTCCATCAGGCCCCCACTCATGTCTCCCACCACCCCCACCCCCCAGCAGTGCAGGGGCACCCTCCACCAGGCCCCCACTCATGTTTCCCCCCCCCACCCCCCAGCAGTGCAGGGGCACCCTCCACCAGGCCACCACTCATGTCTCCCACCACCCCCACCCCCCAGCCACCAGGGGCAGCCTCCACCAGGCCCCCACCCATGTCCCCTATCACCACCACCTCCCAGCAGTGCAGGGGCACCCTCCACCAGGCCCCCACCCATGTCCCCTATCACCACCCCCCCCCAGCAGTGCAGGGGCAGCCTCCACCAGGCCCCCACTCATGTCTCCCACCACCCCCCACCCCCCAGCAGTGCAGGGGCACCCTCCACCAGGCCCCCACTCATGTCTCCCACCACCCCCACCCCCCAGCAGTGCAGGGGCACCCTCCACCAGGCCCCCACTCATAACTCCCACCCCCCCCACCCCCCAGCAGTGCAGGGGCACCCTCCACCAGGCCCCCACCCATGTCTCCCACCCACCCCCACCCCCCAGCCACCATGGGCAGCCCCCACCAGGTCCTCACAATCCCCAATCATATGCGTTATGGTCAGCCTCCACAGCCAAAAAGCCCTACCAAGTAACCCATTCACCCACATGGAAATGGAAATTACATGTTACACCCCCAATGTTCATAAAGCTAATGAACCCATGTCCGTCACACACAATGGTTGCAATTGAATGGGAAAACAACCAACATTACATGCATGAAACCAATGAGATGATACAACACAGTTAAGTATGAAAACAAAATTGTATTTTAAAAAAAATAATGCAAAAGAAATGAAACAAACTACAATGGGAATGAAAAATAGATAAGCTGCATGTCCGTTTAAAAAAATAAAACCACCAAATCCTAATCCAAAAAAATGTAGTCCAAAGTCAAATGAAAAATAAAATCAATCCAATGAAGAACTATGTACAAAACATCCAAGGGTCCATGAGCCCAACAGAACAAAGGAAACCTACAAAAAACCCTAACTAAAATGCAACTATATACAAAAAGTGGAGCAGTGTCCGTCGACTCCAAATCATAAGAACAAACAAAGGAAACCTAAAACTGAAGAACTATATACAAAGGCGGCGGGCAAGTCCAGCGGCTCACTCCGTGGTGTTCCGGGCCAGGGCATCATCGAACTCCTGTTCGATGTCCCGGAGGCGGTCCTGTTCCATGGCCCCGAGGGTCCGCAGGGACGACGCCGTGTCCTCCTCCAACACCCTGCGTATTGCCTCGAGGCACTCGGCCCGCCTCAGGGCCCTCCGCATGGAGTTCTCCGCCCTGACCATTGTGAGCCACGCCTCTTCCGCCCGCCACCGCTCCGCACCTATGGCGTGGCCCAACCGCTGCCACACGGAAGACACTCTCTGTCCTGGGTCCTCCTGCCCTCCGGCCGATGCCTGCCCCTCCGATGTCGAAGGCCCCGAGCCTTCATGGCTCCCACCATGTTGCTGCTGCTGCTCTGCCTCTGCCCGTGCACTGCCTCCTGCTGCCTGCACATCCTCCGCCGGCTGGGGTGCAGTTGTTGATGCGGCCACCCCTGCTGGATGTCCGACTCCCGACTGTGGCAGGGATGCCTCCTCCACCAGCCTGGCCGCACCGTCAGAGGCAGCTCCACAGGGCACCCAGGTGACTGATGGGTGGGAAGATGGCACAGAGGACGACTGGCGCGTAGGGGGTCCAGTTGAGGAGGGGGTCGGAGCAAGCCCCATCAGACGGAGGAATCCGGCCTGGGTGATCTGTCCCAGCAGGCTGACGTGGTCAACGAGCCATTCGAGATGACGTGCAGTCTCTCCATGAAAAGACTGCAGGTCACCTCGCATGGCCCGTTGACGCAACGCCACACCAGCCAGGACAGGCTCAACCCGGACCTGGATAGCCACGTCCGCAGGCAGAGGAAGGCCAGTTGACGTCAGCTCATCCCCTGCCTGAAAACGGGTCTGGACGTAGGCATCCCTGCTGGTGCAAGATGATGCAGGGACAGGATCGGGGACAGGATTGCACACAGGCACCTCCGCGGCGGCCTGTGCTGCCTCCTGTCCCTGGTCCTGCACTGCACCACTAGCACCAGTGGGATCCCCGCCTCCAGACCCCGTCTCTGGTGCTTGCACAGCCTCCTCCTCCACCAAACCCCCCACCAACCTGGATGACTCCGTGCCATCTTCCCCTGTTGGGCCCTGTGGGGTCCCAGCTGCCCCTTCTGCTGCCGAGGAGTCCAACTCCAACCTCCGCCTCTTGGACCTCCCCCCGGCAGCTGCGGCCTGGGACGTGGCACCGGACTCCTCACTCCCCGATGAGATGACAACACGGGAGGGGAGCCGGGCCTTGCGTCTCTGCTGGCGGTGGGATCCGCTGTGCAGATCCGCTGTGCAGACAGGGAGAAACAAAACACAGGCATCAGGGCACTGTACAATGGACACATACACACATGACAGTTGCACATGAGTGGCATTGGCAAACCTCAGACATGTCATCACAATCCCCAACACACATGTCATTACAACTCGCACACATGAGCCATACCACAGCCATATCGCAACTGCCACCACCATCCCTACACATACAACTGCATGAGCAGCCAAAGGGGAGCCAGACATCACATGCAACACAGGAAGTGCACCACACATGTACACACACCACCACACTTGCATGCATGTGTACACCTCTGCCAAGTGTCGCAGTGTTCAGACGGGCATCCATGTCACATCTGCCAATCAGGCTTCCACATACCGCTGTCACATGCATCCATGTTGCATCACTGTTGCACCCTTGTCAAATACACACACATGCACATGTACACAGTGCTCATACATGCAGCCGAAAACAACATACATGAGTGACATCACGGACATGTCTACTTACATACACATTCATCCAAACATGTGTGCACACACAACTGCATTTGGCATGCAAGCCTACACACACAAGCACCATCCATGTCTCACACATTACAGCCCTTGCATGTGTCAGCCCCACGGCCCTGTACACCCCCACCCATACTCGACCCCATACAAACAGATGTGCAACCTGCACACTACCGAATAATCACCACACGCACTGCTCACAATCAGGATGCATGTACACTCACCGCTCGACTCCAGACGGGTCTGCTTCTCTAGGACCTGGACGTGGAGCGCTGGGGATATGCGTTCCAGGACCCTCATCTGTTCTTCCGACAAGTGGCCCCGGCGCCCCTTGGCATCCGCGGCCTTCAAGAGGCCCCGGGCCTTGTTCAGGGTCCTGGACCTGAAGTCCTCCCAGCGCTTCCTGACATGTTGTAAGTCCCGGACTGCCACCCCCTCCGCGTTGATGGCAGTCACGATGTCAGTCCAGATCCGAGTCCGTCCTTCCTTGTCAGCGCGGGGACTTGCAAAGAGGGCATCATACTGCCCCAGGACTTGCTCCACCAGGACACCAACTTCGGTGGCACTGAAGCTGGTGCCCCTCTGCCTCTCTGGCCGGGGGTTGTCAGTGGTCACAGATGGTGTTTGCCCCGACATGACAACCCCAGAGGCAGGAGTGGGTGGGCAACTGGGTCCTGGGGCTGGGCTGTGGAGCGATGGAATCCCAGTCGGGAGTCTTCAGTTCCAGCAGGGGTGGTCACAGCAACAGCGCCCCTGGCTGATGTGCAGGCAGCAAATGGCAGTGCACGTGGGCAGCAGGCAGTCAGGCAGCAGCAGATGGCAGGTGGGAGCGTGCTCGGGGCTCTGGGGGGCAGTAGTTTGGCCTTCTGGGCAGGAGCGTGGTCTTCCATGTGCTTACGCGTGGCTAGCTTGATACGGAGTGATTTGGCACGTGAAAATCCTGCACGTCAGCGTGAAAATCGAGGAAAGGCCCTTAGCGCGTAAGCGCGTCAGCACGCATACGCGATTCTATTGGACCAAAGGCACTCAGCGCGTAAACGCGTCGCCAGCGTATGCGCGTCTATGAAGTCACGTGCACGTTGAATTGGGCACACGTTTGAAAATGTTGCGTGTGAAAAAAATGAAAGACACGTCCGAGTGTCAAAGCGTGTAATTGGTGGGAATGGGCCTAGCGCGTACATGCGGAAGTGACAAAGCGTGTAATTGGTGGAAATGGCCCTACACGCAGAAGTGACAAAGCGTGTAATTGGTGGAAATGGCCCTACACGCAGAAGTGACAAAGCGTGTAATTGGTGGAAATGGCCCTAGCGCGTACACGCCGCGTAAGTGACGCTGGACGTGTGGGCCTGTATAAAAGGTACGTGTAGAACACCATTTCCTTGTTTGTGCTTTTCGTGGAGAGGGAGTGGGTGAATTCTGTACTTCTTGTCGTTTCACACGCGGTTTACTTCATGGCGTTTCAAGTTCGTATTCCCTGTTACCTCTGACAGCTTTTTCTCTTTTTTCTCTTTTACTGGTTTACCTGGGCCTGTTCCCTCAAACAGTGTTCCCTTCTACTGTTGTCCTGTCTCCTCAGACAGCGTAGAAATCTTCTTTTGGCGGGGGTGTTGCCAACCAAACGTGCTCCTTTTTCACGCTCTTTTACCTGGCAGACGGTGAGTCACGCACATATCTTACATCTGTGCTTGCCCCGTGTGTAGCCTACCCCTTCAGAGGTCATTCTAGGCTGCGTGTGACACGCATACGTTCATTCTTGTGTTACTGGGTGCCACAGCGTAGTGCAGGTTTTTCTTTCTGCACACGTGGTCTAGGAGGGGTTGCGTGCACGTCATCTCCCTTTTTTGGGGCTCCTGTGCGTAGCGTGACCCGTCATCTTTCCCCAGGGGTTACATTCAGCCTTGCTAGAGCACTAGGGTACAATTACCATCTGGTACCCAACCCCTTTGACCCCCAATTGCCCAGGACAATAGTTTACAGCCACTCCCATACGCACATTAACATCAGTGCCATGGCTGGGAGGCGAGGATTCCGTAAGGGTGGCAAAGGTGGAAGAGCCACAAGTGGTGGCCGTGGTGCATCCGGTAGGGGACGTGGTCGTTACTTGCAGGGTGAGCCTGTCCCCCCATGTGTGGAGGACCAGTCAAGGGCACCCATAATCCCCCCCTCCCGTTGAGGCTGATGTGGCTGACACCATCCATGCTCAGCCCTTGTTGGACCAGCCCATTGTGGCACCAGACCTGGCTGACTCCATGGCTGACTTCCAGGTCAGCAGGCCTATGACACATGCGCTGGTGCACGTTGATGTCATCATGCCACGTGCATCTGGGGCAGCAAGGTCATCTGCTGCCCCAAGTAGGCAGGGCGGAGAGGCTGCAGGGGCAGCTGCGGCTCCATCCACCCCAGCTCTCACACACCCAGCCAGGACACTGTCGGTCCTAGTCCATCCTGCTGACATTCCCCCTGACACCATTACACTTGAGCCAATGCCTGCACCAACTCCCATGCTGAGTGTGCAATCCCACACTCCTGATACAGAGTCCACCAGGGCTCCTGCCACTAGTGTCCAGAGCGGCGCAGGACACTCAGGATCACCACCACCTTCCAAGCGGAAGAGGAAGAGTGCTCGTCCGGCACAGGCTGATGCCCCAGACACGGCTACACAGTCCGGCCCATCCAGGAAGCCCAGCTTCACGGATGACGAACTGAATGCACTTGTCGAGTATGTGTCCGCACATGATAACGAGATGGTCATTGTTGCAGGATCCAAGACCACACCTGCACAACGCCAGGCACATTGGCAGACCGTTGCGGACATCGTAAGTGCCCTTGGAATCGTGAGGCGCACAGCCAATGATTGCTATAAGCGCTGGAATGACCTAAAGCGCAGGGCAAAGAGTAAACTGGCCTCAAGTCATGCCGCAACTCTAGTGACTGGAGGTGGGTCTCCAGTAGTAGACATGGAACTCACTCCACATGAGTCAGTCGCTGGGACCTACGTCACGGAGGAACAGATCCAAGGCGTGGGAGATCTGCCTGATTACGAGGCATTGTCCGGTGAGTGCACATGCATGTGTGTGTCATCCATGTGCATGGTGTGTGTGTGAGGGCTTCTGTTTGTGTGCCAGGTGAGAGTGTGTGCGCCTGAGTCGTATGGGTCAGCCATGTGCTTCATGCAATACATCCTGCGCAGCTGCATTAGGCCATAGCAGTATCCCTTCTGCCAACAGTAGACATCTAGCCCAACTGCACGCCAGTTGCCCTTGAAGTGTCACCTTGCCACAACATTGTTGCTTATTTTTCACTGTTCATTCAGGCAGATTGTTTGCATTCCACCACTTTTACTAGGCATTTCGCAGTCCTCTAGTCACATGTCTGACATGGCTATGGTAAAGTGGAGTGACTTTGTTACCTGGATATCATTTGTTCACACATGTCCCTGTGCAATTGGACCATTTTGGACTGGCAGCTCCAGGTGAAAAATCTGACCTGTTTGAATTAGAAAAGCTATTACATGCGGAACTGGACTGAATGAATAGGTGCTGCCCTCCTCTCCATCTTCACTCAATAGCAATGGTACATGCCATCTGTGTGATGGCATGTGTGTTTCACCTGGCAATCACAGGCCAATGTGTGATGCCACTGCCAGGCAGCATGCAGAAAATGTGTTCATCTTCCATCTTGGTGTCATCAGTGTGTGCCATTTGCCTGCCCTTCATATGCAGTGAGGGTGCATGCGTGGGAGGGTTTTAGTCATGTGGGACATGTGTCAATCAAGTACTGGTTCTCTTGCTTCTCAGCCCTCATTGTGTGCCATGGTGCTAATGCCTGTTTCCATTTCTTTGTTTTTATGTCTTTGCAGGGGAAGACGCACCTGATACTGCTGGGGTTGTGGAGATGGTGCAGACCCAGGAGGGGTCCGAGGGCCGACCAACCACCAGTGAGGGACGTGGTGTGGTGGTGGGTGAGAACCCACAAGTGCTGCAGGTCGTGCTCTCAAGGGGTGTCTCTGGCTGCACCTCCCCCAAGCTGTACTCAGGTGTTGATTCGGATGATGAGACCTACGTGCCGTCGCAGGTGAGTGTTCCAGGGAGGGATTCTGTTCTGTCCCACCCACCTGCACCAGGGTCAGAACCCTCAATGGGGATGTCAGTGTTGGCAGCTACGCCTTTGGTGGTTACGGATGCAGGGTCACACTCCGCGACATCTGATCCTGTTCGTGGGCCAGCAGATCAGAGGGGGAATGCAGTCCTGCAGCCTCAGGCAGTGCCGGCACAGCAAGGCGCACTTCGCCTTGCCCCAGACAGGTGTGGTGCCCGCCGACGTGGTGGCCGTACGCCACCTGGCAATACCGCATGGGAGCAATCCATTTACGGTATGGCAACCCAACAGGCAGCATCATCCGAGATGATGGCTCAGGCCATGGATAGGGTGGCCACTTCCATTGTCCCCCCTGAAAGGCGGATGGAGCGACTACAGCCGGCAACTGACTCCATCTGCCAGTCACACAGGGAGGACATGTTGGCGTCCAACAGGGACAGGCGGGCGGCACTGGTGACTCTGCAGGAGGCCATCTCCATAGAGTCCCAGGGCCACAGGGAAGCCCTGAGGCAGGAGCTCCTTCACCTCAGGACGACTCTTGTTGAGCTTGAGGCTTCAACACACCAAAGGACAGAACAGCAGCTGGAGCGTCTCACCCGTACGCTCTCAGCTGAGATACAGGCAACGAGGGTGGAGGTCCGGGCATCCCGTGAGTTGTTGCATGGGGACCTCCGCACACTCATCCTCCAGAACCAGACCTACCACACCAGCATGCTTGCAGCCATGGAGGAGCAGACTAGGGCCTTGCGTGGGCTGCCTCCCATAGTGCAACCACCTCCGGATGCAGCTGCACAGGGTGATAATAGCGACAGCAGTGATACTCCCACAATAGGGTAGCCGTGTGGGCCATGAGCCCATGGAGGTGTTTTTTTTTCCCCAGGATCCACACAGGTGGGTTTTGGTGTGCACCCTGTCCTCGGACCTCCTGGGTGGCCTCCCAAACCCCCCCGGGCCCATCAATGGCCATTTTTGATTTTTATTTTGATTTTTATTTTAGATTTTTATTTTTATTTTTATTTTTATTTTTAAATTTATTTTTCCCAATTTTTTTGGGACAATTTGTTGCCTTCCGTGGTTCCTGTGGGCATACGCTGCATTGTGGCTGGGCACATGCAGGCTTGTCATGTATTTGGTTCATATGCTTGGGTTTGAGTCACACACACCCCTCCTGCTTCCCGTTTCCATGGGCTTGCAAAGGGTGTGCCCAAGTGACATTGACGTACATGGTGACATTGGACTCCCACTACATGTGTGGGTAGTCTAGTCAATACTGTGTATACATTCCTAGTGCATATTGCTGTTGTGTTGTACACTGCATGTTGCATTGATGTGTAACTCATCATCTGTGTCTACCTCCCAATTTGCAGGTCCCTTCCTCATGTCTACACAAGGCCCTCTAGTTTGGAGATGGGGTCCATGTTAGCAGCAGTGCACCTACTACTCTACATGGCGCCAACACTGCACAGTTGGTAGTGGTGGGAGTGCAGGCATTTCCAGGTGGTGAGACTACTAATTTATTACATTTGTGATGTCATGTTAATGGTAGTACCTGCTCAAGTTTGTTGTTGGTCCTGCATTACTGTGAGCATTTCAGGTGTTGCAAGTTTAAATTAGGGACACTGTGGGGATTACTTTGTTTACTTTGTTTACCTGCAAATGGCATGGCATGGCATGGCATGGCACGGTGTGTCGTGTGGCGGTGGTGGGGATGGGTTGGCTGACATGGCACTGTCCTCTTGTTGCATTTTGCAAGTGGGTATTCATTTTAGCTGCTTGGATGTGTTTCTTCACAAAACTGCACTGGTGGTGTCTGTGTGGGTAGGGATGCACACATTGTAACACTTCCAGGTGAACAATCTCAGGCTGATATGGTTTTCACGGTTGATTCTCCAGACATTCAGGATCAGTGTCAGTTTGAGTCATCATTGATTGTCAGATGGAATGTGCCAGGGCAGTGTGCACTCCACAGGGGTGTGATTACTATGTGAAGTAATTAGCCACTAGCTGTGTACGGGCTGCCTCCCCCCGTGCCCTTTCCCTTCCCATGCACAGTGGCTGTGCATGTGGTTGGGGATGTGGGGCCACCACCATGTCCACGGCCAGGCTCCGGCGTGTTGCAACATTGTGCAGGACACATGCTGCCACTATGATCCTGCACACTACTGGGGGAGCGTACAACAGCTGCCCGCCAGAACAGTCAAGGGAGCGAAAGCGTGACTTTAGCACCCCGAATGTGCGCTCCACTATGCCCCGGGTTGTAATGTGGGCTGTGTTATATCTTACCTGGGGTGGCGTGGTGGGGTTCCGAATTGGCGTCATCATGTGGCGGCTGAGAGGGTAGGCACTGTCCCCTGTGGAGGTGGTGATTGGTATCATTGGTGGGGTTGTGACCTTGCTCAGTATCTGACATGCATGCATGTGCAGTGGCATTCATACTCACCAAGCAGCCATGTATCGCCATGCCGCCCAGCTTCTAGGTCCCGGCTTAGGGTGGACATTCGGTAAATGAAGCTGTCGTGGGTGGACCCGGGATAGTTGGCATATACTGAGGTGATGATTCCCTTGGCATTACATACTACCTGCACGTTGATGGAATGCCAGTGCTTGCGGTTCCTATAGATGTGCTCTGATGCCCTGGGGGGACGTAGAGCCACATGGGTGCAGTCGATGGCACCTAGCACTTTGGGGAATCGTGCCACACCGTAAAAATCCAGGGCGGCAGCATGCCTTTCTGCAGGTGTTCTGGGCAGGTATATGTGCCTGCGGACTGATGGGCGTGCAGTGATGATGTTCAAGACCTGGTGTAGGCAGCGTGACTGGGTGGCCTGTGATACCCCACCCACTATGGCACTTGTCCGCTGAAATGATCCAGTGGCTAAGAAGTGCAGTACATTGAGGACCTTCTCCAGGGGGCTGAGTGCTTGGGAGCACAGGGTGGGTGATGTGAGGTCATCCTCCCACTCACTCACCAGGTCCAGTATTATGTGTGGTGGAAACCTGTACCTCCCATACACCTGGTCATCAGGCATCCCGAAAAGGCTGGTTCTGGGTGTGAATATTCTGGCCCTGACTATCCTCCCCCTCCTCCTTTGGTAGGCCACGCCCACTGCTGCTAGGAACGGTATGTTCATCCTGGGTCTGAGCTTGTTATTTTGTTAGCGCGCAAATTTATGCATTGGGCGTGTTGTAGGCGAGCGTGTGACCCGTGCACCCCTGAAATCCAGTACCCAGTCCAATAGCGTGTGGAAATTCCCGCGCACCCCGGGATACAGGTGCGCTGACGTACTTGCGTGTGTAAGTGCCCGCGCACCCCTGATATACACGTACATAGGCCAATCGCGTGTGCGCGCACTTTTGTCCAATTACACGCGATGACACTCTGACGTGCTGTCCAATTACACGCGATGACACTCTGACATGCAGTCTTTCCACGTGTGCTCTGTCATCACGTGCTGTGTGGGAAACACCCGTGCGGGTCACGTCACAGACGCGCTTACGCGCTAAGGGCCTTTGGTCCAATAGAATCGCGTATGCGTGCTGACGCGCTTACGCGCTGAGGGCCTTTGGTCCAATAGAATTGCGTATGCGTGCTGACGCGCTTACACGCTAAGGGCCTTTCCTCGATTTTCACTCTGACGTGCAGGATTTTCACGTGCCAAATCACTCCGTATCAAGCTAGCCACGCGTAAGCACATGGAAGACCACGCTCCTGCCCAGAAGGCCGAACTACTGCCCCCCAGAGCCCCGAGCACGCTCCCACCTGCCATCTGCTGCTGCCTGACTGCCTGCTGCCCACGTGCACTGCCCTTTGCTGCCTGCACATCAGCCAGGGGTGCTGTTGCTGTGACCACCCCTGCTGGAACTGAAGACTCCTGACTGGGATTCCATCGCTCCACAGCCCAGCCCCAGGACCCAGTTGCCCACCCACTCCTGCCTCTGGGGTTGTCATGTCGGGGCAAACACCATCTGTGACCACTGACAACCCCGGCCAGAGAGGCAGAGGGGCACCAGCTTCAGTGCCACCGAAGTTGGTGTCCTGGTGGAGCAGGTCCTGGGGCAGTATGATGCCCTCTTTGGAAGTTCCCGCGCCGACAAGGAAGGACAGACTTGGATCTGGACTGACATCGTGACTGCCATCAACGCGGAGGGGGTGGCAGTCCGGGACTTACAACATGTCAGGAAGTGCTGGGAGGACTTCAGGTCCAGGACCCTGAACAAGGCCCGGCGCCTCTTGAAGGCAGCGGATGCCAAGGGGCGCCGGGGCCACTTGTCGGAAGAACAGATGAGGGTCCTGGAACGCATATCCCCAGCGCTCCACGTCCAGGTCCTAGAGAAGCAGACCCGTCTGGAGTCGAGCGGTGAGTGTACATGCATCCTGATTGTGAGCAGTGCGTGTGGTGATTATTCGGTAGTGTGCAGGTTGCACATCTGTTTGTATGGGGTCGAGTATGGGTGGGGGTGTACAGGGCCGTGGGGCTGACACATGCGAGGGCTGTAATGTGTGAGACATGGATGGTGCTTGTGTGTGTAGGCTTGCATGCCAAATGCAGTTGTGTGTGCACACATGTTTGGATGAATGTGTATGTAAGTAGACATGTCCGTGATGTCACGCATGTATGTTGTTTTCGGCTGCATGTATGAGCACTGTGTACATGTGCATGTGTGTGTATTTGACAAGGGTGCAACAGTGATGCAACATGGATGCATGTGACAGCGGTATGTGGAAGCCTGATTGGCAGATGTGACATGGATGCTCGTCTGAACACTGCGACACTTGGCAGAGGTGTACACATGCATGCAAGTGTGGTGGTGTGTGTACATGTGTGGTGCACATCCTGTGTTGCATGTGATGTCTGGCTCCCCTTTGGCTGCTCATGCAGTTGTATGTGTAGGGATGGTGGTGGCAGTTGCGATATGGCTGTGGTATGGCTCATGTGTGCGAGTTGTAATGACATGTGTGTTGGGGATTGTGATGACATGTCTGAGGTTTGCCAATGCCACTCATATGCAACTGTCATGTGTGTATGTGTCCATTGTACAGTGCCCTGATGCCTGTGTTTTGTTTCTCCCTGTCTGCAGCGTCAACTGATGAAGAGGGCGGAGAAGGAGCTGTGGAGCACAGCGGCGGGGATCCCACCGCATGCCGGAGACGCAAGGCCCGGCTCCCCTCCCGTGTTGTCATCTCGTCGGGGAGTGAGGAGTCCGGTGCCGCGTCCCAGGCCGCAGCTGCCGGGGGGAGGTCCAAGAGGCGGAGGTTGGAGTTGGACTCCTCGGTAGCAGAAGGGGCAGCTGGGACCCCACAGGGCCCAACAGGGGAAGATGGCACGGAGTCATCCAGGTTGGTGGGGGGTTTGGTGGAGGAGGAGGCCGTGCAAGCACCAGAGACGGGGTCTGGAGGTGGGGATCCCACTGGTGCTAGTGGTGCAGTGCAGGACCAGGGACAGGAGGCAGCACAGGCCGCCGCGGAGGTGCCTGTGTGCAATCCTGTCCCCGATCCTGTCCCTGCATCATCTTGCACCAGCAGGGATGCCTACGTCCAGACCCGTTTTCAGGCAGGGGATGAGCTGACGTCAACTGCCCTTCCTCTGCCTGTGGACGTGGCTATCCAGGTCCGTGTTGAGCCTGTCCTGGCTGGTGTGGCGTTGCGTCAACGGGCCATGCGAGGTGACCTGCAGTCTTTTCATGGAGAGACTGCACGTCATCTCGAATGGCTCGTTGACCACGTCAGCCTGCTGGGACAGATCACCCAGGCCGGATTCCTCCGTCTGATGGGGCTTGCTCCGACCCCCTCCTCAACTGGACCCCCTACGCGCCATTCGTCCTCTGTGCCATCTTCCCACCCATCAGTCACCTGGGTGCCCTGTGGAGCTGCCTCTGACGGTGCGGCCAGGCTGGTGGAGGAGGCATCCCTGCCAAAGTCGGGAGTCGGACGTCCAGCAGGGGTGGCCACATCAACAACTGCACCCCAGCCGGCGGAGGATGTGCAGCCAGCAGGAGGCAGTGCACGGGCAGAGACAGAGCAGCGGCAGCAACATGGTGGGAGCCATGAAGGCTCGGGGCCTTCGACATCGGAGGGGCAGGCATCGGCCGGAGGCCAGGTTGACCCAGGACGGGGTGTGTCTTCTGTGTGGCAGCGGTTGGGCCAGCAGATAGGTGCGGAGCGGCGGCGGGCGGAAGAGGCGCGGCTCACAATGGTCAGGGCGGAGAACTCCATGCGGAGGGCCCTGAGGCGGGCAGAGTGGTGTCCATGAGTGGTGGCCTGGTGGAGGCTGCCCCTGCTGGCTGGGGGATGGGGGTGGTGGGAGACATGAGTGGTGGCCTGGTGGAGGCTGCCCCTGCTGGCTGGGGGATGGGGGGGTGGGAGACATGAGTGGGGGCCTGGTGGGGGCTGCCCATGGTGGCTGGGGGGTGGGGGTGGGTGGGAGACATGAGTGGGGGCCTGGTGGAGGCTGCCCCTGGATGCTGGGGGGTGGGGGGGGGTGGGAGACATGAGTGGGGGCCTGGTGGGGGCTGCCCATGGTGGCTGGGGGGTGGGGGTGGTGGGAGACATGAGTGGGGGCCTGGTGGAGGCTGCCCCTGGTGGCTGGGGGGTGGGGGTGCTGGGAGACATGAGTGGGGGCCTGGTGGAGGCTGCCCCTGGTGGCTGGGGGGGTGGGGGTGGTGGGAAACATGGGTGGGGGCCTGGTGGAGGCTGCCCCTGCACTGCTGGGGGGGTGGTGATCGGGGACATGGGTGGGGGCCTGGTGGTGGGTGCCCCTGCACTGCTGGGGGGTGGTGGTGATAGGGGACATGGGTGGAGGCCTGGTGGAGGGTGCCCATGGTGGCTGGGGGGTGGGGGTGGGTGGGAGTCATGAGTGGGGGCCTGGTGGAGGCTGCCCCTGGATGCTGGGGGGTGGGGGTGCAGGGGGACATGAGTGGGGGCCTGGTGGTGCTGCCCCTGCACTGCTGGGGGGTGGGGGGGTGGCAGACATGAGTGGGGGCCTGGTGGAGGGTGCCCCTGCACTGCTGGGGGCTGGGGGTGGTGGGAGACATGAGTGGGGGCCTGGTGGAGGCTGCCCCTGGTGGCTGGGGGGTGTGGGTGGTGGGAGACATGAGTGGGGGCCTGGTGGAGGTTGCCCCTGGTGGCTGGGGGGTGGGGTGGTGGGAGACAAGGGTGGGGGCCTGATGGAGGCTGCCCCTGCACTGCTGGGGGGGTGGTGATAGGGGACATGGGTGGGGGCCTGGTGGGGGGTGCCCCTGCACTGCTGGGGGGTGGTGGTGATAGGGGACATGGGTGGGGGCCTGGTGGAGGCTGCCCCTGGTGGCTGGGGGGTGGGGGTGGTGGAAGACATGAGTGGAGGCCTGGTGGAGGCTGCCCATGGTGGCTGGGGGGTGGGGGTGGTGGGAGACATGAGTGGGGGCCTGGTGGGGGCTGCCCATGGTGGCTGGGGGGTGGGGGTGGGTGGGAGACATGGGTGGGGGCCTGGTGGAGGGTGCCCCTGCACTGCTGGGGGGTGGGGGTGGTGGGAGACATGAGTGAGGGCCTGGTGGAGGGTGCCCCTGCACTACTGGGGGGTGGGGGTGGTGGGAGACATGAGTGGGGGCCTGGTGGAGGGTGCCCCTGCACTGCTGGGGGTTGGTGGTGATAGGGGACATGGGTGGTGGCCTGGTGGAGGCTGCCCCTGCTGGCTGGGGGGTGGGGGTGGTGGGAGACATGAGTGGGGGCCTCGTGGAGGCTGCCCCTGCACTGCTGGGGGGGGGTGGTGATAGGGGACATGGGTGGGGGCCTGGTGGAGGGTGCCCCTGCACTGCTGGGGGGGGTGGGGGTGGTGGGAGACATGAGTGGGGGCCTGGTGGAGGCTGCCCCTGGTGGCTGGAGGGTGGGGGTGGTGGGAGACATGAGTGGGGGCCTGGTGGAGGGTGCCCCTGGTGGCTGGGGGGTGGGGGTGGTGGGAGACATTAGTGGGGGCCTGGTGGAGGGTGCCCCTGCACTGCTGGGGGGTGGGGGTGGTGGAAGACATGAGTGGGGGCCTGGTGGGGGCTGCCCATGGTGGCTGGGGGGTGGGGGTGGGTGGGAGACATGAGTGGAGGCCTGTCGGAGGGTGCCCATGGTGGCTGGGGGATGGGGGTGGGTGGGAGACATGAGTGGGGGCCTGGTGGAGGCTGCCCCTGGATGCTGGGGGGTGGGGGGGTGGGAGACATGAGTGGGGGCCTGGTGGGGGCTGCCCATGGTGGCTGGGGGGTGGGGGTGGGTGGGAGACATGAGTGGAGGCCTGGTGGAGGCTGCCCATGGTGGCTGGGGGGTGGGAGTGGTGGGAGACATGAGTGGGGGCCTGGTGGTGGCTGCCCATGGTGGCTGGGGGGTGGGGGTGGGTGGGAGACATGGGTGGGGGCCTGGTGGAGGGTGCCCCTGCACTGCTGGGGGGGTGGGGGTGGTGGGAGACATGAGTGGGGGCCTGGTGGAGGGTGCCCCTGCACTGCTGGGGGGTGGGGGTGGTGGGAGACATGAGTGGGGGCCTGGTGGAGGCTGCCCCTGGTGGCTGGGGGGTGGGGGTGGTGGGAGACATGAGTGGGGGCCTGGTGGAGGGTGCCCCTGCACTGCTGGGGGGTGGGGGTGGTGGGAGACATGAGTGGGGGCCTGGTGGAGGGTGCCTCTGCACTGCTGGGGGGTGGGGGTGGTGGGAGACATGAGTGGGGGCCTGGTGGAGGGTGCCCATGGTGGCTGGGGGTGGTGGGAGACATGAGTGGGGGCCTGGTGGAGGGTGCCCCTGCACTGCTGGGGGGTGGTGGTGATAGGGGTCATGGGTGGTGGCCTGGTGGAGGCTGCCCCTGGTGGCTGGGGGATGGCGGTGGTGGGAGACATGAGTGGTGGCCTGGTGGAGGCTGCCCCTGCTGGCTGGGGGGTGGGGGTGGTGGGAGACATGAGTGGGGGCCTGGTGGAGGGTGCCCCTGCACTGCTGGGGGGTGGTGGTGATAGGGGACATGGGTGGGGGCCTGGTGGAGGCTGCCCCTGCACTGCTGGGGGGTGGGGGTGGTGGGAGACATGAGTGGGGGCCTGGTGGAGGGTGCCCCTGCTGGCTGGGGGGTGGGGGTGGTGGGAGACATGAGTGGGGGCCTGGTGGAGGCTGCCCCTGCACTGCTGGGGGGTGGTGGTGATAGGGGACATGAGTGGGGGCCTGGTGGAGGCTGCCCCTGGTAGCTGGGGGGTGGGGGTGCTGGGTGACATGAGCAGGTGTGCAGGGTAGTCCCCTGTGGTGTGTGCTGCCTGCAGGGGCCGTGGAGGGTGTACAGGGAATACCTGGGAGCACACAGCCAAATCGCATGTAGATTTTCCAGCGTACCCCTGTCATACACGTGCCCAGCCAAATCGCGTGTGGAACTTCCCGCGCACCCCTGAAATCCACGTACCCGGCCAAATCGCGTGTGGAACTTCCCGCGCACCCCTGTAATCCACGTACACGGCCAAATCGCATGTGGAACTTCCCGCGCACCCCTGAAATCCACGTACCCGGCCAAATTCCGTGTGGAACTTCCTGCGCACCCCTGAAATCCACGTACCCTGACAAATCGCGTGTGGAACTTCCCGCGCACCCCTGTAATCCACGTACACGGCCAAATCGCGTGTGGAACTTCCCGCGCACCCCTGTAATCCACGTACACGGCCAAATCGCGTGTGGAACTTCCCGCGCACCCCTGTAATCCGCGTACCCTGACAAATCGCGTGTGGAACTTCCCGCAAACCCCTGGAATTCACATACCCTGACAAATCGCGTGTGGAACTTCCCCCGCACCCCTGAAATCCACGTACCCGGCCAAATCGCTTGTGGAACTTCCCGCGCACCCCTGAAATCCACGTACCCGGCCAAATCGCGTGTGGAACTTCCCGCGCACCCCTGAAATCCACGTACCCGGCCAAATCGCGTGTGGAAATTCCCGCGCACCCCTGAAATCCACGTACACGGCCAAATCGCGTGTGAGACTTCCCGCGCACACGGTATACACGCACACGTATTTTTTGTCAGCGGGTGTCAGCGTGTTTGTGGGTACCCCTTTGCACGTCATTTGTCCTGGAGGGCTACAGTATAGGACATTCATCATGGCAGTATATAGGTGCTATTTGTTGGCGCACCTTTTGGCGCACATTTCTTCCAGGCGTAGAGACGCTACCGCCTGCTTTCTTGTGGCGGTCGTGTTTGTGCCTGTGCACTGGTTTGAGAGTGCGCTTTTTTGCCCTATTCTATTCCATGAATACGTGTTGTAGGCGAGCGTGTGGGCATTCTGCGCACTTGTGCCCTGTACTTCCACCCTGACGCCCACATTTTGGCAAGTTGTTCCCCATTCTGAGTGTTACGCCCCGTGTTCCGCCTACTTTTGTTGCGTGCGCCGCGCTATGTGCGATTTTCGCTGTGGCCTGTGCGATTTTCGCTGTGACCTGGCGCACGCAGTTAGATGGCCTGTGCGCCAATGTGCGCCGCGCACTTCTTTATCGCACATCCGAAGGTTTTCTCGCGCACGGCCTTCCATGAATCGATGTGCGCTGCTTTTCGTGCGATTTTCGCACTTGCACTGCGATTTTCGCTATTCCACTGCGATTCGCACGTTTTTGCCCACTTGCGCCGCACTAATTATTCCATGAATCGGCCTGCTAATGTGTTGTCAGGATTGTTTGCTGCATTTCTCTGAAGTACTAACATTTGCAAACACAATGGGTCTGTACTGTGTAAGTAAATGTTGTCAACAATTGGTGGTAATTGAAATAGAATATTCATTGCTACATTTGCATAGCAACTTACACCAACTATATTTGAGAATTTAAATGGTCCAGGTAGTTCTGTATCTAACTGCTTTTTTTGGAGTTTGTCTTCCTTCTTTAAAGGAGTACCTGGTTTACTTTCTCTAATTGATTCTTTTTTGTTTGTGGTACTTGATGAAGTATTAGTTTCTTTTACTCTCTTTGGAGGATTTGCAGTGACGTCCTGTTGCATTTCTGTTTGATTTAGTTTTCTTTTACAACGTTTTAATTTTTGTGGAACAGAATATGTGTTTAGATGGGGAGTGTATAGTGAGCGAAGTCTATTATATTCTAAAATGCAAGGAATATCAGCGTTTACTTTACTTGCATCAAAGTTGATTAGAAATAGACCGTCAAGTGTACGTAAGCGTGATAGTGCTACGTAGCTCATGCCTTCTTTAAAGACTGTGTTACCAATATCTATCATTGCTTTGTCTAGGGTAAGACCTTGTGATTTATGAATCGTGACTGCGTATGCAAGAGTTAGAGAAAATTGTTCTCTGCGTACATACATATCTTTGAAGAGAAGGAATCTAGCTGTTGAGCGTCCTATCCGTTTTACTTCTGAAAGTTTGTCAAAGAGTATATTGACAAACTGAATTTTTTTGTCACGTGGGTATGTTTGAAAGCCAACAACTGTACCCAGTGCTCCATTAACTAGTCCTTGGTCCACGTCAAGGTTACGTTTAAGCATTACTCTGCAATTTAAGGATAATTTTAACATCTTTTCTAAGCCTGCTGTGTTTGAGATTGATTTTTCTAAATTATTTAGTCTTGTTGTGGCTTGGTCACACATGGGTAGTGTCATACCATGTACATCTAGTTTGTCTGTGGCGCTAATTTCCATTATTGGTTGCATTTCTTTACTTAACATTATTTCATTGAATTTGAGACAGCTTGCAAGAGTTGGCATTAAGGCCATACAATTGACATTTTTGTTGGCTAATTGTTCCATAACATCTATAGCACATGCATTATCGCCATAAAGTGCATTAATGTG
The DNA here is from genome assembly GCF_040938575.1 of Ambystoma mexicanum. Lineage (NCBI taxonomy): Eukaryota > Metazoa > Chordata > Amphibia > Caudata > Ambystomatidae > Ambystoma > Ambystoma mexicanum. The sequence goes on along the minus strand of NC_090935.1, from coordinate 1,077,702,780 downwards.
CCGGGTTTTCAATGTTGCTTCTGCTTCTTTAGAAAGTATACCAACTCTCAAACTTTTTAAAATGTTTGCATAAGTGAGATCTGCAGATTGGCGCATGTTTTCTGTTAATTCTCTGTATTGGAAATATTGCCAAAGGTTGACATTTCCAATGCTGCTAACAGTTTTACGGCAGAGTTTGTGTCCTAATGTTTTAAAAATAGGCTCACCTTTTACTGGTGTTAATTGAAGCAGATCTCCAAAAACAATAATGTGTTTTCCTGCAAAGAGCTCTTCATAGTCTGTTTTGAGTACTTCTTGTAATCTGAGGTGAATCAAAGCTAACATCAGGTTGGAGACCATGCTCACTTCATCTATTAGTAGCATTTTCATTTGTTTCAATACTCTGCGTAATTCCATTGCAGCTTCTGCAGAAAGTTTGTAATAGTCTAATTTGTTCTGGTGTTCTACTGGTAATAGTAGTAATCGGTGTAATGTAACACCACCTATGTTGTAGGCAGCTAAACCTGTGGGGGCAGTGACAACAGCTGACAGTTTGTTGTTTGTCAATTGTTGAAGGAACTTACTAATGATTTTGATTAGGATTGTTTTGACAGAACCAGCTTCACCACTGACGTACAGTAGTATAGGTTTATAATTATGGCAGGAACATTCTTTATTTTCATGTTTTTCACCATGTGCAATTTGTTTTGTTACTTCTTGAAAAATGCTACTATGCTCATTGTTTAGTTTTGATTGTAGTATAATTAAGTCTTCCTTATCTTCATACTGACACATGGTGTTTTCTACTTCTATCATAGCTAATTCTGCCTCATTTGTTATTAGTGGTTCTCCCAGTGGTTCTTGGCTTCCTGTTACAGAAGGTTGACTACTGTCAGGAGTATCCTTATCTAGTTGGGCTTGGAGTTCTTCTTCATGTTGCTGTTCATTGTGCAACATTGTTTTGTACTGTGTAAAGTTTACATCAGTTATAGTGCTTTCATTTGCTTTGAAAGCATCCTTATATGAGTCACAGTTATCTAGTAATTGTTCTTCTTTTCTCCATGGTTTGAAGAGTTGTAGCAGGGACATGTAATATACTTCTTTATGTTGAGGAGTCTTCAATGACAATTTGATATGATTAATTAAATTTGGTTTAGTGAGTTTAACTAAGCTGCCTTCACAGTCTGTCACTCTATATTTACCTTTTTTTCCATCGGGTTTCATATTATTTTTGTATGTGTAGTTTTGGGTTATTTGGTATAGACACATGTTTTCCAAAGTATTACTTCTGTTTGGGTAGTATGTGTCCAATAAATTGTTTTTTTAAAATGTCTTGGCTATTGTTTCTATATCTTCATATGATTTTAGAACTCTTTTTCTAGATTTAGCTGGACCAAGACTTAGCCATACTATATTTTCAGATTTACCATACAATGAAGTACCAGTTAAACGATCAGCTGCTTCATAAGATCCACATTCTCTATGGGTGAGCATTTTTATGCCCAAACTGTATAATTTCTGAGATACTGTTTTATCTGATGACAGGTCATTCCAGAGGTCTTGGAGCTCTGTCTTTTCTGCTTTAGTTAAGTATGCTGTGACATATCGTGCAACTGCAGTAGAATTGTCTGCAATGTACTGCACATCTATGTTTGCATTCCATAAGTGGGCAATGATTGCATTATAATCATTGATATATTTTTCTTCTTCTTTTCTTTTTATGTAATATGTATTTTTAGGTGACTTACCTTTAACTCTATGTCTAACTGAAGAAATGAGGTTGTTTACTTGACCTGTATTTGTAACTGGTCTAGGGAAACCAAATCGGCATTTGGTGTAGTATTTGCCTTTTTTTTTGTATTTGCAACGACAATATTTTCCACATTTGTGTCTTTGAAATTGTAAAATTTGTGCACGAAGATCACTATTTGTGGCTTCTGATGGAATTTCACAAGTGACATATTTTTCAATAAACTGTAAAACAGTGGCATCACTGTCTTGACCAAATTTAGGAGCATCTTTAATCCATAAAAGCATGTGGATATGTGGTGCTCCTCTGGCTTGGTATTCTTTTCTCCAAAAGAAGTGTTGCACTTCTCCAAGGGGAGGAACAGTTTTATTACAAATAAAATGTAGCATAGCAATGAAGCGATGGTGAAAATATCTTGAAACATTAACAGGATCCAAAGAACAAAGTTCTCCAGGTGTTACAATATCTATGTTTGTTTTGTTTTTATTTGATATGCGTAGGAAATCATGTAAATCTTTCCATGCATATTCTGCACAACTTAATGTAACAAACCAAGTGGGTGGGCCAAGGTTTCTGATCATACAACGTACATCTCCATGACGTCGAAACCAGTACTCTTTAGTACCACGCATATTTGCTAATAGATTTGTAATATTTGATTGTAAAACCTCATCCTTTTGTTGCACTTTCTCTAATAATTGTGTAGCTGTCATATTTTGAAAGTGTGATCCTGATTTTAATATGTGTGCAACTCTGTAACATAAAGTTGCTAGTTCACTTTCAAAGAGTAGGTTGAATATGTATTCCACATTTTGTCTAAATCTGGGATCTTCAGAATACATCCGTAATGGGCGGTATTCTGAAGCTGATATTTGAATAGGTCTATCATCATACCTTCCTCCTTTGCCAGTAGGAAAGAGTAGAGGAAAAGCACGTGCTTCTATACTTTTTTCCCATATACTGATAGGCGATCCTTTTGTTTGACGCATTTGGTAAGTTTCTAGTACATCTTGTACGGTGTCATTACAGTGCAAAGGATGAATTGTATAATGGTCTAAAGTATTTGATATTGTAGCAGGATCTAGTAGCTCAAATTGACCAGCTTCTTGTGTTTCTTGAATTATTTCAGTTGTATCTTTCAAGTTTTCTTCAATATTAATTTCTTTGTAATATTTATTATTCTCTTTAAGATATTTGAAGGCTTGTCTAACTTTATATAAATCTACCAGCTGTTGCCATATTTTTTTGTCTTTTGTAGGTACTCCATTTACTAATATAATTAAAGATTGCTGCATTGGACGTTGCACTCCTAGAGTATGCACATTTTCTTTTAGATCTAATGGTAAATAAACTACTTTTCCACGAATGCCTTTTACCAATTCAGAGGGAGGTAATTTTGCTGTTTTTGGTTGAAGGCGTATTATTGCTTGAAATGGGTGTACTGTTTGAATTATGATACTCTCATATAAATTAAGTTGTTGTAGAGGTTTTGGTACTGGGTATAATTCCAAATTATTTGTGATAGAACGTGAAGGAGTTTGATTGTTGCCAAGTTTTGTAGTGCAATAACTGCAAAGTATTAAGGGCTCAGTTATTTCATATTTGTTTTCTGCTAGAAGGTAGAGAGCTAATTCAAACCATTTAGAATCTTCATTGTCTTCTATTTTGTATGATAGGTCCACAGTTTCTGTGTTACTTTTATAAAAAAAATTACGGCAACATACACATACATGGTTTGGTACTTCAGCTGATGTACTTTTAAATTTTAGTATTTCTTTTTTGTATGTGTTTAGCAAAAGGTTGCCATGTGTAGAATTGTTGCTTAATTGGTTTAAAGCTATTTCATTCTGTAAATGGCTTTCACTTCCAAAATATTTTTTCTGGATATAGTGAATTTCTTCAAGTAGGTCTTTTGCTGTACCATGTAGAAGGATGTTATTTAACTTTGTTAGTGCTAAAGCAGGACTTTTAGCATAGTACAGTTTATAGACTAGATTTCTTATAGTTGAATGATGTGTTGATATCCTTTTGATATCATGGAAAGTGGTTTTACAAGTAGGTCCTGTAATGCAGGCCAATGAATGTCCTTGTAGTCCTGTGTACTTGCGCACTGGACAGGTATCTATATTTTGCAGTAATTTAATTTTGATTTTGCATTTTACATATTTATTGAGGAATTGGTGTAAAGATTTGAAACATTGTTTGGGAATGTTACACATTGACGTGCATGGCCATTTGTACACTAGACGTTCTGATTCAGTTGAATGGAGGGGTAATATGAATTTCAGGGCATATTTTTGTAAGGAGTACTTCTTGTTCCATTATGGTATTATTCACTTTTTCATAACCTCGACCACTGCTATTTATTGCAATTGTATTTGTTTGCTTTTGTTTGTACGCTTCTTCATTAAAATATGGTTCTGTGCTCGTAGTGTGATTCCATTCACCTCTGCAGATACTTAAGAAGTTCTTTCTGTTGACATTTCGCTTATTGAGAAGTCTTTTTTGTAATTTAGTTATTAATTTTGTTAGTGGTTTCATTTTGTTTAACAGTAAAATAAATAAATTTCTTTTGAGAAGAATTGCACTGTCCATTAATGCTTCTAGGATTAATTTCCTACGATAGGTTTTAAGCTTTGAACCTGATTTCTCTCCTGTTTTTATAAGATTTTGAAGGACTTTGTGACGGTATATTTTGGCTAAAATAACTTTCTTGGTATGCTTACTTTGCACTATATTAAAATTTGAAGAAGTAGTTTTATCTGTACTGATAGCTGATTTTCTGTTAATTGTTTTTTGGTTTGTTTTACATTTTGATAGAGGAAGCAAAGTTGTTGTACTTGAAACTTCTTGTGTTTCACTAAATGATTGTATTAGCTGTTTTGTTTCAACTATTTTTACAAATTCTGCTAGAGATGGATGCTTATGTTGGACACTTTTATTTTCATTTGCTCTACTTTTGCGTTGCTTTCTACGGACTTGTCTTTTGGTAGGCATTCTTTAGGGTCTGTTGAAAAAAATAAAGAAGATATGGGTTGGGGTGTTCTGGAATGTATGTTTGCTGTGTGCATGAGTGTTTGAGTAAGATGATAAATATGTATGTAATGGTGTGTGATTGTGCATTGGGAACTAAAACTAGTAGGGATAGATATTCTTGAATTTATGTGTTACTAAACTGGGGTTCAGATGACAAAAAAAAAGTAAGCTAGTGGTGTGGAAAAGTACAAATAGTAAATCTAATGTATACAATTAAAACAGTTATTTGTTCTATAATATGAACATTTTAGTGGTTCAGTTGGCTAATTTGTGTGTCCAAAAATAGAAATTTGTGGGCCATTCTGGCTGTAAATCGCTGTTTAAGACATGGAAATTTTTGGACAAAATGGTACAAAATCTCTATTTTAAGAAACCAAAATAACTTGTATTAATGTTATAGTATATTTCATTAATAATACAAATATTATGGTGATATTTTACTTACTTTTTTTTTAAATTAACAGGTAACTTCTTAGTTTTTCTTTCTTCCTCGAATTCGGCTGCTTCTTTTCAGGAAACTGGTCTTCACTGCAAGTGTAAAAGCTTCAAATTAGTAACTTTGTTTGTATATAGCACTGTTTTTAATTTAGATATTGATTTTTTTAATTGAAATCCTCAGTGCCTTCTGTAAAACCATTAAACTAATTTATTTACATAAGATACATTGCATCAGTTCAGTACATATGATATGTTCTTAATGAACAAATTGTATTGAATGACTAACTGTAGCAAAAAAAATATCTTTACTATGTCTTGTGAAATTTATAATATATTAGTGAATACCACTATTTCTGTAAGTAATCTGTTCTAGGTAATAGCGCCTCAATGTCATGTATAATTTAAAGTAATTAAGTAAATAAATAAATAAAAACAAAAAATATGAAATTGTATAAGTATTTTTATAAAGGTTTAAACATAGATTGTGTTTGTATGCAATTTTGTTTGAATATATGTAGTCTATATATTTCATTTAAAAAATGTTAGTTTAACATGATTTGAGTGTGTGTGTATAAAGAAAGTAAAAAAGTATAAAGGTTTATAAGTGATAGTTGATTTTAGGAAATTGAAAAAAGTACGGTAAATTCATTTTACAGATTTTACAAGGTAAAAGTCTGTTTGAAAATGTGTTCATCTACCATAGCTCTCAACTCACCGGCTTTTGGCGGGTGTCACCCGCCTTGCAAAGGGCTAACTCACCCGCCAGGCCTCCTGCACGCCCATTCATTCCAATGGGCGTCTCACCCGCCAGAATCAAAATCGGGTGATTTCACCCGCCTTTGCAAGACAAATGGTTGAGAGCTATGTCATCTACTATACAGAAAATATGCATACGTGAAGTTTGTGTTCATGCATATGGATATGCATGGAGCTGCAAGTAGAAATCTTGAAGACTTGTACAGTATTTCTGGTAGATGCTGCTTGCCAATGATATGACACTTGTACTCAGAGAGATTCAGAGTACATTTGCAGTGCTGATCTATGATGATGCAGTTAGATGTAGAGGTCTTGAATGTGATTGGTGCATGGTCATGTGATTTTTGAGGTACATCCAATGAGGGAATGGCAGAGAGAGTGTAGTGGAAATGGTAGAAGGGCTGTTCATGTTACGATATGTCCGCGGACATGGCGGTAGTTCGCGGACATTGGGAGTTACATCCAGGGATTTTTGGGTTCAGAAGTTATGCAAATGAGAATAAGCACTGAAAGGGATTGGTCAGGAAAGCTTGGTGGGTGTGTTGTGCCAGGAGAGATTTTCTCAGATACTCTTTTTGCTGAGAGAACAAAAGATAGCTATGGCTGTGTATTTCAGAAAACAGATTGTTTGGATTTTAGGAGATTCGTGGATACATTGGTTGAAGGTGCATGCAGAAAGCTGTGGAGTAGCTGTAGATCTTGGATTCCCACATGTGGAAGTACACTGGCATGGAGTACGTGGAATGAAGTGGTTGGACTTGCTACCTCTCTGTGCTACTTTGGAGGCAGAGCAACATCCAGACATAATTGTAATTCATTGTGGAGGGAACAGTTTAGGACATGTGACTGGAATTTCTTTGCAGTTTGCTATGAAAGAAGGACTTAGGAAGGTTATGGACATGTTTCCTAATTCTCAAGTGATATTTTCACAGATTGCGCAGAGACAAATGTGGCTTCGTTCTTCTTCATTTGGTCCACAAATGGAAAAAGCAAGGCGCAATGTTAATAAGGCTGTTTGTGGCTTTCTAAGAGATTTTGGCATGTCTTCTTTTCACAATGAAAATATTATGTTTTGTAGTACATACATTTTTCACAGAGATGGAGTCCATCTTACTTATGCTGGCAATCAGATTTTTCTGAGAAATGTACAAAATGCATTGCGACCTTTTTTGGAATTACAACAACGATTTTGAAGTAGATGTTAAGCAATTATAATTTTTGACTTACAAACACCACCCAAAGGCTCTTTTCAGAGCCACCACTTCTTTCCAGAGAAAATTACAATGTTTGTGATGGAGTAGCAACCCAATTTTTTTAATGTTTGCGAACTGTCCACGGACTTCTAAAAAATACAAAGAGCCCTGCTTCATTTATTTTCACTTCTATTTTTTAACTGGGAAAGGCGGCTCTGAAAAGAGCCTTATTTTTTTTTAATTTTGTAATTTTGTATTTTTTTTGGGTTTTTCAGACACGACACACTAGGAGAGGAGGGTAAAGGAGGGTAAAGGGGGGGGACACCAACCACAGGGATAAGAAAGGGCGAGCTGAGAGAGGAAGATGTAGAGTGGATTTTATTTGGGTAGTGAGCAGGTCTTCTCGTGCTCTGAGACGATAGTCTCAAAAGCACTCCGAAGTCGCTCCCCCCTGCAGAGTACTGTGTCACAGTACATACATACAACTGTGACCCTCGAAAGGTAAGGGTCATCAGCATTCTGTATGGCCTGTGAGGCAGCTTGAGAAAGACGCTGTCCCACAGAGGTGGTCCTTGTGGTGACAGGATCAGAAACAGGATGAAGTAGAGGAAATCAACCTGCTACGTTCTTCGCAAGGTACAACCCTGCGAATAGCCCCAGAGTGAAATGACCTCAGGTGTCGCTTTATAGTAGTGGTCCCAAAGCTGTAGTTACCGTGCTTCCCGCGACTGAGTATCATTTTGCACTCATTGCAGGTAACATGGTTCGCACGAGGCTTAGGACCATTCCCATGAATGGTAAATAACCGCCACAACCAAGACTCACGCCTAGTGCGGGTAGTAGGGATTTCCTCTACCTCATTCTCATCATCCTCTTCTTCCTCCTCCGCATCCTCACTCCTGTTCCCCTCTTCAGGCCCTTGGGGAGGTGGTGCTGGTGGAGGGGGTGGGGGTGGTGCTGAAGCAGGTGCAGCACCAAGTGGCAGTTCAGCAGCCAAGGATGCCATCTCTATGATGGTGTAGTCTGCAGGTGGCAGCAAAAATCAATGTGTTCTGAAGAATAGCCAGAAACACAATGGGAATAAGCTCTTGGGCGTGGTCTTTTATAGGGGTGCTTGTGCGCGGTCCGCGGACATGCGCACTGTCCGCGGACAGATCGAACACAAAAAAAGGATCGGAAAGTTTCAAAAGGTATATAGAAACTCAAGATTGCTATGTGGGACTTGTGCCATGGTGAGATTTTATTGAAAAATATTATGGATTAACTGAAAATGTACTTTTAAATTGTTCGGGGACACGAACAGTGTCCGCATTTCAGGACACACGATGAGCGTGGGCGTGGTCATATGATCTGTTTGCGAACTAGTCCACAAAGGAAGCGCCTGTCCGCAGGACACCAAGTGCACGGAGATTGGTTAGCGCATGCGCATTGATGTCCTACGGACACTGTTCGGGTTCTGAAGTAATTAAAAGTGCGTCACACGTGAAACGAACATTTCAGGACACTGCGTGTGTTCTTAGAACAGTTTAAACTTGGTAGCGAACAGTAAGGACAGATATAGTGTTCTTCAGGACACGTGTAATTTAGTTCATGTACGAACATTTCAGGACACCAATTGTGTTCTTAGAACAGTTTCAATTGGGTAGCGAACACTACGCACAGGTATAGTGTTCTTCAGGACACCTCCATTTTCGTTTATGTACGAACATTTCAGGACACCAATAGCGTTCTTAGAACAGTTTGAACTTGCTAGCGAACAGTACCGGACAGGTATAGTGTTCTTTAGGACACTTTAATTGTTGTTTCTTTACGAACAATTCAGGACACCGCGTGTGTTCTTAGTACAGTTTCATGTTGCTAGCGAACACTACGAACAGTTGTACTGTTGTTCAGGACACATCATTTTCGTTTATTTACGAACATTTCAGGACAGCAATTGTGTTCTTAGGACAGTTTTAAGTTCATAGTGAACATTACGGACAGATATAGTGTTCTTTAGAACACTTTAATTTTTGTTTCTTTACGAACATTTCAGGACACCACGTGTGTTCTTAGAACAGTTTCAACTTGCTAACGAACAGTACGAACAGGTGTGGTGTTCTTCAGGACACCTCCATTTTCGTTTATGTACGAACATTTCAGAACACTCGCACTGTCCGCGGACACTTTTATTGTTTAAAAAAAAAAATGGAAACTATTCACAATACAATATAAAAATTAAACTTTATTTAACATATATTAATAATTTATGACAGAGAAGGTGAGGCAGAAACAGAAACAAAAACAGGAGAATTTGGGGTTTCAACATGATTGGTATTAGGTGAAGAAGGGATGGAAATCTCATCAAAACGTTTTGGATTATGGAGAGGGTTTGGGGATAATTGACTGGGATATGGTGAGGAGGGACAAGTATATGTGGGGCAATGGTATGACGTTTTTGTTTTAAAATGATCTTCAACAAAAGTTTTCAAATTATTAAAATTGGTCAACAATAAATCAATTTTTTCTTTTATGTTGTCAAGAGGTAGTTTCTATTTTGTTATGCTCTGTACAAAAAAAAATATATATATGTTAAATGTATACAAAATAATAATATTTAAATGGTTTATATTATAAAGTGTTTACCATTAGTCACACTTCTTGTGACATTTCTTCATGTGGGAAATTGTCCTCTAGCCATTCCAGAGTACTAGACATTTCTGTGAGAAAAAAAAAAAAAGATAATATATTTTTTAATCTAATACAGAAAGTTTATAAATATATGAGTAAAATGAAGTACACTTACTATTTCTTGTAAGATAAGTCCTATGTATTCAGTGGGTCTGGTCTTGTTCTCAGTTCTGTTGTGTCTGTGAGGTAATTATGTTGGAAGCCAATTCATGTTCTTGTGGTATATTCCATTTCAGAACATATTGGCCCTCATTACGAACCTGGCGGAAAGCGAAAAACGATGGCGGAAATGCAACACCGCCATCGAATAGCGCTCGGTGCGACTATGACCCGTCACCGTAAAGTACGATGCCATTAGCGACACCGTAGTGAACGCCAACGCTAACTGCACCAAGTACGCGCGCGCGCGCCATGCCAAACCGTAATTAGCACCATGGCGCAAGGGTACGCGAATTCCGACCCTAGCGGACATGTACCTAACGCCATCAAGCACGGCGGAAAGTACCATTCCTCCATGGTGAGAAGTACGGCATCGCGAATCAACCGTAAACGGCCCCACTGAGTGCCTGTACACCGCTCCCTGGCCACATAGTACAACTCCCCGTAGGTGCAACGAAGTCACAATGCAACCAGTGAAATGTACAAGTCACCCATGCATGCCAACGAACAAAAGAATCACAAGAGGGGCCAATGGGAGCTGCAGGGCACAGATGGCACGAATACAGAAGCTATACCAATGGACATGACCTCAGTCTCCCACCAAGAAACGCACGCAAACACAGGCAGCATAATTCCGATAATCACATCATTCCACCAATCCACCTGGCTGACCGGCATCTGTTACACAAAACCTAATCCCCCGCCCCTGAGCATGACATCATCCAAACAGTCATATTGGCAGCCCTCACCCCTGACCTCACTGGGCTTCGTAGGCAAACGCGCCCAGCACAGTACCACGCAACTATACTCCGAAGCTGGAACCCAATGCAGATCTCCTCACAATACATCGCTCCCCAAATAGGAATATGCCACATCACTTGCAAAGAAGAACGCTACACGGCCCATATCAGAATAGAAATTTAATGCACAACAGATTCACCAAGCCCATACAGCCATTAGGCCATGAACTCCAAAACACATTTCACCATTGTGGGCTGCATCCGTAAGAAATGACCAGCTACTTCCTGTGTGACGCCCTGTTCCCTCATGGTACACAGGGGCTACATTCCGTACGAAAAGGCAACATGGAAGCGCCTAGAACCGCAGGGCCGTCCCAATAGGGAGGCACTAGTCCAGCTGAAAGGCCGAAATGTTGCTCCGAGCCACTAGTACTGCGTAAGGGCATGTGGCCCATTGGCGATCGTCCCATAAGATCGTAATGCTGCTCCACTGATTAACACGAAGCAGCAGGTGTCGGGAGTAAAAGCCATCTGCAGGAGTGGCATACAGATGGCAGTGGCAAAAGGGGAGGAGATACCTGTCAACCAAAAGAAAAGAAAAAGAATAGAATGGCCATCAGAACTACATCCGAACAACTCACCTCAATGATCACACTAAATCCACAGCCATATGCATGCAAGCCCACTCCAAAGGATCATCACCACCCCAAAACCACTTGCGACTCATAACTATCCATATCGAGGTGAAAACACCATCACAAACGAGTGTACCTGTGCATGCGTCTGTGAAAACAGAATCCATCAGATGGGATTGGTAACGTGCATGGACACAAGTGTCTGAAGGCGCGTCGAGACAGGGAGGGCTCAACAAGGCCAGATAGACGATGGTCCCACTATGGCAGCCCTGCATCACATAGCGCAGGGGAGGCGGACAGATTCTAAGAAGCCCTGTACATGGCAAACACCGTATCAAATCATCTGCCCATGCATCCATTCATCATTCCCTCATCCCGTAATGAGAACGCCTGTTACCATACTCACATAACATGTGAGAATTCCATTGAGTCTGTGCGTTATGCAGCCTGCAAAATCCACTGTGCCCCAGCCCGTAATTCCAGTGTTGTGGAGTAACATGTATTTGGGAACGTCCGGCCTCATCGTCCACATCGCTATTGCGCATCCCAAACTATTCATATCAATCATTGCATCCTCGCCATGGCCCCTGTCCCAAGGACACTGAACAATAGAACGTTATATTTGCAGTCAGACCTGTGGGCATCTCCTCGCCGCTAGCTGAAGACCGAAAGCGCCGCCCTTCGAATTCCTCATTTGCAACATCACGTCGAAAAGGCATCTGTGGCCGCTTGAAATCACAAATTAAACCATCTAGTGCGACTGTGTGTGAAAATGGCAACTGCCTTCACCCACAAATGGGACGCCCCGCCCGTCGGTGCAACTCGGTACAGTGATGCATGAGGGCCCACCGTTACTCGAGTACTACGTTCCACTGACCCTTCACAAGTCTGTTCGCGACTGCAAAGAATGCATGTGAAACAATGGGACCATAGCCGAATGAACATATCAACCAATGTTACACGGCCATCGGGTACTAATACATGATTGTAATAGCAAGATGCCATTCCTCGAATTGCAGCGTTGTGTGCGGGACGTGCTCGCCCAAAGGGGAGAGCAGCTTGCACAGGTGGAATGAATCACCACAGGTGGAGGCCATACAGCCTGAAAACACATAAATTGCACGCCCAGTCTCCTCCCACAACCACTCCGAAATGCTACCGGCAGGACTCGCGATGTTGGCCCTGGGGGACCTGATAGCACTGCAAGTACTCCAACTCCAAGAAGAAGACGAACACCAACTACAACCGGCCGCACGGAGGAGACGCAGGAGGAGGAGGAGGGCAAGGCAGGGCCAGCAAGGGCTGCCAGCACAGCCACTACCACCACGCAGGCAGCCCGCAATCCCACGCCTCCGAGCACATCCGTTCAACCTCACTGCTGAGCAGATCCACACCCTCTACCGTTTGGACCGGGACACCATAGCCGCCATTGTGGACATGACACAGGCTGACCTTGTCAGCATGATAGATAGCCCAACCGCCATCCTACCCCTACTGAAGGTGGTGTCTGTACTCCACTTCCTGGCCACAGGCACCTACCAGCACACAGTCGGACAGTTGCATGGCATTTCTCAGCCACTGTTCTCACGGACACTATTGCAAGTGCTGGATGCCCTCCTACAGCACGCAGACGACTACATCTCTCTACCACGCTCGGAGCAGGAAATTACCAACACAAAAGTGGGATTCCATGCACTTGCCGGCATACCGGGTTGCATTGATGCCATCGACTGCACCCATGTGGAATTGGTCGTCCCACATGCCATGGAGGCCCAGTACCGCAACCGTAAACAATTTCATTCTCTGAATGTACAAATGGTGTGTGACTCCAACAGGATCATTACACATTGTTGTGCCCGATTCCCTGGATCAACCCATGATTCTATGGTCTTGAGGAACTCTACAATACCACGCTACATGGAGCGACACGCAGGGAACAGATCCTGGCTACTCGGTGAGTCTCATTTCATGCATGATGATGTGGGGTATGTGATGCGGCAATGACCTGGCAGGAAGGGGGGGGGTGCGTACGTAGCAATGGCATTCCACATAATTCGTTTATCGTCCACATACAGGTGATGCCGGATATCCACTGAAGAGATGGCTCCTCACACCAGTCCGGAACCCACGGGACCAGCATGAGGAGGACTACAACCATGCCCCCTGACGCAGAACTGCAAGCACCTGAAGATGGTCATGATGAGGGTGGGGATGTGGCAGCACCTCAAGGAGTCTGCGAGGCACAGGAGGGCCGTGAAATTCGTCAGCATCTCATAGATGCATGCTTCTAGCACTCACGCCTGGTGGCTGATACATGGACACGGGACTCGTGGCACTGTGTGTGTCTGGTACATGCACAAAAAGGACTGTACGCCTATGATGGCCTAGTACACAAAGATCATTGTCCACACATCTCATTGTTTGATCGTGCATTGTTTATGGCATATGTGATATCATGTTGAACACCCTATCGACCCGCCACCCAAGTGAGCCCAACACACCCCCTCCACCCTCCTACCTCCCCCCCGAACACCAGTGTCCAAAGATGCTCATTGTCAGTGGGCAGTCGCTATTGCAAGCCCCCTCTGCGGGTATCAGGGGCACCCCTGCCTGTGGAGCGCAGGTTCCTCCCAGATCTACGTTGGGGGCTGCCCTGGACGGAACTTGCAACGGATGATGTCTCTGCCTGCTCACGTCCATGCATGTCCCTAAGGGTTTGTGAGAGCTCAGTGAGCACACGGCGCACTGCGGCAAGTTCGGCACATACGTCTTTGGACGTCGCATGCAGTTCCCCCCTCAGGCTCTCGGTGCTTCTCTCCATTTGGACTCTCAGGCTCTCGGTGCTACTCTCGATTTGTGCCCTAAGTGTCTCAGTTGATGTTTCTATGTCTGCCTTAGTGCCCCCACATCCATCGGCATGGTCCTTGAGGAGCGTGGCCAGTTGCTGCTGTTGCACGATTAACTGGTCGAGGGACTGTTGCCTCTGCTGGGCCATGGCCATTTGCGGTGGTGTCACAGAGGGGCTGTTCGCCTCATGTTGCCCTGCCACAGGGCTTGTGGGGGATGGCCAGTCGTCGTCTTGTGGGTGCCCCTGCGTGGTATCCTCATGGTGTACGGGATGGAACAGACAGGGGGATTGGGACAGGTCATGGATGGATCTGACTTCGACATCCCCGTCTTCTGTGTCGGAGCATGCTGCCATTAATGGGGTGTCACCTATGGTGCTGCTGCCACCAGAGGCAGTACCTTCTGTGGCATCCATTGGGGGGACCTGTGGTGGTGCTGTTGTGGGCATGCTGGCTGCTGGGGTGCCTGTTGATGTTCCCTCCTGTGTGCTGCCACTTGATATGTGCTGCTGCCGTGTCTTGATGCGTGCAGCTGAGGTGGAGGGTCTTTGGCCGTCGGTCTTGGCCCTCTTTGCAGGTGTGCTGGTAGGGGTGTCCTGGAGCTCGTCGTTTGGATCGGACCCTGTGGTGGAGTAAAGGAGGGCGAGCGTTATTGATGGGTCTGTGGGAATTGGAATGGCAATGTATCACATGCATTGGGGTGGTACCTGAGGGTGATTTGGGTCGGGGCCTTGGAGGTGCTTTCATTTGTGTGTGGAGTGAGGGTGCAGTTGTTTGGCAGCCTGCAGTTAGGGTGTGCCTGCTGCACGTGTAGTGGGTGTTTTTTGGGTTTTTAATTATTTATGTATTTATTGTGGTTTTAAAGTGCGCTATCAGGCCAATGTGTGTGGACGTTCTCCTGGCCATGTGTTTCTGTTGCACTATGTGGGCACGTGGTACTTCACATGATTGTACATTGTGGTTTTGGCATTGTTTTATTTGGGCCACCTACCTGATTCTCCGGATGTCTGCACTCCTTTCTCCATCCCTCCGACTCCCTCTATGCTCTCCATTCCAATGGTGGAGGCACAGATTTCTTCCCAGGGGGTCAGCTTGATGGGTGATTCCGACCCTCCCCCGGTGGCTGTGGCAATGTTGCGGTTGGCAGAAAGTATGCTACGGACGCGTATCCGCAGGTCGTCCCACCGCTTCCTGCATTGCTGTGGGTTGCGGGGTGCGGTCCCCACCGCACTTACCCGCTGTGCCACCAGGGCCCATATGGCCTTCTTGTTCGCAAGTGCCGTCCTGGTCATTTGCGTGGAGAAGACGGCGGCGGCATTCTCCTGGAGGGTCTCTGTTAGCACGGTGAGTTCCTCACGGGAGAAGTGGACCTGCCGCTTGCGGTCGCACGCTTTCTTCGCTACTTTTCCCATTTTTCTTGTTTTCACTAGGGTGGATGACGGGTTGGGATGTGTCTCAGGGTGGTGTTTTTAGTGGTTGTGTGTATTTAGTGGTTTTATAGGTGTACGGGGTGTTGTTTCCCGTTCCGGGCCCATGTTTTTACTTCCGTTTCCGTATATTTACGGTCGCCGTACTTTCCGGTTGGCGCTCACTGCGGTGTCCGCTATGATGGGTGGCGGTATTGCACCTAGGGCGCCGTACGGCGGCGGTGTGGGCCGTTTTGGGGTCATTTCCGCCATCGCGGACTTTGCACTTCCGCCATGGCGTGGTGCTCGTGCCCGATGGGTCGGAATGGGCCGCACTTTGCTCCATCGTGCAATGGCGGAAACGCTATTTACGCTGTGGCGGTCCGGTCAGTCGCTTTCCGCCAGGGTCGTAATGAGGGCCATTGTATTTAAATGAATGGTTAGTGTGTTACATATATCGGTTACATTTCTTATGTATTACTATATATAATGTGTTTGTGTGCTGCTTTTTGAATTTGTTAAAGGTTCCTATATTATGATATAACAATCAAACATACCCCACCATCCCCCCACAGTTTTTAGGTAGTGGTACTGTTCTCCGAACATGTCCGCGAACATTAAATAAGTTTGCGGACATCACGTTCATAAGAAGAGATCTAGTCAGTTCCATATGACATGTATATAAAGTCAAAGTCATTATTGTTAAGTTTTGCTACTAAAAAACTATGAAATTCAGTGAAAAAACTTTGTTAAAGGGACGTTATGGTTAAGTTGCGCTTCTAAAAACCTATGAAATTTAGTGAAAAAAACTTTGTTAAAGGGACGTTATGGTTAAGTTGCGCTACTAAAAACCTATGAAATTCAGTGAAAAAACTTTGTTAAAGGGACGTTATGGTTCCTGGGTGTTAGTCTTAGCAGTGCACGGTGGTGGCGCGAGTTATGGTTGCTTAGCTTACCATAACTGGCGAGTTTCAAGGGTTTTTCGGTTTTACTTGGAACCATAACGTCCTTTTAACAAAGTTTTTTCACTGAATTTCATAGGTTTTTAGTAGCGCAACTTAACCATAACGTCCCTTTAACAAAGTTTTTTTCACTGAATATATATATATATATATATATATATATATATATATATATATATATATATATATATATATATATATATATATATTCTCTATGTGGTACCACACAATATGCACTAACTGCAGGCAATTTTAAATAGTAGATTAGGGAAGATAGGCAGATTATTTATGAACTGTGGCAGAATGCTTTCTTTAGACTAAATACACAATTCTGTGTGAGGAACCCTCCCATCTGGGAAACCTGTTACGTAAATGTTATGGTGTAACTTATCTTGTCTTTTACAGACCAGTCCAATAATGTTCAATAACCTTGTACTTTCTTTTAAAAGGTTCTACGACTCCAAAGTACCTGAGAGACCACAGGAGAACAGGATCCAAGACGAATCTGGGACCCCTGGACGGCTCCTGAGACTAGAAGAAGCTTTTCCTTGTCACCGTATCTTTTGTGCCTTGGCAGGCGAAGTGGCATTGTTTCTCGGTTTCACTCGACGATTCCCTCCGAGGATGGACCCCCCTTGGAAGAAGGAGCCACTGGGATGCTTTCTGAAGTGCAGTTTTGCTCTACGTGGTGCTCGACTTTGATCGACGATTTCTCCAACTGTGGAGGTCCTGTGAAGATCAAACTTGCTGTGGGCTCCTTAAATGCTTGGCAGATTAGAGTAAAACTGCTGGGACCCTTCAATGACTTCTGGCGGTGACGGGTGCATAGGTCACTTTTGGTGTCAGGTTTCAGATTTGTGTGGTTGTCCAACCTTCGGTACTTTAGTGCTGCAGACACAGCACAGACATCTG
Organism: Ambystoma mexicanum; assembly: GCF_040938575.1. Lineage (NCBI taxonomy): Eukaryota > Metazoa > Chordata > Amphibia > Caudata > Ambystomatidae > Ambystoma > Ambystoma mexicanum. The sequence goes on along the minus strand of NC_090935.1, from coordinate 1,077,685,298 downwards.
GACAGCTTCTGGAGACCTGAACTGGACCTCTGGAGTTGACCCCAGAACATTAGCAAGTCTGGAGACTCGGGGCATCTTTGTTAGCTTCTGGTGGCAGGAAACACACTGACAAAACTTCCTCTGCACTCAGCGACTCTGGACATTCTCCAGGGGGAAAAAGTGGTCAGTGATGATGGCAAGGATGTCCCTTGAAATATTCTTAGGCAGTTTTGAACTTTCGCAGCTCCAGCTGTCCAGCAGCACTATGCCAGGGTAACCCCTTTTGTAGGCAGTAGACAGCAACGGCTTCCAGCGCTCATGAAATGCTCTGACTAAATACTAAATACTAAATACTGACTTGTGTTCTCGTGATTTGGAATGCCTTAGCGATGAGGAAAATGACTTATATGATTGAACTAGCACCTGGTGGAATGGCACTTGTCACTCTCACATAAATTATGTCATCATTAACTGAGATAAAATAGACTACTATCACCCAATCAGATTAATGGAAAACGAGGTAAGCAATCATAAAGCATGTTCTGGCAGATAAGCATTCCCATGCTAACTAGACCAAGCTTTCTCAGAGGAGCCTTCAGTGTCAATAATCAGGGTAACTGCCTGAGATGGACAGCAGCAAAAATGTAAGAAATAAATAGACAGTAACTCAGTTACAATAAAAATGCACTTCCCCAATTGGAAACTAATAAATGGCAGCTAGACATACTGCTGCAAAAAATTAAAACTGGTACAGGATTCGAGAAAAACAATGTTGTAGGTACACATATCAGCCTACACAAAAATCCTTTTCACATATTTATCCATATGGCGAATGCTAAACTTAGGAGAGCTAGGGCTGGCATGCGTGGGAATGCTTCGCTGACAGGAACTCAAAAAAGGACCAAGCTAGGGAGTCTGAGAACAGGCTATAAAAATTGGCTGCACCAACATAAACACTCCAAAAAGGTGTAAAATGGTTATTATTACTCAGCTTACTTAAAACCCAGAACAAGCCAACATTCTGGCATTTTTTTAATGATAGTAAATGCTCACCAAACTCAATGGAGCTAAATCCAATTAGTGCTACACTTTGGGCTAGTTATATTAAGGACATGTCTTATAGCAATGATAAAGCAACATTATGGGACGATCCTTGGGTGACACAAAGTGGCAACACATTAATGGATTATGATATGGAAGATGGAAGAATCTTCATATCTAATTTGAAATCCACATGTGGTCCGGGTATGGATGGGATACCTAATATTCTCATAAGGGAGATCCTAAGCTCTGGTCAGAGATCCTCTTTACAGACTGTAGGTCGATCTAAACCACAGGGATTATACCCAAAACCTGGCGGGAATCCATCCTCATTCCTATATTCAAAAAAGGTTCTAAATTGTACCCTGCTAACTATCGCCTACTAGTGATGCAAGACTCAAGCCAAAACATATTGACTTCTATACTGCTAGAGAAAATAACGAAATGGGCCAATGAGAGAGGCCTCCTGAAACCATTTCAAACTTGCTTCTGAAAAAACGATAGCACAGTTAATAACATCTTAGTGATACAATATCTAACAGCGAAGTCAAAATTGGACATGGGAAAGAGGAATCTTTATTGCTGTTATATAGATTACAGCCAGGCATTTGCTATGGGAGAAACTTATAAAGTGTGTATAGATACTCACCTATTGTATTTTATTAAGGGATTATATGCAGGTATTTCCCTCTGGAACAGCCTCCCTGTCTCTCTCCATCTTGAGCAGGAGCACCTTTAGTTACGGAACCTCCTAGACCTTCCTTTTCTCTTCCTCACCTCTCCCTCTCCCCTGCTAACCTCTGTTCTGTTTGCTGAATGGCTGCCTGGTTCACCTCCATAGGCTGCAGGTCCCAGGTTCCACCGCCATTTTTTTCCACTTGCCTCCGGGCCGCTGCACTTGTTTACCATTACTGCACTTTCAGCTACGTTCCTTGAGCGGGGCAACCTCTTTGCACTTAACCCAGGGCCCTGCTGGCCAGACTCTTTTTCCCCCACCCTCCCCCCATATCTTCACCTCTGTCTGTATGTATGCCTGACCTATATGTTATTAGGACCAGTTAGTTAGCCTGTCCTGTCCCCCCCACCCTCCACCGTTTTCCGTCCCCCACTCCAGAGCTTGGTCTCAACTGTAACACTTCATGCACTTGCACTAGGAGAAATGTTGTCAGGCCTAGCATGCTCATTTTTCTGTTTAGATTATTCAGAATATTCAAGGCCTAAGAATGATTACTGTATTCCATTGTTCAGTTCCCACATTGAAGCGCTTTGAAACACTTCACCTGTGTATAAGCACTATATAAATAAATAATAAATAAATACATACTCCTCAACATCGGTTTCAATATTCCTAGATCAGAGAGGAGCAATAGCAGACCCCTGTGAATCCAATCAAGGGCTGAAACAGGGCTGTGGGTTTGCCCCCATTTTGTATAACATGTATGTGGTGGACCTCCCTGACGCCTCAAGCCTAACGCGGAATTATCCCCAAACGTTAGCATTTTCCCCATAGGTTGGCTCACTTATGTAGATGATACTATCCAATTTAATGTAACACCTATAGATTTGCAGCAATCAATTACAACTTTATCATTGCATGCAAAAAAACAATCATATGTCCATTAATACAGCAAAGACCAAGTTAATGATTTTGAGTGGTACCAACCCAGGAAAACACACATTTCCTTGGAGACTCAATAATGAAACTCTCGAGGTGGTGGAGCACTATTGCTACCTAGGCTTCTACATTAAAAGAACTCCTAGTGTTGCGTATTATGCAGAGATGTGTATACCATGTATTTGGAGGAAATGGCCTGAGGCAAAGCAATATGTAGAAAAAAATGGAGGTCATAATATTTCAGCCTTATTGGAGATCTATAAGGTTAGCGTAGTGCAGAGCTTACTATATGGACTAGCGACTTTACCTAGTACCCATATAAGGTGCCCAAATGTAATCAAAAGGAGGATATTGAGAAGTGTTATAAACTTGCCTTCTGCCACTCAAGTGGAGGCCCTGAGGCTGCCGTACGGTATTTCTTCTCTTAATACAAGTTGGCCCATGCAAAGAACATTGCTATGCCTGAAAATGCTGTCCAGTAAACTTGACACTAACAAATGACTCTGCTTATTGGGATCAAGTAACCACACAGTGAGTGGTAATGTGTATCTGATAGAACTAAGAGCATTTACAGTTGAATATTTGGGGAGATGTGAAATTCCCATCGATGATGCATTAATGTGTCCTAACATAAACGTAATACTAACAAAGACGGTGAAAATTGGAGATAAAATCCTCAATATTGAGAAATAATCTATGTTAGCCAGATATGCAGAATATGCTGGACAAGGTTTCGAGGCAGATTCTTCCTTTTCTTATCTGACAAAATTGTGCTCCATGACCTTGAAGAATTTTATAATAAAGCCCTGTATGAATCTATTACAATCATTGGAATATGTGGGATCTTGGCAAGGTTTCCCTTGTGAAGCCCGCTTATGTCGATTACGTGGAAAGACATTGGAAACAAGCTGACACATATTAACAGCCTGTAAGAAAATTAGATGTTTTATGAAAAAGGTTATAGAAATAACTGTATGCATTTTAAATCATTTAACTTAGACCACTTCTGGAACACTCTGTTTATAGCAGGCTCTGCGGTTATAACATCTGCTGCTTTACATGTATGGGAGGAATTCCTGAAACTGATAGAATGAACATGAAATGTTTTTTTTGTGTAACTAACTTTTTAGTGTATTCTTTGTATAAATATGAATTGTTGAGTTTTTAATTATGCATTTAATAAGTGTTTAAGGCTTGTTTAATAACCAGATTACACAATAAAGAAAAAACAAAATAAAAAGAACAAGCCTCAGAAAAATGTTAAAAAAGCAGGAGGTGAGACAATTCAACAAACATTTTGGCTTTGTAACCACCAACCCATCCTATCATATTCATGTGTGCAGCAATCTCCAAGTGAAACCAAGACACATTCTCTCTCTTTGTATAATCCTTGAACCTCTTCAGGTACTGGCTGGATGTTTTGCCAAACTTGGCAACTAAAGCAGGTTTCATGCACTAATTCTGGCTTCTTTCTTCCACACTCACTTTCAGAATACAGTTATAACAAGTCTGAGGCACTCTACATAAAACAAAAAAAAAACACTTAGCACAATCTCTATGGTCAACATCATGGATGCCACAAGCCATCTCACATGCTTCTATACATTGGAGGATATCTGAACCCTCCACATGCACACCAACCGAATATTTCATATAAACTTGGTTGCAGGAGACCTGACACTCAACTGGTTTGGCTGAAGTCTCCACCCTAGATTTCTCTAGCTGGAGTATCTTACATTCAGTGGTACTGTCTTTCAGTTCCAGATTTCTGTTTTTGAGTCCAACTTGTTTTGTCATCTCATCTTTATTCAACTCAGCTTCAGTCCCTAACATGCTGTATTCAAAGGATAGCCTCATCCTAAATAACTCAGGTACCAGGGTACTTCCAGGAGAAACAATGCTGGGTTTTGAAATAGAAGTCACAGGAGAGGAGGCAATCCCAGTGGCAACATCTGTGACTTTGTGCACTGAAAAGCAGGGAAACCCCACACTCTGCACTAGGGAATTACCACAACAATATACACTGAAAAAATTTCCAGAGGGCTACATTTCATAGATGTGTATCAAAAATATGTATTTAAACTGATACAATAATTATGAATGATAATCATGAATAAATCGAGGAAAACAACAATTAGGTTGCAGGTAAAATCACATCTAAAACAGTGTAGATGGCATGAATCATTCCTACTCAACAAAATCCATTGATTCACTCATTCAACAACCATACTCATACAATCATACACATACAATAATGCGTTCACATACATTATAGATATCTTTCAGTGACAGCATCAATAAATCCTTGATATTCACCAGATGTTATATATGTCATCATGATTTGGCACGGATCTTAATGGTGGTTATGGTTTATATGATCACATCACCAAATAGTTTCCAACCGGTTTCGACATGTTGGTTTATTTTGATCACGTCTTCATTATGGAACCCAAGTTATATGCTACAAAGTAGTGTACAGAAATATACATTACAAGCGTCATAATGATTAAAACTTAAAAAAATACAGATTGAACAACTAACCATTCATACACGTGAACAAAAGAATGATCAATTACAAATCTCACTTGCACCATTGGGATTAATGCAGTGCCCTGAATATCTGGGTGCCTACAGATTGGTGAAACCAAAGAGGAGGCTGTGCCCTGTGGTGGTGAAGTGCTAAAACCGGGGAGGCCAACCCAACATCACACCATATGTGTTGTTAAAAAGCCACATATATCCATATGTGTAAAGAGTGAACCAGAACTTGAAACATACCTGATTAACCGACCACCAGCTCCATGGACTCCATGTGATTTCAGCAACAGTTAACATAAAAATCAATCAAAGAAGAAGAAGAAATAGTTACACGGCCGCCATATCCAATAATCCATGGAAATCCATGGATACATTTAACAGGCAGTTCCATCTCACCTTGCATATAGAAAGATGACACATTTATCTTAGAGTCAATGACGCCCTTGAGGCAGCTGCATGTGTCATCTGTAAAGTTGCATGCAAGGAAGACACGGCTGTCGGGACAATGGAATTGTTGCCACCAGTAGTGGTTCACAAGCAGTGAAAATCTTACATTCCATAATGGCTACTCCACAACTGAGAAGCATCTGTGGGGAATGGAAAGAGGGCAAGTCAGAATCACCTAACCGCTAGCAATTGGCAGACGTCAGTCAGTGGCAGTCATACCAGAGAGGCATGATGCAGCTAGCATGGAGCTGTCCCTCACTGATTGTAAACAGAACACCGAGTGGAGATGCACTCGAACCACACAATGAATAAGTAAATGAATGCCCGAGCTATCCACCGTAACAGTACGGTAGAAAATGGGACATATTTACATATACTGCTAAAGGTCGAGGCAACTATATCAAACAAGCCTTCCCAACTAGCTGACCACCGTGGGTCCGCCATACTATTCTTTATTTGGGAGCCAACTACAAATAGTTGCGCACCCTTGTGGGAGATAATTTATTTTAAAACTGTCAATTACCTCACCAAGCTCAGCAAGACTTACCTGCTAATTACTAACCAATAGCAGCGACCATCCTGGTTGTGACGCCGACTTGGAATCCTGCATTAAATGAATGTACGTAGATACGTACGCGGTCAGGGGCGTGCCATTAATTCACATGATGTGAAACATACCATTGGTATAGTGATGTCGTGCTGACAACAGCACCCACAAGTTTTGAATTACAAAGGGTGGCAGCATAGCCTTCAGGTGAAAACTCGGCAACGATCTGTTATCACATAACGCAAAAGTCACATAACCCAAAACTGGGCTTAAGTCACTTGAAGGACTGGGCTACAATCTGTTGTAGCACATAGATAGTTCAGACTTGAACACTCAAAGAGAGATCCCTTCTTCACCGCCAAAACGAATTTGGACAGTGAATTCTCTTAATTATAGAATAAGAGTCTGGATGTATTGGGCAAAAATCACTAGGAGATCGAAACACCCCATTAACTAGAGAAAGATAACAAGTGCCCAGAAGGTCGATAGTACATTGAATGTCAGTTTTACTCACCTGATTGGCATACATATGGAGCCAGTAATGGTATGGAAAGGAAAAGAACAAGAATTAGCAAGACACTCAAAAGGGGGGGGTCTATTGGGGCACAATCATGAAAAACATGTAAACCAACGGTGAAGGCATCAACAAAGAGCCCAATTCATGGTATACACCACATTGCAGTAAAAAGATCAGTGCCATTTGTTTGAGGAACATATACTCCCCCTCTATCATAGTGGCAAAGCTCTATGTGATAATCCCAAGGGGCATAATAATAGCCCAATCAAGTTTTAAATTCCCATTGTTTCAAGGAATTAAGCCCCCTGTCGATTGTTCTCAGATTAAATATTCATAGTTGTTCTTTTTCAACTAGATTATTTGCTGCCTGTGCATTCTTTTTCTCATTGATCTTCTCTACACAGCACCATGCAAGATCTTCCAAAGTATGCCCCATTTCTAAATATTGGAGGAACAATGGGGCATTAAGTGCACAGGTACAAATTTCTAGATCGAAGTTCATTAATTTGGAGATGTACCTGCCTAGAAGTCTTTCCAATATACACAATTTTGCATGGACATTGTATGGGATAAATTAAGTTTTTACTTTTGCAAGTGGTAAACATACGTAAATCCCAAATTCTGCCCTCATGTGAAAAGGACATTGTTTTCTTCGAGCATTTGCACGCCACACAAGATATGCATGGATAATGGCCAATCACTGGGTGGGTTAAAGTGAATGGGCCTCATTACACGGTATGCGGTAACCATGGCGCTATTAGCGCCATGGTTGCCGCTGGTATTTTACTGTGTCCGCCTTGGTGGATGGCGGAATTACTGCCCTACTCCAAGGTGAGCGGGGGTGGTAATTCCCCATTCACCAAGGCACTTCCCCATTCCCATTTTTGCCCCCATAGGGCATAATGGGAATGGGGAAGGCGCTAATTACGGTACTGCAAAAAACCAGCCGTTAAGGTCGGGTCCCGCAAAGGGAACTTGTAGTAAGGCGGTAAGGGTTTACCGGTACCGGTGCCCTTACCGGTACCGGTAAACCCTTACCACCTAACGTGTAATGAGGCCCAATATCTTTAACTGTACTGCACTTAGCTGGAATTCTACTCGCTCGTTTGAGTTTTTGTGTGAGACTCTTGTTTTTCTTTAAGGCAAATAATGGTTTTTCAGGTTTAACATCAGTGGCATTCAAAATTCTCAAATCTTTCAAGATGATACCTTTAATTGCTTCACCATGGTGGCAGAAAGTGGAAGCACAGACCAAACCGTCTCGTGAGATGGATTTCATTTTTGGAGTGAGAAGAGTTTCCCAATTAGTAAATATCACTCTTGTTCTGCAACGTTTAATGTGTTTCTTTGGATAACTGCGTTCACTCAGCCTGGTTTCTAAGACATTAGCATGTTTATGAAATTTCATAATGTCTGTACAGTTGCGGTGCAGATGCAAAAACATCCCATAATGTAGATTTTGCATTAAACTCTTCGGGTACTGGCTGTCAAAATGTAATTTCCTCAAGAGTTCTACTTGAATAGTGCCCGACTCGTTGAAAATCGACAGGTCTAAAGATGAAGTTCTGGTGGTCGAATACTCAGAGGTAAAATGTAGGTTGGAATCGACTTGGGTAAGCCAGTCCATGAAAAGTTTCAATGTCTCTACACTGCCTTCCCAAATAAGAAAAATATTGTCAATGTAACAACGATAGAATTTGATAAATCTGAGAAACGGATTGATATTATTGAGAACACTTTATTCTTCAATCAAAGCCATGAAAATTATAGCTAAATTGGTCTCAAAAGTGCAGCCCATTGCAATTCCTTTGCTTTGCAGAAAAACATGTCTTTGAACATGAAAAAGCTATTGGAAAGTACCAATGATGCACATGCACTGAAGAACTGTGTAGGCACATTATGGGGTATGGGTGGCCTGTCAAGCGTGATTTCCAAGCTTTGAACTGCTTTATCGTGCGGGATATTGGTTTATAAAGCATTACTAGAACCTTTTTTTGCTTGAATCAAATTGTAAGTCTTCCACTAGATTGATAACATCCCTAGAATCCCCCAAAAAAGTCTGGGTGGCCATTGCAATTGGTTTGATGAAAAAATCAATGTATTGGGACAGTGGCTCAAGGATTGAACACAGCCCGACACAATGGGGCGCCCTGGAGTGTTAGGAATATCCTTGTGGATTTTGGGAGTGATGTAGAAGAGCGGAATACACTCCTCTGACTGGTTGATAAATTCAAATTCTTTATTTGATAAGTATCCTTCCTGTACAGCTTTCTCATTCAACCTCAGAATTTTCTTTTTTATTTCTGCTGATGGATCCTTAGTTTTTTTTTTTAAAGTGTTCCGGAATATCCAGCAGTCTGTTTGTTTCTTGATCATATAGATTTGAATCAATACCACAGTTCCACGGCCTTTATCTGCCGCTTTTATGATGATCGAATGGTCCTGTGCCAGGGAATTAATGGCTTGAAATTCAACTAGTTCGAAGTTGGGCCGAGTTCTTCGGTGAAGCAGCCACAGCACAGATATCTGGACGGCTTTGGGTGACCTGGACTCAACCACTGGAGTAGACCTCGGACCCTCACCAAGTCTGGACCCTCGGGACATCTTTGTTAGCATCTGGTGGAGGGAAACCCACTGACGTACCTTCCTCTGCACTCGGCGACTCTGGACTCTCTCCTTTGGGAAAAAGTGTTCAGTGATGATGGCAAGGATGTACCTTGAAATGTTTCTAGGCAGTTTGTAAGTTTCAGCAGCACTATGCCAGGGTACCCCCTCTTCTGGGCAGTAGACATATGACTTCCAGTGGTCATGAAACGCAGCTCCGGACCCTCTGTGACACCAATGGAATTATTTGATTTCAGATGTCCGGGCATTCCTAATCAGCATCTCAAAGATCCCTTCTCCGGATGGTAGGCACACAGGACTGTCTTCCAGGGCTCTTCAGGTGAAGAGTAGCCGTTTGCACAATGGACCCTCAAAGCTCGGGGAGCGATCTCCTTTGCAGGTCCTCTCTGGTTCAGTCCGTGGAAGAACACAGCAGCTTTTGGATTACATGAAGAAAATGCAGCAGCAGACTTCTCCTCCAGCTGGGTTTCAAGGAACAGCTTCAGCTTTTACTTCAGCTTCTGAATAGATTGGTGAGTGAGAGGTTCCCTGTTATACAGATTGGTTTCCATTCACTCAGGCTGAGCCATGCTCAGTCAACCCATCATGCAGAAGGGCATTCATGCAAGCAGGAAGCCAATCAGGCTCACAGTCATTCAGGCCATTCACTCCACCCAGACACCCATAACAAATGATGTGGATTGGAGTAAGCACCCAGCCTTTCAGCACACTACACTGCATTCATGTCAGTTTTAGTCAGGGCAGTCTCAGGCATTGTGGCACACACAGACACCCATAACACAGAATGCGAGATCACTTCAGACTCCATTCACACAGGTCCCACCCCTACAGTGTACCCACAATACACAGCTCCTAGGAAGGTGCCAGTCAGTCTGAGTCATATACGTTTTCCACCCTAGAGCCAGTCAGGGGCAAGGGACAGAGTCAAACGTAAAAGTCAATAGAAACCAAGAGGGCACAGCGGCTATCTTGCCTTCCTGCAGGAATCCATTGATCCCTATGGCAAGGCCTGGGTGACCAAAACATGGCGGACACTCAGAGCCACTGCCAAGTTAGCATGTAGCTGCCACCAGACCATGCCCTGCTCTCTGGGCAACACACAAGTACCCAAAATCACACATAAGGGTTACAAGGGTGTACCCACAACCATAGGTGAAATAAGGGTTACCCATATGTGTTGTTCACCAAAAGGAAAACATGAAGATGTGCACCACCAGTCGTCCAGGCTGCACCTCAGTGGCAGAAAACATAAAGAAAACACACACTGAGAAATGGTAGGACAAGGACTTGGAGGCCCTGTTCCTCCTGAAGGCATTTCCAGCATCACAGTGGGTGTGGGCTAAGGGGCTACAGAGTGGGGTGTGTTTGGGTGGGGTAAGTTTGGTGAGGCATGGTGTGGTAGAAAGGGAGGAGATATAGGTAGTAGAGGTGGAGTGTGTTTTGCCGATAAGGTGGCTGTTGAATAGAGTGAAGTGGGGTTGGTGTGGGAGATGTTTTGTAAGGTTTAATGAAGGTACAATGGGTTGAGGTAGAGAGGGTGGAGTAGAGGGTAATGGATTCTTTGGAAGCTTCTCCCTTTTCTACCTCCTTACCTGCATGCCCCTGTGGTGGCATCTTCTGTTTTCTGTGTCATGGACTATTGTAACTCCCTTTTTCTAGCTCAGCCGTTTTACCTTTTGAAACATCTATAGATCTTACAAAAGCCACTCAGTTTCCCTTCAGAGACTGTATTTCTCAAGTTTTGCATTCTCTACACTGGCTCCTTGTAATGTGCTGTATTGAATTTAAATCAATTTGCATTGTTCACCGTGCCTTCTATGGCACGGGTGCGGAAGACTTACAGGCAAAGTTCGTCCTTACATTCCCCTTCGCACATTGAGGTCTGAGAATGCATTACTGACTCAGGAACCTCAGTTTTATCGCTCTCAGACTGGAGAATGAGCATTCTCCAGTGAAAGCTTCTGTCCTATGGAAGTATCTTCTGTGCTCCTTGCAAGCCATTCAAAATCACTTATTGTTCTGACGGCAACTGAAAAATTGTAAGTCTAGACTCTTAGCTACTTCCGCTGTTTTCTTTCTGATCTGTTGCCACCTTCTTAGATTTCCGTAGTGTCATGATGCCTCAATTGGTGAAAGTCATGCTTTACAAATTCTATTAACATAACATAAGATAGAGTGGTGGTTGATAGATTTGGTAGGGGTAGAGAGAGTAGTTGTAGGTATTTTGGGTTAGGGAAGGGTGAAGTATGATTGGTGGGTTAGAGAGGCAGGGGAAGAGTGGGCACAGGCATACACTCCAAAATCATAAGCTAGGGATCTGGGGGTAAATTGGAGTAGGCATAGAGGTGGGAGTGGTTGGGGTAACGAGGCATGCTAGCAAACTAAATGAGTCACTGAGAAGTGAGATAGGATGGGGTGAGCAGAGATAATTGAGCAAGAGAGGGGTAGAGGTAGGCATAGTTAATTTTGATTGCGGTATAGAGGTTGCTTGGGGCTGGAATGGGTTGGGTGGAGTGGGAGGTTGGGGTTATAGAGGAATATGATGGTATGAGTTGGCAGGGGTAGAGAGGTGATTTGGTTGGGTAATGAGGTGTGATGTTGGGTGGCTGGATGGAGTTATGTGTGATTTAGGGGTTGGGAGTTATGTGCCACGAGATAGTGTGGGTGGGGGACAAGTGTGGTGAGCAATGGTGGGGTAAGATAATTAGGGTAAGGATAGGTCAGGTGGGGATAGAGTAAGTGAGATAGGGTTTGTGTAAGAAAATAGGTGGCAAGTAGGGCAGGTGGTAGGAAAATAGTAATTATACATCGAATCGGGATTTGAACCTGGGTTGCTATGCATTGGGCCTCATTCCAAGTTTGGCATTAGCCTTGCCGGTAAATCCGCAGGCTACCACCAAACTTGCAAATTATTCTGGCGCCGTAATGAAATGCTCCCCATTCCCATTGAGCCCTAGTGGGGCTCTAGTGGGCTCAATGAGAATGGGGAGGTCAGATGCACCGGCACCATTCAAAATGGTGCTGGTGCATCCGGCATACTCTGCTCACCGGTGCCGGTACACCCGGCAGGTCAGACCTGGCAGACGGGAAGGCACCCGCGAGCAGAACACATAGTTTGCCAGTCCGGTAACAATGGTACTGTAAAGCTTACCAGTAGCATTGTTACCGGACCGGCAAACTTATAATGAGGCCCATTGTCTTGCTTCCAAGAAAAACTTGTTGTCCTTGTGCTGTCCTGCTGGCCTCAGTAGGGTGAATTATGGTGGGGTACAATGGGTGATGTAGGTGGTGGGGCTGAAGTGGGGTAGAGCAGATGGGGGAATGATTGGATGAAGAAGGTAAACTGTTTGTGGGTAGAGTGATTAGGTGGGGCTAGAGAGGGTGGGGTATCATGCGGTTGTGGGTGTCAAGAGGGAAGAGACAAAGTAAGTGGGTAATGTTAGAGATGGGTGAAGTAAATAAAGGTGGTACTATAGAGAGTTGTGGTTGGGTGACTGAGGGTAGAGTGGGATTTTGCAGGATTGGTGGCTGTAGATAGAGGTTAGGTGAGGTTGTTGAGTTTAGAGAGGGGCAAGGAAGGATGGGCTGGATTAGAGATGTAGGTTTGGAGTAAAGTGGGTGGATTAGAATGGACAATATGTTGTGGGCAGGGCTAGAGTAGGCCATGGTAGTGTGTGTGGGGGTAGAGTTTGGTTGGAGAGAATGGGTGGGTGGGGGCACAGCAGGGTAGATTAGAGTGTGTATGTGTGGTAGAGAGAGGTAAAGATTGGCAAGTACATGGGGCACTATAAGGGGAAGGCATGGCATGTGGGGACAGAGAGGTGTGAGATGTGTTTGGTGGAAGGGGCACAGAGAGGTGAGATATGATCGGTGTTTCAAGATATAAAGCAGGAGTTTGCAAACTGGGCGGCTCTCCAGATGTTTTGGACTATGACCCACATAATCCATCTCTTTTTACTCTATTGGTTAGGGCTGCTGGTAGTTCGAGGCCAAAACATCTTGAGTACCAATTGTTTCAGATCTCTGGTATAGATGTTAAATGTTAAATGTTAAAGGTATTTATACCGTGCACCTTCACCAATGGAGTTGGTCCCCAAGCGCTCTGGCGGATCTGTAAACGAGAAGGTGGGATAGGTTAATAAGGTGAAGAGGGAGAAGGATAGTGATGTTGTGTTGGCAGCTTCAACTTGGTATACACTGGGTGCTGAGCTTTGGTGCGAGTATCAGATCGATGTCAGTCCTCGTGTGCTGTTGATGCAGCTTATGTGTTGTTGCAGTGTGGTGAGGTGCGTGTGGGTTGTTGTGCAAGAGATGGTTGTGTGAGTTCTTTGTGTGAGATAAGTATGAAGAAATTTTGAGCTTTTTGGTTAGTTGGTTATATGACATTTAACATGCTAACATTCACAAGTCTGTCTAAGTGTGGCACTTGCTAGCCTTCATAATCTCATTTAGATGCAACTCCTCCTAATGTTCACAACTCTATCTAAGAGTGGGACATGCTAATGTTCCCAGTTCCATTTAAGTGTTGCACTTGGTTATCTTTGTAATTCCATTTAAGTCTGGCATTTGCTAGCCTTCATAATTCTATCTAAGTGTGGTACCTGTTAACATTCATAATCCTATCTGGTTGCGACGCAGGCTAATGTTCACTATTCTAAGTGTGGCACATGCTAACATTCAAATTCCATCTCCGTGTGGCACATGCTAACATTCACAATCCTATCTAGATGCAATGCAGGCTAATGTTCACAATTCTAAGTGTGGCACATGCTAACATTAACAATCCTATCTAGATGCGACACAGGGTAATTTTCACAATTCTATTTGTGACATATGCTAACATTCACAATCCTATCTAGATGCGACACAGACTAATGTTCACAATACTAAGTGTGGCACATGCTAACGTTCAAATTCCATCGAAGTGTGACAGCTGCTAACATTCAAATTACATCTAAGTGTGACAGATGCTAACATTCACAATCCCATCTAGATGTGACGCTGGCCAATGTTCACAATTCTAAGTGTGGCACATGCTAACATTCACAATCCCATCTAGATGCGACACAGGGTAATGTTCACAATTCTAAGTGTGGCACATGCTAACATTAACAATCCTATCTAGATGCGACACAGGGTAATTTTCACAATTCTATGTGTGACATATGCTAACATTCACAATCCTATCTAGATGCGACACAGACTAATGTTCACAATTCTAAGTGTGGCACATGCTAACGTTCAAATTCCATCGAAGTGTGACAGCTGCTAACATTCAAATTACATCTAAGTGTGACAGATGCTAACATTCACAATCCCATCTAGATGCGACACAGGGTAATGTTCACAATTCTAAGTGTGGCACATGCAAACATTCAAATTCCATCTAAGTGTGGGAGCTGCTAACATTCAAATTCCATCCAAGTGTTGTAGATGTTACCATTCACAAACCTACCTAGATGCAGCGCAGGCTAATGTTCACAATTCTAAGTGTGGGACATGCTAACATTCACAATCCTATCTAGATGTGACTCAGGCTAATGTTCACAATTCAAAGTGTGGCACATGCTAACATTCAAATTCCATCTAAGTGTGACAGCTGCTAACATTCAAATTCCATCTAAGTGTGGCAGATGCTAACATTCAAATTCCATATTCGTGTGGCACATGCTAACATTCACAATCCTATCTGGATGCGACACAGGCTAATGTTCATGATTCTAAGTGTGGCACTTGCTAGCCTTCATAATTCCATCTATGTGCGGCCCATGCTAACACTCACATTCCCATCTAGATGCGACGCCGGATAATGTTCACAATTCTAAGTGTGGCAAATGCTAACATTCAATTCCATCTAAGTGTGGCACATGCTAACATTCAAATTCCATCTAATTGTGGCACATGCTAACATTCACAGTCCTATCTAGATGCGATGCAGGCTACTGTTCACAATTCTAAGTGGGGGCATCCTAACATTCACAAAGATGTTTATATGCGACGCAAGGCAGCATATACAACACTGTCATGCATAAAATCTGGCTGTTGGTCACAAATTTATCTAAGTGTGAGGGATGTGGGTGATGTTCGCCTGACGGTCTATGTAGAGTGGCAGGGCTTTCTAGAGTGGGGTAATTGCTCCACTCCCCACCCAAGCCACACTTACTTTGGTGGCTGAAGGCTGGTCGCTGGCTTCACTTGCTTCCCCTGCTAACACCTGCAGACACTGTTTGGAGCTGCCATTGTAGGAGCTGCCCTTTGCCTCTGGGCCTTTCGCCGCAGGTATGACTATCAGGAATCCAATAATGGGTGGGGTGGGTGGGTTGGGAGGAGGTGGGTAAAGCAGAGGAATCTGTTCGGGAGAGGGGACAAGGCTGCACTCTGTCAGCAGAAATGTGCAATGTGCATCAAAATGGACCCAAAGCAGTCCCGGGGCCTTTCCACTCACCTGGCCTGGAACCTGAAAGTGGCGAGGCAGCTGGTGGCTAGGCCTCTACTCGATTTATGGCAGTAGTCAATTAAGGGGGGTTGGGCGGAGGTGGGGAAAGCATGGGAAGCTGGTCGGGAGGGGGAGAGGGGACAAGGCTGCACTCGGCCAGCAGACATTTGCAATATGCATCAAAACAGGCCCAAAGCAGTCCCAAGGCTTTTCCACTCACCTGGCCTGGTTCTTGGATGGTGAAGTTGTATGGGTGTTTTGGTGTACACAGAGGTCACTAAACCAAAACATTCCCAGCCCTGAAGATGGATTCAATTGAATCCGAAACGCATCGGCATGAATCATTTTCAGAGGAGTGTGTTGGAGTACCCAATCAAGAATAATCTGGGATTGTTTTGGTGATTGTAAAATGATGTACTACTATTGATTTGTATTGACCTATTTTCAGTTGTATGTTGAAAAATGTATTTCCCTGTATCGGACACCAGCCACCAAATACAGATGGTTGTATTTGACAAAAGCATACATTTAAATATATTTTTTCATGTAATCTTCATTTTGTATTTCATTTGTTACCATTACATTTAAGAAGAACATGATTATTACACATGGATATGTATTTTGCTATTGATGTTTGCTAATTATGAGATGAATCAGATATGTGAAACGATTACCTCTGTGGTCTTTGGAAGGGAGCCCTCCTGTTTAGGAGGTTCTCTAACTCCCCAGACTTCTAATTACCCTGGGATATCGAGTCCCCCAAGGAGTGCAACATAGGGTTACCGATTGGCAACAACCGGTCTTGTTTTTGTGCAGGTTTTTCCAGAGTCTCGAGTGGCCTCGTGAATTACCCTTTTGCACCTGAAATAACCTTACAACCTTATACTAATTCTTGAATCACCCTCTGATCATTGAAAACTAAGCAATGACATTTATGTAGCATGTTGTGCCTCCCGCTACACATTCCTTTGTTGTTCTAAATATGTTTGCAGTAATATGCATCGACTTATTGAAGTGCTTTCGATTTGAATTGTACACTTCATTAAATGCTGCAACATAAATTATAAAAGGCATTACTTTCTTGAATCATGTAAATAGGCCAAAAGCTAAGGGCATCTCAAAGAATGAGCACAACCCCGAATGCTGCAAAAACCGAAAGTCCATATACACACTATTGACCTTACTGTTAGCATTTTGATGTTGAGCTGGTCTACTGGAAATACAATATGTACATTTCTTTTTTTCTGTTTTACTGAATTTTATTGAAGGAAGGTT
Source organism: Ambystoma mexicanum (assembly GCF_040938575.1). Classification (NCBI taxonomy): domain Eukaryota; kingdom Metazoa; phylum Chordata; class Amphibia; order Caudata; family Ambystomatidae; genus Ambystoma; species Ambystoma mexicanum. The sequence continues at coordinate 1,077,668,278 of NC_090935.1, read as the reverse complement.
AAACAGCAATATAACATTCATTTTAAAAACAATCATGTAGGAAGAAGATTAAACAAAATCTTATATCAGATGGCTACTAGAAGAAACTAGGCATAGGTGTACAATGTAATAGCCATATCTAATTTTAGATGGGGAAAAGACATAAACACAAACGAAACAGACACAGAGAAAGGAGGGGGAAGGGGGAAACAGGATAATATGATAAAGAGACATCAGTATTTAATAAAGAGGGACATAAGTAGAGAGGAAGTAAAATATGTACATTCGTGAATTGCCAGATTCCTTGGAAAAATCACTCACAGGTAATGCAAGTCTTTGAAAGGCACCTGCCTGTGTTAATTCTTATTTTCTCCCTGTACGCTAGCCCATCTCTGCTTCGAAGTAAACCAGAGATCTAAACAGAGCTCAGGCCTAAATTTCACAGTAGGTGCCAGAGCTATCGACCTCTGACCTAGATTACAGATTTAGATGGGGGAGTTGGCATCATTTTACCAAATGTACCTGTAATGTTCAGTTCATGGCCCAATCATGGTTCTGTTAAGAAAAATAATCATCATCCATCATCCAGGACTCTCATTAGCACAACACCTGGGACCAGATTGTTTAACATTTCCACTGGTGCTAAACATTGAGAAAATGCTTTGATAATGCAACATGGAGCAAAAAGATTGTGTCACAGTTCAGCTATATTTATAAAACTGAATATTTGTGTTTTTGAAGCTAGGTTTGTGACTTGGTTTGTATTTGCATTTGTTTTATTTGTAACGCACACCATCAGGCCCGTAGGCATCAGGGCGCAACTTAGACATGGTTACATGAGCGAACAGTTACATAAAATCAACAAATTTACAGTATATAGTGATCAGGGCATACAGGCAATATATACATATATACAGACGAAGTTTGTGGCAAGTGTTTGCCGAAGTGGGTCTGGGCATCAAGGCTGGTTAAAGAGCCAGGATTTGGTTTTAGATTTGAAGGCATTAAAGCTTTCTTCAGCACGGATGGTGAGAGGGAGAGCATTCCAAAGCTTAGAGGCTAGGACGGGGAAGCTAGATCCACCCGCCTTTTGGAGTTTGAACCTGGGAATGTTTAGGCCGTGGGTCTGAGCCGTTCTTTGCGGGCGGGTAGGCGCGTGTCTGGAAAGCCGGCTGCAAAGATATGGTGGGGCTTGGTTAGCTAGGCATTTGTGGGTGAGGCCTAAGACTTTCAGTGAAATTCTCTGTTTGACTAGAAGCCAGTGTAGGTTGGATCTGGATTCCGAGATGTGATGGTTTCTAGGGATGTTTAGGGCAGCTCTAATAGCGTTATTTTGGGTAATTTACAGTTTGTTCAAGTTCTCTTGGCTCGTTCCAAGGTAGAGGGCGCTCCCATAGTCAATTTTGGCCATGATGAGCGTTCTGGCTAGGGTGACAGTGTTGGGTGTAGTCAGAAATGGCCTGCAGGCTGTAATGAGTTTGCAGGTGCAGGCTGAAGAGGATCTGACTGCGTTTGTTTGTCGGGTTAGTGATAGAGTGGCGTCAAGATAGACTCCAAGAGTTTTGGTGTCCTTCGAAACTTGGATGGTGTTGCCATCGATGATGAATGATCAGTAGGATGGCTCAAGTTTGCTGAGACTTTGCGTGGTGCCCAAGATGAGGAGCTCGGTCTTGTCATCGTTGAGGCATAGCTGGTGTTGCACCATCCAGGCTTGGATGACCAGGTAGACCTCATTCAGGGCCTTGGTGTCCGCCACGTAGTCACTGGTGATAGGAATGGATATCTGGGTGTCGTCCGCGTAGTTAGTATAGGAGACACCCAGATGGTCAAGTACATCAAAGAGTGGTTTTGTAAATACGTTATAGAGCGTTGGCGACACACAAGAGCCCTGGGGGACGCCGCAGTGAATCGGGGAGGGATCTGCAGCTGCAGATTGAGAAAAGACCTGCATAGATCTATTGCTCAAGAAGGATTTGATCCAGGCCGTAGCTGATGGTGAGAAGTGGGCGGCTGAGTGAAGATGTTTGCATAGGATTTGGTGATTGACCAGATCGAAGGCCGCAGAGAGGTCAAGTAGAAGTAACATGGCAAGTTTGCCGTTGTCCTTTAACACTTCGATCTGGGTTTTTAAGTCTAGTAGAGCTGTCTCAGTTCCGTGTCTGGGACGGAAGCCAGATTGTCTGAGGCCTAGGAGATTGTTGGCTTCCAAGTGCTCTTGGATTTGCAGGTATGCTGCACGGTCCATGATTTTTAACAGGAACGGGACAGTGGTGATGGGTCGGTAATTGGAAGGTATGCTGTGGTCGAGGGAGGGTTTTTTAAGCAGGGGGATCACCCAAGCGTCCTTGAGGTTGTCAGGGACGGTACCCGTTTTAAAGGATGAGTTGATGAAGGCTCTGATGAAAGGGGCCAAATAGTGGGCGGATTCCTTGATAATTGAGGCAGGGCAGGGGTCGCCCTGGCAGTTGGATGGTTTGATCCTCAGGATAATGTTTTCTACCTCCGCACTGGTGAGCGGTGAGAAGGTAAATCGATTGCAGTTTGGGACGTCAGGGGAGAAGGCCCCTGCGGCGGTTGGAGGGTGATTGTCAAATTTTAGGTTAATTTGTTTGGCTGTAATTTTGGATTGAAGCATGGTGATTTTATTTAGTAATGCTGCCTGGATATTGGCGCACCATTTGCTGTCTTTAATGCAGGTGTCAGGGGGGGTAACGGGGGTTTCAAGCTCTTTTAGGATCTTAAATAGTTCCTTAGAGTTGGAGTCAGCCTGCAGAATGCAATTATTTAGGGATTCTTTTTTTGCTTCTATAATGGCTGCTTTGTATGTAAGCGAAGCCAGGAAGAAGCCGTCTTTATGCACGTCAGATGGGTGGCTTTTACAACGGTTTTCAGCAGTGCGTTTGGATTTACGGAGTGATCTTAGCTGTGGGGTGAACCAGGAGTTCATATGTGCACGTGGTTTGGCCTTCCTCAGTTTGACGGGGGCGATAGTAGCTATAGCTGTCAGCATGCTACAGTTGTAGATCTCAGCTAAAACAGTTGCGTCATTACAGGCGTCAGTGGCCACATTAAGTGTAGGGAGTAGTAGAGGGAGGAGTTTCTCTTTGGTTATGTCCTTTTTGTTTCTGGTTGGAAGCGCAGGTGCTATCACGGTCGGGATGCGTGGGGAGGCTTTAATATTAAAGGTGATAATGTGGTGGTCTGACCAAAGGCAAGGGGTAGTGGCTAAGACGTTGATGTTGCAATTAGAACTGGCTAACCAGTCAAGGGTCCTGCCTTTGGAGTGCGTGGGCCCTAGGATGTGCAGGGTGAAGTCGGAATTGGCGAGCGTGTTTTCCAAATCGAGTGCAGCGGGATCATTAGGGTCACCAAGTCCCAAGTTGAGGTCGCCAAGGATGATGATTTGTGAATTAATTTTGGCGTTATCAAGGAGGAGGCTGGATATGTCACCAACAAAGGTCGGTGCGGGGCCTGGGGGCCGGCAGATTAAGTGGATGGTGGCTGTTTGGTTGGGTGTTAGTGTGAGTTTGACTGATAGTAATTCAGCTGACTCAAGTTTGGTGTTGGTTAAGTGGTGTTCCTTATAAATGCTACACCGTTTCACCAATCTGCTCCAAATTGTTTTCATAGTTGTCTGTTAGAATCCTCCGGACAATACTGGCTACATGACATTTGTACACCACATCCTGTTCACCACATTTCAGCAAAAGTAAAAATGTTTTGTGGGTTTGTGGCTTGGCAAAGCGTTGTTCCTTGAACAATTCTGCACTGTTTCACCAATCTGCATCAAATGTTGCATACTTACATTTTAGGGCTCTCCAGACAATACTGGCTACATGACATGTGGCCCCCACCCCTTTCCTTGGATTTCAGCACATCTCCAAATTTGTTTGTGGGTTTGTGGGTTGGCAAAGCGTTGTTCCTTATACAATTCTGCACTGTATCACCAATCTGCACCAAATGTTGCATAGTTGCCTGTTACTGGCTTCCTAGCATTTGAACACCCCACACCTTTACCTGGATTTGAGCACCTTCACACATGAGATGCTTGTCTGAAATCGGTGAAATATCAATACGGTTGTACAAGGACTGGTCCCCAACCCTAGAGAGAACGACTTCTGGGACCTTTGCAACTCAATGCACTGCAACAAGCTGCACCACACCAGGGTGAGGCAACAGGTGGGGAGAGAGCACAGTAGGGCTCAGTGTGCAGCAGCACACCAACTCTTTCTTCCCCCCAACCTTTGCTCCGCGATATGTCAGCCAGCTACACACGCCCATTCACTGTGCAGTTTACATCAGAGTGCAAAGTACATCAAGCGATTAGCGAATTGGAACAGAAATCTACAAGATCATTGATTTACAACAATTGATGAGAGTGTTGTCATGTCTGTCCACAGAACCTGTTCGTAGAACAGGTACATTTTGCCAGTGTTATCTAAAATGTTTTGCGCTATAGCAAAATCTAATTAGGTGTTTTTTGCAATTTATTTGCTGCTTAACATACAAAGAAAGGTGTCTACTACATTTATTTTCAAGTTGCGCAACAAACAGTGAATGACACAGCCAGCACAAATTTAACCCCCGGTGAAAACATTTTTAGATACAACTCATTGGGGCTACACCTGTTTGCTTCATTCTATATTATCATAACAGCACAATTGTTGCGGAATTCATTTGTTCCACCTTTTTGAACAAGTGCAAAACTCTGATTGGCCAGCCGCTGAGTGTGGAGATGTTGGACCACAAGCATATTTCAAACGTATGCAGTCTTTTACAGCCACTTGACTCTTCTTTATTTGTAGGACTTGGTGAATGGTCATGGTTGTGGCTACACCAGCTGGCCCATACTAGGAGGCTGGCACAGGCAGCATTTCGCTGTGCAGGCTATATCTGTCTCTGAGTTCAATGGCCATGATGACACACAATTATAACCCATGCATACAAGCATTCAACACGGAAATGTGGAGAATATTGAGAGGGCAGGGTTTCAGCAGGCTGCAAAATCCGAAGCTGCACGGTTATTCTGTCCCCACCTCCAAGACACACCTCATTGCAAACAAGATAGCCATTGCTGCTGCCTGCTTCGTGCCTGGTCTGGTACTCTCGACATACCACCACTTAATGCACTTGCTTCACAATTAAGATCTGAGCATACCAACGCGTAATGCCCTAGAAGCACACTCATTAACCCATGTATCTGCAATCCTGCCCACCACTGCCCAGCTCCTCCTGCACTGAGGGTTTAAAATGTTAAATATGGTGGCAATGATAAGCATGCAGTATTTCTTCATACTAGCTGTTTTAACACACTACCAGCTTATGGGTTTAGTAATTAATATGTAAAAATATGGCACCTTTTCCAGGGTGCCTGCGAAAATACCAAGTGCAGTAATTCTGCGATGTCCCTGACACCATCATTGACGGTAAGCAAACCTGTGATCTTGCAGATTTACCACAATTCCAGTAGTTGGTAACATTATTAAAGTTTGGCAGTGCTAAGCACTACTAATACATCAACATGGTAATTGGGATCCATGCGTGTGCTAAATCTCCACATTTGCTTTGTGTTGGCCAAACTCATCCCATTACCTATGTATATAACATGAGCAAGGACTGTGCTTCACGCTTCAAACTATGCTTCCTTTTACTGCAGGGCCAAATAATGTATAGCAGGGTCAACGAATATTGGGCCACAATGGTGGGGACACCATTACAAATGAGGGAGGATAGCATAGGGGCAACGTGCTGGTCTTGGAAGCAAAACCACACAGAACCACAGAGGTTTGAATCCTGGTTCCATGCTTAAGAAACAACCTTAGGCACGGTATTAGGTGCATTATAAAAAAAAAAAAACATTAAATAAATAAGCATTTGTTCTCCGTGAGCTGGGGAAGAGGGGACAAAGAGTACATTCTAATTCTTTCATGTATTACATTGCATTTTCTTTTGCTTATTGTTATAAATAATCACCATCTATATTATTTGGTTATTTATTTATTTATTTATTTATTTATTTATACAGGAGGAACAATGCTCTTTTGATCACTAACGAACATCCATCAGATAAGAAATCAGAGTTGACAAGAAGAAGTGAGCTTCTTACAATGGGGTGAATTTGAAGGACATTCTGACCAGGTTGGGAGGGGAATACATGGAACATTCACCGGGGACAATAACTCAGTGGACATACATAGATTAAGGGCATCCCACATTGGACATGTTTAAGTGCGGGAAGAGGGCACGGCCCGGGATGTGATCATGATGGGTGAAGTACTAGAATGGAGTCAGAGGAAGTGAGGGACAGAGGCAGGTTAAAGGTGAGGGAAACATGATAGCTAGCAGGCAGATGAGAGGCAGGTTAAGAGGGTAACTCAGAGGCAAGGAGGAAGGCTTTTAGTTTGGTTTTGAACAAATCCGTGTGGACTGCTTCTCGGATGTCTGGGGAAGAGAATTCCATGGAAGTGGAGCAAGTAGAGAGAAAGAGAGGAAGTGAGAGGAAGCACAGGGAGGGTGAGGAGACATAAGGGTAGTCGCGGAGGCAGAGAAGAGATTACGAGAAGGTTTATAGAGTTGTACAAGGAAGGTATAGGAACAGGGCAGAGTACATTTTAAACTGTTTTTGTGAAAGAATACTCTAGTACTTTTGCTAGTAATTCAAGGGTATATCTATCCTGTTTAGAAGAAACATAAAGCTCTCTGTGGACAGGGTGGACATTGACTATGAGGGTAGATTTGTAGATCTAACATTGTTAGTGGAAAATATTTGTTTGATAATCATTCATATTTATGCCTCAATATTGGACAATCAGATTTTTTCAGTAGACTAGACGACATCCTGATGAATATGGGAGATGGTGCAATTCTGATAGGTGGGGATTTTAACACTGCCTTATATAAAGTATTATAGAAATCGAGTTATCGCGGTCTTACGCCTAGGAGAAGGCTAGGAAGAACCTTTTACAATGTATGCAAGTCTGGGACCTGCATGATGTATGGCGTGATGCGAACCAAGGCAAGGGACAGTGGGCCTCATTACGAGTAGTTCGCAAAAAACGGGGTCATTACCGGCATGGAGGTAAGAGTGGGTCCGTGCTCATATGACGCTGCTAATAGCGGGTGATTATGAGTGCGTGAGCACGCGCGAACCCCCATGCCGGTAATGGGCATACCGGCATGCCACTAAAGGCCCTCCAACCCCCCGATAGCACCATCACGGGACCCGCCGATACCGCCTCCGGCTAGGAGGAACCCCTTAATACCGAACGGTAATAACAACATGCAAATACCGGGCTCCTAATACCGGACCCGAAAGTAACGCCATTGCGTCGGAACTGGATATGTGCCGGCAGCCATCTTTAAAAATACAATCCATTGCAATCCTCCCAAACCAACAGTTGACTACAGGAGAGACCACTGCCAATACATACACCATGTCCAAGGCAACCCAGAAGACCCCCCCAACCCCCGCCTGCGGAAAAAATGTGTTTCTGACGCAGAATTAAACATGCTTGCGGACACCCTTGCCGCATATGTCGATGTGATGAAAGATCAAAACCTTAAGCGTGAGGTGCAACAGCGCAAGAAGGACATCTGGCAGGAGGTAGCCCGCAAGGTGTCCACTGTTGGAACCAACCCACATATCCTTGCAAGCAACAGGAGGGAGTCCATGGCTACAGGTGGGGGTCCCCACTATCCTGCCAAACTGACCACCTGGGAGAAGACGGCAAGCACCTTCATCAATCTGGAGTCCATCGAGGGATTTGGGGAGATGGAGACGGGTGCGGCAACATCAGCAGATGGAGGTGAGTGACCCTGCAGATCCCAGTAGGGGAAACCATGACATAGCATAAGTGATGTGGAAGAGAGTCTAGGCAAAGCAATGCATGTCCCAACACACACATGAACATATTCTAGTGCAGATGGAGGGCAAAACCCTGCCACACTGAAATGCATGCTGAGTGCCAATCCCATTACCAACACACAGCCAACACACACAGACCTTGCCCATATAAGACTTCACACAAACCCCAATACAACGGCATGCCACCTGCCATGCAGAAAATGCCAAAATGCCCCCTCATACTACCCTGTGTGACATGAATGCATGATTAATTAAATGCTCCACAGCACCATAGAATGCATCTGGCATGTAACAACATCACTGATGCCCTGCATCTCTTCTACCCCCCCAGGCACCGATGGAGAAGATGCCAGCCAGGATACCACCACAAGGGCATCCACCTCCCGGCCACAAAAAATGGCAACTGACACCACCACCTCCAGGGCAGCCTCACAGCCCACTCCTACACCCAGTGTGCATGACACTGTGGACACCCAGCTGCCCACACCTACACTGGTGGAAGGCGAGGCCGAACAACCACTGGCCACCACTGAAGATGACGTGGAGGAGTAGGTGGACCAGGAATGAGTCACGCATGTGGGATGTCCACACACCCTAAGCCCCGTTCCCACCTCCCCACCCCAAATTCAGCCCTCACCCACCTACAGCAGTGCCGATCCCTGCCTGCACCATTCCATCATGAGCCCCATCCCCGAGGACATCACTGATAATGCTGGCCCCGTGACAGCACGCTCGACCACCGCTGCACCCACCAACAGCCTTGAGGTATGGCTGGCAAGGGTGGAGGCCATGCAGGAGTCGATGTTGGACCTGCTGCGCCAATACATCACGGATGGCAAGGACACCAGGCGGGAGATATCCACAGCCATAGCGGGGACCACAGCCACCATAACGCTGCAGTGAATGCCTCAGCTTTACTGATGAGAGACTGTCTGGGGGCCATCGCACAGGTCCTGCAATCCATCCTGGCACACATGCAGCAGCCACGACTTGCAGCAGGCGTGGTAATCCCCACCGACTCTTCACCAGCCACCACACCTGCTTCCTCTGTCCCCACTTCCTCTGGACCCCCCAACCCTGTGCGTCCTACGAGAAGGAGTGCGAAGCACTCTGAAATGCTGCCCCCGGACAGCAAATAGTGTGGGAGAACCATGGGACTGGCTCAGATGGTGTTGGGGGTGAATGGGAGCATTAGGGCAAATTCACTGGGGGGGGTTTGGGAGTTCACTGGGGGGGGTTTGGGAGTTTACTGGGGGGTTTTGGGAGTTTACTGGGGGTTTGGGTGGGGGGTTGTCACATTTTTGCAGTTTTAATCAATACACCCGTTGTGTGAAAAAATATTCAATGGCTGGACATTGTTCATTTCGTGTGTATCCATTTAATGTATGACGGTGTTCAGTGCCCAACTCCCAACATTCCCTGTGTGCATGTCCACATGGACCCAGTGTGTCACTGATACATATATATCAAAGTACCTGTGGTTCAGAAGTATTTGTGAATCAGTGATTGGCATACTGCTTGGCCATCCTGTGCATCACAAACTGGCAGGGGTGCTGCTTCACCTCTGTCTCCATCCTCATCATCCTCACCCTGTGCATGCATGTCAATGTCAGGTGGCAGTGGTACATTTCTCCGGACACACGTGTTGTGCAGCATGACACAGGCCATGGTGATCTTTGCCACCTTCTCAGGCCTATGAAGGAAGGCTCCACATGACCTGCTTAGGCAGCGGAACTGCGCCTTCAACAGGCCAAAGGTCTGCTCAATCACAACACGGGTACGGCTGTGAACCCGATTGTACTCCTCTTCATGGCTGTTCCGCAGGTTCTGCACAGGGGTAAGTAGCCACGGCTTCAAGGGATATCCTCCATCACCTGCAAGCAAATACAAATAGGTGTGTGTCACTCTGAGCTGCCACCTTCAGGATTCACAGTCATGCCCGCAGCTATTTGGTGTGGACATGCACATGTCCCTGTACGTATGCACAGATACTATCTAGATGCATTCTATACTGCTATGAGGTGTGGTAGTCTGGATGGCGTTAAACAGATGATGCAGAGTGAAATAATGCATGCTGAGGCGGATGTACTGTGGTTGTACGACTATGTTTAGCCTCAGATTTATGCTGTGTATACAACATCGTGCATGGTCACACTAGCCACATTGGCACAGTTGCAAACCTGTTTAGTCATGCATTGTTTGACATACACATGGTGGCCAGGTTGTGCGTCTTACATGTGGTCATTTATATGCGTTAATGGTCAGATGTGTGCCAATGATGTGACATGTTGGGATGGAGGGGATCAGGTCAGGAGTTATTAGCTCTGCGTGCATTCTCCACTCACCGTCCATTCCCACCCAGGTGGAGTATGCATCGCCCCATTCCGACCCAGGTGGAGTATGCATCCCCCCCATTCCCACCTAGGTGGAATATGCATCCCCCCTTCCCACCAACGTGGAGTATGCATCCCCCCATTCCCACACAGGTGGAGTATGCATCCCCCCATTCCCACCCAGGTGGAGTATGCACCCCCCCATTACCACCCAGGTGGAGTATGCATCCCCCGCATTCCCATCCAGGTGGAGTATGCAACACATCACTACCCCGATGCACTGCCATGGGCCAGTTAGGCAACTCACCAAGCAGCCAGGCACGTGGTCCAGCATGTCGCTCCATGTGACGGGGTAGAGTGGAGTTACGTAGCACCATGGCATCATGTGTTGATCCGGGAAATCGGGCGCAGCAATGTGTGATGATCTTGTCACATACCATCTGCACATTGATGGAGTGGTGTTGCTTGCGATTGCGGTACACCGCCTCTACGGCATGTGGGACTACCAATTCTACATGGGTGCAGTCCAGGGCACCAACACAATTGGGCATGCCTGCCAGTGCATGGAAGCATACTTTGGTGTCAGCTATCTCCTGGGCAGTCCGTGGTAGGGATATGTGGGTGCTAGCGTTCTTCAGGAGGGCATCCAGCACTTGGGTCAGCATGAGTGAAAATAGTGGTTGTGAAATGCCATGCAGCTGGCCCACTGTGTGCTGGTAGGTGCTTGTGGCCAGGAAGTGGAGCACAGGCACCACCTTTAGTAGCAGGGGGATGGCATTGCGTGTTTCTATGAGACTGGCAATGTCGTTGCCTATCATGTCCACTATGGTGGTGATGGTGTCCCGGTCCAACCGGTACAGGGTGTGGATCTGGTCAGGGGTTCGATTGAATGGGCTGGGTCTGATGTGAGGGATTGGTGGCTGCCTATGATGTACTACTGGCTGCACTGGTGGTAATTACTGGGTCTGTCTCACCCTCCTTCTCCTCCTGCATCTCCTCTGAGCTGCCTGTTGCTGCTGCTGAAGTTGTTGTTGTAGTTGCTGCTGTTGCTGTAGTTGTAGCAGTATAGGCATGTCCTCCAGCACCATGATTGCAACAGCTAGTGGTAGCATTTTGGCATAGGAAAGGGTGTGGTGTGTGGGTGTACTCCTTTTATACTGGGCCAGACTCCATTGAGTCCACCTGTGGTGATTGTGTGCATCTGTGGCAGTTGGCTTGATTGCTGATTGCTGTTCTGTTATGCCTGTATGGCCGTCATCGTGCAGGCCCTGATTCCCGGCTTCGGGATTCTAGTATTTGCATGCCATGCCGGTATGAAGGGGCACGGTACGGGCGATGTCGGTATTGGCGGGTTGTCGGGTTGGAATGCCCCAGAACCGTTAACAATGCCGCTATTACCATTCCGACTTCCTTTTTTCATTTCCTCCAATCTCGTAATGAGGCCCAGTATATTTTTTGTTCTATTCCACATAACACATCCTCTCGGACGAATATTTCTTAGTGAGTAAAGATCTTTTCAGTACTGTGAAGTCTTCAAGGATGGGAGAAATTGTGATCTCAGATCATGCATACATTTTTCTAGAGTTGAGTAAGTCTCTGGGAGACATGAGAAATAGTCGACAATGGAGATTTGACACCAGGATACTGCCTGACAAAGACATTGGCCCTCATTACGACCCTGGCGGAAAGCGACTGACCGGAGCGCCACAGCGTAAATAGCGTTTCCGCCATTGCACGAAGGAGCAAAGTGCGGCCAATTCCGACCCATCGGGCACGAGCACCACGGCATGGCGGAAGTGCAAAGTCCGCGATGGCGGAAATGACCCCAAAACGGCCCACACCGCCGCCGTACGGCGCCCTAGGTGCAATACCGCCACCCCTCTTAGCGGTCACCGCAGTGTGCGCCTACCGGAAAGTACGGTGGCCGGAAATATACGGAAACGGAAGCTAAAACATGGGCCCGGAACGGGAAACATCCCGGCGTACACCTATAAATACACTAAAACCACACAACCACTAAAATCACTACCCCGAAACACACCCCAACCCGCCAACCACCCTAGCGAAACCAAGAATAATGGGAAAAGCAGCGAAGAAAGCGTGCGACCGCAAGCGGCAGGTCCACTTCTCCCGTGAGGAACTCACCGTGCTAACAGAGACCCTCCAGGAGAATGCTGCCGTCGTCTTCTCCACGCAAATGACCAGGACGGCACTTGCAAACAAGAAGGCCATATGGGCTCTGGTGGCACAGCGGGTAAGTGCGGTGGGGACCGCACCCCGCACCCCACAGCAATGCCGCAAGCGATGGGACGACCTGCGGATACGCGTCCGCAGCATACTCTCTGCCAACCGCAACATTGCCACAGCCACCGGGGGAGGTCCTGAATCACCCATCAAGTTGACCCCCTGGGAAGAAATCTGTGCCTCCACCATCGGAATGGAGAGCATAGAGGGAGTCGGAGGGATGGAGAAAGGAGTGCAGACATCCGAAGATTCAGGTAGGTGGCCCAGATAAAACAATGCCAAATCCACAAAGTCCATTCATGTGAAGTACCATGTGTCCCCATAGTGCAACAGAAACACATGTCCAGGAGAACGTCCACACACATCGGCCTGATAGCGCACGTTAAAACCCACAATAAATACATAATTAATTAAAAACCCCTAAAACACGCACTACACGTGCAGCAGGCACACCCTAACTGCAGGCTGCCAAACAACTGCACCCTCACTCCACACACAAATGAAACCACCCCCAAGACCCCGACCCAAATCACCCTCAGGCACCACCCCAATGCATGTGATACAATGCCATTCCAATTCCCACTGACCCATCAATAACCCTCGCCCTCCTTTACTCCACCACAGGGTCCGATCCAAACGACGAGCTACAGGACACCCCTACCAGCACACCTGCAAAGAGGGCCAAGACCAACGGCCAGAGACCCTCCACCTCAGCTGCACGCATCAAGACACGGCAGCAGCACAAATCAGGTGGCAGCACACAGGAGGGAACATCAACAGGCACCCCAGCAGCCAGCATGCCCACAACACCACCACCACAGGTCCCCCCAACGGATGCCACAGAAGGCACTGCCTCTGGTGGCAGCAGCACCATAGGTGACACCCCATTGATGGCAGCATGCTCCGACACAGAAGACGGGGATGTCGAGGTCAGATCCATCCATGACCTGTCCCAATCCCCCTGTCTGTCCCCTCCCGTACAACATGAGGATACCACGCAGGGGCACCCACAAGACGACGACTGGCCATCCCCCACAAGCCCTGTGGCAAGGCAACATGAGGACAACAGCCCCTCTGTGACACCACCGCAAATGGCCATGGCCCAGCAGAGGCAACAGTCCCTCGACAAGTTAATCGTCCAACAGCAGCAAATGGCCACACTCCTCAAGGGCCATGCCGATGAATGTGGGGGCACCAAGGCAGACATAGAAACATCAACAGAGACACTTAGGGCAGAAATGGAGAGAGGTACAGAGACGCTAAGGGCACAAATTGAGAGTAGCACCGAGAGCCTGAGAGTCCAAATGGAGAGTAGCACCGAGAGCCTGAGAGTCCAAATGGAGAGTAGCACCGAGAGCCTGAGGGGGGAACTGCATGCGACGTCCAAAGACGTATGTGCCGAACTTGCCGCAGTGCGCCGTGTGCTCACTGAGCTCTCGCAAACCCTTAGGGACATGCATGGACGTGAGCAGGCAGACACATCATCCGTTGCAAGTTCCGTCCAGGGCAGCCCCCAACGTAGATCTGGAAGGAACCTGCGCTCCACAGGCAGGGGTGCCCCTGATACCCGCAGAGGGGGCATGCAATAGCGACAGCCCACTGACAATGAGCATCTTTGGACACTGGTGTTCGGGGGGGAGGTAGGAGGGTGGAGGGGGTGTGTTGGGTTCACTTGGGTGGCGGGTCGATAGGGTGTTCAACATGATATCACATATGCCATAAAAAGTGCACGATCAACCAATGAGAAGTGTGGACATTGATCTTTGTGTACTAGGCCATCATAGGCGTACAGTCCATATTGTGCATGTCCCAGACACACGCAGTGCCACGAGTCCCGTGTCCATGCATCAGCCACCAGGCGTGAGTGCTAGAAGCATACATCAATGAGATGCTGACGAATGTCACGGCCCTCCGGTGCCTCGCAGACTCCATGAGGTGCTGCCACATCCCCACCCTCATCATGACCATCTTCAGGTGCTTGCAGTTCTGCGTCAGGGGGCATGGGCACATTTCTACGTACGCACATGTTGTGGAGCATGACACATGCCATGACCATCTTTGCAACCTTCTCATGGTGGTACAGGAGTGCCCCGCCAGACCTGCTGAGGCAGCGGAAACGACCCTTCAGTAGGCCGAATGCCTGTTCAATGACTACACGGGTACGTGAGTGGGCATGGTTGTAGTCCTCCTCATGCTGGTCCCGTGGGTTCTGGACTGGTGTGAGGAGCCATCTCTTCAGTGGATATCCAGCATCACCTGTATGTGGACGAGAAACGTATGATGTGGAATGCCATTGATACGTACGCACACCCCCCCCCCCCTTCCTGGCAGGTCATTGACAATTCACATACCCCACATCATCATGCATGTAATGAGACTCACCGAGTAGCCAGGATCTGTTCCCTGCGTGTCGCTCCATGTAGCGTGGTATTGTCGAGTTCCTCAAGACCATAGAATCATGGGTTGATCCAGGGAATCGGGCACAACAATGTGTAATGATCCTGTTGGAGTCACACACCATCTGTACATTCAGGGAATGAAATTGTTTTCGGTTGCGGTACTGGGCCTCCATGGCATGTGGGACGACCAATTCAACATGGGTGCAGTCGATGGCACCAATGCAACCCGGTATGCCGGCAAGTGCATGGAATCCCACTTTTGTGTTGGTTATTTCCTGCTCCGAGCGTGGTAGAGAGATGTAGTCGTCTGCGTGCTTCAGGAGGGCATCGAGCACTAGCAATAGTGTCCGTGAGAACAGTGGCTGAGAAATGCCATGCAACTGTCCGACTGTGTGCTGGTAGGTGCCTGTGGCCAGGAAGTGGAGTACAGACACCACCTTCAGTAGGGGTGGGATGGCGGTTGGGCTGTCTATCATGCTGACAAGGTCAGCCTGTGTCATGTCCACAATGGCGGCTATGGTGTCCCGGTCCAGACGGTAGAGGGTGTGGATCTGCTCATCAGTGAGGTTGAACGGATGTGCTCGGAGGCGTTGAATTGCGGGCTGCCTGCGTGGTGGTAGTGGCTGTGCTGGTGGGCCTTGCTGGCCCTGCCTTGGCCTCCTCCTCCTCCGTGCGGCTGGTTGTAGTTGGTGTTCGTCTACTTCTTGGAGTCGGAGCACTTGCAGTGCTATCAGGTCCCCCAGGGCCAACATCGCGAGTCCTGCCGGTAGCATTTCGGTGTGGTTGTGGGAGGGGACTGGCTGTGCAATTTATGTGTTTTCAGGCTGTATGGCCTCCACCTGTGGTGATTAATTCCACCTGTGCAAACTGCTCTCCCCTTTGGCCGAGCACGTCCCGCGCACAACGCTGCAATTCGGGGAATGGCATCTTGCTATTGCAATCATGTATTTGTACCCGATGGCCGTGTAAGATTGGTTGATATGTTCATTCCGCTGTGGTCCCATTGTTTCACGTACTATCTGTGCAGTCGCGAACAGACTTGTGAGGGGTCAGTGGGACGTAGTACTCGGTTAACGGTGGGCCCTCATGCATCACTGTACCGAGCTTCACCGACGGGCGGGGCGTCCCATTTGTGAGTGAAGGCAGTTGCCATTTTCACACACAGCCGCACTCGATGGGATAATTAGTGATTTCAAACGGCCACAGATGCCTTTTCGACGTGATGTTGCAAATGAGGAATTCGAAGGGCGGCGCTTTCGGTTTCCAGCTAGCGGCGAGGAGATGCCCACAGGTCTGACTGCAAATGTAACGTTCTATTGTTCTATGTCCTTGAGACAGGGCCCATGGCGAGGGAGCAATGATTGATATGAATAGTTTGGGATGCGCAATAGCTACGTGGGCGATGAGGCCGTCCGTTCCCAAATACATGTTACTTCAGAACACTGGAATTACGGGCTGGGGCACTGTGGATTTAGCAGGCTGCATAACGCACAGACTCAATGGATGTTTCTAATGTCATGTGAGTAATTATTCAGGCATTTTGATCCCGGGATGAGGGAATGATGGATGGATGCATGGGCAGGTGATTTGGTACAGAGTTTGCCATGTACAGGGCTTCTTGGGATCTATCCGCCTCCCCTACGCTATGTGATGCAGGGCTGCCATAGTGGGACCATCGTCCATCTGGCCTTGTTGAGCCCTCCCTGTCTCGAGGCGCCCTCAGACACTCGTTTGTGATGGTGTTTGCACCTCGATATAGATGGTTGTGAGTCGCAAGTGGTTTTGGGGTGGTGATGTTCCTTTGGAGTGGGCTAGCATGCATATGGCTGTGGATTTCGTGTGATCATTGAAGTGAGTTGTTGGTATGTAGTTCTGATGGCCATTCTGTTCTTTTTCTTTTCTTTTTGTTGACAGGTATCTCCTCCCCTTTTGCCACTGCCATCTGTATGCCACTCCTGCAGATGGATTTTACTCCCGACACCTGCTGCTTCGTGTTAATCAGTGGAGCAGCATTACGATCTTATGGGACGATCGCCAATGGCCCACATGCCCTTACGCAGTACTGGTGGCTCGGAGCAACATTTCGGCCTTTCAGCTGGACTAGTGCCTCCCCATTGGGACGGCCCTGCGGTTCTGTGCGCTTCCATGTTGCCTTTTCGGACGTGAATGTGGCTCTGTGTACCATGGGGGAACAGGGCGACACACAGGTAGTGGCTGGTCGTTTCTTGCGGAAGCAGCCCACAATGGTGGTTGGTGTTTTGGATTTCATGGCCTGATGGCTGTATGTGCTTGGTGATTTTGATGTGCATAAATGTCTATTCTGATTTGGCCCGTGTAGCGTTTTTCTTTGCAAGTGATGTGGCATATGCCTATTTGGGGGGCGATGTATTGTGAGGAGATCTGCATTGGGTTCCAGCTTCGGGGTTTAGTTGCGTGGTACTGTGCTGTGCGCGTTTGCCTACGAAGCCCAGTGAGGTCAGGGATGGGGGCTGCCAATATGCCAGTTTGAATGTTGTCATGCTCAGGGGCGGGGGATTGGGTTTTGTGTAACAGATGCCGGTCAGCCAGGTGGACTGGTTGAATGATGTGGTTTTCGGTATATTGCTGGTCACAGGTGCCTGTGTTTGCGTGCGTTTCTTGGTGGGGGACTGTGGTCATGTCCATTGGGATGGCTTGTGTATTCGTGCCATCTGTGCCCTGCAGCTCCCATTGGCCCCTGTTGTGTTTCTTTTGTTCGTTGGCATGCATGGGTGACTTGTACATTTCAATGGTTGCATTGTGGCTTCATTGCACCTACGGGGAGTTGTACTTTGTGGGCAGGGAGCGGTGTACAGGCACTCAGTGGGGCCGTTTACGGTTGATTCGCGATGCCGTACTTCTCGCCATGGCGGTATGGTCCATTCCGCCATGCCTGATGGCGTTAGGTACATGTCCGCTAGGGTCGGAATTGGCGTACCGTTGCACCATGGTGGTGTTTGCGGTTTGGCATGGCGCGCGCGCGCGTGCTTGGTGCAGTTAGCGTTGGCGTTCACTACGGTGTCGCTAATGGCATCGTACTTTGCGGTGACGGGTCATAGTCGCACCGAGCGCTATTCGATGGCGGTATTGCATTTCCGCCATCGTTTTTCGATTTCCGCCAGGGTCGTAATGAGGGCCATTGTCAAGCAAATGAATTCAGAGATTACATCCTTTATGAGGGACATCGTAGGCTCAGTTAACAATTTGGGAGTCATTTGAGACAACTTGAAGGCGTATTTACATGGCAGAATAATAAGTTATGTCTCGTACAAAAAAAAGAAAGCTGAGGCAGAGTATATTAAAGCAGAATCTATAAGTACAGTATTGAAGTTTATAATAACTCCCCATCTAGTGTATATCTGTCCACTGTGTTGAGAGCCAAAACCGCTCTGGACAGTATAATACAAACAAAGGCGGAAAAAGATGTATTTTACAGTAGGCAAGCTTTCTGGGAGTGTGATGAAAGAGCAGGTGCTCTACTGGCTAATAGATTGAAAGGCAGGGAATCTGAAAGACAGGTATTATCCATAAAGGAAGATAATGCATTGCCCTTAAAGAGAAACAAGGACATTTGTGAGATTTTTAGGAAGTTCTATGCGTCCTTATATTGTGATGAGGCAAAAATAGGAGTGGAGGAAATTATAGGATTCCTAGACCTGTCCCCAATTCTGAAACTATGTAATGATGATATGCTCTCCTTGGACAGGGAAATAATAGTGCAGGAGATTAGAGACACAACGAATCTCTTAGCCCCTGGAAAGTGCCCGGGCCCAGACGGTTTCCCAAATTAATTTTACGTGACATTTTGCTACTTGCTAGCACGATTGTTGGCAGATCTCTTCCGAGAGATCATTACCACTGAACAAGTGGCTGATTCCATGTGAGCAGCAATAATATCAGTGATCCCCAAGATGGGTAAGAGCCAATTGATATGTGGTAACACCCGAAATTAATTCATCAGAATCAGACAGGCTTCATCATGGCTAGGAACAGGTACGACAATTTAAGAGAGCTTTTGGATGTTATATTTTTGAAGAATTACTCTTTAGAATCTTATGCTGCCATCAGCATTGACATAGAAAAAGCTTTTGATAGCGTGAGCTGGGGTTACTTGCGAGAAGTGCTAATTAAAGTGAATTGTGGCCCATGTTTTCTGGAATGGTGGCTGTCCTCTATAAGGATGCGGTAGCCAGGGTTGTAGTCAATGTTTGCCTATCTGATAGTTTTCAAATTAATTGGGGAACCAGACAGGGATGTCCGCTGCCGCCGCTTTTGTTCGCTTTCTTTATGGAACCACTAGCAATTGCAACTAGGGAGAACTCTACTGTCAGGGGTATCGGGGTGGGTAGTATTGTTTCTAAGGTTCTTCATTATGCAGATGATCTACTGGTTTTGATTTCAGATCCAGAAGCCTTCTTTAAAGAATTAATTGCAACTTTGACAACTTTGGTAGAATCTCAAATTATAAAATCTATGTGAGCAAAACATTAGCTTTTCCAATTTCAAGAACATGCCACAGAGGTCTCTTTGGAATTGGGTGAGAGAGTTGGGTGGACAATGAATTTCGAGATCTAGGTATACAGATATCAAGGGACATAAGCTGTCTGTTGGCAATTAATATTTGCAAAAAATGTACAGAGATAACGATACTATGCTTGAAATGGAAGAGATTAAATCTCACGTTATGGGGGAAAATAAGGGGGTAATTCATAGAATTCAGCGCACAAGTGGCGCACGCGGCTGGCGCACAGTGTGCACGTGCGAATCCCTGCGCCAGCCGCGTGCGCCAAAACCCATTTCCGCGCACAGCGTATTCATGGATTCCAGCCACCAAAACCAGCCGTGGCGCACAGTGGCGCAGCGACCTTGCAGCAGCGCCAGTTACGCCCCCAAGAACGCCTTCCGCGCAGGGAAAAGCCATCAAAATCCCCAATCCAGCGCAAAGGGCTGCGCTAACCCTGTACCAGCACGGCAAGCGGGCTACGTGTATTTCAGGGGTTCACGTGAAGTTTCACGCGATCGGGCCTGGGTGAGCGTGCTACGTGTATTTCAGGGGTTCGCGTGAACTTTTTCACGCGATCGGGCCTGGGGGAGCGGGCTATGTGTATTACAGGGGTTCGCGTGAAGTTTCTCACGCGATCGGGCCTGGGGGAGCGGGCTACGTGTATTTCAGGGGTTCGCGTGAAGTTTCTCACGCGATCGGGCCTGGGGGAGCGGGCTACGTGTATTTCAGGGGTTCGCGTGAAGTTTCTCACGCGATCGGGCCTGGGGGAGCGGGCTATGTGTATTTCAGGGGTTCGCGTGAACTTTTTCACGCGATCGGGCCTGGGGGAGCGGGCTACGTGTATTTCAGGGGTTCGCGTGAACTTTTTCACGCGATCGGGCCTGGGGGAGCGGGCTACGTGTATTTCAGGGGTTCGCGTGAAGTTTCACATGCGAATAGCCTAGGTGCATGTATTTCAGGGGTGCGCGGGAAGTTCCACACGCGAATAGCCTGGGCGCGTGTATTTCAGGGGTACGCGGGAGGTTCCACACGCGAATAGCCTGGGCGCGTGTATTTCAGGGGTGCGCGGGAAGTTTTACACGCGAATTCAGCAGGGTACGTGTATTTCAGGGGTGCGCGGGAAGTTCCACACGCGAATAGCCTGGGCGCGTGTATTTCAGGGGTGCGCGGGAAGTTCCACACGCGAAATAGCCTGGGCGCGTGTATTTCAGGGGTGCGCGGGAAGTTTTACACGCAATTTCAGCAGGGTATGTGTATTTCAGGGGTGCGTGGGAAGTTCCACACGCGAATAGCCTCGGCGCGTGTATTTCAGGGGTGCGCGGGAAGTTTTACACGCGAATAGCCTGGGCGCGTGTATTTCAGGGGTGCGCGGGAAGTTTTACACGCAATTTCAGCAGGGTACGTGTATTTCAGGGGTGCCGGGGAGTCCTACATGTGATTTGACAGTGTGGGTCCTCCCAGGGGTTCCCTGTACACCCTCCACGGCCCCTGCAGGCAGCCCACACCACAGGGGACTACCCTGCATCCCTGGTAATGTCCCGCAGGCAGCCCACCCAACATGGGCATGCCCCCCCAGCAAAGGCACATGTCTCCTTGAACTAATGAACACCAACTCATGTCCCCCACCACCCCCACCCCCTAGCACTGTGGGGCACCAGCCAGCAGGCCCCCACCCATGTCCAACTCATGTCCCCCACCACCCCCACCCCCCAGCACTGTGGGGCACCTGCCAGCAGGCCCCCACCCATGTCCAACTCATGTCCCCCACCACCCCCACTCCCCAGCACTGTGGGGCACCTGCCAGCAGGCCCCCACCCATGTCCAACTCATGTCCCCCACCACCCCCACCCCCCAGCACTGTGGAGCACCTGCCAGCAGGCCCCCACCCATGTCCAACTCATGTCCCCCACCACCCCCACCCCCCATCATTGCGGGGCACCCTCCACCAGGCCCTCGCCTATGTCCCATCCATGCACCCTGCACCTGGGTCCCAACAATCCCCAATCATGTCCGTAATGGCAATCCTCCCCTGCCAAAAGGCCCAACCAACTATCACATCCACCCACATATCAAAGGCAATTACATGTTACACACCCAATGTAAATAATGCAAATGAACACATGTCTGTCACACACAATGGCTGCAAGTGAATGTCAAAACAACCAACATGACATGCATGAAAGTAATGAGATGATACGACACATTGAAGGATGAAAATAAAAATGTATTGAAAATCAACTAGAATGGAAATGAAATTAGAAAAACCACAAAGCAAAACAACAAAAAGAAGATGAATGTCCATGAAAAAAATCCAAAAAATCAAAAAATCCATAGAAGAACTATTTACAAGACAATCCCGGGTCCATGAGCCCAACCAAATGAAACCTAACTATGTCAACTAACTAAAAACTGAACTATATACAAAAAAGTGGCGCATTGTCCAATCGCAACCAAATAAAAAAAAAATAATTTAAAGGAAACCTACCACTAACTATATAACTATATACAATGGCAGCGGGCAAGTCCTGCGGCTCACTCTGTGATGTTGCCGGCCAGGGCATCATCGAACTCCATGTCGATGTCCTGGAGGCGGGACTCTGTCCTGGCCCCGAGGTCTCGCAGGGATAACCCCATGTTCACCTCAAACTCCCTGCGAGCTTCCTTGAGGCACTCAGCCCGCCTCAACGCCCGACGCATGGAGAACTTCGCCCTGACCATGGTGAGCCGCTCCTCTTCCGCCCGCTGCCGCTCCGCACCTATCCGCTGGACCAACTGCTCCCACACGGAAAACACTACCATCCCAGGGTTCTCCTGCCCTCCGGCCGATGCCTGCCCCTCTGATCTTGATGGCCCCGAGCCATGATGCCTCCCACGTCGAGCCTGCTGCTGCCTCCGACGCCACTGCCTCTGCCAGCACGACGGCATCCAGGATGATGGAAACCACCGACGCCGTCGTGCACGTGCCCTGCCCAATGATGCCGTCACATCCTCCATCTGCTGGGGTCCAGTTGCTGTGTTGTCCACCCCTGCTGGACCTCTGACTCCCGACTGTGGCAGGGATGGGATCCCCACCGAGCTGGCTGCATTGGTCAGGGCAGGTCCACAGGGGGCCCTGGTGGCATATGGCCGGAAGACGGCAAGGACAACGACTGGCGTATAGTCTCCACAGAGGAGGAGAGGGCCGCCAGATTGGCCGACACATGCAGGAAACCCCCGAACATGGCCGATCCCAATTGGGCCACGTCGGCACAGTGCTCTTCGTGATGACGTGCGTGCTCCTCCTGGGAAGCACGCACGGCATCACGAATCACAGCCGTGCGCATCGCGACCCCAATCAGGACCTTCTCCACACGGCCAGGGGTCCCCTTGTCCGCAGGTGGAAGGGAGTCAGATGACATGGACATCCCCTCTACCTGCGGACGGGCCTGGGACGGGGCATCCCTGCTGGTGCAAGGTGGTGCACCCACAGGTTCAGGGACAGCGACATGCACAGGCCCCTCCACGGTGACCTGTGCTGCCTCCTGCCCCTGCCCCTGGACTGCACCACTTGCACCAGCAGGGATGCCCCCACCAGGCCCCATGTGCGCCTCAGTGGCGGCCTCCTCCTCCTCTGTGGAAACCACCAACCTGGATGGCTCCTCGCCGTCTACCGCCGTAGCAGGCCCCTGTGGGGGCACACCCACCCCTTCCGCTGCAGCCGTGGGGGCATCCCCGCCGCCTTGCTCCACAGCGCCGTCTCCGCCCTCTCCTTCACTAGCCGCTGCGTAGAGGGAGACATAGAACACAAGCATCAGGGTACTGTACAATGGTCCCCTAGACAGGAAGCAATAGCAGATGAGTGCCACTGTCAAAGTACACTTCCATCATGTCACACCACAACACATGTGTCAGTCCAGGCAAAACACACACAGTGACAGTCATGGTGCGTGCCATGGACATTTCAATGCATGTCCAATGGACTCTCGAATCATACAATGTAATGGGACTCACATGCATCATGGGTCATGCCTATCACATGCACACACTTCACCCCAGTCACATCCATCTGGCCCCTTACACCGCAATCACAGTGCATACCAGGATGACTAGGCTGCATCAGTGAATCTGTACATTGTCACAGACATGTGTCATGCATCCATGGCACTCACAAGTCACAGACATGCAGGTCAGGCACACAGACATGGATACCACATATGTATCTGGCATCAGCACCCATCCCTCGCCCCCACCCATGTCCAGGAACAGAGACTGCCATGCTCTCATGTGTGCAATCTGCACAGGGCTCCCCATGTCGCATTCAAACACATGCAACAACCGTGCGGTTCACACATTACAGGTCGCACATGCATTCCCATTATGTCCCTGCACACATACATGCGTACATGGCCTATGTCACACATGCAGGCAAGTATCAGACAACCAGCACACTGCAACATGCCCTGTCTCACACAGCAATGCTTGGCCACTTACCGCTCAACTCCAGACGGGTCTCCCTCTCAAGGACCTGGGCGTGGAGCGCTGGGTGTGCGCGTTCCAGGACCCTCAACTGGATGGAACTCATGCGGCCCCGGCCCCCCTCCACGAGGCGCCGGGCCTTCATGAGGGTCCTGGACCTCAAGTCCTCCCAGCGCTTCTTGACCTTCTGGATGGTGCGGGTTGCCACCCCCTCCGCGTTGATGGCAACCACACAGTCGGCCCAGATCCCCTCCCGTCCTTCCCTGTTGGCGCGGGACGATCCGAAGAGGGCATCATACTGCCCCAGGACTTGCTCCACCAGGACACCAACTTCGGTGGCAGTGAAGCTGGTGCCCCTCTGCCCCTCTGGCCGGGGGTTGCCACTGGTGCCAGATGTTGATGTGCCCGACATGGCAACCCCAGGGGCAGGAGTGGGTGGGCAACTGGGTCCTGGGGCTGGGCTGTGGAGCGATGTTATCCAAGTCGGGAGTCTTCTGTTCCAGCAGGGGGGGACACAGCAACTGGACCCCTGCAGATGGCTGATGTGCAGGCACCAAATGGCAGGGCACGGTGGCAGCAGGCAGGCAGGCAGGCAGGCAGCAGCAGATGGCACGTGGGAGGCTGCTCGGGGCACTGGGGGGCAGTAATTCGGCCTTCTGGGCAGGAGCGTGGTCTTCCGTGTGTTTTCGCGTGGCCAGCTTGATACGGAGTGATTTGGCACGTGAAAATCCTGCACGTCAGCGTGTAATTCGAGGAAAGGCCCTTAGCGCGTAAGCGCGTCTGCACGCATACGCATTTTCATTGGACAGAAGGCCCCTCAAGCGCAAGCGCCCCTGTGACGTGACGCGTACAGACGTGCATGCGCATTTCAGCGTGCGTGAAAAACTGCACATCCGCGTGTCATACGAGGAAAGGGCCTATGCGCGTAAGTGACGTGACGCGCGCAGGTGTTTCCCTCATTGCACGTGATGACAGAACACACGTGGATTTCCACCAATCGAGTGTGAAAGTTCCCGGCACCCCAGAACACACGTACCCAGGCTAATCGCGTGTGGAACTTCCCGGGCACCCCGAAACACACGTACCAAGGCCACTTGCGTGTACGCACACTCCCCTCCGATCACACGCGATGACACTCGGACCGTATCCGAACACGGGAAACACGCGCACGGCAAAAGACGTGCACAGGCGTCAACGCGTCTGCCACACGAAGGCAGGCGGAAGTGTCCCCGCGCACAGCATAAAAGTGCGCGCAAACAACAAACGCGTATATACAGCTACGATGAATGCCCCATTTGTCGCTGCACTGATCGTGGGACACCGCAGGAGGAGGAGAATAGCCAGGGCACGCATTTTCGCAACACGGACAAGCCTTTTTGGGATGCCTGACGACCAGGTCTATGGCAGATATAGGTTTCCACCCCATATCATCCTAGACCTGGTCAGGGAGTGGGAAGATGACCTCACATCCCCCACCCTTTGCTCCCAAGCATTGAGCCCCTTGGAGAAGGTGCTCAATGTCCTGCATTTTCTGGCCACTGGGTCATTTCAGCGGACCACTGCCATAGTGGGGGGGGGTCTCACAGGCCACGCAGTCACGCTGCCTACACCAGGTACTGGCAATCATGACAGCGCGCCCCTCAGTCCGCAGGCACATATACATGCCCAGAACACCCGCAGAAAGGCAGGCCGTTGTCCTGGATTTTTTCAGGGTGGCACACTTCCCCAAAGTGTTCGGTGCCATAGATTGCACCCATGTGGCCCTACGTCCACCTAGGGCCATTGAGCACATCTACCGAAACCACAAGCACTGGCATTCCATCAATGTACAGGTGGTATGTGATGCAAAGGGAATCATCACCTCTGTCTATGCAAACTACCCTGGCTCCACCCATGACAGTTTCATATACAGAATGTCCGCCCTGAGCCGGGCCCTGGAAGCTGGGCAGCATGGCGACACATGGCTCCTAGGTCAGTACAAATGCCCTCGCACATGCATGCAAGTCACACACAGACAAATATCCAAACCCTAATTATCTCCTCAGAGCAACCACATGATGACGCCAATCCGGAACCCCACCACACCACCCCAGGTAAGATACAACGGCGCCCATATTGCAACCAGGGGCATAGTGGAGCGCACATTCGGAGTGCTCAAGTCACGTTTCCGCTCCCTTGACCGCTCTGGTGGCCAACTACTCTATGCACCACCAGTAGTGTGCAGGATCATTGTGGCAGCATGTGTCCTGCACAATGTTGCAACACGGCAGGGCGTCCCGGTGGACATGGTGGTGCCCCCACATCCCCAACCACAGGCGCTGCCCATGGGAGGGGACAGGGCACGTGGCGAGGAAGTCCGGACCCAGCTTGTGGCCACATTTTTCACCTAAACTCCCACCCCTGCGGAGTGCACACAGGCCTGGCACATACCAGGTGACAATCGATGATGACAAAGAGACAGTCAACTGTCACAACCTTACCACCCTGAGATAGTTGCCATGGAAGTGCCACATCATCTGCATCCCTAGCTACTTAAACACAAGCAATCCTGTGTGACCAAAAGGCACACATATGACATATGACATGATATGGGCCATACACAAGTATTCCAAGGCGCAATGAGGCAGGGAGGGGGGAACAAGGGAACACAGAGAACGGTACTACTAGGCCAGGTGTCATTGGGATCGTGCAAGTGCAGGGGTAGGGGGAATGGTAAAAGTGCCAGGGCAAGGGTGGGGGGAGTCCAGTACAGGGGAAGTAGCCCAAAAAAATAATACATAGGTCGCCTGGTGGCAACTACAAAGGTGAGTGCAGACAAGTGCTGGGAAGGGAGGGCTGTAGGGATAGAGAGACAGTACAGCAGTGCAGGGGTTGCCAGAGAGGCAGTGCAAGTGGAGAGTGGCTGGGCCAGGGACCAAGGTCGGTGAGAGTGGCCCAGTTGCAGCTCCTGTGCAGTTCCAGTGGAGAATTCTGCAAGGGAGAGGCAGACAGTAAGCAGAAGCAAAGAGGAAGGACTTGAGGTGCTTCCAGAACTGGAGATGATTCCACTCAAGTTCAAGTCAGGCCGGAAGTCTGTTCCAGGGGGAGGGCCCTGCTGCGGAGAGAAATCTACCCCCAGCTAGTTGCTCTGAGAAGCGGATGACACGGACATGCAAGGTGTGCATCACACACACCTGCAAACCAGGACATGGCCATCACTGTCATGTCACACAAACCCTCCCAAACATCAACATGTCATGGCACGCAATACCCATACACCAATGCAGTAACGATAAGGTACACATTGCCATGTCCTAAATGCACAGTGGCATCGGACACTGCTGCCTGACCCGGAATCAGATGAAATGACAGACCAACAACCTCCCACCCAAAATAAGTCATTTCAAAATGCATTACAACAGTTGTAGACGTAACATCACAATGAATGCCTGTCTACATGCACATCATGCATTGCAAAATCAACACTGCAGCTCATGTGTGCAGTGTCCTACTCCTGCATCACACTGCTCAGCGCACAGCACAGTGAACAGCCATTGTGTGTGATGCACACCCTGAGCATCACATCTAAGTGACAGACCACGTCAAACATCAAATCAGGCATGTACTGGATCCATGATCGGTCACAGAACATGTGCTGCCGGGACACAGTGGGCACCAGAAGGCAAACAGTGTACACGTGTATATGCAAGGGTGGGAGTACATGTAGTGCATCAGGGTGCAAGTGTCTGGTTCTGCAAGGACATGCACTCCACATATGCATGTGCACTCAAGTGACCATCAGTGTTCCCTACACATCACATGTGAACATCCACCATGTGTACACCCCAGCATGTCAAACCACAACTATCCCCTCGCACCTGAAAGGAAAACACAACACATGAACAGGCATTGATCAGCAGAACACAACATGTACATGGGATACCACCATTACTATGTCAGAGTTCCCATCACACTGCAGGGCAAGGCAACAATCAACAACAACCCCCCCCCTCCCTCACAAATGACCATGACCCACTGAACAACTGCACCTGGGTCATGGAGCCCCCAAACCTCAATTCCACCTGGCCGCAGGATCACCTTTACCCTTCGTCACCATCTCCCACCTTGTGTGTAAAAAGATGCCTGAACCCTCAGAATACACACTCATTTCCGAAACACAAAATCCAAGGCATAAAAACGAACCCAAACACCCTCCAGTAGATGACTTGACGTAGCAGTACCTCACAAAGGCCAAGTACTACCACAATGATGCAACAACCAAGGTAGCACAGCAAAACAATGTCACGACAGGATGTGAGACATGTGTGGTACATGACATAGGATGATGCACCATGAATGGATGTGTACTGTCAGAGGTCCCCTGTACAGGCGCGGGAGTGCCACGAAACAACCACCCCCACCATGTCCCGGGTGCCTGCAAGGTCAAACTCACACAGGCCCCTGAGACCCTGGTGGGGAAGGAGGTTCAGGGATATGCAGTCGGGACAGGTGTTGACACACTGGATGACTGGAATGAGCGGCAGGAGAGGGGAGGTGGAATGACACATGAAACTAGGGAATGCACGAAAATGTACAACCTGCATGAACACATACACAATCCAAACAGACTTGGACAACATCGTCATGGCCTTCTGTAGTCCAGGCTCAGGAGTGGTACGAACCAACCACCCCCTCTAGGGTTTTGGCGCCTGCAAGTTCGGGGCTTACACAGGCATCCGCAACCCCAGTGGGGAAAGAGGGTCAGGGAATGTTGCTTGGATAGGCACGGGAAGCAGGAACACCGGGTAGAGGGTACAGGTTTCAAAATTGCATAGGATCACGTGTGATTAGGGAGAAAATAACATACCAAATTGAACCACACATACATCCATGCATCAGTACACTCCCCAGCAAGCCTATGCAGAGCAGTTAGTAAGAAAAACAACAAGACACTTAGCTCTGGTTTTGAGTGCTGGCCTCCTGCCTGCGCACTCTCAGGTCCGGTTACAGGAGCACTGCAATGCTGCAAAGAGAGACACAGTCAACAACCTGTACGTGCCAATTGCACAAAAACACAACACCAAACATGCCCCATAGCAACAGACTACTCTACAAACAGACAATCTGTGGTTGATGCTTCGTACCCATATATAACATCACCCCTGTGACGGGTCATACACAGTCAATGCAGTAAGGCAGCCGCTGCTGGGTGCATGGCAAATGGAACACCAATGTGTCACAATTCACACAACATGCAATGTTCCCTGGGTAAGCAGACAGACCCATATAGCAAGCCATGAATACAGAGCAAGTTGCGTACCACCATGACCGAAACAAAGTTGGCAGTGCATTTATCATGAAGTACGTGGAAAAGACATGCACTGCACCCGAATATGTCCCTTGCTGCATGTCCCTGTGAGCTGCCCCTTTCCATGTCTCGGAAGGCTACATGGTTGATACAAGTGGCTCAATGGACCTTGGTGTACCGGAGGGTATGTGCCACTGCCCCTGCATGTGTCCCAGACAACCCTACTATCAGCAGCCATCAGTCCACAAACACATCTGAGCTGCATTGTGTGCTTCAACACCAATATTCGTCTAAGCTCACCCTCAGTGCTGTGACTAAGCCTGCATGTGCAACTCACCTGGTGCAAGCTGTGCTGTGTCGTGGCCCCCCTGTGATGCTCACCTTGCCTGGAGTTCCTTGGAACATGTCAGCAGTTCTAGGATGTGGGTCTGCAACCACTGTGCCTCTGCTTCTGCCCACATGTGCATGTGGGCACCAACAAACGGGTCCGGAATTCCGTCGTCCAATGGGACATGTCTGCTGGCAAAGGTGCTCTGGAGGCTCATCCCCCTGCAGTAAGGGCATGGAACACATGATTAATGCTTCAAAGTCATCTGTGTGTGTCTCATCACTTGACCATGTCAGAGAGTCACATCACAAATCACACCATCAGTCCGTCTTTCACCTACAAAGTGTGGAACAATATCTACAGCATGAATTGCAACAAGCACATGTACAGGAAAGAAATGAAACATACTACACAATGCATAGCAATCAATGTCCACATTAATCATGATACACCCCATCTAGCAAAAGCTGAACAGTGGACAATGACACCTAAATCATCCCCACTAGGGGTGTCAACACAAGTCACACAGCACCAGACATGCCACAGATCTGACAGTCCAATGCCCTTGTGTAAAATGCTGTAACACCGAACCATCCTTGCGAGCCCATGGATAAGGGAGGCAGGAGTGGCATATGTGAGTCAAGGAACCCAAGCAGCAAACACATACACAAGACAACCATGAAGGGCCCAGCTGGAACAGACAGTGGATGCCTTCAAAAGCCACAAAGCACCGCACCGTCACATGAAAGCACAATAGACTAGCAATTTTAAACTAAATCAACTATTAACTAATTACACTAACTATGGAAAACCTACATTACCTATTTAAACTAACTATCAAACAGAAACTTAACTAACTAAACTAAAAGAAAAATCAAAAATGGCCACATACGACCCGGGGGGGAGGGGAGGCACCCAGGAGGGGGGAGGTACAGGGTGCTGCTCAAC
This sequence comes from Ambystoma mexicanum, assembly GCF_040938575.1. Classification (NCBI taxonomy): domain Eukaryota; kingdom Metazoa; phylum Chordata; class Amphibia; order Caudata; family Ambystomatidae; genus Ambystoma; species Ambystoma mexicanum. The sequence goes on along the minus strand of NC_090935.1, from coordinate 1,077,637,919 downwards.
ATCCACATGCGATGATGCTGAGCCAAACAAAAAACCTCCATGGGCTCAACGCCTGCACAGCACGACCTATGTGGGAGATAGATGGTCGTCCGAGTCTGGCTCATCCTGGAAAGGAGGACGTGGCACAGTAGCCTGGCCACGCCTAGCCGCAGCTTGCCCCTCGTCGGCAGCAAGTCTGCCGGACGGGTGAGCCTGGTTCTGTGTGGCGATGTGACGTAGGTCTGCATGCAGAACCTCCCGTGATACACGTGCTTCCTCTTGCAAGGTAGCACGTGTAACATGGAGTTCCTCCTGCAAGGCCTGGCTGGACAACCGCTGCACCTCCCGGCAAGCCTGTAGCTCAGCCGAGATGGTACACTCAAGCTGTGCAAACCTCTCCTCTGCCCGCTGCCTCTGGGACATCATAAGGACACCCAGAGTGGATCTGAGGGAAGCATACTCCTCCCTCAAGGCATCCATGTGCGCCTCTGCGTGAGCAGCAATTGCTTGACGCAGAGACGACATTTCAGCCTGGCGTGCCCTGTCTGAGGCCGCCATGCCCAGCCTGAGCGAGCGGGCCGTGGACCGTGCCGCCTGCTGCTGGAGAAGCACCTGCCTAGCAGTGGGGAGCACAGATCGGGCCACACGCTCCATGCTCTCAGCGATGTTCTCCATTGTTGCCCCCTGCCATTCAGAATTGGCAGTCATGTCTTGCTCCCACTCAGTATACAGCGGTTGCGCGCGGTGACCGCGTTGCCGGGCTTGACCCCTGCGGGACCCAAGGACCGGGGGTCCTCGCTGTGTTGGCACCGCCTGCGGCTGCACGACTACATGCCCCCGTCGACGTGATGTCCCAGGCACATCAGTGACTGGTGTGGAGGGTGACCCTGCGTCCCGATCCACCACGGGCGGAGGAACCAAGACTGTCTGATCCCTCAGTGCAGGTGTCGCAGACAGAGGAGTGTCCACATCAGAATCACTCACCCCTGACACATGGACTTTATGGTCATCCAACTCAACATGGACGTCAGAGTCGTCATCAAGGCTGGACTCATAGGCAGCCAGAGACAAGATGGACTGCAGCACTTGGGGGTTTTCGTGGCCTACCACCCCACGACCCACACTAGTGCCGGGTTGATGTGGCGTTACCAACCCTGTGTCTGGCATGACAACACCATCCTCTGCCTCCATTGCGTCATCACCTGAAAAATAGAGAGGAAAAGGTCAATACACATGTCAGAAGCACACGACACACACACACACCGACAGCAAAGGCATCAGGCAGACATGTGACACACAACATATGACCTGTCATGCATGCTGGGTCTACTTTGAATAGCTTCTGTGATCAGACCTGTTGAAAGGTGGCAGTTTCCATGTAAGTGGGTCTATGCAGTGCAGGAAATGTGTACGCCACTCACTACCTACATGTACAAGCACTACATGGTGTGTGCCAGGAAATGTGAAGGCAGTGCAATGTCAAAATCAGACATCACGTGCATTGTGCATTCAATGTGTACCATGTCCAGAAGCCAAGCACCCCTCCACCACAGTACCAAAGCAGGGATGCCTACCATGGTATCAAAAGGCTGACCATACACCTGTGTATTGACAGACAGTGTTGACTGGCATCAACAGCTTCATGTGATTCAAATTACAACACTGCAAATGATGCTGGGACAGTGGGCAGGACACATGATGGAAACTCCGGAGGCCGCCCACGTGTGAAGAAGACACAACAAGAGTTGGACAGAGTCATTGGCCATTGAACAGGCTGAGGCCTGTGAGCCACACAGATTGTCAGAGCCTAAACATGTGTGCAACGCAGGACTGAGGCACAGTTGACATGGGAAGGCTGATGAGATGGCAGGCAATGTATGTAACCAAGGACTGATATTACAGTGATCATCCAGTCAAGGACACATAGGGGCATGCGTGCAATGCACATGGAGCATGAATGGGCACTCATGTCCCTGCGGGACATCTGACCCATGCACAGTACAAGTGAGATACCCTGCATCGAGTACTAAGGCTGTACGACATGGCATATGTCTGGCAGATTCTACGCTGGAAGTTATCATCTACACAGGACACATGGACAAGAAACTACACATTGGCAAGATTGGAGCAGACCAGTGCAAAGGTGGAACTGGGGTGCAGAGTGGCGGAGGAGGGGCAAGGGAACATGCCTACATGGAGTCCCGCATGCAGGCAGAGGAGACATGCATGACGGTAGCATTTCATTACTTACACATCAGAACCATGTACAGGTCACATGTAGCAGCAATCATGCACAACACATCCCACAAGTGAAACACACACGTCCTCAACAAACACGCATCAACACTCACTGGACTGGGCATCAAAGTCCAGCTTCTCTCCCACTCCTTCGACCAATTCAGGTGGTATGAACTCCGCAACGAGAGCCTCATGCGGAGTGAGTTCTTCCTCCTCTGGTGCAGGCCCACCGCCAGTCACCAGAGTCAAGTTGTAATGTGAGGCACGCTTGGCCTTAGTGCTGCGCTTGATGTCATTCCAACGCTTTTTGCACTCCTGCGCCGTGCGCACCTCATGGCCGAATGAACTGACATGTTCCGCAACATGCTTCCAGTGGGTGTCACGTTGGGCAGCCGTGGTCTGACTATTGGCACCCACTAGCATGTCACGGCTGTGGCCCCGCACGTAGTCCATGAGGAAGTCCAGTTCCTGCTTACAGAAAGGCTTCTTCCTCGACGTGCAGGAGGTCGTGGCTGTGTGTGGGGTCCCAGCCTGTGCTGCAGGTGCAACCTTCCTCCTCTTGGACTGTGGCGCAGACCCTGGCTGGCTAATGCCGCCCTGACCAGCATAGCCAGTGGGTTCGGTGGATTGAGCCAAGGGAGTGGCAGGTGGAGGGATGACCAGAGGCCTGACTTGTGTCAGTGGCAGCTGGGTGCCCACTAATGGACCCTGCGCAGCAACATCAGCTGTGGCAGGGTGGTTGGCCGCAACGGTCCTGGTTGGCAGACTCACAACCGGGGTGCTGTTGGGTGCATCTGCCCCTGCACTTGCCAACACCCGGCTGTTCGGGGCAGCAGATGACATGACTGCCCCAGGGACACGTGTCTTGGTCTGAGCAGCCCGGCGTGCCCCTATGGTTTCCCCCCTGGCCTGTTGGAGATCTACCAAGGGCTCTTCAAGTGCCAACGCAGCCTGCGCTGGCAGACCCTGAGCCTGGGTGGCGGTGTCCACAGCTGCACCTGCAGCTACCACCACCCTTGGGCCCGTGGCAGTCGATGGAACGGACTGCCGGGTCATATGGGTGCCAGTGCCAGATGCAGGAGCTGCATCCCCCGGAACCACAGGGGGTGGTGGCATGGCTGCACCGACACATGGCACAACATTGTGCTCAAGTGGCGCACCCCTGCCTCTTCCCCCTCTGTGGCTGCCCTGGACACCCTGGAGTCCCCCTACTCCCTGGTCACCACGGCCACGTCCCCGACCATGCCCGCCACGAGGAGTACGCCCAGCTGAGGCGCCCCTCACCTTTGGTGGCCTCCCAACCATGGCACAGATGTAGTAGTGCTGGCACAGATGGAGTGGTGCCAATGGGAGGTGTACACCACAATTGACCTGGGCAATTGGGGCGAAGGGGGTGGGAAGCAAGATGTTAAGGCTGTATGTGACCCCGGTGATGTGGTGACGGGTCACGCAACGCTCAGGCACCCCAAAACTGCAGTAAAACTGTGCACGCAACCCTGCAGCCTACGTGCGTGGATTAAACCTCCCGCAGTACGCGGTGGCACCCAGTAACACGAATAACGCGTACGCGTGGGACACGCAGGCTACTATGACATCGAAAATGGGTGCGATACACAGGGGCACCCGCAGTGGGAAAAAGAGCGTGTGTGACTCATCGTCTGACTAGCGCGATGCAGAAAAACACGCGTAGCCAATACCCCCGCCAAAAGAAGAGATACGTCCTTGATAGCTGTGAAGTTGTGATGGCACGCGAAACAACAGGAAGCAGCAACACACGTCGGTCTCCACGAAAGGCACGTACAGCGAACTGCTGGGCCCGCTCACCTTTAACCCGTGCTGAGGGAAACGCACATGGCCCTTTCCTCGTATTACACGCGGACGTGCAGTTTCCACGCTCGCTTACGCGCATGGCCCTTTCCTCGTATTACACGCGGAAGTGCAGTTTCCACGCGCGCTTACGCGCATGGCCCTTTCCTCGTATTACACGCGGACGTGCAGTTTCCACGCTCGCTTACGCGCATGGCCCTTTGCTCGTATTACACGCTGACGTGCCGATTTTTCACGTGCCAAATCACTCCGTATCAAGCTGGCCACACGCTCCTGCCCAGAAGGCCGAACTACTGCCCCCCAAGGCCCCGAGCACGCTCCCACCTGCCATCTGCTGCTGCCTGACTGCCTGCTGCCCACGTGCACTGCCATTTGCTGCCTGCACATCAGCCAGGGGTGCTGTTGCTGTGACCACCCCTGCTGGAACCGAAGACTCCCGACTGGGATTCCATCGCTCCACAGCCCAGCCCCAGGACCCAGTTGCCCACCCACTCCTGCCTCTGGGGTTGTCATGTCGGGGCAAACACCATCTGTGACCACTGACAACCCCCGGCCAGAGAGGCAGAGGGGCACCAGCTTCAGTGCCACTGAAGTTGGTGTCCTGGTGGAGCAAGTCCTGGGGCAGTATGATGCCCTCTTCGGAAGTTCCCGCGCCGACAAGGAAGGACGGACTCGGATGTGGACTGACATCGTGACTGCCATCAACGCGGAGGGGGTGGAAGTCCGTGACTTACAACATGTCAGGAAGCGCTGGGAGGACTTCAGGTCCAGGACCCTGAACAAGGGCCGGCGCCTCTTGAAGGCAGCGGATGCCAAGGGGCGCCGGGGCCACTTGTCGGAAGAACAGATGAGGGTCCTGGAACGCATATCCCCAGCGCTGCACGTCCAGGTCCTAGAGAAGCAGACCCATCTGGAGTCGAGCGGTGAGTGTACATGCATCCTGATTGTGAGCAGTGCATGTGGTGATTATTCGGTAGTGTGCAGGTTGCACATCTGTTTGTATGGGGTCGAGTATGGGTGGGGGTGTACAGGGCCGTGGGGCTGACACATGCGAGGGCTGTGATGTGTGAGACATGGATGGTGCTTGTGTGTGTAGGCTTGCATGCCAAATGCAGTTGTGTGGGCACACATGTTTGGATGAATGTGTATGTGAGTAGACATGTCCGTGATGTCACGCATGTATGTTGTTTTTGGCTGCATGTATCAGCACTGTGTACATGTGCATGTGTGTGTATTTGATAAGGGTGCAACAGTGATGCCACATGGATGCATGTGACGGCGGTATGTGGAAGCCTGATTGGCAGATGTGACATGGATGGCCGTCTGAACAGTGCGACACTTGGCAGGGGTGTACACATGCATGCAAGTGTGGTGGTGTGTGTACATGTGTGGTGCACTTCCTGTGTTGCATGTGATGTCTGGCTCACCTTTGGCTGCTCATGCTGTTGTATGTGTATGGATGGTGGTGGCAGTTGCGATATGGCTGTGGTATGGCTCATGTGTGCGAGTTGTAATGACATGTGTGTTGGGGATTGTGAGGACCTGGTGGAGGCTGCCCATGGTGGCTGGGGGGTGGGGGTGATAGGGGACATGAGTGGGGGCCTGGTGGGGGCTGGCCATGGTGGCTGGGGGGTGGGGGTGGTGGGAGACATGGGTGGGGGCCTGGTGGAGGCTGCCACTGCACTGCTGGGGGGTGGGGGTGGTGGGTGACATGGGTGGGGGCCTGGTGGTGGGTGCCCCTGCACTGCTGGGGGGTGGGGGTGGTGTGAGGCATGGGTGTGGGCCTGGTGGATGCTGCCCCTGGTGGCTGGGGGGTGGGGGTGGTGGGAGACATGGGTGGGGCCTGCTGGCAGGTGCCCAACAGTGCTGGGGGGTGGGGGTGGTGGGGAACATGAGTTGGACATGGGTGGGGGCCTGCTGGCAGGTGCCCCACAGTGCTGGGGGGGGAACATGAGTTGGACATGGGTGGGGGCCTGCTGGCAGGTGCCCCTGGTGACTGGGGGGTGGGGGTGGTGTGAGACATGGGTGGGGGCCTGGTGGAGGCTGCCCCTGGTGGCAGGGGGTGCAGGGGGACATGCGTTGGGGGGGGAGTAGTGCAAGTTGACATGTGGGTTGGCTGGTGGGCATGGGCATGGTGGGTGGGATGCCTGCATGACATGTGCTGGGTATGCCCCTGTGGTGTGAGCCACCTGCAGGGGCCGTGGAGGGTGTAGAGGGAACACCTGGGAGGACCCACACGTGCAATTCAAGTGTGCTGCTCCCCGCGCACCCCTGTAATACACGTACCCTGTTGATATCGCGCACACCTGTAATACACGTACCCTGATGGAATTGTGTGTAACATCCCGCGCACCCCGAAATACACGTACCCCGCTCAATCGCGTGTGTCACTTCCCGCGCGCCCACGAAATACGCGTAGCCCGCTCCCCCAGGCCCGATCGCGTGAGATAGTTCACGCGAACCCCTGAAATACACGTAGCCCGCTCCCCTAGGCCCGATCGCGTGAGAAAGTTCACGCGGACCCCTGAAATTCACGTAGCCCGCTCCCCCAGGCCCGATCGCGTGAATAACTTCACGCGAACCCCTGTAATACACGTAGCCCGCTCCCCCAGGCCCGTTCGCGTGAAAGAGTTCACGCGAACCCCTGTAATACACGTAGCCCGCTCCCCCAGGCCCGATCGCGTGAAAAACTTCACGCGAACCCCTGTAATACACGTAGCCCGCTCCCCCAGGCCCGATCGCGTGAAAAAGTTCACGCGAACCCCTGAAATACACGTAGCCCGCTCCCCCAGGCCCGATCGCGTGAGAAAGTTCACGCGTACCCCTGAAATACACGTAGCCCGCTCCCCCAGGCCCGAACGCGTGAGAAAGTTCACGCGAACCCCTGAAATACACGTAGCCCGCTCCCCCAGGCCCGAACGCGTGAGAAACTTCACGCGAACCCCTGAAATACACGTAGCCCGCTCCCCCAGGCCCGATCGCGTGAGAAACTTCACGCGAACCCCTGTAATACACGTAGCCCGCTCCCCCAGGCCCGATCGCGTGAAAAAGTTCACGCGAACCCCTGTAATACACATAGCCCGCTCCCCCAGGCCCGATCGCGTGAATAAGTTCACGCGAACCCCTGAAATACACGTAGCCCGCTCCCCCAGGCCCGATCGCGTGAGAAAGTTCACGCGAACCCCTGAAATACACGTAGCCCGTTCCCCCAGGCCCGATCGCGTGAGTAAGTTCACGCGAACCCCCGAAATACACGTGCCCTGTTAGCACAATTGCTGTATGTTGCCACTTTTGTAATGCGCAGGGACGCTACCGCCTGCCTTCGTGTGGCGGACGTGTTTGGGCTTGTGCGTGTCTTTCGCTGTGCGTGGCTTTGCCCTATTCGATTCCATGAATACGTGTGGTTCGGGTGCGTGTGGGCGTTCCGTCTGCTTCCCTGCAGTACATCCCCAGTTACGCCCTTGTTTTCGCGAGTTGTTCCCCATTCCGCGCGTTACGCCCCGTGTTCCGCCCACTTTCTAGTGTATGCGCAGAGGTTGTGCGCTTTCACTGTGCGCGTTGCGCACGTCTTTCGGGATGTTGCAGTGACGTGTGCGCCATGCACGGGTTTGGCGCACATCCCGAGGAAGACACGCGCAGGGACTTCCATGAATCGCACGCGTGCGCGTGTGCCTCTTTTTTTCCGCTTGCGCCTGCTTGCGCCTGCTTGCGCGTAGATTTTCGGCGCACGTTTGTTCCATGAATCGGCCCCTAAATGTAATTAAGATGACTCTATTTCCAAAGTTAAAATATGTATTTAGTATGCTGCCCTTGCCTTTAACGGGAGATCTGGCACAAGATATAAATAAAGTCGTGAGTACATGTTTGTTGGGTGAGGAAGAGAGGGCGAGGATTCCAATGGATGTGCTTGTGAAGCCAGTATGTTTGGGCGGTTTTGGTTTCCTGGACTTTGTTTCTAATCACAGAGCATTCTATTTACGAACCCTACATTTTTGGTTAAGGGAGGATGTTGTTGACAACCTGAATTGGGTAGGTGTAGAGTAGAGTGTGATTCAGCCAATCCCCTTCGACTGTCTGCTCAGTTCAGAAACAAGAATGGCGCTGGGTAAAAACACCCATGTATTAGATATATTCTATAGGACTGGAGAAAGTGCTGTTTCAATTCTGGGGCAAAATATCTGTTGATTTCCATTTCCTCGAATTGGTGGTACCCTGCGCTGCGATTTAATAACCACACTCTTTCATGGTCTTCCTGGCAGTCTGCTGGTATTTGGCGCTTGGGCCGAGTGCACAATGGTGCATCGTTGCTCTCATTTGACTTTCTTAAATTTAAATATAAGATTGGTGCTTCGCAGATTGGTCGATATCACGTACTTTGTGAAGTTTTTGGGAATGTGCTCACGCCTTTACATGCCTCACTCCATGACATCCCTCCGTTAATGCATCTTTCTAGGAGCTCTCCACTTTCAGCCTCTATTATATATAAGATACTATCACAAACAAGCAATAATGCTCTGCTGGAACGGGGTAAGACTTTGTGGTCCCTAGAGTTATTTAATGAATTATTAGAAAGGGATTGGAGTTGTATATGCTCTGGTCCATCTAGATACAATTTTGATTTGAAGCTGACATTCACACAACAAAGAATTGTATACAGCATATATTGGACACCTTTGAAGGTGAATAAATGCAAACTCATGCACATAGACACATGCTGGAATTGCAAATTAGAAACTTGTAATTACTTGCACATCTTTTGGTCTTGTACAAACGTTGCAGATTTTTGGGAGGAGGTTTTGCAGGGAATTGAGCTCATATTAGATTTAACACTCCCTTTTTTCCCCTTGCCTGTGTGTAATGGAGTTATTCCCAGTGGGAATGCAAATGTCTGTACATCAAATTTGTTGTTCCAAGTGAGCGTACTTTGTAGCGGAGAAGCAGATTCTGAAGTGTTGGAAGAGTGACACCAGACCAACAATGAATGACTGGCTACATGATCTAGTAATTCTTTCAAGTAAAGAAAAGATAAGCTATCATAGATTTAAAAGAGCTGACACGTATTCTGCAATCTGGAATTCCTTTAATGATTTGTATGTGTGAATTCTTCCCAACCACCTTTTTTTTTTCTTCTTTCCCTTTCATTCTTTGCTCTTCATCTTTTCTTCCTCTTTGTTTGTTCTGTTCCCCATTGTATCTCTTCTTCCACTCTCTTTTATTTCTTTTTTCTTATGCTTCTTTCTTTTCTTTCTCCTTCCCACCTTGTAAATATTGTACAAAACTTGAGTTGAAATTAACTACTAGTTCTCCCTAGTTGCAATTGTTAGTGGTTGTATTTATTGATTATTTTATTTTACCAATTTTGACTTCTATTTTAAAAATGTTAATAAAACACTTTTTAAAAAAAGGAAGATGGATACAGTGGCCCCTTGCCATTGATAGATTTGTGAGCCAGGAGAATACTTTTAAATCTGTCCCTGTTTTGCATCATAAGCCATGCACCTTGATGATGGTACTAGGAAGTAGGTGTGAACTGAGAGAGCTCAAAGAGAGTCTTGATGGCGAAGGTTATGTCACAGTAGTCCAGTTTAGAGAAGAAAAGAGTGGTTAGGAGATGCTTGGCGGTGTTGACAGGAAGGAGGTGCCTGATTTCCCTAATATTTAGGAGGTTGAGGGGAGCTGCTGTTCCAATTTTGAAGATGAAAGTAGAGAAGTTGTGAGAATGGTCCTAGATGATGCTGAGGTTTCTAGCTGAACAAGAGTAGGGGAGAGTGTCAGTTAGGAACTGGATAGTCAGAGGAAGAGGTGAGCAAGCTTTTGGCAGGGAAGAAAAGTAGCTCTGTTTTGTTAGAGTTTAACACCAGAGAGTGAAAAGCAATCCAATATTTAATGGCAGAGAGACAGTTTGAAATTTTGATAGAGAGACCACAGGAGAGTTCTGAAAAACAGGAGAAGATGTGGGAGTCATCGGCAAAGAGTTGGTATGAGAATCCAAAGCAGGAGATTAGTCCCCCAAGAGCAAAGGTGTACTGTGTAAAGAGGAATAGACCCATGCCAGAGCCTTGTGGATCATCAACAGTTAGATGAGTGAGTTGAGAGGTGTTGTTGCTCCGAGAGACAGAGAATTGGCAAGTTGCAAGGTATTATTCAACCCAAGCAAGGGGTTGATCTTGAATCCCATGAAGAAAGAGAGTATTAAGGAGATCAAGGTGATCAACAGTGTCAAATGCAGCGGACAGCTCAAGAAGAATTAGGATAGAGGACCAGTTTCAGTGCTTACTAGAGACAATGAAGTTGGACACATTCATGAGAGCAGTTTCCGTGGAGTGACATGAGTGGAATCCTGCTTGTAGGAGATCTCAAACGTTGTGGATGTCTCAGAAATTGGTAACACCGTTGAATACAGCCCTTTCAAGCACTTTAGAGTAGTTCAAAAGGAGAGACACATGTCAAAAGGTAGCCGGTAGGTTTGGGTCCGGCCCTTGCTTTTTTAGAAGATGGATGACTATGGCTGTTTTGAAAACAGAGGGAAAGTAAGCAGAGTAGAAGGGCAGGTTGAAGAGTTCAGCAAGTTGTGAGGCCACCATAGGGGCAAAAGGCTTGACTAGCTGAGGAAACAAGAGGGTATAATGGAGCATAAGAGGGGTTAGCCTTCCTCAATAGAGATAGTACTTCATCAGTATTAGTGTAACTAAAGTGGGAGATAGAGGCAGAGGATGATGGTAAACTAGGCACAGCGTAAAATGTAGGAGGAGGGAGTTTGCGGAAGGTCAGGAGAGAGTCTCTAATTTGGGAAATGTTTGCAGTAAAGTATTCAGCTAGGTCATTAGCCGTGAGAGTGGAGTTGATAGTCATAGACCTAGGAGGAGTGAGAAGTGAGTATAGGGTGCCCTGTACCAGGTGACGATGGTTGGAGTGAGAGTTAGGTAGAATTCCCTTTGAGCTCTATCTAGAGTGAGCTTAAGAGAGTTCACGGCAGAGAGCTAGAGGTGCCGATCCTCATGAGAGTGGGTACGCCTTCATTTGCGCAGCAGCCATTGCATGTCTGCCCAGAGAAAGCATATGAATCGGGTGACCCATGGTTGAGAACGCTGATACTGGGGATAAAAGTAAGCAGTGGAAAGTGAGAAGAGAATAAGACATATAGTAGAGATTGGAAGATGGAGAAGGCACTATTGGAGGAAGGGGTATCACATGTGAAGGAGGAGAGGGAGAACTGTAGGTTGGAGTGAAAGGGGAGACTGGCACAAGGTTTACATTTCCATTAATTAGCAGGTGAAGCAAGTGTTGAACAGAGGTCAGAGGGTGGATAGGAGATGGTGGTGAAAGCTATTGAGTGATCTGTTATGGCTGGTGTGACAGTAGTATTTGTGGCTGAGAGAGAGGTGGAGAGGAATAAGAGATCTAATGAGTTACCCGCTGTGTGGGTAGGTAGGGTATGGGTACAGTGGAGAGCGTGGTCACTAAGAAATGACTTAAATTCAGATTTCTGAAAAGTGGTCTGAGAGGGAAGGTTAAACTCGTCTAAGTTGCCCAGTATCATCAAAGAAAGGTCATGTGGGACCAGGAGGGCGATAGATTGAGATGATGTGAACCGAGTGAGGCAGAGCAATAGTAGAGATGGTGAATTCAAAAGAGGTAGTAGATGACGTGGCATTGGAGATTTGTGAGGCATCGAGTTGGGAAGAGAGTAGGTGCCCGACACCTCCACCTCTGCCAGTCAGCTGAGGAGAGTGACTAAAGGATCGTTGTGAGTTGTGTAGGGCTGACAGAGTGGCAGATGGAAAAATCCAGGTTTCAGTGATAGCAAAAAGGTCTAGGGGAGGAGAGCTGGAGTGAAAGTAGTCAGTGATAAAGGACGTTTTGTTGCAAACAGACCGAGCATTCAAGAGTGCAATGCTCAGTTGATAAGGTAAGGAAGAGTACAGAAGTTGAGTCTCAGAGGAAGAGAGACAAGGTAGATAGGTGTAAGAGGAGATATGATTAGCTCATTGGATCTGTTTGTTGGAAGGAGCTGGAAGAGAAATTAATTTGTGGGAGTTTCGAGTTGTGAGTTTTATAATAGGGATAGGAAAGGAGGAGGTTTTAGCGTAATTGAAGACAGCCTAGGGAGATGTGAGCACGAGGAGCAGCAGGAGGAGCAGGAGGGAATGCATTATAGGTTATTAGCACAGTGTGGAGAGGTAGTACAGTAATTAGGAAGCTTTGGGTACTCACTGGTGCAACATGGAGAAAGGGATGTGGTCGTTTACATGTCCTATCCATAGCCCTGTATTTTTTTGGCTTAACTCGTTCTTCCTTCTACTGTAGTGTTAACTATGCCATGCACTGTTGTTAGTTGTAGTCTTGCTGAGGGTATTTGCTATACACTAGCATTTAATTTTTATATTTTATTATACACTAGAAGGACGATTTCCTTTATTACTTGCATTGCTTCCTTAAGTGAAATTATTTGTAGCATTTAAGTCATTTACTTGAATATAAACATATCAACGTTACGGAAAAACAGCTGACTTAAAAGTATTATCATAAAACATATTAAGCACAATATTTAACTCAATACGTTTTTTTAAAAAAAAACATTGAACATGTAATAAACCTATGCGGTTAGTACGTGAACATGCTATGACATTCTTGAATAACGATTATTTATTTAGTATTCATACTTTCTAAAACAGCAATCACTGCAGTAATTGCATTTTGCAAACACATTTTTGTTCAAAGCTGTGATGAAAACTTCCTGAAAAAAAAAATAGATGCTAGAGAGTGGAGAAAGAAGCGGAAGCATGTCAAGAGAGTTCAGCCCCGAGCCCCCAATATGCCCCATAATGCTAATTAATGCAATCTTTACAAGTGAATGGCTCTTTTCAAAGATTCATCTCAACGACGCTGCTCGTGTCTTCGGGGCATCCGCAGTACTGTGTGTTTACCTTTTAGAAATTGCGTTAGCGCTTCTTGAGAAATATCTTCCCGTTTAGGCATGGCAAGTAAACTGCTTGGATTCAGGATTAATGCATATGTTTTGTGAAATAAAATGAGTTGTCTAAAGTTTGGGATGTTATAAAACACACATTGGCAAAGTCAATAGCTTTAGCTTATTTTCTGCTGATGTGTTGAAAATCATATTTGATTTACTTAACTATGTATGTGTTTATTGATTTCAGTGATCTGAAAGGTTTTGTAGGCAGCACCAAGAAATGTTCAGAGCACAACGTTTGGAGTGGAGAATGGAGTGGGAGGGAATAAGGTAGAGGGGACTGGAAGGGTTGTGTTCACATTGCATGTAAGTCACTTACCGCTTTCCGTTGTGCTTATTGTACATATACTTTGCAAAACGCCTCTATACCGCATTATAAACATCAGACCTTTATGTAAAGGTAACGTTCCAATGAACCACTGTCACATTCATGTTGCAACTGTACATATTAAAATCAAACTTTAAACATTAGTATGCTTGGGGAGTGTGTCTGAAATGCAAGGGGTTAAATAGCCTTAGATGTTACGTTTTTAATAATAAAATAATGCAAGTTAATCTTTTTCTGAATGTGCTGATCAGTTCCTACTTTCATAATGCTACATGACAAAAAGCATGAAGCACACATGTGTCTTGCTGGGGTCGTCTCCTGGCATCTCTTACACATGCATTGACATTGCAGCACAGCTAGTTTAAAGGTCACATGTTAATTCCTGAACAGGTGGCTTTTCATCTGCCTGCACCTCTGGTTCAAAACATTATAATTGTGTACCCCAGCTCCCTGATAGTAGTAATTAACATCTAAATATGAGCTATGCCTGGTTATGACAAAGTGGTTTCTAAGATTATACATTTATTCAGCAGCCACAATCTTTGAATGTCATAATTGTGTCTGCTTGGTGAGCAGATGCTCATAAATGACATGGCCTGTTGTTTATTAGCTCTCTGGCCTGTTGGGTCCAGCTCAGGAAGCTTCAATGTGATCCCGCTGAGAGGGATGACACCTTCCTCCAGGGAAAAGGGACACTCCTCGGGAGTTCCCATAGTAAGCAGTGCTTCAAAGACAGTCCCATCATGACAATGGCCATCTCACAGTAGGATACTGATTACTGGAGCCCTTTTAAAGTAAACAGAATCCGAAGGGGAGGAAGTTAGAGTGGCACAGAAGAGAGATTCAGTCCAAAGATAGGCATCAACGTGTTGGATTTCGATGGGGGCTCCCAAACTTCTTATCCCCCTCCCCACTTCCTCTGGATGAGGCACTCTGGCTATGACATCTGTAAGCAAAGGACACTCATACCAAAGCCAAGGTTATACCACAACAGGTTTGCTGTGCAAAAATCCACTGTAGCATTTTGCTAATGTGAAGGGGTGCTATAATCTTTGGAACACTTTGAATAAGGATTCACTGGAACCTTATTGGGAGTACTGCAAAGTCCTGTGTGAGAAGGGTGAAGACAGGAGCTTTAAGGAAGCGGAAAGATCTTCTCCCTAGAAATCCCATCAGTCTCTTTGGGATGGCCAAGTGGCTGGAAAAGGTAAAGGTTTACTGCAACTTGGTCGCTGGTACCTAGAACCCGCTGACTGGAGGAGACAGAACCCTGCACATGCTCTGTGCAAACCTTGCAGGTTTCTAAGGATAAACAATAGGAGACACCTTGCCCCTGAGACTACACAGTGGGGCTTTCAGCAACCACACACCCCAAGGAACCCAAGGAGGGAGAACTGACTTTCCGGGCATCTCTGCCCCCCCTTGAATCAGTGTGGATATTACTGTCCCAGCTGCTCCAAATTAACCACTGGAATCATTCTGACTTTGATGAATCACCACCTCCATGTTTCACTGGAAGTCAATGCCAAAGCTCTTGGACCCTTAAGAATAGGCATTGTTTATTTGAATTGCTTCAGCACCAGCTCACAACCCTCTTGAAGCATATAGGCTATGCTTAGCTGATTTTACCAAAAGATGCAAAGAAAGTATACCTGTTGGGAAGAGCCTATTTCACCATTATGATTGGGATCAGTACTGGTTTAGTAGTAATGTGGGTTGAGTGTGCACTTTCACAACTGCTCATCTCTCTAGCCCTGCAGAGCTGTAGTCATATAGTAACATGGAGGGGTGGAAGGTTATTGTCATTATGACAGGAGTGGGGAAACAAAGAGTACTTCTCCCTCCTCAAGGGTACACTCCTTCACCTTAAGTATGTCATCCTCAGGACCCTTAGGTGACACAATCATGTACCTTGCCTCCTCATTAATTGGTTCAGTGAGAAATGAAGCTGGATTGGCAGTTCTACACATATCAATGTGAATGTATGGGCTTGATAATATTACTTCATATGCTGACCTCTCTGCGTAGTCATTGTGGATTTAGACCACTCAAAAATCGTGAACACTGTGTGTTACACGTATACTATTATGGAACACTCCATTGTAATTGTGGCACATTTTTCAAAGGCAAAGGGTGCCGTTGCCGAATCTTGCTCACACAGGAACTGACCTTGCATCACTGACTCTAGCATCCCACTATAATAAGCCAGGGGCTTGTGACCCATAGTACCCTTCTGTGTCAATACTGCTGTCATCATTTGTCCATTCGAGTGGGAAAACAAATACAATTCCTGTGTGTCGTCAGGAGTAGCTAAAATGTGGGTATTACTGATAACATCTTTGAGCTCTTGGAAACTTGTGGCCATCTTTTCTGTCCATGTGATGGGGCTAGTCACCTTTTGTGCCTCCTTCAGTCCTTGTTAGAAGTGTATGTGGTGTAATCAAAGATCCATTTCCTACAATAATTGCACAGTACCAGGAATGTCTGCATATATTTAAGTATAACCAGATGTGGGGTATTGTGCACTGCAGCTGTTTGCTCGGGTGTTACCCTATTACCTTCAACAGAGATAAGTTGACATAAATGTAACACTTCCTGTTGGCAGTATTGCAGTTTGGCTCTGTCCACATTATACCCTTTGTCTGCTAATAATTTCAGCAGTGTGATGGAGCCTATTCTGCACTGATGCTCGCTTGCAATGCATACCAACTAATCATCAACATACTGAAATATGATACTGCACATGTGTATGTTCCCTAAATCAGCATGGAGTACTCTGTTGAAGATACTTGGGGACTCACAGCACCCCTGTGGCAGCCGGGTGTGCTGGAATCTCATTTCGCACTAGGTGAACACAGTGAACACAGTGAGGTATTGAGAATTGAGAATTGGGATGCAAAGGGATGGAGAAAAATGCATTCTTTAAATGAATGACTGTGAAATTTGACGATGTGGTAGGTATTTAACAAAGGATAGTTGTTGGGTTCGGTGCAATCAGGAATTCATCTTGAACCACATTGTTTAAGGGGTTTAAATCCTGAATCATCTTCCAACTAGACACCTTCAATGTTTTAATTGGGTATACAGGCATGTTGCAGGGTATTCTGAGGGCACTATAATGCCCTGTTGCTCCTGTCTTGAGCATAATGTGAATTGTTGCCACACTCTTTAGCAGTCATACATCGTGGGGCCTGCATGTCCATAAACAATCAGGCACTTGGGCTAAGTAGTCCTGGGCAAATGGGGACCTACTACCAGCCACCAGGATGGGGCATGGGACAATGTGTTACTGGTTAATTATTTCACATGGGACACATACCTCCAATATTACTTAACCATCATTGTCAGTGTCCTCAAACAGTTGCCCATCTGACACCGCTGGTCGGTTGGGTCAATGAATAGGACTGTGCACCACTCTGCCCCATCCGCATCAGTCCCTATCAACACAATTTTGTTGCCTGTGGCCATCACCCCTTCCATATCTAATGTAAGTATCACTCCTGCTTTGTGGTCCTGGGGCAAAGTAAGTAGAAATAGAAGTTCAGGTGGTAATCTCTATGGTCTACTAGTCATACCTGGTGCTCCGTTAAGCAAGACTGTAGTTATAACCCTGTATGTGAACACATCAGTGTGTACGGGTACTTCTTGGGTCGCTTACTCACTTCCTAAAGTGTGCACAATGACCATGGCCCTCACACTACATTCATGTGGGTTGAAGCACACCACACCTTCCTCCTTAAACTTATTATTATAATTGTTCTTTTATAATATGCTTAATACCAGCAAGTGGGTTCTAAGCGCGGAATCGGTATTCAAACCTGGTTGCACTGTGTTGTCTTCCAAGACAAATGTGTTGCCCCTGAGCTATCCTTTCTGTTCTTCTGTTCCATGAATGTTATTGTCATGTTAAGTTTACTGAGCATATCTTTCCCTAACAAATTCACAGGGGATGCAGCTGAAAATAACAGGTCTTGTGCATCTCTGTTGACTACCTTGTTGGGTAATTCTTCTGTGAATGGAACTTATTGTATTGCCCCAGAGAACCCTTGCATGTCCATTACTCAACCCGATAGGAGGAAATGCTCCTCCCTGGTACATGACTTTGTTGCTCTGGTTTCTTCCATAAACATGAATGATGTATCGCCATACCCACCAAGTGTTCCTCTTCTTGGATGGCAGTAACTGACAGGACTGGGCATGCTAAAGCTGTCTGTGGGCTTTCTAGTCGAGGTGGGTATTCGTTCTTGGAAATGTAATCTGATTTCTACCCAAAACATTGGCCCTTTGGTAGTGAGTCACCATCCAATGGGGTTCTGCATTGTTATCTGGAACCTGAGGGTCCTGTGGTGGAGACTGATGTAGTGCATAGACTGTTGTGCTGTTGGGCACTGGTAGGGGCATATGTAAATATCGGTGTGGGGCATTATGTGTGAACGGCACACCATATGGAACACTTGGAGGCACCATGGTTCATGGCTGTAGATAGAAGACCGGCCGTCCTTTTGTACATGGGGGCATGCACATTTCATTTGCAGCTGCTTGTCTGCTCCTGCACTCCCATGAGAGATGGATCATTGTTCTGCATGTCCAACACTGCCCTGTGCTTCCAAACCTTGAGCCCATCCCTCCAAATCCTCCTCTGCCCGATTTGAATCTCATTAACCTTGCTTCCCATGTGATACCCCCCTTGGGGCCTTCCTTGGTATTGTCCCTGAGACCCAAAATTCTAGGCATACCCTCCTACCCAAGTGGGGGTTGTTCTTACCTGTCCCAGAATCTCCCTTTGCTTTGTCTGCCCTCCTTGTGGCACAGTCACTACCACTCTCTCCACTGCCAACTTCGCTTGGGCCCTACAGTCATTGAAATGGACACATCATGGCTGTTGTCTGCTATCTGTATTACAGGATACCCTACCTTAACCTACATGTCATCTGCCGTCTCCCCTAATAATTATTATTATAATTGCTCTTTTATAAGGCGCTTAAACCAGAGATTAGTTTCCAAGCACAAGTCCGGGATTCTAACCTGTGTTGCTATGCGTTGTCTTGCTTCCAAGACAAACGGTTGGCCCCTGAGGTATCCTCCTGGCCTAATACTGCAGTGAACAAAATCTTATCTCCCACAGCTAGTCTGATGCCAGCGGTCTGTATTTCAAATGAATATATCCATTTACCGGATGCACCTGCAGTAAGGGATGGTAACATCTTAATCACATTGTTCCTCTCCATGTGTGGCCAGTGTACAGTGTACATATTGTGCACTCCTAGTGGTGTAGGCCCCACCACTCAGTAGCAAATCACGGGTCACCACTCACTCTGGGCCAGCCTAGATGGCCACATTTGTGCAATACGCATGAACATGCTGCTGCAGCGGTACGCTGCACACGGCACTAGGAGAAATATATAAATATATGTTTAATGCATTATACAGCATACTTTCTGAGAAAATTGGCTAAATGGCCAGAGCATTTACAATTGTTTTGTAGGCTAACACCAATCTAAAAATCCAATACATGCAAGTCACCAACAGTGCACAGAAACATGAATGCTTTAATTAATATAATGTTTTGCTATTAAAAAGGCCATGCCGCAATTAAATCATGTCCAACTACCTGCACAATTTAGAGTAGTCTTGACACATAATAATATATTACAGTAAAGCATGCCAGGCCACATGTAGACATACCTAGACTGGTTTCCAAAAAATGGCATTCGAAGCAATAACACTCATCATTATTATTTTTTCACAGATGCCCAGAAAAATATAGAATGCTGCAGTAAGAAACTGCTAGACTGGCAGCATCCAAATACCAGTTTAGCCAGGTAATAACACTTAGCAGTAGCAGAACTGTTTTATCAGAGATGCCCTGTTAAAAAAAGTCAAGCCAACCTAAGAAATGACCAGACTGGCTGCACCAAAATGCCTCTCTAGCCACTAATACCAGATAGAAAGCCTTCTTAGCCTGGACATGGATGACCATTATGATTTATCGCACAATCCCCATCCCACCCCACCCCCCACACACCCTCCACACATCCCCTCTCCCTCCCAGCCTCTGCCCCAATCGCAAAATCAGCTTCTCGGCCCAGAATTACCTCGACGTCCCTTTTCCTTATCCCAGTGCTTACGTATGAGGCTTCTTGCTTCATATGTATGTATTGGGATGAGGAAGAGTGGGACTAGGAGTAAGGAAGATTACAGGCCGCTAAGCCAGTCATTACCTCCCTGTCCCTCTACATCATTCCAGTACTTGTGTATGAGTCAAAGTGCCTCATACACAAGTATTGGGACGAGGAAGAATAGGGCTATGAGTAATGAAGATTAACACGAAGAAACACAAGTAGTGGCAACACACCATTGAGCTGGCTGTGCTTCAACCCCCCCCCCCCACCTATCCTTGACATTTTCGGCTATGTTGACTCAACCTGGCTGACCCACAGAGCTGTTGCCGGACACTACAGGACACAGGTGTTAAACGGCAACTGGGTTTAGATGTTAACAAAAGCCCAGCAATTACTCACGTAAAGCATTTCACTGTTAGTACCTGCATACAAATGCCTAATTCTTTAGGCAATCGAAATCTTGATATATGTTTAGAATTTGCAAGATAGGGAAGTGATTGGAAGGGTAAAGAGGGGACAGGAGACTGCTTACTCTCACAGCAGTCCATAAGTGGGTGCTTTCAGACGTAAAGGAGAGAGTTAACTGCTTGTTACATTGAAGCTGCACTAGTATAGTCTTATTAGATTGCATAAAGAAGTTAGAGGTCAGACACAAATATTTTTGACCCTCTCGCACCGCCTGTGAAGTTAGCACCTCTCCCAACATTTGAAAGGTTAGTACCCCTCCAAAATGTAGGTTTCATTGACCCCTGAAAACAAGCACGCACACCATTCAACATACACACAAATCCACACACCAGCCACCCATGCATTTAAGTGTGTACCATTTCATCATATATGGGCACACCCAGGCAGTCACCCATACATTTAAGTGTACACCCTTTCAGCATACAGGCACACACACACAGGCAGCCACCCATACATTTAGGTGTGCACCATTTCACCATACACTCACATGGGCAGCCACCCATACATTTAAGTATGCACCCTTTCACCATGCAGGCCCACCCAGGCAGTCACCCATGCATTTAAGTTTGCACCCTTTCACCATACAGGCTCACACACCCAGGCAGCCATCCATACATTTAAGTGTACACCCTTTCCCTATACACTCACACGGGCAGCCACCTATACATTTAAGTGTGCACCCTTTCATCATTCAGGCACACCAAAGCAGCCACCCATACATTTAAGTATGCCCCATTTCACCATACACTCCACACACACACCCAGCCACTTGTGCATTTAATTGTGCACCCTTTCACCATGTACTCACACAGGCAGCCTCCTATACATTTAAGTGTGCACCCTTTCACCATACACCCACACATGCATCCACCCATACATTTAAGTGTGCACCCTTTCACCATACACTCGACATACACACCCAGCCACCCATACATTTAATTATGCACCCTTTCACCATACACTGAAACAGACAGCCACTTATACATTTGCTCACGTCATGGGGTTTTTGAACTCACTCCGACTTCATAACGAAATCGTTTCTGTTAAGGACCAAACCATAATGCAAATCATTTATTTATGAAGGCAGAGTGACTTTAAAAAGAAACTATTTATTTTTGAAGCCATAGAGCTCCCAACCCCATGACATTGTGGTCTCCAGCCTACAGGCTTCCATGTCATGGGGTGGAGGAGGCCTCAGACTTCAATAAGACATTGTTTCTTTTTGTAGTCACTCTACCTACATAAATACATTATTTCAGTAGAAATAATATCTTTATGAAGGCAGAGTGAATAAAACAAAACAAAACATTTTTTTTAGTCCAAGCGGTACCCTCCCACGACATGTGGTGGCGGGTCCCCCCACACTATGGGGGTTGCGGTGGCCCCTGTTAGGCCCCTGTTACGCCAGTGTGCCCTCCCAGTTGAGTAGTAGCAGGAACTGTGCCCCTACCGGCCGCCCCGTCGTCTTCTTCCCTCCTCGTTTCCCTTTCCCACCACAATGCGTCCATGGCCCAATATCAATCTGGGTCCCCCTAAACTTTCTACCCATGGTGATATAACGGGCAGGGCCTCGGTCTCCTCCCGGTCCTCCCCGTGCCCCACTTTTTGTTTTCCGGACCTGCGGTTATGTCAGCATCAGACTGCACCAATCCATAATCTTTGCTCCAAGCCTGTGGCCTTGCTCTATGCTGCCCTTCAGGTTATTGTCCTTTCCTGTCTGTCTCCACATGCACATCCCTAATTGCAGTGCTGTCAATCCTAAACAGTAGGTCCTCTGCTTGCCATTCATTCACTCCAACCAGTGCTCTCTGCCCATCTCCTCTGTCCAATATCAAATTTGCTAATTCTTCTTCTGTCCTCTTTAAAGGTGCCTCTAAATCCCTCTGTGGCCTCCGTTCTAGTTCCCTGTCAACTGGAGCTCAAACTGCTGCAGATGATATAGGATTTGGGATATTCTCGTACTGTGCAGGCACTGAAGGAGGAGGGGCAGTGGCCGGCAGTGGTATGTGCAAAGGATTTGTGTACCCTGCCACTCTGCATATGGGATAACACCATACGGGGGGAGGCAGTGCTGTTTGTGGTGTGCTTGGAGGTATGGGGCACCCTTCTATACTTGTGAAAACAGGAGTGGCTCGGGCCATTTCTACTTTTGTGGGACGTGGGGGGTACATCCTCCAAATCTTCCACCATCGTAAACAGTTCTAAGACCCCCTTCCTGTTCTTCAATTTAATCCCCTTATACGTGGCCACCAAAAATGTGTACAAATGTTCCAAAACCTTCTTATTATTAGTTCCTTCCTCTGGCCATGGCTTATACATGCCCCCTTTGGTCTTGGAGACCCATTTCCTGTGGTAATTCAAAGGGAGCACTATACACATATACTCCAATGGAATCACTGGCTTCATGTTGGTCATCACTTATTTGCTTATATTGTCTCTAATTAACCTACACTCCGATTAAGGGTGCCTTAACGCCCCTTACCCACCCATGTGATAAGGAATTTAAAAAATAAGCTGTTTTTGGCCTACTCCCATTTATTTTCCCATAGCGGAAAAAGTGCATTTTGTGAACAACTGTCGTACAAAACCACTGGACAGATTTGGGGCAAATAAGAAACAACTTACACACAAAGCATTGCAACAATTTCTGATTTTTGTTTGAGGTTAATCTGTCAAGTAGTTTTTAAAATATTCACTAGAGAAGCAGGTGCTCCCGCTCCCCAAAAACGTTTATATATCTTCCATGGTGCTTTGCATCAGAAAGACGTTTCAGTAATTAAAAGCTGCAATCTTTTTTTGCTCGATGCAAGCTATTCCCACAATAATTCTGGGTGAAGACGAAAACAAAAAATGCTCAAGAAGCTTTTTGAAGGAGACAAAAGTATGCAATTGGGTTATGTTATTCTATTGAGCCTTTGGGCACGGGTTTTGGGAGTCCCCACAGGTTTGTGAGGTATACAATAACTTGTGAGGCACACACTTAGTGTTTGAACATAAGTTGAACACTTTATTTCATATTTTTGTTTATATAAACATGTTATTGACACTGGTTAATTCACTTAGTGCTTATTTTTTTTTTTTTATAGATATCAATATCACACAGGTTGTTTCTCTTTGTGTATTCTTATGTGACATTAATTATGACTTTTCTGGTGATTGGTGCGTTATTTATTTCTTAATTACAATAATAATTGTGAATAACATGTTTTATATAAAAAAATATATGAAATAAATTGCTCAACTTATGTTCACATACTAAGAAGTGTATACCTCACAAGTTATTGTATAGCTCAGAAAACTGTGGCGACTCCCAAAACCCATAGAATAAAATAAACCCCTTGTTGACCCCTTGTAAACAACAGACCGACTGGTGAATATCGGTCCCTACTGAGCCATGCATCCACTGACCCCCACCTAAATGTGGAAGAGTCAGTTACAAAGAATATCCAATAAACTAAAACAAGGATAGAACACACAGACTATTTACTTCTATTTACTTTGCATTTTTAAAGCGCTCACACAGCCTGCGGGCATCGAGGTGCTGTTACAGGATTGTTTTTTGTTTTTTAGTTGAGTAATTTTTTTTTGGTCTTAGTTGCGTATTTATAATGCGCTTAAACACCCAGAGGTTTCTAAGAGCGGACCGGGGAATCGAACCTGTGTTGCTTCATGTTGTCTTGCTTCCAAGGCGCGCACGTTGACGTTAAGCTATCCTACTGAAAATTATTCACCCAAAAAAAGTAACCAAAAGTTTGCAATTGCATCAGGCAAGAGTTGTGGAAAGGGAAAGAGGACACTATGTAAAGTTGGACATTTGGGGATAGTCTGGGGAGTCAGTTATGGGTAGAAAACGTTTAAGTTATCGTGGGAATAACATGGGAAATCTCACACGATTAAAGTAAGAACGCTACAAGACGTGCTTGGGAAAGAAGCTGCATCACACACACCGATGAGTGATGGGGTCATGGTAGAAGGTTAGGGAGGGAAAAGGCAATTGAGTGGAGTTGGGGAACAAAAAAAGTAGGGGGGCACATGGTGAATGCCTATGCGGATGGGGTAGAATTAATTTCAAGCGTTTTTTCCATTATCGCTGGAATCAACAGGCATACATTACCATGGGAATCAGCATAATCGCAATTAATTATCTTGGGAATAGGGAGTGAAAATAAATATAAATATTTTACAGCTGCGGTCATCACATCTACTAGACAGGGGGAAATGGGTCTTGTTGTAACATGTACAGTAAACATTTTTTAATTGTTATTTCAATAGAAAACATCATAGTAAGATCATCCATACATACTTAATTCATACCATTCAGTCCTAAACTGATTCATAATTTTGAGAACTTAGACATTTTCATATAAACTCCCAATATCTTTAACTGTATCACTAACAATTGTCCACTTAATAAACATTATCAACTATAGGTGCCCCAGCGCATAGTTCTTCCATTAATAAAGGGCTTCCAGGTTAACAATAGTTTGACTTGACAATGTCTGGTAAAGATCATATCGTGGTCAGTGTCCCATCTTAAAAGTACTGTGCTAAAGGCTTATTGTCCTTTTTAGTGCCTACTCTTTTGAAGCCTGGAAATAAAAGACCAGCTTCGGGTACTCATTTTCGGACCATATGCACTTCTGGTCTCTATTTCCAGATCAGACACACACACCACGGTGAAGGAGAAGGACTAAAAATTGCATTAAAAAAGCGATTAAAAAGCGCTCAAATCAAAAACTTTAGCCAGCGGTTCAATGTTCATTTCAATCTTACTACTTTTATGTGACAGGTTAACCAAGACCACAATATGTTCTGAGGGGACGTACTCTTTCGGGCTTTGATTCGCCTTTCTGGCAAACAACCGTGGACATGGACGCGGCCGTTACACCCATAAAAAGAACTGCCTAGGTGAGGGAACTGTCATTAGATCTTAATATATAAATCAAACAAAACGCTTTAGAAACACAGACATTAGAAACGTAGCCTGATGTTGTTACGTTTTTACAGAGCGTTTCTTTTGAGGCTCGACCAGAATAGAAATTGAAAGTTTGTTTTTCCCTTCTATTCCGAACGGAACATGCTGTCTTCTCAACAATGACAAACCTAAGGTATTGTTATCCCACATTGTCAATATTGTCCACGACTAACGGTACCACACAGTTTACTAAAACCATGTCTTTTCTTTGTGCCAGCAGTTTCTTTTTGCTGAAGACAACGTTAAAAGAATTTTCGAAACTTACTTGACAATAAGAATTACTCTGAATTGAACTTTTCAACATTTGCCTTTACAGGTATGATGCCATGTAGTTTATGCTGTTTTGTGTTTGTTATTTTTCTAAAAACAATGGCTGAATCACGCTTTCGTTGGGCCGTGGGCCAGAGAGGGTGGCACTGATTATTTTTTAAATTGCCTGCATACCCACCAAGTTGGTAAGGGGTTATGCTGGGCTTTTGGGTTTGGTTAGTACATTGTCTTGCTGAACTAGACCGAGATGGGGATTCACATATCTCTGTTAGACAGATAGCTTTGCTATTGTGAACAGGTGCGTGTTGCACTGATTTGGGCTGAATGAAAAGGGGCCCTTTTAGACTTTGAACATTACGGTAAGAGCTAGACAGTGACGGTTGCCCCCCGTTTGGAATAAATTGTTCATTTACTGAAAAATGTGGAGAGTAGAGACAAGAGTTTGTTTTAAACAGTATGTTATTCGTTTGGTTTTAGAATTCACACATGTTCACATATCCTGAAGAAGACACACACAATCTGTCTGTAAGATCTTTACCAGACATTGTCGTGTCAAACTATTGTTAACCTGGAAGCCCTTTATTAATGGAAGAAATATGCGCTGGGGCACCTATAGCCGATAATGTTTATTAAGTGGACAATTGTTAGTGATACAGTTAAAGATATTGGGAGTTTATATGAAAATGTCTAAGTTCTCAAAATTATTAATCATTTTAGGACTGAATGGTACGAATGAAGTATGTATGGATGATCTTACTATGATATTTTCTTTTGAAATAATAATTAAAAAATGTTTACCTATTTTTTTTATATTTAAATTAGAATGAAATGAAAAAAAATATTTAATATCTACAGCTCTAGTCTCGACCTCACCAGTTTTTCTTTGAATTTCTCCTAGCACCACCATTGTTCTATAGTATTGTTCTACCTCAGGGTGCCAGTGATAGTTGAGGTTCCCACCCATGGGTTTTTGTTGTGTAACATGTACAGTAGCCAAAGCCCAAAGGCCAGCCGTGGCAACTGGCCATGGCTAGAAGGCCCTGAAGGAACTGTAGCATAACAAAACCCATGAAATCCAGTGAAATCTCTTAAGTTATGAAGATCAGATTTAATGCAAAAAAACCCTTCAAATTCTGCTGATGTGGGAAGTCATGACCAGCTTAACTTGCACGTTCCCGTTGATGTCCCCATAATGCCATGTGTATATCATTGTGAATGCCTTCTCTTATATTACATATGTGCTCATGGACTTTGCAACAGGAACGTGCCGAGTTAAGCTGGTCATGATTATCCACATCCGGTGAATGTCAAGGGTTTTTGCGTTAAATCTGCTCAACTTAACTGCACCTTAACTAAGGTTTTTTCAGTGAATTTCAAGGGATTTGTTATACCATAGCTTTTTTTACGGGCCACTAGCTATGGCCTGGGCCCATGACCAGTGGCCACAGCCTTTGGTGGTGTCCACTCTACATGTTCCCCATTATGTTTCTTTTTGACCCTCTGGATGGCCACCATTGCTAGAATACATCAACATTTTACCAGAGAAATAAAAGTATGCTACCTTAGGCCCTCATTATGAGTTTGGTGGTAACAGAAAAAAACAGAAAGATACTGCCTGCTCTTAATAATTGCCTGCTTATGCACATAAACTCTCATGCAGAATCTACCCCCTGAGTATAAGTTGGAAAACGTCCTGAAACATCCTTTGAATAACTCAACAAATGCAATCCAGCGAAATGTGGAGGTAGTTAGAGGCAAGAGCGACCAATAAGTAGAAGGCCAAGCAAACACTTAAAAAATGATTTTAAAAATACTAGAGATGTCAATGCATACCATGGATCAACATATTGGGTGTTGACACCATCAACCTCAACATGATCGAACTCCTTGAACTCTTCAGCGTGGATGGAAAGACCATCACTTCAATATTACAGTTCAAACACACTGAGTTGTTCAGCATCATCTGAGTAGGCTGCCTCCCATCCCTATGTACAAACTGCTGCCAGTCTTGTATGTCAGCATGACTGCCAGCTTCCAATGCACCATTTGGATTGTCTGTGGTCTGTCACAGCCAACATGCTCTTTTGTCCTGAATACTATCTTGAAAGCTCTCCTACCCTATTCCCACAGGTACATCTGCCGTCTGAACATCCAAGAATAAATCAATGGTGCAAATAAAGCTGTCATGCCATTGCTGGATTTCCCAAAATCCTACGGCCATTCAACCACAGGCACATCCGAATTGTACCTCTCACCTGAAGGAACAGGTATTTGGCAATAGGAAGTGAACCAGCAACACACAGTGAATGTCAATGTGATGTTTGGTGCCAACCTGTGCAAAGGCCTTTGCTGTACCCAATACCCAGGACCTACAGTCAAAACTATGATTCTACATAATTGGAGCCTCTGGAAATTCATTGAGCCAAATATCATAAATATGACCGGTATGCTAGGTACGTTACATGAGATTCCCAACCACCCTCACACACTCTTTCCTCACACATGCAGTGTGAAATGGTGTTGATTCATTCAAACTAATGCACAGGAATGGAAATGTGAAACATGATCCCATTCAGTCGCTGCATGTACAATGCAACTGTGATTTAATGCAAGGCTCTGCACCACAGGACAACAACGAAATCCATATTGAATTCGTAGGTGATAGAGGGACCTACTCCTGCCCTGGCTTTAACACCTATCCAGGTCCACAGAAATGGCATTGATGAGGCACACAAAAAGGCCTATGGTTTGTTGATCCATAGAGTATGTGTTGTGCCCTCTGAAGACTCCGTTCCAGAGCCTACTATATAAAGGTGGTGCATTATCCTCAAAAGGATTGTCTACATATTTGTCTCATCCTGCAAGCTGCAATACATTGCAATCAGCCATTAGGTGTCCACACCTGACTTGCAGTACTCAGATCCTGAGATTTACCTAGCAATATTGTTAAGGCTATTCTTGAAATGTGCAGACATGCTCAGAAGTCACCATTTCCTTTTGTGAAACTATTGTGTCACAGAATTACAATAAAGTATAACTCAAATCAGAATTGATACATCAACACAGATGTTTATTTTCCAAGCACAAATTCATGTCCAATCCCCCAACATCAATAAGACATCCAGCCATTATATATTGTAATGTCATGCTACGTATTTTACATAACTTGACATTTGCCATTTTGACTGTATCTTGTGGAGCATCCTACCCTCTCACTTATTCTAGCAAAGCCCTTGAAGACACCAATCTGTACTTCAACATCGACTCTGAATCTAAATCCAATATGTCCCCTGTTTTCATCACCATCAACATCCGGATGCTTTGTTTAGAGGGTGAGCACCAGCCCTGGGAGATATGCACCCTGGATCTCAGAGGTGAATATTGTGCTACTATGGCATCCCCATTTCGGCTCATTGGGTACTAGGTTGTGGCTAATGGCACTAAGAGCCTCCTCAGGCCAATGGCCCAAGTACTGTGTGACATCCCGGTGTTACTCAAGTGCCTATAGAATATTCAGCACTGTCTGATGGCCCGAAGGAAGTGAAACCTGGCCTATGTCTTTTCCCGAATTCGCTGCACATTGTGGTGTTAAGATGACATCACCGGGTCAACATCATCCTGTCATCACTAGATCTGGGCAAAATCCTCTGAATTTTCTCCATGCATAAAATCCGCCGGATTGTGATATATTTTACTGTGTTCTGCCGCTCCCCCACCCCTGTGCACTATGACAGATATTTCACAAACGGCCAGTGGGTTGCGATCTTCAAAATGTTTCAAGTACTGCAGGGGTCGCTATTTTGCATTGCGCTTCAGTGCATACATGTTTCTGTTGTTTCCCAAAACAGTGAAGTCTCTGTTTTATTTGTCATATATCATCTGCTTTGCTGGAGTCATTGGCATGCCCACATCTTGCGTCCCACTTTTCCTTCGGTCGGCATGGGTCCTGCACTTTGTTTTTGTGTGCATTGCTGGTTCCGCACCAAGCTTGTGTTTGAGGTACGTCCTGCTCCCCATGATACCAGTGCTCGTCCAGCTCCCCCACGCCACCTCAGGCATTCAAGGCACTCAGACACAAATAATACACAGAAGACCAGAAGTAGAGAGAAATGGGGCTGTAATGCAAACACACACAAGTGGATAGGAGGGCTGCATTCTGCTCTGCCCCTGCCAGGCCTGGTTCATCCTTATGTACAATGGAGTAGCTAAATCTATGATCCACCCATAAAAGAGAATGTACAATAACAAATAGGCCATTTTGCTGAACAAGGGGAAGAAAGTAAATTTTGCAACTGCAGGCTGTTTCTGCGAGGCAGGCTTTGCCTGCCTTGGGATTTGAGCCAGCAGCATCATCACTGTGTACTTCTCAGGAGGGGCTCTTCATACCCAGCAGTCTGAGGCATCATTGAATTCCACAATTCAGCTGTGCTGTGCTCTGCGACATCTCTTGGCATGGGTGTTCAGTCTCTTAGGCAAGTCTGTGGGGCAGTCCCTTTTCAACCAATGAATCTCAAAGAAACCAAAAGAAAGAGCAGAATCAGAAAGGTAACATGTGCCCAGTTTTTTACTCTCTCTTCTCATTTTATCTATGCATCACTAACCAAAGCCGTGCACGACTTCTACATAAATCTCACTGCAATAAAACTATTCTGATACATACAAACGCAACAAGGAAACAAACAAATAAAAACATTATCAAACTAAGACAACTTATTTATGTCTTAACTCATTTAACACCATGCATAAACACCCCACTATAATCAGCCATTATCCAGGGTGAATTTAAAACAACAAAAACTGTCATAACTACATGTCCCTCCCTTTCTATCTCTGATCACCCCTGTCACTCTAACATTCAGCACCACCTCCTTCATGTGTCTTTCATGTTTGTGTGCACTCTCCAAGTCAAAATCAATATTTCTTTTACTGTCGAGTATATAGCCAGCCTCTAGTACCTCCCAGTCCTTAGGTGTAACAGCAGTCAGTGTCAGCAGCAAATTGTCAGTGCTTGTCATATTTTTCCCAAATAGCATCTTGCATGGTGAACACCTGGTCACTGACTGCTCTCTCAATAGTCCATGGAGAACAAATGACAACCAATCTTCCCAATGAGTGCCTTTCACATTCTTCTGCTTGAACTGCTTCTGCTTTTGCTCATCTTTCTGTTTTTTCTTCAAACAATTCACACAAATGTCCATCTGCTCCTGCCAGCCTTCTTTTGCCATGGGCTACCAGGCCATCTCTGTCGGGCACTGAAACACATTGTCTTGCTTTTTCTCTGTGTTGATATATTGCATCATTTCTTCATACTTCCCTTTCTGATCGGCCAGAAGTCGCTCACATTTCCTTTGACACTCCTTCTTGCTCTTCTGTAGGATAATCTTCTCCACTTCAAGCTGTGGGTCCTCCACCACATGCCACTCCTTATCTTCTATGGATGCCATTAGCTGTTGTAGTGATAAAGAGAACCTGCACCCCCTGGGAACCAGCCCTTAGTGCAAAGTAATCACTCTTAATCACCTTCCCACACAAGTAAGGTTATACGAAGCACAATGAACTCAGTCTGGAAGAAAGCCAATCACACAGAATATATGATGCTTGCATTTATTATCTACAGTGTCTAATGAGAACTAAGCACCAATTTACAATAATATGGAAATTATATGTGCAAGCTGTATAATGCCAATTGTCAATCACAGATGAATATGCAATTATTTTGTTTTACGCTCCTATAAAATGTAGATGAAGGTACGATCAGATCACACCCGGGACCCTCGCCGCTACAGGTGCCCGGCACTCCTCGAGAGAGGAGGGGAGGAATGACCAAGCCCCCCACAGTCCTACACCAGAGCGGGGGTGTGATGCTAGGAGTCTCGGCCCAGATAGTGCACAAGTGGTCGTCCAGGCACTGTTCCTCTTAGTACGCGTGTCTCACCAACAGCCCAGGATGAGTCCCTGCCTCACTGGTCCAAGTATAGTTCTCTTATTAGGGGCTGCACGTCAATCATCATGACGTATCAGCTCTTCGAGAAGCTTCTAGACTCTCCCTTCCGGGCAGTAAACATGTTTTCACTTGGAAAGTTACAAGACTGGAAACAGCCAGTCTTGGCTCCCAGGCTTCGTGCACGTTGTTTTGGGAAGGTCTGCATTTTTGCCTTATCAGTGCACCTGACTCGCAGAGCGAAGACGAGCAAGGCTGTGCAAAGCTGTGCCTGGCTCCCAAGGGATGCGTAGAGCCTCTTGCAAATGCTGAAAGTTTATGTCTTCAGGAAGGGCCTTCGCAGTTAACCCCTTACAAGCATGCAGGCTCACCCAGTTCGAGAGGCCTGGCTGATTTCAGCATTTTCCTCCACGCTTCGAATAAGCTCTAATACACACAAGATAGCTCAGTAGGTTAGTGCAAGTGCAGGTTACTGCAAGCGCTTAGACGCTTATCACGACAGCTGTGGCTGTAGGTCATTGTCAAGTATCATAGGTCACTCTCGCTCATATGGAATTATCTTCTTTCTTCTTACAGCCAACACCACTGATTGTAATTTACCATACTGTGCTCTTTCCCCCCAAACACTATTGAGTAATGCTGATACTGACCATCTTCTTTATATGTGGGCCTGTTCATGTCCTTCTCTGGTGCACACAACCTGAAAGCTTGTTGGTGTCTTTTGACAATCTCTGACATGCATTTGGCTTACACTACCCCTTCCACTGACATTTTGTTCACTGCCCGTCCAAGTGGACACTGCACAGTCACTGTTCTTCTGAAATCCAGTTTGTTTCTTGCCCCTTTGTCTGGGCATGTCCCCCCTATGCTGTCAGGACCCCGTGTGTGTGTGTCAGAGTGTCGGTGGTACACGTAGCAGCTGCTGTCACCATAGTCTTTGGGAATATCTGCACCCTGCCTTTTTCCCCCTTGAGCCACCTATTTGCCAAATCTGTCATTGCAACACTTTTTTCCAGAATGTCCTACTACCCTTTGCTGCACAGTTGCCTCCCCCAGTACCTAGCCAACAAGTGTATCCTCCCTCTTCCTCTCCCTCCCCTTTCTCATAAATAGATAGAGCCACCCCCACAGCGTTCTGTGTCATCCACCCCAACCACCACAGGCACTGGTGCTAGCACCTCACTTGCCTGCCCCTCAGTGGGTTCTTCCTCCTCCCACTCCTTGCACTCCATCACTGGCCCTGTTTTTCTCACTGTCAGCCATGCGTCATCAGCTGTATTCAGAATGTATGCCCACCCCTGGGTGGACCTTCACTTTTCCTCCACATACAACTTCCCTTCCACCATCCTCATCACCCTGCCTGGCAACAGCCACCATATTGTGGCCCTCATGAAAGTTTGTGTAAGCATTACTGCAAAATCTGAGGGTCTCTGATCCCTCCCTATTTTTATCCCCTTTTTCATATCTTTGTGCTTTGCATGTGGTTCAGCACTATTTCACCTGTCCCTTCCCTGCGGTACCATTTATAACGGCTGTTCCTGGGTGACCATCACCTCCTTATTCCTTTGTAACAACTGGGGGACCACATCCAAATTGTCCACCATGCTCCTCAACCTCTCCAGCAATGCCCCTGACCCCGATTTATATGACAAATCTGCCCTTGCCTCTTGCCTGGTCAGTGGACAGGCATCTGCCATATAGTAACCGAAACTGTGATCTGTAACTGTAACCTGTAACTGTAATCTGAAACTATAAACCAGTATCAATCCTACTGCATGTTAAGTCAGGTTTCCTGGCTCACATTCCTACCCTGTGCCCTTTACAGCATTGACCCGACACTGTCTCTCCATGACAGGAGCTCTGACTGTATCACAGCTGCCTAAGAATGCTCTGACCTGATTGCAGTCCTGTAGTTGCCATTCCAACCCTTAACTTTTATCACTGCAGCACTCTGAGGCACTGCCTCTGTATTATTCCTAGAGTCCCTGAAGAGTCCAAATTCCACTACTCAAACACACAACAGGTACAGTGAAAAACACTTTTTTTACTTACCCGTTATATTGTTAAAATCCAAGTCATGTGTGTCAGGAAGGGGACCTCCCGGGGATCTGCACCATCTATTACAGGCTTGTTTGTCCTGCTCCCCATGATACCAGTGCTCATCCAGCTCCCCCATGCCACCTCAGGCATTCCAGACACTTGGACACAAATAATACAAAGGAGACCAGAAGTAGAGAGAAAATGGGCTGTACTGCAAACAAACACCAGTGCATAGGAGGGCTGCACAGTTGCCTCCCCCAGTAGGAGGGCTGCATTCTGCTCTGCCCCTCCCAGGCCTGGCTCATACTTATGTACAATGGAGTAGCAGCATGTATAATAATGAACAGGTTATTTTGCCGAACGGGGGAAGAAAGTACATTTTGCAACTGCAGGCTGTTTCTGCGAGGCATGGCTCTGACAGCCTTGGGATTTGAGCCAGCACTGTGTACTTCTCAGGAGGGGCTCTTAATGCCAGCAGTCTTAGGCATCACTGCATTCCACAGATCAGCTGTGCTCTGCTCTGCGACATCGCTTTGCATGGGTGTTCAGCTGTTAGGCCAGTCCCTTTCCAACTGATGAATCTCAAAGAAACCAAAGGAAAGTGCAGAATCAGAAAGATAAAAGCTTGCACATCTTTTTTTGCCCACATGTACAAAGATAAGATTTGGTTTTACTTTGTGCAAACATGTTTCTTGTCCGCACGCAGGGCATTGTGCCAGTTGATGTGAACTGCAAGTTTCTCGATCAAGAACATGTGATTACATCATACATTGCTCTGTGTGATGCAAACCATGCATTCCACTTACTTGTGCATTCACCTCACATCATGTTTACCATCAGGGGTAAGACATGTATGTCTATCTTGTGTTTGTGGAATAGTATGCAGGGACTGGCTAACTTGTCTGTGGCCTTGGCTACATAAACGAGTCCTGCCTCTAGTCTCCCTCACACCACCTTTGTTTGAAAGAGGAACATCGGCCACACCAGCAGCAGTACCACATGCAATACGATTATAGCAACCAGCTGCTGGACCAGCAGTGGCTGGAGAAGCACTCTCAGCAGGGACCAGCTCGAGATGGTGACAGGAGGTGATTTCCCACCATATGCAGCTAGCAGAGGAAGAAGTACACCACCACCAGAGGAGGAGAAGGACTGGAAGTTCACTTGAATCAGATCCACATCAGCAGGAGATAAAAGTCTTGGCATGCAACTGTCTGATGTCAAATTCCACGAGAGCACTTTCAACGGCCCAGCAGCTCTGCTTGCATTCAGCCACACCACCACTGAATCTGACTAATCTGAAGAAGTCACCATCATTAGCCAGTCGGGGGCATGGAGGACAATAGTGAAGAGGGAAGAACACACCTACAAATCCTGACCACCAGCTACCGACTCCACCACTGGACCAGCAACCACAACCACCAATGCCAGACCAGCAGTCGTCACTACCACAGCAAAACTAGCACCAGCCCCACCACTAAAACAGATGTAAAGGAAGCCACTTTAATCAACCAGGAGGATGACGAGGAAGAGGAAGCATGCTTTACAGAGTACCTGCCAGTGTCACCACCAGCACAGAAGAAGGGAAGGTTAGCAACCACCACCGAACCAGCAGCCAAAGGAATAGCAACCACTGGTAGCACCACCAGACCAGCATTTGCCAGATTAGCAGCCACCACCAGCACCACCAGCCCCACCGGACATGCAACCACCACTAGCGCCTATGGAACAGTAGCTCCCACCACCTGACAATCAGATGCTGGAACAGCACCACTGCCAGTACTGCCAGACCAGCTTCCACCACCAGCACTGGACCAGCAGCTGCAGCCATGACTGCCAGACCAGCAGCCACCAGCACCGGACCAGCTGCCACCACCACTACTACTAGACCAGCAGGTGCCACCACCACCACTGGACCAGAAGATCCTGCCATGACTGCCGGATCAACCGCCACTGCCATTACCACCAACAGTCCAGCATTCACCAGATCAGCAGTAAGTGCCACCACCATGGGGAGCAAATTATGGACCTGGAGCAACTTTGCAGGTCCACCTGGACTTCACAGGATCAAAGCTGCTTCAACATTCATCTGCCTCTGCTGCAGTCAAAAAGTGCAAAGGGGAGTCATGTCTGGCAAATGTTTGCTTGCCACATCAGCCATGTCCCTGCATCTAGAATTACGCCACATGATCCTCAAAAGTGTCAAGGGCCAAGCACCAGTGATGACCACATGCACTGCATCCACAACCTCCTCGACTATGACAATGATGACTACCACAGCTGCATTCACATCCACCACAGCTGCATTCACATCCGGCACTTTTCAAAGTACCTCAGCCAGGATCCTACAACCTCTGATGTTGATGACAATCACCACATTCAAACACAATTATCATGTGCCTGCTGTTCCTGCTCTATTGGGGTGTGGGATCCCAGTAGTGCCAACGCAGGGCTGCAAGTCATTACTTGGCTACATGATTTAATCATGCTGGTGCTGTGGGTTGTAGATGGAGAATGGCAAGATTGTGCTTCATAGTGGCTTGGCTGTCTGCAATGAACACACCAAGAAGCACCACCCTGAATAGTACTGAGCTGAAATGCATGAGGATGATGCATTAGGAAGACAAAAGCCTCTCCGCTACAGTGTGGACTGACAGGAACAGTAGGAGAAGGATGACACACACACAAACACACACACACTGACTAAAAACCCAGAAGAGACAATTGTGAGGGAGTGGTGGCGTTGGCAGGGTGAGGGGTACAAGAAGGCAGTCAGATGCCAATATTTTACCCACTGCCTCTCTTTTGTTTCACAGACACACTAACGCAAGCTGGCCAAAATGCATGTACAAAAATACAATTACATTTATTTAGGCCTTGCACAATTCTTATCAATTCAAAATCATAGGCAAGTAAATATCTATATATAGACTAATAATGTATACACATTCACTTTAATAACAATGCATATTTGACTAGAGCACTGACGTGTAGTAAGGTAAGTGAATCTAAGGCAAGGTCAGTAATAAACCAATTTGAGAATTAATGGGTCAAATCAAAGGAGTTACAACAAAATATGCAGTCTTATCATTAATGAGAACTATATAATTCACCACTGCAACCCACATTCTCCAGTGTTGCTGGAATATCCACCCTGAAAGATTGTGGCTGGAGGAAAAGTCAGTCTCTGAACACTAGCTGTAGATAAACATGTCCTCTTGTTTATCGCTATCCCTGAGCAGCGCTGCAGACACTCTGATTGACACTTACTGGGGGGATACTAAGGATTTTAGCAGCAACTCATGCTATTGCAGTCCACACATCCATCTACTATTCTTAGTACTGAGGGTTTGACCCTGTCAGTTCATGTATTTATCGTGTGCATGTGCCGCTACAGTCTCTGAGGCCCAAGCCTCAGGGCTGTCCTCCCCAACATGAGATAAAGAGTCTGATGCTTGAAAGGTGGCAGTAGCACAATTTTGATTTTTTTTTTCGTTTTTATTTAGCTTATGGTTTACTATTGATACCTTTCGGCTACACATTATATCAGACAAAATATGAAACAAATATCAAAAAAAGAGAAGAAAATAGAAATAAACAAATACTTATTAACAGCCCTATGTTACTTTAGTCAAGTGAAGGAAGTAAAAGTAGTTAAAAATGAATAAGAGCAAAGTAAAAACTGAATAACGAAAATGCCTCTATTAATAGTGCCACTGCAACATTTCCTGTCGATTTACGCTTTTATATCAGTAATTACAATAGGGCTTCATAATAGGTAGGTTTCTCTTTGGTTCAACAAATCCGCCCCATAATTGCCGGGCCGTAGTGACATAGACATATAATAATGTAATCAGATTCCACTCTGAGGGGTTTTAGTGGTGTACATTTTCAGGAATGCTGCTTTCAAGAAAGCCAACAGCACCAGTGTTAAGGAAATCCTGCACCCTGGGTTTAGTAGTGCCCACCAGTCTTCTGCGAACAGCACCCTAGATTCTTGGGAAAATTGGCACAGCAATTGTGTTCGAATGTCTTGCAGCACTTTAAGGTTAAGTGCTGTAGAGACTCCAAATCGCAGCCACATAAGCTACAAGTAAAGTCCTGCAAACTTGATGGAGAACTAGCTTCCAGCACTTCCCTCATTGAAAGCAGGATTAGACGGAAGCACATAAACTGAGTTCTCAAATAAGGGCAAGGAAATTTAGAAATGTGTTTCGGTACCTTGCCTCTGGCCCTAGATTCTGGAATCCTTTTCCCATATATTTTAAGTTTGTTTTTCTTCTTCTGTGTAGTAATCCAGTCCAAATCAAATAATCTTTGCTTCACTCATGTGGGGTTCTTCACTAGGTCCTCCTCCTTTAAGTTCATGTGCTTCAGAATAATACTGCAGATCTTGTTCCATTCTTTCAGGGAGGGCTCTGAATCTTCTGTCAGGGCCTTTTCAGTATGTAAAGCGTCCTCCCTCGGTTGGCATAATGCACTTACGATATAATGATAGTGTCTTCCATGAGCATAAGGCCAACATTGAAGTGAGGCCCAACTCAGACATAATTGACTGAATTGGTGTGCACTTCGGCAAGGACAGGACACCTGCCCAAAAAATACCCTCCAATTTGAGCCATAGTTCAAATGACAGAGAAAATGAGGTTTCCGCTCCGCATGTTAGTATGGGCATAACCTTCATACGGTAAAAGTCGATGATCGGCAGCAAGGTGAAATTGCAATATCTCTTAAGTAACCTGCCTGCCTGGGTGGCCAAAGTCTTCACTTTACTGAACAGAGAGTTCTCTTGGGGCACGTCATTCCTGCTATTACTCAAGCGCATACCTAGATATGTCAGAGAGTCCACCTCCTGAATTTTTTCCACGTTCTGGAACCAAGTCTTCTTTTGACCTTTTGTCACCATTGTGCGGCCTAGGGTGAGGATACTAGATTGTTTTGCTTTAATGTTTAATGAGTTAGCTTCCACATAGCCAGCCAGTGCATACAATTGCCTATGTAGACCAATATGGGTCTGTCTATGAGCACCAGGTCATCCACATTATAGAAGATGGCTAACAGGGTATCCTGCAATCATAGGAAGAAAGCTTCTGATATTATCAAAAGCTTTATCAATGTCCGAAATGAACAAATTAAAAACTGCTGGAGCTAGTGTGCAGCCCTGCTTCAAACCTTTTGCTGTTTTAATAGGTTCTGAGAGGTTGCCGACTTTGTCCAAACTGACAGACAATGACGTGTCTGAATCTAGCTCCTTCGTGGATGCTGTGATGTACTGTGGACAGTCCCAGGCTTTAAGTTTGTCCGATAAGATCGATCTATCTACAGTGTCGAAGGCCTGGGCCAGGTCAATCGATGCTAAGTATGTTGTTGATGAATTAAGGGCTTTGGCTCTAGTCTTCAAGATGTTAATAATGAAGAGGTTGAAAGCTGTGCCGATACCATTGATGAAACCGGCCTGCCAGCGATAGAAGTGCTGAGTTTGCGTACTCCAGGCCATTAGTGCTTTTAATATACAGCCGCCAAAGATTTTTCCAATTGCATCACGAAGTGCAATAGCCCTGAAGTTGGCCAGATCGAACCTGTCGCCCTTCTTAAATATGGGCACAATGATTGAAGATGTCCATGAAACAGATACTTTTCAGCTTTCTTAATCTGGGCAAACAATTCACACATAAAAGACGCCCAGGCTTCTGGATTCTGTCTCAGCATCTGGTTTGTTATTCCGTCTGGCCCCGGGGCCATCAAATTACTTTTCCCTCTAATCATGTTCAAGATTACCTCCTCGTCAGTCAAAAAGGTCCAGTCCTCCTTGTTTGGGGTTTCTTCAATAGCTGAACCTTTATTGGTAGAAGTGAATAGCATTGTAAAGTGGGTGACCCATGCTTGCGTAGACACTGAATTGATAAGTAAAGAGTCTTGTGGGGCATCAATCGCATTAATTAAGCACCATGTCTCCGCCATGTTTTTGGAGGTGATGTTTTTTAGCATTCTTTCAGCGTTTTACAGAAGCATAATGCATTTGAGACTTGACCCAGTTTTTATAATTGTTGGTGCCATCTTTTTAGTTCTTCCTTTGCCTCTAGTGTCCCACTCTTTAATGCGCTTTCTCCTGAATTTGTTAAACGCCTTTTTGTTGATTGCCAGATTGGAATCATTGCAGTGGCGGTCAGTGAATGATGGTCCCAGGCCTCTGATCAAGACTCCTCATAGGCCTTAAACCTTTTTGTATAGTTCAACGCAGTAACCACCTGGCTGCCATCATCAGTGGTTGCTTGGGCTTGGAATAATCTAGTAAGGGCTGTGATTCCTGCCGATGGGATTCTCAGCCTTGTCCGTCCTGCTGTCACTTCGATGTTAGAATATGTACGGTCAACATGGCCCATTCAGTGCCTTTTACACATTAAAGTTAGAATATTATGATCACTGGCTTTCATAATCTGCACCTCCATGCATGTCATGTTTTGTTGGATTTGTTCTGAATCAATAAGTCAGGATCTCTCTTTCACGTAGGTCTTGGTGGATTATCACCCTTTATAACACCATTTACCATCAATATATTCCGTTGGGCCAGTTCACTCCTCCACTGCCAACCTCTTACAGTACGAGGATCACCGTTTAATGTGAGATCTCTTATAAAGTCCCCCTTGTTGCAGAAACAATGGATGTTAAGGTCACCACAGATTATGATATCCAAATTTGGCCATTTTACCAATGCTTCATCAATTCCTGCCAACAACGGTCTCGATGAAAGTGGTCGATTTTAGCAATGCAGTATTCCCGTACAGGTTCATTAATAAACACGTGTGAGTGGTAAGGGCCCACAACTGTCTTACCGTCAGAGTTAAGACCTGGATTAACAGAGTGAGGTTACTTTCCGCTATAAATTCCAAACTACTGTCTTTTTTTATTACCGTTAGTAACCCTGCCGTTGGTCTTCCTCTGGGCCCCTTTTCAGCTGAGTTTAAATAAACTGAAAACCCATCCAGTGTTGGGGGTTCCCAAAGCCAAGTTACCTGTAAACATATCACATCACAGGTATCAAAGTCCAGTTCTCCCTTTGTGAAAAGATGCGAGAAGCCTCTTGTGTTACAACTGCAAAACACCATGGCCTGAGGCTTCTCCTCAGGATCTAGCTATTATAACCAATCTGTCTTGCTGGCTAGTGCACCGGCCAGCAAGGACCAGTTTTCTTCAATCGGGATCCTGCAGTTTTCTTTGAATCTTACCTTTTCATTTCTCAGGCTTTATTTTCCCCTTGACCGTGATGTGCAGGCTCCTGTTGCCTTTAGAAAGACAATTGATCTAAATTCTGAGGAGTAATGTCTCCTTTAGGTCAATCCACTGTCTTTGGAATCCGGAGCAAGAAGTGTCAGGACGCTGAAGTCCTTGAAGGCTCCCGGTCTTCCTCAAGGTCTTGGAATCCTAGGGTGGCCGATTGTGAATTATAGGCATATAGTGAAAAGCCCATAGGCAATAGGTTGACCGCCTCTGACAATAGATGACTTTTAATCAAAACAGAGGATAGATATATAATTTATTTATTTATTAAGGTGTTATAGCTTAACATAAGCTTTTCACGTATAAATCAATAAAACAATTTACAGAATAAAGTGCTGTTATAATTTCATTAAACATATTCATAATAAAGAAGCAACATTTAATATAATAAATTAACCAAGGAAAAATAAGATAAGAAAACTAACTGCGTTAAATAAGTAAGTAAAATAAATGTTCTTATGCCAAAGTAATGTTGAGAATAGAGAGTGAATTTGAATTTGAGATTTCCTCTCAATTACATTTCAACAATCCCTTAACATTTGTACTTTGTACATCTCTTTACATAATGACTTTGTCCAAGCAATTTTCCTATGTAAATTCAACCAAGAAAAGATCTCTTGAATGTACCCTTCTGAGGCTTGGTGTATGATGAATTAGCATCAGAACATTGGATCTATTCAAGAGTAGGTCATCCTCAATGAAGAGGATCCTATCCAACAGCAGGAGGAAAGTATCGTTACCCATTGCTCTAGTGTACAAACTGTCTTGACCTCTTGTTCCCTGGGCCTCAGGTATTTGGCACTTATCTGCTAGGTTGTGGGATGCGTTCCAGATTTATCATTCATATCCTTTCGTCTCTCTTCCAATGTCATAAACTGTCCCAAAAGTATCTCTTCCCGATTTTGCCCCTTTCTGCCTGTGTAAAAATTACACTGCACAGAGTTCAAGGCATTGGCCTTTGATGTCACTCTTTCTTTAGCGCCAACAGGTGGCCAGCAAGGCATCTTTTCAAGGAGCGATCCACTAGTCTTATGCCGTGGGATCAGTGATCCATCATATTCGTTGTGTCCCTCACTGGCCACATTGTTTGAAACTGCCTCTTCAATGACAACACTGTGCCATGTCTGGGGCAAATCTAAGCCAATATCTAAGCCTGAGAAGCAATCTGTAGTCTGATCTTCAGTGATCGTATAGGTGGATAAATTAGTTAGGTCCAAAGTGTTGTCAATATCACAGAATTCATAGGCCTTCTGGCATTCCTTCCTTGTTACTTGAACATGGAAATTAGCTGGAGCTGACGTGGTCACTTTTGGCTTTAATGATGTTTTGCACTCTGAAGTCTCACAATTCCGGTTACAGGCCGGCAAGTTTTTCACTTGGGTCCTAGATCTTAGTACCCACCTTTTTACCTGACCTACTACGCATTACTGTTTGCTCTGCATTGTGTTAAACTAGGGTGTTTTTCTCCCCTCGCAGGA
This sequence comes from Ambystoma mexicanum, assembly GCF_040938575.1. Taxonomy (NCBI): domain Eukaryota; kingdom Metazoa; phylum Chordata; class Amphibia; order Caudata; family Ambystomatidae; genus Ambystoma; species Ambystoma mexicanum. The sequence continues at coordinate 1,077,596,001 of NC_090935.1, read as the reverse complement.
TTCTCAAACTTAGGTGGCCTGACCTACTACGCATTACTGTTTGCTCTGCATTGTGTTAAACTAGGGTGTTTTTCTCCCCTCGCAGGATTCTCAAACTTAGGTGGCCCTGACCTACTACGCATTACTGTTTGGCTCTGCATTGTGTTAAACTAGTGCCCTCCACTCACTTCCTGTCTGCATACTCGTGGCGTCCGCTTCCCCTCCCACTCCATGGTGCTCTCTATCTCGCCTATCTACTCTAACTGCTTCTCCATTGACTATCCTGCTCTCCTCACTAAATCCGGTAGGAAAAAGTTTAAAAAGGACATCCTGGTCTCCAACCCAGGCCTCCCTATCGCTGACACCTACACGAGCGCCTGCTCCAAGGAAACTCTCACTGACATTCTCTTTTTCGTGCCTTCACCTGACCTATGGACCCCTCACATGGTCGCTGTGCTCTCTCCTTTCTCCACCTCTCCCATCAATGGTGGCACCCGTTGGGATGTCCTCTTGGCCCCTTTCCACTCCTCTAAAGCCATCATTAATGTCTATGCTAACGGGACCGTCTTGGTCCAAGGCCCTCAGGCCAACCTTCACCTCTTTGATAGACGCTTCCCATGCCTCATCAACTTCCTCTCCGCTCCCGCTGTCCCCCCTCCTCTGTCCTCGGCTACCTTGCCTCTCCCCTCCCTCCCTGCCCCTTCTCTTGCTCCCTCTTCAACTCCTTCTCTAACACCTCCGCAGGGCGTACCTCTGATCTGTACCCCTCCCCGGAAGTTTTTCAAGGGTGGCAACCTTCTCCACATTGCCACTCTAAATTCTCGCTCTGCCATCAAGCACTCCTCTGATATCTGTCGCCTTCTTGAGGAACTGGACCTCGACGTCCTCGGTCTCACTGAGACTTGGTTCACTGCCAGCTCTGCCACCAGCTTCGACACACTCCTATCTGACGGCTACAAGATCCTCTCCGTGCCCAGGCCCAACCGTTCAGGGGGTGGTGTTGCCCTTATCTTCCCTGAGTGGATTCCTGCCACTGTCATTCCTACGCAGACCTACTCCTCTTTTGAATGTCTTGTCTGCCGACTCTCTCTCTCTCCTAGCCATTCCCTTACCGTGGCTACTATCTATCGGCCACCTGGTCAAATTTCCTCCTTCCTCTCTGAGTGGGCTGACCTCTCCTCCTCACTCCTGTCCTCAACCACCCAACTCCTCTTTCTCGGTGACTTCAACATCCACCTCGATGCCTCCTGTCCCCCCACTGGTCTCTTTCGCGAACTCTGCAACTCTCTCTCACTCTCTATTCTCCCATCTGGGCCTACTCACTCTGCAGGGCACACTCTTGATGCTCTGATCTCTTCTGACCTTCCCCTCTCCCTCCCTCTCTCCACTCCTCTCTCCTGGAGCGATCACTTTCTCCTATCCTCCCACCTCTCCCTCCCTACCCCACAGGCAAAGCCACCCTCTTCACTGCCACCCACCTTCTCGGTCATCCGGCCCATGAAGCGCGTGTCAGTTGAGGCTTTCGCTGCTACCTTCTCGCCCCCTCCTCCCCCCCCGGCTGACTCCCACCCTGACACAGCCCTCTCCATGCTCTATTCCTCTATATCTGATACTCTCGATATCCTTGCCCCCGTCATGAGAATCCGCCTGAAGCCCAAAGCCAAATGTAACTCCTGGTATGACTCGGATCTCGTCACCCTAAAACGCAAGTGCAGGGTGGCAGAGAGGAAATGGCGTGCTTCATGTTCATCCTCTGACAAACTGGCCTGCCGCCTGCTCCAAAGGCAATACCGGCTCTCCGTTCTCACCAAGAAGAGAGCCCTTATCCAAGCCCGCATCTCTGAGGCATCTAACAACTCGGCCGAACTCTTTAAAATCTGCAAGGAGCTGGCCAACCCTGCTGCAGTCTCTACCTCTCCTGTCCCCTCCCAGGCCCTCTGCACTGCACTGGCCTCGCACTTCATCTCAAAAACTCAGGACATCCTGTCCTCGCTCTCCTCCGCTCTCCTCCCTCCCTCTCTTCCCGGCTCTTCCTCTTGCTCTCTTGCAGCAGCCCCTCCGCCCTCCTTCTCTGCTTTTCCACCTTTTTCTGCTGATGAGGTTTCCAGACAAGTCCGATCTATGAAAGCCTTGTCTAAACAGGTTCACCCCTGTTCCTCCAAAACCATCAAGGACCACATTGACTCCCTGGCTCCTGCCCTGGCTGACTTTTGCAACCACTCTTTCGCCTCTGGAGTCTTCCCATCCCCCCTCAAGCACTACCTTGTGCACCCCCTCCTCAAGAAACCCTCTTCCGACCCCTCCTGCCCGGCCAACTATCGCCCAATCTCCATTACTCCCTTCCTGGGCAAACTCCTGGAGAAACTGCCCATCTCCCAGCTTAACCTCCATGCTGAATCTGTTGGTAATCTTCATGACCATCAATCCGGCTTCAGAGCAGCCAGAAGCACGGAAACTGCTCTCCTGAACATCTGTGAGGACCTGCTCCTTAACCTCGATTCCAACACTCCCTGTGTTCTCATTCTGCTCGATCTCTCCTCTGCCTTTGACACTGTCAACCATGCCATCCTGCTCAACCGTCTCCGTGATAACCTGGGTATTACTGGTCAGGCTCTGGCATGGCTGACCTCTTTCCTTTCCGGTCGACCCTCCCAGGTCCAAATGGGCTCCTTCCTCTCTGACATCTTTTTCTCCACCTGTGGTGTCCCCCAGGGATCCAACCTCTCTCCCTGGCTTTTCAAACAGTATCTGGCACTCCTTGCCCACCGCATCGCCGCTCTCTGCCCCCACTTCCAGTGCTATGCGGACGATACCCAGCTCATTTTCAGGCTACCCTCGGCCTCCTCCTCTCCTTCCCTCATCTCCGACTGTCTGTCTGCTATCCAGGAATGGTGTGCTGCCAATGACCTCTGCCTTAACGCCAGTAAGACTGAGATTCTACTCATCGGCACACCCACTCCCTCCTTCCCTGCAGCTCTCTGGCCGGCCTCCCTTGGCCCCCTTCCCGCCCCTACCTGCAAGGCTAAAAACCTCGGGGTCATCTTCGACTCCACACTCTCCTTCTCTCCTCATATATCTGACGTCTCTAAGAAGTCACACTACCAGCTGCACCTCCTCAGAGGTATTCTTCCCTTCCTCTCCTTCCCCCAGAAGCTCACTGTCTCCCGAGCCCTGGTTCTCTCAAGGCTGGACTACTGTAACAGCCTCTATCTTAATCTGCCTGCCTCCACTCTCCGCCCTCTGCAACTTATCCAGAACAGAACTGCGAGACTTGTCCTTGGCCTCAAGCCCAGGGACCCTATCTCTCCAGGACTGAAATCTCTTCACTGGCTCCCAGTGGCTGCGAGGATTAAGTTCAAAACCCTCTGCATTGTCCACAAGGCCTTCTGGGGCCTGGGGCCTAAATACCTTCAACTCTCTCTTCCTAAATATCTTCCTTCACAAGCCCTTCGCTCATCCGTCTCCAACTCCCTCATGGTCAGCCGCTTCTCGAAGCAACGAGCTGGGGGTAGATCTCTCTCCACAGCAGGGGCCTCCCTCTGGAACAGCCTTCCTGCCTCCCTGAAACTTGAGGAGAACCATCTCCGGTTCCGGAAGTACCTCAAAACCTTCCTCTTCGCTTCTGCCTTCTCTCTCCCTCTCCCCTGCTAAACCTGCTTAACTCCCCACTGAATTCTGCACTAAACCTGCATCTGGGCCACTCTCAGCGACCTCGGTCCAGGGCCCAGCCACTCTCCACTTTCACTGCCTCCCTAGCTCCCCCTGCACTGTGGGACTGTCACTGTATCCCTACAGCCCCCCTTCCCAGCACTTCTCAGCACTTGTTCTGCACTTACCTCCCACTTGCCACCAGCTGGCCCTTTTTATTTATTATTTATTATTTTATTACGCCACTTACCTTGTACTGCACTTCCCCCCCACCTCCTCCCCCTGCACTTTCTCCTTTTCCCCTTACCTCTGCACTTGCGCGATCTGAATGACACCTGGCCTAGTAGGATCGTTTGTCTGTCTTCCCCTTGTTTCCCTCCCTCCCTGCCTCGTCGCGCCTTGAAACACTTGTGTATAGGCGCGTTACAAATACCATATCATATCATATCATATCATTTACTGCTGTAATTGAAGAGGAAGGACTCTTTATAGGTTTTACTATGTTCCCCTCTGGCTACTTGTCTTCATCCAGTTTTAGTTCCAAAGCCTCTTATTTCGCTTACTGGGAAGTTTTCCCAACCAAATGTGCAAGCTTTCCTTCTCCAAGTTTTGAGAAAATCTCGAATCTTTTCTGAGGTTTGGGCATGATTGGAGCCTCCAGTATTGCCATCTCTAAGGCTCTGTCAGTTATTGGACCCTCTGGTAGTGATGGGCCAAGGATGTGTCTTTTAGCAGATAAGTTAATCTCAACATTACTTTCAATAAACTCTTTGTTGTATGAGGTGCCCTCTACGGGCTTCAACGCTGGGCTATGGATGAGACCCCTGGTGTTTGAAGGTACTGGAGCCATGGGTGCAAAAACACCCAGCTCTCCCATTGCGGAGTTCATAGATTCAGGTAGCGTCCTAAGATCCTGATCTCACTGCTCTTCTTTTCGTTGTTTGGCCAGCTCAGATCTCCTCTTATTATTTTTTGTTAATAATAGGGTCCTGTATACTGTGAAGTATCTCCATTATCTGAGCTGTTTTTTTGTCCAGGTTTCCTTGAAGAGAGGATATAAACCCCTCCATGAAGATGAACTTGGTGTGAAGCACAGCCATGACTGTAGTCTAGTCCTTTATCTGATCACTTATAGATTCGTACAACTTAATGAAGGGCGACATTGTGATAGACAAAGCTGCGATCATGCCTGCGTCTATCGAGGGTTTGGTAGCCAACTGGTCCTCGAACTGTGCAGCTGCCATGTCCAGAAGCAGGTCTTCGTCCAAGTGCTCAGGGTGAATTCTATCCATAGAAATTGGAATGCTCAGATCACCACTTAGTCTCTCACCTCTACTTGTTCTCTCACTACAATTGGGGGATCCTTGAGCCCTGTCGGCTTCACACCATTTGGTGTGTTTGCCTACATGGCTAGGCCAAGTTAGTTGGGGCGTGTTCTCAGAAGCACCTCTTTTGCGGGTTACTCTGAGATCGCTGACTTCTGCCAAGCGGGGTATTAAACTATTAGAGTTAGCATGGGGCAGATTGTGATTGGGTGGAGAGCAGCTTGAGGCTCCTTCTGCCCTTCCGTTATGCTTACCTCCTCTTGCAGGCCGATTCATCTGCTAATGTGAAAGTAGTCATGATGTGACCCCCGCACTGCTTGTAATTGGCAACTGACTCTTTTCCTTCTGAGGCTGAGGGCTGGATCGTGCTGCTTCTACCAATTTGTAATTGGCTATGTCCTCTTTTTCCAGAGGGGTCACTTTAGGTTTGGATTTCAAGTCACTCCTTCCATGGAAGAAACGCTGCTTGGACAACAAAGTGTTTGCAGAGAGACCACTAGGCTGCCATACAGATTTGAGTGTCAGTTGACCAGGTTCTTTTTATCAGAGCCTTTGTTGGTAGTACCAAACCTAAAAATCGAGCTATTGTCTCATTCCCCAGAAAGCTCTGACAGCACTTTACAGTTGTTAGGCTTCCTGGCTCAAAAACGTGTTCAGATGTGTTAGCTGCAGTGGTCAGCGGCTCTTCCTGGGAGTACAATGCTCTCAGCGTTTCCAGGGTGTTTTCTGGTGATGTTGTTCTCGCCCCATTCTCAACTGTTACTTCAATTGGGCAGAGTCTTTCAAATCCTGCAGCCCAACAACTCTGCCTTCCGCTTTGGTGCAGTTGTCAAGGCTCCCCTCCCCATCTAAGCTCTCTAAGGCCTTCAGTGAAAGCACAGGGCTGATTTCAGCTTGGTGGTGGGGAGTGGTCTGTTGGTCGAGCGACCACTCCATGATTTCCAGTAGGAGCTTCTGTTCCGTTAGTATGGGCCTTGTAGGACCTGTGGGCAGCCTGCACTCCCACATATCAAGCCTATGTGGAAAGTCTAATCCTCCTCTTCAGAGAGCCTTTAAATTGGGTACAGGCTCGTGGGAATGTCTACACCCTGAACTTCAGAGAACGGGGGTAAGCTTGCGCAGATGTTAATAGCAAATATGGGATCGCAGAACTTACTTGGAATGAAGTAGGAGCTGCTGGCTACTTCCTGATTCCAGATTCCAGATTGTGGACTGCAGACTGGTCCACCACTTTCCAGCCACTTTGCGGGAGATTCGCGGTCCTGCAAGTTTTTGAAGCTGGTGAGGGGATGCAGCACACAGTGCCTATTCCTGAAGTGATGTTAAACGCAGTCCATTTGATCCAAGTAACGAATCCACAGCAAAAGTAGCTCAAACACAGCAGTCACAGCAGTCACATAGAGCAGAGATCGTGACTGCAGACTGCTCAACCACTTTCCAGCCACTTTGCTGGCAGTAGCACAATAGATTTCTGCAATTACCGCAAAAGGGAGACCTTCCATCACCCTCGACTGCCAACGTGGGCCACTGCTTGTGTTGGGGAGGACTTCATGTAATTTGTCTGTATTGAGGCAGGATGCTCTTCTGGGAAAAGAACAGACACAAGCTCCCAGAACCGTGGGTCCAAAAGAGTGGTAGTAAGGTATATGTCATTATTTATATTTGCACATATCTGTGGGTCTGCCTGTAAGCACATCAGCATTTTCCTGCACAGCATCCACAGTTCCTCATTCTCTGCATCCTCTTGTACTTCACCCTCATGTAGCATATTCTTCAGGCTTCTTTGAACAAAAACAATGAGTGGTATGGTTTCATGCAGGCATGCTTCCTCGTGACTCACCCTCCCTGTTGTCTACTTAATGTTGGCTAAAGTACCTTGCAGACAACGTGAATCAAGAGCCACTGGCTTGCTAACAGAGTACTGCTGCCTATTGTCCCGGCTTGTCGGGGTGCCATGCAAGAGTCGTTTATGGTAAGGCATTGTTAAAGGAGCATTTCTAACACGTGGAGGGTGTAATTCCAGTGAGTGGTGACCTCCATCTTTATCCGGAGATGTGGCAGTTGATGTGTGTCTTCAAAGAGGGCCAATGCATTACGGGCAATATAGGAGCCGTTGAAATGTACTTTTATCTCATAAGTGCACAGCAGCATTTCGGCAAGGGTGTTGTCTTTTAGCAACGGTGATACAACAAGGTTGATCACATGCACAAAACCTTAATTGTGGGTTATATCAGAGTGAAAATGTGAACCAAGCCATTCTTCAATAACCCATTCGTGTTTTGTGCAAGTGCCGGATACCCTGTGTGACACAAGAATAAAGCTCTGCAAATAGAGCATGGTGTATTGCTGCTGGGTGTTTGAAGATGTGCGTGGATTGCTTGGGGACCCGAAAGTACAGCTTGTTGTTATACCACCAGATTGCGACTTAGCAAAGGAGACCCAGTGCTTTCTTACAGCAATGTACTCACTGCTCTGAGTACTATTTGCACATGTCAGAGGTGAGGTGCAACTTCTCCGCCTCTGACTCTTGCAGTGTGTTGTGCAGCTCTTCCACCACCTTTTAATACAGATCTGAAAGACAATCCCTGATAAATAATGGCAAATTGGAATCGGCCGCCTTGGTACAGCACATGACATCAGCCCTGTTTCTCAACAAAGAAGAAGGACAGCAGATAAAAAGCTAAAATCTTTGCTATGAGATCCTACAGTGGCTGGCCATTGGGAGGTTTACAATCATAAGGCATTTGTTTCTCCAAAGCTTCAGTAAGCGTTGGCTGGTGTATGTTGCCCATATGGTGCATTGTTGTTGTTGTCGCACTTGCGCCCCATGTTGGTTGATCCTGCACTTGGGGCCCACTGGTGCCCTCCTCTTCCTGTCTGCTTGGCTCCATACCCACTTGTGGTGGTTTTTCATGTGGGCTATTTGTCCCATTGAACTCAGATATGACCCTGCCTTGCCCTGTTCACTTCCTGTTTGCATATAGAACAAACTGTATTGTTTCTACTTGTTTCGTTCCCAATTTAGTAAGTCCACATTGCTGAAAATATGTGGCAGGGGCTGCTGCTGACATCAGTTTGTGGGTGTGTGGTTGGTGCCAGTGGAGTTGGGGTCTGGGCTTGCTGTTGCTTAGTGTTGCAGAGGTTGCCAGACTCTGCTCAAAGGACTTCCTCATGTTCTTCAATCACAGAGAATTCTTCCACTTCTGACTTCTCAGAGTCATCAGACAGACACGGTGCATTTGATGTTGCTCTGTGTATTTTTTCTTTTGTTGGGGTGCCAGGCTCCCTCCGCTAATTCTGCCTGCGATGCCACAATCTGTGGCCAGTTTGTGTTTTTCATGACAAACAAAGCCACCCGTCACAAGAGACACTGGGGGGGCTGTCGGACATACAATGTGTGAAGGTGGCCATGTTATATGATCGTGTTCTGTGAAAAAGCAAAATACAAGACTATTAGCAGCTTCACCACTGTACAAACATTTCCTGGGGAAAGGGCCATGTGGAAGCATGACACAACACAGCTCAAGAACAAGCCACTCCTGAAATGCATGAGGGATATACAAGTTGGCCCAGCCACTCTACACACATTTTAATTTCAAGTGGGAAAAGTCCCTGTGGAAGAATGACACAACATAACTCAAGAACAAGCCGCCCTCCTCCCCCTAAATGCACGAGAAATATATTGGTTGACCCTGACAACCTACACACATTTTAATAAAAGTGGGGAATGGCTTATGTGGAAGCATGAAACAACACAACTCAAGAACAAGATGTGCCCCTCCACAGATGCATTAGACACACAAGTTGGCTCAGACACTCTGCACACGTTTCTATGGAAGTAGGGAAAGGGCCCTTTGGAGGTATGATACAACACAACTCAACAAGCCAACCCCCCCAAATGCATTAGAGATACACAAGTTGGCCTGGCTATCCTACACATATTTCTATGATAGTGGGGAAAGGGCCATGTGGAAGCATGACACAACACAACTCAAAAAGCATGCCCCTCGAATGCATGACAGATACAAAAGATGGCCCAGCCATCCTACATACATTTCAGTGTAATTGGGGAAAGGGCCATATGGAAGCATAACACACAAAACTCAAGGACAAGCCTCCCACAAATGTATGAGAGATACACAAGCTGGCCACACCACACTACACACATTATAATGAAAGTGTGGAAAGGATCATGTGAAAGCAGGGCGCAGCTCAAGAACAGCCCACCCCCCAAATGCACAAGTAATACAGAAGTTGGCACCACAACCCTACTGATATTTCAATGAAAATGTGTAAAGGGGCAAGTGGACGCATGACACAACACAACTTTAGAACAGTCACCCTCAAATGCATGAGAGATACAAAAGTTGGACCCATCACCCTATAAACATTTCAAAGAAATTGGAGAAAGAGCCGTGTGGAAGCATGGCACAACTCAATGCACAAATAAGTCGCACCCAGATGAATGAGAGATACAGAAGCTGGCCCCACCACCCTATAACATTTCAGTGAAATTGGGGAATGGGCCGTGTGGAAGCATAACACAAAGTAACTCAAGAACAAATGGCCCCCCAAATGCATGAGAGATAAACAAATTGGACCTTCCCTCTAAATGCATGAGAGATACACAAATTGACCATGCACCCCAAATGCATGATAGATGCACCAGTTAGACCCACCCCAAATGTGTGAAAGATACAGAGAGATAATTACACTGGGTTAATTTAATTAACCACACTTACCAATGCAATGAGGTGCCGCAGCAGTACAAGCACAGTGTAGTAGTAGTTGCGGTCATCATCATCATAGGGTACTGGGGAAAGGGTCACGTGGAAGCCTGAAACAACACAACTGAGGTCAATGACAGAGACAGCCAACTGCTACTGAATACACAAGACCAAGCACACATAGTTGTATTAGCCTGGTGAGGCAGCAGGTCAGTTGTAGGAGTGCAGCTGGCAGTGGTGGCAGTGTTGCTGGTTATTCATGTGCTGTTTGCTGCGGCAGCACTATGATGCTTGTATGTATTTGTGCTGGCACTGGCAAAAGCAGAATCACTGTCAGCAGATTCTCCTGTTGGCATTGCAGATTAAAATCACTTAACAGCTTTATGGCGATGGTTCAGAGTTTTCAAGAGAATCATCTCATTTGAGGGCCATTGTGCAATGGCTTTCCAAATGGGTGAGAGGGCCTGTATTTCTGATAATAGAAAGGTGGATTGGAAGCTGGCAAGGTTAATAGATTACACTTGATGTATAATAGTTGATGGCACATTGAGCTCCCCATCATGTGTGTTGCAGCATCAAAGCTTCAACAGCATGTGCCACCTTGGGCTCATGGTTTTGTAGCAGTTACACAGATAAATGTACTTCTTTGAGTGCTGCCATTGCAAAGAGCAAATATAAAATTGGAAATATGTAATAAACTGTACACAGTGCTCTGTATAGGAACTGTGAAGGAATCACAGACAAGAGGTTCAGGTTTGGTCCACAGAATATGTATTAACTCTAAAAACAGGATGGAGTAAGGCCTAACTTGCCCTATGGGATTTCCCTACCTAAAGAAAACTAAGGATATGATATGATATGATATGATTTGATAGTTTATTTATATAGCACCTATACACAATGGGCCTCATTAAAAGCTTGCCAGTCCGGGAACTACGGTACCGGTAAGCTTGCCGGTACCGTAGTTCCCGGACCGGCAAACTACGAGTTGTGCTTGCGGTACCTTTCTGCCCACCAGGTCGGACCTGGCGGGCAGAAAGGCACCCGCGAGCACAGCATGTTCTAATTCCAAATGGGAATGCGGATGAAAAGTATTCCAATCGGGCGTCACACACCAGACCAGGACCTTCACCCTTAGCCTTAGATGTAGCGTGCAATAAGAATGTTTTTTCTTTATTTTATGCAAATTTGAATTGAGCTGATACCAACCTGTCTCACACCCCCTTTTACAAATACTCCAGGTCACAATGGACCATGTACCAGGCCGGTGGGTGGTAACACAATATATATTTATGTTAATTTCAAAGAAATCATACAATTTATTTATATTGGGCAGCAATCACCAATGGGGTGATAATTAAAATGAAAACCACTGAAATACAATTGGGTAACCTTCTACAAGAACATAGCCAAAGCACAAATGAATAGGAGCACTTTTTCAATTAGGATAGATAGCACCTGAGTTAAGGTTTCCCCCTGCAATGTTCCGTCAAAGCACAATTAATCAAGTTCTGAGTGGATACAAAGAAGCAGCAAGGAGTCGGAAATATGAGGCATTAAACAAAATCCAAGGCAAAATAAGAGGCAAAAACGGATTTCAAAACCCTTTGCAATTGCTTAAAATGACACTCGGATTTTGACAAATAATTAATTATATGTGTGGTTAAGTAATGATGTACATATGTTTTATCACAGTAATAGGGATGTCATATCACTCGCAACTATCAAGCAATGTATCACAAATGGCATACAGTTCAAAAGCAATTTGAAAGTAAGAACCCTAGTGCAGTCAGAATCACATGTGTAAAAGTTGCATTTTCACCTTTTTTCAGTTTTAAATGTCAAAACCTTTTTTTCTAAAAAACAGGTTAAATACACAGAATCGGAATGCGGTTTTTAGGCTGGGGAAAAGATGCACATCACAGGGACACTATGGAAGTGAAAGAGTGGATATAGCTGAAGAATTGGGTGAGATTTTCAAGGTGGAATGAGATTCCGTTTAGGTAAAATATAGCGGTTAAGAAGAGAAAATCGGTTGTATAAAGGAAAGGCAAGTTCTACTTAAACTAAATTATCTAGACTATATGGTTAAAGAAAGACACGGTACACTCCAAGATTGATTTGCGACATCAACCTTTTCACCCAGTGTTCAACTTTATGTGGGAATTAATTTGATTATTCCAAATATGACTAATGACTTATGATCTATGTAAGGCAGAAATGAATAGAAAAGTGATGCTAATGCTTGGAGATCAATGACAAGATGCACAGAGAATTCTAACAGTTTTAACAAGGAATCAGAGTATGGATAGGATTAATTGAAAAATGGAACAAAGACAAAGTATCAATATGGGGTAGGCTATGTGTGCCTATGGGATGGGAATATTTTCACAATCCACACTTTAGTTTGGGGAGTTGGACAGTCAACTGGTTCTGGATTCAAAAGCTCGGGCCACAGGATAGCAGCAGACATTCCTAACAGCAAGCAGCTGGGCAAGTCTGGTCACTGGATTGCAAGGGTACAGTTGGCATGCTGGTAGTGAGCAAAAGGCCAGTCTGGTCACAGGGTTCTCCCCAAGCGTACCACAGCTTTTCCCCTTTTGCTATTGGGATTTTTGTGGGGTTTTCTGGATAATTGCCACTGCTTAGATGGGGTCAGTTATGCGTTGGCCTAGCAGTAGAGTCTGGAATCTTCCAAAGGTGGATCTGGAATGTCTGGATACATAGGCGCTAGAAATTTAGGAGAGCATGTCCTGTCCCTGTGAGCTCCCACCCTTTATTGAGGGGCAGAACTACTGAGCTAGACCTACCCCCAAGTACACGATAGGTCAGCCAATGTTGGTTGCCTTTTCTAGGAGGGGATGTGTTTTTATGAGGTGCAAATCCTTCCCACAGTCCTTTTTGCCAAAATTAATCTTAACATAAATTACACATTTGTACAGTTGTGGCACTTTAACAAAGTACATAGGCAGATTACATATTTCACTCAGAGCATTGCAGTCCAATTCTCATATTTGTAGGACTTTGTTTCATCCGTCTAATAATTTTTCATCCTTTTCAGTGAGAAATGTCAGACCTAAAATTGTATAACTTTATTAATTTGTACATATTATCATAAGGCATGTTAATCTTGAATTTCAAAGTGGCACCATATACACTTTCCTCTAAATATCCAATTATCTGCCATTTCTGTCTCTTATGCCACATAAGGCTACCATGTGTTGAATTTCAACCATCAAAATTGCATCTAGATTGTGAAACTTTTGTATTTCTGCGTTGTCCAATTGCGGAGATAAAAGTCTCAACGTTGTTATTAATACACTAGTCTGTAGAGCCAAAATGTGCGGCCTTTGTCCGCCACTGGGACCATTTTTTTTATTTCAGGCTACCACCAAATGTCAGTTCAGCCCAGCGTTGCCCTGGAGTTTCCCAGCTTAAGTGACTGGAGGTTGTCACTTTCGAAAGTCACACTGAGGTGTCCCAGATCTATTTTCTCAAGCTGAAGCCCAGACAGAAGTCTGACGAGCGTGTCATATTTCTTCCTCTTGGTCCATTCAAAGTTTTCAAGGGCAGCAGTTAACAGGTAGGTGTCCCAGAATCTAGTGTGGCTTCTTTTGGGGGTAGGGCACTGCTGTTATCAGCACCCAAATGTCCCTTGGGCCATTGCAGAAACCTGTTTGGGCTGATTTCCCAGTACAGCCAAAACATTTATTTCTTTATTTTATTTTGTTTTGAATCAGCAGCAAACCTGTTGAAATAAAACCTCTCATATATATTTCCCAGCAAAACCCCCTTTACATTGCTAGGCAAAGGCAGGGCCTTCTTTCAACATTACACTTTTAAAACAGGCATTTTTCTTTATTTCCAAAAGTCACACTTAGCTGTCCCAGCTCTATTGTCTCAAGCTAAAGCCCAGACAGAAGTCTGACGAGCGTTTGATATTTCTTTTTCTTTGTCCATTCAAAGTTTTCAAGGGCGGTCGTTAACAGATAGGTGTCCCATAATCAAGTGTGGCTTCTTTTTTGGGGGTAGGGCACTGCTGTTATCAGGACCCAAATGTCCCTTGGGCAGAAACCTGTTTGGGCTGATTTCCCAGTACAGCCAAAAACATGTATTTCTTTATTTTATTTTATGTTTCGAATCAGCAGCAAGCCTGTTGAAATAAAACCTCCCATATATATTTTCCATAAAAACCCCCTTTACATTGCTAGGCCAAGCCAGGGTCTTCTTTCAACATTACACTTTTAAAACATGATTTTGTTCTTATTTGCAAAACCACATTTTAACACATGGTGAAGTCTGCTGGGCTGACCATTTCAAAAGGTTTTCTCTTCCTACTGACATTGTTTTGCAGCCCTAGTGAGTTTCACTTATACAGCAATCTGTTTAAGACACAGGTCCACTGAAATTGACACAATGCCCTCTTTTGAAGCAGTGATTTTTGACATTCTGTAGTCCAATGCTCAAGCGTTTTCCTGTGCTGTTGAAAGTAAAGCTTCTGTTGATTTCCCAGAATTGGTTTGACACCACCTGCCATTCAGGAATAAGGCTTCCTTCTACTGGAGAACAATCTGAATATGGATGGGCATGGCAGGGCCTCACTGATAAAAGCAGAGTAATGTAGAACAGATGAAACTAGCATCAAAGCAGCATCATTTTAAATGTAAAATATGTCCCTCTTTCAAAAGGAAATGTTGAGCTATCAGCAAAGCTGTGGTGCTTTTCCATTTTCTTCTTGGGTGCATGTAGGAAACACGCTGGCAGGCTTTCTCAGTGTGCCCCCTTGTTCCATCCTGCCCAAGAGGTGCTTCACAAAACAGTTCAGCCATCCATGTGTAGCTGCAAAATGCAGTTTTGATGCGAGGCAGTGGTGCTTAAAGGAGCCAGCGCAGTCATTTTGCTGTTAACTGCTGAAGTGCAGCTTGGTTATGGATGGGAATTCTGCTGAGTGGGTCAATGTATCCCACAGGAAGCATCTTTTTTCTGGCACCCGCGAATGGGCAAATACTGGCCAGGTGGTAATGATGCAGTAATTGCCCATTTGTGGGTGCCGGAAAATATTTTAAGTTTGGCGACAGCCTGCCGGTTTTACAGGCAAGGCTGCCACGAAACTGTTTCAGAGCGCTTCAAGGCAAGGGAGGGAACAAGGGAAAACACAATGGGCCTCATTACGAGGAGCGTGGTAAAAACGGGGTCATTACCGGCATGGAGGTACTTGCGGGTCCATGCTCGTATGACGTAGCTAATAGTGGATGATTACGAGTGTGCAAGCATGCGTGAACCCCCATGCCGGTAATGGCCATACCGGCATGCTGCTAAAGGCCCTCCACCCCCCCAATAGCGCCATCATGGGACCTGCCGGTACCGCCTCCGCCTAGCAGGCACCCCTTAATACCAACCCGGTAATAACAACATGCTAATACCAGGCTCATAATACCGGACCCAGAAGTAACGTCATCACGTCAGAATGGGAAATGCTGCGGCGAACATCTTTAAAAACACAATCCATTGCCATCCTCCCAAACCACCAGTTGCATTCAGGAGAGACCAGTGGCAATCCCTTCACCATGTCAAAGCAACCCATAAAACAACCTCCCGCTTGCGCAAACAGCGTTTCTTAGACGCAGAACTTAATATGCTTGCAGACACCCGTGCCACACGTGCTGACGAGATAAATCAGCAGAACCTGAAGCGTGAGACGCAGCAGCGCAAAAAGGAGATCTGGGATGAGGTAGCCCGCAAGGTCTCGGCTGTCGGAACCACCCCATGGACAGTGAAGGATTGCAAAAAGAGGTGGGATGACCTCCGCATCAGGGTTCGTAATATCCTGGCAAGCAACAGGAGGGAGGCCATGGCTACAGGCGGGGTTCCCCACTCTCCTGCCAAACTGACCAGCTGGGAGGAGACGGCAAGCACGTTCCTCCAGATGGAGTCCATCGAGGGATTTGGGGAGATGGAGACGGGTGCAGCAACATCTGCAGACGGAGGTGAATGACCCTGCAGATCCCTGTAGGGGAAACCATGACAAAGCACAAGTGATGTGGAAGAGAGTCTACGCAAGGCAATGCATGTCCCAACACACACATTAACATATTCTTGTCCACTTGTCCAGATGGAGGGCCTTTCCCATTACCAACCCACAGCCAACCCACATGGACCATGACGCATGTGGCTAGTCCACACTCTGAGGCCCCGTGGCCACCCCCCACCCCACTTTCAGCCCTCACCCACCTGCAGCAGTGCAGATCCCTGCCTGCACGATCCAGACCTTAGCAGATCCACGAGAAAAGCACTGACATTGCAGGCCCCGCCACAGCACCCTCGACCACTGCTGCTCCCACCATCAGCCTCGAGGCACGACTGGCGAGGGTGGAGGCCAGAAAGGACTCCATGTTGGTCCTGCTCCGGCAATATATCGCGGATGGGGAGGACACAAGGCATGGGATAGCCCAGGCCATAGCGGGGACCACAGAAGCAAGAGTGGCAAACACAGCCGCAATAGCCGCCAACACAGCCGCCATCAACACATTGGCATTGTTGATGAGAGACTGTCTGGGGGCCATTACGCAGGTCCTCACATCCATCCTGCTGCACATGCAGCAGCCACAACCCACACCTGGCCTGCAAATGACCACAGCTTCCTCCCCATCCACCACAGCTGCTTCCTCTGCCCCCCCCTTCCTCTGGCCCCTCCAGCCCTGTGCGTCAAACAAGGCACAGTGCGAGGCAGCCTGAAATGCCACCCCCGGTCAGCAAGAAGTCCTGGAAATAGTATGGGAGAACTATGGGAGTGGGTCAGATGGTGTTGGTGGTGCATGGGAGTATTAGGGGGAGTACAGTGGGGTGTTTTGGGAGTTCACTGGGGTTTTGGGAGTTTACTGGGGTGTTTTGAGAGTTCATTGGGGGGTTTTGGGGGTATGCTGGTGGGTGGGGGGGTGGCTTGCACTTTCTCCACTTGTTATCAATGCACCCGTTGCGTTTAAAAACATTCAATGGATGGACATTGTTCATTTCATGTGTATCCATTTTATTACTGACGGTGTACAGTGCCCAACTCCACATGTTCCCTGTGTGCATGTCCACATGGACACAGTGTACAAAGTGTCACTGACACATATCTATCAACGTCCCTGTGGGTCAGAAGTATTCGTCAATTAGTGATTGGCGTACTGCATGGCCATCCTGTGCATCACGTATTGGCAGGGGTTCTGCTTCCCGTCCATCTTCATCCTCATTATCCTCAACCGGTGCATGCATGTCAATGTCAGGTGGCAGTGGTACATTTCTCCAGATGCACATGTTGTGCAGCATTACACAGGCCATGGTGATCTTTGCCACCTTCTGAGGCGCAGAGAGGAGTGCTCCACCAGACCAGTTTAGGCAGCGGAACCGCGCCTTCAACAGGCCAAAGGTCTGCTCAATCACTACACGGGTATAGGTATGTACCCGATTGTACTCCTCCTCATGGCTGTTCCACGGGTTCCGCACAGGGTTAAGTAGCCATCACTTCAAGGGATAGCCTCCATCACCTGCAAGCGAATACACAAACGTCTAGGTGAGTCACTCTGAGCTGCCACCTTCAGGATACACAGTCATGACCGCAGCTATTTGCTGTCGACCTGCACATGTCCCTGTAGGTATGTACGAATAATGTTTAGATGCATTGTACACTGCAATATGGTGTGGGAGTCCGGATGGTGTTGTACAGATGATGCAGGGTGAAATCATGCATGCTGATGAGGATGTACTGTGGTTGTAGGACTATGTTTTGCCTCCCATTTCTGCTGTGTATACTACACTGTGCATGGTCATACTACCCACATTGGCACAGTTGCAATCCTGTTCAGTCATGCATTGCTTGACATACCCATGGTGGCCAGGTTGTGCGTCTTACATGTTGTCATTGATATGCATAATTGGTCCAATGTGTGCCAGTGATGTGTCATGTTGGGGTTGGGAGGTTCAGGTCAGGGGTGTTTAGCTCTGCGTGAATTCTCCACTTACCATCACTTCCCACCCAGGTGGAGTATGCATCCCCCCCTTTCCCACCCAGGTGGAGTATGCATCCCCCCCTTTCCCACCCAGGTGGAGTATGCATCCCCCCTTTCCCACCCAGGTGGAGTATGCATCCCCCCCTTTTACCACCCAGGTGGAGTATGCATCCCAACACATCACTACCCCAAAGCACTGCCATGGGCCAGATAGGCAACTCACCAAGCAGCCAGACACATGGTCCAGCATGTCGCTCCATTTGACGGGGTAGCCTGGAGTTGTGCAGCACCATGGCATCATGTGTTGATCCGGGAAATCGGGCGGAGCAATGTGTGATGATCTTGCTGGAGTCACATACCATCTGCACATTGATGGAGTGGTATTGCTTGCGATTGCGGTACACCGCCTCTATGGCATGGGGGACTACCAATTGCACATGGGTGCACTCCAGGGCACCGACACAATTGGGCATGCCTGCCAGTGCATGGAAGTCTACTTTGGTGTCGTCTATCTCCTGAGCAGTCCGTGGTAGGGATATGTGGGTGATAGCGTGCTTCAGGAGGGCATCCAGCACTTGGTTCAGCATGCGTGAGAATAGTGGTTGCGAAATGCCATGCAGCTGGCCCGCTGTGAGCTGGTAGGTGCCTGTGACCAGGAAGTGGAGCACAGATGCCACCTTTAGTAGCAGGGGTATGGCAGTGTGTATTTCTGTGAGGCTGGCAATGTCATTGCCTATCATGTCCACTATGGTGGTGAGGGTGTCCCGGTCCAGCCGGTACAGGGCATGGATCTGGTCGGGGTTAGATTGAATGTCCTGGGCTTTATGCAAGGGATTGGTGGCTGCCTACGAGGTGCTACTGGCTGCACTGGTGGTAATAGCTGGGCCTGTCTCATCCTCCTTCTCCTCCTGCGTCTCCTCTGTGCTGCCTGTTGCTGCTGCTGTAGTTGTTGTTGTAGTTGTTGTTGCTGTAGTTGTAGCAGTATAGGAATGTCCTCCAGTGCCATGATTGGACAGCTAGTGGTAGCATTTTGGTGTAGGAAGGGGTGTGGTGTGTGAGTGTACTCCTTTTATGCTGCGCCGGGCTCCATTGAGTCCACCTGTGGTGATTGTGTGCACCTGTGGCAGTTGGCTTGATTGCTGTTTACGGGTGGTCCGCGATCCTGTATGGCCGCCATCATGCAGGCCCTGATTACCACCTTCGGGATGCCAGTATTTGCATGCCCGTGTGGGTTGTTATGTCCTCCTATTACTGGCATGCCGGTATTTACTCCCCGGTACGGGCGGTGCCGGTATTGGTGGGTTGTCGGGTCGTAATGCCCTGCACCCGTTAACGATGCCGGTATTGCCATTCCGTCTTCCTTTTTTCATTACCTCCATTCTCATAATGAGGCCCAATGACATTCTTACAGGCCAGGAACAGTAAGGATGTGAAATTAACTATCGTACTTGGCCTTACAACATTTCAGATAGTGCAAGAGCTAAGACATAGGTAAGGAAGGGCGGGGGAGTGTGGAAAGTAAATGGAAACAGACAGGCAACTTCCATACTAGGCCTGACGACATTTCTGGTAGAGCAGGAGAAAAACAAAAGGCGAGGGAGAGGGGTGCAGTACTGTCAGGATAGCCAAATCAAATGCCTATCTGTGTCCAAAACCTATACTTGCCCTCACAAATAACTATATGTAATGTGTAAGGATGTCAGCATCTCAATGAGTAGTGTTCAAAATCAGGTTCAGAGCTTATTCCAGCTCTTGGCTTGTAATTAGCTTCCCCTTCCCCAAGTTCAAAACAGTTCACAAGGCATCAGGGTTCCCTTCCTCAGGAGTTCAAATCGTATAGCTTCTCAACCAACGAAAACAACACAGTTCCTTGGGGCACTTCCTTGCTCTTTAAATATTGGCACTTTTCACTAATTCACCTAGGCAGTTATGTTTCTTGACTTCAAAATCACATACAAGGTTGTTGAAAAACACAAGCTTTTTTATGGAGACTTCGAGTGGCTTTTCCATACAGAGGCCCTCGGTCAAGGTATAGTTGTTGGACCGCACTCCCCATTACAGGTCACACAACTGATACCCTTTATTGACTGCTTTCCATCAACTATGTGCCACTGCTTTATTTAACAGTGATGCTTACTGTATTCGCCTGTGTCACACACTCCTAACACTGTATCATGGCTGGGCTGGCCACCATGCACTTGTTACAGTTTCTTTTATCCCTGTATCTATTGCCAATGCAGTTTTGTTCATAACATGCAGTTCCTTGAACTCTTTTGGCCTTTGTTAATGCTCATTTTCTCCAACAGTACAATTGCTTGGATTTTATTGGCTTTAGACAATACTTGGGTTCTTAGATAATACAGTTCATGGGATCAGACAAATTAACCATCTTTCATTCATTCCATTCAATATTCACAAGTGCCCAAAACTTGCTTTCACTCTGTTCAGTATCCAAAAGTACTTATTATGACTTTCATTTTGTTCAGTATTCAAAAGTACTTATAATTGTTTCATTTGGTATTCAAAAGTGCTTGTAATGGTTTTCATTTCATTCGGTATGCAAAAGTATTTGTAATTGCTTATTTCGGTATTCACAAATACTTGTAATTCATATGGGCTCAACTGCCCCACGACTTGCCCCCTTTCTCCAAACGGACTCATCAGTTTCTGCGTACAGCAGATCTGTGAATCTCTGCCTGCCACGGTTCAGCTTCTCCTCACAGTGGCTTGCCTCAGTGGTGTGCTGGCGTTCAGTCGCTTTACTTTTCCCACCGGCACGCTGTCAGCGGAACAGAGACTTCCTTGCGGGTCCTCCGACTCTCGTCTGCTTCACTCCAGCAGCCAAGCCTGGACCTCTGTCTCACTCTGCATCCTCCTTCTGCTGCCCCTTTTCTGCATTCCTTGGTACTCCTGCAGACCTCTTGCCTAAATGCATGCCAACGATTGTGGCTCTGGGTCTCCCAGCTAGTTGCAGCCACTCCGACTCTGTCTTCATTTCTGTAAGGCATCTGTCTGTGAAAGTTCCTGCCATCATCATTGTACAAAAAAGGACTAGACTACTCACTGCTGAAGCGGTAGTCCTGCCTCACTCTTGATTTCCTCTGCCTCGTCTCAGTACCTAGTTGAGGTATATTTGTGTGTCTATATTATTAGATTGAGGATGTGTTGCACTAGTTTGTCTCTTCCTCATCACATAAAGTACTGTTGATTCTTGGGGAATTTTTTAGGGGAAAGATGGGAAAAGGGCTGACTATAGCCTATGAAGGCTTGTGGGATGGAGGGGTCATTGTGAAAAGGAAATGGGGGATACCATGTCTCTCCTAAGGACATCCTCTCCCTACTCCCCAAATTCTCTCCACCCAGGTGATCCTCCCTCGCATATCTACCCCCAGCGTCAGAATCCAAAAGCAATGGCCTTTACCTGGCCGCCTGAGAGGAGATTTCAGGGGAGAAGAAGTGAGGACACCCTCTGGCCCCTCATGTACCCTTCCCCTATGCGGGTTGGACCTAGATGTTTCACTGGGAAACCAGGAAAGAAATTCAATGTTTCCCTGATCTCAACCTTTCCAGTGTTCCAATGTGAATCAATATGGATGAAGGTCCAAGAACCAACTCATAACTCTCAAGTTTGTATTTTTTCTTTGGCTTATCCTCACTAGAGGAGAATGATCAGTCACTAGTCTGAATTTACATCCCAACAGGCAATATTTCAGGTGCAGTATGGCCCACTTGATTGCCAAGGCCTCAAGTCCGATAAATGAATAATTATGTTCTCTGGGAAATAACTTTCTACTGATGGACAGTATGGGGTTTTCCACTCCTTCATGATCTTGAGAGAGGACAGCTTCTAGTCCCATTAAAGAGGCACCTGTTTGCAGGATGAAATCTTTTGAGAAATTAGCTACCTTTAGAATGGAGCTTTGGAAAAGGGTTTCATTTAAGGTGGTATAACAGATTTGATCTTCTTCGTCCCATCTCATCTTTGGGGCTCAGCTTTTTTTCAGTTTAACAGTGAGTCTTGCGATTTTACTTGCGAAATTGGGGATAAACTGGCAGTAGTAGCTGATAAACCCTAAAAAGGTTCTAAGGTCTTTCTTGGTCTTTGGTGAGAGGGTATCAAGGACAGCTTTAACTTTCTCCTGCTGAGGTTGTACAGTTTTATTACCCACAAAATATCCCAAGTATTTGAGTGCAGTTAGGCAGTCTTTTGTAAGGTCTATGGTAGAGAGATATATAGCGTCACCCAACCAGTCAATAAGATCATAAACAAGTGGCATTGGGTACGCATCGAAGATAGATATGGCATTGGCCCTCATTACGACCCTGGTGGAATTCGCGGTGCTAAATGCACCGCGGAGCACGGCGGAAAGCCGCCGATAGCGCCATGGGGGTTGGCGGATTTACCACCCCATGCCGACCTTGGCGGAGCGGTAAATCCCCATTTTGCCCTTCCCCATTCCCATTCTTGCCCCATAGGGTATAATGGGAGTGGGGAAGGCGTTAATTACGCCACCGTAAAGTACGGTGGCGTAATTAACAACGAGGTCCCTTAGCGCCATGGATTTCTCCGCCCGGTAAAACCAGGCGGAGAAAGGCTCCATGGCGCTACGGGAACTCGTAGTAGGGCGGACGGGTCCGCCGCGAATAACGCTGGCGGAAACCCACTCCGCCAGGGTCCTAATGAGGGCCATTGTCTTTCCTGAAGTTGATACAAAATCTCCAGCTCCCATTGGGTTTTGCCACCAACACGATGAGGGAAAACCAGGGGCTAGTAGTTGGTTCAATAATATTAGCCTCAAGCATTTGCTTGACTTCCTGGATGATGGTTGAATTTCTGGATTCAGGTAACACGTACGGTTTAAAATGTACCACTTTGCCATCTGGAGATATGATGGTAAATACACTTCACTCCCCTGACTCCTCTATGAACACATTAGTAAATTGGAGTATGAGGTTAAATAGATATTTTTTCTGGTTAATAATAAGTTCAGGTGGAATCAGAACGTTGTTATCAGAGTCCTCATACAACAAACAGGAACAAATGGTGGCATTAGACTCTGAAGGTTTCTCCTTCCATTCTTTTAAAAGTCTTATCTGATATACTTGTGTTTTCAATCCGTGGTCAGGTTGGGACATTTTGTAGTTACAGGTTCAGTTCTCCTATGTGGGCAACAATACTAATACATTTTGATCTAATAAAACATATTGTAAAGTAACTTTTCTATCATGTGAGGCTTTGTTTAGTTCCTGTGCCTTAGCCATATGGGTTTGCACTAAAGACCTAACTACCGTCATGTGTTCTTTAAGTCAGTTTGCAGTTTGGGAAAGCAGGATTTTCCCAGGATTCTCTTAACATATCCACGATATATTGAGGTTCCTGTCCATGGAGTAATTCAAATGGGGAGAATCCTGTAGAAGCCTGGGGAATCTTTCTAACAGCAAATAAAGCCCATCATATAATTTGATCCCAGTTTCTGCTGTCCTGTTCCACTAATTTCCTCACATGGTTTTTGAAGTGTCACCGTGCCTGGGACCCCTTTCTCCAGGTGGACAGATTCTGTGTGCAGTGGTTCTGTGAGTCTCTGCCTGCCACGGATCAGCTTCTCTTCATGGCAGCTCACCTCTGTGGTGTGCTGGCATTTGATGGCTTTGCTCTTCCCACCAGCAGGCTGTCAGTGGGATGGACACTTCCTTGAGGGTCCTCCGGTCCTTGTCTGCTTCACTACAGCAGCCCAGCCTGCACCTCTGTCTCACTCTGATTCCTCCTTCTGCTTTCAAAGCTCTGCATTCCTCAGTACTCCTGCAAACCTCTTACCTACCCGCATGCCACTGATTGTGGCTCCGGCTCTCTGAGCTGGTTGCAGCCCCTCAGATTAAACTGTGAAACCCTGTGCAAAAACAGGCAATAGACCTGTGCCTATGCAATGTCCGGAGAAGAAGGACATGACTTTACAATATATTTTATATATTTTTTTCGTAACAGATACATCCTACAGTTAGAAGTCTGCTTGAACAGTGAATTCCTCACATTTTGAAGAGAATGTGACAATAGATAACATGTGAGGAGAGCACATTTGGGAAATGGCATGTCCAGTTAGTAAGTAACACTTAAGAGGCAATCATTAAATGCTGCTAGTAAACTGAGCTCAGATTGCAAAGAAATTATGTAATCAAGCATGTTCTTTTCTATTTTTTCATAAATTCAGGGTGTTACATATTTTGAATATCCTTATGGATGTGTGGCTAATAACAATGAAAGAAGTTTTTTTTTTTAATCAAAGCAAATTGAATTGGATACATTCCAAGGGTGGAGTCATGTAAAGGCCTCAGTAAGTGACTATCATATATTTGGTCAAGGTAGCACACTGGTGACTATTGGTAACGTGTCTGTATAGTCACTAATACATACACCCAATTTGTGCTTGATTGCAGGCATTTCGAATGGTGAATTGAAATCAACCTTGTTGTACCTTGTGAAATACACAGCTGTTAACAAAACAAGGAAGAGGTTACAGTGGTTTGTGAAGTCCTGATAAAGGCCTGATCAAAACAAAGGAGGATCGCAGACATTATGGAATGGAGACCCAAGAGACCTTAGAGCCGAAACACATTAGTGTCTATGTTTTGTTGTAGACATTATATGAGATGGCATTAGAAGTGTGCAGGTTTACGCCTGAGCATTGCACAACTGGAAAAATGCTCAAGTGCGAACACAGTGATATAACTGTTAAGAGATTATCGAATATGGTTTCATAAAGGTTCAACAATTGTGTATTGAGACTGAGGTCAATGTGCTGTGGAAGACCGCCTAAGTATACAATGTGTGTAAAGTTGAGATACCCAGTTTTGTCTTTGTTAAACTGGGAGTGAGAATACAGCCGCAAGTACTGGCCCCCACACAGAAGATGGTTATGTATTTTATATTATTTGTGTTGTTCAACAGAGGAGATTCAGTCCAGGAGACCAGTGTTTGTATTGTTTTTAACATGTATGGTCCATATTAAATGATTTATTCTTCTAAGATGCTGAGTCCGAGTGTTAACTGTGGCAGCAATAGGCAGGGTGTTTAATCATTATTTTCTAGATAGGAGTGTCCAGGTTAATTTTTCAATAGTACTCCCATTTAGGTGTGTGTTATCTTTTTTGATAGATTCAACAGGAGTGGTGGGAGTACATCACTGGGTCCCACAGATATTGTGACCATAATGCAAACTACAGCCTGCATAACTCTTTATTGAAAATATGCCTCAGCATATTAGGTGCTTACATGTCCATGTAGCATGGTTTATAATTGCATGACATGCAGACATGATAACAGATGAAAATGTGAGCAGAGATCCCAAATACATATCAAATTATAAATGTTTCACTGTAAGAAAGAAAAACAATATTAACAGAACCGTTTCTCTTGTGCACATTGTAAAACTACAGATGTTTTCAAAATGTACAAAGAACTAATCCACTCACAAGAAAACACTAATCACTGATCACCAGAAACAATCAGATGTACCAGTCACCATACACCAGGGCCATCTGCCCACATTTACGCAATTCGACGGAAGAGCACTTTAATAACACTAAAAATCTGATCTAAATGCTTCAGTTGAACAATCAAAACCATGCCCGGCCATCCTGAACACAGAAAACATAGCTTACTTGCTAGAACCGTTGACCAGATGTGTAACCCATCAATAAAATCAGGTAGTATTCCGTTATCGCTAAATGCTGTCAATATAACAACCATCCTAAGAACAATGAGTGCAGATGGAGAGGAAACCGAAAACTAGATACCCATGTTTAATATTCTGTTCACTGCTACAGAAACAATGTTCCTGTTCATGAAAGGAGAAATTCTGCCACGCACTTGACAACAACACACTAACAGCCCCAGTACCTTTTGATATACTGGCTGCCTATGAGCGAGTCAACAATTAGACAATTTAAAAAAAGATTCAAAATGGAGATGGGAGTGTATGGTACTGGCATGGAGTGACTCATTAATGACCTTGATGATTACACCCTAAGGGTTAAAATGGGAGACTTCAATTCAACATGTATGTTCTTAAAGTGTGGAGTAAAGAGGCAACATAAGTAGGAAAAGTCAATGTGTAGTACTAAACATATCATACCACCCTGGGAGCTGAAAGGTAAATGCATCGTCTGAGCAACTGCTGGCGGCACTGTTGCTATACATTTATAGACACTTACTTGCACATATATTGTCACTGAAGCAAAGGATTCATTACACTGGCACAGATGTGTTTTATGTTTTATTTTGGTTGAATTCCACATGTAGTGAAAGTTATGTTAAGAATATGTACAACGAGCACATACATTCAGAGGTTTAAAGTACCATGAGAAACTGACAAAAGAGCTGTGAGTGTTCATGCATTCAGTACCATGTTTGGTAAACAGATATATTTTTAGTTTCTTCCTCTATGTCATTAAAGTAGTTCACAGCTGCAGGAAATCAATTACCCTGCCTTTGCGCCATGGATGAAAAGGTGCATTCTCTGACCCGAGCAAGCCCAAAAGGTGTACTTTTCCCAAATGAAAGAGTAAAAAAAATCTGAGGGTAATAGATGGCTTTATTTGAGTATTTCCTGGGTAACAAACAGGACATCCTTTATCACGGTGTGCTTTAGAGGTTTGATACAGAACATTAAGCCCAATTTGGTGATGAGCAAGCGGAAGCCACAGGAGTACTTCTGAAGGCCAAACTAGACAGAATTGTGACAATGCTAATGGGGGTGACTACCACATTCACAGTCGTTTCCAGTCCTTCCTTAAGATGAAAGCAGCAGGACAACTTTCCAAAGAAGGTATTTATGGAAAATAACAGGATGAAGTCCTTATTGGTGGTTTACAGAAAAAAACAAGGTCAATCATTATAAAAAAGGTTTTGCATCATGTCCAGAGATTATACTGCTCTAAATGGAAAGGCCATAAAGAGGGCAAGAGTTTAGATGTTCTTCCCACGATCAAAGCCTCATCCTCATCATCATGAAGTTTGAGCCGATTGGTCTTCATACAGCTGTGCCTTGCATTTAGGTGTGTGTGGAAAGACACACTGCAGTGGATTTCCAATCTGCATCCAGCCTGATCATTCATTGAATATCATCTGCATAGGCAATACAATGAAAACCAAAGGGTCTAATCAGTGCTGCCAAAGGTGCACAACACACATTGCACACTACTGGTGATATGGTGGAGCGCGAGCGGCTCCATCAGGCAATACACAATAGGAAGGTGTTCACTGAAAAAGCCTGTAGACGATTTCTTTTTAACTAATATGAAATCTATTGAAAAGCAGTGTGCATCTTGGGGTAGTATATTAATGTGGCATTGTGGACAATGATTATGCCATCAATCGGTTCAGAAGACACACGGCTAAAGCAACATTGTCATAATTTACTTCACATAAGTCATCCAGGAGACATGTGAGAATATACTCTGTCCCACTACAATGGCAAAAGAGGACCTAGTGCTCCTGAAAAAATCTGAATCTTTTTATAACATTTGAAAGATGACCTATAACAGCCTTTTGAAGGAGCTTGCCTGTAGAGGGGAGGAGTGAAATGTGGTGATTGTTTGAGCGAGGATCTAGGGAAGCTTCTTCAAAACGGGGTTTTACAAGAGTTCATTTAATGTAGTAGGGCCTTTTGCTCTTATTTTGAGAGCTAATGAACCATGCACGGGTTGTGCCACTCTATGTAACATTCTAGGGGGTGAAACAAGCAGTACACAATCCAAATTCCTCGCTCAACATTAAAGATGTCGTCATTCCCGATGATGGAAGCAGACAGAGATCAAGTCATTGCTTGTAGGGATAATGTCCACCTATGGTCAAGTAATCAAATAGTTTAGACCTACAATCACAGACAGGAATACTGCTACGAATACCCGCGTTTGTATTTAAAAGGAACCGAAAAATGCTCCACAAATTCTAGTGGGTCAGGAGCAGCAGGTTTTGAAACTAGAAGATGTTCTTAGCTGGTTACCAACAGATAACTGTTTTGTTTATGAACACTGTGCGCATGTTGGTGCCTAGTGAAGAAAATCCCGTACTGTAGAATGAATATTTATTTATTTATTTATTGGGTATTTATAATGAGCCTTTACACAATCTGTATAGTGCTACAAACTTTGCATTTCCTAAACTGTGCAAGATATTCACTCTTTCTCAGGGGAGGAAGATTTCCTCCACAGAATGCGTTTTTAGTCAGCTGATCTGAAAGCAATGTAGAATGCTGGCAACGTTTTGGTTGAATTGAACATTCATCGTTTTTAATGGGCAGCAAGATTCTTTGGCCTGTATTCTTCAAATTGTAAAGCTTTTTTCTAAGTCTTGCAAATGTATTAGAGCTCGGGTATTATTACGTTGTGAACATATTTCCGTAGAGCCAATTTTATTTCAGTGTCTGGCCAACTTCTTTTCTTGGTTTCCCTTTCACTTCCCCTGTTTGGAAGTTCACAGTTCCATGGAAATGGGTTAGGAAATATCCTTAATATTATGGTGATAGAAAGTATAAGGGCAATCATGTGTTCCTTAATGTGAGTAGATTACATATCTAATTGGCTAACACCAATAATTAGTATGTCGCACTGTAGTTCTGATGCACGTAGGTGGTTACAGTCCCCAGCCCACCTGTTGAAACCGTATAACTCAAATAATTGAGCTGCTAAAATCACCGTTTCAGCCAGCAGATCTGGGAAAATTAAAGACACGTCCCACCTGAATCATCGGGCTTTGTAGACCAGGATAATAAAACAGGGATATGTGTCTGTTAAATGACATTGCAAGTTGAGACACTCATCATTACCATTACATGGGTATTGTTACAACGCCAGCCTTTTTTAATGGAATTTTTTTGCAGAACATTTTCGGGCAAAATAACTCATCTAAAAATATGTGGGAGTGGGTAAAGGGATATAAGGGTAAGGAGTCTGGGGAATAGGCACTAGATAAAAGGGAAGCGAGAGATTGGGGACAAACTGCAAATAGTTCTTCAAAAACTTTCAATGAGCTTTTTTGGCCATAAATATTTGGCAACATTCTTAGCGAAAATAAAACATAGAACCCATTACATGTATAGAATCATTTTGCGATAGTGATATGCATTTTAAATTACACCTCCACTGACTGCGGCTATACTCTTTCAGGGTGTAACACTTTGTTTCCTGAAGGAACTCCTTTGAAAAAGTCAGGACCTGAAGAAGGAATTATCCAGGATTCAGCTATAGTTCAAATATGTACGCTGTATTGTTAAATTAGCTCAAGGCTACAAATGTAGAAATGGGGGAAGGACACTACTATGGATGCCTTTTAAGTACCAAATTCTATTGTCAGCATCGGTGCATCGGTGTAATATGTTTCATATCATATATTAAGTGGTACGATTTGTTTGGCATTAGCTTGCAAGTCTTGAGCCCATGATTACCAGTGGGGTATCAAATAAGTAGCTTATTCTCATTGCAAGGTGGTGAAAAAACGTTTACTTTGTAGAGCTTAATCAGGATATGTGAAATAGTTTCTAAAGCACAGACTCTCTGTGAGAAAGTACTGAGACCCCCTTTGAAGTGTTTTAGCTCCTTCTCTTAATAGTTGGGATGAACATCAAATAGGTTAAACATAAGCAACCAAATTCAAAGTGAGCACGCTAAACCGACAGTAGGTAGTCATGGCAGAGAGCATCATTCTAAAACAATGTATATTATAAAACCCTTGTGGTGCTTCCATGGATGTGATTGGTCAATCTGCAGGCTATACAAAGTGGTATAGCCTGCAGATTGAATATAGCCCAGAAATTAATTGAGAGTGATTACCTTCGCCGTGGCCCGCTCCCCATTATAGCCTGGAAAATGTACTCTCCGCCTGCAAGTTAATTGCAGCATTTTGAAAAGCCACTTGCATCCGTGTCCCATTTCTGAACTACAAAAGTTGATGTTTCCGCGTTGACGTGGGAGCATGTCAGACGTAGCCCTGCCCCTCCAGGAGGACAAACACATTTTACTTTTGATTTGTTTCGTGTTTCCCTCTACATAAAACAAAGGACCTCATTACGAGTATGGTGGTAAGGCAACAACTGCACCGTTAACGCTACCGGCACTGTCGTTACCAAACCACCATACTCCGAGTTCTGCTCATGGGTGCCCTAGCAGCCACCCGGCAGCAGCGCAAGGCGAATTACCAGGTTACCGAGGTCAGAATGGCCCGGTGGTTCCCCTTTCGCGGGTGCCGGAGCCGAGTTTGGGGGTACCTCCAAGCTCGTAATGAGGCCCATTGTGTGTGTGCTCCGGCACAGCGTAACGCCCCATCTATATGCGGCAACATAAAAAGTGATCACGGCCCTTCAAACCTCTTTTATGTTGTGCTAGCAACGTTTTCATCTGCCTCTGTGCAACCCAGTATAACGTGGCCCCTGCTCCCTCACATAAACTAAATAAATGTTTGCTGTTGGGCAACAATGCTGAAAATAATAAGAACACACATCCAAAAGTAAGTGTAACACATTGTTAAATAATACCAATACCGATATACTAAATCTTGTAAATAATGTGTATTAATTATACTTTTGGTCACTATTTTAACCCTAAACTGGCATACCTGAAAAAAAGCCTTAAAAAAACACCTGCATTTCATCCCATTATAAACTCCACCCACCCACTGCTAACTACCTCCCAGAACCATATTAAAAAAAATCCACAACCAGGAAAACACGGGTAGGGAAGCACCTTGTATTTTCAACTGCAACCTCTGAACCTTTTCCCGATAAATACTTAATTTATAATTACAAATGACATGGGGTGTGGGTCAATCACTTATACATTTAACAGGCAACTTGTTTGTTAGTGGAATGTCCCATGCCATTGGGTGTAGAGAACACAGGATAAGAGTGCAAATGGAGGAGACGTTGGTAGTAGGTCTCCTATGCCTGGGGATAAAGTCTGACCTCATATTTGTGTGTTTGTGTGTTCTCTACACCCAATGTAATTATGTCATAGTGTATTTCTAACTATGGGTCTCATTACACGGTAGGCGGTAAGGGTTTACCTGTACCGGTAAGGGCACCGGTACCGGTAAACCCTTACCGCCTTACTACGAGGTCCCTTTGCGGGTCCTCCCTTAACCCCTGGTTTTTCCAGGCGTTAAGGATGGGACCCGCAAAGGGACCTTGGTGCTAATTACGGTACCGCAATTTGCGGTACCGTAATTAGCTCCTTCCCCATTCCCATTACGCCCTATGGGGGCAAAAATGGGAATGGGGAAGTGCCTTGGTGAATGGGGAATTACCAGCCCCGCTCACCTCGGAGTAGGGCGGTAATTCCGCCATCCACCAAGGCGGACACGGTAAAATACCTGTGGCAACCATGGCGCTAATAGCGCCATGGTTACCGCCTACCATGTAATGAAGCCCTATGTGTTTGTTTACCACAATGGACATCATTTACTGTCATGTATAAAAACAACCTAAATATTTTGCATAAAGAAAAAAGCATCAGCTAACTAATAATAACAAGCCGACATTTGTACAAAAAATGTTTATAAAAATGTTTATATGAGTTTGAGATATGTGTTTGGCAGCAGCAAGCATGTTGTTTCTAACAACGGTTGCCCAGATTGTATGGGCACCCAAAAGTGTCTAAAAACCAGTGTGCACTGGATTCATTTTGCGCACTCCTTAGATTCATAGAGGGTAGGACAAACCCCTTGTTATAGCTTCTCCAGCCCTCCAGTCCTCCCTGTCTCAGGGCAGCCTCTTTTTGTTTTACCTTGTCAGACTGGCCGGCATTTCTACAGCAAGGGACAATGGACCAAGGGGAACTAGCACTGTCACAAAGAAGTGCAAATTCCTTTGACAACCCTTCTCAGCTTCAACTGCCTAGGATCAAAGGGTGCCATGGTAACCCTGTTGTTCAGACCGGCACAGAGGGGGCAGGTTGGCTGTGGAGATTTGTAGGACTGCCCATGCAGTGACAAATTACCTCCTGAGACTTTAAAGAATTTTAAAATTAAGACTTTTATTTCAATACCCTGAATAAGCAGTAACGTAATATTATGACAGTTTTTATGGGACTTTTAGACACACAGAATGACACTAGGTGCATTGTTTTAGCCCATGGTGAACTGGAATGACAGAAAAATTGTATTTCGGTGTGAATCATGCATGGCGCAGACATGAAACTTGAAAATAGTGATAGAATGCATATATGAAAACATTTGCAGAATTTTAGCTGTTTTTGAGGCTCCTAAAACCAGCGAAATTGTGCCTAAGGGTGAACAAACATCTCACAGAATTGGCGTTCTAACCGGCCAATCCCTTGTAAAATATGGGATCTGCATATCTGATTTTTGTGATGGTGATTATTGTAGATATAAAGTTGTATTCCACAACATCTTTTTGTGAAAAATTAGGCTTGTGGGACAAAAGGAGTCATACAATGCATACACCTAAGGGGAGGTCACTTCCTTCAAACCAACCAGCTCAGAGGGAGGAGGGGATACTAATAGCCTGACCTATACTAGTCAAGGGGATGTCCAGATTTCTTTCGCCCATGTTCAAAAAATTCTTTGATATCATCCTGGCTATGATATCATCCTGGCTATATAAGTGGTAGACAAGGGGTATAGGAAGATTCAACATTAAAAATTCACCCTGCAGGATTCCAAGACTCCAGAACCAGGTCCAGACGTAGCTGACCCAGAACCACCTATCCAGAACCACCTGTGCAGAACCAGATTCATCACAATAATACAGGGAGAAAGGAGGAAATGCTTCTGATCCCTTTGAGAGAACCCAGAAATCACACAGTTCGCCCAGCTGATGCATGCCGCTGTCCACAGTGACCAGACCGCTGTTGCCCAGCTGTTCCCATAAAGCAGAGCCCTGCTGCTGCCCAGTGACCAGATCCTTGCCTCGCTGTCCAGAGTCCTGGTTAGCTGTCCAAATTATCCAACTCAAGTGCATTTTGTAAGTATCACCCTCCCCAGTACCAAAAAGCTGCACACATTGCTCTGTTTCCTCTCATTCTGTCCAAACACTATAACAATCCCTTAAGAACCCTAGTAACTTCCCAAATTGTCAGTATCCTCTGTTTATCCAGTCTTTAGAAGAATCCATGTTAGTCTCTATGTGTCAGACCATTTGAAGCTGCTCCTCTTTAATATTTGTAGTCATGTAAAACTCAGTCAATGCTTGATGTAACAGGCCACTGTTTTGGTAGCACATTCTGCACATACTATTCATTAGAGGTGAATGGCAGGAGCAGGAGGCCTGGCTATTCAACATGATGCAGCAGGTCACCTATAAGGTGCATTGATGTGTGGCAAGACAGTGGCCTGTTACATCAAGCATTGACTGAGTTTCACATGA
Organism: Ambystoma mexicanum; assembly: GCF_040938575.1. Classification (NCBI taxonomy): domain Eukaryota; kingdom Metazoa; phylum Chordata; class Amphibia; order Caudata; family Ambystomatidae; genus Ambystoma; species Ambystoma mexicanum. The sequence goes on along the minus strand of NC_090935.1, from coordinate 1,077,562,957 downwards.
CTCCAAATATTAAAGAGGAGCAGTTTCAAATGGTCCGGCTCACCGCCAACATATACCTCCACATGGTGGTTATGGAAGAAAAATACAAAGAAATTATTACCCTTGCGCAAAACCAGTCTGAGCTCTTAAACCAAATTCAGATTGAATTAAAACAGGTACGAGAGAAATTGCCAAAATTCGGAGGTATAATTTGAAAATCACATCACGCCGCTCAAAGAAGAGTTGGCTGTACAACAACAAAATAATTCAGAGTAAGAGGCCCAATTAGATACATTAAAAGAGGAGTGTCAGGAAAAGGTTGATTCTCTGAAAGAGAACCAACTACAATTCAAACAACAAGTGACATACAATAACGCCTGCTCAGGGAAGATAACCACTTTACAAAATCAGATTAAGCAACTGGACGAGGAAAATAATAAATGAATTATTAAAGAACTCCACTGTCAAACAGAATTTGACCAGGAACGGCAGAAATTAAGTGTTATTAGACAACAGAGGGATGACCTGACTGAACAGGTTGGCACTCTGTATCAGGAAAAAGATGCCCTATACCAGGAAGTGTGCAAATTAAAAACAGACCTACAGAAAAGAGACTCAGACCTCCAGGAACTGACTGACTTAAAAACTGAATATGAAAATGTATTGGGGCTCATGAGACAAGTCAAAGGTGCTCTAGAAGAGACCACCAAAGCCAAAAATGTGCAGAGTCAGAAGATGTATCTCCTGCAACAAAAAGGGTCTCAGTGTTTCCAGGCAATACAGGCAGCACAAAAAGACAATGAGGCCCTCTGTGATGGGAACAGTGGACTCCAGAGTCAGGTAGCAGCCCTAGAGAAGGCAATAGAGGTCACCCACGCCCTGATAGATGAGCAAAAGGCTCAGGCCTTTGACTACCATCAGGAGATAGGGGCTGAGAGGGAGAAACTTGAGCTGTTAGAACAAGAGCATGCTAGGCTGAATCATAACTTGAGGGACCCCAGACAATTAGAGAGTGACAGAGCCACCCCTGATCACAGTATAATACCCTCTGTACCAAGGGCTTCAAACCCATTTACCCCCTTGTATACCCAAGACACTGCTCACTTCATGTCCACAGGTTCACATGAGCCAGAAACCATGAGGCGACCAGACTTCAATAGGACTAGCATACTTGAGCTGACAGGTCAGCGTCCAATAGAGACTGATGGACGGGCATCCCTGTTCATATCCAAAAATATTATGGCTGATAGATATGACCAGGAAATCTCCTATGATGAGAAAATCAGGGAGCTAGACTTGCAGAAGTATCATTTACAAAGGGACCATTTGGTTGCTTTGCAGAAAAAAAGAGCATTCATTTATGCCCCAAAAGAGTATTGTAAAAACCTCCACCCAATCAGGGCAGGGGGCGGGATTCTCCACCAACCCTGGAAGCAGGTAGGAGGCAGAAGACTACTCTCCTGTGCGATAGAGGGATTACAAGGGTAGTGACCCAGAGAACCCAAATTACAACTGGGGAGAGGGACTAGGCCCCAACATTCTGAGAGAAACTCACAAGCTCAAAGAATCAGGGAGCGGCTAGAGGATAACAAGGGGACCTCAAATAGTTGCAGCTCTGAGTCTGAGGGCTGATGGACTCAGGTGAAGCGGCAAAAGAAGGCTAACAAGCAAAAGAGAGCTCTGGTGAAAGACCCGATTAAACCCATTAAAGCTATTAAGAGTTTTATGACTTTGTACCATAAGAAAGCCAAATATTCTTTCTGGGAGCATCTGGAGCTATATGAACAGATGATGACCTCTTTTGACATTGAAAATAATCAGAATTGCATAGAATTTGCCAAATAGATGTCCTCTCCCAAGGATTCCAGCTTCTTTGCTGGGCTGGAAGGCCAGAACCATTCAAGGTGGTCCACCTACAAGGTGGCCATCTTGAAGCACTTCTCAACACACACAGAAAACCCCCAGGAGGCCCACAGAAACCCACAGGAGGCCCGCAAAGCACCCTACAATCTACAGTGTGGAGAGGATCAGGCCCCAAGAGAATGTGTTCAGGAGCTAAACCAGGCATTTGCGCAAACTACTAGGTGGGTGCGCACAAATAGTAGGGAATTTATAAATACCTACTTTCATGCACTCCCAAAATATATAATGACACAGCTGGTAAGAGATTTTTATCATGACAGGACTCTGGACTGGGTAATAGAGCAAGTTACCTGGCTATACGAGGTCCAAAAGCCGGTAGAAAAAAAAAAATAACAGAAACAAAAAACCCCAAACTATCTGACACCCCCGCTGCTGCCAAGGTGGCAGAGGTAAAGGTTGCCCCATTTTTGGAACTAGAAATGGGGTGCCTAAAAATACACCTTCCCAAAACCAACCAAATCAGAGGCAAAGAAGACCCCCTGATTAATCACAAGCAGATGGTAGTCAGGTAGGGTACCCCACCACTGTGCCCCCTAATTCTGCCAATTACACCAGCTCTAGGTACAAGGACAACAGGCCCATCTTGGGGTACGTGTGGACTCCCCCGGCCCAGGGGTGTGAGCCAACCAGGTGAGAACTTCCCCAGAATATTTCCCTCCTATCTTCCCTAGGAGGTCAGTAACCTTCCAGATACTGGGTTAAGTTTTTTCCCTAGGTACCCTCAAAACCCCAAAATCCAGGACAACCCTTCTTACTCTCCCCGTTTTCAGGAGTCCAGACCACCAAATCCAGGAGAGGAGAGGCCAAGGGTGGAGGGCTACCAAGGAAACCCACACTACCCAGGTTACCCCGGGAGAATGGATAGTTACCCTTCCCGAGAACAACCCAGATTCGACACAAGACCCCTGTACCAGCCAGAGCAGGTGTCTCAACTGGAGCGTCAGGTCCAGAACCTTACTCGGGATCTGAGTCACAAGTTGAGGGCTCAGCCGAACCCTCAGATGAACATGACGGCTCAGAATACCTCAAACCAAGGGTCTGGCATCCCAGAGCAATGACGGTGAGAGAACCCTGATAACCGACTGGTTCCAGAGGAGGAGGCACGGGAGGAAGTGGGGTGCAAAGCCCTAGAGAAAGCTTCCTTCCTCACCTGTGAAAAGCCCCTAGACACCCTGGAACCGGAACTGCAATCTCCTGGCACCGAAAATCTGCAACCCAGGGAACAGAGGGTGGTTAGGACAAACAAAGAGACCAAAACGGCCCATTTTGTGGAGGAAGTCAGTGTCCTCCAGTTCGAAGGGGAAGAATCCTTGGAGGATTCAGGGAAGAAAGTTTTCTCCTTCAGGGACAGGGGATTGCCTCCCTAAGAAAAATAGGTCCCCAAAGACCAGAACCCAGACTGGGTAGGTGTGGGACTGATTCAGAGTCACCCATCCCTGAACCCCAGAAGTGTTATTTAGAGAACATAATGATCACAGAGGGATCCTCCCCACAAACTGGTTCTAGTGACTGCCTCCACGAAGGGGAGCAGCCCAGGATCAGAGGAAAAAGAGGATTCCCAAATTTCCCAACCCAATTCTGGCTTACTACCTCCAAGAACAGGGGTTGGGGGGGCAGCCCAGGATCAGAGGAAAAAGAGGATTCCCAAACTTCCCAAACCAACTCTGGTGACCACCTCCAAGAAGGGGGGGCAGCCCAGGATCAGAGGAAAAAAGGATTCCAAAACTTCCCAAACCAATTCTGGTGACTGCCTCCAAGAAGGAAGGGCAGCCCAGGATCAGAGGAAAAAGGGGATACCCAAATTCCCAAACCAATTCTGGTGACTGTCTCCAAGAAGGGGGGGAAGCACAGAATCAGAGGAAAAGAGGATTTCCAAATCCCCCAAATCAATTTGTGTGAATGTCCCCAGGAAAAGGGGGACAGCACAGAATCAAGAGAGAAAGGGGAGCCTGAAACTCCCCAAATATCAGAATGCCAGATTTTGTTTCCAGATTTCCAAACTGTGACACAGACTACTGTTCAAAACCCCACCGTGTCGTAGTCCAAAATAATGAAATTGAATACCCAGCTTGCCCAAAATGCCCATTTCCTTTGCCCATTGGAGGAGAAAGAAAGTAGATTCTATGCCCCTGTCTGAGTGCAAGGGCAATGTGCATTTTTTGCACTGGTGGACACTGGATCCCAAGCAATTCTTCTGTCCAAAAGGGCATTTGAGCAGTTACATTCAGGAAGGGGGGAGAGATACCAGATCCCTCTCACCCCTCTTCCTGGACAACTCCAGAACTTTGGCGGGAATGAATCGAGGGGACTGCGGATCTGGAAATTAAAATTGGGTGACACAGGTGAAACACCCGGTCATAGTCATGACTCCAGAGGGAACCCCCTGTCTATTAGGGAATGACATCCTTCGGAGGTTGTCCCCCCAATAGACTGTGTGAACACAGTCCTCTGGACTCACGCTAACCAGCCAATAAAATTAAAACAAAGCATCAACTATGTCAGTTTAAATGGCACATGCCACACGGTTGAACAAAAATCTCAATCTCCAAAACAATCAAACACCTGACATTACAGTAATTGCTGCAGGACACCAAACTTGTGATGGGATCTCCTCTCCATTTCTGAAAATCAACCTTCCTTCCAGATTCAAGTGGCATTCCACACTGGAAGGAAATGCCTTGTAATGCTATACCAATCCCCGATCTATAAATCCAATCCTGTAGTCAAAAGTGATGAAAATCCAACTCAAAACCTGGCTGAGATTCAGAAGAAGGGCGAACAGATGTCCCTCCGCATTCAGTTAAATGAAGGGAGGGAGCCTGTTCTCTCCAGAGTTAGCCTGAATAGTGAAAAAAGCTTCATCAGTGAAGCGTTATTCAGGAAACTCCCAAAAGACCAGACTCTTCCCACAGTCGAGTCAGTTTATTAGTGGATATGGGGTCTGGAAATTCCCTGTTCCAAACATCTTCTGCTTAACAGGTGTATGCTAAAAATGTCTATCCATGGTAAAAGCATAGAGCATATTTGTTGGGTTGTGCAAGGTGTTCCCTCTGCCTTTTACTTAAGCATTAACATTCTCAACCGACTCGAAATTAATTTGGATCCCAGTAAATTGCCAAGCCCGGTCCCAACTGGAGGGTAACCCCCCCAACTGGAGGGTAACCCCCACATTGCTACCGTAGGCAGTTGATGTTCAAAGGAGGTCACCATCCCAGGCCTGGCCCTTCAGGATCCACATTCCCAAAGCAGAGTTGTCAGAAGAGAAATGTGTCCACATCAATCAGTTAAAATGTTGTCACCCCAGACATATTTTGCACCTGATTGATGAGCCAAAGGAAAATCAAACAGGGGAGCTATCTGAAGAATGAGAAGAAAGAACAAGAAAAAACAGAAGGAAACATGTAGGTCCATAGGTATATCTATATACAGGGAGTACTTTTCTTTATTGTTATTGGAAGCATGAAAAAAATGTGTTTTAAAAAGAAGTCCAATTATGTCCTTGCCTTGTGTTAGGCAGAATCCTGTGCAGTTCCCTTGGGGAACACTGCAAAAAGATTAAGACTACAGGAGTAAGCAGTAAACCCAAATGGTAGCAGTCTGTACCAACCAGATTTACCTGGTAGCTGTGGCTGAGCAGTCAGCCTTTTCTCAAGAAGAGTAGGGCAGTGTATAGAGTATACACAATAGGGCTAAAAACACAGTAGAGCAAACACACACTGACCAGAGCTTTGTATAAAAAGTATATATTTATTTATTTATTCATTTATTTATTTGTATTTACTTGTTTGTAATCAGAGAACAATTTGATTTTTACAAGACGTTGTTTCACATAGAAAACACAATATAAAAAAGGTGGGTAGGAAAAGATAAAAAAAAGATGAAAAGGAGAGAAAAACCAGGAAGCATAAAACATGAAGAACAAGTAATGTCCGGATTAACAGAAACATCAGGATTCATTTTATTCACATTTAGTTAATTGGCGGATTCTGGTTTAAACTCAATGCCGCTTCTAAAATCTTTACAGCCGCTGTTGACCATTTGGTTTTATCTCCTGCAATCAGACTGCACCATGTGTCTTCCTCTCGGAGCGATACATCATACATCAGGGGTAGCAGGTAGGCCTCCCGCAAAAACGCAGTTCTGGGACAACTCAAAAGTAAATGTCTTAAGGTTTCCACCGTTTCTGGTTCTGAACAGAATCTACAAGATCGTGATTCAGTTTTCATACGGATGGCTATAATTTCCTGCGTTGGCATTTGATTGAATCTTATTTTCATAAAAGTTTTCTGCATTTTTTTGTTGGGGAATATTATGCAGTAATTCATGGGTTGATTAAGTTTGTTTGTTATTGCTGGTAGATGGGCGAGTAGTTTATTTCCTATCGCTTTCTCGCCAGTTTGAATCCAATCTTCTTGGGCTATTTTTGTCTTAATTCTGTTCGGATTCAGGATGAGGTCCTCTGCTGAACAGGCCAAGTCTGATAGCTTTTTTGTAAGTTTTTGTTCCCAGTTGTTCAATGCCTTGCAGCGCCCTTGATTGAGTTCTACCTGGATCAGCTTGTAAATCGGTAGAGTATCTGGTAAGATGATTTTCCGAAATAGTCTCATCTGACTTTGGTCGACTGATGCTTTCAGCGATAGTAAGCCCAATTCACGTCTAACAGCTGATATAAATGAGGATTTAGGCAGGCCTAACACGGCTTTCCACAGGTAACCTTCCAGCTTTGCCCATATAGCGTTGTCAATATTCAGGGCAGCGTCCATGCCATAGATTATCGATGGCACTACCTTTTGTTTGTAGAATTGGATTGCCGGGAGTAGGGAGAATTTTCCATATTTCCGGTCTACTAGTTTAGTTTGGGTTGTCAGGGTTTTGATTTTTGTCCACAGAGCTAAATAAGTTGCACTTTCTGATCTTTTTGAGTCTATCATAATTCCAAAATATTTCATAGTAGAGACAGTTTCTACTTTTATGCTGTTCACATACCAGCAGCCTTGATCTGTAGTTGTTGAACGATTTTTCCCCATCGTCAAAATTTTTTATTTAGCGATGTTTATCTCCAGATCGTTTTCATTGATGTACTTTGCCAGGTTGGTTAGTTGGCGCTGGAGGCCAATTTGAGTTTGATCCATGAGGATCAGATCGTCCGCGTATAGCAATCTAGATATTGGGGTATTACCCACTTTTGGCGGAAAGGCTCTAACCGCTGGTTGTGTGTGCTGGAAATCTCCCGTAAAGGCGATGAACAAGGCTGGAGCAAGCGGGCATCCCTGCTTCACACCGCGCTCTGATGGGAATTGATCCGATAGCATCCCTTGCTGGTTTAAACAGACTCGGAGTTTGGTGTCCGTATGTAATGCGATCACAGGGCCTAATATTTGCGCAGGGCAGTTCCAGTTGGTTAATTTCACCCACAGCTTTTGGCAACTGATCTTATCGAAAGCTTACGTCAAGTCTATGAACGCAATGTATACTGTTGGTGCACCGTTTTTTACTTTTTCTTTTATGATGTTCAAAATCATGATGTTGATACTGGTGCTTGTATTCTTAACAAAGCCCGTTTGAAATTGGTCCAAGCAAGGTGCAGATCTCGCCCATCTATGAAATCTGGTTAACAGAAGGGTAGCAAAAATCTTGCCCATGATGTCAAGAAGGGCAATAGGACGGTAATTTGCCGGGTTATCTCTATTTCCCTTTTTAAAAATGGGTTCTATTACCGCATCTGTCCATGTTTTAGGAATTTGCTTAGTGATTTTACATTGTTTGAAGATTTTTGTTATTAGGGCGGCTCATTCCTCAGGATGTTGTTTTAAGTCTACGTTGGTTAAGCCATCTGGTCCCGGAGCCCTGGACATTTTTAGTTTCAAAATTGTTGCCAAGATCTCATCTCGATCAGCCAGATCTACCCACGGCGATGTTGTACCACATGTGTAATTACTGGAGGTTTGCGGTAGAGGAGCGAATTGAGATGAGAAAAAAGTTATCCAAGTCTGTTCTGATACGACGTTAGACAATTGATTATTTGTCTCGTTGTTTTTGTGTTTGATCAAAGCCCAGAATTCTCTTGGATTTTTTGACGTCAAGGTTTTAAGCATTTGCTGCGCGTCATTCTGATACATTGTTGCTTTATGATGTCTCAGCCATGATCTATATGATCTAGTTGCCGCTTTGGCGATATCTTTTTGCTCGTTGTTATTGGAGACTCTGGCTAAGCGATTCAATTTGCGCATTTGTTTTTGTTTCGTGACCAGTTCGATGTCATACTCATGTACACCATTTCCTTTAGATTGGGTACGGTTTCCTTGTTGTTTCCTGTGTGGCAGAAAAAAGGGAATGTACTTTGGCCTGTTTGTTGGATCCATAGTACTTTTCTGACCTCATCGAATTTCTTGGAGATTTCCTTGATATTAGTCGCTGTGGGTTGAATTTGCGACGACTTCCGTGCTAACTCCACCTCGAATGTATAGGCTTGCTTGGAGGTACTTTCTGTCTCAAGAGTCATCATCAGAAGATTGTGGTTACTAGTTTTAGTTCTGTAGACCTCGAAGAAGTCGACAAACGGGAGAAGGGGGTATGAAATGAAAATGTGGTCCAACGTTGCTGATGTTTCAGCTCGTTCCCACGTTGGAATACGTGGGAGCTGGCCTCGAGCTGATGCTGCGTTGTGGAAAGTTCTAATGTCCATATAGTCGGACCACAGTGTACCTCTCACGGAAGAGGGGCAAAGATAAATGGTAGAGGAGAATTGATCGACTCTAGCATTCAAGTCGCCATAGATTATGATGTGGTCCGTAGCCATTTCAGGGAGATGTATGTTTCGTATCCATCAAGCACTGTTTTTTTCATTAACCAGGTCTCCTGGAGACAGATGATATCGAAATGACTCAGATTGAATGCGTCTGGCTGTGTCAAATGTTCACGTCCTCTCGTGTTCCAAGAACACATAGTGCTCGTTTTCTTTGAAAGAAGTTTCAGTTGCAGGGTTGCAGTAGGCGTCGCTGAATCTTTTCGTTGTTAATTTTGAGGGTTTGGATTTAACACCTTTTTCAGCCACCTCCAAGGCCCCGACGGCTCTCGTTTTTTATTATGAGCCCACTCAGTGCTTTCGTCAGTTGAATCCGGACGTCTGCGTTTTTTTTACCATCTGGGGTTTGATCTCATATAATCTTCATGTTGAACTTTTCTGTAATTTGTGTTAGTATTAGACGAGTGGAGTTTCGATCTAAATCTCCCACGACTGTGCTCTGTTTCCTCCCTGTAGGCCTCTCTTCTTCTACCTGTGTAGTGGTCTGTAGTTTTAGGTTGGTGTTCCGAATGCTGTTCCGCAGAGCTACTTGGGGGTGGAATGGTCTTTGCCGCTAGTTCAGAGACGGGAATTTCCACTAGCGAGAAACCCATTTGGGTCAGGGCCACAGTCACATCTTCTTTGAAGTTTGAACCCACAGCATTTTTGACATGGAGATAGGCTTTAGCCTTCCCATCTCTATGGTATGGTTCAATCAATGTAAAGCCCGCCGTGTTTAAGGATTTCAATGCTGGTATTTTGGTTAAGATTTTCAAAACCGTCTTTCTATTCAAGATTAGAAAGTTTTTCCCGGCCTCGAGTTGTTGCATCTTATAGACTCGATTTGAAGTTGCCTTAGAATCCATTCGGGGTGTTTTCCCCATATAGTCCCTGTTGTCACGATTTCCACTTTTCGTCGTTTGGGGGACGTTTTCATGTTGTTCTGATGATGAGTTTCGTTTTGATTTTTGTTCTTTTAAAGGCAGATCGGCTGCAACTTTTTTCCCTCCGTCACGGGAGGAGTCTTTTTTTCTGTTTGTTTCTGAGATCTTAGTTGTTTTCAGAATCAGAGGTTTACCTACGTCATTTGAGTTAAGCTCTGGGTTTTGCTTATTGTGGCCAGGGGACATGTTAGTTTCCTCTTCGTTCGGATGAACAGTGAGATCGAAAAGTGATGAATTTCCCAAAGATCCCGCCTCATTTGGCCGAGAATTGTCAAGTTCGATTATTGTTTGTTCGATTACAGGACTGTGGCACACTGGGGCTTGCGGCACCACACTAGTAATTCAGGCTTTGTCTTGAGTTGAAAAGGTTGATTTTGGAATATTGAAGATTGTTGGAACTTTTAGGGGTTCTTTGCTTTTTTTCTCATTCCCTAGTGTAGAATCTGATCACTGATTCTTCAAAGTTTGGTTTGCGTTTTCTCCTTTAGTTTGTGGCTCCTTTACATTTGAGAAAGGGGGACGTTCTGTCTGATGGTTTGGTTTGATTACTCCAGAACTACTTGCGTTGCTTATTGTACCAATTAGAGTTTCAAGTCGGGCAATTTTTAGATCCCATTGCCTTTCTTTCTCGGCGTTTTGTTGATTGAGCGCAGTGATGAAACCTTCCAAGAAGGTTACTTTGGTATTTAATGTCGACGCAAGCGTTAATGAATCTTTCATTGAGTCATTGATTGACTCACACAATTTTACAAATGGTGCGAGACCCACCGTTATGGCAGACATAATTGTTACCAAGTCTGTTTTTTTTGACAGAGTGTCTTTAGGTAAATTTCCAATCATGTCACTTGGCCTTCTTTTTCTCACCGGTGTTGAGGTGTCTTTTGGGGGATCGTTATATGGTGACAGTCTCCCAGATGGAAAGTCAGAATAAATCGTTTTTTGGCCATACGGTGCCAACACCGGTTGGACCACTTTAATGAGGGACTTGTTCCTTTGGTCCAATTGGACCAATGTAGGAGAAGATGTGCTTCTTTGGTCCATTCCGACAGTTGGAGGAGTGGGAGTTGATGGCATTAATAAATTGTTCCCCAATCCGCACTTCTCTGAATGATGCGCTGGTACATCTTCGGCTAGCAAATTAATTGCAGATGTACGCGCTTGACTTCGGTAAGGATTAGCCAGATTACTTTGTGCGTCCGTGTCTCCCCGGCTGCTAGAGCGTGGAACGTTATCTTGACGGCCAGGGGCCTCTGCCACGCTATGGCCACAGTCCGCTGTTGTTTTCCTTTGTGTTGGATCTAAAGGAACTTCCAAAGCAAAATCAAGCATTTCTTCATCTGAGAGTTCTGTATCCGTTTCTGGTATCCTCTTTGATTGTTTGAAGAAAAAATCTTTAAAAATGTGTGATGTCGGAGGATTCTGAAAAGTTGGTTTTACTGAATCACCTTTTTTTAGTTTCTGGTAAGCAGCCCTTTTATGTTGTTGAATACCTTGATCCAACAGCTCCCCCTGCTCCTATAAGATCTTCCTTGTCAATGCCCTTTTTTTCAATAGGGCCATTGCTATGTCTCTTTTCTGGGCAATGACATCACTGGCCAAGACATTTGATGTATTTGTTGCAGTCACTCGGTCCGGGACTACATCCATAGACTCATTTTCACCAAGGCATGAGACAACAGCAATAGGGTTAGCTAATTTGCTCACAGCTTGACTTGGCCGCGAGGTGGCAGCAGAGAGGAGCTCTGCGTCCTCACCGCGGGTCGTTGGCACTGTCAGGGAATGAGAGGCGTGGATTTCCACTTGTGTGGAAACTTGGAGGCTCAGCTGATTTACGGCCTCTAGGGTGGAGGCTGGGGGCACATCAGACCCCGCCACTCCTGCCGATGGTGCTCCGTCTCCGGCACCCGTCGACAGAGAACGGAGAGACGAGGAGCCACAGATGTCTCCGGCTGTCAGCTCAGCGTCCCGCAAGCTGAGATCGGCCTCGCGGGGTCCTTCGACTCCGCTAGACTCCACCTCACTCACCGCAGCGGAGGCCTGCGGGGCGCGAATAGCCGACAGCCGGGAGGTCGAAGGAAGCAGCGGGTTCTGCACCTCCGGAGACGAATCTGACGCAGGACAATGATTTTCCACTTGCGAGTCCAGAGCCGGTCCACCCCCAGGTATGTTCAGAGATGGCAGGGGGGGGGGGGAGAACTGTGCGTGTGAGGAGGGGAGGATTCAAAGTGGGGAGGCGAGGAAGAAATGTACATTCTATCGTCCTCCGTGTTTTCTGCCAAATCGCCATCCAGAAAACCGGGGGAGGTACCGTTCGGTGCGTTCTGGGCACCCTCGAACTTGGTACTCGCTCCCTCGAGGAGACAGGTGGCCATTTGAGTAGGGGACGCCAAAGAGGGCAAAGTTGTCACTTTTTTCTGTGCAATAATGCCGGGACTGGCGTTATTTCCATGGTTTTTTCTTGACTCAAAAACTTTACGAGTGTCTTTCTGCTTATCTAAGCAGAGATATTTGCTCCTTAACACCCTGCCAGATGGACTTTTCAATTGAGGGTGGGGAGTGGGAATGTCAGAGTTTTCCATATTACAGACTTCAAGTTTAGGGAGTATGGGGTCTGTTTGTAGGTCCATACCTCCTTACCTCCTAGCCTCAGTAGAGTGCTGTTGACTGCTCGCACCTCAGCGAGCCAACTCCGTGTGTCGCTCCGCGTGAGTACTGAAGGTTTTATCCACAGCCACTGTAGAAAGACTGCAAGCAGGAAGGCAGGAGGGCAGGGAAACAGGGAGGGACTGCTGTTGACTGCTCGCACCTCAGCGAGCCAACTCCGCGTGCCGCTCCGCGTGAGTACTGAAGGTTTTATCCACAGCCACTGTAGAAAGTCTGCATGCAGGAAGGCAGGAGGGCAGGAAAACAGGGAGGGACTGCTGTTGACTGCTCGCACCTCAGCGAGCCAACTCCGCATGCGCTCCGCGTGAGTACTGAAGGTTTTTATCCACAGCCACTGTAGAAAGACTGCATGCAGGAAGGCAGGAGGGCAGGAAAACAGGGAGGGACTGCTGTTGACTGCTCGCACCTCAACGAGCCAACTCCGCGTGCCGCTCCGCGTGAGTACTGAAGGTTTTTTCCACAGCCACTGTAGAAAGACTGCATGCAGGAAGGCAGGAGGGCAGGAAAACAGGGAGGGACTGCTGTTGACTGCTCGCACCTCAGCGAGCCAACTCCGCGTGCCCCTCCGCGTGAGTACTGAAGGTTTTATCCACAGCCACTGTAGAAAGACTGCATGCAGGAAGGCAGGAGGGCAGGAAAACAGGGAGGGACTGCTGTTGACTGCTCGCACCTCAGTGAGCCAACTCCTCGTGCCGCTCCGCGTGAGTACTGAAGGTTTTATCCACAGCCACTGTAGAAAGACTGCATGCAGGAAGGCAGGAGGGCAGGAAAACAGGGAGGGACTGCTGTTGACTGCTCGCACCTCAGCGAGCCAACTCCGCGTGCCGCTCCGCGTGAGTACTGAAGATTTTATCCACAGCCACTGTAGAAAGACTGCATGCAGGAAGGCAGGAGGGCAGGAAAACAGGGAGGGACTGCTGTTGACTGCTCGCACCTTTAAAACACACTTTAGGCAATATACTAGCACTCTAAATCAAAAGCAAGTTAAAACACAGTCAGATATAGTATACACACCTCCCTTGATAACTATTAGACAAGTCAGAGTTAAAACACCACGATTTGTTAAAACAGATGTGAGCGCGTAACCTAGATGGCACTCCAATAGGTCAAAGGGAGAGAAAAAGGCAGAGCATAGAAATAAAACAGGTCCCAACACTTTTAGGAGTTCTCAGCAAGGGAATAAAGGCAGTATATATGGTAGAGCCAAAGTTCATAGGCCAGGCCCACTTTAAATGGAGCAAAGCGAAGTGTGCCCAGGATCACACGGTTTAAAATGCACTAAAAGTCTTTGAAGAATGTTCAGAAGAGGTTGGGGCGATTCAAGAAGGTAAAGTTAGAAGGTCTGGGGCCAACCCAGTTGGAAAGCCAAGGATTTAAGGGTCACCTTGGCAAACCTAAGAAATGGAGGCCAGGCAGGACACAGTACCTTAACTAGAGAGGAAGCTTCAGCGGTGGCAGTTGTTCCTGGCAGTGGTTGCAGTTCATTGTTTCGACCAGGGGAAGAGAGGATCTCACCGAGGAGGAAACCTGGAGTCTTTGCACTACACAGGGTTGAAACTAGCCACAGAGTTTCGTCGATAAAAGGTGCGTTCCTTTTATTCGCGGTCAAAGTGGTGAAGCTTGGCTATCCGGCTGCCAGGGAGCTTGGCACGGGCGATTTGACCAAGAGACGTCTTTGGAAGGCGAAAGGGGCGAACTGGTTGGTCCCACCAGCTCAGAGGAAGAAGACTCGTCCAGCAGAAGATCTTTTCTTGTCGTTGGGAAAGTGGTGAGTTTGTTGCAGCAGGGCTCCACCGGTGGTGTCGTCGTTTCAGATGGCTCAGCTTCTTCCCTCTTCAGATTCTTAGGTCATGTGGCAACTTCTGAAGTTCCAGTCCCAAAGGCCCTGCTTTTATTCAGAAAAACCCCCATTCAACAGCCTAGCTGTCACTCAAACATGCTAAGTGGTGAGCTGGGCGGCTCACCATTAGCCCAATCAGAACAGAGTGCGACTTGAGTTGCTAAGGCAATGCGGTCCAGGGTGCCGATTCCCCTCCCCACCCATCCTGTGGAACCCAGACAGAGTGGCACCATTTGGAGGGCTTCTGTGGAGAAACCCGCCAAAAAGTGGAACAAAGGGCTAGACCTTGGTCAGAGTTACAGAGATGGACACGAACGCCATTTTAGAAAAGAGTTCTGGCAAAAAGACCCAACCGTTGATTTAATATTAAATAAATAAACCAGCGGTATCTTTAACATTGCACCAAAAAGTGGTGCGTTTAAAATCAATGGGAAAATCCCATAGAGAATATTGCGGTGGAATATTTCATGTGGTAACCACTGCCACCAGCCAGAAACTCGACAAGGGGGGACTGGACAGTGCCCCCTTGAAAATAGACCCAGGGGAAATATAATTAACCCCTTCCAGTACTTCCACAATATGATGGTTTGTACTGGTTCTGTTCACAATTTAAGACCAGTAAAGTCAATGGTGACTTTACATGCCCTGGGAGACAGTAGTCAGTCCCAGGGTATGGAGTCTATGTTTGGGGGTCACTATGACCCCCCTGTGTTACTGCACTGAGGGTGCTGTGTAACACATACACAAAAAAACAGATGATACTCTATGGAGTAAAAGACCCCATATCCCAAAATCACACAGTCAGAGACATACCTCAAATCATGCCTAAGAGTGGGAGTAAAGAGTCTCGCTCTTAGTAGGAGAAAAAAACAAACCCCAGAAATCCAGCAAAGCTGCTTGGGGACTCACTAGGTTTGGGAAATTAGCCTTATAAGAGAATTCTCCCTAACACTCTTGTTGAGTATTTTTTTTTATGTTATTGTTCAAATACCACAGGAAACTGTAACCATATGCAGTGTTCCTCGGTTGTAACTCTTCCAGGAAGATTGCCAGTTAAATATTCTAAAACCTGTTTTTATCTTTCTCCTATTAGATAATTAACCCCATTACGTCCTCGTTGGTGCGGACCTCCCCAGGGACCTGGAAAGGGAAGGAAGGAAAGGGTGTGCCTCTCCATACTCTCCAACCGAAAGATGAAAGGAAATCCTGGTGTGCCATTTCCTGATGAAGAACTCCACCAGATGAACCCTACTCTGCCCTACTCTCCCTCAACAAGAAGTCCCGGGAGAGCAGAGGGGGTATTATGTGTGGTACATTTACCAGGCCTAACAGAAATCCCCTGCTTCATATAACTGCATTGCAGCAGTTACTGAAAAATGGCTGTGCTGTGTCTGCTGAGCACATATGGACCAAGAGTTGAACACAGCCATTCCAAGAATGGCTGCATGTTGTTGCTCTCCACATGAATCCAGAGAAAATAACTTAAATGCAGAATGGCCTTGCATTCTCGTAAAACTCTAGGCTGCACCAGAAAATGGCCTGCATTCCGGACGTTATCGCACTGGTGTCTCCTTTTGTTTTAAACAGCACACAATGTGTTTCATTCATCACAGCACTGCCTGTGTATTGTATTTGAATGCCATTAAATCAAACTAGCCTTGTAGAACGGCATTGTTTTCATCAAATCAAGTCCATGAGGAACAGAGAATCGGCATCAAATCCGCACGGCTCAGATTTAATTTTGCAAAAAACTAACATACGCAAGGAACTTCAAGGGAAAGATGCTTTCCCTTGATGTGTGCCAATTACCAAGAAAACTACTTGCAAGCATTTTTCGGTGCCCAGAAATTTTTTCTGATCTGGAAAAGCCTTTCAGAAAATGAATGCCAAAGAAACCGCATGTAACCCTGCTGTTCAGACTGGTACAGAGGGGGCAGGTTGGCTGTGGATATTTGAAGGACCGCCAAATGTACAGTGACAAATGCCCTTCATAGACTTTATAGAATTCTTACATTAAGACATTTATTTCAATACCCCGAATAAGCAGTAATGTAATATTATGACAGTTTATATGGAACTTTTAGACATACAGAATAAGACTAGGTGTGTTGTCACAGCCCATGGTGAACTGGAATGACAGAAAAATTATATTTCAGTGTGAATCATAAATGGAGCAGACATGAAACTTGATGAAAATATGCCAAATGATAGTATGCATATATGGAATCATTTGTAAAATTGTAGATGCTTTGTTTGTCCTATTAACAGCGAAAATGCCCATAAGGGAGAAGCAGTATCGCGCAGATTTGTAGTTCGAACCGGCCAATTCCTTGTAAAATATGGGATCTGCATATCTTATTTTTGTGATGGTGATTATTGTAGATATAAAGTTGGAATCCATAACTCCTTTTTGTGAAAAATTAGGCTTGTGGGACAAAAGGAGTCATAAAATGCATACACCTAAGGGGAGGTCACTTCCTTCAAATCAACCTTCTCAGAGGGAGGAGGTGATACTAATAGCCTGACCTATCCTAGTCAAGGGGATGTCCAGATTACTTCTGCCCATATTAAAAAAAAAATCTCTCATGTCCTCCTGGCTATATAAGTGGTAGGCAAGGGGGCACAGGGAGATTCAACATTCACATTTCACCCTGCAAGATTACAAGAGTCCAGAACCAGGTCAGAGGTAGCTGACCCAGAACCACCTATCCAGAGACACCTATCCAGAACCACCTATCCAGACCACCTACCCAGAATCAGTCATCCCAATAATTTAGGGAGAAAGGAGGAGGGGCTGCTGATCCCTTTGGGAGAACCTAGCAACCAGACCCTTTGCCCAGCTGATGCATACCACTGTCCACAGTGACCAGACCCCTGTTACCCAGCTGGTCCCATAAAGTAGCACCCAGCCACTGCCCAGTGACCAGATCATTGCCTCGCTGTCCAGAGACCCGTTAGCTGCCCAAATTACCCAACTCAAGTGCATTTTATAAGTATCACCCTCCCCAGTACCAAAAAGCTGCATACACTGCTCTGTTACCTGGCATTCTGTCCATACCCTATAAAAATCCCAAACGAACCCTAGTAACTTCCAAAATTGTCAGCATCCCCTGTTTATCCTGTCTTCAGAAGAATCTGTGTTAGTCTCTATGTGTTAGCGTAATTCTTTTCAAAGCATTTCAGTTATCTGTGTAAGTCCTTAGTACCATTTTTGAGAAAAGTATATAATTACCCTATAAAGAGGAATGCGAGCTGGTTAAAATTCCAAATTAACCCCCTTGCATGCAGTGTCTTTCTTTAATAGTCTAGCCACTAAAATATAGTCTCAGTAGAACCTTTCATTGTACTATCCAAACCAATGTTGGCCATGTAAGTGTTTTCCTTAAAAAAAAATCTGATTTCCATTTCCTATAGAGAAACCATACTGTCACCCCATAAAGAGTCATCCTTACAATTCATTATCCTATCTGCAATGTGCCTTTGTTCCGCATCATACAAACTGATTTCCGATTTTGACTGTTTGCCTATTTTCTTTGCGGTTTGCAGGTTTAAAATATGTGTAGAACAAGAAATTGCAATTCTGCCACGTGTGATTTTTGCTGCATTGTTTTCCTTCCCAAAGTCGATATTTCTCAACTGTGTTCACGTTGTTTAGTTCTCTGCCCAGTAGCTTGTAAGCTTCCTTGCCTCTTTAGCACAGCCACACAAATCCTCGTCCTATTTCTTCTACCCAAATGTAAACTGACCTTTAAGTATTCAGTGAGCTCAGCGTGTGCCATTTTGCTCCTATTTCAAGGTTTTCATTTTCGTTTTGGCCGAAATTAAAATCCAATTTTTCCCTGTTATTTCTGACTACTCGCTACTCCCTTCCATCCACACATGACCTAGTCCACAGGTGTTTGGGGGAGTGGTGCAGGGGGAGTGCATGACAAAAGTACCATCTATGAGTGTGACAAAAAGTGATTGTGCTTCCATTCATAGTTACATTGATGTATCTCATGTTAGAAAGTTAAATTAAGTGTATTATAACATTGTGCTGTATATTATCACAACACTGGTGACTGCTGCCCTAAATTTGATTCGCTTGATTTTGCATTTGAATTTTAAAATAAATAAATATTTCATTGTTACACACCGGCCTGGTTCATGGTCCATTGCGACACGGGGTGTTTGCTAAGGGTGTGTGAGATAGGTTTGGTGCCTTCTCAAAGCAGAATCCAAAATCAATCAGAAAACGTTTTTATGCTGCGCCACATTCCTTGCCAGTGGAGAGCATCCTTGTCTGGAGTGTGCGTTGACGTAAATTCCGTTACACAGTGGTGTGTGCGTATCAGTGGTGGCACAGTGAATAGAACTACAAATATGGCATCTGGCATAGCTGCAGTTTAGTAGAGGGTTCTAGGATCTGGTTGTCAAGGGGTACGGTCAAATGGTCAGATTTGTTGTTGCAACTGTGATGGCTGTCCCCATAAATGGACCCCCCTCTGTTAATATATCTCGGTCCCATCAACAAGTACGAATTGTATTGGAAAGTCTTTCCCAGGAGATTGCCAGCTACAATTCCTGCTGGCATGTACGTATGCACATTCCCTAAATGTATAAATAATGGAACATCAACACATCTTCTGCTCTGACATATGGGGCCTGTTGGGCAGAATTCCCAGCTGGGTTCTAATGACACCTGTTGCACATAGACCTGCAATGGCAGGAGGGCATTTACACCTGCTGACTTCCACAGCGCCAGCAGAAGATTGGCAGGTGCGTCTGTATTTGCTTTGCAGAGTGCCCACTGAAAATCAGGTACTGTCCCCTTTGCCATCCTCCTCCGAATACCAAGATGGTGCTGTACAGTTTTTAAAAAGTTGCAGGAAAAAGGCCCACAATACTAACGTCTTTTTGACATCTGAGCAGTTCTCTTGGGGTCACATCGGACATATGGGCGGCATGAAGGGGCAGGTTCTTGAGAGCAATTGTTGCATGTGAGTGAAACACGCTGACCCGTGTCTGATTGATATTCCTGCAGGCCGCCATACAGATATACATCTGATAGTGGTAAAACTAGCCCCTCTGACCTACTTCCGCCGATCAGTGCACTGGGAAGTCCTACTACGATCCCAGTCTGTCCCACAAACCGACGAAGTAGATAGTAAATAGCCAGTAATACGGCCCACTGTGTGGGTCAGCCCGCCTGAATCAATAGTAATTCTAATGGTGTCACACATGCGCGAAACTAAATTCAATCTTTAATCCTGCTCCGTATAAATCACTAGTCAGGACCTCATTCTGAATCACAGCTTGCAAGCAGCACATATGATTTCACACTGGATTTTCAGCGTAATAATGGCGGCTCATTTTGAAGCGGTGTCTTTGCCCCATCTATCAGGGGAAAAACATGGCAGCAATACTCATGCTACCTGTTTCTTATTCTGACAGTTTTCCTTTCACTTGTAGGTCATTCACGCTCCCAGAGAAAACAGTCCTTTTCGGAATACATTAGGGAGGCCTGTGAATGTGAAATGTGCCGGAGGCATTTCTAAATGTGGTTATTACAATACAGGAATGCTTCCGTCGCCGATGCATCACGGCACTAATCTAAACAGAAGGATTTATGGAAACGTATTCCCTTGTACCGCCTATTAACTGATAAGTGCAACCCGTTGTTCTAACACACTGCCAATTGATGCTGTGTGAGTGTGACGAGCGTTGAAGGATTTGCCGCACGAATAATGTAGGGACATCAACCCACATTGTTTCTTCTATAACGTTAACAGTAGTAGCGTAATACTTTATTATTAATTACGTGTGTCAAGCAGGAGTGCATTTTACTATAAATTAACTACATCATGCAGGAGTTTGCCATTGATGTAAGGAGTGTCGTTGCATGAATTTCAACGGTTGGCTGTGAAAACTCAACATGGAATTTGTGCTGGACAAATAAGGTGCAGTTGAATTCCTTTCTACTAAAAGATAGCAACACACGCATCCTTCAGCCAGTTGCCCACTTTTAAGATTTGTGAGTGAAAATATTCAAATAGATGTGAATGGGAAAAACATTGAAAACAATATTGGATGCTATTTTTTTTTCTTTCCATTTTTTTTTTACATGAGCAATAATTTGCAAACCTACTAGCACGATTGTCAGGCCGATTCATGGAATTAATGTGCGCCGAAAATTCCGGCGCAGAGGTGCCAAAACGTGCGAATCGCAGTGCAAGTGCGAAAATCGCAGGGAAACCAGCGCACATCGATTCATGGAAGTCCGTACGCGAGAAAAATATTGGATGTGCGCTGAAAAAGTGCGCGGCGCACGCCGGCGCACAGGTCATCCAACAGCGTGCGCCATGGCCACAGCGAAATCGCACATAGCGCGGCGCACATAACAAAAGTAGGCGTAACATGGGGCGTAACACTCGGAATGGGGAACAACGCGTGAAAATATGGGCGTCACGGGGGAAGTACAGGAGGCAAGTGCGCAGAACGCCCACACGCTCGCCTACAACTCATGGAATGAAATAGGGGAAACCAGCGCACGGTCAAAGACGCGCACAGGGCCAAACAAGTCCGCCACAAGAAAGCAGGCAGTAGCGTCCCTGCGCCTGAAATAAATGTGCGCCAAAATGTGCGCTTGCAAAAAGCACCTATATACAGCTATGATGAATGATCCATACTGTGGCCCTCTAGGACAAATGAGGTGCAAAGGGGTACCGACAAACAAGGACACCCGCTGTGTGAAAAATAGCGTGTGCGTGTATTTCAGGGTGCGCAGGAAGTTCCACACGCGATTGGCCTGGGTATGTGTATTTAGGGGTGCGCGGGAAGTTCCACACGCGATGGTCCGTGATACGTGTATTTCGGGGTGCGTGTGAAGTTTTACACGCGATTTCAGCAGGGTATGTGTATTCCAAGGTGCGCGGGAAGTTTCACACGCGAATTTGCAGGGTAAGTGTATTTCGGTGTGCGCGTGAAGTTCCACACGCGATTCCAGCAGGGTATGTGTACTCCGGGTGCCTTGGAAATTCCACACGCGAATCCAGCAGCCTACCTGTATTTCAGGGGTGCCGGGGAGTCCTACACGTGAATTGGCCATGTGGGTCCTCCCAGCTGTTCCCTCTATACCCTCCAGGGCCCCTGCAGGCGGCCCACACCACAGGGGACTACCCTGCACCCCTGCACATGTCCCGCAGGCAGCCCATCCACCTTGGCCATGCCCCCCAGCACACCCACATGTCAACTTGCACCACTGCCCACCAACGCATGTCTCCCAGCACCCCCACCCCCCAGCATCCAGGGGCACCCTCCAGCAGGCCCCCACTCATGTCTCCCAGCACCCCCACCCCCCAGCAGTCAGGGGCACCCTCCACCAGGCCCCACTCATGTCCAACTCATGTCCCCTTGCACCCCCACACCCCAGCAGTCAGGGGCACCGTCCACCAGGCCCCACTCATGTCTCCCAGCACCCCCACCCCCCAGCAGTGCAGGGCACCCTCCACCATGCCCCCACACATGTCTCCCAGCAGCCCCATCCCCCAGCATCCAGGGGCACCCTCCACCAGGCCCCCACTCATGTCTCCCTGCACCCCCACCCCCCAGCATCCAGGGGCACCCTCCACCAGGCCCCCACTCATGTCTCCCAGCACCCCCACCCCCAGCAGTCCGGGGCACCCTCCACCAGGCCCCCACTCACGTCTCCCTGCACCCCCACCCCCCAGCATCCAGGGGCACCCTCCACCAGGCCCCACTCATGTCCAACTCATGTCCCCCTGCACCCCCACCCCCCAGAAGTTAGGGACACCCTCCACCAGGCCCCCATTCATGTCTCCCACCCCCCAGCAGTCAGGGGCACCCTCCACCAGGCCCCCACTCATGTCTCCCTGCACCCCCACCCCCAGCATCCAGGGGCACCTTCCACCAGGCCCTCACTCATGTCTCCCAGCACCCCCACCACCCAGCATCCAGGGGCACCCTCCACCAGGCCCCCACTCATGTCCCCCTGCACCCCCACCCCCCAGCATCCAGTGGCACCCTCCACCAGGCCCCACTCATGTCCCCCTGCACCCCCACCCCCCAGCAGTCAGGGGCACCCTCCACCAGGCCCCCACTCATGTCTCCCATCCCCCCACCCCCCAGCAGTCAGGGGCACCCTCCACCAGGCCCCCACTCATGTTTCCCAGCATCCCCACCCCCAGCATCCAGGGGCACCCTCCACCAGGCCCCCACTCATGTCTCCCACCACCCCCACCCCCCAGCATCCAGGGGCACCCTTCACCAGTCCCCCACTCATGTCTCCCAGCACCCCCACCCCCCAGCATCCAGGGGCACCCTCCACCAGGCCCCCACTCATGTCTCCCAGCACCCCAACCCCCAGTGTTAGGGAGAAATCTCTGTTTAGGCTGAATTGCCTAACCTAGTGAGTCCCCCAGCAGCTTTGCTGGATTTCTGGAGTTTGTTTTTTCCATCCTGCCAAGAGTGTGAATCTTTTTCTCCCACTCTTGGACATAAATGTGGTTAATTCCTTTGAATGTCAATGTGTTCTATGGGCTATGGGGTATTTTACTCCATAGGGTCTCATATGTTTTTCTATGTGTGTTACACCGCACCCTCCGTGCCGTAACACTGGGGCGTCCTAGAGGATCCCCACCATAGACTCCATACCCTGGGACTGACTACTGTCTCCCAGGGCATGTAAAGTCACCATTGGCTTTACTAGACCTAAATTTACTAACAGAACTAGTACAAACCATCCTATTTTGGACATACTAGTAGGGGTAATTCGATTACCCCTGGGTCTGTTATTCGAGGGGGCACTGTCCCGTCCCCCCTCGTCGAGTTTTGGCTGGTGGCAGTGGAAACTACTTGTTATATTCGACCCTGAATGTAACTCTATGGGATTCCTCCCATTGTTGGAGTTTAATACTTTTTCTCGTTAATCTCTAACATACCACCGGTTTATTTATCTTAAATAAATCTATCGGTTGGTATTTTCTGCCAGAACTCGGTTTTTAAAATGGCGTCTGTGTTCGTCTCTGTGACTCCTAAACCAAAGGTTGAGCCCTTTGTTCCACTTTTGGCGGGCTTCTGCACAGAGGCCCTCCAAAGTGGTGCCATTCTGTCTGGGTAGCACAGGGGGTGTGGGAGGGGCTTTAGGCACCCTGGACTGAGTTGCCTTGCCAACTCAAGTCGCACTATGGTGTGATTGGCCCAAGTGGTGAGCCACCCCGCTCACCATTTAGTGTGTTTTGATCGACAGCTTGGCTGAATGAATGGGGGTTTTCTGCATAAAAGCAGGGCTTTTGGGACTGGATCTTCAGAAGTAGCCACAGGACCTAAGAATCCGACGAGGGTAAAGCTGAGCCGACCTGCAATGACGACACCTCCGGTGGAGCCCTGCTGAACCGACTCACCACTTCCCAACGACAGAGGAGATCTCCCGGCTGGAGAGTCTTCTTCCCCTGACTGGTGGGAACAACCAGTCCCCTTTGCTTTTTCTTCGCTTCCAGGGCGTAGTGGTCGAATTGCCCGTGCTGAGCACCCCGGCAACCGGAGAGCCACTAACCCGTACCGCGACCAAAAGGTGGTGCCTTTTGATGGAGCACTCCGCGGCTGGTCTCTTCCCTGGTGGTGCAACGATCTTCAACTTTCCTACGATGACGAGAGCATCTCTTCTCTTGGCAAAGCCCCGACTTGCATCCACCACCAGGAACAACTGCCCCCGCCGGAGCTGTCTCTCCACATACAAGGTACCGTGTCCGCCTGGCTTCCCTTGTGACGGTTAGCATGAGGTGTCTTAATCCTCGCCTCTCCATTGGGTCGCCTCCAAGCCTTCTTAAACTTTCTGTTCTGAACTGGTCCAATCTTTCTGTGACAATTTGCGACAAAGACTCGAAGTGCATTTCCACTGTGATACTTGTTGGGACATATCGCCTTGCCTCTCTCCGAGTGGGCCTGGCCTCTGAACTTTGCGATCTACAGTAGACCCTGCCTTACTTGCCTTGCATTTGTTCGTAAAAGTGTTGGTACCGAGTTGATTTCGTACCCTGCCTTTTCTCTCCCGTTCTAACGAATACTAGAGTGCCATCTAGGTTAAAGCATTCACCTCTGTCTGCAAATAAGTGGTGCCGTTGAACCTAGACTTGTCGACATATTGTTAGAGGAGTGAGATACTTATAGTAATTGTAATTGAAGTTGTTTGCCGTATTAGTGCCAGTGTGTTTTTCATAGATGTGTTTTTATAAATAAATAACTATATGTCTTTACACCGAAGCTCTGTTCCATGTTTGCTTGTTCTACGGTGTAGATTGCCCTATTTTGGATACTCCACATACTGCCTAACTCTTCTTGAGGGAAGTCTGACTGCTCAGCCACAGCTACCAAGTGAATCTGTGTGGTACAGACTGCTACCAAGTAGGTTTACTGCCAAACACATGTAGTCCTAAATCTTTTGCAGTGGTCCCAGAGGGAACTGCACAGGTTTCCACTTAACACCCAGCATCCAGGGGCACCCTCCACCAGGCCCCCACTCATGTCTCCGTGCACCCCCACCCCCAGCATCCAGTGGCACCCTCCACCAGGCCCCCACTCATGTCTCCCAGCACCCCCACCCCCCAGCAGTCAGGGGCACCCTTCACCAGGCCCCCACTCATGTCTCCCTGCACCCCCACCCCCAGCATCCAGGGGCACCCTCCACCAGGCCCCACTCATGTCCAACTCATGTCCCCCTGCACCCCCACCCCCCAGCAGTCAGGGGCACTCTCCACCAGGCCCCCACTCATGTCTCCCTGCACCCCCACCCCCCAGCATCCAGGGGCATCCTCCACCAGGCCCCCACTCATGTCTCCGTGCACCCCCACCCCCCAGCATCCAGTGGCACCCTCCACCAGGCCCCCACTCATGTCTCCCAGCACCCCCACCCCCCCAGCAGTCAGGGGCACCCTTCACCAGGCCCCCACTCATGTCTCCCTGCACCCCCACCCCCAGCATCCAGGGGCACCCTCCACCAGGCCCCACTCATGTCCAACTCATGTCCCCCTGCACCCCCACCCCCCAGCAGTCAGGGGCACCCTACACCAGGCCCCCACTCATGTCTCCCTGCACCCCCACCCCCCAGCATCCAGGGGCACCCTCCACCAGGCCCCCACTCATGTCTCCCAGCACCCCCACCCCCCAGCATCCAGGGGCATCCTCCACCAGGCCCCCACTCATGTCCCCCTGCACTCCCACCCCCCAGCATCCAGGGGCACCCTCCACCAGGCCCCACTCATGTCCAACTCATGTCCCCCTGCACCACTACCCCCCAGCAGTCAGGGGCACCCTCCACCAGGCCCCACTCATGTCCAACTCATGTCCCCCTGCACCCCTACCCCCCAGCAGTCAGGGGCACCCTCCACCAGGCCCCCACTCATGTCCAATTCATGTCCCCCTGCACCCCCACCCCCCAGCATCCAGGGGCACCTTCCACCAGGCCCCCACACATGTCTCCCAGCACCCCCACCCCCCAACATCCAGGGGCACCCTCCACCAGGCCCCCACTCATGTCTCCCTGCACCCCCACCCCCCAACATCCAGGGGCACCCTCCACCAGGCCCCCGTTCATGCCCAACTCATGTCCCCCTGCACCCCCACCCCCCAGCAGTCAGGGGCACCCTCCACCAGGCTCCCACTCATGTCCAACTCATGTCCCCCTGCACCCCCACCCCTCAGCATCCAGGAGAACCCTCCACCAGGCCCCACTCATGTCCAACTCATGTCCCCCTGCACCCCCACCCCCCAGCATCCAGGGGCACCTTCCACCAGGCCCCCACACATGTCTCCCAGCACCCCCACCCCCCAGCATCCAGGGGCACCCTCCACCAGGCCCCCACTCATGTCTCCCTGCACCCCCACCCCCCAGCATCCAGGGGCACCCTCCACCAGGCCCCCACTCATGCCCAACTCATGTCCCCCTGCACCCCCACCCCCCAGCAGTCAGGGGCACCCTCCACCAGGCTCCCACTCATGTCCAACTCATGTCCCCCTGCACCCCCACCCCTCAGCATCCAGGAGAACCCTCCACCAGGCCCCACTCATGTCCAACTCATGTCCCCCTGCACCCCCACCCCCCAGCAATCAGTTAAAGCATTCACCTCTGTCTGCAAATAAGTGGTGCCGTTGAACCTAGACTTGTCGACATATTGTTAGAGGAGTGAGATACTTATAGTAATTGTAATTGAAGTTGTTTGCCGTATTAGTGCCAGTGTGTTTTTCATAGATGTGTTTTTATAAATAAATAACTATATGTCTTTACACCGAAGCTCTGTTCCATGTTTGCTTGTTCTACGGTGTAGATTGCCCTATTTTGGATACTCCACATACTGCCTAACTCTTCTTGAGGGAAGTCTGACTGCTCAGCCACAGCTACCAAGTGAATCTGTGTGGTACAGACTGCTACCAAGTAGGTTTACTGCCAAACACATGTAGTCCTAAATCTTTTGCAGTGGTCCCAGAGGGAACTGCACAGGTTTCCACTTAACACCCAGCATCCAGGGGCACCCTCCACCAGGCCCCCACTCATGTCTCCGTGCACCCCCACCCCCAGCATCCAGTGGCACCCTCCACCAGGCCCCCACTCATGTCTCCCAGCACCCCCACCCCCCAGCAGTCAGGGGCACCCTTCACCAGGCCCCCACTCATGTCTCCCTGCACCCCCACCCCCAGCATCCAGGGGCACCCTCCACCAGGCCCCACTCATGTCCAACTCATGTCCCCCTGCACCCCCACCCCCCAGCAGTCAGGGGCACTCTCCACCAGGCCCCCACTCATGTCTCCCTGCACCCCCACCCCCCAGCATCCAGGGGCATCCTCCACCAGGCCCCCACTCATGTCTCCGTGCACCCCCACCCCCCAGCATCCAGTGGCACCCTCCACCAGGCCCCCACTCATGTCTCCCAGCACCCCCACCCCCCAGCAGTCAGGGGCACCCTTCACCAGGCCCCCACTCATGTCCCCCTGCAACCCCACCCCTCAGCATCCAGGAGAACCCTCCACCAGGCCCCACTCATGTCCAACTCATGTCCCCCTGCACCCCCACCCCCCAGCAATTAGGGGCACCCTCCACCAGGCCCCCACTCATGTCTCCCAGCACCCCCACCCCCCAGCATCCAGGGGCACCCTCCACCAGGCCCCCACGCATGTCTCCCTGCACCCCCACCCCCAGCATCCAGTGGCACCCTCCACCAGGCCCCCAATCATGTCCAACTCATGTCCCCCTGCACCCCACCCCCCAGCATCCAGGGGCACCCTCCACCAGGCCCCCACTCATGTCCAACTCATGTCCCCCTGCACCCCCACACCCCAGCAGTCAGGGGCACCCTCCACCAGGCCCCACTCATGTCCAACTCATGTCCCCCTGCACCCCCACCCCCCAGCAGTCAGGGGCACCTTCCACCAGGCCCTCACTCATGTCTCCCAGCACCCCCACCCCCCAGCATCCAGGGGCACCCTCCACCAGGCCCTCACTCATGTCCCCCTGCACCCCCACCCCCCAGCATCCAGGGGCACCCTCCACCAGGCCCCCGCTCATGTCCAACTCATGTCCCCCTGCACCCCCACCCCCCAGCATCCAGGGGCACCGTCCACCAAGCCCCCACTCATGTCCAACCCATGTCCCCGTGCACCCCCACAACCCAGCAGTCAGGGGCACCGTCCACCAGGCCCCCACTCATGTCTCCCTGCACCCCCACCCCCCAGCAGTGCGATTTGCCTGGGTACGTGTATTTCAGGGGTGCGCGGGTAGTCTTACACGCGATTTCATCAGGGTACGTGTATTATGGGTCCGCGTGAACTTCCACACGCGATATCAGCAGGGTACGTGTATTACGGGGTTCGCGTTCACTTCCACACGCGATATCAGCAGGGTATGTGTATTAAGGGGTTCACGTTAACTTCCACACGCGATATCAGCAGGGTACGTGTATTACGGGGTTCGCATTAACTTCCACACGCGATATCCGCAGGGTACGTGTAATACGGGTTCGCGTGAACTTCCACACGCGACTGGGCCTGGGAGGGAGTGTTACGTGTATTCCTGGGTTGGGCGGGAATATTCACTCGTGACTAGGCCTGGGAGAGCGTGTTACGTGTATTCCTGGGGTGGGCGGGAAGATTTACACAGTAGCCTACAACGCGCCAAAGAAAAAGGTCCAATCTGGAAACACGTACGCCAACATAATACTCGACCTGGTCAGTGAGTGGGAGGATGACCTCACATCAACCCCCCTGTGCTCCCAAGCACTGAGCCCCCTGGAGAAGGTCCTCAATGTACTGCACTTCTTGGCTACCGGATCATTTCAGCGGACAAGTGCCATAATGGGGGGGTGTCACAGGCCACGCAGTCACGGTGCCTACACCAGGTGTTGGCCATCATCACTGCACGCCCATCAGTCCGCAGGCACATATACCTGCCCAGAACACCTGCAGAAAGGCAGGCTGTCAGCCAGGATTTCTACAGGGTGGCCCAATTCCCCAAAGTGCTAGGTGCCATTGATTGCACTCATGTGGATCTTCGTCCCCCCAGGGCATCTGAGCACATCTATCGAAACTGCAAGCACTGGCATTCCATCAACGTCCAGGTAGTATGTGATGCCAAGGGAATCATCACCTCAGTATTTGCCAACTATCCAGGGTCCACCCACGACAGCTTCATTTACAGGATGTCAACCCTAAACCAGGACATGGAAGCTGGGCGGCATGGCGATGCATGGCTGCTTGGTGAGTATAAATGCCACAGCACACGCATGCATGACAGATACAGAGTAATGTCACTACCCCACTAATGATCCCCATCACCACCTCCCCAGGGGACAGTGCCTACCCTCTGAGCACCCACATGATGACGCCAATTCGGAACCCCATCACGCCTCCTGAGGTAAGATACAACACAGCCCATATTGCAACCCGGGGCATAGTGGAGCGCACATTCGGAGTGCTCAAGTCACGCTTTCGCTCCCTTGACCGTTCTGGCGGGCAGCTGTTATACGCTCCCCCAGTAGTGTGAAGGATCATAGTGGCAGCATGTGTCCTGCACAATGTTGCAACACGCCGGGGCCTGGCGGTGGACATGGTGGTGCCCCCACATCCCCAACCACATGTACGCCCGCTGCGCATGGGAGGGGAAAGTGCACGGGGTGAGGCAGCCCGTACGCAGCTGGTGGCTAATTACTTCACATAGAAATCAAACCCCTGTGGAGTGCACACAGCCCTGGCACATACCATCTGACAATCAATGATGACTCAATCTGACAATTCTGATGAATTAAGGGACAGTCAACTTTCAGACCCATAGCAGCCTGAGATTTTTGACCTGGAAGTGTCACAATGTGTGCATCCCTACCTACACAAACACCACCAATTCAGTGTCATTAAAAGACACACATCTATGCAGCAAAAATGAATACCCACTTGCTAAATACAACATGAGAACAGTGCCATGTCACCCAACCCCTCCCCGGCACCGCCACACAACACACCATGGCATGTCATGCTATGTGAGAGCAAACAAATTAATCCCCACAACATGACACAAGTGTCACAAACTACAGTGTCCCTAAAGGCAACTGGCCACACATGAAATGCTCACAGTAATGCAGGACCAACAACACACATTACCAAATATTTACCAATAATACTAATCACCTATCCAACCTCCAACCTACCATAAACATGACAGTATGGATTTAAAAAATTGGTAGTCTCACTACCTGATAATGCCAGCACTTCGAACACTTCCAACTGTACAGTGTTAGCGCCACGCAAAAGTGTAGGTGCACTGCTTACAACATGGATTCCATTTCCAAAGTAGACCGCCTTGTGAAGACATGAGAAATGGACCTGCAAATTAGGAGGATGAGATGGATGCAGATGCACATATCAATACACCATGCAGTGTACAATACAGCAACAATATGCACTAGGAATGTATACACAGTATTGACTACAGACTGCCCACACATCAAATGGGAGTCCAACATCACTGTGTAAGTCAATGTCACTTGGGCACACCCTTTGCAAGCCCATGGAAACGGGAAGCAGGAGGGGTGTGTGTCACAAAAACCCAAGCATCTAACCCAAATTCAGGACAAGCCTGCATGTGTCCAGCCACAATACAGCGTATGCCCACGGGAGCCACACAAGGCAACACACTGTCAAAAAAATCAAAAATCAAAAATCAATAATCAAAAATCAAAAATCAAAAATGGCCATGAATCGGCCAGGGGGGTGGGGGAGGCCACCCAGGAGGTCCGAGGACAGGGTGCACACCAAAACCCACCTGTGTGGATCTTGCGAAAAAAAACACCTCCATGGGCACATGGCCCGCACGGCTACCCTATTGTGAGAGATTCGCTGCTGTCGCTCTACTCACCCTCTGCAGCTGCATCAGGAGGTGGTGGCACTATGGGAGGCAGCCCACGCAAAGCCCTAGTCTGGTCTTCCATGGCAGCAAGCATGCGGGTGTGGAAGGTCTGGTTCTGGAGGATAATCGTGCGGAAGTCCCCATGCAACAACTCACGGGATGCCCGGACCTCCTCCCTAGTTGCCTGCATCTCAGCTGAGAGCGTACGTGTGAGCCGCTCCAGCTGATGTTCTGTCCTCGTGTCAGTTGAAGCCTCAAGCTCAACAAGTGTCACCCTGAGCTGACGGAGTCCCACCCTCAGGGCTTCCCTATGGCCCAGGGACTCAATAGAAGAGTCTCCAGTGCCGCCCGTCTGTCCCTGTTGGACGCCAACATGTCCTCCCTGTGTGACTGGCAAATGGAGTCTGTTGCCTGCTGTAGTTGTTCCATCAGCCTTTCTTGGGGGACAATGGAAGTGGCCACCCTATCCATGGCCTGAGCCATCATCTCAGATGATGCTGCCTGTTGGTTTGCCATACCGTATATGGATTGCTCCCATGCGGTATTGCCAGGTGGAGTACGGCCACAGCGTCGGCGGGCACCACACCTGTCTGGGGCAAGGCGAACTGCGCCTTGCTGTGCTGGCACTGCCTGAGGCTGCAGGACTGCATTCCCCCTCTGATCTGCTAGCCCAGGAACAGGATCAGATGTTGCAGAGTGTGACCCTGCATCCGTAACCACCAAAGGCGGACCTACCAACACTGACATCCCCATTGAGAGTTCTACCCCTGGTGCAGGTGGGTTGGACAGTAAGAATCCCTCCCAGAAACACTTACCTGCGACCGCACATAGGTCTCATCATCCAAATCGACACCTGAATAGAGCTCGGGGGAGGTGCACCCAGAGACAGCCCTTGAGATGATGGTCTGCAGCAAGTGTGGGTTCTCACCCACCACCATACCACGTCCCTCACTGGTGCCCGGTCGGGCCTGAGACCCCTCCTGGGTCTGCACCATCTCCACAACCCCAGCAGTATCAAGTGCGTCATCCCCTGCAAAGCCATGAAAGAAAAGAAATGGGAACAGGCATTAGCACCATGGCACACAATTAGGGCTGAGAAGCAACAGAAACAGTACTTCATTGACACATGTCCCACATGACTATAACCCTCCCATGCATGCACCGTCACTGCGTATGAAGGGGAGGCAAATGGCACACATTGATGACACCAAAATGGAAGACCAACACATTTGCTGCATGCTGGCTAGCAGTGCCATCACACATTGGCCTGTGATTGGCATGTCTAATACACATACATGACACATGCCATCACACAGATGGCATGTACCATAGCCATGTCACACATGTGACAATAGGGCTGAGAAATGCCTAGTGAAAGTGGTGGAATGCAAACAATCAGCCTGAATGAACACAGAATAATACGCAACTATGTTGAGGCAAGATGACACTTCAAGGGCAACTGGCGTGAGGTTGGGCTGAATGTCTACTGTTGTCAGAAGGGATACTGCAATACCCAAATCCTGGTGCGCAGAATGTATTGGATGAAGCACATGGGTGACCCAAACCACTCAGGCACACACACCCTCACCTGGCACTCAATCAGAAGCCCTCACACACACACCATGCACATGGATGACACACACATGCATGTGCACTCACCGGACAGTGACTCGTAATCTGGCAGGTCTCCCACGCCTGGATCTGTTCCTCCGTGACGTAGGTCCCAACAACATACTCATGTGGAGTGAGTTCTATGTCCTCTGCTGGGGACCCACCTCCAGTCACTAGAGTTGCGGCATGACTTGAGGCCAGCTTTTTCTTTGCCCTGCGCTTCAGGTCATTCCAGTGCTTGTAGCAATCATTAGCTGTGCGCCTCACGAATCCAAGGGCACTTATGATGTCCGTGATGGTCTGCCAGTGTGCCTGACGTTGTGCAGGTGTGGTCTTGCATCCTGCAGTAATCACCATTTCGCTGTCATGTGCGGACACATACTCCACAAGTGCATCAAGTTCGGCCTGATTGAAGCTGGGCTTCCTTGGTGGGCCGGACTGTGTAGCCGTGTCTGAGGCATCAGTCTGTACTGGACGAGCACTCTTCCTCTTCCGCTTGGAAGGTGGTGGGGATCCTGAGTGTCCTATGCCGTTCTCGGAACACCAGGGGCAGGAGCCCCGGTGGACTGTGGACTAGGAGTGTGGGAATGAACACTCACCATCAGCTGAAGTGTGATGAGGTCAGGGGGAACGTCAGCAGGATGGACTGGGACCGACACTGTCCTGGCTCCCCACCCTGCCTACTCGGGGCAGCAGATGACATAGCTGCCCCTGATCCACGTGGCCTGGTGACACCAACGTGCACTGCCACACGTGGCCTAGACCTGCTGACCTGGAAGTCAGCCATGGAGTCAACCTGTGCCAGGTCTGGTGCCACAATGGGCTGGTCCAACAAGGGCTGAGCAGGGATGGTGTCAGCCACGTTACCCTCAACTGGGGGGGGGGGACATGGGTGTTCCTGACTGGTCACCCACACATGGGGGGCTAGGGGCACCCTGCAAGTCCCGGCCACGTCCCCTACCGTATCTACCAAGGCCACCTCTTGAGGCTCGGCCACCTTTGCCACCCTTACCGCGTGCTCGCCTCCCAACCATGGCACTGATGTTGTTGTGCGTATGGGAGTTGCAGTAAACTATTGTCCTGGGCAATTGGGGGTCAAAGGGGTGGAATTCATACCCTAGTGCTCTAGCAAAGCTGTATGTGACCCCTGGGGGAAGATGACGGGTCACGCAACGCACAGGCACCCCAAAAAAGGGAGATAATGTGCATGCAACCCCTCCTAGACCACGTGCGTGGAAAAATAATCCTGCACTACGCTGTGGCACCCAGAAACACAAAAATGAACGTATGCGTGTCACACGCAGCCTAGACTGACCTCTGAAGGGGTACGCAACACACGGGGCAAGCACAGATGTTAAATATGTGCGCGACTCAGCATCTGCCAGGAAAAATCACGTAAAAAATATGCGCGTGTCCGCGTTGGCAACACCCCCACCAAAAGAAGAATTGTACGCTGTCTGATGAGACAGGACAACAGAAGAAGTGAACGCTGTTTGAAGAAACAGGCCCAGGAAAAAGACAAAAAGAGAAAAAGCTGTCAGAGGTAACAGGGAGTACGAACTTGGAACGCCGTGAAGTAAATCGCCTGTGAACCAACAAGAAGTACAGATTTCACCCACTCGCTCTCCACAAAAAGCACGTACAAGGAAATGGCGTTCTACACGTACCTTTTAAACATGCCCACACGTCCAGCGTCACTTCCGCGTGTACGCGCTAAGGCCCTATCCTCCAATTACACGAGCTGACACTCTGACGTGCAGTCATAGGGAAACGCCCGCGCACGCACGTCACAGACCGCATACTCGCTGAGGCCCTTTCCACCAATTGCACGCTATGACACTCTGACGTGCTTATTTTTTCTACGCGCCATGGAAAATGCACGTGCGCGTAACGTCATAGACGTGCCTACATGCTGGGGGCCTTTGGGCCATTGAATTCGCATATGTGTGCTGACGCGCTTACGCGCTAAGGCCCTTTCCTCGAATTACACGCAGACGTGCTTGATTTTCACGTGCCAAATCACTCCGTATCAAGCTGGCCACGCGTAAGCACACGGAAGACCACGCTCCTGCCCAGAAGGCCGAATTACGTCCCTCCAGATCCCCGAGCACACCCCCACCTGCCATCTGCTGCTGCCTGATTGCCTACTGCCCACATGCCCTGCCATTTGCTGCCTGCACATCAGCCAGGGGTGCTGTTGCTGTGACAACCCCTGCTGGAACCGAAGACTCCCAACTGGGATTCCATCGCTCCACAGACCAGCCCCAGGACCCAGTTGCCCACCCACTCCTGCCTCTGGGGTTGTCATGTCGGGCACTGCAACATCTGGCACCACTGGCAACCCCCGGGCAGAGAGACAGAGGGGCACCAGCTTCACTGCCACCGAAGTTGGTGTCCTGGTGGAGCAAGTCCTGGGGCAGTATGATGCCCTCTTCGGAAGTTTGCACGCCGACAAGGAAGGACGGCTCGGATCTGGACGGACATCGTGACTGCCATCAACGCGGAGGGGGTGGCAGTCCGACTATTCCATCATGTCAAGAAGCGCTGGGAGGACTTCAGGTCCAGGACCCTCAACAAGGCCCGGCGCCTCTTGAAGGCAGCGGAGGCTAAGGGGCGCCGGGGCCACTTGTCGGACGATCAGATGAGGGTCCTGGAATGCATATCCCCAGCGCTCCACGTGCAGGTCCTTGAGAAGCAGACCCGTCTGGAGTCGAGCGGTAAGTGTACATGCATCATGATTGTAAGCTGTGCGTGTGGTGGTGTGCCAGTAGTGTGCAGGTTGCACATGTGTGTTTATGGGGCCAAGTATGGGGGGGTGTACAGGGCCGTGAGGCTAACACATGCGAGGGATCTAATGTGTGACACATGGATGGTGCTTGTTTGTGTAGGCTTGCATGCCAAATGTAGATGTGTGGGCACACATGTTTGGATGAATGTGTATGTAAGTAGGCATGTTTGTGATGTCACACATGGATGCTGGGTTCAGCTGCATGTATCAGCACTGTGTACATGTGCATGTGTGTGTAATTGACAAGGGTGCAACAGTGATGCACATGGATGCATGTGACAGCGGGATGTGGAACCCTGATTGGCAGATGTGACATGGATGCCAATCTGAACACTGCAACAGTTGGCAGAGGTGTACACATGCATGCAAGTGTGGTGGTGTGTGTGCATGTGTAGTGCACTCCCTGTGTTGCATGTGATGTCTGGCTCACCTTTGCCTGCTCAGGCTGTTGTATGTGTATGGATGGTGCTGGCTGTTGCAATATGGCTGTGTATGGCTCATGTGTGCGAGTTGAAATGACATGTGTGTTAGCGAATGTGATGCCATGTCTGAGGTTTCCAAATGCCACTCAAGTACAACTGTCATGTGTGTATGTGTTTATTGTACAGTGCCCTGATGCCTGTGTTTTATTTCTCCCTGTCTGCAGCGTCAACTGATGAAGAGGGCAGAGAAGGTGCTGTGGAGCACAGCGGCAGGGATTGCACCGCCAGCCGGAGACGCAAGGCCCGGCTCCCCTCCCAGGTTGTCATCTCGTCAGGGAGTGAGGAGTCCGGTGCCGCGTCCCAGGCCGCAGCTGCCGGGGGGAGGTCCAAGAGGCGGAGGTCGGAGTTGGACTCCTCGGCAGCAGAAGCGGCAGCTGGGACCCCACAGGGCCCAACGGGAGAAGATGGCACGGTGTCATCCAGGTTGGTGGGGTGTTTGGTGGAGGAGGAGGCCGTGCAAGCGACAGAGACGGGGTCTGGAGGTGGGGATTCCACTGGTGCTAGTGGTGCAGTGCAGGACCAGGGACAGGAGGCAGCACAGGCCGCTGCGGAGGTGCCTGTGTGCAATCCTGTCCCTGATCCTGTCACTGCATCATCTTGCACCAGCAGGGATGCCTACGTCCAGACCCGTTTTCAGGCAGGGGATGAGCTTACAACAACTGGCCTTCCTGCATGCGGACGTGGCTATCCAGGTACTGGTTGAGCCTGTCCTGACTGGTGTGGCATTGCCTCAACGGGCCATGCGAGGTGACCTGCAGTCTTTTCATGAGGAGACTGCACGTCATCTCGAATGGCTCGTTGACCGCGTCGGCCTACTGGGACAGGTCACCCAGGCCAGATTCCTCCAATTGCTGGAGCTTGTTCCGACCCCCTCCTCAACTGAACACCCTATGCGCCAGTTGTCCTCCGTGCCATCTTTCCACCCTTTTGTCACCTGGGTGCCCTGTGGTGTTGCCTCTGACGGTGCGGCCAGGCTGGTGGAGGACACATCCCTGCCACAGTCGGGAGCCGGACGTCCAGCAGGGGTGGCCACATCAACGACTGCACCCCGGCCGGTGGAGGATGTGCAGGCAGCAGGAGCCAGGGCACGGGCACAGGCACAGCAGCAGCAGCAATGAGGTGGGAGCCATGATGGCTCGGGGCCTTCGACATCGGAGGGGCAGGCATCGGCCAGAGGGCAGGAGGACCCAGGACGGGAAGTGTCTTCCGTGTGGCAGCGGTTGGGCCATGCCATAGATGCGGAGCAGCAGCGGGCGGAAGAGGCACGGCTCACGATGGTCAGGGCAGAGAACTCCATGTGGAGGGCCCTGAGGCGGGCTGAGTGCCTCGAGGCAATCTGCAGGGAGTTGGAGGAGAACATGTCGTCGGCCCTACGGACCCTCTGGGCCATGGAGGAGGACCGCCTCCGGGACATTGAGCAGAAGTTCGATGATGCCCTGGCCCGGAACATCCAAAAGTGAGCCTTCGGACT
Source organism: Ambystoma mexicanum (assembly GCF_040938575.1). Lineage (NCBI taxonomy): Eukaryota > Metazoa > Chordata > Amphibia > Caudata > Ambystomatidae > Ambystoma > Ambystoma mexicanum. Next base: position 1,077,526,087 of record NC_090935.1, on the reverse strand, counting down.
AGCCCGCTGCCCTTGTAAATAGTTCTTTAGTGTTAAGTTTCCTTTCGGTTTTGTTTTGTTTTGGGGCGCTTGGACAATGCCCCAACTTCTTGTATATAGTTCTTCATTAGGTAGTATTTTATTTTATAGGTTTCATTTAAAGGATTAGGCACATGGACCCTGGATGTTCACCTTGTACATAGTTTGACAATGGATTTGGATTTTTGATTTTTTTTTCACATGGATCAATGGTTTTTTATTATTTTGGAACATTGGATTTATTTTCTCAGACTGACACTTTGGAGACTTGCTTTTGGATTGCCTTTCATTTGGATTTCATGCATCTTTTTCATTTATTGGACATGCTGGATTTCATTTTTTATTTCCATTTTCTTCTGTTCCATTTCATTGCCTTGCTTTTCTGTTTAATACATTATAATTTTGTACTTCAATGTGTGGTATTCTCTTTTTGGTTTCATGCATGTCACAATGTGTGTTCTATCATTCACATGCTGTCATTGTGTGGGTTTGACGGATATGTGTTGATGTGCAGACTAGCCATTTGGGATGCATCATGTGCTGGTGATTTCTTTGTCGCATGGATGTCATACCTGGTGGTGTGTTCGGACTGGGGTGGCGTAGGCAGTGTATTGAGTGGGCATGGGGGCCATGATTATGGATTGTCATGAGGTGTCGGGGGGACATGTATGGGGGCCTGCTGGCAGGTGCCCTGCACTGCTGGGGGGTGGAGGTGCAGGGGGACATGAGTGGGGGCCTGCTGGCAGGTGTCCCACAGTGCTGGGGGGTGGGGGTGCAGGGGGACATGTGTGGGGGCCTGCTGGCAGGTGCCCTGCACTGCTGGGTGGTGGGGGTGCAGGGGGACATGAGTGGGGGCCTGGTGGAGGGTGCCCCACAGTGCTGGGGAGTAGGGGTGCAGGGGGACATGAGTGGGGGCCTGATGGCAGGTGCCCTGCACTGCTGGGGGGTGGGGGGGCAGGGGGACATGAGTGGGGGCCTGCTGGCAGGTGTCCCACAGTGCTGGGGGGTGGGGGTGCTGGGAGACATGAGTGGGGGCCTGGTGGAGGGTGCCCCACAGTGCTGGGGGTGGGGGTGCAGGGGGACATGAGTGGGGGCCTGCTGGCAGGTGCCCTGCACTGCTGGGGGGTGGGGGTGCCGGCGAGACATGAGTGGGGGCCTGGTGGAGGGTGCCCCACAGTGCTGGGGGGTGGGGGTTCTGGGAGACATGAGTGGGGGCCTGGTGGAGGGTGCCCCACAGTGCTGGGGGGTAGGGGTGCTGGGAGACATGAGCGGGGGCCTGGTGGAGGGTGCCCCACAGTGCTGGGGGGTTGGGGGTACAGGGGGACATGAGTGGGGGCCTGGTGGAGGGTGCCCCACAGTTCTGGGGGGTGGGAGTGCAGGGGGACATGAGTGGGGGCCTGCTGGCAGGTGTCCCACAGTGCTGGGGGGTGGGGGTGCTGGGAGACATGAGTGGGGGCCTGGTGGAGGGTGCCCCACAGTGCTGGGGGGTGGGGGTGCAGGGGGACATGAGTGGGGGCCTGGTGGAGGGTGCCCCTGTATGCTTGGGGGTGGTGGTGGTGCAGAGGGACATGAGTGGGGGCCTGCTGGCAGGTGTCCAACAGTGCTGGGGGGTGGGGGTGCTGGGAGACATGTGTGGGGGCATGGTGGAGGGTGCCCTGCACTGCTGGGGGGTGGGGGTGCTGGGAGACAAGCGTGGGGGCCTGGTGGAGGGTGCCCCTGACTGCTGGGGGGTGGGGGTGCAGGGGGACATGAGTGTGGGCCTGGTGGACGGTGCCCCTGACTGCTGGGGGGTGGAGGTGCAGGGGGACATGAGTTGGACATGAGTGGGGGCCTGCTGGCAGGTGCCCCACAGTGCTGGGGGGTGGGGGTGCTGGGAGACATGCGTTGTTGATCAGTAGTGCAAGGTGACATGTGGCTTGGCTGGGGGGCATGCCCATGGTGGATGGGCTGCCTGCGGGACATGAGCAGGGGTGCAGGGTAGTCCCCTGTGATATGGGCTGCCTGCAGGGGCCGTGGAGGGTGTAGAGGGAACACCTGGGAGGACCCACATGGCCAGATTACGTGTAGTACTCCCCGCACACCCCTGAAATACACGTACCCTGCTGAATTTGTGTGTGAGACTTCCCGTGCACCCCTGGAACACACGTACCCAGGACAATCGCATGTGGAACTTCCTGTGCACCCCTGAAATACACGTACCCTGCTGAATTTGCGTGTGAAAATTCCCGCGCACCCCAGTAATACATGTACCCCGCTCGCACAGGGCCAATCGCGTGTGAAACTTCCCACGCACCCCAGTAATGCACGTATCCAGCTGAAATCGCGTGTGAAACTTCCTGCGCACCCCAGTAATACACGTGCCCCGCTCGCACAGGGCCAATCGCGTGTGAAACTTCCCACGCACCCCAGTATTACACGTACCCCGCTCGCACAGGGCCAATCGCGTGTAAAACTTCCCGCGCACCACAGTAATACACGTACCCTGCTGAAATCGCGTGTGAAACTTCACGCGCACCCCAGTAATACACGTACCCTGCTGAAATCGCGTGTGAATCTTCCCACGCTCCCCAGTTATACACGTACCCCGCTCGCACAGGGCCAATCGCATATGAAACTTCCCGTGCAGCCCGGTAATACACGGACCCCGCTTGGCATTTGCTGTTTGGCAGCCCTGTAAACTGGTCCAGGGTTAGCGCAGACATTTGCGATGAATTTGGGATTTTGATGGATTTTCCTTGTGCGAGGGCGTTCTTGGGGGCGTAACTGGCGCTGCTGCAGGGTCGCTGCGCCACTCTGTGCCACGGCTGGTTTTGGGGGCTAAAATCTATGAATACGCTATATGCTGTGCGATGAAATGGATTTTATCGCACGCGGCTGGCGCAGTGTATCGCACAGGGACACTGTGCACCAGCCGCGTGTGCCACTTTTGTGCGAAATTCTATGAATTACCCTGTGAATCTATGGGGGTCATTACGACCCAGGCGGTAAGCATGGCGCTACTAACGCCATGGTTGCCGCTGGTATTTTACCGATTCTGCCATGGTGAATGGCGGAATTACTGCCCATTCCAAGGTTGGCGGGCGGTAATTCCCCATTCACCATTGGCCCTTCCCCATTCCCATTTTTGCCCGCATAGGGCTCAATGGAAATGGGGAAGGCGGTAGTTACGGTATCGCAAATTGCGGTACCGTAAATACCTCCAAGGTCCCTTTGCGGGTCCAATCCTTAACGGCTGGTAAAGACCAGCCGTTAAGGTAGGGACCCGCAAAGAGACCTCGTAATTAGGCGGTAAGGGGTTAACGGCACCACCACCTTTTACGACGCTGTTAACCCCTTACCGCCTGGGTCGTAATGAGGCCCTATGTGGTAAATACCCCCAAAAATTGGATCCACAGCTATATCTGCAATGCTCTATGCAGACGACTTGATCATGTTTAGCCAGACATTTGCAGATATGAATGTGATGATAAATGTGCTAGAAAGTTATACCCATGAGAACAAGTTGAAGGTCAATTTGGGTAAAACCCAAGTAATGTTAGTTTCACCTAAAATTGCCAGAAGACCTGCTATGTTAACCAATCTGGGAGCAATCAAATGTTACAGAACAGTGTAAATACCTGGAGCTAGACATCACCAGTAGCAGCTTGCATGCTACGATCAAAGCTGCGAAAATAAGGAAAGCTACACATCTGACAGCCGTGATAAGTACGTTTGCAAATAAATACAAAGGATTTCCCTTAGCGGCTCTTGTGCAGGGACGTCATTTCACCAAAATGCCAGATGTAACAGAAGTGACATAACACGACCCTTGACCTCTCAAGACCTCACAGTAATTGATGTAATTTGACCCCACTCTGAAGTGACATCACAGGAAGCAATGGAAGACAACCTTTCACTCCTTGAAAAAACAGGTAGTGGCATTACTTAGCAGTGTTCTTAAGTACACTACGATAAATATGGTTACAATACCACTGTAATGTGATATAAATTTCACACAAGAACGAATCACCATATGTATCGTTAATATCAGTTTGTGTAGGCCCATATAAATGAATTTCTGTGAATGCAAGCAGACGTCCAAGGCCGAATGATAAGTTATTATATAGCACTTACGCTTAAGTGCTTTATATAGAAGATATACACAATATCACCCAACCTGTGTTGGTACTCGTTTATAGACCTCAGAAGGGTGAAAGGCTGAGTTGGCCTTTGCTGGGAATCCAACCTGCAACCTGAAGATCACCTTCACACATCATAGCAGCGAGCGCTCGTTCCACTGAGCTATCTTTCCAGCTGTAGTGATCTTGCCAGCTATAGTAAAATGAGCAATTACATGTCTGAATGTTCTCAAAGTTGGAAAGCAAATGACACTCTGTAGTGGATACCAATAAACTGGTAACTGTCTAGAATTCCAGAAAGACTATTTGTTATTCATATTCTTTCTTATTTAGGGTCACTGCTCAAAGTGTTACACTTGTGGAACCCCCCTGTTTTTTTTATAAGAAGCCGAACAAGAAAGCCAGCCACTCCCGAAACAAAGAGCCACGTGGCACTGGCCACAGCCTGGGAGCTACCATAAAAAAAAAGAAAAGAAATATATATATTTTGTGTAAACTTTTTTTAGGGGTAGCAAGGGAGAACACAGGATTAGTAAGGGACACCTCAGGAGTCTCAGTTGCGACCCCTGGTCACCGCCAAATGGCGTCCCTGCTCTTGCGATGCAGGACCTTTCTTGGCTCAACTACCTAGAGGATGACTTTTGGAGAAGAATCCTGGGCCTCCCTCGTTCCACACCTGTGGAATATTTGCGCCTCGAAGTAGGCTTGACTTCCTTTAAAGGTTTTGTATTGAAGAAACAAGGCATTCTGTTTATTAAGTCACAATTGAAACCTAAGTCCCCATTATTGTCGGCGATTGGTGGAGGTCTGGGCCTTGAAGCCCATGGTAATAAAACAAACTTCCTGAAGCTGAATAACAAACTATTCTGTAAGCTAGGTTAGAAGGTTCACAAGGTGGGACTGGACCAACAATTACTCGCACCTATAGACATTGAATCATTGTCCACCTGTTGGCACAGTTTCTCACCTTTTCCTGAAGTCTCAGCAATACTTTGTTGAATGTCCTCAACCAGGGATACACAAGCTTTGCCTTTTGATGAGGATAAACCAATTTCCGGTACCAAAAATCTGGGGAACGAGATGGGGTCTGTCTGAAAATGCAAGATACTGGAAGGTATGTAAATGCCATGAGAACATGGAATAAGTGAGGCACGTCTTGAGGTTGGGGCCTCTTTATATGACTACCCTAGGCAATTTGATCTTTAGTTATGAGACAGTTAAGATGACTGAATTCTGGAATGACTCTCTAAATACTGATTCCGCAGCAGCTCACCTGGCTTTGCTTCATATATGACAAAGAAGTGGAGCACACTTTGGGAAATAATGATGCAGATAGTTGTCCTGTAACTGTATGCATCAGAAACTATACTGCACCCTCCCTACGTTCACTACATTTATTGTTTCCCTCTTTTCTTTATTATTTGTATTATCTCAAATGGATTTGTATGTATTTTAACTGTGGAGAGTATATTGCATTAAGTATGTATGGTGATTTCTATGTTTATTCGTAACTTTTTCTATTATATTGTTAGTTTGTTGTTTCTCTTCTTTTGAATAGCTTTGTGTAACGTTTATAACAGTGAACTAAAACACAAATAAATAAATAATTTGATTGGGAAATGTGAAATAATGGAAGAGCTGCAACCACATCTGGGTGCAGGGACTACCCCTTAAGTAAAGGAAATAAAATCAGCAGAGGGTTGAATCCCCAACTATTCTTCACCACAGTAGAAATAGGAAATGAAGGAATGATCTAAAAAATACATTGCTTTTATTTCACTGTTGGTACATTTGTTGTTATGACATGAAAGCATGTTTTACCAGTAGTTCATTGTTTTATATCTTAACAATTAATATGTTCAGCTGTTTTCGTTTCAGCAAACGCTAAGTACGATATCTGTATGAAATGTATTGCATTATGCCATATCCCATCTACTTGAAAATGTAAGAGGTGCATGCATGCACATTAAGAGCAATATAAGTTTAAGGTATCAATGCCTTGTTGAGGTACTGGGATGGTAATGGTCTGGAGGTATCATCCAAAGCTCCAGCTATAACGATCCTAGTACAGGCTGCTACAACTTCCATGATTGCAGTTAGCACTGAATACAATGACCAGGCTAAAGACCTTTCAGTTGAAAGAAAAACCAGGCTACAAAGAATAATACACTCCAGGAGGATGAGGTCGTTGCTGGTGGGATGGGGGGAAGCTAGAGCGGGATCTGATGGTGGAAGGCAAATGCTGGAGGCTGGTGGCTGGTGACAAAGCATCACACAGGTTGGGCATAGCTTGAGAATGTACGTTTAGGAAATGCAGCACTTTTTCACACGTAAAAATCATGATTTTGGTGGCCAGGCATTTAATTACTTCCAGACGTGTTAATCAGCACCCCTCCACTAGCAAAACTGAATGCTTTTGTAGGTGCCACACTTTACATTACACTTTACATTACAAAACAAAACAAAATATTTCCTTTAATATGTGTCATCATTGTGGTCATAGGATGTGCAACAGGGGTGTGAAGTTAAGGTGGATTTAGCTGAAAGTTAGGGGTTCTGTTGCATTAAGTTCTCACCTCAACTTCCCTGCAACTAACATGTTTCCTTCAATTTCAAAGGTTTTGTTACAATGTATTGCTCACCTTAATGTAATATCCCTGCAACTAAAGTGTTTTCCTTTAATTTTTAGGGTTTTGTTATTCCAAAAAATAATTCTGCACATGGCCAGTGGCCACTGCCTACGGCCGTGCCCACTGTATATATTAGAACGCTTCCGGACCACTAGCTATGGCCTTCAGCTAAGGGCAGTGGGCACGCTCGGTTCATTTAAAAACACTACCAGACCTCCAGCCATGGTCTTTGTCACCTTGCCTAAGAAACTGAATGTCGTCAGAGCTTTGGTTCTCTCTAGGCTTGACTACTGCAACAGCCTTTCCTTAATCTGCCTCTTTCCTCCCTCTGCATCTTCAACTACTCCAGAATTGGACTGGAAGACATATACTTGGCCTTAAACCCAGGGACCACATTTTTCCAGCCATATTAACTCTCTACTGGCTCCCTGTGGCTGCACGGATCAAATTCAAGACCCTCTGCATCATCCACAAAGGCTTTCTGGGGCCTGGGAACACACTACATCCAACTCTCTCTCCCCGAATACCTCCCTGCAGAATTATTCAGTCTTCTAGTTCTAACTCTCTGGCTTGAGACGGATCATAAACTTCTCAAGACTTTCTTTTTCTCCTCTCCTCATTCCGCTACCCGTCCACTGCTAGGTCCACCTGTCTCTATGTCAAGTTGCCTGTAGAGTGTTACTTGGGTAGGTGCTCCTTCGACCAGTCTCCCCCATCCCCCCTCATCAGCACTTGCCCTACGGCCACCCCTTCCCAGACCAGCCTACTGAGTCTGGTCCTCATCCCCTCCCTCACACTAGTTGACCTCTGTCCCTTTGCCTGAGCACTTGCCCTCCTGGGCCTCCCTTAACTTTTGCCTGCCCATTGCCCCCACCCTAGTTGGACTGTTACTGTTAGTTTCTCCCCTTTACCCCCTGTCTTGTGGTGCCTGAAAACACTTCTTGTTGTATAGTCGCCATATAAATACTCAATAAATAAATAAATAAAACATTTGTTTGAAAATATGTACATAGATACATATGTCTTACTGTATTGCTCAACTTAACGTCCCTACAACAAAAGTTTTTTCCTTGAATTTTGAAGGTTTTGTTATTCCGTAGATTTTTTCCACACATGGCCAGTAGCCACTGCATACGACTATGCCCACTGTATATTTTAGAGCACTACCAGACCACTAGCCATGGTCTTCGGCTATGGACAGTGGGCACAGCCTAAAGCTGTGCCCAGTGTCCATTTAAAAACACAATCATACCACTAGTGGTGGCCTTCAGCCATGGCCGTTGGGCACGGCCCATCACTCAAAGATGTTTATCAATCACAAACTGATTTTGACCTGACAGTGGTATCGGTATGTATAAAATGTTGCAGGTTTTGAGAACTCAAGCATACTGAGGGCTAATCCCTGCGCTAACCACTTTTTTAGAATCAATAGCTCAAAAACTATAATTATTTCCGCCACAGTGATTACTTTATCTAAATGGTGCAGAAAGGCAGCATGGGTTCTAGATGATGGAGATCATTACGACCTTGGCGGTAACTGGTTAACGGCGCCGGTAAAGGTGCCGGAGACATCAACCCCTTAGCGCCTCATTACGAGTTCTGCTCGCGGGACCCGCTAAGGACACCTGGTAAAACCAGGCGTCCTTAGCGGGTCCCGCGAGCAGACCAGGGTGCTAACAACGGGCCCGTTATTAACGCGCCCGTTGTTTGCACCCTCCCCATTCCCATTAAGCCCTACGGGGGCTCGAATGGGAAGGGGGGTGGGTTCCTTGAATGAGGAATTATCGGGCCCTCCAAGGTCAGAATGGCCTGGAAATTCCTCATTCAAGGAACCCGGACACGGTACCCGGTATGGGGGTAGCCATGCCGCTAATAGTGGCATGGTTTTCTCCATACTCGGAATGACCCCCAATGACTCCAAGCCCAAAGAAGCCTTAAGAACATAATAATGAAACATGCAATATCTACCCAATGCGCCATGCACCCATTAACCTAATTCCTACAAAAATGAGACCTGAAAATAATGAATGCTTTGTTCTTTATTAAGTGTACAATTTGTCTTGAATATGCAGTCATCGTTAGTATTCAGCCATTGCCAACACGTGTTTCGACCCAGTAAACACAGTTCTTGATTAAGGCGTTGGAGCTGCTCCAGTGCAGTCCTTAATTCCTAATCTCAGAATTCCACAGACTCGTTTCATCAGGTAAATCTAAGTGTTTCCAATACAATTTTGATTTTCTTAACATTCCACGATCAATTCCTCCACATGAGGTCCAAACTCTTGAAATGTAATGGCTCTGTGTCAATCCTTAAAAGTATTTTTCAAATAATCCAATAATATAGCAAGAGACTTTTCGAGGTTGGTTTGCAGCAACAGGAAGTCTTCTATGTGGCTTCTATTAACCCCTTCACCTCTGCAGCGGTGATCAACCAGCAAACTCACAATGTTTTCCGGCAATACGCAGTGTGATTAAATGCTTTGACGAGGATCTCTCACTTTGGTTAAGCAGCGTGCAACAATCCCCTTCTTTTATGGCCGGACTCTTGCTGACTGTTGTGATACATCGCAATACCCCAACTAACCACATTTAAGAAGCACTGAAAAATAACCAGCAGCAAGAATAACATATGCTCAGTTACTTTTGCCCCCATGGCGAAAATCAAAGGCTTGCACCCACGAATATATGCACAATAAGTGAACAAATATCTTAAAGTGAAATATACAAATGTAGTTCAATAGGCCTACACCTTAGACGAAAGTGCACAAGACAAAATAACATTGGACTTTCAAAAAAAGTTACGAACACCAGAAAAATATCCCAAGAGAGGAAATGTTCTAATAAAGATGGTCACCTTTTAAAAATCAGCAATCTGTTGTGAAACATTCCCTGTAAAACAAAATCCCAATACGAAACAAGTGCTTGTGGCATAGTGAGCACTGGGAACATGACACTGTGAGTAAAATCCTGGTAACCCAAATACTTGAGCAAGCTTGCCAACCTAAAAAAAAAACAAGCGTTTGCGTCCACCCTCTAAAAAAAAGTAATGCTCTCCATCTACATGCGCTCTCTACTTTTGCCTTGAAAAGCAGTCACAATCAGGGGAAAATGACTGCACCAGTGTCCAGGATTGCAAACTCCCTTGCCACATTGTGGGCAAATACAAATAACTTACTTGCCCTCTCATCATTTCCCCTCCTCACTCCAATGTCTGGCTTTCAGCAATACTCATAACTTGAAAAGTAAACATACCATATTCTCACTCAAATATATAAATGCGAATAGAACTATATTAGGTAAAAAGTGCACAATTGTGGCATTTTCCCCCCCATCTTGACTGGGAGACTACAATACCAGGGTGCAATTCAGCAAAAAGAAAAATAAATGTCTACAAAACTTTGGATCTACGTGATCCGACCGCGGCTGATTTTACCGTGGCTGAAAAGTTTGCATGTGAAATGTACGAACCACAAAAGGTTTGTAGATTTCCCATTCCAACACATGTACAGAACCCCTACATACCCACAACCCCACCCACACCAACACACCCCCACACACACCCTCAACAACCCCCCCACACCCGCAACATAAACAAACCCTACTTACCTTTTCTTAATGCTGTGTCCCTGCGGCGCCAGTTCCTATTCACTTCCGTGATTGGGACCTGGCGCTGCATGGTCCTTTTCTTTCTCTTTTTTTATTTTTATGGGGCTGCAGGGGTTTCCCCTGCAACCCCCACAGCCCCCATTATTTTGTTGTTGTTTTTTGTTGTTTTTTCAGGTGTGCTGCAAGTGTGTCCTCCGCAACACTCCGCTCACTATAGCTCACAGTATAGTGAGTGGGGTGTTGTGAGCCCCCCCCCCCGCGGCCCCTGTTTTTTTTTTCTCGGGTGTGTTGCGAGGGTGTCCCCCGCAACACCCTGATCACTGTACCACACAGTATAGTGAGCGGGATGTTGCGGGGGACACCCCCACAGCCCCCGTAGTATTTTCTTTTTATACTTACCTACAATGCTACCACTAAAGGTTCAAACGTTTGATGTTGGAACCTTTGGTGGTAGCATTTTTCTGTTTTTTTGTACATGCAAGCTTTTAAATACGGTAAAATCGTGTAATACCAAAACTTTCAAGAACTGACAGTAGGACAGTTTAAAAAAAAGAATGCAATGTCATTTGTTATGAGATATTTAAAACTAGGAAAACATACAGGGTTTGGGACTGCGGACTATCTCCTATCCATGCAGTAACCGGGATCAACCATACTTAACTTCAAAGCAAAGAAGGATCCGGCCTCCGCAGGCCATGCTGGTCTAGGTGCTTTCATAATGTGGACTCATTTATCAGGCAACATGGGCTGTGGAGGCTGGCCCTTTCCACATTTTAAAAGCAAGGTCAGTCCTAGTTACAGCATGGATGGAAAACCCACTGTAGCTGTAAACATATCTATTTTTTTAAAACCATGTATAAAACATTGCAGGCTTTGAGAACTCACAATGTTTTAAGACAATGCGCAGTGATATTAAATTATTTACAGAGGATCACACACTTTGGTTAAGTAGCGTGCTACAAGTCCCTTGTTTTATGCCTTTTATCTTGGTGACTGTTGTGATATATCGCATGACCCCAACTAACTGCATTTAAGCAGCACGGAAAAGGGTAATACATGATCAGCTGCAAGTATAACATATGCCAAGGTATGTTTGCCCTCACAGAGAAAATCAAAAGCTGGCACACATGAATATTCACACAGTAAGTGAACATGGGCCTCATTACACGGTAGGCGGTAAGGGTTAACGGTCACCGGTAAGGGTACCGGTGACCATTAACCCTTACCGCCTTATTACGAGGTCTCTTTGTGGGTTGGTACTTTAATGCCTGCTTTTAGCAGGCGTTAATAACGAACCCGCAAAGGGACCTTGGTGCTAATTACGGTACCGCAATTTGCGGTACCGTAATTAGCACCTTCCCCATTCCCATTATGTCCTATGGGGGCAAAAATGGGAATGGGGAAGGGCCTTGGTGAATGGGGAATTACCGCCCCCGCTCACCTTGGAGTAGGGCGGTAATTCCACCATCCACCAAGGCGGACACGGTAAAATACCGGCGGCAACCATGGCGCTAAAAGCGCCATGGTTACCGCCTCCCGTGTAATCAGGCCCCATATAATTTTAAAGTGGATAACATTGGATTTATAAAAAAAGTAGTGAACACCAGAAAAATACTATGAGAGAGGAAATCTTGCAATAAATATGCTGACAAAGTATAAAAGATTCTCACCTTTTAAACCCAGTAATCTGTAGTGAAATATTCCATGGGAAACAAAATCTCAATACGAAACAAGTGTTTGTGGTCTTGTGGGTATGCATCTGCACTGGGAACATGACAACCTGAGTAAAATCCTGGTATCCAAATACTTGTGCAACCTTGCATCCTCAAAAACAAAACAAGAGGTTGTGTCCGCCCTCTGAAAAAAATGTACACTGTCCAACCACATGAGTCCTTTACTGGTGCCCTGAAAAGCAGCCACAATCAGGGAAAAATAACTGCACCAGTGTCCAGGATTTCACCCTCTCTTGCCACATCATGGGCAAATACTCATGATTTACTTGCCCTCTCATCTTTTCCCCACCTCACCCTCATGTCTGCCTTTCAAAAATACTGTATAAAGCTAACTTGAAAAGTACACATACCATAGTTTAACTCAATTATATAAATCCTTATAGAACTATGTTAGGCAAAAGTGTATTATTCCCTCCATCTTGACAGTGAGACTACAAATACTAGAATGCAATTTAGCAAAAAGCAAAGAAATTGGCTCTGAGTGCAAAACCTTCATGGATTGACAGTAGAATGTTTTAAAAGGAATAATGTAATGTGGATGCCATGTGTTATCAGATATTTAAAACTAAGAAAACTTACAGCATTCAGGACTGTGCACTGTCTCTATGCAGTAACTGGGACTGACCCTGCTTAGTTTCAAAGCATGGAAGGATCCATACCCCTTATGTCATGTTTCTCTAAGTGGTCTTGTAAGGTGGGGTCATTTATTAGGCAACATGCCCTTAGGGGGCTGAACCCTTTCTCGCTTTGAAGCTAAGCAACGTTCGTCCCAGTTACTGCTGGGGTGGGAAATCCACTGTTGCTGTAAGAATATCATTTTATTAAAATGTTTTTATTATTGACTTGGAACGTTAAGATACCAGAATGCAATTTTGTAAAATGCAAAAAAGGTCTCAGAGTGCAAAACTTTCAAGGACTGACAGCATCATGGTTTAAAAAAATAAAGAAAAAAAGAAATTTAGATGCCTATTCAGTCGCCCATCCATGCAGTAACCATGACTGACCCTGCTTAGTTAAACAGTAAGGAAAGGGTTGGCCCGTTTCTATAAGTGCTCTTGTAACTTTTGCTAGTTTATCAGGCAACATGGCCTGAGGAGGCTTGCCCATTCCTTACTTTGAAGCTAAGTAGTGTCTCTCCTGGTTACTGCATGGATGAGACACTTGAATGGCAATTGTGTCACCCCTGCTCATCTGTGCCAGCTCCCCAACCCCACAGTTGAACACCTCACTTCGCCTGCCCTCTCCCTTTCCCCCCACAACACACACAATTTACTTGGAGGTGCCAGCCAATAGAGGTTACGGAAAGCCTTGTGTTGCAAACTCAGTTCTGAGACCCTCTCCAACTCCCAAATGTCACTTGGTACCGCCTGGCCATCCCACCGCCTGATGGTATTTGCATGTATTTTGACCTGCATATAGCTTTTTTCTTGCATTTCATTTTCCAATATCCTAGTCTATTGCCAAGGTAATCTCTTGCATCAAGAGACGATGGCGACTATTTCATTTCTAAAAACACACAGTTTTGGATAAATCCCTGAGATATAGCAATCTATTTTTGAGACGTGGCACCCCTTTCTCCATCAGAAATTAAAATAACGCCTCCACGGAATAACCCAAAATCATGCATGGATCGCAAGTCAATGCTTCATGCCCAACTTGTTTTGGACTAGGTCCAAATCCATCCAGCGGTTTGGGCTGTGAGCTTTGACAAAAATGGACCTTGTTTGTCTATGGGAAAATGAATGAGAAGTAGGCCGCACTTTAGGAAACAAATCTTTTTTTTGTCTTCTTAATAACATTTTAATTTTTTAACAAATCGTTATGAAACTTTGCAGTCTGTGGGGGAGGCACAGGTCCTTAATCACTTTCAAAATTTCTGTGAAGTCCATTACTCGAATCAAAGGTTATTAACAATAGAATTTGTCGGTGTTCCTGTAGGACTCCCACTACCCTTAGCTATAGGGCGACTATCGTTTTTCCCTTTTATGTGCTGCTTAAATTCAGTTAGTTGGCTTATGCAATGTATGACAACAGGCACCAAGAGACCAGCCATTAAACAAGGGGCTTTCAGTATGCTGCTTAACCAAGCTGTGTGATCCTCTGCAAAAAATGTAATCACACAGGGCATTAACTAAAAACATTGGGAGTTCTCAAAGCCTGAAATCTTTAATACATAATAAAAAAAAAAAGATATCCTTACAGCTACAATGACTTATGGGGTGACCCGTGTCTCCTATCCATGCAGTTATTGGGACCGACCATGCTTAACTTCAAAGTGAGGAGAAGGCCAGCCCCCTCAGACCATGATGTCTAATAAGTGAAGCAAACCTACAGGACTACTTAGAGCAACATGGACTGAGGGGTCGTCGCCATCCTCACTTTGAAGCTAAGCCGTACTGTGTGTATATTCATGGGTTCCAACTTTTGATTTTCGTTATTGGTGCAGAAAGTACTTGGGCATATGTTATTCTTGCAGCCGGTAATTTGTTTCCAATTTCTGTGCTACTTAAGTGGTTGATTGGGGTTGTGAGATGTATCACAACAGTCACCAAAAGACCGTTGATCCAACAAGGGGTTGGAGCACGCTGCTTAACCATAGTATGTGGTCAGTGACAAATAATTTAATCTCACTTCATATCGCCTAAAAACATTGTGGGTTCTCAAAGCCTGCAATCCGAAGGCCATGGCTAGTGGTCTAGTATCATTTTAAAATGGCCAATGGACACAGCCAAAGGTTGTGTCCACTCGCCATGGCCGAACACCATGCTAATGGTCTGCAAGTGTTATAAAAATCTATGGAATAACAAAATCCTTGATATTCAAGGAAAACACCTTAGTTGCAGGGACATTAAGGTGAGAACTTAATGCAGCAAAACCCCTGAAATTCAGCTAAAGCCACCTTAACTTCAAACCTCTGCTGCGCAGCCTATGACCACAATGATGAAATCACAGATCACATTTTTATTTGGCAGTTTTGTCAATATTCGCAGCTATAAACGAGGCTACAAAGGATTACAGATGACCACGGGTACAACTAGTTCTGTTCCCCCAGCTGAATATTTTGCAGTGTCAGTGTTTCATTTTTTTTGGTCAGTAACCTGGTTGGTATTTGGGACTCTTTTTTTTTGTGGCTGTGTTTTTTCAGGCTTTTGTATATGTGAGACTTTGTAGAAGAAGAGAAGAAATTAGTTTAACAAAATCAATATAAAACGGATCAATCGTATTCTATTTTTAGATGCCCCGTACAATGTATTTTAGGTTGTGTGTTCTTACCTACAGTTTTATGTTGTGTGGCTGTGGAATATTTGTTTACCCAGTTTACTGTTATGTACTAGTCTCTGCTTGATTTATTTTCAGCTACTTCATATAAGTGTATGAGTAGTGTTGTACTGTATTGATCTTTTACGTTGTATTGTAGTATAATACTTGAAGTGAGGTCCCTTTTTAACCAATTTCTGTAACCACAGTTATGAGAAAAGTCAATAAAATGTATCAGTGGGTATAATAAAACCTTTTATTTGCATTTTTATTGTATTTGTGTATTTGTATGTCATAAGTAGTCCTTAAAATGACTGTGTTTAGCACATTTGAACTGCTGTTTTGATGTTTTGATGTTTTGAAAAGGAAAACTGCAGTTATACTCCATCAGGTCTATAGAAATTGGTCATGTAGCACTGTATGTTGTTGTTTGAAATCCATAATTGGTTGTGGTCTCTCGTGAATGCTGAAACTGCTTTATTAACGTGTCTGCAGGAATTCTGAGTCAGATTGGAAAATAGTAAGCTGATGAGAGGAAATAGGTCCATTAGTTTGTATATGTCTTATTTGATCATTAAAGTAAGGGACACACTTCATACATTCCACAAATCATTGCCTCCATAATGAATAAGTATGATGTCTGGGTGCCCTGTACTTTTCAGACTGAATAATTTTGGGTAAACTTGGAATCAACGCATTCCCCGCAATCCAAACCATTTAATTTGAAAATCTCTGAAACCTATGTCCATGTTAATATTATGGGGCTGATTCATGGAATTATTTGCGCCGAAAAACGGGGATTTGAGCGCCATTCTGCCCGCAAATCCCCATTTGTTAAACAGGGATTTGCGGGCAGAATGGTGCACAAATACCCACTTTTCGGCGCAAATAATTCCATGAATCAGCCCCTTAGTTTTTTACAAAAAGCCAGCAGCCAAAACAGACAACTGTCTCCAATCAGCCACATAGTTTTGAACCAGCCGTGATATCTGCAGTCTTTCTCTGTTTCCAGGAAAATTATTCCTGGTTTGGATTTCTAGTAGTTTGTATGAGCAGGGTTTGTATGATGTGTGTGTTTTGTAGTTTCTAATTGGTTGATGGTGCTGTTGTAATTATTCACGGCTATCCAGGAGCCACACAGCATGTGGCCTTGCTATCCACAGGTAGATATAACCACCAGTGCTGCAGCAGTATATGAGGACAAATGGAAGGTTGTGTGTTTGTGGATGTGTGGTAGCAGGGGCTATCTGAAATGTTGGGTGGTGTAGCATTTAAGATGCTTTGAGTGTTTTGGGGGATTGTAAGAGACCCGGGGAGTGTGGGATGACTATGAGAAGTGGAGGGGCTGCTGGTAGGCATGTTGGGGACACTTGTTTGGAGTTTGGTAGGGTGAAAATACAATTTTAAATCTGTAGTTTTTGCGAATAGCCGTAGCTATCAGCAAATGATCTTGAAGGGCTGATGTATAACTACATGTATAAATAGTACCTTCGTAGGCGCTTCAATGATTTACGTCATTTAATTGGTTTTACCCGTAGACACAGTTATATTTGTAGCTGCCTCTATAAACATACATTTTTTGTGCAATAATCTTATTGTTATGTTGATGATACAGTGCGGAATTTTATTTGTGTTTCTTATTTGATCTGGTTAGGTGTTCTCTTTTTTTATCTGAAGTTTTGAAGGCTTAGTTTGATTTTGGGTTTGCAAAGAAAATTATGTGTAGCCGCGGTTACAAAACAAATTCTGCCGCTGCGTCTAATAGCCACTGCTATTAAAGATGCTGGGAGGGGGAAAATGTATTTCTGTGAGTTTCATTGTTTGTTATTGGGTGTTGGTACTTTTCTATTTCTGTAGCTTCTGTGATAGGTAGTGTAGAACATGTGTCATCCATTTTAGTAGTTTTATGAGTATATAGTCCTCTTTCTGTTTGGTATTCATTTTGCAAAGAATAAAAGCCACCATTTTCTGCCGTTTTATGATTTTGATTCCAGAACTCTCAATGTGCACATGGGAGGAGTGTGGTGATGTGAAAGTATGTGTTTTATTTTAAATAATTACATGTTTGAAGGTTTATTAGTATTTTTGTGTTTGTTAGTTATATTAACCACTGCTATCATGTGGTCATTAAGATTTTCATTTCATTTGCTTTGATTGTGTGGCAAGTATTTAATATATTTTAAGTTTTAGAAATATAGACTTATGAATTTAGATTTGTGAATTTATTACATTTACATGCAGGGATTTCGTTTTTGTATTAATGTTAGTGAGGTTAAAGGTGTATTTAATAGTACTTATTGTAACTGTAATCCACTTACAGATATGTAGTACTCTTAGGCCTTTTGAGTTTTTTGTGAGGTAGTTGAATTGATGGTGGTTTGTAAGTTCATTTTTTCGTATTTTCCTTTTTTATTGTAGCTGTATCGACCTCATCATCCCAGTGGACTCTCACTAGATGTTGCACAGTTAACTCCCGTGAAGGTTCAACCCATAGTCAAAATATAGTGGTACTTTTGGAGATGGGAGCAGCACATTTGTAGAAAGATCATGAAAAGGTTTCCTTGAGATATTTCCAGCATTTCGGATGATTCTTTAAATGCAGTGCTGCAGGTGGTTTAAGACTCTGGCTGTTGGTGGCAGCACCTTTAATGTGTGTTGGTTGATTTTGAACGACCACCGCTCACAGCTCCAGTGATGAGGGAAGATGACATGTAAGTCAATGATGGTGATGTTGTTGGACTGGTTAGAGGTGCTGCAGACAGAATATTGGAAGGTGCATGGTGTAGAGTTTTGTTGCAGAATGTGCAAAGTATCTCATCTGCTGATTTCTGGAACATTGTTCTTTGACTTTAAATAAGCACCAACGGTCAGCAGTTGATTTAATCCTAGTTGTCTTTGTTCTTGGTGGTGATGAATTTGGAACCCGATCACTGCTATTACTATCATGGTTACAGTACAAATGTTTCTACCTGTGTGATTGCTTTCTATCCCTTGTTCTCCAAGTTTATTTATTCAACCGTATTTTCTCCTTTACTCCACGTTTACTTATCCTACCCTATTCTCACTTGTTCTCCACATTTACTTAACCTTCCCATCCTTTGTCCTGCAACCTGCTTGTATGATGTTCTTTATTTTCACCCTCTTTATATATCCCTGTTTATTTCTTGTAGTGGTATTTTTTCTTGTCATTTTTTATATTTTTGTATATTTATGTAATCCAAGTTGGATTGCTTTCTCCCAATGGCCCAATTATGTGCAAAGAGAACAATAGTGTTTTATGCACAAATGCTGTATCTAACATAGTGCATGTGATGCACTGCATACAAAATATGAGGGTTATAAAATGTGTGCATTAAATTGTGTTTATTAAAGTGTGTGTGCCATTGAATTGATTATGTTTTCTTTTTTTCAGATAGTAGGTTATTGTTAATATTATTTTTTTAAATAGATGAATTACCGTGGATACAGTGTAGTCCAATGGGCTGTTGGATTGTGGAGGAACGGGTACCCGCAGCAATGACTGGGGGGTTTCCTAGACATAGTTTTGATGAAGTATACCCATGGCCATAGCTGTAACACTAAAAGAAAACACTCTTTATGTATGCTTTTTGTACAGTTTGTTTTGTAATTAATATTTTAGACTGTCTGCCCGTCAGCCTGGGCATGGAAGTTATATTATATATTGAACATATAAAGAAACAGAATGTGTGACATTCACTATCATAATTTGTTTATTATATAGCTTTTTATGAAGATGCCATCAAAAAAGCAACAACGAGCCATAAGAAAGGATCGTCAGCAGTGAAGTACATTTCTAGAGTGTAGGATTTCAAAAAGTAGTGTTGTTAAATATGTAGATACAAATCCTGTAGATAATTCAACAATACCTGTCACCGATAATACTTTTGAAAATCTGCAATTTCAAATAGGAGATGTGCCCTCTGAAAAAAGTCATGGAACCGAGAATGTTTTTTTAAAGTAAAGCAAGAAACAATTTATGAACTGTGTTAGTCGCTAGTAAAAAAAAGAAAGATTTTTAGAAGAAAAGGTAGCCAATGCACTATCAATTTGAAACAGAGGAATAAAGATATATATAGGAAAATGTATCAGTCTCAAGTTTTATACAAATATTTGGAGAAGTGTGAAACCAAAATCTAAATGTGTGGTAAAGTGTTTCTTGCAAAAGGAAAAAGTAGAAGTAATAATTAAAAAAGCTTTTGATATGAATAGAACATTGTTAATTATTGTATTGAATAAACTTAAGAAATTATTTAAGTTGACTACACGATACTATACAAATATAGAAAGTTACACATGACAACTTTTGTGACATGTTTGGTGGAGAGTGGAAACACACTCTCATACGGAAAGATTATTTAATGAAGAGAGTTACATTCAAAGAAAGAATGCTCCACAAGCTATTGATGATCTGAAATGGTGTGATTTCTGAAAAAGAAGAAATCATAAGGTGTGATAATACAGAAATTGAAAGTTTAGGTCAGTCTAGAATGAAACCAATGAAGCATTGTGAGGTATGGACATGAAATTATTTGTGCAATATCAATGTTGATACATTATCTTGTAAAGTCTTAAAGAGGTTTTTGGAAGTTTTGCACAAAAACTTTAATGTTCAAAGACAGATCAAGATGCTGCAAAGAATAGATGACTGTGAAGTTCATGAAAATACTGGACTTCTGGACCACGCTCTAACTTGTCTTTATAACAGTAGATGTAAGAGTAGTTTCATCATAAACGGATACTGGCTGCACATCATACTAAATTGAGATTACTTCCAGATAAACTGCATGCGTGCAAAATGCCAAGCATGTCTCTTGCACTTTTAAATCAAACACTTCTGACTGGAACTGTAGAAAGTTTTGTTTTTACAGTGCAAATGATAAATAACACACATTTAAAAGAGTATGTGCACGTAGATTAAACACTTTCAGGAAGTGTAAATGATGGTCCTATGCTTTCAAAGGACCAGATTTCTCAAAAAGTATTACAATGTTTGAGTTGTCTGGAGGTGAATGTGGCCATACTTGTGATTGGGCAAACCCATAAATGCAGTGTTAATAGCATTACCCCCACATTTAAGGGTTAATGCCCAACTCATGATAAGGTCCACTGTACTGGGTTTTATAATCAAACAAGTATTATTCCAAGAAGTGCCTTGAATAACATGGTAGTGCCTGATATCCCTATTGTGCTTCAAAATTGAACATGTTTGAAGTGATTGCATTGCAAACTGATCACCCCTTCAAAATATTGTTAAATTGCATATAAAAATGTCAAATTTTCCTAAAAAAAATCATTAGGTTTAGGTGTGTGAGGCAAAGTTGTGAATATACCTCTCAATTTGGAAGAAAATGTCAATAATCTAGGAGTGAATCATTTCATTGCATATTCTTTGTATGTTTTAGTAAATGGTGTTGCCATTAAAGATAAGAACATTTGGCAACAGCTTATATAGTTTAGAAGGGTGTCAATGTATTGGCATTTCTATTGGAGCACAATGATGGATAAAGGCAGTTCCATTGTACCTGACTTGTCAATGCTTTTTGTTAAGTCAACAAAAAAAGCAGTGAAGGTCAATTCTATCTGTTGTAGAAGGGAATAGTTTGTATGAACATTAAGTTGGTTTGTGACTTTGAACTGCACTGAGTACGGTTGGGATGATATGCTGAGTGGATTTGTGAAACTAATCCACAGAAAGAAAACATAGAACACATGGCACCAGGAGAATTGTGTTCCATACACCCTGTAAGTGTATCGTGTTTTTTTCATCACTTCATGTGTAATAAAGAATGTGTAATAAAGAAAATGGTCCATTAGGGACTTTTGGAAATGTTCTTTTGGAGGAAAGAGTACTGGGCACGTGGGGCTGCACTTATACATATGCTGTTGTGGTATAAAGATGCTACTCAGTTTGGGAAAGTAAGTGATGGCTGTGTGATGGAGTTCATTAAAAAAAGTGTTACTTGTTCCATTCCTGCACAGCATATGAATGCTGATCTATGGAACAAGGTGGAACGATTTCAAAGGCACTCCTGTGGAAAGTACTGTCAGAGAAAATACAAATGTAAATACAAGTACTACACTCAGTGCAGATTTGGCTTTCCCAGGCCTGTGACGCCAGTTGGTCAAGTGAATAGTTTGATGTCATCTGTTTGACACCATCTTAGTGGTAAATCACCTAGAAATACCTATCGTTTAAAAGGAGATAAGGAATGCCAATTAATTAATGATTATAATCCTGTCATTGCTTAGCTTTGGAATGCAAATACTGATGTACAGTATATTGCAGTTGATATAACAGCTCTTGCTCATTATGTTACAGCACACGTGAGAAAATCTGAAAGAGCAATGCAGCTGAGGTAAAGGCAGATTTGTCAGCAGATGATAGTCCTATTCAGAATTTTCTGATCTTTGGACTAAATATGCTCCCACATAGAGAGTGTGGTAGCTGCAAACAAGCAGATCGGCTAACTAGTTTGGCTCTGTAGCATTAATGTACTTTGGTTAAGTCTTGGTCCTGCTAGTATTAGAAACCGGGTACTGAAGCCTTTGAGTGAAAATCATAAGTTAGCTGAAGCAGTATCTGACAGTACAAAGATTCTGAAAACCAACTTGATTGATACATATTATCCAAATCACTCTGTAGAGTTGGAGCATCTTTGTTTATATGAAGTAGTAGAATGCTACTCATATCGACATATTGAAGCAAGCAGTGACAGAGAACAGTTTAAAGTACATTGATATAATGGTTGTCTAGTGAAACATGAAAAGGCAAGTCTCATCAACCACATGAACCTGTCTTACCAAACTGCAGAGAAAAAGGAATTATACAATTTTTGTCTTTTGCAGTTGTTCTTCCCATGGCGTGCAGAGAGCGATTTTCTTGGAAGTTATGATACATTTGAAGAATCATCTTTTGTTAGGAAAGCTTAATTACATATCCAAAATGTGAGCAGTACTTGGAGTTACTGGAGAAACAACTATGTCAAGAATAACTTTTGGCAGTTGAATTGGTAAAAGAGACTCCTGAGGGAAGTCAAGATTCTGCAGCAGGAAGTCAAAATGTGCTTGGTATGCCAATTATTCAAACTGAAGTTGAGCTTCCATGGAAGAAGTAGAAAGTGCAATGCAACAAACTAAAGTTGCAGATGCAAACTAGGTGATGTCAATGTTAATTGGCATTTATATAGCGCTCTAAATATCATTGTTATGACTTCAAAGCGCTGGTAGGTTGAACGCCTTTGGGGACCTTAGTTCAGGACAAATGAGAGAGGAAGGTGTCATAGGGTGCTTGGATGAACCCTATGACACATTCTCCCTATGACACCCATGACAAATACGATGAAATATTAAGTAAACTTAATATAGAGCAAAAGGAAGTTTATTATAAAAATGAAAGACAGATTCTTACATGGTTTACAGTATGACAAGAATGAATGTTCTTGTGTCCAATACAAAACTGTATTGTTGTATGTTAGTGGACAAGCAGAAATAGGTACATCTTTTTCATTCATGCAATAAGAGCTATGATCCAAAAGGTAACTGATTGTTCTTTGTCGTGTATTGTAACTGCTATAACAGGTAAAGCAGCATTCAATGTAGGAGGTGTTACTTTACATCGACTGTTGATGCGCCCAGTGGAGCATGACAACAAAATACAGTAATGAAAACATGTATCAAGTGCAGCACAAGAAGTAGGAAAAGCTTCTAGAAAATTAAATACCTTGATTGCAGATGAAATAAGCATGGTGTCTAACTTGATGCTAGCTTTCATTCACTTGTGAATGCAAGAGGTTTTGAAGACTGACTACAAGGTTTTATTTGGAGGTTTAACATGTACTTTTCGGAGACTTTTTACAATTAACACCTGTGAAAGAATATAATAGGTTATGTGTACTGTATGTTCCTAACCTGAACCTTATACCGGTACCTGCTAAGCACTTAGCCAGGAAACAAAAGGAGTCAGCGAAACTACATTCAAATAAAATCATTCCTCTTAAGACTAAAAAACAACAGATACAATCTACAGAATTTGAAGAATTCTTCAACTATAACATAATGCAGATTTAGTAAACAGGATTTGAATGCTATTCTAATGCAGGTTTGTGTATGTTGTTTAAAATGACAACTTTGATGCAAGAAATCACTTCCACAGCAGATATTGTGCTTTGTGTGGAACTTTCAGTTCTTAAAATATCTGTAGATGAAAAACCACACAGTACACATCCAAAATGTAGTAGCTGTTGCAAGTGGAAATCAACAATTTTTGCAAAATACACAGGAAGATAGTCAACAATTTCTAATGACTGTCTTCAATTTATTAGTGCAGGAAACTGTTAGCTTAGATGGGTATGTAGGAATTAGTTAGGAGTGGAATTGTATGTGTTAACAATGTAAGAATTACAATACTTGGTATATTTCTGAAATATTTGCTTATGGTCCTATCCCTGATCATAAAAAGTGTACATTTTTCTGATGTTCTAACTAAAGCATTCCATGACACGCAATGCAGTGACTGTGGTTGTAATTTAAAATCAACACTGCAAAAATAAGTTTTTAATAAGTATGTATTGATTATGTATTGATTATGCACTCCTCCCCTTCTCCCATGCACGTGCGTATTCTCAATGTCACTGGGCCTAGTAAGATCGTTGTTTTGTCCTCCCTTGTTCCCCTCCCTTGCCTCGTAGCGCTCTGAAACACATGTGAATGAGCACAATACAAATAAAATATCATACCATAACATATGTTTCAAAGATACAGTGTAGATGGTAGGAAAGAACACGTCAGTAATGAATTTTGTAAAAAGCCATGTTTCTATTAGCAAGAAAACTTCACTGACATGTGCAATTATTTTGGATGAGGGGACATCCATTTACTGTGGACATCTCACAACATTGGTGCGTACAGAAGAAGATTTTCTTGTTTATAACAAGTTTATAGTCACACGCCAAGCTAGATTGTAAAAGGGTTTTAAGAATGCTTATTAACAGGGTAATTCATAGAATTTCGCAGAAAAGTGTCGCAAGCGGCTGGCGCAGAGTGTCCGCGTGCGATTGACTGCGCCAGGCACGTGCGCTAAAACCGATTTCCGCGCACAGCGTATTCATGGATTTCAGGCTTCCAAACCAGCCGTGGCGCAGAGAATCACAGCGACCCTGCAGCAGCGCCAGTAACGCCCCCAAGAACGCCCTCGCGCAAGGAAAAGCCATCAAAATCGCTAAATCATCGCAAAGGGCTGCGCGAACCCTGGACCAGTTCACCGGGCTGCCAAACAGCAAACGCCAAGCGGGGAACGTGCATTTCAGGGGTGCGCGGGAAGTTGCATACGCGATTGCAGCAGGGTACGTGTATTTCAGGGGTGCGCGGCAAGTTCCACACGCGATTTCAGCAAGGTATGTGTATTTCAGGGGTGCGCGGCAAGTTCCACACGCGATTTCAGCAAGGTATGTGTATTTCAGGGGTGCGCGGCAAGTTCCACACGCGATTTCAGCAAGGTATGTGTATTTCAGGGGTGCGCGGGAAGTTCCACACGCGATAGTCCCAGTGCGAGCAGGGTACGTGTATTTCAGGGGTGCGCGGGAAGTTGCACACGCGATTGTCCCAGTGTGAGCAGGGTACGTGTATTTCAGGGGTGCGCAGGAAGTTCCACACGCGATAGTCCCAGTGCGAGCAGGGTACGTGTATTTCAGGGGTGCGCGGGAAGTTGCACACGTGATTGTCCCAGTGCGAGCAGGGTACGTGTATTTCAGGGGTGCGCGGGAAGTTCCACACGGGATTGTCCCAGTGCGAGCAGGGAAAGTGTATTTCAGGGGTGCGCGGGAAGTTCCACACGCGATTGTCCCAGTGCGAGCAGGGTACGTGTATTTCAGGGTGCGCGGGAAGTTGCACACGCGTTTGTCCCAGTACGAGCAGGGCACGTGTATTTCAGGGGTGCGCAGGAAGTTACACACGCGATTGGGCCAGTGCGAGCAGGGTACATGTATTTCAGGGGTGCGCGGGAAGTTGCACACGCGATACCAGCAGGGAATGTGTATTTCAGGGGTTCTGGGGAGTACTACACGTGAATTGGCCGTGTGGGTCCTCCCAGGTGTACGCTCCACAACCTCCACGGCCCCTGCAGGCAGCCCACACCACGGGGGACTACCCTGCACCCCTGCCCATGTCCGGCAGGCAGTCCATTCACCATGGGCATGCCCCCCAGCCAACCCACATGTCACCTTGCACTACTGATCAACAATGCATGTCTCCCACCACCCCACCCCCCAGCAGTGCAGGGGCAGCCTCTACCAGGCCCCCACTCATGTCCCCCTGCACCCCACCCCCCAGCAGTGCAGGGGCAGCCTCCACCAGGCCCCCACTCATGTCTCCCACCACCCCCACCCCCCAGCAGTGCAGGGGCAGCCTCCACCAGGCCCCCACTCATGTCTCCCACCACCCCCACCCCCCTGCCACCATGGGAAGCCTCCACCAGGCCACCACTCATGTCCCCCTGCACCCCCACCCCCAGCATCCAGGGTCACCCTACACCAGGCCCCCACTCATGTCTCTCACCACCCCCACCCCCCGGCAGTGCAGGGGCAGCCTCCACCAGGCCCCCACTCATGTCCCCCTGCACCCCCACCACCCAGCATCCAGGGTCACCCTCCACCAGGCCCCCACTCATGTCTCCCACCACCCCCACCCCCCTGCCACCATGGGCATCCTCCACCAGGCCCCCACTCATGTCTCCCACCACCCCCACCCCCCAGCATCCAGGGTCACCCTCCACCAGGCCCCCACTCATGTCTCCCACCACCCCCACCCCCCAGCATCCAGGGTCACCCTCCACCAGGCCCCCACTCATGTCTCCCACCACCCCCACCCCCCATCATCCAGGGTCACCCTCCACCAGGCCCCCACTCATGTCTCCCACCACCCCCACCCCCCAGCATCCAGGGGCAGCCTCCACCAGGCACCCACTCATGTCTCCCACCACACCCAACCCCACCCCCCTGCCACCATGGGCATCCTCCACCAGGCCCCCACTCATGTCTCCCACCAACCCCACCCCCCAGCATCCAGGGGCAGCCTCCACCAGGCCCCCACTCATGTCTCCCACCACCTCCACCCCCCTGCCTCCATGGACATCCTCCACCAGGCCCCCACTCATGTCTCCCACCACCCCCACCCCCCTGCCACCATGGGCATCTTCACCAGGCCCCCACTCATGTCTCCCACCACCCCCACCCCCCAGCATCCAGGGTCACCCTCCACCAGGCCCCCACTCATGTCTCCCACCACCCCCACCCCCCAGCATCCAGGGTCACCCTCCACCAGGCCCCCACTCATGTCCCCCTGCACCCCCACACCCCAGCATCCAGGGTCACCCTACACCAGGCCCCCACTCATGTCTCCCACCACCCCCACCCCCCTGCCACCATGGGCATCCTCCACCAGGCACCCACTCATGTCTCCCACCACCCCCACCCCCCGGCAGTGCAGGGGCAGCCTCCACCAGGCCCCCACTCATGTCCCCCTGCACCCCCACTCCCCAGCAGTGCAGGGGCAGCTTCCACCAGGCCCCCACTCATGTCTCCCACCACCCCCACCCCCCAGCATCCAGGGTCACCCTACACCAGGCCCCCACTCATGTCTCCCACCACCCCCACCCCCCTGCCACCATGGGCATCCTCCACCAGGCCCCCAATCATGTCTCCCACCACCCCCACCCCCCTGCCACCATGGGCATCCTCCACCAGCCCCCCACTCATGTCTCCCACCACCCCCACCCCCCCTGCCACCATGGGCATCCTCCACCAGGCCCCCACTCATGTCTCCCACCACCACCCCCACCCCCCGGCAGTGCAGGGGCAGCCTCCACCAGGCCCCCACTCATGTCTCCCACCACCCCCACCCCCCAGCATCCAGGGGCAGCCTCCACCAGGCCCCCACTCATGTCTCCCACCACCCCCACCCCCCTGCCACAATGGGCATCCTCCACCAGGCCCCCACTCATGTCTCCCACCACCCCCACCCCCCAGCATCCAGGGTCACTCTCCACCAGGCCCCCACTCATGTCTCCCACCACCCCCACCCCCAGCATCCAGGGTCACCCTCCACCAGGCCCCCACTCATGTCCCCCTGCACCCCTATCCCCCAGCATCCAGGGTCACCCTACACCAGGCCCCCACTCATGTCTCCCACCACCCCCACCCCCCAGCATCCAGGGTCACCCTCCACCTGGCCCCCACTCATGTCCCCCTGCACCCACACCCCCCAGCATCCAGGGTCACCCTACACCAGGCCCCCACTCATGTCTCCCACCCCCCCACCCCCCAGCTTCCAGGGTCACCCTCCACCAGGCCCCCACTCATGTATCCCTGCACCCCCACCCCCCAGCATCCAGGGTCACCCTACACGAGGCCCCCACTCATGTCTCCCACCACCCCCACCCCCCGGCAGTGCAGGGGCAGCCTCAACCAGGCCCCCACTCATGTCCCCCTGCACCCCCACCCCCCAGCATCCAGGGGCAGCCTCCACCAGGCCCCCACTCATGTCTCCCACCTCCCCCACCCCATGCCACCATGGGCATCCTCCACCAGGCCCCCACTCATGTCTCCCACCACCCCCACCCCCCAGCATCCAGGGTCACCCTCCACCAGGCCCCCACTCATGTCTCCCACCACCCCCACCCCCCAGCATCCAGGGTCACCCTACACCAGGCCCCCACTCATGTCTCCCACCACCCCCACCCCCCAGCATCCAGGGTCACCCTCCACCAGGTGCTCACAATCCCCAATCATGTGCGTAATGGACAGCCTCCACAGCCAAAAAGCTCTACCAAGTAACCCATTCACCCACATGGAAATGGAAATCACATGTTACACCCCCAATGTTCATGAAGCTAATGAACCCATGTCCGTCACACACAATTGTTGAAATTGAATGGGAAAACACACAACATGACATGCATGAAACCAATAAGATGATACCACACAGTGAAGTATGCAAACAAAATTGTATTGAAAAAAATAAAGAATGCTAAAGAAAGAAAACAAACTACAATGTGAATGAGAAAAAATAAGCTGCATGTCCGTATAAAAAAAAAAATACTGGAAATCCAAATTGAAATTTTTTTTGTCCAAAGTCAAATGTAAAAAAATCTCCATGCAATAAAGAACTATGTACAAAAATAACAAGGGTCCATGAGCCCAACTGAATAAAGGAAACCTACTAAAAAACCTACCTAAAAATCAACTATATACAAAAAGTGGAGCAGTGTCCGTCGACTCCAAATCATAATACGAAAGAAAGGAAACCTAAAACTAAAGAACTATATACAAAGGCGGCGGGCAAGTCCAGCGGCTCACTCCGTGGTGTCCCGGGCCAGGGCATCATCGAACTCCTGTTCGATGTCCCGGAGGCGGTCCAGTTCCATGGCCCCGAGGGTCCGCAGGGACGACGCTGTGTCCTCCTCCAACCCCCTGCGGATTGCCTCGAGGCACTCGGCCCGCCTCAGGGCCCTCCGCATGGAGTTCTCCGCCCTGACCATTGTGAGCCGCGCCTCTTCCGCCTGCCGCTGCTCCGCACCTATGGCGTGGCCCAACCGCTGCCACACGGAAGACACTCTTTGTCCTGGGTCCCCCTGCCCTCCGGCCGATGCCTGCCCCTCCGATGTTGAAAGCCCCGAGCCTTCATGTCTCCCACCATGTTGCTGCTGCTGCTGCTCTGCCTCTGCCTGTGCACTGCCTCCTGCTGCCTGCACATCCTCCGCCGGCTGGGGTGCACTTGTTGATGTGGCCACCCCTGCTGGACCTTCTACTCCCGAATGTGGCCGGGATGCCTCCTCCACCAGCCTGGCCGCACCGTCAGAGGCAGCTCCACAGGGCACCCAGGTGACTGATGGGTGGGAAGATGGCACAGAGGACGACTGGCGTGTAGGGGGTCCAGTTGAGGAGGGGGTCAGAGCAAGCCCCATCAGACAGCGGAATCCGGCCTGGGTGACCTATCCCAGCAGGCTGACGTGGTCAACGAGCCATTCGAGATGACGTGCAGTCTCTCCATGAAAAGACTGCAGGTCACCTCGCATGGCCCGTTGACGCAACGCCACACCAGCCAGGACAGGCTCAACCCGGACCTGGATGGCCACGTCCGCAGGCAGAGGAAGGCCAGTTGACGTCAGCTCATCCCCTGCCTGAAAACGGGTCTGGACGTAGGCATCCCTGCTGGTGCAAGAGGATGCAGGGACAGGATCAGGGACAGGATTGCACACAGGCACCTCCGCGGCCGCCTGTGCTGCCTCCTGTCCCTGGTCCTGCACTGCACCACTATCACCAGTGGGATCCCCACCTCCAGACCCCGTCTCTGGTGCTTGCGCGGCCCCCTCCTCCACCAAACCCCCCACCAACCTGGATGACTCCGTGCCATCTTCCCCTGTTGGGCCCTGTGGGGTCCCAGCTGCCCCTTCTGCTGCCGAGGAGTCCAACTGCAACCTCCGCCTCTTGGACCTTCCCCCGGCAGCTGCGGCCTGGGACGCGGCACCAGACTCCTCACTCCCCGACGAGATGACAACACGGGAGGGGAGCCGGGCCTTGCGTCTCCGGCTGGCGGACGGATCCCCGCCGCTGTGCTCCACAGCACCTTCTCCGCCCTCTTCATCAGTTGACGCTGCAGACAGGGAGAAACAAAACACAGGCATCAGGGCACTGTACATTGGACACATACACGCATGACAGTTGCACATGAGTGGCATTGGCAAACCTCAGACATGTCATCACAATCCCCAACACACATGTCATTGCAACTGGCACACATGAGCCATACCACAGCCATATCGCAATTGCCACCACCATCCCTACACATACAACAGCATCAGCAGCCAAAGGGGAGCCAGACATCACATGCAACACAGGAAGTGCACCACACATGTACACACACCACCACACTTGCATGCATGTCTACACCTTTGCCAAGTGTCGCACTGTTCAGACGGGCATCCATGTCACATCTGCCAATCAGGCTTCCACATACCGCTGTCACATGCATCCATGTTGCATCACTGTTGCACCCTTGTCAAATACACACACATGCACATGTACACAGTGCTCATACATGCAGCCGAAAACAACATACATGCCTGACATCACGGACATGTCTACTTACATACACATCCATCCAAACATGTGTGCACGCACAACTGCATTTGCCATGCAAGCCCACACATTACAAGCACCATCCATGTCTCACACATTACAGCCCTCGCATGTGTCAGCCCCACGGCCCTGTACACCCCCACCCATACTCGACCCCATAAAAACAGATGTGCAACCGGCACAATGGCGAATGATCACCACACGCACTGCTCACAATCAGGATGCATGTACACTCACCGCTCGACTCCAGACGGGTCTGCTTCTCTAGGACCTGGACGTGGAGCGCTGGGGATATGCGTTCCAGGACCCCCATCTGTTCTTCCGACAAGTGGCCCCGGCGCTCCTTGGCATCCGCTGCCTTCAAGAGGTGCCGGGCCTTGTTCAGGGTCCTGGACCTGAAGTCCTCCCAGCGCTTCCTGACATGTTGTAAGTCCCGGACTGCCACCCCCTCCGCGTTGATGGCAGTCACGATGTCAGTCCAGATCCGAGTCCGTCCTTCCCTGTCGGCGCGGGAACTTCCGAAGAGGGCATCTTACTGCCCCAGGACTTGCTCCACCAGGACACCAACTTCGGTGGCACTGAAGCTGGTGCCCCTCTGCCTCTCTGGCCGGGGGTTGTCAGTGGTCACAGATGGTGTTTGCCCCGACATGACAACCCCAGAGGCAGGAGTGGGTGGGCAACTGGGTCCTGGGGCTGGGCTGTGGAGCGATGGAATTCCAGTCGGGAGTTTTTGGTTCCAGCAGGGGTGGTCACAGCAACAGCACCCCTGGCTGATGTGCAGGCAGCAAATGGCAGTGCACGTGGGCAGCAGGCAGTCGGGCAGCAGCAGATGGCAGGTGGGAGCGTGCTCGGGGCTCTGGGGGGCAGTAGTTTGGCCTTCTGGGCAGGAGCGTGGTCTTCCGTGTGCTTACGCGTGGCCAGCTTGGTACGGAGTGATTTGGCACGTGAAAATCCTGCACGTCAGCGTGAAAACCGAGGAAAGGCCCTTAGCGCGTAAGCGCGTCAGCACGCATACGCGATTCTATTGGACCAAAGGCCCTCAGCGCGTAAGCGTGTCTGTGACGTGAGCCGCACGGTTGTTTCCCACACAGCACGTGATGACAGAGCACACGTGGAAAGACTGCACGTCAGAGTGTCATCGCGTGTGATTGGTGTAAATGGCCGTACACGCAGAAGTGACAAAGCGTGTAATTGGTGGAAATGGCCGTACACGCAGAAGTGACAAAGCGTGTAATTGGTGGAAATGGCCGTACACGCATAAGTCACAAAGCGTGTAATTGGTGGAAATGGCCCTAGCGCGTAGACGCTGCGTAAGTGACGCTGGACGTGTGGGCCTGTATAAAAGGTATGCGTAGAACACCATTTACTTCTATGTGCTTTTCGTGGAGAGCGAGTGGGTGAATTCTGTACTTCTTGTCGGTTCACACGCGATTTACTTCACAGCGTTTCAAGTTCGTATTCCCTGTTACCTCTGACAGATTTTTCTCCTTTTTCTCTTTCACTGGTTTACCTGGGCCTGTTCCCTCAAACAGTGTTCCCTTCTACTGTTGTCCTGTCTCCTCAGACAGCGTACATATCTTCTTTTGGCGGGGGTGTTGCCAACCAAACGCGCTCCTTTTTCATGCTCTTTTACCTGGCAGACGGTGAGTCACGCACGTATCTAACATCTGTGCTTGCCCCGTGTGTAGCCTACCCCTTCAGAGGTCATTCTAGGCTGCGTGTGACACGCATACGTTCATTCTTGTGTTACTGGGTGCCACAGCGTAGTGCAGGTTTTTCTTTCTGCACACGTCGTCTAGGAGGGGTTGCGTGCACGTCATCTCCCTTTTTTGGGGCTCCTGTGCGTAGCGTGACCCGTCATCTTTCCCCAGGGGTTACAATCAGCCTTGCAAGAGCACTAGGGTACAATTACCATCTGGTACCCAACCCCTTTGACCCCCAATTGCCCAGGACAATATTTTACTGCCACTCCCATACGCACATTAACATCAGTGCCATGGCTGGGAGGCGAGGATTCCGTAAGGGTGGCAAAGGTGGAAGAGCCACAAGTGGTGGCCGTGGTGGATCCGGTAGGGGACGTGGTTGTTACTTGCAGCGTGAGCCTGTCCCCCCATGTGTGGAGGACCAGTCAAGGGCACCCATAATCCCCCCCCCCTCCCGTTGAGGCTGATGTGGCTGACACCATCCATGCTCAGCCCTTGTTGGACCAGCCCATTGTGGCACCAGACCTGGCTGACTCCATGGCTGACTTCCAGGTCGGCAGGCCTATGAGACGTGCGCTGGTGCACGTTGATGTCACCATGCCACGTGCATCTGGGGCAGCAAGGTCATCTGCTGCACCAAGTAGGCAGGGCGGAGAGGCTGCAGGGGCAGCTGCGGCCCCATCCACCCCAGCCCTCACACACCCAGCACGGACAGTGTCGGTCCTAGTCCATGCTGCTGATATACCCCCTGACACCATCACACTAGAGCCAATGCCTGCCCCAACTCCCATGCTGAGTGTGCAATCCCACACTCCTGATACAGAGTCCACCAGGGCTCCTGCCCCTAGTGTCCAGAGCGGCGCAGGACACTCAGGATCACCACCACCTTCCAAGCGGAAGAGGAAGAGTGCTCGTCCGGCACAGGCTGATGCCCCAGACACGGCTACACAGTCCGGCCCGTCCAGGAAGCCCAGCTTCACGCATGACAAACTGAATGCACTTGTTGAGTATGTGTCCGCACATGACAACGAGATGGTCATTGTTGCAGGATCCAAGACCACACCTGCACAACGCCAGGCACACTGGCAGATCGTTGCGGACATCTTAAGTGCCCTTGGAATCGTGAGGCGCACAGCCAATGATTGCTATAAGCGCTGGAATGACCTAAAGCGCAGGGCAAAGAGTAAGCTGGCCTCAACTCATGCCGCAACTCTAGTGACTGGAGGTGGGTCTCCAGTAGTAGACATGGAACTCACTCCACATGAGTCAGTCGCTGGAACCTACGTCACGGAGGAACAGATCCAAGGCGTGGGAGATTTGGCTGATTACGAGGCATTGTCCGGTGAGTGCAGATGCATGTGTGTGTCATCCATGTGCATGGTGTGTGTGAGGGCTTCTGTTTGTGTGCCAGGTGAGAGTGTGTTGCCCTGAGTCGTATGGGTCAGCCATGTGCTTCATGCAATACATCCTGCGCAGCTGCATTTGCCCATAGCTGTATCCCTTCTGCCAACAGTAGACATCTAGCCCAACTGCACACCAGTTGCCCTTGAAGTGTCACCTTGCCACAACATTATTGCTAAATTTTCCACTGTTCATTTAGTCAGATTATTTACATTCCACCACTTTTACTAGGCATGTCGCAGTCCTCTAGTCACATGTCTGACATGGCTATGGTAAAGTGGAGTGACTTTGTTACCTGGATATCATTTGTTCAAACATGTCCCTGTGCAATTGGACCATTTCGGACTGGCAGCTCCAGGTGAAGAATCTGACCTGTTTGAATTAGAAAAGCTATTACATGCGGAAACTGGACAGAATGAATAGGTGCTGCCCTCCTCTCCATCTTCACTCAATAGCAATGGTACATGCCATCTGTGTGATGGCATGTGTGTTTCACCTGCCAATCACAGGCCAATGTGTGATGCCACTGCCAGGCAGCATGCAGAAAATTTGTTCATCTTCCATCTTGGTGTCATCAGTGTGTGCCATTTGCCTGCCCTTCATACGCAGTGAGGGTGCATGCATGGGAGGGTTTTAGTCATGTGGGACATGTTTCAAACAAGTACTGGTTCTCTTGCTTCTCAGCCCTCATTGTGTGCCATGGTGCTAATGCCTGTTTCCATTTCTTTGTTTTTATGTCTTTGCAGGGGAAGACGCACCTGATACTGCTGGGGTTGTGGAGATGGTGCAGACCCAGGAGGGGTCCGAGGGCCGACCAACCACCAGTGAGGGACGTGGTGTGGTGGTGGGTGAGAACCCACAAGTGCTGCAGGTCGTGCTCTCAAGGGGTGTCTCTGGCTGCACCTCCCCCGAGCTGTACTCAGGTGTTGATTCGGATGAGACCTATGTGCCGTCGCAGGTGAGTGTTCCAGGGAGGGATTCTGTTCTGTCTCACCCACCTGCACCAGGGTCAGAACCCTCAATGGGGATGTCAGTGTTGGCAGCTACGCCTTTGGTGGTTACGGATGCAGGGTCACACTCCGTGACATCTGGTCCTGTTCCTGGGCCAGCAGATCAGAGGGGGAATGCAGTCCTGCAGCCTCAGGCAGTGCCGGCACAGCAAGGCGCAGTTCGCCTTGCCCCAGACAGGTGTGGTGCCCGCCTACGTGGTGGCCGTACGCCACCTGGCAATACTGCATGGGAGCAATCCATTTACGGTATGGCAACCCAACAGGCAGCATCATCCGAGATGATGGCTCAGGCCATGGATAGGGTGGCCACTTCCATTGTCCCCCCTGAAAGGCTGATGGAGCGACAAGAGCAGGCAACCGACTCCATCTGCCAGTCACACAGGGAGGACATGTTGGGGTCCAACAGGGACAGGCGGGCGGCACTGGCGACTCTGCAGGAGGCCATCTCCATTGAGTCCCAGGGCCACAGGGAAGCCCTGAGGCAGGAGCTCCTTCACCTCAGGACGACTCTTGTTGAGCTTGAGGCTTCTACACACCAAAGGACAGAACAGCAGCTGGAGCGTCTTACCCGTACGCTCTCAGCTGAGATGCAGGCAACGAGGGCGGAGGTCCGGGCATCCCGTAAGTTGTTGCATGGGGACCTCCGCACACTCATCCTCCAGAACCAGACCTACCACACCCGCATGCTTGCAGCCATGGAGGAGCAGACTAGGGCCTTGCGTGGGCTGCCTCCCATAGTGCAACCACCTCCCGATGCAGCTGCACAGGGTGATAATAGCGACAGCAGTGATACTCCCACAATAGGGTAGCCGTGTGGGCCATGAGCCCATGGAGGTGTTTTTTTTTCCGAGGATCCACGCAGGTGGGTTCTGGTGTGCATCCTGTCCTCGGACCTCCTGGGTGGCCTCCCCAACCCCCCCTGGGCCCTTCAATGGCCATTTTTATTTATTTTTTATTTTTATTTTTATTTTTGTTTTTATTTTTATTTCTTTTATTCCCAATTTTTTTGGGACGATTTGTTGGCTTCCGTGGTTCCTGTGGGTATACACTGCATTGTGGCTGGGCGCATGCAGGCTTGTAATGTATTTGGTTCAGATGCTTGGGTTTGAGTCACACACACCCCTCCTGCTTCCCGTTTCCATGGGCTTGCAAAGGGTGTGCCCAAGTGACAGTGAATTACACAGTGACGTTGGACTCCCATGAGCTGTGTGGGCAGTCTGTAGTCAATACTGTGTATACATTCCTAGTGCATATTGCTGTTGTGTTGTACACTGCATGTTGCATTGATGTGTAACTCATCTTCTGTGTCTACCTCCCAATTTGCAGGTCCCTTCCTCATGTCTACACAAGGACCTCTAGTCTGGAGATGTGGTCCATGTTGGCAGCAGTGCACCTACAACTCTACAGGCGCCAACACTGCACAGTTGGTAGTGGTGGGAGTGCAGGCATTTCCAGGTGGTGAGACTACTAATATTAAACATTAGTGATGTCAAGTTAATGGTAGTACGTGCTCAAGTTTGTTGTTGGTCCGCCATTACTGTGAGCATTTCACGTGTTGCAAGTTTCTAATAGGGACACTGTACATTGTGACACTAGTGTCATGTTGTGGGGATTACTTTGTTTACCTGCAAATGCCATGACATGGCACGGTGTGTCGTGTGGTGGTGCTGGGGTTGGGTTGGCTGACATGGCACTGTCCTCTTGTTGCATTTTTCAAGTGGGTATTAATTTTAGCTGCTTGAATGTGTAACTTCACAAAACTGCATTGGTGGTGTCAGTGTGGGTAGGGATGCACACATTGTGACACTTCCAGGTGAACAATCTCAGGCTGATATGGTTTTCACGGTTCTTTCTCCAGACATTCAGGATCAGTGTCAGGTTGAGTCATCATTGATTGTCAGATGGAATGTGCCAGGGCAGTGTGCACTCCACAGGGGTGTGATTTCTATGTGAAGTAATTAGCCACTAGCTGTGTACGGGCTGCCTCCCCCCGTGCCCTTTCACCTCCCATGCGCAGCGGCTGTGCATGTGGTTGGGGATGGGGGGGCACCACCATGTCCACGGCCAGGCCCCGGCGTGTTGCAACGTTGTGCAGGACACATGCTGCCACTATGATCCTGCACACTACTGGGGGAGCGTACAACAGCTGCCCGCCAGAACGGTCAAGGGAGCGAAAGCGTGACTTCAGCACTCCGAATGTGCGCTCCACTATGTCCCGGGTTGTAATGTGGGCAGCGTTATATCTTACCTGGGGTTGCGTGGTGGGGTTCCGAATTGGCATCATCATGTGGGGGCTGAGAGGGTAGGCACTGTCCCCTGTGGAGGTGGTTATTGGTATCATTGGTGGGGTTGTGACCTTGCTCAGTATCTGACATGCATGCATGTGCAGTGGCATTCATACTCACCAAGCAACCATGTATCGCCATGCCGGCCAGCTTCTAGGTCCCGGCTTAGGGTGGACATTCGGTAAATGAAGCTGTCGTGGGTTGACCCAGGATAGTTGGCATATACTGAGGTGATGATTCCCTTGGCATTACATACTACCTGCACGTTGATGGAATGCCAGTGCTTGCGGTTCCTATAGATGTGCTCAGATGCCCTGGGGGGACGTAGAGCCACATGGGTGCAGTCGATGGCACCTAGCACTTTGGGGAATCGTGCCACAGCGTAAAAATCCAGGGCGGCAGCATGCCTTTCTGCAGGGGTTCTGGGCAGGTATATGTGCCTGCGGACTGATGGGCGTGCAGTCATGATGTTCAAGACCTGGTGTAGGCAGCGTGACTGGGTGGCCTGTGATACACCACCCACAATGGCACTTGTCCGCTGAAATAATCCAGTGGCTAAGAAGTGCAGTACATTGAGGACCTTCTCCAGGGGGCTGAGTGCTTGGGAGCACAGGGTGGGTGATGTGAGGTCGTCCTCCCACTCACTCACCAGGTCCAGTATGATGTGTGGTGGAAACCTGTACCTCCCATGCACCTGGTCATCAGGCATCCCGAAAAGGCTGGTTCTGGGTGTGAATATTCTGGCCCTGACTATCCTCCTCCTCCTCCTTTGGTAGGCCACGGCCACTGCTGCTAGGAACGGTATGTTCATCCTGGGTCTGAGCTAGTTATTTTCTTAGCGCGCAAATTGATGCGTTGCGCGTGTTGTAGGCGAGCGTGTGACCCGCGCACCCCTGAAATCCAGTGCACAGTCCAATAGCGTGTGGAAATTGCCCGCACACCGGGATACAGGTGCGCTGACGTACTTGCGTGTGTAAGTGTCCGCGCACACCTGACATACACGTACATAGGCCAATCGCGTGTACGTGCACTTTTGTCCAATTACACGCGATGAGACTCTGACGTGCTGTCCAATTACACGCGATGAGACTCTGACGTGCTGTCCAATTACACGCGATGAGACTCTGACGTGCAGTCTTTCCACGTGTGCTCTGTCATCACTTGCTGTGTGGGAAACACCCGTGCGGGTAACGTCACAGACGCGCTTACGCGCTGAGGGCCTTTGGTCCAATAGATTTGCGTATGCGTGCTGACGCGCTTACGCGCTACGGGCCTTTCCCCGGTTTTCACGCTGACGTGCAGGATTTTCATATGCCAAATCACTCCGTACCAAGCTGGCCACGCGTAAGCACACGGAAGACCACGCTCCTGCCCAGAAGGCCGAACTACTGCCCCCCAGAGCCCCGAGCACGCTCCCACCTGCCATCTGCTGCTGCCTGACTGCCTGCTGCCCACGTGCACTGCCATTTCCTGCCTGCACATCAGCCAGGGGTGCTGTTGCTGTGACCACCCCTGCTGGAACCGAAGACTCCCGACTGGAATTCCATCGCTCCACAGCCCAGCCCCAGGACCCAGTTGCCCAGCCACTCCTACCTCTGGGGTTGTCATGTCGGGGCATCCACCATCTGTGACCACTGACAACCCCCGGCCAGAGAGGCAGAGGGGCACCAGCTTCAGTGCCACCGAAGTTGGTGTCCTGGTGGAGCAAGTCCTGGGGCAGTATGATGCCCTCTTTGGAAGTTCCCGTGCCGACAAGGAAGGACGGACTCGGATCTGGACTGACATCGTGACTGCCATCAACACGGAGGGGGTGGCAGTCCGGGACTTACAACATGTCAGGAAGCGCTGGGAGGACTTCAGGTCCAGGACCCTGAACAAGGGCCGGCGCCTCTTGAAGGCAGCGGATGCCAAGGGGCGCCGGGGCCACTTGTCGGAAGAACAGATGGGGGTCCTGGAACGCATATCCCCAGCGCTCCATGTCCAGGTCCTAGAGAAGCAGACCCGCCTGGAGTCGAGCGGTGAGTGTACATGCATCCTGATTGTGAGCAGTGCGTGTGGTGATCATTTGCCATTGTGCCGGTTGCACATCTGTTTGTATGGGGTCGAGTATGGGTGGGGGTGTACAGGGCCGTGGGGCTGACACATGCGAGGGCTGTAATGTGTGAGACATGGATGGTGCTTGTGTGTGTGGGCTTGCATGGCAAATGCAGTTGTGCGTGCACACATGTTTGGATGAATGTGTATGTAAGTAGACATGTCCGTGATGTCAGGCATGTATGTTGTTTTCGGCTGCATGTATGTGCACTGTGTACATGTACATGTGTGTGTATTTGTCAAGGGTGCAACAGTGATGCAACATGGATGCATGTGACAGCGGTATGTGGAAGCCTGATTGGCAGATGTTACATGGATGCCCCTCTGAACAGTGCGACACTTGGCAGAGGTGTAGACATGCATGCAAGTGTGGTGGTGTGTGTACATGTGTGGTGCACTTCCTGTGTTGCATGTGATGTCTGGCTCCCCTTTGGCTGCTGATGCTGTTGTATGTGTAGGGATGGTGGTGGCAGTTGCGATATGGCTGTGGTATGGCTCATGTGTGCCAGTTGCATGTGTGTTGGGGATTGTGATGACATGTCTGAGGTTTGCCAATGCCACTCATGTGCAACTGTCATGCGTGTATGTGTCCATTGTACAGTGCCCTGATGCCTGTGTTTTGTTTCTCCCTGACTGCAGCGTCAACTGATGAAGAGGGCGGAGAAGGTGCTGTGGAGCACAGCGGCGGGGATCCGACCGCCAGCCGGAGACGCAAGGCCCGGCTCCCCTCCAGTGTTGTCATCTCGTCGGGGAGTGAGGAGTCCGGTGCCGCGTCCCAGGCCGCAGCTGCCGGGGGGAGGTCCAAGAGGCGGAGGTTGCAGTTGGACTCCTCGGCAGCAGAAGGGGCAGCTGGGACCCCACAGGGCCCAACGGGGGAAGATGGCACGGAGTCATCCAGGTTGGTGGGGGGTTTGGTGGAGGAGGGGGCCGCGCAAGCACCAGAGACGGGGTCTGGAGGTGGGGATCCCACTGGTGCTAGTGGTGCAGTGCAGGACCAGGGACAGGAGGCAGCACAGGCGGCCGCGGAGGTGCCTGTGTGCAATCCTGTCCCCGATCCTGTCCCTGCATCATCTTGCACCAGCAGGGATGCCTACGTCCAGACTCGTTTTCAGGCAGGGGATGAGCTGACGTCAACTGGCCTTCCTCTGCCTGCGGACGTGGCGATCCAGGTCCGGGTTGAGCCTGTCCTGGCTGGTGTGGCGTTGCGTCAACGGGCCATGCGAGGTGACCTGCAGTCTTTTCATGGAGAGACTGCACGTCATCTCGAATGGCTCGTTGACCACGTCAGCCTGCTGGGACAGGTCACCCAGGCCGGATTCCTCCGTCTGATGGGGCTTGCTCCGACCCCCTCCTCAACTGGACCCCCTACGCGCCAGTCATCCTCTGTGCCATCTTCCCACCCATCAGTCACCTGGGTGCCCTGTGGAGCTGCCTCTGACGGTGCAGCCAGGCTGGTGGAGGAGGCATCCCTGCCACAGTCGGGAGTCGGAGGTCCAGCAGGGGTGGCCACATCAACAAGTGCACCCGAGCCGGCGGAGGATGTGCAGGCAGCAGGAGGCAGTGCACAGGCAGAGGCAGAGCAGCAGCAACATGGTGGGAGACATGCAGGCTCGGGGCTTTCGACATCGGAGGGACAGGCATCGGCCGGAGGGCAGGGGGACCCAGGACAGAGAGTGTCTTCCGTGTGGCAGCAGTTGGGCCACGCCATAGGTGCGGAGCGGCGGTGGGCGGAAGAGGCGCGGCTCACAATGGTCAGGGCGGAGAACTCCATGCGGAGGGCCCTGAGGCGGGCCGAGTGCCTCGAGGCAATCCGCAGGGGGTTGGAGGAGGACACAGCGTCGTCCCTGCGGACCCTCAGGGCCATGGAACTGGACCGCCTCCGGGACATCGAACAGGAGTTCGATGATGCCCTGGCCCAGGACACCACGGAGTGAGCCGCTGGACTAGCCTGCCGCCTTTGTATATAGTTCTTTAGTTTTAGGTTTCCTTTCTTTATTATTATGATTTGGAGTCGACGGACACTGCTCCACTTTTTGTATATAGTTGATTTTTAGGTAGGTTTTTTAGTAGGTTTCCTTTGTTCAGTTGGGCTCATGGACCCTTGGTAGTTTTTTATACGGACATGCATGTTTTTTTTTTCTCATTCACATTGTAGTTTGTTTTCTTTCTTTAGCATTCTTTAATTTTTTCAATACAATTTTGTTTGCATACTTCACTGTGTGGTATCATCTCATTGGTTTCATGCATGTCATGTTGTGTGTTTTCCCATTCAATTGCAACCATTGTGTGTGACGGACATGGGTTCATTTGCTTCATGAACATTGGGGGTGTAACATGTGATTTCCATTTCCATGTGGGTGAATGGGTTACTTGGTAGGGCTTTTTGGCTGTGGAGGCTGTCCATTACGCACATGATTGGGGATTGTGAGCACCTGGTGGAGGCTGCCCCTGCACTGCTGGGGGGTGGGGGTGCAGGGGGACATGAGTGGGGGCCTGGTGGAGGATGCCCATGGTGGCAGGGGGGTGGGGGTGGTGGGAGACATGAGTGGGGGCCTGGTGTAGGGTGACCCTGGATGCTGGGGGGTGGGGGTGGTGGGAGACATGAGTGGGGGCCTGGTGTAGGGTGACCCTGGATGCTGGGGGGTGGGGGTGGTGGGAGACATGAGTGGGGGCCTGGTGGAGGCTGCCCCTGCACTGCTGGGGGTGGGGGTGCAGGGGGACATGAGTGGAGGTTGTGGAGCGTACACCTGGGAGGACCCACACGGCCAATTCACGTGTAGTACTCCCCAGAACCCCTGAAATACACATTCCCTGCTGGTATTGCGTGTGCAACTTCCCGCGCACCCCTGAAATACACGTACCCTGCTCGCACTGGGACAATCGCGTGTGCAAATTCCTGCGCACCCCTGAAATACACGTACCCTGCTCGCACTGGGACAATCGCGTGTGGAACTACCCGCGCACACCTGAAATACACGTACCCTGCTCGCACTGGGACAATCGCGTGTGCAACTTCCCGCGCACCCCTGAAATACACGTACCCTGCTCGCACTGGGCCAATCGTGTGTGGAACTTCCCGCGCACCCCTGAAATACACGTACCCTGCTCGCACTGGGCCAATCGTGTGTGCAACTTCCCGAGCACCCCTGAAATACACGTACCCTGCTGAAATCGCGTGTGGAACTTCCCGTGCACCCCTGAAATACACATACCTTGCTGAAATCGCGTGTGTAACTTCCCGCGCACCCCTGAAATACACGTACCCTGCTGAAATCACGTGTGGAACTTCCCGCGCACCCCTGAAATCCACGTACCCGGCCAAATCGCGTGTGAGACTTCCCGCGCACCCCGGTATACACGCACACGTATTTTTTGTCAGCGGGTGTCCGTGTTTGTGGGTACCCCTTTGCACGTCATTTGTCCTGGAGGGCCACAGTATAGGACATTCATCATGGCAGTATATAGGTGCTATTTGTTGGCGCACCTTTTGGCGCACATTTCTTACAGCCGCAGAGACGCTACCGCCTGCTTTCTTGTGGCGGTCGTGTTTGTGCCTGTGCGCTGGTTTGAGCGTGCGCTTTTTTGCCCTATTCTATTCCATGAATACGTGTTGTAGGCGAGCGTGTGGGCGTTCCGCGCACTTGTGCCCTGTACTTCCCCCGTGACGCCCACGTTTTGGCAAGTTGTTCCCCATTCCGAGTGTTACGCCCGTGTTCCGCCTACTTTTGTAGCGTGCACCGCGCTATGTGCGTATTTCGCTGTGGCCTGTGCGATTTTCGCTGTGACCTGGCGCACGCTGTTAGATGGCCTGTGCGCCAACGTGCGCCGCGCACTTTTTTATCGCACATCCGCTGGTTTTCTCGCGCACGGCCTTCCATGAATCGATGTGTGCTGCTTTTGGTGCGATTTTCGCACTTGCACTGCGATTTTCGCTATTCCACTGCGATTCGCATATTTTTGCCCACTTGCGCCGCGCTAATTATTCCATGAATCGGCCTCTTAATGTTGTTAGAGGCAAAGTTTTAAAATATATGTTTTATATTCTTTGTGAATAAAATAAACATGTAAAATAAAAGTTTGAGATGGAAGAATAGGGTAATAAGTGTTTTAAGTAAAGTAGAAGATGGAGTGTTACCGGGATGTATTTTAAAATGAGTATGAAATAAATGTAGAGATAATATTCTGAAGATGACATACATTAGTAGAGACAAGAGCAGTCTGCAATCTTCTACTTCTGTTTTATTGTGTAAAACAGTGTATATTTTTAAGTTACATGAATGGTTCCATGGACATTATTTTGAGTGTGAGGGAGTGTAGAAGGTCCTGACTGTTTGTTAGGACCGTTTTTCTGAAGTCCAACTAAGGGCGTAGTTAAACCATTCAACTGAGGCAATACAAGACTCCACTCTTAGTATAAAACTGTACCACCTGAGTATTGGGTAGCATAGATAGAGCAGCCAGACTCGTATTAGGAGGGAGAGAGAGTGTTGTAGAATCAGAATAAATACATTATATTATACATTTGGTCCAAAGA
This sequence comes from Ambystoma mexicanum, assembly GCF_040938575.1. Classification (NCBI taxonomy): domain Eukaryota; kingdom Metazoa; phylum Chordata; class Amphibia; order Caudata; family Ambystomatidae; genus Ambystoma; species Ambystoma mexicanum. The sequence goes on along the minus strand of NC_090935.1, from coordinate 1,077,482,545 downwards.
AATACTGACACACTATGAATTTAAAGATAAATGCTTTATTTTATATATAAGCAGACCAATAGATTCTTCTTAGTTAGTTAGTTAGTTAGTTAGTTAGTTTATTATTTGTAATGTGCTCTAGACCCGAGGGTACTCAGGCGCAAGGCATAAGGATATTCAAAGCTTGGTTACAACAAAATACATTTGTGTGCAGGTGCCGATTGGTTACATGTGGGCACAATAAGGTTACGATATATACAGGCAGGTACATTGAAGGCATGCATAGTTTTACAAAGTAGTTGGTGCGGTTGGTGCCTGCAATGTAGAGAGAGGTGCAGGCAAAGTCAGCAGGGTATATGCCTAGATGTCGGCATCTTTGAGCCAACTAACGATGCTCTGACGGAACTTGTGATAGGTTTGATCAATTCTTAGAGGGGGTGGTAGCGAGTTCCATAGGAGTGCTGCCTTGACCTGGAAGCTGCTGCCTCCGATTTTGGCACGTTTGTATCTGGGGACACAGAGGTAGCTGATGATGGCGAGTCTGGTGATTCTTGTGGTAGACTTCAAAGTGAATCTGTCGGATAGGTAACGGGGTGCTGCATTGTTCAAGCATTTGTGGGTGCGGGAGGCAGTTTTTAGTTTTATTTTATCATGAGTGGATAGCCAATTGTTGGCTCTTCTGGTATTAGAGATATGTTCTCTTTTAGGGATTCCTAGGGCTGCTCTCACCATATTATTTTGTAGGAGTTGGATTTTTTGTTGGTTTGTTTATTGGCTCCTATGTATAGAGTGTTGCAGTAGTCCAGCCTGGATAAAATGAGGGCTCTGGCTAGGGTGATGCAACTGTCCTGTGACAGGAAGGCCTTGCCAGCTCTAATCAACTTGCATGTATATGCCGTGGCCGAGGCCCTGCTTGTTGAAGGAGAGAGTGGAGTCCAGATAGAAACCAAGAGTTTTAACCTCCTTGGCAACATTAATAATATTATGGTCTATGTTCAATGCTGATTATTCGGCGCTGAGTTTTTTGAGGGTCGAGGGAATACCCAGGATGATGATCTCTGTTTTGTCATCATCCAGGCATAGACCGTGGGTGGCCATCCATGCCTGGATGATGAGATATATCCTCTTCACCAAGGCCAAATCCTTGTCGTAATCACCGGTAAGCGGTAGGAGAATCTGTCTGTCATCTGCATAGTTAGTGTAGGTGACACCCAGAAGGTCCAGCTTATCGAAAAGGGGCTTGGTAAAGATATTATAGAGGGTGGGTGACACGCAAGATCCCTGGGGCACTCCGCAAGTTATGGGGATAGGGTTGGATGCTGCCATAGGAGAGAAGACTCTCATAGTCCTGTTGGTTAGGAAAGATTGTATCCATGCTATTGCTTCTTTGGAGAAGTGAGCTGCCAAGTCCAGGTGGCTGCATAGGTGGTCAACCAGGTCGGAGGCAGCTGATAAATACAGGAGTAGAAGGAGGGCTGATTTCCCTTCATCCCGGAGTTCATCTATCTGTGACTTGAGGTCTAGTAGGGCTGTTTCTGTCCCATGTTGGGGTCGGAAGCATGATTGCCTGGTTCCTAGTAGAGCGTTGGTTTCTAAGTATTTTTGTATCTGGGAGTATGCCATTTTATCTAAGATCTTTAAGAGAAAAGGCACTGTAGTAATCGGGTGGTAATTGGTGGGTATTAGTGGGTCTAGGGACTGCTTTTTCTGTAGAGGAAGCACCCATGATTCTTTGAGATTAGATGGGATGGTATTGGTGGAGAAGGATGAGTTGATAAGTTTTGTGATAAAGGGGGCCAGATCTCTGGCTGCATTCTTGAGAAGTTGAGCGGGGCATAGATCGCCTTGACAGTTGGTGGGTTTGAGAGATAGTATGGTATTTTCTGTTTCTTTTATGGTGACTTTGGACAACTTAAATCTGGGGTGATTGGTAGAGTTACTTGGTTGCTCTAGGTTGACGCTAATGGGTTTGTTGCGGGCGAGTGTGGCTTTTTTCTTGGCAATTTTTGTTTGAAGGGTAGTGACTTTGTTGGCTAGAGCTTGCTCTATGTTGGAGCACTAGAGTTGGTCTTTGATGCAGTTGTCTGGCACAGGGATGGGTGCTTCTAGCTCTTTGAGGATGACAAAGAGTTCTTTCGTGCTAGATTTGGCTTGGGCAATTCTAGCGTTGTAAGTTTCACGTTTAGCTAGGATGATTTCTTTTTTGTATAGGTCTGTGATGGAGATGAGGTTGGCTTTGTTTTCGTCAGAAGGTTGTGCTCGCCAGAATGTCTCACAATGCCTTTTTTGTTTGCGCAATTATTTTAGGTATGGGGTATACCATGAATTGAGATGGGATTTGGGTTTGCTTTGTCTAAGTTTGAGTGGTGCAATAGAGTCTAGAGATGTGGTTATGATGTTAAATTCCTTAACCATAGCTTCGGGGTCCAGGTTTTCCAGGATATCGTTGAGTGTAGTGAGGATGAGGGGTAGCAGTTTGTCACAGGTGATGTTTTTTTTGTTCCGGGTAGGAATGGCCGGCGCTATAGGTGTGGGTGCCAGGGTGGGTTTGGTGGTAGTTTGGGTAAACGTTATGAGGTGGTGATCTGTCCAAATCTGAGGGGATATGGAGGCTATCGTGGCGTTGCAGTTGTAGTCTGCTACCCAGTCCAGGGTTCTGCCTTTGTTGGGTGAGGGGGTGAGCACTCTTTGGGTAAATCCTTGTTCCGCTAGGATACTAGCCACGTTGGATGCATGTGTGTCTTTGGGGTTGTTATAACCTAAGTTCAAGTCGCCTAGTGGCAGGACCTGAGGGGAATTTTTTAGGTTATTTGTGATGATATTTGATATGTCATCTTCAAAGGTCCCAATGGGGCCTGGAGGTCTGTAGACCAAATATATTGTGAGGGTCTGGGTGTTATTTATGTTTAGTTTGGCTGTCATGAGCTCACATGAGTTAATGACCGGGGATGGCGCTAGTCTGCAAGGTAGATTGTTTCTCGTTATGAGTGCAATGCCTCCACCTTGAGTATCAGTTCTGTCTGATCGCAATATGGTATATCCGTTTGGTATGGCCAGTGAGAGGGCGGGTTCTGCTGCGGCGTGTAGCCAAGATTCGGTGACTGCTAGGAGGTCTAGCTGTAGAGAGTGGATGATGTCTGCTATCTCTGTAGCGTGTGCAACTAGCGATCTAGAGTTTATTAGGCCGCCGTTGAGGCTAGGTTTGTTTATCTCGGGTAAGGTGGGACTAGCTGTAGTTTGGGTCTTGGAGAGGGGGCTGTTGGTGGTGGTCAGAGTGGGCCAGTGTTTAGTTGTTCGTTTGTCAGAGGATGCCAGGGTTCTAGCTAGTGGTTCATAGAGTTTTGCAAGTCTTGAGCGAAGTCTGCCATTCCTCTCAAGGGTATTGAAAGGTAGAGTGATTTGTGTCTGGCGTTGCAGGTGGCAGTCATTTAGCCAGGGTTTGTTAACGTGGTTGAGAGGTAGTGACATGGTGTTGTAGTGAGTGGCGTGGTATTGGTACGTTGCTAGTACTAGGAGCAGGATGTGTATGATACTTGTTGTGTAGGAGGTGGGGAGCAGGATGCACATGGGTGTGTGCATTGTTGGTATGGGTGCTGTAGGCGGGGAGCCTGTATCAAATTCTGTATTGGTGTGCTAACTAGGTCTGGTCTAAACTGTGTGGCTGAGTGCAGGGTTCAAAATGCTAATTTGTAAAGGGCGCAGCATTGACTAAGTACAAAAAATCTAAAATGAAAATACAGATACAGCTACAGCAATTCAAATACACAGCTAATGGATCACCTAGATCGCCTAGATTCAATTTTTGTAGTGGGAGCCTAAAATGCAGCAATTCAAATACACGGGCATTGGATCACCTAGATTCAATTTTGCAGTGGGTGCCTAAAATGCAGTAATTCAAATTCACGGACAATGATCACCTAGATTCAATTTTTGTAGTGGGAGCCTAAAATGCAGTAATTCAAATACACGGACAATGGATCACCTAGATTCAATTTTGCAGTGGAAGCCTAAAATGCAGTAATTCAAATACACGGACAATGGATAACCTAGATTCAATTTTGCAGAGAGGATAGTGCAATGGTGTAGGTGTACAACAGGATGCAGAGTGCAGGGTCAGATATATAGTTGGGGGTCACGATATTTAATGGGGGTTTTCATTGAAAGGTAGTCAGTACTCCATTACCGTGTGGTAAGGTGCACCTGAGTCCAATTGTACATTGTAGGCTTGGAGTGATAGTAGTAGGCAAACAGTGCACAGTCATCAAACAGGCATTTAAGTCTAAGTGAGCACAGGTTATTGAAGGTCGGGTTGTCACTGCAATAAGGCGGCAAAGTAAATACAAGTTGAATGTTAGGTAAGTGGGTAAGTTCCGGGTTTCATAAATTAAGTAAGTAAAGTAAGTACTTTTCATAAGTTAAGTAAGTACTTCTGTAAGTAAGTACTATCATAAAGCATATAAACACATAATAAAAACAAAACACTAGGCTTTAAAACACTGATCAAAGCACAGACCTCATTTAGATCACCAAACAGTATTTATAGGTGGGGGGGCAAGACATAAATTACTTTCTGATTACTTTCAATCATACAAGGGTTGTAGACCCTGCAGTGACACTCAACAAAGAAATTACATAGTCAACCAACTTGCAAACATACTTTTCTGAATTGTGGACCACAGATTCAAGGAACATAATATACATCTTCTACTTGTGTGATAACACAGAGGTAAACAAGGTGAGTATGGACCTTTTCGTGTGATATACAAATACATATATTTTTCAGCTAAGATAAGCAAGAACGATACACTAATGTTGTTTGTACCAGAATAGGGTCAGCTCCACCTAAAGGAACCCCTTTCAGGAATGGCACACTGCTATTCTAGGCAGGTAAGACCTAATGTTGTAACATACTATTACGGTTGCTTTTTAAGATCAGTGGAACACAGATTGAGATAAGCACTAACTATTTAACTTGTTTTAGGATGGCACACAGCTAACACAAGGTAACCAAGACATATACACGTTTTAAAGGGGCTATCAGCAACTTAAAGGTAAGTATAACTTTAGGCAGAATTTTTCTGGCCAGGCTAACAGCAAGTCGGGGCAAGCAAGAGCCATTTCGGGATACTCACACTTTTATCCTAAAAGAAATAGTAAAGTGCAACCAACAGCATTACTTTTGGAAAGAGGCACAACAAATTCACAGATGAGTAATATAACCTTATACATACTTTTCAGAATAGTGCACCACACATTCAAGGTAACTAGGAACTTTTGTAACTGTGCACTCTAAGCGTTACAGTTAACAACCACCTTTTTTTTTACTAATAAGTAACTTTTGAAATCTTCTTATTCTTTTCAAGGCAGAACTCTTTTGTTATCCAGTCCTTCCCTTATTTTATAGCATGAGTTCAATCAGAGGCAGTAGAGGGACCACAGTGGTGTAGGTGCCAGCTGTAGGCAGGGTGATATAGGGTTCAGTTGCAGGCAAAGTCCCAGTCCCAGAAGAAGACTCTTCAAACAAGTAAGTATTTCACTTTAAAGTTATTTGTGGGTCCAGGGACTTCAGTGGGCCTTAGTGAACTGGATGAGTGGCCTCCCAATCACAGATAACATGCCAAAGCTATTGCCAAAGCTATACAGAAATCACAAAGACTTAAAGTAGGTAAAATACCGCAGCCAACACAGTACCTCAGCACAGAAAAAGAGTTACAGCAGGAAAACTTCAGGATCTGCAGTCAACAACCCAGCCAATGGATTCCTTTGTCAAGAAGATTGAAGACAGGACTTTGGAAGGACTTTTGCAGCACAGATCACAGGAGAAGGTTGCAGGCAAGAGTTTTATCATGGCTGGATGCAGCTCTGTAGATTTGGCACCTTTTCAGGAGCACAGAAGTATTCAGAATATCGCTGTTTGGATTCAGGTCCAGCACTCTGATGAGGATGCCCACAAAGTTTCAGTAAGATTCATAATTCGAAAGAACACATACCGCCAGATGGCTTATGGTCCCTGGGTATTGGAGTGTTGCAGCCCACAAGGTTGCAGCACAACATGGGATGGCTCAAAATGCCGGTCTTCTTGATTCTAATGGGTCTCACCAGGCTTTGGGTTAGTGTCATCGTTTCTGGAGTCCCCAGGTCGATTGGAAGGAATGTCTACAGCAGGTGCCGGTTAAACAGCAGGCTCTCCAGTTGCTGGAAATGGTCTCAGCTGCCATTTCTTCATCTTCCTCTTTGGCTTTGGATCCAGTGCACAACAACCTCTTCAGCTTCTAGCATCAGACTTTTATGCAGGAACCCAGCCAATCAAACAGCCTTGCAACATTCAAGCTTGGGGGGTTGACAGTCCTTTCAGAACAGCCAGCCTTCCAGTTTGAACTGGATTCTCGCAGCCAGGCTGGAAGAAAATGGCCTGTGGAGTTTTGAACTCATCCCTCATTTCCTGTCTTCTGGAGCCTGTACGGGAGGACTGCTGCTGAAGATAAAAATGACACAAAAGAATTTCCTGCCCTGGAGGTTAGGGGAAGGAACAAGAAAGCACAAGAAATGCTAAAATGGCAACAACAAAAAAATACAGGGGCCATTTTGGTAAAATGAGCACCCATGGGTACCTTTACTGGGGCTGTGGAAACAGCCTGCAGTAAAGGTGCACCAAATTAATTAAAAGGTTCACTTACACCAGCCATTAAAGGTAAGTTTGTCCTTCAAAATAAATGTTACATTGCTGGTCTCACCTAATAAAATGTCAAAAGCATCCAAAGATGCTTTCTACCCTTAGCAACTGTAGTTCTCACATGGGTAACCAGAGAAAGTTAAAAGGGGAGCTCCTAGGTCAACCCAGCAACAATAGGCACGTATTGGCAAACAGTTGTCAAAGAGGATAACTTTTAAAAGTCAATATGGAGAGTCTTAAAAATGAGACCCATAAAAATATTCTGCAAGTGTGGAAAAAGGTTCTCACTCACCAAGGTATAAGGAAAAATATTCCACCAGTAAAGCAAAAGGTTCTGGAGTTGATGCAGGTCAGGAAGATTTATCATTAATATGACAATTTTACCTAACACTGTTTACATATGAAACAAGTAAACAGTAGGATATGTATTTATTTATTTATTTTTCACATTTGTTACAGCGCAGCAAACCCTGAGGTATCTATGCGCTAGTTACAGAAAGTGCATACTTAGGACATAGTAGTTGCATATATACCGACTGGGAAAGCTACTCCTTGTGTTGCGGGGAGCTACATCAGATAGCATACAAAGGTCATAGTAGGTAGAAATATGCAGGCTGGGAAAGCTACTTCCCATGTTGCAGGGTTTGTAAATACAAAAGCAATTATGTACAATGTTTGTAAAATAAATTACACCCAACTACTAATAAGAGATTTATGGAACGATTTAGAAATACTGGGCCTCATTATAAGGCTGGCGCTCCTGTAATGAAGGGCGCCAGTACGGGACCGGCCCCCTTCATTCCGGGAGCGCTGATTACGAGCTTCCCTTCGCGGGTCCCGCGAGGGGTTGAGGGAGGCAATAACGGGCTAGTTGTAATCTGCCCGTTATTACCTCCCTCACCATTCCCATTGAGCCCTATGGGGACTCAAATGGGAATGGGTTCCTGCAAGGAGGAGTTACCGGGTCCTCCTATGTCAGAGTAACCCGGTAAGTCCCCATTGCAGGAATCCGGTAATGGAGCCCAGAATGGGGGCAACCATGGAGCTAATAGCTCCATGACTACCTCCATTCTTGTAATGAGGCCCACTTTGTTTATTTGTCATGTGCATAGGTGGTCAAAATAAGGACGCACATAACATCTTAAAAAAGTATTCCTATTCAATTAGAACATGACAACAGCTTCCTTTAAATGGTAGTTTATTCAATGTTTAAAGATGTTCTATTTGCAGTGTGGATGTTTTCTGAAAAGTAGTACAATGGACCTCATTCCGAGGTGGGCGCAAAGGGATACCGGGCACCGTTAAGGACATTGGTGCAGGTAATCCCTTTGCCCCCTACTACGAGTTCCCTAAGCGGGTCCCTTCCTTAACGCCTGGTTAATTGCGGTACTGTTGTAAACTACTTCCCCCTTCCCATTGAGCCCTATGGGGGCTCAAATGAGAATGGGGAATGTTTGGTGAATGGGGATTTACCGGTCCCGCCAAGGTCAGACTGGACCGGTAAGTCCCCATCTCACCAAATCGGACATGGTACCATTATGGGAGGTAGTCATGGTGCAAATAGCGCCATGACTACCTCCATACTCGGAATGAGACCCAATGTATTGAGTCATTACACCGTGGACGTTTTTGTTTATTTATAGCAGTTTATACAACATTGTCATTAGCTTCTTAAGTTTGTAGTATGAAATGAATGTAGGTGGCCAAAAAAGGACACACACCAAATTAAACAAGTAGTATTGTAATGGCAATATAGACATAATTATTATATTCAAAATAAAGTTTCATTTCATAAAAAAAATATTCCACAGTGCACACAACTATCTGTGCAAATAGAAGTTTAAATAACAATTCCCAGTTTTAAAACATTTCAAATATGATGTGTACATTCTGAAATGTCATTATTAACTTCTAATGTGTGTAGGTGGCCAAACAAAGGACGCACACAGATTTCAAAAGAAGCATGGGAATGACATTTGTTAGGTTCTTAATGTAGCTTTTGCTAAGTGTTAATACGTTGACACAAAAGCACACATGTTTTTATTGTCTATCTATTATTTGAAATATTAATTTGACTATACTTTAAAAAATGTTTTATTCAAAATAATGTTACAATGTTACAATGCTGCCATGTCTTCATACATTTATTTGTAAAATGTAAGACATAGGTTATATGGTTTCCTGGTTAACATTGCATAAATTAATCTGCAAATGTGTCATAATTTAAATAATGTTTGTACAGTATTGAAACATATCTTCATATTAGTGAAATGCCTTTATATGTGCACAAACTATTGACATTGTGGGCAATTCTATATATAATTTGCTGATGCAAAACCAAGTTTGTAGTTACCTAAATGGTTAGTGTAGATGAGGTGATCATACAGCATTTATTTTTTCTATACTACACTGTAGATACCCCTTCTCTTTGAAAGTGTTATTCTTTTAAGGTTTTATTTTCAACACAATGGGCCTCATTACAAGGTTTGCGGAATGGCAGCGGTAATGGTGCAGGTGCCGGTAAACCCATTCCGCCCTGTTACGAGGTTCCCTTGCGGTACCCGCATAGAACGTCTGGTCAGACCAGACGTCCTTAGCGGGTCCCGCAAGGGGACCAGGGAGCTAATAACGGGCCCGTTATCAGCTCCATCCCCATTCCCATTGAGCCCTATGGGGACTGAAATGGGAATGGGGATTGGTTTTGTGAATGAGGAATTACCGGGTCCTCCAAGGGTGGAATGACCTGGTAATTCCTCATTCACAGAACCCGGAGCTGGAACCAGGTATGGAGGCAGCCATGCCTTTATTAAGGGCATGGCTACCTCCATACTCGTAATGTGGTCCAATGTTTATTTTACACAGTTGTTAACATTTTTATTCAACCTGTCAGATAGATATACTTGTAGAAAGTGAGATAGTATATAATATGTAAACAAGCACACTGCAAGGACGAAACACGTTATTAAGGATCCTGTCCCTGTTTGTGTCCTACCTCTGCTGTGTTTTCATTTAATAAACTTCCATGTTATGGCAATGTGGATTTTCATTATTTTCCGTGGCATCGCCTGACAACTGGCAGTTGTTTTGTTGTTTTTCTAGTTTCTAGTTTAATATATATATATATATATATATATATATATATATATATATATATATATATATATATATATATTCAGTGAAAAAAACTTTGTTAAAGGGACGTTATGGTTAAGTTGCGCTACTAAAAACCTATGAAATTCAGTGAAAAAACTTTGTTAAAGGGACGTTATGGTTCCAAGTAAAACCGGAAAACCCTTGAAATTCGCCAGTTATGGTAAGCTAAGCAACCATAACTCGCGCCACCACCGTGCACTGCTAAAACTAACACCCAGGACATCAAAGATGACATCACAAATGTCATTGATGACATCACTGATGACATCACATGTCTGGCTCACTATTTTTTCTTTTGCTGACATATCTAGGCCACATGGTTTTCTTCAGTAACAGTCAGAAACTAAGAATTTTATTTTATTTGTAGACATATCCTTCTAGTAGGTTCTTACAGTAATTCCCTTAGAGTACAGTCACATCATATGAAACATATACATATGGGAAAACACAAGCTTGAAAGACAGCAATCCTTTTTGTGCATACAGATAATCACTGGACTTATGAGCACTTTCTGATAGTTCTGTTGTTTTTTTTATGGCTGTACTTTCCCTGTATATGGTCATATGTGTATACATTGTACTCACACTACTTTCCTTAGGGTCCAACTACATCAAGTGATACATATACATAGGGTAAATAGCAGCTTTGAAACAGAGCAATCATTTATTTGCATGAATCTAATCAGTTAAGTTATGAATTGTTTCTGCTACTACTTGCGCTTTTTTGCTAACTTCACTTTCCCTGTATATACCCATATTGGTATGTGTTCTTGTGTCTTTGTGTTTTGTCTATAATAATGCAATTATGTAATACATGGGTTTTATTAACTACTTATTACATATTTAACAGTACACACAAATCTATTAAGAAAACAATTATCATTTCATTATTCAACATATTAACATTACGAATATCATACCTTCATCTTGTACGCTGCACACAATGTTATGTTTCTGTATGAGTAGCTTAGTATACTAGTTAGAACCCCATAATAGGATGCTATTTATATCAATGCATCGTTCAATGCACTTATTAGGGTATATTTCTTGCAATGATTCTTAACACTTTTTTTGCAACATAATAAGAATCCCTTCTACACATATTTCATGAGAAGTACATACACACGTGATGTCATCAGTGATGTCATCAATGACATTTCTGATGTCATCTTTGATGTCCTGGGTGTTAGTCTTAGCAGTGCACGGTGGTGGCGCGAGTTATGGTTGCTTAGCTTACCATAACTGGCGAATTTCAAGGGTTTTTCGGTTTTACTTGGAACCATAACGTCCCTTTAACAAAGTTTTTTCACTGAATTTCATAGGTTTTTAGTAGCGCAACTTAACCATAACGTCCCTTTAACAAAGTTTTTTTCACTGAATTTCATAGGTTTTTAGTAGCGCAACTTAACCATAACGTCCCTTTAACAAAGTGTTTTCACTGAATTTCATAGTTTTTTAGTAGCACAACTTAACAATAATGACTTTGACTTTATATACATGTCATATGGAACTGACTAGATCTCTTCTTATGAACTTGATGTCCGCGAACTTATTTAATGTTCGCGGACATGTTCGGAGAACAGTACCACTACCTAAAAACTGTGGGTGGGGGGGAGTGGGGGGGTATGTTTGATTGTTATATCATAATATAGGAACATTTAACAAATTCAAAAAGCAGCACACAAACACATTATATATAGTAATACATACGAAATGTAACCCATATATGTAACACACTAACCATTCATTTAAATACAATATGTTCTGAAATGGAATATACCACAAGAAGATAAATTGGCTTCCAACATAATTACCTCACAGACACAACAGAACTGAGAACAAGACCAGACCCACTGAATACATAGGACTTATCTTACAAGAAATAGTAAGTGTACTTCATTTTACTCATATATTTATAAACTTTCTGTATTAGATTAAAAAATATATTATCTTTTTTTTTTCTCACATAAATGTCTAGTACTCTGGAATGGCTAGAGGACAATTTCCCACATGAAGAAATGTCACAAGATAGTGAAACTAATGGTAAACACTTTATAATATAAACCATTTATTTATTATTTTTTTATATACATTTAACATATATATTATTTTTTTGTACAGAGCATACCAAAATAGAAAGAACTTCAGAAAACCCTGTTATGGATAACAGTCTTCACAATATAGAAGAAAAAATGGATGTATTGTTGGCTAATTTTAATAATTTAAAAACTTTTGTAGAAAATCATTTCAAACCAAAAACCTCGTACCATTGCCCCACATGTACTTGTCCCTCCTCACCATATCCCAGTCAATTATCCCCAAACCCTCTCCATAATCCAAAAATGTTTTGATGAGACTTCCATCCCTTCTTTACCTAATACCAATCATGTTGAAACCCCAAATTCCCCTGTTTTTGTTTCTGTTTCTGCCTCACCTTCTCTGTCATAAATTATTAATATATGTTAAATAAAGTTTAATTTTTATATTGTACGGTGAATAGTTTCCGTTTTAAAAAAAAAAAAAACAATAAAAGTGTCCGCGGACAGTGCGAGTGTTCTGAAAATGGAGGTGTCCTGAAGAACACCACACCTGTTCGTACTGTTCGCTAGCAAGTTGAAACTGTTCTAAGAACACACGTGGTGTCCTGAAATGTTCGTAAAGAAACAAAAATTAAAGTGTTCTAAAGAACACTATACCTGTCCGTAATGTTCGCTATCAACTTAAAACTGTCCTATGAACACAATTGGTGTCCTGAAATGTTCGTAAATAAACAAAAATGTTGTGTCCTGAACAACAGTACAACTGTTCGTAGTGTTCGCTAGCAACATGAAACTGTACTAAGAACACACGCGGTGTCCTGAATTGTTCGTAAACAAACAAAAATTAAAGTGTCCTAAAGAACACTATACCTGTCCGGTACTGTTCGCTAGCAAGTTCAAACTGTTCTAAGAACGCTATTGGTGTCCTGAAATGTTCGTACGTAAACGAAAATGGAGGTGTCCTGAAGAACACTACACATTTTCATAGTGTTCGCTACCCAATTGAAACTGTTCTACGAACACAATTGGTGTCCTGAAATGTTCGTACATAAACGAAATTACACGTGTCCTGAAGAACACTATATCTGTCCTTACTGTTCGCTACCAAGTTTAAACACATGCGGTGTCCTGAAATGTTTGTTTCACGTGTGACGCACTTTTAATTACTTCAGAACCCGAACAGTGTCCGTAGGACATCAATGCGCATGCGCTAACCAATCTCCGTGCACTTGGTGTCCTGCGGACAGGCGCTTCCTTCGCGGACTAGTTCGCAAACGGATCATATGACCGCGCCCACGCTCATCGTGTGTCCTGAAATGCGGACACTGTTCGTGTCCCCGAACAATTTAAAAGTACATTTTCAGGTAATCCATAATATTTTTCAATAAAATCTCACCATGGCACAAGTCCCACATAGCAATCTTGAGTTTCTATATACCTTTTGAAACTTTCCGATCCTTTTTTTGTGTTCGATCTGTCCGCGTACAGTGCGCATGTCCGCGAACCGCGCACAAGCACCCCTATAAAAGACCACGCCCAAGAGCTTATTCCCATTGTGTTTCTGGCTATTCTTATGAACACAGTGATTTTTGCTGCCACCTGCAGACTACACCATCATCGAGATGGCATCCTTGGCTGCTGAACTGCCACTTGGTGCTGAATCTGCTTCAGCACCACCCCCACCCCCTCCACCACCACCACCCACCACCTCCCCAAGGGCCTGAAGAGGGGAACAGGGGTGAGGATGCGGAGGAGGAAGAAGAGGATGATGAGAATGAGGTAGAGGAAAACCCTACTACCCGCACTAGGCGTGAGTCTTGGGTGTGGCAGTTATTTACCATTCATGGTAATGTTCCTAAGGCTCGTGCGAACCATGTTACCTGCAATGAGTGCAAAATGATACTCAGTCGCGAGAAGCACGGTAAGTACAGCTTTGGGACCACTACTATGAAGCGACACCTGAGGTCATTTCACTCTGGGGCTATTCGCAGGGTTGTACCTTGCGAAGAACGTAGCAGGTTGATTTCCTCTACTTCATCCTCTGTTTCTGATTCTGTCACCACAAGGACCACCTCTGTGGGACAGCGTCTTCCTCAAGCTGCCTCACAGGCCATACAGAATGCTGATGACCCTTACCTTTCGAGGGCCACAGTTGTATGTATGTACTGTGACACAGTACTCTGCAGGGGGGAGTGACTTTGGAGTGCTTTTGAGACTATCGTCTCAGAGCACGAGAAGACCTGCTCACTACCCAAATAAAACCCACTCTACATCTTCCTCTCTCAGCTCGCCCTTTCTCATCCCTGTGGTGGGTGTCCCCCCCTTTACCCTTCTTTACCCTCCTCTCCTAGTGTGTCGTGTCCGAAAAACCAAAAAAAATACAAAATTACAAAAATCAAAAAAAAATAAGGCTCTTTTCAGAGCCGGCTTTCCCAGTTAAAAAATAGAAGTGAAAATAAATGAAGCAGGGCTCTTTGTATTTTTTAGAAGTCCGCGGACAGTTCGCGAACATTAAAAAAATTGGGTTGCTACTCCATCACAAACATTGTAATTTTCTCTGGAAAGAAGTGGTGGCTCTGAAAAGAGCCGTTGGGTGGTGTTTGTAAGTCAAAAATTGTAAATGCTTAACATCTACTTCAAAATCATTGTTGTAATTCCAAAAAAGGTCGCAATGCATTTTGTACATTTCTCAGAAAAATCTGATTGCCAGCATAAGTAAGATGGACTCCATCTCTGCGAAAAATGTATGTACTACAAAACATAATATTTTCATTGTGAAAAGAAGACATGCCAAAATCTCTTAGAAAGGCACAAACAGTCTTATTGACATTGCGCCTTGCTTTTTCCATTTGTGGACCAAATGAAGAAGAACGAAGCCACATTTGTCTCTGCGCAATCCGTGAAAATATCACTTGAGAATTAGGAAACATGTCCATAACCTTCCTAAGTCCTTCTTTCATAGCAAATTGCAAAAAAAAAATCCAGTCACATGTCCTAAACTGTTCCCTCCACAATGAATTACAATTATCTCTGGATGTTGCTCTGTCTCCAAAGTAGTACAGAGAGGTAGCAAGTCCAACCACTTAATTCCATGTACTCCATGCCAGTGTACTTCCACATGTGGGAATCCAAGATCTACAGCTACTCCACAGCTTTCTGCATGCACCTTCAACCAATGTATCCACGAATCTCCTAAAATCCAAACAATCTGTTTTCTGAAACACACAGCCATAGCTATCTTTTGTTCTCTCAGCAAAAAGAGTATCTGAGAAAATATCTCCTGGCACAACACACCCACCAAACTGTCCTGACCAATCCCTTTCAGTGCTTATTCTCATTTGCATGACTTCTGAACCCAAAAATCCCTGGATGTAACTCCCGATGTCCGCGAACTACCGCCATGTCCGCGGACATATCGTAACATGAACAGCCCTTCCACCATTTCCAATACACTCTCTCTGCCATTCCCTCATTGGATGTACCTCAAAAATCACATGACCATGCACCAATCACATTCAAGACCTCTACATCTAACTGCATCATCATAGATCAGCACTGCAAATGTACTCTGAATCTCTCTGAGTACAAGTGTCATATCATTGGCAAGCAGCATCTACCAGAAATACTGTACAAGTCTTCAAGATTTCTACTTGCAGCTCCATGCATATCCATATGCCTGAACACAAACTTCAGGTATGCATATTTTCTGTATAGTAGATGAACACATTTTCAAACAGACTTTTACCTTGTAAAATCTGTAAAATGAATGTACTGTACTTTTTTCAATTTCCTAAAATCAACTATCACTTATGAACCTTTATACTATTTACTTTCTTTATACACACACACTCAAATCTTGTTAAACTAACATTTTTTAAATGAAATATATAGACTACATATATTCAAACAAAATTGCATGCAAACACAATCTATGTTTAAACCTTTATAAAAATACTTATACAATTTCATATTTTTTGTTTTTATTTATTTATTTACTTAATTACTTTAAATTAGACATGACATTGAGGCACTATTACCTAGAACAGTTTGCTTACAGAAATAGTGGTATTCACTAATATATTATAAATTTCACAAGACATAGTAAAGATATTTTTTTTTGCTACAGTTAGTCATTTAATACAATTTGTTCATTAAGAACATATCATATGTACTGAACTGATGCAATGTATCTTATGTAAATAAATTAGTTTAATGGTTTTAAAGTAGGCACTGAGGATTTCAAATAAAATATCAATATCTAAATTAAAAACAGTGCTATATACAAACAAAGTTACTAATTTGAAGCTTTTACAATTGCAGTGAAGACCAGTTTCCTGAAAAGAAGCAGCCAAATTCGAAGAAGAAAGAAAAACTAAGAAGTTACCTGTTAATTTAAAAAAAAATAATTAAAAGATCACCATAATATTTGTATTATTAATCAAATATACTATACCATTAATACGAGCTATTACGGTTTCTAAAAATAGAGATTTTGTACCATTTTGTCCAAAAATGTCCATGTCTTAAACAGCGATTTACAGCCAGAATGGCCCACAAATTTCTATTTTTGGACACACAAATTACCCAACTGAACCACTACAATTTTCATATTATAGAACAAACAACTGTTTTAATTGTATACATTAGATTTACTATTTGTACTTTTCCACACCACTAGCTTACTTTTTTTTGTCATCTGAACCCCAGTTTACTAACACATAAATTCAAGAATACCTATCCCTACTAGTTTTAGTTCCCAATGCACAATCACACACCATTACATACATCTTTATCATCTTACTCAAACACTCATGCACACAGCACACATACATTCCAGAACACCCCAACCCATATCTTCTTTATTTTTTCAACAGACCCTAAAGAATGCCTACCAAAAGTCAAGTCCGTAGAAAGCAACGCAAAAGTAGAGCAAATGAAAATAAAGGTGTCCAACATAAGCATCCATCTCTAGCAGAATTCGTAATAAAAGTTGAAACAAAACAGCTAATACAATCATTTAGTGAAACACAAGAAGTTTCAAGTACAACAACTTCGCTTCCTCTATCAAAATGTAAAACAAACCAAAAAACAATTAACAGAAAATCAGCTATCAGTACAGATAAAACTACTTCTTCAAATTTTAATATAGTGCAAAGTAAGCATACCAAGAAAAGTATTTTAGCCAAAATATACCGTCACAAAGTCCTTCAAAATTTTATAAAAACAGGAGAGAAATCAGGTTCAAAGCTTAAAACCTATCGTAGGAAATTAATCTTAGAAGCATTGATGGACAGTGCAATTATTCTCAAAAGAAATGTATTTATTTTACTGTTAAACAAAATGAAACCACTAACAAAACTAATAACTAAATTACAAAAAAGACTTCTCAATAAACGAAATATCAACAGAAATAACTTCTTAAGTATCTGTGGAGGTGAATGGAATCACACTACGAGCACAGAACCATATTTTAATGAAGAAGCGTACAAACAAAAGCAAACAAATACAATTGCCATAAATAGCAGTGGTCGAGGTTATGAAAAAGTGAATAATACCATAATGGAACAAGAAGTACTTCTTACAAAAATATGCCCTGAAAACTTAGAATTACCCCTCCATTCAACTGAATCAGAACGTCTAGTGTACAAATGGCCATGCACGTCAATGTGTAACATTCCCAAACAATGTTTCAAATCTTTACGCCAATTCCTCAATAAATATGTAAAAAGCAAAGACAAAATCAAAATTAAATTACTGCAAAATATAGATACCTGTCCAGTGCGCAAGTACACAGGACTACAAGGACATTCATTGGCCTGCATTACAGGACCTACTTGTAAAACCACTTTCCATGATATCAAAAGGATATCAACACATCATTCAACTATAAGAAATCTAGTCTATAAACTGTACTATGCTAAAAGTCCTGCTTTACCACTAGCAAAGTTAAATAACATCCTTCTACATGGTACAGCAAAAGACCTACTTGAAGAAATTCACTATATCCAGAAAAAATATTTTGGAAGTGAAAGCCATTTACAGAATGAAATAGCTTTAAACCAATTAAGCAACAATTCTACACATGGCAAACTTTTGCTAAACACATACAAAAAAGAAATACTAAAATTTAAAAGTACATCAGCTGAAGTACCAAACCATGTATGTGTATGTTGCCGTAGAATTTTTTATAAAAGTAACACAAAAACTGTGGACCTATCATACAAAATAGAAACAATGAAGATTCTAAATGGTTTGAATTAGCTCTCTACCTTGTAGCAGAAAACAAATATGAAATAACTGAGCCCTTAATACTTTGCAGTTATTGCACTACAAAACTTGACAACAACCAAACTCCTTCACGTTCTATCACAAATAATTTGGAATTATACCCAGTACCAAAACCTCTACAACAACTTAATTTATATGAGAGCATCATAATTCAAACAGTACACCCATTTCAAGCAATAATACGCCTTCAACCAAAAACAGCAAAATTACCTCCCTCTGAATTGGTAAAAGGCATTCGTGGAAAAATAGTTTATTTACCATTAAATCTAAAAGAAAATGTGCATACTCTAGGAGTGTAACGTCCAATGTAGCAATCTTTAATTATATTAGTAAATGGAGTACCTACAAAAGACAAACAAATATGGCAACAGCTGGTAGATTTATATAAAGTTAGACAAGCCTTCCAATATCTTAAAGAGAATAATGAATATTACAAAGAAATTAATATTGAAGAAAACTTGAAAGATACAACTGAAATAATTCAAGAAACACAAGAAGCTGGTCAATTTGAGCTACTAGATCCTGCTACAATATCAAATACTTTAGACCATTATACAATTCATCCTTTGCACTGTAATGACACCGTACAAGATGTACTGGAAACTTACCAAATGCGTCAAACAAAAGGATCGCCAATCAGTATATGGGAAAAAAGTATAGAAGCACGTGCTTTTCCTCTACTCTTTCCTACTGGCAAAGGAGGAAGGTATGATGATAGACCTATTCAAATATCAGCTTCAGAATACCGCTCATTACGGATGTATTCTGAAGATCCCAGATTTAGACAAAATGTGGAATACATATTCCACCTACTCTTTGAAAGTGAACTAGCAACTTTATGTTACGGAGTTGCACACATATTAAAAACAGGATCACACTTTCAAAATATGACAGCTACACAATTATTAGAGAAAGTGCAACAAAAGGATGAGGTTTTACAATCAAATATTACAAATCTGTTAGCAACTATGCGTGGTACTAAAGAGTACTGGTTTCGACGTCATGGAGATGTACGTTGTATGATGAGAAACCTTGGCCCACCCACTTGGTTTGTTATATTTAGTTGTGCAGAATATGCATGGGAAGATTTACATGATTTCCTACGCATATCAAATAAAAACAAAAAAGACATAGATATTCTAACACCTGGAGAACTTTGTTCTTTGGATCCTGTTAATGTTTCAAGATATTTTCACCATCGCTTCATTGCTATGCTACATTTTATTTGCAATAAAACTGTCCCTCCCCTTGGAGAAGTGCAACACTTCTTTTGGAGAAAAGAATACCAAGCCAGAGGAGCACCACATATCCACATGCTTTTATGGATTAAAGATGCTCCTAAATTTGGTCAAGACAGTGATGCCACTGTTTTACAGTTTATTGAAAAATATGTCACTTGTGAAATTCCATCAAAAGCCACAAATAGTGATCTTCATGCACAAATTTTACAATTTCAAAGACACAAATGTGGAAAATATTGTTGTCGCAAATACAAAAACAAAGGCAAATACTACAACAAATGCCGATTTGGTTTCCCTAGACCAGTTACAAATACAGGTCAAGTAAACAACCTCATGTCTTCAGTTAGACATAGGCCCTCATTACGACCCTGGCGGAAAGCGACGACCGGAGCGCCACAGCGTAAATAGCGTTTCCGCCATTGCACGAAGGAGCAAAGTGCGGCCCATTCCGACCCTTCGGGCACGAGCACCACGGCATGGCGGAAGTGCAAAGTCCGCGATGGCGGAAATGACCCCAAAACGGCCCACACCGCCGCCGTACGTCGCCCCAGGTACAATACCGCCACCCCTCTTAGCGGTCACCGCAGTGTGCGCCTACCGGAAAGTACGGTGGCCGGAAATATACGGAAACGGAAGTTAAAACATGGGCCCGGAACGGGAAACAACCCGGCGTACACCTATAAATACACTAAAACCACACAACCACTAAAATCACTACCCTGAAACACACCCCAACCCGTCAACCACCCTAGCGAAACCACGAATAATGGGAAAAGCAGCGAAGAAAGCGTGCGACCGCAAGCGGCAGGTCCACTTCTCCCGTGAGGAACTCACCGTGCTAACAGAGACCCTCCAGGAGAATGCTGCCGTCGTCTTCTGCACGCAAATGACCAGGACGGCACTTGTAAACAAGAAGGCCATATGGGCTCTGGTGGCACAGCGGGTAAGTGCGGTGGGGACC
Source organism: Ambystoma mexicanum (assembly GCF_040938575.1). NCBI lineage: Eukaryota > Metazoa > Chordata > Amphibia > Caudata > Ambystomatidae > Ambystoma > Ambystoma mexicanum. The sequence continues at coordinate 1,077,462,212 of NC_090935.1, read as the reverse complement.
GCACCCCGCACCCCACAGCAATGCCGCAAGCGATGGGACGACCTGCGGATACGCGTCCGCAGCATACTCTCTGCCAACCGCAACATTGCCACAGCCACCGGGGGAGGTCCTGAATCACCCATCAAGTTGACCCCCTGGGAAGAAATCTGTGCCTCCACCATCGGAATGGAGAGCATAGAGGGAGTCGGAGGGATGGAGAAAGGAGTGCAGACATCCGAAGATACAGGTAGGTGGGCCAGGAAAAACAATGCCAAATCCACACAGTCCATCCATGTGAAGTACCATGCGTCCACATAGTGCAACAGAAACACATGTCCAGGAGAACGTCCACACACATCGGCCTGATAGCGCACGTTAAAACCCACAATAAATACATAAATAATTAAAAACCCCCAATACACGCACTACACGTGCAGCAGGCACACCCTAACTGCAGGCTGCCAAACAACTGCACCCTCACTCCACACACAAATCAAAGCACCTCCAAGGGCCCGCCCCAATGCATGTGATACAATGCCATTCCAATTCCCACAGACCCACCAATAACCCTCGCCCTCCTCTACTCCACCACAGGGTCCGATCCAAACGACGAGCTACAGGACACCCCTACCAGCACACCTGCAAAGAGGGCCAAGACCAACGGCCAGAGACCCTCCACCTCAGCTGCACGCATCAAGACACGCCAGCAGCACAAATCAGGTGGCAGCACAGAGGAGGGAACATCAACAGGCACCCCAGCAGCCAGCATGCCCACAACACCACCACCACAGGTCCCCCCAATGGATGCCACAGAAGGCACTGCCTCCGGTGGCAGCAGCACCATAGGTGACACCCCATTGATGGCAGCATGCTCCGACACAGAAAACGGGGATGCCGAAGTCAGATCCATCCATGACCTGTCCCAATCCCCCTGTCTGTCCCATCCCGTACAACATGAGGATACCACGCAGGGGCACCCACAAGACGACGACTGGCCATCCCCCACAAGCCCTGTGGCAATGCAACATGAGGACAACATCCCCTCTGTGACACCCCCGCAAATGGCCTTGGCCCAGCAGAGGCAACAGTCCCTCGACCAGTTGATCGAACAACAGCAGCAACTGGCCACGCTCCTCAAGGACCATGCTGATGAATGTGGGGGCACTAAGGCAGACATAGAAACATCAACTGAGACACTTAGGGCACAAATCGAGAGTAGCACCGAGAGCCTGAGAGTCCAAATGGAGAGAAGCACCGAGAGCCTCAGGGGGGAACTGCATGCAACGGCCAAGGACGTATGTGCCGAACTTGCCGCAGTGCGCCGTGTGCTCACTGAGCTCTCGCAAACCCTTAGGGACATGCATGGACGTGAGCAGGCAGACACATCATCCATTGCAAGCTCCGTCCAGGGCAGCCCCCAACGTAGATCTGGAAGGAACCTGCGCTCCACAGGCAGGGGTGCCCCTGATACCCGCAGAGGGGGCTTGCAATAGCGACAGCCCACTGACAATGAGCATCTTTGGACACTGGTGTTCGGGGGGGAGGTAGGGGGGTGGAGGGGGTGTGTTGGGCTCACTTGGGTTGCGGGTCGATAGGGTGTTCAACATGACATCACATATGCCATAAAAAGTGCACGATCAACCAATGAGATGTGTGGACATTGATCTTTGTGTACTAGGCCATCATAGGCGTACAGTCCATATTGTGCATGTCCCAGACACACGCAGTGCCACGAGTCCCGTGTCCATGTATCAGCCACCAGGCGTGAGTGCTAGAAGCATACATCAATGAGATGCTGACGAATGTCACGGGCCTCCGGTGCCTCGCAGACTCCATGAGGTGCTGCCACATCCCCACCCTCATCATGACCATCATCAGGTGCTTGCAGTTCTGCGTCAGGGGGCATGGGCACATTTCTACGTACGCACATGTTGTGGAGCATGACACATGCCATCACCATCTTTGCAACCTTCTCATGGCGGTACAGGAGTGCCCCGCCAGACCTGCTGAGGCAGCGGAAACGGCCCTTCAGTAGGCCGAATGCCTGTTCTATGACTACACGGGTACGTGAGTGGGCATGGTTGTAGTCCTCCTCATGCTGGTCCCGTGGGTTCCGGACTGGTGTGAGGAGCCATCTCTTCAGTGGATATCCAGCATCACCTGTATGTGGACGAGAAACGTATGATGTGGAATGCCATTGATACGTACGCACACCCCCCCCCCTTCCTGCCAGGTCATTGCCAATTCACATACCCCACATCATCATGCATGTAATGAGACTCACCGAGTAGCCAGGATCTGTTCCCTGCGTGTCGCTCCATGTAGCGTGGTATTGTAGAGTTCCTCAAGACCATAGAATCATGGGTTGATCCAGGGAATCGGGCACAACAATGTGTAATGATCCTGTTGGAGTCACACACCATTTGTACATTCAGGGAATGAAATTGTTTTCGGTTGCGGTACTGGGCCTCCATGGCATGTGGTACGACCAATTCCACATGGGTGCAGTCGATGGCACCAATGCAACCCGGTATGCCGCCAAGTGCATGGAATCCCACTTTCGTGTTTGTAATTTCCTGCTCCGAGCGTGGTAGGGAGATGTAGTCGTCTGCGTGCTGCAGGAGGGCATCGAGCACTTGCAATAGTGTCCGTGAGAACAGTGGCTGAGAAATGCCATGCAACTGTCCGACTGTGTGCTGGTAGGTGCCTGTGGCCAGGAAGTGGAGTACAGACACCACCTTCAGTAGGGGTGGGATGGCGGTTGGGCTATCTATCATGCTGACAAGGTCAGCCTGTGTCATGTCCACAATGGCGGCTATGGTGTCCCGGTCCAAACGGTAGAGGGTGTGGATCTGCTCATCAGTGAGGTTGAACGGATGTGCTCGGAGGCGTGGGATTGCGGGCTGCCTGCGTGGTGGTAGTGGCTGTGCTGGTGGGCCTTGCTGGCCCTGCCTTGCCCTCCTCCTCCTCCTGCGTCTCCTCCGTGCGGCCGGTTGTAGTTGGTGTGCGTCTTCTTCTTGGAGTTGGAGTACTTGCAGTGCTATCAGGTCCCCCAGGGCCAACATCGCGAGTCCTGCCGGTAGCATTTCGGTGTGGTTGTGGGAGGAGACTGGCTGTGCAATTTATGTGTTTTCAGGCTGTATGGCCTCCACCTGTGGTGATTAATTCCACCTGTGCAAACTGCTCTCCCCTTTGGCCGAGCACGTCACGCGCACAACGCTGCAATTCGGGGAATGGTATCTTGCTATTGCTATCATGTATTTGTACCCGATGGGCGTGTTGGATTGGTTGTTATGTTCATTCGGCTATGGTCCCATTGTTTCCCATTCTATCTGTGCAGTCGCGAACAGACTTGTGAAGGGTCAGTGGAACGTAGTACTCGAGTAACGGTGGGCCCTCATGCATCACTGTACCGAGTTGCAACGACGGGCGGGGCGTCCCATTCGTGGGTGAAGGCAGTTGCCATTTTCACACACAGCCGCACTCGATGGAATAATTAGTGATTTCAAACGGCCACAGATGCCTTTTCGACGTGATGTTGCAAATGAGGAATTCGAAGGGCGGCGCTTTCGGTTATCAGCTGGCGGCGAGGAGATGCCCACAGGTCTGACTGCAAATATAACGTTCTATTGTTCAATGTCCTTGAGACAGGGCCCATGGCGAGGGAGCAATGACTGATATGAATAGTTTGGGATGCGCATTAGCTACGTGGCCGATGAGGCCGGCCGTTCCCAAATACATGTTACTTCACAACACTTGAATTACGGGCTGGGGCACTGTGGATTTTGCAGGCTGCATAACGCACAGACTCAATGGATGTTTCTAATGTCATGTGAGTAAATATTCAGGCGTTTTGATCCCGGGATGAGGGAATGATGAATGGATGCATGGGCAGGTGATTTGATACAGAGTTTGCCATGTACAGGGCTTCTAGGGATCTATCCGCCTCCCCTACGCTATGTGATGCAGGGCTGCCATAGTGGGACCATCGTCTATCTGGCCTTGTTGAGCCCTCCCTGTCTCGAGGCGCCCTCAGACACTTGTGTCCATGCACGTTGACATTCCCATCTGATGGATTCTGTTTTGACAGACGCATGCACAGGTACACTCGTTTGTGATGGTGTTTGCACCTCGATATAGATGGTTATGAGTCGCAAGTGGTTTTGGGGTGGTGATGATCCTTTTGAGTGGGCTAGCATGCATATGGCTGTGGCTTTCGTGTGATCATTGAAGTGAGTTGTTGGAATGTAGTTCTGATGGCCATTCTGTTCTTTTTCTTTTCTTTTGGTTGACAGGTATCTCCTCCCCTTTTGCCACTGCCATCTGTATGCCACTCCTGCAGATGGATTTTACTCCCGACACCTGCTGCTTCGTGTTAATCGGTGGAGCAGCATTACGATCTTATGGGACGATCGCCAATGGCCCACATGCCCTTACGCAGTACTGGTGTCTCGGAGCAACATTTCGGCCTTTCAGCTGGACTAGTGCCTCCCCATTGGGACAGCCCTGCGGTTCTGTGCGCTTCCATGTTGCCTTTTCGTACGTGAATGTGGCTCTGTGTACCATGGGGGTACAGGGCGACACACAAGTAGTGGCTGGTCATTTCTTGCGGATGCAGCCCACAATGGTGATTAGTGTTTTGGAGTTCATGGCCTGATGGCTGTATGGGCTTGGTGTCTTTGATGTGCATAAATTGCTATTCTGATTTGGCCCGTGTAGCGTTTTTCTTTGCAAGTGATGTGGCATATGCCTATTTGGGGGGCGATGTATTGTGAGGGGATCTGCATTGGGTTCCAGCTTCGGGGTTTAGTTGCGTGGTACTGTACTGGGCGCGTTTGCCTACTAAGCCCGTGAGGTCAGGGAAGGGGGCTGCCTATATGACTGTTTGGATGTTGTCATGCTCAGGGGCGGGGGATTGGGTTTTGTGTAACAGATGCCGGTCAGCCAGGTGGACTGGTGGAATGATGTGATTTTCGGAATGTTGCTGGGCACAGGTGCCTGTGTTTGCGTGCGTTTCTTGGTGGGGGACTGTGGTCATGTCCATTGGGATGGCTTCTGTATTCGTGCCATCTGTGACCTGCAGCTCCCATTGGCCCCTCTTGTGTTGCTTTTGTTCGTTGGCATGCATGGGTGCTTTGTACATTTCAATGGTTGCATTGTGACTTCATTGCACCTACCGGGAGTTGTACTTTGTGGGCAGGGAGAGGTGTACAGGCACTCAGTGGGGCCGTTTACGGTTGATTCGCGATGCCGTACTTCTCGCCATGGCGGAATGGTACATTCCGCCATGCCTGATGGCGTTAGGTACATGTCCGCTAGGGTCGGAATTGGCGTACCGTTGCACCATGGTGGTGTTTGCGGTTTGGCATGGCGCGCGCGCGCGTGCTTGGTGCAGTTAGCGTTGGCGTTCACTACGGTGTCGCTAATGGCTTCGTACTTTGCGGTGACGGGTCATAGTCGCACCGAGCGCTATTCGATGGCGGTATTGCATTTCCGCCATCGTTTTTCGATTTCCGCCAGGGTCGTAATGAGGGCCATAGTGTTAAAGGTAAGTCACCTAAAAATACATATTACATAAAAAGAAAAGAAGAAGAAAAATATATCAATGATTATAATGCAATCATTGCCCACTTATGGAATGCAAACATAGATGTGCAGTACATTGCAGACAATTCTTCTGCAGTTGCACGATATGTCACAGCATACTTAACTAAAGCAGAAAAGACAGAGCTCCAAGACCTCTGGAATGACCTGTCATCAGATAAAACAGTATCTCAGAAATTATACAGCTTGGGCATAAAAATGCTCACCCATAGAGAATGTGGATCTTATGAAGCAGCTGATCGTTTAACTGGTACTTCATTGTATGGTAAATCTGAAAATATAGTATGGCTAAGTCTTGGTCCAGCTAAATCTAGAAAAAGAGTTCTAAAATCATATGAAGATATAGAAACAATAGCCAAACATGATCCCAACAGCCAAGACATTTTAAAAAACAATTTATTGGACACATACAACCCAAACAGAAGTAATACTTTGGAAAACATGTGTCTATACTAAATAGCCCAAAACTACACATACAAAAATAATATGAAACCTGATGAAAAAAAAGGTAAATATAGAGTGACAGACTGTGAAGGCAGCTTAGTTAAACTCACTAAACCAAATTTAATTAATCATATCAAATTGTCATTGAAGACTCCTCAACATAAAGAAGTATATTACATGTCCCTGCTACAACTCTTCAAACCATGGAGAAAAGAAGAACAATTACTAGATAACTATGACTCATATGAGGATGCTTTCAAAGCAAATGAAAGCACTATAACTGATGTAAACTTTACACAGTACAAAACAATGTTGCACAATGAACAGCAACATGAAGAAGAACTCCAAGCCCAACTAGATAAGGATACTCCTGACAGTAGTCAACCTTCTGTAACAGGAAGCCAAGAACCACTGGGAGAACCACTAATATCAAATGAGGCAGAATTAGCTATGATAGAAGTAGAAAACACCATGTGTCAGTATGAAGATAAGGAAGACTTAACTATACTACAATCAAAACTAAACAATGAGCAAAGTAGCATTTTTCAAGATGTAACAAAACAAATTGCACATGGTGTAAAACATGAAAATAAAGAATGTTCCTGCCATAATTATAAACCTATACTACTGTACGTCAGTGGTGAAGCTGGTTCTGGCAAAACATTCCTAATCAAAATCATTAGTAAGTTCCTTCAACTATTGACAAACAACAAACTGTCAGCTGTTGTCACTGCCCCCACAGGTTTAGCTGCCTACAACATAGGTGGTGTTACATTACACCGATTACTACTATTACCAGTAGAACACCAGAACAAATTAGACTATTACAAACTTTCTGCAGAAGCTGCAATGGAATTACGCAGAGTATTGAAACAAATGAAAATGCTACTAATAGATGAAGTGAGCATGGTCTCCAACCTGATGTTAGCTTTGATTCACTTCAGATTACAAGAAGTACTCAAAACAGACTATGAAGAGCTCTTTGCAGGAAAACACATTATTGTTTTTGGAGATCTGCTTCAATTAACACCAGTAAAAGGTGAACCTATTTTTAAAACATTAGGGCACAAACTCTGCCGTAAAACTCTTGGCAGCATTGGAAATGTCAACCTTTGGCAACATTTCCAATACAGAGAATTAACAGAAAACATTCGCCAATCTGCAGATCTAACTTATGCCAACATTTTAAAAAGTTTGAGAGTTGGTATACTTTCTAAAGAAGCAGAAGCAACATTGAAAACCCGGCACATTAATGCACTTTATGGCGATAATGCATGTGCTACAGATGTTATGGAACAATTAGCCCACAAAAATGTCAATTGTATGGCCTTAATGCCAACTCTTGCAAGCTGTCTCAAATTCAATGAAATAATGTTAAGTAAAGAAATGCAACCAATAATGGAAATTAGCGCCACAGACAAACTAGATGTACATGGTATGACACTACCCATGTGTGACCAAGCCACAACAAGACTAAATAATTTAGAAAAATCAATCTCAAACACAGCAGTTTAGAAAAGATGTTAAAATTATCCTTAAATTGCAGAGTAATGCTTAAACGTAACCTTGACGTGGACCAAGGACTAGTTAATGGAGCACTGGGTACAGTTGTTGGCTTTCAAACATACCCACGTGACAACAACATTCAGTTTGTCAATATACGCTTTGACAAACTTTCAGAAGTAAAACGGATAGGACGCTCAACAGCTAGATTCCTTCTCTTCAAAGATATGTATGTACGCAGAGAACAATTTTCTCTAACTCTTGCATATGCAGTCACGATTCATAAATCACAAGGTCTTACCCTAGACAAAGCAATGATAGATATTGGTAACACAGTCTTTAAAGAAGGCATGAGCTACGTAGCACTATCACGCTTACGTATACTTGACCGTCTATTTCTAATCAACTTTGATGCAAGTAAAGTAAACGCTGATATTCCTTGCATTTTAGAATATAATAGACTTCGCTCACTATACACTCCCCATCTAAACACATATTCTGTTCCACAAAAACTAAAACGTTGTAAAAGAAAACTAAATCAAACAGAAATGCAACAGGACGTCACTGCAAATCCTCCAAAGAGAGTAAAAGAAACTAATACTTCATCAAGTACCACAAACAAAAAAGAATCAATTAGAGAAAGTAAACCAGGTACTTTTTTAAAGAAGGAAGACAAACTCCAAAAAAAGCAGTTAGATACAGAACTACCTGGACCATTTAAATTCTCAATTATAGTTGGTGTAAGTTGCTATGCAAATGTAGCAATGAATATTCTATTTCAATTACCACCAATTGTTGACAACATTTACTTACACTTTAGAGACTCATTGTGTATGCAAATGTTAGTACTTCATAGAAACGCAAAAAACAATCCTGACAACACATATAGTGTTTATGGAATAAGGCAACAATTGGACTACTGTGCTGGAATGGTGAAATTCACTATGAACTCACAGGAAGATCCACAAGAATTTTTAATGTACTTACTACAAGTACTGGAAAACAAAAACATACCTATGAAGGAAATCTTCCAGATTTCATACATGTGGAAACATACATGCACTCTGTGCAACAATGTGACACAAGAAGAAATTCCCAATGAACGCTTCATATATATATCAATACCAAATTGTGAATCCATTCCATTTCAGCAACTTGTACAAAATGCAAACCATGGTATATTATGCTCTACCTGTAATTCAGATAATCGCTCCACGTTAGTAATACAAACACATAGTAAATACGTAATACTAATGCTTCTACGTTACAATGCAGATGGTACCAAAAACAACTGCAAGCTGACTGGATTCACACATAGTCAAATATCACTTGGTAAGAAAACCTTCACAACAATAGGTATAATCTACCACGCAGGAGCCACAACCAATTCAGGGCACTACACAGCATATCTAAAAAAGAAATGTGGATGGTTTGAATGTAATGATAGTACCATTACTCTAAAGCAGAGATTACCAGCAAATCTTACAAACGCTTATTTGATGTTCTTAAAACCAAAATTTGATAAATAAACTGTATTTAAACCTTTAAGTAAATTTGTGTTAAAAAAATATAAACTGTTACAATACTCCAAAAGCTATCTAACTGCTCCAAGATTCTACAACAACTAATCAGATAAATGAATACCACTAAATTAGACCAAAAAATACACAGTTAGAATACGCCAATTGATATCTAATTGTCCCAAAATTATAAATTTGTGTTAAAATAATATAAACTGTTAGAATACTCCAAAAGCTATCTAACAGCTCAAAGATTCTACAACAACTAATCAGATAAATGAATACCACTAAATTAGGCCAAAAAATACACAGTTAGAATACGCCAATTGGTATCTAACTGTCCCAAAATTTAACAATATCCAAATAGATAAATCAAAACCACTAAAATATATTAAAAAAAATAGACAGTTAGAATATGCCAATTGGTATCTAACTGCTCCAAAATTTTATAATATCAAAACAAATGAAGAATCTGTTACTGCTCCAAAAAAAATACAACAAAGCAAAGTATAAAGCATTAGCCAGAAACAACAAGTGAACACTGAAAACAAACAAATAAACTGTAGCATAACAGAAAAAGGTTTTTTTTTTAATCCAACATGGATTTTTTTTCTCCCATAGACCCAATGATTTTAGCAACAAATACAGAAACTGAGTAAATTGCACAGTACTCTGATTTGTACTCTACTAAATATGAGGGTCGAAAAAAAATAAAAGTATTTTGCTTATACAATGTAATAAGTCATTACAAAATACTAATACTAACATGCTATTTTCTTTTATCACAGAAATGAAGAAGAAAAACATGGACTCCCATTACTAGACCAAACAGTAAGTATACAATAATAAGGACAACCATAGCAGCATATCACATCCATAGTATCTAATACTTTTGTTCCTTATACATTTGTTTTTCACCCAAAGTTATAAGCAAATATGAATGTGATATGCTGCGGTGGTTGTTGCCAGGGCATAGAGTCTTGGGTGCATGGCCAAATGGCCATGCACCCAAGACTCTATGCCCTGGCAACAACCACCGCAGCATATCACATCCATAGAGTCAAACATTTCAACTATGATCTATGGGAAACTTTTAATGTCCGCGAACAATGTGAGTGTTCTTAGAACACTTTGAACTTGCCAGCGAACAATACGGACACCGTTTTCAGGACACCCCCTACGAACATTTCAGAACAACGCGATAGTTCTTAGAACACTTTCAACTTAACAACGAACAATACGGACAGCGTCCTAAGGACACCCCCTACGAACATTCCAGGACACCGGGAGTGGTCTCAAAAACGTCTTCAGAACACCCCCATTTTGTTTATTTGCGAACATTTCAGGACACCGCGGGTGTTCTTAGAACACATTCAACTTGACAGAGAACAATACGGACAGCGTCCTCAGGACACCCCCTACGAACACTCCCTGGACAACGCGAGTGTTCTTAGAAGCGTCTTCAGAACACCACCATCTTGTTTATTTGCGAACATTTCAGGACACCGCGAGTGTTCTTAGGACACATTCAACTTGACAGAGAACAATACGGACAGCGTCCTCAGGACACTCCCTATGAACATTCCAGGACACCGGGAGTGTTCTTAGAAGCTTCTTCAGAACACCATCACCTTGTTTGTTTGCGAACATTTCAGGACACCGCGAGTTTTCTTAGGACACATTCAACTTGACAGAGAACAATATGGACAGCGTCCTCAGGACACCCCCTACGAACACTCCCCGGACACGCGAGTGTTCTTAGAAGCGTCTTCAGAACACCACCATCTTGTTTATTTGCGAACATTTCAGGACACCGCGAGTGTTCTTAGGACACATTCAACTTGACAGAGAACCATACATTTGTTTTTCACCCAAAGTTATAAGCAAATATGAATGTGATATGCTGCGGTGGTTGTTGCCAGGGCATAGAGTCTTGGGTGCATGGCCAAATGCACACAAGACTCTATGCCCTGGCAACAACCACCGCAGCATATCACATCCATAGAGTCAAACATTTCAACTATGATCTATGGGAAACTTTTAATGTCTGCGAACAATGTGAGTGTTCTTAGAACACTTTGAACTTGCCAGCGAACAATACGGACACCGTTTTCAGGACACCCCCTACGAACATTTCAGAACAACGCGATAGTTCTTAGAACACTTTCAACTTAACAACGAACAATACGGACAGCGTCCTAAGGACACCCCCTATGAACATTCCAGGACACCGGGAGTGTTCTCAAAAACGTCTTCAGAACACCCCCATTTTGTTTATTTGCAAACATTTCAGGACACCGCGGGTGTTCTTAGAACACATTCAACTTGACAGAGAACAATACGGACAGCGTCCTCAGGACACCCCCTACGAACACTCCCCGGACACCACGAGTGTTCTTAGAAGCTTCTTCAGAACACCACCATCATGTTTATTTGCGAACATTTCAGGACACCGCGAGTGTTCTTAGGACACATTCAACTTGACAGAGAACAATACGGACAGCGTCCTCAGGACACCCCCTACGAACACTCCCCGGACACCGCGAGTGTTCTTAGAAGCGTCTTCAGAACACCACCATCTTGTTTATTTGCGAACATTTCAGGACACCGCAAGTGTTCTTTGGACACATTCAACTTGACAGAGAACAATACGGACAGCGTCCTCAGGACACCCCCTACGAACACTCCCCGGACACCGCGAGTGTTCTTAGAAGCATCTTCAGAACACCCCCATTTTATTTATTTCCGAACATTTCAGGACACCGCAAGTGTTCTTAGGACACATTCAACTTGACAGAGAACAGTACGGACAGCGTCCTCAGGACACCCCCTATGAACACTCCCCAGACACCGCGAGTGTTCTTAGAAGCGTCTTCAGAACACCACCATCTTGTTTATTTGCGAACATTTCAGGACACTGCGAGTGTTCTTAGGACACATTCAACTTGACAGAGAACAATACGGACAGCGTCCTCAGGACACCCCCTACGAACACTCCCCGGACACCGCAAGTGTTCTTAGAAGCGTCTTGAGAACACCCCAATTTTGTTTATTTGCGAACATTTCAGGACACCGCGGGTGTTCTTAGAACACATTCAACTTGACAGAGAACAATACGGACAGCGTCCTCAGGACACCCCCTACGAACATTCCAGGACACCGGGAGTGTTCTTAGAAGCTTCTTCAGAACACCCCCATTTTGTTTATTTGCGAACATTTCAGGACACCGCGGGTGTTCTTAGAACACATTCAACTTGACAGAGAACAATACGGACAGCGTCCTCAGGACACGCCCTACGAACATTCCAGGACACCGGGAGTGTTCTTAGAAGCGTCTTCAGAACACCACCATCTTGTTTATTTGCGAACATTTCAGGACACCGCGAGTGTTCTTAGGACACATTCAACTTGACAGAGAACAATACGGACAGCGTCCTCAGGACACCCCCTATGAACACTCCCCGGACACCGCGAGTGTTCTTAGAAGCGTCTTCAGAACACCACCATCTTGTTTATTTGCGAACATTTCAGGACACTGCGAGTGTTCTTAGGACACATTCAACTTGACAGAGAACAATACGGACAGCGTCCTCAGGACACGCCCTACGAACATTCCAGGACACCGGGAGTGTTCTTAGAAGCGTCTTCAGAACACCACCATCTTGTTTATTTGCGAACATTTCAGGACACCGCGAGTGTTCTTAGGACACATTCAACTTGACAGAGAACAATACGGACAGCGTCCTCAGGACACCCCCTATGAACACTCCCCGGACACCGCGAGTGTTCTTAGAAGCGTCTTCAGAACACCACCATCTTGTTTATTTGCGAACATTTCAGGACACTGCGAGTGTTCTTAGGACACATTCAACTTGACAGAGAACAATACGGACAGCGTCCTCAGGACACCCCCTACGAACATCCCAGGACACCGGGAGTGTTCTTAGAAGCTTCTTCAGAACACCACCATCTTGTTTATTTGCGAACATTTCAGGACACCACGAGTGTTCTTAGGACACATTCAACTTGACAGAGAACGATACGGACAGCGTCCTCAGGACACCCCTTACGAACACTCCCCGGACACCTCGAGTGTTCTTAGAAGCGTCTTCAGAACACCCCCATTTTGTTTATTTGCGAACATTTCAGGACACCGCGAGTGTTCTTAGGACACATTCAACTTGACAGAGAACGATACGGACAGCGTCCTCAGGACACCCCCTACGAACATTCCAGGACACCGGGAGTGTTCTTAGAAGCTTCTTCAGAACACCACCATCTTGTTTATTTGCGAACATTTCAGGACACCGCGAGTGTTCTTAGGACACATTCAACTTGACAGAGAACAATACGGACAGCGTCCTCAGGACACCCCCTACAAACATTTCAGGACACCGGGAGTGTTCTCAAAAACGTCTTCAGAACACCCCCATTTTGTTTATTTGCGAACATTTCAGGACACCGCGGGTGTTCTTAGAACACATTCAACTTGACAGAGAACAATACGGACAGCGTCCTCAGGACACCCCCTACGAACACTTCCCGGACACCGCGAGTGTTCTTAGAACAGTTTCACTTTGCTTGCGAACAATACGGACACATATTGAGTCCTTAGAACACCCCCCAGTCAGTTTATTTAGAACATTTCAGAACACCCGTGATGTCCGCAAACAAATCGAACACAAAAAGAACGTCTAACACATAAAAAACACAACTTTCATCCTATCCCATACACTCCCACCCTCCCCAAACACTCCTACACACCAACACACTCTACTAAATACACATTTTGAACAAAGTTTCACCGTGCTGTCCGCGGACGTCCGTGATTCCAAGATGGCGGGCGCTACCGAAAAATCTGACGCGCTTCACGCTCCACGCCGTCCAATCAGCGAACACGTTGCATGTCCGCGAACATCACGCAAGACGATTGGCCAATCAGGACACTGTCCGCGGAGCGAACAGGGAAGTGTGTCCGCGAACCGAACACAGATATCACTAATTTTTTTTTACCTACTTTTTGGTCATATTAAAAAAAACCACTGGACGGATTTTCACCAAATTTGCAAAAGCACGCTTTCGGGACAAGGCGGTGCTCCTGGTCCAAATTTGGTGGAAATCGTCCAGCGGTTTAGGCTGTAGGCGCGAGCAAAACATTTTTCCCATTCAGTCTATGGGGAAAAAAAAAGTTTTGGGACCCCCCCTATAACTTGGCCCACCCTGGACGAATCCTCACCAAACTTTGCAAAAACATTCAGAGTGACCCAAATACTTTTTTTGCAAAGTGTGGTGAGGATCCGTCCAGGGAGAGCGAAGTTATAAGCCACCCAAAAAGTGCTCTTCCTATGGAAACAGCAACTTAACCATAACTACATGGCCACTACCGTGGCCATGTAATTCAGTAACTTTGTTAAAGGGATGTTATGGTTCAAAGTAAAACCGAAAACCCCCTGAAATTAGCTAGTTATGGTAAGCTAAGCAACCATAACTCGCACCACCAACGTGCATTGCTAAGACTAACACCCAGGACATCAAAGATGACATCACAAATGTCATTGATGACTTCACTGATGACATCACATGTCTGACTCGCTCTTATTTCCTTTAGTGATATATCTTGGCCAGTAATAGTTAGGGACAAAAAATTCAAAAAGTACTATATTTGTACACTTATACTTCTAATATGTTCTTACAATAATTCACTTAGGATGCACTCAACAGCATATGAAACATATACATAAGGAAAATGCATACTTGAAAGGCAGCAATACTTTCTGTGTATGAAGACAATCAGTAAGGTTATCAACACTTTCTAATTGTTTTGCTGTTTCTTTATTACTGTACTTTCTCAGGATATGGTCATATTTGTATTCGCATTACTTTCTGTAGGGTGCAGTCAGATCATGTGATAGTTATACATAGGGAAGTAGAAGGGTTGAAGCAGCGCAAGCATTTCTGTGCATAAAGATAATCAGTTAGGTTATGAACACTTTCTGTTTCTACTGCTGCTTTTTTTTCCTACTTCACTTTCCCTTTATATACTTATATTTGTATGTGTTGTTCTGTCTTTGGGTTTTATATGTAATAATGAAATTATGTAGTAAGTGGGTTTTATTAGATACTTATTACATGTTGCACAGTATGCAAAACTCTAATAAGAAAGAATTTATCATTTCACTATTCAACATGGGAATATTAGAATATTGCACTTCTATCATGTATGCTGCACACAATGCTTATAATTATACATGAATAGCTTACTGTACTATAAAGAACTTCATAATAGAATGCTATTTATATCAATGAAAAAATTAAGGAGGGCGAGGTGAGAACTCCAGATCCTGGTCAATTAAACCTGTTGCAAATAATATATATATATATCTGGGTTAAATCCCAAAATGGACAAGTATTCGCTAGGGTTAAATCCCATCTGCTGCAAATCCCAAAGATGAACAAGTATTAACAGGGTTAGATCCCTTCTGCTGCAATTCATTTGCTCAGTATTAACAGGGTTAGATCCCATCAGCTGCAGTTCTGTTGTCTGTAGTTCTCCTCCAAGCACTTTCTTATCTCAATTAATCATCAGGGAGGCTGTGTTTCTTTAAGAGGTGTTACTGATTAGACTCAAAGGATTCTGGTAGCTGTAGTGAAAACGTATTTCAGTTCAGGTGACCAGGGACCGACACCCCTTCAAAAGCACAGGTCCTTCCCAAGTTTGGGGGAGGGGAGAGAACCATCTAATTCTCTAAAGTGGGGCACAGTAACCCCGGTGCCACTGCCTCTGGAGCCTGGGACTCCCATAGCATTAAGTGAAAACATAAAGGAGGGCGAGGCGTGCACTCCAGGTACGGGTCAATTAAACCTGTTGCAAAAAATATATATATCTGGGTTAAATCCCAAAATGGACAAGTATTCACCAGGGTTAAATCCCATCTGCTGCAAATCCCAAAGATGAACAAGTATTAACATGGTTAGATCCCTTCTGCTGCAATTCAGTTGCTCATTATTAACAGGGTTAGATCCCATCAGCTGCAGTTCTCTTGTCTGTAGTTGTTCTCCTCCAAGCACTTTCTTATCTCCAGTAATCATCAGGGAGGCTGTGTTTCTTTAACAAGTGTTATTGATTAGACTCAAAGGATTCCTCTTTTTTCACATAATGTTATGGGAGTCCCGGGCTCCAGAGGCAGCAGCACCGGGGTTACTGTACACTTTAGAGAACCATATTGATGGTTTTCTCCCCTCACCCAATTTTGGGAAAGATTTGTGCTCTTGGAGGGGTGTTTCTTCCTGGTCACCTGAATTGTAAAAATGGGATCACTACAGATACCAGAATCCTTTGAGACCGAAAGAGCAACTAATTAGTGACACCTGTAAAGAAATACAGCCTCCCTGATGATTGTTTGTGACAAGAAAGCACTAAAAGGAGAACAACAACAGAGCAACTGAACTGCAGCAGAAGGGATTCAACACTGTTAATACTTGTTGAATTTTGGGATTTAACCCAGCTACTACTTGCATTTGATATATTTGACTGTGAACTGGAGTGCGCGCAGTGCCTTCCTCTTTTTTCACATAATGTTATGGGAGTCCCAGGCTCCAGAGGCAGCAGCACCGGGGTTACTGTGCCCCACTTTAGAGAACCAGATTGATGGTTTTCTCCCCTCCCCCAATTTTGGGAAAGATTTGTGCTCTTGGAGTGGTATTGGTTCCTGGTCACCTGAATTGTAAAAATGGGATCACTACAGATACCAGAATCCTTTGAGACCGAAAGAGCAACTAATTAGTGACACCTGTAAAGAAATACAGCCTCCCTGATGATTGTTTGTGACAAGAAAGAGCTAGGATGAGAAGAACAACAGAGCAACTGAACTGCAGCAGAAGGGATTCAACCCTGTTAATAATTGTTGAATTTTGGGATTTAACCCAGTTACTACTTGCATTTGATATATTTGACTGGGAATTGTAGTGCGCGCCTCGCCTTCCTCTTTTTTCACATAATATTTATATCAATGCATTGCTTAATGCACTACATAGCTCATACTATTTATTCCAATGATCCTTGACCCTTTTTTGTCAATATTATAATATGAATCCCTTGTACAGACTTTCATGAAAAGTAAATGAACATGTGATGGCATCAGAGATGTCATTAATGACATTTTTGATGTCATCTTTGATGTCCTGGGTGTTAGTCTTAGCAATGCACGGTGGTGGTGCGAGTTATGGTTGATTAGCTTACCATAGCTAGCGAATTTATGGGGTTTTTCGGTTTTACTTTGAACCATAACATCCCTTTAACAACGTTTTTTTACTGAATTTCATAGTTTTTTAGTAGCACAACTTAACTATAACGTCCCTTTAACAAAGTTTTTTTTAACTGAATTTCATAGGTTTTTAGTAGCGCAACTTAACAATAACGTCCCTTTAACAAAGTTTTTTTTTACTGAATTTCATAGGTTTTTAGTAGTGCTACTTAACCATAATTTATATGAACATCTGACTTCATTGCACACCTTCAGGAGAATGGCACATGACAATATGCTTGTTCACAGCATGATGACGTGTCCGAGAACCCAAACGCACTTCACAATAACATCTGTGCTTCATGGACAGTTTGGAACTACATTTTCTACTGATGTAGGAACTTGCAACTTCAACATTTCCCTTGCACAGCTCCAACACCTACTCGTACTCATCCATTAACAATCTAGTACACAGTGCATACTTTTGTCAAAATGGCTATTTACGATAAATAGACATCAGCTAACGCCATCCCTCCTCCTCAAGAGACACCACCACTGCTGTAATCAAGCACCATGAGAAACACTGCCCCCAAGCTGGCCAACTCTTTGATAGTCTGTCGCGGGACACTAGTCCACAAGGCGGTGAAGACGTCACTTCATTCACTTTTTGGGACGCCTCTTTTTGATATATTTTTTTTTAATGGCTCTTAATTCCTGGCTTAATTTAAATACAAATGCTTTGTCCTGGCGAGGTGATGGTCACGTTTTTTAACTGCAAACATGACCATCACAACCCCAGGAACAAAGCATTAGCATTTGAATTAAGGCAGGTGTCTGAGCGTTACAGCTCGACCTGTAGGCTCAAAAGGAGCCAGGGCTGCAGAGGCGCCATGAGAAAGAAAGCAGAAGGCGGCAGCACCGTGCTGAGCAGATGGCCACTTGAGTTTGCAGAGTGGCTGTGCTGGAGGCAGGTTGTCCAAAGCAAGTCGGGACAACCTATGACCCTGTAGCCCTAGTAATCAGCCCAAGCAAAGCGAGGGTGGATAACCAGGTCTCTGGACTATTATCCCCCATTTCGGCCCCTAAAATGGGGGATGAACGCCATTACCAGCCTAGGTATCTAAAGAGGTAACCTGTGCTACTAAAAAATAGGATGTCTCGTCCTATATCGGGATGTGGCGTCCCGGTTTAGAAATAAAATCCTTTTCCAAGATGGCCACCATGGAAAGGGAAAGCTCCAGTTCCATACAGGGCCCATCTTCCCTTTCCATGGCAGCCTCCAAAAGGCAAAAAAAATTCCATCCTACCCCATTAATTCCATTCTACCCTTTCAAATCTATCCTAATTGTGAATAACTTTACGACAAAGCCAGTCCCAGGTGGACATGACCACTTTAATACTATGTTTTGTCCCTTCTGGTCATGGCCAGCAGCCACATTGTCTGGATCATGACCACATACCATGACCCCGACATTCGGGCCACTGCCCATGACTACAGTCTACCCCTCAGGACTCTAAAAAAATACATGCTTCTCGATCCTTGCCAATGACCCTTACGCAAATTTGCTGTAAATCCACCCACCTTTTATTTTTTCAAAACTGTTTCAAATAATACACAAATCATTTGTCATATAACTGTGTACAAAATTCCAACAAACTTTGTAAAGTCATTCGAAATGACGTCTAAAATATTCCAACCATGATCATCACCCCTCAGTCACCTCCCCAAACATTATTGCATAAGTTTCACAAGTGCAATGCTCACAAAATATTATTGTCCCGAGGGTTTGACCATGTATTTTTGTACATGCGTTGATTTATTGCAAACATTTCCACATCAGATTACCACATTTCTCCTCTTTGAGAAACGTATGAAATCTGGCAACAGGTAAACTGGCCGGACGTCACTAAATCATATGCCCCGCCCCTGACCCTCACATAACCAACCCTAGTGATAATGAACACCTTTTTCAGTGATGTTCCTCTTCAGTGTGAACCCAAAAATCAACACACAGTGACTAACAACATACCATGTCACAATTCAAATTATAAAACCGCTCTTTAAAAGAAAACAATAACAGTATACAATTTGTAAAGTACTTTTATTTCACAGTAAACTCTCCGAGAGCATCTGACTGTTCCAAAATTCAATCAAATTGCAAATTTGTTTCTTCGCTCGTGATCGAAAGGTTAATTGTGAGACACACATTCTTCTTTTTCCATACGCAAAGTGTTTGTTTTTGATGAAGGAACCGCTTGGGTCCCACAGTGAATTCCAGGGCGTCTGCATAAACTTATGCCTAGACCATCATAAAAGATGTTATGTTACTCTTAATCGCTAGTGCAGCGTACGGACACATGGGCCCTGGCCGATCGTCCCACAAAACAGTCACAGTAATCCACCCGTTCACGACTATGTGCACCTGACGAATGAAGAACCCATCAGTTGGCTTCTGGAATCCATGGCAATTGCAGTAAGGCAGCATGTAGCTATTTGGAAAACATAACAGAAAATATGTATCAATACCCGACCTTTATTACACTTTATTGCAATATATGTATTATTTTCTTAATTCGGCATAGAGTTTAAACTAACAATTAGCACACACATCAAACAATCTAAAAAAAGAACCCAGAAACTGATACACAATTCCATATAGTCATACATGACATTTTAAAGAAATATTAGCGTTAAACCTGGTTGAATCTAGTTTTAGTGGACATACGACTACATTTTGCACTTCCCATAACCACATAAAAAAGACAACCACACAGAAAAATAGTACTTGAGTTACATTGCCAAATTAATCTTCAGATAATAATAGGTTAAACCTCGTTCCAGTATACAGTCGTCAAAAGCAAACTTACTTAATATTCACTGTCTCCATTGTATTTGCATAAATCAGTCTGTAATGCTCAATCCGCTTGCATCAAAGAATCTTCATGAACTGAATTCACATGTTCCGTAAACACTTTTGGAATGCATAACCTTATCAAATGTTTTTTATTACAAACCTCCTCTCTCTGACTGTTCACGAAAAAATCCCTTTTTCTCAAGGTCAAAAAAACAATTGACCCTTGTACTTTCTGTCCCATGCGTGGGCTCCCTTAGCTTGCAACCAAAAAATCAAAGTTGCTGACCTTCACTCAGAATCTAAATACATTCTTACTTTGCAACAACACGGCTCAGTGCACCCATGAGAACTTGTATTGTCATACACGTGCACGGCCGCTGTTTCCATCAAACACTGCAGGTGGCTGCCTCAGATACCAAAGTCTAGAGGGCATCAATCTGACACCTTATGTCTCACAGTACCTAGATTTACTTCTAAAAGAGCCGGAGGCTCGAGTTTTACAGTGCTCGCTTCCCAACTCTGGAACGCCCTGCCACTGAATATTAAGTCATCCAAATCCTTCCAGTCGTTCAGGAAACTTGCCATTGGATGGCTTCTGACAAAAAGCCAACCTCTGGGTTAGACTTAGCTACACACTGTACCTATTGCACATGTCTCATTTATGTCATTATTGATTGCTCTCAACTCCACTGATTGTATATTCTGTATATAACTGTTGTTCAAGTATCACTGCTTATTACCATGTACTGTGCCTGTAACCTGAACTAAGCGCCCTTGTACTCCCGGGTCCGGAGCGCTATAGAAATAAAATAAACAAACAAACTCCAATATTATTTTACATACATTGTAACACAGACACATTACTCCTTCACCGGTATTTTACGCAGAATATATTGAGGAATACCTCCAAATAGGGTGGCCAACTTTGGCACAAAAGGTGGTGATGACGTCACGGCGTCATTCACCTGGCAGAATCAATGCATTGCACCCAAAGCTACTGATGTGACCAGCCTGCAAGCCTGTCACGTCAGTAGCTGCGGTTGCAATGCAATACAATAGGACTCTTATTTACAGATTAGCTGCCACTTGCCAGCCATTGTTATTCTCATTTGCAGAAAATGTATGTATATGACCCCCTCCCCGCTCGGCCCCAACCCCCAGCATGACTAATTGTGACTCCTAACTTACTCTGTTAGATCAGAAATTGTGCTCGAACAGGGCAAGTCGGGACAACCCGCGTCCCGCAGAGCCACTCGGCAAACTGCGCAACACAGGCACCAATTGCGGGACCATCCCACAAATTACGGGACAGTTGCCCACCCTACCTTAAAATATACTGTATGAGTTTCGTGACAAAAAAACACCACTTTTTTGCTTCTTGCTGCCACATCCCATCCCATCCTCATCAACCCTCACCTCCCCAGACAGTATTTGATAAGTGCAATGTTGTGTTTTTTTATATGTTTTTGCAGCGATGTCCGCGGACACCAAAATACGGATGGCGGACACATCGGAACAATCTGGCGCACTTGACGTCCTTCACAATCCAATGAGCGAACGCGTCACATGTCCGCGGACATGACGCGCCCGATTACCCAATCGATGTCCTGCCCGCGGCGCGAACAG
Organism: Ambystoma mexicanum; assembly: GCF_040938575.1. Lineage (NCBI taxonomy): Eukaryota > Metazoa > Chordata > Amphibia > Caudata > Ambystomatidae > Ambystoma > Ambystoma mexicanum. The sequence continues at coordinate 1,077,440,438 of NC_090935.1, read as the reverse complement.
GGAAGTGTGTCCGCGGAGCGGACATAGATATCACTAATTTTTTTAAACCTACTTTTTGATCGTTTAAAAAAATATTACTGGACAGCGGTTTGGGACCAAACCGCTGCTCCTGCCGCAATTTGGTGAAAATCCGTCTAATGGTTTGATCTGTAGCCGTGTGCAAACTTTTTTCCCCATTCAGTCTATGGGGAAAAAAAGAAGTTTTGGGACCCCCCTATAACTTTACCCCCCCTGGACCAAACCTCACCAAACTTTGTAAAAAAAAATCAGAGTGGGCCATATACTTTTTCTGCAAAGTTTGGTGAGGATTCGTCCAGGGGGAGCAGAGTTATAAACTGCCCAAAAAGTGCTTTTCCAATGGAAACAGCAACTTAACCATAACTACACGGCCACTACCATGGCCGTGTAATATATATATATTTATATATAGGCATACATATTCAGTGAAAAAATATTGTTAAAGGCACGTTATGGTTGTGTTACCCTAAGAAGAAAAACCTTTCAAATTCAGTGCAAAACTTTTTTAAAGGGACATTACAGTTACTTTGTACCAATAATAACCTATCCATATTATGGTTACAAGTAAAACCGAAAAACCCCAGAAATTCACCAGTTACATAAGCTAAGCAACCAAAACTTGTGCAACCAGTGTGCACTGCAGGGAGTAACACCAAAGATGACATCACATTGATTTTTTTTTTAGGTGCTACCGAATAAACACCTTTTCTTTACTAGTTCTATTGTTTTTTTTCTCTTATTTCCCTCCTTACTGCCTTACATCAACTTCTGCGAAGCATACCTTAGATTATCAAAACAACAAGCATTTCCAAGGAAGGACAACAAAACGCCATCTCCAGTAAAGTAGTGTACACTAAGGGAATCAATGTTCTCATTGGAGAAAACAGAAATGTCAGCATGTCGTATAACCTGCCCCATGCCTCTATTAACAAGGCACCTTGCAACGTTTTGCTGGGGATTGAAGAAATTAGGTTTGTTCCATTGTGCTCTTGGTATTATTCCAGAAACAAATCACCTTTGCATTAGGGACAAGCACCATTAGGTCTTCCACTAACAACTTCAATACATGAAGCAAATTTGGGGCAATGATGTAGCCCAAAAGCTCTCCTCCACAGTGCACCACCAAAACATCAGGACTACCAAAAGTAGCCATGTTTCTACAAACAGCAAACAGTGCCTGCGAATTGCGACCAGGCACACTGCTCCATAAAGCCTACAGTCCTAGAAAACAAAGATCTGCATGAAACCCTCTTGCCTTTGCATAGCTCTCCAGATCACATACAATGGAATCTCCCACTATCGACACAGTAACTCCAGCCATCTTAACTATACAACCAACACAGCAATGAAAACAGGTATTACCGCCCCTTCCTGTTAAGCATACCCTGAACACTGGATAATCCCCACAATCCCATTTGCATGCCAGCCATGCTGCGAAGACCCGGATGCGGCACGTGCAATCCTCGAAATACAGCAGTGTCTGTGGCTTTCGTAAGGCAGGGGCAGCCCTTTTGCCATTTCCACTTATACTTTACAGCACTATCTCATTGGCTAATCAAAGGCAGTCACACTACCATACACCAATCACATCCAAGACCTCTACATCTAACTCTATCATCTCTGTTCAACACTCCAGATTTATTGTTAAACACTCAGACTACAGTTCTCCTGTTGTCAATCTGGAAAAGTGAATACCCTTCATTTGAATGATAGACGTATCTTGATGGCCGAAGGCCAACCGTCTTATGCACAGAATTATAGAAATACAGACTGCTATGCTTGACCAACAAGCAGCCATTTTAAACGTAGCAGGAATCTCCATTTTGCTTGTTAACCATTGCTCATTGCTTTCTGTCTAAACTGCTTTGCAGCTTGCAATTCTTGCAAATTTTGCTTACTCTGCTCAACTGTTAACATTGTTGTCTGAATATAAAAGGGCAAGGTCGCAGGACTGAGGAGTTTGTTGAAACTCCTCATGAGTAGCCCAGAAAGGAATGCCCATGCTCCCTCTCTGTAGCTTTGAGGGAGAGCTGCAGGGCATTTAATCATTTCACAGCTGCCAGCCAGTCTCATACTGTGGTAGAATATGTTAGAATAAAGCATCTAAAGGCTTGAATTATGCTCTTCTTACGGCCTCCCTTCACAAAACCCTTTAGAGCGTGTCGGCTCCCAGGACACGAATAGCACCTCATAGATAGCAAAGCTTGGAATGTGGCTCTTCCCCCGTGTGCAGCTTGCTTACAAGAACAGAAGCACCGTGTTCTGTTCAACAACTAGAAGATGCCTCCGCACTTTCTAAATTGCACTTTGTTACTAGAATAGACATCAAAAGTGTCATAATTGTCATACTCGTGGGAAATGTCCATCATCATCCCGAGTTCAAAGAAACTTAATAAAAGGGGGGTGTTAAACATGTCATGGCTGAGTGTATGATATGCATTTTGTATATATGTAACTGATGTACGTAATTCTCTCTCTTGCGTCCCTCGAGGTCTAGAAAATACACGTCACAGGGCGTGAGACCACAGTTGGCCAATTGGGACCATTTTTGCTTGCAATAAACCCTAGCATTGGGAATTTGAACCTCGTGTCTGGCGCATCCTTTCGTGCATGGTTATTGCCTTGTTTCCATATCGCGAGGGACCCCAAGGGGCCCCTTTCAAGATGCCGCCCGAAAAGGGACCCTCCCCCAGTTGCCCCATCGTATACGTTGTAACGGAGTAAAGGCGGAGAACGGCGAGGATGTGACGATCGAGCCGGGATCAAGAGGTGTACAGGGCGCCCTGTAGAAGTGAGGAGAGATTCCTTTCGCAGATCTGCACACATCTGATCCCTGATCGACGTACCGGGCCAGAGGGCAAAGGAGGCGAGGGTCCCGAAACAAGGCAGAAGCCAGAGAAGCGCAGACACGACGTTGGGAGAGGTTGCGTCAGGACAGGCGACTTGTTTTATCAGGTGAGTCATTCCCCGATTCAAACGAAAACCTGATTTTTGGTAGAGTGTTGATTTTGCAAATTCAAACATCCAGGTTAAGGATAGTTAACCAAGGGGAAGGTTAAAAACATGCCTGGAGTACTGTTCACTTTAGTGGGGCTTTTCCGCTGCGGTAGACAGTCCTTGGAAAATGGCCAAAGTGCACCGCCTGGGGGCACGCCGGCTTATGACATGTATGCAAAATATGGTGTGGGTGCGATAACATTTTGTGAAATTTGGCATAGGCAAACTAGAAAGCAACAGGACCATCAGTGACCAATTAATGGTAGCTTTGAGATTGCGAGGATAGATAACCTAGAAAGGGTGCTGATTAGGAAAAAAGCGCAACCCGCAGCTTTTGAGACTGTCAAAGATTGGAGGAGGGAAGCAATGCTCCGACTTAGGAGTAGAGAGAAGCATGCGCCTAGGCACAAATCGAAGCTTGAGGTAGCAGAAGAAAAGGAGGAGGAGGAGTGGATGGCAAGTCTAAGACGGGAAGGGAGACGTGAGCAAATGAACATAGAAGGAATATACCCGCAGCGGGAACTACACATAGCAGACGAATTAATGGAACATTTGCTAACCCATACGGGTTGAGGCCCAAAACCAGGATCGAAACCAAACACGCCAGTAGTAACTGCGCAGGCCCAACCAGTAGCTCTCATACCCCCTCCCGCAGCCCAAGCACTTCCCCTCATGCAAGCATTAACCCACACCCCACCCACAGCTCGAGCCCTCCCACAAGCGCAGACCGCAGACGCACAATTTCCCAGCACCCAGGAAGGCCCTTCACAGATGCCACCTGTGTCACTTGTCCCATCCGCACCTCCCGCTCCACAGATAGATTCAGCACCATCCGCCCCTCCCGAAGTCGAAATTGAGACCGGTGAGGTGAGAGGCGGGGCTGAAGGAACAGGATTTGGACGGGTAACTCGAAGCGCGATCAGCAAAGAAAGAAAGATTGAATTACAGCAAGAGGCAGAAATGTACATAGAAGGAAATGATGGGACGGCAGCATTGGCCTCATTATATGGGTACCAAAGAAGCAACGAGAGACAGGTAGTGTTGGAATGCATGGGGGAATTTTCGGTGGGAGAGTGGAAAAAGATACTTGGGAATTTACCGCCACAACGATTGTTAGATTTGGATAAGTTAGCACGCAGTGAGCAAAGGGATGAGGATGTAAGAAAACGTGTAATAACTCAGTGAACTGAAAAATGAAATGGAAGATAGATATGCTGAAATGTTTGCTACACCTGAATATAGTCAGGGGTGTATTAAGAAAGGTAGGAAGGAGGCGTCGAGGTTGTATATGCAAAAATCATGGCCGACAGTTTTACCAGGTGGTGCAAAGCATTCGCCGGCACCGGGACAAATAGGTGATAAACAAAGATTGCAGGCATGGGTGGGGGAAACAATGCGATGGATGTCGAACAAAAGAACGTCAGTGAAGGAAGTAAGTGAGATATGTAATGGGTACCCATTGGAGATGAGAAAAAAAGCGATGCGAACGATAGTAGGAGTGTTACTGCAGCAGGTAATTGGATACAATAGAGGTGGAGCAAATGCACAAGGCAGGAGAAATTTGAATAATATGCACGGGGTGTCAGTGGGATTAAATCAATGTGCGTACTGTAAAGAGGAAGGACACTGGCGACCGCAATGCCCGCACCTACAGAATAGAGGTGGGTTTGGCCAGAGAAGGCCTCATAGAGGACATCAGGGGTCAAATGGTCCAAGCAGAAATAGCATGCAGCAGCAACAGGGATATACCAATGGAGGTAATCAAAACCAATCCTATGGTCAAAACCAAGCTCAACAGAACCAGGCATTGAACCAAAGTGTTCCGAACCAAAATCAGGGCGGGGAGGACCAACAGAGAAATGATCAGAGTGGAGGACACCGAGGGGGAAATGGGAATATTTTTGATACACAGCCAAACACGTATTATAGCAGCAGCGGTGACTACACGATGGACGATGTGTTATTTTTGCAATAGGACAGCCCACGGCAGGGGTCGGAACCAGTGTCTATTCCCGTGAATCAGAGAGGACCCTACATAGAAATGAGAGTCGGGAATAAGGAGCACCGTTTCCTTGTAGATACAGGGGCACAGAAGTGTTCGATAGACCACCACTTGGTTCCGGAGATCCCCCTGTCGGGGCAAAAGAATGTTTCTGTAGGGTTCGCAGGTACACCAGTAATTAACCCCATGTCCGAAGCTGTCCCAATTACAATAGGACCATTTATGGAACACTGTCCATTTCTTCTGACAGAAATTTGTGGGGAGAACTTGCTAGGATTAAACTTGTTGAGAAAATTGGGGGCAGTTATATATTGTACAGCAGATGGGTTGTTCCTCACGATTTGGCCTCACGATGCACCGGTGGCGGAATTTATGTCAAAAGCGTTACCAGAAGAGCTAAGTAGAGTACCAACCTGTCTGTGGGCAATGCATGATAACGATGTAGGATGCTTGAAAATAGAGCCAGCACAAATAACTTTGAAAGAAGGTGTTACATTACCACGGATTCCCCAGTATAAAATTTCAGTTGAAGGTGAGAAGGGATTAAAGAGTATTGTTACTGACCTGGTGGATTGAGGGTGGTTGAAGAAATTGCAGGTAGCACGTGCAACAGCCCGATTCTTCCAGTTTACAAGGAAGGAGGCAATGAAGTACCATATTGTTTCATAATTGATCTGCGCGCATTGAACAAAGTGGTAGACCCACAATTCCCTTTGGTCCCAGATGTCACAACAATACTGACAATGATACCGGCCACTGCAGAATACTTTAGTGTAGTTGATTTGAAGAACGCGTTCTTTAGAATTCCAGTGGATAAAAGCAGTGGATATCTGTTCGCATTCACTCTAGGAGGTCGATCATTCACATTCACACGCATTCCACAAGGATACACAGAAAGCCCGAGTATTTACAGCAGAGCGCTAAAAGAGCAGCTAGACATGCTAGAATTAACTGAAGGTTGCGTACTCTTGCAGTACATAGATGACTTGTTACTAGCTGCTGACACAAAAGAGATCTGCAAAGAAAGTACTATATTACTATTGACACACCTAGCGACCCATGGTCACAAGGCAAGTTTGAAGAAATTCCAGTATAATCAAAAGGAGGTGTCTTATTTGGGTTACCTACTTTCGAAAGAAGGGAGAAGATTAACACCAGAACGCATAGAAAGTATTTCTAGTATGCCTATACCAAAAACTCAAAAAGGAGTGAGAGCTGTAATAGGCATGGCCTCTTATTGTCGGCAGTGGATCAGTAATTTTGCGTTGATTGTGAAGCAGATGATAAAATTAACTAAAAAGGATGCAGTGATGCCTTTACAGTGGGATGAGGAATGTCAGAAAGTGTTTGAGCAATTGAAAGCTGCATTGTGTGCTGCGCCAGTTTTAGGCACTCCTAACTATAAAAAGATCTTTAGACTATTTGTGAGTGAGAGTGATGGATGTGCATTGGAGGTTTTGACACAGGAACAAGGTGGAAGAAATAGGCCGTGCGGCTATTATTCTTCCGCGCTGGACCCTGTAGCGCGAGCACTACCACAATGTTTGCGATCTGTTGCAGCGGCTGCTGCGTCAGTGAAACAAACGGAAGTAATGGTATTTGGGCATACTTTAATTCTGATGGTGCCACATGCCATAGACGTTCTATTAAACAGAACACAGATGCAACACCTCACCTCTGCTAGACTGACAAGATATGAGGTCATCTTGTTTGCACCCCACATCCAAATTATGAGGTGTAGTACATTGAATCCTGCAGAATTAATGCCACTGCCCATAGCAGAAATTGGTGACAACGAGTCACCACCCCATGATTGTTTAATGGTCACTGAAGAAGAAACAAAGGGAAGAGTTGACTTCTCACAGAAAGAGCCAGATGGGGAGTTGTTTTGTGACGGCTCTTGTTTTAAATTACCTGATGGCACATCAACAGCCGCATATGCAATTACTACCGTAGAGAGTGTTGTAGAAAGCAGAAGAATCCCCTACAATTCGGCACAAGCCGCAGAAATAATAGCACTGACCCGAGCCTGTGAACTCTCTGAGAATTGTAACGTGAATATTTATACTGACAGCTGTTAAAACGGATTTCTGAACTCTGTCCTGGCGGCGCAGAGGTTCAGAAGGCCAACCTAATTACTTGGAACAGGGTAACCTATGGACAAGCCAGACCAATCAGGGTAGCGATCGCGGCGGTCAAGACTAGGTCTCAAGAGGGGTGAGGGTGACTGAAAGCCTGCAATGAGCGCACATAGCAAGGACACTTACAAACTACTCCAAACAGGTGTTATAGTAAAAATATATACACATTTATTCCAAGGCCTTTGCAACAATGACCGTAGCGAGAAATCACAATAAAACTCTAGTAAACCAACACATACCAAACCAATACAGTATATATACAAATACAAACGAGTCTAAAGCGTTAGATGCACGAAATGTGTAGTCCACCTAAAAGGGGAGGAAAACAGGCAGTGCAAAATAATGATTAGACCCAGTCCGCCTTCAGAGGCACCTAACTAAAAGGAAGTCCAAGCCCTACGAAGAGTGGAGCCTTGTGCTCAAAAGTACCTGCACACGCTGGTGCCAACAGGCAAAAAGGGGAGTCTCTTCGAGAGAATCAGGCAGTTCAGTTTGGTGCACAAATGAAGAAAAACAGAGTTCCGCGACTCAAGCGCAGCCTCCACTGTGGGCAGAAGCAGAGCGCGAGTACGGAAAGGCGTGCTGTTTGACACAGCGGGGAAAAGCTATGGGCTCCTGCAGGAGGGCGACCAGTTCCTAGATATGCTTCTCACCGGTCCCCGATGCAAGCAGACCCAGGCTTCTCCGCGTCAGTTTCAGTGCTGGCAGGTTCAGGGGAGCAGGGGACGTCTCGTCGTCGTGTAGATTCTGCAGCAGCAGTGTTGAGTTAAAGATGTCCCAAACGAAGTGAACCCGCACAGTTTGTTAGCACAGCAGGGCAACGGAGCGGCCGTGTGTATCTCAGCCAAATGTACACTACTCACTTCAGACCTGGGAATGACAAGTGTACGAATCGTGTGAGAGTGACAAGGACTCGAAATACAACACAACCTGACGGCGGTTACAGAGCAAGACTCCTGGGTAGGCTGGTCAGTCTGCTGGATGGCCCAGAGACACTTCCGAAGGCTTACGTGCAGGAGATGGTGAAGATGCCGAGAATAGCTGTCCCTGCTATTCCAAGGGTCGAAGTACCAGTACAGGCCTTCTGGTTCGATCAGAGGTAGAAAGGGTTTCACAAAGCGACAGCAGTGCAGAGGAGCAGTCCTTCAGCGGGTCACCAGCGATTACTCGGTTCAGCCTCGTGGTTGCAGGATGCTTGGCTCTTGTATTCCCTTGTTCGTGAGAACTCGGGAGAGTGACATGGTAGTGGCGTTTCCAGCCCCCTCTTATCCACGGTTCCCTTCGCGCCAAAACGGAGGGGACCCAATGGGAGATCCGCTCATCAAACACTCACACCATACGTGGACCTATCACATACCACGGTGGTCCCAGGCATTCATACCACACTAGACTCTCTGGCACCCAGGATGTGTATTGGGACCAGACATCCTAGCCCACATCCTGGAGGCACACACAAGGCCTGTAGAAGCCCGCGAAAGCATGTGTGTTTCGCGGGAAAGTACATGCCCAAATAAGGAAGGCCCCGGGTCGGCTCGACCTGGGGAAGGTGAAGGGGGCAAGACGGTCAGTGGGCAGGACAAAGGAGCCTCGTGGTCTGGCCATTTTGGGAGCCAGGCCACCATTTTGGGCTAAGCGCGAGAAACGCGCTTAAAACGCCAAAAGGAGCTCCAAAACACAAGAAACGATCGCTGCCACCATACCCGTCCGTGATTCACTTGCACCGATCAGTTACAATCCAAACAGAGTATCTAGGGCCTGTAGAAGACTAGAGACCCAAGAGAGCAGTAATTTAGCTTACAGTGCCTCTTGTGTCATGTTGCACGAAAGCTGCAACATGATAAAGAAACTACGGAAAACAGCGTTTCCCGGTACTGACTGTTTTAAGGGCATGTCAGTTTCCCCGTAAGAATGGAGCGAAAGCCCAGAGGAGTGCGTCAGAAGGCTGCACTTCTCTGGCAAAGTCTAGATCATGGTGAAAACAACAGCAAAAAGTTTAGGGGTTGCCACATGGAAGGAAAATTACCCACAATTAAGAAATCTTTCCTAACAACAGCCAGTACGCCTTTGGCGTGGTTCATAACTTTGGCCGTCTCTGGGCTGAGAGGGGCTTCTTGACATCACATGGGGCCAGGATTCAGCATGGCCCTTTGATTGTACGATTGTTGTCTGCACTCACGTTTCCAAAGCACCTAGCTATAGTAAAATGCGAGGCGCATAAAAAAGTAACATGTAAAGTGGGGGAGGGAAACGCATTTGCAGACAGGATTGCGAAACAAACAGCCACTAATTTGAGTACTAGAATGATGACAGTACAAACAGAGGAAGTACCTTGTATGATAGAGAATGGAGTTGCCACAGTCAAAGAAATGCAGGCTGAGGCCACGACCAAAGAGATTCAGGGGTGGGCTGAGGGCTCTGCTGAGTTACTTTGGAAGGATGTTGGGTGGACAAAGAGACCAAGAACTGGATGTTGCCAAATTGTTACGTAACCACAATGGTTACAATGGCGCATAGCCCTACCCACATTTGCGCGAATAAAATGGTACAGCATTTATCCACAGTATGGAAAAATGAGCACATAAAAAAGAATGCAGAAAGGCTAGTGCAGAATTGTATTACGTGCCTGCAACACAATGTAGGGAAGGGAACCATGACTCCAGTAGGTAGTTTTGGCCCACCCTCTATGCCATTCCAGGTGATCCATTTTGATTTCATAGAAATGGAAAGGTGCCAGAACTACAAATATGTGTTAGTGGTGATTTGTGCATTCAGCAAGTAGGTGGAGGCATATCCTTTAAAAGACTGTACTGCCATGTCAACGGCAAAAGTAATGTTGAAAGAGTATTTCTCCCGATTCGGGCTGCCCCGTGTCCTGTGGTCAGATAACGGCCCACACTTTGTGGGCGCAGTAGTAATACAGATCTGTGCAGGTCTACAGATAGAGAAATGATTCCACAGTTCCAGGCATCCGAGTTCCGCCGGACTTGTTGAGAGACATAACGGTATCTTAAAGTCAAAGATAGCTAAAATCTGTGCTGGGAGCAAGTTGAGTTGGGTGGATGCATTACCCCTAGAGCTATTGTGCATGCGCATGTCTGTGCAGGCTAAAACTGGGCTCTCCCCCTATGAAATTATAATGGGGTGACCGGCAAATGTATGGTGCGCACCGCAGCCCAAAAGATTATGTGAGGTTGAGCATCCTGTGTTAAGCACGTACTGTGGCCTTTTAATGCAGAAGTTGCGTTTGATTCATCAGCAAGTGCAGGAGGCATTACCAGTGCGATACACCAGACCAGGGCACGCGCTGGAGCCTGGAAGCTGGGTCCTGATTAATAACTTTGAGCGGAAGACAGCATTAGCACCCAGGTGGCGCGGCCCCTACCAAGTACTTTTGGCGACACAGACGGCCATTCGAGTGGACGGTCGCAAGGCATGGATCCATGCGACACATGCCAAAAGATTCCCAGGACTGCTGACAACTTCCGACGACCAGAGAAAGGAAACGATCTCGGAAACAAAAGAATCTGTTGCCAGTCCACTGCCACAGCATCAGCCTGAGCGAGAAGTGAAAGTTGAAACAAAGCCTAAGCGAGAAGTGAAACGCAAAACAGAGCCTGAGCAGGCTGCCAGGAAGGGGAAAGGGTGAAAAGTGCCCCAATGTTGCTCAGCAGAAACAACATCACTGCCGAGCGACACAAACTCTGCATTGCAAACACCAGCAGAAACAACGCGTGTACCCCTTTGGCGCCCGCCAGTCTCTGCAAATGCACCAGAGCAAAAGAAAGAAACTACATCATTGCCACGCCGCTCATCGCTACCCATCATTGTGCTGCAGGCTGACACTGAGCCTGATACTGGAAGTGCAACGGCACTATTCACGCATCATACAATACCAGGAGTGAAACGTTGTAAGTTGCGGCCTCGACAAGCAAAGTGATCCACAGATCTTTGGTGCTTTTCTTTTGCCTTTGGTTCCACTCACGGACGGAGTAGGAGCCAGGGGCGTAGAGGAGAGAAGTGTGAGAGTTGTGAAAATCGGACAATTCAAGACTCACAGCTCCTCGGTGCGCTTATTATAAAGTACATGTGTCAGGAGCCAGAGCAGGACAAGCTGGACGCACATAAGTACTAAGGCTGATAGAGTACATGTGTCCTAAGCCAGAGCGGGACAAGCTGGATGCACATAGTACTCTGTCAATAAAGAACTGTTCAGAAATCGTCTGAGCAGTGGGAGAAAGAACAACTAATCTTGCTTGAAGGGGATAAGTGATCTAGGCTGTGAAAGGGTTGGCAGAATTGAACTGTGACATTTTTTATTGGACTTTTGGCATCAAGAACGAGAGACATTGGCGACGTACTTTGACAGCAAGAAGAAGGACGATGAAGAACAAATCAAGACCGGTTTCAGCCTCCTCCTGCACCCCTGCTGAAAAGATGATAGTTTTAGAGACTGTAAATTTAGGGAAAAAGCATGATAAAAGGAATAAGGTACTGATTTGGACATTGGTCCTGTGTTCTCTAAGTATGGTAGTACCAACAATAATAGCTATTACACTATGGTTCCTGGAGTCCGCGCACCCATTGGAAACACTTTTGCCTAAAGCAGCTACTGAAAGCCCGGTTCATGTAATCACTGGTACTTTGTCCCCAATGGAAGAAAGACGTAGAGAAGGATATGGCAACAATACATTGTTGCTCATCATGAACATGACCCATGCGGTTTTAAAGAAAAAAGATTGCTGGGTTTGTGCCCATTTACCACAGCAAGGTGGGAAAGGGATAGGCTGGTATGTACAACCGTTACCATTGGTTTATTCATGTGAAGTATCGTTGAGTGCAATGTTCTTTGGGAAATGGAACAAGAGTAATACGGGTCAGCTAAATGAGACCAATATGAATGAATTTGAGGAAGTAATCATGAGACCTGTGGGTTGTTCCATATTCCACAAAGCTCGCATGTTTTCACCAGATCCCATGAGGAAGAATACACGAAAGACAACAAGACTAGATAGATTACATAGGCAGAATAGACCGACCCCGCCAGCAGAAGAAACATCAGTAATGACATTTTGAATGAGGGATGAATGGAATAAAGATGCTGTGCCTCCTGCCTATACAGTGGATCACAGCCCCAAAACCGCTCCCCTATCTTTAAAGAAAAAAGGTTCCTATAAAGTAGGAACGTTTAGCAGCTGCCCGAACACAGTGGTTTTAAAGCACGAAATAGAACCCGTGTACGTAGGGGACCCTGTTTACTTTATATGTGGGGAAAAAGCATATCCATGGTTACCTAGGAACTGGGGAGGTACATGCTACCTAGGTCTACTGTTTCCAGGAGTGTTCCTCTTGGAAACAGCAGAGGTAGCCAGACGAACAAAAGGTAGAACTCAAAGGAGTAGTGAAGATGGAATGATAGCAATGGATGTAACCAAATCGTTTATACCATTCTTGGCCCAAATAGAAAATTCCTATAATATAAGAAAACTGTCTAGAATATTAAAGAATACAATAGATTCAACAACGGATGTTTTATTCAATATGACGTTAGAAGAGAAAGGAATAAGACTAATGGCACTACAAAACAGGATGGCTCTCGATATAATGTTAGTTGATCGTGGGGGAGTTTGCAAACTCGTAAAAACTGCATGCTGTGTGTTTATAGATGATTACTCCCCTACGATATTTAAAGCGATCTGGAAATTACATGTCCTAAATTCCACACTCTCCACTGAAGAAGGGGGTTGGGGGATAGGATCCTGGTTTTGGGGACTATTGTGGTCCTGGGGATGGAAGTTAATTTCGATACTAATGGTGGTACTTGGTATATTCATAACATGTTGCTGTTGAATACAATGCCTACCAATAGTTTGCACTGAGATAACTGAGGGATGTACTAAGGGATGTATGCACATGGTGTCGAGAGGAAAACAAACGCATGGCCGAAATAACAGAGACACTGATGAAACAAAAACAATAAAACAATTCATGGCTATAGACATTAATGATGAAGATGATGCTTGTGATAGCATGAAAGGTTCAGACATAGATACCCCAGACTTATCCTCATCAGAGGAGGATACAATGAATGAATAAGACGTTTGGCATAAGGCCAAAAGGAGGGTTTGTCAATCTGGAAAAGTGAATACCCTTCATTTGAATGATAGACGTATCTTGATGGCCGAAGGCCAACCGTCTTATGCACAGAATTATAGAAATACAGACTGCTATGCTTGACCAACAAGCGGCCATTTTAAACGTAGCAAGAATCGCCATTTTGCTTGTTAACCATTGCTCATTGCTTTCTGTCTAAAATGCTTTGCAGCTTGCAATTCTTGCGAATTCTGCTTACTCTGCTCAACTGTTAACATTGTTGTCTGAATATGAAAGGGCAAGGTCGCGGGACTGAGGAGTTTGTTGAAACTCCTCATGAGTAGCCCAGAAAGGAATGCCCAGGCTCCATCTCTGTAGCCTTGAGGGAGAGCTGCAGGGCATTTAATCATTTCACAGCTGCCAGCCAGTCTCGTACTGTGGTAGAATATGTTAGAATAAAGCAGCTAAAGGCTTGAATTATGCTCTTCTTACGGCCCCCCTTCACAAAACCCGACACGAATAGCACCTCATAGATAGCAAATCTTGGAATGTGGCTCTTCCCCCATGTGCAGATTGCTTCCAAGAACAGAAGCACTGTGTTCTGTTCAACAACTAGAAGATGCCTGCGCACTTTCTAAATTGCACATTGTTACTAGAATAGACATCGAAAGTGTCATAATTGTCATACTCGTCGGAAATGTCCATCATCATCCCGAGTTCAAAGAAACTTAATAAAAGGGGGGGGTGTTAAACATGTCATAGCTGATTGTATGATATGCATTTTGTATATATGTAACTGATGTACGTAATTCTCTCTCTTGCGTCCCTCGAGGTCTAGAAAATAAACGTCGCGGGGCGTGAGACCACAGTTGGCCAATTGGGACTATTTCTGCTTGCAATAAACCCTAGCATTGGGAATTTGAACCTCGTGTCTGGCGCATCCTTTCGTGTATGGTTATTGCCTTGTTTCCATATCGCGAGGGACCACTAGGGGCCCCTTTCACTGTGATCGCAAAGCACATACAGCAAAAAGTACTATAAAACTATGCAAGATTTCTGCTTCCAGATGCATCCACATCACCATCCATCAACATAAACTACAGGTATAAAGATTTTTTTTACAGTTTTACAGTACATTTGCAAGTCTGTTAAAAGTGCCTGAGAACAGGGTACCTGCCACTTACCGTCCATAACCTACTTAAAAAGCATACTGTCATTTGTTCCATCACCTATCATCAACTGGCGTGCTTTGAACATTTTTCTTTACCCATATCTCCCCTTGTAATGTTCAAACTGTCATTCTCTTCTTTCCTTCTGTCATTTTTACAACCTCTTCCCACATTAACACACCTCCTATAAAATTCCTAAAATGCACACAGTAAAGGAAAACTCAATGGGCCTCATCACGACTTGAGCGTTACCGCCGGCGGTATTACCGCCGGCGGTAACCGCCGAACTCCTAATGCCGAACTTGCTAATAGCGCCGGATCACGAGTTCGGCAGTAATGTTAATCCCCATTCCCCATTGAGCCCATTCGGGAATGCCACATTCCCCATTGGGCTCAATGTGGAATTTTTGCGCTCTTACCGCCGGCGGATTTCCTGCCGGCAGTAATAGCGTGAATTTTCGGTGGATTTCCCCCCAGCTCAGAGCTGGGGCGAAATCCGCCAAAGCCCTGATTTGGCGGACCCTTAAATCCGGCGGTAAGAGCGCGACCACCGGATTTAAAGGTTACTGCCAAAGTCGTGATGAGGCCCAATGTGTCTTACCAAAGCATACCAAGTACATACATTGCATGCATTTGAACAGGGTGCCTGCCACTTACCATGCACAGTTCACAGAAATCACTATTATCTAAAAAGCAAAAATAATATATGAAAAGTTGGATGGGATCACCCAGAGAAGTCTGATGCTCTTAAAAGTGCTCCAGTAGAGCTTAGTGCTATTACAATAGCAATTCCTTTAGGTTTTGTAATTTTTCATTTCTTAGTCATTCGTTCTTTGCAATCAGAGATAGGTCGTTTATATGATTTCATAGTTGTAAAAATTAACTCATTTTATTCAACATAGGTAATCTGTTGAAGTTGGTTAATATTTTTTTAAGAAAGCAGTTCCCAAGTCTAAACATGGCTAGAGAGCCTATGCATTTCGGAATGATTCTCCATCTTCAGGGCTTAAATCATGGCATGTTGTACAGTAATGAATACATCATACCAATTTTCAAGAAGACATAGGGCCTCATTACACGGTAGGCGGTGGACCAAGGTGCTATTAGCACCTTGGTCCATGCCGGTAAAATACCGGCACCGCCTTGGAGGAAAGGGGAATTACCGCCCTATTCCAAGGTTGGTGGGGCGGTAATTCCCCCTTCCCCCATTGCCCTTCCCCATTGCCGTTTTTGCCCCATAGGGCTCTATGGGAATGGGGAAGGCGCTAATTACGGTGCCGCAAATTGCATTACCGTAATTAGCACCCTGGTCCCTTTGCGGGTTGGTTTTTAACGCCTGCTGTTTAGCAGGCGTTAAAGTACCAACCCGCAAAGGGACCTCGTAATAAGGCGGTAAGGGTTTACAAATTTCAAATAAATCATAAAGTCCATACCATATACGTCCATTGACAGTTTCAGCATGAGAAGATAAAAAATAAGAACAGAATATCATTATAAACCTTATGCATCAGGTTTTGTTATGTGTTCTCTTGGCGATACATTTAGTTAAAATGTACCTTAATGTCTGAGCCTTGTCGCTGTTGTTCGACCAAAAGGAAAAAAGAAAACATATATATATATATGTCTATGTTCTTAACGTATAATTCTTTGTGCGTTTAAAGTTCACAGTGGTGAAATAGAGGGAACGATTTTTACCTTACAGATTTTTTTTTACTGCTTGCCAATGTGAGTAGAAAGCTGTTAAGGAAATCATGCTATTACTGCCATCACCCTGTTAATCAGTTAAGCGTCTCTATCTCAAAGCATATGTCTGCTTACCTTACTACTACAGCGTTTGCTGTAAAAATTAAGCCGCTCGCGAGCGCGCGCTTCTGTGTTAAACTGTTATTAGCGTTGTCAAGGCAACCCTGCAAGGCATCACGGGGCGTCAACAAAGGCGCTGACGCGTCAGCACCTCGCGTCCCGTATCACCATGAAAACAGGGGAACGGGAAACTATTGCATGTATACATATTACATTTCAGTTAATCACATAAATTATGTGAGTGTCTAATCATTGTAATGACAGTGTTCTGCCCGTATAAGGTTAAATATACTGGTACAGTACAGTACGGTGCCACCGAAATTCTGGAAAGCTTAAAGTGAAGACTATCTGAGTGATTATCACGATGTGAATCAACAGCTTAGTTTCTACATTACCGATGGCATGTCCGCTCTTGATATGTAATTATACAATGTTTTTCCTATTGTTGTAAGCATATGTACGCTAGTCTTTTTAACCATATTAGCGATATAATTCGGTCAATTAGAGGTTCCACTGTAATCCACACCCTGAAGCAAGAATTTACTTCTCAATAGAACCCACTGTTATGTTATCAACCAAATCCAAGTACCTGAAAAGATGTAATTTGGTTCTGAGTCTTGACTTTAAATATAAATACACGTTTAGGTACACTATATGGGCATATATACATTCATCTTTAATAGTATTGCCAATATAGAAGGGATATTCAAAGCCTCCCCTGTATTTTTCCTTTTAAGGCAGGTACGTCCTTCTTAGTGAGATACATTGTTATCAACCAGAGTCGTGTACAATATAAACGCCATGAATATTCGAAGCCTCCCCTGTATTTTTCCCTTTAAGGCAGGTACTTCCTTCTTAGTGGGATACATTGTTATCAACCAGAGTTGTGTACAATATAAACACCATGAACCATATGCATATGCATAAACATCAAGAATAGCCACATTCCAGTTTAGAGATAGCAAGCAAAATTCACTTCCTCATTTATTGATTTTTTTTTTTTATTTCAATAAATGATTAAGTGAATTTTAAATGAGGAAGCAAATTTAACACTTTTGTTGCCAGGGTTCCTAAACGCTCTATCTAAAAGGATTCTCTCCTGTCAAGTCTTTTCTGAATGTTCTGATATGGCTGTTCTAAGACAAGGATGCGTGTTTGTGCTAAGTTGTGTCTCTTGTCTACACAGTCTCTGGCCACTGCAGAGTTTACATTTTTATTATGTATGCATGACCTGTGTTCATTGCAACATAGTTTTGCTTTTCTTTTGGACTGTCCAACATAGTAAAGCCCACATGGGCATTTAATTGCATATATAATACTTGTTGTATTGCAGGTTGCATAGTCACTGAGACGTATTCTTTCTCCAGTATGTGGGTGTTTCTTCCTTTTTGTATATATCCGCAATTGCTACATTGTAGACATGGAAACGCCCCTTTGCGCTTTGTCAGATCTTTTTCAGTGGACGTCATTGTTTGTACTAAACAGTCCCTGGCAGTTTTTCTCCTTTGGTATGCAAAGGTAGGGTAGTCTTTCAACAAATGTTCTACTCGTTGATCACAAGAGAGTACTCTTCAATTCTTTTTAATTATAGTTTTTATCATGTTACTTTGGGTTGAAAATCTAGATACAAATACAAGTGGTGGTTCTTTCTTTTCTTTGGTCTGCGGTTGTAATAGTTCCTCCCTGTTCTTCTGTTCCACTTGAGTCTTCACTGTCTCAATATCCTCCATCTTGTATCCTCTCTTGATGAATTTGTCACCCATTTTTGTTGATTCTGTGGTTTAATCACCTGGGTAATTATCATACGTTTCACCCTAAGCATGTGGCTGTAGGGCAAATTCCTTATTAAGCTGGGTTGATGGAAGCTTATTCTGTGAAGCAAATTATTTCGGTCTGTTTCTTTACTGAAAATGTTAGTTTGATTTCTGTCCCCTGTGGATTCAATGTTCACATCCAAAAAATGTATATTGCTTTTAGAGTATTCATAAGTAAAGTGAATTCTCTGGTTGATTGTTTGAGACATATGTTAAATTCTTTCAGTTGTTCTTCAGTACTCGTCTATACAGCAAAAATATTGTCTATAAATCATATCCATATCCCCAGGTGTTGTTTCCATATAGGATGAGTCAGTATGTGGTCTGTTTCAAACTTGTGCATACATGTGTTGGCATAGCGGGGGCGCCATAATGGCCCCCATTGAGGTACCTGATGTTTTAGGAAAAACTGCTCTCTGTATCTGAAGTAGGAGTTTTCTGATATAAATTGGAGTAACATTATGATGAATTATTTTTGTGCTGCAATTTCTCCTGTCCTGAGTAATAGCCATTCAACAGCTTCAATCCCCAAATCATGGGGGATTGAAGTGTATAGACTTCTTACATCGACTGTGAATAGTATATGTTCTTGGTTGTACTGGACTTTGTTCAAATGTTGAAAATGGACAGTGTCTTTGACGTACGTACTGATTTGTCGAATGAGAGGTTGTAAAAAATGATCAATATATTTGCCAACCAGTTGCAATAAGCTTTTATTTCCTGCCACAATTGGTCACCCAGGTGGATTGATGTGGTCTTTGTGCACTTTTGGTAATGTGTAAAAATTAGATATACGTGGATGCTCATTACGTAAAAATATGTGTGTGTGATGGTTTATCCAACCCTCTTATTCTGCTTTATTCAATAGTTCTTCTAGATTATGCTTCATAGACATGGTAAGATCACTGTCGAGTGTTACGTATGTGCTTCTATCCACGAGTTGTTTCTTACATTCATTGCCATAATATGTTGAGTTCAAAATGACCAACACTCCACCTTTATTAGCCGGTCTAGTGGTGATCTTCTCATCACTACACAGGTTTTTTATCAGTGCCAATTCATGTGGTTTGAGATTCTTACATCTTGTTTGTTTAAAGTTTATCTTTTCCAGATCTTTCATTACCTGTTTTTGAAAAATGTCAACAGAGGGAATGCTTATTGGAGGTATAAAATTACTTTTGACTTTAAGTTTCTTATATTTGGAGTCTTCTCTTTGTGGTTGCGTTTGTTCCTCAAGTGCATCAAAAAATACCTTTAATGTCATTTTTTTAAAGTCTGTATAACTTTTTATCAAATAAAGAGCTATCATATGTTGGAACAAAGCTCAATACTTTCTGCAAAGTCTCCTTCTCTTTAGTTGATAGAATCCTGGTGGATAGATTGATCACTAGGTTCTCCTGTGTTGTAACCTCGTCAGTGGGCCTTCCTCTCCTTTTTCTTTTTCCCCCTTCTTGTTCTCTTGGTCCTATTCTTAAAAAAGTAACACCTGACGTTGATGCAGAGGTTGTTGCTGTTCCTGGACCACTGTGTGTTTGCGGCACCCTACTCATTGCTGATTTTCCTGCTGCTTCTGACTCAGAACTAGATGTATTACAGAAATCGTTTTGTCTTGGTTTCCTCATAGTTGGGCCATACTTGTCCATCCAGGTGTATACCTCTTCATTTAGATAATCGTAAGTATCTCTCCTGAATTTTCTGATTTTTATACTTTCTAATTCAGATGTATAACTCGCCAGTTTTGTGTTGATATCCAGAAGGATCTCTTCTATTTCTTCTTTTATTAATTTCAATGTGGTTCAGAGTTCCTTTTCTATTTCCTGTATTTCTGTCCTTACTGATTGTAAATGTGCAGCCAGTTCTTGTGTTGTTAATAGAATCAAGTCCAGTGAACATTTATTGAGTATGGCCTCTCATTTCCTCACAAATCCTTTGCTTTGTTTGCCGAGCATAGGACGATGTTGAATCCTGAGGCCTCTCAGAATTCTTTGATTTTTGTAGTAGCTCCCCATGGTGATTGCATGTAGTGTACAATGAATTTCCTTTGTAATGAGGTATTCAAGTTGTTTAATCCTTTTCGTTGGGTCTTGGTTAGCTGTGTTGTCTTTATTGAATGCACTATCGCTGATGAGAACTAGGATGGTGTTTGCTTCCTCTTTAGAGATACCTAATCTTTCTGCTTTCTTTGTTGTTAATGCTTCTACATTGTCGAAGGACATTTTCTCTGATTCTTCTTTGAGCTGTGTACGAACCATACTCTTTTTCTGTAGACGGTTATTATGCTACATAGGTGATTGGTGTGCCTCCACCTCAATAGTGTCGAGTATGTGAAATACTGAAGAGAGAAGATAGAGGTGGGCTCAATGCAGGTTACTTAGTATTTGAAATTCTACTAAAGATATCAGTATAAATTATAGTGGAGCTACCAGACTATATGAAAATCCTTTGACACTAGGATCCATAAAGTACAGAAACCCAAAGAAAATTTGTATGGGCTAAGCCAGCTAAGTCCGATGCTCTCAAAAGTGCTCTGGTAGAATTTAGCACTGTTACAATAGTAATTAATTCCTTTAAGTTTTGCAATTTATCATTTCTCAGTCATCCGTTCTTTGCAATCAGAGATAAGTCATATGATTTCATAGTTGTAAAAATGTATCAATTTTATTCAACATAGGTAATCTGTTGAAGTCGGATAATGATTTTAGGAAAGCAGTTCCAAAGTCTAAACATGACTAGAGAGCCTATGCATTTCCGAGTGATTCTCCATCTTCGGAATTTTTTTTACCTTACAGAGTTTTGTTTACTGCTTGCCAATGTGAGTAGAAAGTTGTTAAGGTAAGCATGCTATTACTGCCATCACCATGTTAATCAGTTAAGCTTCTCTATCTCAAAGCGTATCTCTGCTTACCTTACTCCTACAGCGTTTGCTGTAAAAATGAAGCTGCTCGCAAGCATGCGCTTCTGTGTTAAAATGTTATTAGCATTGTCAAGGCAAACTTGCAAGGTGTCACGGTGCGTCAACAAACGTGCTAACTCATCGGCGTCTCGCGCCCCGTATCCCCATGGAAACAGGGGAACGGGAAACGGTTTCATGTATACATATTACATTGCAGTTAATGTTCATCAATTATGTGAGTGTCTATTCATTGTAATGACAGTGTTCTGCCGGCATAAGGTTAAACGTACTGGTACTTTAAGATTATCTGAATGATTATCATGATGTGAACCAACAGGTTAGTTTCTACATTACCAATGGTATGCCCGCTCTTGATATGTAATTATACAATGATTTTTCCTATTGTTGGAAGAATATCTGTGCTAGGCTTTTTAACCATATTAGCAACATAATTTGGTTAATTCGATGTTCCACTGTAATTTACACCCTGAATCAAGAATTTACTTCTCAATAGAACCCACTGCTATGTTATTAACCAAATCAAGTACCTGAAAAGATGTAACCAACCAGTTGCAATAAGCTGTTAATTCCTGCCACAATTGTTCTCCCTTGTGGATTCAAGGGGTCTTTGTGCACTTTTGGTAATGTGTAAAAATTAGGTATACGTGGATGCTCATTACGTAAAAATATGTGTGTGTGATGGTTTATCCAACCCTCTTCTTCTGCTTTATTCATTAGTTCTTCTAGATTATGTTGATAGACATGGAAGAATCGCTGTCCAGTGTGGCATATATGCTTCTTTCCGTGAGTTGCTTCTTACATTCATTGTCATATTCTGTTGAGTTCAAAATTACCAATGCTATGCCTTTATCAGCCGGTCTGATGGTGATCCTCTCATCACTATACAGGTTTTTATCATGCCAATTCATGTGGTTTGATATTCTTAAGTCTTGTTTGTTTCTTCTCTCTTCTGCATTGAGAACAGTGCCATTTACAAATGTGGATACAACTGAAATGATTGCTGCACTTATGACCAAGGACATATCGGCAGAAAAGTTAATGGAATTGCACACACAAAAACATTCTCCTTTCCAATCTGTACATCTTTCTAAACCTTTTTCACACCCTACCACAAATTGCACTAATCCATTTCCAAACTCAATCTCAATAGTCCTACAGCTTCACACACACACTTGCTAAAGTGAACCTGATACAGCACACTTATAAATAAATTACTTACCCCTTACCAAAAATGCTGACCCTATTTGTATACAAAGCTATCCAATCTCTCACACATACTACTCTTCCTGCCGAGACATCCTTCTACAATTTTAAACAATGTATTCTCCCAATGCAATCACAGTGCCATTAACAAACATATGTTCATACTTCCTTCTTTTGCGGTTGCAGCGCACACGTCTCTCCTGAAAGCCAGTGGCGTCTCAAGTGGAAAATGCAACCTACAAGAAACCTACTCTCAACATCCAAAACAAGTAAGTGCAATACTATCCTAGTGTTCTGCCTCTTACTGAAAGAGTGCAGTGTTCTTGTATTGTAGGATACACAATTCCATCAACCCCACCGTATTTGCTTCATTCTTACTCATTGCACCTCAACAAGTTCCTGCTTCCTATTGTCATTTTACCGCCATTATAGTAACACACAGATACCAATACAGACTTCCCAACCCAAAGTAACAGCCCATTACACAATCACACAGCTCTACGTCTATGCCTACCCTCCAATTCAAACACTCATGCACAGTGCACACATATACATTGCACAAACTGTAAACCCACACTAGAATGCCTACCAAAAAGCAACTCTGTAGAAAAACAACACAGAAATAGAGCAGATCAACCTAAAATCATACAAAATAGCCATCCACTTCTAGCAGTATTTGTAAAGAAAGTTCAAATAAAACAGCTGACAGTCACTAACGGAAGCACCTAACAGAAAACAAACTTTAACTCATCCTTCAAAATGTAAAAATAAAAGAAATGTACTAAAACGATTGCAACTACCACTACTGCTAACTGAACACATACAAATGGTAACGTAGCCACAAGTAAGCATTCCAGAAAATGTATTTTATAAAAAATGTTACTTCAAAAAGTCCTTCAGAACCTTATAAATACAGGGGAAAAATCACGCTCAACCCTTATAACTTACTGCAGAAAACTGATCCTGAAGCTCTTGTAGACAGTGCAATGCTCCTCAAAAGTAAATTCTTTATATTAATTTTAAACAGAATAAAACCAATAACAAAATTAATTTGTAAACTAAGACCAGCACTTCGCAACAAACGCAATATCAGCATAGATACTTTTGGCAACATCTGTACAGGTGAGTGGAGTCACACCACCAGCACAGCGCCATATTTCAATGAGGAATCATACAAACAAAAGCAAACAAACCAAATTGCCATACATACCAGTGGGTGAGGGTATGCAAAGGTAGACAATACCGTAATGGAAGAAGAAAACTATTTTCACAAATATCCACATCAAACTTAGAATCAACTCTCCATTCCACCGAACCAATAAGCCCCATCTACCAATGGCCATGCACATCAATGTGTAACGTATGCCAAAACTCTATCAAATCTTTGTAGCAGTTCCTCAATCACTATGTGAAAGCCAACGACAAAGGAAAAATTAAAATACTACAAACTATGGACTCCTGTCCAGTGCACAAAAACACAAGACTATGAGAGCATTCATTAGCCTGCATTTCTGGACCTCCTTGCAAAAGCACCTTCGACCATATCAAAATGTTAGCAACACACCATTCTTCTGTAAGAAATCTCATTCACAAACTTTACTATGCAAAAAGTCCTGCTTTAGCACTGAAACATTTTAATGACATTCTCCTACACGGTACAGCCAAACAACTGCTCGAACAAATAGATCACATCCAAAGCAAATATTTTGGAACTGAAGAGCACTTACAAAATCCAGTAACTTCAGAAAACAGTAGTGACAACCTTGCAGGTGTCAACTTTCTATTACACATATACAAAAAAGAAATAGCTAAGTTCAAAAGCACATCTGCTGAAGTGCCAAACCAAATATGTGTGTGTTTTGTGAAGAGAAGAACTTTTTACACTAAGAGCGCAACAACTATAGATATAATGTACAAAATAGAAGACAATGAGAAATCTCAATGGATCCAATTCGCTCTCTACCTTATAGCAGAAAACAAATAAGAATTTACTAACCCTTCAATACTGTGCACATACTGCACTGCAACATTTCACAATAATCAAATGCCTTCCCAGGCTATTTATTTATTTATTTACATTTTTAAAGCACTCACCCAGCCTAGGGGCACAGAGGATCTGTTACAGGAATATGTCTTAGTAGTGTATTTATAACGTGCTTGATACCCAGAGGTTTCTAAGCGCAGACCCAGGAATTGAACCTGCGTTGTCTCGTGTCATCTTGTTTCCAAGGCGAGCACACTGCCGCTGAACTATCCTCCTGGGACAATCAGTAATAATTTGGAAATATTCCCACTGCCAAAACCACTCCAACAGCTTAATTTGTATGAGACCATTATAATCCAAACAGTACACCCATGTCAAGCAATAATACGACTACAACCAAAAACTGCAAAATTGCGTCCCACTGAATTACTGAGAGGCATTTGTGGCAAAGTAGTTTGTTTGCCATTAGATCTCAACGAAAATGTAGACACTCTAGGAGTGCAACAGCCAATAGAAAAATATTTGATTATCCTGGTGAATGGTGTACCTACATATGAAAAACAAATTGGCAGCAGCTAGTGTACTTAAACAAAGTTAGACAATCCATGCAATATCTTAAAGACAACAATGAATACTACAAAGAAATAAACATTGAAGAAACCCTGAGAGAAACAACCAAAATAATTCAGGACCCCTCAACAACTGTCTAATTTGAACTTCTAGATCCTACTGCAGCCTCCACTATTTTAGGCCACTATACAATTCACCCACTGCACTCCAAAGGCACCATAGATGATGCACTTGACATATATAAGGATTGCCAATCAGTATATGGGAAAAAAGTGTACAAGCACAAGACTTTCCTCTACTTTTCCCTACTGGAAAAGGTGGCAGGTTCGATGAAGGATGCACACAAATAACAGCATCAGAATACTGCTCTATGCAAATGTATTCTGAAGACCCTAGGTTCCGACAAAACTACCAGCTCATTGAAAACCGGCTCCAATTTTCAAAACATGTCTGCTACGCAGCTACTTCAAAGGTGCAAGTAAAAGATGAAGTTTTACAGTCAAGTATTACAAATCTCTTGGTAAACATGCATGGTGCAAAGGAATACCAGTTCTGACGGCACGCAGATGTACAGTGTATGCTACGCAACCTTGGCCTGCCCACATGGTTTGTCACTTTAAGTTGTGCAGAGTATGCACGGGAATACTTGCACACTTTCCTACGCATAGCAAACAAAAACAAAACAGATATAGACATGAAAACACCAGGAGAACTCTACTCTCTTGATCCTGTAAATGTATCAAGGTACTTTCATCATTGCTTTATCGCCATGCTGCACTTCATTTGGAATAAAACACTTCCTCCCCTTGGACAAGTAAAACACTTCTTTTGGAGAAAAGAATATCAAGCCAGAGGAGCACCAAACATCCTCATGCTTTTGTGGATTAAAAATGCTCCTAGATCTGGTCAGGACAGTTATGCAACTGTTTTGCAGTTTATTCACAAATATGTCACTTGTGAAATCCCTTCAAAAAGTATACATAGCGACCTACATGCACATGTTTGCAGTTCCAAAGACACAAGTGTGGCAAGTATTGTCGGTGCAAATATTAAAAACAAAGGTAAATACTACACCAAATGCTGCTTTGGTTTGCCAAGACCAATTTCAGCAACAGGACAAGTATTCAGCTTCATGTCTTCAGTTAGACAAAGTGTCAATGGCAAATCTCCTAAGAAACATACTGCGTAAAAAGAACCAAAGCATCAAAGTACATCAATGTTTACAAATCAACCATTGCCCTCATATAGAATGCAAATATAGATGTGCAGTACATTGCAGACAATTCCACTGCAGTTGCATGATATGTCATAGCTTACTCAATCAAAGCAGAGAAAACAGAGCTGAAAGACTCTGGGATGACATGTCATCAGACAAAACACTGGCACAGAAATTGTACAGCTTTGGCATAAAAATGCTCCCCGATAGAGAATGTGGCTGCTACAAAGCTGCAGACTGTTTATCCGGCACCGCCTTACATGGGAAATCTGAAAACATAGTGTGGCTAAGCCTTGGTCCTGCTGCATCCAGAAAAAAGAGTTCTGAAATTGTACCAAGACATAGAAACAATAGCCAAAAACAATCCCAACAGCCAGGACATTTTGAAAAACAACTTATTGAACACATACTACCCAAACAGGAGTACGGCTTTAGAAACCATGTGCCTATACCACATAGCCCAAAACTTCTCATACAAAAGTAACATTAAACCAGATAAGAAAAAAGGTAAATACATAGTTGAAAGTTGTGAGGGCAGCCTTGTGAAACCTACCAAATGCACCCTGATTAATCATATGAAGCTGTCATTAAAACACCTCAACACAAAGAACTGTAGTACATGGCCCTACTGCAACTTTTTAAACCATGGAGAAAAGAAGATTTATTAGCCATTCATGCCACCTATGAACATGCTTTCAATGCAAGTGAAAGCACCATAACAGAAATAAACTTTCCGCAGTGCAAAAATATGGTGGACAATGAATGCCAACAAGAAGAAGAACTTCAAGCACAACTAAATATAGACACTCCTGAGAGCAGTCAACCTTCTCTAACAGGAAGCCAAGAACCACTTGGATAGCCACTCATAGCAAATGAGGCAGAATTAGCCATGACTGAAGTAGAGAACACCATGTGTCAGTATGAGCAATCTGCAGAAGACATTGCTCTAGGGAAATCACAACTAAACAATGAGCAGCGTACAATTTTCCTAGATGTAACTAAAGAAATTGAACATGGTATGCAGCACAAAACTAAAACGTGTACCTGTCAACACTATAAACCGGTACTGCTGTATATAAGCGGTCAACCTGGTTCAGGCAAAATATTCTTAATAAAAAATCATCAGTACATTTCTCCAACAATTAACAAACAACAAGCTTTCAGCTGTTGTAACCACCCCCACAGGTTTAGCTGCCTACATCATAGGTGGTGTCACTTTACGCCGATTGCTACTCCCAGTAGAACACCAAAACAAATTAGACTACTACAAACTTTGAACAGAAGCTCCAATGGAGCTACGTAGAGTTTTGAACCAAATGAAAATGCTCCTAATAGATGAGGTGAGCATGGTCTACAACCTAATGTTGGCTTTGATTCACCTCAGATTGCAAGGGGTCCTCAAAACAGACTACACCGAACTCTTTGAAAGAAATCATGTTATTGTTTTCGGAGATCTCCTTCAATTAACAAAAGTGAAATGTGAACCTATTTTTAAAAACTTAGGACACAAGCTATGCCGTAAAACTCTTGAAAGCATAGGGAATGTAAATCTCTGGCAACATTTCCAATACAGAGAACTAACTGAAAACATGTGTCAGTTTTCAGACCTCATCTACACCAATATTTAAAAAAACATCCAGATTGGTGTACTATCTAAGGAAGCTCAGTTGATCCTAAATACCAGGCACATCCATGAGCTATAAGGGCATAACACATGTGCCACTGAGGGAATGGAACAATTAGTAGACAAAAATGTCAACAGTCTGTCTGTAATGCCAACTCTAGTAAGTTGTGCACAATTCAATGAAACAATTCTGAAAAAAGAAATGCAACCACTAGTGCAAATGTACTTCACAGACAAACTGGACATACACAGTATGACAATACCTATGTGTCAATAAGCCATAGCACAACTAAATACTTTAGAAAACTCTATCTCTAACACAGCTGGTTTGGAGAAAATGTTAACATTGTGTTTAAACTGTAGACTAATGCTAAAGCGTAACCTTGACGTCGAGCAAGTTTTCGTTAATGAAGCAGTTGGTACATTTGTTGGCTTCCAGACATACCCATGTGACAACAACATTCAGTCAGTCAACATCCACTTTGATAAAGTTTCAGAAGTTAAATGGATAGCATGCTCAACAGCCTGATTCCTTCTTTTCAAAGGCATGTATGTACGCAGAGAACATTTTTCTCTGTTGCTAGCATACACAGTCATTATTCATAAATCACAAGGTCTAACCATAGATCAAGCATTGATTGATATTGGCAGCACAGTCTTTAAAGAAGGCATGAGTGACTTAGCACTGCCACACCTACATACACTTGAAGGAATTTTTCTAGTCAATTTTGATGCAACTAAAGTTAACGCTGACACTCCTTGCATCGTAGAGTACAACAGATTGTATGCACTCTACACAACCCATCTCAAAATGTACACTGTTCCTCAAAAACATAAACTTTGTAAAAGAAAACAAATGCAATCAGAACTTATATATGATCACCCAACAGAACAACCAAATAAATTAAAATCAGCTCATAATCCATCAACTACCAAAACCACAATAACATGTACTGAAAAGGAAAATACATACCCAACTGCACAAACAAAGAGAACTACCTCTTCGAACAAAGCACGTCAATTGACTCAGATACAGAACTATCTGGTCCAAATAAGATTTTCCAATGCAACTGGTGTAAATTGCTATGCAAATGTAGCAATCAATGTTCTATTCCAATTATCACCAATTGTTCAAAACATTTATTTAAATGGCTTGGACCAGTTGTGTTTACACATGCTACTCCTTGACAGAAATGCAACAAACAATCCTGAGAAAACTTACAGTGTCTCAGGAATAAGGCAGGAATTGGACTACTGTCTTGGAATGGTGAGATTCACTATAAACAAACAAGAAGATCCACAGGAATTTCTAATGTACTTACTACAAGTACTGGAAAGCAAAAACATACCTATAAATGAAATCTTTCAGATTTCATACATGTGGACACATTTATGCACTCTCTGCAACCATGTGATGCAGGAACAATTCCCTAACGCACACATTGTCTATGTATCTATACCTAACTGTGAATCCATTCCATTTCAGTAACTCGTACAAAATGCAAACCATAGTATATTAAGTACTACTTGCAATTCCAATAATTGCTCCACCTTAATAATACAATCACATAGCCAACACGTAATACTAATGCTTTTAAGATACAATGCAGATGGAACAAAAAACAACTGCAAGCTTACTAGCTTCACACACGGACAAGTATCACTTGGCAAGAAATCCTTCGCAACAGTAGCAATAATCTACCACACAAGCACCACAACCACTGCAGGTACATTAAAATGCAATGTGCATGTTTAAAATGCAATGATACTTCCATTACTCTAAAGCAGAGATTACCAGCAAATCTTGCAAATGCCTACTTAATATTCTTGAAACCAAAATGTACTCAATGATGTACAAAATTAGAATAACACACTCCTCAACACCCACCAGTACATATGTAATAGCAAAAAGAAAATGACCTTCTACACTTTGGAACTGGAACAATTTAGCATAAAGCAATGAACAAATACATCTGTTTGCCAGCTATACAATTTTCTTTCCCAATGACCCATTGATTACAGTCACAAAAACAATAAGTGTAGAAAAGACATACTAATATTGTTTCCTTCATGGTACTTAAAAAAAAGTACTGAGTATGAGGGTTTAAAACTGTCCTCAGTAACCTCTGAAACCACCAACTACTAGAATAAGGCAACAACTGCCTAACAATGCCCATACACATGCAAGGAATACACACATACTATTAAGTACACCCATAGTGCTGTAGCAGCACTTCACAATATTAAAGAATATAAATGTACCAACAGAGAGCACAGGCTTCTAAACATACCCTGCAAAAATGAGAAACTGTACACAGTTAGAATATGCCAACTGATATCTAAATGCAACCATAATAATTCAATATTACTTGCAGCATTCAAACTGCCAAACTCAACCTTCAGCAACCCCTAGTGCTACAAACATACCCTGAAAAATGTCCAAACTATTAACAGTTAGAATACGCCAACAGGTATTTAACTCCCCCCACAATTCTGAAATATCACAGTTCAATGCCACAATACTTACAAAATATCAGCAACAACCAAACTAATAAATAAATACTGCTAAAAAGAGAAAACAGATAAACAGTTAGAATACGCCAACTGGTATCTAACTGCAACCATACTACCACCACTTGCAAAAGACAAATCATATACCATTTCTATTCCTCCTACTGCTACAGTTCACCTCAAACATTGCTGTAACTAGTACACACGTCACTAAAAATGGACTGTGCAACATAACAACACATGAATGTAGAAGTTTTTTTTTAATCCTGCATGGATTTATTTTTTCCTACAGACCCAATGATTATGTGAAGAAACACAGGAACTGCGCACATAGCACAGTACGCTTGTTTCAAGAATGGTACTTATGAAGTACTAAATATGAGGGTCCACAACATATACAAATTTCTGCAATACAATGATCTACAAAATGATGAATTACCTACCCTAACATGTTATGTATTCTTTTATCACAGAAAATGAAACAACGATTACTCTTACATTTCCACATACCATGCACAAAAACTGCATAGACCCTCAACAATACAAACTGTAAGTATACAATTATTGGTGCCATACGTCTTTATGATCTCAAAACTGCAATCTGTACACATATTTCTGCAATCCACATACCACTATCATAATGTTGAATGCATAGGTATATTATACTGTGGTGTTTTTTTCCCATGGCCGAAACTCTTCAGTGCATACCCTACAGTCTGCAGCCTCCAGCCATGCCCTCAATACTCTACACCGTGGCCACAAGCACCACAGCATAATACAGCCATGCATGCAAACATCTACCCACTTACCACAAACCACAAAATAACACAGCTACCTAACCCCTATCCACTTCAGTTCACATAGTATTACAGTACATCCAGCCAATGGACAAACTCTTTGATGAATGGCCTCTGCATCCAATGCTCTAATACCTGCCCACAACCAATACATCACTATACAGTAAACTACAGAATAATATGCCGAGTGCCTATAACTCAAACACACAATAGATCCATATCTCGCACCTTACTGTACTCTGTTCTGTAAGATTTGCCTCCTCGCATACCAGTGGCATCGTTTAGCCCATTACTTGATCTTTCTTCTTATGTAGGCCATTTGACTGGAACAGGTACAAGATAGAACGGACTGCACCACATGGTGCAGGACTCGAGCAAGCATATTTTAAAGTCTGCTTGACTCTTTAAAGTTTTAAACTTCTGCTTTACTTTTATAATATCTAATGGAAACACTATTTGAAAACCATGTCCCACTTATGATCTTTTTAATTGTTTTAAAATAATCCCTTTGGTTGGTGAAGGGGGCCCCAAAAAATGTCAGTGTCTAGGGACCCAAAAGTGCTTGACATGGCCCTGCCACCCACGTATGGTCAACGTGTAACACACATTCTGTCACACACAGTGTCTGAACATGCACCGTTCATTCGTAAAACACTGTACATAACACTATTACATAGAGAGTGTGTAATTCTACAATAGTTCCTTTGATCATCCATCTATTCATTGCACCGTGTGTAAAGCAGGATCATCTCTCCATGTACCTAATGCAAAGATCTACTTTACTACATGACTTACATTATAAAATACATGATAATATGCGTATTCCGCCTCAATGTCTTTTTTCTTCTCCGCATTCTTTCTGGAAACCGAAAACTAACTTGTCTGCCCTTAAACAGTACAAATGTTTATTGTAATTTAGCCTTCAATGCTATGTATCAATTGCTCTAAGGACATACATTGTGCGGAATAGAAAAAAAGAAAAGTTAACTTTAACTGTATTGAGAGCGGCTATGTACCGCCAACTTAGTCTGAAAGGGTGTGATATGTTGTACAGAGCAATTTCCTGTGGAAACAATCTAAGCTTGGAATTTGCATAAATTATGTATATTGAAGTTTACACACCATTTTTATTGGGATTACAAATGAGTAGCATAGAATGCTGTATGTATAATTATTAATGGACGGTGGCGTGAACGTTGTCCGTGTGCAATATGCTCGGTTTTCCAACAGTAATCTTGCACGCTTCAATGACATCTCTCCGGGGTTCAAGCTGAATGATTCCTTTGATTGTTTCTCGTTTGCTCCATGTGGTTCTCTATCCCATTCGGAGCTATACCTAATTGACAGCGCTCAAATTGTAGGCAACTTGTGGTCTCAAACAGTACACTTTGTTTTCATTTGTGTGTTAAAGATTGCTAAATTGTGCTTATGATTAGGTTTCACACAGTTATGAGTTATACGCTAAATTATTATATTAAATAAAGAACGGCTACTTAAATGTATTGTTATTGTGTTTCGTTCGCAGATACTTTCTACGGTACTGACTATATCACACCTTCCAAGTGCCAACAGACATATCCTGGAACCAACATTGCAGGATTACCATAAGCAGTGTTTTTTCGCTCACCATTATCTGGGACGTTTGATATGGCCTTATATGTCCATTCGCGTTTCCGGCATTAAGGAGCATTTTATCTTCATGTATACACATGAATTGTGTGTTTGAGGCCTGCTCATTTCACTATGTATGTGCACCATGAGCTGAGATCAAACCCTAAGGAAAGTACTTAAAGAACATATGACAAGGTTAATGTCTAGATATATAGCACCTTTTTCAATTTTAATATTCTGACTGTCAGTGAACAAAACCACCTGGCCTATATATGCCAGTGAACAAAAACAAGTGGGCCAGATAGGTGATGTCATCAGTGATGTCATCAGTGACATTTGTGATGTCATCAATGACATTTGTGATGTCATCTTTGATGTCCTGGGTGTTAGTCTTAGCAGTGCATGGTGGTGGCGCAAGTTATGGTTGCTTATCTTACCATAACTGGCGAATTTCCGCGGTTTTTCAGATTTACTCGTAACCATAACGTCCCTTTAAGAAAGGTTTTTCATTGAATTTCATAGTTTTTTATTAGTGAAACTTAACCATGACGTCCCCTTACACATTTTTTCATTGAATTTCATAGGTTTATATTAGTGCAATTTAACCATAACATCCCTTTAACAAAGTTTTTCCATTGGATTTCATAGGTTTTTACCAGTACATGCTATTTTCCTACAACTTACTAATATCATACTTACCCAATATAGCAATATTTGTGTCCAATTTACAAAGTGTCACCTTAAAACTCTGCCATTTCCCAGCTTCTGGAATAATTTTTAAAACTTCTATACACTTTTTGCAATTATTTCAACTAGTTTTCCATCCGGACGTCTATGAGCATCTGACTTCATTGCGGACCTTCCGGACAGTGCAAGATGACCAAATGCTGGCGCGCGGCATAATGACATGTCCGAGAACCCGTCTGCACTTCACGATAAGATCCTTGCTTCGCGGACAGTTCGGAACTGCATTTTCTACTGATCTAGGAACTTTCAACCTCAAAATGTCCTTTGCACAGCTCCAACACCTATTCCTACTCATTATCCATTAACAATCTAGTACACAGTACATACTTTTAGCAAAACTGCTATTTATCTTAAAATGCCATCAGCTAATGCCATCCCTCCTCCCCGTGAGCCACCACCACTGCTGTAATCAAGGAGCATGAGTAACTTCTCCTTCCCTCTCCCCTGTTGATTCTGCTCTCCCTCGGCACAATGCACCTGGCCACCCTCTGTCCTCTGGGCCCAGGTACCTGCTCATCTTGCCACCCTCATGCACTGCCTCTGGGCCACCCCTGCAGTGGGGTCTGTATCTGTACCCATACAGCCCTCCCCTTTTCTTCCTGCACTTATCAGACTTACACGGCCTGCTGCCATAAACCCAGCACTTGCCACTCCGATTGTTTGTTGCCTTTTTATTTATTATTTTATTTATTATTTTAGTTTTTTTTCCTTCTCACTCCGCACTCTCCTTTTGTTCCCCCTTCCATGCACTTCTCCCCCTTGTCCCTCTACCCTGCACTTGCACGTTCTCAATGTCACTGGGCCTAGTAAGATCGTTGTTTTTGTTCTCCCCTGTTCCTTTTCCCTGCCTGGTCGTGCTCTGAAACACTTGTGTATGAGCGCGATAGAAATAAAATATCAATCAATCAAAACACTGCCCCCATCTTAGAAATAACACACGCTCAACATTTTCCCCTGTCGACTTGCCCCTCCATATTAGTGTTTGGTGCCTCTTCCCTCATTTCCTCCCCACATATCGTTCTTAGCTCTCCTGCAAAAAAAAAAAAAAAAAAAAAAAAATCACTAAAGAAATGTTCCTTTAAGAACCACCTTTCACAGTTAAAAACTAAAAAATAAAAAAATAAAAACGTATAGACTCCATCTACTTTACATTTCTCAGTAAAGTACATAGACTCAATAAGATTTTCCAACATTTCCATTTGCATTTTGTATTATGCTAATAGGAATATTGTGGCGTTCATCCTCCATTCCAGGGACTGGAACTGTGGAAAACGGCCTGGCAGCTCAAGTTATCAGCCCAAGCAAAGCGAGGGTGGATAACGAGGTCTCTGGACCATTTTCCCCCCATTCCAGCCCCTGTAATGGGGGGATGAAGGCCATTTGCACCCTAGGTTCCCAAAGCGGGAACCTGGGGTGCTGAAAAGAAGGATGTTTCTTCCTACACCTGGATGCCTGCGGCATCCCGGTGTAGGATGGAAATTCCTTTTCCAAGATGGCCACCATGGAAAGGGAAGGCGGGGATCCATACAGGACCCCTCTTCGCTTTCCATAGAAGCCTGTTTCCAAGATGGCCACCATGGAAAGGGAAGGCGGGGTTCCATACAGGGCCCCTCTTCACTTTCCATGGAAGCCTGTAGAAGGCGAAAATAGAAACCTATGACCTTATTACCATGAGCACATATTTCTTCCCTTTCAAATCTATCCCAATTTCGAATAACTTCACTACAAAGCCAGTCCCATGTGGACATGGCCACTTTAACCCATGTGTTGTCCCTCATGGTCATGGTCAGTAGCCAGATTGTCCGGATCATGACTTTATTCCATGACCTGGACAATCTGGCCACTACCCATGGCCACAGGCTACACCTCAGTCACCAAAGAATATCACTATTTTTTGTAGCTACATTATGACACCTGTCAAAAAATAAAACACAGGCACATTTGCAAAAGCATGCTTTCAGGTCCTTGCCAATGCTCCTTACAAATGTTTGCTGGAAATCCACCCATGTTTTATTTTTTCAAAAGTGTCAAATATATAAGTTGTTAAAGGGACGTTTTGGTTACGTTGCACTGATAAAAACCTATGAAATTCAGAAAAATCGAAAAAACACTTAAATTCGCCAGTTATGGTAAGCTAAGCAACCATAACTTGCACCACCACCGTGCACTGCTAAGACTAACACCCAGGGCATCAAAGATGATATCACAAATATCATTGATGACATCACTGATAGCATCACATGTGCATTTACTTTTCATAGAAGGGATTGTGAATGTAATGTTGGCAAAAAAGTATCAGGGATTATCGGGAGATGTGTAATAAATTACATACTTCATTATGCAATGTAGTGTTCTAAAGAATGTTCCATTGCAGTTTTCATTGAGGTAGAGGAAGTGCCTACTTCTAGCACCAAGATCGAATTATGGGTGTGCCAGTTCTTTTCTACTGTTGGGAGTGTACCAAAGGCTAATGCTACCAAAGTGAAATGCACTGAGTGCAATTTTGTACTCACACGCAGACTACCTGGACAGTAGTCCTACTGGGCCACCTCCATGCGCTACCACACCAAATCCAATCACCACAATGTTCTCAGAAAGGTTGTTCCTTTCTCAGCAAGTAGTAAGCTGTCTTCCTCCACCTCATCTTCTTTAACAAATACTGTTACCACACAGCCTGATCTCTGCGGGCATTGGTGCGTTATAAATAAATAAATAAATATGGAGGGCTACGGACCATTATCATCCATTGCAGACTCTAAAATGGGGGATAAAGGCCATTATCACCCCTGGTTCCAAAGCGGGAACCCAGGGTGCTAAAACATAGACGTTTCTTCCTATAGCAGGAGGCTTGCTGCACCCCACTGTAGAAAGGAAAATCCTTTTCCAAGACAGCCAACTTGGAAAGAGAAGGCGGGGCTCCATACACAGCCACTCTTCCCTTGCCATGGCAGCCTGCAAAACCCTATGAACATATTACAACAAGCACTTTTTTTTCCCTTTCAAACCTATCCTACCTTCGAATAACTTTACCACATAGCCGGTCCCAGGTAGACATAGCCACTTTAACACAATTTTTCTTCCCTAGCGGTCATGGTCAGTAGCCAGATTGTCTGCGTCATGACCTTATGCCATGACCCAGACAATCTGGCTACTGCCCACGGCCACAAGCTATACCTCATTCACCAAAGGTATATGACTATTTTTTGTACCTACATTATTACACTTGTCAAAAAATAAAACACGGGCACATTTGCAAAACCATGCTTTAATGTCCTTGCCAGTGCTCCTCACGAGTTTGCTCAAAATCTTCCCATTTTTTATTTTTTTAAAAGTGTCAAAATGTATCTACATACAATAGTCATATAACTTAGCCCCCACTTGACAAAGTCCATTCATTCTTTACACAAACATTGAATGTTGGGTCGGTAATCTTTCTCAAAACTTTTGTCCACATTCGTCAAATTGAAACAAAGTTATAAGCCATCTAAAAATGTTGAGACCCAACCTTCAATTTCTCCCCTTGTTGAGAAAATCCCACCAAACTTTAGAAAACCATTCATATCTAGATCCAAAATCGTTTTGCCAAATGTTGTGCAGATTCGTCAAATGACACCACATTTACATGCCTTTACAATATTTTGGGACCCCCCCTCTAATTTTGCCCCCTGTTGACAGACTCCCACAAAACTTGGCAAAAACCATTCAGGATTAGGCCTAGAATAAAATTGCAAAATTGCAAGCAGTTTCACTGAGTGGCGCAAAAGTAATAAGCCATCCAAAAACTGCTTTTCCCCAACCCTGTAATGCAGAAATAGGTACAGATGTCCTAGGACTTCTGAAGTGTCCGTGAACACCACAGGACTGCCCCCGGACATCTGGAGTGTTCGCAGACTTTCGGGGGTGAAAGAACCCATTTTTTGGCTTCTTATGGCCATATCCAATCCCATCCTCATCCCCCCACACATCCTCAGAGGTTTGTTGAGTTTCACAATTCAAATGCTGCTTTTTTTTAATGCTTTCACCGCGCTGTCCGCAGACCCCAAAAAAGTCCACAAATCCAAGATGGCGGGCATTTCGTGAATTCATCTCATTTCACGTTTTCCCACCAGCCAATCAGCGAGCGCGTCCCAGTGTCCAGCCAATCGGCGGCCAGTCCGCTGACAGAACAGCCAATCAGAGGCCAGTCCACGGAGCGAACAGGGAAGTGAGTCCGCAGAGCGAAGACAGATATCACACATTTTTTGCCTTACTTTTTGGTTGTTTAAAAAAAGAAATACTAGACGAATTTACACCAAATTTTTTAAAAAAGCACACTTTTGGGACCAAGCCACCACTCCTGCCGCAAATTTTGTGGAAATCCCTCCAGCAGTTTGGGCTGTAGGCGTGAGAGTTTTTTCCCACTATGTCTATGGGAAAAAAAAGAAATGTTGGGACCCCCCCACAGAGCTTTGCCCCCCCCTTGACCAAACCTTACCAAGCTTTGCAAGACAATCCTGAGTGGGCCATACACTTCTTTTGTAAAGTTTGGTGAGGATTTGTCCAGGGGGAGCGAAGATATAAGCCACCCAAAAAGTGCTCTTCCTATAGGTTTGGCCGCAGGCCATGTAATATATATATATAGTTAAATATTTTAAAGACGTGACTAGGGTTTTTTTTTTCTCCAACAAGAAGGGTTTTTCCTCTGTAACATGATTTATTGGTTGTTTACTAGGAATACATTCAGTATTCACTTAGTACCATTATGAAAAAAAAACATCAATATTCTTGTTTTTAAATTATTATAAAATACATTTCATTCTGTTTCGGAGTTACTAATAGTAACTAATAGTCAAGAAAGAAGATGTCACATATAACGTTATTAAGTAAGACATTTGGTATATATGATACATATATATGTACAATTCACATACGTATACACACAGATTTGTATTTTTTTAAATATTATTATTTATACCCGCGGCTACAGCACAAGCCAATGAGATGCGGGTATATGCATGTGCAGCTAAAGTGAGCAATGACTGGAGTGTTTCTATCTGTGGCTACATGCCCCCCCTGTTAATATCGTAACCACGGTCACAACATATTGTGGGGTTTAAGACACTCAAACTGCATAAAATAAGTTGCAATAGCTATTGTAATATATTTGTGCAGTCTATGTTCAATTTCATCTACTTTTGTGACTTAAAAGTGGCCCTGAAATGGGCCTTTTTGGGGGAAGCCAAAGGCGGGTGGAGCAGGGAAGGCAAACACTTAAGGATGAAACATATAACAAAGATAATTAAAATAAAGGGGAACTTTTTTTATTGCTTTATGAAAAAGGGGCAAACAAATTGGCACTTAAGAAAAAAACTAAGGATGACAGTTAATTTGGTGTTTAGATATTAAGTTCTCCCATTCCTTAGTTGTGGCACCTACCACGGCGACCCATTTGTGGCATAGCTCATACTTGACTCTCATAATTGAGATATTGGGAGCTGGTAAAATGTATACAAGTGTAGTTGACAATGCTTCAGAAGTTGAGGCTTCATTCAGAGTTGTTGGTGTCCCGCTGGCGGATGCAGGTGCTGGAGGTGGTGCTGATTTCCGTGCACATAATGCATGAGCCCCATACATTTATATTTTGTGTTGCTCGTGCAATTCCCAATATGCTTCATCCACATCATCCCAATGAACTTGCACCAGATGATTTATCATGATTCATGTTCCCAGGCTTTGTGACGGAACATTAGAAGTGTCACATCTTAGTGTTTTCTTGCACAATGTGCATAGTACTCACTCTGCCTTCATTTAGAACAGTGTTCTTTCACCTTTAAGTATTGCCATCTGTCTTCGGAGGTCTTCATTCAACATAAATGTATTTCTTTGCGGCTGGAGTGATTATTTACAGCTACACACTCCAGCACGCCCTGATTGTACATTTTCGCACTCGCTGATTTCCTGGGGTTAGCCGTGTTGATACATCTCAACTTGTGATTGGAATGCACTTTGACATGGATAAGAGTCACGTATAGGCATAGATCCACAGCACGTGATATGATTGGTTGGTGCATCAGGTGCGCTGATGCATAGCTGCATTGAAGGATATCGACCCCATTTTGGGTCATTTCACACACGCAGATTTCATCAAACGGCATGGGCGTAGCCGCGTCTATACATTTCACTGTGTGATTGGACCATTCAATGATGCGGATAGGAATCACGTGTATGCACAGAGCCGCAGCGCGTGATTTCATTGGTTGGCGCATCAGGCATTAAGATGCACAGCAGTGTTGAAAGAGCTTGATGTCCCATTGGGTTATTTTGCACGCACAGATTTCGTCAAACAGCCTGGGCTGAGTCACGTCAATACACTGTAGTGTGTCATTGGCTTATTCGATGAAGCGGCTAGAAGGGCACCGCAGACCATGATGCAATTGGCTGTTAAAAACAGGTGCAATACCGCTTAGCTATGTCAATGCAGCTTTCAAAGTTAATGAGCCATCCATTCAGGAAGCTACTCCCACGTACAGGTGCAACTCCTCATTCGACCATGTGATTTACACATCATTGCCCTTGGGCATACCCCCATGTAGGGAAAACACATCCTGTTTGGCTATATTGCGTAACCACGGTTAGCCCCCTCTCCCAAACACCTTTTTATTATTTTCAGTCACACCTTTTTATTGTTTTCAGTCATTGCTTTTTGTCACTAGATGGGTGAACCTTACAGTGAAAAAACAGTACCTTAATTTATCCATTTCTTTTTTACCTTTCTTCTTCCTATACATTTGTCCTTTGTATTGTGCTTTGTAGTTTGCCAGTTTTTGTTATTTTAGCTGGTTATATTTTTTTAAGTTTTTTGATATTAAGAGGCAGAGTCCTTTTTTTGTTGTGATATTTTTAAGTTTAAATTTTTCCTCCACGGTCCTGCATTTCAAAATGACTACGGCCAGCAGTGATGATGAGGTTGTGTGGTTGGCTTCTGCTTTACTGCCACGGAAGAAGCAATATGCACAATAAACGTAGCTGATAGTTGGCAATATTTCTGCATAATGAATCAACACAGCAAAAAGGAGATTGAGGAGGTCATGTGTAATTTCTGTAGTAAGGTTGTGAGGAGGGGACCTTCACACAAACCTTCACAAAGCTTGGGGACATACATTTTAATTCAACATCTTGTCCATGTTCATTGAGATGAAGTGAATGAATCCTATAGAAAGGCTCATGTGAAACATAAGGTCAAAGCACATGGAGCAAGATCATTACAGCAGTATTTGTCATCTGTGCCATAGACTTCCAATTCGATTAACAGTCTATCCTGCCTGCACCCGATCTTTCAAATTTTATTGTGATGTGCAAAACCTGTCACAGCTTGATCGAGGTTGGAGGTGGCACCTTAGATGCTTGGGGCAAGGCTCTTTCATTTCATACGGTCAAATGCCAGCACTAGGTATATTTTTAAGTGTCCATTTTTTGTACCCCATTGTCAGAAAATAAAACTAAAAAAAATGTACAAAATATTTTTGTCATTCCTAGTGTTTTTCCTTCCCAGTTCCTACCTCTTTTTTTCTTTATCCCCCAAAGCGGTCCTTTTCACGGCCAACTTTTCAGTAATAAAAATCGATCAAAGAGATTTAATTGATCCATTCAATACAGTGTGTGTTAAAAAATGACATGCAAGAAGACCACGCCAGTCGTTGCTGCATTGAGCCGAACATGCTTTATGATAGCCGCGGCTAGAAAACCGATGTAAACAAAAAAAAACATATCTACATATATGTATGGGCAGTAGTCTTCTAAAGATTTATTTTAAGATATATTGGGCCTCGTTACGAGGTAGGAGGTAGCCATGGTGCTCTTAGCACCATGTCTACCCCCTTACCGCATTCCGGGTCTGGGTTCTCGAAATAGGGACTTACCGGGTCATTCCAACCTTGGAGAACCCGGTAAGTCCCCATTCCGAGAACCATTCCCCATTCCCATTCGAGCCCCCATAGGGCTCAATGGGAATGGGGATGGAGCTAATAACGGGCCCGCTGTTAGCGGGCCCGTTATTAGCTCCCTGGTCCCTTAGCGGCTCCCGCTAAGGGCGCCAGGTAAAACCAGGCGCCCATAGCGGGACCCGCTAAGGGACCTCGGAATAGAGCGGTAAGGGTTTACCCGCACCGGTCTCCTTACCGGTGTCCATTAACCCTTACCGCCCACCTCGTAATGAGGCCCATTGTGTGTATTCTTTGTACACAGCTACTGTATCACTTTAATAACTTTCTATTCACCAACAGTACATACAAATGTAAAAATGTGTATAAGTAAAATACATATGCAAACAAAGCTTTTTGAGAACAGGTTTATTTGGGGAGAATGTGTTTGCACAATTTCTCTTTATTTTAGTTTCTAGACAAGGTACATCGTTTTCAGTAGCCCAGTTGTCTGTATTATTAATGTTAATTATGTATGTAATAACACAAATATGTTGTTACGGGGCGTTAAGGTGAGCAATACATTGTAACAAAACCTTTGAAATTCAAAGAAAAACTTTAGTTGCTTGGACTTTAAGGTGAGAACTTAACGCAACAAAATCCCTAAAATTCAGCTAAAGACACCTTAACTTTGCACCCTATGTTGCGCAGCCTATGACCACAATGATGACATCACAGATCACATCACAATGACATCACTAATTACATTACAACAGTAACCAGATTAAGGATAGCCTTCAGCCAAGGTCAGTGTGCATGGCCAAATATATTTTAACACACTAATGGGGTCAGGGTCTGGGAACATGTCTGGGCCATACAGGGGGCGGTGTGATGTCTGCTGATATCATACGTGCCCGTGACTGCTGATTGTATGTTCAAAAGCATGAGATGTGTCATATTTTATTAAAACGGTCATCATGTTGGATCCACAGACATCCGCCTGTGTCTGTGGATAGCACGGTGGGGAAAAAGTCTGGAAAACACATTTGGGGAGGGCAATAAAGTTGACATGGGGCTGTTTTTATAGGAGAAAAAAGTGTTTGAGTGTGCCGTCGAGTACGCTGACATAGCCGCTGACCACAGACAGCGCAGTGAGAAGAAGTCTGGAAAACACATTTGGTGTTATTTGGTGGCTGTAATAGGGTTTGGAAAGGCGGGGGGAGTGCAATAAATTTGACATGGAGATAATTGTCCTTGTGTAAAGCTAGTGAGCTTAAAGTTATCTTTGGTACCATCTGCATTGTACCTTAGAAGCATGAGTATGACATATAGGCTAGGTGAGTTTATTTGTAGGCTGGAACGGTTGTTTGAATTGCAAAATGGGCATGATATGCCATGAATTTCATTCTGAAGAAGCTGTTTTAATGGAATGGATTCACAATTTGGTACGGATAAATACACAAATTGTTCATTAGGCATGTGCTCTTGTGAAACATGGTTGCAGAATGTGTATGTATGTTTCCATGTGTATGAAATCTGGAAAATGTCAGTTATAGGGATGTTTTTTTTTCTAGTACTTATAGTAAGTACATTAGGATCTTTGGTTGATCTTCATGTGGTTTTATGTTAAATTATACCATTCCTGTACAGTAGTCCAATTCCTGCCTTATACCTGAGACAATGTAAGTGCTGTCAGGATAATTTGTGGCATTTCTATGAAGGACAAGCATTTGTAAACATTACCGGTAGCTGTTCAAACAAATGGTGTGAACAATTGGTGGCAATTGGAAGAGAAGATTGATTGTCACATTTGCATATCAATTTACTCCAGTTGTGTTGCTGAATTTAAATGGACCAG
Source organism: Ambystoma mexicanum (assembly GCF_040938575.1). Classification (NCBI taxonomy): domain Eukaryota; kingdom Metazoa; phylum Chordata; class Amphibia; order Caudata; family Ambystomatidae; genus Ambystoma; species Ambystoma mexicanum. Next base: position 1,077,397,471 of record NC_090935.1, on the reverse strand, counting down.
AGAGTTGTGCCTCAGCATCCGTTGATGGGCATGCAGTTATTTTTTGAGAAGAGATATTTGTCTCTTTGTCTTCTGATGGACATACATTTGAGTGTGTACTAGACAGTTTTGTGGAGGTATTATTTGATGGAGAAGCAGTTGGTTATTTTTTCTTTACCGGTATTGTTGGCAGATCTGTTAAAGGTTTGCTTTGTATTACTCTTCTTTTTAAAGGTTTTCTTTTTTGAGGTATAGTGTACATATCTTGATGGAGTGTGTACAGTTCATGTAGCATGTTGTATTATAGGATGCAAGGAATGTCAGCGTTGAGCTTGTTTGCATCAAAGTTAACTAGGAATAGACCATTTAGTGCATGCATACGTGAAAGTGCTACATAACTCCTGCCTTCTTTAAAGAATGTGCTGCCAATGTGAATCAATGCATGATTTAGGGTTAGACTTTGCGATTTGTGAATAGAGACAACATATGCAAGAGATAGAGAGAATTGTTCTCTGTGTACATAACTGTCTTTCAAAAGAAGCACATGTGCTCTTGTGGGGCTTATTATTTTTTCTTCTGCAAGTTTGTCAAAGTGGATGTTGACAAACTGAATGTTGTTGTAATGGGGATATGTGTGGAAGCCAACAACTGTATCAATTGCTCCATTGACTAAACATTGTTCTACGTCAAGGTTACGTTTTATAATAACTCTGCAGATTAGACACAGAGTTAATACTTTTTCTTATCCAGCTTTGTTGGAAATACATTTTTATAAGCTATGTTGTTGTGCTGTTGCTTGTTGACACATAAGGAGTGTCATTCTGTGCACTTCTAGTTTGTCTGTTGAGGTGTAAGGCAGAATGGGTTGCATTTCATTTTTCAATATTGTGTTGTTGAATTGAATACAGCTTGCAAGGGTTGTCATTAAGGACATGCATTTTATATTTATTTGAGATAATTGTTCCATGACACAAGGAGCAGATGTGTTTTGCCCATGGATTAGTTCAGTATATAAGATGGATTTTGCATCTTTAGTAAACAGACCAGTTCTAATGCTTTTTAAAATATTCGCAAGGGTGAGATCTGCAGACTGACGAGATTTTGAGTAAGTGCTCTGTAGTGAAAATATTCCTAGAGATATAGATGTCCAATGCTGCCGAGTGTGTTACTGCATTGTTGTGTACTAATGTTTTGAAAATAGGTGGACCTTTTACTGGTGTTCACTGTAGGAGGTCTCCGAAAACAATAACGTGTTTTCTGCCAAAAAGTTCTTCTTAGTCAGTTTTTAGGTCTTCTTGCATTCTGAAATGCATTAAAGCTAACATGAGACTGGAACCCATGCTTACTTCTTCTATCAGCAACACTTTCATTTGTTTCAGAATTCTACATACTTCAGCAGCAGTTTCTGTTGATTATTTGGTATATTCTAATTTGTTTTGATGTTCTACTATGAGGAGCAGGAGTCAGTGTAAAGTTACACCTCCTATGTTGTAGGCAGCTAAACTGTGGTGGCTGTTACAACAGATGAAAGTGTGTTGTTTGTTAAGACTTGTAGAAATGTGCAGATTTCTTTAATTAACAATGTTATACCAGATCCAGTTTCAGCACTTACATACAGGAGTAGAGCTTTAAAACCATGCTCAACTTCTTCAGTGACTTCCAGATAAATGGTGAGTTGTTCATCATTTAGCTGTGATTTGTGCACTGACAAGTCTTCTTCAGATTGTTTACATTGATACATCGTATTTTCAACCTCAGTCATTGCTGTTTCTGCTTCATTTAAAATGAGTGGTTCTCCAAGTGGTAATTGGCTTCCTGTAAGGGAAGGTTGACTGCCCTCAGTAGTGTCTTTATCAAGTAGAGCTTCTATTTCTTCCTCTTGTTAGTGTTCATTGTCCAACATTTCTTTGAATGCAGCTTCAAATGAGTCAGGATCACCTAATAATTCTACTTCTTTTTACCAAGGTTTAAAAAGTTGCAGTAGGGCCGTGTGCTGATGTTCTCTATGTTGCAGAGATTTAACTTTATATAATTAATTAGGCTGGGTTTGGTAGTTTCACTAGGCTTCCTTCGGAAGTTGAGACTGAATATTTGACAGTTGTGTCATCTGATGACATTGTTTTCATTGCAGTAGTTTTGGGCTATGTTGTTCAAGCAGATGTTTTCCAAAGCAGTACTTCTGTTTGGGCAGTATGTGTAAATTGTGTTTTAAAAGGTCCTTGCTGTTGAGATCATTTGTGGCTATAGTTTGTATCTCTTGGTAGTATTTAAGTACGCTTTTTTGGGATGAAGCTGGACCAAGGTTTAGCCAGAAAATGTGTTAAGATTTGCAGATAAGGCTGTGCCTGTTAAATGGTATGCAGCGTTGTAGCACTCGCATTCTCGAGGAGAGAGCATTTTCATACCAAAGCTGTACAATTTTTGTGATATTTTTTGTTTGAATATATGTCATACAAGAGTTCTTTTAGCTTTGTTTTCTCAGCTTTGGTGATATAATTGTCTGCAATGTATTGTATTTCTATATGTGCATTTCACAAAAGGGCAATGATTGCATTGCAATCATTGACGTACTTGGATGCTTTCTCCCTTTTAATGTTGTATGTGTTTTTAGGGGATTTGCCTTTTCTACTGTGTCTAACAGAAGACGTCAAGCTATTTACTTGTCCTTTTTTGAAAACTGGTCTAGCAAAGCCAAAGTGACATTTAGTATAATTTTTACCTTTGTCTTTATATTTACGTCGCTAATATTTGCCACACTTATGTTTTTGGAAGCATACAATTTGTGTATGTAGGTCACTATGTGTGGTTTCTGAAGGAATGTTGCAGGTAATGTGAACATACTGTAAAACAGTGGCATCACAGTCATGGGGCCATCTTTAATTCACAAAACACATGTGAATGTGTGGTGCTCCTCTGGATTGATATTATTTTTTTTCCAAAATAAGTGTTTTACTTCTCCAAGTGGTGGGGTCATTTCATAGCAGATGAAGTGCAGGATGGCAATGAAGCGATGGTGAAAGTACTTTGATACATTGTCAGAGTTCAGAGAAAAAAGTGCTCCTGGTGTTTTTATATTTTTGGTTTGCAGTGCGTAAGAAGTTGTGCAAGTCATCCCATGTGTATTCTGTACAACTTAAAGTAACACACCATGTGGGGGGGCCTAGGTTCCTTAGCATACAACATACATCACCATGACATCGGAACCCATATTCTTTTGTACCACGCATGTTTGCAAATAGATCTGTGATACTTGACTGCAAAACTTCATCTTTGTCTTTTATCTTTTGAAGCAGTTGGGTAGCAGACATGTTTAAACAATGAGAGCACTTTTTTAATGTGTGTGCAACTCCATACCATAGAGTTTACTTTCAAACAGGAGGTGGAAAATGTATTCTACATTTTGTCTGAATCCACGGTCTTCAGAATACATTTGTAAAAAGTGATATTCTGATGCAGTAATTTGTATGGATCTTTCATCATATCTTGCTCCTTTTCATGTAGGAAACAGTTGAGAAAAATAACTTTTAGCCCATATGCTCATTGGGAAACCTTGGCTGGATGCAATTGATATGTTTCTAATGCATCTTCTATGGTGTCTTTGGAGTGCAGTGGCTGAATTGTTTACTGATCTAAAATGTCGGCTGCATTAACAAGATCTACATGCTCAAATTGGACAGTTGGTGACAAATCTTGAATTTTCTGTATGGTTTCTCTTAAGCTTTCCTCTATGTTTATATATTTTAGATATTGTACGTCTTGTCTAACTTTGTTTAAGTCGACTCGTTGTTGCCAAATTTTGTTGTCTTTTGTCAGTATACCATTAAGTAGGGTGTGTGGGCAGTCAAACCCTAGCATCAATGTGCAAACGAGCATGTATAATGTTCGTGAATTATCCTATATGTCTCAAAAGAGTATTCATGCCAAACTTGGCACAAGATAATGTTATAGATCTGGTCTACAAAGCCACTATCCAAGAACTAAGACAAAACTATCTTTCAGGTAATTCTCCAAAAATCAGACAATTTATGTCTCCAAAAGAAAAAAAAGAAATGGACAAACTTAGCAGAAATCCAGATATTACTATCAAAAAGGAAGACAAAGGAGGCAATATTGAACTGATAAACACAACAGAATATTTCAAGTCAGCAGAAGAACACCTAAGTCAAGACAGCTGTTACGACAAACTAAGCACCAAATCCTATCGCAACTTCCCTTGGCACAGATGGGCACATTAGTGAGCCAATCTGCTCCCAGGGTGCCCAAAACCTACTGCCCCATCTATTGGGGGGCCTGCCCTATGTTTTCTGGTGGCCCCTTCCCTCTGCCCCAAATGGATGGGAGGGCATCTCATGCAGCCCTCCTGGTGTCAGATGCCCCTTCCTCTGGCCAGAAATCTGCTCCTATATGAGGTCCACGGCATCCACTTAGGGTGGGGGGACAGTGCCACCCCCCTTTTGATATAAAATATACCTGGTGGTCTAGTGAGAGCACTCCCCCAAAAAAAACATTTTTCAATTCTTTTTTATTTTTATTTTGTTGCTTTTCCCTAGGTGCAGATGGGCACCATTCTGCCCCAGGGCGCCTAACCTGCAGGTCCCATCCTTTCAGGGCCTGCCCATACATTCCTGGTGGCCCTCTGCCCCAAATGGATGGGGGGGCACCTCATGTAGTCCTCCCTGTGGGCAGATGGCCCTTCCTAGGGGCAGACATCTGCCCCCAGCGAGGGTTACATGAGGTGCCACCCATCCACTTAGGGTGGGGGAAGAGGGCCACCCTCCTTTCCATAAAACATTTACCTGATGGTCTAGGCAAGGGGGGGCACTCCCCCAGAGCCACAAATTCTTCTTTTCTTGGGGGGGGGCGGGATTTGGACATTTCCCTAGGGGAAGATGTGCACCTATCTGCCCCAGGGGGGGTCAAACCTGCAGCCTTATGTATTGGGGCTGGGGGGAGAGGGCTGCTTCCATAGTAAGCAGCCCCCTTACCACCTCCTGCATCACAAACACATCCTTTGTGTTGCAGAGGCATTGCTGGCTGCGGATCTAGTGATCTGTGCCCGACCCACAACCAGCAATGACTCCCAAAACGGTGGTGTTCGAACGGGGAGAGTCTCCCCTTTACAACGACAACTCCCTTGATCTCAATGGCTCTGTGAAGTCAGAGATCGAGGGAGAAGGAGAAGGGCACCCACCTTCTCTGTTCATCGCGGCAGCCGAAAATGGCTGACAACGGATGCCGACATGAAACTGAAAGCAAATTCTTTTTTTTTCTTTTTTTTGACTAAGTTTGATTTTATGAATTGTTTCTTTCTTGTTTGTTTATTTATTTTTCCTCCTCCTCCTCCTTTTGCTTTGCTTTCATTTGCCTGACCCATTTGATTGCTTTGTGATAGAAATATGGAAACGTTGACTATTGGTATGGTTGTAAAAGGTTATGTTTATCAAATACAAGAAAAAAAGAAGAAAAAAAAAGAATTTGCTTTCAGTTTCACGTCGGCATGCGTTATGCATGCCGACGTGAAACTGAAAGAAATCCAATGCCCTGGACGTGAGGAAGAATTTCCTCCTCACATAGCCCAGGGATTGGATTTAAGTTTTGTGCGATCCCTGCTTTGCAGGGATCGCACAAAATAGAGTACCAGAAAGGACCAGCTATCTCATCCTTGGCAACACGTAGGTAATGTCAAGGATGAGATAGCTCATCCGTGGCACTTAAGGAGTTAAGTTCTTATGCAACATCTACATGGCATCCTGGGCATTGGGTTTAAAATCTGTCCGCTATTGCCATGCAATATGATCTCTCCAGGACAACCCGCTTCGTATCAAAAAGATTGCTCTGCATTGGCATGTGGAAGAAGAAGACAGAAACCAGACTCCTTTTAATGTGGCTCTAAATGGTAGAAGACATTCCCGCCAAACCCCAGGCAAAGGGGGACATTTGAACATTCAGAAAGGCACATGAAACCTTATTGTGAGCCCAGACTTTGCTTCTTATGCATAAATATTGCCTATTTCCATACCGAGTGACCACATGGTCAGAAGCATCACTCTTTAAAGGTTAAACTCATTTATTTTGTGGAGCTCATTCAAAATGTGACAAAGAAGGCTTTCTTTGGTCTAAGTGTATTAATTCCAGGAATACAGCATTGTGGCATAAAACCGAGCATTATATCTGATTCCCCATTGAATTCCATAGATCACCTCACCACTATTGTACCCCCATGTTCTGATGTGATTCACTGTGTGGAGCAATACAAAGCCCTAGTAAGTGACTGTTCATGTACAGGTAGGTCCTGTCAGATGGGAGTGGCGCTGAATAGGCAAGTGCCAAACAAACAGACACCAAAACGTTAGCTCTGGTGTCAGAGCAGGAGCGTGCCCTTCGCAGGCTTTTCTCACACCTTTATTACTTTGTCCACGTGACGCGGGTCGCGTGGACATCACATCCCTTTCCAACTTTAGATAAACAAACAAAAAAACAAACAAACAAACACACAACAATGTCTTTGTTTCTTGGTAGTGTTCACCACACACAGGCGATCATCCTTGGCTACGAGTGTAGATGACATTCAGGATGTACCCTTGAAGTCAGGTGGATGGTATAAGTCTTCTACAGAGCGAAGATCGTTCATTTTATTCTCGATGTGGAGTGGTGTTCTGAACAGGCTCTTATCCTCCTCCCTTGGTGTTAGATGCCCTTGGTGTGGGTCGTCCTCCAGTTGGTGTGGATTGTCTTCTTGTTCTTTTTCGGGTGATGTCCTTGTCGCTGAGGGACGAGCTATTGCAGGTTCTCGGCTTCCTGGAGATTCTTCCCTTAGGTCTGGAGGGGTCTGTTGGAAGTGAGATACATTTAGGGTCACATTCTCGAGCCCTCATGTGGCAGCAGCGAGTCCATGGTCTCTGTGAGTGATTGTCCAGGGGAGAGACTCATAGGGGAGGGACGCCTTCCCTTTTTGCACTTGCTTCCTCACAGGTCGCTTGGGTTTGCCCTCCGGACTTTATCTTCTTTGGCGTTACGTTCCTGTCTTCGGCATTCCATTAGTTCGAGATCCACTAGTGGTGGCTTCCACAAGTGGTGTAGAGGTAGGCTTGCCTGAATGGGTACCCCAAACATCAAGGCTGCAGCGCTCACTTGGGTTGCCAAATGCGTTTTGTCAGTAAGCCGGGAGGAACCTGTAGAATTCGGGTAGCCAGGGGCGTCTCTTGTCTTTTGCAATCCTCACTTTTTTTTGATGGAGGCCATTAACCTCTCAGCATCCCCATTGTCTTGGGGCCAGTATGGGGTGACGTGGTGGTGCTTGATTCCGAGGCTGTCAACGAATCGCTTAAATTAAATTCCTTGCTTGTGAAGGGTGAGCCATTGTTACTTCTTATGGAGTTAGGTATGCTATGAATTGCAAACATCTTCTCTAGCGTAGTGGTAACTGATGCAGCATCTGTTGAGTGAACTGGCTCCACTTCGGGGCATTGGGTGTACTTGTCAAGGGCCACCAAGAGGTATGCTTCATTGGCGATGGTGCACAAATCGATGGTATCCCAGCAACATTCGCTTCTCGGGGAACAGGAAATAGGTTCAGGGGGTCCTGGCCATCGTGTCGCCAGGCATGCTCTGCAGGTTTCCAAAAGGCGCATGACCTTCTGTTGTATGTTTGGCATCCACACACAGGATTTGAGTGGCCTTCATGTGCCAGTTTGAGAGCTTGTTCCTGGAGAGTGGTTGGCAGTATTATGCAGTGTCCTTTGAGGATGAGGCCTCAAGCATCACCGACAGTTCATGGCATATTCCAAATGATGATTGTATAATTTCTTGTGCCTGGAGGGTCTTCTGAGAAACTGCTGTGGGGAACATTTTCCACTCTCACATCAGGATTGTTTTCTTTGCTAGTTGGAGCCAGGGATCTTTATCGGTATCCTCCATGATTTCCTTGATTTTCATGGTTTTGGGCTTGGCACATGCTATAACTTGGCACACATGTTCTTCGCTCTCTACTTCGGTTCTGTGGTGCTGGCAGGCCGGGGGTGTCACGACAAGAAGTCTGCAGAGTTGTCGATTACGGCCCGATACTGTACCTCAAGATCAAATTCTTGCAGCTGGAGCATCCAGCGTTCAATCCTAGCTGGGTGACGTGGTGTTGATCCTTTGAATATGGAGACCAGCGGCTTGGGGTCCATCAGCGCTTTTACAGCATGTCCGAGGATGAACACATGGAATTGCTTGCATCCCCATATAATTTCTAATGCCTCTTTTTCAATGTGAACATAGTTCCATTCAGTCGGGGTGAGCACTCTGCTCGCAAATGGAATGGGGACTACAGTTCCGACCTTGTCTGTTTGGGTGAGGACTGCCCCAAGCCTTACCGGGCTGGCATCCACAAGTAGTTCTGTGGTATCTGTTGTGTCAATAAATGCCATGGTGGCATCACTGCAGAGAGAGTCTTTGATTCTCTGAAAGGCTTTTCCTGTGTCTGTCCCCACTCCCATGTTGTTTTTGTTTTCGTGAGCTCTCGTAGAGGAGTGGCGATGGTGGCCACATCGGGTTGAATCGACCACAATAGGTCGCCAACCCTAGAAAACTCCTAACCTCTGTTGCTGTAGTTGGGGCTTGTGTGTTTTTGATGTCTAGAGCTTTCCCTGGGTCGGGTGACACACCCTTCTGGTTGAAGATGTAGCCAAAAATGCTTAATGTGGACTTCCCAAATTTACACTTTTCTTCGAGCAGCGTTAAACCCGACACTTCAAGCCTCTGCAAGATAGATGCTAACCAATTGTTGTGTTCTTTTTTGGTTTTGCCATAGACCAATATGTCATCGATGACATTCGTGACTCCTGGAAGATCTTGTAGTACCTTGTGTATCTCATGTTTGAAATCTTCAGCAGCCGAAGATATGCCAAAGTAAAGACGGCAGTACCTTCGTAGCCTTAGATGTGAAGAAAATGTTGTGATGTAGCGTGATTCTTTCGCCAGGCAAATTTGATGCTAACCTGACCGTAGGTCAAGTTTGCTGAAGATGGTGGCGCCAGTCAGATCCACAATCAGCTCATCTATTGTTGGTTTTATATGTCTTTCTCTCCCTATCGCAGCACTCGGTCGGCGCATGTCGATGCATATGCACACCGCCTGGGACTGTTTTGGCTTCCATGTTACTACCATGGGTGAGACCCAAGGGGTGGGCCATGTGGTCTTTTCAATGATCTGGAGGTCTTCAAGTTTGTTTAGCTCTGCTTTGACCACTGCCCTCATGTGGAAAGGTACTCTCCGATGCTGTACTATTCTGGGGACAATGTTGAGTTTTACTGACCTTCCTTTGAGGCATCCAATGCCCTTGAACAGTTTCTTGTGTTTTGCTAACAATTGATCAATTTCTTTGGACTGGATGGCATAATTGAATTGTATGAGTTCCAGTCGTTCTGCTGTTGGGCATCTGAGCAGGGTCTCTATGCCAGCATCCACGACATGAATACGAGTTTTGCAGTCTTTCCCCTGGTTTGTGAGAACTGTCTTGAAATACTCCTCTATGGGTAGTGGCTTTTTGCAGCCATAAGCATACAGCAGTATGGGTTTCCGCCGACGGGGGATAGTCTGGGAACAAACTTGTCACATTTGGTCGTTGGCATGACATTCACCGTAGCCCCTGTGTCGATCATCATCCTCACAGGGATTTCCCCTACTGTCACGATGCAGCTGTGTCGGGACTTGCTGTCACTGGCTTGCTTGCCATGTGTGGGATTGACTGCTGATATGATATAGACCTTTTCCTGTTGTGTCTCCCTTTGCCTATTGCGTAGTGTGGGGACTGTTCTCTTCTTGACTATCTGTCATCGCTGCTGTTGGCATCTTCTTCTATTGCTTGGGCCTGACCTTTTCTGGTTTCTCGGGTCTTGCCTGTTTTTCTCCACCGTCGGAAGTCGCGCTGCTCTGGTTGGCATGTTGGTGTGTTGTGTGGTCTTGCCTTCTTCCTCCAGTCCTGGGTATTTTTCTAATCTTTGGGTCTCTAGGAGCCCCTGCCCACCGAGGAGTAGTGGTTTACCTTGCCGCATTTGTAGCAGGTTGTGCTGTATGCCGGACAAGGTCTCCCTTGTGTAGATGTCCAACACACCATGGGCAGCTCTTTGGGCGTGTTGCTGATGGCTCTTTTTGGGGCTTGCGTTGCCGTAGGGCATTAACAGTTGTCATACTTTTGCGGGGCGTTTCGGAGTCCAGAGAAAAGCGGCTGATTATTTGTTTCATCTCAGACACATGTTAGTCTGTTCTTTCCCTTAGTCGACCCATAGACAGGATGGTGTCCAGCGGGAGGTCTGTCTCCGAAATGATAGATCTTCTGAGTTTTTATGAGAATAGGCCATGAATTACCTGTAGCCTCACAGAAAATTCTTTGTTCGGAAAATCACAGATGATGGCCATTTCTCGTAGTCTGCTGTGGAAGTCGTCAATGCCTTCCTGCGGGCGTTGCCTAGCCTGACTCATTTTTAACTTTTCAAAATCAGGGCTGATCTTGAGTTTGAACTTCCTGGTGAGGATGTCTTTCGCTGTCTCATAGTCATCCTCTGTACTTCTGTTTGCGAGAGCATTGAACAGTCGGAGGGTCATGGTTCCAAGGTTGAGCATGAGGAAGGTTCTTTTCTTCTCCTCGCTGGTGATGTCACGTTCTTTGATGCTTAGCTCGAATGGCTGGAACTAGAGCTCCCAGCGGAGTCCTGTTGGGGAACCAAAAGGTTGAAAAGGTTGCATGAAAGTCCCTTGTGTGGTGTCTAGCCATATGCTTGTGTTGGGGTTTTGGCCTTGTTGCCTCTGGGGAGTTGCTGTTTTGTCATCTCCCATGTTGTGAGGTGCACTATGATTGCTTGCTGTATGTCTTTTGTTGTGCACTAGTAGCGAGTTCACACTTTCTGGTACTGTTGTTGGAGCCCACTTGTGTTACAGTGGCTGTGTGTGTGGTATTATCCCAGTTTGCTGACTACAAAAGAATATTTAAAAAAACCTTGCCTGAGGGACATATATTAAGGTTTGTGCTCTTTGTTGTGCCTTTGCCGTTTATTATGGGTGCATTTGGGGCTGTGGCCGTTCTTCAGAGCTCTATGGCAGCTCTACACAATGTGAAAACTTTCTCTGCGTGTTAAAAATGTTTTTGTGCAGTGCTTGGGGCTTGTGCAGTCTTTCCGTTTATTTCAGTCACAGGCACCGCGGCCTGTGAAGCAAATGCGTGACTATCACTGGGCCCCTCGTATGAGTTTGGGCCTAATGGGAAACCTGTTGCTGGGAGCCGTGTGCACTCAGGATGGAGAGATTTTTTTTTCTTTACTTGACGCACGGCACAGTTGGGAGCACTACTTCTGGTGATGTTCTTTTTTTTCTGTGAGAAAACAAATATTTCCCCGTTTTCTTCACTTGCTGTGCGGCGAGATTGGTGCACTTCTGGTGATGTTTTTTTTTTCTTTTTCCTGCTCTGACACCAAGGCACCCAGTTATGAAGGCGCGATAAACATCTGCGAGCCCTGCGGGTGCTCGGGCGCAGAGGCAGAGCGAGGCGTTACTGTCGCTCAGGCACTATGAGTGGGTGGGCGTGACCCGAGTCAGCGGCCCTGGCATGCCTGGAGCGTGGTGTGAGGTGGCGTGGTCTGCCGCTGCCGGGCTGTGCTGGTTGGTATTCTACTTCCTCCTCGTCACCAGTGTGATGTTTAGGGCCCAACTCGGAGGCCGGCCCTGTCAGGTGGGAGTGGGGCTGCGCAGGCGAGCGCCAAACAAATGGACACCAACACATTAGCTCTGGTGTTAGGGCGGGAGAGTGCCGCAGGCTTTCGCAGGCTTTTCTCACACCTTTATTACTTTGCCCACGTGACGCGGTTCGCGTGGACATCATACTGGCCAGGCCCCACTGAGCTGGCTCTCTGTACGTTTGCGCTTGGAGTTCCATGACTCTGGACTTGAATTTACATACAAATGGATTCTCTGTCTACCTCTAACCACCCTACAGATGCCATTTCCTGTACCACTGACTCTCCCCACCTTCTTTCCCTGTGGCTCCCTCGAGGTGAGTAGATTTCCATGTTGGCTCACTATGAATCATTGAGGAAATTATGATTTGTAAAACTGAAAGTGTAACACCGTCTCTCTAAATTAACTATAGTGTGCTTCTTCTAGGCTATATATATATATATATATATATATATACTTTTCTTGCATTGTAAACATGCTTGATTGTTCACTGAGGGGGCTATAGCCCTGGGTCTTTTGGTTGTAGTTCCAGATAGAAATGTATGGGCTACCACCAAAAGGCAAGCTAGGCCCGAGTCCTGACAGTCCCAACATTAGTGCAGCCGCAGATATTTTCTAGACCTAGCAACACCCCTGAGCGCCACTGCAGAAATAATGTTGAATTTATTCGCAGTTGCTTCATTTTCACTGCCTGGAATCCGCCAATCTGTTTTTTTTCCTTATGTGAAACTACCTCAGTATCTAGTGGGACTTGTTCTCTAGAGTTTACTGCGCCAAGCCATTGCACATGCTATTCCTGCTTCCCTGAGAGGCGTTGATCATATATTATAATTAGAAATTTCTATAGCACAGCCCTCCGAAAAAAATGGCCTTGCCTGTGCTCAAATAAGCCGATACATAAATAAATAAACAAACGCACACAACTGTGTCTGTCAGAAGAACGTCTGTTTCCCCCTCCCCCAGGGCATCCCTGTTCTCAGAGAACTTCTGCGACAGAGAAGCACATCTGGGTAATGTTGAGCATTATCACAGAAGAATATCGAACGTGTTAACCATCATTTGCTGGGATTTCCCTAAACATGTGCAAATGAGGCAAGCTGTCCTGCTAGTGTTAAAGAACGCTCATGGAGTGCACTTTCAGCTAAACTAAAGCCTCAAAATAAAGAATATAGCACATCCTACAGTACATTAGATAGTGTTGTAATTATTATCTAAATGTGAAGTTGCATTCAGCATAGTCCATTGTCCCATCCACTTTCCTTATGAATGTCAACGTGTAAAGCAAGGAAATAGCAACATTTAACCGACATTTCCATTCCATTTAGATTAAGCTAAACATGAAGGCATTTGAAGTCTCCACGACTGATGCCAGGGGGCCAAACCCCGTTATCGCGTGTGACTCGCAATGTTGTTCTTTGTGGCAGACATGAATTTACATCAGAAATTAGCCTGATAGTGGAATGTGCTATCACATTGCTGGCAGAACGCGTTTCCAGTGGCACAGCACGCGAACGAGGAAGCAGTGGAGTACATTTGCTGAACATGTTGGGGGGACATGACATGTAAAGGAAAGGTGCTCCTGCCAAATGAATGGGGAAAAAATGGTGTGCCATCAAAGTTGGGGGGGGGGGCAAACATCCTTGTCCCTCCCTAAAATTACGCCCATGGGCGAAAGAACCTTAATTGAATTTGCAATGGTCCGCGGTAGACATCAAAATAACATACGATAGTGAAGGTCGGTCACTAGCAATGCCACTGTGATACTTTATATGCACCCTTCATTTCCTCATTAACAAATACGGCTTATAGTGCCATTCTCAGAGCCAACTAAACGTATCAACGAATACTTCCAACACGTGATTGTGTATTGGCTCCCACATGTGTATACACTAACACAATAGTGCCTCTTTAGTTATAGGTACGTTTGTGGCTAGTAGCTCTGGTGAATATAGTGATGTAACTTTAAGAGACGTGATGGAGTGACGGAAATCCACTGCGTAAATAAAAGGGGCGTCACCGCGTCAGCACGCCAGTGCATGAGCGGAGCCCGGATGGTACACACCTGTCTCCATGTCCTCTGTAGGTGGGGGGTGTTCTCCGGCTCCCGCACTGCGCTTGGAGCCTACAACAATGGCGACAAGGAGGTTGGCCTGCACAGACCTACGTGCTCGGTCAAGGAAATCATTCCTGAGGCCTCGTGGTGGATGCAAGGTTGAACAGGAATTCATTCCACTTGCTGGGCCATGATTTGAAGGTGATGCAAACCCTGCACCGCCCGCCATCTCGGAGGTCGCAGCTCATTAACGAAAGTGTGTCATGATCTCTGCTTCCAAAAGGTCAGGGTTTTCCCAACTCCCTTGGAAGCAGATCCATAACCCAGGTTCCGAGTGCCAACCAGTCCCAATTGGGACCTTTTGGACCCAGTCCTGGCGCCAGTGGCACCAGGCTCATAAATATGCCCAGTCCCAGCGCTGGAAGCGCCGGGCTCATAATGCTTGGGTGGACTTACCTGCAGCAGACCATGCTGCTTACTTGCCTGCCAGTTGAGCCTCTGATCCTCTTCTGTTTGGAACTACTTTTCCTGTTGGGTGGGGCAGGAGCCACTCCCTAGATTCAGAACACTGGAACTCTTCTGGAAAGCAGGAACTCTTTTCTTACCTAGGCGTGGCTGTGGAAGGAGACACTGAAGCACTACAGGAGGCTATTTAAACCACACCCGATGGATGAATCTTGCTTTGCGTTATTCTGCATCCTCTGCAGCAGAACGCTCATTGTGTCTTCTGCATCTGATCCTGGGCCTAAGGAAAAAGGCTTACCATCCTGAATCCAGTCTTCAGCAACACCTATAAAGACAAGAAAGAACAGGTTAGCATTACGGTCTTCAGTGACAGCTCTTCACTTACCTGGTCCATCGGCTGTCACCAACGCCTCGCGCTGCATTCCGGCATCTGAAAGACAAAGGCTTACCTACTCTTCGTGCGCTCCGGGGGTCTTCACACTGCATTCCGGCATCTGAAAGACAAACGCTTACCAACTCTTCGCACGCTCCGGAGGCCTTCGGCGCTGCATCCCGCATCTGAAAGACAAAACAAGGTGCATTTAAAGACATTGGGGAACTTTAATACTCACGTGCCATTACTCCTTTCCACATCTAACCCAGTGGGTATTCCGGCACCCTGCAGCCGCTCCGAACTTGTACCTGCAAAATAAAAAGACAGTTAGAGCGCATCGTGAAGCAGGCAACAAGCGCTTACTTACGTGCTTCCAGGCGCTTCTATTCATCACACGGGCTCCATCTTCAACTCACTTCAGCCCGTCATCCGCCATTGCCGGAACCCTGCAAAACAAGAAACATCATTACTAAAGACTTTAAAGACATTAGAATTACTCGAAACTTACCGTTCGTGCAGTAAACGACGGACAGCAGTCCTCTGAAGTCAAGAGGCCTGCTCCCCTTATCCAGTGAAGAAACTGGTTACAGCACCCTGCCCCGAGGCAGATGGAGAGCACGGCGTTCACTTACCTAAGGTGAGAGCGTTAACCTTTGGGGTTCTACAGGAGAAGAGAAAGGGAAGAAGAGAGAGACATTCAATAACCCAGTTCCTTAATCCCATATTTTCTATCTGCAGACATCTTACCCTTCGAGTCAGACATACAGTGCACAGAGGTCCAGCCCAAAGAGCCAGCCGTGTGTTACACATCACCTTTGAAGATACGGTATACGCCCAGTCAAGACCGGTGCCTCTACGGGAATCAGGTGAGCGTTACAGAACGCAAAGCCTACCACAAAACTCACGTCCAGGCGCTATGGAAACCTCGGATACCGACCAGCTAGCCCAGTTACTTGGGGAACTAAGGGCAGAAGTGCATGCAGCCCGTCAGGAAACGAACGCTCTAAGAAGGGAACTGATTATTTCCAAGGAGCGAACAGATGATCTCGCTAGACAATTGCTACAGTCACAAGCCGGACAGACCCCGTTACCCGCATCTGGGGGAAATCTTCCTTCTACATCCTCTATGAATCCAGTGCAGATCAACCTACCTGGGAATGTACCTCTGGCTCCGCCCGAACGATTTTCTGGTGACCCAAAGAGGTTTGCAGTATTTATCAATCAGTGCCGGTTGCATTTCTTATGCTGGCCAGCAGCCTTTCCAACTGATCAAGCTAAAGTAGCTTTCGTGCTTTCGTACCTTAGTGGCAATGCGGCAGACTGGTCGATCCCTCTAGTAAATCAAGATGATCCGGTCCTCCATGATTTTCAAGCTTTTCAGCTCTGTATGGAAAAACTGTTCGCAAGACATTCACAGGTGCAGGCCTTGGACAATGAGCTTCTTTCGTTGCGACAAGGTAATCAAGACCTTTTGGCTTATATTGCGTCTTTCAACAGACTGATAGTGGAAACTCAATGGCCTGAGGACAAAAGGATTGCGCTGTTTTATAGAGGTCTACGTGGAGAGCTCAAAGATGTGTTAGCCCAAGTAGTGAATCCCCCACAAGATTGTTCGGACTATATAGACTTAGTCGTTCAAATAGGTCACAGACTGCAGAACAGGAAGGCCGATCATTCCAAGTTTGATGCTCGAGTATTTTCCAAACCGCCAACTCCTTCCAAAGGAGTAGACTCCGGGGAACCCATGCAAATAGGGGGTCTGAAAGGTCCTCTAACACAAAAGAAGCGGGAAAGGAGAAAACAGTTGCAATTATGCCTCTATTGCGGAAACTCAGGGCACTTTCTTCGAGACTGTCCGGTGAAACGTGCCAAGAAGGCAGTAGGAGCTGCAGTTACCAAAGTTACAAACTCTGAGCAGGGAAACGACCTCGCCCGACAAGAATAGAGGTCCTCTTGCCGAGGGTGAAAACCAGTTCCGTGACCTCGCATTTCGTGATACCTTGGTCCTCATTAGCCCTGATAATCCGTATCGATTACATGCAATTGAAGCTTACGTCGACAGCAGTGCCATCGGCAATTATGTGGATCATGAAATGGTTTTGACGATGAATCTAACTCTTTGTCCCAAGGCTGTAAAGGACGTCATTACTACGGTGGATGGTACGGAGATAGCCTCCGGGCCAGTAACGCATACCACTCAAGAGGTGACGCTAGTAAGTCAAGATGGACACCATGAGAAGATCGTGTTCGATGTGATCAAGTCCCCTCAGTTTCAGATTATTCTAGGAATACCTTGGTTAGAGAAACACAATCCTCTGATCGATTGGCGAGCAAGAACGGTCCAGTTTACAGAATGTGTCTCTACTTGTCACCCTCCACCTGGTGTTGCACTGGCAGCAATTTCTTCAGAGACTCCCCAGTTACCTCCCGAATACCTAGAATACCAAGATGTTTTCCGGAAGGATCAGGCTAACTCTCTACCTCCTCATAGGTCTTATGACTGCCAGATAGACCTAATACCTGGATCTACTCCTCCTTGTAGTAGAATTTATGCCCTCACCGAGCCTGAGAACCTTCACCTTCGACAATACCTGGATTAATACCTGGCAAATGGGTTTATTCGTCCTTCCAAGTCCCCTGCTTCTTCAGCTTTGTTCTTCGTTCCAAAAAAGGAAGGAGACCTTAGAACTTGTATAGATTATCGCTCCCTGAACCAGATCACCGTTAAGAATAGATATCCGTTACCTTTGATCCCTGAACTCCTGGACCAAGTCAGAAAAGCATGCATATATACAAAGCTGGATCTTAGAGGAGCTTACCACTTGGTACGAGTAAAAGAGGGCGATGAATGGAAGACGGCCTTCGCACCAAGTATGGGCTATTTGAATATCAGGTCATGCCCTTCGGACTTTGCAATGCCCCGGCCGCCTTTCAATATTTTATGAACGATGTCCTCAGAGAGCTCATAGATGTGTGTGTTGTTGTTTACATTGACGACATCCTCGTTTATTCTTCATCGGAATCTGAACATCGGAAACACGTGAAAATTGTCCTCGAAAGATTGCGTCAACACAAACTTTTCGCTAAGTTGGAAAAATGTGTTTTCAACGTGACTGAAGTTGAATTCTTGGGATTCATATTATCACCTGGCGGAGTGCGTATGGATTCAAAGAAGGTCGATGCAGTTCTGAAATGGCCATCACCATCCTCCGTAAAAGGTGTGCAAAGCATGTTAGGCTTCGCTAACCTTTACCGCAGGTTTATCCCCGAATTCTCTCGGATAGTCCAGCCCATCACTGCCTTGTTAAAGAAAAACAAACGTTTTGAATGGTCTACCGAGGCGGAACAAGCTTTCCAGGATTTGAAGACTAAATTTATCTCTGCACCAATCTTAAAACACCCTCGCCCTGAACTCCCCTACATCGTGAAAACTGATGCTTCAAGCCTTGCCATGGGGGCAGTTCTATCACAAAAGGACCCGGTAACCAATCAGTTGCATCCCGTGGCATTTTGGTCCCGCAAATTCTCGCCTCCTGAAATCAATTACACGATTACTGACAAGGAACTTCTGGCTATCAAGTCTGCCTTTAAGGCTTGGCGGCATTATCTGCTGGGGGCCCGACACACCGTTACTGTGATTACGGATCACCGAAACCTGCAATATTTGAAAACCGCAAAAGCCCAATCCTCTAGACAACTCCGTTGGGCATTATTCTTTGCCGAGTTTGACTTCATAATTACCTATCGACCTGGTACAAAGAACGGTAAAGCTGATGCCCTTTCTCGGATGGGAGTGGAAGAACACTTGATCAACCCTAAACCTGTACCAATCATTCCCGAACAAAGAATTCTGGGTGTAATCGCCACAGAATCCATAGAGGAAGTTAAGGATAAAGCCAGGCAACTTGTAACTCCAACAGACATACAGAATTGGCATCTGCAGGGAAAGGACTTTGCAGTAAAGGACAACTTATTGTATTTCCAAGAACGATTATACCTACCCAGCACAGATTTACAGAAAAAAGTAATCTCTTGTTATCACGATTCTTTAATGGAAGGACATCCCGGTATGGCCAAGACCTCAGAAAAGATCAAGCGCTACTTCTGGTGGCCGTCTTGGAAAAAAGATATCAGAGACTTTATAATGTCCTGTGGAGTATGCGCCCAAAACAAGAGTCAAAAGGAAAGACCAGCAGGCCTCTTATGCCCTATTGACATCCCACCTCGCCCTTGGCATAAGCTTTCTATGGACTTCATCACCGATCTACCTCCATGCTCCGGATACAATACGATTCTAGTAATCGTGGACTTATTCTCCAAGATGGCGCATTTCATTCCGCTCAAAGGCTTGCCAACAGCAGCAACTCTGGCCCGAGAATTTCTCGAAAACATCGTCCGACTGCACGGTTTTCCTTCGGTTCTAATTTCGGATCGAGGTAGTCAATTTATTTCTCATTTTTGGCGAAGTTGCTGTCGGTCGGCTCAAATTGATGTAAGACTATCGACCAGTCACCACCCTCAGACCGACGGACAAACCGAGAGGACCAATCAAACTCTGGAACAGTATTTACGCTGCATGCTGCAACAAACTGAAAAAACTTGGAAAGACATCCTTTGGATAGCCGAATATGCCTACAATAACTCTGTCCATTCGGGAACTGGGAAAACCCCGTTTTTTCTTTTGTACGGCAGTCACCCTCGAACCTCGGAGTTGGATCCCCTCCAAGATCTTGAAACACCAGCAGTAGACTACCTGCATTCTACAATCACCCAAGCCTTTAAGGAAGCTGTTTCTCACCTTGAAAGGGCTAAAGAACAATACAAGAAAGGAGCAGATCAACATCGGAAGGAAGCCCCTCAATATCAAGTAGGGGATCAAGTCTGGTTATCCACCAAATATCTACCTCTAAAAGGGCCACGCACATTCAACCCAAGATACCCTGGTCCCTATTCCGTCACTACCATAGTAAACCCAGTAGCGGTCAAGTTGGACTTGCCCCCGCACATGAAGATACATCCGGTCTTCCACGTCTCTCTATTAAAACCCGTGCAACCTCAAACCTGACTAACTAAATCTCCAAAACCTATCCTAGTTGATGGAGAACTCGAGTTTGAAGTCAAAAGCATTCTGGACTCCAAGGTCTCCAAATCTAAACTATTTTACCTAATTGACTGGAAAGGCTACGGCCCCCAAGAGAGATCCTGGGAACCTGCTGAATATGTCCACGCTCCTCGCCTAATCAAAAGATTTCACCGAACATTTCCTGACAAGCCAAAACCCCCGGAGAAGCCCGGTTTGGGAGGGGCCTTGAGGGGGGGTACTGTCATGATCTCTGCTTCCAAAAGGTCAGGGTTTTCCCAACTCCCTTGGAAGCAGATCCATAACCCAGGTTCCGAGTGCCAACCAGTCCCAATTGGGACCTTTTGGACCCAGTCCTGGCGCCAGTGGCACCAGGCTCATAAATATGCCCAGTCCCAGCGCTGGAAGCGCCGGGCTCATAATGCTTGGGTGGACTTACCTGCAGCAGACCATGCTGCTTACTTGCCTGCCAGTTGAGCCTCTGATCCTCTTCTGTTTGGAACTACTTTTCCTGTTGGGTGGGGCAGGAGCCACTCCCTAGATTCAGAACACTGGAACTCTTCTGGAAAGCAGGAACTCTTTTCTTACCTAGGCGTGGCTGTGGAAGGAGACACTGAAGCACTACAGGAGGCTATTTAAACCACACCCGATGGATGAATCTTGCTTTGCGTTATTCTGTATCCTCTGCAGCAGAACGCTCATTGTGTCTTCTGCATCTGATCCTGGGCCTAAGGAAAAAGGCTTACCATCCTGAATCCAGTCTTCAGCAACACCTATAAAGACAAGAAAGAACAGGTTAGCATTACGGTCTTCAGTGACAGCTCTTCACTTACCTGGTCCATCGGCTGTCACCAACGCCTCGCGCTGCATTCCGGCATCTGAAAGACAAAGGCTTACCTACTCTTCGTGCGCTCCGGAGGTCTTCACACTGCATTCCGGCATCTGAAAGACAAAAGCTTACCAACTCTTCGCACGCTCCGGAGGCCTTCGGCGCTGCATCCCGCATCTGAAAGACAAAACAAGGTGCATTTAAAGACATTGGGGAACTTTAATACTCACGTGCCATTACTCCTTTCCACATCTAACCCAGTGGGTATTCCGGCACCCTGCAGCCGCTCCGAACTTGTACCTGCAAAATAAAAAGACAGTTAGAGCGCATCGTGAAGCAGGCAACAAGCGCTTACTTACGTGCTTCCAGGCGCTTCTATTCATCACACGGGCTCCATCTTCAACTCACTTCAGCCCGTCATCCGCCATCGCCGGAACCCTGCAAAACAAGAAACATCATTACTAAAGACTTTAAAGACATTAGAATTACTCGAAACTTACCGTTCGTGTAGTAAACGATGGACAGCAGTCCTCTGAAGTCAAGAGGCCTGCTCCCCTTATCCAGTGAAGAAACTGGTTACAGCACCCTGCCCCGAGGCAGATGGAGAGCACGGCGTTCACTTACCTAAGGTGAGAGCGTTAACCTTTGGGGTTCTACAGGAGAAGAGAAAGGGAAGAAGAGAGAGACATTCAATAACCCAGTTCCTTAATCCCATATTTTCTATCTGCAGACATCTTACCCTTCGAGTCAGACATACAGTGCACAGAGGTCCAGCCCAAAGAGCCAGCCGTGTGTTACACATCACCTTTGAAGACACGGTATACACCCAGTCAAGACCGGCGCCTCTACGGGAATTAGGTGAGCGTTACAGAGTGCTGGTGCACCTCCAGGGATCATTTTTGGAATGCCACTTGGGTGCAAATATATGAGACACCACAAATAACATGCTGTCAAAGAAATCATGTGAAAAGTAATATAAAGGATGCAGGGATTTGTTTTTTAAAACGAAAATTTTGATAGTACCATCCAAGTTTGTCTGTGAGGAAGATACCTGGCTCCATATACATCTCTCAGGTGGCAACCCTATTCAAAGGGGTTTCAGACTGCCTGGTTGTGGCTCTCAATCCCAAGAGGGGTGCCTGTGCATTCAGTTTGGACATTTTGCCCTGGTGTGATAGACCATTGTCATGGATGGAAATCAAGGGAATGTGCCAGTGTCTGCAGCAGCCATTTGAGGGGT
The DNA here is from genome assembly GCF_040938575.1 of Ambystoma mexicanum. Taxonomy (NCBI): domain Eukaryota; kingdom Metazoa; phylum Chordata; class Amphibia; order Caudata; family Ambystomatidae; genus Ambystoma; species Ambystoma mexicanum. The sequence continues at coordinate 1,077,375,740 of NC_090935.1, read as the reverse complement.
GCAAGGGCCCAGACAGCAAGGTTCCCTGGCACCAATTCCTGAATTTGATACATCTGGTGCGCCACCTAGCCTGGGACCCAGGTGGAACCTATGGGAAGAGCGTCTGGAAATGTATTCTAAACCCATGGGGCAAGTGAATGACCAGGCGATGATGTCAACCTTAATCTATGCTGCTGGCCCTGGGCTGCACAAAAGGGCTGCACAAAATATTTAAGACTCTGAGGCCAGTTGATTGATTGATTGATTGATATTTTATTTCTATCGTGCTCATACACAAGTGTTTCAGAGCGCGACCAGGCAGGGAAAGGGAACAGGGGAGAACAAAAAACAACGATCTTACTAGGCCCAGTGACATTGAGAACGTGCAAGTGCAGGGTAGAGGGACAAGGGGGAGAAGTGCATGGAAGGGGGAACAAAAGGAGAGTGCGGAGCGAGAAGGAAAAAAAAATAAAAATAATAATAAAATAATAAATAAAAAGGCAACAAACAAGTGGAGTGCAGCCAGCAAGTGTTGACGACTCTTATCAAGCAGTGAAAATATGTTTGACAGAACACTTCCTGCCACTAGTGAACCTAGACTATGAGAGGTCTGTCATAAGTGCAGCAAAACCGAAAGATGATGAATCACTAAACAGTTTCCATGGTCGGCTCAGGCGACTAGCATTCACACGAGCTTGGGACAATGAAGAGAGCATGGTTCGCCGTCAGCTAATTAAGGGCTGAGTGTTGGGAAAGATGAGATGCCAGGTACTAAGAGAACCAGGCTTGACCCTGACACGCATTCTGGAAATAGGACACTCATAAAAGGTAGCAGACAGGAGAGCATCAAAGATGGATGCAGCAATACGAACATTAAACACTGATGAAGTATGCGCTGTGGGGCGCCAAAAAGGAACAAGACCGTTCAAAAAAGAGTGTGGGTCCTCACAAAGAAAAGGGACCAGAGCTGCCCATACCATGTACATAGTGTTTATATGATCTCCCACACATAGTGTCACATGAAGGGACACACGTGTGGGAGATGCGGAGCGCCTGACCGTTTTGCACGGATGTGCAGAGCTCCAGTGCATGTGCTGATGCCAAAGGGCCCCATCAAGATAGGCCCAGTGATACAGACACGTGCCAAGAAGGTGCCTCAGATGGCACAGGACGATGATCACCATGGTCAGGGATTTAAAGAGGAAGATGACAAGGATGACAAGGAAGGGAAAGTGTTTTTCATCTCCAGTGTCTGTGCGCTGAAGACAATGAAAATGAGAGAGCCGAGGTGCGTGGTCAGCGTGATTGGGTCTGAAGTACCTGTATTAATAGACACTGGGGCATCAGTAAACATGAAGGAAACGATGGCAATGAGATGAAAATGATGGCAACATTGGGCTGCATGTAAGGCAGACCAGGGCCCTGGCCAACGAAACCAGTGATATATAAAAACGTGCATACCCCTTCAATTTTAGGGTGACAAAAGTTCCCCCTCTCTTACCTCAATCAATGCTCTCTGACCAAAAAGGCAACAAATGCTAAACAGGATGTGTTGCCGACACTGCACTAGTAGTAATGTACTGAAAGATGGTCAATCAGGGTCACACTTCCCAAGCGATGGCTTTCCCAGAGCCACATTCTCAAGACATGACCTCAAGCAGAGACCACGGTTGTTTTATGGGGTTTGAGCAATCTGCATTCACTCATGCTTATCCATTTGAGGGCAGTTTTATGCGTAGAAACAATTTGAGAGAGTGGCTATGCTCTGCTGCTAGCATTTTCTTCACAGTGTCATTGTATGTGCCAGCAACCGATTGTTGTAAAGTATACGTCATCAAGGTTTGTCATATTGGCACACACAATGAGCCTAATTTCGAAATCCAATGGGGTTTTCACATAGGAAAAGGCATTTGTAAATCAGGCCCAATGCCTCTTTTGCCTGTTGATGGGAACCAGTGTCTTGCTGAGTGACCCTGGCTTGAATTTTTAAAATGAATGTCCACTGTTAATATTCCTAAGGAGAAACTAACTGCACCTCTTCACTCATTCCACAGTGTGGCGCTATATGCAAACTGTGCTTCCAATATGTACGCTTTTGCCTGAGACGAATGCATGGTTATATGCAGCATATGTTCAAAAGCCATCCCCTCTCAAACCACATGTCCCTCAGCCATTCATATCTGGCAGCAACTTTCTTTCATGTGAAAAGGTGCAAGACACCTATAGAGGCAGTTTTAAGTTCAGATGGAGGTTAACATTGCCACCAAAACAAAGATCAAATCTCAAAATTCAAAGTTGCTGTACAAAGGAAGGAAAGGGATGAAGTCATCCCAAACCATAGGCCACACTTCAACAAAGATGGCACAATATATAGACAGCATTGCGATTATTATTATTATGTTAGCCAAGAACCAAAAACAATATTCCTTTCAAGCAGTTCTGAATTGTGCTATTTAATATTTAGAGGGGTTTATTTCAAACCGTCCCTGGCTTTCTCGCTCAAACTGGCAAGTCAATTTGCACTCCTCCTCAGCCAACCAAGCCTCTTTGAAAAATGGTTGCTCAAAGTGTACATACATATACATACAATATTGTGAAATGCAACTGATCTAAGTACTCTGTGTATTAGTGCTATTATTTGTATTGTAATTGATTGAAGACAACACAACAGCACCAACATAAATTAACAAGAAATATCTCATTCTAAAAGGCATTGACACATGTGAGAGTACATTTCAACTCTTTTGGATTCTTGCCATCAAATGCAAATGTTCTTGAAGCTCTTCAGCCAGCGGCATTAACAGGAGGGCAGGAGACACATAGAATTAGATCACCCCATTGTCATATGCCACAATGCAGCCTGCTAGAACGTTATAATCAAATGACACTGTATTGCAGTATGCAATCCTCACTGCTGCTATGGCAATGTCTGTTTCCATTAACACAGTTGACAAACCATCAAAAGCAAGCATAGGTAAAACTAGTTTTGCTTATGTGGCAGTCTGGATCTTGATGTTTTGGACTTTGATTCCTTGCCCTTGAGAATGCTAGCTAGGTCTGATGGGAGTTGTAGTCAGGACAATTTGGAGAGCAAAACTTTGCAGATCCCAGATACAAATGTTGTTGTTATGCTTAATTAAATTAAAAAGGGACAATAGTGACCGAGGTGATTATCAATGATTTGATTGTTGTAGCAGTCTATGGATACTGCAGGTTAATAACACCTAGCAGTGGCACAGACAGCTATACAGTGGTAATGAATCCCCCAATGGGAGTGGTCATACTCTTCTGATCTTAAAGTTACCAACTTTCAATGTTGTATTGTACATGTGTGCAAATAAAATATTACTGACACTCAGAAAAAAATGTTGTATTGTATTCTATAATGTATCAATTTTTGATAGCTGTTTTTATGACCGCCCCAAGACCTTATCTCTAATTTAACCCTTCATCATCTTTGCCTGCATATGTTTGCTGAGAACATCCACTAAACATCCCTTAACATGTTGTTTGGAAGCCAGTGGCCACCATTGGCAATGTTATTTATTTACATTATTAAAGAGGGTTACATTTATGTAGGTCAGATGTGTATGTGCTACTTTGCTGTAAGAAAGGTTAGAGGTAGAGAGATAAGAGAATTAAAGTGTACAGTAAGTGCAAGGCTGGGATGCAGCGAGGGGGATGGCAAGAGACGAGAGAAAAAACGGTTTACTAACTATTCAGTCATGTTGTAATTCAGTAATAATGCAAATCCCATATGAGAGGAAGCAGAAGAGGCCAACTCATTGCCTGGGAAGGGTATAGAGTTACCTTCCAGGTTTACATCTGTAGAGAATGTATTATTTAGTGCAAGTGATGCTAAGAGGTTTCAGAGAGTTGAAGAGCCATCTAAAGCGCATGCACTGGACAAATGGCACAATCTGGTTAATATAGACCACTCCTGGTTAAAGCATAGTGTCCCTATGAGGAACAGTACACAACCTAATATATTTCAAATCGTTTTTTATCTCCTATTTAAGGATTCAATAGATCCAGTTTTAAATCGAGCCTCCCTTCTTGCTTTGTTCAAGATAATTCCTTCTTTACACTCTGTGATTTCTAAAGACTTGACCCAAGTGGAGTTTATAAATGAGGAAAGGATGGAACTAGCTGTGGCCCACTTAAATTCTAGATGAATTTACAGTCTTTTATTACAAGAGGTGAAATCCTTTTTGAGCTTGGGAGTGGATGTTTTCTCTTGATCTGATAAATGTATGGTGGTCACTCCAATGGCTGAAAATGTGTTAGTGAAATCGAATTACCCTACTATACTAAGGAATAAAGTGGTTGGAATAAAAGAGAGTTCTCTATGTTGCACAAATCTGATAAGGGTGCCAGGAAAGTTCAAATTCAATAGCAGGAAGTTTGGGAGAGGAGTTACAACTATCCTCTTCAGATAACTATTCATCTCTTGTGATCTTTTCTGTAACTCGGAGCTTCTTACCCTTGCTTTCTTCTGCACACTGATTGATGCCTGTGGGCTACAGCACATTACAAATGCAAATAAAAACCAAATCAAAATGACTACAATGTATACAGTACAATAGTCTTGGTTATCAACAGCTCTTGCTACTAGTAAGGGTCTTGAGTTAAAACCTAAGGATCCTTAGTCAGTCAGATATACAGATCCGTTCTTAGAATCCTTGATGCCATTCAAATCTTTTACATTTTAGGGGTATGTTTACTACACTATTCAATTCTTATATGTTTTTATTACAGGAGATATGGCTTAGGGATACTCCATCATTATATGGATATTGCATATTTTTAAAAATGGCCAAGAGAGAATTTTGAGGTCAGCGTATGGTGGTCTGATTATAGGTATTCCTAATTCCTTGTGTTTTATTTTAAAGTAATGTATATCCCCATCATGTTACTCTCTGTGGATAAGCTTATCCTGCCATCATGCCTATAGAAAGGAAGAACTGCCTATACAAAAGAAGAACTGACATTTTATTGATTACAATGTATTGGATTCTACTACTTTCTAACCTTGAATCACTTCTTAACATTTGGGTGATGTATTAGGTGAGTGGCAAAGGATGACGGAGTCTGATATATGATCTTACTCACAGGTGACTTAAATAGTTTTTGCCCCGATATATGTAATAAAGAAGAGGGGCCATGTCTGCTCTGGGAAAAATGTACAATGTACCAATGGTAGTAGGTGGTTGGAATGTATGTTGTCATTGGGTTTATGTAAACCTAATGGCCATATCGTGGGTGACATTCCTAGTAAGCCAACATGGAGAAGAGTATTGTTCCCATCTTCTATTGACTATGCTTTTTGTTCAACGTCCCTATTTGCTTATGTTATGTCATTGGGAGTGGAGCAGTCTACATTAAGTGACCATGCTTGCCTCTCCGTTGATTGTGATCTGCCATGGAAATGTCGTAGAAGTAATAAGAGGGCTATTTTAGTGGAGCCTAATAATAGTGGCACTCAAGTAGTGTGGTCACCAAAGTTCATAAACAAATTTAATGAACTGATTGTTGCACTACTATGTAAGATTGAAAAACAATTTGATAATTGTGATTCTATCTCGGTTAGCACTTATTATGATTTGACAAACCAGGCACATGATCTCCTATTATGTTACCATTCATACAAGGTGAAATTGGATATTGGGAAAAAAGATCTTAAGCGATTTGTATGGAATGTAGATCTGATCAACCGGTTATGCTTTAAAAGTTGAGGAAAATCAAACAAAATGACCACATTTGGGTAAAGGTGTATAGAAGAATGTTGCCCATAAAGGAAAATAAGAAGCTGTTGTTAAGTCTGTGTTTCTGAAAGAATATCAATGGCTGATTCAATAGCCCTAATAATGTAAAGTCAAATAGTATGCAAGAATCATGTTGAGTTGAGCATTTTACTCATACATGTGCACATCCATAAAAATGAAATTAGCTTTTGATTATGCTACCCCTGCTTTTTATGCAGTTTTCCCTCATTCACACAGCCTGGCTCTCAATTACGCAGCAGGGTGGCTGTCCTGCCGGGACAGTCACCACAGCCAATCATATCAGAGTGCAACATGAGTCTCAGAAGAGACCCCGTGCAGGGAGTCCTAAACCCCTCCCTCACATCTTGTCACCCTAAGACATACAGGTGCCTAAGGAGGGCTTCTGTGCAGAAGCCCGCGAAAGGACGGCGAACAAAGGAACCAAACCTGGTTTGACATGCAGAGTAAAACACGAGAAAGACTTTTACAAAAAGAAATGGCGAATAAACAAAGCCGGAACCATATGGAAACGCAAATGGTCCAGCGGGTTTAAGTTTTAGCCTACCGAAATAGCCTAAAACAATATCAGGCTATTAAAGATAAACACAGTAGGAAAAATAGGGTAGTTACCACTGCCACCAGCCAAGTCTTAATGAAAAGGGAATGAAACAATGTTCCAAGAGAAACACACAAAAAGGGGTAAGTATTAACCCTTTCCAGAACTCTATGTAAGATAGTTTGTACTGGATCTGTGAGTTTTAAAAGAGACTAATAAAGTCAATGGAAACTTTACATGCTCTGGGAGACAGTAGTCAGTCCCAGAACTGGAGTCTGCGTTGGGAAGTCTAAAAGGCAACCCTGTGTCACTGCACTGAAGGTGCTGTGTAACACACAGTAAAACGATGATGCCTATGGAGTAGGTGAGGCTCCACAGTCTATGAACACAAGAAAATGTTAAACACACACAGCAAAACACATGCAAGAGTGGCAAAAAAGGCTCACACTCTTACCAGGTGAAAAAAAAATCCTAGAAATCCAGCAAAGCTGCTGAGGGACTCAGTAAGTAAGGGAAATTAGCCATTCTTGGATAATTCTCCCTACAAGCTAACAGAATTGTCCTGGTGCCAACAACTACTTAAACTACCAAGATAATGTTTGTACTAACCTGCTCTTACTGTTTGATCGCCATAGATTTGACTGTTTAGCTACGCCTTATCTGCATTTGCACTTGCCCTACCCTGCAGATTCGAAATGTCCACTATGCCTGTAACCTGTAACGTTAACTAATCTGTAACCTGTAAACGTTAACTAAGCTGTAAACCTCCTTGTTCTCTTGCGCCCTGCTACCCTAGGGTCTGGTGCGCACAATAAATAAATAAACAAACAAACAAACAAACATCTAAGCTTTTCAAAGAATATGTTAAGATCTCTAGACCAATTAAACAGTTACCGAAATATATTTTTTGCTATCCTAGTAAGCATACCTTTTTTCTTTTATGAGATTTTCTTTTAATTTGTTGGGTAACCTGGAGAGATGGGGCCTCATCTATTGTATAGATATCAAAATTCGTGTATGTAGGCTATGTATCAATGCACTTTATCAAGAATCTTTGAAACATCCAATTTTATATTGTGGGGCTATGCATAATTACAGAAGGTTTTTTTTTAGAAAAATGTGTGTATAACCCTACTATGTGTTTTAGTGAGGATCTCTGGGCTCTTTTATTGGTAGGAGTAATACTTAATTATTAGCTTATTAAAACTATTAAGATTATTAAAACACATATATTCGATTTTTGAAAATAATTCATGAATTTGTAGAGGATTTGTATTATAAAATCTAAGATATTGTGATAAATGAATTGGATTAACTCCTTTATGAATTAATACATTTGTATAATGTTTAATGTTTCATGTTTATGAAAATATGTTGAACATCCACTTATTCCAGTGTTATATATGCTACCTAAGATCCATAAAAGCTTGATCGATTCACCTGGGCGACCCATCATTGCAGCTATGGGGAGCGTGTTGGAACCACTGGCTCAGTATCTCGACAAAGCACTACAACCGCTGATCCAAAACAGTGCAACATACCTCTGGAATGCTAGTGACTTTCTGTTGAAACTGAAATATGTGGATTTCATCCAAGGATGTGACATACTCTTTACTATGGATGTAACAACCCTATACACTAATATTGGGCACAAAACATGGATGGAAGACATGGACTGGCTTCTGCTTTCCACAAACACATGTAAGGCTGATATGGTGTTTCTCATGACTCTCTTAAAATTGGTGCTTACTAACACATTTTTCAGTTTTAATGGTCTTCATTTTCTACAGATATCTGGCACAAGCATGGGGGCGGAGATGGCATCCAGCTACAGAAATACCTACATTCTTTACTCAGAGACAGAATCTGTCATAAACTCTGAAAGATGACTTTATGCCGATATATAGATGATGTATTTGGTATTTGGAGAGGCCCAGCAGAAGAATTGGAAAACTTCTACCAAGCAATGAATTACATACATTCTTGTATTAAGTTCCTGACAAACCAAAGTTACACCAATGTTCGGTTTTTGGATGTAGAAGTGTATGCAAAGGAGAACATGCTCAAAACCAGGATTTTTACCAAATGTACTGACAGGAACAGCCTACTTCTTGCAACAAGTTTTCACCCTAAAAGGAGCCTCAATATTGTTCTGATCAGCCAGTTCATGAGGTATATATGCAATATCACACCGAATGGGGAGTATAGTAAGCAGGCCAGTCATCTGAAAACCAAATTCATCCAGAGGAGATACCAACCAGAACTAATTGAATCAGTCTAAAAAAATGTACAACAAATCCCAAGAGAAGATTTACTGAAATCAAAAGCTGCCAAAGAAAACCCTTCATGGGTTTATGTTACCACATACTCAGAGAAAATCCAGAAAATCAAAGCCATAATTAAACGGAATTAGGACATTTTAAAACAGGACAGTACTTTAGAAAGACGATTCCCAGCCCTCCCTGTATTTAACTATAAGCAAGCAAAAGCATGGCACTAAAAAACATGTTGGTAAACGCAGAGTACAGAGAACATCAGAAGAAGATCAAACACATCGGGACACAGCACTGTGGGAATATCTTGAAAGGGGATATCATTATAAATCCATACACAGGCAAGAAGATCTCCATGCGGCATTTGAGTACTTGTGACTCTTCCAACATAGTATATGGCTTAAATTTTCCATGTGGCATTTAGTACATAGGAATGACAACACGTTAAGCCAAAGTCCATTGTATAGAGCACAAGTCGAATAGCAGGACAAGGAACCTAAAGGCCCCGGTAATCAGTAATTATCATAGAGGCAAAGCACAATATTGCAAAAGTACAATTTGGGATTCTATAAAGATTCTATAAAGAGCGGTGATGACCAATAGTGCCAGGGATAGAGGCTATGGATGCATTAGCCGCAGGTGGTATGAACCTAGAGTGGGATCTATCAGCCGGTGACCTTTTCTTCAGAATGGGAACAGGCCAGAGATTTGGAAGCAATTAATATTGATTAGCTATAAACCCTTAATAGTGTAAAGCAATTTAAATTATAACTTAGAGTGTGACTGGGTCTTTGGTCTCGGTGAGAGATATGAGCAATGATCTAGGAACACTTATGGCAGCAGACATAGAGTGTTAACATTTCTTTTTTAAGTGTTATGGCAAGATCCTTGGGGCAGGGGGATTGGTGTCATAATGAGATCTAAGTAACTGTTTCAAAATCGCAGCTAAGTTAGCTTGTCTGGGAAGTGAGTTAGGTCGGAGATGACAATAAGGTAAGTGCACATATATGTGGTTTCCTCAAGGCTCTGCCTGGTGCCCCATGTTATTTAACCTCTACGTCCAGTTGTTAGTTGCTCTCATCCGATCCCGCGGCTTCAGATTCTATTCCTATGCAGGCGACACCCATATTTTGGTGCAGTTAGATATTGACCAATCTGAGGTGTCGTTGAGGCTGTGCAAGTGTCTATCGGCCTTGAAGAGCTGGATGGATAGTAACTGGCTCAAACTGAATGGGGACAAGATGGAGTTGATGGTGGTGGGCCCCCCTCTAAGACTTCTCTGTGGACCCCTGCGTTTTGAATGTCAGCTCTGGGTGATCTTCCCTCTCCGGTTACGTCAGTTAAAAACTTAGGAGTTGTGCTGTCATCAACATTATCGAAGCCTGGACAAGTGAGCACGGTCTGTAAGATGAGCTATCTACTGAAGCTTCTGTGCATGATTTTGCCTTTTCTTCAGCAGGCTTTGCGTCCTCAGGTGGTGACCTCATTCATTAATAGCTGCATTTATTACTGCAATGCCCTTTACCTGGTTCAATCCAAGGCCTGATTCAGCGGCTTCAGCGTTTGCAGAATATGTCAGCCAGAGTGGCGAAAGGATCACCATATGGTGCCCATATCAGTCCTGTGATTTGTGCGTTACACTGGCTCCCGGTGGCAAAGAGGAACAAGTTTAAAGCCCTATGCCTAGTACATCGGGTGTATTATGGGCTAGGTGCTGAATTTCTACAGGACAAATGTAGGCCTTATATTCCTACTAGGTCCTTACGATCAGAAGTGGCCAATCTGGTCATCATTCCGAAATGTCAGAGAGCTCTACTAGGTGGCCGTGCATTTTCAATTGCTGCAGGTACCTTGTGGAACGGGCTACCCACAGGAATGTGGAATCTAACAAATCACCTGCAGTTCCGACGTGCACTAAAAACTATTATTTTCTAGAGTGGTGATCGATTGCCTCCGTTTAGGGTCTTAGCACCAAGGCGCCTCTGTGGTGGATGTGTGCTATATAAATAATTGTAATATAACATAACATAATGTAACAATATGTTTGCCCTCAGGAAGGATAGAGTAATAATATGTTCAAGGGTAAGTTTCATGAATTCTCCCAGATGGGAAACGATTATTCTGTGTCAGTAGGAGTTGTCAGTGACATATACCTTGATGTAACGTTGGCGGGCTAAGTGAACAATGGGCCTCATTACGACCCAGGCGGTAAGTTACCGCCTGGGCCGTGACTTTACCACCATGGCGTAAACTACGTTTACGCCATGGTGGTTGGCGGACTTACCGCCCCATTCCGAGGTCGGCGGGGCGGTAAGTCCCCAATCCCCATTTACCCTTCCTCATTCCCATTTTTGCCCCATAGGGCATAATGGGAGTGGGGAAGGCGTTAATTACGCCACCGTAAATTACGGTGGCGTAATTAACTCCATGGTCCCTTAGCGCCATGGATTTTAACACCTGCTAAAAGCAGGTGTTAAAAGCGCCATGGCGCTAAGGGACCTCGTAGTTGGCGGTAAGGGGTCGGCGCAGCTAACGCTGGCGTTAACCCCTTACCGCCAGGGTCGTAATGAGGCCCAATATCTGCATAGGGTAATTGTAGAGACAAGTTGGCCCTCAGGAATGAGAGGCCATCAAATATGCACAAGAGGAAGTTCAATGTACACTTGCAGATGGAAAACAATCCTTTGTGTCAGTAAGAATTGAGTGTTATATACCTTAATGCAGCATCGAGTTGCAACAGCAATAACATATTCGCAACTAGCTAGATGACGAACTGTACAGCCTGTTACTAGGGCAATACAGAATAACATACATGCATAGATGATTGGAGGGGGATATGGCCGTAATTGGGAGTGTGTGTTTAAATCCAGAGAGCAATTATCCATTAGTTTACAATTGCAACTGGCACCATGCAAATGGTGATGTTCATTTGGGTAAGTGACTTGAGTGACCATATGACCAAAAACATAACACACACTTTAGTGAGGGTTAAGAGAGTGGATACAGGCAGGAAGAACTGCCCTAAGGGATGGTTCATATTGTCTATATACACTCCAAACACTTGAACAAGGTGGCAGCCGTGCCCTCGTATGGAGAGCCTCGATTTCACAACGGCTATACACATCAGTGGGCGCGGGGCACCCGATTAGTTTCTCCAATTAGATGCCTCGCGTTCGGCAACTGTGATAGATTACAGGAAAGGTAAGGTACAAGGAAGGGTCTTATTGGCAACCGACCCAGGACAAATCATGTATATTGCCCAATTTTAAGGTCTTAATAGCGCTAATGGGACATTTCTGTTTCAATATATTTGCTGTCCATACAAGATACAGGACCTCATTCCAGGTTTGGAGCTAACCATGGAGTAATTAGCTCCATGGTTGCCTCCGAAACCGTCCCAAATCCGGCATGGTGAATGGAGTAATTACCAGTCCATTCCAGGGTTGGAGGGACCGGTAATTCCCCATTCACCTTTTGCCCTTCCCCATTCCCATTTCTACCCCATAGGGCTCAATGGGAATGGGGAAGGAGGTAATTACGGCACCGTAAATTACGGTACCATAATTACCTCTGAAGTACCTTTGCAGGTCCCGTAATTTACTCCTGCTAAAAGCAGGAGGTAAGGAAGGACCCGCAAAGGGACCTCGGAATACAGACATAAGGGATTACCGGCATTGGCACCTTTACCGGTGCCGGTAATTCCTTACCTCCAACCTCGGAATGACCCCCACAGACATTCAGTGGAGAGATTTGAGTTTGGCAATGAGGACTTTGCCTCTAGACTGAATAGCTAAAATGTTTCTTTTTCGTTTTTTGCATTTTAGATTCTTGACAACCGACTATGGTGTAAGACCAAAGAGAAATATAGTGAAGACATATAAATAATTAACAATATAAATTGCATGCGTGTTGGTCTGTGACTACGTCCAGGGCATGGCGGTGGAAACCACTTTGCCCAGGGACTGGGCTTTGAACTACATTGCTTTTTATGCTTTTGCAGCAGCAGTTTAAAAGTACAGCATAACAGTGTAAAGACCAACAGAACCAGACACGCTTGGAGTGGCAATGCGAATTTCATTCTGTTGCAGCTGAGTGCATTGCTCCTTTATGAATCTCCAATCTTCAACTTTTCTGCACTGCTTTGCTGCTTGTAAATTAATGCCTTTTGGAATTCGGTGCTTGTTTTTCTATGACTTCACACAACTAAAATACAATAGACAAATTAAAGAAACAGAATAATATGATTAGGATATACAGTACATGGTTGCGCCTTATGGTGTCTCTTTATTGTGACATTGCTGTTGAAATGTGTGGAATGGATTGGGGTACTTTTCTAATGTCTTACCTTCTTTCATTAAATGTGCCTTTGCAATGTGTTTTTTGTTGTCTGTTTTGTTGAAGATGTTAAACTAACGTGCACTATGATTTTGGCCACCTTTCTTCATGTCTTGTTTGTTTGTTTGTTTGTTTGTTTGTTTATTTGATATAGCGCAAAACCAAACCCGCAGGTATCCGGGCGCAAGCATATACAAGGTGACTTGAGAACTTAGTTACAATGACAAGCAAAAAAATATGCAGTGACACAAAACAATAGGCAGTGCGGTAATTCAGCAGGGTTACAGTCTGAATATACTTATACAGATGATGCCATATATCGAAGGCATGCAATACTAGGTAACAATAAGCCACAGTTTTGTGGTCTCGGACAGAGCCAGTGAAATTCCTAGATACTGGCAGTGGTGGACGGGTCCCTAAAGGAGGTCAAGTTAACAAAAGGCATAGTCAGGGGGTGACACTCAAGACGAGTGGTTCTAGTAGAGGGGGGTGATCCCGTTAGATGTCATTTGATCGTATCCATGAAAGAACCTTACGCCTAAAACATGGATAAGGTTGGTCCTTTCTAAGTTCTAAGGGGAGTTTGTTCCAGGTTTGGGCAGCTATGACTGGAAAGCTGGCGCCGCCAGCTGTACTCTTTTTGTATCTCGGCACCATCAGGGTATAAGCGTTGGTCATTCTTGTGGGGCGGTTTGAAATTCTCTTGTTAAGCCTGTTTGCTAGGTAGGGGGGAGCTATATTGTTTAGCCCTTTCGACGTGAGCGAGAGAGTTTTGAGGGTGATTCTGTCTTTAATTTTTAGCCAGTGGATATTCCTTCTGGAGGTAGAGACATGGGCTCTGTTAGGGATGTTTAAGGCTACTCTGAGAGCATTGTTTTGGAGTGTTTGGAGTTTGTTAAGGATATACTTGTTGGATCCCGCATATAGAGCATTACAGTAATCCAGTCTGGATATGATAAGTGCATTAGCTAAGGTAATGCAGCTAGCCTCTGTTAGGAATGGTCTGCAAGCTCGGATCAGTTTACAAGTATAGGCGGTGGAGGAGGCTAGGGAGTTAATTTGTTTCTTAAAGGTGAGTGCTGAGTCCAGATAAACTCCTAGGGTTTTGACTGCAGGCATCACTTTAATGAAGTTATTGTCAATGTTAAATGAGGCATAGTTTGGGTCAAGTTTTTTAATCGCTGTCTCTGTGCCGAGGATCAGGATCTCCGTTTTGTCGTCATTCAGGCAGAGGCCATGGGATGCCATCCAAGCCTGAATGAGGAGATATATCTTGTTTACCAGAGCTGAGTCATCCAAGAAGTTCCCCGAAAGGGGGATAAGGATCTGAGTGTCATCTGCGTAATTAGTGTAGATGACACCCAGTCTATCCAACTTGTCAAACAAAGGTTTGGTAAAGATGTTATACATAGTGGGAGATACACATGATCCCTGGGGGACACCGCAGGAGACTTGTATGGGATCGGCAGCTGCTAGGGAGGAGAAGACTCTCATTGTCCGGTTAGCAAGGAAGGATTGTACCCAGCTTATGGCATCGCTTGAGAAATGGGCAGCGGAGCCGAGGTGATTGCACAAAACTGCATGATCTACCAAGTCAAAGGCTGCCGATGGGTCAAGGAGGAGTAGCATAGCTGATTTTCCATTGTCCTTCAACTCGTCGATTTGAGTCTTGAGGTCAATCAGGGCTGTTTCAGTGCCGTGAAGGGGACGGAAGCCGGATTGTCGTGAGCCCAGAAGGTTGTTAGTTTCAAGATAGTCCTGAATTTGCAGGTAAGCTACCCTGTCGATGATTTTGAGTAGGAATGGGACAGTGGTGATGGGTCTGTAATTAGTCGGGATGGAAGGGTCGAGGGTTTGTTTTTTTAGCAAAGGTAGGACCCAGGACTGTTTAAGGTTATTGGGGACTAGGTTAGTCTTGAAGGAGGCGTTAATCAGTTTGGAAATAAAGGGCGATAGGTCTCTCGCAGCATCTTTTATGATTTGGGCAGGGCAATTATCTCCTTTACAATTAGAGGGCTTAAGGGAGAGTATAATTTTTTCTGTTTCAAGTATGGTTACCTGTTTGAAACTAAAGGGGTGAGGGGTGTTATTGGACTGGTTTAGGGAGGGCTGTGCCTTGGAAATAGGCTCCACTGGTGATAGCAATACAGCTTTTTTGATGGCAATTTTGGTTTGAAGAGAACTGATTTTTCCTGCAAGGGCATTTTGTATATTGGTGCACCAGAGCTTATTTTTAGGAGTATTATCAGTTTGTGGTATAGGTGATTCCATTTCCCGGAGGATGGAGAATAATTCCTTAGTATCAGATTTGGCTTTAGCTATTCTGTCGTTGTAGGTGTTCTTTTTAGTATTAATAATTTCTTTTTTGTACCGTTTGGCATGGGTAGCTAACTTGATTTTGTTCTCCTCAGTAGGTGAATGTCGCCAGATTGATTGCAATTTTCTTTTTTGAGTTCGGAGGTCTTTCAGTTGAGGAGTGAACCAGTTATTCAGGTGTGAGAGTTGTTTACTTTTACGGACTTTGGTGGGGGCGATCAGATCTAACGCCTTAGTCATGGTGCTATTGTAGGTTTCCACAAGTAGGGTCGGGTCTGTGATGTTGTCTAAGTTGCTAAGGGTGGGGAGAAGGTGTGGAAGGAGGTGTTCTGCTGTAATGTCTTTTTTACTTCTAGTGGGGAGTGGCGGGGCCATGATTATAGGTTTAGGGTGGGTCAGGTCGAGTGAGGCAGAGAATGAGATTAAATGGTGGTCTGTCCATATTTGAGTGGTTATGCTGGTGATACTGATGTTACAGTTCAAGTCAGCAACCCAATCTAGGGTCCTACCTTTAGAATGAGTGGGGGTAGTAACTTTTTGCGTTAATCCATAATCATGCAGTAGTGTGGCGACAGATGTGGCATGTTTATCATTACCGTCGTTGAAGCCAAGGTTAAAGTCTCCCAATAGTAGGATTTGCGCATGGTCTTTTGTATTGTTAGTCAGGATACTAGTTAAGTCGTCCTCAAAAGTTCCTAGTGGGCCAGGTGGTCTGTAGATCACATAGATGGTGACAGTACGGTTGCATGAGAGTTGGAGTTTGGCGGCAAGGAGTTCACAGGACTGGGATGTCGTAGTGGTGACTAGTCTAATAGGCAAGTTAGCTTTGTGGATGATAGCTAAGCCACCTCCTTTGGTATTAGGTCTGTCAACTCTAAGCAATTGGTAGCCATCTGGTATTGCTAGCATAATAGCAGGGCCCGCAGCCTCATGGAGCCAAGTTTCAGTTATGAACAGCAGGTCTAGATTATCATTAGTTAGGATGTCTGAAATCTCAGTGGCATGGGCTACCATAGATCTAGCATTAATGAGGGATCCAGTTAACAAGAGGGTGCTAGTTGGTATGGTAGTGGGGGGTTGCATCTTTTTGGTTGAGGTAGCTATTTGAGATGTAATCTGCTTGGGCGGTGAGACACCTAGAAGGAGAGGAGTAGGCTTGGGGTGTTGTGAGCGTTTGTTCGTTGGGTTAGTTAGGTTGGTATAGCCCCTGAATGTGTGGTAGGATGATGGTTCATGTAGATAGGACAGTCTGGCCCTTAGTCTCATGTTTCTATCTTTAGGTGGGCAAGAGGCAATGAGTGCAAGTGCCATGATAGTGAGGATGCTAAATGCAAGGTGTACTGTATACTTTTGGGAAGTTTTCATTATAGTGGTGGTCAATGAGTACCTAAGTATGTTAGTGCAAGTTAGGCTGGGACCTGGCCCTGCATGGACTTGTGTAGTTAGACAGTGTACTAGAAGTAGGGTGGACTGGGCACGTGCAATTATGCTATGAGCTACCAAGTCCTAGACAAATGCAGATTGGGCAAGGTACAGGACATAGACTGACTGGACAGGTACAGATATGCTATGAACTTCAAAGGCAAGGTCAAATGCTGTCACAGATTCAGGTAAGTAGGAGGCAGTATAGTAGCAGGGTCTGTCTAGGTATGACAATCACAGATTAGGCTAGAAGCGTTATGCAGCTAAGAACTAAGGCAACTAGCAGTGGTATTGTTTCAGTGGTCACTTAAAATTGCTACAAAAGGTGGGAGCAGCCGCAATACGCCTCAATCATATAGCATTACTGTAATATACATGGCATTAGTACTACAAGTGTAGGTATATAATTTTCAGGTGGATAATTCGCTAGTGGAGAGTGGTGAAACAGCTTCAACATAGTCTGACATACGTGATACGATATGAGAGGCCCTAAAAAGTGAGGCAGCAGTGCGCAAGTGCAAATGACCCACGTACGGGCAACAGAAAAGAGTGTCTTTGAACAGTTCCATGCAGCCGTGTAAACAGCAGTCTGATAGATACACAGCACAGCAGAGGTTGCAGTAAAGGTTTGGGCATAGACACTGGTAAATTGCTTACCCTAATATTGGTGCATGCATGAGCAGGATGTTATAGATAGGTCTCAAGAGGAGCAGGGGTCCTGGCACTCGGCACTTTCCGGCTCCTGACAGGCTCACGACAGAGGGAAGCCTTAGGCAGTGTGCCTTTGGCGTTGGGCCGGCTAAACTGCCTGCCGGCTTGCTATTGGCCAAAAATACGGGCTGTGGGCCAATCGGAGTGTGGATCTGGGCTTAGCAGGTTTCCTCCTGTGCAAGCTCCCAGACGATGTGGCGGGCGACCATTTTCGAATGGTAAAGACCCTCGTGGTCAGCAATGGCGGTGATACTCTCCGGAGTGCTGCAGACAAGCACAATGGAGAACGAGTGTCATTAGGCACCCGCTAGATATGGTGGCGATATGTGGAGGGGCTCAGACGAATAAAGGGCACTTTAAAAAAGAAATGCATCGGGCTTCCAGGCAGATCGGCACAAGGCAGATTGCCTACCTTGATGTAAGGGGCTGCCTCCTGGCAGGGCACTGCTCCTGCAGTGGGCGTAGGGAGCTCCTGCTCCGGCTGAGTTGAGGCTGCCGATGATCCTCCAGGCTCACGACAGAGGGAAGCCTTAGGCAGTGTGCCTTTGGCGGTGGGCCGGCTAAACTGCCTGCCGG
This sequence comes from Ambystoma mexicanum, assembly GCF_040938575.1. Taxonomy (NCBI): domain Eukaryota; kingdom Metazoa; phylum Chordata; class Amphibia; order Caudata; family Ambystomatidae; genus Ambystoma; species Ambystoma mexicanum. Next base: position 1,077,357,807 of record NC_090935.1, on the reverse strand, counting down.
CTTGCTATTGGCCAAAAATACGGGCTGTGGGCCAATCGGAGTGTGGATCTGGGCTTAGCAGGTTTCCTCCTGTGCAAGCTCCCAGACGATGTGGCGGGCGACCATTTTCGAATGGTAAAGACCCTCGTGGTCAGCAATGGCGGTGATACTCTCCGGAGTGCTGCAGACAAGCACAATGGAGAACGAGTGTCATTAGGCACCCGCTAGATATGGTGGCGATATGTGGAGGGGCTCAGACGAATAAAGGGCACTTTAAAAAAGAAATGCATCGGGCTTCCAGGCAGATCGGCACAAGGCAGATTGCCTACCTTGATGTAAGGGGCTGCCTCCTGGCAGGGCACTGCTCCTGCAGTGGGCGTAGGGAGCTCCTGCTCCGGCTGAGTTGAGGGCCTTAGAATTTCAGGTTTTGGTAGATGTTGTATAAAGGTGCACAACCCTTCTGGATTGCTTGATACAGACTCTGGCCCCTTGCAAACAATCTCCATTTGTTGTAAGTTGTGAATGACTGGAGGAGAGGAGGTTAGGAGGAGAGGTAAGTTTGAGCTAAATACTGCTTTTTAATAAGGTGTTGGATTTGAAGGTTTACTGGTAATTACACTGCTTAGTAGATTGTTTCTGTTTGTGTTGTATGTAGTGAATGACATGATATAAGTCATTTATAACGTGCCTGTACACAAGTGTTTCCAGGCGTGACAAGATAAGGGGAGGAGACAGCGGGATGACAAGACAAATGATCTCACTAGGCCTTGTGTCATTCAGATCGTGCAAGTGTGACAGCTCAAATTGTGGGGGAAGGGTCAGAAGAGAGGCAGGCAGTTGGGGGTGGGGGTGCCCTCAGGTCAACATTGCTCTGGGTAAGTTCAGGGCAGCGTGGCTCTGGATAGTGTAAGAAGGCAGGAGGCTGTAGGAGTTACAGATACAGCCCCTACGTGTACGGAAGGACCAGAGGCAGTGTAAGGAAGACTGATGGAGGAGGATCCTGGAACCCAGTGAGACTCTGAGGGAACCATGCAACCAGTTAGCACAGCAGGGAGGTAAGCCAGCAGGGGAGGTAGAGGGAGAAGGCAGGGGAAAAAGGAAGGTCTTGAGCTGCTTCCAGTACTTCAGATGGCCCGGCTCAAGTTTGAGAGGGGCATGGAGGCCATTCCAGAGGGAGGCACATGCAGAGGAGAGAAATCCACCCCCACTCTCTGCCTGGAGAACCGTCGGACCCTTAGAAAGTTGGAGGTAGCTGTGAAAAGGGCAAAAGAAGGAATGTATTTTGGAAAAGAGAGTTGGATGTAGTGCAGGCCCCGGCCACACAAAGCCTTGTGCACAATGCAGAGGGTCTTGAACTTGATCCCTGCCGCCACCGGGAGCCAATGGAGAGAATTTAGGTCTGGAGAGATATGGTCCCTGGGCTTGCGGTCAAGGATAAGTCTTGTAGACCTGTTCTGAATTAGTTGCAGAGGGTAGAGGAAGAAAGATTGAGAAATACAACTCTGCCCATGCCTGTACTAATACATTTAAATAACAATTAAGAGGAACAAATAAAATGCATACATAGGATGGAGTAACAATGAACACTGCACACTTTCTCTAGCACGTATTTCCTGCATCCCAAAATAAGAGTATAAAAATGGAAGTGTATACATCAAAACCAAAACAATAAATAATTAAATCAATACTGAACAAATGCAGCAGGTGCAATTAATGATTTACTGAGAATTAAAAAGTGACAATGGTGATGCTGATCAAACCCTGGGACCCAGTTAGCTTAGGGGTCACCCAATCAATGAGACATTCTCTCATTCTCACAATCACTCCAGAGTCAATCCATGACCCCCAATCAATGAAACGTGTACCCCGTAGGAGATCAGCCATGGCAGGCACTGCTACCACGCAAGGAGGTGGGTGGCTTAATGCCAATGTAATTGAAAGTAGACCTATCACACACCAGTAGTCAGGGACATTGCAGGACTGTACAGGTGCTCCCACCGCTCTTGAATGACAGACAGCTCCTAATGGGGAAATTAAAAACAGCATCTTGAATCACTATGTGCGATGATATGTTGGGGCCAAATGAGCATCAGAATGTGTCGAAGATGTGGCCTGTATAGCAATAAAAAAGTAAATGCTCAAATGTCAATACCAATTAATGTATAAGCCAATGGATAAAAACGTATACAATTGTCTGCTGTACTCTGCCAGTCTTGTTCTGGTGGATACACAAGTGACCCAAAATAAGAAAGAGGCTTGAAGGGTAGGATGAAAGGTTTTTTTTAGGGATTAGAGTGTAGATGAAAAACAGAAAAGATGCACCTTGAAAAGGTAGTCCATGCAGCATTAGTAAGAGTGGTATAACTATAGTTAACAGCAATATAAAGAATGAGCACTGATCATCACAATAAGATATGATGCATCGTCATTAAAATAGATCTGTTAAAATGTGGGCTCTTCTACTGCAACTGAGAGAAACATTCTGGAGGATTATGATATTTAAGAAAGGAACATAGCAGGTTAATGTGTGGCAGTAGAGCAGGCATGCTGAGGCTTTATTGTGGGATTACATAACGTGCAAATACACTCAGTAACATACAATCATCATATTGCAGAATAGCACCAGGCAGGCATGGGACAGGTTTTTCTTTTCATGAAGATTTGGTTGTTGATGCATGCTGTAGTGATGCTGAGATTGTCTGTTTCATTATGCAGATGATACTAACCAAACTTTCCGGTGTCCAATCATTCTGTATTGAATGGAAAAATTCCAGGGACCACATGCTTCAAAACGCTCATGGTTCATCAATTCTATGACAAGACTGGAGGCGAGCATTATGCTTCATCTTCATTTATTCTACTCTTCAGCAGTTCAACAAAACACATATAACAACTGTGAAAAGTGTTAGAAAAAACTTTTCTCTTCTTTAAAACTACAACCCCCATGAGTCTCTGTAGTCCATGCTCCTTCTACCAGTCACAACCCACTCCTGTGCTTGGGCTCCTCCTCTTCTTTTACTGCTCTTCAAGCAGATAAGTACTATTCCTTTCCTCTCTGTATGTCTGTGCGAAGTGACTGAGTGGGAGGGAGAGTTTTAGCTTAAAGACTGAAATAATGCGCTGAGAGTGAAAGCACTTTAGTGTGGACGTGAGAGAGATTACTTAACTTCTGTATTGTGGTCTTATTAGTATTTATCACAGGTGCGCATTCGCGCATTGATTTTAGATATTTTAGTATTCGCAAGCCGCGAGGGATAGTCGCGGGATCTCAGAGAATGTTTTTTCTTGGAAAGAGTCGAGTATTAGACATAATTTCAGCCGCGAGGCCGACGGCCCTGTGTCGTATGCCCAACACCTTTGGGGTTTCAGTCAGCCTCGCGAGCAGCAGAGCTCTAGCCGCAGCTGCGCTCACGGCCAGCGGCCCCCTCCCTTGGGGAGGAGGAGCCGGCGCCCGTGAGGTCCGCTGCGTGCTGAGCTCACAGCATCAAGCTCGTAGCCCCCACCCGCGTGTGAGCGGAGCTAGCGCGCAAAGCGCGGAGCTTTGCGCTCCCACAGCATAGCCCCCACCCGCGGGTGGGTGGAGTTAAACACGAAGAGTCGCGTATTACCGCCACAGAAAGTGCCAGCGACTCCTCTACACATGGCTGACAAGCGGTCATAGGAGTCGAGCAGTAAACATTGTGATCTTAAAACGAACGTTAAGAAGATTACAGCGATCATATGGTCGCGTGCGTCGTGCTTAGCTAAAGCACTGTCCCTGCAGTTCAGCAGCCCCTCGAACTCAAGGAGGACAAGGCAAAGTACAGACGAAGGTGCAGCCACTAGAAGCATAAAAAATAAATAAATAAATAAATAATAATAATTAAAAATAACATCATAAGAGAGCAGTGGGCGTGCTTGAGACACCTGATCAAGGCATTTTAGGCACACAGCACAGAGAAGATGTTTGAATTTGAATGGAGTGAGGAGGAGCAGTCCCATGACCTCGCTGCCAGCTTTAATCAAGTGCTGGGTAGCTCTCTTACTGATGCAGTGGCAGAGGGGGTGAGACCCCTGCAGGAGAGGCTGGAGACATTGGAAGCTATGCTTTCACAGCCGAACACCAGCACCAAAGTCGATAAGTGCATGTCCACAGAGCCCTCGAAGGAGGAACATAAGGGGAGTAAGCTGGCCCTCAAGAGGAAACCCTCTGACGACCCCCGGGGCTCATTGGAAGAGGCGACAGATATAGCCTCAGAGGTGCCTGACGCTTTCGCGAAGCTTAAAGAAGCTTATCTACAAAGGCAGGCAGTGCCGAACCTCACGACCCCTGCTCCAGGGGATGACAACATCAGAGAGGACCCTGGCTCGGAAGAGGAGCTAACTGAGGATCAGGCCTCATTCGGGGAAGAGGAGGCCGAGGAGGAGGACTGGGCTAAGCCCAGTGGGGGTAAGAGAGCAAAGAAGGAAAAGCACCTCCTAGAAGCACAGGATGATATGTTCGACCCAGACACCATCCACAATCCAAGGTCCACCGAGTGGCAACCATCCCCCCGAGTAACTCAGTATATGGCGGCAAGGCTACGCAAACCACTAGACAAAGAGGTGCGGCAGCGGCTACGAGCGGAGTGCCCGCGCCCACAACTGCTAGGGAAGGTAGCGGAAGCCCCCGAACTTGACCCAAAAATGCTGACTTTTGTGTCAAAAACAAGCAAGGACCCCCGCAAGGGCATCGATAGATCCTGGAAGAGCTGTCAGGAAAAGGTATTAGATTTGGCAGGACCTCTCGCCAAGATTATGGACCTCGCTGAAAGGGCAAAGGACACAGGGGAAGAGGTTGACCCAGAAGCCCTCGCAGGGTGGGCTCAGAGAGCGGTCTGTCTTCTCGGAAACGCAAACTGTGCCATCGCGTCGGAAAGACGTAAAAGCCTATTACTCAAAATAGATTCAAAGCTTAGCGATTTATCATCGTATGAAGCGGGAGAAGGAGCCCAAGGTCTACTGTTCGGAGAGACCTTTGGAAAGGAGATGGCCCGGTTTGTCAGCACTTTCGCTTCCCTGAAAAAGGCTCAAGCATCAATCCGAAAAATATTCCCTAGTAGGGTTTTTGGAGGGACCAGCCGCTCCAGGGGTCATGCAGCTGGTCGCAGTCAAGGAGGAAGAAGACCCCAGAACCCCAGAGCGCAATACTGGGAGAACAAAAGTCAAGACTCCTTCTTCCCATCCAGAGGGAGGTTCCAGAGAGGCCGGGGTCAAAGATTCACACCAGGTGAGAGCGATTCACTATACGCCAGTAGGGGGGAGGACGCGCATATTTTTAGAGAATTGGCGCGAACTTTCAAGCGATTCCTGGGTGTTGCAAACCGTCAAGGGCCTACAGATAGATTTTATAGAGGCTCCGGTACAGCAGCGCAAGCCGCAAGGGCAGAAATTAGCACAAGCAGAACAAGTGTGTCTGGACAACGAAATAGCGCAGCTAGTCATCAAGCAGGCGATAGAAAAATGCGAGCCAGCCCCGAAGTTTGTGAGCAATATGTTCCTGGTGCACAGGAAAGAGAAAGTTCGACCGGTGATAAACCTCAAGGAACTAAACAGCTGGATTATATATCGACACTTCAAGATGGAGGGCGTCCATCAACTCAGAGACTCCTTAAGAGAAGGAGACTGGCTGACACGGCTAGATCTGAAGGACGCCTACCTTACGGTTCCTGTTCTCGAGGAGTTCAGACTGTTCCTAGCTTTTCGCTGGCGGAGTCAATTCTGGCAATTCAAAACAATGCCATTCGGGCTTGCTTCCGCACCCTGGGCATTTACGAAGCTGATGAAGCCAGTAGCAGCAGCAATCAGGGAGAAGGGCGTCAGGCTGATTATTTATCTGGACGACCTCTTACTTATGGCGGAGGGTCGAGAGGTACTAGTGTACCAAACGAGATGGGTGCAAGAACTTCTGACCTCTCTAGGTTTCCTTGTGAATACAGAGAAGTCAGATACCACACCAGCGCAGAGGCTGGACTTCCTGGGGTTTGTTCTGGACACCAGGAAGGCGACACTGGAACTTCCAGCTCGGAAGATCAAAGACATCAAGAGAGAGATCAGAGTATGTTTAGAGAAACAACAAGTATCTCTCAGAACATTAGCGAGGATAGTAGGGCTTCTAGCAGCCTCTATCCAGGCCATATTTACGGGCCCCTTGCACTACCGAGCGCTGCAGAGATTAAAAATAAAGCATCTGCAGCAAGGGCTGAAATACCATCAGCAAGTACCTCTAGATCAAGATTCCATTACAGAACTAGAGTGGTGGTTAAGGAATATGGATGCTTGGAACGGGCGCGCCATATTCGGGGACAAGCCAGATCTGATTATAGAATCAGACGCCAGCCGGAGGGCTGGGGAGCCAGATGTGGGCATCTACAGACCGGAGGCAAGTGGAGCGAAGAGGAGCTTCAGCTGCACATAAACTGTCTGGAGCTTCTGGCAGGATCGTTCGCGATCAAAGTTTTTACGAAAGAAAGAGTAAGATCTTGTGTCCTGCTGAAGATGGACAACATATCAGCAGTGCGATACATCAACCACTTAGGTGGGACGAGGTCCAAGATGTTAGCGGAGCTAGCAAAAGACCTGTGGCATTTCTGCCTACAATCAGGGACGTCGGTGACGGCAGAGTACCTGCCTGGGTCACTGAACGCAGTAGCGGATTGGAACTCTTGCTACTTGACGGACTCCAGCGATTGGAAACTGGATCCAGCGGTGTTTCAGAGGCTGAACACGAGATGGGGACTGTTGCAGATAGACCTTTTTGCCTCCCGGCTCAATGCTCAGAAGAGCCGCTATTACAGTTGGAGGTTAGATCCGGGAGCTCTAGGAACCGACGCGTTCCTTCAAGAGTGGACAGGAGGCCCGCACTACGCTTTTCCTCCCTTCGTGATGTTGAGCAGAGTGCTAGCGAAATGTCGGAGGGAGAGTGCGGAGCTGGTATTGATAGCGCCGTTATGGAAGTCTCAAGTGTGGTTTCCCACCTTAATGGAGCTAGTGACGGACATCCCCAGAGTTCTCCCCGAAGGAGAGAGACTCCTCACAGACCCAGCTGGGTCGTGTCATCCTCTGAGTGTGAGAGGGACACTCCCGCTAGTCGCGTGCAGGATATCAGGAAGCGTTGGGTGCTGCCGGGAATTTCGGATCAGGCTGCACAGCTCATCGCGGAATCCTGGGCTCCATCCACTAGGAGGAGCTATGACGCAGCTTGGGCGAAATGGTCAAGCTGGTGTAAGAACAGAAGTGTTCATCCCGTTTCTGCACCTGTAGTGGGAATTCTGAACTTCCTAGCGAACCTATTGCAGAACGGGAAAGCTTTTCGTACGATAGGAGTGTACAGATCGGCAATTTCAGCCGGTCACATGCCAATAGATAACGTCCCAGCAGGAGAACATCCTGCGGTGGTGAGGCGCATCAGAGGTGCAAGATTTAAAGTACCTCCAGAGCCCAGGTATAAGACAACCTGGGAGGTAGCTACAGTATTACATTTACTATCAAGTTGGCCGGTGGATAGGTTCCTATCGCTCAAGCAGTTATCAGGCAAGCTAGCTATCTTACTATGTTTGGTTTCTTGCGAAAGAGTATCGGACGTAAGAGCACTAGAGATTAATAGACGGTCCTTCGGGCCGGAGGGTGTAACGTTCTCTATAGTCAGAAGGACCAAGACGGGAACATCTACAGTGCACTATCCGTATTTCCCGAACAACTGAAAATGGTGCGTAGCACAATGCATTAAGGAGTATGACAATAGAACCGCTGAGAACAGAGCAGCGAATACCACTCAGTTATTAATAGCGCGCAGAAAGCCCTTTCACGCAGTTACGTCAGCCTCCATCGCAAGATGGGTTAAGGAGATCATGCAGGCAGCAGGTGTGAATGTGGACATGTATGGAGCTCATTGAGTGAGAGGAGCAATGGCCTCGTCAGCCGCAAGAGCGGGAGTGACTTTGAGCGAGATAATGCTAGCCGCTAATGGTCAAGCGAGCAAATGTTTAAAGAATTTTATTTTAAGCCAGCTGAGAGTTTAGCTAATACGGTGATGGGGAAGCTTTGAACAAGCATAATGCTCGCCTCCAGTCTTGTCATAGAATAAAGATTACCCCTGCTATCTGCGCAGGGAGTATTCATTCTATTAAAGACTAAGGAGGCGAGCATTAAATTCCCACCCAAGTTTCTGTACTGGTATAAAATGTCATTGCATTATATGAATAAGTACGTTCGTACACACCACCCTAATATCTCCTATTGTTATTTTTTTGCATAGGAGAAGTCCAGAAGAATAACTGAAAGCAGTATCGTAGCCGAGAGCGACAGGAGTCCGGGAGTGCACCGGCAGTTGAGTTTAAAAGTTCAGGAGGACCCTCGCTACATTGGCAAGCACAAGTTAAATACTATGAGAGACTGTCAGAGCAAGTAAAAGCAGAGGAGGAGTCCAAGCACAGGAAGTGGGTTGTGACTGGTAGAAGGAGCATGGACTACAGAGACTCATGGGGGTTGTAGTTTTAAAGAAGAGAAAAGTTTTTTCTAACACTTTTCACAGTTGTTATATGTGTTTTGTTGAACTGCTGAAGAGTAGAATAAATGAAGATGAAGCATAATGCTCGCCTCCTTAGTCTTTAATAGAATTATTACTCCCTGCGCAGCTAGCAGGGGTAATCTTTATTATCTGGGCTAAAGATACTGTAAAACTCACTAAGTATGGCACAAATTGTCTTTAGCAATGAAAAGCAACACACATGTTCTGGTTCATTACTGACACACCTAAACACACCTGCCCCAACCAAAAGAGAATGACCCAAAAAGGAAACAAAGAAAACATATTTGGAAGTCTTATAGAAATTTTTTAGAAGTGTAAGTGCAGTTTACACTAGAGGAAAAAGTGCAATCAGCCACTCGATTTATAAGCACTCTGCGTGTCTTTCACGCAAGTCCTGTTAAAAAGCCCAAACTAACCAGGTCTGGACAAGCATCCGCTGTACGGAATGGAAGATCCGCATGGAAGCTCAGCCTCCATCGTCTCACCACCATTCTCTGGGTATTCTTACACGCTGTGCAGTGGACGAGTGGGGCATCCAAAAACAGTGGCTGGGGTCCCTCTTACCTACAGCTGTGAAATCCTGCCTGTATATGTTCATGATAAAAAGGCATTGATGTAGTGCAGTCTTAGGATTTAAAATGCAAAAGGGCATTTAAAAAATGATAAACACGTTTTTTAGGGCACAAGCAGTTTCAGTTGGTGAGGTTTTTTTTTAATCATTATTATCCCTGGAGCCCATATCTGATCACAAACTCCCTGTATCATAAGCAATAGGAAGAGTGAGTTCAGTGCAACCTAGGTGAAGGACTTCTGTAGGGGAGGCATCTGTGGCGTGCATAGATTATAATAGGAGAATATATTTCCTAATGCAAAACGATTGAGTGATTTCCCTGGTTTTAGATTTAAGGTTAAATAGCTTGATGAGTTCCACTGTTGAACTTTATTAAGTTACTTCCCAGCATATTAGATACCCCACTCCAAAAGGAAGTGTGAAACTTGTCTGTGATTATTGAACAGTTTTTTGAAAGGTCTGTCTTTGGCCAACAGTGCACAATTAAAGTGCACCAGACTTCAATTTGTGAGGATTTATGTTCTTTAGGGCACAGGTGCATACCTTCCACTCCACACTGTGACCTGATCCTGTGGCAAACCCCATATGTAGCAAAAATGAATAAAACTACAGATTATCCTAGGACATGTGCATTGGCCTCTGCGTAGCAAAACAAAGAAAGGTAGCAAAGTTTAACCCCCAAATGATAAAGTAGAAGGGCGCCCCACAAAGAGCAGAGTCCAATTCTAACTGAAAAGCTTGAAAGGACTTGACAACAGGACTGATTCTAAATCACCTTATTATCCCATTGTATAATCTTCAGACTCTGATTTGCAGAGTCTGACAATTCATGATGCATGGACCCAGAATCCTTATGCTTCCCCTCGGTCAGAGTCATGCCCCATTATCACCATGTTAGTAACCTCACCAGGCTGGTTGCTTGGTGACTGAGCACAACTGGGGTTTCTGGAAGTATTTCTAGTTTTTGGAGTACAGTATTGGCTGTTGCTGGTGCAGTGTAGTCTGCAGAAAGGGCCGGGCGGACCATTTTCCTAAAGCCTGCCCTCATCCCCTTTAACCTTCCCTTTAACCAATAAGCAACCAGTGAGCAACAGTGAGCAACAGGAGGCCTGGTGCTTGGGGATGTGCAAGACACAGAAACTTTGTTTGTTACAGATTCTTGTCAGGTGTCACATTTGATTTAATGCAGGCTGCAGTTTGACAATTCCCCCTGCCAGGTACCTTATTTCACGTTAGTTTTGCCTTTCTTTCAGTGGCTAATGTGCTTTCTTCGCAAGAAGTTCCCTAATGTTGCAAGAATACTTTATCTATTCACATGTGCATGTATAGCGCTTTATGCTTCAACCCTCCCAAAAACAACACTGGATTTACTACCAAATGTAACAGCACTCAATTTATCAACCTCAGAAGGATGAAGGGCAGATTAGGCATTGCCAAGATTTGAACTTGGAAAGTGCAGGCAGACACAGGTCACAGTTGAGCATTTAACTCACTGAGCTATACACCGAGTGCAGATAAAAAGAAACATTTATCATATTTGCCCAGCACCCTCTGCTGACCGCTGTTCACTCCAGTCCTTTTTCAATGCAAAATATAACATCAATATTATCACTTTTATAAGAAGTGTGCTATGACATATATGTCCTGCTTCTAAGCGCTGTAATAACAAGTAAAATAATAGGTGTTATATTAATTAGAAATGTAATCCCCACAGTCAAAGCATTACTAAAGGTTGTGGGTATAAACATGTAGGCAGAAATGTCTAAATGTTTGCATCAATAATTCTGTACAAAGGCTCAGAATGATGTCATTGGGGCTTAGTAAAAGTTTGCCGGAATCCTGCCAGTAATTACGGTGGGATTTCGGCAAACTGCCCCTCCGTTTCCGCTGCCTGAATATCCTGGTGGTAAATCCCCACTCCGTTGAGTTCCATAGCACTCCATTGAGGGGATTGCCACAATTACCAGCACTGGTATACCGGTGCCGGTAATTCTGGCATTTATTTGCTGGTGTGGTCCTGATTTATCAGCAGTTTAGTCTTGGTGGTAAGTCAGTGTGTTTCCCCGGTCTTGAGCAAAATACTGGTGCTAGAATTACCAGGATTTTTCCAGACCGGGGAACATGTAATGACCCTGATAGTCTTAATTCACTGTTGCCAGTGTTGATTTAAGTGTTACTTCTGTGATTCTTAGTACACTTCAAACATGCCCCTACAAAAATCATATCTCAAGCAGTTTATTTTCTTCCACGACATAGGTACTAATCTAATTCGTTTAGATATTAGGTGGCACGTGAAAATATTGCATTAGAGTACAGATAGGGAGATATGCATATGAGAAAGAAAACACAGCTTGCATGCCAATATGGCAGTGCCTGGCAAGTGCCTTTCATATGCCTGCACAAAAGTCCAAACTGTTGGTATCGCAAATGCTTGTTTTTGGATTGTAATGACGTAGAGTTGGGGTAGAGCTTGATCAAAAATAGAAATATTCTTTTTCAAGCATTGCTTTGCAGGCAAAACCTTACAATGAGCTCCTGTACTAAAACATGCACACAAGTCCTCCCCCTTAACAACCATTTTCAAAATGTGTCACTTTTTAACCAAATCATTCCAGGAAAGCAAAGGCATCTAGTTATGAATGAATGTTTACAACGAGGTTTCAGTTCTGGTTGCCGAAAAGTGGAAATGATCCTTTTTACCTCTTGAATGGGATCCTAAAGTCCACCCGTCGTGCTCTTATTCGGGGATTCATTGATGCTGTGTCTTATGTGCCTAGTCGGAGTAGTGCAAATAAAAGGAGATGGGAATGTTTTTACACATTTTCTTATAAGGATAAAAGGTTTTAATGTTTGAAATGTGCTCCGTATTAGTAAATAAAGACATGTGTGCGATTATAGGACGTGTATAGTGCTAGCCTGTTGCCTCCATGGGAACCTCATGGCTCGCAGCTCTTGCATTTGGGAAAGGACCCACGAACATATGTCCTACAAGGTGGCAGCATGGATATTTCACATGTATGACATATGGAGGTAGTATTTTGGGCTGAGTCCCTCAGTGCTGTAGTTGTGATCAATTCTAAAGACAGGTCACCTGGAAGGCTATTTTGAACAGCAATGTATTTATATAGTTTCCTAACAAGATGAGGCTGGATTCAGTCTTCAAATTGATATTTAGCCCATTCAAGCGGCAAAAGCACTGTACCATATTTGTTTTGCCCTGTGGATCTGCCTGAATATGGATTTGTTCATTGTCGTGGATGGGGTGGAGTTGGGGGTCCATATTGGTTTGTTAGGGGATCGTTGGAAGTATTGTTTACTGTTCTGAGGTAGAATTTAGACATGGTGCACAACTTCGTTGTCTGTATGCAATATTCTATCAGAGGTCAGAGAAGAACTTTCAGGGTAGGGGGTATGTGGTCTGATTTTGTCAGAATCATGTAGTTCCTTGCTGGCAGGGGTGTTGCTAGGTCTGGAAAAGGTCAGGGGCTAAGCTAATGTTGGGACTGGCGGGATACGGGGCTATCTAGCCTTTTGGTTGTAGTACCTGAGCTTCTATCTAGGGCTACATCCAAAATATACGGGACTATAGCCCCCTCAGCCCTGCCCCCCAGCAACACCTCTGCTTGCTGGGTGCCTCTATGGTCAGGGTCTACATATGCGTTGCAATATTCCAGGTGGGTTAAGACTAAGGTATTTCAAGCTCAAACTATTACTGGATGGATGAAGCAAGAACACTTTTCTCTGAAACGTGCTGGAAGGGTAGTGTGTGCCTTTACAGCCACCTTAATCGGAGGGAGGGGTCTGAGTAAAAGCAAACTTTACTCCTCAGACCAGTTTCGAGGAAGGCATGAAAGAACGTGATGCAGCGTTTGTCCCTACTGTCATTTCTGCACATTCATCTAGGTGGTGAAGACGAATACTGTGGTCTAAAGTATTAAGATCAATGAGGATTAAGACACACGATGTTCTATATCTCGGTGTATTAAAACAAGTAATCTCTACTTCCTGATATAGTTTTTCAGTTGCCAATTAAGGCCTGAATGCTGAGTGGTGAACATCAAGGAGATAGATCGACTCCACCAAGGATTGGATTTGTTTTTCTGTTTTGTTTGGAAAAACAACCAAATCATTAAACAAACACTATTTCAAAGGGGCCCACAAATACTCCTGAGACCTAAGCAAAAACAAACATCTAACTTGTAAAACTGTTTGAATCTCTCCTCTAAACTAAAAACATTTCAGAACTTTTCAATAGAATCCAAACACTGTTGATGCTTTCTCCAAGTGGGAGGGCTCCCTGTATACACATTCGCTCACAGCCTAGCAAAACCTGCAAAGGAACAGGATTTGAGCTGGTTGTTCTACAGAGCTTTACACTTCTTTTAAGAGATTCCAGAAATCGGATTGGATGAAGGAACCGGCTTGAACTCTTTCATGAGATTCTAGTGCTCTCATTTCTTGAATGAACCTGCCAAATAAGCCTATGATTTACCCAGGGAACCGAGGCTCCTGGTTGAAGCATGTATCATTGTGTGATACAAGAAAACCCATGGTCGCATTGGAAGAATTGCACCAAGCAGATTCAAAAGGCCCGTGGGTTGGATAATTTATAGAGGTTTTCTAGCCACCATCAATATATGCATGTGTTACCTTGAAATGTGCTGTATCAAAACCAACAAGAAAAGGCATGCTGTAAGACACATGTGTGCAGTTATTGTAGAGTAACCTACAAGTCCAAAGCATCCTGAATTAGAGACTTCAATGACATAACATATTCCAATCACTTTGGAACCAATTGAAATGTTGTTTAGTTCGAAAGGCCAGCTTAGTTTCCTGTTTTCCCCTAATAAAACCTAAAACGTCTAAAATAAAATATCCTTCCACAATCTTATCCCCAAAATACAATAAAAGTTTGTTGAGTTGTTTACCTGTGCCCAGTTTTCCTCTGTACGTTTTTGTTGTAATATGTTCTCCCTACTTGCTGTTTTGTCAGTTGTATTGTTTTGCATAGTGTGGTATTGTGCAGTTGTGTTTTGTCTAGAGAGTTCACTTTCTCTTGGGGGGATTTTGGATTTCGGGTTGTTTTCAATATATGTGGTTCCTAACGGGTCTTTTGGTTCTGCCATTTCTCTTTCTTGACATGTTGTCCTGTATGCTGCTAATGCCATACTAGAAAGGGTAGAGGAGAAGAGAGGGGGAGATGCATTTCTCCTAGAGGATGAGAAGATTCCCCATGATTGATTAAGTATGTGGAATAGTGTGCTGTTCACAGGTTAATTTAAAGTCTGGGGTGATAAAGCACCATGTTCCCCCTGGGTCGGTGTGGGAGTCTGCTGAGGCATTGGGGGTGGCCTCAGTAGAAGGTGTGGTAGAGGTGGTAGGGTCCTCACTAGGCGCCCTGAGAACAGAGGTTTCCATGTAAAGGTATCTTGGAGGTAGGATCAGTGGTGAAACAGGACGGCATGTCAGTGGAGAAGAAGGATCAGTGTTATAATGTGAGCTTGTGAGCATTTCCTCTAGCTGGGTTTTGGAATGTGAGCTTGTGAGCCTTTGCACTAGCTGGGTGGTGGAATGTGATGGTGTCATCTTGAGTGGAATGTCACTGTTGTGGAGTTCTGCAAGTGACGGTTGGGCTCATCAGTTGGTGAGAGTGTGAGTGGGGTGTGGGGCAAGCCCAGTGTTTCTCCTTCCTGCCTTGTCTACTGTGTCCCCCACGATCCTACTGTACTGGTGAAGGTGCATGACCTGATGACAATAAAGCAGAAGTAACTTACTTGGAGTTCCTGAGCTTCACTTTACCACAATCAGCAAGCAGAAGGTGGCTTCAGCAAGCAACCTGGAGGAGGTGTATGATGGGGCAGCTTGTGTCTGGGTGGGGTCATTGATGAGGACGTTCTCTACACCCCAAAGGGCAATAGTGCTAAGTAGTGGCAGTCTATCAGGAGGAGCCTCTGGTAGAAGATCAGCCGGTAGAAATGCAATAAAAGGCAGTGGACCTGCTCGAGGAGGGGACTGTAGAGGGCGGGATTAGGGGGTGAAAGAGGAGCTTTGGCCTTTGCCTTTCATTGTTGAAGGGCCACGAAAGGCACAGGGGGAGACCAAGGGATCCAAGACCACTACACCCTGCAAAGCCCACATTGTTCTGGGTGTGGGGGTTATGCAACATACCACCAGAGGAGACCATCCGGGGGAAGAGGGGGAGGTATTGTGCATGGTGGCGAGCTATTGGAAGAATGTGATGCGGTTACAGAGAGCAAAGAGTACAGTTTGCCACCCAGGTTTGACAGTGGTGCAGGAAACGACCAGGCAAATGAGTCCCCAGCTCTACAGTAGTATTGAGGATGTGTGTCTTAGTTCCTCCTAGGACAAGGGTGCAGCACAGCATCATTGGGTGAGAATTGGCAAGAGATAAAATAACAGCCCAGCTACACACACCACGTCCTTTCGGTCTCTGACATCACCCCCATGTGGGTGGAATCTCTTATAATGGATAATGTAATGTAATGTGTTGTACGGGGTCTTGTACAACACTCCTCTGCCACTATTGATGGCATCCCAGGGGCTTGCAAGCACCCATTGTTTTGTTTGTATGGTGCCTGTAAGTTGGGTGGTGCCTGACCACCCAGTTTGTGCAACTAACATGGAGAGGTACTTGCCTTTGTATAATCCTTACCTCCTGTAGGCAGCTTTGCAGAGGAAAGAACGAGGCAGTTATGGAGTAGTGTGAGACAATGCTCTGTGGGCGAACTGTGAAATGTTTTGGGTAACAGCACACTGCGGGAGAGCCCGAGAAATCGAAGTGGTGGCTGCACCCGGTGAGAGAAGCAAATAGTTTTAAGGAGTTACATTGAGAGAGAGCTCAAGTACTTTAAGAGATGTGTGCAAACTGTGAGAAAGCCTGATAATGTAAAGGGGTGGCCGCCTTCTTTGGGAGTACTGTGCCAAACGAGTAAGCCCCCGATTTGTAAGGAGTGATAGCACCCAGTGAGAGCCCCAGACCTTTAATGGATGACAGAACAGTGTGGCATAGCCCCCAATCGTTAAGGGATGGTGGTCACTGAAGGAGAGACAACGAATTTGCAATGGGTGGTTTTACCCAGTGTGGGAGCCTGAGGATGTCAAGAGGAGCCAAAGACATGTAAGGGGTATTTTACCCTGTGGAAAGTTATGAGAAATGTAGCTGTGACAGTGGTCTTTGCAAGAGCATGAGAACGGTTAAACAGTGGTATTTTTTACTAGGATTCTAAAACATCACTGTCCCAATAGGCAATGGGAGGCTTGTTTAAGTCAGTGACCAGTCACCGCTTCTCAGTCACTACTACAACTACAGTATCCATTTCCTAATCACACGTACCAGGTACTATACACTTTCCACCTTGTGGTCCCTTGCATGTACTGGGTAACCCATAATCATTATTTTCAAAGATGGTGTGCTGGCTCTGGGCACATGTTGTTCTGTGATATTCTGCAATTATTCATTATTACAAATGTCTAATCTTCAATATATGGAAGGGTGAAGCCTGTGGTTAGAGAAAATAGCCCCGGTTGCACTGAAATCTCTCTCAGACTCCGCAATTGTGGGTGGGCAGGCAGCAGAATAGCAATTAAACAGCAATTGATGCTGACCAGAGGAATTCATTATTGTACCAATACAGTACTGGGTCATCGATCCTTCCCAAGGTGCATGCTCAGTAGATAGCCATGAAGCATCCAGGCAGCTGATTGTCAATTGTCTGTTCCTGTTGATGACCTGTCTGTATTCAAGATGCCGAGTCACTGGAAAAGGTGCCCTCCACGATCACCTGCCTGTGGGCTGCACCCAGACTGCGCACACATGTATTTATTTATTTTACATTGTTATACAGTGCTACACGCCTGTGGGCCTCAGAGCTCACAAAGCTTTTAATTGGTGTCAGTGATGGGCTATTCAACAATTCCATCAGTCACCCCAGACTACAACTCACAATGCTTGGTGACAGTTCAAAGATGCCTTCCCAAATGTTGGCTACCAACACCCTGTAGAATGTTCTGTTGTTCTTAAGTTTGGGCGGGCTTTAAAAAAAAAAAAGAAATCCCGGTGTAGTTCGCAAGGTTTACGCTGGCTGATGTTCATCCTTCTGCATGCATTATTTCTCTAAATGATGTTGCAAGCGCTACAGCAAGCACAGCATCCTTGAGCATTTGCAGTGTTTTCTTCCGTATGATGTTTGCTGCAAGTTCATCTCACCTGACACATGAGGATAAAAAGTGGACACTTTTACTTTAAAACATGTGCATACAGGGAGCCAGCAGGTCAATGTTACCTTTGAATCCATTTACTCATCACCATACAAGGTAAAAAGCAGATCTCTCATCAGCTGTGCTCCATTTCCATCACCTTTTAAGGCATGGCCCTCCTCCATGTTGGACAGATTTGGCTCAAGCAGGTACACCAGAAGGATAATCTAACTCTGATACACAATGTGATTTCAAGCCCACCTGGCAGCCTCCTCAACGTGTCATAGAGCAGATCTGGCATTAGAGAGAAGTAGCCACTGCCAGAGTGCCAAATGCTGCATCTAGAGGTCTGTTGTGTTGAAGCAATTTGTTACGCAATTGAATTGCTCATGAAGCCTCTCCAGTATGTTCAAATTAGAGTTCCAATTGGTGGCCATAGTGTTCAGAATGTGCAGCAGCAACTTGTGATGCACCTGCAGTTGGTGCATTGAACGTTTGGAACGGTAAGCCCAACGGAAATGGGGGCCTATCCACTAATACAAAGCAAATATTTCTTTAAGTTGTCGAGGTGGGCATGCCTCTGGAGGCCCCAAAGACTGAATCAAGTTTTGGGGAAATCCAAGGTGGGGTGATGCTTCGAGCATCAATTTTCTAGATTTTAGGCAGTATTTAATAGTTTAGCATCACTTCTGGGACAGACCCCATGTGAGGATATTCGGTCTGGATAGGGTTCAAAGCACTGGATTCTTTTATTTTTTATAAAAGAATAGAATGATGAGGGTCATTCTGTATCAAAAAGGGGTAATCAGCCAACCTGGTTCCACCTTTCCCACTGACTCCATGCCTAAAGTATGGTACACTCGTGACCTGCCGCATCAGTATCCTGATCCGCAGCACACGCTCTACTCGTGGCACAGAACAGGTCCGAAGATCACAAGATGTCCACTTGACAGAGGCAGAGACAGCCAAGTGCCTGCAGCACAGAGGCAGCCTTAAAGACATGCCCCCTTGTACCCAAAACAATCATGGCCATAAGTTGTCCATGATGATGGCAGAGTAAACTGTAAATAAAAGCTATGCCTACCTTTAGGCATAGTGCATGGTGCTACTTATAATCACAATTGCCACATTCCAATTGATATTACACATGTGTCAGCCCCTATGAGCCATCACCACCATGTAAGGTGATGTGTATTCTGGTCAGCTGGGTGCAGCCAGCCAAATGACAGGAAGAGAACCTGGAGGGCCAGGTCTCCTCTCTGATCTCTTTGTGAGGGCAGCTAACACCCTCTGCTAGAAACAGCTGTACAGCAGGCTGCAGTTCTGGGCCTTGCTACATCGCTAAAGGCCTTTGTTCTCAGTAAGAAGGGAAGGGGCAGTATTAATGTAAGCAGGAGGGCTTTGATCAATGGGAGAGGGTGTCCACCATTTTGATTCTCACTGTCACTCCCCTTCTTTCCTGTTCCTTCCCCTTCCCCTGAAGCAAAGCACTTTAGGTGTGACATCAACAGGGCATGGTCCACTTCATTCCAGAGCAGGGATTGTACTCTAAGGCAGGCTAGCTTTAGTCCAATAACCTGAAGATGTTTACCCTTAAAAGAAGGGGTCTTCCACCCCTTCAGCAGATGTGCTCAGTTCCTCGTGGATCCTTTCGGACTTCAGATTTGTTGTGAAGATCTCACTATACTTCCTTTGAGAGAGTTGTACTCTCCAAAGCCCTCAGCCTAAGGTGAAGAAGGAATCATCGAAGATAGAAGAAAGATTTGTCCCCTACCACTCCCAGGGCACATCAGGAGTAACCTCTGCTGTAGATCAGGAACTACAACTCTGCACCATAATCTCCAGAGCTGGGAGAGCAGAAACTGAATAAGACCATCCTAACCCCAAGTTCCCCTGAAAGGGCGTCACAGCAACCAGAGGACCAGATCAGCTAAAGTTTCCTGTTCTTATGCCTTAAACTGGTTACTCTGAGTTCACTGCCACAGGAACAAAAGGGAAGTTGCTGCTGGCTGGTTGCTGCTCTCCTCCACCACTGGAACATTGCTTGCACCTTCACCCAGCTTGATACTGCATGATGTCCTAACCAAAGCTCATCACTGGGTAGCCCTGAAGCAACTGCTCATATCGGGACCCGAACTGAATCAGTGGAAAGACACACGCCGGCACACACTGACTCTAACTGGGGATTATAACCACGGCTCGACCGAGCTAGCCCTTGAACTGGCGCATCATTGATTGCTGGAGCGTCAATCTTCAACTCCCACAGTGTCTAAAGTCTGACTCAGCCTGGCCAATTGCGAAGTCTTCTGTTGAATGCCCCAACCTGCATCCTTCAGAGATGCTCTTTGACGGCATCGCCTGCTTGCTGCAGGGCCTTCTACAATCCTATACGTCCAAACTGAGCCTGATTCCCCTGCATCTATGTTGGACCCCACCAAGAACTGAATCCAGGTATTGTTGACTCTGAACTGCCCCCTCAGTCCACTTGGACCTTAGAGAGTGGTCACAATCACTCCTGATTTCTACTTAGATATCCTTTTTGTGGCTAGTATTTTACCTACCACCTCTAGAACTACTCAGAGAGCGCTTCCGTCTCCAGTCTGTTGCATCTTCTCTGTTCTTCCTTTGGGGTGGGATTTTGTACAGTATTGTTTATTCATTCTGAGTGCAGATGGTGTGTTTGATTAAAGCATTTATAGTTTTATAGAACCTTGATTGGACATTCCCTTTATTTTTAACTCTGAAACTGTGCTGTCTGGGTCACTACTGGATCACCTTCACACCTCTCTTAATAGCATAGCCTTCACTGGGCCCATGCTAGCACAAGAGGTGAAGGAGGTATATCTCTTGACTATCCCTGTTTTACCTTTATGATTGTTTAGTGTTTTGGTAGAGGTCTGAGGGCTGAGTGGGCCATTTTACCCCTACCCAACCTTTTACTCCTGCAGAGCAGAATCCCATTTGCCACACTGGTGGCAGTGGTGGGATTTGAAACAGACGGTGCCTGCTGCTTAGCCATTCAAAATAAAGTTTACAGTTAATGCTAGCTTTCACTGGCAAGTTACAAATTATTTTTACAACCATGGAACTTGACATGAGCACAGTGAAAGCTTTGACAGCAAGTGTCTTGAGTGACACTCTGTCGAGAGAGGGGTCTACCTCATGGAAGTTAGGTGAAACAAGCTGAACTGCTAAAAAACCCTCCAAGTTTTCATGGAAGCTAGGGGGATGCCGTGCTATCTGGGGACCAGCAGTGAGGGAATCCCCTAGCACTAGTGCCCAGGCACCTGGGGGTTGTAGAAACCACCAAAGGGTCATAAGCCTCCCTCAAGTTGCACGCATCCATGAGTCCCCGTACTTTGACCAAGCACCAAGAGCATCTTGCTGTGCTCAACCCTGACAGGCTCTACCTCCTGGAAGAAAGGAGAGTAGCCCTGGAGGAATGGAAACAGCAGGCTGTTGAGGCCCTATCAGAGAAGAAGCAGTGGGACTTTGTGATGCTGCCCAAAATGGAGCTTGAGGTGCAGAAGTAGGTATCCAGTGGAGAAGGAATTGTCCCCAGCAATAGCTACAAAAAATGGTATAGTCAAATATCAATAAACTAAAGAGACAGTGTATAGATAACAGTAATTAGACATTGCCCAGCACAGTAATATGAGTGCTAAAATAGTCACTCTAGACCTAGCAAGAATCTGTAACTCTTCTGAGTAGCAGTAGTGGTAGTCATATAGACATATATAGAGTCTCGTCTTCAGTGGACTATGGGAGACTCAGTGTGGTTAGCTATTAAACACACATGGCCTATGCTCTTAAGCTTAGGCACTTTCTCAACATGTCTCTGTTCATGAGCCTAACATTGATGAACATTCATCAGGCGATAGAAAAATGTGTGGTCACTAGTAAAAAACTGGACTCTGTAGTTTGGTGTCTGGTTGGTCTTTGATCAAACAATAAGTCGTGGCTGCTTTCGCATTACAGGCTGTCAATTAAAACAAGAGACAATAGACAATAGGAGCTATTAGTGCTGTGTCTTTTATCGGAGATCAAAACATATCTCTGTGCCAATTTCTGGTAAAGAAATGTACCTCCATTTTTGGTAGGGGTAGTCAGGCAGTGACAAGTCTTGCAAATAAACCTTCTTCTGGGTACATCCTAAAAAAAACACAATAATTGTGTTTTAAAAGCACTACCTAGGATACATACTTGCTCATACAATTGCCTATTCCATCAAGAGTCAAAATGTAGGTGAATTCCCCTGAATAACTGGATGTAAAACGTCCTGCGTTTGTATGAAGCCGGTGGCAGAAACAGCATTAGAAGGCTCTGTCTGGCTCTGCTAGTTGCCGTAAGCCATACAAAGTTCAGAAAGGTTGGTAAGTCTAAAAATTGGGTGAAGACTGCCATCCTTAAGTTCTTCAAGATCCCAGAACAATTCCTCCAGATTTCTAGAGAACTCACCAAAAAGGGGAGTCAATCCTTTGCAGCGTTTACACATCAATCCTTGAAATATTTGAGATGCTGGGTCACAGGTAACAATGGACCTCATCAGGGGTTGGGCGGTATCTCGACACTAATTGCCCTGGGATACCATTCATTGCTATTATCGTTACCGCAACTGAGTCCGGCGCAATTTGGAACAGATCCCGAGTTGCAGTGGGTAGGTGAATCCCCAGTCCCATTGGATCCATTGATACAAAGGGGGTTTCTTGATACTTTTAGCACATGTGCAATTAGCGCCATGCTAATAGTGCCAAAAATGTGTGGAAAGGGGAAATGTTTACCTCCAGCAAAAAGCTGGAGGTAAAACTCCTGCTTTCCACCCAAATCGAGATTGGGTGGAGCGGTAAATGCAGTGGTAAGAGCGTTACTGCTGCATTTTACCGCTCCGCCCAACTCATGATGAGGGCCAATGGGAAATAGAGTTACACCAGCATCTGGTAGACAAGAGTATTACAGACCCACTGGAGCTTGTGAAGGCAGACAACAGGTATGTGACTACTTGCGTTGGTTCAATGTGTTAATATCCCTGCAAAAATATTGCCATACAAGATGGCGCCATATTTTTGCAGCGCTATTATCCTATTAAACCTGCGGGGGACACCCTTGCAACCCCCATATTATTTTAAAGGGAGCAGAGGACACCCCTGCAACCCCTGCTCCTGTTTACCCCAAAAATTATCCCCACTAATAATATCGCCTATGGCCGTTCTCGACAACCATATATATGGCAATGTTATTGGTGGGGAAAATATTACCTGACACCCTTTTGTCCAGAAAAAGGCAGTGGCTGTTGCATCCAAACAAGGGGATTGAGAATCATAATCCTGAAGAGGGTAAGGACAAAGGTCCACAAACTCTTGCTAAGAAAGGGCCACAAAAACCAGCAGGAAAATTCCAGTCACCTGCAATCAAAAAGGAGAACAAAGGGCACCCCTAGGTCTGGGGCTCCACGTTCAAAGCCTTTCAAGGCTGCTTTGTCTGCAGACTTTGGAGGCATACAAAGTGAGATACCACCTGCAAGGGTAGACCCATGCCAGCCGTAGTTAGTGCTACAATAATGGAGAAGGAGGAAACAGAAGACATAGTCAATGTAGGCATATAAGCTGATGAATTCCCACTTGGCCTGAGGTTGGCTGAATGCACCCTGGTATCCCTGATCTGGAAAAGTACTAGTTTCCCATCAAGGCCCTGGGTGCCGTGAATACAGAGATCGTTTTGTGCCAGGTGTTCATTAATTTCCCTCTTAAAATGTACCCACATAGACACATAGACAATAGTATGCTTTGACGCCCTGGGCCAGGTCTCAGTTTCCTTACCACAGAAAAAGACTCAGCACTTGTGCATTATAAGAAACAGACAACATAAGATTAAATAACACCTCTTGGCTGGTAGAGAAAGGCAAGGTAACCCATTGTGCTCTGATCACTATGTGATCAATAGCATGATCACTGGTCTACATGTACTTGTTGAAGTGGATGATGTTTTGGCCCATGGACTGCTGTAATTGCCACCCCACTGTAGCCATAACCTCATCGTACAACAATGTTACTGCCTTATGAGAGAGAAAATGAGGGTCAGCAACTTCTAAGTGGTGATCAGCTTTTCCCATAAGCCATCGGAATCCATTCCTTTCCACACATTATTTGGGCAAGTTGTCTATCGCCAACATTTTAGCCAAAGACCTTTGACTTCTTTGCAAGTCTGCAAATGGGGCCACAGCATACAGAACCACATAGACGTGATATTGAAGTAACTCCCTGACTTCCCTGAGCACAGCTTTTTTGTCAGTGTGTGTAAGTGCCCAGATTCAGATGATATCTACTCTGTTTTACGTTCTGCCACATTTCGTTAGGAGTTAACAACAAACAGGCTGACCTTATCTGGGCACGATGCTTGTGGTGCTACAGATATCATGTAATGATAAAATATACATTCTGATCTGTGATGCAAACACTTTTTTCTTGAGGACGCTGTACACAGGTAGGCCAACTGTGTTACTTTGGTTTTATTATATTTCTCAACAGTATCACTGCTTTTGTGCAGTAATTCACGTTCACATAAGAAATCTGATTGGTAATCCATTTTGTGTGATCCTCATTCATGTTGCCATCATCATCCTTACTGTTTGATTTAAAAGTGGATTGGCATGGCGTGGGTGGTGTGGTCAAGATGGCAGAGCAGTGAAATGTCTTTCCCCAACCCGCTCCGACCACTAGCCAGGCCTGGTGTTCTTCCGGTGACCCCGAAGCTTGTAAATGCGAGGCAATTACTGTGTGAGCACTCTGAGGCTGGGGAGATGCTCTTCTGACACAGAAAAGGAGGCAATCGAGAGCTAGCAGTGCCTAGAAGATTAGTCCTGCTGGACTTGCTCCTCAAGATGGCAGTGACATGTCCTATGGCTGGAGGCCGGCCGAGCTCCCGTGGCTAAGAGGCAGCAGTGCCGAGAGATCTGGCTGCACTTAGAGATCAAGGGAAGTAAGAGAAGGACTGCGGGTAGTCCGAGAGTTGCCTCTGAGTAGAAGCAAGAGGCCCTAGCAGCGGCTGCTGTAACAGGAGACAGAGCTAGGCTGACAGAGGGGAATGGATCTGCAACATAGTGATGCGAGGAGTGGCTGAGCGGCGTTGGAGCATCGGACCAGCCTTCATAGGAGAAAGAGGTGAGCTGACAGTGTGAGGAGGGGGAGCTCCTTGGTGCCCTGGGACTGGTGCGTGGGAGGCCAGGAGATCCCCCTGCTTCAAGCTTAAAGACCAAGACCATGGTGGTGAATACCCCAGTGTAAAGGGGAGCCCCGGCAAGCCTGCACCCACCCTGGAGGAATAACAGCCCAGTGGTCCAGGGCTAGAAAGTGAAACGTGAGTGTGTAACTCCACAGGGTGCAAGAGGAAGTGCATCAGCTGGGTGCTGTAGCGGGGTCCTGTCCACCACCACAATGCAGTGGTATACCATCGGAGTCAGGAGCCTGGCAGGGCCACCCCCCTTAATTCAGTGGGCTAAGAGAGGTAATAGGAGTCTGTAAGGAGAACCACCAACCAGTTTGCCTGCAAGGTTTCGCAGCATGTCCAAGCCTAATAAGAAGCCTAAGAGCATGGAGAGAGCTATGGGCTTCCAGACATTCCTGGCACCAGCTCAGAAGCAGCTCACTACACCCCTGACAATGGAAGAGAGCTGGGTGGGTTGGTGATGGGCAGGATCCCTCGCACAGGTACCACAACTCACACACAATTTCTTGGTTTGATCCCTGGATGCCCTCAGGAGGGATATTAAGCACTCTCTGCATTCAGAAATTGCTGATCTGACAAAAGAAATGATGACTCCACTACCAAATTCTGGAAAGATCTGAGGGCCTTTGGGGATGGGGTTGATCACAACGAGCACTCCCTGATCACATTGGAGACAGAAATTAGACATGTCCGAGATACGATGGCTGCCTTGCGGGAGGGCAATGAGTTCCTAAGGTTGGAGTGTGATGACCTGGAGAACAGGGCACGGAGGAACAACCTCAGTATACGGTTTCTGGATGAAGGATTGGAGGGGGACAACATTGAAGGATTCCTCTAGGTCACAGCTCAGAGCCCCCTGGGATCATTAAGATAGATAGAGTGCACATAGAGGGCCAGAGGAGGGAGGAAAAGAACCGGACCCCCCAGGGATATCATGGTCAAGCTCCATGATTACAAAGTGAAGAAGGCAATTCTGGGGGCAGCGTGGAAGGCCAACAGAATATAATTTATGGAATCAGAGCTCCATGTCTTCCAGGACATCTCCCAGTCCACTCTGGCCAAGTACAGACCACTCAAGCCAGTCACCAGGAGCGATGATAAGCACATGACGATGACAGAATGGCCCGGGACATGACCAAGGGGACAGATGCCGGCCCAGGGAACTCATGGAGAGCTGACCAATTACACTATCCAGCCTTCTTATTATGGCTCCTCAGTGGGTTGCCTCCCAAAGGGGGACACAGGCACATGAGCATAGGTGACCCTTAGAAAGGAGAGAGTCCTGGTCGATGTGCCAAGTCAGCTGTTAGACCACCACAGAATCTTTTCTTTTTTTCTGTTGTCTTTATCTTGAAGTTGAAAGGTTGCAAATATAGTTCACGGTGGGTATGGTTGAGTGGGAGAGTGGGACCACATCCTCTGTTCATATGTTGGGTAACTTTAAAGGATTCACATGGGTATTTGCAGGAGTGTATGATTTATCTGGCTATATGGGAGGAACATCTGCAGGGAGGAGTGAATAGAAGGGCATTTGTACTATTACATTGCAGCAGGGCATGATCTGTGGGCTCCAGAACGGAAGAGGGGGAATGTTGACTTAAGGGGCATGAGGTGTGAAGGAGAGGGGTTGAAGCTAAGGGCACATGGTAACTAGGGTAGGCACCTTGAACGCTCGAGGTTTAAATACCCTGAGCAAACACAGTGAGCTTTTTCAAGAGCTCAAGCAGATGCAGTTACAGATAGTGGGGCTGCAAGAAACACACCTGCTGCTTAAGGACCGGCTGCTCCTTAGGAACAGGAATTATCCACTCCAATGTTTTCCTCAGCTGCTAGTAAGAGGGCAGGGGTGGCAATCCTTTTGCATAGAGACCTGGGGTTTAAACATACCACCATGAAACGGGATACTGAGGGTAAATATCGTGGTTGGAGAGGAGATTCAAGATCACCCAGTGACAATTCTATCATTCTAAGCCCCCAAAACAGGGCAAAAAGCAATCCATGCAGCAGGTGATAATAGAGAAGCTGGAACGGAGTGGTTGGGGAGAGATTATAGTGCTTGGAGACATGAATCTGGTCATGGATGGGAGAAAGGATAGGTCAAGTCAAACAACAAACTACATAACTGGTGCATCCACACAATCACTTAGAGACCAGATAGCCGCTAGCAATCTCATAGATGTGTAGTGCATGCATCACCCCACTGAAACAGCCTTCACCCATTTGTCACATGTACACACTTCAGCATCAAGTATATATTACATCTTTATCTCGTCCGGGTTAACCCGTCAGTCCATATTATCGGGTATTGAACTCATGACCATAATGGATCATAGCATGTTGTGGTTATACCTTAAGGACTGAGCGGGGAGTCGACAGCAAAGCCAGTGGAGGATGGCAGTGTTCTAAGGGTCCTGGTCTGCCTGCAGGCACTGCAGTGTACGGTGCAGGACTATATACTGAAAAACCCGGTAGAGGACACCAGCATGGGGACCAGATGGGACAACCAAAAAGTGGTGGCTAGAGGAAACATCATAGCCAGTGTTTGGCAATGAAATGGATCTGGGTGGGGGCATTCAAAAAGGATCTGATAGAGGAGGTTAAGAAGGTGGACACAATCTATGCAGCAGACCCGACCCAACAACATTTTACTTTCCAGAATGCGTACAAACAGCAGCTAAATTTGCTAAGGGGGCAGAAAACGGAACATATATTGATGGGGCAGAGGTACAGGTATTTTGAACAGGGAAACATACCGGGTAAAACGTTAGCGCACCTACTTTGGCAGCAGGCAAGCCACTCATCCACATGGTGAGGGATACGTGCAGAAAGGAATAGGGGGAGGAAGAGAAGAAAATGGAAATCTTTAGGGACTTTTCTGACTCCCTGAACCCAATGAGCTCTACATCACAGGAGGATCAGATTGTGTACCTAAACGGGGTGGAATTAAAAGAACTGTCCGAAAGGGAGAGGGGGCTTCTTGAGTCGCCAACAGACACCCAAGACATCTTACGAGCCATTGATGTGGTTAAGCATAATAAAGCCCCAGGACCGTTCGGCCTGACAGCCATTTTCTATAAATCACTGAGCCAGGTATTAGCAAAACCTCTGTGTGACTCTTTAACTCTATACGGGAAGGGGCAGAATGGCCACAAAAGATGAGGGAGGCCCAGGTGATACTAATACTTAAGCCAAGGAAGGACCACATATTGTGCTCTTCCTATAACCCCCTAGTGAATTGTGAATGTGATGTGTCACACGTGGCCTCAAGACCGCATCAACTCTTGAAGACAGTTCAATGTTTTTTTTGTTTTTTCTTATTTGCAGTTTGGTTTAAACAAAATAAACCTTTTTGCAAAAGTAAGAAACTAAATATACAAAACTGTTTTCATTACATGAAATTGTATGAGAATACGAAAGAGAACATAAATGAGAACATAGAGAGAAAATAAAAAATAACACACTCAAAGATCACAATAATGTAGACGAAAAGAACGAAATAAAAAAATAAAAACGAATTCCAAAATAACTTTATTGGTCAATACAATCCATAATCATTCTGGAAGAAAGATCATTATTAAGGTTCATTATGGGAAAACAGTACTTACTATGAATGTAATATATTTGATAAAAAGTTCAACGTGGCAATTCTAAAAAAGGATATCTGCCAACAGCGCTAAAATTCCATATTGATTCCGAAGACATATTGTTTAAAGGTTTTTATACATTTCCAGAAGAATAACGTACGTTTGAATTCAAGTGCAGGGCACGACATAAACAAGTGTTAAAACGTTTCCAATGAAGACTCATCAGCGCAGCATCTACAGGTAGGTAGGATATTATTAACCCTACTTCTGATTGCTATAATCTCATTGATTGGCTGCAAATTAAGCCGAAAGCGAAGAACGTTAAATCACCATCTCCAGCTGGGAGATATGACGAGGTATGTTTGAATTTTACCTAGCTGTTTTTCTGCTCTGCATACATTTTCTAAACAATTTTTAATTTGTATTTAGAGATTATGTTAAAATCCAATCCTATTATTATTTTTTTTTACTTTAAGAGTAATATTTCTCAAATACGTTTCTGTCAGATCTAATCGCATGATTAAAGGCTATGCATGATTTTACATTTATGAGGTCAGCTAATATAGACACATTTTAGAAGGGAGGGGATTCAGCATTTTACCATATATAAAGAGACATTTCCAATCCACTAATGATTGTACGGAGTTAAAGCACTTCAAGCCCAACTCAGCAAAAATGACAAGATCCGTAAACACTTGGGCAAATTGAGAGGTTGACACCAGAGATTACTTTCCACCATATCCAATGCCACTGGCACAGAGTATGATTCGGCTCCATATGTTAAATAAGGCTGCACCATTGTCCTATAAAACCTTAGATGGGGGAGGATCAAAACCATCCACATTTCATGTTAATGTTGCTCATTTGGGACACTAAGGCCAGGGATTTATCTCAGAGGTCTATTTCTCTGGCAAGCCTTGAAGTATGACCTTGAATCGTGACCCCAGGTATTTCCAGTTAGCTATCACATCCAACCTGGAGTTGACTAGGCACCGATTTTATTTTAGCTTTTTCGAGCCAGGTCTGTTGTAAATTAGGATCTTGGTCTTCACAGTTGATTTCAAGGTAGCAACTAGTCATATATTGCTACAGGGTATTCAGCAATCTTTGTAGACCAATGGGGGTTTGGTCAAATAGTGCTATATCATCGGTGTACACCAAGTGCCGAATTATAAGAAGCCCTATTTTGGGCGGAAAGGAATTACAACCTTCAAGTGCAGTAATTAAGTTTGAGATATACATTAAAAAGTGTGGGGGCCAACACAAATCCTTGTCTCAGGCCTCGAAATGAGGGGATCAAGTTAGAGAGTTTTCCACTAATATCGAAGCAAATCTGGACCCCACTATCCGAGTGTAAATATTTCAGTATATTGATAATGGGGGACGGGCATCCCAGCTTAAAAAACTTGTTCCAAAGGCAATCTTTGGAGACACGAGCAAATGCTTGGGTCAAGTCAATGGTTTTCATTGAAGATTTTTTAAAGGGGGCTTTTTAAGGGCTGACACTCTTTCTCTTGTTTAGCATGGGTGGTTCCATCCCTAGCCCAGACATCCCTCAGTCACAGGATAGTCTCTACAGATCAGTAACCCCTTCATTCCAATAATTGACTCACTGATTATGAGATCCTATGAGCAAACGCCTTTTCCCTCCGTCTCCCTCTGAGAACAATCTAGGTGAAATTATAACCTAGGTCCCACTTGGTCCTTTCAGGCACTTGCACTCTTCACCCTGATGATCTATCCTTTCTCTCCCTTCCTTCTACTATCCTTTCTTCTTCCTACTGTCCTTTTTCTCTCCCTTTACCACTCGTTCCCTCTGTGCCTCCTTCTTACCCCTACTCTCCACCTACCTCTTGAGTACTACTACTCTCCCTTTACATCTTCTACTCTACCCTCTGTGTCAGAGTTCAGGCCGGAGCAGGGGCAAGGAGGGTGGTGGGCAGGACAACCAGGGTGGTAGCTGCCCTGGCAGAGTGCAGGCAGCCTTCAACCAGGCACTCCAGGTGTGTTCTCCATCCCTTTCACAGGACTGAAGCCCTGGGACGGAGAACAGCCTGGATACTACAGTTCCCAACAGGCCGTGTTAAACACAAGCCTGCTGGGAGGAAGATAGCCACGCCCCCAGCCGCGCCCGCACCAACGCGCATGCGCGAGCCGCGCCCAAGGAACGGGGCTCGCAATTCTGACCAGCGCAGAGGAAGGACGTGTGGCAACCAAGCTCCAGTGGCACGCTTTCGCGGGGCACCCACCCGCAGTAGTAGAAACCCCGGCCCCGCGTACACACAGATAAGTGCCGCTTGCAGTAACGCGCGCAGCCCGCTGACATAACTTGAAGGGCCGGTGTTAGAAACCGACCCCCCTGAAGCCAATCTGCACTCCGGACCCGCGGAAAGCATGACAGGGGGAAGCTAGGCTCTCCCGAATTAACCCCGCATGTCAATGGAACCTAAGCGCATACGCGTTAACCTGCATGAGAGTGGAACTGATAACCGCCGCATGTGTTCTTAGACAGTACTTGGTTGCATGAACCCACAGTTCAGACCAACTAACCTAAGTTAGAGCCACGCAAGGGGATGTGCTCTCTTATTGACGGAGGTGGCACCGAGGGGAGCCAGTACTACAGGGACCTGAAAGGACGTTGGCTTGGACAGAAGACGAAGCTAAGTGTTTTAATGCTTGTGTATCTAGAGTATTGCATGGGGTAATGTGATATTCTTTGTGTTACTGCATGAAGGCAATGCAGAATTGCTAAGCAGGAGGAAGGGTCACGTTTGGATACCTTGCATGAAGCAATGTAAGGTAGTGCATAGAACATTAGCACCCGTAGCACAGGATGTACAGTGTCCTGGTTTAGGGGCTCCAGCACAAAGGCCCCCTACAGACCCTGGGGCATATTGTGTGAATGAGAGAAGAGTGCAAGGGCGGAGTACCGCTGAATCAGGAGCAGGAGCCAAGGAGCATGTGTACCTAAACTCCCCCAGCCCATCCACAACACCTCCCTAAACCTCATTCCAGTGTACCTAACTTCATCTACCTATCCACTCCATGGACCCTAACCCTCTTTCCCCGAAGGGTCAAGGTGGCCTGTGTTATCCTCTCCCAGGTGCCGAGACCTAACGGGGAGGGAGGCGTTTGTGCTGCCTCTGCGCCAGGAAGAACCAGGATCTGACACTCTGCCCACATGTACTCCCTCGGTCACCCACTTTTTACTCCCTCATTCACCTTATTAGTCACTGTCATTCCCTCCCCTCCTCTCCCTCTCTTGGTCTCACGCACGCTTACATCCAAGTACTACTTTCTCCCACCAACCAATCCCTTAACCTGCTGTTAGGCAGAATCACCTGCAGAACCCTTTGGGAACACTACAGGCACTTAGGACTATAAGTGTAAGCACAATTTCACCTTTGGCACAAGCCTGTACTACACAGTAAAATGGTAGCGATGGCTGAGCAGCCAGACTTATCTCAAGAGTTTAAGTGAGCAGCAGAACAAGTTACACAAAGGACCAACCTATACCCTGATTCAAGCAAACACTTACTCAAGGTTTCTTAGTAAAAGTATATCATTTGTAAAACATTACACTAGCACAAGCAGTTCAATATCACACACTAATACAGCACAAAAATCCAACCGGTACGTAACTGAACAAGTTTAGCTCAAAAATGAAGTAGGAGCAAAATAGCACGTCAGATACTTAGAAAAGGAAGGAAAAGACAAGGTTATAATAATAGACAGGCCTAATACATTCATAGGCAGGGCAAAGGGTTTCAGTTAAATACAACCAGCAATTCTTCTCAATAGGCCTGGGCCAAAGTCAATGGTTCAGAGTCTCTTGTATAGGATAGCACAGTTCTGGTATGTAATGGTTAAGTCTTTGCCACAGATTTTGAAAGGATTTGGCTAGATCAGATTTCCGGACCATGTTTGCACAGTACCTTTTAAATGAAGAAAGCTGTAGCTGAGGCGGTTGTTCCTGGCAATTCAAGCAGATCTCGCTGTTCCTGAACTTCAGTCGTGGGTACAAGAAGGGTACAAGAAGGAGGATGTCGCGAGGTTGCTGCACTGCCGAGGGAAGAGGCCAAAAGCTGTAGCAAGATGTTGGTTTAAGGTGTGTGTGCCTTAAAGTTCCCCTGGATTCCTTCCCTCTGGCTATCCGTTTTTCAACAGCACTCTGAATAAAATTCAGCCAGAATAGGACGGTGTACAGTTGGCTTGCGAGTTGGTTCTTCCCACCAAACTCAAGGGAAGAAGTTAACCTTGATGGGCTTCTCTGTCTGTCTGGGAGGGAGTTGTTTCCAGCCACCTGCAAGAAAAATTAATTGCGAAAAATACAAGTACCAGAATCCTTACAGTCAATTAACTTGCCACACCTGAAAATGAAATGAAGACACGTCTGAAAAAGCAAAGAAACACAGCCTCCCTGAAGATTGATGGAGTCATGAAAACGTGCGTTTGGAGGAGAAGCTAATGCAGGAAAACTTGACTGGCAACAGAGCGCCTGCCTTGTCACTGCTTTTTAAATATTGTTCCAGGAGTCCCAGGCCCAAAAGGCAGCAGCAACAGGGCCATCATGCCTTACAATGGAGAGTCACAACCATGGCTTTCCCCCTCCCCCCATCAAGGGGAAGATTTGTGCTAGGAGGGAGTTGTTTCCAACCACCTGCAAGAAAAATTAAGTGCGAAAAATACAAGTACCAGAATCCTTAGAGTCAATTAACTCGGCACACCTGAAAAGGAAATGAAGACACGCCTGAAAAAGCAAAGAAACACATCCTCCCTGAAGATTGATGGAGTCATGAAAATGTGCATTTGGAGGAGAAGCTAATGCAGGAAAACTTGACTGGCAACACAGCGCCTGCCTTGTCACTACTTTTTAAACATGTTTGCACAGTTCCTTTTAAATAAAGAAAGCTGTAGCTGAGGCAGTTGTTCCTGGCAGTTCAAGCAGATCTCGCTGTTCCTGAGCTTCACCCGTGAGTATAAGAAGGAGGATGTCGGGAGGTTCCTGCACTGCCGAGGGAAAAGGCCAAAAGCTGTAGCAAGATGTCGGTTTAAGGTGTGTGGGCCTTAAAGTTCCCCTGGTTTCCTTCCCTCTGGCTATCCGGTTTTCAACAGCACTTTGAAGAAAATTCAACCAGAATAGAATGGTGTCCAGGTGGCTTGTGAGTTGGTTCTTGAAGGGCTTCTCTGTCGTCGGAGTTTCAGGCAATTCGGACCTGCAGCAGGGCTTCACCGGTCATCCAGGAGTTGCAGCAGTCCTCTTCCTTCCTCTCCTCTTCGGTTCTTTTGTTCCAGTGGTCGACTCTGCTTTCCAAGTCCCAGAGACCTGTTTTGAAACAGTTTTCCCCCATTCATTCAGCCTGGCTGTCACTCACACAGCAGGGTTGCTGTCCTTGCCAGACAGCCAGCCGGCCAATCACACCAGAGTGCATTCAAGTCTCCTAGGAGACTAAGCACATGGGGTTTTGGGCACCTACCTCACATCCTGTCCACCCCAGACACTCTGGCACCAGAGGAGGGCTTCAGCACAGAAGTCCGCAAAGGGCACATACAAAGGGATCAAACCTGGTTTGGCACGCAGAGACAAACACAAGAAGGACTTTTCCTAAAATGACCAAGTCTATTTTTACAGATAGGTCTGGGGCACCATATTGAAAAACAGGGCTACCCCTGATTTTTAGCTACCATTGTTAGCGGTCGTGAAAAATCAAGGTAGTTTATATAAACCACTGCCACCAGTCATTTAAAATACGAAAAGGTAACATTTTGCTGTTACATGAGTGTTTTGACTCAGGGGAAGCTAAGCAACTCCTCCAGCGCTCTATAGTAAGATAGGGTGTGCTGGGTTAGTAAATTTAAAGAGACTAGTAAAATCAGTTTAACTTTACATGCCCTGGGAGACAAGAGTCAGTCCCAGGAAAGGTATTTAAACCTTGGGGAGTCTAAAAGACACCCCTGTGCCACTGCACTGAAGGTGCTAGGTGACACACAGAAAAAGATGATGCCATTGAGGTTGTTTTAAAAACTACATTACCAAAGAACACAAAAGTAAAACACACACAAAATATCTGGAAGAGTGGGAAAAAAAAGGCTCACACTCTTCCCAAGTAAAAAATCAAATCCTAGAAATCCAGCAAAGTTGCTGGGCGTCTCAAAAGTTAAGGGAAATTAGCACATTTGGAGAATTCTCCCTAACACCTCCACACTCCTTTAGCAATCCCTTTCCATGCTCCTCAGAACAGTCCTTCCTCCACTTGACCTTTTTGCCCTCCTCCTCCCCCATTGACCTCACTGAACATCCCACACCACCCTGTTTCCTGTGGCCTTTTTTATCTTCCTCCTCTGTTTTTCCCTGAATCTGGTTCACTGGGCAACCGTGGGCATAGATTTCCCTGGGGAAGGTGGTACAGGTAAGCAAACACATAACAGGATGTTTAAGCCCCACCCCATTCTCATATGTGTGTCCACCTGCAATTGGAAATGGCAACCGGCTCAAACCATAATTAATGTCCTCGTTCCTATTGGAGCTGGCTGGAATGTCTGGTCTGGTGATTTGACATGGGATCTGAAGTCCTGATACAGGTAAACAAACTGTCTCCTTACATATCACATAGAGCACTGGGATGTTGTGTGGATTAGTCCACTGTCTGGTAGATCCTCGTTGGCTCCCTCTCTCTGGAGCTGCTTTACTGTCAGGCCCTGTGGGAATCCTAGGGCCTCATTACCACTTTGGAGGTAGCCGTGGCCCTATTGGTGTCATGGCTGCCTCCAAAAGGTGTCCAGTCAAACGATCGAAATAAAAGGATCGAATGACCTTTTGCTCGAATGCAAAAGGATCGAAAAAAAGGGTTGAATTTTTTTAAAATGTATTTATATATATGTTTTTGTTTGGGTTGGTAAAAAATGTATTTAATAAAGAAAACAGGGGGCTGGGAGGGAACCCCCCCCATAAAAAAAAATAAAAAATTCGACCCTTTTTTTCCGATCCTTTGACTGTCGATCAAAAGGCATTCAATCCTTTTGTTTTCGAGCCTATCACTGGCAACCCCCCCAAAACCGTGTCCTGGTTCCCTGAATGGGGAAATACCAGGCCATTCCAAGTATGGAGGGCCTGGTATTTCCCCATTCAGGCATACCGGACCTTCCCCATTCCCATTCAAGCCCCCATAGGGCTCAAGGGGAATGGGGAGGGAGCTAACAATGGGCCCATTACAAGAGGGCTCGTTGTTAGCTCCCTGGTTCCCTCGCGGGACCTGCTATGGATGTCTGGATAAACCAGACGTCCACATCGGGTCGCGCGAGGGAATCTCTTAATAGTGCGGAATGCGTTTAATGGCGCCAGCACCATTACCGGCGCCGTTAAACGCATTCTGCACAACTTGTAATGAGGCCCCTAGTCTTAAGTGACAAAGAGAAATAGACTGGACAGCATTGTGCAGAACAGGTATGAGTTAAGAAAAGGGCCCTCCCAACTCCCTCAGCCCACCTCGTTCTAAAGACTGTCTCTCTTGAAAACCCTGGTAGCCTCCCATCTCAGGTTGAGAAGGGACCCTATCCCCTTTTAACAAGGCCAGATCCCTGGCACTGTCTCAAATGGAACATGAGCTAGATGATAAATTCAGTTGATCACATGCGTTTTTGGCATCCCCAGTTCACATAGCAAGTGCTGATACCAAAGTAAAAAGTAACAAGACCAATCACGTTTGCACTTCAACTTTCAAATACATTTGTGGAAAAGTCTAAATACCTTACACAATTAAAAAATGGAGGACAAGATTTACAAAACTTTCTTATAGAATCCACCTGTTTTTACCTGGTGGTCGATTCGGTCAGATTCTATATGAATCCACTGCATTTCCACCAGCATTAAAATACATTCTGGCAGTAATTCAGTTGTATTCTGAAGACAGAGTGAGAAAAGCAGGCTGATGTGTGAAGTCTGTCCTACTCCTCAACTGCACCTGAAACATTTGTCAGAATTCCCGTGTATCATTAAAATGATGGTAAAGGTTTACTACCACTTTTCCCAACATGTTAACCTAAGTCACTAAATATAACCTTCACTGACTGTTGTGTCTCAACCCTTCCCAATAGCATGTGTCTCATCCACTCACTACACGAGACAGACAATGGGCCTCATTACGAGTCCGGCGGTAACCGCGGCGGTAAAACCGCCTGGTTACTGCCGGACTCGTATTACCATTCCACCTCCGTGATTCCCGGAATTACCGGGGCATTACAACCCCGGTTTTCCGGGAATCACGGAGACGGAATGGTGTAAATCCCCATTCCCATTGAGTCCTATGGGACTCAATGGGAATCGGGATCATGGAAACACCGGCAGCATCTTGTAATGCTGCCGGTGTTTCCTCGTCCGCCTGCATGAGGGAGGTGTTAAACCCGCCAGGTCAGACCTGGCGGGAACATCACCTCCCGCCTGCAGGGGTCGGGATCAGGCGGTCCGGAAACAACGGTGGCGGCGGGTTTACCGCCACCGTTATTTCCGGACCGCCAGGGTCGTAATGAGGCCCAATGAATTCAGTGTAATTTCGCCTTGGTGGAATTACCATTACAGCTGTGGTGTCTGGCGGAATTACCACTGTATCACAAGTTGTCGAGAGTGTGCACATGCCATTGGCAGTAACAATAGTTTCTTGTCCATTGAAATTATGCAAAAAACTGAGTGACAGAATACCGCTTGAAATCAGTGAAATTGCCATTACCACTGGCACATTCAGTACTAATTCTGCCAGTGGAATTACCACTGGTGTACATAGCATCATTGCTGCCTTCTTGGAGACCATATGAGATAAGGTTGCAGTAGTAGGCATTGCCCCATGGGAAAGTGAAAACTGCTTCAAGAGGTGGAACGACCAGAGGCCAGGGTCTGTAGGCTCATCACCAGGCACAGGTGAGGGACATCAACCACAGGAAGTGGCATCGTGAAACCCCTTACCCTGACTCCATCGAGGAAAAGGCCAGCTCCATCTTCTACATGGAAGGGATAAAGGGAATCAGCAGCACCAAAATCAGAGCAAGCAGCCAAAGGAATGCCAGTGAATCTTTCTGGTCCCATTCCAATGTGAATGCACTGACCAAAAGCAAGCACCCTCTGCACAGATAAGCACAATGGTCAGTGGAATGAGCAACCACATGGCAACCTGTACAAAAGCATAGTGACTACATGCATGCACCAGGGAAGGTCAGATACTGTTGTAATGCACATGCACCATGGGGGAAATGTGCATATGAATCCATGGAACCATGAACAGTGCCCATGTGTGCTGTGAATGTCCATGTTGCAAAGTGAGCCCCCTGCACCACCACTACAAGAAGACATAATGGCAGGCCAACAGGCACTGTGTCCATGGATGTGTCATGTACACCCACAGCAGACGGTACTCCTGCCTTGCATTAGCTGTACTCTTTGGCCTGAAACCAACCCTGCCCATCAAATGTGTGCAGGATGCCCATACCTCATGTTGCATGAGTGTCTCACTAGCCCACTTTCTAGTATGTATTAAGACTGACAGCATGTCATCTTCAACCCAACAGGTTCACAGTCGACTGAGGCTGAAGGGACAAGGTCCTCCATAGCCCAGGAGAGCTCTGCTGCTGGCAGAGTATCTACCTTCACCCCTAAACAAGCCGGCCAGGGGAGTAGCAGGAGGAAGAGCAGGAGGGAGGCACCACAGTCACACCAGCCCCAAGTCAGCTGTGCAGAGTGTGAAGCCAGCCAGTGGCACCACAACCAGCCTTAGATGGCACAGGAGGCACAGCACATGATGCTGCAGGTGCAGCACCCCCATCAGCTGCTACTTCCATATCAAAACCAGCCCCTGTGGCGATCCCGAAGAAGCAACATGGTGCCACTCTCACGCCAGCACTCACACATATGCTCCCTGATATCCCCTTGTCACCTGTGACAGCCATTACCATCCCTAGGCTGAGGCCGACACAGTCACTGATGGCCTTCGCGATGATGGGGAGGATCACACAGGGTTCAGGTCACACTGCTTCAGCCCTAGCCCCCTACAAAGCCAACAGCCTGTTCCACAGCACACACTGGCTGCAATCTGGGCGAGCCTGAATGCTATGGAGCAGTGCCAGCTGACAATAGAGAGCCTTGCCGAGCAGCAGGTACAGCACCTGCAGGGCACCAGGGGCAGTATCCAGGGACAGTATCCAGGGATTGTTCAGGAGGATTGCCAGGTCTTTGGACTGGCAGTGCCGGGAGCTGTCAATGATGGCTGCTGCCATCACATCAGTGGGGCAGAGGATGAGGGAGCACACAGAAGGCATTTCAGCATTTCCAGAATCCATGCATGGAAGTATGCTCCTTACAATGCAGCACATGCAGGGCCAGAAATATGAACCTTCCACCTCTGACACTCCCATGGAGGGTTCATTGCCTGGGACCCTAAGGAGGCGCTCAAAGGGTTATCTGGCCTATACATTGCCTGAGCAGGCTGGCAAGGACAGAAGGTCACAGAGGAAACATGAAGTGACATGACACTTTTTCACTGGGCACAAGGGAGGTGGGTGGCAAGGGCTGCTGGAGATTGGGGAGGCAGGTGGCATGAGGTTTTGGAGATTGGGGGGGTGGGTGCCAAGGGATGTTGGGGATGGATGCACACCACAGTTGATAATTAAAAAATAAGTTCACTAGAAGAAATACCAAGGACATTACTTTTTGTGCCAAGGAGATTTGTTCAAAATGAGCGTATCTACTTAAATGTGATGTATGTGAAAAGTAATGTCTCTAGGAAACATGTTATATTGGTTCTTACTGCACCAGACATCCATCACTGGTTTCCTCATGCTTAATGTGCCTTTGCACTGCACCTGTGGAGAGTGCATCATTGTCAGCTGGGTCAGAGGTCAGGGGTACATTTCTCCTGAGGCAGATGTTGTGCAACATTACACAAGCTACAGATGTCAGGACTACTAACCCTGGCCAGTACATCAGGGCTCCTCCAGTATGGTTCAGGCACCAGAAACTCGCATTCATCAGGCCGAAGGTCCACTCAAGGCAGAACCTGGTCCAGACGTGTGCATCATTGTAGGCCACCTTCTGCAGTGTGAATTGATTACGCCTATGGACCATCAGCCATAGGATCTGGGGATAAGCAGAGTCACATGCAAGATCATAGGAAACATATGTCAGTCACATTACATTGAGGATGTGTATCTTGTCACGTGTTGCTGAAGGACCTTCTTTTGAGGAGGTTATGCAGCATTTGTGCAACATGGTTTACATTCCCAGTTATTCAATGATGCATACAATCCTACATGCATTGTCACTTAGAGATACACTGTACAGACACCTCACAAGCAGGTTGTCAAAGACATGGCCTCTGATGGGATTTCAAATGTGCATGTTGTCTGTGTTTGGCCTCTGGTGTGCTGTGCAGTCAAGTAGTGCCCTTCTAGGTACTTGTTGAACTTGTGTATGTTTGTAGTTTATGCATTCCTGCCTCAATGGCATCACATGGTTTGTAGTGTACATGCCATCAGTGTCTGGCACTGTTGTGAAATACTGAATTGTTGCATTGGCTGTTTATGTGTGTGGCCCCTATGCATTCTGTTTTTTGTAGTCATCTGTTCCTTCGGGATTTATGAAGCCCATCACACAAGCAATAACTAATTAAAGCACTTCCCAGTTTCTAGAAACTGCCACATTGGTACATGCTTGTTCACAGGAGCAATACGTGATTGGCCTTTTCTGCTGAGTGATATGTTTTGATATTACCTCAAAAGGCCCAATTGGGGCAGGGCAGGAAATGGAGAGGTAAATGTGAGGCATAATGCATTCATGCCTCCATTTGTAGTAACATTTATTGAAACATTTATAGCGCTTTCGCCAAAGCACTTTGATATAAAATGACAAAAAGGGGGCGTGGCTTGGAAGCCATGTGAGAGGACGCGCTCTTGGGAGAGCTCCCGGAGATCCTACATCCATCCTGTGCAATAGTGCATTGGCACTAACTCCCGCAGGCCAGAAACGAGAGTACCTGTCCATGAATGTGAGCTGCACAACTATGGAAGAGCTGAAACCTCCACAAGCCCGGCAACGGTAGATAAATGCCATCGAAGTTCCTGGAGTCGCGGACCGGACGGAGTGAAAATGGCGGCCACACCGGACAATGGAGGGGACACAAACGCGTTGAAAGGAACACCCTCGCGGTGATCGGCGGCGACGTGGGCGGTGCAGGCCGTGGAGATACAGATAAGCCTTTGGGAGAGCGTCAGCGCGTCTCTGTGGGCACCGATGACCTAACGCGGGCCTGGGAAACGGTCGGCGACGGTCGGCGGTCGGCACTAGGACCCGCCTGAGCTGACTGGTGCAACGGACTACGTGCTTTGGCCCTGACCTTTGGGGGACACTCGGATAGTGGCTGATCCTACGACGGGGTCGCGTGTACGGGCCCACAGCTTACAGCGGCTGTGGAATGGCGAATAAGGCCGTCAGACAGAGAGCAAAACAGCCCACATTGGACGAGTTTACCAAGACACCGACGGGCCCAGAGAGTGCTCGGACCAAGGAGAAGCCACCCATGGCCGCGGCTAGCCCAAACCAGGACGTGCTAGCTGCTCTCGCTGAACTGAAAGCGGACTTGAAAAGCGCTTGGGAGGCCAAGCTTGAAATGGTGGTGGCGGACCTGAAAACAGCGCTCGACCTCAAAGTCGGAGAAGTTCGGGAGGAGGTGAACCTACTTCGACAGGATGTGAAGGCCCTATCGGAGCGCACAGAGAGTCTGGAAAAGGAGGGCAGCGCCAACACGGCAGATTGTGCCTCACACAAGGCCGACCTGCATATTTTGGAACAGAAAGTACGCAACTTGGAGAACAGGGCCGAAGAAGCAGAGGGGCGCGCCCGAAGGAACAATATCCGTGTTGTGGGCATCCCGGAAGGATTGGAGGGTCATAACCCCACGGACTTCATTGAAAATATGTTGCTCCAAGAGATCACCGGGGGTGCGCTGTCGCAGGGTTTTGCGGTGGAGCGAGCACATAGAGCATTGGCTAGGAGGCCTCCACCGGGCGGTCCGCCCAGGCCAATGATAGCCAAAATCCTTAACTACCGTGACCGGGAAAGGATTTTAGAGCATTTTCGTAAAGGAGGAACCATCAAAAGGGGGGAGGCCACTATAACGGCCTACCCAGACTACACCATGATGGTGCAGAGGAGTCGGATGAACTTCGGGGCGGTCAAGAGAAGATTGAGAGAGGCAGGGAAGAAATATATGCTCCTCTACCCGGCCAAATTAAAGGTGATCCACAATAATAGATCCCTGTTTTTTGAGTCACCGGAGGAAGCCATGGGTTGGCTGGACATGCAGGGCAGCCCCCAGGAGTCGGAGGTCCGGGCGGATGAAGGTGGCAATGAGAGATAAGTGCTCTACGACGAGAGAGGGTGTTGCCGGAGACTATGGGACTTGACTATAGTTATTGCTATGGCCTGGGGAGGTCGGGCCTGGAACTGGATGTTAAATGCACTGTTTGCACTGTAATTGTTGTCGTACATGGGAGCCTTTCAGGGCTGGTCCATTCACCCCCGTTTAGTATTTCTTAGTTAAGTGGCCGCTAGGGCGACTTTACCCTACTGGGCTCTGTGTGTAACAGCCGGAACTAGATGTGGGGGGGCCTGAGTTCCCGGGATGGAGCTGGGCAACAGTTGGGGAGGGAGTTGGGGGGGAGGGGATGGGCAGGGGGAATGGGGGGTGTGGGGGCAGTTGGGGTGTACATAGTGTTGGGAGGTTTGAACGGGATCGCGAGCCCTGAGGGAAGATTTTGGATGAGACTTCTGGATAGCATGAACGAGCAGGGATGGTCGGGGGGGAGAGTGCAAGATATCAGTACATCATGGGGGAGCTAAAATTGTTGACATGGAACGTCAGGGGCCTCAATAGCTATCTTAAACGGAACAAAGTTATGTTGTACTTGAGGCGACAAAAGATAGACGTCGCATTACTGCAAGAGACGCATTTGACCCGATACAAATTAGAGCTGGTGAAGAAAAAGTGGGGTGGAACGGTGGTAGGATCCGCGTACTCAGCTTATGCTAGAGGCGTGCTGATCTGGGTGGCGCCGCATGTCCCGTTTCAACTGCAGCAGGAACGTGTGGATACTGAGGGGCGTCTGGCTATGGTGAGAGGGGTAGTCGAGAACAGAGAGATGTGTGTAGTGAACACGTATGCCCCGAACCAGGGCACGGCAGAGTACTTCCGGACCATGAGTACCAACTTGAGTTGGTGTGTGGGGAGTGCGGTGTTCTGGGGAGGGGATTTTAACTGTGTGTTGGACCCGGGGATGGACAGATCCGACGATAAGGTGATTAGGCCCGCCCCGGCAGCCCGGGTGCTGCGGACGCTGCTGCGGGACTTTGAGCTCGATGACGTGTGGAGGACCAAGCACCCCAATGAGAGACAGTACTCGCATTACTCGGCCCCGCAGCGGTTGCACACTAGGCTAGACTATATTTTTGCCACGTCGGACGTCTTGGGGGATGTGTCTAGTGCGGAATATAGAGCGAGGGTCCTCTCGGACCACTCGCCTATGGTGGTGGGATGGCAATATGGCCGCCCCAGAGCGCGGATCCCGACGTGGCGCCTGCGCGCAGAGGCGCTTAAAGACCAGGCTTTTAGGGAAGACATGCGGGAGGAAATAGTTAGCTATTTCGATACCAACACTGGCAGCGTTGACTCGGCGGGAACTCTGTGGGAGGCCTTTAAGGTTGTGGTACGAGGGGTGGCGATTGCTAAATCGAAAGGTTTGCAGAATGGGGCCCTGGTCGATTTACAGAAGGCGGAGAGAGAGCTGGAAAAGGTGCTGAAGAGCGAGCATATAGATAACGAACTGGTGCTTAAACTGCAGCAGCAGTGTACAGAACATTGGGGGAGGCTCTGTAATCTAAATTACAAAAAGTATATTGAAAGGCAACATGCGGGAGGAGATAAAACGGGTCGTCTTTTGGCATGGTTATATAAAAGAGAAACCCCGAGGCCCCCGATTAGGACAATAATTAGAGAGGATGGGGAGCAGATAAATACCCAGGAGGGTGTCAATGAGGAATTCGTAAATTACTATAAAGCATTGTATGGGGATCCGGGTGGCGGCGACCGGGAGGAAATGTTGGAGACCCTGCAAGATATCGGGCTGCCCAGGATAAGCACGGAGGAAAGAGAGGAACTAGATGCCCCAATAACACTAGGGGAGTTGGAGGCGGTCGTCCGGCAGCTACCCACTAGCAAGACCCCAGGAACGGACGGCCTGCCCAGTGAATTTTATAAAACTTTTGGAGCGGAAGTACTCC
This sequence comes from Ambystoma mexicanum, assembly GCF_040938575.1. Classification (NCBI taxonomy): domain Eukaryota; kingdom Metazoa; phylum Chordata; class Amphibia; order Caudata; family Ambystomatidae; genus Ambystoma; species Ambystoma mexicanum. The sequence goes on along the minus strand of NC_090935.1, from coordinate 1,077,314,371 downwards.
CCCCGATGCTTGATATGCTTAATGAGGCGTTCGAGAAGGGGAGGTTGCCGGAATCGCTCAGGGAAGCGATTATTATACCGCTCCCTAAGCCTAATAAACCCGGGCATAGTTGTGGGTCGTACAGACCAATATCTATGCTGAATCAGGACAGCAAAATACTAACGGCTGTCCTGGCCAACAGACTGCGGAGGGTGATAGGCAAACTGGTACACCCGGACCAAACGGGATATGTCCCGGGGAGAAACATTGCCCAAAACCATAGACGACTCCACCGGGTGATTGAAATGGGATCTAACAGTGATGGGGAAATGGCGATAGTGTCGTTGGACGCTGTTAAAGCCTTCGACTCGGTTAATTGGAAGTGGCTGCTGGCGGCCTTGAGAGAATACGGACTGGGACCAGGATATATTAGATGGGCGGAGCTGCTGAACAGCGCTCCGCTGGCTAGAGTTCGGACGGGCATGATTATATCCGAGAGATGGCAGCTTAGTAGAGGCACTAGACAGGGGTGTCCTTGGTCCCCGATGTTGTATATCTTGGCCCTGGAGCCTCTGGCACTGTACTTGCGGCAGCAGTATGATATCGTGGGCATTGAGGTGGGGGGAGAAAACCATCTGATATCCCTGTATGCGGATGACTTGTTATTGTACTTGAGTCATCCGGAGGAGAATTTACAATATATCCTGGACGTGATGGGGAGATATGCGAGGTTGTCGGGCATAGCGGTCAACCCCCAGAAATCGTACATTTTCCCGTTGGGCTGCTATAGGGGTGTTCCCACGGAGCGGCTGCCGGTGCTCCAGGTGCCCTGGTCAGTCAATACATTCCGTTACCTGGGAATAGATATCTACCACACGGTGGAGGAAGAATACAAGCGCAACACAGAGATGGCTGTTGAGAAGATACGCGCATGTATGAGCTTTTGGCAGAAGTTGCCCCTAGCGATGATGGGGCGTGGGGCGATGATCAAGATGGTAGTTCTGCCTAGGCTGCTACATTACTTTAGCAACATCCCATACATGATCCCTAAGGGTTTTTTCACTAAAATAAATGGGGTTTGCAGAGAGTTTCTGTGGCATGGTACTCGTGACAGAGTAGCGCTCTGGAAGTTACAGAACTTTCATGAAAAGGGGGGAGTCAAACTCCCAAACTTTGAGGCGTATTACATAGCGAGCCAACTACAGTTTGTGTCTAAATGGCTGTCCGACGAAGAGACCCCAGAACTCAGACTATTCGGGCAAGATTGTGCCCCATTTTTCTTAAAGGAGGTCATTTGGTTGCCCGAGGCTGTCACAAGAAGGTACCCGGCGATGGTGAAGCTGGGGTGGAAGGTGTGGAGACGGGCATGTACAATGATGGGTGACCCACTTCCGTGTTCTCCGCAAATTCCACTGGTTGCCCTGGCGGGGGTGGATAAAAAAAAGAATAAAAAAAAAAAAAAAAAAAAAAAAAATATAAAATGACAAAAAGGCTGTGCAAACATTAATGTGGTAATGGAATACAATGCAGATCTGTTCTTAGGAGTCAGAAAGGAGAGACAAAAGGTGGGCCTTAAGGCCGGCCCGAAAGATATGATAGGTTGCAGAGGAATGAATAACCAGAGGCAGATAATTCCAGTAGTGGGGGTCAGTTGGGAAAAGGAACAAAAGTGTGAGGAAGAGGTTTCGGTACAACAAGGTCAAATGTAGATTCAGAACTTAAGAGACTGAGCAGGGAAATGGAATGAAACTACAGAAGAAAGGAAGGAGGGGCAAGCTCTTGAAGATATTTTAGAACTATGGATAGAAAGTGGTAGAGAAGCTGTGATTCAAACAGCGGAATATAGGTGATTACAGAGATGAGGAGATTGATGCTTGAGGGGAAAGAAAAAAGAAAAGGCAAATAGCAGAATTGTAGATAGAACATAAGGGGGTGAGATGAGATGCAGGGAGTCCAATCAAGAGGGCAGAACAATAGTCAGTCCTAGGGAAAATAGGAGCTGAGGTAAGAAGGTTAAATGCATGAAAAACATAGAAAGGGACGAGCCTGACAAAGATTGAAAAGGAGAAGGTGACAGTTGCATGCAGTGAGTGATATGTGTGAGGAGAAGGAAAGGGAAGAGTGAAATAAAACACAGGGATTATGAGCCTTAGAAGAGAAAGAAAGCTGGGAGTAAGGAAATGAATGAAAGGAAGGGGTGGATATGAAGCGGGAAAGAAAAGAAACTCTGTTTTAGAGGGATTAAGAAAGTGGTCCGACAGAAACACAGGAGAAAAGTAGAAGTGACAAGACAGGTTTGAAGAATAAAATAACTATGGAAAGAGGAATAGCATAGAGAGAAAACAAGAGTGGGCGAATAACAGACACTTGGGGTATGCTATAAAAAAAGAAGGGGGAGAAAGAAAAAGAGATTGCGAGCCCAGCACACTGAGTAAGAGTGACCAGAGAGATACAATTTGAACTAGGTGAGAACAGAACCAGCAATACCTAGGGAAACAAGAGTAGCAATAAGATAGGGTGTTCAACAGTGTCAAATGCAGCTGGGAGATCAAGACAAACTATATGAGATTAATTTAGAGTAAAGTGTATTGTGTTGTGCAGAGAGAAGCGAGTTTGAAACGTGTAGAAGAGCAGTTTCAGTGAAATGTGCATGTTGGAAACCAGACTGAAGTGGTGGGAGAAGGGTGTGAGGATGTAGGAAAGAAGATACTTGGCTCTAAACAATACCTTCCAAGAGATTGGATAGAAAAGATAGAAGAGAAATAGGGGGGAAATAAGATGAGCGCAAAGCATCAAGAGAAGCTTTCTTCAGTAGAGGGAGAATAATAGCATGTTTACATGTAGAAGGGAAGACAGAGGAAGAGAGAGAGACAGATTAAAATGAATGTTGAGATAAGGGAGGATAGGAGGGTAGATAGAATGAATGAGATTTGAAAGAATAGAATCTGTAGGAAAGGCAGTCGGATCAGCACGAGAAAGAAAATGTGCAGTATCATGATCAGTAAGAGGGGTAAAGGAAGAAAGGAGAAGAGGAGGAAGAAAAAATAGGGAGTGGGGAGATAGAGACGAAATAGTGAGAGTAAACAGAGAATGGCACATTTAGTTGGTAGGGAAGAGGATAAGGATCTGTCAGAAGAGCATGGGAAGAGAATGTTGTTAAGGAGTTGGAAGATACAGTGTGGATTGTGAAATAGATAGTCAAATAAGAAAAAAATATTGTTTTTGGAGGTAAGAAGGGAGTCGTTGGAAGAGTGAAAAGAGGAGAGTGAGTCTTTTTCCAATGGTGCGTCATTTTTCAGGGGGAAGAACCAAAAGACAGGAGAGATGTAGTAAGCCATGGTTGAGGAGGTTTGCAGGAAGGAGTAAAGGGGCAAGCAGGTTAACAAGTGTCAAGAGCAAAATAAGAGAACAATACAAGGTAGTAGCTGCCAACTCAGCAGAAAGGAGTGAGTTGGACTGAAGAGAGGGGAGAGAGAGAGTAAGAGAAGGTAGAATGGTAGAGGTTTTGAAAGACCGAATATCATGATGCACGAAAGAGCAAGTATTTGGGGGGAGGGGTGGGAGATGGGGGCCAGTGAGATGAGGAAAGAAAAAGATAGAGGAACATGGTCAGAAGAATAGATAGGGTGTCATGAGACTAGCGTGTCACAAGGAACAGAGGAAAAGATAAGAACGAGAGAGGATCCAGAAACATGGGAAGGGGGCATTTTAGAGGGAAACGGTCATAAGAATCGGATCGATGTGATTACTGCGAATAGAAAATACCGAAGACGAAAATGTTGAGTTTTTTCCCCTCACATTTCAATGCAGTTATATGCATGGGGAGACCCCTCCACAGCCCTCTCCCATAATCCCCTCTCATTATGTATTAGCCTAACCACCCCCTGCCACATATGATTGTTGTGAAATTCACAGTAAAAAACTGGACATTTTCATCCTCTGTTTTCTGCTGCGCAGTAATGGGGAGATACCATAAGAATCAATGCGAGGAAGAGAGGCTGAAGTGCCTGGAATGCAAGATGCAGGTTAAAGTAGCCAAGAATTAAAAGAGGAGAAACACGAGGAAGAATAGAAGAGAGATTAGGGCATTGAAGTCAGAAATGTAAGTTTACGGGGGGGGCGATAAATAGTAAGAAAGAAGAGCAAAAATGGTTTTGAAAAGGAGGGAAAATTATATTAGAATGAGGGGAAACCAACTAAACCAACCATATGGTCTCAATGAAGATTTTTATTTAGGACCCTTTCTTTGAATAAGGTTGTTGGTTACATTGACATATGCTCTTAACTAAAAGTATATGTTTCACACCTTCATCAACCAATTGACATGACAGGCCATCAATTAGATTGTACATTCAACGTTAATTTAGCCATTTCCTATCTGCATTTCTTGATTATATGCATACTCTATGGTTTTTACTTGTATATTGGCAAGTGCCTGATTAGATTGTGCACTCCGGTTTAGGAGACAGGATCAGTCGGCTGTAAAAATATGATTTTACACATCCTAGGAACCTTTCAGTGTAATCCTATTACCCCATCCATCTTATCCTCTTTAAACAGAGACCAACGGGGTTCCCGTTTTCCAGGGTATCCCCATTACCCATCACCTTTAGTTCGATTATACGCTCCCCACCCCGGGATTCTCTTTTATATACATCAATAAACACGAGTTCTTCAGTACCTTACATACTGCTTGAGCTTACAGATCTTGTACAACACCCCACTTTGTTTATCCACTGAAATATTAGAAACAGCCTCTACATTTTAAGCCACAGTGTCACCTACGCAGCCGCCTTACGCGGTTTGTTGACATTTGTGACGTCACACGCGTAAACCACGTGATGACGTCACGTACATGACGTATATTTATACCGCCATGTTGTCTAGCTCTTTACACCGCTGGAATCGAACTACTCATATAGCAAGCCATTGTAAGTACCCACATGCTCTATTTTTCACTACATTTAGACATACCCTTAGCCCTGAGAATTGACATTGGTTTACTTTTACCCTGTTTTTTGTACAGAGGAAAACAGACTTTCTGCCTAAATGCTTTAGCAAGACATTCACGGCCGTTTTTTACACACTGAGTTTGGGAACCGGGCCTTATACCATACTCTAGTAAGTATGCTAACCTCTTGCTCCTTGTCATTTATTTTACCAAAACATTGGTTCAATCTGAGGTACCTTTTCCTTTCTTTTAACATTCAACGTTAATTTAGCCTTTTCCTATGTGCATTTCTTGATTATATGCATACTCTATGGTTTTTACTTGTATATTGGCAAGTGCCTGATTAGATTGTGCACTCCGGTTTAGGAGACAGGATCAGTCAGTTCTAAAAATATGATTTTACACATCCTAGGAACCTTTCAGTGTAATCCTATTACCCCATCCATCTTATCCTCTTTAAACAGAGACCAACAGGGTTCCCGTTTTCCAGGGTATCCCCATTACCCATCACCTTTAGTTCCATTATACGCTCCCCACCCCGGGATTCTCTTTTATATACATCAATAAACACAAGTTCTTCAGTACCTTACATACTGCTTGTGCTTACAGATCTTGTACAGCACCCCACTTTGTTTATCCACTGAAATATTAGAAACAGCCTCTACATTTTAAGCCACAGTGTCACCTACGCAGCCGCCTTACGCGGTTTGTTGACATTTGTGACGTCACACGCGTAAACCACGTGATGACGTCACGTACATGACGTATATTTATACCGCCATGTTGTCTAGCTCTTTACACTGCTGGAATCGAACTACTCGTATAGCAAGCCATTGTAAGTACCCACAGGCTCTATTTTTCACTACATTTAGACATACCCTTAGCCCTGAGAATTGACATTGGTTTACTTTTACCCAGTTTTTTGTACAGAGGAAAACAGACTTTCTGCCTACATGCTTTAGCAAGACACTCACAGCCGTTTTTTCCACACTGAGTTTGGGAACCGGGCCTTATACCATACTCTAGTAAGTATGCTAACCTCTTGCTCCTTGTCATTTATTTTACCAAAACATTGGTTCAATCTGAGGTACCTTTTCCTTTCTTTTCTTTCACACTCCTTAGGTAGACTACTTGCAAGCCATTTCAATTGGCAGACGGCTCATTTGCTATTTACATCTTAGGAATACTTCCTTATCAACATATGGTACGCTTTTTTATAACAATGTCTGCCCGTTTGTTTATCTCGATAGACATGGGTTTTAGGCTAATTTTTGTCAATAATTCCTTTACTGTTCTCACAAGGATGAACCATATTTGAAATTGAAAATGATGACTTAATAATGGTAAAAATATCTATATGTGTTATGTCTCTCTAATTGTTCTTACCAACAAGAAACCTGATTGGGTTTCATGGAAGATGATTGCATCTGTTTCTCTGACTGCACAATTTGAACTTGGTTAGAATATTAACACGATAAGCTACAACCTTTTTTTTGGGATAATTTACATTTACTAATTTGTACTTTTTTGTTGAATATTTGTAGATATATGAAAAATGAAAATGAAAATTTATTCAGCGCACAGCCCCTGATGAAGAGATTGTATCTCGAAACGCGTTGGGCACTTATATTTGGAATAAATCATCTTTGAAAAAGAACAAAAAGACTTTGTGAATGGTGTACTCAGGGTCATATCTGACCGATAGACCCTTAAAGCAGACAGTGACTTTAAGTGTAATATTTACCTTTACTAAATACCTACTTCTACTATTCTAAAATTACTGGGCTACTCTAGCCATTGATAGTGTGCAGGGGACGGGAGTTCCTCAACTGGGAACTTACTTGTGTTCTATTGTATTGACAACCCATATGCCAGGGCTGTTTCTTTTCTCTTCTGCACCTCAAACCAGTCTTGACATTGATCTAAATTCATTTTTACCAAAATAACATCACACATTTGGAGTGCATGGTGTCCAAATTCGATAGGTTAATGTGAGGCTGCAGACAGAATCCGAGAAGGAAGGAGGGGAAGGCCCGGCAGTTTAGGGGCCATGGTGGAGAGCATGCACCTCGGGTGGTGTTCCTCAGGGGTGGAGGCGGGTAAATGCGAGCAGAGCAGTCAAAGCATCTCCATGCTGCATTGTCAGGCAGAGGGGGAAGGAGTCACTTCCTAAACTTTTATCATGTGATGAGTAATGCAAGTCTGCGGACAGCATCCCAGGAGGAAGTAAGGGAAGGCCAGACAGCTTGGAGGCTGCAATGGAGAACATGCGCCTTGTGTGGCATTCCTCAGGGGCAGCGCAGGTGGAGGCAGGTAACTGCAAGCAGTCAAAGTGTCTTCGTGCTTCAGCGTCAGGCTTCGGGGGAAGGAGTCACTTCCTCATGTTATATCACGTGTCGTGTCACTTGAGCCTGCAGACAGCGTCCCAGGAGGAGACAAAAGAGTGCCATACAGCACAGGGGCAGTGGTGGAGAACAGGCACCTTGTGTGACATTCCTCAGGCGCTCTGCAGGTAGAGGTGGGTTAGTGCAAGGAGGTATAGCATCTCTCTGCTCGAGCGTCAGGCAACGGGGAAGGAGTAATTTCCTCACGACATATCATGTGTCAAGTCACGTGAGGCTGCAGACAGAACCTCAGGAGAAGGGAGAGGAAGCCAGGCAGCGCAGGAACGCATTAGAGAACTGGCAACTCAGGTGGTGTTCTTCAGGGACCCCGCAGTTGAAAGCAGGTAAAAGCGAGCAGGCACAGCATCTCAGCACTTTAGCGCCAGGAAGCAGGGGATGGAATCCCTTCCTAATGTTATATCAGCCGACTAGTCACATGAGGCTGGAAACAGCCTCCCAGTAGGAGGTAAGGGAGTGCCATGCTGCACAGGGGCCGTGGTGGAGGCGGGGAAGTTCAAGCAGGCATATCGTCTTGGTGCTTCAGCATCAGGCAGCGGGTGAAGGAGTCTTTTCCTGATGACATATCATGTGTCAAGTCAAGTGAGGCTGCAGACCAAATCCCCGGAAGTGGCAGGGGAGGGCCAGGCTGTGCAGGGACTATGGTGGAGGCTGGCACTTTGTGTGGCATTCCTCAGAGACTCCACAGGTGAAAGCATGTAAATCCGAGCAGGCACAGCATTTCAGCGCTTTAGCATCAGGAAGCAGAGGATGGGATCCCTTCCTGATGTAATATCACGTGACTAGTCCCATGAGGCTGGAAACAGCATCCAAGCAGGAGGCAGGGGAGGTCCAGGCAGCAGAGAGCCATGGTGGAGAACACACACCTCAGAATGTGTTCCTCATGGACTCCACAGGTGGAGGTGGGTAAGTGCTAGCATGCACAGCATCTAGGAGCTTCACCTTTAGGCAGCGGGAAAATTAGTCTCTTCCTGATATTATATCACATGATGAGTCATGTGATGCTGCAGACAGCATCCCAGAAGGAGGGATGGGAGAGCCAGGCAGCGCTGGTGCTGCGGTAGAGAACAGCTACCTTGGGTGGAATTCCACAGCGACACCGCAGCTGGAGGCAGGGAAGTGCAAGCAGTCAGAGCATCTCAGTGATTCAGCATCAGACAGTGGGGGAAGAGGTCTCTTCCTGATGTTATATCATGTTTTGTGAGGCTGCAGACATCATCACAGGAGAAGGCAGAGGAGGGCCAGGCAGCGCTGGGGCCATGGTGGAGAACAGGCACCTTGGACAGCATTCCTTAAGGACTCGGTAGGTGGAGGCAGGTAAGTAAGAGCAGAGTATTTGTCTCTGCACTTTAACATCAGGAATCAACAAAAGGATTAACTTCCTGATGTTATATTCCTCCATATCCCACTCTGCCCCATTTTCTTGCAGACAAAAGGCTGAGGGGGAGCATGGATGGGAGATAAGATCTCTGCAGCTCTATGACATTTCCATGCTGGTTTAAAGCAAATGGAATCCTATGGAATCTGCCTTGGGTCTGCACCTGCTCAAAACCAGCTCTAGTCCATTCAAATAGATTAGGAAACGCAGCCTGAAAGGCATAATTTGCAGCCGGGGAGTTACCGTGCCTAGGAGATGAAAAAGAAAACTAAAGAGGAAAAGAGAGTTTGCCTTGCTTCGATTCATTCATTTTCCCCTCAGCCTCGTGGATAGTGTGCAGGGTGTTAGGACAGTTTTTCTGAAGTCCAACTAGGGGATTAAGAAAACCATTCAACTGAGGCAGTGTAAGACTCCACTCTTAGTAACAGGCTGTACCACCTGAGCTCAGTATCCAGGCTTATTTTAGGAGGGAGAGAGGGCTGTAGAATCAGTACAAAAGAAATTGTTATACAAATGGTCCAATTAAACACTGAAACACTAGGTATTGTACGAATAAATAGTTTATTTAAATACAAGTTGACCCAGGTAAATTTTGAGGGAAATAAGTACTATCCCAGATCATATAAACACATTATAGAAAAACACAACACTATGCTTGAAGATATGATATGATATGATTTGGCATTTATAAAGTGCCTATACACAAGTGTTTCCAGGCGCGACGAGGCAAGGGAGGGGAACAAAGGGAGGACAGACAACAATCCTACTAGGTCAGGTGTCATTCAGATTGTGCAAGTGTGTGGAAAGGGGGCAGGGACAGTGCAGTACATGGGAATGGATAAAAGTAACGGCCAGCAGGTGGCAAGTGCATGGGTAAGTGCAGACATCAGGTGTCAAGGGATGGTCAGGGACTGTAGGGATACAGAAACAGTCCCAAGTGTTGGGGTTCCTAGCGTGCAGTGCAGGTGTGTGATGCTGGCGGGGGAGGAATCTGGGCCCTAGATCAGAGGGTGTCCAGGTAGCCCATGCAGTTCAGGTAACAGCAAGAAGGTCAGCAGAGGAGAGAAGGAGAAAAGGCAGAAGCAAAGAGAAGGGTTTTGAGGTGCTTCCGGAACTGGAGATGGTTCTCCTCAAGTTAAAGGGAGGCTGGGAGGCTGTTCCAGAGGGAGGCACCAGCCAAATAAAGAGATCTACCACCAACTTGTTGCTTGGAGAATCAGCTGACCCTAAGGGAGTTGGAGGCGGATGAGCGAAGAGCTCGAGGAGGAAGATATTTAGGAAGAGAGAGTTAAAGGTATTCATGCTCCAGGCCCCAGAAGGCCTTGTGGACGATGCGGGGGGTTTTGAACTTAATCCTCGCAGCCAATGGGAGCCACTGCAGAGATTTCAGTTCTGGAGAGATACAATCCCTGGACTTGAGGCCAAGGACTCGCAGTTCTGTTCTGGGTGAGTTGCAGAGGGCGGAGTGTAGAAGCAGGCAGATTTAGAAAGAGGCTGTTGCAATAGTCTAGCCTAAAGAGAACCAGAACTCTGGAGACAATGAGCTTCTGGGGGAAGGAGAGGAAAGGAAGAATACCTCTGAGGAGGTGCAGCTGGTAATGTGACTTCTTGGACATGTCAGAGATGTGAGGAGAGAAGGAGAGGCTGGAGTCAAAGACGACCCTGAGGTTTTTAGCCTTGCAGATGGGAGCAGGAAGAGGGCCAAGAGAGGCACAGTCAAAGCATATCACCTTATTTGGAACACCTAACAGCAGTCCTAGGGAAGGCAAACCAATAGTTACTTTTTAGATTACTTTCAGTAATATAAGGCAGCAGACCCCAGCAGTTATACTGTGACGCTGAGCAAGAAATCACCTAGAAATATCAACTGGGCAATATACTTTTCTGATCTAGTGAAACACAGATTCTAGGAACAGTATAAACACGTATAACTCTGATTCAGGTTAACACAGTTATTCTACGGGAGTTGGACCTTAAGGTGTAATATTCAATTACAGTTGATTTTCAGTTCACAGACTAATGAAAGCAATAACTCTAACTGCAAAGAAAGTGAAGGCGGCATTGAGTCATGAAAGAGGCATATTTCCGTGGATCACCTGTAAATTGCTCAGGTGGGGTTAAGGAATTGCTCCTGGTAGAGTAATTTGCACCGGAGTTGAAGAAGTGGAAGGCAGTGTAGGGTTCTGCATCGTTGGATTGCCTCCCGGCAGAGGTGTCTGGCCTGCCTGTGATTGCAAGTATTGTCTGCTAAGGTCTTCTATGTGCTCCTTAGTCACAATTAAATCTCTTCGGAGAGCATTAGTCTCCTGACGGGCAGAATGAACCTCGGCACATAATTCTCCTATCAGTTGGGTCAATTGGTCTAGTTCTGAGGTTTCCATGGCGCCCAGGTGGATTTTAGTTTGGAGGCTTCGCGTTCTGTTACGCTCACCTGGTTCCACGGGGGCGCCACCCAGCAGTCGGTGTCCAGGTATCCCTCCCTGTGATGCCCAGTAGTGACCAGCGGAAGAATCCTGCCAGAAATACAGGTAAACAATGTTTAGGACCGGGTAACTGGGATTAACAGTCTCCCACCACCGGGTAGGTCTGCGGTCCCTCTGGGCTTCCTCTCACCTTGTTCTTGATGTTAGCGGGTTCTCCGTCCAGCTGTCTCGGCAGGGGCGCGTGGTGCTTTGCGGGCTATGGCGGTCGAGTTACTTCACTGATGCCGGCCCGACGTGAGTGTTTCAGGTAGGTCTTATTGCTATGGTGTTTTGCTGTCCTAACATGCCTTTCTGGAATTTACAATGTCTTTTTTCTCTTCCTTAGGTATGTGGAAGTCCAATTTGTGGTGAAGATTGGATTTGGGGTTTGCTGCTAAGTATTAGCGTTTTTTTGGAGCGCCTAGACGCGGCAAGTAGGCGCTTAACGCAGCGCTAAGGTGCCTTGCCTTTGCTAACCTGTTATCTTTTGTCTTCACAGGTCGCAGTGCTCCGCCGGAGTGTAGAATTCCAGAGATGTTGCTGAATTAAGTGCTAGCGGCAAGATAAGCCTTTTGGCGGAGTTCGTTAATTGTGCACAATGTCTAATGCCTTGTCTTTCCCTTTCTGCAGGTCCGTCGATCGGAAGAAGCGCTGGTTCCAGGATGCCGGTCTGAAGAGCTGAGGACCGCTAATGATGCAATTCAGGTAAGCTGCAACCTTTTCTAACAATGTTTGTCCCCAACAAGCAATTTAGAGTTGTTATACAATGAGGTGGTGACTATACAGGTATGCAAAGTGTACTATCACATACTCCATCCCCACTATCTTACTTATGCAAATCATTCATGTGCCTTAAGCTCTTCTCTTTCTTTACACTTTTCCTCCTCCGGTTCTGGATACCACTGTCAGGGGTGCAATACTCTTCTCATTGAACAAGCCTCTGGGTTCCTAGACCACTTCTGTGGTGACATACAGGATATAAAAACTCTTAACTTAGCATATCTATTTAAATGATTGCCACAGAAGACATGGGCAGACAGAACTTTGGAAGTTTCAATAGCAGAGCAGGGCCAAATCGGCACTACACCCTTCTGTGAAAAAGTAATGGAATACCATTAAATTGTGTAACGATAACCCCTGTTAGCACAGTGCTTAGAAGCAGAAGGGATCAGTCCATGTCCCTGCCCAGTGTGCCAAATATGTTACTAAGTCAAGCAAAGCAGTTCCCCCTAGCCTGGCAAGACACACTGTCTTTTTTAGACTGTGCAGTAAATATTCGAAGTATATTCTCATCCTGATGCAGTATCAGGGTGTTGATACATTTTGAAAGGAAGCACCCAGTTCTGAATGACTCCTCTGCAGTAAGGCTAGACTTCAAGACCTGCCATGAGGGAAGTCAGACAACACTCATCCCTCATCCCATTCATGGATTCCATTTCTGGGGGTGGGGGACAGAGCTGCAATTAGGGTCAGAGACTGCCCGAAAAATATAATGTTTTAGCGTACATTTGTGGGTGAGGGGTGCATGCAGGGGATATTATTTTATGCAGAAGGCGACATTGTCTTTGGGCATTTTGGAATCACTTGGAGCAATATTGGAAGCAATATGAAAGAAGTGGCACAGGATAATTCTGGGGCCATTATGGCAAGGATCAATAATGGAGACAATTTGAATGTGTTGTGGCATAATTGTGAGTGAAATGGAAGTGTTTTGGGGCAATATGAAAGTTGGCAGGGAAGATGTTGGGGTCCGAGTTGAATGTGGCATTGAGTAGTATGCATGTGCCATTAGGCAATCTATTTCGGAGACAATAGTGCAATACTTAGGGCAATATGGAAGCCACATCTCAGGATAGTGTTCCCAGGTGCTGACACAGTTCTATTAGCTTTTTCAAAGATTGGTAGCGAGTCCACAGGATTCATCTATGATATGCCTGCTGCCTTTTCTGCATCTAGGAACACTGCTCTGAGGCATGGCTTTTGTTTGCACTTTGGTTTAAGGTAGAGATTGAATTGCGGCAGTCCTTTCCTAAGGCAAGACTTAATGTACTCTTTAGGGATCACGCTGATGTTGGAGAGGATACAGATACAGGTCTTCATCTTAAATCCATCTGTATTCCTACCAATGATATGATACCTACAGAAATATTGGTATTTGAAATACATGTTATACTGGAGGTGGCAAAATTAAAGAACAGACCCACATGTTTTCCTAATAATTTGTATTAAGATGAAAGATTTGCTCTGAACACACTGAGAGCAGATAAGAACCTGATTATGAAACTGGCCGATAAGGGTGGAGACATTGGGCCTTATTACAAGTTGGGCTATGAGTTTGGTCTAAAGTTTGCAGATTCACCTCCAGCTACGAGCCGGAGGTAAATCTGCCAGTTCACTGCCAACTTCCAGTGGAATTACAGTGGCAGAATTACTGCTGTGTTAATTCCACCAAAAATCCCACCAATGAAAGGAGGATTTACACTGCCACCACCACTTGTAATACAGTGGTAGTAACGCTGGACCAAGTAGCAGTAGTGGTAATTCTGGGCAGATTTACCACCCGGATACCACCAAACTAGTAATGAGCCCCAGTTATGGATGTTTTAAATAAACCTGGACAATACAGACAGCTGCCGAGTGATCCTGCATTATTCAGGATGTTTCATTGTTAGCCTCAGAATGCTAATGGATTTCGAAGGACAAGTTTGAGAAGGCCTGTCATAGTTGGATGTGGTACAATATTAGAACCACTTGGAAAATATATAGCTAAATATATTCAACTATTAAGTATGTTAACCACCTCTTATCTGAAATGCACCACACCAGTGATCAATCTGTTAGAGGGTTAACCCTTTGAAATTTTGAAGCATCAATTGGAAACTTTCGATATTAAGGTATTATATAGTAACATTACACAATCAAAGGATGGTGAATGCATTAATGATTTTCTCACCCAAACCGGCTTGCCCCATGGTACTTCATCCACATTCATGGTGGAATTACTGTCAATAGCTTTGGAACAGAACTGTTTTGAATTTTAAAAATGTTTGTTTGTTTGTTTATTGAATTTCTAATGCGCACCAGACCCAGAGGTAGTAGGGCGCAGCAAAAAGAATGTGCAAAGCTTACAAGTTACATAATGAAAATCACAGTGACATGATAGTATGTACAGAAGACATAAAGGCAGGTCCATTTGCAAGTATATACAATGGTTACAATCATAGTTTTAGTTAGAGAAGAGGTAGAATATCAAATTTACAGAGGCAGACAAGTACAGTGATAGGCAGTTATGCAGTATTCATGTAGTCACGTAGGCAGTAATGCCTTTTGGTTGAGAAAGGCGATGTAGCTCGTTCTGAAGTGAAGGTAGGGTTGGTCGGCTCTTAACTCGTGAGGTAGGGAGTTCCATAGTTAAGCGGCCTTCACTGGGAAACTATTGCCACCAATCTTGGTAGATTTGTACCTGGGTACCACGAGACAGTTGGCATTGATAGTTCTAGTGGGCCTGGTGGAGGATCGTCTCGACAATTTGTCAATTAGGTAGATAGAGGCAGCATTGTGCAATGCTCTGTGAGTTAAGGAGGCAATTTTTAGTTGTATCTTGTCTTGTGTGGAAAGCCATTTGTGTTGGTGTCTGATGGAGGTCATATGTGCTCTTTTGTTGATGCCTAATGCTGGTATGAGAGCATTATTTTGTAAGATTTGGAGTTTATGGATGTTGGTTTTGCTGGTGCCGCAGAAGAGGGCATTACAGTAATCTAGTCTTGATAAGATTAGTGCTCTGGCCAGAATAATGCAGTTGTCGTTTGACAGGAAAGCCTTGCCCGCTCTGATCAGCTTTCAAGTGTATGCTGCAGTAGAGGCCAGGGATTTCACTTGTCTATTGAAGGACATAGTTGCATCCAGATAGAATCCCAAGGTTTTTACTTCCTTACACACTTTGATATTGTTGCCATCAATGATGAATGAGGTGTATGCGGGGCCTAGTTTGATGATATTGGTAGGGGTGCCCAAGATTATCAACTCTGTCTTATCATAATTCAGGCAGAGACCGTGAGTGGCCATCCATGCCTGAATGATGAGATATATTCTATTCACCAATGCCACATCCTTGTCATGATCCCCAGAAAGCAGGAGGAGATCGTTGAACAGAGGCTTGGTGAATATGTTGTAGAGGGTAGGCGACACGCAGGAGCCCTGAGGCACTCCACAGGTGATCGGGGACGGGTCAGCCTCTGCTGACGAGGAGAACACTCTTATTGTTCTGTCGCTCAGGAATGATTCTATCCACCCAACCGCTTCGGCGGAGAAGTGGGCTGCTGAGTCCAGATGCCTGCAGAGGACCTTGTGGTCTACCAAGT
The DNA here is from genome assembly GCF_040938575.1 of Ambystoma mexicanum. Lineage (NCBI taxonomy): Eukaryota > Metazoa > Chordata > Amphibia > Caudata > Ambystomatidae > Ambystoma > Ambystoma mexicanum. The sequence continues at coordinate 1,077,298,838 of NC_090935.1, read as the reverse complement.
CGAATGCTGCTGAGAGGTCTAGTAATAGGATAAGGGCAGTCTTCCCACTGTCTCTCAGCTCATCGATTTGGGTTTTTAGGTCTATCAGTGCTGTTTCCGTCCCGTGTAACGGTTGGAAGCCTGATTGTCTAACCCCTAGGAGTTTATGGAGCTCGAGGCATTTTTGTATCTGCACGTAGACAGCTTTGTGAAGGATTTTTAGGAGAAATGGTACCGTCGTTATAGGACGGTAGTTAGTAGCTATGAGAGGGTCTAGTGTTTGCTTTTCTAGCATTGAGAGTACCCAGGATTGTTTGAGGTTGGCTGGGACAATGCCAGTGGAGAATGAGCTATTAATAAGTTTAGACATGAAAGGGGAGAGATATTTGGCCGCATCTTTTATAATGTGTGCTGGGCAGACATCACCCTTGCAGTTCGAGGGTTTGAGTGATAGAATGATTTTTTCTACCTCAAGAAGAGATATTTTAGTGAAGCGGAAGCTGTAATTTTGTGCCTGTGCTGTACAATTTGGTGGCAAGGAGTTAGTCGGCTGTGCTAGTTTTAAATCATCTGTTTTGGTTTTTATTTTATTTTGTAAGGTTCTTGTTTTGTTAGTTAGGGCTTCTTGAATCTCAGAGCACCACTTTGTATTTTTAGTGCATACATATGGTGTTGGGATGGGTGATTCCATTTCTATAAATATGGAATATAGTTCTTTCATACTGGAGTTGGCGTTAGCTATTCGTTCATTGTAGGAATTTCTTTTAGCCATATGTATTTCATTTTTGTATTGTGTTGAGATTGAGGATAGCTTGTTTTTGTCCTCGCTAGATGGGCAGAGTCTCCAGGTGTTTTCACACTTTCTTTTCAGTGTGCGTAAGTCTTTTAGTTTAGGCGTAAAACCACTTGTTGAGGTGACCTTTATTTTTGCTCGGTCTCAGTTTAAGTGGGGCAATTTTATATAAGGTGGTCAGCATGATATTATTGTATTCCTGTACTAGGGTATTTGGGTCAAGGTTGTCTGGCCTTGCTTTTACATGCAAACTAAATGAACAATTTTGGTATGGCCATACAACATATATGGAAGAATCTGAAACATGACATATCATGGCATCAACAAATGCCCTCAGGGATCATATCCTTGAATGGGGGAGACTTATAGATGACATGATTATAATTGGTGTGGGGACCTATGTGTTTTAGAACAGTCATATGCCTGGTTGAACGCTATTAGTCCACATATACAGTTCAGCATGGCTACTTACGAAGTCATTTTTGATTTTCTGAACAGGTCAATTGCTCATAGAGAAGGTAAACTGATGGGTTCTTTATTTAAAGAGACCTATTGATAGGAACACCCGTTTGCACTGCACAAGTTACCATCCATATCATCCAAGAACAATTGGTGATAATCTCCCATATGGACAAAATCTGAGAATCTGATGTAACTGAACTACAATGACAGACTATGGTCAACCTGTAGATGACTTAGATTGCGGCTTGATTGCTAGGGGCTACCCAAAGAAATTAGTCAGAGAATCCAATAATCAAGCAAAACCCGACACAGGGATATATTGTTGACAAGTTAGACAAGCACCCGTATCTAATATTATGTGTGTAACCACCTTTAACTCAGAGACTAAAGAATAAAATGAAGAATCGATGGCCATTGATTATCCCATCGTTAATGGTGCGGAGTTAACCCCTTTTTGTATTGAAATGATATAGAAACATATGCATCATGCTCGTATATTCTAAATTCATCAGTATTATCAATTAGGGAACCAGTCTGCAGTGCTCAGTATGGATCCCATCCGGGGTCATTACCCCTGTGGCAAGTGTGATGTATGTCCCTTGACTATTCAAATTACACATTTAAACTTTGACACTAGCAATTGGGACTTAGAAAGATTCATTATTTCAATACGAGTGTGCCAATTTATGGTATTGAATGCTTATGTTCTTTAAGATGTGTCAGGCAAACAATACGGCCAGTTTAGAAACACATTTTATTTTATTTATATATTTATTCACTAATACCATGCCGGGAACCTGCAGGCATCTGTGTGCCAACAAAAACACAAAGGGACAACAAAGAAGAACACGAGACACACATATAGATTGTGATACTCAGAGTAATCTAACTTCCTTCAGGATTTGCATAGTCACTTGAAAAAAGCAAAGTTTTGAGTGACATATGGAAGGAAGACACATTTTTGTCCAGCCGGAGGGAACTAGGATGGGAGTTCCACACTCACACAGCTCCCATGGCCACCAGCTTATCCAAACCTCGAAACGCTGATCATTCCCTGATCAGCAGATCGGAGGGCGCACATAGGTGTGTAGAGAAAAATGTGAGCCTTCAGGTATTCTTGGGCCTTTCCATAGAGACATTTATGGACCAGCGTGGATATTTTAAAGTGATTTTGAGACTGAATTGGAAGCCAATGCAACGAGGTCCTCCCCAATGAAATATGATCTCTTCTTGAAATGCCCTTAATGATACAAACTGAGCATGTGCAATCGGTGTAAGGATTTTTTGTGACCTCTATAAACAAAGCTTTGCAGCAATCTAATCGAGAGACAATAATATTTCGACCCATTGAAGCACAACTTGTCTCTGAGATAAATGGTTTGTTGTTCTTCAAGAGCCTCAGATAATAATTACAATTTTTAGATAGGTAGTTAGTCTGTGTCTCCGTTCCCAAAGAGGCATTAAAGAAGACCCCCATGGTTTTCACTCCCTCTGCTACAGCAATTGGACAGTTCTTAATGCTAACGTTGTCATATTCTTTCACCAACTTTGCTCTTGTCCCTGGGCTGCCAAAGAGTAATAGTTTGTTTTTTTGCTCCATTGAGGCAGAGCCAGTTCTCTGTCATCCACTATTCAATGACCCCATAGATTTTTGTTCAGGATCTTGGTGTCAGTTTCATGATCTCCGCAAATTTCCAAGATCAGCTGAGTGCCAAATACAATTTCCCTGTGGGACTCTGTAGTAGATGGGGGCTGGATTTGGGAGGCACTTTCCATGGAAACTGAGGATTGTCTAGCAGACTGAAAGAATTTGATCCACTTTGTAGTTTGTGTAGCACAATTCCCAGTTTACGACAGGGTGGCTGTGAAGACGAGGTCTGTCCCAACGCAGACGTAGCAAGAACTCCTACCTCCCCCTGGTGGTTTTGGCACCTGGATTCAGACAAACGTAGGCCACCGCGACCCCCACGGGGAAAGAGGGTTAGGGTCCACGGTTTGGATAGGTTCGGGGAAGTAGGGTAACTGGATTGAGTTTTAGGAAGGGGTTATGGACAGGAAGGGGGAAAAATAGGGAAGCATGCTCCTTGACTCTGTCCTTGGTAAGGCTGCTTTTGTGCTTAATTGCTGAAATGACTCAACGTCCTTATTCACACATCCATGCTCTCATTTTGCAACTAACATGCTTTACCCTTAACGAGGCTCTGCACTCAGTTATTAAACAGCACTGAGTTATGCCTCCTTTATACCGGCATCACACGCATGCGTTACTCACGTTGAGACCAAGCACTCAGTGTTTGCTGCTGCACTGAGTTTAAACTCACACGCTTGCGTTACCCACAATGAGACCTTTGCACTCTGTTTTGCTGCTGCACTGAGTTTGGTCTCCTTACTGTGTCCAACACATTTCACTATAACACAACTGAATTGACAATGGGTCACATAGAGCAAACAAAAGCACTTAGCTCTGGGTTCTCTGTACGTTCTTCCACCCGCCGGCTCCGTAGCTGTGGACCCGTAGGTGTCTCGGCGTCAAAACTGACAAAATCCCCCTGGCAAGAAGCAAGAAAAGGAACAATTAGCGTGTGCCTTTCATGTACTTCCGGCAACTGTTAATCCGCTCATAAGCACTCGCAACCGGTGGGTGCACTGCAGCATGCAGTTAGTAAAACATTCCGGATATCAGAATCTCCCAGTGATTGCGCGGCTCTCCCGGCTGTCAGACAGTCAATCGGAGCCTCTAACGAGGGTTAGTTCAACGGATAAGTAATTACAGCATGCTCCGCAACGATAGTCAAAATGAAACACTTATCTCTGGTGCCGCGGGGCCTGAAGATAATGTTCCGGCAGCGAGGGCGGCCCCGCGTAAGGCTTTGCAGGAGGTCAATGGAATGCATCCTCTCGGGAGCTGGATCGAGCACGTTCAAGCGCTCGCGGGTCGCGCATGCGCGCAAGTCCTTGCGCGCACGGGCGTTGCTTTGGGGCCCTTGGCTTGGGCGTTCCGAGCCGTTCACAGGCTCCGTGTGCCTGATTATTCCTGGCAGCAATTCCGGACTGCTGAGGCTGTGGTCACGAGGGTCAAGGCTGCTGGGAAATGTAGTTTTTCCTGGGTTTGCCCTTGTAGACCTTCCTTTGCCACACCAGACACACCTACAGGAGGGGCAAAGATGGCATCTACTCATTGAATACCCCCCCAAAGTACCAGCAACTGTCTTCCCTTTGTGTCGCCTCTGGAGGCTTGATTTTGGGGTTACAACAGTGGCGAATAACCGATCGTGATCTAGCAGGTCGAAAGCTGCAGACAGATACAAAAGGACCAGAACCCACTTTTCCCCTGGTTCACCATCTCTAACATGTTAACCTGCAGATGGAGGAGGGCTTTCTCTGTGCTGTGGTCCACTCTAAACCCTGATTGCTTACCATGTAGGATAGCCGTGGATGCCAGGCGGGCATGTCATTGATTAGTCGCTACTTTGTCAAGAATTTTTAGCAGACAATTGGTGTTGGTAATAGGTTTTAGGTTTTTTACATCTCTCGGATCCAAACACGCTTTTTTTATTCTTGAGACAGATCCACAATTAGATGTCATAATATGAATGCCCCCTTAGTATCACATTTTCTGGAAAGGGGCACACTGAAGATGAGTGGGTTATTGAAATTATACAGGCAGATCAATCAATTTGTGAATTCACTTAGAAACACCAGTTCTGGATTCATCATTGAGGATCCCATGGGCTCACTTAATTCATGAGCTTGTCCTTGCTTCTCACAGAGAGCACATTTGTCATGAATGAGATGAATGCCTTCCTATTACTGTCTGTGCACTTTCATTTATGGGCCTCATGATTTTATAGGTTGGCCTGTGTACATACAGATAGAATGTTACTGTTGAATCTGCTATTTATGCTCAGGCTTTTCTTCAAAATCATTTTCTCATTGCTTTACTTTTGTTACCACTGTAAATGGGCTGAGTCAACACTACCATGCTAACATGCTTTAGCCAGTTTGTGTACCAGCACATGTTACCTCATCATGGTGTTTGTTATCTTGTCCTATTATTGTATATACTTGGTGAGCTGTTAAATAGGTTTGGTGGGTTAACAAAAATCTGTTCAGTAATCTTATTATATCTCGAATGTAGCCTGTTTTCTTCTATGGCTATACCATTTATAAATGGCTGCTGCTTCATTTGGAACATGCTCCTATCAACTTGGAGTTTACATGCTTCTGTTCGCACTATAGAGGAGGGCAATTATTCACTTTTGCCAATAGGCCAAGGTATGTAATCTTAAAAATCAAACCAAGTTAGCATTTAAGCCCACATTCCCTAAAACGGGGCCAAACATTGTTCATAACCATAAGCGTGAGGAATAGGAGGACACATTCACATTCACCGTCTTGGAGATGAAAGAGACTGATGCAAGGCCAAACAGGGATGCAGGGAGCACACGCACATGGAACAGACAGAAGAAGACAGAGAAGTCTAAACACACAGACTTCTCTGCAGAGTAGCTGTGGCTGTGCCTGCATGAGTGTCTGCTGTAGAGGAGGTCCCACACATGGTCTGCACCCCATCCCCTCATTCTCAGGCACCAGGAGCGTACTCGCCAAGGTATGTGACATATGAGGAGCAAATTAACCAACAAAGAGCTTCACTGGGACTCTGCCCAGTATACATCAGAAGATCCATACCTGTTGAAGCGCCCATAACCAGACAACCCTGGGCAGCACGGTACCCTATCAGACAGCCGTACCAGCCACTGAGACGAAATGAAGAGTACCTACAGACGGTCCATGAAGAGACCCAAAGAGCCTTAATGGAAGGCCAGTGGAAATGACATAAGAGCCTGAACAGACTTACGAATGAACGAAAATGGCTATCAAAGATAGCACGCCAGTGCGAGCAGTTGTGAAAATATTTGTAATGGACGCAGGAAAGAGACGATGTCAAAACGTGAGGAAATGTTGCTACGAGACAAAATGGAAGCAACCAACCAATTAACCGTGTGTAAATAGGCTTGGAAGGCAAGAAGCTAAAGATATTGATACTGCTTGCATTGCTTAGTAGAAGATTAGAGCGTCAAGCGCCAACCATGTATCTACCTCAATAAGGCACATTATACAAGTGTGACTCCATTTTGTAAAAGCAGAAATGTACCCAGGTTGCCAGGGGCCTGACAAGCTGAGTTTCAGAGCCCAGCCAGAGTCAAGAGAAGGAGCGGAATCGAAACTGAACAAAGAGCGGCTCATGCCGGGGAAATCGAGGTCAACCAGAGAAAAGGAGGAGAACGTCAGCTAACAAGACTCAAACTTCAGAGCATACCAGCCAGCCCCGTGAAGGTCAAGATAAAGGGGGCCCATGCAGGTGGCGAGGCCGAAACAGAATTTAATACACGAAAAGCTGGAAACTGAAGCAGATTCATGGTGAACAGACATGTGACCAGCCAGGCGCGAAGAGATACCACCACCTGATGCCATCCAGGACCCGAGGATGCCATAACTTTTCCTGATAAGAGGCTACAGTTTCGAGGCCATACCCAGCACACTAATTGACACCTAGCCCTAAGATACTGATTGGTGGAAGGGAGGCAGGGTGAAATTTGGGACACCAGGCACATGGATGTCCATGCTGCATGCTGCTAATTAAAATGGGGATTTATGTCTAGGGGTGTAACCTGCCCAATCACAATGGACCGAGTTATCTGGAGTCCTTTAGCTAGTAGAACCAATAGGACGTCGTACTTGTAGTATCGTCAATCACATATGATGTAGTGGGAAGGGCGTAGACGGCCACCCAATAAGAATTATCCAATCTGCATGCTCTTTTATCATATACAGATATAGCACCTATACTTAAGTTACCTTTCCTAACGAATTATATTGCATGTCGAGTTTTGTAGAATTAGATGTCAATGATGGCGAATATTGCCTATAAGAATTGCTGTTCAACTGAAGTTCGAGGAAGTCGGAGCGAGACCGGTGATTGCAATGCAGCTGATTTCCATTTGTTTCTCTGTTTGATGTACATGTCATTAAACAGATTTCCCTTTGCCAAACTACTGAGTCCTCATTATTGAGTCGTGTTGGAGTAAGTGAATCCTGCACCCCAGTCCTCACATGGTGCAGCTATCTTGTCTTACTAGTACTAGGGGGTGCACACTGATATATGGGCCCATCAGTGAAACCCCGCTCCTCTGTACACTTGGTAGCGTGAGGATGGTTTCGGCCATTATTTATTGATTATATAATACTAAGACACCTTAGACCGACGGCACGAAGTAACTCCGGGCCTTCGGCAATATCACAAGACCTTTCGCCATTCCAACTGAGTAGACTGAGAAGCTACCCGTGGACAATGATAGAGTAAAACTTCAAAAACTTCAGTGGGTCTGAAGGAACCTGCCTCCCAAGCATAACCCTTCTCATTCCCACGGGCAGCCAATCGGACGAAAACCCTTAAAAGGCTGGAAGAGGAAGGGGCAGTGATCCCAAAGCTCCAGAGAGGAAAAGAAGCGATCGGTGAGTGAATGAACAAACTCACTACTTTGGAAAATATCTTGTAGGCATTAGAGCAAGTAAGGGAAAGGTAACGGTGGGTGGCAGCGAAAAATGTAAAAATAGTTAGAGGTAGAGAAGACTGTATATATAGAGGGTAATGACTCGAGCATAGGAGATAACGAATGGATACCGTGGGGACACCCGAGGGAAAAACAAGGTATACCGGGGGGACACCCGAGAGAAAAACAATGGGTACCAGGGGGACACCTGAGATAAAAACAAAGGATTACCCGGGGGACATCTGAGATAAAAATGAAGGTTTACCGGTGGGGGGCGCCTGAGATAAAAACGTAAGGATTCGCCTTGTTCCTGTTCTTTAATACAGCGGTCAGAAGAAACGTGAACTCGTAGCCCATATCATAAGGGACAAATAGACTACGGTGATGTTTATAGACGCATCAAAGGAGTTTGTTTAAACTCCATGACGGGGTATTGATTAGAAGGCAGGTATATGTATGACCAGCTGGTGTCTGTCTAGTCTGTCAAGTGTCTGTCATATGTGTTTTGTTGTACGTCGAATGTAAAATAATTGTATTATTGATTGTGTGAAATGTAATTTGGCTTTATGCGATTCTGTAACTGAGAGGGAATCGCCAACTAATTGATAGTTTTCTGAGCAAATTGATATTATAAGATTGAATCGGAGCTTGCGCATTTGGTGCTTGCTCATACTATTGGAAGGATAAAAACTGTATAAACATTGTTGGTGATGAAATCAAGAATGGAGGAAGTTACTCCACTTGCACATTTGTGCAAGCAGCTACCCAAGCATACACCAAAACTCAAGAAGTATAGCACAGATTGGGTTAAGGGTACCGCCCACAAAATGTTCATGCCTTGGCCACAAAATGGGTCCCTTTCTAAGGCTGTTTTACAGCATATGACAACCTTCCTACACGCCACATATACAGGCAAGAAGCTAGAGAAACATCTTGCTGTTCTAGAATTGTGGAAGATGTTTGAAGAAACAAAGGTGGAAGAACAACCCACAGACTGGATACTAAATGTATGTACGGAGGAGGGTGAGACTCCTACCGTGCCACCAGCCCCGCCTGAGCCAGTCGTTGAAAGGAGTAAGACAGAGGGGCTTTACCCACTAAGAGAACTTAAGGCAGCCACGTGGTATAGCAAGCCCGCATATGAGTCGCCTACGTACAGTAGTGATGATAATAAGGCAAAGGAACAGGAAGATAATATCGCCTCCGCGGTCTCAAGGGACAAAGAGAGATGCGAAGATGAAGGAAAAGATTGGGCACGGAGTTGTGCACCTCAAGATAAGGAGAAAGAGGGAAATAAATGTAAGGGAAATGAAGGTAGAGTTGATGAGATAGCATTCGCGAAAGACGAATGGATGGGAGGTCAGATATTACTGAAGTTGGATGGAAAAGGAAGTGATGATATGAGGCCAAGAGAGAGGTCTGATGAGACGCAAAGGAGAGAGAGAAAGAGATGGAAGTAGAGGATGAAAGGAAAATTAAGAAAGATAGGCTAAGGCGAGAACAACTATATCGCAAAGAGCAAGAGAATCAGCTCGATCGCAGACAACAGGTAGCCTACGACCGGTACAGACAGACTAAGCAAAGGATGGAAGAAGAGCAAAGGGTACGTGAGGAGAGAGCGAAGAGACGAGAAGAGGAGGAAATTAGAAAGGCAAAGGAACGTAGAAATGAAAGAATGAGGGAAGTAGACAAAGCTAGAGAAGAAGTGAGGAAGCACAAGGAAATAGACGAGGATACAGAACGAATGCGCAGACAGAGGGCACGGGATCTTGAATATCGGGAGCGGTAAGTTAAAAAACCAAATCTTGTTGTAGAATGGGAAGACATAGAAGATTTCTTTCCTTCGAGCGACTCGGTGCAAGGTATAAGTGGGACAAATATTGAAGATAACTTTGACACCAGAAGCATCGGGGAAACGATTGATAAAATATACGATGAGATGGGGCTAGACCAGATATCCGATGGGGGAAGGGAAGATGAGCGCTTGGAGAGCACTCAGCCATATGAGGATGTCACCCGAAGTAGTGGGAGTAGGAGACTGTCCCTAGATAGGCTGGAGATTGGGCAGAACAAAGAAGATGCAAGTTGTGTGAACTGGGAGTATTCAGAGTCTGACTCCAGTGGGGAAATGGAGGATATGGCACAAGAGGAAGGGAGACGATGCGAAAAATGGTTCCCAGGAGACCGAGGGGCATGATGGTCAGACGCTAGCGGGTCCACAAGTAGGACACCGAAGTCTGCCGCGCAGTCCGGCCGACATGCAGGAACACCCTATGGTCAGAGGGGGGCGTTGGCACCTGCCTATGCAGATAGATTAAGGGCATTGCAGGGTGGACGGCAAGGCGGAAATGCCACCCCAGTGACAGACCGGAAAGCTATGGGAAAAGAAAAGGACGACTGCGTATTCCAATTCCCGCTACTAGAAAAAGGGGGAGCAAGACCACAATATATTCCATAGCCACACATGGACCGAGATAACTTAAAAAATAAGCTTCCAATGCTGACACCGGGAGCCGGGAAGTGGATACATGAATTAGAGAAAATGACGGTGGGTGTCACCCTAGCTATAGGGGACATTAAGGGTCTCCTAATTTCCGTACTTGGCGAGAGAGCAGATGATGTATGGAAACGGGCAGGCTACCCCAGGTAACTCTGACCAACACTTCCCATGACAGAGCGCCATTTAATAACTGTAGAGCAGCAGTATAGAAAGCGCTGCGAACGCTATATCCAGGCACGTCTGATATAGGGGCTATAATGACTCGAAAAATATCAGTTGATTTATATACAGAATTTTTAAGACACATGGGTGCTCGAAACGCATGAGTCTTGGACAAAATCTATCCCTGTATTCTACCATATATTATGGCAAGGGTTGCCTGAGACAGTGCAAAAACAGCTCAAGAAATTAGTAGGAATAGAGGCTAAACCATGGGCTGAAATACAGTTGGCAATTGCACATTACTGTAGATTGCTGCAAGAAAAGAATCGGAAAAAAGAAGAAACCCATAAGGGGAAGGAGGTGAAGCTGGTGCAAAAGAAACTCTCAAAGTATGCTCTCGAGGGAGCCATGCTGACAAGCCCAGCCGAACCACACGCACAGCAGACGACTAACCCAGGGCAGAATAACCAAGGTAGCGCAGGATTTTACCCGAGGGGAAGGGGTTTTGGAGGAAGAGGATGGCAGAGTAATCAGGGTGGGTTTCGAGGTAATCAGGGAGGCTTTCAGAATAATCAAAGTGGCTTTCAGAACGAACAGATGGGCAGTCCAGCTATGCCAGATGGACAGATGGCCTGACCACCGCCAGTGTGTTGGCTGTGTGGGATGACAGGCATGTGGCATGCGTGTGAAGAAGCCGAGGCATGTGGCTAAATAGCCAGGGGATGGGGGCAGGCATGGTGAATCAGCCTGCTGTCCCGCAGCAGGGAAGTGCACAAATTCACACAGTGCAGCAGCAGGCGTCAGGCTTGCCGCAAGGTACAAAGCAAGTGGTTTAACCCCCACCACTGGGGAACGTATCGCAGGGACAATCCCAGTAGACACCACCGTAAATGTCACAGGGCCCTAGCACCGGAGGGGGAGTCAACCCTGGGGCTGGGGGAAATCAACAAGTGTACAGTGGGCCGAACTTATATATGAAATAGGACAGCTCAAGGGAGACTCTGATGTGTTATATTCTATCAGTGACACCAGGCCCTAATAGGGAACCTAGGGTGAATGTCGTCATAGGGGGTAAAGAATATTCCTTCTTAGTTGACATGGGTTCGACACGCTCGTGCATACGAGAAGGCAAGTTTTCCTTGTCCGGCGAGGCCATAGATACTCAGAGTTTCATGGGAGCTCACAGTAGAGTTCCCTTTACAGACGCACTCCCAGTCTCTGTGGGAGAGCGTGAAATGAATGTACCCTTATTATACTCACATCAGATCCCAGTAAACATCCTGGGTCGGGACTTAATGACTAAGTTGAATATGACAATCTCGTTTTCCTGAGAACAGTGTAGTGTTATCTACTCCAGGAATGCATTATTCAAACGTGTGCAAAATGATTAGAGCATACTCAGGGCGCATAGCCATGAGAGCTATACCGTTAGCCAGAAGTCTTCACGTATGGGGTCCGGGTGCTCATGGCAGGATTGCCAGGCCTCTCAGATAGAACTATGAGGACACCTGATGAGTGTCTATTCAGACCTAGAATACCTATGCATGAAGAGGAGGGACAGGTATTTCCCTTAATGATACAATCTGCCACAGTACGAGGGAAACTGGTACTGGTCGAAGGATATGATGACGACGGCAGACAATGGTGGGCGATTATCGCCATCGAAGAAGGGTATCGAGTGACTGACGTCACCGATGACGATCTGTTCGAAGAAAACCCTGACCTGGAAGAGACGAGGGTGGATCTAAGTCTCACATTTTGGGTCAAAATGATGAAACGGGAGGTGCCACAGAGAATGATGTTGGCGTTGATATGCCCAGAATACTTTGATGATGAAATGGCCCAAGTTCCTGTTGCGGTATGGACTACAGGGCCCTATGACGTAGTCCTTCTGAAGGGGGCAGGTGAAGTGAAAATTAAACTGAAACCAGGAGCAATTTTACCAAGAGCACGACAATATCCTATGTCCATGGAGGCGGATGAAGGAATCGCGAAGACAATTTCCACCATGATGGAGCAGGGCATTCTAGTGACATCAGAATCACCTTGCAACATGGTAATTTACCCTGTCAAGATATCAAAGGGAGGGTCTTGGCGTTTAATCCAAGATTTACGGGCATTAAACGATATAGTTGAAGGCGAATTCCCTGTAGTCCCTAATCCATCCACAATTCTGTACAAAATACCAAATGAGGCAAAATATTTCACGGTGATTGACTTGAAAAATGTGTTTTTCTCAATCCCGTTGCACCATGACACTCAAGCTCTGACGGCATTTACTTTCAGACAAATGCGCCTGAAAAGCACAAGGTTGCCACAAGGGTACTGTGAGTCTCCATCCATTTTCAACAGAGTCCTGAAGATGGACCTTTAGGTTGTTTACAATATTGCAGTAGACAGTGTTGTTTTACAGTATGTGGATGACATTCTGATCTGCAGCATCACTGAGGAACAATGCAGGCGCGACTCTGTCCAGCTACTGACAATCCTGGCTGAGAAAGGATATAAAGTTGATAAGGAAAAGTTACAATACTGTCAGCAAGAGGTGCTATACAGAGGCCCGCTAATCTCTCACGAAGGGAAAAAGGTAACCCCAGAAAGGGCTGAAGCTATCATGAACACGTCTAAACCACTCACGATAAAACAAATGCAAAGCTTCTTAGGCCTGTGCAACTATGTCAGAGCATGGGTCTTCGACTACAGCCCGTATACGAAGCCCTTGCTTCAGGCCCTAAGAAAAGCCCAGGCGACAAGGGAAAACATCGAATGGACTGAGGCAATGGAAAAAGGGTTTGCAGAATTTAAGGGGGCAATTTGTAAGGCCCTAGTTCTCGCGATTCCTAATTATGCAGAGGAATTCTACCTGTTCTCACACTCTGATGGCAATTTTATGACAGCAGTGCTCGCGCAGCGAACCTCGCTGGGGTACAAGCCCTTGCATACTACAGCGGGAGTCTGGAGACGGTCATGAAGGGCCACTTCCTATGTGAACAAAATCTAGCTGCTGCCGCGTTCGCCATTGAAAAGGCATCATCTATTGTGATGGGGTGATCCATGACATTGTACGTCGAGCACTCATTATTCGCCATATTAGAGAAGCCAAAGGGCACGCTGACATCACATAGAGCATCTGCCTATGAGGTGATTATCTCCAACCCATCGATCAAAATAGTTCGATGTAAAACTGTAAACCCTGCTACATTCATAGCTGAGCCAGTCGCAGAAGGAGGACCTATACACGACTGTGAGAATTATGAAGAATTCTATGATGAAATCCCCAGGGTCAAGGAAAACGCCCTGGCGGGTGGTGAAATCGTGTTCATTGACAGTTCATCATGAATCAACAAAGAAGACGGACAAAGGTAAATGGGCGTGGCCATAGTGAAACACCTGGTGAATGGGGAGTTTCAGGTACTCGTCAGTGCGCGAATACTGTCTCACTATTCAGCTCAAGCTGCAGAACTAGTGGCGCTGATACTCGCCATTGAGAATCATGCAGACCAGGAAGTAACAGTGTACAGTGACTCTGCCTATGTGACATCTAACCTGCACTCAGGCTTAGCACGCTGGAAAAGGAGGGTCTACCTCCGAGCAGACGGCACGTCAGTCTGCTCGCAGCCTTATTGGACAGGTTGATAAAAGCACTACAGCTCCCAGTGGGCATATCGGTCATGAAGTGCGCCCACCACACCAAGGGGACAGATTTCGTGTCACGTGGGAACCATGAAGTGTACATGGAAGCCAAGCGCAGGGCGTCAAAAAATGAAACAATCATGGATGTGGAGGTGGCACGTACCCACGAAAGGATGATGGTAGCACGAGCCACACCTGAAGCCTATAGTAACATGGGGCAGACTCAGCTAATGGAACTCCAAGGGGAGGCACCTCAGGAGGAGAAAAATGTGTGGAAGCGTCGAGGGTGTTCCTTAAACCTCTCTGACGGGTTGTGGCGGCAATACAGCACTGGTAAACCAGTAATGCCTGTCTCCCTGCTAAAAGTAGCATTAGAACAATTACACTACCCTATACACATGACTAAGGAAAATATTGCTGCAGCGCTCGCAGAAGACTGGTTTACCCCGAATTTAGCAGAGCATGTTGTGATCTTCATGGTGAACTGCATAATCTGCCAGCAATTCACCGCTAGGAACACATTAAAAGTAATGAGAGGCGTTATCCCCCGGTCAAATGGCCCATTCCAACACTTGCATATTGACTATGTCGACATGATTCAAGTATGCAATGGGTACAGGTATTTAATTGTGGTGGTGTGTCCATTCTCTAGATGGATAGAATCAGGTCCCTGTACACACCCAGACGACACCTGTGCTGCCAAATTTCTAGTGAGGGAAGTGTTCCCTAGATGGGGGGTGTGCGAGGTAATGAGATCAGACAACAGGGCTCACTTTGTTAACGTAGTTTTTGAACAGATCAGCTTATTACTTGGTATGAAGCACAAGTTCTCCTCGGCGTATCACCCGGAGGGAAATGGAATATGTGAGCGGCTCAACAGCCTGTTAAAAGAGAGGATAGCCAAGTTGAAGCTCACATTAAGAAAGGGATGGCTGCACTGTCTACCACTGGCATTGTATGCACTTCGGAACCAACCCAGCTCCGACCATCATCTTACACCACACGAGATAGTTACAGCCAGAAGAATGAGGACCCCTCTCAACCCCCGAGATAGAGCTAGATGTGATGCCCAGCCAACTAGAGAGGTTTTGGGAACAGAGATGCAGTAGTACATTAACTGTATGACATCCAGCCCCTCTATCATTTCAGGCCAGCTGCAGCGACGGTGAAAAGGGGACAGTGCAGCCCAAAACACATTAGGAAGTTCTGAAGCTGACCCTGCACAAGGTCTACATGCACCCCTCGTCTTCCCTGGTGACAACGTGCTCGTGAAGAACTTTACCAGGAAGAGGTGGGATGAGCCACGATTCAAAGGCCCTTTCATCGTAGAGGACTGCACCCCTTCCGCCGTCAAGCTCAAGGGCAGAAGGGCATGGATCTTCATAAATGACATTAAACCTTATATAGGGGAGAGCCCTCCTGCTGCATCCAACTGCAAAGAAACTACAGACAACAGGAATCTCAGCATGTGCAGACAAGATCCATGGCGAGGAAGAAGGATGCATGAGCAGCAAAGTAAAGGCAAAAGGAACACTGATTTAAATGGTGGCTTATAAACAAGACATTTCTCAAACCATTGAAAAATAATAAAGGTAATAAAATGAATACTCTGTGCATCCCAATTGCAGGGTAAAGAGAAGCGCATCCAAAGCCACAACAACATTGATAAAACAAACTTTTGAAAGAACGTCATTCCCTAGTAGTACAAAGAATCAAGACTCTGATAGACTGCAAACAAAATATTCTCTGAGAGTGTAACACGGTATCCTGAAGCAGTATCAAGTATTGAGAATTTGTTCACAGAATTTATGGTACATTCCAGCAGAAGTCTCAAGTGGGATGTATTCACCTATTTTCAACTCATGGAGTTATCTTATCCGGCACTGATAGGGAGAGAATCCAGTGTCACAGACTTTACTCAAGATCCAGCCAACAAAAAAGTAATCATACGACTGCTGACTGTCATCACGGAAGCCTTCGCCGAGCTACCCACGCACAGCGAGGAGGATACAAATGCTTCCACCGCCAGTAGACATTTATGAACTCACATTTAATATGTTCTTTCAAGTAATTGAGAAATGTCCACGACTTGTCCGGAGAACAACTGACACATGTACTTTCATCAGAGACCCAAGAAATCTAGCTAAGCTGAATCAGCTGTGGACTAAACTAAATCACCTCGTGGTAGTCCACGCAAAAGGAAGGTGCAGAGACTGTGCTAATCAAAAGAAAAGCTAATGACCAGGACCCAGCCAAACAGTACAAATGTCCCTATCTCCCGAGGACACCCGGCTGGTTCACAATGTCCTGCTTAGACTAGTCACGGACTATCTGGAAATGGTGGGGAGGCCTGCAGATGTTGACGTTGTCTCCTTTCTTAGAGATCCAGCCAACACCCCACACATGGGCACGCTCCTCCATGGCATAATGCTCCAGGTGGAGCTATCCAATTTCCAGCGAGAATAACTTAGGAGATTCCAGTAAGACTTTCTGCCGTGGAACAAACCAAGGACACAGTTCTTCAAGGACAGATCAAGGAGAGCAAAGACAAGAACTACACCGTCCTATTTTTGTACTAATCCTCTACTTTTCCATATTCTTATTTTTATTTTTATTTTTGCTTTATTTTTGTTTTTTCATGTTCGCTTTTGTTTTTATTTTATTTTCATTTTTACAACATTTTATTTTTGTGTGATTTTTAGCAGCTCCATCTTCTCATTCCTTCGCATTAAGCAAGTTCCAGCATGTCCTCAGGACCAAAGCATATTTGAGGAGTGCACCGGGACCTTACCTATTAGAGATATGCATAATGAAGGTGATGTACCAAAGTTGCTAGCCTAACCCTTTTCCATAATCTAGCACAGGAACTGTACTGCATTGTCATGATGCCTGTTCCCAAGGAGCCAGGTCAGGTCCAGCGTCCCCGGAAGCAGACTTCATACTCACCAAGCAGGACCCAGACCCTTTGGCGCCAGGCTCATAAAAGGCATCTGTCCTGGCGCCATAGGCGCCAGCCTCATCATGGCAGAACATATGGTAATGCTTGGGTGAACTCACCTGAGGCAGACCATGCTGCATACTCACCTGAGGCAGACCATGCTGACCGAAGCTCCAAGCCAACTAAGGCTGGGGAGGAACTATTTTCTTTCAGGAACTCTTTTCTTACTCGGGTGGGGCCAGTGGAAGAACACTCACCTGAAGCTCTTCCAAGGCTATTTAAACCACGCCCGGATGGCCACACGTGCTTCGCGTTATTCTGCATCTGCAGCAGGACGCTCACTGAGTCGGCTCCTGCATCCTGGCTCCTGCCACGCCCGCCAGCACCTGGAACACCTGCAAGGAGAGAAAGGCAAGCATTAGGACATTAACTACCTTCATCCAGCATCCGGATTCTTCACTCCGTCGATCCTGCAAAAGAAAGTCAAGGGTTAGAAACGCATCTCATTGCTCGCTGCAGCGCCGCTTCCACTTACCTTCATGTGGCGCTGTCTAGCTCTTCAGCGGTCATAGGCGACATCGGCCGCATCCCAGCACCTACGGAAAAGAAAGACAATAGTTAGAAGCGCTCCGCTTCTCACGCTGCCGCGCCGCTTCCACTTACCTTCACGTGGCGCCGGCAACCTTTTCAGCGCCCATAGGCGACATCGGTCGCATTCAAGACCTACGGAGAAAAAGGACAAAACAAGGTGAGCAACGAACTAATTGCAAAAGGACAGATTACTCACCTTAAGTCTTACCTGAATTTTGTTGGGACCTCAGTTCCCTTTTCGGGTTGAAGCGGCTTTTCTGGCTTTTCTGTACCCCGGCCCCTATGGGAAAAAAAGACACACTCATTAAGGTGTCGGAGCAAACCACTACGGCACACCTTCATTAAAAGTACTCACCGTAGCTTACCTCGGCGAATCCATTCCTCCACACGGATTCCTCACCTAGTCCCTGAAAATTAAACAAAGGCCAAGGGACAAATAAGACTTGATCTTTTGAACTACATACTTACGGCAGCATTTTGATAAAGGCAAGCAGACATCGAACCCTCGCCAAATCCGAGATCCAGTGAAGTAACTGGAAATCTACGTGCCCCTGTGTCAGAAGCAGGATGGAGAGCTCGTCCATACAGAAATTAAGGTGAGAGTCTGCGGAAGGCACAGCTAGGGTTCGAGGAGGGTGAGAAGGGAAAAAAGGGGGGAATCTCACACACAATCTAGCAGACAGTTAACTCCCTTTTCCCATCTACAGAAGGATTATTCTACGGGCCAGATAGACGAGGTTTGGGGGTCCAGTCCAGTCCATCTTCCAAGCACTACGCTTTACCGTGGAAGAAGTTGTAGCAGTCCAGAACGGGTCGGCGCCTCCGTGGGAATCAGGTGAGCGTTACAGAACGCGAAGCCAACCAATAACTTCCTACCCAGGCGCCATGGAATCTTCCGAGACAGACCAGCTGGCCCAGCTATTAGGGGAATTACGGGCCGAAGTTCATTCTGCTTGCCAGGAGACGAATGCCCTCAGGAGGGAGTTAATTGTGTCAAAGGAACAAACTGATGATCTTGCCTGCCAGCTGTTGCAGAGTCAAGCTGGTCAAACTCCTCTACCAAGTTCAGGGGGTAGTTTCACCCCCGTGGCGTCAACTAATCCAGTGCAAATCAATCTACCTGGAAACGTGCCACTGGCCCTGCCTGAACGTTTTGCTGGAGATCCCAAAAGATTTGCAGTATTTATGAATCAATGCCGATTGCATTTCCTCTGCAGACCTGGGGCCTTCCCGAATGACCAAACCAAGGTAGCCTTTGTACTTTCTTATCTCAGCGGCAGCGCAGCTGATTGGTCAATCCCATTGGTTACTCAAGACGACCCGATCCTTCAGAACTTTCAAGCCTTCCAGACAAGTATGGAAATACTTTTTGCGAGGCATTCTCTGGGACATGCCCTGCACAACGAACTCCTATCTCTACGACAGGGTAATCTGGACCTCTTAGCTTACATTGCGACCTTCAATAGGTTAGTTGTGGAAACAAGATGGCCCGAGGATAAGAGAATTACGCTATTCCATCGAGGTCTATGTGGAGAACTTAAAGATGTCTTGGCCCAGGTCGTAAATCCACCCCAGGACTGCTCGGACTATATTAACTTAGTGGTACAACTGGATCACAGGCTTCAAAACAGAAAAGCAGATCGGTCCAGGTTTGAAACCCGGGTTTTTGCCAAAGCCCAGGTTCACCCCAAGGGTGTCGATGCTACTGAACCTGTGCAGATTGGAGTAGTCAAGGGACCTTTGACCCAAAGGGAGCGTGAAAGAAGACGGCAAATGCAATTGTGCCTCTACTGTGGAACTTCAGGACATTTCTTACGAGACTGCCCTGTAAAACCACCCAAAAAGGCGGTAGGAGCCAAGGATAAAGATCTTGTAGAATCTGAGCCGGGAAACGACCACGCCCGACAAGCGTAGAGGTCCGCTTGCCGAGCTTAAAAACCAACTCTTTGACCTCGCACTTCACCATGCCAATGGTCCTCGTAAATCCAAAGCAGCCTGAACAGTTGCATGCAATTAAGGCATACATCGATAGTGGGGCTATAGGAAACTACGTGGATCGTGAATTGGCTTCTAGGATGAACCTCCCTCTTTGCCCTAAAACCAATAAAGATGTCATCACCACTGTGGATGGAACCGAAATCACCTCTGGGCCGGTAACTCACTCCACCACGGAAGTGACATTGCTGGGTCAAGACGGGCATCGGGAGACAATGGTGTTTGACGTAATCAAGGCTCCGCAATTTCAAGTAATTCTAGGAATCCCTTGGTTGGAAACACACAATCCTCAAATTGATTGGCGAGCAAAGAGGATAACCTTTCCAGAGTGTGTACAAACCTGCTATCCACGAAATACAAGCATTGGCCTAGCTACCGTAACTCCTGTCAGTTTGCAAATACCGCCAGAGTACCAAGAGTTTCAAGACGTCTTCCAAAAGGAACAGGCCAATACTCTACCGCCCCACAGGTTGTACGATTGCCAGATAGATCTACTACCCGGTGCAACACCCCCTTGCAGCAGGATCTATGCCCTTACCGATCCCGAGAATCTTCATTTACGACAATATCTGGACCAGTACTTAGCCAATGGTTTTATTTGCCCGTCTAAGTCTCCTCCATCCTCGGCTTTATTCTTCGTACCTAAAAAAGAAGGCGATCTCAGAACTTGTATAGACTACCGCGCACTGATCCAGATAACTGTCAAAAACAGATGCCCTTTGCCTTTGATCCCTGAACTCCTTGACCAAGTGAAAGATGCCTGCATATACACCAAGTTAGATCTCCAGGGGGCTTACCATCTAGTGCGAATCAAAGAAGGCGATGAATGGAAAACTGCCTTCCACACTAAATATGGGTTGTTCGAGTACCAAGTTATGCCTTTTGGACTGTGCAATGCACCGGCTGCCTTCCAATATTACATGAACGATGTCCTCAGGGAACTCATCGATGTTTGTGTTATCGTATACATCGATGACATTCTTGTATACTCCTCTTCAGAATCTGATCATCGAAACCATGTCAGGGCAGTCCTCGAGAAATTGCGCCAACACAAACTATTTGCTAAACTTGAAAAATGTGTTTTCCATGTCACGGAAGTCAAATTTCTAGGTTTCATCTTGACACCTAAAGGAGTCCACATGGACTCACGAAAAGTGGATGCTATCCTCAAATGGCCATCACCCAGCTCTGTAAAAGGTGTTCAAAGCATGCTTGGCTTTGCCAATTTTTATCGCAGGTTCCTTCCGGAGTTTTCACGGGTGGTTCAACCCATCACTGCACTCTTAAGAAAAAATAAATGTTTTGAATGGTCTAAAGAAGCTGAGGAAGCCTTTCAAGAACTAAAAGCTAAATTTACTTCTGCACCCGTATTGAAACACCCGCACCCGGATCTCCCTTATATCGTCGAAACCGACGCATCCAATCTAGCTATGGGAGCTGTCCTTTCTCAAAGGGACCCAGAGACTAACCAACTGCATCCCGTAGCGTTCTGGTCCAGAAAATTCTCGGCTCCCGAGATTAACTACGCCATCACGGACAAAGAACTGTTAGCGATTAAATCTGCTTTTAAGGCCTGGCGACATTATCTCCTTGGCGCAAGACATACCATCACGGTGATCACCGACCATCGGAATTTACAGTACTTGAAAACCGCCAAGGCTCAGGCATCTCGACAGCTCCGTTGGGCTCTGTTTTTTGCTGAATTTGATTTCATAATCACCTACCGTCCTGGCTGTAAGAATGGCAAAGCGGATGCTCTATCCCGAATTGGAATGGGGGACACAGTCACTAACTAAGAGCCTGTGCCGATAATTCCCGAACAGAGGATCTTAGGTATGACTTCTTCACAATCGCTAGAAAATATCCAAACTAGAGTTAAACAACTCCTGGACCCAACAGACTTGCAGGACTGGGTTCAAAAGGGATCTGATTTTACTATAGATAACGATTTACCTTATTTCCGAGGACGATTATTTCTTCCACACACGGATTTACAAAAGCTAGTTGTTTCTTGTTATCACGATACACTAATAGAGGGACACCCCAGCATTGCCAAAACTGAGGAAAAGGTGAAAAGACAATTCTGGTGGCCTTCTTGGCGAAAAGATGTAAAATCATTTGTGATGTCCTGTGGTGTGTGCGCCCAAAATAAAGGCCAAAAGAAAATACCAGCCGGTCTTCTTCAACCGTTAGACATTCCACCATCGCCCTGGCACACCCTGTCATTGGATTTTTTTACGGACTTACCCCCCTGTTCAGGATATAACACTATTCTTGTTATTGTGGATTTATTCTCCAAGATGGCACACTTCATTCCATTAAAAGGTTTACCTTCAGCTTCGGTTCTAGCTAAAGAATTCCTTGAAAATGTTGTCCGGTTACACAGATTTCCGTCTGTACTGATTTCAGATCGAGGAAGCCAATTTATTTCACACTTTTGGCGTAGATGTTGTCAATTGGCACAAATCGATGTAAGACTATCAACCAGTCATGACCCCCAGACCGATGGTCAAACAGAAAGAACGAACCAGACTCTCGAACAATATTTACGTTGTATGCTGCAACAATCTGAAAGTAACTGGAAAGACATTCTTTGGATAGCTGAATATGCATATAATCATTCTGTGCACTCTGGAACTGGGCAAAGTCCTTTTTACACTTTATATGGGCTTCACCCTCAAGCCTCTGACCTGGATCCACCTCATGATCTCGGAACACCCGCAGTGGACCAGCTGCATACTGCAATTACCAAAGCCTTCAAAGAAGCAACTGAACATTTACAACAAGCCAAGAAAAGATACAAGAAAAGTGCTGATCGGCATCGAAGTGAGGCACCTCAGTACCAGATTGGGGACCAAGTCTGGCTGGCTACCAGACACTTATCACTCAAAGGACCTCGAACTTTTAATCCCAAATACCTGGGACCATATTCCATTACGGCCATAATCAATCCTGTGGCCATTAAACTGGATTTACCAGCTCATATGCGAATACATCCTGTTTTTCATGTGTCACTTTCGAAACCTGTGCAACCTGGAACCAGACTAATCAAGCCTCCAGAACCCATTCAAGTGGAGGGAGAACCTGAGTTCGAGGTGAAGAACATTTTAGATTCTAAAATGATAAGATCAAGGCTTTTCTATCTAAGCGATTGGAAGGGTTACGGGCCTCAAGAGAGGTCATGGGAACCCCATGACAATGTACATGCTCCTCGGTTAATTAAAAAATTTCACCGGACCTTCCCAGACAAACTAAAACCCCCGGGGAAAACAACCTTGGGAGGGGCCTTGGGGGGGAGTGCTGTCATGATGCCTGCTCCCAAGGAGCCAGGTCAGGCCCAGCGTCCCCGGAAGAAGACTTCATACTCACCAAGCAGGACCCAGCAAACCCCTATAGGGGCTCTTCGGACCTTGTCCTGGCGCCTTTGGCGCCAGGCTCATAAAAGGCATCTGTCCTGGCGCCATAGGCGCCAGGCTCATCATGGCAGAACATATGGTAATGCTTGGGTGAACTCACCTGAGGCAGACCATGCTGCATACTCACCCGAGGCAGACCATGCTGACTGAAGCTCCAAGCCAACTAAGGCTGGGGAGGAACTATTTTCTTTCAGGAACTCTTTTCTTACTCGGGTGGGGCCAGTGGAAGAACACTCACCTGAAGCTCTTCCAAGGCTATTTAAACCACGCCCGGATGGCCACACGTGCTTCGCGTTATTCTGCATCTGCAGCAGGATGCTCACCGAGTCGGCTCCTGCATCCTGGCTCCTGCCACGCCCGCCAGCACCTGGAACAACTGCAAGGAGAGAAAGGCAAGCATTAGGACATAACCTACCTTCATCCAGCATCCGGATTCTTCACTCCGTCGATCGTGCAAAAGAAAGTCAAGGGTTAGAAACGCATCTCATCGCTCGCTGCAGCACCGCTTCCACTTACCTTCACGTGGCGCTGTCTAGCTCTTCAGCGGTCATAGGCGACATCTGCCGCATCCCAGTACCTACGGAAAAGAAAGACAATAGTTAGAAGCGCTCCGCTTCTCACGCTGATGCGCCGCTTCCACTTACCTTCACGTGGCACCGGCAACCTTTTCAGCACCCATAGGCGACATCGGTCGCATTCAAGACCTACGGAGAAAAAGGACAAAACAAGGTGAGCAACGAACTAATTGCAAAAGGACAGATTACTCACCTTAAGTCTTACCTGAATTTTGTTGGGACCTCAGTTCCCTTTTCGGGTTGGAGCGGCTTTTCTGGCTTTTCCGTACCCCGGCCCCTATGGGGAAATAAGACACACTCATTAAGGTGTCAGAGCAAACCACTACGGCACACCTTCATTAAAAGTACTCACCGTAGCTTACCTCGGCGAATCCATTCCTCCACACGGATTCCTCACCTAGTCCCTGAAAATTAAACAAAGGCCAAGGGACAAATAAGACTTGATCTTTTGAACTATATACTTACGGCAGCATTTTGATAAAGGCAAGCAGACATCGAACCCTCGCCAAATCCGAGATCCAGTGAAGTAACTGGAAATCTACGCGCCCCTGCGTCAGAAGCAGGATGGAGAGCTCGTCCATACAGAAATTAAGGTGAGAGTCTGCGGAAGGCACAGCTAGGGTTCGAGGAGGGTGAGAAGGGGAAAAAGGGGGGAATCTCACATACAATCTAGCAGACAGTTAACTCCCTTTTCCCATCTACAGAAGGATTATTCTACGGGCCAGACAGACGAGGTTTGGGGGTCCAGTCTATTCCATCTTCCAAGCACTACACTTTACCGTGGAAGAAGTTGTAGCAGTCCACAACGGGTCGGCGCCTCCGTGGGAATCAGGTGAGCGTTACATGCATACCCAGAGACTACCGTCGTCACCCACAAGAGGGGGGACATTTGGAAAGCACTCGTCACTTTAATAGTAATGAACTCTTGAACTACGAGACCAGAGCAAGAGAAGGAATAAATAACTGGCTATGAACTCATTCGAAATGGGGGCCCAGAACAGTAACTTGGTTTTACCCCTAACAGAAGGGCGCCCCACTTCCCTGGAAGAAAATGTTGCAAATTATTGTTCCGAACGATTATGTGTATATGCATAGTTATTATTATTGTTTTTCTGTCATTAACAAATAGAACTGCTTTCTTTATTGGTGCACAAAGTGTCCCAATCTCAGTGCACCAACCAGATGATGAACGTCTGCGGCCTACAAAAGCACCCAGACCCTATATAGTAATTCCAGTCCCAAGGAAACCCGATGGTAAAATTAAAGAACTAAAATTAAATGTAATTAGCAGTGATTTAGACACATCTGAGGTAACGAATGAAGAGAAAAGCTGGAGACAGAGTCAACACGGAATGAATGAAAACGCAGCACTGACCACTGCACGCACCCACACACAGGATGCACACAGACAAGGGGAGACAGCCTCCCGAACAATCAGTTCCAGAAAATAGTGGAAGTGACCAAGAGAAGCCAAGTGAAAAACCCAACAGAGGGGGCATAGCAAAATCCCTCGAAAGAACAGAAGTAGCCACAAAGGAACTCACAGAGAAAACACAAATGCTGATAGATTATTTGTTCCCATTTATAGTCAGAGCAAAGAAACTGCATGAGGAGCTAAAAAATAGAACTGTAGAGACTATAATGACAAGCACGCCAGCTCGAACACTGCTAACAAGCACCAGATCTACGACACAGCCACACATTTTGGAGCTGGTGAGCCAATGGCAGCCAGAGGACCATGATGAAAAATTACAAGAGGAGAGGAAGAGAAAAGGAAAACCTTTTCCTACCACAGTGATGCAGCCAAAGGACCCTGCTCCACCAAGAGGCCCAGAGTGGAAAAGCAGCACAGACACTTTTAAGGACATAGTCATAGCAAACTACAGAAAAACACTAAGAATAAAGAGAAGCCCATACGAAGATAACAATGAACTTAACGATTACCTGGACAGCACAGCCCATCTCGGAAACAACATATGGTACCAGCACATGAAGGAAGTAGGACGAAGGGAGTCAGAAGGAGAATGCTTCGTCTGTGTGCTTCTACCATACAGCATGGGAAAATCTAAGATCTTTGTAGCTGTAGAAATTGATGTCCCTACAGCACACTGTATGTCACACGTAGCAATGTGCAACACCAGAGGACAATTTATGGGAAGAGACGCCTCGCTGATATGGGCCAATGAAAAAGATTACCTGGACGAAGATGGCTACGTCCAGGACATTAAAACAAGAAACAGGGTGAACGCAAGGAATCATGTGATCAGGTACGAGAACCCTGGCATCAAAGAATCAGGGATAAGATGGCAACTAAACCCAAGATTGAACATTCAAGGAAAAACTGCAGAAGAGGCTCAAATCTGGAAAAACAGAGGCCAAATGCAGATTGGCGAACAGTGGTTTCCCCAGATGGATGGGAAGAAGGAGTAGTAATCTGCCGAGCTTGGATGCTCCTTGGAGCATACAAAGAAGCAGTAGAGATTTCTCAGAGGTTATGCAAACCTCTATGGCCAAAACTGGTGAAGCTGCTAACATGGGTCGAAGACAGAGGAGGACCCCTGCAGATAATACCACTGGAAAGCCCAAAACTATGCTTCAGAAGTAATGGCACGAGAAAGATGGGAGAGAATGTAAACTGCAGATGAATCTTTGAAGCCCCAGGAATGACACAAGGAACCGCAGTTATAATGGACCATTACTGGGCATGTGGATCCAAGGCATACATAAGACTGCCGAAAAACTGGGGAGGTATATGCACGATAGAAAACGTCCACGTTCCCTCGCTGGTAATCCCTAAGAATGACCAGAAGTTGGACAGTTTCCCGAAAGCAGATGCACATCTAAGGAGAAGGAGGTCTGTGGAACTGATGTCCAGAATAAAGAGAGAAAATTACTTTTCTACCAAATCAGAAGAGGCATTCCAGGCAATCCCATACGGACACAGGCTGTTCAGCCTCACCTCAACAGTGTTCACCACGATGCTCTTGCCACACATCCAAATTGGAGTGAATGCTAACTGGTTGCAGATAACCAGATGGGAGTTATTGCAGACCATCAATACCAATATAAAAGGATTCAACGTGATCAAAGAAGAGCTGAGAGCAATCAGACTGATGACCCTGTAAAACAGATATGTGCTTGACATGATCACAGCAATGGATGGAGGTGTTTGTGAAAAAATCGGAGAATCATGTTGCACATTTGTACCATCACACAATGAAGAAAACGGAACCACAACAGAGGCCATAAGTATGTTGACAAACCTGAAAAACCAGATGATCGATGAAAGTGATGAAGTGGACGATGACAGCTGGTTTGAAGACCTATTCTCATGGGTTCCACAATGGATGGCAGATATATTCAAGTTTCTGGGAGCCCTATTAGCAATGGTACTGCAAGAAGTCTGTGTTATCAAGATAATCATCGCACAGTGCCAGAAAACTGCAGAGAAAGCCATAGGGATGAAAATAATGGTTGATGTTAAGCAAGGGTGGAAGCCCAGAGACCTGACTGATGAAGAGATAAGAGACTTTGTGAAGGCCAGCAAATTTGCGCCAGAAGGAACAAAGTTCACATATCCTAAGAAACAAAGAAGGTATGAAGGAAAATGGATCTAGTGCAGCACAAATGGACAATGCCAGCTAATGGCATGGAACAAAGACGAACATGTGAAAACAGCAGGGAGTTTGAAAGGATTGATAAAAATATGGACTCCAAAGGCTCACACATTCACACCATCATGTACAAACCCTGAAGACGATGAACATGACACCGAAGAATCACTCGCCAAGGTATGCGACGTATGAGGAGCAAGTGAACCAACAAAGAGCTGCACTGGGACTCTGCCCAGTATACATCAGAAGATCCATACCTGTTGAAGCGCCCATAACCAGACAACCCTGGGCAGCACGGTACCCTATCAGACAGCCGTACTAGCCGCTGAGACGAAATGAAGATTACCTACAGAATGTCCATGAAGAGACCCAAAGAGCCTTAATGGAAGGCCAGTGGAAATGACATAAGAGCCTGAACAGATTCGTGAATGAACAAAAATGGGTATCGAAGATAGCACGCCAGTGCGAGCAGTTGTGAAAATATATGTAATGGACGCAGGAAAGAGACAATGTTAAAACGTGAGGAAACGTTGCTACAAGACAAAATGGAAGCAACCAACCAGTTAACCGTGTATAAATAGGTTTGGAAGGCAAGAAGCTAAAGATATTGATACTGCTTGCAATGCTTAGTAGAAGATTAGAGTGTCAAGCGCCAACCATGTATCTACCTCAATAAGGCACATTATACAAGTGTGACTCCATTTTGTAAAAGCAGAAATGTACCCAGGTTGCCAGGGGCCTGACAAGCTGAGTCTCAGAGCCCAGCCAGAGTCAAGAGAAGGAGCGGAATCGAAACTCAACAAAGAGCGCCTCATGCCGGGGAAATTGAGGTCAACCAGAGAAAGGGAGGAGAGCGTCAGCTAACAAGACTCAAACTTCAGAGCATACCAGCCTGCCCCATGAAGGTCAAGATAAGGGAGACCCATGCAGGTGGCGAGGCCGAAACAGAATTAAATACACGAAAAGCTGGAAACTGAAGCAGATTCATGGTGAACAGACATGTGACCAGCCAGGCACGAAGAGATACCAACACCTGATGTCATGCAGGACCCGAGGACGCCATAACCTTTCCTGATAAGAGGCTACAGTTTCGAGGCCATACTCAGCCAACTAATTGACACATAGCCCTAAGAGACTGATTGATGGAAGGGAGGCAGGGTGAAACTTGGGACACCAGGCACATGGATGTCTATGCTGCATGCTGCTAATTAAAATGGGGATTTATGTCTAGGGGTGTAACCTGCCCAATCACAATGGACCAAGTTATCTGGAGTCCTATAGATAGTAGAAACAATAGGACGTCGTACTTGTAGTGACGTCAATCACGTGCAATGTAGTGGGAAGGGCGTAGACACCCACCCGATAAGAATTATCCAATCCGCATGCTCTATTATCATATACAGATATAGCACCTATACTTAAGTTACCTTTCCTAACCAATTATATTGCATGTCGAGTTTTGTAGAATTAGACGTCAATGATGACGAATATTGCCTATAAGAATTGCTGTTCAACTGAAGTTCGAGGAAGTCGTAACGAGACAGGTGATCGCAATGCAGCTGATTTCCATGTGTTTCTCTGTTTGATGTACTTGTCATTAAACAGATTTCCCTTTGCCAAACTACTGAGTCCTCATTATTGAGTCGTGTTGGAGTAAGTGAATCCTGCACCCCAGTCCTCACATGGTGCAGCTACTAGAGGGTGCGCACTGATCTATGGGCCCGTCAGTGAAACCCTGCTCCTCTGTACACTGCCATGCCACCTTTATGGCTGGTAGAGGGGCTACTGGGCACCAATCCAGGGATGGTGGCTTTGTTTATGGCTGCCACAGTTGCCACAGCAGTGTTTTCTGGTGGCCTTGCTGCGTCCCTCCTGCTTTTCCTCTTGATGCTTATGGGTCTGGCCTGTGAAGGGGTGGTTGTGGTCAAACTGCCAGCAATGGACGTGTCCAGGGCAGTGGAGGGCACGTTCTCTGGCATCTGTGGACTGGGTACCTGTTGGGTGGAAAATGACATGCTGTCAGTCATCTTACATACATGTTAGCGGGCTAGCAAGACACCCATATGACATTGGGTTTTTACTTCATACACACATTTTGAATGATGGCCATGGGTGGTTTTAGGGCACAGCTGAGGGTGTACAAATATATATATATATGCATGTTGCCTGTTGGTCTGCCATAGTTGCTTGTTGTTGTAAGGGTGCTGGCGGGGTCACTTGTCAACATGTATTGTCATTGCACACCTGGGTGCTTCTCGTGTTTCCATGTGTTGCATGCATATTTCACCAACGTTGCAGGTGCATGACTACATGTTCCACCTCCCCTGGCACATGCGTGTAAGAACTGTGCCTTTACACTGCTTGCCATGTGTTTACCCATTCCCTTGTGCATTGTACTCATTTGTGCCGGGGACGCATGCCTTTGGCCAGTCCATTCACATGTGGTTGGAAATGATAGACTTACTGCCACCCTGTGGCTTCCTGATCCAGCTTATGCACTTCAAAACTCCTTGATTCCCTACATGTGGAGGTTAGAGCTGGCCTTCCCCTCCTATGGTGTCAGGGTGAGGGGTTGCACTCTCCTTCTTGTGGCAGGATATGAGGATATGAGGCTGCAGACCCTGGAATTTAGGTAATTCCACCTCTTGCGGCAGTCTTCAGAATCACATGGTACAGTGCCCACTGCCACCGCCTTGTTCCTAATAGAGGGCCATATCGCAGCCTGTGCAGAGGTCTTGTGATTCTTGCTTCCATACAGCTCTTCTGCATGGTTCACAGCCTTGTCTGCAGGTACCTGCAGCTCTGTCTCTTTAATTTGCGGCTTCCTCAGCCTCATTTCCAGGATTTTGCCCTTTCCCTTTTCCTGTGACATGTTGGCAGTGCTGTTGTGTCTCGATGGCAGCAGGAAGTGGAAGACTGAGAGTGGATTTTATTTTTCAAAATGACACTGCTGTGCTACCCATTCTGGCAATTAAGCTATTTCTGGTGTTGCTAATTCTGCTGGCGCTAATTCAACCGGTGCTATTTCCGCCAGAAGAATTAGCACCAAATGTGTTTTGGATAATGGTAATTCTATCTATACCGGGCAGAATTACTGTCAGATACCCATTTTTGGTGGTAACTCTGCTGGTCGAATTACCTAAGTCGCAATATGTCTGTAACTCCCCCAGACTCGACAGAGGTAATGGTAATTACGCTGAGGTAGAATTACCACTGTATTACAGTCAGTCTCATAAAGAGCCCTTAAATTCCTTAAATTCATGATATGGGCAACATTTTCCTGATCCATGTGTGCTGGGTAGTATAGTTCTTGAAGTTGAGAAGAAGTGTACCCATAATCCAAGTGAACTGGGCACATATCCTTGGGATCACACAAAAGGTGAGCTGGTATAAGCATCCCTGGGTGCTAAGAAGAAGCTG
The DNA here is from genome assembly GCF_040938575.1 of Ambystoma mexicanum. Lineage (NCBI taxonomy): Eukaryota > Metazoa > Chordata > Amphibia > Caudata > Ambystomatidae > Ambystoma > Ambystoma mexicanum. The sequence goes on along the minus strand of NC_090935.1, from coordinate 1,077,268,206 downwards.
AGCAATTCAGCACAAATCCCTGGTTAGGAAGCAATAGATCCCAAAATGAATTAATATTAGTAATATATCCATGATCCAAGTAACTGGATGCTATATGCCTGCGAGCAGAGAAGAAGTGAGCTGGACACTCTATCCCTGATCCAAGAAGACAGAGAGTTTATTTCAAGGAGCTGATGAGCAGCAGACTGGGTACTATACCCCTAACCCAGAGTAGCTAAGCGCTATATCCCAGGTACCTTACAAAAAGTGAGCTATGCACTGTATGTCTATGACATGGGAGTGGGGCATTACATTTCTAATATGCATTTCTAAGACATCACATGTAGACTGAGCTACTTCAAGGTGCACAAATTGTCCACCCTATGGACATGCAGTTAACAAAACAGGTATGTCTTCAAAGATTTACGGATTACCAGATCAGTATCAGTCTTCCTGAGAGTCAGTGGTAAATTGGTCCATAAATTAGGTGCCCCTACAAAAATAATTAGATTGCACCTGGTACAAGATTTGGCTCTTTGCATTGCAAAATGCAGGGGATTCTCTGAACGAAGGGACTGACATGGCCTATAAAAGTGAATCTTTCCTTGCAGATATGCTGGGCCCATCCCATGTAAGCATTTAAAAGGCCACAAATAAGATTTTGAACTTGATTAAACATTTAACAGGGAGTCAGTTCAGAGAACACCAGGTAGCAGACACAGACAAGTACCTAGAAAGCCTGCAGTCCAAACAAACTGGTGCAAACAGCACTCTTTGCAGATATGAAAACTAATAATCAGGGATCCCAATTTGCAGGGCATTACAGTAATCCACTCTGGAGTTCATTACGGTGCCAATAACATTCATAGAATGCTCTTTATTCAGATAGGAGAAGATCTGTTTCGTCAGACATAGTTTAAATAATGCCATTTTTGTGACTCCTGCAACATTATCCCTTAAACCCACATTAAAGTGCCAATAAACTCCTAGATTTTGTATCTTATCTTTAAAGGTTAATGGGAATCTAAATAAAGAATCTCTGTTTTCTGGGTATTCCTCACTTTTCCCGAGTGTAATATTGCTGATTCTTTTGGGCTGATTGTTTTACCCCTTTTTACCACAAAGCTACAGATGATAAGTCTGGGTTTTGTATATCAAAGGGGATTTGGGCGATAGTAGGATATCAGAGGCTAGCAGAGGGTCTCCCCATGCTTTTTTTTCTGATGAATAAAGTGGTTAATTTGGCCCAAATAATGCAGCAAAGTTGCATTTGGTGAAAGAAATGTGTGGAACCTCATAGATCCATTTTCACTGGGTTCAATTACAGCCTTTATGTAGCATTCAACTTTTGACCTCTGCCAAACAAGTTGCAATGATGTCGAAGTCTGCCTCTAGGTTCTGAACTTAAAAGTAAAACGGATTATCATCATCATATGATGGAAACGTTAAACCGTATTTAGTGAAAATCAGCAATAACAGGTGCATGTATTAAGAAATGGGAGCCAGTGGAGAACCATGAAGCACACCAGAAGAGGATTGTATCCTGGCTGACACATATGGGCCCAGTCTTACCCACTGAGACCATCCTTTCAGAAAACATTAAAACCATTTTAATGCATGATCCAACACCCAATGCATTTGATAGGTGGCCATGAAGTAAAACATGGTCCATCGTGTTTTAGGGCACAGATAAGTTGAGCATGACCAATATAGTCAAAAAGCAATTATTGCCTTTCAACAAAATGTCTTCCCAATCCTTCAGAAGAGCCGACTCAGTACTGGGATGGGATGACACCCTGATTGATGACTATCTAATAGAGAATTACCTTCAATGAATCACTGACTGCTACAACACCTTTTAGGCCATGTCAGCTAGAGGTCTGTAATTCTTCAATACATTTGGGTCTAATTAAGGCTTCTTGAGAAGTGCCAAGATTATAGATTATTTAAGTGGGTCCGGGTCACAACCCCCACAATGATTTATTAATAAAGTGAACCATACCATTGGCAATAGATTCAGCCTGCGACACAGCTGGCAAGGCACATAGGGTGTAGTTCTTTTTATCAACTGAAGAACATTGGATGGTCAAAGTGGGAGAGCTTCAAAAATGGAGCCTGAAGCACTTCAGCCACTACCTAGGCCAGTACTAGAGTCATGCATGGGCACAACATTCTTGGTAACTGCCAATGTTATTTTATGAATCTCAATATTCTTTAAGATATATCCCACCTTCTGAGATAAAAAAATGTATTTAAGGATTGTCATCACTTTAATTAGGGGTGATATTGGATCCTGTGTATTTTTTTCAAATGCATGAATTGTTTGGAAAAGCTTCCCAGGGATATTTGCTGCCTTAGTTACTTCATTTTGAATACAATATTTGTTTGCTTAAATATTTTATTTCTTCTACTTTGTGTGGGTACTTTGGAAATTCATCACATTGTCCTCAGTTTAATTTCTTTTTCTTCTTCCTCTTTCTGCTTTAGTAAGTTCAAATTGAATGGTTTTCAATAGAGGAGGAGGAGGAGGAAGATTTTGTGATTCTATATTATTGAAGGGGGAGCCAATGCATTACAGAGCTCTTTCAGGAAGTTGAAAGTTGGTCAGAATAATCAATACAAAATAATCATGGGTCAATCGTGATTTTCATTACGTTGTCTATAAGTCTTTACTGATGTAATTTTTAGTCCCATGGTGAGGCCTAATGAATTTATCTGACCAGGTTACCAGTGTGATAATATCAGTTTGAGTTGATTTATGTTGATTTATGTTGCACCAATATTATTCAACCCAGTTTTCTGTCTTCCATAAGCAGGGACACAACCTGTACAATTTTGCTCGACCAGCTGCTCCAAATAGTAATTGAAAATGGTTTGCCAGTGATTTGCATTAACAACAAATGAAGGAAACAATGAGATGACTATCACCTACATGGAGCATGAAAGGCCATCTGAAAAACAATTCAACAGCTTTGGCCACCCTGCTATCTGCAGAGGCCAAACAGGCTCAACAAGTTCAACAGGCTTTGCCTCAGTGCTACACATTGATGTGATCCTTTAAAGACCACTGGTCACAGGAAGATGTTGAGAACAATCGCATACAAAATCAGCTCCCCCACAAAAGCTGGAATATGAAGTTTGAAAGTGGTGCTGCTGGGAAGATTAAAGCATAACCAAGCAGCACCCAATACAGAGTACCCCTGGACAAACCCTCAAGTAACAATCCTAGAAACATGAACTAAAACATAAGAATTTCTATTAATTAATCAATGTAATTATCAATTCATTAAAACACCAGGGTAGCAACAAGATAAAACAGATTGCGCACTTATGAAACATTTTATGCCAGTGGGTCACAAGAAGATGTCAAGAAGCGACACATAGCACAACAGCACTCCTCAGTGTAGGGCAGACTCAAAAACAGATAGATAAAAAATCACTTCAAACAAAGTCAATAATGAGTATACGGCTTGCAAGAAAAAACAGTTTTATTATATGCAAATATGGCCGAGAGTGTCAGTCAACCCGTAGAATGGATAACTGACACAACGCTTGACACACCAATTCTAAGTTACATTTTTTATAGCGGAAAACCGCACATTAACATATATCCCATACAACATGATCCCACTTTCCCCATTGGCTAACACCAATACAAGAATCTCAACATCCCCAATAGGTCATTTCTCTACTGGCTGTGCATATCTGTTTTCAGTGTGAAGGTTTTTTTTCCAGCCCATAGCTTGTTTTGACCTCTGCTCTCTTTACCCTTAGCACCATGATGCCCTAGTTGGTGTAGGTCGTGCTTAATACACATAACATAACATAACATCTAAATACAACCTCCTACAAGATAGCCTAATTATGCCATTATTAGAAAACATTGTAATGATTGGTTCATTATACTCAGGAAAATTATTACAATACTATACTCGGCTTATTAGTCAATACAATTTTGGACACCTCCTGGTGTGCATACCCACGAGAGGACCCAATCATGGGGCTAGTCTTAATATTGAGGTCAGCCCCGCCTGGTAATACAATGGCTTTCTCATGGCTTTCTCAAGAGACCAGACAATTTGGCACTGCTGAATGACTCATTTGAGATTGCAATTGTACTGTAAATTGTACTCTTAGCCATCACCTCTTGTGACTCCCGGCTTAGTATACGTTGCATCCCTAACAAGGACCCTACTTCATCTCTCTTGAGAACCAGGAACACAGTGGAGGCACCACTTTTGAGAATTCATTTCTCATATTTGTTTGCTCTTGTTAACGAAAACATCAGCAGTTCAAATGGTAAGGCAGCTTTTCACTGGGGTCAGTATAGCTCCAAACTTGGCTTGACTGCTTGATAGTGCCCGATACCAGGCCCGTTCTCATAGAGTTCATCCTCCACAGCTGCATCACTAATCTAATCACCTAAAACCAACATTCCGTTCCCAGCTCCTATACAGTGCTATCTGTGCTGCACAGTTCCCTTCTTTCCATGAACCTGTCTATTTGATGGCTCACTGGGGTAAGGATGCAAACATTATAATTAAATTAACAAAAGCAAGAAGCTCCAACAAGTGGCCTAATTCTGTAGCTCCTGAAAATAACATCTGTTAGTGAGGCCTAATCCAAAATGGCGGGACGCTTTCTACCACAGCACATAGACCTTGTGTTATTAAAATAATACCTTGTAAACACTTCAGCTATCTCCTAGCAGCTGCTAAAAGGTGCTGTAAATCTTTAATAGAATGAAAACACTATATAATCACTACTGCTATCTATACACTATTAATCGATGCCCTGGCTCTAACCTCCAAATTTAATAAGCAATGTTATTACATTGTTACTCCTTTTTCATTGTGTAAAGCTCGGCAAGGCTTTCTGAAGTATGTCAAAGCTTAACTACAAGTAACACATGTGCAGAACAGCCAATCCAAATGGCAAAATTCTGACACTAAATGACTGACTCTCTTTGTTAGCACAATTTGTGCAGCCTAAACCTCTTTCCACTATTGGGACATTGCCCCTGCATCTCAACACCAGGAATGCTGGCAGATGATATTTGAAAGTGGTGCTACTGGGAAGATGAAAGTGTACTGATGTAGCACACAATATAGAATGTCCCCAGATAAACAATTAAGTAATCCTGACAAAGTTAACTCAATCCTGAAAATATAAACTAAAACATAACAATTTCAATTAATCAATGTAATCATCAATTTATTAAAAATTCATAAGAAGCAAAACATCCATTAAATATCAGGGTAGCAACAATATATATCTCTGGGAGATGAAAGAACTGAGATGGCTACAATATCTGTGAAAAAATACAAATAATGAACTGGGGGCTATAAGCCTGAGATGGTGTTTGTGAGTCAATAACAACCTGGGCACTCTAACCTTAAGACTGGACTTGAGAGTCGGGAGACATGCTGGAAGCTGGATCCCTGAAACTCTAATGAGGGCAGATATTCAGCTAGAGAACAGTATCCCTGTCAGATAAGGGACCCCAGATACACGTGTTTTTATTGTTTTTAGTGCATCTGTTTTCAATATACATTCAGCTCCAGTAACATTTACAGCAGTGTATAAATGAAATTCTGATAACACATACACTATGAGATGGACTTTACTTATCCTTACTCTCCTCCCTATACCGGTATCACACCTTTTGCCTTCTTAACAGTAGCCCATTCACAATTTCTCTACCTGTATCCTTCCCCTCATTAAACTGATACAATGATTCATATACAGTTTCCTTTCAATTCCCCCTAAAATATCCAACATAATGTAATACTGTCAATCAAGTTCAACCTCCCATGGAGGCATACTATCAGGTGACCTAAGCATGGTATCAATACATTTGTCTTACATCCAATCATGTACATCATCATCTCCATGTTCATGCCTCTGCACTCTTATATCTTTGCGTAGCTACCCACTTCAACACGTTCCTAGTCCATACCATCAGCAACAGCGCATTTGTATTTGTATTTGTATTTATTTTATTTCTATAGCGCACCAGGCCCAGGGGCAACCGGGCGCATAACTTGGATACAACATGATGAAAGCATAACATGACAGTATAAATGTTTTTACAGGAGAATTTCAAAATTTACAATCAGGAGAAATAGCAGTAAGAAGATAAGCAGAATGCATATACAAGAGTCTGTCAAAGTGCAAGTAGGGCAGTGAGCCAGTGTTAGATGTCTTGGGAGGACAGCCAGGCTTTGGTAAGGTGTTTGAATTTCAGGAAGGAGGGTTCTGCTCTCAGCTCATTAGGGAGTGAGTTCCAAAGTTTGGCTGCCAAGATGGGGAAGCTGGTTCCACCTGATCTTTGGAGATTGAATCGTGGGATGACAAGGCAGTTGGCTTGGGCCGATCTGCGAGGTCTAGTGGAGCATTGGAGGGCAAGTCTGTTCGCCAAGTAACAGGGAGCTTGGTTGTGAAGGCATTTATGGGTGAGAGCCAAAGACTTCAAGGAAATGCGGTGTGGGATAGAGAGCCAGTGAAGGTTACACCTAGTATCGGATATGTGCTGGTGCCTGGGAATGTTGAGGGCCGCTCTGATCGCATTGTTTTGGACAATTTGTAACTTATTTAAGTTACAGCGATTAGTACCTAGGTAAAGGGCATTGCAGTAGTCGACCTTGGACAGTACAAGGGTCCTGGCCAAGGTCACGCAGTTAGCTGTGGAAAGGAACGGGCGACAGGCCGTAATAAGCTTACAAGTATAAGCTGCTGCTGATGAGACTGAGTTGGTTTGTCTAGTCAGGGATAATGTCGAGTCAATGTAAATCCCTAAGGTTTTTGTGTCCTTAGCAGTATTCCCGTCAATGGTGAAGGACTTAAAAGCAGGGTCAAGTTTCGTGAGTTTTTGTGGTGAACCAAGAATGAGGAGCTCTGTCTTTTCATCATTTAGACAGAGTCCGTGTTGAGCCATCCAAGCTTGGATGACCTGGTAGATGGCGTTGATGGCGAGAGAGTCAGTAGTGTAGTCACCTGTGATAGGGATTAGTATCTGGGTGTCTTCAGCGTAATTGGTGTACGTGACACCCAGATGGTCCAGAATATCAAAAAGGGGTTTGGTGAACACGTTATATAACGTGGGCGAGACACAGGACCCATGAGGCACGCCACAGGAGACCGGGGCCAGTGGGGCAGCTGCTAATGGAGAGAACACGCGCATTGATCTGTTATCAAGGAAGGAACTGATCCAGGTTGAGGCTTTGTCTGAGAAGTGTGCAGCTGATTTGAGGTGGTGACAAAGAATTTTATGATTAACAAGATCAAAAGCCGCCGAGAGGTCCAGGAGAAGTAGTAGCGCAAGTTTGCCTTTGTCTTTGAGATCTTCGATCTGAGTTTTTAAATCGATAAGGGCAGTTTCAGTACCGTGGCGTGGCCGAAACCCCCGATTGCCTGAGTCCCAGAAGTTTGTTTGATTCAAGGTATTCTTGAATTTGTAGGTATGACGCACGGTCAAGGATTTTCAGTAAAAATGGGACAGTGGTGATTGGCCTGTAATTTGTGGGTATGGTGGGATCCAAGATAGGTTTTTTCAGGAGCGGGATGACCCAGGCATCCTTTAGGTTGTCCGGTACAATCCCAGAGCTAAAGGAAGAGTTAATGAGTGTAGTGATGAATGGTGCTAGGTCATGAGCTGCTTACTTAATAATAGGCGCAGGACAGAGTTCACCATGGCAGTTGGAAGGTTTAAGGCTGGCGATGATCTTTTCCACTTCAGGAATGGAGAGTGGAGAGAAGCTAAAAGGAGTCAGAGAATCTGGGATGGAGTGGTTTATAGTAGGTGTAAGGATCGGTAGAGGGTTAGATTGAAGGCTAGTTTGTTTGTTGTTGATTTTAATTTGAAGAGTGGCAATCTTGCCTAGGAGAGCCTCTTGGATTTTGGAGCACCAGGTGCTATCTTTGGTACAGGTGTCAGGTGCAGTAACAGGAGTTTTAAGTTCTTTTAGGATTTTAAACAGTTCTTTGGTGTTGGATTTGGCTTGTTCAATGTGTTTATTGTATGTGTCTTTTTTTGCCTGGAGTATGGCTTCCTTGTAATTAAGGGTGGCCAAGAGTAGACACGATTTGTTGGCTGGAGAGTGGTTACTTTTCCAGTGAGATTCTGCAATTAGTTTATCTTTGCGTAAAGTTCTAAGCTGGGGTGTGAACCAGGAGTTCAGGTGGGCTCGAGGTTTGGATTTTCTCAGTTTAGAGGGTGCGATGGTGTCTAAGGCTTTAAGCATAGCCCGATTAAAGACATCAACCAAGGCCGTGGGGTCAGAGCATGAGAGAGCCTGGTCATTGAGAGCCGGAAGGAGGAGAGGGAGGAGTCTGTTGCAGGTGATGTCACGTTTATTGCGAGTGGCCGTAGCAGGTGCAATGCTAGGAGAGAGGCTGACAGATTTGGACTCGATATTGAATGTAATTAAGTTGTGGTCAGTCCATGAGCACTGTTGGTTGGAGGTGATGTTGATGGGACAATTATGGGCGGCTAGCCAATCAAGGGTTCTACCCTTGTCGTGGGTAGGTTGGTTTATGAACTGTGTGAATCCAGCATTCGTAAGGATATTGTCAATAGTCGTAGCAGCAGTGTCCTTGCGGTCAGAAAGACCTAGGTTGAAATCCCCCAATATCGTGACCTGGGAATTGGTTTTGGTGTTCTGAGTGATGATGTTAGAGATGTCCTCCGCGAAAGTGGATAGCGGGCAAGGTGGCCGGTAGAGTAGATGGAAAGTGATAGAGTGGTTAGGGGTTAGAGGTGGAGGTTTAGGGCATTTTTGTGGATGATGGCAATGCCACCACCTTTGGACTGATTAGAATTACGATCATGTCTGATAATGTTATATGGAGGGATGGCGAGGGAGAGAAGAGGACCTGAGGCAGGATGGAGCCAGGTTTCGGTAATAGCGATAAAGTCAAGGTCAAGGTTGAGGATGAGGTCAGCTACTTCTAGGGCGTGAGCCGAGAGAGATCTGGCATTGATTAACGCACCTTTGATGTTGCTTAAGTTGGGGGGATTGGAAAGGGATGGTGGAGGATTTGGCGTAAGTGTGGACGGTGTAGGGGTCTGAGGCAGTTTGTTACGATGCGCTGAGTGATGGGAAGCGTGGGTGAGTCGCGAGCTAAGTCTGGCATTTCTCAGGGTGATGGAGCAAGGCATGTTTGGTAAAGGTCTAGTAGCAAAGTGTTGGATCCAAAGGGCTGGGTTGTTGAGGTAAGGGTTGGTGTGGTGAGCGTAGGATGGCATAGTTGTGGTGTGATGCAGGTGAAAGTGGAGGACGGGGGCGGTGGTGTGGTTAAGTACGGTCCAACCAGAGTGCAGTATAAGGAGGAGAAAGGTGGGCAGTAATCTAGTGAATAGGACACTGAAAGTGTACATGGGTGAGTTTATAGCAATTAGACTGTTGGTGAGGGGCATGTTGACCTAGTATAGTCTAGGAGCAAGTGGTCTGATAGTGACCAAGAGGGCGACCATAAGGCACAGCACAATTACAGTGGTCCGTTAGCAGCCATAAGGCACAACACAATTACAGTGGTCCGTTAGCGACCATATGGCACAACACAATTACAGTGGTCCGTTAGCGACCATAAGGCACAACACAATTGCAGTGGTCCGTTAGCGACCGTAAGGCACAACACAATTACAGTGGTCCGTTAGCGACCATAAGGCACAACACAATTGCAGTGGTCCATTAGCGACCATAAGGCACAACACAATTACAGTGGTCCGTTAGCGACCATAAGGCACAACACAATTGCAGTGGTCCATTAGCGACCATAAGGCACAACACAATAGCAGTGGTCCGTTGGCGACCATAAGGCACAACACAATTACAGTGGTCCGTTAGCGACCATAAGGCACAAAACAATTGCAGTGGTCCAATAGCGACCATAAGGCACAACACAGTGGTCCGTTAGTGACCATAAGGCACAACACAATTGCAGTGGTCCGTTAGCGACCATAAGGCACAGTACAGTGTTCCGTTAGCGACCATAAGGCACAACACAGTGGTCCGTTAGCGACCATAAGGCACAGTACAGTGGTTTGTTAGCGACCATAAGGCACAACACAGTGGTCCATTAGCGACCATAAGGCACAGTACAGTGGCCAGTTAGCGACCATAAGGCACAACACAATGGTCCGTTAGCGACCATAAGGCACAACACAATTGCAGTGGTCCGTTAGCGTTGCCTTCAACTGCATGGGTATTTGTTGTTTGGCTAACGTAATTCCTAAGAGCACAAATTTAGATTGAAATGTATTCTTTTTCATGACAGGTACCAACCCCAATAAACAGAGCTTAAGAGTCGGGACCATCCTCCACTGAACAAACCGTTCCTGTCCTGCTATCCTCCCTTCGCAAAATGCATATACTACCGGACATTCACACCACATGTGCAGGAAGGTAGCACCTATAGTCCCACATTTAGGACACTTATCTTCCCAGTTGTCTTTTCATTAAACTTGGAGTTAACTAGTCTCTCAGGATACATTTAAAGTGCAACATTTTAAATCAAATGTTTCGAGAAACGTTTTCAGTATTTACACAGGCTATATGTCCCTCTGTGTCTTCTAATCAGGCCCTCATATCCAACTCCCATTTTCTTCATACTTTTAGTACTGCCTTGAAATGTTTAACAATGCATATTTTATATAATTTGTTATTGCCCTACCACTGGTCCCCAAAGTCAGTATTTTACTATTTTACTGTTTTACTATTTATGTCATATATAAAGAATATCAGTCTAGGTAAGGCATCTGCAGCCAAGCAACACCACTCACTTGTTAAGGATTATAACACATGAGTTAGGCGCACTACACAATATGCATGCCATACTTAGTTACCTCATGGGCTAATGGTTCTTAGGGTATGTGGGCCACATTTTCTGACATGTATCTGCTAATTCTGCATAGAGTAACAAACATTTGTCATCTATACCTAACTTTGTACCTACTTCCACCATGCCTGTATAAATCTAAATAATTGCCCCTAATTCTGAATATGTATTTCCCTTCTATTTTCTCTGCCCACATAATATGGACGGATTGGACTTATTGCACTACCCCATATAGAAGACCGAGGCAAATGCATATATTTATTTCCATCTATTTTGATAAGATTAGACCAGATCCAATATTTCACCCTCAAATGCGTAGGTAATTCTGAAGCCCTTTTTTTAGTTAGCAGTGGTAAACTCCGTAGTTCGGTAGCCACGGTCAGTGTTTCCAAGATACACATTTGTTTAACCACTTACTACACATATTTTCTAAAATGTTCAGAGAAAGGATCATCCTGTTCAGTTGTAACACATTCCTACTACTTATAGACATTTTCCCACTACCTCTCCTGAGAAAAACATAGCCTTTGAACATAACCTGGAACAAGGACATTGAAGGATACTAGGTTTCACTCCTAGAACAGGATGTTGGGATTGTTTTTGTAGCAGGTGAAAGAGATAGAGACATTGGGCCTCATTCCGACCTGGGTGCAAAGGGATACCGGGCACCGGTAAGGACACTGGTGCCGGTAATCCCTTTGCGCCCTATTCCGAGGTTCCCCAATGGGACCCGTAAGGTACGTTTGGTCGGACCAAACTTACCTTACGGTGCACCGGGCCGTTATTTGCGCCCTCCCCATTCCCATTGAGCGCTATAGGGGCTCAAATGGGAATGGGGATTGCCATTTTCAATGGGGACTTACCGGTCCCACAAAGGTCGGAATAGACCGGTAAATCCCCATTGAAGCAGGGCGGACTCTGTACCGTTATTGGAGGCAGTCATGGCGCAATAGCGCCATGCCTACCTCCAATCTTGGAATGAGGCCCATTATAAGTGCCACCATTACTGCAGGTTACAATCTTTAAAAAACATTTACCAGGAGCTGATATTTTAGCTCACCAATGTATATATAACAATGAATGAGTTAAATAATACATTCAATATTAGACAGTAAGAACCTGAAACACAATAGTTTGTCTTTTCTCTACAACTTGTGATTAAGCTAATCAGGGAAAGGAATCGGCCTTTCAGTTGTAGATAATTCCTGGCGCCAATTGGAACTGATCTCTTTATCCACACTGATTGGAATGCAATTTTTGAAACCATATTTCTATGTCATTTTGTTGATTACACATGGCAGTTGTTCACAAACAGATAAATAGGGCTTTTGCATGATAGAAACTCTACTGACATGACAATGGTTCTTGTAGTGCTTACAAATTAAGGAGACTGTTGATGTACCACAGAGCCAAGTATTTTCTAAAAGCTGATCTGTTAACATCATGATCCCTAAATGGCGATCAAAAAGGTCCCACCCTCAGAGAACCATGGAATACAAATAGCTAAAGTTTCTCAATGGATCGGTTTGAGATGTGAGGTGACTAGCATGAAAAATTAACGACCACAGAAGAAGAATTTGATTTTGATTTATTTGTATCACTCACCAAACAAACTTAATTGTATTTAGGCGCAGATGGAGTGGCCCAAGACTGTCCATACCTGAAGAACCACAGTACAGAATGCGAAGGAGAACATCCCCCAAAAGCCAGGAATGTTCCAGTGCTTCAGAGGAATAACACACAACAAAGGGTAACTTACTGTGCTGTACAGTGCAACTCTGTCCTGTCTATTTCCCCATTGTAGACAGGAATATTGACTATGGGCCTCATTCCGAGTACGGCGCTAACCAATGGCGCTATTAACGCCTTGGTTGACGCCGTACCCGGACCGGCAGCGCCTTGGTGGTTGGCGGAATTACCGCCCCATTCCAAGGTTGGCGGGGCGGTAATTCCCCAATCCCCATTTACCCTTCCCCATTCCCATTCTCGCCCCATAGGGCATAATGGGAGTGGGGAAGGCGTCAATTACGCCACCGTAAATTACGGTGGCGTAATTAACATCAAGGTCCCTTAGCGCCATGGTATTTAACGCCTGCTAAAAGCAGGTGTTAAAAGCACCATGGCGCTAAGGGAACTCGGAGTATGGCGGTAAGGGATTACCGCCACCGCTCTCGTTAGCGGTGGCCGCTATCCCTTAACGCCATACTCGGAATGAGGCCCTATGTGTCTTGAGAGAGATTCATATGGAGGAACTATATACTACCTGCTGTGTTCCTGAAATGTAATGTATTTTATTCTCATTACCTCTCTCCCATCAAACAGTAATCTACCCCCAATTACATGTTCATCTCTATTGAATAGTAATTCATCACAGAACTGACTCTTCTCTTCTCTTCTCTTCTCTTCTCTTCTCTTCTCTTCTCTTCTCTTCTCTTCTCTTCTCTTCTCTTCTCTTCTCTTCTCTTCCCAAAATAGAGACCTGATTTACCAGAGCTCTATATGGTAGCAGAGCAGCGATAACGTACTATTTTGTATTGCATGCAGATGCTGAAGTATGCCATCCTCTCTGGCATGAGCACAGTTGTACTATTTGAAAAATACCCCAGAGACAGAATGATGTAAATTGGCTTGTCCAAGCTCACACACTTCCCTCCCAGTTGTCTCTCTGTAAGTTTCTTCCACCATCCTGTCGGTACCTTCCTGCTCATAGGAGGGGCTTAGTGTATTGCTCGCCTACTGAAGCTTTAAAGTAGCAGTGTTCGATTCAACAAGGGGATGCAGCGTATGTGTTCAATAAATGAAGTACAAATGCTCCACACACACACTCTCTGTAGGGAAGGAGAAGTTCGACATGTTACCACCATAAACTGCTCTTTTGTTACTATATATGTTCACTATTTGACCCACAGATATCTATGAGATCTGGCCCCTCTCTCCCCAATGTTATCTCTCGCTGCCTTCTGTCTATTCTCTGTCCATGTCACCTCTTCCTCCTGTCTAGATGTGTCTACCTCATATTATGGCTCTACTCTACCCTTTACTCAATAATTTGTAAGGTGATTATCTTTAAGATATCCAGTCGTGAAGTGGCCTTTTTTAATGTGTGTGGGCCAGGAGATATTTAATTACCTCAGTTTGCACTGTTTAGTGTTGTACCACTGACTGAAGATGTAACATAATGTTTTATCTATTATCTAGTATTTATTTTGCAAACCACGTGATAATTAATTCTACATAATTCCAAAACATTGATTGGGGTCCAGGCCACATGTGCATAGTGGCCTCATTGTAGTTAAAGGTTCACTGTAAGAATCTTTCTCACGTAGTCAACTGAACTGGGGAAAATGTCCTTGCAAAGTATATGTGAATAGCATTTGTTCGCTACCCAACACATGAGAATATTTGTTCAGTTTGTGAATGTATTTGAAATAACTCTTGGGCACGCAACCAGACCTCTTCAATCAGAATTAGGTACAGAGACTCAGGATGGGTCATCTGAGGGATCTTTTGGTTTGTCAGCTATAATTTTGCATAGTTTTTGTGCAGGGACGTCATTTCACCAAAATACCAAGGATAGCGGAAGTGACATCACACGGCCCTTGACCTCTGATGACATAACAGGAAGTGATGCCATTTGACCTACCCCAAAGTGACATCACGGGAAGCGGTGGAACACTACCTTTCACCCCTTGACAAAACAAGAAGTGGCATCACATAGCATTGTTACTAAGTACACTACCAAAAATATGGTTACGATATCACTGTAATGTAATATACACTTCTTACAAGAATGGATCACCATATGTATCGTTAATATCAGTGTGTATTGGCCCATATTACGAAATGACTGTGAATGCAAGCAGACGTCCAAGGCCAAATGATAATGATATGTTGTTATATAGCACTTACACGCTTAATATAGAACAAATATACATACAATATCACTCAACCTGTGTACGCACTCATTTATCAACCTGAGCAGGATGAAAAGCTGAATTGGCCTTGCCGGGATTTGAATCTGCAACCTGCAGATCGCACACACATTACAGCAGAGAGCGTTCAACCCACTGAGCTATCTTACCGGCTATAGCTATTTTACTAGCTACAGTTCAATTTGGAATTACATGTCTGAATGTGCTCAAAGTCAGAAAAGAAATTATACTCTGTAGTGGATGCCATTAAACCGGAACTGAGATTTAACAGGAGGCCAGTTCATCTGCCGGTCTGGTGCAAAGTTGGCCACATGTCAAACCTGCGTGAATCTAATTTTCGGCTTCAGGGTTTGGCAAAATACATACCATTGGGAGGGTTCATATGTGCATTACAGAATTTAGAGTAGCGCAGGGAAAGCAGCGCAAAATACACAGAATACGTACTCTGTGCACTCGTTACTTCATACAAGCAAACAAACATCCTGAACAGCATGCCATGGAGATAGGAAAGATAGACACATTACAACAAAGCATTCATTGTGGCACATTGAAATTAAGGGCCAATTTATGTGCTGTGGTCAAACATTGTTAAACTGTAAACAAGCTTTTAGGTACAAAGATTTTGTCAAGTCACCGAGGACACCAAGATGGAATGTCTTGTGATGATCATAACAGAGACAACGGCAGAAAAAAAACATGCTATAACTGCAACTTGCAAAAAGCAAAATACATAGTCTGAGATGGATGCTTATTCTACTCTAAATGCTTTTGGGAAGTTTTTTGTCTGCATTGTGAATTTGAGCTGTTTAAGAACATACTCACCCCTGAAGTGTGCCTGAAATCAACCTTTCATTAGTCTACCAATTATTGTATACAATTCCAGAAAGACAAATTATTTGTTATCCTTTTCTTTCTTATTTAGGGTCACTGATCAATGCTTGTGGAACCACCTGTTTTTTAAGACCCTGAACAAGAAAGAAAGCCATTTCAGAACACAAAGAGTCATATGCCGCTTGCCACAGCCCAGGAGCATCAATGAAAACAAAAAAGAAAACAAAAACATTTTTTTTTAGGGGTCGCAAGGGAGTCTATAGGGGTAGCAAGGGAGACACCAGGGGTCGCAGGTGTGACCCATGGTGACCGCAAAATGACGTCGCAGTTTTCGGGCAATCTGAGACTAAAACCTTTTATTGTTCTTGACAAATACCCCACAGACAATGTTGTCCTTGAGGAAATCTCTGTGAAATATTCCTTCTAAGATGACGATGGATACTGAGGTATCCTTCAAGACACCCCCCAACAACAACAACAACAACATTGACATTCAACACATGTTGTGGTTATAGTTTATTATACAGGCCTTCTCTTTTATGAAATCCCATACTCTTAAACATTTCAAGAGTGATGGAAGTTGTATCAGCAAATAGCATGTCTAGAAAGTCTGCTTGCCTCGATAACACCTGACCTGTTTCTCCTTAATCACATCACATATCGATGGTGACCGCCTCGTGCATAGGAAAAACACACCGTTACTTTGCTATATGCATAAACAATGCACATACGGATTTAAAGGATATAAGGTTGCTCTCCCCTGCCTCAATGTACATTCCTATCCGTTTCAGTGCCACAGGACAATGCCTGCAAAACGAATAAATTGATCTACAGCACAGTACTCTAGCTATACAGTACCATCTACAGTTAGAGACACTTAGAAGCATATATTCAATGTATTATGGGATAGATAACCTGCAGCATGCCATATGTTTTACATATGACTTCATGATCTATCACAATTGATTATACTGGATAGGGCTGATGCGATTCGTAGGAATACAGCTAAAGATCAGCAGGTTGCCTAAACCCTACAATGTGCACAGTCGCTTATTACCACCAATCATACTCTATATGAGAGCCTTACGACTTCCTAAACCCCATCATTACTGCACTGTGCATACACCCTTCACACAACCACTGCACACAAGTTCATGTTTATCATCTCGCCTCTAACCCCTCAATCTGGCTGAACAATAGTACTCGTAGGCTGTACAAGAATGTGAAAAGTGATCCAGAGACAGAAATAACATGAGATGCTTTACAAATGTCATCCAACATTACAGAATATGAAAGAGGGAGATTGTGCACCCGGAAACAGATGCTTTCAAGCATCAGAACCATACCTGCCTAACCTCTGGAATTTTTCCGGAGACTCCGGAATTTTAAGCTTTTCTCCGGGTCTCTGGAAAAGTCCCTTGAATCTCAGGAATTTTGAGATTCTTTCCGGTCCCGTCATATTCTCCACCTGATTGGCTGCCGCCGGTAGCCAATCAGGTGGAGAATATGACGGACCCAGAAACAGCGTGAAATGTTCATGCCCGCTGCCTGCACCAATATTAGGGTGACCAGATTTCCAAAACGAAAAACCGGACGATCAACAACATAAAAGAGGGACTACCCCATCGCAGCCCACCAATTAACGCCCCTTCCCAACACGCCCCACAACCACCACCAAATCATATTTCCAGCTCTTCTCCTTTCTATAAACTGTATATGATCTTATTTGTGCAATTTTGTCTATGAATCTTACCATGTTAATTCAAAACTGTGTTTGCTCTAATTGATCTAACATAGCTTGCTGTACACTCATTTCCACGCCAGTCTCTATGGCACAGTCAGTAAGATTGTGATTGGTACCTGAAAGGTTGGGGGTTTGAGCTTATCCTCCAACATCAAAATTCTGAAAGAGTTGTGACAAAACAATTACAATTTTAATGACCGTAGCCACTCAACCCTGCAAACCCCGGACACGGTTTTCTAAAATGAAAAAACTCCCGGGACCCTGGGACTGAGGGTGATTCCCCTGGGAAAACCGGGACGTCTGGTCACCTTAACCAATATAATATTAGTGCTTTCAATCCATGTCATTGGATTGAAAGCAGCATTATTTCTGCTGTGTCAACGCCTTCATTTTGCTTACCATAGCACTGAAAATAATTAATTCAATGCCATAGTAAGCAAACTGAAGGCGCTGCCGCCGCAATAATAGTGCTTTCAATCCAATGACATGGATTGAAAGCACTATTATTTTGGCGGCGGAGCCGCCTTCATTTTGCTTAATATAGCATTGAATGAATTATTTTAAATGCTATAGTAAGCAAATTGAAGGCTACAACAACCGAGTTTACCTTTTTGACAGGTGGGCTTGGCGTGTGAGCGGAGCCGTGTGCAAATGGGCGGAGTCTTGTGTGGCTGTGGGCGGGGCATACATCTCAGGAATTTAGATTTTCAAATTTAGGCTGGTATGATCAGAACACAGGAAAGTCTGAGATTCATAGCATTGTCGGATGCACACCTCACAGCTCACAAAGCACAGTGTGTTAACCTAATTGTAACTTCAGTCCAAAGCATTAGGGACAGCAAATCGTTGAGCTGGGACACAGTTCAAACATCATCCTCGTGGATGGAGTGTAAATAGTGGGACATGCGAGGTATAGCAAAGCCTTTCCACACGGGAAGTGCGTGGTCCTAACGGTGCTGCAGAAAATAAAAATAAGTTTGGTAAGTGCATTGTAAAGTCGGGTATTGTTTTGCAGCAAAGGTTGCAGAGTGTTTGCGACAATGTTTCAATCTCGTTGAGAAGTGCTTTGCTCCAAGGTGTTTACTAATACACTTTGCAGGTGGCCAACATAGTCAAGAGGCATATCACCCCTTAGCACATGCTTAACGTGTAAACAAGGCATGCAGAAGAACAGACAGCGAAGCCAGAATGAAAGGTGCAGGCCATCGCCAAACTTCGTGTGGGGGAGCAGGATGTCTGTTATATCTCGTACTCATGTCCTCCACCCAACACACGATAGACAGTGGGAGACAAGATGTCGGGTTTTATTTTTATGAATCTTGGTAAGTGTCGGAGTTTAGAAAATCAAGCAGTAACTGATCAGTTGGAGACATGCAAACGGTTCAATAGAACATCCAGTTTTCGGACTAACTACAGGATTAGTTTCCACATATGATCTCCGGATAATGTGCACTGTGATCCTGTCTGGCTTGCTCCATTTCCGTGTCTGGCTTTTCAATGTGCCCTTGAGTGCGATGTTTATGGATATCTTACGCGAGCCGCGGGTGGATGCACCGAATGAAAGCCAGCATATTGACAGGCAGCTAAACACATGTGGCTACATCCCATTGCCCCTTTCGCCTCCATGCGTTATATCCAAATGTATTTTTTGCCTTTAAATATAGAGCTGGCTAGCAATTTGAGGAAATTGGGAGCTTATGTGGCCTTACTGTTGTTTTTTTCAATCTTTGAAACACCGATATTTGCTGTGTGTGCACGGAACCCAGTCGTGGAATCCCATCCCAATGTTTACTTATTTGCCGTTACTTTCCACATGAACTGCACAGGGCGTTTTTATGCTTGCAGCTGGTTATCCTGGAAACTGGCTTTTGGAATCAGAAAGAAAACAATGCTTATATATGTCCGTGACTCACTGGTTTTAGCAAGAAGTATTATCATCTTCATCATCATCATAAATCACACTTCTGATTGAGTCTAGTTAGTACATCAAGCCCAGATTTCATTATATCCATGTAATACATATTGGTCAGTTTATAATAAAGATAATATACTTCACTTAGAATCAATTATGCATACTTAGCACATAGAAATCACGTTGCAATAAGCACATTGTAGTAGATTCATTATGCAAAAGCTAGCACAATATGGGCAGAATCTAATAAGTCTACTTAGCACTTTATTTCCAAGTTCCATGTTTCCCATTAAGCAACACAACGCCAATCGCCATTTTGAACAGCTAGGGAATCAGTGTTATTAAATTGCAGGTCCAACGTTCATAAAAAAAACTCTGTTATAGAAATAAAAATTGTGCTCGCCTACTTTGGGGTGGATGAACCATTCTGCTGAGCTAGCTCTCGCCAGATTAAAACACACTACAAACCCATTCTTTCACAAATGATGCTATGCATGCGTGTCGCCTTTTTATTGAAAAACAAGAAAGACGTCTTTATAAAGAAAGATCATGTAATAAGGGTTGTACAATGTACTCCGCCATGTGGGAGGCCGATTTGGAAATCATTTACTTTCACACCTTGACGAAATGATATGGACAGAATGCTCATTTAAGAAGCTACCCTTCAAATAATCCATAAGCGTGCCTTAAAATTATATTTAAAGGGGAATATGTGTGACTGTGTTGTAATTTGACATGATTTTAGAAGCATTTTCTGAAAAGGAGAGATGAAAAGGAGAAGGTCCCATTTTATTGAAAAAAAGGTTTAGTTGTGAAAGAAATTAAGAAACTAGCAAGCAAGATTTAAGGGGTCCTGTTTTAAATTCTGATAACAAGACATTTCACAAACAAACAGTGTTTGTGAAAATATCAGGCCCATAACACTTTCAATATATGTCTATTTTCGAAATCATTATTTTATTTCATTGTATCACATAAACGTACATGATTTCAAAAACACAGTTAACAACCCTGTGTAGTTCATGTAGAAATATGTTCCAACAGGAATGTCCAGCACTTTGGAGGGGTTGTGTGAGAATTATCCCTCAGAAGAATAAGTATTAATGGAAGATTATGGAACTGGTAAGCACATATGGTCGAAATACTAAGGGCCTGATTCACATAGCGTTTTTCAATGGTATTGCACCATTATAAAAGGCTTCTATGAATCAGGCCCTAGATATTACATGCGTTTTGATGGTTATCAAAAAGCTACCAAGGTTTGATATGCCGCCACATTCTGGGTGTTATAAGGTTATCAATGCCAATGGTGGAAGGGGTGAGGGTTTGGGACACAGTGAACAACAACATGTTGATACGTTTCAGTTGATTATTAAGAGTATGCTTTGTGGTGTCCTGAGGCTGAAAATATTAAATTCAATAAAATGCTTTTGACCAAAAAAAGCTACAAATGGGAGGACACCTGTTATGTCATGTGTGTCGGTATGACCAATGTATGGAGAAGGCTTCAGTTATGGTTGCATATCTTACCATAACCTGGCAAACTTCTGTGTTTTTTTTTAGGGTTTACATTTTTATTGCAACATTACAATATACAAACATCACAAGTGAGCACATAAATACACTATCTAGGCAAACAATCAAAAGCGCATATAAGAACCAAATCTGCAAATGAAAGAAATAGAAAAGAAAGGAAAACAAAAGAGTAAAAAAAAAGAAAGTCAGAAACCAAGAAAGGACAGAGAATCAGAAAGCAATTGTTAGCCAATGGACAATGGAACCATCAATGCAAAATTAATGAAACATTGAACATAAATTACCAGTAATATTTAACACAGCAAGAGCATTGTTTAGCTACCGAGACATCACATTGTGTAGAGAAAATGAAGTTCAACCATAGACCTCCAGGAACCTGTTCCAAATGTCCCGGAATTTCTCAACGGCATCCGCATTCTTGTAGATTTCCTTCTCATAAATTGAAACAGTCAAAAGTGCATCCACCCATTCATCAATGTTAAAGGAGCTGTTCGACTTCCATGATCTCAATATCATCCTCTTAGCGATCATACTGGCACGGAGAATCCAAGTCGCTTGCCCAAATGAGATATCATCAATCATTGATACGTCCCCTAGAATCAGCAAGGCAGCTGAGAGGAGAATCGTACAACTCAAAACCAGACCCAATCTCTCACAGATGTACTCCCAGAATTTTCTCGTTTTAGGACAAAACCATATCAGATGACTGAGGAAACCTCTAGCACCCTTGCACTTCCAACAGAGTAAATTGTCCATGAGTTGTCCCTTAAACAACCTGACTGGTGTCCAGTAGGACCTAAAGAGCAGTTTTGTTTGCAATGCTCTAAGACCCCAATCCAGACTTACCAATCTGCTAACAGACCTCATCAACTTCTTCTCCAACTCCTCTGCCCATATCACTGGAAGTTTCAAATCTTCCTTCCTGAATGATTTCAGAAATCCGTACATCATAGCAGCAGGGTGAGCAGCACCTCCACACAACTACAACATAGACCAGGCAACACTTGGTTCCAACAAATCATTACCACCAAGGCAAGCATTTACAGTGCCTTTCAATTTTCTGTACTCCGAAAATGAACAACCAGCCATTTCGTGAGTTGGACACAGCTGTGCGTACGGGATCCAATTTTCTCCATCTATTGGATCACAGAGGTACTTTATACCCACCAGGAACCACTCTGGCCAGAAAAAAAACCTTCCCTTGACATTTCAGGGCTGTATTCAGCCAAATGGAGGCGTCCAAATGCAGGTAGGGGTCCACCTTCATGCGCCTCGATATGCCACACAAGCAATCTTGCAGAAAACCGGTCAAAGGATTCGCTCTCTTCGAGGATTTTTATATTTCTTGATACAGTGACAACCATTTGACCACAGAATTTTAACAGATTTTTTAGACCAGCATAAGCATAACATCCATTAATAAATAAATATATGGAAACCGTGTTTGCCAAATATGAGTATGAATATTTTCAGTTGCTGGTGGGTGAGACAGCTGGGGCATGCCACTGAGGTGAGATGGAGTTGGACGTGGGAGATATGGGGCAGCGTCCCCCAGGGAGGTACAGGAAGCATGGGGGAGAAAAGAGGCAAGGTCGCTGGGTGAGATTCAGTGGGCCCTCAGTCAGTGACTCAGGTTTTGGGGTGTTGGGGTTCAGTGTAATCACATGGAAGCATACATTGGGCCTCATTACGACCCTGGCGCTAATGGGTTAACGGCGCCGTAAAAGGCTGTGGCGCCATTAACCCATTAGCGCCTGATTACGAGGTCCCTTTGCAGGACCCAACCTTATAGGCTGGTCTACACCAGCCGTTAAAGTAGCGACCCGCAAAGGGACCTTGGTGCTAAGTACGGTACCGCAATTTGCGGTACCGTACTTAGCGCCTTCCCCATTCCCATTGAGCCCTATGGGTCGAAAATGGGAATGGGGAAGGGCCATGGAGGAAGGGGGAATTACCCCCGCGCCAAACTTGTAATGGGGTGGTAATTCCCCCTTTCTCCATGGCGGAGTCGGTAAG
The DNA here is from genome assembly GCF_040938575.1 of Ambystoma mexicanum. NCBI lineage: Eukaryota > Metazoa > Chordata > Amphibia > Caudata > Ambystomatidae > Ambystoma > Ambystoma mexicanum. The sequence goes on along the minus strand of NC_090935.1, from coordinate 1,077,245,417 downwards.
TTACCAGCATGGTTTTCCGCATGGGTCGTAATGAGGCCCATTGCCTCTTTTTGAGTAATTGAGTCATTTTGGAGGAAGGGAACAAGGCGTGTGTAATTCCTTTTCCTGTAGCCACTGACATTTGATATTTGCACCACCTCTGTGGTGCTAAATTAAATGCCTGCCACTGTGTTTCAGAATTGAGATCAGACTCACTAAGCAAATATTCAGGGTTTTATTTTTGCAAATGAGAATAATGTAATATGTCAAGATGCTGGTAAAACTCAATAGAACAAGGTGTTGGTATGATATCTCCAAATGTTCATGTACAATGGGAGAGAAGGTAGAGTGAGAGTAAAGAAAAAGGGACAACAGAAAACAGAAGTTTCCCCCTTGCTAAAATGGAAGTGCATAATGAGGTGTTCAATGTACCAAAGTCTGAAAAATCCCCAATGATTAGGTGGTAGGTGTAAAATAAAGGTCCCAGTCCGGAGCAAAAACAGATGAAAGAACTGTCCACAAGGTCCGCCCCCCACCCCAAAAGAGGGAATTTCCCCTTCCCTTTCAGGAGTTCTTGAGAGGGAGGGTATTTTATCTTTTGACCATCTGCTGAGGTTGTGTGCTTTCTGGTGTTTAAGGCCAATGGATCACAGGCAGACAGGTGATTCCAGGGTTCACAGGTTCACTGACTACTCAACATTTTGTGCAGTTTATTTCCTTGCATTCCGACAAGGATTTCCTGCAAAGATGAACCCAAAATTTGGTGGTTTTGGGTCAGTCTGCCATGTCCTGGTTGTTTCGCTGGAGAAACACAGCATCGTACCTGGTGGCTAAGCTCCACATATCTGACGGCACATGTTCCTCCTGCAGCAAATTGTCCACAAAGAGAGGGCACACAATCAATCAGTCTTTTGGCAGATACCCATCCTCTGGAAATCAAATCCTGAATCAGCTTGGAATGCCCCCACAATTCTAAATGTTCGCTAATCTCACAAACAACGTTGCTTTTTCAACAACGTCTGACCAAGGTCCAAACCCAATCTATGCAGGGACACCAAATAAAAGTACTGAGCCACTTTTAACAGATGCCAGTCCAAATGCTGACTACCCACACCGTGTATATTGCTCTGCTCTCGAGCTAGGTCTGCGCTTTAAATAACAAAATAAGAAAAATACAATAGCATTTCATACAGACTGGCAGTACCTGACAGGGCTTGCTACCCTTTAAAAAGGCCAGCCTCTCCTACGCCTGGTTTTACCCTTTGGATTTGACTTTCATCTTTGTAATATGTGCTTGGCTTGCATGGGATTTGGCCATGTGATTTTGAACATGTGGGCAGGATATATTAAGGGATTGCACCATTTTAAGTTATAAAATGAGTCTGAACCTGTAGGTGTTCACCTTCACTCCCCCTTACAGCTTTCCTGAGGCACACTACTTTTGTACTACATTCCTCTGCCTGCACAGGCTGCAAACCAGAAGTCAGGTGAGCATTTGATAAGCAGTGTGCTGTGTTTAAAAAGTGTTCATCATGGGAAAGTACCAGCTTGGGATTCTCAGTTACTCTAGCAGACGCAAACAAATAATATCTGTTTGTTTGTTTGTTTGTTAGGGAGAATGTTAATCTATGTGCCAATTCCCTTTAACCTTAGAGACCCCCAGCTCTTTTGATGTACTCAAGGCATTTTCATTTTTACTACTGAGTGGGGCTTTTTGTCTCACTTGCGTGTTTTCCTGACTATGATTTTCTGTGTTCCTTACTGTTTTACAGAGTCTTGTAAGCTTCATATGCATCTGCTTTTGCATTGTGACAAACAACACCTTTTGTGCAGTGCCACTGAGTAGTCCCTTGGACTTCTCTTAATGTTTAACTACTCTGTCTTGGGTGAACTACTAAGAATATGACCCCTGTCTTACTTATCTTTAATCCATGGGTCCAGCGCACACCACCCTATGTGGAGTGCTGGGGGTTACATAATAATTCCTTTAACCAATTCCTCATGTAACAGTTTGTTACACTAACTCACTTGAATGGCTGGTGGCAGTGGTTTCTTTTTTACTACATGGTGACATGTATCTGCAGGCTGATACCTCAGCTGTAGTGCTGCACCCAAGTGTGACCATTTTCTCAAAGTGGCCCTGTATTCTTTTTTCAGCATTTCTTGTTAGTTAGTTTCTTCTGGGCGTTTACTCTGTTGTTTGCATCAAGTTTGAGTCCTTCAGGTATTTAGCATTTGGCAGGCTTCAGACCTGAATCCCAGCCAGACACCAGTGTACCTATATTTGAACAAACAAAAGTCTTAAATGTACATATTCACTACCAATTTCTATCACAGGAATTCTGCTTGCAATATTCAGCACCTACCTGTATGTACAGGCAGATGCACAAACGCTGTAGTGTCTCAACTGTGCCAATACATTCATAAATAAGGCCCCACAATCTCATCCTACCAATAATTAATCAACCAATGTTCTTCCATGTTAATCCTTGACAATCCTACCTCTGGAAACAATGTTCAATCCTATGGCACTCAGGTACATATTCACTGTATAGAGAAAGGGGTTTTCGCTTTCAGCATTTCCCACCTACCTGTATGTACAGGCAGGCACTAAACCGCTGAGGAAATTCAATCGCACCAACCTGTTTGTCGAAATCGAACCTCAAAGTCATCGTAATGATATTTTATCAGTGGGTAATGTCCCAATGCTCTTTTCAGATTGTAAGAAGATTCAATTCAACACTACAGCTAAGTCAATGCCTAGTCTGGGATACTGAATGGAAACCCTTATTGATATATCTTTATGTCCAGTTCATGAGTCCTGGATGACTACCCCTATATAACACCCCTCTCTTAGAATCCCCCTGACCCCACTGAGCCAAGAAGTAGTTCTGTTTTGCAAGTTTAAAAGGTTTATCTGAGAAATAAAACAAAATATAGATACCACGCTTTTATAATAAATTAATAATCGATATCACCTTATGAATAAATAATGTTAATCAATGATGGGTAATCTGACACTAGCACACTTCTTCATAATCAATGAGGAGTTAGTATAGGATGGATAAAGTAGCAAAAATACTTTTATGATTTCAAGGGAAAAGCAATGAGGAATAAAATGCAGTACAGAAATACTTGAGATGATTTTAGCAAAAGATAATATAATCACTTTTTCTCTGGCAATTCACCCCCCTCCCCTATGCAATGTAAGACATTGAAGTAGATGGAAAGAGGAGCACACAGTTCTCAGGAATGCAATCAAATACAATACGAAATTCAGTTCCCCCCCAGCAAGCTTAGAGAAAACCAGTATGAGTTTTAAAACACAGGCCCAAGTGCTTTGAATGTGGTGGTAATGAAGTGAGAAATATGCTGAAAATGCTTTTAATTCCCTTTAGGAGGTTCAGGGTGAGTGAGAGATACTTGGGATGAGTTCAGGCTCACTTTAGCAATGATTCAGAGATGATGATTAAGAGGCAAACGAATTTTTAGCAAGGAAAGAAATGACTGCTGATGGTTACAGTGGCTGGATTTTTAACCAAATCGCAAATCGCAGTAAAATTCGCGAGTGCGTGAATCGTGATTACGGCAAAAGTATAAGGAGTCTGTTCTAGGCTTGTTGGAAAGCTGAGACTCTAAGCTTTCAGAGGAAAGTTAAACCAAGTTCCTAGCCCAAACGGTTCCAGAGATACGGACGATTAAATAAAGGTAGTTTTTCGGATTTAAAGTAAACTCAAAATGACAGGTGACAGCTTGCAGCTTCAGAATTGAAAAGTGACAGTTGTGCAGCTTTACAAATGACAGATGACACGATTTCTAGGAGGCTGTTCTACTTAGGTTAAAATAGTTTGGATTAGATTATTTTAACTAAGAGATTGGTTCTGCACAGTTCTGCTAGGTACACACAATCTAAATTTGAAATAGGCCTCGCCACGGATCTGGTCAGGTTTTGGACTGGACTCCGGTTCTGGTCTCTGCACTTCACAGTGATCTGGGTCAGCTCTCTGGTTCTGCACGGTCTGGTCTGGCACTGGTCTGGTCTGTATGGATACAGCAGTCTCTGCACGGCTCCTAGATCTCTGCACTGGTCCTGGCAAAAGTTCTTGGCAAGGGATTCAAGCAGCTCGCCCGGCTGTGAGTAGCTTGCAATGATTTGAGGCCTGCTGCAGAGAACTCAGCTTGTGGTTTTAGGCCTCTGATTTAGGTTCTAAAGTATAAGTTCTAGGTTCTGGAGTATGTAGCTGGAGTCAGTCTGGAACTGGTATCTTCTGGATGTTGTGTGTTCCGGCAAAATGCTCCGCAGCAACTGGATTTGAATGTCTCTACCTGTCCCAGCAGTCTCTTTTTATGTGATTTGGAAAGTGGGTGTGTGCGTTGGTCATAACTAAACCTGCCCCTCTCACTTATCATTGGCCAATTCCTCCTCTCTCCCTTGATTGGGGGAAGGAAATGTGAGTCAGAGTGATGCTGTAGGTTTTATGGTCAGAGGAAACTCCCCTGGTCAGTTTGCCCCCACATCTATATTTGATTCAAATACATCCTTCCCAGATATACAATTTGTTGAAATTACATGTGCACATTATATATTCCTTATGTTCCATGCTTGTCCGCCTCTGATCTTCCTGGGGGCTTGCATTAAAAAATGACAACATTTTGCGCCTTTTAACTGGTTTTGCAATATCGGACATTTACCCAAAATTACACACATGTGCGCAAGGAGTATGGACATTAATTGATGAAGTGTCAGATTTTTAACATGCAGACATTTGGAGTGAGACCCTATTTTCCGCTAGCAACCCCCCAGAATACACCACAGGGTCCTAACGCATCTCAAAATGTTCACAGAAAAATCACAAAAATAATGATATTACTTATATAATTCTGACAAGTCCGCACTTTGAGTTACTATCTTTTTAAAATTATGCCCTGGTCAAAAAAGGGGTGTGGCTTCCCACATCACAGGGTGGAATAACTGGTTTATCCACTTCCCCCAAGCTCAGCTGCTAGCAGAGGCACTGCCCCTCCCAGTTTCCCCTAAGAGGAAGCCACTTTACGGCCCCCCAATATAACATTGCCTGAGTCCAGGACAGGCCTTTGTTCAACTCCCTGTAGTCCCCAGCTGCTCCACCCCTAATATAATTAACAGGGCCATGTGACCTCAGGATGCAGCCAGGCCTGGCAGCCAGGCCTGGGAACACAGCTGTTGATCCAGTATCAACTCCTGTCAGGGGTAGTTGTCAGGCAGAATTCAGTTTCATTAAGCCAGGTTTCAGCTAAATGTCACTTTTTGTTCCCAGTTTAAATCACTTACAATTTTTACATATACATTAAATAATTACTTCCTTCAAGTCATTTCAGAATATAGTTTTACATTGTATCCACCTCTTAGCAAGTCTTTCCTTGGTCTGGTTTTGTTTCATTTGTTCAGTTTTACACAAAAGTCTGGTGGTTTTAAAACGCCGGCTTTCTGATAGTAGTGAGTACTGGTAATGCAACCATTTTTGGGATTAAGAAAATGAATTCCCCACAAGAAGGTTGTATCTTTGAAGTGGTCTTGTGCCAACTGCGCAGTTCTCTTATTCTGGTGTGAATGCGGGCGGCGATAGCTCATCCCCACATCCACCCAGTTTATTGATTTAGTTTGTTTTGAGATAGAATAATGGGCGGCGACAGCTCATCCCCACATCTACCCAGTCTATTGACTCAACATGGGTCAAAACCCATGACAAATCCCCCCGCCCGACTGCGCTTTGATTCAAGTCGAGGGGAAGTCGGGTTCAAAGGAGGTTTTGAGCCCTTGCGCTGGTATGTCCCCATTATCTTCTTCCAATCCTGTAGGTGGCACAGTTCAGCATCTTTTCCTCCCTCCAGTCGATCAATCAGTTCTCCTTGCTGGTCCTGATGGGAGGATTGGGCGGTACCCCGGGCCCGTTGGGTCTCTGCTCCCGGTCTCCGGATCGTCCTCCTTGGCCAGTCTCCAGGTTTTCTTTCTCCTAGGACGACAAAGGGAAAGCGGCAATACCTATTCGTAGACATTTTTCCATCACATACCTAACATTTTACTTTTGAGATACAAGTTATCATTCAAAGACAGTGGCTTACAAGAGTATAATATTTTAGAGACTATATGTGGGATATTTTAGGGTTGGAACTGAATTAATCTGGAGTGGTCCCCTCTTTTATTGCAGAGGACTCCTCCAGTTGCTGCAGAGTGTGCCTGGGATGGCAACACTTTAGCTGATTTATATGTACCCATTTGTCTTCCCCCTCTGCCAAACCGCCTTTGGGGATGCGGATCTTGTAGGCCAAAGGGGAGATCTTGTCTATAATTTCAAACGGTCCCTTCCATGTAGGCAAACATTTTCTCTGTTTGGCCTGGTTTCTTTGGAAATTGTATAGATAGACCCGATCACCCACCTTATATTCCTTTCGGGTAGTTTTTAAATCATAGTGGGTCTTCATGCTCTCGGCTGATCTTTCTAGATTCCGCTGAGCATAGGCAAAAGCATGCTGAAGGTGTTTCCTTAAATTCTCCACATACTCATGAGTTGTGGAGGCATTTATCAACGTTTGCTCTTGGGTTCTGTAGAGCAAATGCTGGGGAAGCACCATCTTACGTCCAGTCATCAACTCAAATGGCGACATTTTGGTTGCAGATGAAGGGGTAGATCTGATGGCCATTAGGACCAGAGGTAATCGTATATCCCAACTTGGCCCAGAATCTGCCACAAACTTTTTTAAGATGCTCACAATTGTCCGGTTGTAACGTTGTACTGCTCCAGAAGAAGCTGGCCTATAAGCAATATGTAGCTTTCTTTTGACCCCCAGTATCTCCCACATCTTTGTCATTACTTCACTGGTGAAGTGGCTACCCCTGTCTGATTCAATCCTTTGAGGTAGACCAAAACGGGAAAAGATGTGGTTAATCATCAGGGCAGCTGCTGTTTCTGCCTTGCAGTTTGGGGCTGGGAGACATTCCACCCACTTGGTAAACAAGCATGTAACGGTCAACATGTACTTGTTTCCTCTAGACGAGCGAATCACAGGGCCTACAAAGTCGATTTGCAAATCTGACCATGGCAGTGTCATCCCCCTCTTTTGGAGAGGCGCACGGTGTGTGAGGGATGATGGCTGAAATTGTGCACACACAAGAACCCCCTTCAAGTATTGGTCGAGGTCCTGCCCCATGTGTGGCCAGTATGCAACCTCTCTTAAGATTTCCAGTGTTGTGTGAAACCCCCTATGACCGGCGGTGGCCGCATCATGGGCGTGACTTAACATCAGGCTTCGGAATGAGGTAGGAACCACCCACTGATCATGGCCAGCTTGGGATTTCCTTACCAACAAACCGTCTTGGATTCGGAACATTTTTGGACATTTCATCAACACGCTTAGGTCCTCTTTCCCAATGTAATCGGTATCCGTCAGGGGAAAGTTCTCAGGGTCCTCAAGGTGTTGGTAAAACTTACCAATAATTGGATCCACCTTCTGAGCTGTAATTAAATCAGCATCAGGGGTCTCCTTACTCCATTGTGCAGTTGAAATATCATTGTGAGCATTTGTCTGGGACCTAGTGATAGCGGTGACCTGGATTTCCCCCAACAGGGACTCTATTTCGATTAGACCCCCTTGGATGGCCCCGGTTTTGGCCAGCTGATCAGCTAAGTCATTTCCAGTTTTGTCTGGTCCCTCTACTTTGGAATGACCCTTGATCTTTTTCCAGTAGATGGTCATCCCATTCGATGTGACCAGATCATCAATGTTTTGGATTAACTTCCCATGTTTCAGGGGTTTGTTATTAGCACATAACATGCCTCTGGTTTTCCAATTAACCAGGTGCTCCACGAACCCGTTCCGTACATAATCCGAATCGGTGATTATGACCAGTTCGTGGAGTTGATGTTGGACAGCAGTGAGGATGGCCTGATGCACAGCCATCAACTCTGCCACCTGACTACTTCGGGGACCAATTTTGTATCCAGCGGAGGGGTCTGGAAACTCCTTCACCCAGGCATTCCCTACGCCGGCCACCAGTTCTTTCTCCCCATTGTTGTCAACATGGTACGAGCATCCATCCACATAGACAGTGGGCATTCCCTCACACTTGTCTTCTTCAAAGACTTTGTGTGGGGAATTAAGGTATGCCTCCGTGTTGTCCTTGATTTTTAGACTTTCGTCCTCGAGACAGTTTTCTCTGGCACAATCATGCAAGTCAGCCACACCTTGCGCGAGGGGACTCTTCTTGTTTTGGCCATATCTGACCTCCACAGGAAAGCCGTGCATTGACAGAATCCAGGAAGTAATTCGGGAATTACTCACATTTCCGGCCCGGATTCTGTCACTTTGGAGATATTGCAGAGGCTGGTGTGGAGTCTCCACTATGATGTGTTCCCCATGGATAAACGGGCGGTAATTCTTCAATGCCCACACCGTTGCCAGGAGTGCCTTCTCACAATTGTTGAATTTTTCCTCCACAGAGGATAAAGTTTTGCTCGCATAGAAGATTACTTTATTGACCTTGTCATTCTTTTGGTATAATACTGCCGTCAAGCACGTATTAGAGAACCCTGTCTCCAGGAAGAACTCCTTGTTTCTGACAGGGTAAGCTAGGCAGGGCACTTGTGAGAGGCTTCTTTTGAGTTGTCTTACTGCCTCGGCTTGTTCTGGACCCCATTCCCACTTGAACCCCCCCTTCAGGAGATGAATCAGGGGTCTGGTGATCTCTGCGTAGCCCTCAATGAACTTTCTGCTGTAATTAGTCAGTCCAAGGAGGCTCCTTAGTTCCCGCAAAGTTGTGGGGTCTTTCACTTTCTGGAGTGCTTCCACTTTGTTTTCTTGGGGACAGAGACCCTGAGGAGTAATCTCATGCCCCAAGAAATTAACACGGGTTCTACACCACTGTGCTTTCTGAAAGTAAAGTTTTGCTCCGGCGGCCCTCAACTGTGTCAGAACATAATGGATCTCCACTATGTGTTCCTCCACAGATGAACTTTTGATGAGGACATCATCTACATAAGCCAGGTTACCCCTCGCACCCAGGTCGGGCATGGCCTTATGTTGGAAAATGTTGAATTCATTGCTGGAGTTGAGGTATCCGAAGGGAGTCCGGGTCCAGGTGTACTGCTGGACCCCAAAGGTAAAAGCCAGTTTGTATTGGTCCTCCCTACTGACAGGCACGGTCCAGTATCCATTGGTCAGGTCTATTGCAGTGACTACTTGTGAGCCTTGAATCTGGGCCAGCCCTTGGTCAATGTAGGGCAGAGGCCATCGGGAAGTATGGGTCCGTTTGTTGAGCTCCCTAAGGTAGGCGCAGAGTCTCCACTGGCCGTTTGGCTTCAATATTCCCAGCACCGGATTATTGAAGGTGCTGTGTACTGGACGTATTATTCCCCGGGACTCAAGGTTCTTAATTATTTCAGTAAGGGACTCCATGGATGCAAGAGGCAAGCGATATTGCTTGACAAACACTGGAGTCATTCCAGGGTCCGTGGGAATTGTTGTGGTGTGGATGTCGGTGCGACCACAGTCATATGAGTCTACCGCAAAGAGATCTTGGAAATCCAAGAAAACTTGTTTCAACTTTTGCTTCTGTTCCAGAGTCACACAGGCATCAGCTAGGTTGACTCTCTCTTCCACCATCTGCCTGAAGCCTGGGAAGACTTCTGGTTTGGCTATCTCAGCGGCCTCCTCCAGCTGGGTGGAGAAGTCCCTGGTCAGAGTGCGGATTTGGACTGGAGGATTCAGGTGGGAAAGGCAGCCCTCATGGACCTGGAAAATCACCTCATCCCTCCTGAAGTCACAAGTCACATCTTCCTTACCATAAGGGCAAGAAGTGTACACCAGGAAGTTACCCCCATGCCGGGTGAAAATCCTGTCTGGTGTTGCATTGTCCTCACTGTCACTGTCAAAACAGTCCTTGGGGATTGGTCCTAACAGTTAATTTCCTAAATCAATGGAGAAATGTTGGTCATCAATCGCCATTCCAATAATGGTGCCTGCGACTAGAGTAATACTCTTTAAGTCGCTGTTATCCACCTCTTTTGGAATGGTGTCATGTTCTATGTTGACTAATGGTGTTGGGTTTACCCCCAACCCTTGCTGTTGGAGAGAAGCATTTAGATGTATATAAGCATCAGGGTTTTGCAATTTTTGTCCTCTTTTAACTTTCACTTCCAGGGAGAATTGTCAGGTCTTTTCTGGGATGGTGACTTCCTCTTTGATCTGAATTTCAACTGCATAAGGTAGCAATTGAGCTGACCTAAATGCTTTTTCTGGATCATCAAAGCCCATGGGATTATCCGCTAATCAGGACCAAGCTCTGAAGTTTATTAGGTCCAAACTAATGGCAAAGTGATTGAGAATGTCACTGCCTAAGTAAAAGGCGGCAGTGACATCTCGCACGACCCAACAATTATGGACTATGCTCTTGTTGCCAATGGAGATTTTGAGCATACGCCTGCTTGGCAGGAAATGTTTGGAATTAGGTGCTTCCAGGTCCATTTCCCATTTGTCTATCAGTTTGAATGTGGGAATGGGTGGATCTTTTGGGAGTTGACGGAACATGGCTTCGCTGATGAAGCTCTTACCGTTGTTCACACACACTCGAGCGAGAACAGAGTCCTTCCCATCATTTAACTGGACAGGGATGAACAACTGCTCTCCAATTTGCTGAATATCAGCCAGGCTCTGAGCTGATTTCACATCTTTCTGGACTATAGGAGTGGGAGTTTCTGATTGTGGATTAGTAAAGAATTTCAGGGTGTTTCCTTCCAGTGTGGAATACCACCTTAAACTGGAAGGAAGGTTGATTTTCAGAAATAGAGAGGACCCCCCATCACCAGTCTGTTGTCCTACTGCTATTACTGTCACGTCTGGAATTTGGTTGTTCTGGAAGTGAAATTCTACTTGGTCAGATTTTTGTTCAACCATGTGGCAGGTGCCGTTTAAACTAACATGGTTGACACTCTGTTTTATTTTAATTGGTCGGCTAGTCTGGGTCCAGAGGACCTTGTTTACACAATCTATTAGGGGTGACAACCTTCTCAGGAGGTCATTCCCTAGTAAACAAGGGGTGCCCTCTGGAGTCACTACGATGACCGGGTGTTTCACCTTGTGTCGCCCAATTTTAATGTCCAAGTCTGCAGTCCCCTCAACAGGAATTTCCTTCCCGTCAAAGTTCTGCAGTTGTCCAGGAAGAGAGGTGAGAGGAATTCGGTAATTCTCCCCCCTTCCTGCATTTAGTTCCTCAAAGGCCCTTTTGGACAGAAGGGTAGCTTGGGATCCAGTGTCCACCAGTGCCAAAATTGTACCCTGCCCCTGTACTTGTACCGGGGCATAGTATCTTCCCTCCTTCTCCTCAAGGGGGCACAGATAATGCACATTTTTAGACAACTGGTGGGCTAACATTCTGCTTTTGGACATTGCTAGCGAAGAGATTTGGGCAGAATTCTGTGGAGAGCCTGGGGAATCTGAAAGAAAAAGTTGGCAACTGGAGATCAGAGCCATTGTGGAATCCCCTGGTTCCGGTTCTGGGCCGCCCCCCCCTTTTTGGAGGCAGTCACCAGGATGGGTTTGAACAAGGGGATTTTGGTATTGTCGGTTCTAGGATGAGATGATGGGTGGCAGTAACTCAGTCTCCACATCTCCCCAGTCTGAATTGGCATCCCTTGGGACCCATTTTTCCTTGGGAGGAGTTCCCCCATCTCTGAAGGAGAAGATCCTTTTCCCAGGATCTTCTGAGGATCCCTCTCCCTTAAATTGGAAGACCTGTACCTCCTCCACAAAGTGGGTCTGTTTGGGTCCTTTGTTTCTCCTACCCCCCCTCTGCTCCTTGGGAGGCAGGCTTTCAGGGGTAGGAGATTTTGTTTCCGGTTCCTGGTTTTCCAGGGGCTGGTTACAAGTTGGGAAGGAAGCTTCCTCCAAGGCTTTACACACCCCTTCCCCTTGTGCCTCCTCCCTGGGAACCGGTGGGTTATCGGGGTGCTGCCCCCGTCATTGTTCTGGAGCACCAGGTCCAGAGTTTGGGGCATTCTGCGGTGGCATGCTCATCTGAGGGTTCTGTTGAGCCCTCAGTATGTGACCCAGATCCCGTGCCATATTTTGGACCTGGCGCTCAAGTTGTGAAACCCGCTCAGGCTGATACGGGGCTCTATTTTCTCCCCTGGGCTGATCCCGGGAAGGGTAGCTATCCCTCCTCTGGTAGTACCCCTGGTTGGGAAGATTTTGGTACCCCTCCACCCTTGGCCTCCCCTCTCCCGGATTAGGTTGTCTGGGCTCAGGGAATTGGGGAAAGAAGGATGGATGGTTTTGGGGTTGGAAATTGGGTGGATACCTGGGAAAAAAGTTCTGCCCAGGATTTGGTGAATTTCTGCCCTCCAGGGGGAAGTTAGGAGGGAAGTTCCCCGGGTTAGGCGCTTGGCTGGATCCCCCCCTTGGGCTGGGGGAGTCCACACATAACCCAGTATGGGCGGTTTCCCTTGTAGCGGGGACTTACATAGTCAGGGGAGCGGGGGACCCCATTTGTGGGACTACCTCCTCGACTCCCTGTCTGTGACTGGCCCGAGGGCCTTCTGGGCTGTGAATTATTTGGTGCAGGCAGGTTTTTAGGCCCCCCCATCTCCAAATATAAAACGGGGGCAACCTTTACCTCTGCCACCTTGGCAGCAGCAGGGGTGCTGTTGGTTTTGGGGTTCTTCGGCGTATTATTTTTATTTTTGATGGGCTTCTGCACCTCATAGATCTGGGTAGCCTGTTCAATGACCCAGTCTAAAGATCTTTTCTCATGAAAATCTCTCACTAGCTGGGTCATGATGTATTTGGGCAGAGCATGGAAAAACGTATTGATGAACTCTCTGCTGTCCGTGCGCACCCTTCTGGTGGTCTGCGCAAAAGCACGCTTTAATTCTTCCACAAATTCTTGTGGGGCCTGATCCTCCCCACATTGTAAATTGTAGGCTGCCTTGCGAGCCTCTTGGGCATTTCTGTGAACAGAAAAATGTTTCAAGATGGCCGCCCTGTAGGTGGACCATCTTGAATGGTTTTGGTCCTCCAGCCCCGCAAAGAAACTGGAGTATTCTGGTGAGAAGGTCCACTTTACATATTGAATACAGCTTTGGCTGTCCTTCAAATGGAAAGTCTCCATCATTTGCTCGTAAAGCTCCAAGTGTTCCCAAACAGAATACTTGGCGTTCTTGTGATAAGGCGTGATGACACTCCTTGTTGCCTTTATTTCTTTCAATGGGTCCTTAAGCAAGGCCCTTTTTGCCTTATTGGCCTTTTTGGTTCGGGTCACCCTGGTCCATTCATCCTCTGACTCCGAAGCACTGCTCCCAGAGGTGCCCGTCTGATCTTCCAGGTTTTCCCGGATTCTGCGAGCCTGGGATTGGCTGGCAGAATATGGGGACCTGGTCTCCTGTTTCCTGTACCGCTCAGAGGAGTCTTCAGATCCCTCCTTGCTGCTGATTTGCTGGGTATCCCCCGACTGACCTAACTGGGCAGAGGTTTTCAGGATGCCCTTAGTGGGGCTACTCTCCTGGGGTTCCCCACTAAATTGCACTGTGCTTGGGTGCCCATACCCGGATGCCCGCCCCTCCATTCCTGGGTGGTACTGGCCTATGAGCCCCATACTTTTAGCTGGATAGTAATCTGCCATCCCTGTGGCCCCGTGCTCATGTGTGCCAGGCAGCATGGGGGTGGCAGAGTCCAGGGACTGGGAGAGATGAAGGCCTCTGGTACTAGGGCTCCTGAGGTTATGCTCAGGAGTTTGTCTTTCCCAGCGAACCTCATCTCTATCCGCCCCTGCTTCCTGTTGCAATGCAAGAGCCTGCGCTTTTAGTTCCTCAGTTAAGGCCTTACTAGACTCTATCAGTCTCTCCTGCATCGCCACCTGTTGCTGGAGCCTATCATTGTGCTGACAGAGAGCCTCATTTTCTCTCTGTGCCTCCTGATTGGTCCTGGAGTACTGGGCCAGTCTCTGCTGCAGGAGGGTTACCTCCTGAACTGTGTCCCTATTGGCCTGCTCCTTTCTTGCCAGAGCATCCTCCACCCTCCTGGTGTGCTCTAACAAGTTCTGGTGTTCTTTTTGGAGGTCACCCAGTCCCTGGAGGGCCAGGTGATTTTCTTCCATTTTCCTTTTTAAGTGGCAGACTTCCTGGCCTAAGGTATCCCTTTCCTGACCAAGAGCCTGCATTTGTGACGCCAGGTCGTCCCTCTTCCTTTGAAAGGCCCCAGATTTCTGGCGTTCTTCATCAAACTCTGCCTGGGTTTATCCAGGTCTTTCAGAATCAATGTATTGCTCTCCTCGTTTTCTCTGTCTAGTTGGATTTGCAGGGTGGCTACCTGCTCTGTGCATGCCCTGTTGAAATTGATCTGTTGCTCCAGCTTTTTCTGGCACTGCAGTAAGGAGTCCAAACTGTCTTGGTGCTCCTTCTGCAAAGCCAGAATTCTGGTATCCTGGTCAGCCTTTTCCTGTTGCAGGTTATCCATATCCTTCTTTATTTTAATGATGTACATTCTACTCTCATTTCTCCTGGCTTCTGTGCAGCCTCTGCTCAGAAGAGTCCACATCAGATTGGGCCTTCTGTAATGCCTGCAGTTGCCTACTCGCCAGATCTTGGCCTTCAGGTCCTGCATGGTGATCTGGGGTGCGATTGCCTGCAACCAGACCGTCTGGTCCTGATGAGTCCACTGACCTCTCACAAATAGCTTATGTAAGAAATGCTCTCTGGCTATTTTCATATCTACCAAGGTCGTCATTCTGGAATTTGAGTTCCTTCCTGACTTACAGAAGTTTGTATTTTATTTTTGCAAAATAGACCTTTCCCTTAGAGCGTCCTTTTGAGGAGTGCTTTACAGCATAACACAGCGTGACAGCGTGGTGATCCGACCGGATGTATGTATCTTGTCAGTTAGCACACTGTATTAATCTGCACAAGTGATAGTTCTAATCCGGAATCCCCAGCTACGAGCCCCCAATTTTGTAAGAAAATTCAATTCAACACTACAGCCAGTCAATGCCTAGTCTGGGATACTGAATGGAAACCCTTATTGATATATCTTTATGTCCAGTTCATGAGTTCTGGATGACTACCCCTATATAACACCCCTCTCTTAGAATCCCCCTGACCCCACTGAGCCAAGAAGTAGTTCTGTTTTGAAAGTTTAAAAGGTTTATTTGAGAAATAAAACAAAATATAGATACCACGCTTTTATAATAAATTAATAATCAATATCGCCCTTATAAATATAATGTTAATCAACGATGGGTAATCTGACACTAGCACACTTCTTTATAATCAATGAGGAATTAGAATAGGATGGATAAAGTAGCAAAAATACTTTTATGATTTAAAGGGAAAAGCAACGAGGAATAAAATGCAGTACAGAAATACGAGATGATTTTAGCAAAAGATAATATAATCTCTTTTTCTCTGGAAATTCAACCCCCTCCCCTATGCAATGTAAGACATGGAAGTAGATGGAAAGAGGAGCACACAGTTCTCAGGAATGCAATCAAATACAATACGAAATTCAGTTCCCCCCCAGCAAGCTTAGAGAAAACCGGTATGAGTTTTAAAACACAGGCCCAAGTGCTTTGAATGTGGTGGCAATGAAGTGAGAAATATGCTGAAAATGCTTTTAATTCCCTTTAGGAGGTTCAGGGTGAGTGAGAGATACTTGGGATGAGTTCAGGCTCACTTTAGCAATGATTCAGAGATGGTGATTAAGAGGCAAACGAATTTTTAACAAGGAAAGAAATGACTGCTGATGGTTACACGTGGATGGCTTTTTAACAAAATCGCAAATCGCGGTAAAATTCGTGAGTGCGTGAATCGTGATTACAGCAAAGGTATAAGGAGTAGCAAGTCGGTTCTAGGCTTGTTGGAAAGCTGAGATTCTAAGCTTTCAAGTTCCTAGCCAAAACGGTTCCAGAGATACGGGCGATTGAATAAAGGTAGTTTTTTGGATTTAAAGTAAACTCAAAATGACAGGTGACAGCTTGCAGCTTCAGAATTGACAGGTGACAGTTGTGAAGCTTTACAAATGACAGATGACACGATTTCTAGGAGGCTGTTCTACTTAGGTTAAAATAGTTTGGATTAGATTATTTTAACTAAGAGATTGGTTCTGCACAGTTCTGCTAGGTACTCACAATATAAATTTGAAATAGGCCTTGCCACGGATCTGGTCAGGTTTTGGACTGGAATCCGGTTCTGGTCTCGGCACTTCACAGTGATCTGGGTCAGCTCTCTGGTTCTGCACGGTCTGGTCTGGTCTGGCACTGGTCTGGTCTGTACGGATACAGCGGTCTCTGCACGGCTCCTGGATCTCTGCCCCGGTCCTGGCAAAAGTTCTTGGCAAGGGATTCAAGCAGCTCGCCCGCTGTGAGTAGCTTGCAATGATTTGAGGCCTGCTGCATAGAACTCAGCTTGTGGTTTAAGGCCTCTGATTTTGGTTCTAAAGTATAAGTTCTAGGTTCTGGAGTATGTAGCTGGAGTCCGTCTGGAACTGGTATCTTCTGGATGTTGTGTGGTCCGGCAAAACGCTCCGCAGCAACTGGATTTGAATGTCTCTACCTGTCCCAGCAGTCTCTTTTTATGTGTTTTGAAAAGTGGGTGTGTGCGTTGGTCATAACTAAACCTGCCCCTCTCACTTATCATTGGCCAATTCCTCCTCTCTCCCTTGATTGGGGGAAGGAAATGTGAGTCAGAGTGATGCTGTAGGTTTTATGGTCAGAGGAACCTCCCCTGGTCAGTTTGTCCCCAAATCTATATTTGATTCAAATACATCCTTCCCAGATATACAATTTGTTGAAATTACATGTGCACATTACATATTCCTTATGGTCCATGCTTGTGCGCCTCTGATCTTCCTGGGGGCTTGCATTCAAAAATGACAACATCTTGCGCTTTTTAACTGGTTTTGCAATATCGGACATTTACCCAAAATTACACACATGTGCGCAAGGAGTATGGACATTAATTGATGAAGTGTCAGATTTTTAACATGCAGACATTTGGAGTGAGACCCTATTTTCCGCTAGCAACCCCCAGAATACACCATAGGGTCCTAACACATCTCAAAATGTTCACAGAAATATCACAAAAATAATGATATAACTTATATAATTCTGACAAGTCTGCACTTTGAGTTATCTATCTTTTTAAAATTATGCCCTGGTCAAAAAAGGGGTGTGGCTTCCCACATCACAGGTTGGAATAACTGGTTTATCCACTTCCCCCAAGCTCAGCTGCTAGCAGAGGCACTGCCCCTCCCAGTTTCCCCTAAGAGGAAGCCACTTTACGGCCCCCCAATATAACATTTGCCTGAGTCCACGACAGGCCTTTGTTCAACTCCCTGTAGTCCCCAGCTGCTCCACCCCTAATCTAATCAACAGGGCCATGTGACCTCAGGATGCAGCCAGGCCTGGCAGCCAGGCCTGGGAACACAGCTGTTGATCCAGTATCAACTCCTGTCGGGGGTAGTTGTCAGGCAGAATTCAGTTTCATTAAGCCAGGTTTCAGCTAAATGTCACTTTTTGTTCCCAGTTTAAATCACTTACAATTTTTACATATACATTAAATAATTACTTCCTTCAAGTCATTTCAGAATATGGTTTTACATTGTATCCACCTCTTAGCAAGTCTTTCCTTGGTCTGGTTTTGTTTCATTTGTTCAGTTTTACACAAAAGTCTGGTGGTTTTAAAACGCCGGCTTTCTGATAGTGGTGAGTACTGGTAATGCAACCATTTTTGGGATTAAGAAAATGAATTCCCCACAAGAAGGTTGTATCTTTGAAGTGGTCTTGTGCCAACTGCGCAGTTCTCCTATTCTGACGTGAATGTGGGCGGCGATAGCTCATCCCCACATCCACCCAGTCTATTGATTTAGTTTGTTCTGGGATAGAATAATGGGCGGCGACAGCTCATCCCCACATCTACCCAGTCTATTGATTCAACATGGGTCAAAACCCATGACAAGATGTCATATACCTAGCGACAAATATGTGCTCTCCTGGTCAAGTACATATTCATACTAGCACTCGTGCGTCAACAAGCTATCTCAAATGCTCGTTTACTCCATTGTGTAATGACTCTACAGCAGTGTATCCAATCAAATGTGTACCCCTTATATATTTCTCAGTTAGGAAACATTTGATTTCTGACCACTTCTTCGAGTAGTATACATGGATTCTGTTCAAACATTTGGTGAATTTCAAATTAAATGTGTTAAGTTGTTGACAAAAGATATGTCCTGCAATGTATTCATGGAAAATACTGCTTTTTGTTTTACAATACTGAAAGTAAAATATTTATGATTTTGGATAAATTGTTGACTGATTGTTCAGTTATATTGGTGTGCAGGGGATGGGAGTGTCTCAAGTGGTAGACACTTTGTATTTCATGTCCTGGAGGACAGACACCCTGCTGTGTCATTGACAGCCTAGGGCTGTGAATGAATGGGAACTTGCATCAAAAGCAAGGTTTTTGGAACTAAAAGCACAGAAAACCACTGGAGAATAACATCCAAAGTATAAAATGAGCTAACACGCCAGCAGCAAACTCCTGGACCACGAAGTGCCCGGTGAAGCCTTGCAGCTGTGATGGCCCCGTTTTCAAAACAACAGGGAAGACTCATAAAGTGCGACTTCCTCCCTTAGACTGGTGGGACCAAAATGCCTCCAGAGATACTCTATTTTAGCACAACCTGACTTTCTGCGACTTTCCAAGGCTGCTGTCACGATGCCTACCCCCGGAGCACCAGGCCAGGCCCAGCACCCCCGGGAGCAGGCATCACGCCCCTGGCTAAAAGCCCAGCGGCCCTTTATAGGTGCTCTTTGGACTCTGTCCTGGCGCCGTTGGTGCCAGGCTCATGTTGGACATCAGTCCTGGCGCCATAGGCGCCAGGCTCATAAAGGGAAGTGTTTGATGCACTTACCTGAAGCAGACCATGCTGCACACTCACCTGATGCAGATCATGCTGCATGACGAACCAAGCCAAATGAGGCTTAGGAGGGACTATTTTTCTGAAGGAACTATTTTGTTACTATTTTGTTACTTGGGTGGGGCTGTGGAAGAATACTCACCTGGAACTTCTTCCAAGGCTATTTAAGCCACACCCGGACAGCCACACGTGCTTCGCGTTGATCTGCATCCCAGCAGCTGAATGCTCACCGTGTCTGCTCCTGCACCTGGACTCCAGCCACGCCCGCCTCGAACCTGGAACACCTGTAAGAGAATAAGAGAAGAGAAAGGTGAAAACCAAGAACTATTTCAACCTTCTTACCTGCATCCGGAATCTTCACGCCAGCATTCCTGAAGGAAGACTTCCATTTTAAAGCACTGCGTTGCTCGCTGCAGCGCCGCGCTTCACTCACCTGTTCCCGAGACGCCGCCCGGCTCCATCGCGGCTCTCAGTGCCGGTCGCCACATCCCTGCACCGCACCTAAGGGAGAGAAGAAGAGACAAAAGGTGAGCAAGGGAACACAAGAGGAAAGCCGAATTTTCAGCCATATTACTTACCGGCTATTCTTGGTGAACCATTCCACATCTCGGGTCGGCGCCACATCTCTGGCAGGTACCGCACCCCAGCCCCTATGGGGAAAGGACAAAAAACATTACTGAGGAATTATAAAGACATTTAGAGGGGTCGCCCTCATCACTGACTCACCTGATTTACCCCGGCAATTTAACCCCTCAAAGCATTGCCTTTGTTCTGCACCTGAAATAAAGGACAGAAAAAGACAACATAAAAGGAGGCTCACACTTGAACTTTTGCATCTTCATACTTACGGCGTATCGCTCAGTAAAGTCAAGTGGATTTGCCAGCGCCATTCTAAAACCAGTGAAGTAACTGGATGAACGCGCACCCCTGCACCAGAAGCAGGATGGAGAGTTCATCCTTCCAAACCATAAGGTGAGCTTAAACCGGGGGTTTTGGAGGAAGTCAGAGGAAAACGAAGGGGAAAAGGGGGGAGCAAGCACATTATTCAGCAGACAGTTAATCCCCTTTCTCGTCTGCAGAAGGATATTCCTGCGGGCCAGACAAGCAAGATTTGGGGGTCCAGTTCAGTCGGTGGTCCAAATTCTGCGCATCACGCTTGAAGAGGCCACAGCAACCCAGACCAGACCAGCGCCTCCGTGGGAGCCAAGTGAGCGTTACAGCTGCAGAAGCCCAATACCCGGTGTACCTTGACCGCCTGTGAGTGCATTGTCTTCTGAAGTCGGAATCCAGCCAGATCTTTGTGGGCATCCAGAGGACCCTACAGAAACAACAAGAAATCCACATCCAGAGCACCTCACCAGAGTCCAGGACGTAGGGATCAAGGAAATCTTAACTGAAGCTTTTCGTTCTTCTTTGGTGCTGAGAAGAAGGTGCCAAAACCACAAAGAGTCGCTCTATTGATGGAAATCCATTGCTGCTGAGTCCTTCTCTCGAGTGCTGCCGCAGGAGCCCACCAGATGTCCTCCCTTTCTCACCGTGCCCAGGAACAAGGCACTACTGCATTGCATCGTGAAGGTATCCAGCTGGAGCAACCTCTTCTTTTCAAAGGTACTGTGGGGCTTTGGGTACATTATCCTTATACCATTTGGGGTGCTTCCTATCTTTGGGAGTGTGATTTAACTATACACACAGTTGACCTCAACTTACCTGCATTGGCTTTACAGTTTGTGCTTACTAAAGGTGACTCCTGCTGAATTGCTGTGATTTCTCTTTTAAACACTTATTATTTAAGAACATTTGACTTTGCCTTGACTTTGGCTGTCCTGGCACCCTAAAGGCCTCCTCTGAACCTATTGGCTTTGGCAGTGTGTGTTCCCTTACAGGTTTTACACGTTGAACACTTTAATGCTGGGATAATAGAATGCCTGCATCCCTTTGGAAAAATGTAACTGTTCTTATAATCTATCAGTGTGTTCTGATTAACACTAATATTTCCTTCCTTGAAAAATCAACCTGCTTTATTGTTCACTTTTTTAATTGAATCCTAACTTGGGAATAATGTTACAGCTAATAACTGCTGTTAAAGACTACTTTAAATATCCTTGTCTCTAAATAAATAATGTATTATATGGCTTTAAGTGTGTACATGTTTAATTGGATACTTGTATTTACTGATTTCATTGTACAGCTCTACAGCTCAGATTACCCCTCTTAAGATAAGCCTGGTTGCTCAGTCACACTACTAACTTGTGTAGTACAGGCCTATATTAAAAGGTGGGTTACCTAATACCTAATACCAAGAGATAAGTCTTGTGTAGTACCACACCAGTTGGACTGCACTAATTCTTACCTAACATTGTTCTTTTGCCCGAAGGATAGTTTGTTTTTCATGAAATAATTTGGATAAGCATGATTTGTTTCTGCTGTCCTCTTGCAAAGTGAGACTGTTTGCGGATAGCTCGTGAACCCCCACTGGTGTTCCCAGAAGTACTGTGATTCCTGATGGTTTCATTCACTGGCTTCTCAGAGTCCCTTAAACAGCTGTCTGTAGCTATAGAAGGCTATAAGTTAATTTCCTTAAAGAGGCAGTCATGGATGTATGGGTAGAATGTCGGGGTCTAACTGGATGTAGCTTGAGCCTCCGTCCTTATTACCAGGAATCCTCCTCTCTGCTTCCCCTGGCCCTTGGGGTCTTGAGGGAATGGAAGGGCCACAATTGGGATTTGTAGGACTACCCGGCCACTGTCCCTTTCCCAAAGCATTGGGACTTCATCACACCAGAATTCATGTTAATTAAAGTCAAACATGGATAACATAAATTGCTTATTTAGGCAAAGGATGAACAGATCTCACTTGGTGTAATGATTGTGTTCTATTGATGCTTTTCTGGGTGTTGTGCACAACATCTGTTAATTTGCCAGTTACAAGAGCAGAAGGAGCATGCTGCTTGTGTCACCAATGCTTGAAGAGGACGGCTCCATCCTCTTCATGAATTTGTGCCTTTAGCTATGTGCTCCTACAACTATCTATTACGCCAGTGATGGAATGATAAGTCCAAGAGAGAAAACAATGCATGTGGAAATATTTGAATCCCATAACCAAAGTTCGAAAGTTGGTTACAATGTCCTAATGATTTGATGGGTAGACAACTACATGTTTTAACTAATAGCACCCCAGAACCCTCCATTGTGCATGTGTGAACTAATGGCACTCTAATGTGTGGCCTTGTCCTGTTCCATCATTGAAGGTCAGGAATTTGGGAGTGTGGTAAGACCCTTGCGTGTCCATGGACTCTCAAATTACTCAGTATAGATGTGCCAAGTGGGTCGGATGCTATTTTTCTGTACAGGCATCTAAACTTAGGACCTTTCTTTTATATACCAGATGTACCTCTGATTATGAGCCATTTGGAGTGCAGGCATAAACCTTAGACTTTCTTGTTTCCCCATTAATCATGTCTTTATTTTTGAAAGTAAGGCATCTTCCTTTCCTCTGTGCTCTTCCGTTTCTCGATGCCTGAAGCCGAGGTTGTGCACATATCCATAATATAACAACAAACCTTATCAAGAAGAAGTTAGTATCCAGGTTTGCTTCCCAGTGAAGAAAACATGAAACAATAAAACAGCCATGTCATACTGTGTATTTGCCGCTATATGCCTGAGAAAAGCGGTTTATGTCTACATTCTGCTAGTACAAGACTGTGAGGCCTCAGTTCTATGGGGAACTTCCTGGGAGAGGCCTACTCCACATACACTTTCAGAACAAGCCTCTCTAGAATAGACTTCCAGTGCAGTGTGCCAGATAATGGGAAGACACTCCTTTTAGCTCCACACTGTAAACCTGAGGAACCTCCTGCAGCCACCCACAGAATGGAGAGAACATTGTGATGTGTGATATAGCGACAATAATGATGTTGAAATATTTTGTCATTTAAGGACAAGAACCATATCAAAATGTTACAGAATATAAAAGTGGTGTAACTTTGGTTTAAAAAAGAAGAAGAAAGAGGGAAATATGATTACAAGAATATGTAAGTTAATCAATTAGGAGGTATCCACAGCGTAGTATGCTAGAAGTAAGGATCTAATCAGTGTTTTACAATATGTCATGGTGAAATAAGAATGTATATGTATTTTAAGCTATAATACTAATAGATGAATCAGTGCCTTTGTAAAATGGACATGAAAGTAAATGTCTACTCGAAGCAGATGATGTTCCAGTCCAGGGTTCGGGCCATTACATATGGCTCTGTTAGGAAACATTTGATTTCTGACCACTTCTTCGAGTGGTATACATGGATTCTGTTCAAACATATGGCGAATTCCAAACAGTATCAGCAATGTCAAAAAAGGTTAACTTTGATTGGTCAGAAACAGGCAATCCCAGCCCCCTAAGCTGAGGACCAAAATGTAGTGGAATTGTGTAACATATTTGGAAAAGAAATGGCAACATATGTGATTTTATGTGAACTGTGTTTATGCTAGAATTGTAAACTTTGCACACACATTCCTACGGTAAACATGCATATTTGTGGAAATTTGGACAAAAATTGGAAAATGTGTTCATGGCGAAATGGACAAAATGCTGCAAGAAGGTGAAACAAGATCTCACAGCTGCGGGATTTTGATGAACCGACACTCCATTAAATATGGAATCCTTGTATGTAATTGTCATAGAGGTTACAAATTTATAAATATGTATTTAGGACAAAATTAAATTTTGATACTAGTAGCTAGGGGAGGTTTCTAAGGATTGTACAAACCAAACCATAAAGTTGACATCAGCTGTGTTTGAGCCAATCCCCCAGATGCAAGGCAGAGTCCACAGGGGCGAGTTTAGTTAAGCCGGCCCACACACCCATTTTTGAGATTTCATTTGAAAGGATAAATAGAGACAGCTGACAACACATAGGGACTCACTCTTCTGATTCCAGCGAAGCACCCCGATCCAGCATTCAACATTCAGCATTCAACATCCCTCCAGATCCAGATGCCAAGGACCAGGCCAAGCAGTAACTGAACCATTTTAAGCAAGGCCTCAATCCTCAAACTAATTCTTACAACCCAATGAAGCGTTGTGGTGTGAGAAAGCATCCTGAACCTAGCATCCTGAAACTATCCGACTTGCTACCATAATGCTTGCCTGATGAACCCGCCATCCCGCTGATTTAAAATACCCAGAAACAAGAAGGGCAGATCCTGTGCAGCTCCGGTGACTGGCCTAAATGATCCAGTCCCTCGCCTGATGTGCTGTCTTTCCTTGATAGACCCAATCCATTGAACAGAACCGTGACTGTCCAAAAATCTGAAATCCCAGTGGATTGTGAGTATTAACAGGACGCTAGAGAACTATTGTATACCTTGCTTATCTTGTTCCACTCTAATCTCTGAACTATCCCTACTTTCATAACCAGTAACAGTGTCAAAATCTTTAGTGCTATCTTATTCCTCTCTAGTTGCTAAAGCGCCATTTTCTTAGTCATCTTTATTTATGTAACTCCGATCCATAAATCCCTCTTTGAGTATGTGGACTGGTGCCGCTGGGGAAGGTGATAGGGATCTGTTACTGAAGTCATGAATCAGTCTCAGAGCTTACTTTGTCCCGACTTGGTTGCCTAGCCTGAACGCTCTAGCCTTGAATGAAAGCATAAGCCATATTTTCTAATTCTAAACTCACTAGAACCCCCATAACTTCCTCAGTTTTTAAGATAGAAACGTAATTTCAACTCAGATTTGTACCTAGCATCCTTAGCTACATCTACAACTCATTGAAACACCCGTTATATCAATAACTGCATAAGTAAAAGTTTGCCGCAAATTGACATTTAGAAAAGTTTTACACGTGTGAATTACAGTTAAAGTATTTCCCACTTGGCCTTTGAGATTGCAACTGTTTCCTTTTGATTAAATCATTGCTTTTGTTTGCTTGCATATTTTCAAAGTGTCTACCATAGGAATTTATAATAATTTAAGCATTTTTGAACATATTTTATGTTTTTGCTCAGCCAATTTCAAAGCCATTCTAACAGTTTAAAAGTCAAATGTGTATTTCTCTTGTGTTTAGAGGGGGAAGGTGGGAGTGATATTTGGTTTGGTCTGTGTTATTCCTGAGTACCTTCTCTCTCCTCACATCTATTTAAATTGCCTATTGGTGGGCTGGTGGGTGTTGCAGGGGGACCCTCTAGCCATAGTGCTATCTGTTCCAAACCAACCCAAAAGTATTATTTTCTTTGATGCATTTGTTTGTATTCATTACTTGATTCCCTGTGCATTAAAGAGATTATTCATTGTTCAGTCACCCCATTGGTGATTGTTGTTACCTATTAAAACTATATTGTGATTTTAAATTCTAAATAAATAAACAATTATTTACCTTTACAACTAGCCTGATTTCTGGTTCAGTGTAACCTGGGGGGGGTATTTTGAGAAGGGTGTGATATGAGTGGTATATCATTCAGAATATTGAACTTAGAGATAAGAATAAATAAGGGTTTCATTTGCGCACTACATGCCGGGCGAGACTTGGGTGTGTGCCTGATTGAAATCACTTACAGCTTGGGGGCTCGTGTCCGGGATCCTGCATTTGACATACCACTCGTGACAGTCTAACACAGCATACTAGCTGATAGGGTACATACACCTGGTTGGATTGGCACACTGTGCTACACTGTACATGCACCCCTCATAATAAATAATCAAAATAATTTGGCCTGTTTGCAAAGGTAAATTAACCTTGAGATAAGTCAGAAGGAAATTAATATTTCTGGAATGGCTTACTGCAAAGGAATGCAGAGCAAGATACCCAGGTACAGACACTACAAAAAGAGTGTCAGGAAAGGTTGGATTCTCTACAAGAGAATCAACAGAAACTGGTGCAGCAATTAACTTTTAACAGAGCATGTGCAGAACAGATAGTCACTTTAGAGAACCACCTAGAATCCTTGAAAGAGGAAAATAATAAATTAATTATTAAAGACATCCATTCTCAAGAAGAATTTGATGAGGAGCACCAGAAATCTGGTGCATTTAAAAAACAGAGGGATCACCTGGCTGCACAGAGGGGCACTCTAACTTAGGAGAGGGATGCATTAGGCCAGGAAGTCAGCCATTTAAAAACTAAGTTAGAGGAAAGAAAGCTGGCCCTTAAGGAGTTTAGTGAAATCAAAACTGATTATGAAAAGCTACTAGAGCACACCAGGTGGGTGGAGGATGCTCTGGAAAAGAACAATCAGACCAATAACGACCAAACTCAGGAGGTGAGTTTCCTGCAGCAAAAATTGGCACAGTATTTCCAATCTAGGCAGGAAGCACAGAGAGACAATGAGGCTCTCTGTGAAAAGAATGAAAGGCTCCACAAGCAAATAGTTGTGCAGGAACAAATCATCAAGACCAGTAAGGCCTTAATAGAGGAGCAAAAGTGTCAGATTTTGGCATGTCATCAGGGAATAGGGGCTGAAAGAGATGAGGTAAGATGGGAAAGAGACACCCCTGACCATAACCTCAGGATCCCTGTCATCAGGGACTTTAATCCCTTCAGTTCCATGGACTCTGCCACCCTTGTGTCCACTGGCTCATACGAGCCAAGGGCCACGGGGATGGTAGACTTCAGCACAATGGGAAATATGGGACTGACAGATCGGCGCCTCCCAGAAATGGATGGGCGGGCATCACCGTACAGATTCCCAAATGTGAGGGCTAGCCTCTCTGATCAGGAAGACTCCAGTGAGGGGAGAATCAGAGAATCGGGTCCTCAAAAATATTGCCTACCAAGCCATCAATCTGTCAGATTTGGTGGGGGACTTCATGAAACTAGACCCACCAAGAGCATCTTAAATACCTCTTCCCAGCTATAGCAGTGTGGGGGGGTACTCATCCACTCCTGGGAGCAAGGGAGAGTCAGAAGACTCTTCTGAGCACCACAGGTCTCAAGAGACTAGGCACCCACATTCTGCAAGCCATTCCCAAGCTCGCAGAATCAGGGAGAGCCTAGAGTATCAGATAGCCACCTCTTGTAGGAATGCCTCTGAGTCAGAGGATGTGTGGAAAAGGGTGACCAAAACTAAAAAGGCCAACAAAGTTAAGAAGGCCCTACTGAAAGATCCCCTGAAATAAATCAAGGCCATTAGGAGCATCTTCACTCCCTATCATAAAAATGCCAAATATTCAGTTTGGGAGCACCTCTGAGCAAATGATGGATACTTTCCACCTGAAGGATAGCCAAAGTTGCATTCAATATGTCAAGTGGACATTTTCCTCTGAATACTCCAGCTTCTTTGCGGGGCTGGAGGATCAGAACCACTCAAGATGGTCCACCTATTGGGTGGTCATCTTAAAGCATTTCTCTATACATAGAAAACCTCAAGAGGCCCGCAAGGCGGCCTACAATCTGCAATGTGGGGAAGAACAGGCCACACAAGAATTTGTACAAGAGTTGAAACGTGCCTTGGTGTCATGATTCCTGCCCCTCATGTCCCCAGCCCTCCCCAGGCCTGGCTGGAGCCAGGCCACAATCAACTACATGGCCCTCAAGGGCCTCTCCATCCCTGCAAAGACCCACTTGGAGTCAGACATGGCACTTGTGGCACCAGACTCACTCACTCCCATAGGATAACATTGGGGATTGGACTTGCAGTGCATTGATGGGGACAAGATGTATGCCGCCACATATTTCGGTTCCCGGAACTGCATGTGCAGTATAGTCTTTTGGGTGTGGTTCAGCCCAGAGACACCACCTGGCATACCCAGAGACTATTTAAGCCACGCCCAGGCTGAGAAACATGCTTTGTGTTTTCTGCACCTGCAGCGTGACACTCACCGTGTTCGGATCAGTCTCCAGTAGGCCTGCATCTTTCTTCTGCGCTCAGCTCCTGCAAGAACAAGAACACAATTAGGAACAGCCTTATCTTGAGGTGCTTCTCCTCGTCATTCATCGCTCCTTCTGTTCTACGGGCATCTTCAACGGTGTCATTCCCATCCCGGCATGCCGGTTCCTAAGGAAAATGGAAAAGAACAGAAAAAATTAATTAATAAGCATTCAGCAAATCTTCGCTTATTTTTAAAGACTATACGAGCTTCAAACACTTACCTGAATCCCAGCCGGTCTGGGGGAACTCTGTCTCCGGAACTTCTCATCCATCTGCAAGAGGGAAAAGACTCCAGGTTAGCGTGGAAACATCTAGAGGTGCCGCATACTGCGCTTACTAACTGCATTTCTTTTTCATAACCGGCATCCACGCTGAAAACGTTGCAGCACCTAAAAGACACACAAATACAAAAGGGTTGCATCGCGCATCACGCTCTCACTCACCTTCAGCGCTACTCATCTCAGCAGCACGTCGCCATCCCCGGACGCCGGCCATCATCTAAGGAAGGAAAGGAACAAAGTTAGAGAACTGTTCAAAAGACTCATTATACTTACCTGTCGGACTCTTGCCAGTGAAGTAACTAGGCAGCAACGAGCCTGCATCAATCAACGCACCCCTCTGCTGAAAGCAGGATGGAGAGCACACTTTCCAAGAAAACAAGATGAGCTGTGGATCAAAGGGAAGAGTTGGACCCCGGGCAAGAAGGGGTTGAAGCACACAGAGACAATAGGGAGTTAAACTCTACCAATCCTGTGTTTCAGGCTCAGTCTCCAGTCGAGTAGACTCCAGGGAAGGGTCTGAGGTCATAAGAGGTCAGAACAGGCTGAGTAATGTTCCTGTGGATACCAGGTGAGCGTTACACTTTGCGCAGACCACCAGGAGGGTGCACACAGACAGTAGGGACTACATCAATACCTTCTTTCATGCACTCCCTAAATACATCATGACCCAGCTGGTGAGGGACTTTCATGAGAAGATATCACTAGACTGGATCATTGAACAGGCAACTCACATTTATGAAGTGCAGAAACTGGTAGAAAATAAAAGTACCAATAAAAACCCCAAACCAACGAACACCCCTGCTGCTGCTAAGGTGGCAGAGGTGAAGGTAACCTCCATTTTAGATCTGGAGATGGGGGGGCCTAAAAACATTCCTGCACAAAATGCTCCTAACCAGAGACCCAGAAGGCCCTCGGGCCAATCCCAAACAGGGAGTCAGAGAGGTAACCCCACAAATGGGACCCCTAACTCCCCTGCCGATATCACCTGATGAGACATTACCTCAAAGCTTAGCTGACATTCAGAAAATTGGAGAACTCTTGTTCATCCCCATTCAGTTAACTGTGGGGGAGGACTCTGTTCTCACCCGAGTGTGCGTGAACAATGGTAAGAGCTTCATCACCAAGGCCACGTTCCGAAAACTCCCAAAAGATCCAGCCATTCCCACATTTAAATTGATAGACAAATGGGAAATAGCCCTTGAAACTGTAACGCTCACCTGACTCCCATGGAGGCGCTGGCCTGGTTTGCGCTGCTGTGACCTCTTCTAAGGTGATGCGCAGGGTTCGGAAGACGGACTGGACTGGGCCACCTATTCTCGCTTGTCTGGCTCGCAGAAGTATCCTTCTGTAGGCGAAAATAGGGGATTAACTGTCTGCGGGGTAATGCAATTGGCCTCCCACTTTCCCCTCTCACCCTCCTCAAAACCCTTCTGTGATTCCCCTTAGCGTCTCACCTTAGGGTCTGGAAGGACGAGCTCTCCATCCTGCTTCTGATGCAGGGGCGCGTTGGTATCCAGTTACTTCACTGGATTTTCGGATTGGTGAGAACCAAACTTGCTTGGCTTCCAGGTAAGTTTTTTGATAAGAGGTTCCCCTTGTGTACTAGCATTAATGTACTAATGCTAGTGTCTTTTTCCCCATAGGGGCCGGGGTACGGAATGCCAGGGAACAGGCACCGACCCGAGATGAGAGGTGAAATCCTTGTAGAAATCAGGTAAGTCTTTAATGAGCGTTTTTTTTTGGTAATGTCTTTTCATTCGCTCATTAACGCTGATGTCTCTTTTTCCCCTTAGGGGCCGGGGTCCGGAAATGCCAGGATGCGGCGCGGACCCGAAATGAAGAGGGAATGAATCAACAGGTAAGTCTTAACATGGAGATTTCGCTTTCCTTATTCCCTTCTCTCTCTCACCTTTTGTTCTTGTCTTTTTCTCCCTAGGCACTGGGGCGTGACTGCGAATCCGGATGATCGCTGCTGAACATGCAGGCGCCCTGTAAAGGTGAGTGGAATGCGGCGCTGCAGCGATCGACGCGATGAGCTTTTAAATAAAAGTCTTCCTTTTCAGGATTGTCGGCGAGATGTCGCCGGGATGCGGATTTAGCAGGTAAGGACTTTTCCTTCTTCTGTTCTCTTCTTCTCTTCCTTTGCAGGTGATCCAGGATTCTGGCAGGCGTGGCAGAAGTCAGGATGCAGGAGCAGACACGGTGAGCGTCCAGCTGCTAGATGCAGAACAACGCGAAGCACGTGTGGCTGTTCGGGTGGGGTTTAAATAGCCTTGGAAGAAGTTCCAGGTATGTATCCTTCCTCAATCAGGTATGTATCCTTCCCCGACCACGCTTGATGGTAAATTAGTCCCACAGGTAAAGTAGTTCCTTTCAGGCCTCAAGGAGGCCGGGATCCTGCAGCATGGTTTGCATCAGTTAAGTGCACCCAAGCACTCCCATAATGAGCCTGGCGCCTATGGCGCCAGGACTGATGTCTTTTATGAGCCTGGCGCCATAGGCACCAGGACACTGTCCAAAGGGCCTCTATATGGGGTTGCTGGGTCCTTCCTTGGGGACTGGATGTCCGCTTTCGGGGACGCAGGGCTTGAACCGGCTCCCCGGGAGCGGGCATCATGACAGCACTCCCCCCCAAGGCCCCTCCCAAGGTTGTTCCCTCTGGGGGTTTTGGTTTGTCTGGGAAGAGTCGGTGGAATTTCCTGACTAATCGAGGTGCATGCACATGGTCGCTGTGTTCCCACAACCTCTCCTGAAGTCCGTACCCCTTCCAATCAATTAGGTAGAGCAGTTTTGACCTAAACATTTTTGAGTCTAAAATGTTCTTCACTTCGAATTCGGGCTCCCCATCTATTAGAATAGGTTCTGGAGGTTTGAGTAGTCGGGTTCCGGGTACCACTGGTTTCAGAAGTGACACATGAAAAACAGGGTGAATTCGCATACTAGCTGGTAAATCAAGTTTAACAGCCACTGGGTTAATTATTGCCGTAATAGAATAAGGTCCCAGATATTTTGGGTTAAAAGTTTGAGGCCCTTTGAGTGGTAAATGTCTGGTAGCTAACCACACTTGATCCCCAATCTGATACGGAGGTGCTTCACTCCGATGTAGATCAGCATTCTCCTTGTATTTTCTCTTGGCTTGTTGTAAATGCGTAGTTGCCTCTTTGAAGGCTTGGGTAATTGTAGAATGCAGATGTTCTACTGCAGGCATTCCGAGGTTCTGAGGTTAGTCAAGGTTTGAGGTTCGAGGGTGATGCCCAAACAAAGTATAAAAAGGACTGTGGCCAGTTCCAGAGTGTACCGAATTATTATATGCGTATTCGGCTATCCAAAGAATGTCTTTCCAGTTGTTTTCAGATTGCTGTAACATACACCATAAGTACTGCTCAAGGGTCTGATTTGTCCTCTCGGTCTGACCATCGGTCTGAGGGTAGTGACTGGTCGATAATCTTACGTCGATCTGCGCCATTTGACAACATTTGCACCAGAAGTGGGAAATGAATTGGCTTCCCCGGTCAGAGATTAATATAGATGGGAATCCATGTAGCCGAACAATATTTTCGAGGAATCCTTTGGCTAGGACAGAAGCTGAAGGTAAACCTTTCAAAGGAATAAAGTGGGCCATTTTTGAAAACAAATCCACAATTACCAGAATGGTATTGTACCCCGAACAAGGAGGCAGGTCCATAATAAAATCCATTGATAGGGTGTGCCAGAGTGCTGGCGGTATGTCTAGAGGTTGAAGGAGACCGGCTGGTCTTTTCTTTTGACTTTTATTTTGGGCGCAAACACCACAGGACATCACAAAAGATTTAACATCTTTTCGCCAAGAGGGCCACCAAAATTGTCGTTTCACCTTTTCCTCTGTCTTGGCAATACCGGGGTGTCCCTCTATTAATGTATCATGATAACCGGAAATAACTAGTTTGTGCAATTCCTTATGTGGCCGGAATAAGCGTGCTTGGAAATAAGGTAAACCATTATCTATGGTAAAGTCTGATCCCTTTTGTATCCAATCCTGTAAGGTTGTAGGTTCCAGGAGTTGTTTCACTCTGGCTTGAATGTCTTCAAGCGTCTGTAACGAAGTCATGCCTAGAATCCTTTGTTCGGGAATTATTGGTACGGGTTCTGAGTTTGTATCAGATTCTCCCATTCCAATTCGGGATAAGGCGTCTGCTTTGCCATTCTTGCAGCCAGGTCGATAGGTAATCACGAAATCAAATTTAGCGAAAAACAAAGCCCATCGGAGCTGCCGTGATGACTGAGCCTTGGCGGTTTTCAAATACTGTAAATTCCGGTGATCAGTGATCACTGTGATGGTATGTCGAGCGCCAAGCAGATAATGCCGCCAGGCTTTAAAAGCGGACTTAATGGCTAACAGTTCTTTGTCAGTGATTGCATAATTAACCTCGGGTGCCGAGAATTTTCTGGACCAAAATGCTACGGGATGCAGTTGGTTGGTTTCGGGATCTCTTTGGGACAGGACAGCTCCCATGGCTAGGCTGGATGCGTCAGTCTCAACGACATAAGGGAGATCTGGACACGGGTGTTTCAATATAGGTGCGGAGGTAAACTTAGCTTTTAAATCCTGAAAGGCCTGCTCGGCTTCTTCAGACCATTCAAAACGTTTATTTTTCCTCAAGAGTGCAGTAATGGGTTGTACCACGCGTGAAAATTCTGGGATAAACCTGCGATAGAAATTGGCAAAGCCGAGCATGCTTTGAACCCCTTTTACAGAGCTAGGTGATGGCCATTTGAGGATGGCATCCACTTTTCTTGAGTCCATTCGGACTCCTTTGGGTGTAAGGATGAAACCTAGAAACTCGACTTCTGTGGTAAGGAAAACACATTTCTCCAATTTAGCAAATAGTTTGTGTTGGCGCAGTTTTTCAAGTACTGCCCTGACGTGTTTTCTGTGATCAGATTCCGAAGAGGAGTACACCAGAATGTCATCGATATATACGACAACACAAACATCGATGAGTTCCCGAAGGACATCATTCATGAAGTATTGGAAGGCAGCCGGCGCGTTACACAATCCGAAAGGCATCACCTGGTACTCGAATAATCCGTATTTAGTACGGAAGGCAGTTTTCCATTCATCGCCTTCTTTAACTCGTACCAGATGATAAGCCCCCTGGAGATCTAACTTGGTGTATATGCAAGCGTCCTTCACCTGGTCAAGGAGTTCAGGGATCAGAGGCAGAGGATAACGTTTTTTAACCGTTATCTGGTTCAATGCGCGGTAATTGATACAAGTTCTAAGGTCGCCTTCTTTTTTGGGCACGAAGAACAAAGCCGAGGATGCCGGGGACTTTGACGGGCGAATAAAACCATTAGCTAGGTATTGATCCAAATATTGTCTCAAATGCAGGTTTTCAGGTTCGGTAAGGGCATAAATCCTGCTACAAGGGGGTTGTGCACCGGGCACCAGATCGATTTGGCAATCGTACGATCTGTGAGGAGGTAACGTGTTGGCCTGTTCCTTTTGGAAGACGTCCTGAAAGTCTTGGTATTCCGGAGGTAGTTGCATGGAGGCAGAGGTTACAGATGCTAGATTAATCTTCAGGTTTTCTGGGTAGCAGGTTTGTGTACAATCCGGGAAGGTTATTCTCTTAGCTCGCCAATCAATTCGAGGATTATGTGTCTCTAACCAAGGGATTCCAAGAACAACCTGAAACTGTGGAGCCTTGATTACATCAAACACAACACCCTCCCGATGGCCGTCGGGACCAATAAGAGTCACCTCTGTAGTGGAATGTGTTACCGGTCCAGAGGCAATTTCAGTTCCATCGACTGTGGTGATAACATCTTTGCTGGTTTTAGGACGGAGAGGGAGGTTAATCCTAGAGACCAATTCACGATCCACATAGTTTCCAATAGCCCCACTATCGATGTATGCCTTTATTGCATGCAACCGCTTAGGCTGTTCTGGATCTACGAGAACCATTGGCACAATGAAATGCGAGGTCTGAGAGTTAGTTTTCAAGCACAGCAAGCGGACCCCTACACTTGTCAGGCGGAGTCGTTTCCCGAAACAGAGTCTTCATGGTTTTTATCTGCGGCTCCTACCGCCTTTCGGGGCGGTTTTGCCGGGCAATCTCGTAGAAAGTGTCCAGAATTCCCACAATAAAGACATAATTTTAACTGCCGCCTCCTTTCACGTTCCTTTTGAGTTAAGGGTCCTTTAACCCCTCCAATTTGCATAGGCTCAGAGACATCAACTCCCTTGGGATTAGCATGGGTCTTGACCAACACCCGGGTCTCAAACCTGGACCGATCTGCTTTTCTGTTTTGAAGTCTGTGATCCAATTGGACCACTAAGTCTATATACTCTGTGCATTCGTGGGGCGGATTTACAACTTGGGCCAAGACATCTTTAAGTTCTCTGCGTAGGCCTCGATAAAACAACGTGACTCTTTTATCCTCTGGCCATCCCGTTTCCACAATTAGTCTATTAAAGGTTGCAATATAGGATAGGAGGTCCTGATTGCCCTGTCGTAGGGATAGAAGTTCGTCATCCAGAGCCTGCCCCTGAGAGTGTCGAGCAAATAACCTTTCCATGCTTGCTTGAAACCCTTGAAAATCACGGAGAATCGGGTCATCTTGAGTAACCAGTGGAATTGACCAATCGGCAGCACAGCCGCTGAGATATGACAATACAAAGGCTACCTTGATCTGATCATTAGGGAAGGCCCAGGTCTGCATAGGAAGTTCAAACGACACTGATTCATGAATACGGCGAATCGTTTGGGGTCCCCAGCAAAGCGTTCGGGTGGGGCCAGCGGCAGGTTTCCAGGTAGATTAATCTGCACAGGGTTACTGGAAACCACAGGAGCAGGGTTCCCTCCGGAACCGGGTAGAGGAGTTTGCCCAGCTTGACCTTGCAAAAGCTGTCTGGCAGGTCATCAGTTCTTTCCTTTGATGTTATTAATTCCCTCCTGAGGGCATTAGTCTCTTGACGAGCGGCATGTACTTCGGCCCGTAATTCCCCCAGTAATTGGGCCAACTGATCAGTCTCAGAACTTTCGATAGCGCCTGGGTGGGAATTTGTAGGAAGGCTTCGCGTTCTGTAACGCTCACCTGACTCCCACGGAGGCTCTGGCCTGGTTTGCGCTGCTGTGACCTCTTCTAAGGTGATGCGCAGGGTTCGGAAGACGGACTGGACCGGGCCCTCAAATCTGGCTTGTCTGGCTCGCAGAAGTATCCTTCTGTAGGCGAAAATAGGGGATTAGCTGTCTGCGGGGTAATGCAATCGGCCTCCCACTTTCCCCTCTCACCCTCCTCGAAACCCTTCTGTGATTCCCCGTAGCGTCTCACCTTAGGGTCTGGAAGGACGAGCTCTCCATCCTGCTTCTGATGCAGGGGCGCGTTGGTATCCAGTTACTTCACTGGATTTTCGGATTGGTGAGAACCAAACTTGCTTGGCTTCCAGGTAAGTTTTTTGATAAGAGGTTCCCCTTGTGTCCATGCATTAATGTACTAATGCTAGTGTCTTTTTCCCCATAGGGGTTGGGGTACGGAATGCCGGGGAACAGGCACCGACCCGAGATGAGAGGTGAAATCCTTGTAGAAATCAGGTAAGTCTTTAATGAGCGTTTTTTTTGGTAATGTCTTTTCATTCGCTCATTAACGCTGATGTCTCTTTTTCCCCTTAGGGGCCGGGGTCCGGAAATGCCAGGATGTGGCGCGGACCCAAAATGAAGAGGGAATGAATCAACAGGTAAGTCTTAACATGGAGATTTAGCTTTCCTTATTCCCTTCTCTCTCTCACCTTTTGTTCTTGTCTTTTTCTCCCTAGGCGCTGGGGCGTGACTGCGAATCCGGATGATCGCTGCTGAACATGGAGGCGCCCTGTAAAGGTGAGTGGAATGCGGCGCTGCAGCGATCGACGCGATGAGCTTTTAAATAAAAGTCTTCCTTTTCAGGATTGTCGGCGAGATGTCTCCGGGATGCGGATTTAGCAGGTAAGGACTTTTCCTTCTTCTGTTCTCTTCTTCTCTTCCTTTGCAGGTGATCCAGGATGCTGGCAGGCGTGGCAGAAGTCAGGATGCAGGAGCAGACACGGTGAGCGTCCAGCTGCTAGATGCAGAACAACGCAAAGCAAGTGTGGCTGTTCGGGTGGGGTTTAAATAGCCTTGGAAGAAGTTCCAGGTATGTATCCTTCTTCCAATCAAGTATGTATCCTTCCCCGACCATGCCCGGATGGTAAATTAGTCCCACAGGTAAAGTAGTTCCTTTCAGGCCTCAAGGAGGCCGGGATCCTGCAGCATGGTCTGCATCAGGTAAGTGCACCCAAGCACTCCTATAATGAGCCTGGCGCCTATGGCGCCAGGACTGATGTCTGCCAGGACACTGTCCAAAGGGCCCCTATATGGGGTTGCTGGGTCCTTCCTTGGGGACTGGATGTCCGCTTTCTGGGACGCAGGGCTTGAACCGGCTCCCCGGGAGCGGGCATCATGACAGAAACACACAATTCCAAATATATCCTGCCTAGCAGGTGTATGCTCAGAATTTTCATAGGCAACAGGAGCATAGTCCATAATCGTTGGGTCGTGTGAGATGTCCCTGCTGCATTTTATTTAAGCAGTGACATTCTCAATCGCTTTGCAATTAGTTAGGACTTAATAAACTTCAAAGCTTGGTCCCAATTAGTGGGTAATCCCATGGATTTTGATGACCCAGAGAAAGCACTTCGGTCAGCTCAATTGCTGCCATATGCAGTTAAAATTCAGATTGGAGAGGAAGTCACTAACCCAGAATGGACCTGACAATTCACACTTAAAGTAAAAATTAAAAGAGGACAGAAACTGAAAAATCCTGACTTCACCTCAATGCCCATTTACAACAGCAAGGGTTGGGGTTAGACCCAACACAACTATTCAATACAGAACACAACACCATTCCAATAGTGGTGGATAACAGCGACCTTACGAGTATCACTCTGGGCGCAGGTACCATTATTGGAATGGCGGTTGATGACCAACATATTTCCATAGATTTAGGTAATGAGCTGCTAGGACCAATCCCCAATGACTGTTTTGACAGTGATAGCGCAATGACACAACACCAGACAGGATCTTCACCCGGCATAGGGGGAATTTCTTGGTGCACTCTTCCTGCCCTTATGGTAAGGAAAATGTGACCTGTGATTTCAGGAGGGATGAGGTGATCTTTCAAGTCCACCAGGACTGCCTTCCCCATCTGAAGCCATTAGTCCAAGTCATTTCTTTAACCAGGGACTTTTTCATGCAGCTGGAGGAGGCCACTGAGTTAGCTAAACCAGAAGTCTTTCCGGGCTTCAGGCAGATGGTTGAAGAGAGAGTCAACCTAGCTGATGCCTGTGAGACTCTGGAGCAGAAGCAAAAATCGAAACAAGTTTTCTTAGATTTTCAAGATCTCTTTGCGGTGGACTCATATGACTGTGGTTGCACTAAAATCCACACAACAACAATTCCCACGGACCCTGGCATGACTCCAGTGTTTGTGAAACAATATCACTTGCCTCTCACATCAATGGAGTCCCTTACAGAAATAATTAAGAACCTTGAGTCCCAAGGGATACTTCGTCCAGTCCACAGCACCGTCAATGATCCGGTGCTGAGAATTTCGAAACAAAACGGCCAGTGGAGACTCTGTGCTGGCGTAAGGGAGCTCAACAAACGGGTCCAGACTTCCCAATGGTGCTTCCCTACATTGACCAAGGTCTGGCCCAGATCCAGGGGTCAAAGGTATATACTGCCATTGACCTGACCAATGGGTACTGGACTGTACCTGTCTGTAGGGAGGACCAATACAAGCTGGCCTTTACCTCCTGGGGGGCAGCAGTACACTTGGTCCCAGACTCCCTTCGGATACATTAACTCTGGCAATGAATTTAATATCTTTTTGCATAAGGCCATGCTCGACTTGGGTGAAACGGGTAACCTGGCCTATGTAGATGATGCTCTAATCAAAAGCTCAACTGTGGAGGAACACATAGTGGAGATCCGTTATGTTCTGACACAGTAGATGGCTGCTGGAGCAAAACTCTCTTTCCAAAAGGCACAGCGGTGCAGAACCCGTGTCAACTTCTTGGGGCATGAGATAACTCCTGAGGGTCTCTGTCCCCAGGAATAGAAAGTAGAAGCACTCCAGAAGCTAAAAGACCCCACAACTCTGCGCGAGCTAAGGAGCCTCCTTGAACAGACTAATTACAGCTGAAAGTTCATTGAGGACTACGCAGAGATCACCAGACCCCTGATCGATCCACTGAAGGGGGGGTCAAGTGGGAGTGGGGTCCAGAACAAGCCGAGGCAGTAAGACAACTCAAAAGAATCCTCTCACAAGCGCCTTGACTAGCTTACCCTGTCAAAAACAAGCAGTTCTTCTTGGAGACAGGGTTCTCAAATACATGCTTGACTGCAGTATTATACCAAAAGCATGACACGGTCAATAAAGTAATCTCCTACGCGAGTAAGAATTTATCCTCTGTGGAGGAAAAATTCAACGATTGTGAGAAGGCACTCCTGGCAACGGTGTGGGCATTGAAGAATTACCGCCCGTTCATCCATGACGAACACATCATAGTGGAGACTCCACACCAGCCACTGCAATATCTTCAAAGTGACAGAATCTGGGCCGGAAATGTGAGTAATTCCCAAATTACATCCTGGATTCTCTCAATGCAAGGCTTTCCTGTGGAGGTCAGATATGGCCAAAACAATAAGAGTCCGCTCGCGCAAGGTCTGGCTGACTTGCATGATTGTGCCAGAGAAAACTGTCTTGAGGATGAACGTCTTAAAATCATGGACAACACGGAGGCATACCTTAATTCCCCACACAAACTCTATGAAGAAAACCAGTGTGAGGGAATGCCAACTGTCTATGTGGATGGGTGCTCCTACAATGTTGACAACAACAGGGAAAAGGAACTTTTGGCCGGCATGGGGAATGCATGGGTGAATGATGCCCCAGAGCCCTCCGCTGGGTACAAAATTGGTCCCCGCAGTAGTTAAGTGGCAGAGCTGATGGCTGTGCATCAAGTCATCCTCACTGCTGGCCAACACCAACTCCACAAACTGGTCATAATCACTGATTCAGATTATGTAAGGAACCGGTTTGTGGAGCACTTGGTTAATTGGAAAACCATAGGCATGCTATGTGCTAACAATAAACCACTAAAACATGGAAAATTAATACAAAATATTGATGATCTGGTCACCTCAAATGGGATGACCATCTACTGGAAAAATATCAAGGGTCATTCTAAAGTAGAGGGACCAGACAAAACTCAAAATGACCTAGCTGATCAGCTGGCCAAAACCAGAGCCCTCCAAGGGGATCTACTGGAGATTGAGTCCCTGTTGGGGGAATTCCAGGTCCCAGACAAATGCTCACAATGAACTCTCAACTGCCCAATCGAGTAAGGAGACCCCAGATGCTGATTTCATTATGGCTCAAAAAGGGGATCCAATAATTGGTACGTTTTATCAACACTTTGAGGACCCTGAGAACTTTCCCCTGATGGATACTGATTGCATTGGGAAAGATGACCTCAGAGTGTTGATGAAATATCCAAAAATGTTCCGAATCCAAGACGGTTTGTTTATTAGGAGGTCCATATCTGGCCATGACCAGTGGGTGGACCCCACCTCATTCCGAAGCCTGATGCTAAGTCAAGCCCATGATGTGGCCGCAACCAGTCATCGGGGGTCTCACACGACATTAGAAATCTTACGAGAGGTTGCATACTGGCCACACATGGGGCAGGACCTCAACCAATACTTGAAGGGGTGTCTTGTGTGTGCACAATTTCAGCCAACATCACTCACACACCGTGCTCCCCTCCAAAAGAGGGGGATGACGCTGCCTTGGTCAGATTTGCAAGTCAATTTTATCGGGCCCGTGATTCACTCCTCTAGGGGGAACAAGTACATGTTGACCGTTACATGGTTGATTACTAAATGGGGGAATGTCTCCCGGCCCCAAATTGCAAGGCAGTCCTGATGATCAATCACATCTTCTCGTGATTTAGACTACCCCAAAGGATTGAGTCAGACCGAGGTAGTCACTTCACTAGCGAAGTGATGACAAAGTTGTGGGAGATACATGGGGTAAAATGGAAACTACACATTGCCTATCGGAGGTCCTCTAGTGTTGGAGGAGTTGAGAGGTACAATAAAACCATTGTGAGCATATTTAAAAAAGATTGTGGCAGATTCTGGGCCAAGTTGGGACATTTGATTACCCCTTGTCCTGATGGCCATCAGATCTACCCCTTCTTCTGCAACAAAAATGTCTCCATTTGAGCTGATGACTGGACGAAGGATGGTGCTACCCCAGCATCTGCTCTACAGAACCCAAGAGCACACCTTGATAAATGCCTCCACAACTCATGAGTATGTTGAGAATCTGAGAAAACACCTTCAACATGCTTTTGCCTGTGGAATCTAGAAAGACCTGCAGACTGTATGAAAACCCACTATGACCTTAAAACAACTAAAAAAGAATATCAAGTTGGAGACCAGGTTTACTTGTGCAATTTCCAAAGGAACTAAGCCAAATAGTGCAAATTCCTCCCAACTTGGCGGGGTCCTTTTGAAATTGTGGACAGAATCTCCCCAGTCGCCTACAGAATCCGCATCCCGAAGGGCAGTTTGACAGAAGGGGAAGACGAGTGGGTCCACATAAACCAACTAAAGAGTTGACACCCCAGGCATACTTTGCAGCAGATAGAAGGGCTTACCAGAACCCAAGAGGAGGAAAATTCAGACAGCTAGAAACATTATTAAATATTCGTTGATCACACCTGTGCAAATGGGTAAATGACCACTGAAAATAGATGTGGAAGATCGCCAATGGTTAAGGAATGCAAGTGTCTTTCCCACTGCTCACAACCCTTGGAGAAGGGAGGACACAGAAGTGGGAACAATTCCATAACCATGCTATGTTCTGTTTTCTAGCATTTGAACTAAGAATCACCAAGGAGGATCACTCGGGGAGCGGGAAAAAAAAAACAAGGAATCCCGAGTATCGTCCCATCCTAACGAGAAGCGGCTAGGAGAGCCTGTCGCCTCAATCACTGACGGGAGAAGCAACTGAATTTCTCCACATGGACAGAAAAGAACATCCCAATCGCCCGACTCCCTCTCGACTGGAAGTCAAAATGAAGTTGTGAGGGGGGATTTAACCCACTTTGCTATACTATGCGGCCTCACTCTGGTGCAAGAAACAGTGAAATGGCGGCAAAAACTTTGTGCGCGCCAAAACCTCCAAAACCACATTTTTTAACACACAAAAAGATAGCTGCACAACCGGCCATTCATGGTGCATGTTTGATGCAATAGAGCACACTCTGCAGAAAAAGTGCCAGTGGGCCCCATGACAAGCAAACATAGTGTGCAGAGGGAAAAGCAGCGCTTTGCAAGTGAAACTTCAAAATTCGCCTGTAATTGACATTTACTTTGCTGTTAAAACTCCAAAATGCCTGTACACAACACTTATCAACACTCAAAATCTTGCTTGGTGCTAAAATTCATTTAACCTAATGAAGCACTGTGAATGTACAAAGTCCTGAGAGGTTAAGAGCAAAACATTTTTCATCAACACTGGATTGCCTGTGAATGACAGCTCCTGTCAAAAATCTGAGTGCAGCATACTGGGCTACCTGTGAATGACAATTCATTTCAAATGGGCTCTCCTGATTAGACTTTAAAGTTATCTAAACTAAAAGCCTGTCCAATTAGCAAATATAAAAGGATTGTTGCTGAAAGAAACACAGACTTCAGTTGTTTTTGATCCCACAGGTTTAAATCTAAGAAAGAAATTTATCTATGTTATTTGATGCAAAAAGTTTGTTTTCTGCTAGATTTTAAGTCAAGAAATCATGAATAAATTAGCCTGGCTGGGCTGCAAGAAGTGGAAAAACAGGTTTCCCCCAAATTGAGGGCATTCCTCTCAGCAGATATTCACTGACTTATGATAATTGTGGGGTAGGACAGAGACTGAACAATGGCAGATTCTCCAGGCCAGGAAATGGATGTGAAGAGGTCGTAAACTTGGCCTGCAGAAGGAAATCCAAAAAAAGGTGGGGGCTACTCCTTGCTCCAGAGACAGACAAAAGGATGACCATTTGCTGCTAAGAATATATAATGAACATTTCTTTAGAGACTTATAACTTGCTATCAGAAATGGTGAAACATAAAAACAGCACAGATTTGTTAGTCTAATTTTTGGCTTTACTTTTAAAGATGTAGTGGAATTGTGTAACATATTCGGAACAGAAATGGCAATATATATGGTCTTATGTGAACTGTGTTTATGCTAGAATTGTTAAACTTTGCACACACATTCCTAGGGTAAACATGCATATGGGTGGAAATTTGGAGAACAATTGAAAAATGTGTTCATGGCGAAATGGACAAAATGCTGCAAAAAGGCGAAACAAGATCTCACAGCTGCGGGATTTTGATGAACAGATACTCCACGGAATATGGAATCCTTGTATGTTTTTTCATAGAGGTTACTAATGTATAAATATGTATTTAGGACAAAATTCGATTTTGATACTAGTGGCTAGGTGAGGTTTCTAAGCATTGCAAAAACCAAACAATAAACTTGACATCAGCTGTGTTTGAGCCAATCACCCAGATGCAAGGTCGAGATGAGGCTCTGATCCAATCCCAGTCCACAGGGGCAGGTTTAGTTAAGCCGGCCCACACACCCATTTTTGTGATGTCATTTGAAAGGATAAAAAGAGACAGCTGACAACACATAGGGACTCACTCTTCTGATTCCAGCGAAGCACTCTGATCCAGCATTCAACATGCAGCATTCAGCATCCTTCCAGATCCAGATGCCAAGGACCAGGCCAAGCCATAGATGAACCATTTTCAGCAAGGCCTCAATCCTCATACTAATTCTTACAACCCAGTGAAGCGCTGTGGTGTGAGAAAGCACCCTGAAACTAGCATCCTGAAACTATCTGGCTTGCTACCATAATGCTTGCCTGAAGAACTTTCCATCCCACTGATTTGAAATACCCAGAAACAAGAAGGGCAGATCCTGTGCAGTTCCGGTGACCGGCCTAGCTGATCCAGTCCCTCGCCTGATGTGCTGTCTTTCCTTGATATACCCAATCCATTGACCAGAACCGTGACTGTCCAAAAATCTTAAATCCCAATGGATTGTGAGTATTAACAGGACGCTAGAGAACTATTGTATACCTTGCTTATCTTGTTCTACTCTAATCTCTGAACTATCCCTACTTTCATAACCAGTAACAGTGTCAAAATCTTTAGTGCTATTTTATTCTGTCTTGTTGCTAAAGCGCCATTTTCATAGTCATCTTTATTTGTGTAACTCTGATCCATAAATCCCTCTTTGTGTGTTTGGACTGTTGCCGCTGGGGAAGGTGATCTGTTACTGAAGTCATGAATCAGTCTCAGAGCTTACTTTGTCCTGACTTGGTTGCCTAGCCTGAACGCTGTAGCCTTGAATAAAAGCATGAGCCATATTTTCTGATTCTAAACTGAAGTCCTTGCACAAAGTCGTTTCTTTATTTTCGAAAAACACCTCTCACTAGAACCTCCATAACTCCCTCAGGTTTTAAGATAGAAACGCAATTTCAACTCCCATTTGTACCTAACATCCTTAGCTACATCTAAACTTCAAAACAGTGTGATTGACCTGTTATATCAAAAACTGCATAAGTAAATGTTTGCCGCAAATTGACATTTGGAAAACTTTTACATGTGTGAATTACATATTAACTATTCCCCACTTGGCCTTTGCGATCCCAACTATTTCCTTTTGATTGAGTCATTGCTTGTGTTTTCTTGCATCTGTTCAAAGCAGCTCCCATAGGAATTTATAAGAATTTAAGCATTTTTGAACATATTTGGTGTTTTTGCTCAGCCAATTTTAAAGCCATGCTGACTGTTGAAAAGTCAAATGCATATTTCTCTTGTGTTTAAAGGGGGAAGGTAGGAGTGATATTTGGTTTGGTCAGTATTATTCCTGAGTTACTGCTCTCTCCTCACATCTATTTAAATTGCATATTGGTGGGTTGAGGGATGTTGCAGGGGGAACCTCTAACCATAGTGCTATCTGTTCCAAACCAACCCAAAAATATTTGTTTCTTTACTGCATTCTTTTGTGTTCTTTACTTGATTCCCTGTGTATTAAAGATATTATTAATTGTTCTGTCACCCCATTGGTGATTGTTGTTACCTATTAAAACTATATATTTTCTTTATATTTTATTTTTTTAA
The DNA here is from genome assembly GCF_040938575.1 of Ambystoma mexicanum. Taxonomy (NCBI): domain Eukaryota; kingdom Metazoa; phylum Chordata; class Amphibia; order Caudata; family Ambystomatidae; genus Ambystoma; species Ambystoma mexicanum. The sequence continues at coordinate 1,077,201,102 of NC_090935.1, read as the reverse complement.
ATGTTATAATTTAATGTTTACCTTTTCATTTGTCTCCAGTTTTCCAAGGTTTCTTTTTAACTTATTACAGGTTTGCCAAGACTTAGAATTTCTTATAGAAATTGGCATATTGTCAAGATAGGTTTTTGCGATTTGCCGTTGAGCATCTCCATCCATCTCTCTTCTGTCTCCATTATTTGCTCTCAGATCTTATAATGGCTGCCGAATCTAGATCTTTGTTCTGAGAGATCGTTAGATTCCATTAGTAGGTGGAACAGTGTTTCAGATTTTTGAGTGTCTGAACAGAAGCGATAAAAATGTTCTGTTGGAGCGATTTGTCTGGTTTTGGCTAGATAGAAGCGTGTTGGTATGGTGTTCGTTCGGACTTTCAGATATATTGCACGGATTTTGGCATCAGGAAAGATGATCAGGTAGGCTGGTAATTCATTAATGGGTGGAATGTCTGTGTCACATTGTAGGTTGAGGGTGTATTTGGTTTTTTCCTCAAGGGTTTTCATCCAGTCATTTTCCATTATTTTTATTTTTGCATGTTGAGGTCGCATCGTAAGCATTTCATGTGAGATTTCTTCTGTTTGCATGAGTTGATCCAGATTGCCTTTCCACTTAGCGATGATTGTGTTGTTCATTGCTCTGTCGTGGAACTTCAAGATTTGAATTGCTGGTGTTTTCTTGTCGGTGAGGAGCTTGCGATATAGGTCTAATTGTTTCCATAAGACAATTGAACTGATGGACTGTAATGCTATTTCGTGTCTGATCCTAGGCATTGGAAAAGAAGGTGGCAGCTGCAAGATCTTACGCCAAAAGAGGGCTTCTAGTTTTGTCCAACTATAGCCCGTTGCGTGTATCATGGCTTCTGTTCCATAGACTATTGTCGGAATCACCTTTTTCTTGTAGTATGTGGTTATTGGTTTGAAAGAGTATTTGCCGAATTTGCCCTAGATCATACAACCTTGCCTTGCCAGAGATTGAATCCGTTGTTCCAGTTTTGGAGTCCACTCTTTTTCGGATTCGGATTGGTTTATGTGGATGCCCAGGTATTTGAATGTTGTTACTTCTTCAAGCCGATTGCCATTTAAGTGGATTTTTAGTTGTTTTCCGTTGTTATTGGTTGGTCTGGACAGTTGCATATTTTTGTCTTTTTTGTATTAATGGTGAGTTTGTTAAGATTCATATAGAGGCTTAGTTGGCTGAGGCTGTTTTGTAGACCTGATGGTGTCTTGTCCAGGAGAATTATATCGTCCGCATATGTCATGGTTGTTACCAGTGTTGAGTTGATCTTTGGGGGATTGAGGGCATCGGACTATAGATAAGTCTCGATGTGTGCAGTAAAGAGATTATACAATGTGGCTGCTAGCGGGCATCCTTGTTTTAGACCATTTTTGGCTTTTATTTTTGGTGTTGCATGACTTGTAAGTCTTATTGCTATTGTGGTGTTTGAATAAAGTTGTTTGATTGGGCCTAGTATGTCGTTAGGACATTCCCATTTTTTTAGAGTTTATTCCAAAGTTTTTGCTGGGATATCCCATCAAAGGCCACATGGAGGTCTATGAAAGCCACGTAGATTTTTGTTTTGTTGTGGATTGCTTCATGTTTTATCAGATTTAGCAATAGTAAGTTGATGTTTGTCCCGACATTTGGGGTGAAACCAGTTTGTCTTATTGCGAAGCGCTTTGTGTCAGTTGCCCACTGATTAAGTTTTTTCAGGAGAATCGATGCGAACAGCTTTCCTAATGGATCCAGTAACGCAACTGGGCGGAAATTTGTCGGGTCGTCCCTCGGACCTTGTTTATGGATAGGTACGATGGTCGCAGTTTTCCATGATGTTGGTATCTGGTTAAGCTTATGTTCCTCATGAGATTGGCCCATGAGTGTGGATCTTTCTTTATCATTGCATTCAATGTTCCGTCAGGGCCTGGAGCACGAGATGTATTGAGTTTTTGGATCATCTCAAAAATTTCTTGATAGATGCAGTTTACTCTCCACTTTATATTCTGTCTTTGTGATTTTTTTCCAGTTTCTGATGGCCGAGCTTTGTATATTTTTGTGTAATGTTCAATCCATCTATGTTCAGTCACATTTCCTGTCAGTTTTTGCTGTTGTGCTGCGTTGTTGTTCAGAAGATTCCATAGGTCTCGGAGATTGTGTGTTTTTTACGTTTCTGAGATTGCTTCTGTGTCTTCATGTAGTAGCATCATTTTGTGCATTTCGATCCAGTTTCTGTAGGTTTGTTTGGACGCTTTTATTTTGGCGAATGATTCCTTGTCTTTTTTTTTCGGCAATTGCTGCACTGTGTTTCTCAGTGCCCTTTTCCTTTCAACTAGCTCCTTGTTGTAGGAGTGTTGGTGAGTCTGTAAGGTTTGCTGTTTAGCTGGTTTGTAGTGAGGATGAAGTAACCATCCGTAGTTTAATTTCTGGTCGTTAGGTAGAGTAGTTTGGATAAATTGTCTTGTGAGTGAGCTTGTTTCTTGTTGGGTTATGCAAAGTTTTTTCCCAGCTGTTCAGACTTCTAGCCGGGTAGGACGATTGGGCTGAGGTTGGCGCGGCATGTCTTGTCCATGTACGACAAGTTGGTTGTGGTTGCACTTTGTTGTTGCAGTTGTGCTTGTTTTTTGTACTGCAGCTCTTAGCTCTTTGGAAAGATAAATGTAATCAATTATGCCGGATGATTTGCCTCGGGACCAGGTGGGAAGGGGCTTGCCTGTTTCATCTTTAGGATAATCAATAGATAGTAGGTTACGGATTCTGGTTTCTTTGATCCATTTTTTGGCACAAATTGTTAGTTTTTCGTTAGGAGTTTGTTTTCCGTCTTGTTGCCATAGGCGTAGGTTTAGGTCGCCACATAATATGAATTCAATTCTTGTATGTTTGAGAATGAGGTTGTCAACTGTTAGAAAGACACCGTCCAAGAACGCTTCATTGTTGATTGCCACTGGATTCCAGTACAGATTCATGATTGCAATTTTTCTTTTGTGTTTGGGTGTCGTTGCAGTAGAGTCTAGGCCTTCCTTTGTCGTTATTTTTATGACTGTATTTTGTATCCAGGGGTTGATGTTTGTTATGTGCAGTATTGACCATGTAGGGTCAATCTTGATTAGCGTTAGTAGACCTGATGAGGGTCTTCCTTTGGTTCTTGTTGGGGCTGGGTTTAAGAAGGCTAAAAAGCCGTCACAGCATGGAGTATTGGAAAGCCAAGTTTCTTGAAAACAAATGATCTGATATGAGTCGAATTCGGGTGATGGGTCATTAAACAAGTGGGAGTTTCCCCGTGTATTCCATGAGCACAGGGTCCGGCTTTTTAATATGTCGGTTGATGGTTATGAGATATTGCTCAGCTTTGTGGAGTCTGAGAAATTTAGGCTGTCTTCCGATGCATACTGACGTCTGATCGGACGATCGTTGTTGTAGCTCATCCTTGTTTCGTTTGTTTTATTAAAACTATATTGTGATTTTAAATTCTAAATAAATAAACAAGCATTTACCTTTACAACTAGCCTGATTCCTGGTTCTGTGTAACCTGGGGGGTATTTTGGGAAGGGTGTGATATGAGTGGCATATCATTCAGAATATTGAACTTAGAGATAAGAATAAATAAGGGTTTCATTTGCGCACTACATGTTGGGCGAGACTTGGGTGTGTGCCTGATTGAAATCACTTACACTCCCTCTACTGCTGTTACTGACACTGCACCTGCTGTTAAGAGACAAACAACAGACCTACTACATAAGCAGTGTTTAAATAAGCAGTGGCAAAATAAGAGTGCCCCATGTAATAAAAGTGACACATTTTGTGGAGATCAGTGCTTGTACATCCAATGTAAGGAGGACTAGCATGATTCTCATCTTGGTTGTACAAGTAACATTCAGGATTACATGCTATTAGCATGCATCAACACACCTAAATATGCATCAGTGTCCAGTACAAGCATCATTTACAACATATAACAGCATAAAATGAGAGAATTGTGGGGCATGTGGTTCAAACTCAGTGAGCAACTGAGGACTGTATGCAAGAGAGGGTTGGAAACTTGAAACATGTATTAGAAATTGACAAAACAGTGAATCAATGAGGTTTATGAATGTTTATCTGCTTACCCTGTTTGCTAGAATAGCACAGTAACACTGTTCCGCAAGTGCTCTTCTGTCACTGCTTGGATGTGGTTATCAAGTACTATATTTTGGAGCGCCATCCTACATCTCATGCCAAGGCTACAGCTTAACATTCTCTAAACCATTGCTGCACATGAATGTGTTAATTATTTTTCTATTGAGAAAGTCATGCCATTGGAATGGACTCCTTGAGAGGTAGGCACACTTACAAAGTGGATCGAGTGCCAATGGTCATACACCCACTCCAACAGAACCTCTAAATGCACATCTTTCGGAAACAAATACATAATGGGTATTATTTTCCAGTAGGTGGAGGTATGTATTTTTATTGAACAGTTTAATCACTCTTAGGTGTATGGCCACTCACTGAACACGTGCCATAATGATTTACTTAAAACACCGCGACAGAAGGATCACTGGGCCTCATTCTAAATTGGCTGGTCCGGTAAAAAAGTGCCTGTATTCATGGACACCAGCACTTTACTGGACCGGTCGAGTACGGGTTTGCTGGTGGGGCACTGGAGATACCTCCATCTAAAAGCTGAAGGTAAGGCAGACACCCTACCAGCAAAAAAGCTGTGATTACCGACACTGGAATTGCTGTTGCCGGTAAAGATGGCAAATGCACTCATGGAGTCCTATTGCACCCCATGAATGGGGATCAACACCGTCCCTCTGGCACCCGCAATCCAGCGGCAATTCCGCCATTCCACAGTGCCTAAAACGGTACCAACATTTGCTGGCTCTACTGGCAGGATACTGGCAATGTTGGAATGAGGCCCACTATCTTGGCTTCCTCCCCAACAAAACCCCTCCCTCGCAGAAGAACTAAGTTACACCCAACACAGAGAACTGTGGAAATGTTTTACTTATCATCTGATATGTATATTTGGAACAACATGTAATGAATATTACATGATCACATACATTGCAGTTGTTAGAATGCCCAGTTCAAACGCAGGGAGGTGGGAATGCATTACACAGTGCAACTCACGGTTGTCCAGTCTCTCGTGTCTGGTGCAAACCCATTCTGTTCAATCACAACTGGATGCCCATTTTTAAAATGGCCAATCGTAAAGCAGCAACTGTACTTTCAAGTAACCTTTCAGAAACTGTTATCATTCAATTGAATATTTCAACGTAGCTCTTGAGCTTTTGAATATGATTTAAATAACACTGGAACTATGCGCATACAATCTTGATCAGATTAAGGATTAGAGGCTCTGGTCCAATTCATCCCCATGCTCTACATGTATGTCCCAGCTGAGGAATGATTTTGCTTATAATTATCCACAATTTCCATATGTCCATCAGTCCTAGGCACAATAGACTGACAAATGCGACCAACGTCCCACAGACATTTATCTATCTTAAAAAGTCTTCAATTAATCCTTCAAAGGAGTTCTGGGACAAGCTTGGAATTGTTTACCCAGACATGGGCTTTCAGTGGTTGTTTAAACTGTCACGTACAGTCAACTTTTCTTTCCAAACACCAACTTGATGAAAGGTTTAAGATTGATGAAAGTTTTGTCAGTGAACAGCATGTCTGAAAGGCCCTCGCCCACCTCAATACAGTGTTTTTCCTGAACCATCTGCTCCTCCTTTTTTGTCTCAGATTATAGATGAGAGCCTTCATTAGGACATGCAGAAACATATCATTTCTGTACTGCACATGTACAGTGCACATCAACAGTGCAAGGATACAAAGTCCTATTTCAAGTTACAGCACCCTGCTCTCAATCATCTGATACCCTATTTCTCTAAAGGCAACCTCTAATATAGCACATTTAATTTATGTTCCTTTCTTTGGCAAATGGCCGACAGAAATCTACTTACTGTATAGTACTTTAATGAGCACCAACATTATGATTGCAAAAGCAAAAGATGGTCTGCCCTCCATTCAGTCTACAATGTACAGCACAGAGGACTCAGAGCACTGTAGTTTATGTTAATGTGTGAATTTAATCCAAAGCTCTCACACAAATGAGACGAATGTTACATTGTGTTCAGATATGATTTATTCAAAACCTTCCAGCCATCACCTTTCTGTTTTGCTAAAGTCACCCCGAGTGGGACGGGTATGCCCAGACGTGGGTCCCGAGTCTGCCGGGCATAGAGACCCAAGCTACTCCTCACTGATGACGCCCAATTAGGCTGAAACATGTCTGGGGATGCTTGTGGTCTCGTGCAGACGGATGTGACCTAGCAGTGGTTTTCCACTTCTGTAATGGCTTGGCAGGCTGAAACACGATGGTCTGGAGGGTTGCCCAGAGCTTTGACCGTGGTTATGATTTATTCAGAACCTTCCAGCCATCACCTTTCTGTTTTGCTACATTGTGTTTAGAACCATGAAAGATTATTAATTTCTCAAATGCATTATAGCTCCTAAAACCCTTTTAAACACTTAACAGCACGGACTTGTATTGAGCAATTCAGTTTAATACTCCCCGGGGGAAAGAGCTCCATCTGTTTGGGAGCCATATCTGCTGGCCAGATCACATTTGTCACTTTGCAGATCCTGTCTGGCCTTGCTCTAATGCTAGGAACCAACCCAACATTGTAGCTGCTCCCAGCATGAGCGCCGCAGTGGAGACAGCACCAGGATATCATTGTCAGCAACATCCATTTAATGATGGCTACTGCCATCAAGAAGCTGGATGCGTTAGCGGGCCATAGAGATGCTTCTTGCCAGGCCCCCACCTTTGGTCCTTCTGATTGGCTAATGCTGGCTACTATTAGGCTGGGAACTCCTGGTGGCAAGCAAAGCCGACCTATCACAAAGGCCTCACACTAAGGCCCTCTTCTGATCCTGACTGGCCCTCTACAACCAGGCCGGTGAGCCGGGGAGCTGCTTGCCTGTCTATCTTAATGCAACACCCTCTCAGTTCAACTCACTAGACTGCCCTGTCATATACGGCAGATTATCCACATCCTGCAACTTCCAACCAGCTAATTTATGAGGTAAGATACCCACCTCCTGTATGCCCTCTGGGACCACTTTTAGCTTTAGCAAGTGCCCGATTTTGGCCGTTCTTCACCATCAGCCCCACGTCATGACAATCCCTATTCCCGCACGGCAACTTGAACACATCTCCCCTTTAATTGTGGCACTAACTTCTTCAGTGCTAGTGCATAATGTTCACCCACCACCTACATCATTCCAGCCCACATTTATGCCCATTGATAACACTGGTGGACCCTCCACAGCTCAAACGAAAGCTTGCCAGACCAGGCACAAGACATTCAAAATCTAACATGCAATGGCTGGTTAAGCCCACCAATCCCTCACACTGAACACTCACCTTGCATTGCTCCTTACACCCCAATCACAACTTTCATACCACCAGCATGCCCACCCCCACATGGAACCTACTCTCAAGCTCAGTAAAAACCACCACTTTCTCATATGTATTCTCACCCACCTGCTACCTTCTCCTGTTCCCATTCCTTACTGATACCCTCTACTCCTCCCCAAATGGCAATGGCACCCCCACATGTGGCAAACCCAACTTTCAGGCTTACAAGGTGATACCCTCTGCTCACAATTGTGCACCCTTCATGTGCTACCATGACCACATTTGGCAAACCCAAATCTGTGGCAAACATGCTAATAACCCTCTTACTCACAATTATTCACCCCCTCTGTGCTACCATGACCTCAGTTCCCATCCAGGCAGAGCAGCACCAACTGATCAAAGGCTCTCACACCCTTACCTATCCACCCAATGACAATATAATCTGTCCTCGAGAACCAGCACATGTTCAGCAGTTCCACCAGATCTTTTCCCCATGATAGGTGAGACCAGAATGAGTAGGCTCTCCTCCCGCACCAGTCCCCCACCGATTCCTGAAACCCCTAGCAATCCTTCCCCACCCTTGAACTCCCCAGCCCACCTCCCTTCCATTAAGCGGGACCTAGCACTTAAGTGTGCTCTTATCAACATTCACAGCTTGGTAGCACATGCCATTGAGATAGACAACCACATTATTGATCACCAACTTGACATGATCACCACTACAGAATCCTGGATGCACAGCGCATGTGTCCAACTTCTTCCTCTAGCCATTCCCCCAAATTAAAGCATCTTTAGGGCTGACTGCACTAGCGCCTCAGGTGGTGGTGCTTCATTGATTGCTAAACCCCTCTGTGTATCTGAATTACTCATACTCCTCTCATACTTGGTTACACAACACTTCTCAAACTCACGATTAATCCTAAAACCACATATAGCATCCTCCTCCACTATGGGACATGAACTTTACCCAACATGTATCCTCCCCTAATCACATCAAATCACATCAAAGGAAGCACCGTGGACTGGGTTCTTACAACTAATGCCACCCTTAACATCTCCCACATCACTCCTATGTCCTGGACCGATCATCAGATAGTAGAATTTGACATATCCTATGCCAAAGCCCTGCAGCCCACCCCAGTACCCACACTCAAACCCATTCTGGCCAGAAACAGTCGCAAACTCTCTCATGAGACCCTCATGCCCGTGCTTCCGTCCTCAGTCTGCTCCTTAGCCACAGATATCACCAGCAACAATGTCTTGGCAGAATTTTACCACCTGAGCCTCCTCTACACCATGTGCTTATATCGCCCCATTAAAATCCAAATCACCCACACCCTCATCAGTCAACCAACATCCGGTTCACTGACAAGCTTGTGAATCTCTGCAGAAGAGAGCTGCTGAAACTTTATGTCTCCCACAAAGCCAATTCCTATAGTACTAGAATTTCCAATGCATGCTCAGATGCCAAGGACCCTTTTACCATCCTATGAGAATTGAGAAACCCCAGCCCATCAAATACCCATATTACATCTCACAACGCCCACTGTACCATCATTCAAGGCGCATTAGCTAATAAAATTGACCTTCTAAGCAACAAAATTACAGTACACCCTCCTCCCGCCAGCCACAGTGTGGCCCGTAGCCGCCCACGGCCTTAACAAGCCCATTCTGTTTTCCTTCTCCCAAGTAGCTCAAGCCACCATCCTGGAAACTATCCAACAATTAACATCATCTAATTGCAAGAGAGACTTCTGCCCTGCACATATTGTCAAACTCTGTGTGTCCATCATGACCCCTATTAGCACCGACTTTCTTAATGCCTCCTTCAGGTCCAACGTCGTCCCTACTGGCGTCAAGACAGCTTGGGTTACCCCACTCCTCAAAAAACCCACATTAGACCCATTTACTGCCCACCAACTATCGCCCCATCACTACTATTCTATTCCTTCTAAAAATAGTAGACCACATTGCATACTCCCAAGTACAAAAGTTTCTTGAAAACTCCATCACCTCCTAGGAGTAAGGCAATTTGGCTTCCGCCCAAAGTACAGCACTGAGACAGCCCTACTTGATCTAAAAATGCAGCTTGAGGCTATACATGACTCTAGCAAACTAACAATCCTCCTCCTCCTTGACCTCTCAGCTGCGTCTGACCTTGTTGATCATGACACGCTGCCTACACCTGACATCACAATTCCATTTCACCATGGATGTCATTTTTATGGAACAAATCTTTCCTCAGTCCGCATACCTCGGGAGTCATCATCGACAACTCAGCAGCGACCCAAACCCAATACCCTTGGGTTTTCCAAAATCTCTTGCTTGTCTCCCACCCTATACAACACCTTCACGAAACCCCTTTTTGATTCCCTATACTCTCGAGGTATGAACTATACCAAATTTGCTGATGACACACAAATCCTCATCCCCCTCTCTAGTAACTACATAGCTGACACTGCTACCATATACAATGTGTACAGCACTGTACAAAACTGGATGGCCACGCACAACCTCTGCCGTAATGACGACAAAACAGAACTACTCATTTTAGGCTCGCCTCACTGCCTCAAAATCTTTGATACAGCCTACTCCTCACTTCTCATTGTTTGTTCCACAATTCAGGTCCTCAATGAGGTCAAAACGTTGGGAGTTCATCTGAACACTGATCTTTCCATGACTAAACACAATAACTCCCTTACATCATCTATAGCCTACACATCCAAATCAATCTTGCTGAGCAGACAATTCCTCTCTCCTAGCAACTGCCTAACACTCACCAGAGCCACTATCCTCAGCAAATTGGACTACTGCAATGCTTTCCTGCAGGGCGCATCAGCCACAAACCTGGCCAAGCTCCAACTCCTCCAAAATAAAGCCTTGCGCTTCACGCTACGGATGTGTCGATCCTACCACATCACAGAAACTCGGTTGTAAGGCTCACTTGCTCCCTTTCAAAGTCTGCATTGACTTCCAGACGCTGACCATTGCTCACTGCATTGCTGCATTCATAAAACATATGAAATAAACTACTTGAACAACAGTATTGCCAAGAGACAGCAGACGTGTTTGCTCCATTCTTAGAGAGACCTCTCTCTTGTCACTCTTCGATTTAAACATTCCAGGGTAGGTGGCCTCAGCTTCATTGTCACAGCCCCTGCCCTTTGGAACACACTACCCTCTTTCATCAGAAATTAATGTGCCAATCCTGCTTTCAAGAGACTTGTTAAAACCTGGCTATTTGAGAAATATGAATAACTCTTCACCTCTCAATTGTTTGTTGCCTTATGAATTTCGGCTCACTTTTACAAACGCTGTGATACCCTCTGGTCTATGCGTTGCACAAATGCACAAATAAAATACATACAATTAAATAGCATATCACTAGAGAGACCAGCACTGTAGTTCAAGAGTTGCAATCCTCACGAGATGTTGTTGTGTTTTAAAGACCCAATGGGGCAGGAGGAGGAGTCAGTTTGTGGTCTAAATTCTGGAGTTTAATTATTGTTATGCCGCTCACTGCAGAGCAAAAGCAATCAGGGCAGGGCTCCTCAAGTCATCAGTCATTCTACATCTTCACGTACATGGGAATCGTGAGCCAAGATTTCAGTTGTATTACTACTAAGTATCCATATTTAGAGTCTCTTTATAAAATATTGCTAGGTTCTTTGTGGAATATCTATAATCAGGTGTTCAGAAACACCCATAAGGAATTGATGTATGCACTCATTGTTAAAGTAATCATTATATTGGGCTGAGAAAGTCCTAGCATCTGGAGGAAACATTGAGTTGCATTTTTTATAATTCTGAAGTATATCTCACAACCCACCTTAGTTGGCCATGCACAGTGGCATACCGACGGTCCGAAGTGCAACAAGATGGCTGTAACAGAACGATGCTAAGCCCATCCCTTTACATTTCCCAGCGAAGGAACAAGAGCATGCAGGCCTCAGAAGAAGGCCAGTTCAGTTGACGCACAGATGCTCTCTTTTCTCTGGGAAAGAGCTATTCTGGATTGGACCAGGGGAAGCACACTAGAGGGTCTCAATATTTTAGCACACCATCATTTGACTAGTAATTAGTCGGTGTACGCTTTCTGGAGGCAGTAGTTACTCCAAAGACTGAGGCAGGGCTAACTGATCCCTCACTCTGATGGGTGGCTCTCCAGTGTTTTCAAGGTCATGCTAACAAGTATAATCACTTGGGTACACCTTTTTGAGATAGCATAGAGGCAGCCAAGAGTTTCTTAAAGAAGGAGGCCATCTGAGTTCACCTTTAGTGAGCCAAAGGAGCAAGCAGCCATCACCTTTTTCTCTGCCAACTCTCCGCTTGTTATCTCTTTGTTTCTCTGAGCACATATATTTAATACCATCGCCAAGTCTGGGCACTCTCTGCATCATGGACACTTTGGAACCCCCAAAGGGTATGGTCTCAACTTGCCCTTCCCGAACCGACCAGGTATGTTGCCTGATATAGAACAGAAAACCCAACAGGACCAGATTATCCTATATAACATATGACATAACATAGCCATAATACTGCAATATTGAAAACCCAGGTCTTGCATTTAGATTATATGCAGCACAGTCTGTGGTTCTATAACATAAATCAAATTACTCTAGTAGCTATAAACTCCCAAATGGGTGGTTGGACCAGCATGGTAATTCACTATGTGCCGGGTGGCCAATGCTTTTTTTCCCTTTATTTTGTACAACTCCGCCAGCCTATGTAAAGACGTGTTTGCATGTGGGATGCAGAGTTGAGGGAAAGGTATGGCTGGGATGTCTTGCAGTGGAGTGTGCAGACAGGCAGTGTCCATCCGTAGTTGATGCTCTATCATAGAGTGTTCCTGTTGCATGCTTCCAGATATTTTATGAGGCCACCGTATGATATTTCTCCCAGATTGACTCACCTGACTCCATGGGCTGGACTTATTGTCCAAATCCAAACATGTTTCCAATGGCAATATGTGCCACTGTCATACTCCAAGGAGTGCATGACCTTGCCGGTTTCTAATTATCAACAGCATGCAGAGGAATCCCTGCAGTGCAATCCTGCACTGTAACCACAAAACACAAAGTTATTCTGGAGATCAAGGTAGGACATCTGGGTGGATGCGTTAATACAAACCTTTTACTTTTTAAAATGTAAATACAAGATTCTCGACAGAGAGGAAAGAGGAAAGAATGAAGGTATAAGCAATTGGATTTGCTTTGTTTACTGAAAGAAATGACTTCACGTGGTTAAAGTACTGATGTGAGGTGGCAGTCGGGCTGGCAATCTTCAGTCTATGCTGGAGTCACATGACTTGGCAGCCAAATTTGCAAAGGACTGGTGAACAAATCTTCTCTTGGCTATTTTGGAGCTTTCCTCTTACATAGTTCACCGTTGCTATGCCAGCAGAGGGGAACCTTAGAAAAGATTCCCCAAGCTGGCATGGTGGCAGCACCCTATTTAAGTGAAAAGCTGCCTGCTACAGTGCTGCTGGAGAGTAGATGTTCTCTTACATAGGTCGCGCCTGTCAGGCCAGCACTGTTTTACATGAATCCCTCAGTACACCCCCGAAACCCCTCCCTCCCTACCATGAAAAGTCAGCACTTTACGCTGTACGTTACGCTTCCAGGTGCCACATCCAGCCATTTTCTGGATGTGAGCTATTGAAAGGAAACTGTGGAGCAAAAGACATTGTTTATAAGGTTGGTGGGTTAGGTGTGTACTCAAAATGTGTACCAGAAAGTACAGAAGGCTAATTTGGAAGTGAGCGATGTAAGGAGCAGGTAGCCTGGGTTTATGCATGAAATGTGTGTATTTCTTTGGAGATTGTAAAATGCAAGGTTTGCTGCATGTGCCCAATATCTGTTGACATGTGTGCAGTAAGGGGGTGGGGCGGATAGTGCGGAAACCAAACAACAACTTTGCAGTGTACACAGTAAGTGTCAGGCATCCCACTGTTGTGCATGTATTGTGTGTATGATATAATATGATGTGCCATTGTATGCTACGGTATTCGTAATGCACCTACACACATGTAGCAAACCACAACAGGGCAAAGAAAGTGAAACATAGGGGGGACAGAGACAATGAACCTATTAGGCCAGGTGTGATTTAGATCGTCCAAGTGCATCGGTAGAGGGAGGGGAAGGTACAGTACATGGGAAGAAGAACAAATGAGAACAAGTAAAAATATAGGCCAAATGTGCCAAGTGTACGGATAAGTTCACACACAAGGTGGTGGATACACTGTTAGGCATACAGGAAATAGTCCTCAAGTGCAGGGTTTGCGAGAAAGCTAGCGTAGAGGTTTGCCTGGCAGGGGGAGGTGACATGGGTCTGACCTCACAGAGTCGTCAGGTCAGTAGTGCAGATTAAGTGTATGTCATGCAGTTAGCTGGGGAGCGAGAACGCTAGTGTAGAGGTTTGCCTGGCAGGGGGAGCTGACATGGGTCCGACATCACAGAGTCGTCAGGTAAGTAGTGCAGATTAAGTGTATGTCATGCAGTTAGCTTGGGAGATGAGCAGAAACAGCAGATTTAAAGAGAAAGACTTTGAGGTTCCCCGCAAGTGTCAAGGAGGCAGGGAGCATGTTGCAGAGGGACGACCCAGGTGAAAAAACACATCTACCAACAACTGTTTTCTTGTAGAAGCGCTTGACCCTGAGGGAGTTGGAGATGGATGGGGGAAGAGCTTGCACACGCACATATATAGGGAGCTAGATTTGAAGGCTTTGTGTTCCCATGGGCCAGAAGGCCTTCTGCATTATGTACAGTCTTCTCTTTTTACTGCTTGAAGGCACTGGGAGCTATTGGTGACATTTTAGTGCAGGACAGATACCATCCCACTGCTCTTCTAGATGCATTGCAGAGGGCGGAGAGTGCAAGGGGGTACATTTTTAAAAGAGCCTGTTCTAATAGTGCAGCCTACCTAAAAGTACAGCTGTGCAGACAATGATCTTTTGGAAAGTTGTTTTCACTGGGTACGATACAATTAATGCTGGTATTCATGCCATTTTTGTACACTTTATGTAGGAGGTGGATTAGTGGGGAAAACATTTATACCATTGTGGGAGGCAAAGCAAGGAATTCCTGTGTCGATATTACACTGTCTGATATGGGTCAATGAGAATGTTGCAAGCACATATCACTAACGTGCCACTTCATGGTAGGGGATGGGAAAAAACAGTATGCTTCTAGAGACCGCAATGGCCGCTTAGTGGCAGACACCGTGGACAGAGGCACTTAGAACACAGTAATACATATAGTGCAGAAACATTTTTGGTACCTTAAATTGGTGATAGTGGTTGCGCAAGTGGATGACTGTGGATGGACACATTTTGAAATCTATTTCCGAAATTTCTACTGGACGTGCTGGCAAGTGACTGTACATTAGCAGGCTGATTTTCTAATGGTAGCTATGAAGTGGTGTGCAGCACAGCTAATGTTAGATGGTAACATATTGGATGACATTAGTGGAATAGTGTGTGCCCATTTACCCATATCCAATCAGGTGGTACTGGACAAAAGACAGTGGAAATGGAAGAAGGACTGATACTGGTTTCATGGGCTGCGGCCCTCGTGCTACTTTGGTAACAGCACGTGCGAGAATGTGTGCATTTTACATTGTTGTCCAATGAACATGGGAGTTTTCGAATTGTCCAATCAGGCACTGTGGGTGTGTTTCACTGGAAGGGGTGTTCGCACTGCTGTACATTTTTCTCTGCATAGTGAGGCTGGTTGACATGGTGAAACCTATTGTGTTGCCTATAGGTGATGCCTTTCTACTAAATCTGCATGAGTATGCCCTGGAAAGAAACGTAGATGGGAATTTCGGGTTGGAAAGATTGGTTGCATTGTGGATCAGTGTCTACAAGCGCAGTTTCGCCAACATCGATGCACTTTGCAAAGACATGGCATGTTTCGGTAGAGGTGACGTGATCGTGATTCACTACAGTAGCATGCACATGGGTTACATGTCTTGATTAGGCTTGTTCCATCAACTAAAGAGGTTGCTAAAGCTATTGAAGATCCTTCACCAGAGCAAAGGTGTTGTTCTCATCGATAACACCACGAAGAGTATGGGACACTGATCATGGATGTTGTTCCAAGCTAGACGCAGGAAGGTGTCTCATTAACAGAAGCATGAATACTTTTTTGTCCACTGCTGGGGTGTTCTTTTGCAACAATGACCTCATTAGTTGTGGAAATGCAGAATTTTTCAAACCAGATGGCATTTCTTTGTTGCCCATTGGTAATGCTGTTTTGTTTGCCCATCTACAAGATGCGGTGAAGTGTTTAGTTTAACAATGTCTGCACAAGAAAACAGAAAATAAAAAAAAATGGAAAAGAAGTTCTTCCTGTAGAAGCCTTTACAAAACGAAAACTAACAAAGCTCTTTTAAGAGCCGCCCACTACAACAAACTTCCCCTACCCTGGTTGCACGTTATGCCCCCACGCTTGCACGCAGCATGAAAGACACATCAGGACATTTTCAGGATGGCGCCGATAGAAATGGGACTATGGAGCCACAGGGATTGCACAATAACATATCTGGGCAGGCTGTGTACGCAGAAGACTATTGTACAGAACTGATACTGTTAAATGCAGACCTCTTCAATGTCATTGGTGGAAGCATGTGGAACTTTTTAACAGTACGCAATGACGACATGCTGCAAAGAAGAAACTGGAAATGTAAGAAGAAATGTTTGTGCTTCATTTGGAGAATGCCGTCGCCGTACTTGGGTACACGCACATTTGTATCCTCCCTTTTTCTGGAAGTTACCAATGACATTGCGACAATGGGGACTATCGCTGCTGCGGGTGTGAGTGCCACCGAGACCCGTTAATAATTTTCACCACTAGTGTGCGTACATAGGCACAGTGACATGACTGGTACTAGTTGCAGATGCAGTGTAGGTGAGCAGATGTGGGTCACCATTACCTGCAGGGCAAACCTATGTGCCGCACTCCGTTACTCAAAAAAGGCGCAAACATATTACACAGCACTTCTACGTGGTGTCTTTTGGGCTGATTGTTGTGAAGATTTTTCACCTGGGAAGCAGCCGTACATTGTTCAGAAACATGCATGCATGTGCAATGGGACATATCGATGTGTTTGTAAGCCTGCCCTTTTCAAAAAATACTGCATGCATTGCTGAACCCTATGCTTTGCCGCTGTCAACGAGTCTGGCTCCTGTTCCCAAAATGAGGGCCCATGCGCACTGTTGGTGTGGTTGCCTGGTCACATTGGCGCTGGTGTCGTAACGCAGCTCAAAAGGCAGATCAGCGACTTTGAGCATGGCACCAATGGAAATGGGACTGTACAGGCACAGGGATTGCGAAACTCTGTGGCCACGGTATGTATATAGAGGGCTGTTGTAAACAACTGATACTGTCATATGCAGAGCTCTTCAATGTTATTGGTGGAAGCGTGTGCAACTTTTTAAGAGGATACAATGTTGCTGTGCTGCAAAGAAGACACTTCAAAGGGAAGAAGTAATCTTTCAGCTTCATCCGGTCAAGGCTGTTGACATCCTTGGGTACAGGCACATGGGTATACTCCCTTTTTCTGAAAGCTACCTATGACATTGGGACAGTGGGGAATGTCACTGTTGCGGGTGACAGGAACCAACATTTATAATTTTTTCCACTACTGCGTGTATTCAGCCAGAGTGAAATGGTTGATGGTAGTTGCAGACACACTGTAGGACACCACTTTTAGCCATTCCACCATTGTGAAAAGTGTAATACACCCAATTTCTTCTACACATAGTTTCAAGAGACACTCTTTTACCCCAGCCTATCCAGGCCTGTCACATGCATTTGTGACATACTACTGAAGAATATTCAGAGCCCCCATGCAGTGTTTGTGTACCATGTGCGGTCCGAATGATTGTATAGAAAAGTGAGAGAAATCTTATGAAAGTTGCTAATGCACTTTGTACAGACCCCCGCCAGTGTATGTGTACCTTGCGAGGTCTGAGTGACTGTGTAGGAAAGTCAGTGATCTTTTATTTGAGCCTTTATGCACCTTTCACAAGCCCCCATTACTGTATCTGTTCCTTGTGAAATTGAATTGCCTGTGTAGGAAACTGAGTGACATATTATGCTTTATTTATTTTGTATTTAGTTATTTTGATTTGTAAAGCGCACTAGCAGCCCAAGGTCATCAAGGTGCCATTGCATCACATTGGCTTAGTTACATGGACTTGTCTTAGTTACATAGGGATACTTGGCTTTTGGTTACAGTGATATAATTCCATAAAGACCTTATACACAATCCAATCATTTGACCAATCGGAACACACAAGAACACAATCAATGTACAAAAGAAAAGCAAATTCAAAGCATAAACTGTCCTAACAAAGAAACTCCTGCTCACGGCCACCCAGCAAAGAAGTATCTCCTTCTTTCTTCCATCAAAGAAACATTGGATTATGAAACCCATTCCATTCAACCAGTACAAAAAGCATTGATAAATTGTGTAGTGAAATTTTAAAACAAACTGCCAAATCATGAGTAGGATAAATGAACATAAGAGTACTTTAGACCACCTGAATATCCACACTTTGTGGTGAAACACGTGCCGAGGACTTTTTCTTGAATAACTAAGGATTGTGTTTTGGAATTATTTTGATGTAGATGTGTTATAATATTTATTTACAGATCGTCCCAAAATCAACATATTTCTGTTTGTTTGCCAGGAGTTGGTATGGGAGTCAAATGCAGCTCCTGCTAACTGTTGAGTGGTAAGCTAGGCAGGCACTTCCCTGCTACAAGTAGCATGTCCATTGCTCCCAGCTCCCCTGATTTTGGAACTGTCTATTGTATGTTTGCTTATATTTTGGCCCCATTTTTCTGATGCTTACTTATTTCAATGTAACATTCCAGTTTGTAACACCAAGTACACTTGTTTTTTGTTAAAAAGTGTAGGCTTTGTTAGGCCTCTAGAAATCAAAATCTGTTTGATGGCAAGGTACTGTTTGCATTTACCTACTATACTATTATCACTTTCTTTACTTGCTCATCTTTACTAACTGACATGTCGTTTCTTTTACCAAGACCTATTAAAATGGTTCATTTTTTAAAGAAGTAGTACATGTGTCTGATCTCATACATTGTTCACTAGGTTTTATCGAGTTCTAAGAATCAAAAGTGATTGCTTAATTACATTGTTCTTATTGACATGTTTCAAGAGGAAAGTGGTTTCTGCTAATGAATAAACTTGTCACACTATGTACACGTCACTCATTTGATACTTCGCTTTATCATGGTGGGCTAGAGGATATGTGATGAAGCCCACCAGGCACTCCGTTCCTGTCATTTCTTGAAGGCCATATGCCAACTGAGGACATTTCTTGTGATATCATACAGTGAAAGTTAATGTGAAATAATGTACTGTGATGTTATGTACTGTCATTTTATAGCGTGAAGTTTTTGTGGCATCATTTCCCATTATGTCATCGAAATGATAGGTGCGATTGTTGAAACGTTAACATCCGTATACATTTTTGGGCACAGAATGTTGGCATTTATGATTTCAGACGACTGTCCGGTGGACGCGTTTTGGGAACACTTCGTTGTGTGCATGTGCCTGGGTGTACTATGCACACTGTTTCCAATTTTGTACACCCTAATAGTGCACATGCACCAACTATTTTGGGAAGATGCTGCCTACTTATAGGGTACACCAGGTGGGATGCTTATTTGCATACCTATCTGTAGGTGGTGGGTGCACGCCACAACCACATTAACATTCCTTTTCATATGATGCAGAGTGGTGATGTTACCAGGACACTGAGACACATATACACATGTCTGCACTTGAAGTACGCACAGACGGCCGTTCCCACACACATTGCCAGGTGATCTACACCATGCAACCATGCAGAGCCTGCTGCCATCACACAGATGTGTCCATTGGGATTGTGTGCATTCTGTAGGGCACTTATCCTTTGCTTTATTGCAAGCATTGTAAGGAGGACTGTGTGCCGCTGAGTCTGAATGCCATTTCAGGAAAAAAAGCATACCACCAAAACACTTACCCACACTATCATTATTAATGTTCATTTTTGCATATTCCAACAACCCATTAGGGAAGGGAAGGGGTAGCACAATTCGATACTTAGAGTGGGAAAATGCGGTTTTGTAGAACTTGGTTGTTAAGGAAGGAAGAGATTGCAGTGTTACTGTCACGTCTCCCATGATATGATTTTTGAGGGGATGGCAGCCTGCGACATGGGGAAGAAGTATATGTGCAGGTGTGTCAAAGCCATTTCATTTTGTCCAAAATATTTGTTTGCACTCAACTTATCATAAGGGTTCATAGTTTAATACCTTAATAAACCAGCTACTATCTATATATGAACAACAGATTTGTTATGTACTAACATCAAAGATTGCACTAAGCGCTTATATGAAATTAAATGACAGTGCTAACCTTATGAAGGCAAACTATTGTTCTTAACTATTTTTATATTGTTTAATTAATCAAATCTGTGATATGAAAAAAAATGGTGAACCTCTGCTTTCTATTTTACGTGGTTTCAGATAGAGTAAGCACCATACTAATTAAGCGGACTGAGAAAGGGGTAGATGATTTGACCTGCTCACTTTTGAGTTATGCAACTTGTAAGGGGGCACAATTGTTCCCCATTTTTGTTACTTTGCCTTCCAGCCTCTCCTTTTTGCTATTTGCACAGTTTCTTTCTTTTGCTATGCGTAAATAGTGTTGTGAAAGGATTGCAGCTTCTACTGCCTTGCTTTCCTTTCCAATATGTTTTCTTACAGAAAACAGAATGTGTTTGCTGTACATGGAGGAATATATAGTACATAATGTATGCCTCCCACTGTGCGTACCAATGGGGTTACTGTACAAAGTCATTCTGTTATTAGGGACATTTCTTTCCTGCAACTCAAAGGTGCTTGGCATTGCCATATTACAAAAAGATAAGTTACACATATGTCCTATTGCATACTGCAACACCTGTGCAATCATTAGAGGCTGTTCTGCTTCCTTACTACATATTACCGACGTGTTTCCCTACGCTCCTGCCAGTTGTTACTCTGCCCGTTACTTCTGTGTTCCCATATACAGTAGCAGTGTGGTACGAATGGTGAAGGGAGATGTTAATTCTGTTGTTGATGCATTTCCTTATGATGTTTCCCAAATGTCTTTCTCCTGTTTGCTTTGTACGTACACACTTTCTACAGCTACTCCATTTTCTCTTGCCATTTTTTGCCATGCTGCTGTTTTCATATATTTTTTGCGTTTGGTAACTGGCACCATTATGTAAGAGAGCAGGTGCCTTGCTGAGCAGGTTGGATGCCACCCAATGTGCGCAACCAGACGCATAGTTTACGGCTGCTGTCTGCATTACCATGCTGCCAGTAGTTTCATTATGTTGGAGAGTTCTTCTTTACAAACTAAGCATATCCTGCTAAAAACCAATGAAATTCACTGGCAAAAAACGTTGTTAAAGGAACGTTATGGTTAAGTTGCACTAGCAAAAACCTATGCAATTCAATGGACACATGTTGTTACAGGAACATTATGGTTACAGGTAAAACCGAACCCCCCCCCGAAATTCGCATGGTATGGTAAGCTAAGCTACCATAACTTGTGCCACCAGTGTGCACTGCAAGGACTAACACCCATGACATCAAAGATGCCATCACAAATCTCATTGATGACATCACTAATGACATCACATGTGCATTTAGTTTTCATGGAAAGCCTCCACAAGGGATTGTTATTTTAATGGTGACAAAAAACTATCAAAGATCATTGGAACAACTACCATGTGAGAAATAGTTCATTAAGCAATGCATAGCTATAGACATGATTGCATTACACAGTTCTTTGCAGTAAGTGAACCAACTGATGTGTAAGTGAAGCCATTGTCTGCACCATGCCCCATAGAAGTGTAATATTCCAAATGTTCCCATGTCACATAGTGACATAATGAATGCTTTCGTTTTACAGTTTTGCATGCTGTGAAACATGTATGAAGTACCTACCATTCTCTTAATAACGACATAATTGCACCATTATACAGAAAACATCACAATACATACAAATATGAGCATAAACAGGGAAACTAAAGTAGGCAAACAGGGAACAGTATTACCAGAAAGTCTTCATACCATACCTGATTACCTTCATGCACAGAAATCATTGCTGTATTTTACGCTTTCTTCTTCCCCTATGTGTATATGTATCATATGGTGAGAGTGAACCCTGAGGAAAGTAGTGCAAGAACATATGACAAGGGTGCCGTACACAAAGATAGAACCATTTTAATTGTTACTTCCTGATTGGTAGTGAAAAAAAAGCACTGGGCCTATTTACGTCAATGAACAAAAAAGGGGCAGTAACACATGTGATGTCATCAATGTGATATGTGATGGCATCTTCAATGTCATGGGTGTTAATCCTTGCAGTGCACACTGGTGGCACGAGTTATGGTTGCTTAGCTTACCATAACTTGCAAATATCGTTTTTTTTCTCGGTTTTACCAACAACCATAACGTCCCTGTAACAACGTTTGTCCATTGAATTGCATAGGTTTTTGCTAGTGCAATTTAACCATAACGTTCCTTTAACAACATTTTTTGCCAGTGAATATGTAGATATATATAAGTTTTAAGATCATTAACTTGTCAAACCACATCTTAACTGCCAATCAACAGAAGCTACTCAGTATGGGCCTAAAGTTCTGCCCAACAGCACATTTTTAGTATGTGCAAACCTGGGTCGATTTTGACCAGTTTGTGAGAAAGTTACGTCTAAAAATGTTTTTCGCCACCACTGACTTCAAGGCACGGAAAATCCCAGCATTGGAAGGAAGAACCGAAATAACCATTTCTGAAATAGGTGTGCTAACTGACTTGTTAGAGCTACAAATAGGCACTGAGGCAAACGCTGAACAAGAACCACAACCAATAGACCTTGAAAAATTAAACATCAGAACGGATTGGGCAGTAAACAGCAAACTAAAACAAACATCTTAAATTCACTCCTATGACAAATATGGGCAACAACACCAAGGCTTTTCAAACCTTGGTCATTGAAGACCTAAAGCAACTTAGAATACAAAGAGTACACAAAGCGATAGACAACCTTACAATCAAAGACAGAATGGCCGTTAAAGAATTACATGATCTGACCAACTGTGTAATCAAGCCCTTAGACAAAGGGTGGACCATCGTTCTAATGACCCACGAAAATTACATCAAAGCAGCATACAAACAATTAAATGATAAAAAATGCTACAAAAGAGTTAACAAAAATCCCACAAAAGAATTACAATATAAGGTTAAAGACTTTGTAGCCAGTTGGTAACATAAGGGCATCCTGACCGAATAGAATTGTAAATTCTTGCAGACAACGAACTCCAACACACCCCCAACATACTTTCTCCCCCAGATTCATAAGAATACCAAAAAAACACTGGGGAGACCTATTGTATCATTGGTAGGTTCTGTTTTGGAGAATATGCCCAAATTCATAGATGAAATACTCTTTCCATTTGTCTCCTCATTGCCATCTTATCCCAAAAATACCAAGGACTTCTTATCCCATATAAATGACATTCCCTGGGAATCCAATTATATGATGGCCACAATGGATGTCATGTCATTATGTACGTCTATTGGTCATGATTATGGCAAAAAGCATGCAAACGATATTTGAACACAAGGTCGCTTAACTACTATGAACACACACAAATGATCCTCGAAATGATCGATCTCTGCTTAACCAACATAGTGTTTGTTTTCAATGAGGAATATTTCAGGCAAGTACATGGCACTGCCATGGGCACAACATTTGCCCTGTCTTATGCAAATTTAGCCATGGGCGCCTGGGAAGCCACAGAGGTCTGGTCGGAACAAAATCAGGAACAAATGGAGAATGTCGTCATCTGGCTCAGATACATAGACAATTTATTTATAATTTGGAAAGGAACTGAACAAGGTTGGATGGAACTAGTGAAACTGTTAAATCAAAATGAGAACAATCTCAGGTTCACTGAAACCCACAACTACTCTTTCATAACTTTTTTGGATGTTAATTTACGAATTGTTGACCAATCATTGACTTGTGAATTACACAGAAAACCAACAGGCTCAAATACGCCATTGCACTGGAAAAGTGGACATCCCAAGAGCCTAATCTGGAGTGTACCTTATGGTGAGTTCATAAGGATAAGACGAAATAGCTCCACTCTGGAGAGCAAAATAACAGCCAGGGGATTCAGATGACAATGTTATCCAAAAAAAGTTATAGAAATAGCATATCTTAGAGCCAGAAGACAGAACAGACAAGTTCTTCTGGTGGAAAAACAAACAACCACGTAAACAGAAAATGAACCAGCACGCCTCATACTAACTTTTGATAGCCAGGCGTCAGAGGTCAGACGGGTAATACAAAGGCACTGGAAAGTACTAACCATAGACAAGGACATTGGAAGCACACTGAAAAAGAATCCTGACATCAGTTTTAGAAGAAATTCTTCAATTAAGGACATGTTGGTACACATCTTTATGCAAAAAGAAGAAGCTTCAGATGCAAATACATGGCTGACAAGCAGAAGGAAGGGCTTTTATAAGTGCACAAAATGTAACATTTGTAAATTTACAAAAAACTGGGCCACTTCTGAGCACCCAATAAGAGGAGTGACTGTGGGTATAGATGAGAATATCAAATGCGAAACAGAGTATGTGGTATACATACTGTTATGCACATGAAAAAAGTGGTACGTTGGAAGTACTAAATGCAAATTAAAAAAAGGGTTCAGCAACATTTTAGAGCTATTCAACATAAAGATGCCAATGATCCATTGGCAAAACATTTTACTGGCTATCATGAGAGCAACATGAAAAGTGTTTTTTTTTTTGGAATTCGCACCATAGAGAGTGGCCCAAGAGGAGGTGAAAGAGAGAGAAAGCTTTGACAATATGAGACTCGCTGCATCCTTGATTTTGAAACTAAACAGCCCATTGGACATAATATAAACAAAGAATTATAGTCTTTTTTAGGATATTAGCAGTAAATGCAACAATTGTACCAACTCCTTAATAATGACTGGTCACGTTTTGTAGGGTTGCTGTATGTTTTTAATTGTGTGTAAACTTTTTTACGGGTGTTGTACAAACATTATGTGTCACAGGTGCAGGGTAGTTAAACATCTCCAAGATTGACACCTTTGAGGGTAACTGATTATCAAAAGGAGATAAACATGTTGGATGTGATCTAATTAAGAAATTGCCTTGCATTTTCCAAACATACCAGATTAGGGCCAGATAATTGAAGCTGCAAGCACTATGCATATAGTACTTTATCACTATGCACTTTATGACAGTAATAGAGAAGGACACCTGTCCAGTCTTCTTTATATACTAAGAATAGGGATATAAAACCTATTCTGCTAGCACTATGCACTTTATGGTAAAAAGTTTGGTGAATAGTTTTTATGCACAATGTACCTTATGCAGAAAAATACAGCACTTTGCACCTTTATATATGGTATTTTTGGAGAACACGGAAGGATGGTGTAATTTCCCAACAATGTAATAGTTTCATTACTGAAACTGGTATAGAAGTTCCGCAATGGAATGACAGAATTTGCATGATGCACTTTATATTTGCTATCTCTGGAGTAGGAGTAGTGAATTATGAATGTTGTTCCACAACTGCATCATGCAGTCGACATTTCCCTAAGCTGGTGGGAGATCGATTTACAGGGGACCTTCCATTTCATGTGATAGCTGGAGGCAATATCATGTAGTTACATGTAAAGAAGAAATTCAATACTCCTTAGTAATTAGTTGCACATATGGGGAAAAAAGTGGACAAGTGACAATGAATTGAGCAATAGTATGATAACGATGGCAAATATAAGAGAACAGCTGATGTATTATAACATTTGTTATTGCGACAGCCCATATTGATCACTGAATCAGGGGTTACATACAGTTTGTTTTGAATGTATGGTGGGTATGAGGCCCATTACAAGATGGCCGCCAAAGCTTTAGGACACATGAGTCCTCACCAAAAATTGATTTGGTGTTCTGAACTGAGTCCATAACGTACTGGAAGGTGAGTGCTCCTCAATGACTGGCGGTTTATATATATATATATATATATATATATATATATATATATCCTATCTATAAAAAAAAGAAAACAAAATTAGTAATTAGTAAACACACTTTAACAAACACAATTTAAAACACAAGCTTTTATGACCCTCATATCTTGTATGCAGTGCATCACATGCACTATATAACATACAACATTTGTTCATAAAACACTGTTGTTCTCTTTGTTCATACTAATCATTGGGAAAAAAAATCCAACTTTGATTAAAAACAATATTCAAACATATAAAAAAAAACTATAAAAACTACCCCTACAATAAACAAACAGGGATATATAAAGTGGGTAACAATAACCAAAGAATGTTAAACTGGGTGGTTGCAGGACAGAAAACGGGAAAGGTTAAGTAAACTTGGAGAATGAGAGAATACAGGGTGGGATAATTAAACTTGGAATTTGAGCTGCTGTCAGTGGCAACAGTTTTACATCCATAAAAAAGATAGGTGTGAGCAGTGGTTGTGCAGAATAACACTCCAACCATTAAAGGTGCTGCCACCAACAGTCAGAGACTTAAAACACCTGCAGCACTTGAGCACTCCATTTCAAGAAACATCACAAATGCTAGAGAGCTTCACAAAGAAGGCTTAAACTGTCTACAGATATGCTGCTCCCATCTCCAGCAATAGGACTATTTTTGAAAATAGGTTGGCCTTTCACGTCAATCTGGTGAAAGTTCCATGGGATGATGACAACAATGCAACTACAACAAAATACAAAAATAAAAAATAAATAAAATGAACTTGCAAAACACCATCAATTGTACTACCTCACAGAAAACTGAAAACAGCTAAGATTTCCGCATAGCTGTAAGTGCATTAAGATTAGAACAAATCCAACCAAATAAACCTTCAACTTCACTAACATGAAAACGCAAACTAAATGTCTACATATAAAAGTATTTCATTTACAAATCTAAATTTGTAGGTCCAATTCAGTGAAAATTAAAAAAGGCATTAGAAATTACTTGCCAAACAATCACAGCAAATGAAAACAGTGATCATGAACACCATCTGATAGCAGTGGTTAACTTAACTACCAAACACAACACTGCAAATAAACCTTCAAACATGTAAACATTGACACATACTTTCACATCAGCCACACTCATAACACATAACAAACACTGAAACACAGAAAAATCAATGTTTTCCCCACCCAGCATCTTTCATAGCCATGGCTATTTGGCGCGGCTGCAGATTTTGCTTTGTAGCCGCAGCTACGTGTACATATTTTTGTGAACCCAAAATCAAGCTAAGCTGGCCTTTGAAACTTCAAATGAAATAAGGGAACACCTAAGCAGATAGAATACAACACACACATGAAATTCTGCGCTGTATCATCCACATAACAACATGATTATTGCACAAAAATGTATGGTTTATAGACGTGGTTATAAATATAACCGTGCATACAGATACAACCAATAAAATAAAGAAAAGTGTTAATGTGCCTACGCATGTGCTTCTTCATAGACACAATTATATAAAATCCCTACATGGCTGTTTGCTAGTAGCAGCGGCTATAGGAAAAAATAACAAATAAAAAAATGATTTTCACTCCCCCAAGCTCCACACAAGTGTCCCTAACATGCCTACCAGCCCCCCCCCCCCCCCGCACTCAAATCCTCATGGTCCTTTTCCATTCTTCTTCTAGTCTCTTCCAATTAAACAAAACACTCAATGCATCCACAAATACACAACGTGCCATTTGCCGGAATATAGCCGCGGCTGCAAGGGTTGGCAAGTTTACCCATGGGTAGCAATGCGGCACACTGAATGGTTGCTGGATAGCCGTGGTTTAATATCACAGTCATTGTTGTTGCTGGGCATGATCCTCATTACACCAATCACTCCCCTTTTGTATAGCCTCGGCTATCAGAATTATTTTTTGTAAATACATCTGAGCATGGAATATAAATTACAAAAGCGACAGTAGTGATAAAATGGTACTTAAAGGTGTCAATACAATAAAGTAAGTTATTTAAAATAGATGATGACAAAGTACATAGTAGGTCAGGTGGATAAAGTTCAAAAACAGGTAAAAGATGGGTTGGACACAAACAACAATGAGAGTATAGTGAATAGAGAGTTCTACAATCAGAAGGACAACACTTCTCAAAGTGATAGCTTTTATTCTTTCCAAAATCAAAATCACTAAAGGAGGACTATATTTACTAACCAAAATACAAAAATGGCCAACACATTCTGAGTGTAACCTATCACAGACAAAAACAGAATCATAACAGTAA
Organism: Ambystoma mexicanum; assembly: GCF_040938575.1. Classification (NCBI taxonomy): domain Eukaryota; kingdom Metazoa; phylum Chordata; class Amphibia; order Caudata; family Ambystomatidae; genus Ambystoma; species Ambystoma mexicanum. The sequence goes on along the minus strand of NC_090935.1, from coordinate 1,077,173,299 downwards.
CATCAAACAATTACACACACCAAACCACACACATTATAGATATGTTATCTTTAGAAATTCAAACTAGGAATTATTTTCCTGGAAACAGAAAGACTGCAGATATCATAGATGGTTTGAAAACTATGTGGCTGTTTTGGTTACTGGCTTTTTGTGAGAAACAACATATTAACAACCTTGGTTTGAGAGATTTTACAATTTCAATGTTTGGATTGATGGAATGCATTGGTTGCATGTTTTTCCCATATTGTTCAGTATGAAAAGTACAGAGTACCCGGACATCATAATAATTCATTTTGATGCAATGATCTGGCTAATGGACGAAGTGTGCCCTTACTTTAATGATCAAAGAATACTTAGAAAAACAATTGGACCTTTTTCCCCACAATGGGCCTCATTACGAGTCCGGCGGCAGCCAGCCATTTTTTCCGGCTCGGTTACTGCCGGACTCGTATTACCATTCCACCTTCGTGACTCCCGGAATTATCAGGGCATTACGATCCTGGTGTCCAGGGCATTCTGGAGGCGGAATTCGGTAAATCTCCATTGCCATTGAGTCTCATAGGACTCAATCGGAATGGGGAAGTGGAAACACTGGCACCATCTCGTGATGGTGCTTGTGTTGCCACGTCCGCATGTAGGTGGGCAGTGTTAAACCCGCCAGGTCAGACCTGGCGGGAACGCCACCTCCCGCCTGCAGGGCTCAAGATTGGGCGGTCCGGAATTAACAGTGGTGGCAGGTTTACTGCCACTGTTTTTTCCGGACCGCCCGACCCATAATGAGGCCCGATGTCTTTATCTTTTCAAATCTGACTCAGAGGCAAAAATGGGGATGAACCAGCAAATTTAATAGTAACATTGAAACATCATGGAGAAATGTTAATAAAGTAGTTTCCGCATTCATGAGAGACCACAATCAATTATGGGTTTCAAACAACAGCATACAGGTCTACATGGCCAATTTCTATAGACATGATGGAGTACACCTAACCGATGAAGGAAATAAGGTGTTCCTTCATACCATCAAAACAGTACTCCAAATGTGCTAAAATACTATAATCAGTGCACCCCAAACAGTCCTTTTAAGGACTATTTATCACATATAAATACACAAATACAACAGAAAAATACCCCAATTTCTTTTTTTTTTCATTATAACTGCAGTTAGAATCAATTGACCATCTTATAACTGTGGTTACAAAATGTTAAGTTAAGGGGGACTCGCTTCAAGGTTTATATTACAATAGAAGTTAAAAGACCAATACAGTAAAAGACTGCTCATGTAGTTATGTAAAGGTAGATGAAGATAAAAAAGCAGAGTAGACAGTAAACTAGGTGGAGACACATTTAATAGGTATACTTACACAATACATAATAGCATTGGTGAGAATACACAGACTAAAACACAGTGTACATGCATCTAAAACTAGAGTAGAGTGGCTCCTTTTTGTATTGATTTTTTAAAACAATTTTCTTCTTTTTTTCTCCACAGTCTCACATGAAAGAAAGTCTGAAAACACACAGCCAAATAGATAACACTCCAAAATACCTACCGTGTCATTGACCGACCAGTGATTTTTCACCCACAACATCGCAATACCTATTAAAATAACTTTAAAAAAGAAATAAAACACAGATACCCCAAAATGTATAGCCACAGGCTCAAAACTACTCCTAACCACAGGCATCTAAAACAAATGCTTTCCTGCCACCCCAGGCCCTCAACAAGCTCATCCCTCATATGTGCCAGCTCCCGCCACTCCCCAGATAGCCTCCTCAACTGCCCTGCCTTCTCCCTTTTCCCCCACAACACACTTTGTTTCTGTGACATAGTTTGCTTTGAGATCAGATGCCAGTGCCACAGATGTCCCTTGACGTCATCATGTGACCGCGCCCGTGTAGTGTGATGGCCTGCCAGGGAATGGTGGCCATGCTCTGCGGACAGTTTAAGAAACTTTTAGATAATGTTAAAAAACATGTTATTAAAAATGTTTTTTATCCCTGTTTTTCTTGCACCTGTCCCCATTGTATCCAGCAATCATCCCCATGAAATTCCCAATATATAAACGAAATACACTTTGATGAAACTTCTCCCCCTCGCTTCCCTGATCATCATTGTACAGAAATTCCAATTTCTCCCATTCATGTTTCTCATTCCGATATCCCATCCCTTTTATAAATAAATGCATTTTTTATACTATAAAGATCTTGTATAGTGTTCCGTCTTTTTTTTTTTATTTAAATCCCAATTAATAGTCTGTGGACCATATGGCTGTTTGTGGTGTCTTGTTTACAAAATAGGGTGTCGGCAGACAGCACGCTGTGTCTGCACATGTCTGTTTTCGCATCATGAATTTTTGATTAATCTGGCGGCAGCACACCAGTTCTATGGACAATCGCACGTGTGCGCCCTGCTGATCCCACCAGATGGGTGTCCGCGGATATCAGTCAGTGCCACAGATGTCCCCAGACGTCATCATGTGACCGCACCCGTGCAGTGTGATGGCCTGCCCGCAATTGGTGTCCATGCTTCGCAGACAGTTCAAAACTGCATTTTCAGACAATCTAGGGTGTTTCAAGTTCAAATTTTATCCTTGCAGAGCTCCTAGAGGCAATCTTAGTTGATCTTGCAATTTTTTACAACTTTCCACTGCCTCTTTTCGACGCGGTAGTCCATGAACGGTCACGCTGTCTGCGCACTGTTCCTCTGAAGTGACACCCCCATCACTTTTCCTCATTCTTAATCTGGCATTCCACGAGAGAGCACCTGCTTTGCAGATCTGTTTTGGAGACCTTGTTTTGTGGCATCAGTGGCATCTGTCATGTGTTAAGGATTGCAATCAGGTGACGCACACCTTAGTCTCGGCCCAGAATGTAGCGTGCAATTGAAATGCTTATGGTATAGATTAGATTCAATATTGAAAGGATATACCACTCATATCACACACCCTTTTCAAATATCCCAGGTCACAATGGACCATGAACCAGGCTGTTTGATAAAATATAATATTTATTTATTTATTTGAAAATTCAAAGAATCATACAATTTTTAATATGGGGTAGCAATCACAAATGGATAATAAGAACAATAGGAATGTAAGCAATGCACTTGGTTTAACCTTCTATTGACACAACTAACAAACACCAGGGAATAGGAGCACTTTTTGATTTTAGGTAAAATAGCACTGGAGTTAGAATTTCCCTCTGCAAGATTCACTCAAACCACAAATAATCAATTCTAAGTGGATGAACAGAAGCAGCAGGCAATCAGGAATGACAAATAAGAATCATAATTTAAATTTGGCCTCCCCTCCCCAGAAAAAGAGAGAAAAACGGATTTCAAAGCCTGGCAATGCCAAAATGACACTCGGAAATAGATGAATAAATGAATGAATGTGTGTAACTGTTTTAAAACAAAAACAATTCTTTACTGGAGCAACACTTGATAGATACTAGCAATCACAAGCAGTGGATTGAGCAAAAGCATACAATTTGAAATGGAATGGAAGATTGAAAACAGTTTTTAATCAAAATGACACGTTGGAAATTTAACACTTTTGCAAATCCCGCCTGAATTTACCAAAACGTTTTTTAATAAAAACATGTGAAATTTTGTAAATCGATGCAGTTGTTGTGTTGGGGTGTAGCTGTGGATCATAGGTACAATATGGAATTGAAATGAGGTCTCTAGCTGTTAAATTGAGTGAGTTGTGCAAGATCTTGTGAGGTGCGTTTTTGAGAAAATGAAGGCGCGAAATAGGAACAGAAATCAATTTTGACAAGGAACAGTTTTACTCTACACTTGGGAATTCAGGGTAGGCTACCATACTTAGACACAGTAAACCCTGCGGTTGAGTCATTAGTTCAACCCTAGCACCTCCGCGCCCGCCCTGGCAGACCCAGTCCGATCACTCCAAACAGGATTTATAGCTCAGGATTTTGCAAGACAAAATTATTAAAGATGTTGGCGCTCGCACAAGAAATCAAAGGCAGGGTTCCAAGAATGATTTTGACAATATTACAATGATCAGGATAAGGATAGGAGGACTTAGAGAGTGGAACTAAGGACAAGGCAAGTTAGGCTATGGTTGTCTATGGTTCCTATTGATACTCACAGTCCACTTTTAGTTTGGATTTTGGACAGTCAGCGCTTCTGGTCGCCACACAGATATGGTCTAACACAGGACAGCTGGACAAAATCAGCGGGACAGGGTCAATTGGGCAGGGACTGGATACCAAAGGATAGTTCTTCTGGACTGGCAATTCTGGTTACTGGATACTATAGGTCATCAGGAGAGCAGGATGGCAGCAGCGTGCAGTGAGTGGCAAACCAGGTTAATTGAGGATGCTTCCCAAAATACCACAGCATTTCCCCTGGTTATTGGGATGATTTTAGAATTGAGGCCTAGCTGAAGCAGATCAGCAATGCTTGGCCATGTGGTTCGGATCTGGAGTTTGGATGGATGTATGTAAGATGAAGACAGGAACAGACAGAAACAGAACGCTGGTGTAGGAAATCAGGAATCAGTGTCAGGAAGCAGTGGGTCCCTGTGTGTTGTCAGGGGCTCTTATTTATAATGCCAAGTGATATCATCACAGTATATTACAGGGGCAGGCATTACTACATACACACCTAACAATAGGATTGGTAAATGGTAGTAATCTCCACCTTGTTCCCTGCTGGTTGGATTTCTAAGGGGATGATGTCAGGTTTATGAGGTGAAGTTTACAATGTCTCAACACTCCCACATTTACTTTACTTAAATTCCGACTTTGCCAAAAACCTACATTTCTTTACTTGCAATCTCTTGGCAAATTATACACATAGGTTACATATGATGTGCAGCACAGATTAGTCCAAACCTCCAGTCTGTGAGACCTTGTTTCGTCTTTCTGATACATTTTGGTAATTTGACACATTTAGATTTGGGCTAAAATTCCACAATTTTATACACAAATGTGAATTTTCCCGAGGGATGTATGTACAAAATCTTATGTTTGCCATATTAATACTTTTCTGGGAATCTGCCATATTTCGTACTTTCTGTTCCCCATGTGGCAACGAGTTCTTCCAAGTTTTGAAAGATGGCCCACAAAATTAGATTTAAAACTGCACACTTTTAACATTTTTGCTAATTCTTGTTACAGAAATAAAAGTCTTTAAAGTTTCTTTATAACATAGTCTCTGGCACCAAACGACAGTCCCTTTGCTACTTGATCCTGTTTTTTTTTCTTCCTTCAACTGCAAGCAGCTGGCATTTCCTTCCAGGCAAGGGGATTTCTATTCTTAATTGAAGGTTTTATTGCCCTTTCACACTTGACAGATGACTTTCCCATGACTGCTATTGTCCCAGCCTGGAGCACAGACAAATATCTGATGAGTATGTGAACTTCCATTGTCCTATCCCATTCAACGTTTTTCAAGCTGGCACTTTGCACCTACGTGTCCTGTATTTAGGGTGCATCTCCCTTCCTTGGAGGAGTTTCAGGGCTGGCAACGGAATAGCAGGTTTTCCTGAGAGTTTGCAACTCCAGCCTATGTGTTTTAAACTGTTTAATTTCTTACTTTGGGTCTTGAATTAAACAAACCTACGGCAGAAGATTTCCTATGTGTGTATTATCATTACTAACATAAATCCTTTAGATGGCTAAGTAAGCAGGCTTTCATTAACAATTGAGTTTTAAACAGGTCATTTTTTTTCTCTTCAGTCAGCACAGCCCATTTGTCCACATGTGTTAAAAACTGCTATAATTTCTGTCTGTAATTCGGTTTGCAGCTCCTCAGATTGCAGATTGAAGAAATAAACGTGATTTCCCGTGTGAGGGAAAAATTAAGTTGCTTTTGATTTCTCTGAGAGTTGGATTGCCTGGGCCTTTTTACTCACAGTGTTTTCAGAATGACAGGGGGAATCGGCACCAAAGCAGGATTTTGGAAAGGGTGAAAATGTTTCATCTTGAAGGGGAATTTTGGGATTTTGCAGCAATGCAGTGCTGCCGGTTCACTTGATTCCATATATATGTCTCAGAACACACTGGAATGCTCCTGCAGTGTGTCCCCCGTTCCACCCACCTGAAATGTGGGTGGTATGACAATGCAGCCATTGTTCTGTTGCTGCCAAAACGCAGTTTTGAGGTCCTGGTGTGCACAGGAGCCAGCAAAGCCAGGTTGCTGTTTCTAGCACAAATGCAGTTCAGTGATGTGGGGCAATGCATTGAGTGGGTCAATATATACCACACATGGCCATCCCTCCTACCCAGACACCCCCACCACCACCACCATCACCATCTGGAGGTTCGGGAAAGATGAACAGGCAAGAGGATGCAGAAGAGGAGGAAGAGGAAGATTAAGATAAGGTAGAGGCAGTGCCTACCTCCAGCACCCGACGTGAGTCCTGGCTGTGTTTTCTTTACCACCATTGGGGGTGTACCAAAGGCTTGGGCAGCGTAGGTCAGATGCACTGACTGCAGGGATGTTCTCAGTCATGGAAAATCTGGGCTATAGACCTACAGGACCACCTCCATGCACTGCCACTCTAGATTCAACCACTCGGGTGCTCTAAGAAAAGCTGTACCTTTCTCAGGGAGAAGCAGGTTGATGGCCTCTACCCCATCTCCCTCGACTGCTCTTGCCACCACTTAAAATATTCCTCTGAGGCAGAGGATCCCTGCAACGGCCTCACAGGCCATTCAGAATGCTGTTGACCCTTACCTTTCGGGGGTCACAGTACTATGTTTGTAGCGCGAAGAACCAACCTGCAGGGGGAAGCAATTTAAAAGTGCTTTAGAGGCTGCGGTCAAGGAGCACAAAAACATTGCCACCTACATTAAATGTAAGGAACACTCTTCACCTTTCTATGTCTTCACCTTCTTTTCAGCAGCATTTTCATATAATTTAAAAAATGCATATGTGCATGTGTAGCAGCACTGTGTGTATCTTGTTTATAAAGCAAAGTAAAAGGATATAGAAACAATGTGTCAAAGATTTTTAAGTGGCACTTGGTGTGTGCCAGTTTAATATATTGGCAGTTCTTGCATACTTGCCAACATGGCCTATTCCCAAATATAGCTGCTTATCAAGTCTTGGTTTCTTTCCTTGCATTCTGTAACTTGTAATGCCACTTCTCCCATCAGACTACAAGTCGCAGAATGCAAAAAAAGAACAAGCCTCGACTGCAACATTCAAAAGTGTCACATTTTTATTAATGAAAATGTGTTGTGCGTTTACAAATATTTAATTTAAAAGCCTTTTCACGACAGTTGACATATGCATATATACATTTACAGCAGCACTGTGTGTAACTTACTTGTAAATCAAAGAAAAAGCAGATGCAAAATATTTGTGCAACATTTTTAAGTGTGTGGAAATTTAATATCTTGACGGTACTTGCATACTTGCTAATGTGACCAATTCTAATAGGTAGGTGCTTATCCTGTCTTAGTTTAATCTATGCATTCTTGGAGTTGTAGTCAAGTTTTTAATGGAAAAACTGCAACTACAACTCCCAGAATACAAAGAAAAAAAACAAGACTTCATCAACACCTACATGTTGCAATTGATCATGTTGGCAAGTATGATGATGATATGATATGATATTATATTATATGAAATGGCATTTGTAATGCGCCTATAGACAAGTGTTTCTAGGCGTGACGGGACAAGGGAGGGGGAAGAGAGGGAAGACAGAGACAACAATCTTACTAGGCCAGGTGACATTGAGATCACGCAAGTGCAGTGGAGGGGGAAGGGGAAATTGGGGTTAAGGGGGAGGGGACAGTGCAGTACATAGGATAAACAGTAATAAATAAATAAAATAAATAAAAATAATAGGTAAAAAGTGCAGCCAGCTTGTGGCAAGTGCAGGGGTAAGTGCAGACATCAAGTGTCAGGAGCTGGTGTGACTGTAGGGATACAGAAACAGCTCCCAAGTGCAGGGGCTGTCTGGGAGGCAGTGCAGCTGTGCAGCTGTGCAGCTGGTGGGGGAGGGGATCTGGGCCCGAGATCAGAGAGTAGCCAGGTGACCAGTGCAGTTTCAGTCAGATGTTCAGCAGGGGAGATGAGGATAGAATGCAGAAGCAAAGAGGAAGGTCTTGAGGTGCTTCCAGAACCAGAGATGGTTCTCCTCAAGTTTCAGGGAGGCCGTTCCAGAGGGAGGCCCCGCCGAAGAAAGAGATCTACCACCAACTGTTGCTTGGAGAAGCGACAGGCCCTGAGGGAGTTAGAGTCAGATGAACAAAGTGCTCGAGAAGGAAGATATTTAGGAAGAGAGAGTTGAAGGTATTGAGGCCCCAGGCCCCAGAAGGCCTTGTTGACAATGCTGTGGGTTTTGAACTCAATCCTCCCAGCCACTGAAAACCAGTGCAGAGATTTCAGTCCTGGAGAGATACGATCCCTTGGCTTGAGGCCAAGGACGAGTCTCGGATGAGTTGCAGAGGGAATAGAGTCGAAGCAGGCAGATTTAGAAAGGCTGTTACAGTAATCCAGCCTACAGAGTACCAGATCACTGGAGACAGTGAGCTTCTGCGACAAGGCGAGGAAAGGAAGAATAGCTCAGAGGAGGTGCAGCTAACAGTGTGACTTCTTAGAGATGTCAGAGATATGAGGAGAGGAGGAGAGTGTGGAGTCGAAGACGACCCAAAGGTTTTTAGACAAGAGAGGAGAGCGAGAAAGTGATAGGAAAGGAGGTAGCAGGTATGCCAGTGAGGAAAATCTCAGTCTTACTGGCATTAAAGCAGAGGTCATTGGCGGCACACCACTCCTGGATAGTGGACAGACAGTCAGAGATGAGAGAAGGAGAAGAGGTGGCGAAAGGGAGCATGACAATGAGCTGAGTGTCATTGGCATAGCACTGAAAGTTGGGGCAGAGAGCGCCTATGCAGTGGGCAAGAAGTGCCGGGTATTGGTTGAAAAGCCAGGGAGAGAGGTTAGAGCCCTGGGGAACACCACAGGTAGAGATAGAGATAGAGTAGAAGAAGGACCCAAGTTGGACCTGGGAAGGTCAATCGGAGTGGAAAGAGATCAGCCAAGCTAGGATCTGATCAGTGATACCCAGGTTATCACGGAGACGGTTGAGCAGAATGGCATGGTTGACCGTGTCAAAGGCAGAAGAAAGATCAAGTAAGATGAGGACTCTGGGGGTATTGGAGACACGATTTGAGAGCAGGTCTTCATGGATGTTCAGGAGAGCAGTTTCCGTGCTTCTGGCAGCTCTGAAGCCAGACTGATGGTCATGGAGACAACCAACCAATTAATTGTGAAGATCAAGCTGGGAGATGGCCTGTTTATCCAGAGTTTGCCCAGGAAAGGGGTGGTGGAGATTCAGTGGTAGTTAGTAGGGAAGGAGGGGTCAGCCGAGGGTTTCCTAAGATGAGGGTGCAGAAGGGAGTGCTTCAGTGGGGAAGGGAAGACTCCAATGGTGAAGGAGTGGTTGCAGAAGTCAACCAAAGCAGGAGCAAGGGTGTCAATGTGGTCCCTGATGGTTTTAGAGGAACAGGGAAGAACTTGTTTTGATAAGACTTTCATAGATCAGACTTGTCTAGAAACCTTGTCTGGGGAGAACAGGGGAAAGGCAGAGAAAGAGGGAGGAGGGGTGGCCACAAAAGGGTCAGAGGAAGAGCAGGGAATAGAGGGAGAAGGAGGCGAGAAAAAGGGAGAAGACAGGATGTCCTGAGTTTTAGAGATGAAATAGGAAGCCAGGGCCGTGCAGAGGGCCTGGGAGGAATCAGGAGAGGTAGAGACTGCAGCAGGATTGGTCAGCTCCTTGCAGATTTTAAAGAGTTTGTCCGAGTTGTTGGATGCCGCAGAGAGGTGGGCTTCAATGAGGGCTCTCTTCTTGGTGCAGGCAGAGAGCCGGTATTGCCTTTGGAGCAGGTGTCAGGACAGTTAGTCAGCGGATGTACAGGAAGCACGCCATTTCCTCTCAATCACCCAGCACTTGCGTTTAAGGGTGACGAGGTCTGAGTCGTACCAGGAGTTGCACTTGGCTTTGAGCTTCAAACAGATCCTCATGACAGGGGCAAGAACATCAAGAGTATCAGATATAGCAGAGTGGAGCATAGAAAGGGCTGTGTTAGAGTGTGAGTCAGCCAAAGGGGGAGGGGAGGTGAGAATCTGGCAGCGAAAGCCTCAACTAACACACACTTGATGGGTCGGATAGCCGAGAAGGTAGGTGGCAGTGCTGGAGTTGGCTTGGCCTGAGGGGGGGAGAGAGTGAGCTGGGAGGAAAGGAAAAAGTGATCACTCCAGGAGAGAGCAGTGGTGAGAGGGATAGAAAGGGCAAGGTCTGTAGAGATCAGAACATCCAGAGTGTGCCCTGTAGGGTGAGTCAGGCCAGAGGGGAGGATAGGGAGAGTGAGAGAGAGTTACAGAGGTCACCAAAGAGTCCAGAGGAAGGACAAAAATCATTCAGGTGGATGTTAAAGTCTCCAATAACAAGGAGTTGAGTGGTCGAGACCAGGAGGGAAGAGGAGAGGTCCGCCCACTCACAGAGGAAGGAGGAGATCTGACCAGGTGGTTGATAGATGGTAGCCACAGTAAGGGAATGGCTAGGAGAGAAAGACAGCCTTCAGAAGAGGCATTCAAAAGAGAAGTAGGCCTGCGTAGGAAACACAGAGGCAGGAATCCACTCTGGGAAAATCAGGGCTACACCCCTCTGGAATGGTTGGACCTGGGTGTGGAGAGGATCTTGTAGCCCTCAGGGAGGAGAGTGTCAACGCTCATGACAGAGCTTTCTGTGAACCATGTCCCTGTGAGACCGAGTAAATCGAGGTCAAGTTCTTCAAGCAGGTGGCAGATGTCAGAGAAGTGTTTGACAACTGAGCGAGAGTTTAGAGTGGCAATATGGAGAAGGTTGCCATCCTTGAAAGACTTTTGGGTGTGGGTACAAATACAAGGTATGCCCTGAAGAGCTGTAGAAGAAGCCTGAGGTGGGCAGAAGAGGAAGGAGGAGAGGGCAAGGTAGCCACAGAGGAGACAGCAGTGAGAGGCAATGAAGCTGTGGAGGGAAAAAAGGGGACAGCAGGAGAAGGAAGAACATTGATAAGGCGCAGGAAGCGTCTATCAAAGAGGAGACGGTTGGCCTGAGGGCCTTGGACCAAAACAGTACCATTTCGGTAAACATTAATGATGACTTTAGAGGAGTCAAAAGAGGCCAGGAGGGCCTCCCAGCGTGTGCCACCATTAATGGGAGAAGAAGAGAAAGGAGAAATCAGAGAGACCATTTGAACACTCGATAGGTCTTGCAAGGGAATGACAAAGAGGATTTTGGTGAGGGTTTGTCTGGAGAAACTACTGGCATAGGTGTCAGCGATAAGGAGGCCTGGGTTGGAGACCAGGATGTTCTTTTTAAACTTCTTCCTACCAGATTAAGTGGTGAGAGCAGGATAGTGGACAGAGAAGCAGTTACAAAAGCTAGGAGAGACATAGAGCTCCATAAAGTAGGTAGGGAGAGAGAGAAGAGGAAGGGGGAACGAGGGGATTAGGGGTGGAGAGAACACTAAGGAAGGACACAAGGAGGGCTGCAAGCAGACAAGACAAGGAGAGACAAGACAATAATAGACAATTGAACAAAACAACAAGGGCTCCGACAGTAGTAGAACAGTTTGCTAGATGAAAGCTTTGCTAAGAAGGCAAAACCAAAGACAACACTACTTTCATAATGTAGTTTAAACACCAGAGACAGCACACCTAGTTCTGAGAGTCCTGTGTAGTGGGAGAAAGGCCTAGGTTTCACAATGCAGTTTAAATACTTTCACAATGCAATTAAATAAAAACACACCTAGGTCTGAGATTCCTGTATAGTGGGAGAAAGGCCTAGGTTTCACAATTCAATTTAAATATGGCCAATAACCATAGTGTTAACTCAAAGTGGCACAGGCTAATAATCACACTATTATTGTGGTGTTGGTAAGGTTGCTTTGTGGCAGAGTTTTCAGGCTAGAGTGATGGCTCTGTTCCTCACCTGGGCCACTCCTACCTTACTAATCGCTGCTGGTTGACGGCTGGCCACTGGCTTCCCCTGACACCTGCAGAAACAACCTGGAGCAGCCTCTGTGGGAGTCACCCTTTTCCATGGGCCCTTAGTGTCAGTTAAGAGGGGCAATCTGGCCTATCAGGGAGGGGGCAGGCTGGGAGGTGGGAGAAGGGTGGGGAAGGGGAAGTGAACATTGAGAGGGTCAGGGGAAATCAAGGGTGTACAATGTTGCTAGGGCTCAGTGCTGGTTAATCAGGTGCAAAAATACTAAACCCAGGAATGTCTTTCACATGCAGCACTCACCTCTATACGCCTGATGTAAAGTGACGATCACAGTGAGCTACAGAGGACTAGGCAAGAACACGTGGAACTAATGGCATATCAGGGGTGGGGCGTGGGCTGGTAGGTGGGAGGAGGGTGTGGAAGGGGAAGGGAACCATTAGAGGGTCAGGGGAAATCAAGGGTGCGCACAGGTGCTGGGGACTCAAAACGGGCTAATCAGGTGCAAAAATTCAAAGCCCAGAAGGGTCTTTCACATGCAGAACTCACCTCAATATGCCTGAAGTAAAGTGGCGATCATGGTGAGCTGTAGAGGACTAGGCCAGAACAGGTGGAACAAATGGCCTATCAGGGGAGGGGGGTGGGCTTGGAGCCGGGAGAGGGGTGAGCTGGGAGCTGGGATAGGGCTAAGCTGGGAGGAGGGAGGAGGGTGGGGAAGGGGAAGTGAACAACACGAGGGCCGGGGGAAATCAAGGGTGCACACAGGTGCTGTGGGCTCAACGCGGGCTAATCAGTTGCAAAAATTCAAAGCCCAGGAGGGTCTTTCACATAAAGCACTCTCCTCGATACGCCTGATGTAAAGTGGTATGTACTGCCAAGATATTAAACTTCCACACACCAACTGCCACTTAAAAATGTGCTACAAATCTTTTCCATCTGCTTGTCTTTTCTTTTCCAAAAATGATACACACAGTGCTGCAATACATGCACATCTGCATTTTTTAACTTTCATGAAAAGGCCACTAAAAAGATTTTTTTTAACAGTCAGCATTTTCCATTTTTAATTCCATATAATTGTCATACTTTCCAACCTCACTCATTACATCCCCTACACTGCCACCATTCTCCATCTGCTCACACATGTGTGTATACCACCAAATTACTTTTCTTTACAAACCTCTACTATAAGACACTAAACACTGCTGCAACAACAATACACCATTGCATTACCACTAGGATGCGCTATAATATTCTTTAAAAACACTGAAAAATATTACAAATACAAGACACCACAAATCAGCCGCACAAAAATAACCTAGATATACAACTTTTTCTCACCCCCATTTTCGCCCTGTCTCTTCTAATGTGCCAAACACATTAGAAGGAAAAAAGCACAACCCCTCTTCAAAACCTAAAATAAAAAAAATATACAAATAAAAGCAGACCTAAATCTACCTATGTTAATATAGCCACAATAAAGCATTCCAAAAATATCATTTTGCAAAATGTTCTTCAGTTTTCTTCACAATCTTATAAAGACATCTGAAAAGTCACAATCTATGCTATGACTGCAGAAGAATTATCTTCAAAGGTCTAACTGACAGCGCATTTCTCCTAAAGAGACAGTTGTTTATATTAATGTTAAACACAATGAAACTACAAACTAAATGAATCAACATATTACAAAAAGTACTTTTAAATATGCACAATGTCAATATACATACCTTTTCAAACTTCTGTGAAGGTGAAGGATGCACACAAGCAGCAAAGAACCATATTTCAATGTAAAGGCTTATAAACAAGAGCAAAGTAACCCAATTGCCATAGACATAAATGAGCAAGGGTATGAAAATATTGAACTATGAAATAGTAGGAGACAACATTGTGGCAAATGAAACCCTTATAGAAAATACGTACCAAACAAACTTTCCAGCAAATATTCCTTCTGCCCAAACAAACCATCCAGTGTACAAATGGTTATGCAGGCCAGTGTGTAATGTATGCCAACAATCCTTTAAATCTTTATGACAATTCCTCAGTCACTATGAGATATTAAAAGACAAAACTAAAATGAAATCTTTACAAACCATGGACTCTTGTCAAGTGCACAGTGACAGTGGACTTCGAGGACATACATTAGCCTGCATTTAAGAAACTGCTTACAAAAGCACCTGCTACCACATTAAAATGGTAGCAACACACCATTCCGCTATACGGAATCATGTGCATAGACTATACTATGCAAAGGTCCTGCTCTAGTGCTGCAAAATTTAAATAACATTCTTCTACATGGAACAGCCAAAGAATTCCTTCGAGAAATAGAGCACATCCAAAGTAAAAACTTTAGAACTGAAGCTGACTTCGAAAATTCAGTAACTACAGAAAACATTAGTGAAAACCTCACAAACATCAACCTCCTAACAAACACATACAAAAAAGAAATAGATAAGTTACAAAACACACGTGCTGAGATGTCAGACCAAGTATGTGCAACACTTTTTATGAAAAGAGCACTAAAATAGTAGATATTACCTACAAAATAGAGGACAATGGGCCTCATTACGACCCAGGCGGTAAGTTACCGCCTGGGCCGTGACTTTACCACCATGGCGTAAACTACGTTTACGCCATGGTGGTTGGCGGACTTACCGCCCCATTCCGACCTAGGCGGGGCGGTAAGTCCCCAATCCCCATTTACCCTTCCCCATTCCCATTTTTGCCCCATAGGGCATAATGGGAGTGGGGAAGGCGTTAATTACGCCACCGTAAATTACGGTGGCGTAATTAACTCCATGGTCCCTTAGCGCCATGGATTTTAACACCTGCTAAAAGCAGGTGTTAAAAGCACCATGGCGCTAGGGGACCTCGTAATTGGCGGTAAGGGGTCGGCGCAGCTAACGCTGGCGTTAACCCCTTACCGCCAGGGTCGTAATGAGGCCCAATGAGAAATCCCAATGGTTGCAATTAGCTTTATATCTAACAGCAGAAAATAAATAAAAAATAACTGACCCCTCAACAGTTTGCACATATTTAAATACAAAGCTTGACAATAACCAAATGCCATCTCATGCTATCACTAAAACTTATCATTTTCCCACTTCCAAAGGTTCTGTAACAACTTAACTTGTGTGAGAGCATTATAATCCAACCAATACACCAATTTCAAGCAATAATATGCCTGCATACGAAAACAGCAAAATTGCCTCCATCTGAGTTATTGAAAGTCATCAGTGGCAAAGTAGTATATTTGCCATTAGATCTTAAAGAAAATGAAGAAACTCTAAGAGTAAAAATGCCAATATCAATCTTTGATTGTACTAGCTAATGGTGTGCCAACAAAAGACCAAAAAATGTGAGAACAACTAGCCGACTTAAACAAGGTTAGACAAGCCCTAAAATATCTGAAAGAAAACAATGAATACCACAAAGATATAAACAGAGGAAAACTTAAGAGAAACCACCCAAATAACTCAAGATTCACCAGCAACTGGCCAATTGTACGTGTACCTCGTGTTACTGCAGCCAACATTTTAGACAAGTGTACAATCCACCCACTACACTCCAAAGATACCATTGAAGATGCATTAGAAACATATCAAATGCATCAAGCTAAAGGATCCCCAATGAGCCTGTGGGAAAAAAAAGTAGAGCACTTCCTTTTCCTCTACTCTTTCCAATGGGAACAGGAGCAAGATATTGTGAAAGATCCACACAAATTAGTGCATCAGAATATCACTCTTTACAAATGTATTCTGAAGACCCCAGACTGATATGATATAATATGGCATTTGTAACACGCCAATACACAAGTGTTTCAAGGTGTGAAGAGGCAAGGAAGGGGGAACAAAGGGAGGACAGAGACAACGATCTTACTAGGCCGAGTGACAATGAGAGTGCACAAGTGCAGGGGAGGGGGAAGGGAAAAGTGTCAGGGGAAAGGGGAAGGGCCAGTGCTGTACATGTGATCAAAACAATAACAATAAGTGGGCCAGCAGGTGTCAGGTGCAAGGGTAAGTGCAGACAGCAGGAGTCCAAAAGTGCAGGTAGGGGGACTGTAGATTTACAGATACAGACCCAAGTGCAAGGGGTATCGGGAGGAAGTGTAGGTGTGCAACTGGTTGGGCAGTGACCTGGACCCAAAATCAGAGGGTAGCAAGGTGACCAGTGCAATATCAGACAGAACATAAACAAGGGAGAGGATTCAGACAAAATGTAGAATACATGTTCCATCTCCTGTTCAAAAGTGAACTAACAACTCTATGTTATGGAGTTTCACACACATGGATAACAGGCTGTCATTTGTTAAAAAATTTCGCTTCCCAACTGCTTCAAAAAATAAAAGACAAAGATGATGTTTTGCAGTCAATCCTAACAACTCTCTTGGCAAAAATGCGTGGTACAAAAGATGACTGGTTTCGACGTCACGCAAATGTACGTTGTATGCTAAGGAACCTGGTCCATCCCACATGGTGTGTTACTTTAAGTTGTGCATAGTACGCATGGGATGACTTGCACAACTTCTTACGGACTGCAAATCATCTGACAAAACACAGTCACAAAAATTGTACTGCTTTGGTGTAAAATTCCTGTCCGATAGAGAATGTGAGTGTTACAAAGCTTGAAACGTTTACAGGTACAGCTTAAGCATGATCTGAATGACACAATCCCTAGTAAGAATGTTTGTTTTGTCCTCCCTATGTATTCCCTCCCTTGTCTTGCCATGTTGGCTTTAATTGATATGATATGGCATTTATAACACACCTATACACAAGTGTTTCCGGCTACAACTGCAAATAACTGTTTGTAGGAAAACACTGTATTGTTTTAGGAGATCTCCTATAGTTAGCTCCAGTAAAAGGACAAACTATTTTCAAAACATTAGAACACAAACAATGTCGTAACACATTCAGCAGCATTGGAAATGTAAACATCTCGCAACATTTTAATTACAGAGAACTAACTCAAAACATGCATCAATCTTCAGACGTAACATATGCTAATTTTTAGAAAAAGCATTAGAACTGTTATGCTTACTAAAGATGCAAAATACATCTTAAATATTAGACTAATCTTGAGCTATATGGGTGAAACACATCTGGTCCTGAGGTCATGGAACAAATAACTCAACAAAATATAAAATGAATGTCCTTAATGCCAACTGTTGCAAGATCTAGTGAATTCTACAAGACAATGTTAAAAAAAAATGCAACCCACAACAAACATCAGCTCCACAGACAAACTAGAAATGCATGACATGACACTCATTATGTTTGATCATGCAACACAGCTGAATTAGAAAAAGTAATAACTCTGTGTCTAAACAACAGAGTAATTCTAAATCAAAACCTTGACCAGGAACAAGGTTTAGTCAATGGAGCAATTGGCCCAGTTCTTGGCTTGCAAACATATCCACATGATAACAACATTCAGTTTATGAACATCCACTTTGGCAAGCTTGCAGAAGTTAAGAAAATTGGCTGAACAGTAGCATGTTTCTTTCTTTTCAAAGATATATACATATTGTTAGGTAAAGTTTGAATGCAGTACCCTCTGGCAACGCTACAAACAACTATGACTGCAAGCAAACCAATGGTCCAGGAGTTGCAGCAGGTGTCCTCTTCAAGCTCTTCTTCGGATCATTCATCCAATGGTCGACTCTGCCTTCCAAACCAAAAGACTCGCCTTTTATTCAGTTCTCTCCCATTCATTCCAGCCTAGCTGTCACTCACCCAACAGGTTGGCTGTTCTTGCCAGACAGTCAGCCAGCCAATCACCACAGAGTTCATGTGGGTCTGCTAGGAGACTAAGCACAGGGAGTTTTGGGCACCTCCCTCACTTCCTGCCTGCCCCAGGTACTCTGGAGCCAGAGGCGGGCTTCACTCCTGAATCACAGAGAAAATCTCTAGAAGGACCTTTCCACAAAGAACTGGTGAAAAAAGAAGACCACGGACCATTTTGTCAAAGATGGCTCCTGTGCCATTTTGAAAAATATGGCTCCCGCAGTTGCATTACCGGAGCCGCGAACGCTTGTAAAGATAAACCATGGTAGTTCGAAAGAAAACCACTGCCACCAGACATTCAGTGAGGAACATAAAATGTTATAAGAGCAGCTAGACAGAGGAGATACTAAGTAACCCCTGCAGCATTCCATTGTACTATGAAGTTTGTCAGACTCCATAACCAAAATAACACAGTGAATAAAAGCACATTAAAACACACAAGAGAGTGGGAAAAAGGGTCACACTCTCTCCAGGTTAAAAGAAATCAAGTCCTCAAAATCCAGCAATGTTGCTGGGGGTCTCTAAGGTGGAGGGAATTGGCACATTTCTGAGAATGCTCCTTAACACATATGCATAAAACTATTCTCTCTATCTCTTGCATATGCTGTTACTATTCACAAATCTCAAGGTCTAACGCTAGATCATGCATTGATTGACAGCACAGTCTTTAAAGATGGTATGAGTTACGTAGCACTTTCACATCTGCGTACAATCAATGGTATATTCCTAGTTAACTTTGATGCAAAGTCAATGCTGGCATCCCTTTCATCCTAGAATACAACAGGATACGTGCACTGTACACCCCCCTCTATATATGTACCCTGTACCTAAAATAAACTTTCAAAAGAAAATCACATCTGCATTCTGTACAAGGGATTCTTATTATAATGTTGAGAAAAAAGTGTCAAACATCATTGGAATAAATATCAAGAGCTAATTAGTGCATTAAGCAATGCATTGATATAAATAGCATTCTATTATGAAGTTCGATCCAGTATACTATGGTACTCACGCAGAAACATAGGCATTGTCTGCAGCATACATGATGAAGGTACAATAAAGGTACAATATTCATAATGTTGATATGTTGAATAATGAAATTATAACTGTTTTCTTATTAGAGTTTTGTGTACTGTGAAATATGTAATAGGTAGCTAACAAAACCCACGTATACCATAATTGCATTATTACAGACAAAGCACAAAGACACAATAACACATACAGATATGGGTATATACAGGGAAAGTGAAGTAAGCAAAAAAGCAGAAGTAGTAGCAGAAACAATTCATAACCTAACTGATTATCTTTATGCAAATAAATGATTGCTCTGTTTCATAGCTGCTATTTACCCTATGTACAGGTATCACATGATGTGACTGGACCCTAAGAAAAGTAGTGTGAGTACAATGTATACAAATATCAGCATATACAGGGAAAATACAGTAATAAAAAAAAAACAACAGAACTATCAGAAAGTGCTGATAACTCTACTGATTATCTTCATGCACAGAAAGGATTGCTGTTTTTCAAGCCTGTGTCTTCCCATATGTATATGTTTCATATGATATGACTGGACCCTAAGGGAATTACTGTAAGAACATACTTGAAGGATAAGTCTACAAATATAGTACGTTTATAATTTTTAGTTCCTGACTGTTACTGAAGAAAACCATGTCGCCTAGACATGTCAGTAAAGGAAAAAAGAGGGAGACAGACATGTGATGTCATCAGTGATGTCATCAATGACATTTGTGATGTCATATTTGATGTCGTGGGTGTTAGTCTTAGCAGTGCACGGTGGTGGCGCAAGTTATGGTTGCTTAGCTTACCATAACTGGCGAATTTCAGGGGGTTTTCGGTTTTACTTGAAACCATAACGTCCCTTTAACAAAGTTGTTTCACTGAATTTCATAGGTTTTTAGTAGCGCAACTTAGCAATAATAACTCTGACTTCATGTACAAGTAACATAAAACATACTGAACCCCCTCTACTGAATTTGATGTCCTCAAACTCTTTTAATGTCCGCGTACATGTTCAGACAACAGCACCACTACCCAAAAAGTCTGGGGGGTATGTGTAATTGTTATATCATAACATATGAACATTTTACAAATTCACAACCAGCACACATATACATTATATGTAGTAATAAATAAGAATTGTAACCCATATATATAACACACTAACCATTCATTTAAATACAATATGTTCTAAAATGGAATATGCCAAAAGAAGAAAGACAGGCTTCCAACATGATTACCTCACAGAAACTCCACATCTAAGAGCAACAGCAGATCTACAGACCACTCAGAACACACCTTCCCTGAAATAGTAAGTGTACTGCATTTTACTCATATATTTGTAAACTTTCTGTATTAGATACAAAAAAAAATGATATGTTTTTTTCCCACAGAAATGTCTTGTACTCTGGAGTGGCTAGAGGAGCATTTCCCACGTGAGGACATGTCAGGAGATAATGAATCTAATGGTAGACACTTTACTATATAAACCAATTAATTAATATTATTTTATATACATTTAACATATATATTTTTTTGTACAGACCATACAAAAATTGAAAATACTAAAGAAAACGCAGTATTGGATAAGACTCTTCAGCACATAGAAGAAAACATTGACCTACTCTTGGCAAATTTTAATAATTTAAAAAACTTTGTGGAGGATCACTTCAAACAAACAACTACATACCACGTCCCACATGTACCTGTCCCCCCTCATCATATCCCACTCAATTATCCCCAAACGCTCTCCATGGACCAAAACGTTTTGATGAGACTTCCATCCCTTCTTCACCTCATATAAATCCTATTGAAACCCCCAATTCTCCTGTTTTGTTTCAGTTTCTGCCTCACCTTCTCTGTCATAAATTTAACATACATGTAAAATAAAGTACGATTATTATATTGTGTCCTAATTCATTTCTTGTTTTTTTTTTTTAAAAAAAAAAGCAGTTGAGGTGTCCGCGGACAGCGCAGGTGTCCAGAATGTCCATGAAGAAATCAAAATGGAGGTGTCCTAACAACAATATATCTGTCCGTACTGTTCGCAGGCAAGTTGAAACTGTTCTAAGAACACAGGCTGTGTCCTAAAATGTTCGTAAAGAAACAAAATGGGAGTGTCCTGAGGATGCAGTGCCTGTCTGTATTGTTCGCAGGCAAGTTGAAACTGTTCTAAGAACACAATCTGTGTCCTGAAATGTTCGTAAATAAACGAAATAGGGGTGTCCTGAGGACACTATACCTGCCCTTACTGTTCGTAGACAGGTTGAAACTGTTCTAAGAACACATAAAGTGTCCCTGGATGTTCGTAAATAAACAAAATGGGGGTGTCCTGAGGACGCTATGCCTGTCCGTATTGTTCGCAGGCAAGTTGAAACTGTTCTAAGAACACAGGCTGTGTCCGAAAATGTTTGTAAATAAACGAAACGGGGTGTCCTGAGGACGCTATGCCTGTCCGTACTGTTCGTAGGCAGGTTGAAACTGTTCTAAGAACACATCAAGTGTCCCGGGATGTTCGTAAATAAATAAAATGGGGGTGTTGTGAGGACGCTATGCCTGTCCGTATTTTTCGCAGGCAAGTTGAAACTGTTCTTAGAACAAACGCCTGTCCTTAACTGTTCGTTTCACTTGTGACGCACTTTTAATCACTTCAGGACCCGAACAGTGTCCGTAGAACACCAACGCGCATGCGCAAAACAGTTTCAGTGCATTTGGTGTCCTGCGGACACCCGCTCCCTTCGCGAACCTATTCGCAAACCTATCATGTGACTGCGCCCACAATCAGCGTATGTTCTGATTGCGAACACTGTTCGTCTCCCCAAACAATTTAAAACTACATTTTCAAGTAATCTACAATATTTTCCAATAAAAACTCACCATAGAACAAGACCCACATAGAAGTCTGCGGACAGTCCGCGGACATCTAAAACTTTGGGGTGCTACCCTATCATAACCATTGCAGTTTTATCTGGGAGGAAGTGCTGGCTCTGAAAAGAGCCTTTTCGTGGTGTTTGTTTGTGTTTGAAAAATTTGAAATGCTGAACACCCACTACAAAATGGATGCTGTAATTCCAAAAAAGGTTACAATGCATTTTGTACATTTCTCAAAAAGATCTGATTGCCAGCATAAGTAAGATGGACTCCATCTCTGCGAAAAATGTATGTACTACGAAACATAATATTTTCATTGTGAAAAGAGGAAATGCCAAAATCTCTTAGAAAGGCACTAACAGCCTTAATGACATTGCACCTTGCTTTCTCCATTTGTGGACCGAATGAAGAAGAATGAAGCCACATTTGTCTCTGCGCAATCCGTGAAAAAATTACTTGAGAATTTGGAAACATGTCCATGACCTTCCCAAGTCCTTCTTTCATTGCAAATTGTAAAGAAATTCCAGACACATGTCCTAAACTGTTCCCTCCACAATGAATTACAATTATGTCTGGATGTTGCCCTGTCTCCAAAGTTGCACAGAGAGGTAGCAAGTCCAACCACTTCATTCCACGTACTCCATGCCAGTGCACTTCCACATGTGTGATTCCAAGATCTACAGCTACTCCACAGCTTTCTGCATGCACCTTCAACCAATGTATCCACGAGTCTCCCAAAATCCAAACAATCTGTTTTCTGAAACACACAGCCATAGCTGTCTGTTCTTCTCTCAGCAAAAAGAGTATCTGAGAAACTCTCTCCTGTCACAACACACCCACTAAACTTTCCTGACCAATCTCTTTCTCTGCTCATTCTCATTTGCATGGCTCCCCAACCCAAAAATCCCTGGATGTCACACCCGATGTCCGCGAACTACCGCCATGTCTGCGGACATATTGTAACATGGACAGTCCTTCTACCATTTCCTTTTCACTTTCTGTGCCATTCCCTCTTTGGATATAGCTAAGACGTCACATGAACATCCAACAATCACATCCAAGACCTCTACATCTAACTGCATCATCATAGATCAGCACTTTAAATGTACTGTTAATCTCTCTGAGTACAAGTGTCATATCATTGGAAAGCACCTTCTACCAGAAATACTGTACAAGTCTCCAAGATTTCTACTTGCACCTGCATGCATATCCATATGCATGAAAACAAACCACAGGTATGCATATTTTCTATATAGTACATGTACAATTTTTATGGATTCATATAAACAGATTAACTGACTTTTAGCTTGTATAATCTATAAAATGAATTTACTGTCATTTTTTCCATCTCCTAAAATCAACTGTCACTTCCAAACCTATCTGCTATTTAGTTTCTTTTTACACACACATTTTCAAAGCATGTTGAACTAACATATTTAAAGTACAATATGAAGAGTTAACATACTCAAACAAAATTGTATGCACACAGTATGTTCAAAAATCAAACAACAATACTTGTACAAAAACATAAACATTTATTTACTTATGTTTATATACTGCGCAAGCAGCACATGGCATTGAGGCGCTGTTACTTACAAGAGCTTAGTTACAGAAATAGTGGTATTCAGTGGTGCATTATGAATTCCACAAGGCATACAAATTATATTTCGGTTGGTACATTTAGTAATTACAATACAGTTTATGCATTAAGAACATATGATATGTATTCAACTGCTGCGACGCATCTTATGTGAATAAGATAGTTTTCATGTTTTTTTGAGGAAGGCGCTGAGGGTCAATGTCAATTAAAAAAATCAATGTCTAAATTAAAAACAGTGCTATATACAAACACAATTACTTATTTGTTTCCTTTACTATTGCAGTAAAGACCATTCTCCTGAAAAGAAGCAGCCGAATTTGAAGTACAAAGAACAACTAAGAAGAAACCTGCTCATTTCAGATAAAAAGTAAGTTGAAAACCACCATATTATTTGTACTATTATTCAAACACACTGTAAGGTTAATTCATGCTATTTCTGTGCCTAGAAATAGAGATTGTGCACCTTTCTGTCTACAAATCCTCATTTCTTAAACAGAGATTTACAGACAGAATGACACACAATTTCTTATTTTTCGACACACAAATAACCAAACTCAACCCCTAGAATTTTGATATTATAGAAGAAACAACTGTTTTAATTGTATACCATTAGATCTACTATTTCTACTTCTCCACACCTCCAGCTTACTTTCTACTGTCATCTGAACCCCAGTTTAGTAGCACATAAATTCAGGAATACCCATCCCAACTAGCTGTAGTTGCCCAATGCACAATCACACATCATTACATACATCTTTATCATCTTACTCACACACTCATGCACACAGCACACATACATTAAGAACACCCCAACCCATACCTTCTTTATTTTTTTCAACAGACCCTAAAGAATGCCTACCAAAAATCAAGTCCATAGAAAGCAACGGAGAAGCAGAGCAAATGAAAATAGAAGTGTCCAAAACAAGCATCAATCTCTAGCAGAATTTGTAAAAAAAAGTTAAAACAAAACAGCTAATACAGTCATTATTTAGCGAAACAAAACAAGCTTCAAGTACAGAAACTTTGCTTCCTCTATCAAAATGTAAAAAGAACCACAAAACAATTAACAAAAAATCAGCTACCACTATAGATAAAACTGCTCCTATAAATCTTGATATAGTGCAAACTAAGCATACCAAAAAAAGTATTTTAGCAAAAATGTTCCATCACAGAGTCCTTCAAAATCCTATAAAAACAGGAGAGAAATCACGTTCAACCCTTAAAACCTATTGTAGGAAATTAATCTTAGAAGCGTTGATAGACAGTGCAATCCTTCTCAAAAGAAAGTTATTTATTTTAGTGCTAAACAAAATGAAACCACTAACAGAACTAATGACTAAATTACAAAAAAGACTTCTCAATAAATGAAATGTCAACAGAAATAACTTCTTACGTATCTGTGGAGGTGAATGGAGTCACACTACAAGCACAGAACCATACTTTAATGAAGAAGCATACAAACAAAAGCAAAGAAATACAATTGCCATACATAGCAATGGACGAGGTTATGAAAAAGTTAATAATACCATAATGGAACAAGAAATACTGCTTACAAAAATATCCCCAGAAAACTTAGAATTACCTCTCCATTCAACTGAATCAGAAGGTCTAGTATACAAATGGCCATGCACGTCAATGTGTAACATTCCCAAAGAATCTTTAAAGTCTTTACGCCAATTCCTCAATCAATATGTGAAAGGCAAAGACAAAATCAAAATTAAACTACTGCCAAAATATGGATACCTGTCCAGTGCACAAGTACACAGGACTACAGGACTACAAGGACATTCATTGGCCTGCATTTCAGGACCTACATGCAAAACCACCTTCCATTATATCAAAATGATATCAACACATCATTCAACTATAAGAAATGTAGTCTATAAACTGTACTATGCTAAAAGTCCTGCTTTAGAACTAGCCAATTTAAATAACATTCTTCTACATGGTACAGCAAAAGCCCTACTTGAAGAAATCGACTATATCTAGAAAATGTATTTTGGAAGTGAAAGCCAATTACAGAATGAAATAGCTTTGAAGCAAATTAGCAACAATTCTATGCATGGCAACCTTCTACTACACACATACAAAAAAGAAATACTGAAATTTAAAAGTACATCTTCTGAAATACCAAACCATGTGTGTGTATGTTGCCATAGAACTTTTTATAAAAATAACAAAAAAACTGTAGACCCAACATACAAAATAGAAGACAATGAAGATTCTAAATGGTTTGAATTAGCTCTCTACCTAATGGCAGAAACCAAATATGAAATAACTGACCCCTTCATAATTTGCAGTTACTGCAATACAAAACTTGACAACAACCAAACTCCTTCACGTGCTATCACAAATCATTTGGAATTATTTCCACTACCAAAACCCCTACAACAACTGAATTTATATGAGAGCGTCATAATTCAAACAGTGCACCCATTTCAAGCAATAATACGCCTTCAACCAAAAACAGCAAAATTACCTCCCTCTGAATTAGTGAAAGGTATTCGGGGAAAAGTAGTGTATTTACCATTAGATCTAAAAGAAAATGTGCACACTCTAGGAGTGCAACATCCAATGGAGCAACCTTTAATTATCTTAGTAAATGGTGTACCTACAAAAGACAAAAAATATTTGCAACAACTGGTAGATTTACATAAAGTTAGACAAGCCTTGCAATATCTAAAACACAATAATGAATACTTCAAAGAAATTAATATAGAAGAAAACTTGAAGGATACCACTGAAATAATTCAAGAGACACATGAAGCTGGTCAATTTGAGCTCCTAGATCCTGCTACACTATCCAATACTTAGACCATTATACCATTATACAATTCACCCATTGCACTCTAATGACACCGTAGAAGATGCACTAGAAACATACCAAATGCGTCAAACAAAAGGATCACCAATCAGCATATGGGAAAAAAGTATAGAAACACATGCTTTTCCTCTACTTTTTCCTACTGGCAAAGGAGGAAGGTACAATGATAGACCTATTCAAATAACGATACATATTCCACCTACTCTTTGAAAGTGAACTTGCAACTTTATGTTACGGAGTTGCACACACATTAAAATCAGGATCCCACTTTCAGAATATGTCAGCTACATAATTATTACAAAAAGTGCAACAAAAAGATGAGGTTTTACAATCAAATATTTCAAATCTATTAGCAAATATGCATGGTACTAAAGAGTACTGGTTTCGACGTCATGGAGATGTATGTTGTATGATAAGAAATTTGGCCCACCCACTTGGTTTGTTACATTAAGTTGTGCAGAATGTGCATTGGAAGATTTACATGATTTCCTACGCATATCAAAGAAAAACAAAACAAACATAGATATACTAACACCTGGAGATCTAGACGTTAATGTTTCAAGATATTTTCACCATCGCTTCATTGCTGTTCCACACTTTATTTGTACTAAAACTGCTCGTTCCCTCGCAGAAGTGCAACACTTCTTTTGGAGAAAAGAATACCAAGCCAGAGGAGCACCACATATCCACATGCTTTTATGGATTCAAGATGCTCCTACATTTGGTCAAGACAGTGACGCCACTGTTTTACAGTTTATTGAAAAATATTTCACTTGTGGAATTCCATCAGAAGCAACAATCTTCATGCACAAATTTTACAATTTCAAAGACACAAATGTGGCAAATGTTGTCGTCGCAATTACAAAAACAAAGGGAAATACTATACCAAATCCTGCTTTGGTTTCCCTAGACCGGTTACAAAAACAGGTCAAGTGAACAACTTCATGTCTTCAGTTAGACCTAGTGTTAAAGGTAAATCACCTAAAAATACATATTACATAAAAAGAAAAGAAGAAGAACAATATATCAATGATTACAATGCAATTATTGCCCACTTAGGGAATGCAAACAAAGATGTGCAGTACATTGCAGACAATTCCACTGCAGTTGCACCATATGTTACAGCATACTTAACCAAAGCAGACAAAACAGAGCTCCAAGATCTCTGGAATGACCTGTCATCAGACAAAACACTGTCTCAGAAATTATACAGCTTGGGCATAAAAATGCTCTCCCATAGAGAATGTGTCTCCTGTGAAGCAGCAGATCGTTTAACTGGTACTGCTTGGTATGGAAAATCTGAAAATATAGTATGTCTAAGTCGTGGTCCTGATAAATCTAGAAAAAGAGTTCTAAAATCATATGAAGATGTAGAAACAATAGCCAAACATGATCCCAACAGCCAAGACATTTTAAAAAAACAATTTACTGGACACATACTACCCAAACAGAAGTACCACTTTGGAAACCATGTGTCTATACCACATAGCCCAAAACTTCACATATAAAATAATATAAAACCTGATGAAAAAAAGATAAATACAGAGTGACAAATTGTGAAGGCAGCTTAGTAAAACCCACCAAACCAAATTTAATGAATCATATCAAATTGTCATTAAAGACTCCTCAACATAAAGAACTATATTGCATGTCCCTGCTACAGCTCTTTAAACCATGGAGAAAAGAAGAAGAAATGCTAGATAACTATGACTACTATGAAGATGCGTTCAAAGCAAATGAAAGCACTCTAACTGATGTAAACTTTACACAGTACATAACAATGTTGCACAATGAACAGCAACACGAAGAAGAACTCCAGGCCCAACAAGATAAGGACACTCCTGACAGTAGTCAACCTTTGGTAACAGGAAGCCAAGAACCACTGGGAGAGCCACTAATAACAAATGTGGCAGAATGAGCTATGACAAAAGTAGAAAACACCATGTGTCAGTATGAAGATGAAGAAAACTTAACTATAATTCAATCAAAACTAAACAATGAGCAACGTAGCATTTTTCAAGAAGTAACAAAAGAAATTGCACATGCTGTACAACATGAAAACAAAGAATGCACCTGCCAAAAATACAAACCTGTACTACTGTACGTCAGTGATGAAGCTGGTTCTGGTAAAACATTCTTAATCAAAATCATCAGTAAATTCCTTCAACAATTGACAAACAACAAACTGTCAGCTGTTGTTACTGCCCCCACAGGTTTAGCTGCCTACAACATAGGCGGTGTCACTTTACACCGATTACTACTCCTACCAGTAGAACACCAAAACAAATTAGTCTATTACAAACTTTCTACAGAAGCTGCAATAGAACTATGCAGAGTATTAAAACAAATGAAAATGCTACTAATAGATGAAGTGAGCATGGTCTCCAACCAAATGTTGGCCTTGATTCACCTCAGATTACAAAAAGTACTCAAAACAAATTATGAAGAGCTCTTTGTTTTCTAAGATCTTCTTCAATTGACACCATTGAAAGGTGAGCCTATTTTTAAAACCTTAGCACCAAACTCTGCCATAAAACTGTTGGCAGCATTAGAAATGTCAACCTTTGGCAACATTTCCAATACAGAGAATTAACAGAAAACATGCAGCAATCTGCTGATCTCACTTATGCCAACATCTTAAAAAGTATTAGAGTTGATCCATTATCTCAAGAAGCACAAGCAATATTGAAAACCCAGCACATTCATGCACTTTATGGCGATAATGCATGTGCTACAGATGTTATGAAACAATTAGCCCACAAAAATGTCAATTGTATGGCCTTAATGCCAACTCTTGCAAGCTGTTTCAAATTAAATGAAACAATGTTAAAAAAAGAAATGCAACCAATAATTGAAATTAGCGCCACAGACAAACCAGTCATACATTTTATGACACTACCCATGTGTGAACAAGCCACAACGAGACTAAATAGTTTAGAAAATTCAATCTCCAACACAGCTGGATTGGAAAAAATATTAAAATTATCCTTAAATTGCAGAGTAATGCTTAAACGTAACCTTGACGTGGATCAAGGACTAGTTATTGGAGCACTGGGTACAGTTGTTGGCTTTCAAACATACCCATGTGACAATTCAGTTTGTCAATATTCTATTTGACAAATTTGTAGAAAGGGAAAAGGATAGGCTGCTCAACAGCTCGATTCCTTTTCTTCAAAGACATGTATGTACGAAGAGAACAATTTTCTCTAACTCTTGCATATGCAGTCACTATTCATAAATCACAAGATCTTACCCTAGACAAAGCATTGATAGACATTGGTAACACAGTCTTTAAAGAAGGCATGAGCTACGTAGCACTATCACCCTTACGTACACTTGACTGTCTATTTCTAATCAACTTTGATGCAAGTAAAGTAAATGCTGATATTCCTTGCATTTCAGAATACAATAGACTTCGTTCACTATACACCCCCCATCTAAAAACATATCCTATTCCACAAAAAGTAAAATGTTCTAAAAGAAAACTAAATGAAACAGAAATGCAACAGGATGTCACTGCAAATCCTCCAAACAGATTAAAAGAAACTAATACTTCATCAAGTACCACAATCAGAAAAGAACCTATTAGGGAAAGTAAACCAGGTACTTCTTCAAAGAAGGAAGACAAACTCCAAAAAAGCACTCAGCTACAGAACTACCTGGTCCATTTAAACTTTCAAATGTAATTGGTGTAAGTTGCTACGCAAATGTAGCAATGAATATTCTATTTCAATTTCCACCAATAGTTGAAAACATTTACTTACACAGTACAGACCAATTGTGTTTGCAAATGTTAGTGCTTCATAGAAAAGCAACAAACCTGACAACACGTATAGTGTTTATGGAATAAGACAACAATTGGACTAATGTGCTGGAATTGTGCAATTCACTATAAAATCACAGAAAGATCCACAAGAATTTGTAATGTACTTACTACAAGTACTGGAAAACAAAAACATATCTATAAATGAAATCTTCCAGATTTCATACGTGTGGAAAAATACATGCACTCTGTGCAACAATGTGACACAAGAACACATCCCCAATGAGCGCTTTGTGTATGTATCAATACCTAATTGTGAATCCGTTCCATTTCAGCAACTTGTACACAATGCAAACCATGGTAGATTATGTACTACCTGCAATTCGGATAATCGTTCCACCTTACTAATACAAATACATAGTAAATACGTAATACTAATGCTTCTACGTTACAATGCAGATGGTACCAAAAACAACTGCAAGCTGACTGTATTCACACATGGTCAAGTATCACTTGGTAAAACAACCTTCACAACAACAGTTATAATCTACCACACAGGAGCCACAACCAATGCAGGTCACTATACTGCATATATATAAAAAAAATATATATGGATGGTTCGAATGTAATGATAGTACCATTACTCTAAAGCAGAGATTACCTGCAAATCTTACAAATGCTTATTTAATGTTCTTAAAATGGGTGTGATATGCTGCGGTGGTTGTGGCCAGGGCATAAAGTCTTGGGTGCATGGACAAGATCAAATTTATAGGCAGCAAATTTATAAGTCACTATGGGTGTGATGTACTCTGATGGTTGTGGCCAGGGCATAGAGTCTTGGGTGCATAGCCATATGCCATATGGCCATGCACCCAAGACTCTATGCCCTGGCCACAACCCCCGCAGCATATCACACCCATAGAGTCAAACATTTTAACTATGCCATATTGGCACTTTTAATGTCCGCGGACATGATGAGTGTTCTTAGAACAGTTTCAACTTGCCTATGAACAGTAGGGACAGACATAGCGTCCTCGGGACACACTCATTTTTTTTATTTACAAACATCCCAGGACACATAATGTGTTCTAAGAACACTTTCATCTTGCCAGCAAACAATACGGACAGCGTCCTTAGGACACCCCCATTTTGTTGATTGACAAACATTTCAGGACACTGCATGTGTTATTCAAACAGTTTCAACTTGCCTGCGAACAAAACGGACAGGCATACCGTCCTAAGAACACACCCATTTTGTTTATTTTCAAACATTTCAGAACACCGTGAGTATTCTTAGAACAGTTTCAACTTGCTTGCGAACAATACGTACAGGCATAGTGTCCTAAGAACACCCCCATTTTGTTTATTTACAAACATCCCAGGACACTTCATGTGTTCTTAGAACAATTTGAACGTGCTTGCGAATATGTGTTCTTAGAACAATTTGAACTTGCTTGCGAACAGAACGGACAGGCATACCGTCCTCAGGACACCCCCATTTTATTTATTGAGGAACATCCCAGGAAACATGATATGTTCTTAGAACAGATTCAACTTGCCGCAAACAAAACGGACAGGCTTACCGTCCTCAGAACACACCCATATGTAATCTTAGAACAATTTGAACTTGCTTGCGAACAGAACGGACAGGCATACCGTCCGCAGGACACCCCGATTTTATTTATTGACGAACATCCCAGGAAACATGATATGTTCTTAGAACAGATTCAACTTGCCACAAACAAAACGGACAGGCTTACCGTCCTCAGAACACACCCCTTTCGTTTATTTTCAAACATTTTAGGACACCGCGAGTGTTCTTAGAACACTTTCAGCTTGCTTGCGAACAATACGTATAGGCGTAGTGTCCTCAGAACTCCCCCATTTTGTTTATTTAGAACATTTCAGAACATCTGCATTGTCCGCAGACAAAGCGAACAAAACACAGGGGTCTACCACCTAAATAAATACAACATTTAACCTATCTCTTACTCCCCACCCTCCCCAAACACTTTTACACACCAACACACTCTACTAAATAGTATTTTTTCCACCAAGATTCACCGCACTGTCCGCGGACATCTGCAAATCCAAGATGGTGTGCGTTCCCGATAATCTGACGCGCTTCACATTCTTCACCGTCCAATCAGTGAACACGTTGCATGTCCACGGACATGAGGCAAGCCGGTTGGCCAATCAGGACACTGTCCGCGGAGCGAACAGGGAAATGTGTCCGCAGACAGAACATAGGTATCACTAATTATTTGTGACCTACTTTTTGGTCATTTAAAAAAAATACTGGACGGATTTTCACCAAATTTGAAAAAACTCGCTTTCGGGACCAAGCCGCTGCTCCTGGTCCAAATCTGCTGAAAATCCGTCCAGCGTTTTGGGCTGTAGGCGTGAGCAAAGTTTTTTCCCTATTCAGTCTATGGGAAAAAAAAGAAGTTTTGGGACACCCCCTGTAACTTTTCCCCCCTTGGACCAAACCTCACCCAACTTTGCAAAACAATTCAGAGTGACCATATACTTTTTTTGCAACGTTTGGTGAGGATTCGTCCAGGTGGAGCGAAGTTATAAGCCACCCAAAAGGGCTCTTCCTATGGAAACAGCAACTTAACCATAACTACACAGCCATTGATTGGAGAGTGTTGAATTTTGGAGTCATTGGACTACTGCTGCTTGGGGAGCTACTATAATCACTTCACATCCCTCTCAAGTGTATAGACTGCCTCTACCAACACATACCAAAAGGTGAAGGAGCCACATCTGCTGACTACCTGCGTCACTGTTTTGTTTTGGATCACTGTTGGTTTGTAGTAATGTGAGGCTGAGTAGGTAGTGTACCCACTACTTATTCCTTAGTTCCTGCAGACCAATAGTCATTTTGTCACAAACCACTCATTTCTATGTAGGGCCCAAGTTTTTACTGTTTGGGTGCCTATACATATCAAATGCAATAAACAACTGCAAAACCAAAAAGGATTTGCTCTGCCAATGCTTGATAAAAAGGGGCTGGACGACAATTTCACAGCACATAGGCAAATTAGCCTGTCTGTGGTGCAACGTTTGTGATCGTAACTATAATAAACAATGGATTTGCATTGATAAGGAAAATATTATAAATTGTCAGGTAGTAATGATTAACACACATTGGAAATGCCAGCCGTTTGGGCTTTTGTGTAGGCATGGCAAAGGCACTTCCCATGCACAGCTGTAGTCATATTAACTGGCCATTGATGGTAGCAGGTGCAAAATGGTGCAAGTACCTGGGCACCTAATAGCCCTGCCCAGCAAATGCCTACTTCTTGCACACAAGACAAAACTGCTGGCTTTGCCAATGCTTCTTTTAACAGAACATCAGTGAAGGACACACAGAGTGCTTACAAATTGATTGGCAGACGGCCGTCCTAGTTAAGTCATTTTTTTTTACAACAGTAGTCGGTTTACAACTCCTAACTCTCAGTAGACTGCCTTGAAAAAACACTGGCAGGCACTTTGAGTGCACAATTTGTATGCTAAGACCTGTCTAAAGCAAGCTGAAAGAATTCCCATGAGGAGGGGTTTTGGGAGCAGAGGGATCAGCAACTGGGTCGGAATGGCCATATGTATTAGCGTGGCCATGGGCAGTCAATTGGTGTGCAAATAACCCAACAACAGCTACACGCTCTGTGTCCCTTTTCATGTGCCATTTCTTCCTATGTGTACTCTAATGCAATAGCTTCGGCGTATAGTTGTCGCATCTAATAGCACAAACGAAACATTTGGAAAAATGGCACTCATAGGATTGTCATGTATTGTGTTTATTTTTAATTGAAGTGTTTTCTTTCTCTGCTTTGTGGCTACAATTTCAATTGCATTTCAATAAAGGTGCTGAATAAAAGCAGCAGTTTTGTTTACTCTGAGCTTTCAAGTTTGAAACAGGCATGGTCTATTCTCTCTTTTATGCAAAATCTGTCCTTGGCTCCACTTTTGTTTCTGGAGATTGTACAATCTAATAATTATTGGTAACGTCTGGAGGAGTTTTCCTTTGTTTTATGAGGCCGCTGCGTCTTATTGTAATGTGAGTTTGCACTCCCTGGCAGGGTTGAAAACTGGGGACACATTTTAAAGTAAAATACGTGAGAGAATTTAATATTTTCAGTCAACAACATCGATTGTCTAAATAACGTTAGTCGACGGTTTTCCGAGCCCAGCACATGGTATTTTAGCAGCTCTGGAAAACAGACGGTATTCAAGGTTATAATTTTAATTTGAACGCTGCAACATGGTCAAGAGTTTCTACACGCATTAATTGACCTAATGAAATCTCCAGGTTGCCTGGAAATTAAAGAGTGAAGCCTTAAAAATGCACGGAACATTTTCAAGGATAGAAGTGCGTTTGATTCGTGCAAGAACATCTCAGCATTGCTGTCACAATTGCAAAGGTATAGTCGTATCACAATACTGCAGAGATAATCTGGATCACCATCAGAAACCCTCCAATAAGATAAAGTATCTCTTTCTGCACTAAACTCCCAGGGGCTTGATGAGTGATTGTATTTCCACAACATCTGGCTAAAAATCAATGATAGGGTTATCTCACTGAAGACATATCATAGCAGATGAAAGCTCTTAGACTATAAAAACGGGTATTTATTGGTTTAGTATTGTGGCTAACTTGTGAGTGTTTCTTTCTACAAAGATAACAGCCCTATGGCTGTATGTGTTTTGAAATCCTAATGTAGTTCAACTAACCCAATGTATGATTGTCACACACCATTTAGTAACAATCTGTGACTAAACGTAAAATCGCTTTAGGGGATTATGAAAATTATACTGCAGAGGTGTCACACTGCCCCTTCCCCCAACAGTCATCTTCCCTCGTGCCTCAATGAAAAATGAAATTCTGCCGCTCTACGTCGCTAATGTTGCGGAGCACATGCCCACCGTTACCCCCAAAATGTACACCACCTGTACTGAAAAGGCAGAGAGCCTGGGTTCTGTACATCTGGCTCGGCGTGCAGCTCACTTTAATGACTGCATTTGTGGTACGCCCTTGCGTCGGACTGGCAGGCCATTCTTTCGTGGTTGGGTATGGATTCACCCCATTTCCATTCAAGTTGTCTGTATTT
Organism: Ambystoma mexicanum; assembly: GCF_040938575.1. NCBI lineage: Eukaryota > Metazoa > Chordata > Amphibia > Caudata > Ambystomatidae > Ambystoma > Ambystoma mexicanum. The sequence goes on along the minus strand of NC_090935.1, from coordinate 1,077,138,361 downwards.
CCATTGTGGGTCTGTCAGTTCCTTATCATGCAACCAAGTGGATCTTTTCTAAGATGTGTTTGTGTCGCAGAGGACGGGTTGTTTATCAGCAGTGGGATGTTGTCAGATCGAGGTTAGAAAGAGAACATGGTCATTGGGCATAGCAAAGGTTTCCAGGGAAATATGTTTTCTGATGATGTGATTATATATTCCAGGGTGCTATTTGTCTGATGTTATTGGTTGAGGCTGGTCAATGTTCTGTGATTGGGTAATGAATGGCCTGTCCAGAATTGCTACATCATTACTAGATTCCTGATGCCAATATTTTGGGGGATGATAATGTGTAGCTGTCTTTCAATGTCAGGCTTTGAAATAGATGGGTACATTCAGGTATTGTGTGTAGGTAACAGTGCTTCAAACATGAACACTGTGCACACATACCAAAAGTAAGAAGCACAATGATTTCTCTTAGTGATGTACAGTAGTGCAATACATATGAAACATGTCTGTTCTAGAGGAAGTGGGAACATAAGAAGGGTGACAGGACAAACTAAACAATACACTATGAACATGATGGAACATGTACACACATTTACAACCTATACATAAGGCACTAGCAGTTTGGCCATATACATAAGTTACCACTTATGCACACTTCGGCAAACTTACCATGACTACAGTACTACATCCCTTTTGATTTCCTTGACAATTACAACCGGTTCCATGTGTTAATATCCCCGCAAAAATATCGCAATACCACTACTACTGAGTATGCCCCGGCCTGCCCGCCATGCCCGGGTGAGGTTCTGAGAGCGGGTGTTGTACCATAAGACAGAGCAGAGAGAATAATGATTCTCCACTCAGAGTTCCATGCACATGAAAAAAAAATGCAATTGGCAGTTATGTAAAAGGGGCATACGTGAGTGTTTCTTTACCACCAAATAATGAAAACGAGTTGTGTGCTGTGTCCTTGGGTGTACTATTTACGTAAGGTCTCTTTGATATTGCATTGAGTGCAATTAATGTGCTGGCGATTACATACACTGCACCAGTTGCCATTGGGCGTGTTTCTACATTTATGTAACTATGTTTAACTAAAATGAAGAGGGATATCGTGCAGTTGGGTAGCAACATAATTTTATTTCTCACAAAAGTTCACAGTGTCAGTGTTTTTATTAGAGCACAGAATCAGTTCTGCAGGGATGAGTAGTGTCCAAAATGCCTACCATAAGCTCGCCCTTGCTCAGTCTTATTGCCCCATTGACTCGAAGAGAGTGCTCCGCCCTGGAATTAGCAATTTTCTCTGAAAATGCAAACTCATTGCCCGAAAATCCACGGCATCTTACTCATGCAGGACTTTTGTGCATAGTGAAATGTGCACGTTAAGACTGGAGAAGGATTGCATCCATGTCACCATGTAATACCCCATCAACGGTGGAAACTAAACCACATTTTCTACTCATTTGATTTCAAATGAAGAATTATCAGCGTTGTTGTCCATAATAGCCCGTGTATTCTGATACCTTACTGCAGCCCAAAGGATGTGTGTGACCAGGGAGGTATTAACATTAGATATATTGTTACTATCATTAAGGCAGCTTCGGTCCATTAAACTTCATTAAGCTGGCAGCCTGTAGCTGCTGCTGTTTGGGCTGGTTTGGGAGATATTTCACACAGACAGCCAAGAATAACTAATACATTCTTCACTGTTTCTGCAGCTTGGCTTTGCAGCAGAATCCTTCTTTTATTATGCCAAGTCTGTTTGATGAACCCTCCTAGCTGTCATAGTGTCCTGTTCTTTCCAGGATTGAACGCAGGCTTCCACAGCCACACCTGATAACTGTGATGCGTCTATGGGCTGATCAGCAAGCTAATTCAAGCAGTTTATTAGACTGTCTCAGTGAAAGATTGTTAATCTGGTAATTTTGCTAAGCTTGTACTAGCTACTTGCAGCTCTAAAAGCAACTCCAGCCTTGTTACTGACGGAGGGAGGGAGGGAGGGAGGAAGGAAGGAAGGAAGGAAGGAAGGAAGGAAGGAAGGAAGGAAGGAAGGAAGGAAGGAAGGAAGGAAGGAAGGAAGGAAGGAAGGAAGGAAGGAAGGAAGGAAGGAAGGAAGGAAGGAAGGAAGGAAGGAAGGAAGGAAGGAAGGAAGGAAGGAAGGAAGGAAGGAAGGAAGGAAGGAAGGAAGGAAGGAAGGAAGGAAGGAAGGAAGGAAGGAAGGAAGGAAGGAAGGAAGGAAGGAAGGAAGGAAGGAAGGAAGGAAGGAAGGAAGGAAGGAAGGAAGTTAAATTCATCCCTGAACTGTATTCATATTTGTATTTCTTTTGTAATTTGTTTTCTCAGCCATATAATACCTCAATTGCCCACTCCAGCCAGCCAACAACAGCCAAAGAAGCCAAGAAGTGAGGTGGGTAAATAACCGCTAGTAGTTATTTGTGTACCTGTAATGCAGTGTGATGCAAGGTGGTCCTGTTTGGCACACTTATGCCCACCTGCTGTCACCCCAGGGGAGTCTATTTGCACTAGTGACCAGTCAGAGTTCCCTATATTGATCTTACAGGCCTAGGCTAGTGTTGGTCAATCAATCAGCCACCTTTTCCAGTCTTGTCACGTTGTGTTCTTGGTAGGGATGCATAACCCATACAGACATAATGTGTGCCTACCTTGCACTCCACAAATAAGAACAACCTGGATTACTGTTGCAGGGCACACAAGTGGGAACACAAACATTCAGGGTTACTGGAATGGTTGCACAAATGTCACCTTTGTGTGCATGCAACAGGTATACATTTGCTATAAATGTATGCAATATTGCATGTGATTCTTTGCATTTTATTAATTTGAGAAAACATGTGCACACAACATAATACTGTCTTTCCTGCTTAGAAAACATGTTTCCTCAGACTTCAGACCATAATTCAATGCACAGGCCAACAGGAGAAATAGCATTAATGCACCCAGTCCTCTTGAGCTATTGTTGTGCTTGAGTTGATTATAGTAACATTCAGCATGTTATGGACCTTGGGCATTGTTCCCTTGTTTGGTGGAGGGAGGTTACTTACTGGCCAGCCCCCTCTGTATATTGGTTTTGCTGGGACATCAGTTCATTATATGTTTTTGGGTGTTGTTTGCTGTTTGCTGAGTGACCTGGCTCAATTACACAGTCACAGGGAAACATATTTACTTTTTATGGAAAGTCTGCTTTAATGGCTGTAAGGGAGGCATGGTATTTCGAGTATGATACTGCCACAAAAGGTACAATTTGTAAAATCTTTATTCCATTTTTGGGGTTGGGAAAAACTCCTACTTTGCCCTGTAGCTATGATAGGAGTAGTCTCTACCATCAAATAATAAATAAAACAGTCTGTCTTGCCCTATCAGGCTCAGATCTCTCAAAGCAACATGTTCATGTAGGTCTCCCTCACTAGGGCTCGGACCTTTCAAACAAAGCACTTGCAGGGGTTTCCTTCCCCAAGCTTAATTCATATCCATTAGGGGTTCGCTTCCCCTAACCTATCACACTTCCAATCTCCCTGAGTCGAGCTCAGACCTTTTCCTGATGTCGAAGACTTTTGAATGTGCATGGTTTTTGCTATAGACCTCTGAAGAACCACTTTAACTTTCCCTTCAACTCCCACTTTGTGTTATTTGCCTCAGTGTCTCTTGATCTGGATAGTTCAATGTCATAAACACAAAAGTTCAACATTCATCTTGTTACTCTGTCCTTTTTCCCGGGGCTAATTTTGATCACTTTTCTTCTTATAGTTCATTCACTTTACCGCTTCATGACAAAAATATTTCACCTTTCACAGAGATTTTTGAATGGCCTTCTTGCTTTCGCCGGACTACTCCGCTACTCAGTATCGCAGGTTTCACAGCTACCGATTATTCAAAGTTCACTGCAGGTCTGCCCCACTTTGCGTCTCATCCATACACGGGCAGCCTTCAATTGTGTGATATACTCTTGAAACCTCAATCTTTGCTTAACACACACCGGTATTTCATGTCACTTGCCAACTCACTGGCTGTGTGCATTTCTTTCATGTTGTTGCAATTTTAATTTGCGGGTCAATGTTAATACAACAGGCTTGGCCTCACCTCCGCAACTCTACCATTCACCCAGGAGGGTTGCTGGTGTCCTGAAGCACAATGCAGTCTTCTTGTCTGGGATTTGGCCTTCTTCACGTGTCTTCTGTGGCCCTTTGGAGGCAACAACCTCCTGCAGGGAACTCCTGGGGTTCTCTACCCTTTGCTCTCGACCCTCTGTCCGCTGCTCTGCTCCAGGAGGTTTGCTTTCGCCTGAGAAGTTCTGCTCATACTTATGTTTCACCTTGCTCAGAGTGTATCTCTTTGTTCTGCCTTTTATCCGTGTGGGGAGAGCTAATTGGTGCCAGATGTATGTACTTAAAGTCAAGTGCCCGATTTTTACTGACCTGATTAGCAGGACATGTCCAATGAGATATGTATGGGTTAGCCTCTTTACTCTCAGTCGCACTCGTCCTCTTCCAGTGTTTATGTAGAAAGGGGCGGGTTTGGGACATTGGAGAGTCTTATAAAATAGGTTGGGTCAGGTGTTTAGTTTAGTTTAGGTGTATGGGAAAGGGGGAATACCGCGTCTCACCATTGGTCACCTTACCCCCACTCCCTGAAGACCCTGCACCCAGGTGATCCTCCCGCACTGGTCAACCCTCAGGAACTGGATCCAAAAGCAATGGCCATGTCCTGGACACCTAGGTGACAAGTCCCAGAGGACTAGTGGGTGAGACACCCTTTAGTTTCTCACATACTTTTCCCCTATGCAAGGTGGATATATTTTTTCTTTTCTGAAGTCCACCAGTTTGAGGGCCTTGGAGAGAACAAAGGAAAATGTTATCCAGGGGCTCTCGCATAATTACAGTTTTTTTCCTGGCTATGCTGGTAGGGGCTGCATGTTGATGTTAGTCTCCTATAAGTAGCGAATGAACTGGGATCAAGGGGCGTTTATACAAATTACGTGTTTTTGAGGGTCGGTTTCTGTCCATTCCCATACCGGAGAGGTCTGGGAATAGAAATCAGATTGCCACCGGTCTTGTGGTATAAATTCTCTGGGTAGAGTTGGAAGTTCTTGAAGAAAGGTGGAACATTCCAGGAAGTCCCTTCCTATAACGACCTCTTGCAGGAGTCGAGGGATAATAGCTGATGACACCAGCCATATTTCTCATTTGTTATTAATGTATATGAGTACTGTGGGATATATCTTGTTATCTTTGTGTACACAGGTAACTCTAACCATAGACGCATTTTCTATATCTGCTGGAGGGACCATATAGGCTCTTATGGCTGTCTGCTTACTGCAGAGTAAATTAATGCCTTAACCTCCTTCCCATTTACCAGAGCTCTCGCACAGGTAAAATCGGCTGAAGATCGGCATAAACATATGCTAATGGTTTCTAGGTCTTCCTCTTTTTCTTCCCATACCTCTCTTTTAGGCATCCTATTTTCAAAGACTCCTCCCTTTGATTTTTGGGACAATGCCGAGCCAAATGACCTGTCTCTCTACACAAAAGCAGATGGGTGGTGATGGTTTAAGTCCTCTGGGCTCTTCTCTCTTTAGCTCTTCTTTACCCAATATGTCATTTTTTAAATTTTTACTCTCTCCTTCTTGGTCCACTTTCGGGTTTTAGAGAGTCTTCCTCCTCATTCTAATGTCTGGTTTTGAGAGCGGTAGGTTGGTTTTTGATCTTTTTGGCCTTCGATTTCATGTAAGGAATGGAAAGGTTTTACTGCATCTGCGTAATTTTGGGCAGTCTCAATATCCAATTTAATTGCAATACTGCTTTTTGTAAGAAAGTAGGTAAAGAGTTGGTAAATTGTTCCAAGATGATCATTTCTACTAGCTCCTCCAGAGATTTATCACTGACCCAAAGTGAGACAGTGTTTTTAATTTGTTACCCTACTTCCAAGGGTGTCTCAATGGGGTTTATCTGATGGATCTTAATGTTTGTCGATAAAAATGACTGGTCTGGCCTAATCTTTTCTGGAGTCCGTCTTTGATTGATACAAAGGTAGCTCCCAAGGCAAGTTTAAGTAACTGATAGGCAGTTTGTAGCTCGCTTTTTAATAGAGATTCCAAGTAGCATTTTTAAAATGTTCTCCCCATCCCAGCTGCTCAGCTCGAAATTAAAACAAAAATTCCCTAGGTCATTTCCTTCCTGGTAGAGTTGTAATATCCCTTGAGATAATAGGAGTCTTGCTTGTAATTCGACCAACTTCGCCAAATTTTCTTGAAAACAAGCTTCGGCCTGAATCTGATGGGCAGTCAGCTGAGCTCCAACAACCTCAATATTGGCCATATTTTGAAGAGGGGTAAGGGATCCCTCTGTTATGTTTTCTGACTCATAGAAGAAAAAGGTCTCAACTTCTTCAGAGAAGGTTTCAAAGTCATCTAACCCTCCCGAGCTTGATTCTGATGAAGGGGTTTTGGCACACAAAAAATAAGTCTCAGGAAAAGGTGGATTTAGGGTGCTAGGTCTAAATAAAATGTGGAAAGTCTTATTTTTAAGACTATTCAGTCCCAATGTTATATTTGATAGTGGGCTACTGGTAGGTTATCTAATATGAGATATGTAAGGGTAGCCTCTTTACTCTCAGTCGCCCTCTTCCTTGCCCAGTCTTTGTGTAGAAAGGGGCGGGGGAATTTGGGACATTGGAGAATCCTAAAAAATAGGATGGTCAGGTGTACGGGAAAGGGGGGAAGACTGCGTCTCACCATCCATTGTCTCACCCCCACTCCCCAAAGGCCCCTCACCCAGGTGATCCTACCGCACCGGTCCACCCCCAGGAACAGGATCCAAAAGCGATGGCCATGTCCCAACCACCTGGATAATAAGTGCCCGAGGACTAGCGGTGCGAGGCACCCTTTGATTTCTCACATGGCACTGTTGGATGCATACATTAAAAGTCAGCTAGACTGATAAACTGTAACCTAAGGTGGAGATCTGTCAAATTCCTCAATGCACTTGTTGGTTATTATTGTATTGCTAGTTGCAATGGCAAAAAGGTGGGATATCATTATGTTCTATCTCTAGGACATACCGTCCGACTGCCAGGCTAGGTTTCTTCTACGACTAGGTTGCTTAGACTGACTGTGACATAGACAAGAGTCCCATTAAGGAAACGTAAGGCAAGTTCCATGCTCAGTAATACAAATCAATCCAAAGAGTCAAAAGAATGTGCAAGTTATGAGAAGAACATAAATGTATTAAAACACAGCCTAGGCCGAGAAATATCAAAAAACATTCCACAGTTTGACAGAAAATTGATGGTTTTATAGCAAATTACAGAAGAGAAATCACACAATTTTTAACAGGTTATTCACATTTTCTCTTCCGCTGATTGGACATAGTCATTTACACTACAGGTACATCTATACACCACCCAACTATATTGGCTCATTCTACCCTCGAAACCGGATCAAGATGTCAGTTTATTAATTAATTGACATTAAGATCATCTCTTTTCTCATAATGCTGATTGGATAGTACATTTTTAAGTTTGTATCAACTGAACCTGATATGTGATTGACTGTTTTAGGATGAGTATGCATGGAATAAGTGATTGAGTATGTTTCAACCAATCCCTGTGTGAGATGTAACAGTGTGACAATGAAATAACTTTTACATCCCCTTCCCATTGACCTAATATGTTGGCACCGTCTTACCATTCCCATCGTTGTGAACTATTCCTCGCTCCTTCGACTTTGCAACTCCTCTTCAAAAACATGACTTGCTTCTCTTCCTTTCTCATGATTCCATTTTGCCCTGCATCTGACCCTATGAGCGGGGTTGTAACCTGTTTGCAAACTTCATTCTCTTTTAATGATCCTAGTGTGTATATATGGAACATAATGATATCCCACCTTTTTGCCATTGCAACTAGCAATACTATATATAGTATTCTATATATGCAGTATAGGGCGGCGGACACCACCCTATAGTTAAGGTGAGTCAGAGGCACATAGGAATATCTCAAAATTCTATTGTTTATAACTTTTGAGTAACGGATTTGGCTATAATTGTGAGTGATTAAAAGTCTGCGGGCACCCCAGACTGCAAAGTTCCATAAGGATTTGTTAAAAAATGAAAAAGATATTAAGCAGCATTATATATATATTTTTTTTGTTTACAAAAGTGCAGCCTACTTACCATTCATTTTCCCATTAGACAGAAAAGGTCAATTTTTGCCAAAGTGCACCGCCCAGACTGCTGGTTTGATGTGGACTAGGTCTGAAACAACTTAGGCACGGAGCATTGACTCGCTATCCATGCATGGTTTGGGGTTTTTCTGTGCATTAGTTATTTTAACATTTCCCCCTTTACCCAAAAATTATAGTTATATCTCCCATGGTGCATGGCAGGATCATGGTTTGCAGAAATGAAATGACCGTCATCTTGTTTTTCTATCGAGGCAAATGTCATCATGGTAGAGGTGGGGGATGGCTAGAGGGCACTGAGTGAAATTTGGGAGTTGGTGGGGGTACAGGGACCGAGTTTGCAACACAAAAATTTCCCGAGCCTTGGCTATATCTGCGAATAGCCAACATCTAATAGCAAACTGCGTCACAGGAGCAGCGTGTGTTGTGGGGGGAAAGGGAGAGGGAAAGGGAGGTGAGGGGGCATCTGTGGAGTGGGGGAGCTGGCACAGATGCGGGAGGCACTTGGTGAGAAGCAGGGGGTCAGGAAAGCATTTTTTCTGTCCGTTTGCCAATATTCGCTGCTATACCCGAGTCTACAAAGGACTACAGTTAGTCAAGGGTATGTGTAGTTCGGTATTCGCGGTTATATAGTTTGGCATGGCGTGTCAGTGTTTTATTTTAAGTGCTTTGTCTAGGTATAGTGACGCCAGGGGTGAGAAATCACAATCATTTTGAATGTGTGTTTTGAGACTTTTGAACATGTGAGACTTTGGCAAAAGATAGAACTTAATAGTTTAACAACATTAATATAAAAAGGAGCAATTGTAGTCTAGTTTTCGATGTGCCATACAATGTATTTTATGTTGTGTATTCTCAGTTATGGTATTATGTTGTGTGGGTGTGCAATGTTTGCTTATCTAGTTGACTGTTAGGTATTTTTCTATGGTCTCTTCTTTTTCAGTTAATTTATATGAGTACATGAATAGTGTTGTTCTGGATTGATCATTTAAGTTTGATTGTAGTATAAAACTTGAAGTCAGTCCCTTGTCAACAGACTTTTTGTAACCACGGTCTATAAACTGTAGCTGCGGTTATAATAAAAAAAATGTTTTTGTTATTATTTATTGTAATTGTGCATTTTTATATGGTAAGTAGTCCTTTAAAGGACTGTTGTGGGGTATGCTGAATGCAGAACCTTAGCAGATTAGGTGTACTGTTTTGTTGTTATGAAGGAGCACTGCATTTCCTTCATCGGTTAGGTGTGTTCCGTCATGTGTATAGAAATTGACCATGTAGAACTGAAAGTTGTTGTTCGCACTCCATAATTGGTTGTGGTCTGTCACGAATACAGAAACTGCTTTATGAACATTTCTCCAGGATTTCTCAATTTGACCATTAACTCTGGTGGTCCATCTCCATGTTTGCCTCCGAGTGAGATTGGTAAAGATAAAGATGGTGTGAGGAGATAGTTCCATTAGTTTTCCCATGTCTTGTTTCATCAGTAAAGTACACCCCTCGTACATTCCCCAAATCATTGCCTCAACAATGAATTAATATGACGTCTGGGTGTTAACCGCGGCTACAGGCACCATTTGGGAATTTTGAGTACTGAAACTGCATAAAATAAATTACGATAGATATTGTAATATATTTTTGCAGTCTGTGTTCAATTTTATCTATTTTTGTAACGTAAAAGGTGGCCTTTGAAAGGGCTGTTTTGGGGGATGGAAATAGGGGAGGAAAATACATAAGGATGAAACATATAACAAAGGGAATAAAAATACAAATACAAAATATATTTTTAAAAATATTTCTTTCTTTTTGTTTAAAAAGAGGGCAAAAATTGCCACAAAAAAACACTAAGCATGACATGTAATCTGATGTTCAGCGATTAACTGCAGCCATTGCTCAATTCTTGCATCTCCCTTGACCACCCATTATCAGCATCCTTTACACATGATTTGTGTCCTGGAAAAGTCGGGTGTCGGTAACGGAGGAGTTACTATAGTGGATACCACTGCTGATGTAGAGGCTTTATTTCCAGTTGACATTGTTGATGCACTGGTGGATGGAGGTTCTGCAGGTGGTGCTACTCTTCATCTATGCAAGGAACAGGCACCATGCATTTTTCCTTTGTGATCTTCTTCATGGGCTTTACGATATTCATAATCGGCATCTTCCCAGTGGACTCGCACCAGATGGTTCATCATTATCTATGTTCCTAGATAGGATATCGGAAGGCCCACGGTGTAGAGTGTCATTGCAGAAGGGGCACAGTACTCAACAATCTTTTTTTTCTGGAGCAGTGTTCCTTCACTTTAAAGAAGCGCCAACTATCGGCAGTGTTTTTCATTCCTGTGTGCTTCTTTCTTGATGGTGAAGGATTATCGACCCAAATGATGGGGTCATCCTCACTGCTCCTATTGTCATGGTCAGACATGTTGGAATATCCAACAGGGAGGAAAATATAAAAGAATAACAATGACAACATGAAAAAGACAATACTGCAAAAAAATTAAAAGCTTAAAAAAAGAAAGCAAAAAAGTAAAACAAAAAATGGACAAACTAAACAAATCACAAGACAAAGGAAAATTGGATTTTGGGAAAACTGTGTTGAAAGGATGAAGAGTTTAAGGGGTAAAGTGCCAAAAGTGTTGGTGATTATTCACTGCTATAGACTGCTACACCGTCTGATTGGACAGTCTCGTATGCACAGATGTCATCAAACGGCGTGGGCGCAGCAATGTCGATAAAGCACAACGTGTGCTTGGATAGTTAACTGATGCGCATAAAAGTCACGCGTAGGCGCAGAGCCACAGCACGTGTTATACTTGGCTGATGCATTATGTGCGAAGAGGCATAGCCACATTACAGGAGTTTGATGACCCATTGAGTTATTTTGCACGCAGGGTTTATGACAAACGGCATGGGAGTGCTTGCGTCAATACTTTGCAATGTGTGATTGGATCATTTGTTGATGCGTTGTAAGTGTACGTGCGGACCCGCAGTGCGTGATAACGTTGGCTGGCATATCAAACGCGAAGATACATAGCCGCGTTGAAGGATGTTGACGTTCTGTTCACTTATTTTGCACACACGGGTTTCCCTTTGCCCCAGTCGCTGCTGTATGTAGCCGTGCATGTATCCTTGGTAGACACGGCCATAAAACCTTTTTTTAAACAAATATATGTATGGGCAGTAGTCTTGTAAATTTGTATTTTAAAATATATTGACAGTCACTGTAACACTTTAATAACTATTCATGAAAAGTACATATACATGTAAATACTTAAAAAAGTTAAGAAGCACATATGCAAACTCATTTTTTGTAACAACAGGTTTATTTCGGGGGAATGTGGCTGTCCAATTACTTTTTACTTTCTAGACCTAACACAGTGTTTTGTTTAGATGAATTGTCTGTATTATTAATGTAAATTATATATGGAACAACAAAACCCTTGAAATTCAAGGAAATTCTTTGGGTGTTCTGACTGTGTGTTTTGACATATTAATGGGCACTAGCTATGGCCTTTAGCCATGGCCACTGACTACAGCTTTCAACGTTGCCGACTGTAAATTTTAAAACAGTGACAGGCTACTAATAGGCATGGCAGTTAACCATGCATATTGGTATTTATTTTAACACTAACTGACCACTAGCTATGGCATTTGGTTCTGGCCATTTACCCCAGCCTTTGACATGGCCAAGTCTGCGGCATAAATTGTTATTAAGGTAATTAAAGTTTCCATGAGCTAACTTATACATGCTGTTATGTCTAATTCCATTATTGATGTAATCAGTTATATACAATGCAATTACTGTTGTCTCCAGTGATGGCATCAGTGATGTGATTTGTAATGTTATCCTTGTTCTGATACAACATGTAATTAGTTATGTCATCAGTGATGTGTTCTGTGATGTAATCATTGTGGTCATAGTCTGCACAACATATATATTACATGGCCTGCAGTAGCTCAACTAACTCATAGGAAGAACACTTTTTGGGCAGTTTATAACTTCTCTCCATCTGGACGAATCCTTACAAAACTTTGCAAAAAAAAAAAAATATATGGCCCGCTCTGAAACTTTCTGGCAAGTTTGGTGAGGTTTCGTCAACGGTGGGGCAAAGTTATAGGGGGGTCCCAAATGTTTTTTCCTTCTTTCCCTATATTAGTTCTTGAATTCTTGCCCTGTCTTCCTTTTCTTGTCTTTGGTGGTGGATTACAAGTTATTTTTTTTTAAATTTCACTTATTTGATAATACATATGCATACAGGTATAGACAATCTAGATTGAATTTTAGATGCATTAACTTACTGCTATACTGGCCAGTGATTCTTAGAAGTGAGGACATTCCTATTGCCATCACATGTGAATATTTATAGACTATTGAAGAGTCATACAGTCAATGTTTAAGAATTGATATGTGGCCTTATTTATTAGAGGATGCTATTTATGTACATACATAGAATAGTTTTGGATATATTTGACCCATTGCCCAATTGTCTGAACACCCTATGAAGAATCAAGGATTGGCCATTCGCATTACTGTTATGAATTTTTATGGGTTTTCATGAATACTTTAATTGGCACTTTGATTTTAAGATATGACATATATATTTCATGCTAATCACCTCTTTTACAACATAGAGGCACTACGCCTGCACCTAACACTTAAAATCTTTAATTGTTGAATACATCTAATGGCAGACTAATGACATTAACCATTAGGTTATGCTGATTAGCTATTAGTGGTATGAATGTGCAGTCTGTCTTAAAACATATGTAGTGTAGAGAAATTGGTTTTTACTAGTTAAAAGGCACTTGCACTTTAATCTATGACAGAGATATTATGCTCCAGTCATTAAACTATGCTGCTTCTCTTTTGCACTATGCACTAGATCTTTACTGATGCATTTTATTCATATCTTACTACATAATGCTTTGCCACTATAAAGAATCTCCATGCTCTTGATTTTAGGTCCCGTATATGGGTAAAAGTCATGCGGCAGGCTTACATATATCAACATGCCAACATGCGCATATGGTCTTGGCATACAAAGCCTTATCAAACTTGAAAAAGGTGCTGGCAGAACAGTGTCTTCTTATTGAGACCTGTACATTTTTTGGTGTTCAGACATAACAATAGGGCAATGCGCAAATAACGGTATGACAGTGTTTGATATTATAGAATTCTTGCATTGTTTTGAAGACAATGATGGCAGTATTGTTTTGTAAATAGCATTTTTTTTTTCTAAAAAGCATTCAGACTTTATACATTGTATACTTAACTGCTTTATTTACAAACATTGGAATGAATCTCACTTCTGAGGGCATTGTAATTTACTTGCACTTTGCAAGCAATATGTGCCCTTTCTAATATGGCCGATAGCAAAAACAGCAATTTTGTAAGTCACCTCTTTAATGTTTGTAGTTGTGTCATGTGTTAAATGAGCTCCCACTACAGGGCAGAGTTACTGTGAGCAAGCCACAGGAGTGTGGCGAAACGCGTCAGTTAGCCTCCTATGCGACTGGGAAGCCCCTTTTTAAACTGCTAATTATTTAATAAAGTTTTACTTCTGATGCAATTTTCGTGGAGCAGTTCATTGCTGTTGGTTCCCCACAATCAAGTTTTTCATGGGGCAATTTGTGCTGGATGCAAACGGATTCCAAAATCAGATGGGAATGCAGCTTTTGAGAAATTAAGACTTTGCTTAAATATATCATATATATATATATATATATATATATATATATATATATATATATATATATATATAGATATATATAGATATATATATATATATATTCACTAAAAAAACTTTGTTAAGGGGACGTTATGGTTAAGTTGCACTACTAAAAACCTGTCAAATTCACAACAATTTTTTTTATAAACGTGACATTATGGTATGAAGTAAAACTGAAAACCCCCTGAAATTAGCCAGTTACGGTAAGCTAAGCAACCATATCTGCCCGCACCACTGTGCACTAACACCCAGGACATCAAAGATGACATCACAAATGCCATTGATGACATCACTGATGACATCACATGTGCATTTACTTTTTAGACAAGGGGTTGTGAATATAATTTTGGCAAAAAGGTACCAGGGATTATCGGGACATGTGTAATAAACTACATACTTCATCACGCAATGTAGTGTTCTAAAGAAAATTCCATTGCAGTGTCCTTTCTAGTACAGGAACCTACTCATACAGAAAGGTAGGTAGGTAGTGACTGCAGCATACACCGCAGAGGTACTATATTTGTACTTTCCAAAGTTGTATAATAAAATGGTGAATGCTTCTGTATCACACTTTTCTGGTCTGTGAAACATGTACTAAGTTGCTAATAATGCATCACTTACTACATATTTCTAGTAATACACACAACACATAAATAGACTACAATGCATACAAATATGGGGCTTATATATGGAGACTAAAGAAAGCATACAAGAGGCAGTATCATTGGCAACTGTGTATAATCTACATGATTCTATTCATGCACAAAAATGATTGCTGTGTTTCAGGCCTGCTTCTTCCCCTACATATGTACATTTTAACATGCAATTAAATTCTAAGGAAAGTATTGTAAGAACATGTGAGAATAGCAATATCTATAAATATAATACCTTTTGAAAGTTAACTTTCTGTCTGTCAGTAAATAAACCCACCTGGCCTAGATATTGCTGTGAACAAAAACGAAGGGGCTACACATGTGTTGTCATCAGTGATGTCATCAATGACATTTGTGATGTCATCTTTTATGTCCTGGGTGTTAGTGTTAGCATGCACAGTGGTGCGGGCAGTTATGGTTGCTTAGCCTACCATAACTGGCAAATTTCAGGGGTTTTTCGGTTTTACTTCGAACCATAATGTCACGTTTATAAAGTTTTTTTTAGTGAATTTGACAGGTTTTTAGTACCGCAACTTAACCATAATGTCCCCTTAACAAAGTTTTTTTTAGTGAATTTTATGGGTTTTTAGTAGGGCAACTTAACCATAATGTCCCTTTAACAACGTTTTTTTTACTGATTTTCATAGTTTTTTAGTAGGGCAACTTAATCATAACATCCCGTTAACAATGTTTTTTACTGAATATACACTTTCATGATGTGAATTTGGGAGATATGTAGTATAATTCCCTTACTTTATATACATATGACATAGAACATACAGAACCCCCTTGCTAATGATATTTGAAAGACACTACCCAAACAGTCAGGGGGTATCCGAAATTGTACTATTGTACCATATGAGAAATGCACAAGTTTAAAAAAGAACACATAAACACATTAGAAGTACTAATAAGTAACCAATTGAACCTACACTTCTCAAACATTACCCATGCATTTAATTACCATGTGGAATGAAATGGATTATACCATAACAAAAAAAAGTATGCCTCCAACGCAATTACCTCACAGAAACTGTGCAGCCAGGAGCGACAGTAGACACACACAGCACAACAAAGACAAATTACAAGAAAATAGTAAGTGAACTTCATTTTTCTTATATGTGTGAGTACTTTTTTGTATAAGGTGCAGAAAAAATAATGTATTTCTGTTGTTTTGACAAAGAAATGTGCAGTACTTTGGAGTGGCTGGAGGAGAATGTTCCGCATGGGGAAATGTCGGAAGATAGCGATAATGATGGTACACCTTCTCTGCATAAGCAAATTAATGGTCAGTATTTTATGGGCATTTAACATATATATATTTATTTTTAACAGACCACGTAAAAAAAGAAGAAAGTCCACCAAAGGACACAGAGCAAGAGAGCCTGAAACGGATAGAAGAGAAAATGGACATACTAAATGAGAATTTTAACAGGTTAAGGCAATTTGTGGAGGAATACGTGAGAGGAAAAATGATATCACTGCCCCCCCTGTACCTGTCCCCCTTCTCCATTTCCTAATGAACCATCCCCAAACCCCCAAGAAGAACATAAATGTTTTGATGAAACATCCATCCCCCTGTATTTCTCTTGATTGATGTATGTGTGTGTATTGATTTTTTTTTTTATGTTAGTTGTAGTGGAATGATGTGGATCAACATTTTTTTTTTAAAAAAGAGTTAAAATGTCCACGGAAAGCGTGCCTGTTCGGGATGGCCGTAATCAATATAATATGGATGTTCTAAGGGCAATACCCCTACCCGTACCATTCGCAACCAAGATGGAACTAATCTTAGAACACACCTGGTGGCCAAGTTTTCCGTAAATGAACAAAATGGGGGTGTCCTAAGGACATTATACCTCTTCGTACTGGTCACAACCAAGATAAAACATGGTCTTAGAACACAAAATGGGAGTGTCTTAAGGACACTATACCTGTCCGTACCGTCCGCAGCCAAGGCAGAACTGTCCGTAGAACAGGCGCGGTGGCCTGCATGCCCGTAGTCAAACAAAATGGAGGTGTCCTAAGGACACTGTACCTGGCCGTACAGTCAGCAGAACATCCACGCACATGCGCTTCACACCTATAAGTACTGCAAACATTGCACCTGTCCGTAACTGTCCGTCTCACTTGTGTCACACTTTTAATGAGTTTCAGGACCCGAACACTGTCCGTGGAACACCTGCGCGCATGCGCACGTCCATTACTCTGCATTTGGTGTCCAGTGGGCACCCATTTCCTTCGCGGATCTATTCACGATGTCATCATGTGACCGCACCCATGCTGAGCGTGTGGTCTAATTTGCGCAGTTTGTGTGCTTCTGCAACATTTCAAAAGAACTTATATAGACATGGGAAATTATTTTACAGTATAAAATCACCATTTCACATGTCCCATACAATGGCCCTACCTTTCAACGTACTGTTTAGAATTTTTGCAATGCTTTTGAGTGATCGATATGGTCACAAGGCGCACCTCTCCACCCCTATAAAAGGCCACACCCCCGAGCTCACCTTCATTGTACTTCTGGCTATAGCAGATTGAGTTGTGCTGCCTTTAGTGCTGTAGCGAATATTAGCCGACCAATCCTAATGGCATCCATGGCTGCTGTTCCTTTATTAGCCTCAGCACCACCCCCAAACCCTCCACCACCACCACCTCCCCAAGGGCCTGCAGAGGGAAATAGGCGTGAGGATGTAGAGAGTGAGGAAGAAGAGGAAGAAAAGAATGAGGTGGAGGAACTCCGCACTACAAGCACTCATCAGGAGTCGTGGGTGTGGCGGCTGTTTACCGTTTGTGGAAACGTACCAAAAGCATGTGCAAATCAGGTCAGGTGTAACCAGTGCAAGTTGGTGCTGAGTCGCGGGAGACCTGGTGCGTACAGCTTTGGTATGACAACCATGAAGCGACACCTAACTTTGTTGCACAGTGCGGACATTCGCAAGGTGGTACCATGTGAAGAACGTAATAGGTTGAGTTCCTCCGCAGCATCCTCTGAGTCCGATCCTCTCACCACAAGAGACACTCCTGTGGGAGAGCGCATTCCTCCAGCTGCCTCACAGGCCAATTGCGATGCTGTTGACCCTTACCTTGGAGAGTCACAATATTGTGGATGTACTGCGATGCAGTACTCTGCAGGGGGAGACTCTTCGAAGTGCTTTTGAGACTACGGTCACGGAGCACCAGAAGAGCTGCTCCCTACCTAAGTAAAGTCCACCCTACATCTTTCTCTCTCCACCTTCTCTTTCTTATCCCTGTGGTTGGTGTCCCTTCCTTACCCTCCTTCACCCTCCTTTCCTAGTGTGTCGTGTGTTAAAAAATAAAAAATAGAAAACAACAAAAATTACAAAAAAGACTCTTTTCAGAGCTGCCTTTCTCAGTTTAACAATCGAAACTATCAAGTGGCCAGTGTAGGCCACCACGCATTTTTCAAAAAGTCACCGGGCAGTCGTAGGATGCACAAAAATGGAGGGTGCGAGCGGAGCACCTTTTCACTGGGAGTAAGTGGTGGCTCTGAAAAGAGCCTTTTGGTGGTGATTTGTGTGTTCCAAAAACTGTGGATTCGAAAAAACAGATTGCCAAATAGGTGACTATGAATCCAAAAAAGGTTGCAATGCATTTTGAACATTTCAAAGAAAAATCTGATTGCCAGCATATGTGAGATGGACTCCATCTCTGCGAAAAATGAAAGTGCTGCGAAACAAAATGTTTTCATTGTGGAATGAGGACATGCTGACATCTCTTAGAAAGGCACAAACAGCCTTATTGACATTGCACCTCGCCTTCTCCATTTGTCGACCAAATGCAGAAGAACGCAGCCACATTTGTCTTTGTGCAATGTGGGAAAAAACTACTTGGCAATTTGGAAACATGTCCATGACCTTCGCAAGTCCTTCCTTCATTTCAAATTGCAAAGAAATTCCAGAGACATGCCCTAAACTGTTTCCTCCACAATGAATGATAATTATATCAGGATGACGCTCTGTCTGAAAAGTAGCACAGAGAGGTACCAAATGCAGCCACTTCATTCCACGCACTCCATGCCAGTGCCCCTCCACATGAGAAGATCCAAGATCAGCAGATATACTGTAACTTACTGCATGCACCTTCAACCAATGTATCCATGAGTCTCCCAAAATCCAGATAATCTGTTTTCGAGCACACAGAGCCATAGCTGTCTAGTCTCCTGTCAGGAAAAAGACGTTCTGACTAAATCTCTCCGTTCAGAACACACCCACTGAACTTAACTGACCAATCCCTAGCTTCGCACATTCTCATTTGCATACGTCTCCACCCCAGAAACCCTGTTGATAATACGCGCTGCCTGCAGACTACCACCATGTCTGCGGACACGTAGAGGATCTGAGCATGATGACTGTACATTTAAATACTATTACCCTTTTCCCCTTTAAGGTGGGCTCTGAAAAGAACCGTTTTTTGTTGTTTTTTGGGTAGATGCCTGACGGACATCAGTTATTTTGTGTTTTTATTTTTTTCTACTTTCTTTACTCCTACAATCATTACAGAACCTTCTCCAAAGCTAGCCTTACATTCCAAAAGAACGTGGCATTTCCCAAAAAAGATAACGAAACACCATCTGCTTCAAAATAAGCCGCATTACTAGAAACAATGTTCTCGTGGCTGCAGAAAATCATACTAGCGAGGTAACATGAAAGCATGCATGCCGCGATTGATGGTACACCTCCCAATGCTTTGATCAGGACAGAAAACAGAACTGTTGTCCCATTTTCCTCTAGGGAGTAACCCAGAAAAAAATACTTTTGCAGTTGGAAAGATATCAATGACTGCTTCCACCAACTGTTCCAAATCTTCCAGCAAAGTAGGTGAAATCACGTAGCCCAAATGGCAAGCACTGTAGTGTAAAAGTACCACATGGGAACTGGTTATCCTACGCATATCTCTGCAAACTTGGAGAATTGAGGCAACATTACAATCAGTCGCAGCGCTCCACACCACCTTCACTCCTCTAACATCAAAATTGTGTGCCACATGCCTACTTTCGGAATAGTGCTGTAAACCATGGACAAAAATATCTCCGAGCACCAACACCCTGACTGTCTCCACCTCTGCCATCTTCGCTACACGCACCGTATTTCAACGCAAATGAACAATGTGAACATCTGATTGGCTGATGCCTACAGTTCCCTTTCAATGCTGGATTTGCTGTAGAACCCCGTATGTGCCACGCCCTACCCGCAGACAAGCGCGGTCTACGTGTGGCACGTAACTCTTAGCCAGTCCTTCTACCCTTTCCACATCACTCACAAATCCATTCCCTCATTGGGCACAGCTAAACAGTCACACAACCATCCAGCAATCACATTCAAGATCTCTACATCTAACTCCGTCATCAGTGTTCCGCACTTCAAATGTACTGTTGATCAATCTAAATGCAACTTGCATATCATTGCAAAGCACCTACTTCAAAAATGATTGTCCAAGTGTTGCGGATTTCTACTTACAACTCCATGCATACGCACATGCATGAGTACAAAGTACGGATATGCATATTTTATTCAGAGAACATGTGCAACCCTTATGATTTCATTTAAACAAATTAATGCCACTAAATCTACATAGCCAATACATACCAATGCGCCCCCTTTAAGTGCAAGACTTCTGATTTTTCATTGAGAAACCACACTACTTCTTACTGTCTCCCGCATAACCTATACATACGTAACAACCCTCCTGAATTAGGAGCGAAACTCGATTTTCCATTGCAAAATTTCACAATTTTTTACTGTCTACCGCCTAAATTAATGCTACTTCCAATGCGATCGTATGACAAAAATAAACATTCTCGATTGCTGTGGTGACATCTTCCTCTGAGATTCTCCTGATTTTTCGCCTTCGTACTTATAATATGAAAGTAGTCAAATTTTATCCATCTACTATAATGACCTATCACTTACAAACCTCTCTGCTATAGACAACACAGCTTAAAAAAACAAGGGGATTTCATCAACTGAAAATGGTACTAATTTGCGAAGCAGGTTCAACTAACATACTGCAAAAAACATATAAAGGCTGCACATAGTGAAATAAGAAGAATTCTCTGACAAAAGATGCAAAATGAATGTGTTCATTAACATCACTGATTTAAACACACAAAGTTACTAACTTCTTCCTTTTACAATTGCAGTGAAGACTACTCTCCTGAAAATCAACAGCATCTACACTGCAAACAACATATCCGAAGAAACCTGGTCATCCGCAAATAAAAGTAAGTACAGTACTACCTTTATTTTCTTACTGTTCCTCAACGAGACTGTGTGGGTTATTTATGTAATTTGCGCACCAAAAAAAAAACATTGATTTCTGAACCATTCTACCCACAAATCCCCATTTATTAAACAAAGAATAACAGACAGAATGGCACATAAATCCCTGTGTTTTTGGAACACAAATAACATACAGAAGCCTTAGAATGTTAGTACTACAAAACAAATAGCTGTTTTAATTTCATACCATTATGTTTACTATTAATGCTTCTCCTCACCACTAGCTCACTTTCTACTCTCATCTGAAGCACAGTGTAGTAATATACAAACAGAAAAATAGCCTTCCCAACTCGTTGTAACTGCCCAATGCACATTCACACACCACCACAAACAGCTTCCCCATCAAACTCATGCACGCATGAACACAGCATACATACATTGTACAGCAGACCAAACCATGCCTTCTTTTTTTTCAACAGGCCCCAAAGAATGCCTACCAAAAAGCAAGTCCATAGAAAGGAATGCAGAAATAGACCAAATGAAAATAAAAGTGTCCAAAGTAAGCATCCATCACTAGCAGAGTTTGTAGAGAACAATGGAACAAAACAGCTCATACAGTCATTTTACGAAACAAAGGAAGCTTCAACTACCGAAACTTTGGCTCCTCCATCAAAATGTGGCACGAAACAGAAAACGCTTTTCAAAAAATCGGCTACCAGTACTGCTAACAATGCTCCTATGAATCCTGATATAGTAACAAGAACCAATAGTAAAAAAAGTATTTTAGCAAAAATGTTTTACCACAGAGTCCTTCAGAATGTAATAAGAAGAGGAGCGAAATGATCTTCAACCCTTAAAACCTACCGTAGAAAATTAATCCTACAAGCTGTTGTAGAGAGTGCAATCCTCCTCAAAAGGATGTTATTTATTTTAGTGTTAAATAGGATGAAACCACTAACAAAACGAAGTATTAAACTACAAAATAAACGGAATGTCAACAAAAATAACTTCTTAAATATTTGTGGAGGTGAATGGCGTCACACAACGACCACAGAACCAGATTTTAATGAAGAAGCATACAAACAAAATCAGACAAACACAATTGCCATCCATAGCAGTGGACGACGGTATGAAAAAATCAATATTACCATCATGGAACAAGAAACACTGCTTACAAAAGTATCCCCTGAAAACTCAGAATTACCTCTCCATTCAACTGAACCAGACCGTCCAGTATACAAATGGCCGTGTACGTCAATGTGTAACATTCCTAACAAATCTTTCAAATCTTTACGTCAGTTCCTCAATCAGTATGTGAAAGGTAAAGACAAAATCAAAATGAAAGTGCTGCAAAATATGGATATTTGTCCAGTGCGCAAATACACAGGACTACAAGGACATTCATTATCCTGCATTTCAGGACCTATTTGCAAAAGCACCTTCCATGATATCAAAAGAATATCAATACATCATTCAAGTGTAAGAAATCTAGTGTACAACTGTACTATGCTATAGGTCCAGCTTTAGAATTGGCCAATTTAAATAACACTCTTCTACATGGTACACCCAAATACCTACAAGAAGAAATCAACCGTATTCAGAGAAAATATATTGGAAGTGAAAGCCACTTACAAAATGCAATTGTTTTAGAACAGACTAGCAACAATTCTGCACATAGCAACCTTCTATTACACACATACAAAAAAGAAATACTCAAATTTAAAAGTACATCGGCTGAAGTACCAAACCATGTGTGTGTATGTTTCTGCAGAACGTTTTACAAAAGGAACACAAAAACTATAGACGTAACATACAAAATAGAAGACAATGAAGATTCCAAATGGTTTGAATTAGCTCTCTACCTTTTAGCAGAAATCAAATACCAAATAAGTGAATCCCTAATATGTTGCAGTTACTGCACTACAAAACTAGACAACAACCAAACTGCTTCACATGCTATCACAAATAATTTGGAATTATTCCCACTACCAAAATCGCTGCAACAACTCAATTTGTATGAGAGCATCATAAATCAAACATTTCACCCGTTTCAAGCAATATCTGAATTGGTGAAAGGCATTTGTGGCAAAGTAGTTTATTTGCTATTAGATCTGACAGAAAGAAAATGTGCACACTCTAGGAGTGCAACGTCCAATAGAGCATTCTTTAATTGTCTTAGTAAATGGTGTACCAATAAAAGAAAAAAGAATTGGCAACAACTGGTGGACTTACATAAAGTTAGACAAGCTTTGCAATATCTGAAAGACAATAACGAATACCACAAAGAAATAAATATTGAAGAAAGCTTAAGGGAAACAACTGAAATAATTCAAGAGTCATTAGAAACTGGTCAATTTGAATTTCTGAATCCTGCTGCAGTATCCACTCTTTTGGACCATTACACAATTCATCCATTGCACTCTAATGAGAGCATAGATGATGCACTAGAAACTTACCAAATGTGACAAACCAAAGGGTCACCATTGAGCATATGGGAAAAAAGTATAGAAGCACATGCTTTTCCATGGCTATTTCCTACTGCCAAAGGCGGAAGATACGATGAGAGACCCACACAGATTACGGCATCAGAATACCGCTCATTATGAATGTATTCTCAAGATCCCAAATTTAGACAAAATATGGAATACATATTCTACCTACTCTTTGAAAGTGAACTAGCAAACCTATGTTGCGGAGTTGCACACATATTGAAATCTGGAACCCACTTTCAAAATATGTCAGCTACACAATGCGATACAATGGGTGTACCTATTGTTTTGATATGCTGCGGTGGTTGTGACCAGGGCCTAGAGTCTTGGGAGTATGGCCTACGGGCTACGGCCTACGGCCAAGCACCCAAGACTCTAGACCCTGGCCACAACCACCGCAGCATATCACACGCATGATGGCGTATAAATCAATAGCACACCCATAGAATTATACATTTTAACTGCAGCATACACTCAATTTCCACCCAGGGCTATAGGCCCTGCCCACACCTACCAGATAGATATTTGATTGTATGGATGTGATATGTAAATTTGATATGCTACGGTGGGTTGTGGGCAGGGCCTAGAGTCTTGGGTGTGTGGCCTACGGCCTGTGGCTGCGGCCATGCACCCAAGACTTCAGGCCCTCCCCACAACCATCAGATCAATGTTTGATACTACGGGTGTAGCTATTGCTGTGATATGCTGGGATTGTTCCGGCCAGGGCCTGCAGACTTGGATGAATGGCCATAGATATTTGAAGCGATAAGTGTGCAGTATATAAAATCCATGTTGGGTTATAACTTCAGTGCTTATAACTTTGTTCTTGGGTACATGGCCTTTGGCCATGCACCCAATACTCTAGGTCCTGGCCAGAACCACCACAGCATATCGCACCCATTGAGCTTGTAACTTCACTACATATAAATTTGGTCTTGGTTGCATGGCCTTTGGCCATGTACCTAAGACTCTAGGCCCTCCCCACAACCACCTGACTGATGTTTGATACTACGCATGTATCTATAGCTGTGATATGCTGCAGTGGTTGTGGCCAGAGCCTAGAGTCTTGGATGTAAGGCCATAGACATTTGAGTGTATGGGTGTGCAGTATATAAAACCCATAGTGGCTTATAACTCCAGTGCTCATAACTTTGCTCTTGGGTGCATGGCCTTCGCACCCAAGTCTGTACATGCTCCCCACAACCATCTAATTGAAAAGAGATACTACGGGTGTATCCATTGCTGTGATATGCTGTGGTGGTTGTGGCCAGGGTCTAGAGTCTTGGAAGACTCTACGGCCATGCACCCAACACTCTAGGTCCTGGCCACAACCACTGCAGCATATTACACCGATGGTGGCTTGTAAATCATTAGCACACCCATAGATTGAAACATTTTAACTGTAGCATGCACCCCATTTGCACCCAGGACTCTAGGCCCTGCCCACACCTACCATATACATAATTGATTGTTTGGGTGTGATGTATGAATGTGATATGCTGCAGTGATTGTGGACAGAGTCTACACTCTTGGGTGTATGGCCTATGGCCTGCGGCCTACGTCCATGCACCCAAGACTCTAGGCCCTTTCCAAAACCACCGCAGCATATCACACCCATGGCACCGTATAAATCAATAGCACACCCATAGAAAAATAAAATGTAACTATATCATGTACTCAATTTTAATGTTCGCTAACACCACGCTTGTCCTTAGAACAGTTTTACGTTGCCTGCGCACACCACAGACTGAAGTACTATCCTTATGATACCCCTCATTTTCAGTACTTACAAACATCCTGGACAAGGCGGGCATATGGAATACATCATTAACACCGCCTAAACAAATACAGTATTTCACCCATCTCTTACTCTCTGAACCTCCCCATGCACACTGACACAGCAAAACAGTTTCCGAAACAGCATTTCGCCTCTGGTCGCCGCCGCGCTGTCGGTGGATCCAAGATGTGGGGCGCATCCAAACAATCTGACGCACATCACGCCTCACTCCAGCCAGTCGGCAGAGATGCCGCCTGTCCGCGGTCATGACGCCAGCCCCTTAGCCAATCGTTATCTTGTCCGCGGAGCGAACAGGGAAGTGTGACCGCGGCGTGGACATAGATTCACTCATTTTTTGAGACCTACTTTTTGGTGGTTTTAAAGAAAAACTACTGGACAGATTGTCACCAAATTTGCAAAAGCACACTTTCGGGACCAAGCCCCTGCCACAAATTTAGTAAAAATCCGTCCAGCAGTTTGGCCTGTAGGTGTGCACAAAGTTTTTCCTCCATTCAGTCTATGGGAAAAAAAGATGTTTTGGGACCCCCCTATAACTTTTCCCCCCCTGGACCAAACATCACCAAACTTTGCAAAAAAAATTCAAAGTAGTCCATATACTTCTTTTGCAAAGATTGGTGAGGATTCGTCCAGAGAGAGCGGAGTTATCAGCCACCCAAAAAGTGCTCTTCCTATGGAAACAGCAACTTAACCATAACTACACGGCCACTAGCGTGGCCATGTAATATATTACATGGCCTGCAGTAGCGGGCGTGTAGTTATGGGTGAGTTGCTCAACTCACACGAAGAAAACTGTTTGGGCAGTTTATGACTTCTCTCCATCTGGAAGAATCCTTACGAAACTTTGCAAAAAAATATATATATTGCCCCCTCTGAAACTTTCTGGCAAGTTTGGTGAGGTTTCGTCAAGGGTGGGGCAAAGTTGTAGGGGGGGTTCCAAATGTTTTTTTTTTACATAGACGCAATGGAAAAAAGAAAAAGTTTCTCATGCCTACAGCCGAAACCGCTGGACGAATTATCACCAAATTTGCTGCAGGAGTGGGGGCTTGGTCCTGAAAGTGTGCTTTTGTACATTTGGTGTAATTCCGTCCAGTGGTTTTCTTTAAAACAGGCAAAATGTAGGTCCCAAAAAATTAGGACCCACTTCCCTGTTTGCTCTGCGGACGGAACTCTGATTGGTCCGGAGGGTGGCGTGGGTGTCCCCAGATACCCAACGCACCCACTGATTGACTGTTTAAAAATGTGATGTGCATCAGATTTTTCCGAAATGCCCGCCATGTTCTATCCGTGGATACCTGTGGCTGTCCGTGGATAGTGCGGTGGGGAACAGGGCTGGGAAACACATTTTAGGTCATTTGGTGTTGGTAAGAGGGCCATGCCACCAAGAATTTTCCCACAAATATTGCAGAAGGTAGTGTTTGGTGGGCAGTTGGAGAAACATGTTTGGGGTCATTTGGTGACTGCAAGAGGGCTTGTAAGAGTAGGGTAGTGGAATTTAGATGATCTGGTGATATTGCCATTGGTGAAAAATAGGGTTGGAGGTCTACTTTGATATCTGCAGATGGTGCTTATATTTGGACGTTAAGGGCAAATTGTTGTGTGTTGGTTGTGGCCAGTGGCCAGATTCTTGGGTACATGGCTGTATTCTGTTGTGGTGGTTGTGGCCAGTCCCTAGACTCTTGGGTGCATGGCCGGAGGACGTAGATCAGCCCTTAGGCATGGTGGCGCTGTTACAGTAAACATGTCTGGTTACATAGTGCATAACAGTTACAGAGGTGTACAATGGCATTCTTTAGTACAAACAGTCTGGCGTGTTATACAAGCTTAGTTACAGAGGATCCGGGTGTAGGCCTATGTGATGTGGGTGAAGTGTCAGTTGAAGAGTGTGGTTTTTAGGCTTTTGCGGAAAGTGGTGAAGTGTTTGGAGTTGGTTCATGTTTTTAGCTGAGGTGCCTACAAGGAGAATGTTACAATAGTCAATCATGGCGCCTATGGTAGCCCTTGCATTAGAGAGACCATTTTGGCTAAAGAGGAATGGTCTGATGGTATTTATAAGTTTGGTGGTGTGGGCGGAGGCAGAGGCAATGGCCGTAACATGTCTGTTCATGTATAAGGTGGAGTCAAGATGGAGCCCGATGGTCTTTACTGTTCGGGAGGCTGTGATGATGGTGTTGTCAATGAGGAAGTTATTGTATTTAGGGTCCAATTTGTTCAGTGTTACTTTTGGGCCTAAGAGGATGATCTCCGTTTGTTCTCTGTTAAGGCAGAGTCCATTGGCTACCATCCAGGATTGGATGGTGGTGTATATTTGTAGAAGGGCTGCCGAGTCCTGGTCGTACGAGTCAGAGAGGGGGGAGGAGAATTTGTATATCGTCAGCATAGTTTGTGTATGCTATGCCAAAGGAGTCCAGATTGTCAAAAAGGGGCTTGGTGATCAGGTTGTAGAGGGTGGGTGCTGTGCATGATCCTTGAGGCACGCCACAGTGGATAGTGGTGGGGACAGTGTTGGCAGAATCTGAAAAAACATTGATGACTCTGCCTTCTAGGAATGAGGTTATCCAGGAGGTGGCCTGTGTAGAGAAGTTGGCTGCGTTGGTAAGGTGGGAAGTTAGTGTTTTGTGATTGACGAGGTTGAACGCTGCTGAGAGGTCTAATAGCAGTATTAGGGCTGGTTTACCTTTATCCATTATTTTAGTAATTTGTTTTTTAGGTCAAAGAGGGCAGTTTCGGTACCATGGCCTTTGCAGATCCAGATTGTCTTTTGCCTAGGTTGGAGTTGGACTCAAGGAAGTGCGGAGTTTGATTGTGGGCGGCTTTATCAAGGATTTTTAGCAGCAAAGGGACGGTGGTGATGGGTTGGTAGTTGTTCTGGGAGGATGGGTCAAAGGAGGGTTTCTTGAAAAGGGGTCAGACTCAAGCTTCTTTTAGACTGTGTGGGATGGTGCTTGATGTGAATGAGGTATTGATGAAAGCAGTGATGAGAGGGGCCAGGGAGTCAGCACATTCCATGATGATGTTGGGTGGGCAGATGTCCCGCTTGCATGTGGATGGTTTGAGGGATTGGAGGAGATCAGTGACCTTTGTAATTGAGACATCTCTAAAAGCAAATGGAGGTTGGGGGGCTTAGGCGTAGGTGAGGTGGCGTTGTTGGGAGGGTCAGTGTTGTATATGGGTAGGGCATTTGGTTGTGCTTGTATTTGTCTTGGAGCAGAGACATTTTGTTAAGGAGTGCTGCCTGAATACTGTTACACCAGGCTTCGTCTTTAATGATTTCGTCAGGATTGGTGGGAGGAGAGGTGAGCTCCTTGAAGATAGAGAAAAGTTCCCTGGATTCGGAGTTGGCTTTGGCGATTCGGGTGTTGATGGCGTTGGATTTTGCTTGGAAGATGGCTTTTTGTATTGTTTAGACATTGTTTTAAATTCTTCACTGTTTGAGTTACTGGGGTTAGACTGCCAATTGGTTAGAGCTGCACATTTGTTGACACAGAGAAACAATAGGTCATCTGTCAACTAGGTGTTGGTGTTCATAGATTTCTTCCCTTTTTTTGTCTTCAAACAGGGCAATGGTGTTAATGGCCCTGGGAAGAGTGAGGGCGTAGATATCAGCAAGGGTGTTTGGGTCATTGACAAAGGGGGGCTTCAGTTCCTTGATGTCTAGGAGAGGGCAGAGTTTGTTGGCTGTGAGTTTTTTAGAGCTTCTAACCAGATCTGGGGGAGCATGGATGAGAGGTTTGGTGGTAGGCTTTGTGGGGATAGAGAATTAGATGCAATTATGATCCATCCAGGGGTATGCCATATTGGAAGTTATGGTGGAGGAGCAGTTGTGTTCCACGACCCAGTCTTTGGTGCATCCTTTGGAGTGGGTGGGAAGAGTGGCTTTTGGGTGAAGCCAAGGTCTTTGAGTTCTATCTGAAGGTCAGAGGCAGCTTTGTCCTTGGAGTCAGCGAAGCCGAGATTAAGGTCACCCAGTAGAATGGATTTGGTTGAGTTTTTTAAGTTGTTTTGGAGGACGTGGAGGAGCTGCCCTTGAAAGTTAGGGGGTGTGCTGGGGGGGGCCTTTATAGGACGTGTATATTTATAGAGCAATTTGCTGATAGGGTAGGTTTTGCTGAGAGGATGTTGGTGTTGCTTTCCCATGCGTGGTTACATAGTCTAACCGGAAGTGAATCCCTTGTTATGAGGGAAACACCTCCACCTTTGGAGAATTGTCTGTCCTGTCGAAGGATAGAATAGCCCTGTGGTAGAGAGAGTGTGATTGCTGGGCTGGAGGCCTTGTTGTGCCAAGTTTCTGTGATGGCAAGCAGGTCTAGGTCAAGAGTGGTGATGAGTTTGTTGATTTAGAGGGCATGCGCTGAGAGGGATCGGGTTTTGATGAGGGCACATTTGAGGGTGTGTGTGGGGGTAGCTTTAGTGGAGTTTGAAGAGAGAGAGGGGGGTTGGTGGGATGCTGGAGGGGTAACTTGGGGTGACATGTGGGGAATGCCATTGGAGCGGTGGGGTCTTGGTGTGTTGAGGGGTTTTGAGTGCTTGAGAGTGGTATAGCGTGCAGGTGTGGTCTAAGGGGGTAGGCGGTTGTTGGTGGCATGATGGTAGGGTGTGTGGGAAGCTTTGGTATGGGATACAACTCCTACATTTCTATTATCTGTAGAGTTGGGAAGGCTATGATATGGCTTGGGCTCAGTGCGGCTGTGAGTCTTGAGTTCCTGATTGTGTCTGGTGTTGTGAGGTTAGAGTGGGTGGAGAAGTTACACATGGCGGTGAGGTTAGTTGGTCTTGTGTGTTTGTGTGGGTGAAGAGGGGAAAGGTGTGTGTATGATGTGGTTGAGGTGTTTGAGTGGAGGAGTGTAGCTATTATTAGTGCTGGTACAGTGAGTGTGAGTGGTGCGGGTGTTGTGAGAGGGAGGTTTAGATGTGAAGACATGGGGGGAGGCTGAAGATATGTGGTAGAGTGCATTGGGCCTGAGGGTTGAGCGCAGTAAGTGGCGTAGTAGAGGTGGCAGGATATAGATGCGTGTGAGGCTAAGGGGCGGAGATTGATGTAGGAGTACACTGTGGCCTGTGGACATAATGTTCAGGGTGCGGAGATAGCTGTGATGTATAACATGGTACTGGCACAGTGCGTTGGGTGCTTTCTGGCCACAACCACTCAAGCATAATACAGCCGTGCACCCAAAAGTCTGCCCACTCACCACAACCCACACACATAAGGCAGCCGATTGAGGCCCTATCCACTTCAGTTCACATACTATTACACTATTTGCACCCATTGCGCAGACTCTCATACATCCAAGAATCTCAGGACAGTCCAATAAGCCAGCTGCAACACACCCTGTACACTTCTGTACACATACTATTACAGTATTTGCAGCCAGTGGGCAGACTCTTGGGCACATGGCCTCCAAGAGACTAGTAGCTGGCCACAATCACTACTGCAAAATACAGACATACACCCAGCATTCTGCACACTGGACACAAATCGCACACATAAGCCAACCACCAGAGGCCCTGTCCACTTCTGTACACATACTATTTCAGTACTTGCAACCATTCAGTAGACTGTTGGGTTCAAAAAGCCAGCCACCCGTAGCCCTGTACACTTCTCTACACATACTATTACAGTACTTCAACCATTGGGCAAACTCTTGGGTGCACATCCTCTGGTCATGCACCCAAGTGTCTAGGAGCTGGCCACAAACACCACAGCATAATACAGCCAATACAAACATCCTCATATCATCTAGATTTCACTACCCTACCCTAATGAAGCCTGCCTGCAGTCACCACATAAACTGCTTGCCTGAGGATCTACTCGCAGACACCGCGGACACAACACAGTCTTCATCCGTCTAAACAAATACATCATATGAACCATCTTTAACTCCCCACCCTTTCCAGCCCCTCTTCCCAACACCCGATGCCCCAAAACGTGTTTTACAGCCCTGTTTGCCGCAGATACAACATGGTGGGTGTTTCGGGTTAATGTGACGCACATCATGCTTCCCTCCAGCCAACCAGCGGGTGCGATGGATGTCCGTGGACATGATGCAGCCCTCCGGACCAATCAGTCCTGTCAGCAGACCAAAGCAGGAAATGGGTCCACGGAGCAGAGCCAGATATCACACATTTTTTGGGACACACATTGTGCCTGTTTTTTAAAAAAAACACTCGACACATTTTCACCAAATTTACAAAATCACACTTTCAGACTTTCAGGACCAAGCCACCGCTCCTGCTGCAAATCTGGTGAAAATCTGACCAGCAGTTTGGGCTTTAGGCGTAAGCAAAATTCTTTTCCATTCAGTCTAGGGAAAAAAAAGACATTTGGGACCCCCTATAACTTTGACCCCCCCCCCCTTGATAAAACCTCACCAAACTTACTGAAACAATTCAGAGCAGGCCATATACTTTTGTTTGCAAAGTTGGTGAGGTTTTGGCCAGGGGGAGCAAAGTTATCAGCTTCCCAAAAAAGTGGTCTTCCTATGGATTTAGCAGCTTAACCATAACTGCACGGCCACTAACGCAGGGCGTGTAATATATATATATATATATATATATATATATATATATATATATATATTCAGTGAACAAAAACTTTGTTAAAGAGACGTTACGGTTAAGTTGCGCTACTAACATCCTATGAAATTCAGTACAAAAAAACATTGTTAAAGGGACGTTATGGTTCCAAGTAAAACCAAAAACCCCCAGAAATTCACCACTTATGGTGCACTAAGCAACCATAACTCGTGCCACCACTGTGCACTGGTAAGACTAATACCCAGGACATCAAAGATTACATCACAAATGTCATTGATGACATCACTGATGACATTGAATGTCTGGCTCACTCTTTTTTGCTTTACTGATATATCTAGGCCAGTAGCAGTCAGTAGCGCAACTTAACCATAATGTCCCTTTAACAACATTTCTTTCACTGAATTTTATAGGTTTTTAGTAGCACAACTGAACCATAGCGTCCCTTTTACAAAGTTCTTTTCACTGAATTTCATAAGTTTTTAGTAGCGCAACTTAACCATAACGTCCCTTTAACAAAGTTCTTTTCACTGAATATAGTTATAGACAATATAAATTGGATCAATGTTTCCTAGGTTTCCCTTACTTTATATGCCTATAACATAGAACATACTGAACCCCCTACGTGCGCTAGTGTGTCTGATGTTTGCTGACCATGCGTATGTTCGCGGACAGACTCGGTCAACATCAACACTATCCAAAAACTCAGGGACTATCTTACATTGTTGTATCATGCAATAAAAACACTCAACATGTTCAAAAAGCAGAACATAAATACATTACATTCAATAATAAATAAGAAGTGGAAACTGTATATGTAAAACACCAACTTTCCAATCACATAACATATGCAACATAATGCAGTATACCAAAACAAAATAATTATGCCTCCCACTCATGTCCCTTGCACCCCCACCCCCCAGCAGTGAGGGGCACCTGCCAGCAGGCCCCCATTCATGTCCCACTCATGTCCCCCTGCACCCCCACCTCCCAGCAGTGAGGGGCACCTGCCAGCAGGCCCCACTCATGTCCCCCCACATGACATAAAGATGCACAATCATGGTCCACTTCTACACCAAAATACCACAGCACATCACCCCAGTCTTGAGACACAATGATTTCCCAATCCACCCCACAGTGACATGCCTATCTCAAGACACAAACCAAAAGTCAACTATGTAAATCAACACATGTCCGCCACACACACACACTGGTTGGCATTGATTGCGTAAAACCCACATTTTCACATGCATGAACCCAATGAGCGAATCACACACATGGAAGTAAAATATCAAAATGTATAATGGACAAAAATAAAGCAATGAAATGAAAGCATACAAAAATAGCAAACATGAAATGAAAAGCATGTCCAAAAGATGAGTAAATGAAAAGTATAACCAATCCAAAGATATCCAAAAGAAAAATAGTCCAAAATCTCCCTTCACCAAAGCAAATCCAAAGGAAACGTAAAATGAAAAATCCATTAATCCATGGTGAAATCCAAAGAAAAAGTTCAAATTAATCCATTGTCCAACTATATACAATCCATTGTCAAAAAGAAAAATCCATTAAGCCATGTTCAAATCCAAATGAAAAGTTCAAAGCAATCCATTGTCCAACTATGTACAATGCATTATCAAGGGTCCATGAGCCCAACAAAAGAAATTAAACCTACCTAAGAAATTACCTAAGAAAAAAACTACATATACATGTGTGGGGCATAGTTCAATCACCCCAAATCAAAGGAAAATGAAAATGAAACCTAACACTAAAAACTATTTACAATGGCAGCGGGCTAGTCTGACGGCTCACTTTTCGATGTCCTCGGCCAGGGCATCATCGAACTCCCGCTCAATGTCCTGGAGGCGGTCCTCTTCCATGGCCCGAGGGTTCGCAGGGACGATTACATGCTGACCTCCAACTCCCTGTGAAGTGCCTCGAGGCACTCTGCCTGCCTCAGTGCCCTCTGCATGGAGCTCTCCGCCCTGACCATTGTGATCCGTGTCTCTTCCGCCTGCAGCCGCTCTGCATCTTTGGCATGGTACAACCGCTGCCACACGGAAGACACTTGTAATAATGGGTCCTGCCTGCCCCTCCGATGTCGATGGCCCGAGCTATCATGGCTCCCACCTTGTTGCTGCTGCTGCTGTGCCTGTGCCTGTGCCCCTGCTCTTGCTGCCTGCATGTCCTCCTCTGGCTGGGGTGCAGTTGTCGTGGTGGCCACCCCTGCTGGACGTCCGACTCCCGACTGTGGCAGGCATGTGTCCCCCACCAGCCTGGCCGCTGGGTCAGAGGCAGCTCCACAGGGTACCCAGGTGATACATGGGTGGGAAGATGGCATGGACGACGACTGGCGTGCAGGGTGTTCAGGTGAGGAGGGGGTCAGAACAAGGTCCAGCAAACGGAGGAATCCAGCCCTGGTGATCAGTGCCAGTAGGTCAACATGGTCAATGAGGCATTCGAGATGACGTGCAGTGTCTTCACGAAAACACTGCAGGTCACCTCGCATGCCCCGTTGACGCAACGCCATCCCACTCAGGACAGGCTCAACCTGGTCCGGATAGCCACGTCCACAGGGAGAGGAAGGCAAATTGTTATAAGCGGATCCCCTCCCTGAAAACGGGTCTGGCCGTAGGCATCCCTGCTGGTGCGGGATGATGCAGTCACAGGATCGGGGACAGGATTACACACAGGTATCTCCGCGGTGGCCTGTGCTGCCTCCTGTCCCTGCCCCTGCACTGCACCACCAGCACCAGTGGAATCCCCACCTCCAGACCCCATGTGTGTCCCTTCCACAGCCTCCTCCTCCAACAAACACCCCACCAACCTGGATGACTCCGTGCCATCTTCCTCCGTCGGACCCTGTGGGGTCTCAGCTGCCCCTTCTGCTGCCGAGGAGTCCACCTCCAACCTCCGCCTCTTGGACCTACCCTCAGCAGCTGCAGCCTGGGACGTGGCACCAGACTCCTCACTCCCCGACAAGATTGCAACCTGGGAGGGGAGCCGAGCCTTGCATCTCCGGCTGGTGGTGCGATCCCTGCCGCTCTGCTCCACAGCACCCTCTCCGCCCTCTTTATCAGTTGACGCTGCAGACAGGGAGCAATAGAACACAGGCATCAGGGCACTGGACAATGGACTGATACACACATGACAGTTGTACATGAGTGTCAATATCAAACTTCAGACATGGCATCACACTCCCCAACACACATGTCATTTCAACTCACACACATGATCAATTCAACAGCATTATTCCACCAGACAGCGCCATCTATACACAAACAACAGCAAGGGCAGCCGAAGGTGAGCCTGATGTCAGATAAAATAATGGGTAGTGCACAACGCATGCACACAGGCCACCACACTTACATGCATGTGTACATCTCTACCAACTGTCGCAGTGATGAGATCGCCATCCACGTCACATCTGCCATTCAGCCTTCTGCATGTCAGTGTCACATGCATCCATGTTGTATCACAGTTGCACACTTGTCAAATACACACACATGCACATGTACTCAGTGCAGATACATGCAGCTGGAACCACCATCCATGTGTGACACCACAACCATGCCAACGTACATGCACAGTAATTCAAACATGTATGCTCCCACACCTGCATTTGGTCTGCATGCTTACCAACACATACACCATCCATGTGTCTCACACATGAGATGACTCACATGTGTTAGCCTCATGCCCCGGTGCATACACATCCATACATGGCCCTTCAAAAACACATGTGCAACCTGCACACTACTGGCACACCACAACACGCAGAGCTTCCAATCAGTATGCATGTACACTTACTGCTGGACTCCAGACGGGACTGCCTCTCTAGGACCTGGATGTAGAGCGCTGGGCGTGTGCATTCCAGGACCCTCATTTGGTGGTCCGACAGGTGGCCCCCGGCGCCCCGGCGCGCAGGCGTTGCCCACAGCATGGGTGCATAGTGAATCAGCACGTGAGAAAACTGCACGTCACTGTGCTATTGGAGGAAAGGGCCTTAGCGCGTAAGCGCATAAGTGACGTTTCACGTGTGGGCTGGTTTAAAAGGTATGAGTATCATGATATTTCCTTGTCCTGGACCTGAAGTCCTCCCAGGCTTCCGGACATGTTTGATGTCGCGGACTGCCACCCCTCCTCGTTGATGGCAGTCACGATGTCCATCCAGATCCTGGTCCGTCCATTGTCAGTGCGCAAACTTCCAAAGAGGGCATCATACTGCCCCAGGACTTGCTCCACCAGGACGCCAGCTTCCCTGGCACTGAAGCTGGTGGCCCTCTGCCTCTCTGGCTGGGGGTTGCCAGTGGTGTCAGATGGTGTTGTGCCTGACATGGCAACCCCAGAGGCAGGTGTGGGTGGGCAACTGGGTCCTGGGGCTGGGCTGTGGAGCGTTGGTATCCCAGTCTGGAGTCTTCAGTTCCAGCAGGGGTGGTCACAGCAACTGCACCCCTGGCTGTCATGCAGGCAGCAAATAGCAGGGCACGTGGGCAGCAGGCAGTCAGGCAGCAGCAGATGGCAGGTGGGAGTGTGCTCAGGGCTGTGGGGGGGGGGCAGGAAAATGGCCTTTTGGGCAGGAGTGTGGTCTTCCGTGTGTATTCACGTGGCCAGCTTGATACGGAGTGATTTGGCACGTGAAAAAATTGCATGTCAGCGTGTAATTCGAGGATAGGCCCTTAGCGCGTAAGCGCATCAGTGACGTTAGGCGCGCAGGCGTTGCCCACAGCATGGGTGCATAGTGAATCAGCACGTGAGAAAACTGCACGTCACTGTGCTATTGGAGGAAAGGGCCTTAGCGCGTAAGCGCATAAGTGACGTTTCACGTGTGGGCTGGTTTAAAAGGTACGAGTATCATGATATTTCCTTGTACGTGCTTTTTGTGGAGAGTGAGCGGGTGTATCTTGAACTTCTTGTCGGTTCACACGCGATTACTTCACTACGTTTCCAGTTCATACTCCCTGTTTCCTCAGACTGCGTTCTTTTCTTCTTTTGGCAGGTGTGTTGCCTACGTGCACACGCATGTCTTTTTCACGTTCTTTTTCAAGGCAGACGGTGAGTCGTGCACGTATTTTCCAACTCAGGTTGCCCCTGTGTGTCGCCTACCCCTTCAGAGGTCATTGTAGGCTGCGTGGAACACGCGTACGCTTATTTTTGTGTTTCTGGGTGCCACAGCGTAGTGCCGGTTTATTTTTCCATGCATGTGGTCTACCAGGGGTTGAGTGCACGTGTGCTTTTGTTTTTGGGTGCCTGTGCATTGCGTGACCCGTCATCTTCCCCCAGGGGTCACATACAGCCTTGCTAGAGCACTAGGGTACGAATTCCATCTAGTACCCTATACCTTTCACCCCAATTGCCCAGAACAATTGTTTACTGCAACATGCACACAACAACATCAGTGCCATGGTTGGGAAGCGACCAAGCAGTAAGGGAGGCAAAGGTGGCCGACCTCCAAAAGGTGGGCGTGGTGGGCGCGGTATGGGCCAGGAATTGCAGGGTGCCCCTAGACCCCCGTGTTTGGAGGACCAATCAGGGACACCCATGCCCCCCCATGGTTGTGGGAAACGTAGCTGACACCATCCCAGCTCAGCCCTTGTTGGACCGGCCCATTTTGGCACCTGAACCGGCACAGGATGACTCCCGGGCTGACTTCCAGGTCAGCAAGTCTAAGCCACGTGTGGCGGTGCAAGTTGCTGTCACCAGGTCACGTGGATCTGGGGCAGCAATGTCATCTGCTGCCCCAAGTAGGCAGGGTGGGGAGGCTCAGGGGCAGCTGCAGCTCTATCCACCCCAGCTCTGAGTCTCCCAGCCGGGACAGTGTCGGTCCAGGTCCATCAAACCGACGTCACCATGCAGCCAATGCCTGCACCAAGACATATGGTCATTGTGCATTTGCACACTTCTAGTACCCAGTCCACATGCGCTTCTGCCCCTACTGACCAGAGCGTAAGCCACTCAGGATCCACACCACCTTCGAAAAAGAAGAAGAAGGGTGCTCTGGTCTACAGGCTGAGGCCCGACTACACACTCTGGCACGTCAAGGAAGCCTAGCTTTAATGACGCCGAACTTAATGCACTTGTGGCCTATGTGTCGGCACATAGCCACAAAATGTTGGTGACTGCAGAGTGCAAGACCACACCTGGTCAACGTAGGGCACACTGGCAGACCATCGCGGACCACATTAGTGCCCTTGGATTTGTGAGGCGCACAGCTGATGATTGCTACAAACGGTTGAATGACCTGAAACGCAGAGCAAAGCACAAGCTGGCTTCAAATCATGCCTCTACTCTGGTGACTGGTGGTGGGTCTCCACCAGAGGACAACCAACTCACTGAACATGAGTCTTTTGCTGGAACCTTCGTCACAGAGGAACAGATCCAAGGCGTGGGAGACCTACCAGATTACGACGCATTGTCCGGTGAGTGCCCATGCATGTGTGTGTAATCCATTTGTATGTTTTTTGGGTGATGGGTTCTGATTGAGTGCCAGGTGAGGGTGTGTACTTGGATTTGGGTATGACAGTATCCCTTCTGCCCACAGTAGCCAATTAGCGCCACATCACTTCAGTTGCCCTTGAACTGTCATCTTGCTACAACATTGTTTTACATTTTTCAGTGTTCATTCAGGCTGATTGTTTCAATTCTCCCAGTTTTGCAACACATTTTTCTGTCCTAATGCCACATATGTGACATGCTTCTGTCATTGATTACACGCCACATTGGCCCACATTTGTTGCCTTGTTATGTGAATGATTAGACCATTCAGGCTGATTGAGTATTGACCTGCTCACATTAATTTTTGGGGCCTGTTTGAATGTGGAACATGATAGTTGTTTCCTGTCATGTTGAAGTGACCAACCATTGATGTGTACATCTGCCTGCAATCACTGTATTATTGTACACTGGATGTGTTGCAGTGTGTGGCACATGCGTATTTTGTCACACTATTTAGCAATTTTCATCTCATCATGTCCATCTCACATGGATGGGTGACAGTACTCATTCACTGACATATGGCTGTACTTGTCAAATGTACCATGGCTAGGCTACATGCCATCTGTGTGCTGGCATGTGTCATGTATGTGTATTGGACATGCCACTCACAGGCTAATGTGTGATGACAGTGCTACCCAGCATGCATCAATGTGTTGCTTTTCCATCTTGGTGTCCTCAGTGCCTGCTTTTTGCATCCCCTTCCAACTCATTGACAGTGCATGCATGCCAGGGTTATTGTCATGTGGGACATGTGTAAATCATGTACTGAATCTCTGGCTTGTCAGGCCTAATGTGTGCATGGTGCTCATGCCTGTTTCCATTTGTTGTCTTTCATGTTTTTGCAGGTGATGACGCACTTGATGCTGTTGAGGTTGAGGAGATGGTGCAGACCCAGGAGGAATCTCAGGCACGACCGGGCACCAGTGGAGGACATGGTGTGGTGGTGGGTGGAAACCCAATCTTATTGCAGACCATACTGTCCAAGGGTGTCTCTGGTTGAACCTCCCCAGATCTCTATGATTCAGGTGCTGAATCGGATGATGAGACGTATGTGCTGTCGCAGGTGAGTGTTTCTGGCAGGGATTCTGTTCTGTCCAACCCACCTGCACCAGGGGTAGAACCCTCTATGGGGATGTCAGTGTTGGTAACTCTGCCTTTGGTGGTTACGGATGCAGGGTCACACTCCACAACATCTGATCCTGTTCCTGGGCCAGCAGATCAGAGGGGAATGCAGTCCTGCAGCCTCAGGCAGTGCCGGCACAGCAAGGTGCAGATCGCCTTGCCCCAAACAGGTGTGGTGCCCGCCGACACGCTGGCCGTGCGCCACCAGGCAATACTGTATGGGAAAACTCCATGTATGGTATAGCAGCACAACAGGGAGCATCAGTGGAAATGATGGCTCAGGCAATGGAGAGGGTGGCCACTTCCATTCTCCCCCCTGAAAGGCAGATGGAGCAACAACAGCAGGTAACAGACTCCATTTGCCAATCACACATGGAAGACATGTTGGCATCCAACGGGGACCGACGGGCAGCACTGGAGACTCTGCGGGAAGCCATTTCTGTAGAGTCACAGGGCCACAGGGAAGCCCTGAGGTTAGAACTCCAGTTCCTCAAGCAGACTTTAAGTGAACTTGAGGCTTCCCGAAATTTAAGGTCAGAACAGCAGCTGGAGCAGCTCACACATTCACTCTCAGCTGAGCTGCAGGCAACTCGGGAGGAGATCCGGGCATCACGCGAGGCCATGCATGCAGAAATGCAGGCAACTCATGAGGTGCTTCATGGGGATCTCTGCACTATCATCCTCCAGAATCAGACTTTCAACACCTGCATGCTTGCTGCCATGCAGGACCATACCAGGGCTTTGCGTGGGCTGCATCCCATAGCACCACCACCTCCTGATGCAGAAGCAGAGGGTGAAGAGAGCGACAGCAGCAGTTCTCCCACAATAGCGTAGCCGTGCAGGCCATGAGCCCATGGAGGTATTTTTTTTTCGCAACATCCACGCAGGTGGGTGTTGGTGTGCACCCTGTCCTCGAACCTCCTGCCCCTCCCCCCGGCTCCCACATGGACATTTTTCATTTTTTTTTACAGTTGCCTTGTGTGGCTCCTGTGGGCATCCACTGTGCATTCCAGCTGGGCACATGCAGGCTTGTCCTGTGTTTGGGTTAGATTCTTGGGTTCCTGACACACACACCCCTCCTGCTTCCCTTTCCATGGGCTTGCAAAGGGTGTGACCAAGTGACAGTGACTGTAGTCAAAACTGTGTGTACATCACTAGTGGGGATTGTTGTTGTATTGAACACTGCATGGTGTATTGATATGTGCTTGTGCATCCATATCTTCCTCCTTATTAACAGGTACCTTCTTGATGTCTTCACAAGGCTGTCTCCTTTGCGGATGCAGTTCATGTTGTATGCAGTACACTGACACATTTGCCTGACGTCAACACTCTGCAGTTGGAAGGGGTGGATGTGCTGGCTTATTCAGGTTGTGAAACTTTTACTTTGATTTGGTACTGTCATATTTTGGCAATGTTTCATCCTGTGTTGCTGTATTGTGTTGCTGGTAAGTATTTGGTCATGTGTGCTGTTTGTTATTCATTACTGGGAGCATACTGTCTGTGGCCTGCTTCCATTATGGACAGTGCACTTTTTGACACTTGTGTCATGTGGTGTGCATTCCTTGGTTGCTTTCACATTGCATGACATGCCATGGTGTGTTGGGTAGCGGAGATGGGGAGGGGTTGGGTGACATGGCGCTGTTTTCATGTTCTATTTTGCAAGGGGGTAGTCATTCATGCAGCATAAATGTGTGTCTTTTTGTGACACAGTATTGGTTGTCTTTAGGTAGGTAGGGATGCACACACTGTAACACTTCCAGATGACCAATCTCAGGCTGGCATGGTTGTGACAGTTGACTGTCCCTTATGTCATCATCATTGATTGTCAGCTGATATGTACCAGGGCTGTGTGCACTCCGCAGGGGTGTGATTTTAGGTGAAGTGATTAGCCACCAGCTGCGTACGGGCTGCCTCACCACGTGCCCTTTCCCCTCCCATGCGCAGCAGCCGTGCATGTGGTTGGAGATGTGGGGGCACCACCATGTCCACCGGCAGGCCCCGGCGGGTTGCAACGTTGTGCAGGACACATGCTGCCACTATGATCCTGCGCACTACTGGGGGCGCGTATAGCAGCAGCCCACCAGAGCGGTCAAGGGAGCGAAAATGTGACTTGAGCACTCTGAATGTGCGCTACACTATGCCCGGGTTGCAATATGGGCTGTGTTGTATCTTACCTCGGGTGGTGTGGTGGGGTTCCGAATTGGCGTCATCAGGTGGGTGCTCAGAGGGTAGGCACTGTCCCATGGGGAGGTGATGATGGGTATCATTAGTGGGGTTGTGACATTACTCAGTATCTGACATGCATGCTTGTGCAGAGGCATTTATACTCACCAAGCAGCCATGTATCACTATGCTGCCCACCTTCTAGGTCCCGGTTTAGGGTTGACATTCTGTAAATGAAACTGTCATGGGTGGACCCTGGATAGTTGGCATATACTGAGGTGATGATTCCCTTGGCATCACATACTACCTGCATGTTGATGGAATGCCAGTGCTTGCGGTTTCTATAGATGTGCTCAGTTGCCCTGGGAGGACGTAGAGCCACATGAGTGCAATCAATGGCACCTAGCACTTTAGGGAAGTGTGCCACCCCATAAAAATCCTGGACGGCAGCCTGCCTTTCTGCAGGTGTTCTGGGCAGGTATATGTGCCTGCGGACTGATGGGCGTGCAGTCATAATGGCCAACACCTGGTGTAGGCAGCGTGACTGCGTGACCTGTGACACCCCCCCACTATGGCACTTGTCCGCTGAAATGAACCAGTGGCCAAGAAGTGTAGTACATTGAGCACCTTTTCCAAGGGGCTCAGTGCTTGGGAGCACAGGGTGGGTGATGTGAGGTCATCCTCCCACTCACTCACCAGGTCGAGTATTATGTATGGAAACCTGTACCTCCCATACTCCTGGTCATCAGGCCTCCCAAAAAGGCTGGTCCTGGGTGTAAAAATTCTGGCCCTGAATATCCTCCTCCTCCTGCGGTGTCCCACGACCACTGCTGCGAGGAACGGTATATTCATCGTAGCGTCTGAGCTTGTTTGTTGTTTGCGCACACTTTTATGCTGCACGGGTCCGCGTATGCCTGCTTCCTGTGTTGTAGATTTGCCTCCTGTACTTCCCCCGTAACGCCCACATTTTCACACATTGTTCCCCATTCCGCGTGTTACGCCCCGTGTTCCGCCTTCTTTTGTTGTGTGCGCCGCGCTATGTGCGCTTTTGCTGTGCGTGTAGCGCACGCCGTTTGATGACGTGTGTGCCCGCGTGCACCACACATTATTTTAGCGCACATCCCAGTATTTACACGCGCACAGACTTCCATGAATCGATGTGCGTGGCTTTTGCATGCTTGCACTGTGATTTTCGCACGCTTTCGCACGCTTGCGCAGAGATTTTCAGCGCACATTAATTCCATGATCCGGCCTGAAAATATGTGCTGTATCTGTGCAGTATGTTGCTACCGAATTCTAAAAAAAGTATAACGTTTTCAGTAGAGTTTACCAACAAATGTATTTGGGAAATTAGCTTGTCTTGACCTTATCCTGCACACAATAAGCATGTGAAGGATGTTTTTACGAAACTGAAGAATATTAAAACTCGCATAAGAAACCATCTCTGCTAGGACAAACTCGAAGCCTTTATGCTCATGTCTGTGGAAAAGGATTTTGTGCTTGTTCAAATGCAAAATGCGGACATAAAAAACCAGGTTGCCCAAAAAAGTGCATTGTTGAAGGAACTCTTGTTTGACTGATTTTCTAGGTTTCCAGGAAGAGTTTTGTGCCAGATTGTCTATGCAGGGGACCATATTTTTAGGGTGTATGGCCAAACCACATTTCTTGAAGGCAAACAACCCAATTTTGTCTTTTAAAGTAAAACAGGTCATCTGAATTTCGATGTGTCACCAACTAACATCTTAAACACGTACTGTATGGCACCTGCAAGATTCACGTTTGACCATCATCACTTCAATCACTACGATCTCAAATATTTAGTTTAGTGGGAAAATGTGAAATACATGTAGTCTGAAACCAAGATTTGCCCAATCAAAGATCAAAGTGGGAAGGGTGACACAGAACATAGAATCATAACGTTCCTGTTTCTGAGAAGATGGTATCCTTCATCAAGAAAGTGTAGACATGTCTGCACTGATATCACTGGGGGCAATATAGGAAGAATTCAGCTTTACATCTTTGCTTATCATCAGATTTTGAGTCCAGCAACAGGACTTTCAACAGTAGAAAAGACTGTCCAAAGAACTGTATGTATGCAAAGCTATTTTATTTTATGAGTTGTGTTGTAATGTTTGAGCATAAATGCAACTGGCAAAGTACTTTTCAGTGTTATCATTTGGCTATTTTTTTTTTCTTATTAAATGCAAATCTGTTTTCCTTTCTGATGGCAACTAGACATCCCTCTATTTCTGCAAAATAAGTATAAGATTTAGCTATGTGATGATGTTGCTGTCTTTTTTTTATAGAACAAAAAAAGTGTTATCACTGGTTTTCCCAAGCATTAACACAAAACATGACATGCAACAAACACGATTAACCCTTCATAAGTAGCATTTTCTGTAAAGTTGTGAATTCATGCGATTCACAGATGATGGTTTGAGGGACACTTTTTTTTGAGGTGAAGGGCAAGCCACTTTTATTTTAGGTGCCTGCGCCTATTTCTTATCCCTCTCCGACCCTGGGCACAAGTACACACCATGCTTTTGGCATGGAGCTTATGAAAGGGGAGTCTGATCAGCAGATTTCCTTTTCGGAGATGGAATTAACCAACTTATTTTATTAATAAAAATCAAAAAAGTCAGGGCTCCCACACCCTTGCCAAATGGCACATCTTTACAGTCTGTGTCTGGTTTTTGTATTGATGTGTTCCAGTTTACATGGTTACCACAAAGGCACAAGCCTGAAATAAGTTTTATTCTGTTCTTAGGGGACCACAGAAAACCTTGGCAAAGCCAACAGCTTAGCATTTGAATAGGCAGTGGGAAAGGAATGTAGCATCCCTGCACTCCCATGAAATGGGAGTGCAGGGATGCTAACAATACAAACGTGCGCTAATGCTTTACATGTGGAAATACACAGCTCATGAACCCTATGTTTTTACGCTTCAATCATCATGTTTGCTACAATATAAGGGAACTGTGTAGAAGTACAGTGAAACAGAAGGAGATGGAGGGAGAAGGTGCAGCAGGAAAGGGTCAACTTGTTGAAGATCGGGAGAGGGAAAACAGTTGAGCCGTGCAAGTGCAGCATCCATTCTTTTTACTGCTCAAAACACCACAAATGGTTTACTGCAAACGTTTACTGATGTTTCATTGTAAAATGTGTGTGGTACGTTTGGGAAGGCAATATGGAATGGGGAGAGAATTAGATGGTGGGAAGGTAGGTGGGGTGCAGGAGCCTCCCCCACATTTGGCATTTCTGGAAAGAAAATGTAAAACATGAATAGTAAAATCTGCGGTCAATACATTCTCAGTAAAAACACATGGGGCTGCAAGGGCGAGCCCCAAGAGGAGTGGAGAGATAGAGTGAGGTAAGTTAGTAAACCGCATGGACACTGACTATGGCTAGAAGAAAGCCAAACTTTTGTAAGAGGTAGCGTAAAATACCTAGACCCAGGGACCTACTTAGCTACTTCAAGATTTAATAGGAATAGAGTATACTTTTGTGAATCATCTTCAAATATACAATGCTTTGTTGAAAAAGATGAAATTAATCTAACAAGTAATTCCAGTGACCATTCGATAGTTCATAAGT
The DNA here is from genome assembly GCF_040938575.1 of Ambystoma mexicanum. Classification (NCBI taxonomy): domain Eukaryota; kingdom Metazoa; phylum Chordata; class Amphibia; order Caudata; family Ambystomatidae; genus Ambystoma; species Ambystoma mexicanum. Next base: position 1,077,093,375 of record NC_090935.1, on the reverse strand, counting down.
TCAGGCATTTATTGTTCATATGGCCCAACACGTTTCGAGTAAAACTATTCATCAGGGGAGTACAATCACATTTTTTCTTCATTGTTGTCCACATTGCTCCATAATATGAGGTTGGTTACAATCGCTGTTCATTGTTCCAATTTTTTTCACTATGGTAAAATACGCTCTCACATATGAATCAAAGGTTTTGTATGTTTGTTTAAGTGGTTAGGAACGGCAGCTCTCTTGTGTGGACTCAAAAGCATCCCACCACATATATATGGTAGGTGCAGATGTGGTAACAGTCAGCAGGGGATAGTCTGGATCTCTCCGTGCCACTTGCTGTAGTGAAATCCAATATGGCCGCTATTTAAAGCGCCATCTACTTATGACGTCATGCACAATTTTTGTGCATATGATCCAGGTGCAAGCATTTACTTCTATGCCTGTGCTTGCCTAGGTAAAAGATACACATTGTGCAAGTTTACTGCTTTGTGCGAGGGTGACAGTTTACCTCTAGGCTCCAGCATCTTTCTGGGGGATCAGAATTGAGCGAGGATTGTGGATGCAGGAACATGTGCATGAAGGGGAAGAAACACGTTATTTTGATCTTCTTATGTATCAACCATGTCTCTATCACTCTCTCTCACACTCTCTCACACATTCTTACTCGTTCTCTTTTTCTTTCCCTCTGTGAAAGAATGCCAACTTTGAAGCGTGTTGGTTTTTAAACAATGCAATAATGCAAGTAATTGTGTTAATGAAAGGGAGATCTGCTAATCAGGTCCCCCCTTCAAAATGTTCCATACCAAAAATATAGTGCACCCATGTACCTTTGTTTTGACTGACTCCTCGCATTGTCTCCTGCAGTGGCAGCAGGGCAGATGAAAAGGTCACATGTGCATTCTGGGACACATCTGCGGGTGCACAGTGTCCCAAAAGCTAGAGGTAGCTTTTAAACAATATGCAACTCACGGTCAAATTCCCAAATTTGTGTGCCACACGAAAACGGGTGACACATTAATATCTAAAAACAAGCCATGTCTGGGAATGACATGGTGGCTATTGAGATTGCACCATTATTCAGCTGCATGCTTTTAATGTCATATTGTTGTCAGATTGGTGATCAGTGACTCTTTCATGATGGGCTTGGGTGTTCCCATAACAATCATGTAGTACCTGGCCCAGGAAACGTTTCTTGTATCCCCCTGAAGAGGGTTAACAGTATTGTAGCTTAGCTCATGGGTGTTGTGTGCAGAGTGTCGTGATGTCACTTGGAGCGTTGGTGGGTGACTGTGTCTGTGTGTTCCAGAAGTGGCAGTTAGATCTGTAAGCTGGCTGAAGTGGATGTAATTTGTGTATGCAGGGAGCTGATTGAGATTCCACACATTCTCTTTTCACCCTAAAATGTTCTGATAACGATGCGTGGAGAGTCAGGTTGATTGAATAAAGAGGATTTATTCATGCAAATCAAACAGCATACGAAAGACCCCCAACCTTCCCTCTCAGCATCCCAAGCCAACTTCCTCCCTTCAAACCCAAACATTCCCTTAGCAGAATGAGTTGACATCATAGCGTCATTGCATTCTAAGTACTGCTGACATTAACTACAAAGCTCTACATAACACATCCCATTCCCTTAAAAAAAAAAAAAAACTATTTACACCCCCAGGAAAAAGAAAACAAAACACAAAAAAAGACACACCTGAAATACTATACGACATTGACTAGGCAAATCGATTACAACAGTTTGCACATTTTTTGTGAATAAACCAATAGTTTATCGAATAACTCAAACAAATTGTTTATTGAATATTCATTTTGCAAAACATCACACTACAGTTCTGTAACTGTACTGTGACCGTAAACACAACCTCAGCCTCTACCCACCTTACCCACCCTGGCAATCCTCAACATGTTCCACACCTGACCACTCTCCAACCTGACAGCTCCTTTGAGCACTTGCACCACCCGCACAGGATCCGAATACAACAGATCCCCTTTTCTTGACACCACACCCTTCTTCACCCTCATCATATCCCCAACTTTGACACTACTTGCTTTTCTCGGAAATCTTTTATTCACTTTCCTCACCCACCACTCCTTTTGTCCATCCATTCTTTTTCTTATTTCCTCCACCACACCATTTGTTTCTCTATCACTTCCCAACCATGCAGGAGACAACATAGTATTTGGTTTCCTACCTCTCATCAGTTCAAAAACACTTAACCCTGTTTCCACATGTGGAGCAATGCACAGTGCATACAACCGTTCCGTAATGGCCAACTTTCTGTCACTACCACACACGCCAGCCAACCTAACTGCATCCATGATACTGCAAATCAGCCTCTCAACCATGCCATTGCTTTGAGGCTGATACAACGCAGTCCATTTGTGTCTCATGCCACATCTTTCCAAATATTCTTTAAACAAACCTCCTCTAAATTGTGGGCCATTTTCGGTAAGAATGGTCCTGGGTAAACCCTGCCTCTCAAATATTGTCTCAGGAAACTCCACCACACATTGACCCATTATGTCCCTTACCACCTTGAACTCACTCCAATGTAAAAAAGGTATCAACCAATACAACCACAAATCTACCATGTCTACACCCTAAGTCCATTGAACCCAGAATATCCATGTCAAGATCTTGCCAGGCGCCTCCCGGTACCTCTACCTTTTTGATTGGCTGCAATCTAGCCTGAATATTTTTCCCCGACCTAGGACATTCTTTGCAGCCTCCAACAACCCTTTCCCCATCCCGGTCAAACCCTGGCTCTAATAATCTGCCTTTATTATCTTTTTGGTTTTAAATATTCCAATATGACCTTGATGACCTACCTCAATCAACCTATTCCTCAAACCATTGGGTACAACCAGACGATCCCAACGATACAACAAACCTTCTTTCAAACTCAATTACATTCTCACTTCCCACAACACCCTCTCTTCAACGCTGAACAATCTTTCCTCATGCCATCCATCCTTCACAAATCCTGCATTCTGCCTCCACACTTAGTTACTCTCCATTACTTCTACCCACTGTTCCTTGGCTATCACTCCATCTCTAGTAACAAACACCATATCAGTTGTGATTTCACTCTCACGAGCCATAGTTTTGTTATTTTCATCGGCCCTAAACCTTGAAACATGATCTGCCTGAACATTTTCTTTGCTGGGTATCACCTCAATTTTAAATTCATGGCATTGCAACCTAGTCACCCAGCAGGCGACCCTCCTTGATACCTTGTCCAACCCTTTACTCTCAAAGATTGCTTTAAGCGGTTTGTGGTCCGTTTGTAAGATAAACTCCTTACCCCACAAAACGTTTCTCAATTTTTCAATACCCCAATGGCATGCCAGAGCATCCTTTTCAAGCACTGAATAATTCTGCTCAGAACCCCTCAACATCCTGGATGCGTGTGTCACCACCACCTCATTGCGATCCATGTCCACCTGCGACAAAACAATGCCTATACCCGTTTCACTGGCAGCTACGGCTAGAATGGTTTCCTTTCGTGTATCAAACATGGCCACGCCTTAGACATATTAATCTTCCTTTTAATTTCTTGAAATTCCTCCTCAACTCACCATCCCATTTAAAATCCACAACTTTCTTCAACAAATACATCATTTTTCTCACACCATCTACAAATGTATGTACAAATCTGTGGTAGAATTCTATAGTTCCAAGAAAGGACCTTAATTCAGCTTTGTCTCTAGGTGATTGTATTCTCTTGATTCCCTCAACGACTTCTCTCTTTGGCCTTAGTCCTTCTTCAGAAATTACATGACCCAAATAGTTCAACACCTTTGTGGAAAATACACACTTCTCCACTCAAAGCGTTATTCCCTGTTCCTTGAAGACACGTAACACCCCTTCCACATTCTTTTCAAGTTCATCTTCACTTTCCCCACACATCAAGACATCGTCTTGGAACACCATACCTTGTTCATCCCCCGTAGAATTGTATCCATTACTTTCTGGAATACAGACAAAGCTGAAATTTAACCAAAAGGCATGTGTCAGAACTGGAATATACCATCATACGTAATGAATGCGGGGCGCTTCCTCGACTCCCTATCCAAATCAACTTGATGGTATGCACTTGCCATGTCCAATTTAGTGAATAACTTGGTATCTCCAATGCGACTCAGCAATTCTCTCATACGGGGTAAGGGATGTCGATCAGCAACCACACACTTGTTTACTTCTCTTAGGTCTACACAAACCCTCAACTCACCACTAGGTTTCTTCACAACGACCAAAGGCAAAACCCACTCAGGTGCCTTGGCAGGTTCAATGATTCCAGGCTTTTTCAGCTTTTCATGTTTCTCATGTACAGCATTACACATATATAAAGGCACTGACCGCAATTTAGCACATACCGGCGTACTATCACTTTTCAACACAATCTTGTTTACCATACCTTTCAAATATCCCACTCTGTTGGTTAACACCTCCGAAAATTTCTCAATCATCTTACCTCCCACATGAAGAACCTGTTCCACCGTATTTGGATCCAACCTTATACCCAAACCTTTTTGCTCCCTCCATCCCAAAAGTGTCTCTCCACTCGTCGTAACATATATTTTTCCCTAAGTTTCTCTACCTTTGAACTCAAAATTAGCTACACAACATCCAATTAAATCTATCTTACTGCCATTGTACCCACATGGCCTTTTGTCTGATGGGAACAAATTCTTAATCTTACCACCAACAAAATTCTCGTACACATTACGCAACATCAGTGTTATTTTAGAGCAGGTGTCCACCATCATTCTCACTACCCGTCCATTGACACCAATCCATTCTAAGGGATGTTCACAATCATTTTCTTCTTTTCATTTTACCATGTGGACTGTGACTACTTCAACCCTTCCATCATTGTCGTCATCAGTTGAAACTCTGCTATCATCCTCCACATACATAACTCTTCTATCAATTGCATATTTTGTTTACAGCAGTTTTCAAAATGACCCCACCTTTTACACTTTCTGCATAACGTCCTCCTCCCTGGGCATATAGGCAAGGTGGATAGATGTTTAGAACTGCCACATCGGAAGCACAAACGCTGCTCTTGCTTGTACCCTTTTACACTAGATTTTCTTTGAATTGTGTTCTTGCCCCCACCACCCTTGTCATGCCCCATTTCGTTTCCCTTTATGCTTTTATCTTTAGACTTCTTATTTTTGCAGAAGTCTTTCTTCTGATCTACTACTCTACTACTCTCAAAACCTCTGCAACAGGGGATTTTGCCTCTTTGACCGCTAGCTTGGCAACACACTGTAAGGTGTGTTCTACACCTTTTGCAATCCCTATCACCTCTTTGAGATCGGGATCATCTTTTACCCATATTTCTTCACGGATCCTATCATCGGAACAATGGAGTATAAACTGATCTCGTATATGCACGTCCAATTGCACTCCAAACTTACAATGTAAAGATAAGTGCCTTAAAGCAGTAATAAACTCTTCCACAGTTTCCCCCTCCTGTTGTACCCTCATGCCAAAATGGTAGCGTTCTAAAACCGTGCTGATCTTTGTTTCAAAATGCTTATCTAATATCAACAAAGCCATGTCAAAATCATTTGTACCACCCTCCACATCCAGCTCTGCAGTATCTGGCAGTGTGTCAAACATCCTCTGACCCTCATAGCCTATTAAGTGCATCAACATTGATAGTTCGGGTTCTGTTGACATGCCATTTCCACACGCTGTCTTCATATAGTAGAAAAAAACCTTTTCCAGGGGCCCCATTTTATTTTTGGTTGGCCTGCAGTTGGCATGAACATTTGGGTACCTGGTACACCAGCCATTGCCATGCTTGACTGAAGACACACCAAGGATGCCTGCAGTACACTTTTATACTTTTAAGCGTGTGCAAACAGTCAGAATTGTCACTTATTGCCACTTTGCACTACTACCAAATGTTTATCAATGCCAGAGGGATCCACAATTTCTATATTCCAAACACAGATCTCCAGTGATGCTACTGTATATAGTACATAGTAAAACGTTAGATGCTTGCCTGCCGTGTATTTGATCCAGATGAATCGCCTTCCCAGCTGGGCCCTGGGTGATACGTACTCCGTTTCCTTTAGTCCTTCAACATGAACTGAAACACTGCATACATGTCCTCAGCAGAGCGTAGTGCGTCGCTCCAATGTACATATGCATGATGCATTCAGCTGATGGCCGCATGGCCACGACCACCAAACAGCTGGGCCATGATCAGCCAATCCGTATGAACGTGAACACTAGGATACCGCTGAGCTTCACGTCTGTGCTTTCCATATTAGCAAACACCCGATGAGCCGCGTAGCCACGCCCACCGAATGGCTGGGCTGCGATCCGGCAATCTGTACCTATGTAAATGATAGCATGACGCTAGGCTGCCCCTCTGTACTTCCTGTATTCAACGCTCTCCAGCTGGGCACCGTGGCAGGGGCTGGGGCGGTAGAAGCACACAAACTCGTTGCTTCGCCACTCTTCATCAGCTGGCAACGATCCGGCGGAGGCAGGCGGACAAACTCATCACTCGAGTTCACAAAGGCTGGGGGTCACGGTTTCCACATCCCATCCTCGTCGCCAATATAAAGATGCGTGCAGAGTCACGTTAATTGAATAAAGAGGATTTATTCATGTAAATCAAACAGCATACGAAAGACCCTCAACCTTCCCTCTCAGCATCCCAAGCCAACTGCCTCCCTACAAACCCAAACATTCCCTTAGCAGAATGAGTTGACATCATAGCGCCATTGCATTCTACGTACTGCTGACATTAACTACAAAGCTCTACATTACAGTTCTTGCCATCCAAAAGCGTTTTTTCTCCATCTGTTGGTATGTATCACTTCATTTGTAATGCCTTTTTAGTGTTGTCTGTAGACAGTGCCTTCTCCTTGGTTGATTTGGGTTGTGTTGGTAGTGTGTCTACAGAATGACTGGGTGGCTTCTATAATTTGGGGCTGGCTGTTGGTTAAAGACATTGGTTTGGTGTCACTGTTGGTTACAGTGTTTTTGTTTGCCTAACTGTAGGATCATGGTTATGACCGGGGTTACAGAATTCCGGGTGGGTTCTGTAAGTAGGGGTTGGCTGATGATTACAGTCATTGGTTTGGTGTCACTGTTGCTTACAGTGTTTTGGTTGGCCTAAGTGTGTGGTCACTGTTATAGCCAGGGTTACTGAACGGCTGAGTGGGTTATGCAATTTGGGGATGGCTGTTGGTTACAGTCATTGGTTATGGTGTTTTCAGCTGTTGTTTACAGTTGTGGTTGGTCAGGCCATATGAGGTGCATGGTATGATGTTTTCAACTGTTGGTTACAGTTGTGGGTGTGGTTAACTGTTGGTTAAGTTGTGGCTGACAGAGCTGGTTAGTTAGAGCCATGTGAAGTGCATGGTATCTTCAACCAGTTCGTGGAGTTGGTGTTGGATGGCAGTGAGGATGGTTTTATGCACAGCCATCAGCTCTGCCACTTGACTACTTCGGGGACCGATTATGTACCCAGCGGAGGGATCTGGGGCATCATTCACCCATGAATTCCCCACGCCAGCCTCAAGTTTCTTTTCCCATTGTTGTCAACATGGTATGAGCACCCATCCACATAGACCGTGGGCATTCCCTCACACTTGTCTTCTTCATAGACTTTGTGTGGGGAATTAAGGTATGCCTCCATGTTGTCCTTGATTTTAAGACTTTTGTTCTCGAGACAGTTTTCTCTGCCACAATCATGCAAGTCAGCCAGACCTTGCGAGAGGGGACTCTTCTTGTTTTGGCCATATCAGACCTCCACAGGAAAGCCTTGCATTGATAGAATCCAGGAAGTTATTTGGGAATTACGCACATTTCCGGCCCAGATTCTGTCACTTTGAAGATATTGCAAAGGTTGGTGTGGAGTCTCAACTATAATGAGTTCCCCAAGGATAAACGGGCGGTAATTCTTCAATACCCACACCGTTCCCAGGAGTGCCTTCTCACAATCGTTGAATTTTTTCTCCACAGAGGATAAAGTCTTACTCGCATAGGAGATTACTTTATTGACCTTATGATGCTTTTGGTATAATACTGCAGTCAAGCATGTATTTGAGAACCCTGCTCCAAGAAGAACTCCTTGTTTTTGACAGGGTAGGCTAGGCAAGGCGCTTGTGAGAGGCTTCTTTTGAGTTGTCTTACTACCTCGGTTTGTTCTGGACCCCACTCCCACTTGACCCCCCCTCAAACGATGGATCGGGGGTCTTGTGATCTCTGCGTAATCCTCATTGAACTTTCTGCTGTAATTAGTTAGTCCAAGGAGGCTCCTTAGTTCCCGCAGAGTTGTGGGGTCTTTTATTTTCTGGAGTGCTTCTTCTTTCTTATTCTGGGGACAGAGACCCTCAGGTGTTATCTCATGCCCCAAGAAATTGACACGGGTCCTGCACCACTGTGCCTTTTGGAAAGAGAGTTTCGCTCCAGCATCCCTCAACTGTGTCAGAACATAACAAATCTCTGCTATGTGTTCCTCCACAGTTGAGCTTTTGACTAGAACATCATTTACATAGGCCAGGTTACCCCTTTCACCCAAGTCGGGCATGGCCTTATGCAGAAAGATGTTAAATGAATTGCCGGAGTTGATGTACCCGATGGGAGTCCGGGTCCAAGTGTACTGCTGCCCCCGAAGGTAAAGGCCAGCATGTATTGGTCCTCCCTACTGACAAGTACAGTCCAGTACCCATTGCTCAGGTCAATTGCAGTGAATACCTTTGACCCCTGGATCTGGGCCAGCCCTTGGTCAATGTAGGAAAGAGGCCATCTGGAAGTATGGATCTGTTTGTTGAGCTCCCTCAGGTCAGCACAGAGTATCCACTGGCCGTTAGGTTTCAAAATCCCCAGCACCGGATTATTGAAGGTGCTGTGTACTGGACAAATTATTCCATGGGACTCAAGGTTCTTAATTATTTCAGTAAGGGACTCCATTGATGCGAGAGGCAAGCGATATTGCTACACAAACACTGAAGTCATGCCAAGGTCCATGGGAATTGTTATTGTGTGGATGTCGGTGCGACCACATTTATATGAGTACACCACAAAGAGATCTTGAAAATCTAAGAAAACATGTTTCAATTTTGGCTTTTGCTCCAGAGCCTCACAGGCATCCACTAGGTTGACTCTCTCTTCAACCATCTGTCTGAAGCCCGGAAAGACTTCTGGTTTGTCTATCTCAGCAGCCTCCTCCAGCTGGGTGGAGAAGTCCCTGGTCAAAGTACTGATTTTGACTGATGGCTTCAGGTGGAGAAGGCAGTCCTTGTGGACTTGAAAGATCACTTCATCCCTCCTGAAGACACAGGTCACATCTTCCTTACCATAAGGGCAGGAAGAGTACACCAGGAAATTCCCCCCATGCCGGGTGAAGATCCTGTCTGGTTTGGTGTCATCATCGATTTCACTGTCAAAACAGTCATTGTGGATTGGTCCTAACAGTTTGTTACCTAAATCTATGGAAAATGTCAGTCATCAACCGCCTTTCCAATAATGGTGCCTGCGCCCAGAGTGATACTCTTTAGGTCGCTGTTATCCACCTCTATTGGAATGGTGTTGTGTTCGGTGTTGACTAGTGGTGTTGGGTTTACCCCCAACCCTTGCTGTTGGAAATGAGCATTGAGATGAACATAGGCGTCAGGATTTTTCAATTTCTGTCCTCTTTTAATTTTTACTTCCAGTGAGAATTGTCGAGTCTGTTCTGTGATGGTGACTTCCTCTCCAATCTGAATTTCAACTGCATATGGCAGCAGTTGAGCTGACCGAAATGCTTTCTATGGGTCATCAAATGCATGGGATTACCTGCTAATCGGGACCAGGCTTGAAGTTTATTAGGGCCAAACTAATGGTAAAGCGATTGAGAATGTTGCTGCCTAAATAAAATGCAGCAGGGACATCTTGCACGACCCAACAATTATGGACTATGCTCTTGTTACCTATGGACATTTTGATCATACACCTGCTAGGCAGGAGATGTGTGGAATTGGGTGTTTCAGGTCCATGTCCCATTTGTCTAACAGTTTAAATGTGAGAATGGCTGGATCTTTTAGGAGTTTGCGGAACATGACCCCGCTGATGAAGCTCTTACCGTTGTTCACACATACTCGGGCGAGTATCATTTAACTGAATAGGGAGGAACAACTGCTCTCCAATTTTCTGAATATCAGCCAAGCATTGAGTCGATTTCTCATCATTTTGGACTATAGGAGTAGGATTCTCTGATTGTGAATTTGTATAGAATTTCAGAGTGTGTCCTTGCAGTGTGGAATGCCACCTTAGACTGGAAGGAAGGTTGATTTTCAGAAATAGAGAGGACTCCCCATCACCAGTTTGTTGTCCTACTGCAATTACTGTCACGTCTGGGATTTGGTTAACCTGGAAGTGCAATTCAACTTCGTCAGGTTATTGTTCAACCATGTGGCATGTGCCATTTAAACTAACATGGTTCACACTTTGTTTCAATTTTATTGGTCGGTTAGTCTGGGTCCAGAGGACCTTGTTTACACAATTTATGAGGGGAGACAATGTATGCAGGATGTCATTCCCTAGTAAACATGGTGTACCCTCTGGAGTCACAACTATGACCGGGTGCTTCACCTTGTGTCGCCCAATTTTAATGTCTAAATCCGCAGTCCTCTCAACAGGAATCACCTTCCCATCGAATTTCTGAAGTTGTCCAGGAAGAGGGGTGAGAGGGATTTGGTATTTCTCCCCCCTTCCCGAATTCAGCTGATCAAAGGCCCTTTTTGACAGAAGGGTGGCTTGGGATCCAGTGTCCACCAGTGCCAAAATTGTACATTGCCCCTGTATTTGGACCAGGGCATAACATATTCCCTCCTTTTCCTCAGGGGAGCAAAGATGATGCACATTTTCGGGCAATTGGTGGGTTAATTTCTTTGCTTTGGATTCTGACAGAGGGGTGATTTGGGCAGGATTTTGTTTGGGATCTTGGGAAACTGTAAGAAAAAGGTGGCAATTGGAAATGGGGGAAGTTTTGGGCTCCCCTGGTTCTGGGTCTGGGCTACCCCTCCCTCCTCCTTTTTGGAGGCAGTCACCAGAATCGGTTTGACCAAGGTGATTTTCTTGCTGGTCATTCTGGGGTTTGATGATGGGTGGTTTTAACTTAGTCCCGCCATCTACCCAGTCTTGATCAGGATCTATTGGGACCCATTTCTCTTTGGGAGGAGTTCCCCTATCCCTGAAGGAGAAGATCCTTTTCCCAAAATCCTCTGAGGACCCCTCTCCTTCAAATTGGAAGATTTGCACCTCCTCCACAAAATGGGCCTTTTCAGGCTCTTTATTTCTCCTACCCACCCTCTGTTCCTTAGGTTGCAGAATTTTGGGGCCAGAGATTTTGGTTCTGGTTCCTGGGTTTCCAGGGGCTTTCCACAAGTGGGGAAGGAAGCTTCCTCTAAGGCTTTACACCCCCCTTGCCTCTGTGTCTCCTACCTGGGAACCGGTGGGTTGTCGGGGTTCTTCCCCTGTCATTGTTCTGGAGCACCAGACCCTTGATTTGAGGAGTTTTGAGTCACCATGCTTATCTGAGGGTTCTGTTGAGCCCTCAGCATGCAACTCAGATCCGGTGCCATGTTCTGGACCTGGCGCTCCAGTTGGAACACCCGCTCTGGCAGTTACGGGTTCCTCTGATCTACCCTTGGTTGATCACAGGCAGGGTACCTGTCCTTTCTCCCATAAGACCCCTGGTTGGAATAGTTTTGGTACCCCTCCACCCTTGGACTCCCATTGGGTTGTCTGGGCTCAGGAAAGTGGGGAAAGAAAGAAGGGTTGTTTTGGGGGTTGGTGTTTGGCGGGTACCGGGAAAAAAACTTGGCCCAGCATTTGGGGGATTGCTGCCCTCCTGGGGAAAGTGTGGAGGGAAGTTCCCTGGGTTGGCAGCTGCCTGGTTGGATCCCCCTCTTGGGCTGGAGGAGTCCGCACATAGCCCAGGATGGGTCTGATGCCCTTGTAACATGGGCTGATGTAGTCAGGGGAGTTAGAGGTCCCATTTGTGGGGTTACCTCCCTGACTCCCTGTTTGGGATTGGCCCGAGGGCTTTCTGGGTTTGGGGTTAGTAGTATTCTGTGCAGAAATGTTTTTAGGCCCCCACATCTCCAGATCTAAAATGGGGGCAACCTTCACCTCCGCCACCTTAGCAGCAGCAGGGGTGTTGGTTGGTTTTGGGCTTTTGTTAGTATTTTTGCTTTCTAGTGGCTTCTGCACTTCGTAGATGTGAGTTGCTTGTTCAATGACCCAGTCTAGTGATCTTTTCTCATGAAAGTCCCTCACTGGCTGGGTCATAATGTATTTAGAGAGGGCATGAAAGAAGGTATTGACAAATTCCCTACTGTCAGTGCGCACCCTCCTGGTGGTCTGCGGAAATGCACGTTCAAGTTCTTGGACAAATTCTTGTGGGGCCTGGTCTTCCCCACATTGCAGGTTGTAGGCTTCCTTGCGGGCCTCTTGAGGGTTTCTATGAATAGAAAAATGCTTCAGGGTGGCCGCCATATAGGTGGACCATCTTGAATGGTTCTGATTCTCCAGTCCCGCAAAGAAGCTGGAGTACTCAGGTGAAAATGTCCACTTTACATACTGAATACAGCTTTGGCTGTCCTTCAGGTGGAAAGTCTAAATCATTTGCTCAAACAATTCAAGGTGCTCGGAATATTTGGCATTTTTGTGGTAGGGCGTGATGACGCTCCTAATAGCTTTCATTTGCTTCAGGGGATCTTTGAGTAAAGCTCTCTTAACTTGTTGGCCTTTCTAGTTCTTGTGACCCTGGTCCACTCATCCTCTGACTCAGAGGCACTGCTACCAGAGGTGGCTGTCTGATCTTCTAGGCTTTCCCTGATTCTGCGAGCTTGGGAATGGCTGTCAGAATGTGGGGGGCTAGTCTCTTGAGACCTGTGGCACTCAGAAGAGTCTTCTGACTATCCCTTGCTCCCAGGATTGGCTGAGTACTCCCCGCCATTGTCCTAGCTGGGAAGAGGTTTTTAATATGCTCTTAGTGGGCCTAGTCTCATGGAATACCCCACCAAATTTCACTGACTGATCCCTAGGTAGGTGATATTTCTGAGGATCCAGTTCTCTGATTCTCCCCCCACTGGAGTCTCACTGATCAGAGAAGATGGCCCAGCACTGGGGAACATGTACATAGATGCCCGCCCATCCATTTCTGGGAGGTGCTGATCTATTAGCTCCATATTTCCCATTGTGTTGAAGTCTACCATCCCGTGGCCCTTGGTTCATATATGAGCCAGTGGACATGGGGGTGGCAGAGTCCATGGAATTTAAGGGATTAAAGTCCCTGATGCCAGGTTTCCTGAGATTATGCTCAGGGGTTTCTCTCTCCCATTTTACTTAATCTCTTTCAGCCCCTATCACCTGATGCCATGCCAGAATCTGACCCTTTTGTTCCTCTTTTAAGGCCTTAATGGTCTCTATGAGTTGTTCTTGCATGGCTATCTGTCTATGGAGCCTGTCATTCTTTTCACAGAGAGCCTCATTGTCTCTCTGTGCTTCCTGTCTGAATTGGGAGTATTGGGCCAATGTTTGCTGCAGGAGACTCACCTCCTGACTTTGGGCCTTACTGGTTTGATTATTCTTTGCCAGAGCCTACTTCACCTGCCTGGTGTGCTCTAACAGCTTTTCATAATCCATTTTGATTTCATGAAGTTCCTGAAGGGCCAGGTGATTTTCTTCTAACTTTGTTTTTAAATGGCTGACTTCCTGGCCTAAGGTGTCCCTTTCCCGAGTTAGAGTGCCCCTCTGTGCAGCCAGGTCATCCCTCTGTTTTTTTAATGCACCAGCTTTCTGGCGCTCTTCATCAAACTCTGCTTGGGATTCTAAATCTTTGATGATTAATTTATTATTTTCCTCTTTTAATTTGTCTATCTGGTCCTGTATGATGACCACCTGTTCTGCGCAAACTCTTTTAAAAGTTAATTGTTGTGCCCGTTTTTGTTGGCTCTGTTTTAAAGAGTCCAACCTTTCTTGACACTGTTTTTGCAGTTTCAGTACCTGGGCATCTTGCTCTGAACTCCTTTGCAGTAAGAGCGTCAGTTCTTCTTGCAGTTTGGTGGCATACTGCCTAGCCTCTGTTTCAACTTCTTGGCTGAAACAGATTAGTTTCCAGATTAGTCTGGATTTTCTGCATTGTTTCCCCTTGCCTCTTTGTGAAGTTTACATGGTTTGCATGCTTTTCCTGTATGACTCCTATGTGGAGGTACAGGTAGGCCGCTATTTTGGCAATTTTACATTGCTCTTCTTTTACTTTTGGGGCCATATACAGTTCACTAAGTGCCTGGTGTAATGGACCCTGGTCCTTCCATTTATCTAATTCTGTGGCAGTGACTTGTTGTTTGATTTCCTGCAGCCAGACTTTCTCATCCTGCTCTACCCATTCACCCCTGACAACAATTTGTGCAGTGAGTGTTCCCTTGCAATATTTATTTCCACTGGGGTCACCATTCCGGACATATTAATTTCTTTCTGGCTTATTTCAGGGTAATTTAAAATTTCCAAACAGGCCTGATTTCTAGAGTATTTATTTTAGGGGCGCTTATACAGTGTAGCACAGTACTCACAACAGACAAAGTATTATTACTCTGCAGGTTAGACTGCTGTGTTAGACTGTCACAGGTGGAAATCAATCAAACCCCGGACTCGAGCCCCCAGATTTGTTAAGGATTTCAATCAGGTGATACACTCTGCTCCCGGCCTAGTGTACAGCGCAATGGTAAAACTTATTTGAAATATAGATTCAATTATTTCAAAGATGTACCACTCGTATCACACCCCTTATTTAAGAATACCCCGGGTCACGCTGGACCAGGAATCAGGCTGGTTTGTTAAAGGTTTTATTTATTTATTTAAGATCAAAATGACAATAGCTATTTTAATAGGTAAACAACAATCACCAATGGGGTGACAGAACACAGAATGATATCTTCAATACACTGGGACTAAGTTATGAGCAAACAAATGCAGCACAGAAACTAATGCTTTTGTATTGCTTTCAGATCAGATAGCACAATGGTTAGAAATTCCCCCTGCAACACTTCTCAACCCCCCAATAGGCAATGCAAAGAGATGGAAGGAAAGAGCAGGTATTCAGGAATAGTACAGATCAAACAGTGTCTCACTTCCCCCTTGCCCCCTTGCACAGAAAGAGAAAAACGAAGTGGGCTTTTCAACTGTCAGATTGACTTTTAAAGTGGCTGAGAAAGAAAATGTGTGGAAAAATGCTTAAATTGTTGTAAATTCCTATGGGAGCCGCTTTGAACAGTTGCACACAAACATAAGCAATGATTTAGTCAGCAGAAAACATTTTCAATCTTAAAATCCAAGTCAGAAGCAGTTTAAATCTATTTTACACATATAAAAATTTCTCCAAAAAATGTGCAGCAAACTTTTCTGTGCCCGATATTCGCGATAATGGACGAACTGCACTGTTTTGTAATGCGTTCATGTGAGCCAGTGGACATGGGGGTGGCAGAGTCCAAATGTATTTCTATCACAAAACCTGAGGGAGTTATAGCAGTTTTAGTAAAGGTCATTTTTTGTGAGATAGGCGCGAGAATGGAAAGAGGCTTCAGTTTTAAAATCAGAAAAATATTGACTATGGACTAGAGCATCCAAGCTAAGCCACCAGGCTGGCACAGTTAAGAGTCAGGAGTGATTTGCAAATCAATCCTGGTTCCTCGCTGTCCACCTTGGAGCGCTAGGCTTGTCACTCGAATGAAATTAATATATCAAAGTTGACAAATTGACTAGAAAAAAAGGATGCTTTTTACAGATAGACAGAATAAGATTTCACAATGTTACTGGTTATGGAAGTAAGGATAGTTCAGAGGTTAGGAGGGGACAAGATAATGCACGGGAATCAACTATTTTAGCTTTCTGTTAATACTCACAAAAAAAATGGATTTAAGATTTTGGACCGTCAGGATTCTGGACCTTTCAGGGACTGACAGCTGAGCACATCGGACTGGACATGTTCAGCAAGGCACTCTGGTCACAGCACGGCACAGCACAGCATGGGATCTGCCCTTCTTGGTTCTGAGGATTTTTTTTAATTCAGCAGGCAAGCAGTAACATCACAGCCTGGCTGTATTATGATGCTTCCTCTAGGCTTTTGGGGTTCTGTTCTAGAATTTGAAGCCTAGCTGAGAATGGTTCAGCTGTGCAATCGGCCTTTTCTTTGCCAAGTTTCTGGAGTCTGGAACAGGGAAGATGTAGATTTCAGCAGCAGGGCACTCCGCCAGCATCAGGAGGGTGAGTGGATCTGTCTGTCCCTATGTCTGGTCAGCTGTCTCTATTTATGCTATAAAATGACATCATAAAGGCGGTGTGTGGGCCGGCTTAGCTAAGCTAGGCCCTTTGAGCTGGGATAGGGTCAATACTTCATCTCCGCCTTGCAATTTGAGTGATTGGCTCAAGGCTGGGTGATGTCAGGTTTTATGATTTGCTTCACAATTCTCAGAGACCTCCCTTTAGCCATTGGTCTCCAAGTCTGATTTTATATTAAATGTACATTTCTACATTGGTCACCTATATACAAATCACACATAAAGATCCCATATGTTACATATCAGCTATTCCTCAAAACCCTGCAGTGGTGGGATCTTGTCTCCCCTTTCTACAGATTGTTGCCCTTTTCGCTATGAACACACTTTCCGATTTTTCTGCAAATGTCCATATGCGTGTTTAACATGGGGACATGCGTGTACATTTTCACAATTCTAACAGTCATACATTTGCGTAAAATCACATATCTTGCCATTCCTGTCCAGAACATGTCACAAAGTTCTGCCACCTCTTCACGCGAGCAGCCAGAAATTAAATTAACAGCTCTGTAATTTTTATATCTTTCACCATTTTGGATAGCAAGTTATACGTTTTTTAAAATGTGTTCTTTGTTCAGGTTCAGCAACAGATGGTCACTTGGCTCCACCCCTTGGTCTCTCCCTGGAGTCCAGGAACACCCCCTCCTTGGGGCATGTCTTGCCAAGAGCCATTTACGATTGCCTTCACACCTCCAGTTTCCTGAGTTGGAGGATGTCCATTGTTTAGTCCTGGGCTAACCAGCACTTAGCACCTCCTTGTGAGTTTCAGCTGAGAGGAAGACCCTCCCTCTGGGGAAAAAAAACCCTGCCTTTCCAGTTCTTGCAGCTCAGCCAGGTTTAATTTAATTGTTAAATTCTTTTGGCTTTTTCTTAGCACATAACCAACTTGTTGTATCAAATAATTCAAGATTTTAACCCATGGGATCAAACGCAACTAGAATATGGGTTACTATGAGTAACAGGCCTCTTATATTGCAAACATTTGACTTTTAGTTTATAACATGTTAAAGTTTAATCAGGAAGGCCCCTGACAGCCGTCATCATAGGTAGAGATTTTTTTACAGATCAACAGGCAGGCCACTTTTGCTGTGAAGATCTCTTTATGCTCTAAGCTTTTCAGGACCTTGTACGTTCACAGTGATCCCTTAAACTAAGTGAATTGTAGCACCTAGCGAGAATTTTGAATATTTGGAAGGTGTTCTGTACCGGCATTCTGAAGTTTCAGCAGCAAAGAAAAGGTGATTTAAAGCAATATTGGAGTTTCATTTAGCAAAACACTGCTTTTTCCTTCTGCACTCCACTTTCAATTGTTGTGGAGCCCAGTGACACATTTCAGTAGTCAGAGCTCTGTTCCACCACTGACAACATTCGTGGCAGAATGGGCAGCCATCTTTGTGTGCATTGAAAGCACGGTTTTCAGGGGTTTTGGACGGCACAAGTGTTTTGTGGCCATTTTGCTGTTTCTGGCACCACCATAACAGAGTGATGCAGCATAGCAGAGCAAAAGTGGGTCAATACATCCCACAACACTATGCTATTCCATAACCAAACCCCCAGATTTGCCCATTCATGTATGAATGTTCATGATTGTTCTGCAGAATTTGTTGCCCCGTGCAAGAAACTCGACAGTCCCTATGTTAATCCCAAACTTTTTTTTGGACTTCTGCATACTTTTGTCTTCTTTTCTCTCCACTTGAAGCCAGAGGCTTGAGACATCTAACCTCAGCTTGCTGTGTTTCTGTGTAAGCAAACAATCCTGATTCCAGGCAGATACGACTCCAATACTGTGGTAGGTTCTTGCTTCATAGGAGGCTCAACATGATGTGGAACCTTACTTAATTAAGCCTACCCTCTTAGGCTTGCCACATCTACTGTGGGTCTACAGGCCCCAATGTTAAACATTTTTTTTTTAAATGTGGCTCTGAACTTTTATTGCTGCCATTTGCTGCTAGTATCTAGCAAACATTGTATATGCTGCACAACAGTTCAATCTCTGCGCCTCTATATAATGGGAGTAACATTTTATTTGCATTTCTCATGGTTAGAGCTTGATAGTGTCACACGTTCCCCTCAGTGGCGCTTGTGGAATAGATGGAGGATACACCTCCATTGAACTGGCGCATCATGTGTTTTATTCCAACGTGATGTGCCGGTATAGCTTATTATTCAACATGGCGGCCACCAGTTCGTACTACGAATCCGGCGGTCGGTGCGTTGCAACCCCATTGATTATGCTCCATTGGGTAAGATGCTTATTCTCTTTTTGTCTTGACACACGAGCAGTGTTCATTCCCTGATCTTTGTCTCCCTTTTCTTCCCTCTGCTGCTTTCTGATGGCTTTTCTCCATTCCCGCCACGTTCTGCAGTGGAGCTTTCAGTTTTACTTTCCCTTCTTGGCAGTTTTCTTTCCCGGTGTCTTCCAGGTGCCACCGGCTGCTTGTTTCTCCTGTCTCTCCTCTTCTTGGTTTCTGTCTGCTCTACCTATGCCTGTGCAGTAGCATAGCCTCCAGTGTCCTGCTACGTGACAAAGCTACCTCTCTCTTTCTTGCTGTGGACTCTCCCTCTCGTTTCCTTCTCTTACCACTGATACTGCCTTCATTCAGTCTGCTTCGACTGCCAGAGGTGATTTCCATGAGCTGTTTCTCCTTTGGGCTGTCCTGCCTTTTTGATACTCCTGCCTACCATACAATTTCTGCTGGATACAGGGACCTGTCCCTCCTTCTCTGGGTCGCTACCATTAGTTAACCGGACTATCTCTGCTGTTCAAGGGAATCACAAGACTACCTCAGACCACGTATTCTACAAGGGTTTTATTCTGCCTCAATTGGCTTTTTCCCCTCTGTGGCTACTTCGGGGAAGGGGCCACTAGCCCACCAGTTAACTAGGCAGGCATTGTGGCTTCCTTCCAAGGTAGACCATACCTTTATAAAAATAAAAAAATACTAGGAGAAGAGGAAGAAGGAAGGAGTTTGTCAACAGCTCCAGTGAAACTGGTGAGGAAGGAGAAGTCTTGTCAGTTGTACGTGACAAACCCCTCGAGAGTGACAGATAGTGAATCCATATTTAGAGGGAGTATGGGAATCTAAATAAATAGACTCAATGTCGTATTAGGTTGTTGTGAATTTGATTCTAAAACCTAGCAATGAGGCCAAGTAATGTTGCTTAGGGTCCAATCAGCCTGCATTTGCACAGTATTACTGATTCAAGATAAATGGGCTAAAGGAATAAACACATCACTGCCAGTCCAGCTTGGTGGACATCCTTCGAATATAATAGGCTGGAGGTCTCCCATTGGGCAAAGCCCCTTCCTAGTGACTGGAATCCTTAGCCATCTTGTATCAGTGGAATGATTAAAATAAAACTAGGCGTCCAAGCAAAGGAAATGAGGTTGCCAAATGATAATTGGTGGGTGGATAGAGCAGTTATGAATGGCAACTGTCCCTAAACGTGAAGTAGCATTGTTTGACATAGCTTTTTTATTATTATTGTGATTTGGTTTTCAGAAACGTCCACATTAATTACATAGGTATGAATAAAACAGTAATTCATCATCAAAATACATTCATCGTAATATCAATTCAGAATGATGTTCTCTTATACGAATGGACATAGCATAACATTCTTGAAAAGCACGCTAATAACAATGTATCTATGACTCTTGTAACATACTATATATCATAAATGGTGCCCTGGTTACTCAGCCCTATCAATCCACAGAAATATGTTATGCATATAAAAGATATGTCACGGCCTGGAGTATATACAAAGCTGCACACCTTCATATTTCACAACTTGTATGAACACGGATAAGTCGGTGACGGTCAATGTGTCAAAAAATATATGTTCTTTATTATCTCATTTTTATAAAACAGTTATACAAAATATACATGTATCAGATATGGTGCAATAATATGCTCTTAGGCAGCAGGCAAAGTTTATTGTTTACACTAGGCAACATACCACCTTAACAATTGTCATACTCTAACAGTGCACTTAACATGCATATTTTCCTTGGTCTGTGTAGACAAACATTCAAGTCAAACAAGTTTATTCGGATATATAAAAAAATCCATCAAACAACAAAAAGAAAACAGTATTATACACTTTCAAAAGGTTACAAATTCATAAAAGGTGTCTATACTTCCATTACAGGATCAGTAAATATTCAGAAGAATGCAAGATACATTAGGGTTCAATTACACACACTTTCTTAAACAGTGGCTCAGTAAAAACGAATGATAAAACAGACGATAATGAAGGAGCACCGTCCTTTAGAATTATTTCCTCAGGTATTGTAAAATTCACATTGCTATCTTGCTACACCCTGAAGTTTTAAAAGGCTATCACTCTTTTCAAAAACTTAAGTAGAGCCCAGGCTGTGAAGACCGTATCAGCACTCAAAAGAAACACAAGTTCTTCTTTATAAGACCGGATCTCTGTCTTCTTAAGGGCAGGAATCAAGGTTGCTCTACGAATGCCTGCATAACCTATGCAAAAAAACAATAGGTGGGCCAAGTCTTCACGGTTATAGCCACAAACCGGGCAACCCATGGAATCAGGAAAACCTTTCCACTTACAAGTATTTCTTTGCAGCCGAAGGCAATCGAACCGTGCCCTCGTTATCAACCACCTATCTTTTTTGTACGGACTCCAAGTTAGATATTGTTGTATTCCAGTAGGCCTGCTGATACTGCTATGGAGTTGACCAGATTTAAGGCCATACTCCATAAGTATTCTTTTCCTCACTGCAATCTCACGCAAAGCAGTTTTATAACATGCCCCCTCCTTCTTAGTTATTAATGCGGCAGGCGGAAAAAGGACACTTAAATTAACCTCTCCAAGAACCTTGGAGATGTAAGCAAGCCAGGGGATTTTTTGCCATCCTATTCTTCCCAACACAGTCCGAATAATAGAGTGACAGAAAGAGGCATGTTCATTTGTCCACAGCCGAACCCAAAATAAGAGTGGTGCCAACGTCCACTGGTCCTCCCAGAACTCCACACCTAATTCTCTGTGCGTTGCTAATCCCGACGCACAGGTCGGGAGCCCCAACAGTTTTTGAAATAAATTTCTCTCTTTACTTTGGATTTCGGCTACGTTCTGGAAGCCCCAAATGGCTGCGCTATACATAGTGACTGCCACAGTTTGTACACCATAGATCTTGGTAATGACATCCAGTGGCTGGCCCTACACTTTGGCATGAATCTATATAAACATCCTAGTTGCTGGCTCATCTTTACAGATTGTTTGACCACATGAGCCCTGCCATTTAGTGCTTCTGAGAATCTAATTCCCAGATAGTCGAAAACCTTCACTCTGGGAATGATTTCCCCAGCGCAGAGCATTGGTTTCATGGGCTTTGAGTGTTTTCTGCTTACACAGGCCATTACTGCTGATTTTTTGGTGTTAATTTTTAGGCCGAGATTACCCATGAATATTGTGCAGGTATTAATGAAAATCTGTAATGCCCTGTGTGTTCTCGCTAACAGGACTGTATCATCAGCATATGCCAATACTGGAAAGCCCCTTCCCCCCAAAACCAGAAAGTCTGCCAAAATGTTGATAAGATCCTGTGAGAGGCCATTAATATAGAGACAAAAACATATGGGGGCCAACACACAGCCCTGCCTTACGTCACACCCAACCTGAAAACAGGCCGTGCAATTCCCCCCCTGGACCACTACCCACACAGGCCTCATTGTCTGTATGTAAGTCCACCAACACCCGCAGGATGTCCCGGGGCACCCTAAGGACCCGAGAACACCCCAGAGCTTTGCTCTATCCACCTTATCAAAAGCCGTGCTCAGGTCCATGAAAGCCAAATATACAGCTTCTCCCAGACAAAAAACTGAATTTGCCACTAAAATGTATAAATTTAGGCTCTGTTCCATTGTACCCACTCCGGGGTGAAACCCAAATTGAATATCCGAGAGGATCGACTGTTCACTAATCAATGTTTCAATGCGGACCAACAGGATTCTCCCAAGGATTTTGAAGGACGAATCTAGCAGAGAGATTGGCATGTAGGCACTGGGGCTGGACATGTCCCCTTTTTTAAAAATTGGGAAAATTATTGCCTTTTTCCAAGAGGGCGGATACTTCCCTGATTGTATGCAGGCATTGAACACCACCGTTAAAAGGGGTGCCCACATGTCTATTAGATCTTGAAACAGATCTGAAGGGATCATGTCCGGAGCCCGGGACTCAATTATGTGCTTGGAGCTTAATAGCCTTTTTGGTCTCCTCCACCCCAAATTTTAGGCAGGACCTAGCAAGGTCTCCCTGTGCCAGAGTATTCACTGACCCAAACAGATTCCCAAAATGGGTTAACCATGCATCTTCTTCCACATGGGTGCCACTGCCCACATCAGACTAGCACCCATCCGGCCCACCTTTTACAAATGGCCAAAAAGCCGTCTGGTCCCCTCTAGTAACAGCATTCAAAAAGCCTTCCCAGGCCCCCCCTTCAATCTCATATTTCCATCTCTTTAGCTCCTGTTGATACGCTTTTCCAACTTGGGTGATCGAAATACTGCTACTGGAGGGGTCCTTGAGTGTTAGCAGCAGGGTTTTCTTTGCCTTTTTACAGGCCTCATCAAACCACCCCCTCTTCGGTGAATTCCCCTTGGCCTCGATAGCTAGGGTGAATTTTATTGTAAGGGCAACCAACAGTTTAATTCTTCGTGAGCCAATAGGAACGCCGAATGGTGGACTAGGAGCAGTATCCTTGGAAACCCCTTCCCCCAGCAAACCCTTTAGTGACAAACAAATAGGGAAATGGTCACTATGTATGTCCGCCATCACCTCAAAGCTTACTATACGTTCCCAAGGGTACGCAGAGATACATAAATAGTCAAATGTTGACGAGCCTTGATGATTGTTAAAGGTCACCTTGCCTGGAATATCCAGTACTAGGCGGCAGTTAACTATTCGGAAGCCCCATTCCACCAAACAGGAATTCAACTGCAAACCCTTCGGACACACTCTCTCGTCCCTCATGCACCGAGCCGGGATATTCTCTACCAAATCCTCCAATGGATATACAATATCCATAGATAAGCCCCCTCCAATTCTGATTTTAAAATCACCCCACCAGATATATGATATAGTTGTATTCCTGCCCTTGGACAGTAAATTCTCTGTAAACCCCTTAACCTTTGTTAGTCTATCTAGTTCCGAGATGTGGGGGCTGTTATAAAAGTTGATGATACATATTGAATCCCCCTTAGCTGTTACAATATCACCACCTGTAAAAAAAATCCATCCCCGTTGTAATCACCTTGATCCTACATTCAAGAGCAGCCTTAATCAAAATACACATACCCCCATAATATCTCCCCCTCGGTTTCTTCTTTGCCGGAATACCGTATGAGATAAAACCGTCGAGGTGTGGGAGTTCTAAAGCCCATGTTTCCTGAAGTAGGACCACTGACTTAGCTTGAAGAAGCTCAATCACCGGCCCTAGGTTCATCTTCCTTGTTGAACCTGCGATGTTCCATGAGAGCAAACGGAACTCTAAGTTCTTACTCACTGGGCACCCACACACTACTGAGGGGACTTGAGGAGGTTTGCTAGCCTCTGCGACAACCTCTTGTCAATCTACATCCTCACAGGAGGTTAAGATCTCAAAGTGGTTATCCAGAGGCAGGGAGGCTAAATCACTCCTTTCCAAGATATTATCCTGCCCCCTCTTAGTGGGGATAGTACTCAAGCCACCCAGCGAATTACTATTTGGTAGTGACCGGCCTAGGACAATATCTTTCTCTTCCTGTCCCCCGCCTGTCCTTCTACCCATCGGCTGACTCCGCACCTCATGGCCCCCGCCCCTAACATAAAAATAATACAAAGGAAGAAGTTTGCTAGATAATTTGTTACCGTTTGGCTTAAGGCCTGGGCTAAATTAGTGTTCAAAAGATAGTCTGTTAACTGTGCGTCTGAGAAGGTTACCACCACACAGTCCCCAATCGTATTCTTGAGCTATTCCCCACCCATCCCACACTCCTAGCCATGCAAATAATTTTGGGGTCTATCTTGGGCCCCATCAAATTTGAGTTTATCCAGTGGGATGCCTTGTTAATTAGGGAAAGTGTTGATTCAAAGCTCCTATTAGGGAGCCCAGGCAAACCAGTAATAATCCCCACAAAGGGGACCGCTTCCGGCAGTAGATTCAAAATTGTCGCATTCCCATGCCCATGCCCTTGCCCGTCTGCGGGTATGATTTCCTCCAAGTTTCCCTTGGCCAATCCCCTTGCAGGCCCACTCACCACCTTTTGAGCCACTAAGACATCTTCCTGTTCTACTGTAATTACGACAGCTGATTGCCTGTCTTGTATTTCAGTAGCCTTGACACCACTTGTGGGATGACCACCAGTTAAAGATACAGATGAAAGACAAGGGCAGGACCTGCCAACCACCCCTGCACACTGCTTGCCAGGCCACACAGTTTTAGAGAGAGTGCCCTAATAGAATCGTCCATAATTGCCAAAGTATTAAGAACCCCCTCTTTTAGCCCCCTCAAGGAGTTCAACAACAGCTGGAGTGGTTTTAACTTTTCATCCAGTATGGCCTCCAGCCACTCTTTATCCCCCTCACTAGCTATAGAGGAGTCCAATATCGTAGGATCTGGGTCCTCCTGGACTTTGCTGTTCCTCCTTGGCACCCCCTCCCGTGAGGGCAAGGAGAGCAACGATGCCGGGACTATCCCCACTCCAGCATTGGCCGGGACTACCCCCACTCCAATGTTAGCCCCGGTCTCGTCACCCCCTAGCTCCAGGTGCCTCACCCCTGAATCTTCTACACCTGCACTCTCTGTGCCAAGTGCCTCACACCAGGGGACCGCCTCTCTAGAGGCAGCTTCAGCTGCATTCATGCAGCTTACTATTTTATTGGCCATATCATCCATATAGGACTCGAGTGATCTTTGGGATGGGTTAGGAACTTTTTTGGGGGTGGGTTTACCATTTTTCGATAATTTGGTGGGTTTGGTGGTCGTAGCATTTTTAGTTTTTTTTGCCCCCTTCCCTGGGGCACCCCCTCCCCCAGCTCTCCCCTCTTTCCCCGCTTTCCTTTTCCCCATATAGCAAGTACAAGGTTTGCTCAGATTGTCTGAAATGCCCAATTTCCCAGTTAGCCACAGTCAAAAAAACAATCAAAATACACCAATTGTGCCAAAGGGTGGAGCAGTAGTTCACAGTAGATGCAGTGCTGTGTATCCAAAAAAAACAGCATAAATATGCGGAAATATCTAAAAGGAGAGACAAAAAGATGCCTGTTAGCCTTAAAAAAAATAGGTTACCATGTGCGGAACTAAAGCATATACATATGCCCCAAAGGGAAACAATGAAAGTCTCGTGATGGTTATCGTGATGTTTATCCAGGGGCGGGGAGGCTAAGTTACTCCTTTTAGTGATGCACAAAGAAGATAAAACAGGGCAGATTATGCAAGAAAGAGCCGTTAGGGTGGAGAGGGGGAGCGAAATGTCTTGCAGCCCCCTTGCAGCCCTCACCCAGCAAGCTCTAAATAAAAGAGGAATGAAAAAGTTAAAATATAAAGAAAAAAACAATAAAAAGGAGCCACAAAATTAAAACAGTATTAAAAACAGTGTTAATACCCATTAGTAACCAATTCTAATGATACTAATACTAATACTGATTATGAGTCCATGCAGTCCCCAATTCCGTTTAAATAGTCATAAGGTAGTCATGAAGAAGTCATGAAGAAGTCCAAAAGAGTCCGAAAGCCCGATGGCCCGAAGGTCCAAACTTCCGAAAATCCTGCACCTGAAGAGGTGCTAACAACACAGAGGGCGGGGAACGCCCGACAGCTTGGGGAGCTGCCAAAGTACGACTCTTCCCCCCGCCCTCTATTACGAGCAAACTGACTCTCACAAACACTCGCCCAAACAGTCTTAGAGGCGTACCTTGCGGCCTTGTCGCTGACCTCGGAGTCCTCGATGCTGTCCTCGATGCTGTTCGCTGAGGGCTTACTGCGGGGTCTCAGGTCTCAGGTCCACACCTCCAGCCACTCCACACGGCTGTGCAATTAGAACACTCCCCAGAGACCCTCAGGACCCACTCCGGAGTGAGAAGGAGGCAAAGGACTCCGACGGAATCTGCGTGCTCCGCGCTTCCTGGCTATTTTATGGAATTGGGACCGCCTCCAGCAAATGTTAGCCCCTTGTGGGCTGAGAACTCCAAAGACGCAAAAGACTCCAACGGACTCCGCGCGCTCCGCGCTTCCTGGCTATTTTATGCAATTGGCACCGCCTCCAGCAAATGTTAACCCCGTGTGGGCTGAGAACTCCAAGAACTCCAAGGACGCAAAGGACTCCGATGGACCCTGCGCGTTGCGCACATCCTGGCTATTTTATGCAATTGGCACCGCCTCCAGCAAATGTTAACCCCTTGTGGGCTAAGAACTTCAAGAACTCCAAGGACGCAAAGGACTACGACGGTCTCCGTGCGCTCCGGTCTTCCTGGCTATTTTATGGAATTGGGACCACCTCCAGCAAATGTTAACCCCTTGTGGGCTGAGAACTCCAAGGATGCAAAGGACTCCAACGGAATCCGCGCACTCCGCGCTTCCTGGCTATTTTATGCAATTGGCACCGCCTCCAGCAAATGTTAACCCCTTGTGGGCTGAGAACTCCAAGAACTCCAAGGACGCAAAGGACTCCGACGGACCTCGCGCGCTCACTGCTTCCTGGGTATTTTATGCCATTGGCACCGCCTCCAGCAAATGTGAACCCCTTGTGGGCTGAGAACTCCAAGAACTCCAAGGACGCAAAGGACTCCGACGGTCTCCGCGCGCTCCGCTCATCCTGGCTATTTTATGCAATAGGCACCGCCTCCAGCAAATGTTAACCCCTTGTGGGCTGAGGACTCCAAGAACTCCAAGGACGCAAAGGACTCAGACGGACTCTGCGCGCTCTGCGCTTCCTGGCTATTTTATGCAATTGGCACCACCTCCAGCAAATGTTAACCCCTTGTGGGCTGAGAACTCCAAGAACTCCAAGGACGCAAAGGACTCCGACGGACTAAACATTACCACATACAATTATTTCTAAAAATGTCGACACTGAGTGTTTCGGTCACAACAGAGAAGATTTCTTGACCTCTCACTGTATAACACCGACCTTCGTCCTGGAAGAAATACTGATTTGCTCCTGTTCTCCCATTGTTGAGAAGCTGCATGTAGCCTATGGCCACCTTTGGATTGAAAAAATGTTACTTTGCCATTTTGTTAAAATCCTTCCCTCTCCACTCCCGACCTGCTTCCTGGTCTTCCCCAATGCCCCATTCCTTGCCCCCTCCCACTCTGTGATTGGGCTTGCTGCCCTTCCACAACATCCACGCTAGTGTAGGCTTTGCGCCACCTTGCTGAGTGCATTCACCCATGTTCTCCTGTTGGTGAGTAGCTGCGCATTGCCTGTGGCCACCTTTGGATTTAAAAATGTTTACTTTGCTATTTTGTTAAAACCCCAGCACTTTTTGTGCTAGTAGCCTCCTTCCCTCTCCGCCCCTGAACTGTTTCCTGGTCTTCCCCAATACCCCTTTCCTTGCCCGACTCCCACTCTGTGATTGGGCCTGCTGCCCTGCAACAACATCCACGCTAGTGTAGGCTTTGCACCACCTCGCTGAGTGCATTCACCCATGTTCTCCTCTTGGTGAGTAGCCGCATATCGCATATGGCCACCTTTGGATTTAAAAAAATGTTACTTTGCCATTTTGCTAAACCCCAGCACTTTTTGTGCTTGTAGACTCCTTCCCTCTCCACCCCAACTTGCTTCCTGGTCTTCCCCACCACACGCCTTCCTGCCCGCCCCTGTCCGGTCAGGCAGTTGGCTAAGGGCCACAAGACAAAGGACAAAGGACAGCTCCCGGAGAAGAAGCTCCAGTCTGTGTTTGCCCGTGTTTGCCTGGGAAGTCTGCCACAGTCAACCTGCAGTGACTGATAAGGCACATGTAGTCTGGGTGGCGAGTACAGCCATTACTGTACTCTGTAAAAACAACACCACTTCTAGTTCCAAATTACGCCATAACTACTTGTGTCCATTGTTAAATGGATTTCTGAACTCTGACCTGGAGGGGCAGAGGTTCAGAAGGCCAGCCTAGTTTCTTGGAAAAGGGTAACCTCTGGACAAGCCAGACCAATCAGGGTAGCTATGGCAGGCGGTCAAGACTAAGTCTCAGGAGGGGTAAGGGTGACTGAAGGACCTCAATGAACACACAAAGCAAGGACACTTTCAAATTACTCCAGACAGGTGTTATATCAAAAATATAGACATATTTATTACAAGGCCTTCGTAACATAGACCATAGCAAAAGAATCACAGTAACACTAAGTAAACCAACAAAGCTCTATCAATACAATGTATATACAAGACCATTGGGGTCTAAAGGGTTAAATTAACGAAATATGTCGACAACCTAGAGGGGAAGGAAACAGGCAGTGCAGATAGTCTTTAGGCCCAGTTCGACATCGACAATACACCTAACTAAGAGGCAGTCCAAGTCCTAAGAAGAGAGGAACATTGTGCTCAATAGTACATGCAATGCAAGTGCACACGGCTGTTCCAATGGGCAAAATAGGATTTCTTCAGGGGTCTCTAGCAGCTCAGAAAGGTGGGTGAGGCGATGCAGAACAAGTTCCCACTATTCAAGAAGGACCTCCACTTGAAGGCAGAAGCAGTTTGAGAGTTTGGGATGGAGTCGCTATTTCACAATAGCAGTGGAAAGGAGAGCGTCCGCCAGGGGCCACTTGTGCGTAAAAATGGGCCTGTGCCACCAGTTTGGGTATGGAGTACTCACCGGTGCCCGATGCAAGCAGACCCAAACTTCGCCAGTTCAGTCCACTTCGCTTTCAGGTTCGAATGCGGCAAAAAGGACTTCTTGGCACCTTTCAGTTCCTGAGATACAGCGATGATTCCCAAATGGAACAGTGGCGATTTCTCCGCTCTGGGTGGATGAATCAACCCAGGTTCACTGCAGCAGGCTTCAGGGGCAAGAGGGTCACAAATGCAGCGGACTTGCAAAAGACGTTGCCGTGGCAGGGCAACACGGTAACCGGGTTCACTCCGGTCCTGGGGCACTCGTCTCACTTCAGACCTGGGAATGCCAAGTGTATGAAATTTGGTGTGAGGGTGCCGGGGACACAGCGCTAGCAGTATACCAAGTCTCAAGGGCCTCCTCAAAATGGCGGCAGTGACAGAGCAAAGCAACTGGGTAAGTTGGTCAGTCCACTGGTTGGCCCAGGGACACTTCTGAGAAAGCTTACTTGCAGGGTTTGATGAAGGTGCCGAGAATAGTTGGTCACACTATTCCAATGGGTTGAAGCATCTTTGCAGACCTACTAGGACGACCAGATGCAGAGGGGTCCTAGGGGACGACAGCAGTCTCAGGGTGCCAAACTTTCCAGTGGGTCACCAGCGGTTCCTCGACTCAGCTTCGTAGTTGCAGGATACCTTGATCCTATCCTTTGTTCAGTGAGAACTCAGGAGATCGACATGGTATGGGTGTTTTTGGCCTCCTCTTATCCAAAGTTCCCTTTGCGTCAAAATGAAGAGGTCCCAATGGGAGATCTGCTCACAAGCACACACTCCATACATGGGCCAATCATAGACCATAGTGGTCCCATGCATTCAGGACACTCCAGACTCTCTGGCACCCAGGATGTGTATTGCAATCTGACGTTCCAGCCCACATCCTGGAGGTACACACAAGGCATGCAGAAGCCCGCGAAAACATTGGGTTTCACAGAAAAGTGCATAACCAAATAAGGACTGACCCGGGTCGACTCGACCTGGGGAAGGTGAAGGGGCAAGATGGCCAAAGCACAGGGCAAAGAACATCGTGGCATTTCCATTTCGGAGCCCGGCCACCTATTTGTGCCAAACGTGGTTAACGCAGTTAACATGGCAGGAAAGGGTTAAAATTAATGCGAAAAGATAGCTACCACCAGTCCTGTCAATGACAAATCAGCACAGTTCATAAAAAGTCCAGCGAGAGTATCTAGGGCCTTTGGAAATTACTATAGACCCAAGTATACGTTACATGTTGCACAAATGTTGCAACACAGGAAAAGGACTAAGGAAACAAAGTGTCCCAGTACTGACTCTCTTAAGGGCATGTCAGTTTCCCCAAAAAAAGTGAGTGAAAGCCCAGAGGAGTGCAGCTGAAGGCTGTGGTTCTCTGGCAAAGTCAGTTAATGGTGTCTAAACAGCAGTAAAAAGTTTGGGGGTTGACACACGGAGGGAAAATTAGAGACAATTATGAAATATTTCCTAACATCAATCATAACTAAACCACTACTACTGTGCTTCTATCCTAGGTGTTTTTCCCACTGCCCAGTGCTGGTGTATTTCAAGTCTAGGTGTTTCTCCCATTGCTGCTGTGTTGCAAATCTAGATTGTTTTTCCCATTACTACTGTGTTTCAATGTAGGTACTCTCCCGTTACTGCAGTGTTCCAAATATAGGAGTCTCTCCCGTTACTGCTGTATTTGAAATCTAGCTGTTTTTCCCAATACTGGTGTATTTCAAATCTAGGTTGTTTTTCCCATTACTGCTGTGTTTAAACTCTACGCATTTCTCCCATTTCTACTAGGTGTTTCTCCCACTTCTGGTGTATTTCAAATCTATGTTG
This sequence comes from Ambystoma mexicanum, assembly GCF_040938575.1. Lineage (NCBI taxonomy): Eukaryota > Metazoa > Chordata > Amphibia > Caudata > Ambystomatidae > Ambystoma > Ambystoma mexicanum. The sequence goes on along the minus strand of NC_090935.1, from coordinate 1,077,062,389 downwards.
TTCCCCCATTACCACTGCATTTCAATTCTAGGTCTTTTACCATTACTGCTATGTTTGTAATCTAGGTGTTTTCCCATTACTGCTTTGTTTGTAATCTAAGTTCCCTTTACTGCTATTGTCAATCAGGTTATCCTAGCACTCCTGTCCTAACCCCCTTCACCCAGGCCACCCACCCAACCCAGACTACGATCACCAAGATGACAGCCAACACACAATCGAGCTGGACACACCAATAATCTAGACCACCAATCGCTCACACAATTCTCATCCATTAGAACCACACTCACCCAGAGTCACACTCCTGCAAATGGCCACACACCCTCCAACTCACAAATAAGAGGAGCTCTCCAGCTTTCCAACCCTCAACAACCCTAAGCCTCACACCCTCATTCAGGAACCCTGCTGATGCTTCGTACATCCTCTTCAACTTCAACCCTTCCATGTCTATCTGACCCATAGACTGGCCCCCACCACTTCCTCTCAGCAAACACTCTTCAATTCTCAGACTACGGGTGCTCTCTGGTATACCAAAAAACAAAACATCCTAACCCTACCCTTACTCATCTACCTCTGCTCAAACCCTCTTCAATTCCATCCCCACTACCCACCTACCCTATCAAAAGACTTACATCCACCCACACCACACACTGCACATATTCCAACTCTAAAGCCAGATGAGCCCTCTGGCACTCCATAAAATATGACTCCCTCACCCCTAGCTTAATCTTCTTGCCAAGGAACTCACCTTCCTCTTCTGTACCCACATTCCCATCCCTCTCCTGCCTAGTCAGAACTCCATGGACCTCCATGCTTCACACATCATCCAACTCTCATACCAAGAGAGCTTCCCAGCATTTCAAAAGACCTCCACCATCACCTCTGATCACTGACCTTGCACCAGCTAACCTGATCAGTTTTGCCCCGTTCCTCACTCCCTCCATCCCCCCTTCAAAGGAAACCCGGTGGTGCTCTTCCAGTCAAAGCCCCACCCCACTGCTCACCACTGCCGCCCCGGCCACATCTTCCTATATAAGCATGGCTCCTCCACCACAAACCCCTTTAAACACACCACTTAAGCCCCACTATCCTCACCTACACCCATCATCATCACCTCCCACTTTCTCTCTACCACCATCACCAGACCAACCCTGCTACATCTTACCTTTCTCTCAGTATGGCACATCTTGCCTTTTCCTCAACCATTGCTCCAACCCCTTTCCACTCGAGCCCCTCACACTCTCGCACACCCCTCTAGCACCCATACACACAAAACACAGAGGCAGGGACTTCCCCTCCTGCTCAGCACTACACAACTCTCTAGCCTTGCATTGGTTGACCAACCACACCATTGCTTCCCCCTCTATCATGCCCCCTCTAATGCCTATGCCTTCCATTTCTCTCTTTGAACACAACCAACCCCATCTATCACCAACCGCCAACATCGTCACCACCCCACCCATCATCTGGATACCAAACCTGAACAGCACCAAGCCCACCACCAGTGAACACCCCCTCTCCACTCGCCATACCCTCGACCTCCAAGCCAATCACTGACAGTCTAACCTCCCAGGCTGGTCCTATGTTGAAGGCTGGTGGTCTCCAACTTCCCCTTCCTGCACCAAACACACAACCCACACAACCTCCTTCTATGAACAGAACCCCCCTCTGACCAACACAATAACTCCAGTCACACTGACCCACCCAGTCTGAACAGTCACACCATCCTCCCCAGTGACCAACGCCCACCTGCCAGTCATGCCAACACCCTAGTGCCACCAGCCCCTGACTCCCAGGGAAGCACAACCCCACCAGATTGCACAAATTCACATGCCCCCTCATCAATGCCCACTCTGTGGCCAAGAACAGACACAGCAGCTTTGATCTCCCAACCTGTGATAATCCTGATCTCGTTTTTATCACTAAAGAAGAATTCCCACCTGAGTACTCATTCATCAACCACAACAGGGCCTCTAGAGGATGCAGAGTAGCCTTCCTTCCCAAAGCACACATAACCATCACCTTCTCGGAAGCTCAGCCTTGCACAGCTAACTGTGAATGCCAGCTTGTCAAACTCTCCCTCCTGCCCACTCTCTCCCAGAGCTTCCTTCTCATCTACAGGACCCCTGCATACGACAGACCTTTTGCCAACACCCTATGTGACTCTCTAGCAGCCTCATTATTTACACATCCAGCACCCAATTTACTGGGGGACTTCAAGATCTGGTTTGACCTGTCCAACAACCCACGATTCAACCCCTGCTCAACACTCTGGAGGCACACTCAACCTCACTCAGCAGATTACAGCACCCACCCACTCTGCCAGTCAAACCCTTGATGCCATTTTATTTTCAGCTCAATTGACCTCATATTCATGTCTGACCCAGACCCCTCATTCGAACAGACCACTCAGCCATCCCTTTCTTTCTCTGTGAACCACATCTGCCTCTCAAGGCCTGCTCTATTCTTCCCTCACAGTTCATGTGCTTGAACAATGTCAAAATATTACTAGACGTGGCAAAAGCCCTATTCCTTGCCCTTCCCTCACTCCCTGCCGCAGATAGATCTCAATCCATCCACCTTTATGACTCCTGTCCCAATGACTGACTCCTTCCTCTAACCCCTCCAGCTCTGCTCCCACATGCCAAGGACTGACCCCCAAGTCGTTCACACCCACCTAAATGCATTTATAATGCAAACCTACTCCCTTGAGCACAAATGGTGAGCCTCCAGAACCCTTCAATACAAACCAGTATGCCGGTGAACACCGCATTTATAAATCAGAGATCCACAAGTCCAAAAAAGCCTACTAGAATAACAGAATCCAGAGCTGCTGCAGCAGCTGTAAAGAGCTCCACAGGATCATCATTGCATTTCTGAACCCTTCTTGGACATCCGCCCAAAGCACCTCCGCCCAAACGCTCTGCACCTCCTTCTCTGAACACTTCCACAAAACAGTCCTAGACAGGACAGCCACCCTCAACGCCAAACTCTCCAATCTCACCACTCACCCAAAACATGCCCCTCAAGAATCAACTCACATGACCGCAGAGACACCGCCCGTCTGCTCTTTCAACCCATCTTGAGCAAGGAGTTCATCAAACTGCTATCCGAAAGCCGATCTGCCGGCTCCCCCCAACCCTTGTCCTGCCTCACTCCTCAAAGAAATCTTGACCTCTACGTGTGAGGGAAATTGGCAAGTTCCATTCTTAATGATTCCCTTACGTCCGGAATCTTCCCAAAAACCTTCCAAATCGTGCATGTCAGACCTCTTCTAAAGAAACCATCCCTGGAATCTCTCCAACCAAACAACTACATGCCCATTTCTAACACCAACTGTCTTGTAGAAACCAACAACCTCCTGGACCCCACGCAATCAGGCTTACATCCTCGACACGGAATCGAAACTGCACTGATCTCTATCTGGGATGACCTCAGAGTCACTGCAGACTCAGAAGGATGCAGTGCACTTGTTCTCCTTTGCCTCTCAGCAGATTTTCACACTGATAACCATGCCTACCTCCTTGACAGATTACATTCCCTTGGAATCTGAGATTCAGCACTAAACTGGATCACTTCATTCCACACTAAAAGACAGCAAATCACCTATCTCCCTCTTTCTTCTCCAAAGCATGCCCAGTGAGAACTGGAGTACCCCAAGGCATCACCCCTTCTCTTGTACATTTACGTGACCCCTGTGCCCGGGGTCATCTGCTCTCACGACCTCATCTACTATAACTATGTTGATGACACAACTATCATCTTGAGGATTCCCAAACCCTGACATAGCAGCCTGCCTTACAGACATCAACCTCTGGATGACAAGTAACCATCTCCTTCTCAACTCAGGGAAAACAGAGATCATGCTGTGCGGTAAAACAGCACTATTCCCCAAACCGTCTCCCTGGCCACCTTCACCTTGCCCCCCGCCCCACCTCCACCTCTGTCAAAAACATTAGCTGCATATTGGATTCTGATCCAACTCTGTCACACCACATTAACAATGTTTCCAAATCCTGCCACTTTCACCTTAGGCTTTTGAAACAAATCTCAAATCTTCCCTTACCTAACCTACCTCAATAGATTGTCAGCAATTATGTCAATAGGCACGTGCAGACTTGACTATGCAAACTCCCTTTACATGGGTGCACTAGTATACCAACTAAACAAACTCCAAAGTGTCAAAAACATTGCAGCCAGACTCCTCTTTGCCCTCAGATGAAGGGATCACATCTCACCTGCTCTCCGTACCTGACACTGGCTCGCGATTGGGCCACGGGCCACCTTCAAAATCCTGTGCATTACTCACTGAGCTGTGCACAAAGCCGGCCCACAATACTTACAAGAAAAGATTATGCCTTACCTCCCAACCTACACTCTAAGGTCAAGTACTGCCCTCCTCCTAGTGTTCCACCCCTCCAATTTAGTCAGGATTGGAGGGTCCACCTACTGAAACCTGGCACCAACAATCTAGAACTCACTGCCCCCCTCATTCGACACATCCATGACTACATGGCATTCCGGAAAGCACTCAAAACCTGTCTCTTCCCCTAAATGGTGCAAAGGACGGATTTGGCCCTCGCTCACAAAACCATGCCTCCAGACTAACCCGCCGCGGGTAAGAAATAGCCTGGAATCCAACACTACAGGCAGTTAAGAATTACCAGGACCCGGTTGCCAGTAACAATTGTGTGTAACGTTATGGTCGGGTTGGCTCCTTACATGTTTGGCAATTAATGCACAGAAGCACCTATGAGCTAATGTGTTGACTGTGTTTACCCCTTATTAGTCTGGAAATTAATGCCCAGAACTCCAAACCCTGGGCCTAGTGGCACTTATGTTCAAACGCTATGATTGGGCTTGCTCTATGTCTTCTACTGGGTAAGCACTACACTCTCAGATGAGGTGATAGCTCTGGGAAGTTCAGTTCTCGTAGGATGATGCAGTGTTGCTCACAACTCAAACCATAAACTAGTACGGGAATACTCAACCGTCCACTGTAAACAAATACCCAGGATTTGGGACACTGGGCCTATTAGCACTAATGTTCTAACATTATAACTGGGCTGGCTTTGTTTCACTGGCAATGTAAACCACTCTTAAATCAGGTGAGGAATCTGGCGAGTTAAGCTCTTGTAAGTGATAATGATAAACTTTTGCCTAATACCCAAAACATACACTACACCTGGAATACTTAGCCATTCGCTGCCCCTGAACATTTTCAGACAGGCACAGCACTAACAGCAAGGCCTGGTTTTGACTCTGTACCTTTCAGGTTCATTGAATACACAACTGCATATCTAAGAGGCACTTGTAATTCTGACAGAACAGAACTGGATGTAACTGCTCATGGAGAAGGTGTTAACCTCTAAGCAATTGCTTTCTAAAGTAGACACAGGGATGAGGGACTGTAGCTCGGCAATCGCTTGGTCCAGTAAAGCACCAGGATTGTTACCTCTAAAATGGCCACTCACTTTTGCTGCCCCAACATGCTTAGACCTAAACACTCAACACTCCAAAGCGTAGGGAAGCTAATAAACTGGTATGGCAGGCTTGGAAAATGGCCAAACTCAACATTGATGACACTGTTAAGCCAGGGAGAGATGTGGCTATGATTGACGAAACAGAATTGACTCCACACTAGAACGAGAAGTTCCTGGAGAACTAAATCACCAAACCTCTATAATAGGTAGCAAAAGCTATCTCTGCAGGCACAGGAAGATAATCAGGAACAGGAACATCTTCCAACTGCACAGATACACACAAAATCTCTAATGAGTCACCCCTAGAAGAGTGGCCCTGCCCTCGTAGTACCTCAACAAAATGGATGCCTTAAATCTGTGTGATGGCACACACACAGTGCTCAGTTCCAAAAGCATTTTAAATTGCATAATCTTTTTATCAATTGGGTTCCACTAATCTCTCAAGCATTATACATAAAACACATCATAATATAATCCAAATATTTTATTTTGAATATCAATATTCATCACATTCTATGTATCTATGTGATCACTGCGCTGCCCGCAACCGCGACGCCGAAAATGCCGACGGCAGCTACGGCGCGGTGCAGTGATCATATAGATCACCGTGCATGCTTCCCCTGGCCTGCATTACCCCTACCAACCCCCCACCCCACTTACCTTTAGGGCGGCACACTTCTGCTTGTGCCACCCGCACGCTGCGATCCCTGCAGTGTCAGCTCCTCCCACTGACGTGGGTTGGAGCTGACGCCGAAGGGTGCTTTTTTTTTCCTCTTTTTTTTTTTCTTACGTGTCCCCCGCTTTCCAAAATGGTAAGCAGGGGAAATCCCAGCAACCCCTGATGCCCATTACTGCACCCAGGAAGAGCGGGGAACACCCCCGCAACACCGACTCTGCTTGGGCACAGTAAATGTCACCCTCATTTTGTGTGCCTCCAAAGTTGCAGTGACTGTGGGGGCGCACAAATGAGGGCGAAATTTTTGTACAATACCTATTCTCTAATATACATACACACACACTACAACACAGTTAATAATCTTAGAACAAGAGTACAGGGATAATGTTCTCACAATGCAAAAATGCAAGACCAATGTAATATACTATAAAATACATAATGCCTCAAAGTGCAATAAAAAGGTAAAGTGCAGCAGTATTCAAATACACTGTATGAGGGAATAGTGTGTCCTTGTCTCTTTATTTAGCTGCAATTTCATAAAAAGGTAATGTACATTTTCATCACACCTAGACACTAAATCTACCATGTCTAAATCATACACGATAAAACTCTAGATACCACTCTAAGGGATGTGACATCCCCTACAGGATATGTGACGTCACTTTATTGATGCCAAATTTCAGGTGTGGACACTATTGCCCGGATTCACAGAAGTATTTTATAATGGCACAATCCCATTGGAAAACGCTCTGTGAATCAGGCCCTAAGTGTTTCAGCCCCATACAGTCAGAATACATTCACTCATATTTCTTCCACAGATTTAGAGGGCTAGACACTAAATCTACCATGTCTAAATCATACACGATAAAACTCTATATACCACTCTAAGGGATGTGACATCCCCTACAGGATATGTGACGTCACTTTATTGATGCCAAATTTCAGGTGTGGACACTATTGCCCGGATTCACAGAAGTATTTTATAATGGCACAATCCCATTGGAAAACGCTCTGTGAATCAGGCCCTAAGTGTTTCAGCCCCATACAGTCAGAATACATTCACTCATATTTCTTCCACAGATTTAGAGGGCCGACCTCAGGAAGAAAAGGTTATTCAAAACTGAAGTCAATTCATGCACATCTCGAAAATGACACTTGTTATTCCCAGGCGATTCCTTAATGGTGTTCCCTTTGGATTACAGCACTTTTCAGATTTATACTGGCATTATTGCCAGCTTTAATCGCTGCCACATATGGGTCAGACAATGTCTTCCTGGATTTGCGGTCAGCAGGACGACATTGTTTGGCCCATACATGATCGGTTTTGCGTCTCTGGTTCCATATTTAGAGTCCATAATGTACAGGCAAGTATGCTGCTCCATTCACGACAACATGTTTGTGGATTATTGGAGATCCCTCTGGTCGATAAATTACCTGAATTTGGTGAAGAGCAATTGTCCCAGCAGCCATAGTATTAGTGAATGGCTGTGATTTAAGCTGGCAATTGCCAGTAGATATCTGAAAAGCACCATACTTGAAAAGGAACACCATTGTGAGATCGCCTGCGAATAACAAGTGTCTTTTTGCTATTACCAATTTAGAGGTGGTCTCAGGAGAAGCCATCAGATTGTTTTTACCCAATCAAAAGTCTAACCCCTTTAGAATGTTTATGTAGTCAAATCCCTTAACTAATCCTTGTAGCCCATAGGTTTTGGAAGCTAAGATTACCATGTGATGTTAATTATGACAAATAGTGAGTATAAAAACGGTTGGTTTTGATAATCATGTTGAGAGCAACAGCATTGTGCGCTTGTATTCTCTCCCAGTTGTTAATGAAGCTGGGTTTTGCTTTAACTTTGTTTAGTTCCTTTATTGAGTCTGAGTTCTTCTGGCTCCAGAACCTCTGTGTAATTTTGGTACTTTCCAGGCCATCTAAACACTATCACCTTATATCTTAGTTTATTTGAAGCTGTTTGTGGTTAGTAATATCGAGTATACTTTTGGCAGAGTAGAGACGGTTAAGCATGACTGTGCAAAACCAGCATAAAGCAAGTAGGCATTGTTGAGACAATGTTTCACTTCTCCATCCTGACCGAAAGCATATCATTTCATATTAGAGCTCTCTAAACTCTAGGCCTGGTGTTAAATATAAAGATCTTGTCCTTCTTGAATCAACATATTTTTCCTCATGCTCATTTCGATTGACTGGCATGTAACTTTAGAAATGACATTCTTCAAGAAATCATTTGAATACATCTGCATGTTTCCTCCCCACTGGGAACTGCACTGTTGTCTCCTGTTCCCTCTATATTGGAATTGTTCTTTAGAGGAACTGCTATTGTTTTGTCCAACGTTTGAGTGCCCTGCACCTTCTCCCCCCTCACTGCTATTGGTTAAACTGTAGGACGATCTTCTGAAACATCCTGTTGGGTGTCTTGGCCCACGTTCAAGTTATTATGCTGCAACACTTGGTGCTATGGGCTTAAGAAATCCAAGAGAGCAGAAAAGCCCACATTTGCGACAGAATCCTGGAGAACCGTGCAGTTTTGCGCACAGCAAAATGGTCCCCTGACCTGCCACCCACCAGTGCGAGCGTGAGGGGCCAGGAGTGCCATTAGGGAAATGTGTGCCAAAGGAAAAACAGCAGTGTCAGTGGCTAAAAAAAAAAGCACTTTGAAATCACCTTTGTTTCTCTGAAATGCAAGCTAAAAATGCCTATTTTAAACATCGCAAGATATTCAAAAATCTCAATGAACACCAGCAGACATTTGGCAGAATGTATTCTTGTGTGCATACTAAATCTGGAAATAGAAAGAGCCAAAACAATGTTTATAACAAAACTGGCTGAGCTGTGGGTGTCAGCAGCTGAAGTGAAATTGGACTGAAAGACACTAAAATCTAAATGTTTAAAATAAATGAGTTACCTACTGTTGAGTGTCACATAGTTTGCAACTGTTGAAATGTCATAGTTTTGAACTTAGAATCAGCGTTCTAGCTGCATGTGTAAAAATTGTCAGTTTGATTTGAATGTAGAAAATGGGCACCAAAGTGACATTTAGCTGAAGCCTGGCTTAAAGAGATTGAATTCTGCCTGACAAACACCCCCGACAGGAGTTGAAACTTGATCAGCAGCTGTGTTCCCAGGCCTGGCTGCATTCTGCTGCCCCTGCCAAAAGGAGATGACACCTCTCTGATTGAATTAGGGGAGGAGCACCTGGGGACTACAGGAAACTAAACAAAGCACTGTCCTTGGCCCAGGCAAATGTTAAATTAGGGAGGTCGTAAATGGCTTCCTCTTGGAAGGAATCGGGGAGGGGCACTGCATTTGTGAGCCAGCTGAGCTTGGGGGAAGTGGATAAACCAGAAATTCCACCATGTGCTTTGGAAAACCACACCCCTTTGGGGCCAGAGCATAATTTTAAACAGATGGATAATTCATAGAGCGGACTTGTAAAAATTATATAAATAACATCATCATTCTTGTGATTTTTCTGTGCACATTTTAAGAGGTGTTAGGACCCTGTGGTATGTTCTTGGAGATAGTAGCAGAAAAAAGGTTGTTACTCCAAATGTATGCATGTTAAAAATCTGACACTTTATCATCTGAAACCCATATGCCTGGTGCACATTTGTGTAAAATCTGGAAAGGTTTAGAGGTTGTTATCTGGATGAAAAGGGCAGAATTCTGTCATAAGTGGACACAACATCTTACAAAGACAGGGGTCGGATGGTTTGGTGCTACAGAAAATATGTTAACTGGACGTATAATATTAGAAAAATGGTACATAGATAAATATGTATTTGGATCAGAAATAGATTTGTGTGCAATTTGACAAGGGGAGGATCCTCTGACCATAGACCTACCTCATCACTCTGACTCACAACCCAGTTCCCCCAATCAAGGGAGAGAGGAGGAACTGGCCAATGATAAGTTGAGAGGGTTGGGCATAGAAGATGAGCCGACCCTCCCACTTTCTAAACACATAAAAGGAGACTGTGTAGGACAGGTAGGGAGATTCACTTACCACTTCAAGCTGATTTCTTGCAGAGCGTTTTGCCAGAAGATACCAGATCCAGCACTTAGACTTCAAATCCAGACAGAGACATGAACTTTGAATTCAGACTTCAGAATTTGTCATCAGGCCTCAAAATCTTTTGCAAACTGATTCACCCCAGACTTCCAAGGGGCACATCAGAGTAAAACAGCGGGGCTGAGCTGTTTGACTCTGGCCTAAAACCCTGTGCCAGAAACACCCAGAAAGCAGAGCTGTACCCGGAACCAGGGACCAGACCACCGTGCAGTGCCAAGAACTTTTTCCAGAACCAGAGATCCAGACCGCTGTGCAGTGCCGCTAGCAGAGTTGACCCAGATCGCTGTGAGCAGAACCAGGAAGAGACCGTCCGTGGCGAGGGAACCGCAGTCCAATCTTGACCCAATACGTGGCGAAGTCGCATTCCTGTCCAAAATATAGTGTGAGTACCGCCAGAACTGTTCAAAACCCAATCTCTTAGTTCAAAATAATCTAATTCAAACTATTTTAACCTATTGAGAACTGCATCCTAGAAATCTTGTGTTCCTTCTGTGATCTCAAACCTGAAAACTGTCATCTGTCATTCTGAGCTTGACTTTTCTTTTGAGAATCTACCTTCACGAAATCATTCGTATCTCTGGAACCGTTTGTCCCAGGAACGAAATTTCATATTAAAGCTAAGATTATGGGCTTTCCAACAGACCCAGAACTGACTTTCTATTCATTATAGTTTTTCCGTAATCGTGCTCGACGCACTCAGAAAAATTGCCGCGAATTGCGATTTGGCTCAATTTCTTCACTTGGCAAAATTGCTTTCCTTTGCTGAAATTCGTTTTGCCACCTGACAATCATTCATAGTGCATTGCTAAAGTGATCCTGAACTAATACAAAGTAGCTGTCACCCACCCTGAACCTCTAGAGGGAATTAAAATCATTTTAGCATATTTTTCACTTCTTTGCATACCACCTTTAAAGTACTTTGCCTGTGTTTAAAATCATCCCTGTTGATCTAAGCTTGCTAGGGGGGAACTGAATTGGGTTTGTACTGTGATTGTATTCCTGAAGATTGTGTGTGTCACTTCCACCTCCTTACATTGCATGAGGGGGGGTGAATTGCCAAAAGGGGAAAAGTGATTATATTATGTTTTGCTGAAATCTTAACAAGTTTATTCCTGTGTTGCTTCTTTTCCACCTCGCATTTCCTTGTACCATATAAAGTATTCTCAGCTACAATATCCTCTATACTACTCCTAAGTAATTACCCAGTGTGCTAGTATCACATCGTCCATTGTTGATCACTCACTGTCATGTGTCTAAGTGTGGTATCAATTATTGATTTATTATAAAAGTGCGATATATATATATATATATATATATATATATATATATATATATATATATATATATATATATTGTTTAATTCTCAAATAAACCTTTTAAATTTGCAAAACAAGCTTACTTCTTTGCTCAGTGGGGTCGGGGGAATTCTAAGAGAGGGGTGTTATATAAGGGTTGTCATCCAGAGTACACGAACTGGACATAAAAATATATAAATAAGGGCTTCCCTTGAGCAATCCCAGACCAGGCGCTGACTTAGTGGGACTGCTTGATTGGAGTCATTAACAATCCTCTTTTGAATTTGCACTCATATCACCCTCCTGGTACTGTTTTATGTTAAATCTTTCTGCATTATAACTAGCACAATAAAAAGGAGAAATGTTACACAGAGGTAGCCCAAAAGTAAGAAGCACACATAAAACAAGCATGACTGGCTAATGTGCACATTCCTGTGCTCTGTCCTAGAGTGTATCAACTCTTTTGCTCTTTCTAACAGCCATGCACAGCCCACAGAACCAGAAAGTGAGTTAGGTATTTTATACCACCATTGAACTTTCCTCCAAAGTCTAGATCTGATAGACCAATGAAATTGCTCTGAGATGTTCAGCAGTTTTGATTGTCCTTCTGAATTCAAGCCAACCTGATAAACTCATCTGACAAAATCATAAACAAATGTTGTGCAGTTCTTTGACCTGCCATTGATTCTAACAACAACTTGCAAGCATGCCGAGGCTAGAAGAAAGCATTCACTTTGCATTGCAAGTTCAGTGGGATCGGAGGCCTTATAGTATTAATCCTAAATCAGGTCCTGGATGCCATCTTGCCACATGCATATTAATATATTTGTACCACTCCATCTCTACCAAATAGGTTGATATCAAAAGCGATAATGTCAGCTGCTTTGCCATTACTGACATTCCCATCTTTGGTATTGGACTTCTCCAACATTCATTATCCTTCCACGGGCAAGACAGCAGCACACTTAGCATGTCCAGATGACATGCAGTGCCACCATTCATATCACACTCTACTGTAGCTGCTTTCATGGATCAACCCATAACTTAATTATCCTGTGCAATATCACCCTTCCCAGATTAACTGAGTTAGGCAGTCAAACCTAGACATAGATGAGATTGCATAACAGGATCAGGTTACTGTGACCCACACTCCACCTACACATCATTAGATTTGTTTCCATATCCACACTCAGAGACGTGTTTATGGCAGGGCAAAAGGGGCACTTGCCCAGGGCCACCCACCTTGGAGGGGGGCCCCCACAGGGCTGCCTGATCTGAAGAATTAAGATTCCATTGTTCACCAGTCTTAAATGGCACACGCTAGGATATTTTATGGGGTGCTGCTGAGACTCTAAACCCATTGCCTTTCTGTTTTAACAAGTACATTCTGCCTTGTTCAATTCATCATGTATTGCTTTCTGTGTTCACGGTGGTATACATAGTTTGTGTGTTTCATGCAGCAAAACTCTGTTGCATTCGTTCATTCCTGTCGGAATTATTTTGATCATGTGAAATAGGCAACAGTGAAATGTATATTGATAAACTGAATGTCACAATGGTTCAGAAGTTAGCTCAGTGTGTGAAGCACCCATTGCAGGGATATGTGTTCATATGCAAAATTAGAACAGCTCATTCCTGCAAGGCTTACTGAGCCTTTCCTATGTCTGAAGTTTATAAACCTGCTTGTATATGTACTTGGTTTTGCAGAACACCATCTGCTATTAGCAGCAATGTACCTGCACCAAATAAGGGTTGCTATAAAAACGAACATCTCATCTGTATGGTGAAGGTCTGGAAATTGGTTTGTTCAGATGGGGTGTTGTAAAAATCTAGGCAATCACCACCAAATATTGGCATAAACTGTTAGTCCAAGAGGTGAATAAGTATCCAAATTTAAGACTATGGAACAAAAGGGTACATGCTTGTAGCCTGTATTTGCCAGCAGATAATACAGTGATCCTGGTCAAATCATCCAATATCTCTTACATTACTGTGCTGTCTTCTGTGAGGTTTGCCTTCTTGCATGCTGCTGGTATCGTTTAGCCCATTACTTGATCTTTCTTCTTATGTAGGCCATTTCGATGGAAGGGTTGATAGAAGAGAGCCGACCAGGTGTTGCAGGCCTCAAGCAAGCATGTTTTAAGGTCTGCTTGTTTGACACAAACAACGGTTTGCTTTTTGATAACAGTTTTTTATGCACGTTTATAAATGAAAATGTCACAAGCCAGGTTTTTGGAAGTATTTAAAGCTTTAAAATACAAAAGACAAACCCAGATTAATTTTTTTAAATCACATTGATTGGTATGCTGGTACGTATATACTGACCTTGCTGATGGAGAGAATGAAGCTAGAATCATTCCCATTTTGCTTAATACCCTTCTACAATATTTTGTTTAAACATGGTCATGTCCGGTAATGTGATTTGTGTACATTCCAAGTCTGTTTTTATAAATTGAGATTGTTTAAGTTCATGGTAAGAACTGGAAAATAAAGTGTTCAAATGCAGAAATTGCAGAATTGGCAACCATCCCGACGTCAGCCCTTAACCAATGTGTTATCCTGGGCATCGCATTTAATCTTGTATTGCCTATCCTCTCAATATTGCCAGTCCCTAAACCTATCAAAATTGTCAGCCCTTCATAGTTATTTACTTCTCATGGTATGATCTTCATGAAAGCCTTAGTCATGGTTTCACTGTGTTAATAGTGAGCATATTTATATCGCACACTGCAGGCATTTGCTCCTTTGATATCTAATGGCAACACAATTTGAAAACCATATCCCACTTCCAATCTCAATCTGTCTGGATCAAGACACCTTACTGGTAGCTTCTAATGTGCCTCCACTATCCATGCTACGGTATGTGTAGCATCCTCCTTCCTTCCAATTGGTGGTCTCTATCCATACATGAGCACTTTTGCATTCTGTGAAACAGCTGATGTCAGTTCTCTGTCTATTATGGGTTACATGTAGCTTTTACATATGGTCCTGCATTAATATTACAGGCTGCATACTTTCCTGGATGTTATTGATAAAAATGATCCTGCATGTACTAGAACAGTAACCTCTTCATTGACTGTTAATGTTGGTCTTCAAATGCTACTTGTTTATCATTCTGATTAGAGCAAGAATGAAGAGGGTAAGGGGACTTAACTGGAGTGAACATGTTTATTATGTTGCGAGACAGCATATCAACCTATAGGTTGTGAGCACGATGGGTGGGGTTTGGGGGCGCGACCAGTATTCCTGATCCCTTAATTAATTGTTTTGGGGAGGGGGCCCCAAAGATGTCTGTGCCCAGGGCCCCAAAATTGCTTAGGTTTGGCCCTGTCCACACTCCCTCTCTGTCCCCATCATTTCGCATCCATATGCACCTTTCTGCTTCCCACTCCTGCCCCCTCCCACTGAAAGGTTGTGAAATGAATGCCACGCCGAAGAGCGAAGTTGAGTGATGGAAGATATATTCAGTGCCACGATGCCCAAAGGCTGTTTGTGCGTTTTCTAAAGTAAAAAGAAAAATGAATACTAAGGCACTTCCAATCACTGAATAACCAAGGCATCCAAGAAAGATCACTTGCCTATGGTTGATATTGCCCTGACCATATGGATTTAAACCCTATAGATGATGAATACCTACTCGTGGCTTTGGAACAAGGAATACGTATGAGGGGAACTACACATATAACTCTATGCAAACACATAAATTGGTCATGTGGGCTCCTGGATGCCTGGTTCCAGTGCCTACAACATACAGGCTGTGCTCTGCAGTACATCCCCAATAAGCTTGGTAACATTCTCCATTTAATGATGAGGAGCCAGTTTTTCATGTCTTGTCTTGACCAGCGGCATCCACGCAGTCACCAGACGTAGAGAAAAGATCTGCATGGCCAGTGTGATGCATTCAAAGGACAAATTGTGCATGAGGATATTGTGGGCAATACTTTTCTTACTACTGGGATTGACAGCCTAGGCCGTGCATGAATGGAAGAAACCTGCTTAAAAGGTGAGGGTTTTGGGACTAGAGGCAGAGTCGACCACTGAGAGAAATTCTTGACGAATAAACCGTGAACGAAGCTTGCTGCATCCTCCTGGACCTTTGAATTTCCCGGTGAAGCACTGCTGCTAATTCTGAAAAACATTTTTAAAGTATATTTACACAGTTACATGAATTGCCTTTTTAAAGAATGCTTATTTAAAAATGGATGTTAAATTCATAAATAATTATTTATAACTGAAACCTTGAGTGTAAGTGTTACTTGGTTACTTGTATTTACGAATTTCATTGCTACAGCTCTACAGCTCACATGTACCCGTCTTGAGATAAGCCTGGCTGCTCAGTCACACTACCAACTTGTGTAGGACAGACCTTTACCAAGCGTTACCTAATACCAAGCAGGTAAGTGTTGTGCAGTCGCATACAGTGTGACTGCATCAATTCTTACCTAACACCATCCATAAGAAATCAGCCGAATTTAGATTTCACTGGATACAAACATGTGTCTTGGGAATTCCTTGAGGCCTGAGAGCAAGCTCAAATGATATACATGTTGCACCCAAAGTGTGTACTGCTTGGATGCAGGTCGGTGCTGGGATTGCAGTTCACTGTGCCAAGCAATGTGAAATGTCCAAAATAAAAACATGCCACATGAAACGATTCCATCCCTGTTTGGAGGATAGAAATGCATGCGGAACTTCGGCAGTTCAGATCATAGCTACCCCTGTGGAAAGAAAATGCACGGATGGTCAGAATTAATGACAGACCCTCAATGATCAAAACACACATTCTGATTCCCCTTGTGATTCGAGCACATCTTTATGGATGCACTTAATGAGGTGAGCTATCGCTTTTCTTCCCTTCCATCAAAAATATGTTTGTGAAATGGGCTCTACGTGTTTAAGGTTGCAAATGGAGTGATACTCTTATATTTTGGCAAAATCACATGATCACTTCAACTTGGAAAAAATGCATTCCTCCGTTGGGTCCTGTGGAGCGATGCCTTTTTTGCAGGTGCTTTCAGTTGTAAGACCTGTATGACATTGGATTGAGTGGAAGGCTTAGTATTGCACCCGTAGCTAACGTGATCACCCCAGCGCATACAGTTTGGATCGCTTCACAGGTTCTAAGTCAGCCATGCTTCTGATTCAACTAAAATCTCCTGGTGTGAAGGTTGATGGCTAGTGGGCCTCGGGGGTCCCAAAGTTTCCTAGTAGAAGCACAGAAAGCACTGAACAGAAAGGAACAGACCATGCCCTTTTAGGAGCAGTTGATTGGACAACCTTCTCTGCACGCCAGCCCGCTCTTGGCGGCCCGGCGCCTCCGAAAGAGATTGAAAGATGCGGTGAGTCTCCTCATCACATCGCTGCAGGGATCGATTGATTGAATCCTCCTCCATCGAGGATTTAGCTGCAGATTAACTACAACAACAGCAAGAAATCCTATTAAGGTCCACTGATTGTTTACTTACTTGGATTTGCTGGAAATAACTGCAGCCGCGCCGAGAGTTAATTTGTTCAGTTTCTGAAAGAGACAATAGCGTGAAAGGAACCTGGCATGGGGAGAGAATAACAGTAACTGGGCATACAAATTCACGACGGCGTCTAAAACTCTCTTTTACCACCAAGCGGGCTAAAATACATGCATTCTTTATTCTTCTGTGGGGAACATCATGGCGCATTAGCGCTCATGTTCTGATGAGTTTCTTTTCGGCATCAGATTAAGCTGGAGGCTGGAGATCAATGGCGATCTGTGAAGCGAGGACCTCCGGGGAATTGCACGCATTTCCTTATCAACTGAGCTTGATACCTTTGGAAGTTTCTAGGCTGCTCGAGTGTAGTAAAGCAGACAGATGATAAGCAGGATACAGTCAACCTTCCGTCCTAGGGTACGGAGACGCCCAAGCCTCTCGCCATAGATCAGCAGGCATTACAATCGCCTGACAAGCACAAGGACAGGCACGTTACCATTCCTCTTATTTACTGTAGCCACCAAAGGGCTGACTTTGCAGGCATCATCTTTATTCTCTTGGAATTCCGTATCATGCATTCCGATGTGAAGGTGTCGTTCTCTGATGATCTAATGACGCGTGTTAATTCACAGTTGAGGAACATTTGCCTTTGTTTAATTATCTATATTTAATTACATTTTTAAGCAAGAAAAATGGTTTGATCTGGCAGACAATCTGATACCCAGTTTCACTTAATGCAGGATTAACTTTCCTCGCTATTTTCATTCTTTTGCAAAGTCAAAGTTTGAAGAAATCCAACAAAGGTTCAGTTACACGGCACAGCCACGCTCTACACAAATCCAGATATCTGGGGCAAGAGTGTTAGCAGATGTGTCTGGTGCACACATTTCTTTCAAAGAAACCTGTAGACACGGGTCCTAATCCGGGTTTAAGAGCGTGCCAAAAAGTGTGCCTCATTTTGTAAATAAGTCTAATGTCAAATGCAGTGGTGGGCGGTGGGTGTCACTTTCATTACAGGGCAAAATCCGTGTGAAGTAGCAAATCCACAACTGCCTGGTCGGGAACAGACTATCCACACGCTGTTTGATATTTACCAGCCGATACAGTCAGGGATCGAAATGACTGCGTGAACTGTGTCACACAAAACAGAGGGCCTGATTCATGGAAGTGTTTTATAATGGCGCAATCCCATAGGAAAACGTTTCATGAATCGGGCTCAGAATCTCACGGCCTGATTCACAGACACATTTTACAATGGTGAAATCCGATTGGGAAACGCTCTGTGAATCAGGCCCTCCGTGTATTTACATAGGTTCAGAAATGGTGTTTTCAAATGAGCACATCAAGCTACCCAGAATATAGGGAAACCCCTTAGGGCATAAAACATTTAGCTGAGATACTGCTGAAGCCTCTATTTGCCCTAAAACTGCTGCCAGAACACCCAGAAGTACCTACAACACTCCCATACTCTCTGAGATGGACCAGTACTTTACAAAGCTCCCCGGCACTAGGACTCCTGTTATATGTTTGCATTTTTTGCACCCGTGATAATTTTTCTTTTACAACCTCACTCTTGACCCCCTATTAGAAAACCCTCCTAAAATCCCCATTCAACCCGGATGGTTATGCCACCCCTCACACCCCTGCTTGTAGCTGGAACATTTTGCATCTGCTACCTGCATCCTCTTCTGCTCTACTCTTCTGCACCAACGCTTGTCCCCCATTGCCCTCCTGTGCCCCCTGCTTCAACACTTAAGACACTTACCTCTGTGCTCCTGTGGCCAGATCCTGTTGACTTTTCTTTGTCTGAACAGCTCACCTCCTTGTCCAATGAAGGGAAGAGTACGTTCTCACATGGCAAACTTATGGTCCTGGTGGAAGGTGTCAGGACAGAGGTGCCCTGATACAATCTTTCTATTTTTAACAAGATTCCAAATGGTCTCTTCACCAGAGAGTGTGATAATGTCAGGTCAACACTGTGGCGAACCTCCGACGCAACTTGGCTGAAGTCAAAAGCATTGGCAAAACCGTATAGTGTGTGTTTGTGTGCGTGTGTGTGTTTGTGTGTGTGTGTGTGTGTGTAAGCTGTTCATGGCACATGTCATGGAGACCACTGCTACTGATGGAAACTCCCCACCACCACTCCTGGGGCTGGAGTATTGAGAGGCATAGACCCGGCATGGACCTCCACTAATTGGGCCTTGACAGAGTAAGCGGAGTAGAGTCTGAAGCAGACAGTGATTTCATAAAATGCAAGCATTACAATGAATAATGCTGTGAGTTGGCACTTGTGCTAGTGAGTAACACCATGGGCCTCATTATCTGTGTGGCAGTAAAATCTGGTGTTACAGGGATGGCGGCAGCACCGGTTCTGCCACTGCGGGGTGCCGGCAACAAGGTTGGATTCCGTATTGTCGGCCGCGCCCATCCCCTATCTGTGGAACTTCAGCCACCGCCATCACGGTAGCACCCGTGGAGACGGATGTACTGCCACCAATGTTGCCCGTGCATCCGCCTCCGCCGTGTGCATGCCAGACGTAGATGCACTGCAGACATGCAGCCGGAAACACTGGAACCGGAAATAACATGATCGCCAGAACCGGAAAGAGCCTGGCGGCCATTATAAAATCACAATACACTGCACTTTCCCTGAGCCTGAAACCATCCAGCCCTTCTTAGTGCCTCAACCTATTTAGGGACATGTCATCAGGATTCTCCAAACCAGCTACCGAAAACCATGCTTCGCTGAGGCAGAGCTGGACATGCTGATTGACCACATTGTTGACAATGCCGGGGAGCTATTCTCAGTGGACCAGAGCCGCAGCATGCAGCGCCGAAGGAATGAAATCTGGGCGGAAGCTGCCCGGAAGGTGACTGCTGTGTGGGTGACACCATGCAGTGTTACAGACTACCATACGTGGTGGGACGACCTGCGCCTGAGGGTGCGCAACTTTCTTGCTGCACACCGCAGACACTGGACAGCTACAGGCAGCAGACCACCCTCACCCATCAAGCTGCTGCCCTGGGAGGAGAAGTGCAGCGTGCTGCATTTGGAGGGTATTGAGGGAGTCTGTGCAGTGGAGGCGCACGCTGGGACACCTGTTGAGGCTGGTGAGTACAGAAAGAGCACAACTATCAAGGTCACACCTGTCCTCCCTGCTCCTGTACCATCACTGCACATACATGGCCATTGCATTAGCTACATAACCCGACCAGATCCAGCACTCCCATGACACCCTCACTAGTGAATGTTGCGCAAAGGAAATCACATGCCCTCCCTCCATGCATGCGCCATACCCAAACACATGACAAGGCACCACACATGACTTTGTGTGTACCAAAACAAGGGTGCCTGTAAATTGACCAGCACACATGTCACAGGACAGGCACACACATGATGCCCCATTACAGTGGTTGCCAGGGCTGCACTGCCCAACAGGGCTGTCCCTGGCGGGTGCTGCAGCCCTGTTATGCTGAGTTGTTATGGAAGCACAGGCAGCATCAACAACGTTGCTGCTCCTTCCGTCTACCCACTCCTATAGATCCCTAAGGGACTCCATGGGAATGTGTATCAAGAAAATGTCTGCTGCCTGACATCCTGGCCCCTGTACCTATTATAGGCTAGTGGCACCGGGAAGTCAGGAAATGGTCATTGTTACTGGATCCGGCAGAAACCCGCTGGTAGCACTGACAGGGTTAACACCAGATCCATAATGAGGCCCAGTGTCACCTGCACACTGCATCACCCGCTCCTGCAGCAACACACATAAACACCTGCATGTACAACATGGTTACGGCATAGACCACACACCCAGGCCCTCCCATAAGCAGCACCTGAGAACACTGATGAACAACTCATAGTCAGCTTCTACTGGCAATTCAAAATGAGTGAATCAACGATGCTGACACTGTGCATCCTGGCCAAGAGTACTGCATGTGTGTCTGCTGTGCTGCCACTGCCATCACAGCACAACACTGGTAGGCCCTCACCTGCACATGCACATGGGCACCCACCCAATGGGGTGTGTTTGTCCCTTACACAATCTTGAAAGCCCTACCACAAAAACCCCACATACATCCTCTGCATGCAACCAGGTCACACATCGACTCTAGGCACGCACCTCCCAAACAACCAACACAACACATCCCAAATACCTGCACACGGGCAGACCGGCATGCCACTAGCCACAGCCACACGTGGGTGTACATGTCTGCAGTCCCAGCACAGCTGTGTTTCATCTGCCGCCTGCACAGTGCCTGCAGCTGTGGCCACACAACACATGCATGAGTTAGTCATAACATACAGAACTGCATGACCCCACAATGTAATAGTGCACGATCACCATGTTGCATGTAAATGTACATTTGTTAGCCAGGCAGGTCTCCAACATCATGCCTTTCATTAACCCACGGGAAAATCTTCTAACACGGATGATGGCAAACCTGAGTCATCGAGGGCCAGCTGACGCTTGTGCCACCATACCTTTGGCTAGGAGAGTCCTTGAGGGCAATAGCATACAGTCCACTATTGCCGATACAATGGCACTGGCCCTCCAGACATGCATGTCCCGAATCCCTGGCGAAAACACACTGTTTCCCTACACCAGTTCCACGCCTGCAAGCTCACAGGCAGCCAACCCTAGAACGAGATCCATGCACCTGTCTGGCTCCTCTCACAAGCACACACATGCCGCCAAGCATGGCCGCAAGTAGTATGGAAACCATAGACACTTGCTCCATGTGGGACTAGTTGGGGAGTGAGAGTGGAGAGGGTAAGTTGGGGAGGAGTTCATAGTTGGGAGAGATAGTCAGTGAGTGGGAGAGGGCAGGGTATGTTGGGGAGGGGAAGGGGGTAGTCAATCTGGGAGAGATAGTTGGGGAGTGGGAGGAGTGTGGGTAAGTTGGGGCAGGTATTTATGTTGCACCTGTTTTCAAATGTCTGATTAACAATACACTGGGTTCTGCATATCAATCCAGCTGGACATTCTGTTTCTGTGTGAGTATTAAGTCTTTAATAGAAGCGCTCGAAAATACGTGCCACCAGTTGTGCACCATGTGGTTGTGAGTAGTGTTCAAAAGAAGTTGCGTATCAGTGCATCCTATGCATGTTGCCCATCCATGGTCTCCTCCCGTGGTTGCACTGGCATCACGTCATCGTTGTCATCCCCATCCTCCTACTCGGCAGGGACCATGTCTGCCGGCAGTGCAATGTTCCATCAAATACACATATTGTGCAACATTGCACAGGCCAGGACAATCTTGCTGACCTTGATGGGGCTATACAGAAATGCACTACCAGATCTGCTGAGGCAGCGGAACCTTGCATTGAGTAGTCCAAAGGTCCATTCTATAGTGCCTCGTGCATGGATATGTGAACGGTTGTAGGCCTCTTCAAGCGTGTTCGATGGCCATCTAACAGGTGTCATCAACCATGGCGTGAGGGGGTATCCAACTTCACCTGCATGGGAGTGACAGAATGGGGATTGCATGATTATGGTGTCAATCTCATGTCAGTGATGTGTGCATGTACAAATTTCCCACATTTAATTAGCGCAAGCCATAGCACATGCCACAGATGACCCTAGTGATTTTTGCAATGTCACATGTAATGCCATGACCATATTCAAATGTTTGGTCACTCATTCGATCTGAGGCTGTTAGGCGTGCTCAATGTCTGCAGTCATACTATGATATGGCCTTCGATGTTTTTCTGCTTGAATGGAAACAAGGGTGTGTGGCTGCCTACTAGGCGCCTCCTATCTTGTACAGTGCTAACAATCTGCCTACCACACCTGCAGTGCCCAAGAGGCCAGACACAGCTGTGTGCAGCTGTCCCAGTAGGCAGTGTGATCAAGGGAGCACCAGCTACTTTCTCAACAGTGACAATCCTCCCATGTACATATCCCCATTGAGTACTGTGGCACTCCATGGTTAGGGGGACTTGCAATTTATCAGCACCTGGATGCCTGTGCTACAGAAACCTCTAATGGCCCTGTGGCACCGGTAAGCCAGGTGCATGTAAGGTGTGTGGTGTCCAGCACAACCCCAGAAGGGGCAAGCTCGAGCTTCCCACAGGCCTAAAGATATGGCCCATGTGCGTGTTCGCATTGATATCTCACACATTCATGCCCAATCCAACTGCATTATTCTTTAATGTTGTGTGTTTTGCCTGATTCACCATGCTACTCAACATCTTCTGAGTGCTCATATGTCGATTTGAGGTGGGTGTATGACCTGTAATGAGTACTTGGTGATTGTTGACCAGTTGTGTAGGCATGTGCACTGGATACCTGTTGTGGTGTTCAATGCTGTTGGTGTGTAGGTTTGCATTCATTTTACTTGTCTGTGAAGCAGGCGGTGAGGATGTGCGCAGTCTTTTAGTAGGCACATCTGTAGGTTCTCGGATGCATTCTGGTACATGTGGTAGTTTTGTGTTGCCTCATTTGACTTATAATTGATAGGTATTGGGTGTGATCCATATGCCCATTTGGAACATGTGTTCCATGCCTTTGGAATAAGGGATGCAATGTATTTTTGTTAGGTTGCTTTTGCCACATGCTCTGCTGACTGTGGTTCTATCCCCCCACCCCCCGAAGTCATGCATTGGTCACTCTACTCACCCAAAGGCCAGGTGAACTCTGGTGAGTGCCTATGTACACCCCCAACTACACAAAGGTACTGCATTGGTCACCCAATAGCAAGGTGTGTTCTCTGATGTGCCTTTCCATGTTCCCTGGCAGCTTGGCGTTCCGCAAGACCATTGAGTCATGTATGGATCCTAGAAACTGTGCACAGCAATGCATCACAGAACATCTGCACATTGAGGGAGTGGAATTGTTTGTGTTTTCTATACACTGCCTCAATGGCATGCCTGGCCACCAACTACATATGTGTGCAATCTAACACACAAATGCAATTGGGCCTGCCTGCCAGGGCATGGAAGGCCACTTTGGTGCCATTAACCTGGGCAGGAGCTTGGGGTAGGGTTATGTGGTCAGCCACATGTCACAGCAGTGCATCCAGTACCTGGAACAAGACCCTGGAAAAACAGGGTTGTGACAGCCTGTGCAGCCTGTGCAACACGGTGTGTTGGTGTGTGCTGGTTGCAAGGAAGTGCAGTACCGACACTACCTTCAGCAAGGGGGGATTGCAGTCTATATATTTATCAAGCTGCTGATGTCGCCATAAATGAGTGACTATTGATGTCATGGTCTCCCTGTCAAGCCTGTACAAGGTGTGGATTTGGCTTGGGGTCAGGTTCCAGGACAAGGCCTTGATGTGGGGTAATGGTGGATGTCTGCAAGGTGCTACCTGCTGGACATTTATGTTAGGCATGCCCTATTGGTTCCTCCTTCGGCTCCTGCGCCTACACCACTTCCTCTGCCTCTCAGCTGCTTCATCCTCAGTCCATCCTTTCAGGTTCTCCAGCCTAATTGCTGCTGCAGAGACTACCAGCATGGTTGTGTTTGGAGGTGGGTTGGGTGTGGTTGTGGTCATTTTGTACATTCCCAGTGGTCAATGGTATGCAGCTAGGCTCATTGTGTACAGCTAACTTGACATGCTCAGTGATTGTGGCAGCATGTGTGTCATCATCACCGTAGAGTAGAAAGAAGGCTAGCCAGGTTCTGTGGGGTTGAACAGCTGCATGCAAAGCGCAAGCACAATCCCCATAGGTGTACTATGATATGTCCTCATGGCAGAACACTTCACCAATTACCATTTGTGTAGACTACAATTAAGAGCTAGTTTGTTAGTTTTTCTGAAGTGTGACTGTGCATATATGCGCTCCACTGCATGCAGAAGTAGATCCGTGATGTGCGTGAAACATGCATCCCCTGTCAGGTGGTGATGCATTACTATGAACAATGACAGCCCTGCTGATTCCTCTGAACACTATGTACTGGTCCAGCTGCACAGTATGGTTGACAAATCAGAGTTGGTACGGAAATAGGATTCTGAAGAAATAAGGCTGTCCATCAACCATCAGCTACCATACCTGGTGGTACATAGGGGCGGGGTCCAAATAAACATTACTGTCACAGCTAGCCACAGTCGTATTGCCAACAACAATCATGGGAAAAAATGAGGGATCAATTGAAGCCACATGCCCTCTGCTCGGCACTTTCCACTTCCCCCCCTTCCATGTACCTTTCCCTTTCCCATGAACTTGGGCGTTCTCAATGTCACTGGGCCTAGTAAGATCGCTGTTTTGTTCTCCCCTGTTCCCCTCCCTTGCCTGGTTGTGCTCTGAAACACTTGTGTATGAGCGCAACATAAATAAAATATCATATCATATCATATCATAAACCACCCCAATAAATAAGCAAAGAGGGGGCAAGTGAAACAGTAGGCAAAGAATGTGGTACGTGGTACTGCAAAATAATGATGTTGAACATGTGACCCCGATCCACCTGGACAGTACTATGACGGACTGTCATAATATATAAAATCGCATGAACACAAATTAATACATACAGGTATTTGAAGTAGAGGACATTTTCATCATACAGTGAAAAAGCCAAAATATAGGGACAGGGTGACACAGCACTCGTGTTGCCTGTGGCCCAAGAAGGGCCCATCTAGTAAGGGTTGCATGCTTTTCCCCGAAAGGAAAACCTAGAAAAGAAGTCACAGACACCAAGTCTGAATGAACAATACTTCCAAGGGGGCTGTATGGAATGTTGGAAAAGAAAAACGGATAGAACATAGAGAAAGAACTCCATTGCCCAGAAATGGACTGGGCAGGGAAGATAGGAATTCAATGAAGATTTGAAAGAACAGTTGAAAGTGACTGTTAGAAAAAGAGAAGGCATAGAGAGGAGTGAGAAACAGAGGGCAGAAAAAGAAAAGGAAAGTAACTCCTGAGGTGGGGGTTGTGCTGCCTGGAGCAACCCCCCCAATGCATCTTTGTACTGGGAAGCATGCATGGAGCCCCTCAGTATGATAACCGTAGGCCCTGGCTTTGTGTCTGGAGTAGCCCGGGAGTGCCCACGCAACCATTCCACCAGTCGGCCACACTGGGGGACACACCAGACAAGCCCAGGAATACACGGTGCGGGCAGCATGCATGGGGCTGCCTGCACCGAAAATGGACTTCTTAGTCCAGGCCACGTGATGGGGACAGCCCAAACCTGCAAACATGGCTGTGCCCCCAGTCGGGCCACTTCGTGGTCAGCGACACAGGCCCTTTCTAAATGTCCTCCCATGCCACGTATGTCTGGGGGCCCGGGTGGAGTAGAACGGAAGTGGCAGAGCTGTGAAGATGAAGTTCTGGACTGCCTTGCAGGGCAGCCTGGGTGAAGAAAAGCCCCAGCCTGCTGCGAGGAGACAGCACAGGTGAAGCTCAGGTGGCCCGTCCCTGACTCTCTGTGATGCATTGCAGAGGCAGGCCAGGAAGAGGGCCGCGGGTCTGTGTCGCGATTAATGGTGTCATCCCCGTTGCCCTGGGGAGACCAGTTGACCTCAAGATGACACCCAGGTGCTTGGCAGTGAGTGCTGTGGCATCCCCACACCGATGGGACACCGAATATAGTCAATGTTGCACCTCTGCGGTGTGATGGTGATATGCAGGGATGTCGTTAAGGGGTCGCCAGGGGTCGCACAGCTACCTCTGAGGTCTCCGGTGCAACCCCTGTGGCCTCCCTTGCTACTCCTAACTCCTAAAAAAAGGAAATCTTTTCTTTTTTTAAATGTAAGCTCCTGGGAAGTGGCCAGTGTCATGTGGCGTGTTTGTTTCTGGAGTGACTGTGCTATCTTGTTCAGGCCTCTATAAAAAATAAAAAAAACGGGATTGCACAAGTGTAACAATCTGAGCAGTGACCCTAAATAAGAAAGAAAAGGAATAACACATAATTTGTCTTTCTGGAATTGTATACAACAATTGCTAAACTCATTAAAGGTTTATTTCAGGTACACTTCAGGCAGTGAGTCACTGATTTAGTCTGTTCTGTGATTTAGTCTGTTCTTAAACACCTCAACTCAGCCTTTCATCCTTATGTGGTCGATAAATGAGTACCAACGCAGGTTGGGTGATAATGTTTGTATATTTGTTCTATATAAGCTTTAGTGCTTTATAATGAAACATCATTATTATTTGGCCTTGGAAGTCTGCTTGCATTCACAGTAATTTGGTTATATGGGCCTATACACACTGATATTAACAATACATATGGTGATCCATTCTTGTATGAAAAGTATATCACATTACAGTGATAACGTAACCATATTTTTCGTAGTGCACTTAGGAACAATGCTATGTGAGGTCACTTCCTGTTTTGTCAAGGGGTCAAAGGTTGTGTTCCATCGCTTCCCGTGATGACACTTCAGGGTTGGGTCAAATGACATTACTCCCGGTGATGTCATCAGAGGTCAAGGGTCAAGAGATGTCACTTTCCTCAGAAGATTTTTAAGATGGCCATAGTTGTCGCAGTGAGCGTGGGTGGCACCCTTGTTAATGGGGCAGCCCTGAAGATTTAAGAAGTCGAGGGTGAGTTGGTGATGATGGGCAGATGCCCACATGCACAGGGTCCACCCCGAGACAATGGTAGAAGCGTGGGCCACACAGGCAGTTTGGGTGGCCCCACATGTGGACACGGCCACTCAGAGGAAAGAATGATGAGGCCAGGTGCCATATACCACCAGGGGATAGGCTCCCATTCAATCCACCTAACCACCATGAACAGCACCACAGGTACTTTGAAGGGGGAAACTGACTGCAGGAATCACTGTCAGTGTGCTATAATACATTATATGTGTTGTATATGCTATATGTCATTGTGTGTTACACGTATATATATAGTTGTGCATTGTGACTGATAAGTAGTGTAGTGTAAATATGAATAAATAGTAAAACTGTTAAGAAGGGGGATAATAGAGCTGGAAGGGATTTGACATATGTAAGAAATAAATACGTGGTTTTATAAATAAAGGGGGACCCCCGTTCAGATCTTTATATAATTCACTGTGGTGTCTGTTAAGTAAGATAAGAACTGAGGGTGTAGCCCATCTCCTGTTAACAGCAAGTTTATTTTAGAGGTGCAGCGCCCCTGCTTATTCAGCGGGTCTGGCAAGGTAGGGATGGTGGTTCCCATGGGGGCTGTAGCTGACCTGGTCCAGGAATTTGTGCTCACTGACCTGGGTTAGGGCCGGAAAACAGGGGCTAGTCTTCACTATCATGATGTTTGATTTCTTTAAGCCTTTGGCTGCCCCGCAGGTGCTGTGATTCCATCTCTGATTGCTTAGTGCTCCAGTGTACCAAATGGAGTACCCCACCACCGTGGGTGATGACTAATATTGGTGAAGACTTATCCTTTAGAGCGGGAGATACACCAGTACACTTTGTCTCCGTTAAGGTGTGTTCTTTCACCTTTAGTCCCCTTATTTACTGTTAATAAAATACCTCTTCATATGTTGCTCTGCACCTGTCTCAATGGAATATCAATATTATTCTAAAATCTGTCACATATATTAATAGAGAAACAACACATGGCATTAATCACTTTCATGAAGAGACATATCCGTACAATGCGGCAAAGATGTTGGCCACATTCATATTCAAAGTAAATGCATAATTCGACTTGTATCTCGACTTTAATGAAAACACTAAGCAGTTATGCTGCGTAGCATCGCGTTGTGTAGTGGAAACTGTATGTGCTGACTGGGACTGCTTCCAACAATCGGGATACTCACCTTAAGCAACAATACAATTGCGGCAAATCAGAAAAGGCATTGCTGTGCATTACTGCTTCATGTGGAAATGTTCTCCAATCATGCCTTGTAGTGTTCAGCTTAGGGTTCCTATATGCGTGACAGGTTGCATTTGTTAATACACTTTGGGTTGTGTCACAAAGATGGTACTGGTAGTTGTTTTAACGTACGTTTTACTAACCCGGAGAGTGACTGCTCCATTGACAAAGACATTTCCATGAGTAACTCTGACTTGCTCCTGGCGACTTATTCATTGAGCGACAAAAGTAGATCCGAAATATCCAAGAGTTACTACTAAAGACGCCATTGTGAATCAAATAATTTGCCTCTAGGAGTAACCCGACATTTGTCCTGGTAACATCAGTGTAAATCAGACCTTTTGTTGAAAATAATCTGACTTGTTGTTGGCAATATTGTTTAAGTACCTGTGAAAACCTTAGAGTGGCAGCTTAATATTGGTGAACGTTCTGCTGTATTCCTTAAAGGGCAGCATCTTTAGCGCGTCCCTAAACTAAAGAAGTGCTAAAACGGTTCTAATTGAAAGTGGGATGCTGTTCCATTTGGGTGGCAGAGAAATTGTTTGACCTTACAGATGAAAAATAATTGTGATTATTTTTCAAAAATGGTTACCTGAAGGATAAATTGCATCCATGATGCACCAAAGAAATGCTGCTGATGGCATCAGTTGACTTGAGAACCTCTATCATTGCATATTATGTTGCGTACCTTGAGTGGCATTGTTTCAAGGAGTCGATTGTAGGATGAACTCTGCATTCCTCAGCTTGAGTTCCAGTTATGCACTCGTCATCCAGGGTTGGTTTGTTCTGAGGCAGTCCCTGACATGTGACGAGTCCTGCGTGTAATTACCTTTGTAATTTAACTGTTTGTGGATTGCATACTGGAGCACTGATATGTCTAGGTGGGGGATGGTCGATCCTAGCAGCTTCAACTCTAGTTTGGGGGACTTTGCAAGAGACCAGGTGGAGGTTTCATCTGAAAGTATCCATTTGGATTGATTGGCGCCTATTAGATAATCAGGAGTTAAACCAGCTCAGGACCACGCGCGTGAATCCTATCATGTCATATGCACACAAACAGTGCAATCTACCATGTCAAACTTGGTAGACACAAACATTAGGATCAGGATGCAGGAACATCCTTTGTCCTTAATGTTTCATTAATTTGGAGGGCATTTTAAAAAATATGTGTGGTTGATGTTTCTTTTCTCCCCACGGGTCTGAAAACAGACCCAGACCAGAATGATGGGTTATTATTTTAATGCAATCCTATTAATGAGTTGGTTGGCTACAGCCTTCTCAATGATTGTACCTGTGACATGCAGGCTGGCAATTGGTAACCAGTTTGAGAGATTGTATAGATAAAATAGGGAGCTTAGGGGTTGTGGAGGCATTACGAATATGTTGAGGGAGTTGGATAAGATGCTTTGTTGGAGTGAGGCATTCACAATGTGTAGTGGAAGAGTGAGGTCAGTGCTGGATGAAGAGGTTATGATGCTGGAGGGTAGGAAACCATTCTCGTAGGAAGTAATATCAGAGATCTGAGAATGTCAATAAGGTCAACAGGCACGAGGGGGCAGAATAATGGCCAGAGTGTTGTTTCACTGGCCCAAACAAGAGTTGCAAGAGTATTTATGGTATTGCTTTATCCCCAAATTGAATGTATCTTGTTTATGAAGTAGTTATTATGAGTGTTCCATTTGTTCTGTGGTTACTGAGACTACTGGCTCGGTTAGTAAGTTGCAATAGCATTCAACATCTTCGAATTCGGGTTTGCTGTGGTTAGCTTCTATTACAACAGAGCAGTGGATGCCTTTCGCCTCTGTGGAAGTGTCGGGGGAGCACTATGGATAGCTGTCACTGTGAGGATATCGTCTTGTGTAATCCCGAGTTTCCCCAGTCAATGAATGTTACACTTGTGTCTATTAGATCCTGGGTTTACTACTGAGCGCTGTGTTTACTGCATGTGCGATTTTGGTTGACAAGGGGGTAAGTATACCTTCAAACACTTGTGTATAGGCGCGTTATAAATGCCATATCATATCATTGCTGGTTCGTGGTTATTTTAAATGTTGATAGTAAAGCGTTAATGCTGGAGGTCTCTGGCTTTGTTGATGTCAGTGATTGTAGGTTCTGGTCAAGAGATACTTCAGGAACGGTTCTGCAGAAATGATGCAATGTCATAGTGCCATGGAGTTTGCCCTGACACGTATTACTAGGAAGGAAATGTGTGAGGTGGATGGGGATGCATGCATGGTCCGTCCAATCGATTATGGGCCAATGGTTGGAGTCAGAGTCAGAGTGGAGTGTGAGTGGAAGCATTAAAGTCAAAGTCAAGTATGTTGGCATTAATACGGGTGGGTGTTTATGCATTCTGTTTTATGTCCATAGAGTCTGTGAGGTACCTGAGGGCTTCCCCTTTATTGTTGGAGGCCTGCATTCCAAGCAGGATTAAATCACAGAGCAAGATGTTTGTGGAGTGTGAGTTTGGTGCTGACATGTCAGTTATTCCATGCAAAAAGGCTCACTCCTGTATAGTTGGCAGTAGATGAGGTGGAAAGCGGCAGCCTGTTTCTGTGACAGTGGCAGATGTGAGTTAAGGTGCTCCATGGAATCTAGTGAATACTAGTCCTGAATGGTTCAGCCTCAATCTGGTTTGTGGAAACAGCCTTTGCATGATCTACACATCGTTTGATATATTCTTAGGAACAAGGATATCTGACATGGGTGAGGAGGTGGAGAGCCAGTTAAGTTGCCTGTGTCTATTTCCTTCCACCCAAATACCAAACATCATAAGTGTTAATACACTACAGTCATCAGGCAATTAGACACCTCATGCAGTTTACCCAGACATACCTGCATGAATCATCTGGCACAATCATAAAGCAACACCCCATCCCTGCCCAGTTGAAATATCACCTATGTCACACTTCACCTAGCCACTGTGTCATGTCATGAACACCACCATGTCAACTATACAAACACTCAGGTAGTGAGAGAAGCTTGAGCAGATGAACCTCCTGCTACAGCTTGCTGAGGCACTTCTGGACCTAGAGCAAGAAACACAGATGCAGAATGTTCCATAGTCACCATAAAAACAACCAAGAAAGATCCAGAACTACTGCATCGCCGAGGATCACATGTGAAACCTCCTCTAAGTGATAGAGGATACCTTTTTACACTGAAACAGAGAATGGCCAATGTTTTGAAATTCCAATCCGTAAATGCTCAAACTTCAACTCTCCTCACAAGCAACTGGCTGACTATATTGAGTCACAAAAGACACCTTGGCCATATCCGAGTCCTTCATCAGCAGTAGCCCCTAGCAAGAGTTTTCCTGGGAAAAAGGAAACCAAGATCATACCCTAAACAAAAGGACTATCCTCACCATAGTGTTGCACACCAAAGAGCCTTTGATTCTCTATGTCTGAGAAGGGGGCAGGATTAGTGCCAGAAAAGGAAGCACAGAACAATTGGGGCAGGATTCCACCATCTTGCTTTACTCTGTACCTCTCAGACCTTTCTGTCTCCTACCCTTCTTTTAGCACAAATCAATAGGGTATGATGCAAGCAGGCAAAGAGCACTTGTCACAAGGATAGGAATTGGACCCATTAGCACAGGCTTGCTTTTGTCACATTCACTGTGGACCTTTGCCTATAAAGCAAGGAGTTTCCCATCCCTTCTTTGAATTCACTTTTGTAACACCCAGCATTCAAGCAATAATTAATGTGGACCTCTTTTGGGACAGCTGATCTTTCTAAATCCCTCAGCCAGTGAGGTGGAGTGCTCCAAAGTAGAGACAAGATATCCTTCCTTCCAACCTCTTGGGAACATTGGGTGTGACTCTGGCTGAGGACCAGAACCTCTGTAGGTTTGGAGAGCATAACCTAAAAGCACTCATCCTGTCATAGAGCCCTTAATGCAGTGTGTCTCATGGCCTTCTAAGTGCCAGAACAGCCAGGATCCTTGCCTTCACTGCAGAACACAAATTGAGTTGTATGCAAGCCACTTTTGCTGCATTTAGACCCGATAGATCTGCTGGTGTTGTCTTTGGTACTCAATCGATCTTCCAAGCAATGTGCTTGCTGCATCGAACTGGCTCTATACTGCATCCTCCCAGCAGATCTTAGTCTCCTGTCTGACTTAAGCAGCAGCAACCCACGCAGATGACTTTGAATCACACCATGAAACCAAGCACTGAACCACCAAAACTTGGCATTGTACTCTGACTCCAACCATTGGCCCATCATGTCACTCATTTACCTGAAGTAGCAGTACTCATTATTTTGAACCATGCTAGATTGTGGAACCGCTCCTGGTGTCCGACTGGTTGGTCACCTACCCAGGTCAGGAGAGCGTCATTTCCCCCCTGACAGAGTCATGGCCCTAAGCCTACACAGAAACTTAATTTTATGGATTGTATTACATGTACCATTCAAGTCACAGATAAGTTATAGCAAGAAGCATAAAGTAGTTTGATAGAAGATCACATATTTGACCCATTCCATTTAAGGACCACAGAAGCTGTTCAATGTTGGAGCTGTAAAAATCTTAAACACATTCAGTGCACATGTATCAAAATATATATATTGCTATGGATTCCCTAACAGTCTGTTTGTGTCCACCTAAAGTATCACCCAAAGTGACACTGACGTATACTGATAAAGGAACACATATTTCTTGCTGCCCCCTTCCTTTCAACAACCACTTTAGGCCCTGTGCTCCTTTACCTCAAACTGTATTGTTGTGATGCCAACCCTTATATCAGCCATTTTCACGGGTATTTGAATAAGCTTTAAATATCCATTGCGTAGTGCCCACACTATTTCATTGGTCTGGGCAGTCAGGAGGAGTAGTAATCCAATTAAGGCCATGGCTATCCATGAATCCTGCAGCTGGAATGTTTTGGGTCATTGTCCAGTTTTATTCATATTTCATTTTTCTGGTAGCCTTGGCAACACACCTTTCCACATGCAGGACTATCCCCCCCACAGACAATGTGCTCCTTGCAGAATTCTGTGCTCTGTATCCCTTCAAAGGTGAACACTTGGCATGGGCCATGTTTGGAGATGTCCCAAAGCGTGGTGCCTCACAATATACTGTGGTTGTGGTTTACTAGACAGGCTCCTAGTTTTGCGTAATGTCACCTGGTTGAACTGTTTCAGTGAAATGTAAATCTTGTCTGTGAACAGCCCATCTTTGAAGTGCTCACCTGTCGTAATCAACTGTTTTGCATGTAGAGCTCTCTTCTCTTTGTTCATGTAAAGGACCCTAGGTGACACCTAAAATGTAACACACCTATACTTCACTGTACATAAACAAGGCATACCAACACTGTACAGAAACTAAGGGTGCCACCTTAGGTTATCGCCCCTTAGAGTCCCACTGTAGTAAGTGCATCAGAACCATGTGATTTTCCAAAAGCACACCCTTACTGTATTATAGATAATATTTTACATGAACAGGGCGCACACTAAGTCCACTATTTTCCACCAAGATCTCTCTAAGCATAGGAAATGAATCAGCCTGAGAATTGAATCCTGAGAGGAGAGATATTTGAGCTGGAATAAAGTAAGCTCATCGTCCTCCTCAATCAGACAGCCAATGATCTCACAGAGGCACCCACATGTGCATCAGCGGAAAGGCAATGTTTCCACAGTGTTGGGGAACGCACAGAAACACAGAGCAAATTAGGCATCCCATACACATGTTCAGCATAATATACATAATATCACCTCCATCTCGAACAGCACATTGTACAACATCCACAGCACCCTAAACTGTACAAAAAAACACAACTCCCCACAGTGCTGACTTGTCTGGATTAGGAAGCATCCTCTAGTGTCAACGCACTTTCCCTCAGGGTGGTAGACGTCTGGAGCGAAATGCTGAGAGTTGTGAGCCATTGTTAGATTTCTTGGATTGTATAATCATCAGCAAAAATCTCCTTCAGTTTAGTTTGCAGCTTTGCACAGTACCAGGTCAGTGCAGAGTACAGCAGGTAAAGGAACTGATGCATTGACATGCAGAACACATACACATTCATCTTCAAAACAAGGTCCTTTAAAGGGGTACAACAAGGAGAAAGAGAGGTACAATCGTTGTGCAAAAGACTGGGTTGAAATGCTTGAAACATGCTTTTATGTCTAATAGAATCTTTAATGGTTAGAACCGTATTCATTGCCTGTTAGACTTGCATCCCGGGCAAACTGAAATCACCCATCTAAAAAGGTACACATACCATGCAAGTTTCTAAAGCAGGAACGGGCATTTCTCAGGTGGTTAAAAGTTGGTTTGCTAACGTTTCGGCTCTCAGACAGTATTTCAACAGCAAGGGAAAAGAGGGAAAAGACAGGAAATCAAAACAGCCCAGCGCTGAGGAATGCTGACTTTGGCAGGCTGAGAAACCTCAGCACAACATACAGGCGGCCATGAATATTTAGTGTGTGCAAGTATATCGATCCTCAAGTAAGGAGCAAAGCAACACTGTATGTTGTGCACAGACGGTGATTTCCTCCGATCCCTTTGATTACCAAACCACGAGGCAACCTGCCTCCAGAAAACACATCTCTGCCAATTGTATTATGGGACATGTTTATTATGATAACTTATGTTTGGTTATGTTATGTTAAAAATTCTAATATAGCACATACTTCTGGCACTGGTCCGGTATGTTTTTCTACTCATGAAAATCTGGAAAGCTGAACAGGAGCTAATGTAATCACAGAAAGAGAGTAATTGTGTATGATAGAAATTCCTTTGTACTACTTTAGATATATGAGATTCTATTTTTAACTTGTGATCAAAGGTGTCAACATGGTCTTTAACCATTTTTAAGAGGGTGGGCATTCTTCTAATTGATAAGAAGGTCACATATCTGTCAGGCCTTTGTTATCATGGGCTCTCAACAGAAAGATAGATGTTTCGGTGGGGTTCATTTGAAGGTTATTTGCACACATCCACTGAACATGTTCAAGTAAATGAGCTGCAAATTGTAAGTCTTTGCAGACTGTAACCCTATGCAATTCAAATTAATGTAATTAAACTTTTTAGGGCGAACAGTAACAAACATTTCAATTAAGCAGCTTGATTTTTTAAATCCTTGTATTAATCTAAACGTGTGAGACTGTATGTAAAGAGAGAGGAACATTATGCCATTAGTTATCAAGGCATTCCAAACTGAAATAGCTACTGGGTCAGACCGCAAGACGTACTGAACACTCAGACAGATCTGATTGCCTACAAACCGTGAGTCTAATTCCTACCTGAAATGCATAAAACATACAGTGCAGTGAATTATTGTATTTATGTGGGTAGGCATATGGTATAACCTGCACCTAGTGGGAAATCAAAAGAGTGCTGTACAATAAAGGGAGGGCAACAAAGGCTGGGTTAGATCGCCCTATTTGTCATTTAAGTATTCCTTTAAGAAAAGGGTCTTCAGATGTTTCCTGAATTTCAGAAGGGAGGGAATCAGCTTGATGTTAGCAGGAAAGTTGTTCTTGAGTGTGGAAGAAGAGCAGGTAACTGCATGGCTTTTTGGTCTTCTCCTTCTTATACTTCTTGGATTCCAGTCTGGAAATATTGTGGCTCCTATTATTGTGTTATCCTCCTTAGATGTGCTCTTTTCAGCTAAGCATGATGGCATCTTCAATATTAGAGCTTTGCAAATAATGCAAGCTGTCTTGAAAGTGATGCAGACTTTTGGGGATAATGAGTGTAGTTCCTTGAGAATGAGGGGAATGTGGTAACATTTCTTCAACCGTGCAATGAGTTACGCTTTGATGTGCTTCACAGCTTTCAGTGGGGTAAGAGTCGTGGTTGGGAATATGCCAGAAAAATGTTGACCCCATCCAGTTTAAAAAACACCAGGGCCTGAATGAAAGATATGAAGATTGAGGTGGGGATGACGGGTTAGATGCAGTGCAGGAGTGAAACCTGGCACTGTGCTGTTTGTGACCTTTTGGCAGTGTATCCTTTGAAGGAGAGGTTGCAATCAATAGTGAAGCTAAAAGACTTTGTGCACTAGAGGAGAGTTATGGGAGAAGCCATTGAGATCCATTTGTGTCAGCCAGTTTTGAACCGGTGTGTTTTTGGTGGTGGAGTATGAACTCTGTATTTGTAGGGTTGAGGTTCAGATAGGCACTTGACATCCACGTTTGAATGGTAGAGAGGCAGTGTTTCAATAGGGTAATGTTGTCGAGGTAGTTAACCTATAGATGTAGCTGCGTGTCATCAGAAAATAGTAGATTTCGATGTTATATATGTCCAATAATCCCCCTAGTGGCTCCATGAACAAGTTGAAGATGACAAGGGAGAGGATGGAGGCTTGTGTTTCTCCACAGGTCACTGGGCATAGTTGAAATCTACAGGTGTATGTTTAGCTGGTATCTGTTGGTGAGGTAGGAGCCACACCATGTGGCAGAGAGACTGAGAAGGTGCAGGAGGCATGGGTCACCCTTGTGAAAGATGAGGAGGCATTCGTCAGTAGGAGTGCTCAAAGGATGAAGGGAATGCACGATGATGTTTGAAATATTGAATGCCATTTGTGGTTCGTACACATTGTGAAGTACCGGAGGGGGGTGTCTGTAATCCTGCTCCCTATATGGTAGAGGAGAGGCACAGAGGACCCCAGCCAAGATTCCCACTAATGGTAGCTATGGTCGAGCAATCAAGGCCTAGCTTCTCAAGAGGTGATACAGGCTGGTTCTTAAGTACAGTGTAGTCCCCAAGCATGCACAAAGGAATGTCCACACACTGTATTAGTTAAAACACAGTATTTATGTAAATAAGGTTCAAGGTTATATACACAATCACGATAATACATTTTGTGCTCCGACAACTCTAAAATGGTAATTATATACAGTTCTAGGTGGTACCACGATTACTCTGATTCCATTAAAATACATCAACTGTACTCAGTTCAAATACCATACGAATCAACACAGCAAAATAATATCAACCATAGACTTGGGAGGAAGACAAGTGGGTTAGACAATTGGCAGAATGCTGAGCCCCTACCCCTAGCCACAGTTATGTATGAGGATCCCCCCACCTGGTCAACCTGTAAATAAAGATATATGGTAGAAGCCCAGTCCATAAATAGTCTATTAAGGTCTTAACTTCTTCTATAGTTCTGCAACCCAAATGTACCTTGTGTTGTAGAGTTGTTCATCAAGGAATCGACGGGCCCTTCTTGAGTGCGCTCATTTCAAGAGGGAGCCATGGGTCATTGAACTTCAGAGATGAAGAAAGAGATGAACGGTGGTCGTCGAGGGAGCAGCTTAGACCTTTGCGGTGCTCGTTGATGAAAGCCCGTGAACGTACTGTGAAGAAGAGGTGTGTGGTGCACCTCGGCAATGAGTGTTCATTGTCGTAAAGACTTAGTGAAAAACTTTGGCCCAGCAAGGTCGTCGGGTTGTCGGCATCTGGCGTCGGCGAACAGAACTTGACCACGGCTGGCTTCAGTAGCTTCGTCAGCGCCTCTGAGGTCTTCGGGTGACAGGAAACCCACCAGCGGATTCTCCTTGGTCGTTGACGACCTTGACTTTCTCCGGCAGGATGAAAGCAGTTGACGATGATGAGCAAGGGAGTTCTTGGATCAAATGTTCTAAGGCAAAGGGAGCACGGCGGCACCAGTCGGCGATGGCAGTCGTCGACGGTGGATGGCTGTCCCGTGCTTCTCTTCGTTCTCTTCAGTGGTCCCCTTCTCTGGTTCGGCAGCCTTTCATAGGTCTGTGTACCAGGGTGGTTTGGAAAAGATCAGCTGGTGCACGATGGTCCCTCGTAGCTTGGGAAGAGTTTGCCTAGCCAGGTCCTCTCTTGGATCAGTTCTTGAAGGCACAGCAGCTTTCAGATTGCAAGGAAGGGAACAGCGGTTCATCTTCTTCTTCCGGGTCAGATTCGAGAGTAAGCATCAAGTATCAACTTCAGCTTCTGAACAATTTCTAGCTGTCAGAGGCCCCCAGATATACTGTTGATCTCCCATTCACTCTGCTGGGTCACACTCACGCAACCAATCATTCAGAAAGGCATTGAAGCAGTCAGGCAGCCAATCGGCTCTCAGTGCATTCAGGCCTTTCTTCTCCATCCAGACACTCATAACACAGAATGTGGATTCGGACAAGCACTCTGCCATTCAGCACTACATACTGCATTGATACCAGTTTCAGGCAGGGCTGTCTCAGTCATTGTGTTAACCACCAGATACTAGACACCCATAACACAGAATGCGTATTTGTCACACACTCCATTCACCCAGCTCCCACCCCAAGGGCGTACCCACAACATACAGTCATTGGGAAGGCTCCAGCCAGTCTGGCCTGGACTTCCCCACAACACCATATATGGAACTTCCACTCAGCAGCCACTCAGGGGGAAGGCACAGAGTCAGGGCTTCCTGGGACTTCGGGAAAAGTAAGGTAACAGGCGATAGAAAGTAAGAGGCCAAAGGGGCCATCTTGTTTCCTCTCAAGAATCCACTGATTCCAATGACAGGGCCTGGGCATCCCAAAATGGAGGATGCACAGAGCACCTGTCAATTCAGCACAGAGCTGCCACCAGCCCATACCCCGCTCTCTGGGTCACACACATGTGCCCAAAAATATACACTAGGAGTACAAGGCCATACCCCTACCCATGGGTGCCATAAGGGTATCACAAGGGTTTGTTCACCAAACCAAATACAGGAAGCGCCTCACCGCCAGGAGTCCCACATGAACTCCTGCACAGAAAACAAGAGCGAACACATGATAAGTAATAAAGGTCAAGGATTCAGAGGCCCTGTCCCTTTGATGCATTTCCAGCATCACAGTCGCCCCCCCCAGACTGAGGTTAGGGCATGTAATCTCCCACAAGTTAGACACCCTCATCCAGATGGTCTGGAAAGGCCACCTGCATTATCATGACTCTTCGCTGGTCTATGCTCCATGGTTAAGTCTAGCCCTTGTAGGCTAAAGGACCACCTGAGCAGTTTTGGGTTTTCACCCTTCATCTGCATAAGCCACTTTAAGGGCTTATTATCTGTTTGGACCTTGGAGGTAGGCCCTGGAAGGTAGGGCCTGAAACTCCTAAGGCTCCAAACTATACTGAAATATTCCTTTCAAGAGTAGCCCACCTAAATTCTCTACCCTTGAGTTGTCTACTGATGAATATGATCGGATGTTCCCTCCCTTTGTCATCTAACTGGGACAAGACAGCTCCAATTCCAGTGTCGCAGGTATCCGTCTGGACGATAAAGGGCTTGCTGTAATCAGGCGAACACAACACAGGTGCCCTACACAGACTTTCCTTCAAGGCAACAAAGGCCCTCTGATGGTCTTCTGTCCAATTAACCTTCCTTGGTTGTTTGGGCAAAGTCACAGCTGTCAGAGGGTCAGCTATGGTTCCATAGTCTGCCATGAAATTGCGATAATACCCAGTGGGGCCCAAAAAGGCTCTCACCTGGGTTTGAGTAGTGGGAGTCTCACAGTCATGTACATCCTGTACTTTACTGGCGAGAGGTTGACCCCCTCCTACCTCATGACCAAGATACGTGACTTTCCCCTGAGCTATCTTGCACTTGGTGGCCTTGATTGTCAGGTTAGCCTTTTTTCAAGGCCTGCAATACTTTATCCAAGTAAGTGAAATGCTCCTCCCAAGTGGAACTGTAGATGGCGATATCATCTAAGTAGGCCACACAAAAGGCCTCCAGCTCACTGAGTGCATGATTGACTAAACGTTGGAAAGTGGCAGGTGCATTTTTCAACCCAAAAGGCATGACTCTAAACTGGTAGAGCCCCTCAGGTGTTGAGAATGCAGTCTTTTCCTTGGCATGGTCTGTCAGAGCTATTTGCCAATAGCCTAAGGTAAGGTCAAACGTGCTTACAAATTTGGCAGTACTATGGTGTCCACGAGCTCATCGGCCCCAGGCAATGGGTGCGCATCAGGTTTGGTGACAGGATTGACTCCTCTGTAGTGCACACAGAACCTCCAATCCTTGGTACCTGCCTGGGAACTTTCCTTGGGGACAAGGACCACTGGACTGTACCAGGGACTGGTTGAGGGTTCAATAACACCCAGATCGAACATCTTGGTGATCTCAGTGTGGATGTGGGTTTTAACTGTATCTGACATATGGTAGCACCTGCTTTTGACAGGCACACTGTCACCATTGTCGATTTCGTGCCTACACCACGGTGTAAGGCCTATTGTCAGTGAGAACAGAGAGGCATACTGCTGGAGCAAAGACCTGCATGTCCTCTGCTGCTCTGTTGTCAGATCTGGAGAGAGATGCACTACCTCCACTGAGCCATCCTGGCGGCTGCTATGCAGCAAATCAGGAAGGGGCTCACTCTCATCCTCTTCTTGCTATGAAGTCAGCAAGAGACATGAGACTTCGGCTCGCCTATGGAAAGGCTTGAGCATGTTAACATGGAATAACTGAGTGGCTCCCCAGGGACTCCCATGTCAACCAGATAATTGACTTTGCCCATCTTGGAGATTATCCTGAAGGGTCCAGTCCACATATCTGCCAAAGCTCGAGGCTTGGTAGGCTCCATCACAAGGATCTCCTGTCCTGGAGTCCAATCCACTTGCAAGGCTTTAAGGTCATGCCATTACTTGTTCAATTCCTGGATTGCCTTAAGGTTTTCTGTCGCCTGACCCATCATCTGTGTCATCCTCTGCCTGAGGCCTAACACATAGTCCCCCACTTGCTTGGCAGGACCTGGAGGGTCAAGGCCCGCCTCCCCATGGGATGTCCAAAGAGTAACTCAAAGGGGCTGAAACCAACACCCTCTTGAGGTACCTCTCTGTAAGCAAACAGCAGACATGGTACGAGGAGATCCCATTTCCTCCTTAGGGGCTCTTCCAAAGCACCTAGCATGCCCTTGAGAGTTTTATTAAATCTCTCGACCAGACCATTGGTCTGGGGATGGTAAGAGGTGGAGAACTTGTAGGTTACCCCGCACTCTTTCCACATGGTTTTCATGTAACTCGACATGAAGTTGGATCCTCTGTCAGAGACAACTTCCTTAGGGTATCCCACAGGGGTGATGCCCAGGAGAGCCCTGGCAACCACCTTGGCAGTGATAGTCCAAAGTGGTATGCTTCAGGGTACCGGGTGGGATGATCAACCAAGACCAGGATGAACCATTGTCCACCTGAAGTGGGAGGGTCCAGGGGACTGACGATGTCAATGCCCACCCTAACAAATGGTGTGTCTACCACTCGCAATGGCTGAAGTGGGGAAATTACACTGTCTCCAGTCTTGCCAGACAACTGACAAGTTGGGCAGGTCCTGCAGTGGTACTCCACTTCTACTCCCATCCTGGGCCAGTAGAAATGTGCAGAGAGCCTCTGCTTAGTCTTCGTGGTACCAAGATGACCAGCTAAGGGCACCTCATGTGCCAACTACAGCAGGAAGTGCTGGTAAACCTGTGGTACCACCAACCTCTGGCAGGCACCAGGTTCCGTGCGTAGTTTGTTTGCTTGTTTGTTTGTTTATTATTTATAAAGTACACCACACCCTAGGGTATCCGGGCGCATTTATAAGACAGCTTGAAATATAGGTGGATACATACACACGTCATAATGAGAGGGCAATGTGGATGCATACATACAGCATAGTGAAATGGCAGGTGGATACATATATACAACTTAGAGAGGGGCAATGGGTAGGTACATCGTGGTGAGCAGGCAAAACAATGAGTCCAGTAAAGAGTATAAACCTGCATAGGCTCAAGATAATATACTGGATGAACAGGCAAACAATGAGTACAGCATAGACTATGAACATATATAGGCTGAAGACAGTGGGCCTCATTACGAGGTTGGCGGTAGCCATGGAGCTATTAGCTCCATGGCTTCCTCCAAAACCCGACCGATTCCGCCCTGGTGAATGGAGCAATTACCGGTCCTTTCCGAGGTCGGAGGGACCGGTAATTCCCCATTCACCAGGGCCATTCCCCATTCCCACTTGAGCCCCGATGGGGCTCAATGGGAATGGGGAAGGCGCTAACAACGGTACCGCAAATTGCAGTACCGTTATTAGCTCTAGACTCCCTTTGCAGGTCCTGTCCTTAACGCCTGCAAAAACCAGGCTTTACCGTGGGACCCGCAAAGGGAACTCGTAGTAGGGCAGTAAGGGATTACCGGCACCAGTGCCCTTACCGGTGCCGTTAATCCCTTACCTCCCACGTCGTAATGAGGCCCAATGTATATTCAGTAAGTGCAAAAGGATAAGAGCAGTTGGATAATATGCTCAGGTACTCTAAGCATTCTGTTGGATGGTATCCTTCGTAAGGAGCCGTTGTATAGTATTGGACTTAAAGTTGTGGAAGGTTTGGGCAGTTCGAAGGTTAAGTGGGAGAGCTTTCCAGGCTAGGGCTGCTTGCATGGGGAAGCTGGTGCCTCCGGATCTTTTCAGGTTAAAGCATTGGGTAGCAATACAGCAGGAATTGGCAGATCTTTTGGGTCTCACCGAGGTTTTCATAATGATTTTGTCTTTCAGGTACTGCGGTGCGCCATTGTTGAGACATTTGTACGAGAGGGAGACTAGTTTATAATAGATTCTGTCCTGGATTGAGAGCCATTTGTGTTGTCTTCTGGTTTCGGAGATGTGATCTCTCCTAGGGATGCTCATAGCTGTTGTCAAGGCGTTATTTTGTAGGGCTTGAAGTTTGTTTAATACTTGCTTATTTGCTCCTGCATACAGTGCGTTGCAGTAGACAAGCTTAGATAGGATTAGAGCTTGAGGGATGC
The DNA here is from genome assembly GCF_040938575.1 of Ambystoma mexicanum. Taxonomy (NCBI): domain Eukaryota; kingdom Metazoa; phylum Chordata; class Amphibia; order Caudata; family Ambystomatidae; genus Ambystoma; species Ambystoma mexicanum. The sequence continues at coordinate 1,077,018,916 of NC_090935.1, read as the reverse complement.
AACTGTCTGTGGAAAGGTATGTTTTGCAGGCATGATGTCATGATTCCTGCCCCTCATGTCCCCAGCCCTCCAAGATGTCAGGCTGGAGCCAGGCCACGATCACCTACATGGCCCTCAAGGGCCTCTCCATCCCTCCAAAGACCCACTTGGAGTCAGACTTGGCGCTTGTGGCACCAGACTCACTCACTCCCATAGGATAACATTGGGGAATTAGACTTGTAGTGCATTGATGGGGACAAGATGGATGCCCCCACATATTTCGGTTCCCAGAACTGCATGTGCAGTCTAGTCTTTTGGGTGTGGTTCAGCCCAGAGACAACTGGGATACCCAGAGACTATTTAAGCCACGACCAGGCTGAGAAACATGCTTTTCTGCACCTGAACGCTTACCTGAATCCAGGCGCTCTGGGTGAACTCTGTCTCCGGAACTTCTCATCCATCTGCAAGAAGGAAAAGACACTCCAGGTTAGCGTGAAAACATCTGGAGGCGCCGCATACCACGCTTACTCACCGCATTTCTTCTTCATAACCGGCATCCACGCTGAAAACATTGCGGCACCTAAAAGACACAGAAAAAGAACTCAGTTCAATATAAATACGAAAGGGTCGCATCGCGCATCGCGCTCTCTCTCATCTTCAGCGCTACTCATCTCAGCAGCACGTCGCCATCCCCGGATGCCGGGCATCATCTAAGGAAGGAAAGGAACGAAGTTAGAGAACTGTTCAAAAGACTCATTATACTTACTTGTCGGACTCTTGCCAGTGAAGTAACTAGGCAGCAACAAGCCCACATCAATCAACGCGCCCCTCTGCTGAAAGCAGGATGGAGAGCACACTTTCCAAAAAAACAACGCCGAGTCTCCAGTCGAGTAGATTCCAGGGAAGGGTTCGAGGTCGTAAGAGGTCAGAACAGGCTGAGTCTCTGGCTATCCCAATCGACCTGATACCCGGTGCACAAATCCCTTGTGGGCGAATTTACGCACTAACAGAACCAGAAAACCAGCACCTGAAGGCCTATCTTGACCAATACCTGGCCAACGGGTTCATCCGTCCCTCAAAGTCTCCAGCAGCCAGTCCTCTATTCTTCGTACCGAAAAAGGAGGGGGACTTGAGAACGTGCATTGACTATTGCGCACGGAACCAGATTACCGTAAAAAAACTCTACCCTTGCCACTGATCCCTGAATTGCTATCTATATATGTATAGCACTTTTTGGGCGGCTTATAACTTCGCTCCCCCGAACGAATCCACACCAAACTTTCCAAAAAAAGTATATGGCCCACTCTGAATTTTTTGCAAAGGTTGGTAAGGTTTGGTCCAGGGGGGTCAAAGTTATAGGGGGGTCCCACATTTTTTTTTTCCCATAGACTGAATGGGAAAAAAAATTTGCTCACGCCTACAGCCCAAAGCGCTGGACGGATTTGCAAATTTGGTGAAAATCCGTCCAGTAGTTTTTTAAAAAATGACCAAAAAGTAGGTCAGAAAAAATTAGTGATATCTGTGTCTGCTTCGCGGACACACTTCCCTGTTCGCTCCGCGGACAGGACAGGGATTGGGCAAGTGGCTTGCGTTATGTCCTCAGACATCTAACGTCCCATCTCATTGGCTGCAGTAAAGCGTGCAGTGCGTCTCATTTTCAGATACGCCCGCCATCTTTGTTGATCGTTTCAGGAGCGGGATCTGCCGCCTACATAGTAAGCTCAGGCCCTGTGTCTTCCTCCCGTTCCCCCATCCCGCTCATGCCCGTGTCTTCCTCTCGTTCCCCCCACCCCCTGCTCATGCCCGTGTCTTCCTCTCGTTCCCCCCACCCCCTGCTCATGCCCCGTGTCTGCCTCCTGTCCACCCTCATGCCAGTGTCTCTCTTTTGTTCCTCCACCCCCCGCTCATGCCATTGGCACACGGTGGCCTGCGGAGGGCCGAGGAGCGGGATCTGCTGCCTGCACAGTTAGCTCAGGCCCGTGTCTTCTTCCCGTTCCCCCCACACCCGCTCATGCCCCGTGTCTTCCTCACATTTCCCCACACCCCCCGCTCATGGCCCGTGTCTCCCCTGTTCCCCCCACCCCCCGCTCATGCCCCGTGTCTCCCTCCTGTGCCCCCCACCCCCTGCTCATGACCCGTGTCTCCCTGCTGTTGCCCCCACCACCCGCTCAAGCCCCGTGTCTCTCTCCTGTTACCCCCCACCCCTCAGTCATGCCCCGTGTCTCCCTGCTATTGCCCCCCACCCCCTGCTCATGCCCCGTGTCTCTCTCCTATTACCCCCCACCCCCCGCTCATGCCCCGTGTCTCCCTCCTGTGCCCCCCACCCCCCGCTCATGACCCGTGTCTCCCTCCTGTACCCCCCAACCCCCGCTCATGCCCCGTATCTCCCTCCTGTCCCCCCAGCCCCCGCTTATGCCCCGTGTCTCCCCTGTTCACCCCCACCCCCGCTCATGCCCCATGTCTCCCCTGTTCCCCCCACCCCCCGCTCATTCCCCGTGTCTCCCTTCTTTCCCCCCACCCATGCTCGTGTCTGCCCTGTTCCCCCACCCCCCGCTCATGACCCATGTCTCCCTCGTGTTCCCCCCACCCCCGCTCATGCCCCGTGTCTCCTTTGTGTTACCCCCACCCCCCGCTCATGCCCTGTGTCTGCCCAGTTCCCCCCACCCCCCGCTCATGCCCCGTGTCTCCCTCCTGTACCCCCCACCCCGCTCATGCCCTGTGTCTGCCCTGTTTTCCCCCCGTTCATGCCCCGTGTCTCCCTCCTGTTCCCCCCACCCCCCGCTCATGCTCCGTGTCTTCCTTCTTCCCCCCCACACCCCGCTCATGCCCCGTGTCTCCCTTCTTCCCCCCACCCCCCCGCTCATGGCCCGTTTCTCCCTCGTGTACCCCCACCCCCCGCTCATGCCCTGTGTCTCTCTCCCTCGTGTACCCCCCATCCCCGCTCATGCCCTGTGTCCCCCCACCCCCCGCTCATGCCCTGTCTGCCCTGTTCCCCCCACCCCCCGCTCATGCCGTGTCTCTGTCGTTATCCCCCACCCCCCACTCATGCCCCGTGTCTCCCTCATGTTCCCCCCACCCCCTGCTCATGCCCCGTGTCTCCCCTGTTTACCCCCACCCCCTTCTCATGCCCCGTGTCTCCCTTCTTCCCCCGTCCCCTGCTCATGCTCCGTGTCTTCCTTCTTTCCTCCCCACCCCCCGCTCATGCCCCATGTCTCCCTTCTTCCCCCAACCCCTGCTCATGCCCTGTGTCTCCCTCATGTTACCCCCCACACCCCGCTCATGCCCCGTGTCTCCCTCCTGTTCACCCCATGCCCCACTCATGGCCCGTTTCTCCCTTGTGTACCCCCCACCCCCGCTCATGCCCCGTGTCTCTCTCCCTCGTGTGCCCCCCACCCCCGCTCATGCCCCGTGTCCCCCCACCCCCACTCATGCCCCGTGTCTCTCTCCCTTGTGTACCCCCCACCACCCGCTCATGCCCCTTGTCTCCCTCGTGTTCCCCCCACCCCCGCTCATGCCCCGTGTCTCCCCTGTTCACCCCCACCCTCCGCTCATGCTCCGTGTCTGTCTCCCTCCTTTTCCCCCAACCCCCGCTCATGGCCCGTGTCTCCCCTGCTCATCCCCACCCCCTGCTCATGCCCTGTGTCTCCCTTCTTTTCCCCCCACACCCGCTCATGCCCCGTGTCTCCCTTCTTTCCCCCACCCCCCACTCATGCCCCGTGTCTCCCTTCTTTCCCACCTCACCCCCCGCTCATGCCCCGTGTCTCCCTTCTTTTGCCCCTCACACCCTGCTCATTCCCCGTGTCTTCCTCCTGTTCCCCCTCCGCTCAAGCCCTGTGTCTTCCTCTTGTCCCCCCCTATGATGCCCCTTGTTGACCTCTTGTTCCCCACACCCCCCGCTGATGCCCTGTTGTGTTCTCTTTATACACTCTGCCTTCCCTTTCCATGGTGGCCATCTCGGTAAAAGATTTTCCTTCCTACACCGGGATGCCGCAGGCGTCCCTGTTTGGGAAGAAGAATCCTTTTTTTACCGCCTGGGGTTCCCACTTTGAGGACCTAGGATGCTAGTGGTCTTCATCTATTGAAAAGGATGAACAAAAACCTATGAAATTCAATGAAAAAACTTTGTTAAAGGGATGTTATGGTTAAGTTGCGCTACTAAAAACCTATGAAATTCAGTGATAAAACTTTGTTAAAGGGACGTTATGGTTCCAAAACAGAAAAACACTTGAAATTCTCCAGTTATGGTAAGCTAAGCATAACTCGCGCCACCACCGTGCACTGCACACCTAGGACATCAAAGATGACATCACAAATATCATTGATGACATCACTGATGACATCACATGTCTAGCCCCTTCTTTTTTGTTCACTGCCATATCTAGGCCAGGTGGGTTTATTTACTGACAGTCAGAAACTCAACTTTCTAAAGATATTACATTTATAGATATTGCTATTCGCACATGTTCTTACACTACTTTCCTTAGAATTTAATATATATAGGGGTAGAAGCAGGCCTAAAACACAGAAATCATTTTTGTGTGTGAATACAATCATGTAGATTATACACATTTGCTAATGGTACTGCCTCTTCTTTGCTTACTTTACTCTCCATATATAAACCCCTTATTTGTATGCATTGTAGTCTATTTATGTTTTGTGTGTATTAGTAGAAATATGTAGTAAGTGATGCATTATTAGCTATTTAGTACGTTTCACAGTATGGAAAAGTCTGATACAGAAGCATTCACCGTTTTATTATATAACTTTGGAAAATTACAAATATAGCACCTCTGTGGTGTATGCTGCAGCCAATACCTACATCTCTGTATGAGTAAGTTACTGTACTAGAAAGAACACTGCAATGGAATGTTGTTTAGAATGCTACATTGCGTGATGAAGTATGTAATTTATTACACATCTCCCGATAATCCCTGATACTTTTTTGCCAACATTACATTCACAACCCCTTGTATGAAAAGTAAATGCACATGTGTTGTCATCAGTGATGTCATCAATGATATTTGTGATGTCATCTTTGATGTCCTGGGTGTTAGTCTTAGCAGTGCACGGTGGTGGTGCGAGTTATGGTTGCTTAGTTTACCATAACTGGCGAATTTCAAGGGTTTTTCGGTTTTTCCTTGGAACCATAATGTCCCTTTAACAAAGTTTTTTCACTGAATTTCATAGGTTTTTAGTAGCGCAACTTAACCATAACGTCCCTTTAACAAAGTTTTTCACTGAATAGATATATATATTACATGGACGCGGTAGCGTCCATGTAGTTATTGTTAAATTGGTGTTTCCATAGGAAGAGCATTTTTTGGGTGGCTTATAACTTCGCTCCCTCTGGACGAATCCTCACCAAACTTTGCAAAAAAAGTATATGGCCCACTCTGAATTTTTTTGCAAAGTTTGGAGATGTTTGGTCCGGGGGGGCAATGTTATAGGGGGGGTCCTAAAACTTTTGTTTTTTCCCATAGACATAATGGGAAAAAACTTTGCTCACGCCTACAGCCCAAACCACTGGACGGATTTACACCAAATTTGCGGCAGGAGCGGGGGCTTGGTCCCGAAAGCGTGCTTTTGCAGATTTGTTGTAAATCTGTCCAGTAGTTTTTTTTTTAATTACCAAAATGTAAGGCAAAAAAATGAGTGATATCTCCGTTCGCTCCGCGGACGGACTTCCCTGTTCGCTCCGCGGACAGCGCCCCGATTGGCCAAGTGGCTTGCGTGATGTCCGCGGACATGCGACGTGTTCGCTGATTGGACGGCGTGGTGCGTGAAGCGCATCAGATTTTTTTGTGGCACCCGCCATCTTCCATTCACCGACGACCGCGGACAGCGCGGTGGTACTTGGATTAAAAATTGTATTTAGTGGCGTGTGTTAGTGTGTAAGAGTGTTTGGGGAGGGTGGGGGAGTATGAGATAGGTTCAATGTTCTGTTTTTTTATGTGCTAGATGCTTTTGTTGTGTTCGATTTGTCTGCGGACAACACGGCTGTTCTGAAATTTTCTGTGTAAACTAAATGGTGGGGTGTTCCGAGGACGCAGTATGTGTCCGTTTTGTTCGTAAGCAAGCTAAAATTGAGCTAAGAACACTCGTGGTGTCGTTAAATGTTGGTACATAAACAAAATGGGTGTGTCCTGAGGACGCTGTCTGTATTGTACTCTGGCAAGTTGAATTTGTTCTAAGAACACTCGCGGTGCTGAAATGTTTGCAATTAAACAAAATGGGGGTGTTCTGAGAACCCTGTTCGTATTGTTCGTTGTCAGGTTGAAAGTGTTCTAAGAACCCTCCTTATGTCCGCTGACATTACAATTTCCTATGGGCCTTACCCGACTTTTGTCCACTAAACAAACGATAAATCAGGCTGCTGTGCGCAGACATTATGTGATAATCCTATCACTTGCCCCATCGACCTGGCTGACCGAAAAACCCCTGAAATTCGGCAGTTATGGTAAGATAAGCAACCATAACTCGCGCCACCGTGCACTGCTAACACTAACACTGCCGAATTGCAGGGGTTTTTCAGTTTTACTTTGAACCATAATGTCCCTTTAACAAAGTTTTTTTACTGAATTTGATAGGTTTTTAGTAGCGCAACTTAACCATAGCGTCCTTTTTAACAACGTTTTTTCATTGAATATATATATCCAAAATCCTCTGCACCGTCTACACGGTCTTGACAGTCAAAGTCTTGAGCCGCACTCTCGGAATGGTGTACCGAAATTCGAGTCAATTCTTGCGTTCTCACAACACTTGCTGCAGCCAAATGCAAATATAATATATATATATATGGGACAGCAACCACCTAATGGTGACAATGCATTCAGAAACTAAGCAAAGCAATTGAATTCACTTATAATGATGAAAAGTAGAAAACATAGGAAAAAGAACAGTTATGTATCCCTATATAGGGAATACTATTTTCTAGCTGCTAATTGCACATTGCACTTTATCAACATTATGTTGTACATTGCAAGTTTGCACAGTTAGTAACATTAAGCACTTTCACTTTAAGGAGGTAATTTCTAATATAGGAACCTGAATATATTCCTGCCATGAGCACTATGCACTTCACTCCTAACACTGTATTACCTTGTAAGCATTATATCTTACGATTAATATATATCTCATGCCTTAACCACATAAACTAGCCATCACAGAATGTTGCAGCATGCTTTTCTGGTAGATAAACAAACAAATACACACTTTGGTTTTAAACAGCAACTTTATATAAAGGAGCAACTGGTATCGTGCACCCATCTGAGTTATGTATTCAATTTACAGAATGGAGTATCGCTATGCAAAGCTCACAAAGCCATTTATTTCTTGCCATTTTAAAAGAAAGGGTAGCCAGACAGCATATAATGAGACATTCTCTGTAGTACATTAAAACAACAAGCTGTAAGTGTGACGGTATACAATCTGTGAGGGAACACAATTTGTGGGTTTAACTATTCATCATGGATTCAAGTTTGAGTGCAATTTATAAATGTTGTTGGGTTTAAAAGGAAAAAGGAATATTGTTCATTCACTTTTATGCTCTAATGAAAATGTTTGTGTATTTACTGTGACTAATCACGTCAAACTTACCGTTCAAATATGGCAGATCTCAACAACAGACAGCCTGGATATGCATGCCACTCTATACACGAGAATCATAGAGATGACGCCAGTTCATAAGTCCTTCCTCAGTTTTTACACCTTAAACATGAACAAGCAGTGTGTTTGCTGTGAAACGCGTCGTTTGTTAGTGTTTTCTTTCCTGTCCTGGACATTTAATAAATTAAAGAATTACTTTTTGCCTGGCATGTTTGTTGAAGATTAGCAGATTACCTGCTCTAAACTGCTTCCTGGAGTGCACTCCATCTCACTTGCACAGTAGTACAAGGGTCTCAAGATATGTATATCTTGAGACCCTAACGGTGACAATGCAATTCAGAAACTAAGCACAGCAATTGAATTCACTTATAATGATGAAAAATAGAAAACACAGGAAAAAAAACAGTTTTGTTTTGTGCACAGGCAGCGTTTAAGTTAATATTTCCCCCTGTAAAGTACGGAAGTACAAATGAGCAATCCTACACAATGTGAGTAATCAGCAGGTATTCAGGAATGAAAGACAAATCGAGAGCTTAAATGCAATCTTCCCTCCCACAAACAAGAGAGAAAACCTTTTTTTAAACTGACAGGGGAAAATTGCTTTGTAAAATAATGTGCAAAGGTGCAAAAATGCTTAAATGGATAGAAATTCTGAGGAAAGCAACACTAAACAGGTCCTAACACACATGAGCTATAATTTAAACAACCGGACACACTTTAGATCAAGATGGGATGGAAGATGCACTTTGAACTGGAAAAAAGACACGTGTAAACTTTTGAAAACTGCAAATTTGCGGCAAACTTTTACTATGCAATATAGGAGAAAGATGGGTCAAATACACTGTTACGCAAGGCGATTTAGATAGAGGTTTTAATGAGAGGCGTTTTTGCAAAATAGGCTCGAAAATGAAAACAGAAATGCGGTTTTACAAATGACAGATCGGTTTGATTACACTACATTATGACTATGAAAAAGAGAATACCACACATGATACTTCACAGCTACATGGCCAGCGTAACCCGTAACGTGGTGGATTCTAGATTTCTGGGATTTACTTTAGTTACTCAGAATCTCTAAGGACTTATGGTTTTGTAACACAGATGAGAAAAATCAGCGCAAGAAAGATTCTAACAATACCAGGGTTCTGAATTGAAAGATGGGATTGGTTGAGATTGGGATAATACAATGCAGATATACTATGGGTCACTGTTTTTCCTGTTAATACAGTCCTTTGTAATTAAATTGGACCATCAGCTCTGGTCATTGTGTCGGACCAGGTCTACCGGCAGCAGGGCAACTCTGGAGGGATTGGATCAGCGGTGCGGTTCTGGTCAATTTTGGACTGTGCCTCAGACTGGATTTGGATGGGCCCTTCTGGTCACTGGACACGGCAGATTACAGGATGCAAGTTTCAGCGGGCAAGCCTTAATGGTAGCAAGCCAAGCTGAATCAGAATTATTCTTTTAAGTTTTGGATGTTTTGAAATTGGGTCTAGCTAGCAAGAGTTCAGCAATGCTAAAGTCTGGATTCTGCAAAGAAATCTGGAGCTTCAGAGAAGTCTGGAGTCAGCTACAAGCTGAAGAGTTCTGGAACAAGGTGCTGCGTGTAAATTTGGATGGGTTCTGGAAGCAGTGTCTTATGTGTTGTAAAGTTCCTATATTTATACTGTCAAATGACATCCCCCAGTTTATGGTGAGGGCAGAATTTCAAAACACACCCCACGGATGTGAGTGGCTGCAGACACATGCTTTGTTTTGCTTGGCAGACAGAACATAGCTGTCATCTTTACAATGGGATTTAGGAACTCCCACATGGATTTTTACCAAAACATAACTTTTGCACAAATGTACATTTCTAAAATGATGAACCCTAATAAAATCGGACACATACATTTCACATTTGATTGTCTATATTCACATTCACTCTCCATCTTTGTGAGAGCTGTCTTTGTCATTCTACCATTTTTTTTAATCAAGTTTAACCATAACAGTTTGGATTAATCATTTCTAATTCGGTACATCTATGGGTGCTTATCAGTGGATCATGTGCATACAATCTTAGGTTTGCAACATTAATTGTTCTGCTACAATGAGAATGTTTTTATAACTTTGGTTCCTTAAATGGTGCAGGTTTCATCAATGTCTTCAAATCAAAAGCCTGAAATTAGGTTAAGGTCTACCAATTTTCAGATTTATTCCTCTTGAGGTTGCTCAGTTAATCCCAAATAAAGATTTAAACAGTCACAGCAGTTTTTCTTCTTTGTACCTCCCCTTCAAGGCAACAGCTGTCCAGTCCTTTGATCAGAGAGGTGTGTCCCCTTCCTGGAGAGGGAAGTATCCTGCCCCTCCCAGCAGAGGTCAATGCTCAGCCTGTCCTTTGTTCTTGGCTCAGCCAGAGATGAATGTCTGATGCTCTCTTTGTTGTCAATATGTGGGAACCATTAGGCTTCCTGTTTTCAAGGGAGTTTCAAGCTGAGATGTCAACTTTCCCAGGCCAGGCACTGCCCAGTCAGAATTAAGCAGTTACTTCCACTGGGTTACTGTAAGATTCACAATTTTCTTTAATACATATAAAAATAAGCATAGTTTATAAGGCATTTGGACATTTAAAAGAATTAAGCCCTTCTCAAACATGCTTTAAATAGGCACATTTTGCAATTTCTTCCAGAAAAAGAACAATTTTAAACTGGGTTTGACTGCTGATTTCCTGCTGTCTGTCTGCACCCTCCTGGTGGTCTGCGCAAGGCACCTTTTAATTCTTGCACAAATTCTTGTGGGAGATGGTCTTCCCCACATTGCAGATTGTAGGCCACCTTGCGGGCCTCTTGGGAGTTCCTATGTACAGAAAAATGTTTTAAGATGGCCGCCCTATAGGTGGACCATCTTGAGTTGTTCTGATCCTCCAGCCCCGCAAAGAAGCTGGAGTATTCAGGGGAAAATGTCCATTTGACATATTGAATACAACTCTGGCTATCTTTCAAATGGAGAGTATCCATCATTTGCTCGTATAACTCGAGGTGCTCCCAAACCGAATATTTGGCATTTCTATGATAGGGAGTTATGACACTCCTATTGGCCTTTATCTGTTTCAGGGGATCTTTCAGTAGGGCCCTCTTAATTTTGTTGACCTTTTTAGTCTTAGTCTCGCGATTCCACTCATCTTCTGACTCAGAGGCACTGCTACAGGAGGTGGCTATCTGATCCTCTAGGCTCTCACTGATTCATCAAGCTTGGGAATGGCTTGCAGAATGTGGGGGCCTAGTTGCTTGAGACCTGTGGCACTCAGAAGAGTCTTCTGACTCACCTTGCTCCCAGGATTGGCTGAGTACCCTCTACCTCACCCCTGCCATTGCCCTAGCTGGGAAGAGGTCTTTAAGATACTCTTTGTGGGCCTAGATTCATGGAGTTCCCCACCAAATTTTACAGACTGATCCTTTGGTAGGTGATATTTTTGAGGATAAAATTCCCTGATTCTCCCGTCACTGGAGTCATCCTGATCAGAAAGGCTAGCCCTAACATTTGGGAATCTGTACAGAGATGCCCGCCCATCCATTTCTGGGAGGCGCTGATCTGTCAGTCCCATGTTGCTAATTCTACTGAAGTCTACCATCCCTGTGGCCCTTGGTTCATATAAGCCACTGGACATGAAGGCGGCACAGTCCATGGTAACGAAGGGGTTAAAGTCCCTGATGACAGGGGTTCTGCTGTTATGCTCAGGGGTTTCTCTGTCCCTATTCCCTTGTGACATGCCAAAATCTGACTCTTTTGCTCCTCTATTAAGGCCTTACTGGTCTCAATGATTTGCTCTTGCATGGCTATCTGTTTGTGGAGCCTATCATTCTTTTCACAGAGAACATCATTGTCTCTCTGTGCTTCCTGCCTGGATTGGAAATACTGGGCCAATTTTTGCTGCAGAAGACTCACCTCCTGAGTTTTGTCATTATTGTCCTGAGTGTTCTTTTCCAGAGCATCCTCCACCTGCTTAGTGTGCTCTAGTAGCTTCTCATATTCGGTTTTAACTTCACTAAACTCCTGAAGGGCCAGCTTTCTTTCCTCTAACTTAGTTTTTAATTGGCCTAAGGTGTCCCTCTCCTGATTTAGAGTGCCCCTCTGTTCAGCCAGGTCATCCTTCTGTTGTTTAAATGCACTAGATTTCTGGCCTCCTCATCAAATTCCTCTTGACAGTGGATGTCTTTAATAATTCATTTATTATTTTCCTCTTTCAAGGATTCTAGGGCATTTTGTAAGGTGACTATCTGTTCTGCACAGACTCTATTATAATTTAATTGATGCTCCAGTTTCGGTTGACTCTGTTGTAAAGAGTCAACTCTTTTCTGATACTCATCTTGTAGTGTCTGTAATTGGGTATCTTGTTCTGCATTCTGTTGCTATAAGAGAGCCAGATCTTCCTTTAATTTGGTAATATACTGCCTACCTAGCCTCTGTTTGTGATTCTTGGCTCTTCTGGAGCCTTTGCTCTGCAGAGCCCAGATTAGTTTGGATTTTCTGCAGTGTTTCCCCTTGCTTCTTTGCCAGGACTATATTGTCTGCATGCTTTACTGTATTATTCCTATGTCGAGGTACAGGTAGGCCGCTATTTTGGCAATTTTACACTGCTTCTCTTTTATTTTTGGGGCCATGTATAGTTCGCTAAGTGCTTGGTGTAATGGACCCTTGTCCTGCCATGTATCTAGGTCTATGCAGTGACTTGTTGTTTTATTTCCTGCAGGCATACCTGTTCATCCTGTTCGGGCTACTCACCCCTGACGCTTTGTGCAGGAGGTGTTCCCTCGCAATATTAATTTCTACTGGGTCGCGATATTAGAAATATCAATTTCCTTATGGCTTATTTCAGGGTTAATTTACTTTTACAAACAGGCCTGATTTTATGGGAGTATTTATTTTGATAGGTGCTTGTACAGTGTAGCACAGTACCCCAACCCAGCAAGATGTCTGTACCCTGCAGGCTAGTATGCTGTGTTAGACTGTCACATGTAGTATTTCAAATTCAGAATAGTGGCACGAGCCCCCAAGCTGGCACACACCCATGTCACGCCTAGCATGTAGTGCGCAATGAAACCCTTATTTTATTTGTGTCTATGAATTCAATATTCTGAATGATATGCCACTCATATCACACCTGTCTCAAAATACCCCCCAGGCCACACTGAATCAGGAATCAGTCTAGTTTGTAAAGGTGAATATTTATTTTATTTATGTAATATTAAAATCACACATAAGTTTACTATATATATTACATGGCCACAATAGTGGCCATGTAGTTATGGTTAAATTGGGGTTTCCATAGGAAGAGCATATATATATATATATATATATATATATATATATATATATATATATATATATATATATTCAGTGAAAAAACTTTGTTAAAGGGACGTTATGGTCAAGTTGCACTATTAAAAACCTATGAAATTCAGTAAAAAAAACATTGATAAAGGGATGTTATGGTTAAGTTACGCTACTAAAAACCTATGAAATTCAGTGAAAAAACGTTGTTAAAGGGACGTTATGGTTCCAAGTAAAACCAAAAAACCCTTGAAATTCGCCAGTTATGGTAAGCTAAGCAACCATAACTCGCGCCACCACCGTGCACTGCTAAGCCTAACACCCAGGACATCAAAGATGACATCACAAATGTCATTGATGACATCACTGATGACATCACATGTGCATTTACCTTTCATGAAAAGTCTCTACAAGGGATTCTTAGTGTAATGTTAATAAAAACTGTCAAGGATTATTGGAATAAATATCAAGTGCTAATCAGTGCATTAAGCTATCCATTGAAATAAATAGCATTCTATTATTCATTTCAATCCAGTATACTAAGATACTCATGTAGAAACATAGGCAGTGTGTGCAGCATACATGATGGAGATGCAATATTCATAAACTTACCATGTTGAATAGTGAAATGATAACTGTTTTCATATTAGAGTTTTGCGTACAGTGAAACTTGTGATAAGTAGGTAATAAAACCCACTTACTACATAATTGCATTATTATAGACAAATCACAAAGAGACAACACCACATACAAATATGAATATATACAAGGGTATTGAAGTAAGAAAAAAAACAGCAATAGTAGCAGAAAGTGTTCATAACCTTACTGATCACCTTTATGCAGAGAAATGATTGCTCTGTTTCGAAGCTGTTACTTACCCTATCTATATATATCACATGATGTGTTTGGACCCTAAGGAAAATAGTGTGAGTACAACATATACAAATATGAGCATATACAGGGAAAGTACAGTAATAAAAAAACATCAAAACTATCAGAAAGTGCTGATAAATCTACTGATAATTTTAATGCACAAAAAGGATTGCTGTCTTTCAAGGTTGTATCTTCCCCTAAGTATATGTTTCATATGATATGACTGGACCATAAGGGAATTATTGTAAGAACATACTTGAAGGATAAGGCTACGAATATAGTACATTTACAATTTTTAGTTCCTGACTGTTACTGAAGAAAATCATGTGGCCTTGATATGTCAGGAAAGGAAAAAAGGGAGAGTCAGACATTTGATGTCATCAGTGATGTCATCAATGACATTTGTGATGTCGTCTTTGATGTCCTGGGTGTTAGGCTTAGCAATGCACAGTGGTGGCACGAGTTATGGTTGCCTAGCTTACCATAACTGGCAAATTTCAAGGGTTTTTCGGTTTTACTTGGAACCATAACGTCCCTTTAACAAAGTTTTTTCACTGAATTTCATAGGTTTTTAGTAGCGCAACTTAACCATAACGTCCCTTTAACAACGTTTTTTCACTGAATTTCATAGGTTTTTAGTAGCGCAACTTAACAATAATAACTTTGACTTTATGTACATGTAATATTGAACATAGTGAACCCCCTGAACTTGATGTCCGCGAACTCTTTTAATTTCCGCTGACATGTTCGGAGAACAGTACCACTACCTAAAAACTCTTGGGGGTATGATTGATTGTTATATCATAACATAGGAACATTTAACAAATTCGAAAAGCAGCACACATACACATTATATGTAGTAATACATAAGAAATGTAACCCATATATGTAACACACTAACCATTCATTTAAATACAATGGGCCTCATTACGACCCAGGCGGTAAGTTACCGCCTGGGCCGTGACTTTACCACCATGGCGTAAACTACGTTTACGCCATGGTGGTTGGCGGACTTACCGCCCCATTCCGAGGTTGGCGGGGCGGTAAGTCCCCAATCCCCATTTACCCTTCCCCATTCCCATTTTTGCCCCATAGGGCATAATGGGAGTGGGGAAGGCGTTAATTACGCCACCGTAAATTACGGTGGCGTAATTAACTCCATGGTCCCTTAGCGCCATGTATTTTAACACCTGCTAAAAGCAGGTGTTAAAAGCTCCATGGCGCTAAGGGACCTCGTACTCAGGCGGTAAGGGTCGGCGCTGTTTACGCTGCCTTAAACCCCTTACCGCCTGGGTCGTAATGAGGCCCAATATGTTCTAAAATGGAATATTCCAACATAATTACCTCACAGACACTACAGAACTAAGAGCAAGACCAGACCTACAGAGTACTTAGAACATATCTTACCTGAAATAGTAAGTGTACTTCATTTTACTCATATATTTATAAACTTTCTGTATTAGATAAAAAAAATATATTATCTTTTTTTTTCTCACAGAAATGTCTAGTACTCTGGAATGGCTAGAGGAGCATTTCCCACGTGAGGAAATGTCAGAAGATAGTGAAACTAATGGTAAACACTTTACAATATGAACCATTTAATTTTTATTATTTTATATACATTTAACATATATATATTTTTTGTACAGAGCATACCAAGATAGAAAATACCTCTGAAGAAACTGTTATGGATAACACTCTTGACAGCATAAAAGAAAAAATGGATTTATTGTTGACCAATTTTAATAATTTGAAAACTTTTGTTGAAGATCATTTTAAAACAAAAACCTCATACCATTGTCCCACATGTACTTGTGCCCCTCACCATATCCCAGTCAATTATCCCCACATCCTCTCCATAACCCAAAACGTTTTGATGAGACTTCCATCCCTTCTTCACCTGATACCAATCATGTTGAAATCCCTAATTCTCCTGTTTTTGTTTCCGTTTTTCCATCACCTTCTCTATCATAAATTATTAATATATGTTAAATAAAGTAACATTTTTATATTGTGTTGTAATTAGTTTCTGTTTTAAAAAAAAAAAAAACAATGTAGGTGTCCGCGGACAGCGCGGGTGTTCTGAAATGTTCGTAAATAAACGAAAATGGAGGTGTCCTGAAGAACACTATACCTGTCCGTACTGTTCACTAGCAAGTTGAAACTGTTCTAAGAACACATGCGGTGTCCTGAAATGTTCGTAAAGAAACAAAAATGAAAGTGTCCTGAAGAACACTATACCTGTGCGTAGTGTTCGCTAGCAAGTTGAAACTGTTCTAAGAACATAATTGGTGTCCTGAAATGTTCGTAAATAAATGAAAATGGAGGTGTTCTGAAGAACACTATACCTGTCCGTGCTGTTTGCTAGCAAGTTGAAACTGTTCTAAGAACACATGCGGTGTCCTGAAATGTTCGTAAAGAAATGAAAATTAAAGTGTCCTGAAGAACACTATACCTGTCCGTAGTGTTCGCTAGCAAGTTGAAACTGTTCTAAGAACACAATCGGTGTCCTCAAATGTTCGTAAATAAACGAAAATTGACGTGTCCTGAAGAACACTATACCTGTCCGTAGTGTTCGCTAGCAAGTTGAAACTGATCTAAGAACACAATTGGTGTCTTGAAATGTTCGTAAATAAACGAAAATGGAGGTGTCCTAAAGAACACTATACCTGTCCGTACTGTTCGCTATCAAGTTGAAACTGTTCTAAGAACACAAGTAGTGTCCTAAATTGTTCGTAAATAAATGAAAATGGAGGTGTCCTGAAGAACACTCTACCTGTCCGTACAGTTTGCTACCAACTTCAAACTGTTCTAGAACACATGTGGTGTCCAGAAATGTTCGTTTGACGTGTGACGCACTTTTAATTACTTCAGGACCCGAACAGTGTCCGTAGAACATCAATGCGCATGCGCAAACCAATGTCCGTGCATTTGGTGTCCTGCGGACAGCCGCTTCCTTCACGAGCATGTTCGCAAAGCCATCATGTGACCGCGCCCATGCTGATTGCGTGTTCTGAATGCGGACACTATTCGTGTCCCCGAACAATTTAAAAGTACATTTTCAAGTAATCCACAATATTTCTCAATACAATATCACCATAGCACAAGTCCCACATACTAATCCTGAGTTTCTACATACTTTTTGAAAGCTTTTGAACCTTTTTTTGTGTTTGATCTGTCCGCGGACAGCGCGCATGTCCGAGAACCGCGTACAAGCACCCCTATAAAAGACCACACCCTAGAGCTTATTCTCATTATGTTTCTGGCTATTCTTCAGAGAACAGCTATTTTTCCTGCAACTTGCAGATTACACCATCATCGAGATGGCATCCATGGCTGCACTACTGACACCTGGTGCTGCACCTGCTTCAGCACCACCCCCACCCCTCCACCACCACCACCTTCCCAAGGGCCTGAAGAGGGGAACAGGAGTGAGGATGCAGAGGAGGAAGAAGAGGAGGATGAGAATGAGGTAGAGGGAATCCGTACTACCCGCACTAGGCGTGAGTTTTGGGTGTGGCGGTTGTTTACCATTCGTGGGAATGGTCCTAAGGCTTATGCGAACCGTGTCACCTGCAATGAGTGCAAAATGGTACTCAGTCGCGGGAGGCATGGTTCGTACAGCTTTGGGACCACTACCATGAAGCGACACCTAAGGTCATTTCACTCTGGGGCCATTCGCAAGGTTGTACCTTGCGAGGAGCATAGTAGGTTGATTTCCTCTACTTCATCCTGCGTTTCGGATCCTGTCACCACAAGGACCACCTCTGTGGGACAGCGTCTTCCTCAAGCTGCCTCACAGGCCACACAGAATTCTGATGACCCTTACCTTTCAAGGGTCACAGTTGTATGTATGTACTGCGACACAGTACTCTGCAGGGGGGAGCAACTTTGCAGTGCTTTTGAGACTATCGTCTCAGAGCATGAGAAGACCTGCTCACTACCCAAATAAAACCCACTCTACAACTTCCTCTCTCAGCTTGCCCTTTCTTATCCCTGTGGTTGGTGTCCCCGCTTTCCCCTCCTTTCCCCTCCTCTCCTATTGTGTCATGTATAAAAAACCAAAAAAAATACAAAATAACAAAAATAAAAAAATAGGGCACTTTTCAGAGCCGCCTTTCACAGTTAAAAAATAGAAGTGAAAATAAATGAAGCAGGGCCCTTTGTATTTTTTAGAAATCTGCGGACAGTCCGCAGACATCTAAAAATTTGGGGTGCTACCCTATCATAACCATTGCAATTTTCTCTGGGAGGAAGTGGTGGCTCTGAAAAGAGCCTTTGGGAGGTGTTTGTATGCCAAAAATTATAAATACTCAACACCTACTTCAAAATGGATGCTGTAATTCTAAAAAAGGTTGCAATGCATTTTGTACATTTCTCAGAAAAATCTGATTGCCAGCATAAGTAAGATGGACTCCCTCTCTGCGAAAAATGTAGGTACTACGAAACATAATATTTTCACTGTGAAAAGAGGACATGCCAAAATCTCTTAGAAAGGCACAAACAGCCTTATTAACATTGCGCCTTGCTTTTTCCATTTGTGGACCAAATGAAGAAGAACGAAGCCACATTTGTCTCTGTGCAATACGTGAAAATATTACTTGAGAATTAGGAAACATGTCCATGACCTTCCCAAGTCCTTCTTTCATAGCAAATTGCAAAGAAATTCCAGACACATGTCCTAAACTTTTCCCTCCACAATGAATTACAATTATGTCTGGATGTTGCTCTGTCTCCAAAGTAGCACAGAGAGGTAGCAAGTCCAACCACTTCATTCCATGCCAGTGTACTTCCATATGTGGAAATCCAAGATCTACAGCTACTCCACAGCTTTCTGCATGCACCTTCAACCAATGTATCCACAAATCTCCCAAAATCCAAACAATCTGTTTTCTGAAACACACAGCCATAGCTATCTTTTGTTCTCTCAGCAAAAAGAGTATCTGAGAAACTCTCTTCTGGCACAATACACCGACTAAACTTTCCTAACCAATCCCTTTCAGTGCTCATTCTCATTTGCATGACTTCTGAACCCAAAAATCCCTGGATGTAACACCCGATGTCCGCGAACTACCACCATGTCCGCGGACATATCGTAACATTTCCACTTCACTCTCTGTGCCATTCCCTCATTGGATGTAGCTAAGAAGTCACATGACCATCCATCGATCACATTCAAGACCTCTACATCTAACTCCATCATCATAGATCAGCACTGCAAAAGTACTGTGAATCTCTCTGAGTACAACTGTCATATCATTGCCAAGCACCATCTACAAGAAATACTGTACAAGCCTCCAAGATTTCTACTTGTAGCTCCATGTATATCCATATGCATGAACACAAACTACAGGTATGCATATTTTCTGTACAGTAGATGAACACATTTTCAAACTGACATTTAGCTTGTGTAATCTGTAAAATGAATCTACTGTCTTTTTTCAATCTCCTAAAATCAACTTATAAACCTTTATACTATTTACTTTCTTTATACACACGCACACTCAAATCATGTTAAAATAAAATTTTTTAAATGAAATATATAGACTTCATATATTCAAATAAAATGGCATGCATGCACACTCTATGTTCAAATCACAAAAAATAATACTTATACAATTACATTTTTTTATTTCTTTATTTATTTAATTACTTTAATTTAAGCATGACATTGAAGCACTATTACCTGGGAGAGCTTAGTTACAGAAATAGTGGTATTCAGTGGTACATTATGAATTTCATAAGACATAGTAAAGATATTTTGTTTGCTACAGTTAATCATTGCAATACAATGTGTTCATTAAGAAAATATCATATGTATTGAACTGGTGCGACGTATCTTATGGAAATAAGATAGTTTTAATGGTTTTGAGGAAGGCGCTGAGGATTTCAATTAAAAAATCAATGTCTAAATTAAAAACAGTGGTATATACAAACAAAATTACTAATTTGTTTCTTTTACAATTGCAGTGAAGGCTGTTCTCCTGAAAAAAGCAGCCGAATTTGAAGAACAAAGAAGAACTAAGAAGTAACCTGTTCATTTTAGAAAAAAAGTAAGTAGAATATCACCATAATATTTGTATTATTACTCAAACACACTGTAAAGTTAATTCATGCTATTTCTGTGCCTAAAAATAGAGATTGTGCACCATTCTGTACAAAAATCCCCATGTCTTAAACAGTGATTTACAGCCAGAATGGCCCACAAATTCCTATTTTTGGACGCACAAATTACCCAACTCAACCGCTAGAATTTTGATATTATAGAACAAACAACTGTTTTAATTGTATACATTAGATTTACTATTTGTACTTCTCCAAACCACTAGCTTATTTCTTTCTGTCATCTGAACCCCAGTTTAGTAGCACATAAATTCAAGAATACCCATCCCTACTAGTTGTAGTTCCCAATGCACAATCACACACCATTACATACATCTTTATCATCTTACTCAAACACTCATGCACACAGCACACATACATTGCAGAACACCCCAACCCATACCTTCTTTATTTTTTTCAACAGTCCCTAAAGAATGCCTACACAAAGTCAAATCCGTAGAAAGCAACGCAGAAGTAGAGCAAATTAAAATAAAAGTGTCCAACATAAGCATCCATCTCTAGCAGAATTTGTAAAAAAAATTGAAACAAAACAGTTAATACAGTCATTTAGTGAAACACAAGAAGTTTCAAGTACAAAAACTTTGCCTCCTCTATCAAAATGTAAAACAAACCAAAAAACAATTAACAGAAAATCAGCTATCACTAAAGATAAAACTGCTTCTTTAAATTTTGATATAGTGTAAGCATACCAAGAAAAGTATTTTAGCCAAAATGTACCGTCACAAACTCCTTCAAAATCTTATAAAAACAGGAGAGAAATCAGGTTCAATGCTTAAAACCTATCGTAGGAAATTAATCTTAGAAGCGTTGATAGACAGTGCAATTCTTCTGAAAAGAAAGTTATTTATTTTAGTGTTAAACAAAATGAAACCACTAACAAAACTAATAACTAAATTACAAAAAAGACTTCTCAATAAACAAAATGTCAACAGAAAGAACTTCTTAAGTATCTGTGGAGGTGAACGGAATCACACTACGAGCACAGAACCATACTTTAATGAAGAAGCGTACAAACAAAAGCAAACAAATACAATTGCCATACATAGCATTAGTCGAGGTTATGAAAAAGTGAATAATACCATAATGGAAGAAGAAGTACTCCTTACAAAAATATGCCCTGAAAACTTAGAATTACCCCTCCATTCAACTGAATCAGAACGTCTAGTGTACAAATGGCCATGCACGTCAATGTGTAACATTCTCAAACAATGTTTCAAATCTTTACGCCAATTCCTCAATAAATATGTAAAAAGCAAAGACAAAATCAAAATTAAATTACTGCAAAATATGGATACCTGTCCAGTGCGCAAGTACACAGGACTACAAGGACATTCATTGGCCTGCATTACAGGACCTACTTGTAAAACCACTTTCCATGATATCAAAAGGATATCAACACATCATTCAACTATAAGAAATCTAGTCTATAAACTGTACTATGCTAAAAGTCCTGCTTTAGCACTAGCAAAGTTAAATAACATCCTTCTACATGGTACAGCAAAGGACATACTTGAACAAATTGACTATATCCAGAAAAAATATTTTGGAAGTGAAAGCCACTTTCAGAATGAAATAGCTTCAAACAAAATTAGTAACAATTCTACACATGGCAACCTTTTACTAAACACATACAAAAAAGAAATGATAAAATGTAAAAGTACATCAGCTGAAGTACCAAACCATGTGTGTGTATGTTGACGCAGAACTTTATAAAAGTAACACAAAAACTGTAGACCTATCATACAAAAGAGAAGACAATGAAGATTCTAAATGTTTTGAATTAGCTCTTAACCTTGTGGCAGAAAACAAATACGAAATAACTGACCCCTTAATACTTTGCAGTTATTGCACTACAAAACTTGACAACAACCAAACTCCTTCACGTGCTATCACAAATAATTTGGAATTATACCAACTACCAAAACCC
This sequence comes from Ambystoma mexicanum, assembly GCF_040938575.1. NCBI lineage: Eukaryota > Metazoa > Chordata > Amphibia > Caudata > Ambystomatidae > Ambystoma > Ambystoma mexicanum. The sequence continues at coordinate 1,076,997,099 of NC_090935.1, read as the reverse complement.
CTACAACAACTTAATTTATATGAGAGCATTATAATTCAAACAGTGCACCCATTTCAAGCAATAATACGCCTTCAACCAAAAACAGCAAAATTACCTCCCTCTGAATTGGTAAAAGGCATTCGTGGAAAAGTAATTTATTTACCATTAGATCTAAAAGAAAATATGCATACTGTAGGAGTGCAACGTCCAATGCAGCAATCTTTTATTATCTTAGTAAATGGAGTACCTACAAAACACAACAAAATATGGCAACAGCTGGTAGAGAAACTGGTCAATTTGAGCTCCTAGATCCTGCTACAATATCAAATACTTTAGACCATTATAAAATTCATCCTTTGCACTCTAATGACACCATAGAAGATGCACTGGAAACATACCAAATGCGTCAAACAAAAGGATCAACAATCAGCATATGAGAAAAAAGTATAGAAGCACATGTTTTTCCTCTACTCTTTCCTACTGGCAAAGTAGCAAGGTACGATGATAGACCTATTCAAATATCAGCATCAGAATACCACTCATTACGGATGTATTCTGAAGATCCCAGATTTAGACAAAATGTGGAATACATATTCCACCTACTCTTTGAAAGTGAACCAGCAACTTTATGTTACGGAGTTGCACACATATTAAAATCAGGATCACACTTTCAAAATATGACAGCTACACAATTATTACAAAAAGTGCAACAAAAGGATGAGGTTTTACAATCAAATATTACAAATCTATCAGCAAATATGCGTGGTACTAGAGAGTACTGGTTTCGACGTCATGGAGATGTACGTTGTATAATCAAAAACCTTGGCCCACCCACTTGGTTTGTTACATTAAGTTGTGCAGAATATGCATGGGAAGATTTACATGATTTCCTACGCATATCAAACAAAAACAAAATAAACATAGATATGTCTGGAGAACTTTGTTCTTTGGATCCTGTTAATGTTTCAAGATATGTTCACCATCGCTTCATTGCTATGCTACATTTTATTTTAATAAAACTGTTCCTCCCCTTGGAGAAGTGCAACACTTCTTTTGGAGAAAAGAATACCAAGCCAGAGGAGCACCACATATCCACATGCTTTTATGGATTAATGATGCTCCTAAATTTGGTCAAGACAGTGATGCCACTGTTTCACAGTTTATTGAAAAATATGTCACTTGTGAAATTCCATTGGAAGCAACAAATAGTGATTTTCATGCAAAAATTTTACAATTTCAAAGACACAAATGTGGAAAATATTGGCGTCGCAAATACAAAAACAAAGGGAAATACTACACCAAATGCCGATTTGGTTTCCCTAGACCAGTTACAAATACTGGTGAAGTGAACAACCTCATGTCTTCAGTTAGACATAGTGTTAAAGGTAAGTCACCTAAAAATATATATTACATAAAAAGAAAAGAAGAAGAAAAATATATCAATGATTATAATGCAATCATTGCCCACTTATGGAATGCAAACATAGATGTGCAGTACATTGCAGACAATTCTACTGCAGTTGCACGATATGTCACAGCATACTTAACCAAAGCAGAAAAGACAGAGCTCCAAGACCTCTGGAATGACCTGTCATCAGATAAAACAGTGTCTCAGAAATTATACAGCTTGGGCATAAAAATGCTCTCCCATAGATAATGTGGATCATATGAAGCAGCTGATCGTTTATCTGGTACTGCATTGTATGGTAAATCTGAAAATACAGTATGGCTAAGTCTTGGTCCAGCTAAATCTAGAAAAAGAGTTCTAAAATCATACGAAGATATAGAAACAATAGCCAAACGTGATCCCAACAGCCAAGACATTTTAAAAAACAATTTATTGGACACATACTACCCAAACAGAAGTAATACTTTGGAAACCATGTGTCTATACCACATAGCCCAAAACTGCACATACAAAAATAATATAAAACCTGATGAAAAAAAAGGTAAATACAGAGTGACAAACTGTGAAGGCAGCTTAGTTAAAATCACCAAACCAAATTTAATTAATCATATAAAATTGGCATTAAAGACTCCTCAACATAAAGAAGTACATTACATGTCCCTGCTACAACTCTTTAAACCATGGAGAAAAGAAGAAGAAATACTATATAACTATGACTCATATGAAGATGCTTTCAAAGCAAATGAAAGCGCTATAACTGATGTAAACTTTACACAGTACAAAACAATGTTGCACAATATACAGCAACACGAATAAGAACTCCAGGCCCATCTAGATAAAGAAACTCCTGATAGTACACAACCTTCTGTAACAGGAAGCCAAGAACCACTGGGAGAACCACTAATAATAAATGAGGCAGAATTAGCTATGATAGAAGTAGAAAACACCATGTGTCAGTATGTAGATAAAGAAGACTTAACTATACTACAATCAAAACTAAACAATGAACAACGTAGCATTTTTCAAGAAGTAACAAAACAAATTGCACATGGTGTACAACATGAAAATAAAGAATGTTCCTGCTATAATTATAAACCTATACTACTGTACGTCAGTGGTGAAGCTGGTTCGGGCAAAACATTCCTAATCAAAATCATCAGTAAGTTCCGTCAACAATTGACAAACAACAAACTGTCAGCTGTTGTCACTGCCCCCACTGGTTTAGCTGCCTACAACATAGGTGGTGTCACGTTACACTGATTACTACTATTGCCAGTAGAACACCAAAACAGTTTAGACTATTACAAACTTTCTGCAGAAGCTGTAATGGAACTATGCAGAGTATTGAAACAAATGAAAATGCTACTAATAGATGAAGTGAGCATGGTCTCCAAACTAATGTTGGCTTTGATTCACCTCAGATTACAAGAAGTACTCAAAACAAACTATGAAGAGCTCTTTGCAGGAAAACACATTATTGTTTTCGGAGATCTTCTTCAATTGACACCAGTAAAAGGGGAGCCTATTTTTAAAACATTAGGACACAAACTCTGCCATAAAACTGTTGGCAGCATTGGAAATGTCAAACTTTGGCAACATTTCCAATATAGAGAATTAACAGAAAATATGCGGCAATCTGCAGATCTCACTTATACCAACATCTTAAAAAGTATCAGAGTTGGTATACTTTCTAAAGAAGCAGAAGCAATATTGAAAACCCAGCACATTCATGCACTTTATGGCAGTAATGCATGTGCTACAGATGTATGGAACAATTAGCCCACAAAATATCAATTGTATGGCCTTAATGCCAACTCTTGCAAGCTCTTTCAAATTCAATGAAATAATGTTAAGTAAAGAAATGTAACCAATAATGGAAATTAGCGTCACAGACAAACTAGATGTACATGGTATGACACTACCCATGTGTGACCAAGCCACAACAAGACTAAATAGTTTAGAAAAATCAATCTCAAACACAGCAGGCTTAGAAAAGATATTAAAATTATCCTTAAATTGCAGAGTAATGCTTAAACGTAACCTTGACGTGGACCAAGGACTAGTTAATGGAGCACTGGGTACAGTTGTTGGCTTTCAAACATACCCACGTGACAACAAAATTCAGTTTGTCACTATTCTCTCTGACAAACTTTCAGAAGTAAAAAGGATAGGACGCTCAACACCTCGATTCCTTCTCTTCAAAGACATTTATGTACGCAGAGAACAATTTTCTCTAACTCTTGCATACGCAGTCACGATTCATAAATCACAAGGTCTTACCCTAGACAAAGCAATGATAGATTTTGGCAACACAGTCTTTAAAGAAGGCATGAGCTATGTAGCACTATCACGCTTACGTACACTTGACAGTCTATTTCTAATCAACTTTGATGCAGGTAAAGTAAACGCTGATATTCCTTGCATTTTAGAATACAATAGACTTCGCTCACTATACACCCCCCATCTAAACACATATTCTGTTCCACAAAAAGTAAAACGTTATAAAAGAAAAATAAATCAAACAGAAATGCAACAGGATGTCACTGCAAATCCTCCAAAGAGAGTAAAAGAAACTAATACTTCATCAAGTACCACAAGCAAAAAAGAATCAATTAGGGAAAGTAAACTAGGTACTTTTTCAAAGAAGGAAGACACACTCCAAAAAAAGCAGTCAGATACAGAACTACCTGTTTAATTTAAACTCTCAAATATAGTTGGTGTAAGTTGCTACGCAAATGTAGCAATGAATATTCTATTTCAATTACCACCAATTGTTGACAACATTTACTTACACAGTACAGACCCATTGTTTTTGCAAATGTTAGTACTCCATAGAAACGGAACAAATAATCCTGAAACATGTATAGTGTATATTGGGATAAGACAACAATTGGACTACTGTGCTGGAATGCTGACATTCACTATAAACTCACAGGAAGATCCACAAGAATTTCTAATGTACTTACTACAAGTACTGGAAAACAAAAACATACCCATAAATGAAATCTTCCAGATTTCATACATGTGAAAACATACATGCACTCTCTGCAACAATGTGACACAAGAACAAATCCCCAATGAACTCTTCGTATATATATCAATACCTCATTGTGAATCCATTCCATTTCAGCAACTTGTACAAAATGCAAACCATGGTAGATTATGTTCTACCTGCAATTCAGATAATCGCTCCACCTTAGTAATACAAACATATAGTAAATACGTAATACTAATGCTTCTACATTACAATGCAGATGGTACCAAAAACAACTGCAAGCTGACTGGATTCACACATGGTCAAATATCACTTGGTAGGAAAACCTTCACAACAATAGGTATAATCTACCACACAGGATCCACAACTAATTCAGGGCACTACACTGCATATATAAAATAAAAATGTGGATGGTTTGAATGTAATGATAGTATCATTACTCTAAAGCAGAGATTACCAGCAAATCTTACAAACGCTTATTTAATGTTCTTAAAACCAAACTTTGATAACTAAACTGTACTTAAACCTTAAGTAAACTTGTAGTAAAAAAATATAAACAGTTAGAATATTCCAAAAGCTATCTAACTGCTCAAAGATTTGACAACAATTAATCAGATAAATGAATACCACTAAATTAGAGCAAAAAGTTGACAGTTAGTATACGCCATTTGGTATCTAACCGTCCCAACATTTAACAATATCCAAACAGATAAATCAATACCACTAAAATATATCAAAAAATAGACAGTTAGAATACGTCAATTGGTATCTAACTGTCCCGAAATTTAACAATATTCAAACAGATAAATCATTACCACTAAAATATATAAAAATATAGAAAGTTAGAATACGCCTACTGGTATCTAACTGCTCCAAAATTTTACAATATCCAAACAAATAAATAATATGTTGCTGTTCCAAAAAAATGCAACAAGCCAATGTATAAAGCATTAGCCAGAAACAACAAGTGAACACTGAAAACAAACAAACAAATAAACTGTAGCATAACAGAATTTTTTTTTTTTTATCAAACATGGATTTTTTTTTCTCCCACAGACCCAATGATTTTAGCAACAAACACAGAAACTGAGCAAATTGCACAGTACTCTGGTTTGTAATCTACTAAATGTGAGGGTAAGAGGGTAAAAAAAAATGTTGATTAAGTCATTACAAAATACTATTACTAACATGCTATTTTCTTTTATCACAGAAATGAACAAGAAATACATGTACTCCAGTTACTAAACCAAACAGTAAGTATATTATACACTTAATGCCCTGGCCACAACCATCACAGAACATCACACCCATAGGATCTTATAACTTTGTTCCTTATAAATCTGTTTTTGACCTAAAGTTATAAGCAACTATACGTGTGAAATGCTGCAGTGGTTGTGGCCAGAGCATAGAGTGTTGGGTGCATGGCAAAATGGCCATGCACCCAACACTCTATGCCCTGGCCACAACCACTGCAGCATATCACACCCATAGAGTGAAATATATCAACTATGGCCTATGGAAACTTTTAATGTCCGCAGACATTATGAGTGTTCTTAGAACACTTTCAACTTGCCAGCGAACAATATGGACAGCATCTTCTGGACACCCCCTACAAACATTTCAGGACAACGTGAGAGTTCTAAGAACACTTTCAACTTGACAACGAACAATACGGACAGCGTCCTTAGAACACTCCCATTTTGTTTATTTGCGAACATTTCAGAACACCGCGAGTGTTCTTAGAACACATTCAACTTGCCAGCGAACAATACGGACAGCGTATTCAGGACACCCCCTACGAACATTTCAGGACAATGCAAGAGTTCTTAGAACACTTTCAACTTGACAACGAACAATACGGACAGCGTCCTCAGGACACCCCATTTTGTTTATTTACGAACATAATACAGACAGCATTCTCAGAACACCCCCATTTTGTTTATTTACGAACATTTCAGGACACCGCGAGAGTTTTTAGAACACTTTCAACTTTACAACGAACAATACGGACAGCATCTTCAGGACACCCTCTACGAACATTTCAGGACAACGCGACAGTTCTTAGAACACTTTCAACTTGACAACGAACAATACGGACAGCGTCCACAGAACTCCCCCATTTTGTTTATTTACGAACATTTCAGGACACCGCGAGAGTTCTTAGAACACTTTCAACTTCACAACGAACAATACGGATAGCGTCCTCAGACACCCATATTTTGTTTATTTACGAACATTTCTGGTCACCGCAAGCGTTCTTAGAACAGTTTCAGCTTGCTTGCGAACAAAACGGACACATATTGAGTCCTAAGAACACCCCCCATTCAGTTTATTTAGAACATTTCAGAACACCCATGATGTCCGCAGACAAATCAAACACAACAAGAACGTCTACCACATAAATAAAACACAACTTTCAACCTATCTCATACTCTCCCACCCTCCCCAAACACTCCTACACACCAACACACTCTACTAAATACAAATTTTGAACCAAGTTTCACCGGACTGTCCGCGGACGTCCGCGAATCCAAGATGACGGGTGCTACCAAAAATCTGACGCGCTTCACACTCCGCACCGTCCAATCAGCGAACACGTCGCCTGTCCGCGGACACCACGCGAACTGATTGGCCAATCAGGACACTGTCCGCAGAGCGAACAGGGAAGTGTGTCCGCAGACTGAACACAGATATCACTCATTTTTTATGACCTATTTTTGGTCTTTTTTAAAAAAAACTACTGGATGGATTTTCACCAAATCTGCAAAAGCACGCTACTCCTGGTCCAAATTTGGTGATAATCCATCCAGCGGTTTGGGCTGTAGGCGCGAGCAACGTTTTTTCCCCATTTAGTCTACAGGTAAAAAAAAAGTTTTGGGACCCCGCCTATAACTTTGCAAAAGAAGTATATGGCCCACTCTGAATCCTTTTGCAAAGTTTGGAGAGGTTTGGTCCAGGGGGGGGAAAGTTATTGGGGAGTCCCAAAACTTTTGTTTTTTCCCATAGACATAATGGGAAAAAACTTTGCGCACGCCTACAGCCCAAACCGCTGTACGGATTTACACCAAATTCGCGGCAGGAGCGGGGGCTTGGTACCGAAAGCGTGCTTTTGCAAATTTGCTGTAAATCCGTCCAGTAGTTTTTTTTAAAATGACCAAAATGTAAGGCAAAAGAAATAGTGACATCTGTGTTCGCTCCGCAGACGGACTTCCCGTTTTGCTCCATGGACAGTGCCCTGATTGGCCAAGCGGCTTGCACGATGTCCGCAGACATGCGACGTGTTCGCTGATTGGACGGCGTGGTGCGTGAAGCGCGTCAGATTTTCTGTGGCGCCCGCCATCTTGCATTCGCCGACGACCGCGGACAGCGCGGTGAAACTTGGATTAAAAATTGTATTTAGTGGAGTGTGTTGGTGTGTAAGAGTGTTTGGGGAGGGTGGGGGAGTATGAGATAGGTTCAATGTTCTGTTTTTTTATGTACTAGACACTTTTTTTGTGTTCGATTTGTATGCAGACAACCGCTGTTCTGAAATTTTCTATATAAACTAAATGGTGGGGTGTTCTGAGGACGGAGTATTTGTCCGTTTCGTTTGCAAGCAAGCTAAAATTGAGCTAAGAACACTTGCGGTGTCCTTAAATGTTCGTACATAAACAAAATGGGGGTGTCCTGAGGACGCTGTCCGTATTGTACTCTGGCAAGTTGAATGTGTTCTAAGAACACTTGCGGTGTCCTGAAATGCTCTGATTACTTAACGGTAATCTTCGTTACTCCTAGTCCTACTCTTCCTCGTCACAGTACTGACGACCCTCCTCACCCTCCCTGCGGGGAAGGTCCCATGCTCCGGCTTGGTAATATGAAACTGAGTGAAGTGGATGTGGGGGAGGAGTTATAGGAATTTAAAGAAATAGAAAAAGGTCCTGTTCGGAGTTAGGGGCCTCATGAAGTAAGTACTGGGGCGAGGAAGAGTGGACGTGGAGGTAATGTTTGCAATTAAACAAAATGGGGGTGTTCTGAGAACGCTGTTCATATTGTTTGTTGTCAGGTTGAAAGTGTTCTAAGAACCCTCTTTATGTCCGTTGACATTACAATTTCCTATGGGCTTTACCTGACTTTTTGTCCACTAAACAAATGATAAATCAGGCTGCTGTGCACCGACATTATGTGATAATCCTATCACTTGCCCCATCGACCTGGCTGATCTGCTTTTGTGACACTAAATCATATCTCCCGCCCCTAAGCCTGACATTATCAAAGCATTCATATTCCCCGTCTCTCTCCGTGACGTTACAGGGTGCGTAGCCAAACGCGCCCAGTCGTATCCAGTCCGACGCGACTTTACACAGAACCCGGAAAACAACACAGATCATCTCACAACACAGGGCGCCACAATTCGGAATATGAAACTGTGATTTAAAAGCAAACAGCAAGATTGTACATTTCGTAAAGTACTTTTATTTGACATCAAATGTTTAGAGAATATTCAGCGATTTGCATTTGTCTTTGTTGTCGATCCACAAAAGTTCATCTTGAGTCACGCACTGTTCCTTTGCAGTACACAGGGTGTTGGTTTATATTAAAAGAAGCACTATGGTCGCACTGATAATCGGAAGGCTGTTCCAACAACGAGGCATTAGACCATCATAATGGTTGGTATGTTGCTTCTAGCCGCTAGTACCGCGTAAGGGCATATTGGTCCTTGGCGATTGTCCCATAAAATGGTGAGGGTCATGAAGTTGTTTATAAGTAGCTACACCTGGCAGTTAAAAAATCCGTCGGCCGGGGTCTGAAAATCGTGGTATTGACAGTAGGGAAGGATGTACCTGTTTTAAAAACATAAATTAGTCTCACGAGCCGATCTTCATTAAAAATATTCATTTTATTAATTAGGGCGTGAAACTATTTGCTAGCGAGGATAGTGCAACGGAGTATGTTAACTTATTCCAACTAACCCACCCTCTCTCCTCTGCCTTTTTCAGAGCCGTCTGAGTGCCAGGGGACCACTTCGGCGGTGATAGTTCGCGGTACAAAATAATATGCCACATTGAACGAACAAGTACAACTTAACCGGGCTTTAACGCCACGCTATTGTTATTATATTCCGGTATAAAATAATCTAAAGGGTTACTTACATTGTATTGGCATTTTCCATTGTCTACTCGTAATGCAGTCCCTAAAAACGACTCTGTCTGTGCCAACTATCTTTCTCATAGAGATATAATATATAAAAGCGGTTTCGTTTCAGAAATGTCATCCTTATCGTCTCTTATGTTTTTGCACCCCTCCTTCAAAAGAAGTCTTTTGGCACGATCCCTGTCTGTCAAGGTCAAAAAACAATAGAACCTTATAGTGCGAGTCGTGGGCCACTCCGGCCCGCAAGCAAAAAATGGAAGCAGCTGACCTTCACTGTGAACAAGCATAAATTCTTACTTTGCAACATTCTGTGTAAAGCCATCCCTGAGAAATTGCTTTTACATTCCATCTTTGTATATTGTCTGCGTGCTAATGAAAAAAGTTTGTTAAAGGGAGTTCATGGTTAACTTACTAAACGCTACTAAAAACCTATGAAATTCAGTAAAAAAAACTTTGTTAGCGGGACATTATGGTTAAGTTGCGCTACTAAAAACCTATGATATTCAGTAAAAAAACTTTGTTAACAGGACGTTATGGTTAAGTTGCGCAACTAGAAACCTTTGAAATTCAGTGAAACAACTTTGTTAAAGGGACGTTATGGTTCCATGTAAAACCGAAAAACCCCTGAAATTCGCCAATTATGGTAAGCTAAGCAACCATAACTTGCGCCACCACCGTGCACTGCTAAGCCTAACACCCAGAACATCAAAGATGACATCACAAATGTCATTGATGACATCACTGATGACATCACATGTGCATTTACCTTTCACAAAAAGTCTGTACAAGGGATTCTTAGTGTAATGTTAATAAAAAAAGTGTCAAAGATTATTGGAATAAATATCAAGTGCTAATCAGTGCATTAAGCTATGCATTGATATAAATAGCATTCTATTATTAACTTCAATCCAGTATACTAAGGTACTCATGTAGAAACATAGGCATTGTGTGCAGCATACATGATGGAGGTGCAATATTCATAAGCTTGCCATGTTGAATAGTGAAATGATAACTGTTTTCATATTAGAGTTTTGCGTACAGTGAAACTTGTGATAAGTAGGTAATAAAACCCACTTACTACATAATTGCATTACTATAGACAAATCACAAAGAGACAACACCACATACAAATATGAATATATACAAGGGAATTGAAGTAAGAAAAAGAAACAGCAATAGTAGCAGAAAGTGTTCATAACCTAACTGATTACCTTTATGCAGAGAAATGATTGCTCTGTTTCAAAGCTGTTACTTAGCCTATCTATATATATCACATGATGTGTCTGGACCCTAAGGAAAATAGTGTAAGTACAACATATAAAAATATGAGCATATACAGGGAAAGTACAGTAATAAAAAAACATCAAAAGTATCAGAAAGTGCTGATAAATCTACTGATAATTTTAATGCACAAAAAGGATTGCTGTCTTTCAAGGTTGTGTCTTCCCCTATGTATATGTTTCATATGATATGACTGGACCATAAGGGAATTATTCTAAGAACATACTTAAAGGATAAGTCTACGAATATAGTAATTTACAATTTTTAGTTCCTGACTGTTACTGAAGAAAATCATGTGGCCTAGATATGTCAGGAAAGGAAAAAAGCGGTAGTCAGACATGTAATGTCATCAGTGATGTCATCAATGACATTTGTGATGTCATCTTTGATGTCCTGGGTGTTAGGCTTAGCAGTGCACGGTGGTGGCGCGAGTTATGGTTGCTTAGCTTACCATAACTGGCAAATTTCAGGGGGTTTTCGGTTTTACTTGGAACCATAACGTACCTTTAACAAAGTTTTTTCACTGAATTTCATAGGTTTTTAGTTGCGCAACTTAACCATAACGTCCCGTTAACAACTTTTTTTACTGAATTTCATAGGTTTTTAGTAGCGCAACTTAACCATAACGTCCCGTTAACAAAGTTCTTTTACTGAATATATATATATATATATATATATATATATATATATATATATATATATATATATATATATATATGTATATATATATATATATATATATATATATTCAATGAAAAAACTTTGTTAAAGGGACGATATGGTTAAGGTGAACTAATAAAAACCTATGAAATTCAGTAATAAAATGTTGTTAAAAGGACGTTATGGTTACAAGTAAAATCGAAAAACAAAACCTGAAATTCGCCAGTTATGGTAAGCTAAGCAACCATAACTCAGGCCACCACCATGCACTACTAAGACTAACACCCAGGACATCAAAGATGACATCACAAATATCATTGATGACATCACTGATGACATCACATGTGCATTTACTTTTCATACAAGGGGTTGTAAATGTAATGTTGGCAAAGAAAGTATCAGGGATTATCGGGAAATGTGTAATAAACTACATACTTCATTATGCAATGTAGGGTTCTAAAGAACATTTCGATGCAGTGTTCTTTCTAGTACAGGAACCTACTCATACAGACATGTAGGTATTGGCTGCAGAATACACCACAGAGGTGCTATATTTGTAATTTTCCAAAGTCATATTATAAAATGATGAATGTTTCTGTATCAGCTAATAATGCATCACTTTCTACATATTTCTACTAATACACACAAAACATAAATAGACTACAATGTATACAAATATGGTGCTTAAATATGGAGAGTAAAGTAAGCAAACAAGAGTCAGTATTATTAGCAACTTTGTATAATCTACATGATTGTATTCACACACAAAGATGATTGCTGTGTTCAGACCTGCTTCTTCCTCTATATATGTACATCATAAGATGCGATTAAATTCTAAGGAAAGTAGTGTAAGAACATGTGAGAATACCAATATCTATAAATGTAATACCTATTGAAAGTTACCTTTCTGACTGTCAGTAAATCAAATCACTTGGCCTAGATATGGCAGTGAACAAAAAAGAAGGGGCTAGACATGTGATGTCATCTGTGATGTCATCAATGATATTTGTGATGTTATCTTTGATGTCCTGGGTGTTAGTCTTAGCCGTGCACGGTGGTGGCGCGAGTTATGGTGGGTTTTTTCGATTATACTTGTAACCATAACGTCCTTTTAACAACTTTTTTACTGAATATATATATATTACATGGCCACAGTAGTGGCCATGTAGTTATGGTTAAGTTGGTGTTTCCATAGGAAGAGCACTTTTTGGGCAGCTTATAACTTCGCTCTCCATGGACGGATTCTCACCAAACTTTGCAAAAAAAGTATTTGGGTCACTCTGACTTTTTTTTGCAAAGTTTGGTGAGGATTCGTCCAGGGGGGGCAAAGTTATAGGGTGGGTCCCAAAAATTTTTTTTTCCCATAGACTGAATGGGAAAACATTTTTGCTCGCGTCTACAGCCCAAACCGCTGGACGGATTTTCACTAAATTTGGACCAGGAGCGGCGGCTTGGTCCCGAAAGTGTGCTTTTGCAAATTTGGTGAAAAACCGTCCAGTAGTTTTTTAAAAAAATTACCAAAAAGTAGGTAAAAAAAAATTAGTGATATCTGTGTTCGGTCCGCGGACACACTTCCCTGTTCGCTCCGCGGACAGTGTCCTTATTGGCCAATCGGCTTGTGTGATGTTCGCGGACATGCAACGTGTTTGCTGATTGGACGGCGTGGATCATGACGCGCGTCAGATTTTCGGTAGCGCCCGCCAACTTGGATTCGCGGTCGTCCGCGGACAGCACGGTAAAACTTTGTTCAAAATTTGTATTTAGTAGAGTGTGTTGGTGTGTAGGAGTGTTTGGGGAGGGTGGGAGTGTATGAGATAGGATGAAAGTTGTGTTTTTTATGTGTTAGACGTTCTTTTTGTGTTCGATTTGTCTGCGGACATCACGGGTGTTCTGAAATGTTCTAAATAAACTGAACGGGGGTGTTGTGAGGACTCAATATGTGTCCGTTTTGTTCGCAAACAAACTGAAACTGTTCTAAGAACACTCGCAGTGTCCTGAAATGTTCGCAAATAAACAAAATGGGGGTGTCCTGAGGACACTGTCCGTATTGTTCGTTGTCAAGTTGAATATGTTCTAAGAACACTCACGGTGTCCTGAATTGTTCACAAATACACACAATGGGGGTGTTCTGAAGACTTTGTCGAACACTCGCTGTGTCCTGAAATGTTCATAAATATAAATGGGGGTTGTGGCTGACAAGTTGAATGTGTTCTAAGAACACTTGCGGTGTCCTGAAATGTTCGCAAATAAACAAAATGGGGGTGTCCTGAGGACGCTGTCCGTATTGTTCTCTGTCAAGTTGAATGTGTTCTAAGAACACTCGCGGTGTCCTGAAATGTTCGCAAATAAACAAGATAGTGGTGTTCTGAAGACGGTTCTAAGAACACTCGCGGTGTCCGGGGAATGTTCGTAGGGTGTGTCCTGAAGACGCTGTCCGTATTGTTCTGTCAAGTTGAATGTGTTCTAAGAACACTTGCGGTGTCCTGAAATGTTCGCAAATAAACAAAATGGGGGTGTTCTGAAGACGTTTCTAAGAACACTCCCGGTGTCCTGGAATGTTCATAGGGCGTGTCCTGAAGGCGTAGTCCGTATTGTTCACTGGCAAGTTGAATGTGTTCTAAATACACTCTGAGTGTCCTGAAATATTTGCAAATAAACAAAATGGGGGTGTCCTGAGGACGCTGTCCGTATTGTTCTCTGTCAAGTTGAATGTGTTCTTAGAACACTCATGGTGTCCTGAAATGTTCGCAAATAAACGAAATGGGGGTGTTCTGAGGACACTGTCCGTATTGTTCGTTGTCAAGTTGAATGTGTTCTAAGAACACTCGCAGTGTCCTGAAATGTTCGCAAATAAACAAGATGGTGGTGTTCTGAAGACTCTTCTAAGAACACTCGCGGTGTCCGGGGAATGTTCGTAGGGGGTGTCCTGAGGACGCTGTCTGTATTGTTCTCTGTCAAGTTGAATGTGTTCTAAGAACACTCGCGGTGTCCTGAAATGTTTGCAAATAAACAAAATGGGGGTGTTCTGAAGACGTTTCTAAGAACACTCCCGGGGTCCTGGAATGTTCGTAGGGGGTGTCCTGAAGGCATAGTCCGTATTGTTCGCTGGCAAGTTGAATGTGTTCTAAGAACACTCGCAGTGTCCTGAAATGTTCGCAAATAAACAAAATGGGGGTGTCCTGAGGACTCTGTCCGTATTGTTCTCTGTCAAGTTGAATGTGTACTTAGAACACTCATGGTGTCCTGAAATGTTCGCAAATAACCGAAATAGGGGTGTTCTGAGGACACTGTCCGTATTGCTCGTTGTCAAGTTGAATGTGTTCTAAGAACACTCGCGGTGTCCTGAAATGTTCGCAAATAAACAAAATGGGGGTGTTCTGAAGACGTTTCTAAGAACACTCGCAGTGTCCTGGAATGTTCGTAGGGGGTGTCCTGAAGGCATAGTCCGTACTGTTCGCTGGCAAGTTGAATGTGTTCTAAGAACACTTGCAGTGTCCTGAAATGTGAGCAAATAAACAAAATGGGGGTGCCCTGAGGACACTGTCCGTATTGTTTGTTGTCAAGTTGAAAGTGTTCTAAGAACTGTCGCGTTGTTCTGAAATGTTCGTAGGGGGTGTCCTGAAAACGATGTCCGTATTGTTCGCTGGTAAGTTGAAAGTGTTCTAAGAACACTCATAATGTCCGCAGACATTAAAAGTTTCCATAGACCATAGTTGAAATATTTGACTCTATGGATGTGATATGCTGCGGTGGTTGTTGACAGGGCATAGAGTCTTGGGTGCATGGCCATTTGGCCATGCACCCAAGACTCTATGCCCTGTCAACAACCACCGCAGCATATCACATTCATATTTGCTTATAACTTTGGGTGAAAAACAAATGTATAAGGAACAAAGGTATTAGATACTATGGATGTGATATGCTGCTATGGTTCTCCTTATTATTGTATACTTACTGTTTGGTCTAGTAACGGGAGTCCATGTTTTTCTTGTTTATTTCTGTGACAAAAGAAAATAGCATGTTAGTATTAGTATTTTTTAATGACTTATTACATTGTATAATCAACATACTTTTTTTTTTTTTGGACCCTCATATTTAGCAGATTACAAATCAGAGTACTGTGCAATTTGCTCAGTTTCTGTATTTGTTGCTAAAATCATTGGGTCTGTGGGAGAAAAAAAATCCATGTTGGATTAAAAAAAAACATTTTCTGTTATGCTACAGTTTATTTGTTTGTTTGTTTTCAGTGTTCACTTGTTGTTTCTGGCTAATGCTTTATACTTTGGCTTCTTGTATTTTTTTGGAGCAGTAACATATTATTTATTTGTTTTGATATTATAAAATTTTGGAGCAGTTAGATACCAATTGGTGTATTCTAACTGTCTATTTTTTGATATATTTTAGTGGTATTGATTTATCTATTTGGATATTGTTAAATTGTGGGACAGTTAGATACCAATTGGCGTATTCTAACTGTGTATTTCTTGGTCTAATTTAGTGGTATTCATTTATCTGATTAGTTTTTGTAGAATCTTTGAGCAGTTAGATAGCTTTTGCAGTATTCTAACAGTTTATATTTTTTTAACACAAGTTTACTTAAGGTTTAAATACAGTTTAGTTATCAAATTTTGGTTTTAAGAACATCAAATAATCGTTTGTAAGATTTCCTGGTAATCTCTGCTTTAGAGTAATGGTACTATCATTACATTCAAACCATCCACATTTCTTTTTTATATATGCAGTGTAGTGCCCTGAATTGGTTGTGGCTCCTGCCTGGTAGATTATACATATTGTTGTGAAGGTTTTCTTACCAAGTGATATTTGACCATGTATGAATCCAGTCAGCTTGCAGTTGTTTTGGTACCATCTACATTGTAACGTAGAAGCATTAGTATTATGTATTTACTATGTGTTTGTATTACTAACGTGGAGTGATTATCTGAATTGCAGGTAGAGCATAATCTACCATGGTTTGCATTTTGTACAAGTCGCTGAAATGGAATGGATTCACAATTTGGTATTGATATATATATGAAGCGTTCATTAGGGATTTCTTCTTGTGTCACATTGTTGCAGAGAGTGCATGTATGTTTCCACATGTATGAAATCTGAAAGATTTCATTTATAGGTATGTTTTAGTTTTCCAGTACTTGTAGTAAGTACATTAGAAATTCTTGTGGATCTTCCTGTGAATTTATAGTGAATTTCACCTTTCCAGCACAGTAGTCCAATTGTTGTCTTATTCCAAAAACACTATACGTGTTGTCATGATTGTTTGCTGCATTTCTGTGAAGTACTAACATTTGCAAACACAATGGGTCTGTACTGTGTAAGTAAATGTTGTCAACAATTGGTGGTAATTGAAATAGAATATTCATTGCTACATTTGCGTAGCAACTTACACCAACTATATTTGAGAATTTAAATGGTCCAGGTAGTTCTGTATCTAACTGCTTTTTTTGGAGTTTGTCTTCCTTCTTTAAAGAAGTACTTGGTTTACTTTCCCTAATTGATTCTTTTTTGCTTGTGGTACTTGATGAAGTATTAGTTTCTTTTACTCTCTTTGGAGGATTTTCAGTGACATCCTGTTGCATTTCTGTTTGATTTATTTTTCTTTTATAACGTTTTACTTTTTGTGGAACAGAATATGTGTTTAGGTGGAGGGTGTATAGTGAGCAAAGTCTATTGTATTCTAAAATGCAAGGAATATCAGCGTTTACTTTACCTGCCTCAAAGTTGATTAGAAATAGACTGTCAAGTGTACGTAAGCGTGATAGTGCTACATAGCTCATGCCTTCTTTAAAGACTGTGTTACCAATATCTATCATTGCTTTGTCTAGGGTAAGACCTTGTGATTTATGAATCGTGACTGCGTAGGCAAGAGTTAGAGAAAATTGTTCTCTGCTTACATACATATCTTTGAAGAGAAGGAATCTAGCTGTTGAGCGTCCTATCCTTTTTACTTCTGAAAGTTTGTCAAAGAGTATATTGACAAACTGAATTTTGTTGTCGCGTTGGTATGTTTGAATGCCAACAACTGTACCCAGTGCTCCATTAACCAGTCCTTGGTCCACGTCAAGGTTACGTTTAAGCATTACTCTGCAATTTAAGGATAATTTGAATATATTTTCTAAGCCTGCTGTGTTTGAGATTGATTTTTCTAAACTATTTAGTCTTGTTGTGGCTTGGTCACACATGGGTAGTGCCATACCATGCACATCTAATTTGTCTGTGGCGCTAATTTCCATGATTGGTTGCATTTATTTACTTAGCATGATTTCATTGAATTTGAAACAGCTTGCAAGAGTTGGCATTAAGGCCATACAATTGACATTTTTGTGGGCTAATTGTTCCATAACATCTGTAGCACACGCATTATCACCATAAAGTGCATTAATGTGCCGGGTTTTCAATATTGCTTCTGCTTCTTTAGAAAGTATACCAACTCTGATACTTTTTAAAATGTTGGCATAAGTGAGATCTGCAGATTGGGGCATGTTTTCTGTTAATTCTCTGTATTGGAAATGTTGCCAAAGGTTGACATTTCCAATGCTGCCAACAGTTTTACGGCAGAGTTTGTGTCCTAATGTTTTAAAAATAGGCTCACCTTTTACTGGTGTTAATTGAAGCAGATCTCCGAAAACAATAATGTGTTTTCCTGCAAAGAGCTCTTCATAGTTTGTTTTGAGTACTTCTTGTAATCTGAGGTGAATAAAAGCTAACATCAGGTTGGAGACCATGCTCACTTCATCTATTAGTAGCATTTTCATTTGTTTCAATACTCTGCGTAATTCCATTGCAGCTACTGCAGAAAGTTTGTAATAGTCTAATTTGTTCTGGTGTTCTACTGGTAATAGTAGTAATCAGTGTAATGTAACACCACCTATGTTGTAGGCATCTAAACCTGTGGGGGCAGTGACAACAGCTGACAGTTTGTTGTTTGTCAATTGTTGAAGGAACTTACTAATGATTTTGATTAGGAATGTTTTGCCAGAACCAGCTTCACCACTGACGTACAGTAGTATAGGTTTATAATTATGGCAGGAACATTCTTTATTTTCATGTTTTACACCATGTGCAATTTGTTTTGTTACTTCTTGAAAAATGCTACTTTGCTCATTGTTTAGTTTTGATTGTAGTACAGTTAAGTCTTCCTTATCTTCATACTGACACATGGTGTTTTCTACTTCTATCATAGCTAATTCTGCCTCATTTATTATTAGTGGTTCTCCCAGTGGTTCTTGGCTTCCTGTTACAGAAGGTTGACTACTGTCAGGAGTGTCCTTATCTAGTTGGGCTTGGAGTTCTTCTTCGTGTTGCTGTTCATTGTGCAACATTTGTTTGTACTGTTTAAAGTCTACATACGTTATAGTGCTTTAATTTGCTTTGAAAGCATCCTCATATGAGTCATAGTTATCTAGTAATCGTTCTTCGTTTCTCCATGGTTTGAAGAGTTGTAGCAGGGACATGTAATATACTTCTTTATGTTGAGGAGTCTTTAATGACAATTTGATATGATTAATTAAATTTGGTTTAGTGAGTTTAACTAAGCTACCTTCACAGTTTGTCACTCTATATTTACCTTTTTTTCATCAGGTTTCATATTATTTTTGTATGTGTAGTTTTGGGCTATGTGGTATAGGCACATGTTTTCCAAAGTATTACTTATGTTTGGGTAGTATGTGCCCAATAAATTGTTTTTTAAAATGTCTTGGCTGTTGGGATCATGTTTGGCTATTGTTTCTATATCTTCATATGATTTTAGAACTCTTTTTCTAGATTTAGCTGGAGCAAGACTTAGCCATACCATATTTTCAGATTTACCATACAATGCAGTACCAGTTAAACGATCAGCTGCTTCATATGATCCACATTCTCTATGGGTGAGCATTTTTATGCCCAAGCTGTATAATTTCTGAGATACTGTTTTATCTGATGACAGGTCATTCCAGAGGTCTTGGAGCTCTGTCTTTTCTGCTTTAGTTAAGTTTGCTGTGATATATCGTGCAACTGCAGTAGAATTGTCTGCAATGTACTGCACATCTATGTTTGCATTCCATAAGTGGGCAATGATTGCATTATAATCATTGATATATTTTTCTTCTTCTTTTCTTTTTATGTAATATGTATTTTTAGGTGACTTACCTTTAACACTATGTCTAACTGAAGACATGAGGTTGTTCACTTGACCTGTATTTGTAACTGGTCTAGGGAAACCAAATCGGCATTTGGTGTAGTATTTCCCTTTGTTTTTGTATTTGCGACAACAATATTTTCCACATTTGTGTCTTTGAAATTGTAAAATTTGTGCATGAAGATCACTATTTGTGGCTTGTGATGGAATTTCACAAGTGACATATTCTTCAACAAACTGTAAAACAGTGGCATCACTGTCTTGACCAAGTTTAGGAGCATCTTTAATCCATAAAAGCATGTGGATATGTGGTGCTCCTCTGGCTTGGTATTCTTTTCTCCAAAAGAAGTGTTGCACTTCTCCAAGGGGAGGAACAGTTTTATTACAAATAAAATGTAGCATAGCAATGAAGTGATGGTGAAAATATCTTGAAACATTAACAGGATCCAAAGAACAAAGTTCTCCAGGTGTTAGTATATCTTTGTTTGTTTCGTTTTTATTTGATATGCGTAGGAAATCATGTAAATCTTCCCATGCATATTCTGCACAACTTAATGTAACAAACCAAGTGGGTGGGCCAAGGTTTCTGATCATACAACGTACATCTCCATGACGTCGAAACCAGTACTCTTTAGTACCACGCATATTTGCTAATAGATTTGTAATATTTGATTCTAAAACCTCATCCTTTTCTTGCACTTTTTCTAATAATTGTGTAGCCGTCATATTTTGAAAGTGTGATCCTGATTTTAATATGTGTGCAACTCTGTAACATAAAGTTGCTAGCTCACTTTCAAAGAGTAGGTGGAATATATATTCCACATTTTGTCTAAATCTGGATCTTCAGAATACATCCATAATGAGCGGTATTCTGAAGCTGATATTTGAATAGGTTTATCATCATATCTTCCTCCTTTGCCAGTAGGAAAGAGTAGAGGAAAAGCACGTGCTTCTATACTTTTTTCCCATATGCTGATTGGCGATCCTTTTTTTTGACGCATTTGGTAAGTTTCCAGTACATCTTCTACGGTGTCATTACAGTGCAAAGGATGAATTGTACAATGGTCTAAAGTATTTGATATTGTAGCAGGATCTAGTAGCTCAAATTGACGAGCTTCTTGTGTTTCTTGAATTATTTCAGTTGTATCTTTAAAGTTTTCTTCAATATTAATTTCGTTGTAATATTCATTATTCTCTTTAAGATATTGGAAGGCTTGTCTAACTTTATATAAATCTACCAGCTGTTGCCATATTGTTTTGTCTTTTGTAGGTACTCCATTTACTAAGATAATTAAAGATTGCTGCATTGGATGTTGCACTCCTAGAGTATGCACATTTTCTTTTAGATATAATGGTAAATAAACTACTTTTCCACGAATGCCTTTTACCAATTCAGAGGGAGGTAATTTTGCTGTTTTTGGTTGAAGGCGTATTATTGCTTGAAATGGGTGTACTGTTTGAATTATGATGCTCTCATATAAATTAAGTTGTAGGGGTTTTGGTACTGGGTATAATTCCAAATTATTTGTGATAGCACGTGAAGGAGTTTGGTTGTTGTCAAGTTTTGTAGTGCAGTAACTGCAAAGTATTAAGGGCTCAGTTATTTCGTATTTGTTTTCTCCTACAAGGTAGAGAGCTAATTCAAACCATTTAGAATCTTCATTGTCTTCTATTTTGTGTGATCGTTCTACAATTTTTGTGTTACTTTTATAAAAAGTTCTACGGCAACATACACATACATGGTTTGGTACTTCAGCTTGTGTACTTTTAAATTTTAGTATTTCTTCTTTGTATGTGTTTAGCAAAAGGTTGCCATATGTCGAATTGTTGCTTAATTGGTTTAAAGCTATTTCATTCTGTAAATGGCTTTCACTTCCAAAATATTTTTTCTGGATATAGTGAATTTCTTCAAGTAGGTCTTTTGCTGTACCATGTAGAAGGATGTTATTTAACTTTGCTAGTGCTAAAGCAGGACTTTTAGCATAGTACAGTTTATAGACTAGATTTCCTATAGTTGAATGATGTGTTGATATCCTTTTGATATCATGGAAAGTGGTTTTACAAGTAGGTCCTGTAATGCAAGCCAATGAATGTCCTTGTAGTCCTGTGTACTTGCGCACTGGACAGGTATCCATATTTTGTAGTAATTTAATTTTGATTTTGTCTTTGCTTTTTACATATTTTATTGAGGAATTGGCGTAAAGATTTGAAACATTGTTTGGGAATGTTACACATTGACGTGCATGGCCATTTGTACACTAGACGGTCTGATTCAGTTGAATGGAGGGGTAATTCTAAGTTTTCAGGGCATATTTTTGTAAGGAGTACTTCTTGTTCCATTATGGTATTATTCAGTTTTTCATAACCTCGACCACTGCTATTTATTGCAATTGTATTTGTTTGCTTTTGTTTGTACGCTTCTTCATTAAAATAATGTTCTGTGCTCGTAGTGTGATTCCATTCACCTCCGCAGATACTTAAGAAGTTTTTTCTGTTGACATTTCGCTTATTGAGAAGTCTTTTTTGTAATTTAGTTATTAGTTTTGTTAGTGGTTTCATTTTGTTTAACAGTAAAATAAATAACTTTTTTTCAGAAGAATTGCACTATCCATCAACGCTTCTAAGATTAATTTCCTATGATAGGTTTTAAGCATTGAACCTGATTTCTCTCCTGTTTTTATAAGTTTTTGAAGGACTTTGTGACGGTACATTTTGGCAAAAATACTTTTCTTGGTATGCTTACTTTGCACTATATTAAAATTTGAAGAAGTAGTTTTATCTGTAGTGATAGCTGATTTTCTGTTAATTGTTTTTTGGTTTGTTTTACATTTTGATAGAGGAACTAACACAAACTTCTTGTGTTTCACTAAATTACTGTATTAGCTGTTTTGTTTCAACTTTTTTTTACAAATTCTGCTAGAGATGGATGCTTATGTTGGACACTTTTATTTTCATTTGCTCTACTTTTGCGTTGCCTTCTACGGACTTGACTTTTGGTAGGCATTCATTAGGGTCTGTTGAAAAAAATAAAGAAGATATGGGTTGGGGTGTTGGGGTGCTCTGGAATGTATGTGTGCTGTGTGCATGAGTGTTTGAGTAAGATGATAAAGATGTATGTAATGGTGTGTGATTGTGCATTGGGAACTACAACTAGTAGGGATAGGTATTCTTGAATTTATGTGTTACTAAACTGGGGTTCAGATGACAAAAAAAACGTAAGCTAGTGGTGTGGAAAAGTACAAATAGTAAATCTAATGTATACAATCAAAACAGTTGTTTGTTCTATAATATGAAAATTGTAGCGGTTCAGTTGGGTAATTTGTGTGTCCAAAAATAGGAATTTGTGGGCCATTCTGGCGGTAAATCGCTGTTTAAGAAATGGAGATTTTTGGACAAAATGGTACACAATCTCTATTTTTAGGCACCAAAATAGCTTGTATTAACGTTATAGTATGTTTGATTAATAATACAAATATTATGGTGATATTCTACTTACTTTTTTTCTTAAATTAACAGCTAACTTCTTAGTTCTTCTTTGTTCTTCGAATTCGGCTGCTTCTTTTCAGGAGACTGGTCTTCACTGCAATTGTAATAGCTTCAAATTAGTAACTTTGTTTGTATATAGCGCTGTTTTTAATTTAGATATTGATTTTTTTAATTGAAATCCTCATTGCCTTCTTTAAAACCATTAAACTAATTTATTTACAGAAGATACATTGCATCAGTTCAGTACATATGATATGTTCTTAATGAACAAATTGTATTGAATGACTAACTGTAGCAAAAAAAATATCTTTACTATGTCTTGTGAAATTTATAATATACCAGTGAATGCCACTATTTCTGTAAGTAAGCTGTTCTAGGTAATAGTGCCTCAATGTCATGTCTAAATTAAAGTAATTAAGTAAATAAAGAAATAAAAACAAAAAAATATGAAATTGTATAAGTATTTTTTTAAAGATTTAAACATAGATTGTGCTTGCATGCATTTTTGTTTGAATATATGTAGTCTATATATTTCATTTAAAAAATGTTAGTTTAACATGATTTGAGTGTGTGTGTATAAAGAAAGTAAATAGTATAAAGGTTTATAAGTGATAGTTGATTTTAGGAAATTGAAAAAAATACAGTAAATTCATTTTACAGATTACACAAGCTAAAAGTCTGTTTGAAAATGTGTTCATCTACTGTACAGAAGATATGCATACCTGAAGTTTGTGTTCATGCATATGGATATGCATGGAGCTGCAAGTCGAAATCTTGGAGACTTGTACAGTATTTCTGGTAGATGTGCTTGCCAATTATATGACACTTGTACTCAGAGAGATTCACAGTACATTTGCAGTGCTGATCTATGATGATGCAGTTAGATCTAGAGGTATTGAATGTGATTGGTGCATGGTCATGTGATTTTTTAGCTGCATCCAATGAGGGAATGGCACAGAGGGTGAAGTGGAAATGGTAGAAGGGCTGTTCATGTTACGATATGTCCGCGGACATGGCGGTAGTTCGCGGACATCGGGAGTTACATCCGGGGATTTCTGGGTTCAGAAGTCATGCAAATGAGAATAAGCACTGAAAGGGATTGGTCAGGAAAGTTTAGTGGGTTGTTGTGCCAGGAGAGAGTTTCTCAGATACTCTTTTTGCTGAGAGAACAAAAGATAGCTATGGCTGTGTGTTTCAGAAAATAGATTGTTTGGATTTTGGGAGATTCGTGGATACATTGGTTGAAGGTCCATGCAGAAAGCTGTGGAGTAGCTGTAGATCTTGGATTCCCAGATGTGGAAGTTCACATGGAGTACCTGGAATGAAGTGGTTGGACTTGCTACCTCTCTGTGCTACTTTGGAGACAGAGCAACATCCAGACATAATTGTAACTCATTGTGGAGGGAACAGTTTAGGACATGTGACTGGAATTTTTTTGCAATTTGCTATGAAAGAAGGACTTGGGAAGGTTATGGACATGTTTCCTAATTCGTAAGTGATATTTTCACGGATTGTGCAGAGACAAATGTGGCTTCGTTCTTCTTCATTTGGTCCACAAATGGAAAAAGCAAGGCGCAATGTTAATAAGGCTGTTTGTGCCTTTCTAAGAGATTTTGACATGTCCTCTTTTCACAATGAAAATATTATGTTTCGTAGTACATACATTTTTTGCAGAGATGGAGTCCATCTTACTTATGCTCGCAATTAGATTTTTTTGAGAAATGTACAAAATGCATTGCAACCTTTTTTGGAATTCCAACAACAATTTTGAAGTAGGTGTTAAGCATTTATAATTTTTGACTTACAAACACCACCCAAAGGCTCTTTTCAGAGCCACCACTTCTTCCCAGAGAAAATTGCAATGTTTGTGATGGGGTAGCAACCCAATTTTTTAAATGTTCACAAACTGTCCGCGGACTTCTAAAAAAATACAAAGGGCCCTGCTTCATTTATTTTGACTTCTATTTTTTAACTGGGAAAGGCGGCTCTGAAAAGAGCCTTATTTTTGTTTTTGATTTTTGATATTTTGTATTTTTTTTGTTTTTTTATACACGACACACTAGGAGAGGAGGGGAAAGGAAGATAAAGGGGGGGACACCAACCACAGGGATAAGAAAGGGCGAGCTGAGAGTGGAAGATGTAGAGTGGGTTTTATTTGGGTAGTGAGCAGATCTTCTCGTGCTCTGAGACGATAGTCTCAAAAGCACTACGTAGTCACTCCCCTCTGCAGAGTACTGTGTCACAGTACATACATACAACTGTGACCCTCGAAAGGTAAGGGTCATCAGCATTCTGTATGGCCTGTGAGGCAGCTTGAGGAAGACGCTTTCCCACAGAGGTGGTCCTTGTGGTGACAGGATCAGAAACAGAGGATGAAGTAGATGAAATCAACCTGCTACGTTCTTCGCAAGGTACAACCCAGCGAATAGCCCCAGAGTGAAATGACTTCAGGTGTCGCTTCATAGTAGTGGTCCCAAAGCTGTACT
The DNA here is from genome assembly GCF_040938575.1 of Ambystoma mexicanum. Classification (NCBI taxonomy): domain Eukaryota; kingdom Metazoa; phylum Chordata; class Amphibia; order Caudata; family Ambystomatidae; genus Ambystoma; species Ambystoma mexicanum. The sequence goes on along the minus strand of NC_090935.1, from coordinate 1,076,971,540 downwards.
TACTGTGCTTCCCGCGACTGAGTATCATTTTGCACTCATTGCAGGTAACACGTTTCGCACGAGCCTTAGGAACATTACCATGAATGTTAAATAACCGCCATACCCAAGACTCACGCCTAGTGCGGGTAGTAGGGTTTTCTTCTACCTCATTCTCATCATCCTCTTCTTCCTCCTCCGCATCCTCACTCCTGTTCCCCTCTTCAGGTCCTTGGGGAGGTGGTGGTGGTGGAGGGGGTGGTGCTGAAGCAGGTGCAGCACCAGGTGGCAGTTCTGCAGCCAGGGATGCCATCTCAATGGTGTAATCAGCAAGTTGCTTGAGAAATAGCTGTGCTCTGAAGAATAGCCAGAAACACAATGAGAATAAGCTCTAGGGTGTGGTCTTTTATTGGGGTGCTTGTGCGCGGTTCGCAGACATGCGCATTATCCGTGGACAGATCGAACACAAAAAAAAGTTTGAAAAGTTTCAAAAGCTATGTAGAAACTCAGGATTACTATGTGGGACTTGTGCCATGGTGAGATTTTATTGAAAAATATTATGGATTAATTGAAAATGTACTTTTAATTTGTTCGGGGACCCGAACAGTGTCCGCATTCAGAACACGCGATCAGCGTGGGCGCGGTCATATGATCCGTTCGCGAACAAGTCCGCGAAGGAAGCGCATGTCCGCAGGACACCAAATGCACGGAGATTGGCTAGCGCATGCGCGTTGATGTTCTACGGACACTGTTCGGGTCCTGAACTAATTAAAATTGCGTCACACGTGAAAAGAACATTTCAGGACACTGCGTGTGTTTTTAGAACAGTTTAAATTTGCTAGCGAACAGTAAGGACAGATATAGTGTTCTTCAGGACACGTTCAATTTCGTTTATGTACGAACATTTCAGGACACCAATTGTGTTCTTAGAACATTTTCAACTTGCTAGCGAACAGTATGGACAGGTATAGTGTTCTTTAAGACACCTCCATTTTCGTTTAATTATGAACAATTCAGGACACCGCGTGTGTTCTTAGAACGGTTTGAACTTGCTAGCGAACACTACAGACAGATATAGTGTTCTTTAGGACACTTGAATTTTTTTTTTTAACGAACATTTCAGGACACTGCGTGTGTTCTTAGAATAGTTTCATCTTGCTAGCGAACAGTACGAACAGGTATAGTGTTCTTCAGGACACCTCCATTTTCGTTTATTTACGAACATTTCAGAACACCTGCACTGTCCGCGGACACCTACATTGTTTTTTTTTAAAAAAAAAACTATTTACAACACAATATAAAAATTAAACTTTATTTAACATAAATTAATAATTTATGACAGAGAAGGTGAGGCAGAAACAGAAACAAAAACAGGAGAATTAGGGGTTTCATCATGATTGTTATTAGGTGAAGAAGGGATGGAAGTCTCATCAAAACGTTTTGGGTTATGGAGAGGGTTTGGGGATAATTGACTGGGATATGGTAAGGAGGGACATGTACATGTGGGGCAATGGTACAAGGTTTTACGTTTAAAATGATCTTCCACAAAAGTTTTCAAATTATCAAAATTAGTCAACAATAAATCCATTTTTTCTTCTATACTGTGAAAGGTGTTATCCATAACTGGTTATTCTGAAGTATTTTCGATTTTGGTATGCTCTGTACAAGAAATATATATATATATGTTAAATGTATACAAAATAATAATAATTAAATGGTTTATATTATAAAGTGTTTACCATTAGTTTCACTATCTTGTGACATTTCTTCATGTGGGAAATGTTCCTCTAGCCATTCCAGAGTACTAGACATTTCTGTGAGAGAAAAAAAAAAGATAATATATTTTTTTATCTAATACAGAAAGTTTATAAATATATGAATACAAGTAAGTACACTTAATATTTCAGGTAAGATATCTCCTATGTACTCAGTATGTCTGCTCTTGTTCTCAGTTTTGTTGTGTTTGGGAGGTTTATGTTGGAAGCCAATTTATTTTCTTGTGGTATATTCCATTTTAGGACATAGTGCATTTAAATGAATGGTTAGTGTGTTGTATATATGGGTTACATTTCTTACGTATTAGTACATATAATGTGTTTGTGTGCTTTTTTTGAATTTGTTAAATGTTCCTATGTTAAGATATAACAATCAAACATACCCCCCCCAGAGTTTTTTAGGTAGTGGTCCTGTTCTTCGAACATGTCCGCGAACATTAAATGAGTTCGCGGACATCAAGTACAGTAGAAGAGATTCAGTCAGTTCCATATGATATGTATATAAAGTGAAAGTCATTATTGTTAAGTTGCACTACTAAAAACCTACGAAATTCAATGAAAAAACGTTGTTAAAGGGACGTTATGGTTAAGTTGCGCTACTAAAAACCTATGAAATATATATATATTCAAAGAAAAAACTTTGTTAAAGGGACGTTATGGTTCAAAGTAAAACCGAAAAACCCCTGAAATTCGGCAGTTATGGTAAGATAAGCAACCATAACTCGCGAAACCGTGCACTGCTAACACTAACACCCAGGACATCAAAGATGACATCACAAATGTCATTGATGACATCCCTGATGACATCACATGTGCATTTACTTTTCATGAAAACTCTGTACAAGGGATTCTTATAATGCTGACCAAAAACTGTCACGGATCATTGGGATAAATATCATGAGCTAATTAGTGCATTAAGCAATGCATTGATATAAATAGCATTCTGTTGTGAAGTTCTATACAGTATACTAAGCTACTCATGCAGAAACATAGGCAGTGTGTGCAGCATACATGATGAAGGTGCAATATTCATAATCTTCTTATGTTGAATAGTGAAATGATAACTGCTTTCTTATTAGAGTTTTGCATACTGTGAAACATGTAATAAGTAGATAATAAAACCCACTTAATACATAGTTATTACAGACAAAACACAAAGAGACAACAACACATACAAATATGAGTATATACAGGGACAGTGAAGTAAACAAAAAAGCAGAAGTAGTAGCAGAAATAGTTCATAACCTAACTGATTGTATTTATGCAGAGAAACTATTGCTCTGTTTCAAAGCTGCTACTTACCATATGCATGTGTATCACATAATGTGAAATCACCCAAAGGAAAGGAGAGTGAGTACAATGTATACAAATATGAGCATATACAGGGATGGTAGAGTAATAAAAATAAAACTATGAGAAAGTGCTGATAACCCTAATGATTATCTTCATGCACAGAAAGGATTGCTCTCTTTCAAGCCTGTGTCTTCCGCTATGTATATGTTTCATATGATGTGACTTGACCCTAAGTGTACAAATATAGTACCTTTTCAATTTTTACTTCCTGACTGTTACTGAAGAAAACTATGTGGCCTAGATATGTCAGTAAAGGGAAAAAAGGGAGAGCCAGACATGTGATGTCATCAGTGATGTCATCAATGACATTTGTGACGTCATCTTTGATGTCCTGGGTGTTAGTGTTAGCAGTGCACAGTGGCGCGAGTTATGCCGAATTTCAGGGGTTTTTCGGTTTTACGGTTTTACTTTGAACCATAACGTCCCTTTAACAATGTTTTTTTACTGAATTTCATAGGTTTTTCGTAGTGCAACTTAACCATAACGTCCCTTTAACAAAGTTTTTTCACTCAATTTCATAGGTTTTTAGTAGCGCAACTTAACCATAACGTCCCTTTAACAACGTTTTTTCACTGAATTTCATAGGTTTTTCGTAGCGCAACTTAACCATGACGTCCCTTTAACAACGTTTTTTCACTGAATTTCATAGGTTTTTAGTAGCTCAACTTAACCATAAAATCTCTGACTTCATATACATGTAACATAGAACATACTGAACCCCCACGTAGTGATTTTGATGTCCGCGGACTACCGCCATGTCCGTGGACATATCGAGAATCTGAGCATGGTGAATGTAAATTTAAATAGTGTGCCCCATTTCCCCTTTGAAGTTGGCTCTGAAAAGAGCTATTTTTTTTTGTTTTTTTTACAGATGCTTGACAGACACCTGTTATTTTGTATTTTTTTTCTTGTTTTTTTTCTTACTTTACTCCTAAAATCTTCACATAACCTTCTCCAAAGCAACCCTTACATTCCAAAATAGAAAGGCATTTCCCGTAAAAGATAAAGAGATGCCATCTTCTTTAAAATTAACAGTATTACTGGCATCAATATTCTCATTATTACAGAAGAACATACCAGCTCTAAGCATGAAGGCACACATGCCTCGGTTGATGACACACCTAGCAATGTTTTGCTGAGAACAAAAAACTGAACTATTGTCCCATATTGCCCTAGGTAGTAATCCAGAAAAAATGACTTTTCCATTTGGAAGGATCTTCATTACGGCTTGAACCAAGCGTTCCAAATCAGCCAACAAACTAGGGGCACTGACGTTGCCCAAATGGAAAGCACCATAGTGCAAAACTACCACATGCGGACTGTTCATCGTGGCCATATCCTCACAAACTTGTACAATTCCCTGTACATTGCAATCAGGCACAGTGCTCCACACCACATCCACTCCTTTCACATCAAAGTTCTTTTCAACATGCCTGCATCGAGCGTACTGTTGTAAACCATGCACAAACATATCTCCAAGCACCAACACCCTGACTTTCTCCACTTCTGCCATCTTCACCACACACAGTCTCTTTCAACACAAATCCACAACCTCGACATCTGATTGGCTAATCCGTACAGTCTTCTTTCCATTTTGGATTTGCTGGAAAACCCTGGATGTAGCACGCCCTGTCCACGGACAGCCTCAGTGTCCGCGGACCGCGTAACTCTTCGGCAGCCCTTCTACCATTTCCACTTTACTCTCTGTGCCATTCCCTCATTGCATACAGCTAAGCAGTCACACAATACAAAGAACGTCCTCAGAACACCCCCATTTTGTTTATTTTCGAACATTTCAGGACAATTATCATTCCATTATTCAGCATATTAACGTTACAAATATTATACTTTCATCTTGTACGCTGCACACAATGCTATGTTTCTCCATTAGTAGCTCAGTATACTAGATAGAACCCCATAATACAATGCTATTTTTATCAATGCATCGTTCAAAGCACTAATTACGGTATGATATTTATTGCAATGATCCTTGACACTTTTTTCGGAACATTATAATAAAAATCCCTAGCACACAAATTTCATGAAAAGTAAATGCACATGTGATGTCATCAATGACATTTGCAATGTCATCTTTGATGTCCTGGGTGTTAGCAGTGCACGGTGGTGGCGCGAGTTATGGTTGCTTAGCTTACCATAACTGGCGAATTTCATGGGTTTTTCGGCTTTACTTGGAACCACAACGTCCCTTAAACAAACTTTTTTATTAGCACGCAAACAATATACAAAGATGTAGTGTAAACAGCAAGTTCTCACAGATGGCTTTACACAGAATGTTGCAAAGTAAGCATTTATGCTCGTTCACAGTGAAGGTCAGCTGCTTCCATTTTTTTCTTGCGGCCTGGAGAGGCCCACGACTCCCAGTATAAGGTTATATATTTTTTTTTACCTTGACAGTCAGAGATTGTGCTGAAAAACTTATATCACTTTGAGAAAGATAGTTGGCACACGCGGAGTCGTATTTTGGGACTGCGCTGCACTTGGACAATGGAAAATACAATTATAATGTAAGTAACGCTTTAGATTATTTTATACCGGAATATAATAACAATAGCGTGTCATTAAATCCCGGTCAAGTTGTACTTGTTCGTTCAATGTGGCATATTGTTTTCTATCGCGCACTATCACTGCCAAATTGATCCCCTGTCGTTTAGAGGGGTCTGAAAAAGGCAGACGACACAGGGTGGGTTAATAGAAATAATTTAACCGGTCTGTAGCTGGTCAAGCGCTCTACTCGCTGTGCCACTTCACTGTAGCCGGTCAAGTGGCACAGCGAGTAGAGCGCTCGCTTTGACATTCGTGCACAACTTGCTAATGCAGGTTCGAATCCCGGCACAGCCAAACTCAGCCTTTCATCCTTCTGTTGTCGATAAATGAGCACCACACACTATAGGTAATAATAAGCAGCGCTGAGATACCTGACGGTTCTTAGCACTATATAAATGCGAAAATATTATTATTTTATTATTAACATACTCCGTTGCACTATCTTCGCTAGCAAATAGTTTCACGCCCTAATAAATAAAATGAATATTTTTAATAAAAATCGGCTGGTGAGACTAATTTATGTTTTTTAAAACAGGTGTGTTGCCCCATTTTGCCAATGTCACGATTTTCAGACTCCAGCGGATGGATTTTTCAACTGACAGGTGCAGCTCCATGTAAGCAACTTCATGACCCTCACCATTTTATGGGACAATCGCCAAGGACCAATATGCCCTTACGCAGTACTAGCAGCTAGAAGCAACATACCATCCATTATGGTGGTCTAATGCCTCATTGTTGGAGCAACTTTCCGATTATCAGTGCGACCATTTACTGCTTTTATCATAAACCAACAGCCTATCTACCACAAAGGAACAGCGCATGGCTCAAAATAAACTTTTGCTGATCGACAGCAGAGACAATTGCAAATCGCTGAATATTCACTAAACATTTAATGTGAAATAAATGTACTTTACCAAATGTACAATCCTGCTGTTTACTTTTAAACCACAGTTTCATATTCCGAATTGTGGCTCACTGTGTTCTAAGCTGATCTAACACCCTCTGTACCTCAAAGGAACATCGCGTGGCTCAACATGAACTTTTGCGGATCGACAACAAAGACAAATGCAAATCGGTGAATATTATCTAAACATTTGATGTCAAATAAATGTACTTTACAAAATGTACAATCTTGCTGTTTGCTTTTAAATCACAGTTTCATATTCCGAATTGTGGCGCGCTGTGTTGTGACATAAGGTGTGTTGTCTTCCGGGTTCTGTGTAAAGTCGCGTAGGACTGGAGACAACTGGGCGCGTTTGATGCCGCACCCTGTAACTTCACGGAGAGAGACGGGGAATATGAATGCTTTCATAATGTCAGGCTTAGGGGCGGGAGATATGATTTAGTCTCGCAAAAGCAAGTCAGCCAGGTCAATAGCTCCAGTCATAGGATTATCACATAATGTCGGCGCACACCAGCCTGATTTATCGCTTCTTTAGTGGACAAAATGTCTGGTGAGGCCCATAGGAAATTGTACTATCAGCGGACAAAAGGAGGCTTCGTAGAACACTTTCAACCTGACAACGAACAATACAAACAACGTTCTCAGAACACCCCCATTTTGTGTAATTGCAACTATTTCGGTACTCCGCGAGTGTTCTTAGAACACATTCAACTTGACAGATTACAATACGGGCAGCGTCCTCAGGACACCCCCAGTTTGTGTATTTACGAACATTTAAATACACCGCGAGTGTTTTTAGCTCAATTTTACCTTCCTTGTGAACAAAAAGGACACATACTCCGTCCTCTGAACACCCCACCATTTAGTTTATTTACAAAATGTCAGAACAGCCGTGTTCTCTGCGGACAAATCGAACACAACAAAAACGTATAGCACATAAAAAAAAAACATTGAACCTATCTCATACTCCTCCACCCTCCCCAAACACTCTTACACACCAACACACTCCACTAAATACAAATTTTAATCCAAGTTTCAGTGCGCTGTACGCGGTCGACGGCAAATACAAGATGGCGGGCGCGACAGAAAATCTGACGCACATCACGCCCCACGCCACCCAATCAGCAAACACATCGCATGTCCGCGGACATGACGCAAGCCCATGGGCCAATCGGGGTGCTGTCCGCGGAGCGAACAGGGAAGTCCGTCCGCGAAGCGAACACAAATATCACTAATTTTTTTGCCTTACATTTTGGTCATTTTTTAAAAAACTACTGGATTTACACCAAATTTGCAAAAGCACGCTTTCTGGACCAAGCCGCCACTCCTGCCGCAAATTTGATGTAAATCCGTCCAGCGGTTCGGGCTGTATTCTGTGCTTTTTTCTTATCCATGCTGACTTTAAAATAAAGGTATGTCAGTCTGGACGAACTCTGGTTTTTCTGCCTCTGTATAGAGAGTCATCTTGGCTTTCTCTATTTGTTTTTGGGAGTGCATTCCGCTAACCTTATCCCGTCTCCATCACGGATCGGGTAATGGGTTCTCTTTAAATATATATATATATATATATATGGGACAGCAATTACCTAACAGTGACAATACAATTCAGAAACTAAGCAAAGATATTGAATTTGCTTATAATGATGTATAATAGAAAATGCAGGAAAAAGAACAGTTTTGTTTTGTGCACAGATAGTATTTAAGTTAATAGTTCCCCCTGCAAAGTACGAAAGTACAAATGAGCAATCCTACACAATGTGAGTAATCGGCAGGTATTCAGGAATGAAAAACAATATCTAGAGCTTAAATGCAATCTTCCCTCCCCAAACAAGAGAGAAAACCGTTTTTGGAAAATGACACTTTTAAACTGACAGGGGAAAATTGCTTTGTAAAATAATGCAAAAGGGTGCAAAAATGCTTAATTGGATAGAAATTCTGAGGAAAGCAACACTAAACAGCTCCTAACACACATGAGGTATCATGAGCACATAGCTAAGTACCGTTAAGTACCGCTTGGCCGTGGGACTCTGCGCTCTCAAAAAAGGATTTTTGCAAGGAGTTTTCTACATTTACTACATGAACTCTACGTTTCCCATAAGGTGATTTTGGATTCACCCTGAAGATTTTCAACGGACATAACATTGTGCAGTATTATTTAAGGCCTACTTTCTTATTTGTAGGCTTTCCATCAAGCCCGCGGTGAACATTATGCCCACTTTCAGAGGTAGGCCTATATATTGTGAGTGTGCGCGCACCAGCACGCGCACACCTAGCTAAGTACCGTTAAGTACTGCTTGGCCTCTTAGCCGCGGAGCCTTTTGCATTTTATTGTTTTTGTTGAAGTGACATTAGTGGCATTACAGCTACAGGATTTACTAACGTAAGTGAAACTCTCCTCTACCATCTTGTGCCTAATTGCTTGAGTGCCTGTTTGTTGCAATGAGGAAAGCTGTTGACCGTTTAAATTGTACATTGCTCACTTTAGTGCTCTCATAGAGTCTGCTAATTTTGTGGGTGCTTAAAGGTTTGAGTCTATTTATATCTTTATGTCTTACCTACTCTATACTCAAAAAAGCAACATGCCCGATAATTCAGGACTCCCAAGAGGCACCCCCTGAAAGTCCACTGAATAAACTAAACGTGCGTATCGCACATCGCGAAAAGTAATAACTCTGACTCCGGTCAGTCGAACACCTCCAGTTAATCAAGACATTCAAACGTTTTGTGAAAAAAAAGTAGACACCATGACAGCTAGTCATATCCCACAGTCGCTAGGCTCAACACACGTTAACATCGATTTTGAGCTCGGCAAGAACATGAGAGAACTCACCACAAACATTGGTGCTCCAAAGCAGGACTTTTGGACCAAACCATCTTAACAATACCCCAGACACCGATCAAAAGCATTCAGCACAAAAGGACCTTTTCTATAGTAGAAGAAGAGGTCTCATTGTGTCCAGAGGGTATAGAAGAAATTGAAAAGTGCAAACCGTCTGCTGACATTTCTCTACATGCAAGCATTGGGCATTTAGAAAGCTCTAGGCTTACAAATGTGTCTGATTATAATGCTCCGTGCTCGATGGATTCGACCAGACAGGTCATAGATGACTCGTACATTCAACCAACACCACAATGTTGTTTATCAAGTGGTAAGGGTGGCTATGCATCTGAAAATCTAGCGCTTATTGAGATTAAGTTAGGGGCTGTGAATACTACAATACCCAGCCTCTTCAAACTCTTTCAAGGACTGGATATGAAAATTACTCAACAGTCAGTAAAAATGTATCAGATCTCAGAATGGATGTAAAATATAACACATGATCCAGGGGAGGTGAAATTGAATAAATATATGATAGTGAGACTGGCAGTCACAGAACAAAACCTGGAGCAGATTAACACAGGCTCTGCCTTGGCGATGTCGACGGCCCTTCCAAAGTTTTCAAGGGTTATACGCCCTGTGGAGCCTGGGGATGCTGAAACATAAACATAAATGACTCATGGGTCAGTGTAGAATCACATTCAGATAATATTTGTCTATCGACGGGTGCTGGTCATTTCGATGTCTTCTCCTGGAAGGCGCGTAATAAAAGTCGGAAAAAACCACAAGGAAGAAAAATGAAACCACCAGTACATGAAGCAACTGTAGTGGGGAAGAAAGAAATGACCAACCCAAAGAGTTCCCTAGAATTGGTCACCCGGTCCGCCGAGGTCGCCAATCCTAGAAAGGCCACCCCCGTTGCTGTCCAGCCCTCAGGGGATAGTGCAGGAGCAGCTAAACAAATAAGTCTGGCGATGACTTGCCCAGTTAAAACAGCCCCGTCTTTGCCTGCCATGCACGAACCGCTGAACGACTTAGTACATTTGCTAGACCACAACCTAGGCAACCCTCCTCAGGACCAAAAAGATCAAACCCCAGATTCAAATTCGGGTATGCAAGCCCCTTTGGTAACATCACTTGTAAATAAAAAGAACAGCCCTGCAGTGCATCTGGACCTGGGTTGTAAAGAATCATGACTGCCATAAAAGCAGCAGTTGATGCTTATCTATTACAACGGGTTTTAGAAGCAACTCCACAGGTTTACTTGACCGACATAATACAAGGTTCAAGTCAATCCCAGGAGAATATTAAGCGGATATCTTATGCAGAAAGTGTAAGCAAGGTTGGACTAGATGTTCCCTTAGGAGAAGTGAATATAAAGGCTCCTCAGAGCATAAACATCAACGGGCCCATTGTGAAAAGGTTGGAAGCTGAGTCTAGCTCCAAAAGCAGGAGTGGAGAGAATAGAAACAAAAACAGCTTTCATTCTTTTCACACATCAATCATGAAATGTTGTGATGTTCCTTTTGAGAAATATGACTTATGTCGTTCGAGCATTCTAAATATCTTTGGAGATGTGAGTGCTTTGGAAGATATCAGCTCGAGTGACTTTGACCAAGTCGAATTTCTCCGTGACCAAAATCTATCCATAGTACGGTTGTGGATAAAATCAGGACTACCACGAAACACAATAAGAAAGGCAAAGATGGAGCTCTTCCAGATGGGCTTTCTCATAGCACAAGACCCAGAACGATTGCTTTGAGAAATGGAAGCACTAAGCACTACATTAGAACAAGTCAATACAGATAAACAACCTGAACCAGTCTGCCAATGCCCTTTTTGTAATACGACTACCAAATCCCAGCGAGTGATTGATGCCAAGAGGCAGTTATAACCATCAACTGAGGAAAATAGGAAGGAACTCTCCCTGGCAAGCTGGAATAGAAAGGGGTTTTCACATTTGCAATGGGTGAAAGATAATGCTTTAAATCATTTTGATATCGTGGCTCTGCAGGAAACATGGATGATGCATGTTCCAGTATGGGACCATCATCACCTCGTTCTGTTACCAGCAGCTTCAGCAGCCAAAGGGAGGCCAACTTCAGGGCTTTTGATAACTGTCAAAGCAAGTAAGGGCCTGCAAATCTTCCCTTGGGCCTCTCCAAATACCTTTCTACAGTTGGTTAGAATTACCTATGCAAATCAATCACTGGCTCTAATCAATCTATAACGAAATCCTGCAGGGATTGCAGATGATGCCTTTTACAATGACCTGTCTGGTTTATTGGAAATAATAGCTAATGCCGATAACATCTCTGCCATATTGGTGGTTGGTGATTTAAATCTCAACTGTGTTGATCAGATGAAAGGAAATTTTAAGCAGGGTACTCGAAGATGGATGAATTTCATGGAGGACAAAAACCCAAGAATGGCTAAAGGCTCGATTCAAGGAGATATTCCAGCATGCCATACCTGGGAGAGAGGTAGATCGACGTCAACTATTGACTACATTTATATGAGTGAGGACATTATTTCGGGTGCAACAAAATTTGAAGTTGTTAAACAAACTGCCAGTGATCATCACCTACTATCTTTATACTGGACCACAATAGACCAACAATATACTAAAGAACAAGCATGGTCCAGGCAAACTTTAGTTATAAATAACACTAAAACGCGATTTAGATGGTCTGTCAGTAATTTAGCAGCTATAAATGTAACCCTCATGAAATTCCAATTAATGAATAATTTTGATTCTTATGTAGATATGTTATGTTATGTTAGTTTGCATTTATATAGCGCCTTATATACCATTGGTATGTTCTGAAGACGCTGGTAGGTTGAACGCCCTTGGGAACCGAACTTCGGGTCAGTAGAGAGAGTTGAGAGAGTCCAAAGGTGCGTGTGCGCACCAGGTATGTGTGCAGCTGGTGCGGAATTCATGTAGTAACTGCTTCATAGCGGTAGGTTTGGTGGTTGAGAGATCAGGAGTATGTGTTGGCTCTGGCAGGATTTATCCAGACCGAGTGTGGCTGCCTTAGGCCTGAGGAGAAACGCCTGGCTGGGGGGGTGTAACCAGCAGTGTTTACATAGAGTGATGGGGAGTGAGCGGGAGATGTTGATATGAGAACAGTTATACCGAATGGTGTCATAGTATCTCTGTGTTCTAGTTGAGTGGTGGTGTAAAGAAGAGAATAAGCGTGGGGTGTGGTATGATGGGATATATGCTCTTTCGAATGTTCCCAGTATTCCAAGGCGTATTATGTACATTATGCAATTCTATGCAATCAAGTCCGTTCAGTGCACTTTTATTCGTTTCAGGCATTTGAGATCAGGCGTTTCACTCATCCACTCTGTACGCTCATCCGCTCTGCACGCTCGTCTGCTCCACACACTCATCCGCTCCACACACTCATCCGCTCAAAACACACATCCGCTCCACACACACATCCGCTCCACACACATATCCACTCTGTACGTTCATCCGCTCCACACACTCATCTGCTCCACACCCTCATCTGCTCCACACACACATCCGCTCCATACACACATCCGCTCCACACACACATCCGCTCCACACACGCATCCGCTCCACACACGCATCCGCTCCACACACACGCATCCGCTCCACACACACATATCTGCTCCACCCACATACATCCGCTCCACCCACACACATCTGCTCCACATTCACACATCCGCTCCACACACACACATCCGCTCCACACACTCAGCCGCTCCACGCATTCAGCCGGTCCACACACTCAGCTGGTCCGCACACTCATCTGGTCAACACACTCAACCGCTCCACACACACATCCCCTCCACACACACACATCCGCTCTACGCACACATCCGCTCCACACACACATCCGCTCCACACACTCAGCCGCTCCACACACTCAGCCGCTCAACACACTCAGCCGCTCCACACATTCAGCCGCTGCACACATTCAGCTGGTCCGCACACTCAGCCGGTCCGCACACTCATCCTGTCCGCACACTCATCCGGTCCACACACTCATCCGGTCTACACACTCAGCCGGTCTACACACTCATCCGGTCCACACACTCATCCGGTCAACACACTCAGCCAGTCTACACACTCAGCCGCTCACCACACTCAGCCGCTCCCCACACTCAGCCGCTCTCCACACTCAGCCGCACCCCACACTCAGCCGTTTCCCAATACTCAGCCACTTCCCACATTCAGCTGCTCCCACAATCAGTTGCTCCCACACACAGCTGCTCCCACACTCAGATGCTCCATACAATCGTCTGCTCTCCACACTCGTCCGCTTCCCACAATCATCCGCTTTCCACACTCCATCCGCTCTCCACACTCCATCCGCTTTCCACACTCCATCCGCTCTCCACACTCCATCCGCTCTCCACACTCATCCGCTCACCACACTCATCGGCTTTACACATTCATCCGCTCTGCACACTCATCCGCTCTGCACATTTATCCGCTCTACCTACTCATACGTTCTACACACTCATCCGCTCTACACGCTCATCCGGTCTATACAGTCATTCGTTCTGTATAGTCATCAGTTCTACGCACGTTCATTGTCATTATCAATCATTATCTCCATTTCCGCAGTATGGATCTCCTTACATTCCCAATGATTTATTCTTATTATCTACTTCATTGTTTTGATCTACTTTACTTGTTTAGTTCAGTTTGTCTTTCTAGTTTACATTCGAGTTTATTAGCTGTCAATTTCTCGCTCCCGGTAGTTTGTTGGGTAGGTGTCATTGTGACGCTGATAGTTTGGAAACCGGTTGGTTTTAGGGGAAGAGCCAGGTTTTCAGTAGTTTGTGGAAGGATGCTAGATCCTCAGTTAGGCGGATGTGGGGTGGGAGCGAGTTCCACAGGGTTGGGGCCAGGGTTGAGAATGATGATCCGCCTAACCTGACTTAGTTTGTTTTAGGAATTACTAGGAGGCCAGCTGTGCTCGATCTTAGGGTGCGAGTGGGATGATAAGGTTTTAGTTTGTCTTGAAGATATTGAGGTCCACTTTTATGCAGTACTCGATGGGAGAGGCATAAGGTTTTGAAAGCCACTCTACGGGCTACAGGAAGCCAGTGCAGTGTCTTAAGGGCTGGGGAGACGTGGTCTCTTGGACCGAGCGCAAGTAGCATTTTGGCCGCGGCGTTTTGTGCCCTTTGGAGCTTATTCAGTTGGTAGGCGTGGATTCCAAAGTATAGGGGGTTTGTGTAGTCCAGTCTTGATATAACGATTGATTGGAGTGCAGAGAGTCTGTTGGGAAATGCGAGATATGGAAAGATGCGCCTAAGGGTTTTAAGGTGGTAGTGGCAGGACTTTGAGACATTGTTGACTTGGCGCGAGAGTGTTAGGTCAGAGTCAAGGGTGCATCCAAGATTTTTCACTGAGTTGGAGGGGGTCGGTGAGTTGCCCATGGCGGGTGGCCAGGGTAGTGGGTGCGGAAGAAGTTCGGAGTTGCCGCAAACCATGATTTCCATTTTGGAGGGGTTTAACAAGAGGTGGCTTTGGGTCATCCAGAGTTCTCTGTCAAGGAGGCAGGATGCCAGGTCCAGTCGGGAGTTGGGTTTCGAGTTCAGGAGTTTAAGAATTAGTTGAGTGTCGTCAGCGTAGTTGTAACACAAGATGTTGTGTGAACGAATTATTGGTGGGAGGGTGATCAGGTAGAGATTGAACAGGAGGGCGGATGGCATGCTCCTTGTGGGACTCCCGTGTCGACCGGTTGGGCTTGGGAGGTATAGGTGGAGAGTATCGTTATTTAGTGCCTATCTTTGAGGAATGAAGCTATCCATTTAAGAGCGGTTCCACAAATTCCTATGGAGTGGAGGCGGTCTTGGAGGATTGAGTGATTGATTGTGTCAAAGGCGGTGGATAGGTCGAGAAGGATTAGTGCAGCGCATCCCGCAGAGTCTGCTGTCATCTTAAGGTCATGCCAGATTGAGGTTAGGGTGGTTTCGGTTCCGTGACGGGCTCTGAAACCTGATTGTGCGGGGTCTAGGAAGTTGTTGGCTTCGACAAAGGCATTTAGTCGGCCGTAGGCAGTTCGGTCAATGAGTTTGGCAAGGAAGCTGGTGTTTGAGATGGGGCGGTAGTTTTTGGGCTCGAGAGGGTCAAGTGAAGGTTTTTAATTGGAGGTTTGACATGAACTGTTTTGAATGCGTCAGGAAAGATACCGGAGGAAAGGGAGGCATTTATGATGGATCTTGCGTGTTCTCCTGCGCAGGTTGAAGCAAAAATTTCTTTCAGGGTTGTGGCTGGGCAAAGGTCTAGCGGGGAGCCAGATGGTTTGCGGGCAGATAGAAGTTTGAGAAATTGTTCTGGTGATATTGGACTAAAGGATTCAAACGTTGGATGCGTAGTGGTGAGCAGGTCGGAATGGGGGGAGTATTGTCTGTTCGATGTAGGAGAGCTACTTTGGTGTCTACAGTATTTGTTCTTTCGAGAGCTGTGGTATAAAAGTGGAGGGAGAGTGAGTTGCATAGTGATTGTGAAGGGGTTGGGACGGTCGTGGTGCAAGCGGGGTTGGTGAATTCAGAGATGATTTTGTAGAGTTCTTTGCTCGGATTTTTGCAATGTCGCATTCGGGAGTTGTAGTGGGCTTTTTTTGCTTTTCGGATTTCAGCCTTGTACTGATAAAGGTGTCGGGCCAAGGTGGCCCTGCTCTCCTGGGTTTTGTCTTTCTGCCATTTGCGTTCTAGGTATTTATATAGTTGTTTTGTAGTCTTCAACTCGGGAGTGAACCATTTGGGGAAGAGGCCCCGCCGCTTTGAGGGCTTGCAAGGGGGTGTGTTGAGCCATGAGTCAAAGGCGTCAGGGGTTAGTTGTTTACTGAGTTGGCAGGTTGGTGGTGGAGATTTGAGGAGCGCTTTGGCTAGGTCCGGGACGATAATTAGTTTTTTCAAGCATTTACGTAGATTCGGAAGTTCAGATTCAAGTAGGGGAAGGGGGATGGGTGAGAGAATGGTGAAGGAGAGAATGAAGTGATCGGGGGGGTTTAGATGAATCCGGGTGTTGGAGCTAAAGATGGCATAAAGAGTGTGTCCTTTATAGTGAGTTTGGCCATTTATGTGGGGTTGTAGTTAATGGCGTCTAAACCGTCAACCAGAGAGTGTGTCATAGGGTTGGTGGGGATGTCGAGCCATATGTTGAAATCTCCGAGAAGGGTGAGATTGGGATGGTTTAGTTGGAGGGTGGCAATAGAGTTGCAGAGGTTGTTTGCGAATTGTCTATCGTAGCCAGGGGGCCTGTAGATTATTCGGAAGCTGTGTGAGAGCGAGGCAGAGAGGGATAGTTTAAGGAGGAGAGATTTGCAGGAAGGAACGGAAGGTTGGTTGTTGATGATTGAGGCGTGGAAGAGAGATTTGAAGAGGAATGCTACTCCCCCTCCTCTAGAGGGACGGTTCAGTGGGATGAGGGAGTAGTCTGGGGGGAAGGCTTCATTAGCGATTGGGGAGAAGTCGTCTGAGAACCAAGTTTCGGTGATGAAAACCAGGTCTGGTTTGTCAGAGGCTAGGAGGTCAAAGATGCAGTGTCTATTTTTTTATACAGATCGGGCATTAAATAGGTTGCAGTTCACATCGGCATGTGAGGTTGGTCTCAGAGCTGGAGCGGAAGGGGTGGTGGCAGAGAGAGTGGAAGCTGGAGAGGGGGAAGTGTGTGGTGGGTGATGATCGATGGGAATAGTGGGCAAGCAGAAGTGTTGGCGGGTTTCGGGCAGGATTGGGTGGCTGCGTGTGTTAGGATGATCCGGTCTGGCTATGGGAATTTGAAGGTTGGATATGGGCATTTAGGAGTTTCAGTTGCAGTTGATGAGAAATCGAGGGAGAGGGGTTTCAGGGAGGGTGAAGCCACGGGGGAAGGAGGTGAATGCGGGAATGAGTTGGTGGGTCAAGGCAGGGGAGGCGAAGAGAGCTGAGAGATTGTGGGGGGCCAGGTACGTTTCCTCTTTAGTTTCTTTGTTGCAATTGGAGTGAGAGCGAGGGTAGGGGGATCGGAGGGGGCGAGGGATGCGGCTTCAGTTCTTGCTAGGGCTAGGCATGCAGTTTTTAGGGAGGGGAAAGGGTGCGGTCGTGGGGGGCAGGTGGCCGGGGTTTGAGGACAAGGCGGCGGGTGGATGCATGCAGGGCGGGGGGTGCCAGGTATGATAGTGAGGGGAGCAGGCATGGCTAGCAATGGCTGGTCGTTGGTGGTGTTCATGGGAGGAGTTGTCTTGGGGTGGTCGGCTCGCCATCGTGCCCCTCTGGCTTGGTGTTTGGAAAGATGAAAGGCGAGGGAGTGTTTGGGAAGGGTGGGATGGGAGGGAAGGCAGATTGGGAAGTGGGGGCGGTCCACGGCAGTCGTTTCCGACAGACTGTGGGTTTGTGGGTGCACTCATGCTGGGTAGAAGTTTTTGGTGGATTTAGGAGGGCTTTCTAATTGTGGATCTAAATTCAGGTACACTTCAAAGATCAATTTGCACAGAGATGATATTAGGCTATTTGGTATTATTAGGTACACTTCTAGGTTTCACTGTACTCAGAGGTGTTAGGTCAATCTCTAGATTCAATTTTGTATAGAGGGGATATTAGATTATTAGGTACGCTTCTTAACCTCAATGCTGCCGTGTACACTTCTAATTTGAACTAGGCATAGAGAGACTATTCTGGACACTAGTCAGTTCTAGTACACTTCTAAATGTAACTTTTCTCAGAGAGGCTATTGGGCACACTTCTAAATGCAACTTTCCTCAGAGAGGCTATTGGGCACACTTCTAAATGCAACTTTTCTCAGAGAGGCTATTGGGCGCACTTCTAAATGCAACTTTCTTCAGAGAGGCTATTGGGCACACTTCTAAATTGGACTTTCTCAGAGAGGCTATTGGGCACACTTCTAAAAGCAGCTTTTCTCAGAGAGGCTATTGGGCACACTTCTAAATGCAACTTTCTCAGAGAGGCTATTGGGAACACTTCTAAATGCAACTTTCTCACAGAGGCTATTGGGCACACTTCTAAATGCAACTTTCTCATGGAGGCTATTGGGCACACTTCTAAATGCAACTTTTCTCAGAGAGGCTATTGGGCACGCTTCTAAATGCAACTTTTCTCTGAGAGGCTATTGGTCACAACTACTAGATATACACATAGGCTATATACACATAGGCTATTGGGCACACTTCTAGATGCAACTATCCTCAGAGAGGCTATTGGGCACACTTCTGAATTGGACTTTCTCAGAGAGGCTATTGGGTACAATTCTAAATGCAACTTTTCCCGGAGAGGCTATTGGGCACACTTCTAAATGCATTTTTTCTCAGAGAGGCTATTGGGCACACTTCTAAATGCAACTTTTCTCAGAGAGGCTATTGGCACAACTACTAAATATATACATAGGCTATTGGGCACACTTCTAAATTGGACTTTCTCAGAGAGGCTATTGGGTACACTTCTAAATGCAACTTTTCTCCGAGAGGCTATTGGGCACACTTCTAAATGCAATTTTTCTCAGAGAGGCTATTGGGCACACTTCTAAATGCAACTTTTCTCAGAGAGGCTATTGGGCACACTTCTAAATGCAACTTTTCTCAGAGAGGCTATTGGGCACACTTCTAAATGCAACTTTTCTCAGAGAGGCTATTGGGCACAACTACTAAATATATACATAGGCTATTGGGCACACTTCTAAATTGGGCTTTCTCAGAGGGGCTATTGGGCACTCTTCTTAATGCAATTTTTCTCAGGGGCTATTGGGCACACTTCTAAATGCAACTTTTTTCAGAGAGGCTATTGGGCATACTTCTAAATGTAACTTTTCTCAGAGAGGCTATTGGGCACAACTACTAAATATACACATAGGCTATTGGGCACACTTTTAAATGCAACTTTCTCAGGGAGGCTATTGGGCACAACTACTAAATATACACATAGGCTATTGAGCACACTTCAAAATGCAACTTTCCTCAGGGAGGCTATTCGGCACACTTCTAAATGCAACTTTTCTCAGAGAGGCTATTGGGCACAACTACTAAATATACACATAGGCTATTGGGCACACTTTTAAATGCAACTTTCTCAGGGAGGCTATTGGGCACAACTACTAAATATACACATAGGCTATTGAGCACACTTCAAAATGCAACTTTCCTCAGGGAGGCTATTCGGCACACTTCTAAATGCAACTTTTCTCAGAGAGGCTATTGGGCACAACTACTAAATATACACATAGGCTATTGGGCACACTTCTAAATGCAACTTTTCTCAGAGAGGCTATTGGGCACACTTCTAAATGCAACTTTGTCAGGGAGGCTATTGGGCACACTTCTAAATGCAACTTTTCTCAGAGAGGCCATTTGGCACAACTACTAAATATACACATAGGCTATTGGGCACACTTCTAAATGCAACTTTCTCAGAGAGGCTATTGGGCACACTTCTAAATGCAACTTTCTCAGAGAGGCTATTGGGCACACTTCTAAATGCAACTTTTCTCGGAGAGGCTATTGGGCACACTTGTAAATGCAACTTTCTCAAAGAGGCTATTGGGCACAGCTACGAAATATACACATAGGCTATTGGGCACACTTCTAAATGCAACTTTTCTCAGAGAGGCTATTGGGCACAGCTACTAAATATACACATAGGCTATTGGGCACACTTCTGAAGGCAACACATGTAGAGGACAGAGTTTCCAAATGCAAATATATTGCAGAAATAGTGAATTTACAGTGGTGATGATTTGTTAGATGAGTGGTAGGGTAGTATGGCCTGAAGTAGTTGCTTCTGGCCCCGCCCTTACCACACTTACTTGTCGTTGGCTTCTTGCTTCTCCTGCGGATACCTGCAGATACGATCAGGAGCCGTCCACTGTATGAGCCGTCCTTTGCCTCGGGTCCTTAGCCACAGGGGCTGCATCTTGGATACTTTTAAAAACATCCAGATTGACAACACTAGATGGGGTCAAAAGAACATTCATGGGTTTGATCTTCTCCTTCAACAGACGAAAGCAGCTTTTCGTAAAGAAATCAGAGGGTTGGGTGAACTGCCAGTTGAAGAACTAAATCAAGCCATTAAGTCTGCCATGTGTATATATCGTAATTGGACTCGCGCTAGAAAAGCAACGCTGTTCCAAGTAGACAGTGAGATATTTATGTCTGCTTGTCTGAATAAAAACTCGGCTCAGGTATGGGAACTGCTGAATAAATGTACATCAAATAGCCAAGTGGTACATCAAATAAATGGGGTATCAGAAGTGCAATGGCTCACAAGCTTTACTCAATTATATGCTGACGAACGATTCCCTCTATTTAACTATACAAACAAAACCTCTTCAGGTTGGTAGTTAGAATGTTCAAAAGATATTTTAGAGGAATTTATTTGGAAATCATCCTCGTCTCGAGCTGAAGGCCCCAATGGACTGACCAATTATATGTTCAAACAGAATCCCAAACAGTGGGCAACTTTCCTCAATAATACCTTCCAACACATTTTGCATACGCAAAATCTGCCTAGTTCGTGGCGCTCTTCGCTTATCGTGCCGATTTTTAAAAAGGGCGACCGCGGAGCGCCCACGAGCTATCGTCCAATTACGTTGCTTGATGACCCGGAAATCTTTTTGTTCGGTTGGTATTAAGAGACTTCAATTGATGGACGCTTCAAGCAAAGCAGCGTGATCCAAATCAGACTGGTTTTGTGGTGGGAATGGGCACCGCCGTTAATCTCCTTGCACTTAATGCCCTCAAAGCACAGGCTCACTTAACAAAACAGCCAATATATTTTGCCTTTGTTGACCTGCATTCCGCCTTTGACTCAGTATCAAGGACAATGCTCATGACAAAACTAATAGAGGCAGAGTGTCCAGCATCTTTATGCGACATTATATATGCCCTACACTCAGAAACCTCTATACAGGTACGTTAAATACTATGGGCCTATTGTCATCTACCATTGCAACGTCAAGATGGTTGAAGCAGGGATGTATCCTAGCTTTAGCCCTCTTTAAGTTTTTCATTAATGATGTCAAAACAGCCTTTGTTGGTGTGAGGCCAGAATCTCCAAAATTGAACTGCTTGGAAGTTAAAGCTCTGTGGTAGGCTGATGAATTGGTGCTAGTTTCCAATACTCCTGTTGGTTACAAAAATTGCTGACTGCATTGGGTGCTTACTTCAGTTGTAATGAATTGGTTGTTAACTTGAAAAAGTCTCAAATTGTGCTTTATGCTTCAAAAATGACATTGAGAAATAAGATGGATTGGCAAATTGAGAATTTAAGTGTTGAAGTGGTGCCTAATTATATATATTCGGGTCTGATTTTTGATGGGCATCCTTCTGCTAAGTCTCAATTGCAAAAGACTGAACAGAAGGTATCCTCAGCCATATCGCAGACAAGACTAATTTAAAAATATGGTACATTTCCTATCCAATCTGCGATAAGGTACTGGATCCAAAATGAATACCCACGCTCCTCTATGGTTTGGAAACCAAAACATTTGTACCCAGATCACTTACTTCAATAAGTTGGCATCAAAATTTTGGCGGTCAGTACTACACCTACCACAAGGTGCACCGGGTGCATGGCTGCGATATGAGCTCGAGCTAACATCCCTGGCGGCCATGTCCAATTGGCATATGTGGGCCTTGTTCCGGAAATGTTTACTTTCAGCCAGAATGGAACTACTTTAGCGATCATATCACATTATATGTTGTCCTCCGAACATGATTTTGCACGAAACTGGTCTACCAATGTCATTTCTGTCATGGCTAATGCAGATATAACAATTGATGTTCTTGTTTCGAATCCAGATTGTGCTAAAGCAAAAATATATATGATGGCCTGGATAGACACAAGAGCTACATGCCTTAAATATAGAGAGATTAATAACCTCTGGTTTGGCCCAAAGAGACTTAGAGACATAGGGGGTCATTCCGAGTTGGGTGGTAAGGGAAAAACAATGCCGGTAAAGGACTACTGGCATCGTTTCCCGTTTCGGCCCATTCTGACCCACCAGACCGTTATTTACGGTGCCGTAAAGTACAAGGCCGTAAATAGCGGTTTAGTGGCGCGCGCCCGACACGCCATGCCGGAATTAGCGGCATGGCGTAAAACCGGAGCTGATTCCAAGTAAAGCGGACATGGAAAAAACGGCCTCCACAAGACCGCAAAGTACCTTACCGCCATGGAGTAAATACCGGCATCACCGAGAAGGTGTAAAGAACCCTGAGCAGTGTTTCCAAGAGGAACAGGTGCACTCAATCAGCACAGGTGGAGGCAATGGAGTCTGGCACAGCACAAAAGGAGCACACCCACACACCACACCCCCTCCCACACCAAGATGATACCAATTGTAGCAGCATTCCTGGAGCTGGAGGCCCTGCTTGCAAGGCAGCAACTACAACAATAGCAACAACAACAACAACAACACAGCCCCCACCACAGAGGATACACAGGAGGAGAAGGAGGGTGAGACAGGCCCAGCATGCCCTACCGGTGCAGCCACCATTACCACGCCGGCAGCCCCCAATCCCCCGCATCAGAGCCACCCCCTTCAACCTCACACCAGAGCAGATCCACACCCTGTACCGGCTTGACTGGGACACCATTACCACCATATTGGACCTGATACATGACGATATAGTGAGCCGCATAGAAATCAGCACTGCCATCCCCCCTCTACTGAAGGTAGTGTCTGTGCTCCACTTCCTTGCCACAGGCACCTACCAGCATACAGTGGGGCACATGCATGGCATTTCACAGCCCATATTTTCCCGGATACTCAACCAAGTGCTGGATGCCCTCCTCACCCACACAAGGGACTACATATCCCTACCCCAGACTCCCCAGGAGATATATGAAACCAAAGTTGCCTTCCATGCACTGGCAGGCATGCCAAATTGCATAGGTGCCCTCGACTGCACCCACGTTGAATTGATGGTCCCGCATGCCATGGAGGTGCCGTATCGCAACCGCAAGCAATACCACTCCATCAACGTCCAGATGGTGTGTAATGCCAGTAAAGCCATCACACATTGCAATGCCCAATACCCCGGATCAACTCATGACTCCTTGGTCCTGCGGAACTCAACACTACCACGCTACATGGAGCGACATGCTGGACGACGTGCCTGGCTGCTTGGTGAGTAACCTGAATGGGCCATGGCAGTGCATTGGGGCTGTGAGTAGGTTGCCTGCATACTCCACCTGGGTGGTAAAGGGGGGGATGCATACTCCACCTGGGTGGGAATGTTCACGCCAGTGCACAATGTTCACCTCACAGCACACTGTGCCCCAAGGCAAGTGACATGCCACATGACCACATAACCACACAGTGATGAATTTGAGTTGACACCTAACACTACATGACTAACAGGAAACCTGGCCAGATACCACAACACCTGCACCACTCATCGGCGGACCTTACACACCGTAACGGCATCCTGCACCATGCAGTGCAATGTCGCTGACTCCTGCATCTCAACACACAGGACAGTCATCCCTGGGAGTGCATAGAAGTGAGTCTAACAGGGATCCTACAGCGTGTCACTGGTCCTGCACCCCCATAGGATTGCTGCAAGTCACCATGTTAGGGATCCATGCAGAGTGACGAGTATGCTACCAAATACAGCCAACACCCCCTTTCACCAAGTCTCGCACAAGACACCAATGAATGCAGTCCAACACTGCTGCATGCATATACGATGCACATGCAACACGACGTGAGTGCACACCTGTAACGCTCACCTGATTCCCACGGAGGCGCAGGTCTGGCTTCGAGTGCTGATGCTTCTTCAATGGTGAAGCGCAGGACTCTGAAGATGGACAGGAAGGGCCCCTCTACTCTGGCTTCTCTGGCTCGCAGGAATATTCCCCTGTGCGTGAAAAGGGAGTATCACCTACTGACTGAGTTATGCTCAAGCCTCCCACTCTCTTCCAACCCTCCACGATACCCTTCCACGATTCCCCGTGAAGTCTCACCTTAGGGTCAGGAAGGATGAGCTCTCCATCCTGCTTCTGATGCAGGGGCGCGTTGAAACCCCGTTACTTCACTGGATTGAGGATTGATGGGAGTTCAGGTAGGCTTGACTATTCAGGTAAGGCGCTGTAAAAGTTCTGCTGCAAGTTCAAAAGTCCAAGCTTAAAAATAATGTTCATTGTCGTGTTGCAGCAAGCGCTAATGCTTATGTCTTTTTCCCCTTAGGAGCCGGGGTTCGGAATGCCGGAGATATGGCGCCGACCCGAAGTGAAACGTGCAGTTCCAGTAAATGACAGGTAAGTTCTGGATGAGCGCTCGGGTAATGTCTTTGCATTCGCTCATTCAATGTCTTTGTCTTTTTTACCCATAGGGGTCGGGGTCCGGAAAATGCCGGAAGCGGCAAGACCCGAAATGAAATGGGAATGACCCAACAGGTAAGTCTTAGAAGGAAACTGAGCTTTTCCTATTCCTTTCCTTCTCTCACCTTGTTCTTGTCTTTTTCTCTCTAGGCTCTGGGAAGTGGCTGTGGATCCGGATGATCGCTGCTGAAGATGGAGGCGTCCAGGATAGGTGAGAGAAATGCAGCGCTGCAGCGATCGTAGCGAAATGCTTTTAAAAATGAAGTCTTCCTTTTCAGGATCGTCGGTGTGATGTCTCCGTGGTGCTGATTTAGCAGGTAAGGTCTTTTGTCTCCCTTTGCAGGTGACCCAGGATACTGACAGGCGTGGCTGAGGTCCAGATGCAGGAGCTGACACGGTGAGCGTCCAGCTGCGAGGAGCAGAACAACGCGAAGCGTGAGTTGCTGATCGGGTGTGGTTTAAATAGCTTTGGAAGGATTTCCAAGTGTGTATCCTTCCACCGATCAGGTATGTATCCTTCCCCGACCACACCCGGGTGGAAAGTAGTCCCACAGGTAAAGTAGTTCCATTCAGGCCTCAAGAGGGCGTGGATGTAGCAGCATGGTCTGCATCAGGTAAGTGCACATTAAAACACTTGAACACATGTCTAGCTTTATGAGCCTGGCGCCTAAGGCGCCAGGACAGGGGTCCAACATGAGCCTGGCGCCTAAGGCGCCAGGACTGCGTCCAAAGGGCCCCAGTTTGGGCCCGCTGGCACTCCCCTGGGGGAAATGATGCCTGCCTCTGGGGTTGCTGGGTCGGACCTGGCTCCTTGGAGGTAGGCATCATGACAGTACACCCCCTCAAGGCCCCTCCCAAGGTTCTTTCCTCCGGGGGTTTTGGCTTGTTCAGAAATCTCCGGTGAAACCTTTGTACTAATCGAGGTGCGTGGACATGGTTACTAGGCTCCCACGATCTCTCCTGAGGTCCATATCCCTTCCAGTCAACAAGATAGAAGAGTTTCGACTTTACCACCTTGGAGTCTAAAATGTCTTTAACTTAGAATTCTAATTCCCCTTCAATTTGAACTGGATCTGGAGGCTTGGACAATCGGGTTCCTGGTTGTACTGGCTTCAAAAATGATGCATGAAAAACTGGATGAATACACATGTTGGACGGTAGATCCAGTTTAAAGGCCACTGGGTTGATTATAGCCTTGATGGGATAAGGTCCTATGAATCTGGGATTGAAGGTTTGCGGGCCCTTGAGGGGTAAATGTTTAGTTGCTAGCCATACCTGGTCTCCTACTTGGTAAGGAGGAGTTTTACTTCGGTGCAAATCAGCGTTTTCTTTATACTTTTTCTTGGCTTGCTGTAAATGACTTGCAGCTTCTTTGAAGGCTCGGGTTATTGTGGAATGCAGATGATTTACTGCGGGCATTTCCAGGGTCAGAGGTGGATCTAGGTCAGAGGTCCGAGGATAGTGACCATACAAAGTATAAAAAGGGGTTTGTCCGGTTCCAGAATGCACTAAGTTGTTGTATGCATATTCTGCGATCCAAAGAATGTCTTTCCAATTCAACTCAGATTGGTGTAACATGCACCGAAGATATTGCTTGAGAGTCTGATTGGTTCTCTCGGTTTGTCCGTCGGTCTGGGGGTGGTGGCTGGTGGATTACCGCACATCTATTTGTGCTAATCGGCAACACTTCTTCCAAAAATGGGAGATAAATTGACTTCCACGATCCGAGACTAATACGGAAGGGAAACCATGTATGCGAACTATATTCTCCAGGAATTCCTTGGCCAAGGTGGAAGCTGAAGGCAAACCTTTTAAAGGGATGAAGTGGGCCATTTTGGAGAATAGGTCCACAATTACAAGGATTGTGTTGTAACCAGCACAAGGAGGCAGGTCGGTTATAAAGTCCATTGACAGGGTGTGCCATGGTGCCGGTGGAATATCCAAGGGTTGAAGTAGGCCGGCTGGCCTTTTCTTTTGAGCTTTGTTTTGGGCGCAAATTCCGCAAGACAGAACAAAAGACTTTATGTCTTTTCTCCAAGAAGGCCACCAGAAGTGGCGTTTGATTTTTTCCTCCGTTTTAGCGATACCAGGGTGTCCTTCCAAAAAAGATTCATGATGATGGGCAATAACAAGTTCTTGCAATTCTTTACTTGGCAGAAACAACCTCTCCTGGAAGTAGGGTAAGTCATCCTTAACGGTGTAATGAGGACCCTTTTGACTCCATTCCAGTAAGGTTGAAGAGTCTAGAAGTTGTTTTACTTGCGTTTGGATGTCCTCAATAGTTTGCAATGAAGTTAAGCCTAAGATTCTTTGCTCAGGTATGATGGGCACAGGTTCTAAGCTCGAATTAGGTTCTTCCATGCCAATCCGGGATAAGGCGTCTGCTTTTCCATTCTTGCAGCCAGGGCGATAGGTAATTACAAAATCAAATTCCGCAAAGAATAGAGCCCATCGGAGTTGTCGTGAAGATTGAGCTTTGGCCGTCTTTAAATACTGTAAGTTTCTGTGGTCCGTAATTACGGTGATAGTGTGTCTTGCCCCGAGAAGGTAGTGACGCCAAGCCTTGAAAGCAGATTTGATGGCCAGTAACTCTTTATCGGTAATTGCGTAGTTGATTTCAGGAGGAGAACATTTTCTGGACCAAAATGCCACTGGGTGTAGTTGGTTCGTTTTTTGGTCTCTTTGCGACAGGACAGCTCCCATGGCCGAACTGGATGCGTCGGTTTCCACAATGTACGGGAGATCTGGGTGCGGGTGCTTCAATACAGGTGCAGAGGTGAATTTGGTTTTCAGGTCCTGAAAGGCTTGTTCGGCCTCAAGAGTCCATTCGAAGCGTTTGTTTTTCATTAGGAGAGCTGTGATGGGTTGGACTGTTCGGGAAAATTCCGGGATGAATCTTCGATAGAAATTGGCAAAGCCGAGCATGCTCTGAACTCCCTTCACTGAGCTAGGAGATGGCCATTTGAGGATGGTGTCCACCTTTCGCGAGTCCATTCGGACTCCTTGAGGTGTCAGGATGAATCCAAGAAACTCAACTTCTGTGGTATGAAAAACGCATTTTTCGAGTTTTGCAAATAGTCTGTGCTGGCGCAATTTCTCAAGAACTGCCCTAACATGTTTTCTGTGCTCAGATTCTGAAGAAGAGTACACCAGGATGTCGTCAATGTAAACAATGACACAGACATCGATAAGTTCCCGAAGAACATCATTCATAAAGTACTGAAAGGCGGCAGGTGCATTGCACAAACCGAAGGGCATCACTTGATATTCGAAGAGCCCAAACTTGGTGCGGAATGCAGTCTTCCATTTGTCGCCTTCTTTTATACGCACCAGGTGATAAGCTCCTCGGAGATCTAACTTGGTGTACACACAAGCGTCTTTCACCTGGTCGATAAGCTCAGGGATCAAGGGCAGAGGATAACGATTCTTAATCGTTATTTGATTTAGGGCGCGATAGTCTATACACGTTCTAAGGTCGCCCTCTTTTTTCGGCACGAAGAACAGAGCTGAAGAGACAGGAGACTTGGACGGGCGAATAAAACCATTGGCTAGGTACTGATCTAAATACTGACGCAAATGCAGGTTCTCAGGTTCCGTAAGAGCATAAATCCTACTACAAGGTAGTTGAGCATTTGGTACCAGATCGATTTGGCAATCATAAGACCGATGGGGAGGTAACGTGTTAGCCTGTTCTTTCTGAAAAACGTCTTGGAATTTTTGGTATTCTGACGGTAACTGTACAGGGGTGGAAGTTGCTGAGGCTAGACCCATAGCTGGATTTCTTGGATAACAAGTTGGTTCACAATCAGGAAAACTTATCATCTTTGCTCGCCAGTCAATTCTGGGATTATGTGTTTCTAACCAAGGAATTCCAAGAATTACTTGAAATTGTGGGGCCTTGATCACATCAAACACGATTGCTTCCCGATGTCCATCCTGACCCACCAGTGTCACTTCAACAGTGGAATGCGTTACAGGCCTGAGGCTATTTCGGTTCCATCTACTGTAGTAATGACATCTTGGGTTACTTTCGGGCGGAGAGGAAGCTTAATCCTGGAAGCCAATTCACGGTCTATGTAATTTCCAATAGCTCCACTGTCGATGTATGCTTTTATAGCATGCAACTGCTGAGGCTGTTTTGGGTCCACGAGTACCATTGGCATGACAAAATGCGAGGTCAAAGAGTTAGTTTTCAAGCTCGGCAAGCGGACCCATACGCTTGTCGGGCTAGGTCGTTTCCCGAATCAGGTGTCAATAATTCATTATCAGTAGCTCCAACCACCTTCTTAGGTGGTTTAACTGGACAATTTCGAAGAAAGTGACCGGAGGTCCCGCAATACAGACAAAGTTGCATTTGCCGCCTTCTCTCTCGTTCTTTCTGCGTTAATGGTCCTTTAACATCACCGATTTGCATAGGTTCGGATACGTCGGTACTCTTGGAGTTAGCGTGGGTTTTGATCGGTATTCGGGTTTCGTACTTGAACCGATCTGCTTTTCTATTTTGAAGTCTGTGATCAAGTTGAACCACCAAGTGTAGGTAGTCTGCGCAGACCTGGGGTGGGTTTACTATCTGAGCTAGAACATCCTTAAGCTCTCCGCGCAGGCCTCGATGAAACAATGTGATCCTTTTGTTTTCTGGCCATCCAGTTTCCACAACCAGTCTGTTAAAGGTGGCAATGTAGGGCAGAGGATCCAGATTACCTTGTCGTAAGGATAGCAGTTCGTTATCAAGGGCCTGTCCTTGAGAGTGTCGAGCGAACAATCTTTCCATGCTGGCCTGGAAGGCCTGAATATTCTGGAGAATGGGATTATCCTGATTTACCAATGGAATAGACCAATCGGCAGCACTGCCACTGAGGTAAGATAGTATAAAGGCTACCTTGGTCTGGTCATTAGGGAAGGCTCCGGGTCTGCATAGAAAGTGTAAACGACATTGGTTCATAAAGACGGCATATTTCTTGGGATCCCCCGCAAAACGTTCAGGCGGGGCCAAAGGCATGTGTCCAGGTAGATTGATTTGTACCGGGTCATTCAAACCCATTGATATGGAAATGTCTCCGGAATTAGGTAAAGGAGTGTGCCCTGCCTGGGCCTGTAATAACCTTTTGGCTAGGTCATCTGTTCTTTCCTTGGATAAGATCAGTTCTCTTTTGAGAGCGTTAGTCTCCTGGCGGGCTGAGTGCACCTCTGCCCGTAATTCCCCCAAAAGCTGGGCCAGCTGGTCAGTCTCGGAAGTCTCCATAGCGCCCGGGTGGGAAATTGTGGGTAGGCTTCGCGTTCTGTAACGCTCACCTGATTCCCACGGAGGGGCAGGTCTGGCTTCGAGTGCTGATGCTTCTTCAATGGTGAAGCGCAGGACTCTGAAGATGGACAGGAAGGGCCCCTCTACTCTGGCTTCTCTGGCTCGCAGGAATATTCCCCTGTGCGTGAAAATGGAGTATTACCTACTGGCTGAGTTATGCTCAAGCCTCCCACTCTCTTCCAACCCTCCACGATACCCTTCCACGATTCCCCGTGAAGTCTCACCTTAGGGTCAGGAAGGATGAGCTCTGCATCCTGCTTCTGATGCAGGGGCGCATTGAAACCCAGTTACTTCACTGGATTGAGGATTGATGGGAGTTCAAGTAGGCTTGACTATTCAGCTAAGGCGCTGTAAAAGTTCTGCTGCAAGTTCAAAAGTCCAAGCTTAAAAATAATGTTCATTGTCGTTTTGCAGCAAGCGCTAATGCTTATGTCTTTTTCCCCTTAGGGGCTGGGATTCGGAATGCCAGAGATATGGCGCCGACCCGAAGTGAAACGTGCCGTTCCAGTAAATGACAGGTAAGTTCTGGATGAGCACTCGGGTAATGTCTTTGCATTCGCTCATTCAATGTCTTTGTCTTTTTTCCCCATAGGGGCCGGGGTCCGGAAAATGCCTGGAAGCGGCAAGACCCGAAATGAAATGGGAATGACCCAACAGGTAAGTCTTAGAAGGAAACTGAGCCTTTCCTATTCCTTTCCTTCTCTCACCTTGTTCTTGTCTTTTTCTCTCTAGGCTCTGGGAAGTGGCTGTGGATCCGGATGATCGCTGCTGAAGATGGAGGCGTCCAGGATAGGTGAGAGAAATGCAGCGCTGCAGCGATCGTAGCGAAATGCTTTTAAAAATGATGTCTTCCTTTTCAGGATCGTCGGTGTGATGTCTCCGTGGTGCTGATTTAGCAGGTAAGGTCTTTTGTTTCCCTTTGCAGGTGATCCAGGATACTGACAGGCGTGGCTGAGGTCCAAATGCAGGAGCTGTCACGGTGAGCGTCCAGCTGCGAGGAGCAGAACAACGCGAAGCGTGAGTTGCTGATCGGGTGTGGTTTAAATAGCTTTGGAAGGAGTTCCAAGTGTGTATCCTTCCACCGATCAGGTATGTATCCTTCCCCGACCACACCCGGGTGGAAAGTAGTCCCACAGGTAAAGTAGTTCCATTCAGGCCTCAAGAGGGCCTGGATGTAGCAGCATGGTCTGCATCAGGTAAGTGCACATTAAAACACTTGAACACATGTCTAGCTTTATGAGCCTGGCGCCTAAGGCGCCAGGACAGGGGTCCAACATGAGCCTGGCGCTTAAGGCGCCAGGACTGCGTCCAAAGGGCCCCAGTTTGGGCCCGCTGGCACTCCCCTGGGGGAAATGATGCCTGCCTCTGGGGTTGCTGGGTCGGACCTGGCTCCTTGGAGGTAGGCATCATGACAACACCATGACTCATCAGTGAGAAGCTACCCCCTCCATCATTCCATTGCACATGACACATAGCCGGTCCAGTAATGGGGTGACTGTATCCTGGAACATGTGTGTATGGCCAGTAATCACCTGCGGCCATGTAAGACTAGTACAAATCTCCACCATGAATGCACAAACACTTACCTTCATTCCACTCTCATGTAGGTGATGCTGGCTACCCTTTGAAGCCGTGGCTCATGACCCCGGTCCGCAACCCACAGAACAGGCTCGAGGAGGACTACAATAGATCCCATACCCGTACACGGGTGGTGATAGAGCAGACCTTCAGCCTGTTGAAGGCACGATTTTGTTGCCTCAGCCGGTCAGGTGGGGCACTCATCTACAGCCATGAGAAGGCGTCCAAGATCACCATGGCATGTGTAATGCTGCACAACATGTGCATCCGTCGGAACGTGCCACTGCCCCCTGACGTGGAACTGCTACCACTAGATGATGATGAGGGGGAGGAGGAAGGAATGGCAGGACAGCATCACGGTGCCGATGCACAGGAGGGACGTTCAGTGCGGCAATCATTGATTGGACAATATTTCTGACTCACAAGTCAGCTGAGGGTGTGAGGATAACAGGACATTGGGCACTGGGTGTGGGGATACATGTACACCATGCACTGTGCGACATTAAAAGACACATGCACAATGATCAATGTCCACTCTGTTTTTTAGGGATGATCAACCAGTGTATTTAACAATAATGTAGAAACGTGTACAACAAAACCTCCACCCTCACCCACCTCCCCCTCCCCCCAACTCCCACACACACCCTGACCCCCCTCTCCCCAACTCCCACACACACCCTGACCCCCCTCCCCCCAACTCCCACACACACCCTGACCCCTCCTCCCCCCAACTCCCACACACACCCTCACCCCCTTCACCTCCCCCCGCAACAACCCCACAATAGTCCCATCAGTGCAACATAGGCCACATGTGTGTGGCAGTATGGTCAATGTGCACTTCCAGAGCCAGGGGCATCCATGTTGTGGCGGCGCAATGTACGCAGTGACCGACGGACAGGGCTGGTCTGCGTGGAGGAGCTTTGGGAGGGTGGGTACTCCCACTGGGGCTGTGGTCTGGGGGGTGCTGCCTCCAGGGCATCTGCGATCTCGCCCAGCACCTCACAGAGCCGGTTTGTGCTGGCTGTGATCACCTCGCCCAGAGCCTGAAGGTCATTGTTCCACTCCGACCTAGATTCGCGGTTGTCCCGGATAAAGTCCTCAATCAGGCCTGTGAGGTGCTGGGAGCGCACTGCATCCATGGCCGGTGTGGCCAATGTGCTTGGCAGGCTTGGTGTAGAGCCTGCAGCCCTTTCGGGACTTTCTGCAGGGGAGGTGGATCCAGGACAGGCAGGTGGTACTCCTTGGCCTGTGAGCCCTGGGGTGTCACTCTCCCCGGAGTCGCTGTGCGCCACCTGGCTGTAGGATGGAGTGTCTGGGCTATGTCCAATGTCATTGGGGTCCTCCACGTTGGAAACGGAAATTAATGTGGGGCTATCTGGCACATCGAGGAGGCACATGGCAGCATTCTCCCCTGCCACACTGGACTCCTCAGAGTGCACCGTGGGGCATGTCTCCGGCGGCACTGCAGGCATGGGTATGGGTGCGGGTGGGAGTTGTGCACCCTCCATGGGGGTTGATGGAGCAGGTTTTGTTGCCTGTGTTTTCTTCCTTCTTGCAGGTATACGGTGTCCCCTGGCTGTGCTCCTGGAGGTACAGGGCTGGGTGGCTTCCTGTTCCTCACTTTCATGCCCGCTGC
The DNA here is from genome assembly GCF_040938575.1 of Ambystoma mexicanum. Classification (NCBI taxonomy): domain Eukaryota; kingdom Metazoa; phylum Chordata; class Amphibia; order Caudata; family Ambystomatidae; genus Ambystoma; species Ambystoma mexicanum. The sequence goes on along the minus strand of NC_090935.1, from coordinate 1,076,938,324 downwards.
CTGTGGGGGGGAAGAGAGAGATGGCATGAGCAATGATTTGGGGGTCAGCATTTCTTCAAGCCTATGGTATAACAATGGTATTGCAGCATTTTGTTGACATTTGGGTGGTGAGTGGGACAGTGATCTGGGCTTGGATGGCAAATGCATGCAGATGTCTGGGTCACTCATGTTGGCGGAGTACTGTGCTGACTCACATTGACTGCCTCTTTCTGGGTTGGAGCCTTGCACCTGACATCAGCCTGGGTCCCACTTGTTACGGCATGATTTCATTGGGGGGAGCCGGGGGGGTTCCCATACGTGATGTGACAGCTTGCCCAGCCCTTGGCGGTGCCTTACATTGGGAATGCATTTACTGTCTTGACTCATGACACTCACCTCCATCAGCGGATGACGGAGCACCGCACTCCATTTCGCCAACCCCTTCTATGGCTTCTGTGCCCATCATGTCCTCACACGTTTGCTCCCAGGGCATGATCTTGATGGGAGAAGCTGGGCCTCCTCCTGTCTCCAGGACCTGGGTTCGGTTGGCCGATAGGATGGCCCGCATCCTGAGACGGAGGTCATCCCACCGTTTCCTGCAGTCCTTCGTGGTGCGGGGGGTGTTTCCTACGGCGCTCACTCTCTGTGCAACCAAGTCCCAGATCTCCTTCTTCCTGACAACGGTGGGCCTATGCATGTCACTGCTGAATACTATCTCAGCATGTTCGTGCAAAGTGTCCACCAGGACCTGGAGCTCGTCCTGCGTAAAACGCTCCTTCCTTATGCGGGCGGCACCTTTTTTCAGTGCTTTCGGCATGATGCTGGTCTCTAATGGCTATTTTCCAGATCCAAATATGCCTCCGGGTCCTGTATGAAGCGGATGGCAATGGATTGTGTTTTTAAAGATGGGCGCCGCGCTCCTTCCCGTTCCTGTGCGATGACGTAATTTCCGTATCCGTTAATTAGCGGTGACTGTAATTTACGGTATCCGTAAATTACGGTCACCGCTAATTACGGATGGCGAAGCTTCGATGGCGGTGTTGTAAAGAACGTCTCGCTTCATGCCGCTAAGCGGTTTAACGGGCCCTTTAGCGGTATGCCGCTAGGGGATTTACCGGCATGGCGGAAAGCTCGTGCCTGCGAAGTCGGAATAGCCTGTAAATAGCGGCATGGTACCAGATCGGACTCGGTCTTTCCGCCATGCCAGTAAAAACCAATACTTACCGCCAACCTCGGAATGAGGCCCATAGAACCATATTTATGTAGAGCTCCGAGCCCACAGATGAGAAGCACAATATTATGAGTAAGTCTTAATCTATGGCCAACACGTGATGTACAGGCTTGTAGGAAATTGATTAATGCTGCAGATAACTACTGTAGGTTTTGTAATGATCACCAAACTAAGGAGACTCTGGAACACTTAATAGTAGAATGCCAAATGCTTATGGGCCTACAACAAACTCACTTTGTTAAACATATGGCCAGTGGCGGCTGGTGACTTTGAAAGCTGGTGGGGTGTAAATGTCTTGTTTTGGATTTTTGAGCGAACGCAGCGAGTGAGCCCAACTCACCCAAAGCGGGGTGCGGGAGGGTTCTCTCCCGTGAGAAATGTTTTGAAAAATGGTTTCCAAAATGTGCAATTTACTGTCCAAACCCACAGAAATATGACTTCAAAAGTATTAGGTTTTACATACTAATGGTGGTACATTACTAGTGTGCAAGTGTGATGGTGTATTTGCAGCAGCTCGTACTTAAGAATAGCTGGTGACACAACATAGTACCAGCTATTCCCAAATACAAGCTTGTATGCATAAAGCAATTCATTTCATAGATAACCAGTAATGATGGAAAAATATCATTTTGTCGTGCTGACGCTTTTAAAAACAGTTTCCAAATGGACAAAAAGTTTGCTTCTGTTTGACCCATATGCAGGTTTTTTTTTCGAATGATGTTTTATGACTTTCCATTTTCACATGCCACAATCTCAGCTAGCCAGACATACCATTTTTTTGTCTGTAGTGTACTGTTCATCTGATTTCCCCCACAACTTTGGTCCCCAAAAACGTAGCCTTCTTTTCTAATTTCTTTTTAAAGCTGAGCACACAACCCTCCAAAAGACTCATGCTAGCTCACCTTGCTTGTTGTTCTGAAGAATGGTCACTGCTTTAGTTTCACAATTAACCTGGACTGGTTGGATTTATTCATGCTACAAAGAGAATGATCTACAAAGAGAATGATCTACAAAGAGAAATCGAGAGACTGATCTGAGAAAGGGCAACATAGCCTCAGAGCAGTATGAAAGTGGTTTCAGATGTGCAGGAGAGAGTTAACTGCTTGGAACATTGAAGCTGCACCAACATAGTCTCATTACAATGTGTAAAGAAGTTAGATACCCCCCACACAAGTTAGTTTGTCTTTCCTCCTAAGCCTCTGAGTTACCTGCTCTCCCTACATTTGAAGTGTTATCCCCTTCCCCACTGAAATGTGTTGCCTAATAACTTATATGTTATCCTAAACTCCCCCTTGTGCATTTTACAGCTTTGGTTGTAATATTTTTGTATGCACTAACTACCATCGAATAGCATACCTTCACTTAAGTAACAGGGAAGAGGAGTGCTTGCAGATGATGTATTGCCGTTCCAACATTAATCCATGCACGGTCAGAGTTATGGTTTATAACAGCAACCAGAATTACTGAATTAATATTGAAAAGGCAAGAATGCATTTGTGGCATAAACATCCAGGCTTGGCTCTGCCCGAGATTACCATAAATTCGAGTTGTTTTCCAGCTCCATGTGTACAAAGTCTGGAACGACAAAGACCTTGGCGCCTTTGGGAGGTTTGGGTCACTCAGCTCAGCCACTATCGAGAACACCAGCCGTCCCACCTTTTCTGGAATGAATAGCAGTCTACGCTATTGACGTGGGTGAATCCATCAGTGGAAAGGATTTAAACCTGCCAGGCAATCGGCACAGTTCGATAAAAACATGTTGTGGCTGTGTTCAACAGCTGTATTAACCGCCGCGTGGCACTATCAGAATGCACAGCTGCCCTTGTGGCTTAGCACAAAGGATTTGAGCTGTTGTTATCCGCAAGAAAACACAGGTCTGCCGAAACCGTTGTGACACTGCTGAGCAATACCTTCAAGCGAACGTGATTAGCCGCACTTTTCTAAGAAGCATGTTAGCATATTCTTCTTGGAAAAGTGTGGCTAATTTGCCTCAAACTTCACTTAAGTCACCTTCTACACCCCGAAGAGACGGTGTGAATGGCAGACCACTGACGCCAAGAAGCCTGCTGTGAGGAGCGGGTCGACAGCAGGGCATACCTAAGGCAACATTTTGCCTTTGTGAATGCTTGTTTTTACAACTGTGCGTGTGTACAGAGCAGTAACAAACGTACTGGGTACAAATAGTGAATTATTTTCCTGCTTTCGCAAACAACTGTTTTTGTCTGTCTCCCAGTAAATCGCATGCCTGGCGACACTGTGTCGCTGGGAAGCCATCGGCTTTCATTTAACATGCCAAGGCATTCTGGGAGTTGTAGTCTTTGCTGGTTTCAATTAGATTTGCACCCCAGAAAATGATTTTTTTTTTTAAAGTAACCCAAGTTTGAGGGAAGCAGCGTTCTGATAACATGGAATCATGGCTGAAAGAGGGGGGGGGATGATGCATACTTCACCTGGCTGGAAGAGGGGGGGGGGATGATGCATGCTCCACCTGGCTGAAAGGGGAGGGGAATGATGATGATGCATACTTCACCTGGCTGGAAGGGGGGGAATGATGATTACTCCACCTGGCTGAAAGGGGGGGAATGATGCATACTTCACCTGGCTGGAAGGGGGGGGTGATGCATACTACACCTGGCTGAAAGGGGGGGAATGATGCATACTTCACCTGGCTGGAAGGGGTTAGGGGTGATGCATACTTCACCTGGCTGTGAGTAGCAGAGACAACGGAGCCAGATCATACCCTAAAGCATCACAAACTTCAGCTGACACCACTAAACCTAATGCCCGATGTATGCAGCCCCACCACGTGAATGAAGGTGTGCCCCAACCATGACACAACCATCTGCAAGTGCATTGTACCAATTCACACCACATTGACTTCAACAAAATGCACCTACATGCACGTCACCAAACACCATCAACTGAAAGGCCTGTCCCCCATAACTGCGCACGAAGGAGGCACATGACGAACAGAAACATCAACACACCATCACACAGACAGCAAGGCCCACAAAATGTCCCTATCAACATCAGTATTGCTCACTGGGGTCATGATGAGGCTGACAGCAATGTTGCAATGATGTGAGGGTTGACATCACAGGACACATGCCAGGCCACCAAAACAAACGGCATGAACGAACACAGTGGATGGGCACTCACAAGGCACTTGACCCCCCTGCATACATTGGTTGATGGCATGCACAACAGTTCATAAGAGCCATGAGCATATACCGCTCGCATAGTGTGAATCAATTAGTGCATTTAAAAGAGGTCCGAAGTAACAGTTGGATGCAAGCCATGATGGCACGTCATGTTTTGAAATAGACGTCATGACTGACACATACATTCTCGCCCACATACAGGTGATGCAGGCTATCCCCTGAAGAGGTGGCTCCTTACACCAGTCCGGAAACAACAGAACCAGAACGAGGAGGACTTCAACCGTGCACATACACGTACCCGTGTGGTGATTGAGCAGGCATTTGGCCTATTGAAGGCACGGTTTCGCTGCCTCAGCAGGTCTGGTGGGGCACTCCTCTACCGCCATGAGAATGTGGCAAAGATCGTCATGGCATGTGTCATGCTACACAATATGTGCGTCAGACGAAATGTGCCCCTGCCCCCTGACACAGAACTGCAACCACCTGACGATGAGGATGATGAGGGTGGGGATGGGGCAGCACCTCATGGAGGCGGCGATGCACAGGAGGGGCGTGAAATGCGTAGTATTCTGATCAACCAATTATTCTAGCACACACGGATGGGGGTGTCACCTGGAGATGACGATTGTGGCACTGTGTGTGTCTGTTATATGGACACTGGGGACGGTTTACCAATAAATCACACATACGCAATGAGCAATGTCCACACATGTGATTTGTGCAAATAGGAAAAGTGTATTGTAAAAGTGATTTTGTTGAACACACCCACTCCCCCCTCCCCCCTGAACTCCCCAACACACCCACTCCCCCCTCTCCCCTCCCCCCTACCCCTTCCCCCCTGGAATCCCTACAAAGGTGTGAGAAGCAGTGTCTGATGTTGGATTTCTCCACTGTGCGGCCACTATTGGCAGCCCCCTCCCCTGGCCCCCGGGGCACCCTGCCTGTGCTACGCAGGTTCCTCCCCAATCGGCGGATGGGGCTGCTTGGTGTCGAACTGGCATCCGAGGAGGTTCCTGCCTGCTCATTTGGACGCATGTCCCGAATTGTCTGAACTAGTTCAGAGATGACGTGCCGCACTGCGGCGAGTTCTGCGCAGATGTCCTTTGTGGAGGACTCTATAGCAGCCTTCACTGTCGCCGCGCATTTCTCCATTGCTGCCCTTGCTCCCCCACATTCTGCAACATGCTCAGTAAGGAGCGAGGATAGTTGCTGCTGCCGGGTGACGATCTCCTCCAGCGTTTGTTGGTTTCTCTGGCCCATGGATAATGGCAGTGGTATTCCCACTGGGCTGCTCACCTCCTGCACCAAGGATGGAGAGCCTGGCCAATCCTCATCCTCTAACTGCCCCTGTCTGGCATCCGCATGCGGGCTGCTTTGGGACAGGTAGGGGGAATGAGGGTGGGTAGTAGGGCTTCTGACATCAATCTCCTCAATAATCCCTGCTTCGCTGTCGGAGGAGGCTGCAATGGCAGCAGTTTCCCCAATAGTGCTGCTTGCAGCACAGCCTGTCCCTTCTGTGGGCACCATTTGGGTAATGTCCGCTGCTGCTGCTGCTACTGTGCTGCCTGCTGGGGTAGCTGTCAGTGCCCTGTCCTGTTTTCTTGGCACGGATTTTGGCTGCTGTGGGGTTTTCCTCGGTACAGCAGAGGTGGAGGGTTGTGGTGTTGGCACTGTTGTCCTGGCCCTCTTGGTAGGTTTGGAGGCAGTGGTGTCCTCATCCTCAAGGTCGGAATTTGAGCCTGTGGTGGAGCAAAGGAGGGAAAGTGTTATTGATGGGTCTGCGGACATTGGGCGGGCATTGTGACGACTGACATCTTATCAGTTAGTACATGCGGCACATTTGAGGCAGGGGCATACAGGTTGTCTCCCTTTTGTGTGGAAGTAGCATGGAGGTATGTGGGTTCCTGCAGTTAGGGTGTGCATACTGCATGTGTACAGGGTGGAGATCGGATGTGTCTGTGGCAGTCTCCTGCTGATGTGTTGCATTTACACTATAGGGCAACATTGTACTTCACATGAATGGACTTTGGTGACTTTTGCATGGCTTGATTTGAGCCACCTACCTGCATCGCCTGATGTCGGGGCTCCTCTCTCCATTCCTCCTACTCCTTCTATGCTCTCCATGCCAATTGTGGAGGCACAGATTTCCTCCCATGGCTGCAATTTAATAGGGGACTCCGATCCTCCCCCGGTTGCCATGCCCAGGTTCCTGTTTGCTGATAGGATGTTCCTGACGCGGAGCCGGAGATCGTCCCACCGCTTGCGGCACTGTCTCACATTGCGGGGTACTGTTCCCACAGCACTAACCCGCTGAGCTACTAGGGCCCACATGGCCTTCTTCTTTGCTATGGCCGGTCTGGTCATTTGGTTTGAGAATACCACTGCGGCGTTCTCCTGGAGGGTCTCCGCAAGCATGTTAAGCTCCTCCCTGGTGAAACGGTCTTGCCGCTGGCGGTCACAGGCTTTTTTAACAACTTTAGGCATTTTCTTCTAGGAAGAAGTTTGCTGATGGTATTTGCCGGGTCTCTGGCTAGGATGTCCAGTGGTTGCGGAGGATGCCAATGGATTGTGTTTTTAAAGATGGCCGCCGTGCTCTTTCCGTTCCGCCGCGATGACGCTACTTCCGGTTCCGCTTATTTACGGTCACCGCTAATTGCGGTGACCGCTAACTACGGTCACCGCTATGAACGGTGGTCGGGGTGGCGGTAGTGCACCTTGTGCGGCATACGATGCCAGTAGGTACCGTTTTGGGGGCATTAACGCCATGGCACAGTTTACATTACCGGCATGACGTAATGCTCGTGCACGATGGGTCGTAATGTCCCGCTTTTTACGGCTTTGACCCAGCACGTAAACGTTAGTTATGCCATGCCGGTAATGTCGTATACTTACCGCCTGGGTCGTAATGAGGGCCATAGTGTATAAATGCGAGTTGCTACAGAACAATTAAGCAGTGATGTAAGAGCAAAGCGTATAAAACTACAGATTAGTTAAGGGGGTGATTCAAATGAATGTAACTGGCTAATGCAAAGGTGGCATATGTGCCGTGAGTAATCACTTTACAAGGCATAAATCAAAGCATGTGCAGAAACAAAGGATGGTTAAATTGGTCATGAGTGCACCGCTCGTATCCGATCATGGCGCAGGTTAGGAGCATATACAGGCAGTGAGCTTAGATATATGCTAACTGTAGTTGAAAGCGCAGAGCGTCGCATAGATAAATAAAGTACAGACAGTGGGTACCTGTGTAGAGTTCACGTAGGTTGTGTCAAGGCAGTCTGTTAGGAGCGGCAGGGGAGTATTTGGCTCATTCGGGTTTAGGATGAAATATGCAGAGTCCCGTGCTTCGGCGACTGGTGGCCTCAGGACAGGCACTGGACAGGTAGTGAGCCTTGGTGGCCCTGCCTTACTGGGCGTGCTGGCTTCCCTCCTACCGGCGAATGGATGCTGTATCAAATGGAAGGCTCCAGCCAATCCCAACGGGCCTTGTAGATGCCTTGTAGCATTTATGGAGAGGGGCAGCTTATGACCATGGGGCTGCCATTTTAAAGTGGATTTCCCTGTGGTTTCTGTAATGATTTGCACACAAATTCACAATAATGTGCAATGCAATCAACATATATCACTGCAGAACGTGGAGAGTCAGGAAAATCAGATGCGTAGGTTAAATTAGGTTTTGCGGTTTCCATTTTTTTAAGGTCGAGCACATGTGCATCTAAATGATGCGGGAGAGGCCAGCTGGCTTAACAAAGGGTAGTAAGCCCATCTGTGGTCGCGGCACTGCGTCTGCGGTGTCTGGGGATGTTCTCCATCTGTTTCTTTGGTGTGTAGTGGGCTCACTAACAAGGAGCTCACCCTCCCAATATATCCGGAATGTCCTAGGCACTTCTCCCTGTGCCTGGGACAGGGCCTGTTTCCTCAGACCCTCGAGAGAGAGTCACACTCTCTCTGACCCTCACAGAAGCCCGCCAGGGAGGGTTCCCCTTTAGCCAACAGGTATTGAAGGTCGGGGTGTTTCTCCGGGTTGAGCACCTCTCCCACAGGAGGGTCTTCTGCCTCTTCTCCCTCAGGAGTTGAGTTTGGGTTTTCCACTGGACCCAGCCCATCCGGAGCATGAATCCCAATGGGTGCTGCAGCAGCAACAGGAAGAGAAGAGGTCCCTTTCACAGAGGCGGCCTTCTTGCTCTTCCTTCTTTGTTGTGCCTTGGGATTCCCCGTTGGCGAGGGAACCGGACTCGCAGCCGTACCCGTTGTGACCTGTGGTCGGTTGACTGCCGCAGAAGCCATGGGTAGACCATCCGAGATCATCCCCATCTCTACCAAATAATTTCCTAACAAAATGTTAGCAGGTGCGGTGTCCTGAATCAGAATAGGAAGCTTTGCTGTCTTGTCTCCAATCGTAATGTTGACTAAAGCTACAGGTGATAATTTGGGAGGCCCACTAGATAAGCTGGTGGTTCTCAGAGGAGCACCTACATAGTCCTTTGGCTTGAGCAGGGTCCTGCCCACCACTGTCATTCTTGCCCCAGTGTCTCCCAAGCCAGTAGAAGACTGGCCATTCAAGAGGACACTTATTAAAAAACCAACGGTTGTTCTGTGGGTTTGTCACCAGTTCTTCCACGTACTGGTCCCAGGCCCCAAGGGACACTAGGGAAATCTCTACAGGAGCACCAAATGTTGTTCCTGTAGAGGAGGGGTGGACAGCGGCCTCCACCTCAGGCATGGGGTAAGGGTAGGTCAGGTCTGGACTCCAAGTGCCTTATCTTTACACTTGGGGTCACCTTTCTTGTGATCCAGAGCCCCACATTCCCAACAGGTGCCAGGAGTGCAGGGTACGGTCCTGGAACCACTGGGAGCCTGCTTTGCAGCAGGCGGACCACTACTCTTACTTCCACCCACATAGGACTTATCCCCACTAGATTTTTGGGTCTCGGGAGAGGAAGGTTTTGGTTTACTCAACTGAGATTGCTTTTGGGACTCCTCAGCCTTCTGAGAGGTCCACTTTTCTTTGTCCTTGTGCTTCCCACTGGAGTCCTTAGGGGACACCTGGTGGGAAACCCACTTGTCAGCCAGCCTGACCAGCTTACAGGGATATAAAATGTTCCAGTCAGCAACATACTGACGCAGCTCCGGTGAACAGGCTTCCAAAAAAAATTCTAACAAAACAAAAGGTGTGGCAATTCTACAAACATTTTCACTTTGCAACTATCAATCCACCCCATCATGTTCATGTGTGCAGTACTCACCCAGTCAACAAAAGATACATTCTCTCGTTTCTTAAATTCCTTGAACCTTTTTAAGGTATTGGGTCGGTGTCTTGCCAAACTTGGCAATAAACGCAGACTTCATGCACTCATACTGACTCCTTTCATCCATGCTCAGTTTCAGAATACAGCCATATTCAGTCTGAGGCACTCTGCTTAATAAACACTTAGCCCAATCTCATTTATCGACATCATGAATTGCACAAGCCATCTCAAACGCTTCAATCCATTGGAGGATATCAGAACCCTTTGCATACACATCAACCAAATCTTTCATAAACTTTGTGGCTGGGGACCTGACACTCTCAACTGGTTTCACTGAAGTCTCCACTCTAGCTTTCTGTAGCTGGATTTTCTGACATTTAGTGTTTTTTTTTAAGTTCAAGGTCTTTGTTGTTGCGTTGAAGATCCCTATTCTTGAGCTCCACTTGTTGTGCCAACTCCTCTTTCTTAAACTCAGCTTCCATGTCCAACTTTTTGTAGTCAAAGGCTAACTTCATCCTTAATAACTCAGGTTCCACAGAACTGCTGGAAGTCGGAACAGAGGCAGCAGGAATGGTGGCATTCCCAGAAAGAGATTCAAAAACAACCCTACGGGCAGGGGCCTCAATGGTTACATCCTCCCCTTCAAGAGCTTTGCAATCAGTCTGGTAGTCCAGCAGGACAGCTATCAGCTCAGCCCTAGACTTATCCTCAAAGTCTAACTCCCTGACTTCACAAGCACTCTGGAGATCCTCTAAGCTCATCCGAGTAATTTACCGGTTTATAGTGATAATACCGAATCAAAAAATCTCGAAAACAAAAATCTCGAATACAAAAGGCCGAAAAAAAAAATATGGAATTTTTTTTTCAATGTGTTTTTTTCCAAAATGGGGGGGTTCCCCCCCCAACCCTCCTTTTTTTCATTTTTTTTTATTTTACCCGCTTTTTTTACTTACCTGACCCCAAAAACATATATAAATAAATAAATAAAAAATTCTATATTTTTTTTTTCGAGATTTTTGTTTCGGGCTTTTTGTCAGTCGAGATTTTGTTTTCGAGATTTTGACTGACCACCTAATTTACCATTCGTAATACATTCCATTGCTTGTAATGCAGTTATCTTGTACACAACTAAACCTCAATTTAACAAAGTGTAGATATTTCTTAAGTGTCAAGGTTACACACTGATTCTTAAGACCATAAGCATCCCACTTCTGCCTCCAGTGTGAAGGAACGGAAGGGGGCGTCTGTACTCCTGCTCTCTATATGGTAGAGGATAGGCACAGGGGACCCCAGCCAAGATTCTCAATAATGGTAGCTATGGTCGAGCAATCAAGGCTTTCTCAAGAGCAGATGCGGACTGGTTCTTAAGTACAGTGTAGTCCCCAAGCACCCACAAAGGAATGTCCACAAACTGTATTAGTTAAAACACAATCTTTATATAAATAAGGTTCAAGGTTATATACACAATCACGATAATACACTTTCTGCTCCGACAATTCTAAAATGATAAATATTCATAGTTCTAGGTGGTACCACAATTACTCTGATTCCATTAAAATGCATCAACTGTACTCAGTACAAATAGCATACAAATCAACACAACAAAACAATATCAACCATAGACTTGGGAGGAAGACAAGTGGGTTAGACAATTGGCAGAATTCTGAGCCCCTAACCCTATGCACTGTTCATTATGAGGATCCCACCACCTGGGCATCCTGTAAATAAAGATATATTGTACAAGCCCAGTCCGTATTGTCTGTTAAGGTCTTATCTTCTTCTATAGTTCTACAACCAAAATGTACCTTGCATTGTAGAGTTCTTTGTCAGGGAATCGACGGGGCCTTCTTGAGTGTGCTCCCTTTCAAGTGGGAGCCACGGGTCGTCGAACTTCTGAGATGAAGACAGAGGTGAACGGTGGTAGTGGAGGGAGCAGCTTTGACCTTTGCGGTGCTCATTGACAAAAACTTGTGAACGTCCTGTGAAGAAGAGACATGCGGTGTACCTCGGCAATGAGTATCCATTGCCGCAAAGAGTTAATGAAGAACTTTGGCCCAGCAAGGGCGTCGGGTCGTCAGCGTCGGCGAACGGGACGTGGCTACGGCTGGCTTCAGTATCTTCATCGGCATCCCTGAGGTCTTCAGGTGGCAGGAAATCCACTGGCAGATTCTCCTCAGTTGTCGACGACCTTGACTTCCTCCAGCAGGATGAAAGCGGTCGACGATGATGAGCAAAGGAGTCCTTGGATCAAATGTTCTCAGGCAAACGGAGCAGGCGGCTCCGGTCAGCGACAGCGGTCATTGATGGTCGATAGCTGTCCGGTGCTTCTCTTCGTTCTCCTCAGTGGTCCCCTTCTCCTGTCAGCAGCCTTTCATATGTCTGTCTACCAGGGAGCTTTGGCAAAGATCAGCTGGTGCACGATAGTCCCTCGTACCTCGGGAAGAGGTCTCCCAGCCAGGTCCTATCTTGTATCAGTTCTCGAAGGCACAGCAGCTTTCAGATTGCAAGGAAGGGAACAGCGGTTCACCTTCTTCTTCCGGCTCAGCTTTGAGATTAAGCATCAAGTATCAACTTCAGCTTCCGAACGATTTCTAGCAGTGAGAGGCCCCCAGATATACTGTTGATCTCCCATTCACTCTGCTGGGTCACACTCAGGCAACCAATCATTCAGATGGGCATTCAGGCAGTCAGGCAGCAAATCGGCTCACAGTGCATTCAGGCCATTCTTCTCCATCCAGACAATCATAACACAGAATGTGGATTCGGACAAGCACTCTGCCATTCAGCACTACACACTGCATTCATACCAGTTTGGGGCAGGGCTGTCTCAGTCATTGTGTCAACCACCAGATACTAGACACCTATAACACAGAATGCATATTCGTCACACACTCCATTCACCCAGGTCCCACCCCAAGGGCGTACCCACAACATACAGTCATTGGGAAGGCTCCATCCAGTCTGGCCTGGACTTCCCCCACAACACCATATATGGAACTTCCACCCAACAGCCAGTCAGGGGGAAGGGATGGCGTCAGGGCTTCCCGGGACTTTGGAAAAGTAAGGTAACAGGCGATAGAAAGCAAGAGCCCACAGGGGCCATCTTGTTTCCTATCAGGAATCCACTGATTCCATTGGCAGGGACGGGGCATCCCAAAGTGGAGCATGCGCAGGGCACCTGTCAATTCAGCACAGAGCAGCCACCAGCCCGTACCTTGCTCTGTGGGCCACACACAGGTGCCCAAAAACATACACTAGGAGTACTGGGTCGTACTCCCACCCATGGATGCCATAAGGGTATCCAAAGGGTCTGTTCACCAAATCAAATACATGAAGAGCCACAGCGCCAGGAGTCCCACATGAACTCCTGAGTGGAAAACAAGACAGAACACAGGATAACAAGCAATAAAGGACAAGGATCCAGAGGCCCTGTCCCTTTGATGCATTTCCAGCATCACACACATGCACATGTGTTGGGGCTAGTGTACTGCATGGAAATTACCCCGGAGGCCAAAATATAGGAAAAGAGCATGCGCTACCATTTATATAAACATTGTAACTACCCATATGGAAAGGAAATATGTGCATCACATCAATATGTTGCACCTTCAAAGCCTGCACTTCAAGCACACTGAAAAATAAGAAATACTCCTTTCAAACAATGTCACATTTTTGCTGCAAGTCTGACGAGCATTTTACAGATGTATTTCAGATGTATTTCACGTCATGCCACTAGCATGCACATCAATATTAACTCTTCTATACCAATCTCTAGATGGGTTCGAAACAATACCATATGAGGTCCTCCTGAGGAATGTTCGAAGTCAAAAGAACAGAACCATGTTGGGGTATAAGGAGCAGTAGGATATGGTGCACAATATTGTGCTACTAATTAACAAATGGCAATTGACAATTGGGTATATGTTATGTTCAGAGATTTTCTTCACTTGGGTGAGGTGATGAATAGTTATAACCTTTGGTTTGTAGTTGTATTTCATGTGGTCTAGTTAAAAGTGTGTTAAAACCGTTGTTTTGATTCGAGTCTGCAATTATTCATTTTTCTTTTGAGTGTTTATATATGTGCAAGTGTGCATGTGACCAGTGGCATAGCTGCGCCACAATGGATGTGACAACCTTGTTTTTCAATGTTTTTAAGGTAGGGAAATTCATGGAGGAGTTTCCTTTTTTGAAATAAACATACATGTTTCAATCATGAAATAATAAAGACCTATATATGTCTGCTACATTGTGTGATGCATACAGTATTGTGTTCTGTGGGTTTCTCATCTGGCACATTTAAGAGAGGGGATGTATTATGTATACAAAAGTGTAACAGTGCCCATTATATCCCCTTTCTGTCCAGGTCCCTCTTTTTTTGTGTTTGAATAGAGTGATGAGGGGTGCCTTGTTGATTACTTGTATGATGGTGATCTTAGTGTTGCAACAGATGCTGGACTGGTACTCTTGAAGTAGGTTGTGCTGGTCAATCATGACAGTCTTTAAATTGATCTTACCAATGAAGGAAGTGTGGGTGATGGGTCGCTAATTTGCTTGGTTTTCAGAATCAAGGGTGGGCACCTTTAGAATGGGTAGGATCTGTTTTGTTTTCAATGTATCAGAGAAGATGTCTTGCATGAGTGAGGTGTTGGTAGTGAGAAGAGTGCAAGCATTTCCCTTGAAGTTTTCAGGCTGGTGGCTGGGATGGCGTTGTCCTCTGAGGAGGTTGCCTCAAGTTACCAACGTTTGTGAGTTCTAGTTCCCCCAGTGATAGGGTCTTGTATTGGGATGTTCCTGAGACATGCTACAATGCTATGGCAGGGGGGTCAGTGGTGGATGGTGTGTCATCATTGTGGTGACAGATCCTGTCAATTTTGTTTGTGAATAAAGTGTTGATTTCACTGCATCTCTCCATTGATTTGGTTTCTCTAGGTGGCTGGCAGGAAGCTGATACGGTTTTTGACAGACTTGAAGGAAAATCTGCACTTGTTGGGGGCGTATTCTACGTATGTTGCTTGGTAATGTTCTCTGGCTGAATTGAGGAGGGTCCTGCACTCTGAGCAGAGGCTTTTAAAGTGTTGAGATCTTCTTGCAGTTCTGTTTTTTTTTTATCCAGATCTGTTCTTGTTTGTGAATGTCATGGTTAGTGTGAATGAGTTCTTATTTGTACCATGGTGTGGATGGGTTTGTTTTGATGGTTTGTAGTTTCAGTTGTGCATGAATGTTGGCAGAGTCACTTATATTGCAGTTGAGCTAGTTGAGAAGGATGATGACGCCGAAGAAAAGAGTGAGTGTGGAAGCCAGGTTAGTGAGTTATTCTTCTATGGCTTCCAGGGCAAAGGTTTTGAATGAACAGTGCAGTGACTTTGTTGGCTTTCGCTGCTATCGATGGAAGACGTTTGAGTGGTGGAGCTTGATAGCTATGGCTGTGTGGTCGGTCCAGTTAAGTTGTTTGGGAAAGATGCAGTTTATTTCTGGTGCTGAGGTGAATTCCGGAATGAGAGAGCAGTCTTTGGTATAGGTGGGTTCAGATAAGTGTTGTGTAATGAAGAGGGTACACAGGAGTTTAAGAGGAGCTTCTTTGGTTGTCTTCGTTCCTCGAGTTCCTGGCAGATTGAGTTTTGCTTTGAAGATGTTGTTGACATGTTTGACTGTTGGTGCAGTGATGATGTGGGTGATTTCATCCAGGAAGGCTTCATTGGTCAGTGACGGGTGCTATAAGTGGTGAAAAGTAGCTATTGCGTTATGCGAAAGTAGAAAGTGACATGCATGTAGCACCACGAAGTTGAGGGACAAGGGACCCTGCATTGTGGATGTCCATGAATACGTGAGGAGTACTGCAAAGCCCCAATTGTACTTCTTTGTATGATTAACAGGCTGGATGCTGAGGTCATCAGGGGCAAGCGCATCACAAATGTGAGAGGAGGAGGGTGTAATCCATGTTGCTGTGATAAAGAGTGCATAAAAGTTGTGGTGGTGATGATTTCAGCAATGTCTGTAGCGTGGAGTAACACAGAGTGAATGTTGATGAGCAGAAGGTTGCTTGCGTGTTTGAGTGGAGTAGGCTAAGTTGTTGTGAGTAGGATGTAGATGAGGTGGTATGCGCTAGAGTTGTGATGGTGCTCGGTGCAGGTTGATTGTTTGCATGTGAGAGTTTGGGTGGGAATAGACTGGGATTCATGAGGAGTGATGCACATGGTGGCAGGGTTCTCTGGAGTGTGTTGCACAGTGGTTCTGGTCCTTGGCCCTTTCCAAGCCCTAATAGGAAGAAACAGGCATTGTTGTGTTGAAGCCCTTGCTTCTGTTTTCTGTCAGCTCGTTCCTTGCAATTCCCAGGCGAGCGTCGCAGTAGTGAGGCGGGTTTGGTAGACAAGGAGGGGGAAGAGACATACAAAGAGAGGCATGAAGCTCTCACAGCAGCCAGGGAAGGCGAACAACACAGCCAAAAATGTACTTAAATTAAGACAAAGAAACATAACACAGAACACAGGCTTTTAAAGACAAGAAGGGAAGGAGCCACACACAGGGAGAGGGGGAGGCAGATAGAAGCCATAGGAGCAGGGGAGGAAAATTAATTCGAAAATGAGTCTAACAAACAATTAAAATTGATACTATTAAGTATTAGCATTTTCATTTAACTCTAGGCCTTTAAAAAACAAAACTGTTTAGAAAAAAAAGGCATTGGTGGGTAAGGGCCCGCGAGTTCTGACACTTTCAGCCGCCCTTGGACTACCTACCATACGTTGCACAGCTGGGGCAGATCGCCCGAACTACCAATGAAGCTGATTGCTGCCCCAAGTCACATGTTTCAAGCAAAGTCAGGCACTTCCCTAAATGTCAGCACAAACTATGTGCCGTCTTCACTAAACAACAACTCAGCAGCAGATAGTGCTTTCTGTTCATTCCTAGATATATTCTGAGCTTTGCAGCCCAACATATTCAAATGGAAGAACTTTAAATATCAGTTCAAACCGACAAAACACCTGAAGCCCAAGTGCACAGACACATCCCCTCTCTACCACGCTGTGAGATTACCTGCTAACAGAATTAAGTATTTCTTAAACTAATGTTAAAATTCAGTAAAAATAAATCGAATATTTTGTTTTAATCCACATCTTTTAATCACATTTTTGAATAATTGCAATCTGTTGCAGAAATAAAATAAAAAGACATTGAAGGAGGGATTCAAACGCAGTACAAACAACATGACTTTGAAGTTAGCACAAGTGTAGAAAGGGGCAATGCTCTAGAGGTTGTGCGCTGCCTGTCAGCCAGTATTGCAAATATCAGTAAATAGAGGCAGAATTGTGAACTCATTCCTCCAGAAAAGAGGCTGAGAAGCACACATTTGATCTGAAATCCGTTGGGACGAAAGAGAGGATTCACTCTAACCTGCTAAATAAAGCGTCTCGTGATTGAAAGAAATTAGGGTGGGGCAACCCTGTCTTCTGCCTCTTCTCAGAGAAAATCAAAGGAAGAAAATGTATTTTGCCTCTGCCAAAGAATTTCATTGAGTTCGCTCAGTTGTTTCCTCCATGTTATGTTACTCAGAATGCCGAGAGATTTGGGCACAACTGATGGTGTCTTCAAACAATCTAGAATTCTCAGAGCACCCCCCTGCTTTTAGAGGAACTGGTCAGATCCCTATGGACATAAGCACAACACCATTATCCACCCCCGCAGCTAACACTTTGGTAAGAATGCTACACTCTGGGTTTATCAACGAGGTCGGCCTTAAAAAGGATCCCAGTACAGCCTGGGAAAGATAGGGAGCATTGCTCCACAAACATGTACTCTCTGAAGAGTCCTTGGCAACACAAAGGTTATAACGCTTTAGGAGTCAGGAAGCTATGCTGTGAGGAAAGCAGGTGAAGAAATCACTCAGGAGACAGCCCTCTATGTCTTGGGTCCCTTGAGTATCTTAACCGACAGGCTGCAGAGAAGACAACGCGCTGCTGCACATGTGCTACAGATACCAGAAAGGTTCATGCATGTGTCAGCGGCACTGCAATCCCTACACTGATAGCCAGTTGATGCCGCAGTCAAATTCATGGCCTTGCATACAGTCCAACAAGCCATCCACTGTTTCAGACTTTCGTTTAAGATACAAGTTCTCGATGTTTCAACCACATCACCTCTTGCCATCACATAGCTAAAGACTCGGGATTCTCGCTAACTTCTGCGACATGGAGCAGTTAGCTGCCCATTTGCCCATTCCACGGCCAAACAGCAACCTTCCATTCCTACTGAGTTAAGAGGCATAGACCATCACTTGCTCTTTATATGAAGCCTTAGTCCTCAGAAGGATAATCAAAATGATCATGAATGCTGTGTGCTTTACTCTTAAGAGTATTGCCGCCAGATTCATGGTTAAATCGTGCTGAATATGACACATTTAACACAATATAACCATCTGGCCTAACTATGTTCTTAATGGGACTGAGCAGTTCACCGCTATATGAACGGGCCATCGGACTCCAGATCAAGCTTTCTCTTGACCTATCCTTTGCTTACTATCCAACTGGCCCTCAAAACATCTCGCAGCTTAACTCCTGTATTTGAGAATTTGCCACGTGCTGCTGCTGTGCAAAGCAATTGTGGGTACTGTACATTCCCTGAAGAGCAAACTGTGCAACCACAACATCATTTAACCCTTCACCCCCTCGCTGTTGCGTAGAGTGGGGTAGTACTTTTAGTGAGGAACCTATTAAGAGCAATGATCGTCAGTAGACTTAGAGAGACTATTTTACGTAGCAACACATGTTCACTGTTTGGAATATGTCCATCCACGTGACTGGAATTCTATGGGAACTTTTTGGATATGTTGCATTGCACATAGCACGTTATCGTGTTACCTGGGCTCCGTAGGAAGCCTTAGTATTCAAGATCATATTCTGTCTGCAAGCCCACGTGCAGGACGGTTTCTCACTGATCACTTTAAAACACACTACACAAACAAAAGTGACTCGGGTGCCTGCATTCCAGGATGTTACCATCAAGTGTCGCTTTCCTGACGTTCTGCCTGCATTCTGCCCTTCAGATTTTGCCTCACCAAAATAACCTTTTGACAGATATGTTATGAATTATTTATACTTTACCTTTATACATATATATATATATGATCGCTAAAGCCAATCGGCCAAATAATAACCACGTGGGATGATGATTTCATACAGATCTTCGGGTTAAGTGAGTACCAGTGGCAGGCGCTATTTACATTTATTTTCATGAATAATAAACCGGCAAAGTGATTTTCTATTCCATCTTCTATTTTCCTGTGCAATTCCATGAAAAATAGATTGTTTTCCATTGTTCCTTAATGAATAATTTAAGAAATATTAAAGTCAAACTGTGCATTGGCAGCATGAAAGCACATGACTGGGGATATTGGCTTGGTAAATCCCCCCAGAATGTGCTATGCGCCTCATCACTCACTACTCACTTGGGCTGATGAGAAGCTGCCCATAGCATTGCAAACAAACGATATGTCCGGCGGCCCGTCAGGTTGCAGCACGTGCCACCGATAACAGTTTATGTAAATATGTCTCATGTTGAACCGACTGCCAGAGTAATAGAGGAATATGAAAGTCGATTCCAATGTTATTGATAAGTGCAAACTATTACTTTATGCAAAAAAAAGTCTTCCTCCACATTGATATTCAACATTATGCAATCTTTTCCCAGTTGGTTCACTGAACCATTCTGCATCCTAACCTACACCAATCATTGATGCAGTATTAAGATGCAGTGTTAAAACAAGCATTGGCAATGACAATAGTTTTGGTGTTTGCTGAGGTTATTTGCTTTTCTTCATTTATAGCTCCCAGGCTACAAGGAGGAGGGTGCAAAGTATTAAATGAGGATGCAATAAGGGGTGGGGGTGTATGAGAAGGAAGGAGAATAGAGCAATAGCCTAATATGAAATAACTGTAGGTGGGAAATGGAAAGCCAGGCGTCTGACTTGTATCTTACAAAAGTTCCTCATTGGAGCAAATAGTGTCAGGTAACTTCTCAAGTGCTGTAAATAGCACAAATTCACATGCAATTATTATCCCAGCTGTAGCCGGTACTCAATAATGGACCTTGGAAAATTGACTGGCACAGTTGTATCTGCAAGGATCTGAACCTGAGACCTACGGATCCAGCACACATCACCACAGCAAGCGCTCAACCCAGTGAGCTATCTCAGGTCACTAAACAATAAAGTTAACATGGCCATTATGTACATAGTCCTTAAAATAAGAGGGGACAATATGGGTTGCACCTGTATGTGATGTACGTGCAGTCCTATCCTCACCCCGATTCAATAATCGCTACAAAATATACATGAGATCAGGAATAGTTTGGTACCCACAGAGCAAAAACTCAGGAATGACCCAGATGTGTACTACTCCAATATTTTGGAAAAGCAGTTTATGACCAAAAGAAAACAAGTATGCAGGTTAGCAGTTTATGACCAATAGAAAACAAGTATGTACACTTTGCTTTAATTCTTAACCTACATACTTGTTTCCTATTGGTCATAAACAGCTTTTCCAAAATATTGGAGTTTTCCACTACTTGGTCATTCTAGAGTTTCTGCTCTCTGGGTACCATGTATGTACATAAGCCATTAAATCGTCCTCTCACCTATCCCATCCTAACGCACCATTAGTGAGCTGTCGTTGCAACCTTCCCGTCATTTAAACAAGCCCTGAGTTAGTGCACTTTAATATTATTCCCATGGTATAGTACCATGTGCACTCAGCAATGTTAGTTATGAAGAGCCTGAGCTAGCTCACTTAACATAAAGGTCCCCCACACACGTCATTCATACAGAGCAACAATCTTCAAACTGGCTAACCATTCCCTGATGTTCGTTGCTCCGGAAAATAATCTGCTAACAAATAGCCAGGCACCGTTGCTGTGCTGTTGTAGCTTCATGGTCAGAGCACACAACGTTGGCTTATGTTCCCCATTCGGCCTTATGCTCACTAGCTCTGCTCACACTGCGCGTGCAGAGAGGCAGCGCTATTTCATACCAATGGCCCAAGCCCTACAGTCCAAGGCCTGTTCCCTGACCAAACTCCCAGTGCTCAATGTGCCCACCATTCAAGTCTGGATACCTCAGTTGGACATTATGACACAAATTGGGGTACCTGATCTGTTCTAAACATAGTCATTCTAAGTCAAATGATCTGTCCAATATTCCTCCGTATATCTAAACTGGTAGCCGCTCTTCAGCACCTTTGACAACCAAATGCAGCAGAGACCTAGGGCAAATTCTGTCATGGCGGTCTCCACCCTTACAAATTGCTATTCGGGTTAATACAATCATCACCCTCATCTCTCTCCAAGAGTAATTATCATGCAAGTGGGTGAAGCAAATCTGATAGCACACCAAACGCCTCCATGCCTTCCTACCGGAGGCATTGCTGGGGGGGGGGGGTAAGAGGGATATAGACCCGGGTCTTTTGGTTATAGCCCTGGATAGATGTTCAGGGACTACAACCAAAGGCTATAGCTAGCCCCGAATCCCACCAGTCCCGACATTAGCTTAGCCCCTGATCGTTTCCAGACCTAGCAACACCCCTGCTTCCTACACCTGCCACAAGGCGTGAAAACTGCAACTGTCCCGCTGTTCTGGTGAAAAGTCCCATTTAGAAAACAATTAGCACAAGGGGCTGGGGTGGCTCAGGGCAGAACGTGCCCGTGGGGTTCCTACCGAGTTATGCTTAATTCGTAAAGCCTGGCAAATGGAGAGATGGTGAGCTGCACCCTCCCAGGTGTGGCCCTTAGAGCACAGCTGCCACTTTATTTTGGGAGGGGGGTGCTTTAGGCAATCTTAATCCTGTATCAGCACAACTCTGCGTTGTTCCTTTAAAAGCAGCTTAAACATTGAAGCACTTTAATGCACGACACTTGCCACGCAGTCATCATGTTTAAAACTCTATTTATTCCTCAGGTCAGGTGCAAATACGTCACAACGCCCTGTTTTCCAGTAGTTGTGACCTGGTACTAGACATTTCTTTTTGACATTGTAAAGGCAATACTACATGTCCCACAATGCAAGGTAGAGCTACCGTACATGTTATACTCATGCTGCTGTGTTGCTCAAAACTTAAAACCCCAATGAAGCACAAAATCGTACCACTCATTTTTATACTTACAACATTATATTGCTAGAGATGATAAAACACTAGTCAAACATGTGTTCCTCACGCCTGCTGACACAAAGCTCAGTGAAATTGAAATCTGGCACATGCATACTTTAAAACAACTCCCAGGGACATATGACCAGATTCGGGATATTATCATTGCTCATACTGCAAAACCACATTGAAAGCCTACACCCAACAATCCCATGGTGCTAATAACACGCGTGACAAAGCAAGGCATTTGCCCCGCACACACACTTTCACTGTTACACACAAAGCATGTGAAAGCTATCAAATTACAACAACTAATGAAACGAAAAAGCACATCCCATAACACAATTGCACTTGTGAGCGAAAATGGTGCGTCGGATAATTCACAGTAACATCCTATTAGTGCAATGGGTGAAACACTAACTTGATTATAAGTATTACGTTCGTTTGTATCACCTCCATGCAGCTGTGTTGTCGCCCTTAAAAGTACAACATGGTAAATGATGGCAAACATGTTAGATTATTAAAATGTAAAGCAGGTTGAACGTCCACCTTCGGGATATAAATGTTTATGTAACCTGCAGGACTACACGTTCGAGTCCTTCCTCACTAGATCGGCTCAGCCTCCCATACTGTCGATGACGACTATAAGAGCACACTTTCGGCCCAATTCAAGGAAATGCCTGCAGAAATCCTGCAAGGGCTCCACGCCGAGAAGGACACTGTGCAAGCCTGTGCACAGAATAAAAAATGCGCACCCTGCGTATGAGAACCCCTAAATTCGATCGAAACCTCGGTTGCGTACACACACACCCCTAAATCCAACATGCAAAGCCACCTTTGAGTTGCGATTCCTATGTGCAATTGTACTTACACCTGCCTTTGGGTGGTGGATAGTATGAGGTACTTGCGTGGCCATTTCCCTGCCGAGAGGTTGCACGATAAAATTCATGAATACGTCTTGTGCCGCGCAATTGTAGGCATGCGAGAGACTGCCTGTAGGCCATGCCTCGGAACCCCCACTTTTTCTCAAGTTCTTCCCCATTTTTGGTGTTCCGCCCCTTCCCAGCCCTCTGTGCCTGCAAGCCACGCCTTTGCTCTGCATGGTGTCTTGTGCAAGGTGTTCGACAGCTCATAGAGATGTGCCAAGCCTGCGCAAACTCCACGCAAGTCCAGGAGAAGTTCCACACATTCGATTCCATGAATCGCTGAACGGGGACTTACACAAAGTTTGGCACACAAGTCCCCGATTTTCCCCCCAAAGAATTCCATGAATCGGGCCCTTAATAACACTAAAGTGAGAAATGATGTCTTATAGATAAACACTCGTACAACCACCCTTCTTGGAGCGAATGTGGGTTCTCACTATATGCCTTGAACGGGACCCTTACCTAATGTATACATGCCATGCAACGCTGCCTGCATACTCCTTGACATTGAATTCGCTCACGTTGCTATTGGCTCTTCTTATTGTTAATCAAATGCAAATTACACGTTAAGTAGCATCAACTCGGGTGAAATGCGCATTCTCTCGCCTGATGGCCCAGGCACATCGCATTTTGCCCCACAATTCGTGGTTCTATAAACTACATCCAGTGGCACTGTTAATCTGTTGTATAACCAAGCGCAGTGTACACTCCTTCAAAATACATGTTTCCTGCAAGTAAACTCATTATAGTAAGAAATTGACAATTTTAACACATCTTGCAAAATGTCTGCCCAATAGCTGTAACCTTTCCACAGTGACAAAGTTCGAGGTATTATACAATTGTGATCTATAGTTGATAAATCATTTTATAATATTATCCATATCTCTACGTAACACCAACAAATCTAAGCACTCCGTACAGGTGTGTTTCAGCTCTTTGATTCTTGCAGTGGCATTGGCTGTCTCAACTCCCGTCAGCCTGCTGCTCCACTGTGTGGCCAAAATCAAGGTCTATGCAAAGCAGACCTAACAGAGATCACTGCACTGCAGACTTTAAACATAGTCCAACAGGAGTTCATCTGACAAAAAGGATTGGTGCATACAAATGAAAATCTAACGGGCATCTAGTTAAGTGTAGCACGCACAGCTCACCGGCTGAGATGGTGTAGGCCCGGCTGATGCTTCAGACATTTTATAGTTAAACATTGGCAAGTTCCCATGCCAACGCCATACACTGCTTTAGAAGTCCCCTTTCTCCTTTTTTTATATTTACAGTACCACTGTTTTATCTATTAGGTGGTTTACGCCACCAACGCGCCAAAACCAACAACCATGACCTCACCATCAGCAGAAGACCAAAGATAGCACTAAATTCATACAATGAAAAGCAGGTGTAGACCGTGTAGTATTTGCCAGAATTATGCTGCACAGGATGAATAGATATATGGAATGTTCACGGGGGTTGTCCACCTCCATCTGTGGCCCTATCCCTGCTCACCTTAATTGCAATGGGATTGGAGAGGTACAGTTGCAAAGGGGTTCAGACATTACATATTTTGTGAAAATGCTAACTAGACTTTAGTGCATGTTTTTCAATGTTGTGTGCCTGGACTCACTATTCCAACCCTACTTAATGACAGCGTTTATCACTTTGATGTCAGACACTGAAATGCAGGCATAATAATTGTCCCGAGCAGTTTGAATAACTAGCTTTTCCCACGGGAGTCCACCAGCAAACCACCTAGAAAGTGATGTAAAGGGGAGAACTCGGTAATCTGGCAAATGCCATACCGAAATCCTTTAAAGAATTATAAGTATGATGGAGCTGGAAGAGTGCGGCAAAGACCTAGAGGATGCCGAGCAAGATCAGGATGGACCAGCAATGACCCATCTCAACTTCAAGGCTTTACTTTGGCTGAAGTATGTCCTGTGATGTGAGGAACATATAGATTGGCTCACTTAGTCCAATGTAACACTGGCCCGAAGTTTCGACGCAATCTGGTTTCAGTCATCTTTCTTCTGTGGCATGATGTGAGTCCTGTTCCCCCTGAGCCTTCAGGGTCGTACGGCTGGTGCTGTTCATGTCTCTCTTAAGTTTATAAATCACAGGGGCACTGCTGCACAAACATTCTGTCTTTGTACACACAGCTAATAGGTTGTCAGCATCCAGTGAGGCAGGAACCTCAAGTAGCTGGGGAGAATAGGAGGTTTTTCAATTTAAACTATTGCAGGAACTCACGTTTAGCAATAAGATTTACATCTGATTCGTCAAAGCTCGTAAATTAGTCATTATCAAACAGCTAAGTGACATGATTGATTATCTTTTTTTATACCACTATCCCAAGACACCAGATTCCCAACTACTATGGTTCATTTGTTCCACCATGATCTGTAAGATGGGGGAGGGGCTGGAGACCTTTCAAGGTACTGTAGAAGTACATGTCTAGAGTTGGTTAACACAGGAAACCTGTGATTTTTAGTATATCATTTCAAAAAAGAAAGTCTTCAAATAAATGTGAAAGGTGTTACCAAGCTCTTCTCCACCACTATCCAGATCGAAGTCTGGAAACCTAACTCCTCCTGGAGATGTATCCAAGTTTAACTTTGGAATGAGATGTAAGGTTTCTTCTGTGGGATGTTTTTAACCATGCATCCAAGCCCTACCATAAAACTGTGCATTACTGGCATTGAAAACATCATGATGGCCAGAACTCCCCAGAGAGTGCACAGGGAAAACATGAAGAATAGGCTGCCACCCATTTTTGCCTATGTTGTGAGAACAGGAGGGCACTGCCTAAAACCACCATTGGGCTACACACACAGTAGACTGAAACCATTGGGAATGGCAATGCTGATTGCCAAAAGCAACCCAGAACTGTGGGGTATTCATTTTCTTAATGTCAAAAATGGATGCAATACTGGTGCTCACCACTATCAGAAAGCCGGCGTTTTAAAACCACCAGACTTTTGTGTAAAACTGAACAAATGAACCCAAACCAGGCCAAGGAAAGACTTGCTAAGAGGTGGATACAATGTAAAACTATATTCTGAAATGACTTGAAGGAAGTAATTATTTAAATAATATAAAAAAAAATAGCTGGGGATGTCAGCAGCTTAAGTGAATTTGGGTTTAAAGCCACTAAAATCGAAATGTTTAGAATAAATGAGTGACCTCCTTGTGAGTGTCACATAGGTTGCAATTGTTTAAATGTCATAGTTTTGAACTTATAATCAGCATTCTAGCTGCATGTGCAAAAATTGTAAGTTGGATTTGAATGTAGAAAACTGGGACCTAAGTGACATTTAGCTGAATTCTGCCTGACAACTACCCCCGACAGGAGTTGAACTGGCTCAACAACTCTTCCCAGGCCTGGCTGCATCCTGCTGCCCCCACCAAAAGGAGGTGACACCTCTCTGATTGGAAAAGGGGAGGAACACCTGGGGACTGCAGGAAGTTGAACAAAGCCCTGTCCTGGACTCAGGTAAATGTTATATTGGGGGGGTCATAAAATGGCTTCCTCTTGGGAGAAACTGGGAGGGGCAGTGCCTGTGAGAGCCAGCTGAGCTTGGGGAAAGTGGATAAACCAGAAATTCCACCATGTGCTTTGGAAAACCACACCCCTTTGGGGCCAGAGCATGATTTTAAAAAGATGGATAATTCACAGTGCGGACTTGTCAAAATTATATAAATAACATCATAATTTTTGTGATTTTTCTGTGCAATTTTAAGAGGTGTTAGGACCCTGTGGTATGTTCTTGGGGATAGTAGCGGAAAAAAGGTTGTTACTCCAAATGTATGCATGTTAAAAATCTGATACTTTATCCTCTGAAACCCATATCCCTGGTGCATGTTTGTGTAAAATCTGGAAAGGTTTAGAGGTCGTTATCTGGATGAAAAGGGGAGAATTCTGTCATTAGTTGGCACAACATCGTACAAAGACAGGGATCGGATGGTTTGGTGCTACAGAAAATATGTTAACTGGACCTATAATATTAGAAAAATGGTACATAGATAAATATGTATTTGGGTTAGAAATAGATTTGTGTGCAATTTGACAAGGGGAGGTTCCTCTGACCATAAAACCTACAGCATCACTCTGACACTAAATTTCTTTCCCCCAATCAAGGGAGAGAGGAAAGCTTGGCCAATGATAAGTGAGAGGGGCAGGCTTAGCTAGGCCCAGGCACACACCCATTTTCAAAACACATAAAAGGAACATTGAAACCCAGGTAGAGACATTCACTTTCCACTTTCTTGCGGGACGCTTTGCCGGGAGACTTCAGACTTCACATCCAGAGATCCAGACTTCAAATCCATCAATCTCCAGAGACCAGAGATTAACTCCAGAATTTGTAGCAGAGAGGCCTGAATCCACAAGCTGAATCCTCTTCAGCAGGCCTCAAAACCAACCAAACTATTCAACAGCCGGGCAAGCTGTTTGAGATCTTTGCCAAGAACTTTTGCAAGAACCTGTAGCAGTTTCCAGAAAGCAGTGCTGTATCTGGAACCAGAGAGAACCAGAGACCAGATCGCTGTGAAGAACTGCTAGCAGAAGTCCAGCCAATGCTGACCCGATCGGTGACAAAGTCGCATTCCTGTCCAAAATCTAGTGTGAGTACCCAGCTAGCACTGTGCCAAAACCAATCTCTTAGTTTAAAATAATCTAATCCAAACTATTTTAGACTATTAGAACTGCCTCCTAGAATCGTGTCATTCTGTCATTTTTAAAACTGAAAACTGTCATCTGTCATTCTGAGCTTTAAAATTTCAAATCCGAAAAACTACCTTTACTAAATCGGCCGTATCTCCGGAACCGTTTTTAACTGTCATCTTAAAGCTAAGATTCTAAGCTTTCCAACGAGCCTAGATCCGACTTCCTACTCCTTATAGTGCCTCCGTAATTTCGCTTGACGCACGCGACTAAATTTGCCGCAATTTGACATTTTGCTTCATTTTAGCCACGTGTAAGAATATTTGTCATTGCTTTCCTTGCTGAAATTCATGTGCAACCTGACAATCATTCATAGAGCATTGCTAAAGTGATCCTGAATTAATACAAAGTAGCTATCACCTACCCTGAACCTCCTATAAGGAATTATAAGCATTTTTCGCATATTTTTCACTTCTTTGCATACCACATCAAAGTATATTGCCTGTGTTTCAAGCTCCTCCCTGTTTTCATCTAAGCTTGCTAGGGGGGGAACTGAATTACATTTGATTACATTCCTGAGAACTGTGTGCTTTCCTTCCATCTCTTTACCTTGCATGAAGGGGGGGGGGTGAATTGTCAAAGAAAAGTGATTACATTGTCTTTTGTTGAAGTCATATCAAGTTTATTTTCTGTACTACATTTTCATTCATCATTGCATTGTCCTTGAAGCCATAAAAGCATTCTCAGCTACTTAATCCTCTCTATATCACTTCTAAGCCATCAAAAAGAGTGTACCACTGGAACATTATCCATTGTTGATCACTATCATCTTCACAAGTGTGCTATCAAACATTAATTTACTATAAAAGTGTGATAGATATATATTGTTTCATTTTCAAATAAACCTTTTAAATTTGCAAAACAAACCTACTTCTTGGCTCAGCGGGGTCAGGGGGATTCTGAGAGAGGGGTGTTATATAAGGGTTGTCATCCAGAGTAAATGAACTGGACATAAAAATACATCAATAAGGGCTTCCATCAGCATCCCAGACTAGGCATTGGCTTAGCTGTAGTGTTGAATTGAAGTCGCTTACACTTCCCCCTCTCCAGGAACTTACTAATGTTGTACTCCAGCACACAAAAGAAGTGTGCAGGTAAAAAGGCAGCTAACATGTTCAGCATGTATGGAACGTATTTTGTTTAGGCAGATAACAAGGACATATTTATTAATTAACCATGACAATACTCTCCACTAATCTACCAGGGTCATTTCTAATACACCATGGTAGTCCTTCTGCAGTAGCATCTGTCTCCTATACAGTACCCCACCAATCGGGCCAAAACCATTTTTAATTGTTTAGTAATGATGGTTTGTCTTGATTCATGTATATTTTGAATACTTGGTCTTTTTATTTCTCTTTCTTTTCTAATATTTGTACTAAATCTATGTAAAAAAGG
Organism: Ambystoma mexicanum; assembly: GCF_040938575.1. Lineage (NCBI taxonomy): Eukaryota > Metazoa > Chordata > Amphibia > Caudata > Ambystomatidae > Ambystoma > Ambystoma mexicanum. The sequence continues at coordinate 1,076,909,541 of NC_090935.1, read as the reverse complement.
GTTAATGATTTCAAAAAAAATATACTTCTTTGTATCTAATTAAATTTGTATTAAACTAAGTTTGTACTCCAAGAACTTCTCTTTGGTTTTGAAGGCAAGCGTCCCCAGCCAGCACGATCCTCCCCGTAATGAGAGACAATGACGGACTCTCCCAAGTCGGGAATAAAGCCAAGACAGAGTGCGGGTGAGCTTAAATGGGAGTTTATCAATCAGAATAGGGCATGCAAAGAACTCTGAAAACTCCGAGAGCGCTCTGTCTGACAATAGCAAAGACAGGCGTATATATTTACAAAAAACATCATAAGAACCTACATACTATAGGGGGCACAAGTTCGATGGGATTGGGTGGCGATGACTAACTATAGGTGCTGCTGCGATGCGGTTGGCTTTGGCTGGAAGACGTCACTGGTCAGCCTCGTGGGTTAGGCTGGGCCTGGAAGGTTGGCTGTGTTCATCCGGGCGGTGTTGTTGTGCCATCGCGGCCAGTGTCAGAGATGAATGTCTTTTCCTGACTTATTTGACCTAGGCCATGCACACCGCAGTCATTCAGTCATTACAATATTATCTTCTTTAGTAAATCTTCCAATAGGTTATTCTACAGGTTAATGCAACACAGGAGGAATGCACCTTGTGAGGGGTCTGATGGTCATTCGTCAGGGCATGGTTACCAGTGTCCTGTTGACCGGAGCCATAGGTTGAGGGGCTAAGCTTCAGGGCATGGGACGGGCGGTACATGCCTCCCTGTCTTGTTAGATGTGGTTATAAATGTGCCGCTGTGTGTTGCCACAGTATTGGGTGTCCTGATTGCACAGGGCCATAAGTCTAAGATGATCCGGTGGGTTGTGGGGTTTACGAGGGGGCGCCTTTGGAAGTGTGTGTTCAGGCAGAGGTTTACTGCTGTGCTGTAAATTATGCAGGTTGCGCGCCGTGACCTTGGGTGCTGCAGAGGGGGCTACACATCTTTGAAGCGGCTCCAGTCTGGTTGGGGGAGGTGGAGCAGCGCGGCGCGGGCCTCTGTTCTCATGTTTGGCAGTCTTCGCAGGGTGGGAGGGGGAATGGCCTTGCACATATTCACAAAGGTATCTTCCTCGTGTGTTGCCGGCTTTCAGAGGTGAAAACATCACAATCATTTGAACACTTTATAATATTTGTTTCAATCCCTTGAAAACATACATTTCAACTTTGCTGGATGTGTCTCGATTATATCCAGTCTGAGCACCTTATTCGTACACTATGTTTTAACAATTACAGTATTTAGTTATATGCATTTACATTTGCAGTAAGTGAGGTAGTAGTGAGGTTGGTGGTGTACATAGAAAATGACCCGCCACCGTACGTGACGGTGGTGGCACATAAGGGGCTTAGACATACACGCATGACAAGTGCATTCTCGCACATCCTTCACATGAGCCCTCTGCATGGTTACATTCGTCTTCTTGTGTACTCTAGCCGCATTAGTTCAGTTATGGCGCGGGACTGCGGGGTGTACGGTTTTCAATGATACATATAGAGAATAATCCCCCGGAATGCTTTTATCACTTTCACACCCCTGCAGGGGTGTGGGTCCTTCATTGCTGGTGTCATGTAAACATGCGTTTCTTACAATAATTACACATTTTTACAGGTTTCTTTAGTAGAAGTAGTTTTATGGAAAGGATACACGTATTAAAAGTAGTTTTTGACATTCGCATTTGGGTATTTTTCTGCTATCATCGGATGACCATTCTACAGATCTCCCCATCACCCAGGCCTCACTGACCGGGTCACTCTGGGAGCAGTGATACACTGTGGACGGTGAAATGTTACAGTGTTAGTATCTTATGCTAGCTCATGTCCGTCTTGTTCGTGGGAACGGGCTGACAGCGGATCTGCCAGGGTGCTGCGGCGACAGGGATAATTGAAACTCTCCGAGGGTGGGGGCCGCGCTACAGTGCGCTGAGTTCACACCATCTTTGATAGACAAAATGGTTTCTGGGCCTAGCTAAATTCAATACGTGTGGGCAATGTCTTCAGCAGGTGAACCCTCCACCACCTGGGCCCGGGTGGTCTGAGGGGACGCCCAATGAGCCAATGGCCCTCACCTGGGGAGGGGATGTAGGCAAGGAGGGTCTTTTGGACCACTCCTCCCCTACATTTCCCCCCTTTCGTTACTTAAGTAACGAATACTTTGAGTCCTCCAGCCTTCTACATTCTGCTTCGTCCATCACTGCCTCATCCCATGCAGGTGTGCCTTTTATGGGCATCCATGCTCTGCACACCCCCCGTAAGCTCTCCCCTCTTCTGGCATATTCATCTGGGGTACAAGACAGGTATATACATCCGCCATCTCCCGCCAAATCTACCCACACCTCCTGGTACCATTCTAATACACGGGGCTCTCTGATGGTGGTGTGCCATAATTTGTCTATGATATCCTTGTCATGATACCTCGGCACTAGTTGATACCTTGGTGTATCATCAGTTCCAGTTTGTTCCTGCACTTCCTGCATGATTTGCATTGTCCCCCGGGTGTTGCCCATTGTCACCATCATCATTGCACCATTAGGTACTGCGTTAGCACAACATCGAAGACCCACCTGGCACAGGCAAAAAATTAAAAGGAGGAATACCACAGCTGGCATCAAAAATTTCACAATTGTTCCAAGCCATGAGGGGACCCAGGAGAAGATGTTATCGAACCACGTACTGTCTTCTGCTCCACCTTCCATTTTCATTTTTTCTCCTAGGTTGTGTACTGCTTCGATCACATGGGACAGGGAGCCGTTTTCTGCGTCTTCGGAAGGTACGAAAGTGCAGCAGGCACTTCCAATTTTTCGGCAAACACCTCCATCCATCGCCGTCAACAGGTCCAAGACATACCTGTTTTGCATTGTCATCAGCCGTAAAGCCCTTAGTTCCACTTTTATTACGTTGAACCCTTCTTCAGTGTCATTGGCCAGCTGAATCAATTCCCAACGTGTTATCTGGAGCCATTTTGCGTTTGCCCTTGCTTGGACACTTGAGATGAGTGAGGCAAAGAATGTTTCTGCTGAGCTGAATAATCGATATCTGTCTGGGATCTGAGCCAACAGTTCTGATGATCTCTTTGATATGTAGTTTGATGCTCGTCTGTTACGGGTCAGCACCTCTCCCTTGCTCCCGAAAGACAGGACATACATTTGTGACTCCGCAGTCGGCTGGGCTGCACTCTGTTGTATGCGTTCTTGTGTCTTTTTGCTCCCATCGATGTGGCTTTCTGGTATTACCATTAGGGCTGAGTGCAGAGTGGCCATTGAGCAGCTGCCACTCCATGACGGGGGAAGGTGCAGGTATGCCTGGTTGCCGCATACCCAGTACGTGTCCATCAGGGCTGCTGTCCCTTTTCTCAGATCTGGGATGGTGAGGGTCTTGTTACAGTTCTTGTTTGTTCCCATGGAGGTTTTCCCCTCTCCTTTAAAACATAGTTCATAGTCTATTGCGTTCTGTAGTTTGAAGGGTTTTTCAATGGCGGTTACCCAAGTTAGTTTTGAAATGTGTTCCTTCCATACTGGTGTGCATGTTTCTTCTATCCACTGCAATTTCTCTGGTGCCACAATTTTCAGTGCTTCAGCTTTGCACATTACTTCTTCATCCTTCCACTTGTTGTCCGAAAAAAGTGTCCCTTGTATTACAAAAAATGGTTCTTCCAGACATACCACCCCTGCCGTCCTTGGATAGCAAGTTTTCTCGTTCTGCAGCATTCTAAAAGTAACTTCATGTGCCTGGAAGGTGTTCTTAATCCTGCATAACGTGAGATGAAGGAGACATTGGGCATCTATAATTGGCAACTCTTTGGGTAGCAACACTTTGGGTGTACCTGAAGCATGAGGAATGAGGGAGCAGACATAACAGCTCTCATTTGTTGTTTGTTTAGCTGTGGCACTCATATCCGCATACCATTTATTTGTCTGGTGGGGGTGTCGTGGGTCTTCCATTTTATCTAGTCCTAACCCATAGTACTCATCATACCTCCTTCCCCCTGCGTCTCTTTTTCGTCTGTTGTTCTTGTTCCTCATGTACTTCCCAGCCTCCTGGGCGAGGGACAAAATAGACCCCCCTTTCTCATTCCCGCCCCCCTTGGCCCATTCATCATATAAGATATCGTGTGCTGCTAGCATCTTTTCCTTTTCGTCCCTGACGTTATCTTGCAGGTTGTTTTTTAATATGGGGGCAGGTTGGCTGGTGGGGGTATTATACAACCACGATATGGCAGACGGGTTTCGGTCATTTAAACTGCGAGCATTATAATTAGATATCTTTGGTGGAGACACTGTGTTGTTTTGCATTCCACCCTGTGGCTCTTTCTTTTCTAAGATGACAGCATTGGATGGTGTCGTATAGTAACCCCATACAAGTTTAGTTCCGTCCCATACCAGAAAATCACCTTCCCTCGGATTGACACTTGCAGTTGTATTGGTCCCAGTAGTGCTGTTAATCCCAGTGCTGTTAATCCCTCCCCCCTCGTTCATCTCGATAGAGATGAACGCTACAAACCAATATGTGACCAGGCCAAACATTAATATAAAAAACAACGTAATGCACACAGATAATCCACACTCATACGAATATCTGCATCTCTCATTTAATAATACTCTCATTCTACTAATTCTATCCGTTGCAGGCTGCCCGTTAGATGCCATGGTAGTTCCTGTTCGAGATATAAAAGTGCATTAAGTGCATGCATGTAAACATTTTGTTGGCACTATTAGTGCCAATATATATTGACGGGGAATGGAAGCGGGTAGTGTTGTAGGGAAGGGTATTCACAGACAAGGGTGTAAACACGTCATAATTTGATCACTTCATTAACTACATATAAGTCCAAAAAAGAAAAGAAACTTTTTTTTTTTTTTTTTTTTCCAGTAACATCTTAAAAAGAATGCAAGTATACTTATCAGTCATTTTCCCATTCAGGTCCATTACTGACACACATACACAAGTTCATATTCAGACATTCTGCTCAGTTGCATCGTTTGCTGTTGTCTGTGCCTCCTCATCTACCTCCTCTTGCACATTACTATATGCTCTTCGTACATCTGTCAAGTGTACCCAGTATTTTAGGCCCTTTACTTTTACTGCCGTGGGCGTGCAGAACACTACCTCGTATGGGCCATGGAATCGTGGAGCATTCCATCGACGCACAAAACTCCTGACATAAATCAATTCGCCCGGCATCAGCTGTAGCTGTTGCTCAGGCTCCGTGACAGACCCTGTTATGTTTCCCTCCTCTCTCGTGAAGGGTGGCGAGAGCTGCTTTGATATTGCGCGCGCTGCCCTTGTCAATTTCTTCAAATAGTCTGTGAACTCATCTCCCAATATCGCGGCGCTTCTGTGTGCATCTGAGTGTTCGCGCAGTGGAGAGTGTGCTGTGCACATTCGTCTCCCAGTCACGATCTCGTGCGGGGACAAATGGTGGTCTTTGCTTGGCTGATTCCTCAGCTCGAATAGCGCAAGGGGCAGACAATAAATCCAGTTCTTTTTCAATGAAAAGCATAATTTTGATAACCTGCCTTTTAACAGTCCGTTCATCTTTTCCACTACGCCATTACTTTGAGGATGATAAATCGAACACAATTTATGTTTTATTCCCAATAATGTAGTAACTTCCTTGAAAAGCTCATTTACAAAATGAGTGCCATTATCTGAGCGAATCACGTCACAAATTCCCCAGCGCGGGAACACTTCCCTCACTAGGAACTTTGCAGCGCTTTTGGCATCAGGTCGTGCGCATGGTCCTGCTTCTACCCACCTTGAGAATGGGCATACAACCACGATCATGTACCGTGCGCCATTACACCTTTCCCCCATGTCCGCGTAATCAATATGTAGCTCTCTAAATGGGCCAATGGGTTTTGGAATTGTTCCCCGGAGTGTGCGTAATGTCATTCCTGAATTGTATATCTGACATGTTGTGCATTCCATCGCTAATCGAGATACGTGCTCCTGGAGACAGGGCACGAACCATTCTTCCTGTATTTCTGCTGCAATGTGCTGTTTGGTATTGTGTGCAGGGAAGTGTAGTTGTTGAAACGCAATTTCCAATAACTTTATTGGCATTACCACTTTCCCTGAGTTGTTTTGTCGCCGCAGTAAGTCTGTTGCCGACTTGCTGCACCCTGGTTTTGTTCACATCAATTTTTCGTCTGCACTAGCTCCTTCCTGTAATTCTAGTATTTGTGATATAGGCATCATGTTGTAGCCTTCTGGGAGCTCTTCGTTTGTCTTGTGCTGCAGCATGTACTCACCTGCTTCATATTTCTGAAAATAGGAAGCCTCCTTGGCGGCAGCGTCCGCTGCCGCGTTTCCCAAAGACACAACGTCTGTGTTGGATGTATGTGCTTGGCACTTCACTATTGCTACTGCAGTAGGGTCTTGTAGGGCCTCAATTATCTCTTTCAACAATTCTGCATGCTGTACTGGTGTTCCGTCTGCCCGTCGAAATCCCCTCCGCCCCCATCTCGGTAGACCTCCATGTACTGTCGTCGTCATGTAAGCTGAGTCTGTGTATATTGTCACTGCGCAACCCTTTGCTGCATGTAGTGCTTCTATGAGCGCAATAAGTTCTGCTGCTTGTGCGGAGTGATGTGATGGGAAGCGGTACTGTACTAGTGTTTCATACTCACCGTCTTCTAACCTCACCACCGCCATACCAACATGTTTTTCTCCCGTGTCCACGTCAATCGATGCAGACCCATCCACGAAGGACACTTCCCCCTCGCTCAGAGCGTTCTCACACACCACTGTGTCCTCCCCTCTTTCTCCTGTGTAAGTTGCACAATCGTGGTCCTGCATGTCCTCTAGTGTGCATGCTTCTGTAATGATTGTTGCGGGGTTCACTGTCTTGCATCTCACCACATGGATATTGGCGCTAGACAATATGATCTCATAGGCTGTTGCCCGCTGTGTTGTCAGTGTGCTTTTTGACCTCTCAAGTATTGCAAATAATGAATGTTCCACAAACAATGTCACAGGGCAACCCATTACTATTGTGGCACTTTTCTCAATCACGAACGCGGCTGCAGCGAGTGATTGCTCGCACGCGAAATGGCCTTGCATCACGGCATCTAAAGTACCACTATAGTAATCCAAAGGCTTGTGTCCTAGGGACGTCTTTTGTGTCAGAAGAGCTGTCATGAGTGTTCCCTTGCAGTGTTAGAATAGGTAAAATTCGCGTCCATAATCAGGATTTGCTAGCACTGGAGCGCTTGAAATTAACTCTTTTAATGGTTGGAATGACGCGCTCATTTCTTCTGACCATTCTATTTTTTTATTTTCCTGTTGTGCTTCTTTGAGTGCTTGTAGTAGGCGTCTCGTGTATGCTGCATAGTCTAATATCCATGCTCGGCAATAGTTGCACATTCCCAAGAATTTCTGCATGTCTTTTACTGTTGTGGGTTCTCCTACTGATCTTATCGCTTCTACCCTGTCGGGGATTATTCTTTTTCCATCTTTTGATATCAGCTGTCCCAAGTATAAGACCTCTGTCAGGCAGTACTGTAGCTTCTCCTTGTCTACCTTGTACCCCTTATTGGCCAATAGAGTCAGGAGCGTTGTTGAATCCTTTCTACATGTTTCTTCGTCTTGTGCACACACTAGTAAATCATCTACGTACTGAATGATCGTACTCACAACTGATAGGTTTCCCAAGTCTTCATGCAATATGCGGTTGAATATGCTTGGGCTCTCACAGTATCCCTGTGGTAATCTGCAGTGTTCATATCTCTTTCCCCCCAGTGTAAATGCTGTCAGGTATCTACTCTCTTCAGCCAGGGGGATTGAGAAAAATGCGTTTTTCAAGTCTACCACTGTGAAGTGTGATGCCGCTTTTGGGATGCTGCATAATATTGATGCAGGGTTCGGGACCAAAGGGAACTCTTTCTGAATTACATCATTTAGGGGGCGTAAATCCTGTATCATCCTCCAAGACCCTCCCTTTGCTTTTTTGATTGGATAAATACATGTGTTACATGGGGAGTTTGAAGGCACTATTATCCCTTGTGCTAGTAGTGCATTTATTGTCTCTTTTATCCCTTCTTCAGCTTCACGGGACAATGGATACTGTTTCACTCGGGGTAAAATTGCTCCTTGCTTTAGTTTTATTACCACAGGTTGTACTCCATGCAACAGCCCTACATCATGGGGGCCTGTTGTCCACAAATTATTTGGTACGAGCCTCATGTCATCATCAAAGAATGACGGCGGTGCTCCCACCACTGCCATCAGTTGAACGGGGATTTCCCTGGCTTGAATCAAAATGTCACAGGGCATCGCTATTTCCATTACTATTTCACCATCCCCTTCTGCATCTGAAAAGAGATCCTCATCTGTTAACCCTCTTAGGGCGATGTTGGCATTTGTACACAGCACTGTACGCCACTCACATCCTTCCCTATCTAATCCAATCACAGCAATCCTTTTCGCTGATACCTGTACAGCGTGCAAGTCTAATGATACCACTGATCCTGGTGCTGTGTCGGGGCACACTATGGGGCGGAAGAGGAACTCCGCTGGAATCCTCCAGTCCATTCTTCTCAGCTCTGGAATTATGAGGGCCAATGTCTTTAGCCCTTCAATAAACATTTCCTCATTTTCCGGCAACCCTCGTACTTCTTGTGTGGTTGTGTAGGCTTGCACTACCAACATTGCACGCAATGGGCATATTCCAGGTGTTGAACACACTATTCCTCTCTCAGTAAATGATATGGTCATGTTGAGTTTACTCAGGAGATCCCTCCCTAATAAATGTATTGGTGAGTGTTCATAATACAGTAAGGGTGTCTTTACAGTCTTACCCCCCACTGTTACATCCAATGCTTCTGTGTAAGGAACTTCAATTACAGCCCCAGAGAACCCCTGCGTCTCTAACCTCCTGTTAGATAACGGGAACCGGCCCTCCCTGATACATGATTTCTCCGCTCCCGAATCCACCATGAATATGAACTGCTTGTCTCCTATCTGCGCCCCTACCAATGGTTCCTCTGCTGCATCGTAGGTGGTAGATAGAACTGGACACGCAAGTGTTCTCTGTGGGCTGTCCTATGTGGGGTGTCTCATCGCCCCCCCTTGATTGAAGACACTCCCTGAAACCACTGATACGCCGCTATGGGGTGCTGGTGCGGGGGCCCCGTTTGCCGTTGTCGCAAAAGGGTTGCCTGGCATGTACTGCATATTGTCATTGTTTTGTGGGTGGTTCTGTGTTCTATACTGGTGCCCCGGTTGTTGCTCATTATTACCTTGGCCTGGGTTTCTCGGTTGTTGTTGTCCCATTGGAAGACCATATGGGCTCCCCGGGTGGGGATGGCCATACTGTTCTACCTCTTGGAACCCGTTGTTGGGTCTGGCTCTGCACTCCCTAGAGTAATGCCCCCATCTTCCACAGTTCCAGCAACTCCCTTGTGCACCTCTAGGGCTCTGCCATCCATTTCCTCCCATTCCCCCGTACCCCGGTCCACCCCTTCGGCCCCTATACCCACCTCATCCTCCTCGAGGGGCCCACTCCTGCCACTGCGACCCTCCGCCTGTCTCCTGCTCATTCCACTGCCGCTGTCCTGCTCCAGCCCAACTAGTTGCCATCCTTCCTTGTATGGCTATCAGCCCCTCCTCCTCCTCATCTCCCTCCCTGCTGTGGGGGAGTGCGGCTACAGCCGCTGCGACCTTCACCAACTTTGTCTGCACTAGTTTTGCTTCATCTGCCAATCTCCTCTGCGCCACCTCCTTCTCCCTTTCCTTTATTCGCTTACAATGGTGCACTATTATGCTCTGAATCTCAGGCCATCCCTTCGCTTCAATGCCCGCTATTTTGTCAAGCGCCTTTTGCACCGCTTTTGGGAGCCCTCTTTTTATAATGAAGTAAAATAAAGATGTCGATTGATACCAGGGCGTGCCCGTTTCTGCTCTCCACATCTCTTGGACCCGAAAAATATAATCCATAGCCTCCTCCCCGTCATTCATTGTACACTGCATTACTGACTGTAAGTCTGGCGTATCTGGAAACGTTTCTCGCAAGGCATACCATACCCTCGCGCGCACTGTGTTAAAGGAGGCTCCGTCATGGCGGTCGCAGTCTAATGTTACTCCCGGGAAACCGGCCTTGACCCATACTCTATCAGCCTGATCCCCCACTGCTGATATGAGCAAGCTCTTCACATCTCCTATTGCTAGGGGTACCCCGGCAGTGTGTTTCTCAAAGGCGTATATCCACTTACTTGCCCCTCCCGATAACGGGGGCAATAGCTTTAATAAATTGGCTTTATCCATCTGAGCCCATGGGATATAATTCGGCCTTCCTCCTCCCCTATGTATCAATGGGAGCTGTAGCCTTCCTTTTGTCGTTGCATCTGGACCCGTTTTGGCTGCTGATGTTCCCAGTGATGCCATTTTCCCCACCCTGTTCCTTAATCGCCCCGTCCACTCATCATCCAGTGTTCTCATTGAACATGTACCATCCACCCCTTCACTTCCCCCTCCCATTGCCATGCTCAACCTGTCGCTTTCTTCTAAATCGTCCCTTATATCACATAGTAGTTCCTCTCTGTCCCCTATAGGCCTTTCTTCATTATCAATACCTCCCTCTCGTGTCCCTACTTCGATTATTCGTGTCGGTTCTTCCTCAATTCTGAACAGTATCTCGCCTTTTTTCCACCCGTCTTCAAGTGTTCTATTCTCACTCGGCGCTCTAGACGTGCGCCCTGATCTTGCTGCATTAAGTGCTGTTTGTTCACATATGTCTTTTATCCTTGAGAGCTCATCTTTCGCTATTGAAAGTCTTGATTGTAAATCATCTGTTAGCTTTTCTATGTCCACCCTTTGTGTACTTGCCTGGGCTCGCTCCCTTGTACTTTCATATGGCGGGGGTGCCGTTGGCCTGTGGGGTGTAGTAGTTGTCAGGGGAAGGCACAAAAGTGGGGTCACTGTACCCTTCTGCGGGCACAGGCTTGTTTAATATCGGGTACAAGCTTATTACCTCTATTGGTGGCGCTACATTTGACGATTCTTTAGCATCTTTCTGTATCATCAGTGGATTGTCAGTGGTGGATGGGAGGTCAGGATTTAATGCTGGTGCTTTAGGCGGTGGTATCTCTTCAAATAACCTCCAGAGATCTAATATTTCCCTCCTATTGTGCAACTGCTTCCCCTTGTATTTCAAACAAATGCATGTGGCCACCATATCCAGAACACTTTTATCAAATGACCCCCCCTCGGGCCATATCTGGGGTAACCCCTCTCCCTTCAGCTCTGTTATCCATTGGTCATGATATTTCTTAATTCGCTCCGCGTACCCTGGTAGGTTCTTACAAATATGTGATAAGGGTGTTTCGGCCCCCATCTTTGTGTTTTCCTAGTACTTGTGTGTCTCTGTGTGTCCACAATTACAATTTAACCCTATTACCAATATGGGTTTCGTCTTCTACTTCACATTCAATAATGGGCTCCTTTGTGCTCTTCCCCCTGCCTGCGCAATACAAAACTGGCTGTACCCAGTCTCTATTCTATTCTCTTTGGGGAGAGGGGGGCACATACAAGAGCAAACCATCAGTTATTTTGACAATATTAACCCGGAAATCAAAAAGGTACACACTCACTTCACCTTGTCATTTTTTTTTTTTTTTTTTTCAAGAAGCTTTATCCGGCCACACTTACCATGACCATTCAATTACTATACATTTATAACAATTTTACACACCCACAGCACCAAATTGTCTTCTGACGCATACGAGGTGCACACATCTCTCTGTAACACTCTATTCACAATTCAAGCTGCCCTCCCTTTCCTCCCTAGCCGGCTGTCCCTGTCTGTCTTATTCAGATATATGGATGCGCATATATATATATTGGTCTGCTCTTCCCTCTTCTAGTAGGACTCTCTCTCTTTTACTTTCTCCCTAACGTTTTGTATTGATCTCACTTTTATTTTCCCCCCAACCCTAGAGAAAAGAAAAGAAAGAAGAAATAGCAGTCACTAATATATTCTCCGTGTCCCCCTTTGCCAGACACTTTTATCTTATAATCCACTTCTTCATATATTCCCAGTACTAGTCAAGATAGCACTATGCGGCGCCGCCTTCCACCCCCTTTCGGAGCTAGGTTCCCGTCACTTTTATCTCTTATTCACCTCTTAATCCTAATGGCCATATGCAAAGAAAAAGCAAAGAAATTTTAGGATGATCCTTAGTAGATCTGCGTAACCCCTTTTCTACCCCTCTTCGTTCTCTGTCCTAGACTTCTTCCCCCACTCCCTTTACGATCGCTCGCACTCAATACTCACGTGCCCGTCTTGAACCGATAGTCTCCGAAACTGGGTCCGTCCAGGCAGTGTTGCCGTCCGCTCAACAGTCAGCCCCGGGGGGATTTTTCAACTGGGATCCCGTACCCTCTCTCTTTTGAGTGCGCACTTCTTAGTGTACCGGTCGCCGTTGGCGGGCAGCCTCCCGGAGCCGGCACACCGTGCATATCCCTTTTCGACCGGAGATTCTCGTGCCAAAAGGGGACGGTAATGTTAGGTCGGGAAAAAATAATAATATAGTAATAATCACGCTTTCGGGGTCACCACTGAAGGCAAGCGTCCCCAGCCAGCACGATCCTTCCCGTAATGAAAGACAATGACGGACTCTCCCAAGTCGGGAATAAAGCCAAGACAGAGTGCGGGTGATCTTAAATGGGAGTTTATCAAGCAGAATAGGGCATGCAAAGAACTCTGCAAAATCCGAAAGCGCTCTGTCTGACAATAGCAAAGACAGGCGTATATATTTACAAAAAACGTCATCAGAACCTACATACTATAGGGGGCACAAGTTCGATGGGATTGGGTGGCGATGACTAACTATAGGTGCTGCTGCGATGCGGTTGGCTTTGGCTGGAAGACGTCACTGGTCAGCCTCGTGGGTTAGGCTGGGCCTGGAAGGTTGGCTGTGTTCATCCGGGCGGTGTTGTTGTGCCATCGCGGCCAGTGTCAGAGATGAATGTCTTTTCCTGACTTATTTGACCTAGGCCATGCACACCGCAGTCATTCAGTCATTACAATATTATCTTCTTTAGTAAATCTTCCAATAGGTTATTCTACAGGTTAATGCAACACAGGAGGAATGCACCTTGTGAGGGGTCTGATGGTCATTCGTCAGGGCATGGTTACCAGTGTCCTGTTGACCGGAGCCATAGGTTGAGGGGCTAAGCTTCAGGGCATGGGACGGGCGGTACATGCCTCCCTGTCTTGTTAGATGTGGTTATAAATGTGCCGCTGTGTGTTGCCACAGTATTGGGTGTCCTGATTGCACAGGGCCATAAGTCTAAGATGATCCGGTGGGTTGTGGGGTTTACGAGGGGGCGCCTTTGGAAGTGTGTGTTCAGGCAGAGGTTTACTGCTGTGCTGTAAATTATGCAGGTTGCGCGCCGTGACCTTGGGTGCTGCAGAGGGGGCTACACATCTTTGAAGCGGCTCCAGTCTGGTTGGGGGAGGTGGAGCAGCGCGGCGCGGGCCTCTGTTCTCATGTTTGGCAGTCTTCGCAGGGTGGGAGGGGGAATGGCCTTGCACATATTCACAAAGGTATCTTCCTCGTGTGTTGCCGGCTTTCAGAGGTGAAAACATCACAATCATTTGAACACTTTATAATATTTGTTTGAATCACTTGAAAACATACATTTCAACTTTGCTGGATGTGTCTCGATTATATCCAGTCTGAGCACCTTATTCGTACACTATGTTTTAACAATTACAGTATTTAGTTATATGCATATACATTTGCAGTAAGTGAGGTAGTAGTGAGGTTGGTGGAGTACATAGAAAATGACCCGCCACCGTACGTGACGGTGGTGGCACATAAGGGGCTTAGACATACACGCATGACAAGTGCATTCTCGCGCATCCTTCACATGAGCCCTCTGCATGGTTACATTCGTCTTCTTGTGTACTCTAGCAGCATTAGTTCAGTTATGGCGCGGGACTGCGGGGTGTACGGTTTTCAATGATACATATAGAGAATAATCCCCCGGAATGCTTTTATCACTTTCACACCCCTGCAGGGGTGTGGGTCCTTCATTGCTGGTGTCATGTAAACATGCGTTTCTTACAGTAATTACACAATTTTACAGGTTTCTTTAGTAGAAGTAGTTTTATGGAAAGGATACACGTATTAAAAGTAGTTTTTGACATTCGCATTTGGGTATTTTTCTGCTATCATCGGATGACCATTCTACAGATCTCCCCATCACCCAGGCCTCGCTGACCGGGTCACTCTGGGAGCAGTGATACACTGTGGACGGTGAAATGTTACAGTGTTAGTATCTTCTGCTAGCACATGTCCGTCTTGTTCGTGGGAACGGGCTCACAGCGGATCTGCCAGGGTGCTGTGGCGACAGGGATAATTGAAACTCTCCGAGGGTGGGGGCCGCGCTACAGTGCGCTGAGTTCACACCATCTTTGATAGACAAAATGGTTTCTGGGCCTAGCTAAATTCAATACGTGTGGGCAATGTCTTCAGCAGGTGAACCCTCCACCACCTGGGCCCGGGTGGTCTGAGGGGACGCCCAATGAGCCATGGCCCTCACCTGGGGAGGGGATGTAGGCAAGGAGGGTCTTTTGGACCACTCCTCCCCTACAGTTTCTCTGTGACTCTTAGAACATATTCTTTTCTATTATCAGAATTAACTGGAACTCAATGACAAGAGTGATGATTGTCAAAAGCCTGAGCATCCCTGTGTTTTTGCCCCGCCTCACGTTCGCACACAGGGGCTGCCCTATTGTTTGTAAAACTGGAACATATTTTGTAATCATCATTTTAACTACCTCCAACCTCTCCCAGCAGGAGAGGACCTGAATGGATCAGGTCTACAGTGACCTTACAACGTTTATGAAAATGGAATCAGCACTGAGCTTCCCTGTCTCAGGCCAACAAAATGCATCCTGGACCCCGAGGACTTCATTTTCTTGACATTACAAACCACACCCATTTGAAAGAGTTATCTACTGAGTTCCAGAGCAACACGGCCTGAGGATTTTCAAAGTTAAGCTTGTACCCTGAGACAGCTGAAAACGTATTTATTAGTTCCATTAAGGTAGGTATGGGGTCTTTGGATTGCTAAGGTAAGCCAACACATATGCATGCACAGATGCAGATAAATGAATTTCAACACCTCTTGTAGAAATGTCATTTATATATAGGGAGTTCATAATTGTATATAATAATGGTTCAATTGTATATAATAATGGTTCCAGAGAAAGGAAAGAACAATAACAGGGATAGAAAACAAGGCATCCCTGCCTAGATCCTTGCCGTAAATGAAATTGCTGTAAGAAAGCACCATTAGCAAATACTGAAACTCAAAAAGTGATGTACAAAAAGCTCAATTATTTTCTAAGTCCTTGGAAACAGGGCGTACCATTCCAGGACTTATCAAAGTACTTCCAGTCCAACTGATCAGAGGCTTTTTTGGCGCATTAGATCACTGTGGACCGTTTTTGGGTTTAAAGCTCGTTGAGCCTCTTCCCTTATCAAATACAGTGTTATTGGGCCTCATTACAAGTTTGGAGGTAGCCATGCCGTTTTTAGCGGCATGGCTACCCCCAAATTCCGGTCCGGGTCCCGAAAAATGGGATTTACCATGCCATTCTGACATTTGTGGGCCCGGTAAATCCCATTTTCGGGACCCAGACCTGGTACTACCCCATTCCCACATAGGGCTCAATGAGAATGGGGAGGATGCTAAGAATGGACACGTCAATGACGGGTCCGTTGTTAGCATCCTGGTCTGCTCGCGGGTGCCGGTATGCATGTCTGGCCAGACCAGACGTGCATACCGCCACCCGTGAGCAAACTCGTAATGTGGTGGTACCTTACCAGCACCGTTCATGCCGCAGCCGCCCGGTTTGTAATGAGGCCCATTGTGTAATAATTACAGTGAGCAATTCCATCAGACTCCGAGATGTCTTTTAGCTCATATGTCAATTTCATTATTGGCCAGTACTTCTGGGGTCAAATGGGATCTCTGCCAGTCTTAGTGAGTTTCTTTATCATAAAGTATAGGAAAATAAATCCAGCAGAGTCACTGGATAGCAGACGATTAAATAGCCCTAATAAGCCTGATAGCAGACTATAGAAAAAAGCCTCAATAAATATTCCAGTACTTGCAGCTTTCCCGTTTCTGAGTTTCTGGATGGCTGTCTAATGAGGAGACTCAGAGCTTCGCATGCTGCTATCCTAATTCCACATCCTGCTCTTGTGGAACCACACCAGTGTGAAAGTAATTAATTCTGGGCCCAGTTGGAGCAGACTTAGGCATTTGAAAATAATTTTCAAATTTGGCAAAACCAGAACAATGCTGTACTATATGTCATGACAGTTGACCAATCACTTCCCCGAATGTTATAAATTGCATTCTTTGGCTGACTAATTCTTAGTAAGTTAGCTAACAATTGAGCATTTTGGGAGCACTTCCGTCGAGTAGATGATAGACCTCACAATTGCAGGAACTAGCCCTTTAGCCCTGAACATATAATCTACGTAACATAGGAATCCATGGGGTTGTGAAAGGAAAGTGAATTTTCTGTCAGAGTATTCAAGATGCCACGAATCGCCAAAGCCCAGCTCTTCTACCAAACCTCCAATTGTCTTGTCTATCCTATCCTGGCATAACACTACTTTCAATTGTCTATCAATAAAGTTGTAAAATGGTTAATTGCAATCATCAAAATACGAAAAATTAGGGACAAAGGACCTTCTGTTCCTGAGTGTGATCGCTCTTAATACTCCCTTTAGAGTATATTTATATTTGATATTCGGTTATTTCCAAAATCGGTATTGTGTTAAATCTACTCCAAAAACAACTCCAAAAACAACTCAGGCAAAGTAGAGTTTAATATATATCATTATTTTGACACACACGTGTCAAATTTTATTGCTGCTTTGCGATTATGTCTGACAAATCAGTGCCCATTTCTCATTGCCAATGTATTTCGGACTATGTCCATCTTCAGGGCTCCTAGGCACTGAGTTTAAATCTTCTAATATCAACCTGTCACAGTGTCCACTTTCATCAAAACACATCAGAAACCATATCATTATAAACAGATAAGTAAATCACATGTAGAGCATGGCACATTTCTGGAATAAATCAAACAAATTGTAGGTTGCACATACCCAATCTAATTGGTAGTCCATGGGAAATTTGTAAAAACAGAAAAAATACAAATCAGTATCTATACTTCTGCTCATGTCAAAGTAATGATAATAATAATAGATTCCTTGTGCTTGTTAAATCCATACCTGTGATATCGAGTATTCAATGATCTGTATCACTGTTTGAGTCAAATTGCAATCATCAACCACAAACAAATCTGAGAATGTATGCTCTAGTAGGGGCATTTTATGCACATTCTGAAACATTCATGGTTGTTCTGATTTAGTCAAAACACATGGACAATTGTGACAAGGAGTAACCCACGTTGGGATCAGCCAGGACACGTTGCCCACCTCTGTCCCTCTCCACTTTAACAACTTTGACTCCTAGACACTTTTTGTTTAGATTGCTTGTACTCTTTTGTGAACTGGTTGGAGATGCAATTGTCTGCTCAACCCAAGACTCCTCTAACCTCCCTGCGCCCAGATCATTCAGTACATTTCTTGCAATAAAACAACTGATGTCTTGGTTTTATTAATATGGGTTGTCATTTTCTTTTTTTGATAGTTGATCTCTTTAACATTCCATGTGGCAATGTTAAGCAGCAAATATATACATTTCTGAAAAAAATGTTGACATAGCTTTTACACAATCTGGCCACAGGTGCCTCATAGATTGCAGTGGCTAAAATGTCTCCACACATCTGAGGAAAATCGGGGACGGGTGACCTGGATGAGATGGGGAGATTAAAAGAACAAGTGAAGTGAGGGAGGAAGAGAAGGGCCTGACTGTATACCATACCAATAGGCATCTACAGGACTGTGATACAAACATGAACAGTAGAGCAGATTAGCCAAAAACACCACCCCAAGGTAGATGAAAAGGTGAACTGTTTGTAACACATCCTTAAAACAGGCTAATGAGCCTGCAATCTAAATAATTCATCAGAATAATTCACCACATGTTCAGCAATGCAATTGAGTAAGGCCCACATGATCAACACTTAAAGAAGAGGTGCAATTTCATGTGGCTATTGCAAGATCAATCACAATGAATCAAGCCATTTACAAAACACTACTCTATTGCAGGTATTGAGCCACTGCGTAGTAAAGTCAGCAGAATGTGTGAGTGAAACAAACAGAGAATACCAGTTCACAAGAGAGATCTACTGACCTAACTACATACCCAATATAATGAAAGCATTGCCTGAAAGTCAAGCAGCACTTATGTCCAGTAACAACTTGAAGGTTCTTGCAATAACTAATTAATTTTAAATTTGATTTTACAAATCCATTTCTTCCTGCTATTGCCTGTAGATAAATGTCCTCAATTTCCTTGGCTGTGTGAAGGTGTTTCTTTTATTTTTCCACTTGATCTGAGGGTTTGGAACTAATTCCGCTACTCTGCCATTGCTCTTGTTAGAGCTCGTGGATGTCAAAATGCATTCTACGAAATTGGACTCTTTATCTTTAGCTCCAACCAGAGTTGTGTTACTCTTGGAAAAAGATAATTATCCCTCTGGGTTTTTTGCTAGTAAGTGACTTCTTAGACCTAGCGCCTTGTTGAACTAGACTGTGTGCAATTTGAATGTTTCATTTGCTGACATCTGGAGCCTTTTTAACTTGAGAATAAAATACATCATGACCCTAAGACTCCCTGAGGGGGTCATATAGATATAGGTTGTTCCGAAAGTGTATCTTTACCATATATCAGCTGTGCCACCTAAACTTTTTCTAGATTTGAGATTTTTAGGGCCCATGCCCGAGAGGCAACACGCTTCTGTTCCATACCATTGACGTGACAGTCTAATCTATGCTACCTTTCCTCTATTTCCAAGAGGAACTCATTGGTAGTTTTCATGAAAGTGTGCGGATGGGCCTCTAATCACCTTAACCCAAAGAATGTCCACCACTTAAGGAGCAAGTACACATTTGTACGTAAAGCAAGTTTATTGTACAATTAGCTGGAAGGAGCTAGATGACGCTGAAGAGTCAAACTAAGCTGCGTTTCCCAGTGCCACACAAGTTGACATATTATATACATTTTTTCAACAGTTAAAATACTCCCACATATTTTATTACAAATCATCCCCCATACATGATTGGAAAAATCTATATAAAAGAAATCCAGTCTTCTCTAATTCCCACATTCGAAAGCATTCATTCACATTCATTTATCCACCATCATCAGCTCATATGTGTAGCACACCCCTTTCCTGGAGTCCTCCATGGTAGGTTGTGACATCATCACATAGTTGCACATTTAAACATAAGCATAGTTCATTACAAGTTCCAGCTAGCCTGGGATCTTCTAATCCCAGACGTGATTGCACATGGTTTGCAAAGGCACTTCACACTATGGGAAGGGCGAGAATAAATGTGTTTCCTTTAAACTGGTGACAACTATCGCAACCACCCAGACTTGCTGGCATCCTTGTTTCAATATGGTCTAAATGACCACCAATTCAACACGCATGACCTCCAGACAAAACCTGAGAAAATAATTGAAACCCATAAAGTATCGGTCACCACTGCCCTTAGGTGTCTCTTCATCCCAGGTTTATTGTTCAGCCATGTACAGATGGCCGGACCTATCTGAACAATGAATAACAGGCTCTCCTGTACTTCAAAAGATTGCACCTCCTTCCCACAAGAATGGCAAGTCATAAAAACCCAACCTGGCTGTAACTGACCATCTGATAATGTCACGGCTACTCATTGGCTTCCCTCGGCCTCCAACCTTGAAAAATACAGTTTTCCCAGTCACAACAGTTCACCTCGCAACACCCTGATGGCAGGGCTTGGCCAAACTATGAAATAGCACACAGTGTACAGATATGTACATTTTCACCATGTACCCCAAACATATGCCCCTTGAGACCTCCACGTATATATGTCAGTGTATACGGCGATCTCTTCACAGTGTTTGCTTCATAACAAATCTTCTTTCTTGCATGTGCATGATGAAGCTCCTCGTTGTCCCATTTCTAGGTGCTTTGAGGCACATTATACCTACATTACATGTATATGTCCTTGGCGCTTTTTACATGTATCTTGCTGCATGTGTACACATCTAAATGTATCAATTTAAACACAGTGTTAGGCAGAATTATATGCAGTACCTTTTGGGAACACCACACATAATTAAGACTACAAGTGACAGTACAAATAAATCTTTGGTACAAGCCTGTACTACACAGTAAAAGTGGTAGCTATGGCTGAGCAGCCAGACTTATCTCAAGAGCAAGTGAGTATCAAATAGTTACACAAAGGACAGCAATTACTATGATTAAAAAAAACACTGACTAAAGGTTTCTGAGTAAAAGAATATACATGTATTTACACATCAGTTTTATAACATTTCACTAAAGTAAAGCAGTTGAAAAATCATGTTACCAATACACCAGACCACTCCCAATAGATCTGGACAAGTTTAAGCTCAAAACTAAGTGTGAGCAAAATGGCACTCCAGCAATTTAAAAACGGAGGGAAAAACAAAGTTAGGCTAAAATTGAGCAGCACCACCAGGTAAGAAAGCAGGGCAATCTTGAAAGAGGAACTACAGTGATGGAATGAAATCAAATAGGCTTAGGGCCAAAGTCAATAGGACAAAAGTCTTTTGCCCAAGATCACACAGTTCAGGGTAGTTCGTGGTTAAGTCTTTGCCAAGAGTTCTGGACGAAGTTGGTCGGCAGAAAAGTTAGTTTAAAAAGAAGAGAAGGACAAGCCCTCGAATTGGCGAAAGGTTTCACACACCTAACGCACAACTAGATTTGCACAGTACCTTTCAATGGAGAAGAAGCTGTAGCTGAAGCTGACGTTCTTGGTAGTTCCTGCAGGCTAACGGTTCCTAAGGCGACTGTCGGACTGACACGAAGTAACAAGACTAGAGGGTCCTGCACTACCCAGGGAAGAAACCTGCAGCAGAGCAAAGCAACAAATAAAAGGTGCGCTTTTTAAAAGCCAAGCAGGGTCCGACCTTCCTGGCTATCCGGCCCACTGTAGCTCTGCACAGAAAATTTGACCAGAAGAGGGAGTCCTGGCTTGCAGTCTGGGCTAAACCATCAAAACTCACCTGGATCGAACTGAATGAAAAGCCTGCTAAGGTGCAGATACTGACATACTTCCCTTTTTGCTTTAGAGAAAATGTCTCTGTACTCATAGGGACAAATGAAAGGTGCCATAAAACGTTGTTTTTTTCCAATCTGACTAATTGCATATCCGCATTGATGGATCTCCACTGCGTGTGCGGACAATTTGCTTATTTCCACCTTCCCCCATCCTGTAGAGGCATCAGCTCATTTTCCATCTTGTACTCAGCCATTCTCATAGTGCCCAACTCGCATTTGACTGCCATAAAGGTGCCACACCCAGTTGCGATTGAACCCATCCCAATCATTTTGCTTGCCGCTGATGAAGATCCCACTGACAAAAGAGGTTGAATTATTGGTCCCGAGACTCTTCTGACAAGCTGAAAGTGATCCCAGAACAATTCTGTCGATTTACAAAAACTGAAACATCTTTTACTTCCCTCCAAACAGCAGCATATGCAATGTGGTTGCTGATTACTAGGTGGGAGATGATCCATGTAGCGAACCAGAAAGAGCAGGGTCTCAATCCAATAAAAGCAGAATTGTAGGCTATTCGTTTCAAGACCCTTCAGAACCGGTATGTTCTGGATTTACTTACGGCAATGAAAGGGGGTGTGTACAAGATGATAAGATTGCCTTGCCTCACACACAAAGGTGCTCCAATTTCTAGAACATTTCTGTTTGACACGTGCCACAACATCATCCGAGAACTCCAGTAGACCCCCCGCTTCACAAACCACTAGTCCTTTCACCTATCTGTTATTGCAGAACAGTGCACTTTCCAATTTCAGTAATGTTCTTATTTGCCAATGAGCTTTTTCTTTTTTCTTGGCATACTCGCTTTCATCTCTGTCCATTATGACTGCTGGGAACTTGTGCCCTTGAAACAGGCTTCATATTCTGCAAAGGGACAGGTGCACTAAACATGGGCGATACAAGGTGGCATTCGTTGCGGGATAAAGTTTGGGTGTGTCTGTTGCATGGGGTATGAGCATGCAAATGTAGCAGCTCTCATTTGACTTTGCTCTTCCTACCTACCTCATTTGGTTGTACCACATATTGTCTGTTTTGGAGTGGTGCACATAAACAACTGTATCCCAAATAACTTTTTTATATTCATTATATTGAATTTCATTTTCTGTTTCCCTTTTATTTCTTGCCATCCCATTATTTAATATTTCTGTGTCATTACTATACCCCTTTTATATGCACAAACCATATAAAATGATCTACAAAAAAGGAAAGAAGAAGACAGAAACAGAAACAGAAGCATCCTTAATATAACTTTATATACATTGCACTACTTTTTAATCCTAGAAGCTCAAAGGAAGAAAATGACTTAGTGTCATGGTGACCACGGGAGTGCATCTGTTGCAAGAATGGCACTAGAAAAGTCACTACATTCATTTTTGAATATCAATGTTCTTGGGGGTCTGCATGAGGGTAGGTTCTGCCAGTAGCTCTTTGAGCGTCAGATGAGTGTACCCAGTACCACAGTTCTTTCACTCTTACTGCAGACAGAGCAGCATACACAACCTTGAACAAGACTTGGTGTTGACAGTAATTGCATTTCCTCACTAAGGACTGCACATATATAAAATCTCCGGCGTTGAGCTGAGCCACCATGCTACATTTGCACAGGCGCACTATCAGACCTCTTGAACCCTCTCCTTCGCCATCTGGACAATACTGAATGTACTGTAGATGTTACGTATGCTGAATCAGAATATATTGTTACTAGACACCTTTGTGATACTTCTAGTGTTTCAATCAATACAATCTGTTCTGCTGCTTGTGCAGAATAATGTGTTGGTAACCTCTTTTTAATTTCTGCATCGTACTCCATGTCTTTGAGGTGCACCACCGCAGCACCCATATAACTCTGTCCCGTCTCCTGAACGATCGTCAGTGAACCATCAATGAAGAGCACCTCATCCTCCTCCAGTCATCCTTCCTTGCTTGAATCAGGTCATCCTAGGAACTTTCATATGTAACACAGTCATGCACCTCCACTTCTGGATGAACAGGTATTGCCATTGATGTAGCCAAAACTGTGTGGTCCACATATAATGTTACTGAGCCCAACATGTTATTGCAGACTATTTCAGTTGCAAAGGCTGTAGCTGCTAAAACTTGTTTTGCACAGGAAATTACCCTGCATCACTGAGTCTAAGATCCCAGTGAAGGGCTTGAGTCCCAAATATGTTGTCTAGGTCAACACTCCTGTTATTACTTCCCCATTAGAATTTGAGAACAAATATCTCTCTTTCGTATAAATTGGGGTAGCTAACACTGAACTATTACTTATAGCATTCTTGAGTTTGTGATAATTTCTCCTGTCCATTTTAGTGACCTTTTTACTTTCTGTGCTCCTTCAAGTCCTTGCAGCAAGGGCTGTGTGTAGCTAGCATAGTCGAACATCCACACTCTACAATAGTTACACAATCCTAGAAACTGTTGCATCTCTTTCATGTTGGTAGGCTGTGTTGTGTGTTGTACTGCAGTTGATATCTCTGGAGTTAACCTTTTTCCTGCTGAGGATATAATTGTCTACTTTGTACCCTTTTTCTGCAAGTAATGTCAACAGTACCACTGAATTCTTTCTACACTGCTTTTCGCGGTTACTGCACGCTAGGAGGCTATCTGCGTGCTGAATGATGATGCTCTGAATGTGTATGTCACCTAAAACCATATGCAACACTCTGTTAAAAATACTGGGGGACTCGCAGTACACCTTAGGAAGCCTTTTGTCTTGAAATCACTCCCTGTGATATGTAAACACAGTTAGTTACTAAGCATCAGGGTTCAATGGGATGGAGAAAAAATAAATGTTCAAATCAATTAAAGTAAATTATGTGGCCACAGTGGGTATGTGACAAAGGATGTGGCGGGATTTGCTACTAAAAGACATTCTGACTCTACAATGTTATTCAAAGGGCAGAGATGATGTATTATGCTCCAACCTGAACCCTTTGCTTTTTTTTGACAGGTTATATAGCTGTGTCATGAATCCCTTCATCTGTCTGTCTGCACATTGGGTATTGTCGAACTCTAGGTAACCGTGTACTGTACTTCAGCTTTATGTGAACTGCCCCTATGCTCTTCAAAAAACGTACATCATGGATGCTACTAGTCCATGAGGTGCTGGGTAATGTTGCCATGTCTTCCTGCAAGTGAGGGGGTACTAGTCTAGCAATACTTGTAGTGTGCAGTACTTCTCTGTGCTGCACCACGACCTGACAGGGGATACATATATCAACAATAATGTCTCCATCATTGTCAACATCTCTGAAAAACTCTTCATCAGACACCCCACTTATTGGCTGTGTAGAATCTATACACAAAACTGTGAGGCACTCACCTACTTCTGTGTAAATCCCTAACAGTACCCACTTATCATTTTGTATTATTGCCACTTCTAGATCTAGTGTGAAGGTGGTATCTGGGACATGTTCGTGAGGGACTGCTGGCCTAATCTAAACCTCCACTGGCACTCTCTAGGTTTTATATTTGATTCCTGGCACCCATCCACCAACACTGTTACTCCATATAGGAACGAATCTGGATGTATCGGCACCCCTCTTGTAGCACCATCACTATAAAGTGATTGTATTATTGCGGAGGCCCTAGAATGATATATTTCTGGGATTGAACACACTACACCATCCTCAGTAAATGCAACAGTCATGTTTAGCTTGCTCAGGACGTTCCTACTTAGCAGGTTCACTGGGGTATCTTTTGAAAATTACAATGGGGCTACCACCTTTTGGGTACCTACCTTGATGGGAATGTCTTCTGTAAATGGAACCAACATTATTGCCCAAGAGAACACCTGTGTATTAATAACTTTTCCTGATAAGGGGAAGCAACCTTCCTTAATACAGGACTTTGTAGCTCCTGTGTCTACGATAAAGGTAAATGTTTTACTACCTATCCTCACACCTACCTGGGGTTCCTATTCTGGGTCGGCAGTGACTGACAGGACTGGGCACATCATGGCTCTCTTTAGGCTGTCCTATTGGGGATAGGTGTTTAACCCGAAAGTGGCAAAATGCTCCCTCCTAGTACACTTAGTCTGGTGTAATGGGTTACCGTACCCTGTGTCAGGGAGTTCTTGTCCTAGAGCTGAGATGGGGCAGATACTGTGGGGCTTGCTGCGGCATATATACTGGCGTGGAAATTGGAACTAGGTTCTGCATTTGCTGGTATGGAGGTGTCAAATACTGATACTGTGGTGATTGTCCAGGGTTAGGTACTTCTGCTGGGCACATGGCAATTGGGGGCAGCATCTTTGATGGTGGATCATATGTGAGTGGAAACTCAGGTCAACTAGGATAAGTGCAGGGATCATATGAATATACTGGTCTGCTCCTACACTCTCGCACAAAGTGTTCTGCCCTGCCACAGGTCCAACACGGTGCCAGTACCCCAAACCTCAGCCTCATCCCTGTGGATCCAACTCCTCATACTCCATTGAAACCTCCTCTTCCCCTCTGATAACCTCCCATATCCCTTCTATTGTCCGGGTACCCTTGGCAACCCTCTGTCCATTCCAATGCTTGACTTGTGTCCTGCTGCCCCTCAGGGAAGCTGGTAATCAGAACTCATTGTACACTTAAGTTTGCCAACTTCTTCTGTACCAACTTCATTTCAGCCTTATGTGCCTTCTCCTCTCTTTCCTTTTCCTGTTCATGCCTTTTCCTACAATGATGCACTATGATTGGCTGATCAGCCCATCCCTTCGCTTCTATCCCTACTACCTTATCTAAATCATTGTTGCACATTGTTGGTCACCCTAGATTACCTGGGGGAACCCAGACGTGGACCCCCTGCTCACTGTGCTCAGAGAGGCACAGCTGCACCTCACTGATGAGACCCAACAAGGCTGAAACACGTGTATGGGTTTTCTGTATGTACTCCTGTTCAGAAGGGAATTGCCATAGCATGTCGGTGCTGGACTGCCCATGTGGACGGGACAATGACTGATATGCAAATGGTTATTTCCCATCTGTGAAAGGTACAGGGAGCAAAAAGTGATGGCTGCAGACTCTCAAGTAGGGGAAAAAAACACAGAACAGGTTATCATGGCATGTTCTTTCTAGAGAAGAGCTCCTGCTACCTTTTAAAAAAGAACTTTTTGCACCTCTTTGGGTTGTCCCTTCTTTAGCATATGATAAGATGTTGCTACATTCGTGTTCTTGGAATCCCCTTGTGCTGTCTCCACCCATCACATTTCTTGAATCTGGTTTACATACAATACAGGGTCTTCATCTAGCTTTATGGTACAGGCCCTTATCGAATTGATATCTGTTGTGTCTGGGTTATGCTGACCTTAAGGCATCCAATACTCTACCTCGCCAGTCATTAAACTGTGCTCCATCATGATTGTCATTATTTATCTGTACCCGTGGGAACTCTGCCTTTCTCCATATGTCATCTGCCTCTTCTCCTAGAAGCGCAGCAAAACAGTTTTCATGTCCCCTACTGCCAATGTAATCCCTGCAGTTTGATTTTCTAATGCAAATATACATTTGCCTGTCCCCGCTGTGAGTGAGGATAATACCTTCATTAAATTGTTTCTGTCCATGTGTGGCCAGAGCACATATTGTTCCCTCCCATGCCCCTTGTGTAGTAGCAGAAGCTGTGTTCCTAACTGTTTAGCCTGTATGGTTTTGCTACATCCATTCTGCCTGGTCATGTCCTAAGCCATTGAAGTCGAGTCATAATGTCACTGACAGCATGCAATGGACACTCTGGATGCCCCCAGCATTTGGGTTATCTTTGCTTGCCGCAACCTGCACGACCCTGATCAATCTACTATAAATTAAAAACCAAATGTCACCTGCTCTCCATTTGTTTGCACCTATCATTACATTCCATCCCCCTCTGCTCCTGATATACTCACGTCAGCTCTGCCTCTGTCCTGTAGAGCGCCTTTTCTAATTCTCTATGCACCCTATCTTCTACTTCCATATTCAATGGGTCTCGTGTGGCATTTGCCATTGAGTCACATGCAGTATTCACACTAGCAGTGGGAGCTTACTTCTTTGATGCAGGTTGGAGTACATACCGGGGGTTGGTATAGCCTGCTGCGGGTTTCAACGGGAAACACCCATATGAAGGTGAAGCTGTGGGGACAACACTAGGGGCCTCATTACGAGTTTGGTGGCAGCCATGCCCTTAACAAGGGTATGGCTGCCTCCAAACTCGGGTCCGGGTCCGGGTTCCTTGAATGAGGAATTAGTAGGCCATTCCAACCTTGGAGGACCCGGTAATTCCTCATTCAATGTACCCATCCCCATTCCCATTTGAGCCCCCACAGGGCCCGTTGTTAACTCCCTTGACCCCTCGCGGGACCTGCAAAGGACGTCTGGTCTGACCAGACATACAGAGCGGGACCCGCAAGGGAACCTCTAATAGGGCGGAATGGGTTTAACGGCACCGGCACCTTTACTGGCGCCGTTAAACCCATTCCGCCAGGGACGTAATGAGGCCCTAGGTGTAAGTATTATCACCTTTTGTTCTTTTTTGTTCCTGTAGGGTTCCTTCTAAATCTTTGACCATTCTGGAGAGTTCGAGGATACCCTCCCTACTTCTCAACTTTCTCCCTCTATACTTCACAATCAGATAGGTATACATAAGTCCCAACACATCTTATTTATTTGAGCCCTTTTTTAGACCATGGCTTGAACATTACCTCTTTTGTATTTGGAATATTTTCCTTGTATGGCAAAAGCATGGCACACATATACTTGAGTGGGTTACTCATAACTCTACCCACATCCCTCCTTAACACAAATACTTATTTCTCAGATAGCCAATGTAGCGGCACCATTCTACCCCACCCTCCAAATACTGCACACACTCTCTTTGTCCCCTCAACCCAAACCACACCCCCCTTGTCCTTTCCCGCTCAAACATATACTCACCACCACACACCCCCATTCATACAATTGGGCAACCATCACCCCAACACCACAACAATTCTATATACACATTGAACCACAATTAATATCCAAAACATAGTCAAAATAAAAACACACTTATTTACACAATGGTTTAGACTCTTCCTCTGTCTCCTTGCCTCAAGACTAGGTAATTTCCCATCCTTACACCCAATTGTGGCGAGCAGAGGGATACCTGGCCGTCTATAGAATGGACCACTGCTCTACTGTCAGTGCTGCCTTTCCTCTTATATGAGGGTATTCCTTTTCCTATATTCTCTTTTATCTTTTTTTTTAATACTTCGGATGTCCTCTTTCATCTCGTCGGAGGAAATCCCTCTACCCACTGTTATAAAACCAATATATCGACATGTGGTCTGCTCTCTCCATACACTCACAAAACCTCAACTCCACACTGTTTTCTTGTTCCCGTTGTTTTCTCGCACAAAGGTGCACTTACATCTATGCGTTCTCACGAGCACCTCCGATGTGGGATCCCATGCAATTTGCTTGCACGGCTGGGTGCAGCGCCCCACACTAAGGAACATGCAAGTCTTCTGGCAAAAATGCACCTACAAACCTCCTCACGTCGTGCATGTAGATCTGGACACTGCTGGAGGGTGGCAGGCCGAACTCTGGCCTCATGGAGAGTCTGGGATCATACCAGGGCCACCAATTCTTTAGGGTGAATGAACCAAACCCCAAATGATTAAAACAATCTGAAATAAGTCAAATAATCCATGCACTGTTTGCAAAAGAAACAACATTTTATTACATACAAAAGTATCAGACGGTCCAGTAGAACCAAACTAACACAGAGCTCACCCCATTGAAAGAAGTTATATATTTTATAGCAGAAAATTACAAATTATCTAAATGATGCATAACAAAGACTACAACATGATCCCACACTCTCCATTGGCTGACGTGGTTACCATAATACATTCCTTTGACAATCATGTGATGTGCACCCCTCTGCTGGATCCTGATCAAAGTGTAAATAGTGAGGTCAACTCTGATATGATACTACAATGGGCCTCCTCAGTATATCAGACACTGTGACATGCACAAACAGCACCTTGCACTTGTAGATAAATGTATTGGCATCACCTCTGCTCCTCCCATCCCCAATCACAGTAGAGTACTAGCAAATCTCCCCCTAATCGCTTTGGGAACCCAGGTGCCCATGAATTACGTGATTGGGGCACCACGCTTATGACTAAATTTCACATATTTATGAAACCCTAGAGTGTAGCTCATCGGTTGAGGGCAGTAGTGCTTGAAATCATCGCCAGGCCTCCTGGCATCACAGAATCCAATTCCCTGTTCACATGAATTCAACCATCAAAAGATGCATCCCTACCCTTCCATCCTGGAGCCAACATTTCCTTCCCAGTTCCTCTGAGCTCTGCAGATGGACTCAACCTTGAAAGTGTAACTTCTCTCTGGGGGTAAGGAAGGGGAACTTGTCTCAGGAATAACTGGACAGAGCTGCATCTCCACATTGAACATGTTTCTCATACTTTCAAAAACACATCTTGTAACATACCCTAAAATCCAGCATGGTGGAACTCTTGCTACCTTCTCCCCTGGACCTCACCTTTACTGCAACACTTTCCTGACTCCATCTCATAATCCTACCCATTTCAGCTACAAACTTGCACATCCCTGACAACATAACACAGTTCATTACTGCTAAATGTGAGATACATCACTGTATCTTTAACCTCTGCAACCGCAACATGAATACATTGTTGTCTTTCTGTGTGGCTATATGGTGTTTCTAATATGTGTTGAAGCTAACTAAAAATGGATACATGCACATTCTGCCAGGCCCAAGGAGAACTGCTAGCACTAGGCGGCCTGTTAATATATTTGTTCGCCGTCTGAATCCATTCGCCTGACTAGGCTGTTGCACTTGCACCCCAACATAGAGTAAGGAGAGAGTCAAATCCAAGATAGATAGAGGGGTGTTTAAAGGATCACAATCAGGCTTTTGTGTGTTCCTTGAGTGCAATGTAAGGCAGTGGATCATTTTCATCCATATTATAAGTGAAGTGATCAAAAAATCAATACAAGAGAAATGCCATTCCTTATAGGTATATTCCATTCCTGTGTTTTATACTATAATGATTGTCCATTCACATCCACGTTTTGGTTAATCATTTTGTTTAATCAATGAAACTTATTATAAATCATAGTTAAATGTTTCAACACATCTTAGTGGTAAATGACTAATCTTACAAGAAGGTATCTGTCAAGGGTCAAAAGACTGTTATCCTTTATTGATACTTGCTAAATGCCACCATATATTGATATAACTTTACAACTATGATATTTTCAATCAACTCGTCATCAATGTTAGAAACAGCTTCAATTGATTCCATATATATATATATGAATTAATCAGTTTCACAACACAGCACCCTCTCCAGTAATCAGAGCACAGTGTGTATGCTCCACAAGGACTGACTGACAAGATCACCCACACAAGAAACAAAGAAACACAGAATAGATAGGCCTCCTCAAATCTTTATACTTCAGGCTGCTTGATGCACATGTACTGGGAGACCCAGCATTCACCCCCTTAGACATATTCTGAGATTGTAACTTATCCACTTCATTAATATCTGATCCCCCAAATCAAAGGGCAATACCAATTCATTTTCATGTAAGAGTAATCATTCACACTTATTGGTAAATTCTGTTGAAATAACAAACAAAATGAAATCATGAATGAAGCGGTATCCACTAATGAAAACAATCATAGGAAGGTGTGATAGATCCTTATCTTATTTCAATGAAATTGCTGTAAACTGAGGCACTGTATGGGGTTCAGAGCTCCTTATTAAAGATCCTGTTGACATACCAGTGTGCACCTTGAATTATGTGTTGTATCAATGCTTACTCGTTTATGTGATGCAAAGGGAGGGACAGACAAGTTAGCTTGAATTATAACGTTCATACTGAATTTATGTGAATCTAAGCATCCAAAGGGACAATGGATCCATATACTCTGGGGGAAAAGAATTGTACACTTTTTTTAAAACAATAAACTTAATTGTACTTGGTGACTATGCAATGCTTTAGCTGGTTCAAACATTGTTAAACTCTCAGTATTTAAGATGTATTATTTGGGGGATTTGAGGGACCAAGGCTATGGAAGAAGATGCCATCTACTCCCCAGCAAGCCCTTCCTCTATCAGGTGTCCCATATATATGCAGTGCTAACAGGCATGATTGTTAGGGGTGCAATTTGATGGAACTAAGATTGTAGCTATCCAAACCAATACCCCCGGTCACAATGTGCATATCAAAAGAATATCCAAAGAATATTGTTGTGAGGTAGTCTCCCATTTCTCAATGCCTAATATTGTAGTCTAATCACAATATGTAAATACACTGAGGGCTAATGTGGCAAAACAGTTGGTCCTCTCAATATAGAAGGTACTGTTTGCAGACTAACCCTATTCTTCCCTTGTCAGAGTTCAACTTTGTGGAGCTTGATCCCAAATACAGGCGGAGCACTATATCCCATTGACTGCCTGGATCACTTCAGAGCTAGCAGATGCTGAGTGTTACTGACTGCGGTCCCAATTAATCTGTTGGTCTCCCAACTCTTTTTTTCAAAACTGGGATTCTTTGTTACTTCTCCACATATAAATTTGCCACTGTCCTCTGCGTAATGGTACCAGGCAACATTTCAAAGAGGGTGACTGAGTTATGGGAGTTATGGTCTGAAAAGCGATAACGTGGGGGTGTATTTAGCATATATCATTATCTGTATCCATGAAACCACTCATCGTTATTCAAACCTGGTGATACCTTTGTCTTAAAAATTGCTGAAGAAATCTGAAGAAAGAAACCACCAATGGTTGCCTTAGACAAATGTGTCTTCCGGTAATCTGGCAAGCTCTGCTTCCTGACTATCCTCTGGTACAACATATTGAGGCTGGGTGGGGAACCTCTACCCCAATGACAGAGCTACATCCATTAATACATTCCAGTGGCCATAGACATTTATCTTTTGATATCGTCTTTCAAGACTTTGCCTGGAGTATGATATTAGGCATAAATAAACATTTTGAAAATATTCAAAGACAGGACATATCTGGGTCTGTACACTGTAGCCAGTAGATGAAGATTAGCAGACTAATGAATATATTATTATTCTGGGTACTTAAATGCATAGTGCCCAACAGAATTAAAAATAAAAGGATGAAGACAGTTATTTAATGAATGCTTGTTGGAGAAGTGATGGAGTTATGCGTCTATGTTAAAATACAAAAAGCTTATGATTATATTAAGACATTTTCCACATTTCAATGGAGAATGCTGAACGAATGTATAACCTGGACTATTCCAGGAAATAATATTGACAATTATACAAAAATTACACCAAAAATAGCTTAAAAATGTGACTATATTTTGGTACTTTGACAGGATATCAAAGGCACCACAATGTTTGAAATTGTTCCAAGAGAAGATGGATATCATACATCACGTAATTAGCACTGGCAATTTTGTGTCAGCTGATCTTTTCCCCAACTGAAACTAACTGAGATTAATAAACTCAGGATGAAAATGGATAAGTTGATGTTTACTTGAAGCAAATAACATTGGGCCTCATGCCGAGTTTGCTCGTCTGGAAATAACGGTGCCGGTAAGCTCACCGTCACCCTTGTTTCCGCACTGGAAAACTACTTGTTTGTCTGCCAGAGCCACTGTGCCTGACAGGTCTGCCCCTGCCGGGCACAGCGGTCAAGGTAGGCAAAGCCATCACAGAAGCACCAATGCTGGTGCTTCAGTGTCCCCACTCCCATAGGGTCCTATGTGACGCTATGGGAATGGGGATTAGCAACATTACTGGTGCTTAACTTCCCAGCCGGTCGACTTGTAATCTCCCGGTGGCACCATGAAGTCAGGTGCCAGTCATCTTTTGCAGGTACAGGGGCAACACACCGGTAGCACCAGCAGGGTTACCGCCAGACCCGTAATGAGGCCCATTGTCAGTGATATTGTGCCACAGTAAGCTTTGTGAATAGCTATGAGACAGAATTTTAGATGCCCCAAATGCGATCAACGAATTTTCGAAGTTGACAGAATTAATACCTTCAAGACATTCCTCTCAGTGACAGATCCATAAGGATTTTAGCAGCAAAAACAAGTATTTTAAGGGAATTGTCAGGAGGTGCCATGAACCTGGATGTTGTATCTAACATATAATTAAATATGACAGCTTTTTCATGGATATTTGCTTTGAGTACATTAAAAACTGAAACTAAATGCATTTAGCATGACAAAATTTAGTGAAAATAAATGCCTTTCACAGAACAGGAGCAGTATGCTGACAGTTGTCTCCTTGAACAACCATAGGCAGTTCTAGCAAATTGGCAATGCGATTGATAATGGAAACACGTTTCAAGTGCTAAACCCAGTACTGTATCACACATGAATGAGATAAATAGATGTTACATTTCAGTTTAGGTGGGAAGGAAGTGGCATCCCCAATTTTGGTAAATTCTCAGCCTGGGATCTCCACTTCTCAGTAGACAATGTAAGGGACACAGTTCTCAAGTTGAAACCCTAAATGGTGTCAGATCCAGATCAACTGAGTAAAGTTTGGTTTAAGGCCAATCCTCACTGTTGGCCTCCATACCTATTGCTACTATTTTAGGTACTTTGCAAAAGAGGAGAAATAACTGAATGTGGCATTCAGAAGTCAACTGACTAACTATAGAATAATAGCATTACTGGATTTGTCTTCCAAAATCTTTGCCAAGTTATGTCTGCCTGCCGTAAACATCTAGATGGATAAGACATTAATATTAGCCATTGGTCAAACAGGTGTCTGTGCAGGTATTTACATGAGTGTTAACGTCTCTCCACAATACATTAATGGCAAAGAGAGCAATAATTTGCAAACAGCTCTAACTACATACTGTGTTTATTAATTTTGCAGCACCCTTTCTTCGTGTTAACCAGAAAAGATTATGGGAGAAGTTAATAGTGTGGTATTGACCCTCCGTGTGCTTCTGCAATTTTTTTTGAAATCTTACATGAGGATGCTTGTGTTCAAGTACAACTAAAGATCGAAGCACACATTAATTGTGGGGTAGAGTTAGGCAGAATTATATGCAGTACCCTTTGAGAACACCACACACAATTAGGACTACAAGTGACAGTACAAATTCACCTTTGATACAAGCCTGTACTACACAGTAAAGTGGCAGCGATGGCTGAGCAGCCAGACTTATCTCAAGAGTAAAGTGAGCAGTATCAATAGTTACACAAAGGACAGCAATTACTATGAATCAAACAAACACTGACTCAAGGTTTCTGAGTAAAATAATATACATTTATTTACACATCAGTTATTAAACATTTCACTATTATCAAGCTGTTGAAAAATCACGTTTCTAAAACAGTACACCACACCCAATAGATTCTGGACAAGTTAGGCTCAAAATGAAGTGTGAGCAAAATGGCACTCCAGTAATTTAAAAGGGGTGGAAAGACAAACGGGGTAATTCATAGATTTCAGCGCAGAGGTAGCACACGCGAGCAGCGCAGAGAGGTAGCGTGCGCCAGCGTGCGCCAGCCATGTGTGCTAAACAGCATTCTGGTGCACCGCGTATTCATGGAATATCAAAGCCATTTTGAGCGCTGGCGCAGGGAACATCACGCTGTGCCAGTTATGCCCCCAAGAACGCCCCTTGCGCAAGGATAAGGCATTGAAATGCCCAATGCAGTGCAAAGGGCCGCGCTAACCATGCACCAGTTCACACGGCCGGTACAGTGTATCTTGGGGATGCGCGGGAACTTTTACACGCTATAGGCCTTGGACGAGCGGGGTACGTATATTTTGGGGGTGCGCAGGAAGTTGAACTCATGATAGGCCTTGTGTGAGCGGGGTATGTGTATTCTGGGATTGCGTGGGGAGTTTCACATGCGATAGGCAGTGGGCGAGCGGGGTACTTGTATTATGGGGGTGCACGGGAAGTCTTACACACGGTAGGCCTTGTGCGAGCGGGGTATGTGTATTCTGGGGGTACATGGGAAATTTTACATGCGATAGGCCTTGTGCGAGCGGGGTACGTGTATTCTGGGGGTGCGCGGGAAGTCTTACATGCTATAGGCCTTGTGGGAGCAGAGTACGTGTATTTCACGGGTGTGTGGGATGTTGAACACGTGATAGACCTTGTGTGAGCGGGGTACGTGTATTCAGGGGGAGCGCGGGGAGTTTCACACGCAATAGGCCGTGTGCGAGCGGGGTACGTGTATTCTGGGGGTGCGCGGGGTGTTGCACACGTGATAGGCCTTGTGCGAGCGGGGTATGTGTATTTTGGGGTGCGCGGGAAGTTATACACGTGATTGGCCTTGGATGAGCGGGGTACGTGTATTTTGGGGGTGCGCAGGGTGTTGCACACGCGATAGGCCTTGTGCGAGTTGGGTACATATATTTTGGGGTTGCGCGGGAAGTTGTACACGCGATAGGCCATGGGCGAGCGGGGTACATGTATTTTGGGGGTGCGCAGGCTGTTGCACACGTGATAGGCCTTGTGCGAGCGGGGTATGTGTATTTTGGGGTGCGCGGGAAGTTGTACACGTGATTGGCCTTGGCAAGCGGGGTACGTGTATTTTGGGGGTACGCAGGGTGTTGCACACGCGATAGGCCTTGTGCGAGTGGGGTACATATATTTTGGGGGTGCGCGGGAAGTTGTACACACAGTAGGCCCTGGGCGAGCGGGGTATGTGTATTCTGAGGGGTGTGCAGGGAGATTCACACACAATTTTGATGGGCGAGCGGGTGTGTGTATTCCTTTGGTGCCCCAACACGAATTGGCAGTGTGGGCCCTCCCAGGTGTGCTCTCTCCCCAGGCCCTGCAGGCAGCCCACAACACAGGGGACTACCCTGCACCCATGGCCATGCCCCGCAGGCAGCCCATCCACCTTGGTCATGCCCCCCAGCTAGCCAACATGTCACCATGCACAAGTGAGCACCTACACATGTCCCCATGCACGCCCACCCACCCAGCAGTGACAGGCACCTGCCAGCAGGCCCTGACTCATGTCCCCCCACCCACTCACCCACCTAGCAGTGACAGGCACCTGCCAGCAGGCCCTGACTCATGTCCCCCTGCACCCTCACCCACCCAGCATTGACAGGCACCTGCCAGCAGGCCCCAACTCATGTCCCCACACCCACTCACCCACCCAGCAGTGACAGGCACCTGCCAGCACGCCCCGACTCATGTCCCCCCAACACGTCATCATGATCCACAATCATGGGCCTTATGGCCACCCAAATCACACACCATGCCATCCCAGTCCAAACACACAACCAATTATTACATCCACCCCACATTGAAATCCCCATCACATGATACATCCAAAATGGCAAGTATGCACATCAAAACATGTCCCTCACACACACACGATGGGTGCAAGTGATTGAGAAAACACACTTTGTGACATGCATGAAACCAAAGAGAGAATACCACACATTGAAGTATGAAATAAAAATATATTAAACACAAAAGCAAGGGAATTAAATGAAACACACAATAATGGAAATAATAAAGAAAAAGCTGCATGTCCAAAATATAAAATAAAAATGTGCGAAAGCAGAATCCAAATCAATCCAAAAGCACATGGGTCCGAAGTGTCTGTCCGTCAAAACAAATCCAAAGTGAAAAAATAAGACAAAACCATTGATCCATGGAAAAAAATAAATAAAAAGAAGCAAAATCCAGTGTAGAACTATATACAAAGTACAAATCCAGGGTCCATGAGCCCAACCATTAAAAGGAAACCTACAAAAAACCCTACCTAATGAACAACTATATACAAAAAGGTGGGGCATTGTTCAAGCCCCCCAAAATAAATAAAAACAGAAAGAAAACCTAACACAAATGTTCTATATACAATGGCGGCGGGAAAGTCCTACGGCTCACTTGTTGATTTCCCGGGCCAGGGCATCATCAAACTACTGTTCCACGTCCTGGAGGCGGGCCTGCTTCATGGCCCCGAGGTTTTGCAGGGATGTAGCCATGTCCACCTCCAACTCCCTGCTAATTGCCTCAAGGCACTCAACCCGCCTCAGCGCCCTGCGCATGGAGTTCTCCGCCCTGAGCATAGTGAGCCATGCCTCTTCCGCCCACTGCCGCTCCGCATCTATTTGCTGGCCCAAACGCTGCCACACAGAAGACGCTCCCAATCCAGGGTCCTCCTGCCCTCCTGCTGATGCCTGCCCCTCTGATGTAGATGGCCCCGAGCCATCATCGCTCCCACCTTGAGCCTGCTGCTGCAGTGCCTGTGCCCTGCCTCTTGATGCCTGCACGTCCTCCTCCTGCTGGGGTGTAGTTGTTGGTGTTGCCACCCTGCTGGACGTCCAACTCCCGACTGTAGCAGGCCCATCCTAGTAGGTAGACCCAGTCAAAGAGGCATCCGAGATGACGTGCAGAGTCTTCACGAAAACACTGCAGGTCATCTTGCATGCCCCGTTGACGCAACGCCATCCCAACCAGGACAGACTCAACATGGTCCCGGATTGCCACGTCTACAGACAGAGGTAGGCCAGTTGTTGTGTGCTCATCCCCTCCCTGAGAAAGGGTCTGGACGTAGGCATCCCTGCTGGTGCAGGATGATGCAGTCACAGGATCGGGGACAGGATTACACACAGGCACCTCCTCGGGATGGAGAAAAAATAAATGTTCAAATCAATTAAAGTAAATTATGTGGCCACAGTGGGTATGTGACAAAGGATGTGGAGGGATTTGCTACTACCAGACATTCTGTCTCTACAATGTTATTCAAAGGGCAGAGATCCTGTATCATGCTCCAACCTGAACCCTTTGATTTTTTTTGACAGGTTATATAGCTGTGTCATAAATCCCTTCATCTGTCTTTCTGTACATTGGGTATTGACGCACTCTAGGTAACACTGCACTGTACTTCAGCTTTATGTGAACTGCCCCTATGCTCTTCAAAAAACCTACATCATGGGTGCTACTAGTCCACGAGGTGCTGGGTAATGTTGCCATGTCTTCCTGCAAGTGAGGGGGTACTGGTCTAGCAATACGTGTAGTGTGCAGTACTTCTCTGTGCTGCACCACAACCTGACAGGGGATACATATATCAACAGTAATGTCTCCATCATTGTCAACATCTCTGAAAAACTCTTCATCAGACACTCCACTTACTGGCTGTGTAGAATCTATACACAAAACGGTGAGGCACTCATCTACTTCTGTGTAAATCCCTAACAGTACCCACTTATCATTTTGTATTATTGCCGCCTCTATATCTAGTGTGAAGGTGGTATCTGGGACATGTTCCTGAGGGACTGCTGGCCTAAACAAAACCTCCACTGGCACTCTCCACGTTTTATATTTGATTCCTGGCACCCATCCCACCAACACTGTGACTCCATATAGGAACGAATCTGGATGTATCGGCACCCCTCTTGTAACACCATCACTATAAAGTGATTGTATTATTGCAGAGGCCTAGAATGATATATTTCTGGGATTGAACACACTACACCATCCTCAGTAAATGCAACAGTCATGTTTAGCTTGCTCAGGAGGTTCCTACATAGCAGGTACACTCTGGTATCTTTTAAAAATTACAAAGGGGCGACCACCTTTTAGATACCTACCTTGATGGGAATGTCTTCTGTAAATGGAACCAACATTATTGCCCCAGAGAACACATGTGTATTAATAACTTTTCCTGATAAGGGAAAGCAACCTTCCTTAATACAGGACTTTGTAGCTCCTGTGTCTACGATGAAGGTAAATGTTTTACTACCTATCCTCACACCTACCTGGGGTTCCTATTCTGGGCCGGCAGTGACTGACAGGACTGGGCACATCATGGCTCTCTTTAGGCTGTCCTGTTGGGGATAGTTGTTTAACGTGAAAGTGGCAAAATGCTCCCTCCTAGTACACTCAGTCTGGTGTAATGGGTTACTGTACCCTGTGTCAGGGAGTTCTTGTCCTAGAGCTGAGATGGGGCAGATACTGTGGGGCTTGCTGCTGCATATATACTGGCGTGGAAATTGGAACTAGGTTCTGCATTTGCTGGTATGGAGGTGTCAAATACTGATACTGTGGTGTTTGTCCAGGGTTAGGTACTTCTGCTGGGCACATGGCAATTGGGGGCATCATCTTTGATGGTGGATCATATGTGAGTGGAAACTCAGGTCAACTAGGATAAGCGCAGAGATGATATGAATATACTGGTCTGCTCCTACACTCTCGCACAAAGTGTTCTGCCCTGCCACAGGTCCAACACTGTGCCAGTACCCCAAACCTCAGCCTCATCCATGTGGATCCAACTCCTCATACTCCATTGAAACCTCCTCTTCCCCTCTGATAATGTCCCATGTCCCTTCTATTGTCCGGGTACCCTTGGCAACCCTCTGTCCATTCCAATGCTTGACTTGTGCCCTGCTGCCCCTCAGTGAAGCTGGTAATCAGAACTCATTCTACACTTAAGTTTGCCAACTTCTTCTGTACCAACTTCACTTCAGCCTTATGTGCCTTCTCCTCTCTTTCCTTTTCCTGCTCATGCCTTTTCCTACAATGATGCACTATGATTGGTTGATCAGCCCATCCCTTCGCTTCTATCCCTACTACCTTATCTAAACCATTTTTGCACATTGTTGGTCACCCTAAGTTACCTGGGGGAACCCAGACGTGGACCCCCTGCTTACTGTGCTCAGAGAGGCACAGCTGCACCTCACTGATGAGACCCAACAAGGCTAAAACACGTGTATGGGGTTGCTGTAGGTACTCCTGTTCAGAAGGGAATTGCCATAGCATGTCGGTGCTGGACTGCCCATGTGGACGGGACAATGACTGATATGCAAATGGATATTTCCCATCTGTGAAAGGTACAGGGAGCAAAAAGCGATGGCTGCAGACTCTCAAAGTGGGGGAAAAACACAGAACAGGTTATCATGCCATGTTCTTTCTAGAGAAGGGCGCCTGCTACCATTTAACAAAGAACTTTTTGCACCTCTTTGGGTTGTCCCTTCTTTAGCATATAATAAGATGTTGCTACATTCGTGTTCTTGGGATCCCCTTGTGCTGTCTCCGTCCATCACATTTCTTGAATCTGGTTTACATACAATACAGGGTCTTCATCTAACTTTATGGTACAGGCCCTAATCAAATTGATATCTGTTGTGTCTGGGTTATGCTGACCTGAAGGCATCCAATACTCTACCTCACCAGTCATTAAACTGTGCTCCATCATGACTGTCATTATTTATCTGTACCCCTCGGAACCCCGCCTTTCTCCATATGTCATCTGCCTCATCTCTTAGAAGTGCAGCAAAACACTTTTCATGTCCCCTACTGCCAATGTAATCACTGCAGTCTGTTTTTCTAATGCAAATATACATTTGCCTATCCCCGCTGTGAGTGAGGATAATACCTTCATTAAATTGTTTCTGTCCATGTGTGGCCAGAGCACATATTGTTCCCTCCCATGCCCCTTGTGTAGTAGCAGAATCTGTGTTCCTAACTGTTTAGCCTGTATGGTTTGCTACAGCCATTCTGCCTTGTCATGTCCTAAGCCATTGAAGTCAAGTCATAATGTCACTGACAGCATGCAATGGACACTCTGGATGCACCCCAGCAGTTGGGTTATCTTTGCTTGCTGCAACCTGCACGTCCCTGATCAATCTACTATCAATTAAAAACCAAATGTCACCTGCTCTCCATTTGTTTGCACCTATCATTACATTCCATCCCCCCTGCTCCTGAGATACTCACACCAGCTCTGCCTCTGTCCTGTAGAGCGCCTTTTCTAATTCTCTATGCACCCTATTTTCTACTTCCATATTCAATGGGTCTCGTGTAGCATTTGCCATTGAGTCACATGCAGTATTCACACTAGCAGTGGGAGCTTCCTTCTTTGGTGCAGGTTGGAGTACGTACTGGGGGTTTGTATAACCTGCAGCGGGTTGCAACGGGAAACACCCATATGAAGGTGGAGCTGTGGGGCCAACACTAGGGCCTCATTACGAGTTTGGAGGCAGCCATGCCCTTAACAAGGGTATGGCTGCCTCCAAACTCGGGTACGGGTCTAGGTTCCTTGAATGAGGAATTACCGGGCCATTCCAACCTTGGAGGACCCGGTAATTCCTCATTCAATGTACCCATCCCCATTCCCATTCGAGCCCCCGCAGGGTTCAATAGGAAAGGGGACGGAGCTAACAACTGGCCCGTTGATAATGGGCCCGTTGTTAACTCCCTTGTCCCCTCGCGGGACCTGCAAAGGACGTCTGGTCTGACCAGACATCCAGAGTGGGACCCGCAAGGGAACCTCGTAATAGGGCGGAATGGGTTTAACGGCACCGGCACCTTTACCGGCGCCATTAAACCCATTCCGCCAGGGTCGTAATGAGGCCCTAGGTGTAAGTGTTACCACCTTTTTGTTCTTTTTGTTCCTCTAGGGTTTCTTCTAAATCTTTGACCATTCTGGAGAGTTTGAGGATACCCTCCCTACTTCTCAACTTTCTACCTCTATACCTCTATACTTCATAACCAGATAGGTATACATAAGTCCCAACACATCTTATTTATTTGAGCCCTTTTTTAGACCATGGCTTGAACATTCCCTCTTTTGTATTTGAGAATATTTTCCTGGTATGGCAAAAGCATGACACACATATACTTGAGTGGGGTACTCATAACTCTACCCACGCCCCTCCTTAACACAAATACTTATTTCTCAGATAGCCAATGCAGCTGCACCATTCTACCCCACCCTCCAAATACTGCACACACTCTCTTTGTCCCCTCAACCCAAACCACACCCCCTTGTCCCTTCCCGCTCAAACATATACTCACCACCACACACCCCTATTCATACAATTGGGCAACCATCACCCCAACACCACAAAAATTCTATATACACATTGACCCACAATTAATATCCAAAACATAGTCAAAATAAAAATACACTTATTTACACAATGGTTTAGACTCTTTCTCTGTCTCCTTGCCTCAAGACTAGGACATTTCCCATCCTTACACCCCATTGTGTAGAGCGGAGGGATCCCTGGCCGTCTATAGAATGGACCACTGCTCTACTGTCAGTGCTGCCTTTCCTCTTACATGAGGGTATTCCTTTTCCTATATTCTCTTTTATCTTTTTTTTAGTACTTCGGATGGCCTCTTTTATCTCGTCGGAGGAAATCCCTCTACCCACTGTTATAAAACCAATATATCGACATGTGGTCTGCTCTCTCCATACACTCACAAACACTCAATTCCACACTGTTTTCTTGTTCCCGTTGTTTTCTCACACAAAGGTGCACTTACATCTATGCCTTCTCACGAGCACCTCCGATGTGGGATCCCATGCAATTTGCTTGCACAGCTGGGTGCAGCGCCCCACACTAATGAACATGCAAGTCTTCTGGCAAAAATGCACCTACAAACCTCCTCAAGTCTTGCATATAGATCTGGACACTGCTGGAGGGCGGCAGGCCGAACTATGGCCTCATGGAGAGTCTGGGATCATACCAGGGTCACCAATTCTTTAGGGCGATTGAACCAAACCCCAAATGATGAAAGCACTGTTTGCAAAGGAAACAACATTCTATTACATACAAAAGTATCAGACGGTCCAGTAGAACCAAACTAACACAGAGCTCACCCCATCCAAAGAAGTTATATCTTTTATAGCAGAAAATCACAAATTATCTAAACGATGCATAACAAAGATTACAACATGATCCCACACTCTCCATTGGCTGAAGGGGTTACCATAATACATTCCTTTGACAATCATGTGATGTGCACCCCTCTGCTGGATCCTGATCAAAGTGTAAATAGTGAGGCCAACTCTGATATGATACTACAATGGGCCTCCTCAGTATATCAGACACTGCGGCATGCACAAACAGCTCCTTACACTTGTAGATAAGTGCATTGGCATCACCTCTGCTCCTCCCATCCCCAATCACAGTAGAGTCCTAGCAAATCTCCCTCTAATCGCTTTGGGACCCAGGTGCCCATGAATTACATTATTGGGGCACCACGCTTATGACTGAATTTCACATATTTATGGAACCCTAGAGTGCAGCTCATCGGTGGAGGGCAGTAGTGCTTGAAATCATTGCCAGGCCTCCTGGCATCACAGAATCCGATGCCCTGTTCACATGAATTCAACCATCAAAAGATGCATCCCTACCCTTCCATCCTGGAGCCA
This sequence comes from Ambystoma mexicanum, assembly GCF_040938575.1. Taxonomy (NCBI): domain Eukaryota; kingdom Metazoa; phylum Chordata; class Amphibia; order Caudata; family Ambystomatidae; genus Ambystoma; species Ambystoma mexicanum. Next base: position 1,076,866,146 of record NC_090935.1, on the reverse strand, counting down.
ACATTTCCTTCCCAGTTTCTCTGAGCTCTGCAGATGGACTCAACCTTGAAAGTGTAACTTCTCTCTGGGGGTAAGGAAGGGGAACTTGTCTCAGGAATAACTGGACAGAGCTTCATCTCCGCATTGAACATGTTTCTCATACTTTCAAAAACACAACTTGTAACATACCCTAAAATCCAGCATGGTGGAACTCCTGCTACCTTCTCCCCTGGACCTCACCTTTACTGCAACACTTCCCTGACTCCATCTCATAATACTACCCATTTCAGCTACCTACTTGCACATCCCTGACAACATAACACAGTTCACTACTGCTAAATGTGATATACATCACCGTATCTTTAACCTCTGCAACCGCAACATGAATACATTGATGTCTTTATGTATGGCTATATGGTGTTTCTAATATGTGTTAAAGCTAACTACAAATGGATACATGCACATTCTGCCAGGCCCAAGGAGAACAGCTAGCACTAGGCGGCCTGTTAATATATTTTTTAGCAGTCTGAATCCATTCGCCTGACTAGGCTGTTGCACTTTCACCCCAACATAGAATAAGGAGAGAGTCAACTCCAAGGTAGATAGAGGGGTGTTTATAGGCTCACAATCAGGCGTTTGTGTGTTCCTTGAGTGCAATGTAAGGCATTGGATCATTTTCATCCATATTATAAGTGAACTGATCAAAAAATCAATAAAAGAGAAATGCCATTCCTTATAGGTATATTCCATTCCCGTGTTTTATACTATAATGATTGTCCATTCACATCCATGTTTTGGTTAATCATTTTGTTTAATCAATGAAACTTATTATAAATCATAGTTAAATGTTTCAACACATCTTAGTGGTAAATGACTAATCTTGCAAGAAGGTATCTGTCAAGGGTCAAAAGACTGATATCCTTTATTGATACTTGCTAAATGCCACCATATATTGATACAACTTTACAACTATGACATTTTCAATCAACTCATCACCAATGTTAGAAACAGCTTCAATTGATTCCATATATATATATATATATATATATATATATATATATATATATATATATATATATATATATATGAATTAATCAGTTTCACAACACAGCACCCTCTCCAGTAATCAGAGCACAGTGTGTATGCTCCACAAGGACTGACTGACAAGATCACCCACACAAGAAACAAAGAAACACAGAATAGATAGGCCTCCTCAAATCTTTATACTTTAGGCTTGATGCACATGTACTGGGAGACCCAGCATTCACCCCCTTAGACATATTCTGAGATTGTAACTTATCCACTTCATTAATATCTGATCCCCCAAATCAAAGGGTAATACCAATTCATTTTCATGTAAGAGTAATCGTTCACACTTATTGGTAAATTCTGTTGAAATAACAAACAAAATGAAATCACGAATGAAGCGGTATCCACTAAGGAAAACAATGATAGGAAGGTGTGATAGATCCTTATCTTATTTCAATGAACTTGCTGTAAACTGAGGCACTGTATGGGGTGCATAGCTCCTTATTAAATATCCTGTTGACATACCAGTGTGCACCTTGAATTATGTGTTGTATCAATGCTTACTCGTTTATGTGATGCAAAGGGAGGGACAGACAAGTTAACTTGAATTATAACTTTCATACTGAACTTATGTGAATCTAAGCATCCAAAGGGACAGAGGATCCATATACTTTGGGGGGAAAAACGGTACACTTTTTTTAAAAACAATAAACTTAATTGTACTTGGTGACTATACAATGCTTTAGCTGGTTCAAACATTGTTAAACTCTCACTATTTAAGATTTATTATTTGGGGGATTTGAGGGTCCAAGGCTATGGAGGAAGATGCCATCAATGCCCCAGCAAGCCCTTCCTCTATCATGTGTCCCATACATAAGCAGTGCTAACAGGCATGATTGGTAGGGGTGCAATTTGATGGAACTAAGATTGTAGCTATCCAAACCAATAACCCCCGGTCACAATGTGCATATCAAAAGAATATCCAAAGAATATTGTTGTGAGGTAGTCTCCCATTTCTCAATGCCTAATATTGTAGTCTAATCACAATATGTAAATACACTGAGGGCTAATGTGGCAAAACAGTTGGTCCTCTCAATATAGAAGGTACTGTTTGCAGACTAACCCTATTCTTCCCTTGTCAGAGTTCAACTTTGTGGAGCTTGATCCCAAATACAGGCGGAGCACTATATCCCATTGACTGCCTGGATCACTTCAGAGCTAGCAGATGCTGAGTGTTACTGACTGCGGTCCCAATTAATCTGTTGGTCTCCCAACTCTTTTTTTCAAAACTGGGATTCTTTGTTACTTCTCCACATATAAATTTGCCACTGTCCTCTGCGTAATGGTACCAGGCAACATTTCAAAGAGGGTGACTGAGTTATGGGAGTTATGGTCTGAAAAGCGATAACGTGGGGGTGTATTTAGCATATATCATTATCTGTATCCATGAAACCACTCATCGTTATTCAAACCTGGTGATACCTTTGTCTTAAAAATTGCTGAAGAAATCTGAAGAAAGAAACCACCAATGGTTGCCTTAGACAAATGTGTCTTCCGGTAATCTGGCAAGCTCTGCTTCCTGACTATCCTCTGGTACAACATATTGAGGCTGGGTGGGGAACCTCTACCCCAATGACAGAGCTACATCCATTAATACATTCCAGTGGCCATAGACATTTATCTTTTGATATCGTCTTTCAAGACTTTGCCTGGAGTATGATATTAGGCATAAATAAACATTTTGAAAATATTCAAAGACAGGACATATCTGGGTCTGTACACTGTAGCCAGTAGATGAAGATTAGCAGACTAATGAATATATTATTATTTTGGGTACTTAAATGCATAGTGCCCAACAGAATTAAAAATAAAAGGATGAAGACAGTTATTTAATGAATGCTTGTTGGAGAAGTGATGGAGTTATGCGTCTATGTTAAAATACAAAAAGCTTATGATTATATTAAGACATTTTCCACATTTCAATGGAGAATGCTGAACGAATGTATAACCTGGACTATTCCAGGAAATAATATTGACAATTATACAAAAATTACACCAAAAAAAGCTTAAAAATGTGACTATATTTTGGTACTTTGACAGGATATCAAAGGCACCACAATGTTTGAAATTGTTCCAAGAGAAGATGGATATCATACATCACGTAATTAGCACTGGCAATTTTGTGTCAGCTGATCTTTTCCCCAACTGAAACTAACTGAGATTAATAAACTCAGGATGAAAATGGATAAGTTGATGTTTACTTGAAGCAAATAACATTGGGCCTCATGCCGAGTTTGCTCGTCTGGAAATAACGGTGCCGGTAAGCTCACCGTCACCCTTGTTTCCGCACTGGAAAACTACTTGTTTGTCTGCCAGAGCCACTGTGCCTGACAGGTCTGCCCCTGCCGGGCACAGCGGTCAAGGTAGGCAAAGCCATCACAGAAGCACCAATGCTGGTGCTTCCGTGTCCCCATTCCATAGGGTCCTATGTGACTCTATGGGAATGGGGATTAGCAACATTACTGGTGCTTAACTTCCCAGCCGGTCGACTTGTAATCTCCCGGTGGCACCATGAAGTCAGGTCCCAGTCATCTTTTTCAGGTACAGGGGCAACAACCCGGTAGCACCAGCAGGGTTACCGCCAGACCCGTAATGAGGCCCATTGTCAGTGATATTGTGCCACAGTAAGCTTTGTGAATAGCTATGAGACAGAATTTTAGATGCCCCAAATGCGATCAACGAATTTTCGAAGTTGACAGAATAAATACCTTCAAGACATTCCTCTCAGTGACAGATCCATAAGGATTTTAGCAGCAAAAACAAGTATTTTAAGGGAATTGTCAGGAGGTGCCATGAACCTGGATGTTGTATCTAACATATAATTAAATATGACAGCTTTTTTCATGGATATTTGCTTTGAGTACATTGAAAACTGAAACTAAATGCATTTAGCATGACAAAATTTAGTGAAAATAAATGCCTTTCACAGAACAGGAGCAGTATGCTGACAGTTGTCTCCTTGAACAACCATAGGCAGTTCTAGCAAATTGGTAATGCGATTGATAATGGAAACACGTTTCAAGTGCTAAACCCAGTACTGTATCACACATGAATGAGATAAATAGATGTTACATTTCAGTTTAGGTGGGAAGGAAGTGGCATCCCCAATTTTGGTAAATTCTCAGCCTGGGATCTCCACTTCTCAGTAGACAATGTAAGGGACCCAATTCTCAAGTTGAAACCCTAAATGGTGTCAGATCCAGATCAACTGAGTAAAGTTTGGTTTAAGGCCAATCCTGACTGTTGGCCTCCATACCTATTGCTACTATTTTAGGTACTTTGCAAAAGAGGAGAAATAACTGAATATGGCATTCAGAAGTCAACTGACTAACTATAGAATAATAGCATTACTGGATTTGTCTTCCAAAATCTTTGCCAAGTTATGTCTGCCTGCCGTAAACATCTAGATGGATAATACATTAATATTAGCCATTGGTCAAACAGGTGTCTGTGCAGGTATTTACATGAGTGTTAACGTCTCTCCACAATACATTAATGGCAAAGAGAGCAATAATTTGCAAACAGCTCTAACTACATACTGTGTTTATTAATTTTGCAGCACCCTTTCTTCGTGTTAACCAGAAAAGATTATGGGAGAAGTTGATAGTGTGGTATTGACCCTCCTTGTGCTTCTGCAATTTTTTTTTAAATCTTACATGAGGATGCTTGTGTTCAAGTACAACTAAAGATCGAAGCACAAATTAATTGTGGGCTAGAGTTAGGCAGAATTATATGCAGTACCCTTTGGGAACACCACACACAATTAGGACTACAAGTGACAGTACAAATTCACCTTTGATACAAGCCTGTACTACACAGTAAAGTGGCAGCGATGGCTAAGCAGCCAGACTTATCTCAAGAGTAAAGTGAGCAGTATCAATAGTTACACAAAGGACAGCAATTCTTATGAATCAAACAAACACTGACTCAAGGTTTCTGAGTAAAATAATATACATTTATTTACACATCAGTTATTAAACATTTCACTATTATCAAGCAGTTGAAAAATCACGTTTCTAAAACAGTACACCACACCCAATAGATTCTGGACAAGTTAGGCTCACAATGAAGTGTGAGCAAAATGGCACTCCAGTAATTTAAAAGGGGTGGAAAGACAAACGGGGTAATTCATAGATTTCAGCGCAGAGGCAGTGCATGCAAGCAGCGCAGAGAGGTAGCATGCGCCAGCGTGCGCCAGCCGTGCGTGCTAAACAGCATTCTGGTGCACTGCGTATTCATGGAATATCAAAGCCATTTTGAGCGCTGGCGCAGGGAACATCCCGCAGCGCCAGTTACGCCCCCAAGAACGCCCCTTGCGCAAGGATAAGGCATTGAAATGCCCAATGCAGTGCAAAGGGCAGCGCTAACCCTGCACCAGTTCACAGGGCCAGATACAGATACAGTGTATCTTGGGGGTGCACGGGAAGTTTTACACGCTATAGGCCTTGGACGAGTGGGGTACGTGTTTTTCGGGGGTGTGCGGGAAGTTGAACTCGTGATAGGCCTTGTGTGCGCGGGGTACGTGTATTCTGGGGGTGCGCGGGGAGTTTCACATGCGATAGGCCGTGTGCGAACGGGGTACGTGTATTCTGGGGGTGCGCAGGAAGTCTTACACACGATAGGCCTTGAGCGAGCGGGGTACGTGTATTCTGGGGGTACATGGGAAGTTTTACACGTGATAGGCCTTGTGCGAGCGGGGTACGTGTATTCTGGGGGTGCGCGGGAAGTCTTACGCGCGAACGTCCTTGTGCGAGCGGGGTACACGTATTTCGGGGGTGCGCGGGAAGTTGAACACGCAATAGGCCTTGTGTGAGCGGGGTACGTTTATTCAGGGGGTGTGCGGGGAGTTTCACATGTGATAGGCCATGTGCAAGCGGGGTACGTTTATTCTGGGGGTGTGCGGGAAGTTTTACACAAGATAGGTTTTGTGCGAGCAGGGAATGTGTATTTTGGGGGTGTGCGGGGTGTTGCACACGCGATAGGACTTGTGCGAGTGAGGTACGTGTATTCTGGGGGTGCGCGGGATGTTTTACATGCGATAGGCCTTGTGCGAGCGGGGTATGTGTATTCTGGGGGTGCGCGGGAAGTCTTACATGCGATAGGCCTTGTGCGAGCAGGGTATGTGTATTTTGGGGGTGCGCAGGAAGTTGAATACGCGATAGGCCGTGTGCGAGCGGGGTACGTGTATTCTGGGGGTGCGCGGGAAGTGTTGCACGCAATAGGCCTTGGGCGAGTGGGGTACATGTATTTTCGGGGTGCGCGGGTTGTTGCACACGTGATAGGCCTTGTGCGAGCGGGGTACGTGTATTTTGGGGTGTGCAGGAAGTTGTACATGTGATAGACCTTGGGCGAGCGGGGTACGTGTATTTTGGGGGTGCGCGGGGTGTTGCACACACGATAGGCCTTATGCGAGTGGGGTACGTATATTTTGGGGGTGCGCGGGAAGTTGTACAGGCGATAGGCCCTGGGCGAGCGGGGCACGTGTATTCTGATGGGTGTGCTGGGAGATTCACACGCGATTTTGCTGGGTGAGCGGGGTATGTGTATTCCTGGGGTGCCCCAATGCGAATTGGCAGTGTGTGTCCTCCCAGGTGTGCCCTCTCCCTAGGCCCTGCAGGCAGCCCACAACACAGGGGACTACCCTGCACTCCTGGCCATGCCCCCCAGGCAGCCCATCCACATTGGTCATGCCCCCCAGCCAGCCCACATGTCGCCATGCACAAGTGAGCACTGACACATGTCCCCCTGCACCTCCACCCACCCAGCAGTGACAGGCACCTGCCAGCAGGCCCTAACTCATGTCCCCCCACCCACTCACCCACCTAGCAGTGACAGGCACCTGCCAGCAGGCCCCGACTAATGTCCCCCTGCACCCCCACCCACCCAGCAGTGACAGGCACCTGCCAGCAGGCCCCGACTCATGTCCCCCCAACCATTCACCCACCCAGCAGTGACAGGCACCTGCCAGCAGGCCCCGACTCATGTCCCCCCCAAAACATCATCATGATCCACAATCATGGGCCTCATGGCCACCCAAATCACACACCACACCACCCCAATCCCAGTCCAAACACACAACCAATTATTACATTCACCCCACATTGAAATCCCCATCACATGATACATCCCAAATGGCAAGTATGCACATCAACACATGACCCTCACACGCACACACAATGGGTGCAAGTGATTGAGAAAACACACATTGTGAAATGCATGAAACCAAAAAGAGAATACCACACATTGAAGTATGAAATAAAAATATATTAAACACAAAAGCAAGGGAATGAAATGAAACACACAATAATGGAAATAATAAAGAAAAAGCTGCATGTCCAAAATATAAAATAAAAATGTGTGAAAGCAGAATCCAAATCAATCCAAAAGCACATGGGTCTAAAGTGTCTGTCTGTCAAAACTAATCCAAAGTGAAAAAATAAGACAAAACCATTGATCCATGGAAAAAAAAAAAAGAAGCAAAATCCAGTATAGAACTATATACAAAGTACAAATCCAGGGTCCATGAGCCCAACCATTGAAAGAAAACCTACAGAAAACCCTACCTAATGAACAACTATATACAAAAAGGTGGGGCATTGTCCAAGCGCCCCAAAATAAATAAAAACAGAAAGGAAACCTAACACTAATTAACTATATACAATGGCGGCGGGAAAATCCTAAGGCTCACTTGTTGATTTCCCGGGCCAGGGCATCATCAAACTACTGTTCCACGTCCTGGAGGCGGGCCTGCTTCATGGCCCGAGGTTTCGCAGGGATGTAGCCATGTCCACCTCCAACTCCTTGCAAATTGCCTCAAGGCACTCAACCCGCCTCAGCGCACTGCACATGGAGTTCTCCGCCCTGACCATAGTGAGCCATGCCTCTTCCGCGCGCTGCCGCTCTGCATCTATTTGCTGGCCCAAACGCTGCCACACAGAAGACACTCCCAATCCTGGGTCGTCCTGCCCTCCGGCCGATGCCTGCCCCTCTGATGTTGATGGCCCCAAGCCATCATCGCTCCCACCTTGAGCCTGCTGCTGCCGTGCCTGTGCCCTGCCTCTTGATGCCTGCATGTCCTCCTCATGCTGGGGTGCAGTTGTTGGTGTGGCCACCCCTGCTGGACCTCCGACTCCCGACTGTGGCAGGGATGTGTCCTCCACCAGCCTGGCCGCTGGATCAGAGGCAGCTCCACAGGGTACCCAGGTGATACATGGGCCGGAAGATGGCACGGCCCGTCCTAGTAGGTGGACGCGGTCAAAGAGGCATCCGAGATGACGTGCAGAGTCTTCACGAAAACACTGCAGGTCATCTCGCATGCCCCGTTGACACAACGCCATCCCAGCCAGGACAGGCTCAACATGGTCCCAGATTGCCACGTCTGCAGGGAGAGGAAGGCCAGTTGTTGTGCGGTCATCCCCTCCCTGAGAACGGGTCTGGACGTAGGCATCCCTGCTGGTGCAGGATGATGCATTCACAGGATCGGGGACAGGATTACACACAGGCACCTCCGTGGCAGCCTGTGCTGCCTCCTGTCCCTGCCCCTGGACTGCACCACTAGCACCAGTGGAATCCCCCCTCCAGACCCCGTGTGTGTCCCTTCCATGGCCACCTCCTCAACCAAACCCCCCACCAACCTGGATGACTCTGTGCCATCTTCCTCCATTGGACCCTGTGGGGTCTCAGCTGTCCCTTCTGCTGCCGAGGAGTCCACCTCTGACCTCCGCCTCTTGGACCTACCCTCTGCAGCTGCGGCCACGGACGCGGCACCAGACTCCTCACTCCCCGATGAGATGACAACATGGGAGGGGAGCCGGGCCTTGCGTCTCCGGCTGGTGGTGCGATCCCTGCCACTTTGCTCCACAGCACCGTCTCTGCCCTCTTCATCAGTTGACACTGCAGACAGGGAGAGATAGAACCCAGGCATCAGGGCACTGTACAATGGTCTGATACTCACATGACAGTTGTACATGAGTGGCAGTGTCAAACTTCAGACATGGCATCACACTCCCCAACACACATGTCATTTCAACTCACACACATGAGCAAATCAACAGGAATGTTGTACCAGGCAGCACCATCCATACACAAACAACACCATGAGCAGCCAAAGGTGAGCCTGACGTCACATGCAACACGGGGAGTGCAGAACACATGCACACACACCACCAGACGTACATGCATCTGTACATCTCCACCACCTGTCACAGTGATAACATCGCCACCCATGTCATATCTGGCAATCAGCCTCCTACATGTCAGAATCACATGCATCCATGGTGTATCACAGTTGCACACTTGTCAAATACACATACATGCAAATGTACATAGTGCAGATACATGCAGGTGGAAGCAGCATCCATGTGTGACACCACAACCATGCCACAGTACATACACAGAAATTAAAAAATGTGTGCACCCACACCTGCATTTGGCCAGCATGCTTACCAACACATACACCATTGATGTGTCTCACACATGAGAGGGCTCACATGCGGCAGGCTCATGTCCCTGTACATACACATCCATACATGGCCCTACAAAGACATATATGCAACCTGCACACTCCTGCCACACCTCAACATGCACAGCATCCAATCAGTATGCATGTACACTTACCGCTCGACTCCAGACGTGTTTGCCTCTCAAGGACCTGGAGGTGGAGCGCTGGGCGTATATGTTCCAGCACCCTCATCTGGTTGTTGTTTAGGTGGACCCGGCATCCCTCAGCATCCGCTCTCTTCAAGAGGCGCTGGGCCTTGTTGAAGGTCCTGGACCTGAAGTCCTCCCAGCACTTCCGGACGTGTTGAATGTCGCTGAATGCCACCCCCTCCACGTTGATGGCAGCCACGATGTCCATCCAGATCCTCTTCCGTCCTTCATTGTCGGCGCGCAAACTTCCAAAGAGGGCATCATACTGCCCCAGGACTTGCTCCACCAGGATACCAACTTCATTGGCACTGAAGCTGGTAGCCCTCTGCCTCTCTTGCTGGGGGTTGCCAGTGGTGCAAGATGATGTTGTGTCCGACATGGCAACCCCAGAGGCAGGTGTGGGTGGGCAACTGGGTCCTGGGGCTGGGCTGTGGAGCGATGGAATACCAGTCGGGAGTCTTCTGTTCCAGCAAGGGTCGTCACAGCAACTGCACCCCTGTAGATGGCTGACGTGCAGGCACCAAACAGCAGGGCACATGTGCAGCAGGCAGGCAGGCAGCAGCAGATGGCAGGTGGGAGCGTGCTCGGGGCTTTAGGGGGCAGGAAAATGGCCTTCTGGGCAGGAGCATGGTCTTCTGTATGTTGTTCCATGGCCAGCTTGATACGGAGTGATTTGGCACGTGAAAAAACTGCACGTCTGTGTGTAATTCCAGGAAAGGCCCTTAGCGCGTAAGCGTGTCTGTGATGTGATGCACAAGGGTGTTTCCCTGCACGGGTGCATGTTGATTGTACACGTGCAAAAACTGCACATCCGGGTGTCACTGGGTGTAATTGGAGGAAAGGCCCTTAGCTTGTACGCGCGTAAGTGATTTTGCACGTGTGGGCTGGGTTAAAAGGTACGCATAGGACGCCATTTTCTTGTATGTGCTTTTTGTGGAGAGCGAGCAGGTGATTCTTGTACTTGTCGGTTCACACGCAATTACTTCACAATGGTTCAATTCTTCTTTTGGCGGGGGTGTTGCCAACATGCACATGCGCGTCTTTTTCACGTTCTTTTTCCAGGCAGACGGTGAGTCGCGCATGTATTTTTCAACTGTGGTTGCCCCCGTTTGTCGCGTACCCATTCATAGGTCATTGTAGACTGCGTGTACCACGCGTACGCTTATTTTTGTGTTTCTGAGTGCCACAGCATAGTGCGGGTTCTTTATTCCACGCACGTGGTCTACCAGGGGTCGCGTGCATGTTAAATTTTGTTTTCGGGGTGCCTGTGCATTGCGTGACCCTTCATCTTCCCCCAGGGGTCACAGACATGCCTTGCTAGAGCACTAGGGTATGTATTCCATCTAGTGCCCTCCCCCTTTCACCCAAATTGGCCAGGACAATTGTTTACTGCAACTCTCATTCACACAACAACATGTGTGCCATTGTTGGGAGGTGACCTAGTAGTAAGGGAGGCAAGGTGGCCGACCTCAAAGAGGTGGGCACGGTAGGGAACATCGCCAGGATGTGCAGGGTGGCCCAAGAGGACAGTGTGTGGAGGACCAATCAGGGACACCTATGCCCCCCCAATGGGTCAGGGAGATGTAGCTGACAACATCCCAGCTCAGGCCTTGTTAACCCAGCCCATATTGTCAACCGAACTGGCACAGGATGACTCCCAAGCTGACTTCCGTGTCACCAAGTCGAAGCCACGTGTGGCGGTGAAAGTTGCTGTCACCAGGCCACCTGGATCTGGGACAGCAATGTCATCTGCTGCCCCAAGTAGCCAGGGTGAGGAGGCTGCAGGGGCAGCTGCAGCTCAATCCACCCCAGCCATTAGTCTCCCAGCCGGGACAGTGTCGGTCCAAGTCCATCACACCGAGGTTGGTCCTGCCAACATCACCCAGCATCCAATGCCTGCAGTGAGACCTTTGGTCATCGTGCCTTTGGCTACTTCCAGTGCCCAGTCCACCTGCGCTTCTGCCCCTACTAACCAGAGCAGCGTAAGCCACTCAGGTCCACACCACCTTCCAAGAGGAAGAAGGGTGCTCTCGGTACAGGCTGGGACCCCAGACACGGCTACCCACTCCGGCACGTCAAGGAAGCCTAGTTTTAATGATGCAGAACTAGATGCACTTGTGGGCTACGTGTCGGCCCATGGACACGGAATGGTGGTGACTGCAGCGTGCAAGACTACGACTGCTCCACGTAGGGCCCACTGGCAGACCATCCCGGACCACATTAGTTCCATTGGATTTGTGAAGCGCACAGCTGATGATTGCTCTAAGCGGTGGAATGACCTGACACGCAGAGAAAAGAACAAGCTGGCTTCTTCCAATCATGCCTCTACTCTGGTGACTGGGGCTGGGTCTCCACCAGAGGAGGAACAACTCACTGAACATGAGTCTATCGCTGGAGTATTCATCACAGAGGATCAGATACAGGGTGTGGGAGACCTGTCAGATCTTGGAGCAATGTCTGGTGAGTGACCATGCATGTGTGTGCAATCCATGTGTATGTTGCCTGGGTGATGTGTTCTGATTGAGTGCCAGGTGAGGCTGTGTAATCATGACTGCTATGGGTCACCCATGTGGTCCCTCCAGACCATTCCCCGGCCTTGGGTTTCCGTTTCACAGTATCCCTTCAGACCGCAGTTGACAATTTGCACATGATTACTGCACTTGCCCTTCAACTGTCCTCTTGCCACAACATTGTTCATACTGTTTTCTTGTTCATTCTGCCTGATTGATGAAATAATTAGCATTTTTACACACATTTTTGTGGCCTACTGCCCCAAATTTGACATACTTCAGTCATAGATTACACCCCACAATGGCCCACATTTCTCAACTTATTATGGGAATGATTTGAACAATCAGGCTGATTTAGTAATGTCCACCTACACATGGCCTGCACACAATCATTTTGGGGCCCTGTTTGAATGTTGAGCATGACAATTGTATTCTGTCATGTCGAAGTGAGCAACCATTGATGTATCGATGTGCCTGCCATCACTGCATCAGTAAACACTGGCTTTGTTGTAGCGTGTGGCACATGTGTGTTTTGTCACACTTTTATCCATGTTTAATTTCATGATGTCCATCTCACATGGATAGGTGACAGTAGTGATTTGCTACCATCTGGGTGTCCTTGTCAAATCTGCCATGGCTATGCTACGTGCCATCTGTGTGCTGGCATGTGTCATGTATGGATTGTCCATGCCACTCACAGGCTAATGTGTGATGCCAGTGCTATCCAGCATGCAGCACATGTGTTGGTTTTTCATCTTGGCGTCATCAGTGTCTGCTTTTTGCCTCCCCTTCCAACTCATTTACAGTGCATGCATGCCAGAGTTGTTGTCATGTGTGACATGTATCATTTATGTACTGGATATCTGCCTCGTCATGCCTATGTGTGTGTGCTATGGTCCACATGCCTGTTTTCATTAGTTATCTTTCATGTTTTTGCAGGTGATGAGGCACGTGATGCTGTTGAGGAGGAGGAGATGGCGCAGAGCCAGGAGTACTCACAGCCACAACCGGGCACCAGTGGAGGACGTGGGGTGGTGGTGGGTGAAAACCCAATCCTCCTACAGACCATACTGTCCACGGGTGTCTCTGGGTACACCTCCAGAGACCTCTATCAATCAGGTGCTGAATCGGACATTGAGACATATGTCCCGTCGCAGGTGAGTGTTTCTGGCAGGGATGCTGTTCTGTCCAACCCACCTGCACCGGGGGTAGACCCCTCTATGGGGATTACAGTGTTGGAAAGTCTGCATGTGGTGGTTACAGATGCAGGGTCACACTCCACAATATTTGCTCCTGTTCCTGGGCCAGCAGATCAAAGGAGGAATGCAGTCCTGCAGCCTCAGGCAGTGCCAGCACAGCAAGGTGCACATCACCTTGCCCCAAACAGGTGTGGTGCCTGCCAAAGCGGTGGCCGTGCGCCACCAGGCATTACTGTGTGGGATAACTCCATCTACACTATAGCAGCACAACAGGGGCATTGTGTGTAATGATGGCTCAGGCAATGGATAGGGTGGCCACTTCTATTCTTCCTCCTGAAAGGCAGATGGAGTTCCAGCAGCAGGCAACAGAGTCCATTTGCCACTCACAGAGGGAGGACATGTTGGCCTCCGACAGCGAGCGACGGGCTGGACTAAAGACTCTGAGCACAGCCATATCTGTAGAGTCACAGGCCCACAATGAAGCCCTGCGGTTGGAACACAGCTCCCTCAGAGATACTCTGTGTGAACTTGAGGTGTCCCGGAGTACAAGGGAAGAACAGCAGCTGGAGCAGCTGACACGCACACTCTCAGCTGAGCTCCAGGCAACCCATCAGGAGATCCAGGCATCACACTAGGCCATGCAGGCAGAAATGCGTGCTACACGTAAGGTGCTGAATGGGGATCTCCGTAACATCATCCTGCAGAACCAAACCTTTCAGACCTGCATGCTTGCTGCCATGTGGGAGCATGCTAGGGATTTGCGTGGTCTGCCTCCCATATCACGGCCACCTTCTAATGTACCACCAGAGGGTGATGACAGCGACGTCAGTTCTCCCACTGTAGCGTAGCCATGCAGGCCATGAGCCCATGGAGGTTTTTTTTTTTCTCAACATCCACGCATGTGGGTGTTGGGGTGCACCCTGTACCTCGTCCCTCCTGGGTGACCCCCCCCCCTAGTCCGCACATGGCCATTTTGATTTTTCTTTTTTTTAAATATTTTATTTTACAGTGTGTTGCTTTGTGTGGCTCCCATAGGCATCCACTGTGTATTCCAGCTGGGCACATGCAGGTTTGTCCTGTCTTTGGGTTAGAAACTTGGGTTCCAGACACACACACCCCTCCTGCTTCCCCTTTCCATGGGCTTGCCAATGGTGTGACCAAGTGACAGTAACTTAAACAGTGACATTGGGCTCCCATAAGTTGTGTGGACAGTCTGTAGTCAAAACTGTGTATACAACCCTAGTGGGTATTGTTGTTGAAATCTCCACTGCATGGTGGATTTATGTATGGTTCTACATCCATGACTTTTTCCTTATATACATGTACCTTCTTCATGTCTTAACAAGCCTGTCTACTTTGCAGATGCAGTTCATGTTGTATGCAGTACACTGAAACATTTGCCTACCATCAACACTCTGCAGTTGGAAGGGGTCGATGTGCTGCCCTAGTCTGGTTGGGAAACTTGCACTACTTTAATTTTTTATTCTCATATATTGCCACTGTTTGATCATGTACTGATGTTTTCTCTTGCTGGTAAGCATTTGTTCATGTGTGTTGTTTTTTTATTCATTATTGAGAGCAAATTGTCTGTGGCCTGTTTCCATTTGGGACAGTGCACTTTGTGACACTTGTGTCATGTGTTGTGCATTCATTTGGTTGCTTTCACATTGCATGCCATGCCATGGTGTATTGGGTAGGTGAGATGGGGAGGGGTTGAGAGATATGCCACTATTTTGATGTGGTATTTTGCAAGGGGGTAGTCCTTCATGCTGCATAAATGTGTGCCTTTTTCTGACACACCATTGGGTGTCTTTGAGTAGCTAGGGATGCACACAATGTAGCACTTCCAGGTGGACAATCTCAGGCTGGTATGGTTGTGACAGTTGACTGTCCCTTTTGTCATCATCATTGATTGTGAGCTAGTATGTGCCAGGCCTGTGTGCACTCCGCAGGGGTGGGATTATAGGTGAAGTAATATGCCACAAGCTGGGTACGGGCTGCCTCACCACGTGCCCTTTCACCTCCCATGAGCAGCGGGCGTGCATGTGGTTGGGGATGTGGGGGCACCACCATGTCCACCGCCACACCCCGCCGGGTTGCAACATTGTGCAGGACACATGCTGCCACTACTTGGGCCGCATATAGCAGCTGCCCACCAGAGCAGTCAAGGGAGCGAAAGCGTGACTTGAGCACTCAGAATGTGCGCTCCACTATGCCGCGGGTTGCAATATGGGCTGTGTTGTATCTTACCTCGGGTGGTGTGGTGGGGTTCCGAATTGGCGTCATCATATAGGTGCTCAGAGAGTAGGTACTGTCCCCTGGGGAGGTGATAATGATTGTCATTAGTGGGGTTTTCACATTTCTCAGTCTCTGACATGCATGCATGCATGTGCAGAGGCATTTATACTCACCAATTAGCCATGTGTTGCCATGCCACCCAGCTTCCAGGTGACATTCTGAATATGAAACTATCATGGCTGGACCCTGGCTAGTTGGCATATACTGAGGTGATGATTCCCATCGCATCACATACAACCTGCACGTTGATGGAATGCCAGTTCTTGCGGTTTCGATAGATATGCTCAGTGGCCCTGGGAGGACGTAGAGCCACATGGGTGCAATCAATGGCATCTAGCACTTTGGGGAAGTGTGCCACCCCATAAAAGTCCTGGACAACAGCCTGCCTTTCTGCAGGTGTTCTGGGCATGTATATGTGCCTGCGGACTGAGGGGCGTGCAGTCATGATGGCCAACACCTGGTGTAGGCAGCGTGACTGCGTGGCCTGTGACACACCCCCCACTATGGCACTTGTCCGCTGAAAGGACCCAAACGCCAAGAAGTGCAGTACATTGAGCACCTTTTCCAAGGGGCTCAGTGCTTGGGAGCACAGGGTGGGTGATGTGAGGTCATCCTCCCACTCCCTGACCAGTTCTAGGATTATGTGTGGTGGAAACCTGTACCTCCCATACACCTGGTCATCAGGCATCCCAAAAAGGCTGGTCCTGTGTAAAACAATGCGGGGCCTGGCTCTCCACGACCACTGCTGTGAGGAACGGTATATTCATTGTAGCGTTTGAGCTTGTTTGTTGTTTGCGCGCACTTTTATGCTGCGCAGGTCCGCTTACGCCTGCTTCCTGCTGGCGTATGTGTTTCCGGATTAGCGCATCTTTTTTGGCGCACGGCTTTCCCCTGTTCGATTCCATGAATATGTGTTGTTAGCGCGCGTGTGAGCGTTGTAAGCATTTACCTCCTGTACTTGCCCGTAACGCCCACATTTTCACGCGTTGTTCACCATTCCGCGTGTTCCGCCCTATTTTCTGCCCACTTTTCTTGTGTGCACTACACGATATGCGCTTTCCCTGTGTGCGTACCGCACGCCGTTTTGTGATGTTTGCTCCCGCAGACGCCAACCATGGATTTGGCGCACATCCCAGGTTTTACTAGCGCAGCGCATTCCATGAATCGATGAACGGCTGCATGCGTGGCTTTGGCACGCGTGCGCTGCGATTTTCACACTTGCGCTCCCCTTTTCGGCGCACATTTATTCCATGAATTACCCTGAAAGTTAAACAGAAATTGAGCAGCACCAACAAGTGAGTAAGCAGGGCAATCTAGAAATAGGAA
Source organism: Ambystoma mexicanum (assembly GCF_040938575.1). Lineage (NCBI taxonomy): Eukaryota > Metazoa > Chordata > Amphibia > Caudata > Ambystomatidae > Ambystoma > Ambystoma mexicanum. Next base: position 1,076,849,096 of record NC_090935.1, on the reverse strand, counting down.
CTACAGGGAGGAAATCAAATCAAGGGGCCTGGCCCAAAGTCAATGGACCAAAGTCCTTGGAGAGGATCACACAGTTCAGGGTAGTTTGCGGTTAAGTCTTTGTCAAGAGTTCAGAATGAAGTTGGTCAGACAAAAAGTTACTTTAAAGAATAGAGAAGGACATGCCCTAAGATTGGCAAAAGATTTCACACATTTTCACCGCGGCTGGACGAAACGAGCAACCGGGTTAGCACAGTACCTTTAGAGCAGAAGAATGCTGCAGCTGCGGAAGACGTTCCTGGCAGGTCCTGCAGGCTCACAGTTCCTGAAGCGACTGTCGGACTGACAAGAAGGAGGAAGACTGGAGGGTCCTGTACTGCCCAGGGAAGAAACCAGCAGCAGAGTAAAACAACAAATAAAAGATGCGCTCCTTTAAACCCAAGCAGGGTCCGACCTTCCTGGCAATCCGGTTCACTGTAGGTGTGCACAGGAAATTCGACCAGATGAGGGAGGTCTGACTTGCAGTTTGGCGGACTGGTTGTTCCCACAAGTTCAAGGGGAGAAGATTCCTTGCAGATCTTCCCTGTCCCCGCCGGGACAGTCACCACAGCCAATCATACCAGAGTGCGACATGGGTCTCCAAGGAATCCCTGTGCAGGGAGTCTCAAACCCCTCCCTTGCATCCTGTCCCTCTCAGACATACAGGCGCCTAAGGAGGGCTTCTGTGCAGAATCCCGCAAAAGGACAGTGAACAAAGGAACCAAACCTGGTTTGGCGCGCATAGTAAAACACGAGAAAGACTTTTACAAAAAGAAATGGTGAATAAACCCAGCCGGAACCGTATAAAAGTAAATATGGTCCAGCGGGATAAGTTTGAGACTACCAAGATAGCCTAATTAATACAAGGCTAATTCATATAACGGCGGTAGGGAAAATGGGTTAGTTACCACGGCTACCAGCCAAATCTTAATGAAAAGGGAACAAACAATGTTCTATGAGAAACAGACAAAAAGGGATAAGTATTAACCTTTTCCAGTACTCTATGTAACATAGTTAGTACTGGCTCTGTGGATTTAAAAAGACTAATAAAGTCAATGGCAACTTTCCATGTTCTGGGAGACAGTAGTCAGTCCCAGAAAATGGAGTCTGAGTTGGGAAGTCTAAAAGACAACCCTGTGTCACTGCACTGAAGGTGCTGTGCAACACACAGTAAACAGATGATGCCTATGGAGTAGGTGAGGCTCCACAGCCTATGAACACAAAAATGTCAAACACACACAGCAAAACACATGTAAGAGTGGGAAAAAGGCTCACACTCTTACCAGGTGAAAAAAATAAATCCCAGAAATCCAACAAAGCTGCTGAGGGACTCAGTAGGTAAGGTAAATTAGCCATTTTGGAGAATTCTCCCTAACAGGTAGCCAATTATTGTGGGTCTAAAGAAAGGATGTGTACTGGATCCAACTTTATTTATTCTGGTTGTAGCTCACTTGATAGCATGCTTAGCACCTATTCTGCCAAAACGGGGCATTATCCCCTTAATGTGGTTATCCTAGCAGATGAGTTCAACACTAATGGACAAACGTGGGATTAGTTTAAACAGGTCCTTAGACACCTGGCAAAATGTTGCCTTTATTAATTTTCTTGTAGAAAAGGAATACAATGAGATTCATGAACAAATCAAAGAAGTGCAGGTTTAACTGGAAATGAAATGGTAAGTCATCACTTGCCTCTCAATTTAAGTATCTGGGAGTGACACTAAGCACAAATATGCTGTGGGGTGCACATACTAGGGAGTTCTATTTTAAAGTGAATCAGCTCTTGAATATTATTATAATTGAGGGTCATTCCCTAGATGAGTTCTCACTGTCACCTTTACTGAGAGCAATTGAAGGGACATGAATTCCTACCATTATATATTATGCCACACTATGATGACTTACAATTGATTACTACCCTGAAAGGGAAATGTTATAGGAAAGTTCTTGTTATCTCCTAATCCATGATTCTGCTAGAGTTCACAAATAGAGACCCTGACCAAGACAGCAGCATTGTACGATGGTAATATAATTATTTCAAAAACTATATTTAATCTGCAAACTCTCATTCACACAGATTTAGTTTTCTCTGATAGTCCATTACATAGGGATTTGCTTAAGCTAAACCCTTGGCCATGCCCACTAAGTAAAATAAGAAGCACGACATCAGTTACCTACTAAAGGGGAGTTTACAATTTCAATGTTCTTTAGGGACATAGAATATATTCAATCTGACCTGCAAGTTAAAAGTAGCTTAGCAAAGTATGTAAATATCCTCCTAATGTTTATTGTCCAGCCCAGTGCTTTAGTGAATTTCCTTGTCGTTCAAAGGTGAGGTTCTTTATGTTATTTTAACTGTTATCATTTCAGAACACAAGACGTTATAGGTGCATTGCCTAACACCCTGTGTAATCTCAGCAAGTGTTGTTACTGCACTAACTTAGAAATCGACACATTGAGACATTTATACATCTTAATAAAACACAATTGGAATATTTGAAGGATTGTGTTTGTTAGAATTCTGTGAGTGTTAAAAGTTTTTTTGTAAACTATGAAATGATTTAATAAAACAAATTGCGTCCTACAGCTGTGTCCAATGGATGGTGCGTTGCTGTGCTCTCCCCGGTGCTAGAAGGCCATAGTCATCTTGCATGGCAGCAAGAGTACTGAGATGGGCTGTGCCCAATGCTGCAAAGTTTCATCTTTTAAGAAGAATGGTTGGCATCACTGCATTATATATTGCTGTAGCTGATGGACATGTATAAGTCTGATATTTAACTCCGAGATAGAGTTGATGCAAGCTCATCCAAGCCTACATGCATGGCTGAGTGGGATTTGGCATGACATGTGAAGCTGAGGTTTTGAACATGATTGTCCAAAATATGTCGTGGATCATGCTGTTTTGAAATGTGTTGCTGAATAATGCATGCATATGTAGCAGAGGATAAAGTGGTATTGATTTGTTTAATGTAATGTAATAGTCCTAGTACTGCAATGTTACAGCTCAGTATGTGGGAACATCTTGAAGATTTATCTGCTATAAGGTGTCATAGTTAGGCTTATAACATTGATTGGGATGTATGAATGTAACAGAGAAACTTCAGGCTCTATTTGTGGCACTACAGACTCGACTGACTCTACAGCCAAGGACGTTTCTCCCTAGTACACTCTCAAGAAATTAGAAACATATGTGAGTGAGCGGTTTATTTATTTTTTCATTTATAAAGTGCGCTAAGCCCAAGGGCATCGAGGCGCTGTTAAAACTAGTTACTCACAAGAAATGTAAAACATGTCAGTAATCTAGGAAGTCCCAAACTGAGGTTTATACAAACAATAACGTTTTCAGAGCCTTCTGGAAGGCCCAGTAAGATTGTTCGGTTCTCAATGCGGGCGGAAGTGAGTTCCATTGCTTTGCTGCAATAGCGGGGAAGCTAGAGCCTCCCGCTTGTGTCCATTTAAATTTTGGATGGACAAGAAGGTTTGAGTAGGCTGATCTGGTGGGATGCGATTTAATGATTTTCTGTGAAAGGTAAGGGGGAGCAACGTTGGTGAGGCATCTGTGTGTGATGCACAAGGTCTTGATCATGATCCATTCTCAAATGGGCAGTCAGTGCACATCTCTTCTTACAGCAGAGATATGTTCAAGTTTGGGAATATTGAGAGCTGATCGGATGTCGTTATTCTGGATAACCTGCATCTTCCGGATGTTATGCGATGAAGTGCCTACAAAGAGCGCATTACAGTAGTCTAGCCTTGAGTCAGTACCCACATGGGCAATTGTTAGGCAGCTGTCCAGGGATGAGAAGGGTCCTGATGCATTGATCAGTTTTGTTGTGTAGGCAGCGGAGGAGGCAATGACATTCACTTTGCGAGTAAGTGAGAGAGTGGCATCAAGGTAGACTCCCAATGTCTTCAATGAGGAGAGGATCACAATCAGAATCCCATCAATATTGAAAGAGGCATATTGGGCATTGAGTTTCGTGATCACCACCGATGGCCCTACCAGAAGGATCTATGAACCAATATTGAACCAATATTTTACTCAGGTCAATATCTGACCAGCTATGTATGTCAGAATTCTGGTCCTGTGCCTTGCATGGCCTTGCACGGCCTGGTGGATGAGCAGAGAACAATAACGTAGATGTGGAAAAAGTCCAGAAATCACTGGAGGAAATAGAGTTCTATATAGGTGTAATCTCTTGAGATTAGTTAAGGCAAATGCTTGGAGCAGAATGTTGACTATATATAAGGATGCATACCTACATGTGCATGACCTAGTAGGGATTTCCATTTTGCAATATCTAAGAGTATGGGTACTTAAGTCAAGGTTTCTTGGCCCAAATGCAGGAAAGTGAGGAAAGGAACACATTCTGAAAAAGGCTGGACAAGTGTAGGAGTAGCCTGGAAGATGACCAACAGCTCAAGGAAATGAATGCCTATTGAGTGAACCTAGAATAGTGAAGTGGCTGTATAAATGTGTGGATGAGGGAAGTGTGCAGGGAGAGCTGCTATGCTCCGATAAGCAGTGAGCGCATGCTTCTGGGTTTGTGAGCATTAGCAATGTCCTATATCATATCATCGGAGAGAGAGAGGAGTTGCAGATGACAGTATTGAAGGTAAGAGGGAAATGCGATTGATTGGGTGGTTCTTTTAACATAAAGAGAATAGTTGAGAAAAACCTTTAATGCACATTTCATTGTAAAGGAGTCTGTTACAAGAGCGTATGTAGAAGGTGCCAAGTCCAAATACAAAGCTTTTTGTGAGGACAAGCGTGAACTGAGAGGGCATAAAGAGTTTGAGGGAGGTAAAAAAAAACAGATGTAAAGCAGAATTAATTCTGAAGTATGCCTTGCCCAGCCCACCAAACATGGCAGCAGCCTTTCCTTGGCCAAAATGATTAGCTCCAAGACATGACCATGTGGCTGGGTGGGCACTTTTCTATATTCATATGCAGTACAGAATCTGGGCAAGCCCTCCCATTGCAGGTTTGTGGCAGTAGGTGTATGAGCAAGAATCACTGAATTTGACATTTCATTGGATGTCCCTGGACACAAGTGCAGATGTCCATACTGGTTGGGAACACAGTACAGCTGTTAGCCCTGCCTGCAACACCATGTGCCCTCTGTCTGTTCCACTGTTCACTAAACAGTGTTCACCAGAGACATGCGAAAGCTTCTTCACTGTGGTGCCTGAAAGATGCAACACTCTGGCAATCACCTAAGCGAATCAGTGGGGCACAGAAAAGGACACTATAATTCCTACTAACATTGCCAGAGGACGGAACATCTTGATATACTTAACTAAAGGTTGTGCCACTGTAAGCATCGATGACTGCAATCCTTAGCACATTTGAGGGTTCGAGACTTAAGGTAAAAACCCTGCCACCTGTTAAGGTAAGTGCAGAAGGCATTTGAATAAACACTCTACAGAATTCCTGGTCATGTGGACACTATTGTGTATCTGCCCAAGTAAAAGCATATTTAATTGCATGTGAGAAAGCTGAAGCAAATGCCCCAATGCTTATTGATTTGCATGGCAAGGATAGGGCATGCCAATATCAACAATATTAAGTGCAAAGGTACTGATTGTGTGTTTCTTGGATGGAGCTCTTTGTGGGGCTAGAATTATCTCAAGAATATCAAAGTCAGCAAAACAAAGGGGGGAATATGCTTATTCAAGCACAGAGCAGTTGTTAAGATTAAGCCTGTTTATGTTATATAGCTCATCAAACCTCATTGCACTAAACTCTGTATTACTAACATGAACCATTCATGACAACTACTAATATGTGAGTGGGGAACATGAGAATGGTATTGATAGGGGAGAATGGGGATAACATAATGAGCAGTACATCTCTTAAAGTGCATCCACCAAAATTACCTTTAGCATCTACCAGGTATTCCTGTATCAAAACATCAATAGAACGCTCAACCAGGAGCTTTCCACTGCTGCTCAAGTGACCTGAATTTAAGCACTGGTTGAGATTTTCACATGCTAAATAGATTGCTCAGCTCCATGCAGTCCTTCTAAATGTTGAATCAAAAACTCAGCACCACCTACTTAATAAAACCAGGACAGATGTAAGAAGTCATTTACTTTTTCAACAAGTCTTCAACTTTACAAATTGAGGGATTTTTGAGCATTGGTTTAGCGAAAGTGTTCAACTCTGAGCTGAGTCCTCAACTCGTTTGATCATTTCAATGGGACTAATGGTGGTGATCAGCTTGAAATTAATGAGTGCTTGGTGAACACTTAACATTTGTGTATGGGTTGTTACAACCCTTATCTATCTAACCTATTAGAAACATGTCTCCATTCCATTATGCTTGTCATGCTCTACAATGCATGTTGACCCATTGGGCGCGTGAGTCCGAGTAGGTGTCCAGTCTTACTCCAGTCTCACCAGAGAAAAGACTGTTTTCTCCATTGGACCTGTGATTTTGGACCAGTGATACTGCACCTTTAATTACAAGGACTGCCTTTAAAATCTCCTCACAAGTGCATAGCGCCGTGCGTGAGTCCAAGTAGGAGTCCAGTCTTACTCCAGTCTCACGAGAGAACAGGCCGTTTTCTCCATTGGACCCGTGTTTTTGGATCAGTGATACTGCCCCTTTAATTACAAGGACTTCCTTTAAAATCTTCTCACAGGCGTGTAGCCCAGCGCGTGAGTCCGAGTAGGAGTCCAGTTTTACTCCCGTCATAATCCAGGAATGACTGGAGTAAGTGAGAGCATGAACTCTACATGACACCGTAACACCAGAGCTAACTCCCGCCTAGAAACAGCGGGGAGTGGTGGGGAAGTGGCTGTAAGAAGACGGAACCACATCAACAAGGCAGAAATACAACGTCTATGCAGCACCAACAGACAAGTACAGTAAACAACCAAGACAGAGTAAATCATAAAAATTGGCAGCTAGGACAATGTTAAGAACAGTTGCAGCAAACATCCACAAATGATCAGAGTGAAATTCAATTCCCAGCAAGAGAAATAGAACCTGAAAAGAGAATGAAAACTGCTAAACTTGAGAAAAATAAGCAAACGGTGTGTGAAATAGATATAAAGGAATGAAAGAAAAAGGAACTAGACACATGACTACAAGACAAGACCCAAACAACGGGCGAAGATGGATTTAAAGTTGGGAGCTATCCAGTATTTCAAGGAAACCAAGACAACCTTCCAACTGGTGAAAAAACAGAAAAGACCAAAAATCAACCAATTAGTAGCAAAAGCAAGACTGGGTAAAAAAGAAATGATAAAAAGACAAACAAATTTAAGAATATACCGAAGAACAAGGAAAATGGCTCTAGGGCCTTCCTACGAAACCTGCAAACACTGCTGAGACAAAAAAACAGAGTTAGTTAAACAATACAAAGAACAGAACAACAATGGATGCAAAGAAAGGACTATAAAGATAGAAGATGCAACAGTGGATACAAAATCTAGCAATGCCGAGCCAGACCTTGAGGAATCCAGACATGACAAACCATATGATCTGATCGATGAAGTCTCTTACTATATAGAAATAAATGAAAATCAAGTTCAGAGGAGGACGAGTCAGAGGACCTTGTTGGGTGTCCTGACCCACGTTTGAACTATTATGCTACAACATTTGGTGCTGTGGGCTCAGAAAATCCAAGATGGCCGAAAAAGCCCACATTGCGCCAGAATACAGTGCGAGCGTGGTGGGCCAGAAGCGCCATAAGTGAAACGTGGTGCCAAAGGAAAAACAGCAGTGCCTGTTAGATGAAAAAGCGCTTTGAAATCACCTTTGTTTCTCTGAAATGCAAGCTAAAAATACCTATTTTAAACATTGCAAGATATTCAAAAATCTCACTGAACACCAGCAGACATTTGGCAGTATGTAGTCTTGTGTGCGTACAAAATCTGGAAAGATGAAGAGCCCAAAACAATGTTTATAACAAAACTGGCTGAGCTGTGGATGTCAGCAGCTGAAGTGAAATTGGACTTAAAGCCACTAAAATCGAAATGTTTAAAATAAATGAGTGACCTACTTTGAGTGTCACATAGGTTGCAACTGTTTAAAGGTCATAGTTTTGAACTTAGAATCAGCGTTCTAGCTGCATGTGTAGAAATTGTAAGTTTGATTTGGATGAAGAAAAACTTGGAACAAAAGTGACATTTGGCTGAAGCCTGGCTTGAAGAGAGTGAATTCTGCCCGGCAACTACCCCCGACAGGAGTTGAAACTTGCTCAGCCACTGCATTCGCAGGCCTGGCTGCCTTCTGCTGTTCCCACCAAAAGGAGGTTACACAGCTCTGATTGAATCAGGGGAGGAGCACCTGGGAGCAGGGAAACAGAACAATGAGCCTTCCTTGGCTCAGGCAAATGTCAAATTAGGGGGGGTCGTAAATGGCTTCCTCTTGAGAGAAACTGGGAGAGGCAGTGCCTCTGTGAGCAACTTGAGTTGGAGGAAGTGGACAAACCAGAAATTCCACCATGTGCTTTGGGAAACCACACCCCTCTGGGCCAGAGCATAATTTTAAAAAGATGGATAATTCATAGTACGGACTTGTCAAAATTATATAATTAATATAATTATTCTTGTGATTTTTCTGTGCACATTTTAAGAGGTGTTAGGACTCTGTGGTATGTTCTAGGGGGTAGTAGCAGAAAATAAGGTATTACTCCGAATGTATGTATGTAAAAAAATCTGACACTTTATCATCTGATTCCCATTCTCCTTGTGCATGTTTGTGTAAATTCTGGAAAAGTTTAGAGGTTGTGTTCTTGATGAAAATGGCAGAATTCTGTCATAATTGGACACGACATCTTACAAAGACAGGGATCGATTGGTTTGGTGCTACAGAAAATATGTTAACTGGACATATAATATTAGAAAAATGGTACACAGATAAATATGTATTTGGATCAAGAATAGATGTGTGTGCAAATTGACCAGGGGTGGATCCTCTGACCCATAAACTACCTCATCACGATGACACTCCATTTCCTTCCCCCAATCAAGGGAGAGAGGAGAGCTTGGCCAATGAAAAGTTGTGAGGGGCAGGCCTAGTTATGCCCACACACACACCCACTTGCAGAACACATAAAAAGAGACTACTTGGACAGGCAAGGGATTCATTTTCCATTTTCTTGCGGAACATTTTGCCGGACCACACAACATCTAGAAGGAACATCCAGAACTTAGACTCCAGATAGACTAAAGAACTTAAAGCAAAGGCCTAACCCACAAGCTGAGAACTCTTCTCAGCAGGCCTTCAGAATCCAGCAATCCAACCAAACTATTCTACAGCCGGGCGAGCTGTTGGATTCTTTGCCAAGACCTTTTGTCAGAACCGGTAGCAGACCCAGAAAGCAGTGCTGTATCCAGAGAGACCAGAACCAGAGAGACCCAGACCAGACCGCTGTGAAGTGAAGAGCAGAGCTGACCCAGAGAGCTGTGACTTCAGAACCACCCGCCACGAGTCCAGTCCAAACCTGATCAGACCTTGAAGGCCTATTTCAAATTCATAGTGTGAGTACTCAGCCAGAACTCTGCAAAACCAATCTCTTAGTTTAAAATAATCTAATTCAAACTATTTTAACCTATTTGGAACTGCATCATAAGAAATCGTGTGTCCATTCTGCAAAACTGCCATCTGTCATCTGTCATTCTGAGCTTTACTTTTATTTTGAGAATCTACCTCCATTAAATCGTTCGTATCTTTTGAACTGTGCCAGGAACGTGGTTTAACTTTCATCTTAAAGCTAAGATACTAAGCTTTTCAACAAGCCTAAAACCGACTTGCTACTCCTTATAGTTCCTCCGTAATCGCGATCGACGCACTTGGAAAAAAGTGCCGCGAATTGACAGTTTGCTTCATTTCAACCACGTGTAAAAATATCTGTCTTTTGCTTCCATTACTGAATCCTGTTTTCAACCTGATAACCATCCCTGAATCACTGGTAGGGCTGACCTGAACTGAATTAAAGTATCTTTCACTCACCCTGAACCTCTAGAGGGAATTAAAAGCATTTTCAGCATATTTTTCACTTCATTGCCACCACATTTAAAAGGATCTTGTCTGCTTTAAAATCATACCTGGTTTCCTCTAAGCTCGCTGGGGGGAACTGGAAATTTGCATTGCATTTTGTATTCCTGAGAATTGTGTGCTCTTCTTCCATCTCCTTATCTAGCACAGGGGGGGAGGGAATTGTCAAAGAAAAAGTGATCATATTATCTTTTGTTGAAATCATATCAAGTTTATTTCTGTGCTGCATTTTTCTCTCATTGCTTTTCCTTGAAACCATAAAAGTATTTTCTGCTTCCTTATCCTTCCTATACTAACTCCTCATTGATTGTAAAAAAGTGTGCTAGTGTCAGATTATCTATTGTTGATCAACATTATATTCAAAAGTGTGCTATCAATTATTAATTTGTTCATAAAAGTGTGATATATATATATCTTGTTTACTTTTCCAATAAATCTTTTAAATTGCAAAACAAATCTACTTCTTGGCTCAGTGAGGTCAGGGGGATTCAAAGAGAGGGGCGTTATATAAGGGGTTATCATCCAGAGTATAACTTGTCATAAAAATATATAAATAAGGGCTTCCCTTGAGCAATCCCAGACAAGGCACTGACTTAGTGGGAGTGCTTGATTGGAGTCACTTAACAGATTGGGGGCTCGTCCGGGATTCTGGATTAGATCTATCACTTGTACAGATTAATACAGTGTGCTAACTGACAGGATACATAATCCTGTTGGATCACCACGCCGTGTTACACTGTAAAAACACCCCTCAAAGGAACACTCTAAGGAAATGGTCTGTTTTGCAAAATAAAATACAAACTTCTGTAAATCAGGAAGGAAACCAATTTCCAGAATGACGACCTTGGTAGATATCAAAATAGCCAGAGAACACCTCTTACATAAGCTAGTTGTGAGAGGTGAGTGGGCTCATCAGGACCAGGCGGTCTGGTTGCAGGCAATCGCACCCCAGATCACTGAAACAGGGTCAGACAAATGGAGAGATCAGGGTCCATTACATGTGGCCCTGAGTGAACTATATATGCCCCCTAAGGCCAAGGATGAGCACAACAAGATTGCCAGCGTAGCGGCATATTTATATTTATATATGAAAGCTATACAGGACAAATGTGCTGAAGGCCAAGATCTGGCAAATAGGCAACTGAGGACATTAGAGAAGACCCAATCTGACCTGGCCTCCTCTGAGCAGAGGCTGCAGAGGAGCCAGGAGTCAGAAAATGAGAGTAGACAGTACATCATTAAAATAAAGGAGGATATGGATATCCTGCAACAGGAAAAGGCTGACCAGGATACCAGATTTCTGGCCTTGCAGAAGGAGTACCAAGAAGGTTTAGACTCCCTACTGCAGAGCCAGAAAACACTGGAGCAACAACTGGACTTCAACAGGGCATGCACAGAGCAGGTAGCCACCCTGCAAATCCGAGTAGACAGAGAGAAAGAGGAAAGCAATACATTGATTTTGAAAGACCTGGATACCCAGGCAGAGTTTGATCAAGAACGCCAGAAAGCTGGGGCCCTTAAAAGGCAGAGGGATGACCTGGCGGCACAGTTGCAGGCTCTTAGTCAGGAAAGGGACACCTTAGGCCAGGAAGTCTGCCAATTAAAAGAAAAAATTGAAGAAAACCACCTGGCCCTCCAGGGACTGGGTGACCTCCAAAAAGAGCATCAGAACTTGTTAGAGCACACCAGGAGGGTGGAGGAGGCTTTGGCAAGAAAGGAGCAGGCCAGTAGGGATGGGACTCAGGAGGTAACCCTCCTGCCGCAAAGACTGGCCCAGTACTCCAGGACCAACCAGGAGGCACAGAGAGAAAATGAGGCTCTCTGTCAGCACAATGATAGGCTCCAGCAACATGTAGCCATGCAGGAGAGACTGATAGAGTCTAGTAAGGCCTTAACTGAGGAACTGAACAGCGCAGGCTCTTGCATTGCAACAGGGAGCAGGGGCTGACAGAGATGAAGTTCGCTGGGAAAGGGAAACACCTGAGCATAACCTCAGGAGCCCTAGTACCAGAGGCCTTGCTCTCTCCCAGTCCCTGGACTCTGCCACCCCCATGTCCCCTGGCGCACATGAGCACAGGGCCACAGGGATGGCAGATTACTATCCAGCCAAAAGTATGGGGCTCATAGGCCAGTACCACCCAGGAATGGATGGGCGGGCATACGGGTATGGGCACCTAAGTACAGTGCAATTTAGTGGGGAACCCCAGGAGAGTAGGCCCACTAAGGGAATCCAGAAAACCTCTGCCTAGTTAGGTCAGTGGGGGGGTACCGATCAAATCCTGGCAGCAAGGAGGAATCTGAAGACTCCTCTGAACGTCACAGGACAACGGAGGCCAGGTCCCCACATTCTGCCAGCCATTCCCAGGCTCGCAGAATCCGGGAAAACCTGGAAGATCAGACGGGCACCTCTGGGAGCAGTGCTTCTGAGTCAGAGGATGAATGGACCAGGGTTACCTGAACAAAAAAGGCCAATAAGGCAAAACGGGCCTTGCTTAAGGACCCCTTAAAACAGATTAAGGCAATAAGGGGTGTCATCACCCCTTATCACAAGAACGCCAAGTATTCTGTTTGGGAACACTTGGAGATTTATGAGCAAATGATAGAGACTTTCCATTTGGAAGACAGCAGTAGCTGCATTTAGTGTGTAAAATGGACATTCTCCCCAGAATACTCCAGTTTCTTTGCGGGGCTGGAGGACGAAAATCATTCAAGATGGTCCACCTACAGGTCAGCCATCTTGAACAATTTTTCTGTTCACAGAAATCCCCAAGAGGCTCGTATGGCAGCCTACAATTTGCAATGTGAGGAGGATCAGGCCCCACAAGAATTTGTGCAGGAGTTAAAGCGTTCTTTTGCGCAGACTACAAAAAGGGTACGCACGGACAGTAAAGAATTTGTTAATACGTTTTTCCATGCCTTACCCAAATACATAATGACCCAGCTCGTGAGAGACTTTCACGAGAAAAGATCTTTAGACTGGGTCATTGAGCAAGCCACCCGCATCTATGAGGTGCAGAAACCGGTGGAAAATAGGAATCAGCCCAAAAACCCCTGCTGCTGCCAAGGTGGCAGAGGTAAAGGTTGCCCCCGTTTTAGATTTGGAGATGGGGGGCCTAAAAACCTGCCTGCACCCAATAATTCACATCCCAGAAGGCTCTTGGGCCAGTCACAGACAGGGAGTCTAGGAGGTAGTCCCACAAATGGGGTCCCTCACTCCCCTGATTATGTAAGTCCCCGCTACAAGGGAAACCGACCCATCCTGGATTATGTGTGGATTCCTCCAGCCCAAGGGGGGGATCCAGCCAAGCACCTGACCCAGGGAAATTCCCTCCTAACATCCCACAGGAGGGCAGAAATTCCCCAAATCCTGGGCAGAACTTGTTCCCCGGGTATCCCCCCAACTTCCAGCCCCCAAATCATCCATCCTTCTTTCCCCAATTCCTTGAGCCCAGACAACCTAATCCGGGAGAGGGGAGGCAAAGGGTGGAGGGGTACCCAAATCTTCCCTACCCGGGGTACTACCAGAGAAGGGATAGCTACCCTTCCCGGGATCAGCCCAGGGGAGAAAATAGAACCCCGTATCAGCCTGAGCGGGTTTCACAGTTAGAGCGCCAGGTCCAAAATATGGCACGGGATAAGGGTCACATACTGAGGGCTCAACGGAACCCTCAGATGAGCATGCCACCGCAGAATGCCCCAAACTCTGGGCCTTGTGCTCCACAACAATTGTCAGTCTAGAAATCTAATTTGAGACCGCAAATGCATTTTGGTGGCCGTGGGCCAACCGTCTCATGCACGATACGACAGAATATAGGTTTTCGAGTTTTCCAATGAACGGCCATTTTTGATGTAACAAGAATCGCCATTTTGTTTTCTAACCATTGCTCATTGCTTTCTGTTCCTATTGCTTCACAGTATATTTTCCGCTTACACTGCTCGACTGTGGAACATTGTTGTCTGTATATGAAAAGGACAAGGCCACAGGGCCGAGAGGATAACAAGAGTTTCGCTGAAACACAAACGTAGGCAGCGCCAGGAAGAATGCCCGGCTCCCTCCTTAATGTAGCCTTGAAGCAGAGCCGCAGGGAATTTAATCATTTCACAGCTGCCAGCTAGTCTCGTTATATGGTAGAATATGTAAGAATAATACCGCTGATCGTGGGGGAATTTGCAAAATAGTGGGATCAGCATGTTGCGTTTATGTCGATGACTATTCCCCCATGATCTTTGAAGCAATAAAGAAAATGCACGTTCTAAGCTCTGAACTCCCCATGGGAGAAGGGAGCTGGGAAATAGGATCTTGGTTTTGGGGAATGCTACGATCTTGGGGATGGAAGCTGATCTCAATATCAGTATTGGTGTTCGGAATATTCCTAACGGGTTGTTGTTGTATACATTGTTTACCCATAGTTTGTGCAGAGGTAACTGAGGGATGTACGGAAGGATGCATGCAAATGATAACAAAGAAAAAACAATCTCATGATCGAACTAGCCCAGACCCTAATGAGATGACAGTAATGAAAGAGTTGATGGCAATAGATATTAAGGAAGACAATGATGACCACGATAGCATGCGAGACTCAGACATAAGTACTTCAGATTCATCATCACTAGAGGAGGTTTCAATAAATAGATGAGACGTTTGGCATACGGTCAAAGGAGGGTTTGTCAGTCTAGAAATCTAATTTGAGACCGCAAACGCATTTTGGTGGCCGTGGGCCAACCGTCTCATGCACGATACGACAGAATATAGGTTTTCGAGTTTTCCAATGAACGGCCTTTTTTGATGTAACAATAATCGCCATTTTGTTTTCTAACCATTTCTCATTGCTTTCTGTTCCTATTGCTTCGCAGTATATTTTCCGCTTACACTGCTCGACTGTGGAACATTGTTGTCTGTATATGAAAAGGACAAGGCCACAAGCCGAGAGGATAACAAGAGTTTTGCTGAAACACAAACCTAGGCAGCGCCAGGAAGAATGCCCGGCTCCCTCCTTAATGTAGCCTTGAAGCAGAGCCGCAGGGCATTTAATCATTTCACAGCTGCCAGCCATTCTCGTTATATGGTAGAATATGTTAGAATAATACCACTAAAGGCTTGAATTATGCTTTTCTAACGGCCCCCCCCCCTTTGCTGAGCCCGCTAAGAGCATGTCGGCTCCCAGGACACGAATAGCACCTGATAGATAGCAAGGTCTGGAATGCAACTCCCTCTGTATGTAGTTCGCTTCCAAGAACAGAAGCGCCATGTTCTATTCAATAACCGAAAGATGCCTATGCACTCACAAATTGCAAATTGTTACTAGAATAGATGTTTGAAGGTGTCATAGTGGTCGGAGATGTCCATCATCACACCAAGTTCAAAGAAACCCAATGAAGAGGGGTGTTATACATGTCATAGCTGATTGTTTGATATGCATTTTGTATATATGTAACTGATGTACGTAATTCACTCTCTTGCATCCCTTGAGGTCTAGAGACACACGTCGCGGGGCATGAGACCGAGTTGGCCAACTGAGACTTTTGCTTTGTAATAAAACCCTAGCTTTGGGAATACAACCTCGTGTCTGGCATCTCTATCGTGTGTAGTGACCCGCCTTGTTTCCATAGACGTCAGGGTTCCCTAGGGGCCCCTTTCAAGATGGCCCCCGAATAGAGGCCCTCCCCCACTTTTTCCTTCGCATAACATTGTAATTGAGAAAGGCAGAGAACGGCAAGGACGGGACGATCGAGCCGGGATCAAGAGGTGTTCGGGGCACCCTGTAAAAGTGATGAGAGACTCCTTTGCAGATCTGCACACATCTGATCCCTGATCGACGTGCCTGGCTAGAGAACAAGGAGGCGAGGGTCCCGAAACGAGGTGGAAGCCAATAAACGCAGGCACGACGTCCTTTGGTGCGTCAGTATACAGACGACTTGATTTATCAAGTGAGTCATTCCCCGATTCAAAGCATCCTGATATTGGTTGAGAGTTGACTTTGCAAAATCAAACGCCCTAGTAAGGTTGATTAACCAAGGGGAAGGTTGAAAAATGCCTGGGGTATTGTTCACCTTAGCAGGGTTTTTCCGCTGTGGTAGACAATCTTTGGAAAATGGCCAAATTGTACCACCCGGGGGAACGCCGGCGTATAAGATGTATGTGAAGTATGGAGTGGGTGCGATAATATTCTGTGAGACTTGGCATTGGCAAACCAGAAAGCAACAAGACCATCAGTGGCCGATTAATGGTAGTTTTGAGATGGCGAGGATAGAAAACTTGGAAAGGGTGTTGATAAGAAAGAAAGCGCGTCCTGCAGCATTTGAAACTATTAAAGACTGGAGAAAGGAAGCAATGCCCCGATTTAAAAGCAGAGCAAAGGCATAAATCAAAAGGTGAGGTAGCGGAAGAAAAAGAAGAGGAGGAGTGGACTGAGAGTCTAAGAAGGGCAGGCAGGCATGACCAGTTGAATATAGAAAAGATATACCCACAACGAGAATTACACATGACAGATGAATTGATAGAAAATATATTGACCCACACAAAACAAGGCCCAAGATCAGGCGTAAGACCAGATACGTCAGTAGCTATTGCCCAGACCCCGCCCGTAGCTCAAGCTCCCCCTCCGGTAGCTCAAGCCCTCCCACAGCCACAGACCGCGTACGTAACACTTCCTACTAGCCAACCAGGCCCACAACAGACACTTGCTGTTCCCATTGTCCCATCCGCACCTCCCGCCTTAGACACAGACTCGGTACCATCCGTTCCTCCCGTGGTTGAAGTTGAAACCACGGGGGCAAGAGGCGGGACTGACCAACGGCAGTGCATGAGGGTAACCCGCAGTGCAATCAGCAAGGAAAGGAAGGTGGAATTGCAGCAACAGGCAGAGATGTATATAGACGGGAATGATGGGACGGCAACATTGGCTTTGATATATGACTTTCGTAGAAGCAACGAAAGACAGGTAGTGTTGGAATGTATGGGTGAATATTTGGTGGAGAGATGGAAACAGCTAATTGGGAAATCACCACCGCAGCGATTGTTAGATTTGAATGCATTAGCACACTGTAGGGAGAGGGATGAAGAAGTGAGAGAACATGTGTATAGACTTCTTGAGTTTAGAGATGAATTAGATAATGATTATGTCGAAATGTTTACTGCACCTGCCAAAATGTTTACTACACCTACTTACAGGAGTAGGGATATCGGGGGACCTGGAGAGGGGGAAAAGGGGTTGCATAATAAACGACGGCAGTTACCATCGCCGGGGCAGAAGGAGATGGTGAACGAATTATCGTTGCTAAAACAGGTGGGGGCATACTTGAAGGAATGTCTAATTAGAACACGGGTATTAATGCAGCAAGTAGTAGGACATAATAGAGGGCGAGGGAATGCACAAGTAAGGAGTAGTTTGAATATGCATGGGGGAACAGTGGGGCCGAATCAGTGTGCATATTGTAAAGAGGAAGGACATTGGCGATTGCAATGCCTGCATCTACAGAATAGAAATGGGTCTGGTCAGAGGAGACAGCATAGAGGACACCCAGGAGCGAATGGACCAAATAGGAATAGTATGCAGCAGCATCATAATAATGGAGGTAATCAAAACCAAGGCCAAAACCAAAATTCCCCAAACCAGAGTCAGGGACAGCAAAATCAACAATATGGAAATCAGAGTGGGGGAAATAGAGGGAAGAGTGGAAATGTTTTCGATACACAGCCAAACACGTATTACAGTAATAGTAATGATTACACATCGGACGATGTGCTATTTCCCCAATAGGACAGCCCAGCACAGGGGTCGGAACCAGTGTCTATTCCCGTGAATCAGAGAGGACCCTACGTAGAAATGAGAGTCGGGAATGAGGAACACCGCTTTCTTGTAGATACAGGAGCACAGAAGTGTTCAATAGACCATCACTTGGTTCCGAATATACCACTTTCAGGGCAAAAGTGTATTTCCGTAGGGTTCGCTGGTACACCAGTCATAAACCCAGTGTCCAAACCAGTCCCAGTTACCATAAGACCATTTACCGAACATTGTCCTTTCCTTCTAACAGAAAATTGTGGAGAAAATTTGTTGGGATTAAATTTGTTGAAAAAACTAGGTTATGTTATACATTGCACGGCAGACGGAGTGTTTCTAACGATATGGCCACACGATGCCCCTGTGTCAGAATTCATGTCCGAAGCGTTACCAGGGGAACTAAGTAAAGTACCAACCTGTACATGGGCAATGCATGACAACGATGTGGGATGTTTAAAGATAGAGCCAGTAAAGATTATATTAAAAGAAGGTGTTACCCTACCGCGAATACCCCAATACAAAATTTCGGTTGAAGGTGAGAAAGGATTGAAGAGTATTTTTACTGATTTGGTGAAATTAGGGGTAATAGAGGAAATCACAGGCAGTACATGTAACAGCCCGATCCTTCCGGTTTACAAAAAAGGAGGTAATGAGGTACCATTCCATTTCATAATTGATCTACGCTCATTGAATAAGGTAGTACATCCGCAATTTCCTCTAGTACCAGACGTCACTACAATATTGACAATGATACCTGTTTCAGCAGAATATTTTAGTGTAATTGATTTGAAGAACGCATTCTTTAGTATTCCAGTGGACAAGGACAGTAGATACTTGTTCGCGTTCACATTAGGAGGACGATCATTTACATTTACACGGATTCTGCAAGTTTATACCGAAAGTCCAAGTATTTACAGTAGAGCATTAAAAGAACAACTAGACATGCTGGAATTACCCGTGGGTTGTGTACTTTTGCAATACATAGACGATTTATTGCTAGCTGCAGACACAGAGGAGATTTGTAAAGAAAGCACTGTATTACTACTGTTACACCTAGCGACACATGGCCATAAAGCTAGTTTGAAGAAATTTCAGTATAATCAAAAGGAGGTAGTTTACTTGGGCTACCTACTTTGGAAAGGAGGGAGAAGACTAACGCCAGAACGCATAGAAAGTATTTCTTGTATGCCTATTCCAAAGACACAAAAAGGAGTCAGAGCCATAATAGGCATGGCTTCATATTGCCGACAATGGATTGGTAATTTTGCGTTGATTGTGAAACCATTAGCGAATTTGACTAGAAAAGATGCGGTTATGCCTTTGCAGTGGGATGAGGAATGTCAGAGAGCATTTGATGGATTGAAAACTGCATTATGCTCGGCTCCAGTTTTGGGTACGCCGAACTATAAGAGCATTTTCAGACTATTTGTGTGTGAAAGTGAAGGATGTGCATTGGCGGTTTTGACACAGGAACAAGGTGGAAGAAATAGGCCAGTCGGTTATTTTTCTTCTGCGCTGGACCCCGTAGCGCGCGCACTACCACGATGTTTGCGATCTGTCACGGCGGCTGCTGCATCAGTGAAACAAACGGAAGGGATGGTATTGGGGCACACTTTAATTCTGATGGTGCCACATGCCATAGACGTTCTATTAAATAGGACACAGAAGCAACACCTCACCTCTGCTAGATTGACAAGATATGAGATTATCTTGTTCGCGCCCCATATCCAAATTATGAGGTGTATCGCTTTGAATCCTGCAGAATTAATGCCATTAACCACAAAATAAATTGGGAAGAATGAATCACCCCCCACGATTGCTTAATGGTCACTGAGGAAGAAACCAAGGGGAGAGTTGATTTAAGTGATATTCCACAGAAAGAGCCAGATGGAGAGTTATTTTGTGACGGCTCATGTTTTAAATTACCAGATGGCACGACAACTGCCGCATACGCTATCACTACCCTCGAGAGTGTTGTAGAAAGTAAAAGAATCCCCTATAATTCAGCACAAGCCGCAGAAATAATAGCAGTAACCAGAGCCTGCGAGATTTCTGAAAATTTGAATGTGAATATATATACTGATAGTCAGTACACGTTTGGAGTGGTTCATAACTTTGGACGACTCTGGGCTGAGAGAGGGTTTCTGACAACACATGGTGCCAGAATTCAACATGGCCCTTTGATTGTACGATTGCTATCTGCACTCACGTTTCCAAAGCTCCTAGTAATAGTGAAATGCGAGGCACATAAAAAGGTAACATGCAAAATAGGAGAGGGAAACGCGTTTGCAGACAGGATTGCGAAACAAACTGCCACTGATTTGAATACCAAGATGATGACGGTTCAGACAGAGGAAGTACCCTGTATGATAGAAGATGGAGTTGCGACTGTCAAAGAAATGCAGGCCGAGGCTACGGCCGATGAAATACAGGGATGGGCAGAGGGATCTGCTGAGTTGGATTTGGAGGGTTGTTGGGACAAGGGAACTAGAAACTGGATGTTGCCAAATTCATATGTGACTGCAATGGTCACAATGGCCCACAGCCCTACGGACATCTGTGCCAAGAAAATTATACAGCACCTTTCTACAGTATGGCAGAATGCAAACATAAAAAAGAATGCAGAGAGGTTGGTGCAGAACTGTATCACGTGTTTACAACACAATGTAGGAAAGGGTACAGTGACACCAACAGGCAGTTTTGGCCCGCCCTCCATGCCATTTGAGGTAATTCATTTTGATTTTATAGAGATGGAAAGGTGCCAAAACTTAAAATACGTCTTGGTGGTAATCTGTGCATTCAGTAAGTGGGTGGAGGCATATCCTTTAAAAGACTGCACAGCGATGACTACGGAAAAAGTAATGTTGAAGGAGTATTTTTCCAGATTTGGCTTCCCCCGTGTCCTCTGGTCCGATAATGGACCACATTTTGTGGGTGCAGTGGTGTTACAGATATGTGCAGGTCTCCAGATTGATAAGAGATTCCATAGTTCAAGGCATCCAAGTTCTGCCGGCCTTGTGGAGAGGCACAACGGGATTCTTAAATCAAAGATTAGCAAGATTTGTGCGGGAAGCAAGTTGAGTTGGGTGGATGCATTACCAATAGCACTATTATGCATGCGTACGTCTGTACAGGCTAAAACTGGGCTCTTCCCATACGAGATCATAATGGGTAGCTCGGCAAATGTATGGTGCGCACCTCAGCCAAAACGTCTCAGTGAGATAGAACATCCTGTGCTTAGTACTTATTGTGGCCTTTTAATACAGAAATTGCGTTTGAGTCCTCAGCAGGTGCAAGAGGCATTACCCGTGCGGTATACCGGTCCGGGGCACACGCTGGAGCCAGGAGACTGGGTGCTGCTAAAAAACTTCAAAAGAAAGTCATCATTAGCACCCAGGTGGCGCGGGCCCCATCAAGTACTTTTGGCGACGCAGACGGCAATATGGGTGGATGGAAGGAAGTCGTGGATCCATGCCACCCATGCCAAAAAGATTCCAACTGTACTGAAAGTCTTGCCTGACATTGATCACCGGAAAGAGACAGCGGTCGCATAAACGAAAGAAACTGTTGCCAGTGTGCAGCCACCTGATCTGCCAAAACGTGAAGTGAAACTCGAAACAAAGCCTGAGACAATTGCCAAAGAGGGGGAAGGGCAAAGAGTGCCCCAACGTTGCCCAGCAGAATCGACATCACTGTTGACTGACATGAAATCTGCCTTGCAGATACCAGAAATACCAAATCGTGTACCCCTTTTGCGCACACCAGCACTTGCCAGCACGCCAAAGACGAATCTGCATCATTGGCATGGCGCACACCAGCACCTGCAGAAGTGCCACAGGCTGACTTCAAGCCTGAATTTGGAAGTGCACCGGCACTGTTCACGGATCATACGATACAAGGAGCAAGGCGATACAACCTGCGGCCTCGGAAGACAAAGTGATCCGCATTCTTTTTCTTTTGGTGTTTATGTCAACCTCTGGTTCAGCTCATGGACAGAGAAGGAACCAGGGGTGTAGAGGAGAGAAGCGTGAGAATTGTGCAAGTCATAAAAGTACATGTGTCTGGAACCAGAGCAGACAAGCTGAGCGCACATGATACTATGACAAGTGAGATAATTAATTAACAGTACATGTGTCCTGAACCAGAGCGGACAAGCTGGGCGCACATGATACTGAGGCTAAAACTGATCAAAGGTCCTCTAAGCAGTATAAGAAGGGACAAGTGATCTCGCCTAAAACCTAAAAATCGAATCCAGGCTAAAAAAAAAAAGGACAGACAAAACTGAATTGTGAGAATCTATTGAATCTATTGAACTTATAGACATCAGAGCAAACGCGACGAAGAGAGATATCCACAACGAACTGTGATAAGAAAGAAGAAGGATGACGAGAAACATGCCGGGACCGGTTCCAGCCTCCTCCTGCACCACCACTGCTGAAAATGAGTCAGTCATAAAGACTATAAGTTTAAGGAAAACGCATGGTAAAACAAATTGTATGCTGACACTAACGATAATAATGTGCTTTATGAGCGTGGTAGCACCATTATCGACAGCCCTAATATTATGGTGGGTAGAAACAATACACCCATTAGAAATGTTTATACCAATAATTAATATATCCACTACTGAAAACCTGGTTCAGGTGATCACTTATACCCTACCCGCAATGGAAGAAAAACACAGGGAAGGTTTTACGAATAACACCTTATTAATGATAATGAACATGACACATGCAATCCTGAAGAAAACAAACTGCTGGGTATGTGCCCATTTACCACAGCATGCTGGGAAAGGAATAGGGTGGTATGTGCAGCCATTACCATTAAGTTCTGCATGTAGTGCATCTTTAGGTGCAATGTTCTATGGGAAGTGGAATAAGAGTAATACGGGTCAATTAGACAGAACCAACATGAATGAGTTTGAGGAGATAATAATGAAGCCTGTGGGTTGTTCCATTTTCCATAAAGCACAAGTAATAGCCCCAGAGCCCACGAGGAAAAGCACACGAAAGATAACACGACAAAATAGACTAGATAGATTGTCCCCGCCAGAAAAAACATCTGTAATGACGTTTCGTGTAAGAACAGAAGGGAACAAAGATGCGATTCCCCCATTTTACACAGTGAATTATAGCCCAAGAACTGTCCCTTTTTGCCTAAAAAAGAAAGAATCTTTTTCAGTCGGAACATATACTGGTTGTATGAATACAGTGGTACTAAAATGGGAAATAGAACCAGTATACGTAGGTGATCCAGTTTATTTTATATGTGGAGAGAAAGCATACCCTTGGTTGCCCAGAAACTGGGGAGGTACATGTTATCTCGGGCTATTGTTCCCAGGAGTATTCCTCTTGGAAACAGTAGCCATGGCCAAATTATCCAGAACTAGAGTCAAAAGGACTGACAAAGGTGTTTTAATAGCAACTGATGTAGCAAAATCATTCATTCCATTTCTAGGACAGATAGTGAACTCTAATATAAGGCAACTGTCCAGAATCCTAAAGGATACAATAAACACAACAACAGATATATTATTTAACATGACGTTGGAAGAAAGAGGAATCAGGTTAATGATGCTGCAAAACAGAATGGCTCTCGATGTAATCCTGGTTGATCGTGGGGGAATTTGCAAAATAGTGGGATCAGCATGTTGCGTTTATGTCGATGACTATTCCCCCATGATCTTTGAAGCAATAAAGAAAATGCACGTTCTAAGCTCTGAACTCCCCATGGGAGAAGGGAGCTGGGAAATAGGATCTTGGTTTTGGGGAATGCTACGATCTTGGGGATGGAAGCTGATCTCAATATCAGTATTGGTGTTCGGAATATTCCTAACGGGTTGTTGTTGTATACATTGTTTACCCATAGTTTGTGCAGAGGTAACTGAGGGATGTACGGAAGGATGCATGCAAATGATAACAAAGAAAAAACAATCTCATGATCGAACTAGCCCAGACCCTAATGAGATGACAGTAATGAAAGAGTTGATGGCAATAGATATTAAGGAAGACAATGATGACCACGATAGCATGCGAGACTCAGACATAAGTACTTCAGATTCATCATCACTAGAGGAGGTTTCAATAAATAGATGAGACGTTTGGCATACGGTCAAAGGAGGGTTTGTCAGTCTAGAAATCTAATTTGAGACCGCAAACGCATTTTGGTGGCCGTGGGCCAACCGTCTCATGCACGATACGACAGAATATAGGTTTTCGAGTTTTCCAATGAACGGCCTTTTTTGATGTAACAATAATCGCCATTTTGTTTTCTAACCATTTCTCATTGCTTTCTGTTCCTATTGCTTCGCAGTATATTTTCCGCTTACACTGCTCGACTGTGGAACATTGTTGTCTGTATATGAAAAGGACAAGGCCACAAGGCCGAGAGGATAACAAGAGTTTTGCTGAAACACAAACCTAGGCAGCGCCAGGAAGAATGCCCGGCTCCCTCCTTAATGTAGCCTTGAAGCAGAGCCGCAGGGCATTTAATCATTTCACAGCTGCCAGCCATTCTCGTTATATGGTAGAATATGTTAGAATAATACCACTAAAGGCTTGAATTATGCTTTTCTAACGGCCCCGCTTTGCTGAGCCCGCTAAGAGCATGTCGGCTCCCAGGACACGAATAGCACCTGATAGATAGCAAGGTCTGGAATGCAACTCCCTCTGTATGTAGTTCGATTCCAAGAACAGAAGCGCCATGTTCTATTCAATAACCGAAAGATGCCTACGCACTCACAAATTGCAAATTGTTACTAGAATAGATGTTTGAATGTGCTATAGTGGTCGGAGATGTCCATCATCACACCAAGTTCAAAGAAACCCAATGAAGAGGGGTGTTATACATGTCAGGGCTGATTGTTTGATATGCATTTTGTATATATGTAACTGATGTACGTAATTCACTCTCTTGCGTCCCTCGAGGTCTAGAGATACTCGTCACGGGGCTTGAGACCGAGTTGGCCAACTGAGACTTTTGCTTTGTAATAAAACCCTAGCTTTGGGAATACAACCTCGTGTCTGGCGTCTCTATCGTGTGTGGTGACCCGCCTTGTTTCCATAGACATCAGGGTCCCCTAGGGGCCCCTTTCACAATGACGGGGGCAGCACCCCGATAACCCACCGGTTCCCAGGGAGGTGGCACAAGAGGAAGGGGGGTGTAAAGCCTTGGAGGAAGCTTCCTTCCCCACTTGTAAACAGCCTCTGGAAACCCAGGAACCGGAAACAAAATTTCCTACCCCTGAAAGTCTGCCCCCAAGGAGCAGAGAGGAGGTAGGAGGAACAAAGGACCCAAACAGACCCATTTTGGGGAGGAGGTACAGGTCTTCCAATTTGAGGGAGAGGGATCCTCAGAGGATCTTGGGAAAAGGATCTTCTCCTTCAGAGATGGGGGAACTTCTCGCAAGGAAAAATGGGTCCCAAGGGATTCCAACCCAGACTGGGTAGATGTGGGGATTGAGCTGTGACCGCCCATCATTCTATCCCAGAACCAACAATACCGAAAACCCCTGGTTCAAACCCATCCTGGTGAATGCCTCCAAAAAGCATATCCAGTTGCCAACTTTTTCTTTCAGATTCCAGAGACTCTCCACAGAATTTTGCCCAAATCTCTTCTCTCTCAATGTCCAAAACCAGAAGATTAGCCCACCAGTTGTCCAAAAATGTGCATTATCTGTGCCCCCTTGAGGAGAAGGAGGGAAGATACTATGCCCCGGTACAAGTACAGGGGCAGGTTACAATTTTGGCGCTGGTGGACACTGGATCCCAAGCTACCCTTTTATCCAAAAGGGCCTTTGATGAACTAAATGCAGGAAGGGGGGAGAATTACTGTGTTCCTCTCACCTCTCTTCCTGGACAACTTCAAAACTTAGATGGGAAGGAAATTCCCGTCGAGGGGACTGCAGATTTGGACATCAAAATTGGGCGACACAAGGTGAAACACCCGGTCATAGTAGTGACTCCAGAGGGCACCCCTTGTTTACTAGGGAATGACCTCCTGAGAAGGTTGTCACCCCTAATAGATTGCGTAAACAAGGTCCTCTGGACCCAGACTAGCCGACCAATAAAATTAAAACAGAGCATCAACCATGTTAGTTTAAACGGCACCTGCCACATCGTTGAACAAAAATCTGACCAAGTAGAATTTCACTTCCAGAACAACCAAATTCCAGATGTGACAGTAATAGCAGTAGGACAACAGACTGGTGATGGGGGGTCCTCTCTATTTCTGAAAATCAACCTTCCCTCCAGTTTAAGGTGGTATTCCACACTGGAAGGAAATACTCCGAAATTCTTTACTAATCCACAATCAGACATTCCCACTCCTATAGTCCAGAAGATGAGAAATCAGCTCAGAGCCTGGCTGATATTCAGCAAATTGGAGAGCAGTTGTTCATCCCTGTTCAGTTAAATGATGGGAAGGACTCTGTTCTCGCCCGAGTGTGTGTGAACAACGGTAAGAGCTTCATCAGCGAAGCCATGTTCCGCCAACTCCCAAAAGATCCAGCCATTCCCACATTCAAACTGATAGACAAATGGGAAATGGTTCTGGAAACACCCAATTCGAAACATCTCCTGCCAAGTAGGTGTATGCTCAAAATCTCCATTGGCAACAAAGCATAGTCCATAATTGTTGGGTCGTGCGAGATGTCACTGCCGCCTTTTACTTAGGCAGTGACATTCTCAATCGCTTTGCCATTAGTCTGGACTTAATAAACTTCAAAGCTTGGTCCCGATTAGCGGATAATCCCACGGGCTTTGATGATCCAGAAAAAACATTTAGGTCAGCTCAATTTCTACCTTATGCAATTGAAATTCAGGTTAAAGAGGGAGTCACCATTCCAGAAAGGACCCGACAATTCTCCCTGGAAGTGAAAGTTAATAGAGGACAAAAATTGAAAAACCCTGATGCTTATATTCATCTAAATGCTTCTCTCCAACAGCAAGGGTTGGGGGTAAACTCAACACCATTAGTCAACCTAGAACATGACACCATTCCAATAGAGGTGGATAACAGCGACTTAAAGCGTATTACTCTAGCCGCAGGCACCATTATTGGAATGGCGGTTGATGACCGACATTTCTCCATTGATTTAGGAAATTAACTGTTAGAACCAATCCCCAAGGACTGTTTTGACAGTGATAGTGATGACAATACAACACCAGACAGGATCTTTACCCGGCATGGGGGGAACCTCCTGGTGTACGCTTCCTGCCCTTATGGTAAGGAAGTTGTGACTTGTGACTTCAGGAGGGATGAGGTGATTTTCCAGGTGCATGAGGGCTGCCTTTCCCACCTGAAGCCTCCAGTCCAAATCAGCACTCTGACCAAGGACTTCTCCAACCAGCTGGAGGAGGCCGCTGAGATAGCAAAACCAGAAGTCTTTCCAGGCTTCAGGCAGATGGTGGAAGAGAGAGTCAACCTAGCTGATGCCTGTGTGACTCTGGAACAGAAGCAAAAGTTGAAACAAGTTTTCTTGGATTTCCAAGATCTCTTTGCGGTAGACTCATATGACTGTGGTCGCACCGACATCCACACAACAACAATTCCCACAGACCCTGGCATGACTCCAGTGTTTGTGAAACAATATCGCTTGCCTCTCGCATCCATGGAGTCCCTTACTGAAATAATTAAGAACCTTGAGTCCCGGGGAATAATCCATCCATTACACAGCACCTTCATTAATACGGTGCTGGGAATATTGAAGCCAAACGGCCAGTGGAGACTCTGCGCCGACCTTAGGGAGCTCAACAAATGGGTCCATACTTCCCGATGGCCTCTTCCCTACATTGACCAAGGGCTGGCCCAGATCTAAGGGTCACAGGTATTCACTGCAATAGACCTGACCAATGGATACTGGACCGTGCCTGTCAGTAGGGAGGTCGAATACAAGCTGGCTTTTACCTTTGGGGGCCAGCAGTACACATGGACCCGGACTCCCTTCGGATACCTCAACTCCGGCAATTAATTCAACATTTTCCTACATAAGGCCATGCCCGACCTGGGTGCAAGGGGTAACCTGGCTTATGCAGATGATGTCCTCATCAAACGTTCATCTGTGGAGGAACACATAGCGGAGATCCGTTATGTTCTGACACAGTTGAGAGCCGCCGGAGCAAAACTTTCCTTCCAAAAAGCACAGTGGCGTAGAACCCGTGTTAATTTCTTGGGGCATGAGATTACTCCTCAGGGTCTCTGTCCCCAGGAAAAGAAAGTGGAAGCACTTCAGAAACTGAAAGACCCCACAACTCTGCGGGAACTAAGGAGCCTCCTTGGATTGACTAATTACAGCAGAAAGTTCATTGAGCTCTACGCAGAGATCACCAGACCCCTGATTCATCTCTTGAAGGGGGGGGTCAAGTGGGAATGGGGTCCAGAACAATCCGAGGCAGTAAGACAGCTCAAAAGAAGCCTCTCACAAGCGCCCTGCCTAGCTTACCCTGTCAGAAACAAGGAGTTTTTCCTGGAGACATGGTTCTCTAATACGTGCTTGACGGCAGTATTATACCAAAAGCAAGGTCAATAAAGTAATCTCCCATGTGAGCAAAACTTTATCCTCTGTGGAGGAAAAATTCAACGATTGTGAGAAGGCACTCCTGGCAACTGTGTGGGCATTGAAGAATTACCACCTGTTTATCCAGGGGGAACACATCATAGTGGAGACACCACACCAGCCTCTGCAATATCTTCAAAGTGACAGAATCCGGGCCGGAAACGTGAGTAATTCTCGAATT
This sequence comes from Ambystoma mexicanum, assembly GCF_040938575.1. Taxonomy (NCBI): domain Eukaryota; kingdom Metazoa; phylum Chordata; class Amphibia; order Caudata; family Ambystomatidae; genus Ambystoma; species Ambystoma mexicanum. Next base: position 1,076,820,546 of record NC_090935.1, on the reverse strand, counting down.
ACATCCTGGATTCTGTCAATGCAAGGCTTTCCTGTGGAGGTCAGATATGGCCAAAACAAGAAGAGTCCCCTCGCACAAGGTCTGGCTGACTTGCATGATTGTGCCAGAGAAAACTGTCTCGAGGACGAAAGTCTAAAAATCAAGGACAACATGGAGGCATACCTTAATTCCCCACAAAATGTTTTGAAGAAGACAAGTGTGAGGGAATGCCCACTGTCTATGTGGATGGATGCTCTTACCATGTTGACAACAATGGGGAAAAAGAACTTGTGGCCAGCGTTGGGAATGCATGGGTGAATGAGTCCCCAGAACCCTCCGCTGGGTACAAAATTGGTCCCCGAAGTAGTCAGGTGGCAGAGTTGATGGCTGTGCATCAAGCCATCCTCACTGCTGTCCAACATCAACTCCACAAACTGGTCATACTCACAGATTCAGTTTATGTACGGAACGGGTTCGTGAAGCACATGGTTAATTGGAAAACCAGAGGCATGTTATGTGCTAATAACAAACCCTTGAAACATGGGAAGTTAATTCAAAACATTGATGATCTGGTCACCTCGAATGGGATGACCATCTACTGGAAGAAGATCAAGGGTCATTCCAAAGTAGAGGGACCAGACAAAACTGGAAATGACTTAGCTGATCAGCTGGCCAAAACTGGGGCCATCCACGGGGATCTAATAGAGATTGAGTCCCTGTTGGGGGAAATCCAGGTCACTGCTATCAATAGGTCCCAGACAAATGCTCACAATGATCTTTCAACTGCACAATGGAGTAAGGAGACCCCAGATGCTGATTTGATTACGGCTCAAAAAGTGGATCCAATAATTGATACGTTTTACCAACACATTGAGGACCCTGAGAACTTTCCCCTGATGGATACCGATTTCATTGGGAAAGAGGACCTTAGAGTGTTGATGAAATGTCCAAAAATGTTCAGAATCTAAGACGGTTTATTGGTAAGAAAAACCCAAGCTGGCCATGATCAGTGGGTGGTCCCTACCTCATTCCGAAGCCTGATGTTAAGTCACGCCCATGATGCGGCCACCGCCGGTCATAGGGGCGTGAACCCCTATACAACATTTGAGATCTTAAGAGAGGTTGCATACTGGACACACATGGAGCTGGACCTCGACCAATACTTGAAGGGGTGTCTTGTGTGTGCACAATTTTAGCCAACATCCCTCACACACCGTGCGCCTCTACAAAAGAGGGGGATGACACTGCCATGGTCAGATTTGCAAATCGACTTCATAGGCCCCGTGATTCGCTCCTTTAGGGGGAATAAGTACATGTTGACGGTGACATGCTTATTTACCAAATGGGTGGAATGTCTCCCAGCCCCAAACTGCAAGGCAGAAACAGCAGCTGCCCTGATGATCAACCACATCTTTTCGCGTTTTGGTCTACCCTAAAGGATTGAGTCATATAGAGGTAACCATTTTACCAGCGAAGTAATGACTAAGATGTGGGAGATACTGAGGGTTAAAAGGAAGCTACATATTGCTTACCGGCCAGCCTCTTCTGGTGCAGTGGAGAGATACAACAGAACCATAGTGAGCATATTAAAAAGTTTGTGGCAGATTCTGGGCCAAGTTGGGATATCCGATTACCTCTGGTTTTAATGGCCATCAGATCTACCCCTTCATCTGCAACTAAAATGTCACTGTTTGAGCTGATGACTGGACGCAAGATGGTGCTTCCCCAGCATTTGCCCTACAGGACCCAAGAGCAGACATTGGTAAATGCCTCCACAACTCATGAGTATGTGGAGAATTTAAGGAAATACCTTCAACACGCTTTTGCATATGCTCAGCGGAATCTAGAAAGATCAGCTGATAGCATGAAAACCCATTACGATTTGAAAACCACCATGAAAGAGTACGATGTGGGAGACCGGATTCATCTATACATTTTCCAAAGAAACCAGGCCAAACAGCGAAAATGTTTGCCTACATGGAAGGGACCTTTTGAGATTATAGATAAGATCTCCCCAGTTGCCTACAAGATCCACATCCCCAAAGGTAGTTTGGCAGAAGGGGAAGGCAAGTGGGTCCTTATAAATCAGTTAAAGTGTTGCCATGCCATGCACACTCTGCAGCAACTGGAGGAGTCCTCTGCAATACCAGAGGGGGCCGCTCCAGAGTAATTCAGTTCCAACCCTAAAATATCCCACATATAATCTCTAAAATATTATGATTCTTGAATAATTCTTGATTTTATCTTGTTTTTTTTAAAAATAAGAATGTAAATATCTATGGATTTATAAAATGTATATGCCGCCCCACTATATCAATATTGGGGGAGAAATGTCTACGAATAGGTATTGCCGCTTTGCTTTGTCATCCTACGAGAAAGAAAACCATGGAGACTGACCAAGGAGGACGACCTGGGGACCAGGAGCAAAGATCCGAGGGGCCCGGTTTACCGCCCAATACTCCTATCAGGACTGGCAAGGAGAACTGATCGATCCACCCTGATGAAGGAAAAGATGCTGAACTGTGCCATCTGTGGAATCGGAAAAGATGCTGAACATTGTCATCTGCGGAATCGGAAGAAGATGATGCGGACATCCCAGCGCGTGGATCAAAATTTCCTTTGCACCTGACATCCCCTCAACTCGAAATCAAAGCGCAGTCGGGCGGAGGGGCTTGTTGGGTGTCCTGACCCACGTTTGAACTAATATGCTACAACATTTGGTGCTGTGGGCTCAGAAAATCCAAGATGGCCGAAAAAGCCTACATTGCGCCAGAATCCAGGAAAACCGTGCAGTTTTTGTGCACACCAAAATTGTCGCCTAACCTGCCACCCACCAGTGCGAGTGTGGTGGGCCAGAAGCACCATGAGTGAAACGTGGTGCCAAAGGAAAAACAGCAGTGCCTGTTAGATGAAAAAGCACTTTGAAATCACCTTTGTTTCTCTGAAATGCAAGCTAAAAATGCCTATTTTAAACATTGCAAGATATTCAAAAATCTCACTGAACACCAGCAGACATTTGGCAGAATGTAGTCTTGTGTGCGTACAAAATCTGGAAAGATGAAGAGCCCAAAACAATGTTTATAACAAAACTGGCTGAGCTGTGGATGTCAGCAGCTGAAGTGAAATTGGACTTAAAGCCACTAAAATCGAAATGTTCAAAATAAATGATTGACCTACTTTGAGTGTCACATAGGTTGCAACTGTTTAAAGGTTATAGTTTTGAACTTAGAATCAGCGTTCTAGCTGCATGTGTAGAAATTTTAAGTTTCATTTGAATGAAGAAAAACTGTGAACAAAAGTGACATTTGGTTGAAGCCTGGCTTCAAGAGAGTGAATTCTGCCCGGCAACTTCCCCCGACAGGAGTTGAAACTTGCTCAGCCACTGCATTCGCAGACCTGGCTGCCTTCTGCTGTTCCCACCAAAAGGAGGTTACACCTCTCTGATTGAATCAGGGGAGGAGCACCTGGGAGCAGGGAAACAGAACAATGGCTTCCTCTTGAGAGAAACTGGGAGGGGCAGTGCCTCTGTGAGCAACTTGAGTTGGAGGAAGTGGACAAACCAGAAATTCCACCATGTGCTTTGGGAAACAACACCCCTCTGGGCCAGAGCATAATTTTAAAAAGATGGATAATTTATAGTACGGACTTGTCAAAATTATATAATTAATATAATTATTCTTGTGATTTTTCTGTGCACATTTTAAGAGGTGTTAGGACTCTGTGCTATGTTCTGGGGGTAGTAGCGGAAAATAAGGTATTACTCCGAATGTCTGTATGTTAAAAATCTGACACTTTATCATCTGATGCCCATATTCCTTGTGCATGTTTGTGTAAATTTTGGAAAAGTTTAGAGGTTGTGTTATTGATGAAAAGGGCAGAATTCTGTCATAAGTGGACACAACATCTTACAAAGACAGGGATTGGATGGTTTGGTGCTACAGAAAATATGTTAACTGGACATATAATATTAGAAAAATGGTACATAGATAAATATGTATTTGGATCAAGAATAGATTTGTGTGCAAATTGACCAGGGGTGGATTCTCTGACCCATAAACTACCTCATCACAATGACACTCCATTTCCTTCCCCCAATCAAGGCAGAGAGGAGAGCATGGCCAATGATAACTTGTGAGGGGCAGGCTTAGTTATGCCCACGCACACACCTTCTTGCAGAACACATAAAAAGAGACTGCTTGGACAGGCAAGGGATTCATTTTCCATTTTCTTGCGGAGCATTTTGCCGGACCACACAACATCTAGAAGGAACATCCAGAACTTAGACTCCAGATAGACTACAGAACTTAAAGAGAAGGCCTAACCCACAAGCTGAGAACTCTTCTCAGCAGGCCTTCAGAATCCAGCAATCCAACCAAACTATTCTACAGCCGGGCGAGCTGTTAGATTCTTTGCCAAGAACTTTTGCCAGAACCGGTAGCAGACCCAGAACGCAGTGCTGTATCCAGAGAGACCATAACCACAGAGACCCAGACCAGACCGCTGTGAAGTGCAGAGCAGAGCTGACCCAGAGAGCTGTGACTTCAGAACCACCCGCCAGGAGTCCAGTCAAAACCTGATCAGACCTTGACGGCCTATTTCAAATTCATAGTGTGAGTACTCAGCTAGAACTGTGCAAAACCAATCTCTTAGTTTAAAATAATCTAATTCAAACTATTTTAACCTATTTAGAACTGCATCATAAGAAATTGTGTGTCCATTCTGCAAAACTGTCATCTGTCATTCTGAGCTTTACTTTTATTTTGAGAATCTACCTCCATTAAATTGTCCGTATCTTTTGAACTGTACCAGGAACGTGGTTTAACTTTCATCTTAAAGCTAAGCTTCTAAGCTTTCCAACAAGCCTAAACCCGACTTGCTACTCCTTATAGTTCCTCCGTAATCGCGATCGACGCACTCAGAAAGAAGTGCCGCGAATTGACAGTTTGCTTGATTTCAACCACGTGTAAAAATATCTGACTTTTGCTTCCATTACTGAATCCCGTTTTCAACCTGATAACCATCCCTGAATCATTGGTAGGGCTGACCTGAACTGATTTAAAGTATCTTTCACTCACCCTGAACCTCTAGAGAGAATTAAAAGCATTTTCAGCATATTTTTCACTTCATTGCCACCATATTTAAAACGATCTTGCCTGCTTTAAAATCATACCAGGTTTCCTCTAAGCTCGCTGGGGAGAACTGGAAATTTGTATTGCATTTTGTATTCCTAAGAATTGTGTGCTCTCCTTCCATCTCCTTATCTTGCATAGGGGGGGAGGGAATTGTCAAAGAAAAAGTGATCATATTTTCTTTTGTTGAAATCATAAGTTTATTTCTTTGCTGCATTTTTTCCCTCATTGCTTTTCCTTGAAACCATAAAAGTATTTTTTGCTATCTTATCCTTCCTATACTAACTCCTCATTGTTTGCAAAGAAGTGTGCTAGTGTCATATTATCTATTGTTGATCAACATTAATAAGTGTGCTATCAATTATTAATTTATTCATAAAAGTGTGATATATATATATCGTGTTTACTTTTCCAATTAATCTTTTAAATTGCAAAACAAACCTACTTCTTGGCTCAGTGAGGTCAGGGGGATTCAAGGAGAGGGGCGTTATATAAGGGTTTATCATCCAGAGTATAACTTGTCATAAAAATATATAAATAAGGGCTTCCCTTGAGCAATCCCAGACAAGGCACTGACTTAGTGGGAGTGCTTGATTGGAGTCACTTAACAAACAGAACGACGAGCAGGAGCTTCAACAGAAAACTGGGAATCCAGTGCAATTGCAAGGATGGTCTGTCGGATAACAAAGAGGAAGATAGTGAACAGGAGGAGTCACTCAATGAGGAGCAATTCCTCACTCTAGCCGATAAATGGAGCATCTGCAACAACAAAGCAGCACACAGACTTTAAAAACACAATTGAAAGATTTGAAAAAACAAATGGAATGGAACCCCATTAGTTCAGCAAAAAGTTTAAATGACAAGAGTCAGAGCTCTAAAGCTGCAAATTCTACAAAAGTTCAAGCAGAGAAGACATTGAAGGTTGGGATATAATATACACAAAGTAAACGGAGAGAAATCAACTTAAATCAAAACAACATCACACGCCTACTGGGGGATCCCTGCTTTGAGATACATTTCATCAAACAACATCGCAATTGTTGAATATTGCGATGAAAAAGAGTAGATAAAGTCATTCTACACTTAAAATCAGCAAAAGTGAAAACTCAGTTGCTAAACGGAAGGTCTGATCTGGCTCAATGTGGTTAAAAAGTCACTTATTCCTCTGTACCAGACATGGAACCACTAAAAAAAAGAGATGTTCAGAAAAAAAACCTTAAAATCTCAAGAGGAGGGGGGTGGCAGTAAAAAGAAAGTAACAGACATTGAAGACATGAGATGAAATCCAATCAAAGTGACATTTAGGAACAAAATAAAGATTGATAAGAATACTGACAAAGAGACTGTCGACAAAAAGATACACCCAAAAAATAATGACTGGGAATGGTTAGCAAAGGCTCTAGAGAAATCCAAAAAGGATTAACAAATAAATGTTGAAGAGAACGAGGATGATCACCTGGAATATGAGGGGATTTAAGCACCCATTGAACCAACCAGATTAGCAATTGATACATGAATCAATAATTTGCCTCCAAGAAACTTGGCTACAAGAAACACTGCATTGCTTACGCCATGAACTGTTAATCAACCCAGCCTTAAAAGGAATACAGGGAAGACCTTACGCAGGGTTGATGATCCTGGTAAAAAGCATATGAACATAAAATTACTCAGGCATGGAAATCTAAATAGCTATGTCCAATGGGCATTAATACAAATCAAAGAGAGATATGTAATGATAATTAACATCTATTGGAATCATGCAAAAATAAGAACAACAAAAATGTTGAATATCTGGAAAAATTACAGAAGCACAAACAGACACGAGAAGACAGATTATAGTGATTTGTGGAGTCCTAAACATAAACTGTCTCAACAAACAGGGAAGTTCACGAAAAAGGCGATAAAAATGACTCCAAATCGGTGAAAATGCAGATGTCCATAACTTATGTATGTTAAATGGACATATAAATGGCTACACCCCAGGTAGAATAACCTGTCAAAATGGAACTCAGAAGTCCATAATAGACTATGTAAGGATTTCTAAAAACCATCTTCATCAGGTCAAACGGCTAGTCATTTTATCACAAAATACTAGTGATCACAACATTGTAAGAGTAACTTGGATCAGCAAAAAAAAAGTAAAACCTGAAACTGGGATTTAGGATTCATTAGAAATAAATCATGGAGGAAATCAAATCAGATTGAGAAAAGCAGATATTATGACTCTAATCAAGGACTACCAAACACGAATGACCAAGGAGGTTGATGACGCCTCCTATGACTCACTGGTAACTGCATATAAACTAAAAGAAACAGGTATGAAATGGCCACTACTAGAGCATAAATATCAGTATAGCGAGTAGGTAGCTGAGAGGACAAAGAGATAAAAAAAAATATGGCAAATAAAGACAAAGTGTGAAAAAACTACACAACAAGCAATATGAATCAAATTTAGGAAACAATACTATAGAAACTGGTTAACTGGGTTCAAATCACAACGAGAACAAGAACAGGGAGAACTGATGCTAAGAGCAATGAGCCAAACCACAACAAGAGATTTGTGGTTACTATTGAATAACCAGCCATTGAATCAACAGAGCCATTTAAACAATGGTGTATCAGAACAATACTGGATACTATTCTTCTCAAAGGTTTTTGGCAGCTCAGATACAGAACCAATAGTTGAACGGAAGGAAAGCTGTCGGCAGTGGGCAGTGGACATAACATCAGAGAAACTAGAGCAGAGGCAAAAAACTTTTTGAAAACTCATCAGCGGAAGGACCTGACGGGTTGACAAACCTGTAATTAAAGAAATATCCTATTTGATCGGCAAAGTTAATAATAACGTTCTTCCAGAACATCGAGAAGTGTAAGAAAATACCAACGTCGTGGACATCAAGTATTACAGTGCCCATTTTCAAAAAAGGTCCACGAAACGACCCAGCAAACTATAGCCCGATAGCGTGGTTCCATGTAATTCCGTCACCTGCAATTTCATCCCCAGTGAAAATGCTCATCATTTTTTTTTTTGGGGTTCCCTCCAAGCTCCCCTCACACACCTATATTTGGATATTGCCTACCCTCCCAAACTCTTATCTGCCCTTTCCCACCACCCCAAAAAATTCAATGAGGATATTTGTTGTAATATGCACATTAAAATGCCATGGGATGAAAATACAGGCGATGAAAGTACGTTGTGCCGATAGCGTTACTCGACGTTATCAGCAAATTGTTTGCCTCAATCTTCCAAGAAAAACTTTCAAACTGGCCCAAAGAATCAACAATATTGACACCAGACAAACCGGATTTACAAAGGCGACAGGGACAGACCTTAACTTGTTTATATTGGCAATCCTAAAGCTAAATGCCTGCAAAAGGGAAATTATACTTGGCATCTAGATCTAAGGCAAGCTTTTGATGGCGTAAATCATCAACGAGGGTAAGAACGAACAACAAAGGAGATCTAATGATACTCATTAAAAAACAAAACGTGGAGTAAAACAAGACTGCCCACTTGCAGCAATGCTCTTTGAATTATACATAGCGGACATTCCAAATGCAATAAATGATGTAAAACACCATCTGCCAAAAATGTATAACAATGAAATAGTGATGATCTAAAGTGCTGACGACCTGGCCATGGTAAACCAGACATAAATAGGGCTTCAACATTTGTTAGTTAAACTCCAGATTTACATGAAGCAAAACGACCAAACCACCAACACCAACAAGTCGGAATTTCATAGTATTGGTGGAAACAGCAGATCAAGGGCCTTTAAGTGGAATATTGGCACGAACAATCTTGAATTAATAAAGGAAATACAATATTTAGGCATCATCTGCAATCGCTCAATTGCGGAAGACAGATGGAAAAAAGATCTGCAGACAAATATTATAATGCTAAGCCCCCAAGGTCAAATAATGAACGGACACTATGGGAAGTTTTCATTGATACCAACACAAGCATTTTATACTCATAAAGTTCTGCTGATAATCACATATGGAGGGGAGGCTGGCCTCAGCATATCATGGAAGTTTTGGGAAGAAATTGAAAGCAGGTTTTGGAAACCGATCCTAAAACTTCCAAAAAGCTTGCCAATAGCAACATAAGAGCTGAGTTGGGTTTCCACCCTATACATTTAATAATACAATGGAAATAATAATCTCTATTATGGAAAATTTCACTAAACGATCCGGTGATTGGCTACAAAATATTAACTACAAAGGGAGATGGAAAAGTGCAATATTACTATGCCAAAGGAAAGAAAAATGTATTAAATACCTCTAACACATTGATTCATCAAAGGAAGAGCTGTTGATGAATCCTAATAAAGTCAAGGAAAAACTGATGAAGCTCGATTGGATACAAACACGAGCAACAAAACTATCATACAATGCATTAGTAAATGTAGCAAACGAAACACAGGAAAAGAGACACAATGCCAACATACTTGGTGACATTTCCAAGCAAATTCCATCGTGAGAATCTATTACAAATAAGTCTGGACATGTATCCTACAAATGAATAGCTTCATAATGGAGGACACTGAGGGATAAATGATGGGTAGTGCCGATGCTGTAACCTTGACGTCACACTTGAATCAGTAAAACATCTGCTGTTCGAATGCAAAGCCATAACAAAAAAAGAGATAAAGTTCTAAGAAACCTGGTAAGAGAACATGGCTCACGAATGAAGGCAGATTGGTGGACCAAATTTCTAACAGGAAACAACAAAAGACTAACATGGGCAGGAATAAATCTGCTTGAAAAAGTAATGAGAGATGTAAAGCAAGCTAAAGAGTTAGTTTAGACTACGAAAGAGAACTATAAAATGGGCAATTCATGGTCATAACAAGAAGACAGGTGTAAGAGTACAGAAGAAATAGCTGAAAAGTTAATGGGACATATGCATTTTAGGAAACATTAATGTGAATGTGTAGAAAGTTTTGAAACTAAACTACATTACAATAATAAAATAAAAATAGGAAATTGGGACCTCAGGAGATCAGTCGTCATTGGCTGGATCGTTGTGTCTTCGAGAAGTTCATGGGTTTGTAATTTCTAACAAAGTAGTTTAAATTAGTTTGTGGAATTCACTGTGTAATATGGCTGGTCCAATGGTTTTAAATTGCGATGATTGGTATTGAAAGTGCACTTTAAAACAAACTGACCAGTTAACATGTTGCACTTCTTGAAAGTATAGTAATTAAACATGACTTCATACAGAGAATGATAATTCGATAGGGTGACTTTGATATGAAATATTTATCAGCTTGTATTTTCAAATGCTTCTGTAGGTTTCATATCATTACAAACTCTCATTACTAACTCTGTGCAGTAATTCCTACCTATGTAAGTTTGGGACAGAGAGATACTGAGCCAGTGCTACCGAGCATGTCACAATTTCCAACTTTCAGTGTGCAGGGAGTCCGGAAATGTCACAAGTTCCCAAGCAGCCTAGCCTGAAACTAGAACAACCAATGGTGGTTATATGTAGTCCTTCTTTTTCCATTATTCAAAATAAATGCAGCCGCCTTCTGCATCTTGAGGAGATTCCCAAAAGCTGGCAGCACACTTGGATAGGGCCAAGCCATCAATCCCTGAAACTCGTAGATGAAGGCAAGTGAGGTCTTATAGAGACCTTACCATACCATTCTGCTAGCCAATTAATGTTGGGAAAGGAATGGAACTGCAGTGAAAGGGAAAACCTGGCAATATGGTCAACAATCCTCCTCCACCTTCAACTCTGCAATCAGACTAAATTAATGATAGTTAAGTAAGTACACTGAAAAGCTTTAGTGAACCATTCTTAACCACGGTTGTCTATCCATTCATCCTGTTACATTGCAGCAGCAGACCAAATATATAGAAAGCAGTTATAAATCCTGCATGAAAATGAAGGGTCATTCCCAAATTGCTAGGATAATTTCCTTCTGTATGAGAAGAAAAGCTACCCTAGCAATACTGTATGCCTTACTTGTTGCGTCATTCAGAGAGGTTCAACCTAAATGCCTCAGCACAGTGTGATTGGGCCCCACATCTGGTCATCCCACTTAGAAAAATAGATTGAGATTTCACTTGAGTGCATAAGGTGGATGATTTGACCTTCAATAGGCCATGGATAGTTTGCAACGAGCTAGGATGAGGTATGGTGAAGTGGGCATGAGGGATGATGCAGATTTTAGAAATAGATGGCGTCAAAGGCTGATGATACAATCAATGCCTATGTACATCTTTACCCTAGCTAAGAGAGTGAGCAGGAGGTAGAAGAAGTGTAGGCAAAGTTGTAGGAGCAGCACGATTGGGAAAATGAAGAGATGGATGTGAGGCAGGAGCACAAGGAACCCAATGACGTGGATTTCAGTCAGCAGGTAGGACATGAAGAAGCGTATGTGGGGAACAGTGGGAACATAAGGAGGTGGTTGAACGTGGATTTATGGATATGGGACAACACGTTAAAGATGAGGAGTAAATGAAACATGAAAAGCTCTACATGGGGCAGCAGGTGGAGATGGATGTGGTCCAGCAGGTGGCTCATGAGTTGGAAGTGGAGCATGAGGAAATAGATGTGGGGTAGCATGAGGAACACACAGAACTGGAAGAGGAGCAGGAGGAAGGGCAGCTGGAGGTGGGACACAATTCAGATGCAGGGTTGTAGGACGAAGATGAAGGGGGTGTCTTACCTCAGATCCTGTGGTCACCTCCCCCTCTCTCTCTTCCACACCTTCCTCACCTGAACCGTCAGATTCCAGGTCCATAGAGTGAAGGCGCCGCCAGGTCAAGTAGTCTCTTTCCTTTCACGGTGGATTCTGCCTGCCATAGAAGGAAGACACAGTGAATGCTTGTTAGACAGCAGACATGTGGCCCCGTTCCCGTTTTTGGGCTAAATTAGGGAAAAAGCCAGAAGGCATAAAAAACCCTTATCCAATGAAGCACAGTTTCCTCCTCTACGATGGAATGTCAGCGGCATCGATAACTTCCCAAGCCAGTGGCTGTGTGAGCACTTGAGAATATCTGGGTAGATGTTGTGGCTGCAGTCCTGCGACCGAGGGTACTTCCAAAGGAATCAATACTTAAGCAGGTAAGAAGGGAGAGCCAGGGAAGAGAACCGCCGGAGAGCGGTAAGGTAGGGAGAGAGAAGGAAGGAAAGGAGAAAGAGAGCGAGGATGCAAATGCTGGCGGGTTCCGTGTCCGCAAGGACAGAGAGGAGGAGCCCAAGGAAAGCACCACCTGAGCTCCGCGAGCGGGAAGGGGACTCGGCAAGGGAATTTCAGGAAGCAGGAAGGGAGGAAGAAAACAAGATATGGAGGGATAGAAAGATACATTAGCATCGGACCCAAGAGGCGGATGCAAAATCCAAAGGGTTGCAACGCGAGAGCCGCCGGAAGGAGAGGGGGGAAGTACCTTCCGACGGACGCTGCGCTGCAACCACTACACCGCTACTCCTGGGTTCCACAGGACGCATAATGGAGCACTCGTGGCCACACGCAGAACCGCAGGCTCCAATGCGGAAGTATCGCCAGCCACGGCGGGGGATGACAGTATGCCCCCATCCAGTGCAAAGGACCCCGGGCGTACTGGGATGTAAAAAATGGAAGCGAGCCAGAAGCCTGGGGGCATGAACATGAGAAGCAGGTTCCCAAGAGTCCTCAGACTCAGGGTACCCCTTTCCAGGAGATCAAGTATTGTAGACGACCCTGGTAATACCTAGAGTCTCATATGGCAGAGACCTCAATCTCCTCTTTCTCTTGTTTATGATGTATGGCCTGTCGGGGAATGGGTCTTTGATAGGGATCAGCATATTAGGGCTTAAGAAGAGAGGCATGAAAGACCGGGTGTATGCGCCTAAGTGAAGGCGGGAGTCCTAGTCCAAAAGAGACAGGATTGATCCTAGAAAGAATGGGGAAAGGACCCAGGTAACGAGAAGAGAGTTTAGAAGGATGCACCCATCGGGGTAAGAACTTGGTAGACAACCACACCTTGTCACCCCTCGTCCAATCAGGACAATCCTTGCGACGTCGGTCCGCGTACGTCTTGTTATGCCTCCTGCTAGCCTCCAGACTTATCAAAGCCGTAGTGTGTACTTCTGTAATGTTCAGTAGTACCTCCTCCGCAGATGGTGAAATGGTTGGACAGTAAATAATTGGCAAGAATGATCTTGGATGCACCCCATAAGAACAATAGAATGGAGTAAGACCAGTGGCGGAGTGTTTAGTATTATTATAGGTAAATTCTGCTCTGGGGAGCAAGGAAACCCAATTATCTTGGTACTAGTTGATATAGAACTGCAAATATTGCTCTAAGGTAGCATTGAGACGTTCAGTCTGTCCATTAGATTGAGGGTGAAACCCTGAGGAGAGAGACCTTTCTATCCCAATCCGTTTGCAAAGGGCTTGCCAAAACCTGGACATGTACTGACTACCCCGATCAGAGATAATCTTATCGGGCAGTCCATGAAGCCTGAAGATGTCTCGTGCAAGCACTTCAGCCATGCCTGCCGTGGTAGGAAGGCCTGGCAAAGGAGAAAAGTGCACCATTTTAGTGAATGTATCGACCGTGACCATGATGCAAGTACAAGAGTCCGACTCCGGGAGATCCACCACAAAATCTGTGGAAATTAACCCCCAGGGACGAGTGGGTAGTTCTGTTTGTGTTAACAACCTGAGAGGTTTGCCTGCCAGATGGATATTTTGCTCTGGCACAGATCAGGCAAGCCTTGAGATACTCTGATACTTTTCTCTTCAAGTTTGACCAAAGAAAAGTTCTTGAAATAAGTTCCACAGTATTGTTTCTTAGATCCTAAGAAATACTATTAGGCATGCCTGAAACATAGTAAAAGGGGATAAACTGAAAAATTGTAGCAGGTAAATACTTGTGTCTTCAGAAATTGCATGAGAAATAGTAGCAGGGAAATTGTGGAAAATAGTCAGGTCTACTGGTGAGCTTTTCATGTAGCCAATACAAACAGACATATTTTATTTTTGCGTGTCTCTTTCAGCAAGGAGAATCTACAAATGCATCATGTTGCTGACTCTCCAAGAGCAGGGTGAATCTGAACAATTCGGAATAAGAGCTGGACTTAAAAGAGAACAGTAATAGCTAAAATGTAAATGTCATTTCATCAGGCTGCTGCATTCAGTCAATATCTCTGACTTCACCTCTGACTTACATCTCAACCTCTCTTCCTGCCTTACTGCCATTAAAGACTGGATGTCATCTCACTATCTCTCTCTTAGCACTGACAAGACTGAAGTCTTGTTCTTTCCTTCCAACTCCCTACCCTCTCCATCGCCACCTCCATCCTTCCATTTTCCCCTTCTAATCTTCCAATCTCCAACCATGCTCGTAATCTAGGCATATACTTTGACTCTTCCCTCTCCTTCTCTCATCATATCTCCCTCACTGCTCGGGCATGTCGCTATCATCTCTTCAACATCCGTAAAGTCCATCCCTCTCTCACCTTCCATGCTACCAAACTCTTAATTTCCTCCCTCATCTTCTCTCGCCTTTTCTATTGTTCTTCTCTCTTCTTCGGTCTTCCTGCTTCCCATCCTGCCCCCCTCAAATCCCTTTATCACTCTGCCATATGTACTCTCTGTCTACTCTATTCTCATGACTCTATTTCCAACTCACCTTCTTACCTAGGATGGCTTCCTTTCCACTCCCAGCTTAAATTCCACTTCCTTTGTCTTGTCTTTAAATCTCTTCATGATCTTGCTCCTCCTTGCCTCTCTTCTCTCCTCTCATTCTATACCCCCTCTTGCTCCCTTCGTTCTGCTGATCTCTTCTTACTTTCTGTTCCCACACCACCATGTGCCTCTTCTCATTTCTGCTCCTTTCAGCTTCTTGCCCCCTTACACTGGAACTCCCTACCTGTCTCTATCCGCTCCTCACCCACCTATTCATCTTTCTTCTCCTTACTAAAAGAACTTCTTCATCACTCCCCTCCCTGATACCTTCCCCCTCTCTCTATCCCCTGCCTCCTTCTATTGTCCTCTCTCTGTTCTCCTTATCTTTATCTGTCCCCGTCTCTCCTATGATCTCCTCTCTTTTGTTGCTCACTTCACTCATTATTGTCTTCCTCAAGATCCTTCTCTACCCCCCTCCTCTCCTCTCCCTTCTTACTTGCAAATTGTTCTAAATACCGATTTTATGTTTTGATTCATATTTACTGTTTTGCTTCTACTGTTCCATGTTTTATGTGTTACTTGTTAACTGTAAAGCACCTTGAATTAAGGCACTATATAAAACAATCAAAAAAATACAAAATACAAAAATCGCTAACCATTATTCACAAGCAGTCAATGGACCTCATTATGACATCGGCGGCAGGTGTGCCTGTAATACAGGCACGGTGCCGCCGGTGTCAATTGTTTTCCACGCCCGCGAATGGGCAATTACTAGGTAATTACAGCCCTGCCGGACCCATTAATTGCCCATTTGCGGGCGCTGGAAAAAAGATGCTCCCCATTCCCATTCAGCCCCATAGGGCTGAATGGGAATGGGGAAGTTGGATGCTGTGCTCGCGGTTGCCTTTCTGTCCGCCATGTCCGACCTGGCGGGCAGAAAGGCAGCCGCAAACACAATTCATAGTTTGCCGGTCCGGGAACTATGGTACCGGCAAGCTTACCGGTACTCTAGTTCCCGGACCGGTAAACTTAGAATGAGGCCCAGTGTGTTCAACACTACACAGCCTCACTCCTCTTCTCTGTGTATGGTTTGAACTGGACACCATTCCTTATTTGAGATGGTATGTTGGCTATGTCTACAAGTCTTGCCATAGTCTTCGTCAATATAGTGTTGGTTCTTTTTTTTTTTTTTTTTTTTTAAATGTGTAATGCTCAAAATGGTGAATTTTGTTGTGTTTTGACTTCTCCCCTTTCCCTGTGCTGTGAGCATGCAAACTGTTGGAATGTCTGCGGAATGTTTTTGTGTGGAATGTGTATGTGTTATTGGCCCAACGTGTTCCCTGGATGTCAGTAGAGAGCTGGGTGCCTGTGGGAGTGGGTGCCAGTGGATATCTCCCCATGTCTTTACCCAATGAACTTACCTGTAACCTGTAATATTGTCTACTGAACCTGAGTAAAGAAGTTACTCGCCCAACCATGATCTCCCAGAGACTTCTGTAAGGGATCTATCGTTTAATATTGGAAGGATGCTCCTGCATTTAAATATATTATCCACAACAGGACTAAACACTCACTTACAAACTGGCACAGGGGCAGATTAAGCATTCTAAGGCTCCTCTAGAAAATGCTGCTGGTAAGACACAGACTTGTGAGCCAAACATGTAAATGATCCCAAACCGTCTGAGCCTCTGAACGTCTGTCGTATGTTTTTAAATATCCAATTGCTTTGGGTACACCTGTCTGAGTGAAAAATATATCCAACCGACTCTTTATTTCCAAATTGTCGATATTATCAGTAGAGTTAACCGAATTTGGCTCTGGGTGTAGGTGACAAGAGAAATATAGTTCCTGATGATGAAGAAGGTGGCATTTTTGACAGTGCTGGTGGTGGGTTGTATGTCTTCTTTCTGTCTCTGTTTTTGGTGCACTTTAATTTCCACCTGATGCATAAACTCCACTTTTTACATTTTAACTGTAGTCAGTCTGCCAGATTCTCAGAGCTTCCATCCACCAAATGCACTTGAAAACCGTTCACTTTGATCTTGAAATGTGGGTCAAAAAATGATACCAGGAGCCTTTCAGTGTAATTTATTATTGAGGCAATGTGGAAATCCACATGCAGGGGTGAAAGCACATGAGCAACGCACACTAATCAGCTTAGCCAGGTTGAGTTCTCGTGGTTTCATCAGTTGCATTAACAGACTGTGTGATGCAGTATGCAGGGTAAGACATTGAGCACCCTTCTAAAACGCCACAGCACTCAATAGAAATCAGAAAGTAACTGCCACCTTCTTAGCATAAAGAATATTCCATCTAATAGTTGGCTTCGACTGTTACAATAATTTTAAAAAAAGACCTTGCAGTGTTACTTTAGCTACATTAACATGTGCAAAACAGCATTACAAAGGGTGACATGATATTAGTGGAGCACCGTTTTTGCACTGTACTGTAAACCCAATACAATTGAGAGCTGATCTTTGGAGCAACAACAAAATGTCCTTAACAAGCTGGCAATTTTTGATGAAATGTATGACTACATGATTAAAGAAATACATCGTCTTGTCAATTCATAGGACAGGGTGTGAGATTAATTATCATAAACAACAAATCCCAGCTGTTGGTGTTAAGGGTTAAGGCACTGGGCCACCAGTTCCTCCACTTTCTCGCAGATGTAATCTCCTCCACCGCCTTTGTTTTCACATCTGTACATGAACAAAGTGACCTAGTGCTGAACTGTAGGCATGTGCTGCTACCACGGATTACTTCAAGCTTGGAATGACTTTCTTCTGGCAAGGGAATGGGAGGTCCCTCAGTGTGTTGTCACATTCATGCCACCAATGCTCTGTCAGATTTACCACATGTTTATGGTGAAGGGGGCATTCTGGCATTAGACTGGTCTACGGCCTGTCCCACTGCAAATAGTATCTGATTGCAGACTCTGGTGCCCAGAAAGAATTAGCTTTACTCCTAAATCAATACAACAAAGGAGTTGGCCAAGATATCTGACAAGAGGTCCTTAGAAAATATTTCCACCAGATTAGTGATAAGGCAGCACACTCTTTCATATGAACGGGAATATTTGCTCAAATGCCTCCTTCACACTTGCCGGGTGCAAAGTGGTATTAGTGTTCAAGTGAAGTTAGGGTTCTGAGTCCTGAACAATCAGCAATATTTTCTGCGGTGACAATATGGGCTGGCTGCATCGAGTATGTCTATTTACTACTGGTATGAAGGTTGCAGTTAAGATCCTGTAAGCTTGGTCTGGTGCGCCATCATATGGGATCTAAGTTTCTCTCTGACTTCTATCGACACGCAGTTTTCATGTGCATAGTACTGATGCAGAGATATTAGTTTTTGTCCTGGTTGAACAATTGCCACACTTGAGATTTTGGTGGCAAAAGTGTCCTACTTGCATGCCATTGATTTGCCTAAGTAAATATTTCTGTTTTAATGTATGTTGACAATGTTTCTTCATGGGGAAGTAAATTGAGTGTAAGAGGATATAGGGGGCTCTGGGTGGTAGTAGTGGTGTGGATGGACCTCCACCAAAAAAAAAAAACGAATTCTGACAAAGTAAATTACAACAGAATAATTTATTTCCAATACAATATAATGTAGACACGTCCTAATATGCTCATCTAGCTGCAAAGGTAGTGTGAGTGGCATTGCTGACGAGGCTTCCATAAGCTTATCTTTTGTATTTTTTGGTCTTTCAGGTTGTGCTTAAAATACACTGTACACAGGTGCACGAGTAGCAGTGTATTTCCTTCCCATGTCTGGAAGTGTTGAACTTTCCTCTTCTCTTCCTTCTCTTCCTCCTTGGTGCCTGTGGGTTCCAAAGAAAGTGTAGCATCCTAGAGTCAGATACCTTTAGCTCATCATAATGTGCAGACTCACTGCATGAGAGCAGTGGTAGAGACAGAGAACTTCAACCTAACATTCTCCTCTTCATTCTCCTCTTCATTGTGTGTTTTTTCTCCCAGTTCATAACTAGCTTTACTCTACAGTGCTCCCCATCCAGCCTCAGAGAAAGTCAACTGAACATCGTTCTCTGTGAACTTCGATGACTGAGTAAAACCTTTGAAATTCACTGTTAAAACTTTGTTAAAGGGACGCTATGGTTAAGTTGCACTAATAAAAACCTATGAAATTCCATGAAAAAAACATTGTGAAAGGGAGGTTATGGTTACATGTAAAACCGAATAACCTCTGAAATTAGCCAGTTATGGTAAGCTAAGCAACTATAACTCACACCACCACCATGCACTGCTAAGACTAACACTCAGAACATCAATGATGATATCACAAATGTCATTGATGACATCACTTATGACATTACATATGAAATAAATGTTGATGTCAGGGGTGATCGGGAGATCTATCATGAATTACTTAATCTATTAACCATAACCTCCGTTTAACAAAGTTTATTCATGGGTTATTACCAGTGCATGCTAATTTCCTACAACTTACTAATATCATATTTATCCCAAAATAGCAACATTTTTGCCCAATTTAGAACGTTTCACCTTAAAACACTGCCATTTCCCACCTTCTAGCATTATTTGGAACACTTCTACACACTTTTTGCAACTTTTTCCACTGTTTTTATGTCCATCTAAATCCGTGAACGTCTGACATCATGCGGACCTTCTGAACAGGGACACGTGACCACATGCTTGTGCGTGGCATGATGACGTGTCCGCAAACGTATCGGCACTTCATGATTGGGCCTGTGCTTCATGGACAGTTTGGAAATTATTTTTCTACTGATGTAGGAACTTTCAAGCTCAACATTTTCCCCTTGCACAGCTCCTACACCTGTTCTTACTCATTGTCCATCAACAATCGAGTACAGAGAACATACATTGAATAGTGTTAGCAAAACTGCTATTTATCTTAAAAATGGCATCAGCTATTGCCATCCTTCCTCCCCAAGAGCCACCACCACCTCCAGCGGGAGGACATACACAACAAAAAAGTGCAGTAATTCCAAAGACAATGAAGAGGACCAAGAAGATGAGGTAGAGGAAGTGCCTACCTCTAGCACCAAGAGAGAATTATGGGTGTGGCAGTTCATTACCACTGTTTGGAATGTACCAAACGCTAAAGCTACCAAATTGAAATGCACTGACTGTGAAATTGTACTCAGTTGCAGACTACCTGGTCAGCACTCCTACAGGACCACCTCCATGCACCACCACACCCAATCCAACTACTGTAATGCTCTCAGAAAGGCTGTCCCTTTCTTAGCAAGTAGTAGGCTGTCTTCCTCCATCCCATCTTCCTCAACCAGTACTGTAACCACACAGCCTACTTTTGTGGGACACAAAATCCCACCAGCTACCTTGCAAGCAATAAAAGAGGTTGTTGATCCATATCTTTCGAATACAACAACAGTCCTCTGTGTTTATACTGCAATACAGCACTCTGCAGGGGGAAACAATGTCAAAGTGCACCTGCTCCTCCATATTGGAGCTTGGTGCCTCTTCCCCCACTTCCCTCCTCACCTTACATTCTAACCTCTCCTGCAAAAATAAATAAAAAAACAACTAAAGCTACCAAATTGAAATGCACTGAATGCGAAATTGTACTCAGTCGCAGACTACCTGGACAGTACTCCTACGGGGCCACTTCCATGCACCACCACACCCAATCAAACTACTGCAATGCTCTCAGAAAGGCTGTTCCTTTCTTAGCAAGTAGTAGACTGTCTTCCCCCATCCCATTTTCCGCAACCAGTAGTGTAACCACACAGCCTACTTTTGTGGGACACAAAATCCCACCAGCTACCTTGCAAGCAATAAAAGAGGTTGTTGATTCATATCTTTTGAAGACAACAGTCCTCTGTGTATTTACTGCAATACAGCACTCTGCAGGGGGGAACAATTTCGAAGTCCACCTGCTCCTCCATATTAGCGTTTGGTGCCTCTTCCCTCATTTCGCTCCTCACCTTACTGTTAAGCGGCTTCACTTCAACACTACAGCTAAGTCAATGCCTAGTCTGGATGCTGAGGGAAACCCGTATTGATATATTTTTAGGTCCAGTTCATGTGCTCTGGATGACAACCCTTATATAACACCCCTCTCTTAGAATCCCCCTGACCCCACTGAGCCAAGAAGTAGGTCTGTTTTGCAAATTTAAAAGGTTTATTTGAGAAATATAACAATATATATCTATCACACTTTTATAATAAATTAATATTGGATATCACACTTAAAATATGACAGTGATCAACAATGGATAATGTTCTACTGGTAAACTGATTTGGTTACTTAGAAGTAGTATAGAGGACAGGGGGCGTGGCTTGGCGCCGAGGCAAGATGGCCGCTTAGAGGATCGGCTCCGCCTCACATTAAAATAAAATAGCATTAGGGAACATTATATTTTATTAATATTTACCTTATCTTCATGCCGAGCGTCTTGAATGTCCCGCTCGCACTCGGTGGAACTTCTCCGCGGCTCCGGCGTCAGAGGGAACTTCACACGCTGCAGTTCCAGTCAGGGGCTTCCGCATCGGAGGGACGTCGGAACGCGAACCGCCCCTCGTGAGGAGAGGGGCGGCGTCCTTCATCAGCTGACACCGCTGGCTGGGCCTAAACCTCGAGCACTTTTTCACGGGAACGCCACCTACTGGAGAAAAAAAAACCAACATCTTTGAAGTAAGAAACTGCTTTTAAGCACACACGCTAACATTTTATCTAAAAGCGTTCTGGTGGGAAAGGCTTAGGAAAAAAAAAAAAAAAAAAAAACGTTTAAAACAAACAAGAAAGACTGAAAAGTTTGAAGTATAATAGAGGCAACACAGGTCTCCAACCTTATTAAGGAAGATAAAAGTTATTAAAGGGGCGAACAGGCTCACAATACTAAGCACGTCAGTCAATCTCCCTTCTACAAAAACCCATTTCTCCGTTAAACCTTATATTACTACCATGCCTTCTAGTTGCAACTTACCGATATTGGTCTGTCAAGCAGGATTATAATCTCACAGCCGGTTTATACCTACAGCTCCACTAGTCCAAACCCTATCTATGGACAACAGCTATAAACAACAAATATATTGCAACCTTCAGTAGTATATTCCTTATTATTCAGGGCTTTTCCACGTTTTGGTCTCTCCAGGTCAGAGGTAAGCTTTGGGAATAATATGGATGTAATAATTATATACTACTCGTCAGCATAAATATCTTCCACAAAAAAAAAAAAAAAAAATAAATAAATTACACGCCATAACTACTCGCACATATTATCATCTTCTCAGTTATGGCAACCAGCAAGGCAAATCTAAAAAATGGCACCTCTACCAAAGACGCCACCGCCTCCTCAACTACTCTAAAAAGACCCAAAAATGACTCCCCACCTCCAATTGGATTCTCAGACTCCGCGATTGAAACCATTCTAGCTGAAATAAGGGCACTCAAACCCTTTATGGAAACCACTAACACAAAGTTACAACAACTTGATGAAAGGTGGATGGGAGTTATCAACAGAGTAGATGAGGCAGAGAAAAGAATTGGCGCGCTTGAAGATTTATCACCCAAGGTTGCACAAATGGAGAAATCCATCAAAGAACTTCAAAAGCATAACGAAGATTTGGAAAATCGGAGTAGGCGTAACAACCTACGCATCTCGGGCCTGCCTGAAGGAGCTGAGGGCACAGACCCCATTGCCTTCCTACAAAAATTCCTACCGGCCATACTACATTTGCCTTTGGAAACCACTTTTAATATACAACGTGCCCATAGGATTGGCCAACCCTCAGCCTCTCCCTCAGCTCGTCAGCCACCAAGAACGCTCATTTTTTACCTGTTAGAATACTCTCAACTGCAACTTATCATCTCCACAGCTAAAGAACGTAAATCTCTTATCTGGCATGGCAGTAAGTTATTTATCTCACAGGATGTGGCTAGAAGTACAGCCCAAAGAAGAAAGGTCTTTCTGGCGTTCCGGCCTGCCCTTAAACAACTTAATGTCCGATACGGCCTGTTCCACCCTTGCTCCTTTAAAGTTACATACGAAGGACGCTCTGCGGTCTATGATGATCCCGCTGACCTAAGGCTCTTCATACAATCCATCAAAAATGAAAACATGGACATCTCTTCTCCAGCGACGGCCTCTAATTCATCTACTACTTGAAACTGGTTCCCCATCACTTGACTTTTACACTCATAAGTATCTAATTACCTAATGCTTTGAACTAACATTGATATTAACTATGTGGGGTGGGCGCTCTTTTGGGTCCATCTTCCACAGGAAGTCGCTTTTTCCTAGTTAGCGACTCGGTAGGCGTTTCCTATCCCCCATATATATATCCCCTTAACTCCTTATCCCATGTCCTGTTTGATCCCCAAATTCATTCATTCGTCATGGTATACTATCGGTCAAGATGTGATCAAACCCCTATCTCCCTTCCCTGACCCTCAATGTTCCCTCCTTCAGCACAAATATTGGTGTATACATTATTTCAATCGAATGACAATGGTATATGTGTATTTTTGTACGATTGCTATAAGATGTATGAATATCAAATTTCCGCCAGCCAGATGATATTTAAATGCATAACATGGAATATTAAGGGTTGCAAGAATCCAATGAAAAGATGTAAAGTACTATCTCACTTAAATAAATTTAAACCAACAATAGCTTGTCTACAAGAGACACACTTATCCCTCAAAGAATCAATGAAACTCAAATCTCTTTGGGTGAATGAGGTTGTTGCTAGCCCAGCTTTATCCAAGAAAAATGGTGTCGCGATACTTATTAGCAAAAAACAACCCTACAAAATCCTTGCCCAAGATGCAGATACAAATGGTAGATGGGTTTGGGTGAAACTGCTAATTGACACGACACAATTATCAATTCTCAACATTTACGGACCTACACTACCAGATCCCTCCTTTTGGAATGATATCAAACAAATGATTTTGAAAAATGATTTCGTCAACCTGATAATGTGTGGCGATGTCAATCAGGTTCTTGACCCCTTTTTAGATCGAAAATCCAGTTGCATATTCAAACCCAACAAAACTCACAAATCCTTTATAAATTGTCTAGGAGAGACAGGACTAATTGATTCATGGAGGATATCTCATCCTTCACATTTGGATTATACCTACCATTCACCCCCACACAACACATTGTCACGTATTGATTATATTTTTGCTACTAAAACTCTTTCGGGATCCATTATAGACTCAAAGATTGCCAATATCATTATCTCTGACCACGCTCCTGTCATTACTTCCTTCTCCCTTACAGATATGAAAAAGGGTTCTCCTAGATGGAAACTTAACAATTTTCTTTTAAATGATCCTAAATCTATTCAATCCATCAACGCTTTCATTCAACAATACTTTAACGAAAACCAAGATCAAGATACCTCCACTGTCAATAATTGGGATGCTTTCAAAGCGGCCCTTCGTGGCCACATAATGGCCCTATCAGGCAAGGATAAAAAAATCAGGAAAAAACATCTCGACGATCTTTACTCTAAACTCACTATTGCAGAACAACATTATTATACTGACACTAACTCAGCCAATCTACGACAAGTCATTAAGATACGCTTTGAAATCAATAAAGAAATTACCGAGTTGGGGCCAGGAACCATTCTTAAGTATAAAACTAAGATCTATCATACTTCTAATAAAGCAGGTCAAATGTTAGCCTCTTATCTAAAAACCAAAAAAGAAAAAGTTCAAGTCTCTCACATTCAAGATGAGCTGGGCAAGATGCATCATAGGCCTGATGAAATATTGGAATGCTTTAGAAGATTTTATACGGAACTATATACTCCAGAATGCGCTATTCCCAAAGAAAACATTGATTCCTTTTTGAACAACATCAGTAGAACCACCTACCCTGACATTGATCTATCTCATCTAGAAAAAGACATCACGTCTATCGAGATTACCAAAGCCATCCATGGCCTCGGAAAAGGAAAAGCACCAGGCCCTGATGGACTATCCACAGAATTCTATAACACATTCTCTCAATCCTTAACACCTAAGCTCAAAAACCTTTTTTCATATTTTATCTCGCAAAAATGTTCGTCGGGATCATTTTCTGAAGCTTTACTTATCATTTTTCCAAAACCTAACAAGGACCCTACTCTTCCTAGTAACTATCGACCCATTTCCCTTATCAATATTGAAAGCAAAATTTTTGCCAAAATACTTGCCAATAGAATCGAATCCTCACTCCCAAGTCTAGTTAAACCAGATCAAACAGGATATGTAAAGGGACGTAATATATCCTCTAATGCAAGACTCCTATTAAACGCCATCAACCTTGCTGCCAATGACAAAAAAGACACACAAGGCTATGCGGCCATTGCATTAGATGCGGAAAAAGCTTTCGATCGTGTCAACTGGAATTTTATGTTTCAAACTCTACGGTGGCATGGTTGTGGTGAAAAATTTATTTCACTGGTCAAACTGCTTTACTCTGCCCCCAATTCGGCTATTTACTTAAATGGTCAAACTTCCTCCTCCTTTCACTTACTAAGAGGAACGCGTCAAGGTTGCCCCTTCTCACCATTACTATATATCCTCTCTCTTGAACCACTTCTAGAATCAATAAGATCTACCACAAACATCCCAGGAATTCAAGTCGGTGCTTCAATAAATAAAATAGCTGCATATGCAGATGATATTCTTATATTAATCAAAAACCCCAAACTTCACATTCCCAACCTCTTGAGTATTTTAACACAATTCGGTCAAGTATCAGGATATAAATTAAATACACAGAAATCAGAAATTATGCCCTTAAATCCATACTGCCTTAAACATGATATCGTCACTTTTGGCCTCAAATGGTGCAATAGCTCAGTCAAATACTTAGGTCTTCGTTTTGCCCCTACTATCCCAAATACGATCAAACTCAACACTGAAACACTACTGGGCACCCTCAAGGATCTAACATCCAAATGGTCTCCACTTTACCTCTCCTGGTGGGGGCGCTTAGATACTATCAAGATGATGCTTACTCCCATAATACTATACTATCTGCAACTTCTCTCCGTCCCATTATCCCTTTCCTTTTTCAAATCCATTTACTCTATACTACTTAATTTTCTATGGGGAAAAGGAAAAAGTAAGAGAATTGCCCTGACAAAACTGAAAGCCCCCTATGATATGGGGGGAGTTAGATTCCCTGACTTTAAATCATATCATCATGCATTTCTTATAAAACAATCTCGTCAATGGTTCATTGATCCTATATCCGCTGATATCCCAACCTGGTGCACATTAGAAAAACAAGTAGTTTTACCACACGAAATCACGGACTACATATACATTTTCAAACATTCAACTAAAAAGATTTCAGACCCTATTAAAGCTTCAATATCTGCTCTACAAACCTTTCTTTTTCCTCACACTATAACTCCTAGTAAGCATCTTTCCCCACTATTATGGCATAATAAGAACATAGTAATTAATAACAAGATCCTTAACCGCAAAACATGGATTCAAAAGGGCATCAGATTCATCCAACAGATTATAGATGACACGTATGTCCTTTCCTTTCAGCAATTCTCCACCACTTTTAACATTACTAAGAAAGACTTTCAATTTTATAACAACTTAATTAATTCCTGCCTTGATGCACTTGCCCAATTTTCCAATGAAATTCTTACTCCTGATGCCCTTAGACTAATGCACCTTACCACAGGTGGTGAAGTTCGAGCCTCAAAAATTTACAATATGCTCACCTCAAATTTTAAGATTTGCCCTATACGTATGAAATGGGAACTTGATTTGGGCTTCATGTTTGAAGATGAAATATGGCATCGTCTGTTTGCTAAAATTAAACAAATATCGGTATCAGCAAATATATCACAACACTATTATTTCTTCATGCACAGAGCATTTATTACTCCAACCAAATTGGCTAAGTCTAATCCGAATTATAATGCTAAATGTTGGTCATGTGGCATATCTCCCGCCACGTATATGCATATGTTTTTTGAATGTTCATTTACTGTTAAATTTTGGCAGGAAATCTGGAAGCTTCTTAAATGTATCTTCTGTGTTGATGTGCCCTTTTCCTTTGTTAACATATTTTTAGGAAGTATAGCCATTACAACTTATTTCCCATCTGACTCTGCAAGACTTTATGACTTATTCATCTGTATAGCTTTAAAATGTATTACGGCTAACTGGAAAGACTCTAGTTCACTTTCCACCAAAATCTGGTGGAACACCATTTGTAACACTCATAAACTAGAGATGTGCATGGCCAATAATCACAACACAATTCCTAAATATAATGCTAAATGGTATTTTTTCACCAGGTATCTTAACTGTTTTAATGCAACTGCTCATGGTACATAAATTTACATTCTTATATTAGCATCATTATTCATATTGCCATACTTATTCAAAAATGCTAGAACTTGATAATGTTTGAAATGATTAGATTATTTTGATGAAATAACCCAATATACCCATCCCCCCCTATCCTCTTCCCTCCTTATCCTTATATGTCTCTAGTCTGTCTCCCTGTACGTCTCCCCCCAAATCTCTATTTTCACTATATATAAATCACTCGTTGCAGACCTGTGATATAATTAATTCTAAACTACATTTTATATTAATGCGGTTTATATCTATTATAGTTCATATTACATTCGCAAGTGAATTTAACAAATGATTTAGCCTTATAGAAATACTATTACAAAGGATCAAAATCAATTACTATGTCATTTCTCTGTTGTTCTTGTTTTATTCAAAGTCTGTAACCTGTTGATATCTGTATCAAAATCAATATTTTAACAATAAAAATCATTAAAATAAAAAAGAAGTAGTATAGAGGATGAGGTAGCTGAAATGCTTTATGGTTTCAAGGAAATGCAAGATGGAATAAATGCAGTACAGCAAATAAACTGATATGGTTTCACAAGAGATACTATGTTCACTTTTCCCCTGGTGGCAATTCACCCCCCCTATATGCAATGCAAGGAGATGGAAGTAACACACACAGTGTTCAGGAATACAATCAAATACAATACGGAATTCAGTTCCCCCTCAGCAAGCTTAGAGGAAACAGGTAGAAGTTTGAAACGCAGGCCCAAAATGCTTTTAAATGTGATGGCAATGGATGGGAAAATGTGCTAACTGATTTTAATTCCCTCTAGAGATTCAGGGTGAGTGAGAGATGCTTGTTGGTATTAGTTCAGGCTCACTTTAGCAATGCTCTATGAGTTATTACCAGGTTGCAAACAGATTTTAACAAAGGAAGGAATGGAGCTGCTATTTTGACAAGTGGAGAAATTGAGCCAAATCGCAAATCGTGGTAAATTGTGCAAGTGCGTAAATCGCGATTGCGGTAAAAGTATAAGGAGTAGGAAGTCGGTTCTAGGCTTGTTGGAATGTTAGGTTCTAAGCTTTCAGAAGAAAGTTAAATCTCGTTCCTAGGACAAACGGTTCCAGAGATACGGACGATTTAATAAAGGTAGATTTTCGAATTTAAAGTAAGCTGAAAATGACAGGTGACAGCTTACAGCTGCAGAATTGACAGGTGACAGTTGTGCAGCTTTAAAAATGACAGATGACACGATTTCTAGGAGGCTGTTCTAATTAGGTTAAAATAGTTTGGATTAGATTATTTTAACTAAGAGATTGGGTTCTACACAGTTCTGGCGGATACTCACTCCTAATTTGAAATGAATGGGCCTCGTCACGGATCTGGTCAGCATGTCCAGCGGCGGTTCTCTCTGCTCGGCGGGTCAATCAGGCACCGGTTCTGCTCACAGCGATCCGGATCTCTGGCTCTGCTCACAGCGGTCTGGGTCTGGTCTGCGGTTCCGGCAAAAATTCTTGGCAAAGGATTCAAATAGCTCACCCGGCTGTTGAATAGTTTGGTTAGGTTTGCTGGATTCGGAAGGCCTGCTGAGAATACTTTTGCTTGCAGTGGGCCTTCTAGGTTCAAAGTTCTATAGTCTATGGGTCTCTGGTCCTGGTCTCTGTCTGGATGGGATGTTGGCTGTCAAAATGCTCCAAAGAAATGGAACATGAATGTCACTACCTGTGTCAGCAGTCTCTTTTTATGTGCTTTGGAAAGTGGGTGTGTGCGTTGGTCATAACTAAACCTGCCCCTCTCACTTATCATTGGCCAATTCCTCCTCTCTCCCTTGATTGAGGGAAGGAAATGTGAGTCATCATGATGAGGTCTGTTTATGGGTCAGAGGATCCTCCCCTGGTCAATTTGCCCACAAATCTATATTTGATTCAAATACATATTTCCCAGATACACAATTTGTTTAAATTACATGTACACATTATATATTCCTTATGGTCCATGCTTGTCCGCCTCTGATCTTCCTGTGGGCTTGCATTCAAAAATGACAACATTTTGCGCTTTTTGACTGGTTTACCATCATCGGACATTTACCAAAAATTACACACATGTGCGCAAGGAGTATGGACATTAATTGATGAAGTGTCAGATTTTTAACGTGCAGACATTTGGAGTAAGACCCTATTTTCCGCTAGCAACCCCCCAGCATACACCAGAGGGTCCTAACCCCTCTTAAAACGTGCACAGAAAAATCATTTGCCTGGTTGTATCTCTCCACTGCTCCAGAAGAAGCTGGCCTGTAAGCAATGTGTAGCTTCCTTTTAACCCCAGTATCTCCCACATCTTTGTCATTACTTCACTGGTGAAGTGGCTACCTCTGTCTGACTCAATCCTTTGAGGTAGACCAAAACGGGAAAAGATGTGGTCAATCATCAGGGCAGCTGCTGTTTCTGCCTTGCAGTTTGGGGCTGGGAGACATTCCACCCACTTGGTAAACAAGCATGTAACGGTCAACATGTACTTGTTTCCTCTAGACGAGCGAATTACAGGGCCTACAATGTCGATTTGCAAATCTGACCATGGCAGTATCATCTCCCTCTTTTGGAGAGGTGCACGGTGTGTGAGGGATGATGGCTGAAATTGTGCACACACAAGACACCCCTTCAAGTATTAGTCGAGGTCCTGCCCCATGTGTGGCCAGTATGCAACCTCTCTTAAGATTTCCAGTGTTGTGTGAAACCCCCTATGACCGGCTGTGGCCGCATCATGGGCGTGACTTAACATCAGGCTTCGGAATGAGGTAGGGACCACC
The DNA here is from genome assembly GCF_040938575.1 of Ambystoma mexicanum. Lineage (NCBI taxonomy): Eukaryota > Metazoa > Chordata > Amphibia > Caudata > Ambystomatidae > Ambystoma > Ambystoma mexicanum. The sequence continues at coordinate 1,076,790,693 of NC_090935.1, read as the reverse complement.
CACTGATCATGGCCAGCTTGTGATTTCCTTATCAACAAACCGTCTTGGATTCGGAACATTTTTGGACATTTCATCAACACTCTTAGGTCCTCTTTCCCAATGTAATCGGTATCCGTCAGGGGAAAGTTCTCAGGGTCTTCAATGTGTTGGTAAAACTTACCAATTATTGGATCCCCCTTCTGAGCTGTAATCAAATCAGCATCAGGGGTCTCCCTACTCCATTGTGCAGTTGAAAGATCATTGTGAGCATTGGTCCGGGACCTAGTGATGGCAGTGACCTGGATTTCCCCCAACCTGGACTCTATTTCTATTAGATCCCCTTGGATGGCCCCGGTTTTGGCCAGCTGATCAGCTAAGTAATTTCCAGTTTTCCAACGTGCACAGAAAAATCACAAGAATAATGATATTACTTATATAATTCTGACAAGTCCGTACTGTGAATTATCCATCTTTTTTAAAATTATGCTCTGGCCCAGATGGGTGTGGTTTAGGTTCCAACGCACATGGGGGAAGCTTCTGTCTGCCCCCGCCTCCAGCTTGGGTGGCTCCCAGAGGCACTTCTCCTCCCACTTCTCCCAAGAGGAAGCCACTTTACGGCCCCCCCAATATAACATTTGCCTGAGTCCAGGACAAGGCTTTGTTCAACCTCCTGCAGGTGCCCCTCCGCTAATCTAATCAGAGAGGTGTCAACTCCTTTTGGTGGGGAAGCAGGATGCAGCTAGGCCTGGGAAGAGTGGCTGAGCAGGTTTCTCCTGTCGGGGGTAGTTGTCAGGCAGAATTCAGCTAAATGTCACTTTAGTTCCCAGTTTAAATCAAACTTACAATTTTTACATATACATTAAATAATTACTTCCTTCAAGTAATTTCAGAATATAGTTTTACATTGTGTCCACCTCTTAGCAGGTCTTTCCTTGGCCTAGTTTTGGTTCCTCTGTTCAGTTTTACAAAAAAGTCTGGTGGTTTTAAAACGCCGGCTTTCTGATAGTGGTGAGTACCGGTATTGCATCCATTTTTGGGATCTGTCTTGAAATACTGCATTTCAATAGAGTGGTCTTTTGCTTGATAGTATAGGACCCTTGCTTAACATTGTTTTGATGGCATCCTTACAGTAGAGTGGTGATGTGGAACCCCCCCACAAGAAGGTTGTATCTTTGGAGTGGTCTTGTGCCAACTGCGCAGTTCTCCTGGATTCGGGCGTGAATGTGGGCGGTGATAGCTCATCGCCACATCCACTGAGTCTATTGATTTAGTTTGTTCTGGGATAGAATAATGGGCGGCGACAGCTCATCCCCACATCTACCCAGTCTATTGATTCAGCATGGGTCAAAACCCTTCACAAACCCCCCCGCCCGACTACGCTTTGATTCAAGTCGAGGGGAAGTCGGGTGCAAAGGAGGTTTTGAGGCCTTGCGCTGGTATGTCCACATTATCTTCTTCCAATTCTGTAGATGGCACAGTTCAGCATCTTTTCCTCCACCCAGTTGGATCGATCGGTCCTCCTCGCCGGTCCTGATGGGAATATTGGACGGTACCCCGGGCCCCTCGGATCTTTACTCCCGGTCCCTGGGCATCCTCCTTGGCCAGTCCCCAGGTTTTCTTTCTCCTAGGACGACAAAGGAAAGCGCCAATACCTATTCATAGACATTTCTCCCCCACTATTGATATAGTGGGGCAACATATACATTTTATACTTTAATAGACATAGCATTCCAATTTTGAAAAACAAGATATACTTCAGAGACAGTGGCCTACAAGCGTCATAATATTTTAGAGACTATATGTGGGATATTTTAGGGTTGGAACTGAATTAATATGGAGCGGCCCCCTCTGGTATTGCAGAGGACTCCTCGAGTTGCTGCAGGGTGTGCCTGGGATGGCAACACTTTAGCTGATTTATATGTACCCACTTGTCTTCACCCTTGCCAGAGTACCTTTGGGGTTGCGGATCTTGTACGCTACAGGGGAGATCTTGTCTATAATTTCAAACGGTCCCTTCCATGTAGGCAACATTTTTCGCTGTTTGGCCTGGTTCCTCTGGAAATTGTATAGATAGACCCGGTCCCCCACAGTATATTCCTTCCTGGTGGTCTTCAGGTCGTAGTGGGTTTTCATGCTATCAGCTGATCTTTTTAGATTCCGCTGAGCATAGGAAAAAGCATGCTGAAGGTGCTTCCTTAAATTCTCCACATACTCATGAGTTGTGGAGGCATTTATCAGTGTCTGCTCTTGGGTCCTGTAGAGCAGATGCTGGGGAAGCACCATCTTGCGTCCGGTCATCAACTCAAATGGTGACATTTTAGTTGCAGATGAAGGGGTAGATCTGATGGCCATTAGGACCAGACGTAATCGGATATCCCAACTTGGCCCAGAATCTGCCACAAAATTTTTTAATATGCTCACAATGGTTTGGTTGTATCTCTCCACTGCTCCAGAAGAAGCTGGCCTGTAAGCAATGTGTAGCTTCCTTTTAACCCCCAGTATGTCCAATATCTTTGTCATTACTTCACTGGTGAAGTGGCTACCTCTGTCTGACTCAATCCTTTCAGGTAGACCAAAACGGGAAAAGATGTGGTCAATCATCAGGGCAGCTGCTGTTTCTGCCTTGCAGTTTGGGGCTGGGAGACATTCCACCCACTTGGTAAACAAGCATGTAACGGTCAACATGTACTTGTTTCCTCTAGATGAGCGAATTACAGGGCCTACAAAGTCGATTTGCAAATCTGACCATGGCAGTATCATCTCCCTCTTTTGGAGAGGTGCACGGTGTGTGAGGGATGATGGCTGAAATTGTGCACACACAAGACACCCCTTCAAGTATTGGTCGAGGTCCTGCCCCATGTGTGGCCAGTATGCAACCTCTCTTAAGATTTCCAGTGTTGTGTGAAACCCCCTATGACCGGCTGTGGCCGCATCATGGGCGTGACTTAACATCAGGCTTCGGAATGAGGTAGGGACCACCCACTGATCATGGCCAGCTTGTGATTTCCTTATCAACAAACCTTCTTGGATTCGGAACATTTTTGGACATTTCATCAACACTCTTAGGTCCTCTTTCCCAATGTAATCGGTATCCGTCAGGGGAAAGTTCTCAGGGTCCTCAATGTGTTGGTAAAACTTACCAATTATTGGATCCCCCTTCTGAGCTGTAATCAAATCAGCATCAGGGGTCTCCTTACTCCATTGTGCAGTTGAAAGATCATTGTGAGCATTGGTCCGGGACCTAGTGATGGCAGTGACCTGGATTTCCCCCAACCTGGACTCTATTTCTATTAGATCCCCTTGGATGGCCCCGGTTTTGGCCAGCTGATCAGCTAAGTAATTTCCAGTTTTCCAACGTGCACAGAAAAATCACAAGAATAATGATATTACTTATATAATTCTGACAAGTCCGTACTGTGAATTATCCATCTTTTTTAAAATTATGCTCTGGCCCAGATGGGTGTGGTTTAGGTTCCAACGCACATGGGGGAAGCTTCTGTCTGCCCCCGCCTCCAGCTTGGGTGGCTCCCAGAGGCACTTCTCCTCCCACTTCTCCCAAGAGGAAGCCACTTTACGGCCCCCCCAATATAACATTTGCCTGAGTCCAGGACAAGGCTTTGTTCAACCTCCTGCAGGTGCCCCTCCGCTAATCTAATCAGAGAGGTGTCAACTCCTTTTGGTGGGGAAGCAGGATGCAGCTAGGCCTGGGAAGAGTGGCTGAGCAGGTTTCTCCTGTCGGGGGTAGTTGTCAGGCAGAATTCAGCTAAATGTCACTTTAGTTCCCAGTTTAAATCAAACCTACAATTTTTACATATACATTAAATAATTACTTCCTTCAAGTAATTTCAGAATATAGTTTTACATTGTGTCCACCTCTTAGCAGGTCTTTCCTTGGCCTAGTTTTGGTTCCTCTGTTCAGTTTTACAAAAAAGTCTGGTGGTTTTAAAACGCCGGCTTTCTGATAGTGGTGAGTACCGGTATTGCATCCATTTTTGGGATCTGTCTTGAAATACTGCATTTCAATAGAGTGGTCTTTTGCTTGATAGTATAGGACCCTTGCTTAACATTGTTTTGATGGCATCCTTACAGTAGAGTGGTGATGTGGAACCCCCCCACAAGAAGGTGGTATCTTTGGAGTGGTCTTGTGCCAACTGCGCAGTTCTCCTGGATTCGGGCGTGAATGTGGGCGGTGATAGCTCATCGCCACATCCACTGAGTCTATTGATTTAGTTTGTTCTGGGATAGAATAATGGGCGGCGACAGCTCATCCCCACATCTACCCAGTCTATTGATTCAGCATGGGTCAAAACCCTTCACAAACCCCCCCGCCCGACTACGCTTTGATTCAAGTCGAGGGGAAGTCGGGTGCAAAGGAGGTTTTGAGGCCTTGCGCTGGTATGTCCACATTATCTTCTTCCAATTCTGTAGATGGCACAGTTCAGCATCTTTTCCTCCACCCAGTTGGATCGATCGGTCCTCCTCGCCGGTCCTGATGGGAATATTGGACGGTACCCCGGGCCCCTCGGATCTTTACTCCCGGTCCCTGGGCATCCTCCTTGGCCAGTCCCCAGGTTTTCTTTCTCCTAGGACGACAAAGGAAAGCGCCAATACCTATTCATAGACATTTCTCCCCCACTATTGATATAGTGGGGCGACATATACATTTTATACTTTAATAGACATAGCATTCCAATTTTGAAAAACAAGATATACTTCAGAGACAGTGGCCTACAAGCGTCATAATATTTTAGAGACTATATGTGGGATATTTTAGGGTTGGAACTGAATTAATATGGAGCGGCCCCCTCTGGTATTGCAGAGGACTCCTCGAGTTGCTGCAGGGTGTGCCTGGGATGGCAACACTTTAGCTGATTTATATGTACCCACTTGTCTTCACCCTTGCCAGAGTACCTTTGGGGTTGCGGATCTTGTACGCTACAGGGGAGATCTTGTCTATAATTTCAAACGGTCCCTTCCATGTAGGCAACATTTTTCGCTGTTTGGCCTGGTTCCTCTGGAAATTGTATAGATAGACCCGGTCCCCCACAGTATATTCCCTCCTGGTGGTCTTCAGGTCGTAGTGGGTTTTCATGCTATCAGCTGATCTTTTTAGATTCCGCTGAGCATAGGAAAAAGCATGCTGAAGGTGCTTCCTTAAATTCTCCACATACTCATGAGTTGTGGAGGCATTTATCAGTGTCTGCTCTTGGGTCCTGTAGAGCAGATGCTGGGGAAGCACCATCTTGCGTCCGGTCATCAACTCAAATGGTGACATTTTAGTTGCAGATGAAGGGGTAGATCTGATGGCCATTAGGACCAGACGTAATCGGATATCCCAACTTGGCCCAGAATCTGCCACAAAATTTTTTAATATGCTCACAATGGTTTGGTTGTATCTCTCCACTGCTCCAGAAGAAGCTGGCCTGTAAGCAATGTGTAGCTTCCTTTTAACCCCCAGTATGTCCAATATCTTTGTCATTACTTCACTGGTGAAGTGGCTACCTCTGTCTGACTCAATCCTTTCAGGTAGACCAAAACGGGAAAAGATGTGGTCAATCATCAGGGCAGCTGCTGTTTCTGCCTTGCAGTTTGGGGCTGGGAGACATTCCACCCACTTGGTAAACAAGCATGTAACGGTCAACATGTACTTGTTTCCTCTAGATGAGCGAATTACAGGGCCTACAAAGTCGATTTGCAAATCTGACCATGGCAGTATCATCTCCCTCTTTTGGAGAGGTGCACGGTGTGTGAGGGATGATGGCTGAAATTGTGCACACACAAGACACCCCTTCAAGTATTGGTCGAGGTCCTGCCCCATGTGTGGCCAGTATGCAACCTCTCTTAAGATTTCCAGTGTTGTGTGAAACCCCCTATGACCGGCTGTGGCCGCATCATGGGCGTGACTTAACATCAGGCTTCGGAATGAGGTACGGACCACCCACTGATCATGGCCAGCTTGTGATTTCCTTATCAACAAACCTTCTTGGATTCGGAACATTTTTGGACATTTCATCAACACTCTTAGGTCCTCTTTCCCAATGTAATCGGTATCTGTCAGGGGAAAGTTCTCAGGGTCCTCAATGTGTTGGTAAAACTTACCAATTATTGGATCCCCCTTCTGAGCTGTAATCAAATCAGCATCAGGGGTCTCCTTACTCCATTGTGCAGTTGAAAGATCATTGTGAGCATTGGTCCGGGACCTAGTGATGGCAGTGACCTGGATTTCCCCCAACCTGGACTCTATTTCTATTAGATCCCCTTGGATGGCCCCGGTTTTGGCCAGCTGATCAGCTAAGTAATTTCCAGTTTTCCAACGTGCACAGAAAAATCACAAGAATAATGATATTACTTATATAATTCTGACAAGTCCGTACTGTGAATTATCCATCTTTTTTAAAATTATGCTCTGGCCCAGATGGGTGTGGTTTAGGTTCCAACGCACATGGGGGAAGCTTCTGTCTGCCCCCGCCTCCAGCTTGGGTGGCTCCCAGAGGCACTTCTCCTCCCACTTCTCCCAAGAGGAAGCCACTTTACGGCCCCCCCAATATAACATTTGCCTGAGTCCAGGACAAGGCTTTGTTCAACCTCCTGCAGGTGCCCCTCCGCTAATCTAATCAGAGAGGTGTCAACTCCTTTTGGTGGGGAAGCAGGATGCAGCTAGGCCTGGGAAGAGTGGCTGAGCAGGTTTCTCCTGTCGGGGGTAGTTGTCAGGCAGAATTCAGCTAAATGTCACTTTAGTTCCCAGTTTAAATCAAACTTACAATTTTTACATATACATTAAATAATTACTTCCTTCAAGTAATTTCAGAATATAGTTTTACATTGTGTCCACCTCTTAGCAGGTCTTTCCTTGGCCTAGTTTTGGTTCCTCTGTTCAGTTTTACAAAAAAGTCTGGTGGTTTTAAAACGCCGGCTTTCTGATAGTGGTGAGTACCGGTATTGCATCCATTTTTGGGATCTGTCTTGAAATACTGCATTTCAATAGAGTGGTCTTTTGCTTGATAGTATAGGACCCTTGCTTAACATTGTTTTGATGGCATCCTTACAGTAGAGTGGTGATGTGGAACCCCCCCACAAGAAGGTTGTATCTTTGGAGTGGTCTTGTGCCAACTGCGCAGTTCTCCTGGATTCGGGCGTGAATGTGGGCGGTGATAGCTCATCGCCACATCCACTGAGTCTATTGATTTAGTTTGTTCTGGGATAGAATAATGGGCGGCGACAGCTCATCCCCACATCTACCCAGTCTATTGATTCAGCATGGGTCAAAACCCTTCACAAACCCCCCCGCCCGACTACGCTTTGATTCAAGTCGAGGGGAAGTCGGGTGCAAAGGAGGTTTTGAGGCCTTGCGCTGGTATGTCCACATTATCTTCTTCCAATTCTGTAGATGGCACAGTTCAGCATCTTTTCCTCCACCCAGTTGGATCGATCGGTCCTCCTCGCCGGTCCTGATGGGAATATTGGACGGTACCCCGGGCCCCTCGGATCTTTACTCCCGGTCCCTGGGCATCCTCCTTGGCCAGTCCCCAGGTTTTCTTTCTCCTAGGACGACAAAGGAAAGCGCCAATACCTATTCATAGACATTTCTCCCCCACTATTGATATAGTGGGGCGACATATACATTTTATACTTTAATAGACATAGCATTCCAATTTTGAAAAACAAGATATACTTCAGAGACAGTGGCCTACAAGCGTCATAATATTTTAGAGACTATATGTGGGATATTTTAGGGTTGGAACTGAATTAATATGGAGCGGCCCCCTCTGGTATTGCAGAGGACTCCTCGAGTTGCTGCAGGGTGTGCCTGGGATGGCAACACTTTAGCTGATTTATATGTACCCACTTGTCTTCACCCTTGCCAGAGTACCTTTGGGGTTGCGGATCTTGTACGCTACAGGGGAGATCTTGTCTATAATTTCAAACGGTCCCTTCCATGTAGGCAACATTTTTCGCTGTTTGGCCTGGTTCCTCTGGAAATTGTATAGATAGACCCGGTCCCACACAGTATATTCCTTCCTGGTGGTCTTCAGGTCGTAGTGGGTTTTCATGCTATCAGCTGATCTTTTTAGATTCCGCTGAGCATAGGAAAAAGCATGCTGAAGGTGCTTCCTTAAATTCTCCACATACTCATGAGTTGTGGAGGCATTTATCAGTGTCTGCTCTTGGGTCCTGTAGAGCAGATGCTGGAGAAGCACCATCTTGCGTCCGGTCATCAACTCAAATGGTGACATTTTAGTTGCAGATGAAGGGGTAGATCTGATGGCCATTAGGACCAGACGTAATGGGATATCCCAACTTGGCCCAGAATCTGCCACAAAATTTTTTAATATGCTCACAATGGTTTGGTTGTATCTCTCCACTGCTCCAGAAGAAGCTGGCCTGTAAGCAATGTGTAGCTTCCTTTTAACCCCCAGTATCTCCCACATCTTTGTCATTACTTCACTGGTGAAGTGGCTACCTCTGTCTGACTCAATCCTTTGAGGTAGACCAAAACGGGAAAAGATGTGGTCAATCATCAGGGCAGCTGCTGTTTCTGCCTTGCAGTTTGGGGCTGGGAGACATTCCACCCACTTGGTAAACAAGCATGTAACGGTCAACATGTACTTGTTTCCTCTAGACGAGCGAATTACAGGGCCTACAAAGTCGATTTGCAAATCTGACCATGGCAGTATCATCTCCCTCTTTTGGAGAGGTGCACGGTGTGTGAGGGATGATGGCTGAAATTGTGCACACACAAGACACCCCTTCAAGTATTGGTCGAGGTCCTGCCCCATGTGTGGCCAGTATGCAACCTCTCTTAAGATTTCCAGTGTTGTGTGAAACCCCCTATGACCGGCTGTGGCCGCATCATAGGCGTGACTTAACATCAGGCTTCGGAATGAGGTAGGGACCACCCACTGATCATGGCCAGCTTGTGATTTCCTTATCAACAAACCGTCTTGGATTCGGAACATTTTTGGACATTTCATCAACACTCTTAGGTCCTCTTTCCCAATGTAATCGGTATCCGTCAGGGGAAAGTTCTCAGGGTCCTCAATGTGTTGGTAAAACTTACCAATTATTGGATCCCCCTTCTGAGCTGTAATCAAATCAGCATCAGGGGTCTCCTTACTCCATTGTGCAGTTGAAAGATCATTGTGAGCATTGGTCCGGGACCTAGTGATGGCAGTGACCTGGATTTCCCCCAACCTGGACTCTATTTCTATTAGATCCCCTTGGATGGCCCCGGTTTTGGCCAGCTGATCAGCTAAGTAATTTCCAGTTTTGTCTTGTCCCTCTACTTTGGAATGACCCTTGATCTTTTTCCAGTAGATGGTCATCCCATTCGATGTGACCAGATCATCAATATTTTGGATTAACTTCCCATGTTTCAGGGGTTTGTAATTAGCACATAACATGCCTCTGGTTTTCCAATTAACCAGGTGCTCCACGAACCCGTTCCGTACATAATCCGAATCTGTGATTATGACCAGTTCGTGGAGTTGATGTTGGACAGCAGTGAGGATGGCCTGATGCACAGCCATCAACTCTGCCACCTGACTACTTCAGGGACCAATTTTGTACCCAGCGGAGGGTTCTGGAAACTCCTTCACCCATGCATTCCCTACGCCGGCCACCAGTTCTTTTTCCCCGTTGTTGTCAACATGGTAAGAGCATCCATCCACATAGACAGTGGGCATTCCCTCACACTTGTCTTCTTCAAAGACTTTGTGTGGGGAATTGAGGTATGCCTCCATGTTCTCCTTGATTTTTAGACTTTCGTCCTCGAGACAGTTTTCTCTGGCACAATCATGCAAGTCAGCCAGACCTTGCGCGAAAGGACTCTTCTTGTTTGGGCCATATCTGACCTCTCCAGGAAAGCCTTTGTTAGGGAGAATTCTCTGTTAAGGCTGAATTTCCTAACCTAGTGAGTCCCCCAGCAGCATTGCTGGATTTCTGGAGTTTGTTTTTTTCCATCCTGCCAAGAGTGAGACTCTTTTCTCCGACTCTTGGACATGAATGTGTTTAATTCCTTGGAATATCATTGTGTTCGATGGGCTATGGGGTCTTTTACTCCATAGGGTCTCATATGTTTTTCTATGTGTGTTACACCGCACCCTCCGTGCCGTAGCACTGGGGCATCCTAGCAGACCACCATCATAGACTCCATACCCGGGGACTGACTACTGTCTCCCCGGGCAACTAGTACCAACCATCTTATTGTGGAAGTACTAGTAGGGGTAATTCGATTACTCCTGGGTCTGTTATTCGAGGGGGCACTGTCCCATCCCCCCTCGTCGAGTTTTGGCTGGTGGCAGTGGAAACTACTTGTTATATTCGACCCCGAATATAACCCTATGGGATTCGTCCCATTGTTGGAGATTAATACTTTTTCTCGTTAATCTCTGACATACCACTGGTTTACTTATCTTAAATAAGTCTATCGAGTGGTATTTTCTGCCACAACTCGGTTTTTAAAATGGCGTCTGTGTTCGTCTCTGTGACTCCTAAACCAAAGGTTGAGCCCTTTGTTCCACTTTTGGCGGGCCACTACGCAAAGACCCTCCAAAGTGGTGCCATTCTGTCTGGTGTCTGGGTTACCACAGGGGTGTGGGAGGGGGTTTAGGCACCCTGGACTGAGTTGCCTTGCCAACTCCAGTCGCACTCTGCTGTGATTGGCCCAAGTGGTGAGCCACCCCGCTCACCACTTAGCGTGTTTTGATTGACAGCTAGGCTGAATTAATGGGGGTTTTCTGCATAAAAGCAGGGCTTTTGGGACTGGATCTGGAGAAGTCGCCACAGGACCTAAGAATCAGACGAGGGTAAAGCTGAGCCGATCTGCAACAACGACACCTCCGGTGGGGCCCTGCTGAACCGACTCACCACTTCCCAACGACAGAGGAGATCTCCCTGCCGAAGAGGCTCTTCCCCTGACTGGTGGGAACAACCAGTCCCCTTTGCTTTTTCTTCGCTTCAGGACGCAGTGGTCGAATTGCCCGTGCAGAGCACAGCGGCAACCGGATAGCCACTAACCCTGTACCGCGACCAAAAGGTGGTGCCTTGTGATGGAGCACTCCGTGGCTGGTCTCTTCCCTGGTGGTGCACCAGACTTCACTTTTCTTCGACGACGAGATCATCTCTTCTCTTGGCAAAGACCCGACGTGCATCCACCACCAGGAACAACTGCCCCCGCCGGAGCTGTCTCTCCACAAAAAAGGTACTGTGTCCGCCTGGCTTCCCTTGTTACCGGATAGAGTGAGGTGTCTTAATCCTCGCCTCTCCATAGGGTCGCCTCCAAGCTTCTATAATGTTTTGTTCTGAACTGATCCAATCTGCCTATAACAATTTGCGACAAGGACTCGAAGCGCATTTCCACTAAGATACTTTTTTGGACATATCGCCTTGCCTCTCTCCGAGTGGGCCTGGCCTCTGAACTTTGGAATCTACAGTGGCTCCTGTCTTCTTGCCTTGCATATGTTCTTACAAGTATTGGTATCGAGTTGATTTCTTAACCTGCCTTTTCTCTCCCGTCCTAACGAATACTAGAGTACCATCTAGGTTAAAGCATACACCTCTGTCTGCAAATAAGTGATGCCGTTGAACCTAGACTTGTCGAACTATTGTTAGGGGGATTGATATTTTTCGTATAGTAATTGTGTTTGAAATTGTTTGCCGTATTGAGTGCCAGAGTGTTTTCTATAGATGTGTTCTTATAAATAAATAAATATATATCTTTACACCGAAGCCTTGTTGCGTGTTTGCTTGTCTTACTGTGTAGAATTGCCCTATTTTGTATACTCCACATACTGCTTAACTCTTCTTGAGAGAAGTCTGACTGCTCAGCCACAGCTACCAAGTGAATCTGTGTGGTACAGACTGCTACCAAGTGGGTTTATTGCCAAACACCTGTAGTCATAAATCTTTTGCAGTGGTCCCAGAGGGAACTGCACAGGTTTCCGCCTAACACTCGTGTACAGCGGTGGGATTTGTATCGAGTATACAGTTTAGAGTGCTTTTCGACACTTTAGGATAACTAACCACAAAGCTTAGCACTAAAAAGCAACTTTCAAAAACATGTCTACTATGGAAGTTTACAGTAAAAAATCCTTGTCAGGTGAAAATACTGAGAGTTTACAAGCCCTCTGTAGACAAGAGAACCTTACTGTAAAGGGCAAGAAGTTAGAACTAATAGCGAGGTTGCTGGCGAACCAAAGTCTGGGTACTGTTTCAGTGCAGCCAACAAGGACTTCCCCACGGTTGTCCAAAGTTACACCCGTAACTCCACCTCCAGCTGAGGCTGAGAGGGAGGTACAACCCTGTGTGGTAGAATTAGACTCTGAGGAAGAGCTAATGGAAGGCCATGAACTCATTGGAGATCTGGATCCTGTTGACCATCCTGAGCTGCAGTCTTTACTGGTAGAAGGTGGACCCAGCAGGGCAGACTTCAGTAAGGGACAGAGAGAATGTCCAACTCTGGAAGGTCTTCGCCACCAGGCTGAAGCTCAGGCTGAAGGGCAAGAGCCTGGGAAATACAGGTTGCACTGGGACGATGGCCTCTTCTACAGTGAACCGACCGAGTCTGCACCTGGAGACTACAAACGGCTTGTAGTACCCCAAGAGAACAGACCACAGTTCTTGCAGTTAGCCCACGAGATTCCTTTGGCTGGTCACTTGAGTTTCAAGAAGACTAAGTAAAGGCTCTCTCTCTACTTCAATTGGCCAAAGAGGGGGCCGAAGTAAAAAAACACTGCAGGAGCTGCCACACCTGCCAGACCTCTGGTAAGGTTGGCTCCAAGGATGTGGCACCTTTAGTGCCTCTCCCAGTTGTGGGAGTCCCATTTGAGAGATTAGGGATTGACATTGTTGGTCCCCTTGATCCTCCAACCTCCTCAGGTAACAGGTTTATACTTGTTGTAGTAGACCATGCTACTAGGTATCCTGAGGCAATTCCTATGAGCACTGTTACAGCTCCGGCTGTGGCTAAGGCCCTCCTTGGTATTTTTACCAGGGTCGGGTTTCCTAAGGAAGTAATCTCTGACAGGGGGTCAAACTTTATGTCCCAATACATGAAAAACATGTGGAGTTACTTACAAGTTCTCAACGCTTACCACCCACAAACCAATGGGTTGGTAGAACGGTTCAACCGAACAATGAAGAGCATGATAGGTGCTTTAGAGGAACCCCTTAAGCGTAAGTGGGACCTTTACTGCCATGCCTTCTCTTTGCTTATAGAGAAGTCCCTCAGGAGGGTGTAGGGTATTCTCCCTTCGAACTTCTCTATGGTCATCCCGTCAGAGGTCCATTGGCCCTGATTAAGGAGGGGTTGGAGAGTGCTCCTTCCCCCAAGCTAGTCAGAGTGACTGACTACGTGATAGGTCTCCGGAGGAGAATGTCGCACATGTTGACAGAAGCAAGCGATAACTTGAAAGCTGGACAAGCATTGGTCAAGCACTGGCACGATCAAAAGGCTAACATGGTTCAGTTCGCTCAAGACCAGTTCGTTCTTGTTATGATCCCAACAAGGCAGAGGGCCTTGCAAGACAAATGGATGGGACCCTTCAGAGTTGTGGGTAAACTCGGAGAGGTTAACTATCTGGTGGACTTGGGCAATCCCAAGGAGGCTCCGACAGTCTTCCACACCAACCGACTCAAAGCGTATGTCTCAAGACCTGCTGTAGGAGCGTTGCTTCTAGCATCATCCGAGGAAGAAGAATCGAGTGAAGCTCTTCCGGACCTCCTCAAAGGCTTACCTTTGGACAAAAAAATTGAAGGAGTAAATCTCTCTTCAAATCTGACACGCGAGCAACAAGAAGAGTGCAAATCTATGTTGAATCAGTTTGCCTCTCTGTTCTCGCTCTCACCAGGCTTGACCCCTTGGGGCCAGCATGACATACTCACTGGTGACTGTCTGCCAGTCAAAAGCAGAGGATACCGAATGTCAGAAAACGTACGAACCCACATCAAAGGTGAGGTCAGCAAGATGCTCGATCTTGGGGTAATAGAGCCCTCTACTAGTCCATGGTCTAGTCCAGTTGTGTTAATACCAAAGGCCGGATCTAAAGAGCTTAGATTCTGCGTGGATTATAGAGCTCTTAATGCAGTCACCAAGACTGATGCCCACCCTTTGCCCAGAACAGATGAGTTGGTGGATAAACTTGGCGCGGCCAAGTTCCTCAGCACATTTGACTTGACGTCAGGTTATTGGCAAATAGCCCTGACAGACAATGCCAAGGAGAGAACTGCATTTTCTACCCCCGTTGGCTTATACCAGTTTAAGGTAATGCCTTTCGGACTGAAGAATGCACCTGCTACATTTCAACGGATGGTAAACCAGGTTCTGAATGGGATGGAGGACTTCTGCATGGCATACTTGGATGACATAGCAGTGTTCAGCAATTCCTGGGAAGAACATGTAACCCACCTGAGAGATGTTTTGCAGGCTCTTGGACAAGCCAATCATACCATAAAGGCGAGTAAATGCCAAATTGGACAGAGTAAGGTAGTCTATCTTGGACATGAGGTAGGAGGTGGAGAAATAAGGCCTTTGCTCAGTAAGATTGAAGCTGTGCAAAATTGGACAACACCTACTACTCAAACCCAAGTGAGAGCCTTACTAGGCCTCACTGAGTATTACAGGAATTTCATCGAGAACTATGGGACCACAGCTTCTCCACTGAATGTCATCTCCTCGCCCAAATTTCCTAAAAAGGTTAGATGGAACGAGGAGTGCAATCAGGCTTTTGAAAACCTGAAAAAGGCTCTTTGCCAAGCCCCAGTACTCAGAACTCCTGATTACCGCCAACACTTCATTGTGCAGACAGATGCTTCAAATGTAGGAATAGCTGCCATACTCAGTCAACTGAATGGGAAAGGTAGGGAGCACCCCGTTTGCTTCATCAGCCGCAAGCTGAAGGATCCTGAAACTAGGTGGGCAACAATCGAAAGAGAGTGCTTTGCTATCGTGTGGGCTCTGAAGAAGTTTAGGCCGTACTTGTATGGTTCTACTTTCGTCATTCAGACTGACAACCAACCCTTGAGATGGTTAATGCAAATGAAAGGGGAAAACCCAAAACTATTGAGATGGTCGATCTGCCTGCAAGGGTTTGATTTCACCATTGAGCACAGGTCAGGGTGTCACCACCAAAATGCTGATGGTCTCTCTAGGATGTATGTCATCAACTGTGCCTTAGTCTTGGGGTGGGGGGGCGAGTGTTAGGGAGAATTCTCTGTTTAGGCTGAATTTCCTAACCTAGTGAGTCCCCCAGCAGCTTTGCTGGATTTCTGGAGTTTGTTTTTTTCCATCCTGCCAAGAGTGAGACTCTTTTCTCCCACTCTTGGACATGAATGTGTGTAATTCCTTGGAATGTCAATGTGTTCGATGGGCTATGGGGTCTTTTACTCCATAGGGTCTCATATGTTTTTCTATGTGTGTTACACCGCACCCTACGTGCCGTAGCACTGGGGCGTCCTAGCGGACCTCCATCATATACTCCATACCCGGGGACTGACTACTGTTTCCCCGGGCACGTAAAGTCACCATTGGCTTTACTAGACCTAAATTTACTAACAGAACTAGTACCAACCATCCTATTGTGGACGTACTAGTAGGGATAATTCGATTACTCCTGGGTCTGTTATTCGAGGGGGCACTATCCCGTCCCCCCTCGTCGAGTTTTGGCTGGTGGCAGTGGAAACTACTTGTTATATTCGACCCCGAATATAACCCTATGGGATTCGTCCCATTGTTGGAGATTAATACTTTTTCTCGTTAATCTCTAACATACCACTGGTTTACTTATCTTAAATAAGTCTATCGAGTGGTATTTTCTGCCACAACTCGGTTTTTAAAATGGCGTCTGTGTTAGTCTCTGTGACTCCTAAACCAAAGGTTGAGCTCTTTGTTCCACTTTTGGCGGGCCTCTACGCAGAAACCCTCCAAAGTGGTGCCATTCTGTCTGGGTTACCACAGGGTTGTATGAGGGGGTTTAGGCACCCTGGACTGAGTTGCCTTGCCAACTCCAGTCGCACTCTGGTGTGATTGGCCCAAGTGGTGAGCCACCCCGCTCACCACTTAGCATGTTTTGATTGACAGCTAGGCTGAATGAATGGAGGTTTTCTGCATAAAAGCAGGGCTTTTGGGACTGGATCTGGAGAAGTCGCCACAGGACCTAAGAATCCGACGAGGGTAAAGCTGAGCCGATCTGCAACGACGACACCTTCGGTGGAGCCCTGCTGAACCGACTCACCACTTCCCGACGACAGAGGAGATCTCCCTGCCGGAGAGGCTCTTCCCCTCACTGGTGGGAACAACCAGCCCCGTTTGCTTTTTCTTCGCTTCAGGACGCAGTGGTCGAATTGCCCGTGCAGAGCACAGCGGCAACCGGATAGCCACTACCCCTGCACCGCGACCAAAATGTGGTGCCTTGTGACGGAGCACTCCGCGGCTGGTCTCTTCCCTGGTGGTGCACCGGACTTCACTTTTCTTCGATGACGAGATCATCTCTTCTCTTGGCAAAGACCCGACGTGCATCCACCACCAGGACCAACTGCCCCCGCCGGAGCTGTCTCTCCACAAACAATTTACTGTGTCCGCCTGGCTTCCCTTGTTGCCGGATACAGTGAGGTGTCTTAATCCTCGCCTCTCCATAGGGTCGCCTCCAAGATTCTACAACGTTTGGTTCTGAACTGATCCAATCTGCCTATAACAATTTGCGACAAGGACTCGAAGCGCATTTCCACTAAGATACTTTTTTGGGACATATCGCCTTACCTCTCTCCGAGTGGGACTGGCCTCTGAACTTTGGAATCTACAGTGGCTCCTGTCTTCTTGCCTTGCATATGTTCTTACAAGCATTGGTATCGAGTTGATTTCTTAACCCACCTTTTCTCTCCTGTCCTAACGAATACTAGAGTACCATCTAGGTTAAAGCATACACCTCTGTCTGCAAATAAGTGATGCCGTTGAACCTAGACTTGTCGAACTATTGTTAGGGGGATTGATATTTTTCGTATAGTAATTTTGTTTGAAATCGTTTGCCGTATTGAGTGCCAGAGTGTTTTCTATAGATGTGTTCTTATAAATAAATAACTATATATCTTTACACCGAAGCCTTGTTGCGTGTTTGCTTGTCTTACTGTGTAGAATTGCCCTATTTTGTATACTCCACATACTGCTTAACTCTTCTTGAGAGAAGTCTGACTGCTCAGCCACAGCTACCAAGTGAATCTGTGTGGTACAGACTGCTACCAAGTGGGTTTACTGCCAAACACCTGTAGGCCTAAATCTTTTGCAGTGGTCCCAGAGGGAACTGCACAGGTTTCTGCCTAACACTGGTGTACAGCGGTGGGATTTGCATCGAGTATACAGTTTAGAGTGCTTTTCGACACTTTAGGATAACTAACCACAAAGCTTAGCACTAAAAAGCAACTTCAAAAACATGTCTACTATGGAAGTTTACAGTCAAGAATCCTTGTCAGGTGAAAATACTGAGAGTTTACAAGCCCTCTGTAGACAAGAGAACCTTACTGTAAAGGGCAAGAAGTTAGAACTAATAGCGAGGTTGCTGGCGAACCAAAGTCTGGGTACTGGTTCAGAGGAACCAACTTCTCCAGCAAATGTAGATAACAGTAATGGTGTTGATCTAAATCATAGTTCTGATGATAGTTATGAAGAGGCTGAAGAGGAAGGAGAGGCTAACGAAACTGTCTCCCCTGCTCCTTTACCTGCCTTACCAGCTGTACCTACGGGGCCCATACCAGGTCCCACATGTAACCCTGCTCATTTTGAACTTGAAAAAATGAAGCTCGAATTAGAATACAAACGGTTCTTGGCTCAATCTGAACGAAACCAAGAGCTCGATTTCAGATGGATGAATGCCCAGGCTGAGCAGAAGCAAGCTGAGTTGAGGCTCAGAGAAATAGAACTTAATCACGAGTTAGAGATGAAAAGTTGTCTGTGGAAAATGCTTCTCTCTCCTCTGGTTCCTCTAGAAGCTCCGGTCCCAAAAGACCCCGGATGCCGAAAGAATTAGTGGGTATGTATGAACCGAGATTGGATGTGTTGGATTGGTTAAAACTGTTTGAGTACAATCATGGGCTCCAGGACATCACCGGGAATGATTTACTTCCCTGGTTGTTCTCTAGGCTCCCCCATGTTGCGACTGATGTGGTAATGGAGTTGGGGGAGGCGGATAAGACGGATTACGAAAGTGTGAAACTAGCTTTGATTGCTAGATTCGGGAAGACCCCTTCCCAGTATCTTAAGAGGTTTAGAACCCTCAAAAAGCATGATGGTACCCCTTGGGCTACCTGGGTTAGTGAAGGGTTGAAAAACTTAGAGGGATGGATTAAGGGTTACAAAGTGAACACTTATGAGGGTATGGAGAATCTTTTTATGTTGGAGTCTATTTATGATGCCTGTTCTCCTGAGCTCAGACAGCACTTGGCTGATTGGAAGGAATTGGATTCCCAGAAGCTAGCTAAGGCTGCTGACTTATGGGTTGCCAACAGGGCTACTCATAAGGATTCTGGAGCAACTCCGAAAAAGAATGAGGGAAAACAGCATAAAAAAGACTCAAAAGAGAATTCGAATAACTCAAATTACAAAGAGGGCCCCAAACAAAACCAGAAGGGTAAGCCACAGGTAAAACTGCAGCACAATAGTGTGTCTTCTGGTGCCAAACAGGAAGGAGGCCAGAACAAGCCACCATTCCAGAAAGCATTTGGTAAATGCTTTGTTTGTGGCTCGACTGACCACGTGAAAGGAGATCCCAGATGTAAGGGTAAACCTTTGGGGGTCCAGCTTCTCTCCTTAGCCTTCGCTCCAGAGGAGGAAGTCCAAAAGGCAAATGGAAACTTTCTACTGCTAGCTGATGAACCCATTGGAGTCTCAGCCAGCATTTCTTTAGTATCTCTGGGGTTGTGGGAACAAAAGAATTTAGATGTCTATAATTCTATCCCCGATAATACTAAAGAGTATTATAAGGACAGTGTCCAGGTGAATGGTCAGGAGACTCCTGCCATTAGGGACACTGGGGCCAGCATAACTGTGGTGGATAAATCGTTTTTTCAGGCTGAGGATGTTGCTAAGGCACCCAAACGCCTCAGCGAGTTAGCTGGAGGACCTGTGCAGATGCTACCCCAATTACCAGTTCTCATCCAGTGTAACATCATGACTGTGAAGATACCTGTCAGCATACAGAGTGAGGTACCAGGACGCGTTCTGTTCGGTAACGATTTAAAAACTCTCGGAGTTGTATCACACACCCCCAGACCTCCTAGTAAATGGTTACAGGAGCTAACCAGACCTGCAAGAGAGAGGACCATGCGCGGTACTCTCCAGGAGATGATGAAGACAGAAATCACTCCTGCTCCACTGGAATTGTTGGCCACAGTCTCGAAGAAATCAGAAGCGAAAGGGAAACCTAAGACTTCTACCCCGAAACCCGCAGCCAACATTTCAGTGCAGCCAACAAGGACTTCCCCGCGGTTGTCCAAAGTTACACCGTAACTCCACCTCCAGCTGAGGCTGAGAGGGAGGTACAACCCTGTGTGGTAGAATTAGACTCCGAGGGAGAGCTAATGGAAGGCCAGGAACTCATTGGAGATCTGGATCCTGTTGACCATCCTGAGCTGCAGTCTTTACTGGTAGAAGGTGGACCCAGCAGGGCAGACTTCAGTAAGGGACAGAGAGAATGTCCAACTCTGGAAGGTCTTCGCCACCAGGCAGAAGCTCAGGCTGAAGGGCAAGAGCCTGGGAAATACAGGTTGCACTGGGACGATGGCCTCTTCTACAGTGAACCAACCGAGTCTGCACCTGGAGACTACAAACGGCTTGTAGTACCCCAAGAGAACAGACCACAGTTCTTGCAGTTAGCCCACGAGATTCCTTTGGCTGGTCACTTGAGTTTCAAGAAGACTAAGGAAAGGCTCTCTCTCTACTTCAATTGGCCAAAGATGGGGCCGAAGTAGAAAAACACTGCAGGAGCTGCCACACCTGCCAGACCTCTGGTAAGGTTGGCTCCAAGAATGTGGCACCTTTAGTGCCTCTCCCAGTTGTGTTAGTCCCATTTGAGAGAGTAGGGATTGACATTGTTGGTCCCCTTGATCCTCCAACCTCCTCAGGTAACAGGTTTATACTTGTTGTAGTAGACCATGCTACTAGGTATCCTGAGGCAATTCCTATGAGGACTGTTACAGCTCCGGCTGTGGCTAAGGCCCTCCTTGGTATTTTTACCTGGGTCGGGTTTCCTAAGGAAGTAATCTCTGACAAGGGGTCAAACTTTATGTCCCACTACATGAAAGCCATGTGGAAAACCTGTGGAGTTACTTACAAGTTCTCAACGGCTTACCACCCACAAACCAATGGGTTGGTAGAACGGTTCAACCGAACCATGAAGAGCATGATAGGTGCTTTAGAGGAACCCCTTAAGCGTAAGTGAGAGCTTCTTCTGCCATGCCTTCTCTTTGCTTATAGAGAAGTCCCTCAGGAGGGAGTAGGTTATTCTCCCTTCGAACTTCTCTATGGTCATCCCATCAGAGGTCCATTGGCCCTGATTAAGGAGGGGTTGGAGAGTGCTCCTTCCCCCAAGCCAGTCAGAGTGACTGACTACATGATAGGTCTCCGGAGGAGAATGTCGCACATGATGACAGAAGCAAGTGATAACTTGAAAGCTGGACAAGCATTGGTCAAGCACTGGCACGATCAAAAGGCTAACATGGTTGAGTTCGCTCAAGACCAGCTGGTTCTCGTTATGATCCCAACAAGGCAGAGGGCCTTGCAAGACAAATGGATGGGACCCTTCAGAGTTGTGGGTACACTCGGACAGGTTAACTATCTGGTGGACTTGGGCAATCCCAAGGAGGCTCCGACAGTCTTCCACACCAACCGACTCAAAGCGTATGTCTCAAGACCTGCTGTAGGAGCGTTGCTTCTAGCATCATCCGAGGAAGAAGAATCGAGTGAAGCTCTTCCGGATCTCCTCAGAGGCTTACTTTTGGACAAAAAAATTGAAGGAGTAAATCTCTCTTCAAATCTGACACCCGAGCAACAAGAAGAGTGCAAATCTATGTTGAATCAGTTTGCCTCTCTGTTCTCGCTCTCACCAGGCTTGACCCCTTGGGGCCAGCATGACATACTCACTGGTGACTGTCTGCCAGTCAAAAGCAGAGGATACCGAATGTCAGAAAACGTACGAACCCACATCAAAGGTGAGGTGAGCAAGATGCTCGATCTCGGGGTAATAGAGCCCTCTACTAGTCCATGGTCTAGTCCAGTTGTGTTAATACCAAAGGCCGGATCTAAAGAGCTTAGATTCTGCGTGGATTATAGAGCTCTTAATGCAGTCACCAAGACTGATGCCCACCCTTTGCCCAGAACAGATGAGTTGTTGGATAAACTTGGCGCCGCCAAGTTCCTCAGCACATTTGACTTGACATCAGGTTATTGGCAAATAGTCCTGACAGACCATGCCAAGGAGAAAACTGCATTTTCTACCCCCGTTGGCTTATACCAGTTTAAGGTAATGCCTTTCGGACTGAAGAATGCACCTGCTACATTTCAACGGATTGTGAACCAGGTTCTGAATGGGATGGAGGACTTCTGCATGGCATACTTGGATGACATAGCAGTGTTCAACAATTCCTGGGAATAACATATAACCCACCTTAGAGATGTTTTGCAGGCTCTTGGACAAGCCAATCTGACCATAAAGGCGAGTAAATGCCAAATTGGACAGAGTAAGGTAGTCTATCTTGGACATGAGGTAGGAGGTGGAGAAATAAGGCCTTTGCTCAGTAAGATTGAAGCTGTGCAAAATTGGACAACACCTACTACTCAAACCCAAGTGAGAGCCTTCCTAGGCCTCACTGGGTATTACAGGAATTTCATCGAGAACTATGGGACCATAGCTTCTCCACTGAATGTCATCTCCTCGCCCAAATTTCCTAAAAAGGTTAGATGGAACGAGGAGTGCAATCAGGCTTTTGAAAACCTGAAAAAGGCTCTTTGCCAAGCCCCAGTACTCAGAGCTCCTGATTACCGCCAACACTTCATTGTGCAGACAGATGTTTCAAATGTAGGAATAGGTGCCGTACTCAGTCAACTGGATGGGAAGGGTAGGGAGCACCCCGTTTGCTTCATCAGCCGCAAGCTGAAGGATCCTGAAACAAGGTGGGCAACAATCGAAAGAGAGTGCTTTGCTATCGTGTGGGCTCTGAAGAAGTTTAGGCCGTACTTGTATGGTTCTACTTTCGTCATTCAGACTGACCACCAACCCTTGAGATGGTTAATGCAAATGAAAGGGGAAAACCCAAAACTATTGAGATGGTCGATCTGCCTGCAAGGGTTTGATTTCACCATTGAGCACAGGTCAGGGTGTCACCACCAAAATGCTGATGGTCTCTCTAGGATGTATGTCATCAACTAGAGGTATGAGATTCATCCAGGAGTGGATTAAATCCTCCTGTGCCTTAGTCTTGGGGGGGGGGGGCGAGTGTTAGGGAGAATTCTCTGTTTAGGCTGAATTTCCTAACCTAGTGAGTCCCCCAGCAGCTTTGCTGGATTTCTGGAGTTTGTTTTTTTCCATCCTGCCAAGAGTGAGACTCTTTTCTCCCACTCTTGGACATGAATGTGTGTAATTCCTTGGAATGTCAATGTGTTCGATGGGCTATGGGGTCTTTTACTCCATAGGGTCTCATATGTTTTTCTATGTGTGTTACACCGCACCCTCCGTGCCTGACTACTGTCTCCCCGGGCACGTAAAGTCACCATTGGCTTTACTAGACCTAAATTTACTAACAGAACTAGTACCAACCATCCTATTGTGGATGTACTAGTAGGGGTAATTCTGACTGCTAAGCCACATCTACCAAGTGAATCTGTGTGGTACAGACTGCTACCAAGTGGGTTTACTGCCAAACACCTGTAGTCCTAAATCTTTTGCAGTGGTCCCAGAGGGAACTGCACAGGTTTCCGCCTAACAGCCTTGCATTGCCAGAATACAGGAAGTAATTCGGGAATTACTCACATTTCCGGCCCGGATTCTGTCACTTTGGAGGTATTGCAGAGGCTGGTGTGGAGTCTCCACTATGATGTGTTCCCCCTGGATAAATGGGCGGTAATTCTTCAATGCCCACACCGTTGCCAGGAGTGCCTTCTCACAATCGTTGAATTTTTCCTCCACAGAGGATAAAGTTTTGCTTGCATAGGAGATTACTTTATTGACCTTGTCATGCTTTTGGTATAATACTGCCGTCAAGCACGTATGAGAGAACCCTGTCTCCAGGAAGAACTCCAAGTTTCTGACAGGGTAAGCTGGGCAAGGCGCTTGTGAGAGGCTTCTCTTGAGTTGTCCTACTGCCTCGAATTGTTCTGGACCCCATTCCCACTTGACCCCCCCTTCAAGAGATGCATCAGGGGTCTAGTGATCTCTGCGTAGCCCTCAATGAACTTTCTGCTGTAATTAGTCAGTCCAAGGAGGCTCCTTGGTTCCCGCAGAGTTGTGGGATCCTTCAGTTTCTGTAGTGCTTCCACTTTCTTTTCCTGGGGACAGAGACCCTGAGGAGTAATCTGATGCCCCAAGAAATTAACACGGGTTCTACACCACTGTGCTTTCTGAAAGGAAAGTTTTTCTCCGGCGGCCCTCAACTGTGTCAGAACATAATGGATCTCCGCTATGTGTTCCTCCACAGATGAAATTTTGATGAGGACATCATCTACATAAGCCATGTTACCCCTCGCACCCAGGTCGGGCATCGCCTTATATAGGAAAATGTTGAATTAATTGCTGGTGTTGAGGTATCCGAAGGGAGTCCGGGTCCATGTGTACTGCTGGCCCCCAAAGGTAAAAGCCAGTTTGTATTGGTCCTCCCTACTGACAGGCACGGTCCAGTATCCATTGGTCAGGTCTATTGCTGTGAATACCTGTGACCCCTGAATCTGGGCCAGCCCTTGGTCAATGTAGGGCAGAGGCCATCGGGAAGTATGGACCCGTTTGTTGAGCTCCCTAAGGTCGGCGCAGAGTCTCCACTGGCCGTTTGGCTTCAATATTCCCAGCACCGGATTATTGAAGGTGCTGTGTACTGGACAGATTATTCCCCGGGACTCAAGGTTCTTAATTATTTCAGTAAGGGACTCCATGGATGCGAGAGGCAAACTATATTGCTTCACAAACACTGGAGTCATTCCAGAGTCTGTGGGAATTGTTGTGGTGTGGATGTCGGTGCGACCACAGTCATATGAGTCTACCGCAAAGAGATCTTGGAAATCCAAGAACACTTGTTTCAACTTTTGCTTCTGTTCCAGAGTCACACAGGCATCATCTAGGTTGACTCTCTCTTCCACCATCTGCCTGAAGCCTGGAAAGACTTCTGGTTTTGCTATCTCAGCGGCCTCCTCCAGCTGGGTGGAGAAGTCCGTGCTCAGAGTGCTGATTTGGACTGGAGGCTTCAGGTGGGAAAAGCAGCCCTCATGGACCTGGAAAATCACCTCATCCTTCCTGAAGTCACAAGTCACATCTTCGTTACCATAAGGGCAAGAAGTGTACACCAGGAGGTTCCCCCCATGCCAGGTGAAAATCCTGTCTGGTGTTGTATTGTCCTCACTGTCACTGTCAAAACAGTCCTTGGGGATTGGTCCTAACAGTTCATTTCCTAAATCAATGGAGAAATGTCGGTCATCAACCGCCATTCCAATGATGGTGCCTGCGGCTAGAGTAATATTCTGTAAGTCGCTGTTATCCACCTCTATTGGAATGGTGTCATGTTCTATGTTGCCTAATGGTGTTGGGTTTACCCCTAACCCTTGCTGTTGGAGAGAAGCATTTAGATGAATGTAAGCATCAGGGTTTTTCAATTTTTGTCCTCTTTTAACTTTCACTTCCAGGGAGAATTGTCGGGTCCGTTCCGGGATGGTGACTTCCTCTTTAAGCTGAATTTCAACTGCATAAGGTAGCAGTTGAGCTGACCTAAATGCTTTTTCCGGATCATCAAAGCCCATGGGATTATCCGCTAATCGGGAACAAGCTTTGAAGGTTATTAGGTCCAAACTAATGGCAAAGCGATTGAGACTGTCACTGCCTAAGTAAAAGGCGGCAGTGACGTCTCGCACGACCCAACAATTATGGACTATGCTCTTGTTGCTAATGGAGATTTTGAGTATACACCTGCTTGGCAGGAGATGTTTGGAATTGGGTGTTTCCAGATCCATTTCCCATTTGTCTATCAGTTTGAATGTGGGAATGGCTGGATTTTTTGGGAGTTGGTGGAACATGGCTTCGCTGATGAAGCTCTTACCGTTGTTCACACACACTCGAGCGAGACCAGAGTCCTTCCCATCATTTAACTGAACAGGGATGAACAACTGATCTCCAAATTGCTGAATATCAGCCAGGCTCTGAGCTGATTTCACATCTTTCTGGACTATAGGAGTGGGAGTGTCTGATTGTGGATTGGTAAAGATTTTCAGAGTGTTTCCTTCCAGTGTGGAATACCACCTTAAACTGGAAGGAAAGTTGATTTTCAGAAATAGAGAGGACCCCCCATTACCAGTGTGTTGTCCTACTGCTATTACTGTCACGTCTGGAATCTGGTTGTTCTGGAAGTGAAATTCTACTTGGTCAGATTTTTGTTCAACCATGTGGCAGGTGCCATTTAAACTAACATGGTTGACACTCTGTTTTAATTTTATTGGTCGGCTAGTGTGGGTCCAGAGGACCTTGTTTACACAATCTATTAGGGGTGACAACCTTCTCAGGAGGTCGTTCCCTAGTAAACAAGGGGTGCCCTCTGGAGTCACTACTATGACCGGGTGTTTCACCTTGTGTCGTCCAATTTTAATGTCCAAGTCTGCAGTCCCTTCGACAGGAATTTCCTTCCCGTCAAAGTTCTGCAGTTGTCCAGGAAGAGAGGTGAGAGGGATACGGTAATTCTCCCCCTTCCTGCATTTAGTTCATCAAAGGCCCTTTTGGACAAAAGGGTAGCTTGGGATCCAGTGTCCACCAGTGCCAAAATTGTACCCTGCCCCTGTACTTGTACCGGGGCATAGTATCTTCCCTCCTTCTCCTCAAGGGGGCACAGATAATGCACATTTTTGGACAACTGGTGGGCTAATTTTCTGGTTTTGGACATGGCGAGAGAAGAGATTTGGGCAGAATTCTGTGAAGAGCCTGGGGAATCTGAAAGAAAAAGTTGGCAACTGGAGATCAGAGCCATTGTGGGTTCCCCTGGTTCCGGTTCTGGGCCCCCCCCCTTTTTGGAGGCAGTCCCCAGGATGGGTTTGAACCAGGGGATTTCAGTATTGTGGGTTCTGGGATGAGATGATGGGCGGCGGTAGCTCGGTCTCCATATCTTCCCAGTCTGGATTGGAATCCCTTGGGACCCATTTTTCTTTGGGAGGAATTCCCCCATCTCTAAAGAGAAGATCCTTTCCCCAGGATCCTCTGAGGATCCCTCTCCCTCAAATTGGAAGATCTGTACCTCCTCCACAAAATGGGTCTGTTTGGGTCCTTTGTTTCTCCTACCTCCTCTTTGCTCTTTGGGTGGCAGACTTTCAGGGGTCGGAGATTTTGTTTCCGGTTCCTGGTTTTCCAGGGGCTGTTTACAAGTTGGGAAGGAAGCTTCCTCCAAGGATTTACACCCCCCTTCCCCTTGTGCCTCCTCCCTGGGAACTGGTGGGTTATCGGGGTGCTGCCCCGTCATTGTTGTGGAGCACCAGGTCCAGAGTTTGGGGCATTCTGCGGTGGCATGCTCATCTGAGGGTTCTGTTGAGCCCTCAGTATGTGACCCAGATCCCGTGCCATATTTTGGACCTGGCGTTCTAACTGGGAAACCCGCTCAGGCTGATACGGGGCTCTATTTTCTCCCCTGGGCTGATCCCGGGAAGGGTAGCTATCCCTTCTCTGGTAAAACCCTGGATTGGGAAGATTTGGGTACCCCTCCACCCTTGGCCTCCCCGCTCCCGGATTAGGTTGTCTGGGCTCAGGGAATTGGGGAAAGAAGGATGGATGATTTTGGGGCTGGAAATTGGGTGGATACCTGGGGAAAAAGTTCTGCCCAGGATTTGGTGAATTTCTGCCCTCCTGGGGGACGTTAGGAGGGAGGTTCCCTGGGTCAGGTGTTTGGCTGGATCCCCCCCCTTGGGCTGGAGGAGTCCACACATAACCCAGGATGGGTCGGTTTCCCTTGTAGCGGGGACTTACATAATCAGGGGGGCGGGGGACCCCATTTGTGGGACTACCTCCTCGACTCCCTGTCTGTGACTGACCCGAGGGCCTTCTGGGCTCGGTATTATTAGGGGCAGGTAGGTTTTTAGGTCCCCCCATTTCCAAATCCAAAACGGGGGTGACCTTTACCTCTGCCACCTTGGCAGCAGCAGGGATGCTGTTGGTTTTGGGGTTTTTCAGCGCATTATTTTTATTTTCGATGGGCTTCTGCACCTCATAGATCTGGGTAGCCTGTTCAATGACCGAGTCTAAAGATCTTTTCTCATGAAAATCTCTCACGAGCTGGGTCTTTATGTATTTGGGTAAGGCATGGAAAAACGTATTGATAAATTCTCTGCTATCTGTGCGCACCCTTCTAGTGGTCTGTGCAAAAGCACGCTTTAATTCTTGCACAAACTCTTGTGGGCCGTGATCCTCCCCACATTGCAAATTGTAGCCTGCCTTGCGAGCCTCTTGAGGATTTCTGTGCACAGAAAAATGTTTCAAGATGGCCGCCCTGCATGTGGACCTGCAAAGAAACTGGAGTATTCTGGTGAGAAGGTCCATTTGACGTACTGGATGCAGCTACTGCTGTCCTTCAAATGGAAAGTCTCCATCATTTGCTCATAGAGCTCCAAGTATTCCCAAACCGAATACTTGGCGTTCTTATGATAAGGCGTGATGACACTCCTTATTGCCTTTATTTGTTTCAATGGGTCCTTAAGCAAGGCCCTTTTTGCCTTATTGGCCTTTTTGGTTCGGGTAACCCTGGTCCATTCATCCTCTGACTCACGGTCACCTTATACACATTGGACGTCCCTCTTGGTCATGGTCAGTAACCAGATTGAGCACATCCTGACCTTATGCCATGACTCGGACATCTGGCCACTGCCCATGGTCACAGGCTATATATACCTCAGTCACCAAAGGTATATTCGTATTTTTTATACCTACATTATGACACATTTGCAAAACCATGCTTTCAGGTCCGTTCCAATGCTCCTTACACAAGTTTGCTGCAAATCCGCCCATGTTTTATTTTGTCAAAAGTGTCAAAATGTACATACATACAATAGTCAATAACAGCCCCCACTTTACAAAATCCATTCAGACTTTGCACAATCATTCAAGGTTGGGTCTTTAATCTTCCTGAAAACCTTTGTCCACATTCGTCAAATGGCTACAAAAATATAAGCCATCTAAAAAAAATTGAGACTCCCCCTCTATTTTAGCACCCTCTTGACATAATCCCACCAAACTTTGCAAAAACATTTATATCTAGATCTAAAATCTGTTTTGCAAACCTTTGTGCAGATTCGTCAAATGGCAAATTTATAAGCTTTTACAATATTTTGGGACCCCCTTTAATTTTGTTCCCTCTTGACAAAACAACAACCACACTTCCCAAAAACTGCTTTTCACCAAACCTGTAATGCACAAATAAGCATAAATGCCCCCGAACATTTCAGATGTTTGCAGACATCACAGGGCTGTCCTGGACTGTGGGCAGACATTGGGGAACAAAAACACCAGTGTTTTGGCTTTGTAAGGCCTTATCCCATCCCATCCTCATCACCACTCACCTCTGCAGCGATTGCTTAATTAGTATGACAAGTGCAATGGTGTGTATTTTAAAATGTTTTTACAGCGATGTTTGTGGACACTGGTGGATGTCCGTGAATCCAACATGGCGGGTGCTTCCAAAAATCTGAGGCACTTTACGCTTTCCACCATCCAATCAGTGCGTGCGTCTGGTGTCTGCGTACCTCACGTTGTCCCCTGGACCAATCGGAGCCCTGTCCGCAGACCGAACAGGGAAGTTATTCCATAGACCGGACACAAGTATCACTGTTTGTTTTTACCTACTTTTTGGTTGTTTAAAAAAATACTGGACGATTTACACCAAATTTACAAAATCACGCTTTCGGGACCAAGCTGCTGCTCCTGCTGCAAATTTGGTGAAAATCCATCTAGCGTTTTGGGCTGTAGGCGTGAGAAACATTCCCCCTATAACTTGGCCCCCCCTTGACGAAAGCTCACCAAAGTTCATAGGATCAATCGGATGGGGCCATATACTTCATTTTGCAAAGTTGCATGAGGATTGGTCCAGGAAGGGCAAAGCTATTGTGTAATGGCATCCATTTTGGTTAGTTTAAGCTTTTGTGTCTTCCATTTTCAGCTTAGGATGTTCGCAGCCTGGAAGTTGCTGAGCTCTTCAGAAAAACATATTTTGCAAGAAATAATTAGTTCAGTGTTTGTGCAGGCCTCAGAGCTTGAACAGCCCAGTGCAAGTAAGACATTTTATATGACTTCCCGTCTCCTAAAACTAATTGCACAGGCCTGAAAATATATGTAGCAATAATTAACGAAAGCATGACATGTTCTCTACATTCCAGGAAGGGGGTATTCTAAACAAACTACCGAGCCACAGATGTACAACAAACTTTGGTCAGGCAAAACAAAGATTAGGTATACAGGAACATCTCCTTGTGCTGGGAACAGTTTGAAGCCTGTGAAAGGTTAACTTGTGCAAACATGACACTGATGAGCAATTTATGTTTTTCACAGAAAATGTATATGTTTCTGGAAGCCATAAACGGTCTGGAAATTGACAACCTCAACAAACCAGAACTGTATATAAGGTGAGCAAACCACAATGTAAATTGCTCAATTTCTCTATGGCTGTTCTCAGCCCTAAATGAACATGGGTCCACTTGAAACAAATACACTGTTGTTAATATTTGACTTGTGAATGCTGGTCTCTTCTTTATATTTTGCAGATTATGGCTTTACATTATAAGCCACCCAAAAAGTGCTTTTCCTATGGGTTGAGCAACTTAACCATAACTACAGGAGTGCTACCACCGGCACTGTAAAACATAGTCAATAGGATTATCTCCTCCCAAGTTCTCATTGCCACTAATTGATAACACACATGCTGCACACTCAGTTATAGCTACTCATTGTATTCTCCTGACTCCAAAAATGTGTATAATTTTCTCTTCCCTAGTCACTACTGCTATTTTGCACAGCACAAACCTATTACACAGACAATTAACAACATTGCATTTTATCACCTTCCTGTATCCAATCAAAGCTAGGATGTTCTGCTCACTCCCTTCACATGCACTTTTGTAATGAGATTTGGTATTGCAATTTTCTCCTTCCCAAAGTCACAAGAGGGTGGTCTGCATTTTCCAATGTTCAACCTCTTCTTCAACTATATCTTCTTAATACTGTCTAGATCTGCCTCAACCAGAACTTACATTACAATCTATCCCTCCCTCAAATGAATCCTCCTTTAACCACAGCTAGACTGCAACATTCCACCATTTGAGTTCTGTCAGTTCTCAGAAGTAAAAATAGCATCTATACTTCAACAACTTAAACCTACCCATTGCAAGGGAGATGCCTGCTGTACCACAACTGTTAAGGGCATGTGTGAAGCAGCTCATTCTTTTGATCACCAAATGTATTCAAGAAAAGCTCTGTACCACCATGAATTAAGCAGGCATCTATTTTGCCACTAATGAAGTAACCTTCATTAAATCCTATCATCCCCTCGACATACAGGCCCAATACTAACTCACCATTTTTGTTATAAATCATGGAAAAACATCCTACATTCAAGTGCAGGCTTTCTTTTCCAAATATAACATCTTGGGTCAAAGGAAATCCGGTTTTCGTGATGCTCATGATACTGAGTCAGCACTACTAGACCTAAAGGCTTGCATTCTCCCAGATTTTTGACAAAGGCAGAACAGCTACACTGATGCTTTTGGACTTCACTGCAGCTTTAGACCTTGTTAACCATAAGCAACTGCCCACTGGGCTATTGCACTCTGCCATTTTCTTGCCAGCTGCAACCAGCCAGATGCAGCCAGATAGGCACCTTTCTCTCTGGATGGTCAGCCAGTGTATTTAGTGGTGATGGTGTGGACGAGGAATCCATGGTGGCTTGAAGAATTCCCCAGGGAGCCTGTTTATCCCCTACCCTGTTTAATCTCTTCACAAGGTGCCTATTTGAGCTGTTTGATGAGAATCAGATATCTTAAACCTATGATCAGACAATATGCAATGCTTTATACGTTTGTCAGAGGATTACTCCAAAGACTCAAAATCCATCAAAGCAACCTATTCCCTCATCCATGTCTGGATGATGGTGAATGGGCTCGCTCTGAATGGCTCAAAAACAGAACTTATTATCATGGCCACAAGACCGCACCTGAATAGGCTTAGTCCGGACTTCTGCAAATTTCAAATTTCCAGCTGCTCCATCCCTACCCTCCCCAACGTGAAGACACTAGGGTTTTTCTTGAACCAGGAGCTAAAAATGAAAGTACACACCAGCTATCTAATTTCCACCATCTCATATTATCTAAAACTCTTATCCCAACTTAGACCATGCCTTACTGATAGTAACCGAGCCACCATTGCCAGAGCTATCATAGGCGTCAAGCTGGATTATTCTTTCAGCTTGTTACAAGGCATTGTCAAAGGAGAACTGGTTTGTCTGCAGACCGTCTATAATAATGAATTTCCGGGCCGTAGAGGGCTTACAAAAAATATACACTGGTTCCTGGGAGCATCCAGAATTACCTTCCGTGTGCTGACCATCATGCACAGGTGCCTCTATGGAATTAGACCAGCATACTTATCGTACAGGCTCCTTTGGCTGTAAGCATGAAGAATGCTTTGCTCCAGCAACTCCTGTCTTCTGCGTGCCCACCAGGGCTAAACTGATGCAGGTCGCCAAAGGGTCCTTTCCCTATTCTGCACCTGAATGTTGGAATGCCCTGTAACCTGACTGGAGGTCATGCCACTCTCTTACCAGGTTTAAGCATGGCCTATAAACGCTGCTATTTAAGTAACTAATCTTGCCTCCCTCTTGATACTTGCTTGCCCACCAATCTGATCAGTTTGCAGATTTATGTTTAATGTAGTCTGTCCGCTCAGCGCTCCTATACCTTTGGGTCTTGTATCATTGCTCTATAAATAATACATTAAATAAATAAACAAATAAATGTAAGTGATTTACAATGATCATTACTGGATCATGGAAATAGATTGTGGGATCAGCGTATTGCAAGGGATTTACAAGGATCATTATTGAAATTGAGTAAAATGATCCTATATACAGTTGGTGGAATGGCACGAACTTAGATCATGTTGTATTACCCCTGAGAACCAACTGTAAATAATATACCTTTTTATCCAATTTTTCTCAGAAATGTTGGTGTTCAACAAATTATTTTAAATCTTTTCTCAGGGGAAAAGGCTGGATCTTCATGCATCCTCACACAATTAATTTACAGTGCCCATTACTGACATAGAAAGATTGCAGCCAACGCCTCATATGAGTGATTTTACAATGGCCACTAGTACCATAGATGGATTGTTGCCGCCACCTCATGCAAGAGATTTACAGTGACCATGACTGATAGGGTTAGATTGTGTTCACATCCTTATGGAAATGTAAAATGTTGCTTTACATTATTGGTGACAATGTATTTACTGGAAACGTTCAAGTATTATCCTGGATAAAAAATTGTAAATTTTTACCCTAAGCTTCTCATAAATTGGGTGTAAAATCCTTATATGTTCACATTATATAAAACATGTCTTGGAGGGAAACCCCCAAAGGCCTTTACATTGCTGTGGGAACCGTTGCAACTCTTGGTTACTCACACTAATTTGGGGGAATATTTAGTCCCCTCCAATGAGAATATTCATGAACCGTGACTGCCCGTGAATCACAGCATTGTCTGGATGATTTGACATTACATGAGAGAAACCATTGTGCATTGTATGGCTTTTTACACCTTATCTCTCACAAATTGTGCAGCAAAATGCACCATTTCAAAACATTATTTTACCAATTTTCCTTGGAGGAAACCTCCGAACACCCCTTAATTATTTGGAGATCACTCGCTATAATTTGGGGGAATGTTGGGCCCACATAAAACATTGCTCATTGATAATACTGGTGCCTGTTCAAGAGTCACTTGCCCCCCGCATTCCCACCTCCCTGGCATTAAAAGCTGCCTCTACCACTGATCCACAGTTTTTCCCAGGAGCACTATGCAAAATATGTTATTAGAGACAGGGAAACAAATGCATTGGGTGATCAGCCAACATAAGCAAAGCAAACAAAGTTTGCCAATTCATGAAGGTCTCTTAATGACAGAGGTCTCTAATTATTTTTGCACACTGAATCCATTATAGATCTCTGCACTAATTGGAACTTTCGGATTGCAATCTGTAACCTCTGGTATAAACCTAATTTCAAAGATTCTGACTTGAGCTGCAGCCTGATGAGTAGTGCTGGAATAATTGTCTCTAGCTATATGTAAAGGCAAAGAATGGGCAGAAAAGAAGTCTGGTGGTGGCCCACCAGTAAACCAGGTGGGATACCACCAGACGGTAATACTGTTACTGGTGCATGATCTGCCTGAATTAATGGCAGATTACAGGTGCCGGTAAGGGCATGTAAATCCCTATTCCATGGAGTCCTGTAGGACTACATTGGGGGATTTCCAGTATTACAGGGACCGGTAATGATGGCACTAGTAATACCAGCTGTTTTTGGCCCTGAGGTGCCTGAGTTACCTTCAGCTCTTGGCTGGAGGTAAGTCAGGCCACCCCACCAGCAAACTAGGTGTTTAGTGGTGCAGGAAAAGTGTCAGTAATGTAAATACTGTCCCTTTTCTCCCACACCGCTGACCTTGTAATGACATGTACAGATCAATTTCCAAAACTCTCAAACAGCAATAAACATTTGTTTATATCATTGTTACTATTTCCATGTTCATTATGTTAGCATTAGACGTCAAGTGTGAGTGTTCTTTGGTTACAAAAACAGAAAAACACCTTTCTTTGTACTAGCACAAATCATTGGGCTAATAGCCTTGCAGACCTTGTGAGGGGTTACTAACACTTTGTACCACTACCCTTACCCAGCTTAAAACCCAAAGGATGGCCTCTGGTAATAACTTGTAGATGGGTCATTATCCCATGATAATGACCCCTCCCTAGTTCTGTAAATTCTAATTTCATGTATTTATGTACCTAGGAGATTTAAAGAGCATGAGGAATGTCATCTCATCTCCCATTCAGAGTGCTTGTTTGCATCATGATTGACAAAAATGTGTGGTGAATTGGTGAAATCAGATACAAACTCGCCATTGTACAATGCTATCTTGCCATCTGGATTTAGGAACATCACGGTGTCCGTGATTAGTGGAGCAATGCACAGACCAAAGGGCCCCAGTGATCCTTGTTTAGCATCAAATTCTATGTTTTTCTAAAGTAATTTTGCACCGATGTCTGAAGATTAAACTGCAACTAAGTTATAAGATGACCACCAATGAAGGCTTATATGTAAAGCCATTATCTAAAAATAAAATAAAAAAAACACTTCGGATTTTCCTACTGACAAAGTAGTCATTCATTGTAAAGGTAACTGTAACACAATATTCCTCTCAAATATGTTGGTTCCCTTTGGTGTTACTTTGTCTAGAACAGATATGTCTGTATTGGCAAGATAACATTCAATTTCGCATAATGGTTTGAATGATATTATTTAATTTGCTGCCTCAAATATATGCTTTGCTGTAAATCTTGCATTAAGGAGACACTTTTTTGTGGAGGAGGGAGGGGGGAGTTGGTAGACAAATGTATGACTAGAATCTGTGGTATTATGAGAGGTTTATTACTCGTAGTTGCCGAGGTCGTTCCCACTACTAGCGCATTTGAAGCAATATTAATGGGATAAAGGTGCTATACAAACAACTACTACTGCTACATATTTTGAAAGGTTTTCATTGGCTTCTTTAGGAAGTAAATCAGTCTTTTCAATGTGTTAAACTGTTTACATCAACGAAGCACAGGCTCTCCTGACAACCAGCGTCCCTGTTGAGAAGCAGCAGCAAATTGTTGCTGGAACTGACAGTGGAACACAATAATAATGGAAATTAAGTAAGTAGACCTCATTTAATGTTAGTTACACATAATCCCAATCAGTTACATGTAAGCTATAGATCACCATTGTTGGTTATCAAGGCCTCAGACTCACCTCTCCAATTCACCTGGTGGATCTTTCCGTAAAGTCATAGGTTCATTACTGTATTTAAAGTTAGGCTTTCAATTATATTGATGTTTTTATTCAGTCACAGAAGCTATCAATGAATTATTGCCCAGAGCCTCCCTTGTGCACCAGAATCCTTTCTGTCACCCTCATTAGGAGGTGACATGTTGAAGCGGTATCATTCATTAGTCTTGATCTCCTGTTCGCTGAAGAAAGAATAGCTCAAAGATGGATGCTCATTTCCTCCCTGTGTAATTGGCTAGTTTGTGGTGCCAGCTCTCTGTAATGATACAGAATTAATCATTAGCCAGACAGCCTACCTTCAACAGATTGCTAATGAAGGTTACGTGGATTATTGTCACTTTCTGGGTCTTGTGTCATCTGTGCACCAAATATTTCCTTTGAAGCTGCTGATTCTAATTATACAGTCCCTGTTGATGGACAGTGTACATGGCAATTATGTGATACACTCTCTGCAGCGTGATCAGCAACATGATTTTATCTGCAAAATTAGTACATTACATGATGCATTTTTTTAAAGCACATTTTCATATTACATTTAACATTTCAGATTGATTTTGTAAACGTATGTACAACACTGTGAATGTTATGTCCTTTTCCTCTTGATTCTCAGATTTACTACTAACTCACTAACATTACTAACATTCACACAAACAAATAACCATGGGAATCGACAAAAGTTATACATGGCTTCAGTCAACACAATTACTTACTAGAACGAATTCTAGCAGACCTTTACAGTTATATAACCCCCCTCCCACTGTGAGCACTGCTCCCGACTGATGCAAACACGGTAACTCATGACTTTCCCGCTCTTTGAGTCCCAACCCCTTGCTGCTGCATCAGCACCCCAACATAGATATGTGCCCTGTGCTCTCGATGGCAGTAACTAATATCAAAGCTCCTACTTTGTAGCATAAATTCTATGCCTTGTGTCAGTAATCTAAACTCAAACTCCTTCTCACCACGTTAGCTCCTACAGGCAATTAGGTTTTGCAGACATTATATAATCATGGAATTAACAAACCCGTGACTTATCTATCCTGATAGCTGGCATACATCAGCTCTTCACAAAATAACAGAGCCTAAAAAATGGTTAAGGGTTCAAGGTCCTCACCTCCCCAAAAAAGGTGAACAATTACCGATACAATATAAGAAGGGTCAAAGAGCCAGGGTTCAAAAAGGATAAAAATAAGCTATTTCTTCCATTAAACATTCTATCCAGTATTTGATTCTCTGGTCAAAAGTGATCACTCCCCACTAAAGTGTATTGCTTAAGATAAAAGGTGCATAACATAATGACTGATTGCACACAGTGGGATCATGGAACTCAGTAATTCAATTGCATTTAATATATCCTTAGACTATCTCAAACTCATGTGTCCCTTTTCCCAGACCATACATCACTAACATTTCTACCAATCACAAATATTAAAAGACAGTACCAATAGGATTTGTCAGAAATTGATCACAGCCTTCTGTCAAGCAAGGAGACTGAGCAGAAAACGCACTTGTTTTCCCTGTGATCCCTCATATGGAGGAATAGGCGCATTGGTAAATCTTGCTACCGTGATCACTGACGTGTGATTAGTAGACAGATGCCCCCATTTTAAGGGCAGAGGATTATAATCACTTTTTGCACCATTTCCACTAAATTGAAGTTCTGTTACTGCGCATCTTGGCTCTATGGACTCAGAAGGTCCGAATACTGCTTTGGGTTCCCACATTGAGATCGTGAAAACAGGCGTAACTGCTCTGGGATCACACTCCAAATTCCCTGCTATCTCTCTAAGTGAGACTTCCAGCACAGAAAATTAGGGTAAATCAGAGTCCGCTGCCATTTCCCTCTATAATGATGATTCATTATGTCCAGTCTCCCCCTGAAACTCGTCCGCCATTGTAGTTGGATGACTGTTAGCAGGGGTGTTGCTAGGTCAGGAAAAGACCCGGGCTAAGCTAATGTCGGGACTAGCAGGACTCGGGGCTAGCTAGCCTTTTGGTGGTAGCTCCTAAGATTCTATCCGGGGCTACAACCAAAAGACTGGGGGTTATAGCCCCCTTAGCCTCCCCCCTAGCAGCGCCTCTGACTATTAGTATCACATCAACAACTAAGCGCAGGGTGTTTTGGGCACCTCCCTCACATCCTGTCCACCCCAGACACTCAGGCGCCAGAGGAGGGCTTCAGCACTGAAGCCCGTCAAAGACCAATGAACAAAGGGACCAAACCTGGTTGGCGCACAGAGAAAAACACAAGAAGGACTTTTGATAAAAGAAATGGCGAAAAAAGATGACGGGAGTCTGTTTTTACAGACAGGTCTGGGGCGCCATATTGAAAAACATGGCTGACCCGATTTTTTGCTACCGTTGTTAGCGGTCAGGAAACATCATGGTAGTTTGATCTAAACCACTGCCACCAGCCATTTAAAGTAGGAAAAGGTAACATTTGACTGTTACATGAGTGTTTTGACTCAGTGGAATCTAGGCAACCCCTCCAGCACTCTACAGTAAGATAGTGTGTGCTGGGTCTGTAAATTTAAAGAGACTAGTAAAGTCAATTTAACTTTACATGCTCTGGGAGACAGTAGTCAGTCCCAGAGAAGGTATTTAAAAGACATCCCTGTGCCACTGCACTGAAGGTGCTGTGTGACACACAAGAAAACACTCCATAACCAAAGAACACAAAAGTAAAACACAATGAAAATGAAAAGTTCAAAGTCAAAAAATAGAACAAAAGAGCTGTATGACTCTA
The DNA here is from genome assembly GCF_040938575.1 of Ambystoma mexicanum. Classification (NCBI taxonomy): domain Eukaryota; kingdom Metazoa; phylum Chordata; class Amphibia; order Caudata; family Ambystomatidae; genus Ambystoma; species Ambystoma mexicanum. The sequence goes on along the minus strand of NC_090935.1, from coordinate 1,076,752,676 downwards.
AGGTATAGGGAATTTAGCACTTGGGAGAGAAATCCCCCTAACAGTTAGCATCAGTTTTGTTAGAGGTAGGCCATTTTTCTATATTTTTTCCAATATGACATGCGTAGACAGAATGGAAGAGGAGGGTAAGAAAGCTGAATGGGAAGACAGAAAGGCATACATGTCTGAAAAGTAGACCAAATTCCAAGTTTAGGAAGGGGTCATTTGCGCAGGTCAGGCAAACCGAATCATGGAATTGGGCGTAAAAATGGAGCAAGGGTCACAAGCCGAGAAGCACACTGCACAAGCCGGGGTGCATAAAAAATATATTGCGCGCCCCGCTTATTCATAAATTCAAAGGCACATTATCAGCAGTCGCACAAGTAAAAAAAAGCGGCATGAGGAATGCCCACAATACGTCCCCACGCACACCAAAAAGCAAGCTAAAGTCCAAACCATGTGCAAGCCTCTGCGTCCACCTCTGACCCACCATCCAGTAACCATGTGAGAAGGTGAGCACTCCACCAGAAACCCAGGGTGCACCCCTGCGAAAACATGTGCCTCCCTCTCAAGGCCAGGCTGCACCCCTGTGATAATGTGCACGTCACCTCACAAGCCCCCTCCCTCGCAATGCCAGGCTGCACCACTGCGGAAATGTGTGCCTCACCTCGCAAGCCCAGGCTTCACCCCTTTGAAAATGCAGGCCCTTCCTCGCAAGGCCAGGCTGCACCCCAGAGAAATCACACTCGTCACCTCACAAGCCCAGACTGCACCCCTGTGAAAACGCAGGCAATCCCTCGCAAGGCCAGACTGGTCTCCAGAGAAATCGCTTGCATCACCTCTCAAGCCCAAGCTGCACCCCAGCATAAACACGGGACCTCCCTCGCAAGGAAAGACTGCACCCCAGCGAAATTGCACACCTCACCTCGCAAGCCCAAGTTGCACCCCTATGAAAAACACATGCCCTCCCTCCCAAGGCCAGACTGCACCCCAGTGAAATTGCATGCCTTACCTTGCAAGTTCAAGCTGCACGCATGCAAAAGCACAGGCCCACCCTCACAAGGCCAGACTGCACCCCAGCAAAATTGTGAGCTTCACCTCGCAAGCCCAAGCTGCACCCCTGTGAAAATGCGGGCCCTCCCTCGCAAGGCCGGACTGTACCCCAGGGAAATTTCATGCCTTACCTCGCAAGCCCAGCCTGCATGCCTGCAAAAACACAGGCCCACCCTCACAAGGCCAGACTGCACCCCAGCAAAATCGTGCACCTCACCTTACAAGCCCACGCTGCACCCCTGCAAAAATGCAGGCCCTCCCTCACAAGGCCAAACTGCACACCAGGGAAATCGTGCACCTCACCACGCAAGCTCAGGCGGCACCCCTGCAAAAACACGGGTCTTGCCTCATAAGGCCAGACTGCACCCCAGCAAAATCACATGCCTCACCTTTAAAGCCCATGCTGCATCCCTGCGAAAACGAGGGCCCTCCCACGCAAGGTCAGATTGCACCCCAGCGAATTCACATGCCTCACCTTGCAAGCCCAGAATGTAGCCCAGCAAAACACATGGACCTTCCCTCGCAAGCACAGGCTGCTCCCCTGTGAAAATAACCACCCCCGACATCCTCACCACCCATTCTGATCACACATACCCTACTGCACATAAACCACTCTAGCCCAGACACCACCCACCAGCCCCCTTCAAAAAGGACACCATCCACCAGCCCCCCTCACCTGTGACCACCGCAGCCAGCCCCTTCCTGTCTGGACATCACCCACGAGCCCCCATTACCTGTGACACCCCACCAGGCAGCCCCCTCCAGTCTGGACACCACCCACCAGCCCCCTTGTGACCCCCCCAGGCATCCCACTCCAGTGTGGACACCACCCACCAGCCCCTCTCGCCTGTGACTCCGCTAGGCAGCCCCCTCCAGTCTGGACAACACCCACCAGCCCCCTCACCTTTGACACCCCCCCAGACAGCCCCCTCCAGTCTGGGCACCACCCACCAGCCCCCCTCGCTTGTGCCCTCCCAAGGTAGCCCCCTCCAGTCTGGATGCCAGCCCCCTTACCTGTGACACCCACCAAGGCAGCCCCCTCCAGTCTGGACACCACTCACCAGCGCCTCCAGTCAGGACACAACCCACCAGTCCCCCTCACCTGTGACCCCCCCCCCCAGGCAGCCCCTCCAGTCTGGACATCACTCACCAGCACCCCTCACCAGTGACACCCCCAGGCCACCCCCTCCAGCCTGGAACCACCCACCAGCCACCCTCACCTGTGACCCCCCAGGCAGCCCCCTCCAGTCTGGACACCACCGACCAGCCCCCCTCACATGTGACCCCCCCCTGCAGCCCCCTCCAGTCTGTACACCACCCACCAGCCCCCCTCAACTGTGACACCCCACCAGGTACACCCCTCCAGCCTGGACACCACCCACCAGCCCCCCTCATCTGTGACCCCCCCAAGGCAGCCCTCTCTAGTCGCCACCACCCTCTAGCCCCCCTCACCTGTGACACCCCACCAGGCACCCCCTTGCAGTCTGGACACAATCCACCAGCCCCCCTCACCTGTGACACACCCCAGGTAGCCCCCTCCACTCTGGAAACCACCCACCAGCGCCTCTCACCTTTGACACCCCCTGAGAGCCCCATCCAGTCTGGAGAACACCCACCAGCCCCCCACACCTGTGAGACCCCCCATGACAGTCCCCTCCAGTCTGGACAACACCCACCAGCCCCCTTACCTGTGACATCCCCCAGGCAGCCCCCTGACAGTCTCCTGCAAAAAGCTACTGTGTGACTGCACATGCTGGTGGCCGTGGATGGGAAGGGTGCACAGGGCGCCCGGCTGGTATGTTGGCTGGAAGGCACCCTGGAGGATAACTGGTGCACAGAGGAGGAAGACGAGGAGGTGGTCACACCAGTGAACAGCCCATGGAGTGCATTACGGAACAGGCATGCTGCAAGCCAGGACACAAGGCAGTAGAGCTCACTGTGATGATGGGCAAGCAGACTACGAAGAGCCCACCCATCATCACAAATGACACCTGTCTGCCTCGTCAACCCAGCCAGCAGGGGCAGAACATAATCCCAGATGGACACATCAGATGACAAGAGGGTGTCGATCTGGGTGGACACACAAGCCGACAAGGAGGGTGGGTCTGGTTGGAGGCATCCTGGCAGGTGCACACTGCTGCGTTCGATGCCAAAGGGACTGGATTTTGCACAGTCACCTCCATTATGGCCTGCATAGCCTCATGCCCATGGGATAGGACTGCAGTAAGCATGCCCACCTCAACACCTCCACCTGTCCCCATAAGCTGCGCTGCAATGGTCACCTCCTCCACCTACCCCTCCATCAACCTGGATGACTCCAGGGCTCCTTCCACCATGGAGGGCCACTGTGTGGCATCAACTAGCCCCACCGCTGTTGAGAAGTCCATTCTCACCTTCACTATCTTGGATTTACCCCCAGCAGCCATGCCCAATGTCACTGATGCTGCCATAGCCACATCACTCCCCTAAGATGAGCTGTCTTGGGGGCGTGGCTGTGGCCAGCACCTCTGCCTGGTGGATGCATCCCTGTATCCATTCTCCACAGCACTGCTTCTGCCCTCTTCATCAGATGCAACTGTGAAAAAAGGAGACACAGAACAGCACCAACAGTGTATTGCACCAAAGCCAGCGTGGCATCCCCAACATTCACAGGAATATGACTAGTCAAGGGAGCAAACATCAGCCTCCACACCCACACACGGACATGCAATCCACATCCATGCACCTGCCTGGCCATCACTTCACACAATCACATCAAACTACATGCCACTGTCACAACCAGTTGATTGCATATGCTATACACACATGCATCAATTGCATATGCACATGTTAGCATTCCATGGCACCAAGCACATACACATGTCATGCCCACATATCAGCTCAGAGGCCCCATGCAGCACCATGATCAATCATATCGGCGTCCCGGGAACTGCAATGCCTCAACTTGACTAAGCCAGACATCTGAATGCATGTGTTGCATCCAGGCGTGAGTGATGCCCAGTCACACAATCCCATTTTGGGCACATACACATGAGCATCATGCATGCTCATGATGTGGGAAACACTACCTCAACTGGAACATTTACCATCCTGGCACGTCTCAGACACAAGTAACATTGCATGTGCAAGGTCTGCATGCCAGTACTACAACACAAAATGCATGTGATAATACATTTAGAATCCAAAGATGTCTGAATGCACACATAGAGAGCAATGTCTGAGGCATGCGTGAAGACATTGGTCTCAGAAACCTACTTGCTGCAAGCCTAAGGGGATCACTGCCAACGTGCTTGTACATGAACAACACACATGCACTGTAGAGCAGCGTACCACATGGCTACTCACCATTCGACTACAGTCATTGGCATAACTCAACCCAACAGCCTGCACCTGCGTGCACAGTGACCATCTGTGGTAGCACCGGCCTGGATGTATCACAGGGCCTTGCAATTGGTCCTGGATTTCAGATCCTCCCAGCGTTCATGGACAGTCTTGACGGTGAGAACTGCCATCCCCACCACATTGATGACATCTGTGATCCCGTCCCAGATCTGCTGATGTCCTTCTTTGTTGCGTTGCATCACAGGGTTGAAGAGGACCTTCCCAACTAGGATATCAACTTCCCTGGTGCTGAAGTTGACAGCACTCTTCCTCACTGCCATGGGGTTGCCACTCTGGTCAGAGGATGATGGTACTCACATGGCAACCCCTGAGGCAGGTGTGGGTGGGAAAGGTGGTCCTGGAGCTGGGCTGTGGAGCAGTCATGGTGGTATGGCACAGTGGGAGTCCAACAAAGCAGCTGAGGTGGACACAGGGCTAGAGATAGGAGCACCGGCAATGTCTGGACAGCAGGCACTCCAAACGCAGACACACACACTCTACAGGCAGCAGCAGATGGCAAAGTTGGAGGCAGCACAGGGCAGGAGGAGGCAGGTAAAATGGCACACAGGCAGGAGCATGGGTCTTCCATGTCTCGCATTGAAGGCAGCAGGAAAGAGAGTGAAGGGACTTTGCCCATAAAAACAGAGAAAAGCATTGACACCTGAAAACAAAGGAAAGGCTCTCTGCGTGTAACTTACGTGACACACATTCCGTTCACTTCAGAGACCGTATGTAGTTCTTATTTTGGTGGGGGCTTTGCCTAAGCACATACGTGGATTTACTTTTGATTTTTTCAAGGCTAATGGTAAGTCACGTAAGCCTTTGTTTCAACTCTGGGCACCCCTGTGTATCGCGTACCATTATTCTTACTTTTCAGGTAGCTTTCCGGGGATCGTGTACACTATTTTTGAGTTGCTGGGTGCCACTGCATATTACACACCTCTTTTTTCTTATTTTGAAAGTTACCCTGATATCAGGTACACGTTTTTTATTTGGGGTGCCAATGTGTTACGCGCGCCGTACTATCCACACCTGGGGTACATTTGAGCCTTGCTGGACCACAGAACTATGTCTTCCATCACATAGATTGCCCCCTCACCCATATTGCCGAGGACAATTACTTGGTGTGCCTTCCATATTTCTGTTACACCTGGAACATGAGTGGAAATGCCACTAGAGGGAAAGGGGCAGATGGGGTCGGGGTCATGGGCGTGCTGTGGAAGTAGCTGCCCCAACCCCAAGGGGTCAGCGGCATGCTGTGGAAGCAGCTGCCCCAGCCCCAAGGGGTCAGGCCATGCCCCAGGCCACTTGTGGTCTGGCATCTGATCCCAAAGTGGTCCTAGCCACTCAGGGGTGGCACCAACAACCTTGTGCCACCCAGGGCAAGAAGGGTGAGCCTGCACAGCAGGAACAGGCTCAACCCCATGATACGGCACAGGACACTGGCACATGGAGGAAGAAGAACTTCCATGAACAAGAGTTCCAGATCCTCATGGACTACATGGCCAGTCACCACTGTGACATGTGCCAGCATCCGGGGAGCATCCATACAACTGCTCAGCATATGGTGCATTGGCAGCATGTCAGCATGTCACGGATGAGATGAACACCTTAGGGTTTGAGAAGTGCACTGCTGCACAGTTAGTGAAGTGATGGAATGATCTTACCTATTGCACCAAGTCCAAGCTGGGTGCCAACCTGGCCTCTGCTCTCACAACTGGAGGGGGGTAACCAGAGGAGGAGGAGCTGACCCAGCATGAAGAGGGTATCAGCCAATTCATACTACTGGAGCAGGTGCAAGGTAAGGGAGGCCTGGAAACATTTCAAGGACACGTCCGGTGAGTGATCAACATTGTGCATCCTGAGTATGTAAAGTAATGCATCAGCAAGAAGTATAACTGTTGTGCACATTTGGCTGCATTGTAATGACTGCACTGGGTGAATCATGTCATGTTTTGGACTGGCTCCTGTCCAGTGGACACAATAGTGGATACAAACCATGTGGTCTACATCAGTGGAACATGTCCGTTTGACACTACTCATCCCCCACAAGCATCCCCCAAACATCTGCCACATGATTCCCCTACATGCATAGTTGTTTGCAGCATCCTTCATGTGGGTGACCCTGCTCTGCTAGACATGTGCATGTGTCCCAAATCCTAGTTACACTTCACACCATGCAGGGTATTGAATCTCGTTTCACACATGTACGTATGTGCTGTAATGCCACATAGGCCATCCAAGCTGACACACAACACGCCTTATGGCATTCCCTTGGTGAGCGTGCATTTGTTCAGACTGTACACATCCCGCTACCCCAATGGCAATGACTCCAGAGTTAAATCGTGTGATGCCTGCTCCCTGTGGCCCTCCCACACTCAGCCCACACTCCATGTGTCCACGCCCCTCTCCCTCTTGTGGGTCACTGTACATTGGTCCTATCTACAACTCCATTAACTTACTCTCTCCACTTCACATATCTTGCCTAGTTGGCCCTCTTACATCCATACATCACCTGGAACTATTTGCTGTTTCCATAACTTACGACATGCTCTCTTTGTCTACAGTGTAGTACCAAGTCAACACTGCTGTAGCATGTGATGGATGCAGCTTTGTTTGTGCATATGTGTGGCTGCCTGTTGCCATGTAATCATATTGCACATCACAGAGACACATGTCCATGGCCATTTCACTGGTATTAGTCAAATGTGTGCAATAGCATGACTCCTAACATGCTTCTTAATGACCATGTTGGTTGGCAATGTGTCCACTGGCACCATGAACCTGGGCAGGGAAGTTGTTGGCTAGTCTGCATATGCCATGCTCACATTGCTTGTTGGCCAAAGTTGTGGAGGCTGTATTTCTTCTGATTACATGCCCTGCATTTTATTGCATCACAGCTATGTGATACGCATGTTTACTGTAGACACATTGCACATGACTCCACATGTCTTTTTCTGTCCAGTTGTAGGCGAGGATGCAACAGATGCAGAGGAGGAGGAGAATGAAGAAGAGTCTGTGCTGATTCAGACCACCAGTGGAGGACGTGGTGTGGCAGGCGTGAGAACCCACTGGTGCTCCAGACCATTCTCAGCCATGCTGCAGACTCTTCATAATCTTTGGACTCTGCTGGCCCAAATGCTGAACCGGATGTGCAGTCCTCAATGCTGGCAGAGGTGAGTGCATGAGTGGGTGGAGCAGGTGTGGCCTGTTAGTCTGCAGGGGTCAAGGGTATTCACAAGGCCAGTCAGTGGTGGTCCCCCCATCTGCAGTGGTTATGGCTGCAAGATCACCTGCCCATGTATTGGTTTCTGGTCCTGGGGCAGATGTCCAATGGAGGGCTTCAGACCTGCAGCAAAGGACAGGGGCATCACAGCAAGGGCCATACTCCCTTGCCTTAGGCAGGCGTGGGCCACGGACACATGGGGGATGTGTGGAGCCTGGGTAGACAGAGTGGGAGCAGCAGATGTTGCGTTACGCAACTCAACAGGGTGCTGCCTTTGAGAGTTTGTCTGAGGGCATGTATATGGTAGCCACTTCCATGATCCTGAACAAAAAAAAGATTCAGAACCTAATCTGATCCTAGGTAAGCTCACTTCCAGCTCTCCTACTAGGAAGAAAAGCAGAAGATAAAAATCTTCATGATTTTAAGTAAAATGGGAATTTGTTTTCAATTCTCAGGAATGATGTTAATACTGTAGAACATACTTACGATTTAAGCAATTCCTAGTAGGAGAGCTGGAAGTGAGCATACCTAGGATCAGATTAGGTTCTGATTCTTCTTTTTGTTTGTTTTTTTACCTTGTGCCAAGGCCTCAAGGTGTGCTCCAATACACCAAAAGTAACATTGAGCTACAATACAAGCATTGAAGCGGTGCCCACCCCTCATATAGGTCAAGGAGGAGAGTTTATTCTTGTACAGAGTCTCCCCTTTCAAGGGGAGAGTATATTCTGCTACAGAGTCTCCACCGTCAAGTGGGAGGGTTTTTTTCTGCTACAGAATCTCCCCCTTCAATTGGCAGAGTTTATTCTGACACATCCCATTCAAGGGGCAGAGTTTATAGTGACACAACGTCTCCCCTTCAAGGGACAGCATTTATTCTGGTACAGATTCTCCCCTTCAAGGGGGAATGTTTGTTCTGGTACATAGTCTCCCCATCAAAGGGGGAGATTATTCTGCTACAGAGACTCCCTCATCAAGACAGGAAATATGGTTTTCAAATGCATCTCTGGACAAACCCCTACCGATCTAAAATCATCCATTCCACAATATTGCCACCAAGATATTTGTGCTCTAGTGGAAAGAAGCTGATTTTCTGCCCTGGTCATAGAAGTACTAATTTACTTGGTAGATCTTTTCCAGTTAAGGCAACAGTCTTTTGGAACAATCTCCCCATTACCCTGAGGTGAGGAGAGGCACTAGGAACTTTCAGAAGAGCTTTGAAAATGTATCTTTTCAAGTGCCCCCCCCCCCCACTGATACATAAAATAAATAAATGCAATCAAGGGGGAGAGTTTATTCTGATGCAGTGTCTCTCCAATTGAGGGGGAGATTGTGTTCTGCTACATATTGTCCGCCTTCAATGGGGAGAGTTTATTCTGCCACTGAGTCCCCCCCATCAATGGGGGGAGTGTTTTCTGACGCAGAATCTCCCCCATCAAGGGGAGAGTTTATTCTGATACACAACAACCCCCGTCAATTGGGAGAGTTTATACTGATACAGAATCTCCCCATCAAGGAGAGAGTTTATTCTGGTACATAGTGTCCCCCTTCAAAGGGGAGAGTTTATTCTGACACACAGTCTCCCCCATCAAAGGAAGAGTTTATTCTGATACAGAGACTCATTTTTCAAGGGGGGGAGTGTATTCTGCTACAGGGTCTCCTCTTTGAAGGGGGGGAGTTTATTTTGCTACAGAGTCTGCCCCATCAAGGGGGAAAGTTTATTCTGTTACAGAATCTCCCCCATCAATTGGAGAGTTCATTCTGGTACAGAGTCGCCCCTTTAAGGGGGAGAGTTTATTCTGATCCAGAATCTCCCCCTTCAAGGGGAAAAGTTGATTATGATACAGAGTCTCCCCTTCAAGCGGTAGAGTTTATTCTGCTACAGAGTCTCCGATTTCAAGGGGGAGAGTTTATTATGCTACAGAGTCTCTCCCCATCAAGGTGATGGCTCAACAATATTTCAACAGAGATTCGTCTGACTGGATTTTTCCAAATACCTCCCTACACAGTTTTAAAAAAATGCCAGATGTTGGGGTTCAAGATTATAAGAAATGTATGTCTTGTCACGGGGGAGAGTTTATTTCACAGGGGGAGATTCCATTTCAGAATAAATTCTCCCGGGGAGACTGTATTTCAGAATAAAGTCTTCCGGGGGAGACTTTATTACAGGGGAGGGTTTATTTCGTGACATTGGACGTTGGTAAGATAATTGGAGAAATCACGCCAGTTATGATAGTTTGCTTGGTGCCATTCACTACAGGGTTAAAGAAACACTAGTTCCACCGCAACACTACTTTCCTCTCCTCTTCCATTCTGTGTTCCGCAGTGTAATGAGTTTTAAAACCTCCTTGCCAGCTTCAGAACCAGAAAGGACACGCTTCCACAGCAGCCACTGAAAAAATCCTCAGGGGCCATACAATAGACCAGGTCCACCGCTTGACCCCTTTTCTCTCCACTCCATGTTGGTAACTCAAAAATATTAAAACCAAAGGGATGGTATAAGAGGGTGGGCTTCAGGCCTGAAAAAATCAAAACAGAGGTCATGAGGAAATTGAAAGTGTGTACTTTCGTTCAGGCTATACAAATCCTCCTTCATTCTGAAAACTGCAGCCTATAAAGACAGAATTTGCTAAATCCCAGCACTGCCAAAGTATCATATAATGTCAAATTCCATCTTTGACAATGTTGAATACCAAACCAGGTTTATAGGTGCATATGCAACTACTAGAAAAGCACATTAGCATACACCCGTGTTTTCGGTTATCATGAGAAAAGTTGCCAAGATATTTTCAAATATTAACTGCTAAATTGCCATCAGCAGACTTCCTCCAGCAGTAATGCCACCTGGGCAGGTTTTTTGTTTGCCATCTACTCTCATTGTTGTCATGCAGCTCTGAATATATTGTACTCTAGCAATGACTGTGATCAATACATCCTCCTGGAATTCTAAAAGCATAGATTCAAATATAAATCAGATCTCACAATTTATATATTACACGGCCTGCAGTAGTAGCAGTGTAGTTATGGTTAACCTGCTCAACACGTAGGAAGAACACTTTTTGAGCGGCTTATAACTTCGCTTCCACTGGACGAATCCTTACGAAACTTGGCAAAAGAAGTATATTTTCTGGGATTGAATAGACGCAATGGACAACAAATGTTGCTCATACCTACAGCCGAAACCGCTGGATGGATTTTCACGAAATTTGCAGCAGGAGCAGCGGCCTGGTTCCGAAACAGTGCTTTTGTACATTTTGTGTAAATCCGTCCAGTAGTTTTATTTAAAACAGGCAAAATGCAGGTCCCAAAAAATGTGTGATATCTGGGTCTGCTCCATAGATTCATTTCCCTGTTTGCTCTGCAGACAGGACTCTGATTGGTCTGGAGGACAGCGTGATGTCTGCAGACATACAACTCACCCGCTGATTGCCTGGTGAAAAGCGTGATGAGCGTCATATTTTTCCATGGATATCCACGGCTGCCTGCAGACAGCACAGTGGGGAACAGGGCTGGGAAACATGTTTAGGTCATTTGGTGTTGGGAAGAAGGCTTGGGAAGGGTGGGTGGAGTGAAAGATGGTTGATATCATGCTATTTGTTTACGTGGAAGAAGAGCGTGCGGATGCAGCAGTCTGAGGTTACCGCAGTAGTCCGTGGACAGGGCCATGGACGACGGCTTATGTGGTGACTGCAGGTGGGCTTTATTAGGGTAGGGGAGTGGAATGTAGATGATATGAGGCTGTTTGCATAGGTTAAAAATAGTCCATGCACCCAAGAATCTAGGCACTAGCACAACTACTGCAGTATCATATGGCCATTTAATCAAGAATTTGTCCACAACTATTTCAATAAGTAGTTTTGGTGGGCAGTTGGAGAAACATGTATGTGGTTATTTGGTAAGTAGGGGAGCGGAATCTAGATGATATGGTGATATTGCCATTGGTGAAAAATAGGGTTGGTGGTCTATTTTGATATCTGCAGATAGTGTTTAAATTGGGAAGTTAAGGGCAAATTGTTGTGTGTTGGTTGTGGCGAGTGACCAAATTCTTGGGTGTATGGCTGTATTATACTGTGGTGGTTGTGGCCAGTCCCTAGACTCTTGGGTGCATGGCCATAGGCCATAGGCCATGCACCCAAGAGTCTAGGGAGTACGTTTTAGACCCCCATAATTAGTACATTACAAGTAGTATGCATCAAGCAACATTACTGTGCATTTTGCACAGTTCCTGTGTTTGGTTGTGTAATCATTGGGTCTGTGGGAAAATAAATCCATGTAGGATTAAAAAAAACCTAGTACATTTTTTTGACGTTATGTGTCACAATATATTTGTTTGAAGTGTGCAGTACTTACAGGAATGTTTAAGGTGCCCAAATAAGTGCATCCGCTGTTACAAGCACTGTTCCAGTAGGAAGAATTGAAATGGTGTATGTGCTTTGCTTTTCGAAGGTGATTTTGGTATGGTTGTAGTTAGTTACCAGTTGGCGTATTCTAACTGTTTATAGTTTTGCTCTTTTTGAGAAAATATGTTGATGCAGTTTGATTCCTGTTGGTGCATTCTCAGTATTTTACCATTCTAAACTAATATTGTAGTACTATGGGTGCAGTTACATATCAGTAGGCCTATTCTAACTGTTGATAGTTTTACGGTTTTCAACTGTATGTTTTGAAGCAATTTCATTCATGTTGGTGGTTTATAACTGTTTTACTATTGGAATTAATATTGCAGTACTATGGGTGTTGTTAGATACCAGTTGGCGTATTCTGACTAGTCATAGTTTAGGGTATGTTTTGAAGAACTTTCAATCCTGCTGGCAAATTTTTACTTTTCCACTATTGGAAACTAATATTGTAGTATTATGGGTGCAGTTAGATACCAGCTGGTGTATTCTAACTGGTGATAATTTTATAGTTTTGCAGGGTATGTTTTGAAGCACTTTAATTTCTATTGGGGGATTGCAATTATTTCACTATTGGAAACTAATATTGCAGTATTATGGGTGCAGTTAGATAACAAGTTGGCGTATTCTGTTTATTTATTTATTGTATTTATTTATTTATTTATTTATTTATTTGTTTATGTAGCGCTGACAGCCCGCAGGCATCAGGGTGCTTGAACATAAAACATTCAACTAAAACCAGAATGAGACAACTAAATAGCAGGCTCTCCAACACACGATGGGAAGTTTATTTAAACAGATGGGTCTTGAGGAGCTTCCTAAAGGTTCTGTAGTTAGATTCAAGACAGAGGGAGTGGGGCAGTTTATTCCAATCCTGGGCTGCCCGAACTGAAAAAGCTCTGCCAGTGCCCCTCGATCGGCTGAAGGAGGGCACTTGTATCCTGCCAAGAGCTCTGACCTCAGTGGCCGATTCAGAGTGTATCTTGCAATCTTTTGCTTAAGGTAGGCTGGTGCTGAATCATGCAAACACATATGGACTAGAGTCAGCAATTTAAAGAGAATCCTGTCTTCTATCCTAAGCCAGTGCAGTGCGTTCATTCCTTCGGATACATGATCTCTTTAATGAATCCCTTTGATGACACCCACTGCATTATTCTCCATAATCTGGCATCTCTCTATGCTTTTCTTTGAGGCCTCTAGCAACAGTGAATTATCATAGTCCAGGTGGGACAGTATGGGACAGTATGCTAGCCCTGGCTATGGTGGCTGATTTTTTCTCTCTTAAAAGCGGTCGAATGGCTCTCAGTAGCTGTAGGTAATATGAGATGTTTTTATGGAAGTAAATTCACCTGGGCCTCTGCCTCCATCATCATCCCGAAGTTTTTAACCTGAACAGCCACTTGGATGCAAGCGTCTTTAATATGGAATGGCGCTTATTCTGCTCCTAACTTGGCTCTTGCTTGATCTTGCCAAAAATCATTAGCTTTTTTTTTTTACTATTTAGGCACATCCAGTGACCCTCTATCCACTTTTCTAGGATGCCATGTACTTCTGAGATTTTAGCACAGTCTGAAATCACTATCCAGCTCCTGCACCAGCTGGGTATCGTCAACGTGATTGGTGAAATATATGCCAAGGCTCTCTAGTAGATCATTCAGACAATTTATGTAAAGATTAAAAAGTTAAGGAGACAAACTAGCTCCCTCTGGGACCCCAAAACGTATGTAGGCGGCCTTGGAAAACCTTTCCCCCCAGTGGACCTTTGCTTTGCGATCGGCCAGGAAAGGTGTCAACCAAGCCAATGCAACTGAGGAGCACCCCGCCACTTTGTCCAGGACCTGCTGCAGTAGTTGGTGGTCAACCAAATCAAAAGCAGCGCTTAGGTCCACGAGCATTAAAAGCCCAGTTTTGCCCTTGTCGAGGATAGCTAGCATACATGTCTGCAGGCCTAGCATGGCCGTCTCTGTGCTGTGTACAGCACGGAAACCCAATTGCTGTTCATGAAGAATGTTGAAGGCTCCGACATGTGATTGGATTTGACTGGTTGAAATTGTGTCCATGATTTTTTGAATAAAGTTAGAATTAGTTATTGGGTGCAGATTCCCAAGGTACTTGGGGTCCAAACCAGGTTTCCTAACCAAGGTCGTAATGGTGACTTCCTTGATGCATTGAGGCCTGGAAGGATGCATTGACTATTTTTGTGAAAACTGGGAAGAACAATTCCTTATTTTCCAATATTACTTTGGTGGAATTAGGTTTTCCACGCACAAGGAGGGTTTCATATTCGCCAACAAGTTCACACTCTTGACAGTTTAATAGTTTTAAAGGCTATATGCTTTGAAGCACTTTCATTCCTGATGGTGGATTCCAACTATTTCACTATTGGAAAGTAACATTGCAGTGTTATGGGTGCAGTTAGCCAGAAGTTGGCATATGATAATGGTTGATAGTTTTACAGGTTAGTGACTAAAGTTTTTAGACCCTCAAAATCAGTACATTTTAAGTACAATGGGTGAAACAACATTAGTGCGTGTTTTGCACAGTTGTTATTTATGTGTGCATAATCATTGGGCCATTGGGGGAAAAAAACTGTATAGCATTATCAAAAATGTACAACATGTACATCTGTTGGCATATTGAAACTGTTCTCCATTTTACAAACAGCATTGTAGCGCTATGGATCTAGTTACATACCAGTTGGTGTATGCTATGTTCTGATAGTTTTACAGTTCAGAAGGGTATTTGTTTTTAGCACTTAGATACCTGTTGGTGTATATCGTGCACTAACCTATGATGATTTTACAGGTCAGTGACAAAATGTACGTTTAAGGAATATTAAGTAGGCATTTGTTAGATTTGCTGGTAATCTATGTTTTAGAGTAATGGAAGTGTCATTGCATTCAAACCAACCACATATGTTTTTAATGTATGCAGTATAGTGCCCTGCACTGATTGTGGCACCAGTGTGGTAGATTATGTCTACTGTTGTGAAGGTTTTCTTGCCAACATATACTTAGCCATGTGTGAAGCTAATAAGTTTGAAGTTGTTTTTGGTACTATCTGCATTGTACCTTAAAAGCATTACTATTAGATATTGGCTATGTGAGTTTATGTGTAAGGTGGAACGATTGTCTGAAATGAAAACAGTAAATAATATGCCATGATTTGCATTTTGCACCAGCTGATGAAATGAAATGGATTCACAATTAGGTATAGATACATACACAAACAGTTCATTAGGGACTTGCTCCTGTGCAACATGGTTGCACAGAGTGCATGTATGTTTCCACGTATATGAAATCTGCAAGATTTCACTTATAGGTATATTTTTGCTTTCTAGTACTTGCAGTAGGTACACTAGCAGTTCTTATGGATCATCCTGTGTGTTCTTATGGTGAATCTTATCATTCCAGCATAGTGGTCCAATTCTTTTCTTATTCCTGAGACACTGTAAGTGTTGTCATGATTGTTTGTTGCATTTCTATGAAGGAGGGGCATTTGAAAACACAACTGGTCTGAGCTGTTCAAGTAAATGTTTTGAACAATTGGAGGCAATTGGAACAGAAGATTGATTCCTACATTTGCATTGCAATTTACACCAGTTGTGTTGGAAAATTTAAATGGACCAGAGTTCTGTGTCATTTGCTGGACATACACTTGTTTTTTTTAGAAGACATATTTCTCTTTGTTTGTGCTGTTGGATGTGGATGTGCACTTGCGTTTGCACAACATAGCATTGTGGTTGTGCTACTCGATGGAGTAGCTGCTGCTTTAAGTTTCTTTGGTGGTACTGTTGGGAGATCTATTTTAAGTTCTGTTTGCATTACTTTTCTTTTAACAAGTTTACCTTTTTGAGGAACAGGGTACATATCGAGATGGGTTGTGAAGAGTGCACATAGTCTGTTGTACTCCACGATGCAAGGATGTCAGCCTTGATTTTGTTTTTATCAAAATTGACTAGAAATAGTCCTTCGAGTATACGTAGACATGACAGTGCTATGTAACTCATACCTTATTTAAAGACTGTGCTGCCAATGTCAATCAATACCTGATCTAGGGTTAAACCTTGCGATTTATGTATAGTGACTGCATATGCAAGAGACAGAAAGAATTGTTGTCTGCGTACACACATGCCTTTGAAAAGAAGGAATCGTGGTGTTGAGCGTCCTATCCTTTTAACTTCTGAAAGTTTGTCAAAGTGGATGTTGACAAACTGAATGTTGTTGTCACGTGGATATGTCTGGAAGCCAACAACTGTTACAAGTGCTCCATTAACTAAACCTTGCTCCATGTCAAGATTATGTTTCAGAATTACTCTACATTTTAAATACAATGTTAACATTTTCTCCAAAACAGCTGTGTTTGAGCTACAGTTTTCTAAGCTACTCAGTGGTGCTGTTCTTGTTGACACACAGGGAATGTCATGCTGTGCACTTCCAGTTTGTCTGTGGAGTTAATATGCAATATTGTTTGCATTTCTTTTTTAACATTGTTTCATTGAATCGCGTACAACTTGCTATGGTTGGCATCAAGGACACACCATTTATATTTTTGTGTGCTAATTGTTCCATGACATCAGGAGCAGATGTGTCATGTCCAGATAGCTCATGGATGAGTCTACTATTTAATATAGATTGTGCATCTTTAGAAAGAAGACCAATCTGAATGCTTTTTTAAAATGTAGGCATAGTTGAGGTATGCAGACTGATGCATGTTTTGAGTTAGTTCTCTGTATTGGAAATGTTGCCAGAGATGTACATTTGCTATGCTGGCAAGTGTGTTGCAGCAAAGGTTCACCTTTCACTGGTGTTGTAGGAGATCTCCAAAAACAATAACGTGATTTACTCCAAAGAGTTCTTCGTAGGTCATTTTAAGGACCTCTTGCAATCTGAGGTGAATCAAAGCCAACATTAGGTTGGAGACCATGCTCGCCTCCTCTATTAGGAGCATTTCATGTGTTTCAGAATTCTGTAGAGCTCGATAGAAGCTTCTATTGATAGTTTGTACTAGTCTAATTTGTTTTGGTGTTCTACTGGAAGGAGCAGTAGTCGGTGTAAAGTAACACCTCCTATGTTGTAGGCAGCTAAACTTGTGGGGGCTGTTACATCAGCTGAAAGTTTGTTGTTTGTTAACTTTTAGAGGAATTTGCTGACGATTTTTATTAAGAATGTTTTGCCTGAGCCAGCTTCACCACTTACATAGAGGAGTACAGGTTTATAATTTTGACAGCTACAAGTTTTACTTTCATGCTGCAAACCATGTTCAATATATTTGGGCACTGCTAGGAAAATCCTATGTTTCTCATCATTGATTTGTGATTTGAGCAGTGCCAGTTTTTCTTCTGATTCCTCATATTGACACATGGGGGCTGATTGATGGAATTTTTTGCGGTGAAAAGGGGGGATTTGTGCACCATTCTGCCCGCAAATCCCCATTTGTTAAACAGGGATTTGCGGGAAGAATGGCGCACAAATCCCTGTTTTTCGGCGCAAATAATTCTATGAATTAGCCCCATGGTGTTTTCTACTTCAGTAAATGCTCATTCTGCTTCATTTACTATGAGTGGCTCTCCTAGTGGTTCTTGGCTTCCTGTAACAGAAGGTTGACTGCCCCAGGAGTGTCTTCATTTAGTTATACTTGAACTTCTTCCTCTTGCTGGGGTTCATTGTCCAACATTTTTTTTACTGCTTGAAATTGACATTGGTTATACTGCTTTCATTTGCATTGAAAGCATCTTCAAACAGTCATGGGAGCTTGATAAACCTTATTCTTGTATCCATGGTTTAAAAAGTTGGAGTAGGGACATGTAGTAAAGTTCTCAATGTTTAGGAATTTTAAATGATACCTTTATATGATTAATTAGGCTGGGTTTGGTAAATTTAACGATGCTGTCTTCACAAATTTTGACTATGTATTTTCCATTTGTTTCATCTGGTTTAATATAATTCTTGAATGAGAGAATTTGGGCTATGTGGTATAGGCACATGTTTTCCAAAGCACTACTTTTTTGGGGTAGTGTGTTTCTAATACATTGTTTTTAAACATGTCCTGGCTGTTTGGATAATTATTGGCTATTGTTTCTATGTCTTTGTACGATTTAAACACTCTTTTCTGGATGCAGCAGGACCAAGACATAGCCAGACTATGTGTTCCAATTTGCCATAGAAGGCTGTGCCTGTGAAACGGTCTGCAGCTTTGTAGCATCCGCATTCTCTATGGGAGAGCATTTTAGCTCTGTTTTCTCATCTTTGGTTAGGTAGGCTGTGACATATCTTGCAGCATATCTTGCAGCAGCAGTGAGATTGTCTGCAATGTATTGCATATCTATGTTTGTATTCCACAAGAGAGCAATGATTGCATTGTAATTATTGATGACCTTTGAAGCTGTGTTTCTTTTAATGCAGTATGTGTTTTTAGGTGATTTGCCTTTTACACTGTGTACAGCAGAAATTGTGAAGCTGTTTACTTGTCCTTTTGCTGAAACTGGTCTAGGGAAGCCAAAGCAGCATTTGGTATAGTATTTGCCTTTGTTTTTATATCTGCATCTGTGTCGACAATATTTGCCACATTTATGTCTTTGGAAGTGTAACATTTGTGTATGTAGCTTACTATGTGTGCTTTCTGAAGAGATGTCGCAGGTTACATATTTGTGAATGAACTGTAAAACAGTGGCATCACTATCCTGACCAAATGTAGGAGCATCTTTTATCCACAAACGCTGTGGATGTGTGGTGCTCCTTTGCATTGATATTCTTTTCTCCAACATAAGTGTTGCACTTCTCCGAGGGGAGGAATTGTTTTATTACAGATGAAGTGCAGCATGGCAATAAAGTGGTGGTGAAATTATCTTGATACACTTACAGAGTTCTCCTGGAGTTATTATGTCTATCCCTTCTCTGTTTTGGTTCACTATGCGTAGGAAGTCGTGCAAGTCTTCCCATGCACATTCTGCCCAACTCAAAGTGACAAACTATGTGGTTGGGCCAAGATTCCGTAGCATACACCGTACATCAGCATGACATCGGAACCAGCATTCTTTTGTACCAAGCATGTTTGCCAAGAGATTTGTGATACTTGACTGCAAAACTACATCTTTTCCTTTTGTCTTGAGAAGTAGTTGAGTAGCTGCCATGTTAAAAAAAAAGAAACCTGTTTTTAATGTGTGTACAACTCTGTAACATAGAGTTGCTAGTTCACTTTCAAACAGGAGGTGGAATATGTGTTCAACGTTTTATCTGAATCTGGGGTCTTCAGAATACATTTGTAAAGATCAGTATTCTGATGCTGTTAGTTGTGTGCATCTTTCATCATACCTTCCCCCTTTTCCAGTAGGAAAGAGGAGAGGAAAGTTTTGTGCTTTTATACTTTTTTCCCATACGCTGATTGGAGATCCTTTGGCTTGACATATTTGATATGTTTCTAGCGCATCATCTATGGTATCTTTGGAGTGCAGTGAGTGAATTGTATACTGGTCTAAAATATTGGATGCCGTAATAAGATCTACAAATTTAAATTCACCAGTTGATGTGTGATCCTGAATTATTTCGGTGTTTTCCGTAAGGTTTTGTTCAATGTTTATTTCTTTGTAATACTCATTGTTCTCTTTAAGATATTGTAGGGCTTCTCTGACTTTGATTAAGTCTACTAGTTGTTGCCAATTTTTGTTTGTCTTTCGTTGGTACGCGATTCACTAGGATACTCTAAGAGTGATCTATTGGCCGTTGCACTCCTGGAGGGTCTACATTTTCTTTAAGATCTAATGGCAAACAAACTACTTTGCCACAAATGCCTTTCAGTAATTCAGAAAGAGGCAATTTGCTGTTTTGGGTTGAAGGCGTATTATAGCTTGAAATGGGTGTACTGTTTGGATCATAACGCTCTCATAAAAATTAAGCTGTTGTAGAGGTTTTGAACGTGGGAATATTTTCAAGTTAGTAGTAATAGCCTGTGAAGGCCTTTGGTTATTATCAAGCTTTGTTTTGCAGTATGTCCAAAGTATTGAGGGGTTAGTACTGTTGTATTTGTTTTCTGCTATACGATAGAGAGCTAATTGGAACCATTGGGATTCCTCAATGTCTTCTGTTTAGTATGTTATATCTACCGTTTTTGTTCTTTCTACAAATAATTCTGTGACAACACACACATACTTGGTTTGGTACTTCAACAGATGCGGTTTTAAACTTAGCCATTACTTTTTTGTACATGTTTATTAGAAGATTGGCATTTGTAAGGTGTTTGCTACTCTTTTCTAAAGTTACTGGATTTTCTAAGTGATCTTCACTTCCAAAATATTTGCTTTGGGTGTGGTCTATTTGTTCAAGGAGATCTTTGGCTGTGCCATGTAGGAGAATGGTATAAAAATGTTGCAGTTCTGAAACTGGACTTTTTTGCATAGTAAAGTCTCTGGACAAGTAGAGAGTTCCGTAGAGTGCAATGGTATGTTGTTAACATTTTGATGTGGTGGAAGGTGCTTTTTCAAGCAGGTCCTGAAATGCAGGATAATGAATGTCCTCGTAGTCCAGTGCAACTGTGTACTGGACAGGAATCCATGGTTTGCAAAGTTGTATTCTAATTTTCTCTTTTACTTTCACATAGTGATTGAGGAATTGGCGTAAAGATTTGAAGGATTGCTTCTGTACGTTACACATTGAGGTGCAGGGGCATTTGTAGACAGGATGGAATGGTTTGGTGGAATGGAGAGTTGATGGTAAGTTTGTTAGGGCCATTTTTTCAATGAGGGTTTCTTCTGCCATAATGGTGTTGTCTACCATTTCATACCCTCGGCCACTGCTATGTATGACAATTGGGTTTTTCTGCTCTTGTTTGTATGCCTCTTCATTGAAATATGGCTCTGGGCTGGTTGTTTGAATCCATTCATCTGCACTGAAGTTTGCAACGGTAGCTATCTTGACATTGGGAATGTTTCAAATGACTTTTTGTAGTTTACTGATGAATTTTGTTAGTGGTTTCATTTTGGTTAAAATTAATATAAACAATTTTCTTTTAAGGAGCATTGCACTGTCAATGACAGCTTCCATGATTAGTCGCCTGCAGTAATTTTTAAGGTTTGAGTGTGATTTCTCTGCTGTTTTAATAAGATTCTTCGTAATACATTTCTTTTTATGTTTACTTTTTGAAAGAGGGGCCATAGTTTCTTTACTGCTAGCTGGTTCAGTTTTGTTGATAGACTTTAACTGTTATTTTATTTGAACATTTGATATACATTCTGTGGATGAGTATTTTGCATGCTTTTAGTTTTATCTGCTCTATTTTTTTGATGTTTTCTACCGAGTTGCTTTTTGGTAGGCATTCGGTTCTGTCTGTTGGAGAAACAAGGAAAGTGTGGGTTTGAAAGTTGTGCAATGTATTTAAGTGCATTGTGAATGAGTGTGTGAAGATCAGGGCAGACATACATAGAGGTCTGTGTGATTGTGCAATGGGCTGTTAGTTCTGGATGGGAAGGTTGTAATAGTAGCTGTGTATGTAGATGTGTGAGAGGCTTGGTTCAGTGTGTATGACAGTGTACTGTGCATGAATAAGTAAAGACATTAAGTTATTTTCATGATACTAGTGGGTGTTACGATACTGGTGTTCAGGTGAGACTAGAAAGAGTGTACCTGATGAGGTGCAATGAGTAAGTGTGAAGTAAATTCTGTTGGTTTGGATAGAATTTTGTAGGTTACTATACGGTTACACTGCACTGTATGAGTAACAGAAAGAATACTACTACACTACTTCCCTTACTTTGTAGGATGTGAAAAGTAGTTTTCTTCTGGTTTTTATCTTCTAGGAGAGACATTGCTGTCTTTAAGGAGGCTGTTCTTCACTGCTGTTGGGAAAGATGAAAATGAGCGTGTATAGGTGGTAATGGCAAAATAATTGTAGTCCAAGAGGGCATTATTGCACACTGTAGGAGTTGTTGGGATGAAGAGTTAATAACATTGCACATGATTATGAGTATGGTTGTAACACTGCTGTTGCTGCAGACGGGTTGCCAGCAGATTCCTAAAAATTGCTTGGCAGCTACCTTCCCAGTGTCACTTGGACATTACTGGTCATGTTGGCCTGGAAAGTCCGGTGGTGGAAAATGTTAATCTCTATTTGTGTGCAGTTGCATAGCACTGTCTGAGAATGGGGACAGGGAGCACAAGCAGAGTTGGTATTGGGGCACATGGTTCTGTGATAAGCATGCCCTATGAGGCTGGTGTTTTGAAAGTGTAAGAGTTGCTGTTGCACTCTTTGTTTTAGAAATGGAGTACTGCAAGTCCTAGTATGCCGAGAAAAATGGAGAGGCCAAGAAGCATGTACATATTATAAAGGAAAATGTTAGTGTGTGCAATTTTATTAACTTTCCCACACATGCATGCTTGGTATGGAAGTGCTATTGCAATATGTTGGAGAACTCATTTCCATTTTCTTTCATTAATTTGTATAAAAAAATACACACAGCACTGCTGTAAATGTATACATGCATTTATTTGGTTTCCCTAAAATGGTGCTGCAATTAATAGTTTTAAACAAATTGGATTTTGCCATTTCTCAATCCATGCACATGGCATCCTTCAGTAAAATACATCCAGTTTTCATTTTGAGTGTGCATTGTGGGAGTTTTAGTGTAGCTCTGTTACTGGGAGAAGTGCTTTTAAAAGTGCAGAATGAAAGAAGAAAACAACAGTTTGCTCATTAGAATGGGTGATATGGGCACGCATGCATGTTGTAGTAATATATTGAAGTGCCACATAAAATCTGGCACGTAAACATGCTGTGGAAATGTTTCCAATGTGGTTTTCTTTTCTATTACAAAAAAATCACAGAGAGTGCTGCTGAAATTGAAATATGTTCTTTGAAACTGTTATGAAAGTGCTCATTAAAAGAAAACATTCTAGGCACACAGAATTGTAACTGCCACTTGATGTCAGGAGATGGGACATATGAGAGTATGATTATTAAGTAGGTTATGATGGGTAAGTGGCAGGAACCCTGTTGATATGCATTTGTAGTTGAATTGAAAATGTACTTCACAAAATGTATGCATTCCTGTAGTTTGTGTTAATGGATGCACATGTGGATGACTCTGGAAGTAGAAATCTTGGATAGTTTTATAGTAGCTTTTGATGCAAGTGCTTGGGAATAACAGGAGACCTGTTCTCTGAGTGCTGAACAGTACATCTGAAGTTTTGAACTGAGATGAGAGAGTTAGATGTAGAGCTCTTGGATGTGATTGGTGGATGGTTGTGTGACTGCTTAACAGTAGCCAATAAGGAATTAGTGCAGAGAGTGAAATGGAAAGGGAAGATGGGTCCACGTACAGGGTGTGCCTTAGGGTGTGCCACATCCTGCTCTTCTCATGATGTCCAGCATGGAAATGGAATTTTGGGGATTAGCAAATCCAGTGTTCAGGTTGTGCTTTATAGGAGGAGAGGGTAATACTTTTTTCATGGCTTTGTCTAGTGAAGATGGTTGTGGTTGGAGAGATGGAGGGACTCAGTGTGTGGATGGTGGGTTTTTTTTCATACTAATCTGCAGAGGTATGCAGAGATATGTGGCATTTCTGCCACCCTTGAATTTGAGGGAGTCGAGGTTTTGTGGTGTGGTGTGCCTGGCCGCAATTTTCAAGGTGTGCTTGCACTTTGTAGAGATATGGCCACTTGTAATACTCCAGATGTTCTTGTCATGCAATGTGGAGGACTGCATTTGGGGTACATCAGTGCAGTACATTTACAGAGTGCACTGAAGGACTTGCTAAAGGCACTAATGTTGCTTTTTCCAAGTGCAAAGGTGCTATTTTCACACATACCACCTAGAGCAGTATGGAACTACCCCAATATCTTCCGTCCTCACAAGATGCAGGAAGGTCTCTTGTGAACAGAGGCATATCTTCTTTTTTGTGCAGTGTTGGGATGTTCTCTTTTGAGAATGAAAACATTAATTCATGTAAGCCTGTAAGGAAAAATAAAAAAACAAGAGAAAAGACCCCAAAACAATAAAAAACAAAGGTGTTTGTTTACCAGCCCCTTAAAAAAGGATTCTTTTCCGAGCCACCACTAAAGAGAAAATCCCCTACCCTGAGTTACATTTCTCTCTCCCACCCCCTTGAATTAGACGATCTGTCCGCGGACAGCACATGCCACAATCTATGGGTGTCATACTTAGTTATAAGTCACCATGGTTGTGATATGCTGTGGTGGTTGTAGCCAGGGCCTAGAGTCTTGGGTGCATGGCCGCAGGCCATAGGCTGTAGGCCATACACCCAAGACTCTAGGCCCTGGCCATAACCACCACAGCATATCACACCTATAGATCACACTCATAGAATCGAATATCTATTAGGTGGTTGTGGGCAGGGCCTAGAGTCTTGGGTGCAAATTGAGTATATGTTGCAGTTAAAATGTTTCATTCTATCGGTGTGATAATGAGTTATAGCCACCATGGGTGTGATATGCTGCAGTGGTTGTGGCCAGGGCCTAGAGTCTTGGGGGCATGGCCGCAGGCCATAGGCCATAGGCCATATACCTAAGACTCGCCACAACCACCACAGCATATCACACCCATAGATACACCCATAGAATTGAATATCTATCAGGTGGTTGTGGGCATGGCAAGAGTCCTGAGTGCATGGCCGACAGCCATGCACCCAAGACCAAAGTTATAAGCACTGAAGTTATATCCACCATGGGTTTCATATAGTGTGCTGGTTGTGGGCAGGATATAGAGTCTTGGGTGCATGGCCGAAGGCCATGCACCCAAAACAAAAATTATAAGTACTGATGTTATAAGGTAGCATGGGTGTGATATAGTGCAGTGGTTGTGGTTGTGATATGTTGCAGTGGTTGTAGACAGGGCTTATAGTCTTGGGTGCAAGGCCGCAAGCCATAGGCTGTAGACTATATACACATGACTCTAGGCCCTGACCACAACCACTGCACCATATCACAGCCATAGATCACACCTATAGATTCGAATATCTATCAAATGTTTGAAATTATACTTACTGTTTCCTTTGTTGAGATTCAATATATTTTTTACATGAGTTTGGTACCTGGAGGAAATATTCTTTTTCAATTTCTGTGATAAAAGAAAAGAGCATGTTAGTGGATGTATTCTATAAAGACTTGTTACATTGCATAATAGACATTTTAGCTTTTTTGGACGCTCATATTTGTTTTACAAACCAGTGTACTATGCATTTTGCTCAGTTTCTGTGTTTGTTTTTCAAATAATTGGGTCTGTGGGAAAAAAGAGGCCTTGTCGGATTAAAAAATCCCTTTTTTGTTATGCTACAGTCTATTTGTTTGTTTCCTTTCAGTGTTCACTTGGTGTTTCTGGTTAATGTTCTATCCGTTGGATTGTTGCAGATTTCTGAAGCAGTTAGATACCTGTTGGCGTATTCTAACTGTCTATTTTTTGTTACAATTTAGTGATATTCATTTATCTGTTTGGTTGTTATAGAATCTTGGGCCAGTTAGATACCTGTTGGCGTATTCTAACTGTTTATAGTTTTTTATTTGAATGTTTGTTAATGTTGAAGTACAGATTAGTTATTTAATTTTGGTTTTAAGAAGATTAAATAAGCATTTGAAAGATCTGCTGCTAATCTCTGCTTTAGAGTAATGATACTACCATTACAGTCAAACCATCCACATTTCTTTTTAATATATGCAGTGTAATGACCTGCATTGGTTGTGGCTCCTGCGTGGTAGATTATACCTATTGTTGTGAAGGTTTTCTTACCAAGTGATACTTGACCATGTGTGAATCCAGTCAGCTTGCAGTTGTTTTTGGTATCATCTGCATTGTAACGTAGAAGCATTAGTATTACGTAGTTAATATGTGTTTGTATTAGTAAGGTGGAGCGATTATCGGAATTGCAGGTAGTACATAATCTGCCATAGTTTGCATTTTGTGCAAGTTGCTGAAATTGGATGAATTCACAATTAGGTATGGATACAAACACGAAACGCTCATTAGGGATTTGTTCTCGTGTCACATTGTTGCAGAGAGTGCATGTATGTTTCCACATATATGAAATCTGGAAGATTTAATTTATAGGTATGTTTTTGTTTTCCAGTACTTGTAGTAAGTACATTAGAAATTCTTGTGGATCTTCTTGTGAGTTTATAGTGAATTTCACGATTCCAGCACAGTAGTCCAATTCTTGTCTTATTCCGTGAACACTATACGTGTTGTCAGGATTATTTGCTGTGTTTCTATGAAGGACTAACATTTGCAAACACAATTGGTCTGTACTGTGTAAGTAAATGTTGTCAACAATTGGTGGCAATTGAAATAGAATACTCATGGCTACATTTGCTTAACAATTTACACCAGTTACATTTGAAAATTTGAATGGACCAGATAGTTCTGTGTCCAAGTTATTTTTTCGGAGTGTGTGTTGCTTCTTTGAAGAAGTACCTGAGTTACTTTGACTAATAGGTTCTTCTTTGGTTATGGTAATTGATGTAGTATTGGCTTCTTTTACTCTCTTTGAAGGATTTGCAGTCAGATTCTGTTGCATTTCAGTTTGAATTAGTTTTCTTTTACAACGTTTTCCTTTTTGTGGACCAGGATATGCTTTTAGGTGGGGGGTGTATAGTGAACGTAGTCTATTGTATTCTAGAATGCAAGGAATATCAGCGTTGACATTACTTCCATCAAAGTTGATTAGAAATAGACAGTGAAGTGTATGTAAGCGTGATAGTGCTACGTAGGTCATGCCTTCTTTAAAGACTGTGTTAGCAATATCTATCAATGCTTTGTCTAGGGTAAGACCTTGTGATTTATGAATGGTGACTGCTATGCAAGAGTTAGAGAAAATTGTTCTCTGCGTACATACATGTCTTTGAAAAAAAGGAATCGAGCTGTTGAGCGCCCTATCCGTTTTACTTCTGAAAGTGTGTCGAAGATAATATTGACAAACTGAATGTTGTTGTCACGTGGGTATGTTTGAAAGCCAACAACTGTACCCAGTGCTCCATTAACTAGTCCTTGCTCCATGTCAAGGTTACGTTTAAGCATTACTCTACAGTTTAAGGGTAATTTTAATATTTTCTCCAACCCAGCTGTGTTGGAGATAGTATTTTCTAAGGTATTTAGGGGGTAATTCATAGAATTCAGCGCACAAGTGGTGCACGCGGCTGGCGCACAGAGTGCGCGTGCGAATCCCTGCGCCAGCCGCGTGCGCTAAAATCCATTTCCGCGCACAGCGTATTCATGGATTCCAGCCACCAAAACCAGCCGTGGCGCACAGTGGCGCAGCGACCCTGCAGCAGCGCCAGTTACGCCCCCAAGAACGCCTCTCGCACAGGGAAAAGCCATCAATATACCCAATCCAGCGCAAAGGGCTGCGCTAACCCTGTACCAGCACGGCAAGCGGGCTACGTGTTTCACTGGGGTGCGCGGGAAGTACCTCAAGCGATTGGCCCCGTGCGAGCAGGGTACGTGTATTTCAGGGGTGCGCGGCAAGTTCCACACGCGATTTCCGCAGGGTACGTGTATCTCAGGGGTGCGCGGGAAGTGCCACATGCGATTGCAGCAGGGTACGTGTATTTCAGGGGTGCGCGGGAATTTCCACACGCGATTTCATCATGGTACGTGTATTTTGGAGTGCTGGGGAAGTTTCACACGCGACATCAGCAGGGCACGTGTATTTCAGGAGTGCGCGGGAAGTTCCACACGCGATTTCATCAGGGTATGTGTATTTCGTGGTGCGGGGGAAGTTTCACACGCGACATCAGCAGGGTACGTGTATTCCAGGGGTGCGTGGGAAGTTCCACACGCGATTCCACCCATGTCTCCCACCAACCCCACCACCCAGCAGTGCAGGGTCACCCTCCACCAGGCCCCCACTCATGTCTCCCACCACCCACACCCCCCAGCAGTGCAGGGGCATCCACCACCAAGCCCCCACCCATGTCTCCCAGCACCCCCACCCCCCAGCCACCGGGGGCACTCTCCACCAGGCCCACACCCATGTCTCACACCACCCCCACCCCCTAGCAGTGCATGGGCACCCTCCACCAGGCCCCCACCCATGTCTCCCACCACCCCACCCCCCAGCACTGTGGGGCACCTGCCAGCAGACCCCCACCCATGTCTCCCACCACCCCCACCCCCCAGCAGTGCGGGTCACCCTCCACCAGGCCCCCACCCATGTCTCCCGCCACCCCCACCCCCCAGCAGTGCAGGGGCACCCTCCACCAGGCCCCCACCCATGTCTCCCACCACCCCCACCCCCCAGCAGTGTAGGGGCACCCACAACCAGGCCCCCACCCATGTCTCCCAGCATCCTCACACCCCAGCACTGTGGGGCACCTGCCAGCAGGCCCCCACCCATGTCTCCCACCACCCCCACCCCCCAGCAGTGCAGGGGCACCCTCCACCAGGCCTCCACCCATGTCTCCCAGCACCCCCATCCCCCAGCACTGTGGGGCACCTGCCAGCAGGCCCCCACCCATGTCTCCCACCACCCCCACCCCCCAGCAGTGCAGGGGCACCCTCCACCAGGCCCCCACCCATGTCTCCCACCCCCCCACTCCCCCAGCACTGTGGTGCACCTGCCAGCAGGCCCCCACCCATGTCTCCCACCATCCCCACCCCCCAGCAGTGCAGGGGCACCCTCCACCAGGCCCCCACCCATGTCTCCCACCCTCCCCACCCCCCTGCACTGTGGGGCACCTGCCAGCAGGCCCCCACCCATGTCCAAATCATGTCTCCCACCACCCCCACCCCCCAGCACTGTGGGGCACCTGCCAGCAGGCCCCCACCCATGTCCAACTCATGTTCCCCACCACCCCCACCCCCCAGCACTGTGGGGCACCTGCCAGCAGGCCCCCATCCATGTCCAACTCATGTTGCCCACCACTCCCACCCCCCAGCACTGTGGGGCACCCTCCACCAGGCCCCCACCCATGTCTACCACCACCCCCCAGCAGTGCAGGGGCACCTTCCACCAGGCCCCCACCCATGTCTCCCACCACCCCCACCCCCCAGCCACCAGGGCAGCCTCCACCAGGCCCCTACCCATGTCTCCCACCACCCCCACCCCCCAGCACTGTGGGGCACCTGCCAGCAGGCCCCCACCCATGTGCAACTCATGTGCCCCACCACCCCCACCCCCCAGCACTGTGGGGCACCTGCCAGCAGGCCCCCACCCATGTCCAACTCATGTCTCCCACCACCCCCACCACCCAGCCACCAGGGGCAGCCTCCACCAGGCCCCCACCCATGTCTCCCACCACCCCCACCCCCCAGCAGTGCATGGGCACCCTCCACCAGGCCCCCACCCATCTCTCCCACCACCCCCACCCCCCAGCAGTGCAGGGGCACCCTCCACCAGGCCCCCACCCATGTCTCCCACCACCCCCACCCCCCAGCACTGTGGGGCTCCTGCCAGCAGGCCCCCACCCATGTGCAAATCATGTTCCCCACCACCCCCACCCCCCAGCACTGTGGGGCACCTGCCAGCAGGCCCCCACCCATGTCCAACTCATGTTCCCCACTACCCCCACCCCCCAGCAGTGCGGGTCACCCTCCACCAGGCCCCCACCCATGTCTACCACCACCCCCAGCAGTACAGGGGGACCTTCCACCAGGCCCCCACCCATGTCTCCCACCACCCCCAGCCCCCAGCCACCAGGGGCAGCCTCCACCAGGCACCCACCCATGTCTCCCACCACCCCCACCCCCCAGCACAGTGGGGCACCTGCCAGCAGGCCCCCACCCATGTGCAACTCATGTTCCCCACCACCCCCTCCCCCCAGCACTGTGGGGCATCTGCCAGCAGGCCCCCACCCATGTCCAACTCATGTCTCCCACCACCCCCACCACCCAGCCATCAGGAGCAGCCTCCACCAGGCCCCCACCCATGTCTCCCACCACCCCCACCCCCAGCAGTGCAGGGGTACCCTCCACCAGGCCCCCACCCATGTCTCCCACCACCCCACCCCCCAGCAGTGCAGGGGCACCCTCCACCAGGCCCCCACCCATGTCTCCCACCACCCCCACCTCCCAGCACTGTGGGGCACCTGCCAGCAGGCCCCCACCCATGTGCAACTCATGTCTCCCACCACCCCCACCCCCCAGCCACCAGGGGCACCCTCCACCAGGCCCCCACCCATGTCTCCCGCCACCCCCAACCCCCAGCAGTGCAGGGGCACCCTCCACCAGGCCTCCACCCATGTCTCCCAGCACCCCCACCCCCCAGCAGTACAGGGGCACCCACCACCAGGCCCCCACCCATGTCTCCCAGCACCCCCACCCCCCCAGCACTGTGGGGTACCTGCCAGCAGGCCCCCACCCATGTCTCCAACCACCTCCACCCCCCAGCAGTGCAGGGTCACCCTCCACCAGGCCCCCACCCATGTCTCCCACCCCCCACCCCCCAGCACTGTGGGGCACCTGCCAGCAGGCCCCCACCCATGTCTCCTACCACCCCCTCCCCCCATCAGTGCAGGGGCACCCACCACCAGGCCCCCACCCATGTCTCCCAGCACCCCCACCCCCCAGCCACCAGGGGCAGCCTCCACCAGGCCCCCACCCATGTCTCCCACCACCCCCACCCCCCAGCAGTGCAGGGTCACCCTCCACCAGGCCCCCACCCATGTCTCCCACCACCCCCACCCCCCAGCAGTGCAGGGACATCCACCACCAGGCCCCCACCCATGTCTCCCAGCACCCCCATGCCCCAGCCACCAGGGGCACCCTCCACCAGGCCCCCACCCATGTCTCACACCACCCCCACCCCCGGCAGTGCAGGGGAACCCTCCAACAGGCCCCCACCCATGACTCCCACCACCCCCACCCCCCAGCAGTGCAGGGGCACCCTCCACCAGGCCCCCACCCATGTCTCCCACCACCCCCACCCTCCAGCAGTGCAGGGGCACCCTCCACCAGGCCCCCACCCATGTCTCCCACCACCCCCACCCCCCAGCAGTGCAGGGGCACCCTCCACCAGGCCCCCACCCATGTCTCCCACCACCCCCACCCTCCAGCAGTGCAGGGGCACCCTCCACCAGGCCCCCACCCATGTCTCCCACCACCCCCACCCCCCAGCAGTGCAGGGGCACCCTCCACCAGGCCCCACCCATGTCACCCACCACCCCCACCCCCCAGCACTGTGGGGCACCTGCTAGCAGGCCCCCACCCATGTGCAACTCATGTCTCCCACCACCCCCACCCCCCAGCCACCAGGGGCAGCCACCACCAGGCCCCCACCCATGTCTCCCAGCACCCCCACCCCCCCAGCACTGTGGGGTACCTGCCAGCAGGCCCCCACCCATGTCTCCAACCACCTCCACCCCCCAGCAGTGCAGGGTCACCCTCCACCAGGCCCCCACCCATGTCTCCCACCCCCCACCCCCCAGCACTGTGGGGCACCTGCCAGCAGGCCCCCACCCATGTCTCCTACCACCCCCTCCCCCCATCAGTGCAGGGGCACCCACCACCAGGCCCCCACCCATGTCTCCCAGCACCCCCACCCCCCAGCCACCAGGGGCAGCCTCCACCAGGCCCCCAACCATGTCTCCCACCACCCCCACCCCCCAGCAGTGCAGGGTCACCCTCCACCAGGCCCCTACCCATGTCTCCCACCACCCCCACCCCCCAGCAGTGCAGGGACATCCACCACCAGGCCCCCACCCATGTCTCCCAGCACCCCCACGCCCCAGCCACCAGGGGCACCCTCCACCAGGCCCCCACCCATGTCTCACACCACCCCCACCCCCAGCAGTGCAGGGGAACCCTCCACCAGGCCCCCACCCATGTCTCCCACTACCCCCACCCCCCAGCAGTGCAGGGGCACCCTCCACCAGGCCCCCACCCATGTCTCCCACCACCCCCACCCTCCAGCAGTGCAGGGGCACCCTCCACCAGGCCCCCACCCATGTCTCCCACCACCCCCACCCACCAGCAGTGCAGGGGCACCCTCCACCAGGCCCCACCCATGTCACCCACCACCCCCACCCCCCAGCACTGTGGGGCACCTGCCAGCAGGCCCCCACCCATGTGCAACTCATGCCTCCCACCACCCCCACCCCCAGCCACCAGGGGCAGCCTCCACCAGGCCCCCACCCATGTCTCCCACCACCCCCACCCCCCAGCAGTGCAGGGGCACCCTCCACCAGGCCCCCACCCATGTCTCCCAGCACCCCCACCCCCAGCAGTGCAGGGGCACCCACCACCAGGCCCCCACCCATGTCTCCCAGCACCCCCACCCCCAGCACTGTGGGGCACCTGCCAGCAGACCCCCACCCATGTCTCCCACCTCCCCCACCCCCCAGCAGTGCAGGGGCACCCTCCACTAGGCCCCCACCCATGTCTCCCACTCCCCCACCCCCCAGCACTGTGGGGCACCTGCCAGCAGGCCCCCACCGATGTCCAACTCATGTTCCCCACCACCCCCACCACCCAGCACTGTGGGGCACCTGCCAGCAGGCCCCCACACATGTCCAACTCATGTTCCCCACCACCCCCACCCCCCAGCAGTGCGGGTCACCCTCCACCAGGCCCCCACCCATGTCCAACTCATGTCTCCCACCACCCCCACCCCCCAGCACTGTGGGGCACCTGCCAGCAGGCCCCCACTGATGTCCAACTCATGTTCTCCACCACCCCCACCCCCCAGCACTGTGGGGCACCTGCCAGCAGGCCCCCACACATGTCCAACTCATGTTCCCTACCACCCCCACCCCCCAGCAGTGCGGGTCACCCTCCACCAGGCCCCCACCCATGTCTCCCACCACCCCCACCCCCCAGCAGTGCAGGGGCACCCTCCACCAGGCCCCCACCCATGTCTCCCACCACCCCCACCCCCCAGCAATGCAGGGGCACCCTCCACCAGGCCCCCACCCATGTCTCCCAGCACCCCACCACCAAGCAGTGCAGGGGCACCCACCACCAGGCCCCCACCAATGTCTCCCAGCACCCCCACCCCCCAGCACTGTGGGGCACCTGCCAGCAGGCCCCCACCCATGTCTCCCACCACCCCCACTCCCCAGCAGTGCAGGGGCACCCTCCACTAGGCCCTCACCCATGTCTCCCAGCCCCCCACCTCCCAGCACTGTGGGGCACCTGCCAGCAGGCCCCCACCCATGTCCAACTCATGTCTCCCACCACCCCCACCCCCCAGCACTGTGGGGCACCTGCCAGCAGGCCCCCACCCATGTCCAACTCATGTTCCCCACCACCCCCACCCCCCAGCACTGTGGGGCACCTGCCAGCAGGCCCCCACCCATGTCCAACTCATGTTCCCCACCACCCCCACCCCCCAGCAGTGCGGGTCACCCTCCACCAGGCCCCCACCCATGTCTCCCACCACCCCCACCCCCCAGCAGTGCAGGGGCACCCTCCACCAGGCCCCCACCCATGTCTCCCACCATCCCCTCCCCCCAGCAGTGCAGGGGCACCCTCCACCAGGCCCCCACCCATGTCTCCCAGCACCCCACCCCCCAGCAGTGCAGGGGCACCCACCACCAGGCCCCCACCCATGTCTCCCAGCACCCCCACCCCCCAGCACTGTGGGGCACCTGCCAGCAGGCCCCCACCCATGTCCAACTCATGTCTCCCACCACCCCCACCCCCCAGCACTGTGGGGCACCTGCCAGCAGGCCCCCACCCATGTCCAACTCATGTTCCCCAACACCCCCACCCCCCAGCACTGTGGGGCACCTGCCAGCAGGCCCCCACCCATGTCCAACTCATGTTCCCCACCACCCCCATCCCCCAGCAGTGCGGGTCACCCTCCAACAGGCCCCCACCCATGTCTCCCACCACCCCCACCCCCCAGCACTGTGGGGCACCCTCCACCAGGCCCCACCCATGTCTCCCACCACCCCCACCCCCCAGCAGTGCAGGGGCACCCTCCACCAGGCCCCCACCCATGTCTCCCACCACCCCCACCCCCCAGCACTGTGGGGCACCTACCAGCAGCCCCCACCCATGTCCAACTCATGTTCCCCAGCCAACATGTCATCACAATCTAGATGCCTGGTCCCCATGGTCAGCCTCCAAATGCAAAACTCCCACCCGAGTATTGCATCCACCTACTCATAATTGGCAATTACATCACAGAACACCAATTGCAAGTTCCGAAACAAACACATTTCCCTCACATACACCCAATGGGTGTCAGTGAATCGCAAAACCCATATCATGAAATGCATGAAACCAATGAGATGATACTACACATTGAAGTATGATAAAAAAATATGTATTAAAGCAAACATAAATAGAATCAAAAATAAAGAAACAAAAATGTGAATGTACAAAAATCAAAAGAAGCATGTCCGTGAAAAAAAGCAAAACCAAAAATCATATCCCAAAGTAATGGTGTCCAAAGTCACTGTCCACAAAACAAAATCCAATGGGAAATAAATAAGAAAGCCATTGCTCCATGGTTAAAATGTGAAAGAAAAATACAATCCAACAGTGAACTATGTACATGGGAACAAGCCAGGGTCCATTATCCCAACAAAAGAAAGGAAAACTATCTTACTACACTAACTAATAAAATAAACTATATACAAAAATGTGGCAAATGTCCGAAAGGTCCAAATAAAATCCAAACAAAAATTAAACCTAACACTACCTACATAACTATGTACAAGGGCAGCGGGCTAGTTTGACGGCTCACTTGTGGATGTCCCGGGCCAGGGCATCATCGAACTCCTGCTCAATGTCCCGGAGGCGGTCCTCCTCCATGGCCCCGAGGGTCCGCAGGGCCGTCGGCGTGTCCACCTCCAAACCCCTGCGGATTGCTTCGAGGCACAAGGCCCGCCTCAGGGCCCTCCGCATGGAGTTCTCTGCCCTGACCATTGTGAGCCGTGCCTCTTCCGCCCGCTGCTGCTCCGCATCTATGGCGTGGCCCAACCGCTGCCACACGGAAGACACTCTCTGTCCTGGGTCCTCCTGCCCTCCGGCCGATGCCTGCCCCTCCGATGTTGAAGGCCCCAAGCCTTCATGGCTCCCACCACGTTGCTGCTGCTGCTGTGCCTCTGCCCGTGTACTGCCTCCTGCTGCCTGCACATCCTCTGCCGGCTGGGGTGCAGTCGTTGATGTGGCCACCCCTGATGGACTTCCGTCTCCCGACTGTGGCAGGGATGCCTCCTCCACCAGCCTGGCCGCACCGTCAGAGGCAGCTCCACAGGGCACCCAGGTGACTGATGGGTCGGAAGATGGCACGGAGGACGACTGGCACGTAGGGGGTCCAGTTGAGGAGGGGGTCGTAGCAAGCCCCATCATACAGAGGAATCCGGCCTGGGTGACCTGTCCCAGCAGGCTGACGTGGTCAACGAGCCATTCGAGATGACATGCAGTCTCCTCATGAAAAGACTGCAGGTCACCTCGCATGGCCCGTTGACGCAACGCCACACCACTCAGAACAGGCTCAACCCGGACCCGGTAGCCACGTCTGCAGGCAGAGGAAGGCCAGTTGACGTGAGCTCATCCCCTGCCTGAAAACGGGTCTGGACGTAGGCATCCCTGCTGGTGCAAGATGATGCAGGGACAGGATCAGGGACAGGATTGCACACAGGCACCTCCGCGGCGGCCTGTGCTGCCTCCTGTCCCTGGTCCTGCACTGCACCACTAGCACCAGTGGGATCTCCACCTCCAGACCCCGTCTCTGGTGCTTGCACAGCCTCCTCCTCCACCAAACCCCCCACCAACCTGGATGACTCCGTGCCATCTTCCACTGTTGGGCCCTGTGGGGTCCCAGCTGCCCCTTCTGCTGCCGAGGAGTCCAACTCCAACCTTCGCCTCTTGGACCTCCCCCCGGCAGCTGCGGCCTGGGACGCGGCACCGGACTCCTCACTCCCCGACGAGATCACAACATGGGAGGGGAGCCGGGCCTTGCGTCTCCGGCTGGCGGTGGGATCCCCGCCACTGTGCTCCACAGCACCTTCTCCGCCCTCTTCATCAGTTGACGCTGCAGACAGGGAGAAATAAAACACAGGCATCAGGGCACTGTACAATGGACACATACACACATGACAGTTGTACATGAGTGGCATTGGCAAACCTCCGACATGTCATCTCAATCCCCAACACACATGTCATTTCAACTCGCACACATGAGCCATACCACAACTGCCAGCACCATCCATACACATACAACAGCATGAGCAGGCAAAGGTGAGCCAGACATCACATGCAACACAGGAAGTGCACCACACATGTACACACACCACCACACGTACATGCATGCGTACACCTCTGCCAAGTGTCGCAGTGTTCAGACGGGCATCCATGTCACATATGCCGATCAGGCTTCCACATGCCGCTGTCACATGCATCCATGTTGCATCACTGTTGCACCCTTGTCAAATACACACACATGCACATGTACACAGTGCTGATACATGCAGATGAAAACAACATACATGCGTGACATCACGGACATGTCTACTTACATTCACATTCATCCAAACATGTGTGCCCACACAACTGCATTTGGCATGCAAGCCTACACACACAAGCACCATCCATGTCTCACACATTCCAGCCCTCGCATGTGTTAGCCCCACGGCCCTGTACACCCCCACCCATACTCGACCCCATACAAACAGATGTGCAACCTGCACACTACTGAAAAATCACCACACGCACTGCCCACAATCAGGATGCATGTACACTTACCGCTCGACTCCAGACGGGTCTGCCTCTCAAGGACCTGGACGTGGAGCGCTGGGGATATGCGTTCCAGGACCCTCATCTGTTCTTCCGACAAGTGGTCCCGGCACCCCTTAGCATCCGCTGCCTTCAAGAGGCGCCGGGCCTTGTTCAGGGTCCTGGACCTGAAGTCCTCCCAGCTCTTCTTGACATGTTGTAAGTCGCAGACTGCCACCCCCTCCGCGTTGATGGCAGTCACGATGTCAGTCCAGATCCGAGTCCGTCCTTCCTTGTTGGCGCGGGAACTTCCGAAGAGGGCATCATACTGCCCCAGGACTTGCTCCACCTGGACACCAACTTCGGTGGCACTGAAGCTGGTGCCCCTCTGCCTCTCTGGCCGGGGGTTGTCAGTGGTCTCAGATGGTGTTTGCCCCGACATGACAACCCCAGAGGCAGGAGTGGGTGGGCAACTGGGTCCTGGGGCTGGGCTGTGGAGCGATGGAATCCCAGTGGGGGGTCTTCGGTTCCAGCAGGGGTGGTCACAGCAACAGCACCCCTGGCTGATGTGCAGGCAGCAAATGGCAGGGCACGTGGGCAGCAGGCAGTCAGGCAGCAGCAGATGGCAGGTGGGAGCGTGCTCGGGGCTCTGGGGGGCAGTAATTCGGCCTTCTGGGCAGGAGCGTGGTCTTCTGTGTGCTTACGCGTGGCCAGCTTGATACGGAGTGATTTGGCACGTGAAAAATCTGCACGTCAGCGTGTAATTCGAGGAAAGGCCCTTAGCACGTAAGCGCGTCTGCACGCATACGCATTTTCATTGGACAGAAGGCCCCTCAAGCACAAGCGCCCCTATGACGTGACGTGTACAGACGTGCATGGGCATTTCAGCGTGTGTGAAAAACTGCACGTCCGCGTGCAATACGAGGAAAGGGCCCATGCTCGTAAGCGCGCGTGAAAAACTGCACATCCGCGTGTAATACGAGGAAAGGGCCCAAGCGCGTAAGCGCACTTGGAAAACTGCACGTCCGCGTGTAATACGAGGAAAGGGCCCATGCGCTTAACTGATGTGATGCGCGCGTGCGTTTCCCTCAGCACAGGGTAAAGGTGAGCGGGCCCAGCAGTTCACTGTACGTGCCTTTCATGGAGACCGACGTGTGATGCTTCTTCCTGTTGTTTCGCGCGCCATCACAACTTCACAGCTATCAAGGACGTATCTCTTCTTTTGGCAGGGGTATTGGCTACGCGTGTTTTTCTGCATCGCGCTAGTCAGACGGTGAGTTGCACACGCTCTTTTTCCCACTGCGGGTGCCCCTGTGTATCGCACCCATTTTCGATGTCATAGTAGCCTGCTTGTCCCACGCGTACGCGTTATTCGAGTTACTGGGTGCCACAGCGTACTGCGGGAGGTTGAATCCACGCACGTAGGCTGCAGGGTTGCGTGCACGGTTTTACTGCAGTTTTGGGGTGCCTGAGCGTTGCGTGACCTGTCACCACATCACCGGGGTCACATGCAGCCTTGCAGGTGCAGGGGGGCTGTTAACATCTTGCTTCCCACCCCCTTCACCCCAATTGCCCAGGTCAATTGTGGTGTACACCTCCCATTGGCACCACTCCATCTGTGCCAGCACTACTACATCTGTGCCATGGTTGAGAGGGCACCAAATGTGAGGGGCGCCTCAGCTGGGCGTCCTCCTCGGGTCGGGCATGGTCGGGGACGTGGCCGTGGTGACCAGGGAGTAGGGGGGCTCCAGGGTGTCCAGGGCAGCCACAGAGGGGGAAGAGGCAGGGGTGCGCCACTTGAGCACAATGTTGTGCCATGTGTCGGTGCAGCCATGCCACCACCCCCTGTGGTTCCGGGGGATGCAGCTCCTGCATCTGGCACTGGCACCCGTACGACCCGGCAGTCCATTCCATCAACTGCCACGGGCCCAAGGGTAGTGGTAGCTGCAGGTGCAGCTGTGGACACCGCCACCCAGGCTCAGGGTCTGCCAGCGCAGGCTGCGTTGGCACTTGAAGAGCCCTTGGTAGATCTCCAACAGGCCAGGGGGGAAACCATAGGGGCACGCCGGGCTGCTCAGACCAAGACACGTGTCCCTGGGGCAGTCATGTCATCTTCTGCCCCGAACAGCCGGGTGTTGGCAAGTGCAGGGGCAGATGCACCCAACAGCACCCCGGTTGTGAGTCTGCCAACCAGGACCATTGCGGTCAATGACCCTGCCACAGCTGATGTTGCTGCGCAGGGTCCATTAGTGGGCACCCAGCTGCCACTGACACAAGTCAGGCCTTTGGTCATCCCTCCACCTGCCACTCCCTTGGCTCAATCCACCGAACCCACTGGCCATACTGGTCAGGGCGGCATTAGCCAGCCAGGGTCTGCGCCACAGTCCAAGAGGAGGAAGGTTGCACCTGCAGCACAGGCTGGGACCCCACACACAGCCACGACCTCCTGCACGTTGAGGAAGAAGCCTTTCTGTAAGCAGGAACTGGACTTCCTCGTGGACTACGTGCGGGGCCACAGCCGTGACATGCTAGTGGGTGCCAATAGTCAGACTACGGCTGCCCAACGTGACACCCACTGGAAGCATGTTGCGGAACATGTCAGTTCATTCGGCCATGAGGTGCACACGGCGCAGGAGTGCAAAAAGCGTTGGAATGACATCAAGCGCAGCACTAAGGCTAAGTGTGCCTCTAATTACAACTTGACTCTGGTGACTGGCGGTGGGCCTGCACCAGAGGAGGAAGAACTCACTCCGCATGAGGCTCTCGTTGCGGAGTTCATACCACCTGAATTGGTCGAAGGAGTGGGAGAGATGCTGGACTTTGATGCCCAGTCCAGTGAGTGTTGATGCGTATTTGTTGAGGACGTGTGTGTTTCACTTGTGGGATGTGTTGTGCATGATTGCTGCTACATGTGACGTGTACATGGTTCTGATGTGTAAGTAATGCAATGCTTCCATCATGCATGTCTCCTCTGCCTGCATGCGGGACTCCATGTGGGCATGCTCCCTTGCCCCTCCTCCGCCACTATGCACCCCAGTTCCACCTTTGCACTGGTCTGCTTCAATCTTGCCAATGTGTAGTTTCTTGTTCATGTGTCCTGTGTAGATGCTAACTTCCAGCGTTGAAACTGCCAGACATATGCCGTGTGGTACAGCCTTAGTACTCGAAGCAGGGTATCTCACTTGTACTGTGCATGGGTCAGATGTCCCGCAGGGACATGAGTGCCCATTCATGCTCCATGTGCATTGCACGCATGCCCCTATGTGTCCTTGACTGGATGATCACTGTAATATGAGTCCTTGGTTACATACATTGCCTGCCATCTCATCAGCCTCCCCATGTCAACTGTGGCTCAGTCCTGCGTTGCACACATGTTTAGGCTCTGACAATCTGTGTGGCTCACAGGCCTCAGCCTGTTCAATGGCCAATGACTCTGTCCAACTCTTGTTGTGTCTTCTTCACACGTGGGCGGCCTCCAGAGTTTTCATCATGTGTCCTGCCTACTGTCCCAGCATCATTTGCAGTGTTGTAATTTGAATCACATTAAGCTGTTGATGCCAGTCAACACTGCTTGTCAATACACAGGTGTATGGTCAGCCTTTTGATACCATGCTAGGCATCCCTGCTTTGGTACTGGGGTGGAGGGGTGCTTGGCTTCTAGACATGGTACACATTGAATGCACAATGCACGTGATGTGTGAATTTGACATTGCACTGCCTTCACATTTCCTGGCACACACCATGGAGTGCTTGTACATATAGGTAGTGAGTGGCGTACACATTTTCTGCACTGCATAGACCCGCTTCCATGGAAACTGCCACCTTTCAACAGGTCTGATCACAGAAGCTATTTAAAGTAGACCCAGCATGCATGCCAGGTCATATGTTGTGTGTCACATGTCTGCCCGATGCCTTTGCTGTCGGTGTGTGTGTGTGTCGTGTGCTTCTAACATGTGTAGTGACCTTTTTTCTCTCTATTTTTCAGGTGATGACGCAATGGAGGCATAGGATGGTGTTGTCATGCCAGACACAGGGTTGGTAACACCACATCAACCTGGCACTAGCGGGGGTCGTGGGGTGGTAGGCCACGAAAACCCCCAAGTGCTGCAGTCCATCTTGTCTCTGGCTGCCTATGAGTCCAGCCTTGATGACGACTCTGACGTCCATGTTGAGTTGGATGAGCATCAAGTCCATGTGTCAGGGGTGAGTGATTCTGATGTGGACACTCCTCTGTCTGCGACACCTGCACTGAGGGATCAGACAGTCTTGGTTCCTCCGCCCGTGGTGGATCGGGACACAGGGTCACCCTCCACACCAGTCACTGATGTGCCTGGGACATCATGTCGACGGGGGCATGTAGTCGTGCAGCCGCAGGCGGTGCCAACACAGCGAGGACCCCCGGTCCTTGGGTCCCGCAGGGGTCAAGCCCGGCAACGCGGTCACCGCGCGCAACCGCTGTATACTGAGTGCGAGCAAGACATGACTGCCAATTCGGAACGGCAGGGGGCAGCAATGGAGAACATCGCTGAGAGCATGGAGCGTGTGGCCCGATCTGTGCTCCCCCCTGCTAGGCAGGTGCTTCTCCAGCAGCAGGCGGCACGGTCTACGGCCCGCTCGCTCAGGCTGGGCATGGCGGCCTCAGACAGGGCACGCCAGGCTGAAATGTCGTCTCTGCATCAAGCAATTGCTGCTCACACAGAGGCGCACATGGATGCCCTGAGGGAGGAGTATGCTTCCCTCAGATCCACTCTGGGTGTCATTATGATGTCCCAGAGGCAGCAGGCAGTAGAGAGGTTTGCACAGCTTGAGCGTACCATCTCGGCTGAGCTACAGGCTTGCCGGGAGGTGCAGCGGTTGTCCAGCCAGGCCTTGCAGGAGGATCTCCATGTTACACGTGCTACCTTGCAAGAGGAAGCACGTGTATCACGTGAGGTTCTGCATGCAGACCTATGTCACATCGCCACACAGAACCAGACTCACCCGTCCGGCAGACTTGCTGCCGACGAGGGGCAAGCTGCGGCTAGGCATGGCCAGGTTACTGTGCCACGTCCTCCTTTACAGGATGAGCCAGACTCGGACGACCATCTATCTCCCACATAGGTCGGGCTGTGCAGGCGTTGAGCCAATGGAGGTTTTTTTTTTGGCTCAGCATCATCGCATGTGGATGTTGAGCAGCACCCTGTACCTCCCCCCTCCTGGGTGCCTCCCCTCCCCCCAGGTCGTATGTGGCCATTTTTGATTTTTCTTTTAGTTTAGTTAGTTAAGTTTCTGTTTGATAGTTAGTTTAAATAGGTAATGTAGGTTTTCCATTGTTAGTGTAATTAGTTAATAGTTGATTTAGTTTAAAATTGCTAGTCTATTGTGCTGTCATGTGATGGTGCGGTGCTTTGTGGCTTTTGAAGGCATCCACTGTCTGTTCCAGCTGGGCCCTTCATGGTTGTCTTGTGTATGTGTTTGCTGCTTGTGGTCCTTGACTCACATATGCCACTCCTGCCTCCCTTATCCATGGGCTCGCAAGGATGGTTCGATGTTACAGAATATTACACAAGGGCTTTGGACTGTCATATCTGTGGCATGTCTGGTGCTGTGTGACTTGTGTTGACACCCCTAGTGGGGATGATTTTGGTGTCATTGTCCACTGTTTGGCTTTTGCTAGATGGGGTGTGTCATGATTAATGTGTACATTGATTGCTATGCATTGTGTAGTATGTTTCATATCTTTCCTGTACACGTGCTTGTTGCAATTCATGCTGTA
The DNA here is from genome assembly GCF_040938575.1 of Ambystoma mexicanum. Lineage (NCBI taxonomy): Eukaryota > Metazoa > Chordata > Amphibia > Caudata > Ambystomatidae > Ambystoma > Ambystoma mexicanum. The sequence continues at coordinate 1,076,710,288 of NC_090935.1, read as the reverse complement.
GATAGTGTACCACACTTTGGATGTGAAAGACGGACTGATGGTGTGATTTGTGACTCTCTGACATGGTCAAGTAATGAGATGCCTGATGAGACACACACACAGATGACTTTGAAGCATTAATCATGTGTTTCATGCCATTTCTGCAGGGGGATGAGCCTCCAGAGCACCTTTGACAGCAGACATGGCCCATTGGACGACGGAATTCTGGACCCGTTTGTTGGTGCCCACATGCACATGTGTGCACAAGCAGAGGCACAGTGATTGCAGACCCACATCCTAGAACTGCTGACATGTTCCAAGGAACTCCAGGCAAGGTGAGCATCACAGGGGGGCCACGACACAGCAAAGCTTGCACCACGCGAGTTGCACATGCAGGCTTAGTCACAGCACTGAGGGTGAGCTTAGACGAATATTGGTGTTGAAGCACACAATGCAGCTCAGATGTGTTTGTGGACTGATGGCTGTTGATAGTAGGGTTGTCTGGGACACATACAGGGGCAGTGGCACATACCCTGCGGTACACCAAGGTCCATTGAGGCACTTGTATCAACCATGTAGCCTTCCGAGACATGGAAAGGGGCAGCTCACAGGGACATACAGCAAGGGACATACTCGGGTGCAGTGCATTTCATTTCCATGTACTTTATGATAAATGCACTGCCAACTTTGTGTCGGTCATGGTGGTACACAACTTGCTCTGAAGTCATGGCTTGCTATATGGGTCTGTCTGCTTACCCAGGGAACATTGCATGTTGTGTGAATTGTGACACATTGGTGTTCCATTTGCCACACAACCACCGGCGGCTGACTTACTGCATTGACTGTGTATGACCCGTCACAGGGGTACTGTTATATATGGGTATGAAGCATCTACACCAGATTGTCTGTTTGTAGAGTAGTTTGTTGCTATGGGGCATGTTTGGTGGTGTGTTCTTGTGTAATTGGCACGTACAGGTTGTTGACTGTGGCTCGCTTTGCAGCATTGCAGTGCTACTGTAACAGGACCTGAGAGTGTGCAGGCAGGAGGCCAGCACTCAAAACCAGAGCTAAGTGTCTTGTTTTTTTTTCTTTCAAACTGCTCTGCATAGGCTTGCTGGGGGGTGCACTAATGCAGGGATGTATGTGTGATTCAATTTGGTATGTTTTTTTCCCCCTAATCACCCGGAATCCTATGCAATTTTGAACCCTGTACCCTCTACCCGGTGTTCCTGCTTCCCGTACCTATCCAAGCAACGTCCCCTAACCCTCTTTCCCCGCTGGGGTTGCGGATGCCTGTGCAAGCCCCGAATTTGCAGGTGCCAAAACCCTAGAGGGGGTGGTTGGTTCGTACCACTCCTAAGCCTGGACTACAGAAGGCCATGACAATGATGTCCAAGTTTGTTTGGATTGTGTATGTGTTCATGCAGGTAGTACATTTTCGTTCATTCCCTACTTTCATGTGTCATTCCTCCTCCCCTCTCCTGCCACTCATTCCAGTTATCCAGTGTGCCAACACCTGTCCCGACTGCATATCCCTGAACCTCCTTCCCCACCAGGGACTCAGGGGCCTGTGTGAGTTTGACCTTGCTGGCACCCGGGACACGGTGGGGGTGGTTGTTTCGTGACACTCCCGCGCCTGTACACGGGACCTGTGACAATACACATCCGTTCATGATACATCATCCTATGTTATGTACCACACATGGTTCACATCCTGTTGTGACATTGTTTTACTGTGCTACCTTGGTTGTTGCATCATTGTGGTAGTACTTGGCCTTTGTGAGGTACTGCTATGTCAAGTCATCTACTGGAGGGTGTTCGGGTTCGTTTTTATGCCTTGGATTTTGTGATTTTGGAAATGAGTGTGGATTCTGAGGGTGCAGGCATCTTTTTACACGCAAGGTGGGAGATGGTGACGAAGGGTAAAGGTGATCCTGTGGCCAGGTGGAATTGAGGGTTGAAGGCTCCATGACCCAGGTGCAGTTGATCAGTGGGTCATGGTCATTTGTGAGGGAGGGGGGGGTTGTTGATAGTTGCCTTGCCCTGCAGTGTGATGGGAACTCTGACATTGTAATGGTGGTATCCTATGTACATGTTGTGTTCTGCTGATCAATGCCTGTTCATGTGTTGTGTTTTCCTTTCAGGTGCGAGGGGATAGTTGTGGTTTGACATGCTGGGGTGTACACATGGTGAATGTTCACATGTGATGTGTAGGGAACACTGATGGTCACTTGAGTGTACATGCATATGTGGAGTGCATGTCCTTGCAGAACCACACACTTGCACTCTGATGCACTACATGTACTCCCACCCTTGCATATCCACGTGTACACTGTTTGCCTTCTGGTGCCCACTGTGTCCCTGCAGCACATGTTCTGTGACCGATTATGGATCCAGTACATGCCTAATTTGATGTTTGATGTGGTCTGTCACTTAGATGTGATGCTCAGGGTGTGCATCACACACAATGGCTATTCACTGTGCTGTGCGCTGAGCAGTGTGTTGCAGGAGTAGGACACTGCGCACATGAGCTGCAGTGTTGATTTTGCAATGCATAATGTGCATGTAGACAGGCATTCATTGTTATGTTACGTCTACGACTGTTGTAATGCATTTGGAAATTACTTATTTTGGGTGGGAGATTTTGTTGGTCTGTCATTTCATCTGATTCTGGGTCAGGCATCATTGTCTGATGCCACTGTACATTTAGGACATGGCAATGTGTACCTTATCGTTACTGTGTTGGTGTATGGATATTGCTTGCCATGTCATGTTGTGGTTTGGGAGGGTTTGAGTGATATGACAGTGATGGCCATGTCCTGTTTTGCAGGTGTGTGTGATGCACACCTTGCATGTCAGGGTCATCCGCTTCTCAGAGCAACTAGCTGGGGGTAGATTTCTCTCCGCGGCAGGGCCCTCCCCCTGGAACAGACTTCCTGCCTGATGTGAACCTGAGGGGAACCATCTCCAGTTCTGGAAGCACCTCAAGACCTTCCTCTTTGCTTCTGCTTACTGTCTGCCTCTCCCTTGCAGAATTCTTCACTGGAACTGCACAGGAGCTGCAACTGGGCCACTCTCACCGACCTCGGTCCCTGGCCCAGCCACTCTCCACTTGCACTGCCTCCCTGGCAACCCCTGCACTGCAGTACTGTCTCTCTATCCCTACAGCCCTCCCTTCCCAGCACTTGTCTGCACTTACCTTTGCAGTTGCCACCAGCCGACCTATGTATTATTTTTTTGGGCTACTTCCCCTGTACTGGACTCCCCCCCACCCTTCCCCTTGCACTTTTCCCTTCCCCCTACCCCTGCACTTGCACAATCTCAATGACACCTGGCCTAGTAGTACCGTTGTCTGTCTTCCCTTGTTCCCCCCTCACTGCCTCATTGCGCCTTGAAATACTTGTGTATGGGCCATATCATGTCATATGTCATATGTGTGCCTTTTGGTCACACAGGATAGCTTGTGTTTAAGTAGCTAGGGATGCAGACGATGTGGCACTTCCATGGCAACTATCTCAGGGTGGTAGGGTTGTGACAGTTGACTGTCTCTTTGTCATCATCGATTGTCACCTGGTATGTGCCAGGGGTGGGAGTTTAGGTGAAAAATGTGGCCACAAGCTGGGTCCGGGCTTCCTCGCCACGTGCCCTGTCCCCTCCCATGGGCAGCTCCTGTGCCTGTGGTTGGGGGTGTGGGGGCACCACCATGTCCACCGGGACACCCTGCCGTGTTGCAACATTGTGCAGGACACATACTGCCACAATGATCCTGCACACTACTGGTGGGGCATAGAGTAGTTGCCCACCAGAGCGGTCAAGGGAGCGGAAACGTGACTTGAGCACTCCGATTGTGCGCTCCACTATGCCCCTGGTTGCAATATGGGCGGCGTTGTATCTTACCTGGGGTGGTGTGGTGGGGTTCCGGATTGGCGTCATCATGTGGTTGCTCAGAGGGTAGGCACTGTCCCCTGGGGAGGTGATAATAGTTGAGATTATTAGGGTTTGGATATTTGTCTGTGTGTGACTTGCATGCATGTGCAAGGGCATTTGTACTGACCTAGGAGCCATGTGTCGCCATGCTGCCCAGCTTCCAGGGCCCAGCTCAGGGCGGACATTCTGTATATGAAACTGTCATGGGTGGAGCCAGGGTAGTTTGCATAGACAGAGGTGATGATTCCCTTTGCATCGCATACCACCTGTACATTGATGGAATGCCAGTGCTTGCGGTTTCTGTAGATGTGCTCAGTGGCCCTAGGTGGACGTAGGGCCACATGGGTGCAATCTATGGCACCGAGCACTTTGGGGAAGTGTGCCACCCTGAAAAAATCCAGGACAACAGCCTGCCTTTCTGCGGGTGTTCTGGGCATGTATATGTGCCTGCGGACTGAGGGGCGCGCTGTCATGATTGCCAGTACCTGGTGTAGGCAGCGTGACTGCGTGGCCTGTGAGACCCCCACTATGGCAGTGGTCCGCTGAAATGACCCAGTGGCCAAAACATGCAGGACATTGAGCAGCTTCTCCAAGGGGCTCAATGCTTGGGAGCAAAGGGTGGGGGATGTAAGGTCATCTTCCCACTCCCTGACCAGGTCTAGGATGTTATGGGGTGGAAACCTATACCTGCCGTAGACCTGGTCGTCAGGCATCCCAAAAAGGCTTGTCCGTGGTGCGAAAATGCGTGCCCTTGCTATTCTCCTCCTCCTGCGGTGTCCCACGATCAGTGCAGCGACAAATGGGGCATTCATCGTAGCTGTATATACGCGTTTGTTGTTTGCGCGCACTTTTATGCTGTGCGCGGGGACGCTTCCGCCTGCCTTCGTGTGGGCGGACGCGTTGACGCCTGTGCACGTCTTTTGCCGTGCACGGGTTTCCCGTATTCGGATATGTGGTAAGACTGTACATCCGAGTGTCATCGCATGTGATCGGAGGGGAGTGAGCGTACATGCGATTGGCCTGGGTACGTGTGTTTCGGAGTGCGCGGGAATTCCACACGCAATTAGCCTGGGTACGTGTGTTCCGGGGTGCGCGGGAACTTTCACACGCGATTGGTGGAAATCCACGTGTGTTCTGTCATCACGTGCAATGAGGGAAACACCCGCGCGCGTCACGTCACAGACGTGCACACGCGCTAAGGGCCTTTGGTCCAATGAAATCGCATATGCGTGCTGCCGTGCATACGCGCTAAGGGCCTTTCCTCGAATTACACGCTGACGTGCAGATTTTTCACATGCCAAATCACTCCGTATCAAGCTGGCCACGCGTAAGCACATGGAAGACCACGCTCCTGCCCAGAAGGCCGAACTACTGCCCCCCAGAGGCCCAAGCACGCTCCAACCTGCCATCTGCTGCTGCCTGACTGCCTGCTGCCCACGTGCCCTGCCATTTGCTGCCTGCACATCAGACAGGGGTGCTGTTGCTGTGACCACCCCTGCTGGAATCGAAGACTCCCGACTGGGATTCCATCGCTCCACAGCCCAGCCCCAGGACCCAGTTGCCCACCCACTCCTGCCTCTGGGGTTGTCATGTCGGGGCAAACACCATCTGAGACCACTGACAACCCCTGGCCAGAGAGGCAGAGGGGCACCAGCTTCAGTGCCACCGAAGTTGGTGTCCTGGTGGAGCAAGTCCTGGGGCAGTATGATGCCCTCTTCGGAAGTTCCCGCGCCGACAAGGAAGGACGGACTCGGATCTGGACTGCCATCAACGCGGAGGGGGTGGCAGTCCACGACTTATAACATGTCAAGAAGCGCTGGGAGGACTTCAGGCCCAGGACCCTGAACAAGGCCCGGCGCCTCTTGAAGGCAGCGGATGCCAAGGGGCGCCGGGGCCACTTGTCGGAAGAACAGATGAGGGTCCTGGAATGCATATCCCCAGCGCTCCACGTCCAGGTCCTTGAGAGGCAGACCCGTCTGGAGTCGAGCGGTAAGTGTACATGCATCCTGATTGTGAGCAGTGCGTGTGGTGATTTTTCAGTAGTGTGCAGGTTGCAAATCTGTTTGTATGGGGTCGAGTATGGGTGGGGGTGTACAGGGCCGTGGGGCTAACACATGCGAGGGCTGGAATGTGTGAGACATGGATGGTGCTTGTGTGTGTAGGCTTGCATGCCAAATGCACTTGTGTGGGCACACATGTTTGGATGAATGTGTATGTAAGTAGACATGTCCGTGATGTCACGCATGTATGTTGTTTTCGGCTGCATGTATCAGCACTGTGTACATGTGCATGTGTGTGTATTTGACAAGGGTGCAACAGTGATGCAACATGGATGCATGTGACAGCGGTATGTGGAAGCCTGATTGGCAGATGTGACATGGATGCCCATCTGAACACCGCAACACTTGGCAGAGGTGTACACATGCATGCAAGTGTGGTGATGTGTGTACATATGTGGTGCACTTCCTGTGGTGCATGTGATGTCTGGCTCACCTTTGCCTGCTCATGCTGTTGTATGTGTATGGATGGTGCTGGCAGTTGCGATATGGCTGTGGTATGGCTCATGTGTGCGAGTTGAAATTACATGTGTGTTGGGGATTGTGATGACATGTCTGAGGTTTGCCAATGCCACTCATGTACAACTGTCATGTGTGTATGTGTCAATTGTACAGTGCCCTGATGCCTGTGTTTTATTTCTCCCTGTCTGCAGCGTCAACTGATGAAGAGGGCGGAGAAGGTGCTGTGGAGCACAGCGGCGGGGATCCCACTGCCAGCCGGAGACGCAAGGCCCGGCTCCCCTCCCATGTTGTGATCTCGTCGGGGAGTGAGGAGTCCGGTGCCGCGTCTCAGGCCGCAGCTGCCGGGGGGAGGTCCAAGAGGCGGAGGTTGAAGTTGGACTCCTCGGCAGCAGAAGGGGCAGCTGGGACCCCACAGGGCCCAACAGGGGAAGATGGCACGGAGTCATCCAGGTTGGTGGGGGGTTTGGTGGAGGAGGAGGCCGTGCAAGCACCAGAGAAGGGGTCTGGAGGTGGGGATCCCACTGGTACTAGTGGTGCAGTGCAGGACCAGGGACAGGAGGCAGCACAGGCCGCCGCGGAGGTGCCTGTGTGCAATCCTGTCCCTGATCCTGTCCCTGCATCATCTTGCACCAGCAGGGATGCCTACGTCCAGACCCGTTTTCAGGCAGGGGATGAGCTCACGTCAACTGGCCTTCCTCTGCCTGCGGACGTGGCTATCCGGGTCCGGGTTGAGCCTGTCCTGACTGGTGGTGCATTGCGTCAACGGGCCATGCGAGGTGACCTGCAGTCTTTTCATGAGGAGACTGCACGTCATCTCGAATGGCTCGTTGACCACGTCAGCCTGCTGGGACAGGTCACCCAGGCCGGATTCCTCCGTTTGCTGGGGCTTGCTACAACCCCCTCCTCAACTGAACCCCCTACGCACCAGTCGTCCTCCGTGCCATCTTCCCACCCATCAGTCACCTGGGTGCCCTGTGGAGCTGCCTCTGACGGTGCGGCCAGGCTGGTGGAGGAGGCATCCCTGCCACAGTCGGGAGTCGGACGTCCAGCAGGGGTGGCCACATCAACGACTGCACCCCAGCCGGCGGAGGATGTGCAGGCAGCAGGAGGCAGTGCACGGGCAGAGGCACAGCAGCAGCAAAGTATGGGAGCCATGAAGGCTTGGGGCCTTCAACATCGGAGGGGCAGGCATCGGCCGGAGGGCAGGAGGACCCAGGACAGAGAGTGTCTTCCGTGTGGCAGCGGTTGGGCCACGCCATAGATGCGGAGCGGCAGCGGGCGGAAGAGGCACGGCTCACAATGGTCAGGGTGGAGAACTCCATGCGGAGGGCCCTGAGGCGGGCCGAGTGCCTCGAGGCAATCCGCAGGGGTTTGGAGGTGGACACGTCGACGGACCTGCGGACCCTCGGGGCCATGGAGGAGGACCGCCTCCGGGACATTGAGCAGGAGTTCGATGATGCCCTGGCCCGGGACATCCACAAGTGAGCCGTCAAACTAGCCCGCTGCCCTTCTACATAGTTATGTAGGTAGTGTTAGGTTTCATTTTTTTTTGGATTTATTTTGGACCTTTCGGACATTGGCCACATTTTTGTATATGGTTTATTTTATTTGTTAGTGTAGTTAGATAGGATTCCTTTCTTTTTTTGGGATAATGGACCCTGGCTTGTTCCCATGTACATAGTTCACTGTTGGATTGTATTTTTCTTTCACATTTTAACCATGGAGCAATGGCTTTCTTTTTTATTTCCTATTGGATTTTGTTTTGTGGACAGTGACTTTGGACACCATTAGTTTGGAATTTTATTTTTGGTTTTGCTTTTTTTCACGGACATGCTTCTTTTGATTTTTGTACATTCACATTTTTGTTTCTTTATTTTTGATTCTATTTATGTTTGCTTTAATACATATTTTTTTATCATACTTCAATGTGTAGTATCATCTCATTGGTTTCATGCATTTCATGATATGGGTTTTGAGATTCACTGAAACCCATTGGGTGTATGTGAGGGAAATGTGTTTGTTTCGGAACTTGCAATTGGTGTTCTGTGATGTAATTGCCAATTATGAGTGGGTGGATGCAATACTCGGGTGGGTGTTTTGCATTTGGAGGCTGACCATGGGGACCAGGGATCTAGATTGTGATGACATGCTGGCTGGGGAACATGAGTTGGGCATGGGTGGGGGCCTACTGGCAGGTGCCCCACAGTGCTGGGGGGTGGGGGTGCTGGGGAACATGAGTTGGACATGGATGGGGGCCTGCTGGCAGGTGCCCCACAGTGCTGGGGGGTGGGGGTGCTGGGAGAAATGGGTGGGGGCCTGGTGGAGGCTGCCCCTGGTGGCTGGGGGTGGGGGTGCTGGGAGACATGGGTGGGGGCCTGGTGGTGGGTGCCCCTGGTGGCTGGTGGGTGGGGGTGGTGGGAGACAAGGGTGGGGGCCTGGTGGAGGCTGCCCCTGTTGGCTGGGGGTGGGGGTGCTGGGAGACATGGGTGGGACCTGGTTGTGGGTGCCCCTGCACTGCTGGGGGGTGGGGGTGGTGGGAGACATGGGAGGGGGCCTGCTGGCATGTGCCCCACAGTGCTGGGGGGTGGGGGTGGAGGGAGACATGGGTGGGGGCCTGGTGGAGGCTGCCCCTGGTGGCTGGGGGTGGGGGTGGTGGGAGACATGAGTTGCACATGGGTGGGGGCCTGCTGGCAGGTGCCCCACAGTGCTGGGGGGTGGGGGTGGTGGGAGACATGGGTTGGGGCCTGGTGGAAGGTGCCCCTGCACTGCTGGGGGGTGGGGGTGGTGAGAGACATGGGTGGGGGCCTGGTGGAGGGTGCCCCTGCACTGCTGGGCGGTGGGGGGGTGGGAGACATGGGTGGGGGCCTGGTGGAGGCTGCCCCTGGTGGCTGGGAGACATGGGTGGGGGCCTGGTGGTGGGTGCGCCTGCACTGCTGGGGGGTGGGGGTGGTGGGAGACATGGGTGGGGGCCTGCTGGCAGGTGCCCCACAGTGCTGTGGGTGGGGGTGGGAGACATGAGTTGGACATGGGTGGGGGCCTGGTGGAGGCTGCCCCTGCACTGCTGGAGGGTGGTGGTGGTGGGAGACATGGGTGGTGGCCTGGTGGAGGGTGACCCACACTGCTGGGGGTTGGGGGTGGTGGGAGACATGGGTGGGGGCCTGCTGGCAGGTGCCCCACAGTGCTGGGGGGTGGTGGGAGACATGGGTGGGGGCCTGGTGGAGGCTGCCCCTGGTGGCTGGGGGGGGTGCTGGGAGATATGGGTGGGGGCCTGGTGGTGGGTGCCCCTGCACTGCTGGGGGTGGGGGTGGTGGGAGACATGGGTGGGGCCTGGTGGAGGCTGCCCCTGGTGGCTGGGGGGTAGGGGTGCTGGGAGATATGGGTGGGGGCCTGGTGGTGGGTGCCCCTGCACTGCTGGGGTGGGGGTGGTGGGAGAGATGGGTGGGGGCCTGGTGGAGGGTGCCCATGCACTGCTGGGGGGTGGGGGTGGTGGGAGACATGGGTGGGGGCCTGGTGGAGGCTGCCCCTGGTGGCTGGGTGGTGGGGGTGGTGGGAGACATGAGTTGGACATGGGTGGGGGCCTGCTGGCAGGTGCCCCACAGTGCTGGGGGGTGGGGGTGGTGGCGCACATGAGTTGCACATGGGTGGGGGCCTGCTGGCAGGTGCCCCACAGTGCTGGGGGGTGGGGGTGGTGGGAGACATGGGTAGGGGCCTGGTGGAGGCTGCCCCTGGTGGCTGGGGGGTGGGGGTGGTGGGAGACATGGGTGGGGGCCTGGTGGAGGGTGCCCCTGCACTGCTGGGGGGTGGGGGCGGTGTGAGACATGGGTGGGGGCCTGGTGGAGGGTGCCCCTGGTGGCTGGGGGGTGGGGGTGCTGGGAGACATGGGTGGGGGCCTGGTGGTGGATGCCCCTGCACTGCTGGGGGGTGGGGGTGGTGGGAGACATGGGTGGGGGCCTGGTGGAGGGTGACCCTGCACTGCTGGGGGGTGGGGGTGGTGGGAGACATGGGTGGGGGCCTGGTGGAGGCTGCCCCTGGTGGCTGGGGGGTGGGGGTGCTGGGAGACATGGGTGGGGGAATGGTGGTGGGTGCCCCTGCACTGCTGGGGGGTGGGGGTGGTGGGAGACATGGGTGGGGGACTGCTGGCAGGTGCCCCACAGTGCTGGGGGGTGGGGGGTGGGAGACATGGGTGGGGGCCTGGTGGAGGGTGCCCCTGCACTGCTGGGGGGTGGGGGGTGGGAGACATGGGTGGCGGCCTGGTGGAGGGTGCCCCTGCATTGCTGGGGGGTGGGGGTGGTGGGAGACATGGGTGGGGGCCTGGTGGAGGCTGCCCCTGGTGGCTGGGGGGTGGGGGTGCTGGGAGACATGGGTGGGGGCCTAGTGGTGGATGCCACTGCACTGCTGGGGGGTGGGGGTGGTGGGAAACATGGGTGGGGGCCTGGTGGAGGCTGCCCCTGGTAACTGGGTGGTAGGGGTGCTGGGAGATATGGGTGGGGGCCTGGTGGTGGGTGCCCCTGCACTGCTGGGGGTGGGGGTGGTGGGAGACATGGGTGGGGGCCTGCTGGCAGGTGCCCCACAGTGCTGGGGGTGGAGTGGTGGGAGACATGGGTGGGGGCCTGGTGTAGGCTGCCCCTGGTGGCTGGGGGGTGGGGGTGGTGGGAGACATGAGTTGCACATGGGTGGGGGCCTGCTGGCAGGCGCCCCACAGTGCTGGGTGTGGGGGTGGTGGGAGACATGGGTGGGGGCCTGGTGGAGGGTGCCCCTGCACTGCTGGGGGGTGGGGGGGTGGGAGACATGGGTGGGGGCCTGGTGGAGGCTGCCCCTGGTGGGTGGGGGGTGGGGGTGCTGGGAGACCTGGGTGGGGGCCTGGTGGTGGGTGCGCCTGCACTGCTGGGGGGTGGGGGTGGTGGGAGACATGGGTGGGGGCCTGCTGGCAGGTGGCCCACAGTGCTGGGGGTGGGGGTGGTGGAAGACATGGGTGGGGGCCTGGTGGAGGGTGCCCCTGCACTGCTGGGGGGTGGGGTGGTGGGAGACATGGGTGGGGGCCTGGTGGAGGGTACCGCTGCACTGCTGGGGGTGGGGGTGGTGGGAGACATGGGTGGGGGCCTGCTGGCAGGTGCCCCACAGTGCTGGGGGGTGAGGGTGGTGGGAGACATGGGTGGGGGCCTGGTGGAGGCTGCCCCTGGTGGCTGGGGGGTGGGGGTGGTGGGAGACATGAGTTGCACATGGGTGGGGGCCTGCTTGCAGGTGCCCCACAGTGCTGGGGGGTGGGGGTGGTGGGAGACATGGGTGAGGGCCTGGTGGAGGCTGCCCCTGGTGGCTGGGGGGTGGGGGTGCTGGGAGATATGGGTGGGGGCCTGGTGGTGGGTGCCCCTGCACTGCTGGGGGTGGGGGTGGTAGGAGACAACATGGGTGGGGGCCTGCTGGCAGGTGCCCCACAGTGCTGGGGGGTGGGGTGGTGGGAGACATGGGTGGGGGCCTGGTGGAGGCTGCCCCTGGTGGCTTGGGGGTGGGGGTGGTGGGAGACATGAGTTGCACATGGGTGGGGGTCTGCTGGCAGGTGCCCCACAGTGCTGGGGGGTGGGGGTGGTGGGAGACATGGGTGGGGGCCTGGTGGAGGGTGCCCCTGCACTGCTGGGGGGTGGGGGGGGGGGGTGGGAGACATGGGTGGGGGCCTGGTGGAGGGTGCCCCTGCACTGCTGGGGGGTGGGGGTGGTGGGAGACATGGGTGGGGGCCTGGTGGAGGCTGCCCCTGGTGGCTGGGGAGTGGGGGTGCTGGGAGACATGGGTGGGGGCCTGGTGGTGGATGCCCCTGCACTGCTGGGGGGTGGGGGCGGTGGGAGACATGGGTGGGGGCCTGGTGGAGGGTGACCCTGCACTGCTGGGGGGTGGGGGTGGAGACATGGGTGGGGGCCTGGTGGAGGCTGCCCCTGGTGGTTGGGGGGTGGGGGTGCTGGGAGTCATGGGTGGGGGCCTGGTGGAGGCTGCCCCTGGTGGCTGGGGGGTGGGGGTGCTGGGAGACATGGGTGGGGCCTAGTGGTGGATGCCACTGCACTGCTGGGGGGTGGGGGTGGTGGGAAACATGGGTGGGGGCCTGGTGGAGGCTGCCCCTGGTGGCTGGGGGGTAGGGGTGCTGGGAGATATGGGTGGGGGCCTGGTGGTGGGTGCCCCTGCACTGCTGGGGGTGGGGGTGGTGGGAGACATGGGTGGGGGCCTGCTGGCAGGTGCCCCACAGTGCTGGGGGGTGGGGGTGGTGGGAGACATGGGTGGGGGCCTGGTGGAGGCTGCCCCTGGTGGCTGGGGGGGTGCTGGGAGATATGGGTGGGGGCCTGGTGGTGGGTGCCCCTGCTCTGCTGAGGGTGGGGGTGGTGGGAGACATGGGTGGGGGCCTGCTGGCAGGTGCCCCACAGTGCTGGGGGTGGGGGTGGTGGGAGACATGGGTGGTGGCCTGGTGGAGGCTGCCCCTGGTGGCTGGGGGGTGGGGGTGCTGGGAGTCATGGGTGGGGGCCTGGTGGAGGCTGCCCCTGGTGGCTGGGGGGTGGGGGTGCTGGGAGACATGGGTGGGGGCCTAGTGGTGGATGCCACTGCACTGCTGGGGGGTGGGGGGGGTGGGAAACATGGGTGGGGGCCTGGTGGAGGCTGCCCCTGGTGGCTGGGGGGTAGGGGTGCTGGGAGATATGGGTGGGGGCCTGGTGGTGGGTGCCCCTGCACTGCTGGGGGTGGGGGTGGTGGGAGACATGGGTGGGGGCCTGCTGGCAGGTGCCCCACAGTGCTGGGGGGTGGGGGTGGTGGGAGACATGGGTGGGGGCCTGGTGGAGGCTGCCCCTGGTGGCTGGGGGGGTGCTGGGAGATATGGGTGGGGGCCTGGTGGTGGGTGCCCCTGCACTGCTGGGGGTGGGGGTGGTGGGAGACATGGGTGGGGGCCTGCTGGCAGGTGCCCCACAGTGCTGGGGGTGGGGGTGGTGGGAGACATGGGTGGGGGCCTGGTGTAGGCTGCCCCTGGTGGCTGGGGGGTGGGGGTGGTGGGAGACATGAGTTGCACATGGGTGGGGGCCTGCTGGCAGGTGCCCCACAGTGCTGGGTGTGGGGGTGGTGGGAGACATGGGTGGGGGCCTGGTGGAGGGTGCCCCTGCACTGCTGGGGGGTGGGGGGGTGGGAGACCTGGGTGGGGGCCTGGTGGAGGCTGCCCCTGGTGGGTGGGGGGTGGGGGTGCTGGGAGACCTGGGTGGGGGCCTGGTGGTGGGTGCGCCTGCACTGCTGGGGGGTGGGGGTGGTGGGAGACATGGGTGGGGGCCTGCTGGCAGGTGGCCCACAGTGCTGGGGGTGGGGGTGGCGGAAGACATGGGTGGGGGCCTGGTGGAGGGTGCCCCTGCACTGCTGGGGGGTGGGGGTGGTGTGAGACATGTGTGGGGGCCTGGTGGAGGGTGCCCCTGGTGACTGGGGGGTGGGGGTGCTGGGAGACATGGGTGGGGGCCTGGTGGTGGATGCCCCTGCACTGCTGGGGGGTCGGGGTGGTGGGAGACATGGGTGGGGGCGTGGTGGAGGGTGACCCTGCACTGCTGGGGGGTGGGGGTGGTGGGAGACATGGGTGGGGGCCTGGTGGAGGCTGCCCCTGGTGGCTGGGGGGTGGGGGTGTTGGGAGACATGGGTGGGGGCCTGGTGGTGGGTGCCCCTGCACTGCTGGGGGTTGGGGGTGGTGGGAGACATGGGTGGGGGCCTGCTGGCAGGTGCCCCACAGTGCTGGGGGGTGGGGGGTGGGTGTCATGATCTCTGCTTCCAAAAGGTCAGGGTTTTCCCAACTCCCTTGGAAGCAGATCCATAACCCAGGTTCTGAGTGCCAACCAGTCCCAATTGGGACCTTTTGGACCCAGTCCTGGCGCCAGTGGCACCAGGCTCATAAATATGCCCAGTCCCAGCGCTGGAAGCGCCGGGCTCATAATGCTTGGGTGGACTTACCTTCAGCAGACCATGCTGCTTACTTGCCTGCCAGTTGAGCCTCTGATCCTCTTCTGTTTGGAACTACTTTTCCTGTTGGGTGGGGCTGGAGCCACTCCCTAGATTCAGAACACTGGAACTCTTCTGGAAGGCAGGAACTCTTTTCTTACCAGGAACTCTTTTCTTACTTAGGCGTGGCTGTGGAAGGAGACACCTAAGCACTACAGGAGGCTATTTAAACCACACCCGGTGGATGAATCTTGCTTTGCGTTATTCTGCAACCTCTGCAGCAGAACGCTCATCGTGTCTTCTGCATCCGGTCCTGGGCCTAAGGAAAAAGGCTTACCATCCTGAATCCAGTCTTCAGCAACACCTATAAAGACAAGAAAGAACAGGTTAGCATTCCGGCATCTGAAAGGCAAAGGCTTACCATCCTGAATCCAGTCTTCAGCAACACCTATAAAGACAAGAAAGAACAGGTTAGCATTCCGGCATCTGAAAGGCAAAGGCTTACCTACTCTTCGTGCGCTCCGGAGGTCTTCACACTGCATTCCGGCATCTGAAAGACAAAACAAGGTGCGTTTAAAGACATTGGGGAACTTTAATACTCACGTGCCATTACTCCTTTCCACATCTAATCCATTGGGTATTCCGGCACCCTGCAGCCGCTCCGAACTCGTACCTGCAAAATAAAAAGACAGTTAGAGCGCATAGTGAAGCAGGCAACAAGCGCTTACTTACGTGCTTCCAGGCGCTTCTATTCATCACACGGGCTCCATCTTCAACTCACTTCAGCCCGTCATCCGCCATCGCCGGAACCCTGCAAAACAAGAGACATCATTACTAAAGACTTTAAAGACATTTGAATGACTCGAAACTTACCGTTCGTGCAGTAAACGACGGACAGCAGTCCTCTGAAGTCAAGAGGCCTGCGCTACCTATCCAGTGAAGAAACTGGTTACAGCACCCTGCCCCGAGGCAGATGGAGAGCTCGGCATTCACTTACCTAAGGTGAGAGCGTTAACCTTTGGGGGTCTACAGGAGAGGAGAAGAGGAAAGAGATAGGGACACCCCAATAACCCCAGTTCATTAACCCCATATTTTCTATCTGCAGACATCTTACTCTACACGTCAGGCATACAGTGCACAGAGGTCCAGCCCAAAGAGCCAACCGGGTGCTACACATCACCTTTGAAGATACGGTAGTCGCCCAGTCAAGACCGGCGCCTCTGCGAGAATCAGGTGAGCGTTACAGTGGGAGACATGGGTGGGGGCCTGGTGGAGGGTGACCGTGCACTGCTGGGGAGTGGGGGTGGTGGGAGACATGGGTGGGGGCCTGGTGGAGGCTGCCCCTGGTGGCTGGGGGGTGGGGGTGCTGGAGACATGGGTGGGGGAATGGTGGTGGGTGCCCCTGCACTGCTGGGGGGTGGGGGTGGTGGGAGACATGGGTGAGGCCTGCTGGCAGGTGCCCCACAGTGTTGGGGGGTGGGGGTGGTGGGAGACATGGGTGGGGGCCTGGTGGAGGCTGCCCCTGGTGGCTGGGGGGTGGGGGTGGTGGGAGACATGAGTTGCACATGGGTGGGGGCCTGCTGGCAGGTGCCCCACAGTGCTGGGGGGTGGGGGTGGTGGGAGACATGGGTGAGGGCCTGGTGGAGGCTGCCCCTGGTGGCTGGGGGGTGGGGGTGCTGGGAGATATGGGTGGGGGCCTGGTGGTGGGTGCCCCTGCACTGCTGGGGGTGGGGGTGGTGGGAGACATGGGTGGGGGCCTGGTGGAGGGTGACCCTGCACTGCTGGGGGGTGGGGGTGGTGGGAGACATGGGTGGGGGCCTGGTGGAGGCTGCCCCTGGTGGCTGGGGGGTGGGGGTGCTGGGAGACATGGGTGGGGGAATGGTGGTGGGTGCCCCTGCACTGCTGGGGGGTGGGGGTGGTGGGAGACATGGGTGGGGGACTGCTGGCAGGTGCCCCACAGTGCTGGGGGGTGGGGGTGGTGGGAGACATGGGTGGGGGCCTGGTGGAGGCTCCCCCTGGTGGCTGGGGGGTGGGGGTGGTGGGAGACATGAGTTGCACATGGGTGGGGGCCTGCTGGCAGGTGCCCCACAGTGCTGGGGGGGTGGGGGTGGTGGGAGACATGGGTGGGGGCCTGGTGGAGGGTGCCCCTGCACTGCTGGGGGGTGGGGGGTGGGAGACATGGGTGGGGGCCTGGTGGAGGGTGCCCCTGCACTGCTGGGGGGTGGGGGGTGGGAGACATGGGTGGCGGCCTGGTGGAGGGTGCCCCTGCACTGCTGGGGGGTGGGGGTGGTGGGAGACATGGGTGGGGGCCTGGTGGAGGCTGCCCCTGGTGGCTGGGGGGTGGGGGTGCTGGGAGACATGGGTGGGGGCCTAGTGGTGGATGCCACTGCACTGCTGGGGGGTGGGGGTGGTGGGAAACATGGGTGGGGGCCTGGTGGAGGCTGCCCCTGGTAACTGGGTGGTAGGGGTGCTGGGAGATATGGGTGGGGGCCTGGTGGTGGGTGCCCCTGCACTGCTGGGGGTGGGGGTGGTGGGAGACATGGGTGGGGGCCTGCTGGCAGGTGCCCCACAGTGCTGGGGGTGGAGTGGTGGGAGACATGGGTGGGGGCCTGGTGTAGGCTGCCCCTGGTGGCTGGGGGGTGGGGGTGGTGGGAGACATGAGTTGCACATGGGTGGGGGCCTGCTGGCAGGCGCCCCACAGTGCTGGGTGTGGGGGTGGTGGGAGACATGGGTGGGGGCCTGGTGGAGGGTGCCCCTGCACTGCTGGGGGGTGGGGGGGTGGGAGACATGGGTGGGGGCCTGGTGGAGGCTGCCCCTGGTGGGTGGGGGGTGGGGGTGCTGGGAGACCTGGGTGGGGGCCTGGTGGTGGGTGCGCCTGCACTGCTGGGGGGTGGGGGTGGTGGGAGACATGGGTGGGGGCCTGCTGGCAGGTGGCCCACAGTGCTGGGGGTGGGGCTGGTGGAAGACATGGGTGGGGGCCTGGTGGAGGGTGCCCCTGCACTGCTGGGGGGTGGGGTGGTGGGAGACATGGGTGGGGGCCTGGTGGAGGGTACCCCTGCACTGCTGGGGGTGGGGGTGGTGGGAGACATGGGTGGGGGCCTGCTGGCAGGTGCCCCACAGTGCTGGGGGGTGGGGGTGGTGGGAGACATGGGTGGGGGCCTGGTGGAGGCTGCCCCTGGTGGCTGGGGGGTGGGGGTGGTGGGAGACATGAGTTGCACATGGGTGGGGGCCTGCTTGCAGGTGCCCCACAGTGCTGGGGGGTGGGGGTGGTGGGAGACATGGGTGAGGGCCTGGTGAAGGCTGCCCCTGGTGGCTGGGGGGTGGGGGTGCTGGGAGATATGGGTGGGGGCCTGGTGGTGGGTGCCCCTGCACTGCTGGGGGTGGGGGTGGTAGGAGACAACATGGGTGGGGGCCTGCTGGCAGGTGCCCCACAGTGCTGGGGGGTGGGGTGGTGGGAGACATGGGTGGGGGCCTGGTGGAGGCTGCCCCTGGTGGCTTGGGGGTGGGGGTGGTGGGAGACATGAGTTGCACATGGGTGGGGGTCTGCTGGCAGGTGCCCCACAGTGCTGGGGGGTGGGGGTGGTGGGAGACATGGGTGGGGGCCTGGTGGAGGGTGCCCCTGCACTGCTGGGGGGTGGGGGGGGGTGGGAGACATGGGTGGGGGCCTGGTGGAGGGTGCCCCTGCACTGCTGGGGGGTGGGGGTGGTGGGAGACATGGGTGGGGGCCTGGTGGAGGCTGCCCCTGGTGGCTGGGGAGTGGGGGTGCTGGGAGACATGGGTGGGGGCCTGGTGGTGGATGCCCCTGCACTGCTGGGGGGTGGGGGCGGTGGGAGACATGGGTGGGGGCCTGGTGGAGTGTGACCCTGCACTGCTGGGGGGTGGGGGTGGAGACATGGGTGGGGGCCTGGTGGAGGCTGCCCCTGGTGGTTGGGGGGTGGGGGTGCTGGGAGTCATGGGTGGGGGCCTGGTGGAGGCTGCCCCTGGTGGCTGGGGGGTGGGGGTGCTGGGAGACATGGGTGGGGGCCTAGTGGTGGATGCCACTGCACTGCTGGGGGGTGGGGGTGGTGGGAAACATGGGTGGGGGCCTGGTGGAGGCTGCCCCTGGTGGCTGGGGGGTAGGGGTGCTGGGAGATATGGGTGGGGGCCTGGTGGTGGGTGCCCCTGCACTGCTGGGGGTGGGGGTGGTGGGAGACATGGGTGGGGGCCTGCTGGCAGGTGCCCCACAGTGCTGGGGGGTGGGGGTGGTGGGAGACATGGGTGGGGGCCTGGTGGAGGCTGCCCCTGGTGGCTGGGGGGGTGCTGGGAGATATGGGTGGGGGCCTGGTGGTGGGTGCCCCTGCACTGCTGAGGGTGGGGGTGGTGGGAGACATGGGTGGGGGCCTGCTGGCAGGTGCCCCACAGTGCTGGGGGTGGGGGTGGTGGGAGACATGGGTGGTGGCCTGGTGGAGGCTGCCCCTGGTGGCTGGGGGGTGGGGGTGCTGGGAGTCATGGGTGGGGGCCTGGTGGAGGCTGCCCCTGGTGGCTGGGGGGTGGGGGTGCTGGGAGACATGGGTGGGGGCCTAGTGGTGGATGCCACTGCACTGCTGGGGGGTGGGGGGGGGAAAACATGGGTGGGGGCCTGGTGGAGGCTGCCCCTGGTGGCTGGGGGGTAGGGGTGCTGGGAGATATGGGTGGGGGCCTGGTGGTGGGTGCCCCTGCACTGCTGGGGGTGGGGGTGGTGGGAGACATGGGTGGGGGCCTGCTGGCAGGTGCCCCACAGTGCTGGGGGGTGGGGGTGGTGGGAGACATGGGTGGGGGCCTGGTGGAGGCTGCCCCTGGTGGCTGGGGGGGTGCTGGGAGATATGGGTGGGGGCCTGGTGGTGGGTGCCCCTGCACTGCTGGGGGTGGGGGTGGTGGGAGACATGGGTGGGGGCCTGCTGGCAGGTGCCCCACAGTGCTGGGGGTGGGGGTGGTGGGAGACATGGGTGGGGGCCTGGTGTAGGCTGCCCCTGGTGGCTGGGGGGTGGGGGTGGTGGGAGACATGAGTTGCACATGGGTGGGGGCCTGCTGGCAGGTGCCCCACAGTGCTGGGTGTGGGGGTGGTGGGAGACATGGGTGGGGGCCTGGTGGAGGGTGCCCCTGCACTGCTGGGGGGTGGGGGGGTGGGAGACCTGGGTGGGGGCCTGGTGGAGGCTGCCCCTGGTGGGTGGGGGGTGGGGGTGCTGGGAGACCTGGGTGGGGGCCTGGTGGTGGGTGCGCCTGCACTGCTGGGGGGTGGGGGTGGTGGGAGACATGGGTGGGGGCCTGCTGGCAGGTGGCCCACAGTGCTGGGGGTGGGGGTGGTGGAAGACATGGGTGGGGGCCTGGTGGAGGGTGCCCCTGCACTGCTGGGGGGTGGGGGTGGTGTGAGACATGTGTGGGGGCCTGGTGGAGGGTGCCCCTGGTGACTGGGGGGTGGGGGTGCTGGGAGACATGGGTGGGGGCCTGGTGGTGGATGCCCCTGCACTGCTGGGGGGTCGGGGTGGTGGGAGACATGGGTGGGGGCGTGGTGGAGGGTGACCCTGCACTGCTGGGGGGTGGGGGTGGTGGGAGACATGGGTGGGGGCCTGGTGGAGGCTGCCCCTGGTGGCTGGGGGGTGGGGGTGTTGGGAGACATGGGTGGGGGCCTGGTGGTGGGTGCCCCTGCACTGCTGGGGGTTGGGGGTGGTGGGAGACATGGGTGGGGGCCTGCTGGCAGGTGCCCCACAGTGCTGGGGGGTGGGGGGTGGGTGTCATGATCTCTGCTTCCAAAAGGTCAGGGTTTTCCCAACTCCCTTGGAAGCAGATCCATAACCCAGGTTCTGAGTGCCAACCAGTCCCAATTGGGACCTTTTGGACCCAGTCCTGGCGCCAGTGGCACCAGGCTCATAAATATGCCCAGTCCCAGCGCTGGAAGCGCCGGGCTCATAATGCTTGGGTGGACTTACCTTCAGCAGACCATGCTGCTTACTTGCCTGCCAGTTGAGCCTCTGATCCTCTTCTGTTTGGAACTACTTTTCCTGTTGGGTGGGGCTGGAGCCACTCCCTAGATTCAGAACACTGGAACTCTTCTGGAAGGCAGGAACTCTTTTCTTACCAGGAACTCTTTTCTTACTTAGGCGTGGCTGTGGAAGGAGACACCTAAGCACTACAGGAGGCTATTTAAACCACACCCGGTGGATGAATCTTGCTTTGCGTTATTCTGCAACCTCTGCAGCAGAACGCTCATCGTGTCTTCTGCATCCGGTCCTGGGCCTAAGGAAAAAGGCTTACCATCCTGAATCCAGTCTTCAGCAACACCTATAAAGACAAGAAAGAACAGGTTAGAATTCCGGCATCTGAAAGGCAAAGGCTTACCATCCTGAATCCAGTCTTCAGCAACACCTATAAAGACAAGAAAGAACAGGTTAGCATTCCGGCATCTGAAAGGCAAAGGCTTACCTACTCTTCGTGCGCTCCGGAGGTCTTCACACTGCATTCCGGCATCTGAAAGACAAAACAAGGTGCGTTTAAAGACATTGGGGAACTTTAATACTCACGTGCCATTACTCCTTTCCACATCTAATCCATTGGGTATTCCGGCACCCTGCAGCCGCTCCGAACTCGTACCTGCAAAATAAAAAGACAGTTAGAGCGCATAGTGAAGCAGGCAACAAGCGCTTACTTACGTGCTTCCAGGCGCTTCTATTCATCACACGGGCTCCATCTTCAACTCACTTCAGCCCGTCATCCGCCATCGCCGGAACCCTGCAAAACAAGAGACATCATTACTAAAGACTTTAAAGACATTTGAATGACTCGAAACTTACCGTTCGTGCAGTAAACGACGGACAGCAGTCCTCTGAAGTCAAGAGGCCTGCGCTACCTATCCAGTGAAGAAACTGGTTACAGCACCCTGCCCCGAGGCAGATGGAGAGCTCGGCATTCACTTACCTAAGGTGAGAGCGTTAACCTTTGGGGGTCTACAGGAGAGGAGAAGAGGAAAGAGATAGGGACACCCCAATAACCCCAGTTCATTAACCCCATATTTTCTATCTGCAGACATCTTACTCTACACGTCAGGCATACAGTGCACAGAGGTCCAGCCCAAAGAGCCAACCGGGTGCTACACATCACCTTTGAAGATACGGTAGTCGCCCAGTCAAGACCGGCGCCTCTGCGAGAATCAGGTGAGCGTTACAGTGGGAGACATGGGTGGGGGCCTGGTGGAGGGTGACCGTGCACTGCTGGGGAGTGGGGGTGGTGGGAGACATGGGTGGGGGCCTGGTGGAGGCTGCCCCTGGTGGCTGGGGGGTGGGGGTGCTGGAGACATGGGTGGGGGAATGGTGGTGGGTGCCCCTGCACTGCTGGGGGGTGGGGGTGGTGGGAGACATGGGTGGGGCCTGCTGGCAGGTGCCCCACAGTGTTGGGGGGTGGGGGTGGTGGGAGACATGGGTGGGGGCCTGGTGGAGGCTGCCCCTGGTGGCTGGGGGGTGGGGGTGGTGGGAGACATGAGTTGCACATGGGTGGGGGCCTGCTGGCAGGTGCCCCACAGTGCTGGGGGGTGGGGGTGGTGGGAGACATGGGTGAGGGCCTGGTGGAGGCTGCCCCTGGTGGCTGGGGGGTGGGGGTGCTGGGAGATATGGGTGGGGGCCTGGTGGTGGGTGCCCCTGCACTGCTGGGGGTGGGGGTGGTGGGAGACATGGGTGGGGGCCTGGTGGAGGGTGACCCTGCACTGCTGGGGGGTGGGGGTGGTGGGAGACATGGGTGGGGGCCTGGTGGAGGCTGCCCCTGGTGGCTGGGGGGTGGGGGTGCTGGGAGACATGGGTGGGGGAATGGTGGTGGGTGCCCCTGCACTGCTGGGGGGTGGGGGTGGTGGGAGACATGGGTGGGGGACTGCTGGCAGGTGCCCCACAGTGCTGGGGGGTGGGGGTGGTGGGAGACATGGGTGGGGGCCTGGTGGAGGCTCCCCCTGGTGGCTGGGGGGTGGTGTGGTGGGAGACATGAGTTGCACATGGGTGGGGGCCTGCTGGCAGGTGCCCCACAGTGCTGGGGGGGTGGGGGTGGTGGGAGACATGGGTGGGGGCCTGGTGGAGGGTGCCCCTGCACTGCTGGGGGGTGGGGGGTGGGAGACATGGGTGGGGGCCTGGTGGAGGGTGCCCCTGCACTGCTGGGGGGTGGGGGGTGGGAGACATGGGTGGCGGCCTGGTGGAGGGTGCCCCTGCACTGCTGGGGGGTGGGGGTGGTGGGAGACATGGGTGGGGGCCTGGTGGAGGCTGCCCCTGGTGGCTGGGGGGTGGGGGTGCTGGGAGACATGGGTGGGGGCCTAGTGGTGGATGCCACTGCACTGCTGGGGGGTGGGGGTGGTGGGAAACATGGGTGGGGGCCTGGTGGAGGCTGCCCCTGGTAACTGGGTGGTAGGGGTGCTGGGAGATATGGGTGGGGGCCTGGTGGTGGGTGCCCCTGCACTGCTGGGGGTGGGGGTGGTGGGAGACATGGGTGGGGGCCTGCTGGCAGGTGCCCCACAGTGCTGGGGGTGGAGTGGTGGGAGACATGGGTGGGGGCCTGGTGTAGGCTGCCCCTGGTGGCTGGGGGGTGGGGGTGGTGGGAGACATGAGTTGCACATGGGTGGGGGCCTGCTGGCAGGCGCCCCACAGTGCTGGGTGTGGGGGTGGTGGGAGACATGGGTGGGGGCCTGGTGGAGGGTGCCCCTGCACTGCTGGGGGGTGGGGGGGGTGGGAGACATGGGTGGGGGCCTGGTGGAGGCTGCCCCTGGTGGGTGGGGGGTGGGGGTGCTGGGAGACCTGGGTGGGGGCCTGGTGGTGGGTGCGCCTGCACTGCTGGGGGGTGGGGGTGGTGGGAGACATGGGTGGGGGCCTGCTGGCAGGTGGCCCACAGTGCTGGGGGTGGGGGTGGTGGAAGACATGGGTGGGGGCCTGGTGGAGGGTGCCCCTGCACTGCTGGGGGGTGGGGTGGTGGGAGACATGGGTGGGGGCCTGGTGGAGGGTACCCCTGCACTGCTGGGGGTGGGGGTGGTGGGAGACATGGGTGGGGGCCTGCTGGCAGGTGCCCCACAGTGCTGGGGGGTGGGGGTGGTGGGAGACATGGGTGGGGGCCTGGTCGAGGCTGCCCCTGGTGGCTGGGGGGTGGGGGTGGTGGGAGACATGAGTTGCACATGGGTGGGGGCCTGCTTGCAGGTGCCCCACAGTGCTGGGGGGTGGGGGTGGTGGGAGACATGGGTGAGGGCCTGGTGGAGGCTGCCCCTGGTGGCTGGGGGGTGGGGGTGCTGGGAGATATGGGTGGGGGCCTGGTGGTGGGTGCCCCTGCACTGCTGGGGGTGGGGGTGGTAGGAGACAACATGGGTGGGGGCCTGCTGGCAGGTGCCCCACAGTGCTGGGGGGTGGGGTGGTGGGAGACATGGGTGGGGGCCTGGTGGAGGCTGCCCCTGGTGGCTTGGGGGTGGGGGTGGTGGGAGACATGAGTTGCACATGGGTGGGGGTCTGCTGGCAGGTGCCCCACAGTGCTGGGGGGTGGGGGTGGTGGGAGACATGGGTGGGGGCCTGGTGGAGGGTGCCCCTGCACTGCTGGGGGGTGGGGGGGGTGGGAGACATGGGTGGGGGCCTGGTGGAGGGTGCCCCTGCACTGCTGGGGGGTGGGGGTGGTGGGAGACATGGGTGGGGGCCTGGTGGAGGCTGCCCCTGGTGGCTGGGGAGTGGGGGTGCTGGGAGACATGGGTGGGGGCCTGGTGGTGGATGCCCCTGCACTGCTGGGGGGTGGGGGCGGTGGGAGACATGGGTGGGGGCCTGGTGGAGGGTGACCCTGCACTGCTGGGGGGTGGGGGTGGAGACATGGGTGGGGGCCTGGTGGAGGCTGCCCCTGGTGGTTGGGGGGTGGGGGTGCTGGGAGTCATGGGTGGGGGCCTGGTGGAGGCTGCCCCTGGTGGCTGGGGGGTGGGGGTGCTGGGAGACATGGGTGGGGGCCTAGTGGTGGATGCCACTGCACTGCTGGGGGGTGGGGGTGGTGGGAAACATGGGTGGGGGCCTGGTGGAGGCTGCCCCTGGTGGCTGGGGGGTAGGGGTGCTGGGAGATATGGGTGGGGGCCTGGTGGTGGGTGCCCCTGCACTGCTGGGGGTGGGGGTGGTGGGAGACATGGGTGGGGGCCTGCTGGCAGGTGCCCCACAGTGCTGGGGGGTGGGGGTGGTGGGAGACATGGGTGGGGGCCTGGTGGAGGCTGCCCCTGGTGGCTGGGGGGGTGCTGGGAGATATGGGTGGGGGCCTGGTGGTGGGTGCCCCTGCACTGCTGAGGGTGGGGGTGGTGGGAGACATGGGTGGGGGCCTGCTGGCAGGTGCCCCACAGTGCTGGGGGTGGGGGTGGTGGGAGACATGGATGGTGGCCTGGTGGAGGCTGCCCCTGGTGGCTGGGGGGTGGGGGTGCTGGGAGTCATGGGTGGGGGCCTGGTGGAGGCTGCCCCTGGTGGCTGGGGGGTGGGGGTGCTGGGAGACATGGGTGGGGGCCTAGTGGTGGATGCCACTGCACTGCTGGGGGGTGGGGGGGTGGGAAACATGGGTGGGGGCCTGGTGGAGGCTGCCCCTGGTGGCTGGGGGGTAGGGGTGCTGGGAGATATGGGTGGGGGCCTGGTGGTGGCTGCCCCTGCACTGCTGGGGGTGGGGGTGGTGGGAGACATGGGTGGGGGCCTGCTGGCAGGTGCCCCACAGTGCTGGGGGGTGGGGGTGGTGGGAGACATGGGTGGGGGCCTGGTGGAGGCTGCCCCTGGTGGCTGGGGGGGTGCTGGGAGATATGGGTGGGGGCCTGGTGGTGGGTGCCCCTGCACTGCTGGGGGTGGGGGTGGTGGGAGACATGGGTGGGGGCCTGCTGGCAGGTGCCCCACAGTGCTGGGGGTGGGGGTGGTGGGAGACATGGGTGGGGGCCTGGTGTAGGCTGCCCCTGGTGGCTGGGGGGTGGGGGTGGTGGGAGACATGAGTTGCACATGGGTGGGGGCCTGCTGGCAGGTGCCCCACAGTGCTGGGTGTGGGGGTGGTGGGAGACATGGGTGGGGGCCTGGTGGAGGGTGCCCCTGCACTGCTGGGGGGTGGGGGGGTGGGAGACCTGGGTGGGGGCCTGGTGGAGGCTGCCCCTGGTGGGTGGGGGGTGGGGGTGCTGGGAGACCTGGGTGGGGGCCTGGTGGTGGGTGCGCCTGCACTGCTGGGGGGTGGGGGTGGTGGGAGACATGGGTGGGGGCCTGCTGGCAGGTGGCCCACAGTGCTGGGGGTGGGGGTGGTGGAAGACATGGGTGGGGGCCTGGTGGAGGGTGCCCCTGCACTGCTGGGGGGTGGGGGTGGTGTGAGACATGTGTGGGGGCCTGGTGGAGGGTGCCCCTGGTGACTGGGGGGTGGGGGTGCTGGGAGACATGGGTGGGGGCCTGGTGGTGGATGCCCCTGCACTGCTGGGGTGTCGGGGTGGTGGGAGACATGGGTGGGGGCGTGGTGGAGGGTGACCCTGCACTGCTGGGGGGTGGGGGTGGTGGGAGACATGGGTGGGGGCCTGGTGGAGGCTGCCCCTGGTGGCTGGGGGGTGGGGGTGTTGGGAGACATGGGTGGGGGCCTGGTGGTGGGTGCCCCTGCACTGCTGGGGGTTGGGGGTGGTGGGAGACATGGGTGGGGGCCTGCTGGCAGGTGCCCCACAGTGCTGGGGGGTGGGGGGTGGGTGTCATGATCTCTGCTTCCAAAAGGTCAG
Source organism: Ambystoma mexicanum (assembly GCF_040938575.1). Lineage (NCBI taxonomy): Eukaryota > Metazoa > Chordata > Amphibia > Caudata > Ambystomatidae > Ambystoma > Ambystoma mexicanum. The sequence continues at coordinate 1,076,684,215 of NC_090935.1, read as the reverse complement.
GGTTTTCCCAACTCCCTTGGAAGCAGATCCATAACCCAGGTTCTGAGTGCCAACCAGTCCCAATTGGGACCTTTTGGACCCGGTCCTGGCGCCAGTGGCACCAGGCTCATAAATATGCCCAGTCCCAGCGCTGGAAGCGCCGGGCTCATAATGCTTGGGTGGACTTACCTTCAGCAGACCATGCTGCTTACTTGCCTGCCAGTTGAGCCTCTGATCCTCTTCTGTTTGGAACTACTTTTCCTGTTGGGTGGGGCTGGAGCCACTCCCTAGATTCAGAACACTGGAACTCTTCTGGAAGGCAGGAACTCTTTTCTTACCAGGAACTCTTTTCTTACTTAGGCGTGGCTGTGGAAGGAGACACCTAAGCACTACAGGAGGCTATTTAAACCACACCCGGTGGATGAATCTTGCTTTGCGTTATTCTGCAAACTCTGCAGCAGAACGCTCATCGTGTCTTCTGCATCCGGTCCTGGGCCTAAGGAAAAAGGCTTACCATCCTGAATCCAGTCTTCAGCAACACCTATAAAGACAAGAAAGAACAGGTTAGCATTCCGGCATCTGAAAGGCAAAGGCTTACCATCCTGAATCCAGTCTTCAGCAACACCTATAAAGACAAGAAAGAACAGGTTAGCATTCCGGCATCTGAAAGGCAAAGGCTTACCTACTCTTCGTGCGCTCCGGAGGTCTTCACACTGCATTCCGGCATCTGAAAGACAAAACAAGGTGCGTTTAAAGACATTGGGGAACTTTAATACTCACGTGCCATTACTCCTTTCCACATCTAATCCAGTGGGTATTCCGGCACCCTGCAGCCGCTCCGAACTCGTACCTGCAAAATAAAAAGACAGTTAGAGCGCATAGTGAAGCAGGCAACAAGCGCTTACTTACGTGCTTCCAGGCGCTTCTATTCATCACACGGGCTCCATCTTCAACTCACTTCAGCCCGTCATCCGCCATCGCCGGAACCCTGCAAAACAAGAGACATCATTACTAAAGACTTTAAAGACATTTGAATGACTCGAAACTTACCGTTCGTGCAGTAAACGACGGACAGCAGTCCTCTGAAGTCAAGAGGCCTGCGCTACCTATCCAGTGAAGAAACTGGTTACAGCACCCTGCCCCGAGGCAGATGGAGAGCTCGGCATTCACTTACCTAAGGTGAGAGCGTTAACCTTTGGGGGTCTACAGGAGAGGAGAAGAGGAAAGAGATAGGGACACCCCAATAACCCCAGTTCATTAACCCCATATTTTCTATCTGCAGACATCTTACTCTACACGTCAGGCATACAGTGCACAGAGGTCCAGCCCAAAGAGCCAACCGGGTGCTACACATCACCTTTGAAGATACGGTAGTCGCCCAGTCAAGACCGGCGCCTCTGCGAGAATCAGGTGAGCGTTACAGTGGGAGACATGGGTGGGGGCCTGGTGGAGGGTGACCGTGCACTGCTGGGGAGTGGGGGTGGCGGGAGACATGGGTGGGGGCCTGGTGGAGGCTGCCCCTGGTGGCTGGGGGGTGGGGGTGCTGGAGACATGGGTGGGGGAATGGTGGTGGGTGCCCCTGCACTGCTGGGGGGTGGGGGTGGTGGGAGACATTGTGTGGGGCCTGCTGGCAGGTGCCCCACAGTGTTGGGGGGTGGGGGTGGTGGGAGACATGGGTGGGGGCCTGGTGGAGGCTGCCCCTGGTGGCTGGGGGGTGGGGGTGGTGGGAGACATGAGTTGCACATGGGTGGGGGCCTGCTGGCAGGTGCCCCACAGTGCTGGGGGGTGGGGGTGGTGGGAGACATGGGTGAGGGCCTGGTGGAGGCTGCCCCTGGTGGCTGGGGGGTGGGGGTGCTGGGAGATATGGGTGGGGGCCTGGTGGTGGGTGCCCCTGCACTGCTGGGGGTGGGGGTGGTGGGAGACATGAGTGGGGGCCTGGTGGAGGGTGACCCTGCACTGCTGGGGGGGGGGGTGGAGACATGGGTCGGGGCCTGGTGGAGGCTGCCCCTGGTGGCTGGGGGGTGGGGGTGCTGGGAGTCATGGGTGGGGGCCTGGTGGAGGCTACCCCTGGTGGCTGGGGGGTGGGGGTGCTGGGAGACATGGGTGGGGGCCTAGTGGTGGATGCCACTGCACTGCTGGGGGGTGGGGGTGGTGGGAAACATGGGTGGGGGTCTGGTGGAGGCTGCCACTGGTGGCTGGGGGGTAGGGCTGCTGGGAGATATGGGTGGGGGCCTGGTGGTGGGTGCCCCTGCACTGCTGGGGGTGGGGGTGGTGGGAGACATGGGTGGGGCCTGCTGGCAGGTGCCCCACAGTGCTGGGGGGTGGGGGTGGTGGGAGACATGGGTGGGGGCCTGGTGGAGGCTGCCCCTGGTGGCTGGGGGGGTGCTGGGAGATATGGGTGGGGGCCTGGTGGTGGGTGCCCCTGCACTGCTGGGGGTGGGGGTGGTGGGAGACATGGGTGGGGGCCTGCTGGCAGGTGCCCCACAGTGCTGGGGGTGGGGGTGGTGGGAGACATGGGTGGTGGCCTGGTGGAGGCTGCCCCTGGTGGCTGGGGGGTGGGGGTGCTGGGAGTCATGGGTGGGGGCCTGGTGGAGGCTGCCCCTGGTGGCTGGGGGGTGGGGGTGCTGGGAGACATGGGTGGGGGCCTAGTGGTGGATGCCACTGCACTGCTGGGGGGTGGGGGTGGTGGGAAACATGGGTGGGGGCCTGGTGGAGGCTGCCCCTGGTGGCTGGGGGGTAGGGGTGCTGGGAGATATGGGTGGGGGCCTGGTGGTGGGTGCCCCTGCACTGCTGGGGGTGGGGGTGGTGGGAGACATGGGTGGGGGCCTGCTGGCAGGTGCCCCACAGTGCTGGGGGGTGGGGGTGGTGGGAGACATGGGTGGGGGCCTGGTGGAGGCTGCCCCTGGTGGCTGGGGGGGTGCTGGGAGATATGGGTGGGGGCCTGGTGGTGGGTGCCCCTGCACTGCTGGGGTTGGGGGTGGTGGGAGACATGGGTGGGGGCCTGCTGGCAGGTGCCCCACTGTGCTGGGGGTGGGGGTGGTGGGAGACATGGGTGGGGGCCTGGTGTAGGCTGCCCCTGGTGGCTGGGGGGTGGGGGTGGTGGGAGACATGAGTTGCACATGGGTGGGGGCCTGCTGGCAGGTGCCCCACAGTGCTGGGTGTGGGGGTGGTGGGAGACATGGGTGGGGGCCTGGTGGAGGGTGCCCCTGCACTGCTGGGGGGTGGGGGGGTGGGAGACATGGGTGGGGGCCTGGTGGAGGCTGCCCCTGGTGGGTGGGGGGTGGGGGTGCTGGGAGACCTGGGTGGGGGCCTGGTGGTGGGTGCGCCTGCACTGCTGGGGGGTGGGGGTGGTGGGAGACATGGGTGGGGGCCTGCTGGCAGGTGGCCCACAGTGCTGGGGGTGGGGGTGGTGGAAGACATGGTGGGGGCCTGGTGGAGGGTGCCCCTGCACTGCTGGGGGGTGGGGGTGGTGTGAGACATGTGTGGGGGCCTGGTGGAGGGTGCCCCTGGTGACTGGGGGGTGGGGGTGCTGGGAGACATGGGTGGGGGCCTGGTGGTGGATGCCCCTGCACTGCTGGGGGGTCGGGGTGGTGGGAGACATGGGTGGGGGCGTGGTGGAGGGTGACCCTGCACTGCTGGGGGGTGGGGGTGGTGGGAGACATGGGTGGGGGCCTGGTGGAGGCTGCCCCTGGTGGCTGGGGGGTGGGGGTGTTGGGAGACATGGGTGGGGGCCTGGTGGTGGGTGCCCCTGCACTGCTGGGGGTTGGGGGTGGTGGGAGACATGGGTGGGGGCCTGCTGGCAGGTGCCCCACAGTGCTGGGGGTGGGGGGTGGGAGACATGGGTGGGGGCCTGGTGGAGGGTGACCGTGCACTGCTGGGGAGTGGGGGTGGTGGGAGACATGGGTGGGGGCCTGGTGGAGGCTGCCCCTGGTGGCTGGGGGGTGGGGGTGCTGGAGACATGGGTGGGAGAATGGTGGTGGGTGCCCCTGCACTGCTGGGGGGTGGGGGTCGTGGGAGACATGGGTGGGGCCTGCTGGCAGGTGCCCCACAGTGCTGGGGGGTGGGGGTGGTGGGAGACATGGGTGGGGGCCTGGTGGAGGCTGCCCCTGGTGGCTGGGGGGTGGGGGTGGTGGGAGACATGAGTTGCACATGGGTGGGGGCCTGCTGGCAGGTGCCCCACAGTGCTGGGGGGTGGGGGTGGTGGGAGACATGGGTGAGGGCCTGGTGGAGGCTGCCCCTGGTGGCTGGGGGGTGGGGGTGCTGGGAGATATGGGTGGGGGCATGGTGGTGGGTGCCCCTGCACTGCTGGGGGTGGGGGTGGTGGGAGACATGGGTGGGGGCCTGCTGGCAGGTGCCCCACAGTGCTGGGGGGTGGGGTGGTAGGAGACATGGGTGGGGGCCTGGTGGAGGCTGCCCCTGGTGGCTGGGGGGTGGGGGTGGTGGGAGACATGAGTTGCACATGGGTGGGGGTCTGCTGGCATGTGCCCCACAGTGCTGGGGGGTGGGGGTGGTGGGAGACATGGGTGGGGGCCTGGTGGAGGGTGCCCCTGCACTGCTGGGGGGTGGAGGGGGTGGGAGACATGGGTGGGGGCCTGGTGGAGGGTGCCCCTGCACTGCTGTGGGGTGGGGGTGGTGGGAGACATGGGTGGGGGCCTGGTGGAGGCTGCCCCTGGTGGCTGGGGAGTGGGGGTGCTGGGAGACATGGGTGGGGGCCTGGTGGTGGATGACCCTGCACTGCTGGGGGGTGGGGGTGGTGGGAGACATGGGTGGGGGCCTGGTGGAGGGTGACCCTGCACTGCTGGGGGGTGGGGGTGGTGGGAGACATGGGTGGGGGCCTGGTGGAGGCTGCCTCTGGTGGCTGGGGGGTGGGGGTGCTGGGAGTCATGGGTGGGGGCCTGGTGGTGGGTGCCCCTGCACTGCTGGGGGGTGGGGGTGGTGGGAGACATGGGTGGGGGCCTGCTGGCAGGTGCCCCACAGTGCTGGGGGGTGGGAGGGGTGGGAGACATGGGTGAGGGCCTGGTGGAGGGTGACCCTGCACTGCTGGGGGTTGGGGGTGGTGGGAGACATGGGTGGGGCCCTGGAAGAGGCTGCCCCTGGGGGGTGGGGGTGCTGGGAGACATGGGTGGGGGCCTGGTGGCGGGTGCCCCTGCACTGCTGGGGGGTGGGGGTGGTGAGAGACATGGATGGGGGCCTGCTGGCAGGTGCCCCACAGTGCTGGGGGGTGGGGGTGGTGGGAGACATGGGTGGGGGCCTGGTGGAGGCTGCCCCTGGTGGCTGGGGGGTGGGGGTGGTGGGAGACATGAGTTGCACATGGATGGGGGCCTGCTGGCAGGTGCCCCACAGTGCTGGGGGGTGGGGGGGTGGGAGACATGGGTGGGGGCCTGGTGGAGGGTGCCCCTGAACTGCTGGGGGGTGGGGGTGGTGTGAGACATGGGTGGGGGCCTGGTGGAGGGTTCCCCTACACTGCTGGGGGGTGGGGTGGTGGGAGACATGGGTGGGGGCCTGGTGGAGGCTGCCCCTGGTGGCTGGGGGGTGGGGGTGGTGGGAGACATGGGTGGGGGCCTGGTGGAGGCTGGCCCTGGTGGCTGGGGGGTGGGGGTGGTGGGAGACATGAGTTGCACATGGGTGGGGGTCTGCTGGCAGGTGCCCCACAGTGCTGGGGGGTGGGGGTGGTGGGAGACATGGGTGGGGGCCTGGTGGAGGGTGCCCCTGCACTGCTGGGGGGTGGGGGTGGTGTGAGACATGGGTGGGGGCCTGGTGGAGGCTGCCACTGGTGGCTGGGGAGTGGGGGTGGTGGGAGACATGAGTTTCACATGGGTGGGGGTCTGCTGGCAGGTGCCCCACAGTGCTGGGGGGTGGGGGTGGTGGGAGACATGGGTGGGGGCCTGGTGTAGGGTGCCCCTGCACTGCTGGGGGGGTGGGAGACATAGGTGGGGGCCTGGTGGAGGGTGCCCCTGCACTGCTGGGGGGTGGGGGTGGTGGGAGACATGGGTGGGGGCCTGGTGGAGGCTGCCCCTGGTGGCTGGGGAGTGGGGGTGCTGGGAGACATGGGTGGGGCCTGGTGGTGGATGCCCCTGCACTGCTGGGGGGTGGGGGTGGTGGGAGACATGGGTGGGGGCCTGGTCGAGGGTGACCCTGCACTGCTGGGGGGTGGGGGTGGTGGGAGACATGGGTGGGGGCCTGGTGGAGGCTGCCCCTGGTGGCTGGGGGGTGGGGGTGCTGGGAGTCATGGGTGGGGGCCTGGTGGTGGGTGCCCCTGCACTGCTGGGGGGTGGGGGTGGTGGGAGACATGGGTGGGGGCCTGCTGGCAGGTGCCCCACAGTGCTGGGGAGTGGGAGGGGTGGGAGACATGGGTGAGGGCCTGGCGGAGGGCGACCCTGCACTGCTGCGGGGTGGGGGTGGTGGGAGACATGGGTGGGGCCCTGGAAGAGGCTGCCCCTGGTGGCTGGGGGGTGGGGGTGCTGGGAGACATGGGTGGGGGCCTGGTGGCGGGGGCCCCTGCACTGCTGGGGGGTGGGGGTGGTGGGAGACATGGATGGGGGCCTGCTGGCGGGTGCCCCTGCACTGCTGGGGGGTGGGGGTGGTGGGAGACATGGATGGGGGCCTGCTGGCAGGTGCCCCACAGTGCTGGGGGGTGGGGTGGTGGGAGACATGGGTGGGGGCCTGGTGGAGGCTGCCCCTGGTGGCTGGTGGGTGGGGGTGGTGGGAGACATGAGTTGCACATGGGTGGGGGCCTGCTGGAAGGTGCCCCACAGTGCTGGGGGGTGGGGGGGTGGGAGACATGGATGGGGGCCTGCTGGCAGGTGCCCCACAGTGCTGGGGGGTGGGGGTGGTGGGAGACATGGGTGGGGGCCTGGTGGAGGGTGCCCCTGAACTGCTGGGGGGTGGGGGTGGTGTGAGACATGGGTGGGGGCCTGGTGGAGGGTTCCCCTGCACTGCTCTGGGGGGTGGGGTGGTGGGAGACATGGTTGGGGGCCTGGTGGAGGCTGCCCCTGGTGGCTGGGGGGTGGGGGTGGTGGGAGACATGGGTGGGGGCCTGGTGGAGGCTGCCCCTGGTGGCCGGGGGGTGGGGGTGGTGGGAGACATGAGTTGCACATGGGTGGGGGTCTGCTGGCAGGTGCCCCACAGTGCTGGGGGGTGGGGGTGGTGGGAGACATGGGTGGGGGCCTGGTGGAGGGTGCCCCTGCACTGCTGGGGGGTGGGGGTGGTGTGAGACATGGGTGGGGGCCTGGTGGAGGCTGCCCCTGGTGGCTGGGGGGTGGGGGTGGTGGGAGACATGAGTTGCACATGGGTGGGGGTCTGCTGGCAGGTGCCCCACAGTGCTGGCGGGTGGGGGTGGTGGGTTGACATGGGTGGGGGCCTGGTGGAGGGAGCCCCTGCACTGCTGGGGGGGGTGGGAGACATAGGTGGGGGCCTGGTGGAGGGTGCCCCTGCACTGCTGGGGGGTGGGGGTGGTGGGAGACATGGGTGGGGGCCTGGTGGAGGCTGACCCTGGTGGCTGGGGAGTGGGGGTGCTGGGAGACATAGGTGGGGGCCTGGTGGAGGGTTCCCCTGCACTGCTCTGTTGGGTGGGGTGGTGGGAGACATGGTTGGGGGCCTGGTGGAGGCTGCCCCTGGTGGCTGGGGGGTGGGGGTGGTGGGAGACATGGGTGGGGGCCTGGTGGAGGCTGCCCCTGGGGGGTGGGGGTGGTGGGAGACATGAGTTGCACATGGGTGGGGGTCTGCTGGCAGGTGCCCCACAGTGCTGGGGGGTGGGGGTGGTGTGAGACATGGGTGGGGGCCTGGTGGAGGGTGCCCCTGCACTGCTGGGGGGTGGGGGTGGTGTGAGACATGGGTGGGGGCCTGGTGGAGGCTTCCCCTGGTGGCTGGGGGGTGGGGGTGGTGGGAGACATGAGTTGCACATGGGTGGGGGTCTGCTGGCAGGTGCCCCACAGTGCTGGCGGGTGGGGGTGGTGGGTTGACATGGGTGGGGGCCTGGTGGAGGGAGCCCCTGCACTGCTGGGGGGTGGGAGACATAGGTGGGGGCCTGGTGGAGGGTGCCCCTGCACTGCTGGGGGGTGGGGGTGGTGGGAGACATGGGTGGGGGCCTGGTGGAGGCTGACCCTGGTGGCTGGGGAGTGGGGGTGCTGGGAGACATGGGTGGGGGCCTGGTGGTGGATGCCCCTGCACTGCTGGGGGGTGGGGGTGGTAGAAGACATGGGTGGGGGCCTGGTGGAGGGTGACCCTGCACTGCTGGGGGGTGGGGGTGGTGGGAGACATGGGTGGGGGCGTGGTGGAGGCTGCCCCTGGTGGCTGGGGGATGGGGGTGCTGGGAGTCATGGGTGGGGGCCTGGTGGTGGGTGCCTCTGCACTGCTGGGGGGTGGGGGTGGTGGGAGACATGGGTGGGGGCCTGCTGGCAGGTGCCCCACAGTGCTGGGGGGTGGGAGGGGTGGGAGACATGGGTGAGGGCCTGGTGGAGGGTGACCCTGCACTGCTGGGGGGTGGGGGTGGTGGGAGACATGGGTGGGGCCCTGGAAGAGGCTGCCCCTGGTGGCTGGGGGGTGGGGGTGCTGGGAGACATGGGTGGGGGCCTGGTGGCGGGTGCCCCTGCACTGCTGGGGGGTGGGGGTGGTGGGAGACATGGATGGGGGCCTGCTGGCAGGTGCCCCACACTGCTGGGGAGTGGGGGTGGTGGGAGACATGGGTGGGGGCCTGGTGGAGGCTGCCCCTGGTGGCTGGGGGGTGGGGCTGGTGGGAGACATGAGTTGCACATGGGTGGGGGCCTGCTGGCAGGTGCCCCACAGTGCTGGGGGGCGGGAGGGGGGTGGGAGACACGGATGGGGGCCTGCTGGCAGGTGCCCCACAGTGCTGGTGGGTGGGGGTGGTGGGAGACATGGGTGGGGGCCTGGTGGAGGGTGCCCCTGAACTGCTGGGGGTTGGGGGTGGTGTGAGACATGGGTGGGGGCCTGGTGGAGGGTGCCCCTGCACTGCTGGGGGGTGGGGTGGTGGGAGACATGGGTGGGGGCCTGGTGGAGGCTGCCCCTGGTGGCTGGGGGGTGGGGGTGGTGGGAGACATGGGTGGGGGCCTGGTGGAGGCTGCCCCTGGTGGCTGGGGGGTGGGGGTGGTTGGAGACATGAGTTGAACATGGGTGGGGGTCTGCTGGCAGGTGCCCCACAGTGCTGGGGGGTGGGGGTGGTGGGAGACATGGGTGGGGGCCTGGTGGAGGGTGCCCCTGCACTGCTGGGGGTGGGGGGGTGTGAGACATGGGTGGGGGCCTGGTGGAGGGTGCCCCTGCACTGCTGGGGGTTGGGGGTGGTGGGAGACATGGGTGGGGGCCTGGTGGAGGCTGCTCCTGGTGGCTGGGGGGTGGGGGTGGTGGGAGACATGAGTTGGACATGGGTGGGGGCCTGCTGGCAGGTGCCCCACTGTGCTGGGGGGTGGGGGTGGGAGACATGAGTTGGACATGGGTGGGGGCCTGGTGGAGGCTGCCCCTGCACTGCTGGAGGGTGGTGGTGGTGGGAGACATGGGTGGTGGCCTGGTGGAGGGTGACCCACACTGCTGGGGGTTGGGGGTGGTGGGAGGCATGGGTGGGGGCCTGCTGGCAGGTGCCCCACAGTGCTGGGGGGTGGGGGTGGTGGGAGACATGGGTGGGGGCCTGGTGGAGGCTGCCCCTGGTGGCTGGGGGGGTGCTGGGAGATATGGGTGGGGGTCTGGTGGTGGGTGCCCCTGCACTGCTGGGGGTGGGGGTGGTGGGAGACATGGGTGGGGGCCTGCTGGCAGGTGCCCCACAGTGCTGGGGGTGGGGGTGGTGGGAGACATGGGTGGGGGCCTGGTGTAAGCTGCCCCTGGTGGCTGGGGGGTGGGGGTGGTGGGTGACATGAGTTGCACATGGGTGGGGGCCTGCTGGCAGGCGCCCCACAGTGCTGGGTGTGGGGGTGGTGGGAGACATGGGTGGGGGCCTGGTGGAGGGTGCCCCTGCACTGCTGGGGGGTGGGGGGGGTGGGAGACATGGGTGGGGGCCTGGTGGAGGCTGCCCCTGGTGGGTGGGGGGTGGGGGTGCTGGGAGACCTGGGTGGGGGCCTGGTGGTGGGTGCGCCTGCACTGCTGGGGGGTGGGGGTGGTGGGAGACATGGGTGGGGGCCTGCTGGCAGGTGGCCCACAGTGCTGGGGGTGGTGGAAGACATGGGTGGGGGCCTGGTGGAGGGTGCCCCTGCACTGCTGGGGGGTGGGGTGGTGGGAGACATGGGTGGGGGCCTGGTGGAGGGTACCCCTGCACTGCTGGGGGTGGGGGTGGTGGGAGACATTTGTGGGGGCCTGCTGGCAGGTGCCCCACAGTGCTGGGGGGTGGGGGTGGTGGGAGACATGGGTGGGGGCCTGGTGGAGGCTGCCCCTGGTGGCTGGGGGGTGGGGGTGGTGGGAGACATGGGTGGGGGCCTGGTGGAGGCTGCCCCTGGTGGCTGGGGGGTGGGGGTGTTGGGAGACATGGGTGGGGGCCTGGTGGTGGGTGCCCCTGCACTGCTGGGGTTTGGGGGTGGTGGGAGACATGGGTGGGGGCCTGCTGGCAGGTGCCCCACAGTGCTGGGGGGTGGGGGGTGGGAGACATGGGTGGGGGCCTGGTGGAGGGTGACCGTGCACTGCTGGGGAGTGGGGGTGGTGGGAGACATGGGTGGGGGCCTGGTGGAGGCTGCCCCTGGTGGCTGGGGGGTGGGGGTGCTGGGAGACATGGGTGGGGGAATGGTGGTGGGTGCCCCTGCACACTTGGGGGGTGGGGGTGGTGGGAGACATGGGTGGGGGCCTGCTGGCAGGTGCCCCACAGTGCTGGGGGGTGGGGGTGGTGGGAGACATGGGTGGGGGCCTGGTGGAGGCTGCCCCTGGTGGCTGGGGGGTGGGGGTGGTGGGAGACATGAGTTGCACATGGGTGGGGGCCTGCTGGCAGGTGCCCCACAGTGCTGGGGGGTGGGGGTGGTGGGAGACATGGGTGAGGGCCTGGTGGAGGCTGCCCCTGGTGGCTGGGGGGTGGGGGTGCTGGGAGATATGGGTGGGGGCCTGGTGGTGGGTGCCCCTGCACTGCTGGGGGTGGGGGTGGTGGGAGACATGGGTGGGGGCCTGCTGGCAGGTGCCCCACAGTGCTGGGGGGTGGGGTGGTGGGAGACATGGGTGGGGGCCTGGTGGAGGCTGCCCCTGGTGGCTGGGGGGTGGGGGTGGTGGGAGACATGAGTTGCACATGGGTGAGGGTCTGCTGGCAGGTGCCCCACAGTGCTGGGGGGTGGGTGTGGTGGGAGACATGGGTGGGGGCCTGGTGGAGGGTGCCCCTGAACTGCTGGGGGGTGGGGGGGGTGGGAGACATGGGTGGGGGCCTGGTAGAGGGTGCCCCTGCACTGCTGGGGGGTGGGGGTGGTGGGAGACATGGGTGGGGGCCTGGTGGAGGCTGCCCCTGGTGGCTGGGGAGTGGGGGTGCTGCGAGACATGGGTGGGGGCCTGGTGGTGGATGCCCCTGCACTGCTGGGGGGTGGGGGTGGTGGGAGACATGGGTGGGGGCCTGGTGGAGGGTGACCCTGCACTGCTGGGGGGTGGGGGTGGTGGGAGACATGGGTGGGGGCCTGGTGGAGGCTGCCCCTGGTGGCTGGGGGGTGGGGGTGCTGGGAGTCATGGGTGGGGCCTGGTGGTGGGTGCCCCTGCACTGCTGGGGGGTGGGGGTGGTGGGAGACATGGGTGGGGGCCTGCTGGCAGGTGCCCCACAGTGCTGGGGGGTGGGAGGGGTGGGAGACATGGGTGAGGGCCTGTTGGAGGGTGACTCTGCACTGCTGGGGGTTGGGGGTGGTGGGAGACATGGGTGGGGCCCTGGAAGAGGCTGCCCCTGGTGGCTGGGGGGTGGGGGTGCTGGGAGACATAGGTGGGGGCCTGGTGGCGGGTGCCCCTGCACTGCTGGGGGTTGGGGGTGGTGGGAGACATGGATGGGGGCCTGCTGGCAGGTGCCCCACAGTGCTGGGGGTGGGGGTGGTGGGAGACATGGGTGGGGGCCTGGTGGAGGCTGCCCCTGGTGGCTAGGGGGTGGGGGTGGTGGGAGACATGAGTTGCACATGGGTGGGGGCCTGCTGGCAGGTGCCCCACAGTGCTGGGGGGCGGGGGGGTTGGGAGACACGGATGGGGGCCTGCTGGCAGGTGCCCCACAGTGCTGGGGGGTGGGGGTGGTGGGAGACATGGGTGGGGGCCTGGTGGAGGGTTCCCCTGCACTGCTGGGGGGTGGGGTGGTGGGAGACATGGGTGGGGGCCTGGTGGAGGCTGCCCCTGGTGGCTGGGGGGTGGGGGTGGTGGGAGACATGGGAGAGGGCCTGGTGGAGGCTGCCCCTGGTGGCTGGGGGGTGGGGGTGGTGGGAGACATGAGTTGCACATGGGTGGGGGTCTGCTGGCAGGTGCCCCACATTGCTGGGGGGTGGGGGTGGTGGGAGACATGGGTGGGGGCCTGGTGGAGGGTGCCCCTGCACTGCTGGGGGGTGGGGGTGGTGTGAGACATGGGTGGGGGCCTGGTGGAGGCTGCCCCTGGTGGCTGGGGGGTGGGGGTGGTGGGAGACATGAGTTGCACATGGGTGGGGGTCTGCTGGCAGGTGCCCCACAGTGCTGGGGGGTGGGGGTGGTGGGAGATATGGGTGGGGGCCTGGTGGAGGGTGCCCCTGCACTGCTGGGGGGTGGGGGTGGTGGGAGACATGGGTGGGGGCCTGGTGGAGGCTGCCCCTGGTGGCTGGGGAGTGGGGGTGCTGGGAGACATGGGTGGGGGCCTGGTGGTGGATGCCCCTGCACTGCTGGGGGGTGAGGGTGGTGGGAGACATGGGTGGGGGCCTGGTGGAGGGTGACCCTGCACTGCTGGGGAGTGGGGGTGGTGGGAGACATGGTTGGGGGCCTGGTGGAGGCTGCCCCTGGTGGCTGGGGGGTGGGGGTGCTGGGAGTCATGGGTGGGGGCCTGGTGGTGGGTGCCCCTGCACTGCTGGGGGGTGGGGGTGGTGGGAGTCATGGGTGGGGGCCTGCTGGCAGGTGCCCCACATGCTGGGGGGTGGGAGGGGTGGGAGACAGGGGTGAGGGCCTGGTGGAGGGTGACCCTGCACTGCTGGGGGGTGGGGGTGGTGGGAGACATGGGTGGGGCCCTGGAAGAGGCTGCCCCTGGTGGCTGGGGGGTGGGGGTGCTGGGAGACATGGGTGGGGGCCTGGTGGCGGGTGCCCCTGCACTGCTGGGGGGTGGGGGTGGTGGGAGACATGGATGGGGGCCTGCTGGCAGGTGCCCCACAGAGCTGGGGGGTGGGGGTGGTGGGAGACATGGGTGGGGGCCTGGTGGAGGCTGCCCCTGGTGGCTGGGGGGTGGGGGTGGTGGGAGACATGAGTTGCACATGGGTGGGGGCCTGCTGGCAGGTGCCCCACAGTGCTGGGGGGCGGGAGGGGGGTGGGAGACACGGATGGGGGCCTGCTGGCAGGTGCCCCACAGTGCTGGGGGGTGGCGGTGGTGGGAGACATGGGTGGGGGCCTGGTGGAGGGTGCCCCTGAACTGCTGGGGGGTGGGGGTGGTGTGAGACATGGGTGGGGGCCTGGTGGAGGGTGCCCCTGCACTGCTGCGGGGTGGGGTGGTGGGAGACATGGGTGGGGGCCTGGTGGAGGCTGCCCCTGGTGGCTGGGGGGTGGGGGTGGTGGGAGACATGGGTGGGGGCCTGGTGGAGGCTGCCCCTGGTGGCTGGGGGGTGGGGGTGGTGAGAGACATGAGTTGCACATAGGTGGGGGTCTGCTGGCAGGTGCCCCACAGTGCTGGGGGGTGGGGGTGGTGGGAGACATGGGTGGGGGCCTGGTGGAGGGTACCCCTGCACTGCTGGGGGTGGGGGTGGTGTGAGACATGGGTGGGGGCCTGGTGGAGGGTGCCCCTGCACTGCTGGGGGTTGGGGGTGGTGGGAAACTTGGGTGGGGGCCTGGTGGAGGCTGCTCCTGGTGGCTGGGGGGTGGGTGTGGTGGGAGACATGAGTTGGACATGGGCGGGGGCCTGCTGGCAGGTGCCCCACTGTGCTGGGGTGTGGTGGGTGATAGACATGAGTTGGACATGGGTGGGGGCCTGGTGGAGGCTGCCCCTGCACTGCTGGAGGGTGGTGGTGGTGGGAGACATGGGTGGTGGCCTGGTGGAGGGTGACCCACACTGCTGGGGGTGGTGGGAGACATGGGTGGGGGCCTGCTGGCAGGTGCCCCACAGTGCTGGGGGGTGGGGGTGGTGGAGACATGAGTTGGACATGGGTGGGGGCCTGGTGGAGACTGCCCCTGCACTGCTGGAGGGTGGTGGTGGGAGACATGGGTGGGGGCCTGGTGGAGGGTGCCCCTGCCCTGCGGGGTGTGGGAGTGGTGGGGAACATGAGTTGGACATGGGTGGGGGCCTGCTGGCAGGTGCCCCACAGTGCTGGGGGTGGGGGTGGTGGGGAACATGAGTTGGACATGGGTGGGGGCCTGCTGGCAGGTGCCCCACAGTGCTGGGGGGTGGGGGTGGTGGGAGACATGGGTGGGTGCCTGGTGGAGGGTGCCCCTGCACTGCTGGGGGGTGGGGGTGGTGGGAGACATGGGTGGGGGCCTGGTGGAGGGTGCCCCTGCACTGCTGGGGGGGGTGGGAGGCATGGGTGGGGGCCTGGTGGAGGGTGCTCCTGGTGGCTGGGGGTGCAGGGGGACATGCGTTGGTGGGCAGTAGTGCAAGTTGACATGTGGGTTGGCTGGGGGGCATGGCCATGGTGGATGGGGTGCCTGCAGGACATGTGCAGGGTAGGCCCCTGTGGTGTGAGCCACCTGCAGGGGCCGTGGAGGGTGTAGAGGGAACACCTGGGAGGACCCACACATGCAATTCACGTATGGTGCTCCCTGCGCACCCCTGTAATACACGTACCCTGATGAGATCGCGTGTGGAACTCTCCGCGCACCCCTGTAATACACGTACCCTGATGGAATTGCATGTGGAACTTCCTGCGCACCCCTGGAATACACGTACCCTGCTGATGTTGCGTGTGATACTTCCCCCGCACCCTGAAATACACGTACCCTGATGAGATCGCGTGTGTAACTTCCCGCGCACCCCTGAAATACACGTACTCTGATGAGATCGCGTGTGTAACTTCCCGCGCACCCCCGAAATACACGTACCCTGCTCAATCGCGTGTGTAACTTCCCGCGCACCCCGAAATACACATACCCTGCTCAAGCGCGTGTGTAACTTCCCGCGCACCCCCGAAATACACGTACCCCGCTCATTCGCGTGTGTAACTTCCCGCGCACCCCCGAAATACACGCTCAATCACATGTGTAACTTCCCGCGCGCCCCCGAAATACACGTACCCCACTCAATCGTGTGTGTAACTTCCTGCGCACCCCCGAAATACACGTTCCCCGCTCAATCGCATGTGTAACTTCCCGCGCACCCGCGAAATACATGTACCCCACTCAATCGCGTGTGTAACTTCCCGTGCACCCCCGCAATACACGTGCCCCGCTCGCACAGGCCCAATTGCTGTATGTTGGCACTTTTGTAATGCGCAGGGACTCTACCGCCTGCCTTCGTGTGGCAGACGTGTTTCAGCTTGTGCGTGTCTTTGGCTGTGCGTGGCTTTGCCCTATTCGATTCCATGAATACGTGTGGTTCGAGTGCGTGTGGGCGTTCCGTCTGCTTCCCTGCAGTACATCCCCAGTTACGCCCTTATTTTCGCGCGTTGTTCCCCATTCCGCGCGTTACGCCCCGTGTCCCGCCCACTTTCTGGTGTATGCGCCGAGGTTGTGCGCTTTCACTGTGCGCGTCGCGCATGCCTTTCGGGATGTTGCAGTGACTTGTGCGCCATGCACGGGTTTGGCGCACATCCCGAGGTAAACACGCGCAGGGACTTCCATGAATCGCCTGTTTTTTTGCGCTTGCGCCTGCTTGCGCCAAGATTTTCGGCGCACGTTTGTTCCATGAATCGGCCCCCTAGTCTTGTTGACACATTGGTAGTGTCATAGCGTGTACGTCCAGTTTGTCTGTGGAGCAAATTTAAATCATTGGTTGCATTTCTTTTTTTAACATTGTTTCATTGAATTTGGAACAACTTGCAAGAGTTGGCATTAAGGCCATACATTGACATTTTTGTGCGCTAATTGTTCCATAACATCAGTAGCACATGAATTATCTCCATTAAGTGCATGGATGTGCCGGGTTTTTATACTGTTTGTGCTTCTTGAGATAGTAGACCAACTCTAATACTTTTTAAAATGTTGGCGTAGATGAGGTCTGCAGATTGGCGATTGTTTTCTGTTAATTCTTTGTATTGGAAATGTTGTCAAAGGTTGACATTTCCTATGCTGCCAACAGTTTTACAGAAGAATTTGTGTCCTAAGGTTTTAAAAATAGGATCACCTTTCACTGGTGTCAACTGAAGAAGATCTCCAAAAACAATAATGTGTTTTCTTCCAAAGAGTTCTTCATAGTTTGTTTTAAGTACTTCTTGCAATCTGAGGTGAATCAAAGCCAACATTAGGTTGGAGACCATGCTCACTTCATCTAATAGCATTTTCATTTGGTTCAATACTCTGCGTAGTTCCAATGCAGCTTCTGTAGAAAGTTTGTAATAGTCCAATTTTTTTGGTGTTCTACTGGAAGGAGTAGTAATCGGTGTAAAGTGACACCCCTATGTTGTAGGCATCTAAACCTGTGGGGGCAGTTACAACAGCTGACAGTTTGTTGTTTGTCAATTGTTGAAGGAACTTGCGGATGATTTTGATTAAGAATGTTTTGTCTGAACCTGAACCATCTTCACAACTGACGTATAGCAGTATAGGTATGTAATTTTGGCAAGTACATTCTTTATTTTCGTATTGTACACCATGTGCAATTTCTTTTGTTACTTCTTCAAAAATGGTGTTCTGCTCTTTGTTAAGTATTGATTGTAGTACAGTTAAGTCTTCTGTATCTTCTTCATAGTGACATATGGTGTTTTCTACTTCTGTCATAGCTAATTCTGCCTAATTTGCTATTAGTGGCTGTCCCAGTGGTTCTTGGCTTCCTGTTACAGAAGGTTGACTACTGTCGGAAGTGTCCTTACCTAGTTGGACCTGTAGTTCTTCTTCGTGTTGCTATTCATTTTCCAACATTGATTTGTACTGCATAAAGTTCACATCAGTGATATTGCTTTCATTTGCTTTGAAAGCGTCTTCATAGCAGTCATAGATATCTAGTATCTCTTCTTCTTTTCTCCATGGTTTAAAAAGTTGTAGCAGGGACATGTAATATAGTTCTTTCTGTTGAGGAGTTTTTAATGACAATTTTTTATGATTAATTAAGCTTTGTTTGGTAAGTTTCACTAAGCTGCCTTCACAATCTGTCACTCTATATCTACCTTTTTTTTCATCGGGTTTTATATTATTTTTGTATGTAAAGTTTTGGGCTATGTAGTATAGACACATGTTTTCCAAAGTGGTACTCCTGTTCGGGTAGTATGTGTCTAGTAAATTGTTTTTCAAAATGTCTTGGCTATTGGTATCATTTTTGGCTATTATTTCTATGTCGTCATATGATTTGAGAACTCTTTTTCTAGATTTAGCAGGACCAAGACTTAGCCATACTATATTTTCAGATTTTGCATACAAAGCAGTACCGGTTAAACGATCTGTAGCCTCGTAGGTGCCACATTCTCTATGAGAGAGCATTTTGAAGCCTAAGCTGTACAATTTCTGAGATAGTGTTTTGTCTGTTGATAGGTAATTCCAGAGGTCTTGAAGCTCTGTTTTTTCTGCTTTTGTTAAGTAGGCTGTAACATATCGTGCAACTGCAGTGGAATTGTCTGCAATGTACTGCACATCTATGTTTGCATTCCATAAGAGGGCAATGATTGCATTGTAATCATTGATATATTTTGATTGTTCTGTTCTTTTTATGTAATACATGTTCTCAGGTGATTTACCTATGACACTATGGGCCTCATCATGAGTCTGGTGTTAACCCTTAAAAATGTGGCGGTAGCGCTATTACCACCACATTCAAGGGTCTGCCAGAACATGGCTTTGGCAGATTTCCCCCCAGCAGCTCTGAGCTGGAGGGAAATCTGCAGCAAAATTGCGGATTTTCGGTGCGATTACCGCCGGCGGGAAATCCGCCGGTGGTAATAGCGCGAATTTTCCCCAATGGGCCCAATGGGGAATGAGGAGTTCCTGAATGGGACCAAAGGGGAATGGGCAATGACCCTTCCTCCAAACCCATGGTCCAGCGCTAATAGCGCCGGGGGGGTTGGCGGTAGGGCTATTAGCGCCGGCGCTAATGGCACCAGCGTTACCGCCCAACTCGTGATGAGGCCCTATGTCTAACTGAAGACATGAAGTTGTTCACTTCACCTGTTTCTGTAACTGGTCTAGGGAAACCAAAGCAGCATTTGGTGTAGTATTTCCCTTTGTTTTTGTGTTTGCAACGACAATATTTGCCACATTTGTGTCTTTGAAATTGTACAATGTGTGCATGAAGGTCACTATGTCTCGTTTCTGAAGGGATTTCACAAATGACATATTTTTGGATGAACTGCAAAACAGTGGCATCACTTTCCTGACCAAATTTAGGAGCATCTTTAATCCATAAAAGCATGTGGATATGTGGTGCTCCTCTGGCTTGGTATTATTTTCTCCAAAAGAAGTGTTGCACTTCTCCGAGGGGAGGAACAGTTTTATAACAAATAAAGTGTAGCATAGCAATGAAACGATGGTGGAAATATCTTGAAACATTAACAGGATCTAGAAAGCAAAGTTCTCCAGGTGTTAGTACATCTATGTTTGTTTTGTTTTTGTTTGATATGCGTAGGAAATAATGTAAATCTTCCCATGCATATTCTGCACAACTTAATCTAACAAACCAAGTGGGTGGTCCAAGGTTTCTGATCATCCAACATACATCTCGGTGACATTGAAACCAGTATTCTTTTGTACCATGCATGTTTGCAAACAGATTTGTAATGCTTGATTGTAAAACCTCATCTTTTTCTTGCACTTTTTGTATTAATTGCGTAGCTGACATATTTTGAAAGTGGGTTCCCGATTTCAATATGTGTGCAACTCCGTAACATAGAGTTGTTAGTTCACTTCAAAGAGTAAGTGGAATATGTATTCCACATTTTTTCTATATCTGGCATCTTCAGAATACATTTGTAATGAGCGGTATTCTGATGCTCTTATCTCAGTGGGTCTATCATCGTACCTTCCTCCTTTGCCAGTAGGACATAGTAGAGGAAAAGCACATGCTTCTATAATTTTTTCCCATATGCTCATTGGTGATCCTTTGGTTTGTCGCATTTGGTATGTTTCTAGTTAATCATCTATGCTGTCTTTAGGTGCAATGGATGAATTGTGTAATGGTCTAAAATATTGGATACTGCAGCAGGATCCAGAAGTTCAAATTGACCAGTTTCTTGTGACTCTTGAATTATTTCAGTTGTTCCCCTTAAGTTTTCTTCAATATTTATTTCTTTGTAGTACTCATTATTGCCTTTTAGATATTGTAAGGCGTGTCTAACTTTATTTAAGTTCACGAGTTGTTGCCAAATTCTCTAAAGATTTCTCTATTGGACGTTACACTCCTAGAGTGTGCACATTTTCTGTCAGATCTTAATGGTAAATAAACTACTTTGCCACAAATGCCTTTTACTTTTGGAATGTAAGTGTTGCTTTTGAACAGGTTATGTGAAGATTTTAGGAGTAAAGTAAGAAGAAAAAAAAACCCAAAAAATACGAAATAACAGGGATTTGTCAGGCATCCGCAAAAAAAAAAGGCTCTTTTCAGAGCCCACCTTAATGAGGAAATGGGGAACACTATTTACATGTACATTCACCACGCTCAGATCTTCTACATGTCGGCGGACATGGCGGTAGTCTGCGGACAGCGCGTATTACATACGGGCATTCTGGGGTGGAGAGGCATGCAAATGAGAATGAGCGGAGCTAGGGATTGGTCAGTAAAGTTTAGTGGGTGTGTTGTGTAAGGAGAGATTTAGTGAGGATGTCTTTTTCCTGAGAGAAGAAGAGATAGGTATGGCTGTGTGTTTTCAAAAACAGATTATCTGGATTTTAGGAGACTCATGGATACATTGGTTGGAGGTGCATGCAGAACGTTGTGGTGTACCTGCAGATCTTGGATTCCCTCATGTGGAAGTGCACTGGCATGGAGTGCGTGAAATGAAGTGGCTGGACTTGGTACCTCTCTGTGGTACTTTACAGACAGAGCGTCATCCTGACATAATTATAATTCATTGTGGAGGGAACAGTTTAGGACATGTGTCTGGAATTTTTTTGCAATTTGCAATGAAAGAAGGACTTGAGAAGGTCATGGACATGTTTCCAAATTCCCAAGTAATTTTTTCCAGTATTGCGCAAAGATAAATTCTTCCTCATTTGGTCCACAAGTGGAGAAAGCGAGTGCCTTTCTAAGAGATGTTGGCATGTCCTCTTTTCACTATGAAAATATTATGTTTCGTAGCACATTCATTTTTCGCAGTGATGGAATCCATCTTACATATGCTAGCAATCAGACTTTTCTGAGAAATGTGCAAAATGCATTGCAACCTTTTTTGGAATTATAGTCATCTATTTTGCAGTAGATGTTGACGATTCCAAGTTTTTCAAACACACAAAAACACCACCAAAAGGCTCTTTTCAGAGCCACTACTTACTCCCAGAGAAAAGTGCATTGGTTTTGCAAGGGCAGCACACCAAAACATTTTCTATACTAAGACTGTCCGCAGACTTTTAAAAAATGCGCAGGGACCTGCGCTGTTTATTTGAAAGTTCTATTTTTAAACTGAGAAAGGCGGCTCCGAAAAGAGCCTTTTTTGGGGGGATTATTGTTGTTTTAGATTTTTTTAGCTATTTTACACATGACACACTAGGAGAGGGGGGCAAAGGAGGGTAAGGAAGGGAAAAACACTTTGTTTAAGGGACGTTATGGTTCCAAGTAAAACTGAAAAAAAACCCTGAAATTCAAATTCATCAGTGATGTCATCAATGACATTTCTGTGGCATCGTTGATGTCCTTTGATCAACCACGGGGATAAGAAAGGACAGGTGGAAAGAAGAAGATGTAGGGTGGACCTTACTTAGGTAGGTAGCAGGTCTTCTGGTGGTCCGTAACTGTAGTATCGAAAGCACTTCGAAGACTCTCCCCCTGCAGAGTACTGCGTCACAGTATATACACAATATTGTGACCCTCGAAAGGTAAGGGTCAACAGCATCACAAATGGCCTGTGAAGCAGCTGGAGGGATGCACTCTCCCACAGGAGTGTCTCTTGTGATGAGAGGAGCAGAAACAGAGGATGCTGTGGAGGAACTCAACCTACTACCTTCATCACAAGGTACAACCTTGCGAATGTCCGCACCGTGGAACAAAGTTAGGTGCGCTTCATGGATGTAGTATCAAAGCTGTATGAACCACGTCTCAGACGACTCAGCACTAATTTGCACTGGCTACAGGTGACTGTGTCCGCACGTGCTTTTGGTACGTTACCATAAACGGTAAACAACTGTCACACCCAAGACTCCCGGCGAGTGCTGGTAGTAGGGCGTTCCTCCACCTCATTCTCTTCATCCTCTTCATCCTCATTCTCTACATCCTCACGCGTGTTCCCCTCTGCAGGCCCAATGGAGAGGTGGTGGTGGTGGAGGGTTTGGGGGTGGTGCTGAGGCTGGTGTAGCAACAGCAGCCATGGATGCCATTTAGGTTGATGAGGTAATCTCAGCTAGAGCACTAAAGGCAGCAAAAGTCAATCTTCAATAGCCAGAAGCCCAATGAAGATCAGCTCTGGGGTGTGGCTTTTTATAGGGGTGGAGAGGTGCGCCTCAAGAAAATATCGAACACTCAAAAGCGTTCCAAAAGTTACAAAAAATATCGAAAGCCAGGGCCATTGTCTAGGACATGTGAAATGGTGATTTTTTACAATAAATCATTTGGATTGTCTAAATAAGTTCTTTTAAAATGTTGGGCATCCGGACAGAGTCTGCAAATTAGGACACACGCTCAGCATTGGTGTGGTCACATGATGACATCGAGAACATGTCCGCGAAGGGAAAGGGTGTCCGCAGGACAGAAAATGCGCAGGAGCGGTCGTGCGCATGCGCGCAAGTGTTCTACGGACAGTGTTCGGGTCCTGAAACTAATTAAAAGTGCGACACAAGTGAGACGGATAGTTACGGACAGGTGCAATGTTTGCAGGACGTATGGGTATGGTGCACATGTGCGTGATGTTCTGCAGATTGTACGGCGAGGTATAGTGCCCTTAGGAAACCTCCATTTTGTTTGTATATGGACATCCCGGACACCGCGCCTGTTCTACGGACAGTTCCATCTTAGTTGCGAACGGTACGGACAGGTATAGTGTCCTTAGGACACTTCCATTTTGTTGATTTACCGACATCCCAGACAGCTGGTGTGTTCTAAGAACAGTTCCATCTTGGTTGCGAATGGTACAGAGAGGTGTAGTGTCCTTGACTGCTTTTTAAAAAATATATAAGATACAAAGATTTTCATTACAAGAAATATAACATTTTTTTATTTATATGCATATACACAAATTATGAAAGAGACGGGGAAGCAGAAACTGATACAAGAATAGGTGAATTAGGGGTTTGGAGAGGATGGATGGGAGGGGATGAAGGGATGGAAATCTCATCAAAACTTTTATTTTGTTGTTCACGGTTTGGGGATAGTTCACTGGGACATGGAGAGGGGGCACAGGTACAGGTGGGACAATCGTACTTAATTTTTTCTTTGATATGGTCCTCCAATAACTGTTTCAAACAATTGAAATTTTCCTTAAGAATGTCTACTTTCTGTTCAATGCGTTCTAGAGTCTTTTCCATTGTGCCTTTTGGAGTCACATGTTCAATCTTTGTATGGTCTGTAAAAAATAAACATATATATGTTAAGTACACATTAGGTAATGATTATTAATTTCCTTGTATTGACAAGTGTCTACCATTATTATCACTCTCTTCAGACATATCCTGTGGAAAATGTTGGAAAATGTTGGAAAATGTTGGAAAATGTTGTTCCAGCCACTCCAAAGTACTGCGCATTTCTGTGTGAAAAACACAAATATATTAATTATACTCTACCTTACACACAAATTAGAGCAATTTATACAAAAAATGAAGTTAACTTATTAGTTTCTGGAAAGTTGTATTTGTTGTGTTGTGTAGGTCTACTGTTGCTTCTAGCTCTTCAGTTTCTGTCAGGTAATTGTGTTGGAGGTATATCTTTTTTGTTATGGTATACTCCATTTAATATATATCGTATTTCAATGGCTGGTTGATGTGTTAAATATGTAGACTCCACTGTTTACTTATTAATAAATATAATGTGTATATGTGCTGCTTTTTCAACTTGCGTAGTGTTTATATGGTATGATAGAACAATTTCAAATACCCCCTGCTTGTTTGGGTAGTGTTGATGTCGTCCGTGACCGTCCGCGGACATCAAAATCATTGGCGGGGTGTTCGGTATGCTCTAAGTTAACTGTATATAAAGTAAGGGAACCCTAGTACACATCTATCAAATTTACACTATGCAAATGTATATTCAGTGAATAATCTTTGTTAAAGAGATGTTATGGTTAATTTGCGCTACTATAAACCTACGAAATTCAGTAAAAAACACTTTGTTAAAGGGACATTATGGTTAAGTTGCGCTACTAAAAACCTATGAAATGCAGTAAAAAAACTGTTTAAGGGACGTTATGGTTCCCAGAAAACCCCCAGAAATTCACCAGTTATGGTGAGCTAAGCAACCATAACTCGCACCACCACTGTGCACTGCTAAGACTAACACCCAGGACATCAAAAATGACATCAGAAATGTCATTGATGACATCACTGATGAATTTGAATTTCAGGGGTTTTTTCAGTTTTACTTGGAACCATAACGTCCCTTAAACAAAGTGTTTTTACTTATATATGTATAATATATTGCACAATATCTGCCCTGGATCATGGAGTCTTTTTAACAGGTCATACGCAGACCAAGTACTTTAATCATTGTTTATTTATTTTCTTTCTTTCTTTTAATCAGAGTTCTCCTTTGAGCTCCCTCCTCTTAGAAGGTGATCCACACCTCGTGCAGTAGAGGAAACTGCTTCATGGGAAGACAAGTGTAGCCCTTTATTCAGCACTGTTCCTCATTTTTCGTCTAGGAATTGACTTGGTCAGATTCTAGAATTATCTATGATCCAGACTCATACACCCTTTCATCGTCTCATTTTCCTTCATGTCAGAGAAAGAGTGTGACATGTTGACTTCATTTTGCTGATTGAATAGACAAACACCTCTTACCTGTAAGTATACATAGGCAGTTGTATGGGTTGTTTCATTGAACAATGCAAATATAACTTGTCAATGCTTTACTGGGAAATGAACAACGGCTTATCCACTTTTCGTCAAAAAAAAAATAGAAACTATAAAGACAATGTGATACTAAATAATCTCTCAGATGTTCTCTCTTGTTTAAAATAAACCCTCTATTCTTATGTCATTGTAGAAGCAGGGCATATGATAATGGCCAAGGTACTGTTCAGTAGGCACAGCTACTCTTTGTACTATAGAAAAACCTATGTTTGTCCTAAATAATTATAACTAAGATAGTATGGTATGGTAATGTTTATTTGTCTAGCGCCTATACACAGGCAAGTGTTTTAAAGTGCTCAAGGAGGGTGGGAGCATGGGGAAAATAGTCCTTGAAATTCTGAAACGATAATAGTCTGCACAGGCAGAGTAAGTGCACATAATACAATTAACAGTTGAGACAACAGCAAACAGGTCTGATGACAATTCTGCAGTTGTCCAAGTGCAATTAAGGAGTGAAAACAGGGGGAAACAGACAGACGATCTTCAGCCAGGTGCATTCGGATTGCGCAAGTGCACATGCGGTTACAGGGGAGGGGGAGGAGAGAAAGTCCAGGGGGTGAGGGAGTCCAAGTGCACCCAGTCGGTGGAGACTGCGGTGAGTGCAGAGAGAGCCCCTCCCTTGGGTCATTGCTCAAGTGCTGTGGTGATGAGGCGAGTGAAGGGCCTGGAGGTGAGTGCGAGAGGACTGGCAGGGGTGCCAGGGACCTGTGAGACTCTGAGGTACACCAGGCGACCAGTCAACATGCTGTACAGAAAAGCAGAGGGAGAGTGGGAAAGAAGAGGTTAGCAGGGTAGAGGGATTGAGAAGGAGGAGGAGAAGAGGAAAGTCTTGAGGAGTTTCCGGAACTTAAGGAGATCAGGCTCAATACGGAGGGCGGCAGGGAGGCTGTTACAGAGGGAGGCCCCTGCTGAGGATGAAGATCTCCCTCCAAATCTCTGCTTGGAGAACCGGCTCACTCGCAGAAGGGTGGATGTAGTTGAGCGGAGGGCTCAGGAGGGAAAGTATTTAGGTAGGCTTGTTGCAGATAGGTACGTCCCAGGCCCCAGAAAGCCTTGTGGACAATGCAGAGGTTCTTGAACTTGATCCTTACTGCCACAGGGAGCCAGTGGAGGGATTTCAGTGCCAGCTGAAAGACAGATAGCTGATTGGAAATGGTGGAAGCCGCACATGCATTCACTTGAGTAATGTCATGTGTTTGTGTCATGAAGAGAGTCCTATACGCTGCTGCAAGTGAAAAATGAAGGTCCCTTTCAAATGAGAAGTTTATAAACACTGACCCAAAAATGGCTTTCCATGTGTGTTTTTCAAGTTAAAATTGAAGGGAAATGTGGTACACGCCTACCTGTCACCACCAAAGGAAAAACAGCATTTTAATCCACAAAAGAATGATTTAAAGATCCCCTTAACACGAAAAACTATATTTAAAAACACTGACGCAAAAACGGCTTTGCATGTGAGTTTGCAGTTTAAATGTGAAAAATGTACCACTGTCAGGGAAAAAGACATGGGGCCTCATTACGAGGTCAGCGGTAAGGGGTTAATGGCACCTGTAAGGATGTCAATGCCATTAACCCCTTACCGCCGCATTCTGAGGTCCCTTAGAGGGTCCCACTAAGGCCGCCTGGTTTTACCAGCCGCCCTTAGCGGGAGCCACTAAAGGTCCAGGGAGCTAATAACGGGCACACTATTTGCGGGCCCGTTATTAGCTCCTTCCCCATTCCCATTGAGCCCTATGGGGGCTCCAATGGGAATGGGGAATTGTTTTCAGAATGGGGACTTACCGGATCCTCCAAGGTCAGAATGACCCGGTAAGTCCCCATACCGAGAACCCGGACCCGGTATGCGGTATGGGGGCAGCCATGCCGCTAATAGCACCATGGCTACCTCCATACTCTTAATGAGGCCCATGGTGTCTGTTGACAAAAATTGTGTTTAGCATACAAAATACCAGCGGGCATTTGAAAAGCAACTTTGTTTTCCATGAAAAGGTTTCTGTAGGCCAGAGGCAACCCCTTTTGCTGGCTGTGGGACACATGTCACAAAAAATCTCAACACTGGAAAGCTGACATCCTATTATTTTCAACTGCAAAAACAGGTGCTTGCTCTGGAAGTTGTGGAAAACAAAGGGCCTCATTACAAGTTTGGCGGTAGGCTTGCTGGTAAAACCATCAGGCTGCCGCCAAACTTGCAAATTATTCTGGCATCCGCCAATGGGTAATTACCGGGTAATTATGGCCCTGCCGGACCCAGTAATTACCCATTCGCGGGTGCCAGAATGAAATGCTCTCCATTCCCATTTGAGCACCATAGCACATACCGGCTAGCTTGCTGGTACCATTGTTACCGGACCCTCAACTTATAATGAGGCCCAAAGTGTCCTTTAGACAGGCTGTCTCTGCAGGTGTTATACTACAACATGTTATGGAATTACAGATGACGGATACACTAACCTGGATCAGCTGAAGCAAGGTGCTACTATAGAGACCCCCCCTGTGGGACATGAGCCCCCTCTGCTGATGAACAGGGAGAGAAAGGCCTGTACCCCCAGGGAAAGCCTGTGGGGAAAAAACCCTTGTCGAGCGTAGGCTTTGGTGGCGTTGAGCCGGAGATCAGGATCTGAAGCTCTGGAATTGCACAGGATTCTATTTTCAGCAGGAGTTGGAAGGGTGTTCACTGGATGTTGATTCCCTAATGAATAGAAGAAGGAAGATTTACTAGGTGTATGCTTGCTGAGAGAAACAGAGTAGTCGATGAAAAGAAGTGTAACCTGGAGTGGATTGTGATTTCTTGAATTACTGATGGGAGGTGGACAGAGAAGATCTGTGAGAGAGACCATAGGAATAATCATTTAGAGATAGCAACCAGAATGTATAAAGCAAATAGATGAGGGGTAAATCCGACCTTCATGAGATTAACCCCAGGGGCATATAAGATCTCTTCCTGAGAGGCCACATGATGATAGAAATGAATCCCATAGCTACTGTGAACTAAGAGCAAAGGAGGGGTCAAAATTTGGTTCCGCGTAAGCTTCTATGTTAAGGGTGAAAGTAAGTTGAGATGTACCGTCTCCGAGCTCTGTATCATGGAATCCGTGTTCTTAGGGAGATTGCCAGAATCCTAGGGGGTCAGGTGTCAGCAAAGGAAAGGATCTAAGAATATAAGAAAGGTTTGTGAGATTGTTCATATGCAAAGTGTCTTTCTGAGGAAATAAAAGTTAAACCAGTAAGAGAGGCTGAATCTCCAACTTCAAAGAACAAGTGTCCAACACAAAGAGACTCTGAAGAAACAGAGAGAGGAATGACTGGATAGCACAATCTCCCATTTGCAGAAGATGAAGATTTACAATTAATTTTTACGCAATTTTCAGGTGATTGGAGTGATATAAAATTCATCCACCTGGGACTCACGAAACTGTAATGGCCATCTAAAATAGGTTTCTGGCTGATCTGAAAATGTTCCAAATGTGAGAGTTGGTTAACGGGTGGAGCATAAAATTAGGAATATGGGTAATATATGACATGTTAATAAATATTATACTGAAAAGGAAAATATATATATTATGGCAGTTGCTAGTAAAATTAGGAAGTTTTGCTACATAACTCGTTTTTGCCAAAGATTTAAAAGGAGAAGACATGGGGATTGCAAATGGAGCTGCCATATGTCTGTTCCTGCCTCTTTAAGTAATCTGTTGAGATGGGCTAGACTTGGGAGGAGAGAGAAGGGTAACTGTTCAATGCTATTTGTATGACCTCTTGCAGGATACTCCCACAAAAGTGTAAAATTGGTGGTGTCATTGCTGCTAGTCATTGCTGCTATATAAGGGGGACTGCACTAGGAGGAAGGGACATAGCTGCTGAAATTTACCATCAAAATAGTGCTGCTGCAACTTACCATCTCACAGCTGCAGGGAAACACCAGAGGAGATTTCTGAGAGTGTATCCGGGTGGAGCTGTCTATTGCTAGGAAGGCCTAAATGCTGACCATCCAAATCATTCAAATTTTCTGTATCACTTCCCCAGCAAAGACCAAAGTATTTGGGCATATGAAAAACAAACTGCTAAATCATCCTCTGTTTATTGTAAACAAAAGTGTGGTTGAAAACATAATTGCCATGTGTATTTGTAGCAATCTTGAAATCCCACTGCAAGCCTTTTAAGTGTGCAGGAAAATTGAAATGTGGTTTTTTCAACTCACTTTTGTGATTTAAGTTGAGAGATGTGTACTGTGTGTGCCACGGATGGTGTTTGATATTTTCATGCAAATTTCTATTTCTTTGAATTTAAATAAATACATATATATTTCCTGTACACTTGCCTGTTCTTGGCTCATTGTTAGCTCGGGGGGGGGGCAAGTGGCATGATATGTGTCTGAAGTAGGGATAAATAAAATCATCTGTTGAACAGTTTGTTGCATTATACCTTGTGTAGGGAGGGAAGGAACTCCCTGTGTTGAGGGTGGCTTCTCAATAAACTGTTACAAATTGGGGGCTTGTGGCTGGGATTTCTGACTCATGACAAAGCACATCATGACAGACTGTTCATTTTGATGTAATTACATTAGGGTGGAAGGAGAGTCATCTTTGTTTTGTTAAAGTGCCGCAAGGACTTGACCCCTGAGTTCAAGGGAGGTGTATAGGTGAACAATTAAGATTGTGTAAGGATTGATTTGTGTGGGTAAATCAATCAGGAACAGGTTGATGTTGCCCCTGCATACAGAAAGTTTTACTAAGGTGCAAAAAAGCCATTGTGAAAATGACTACTGTACAAATTGGTAAAACCATGGATCATCTCCTTGATAAATTAATTATTTCTTGAAGGAGAATGGGTTGAGGGTGAGGCTGGAAAATGGCACCCAGAATTGTGTGATAGGTTACCTCATTAAGCAATGATATTTAGCTTGACGGTGGAATATTGCACACAGTACTAGAGGCATTTTACATGAGCTAGAATGCTCTTGAAGAACAGGTACAAATGGCTGAGCTAATTGCTCAGTAATATTTTCATGTGCTTTAGTGGAAGATCATTGGCAAAATAGTGAGGCTAGTAGGATGAATCAGGCTGGAGACCTGTCACAGGACTAGGATTTTGTTCAACAACTCAAAAATGAAAACACAACATCAAGCCATTGCATAGAGAGATATAGGGCCTCATTCCGAGATTGGAGGTAGCCATGGCGCTATTTGTGCCATGGCTGCCTCCAATACCGGGTCTGGCACCGGTCTGGTTCAATGGGAATTTACCGGTGCATTCCGACCCTGGAGGGACCGGCAGGTCCCTATTGAACCAACCATTCCCCATTCCCATTTTAGCTCCCATAGGGCTCAATGGGAATGGGGAGGGCGCTAATAATGGGCTCGCGAATAGCAGGCCCGTTATTAGCACCCTGGTCCCTTAGCGGGACCCGTAAAGGACGTTTGGTCCGGCCACACGTCCTTTACGGGTCCCGCTAAGGGACCTCAGAATTGGGCGGTAAGGGATTACCGGCACCTGTCTCCTTACCGGTGTCCGGTATCCCTTACCACCCAACTTGTAATGACCCCCATAGAGTTTCCTGCACTGCATAATGCATGCACTGAGGGTGCAGATACTGTAAGCCACCTTCAAGGTAATTTGAATGACCAAATGGGTCATAATAGAGGGTTGCTAGATGACATTGTGGCCCTCAAGCAACTAATTAAGACATTAGAAAGGGAAGATAGTCAGTCTATGATTAAATAAATGGACTCACAAAAGGATTTTGATGAAATGCACCAAGGTACAAGTACTCTGAAACAACCGAGGACGCAGCTGGCTCAGGAAAAAGACCTCTTGAATCAAGATAACCGCACCCTATTACAGTGGATAAATCAGTTGGAAATGGAGATAGAAAGGGAACAGTCAGGTTCTCAGGAACTGACCAGAATTAGGGACAAAAGGAATGAGCTAGAAAGGCGTGTGAGACAAATAGAAGCTGAATTAACAGAGGCAGCGAATTGTAGGGATGAGCAAGAGGAAGGGAAAGTGCCTTGAATATGCATGCATCATAAAAGGCTAACAGATGGAGAATGAATCGCTTTAGCATGAGGTGCAGCAAACAAAAGATTGGTTGGTATCTCAGAGTAGGGTGCATGGGATTAATCAGGCCTTAGTGTCACAATGAAAAGGCCAGCTCTGTGAATACCAACAGGAAATAAAGACAGAGAGAAGCAGGGGTGCGGGTCCCACAAACAAAAGTGAGAATTGCAAACAGGCTCAGAGTTGCTCTGACCATTCAGTATATGGGAGAAGACCCACTGACCTAGGTCAGATTTCCATCCCATCAGGGTCCTCAACAACCTCCAAGGTACAAATGGGAACTGACCTCAAGTATGCCACTGACAAAGAACAGGGGAACATGAGGCAGTTGGACTTACTTAAGTTTAGCCTAACTGATCTAGAAGGCCAGTCCTTGTCTGATAAGGATGAACATTCATCTATATAAATGGAAGGGAAAGGGGCCGGACCATTGTGTCCTGGGAAGGAAGGAATAATACTGTGAGTACTTCAGACCTTGAAAACTCTTATGAGGAGAAAGTCAGGGAGTTAGATTAGCTGATGATACGACTACAAATAAACCACCTTGCCTGCTTCACTGAAGGAGAAAAGCCAGACACTCATTTTAGGAAGGGCATTCTAACATCCATTGTATATTCAGGGGAAGCAGGGGAATTTCCCAGACTCCCTGGTAGGAGGGATGAGAAACTGGGTTCTATCCTGGGCCTAAAAGGAAATCCAGGGAGTGTGACCCTGAGAGTTCACATTGGTCCAGGCGAGAGGAGTCCAGACACTGTGGTTCGTGGATATATTCCCAGTCTCATAGAGATAGGGAGTGCCTAGAAGACAGGGACATGAGTACCAGTAGCAGCTCTGAGTCAGAAGGTGAATGGACTCAGTGCAGAAGAAGAACAAGACAGGGAAACAGAGCAAGGGCACAATGACTTTTTAGACTCCCTACCATGACAATGGAAAATATTCGGTATGGGAGCACTAAGAGCTTTATGAGCAAATGATGGCATCATTCCAAATGATGTGAACTGTATAGATTTTACTAAATGGACTTTCTCACCTGAGTACTTCAGTTTCTTTGCAGGACTGGAGGACCAAGTTCATTATAAATGGTCAACCTATAAGGTGGCCATATTGAAAACAATTTCCACCCACCTGAATCCACAAGAGGCCCGTAAATCTGCATATGGCTTGCAATGTGGGGAGGATCAGGCACATAGGGAGTTTGTGTAGGAGATGAAGCACACATTTGCTCAGACTTCCCAGTGGGTGAACACCAATAGTAGGGAGTTCATAACTACATATTTCCATGCGCTCACCAAATACATAGTGACTCAGTTGGTGCGTGACTTTTACAAGCATAGGACTCTGGATTGGGTGATTGAACAGGCCACCAGGATCTATGAGGTCAAGTAGCCTGTTGAGAGTAAAAACACAGCCAAACCCCCCAAACGATCTAACACATCCCCTTCATTGAATCTGGAGACAGGGGTCCTAAAAGTAACCCTACTGCCAACAATCAAAATGGAAAGCAGAAGACAACCCCCAACCCAGCCTAATCGAATGGTAGTCAAGCAGGGGCCCAGAACAAGGATCCCTCATACCCTGCCACCTATATATGTTCTAGATGCAACAGTACTAAACTAATCCTGGGGTATGTATACACTCACGGCCCAAGTGGGGGGGCTAATCAGGTAAGTATTGCCCCAGGAAACTTCCCTCAGGAGAGAAGCATCACTCCACTCCCTCAGGAGAGAAGCATCACTCCACCTCCCAATCTGACGTGCTTGTCCATATATCCCCTGAACCAGTATTTTCAAAACAATCCTCATCTCTCGCCCTGGTTCCAGGACAATAGATCCCTGAATCCAGGAGTAGGGAGATTCAGGATGGAATATTATGTGGGGAATGTCCAGTACCTTAGCTACTCCGTGAGAATGGAGCAGCAGAGGTATGACTTGACACCTCCCTCCCATCCAGACCAGGTCTTGCAACAGGAGCAACAGGTCCAGCAACTGAACAATGATCTGGGGGGGGCATGCTGAGGGCTCTGTCCAACTCTCAACCTCCCCCTGCCTCCCAGAATTCCCCCAACACCCAGGTCTGAAGCCC
Source organism: Ambystoma mexicanum (assembly GCF_040938575.1). NCBI lineage: Eukaryota > Metazoa > Chordata > Amphibia > Caudata > Ambystomatidae > Ambystoma > Ambystoma mexicanum. The sequence continues at coordinate 1,076,651,719 of NC_090935.1, read as the reverse complement.
CAAGGGGGAAATGACAGGATGAAACCTCTGACAAACCACAGGTTCCTAAGGAGGGGTCCCAGGTGAAGGGTAGATTCCTAGCCCTAGAGGAAGCTTCCTTTCTCACCCAAACAGAACCTCTAAAAACCTCTAAGCCTGAAAGAGCCTCTTCTATCCCCAAAATGTTAGAACCCAAAGAAAAAATGGTAAGTAGGAGAGGCCAAAGAAGAACCCACTTTGTGGAGGAACTCTGGATTATCCTCTTTGAAAGAGAAGAATCCCTGGAGGATTCAGGTAAGCAGACCTGCTCTTTCAAAAATGGGGTCATCTCCCAAACAAAAAAGGGCCCGAAAAGGCCCTGAGTTGGACAGGGTAAGTATGGAGACTGACTCAGAACCAGAAACTATTCAACCCCAAACATGTGAACCAGACAGAATTGAAATGGAGGCGGTGTGCTTTCTCCAAACAGATTCTGAGAACTTTTGCCAGTTAAGGGGGAACATCACGGAGGCGGGGAAGAAGACGATGCCCAAAAAACTCCCATTGCAGTTGCAATGTTTTTATTACAGATTCTTGACTTTCGACACAGAAAATGTCCCAAGATTACACAGTGTCGGAGTTCAATATTAAGAAAATGACCATCGGGCTGTCAAATAACTCACAATTTCTTTGCACCTTGGACGAGAAAGAAGTGAATTATTAGCTCAGGTGGATACTGGGTCCCAAGCCTGTGCAAAAGGCCTCGGCCCAAATAAACTCAGGACGGGTGGGAGGGCCACCAAATTCCACTCACACTACTTCCCAGACAACTCCAAAATTTCAACAGGAATGATATTTCCGTCAACAGGACTGCAGATTTGGAAATAAAAATTGGACAGCATCTGCTGAATATTCCGGTGATAGTTGTGACTCCAGAGGGCACATCTTGTTTACTGGGGAACAATCTCTTGAGGAGGTTATCACTTTCTGATTGACTGTGTAAACAAGGTCCTCTGGACTCAGACTACCTGCCCTATAAAATTATAAATGAGTACCAATTATGTAAAGCTGAATGCTGTCACATAATTTATCAACACTCTGAGAATGTAGATTTCCATTTCAAGAATAACCAAGTCCCAGACATCACTGTCATCTCTGTAGAAGAATAAACTGGTAATGGGAGCCCTTCAACATTCTTGAAAATTAAACTTCCTCCCAGTTTTAAGTGGAAATCCACACTGGAAGGGAACACCCTAAAATTTGACACCAGTCCAAAATCAGAAGAAGCATTGAGTCCCGTGAAACCAGACAAGGAATAACCCACTCAAAGTCTGACAGACATTCTGAATTTAGAATCCTGTGGGATAATTCTTCCAATCCACAGTACCTTCAACAACCCTTTACTGGGGATACTCAAACCACATTTCCAAAGAAGACTATGTGCAGACTTGAAGGAGTTGAACAAACAAGTCCACATGTCAAGATGGCCCCTTCCCTACATTGATCAAGGACTGACCCAGATCCAAGGGTCAAAGGTGTACACCGCCATTGACCTGACCAAAGGTTACAGGCCAGTACCCGTGAGTAGGGAAGACCAGTACAAGCTTGCCCTAACCTTTAGGGCGCAGCAGTACACGTGGACCCGAATCCCCTTTGGATAATAAACTCTGGCAATTAATTCATAATTTTCCTATATAAGGCCATGCACGATTTGGGCAAAAGGGTAAAGTTGGCCTATGTGGATGATGTTTTGATCAAGATCTCAACTGTGGAGGAACATATAGCAGAAAGCCTGGTAGTTCTAACCCAGTTGCAGAAAGCCAGGGCAAAACTGTCCTTTCAGAAGGCACAATGGTGTAAGACCCGAGTGAACTTCCTAGGGCACAAGATCACCCCTCAGGATCTTAATCCCCAGGCAAAGACGGCGGAAGCCTTATTGAAATTTTTAAAAAAACCCTACCACTCTGAGAGAACTATGAAGCCTTCTTGGACTCACTAAATATAGTCAAAAGTTCATTTAAGACTATGCAGAGTTCACTCGATCCGTGGTCCATTTATTAAATGCCAGAGTCAAGTGGGAGTGGAGTCCGGAACAATCTGAGGCAGTTAAACAACTGAAAAGAAGCCTTTCCCAGGCTCATTGTTTGGCTTACACCATAAAGAACAAGGAGTTCTTCTTGGAGATGGGGTTCTCAGATACTTGCCTAATAGCTATTTTGTACCAAAAGCATTATATGGTCAATAAAGTCATCTCATACGCAAGCAAGACTTTGTCCTCTGTGGAGGAAAAATTCAATGACTGCGAGAAGGCACTCCTGGCAATGCTGTGGGCATTGAAAAATGTATGCCCATTTATCCAGGAGGAGCACATCATTGTCCTCCTCACCAACCCTTGCAATATCTACAAAATGATAGGTGGGGTATGTTAGTAAATGCAGAATTAATTCCTGGGTTATGTCCATGCAAGATTTCCTGTGGAGGTTAGATATGGGCAAAAGAAGAAGAGTCCGCTAGCGCAAGAGTTGGTGGACTTGCATGATTGTGTTTAAGAAAACTGTCTCGAGGACGAAAGTCTAATGATCAACAGCAACACGGAGGCGTACTGAACTTCCCCTAACAAGGTCTATGAAGAAGACATGTGTCATGGGATAACCACAGTTTATGTGAATGGGTGCGTCTACCATATTGATAGCAATGAGGAAAAAGAACTGGTGGCTGACATTGGGAATGCCTTTGTGAATGATAGCCTGGAACCCTCTGCTGGTTATAAAATAAGACCTCACAGTAGTCGGGTTGCACAATTGATGGCAGTTCATCAAGCCATCCTCACTCCAGTGCACCGCCAACTAAATTAACTGGTCATAATCACTGATTCTGATTATGTCAGAAATGGGTTTGTGGAGCACCTGATTAACTGGAAGGATCAAGGCATGCACTGTGTCAACAAAAAAAACCTAAACCATGCCAAACTGATCCAGTCAATTTACGATCTGGTGACCTCCAATGAGATGACCATCTATTGGAAGAAAATATGGGGTCATTCCCAAATATAGGGGCAAGATAAAACTGGGAATGGCCTGACTGAGCAGCTGGCTAAATCAGAAGCTCTGCAGGGGAATTTCATAGAAACAGTACTCCCGACTTCCCATTGGAGTAAAGATACCCAGATGTAGATTTGATCACTGCACAGAAAGAGGACCCGATCATTGGGAAATGTTATCAACATATTGAAAATACCGTGAGCTTTCCTCTAGCAGAGTTGGATCATACCGGAAATTAGGATCTCCTGGTATTGATGATATTTTCCATAATGTTCTGGATCCATGACGGTTTGTTGGTAAGGAGAGTTCTTCTGGCTGTGACCAGTGGGTGGTACCTGCCTCATTCTAAAGCCTGATATTGAATCACACCCATGGCGTGGCCACTGCCAGTCATAGGGGGTTTCCCACAACATTAGAAATCTTGCACAAGGTTGCCTACTGGCCACACATGGGGCAGGACCTCAACACTTACCTATTAGGGTGTCTTGTGTGTGCTCAATTTCACCGCAGCTTACTCACACACTGAGATCCCATACACAAAAGGGGAACAACACTACCATGGTCAGATTTGCAAATCAATTCCATCGGGCCAGTGATTAGCTTCTCTAGAGGAAACACATACATGTTGACTGTGACATGCTTGTTAACAAAGTGGGTAGAATGTCTTCCAGCCCCAGATTGTAAGGCGGATACAGCTGTGGCACTAATGATCAACCACATATTCTCTCATTTCGGCTTCCCGCAAAGGAGTGAGTCTGACCGAGGAAGCCATTTTATCAGTGAGGTGATGGCAAAGATGTGGGAGATTCTAGGGCTAAAAAGAAAACTCTACATTGCCTACCATCTGGCCTTAATCTTCGGGTAGAGAGATACAACAAAACAATTGTGAGTAAGTTAAAGAAGTTCATGGCAGACTCTGGACCCAGTTGGGACATCTGATTACTGCGTGTACTGATGGTTATTAGGTCTACACCATCTTCTGCAACAATGATGTCTCCATTGGAGCTCATGATCGGACAAAACATTGTGTTATTACAGCATCTGCTCTATAGAACTCAAGAGCAGAAACTGATAAATGCATCCACTACTCATAAGTACATTGAAAATTTAAGGAAGCACCTGCAGCATGCATTTGCGTATGCTCAGCGCAATTTAAAAAAGTTGGCTGAGGTAATGAAGACCTATTATTGTCAAAAGACCACTAACAAAGAATATGAAGAAGGGGACAAGGTTTACTTGTTCATTTTTCAAAGGAATCAGGCCAAGCAGTGGACATTCCTCCCATCTTGGTGTGGTGCCTTTGAAATTGCAGATAAAATATCACCAGTTAACTACAAGATCTGCATCCCAATAGGAGAACAGACAGAAGAAAAATTAGTCCACATCAATCAGTTGAAAACATGTCATCCCGTACACGCTTTGTGACTGATTCAGGAGCCAAATGAAAGTCGATCAGAGGAACACTATGAAGAATGAAAAGGAAGGATGAAAAATTGGACAGAAACTCAAACCAATAGGTAGATAACAGGGAGTCATTTACTTGGGGCACTCTGTGAAAAGGAAGAAAATAAATAAAATATGTCTATGAAATGTTGAAAATGTCTTTTTATATCTTTATGCTGTTGTTGTTAATTCTATGTAAATCTTCTGGGGAAATATGTGTGTAAAAAGTACTGAATCTTTTTTTCTCTCCATTAGAGAATTAACCTCCTTAACCTCCAGCCTGGAGGAGAGAAGGGAGTCCCGTGAGAACCTGAGGGACCCTGGAAAGAAGGAAGGAAATGGTGTGCTGTGCCACACCCTCCAACCCAAAGATGGAAGTTGAGGCTGGAGTGCCCACTCCCTATTGAAGAAGAAAGGGTGTACCACGCTACAGCCCCAACCCAGAGACCAAAGGGGAGACTGAAGTGCACTCTTCCTAATGAAGGAAATTGAGCCGCATGGGCTCCAACAGAAAGAGGAATATCAGAATAATAATAGGAGGATGCCTAATTAAACCCCACTCTGCCCTGCTCTTCCCACCAAAGAGTCATGGAAGAACAGCATGGGGGGCATATGGGGTGTATTCAAAGGCCCCAAACTGATGATGCCTTTCAGCTGAAAGCAGGATGTTCCAACACTCACACAATCACAACTTTGCATGTGAGGCTTCAAGTGAAAAGTGAAGGTCGTTTTCTAAGGAAAAGCAGGATTTTAAAAACTGACCCAAAAACGGCTTTGCATATGTGTTTTTCAAGTACAAATTGATGGGCCATGTGGAAAAGGCCTACCTGTCACTACCAAAGGAAAAACAGCATTTTAATCCACAAAAGAAGAAGGAATCAAAGGTCCCTTTCACATGAAAAACAGGATTTTTAAACGCTGACACAAAACAGCTTTGCATGTCTGTTTGCAATTTAAATGTGTAAAATGTACCACTGTGAACAGAAAATTGTCAGGGAAAAGACATGGTTAACAAAAACTAATGTATATTATGTTTAGCATACAAAATACAAGCAGACATTTGTAAAACAACTTTGTTTTCCATGGAAAGGTTTCTGTAGGCCAGAGGCAAACCCTTTTGTTGGCTGTGGGACACATGTCACAGAGAACGTCAACACTGGAAGGCTGGCATCCTAGTGTTTACAACTGCAATACAATTTGGCTTGCTCTGGAAGGTGTGGAAAACCAAGTGTCCTTTAGATTGGCTGTCTATTTAGGACCATTTTCCTTGGCTGATGCATGACCAGAATATAGACAGAAGGTGTGAAAATGGGGGCTACCATTAAGAGAGGATGAATCTCCAACTTCAAAGAGCAAGCGTCCAACACAAAAAGGTTCATAAAAAACATACAGGCTGGCCCAGAGAGACAAATGGCTGGATAAAACAAATCTCCCATTTCATTTGCTGAACATACAGATTTTAAGTTAATTCAAAAGAACTATTATACCTTTTTCCCAGCAACCATAAGCCAGAATTCTTTTATTTATGTGTTCTTTTTTTAAGCTAATTTCCAGATGATTGTAGTGATATAAAATGCATCCACTGGCAACTAAGGGAACTGTAATGGCCATCAAAAATGGGTTCCTGGCTGATCTGAAAATGTTCTAAATGTGAGAATTGGTGAACTATGGGTAATGGATTGCATGTTCATAACTTTTATGCTTTCTGTGAAAACGGTGGATAATTGTTAAACAGCCGTGCAACGTATTGAGGACCTGGCTGTCATTGTATTTAATTGCCCATGATTAACTGAAAAGGAATATATATATATATATATATATATATATATATATATATATATATATATATATATATATATATATATATATTCCTTTTCAGTTAATCATGGGCAATTAAATAAAATATTATATATATATAAAGGCATTTGCTAGTAAAACTATGAAGTTGCAAATGAGGCTGCCATATGTCTGTTCAAGACTCTTTAACCAATCAGTTGATATGGGCTGTATTTGGGAGGAGAGAGAAGTGTATCTGTATAATCCCTTTTGTGTGACCTCTTGCAGAATACTCCTCCAAGATTGTAAAATTGGTGGTTGTGTCATTGCTGTATTTAAGGGGGACTGCACTAGGAGGAAGGGAAATAACAGCTGAAATTTAACACCAAAAGAGTGCTGCTGCAATTTACCATGCAACAGCTGCAAGGAAACACCTGAGGAGATTGCTGAGAGTGCATCTGGGTGGAGCTCTCTATTGCTAGGTAGGCCTAAATTATGACTGGGTCCTATGGTGGAGAGTGATAGGCCATCCTGCAGAGTGAAGTGACCACACCCCTGCCCTATCTTTCCAGAGAGTCCTGACACACAGCTGGCTGTCCTGAACTTTAAACAGAGGAATTCTATGTAGGTCAAATTGAGCCCTGGGAAACCAAAAGGTGGGAGAGTATGCTTGCCTTAAATCCTTTCTATTTATAGTGAGCAGGTCAGGGGGAAAAGTTTAGTAGATTTTTAGCCTACTTAACTAAAAAGATTCATTTAATTCATTCCCCATTTGGTGGAACACTATGGGGTGTTTTTTGTTAAAATGCGAAATTAACAAAGTAGTTCACTTCCCAGTTTGCACTGAAGAAATATAGCCTAAGATTTAAATGGGTAATCTTTTTGTCGTGTCGACCCTGACTTCTTTAAGGAATAGGGGTGTCTTTGTTCTTAAATCAGTCCAATCTGCTTGTCCAACTTTCCTCTAACACAGGCCTTTCAGTGGAGGGGGGTCTGAAATCCAAAATTCCCCAAATCATTCCAATTATTCTGTCTGACTTCCCCAACACAGACCAAAGTAGTTGGGGGGGTCTGAAAAACAAAATCACCCTGTGTTTATTTTACACCAAAAGTGTGGGTGAAATCATTATTGCGATATGTATTTGTACCAATATTGAAATCCTACTGCTAGCCTTTTAAGCACACAGGAAAATTGAAACTGCGCCGCACTACATCTATAAATGTGTTTACTGACCAGCACTAATTATTTCTTGAAGTTAAATTTGTAGAAAGTAAAGAATTGTGATTTGTGTTCTTTTTAACTCACTTTTGTCATGTATTCATGTTGAGCGATGTTTATTGTGTGTGCCACGGATAAAGTGGTGTTTGACATTTTCATGTGAATTTCTATTACTTTTAATTTAAATGCATACATATATATTTCCTATCCACTGGTCTGGTCCTTGGCTCATTGTTAGCTCAGGTTGTGCGTGGGGATCCAAGAGGCATGATATGTGTTTGATGTAGGGCTGAATAAAAGAATCTGTTAAACAGTTTGTTGTGTCACACCTTGAGTGGGGAGGGAAGCAACTCCCCGGGTTGAGTGTGGCTTCTTAATAAACTGCTAGACGCTGAACGTGAGAACATCCTTGTTTGGTTCTTCTGAGGATGAAACACCTGGTGCCTCATATACATCCACCAGTGTGCACCCTCTGAGCCCTCACTTAATCTCCAAATCAGTTAGCCCATGAGGGATACTGAAACATATGAGATGTAGAGAGGCGTTGAGGGGAAGGATCTGGGTTGCTCAATAGTACCCCTGCCTCAGAACACTCACAAAGCAATATAGACCAGGCCCAGATGATACAGATAAAAACTGAAGACACGTGGCCCACCCAACGGAGCCCTACAGCATGTTCTAAAGGGAAAAAAAAGTTTATGACATACAGAGGAGTGGCCATGAGAGTACCACGATCCACCCATGCTGAAGCCAAAATAACACCATAATACTCTGACCCAAATGACAGGCGTACATAATACCTAAAAGCAAACACTATATTTAGCATTATTAGGCTGTATTGTGCCAAGTCAAACTAGCCTAACACTGTTAACCATATTATGTGTTTCAAAGAGGGGGCACATGTGAGCAGGACTCCAGCTCATACACACCATACTAAGTCACAATGGGCCTGATTTCCAAATCATTTTCCGATGGGGTTTCCTATAAGAAAAGGCTTTTGTAAATCAGGCTCAATGAGTCTAGAGAGGATTCCTATTGTGTAGTGGGCAGAAAGCTAGCTGAAAAAGACTTTTTATTGAAGGCATTTGCCAATAATATCTTTACTTTTTTACTTTTTGGACAAGTTGTTGTTTTTCTCTAGGGTAAGGGCTCATATGGCAAGGACTGGAATGGGGAAGATGAATAAGAAGGTCACAAATCCTAACAAAAATATCATTACAATCATCAAAATAACAACAGAGAGACTAAATTGCTACATGTTACACAAATACAGAAAGTGACATTTGGGAATTATTCTAAGGGGATGTTATTGTTCTCATTCTCTTTAATCTTTCTTGCAGTAAACACATAGTAGTACACTTATCATTTCCCTAAAATAAATCACATACTGTATTTTATTAATTTCCCTCCTGCATGTTTTCTTCTATTTCAAGCGTCCTCTGCTTTTGGCTTTCAATACTTCACTTGTTATTGTCCTAATTCCCCATTTTGCTGCACGTTAGCATGTCATTATCCATTTGATTCAATTTCCATTTTATTGCTTTGGAATTTTCTGGAGTTGGGCTTTGTTCTCATCTTCCCTTTTTATCCCCCTCTTGTTTTCTAGCTTTCTTTTCTGTTTCGTCTCACGCTTGCTCACCATTATATTTTGTTATTTATTTTCTGGATGCAGACATCCTATCAACACTGCTCCCACATATCCAGAGTAATCTTCTGCAGTGATCCCATCCTCAGACACACACAGTTCACCTTAAAAAAAATGTTTTTATTGATTTTGCGCACTATGTGCCTGATTTACAAATCATTTTCCGATGGGGTTTCCTATAAGAAAAGGCTTTTGTAAATCAGGCTCAATGAGTCTAGAGAGGATTCCTATTGTGTAGTGGGCAGAAAGCTAGCTGAAAAAGACTTTTTATTGAATGCATTTGCCAATAATAGCTTTACTTTTTTAAAACCTTTTTGGAAAAGTTGTTTTTTGTCTCTAGGGTGAGGGCTCATATGGCAAGGACTGGAATGGGGAGATGAATAAGAAGGTCACAAACCGTAACAAAAATAGTTACCTTGCTTCCCGGCCCCCACCTTTCCACTGTGTTTGCTGCTCTGCCCATGCTCTATCCTATGTGGTTCTGGAAGGTAGGTTTTTGTCACCAGTGTTAATGTTTGTAGGTCAGCAAACACCTCTTGGCTCAGGGATCCTGCCACCTCTCCAATCTTAAAAGCTCTGTTGCTTATCTTTCTATTTCTACCATAATAATCTTGTCCGTTCTCGTCCACTCTGGTTAGCCATCAGAGCCATCCATTGCGTCTCCGTCTCTCTCTCTCTCTCTCTCTCTCTCTCTCTCTCTCTCTCTCTCTCTCTCTCTCTCTCTCTCTCTCTCTCTCTCTCTCTCTCTCTCTCTCTCTCTCTCTCTCTCTCTCTCTCTCTCTCTCTCTCTCTCTCTCTCTCTCTCTCTCTCTCTCTCTCTCTCTCTCTCTCTCTCTCTCTCTCTCTCTCTCTCTCTCTCTCTCTCTCTCTCTCTCTCTCTCTCTCTCCTTACTATATCCCTTATCCATTGATGAGGCGAGGTCTATGCTAAGGCACAAGACAACCCCCTTTCCACTGCTGGGCTTGTCTAGACTAGACATGTAGCCTTACCAAGCAACATCTAAAAGTAGACTTTCCCCAAGAAATATAACTTGACATGAAAATCACAGTGCACTCCCGTTCATCCTGATATCCAATTGGATTGAGAAGCCACTGTACGAACCTACAAAATCAGTGCCACACACTTTAGGGTGATTAAGCCGATTTATCCAGTTTTAGAGATGAGTATTCATTCCTTAATTATAGCATTAATTAACAAATACATGTATTGAAGAAATAAAATCACTTATCCAAGTGTGTATTGTGTTAAACAGTTAAACATCGTGTTTAAATGTATTGCATATCTATAGTTGTGAAGAAAGACATCTCGGTGATAAAATCTAAATATAAAATAGACAGTTTCATGTATATTCTAATTACATCATCTTTTTAATGTCACAATATTTTAATTCAGGTCCAATATAATTTTTTTAAAAAAATAATAATAATGATTATACCAGTAAAACAGACTTTTTTTGCACATAAGAAGTCGCAGAATTAACATTACATCTCTGCGGGCCTGATTTACAAAACGTTTTTCAATGTGATTTTCCCAGGCCCTACGTGTTTCAAGTTTACACTGATTCCTTCTCAGAAGATATTACTGATTATTCACGAAGCAACATAAAGTTGGTAGTAACAACATAAATCAATTATGTTTGTATGCGTTACATTATAAGTAAGCAGGAGAATAACTTTACCTTAGGCTCACATTGAAAAGAGAGTAGATTGCTCACCTCTAAATGAAGCTGGATAACAGTGAAAATAGGAACAATGGGTATATTTCAATTGATCATAACATAATGACTCATGACAAGTTAAGCAGTAGGTGAAAATGTGTCACCTCAATTTACAGGATACAGTTCCATTTATTTAGCTGTGGGCAAGCTCATGGACTTGTAAATCCACAGATGAAGAGCAGGTAATAGAACATATATTTATGTCTTTCAATACATCAAATGCAAGTAAAGGTATTTTTGTGATAAAAGCAATACTGCAAATATATAAGTACAATTTTGAACATTGGTGAAGGGGTAGGCCGTTTGCAGTAAGCCTTTCAATGTGACTCGTAAATAAGCAACCTTTGTCAAGCAATATGTGCTTATTATATTTCTTAGTATATTTTGGTGATAAGGAACATTTCAGGTACAACACATGTAGAAGCCTATATGTCGTCTAGAAGGTAGCCTGACTCATCAGGTAGTGCTGCACCATTTCACACAATAGTTGGACATTTTTCAAACTCCTTCGTAACTAGGTTATTGGCTCTTCACACATCCCCCTTAACCTTTGCCAGTCAGAGAAATCGTTATTACAGGTCTGACCAATTTCGGGCTGCAGCAGTTGTTTTCCTGTTAGAAGTAATAGATAATACAACATCTTGCCTTCCTGAACTTCCAATTAAAGACCTTTGGTGTAGTTGCCGGGACTTGTTTGTACCCCGGATCAGACACGTCAAGTATGAACTATCAAAAATCACATATTTTTCGGATTCTGTGGATTCATATTTGAACATATACAACAACACATGCATTATCAATACAATCCGGTATTATCTATTGCACTTTTATTCTCTACCAAGAGCAACAGCCTAATGTGTCTAAAGGATTGATGCCATTACTCATTGCCCTGTGATCCAACCCTATTTCCCAACACCAATCAATGAACATCAGGTTTAATTGCCTGGGTATCAATCTGGTCACTTCTAAATGGAAACAAGATACGATTTGGGAAACCTTTTGTCTTTTCTGCTTTAAGGCACCATAATAAGAGCTGCATTTTCTTTTCTCTTGCCCCTTTTATGTGGCTAAACACAAAACACGTGTTACTACTACTCGTGCTTCAGAGCTTTGGCATTAGACAATGTTGATTGGCTCCATTGTCCTTACTTAACGCTTGTGATGAAACCACCACATGGTCGTAAACGTACATTATTAGGATATCATTTGCTATGAGAACCAAAGGTTTAAAACGATTTGCACCTTTTTTATTAATCTGAGTTGCATTTGAGTTGAGTTGAGTTGAAACTTTACTTTTCAGTTGATTTTTTTACCTCTGTGGTAGTAGTATTTATTAATGTATGTATTTTCCCTCTGTATTTGCACTTATACAGTGATTTCACTGAGAGAAAGTAGACTGACTGACTGACTGATATAATGTCTTCTGACATGATTATAATCCTGGAATGACGAAAGAAATCCGTACAGGGGGGAAACCGAAAGACAGTATTTAGTCAGCCCCGATCGGTAAACTGCACTTATCTCTGAATGGAGACCGGCCATCTCAAGAAGGAGCATGTCCCCTCAAAAGGACAATAATGAGAGGATGAACAGGGTCTTCTCCAATGCAAGAGTCAGTGGCAATACTCTGGTGTATGGTGTGTATCTTTCCATATCAGAGTACACTATTAGCTGATCAATGAAGATCAAGAAAAGCAATGCATGGCTAACAGACCCGCCATGATGCTCCTTCCATCATAACAGCTCCAAAGTGAGAATGACATACAGTTTCCTGCGTATACGACCAGATGGTTGCTGCTGGCCCATTGCATTCAATAACCCAATGCGTACCCCAAGGATCATGTGTATCTCCCACCCTTTACAATATTTTCACAAAGCCCCTTTTCGATGATCTAGATGGTCTAGGTATCACGTACACTAACTATGCAGATGATACACAGATCATCATCCCGTTGACGGAAGATTATGACAAGGATTTGGCCTTTATGAATAGAGTCTACCTCATCACCCAGGCATGGATGGCCTCCCACGGTCTATGCCTGAATAATGACAAAACTGAACTCCTCATTCCAGGCACTTCCTCCAACATCAAAAAACTAGGTCCCAACTATGACTCCTTCATAATTGACAAAAACATCATTACTGTGGCCAAAGTAGTTAAAACCCTCAGCTTCTACATACATCCACGCTTACCTTTGGTAAACAAGTTAATGCCATGGCCTCAGCCACCTCCTACACCTGCAAGTTAATTAGAGCAGCCAAGCCCTTCCTCTCACCTAATAATTGCGTCATTCTAGCAAGGGCACTAATCCTACCTAAACTAGATTACTGCAACGCCCTCTACATAGGTAGTAACAAATACATCACCGCCAAAATACAGACACTTCAAAATAATGCCCTGAGAGCCGCCCTAAACTTCGCTAAAAACGCCCATATATCAGACCTCAGGAGATCTACCAACTGGCTCACCACAAATGACAAAATCCTCCTTAAAACAGCATCCCTTACCCACAAATGTCTCAACCATGCAGCCCCGCAATACCTCATAGACAGATTCAACAGACAAACAGCCTCTCGCCCCCTAAGAAAAGCTAACTCCAACCTTTTGTTAGTACCCAGATTCAAACTCACTAAATCTGGCGGGAGTAGCTTTGCTGTTAAACCAGCACAATATTGGAACTCCCTTCCCCCTGCCCTAAGGGAAGATCTCCCCTACCGCCAATTCAGATCCAATCTGATTCAATGGCTAAAAGATCATGATGCCTAACCTCACTCTTCCGACATCTAGGATCTCGTGTATATTTTGTATATTTGCTCTGCCTTATTTATGTCATACCTGCATTCTTGTAAACTTACTGTATATACATCTGTGATTCTTTGACAATACATATCTACAGCATTGTAACCGTAGCTGTACCCCTATGTTTAATCTGTAACCGAAACTGAACAACCCTCTTTATGCCTTCGCGCCCAAATACCCCGGGGTCTGGTGCACAATATAAATAATAAAAACAAACAAACAAATAACAACTGATTGTAAATGAACAATAATAAGCAGGTGACAATAAAGACAGTCACTTGTGTTCTGTGCTGACTCTCCAGCAACCACCATTGTTACAGAGAACAGGAAGCACGTGTAGATTTTTGAACTTGAAAGAAATGTGTATAGTACACACTACATGGAACAGTGGCATTGCAGCACTGTGGTGCCACACTGTAGGCCTCAGCACTCTGTCAGGTGTGAATAGCTAGGAGAGGTGTAGCATAAGATAGATTGGCAGAAACAATTCATCAGGTGGGTTCAGGTGACATCTTTATGCTCAGGATTCTTCATGCATCACATCCATTTATAAATCTCATGTACAGTATTTGAGAGTGTTCACATTGAGCTTATCTGGCTGGTTTTGCTGTAAGTGGACGCATATTTTCCAAATCATATTTGTGATTAATTCTGCCCTGACGTAAATGCTTGTGGCTTCTCGCATTGGCGAGGCCCTGTGGTAGAGGGAAGTATTGTGCCCTGGAATATAAATCTTCTGGACCTTGGCCAAGGCACAGCATGTCACCTCTAACGTTAATGCGAATACATGGGAAGTTCTCGTTGCATTCTCCAGCGTTAGCGCACAAACTAGCGCCAGTGGTTATAAATGCTGTGCAGAGCAGAGCCCCGGTACCAAGTGAAAGGTTGTACATTAGCAGCAGTAATAGCTATCATAAACACACTTATTCATGCAGTATACGTTATTCTCACCGGGAATGTTCTTTAGAACCTCACCTGCGCAATTCCTCATTACATCAGTTCATCCATTGAAGGACTACAATTACCTGAAAACTAATTCATGCCATGATGGCATTGCGAAGGAAGGCAAGTGCAATTTATTTTTCCACGCTGCCGAAAGTGCATGATGTTTGAATACAAATCAGGGCAAATTATCGCTTAGATGAAACATCGAATGCAATTGAGAAATATGTACAAATTCTGCTGTCAGCGCACTTTATATTTCAATGACGTGCGAGGAAGATCAACCTCAACTAAGGGCCACACAAGTGTACAATTGTGCATCAGGATCTTGCAAAATAGTATTTTTTTAAATGGTTTAAGTAAAGTTACTTTCTAGGCTTCTCTAATGACCCTGTCAGTGAAAGCGGTGTTTAATTGCGGCGTGGAATGGAAGCTGCACTGCAAGCTCTACACGATCAATGCCATTGATTGCCATTCATGCAGATGCGCCGAGTTTTACAATTGGCAGAGTTTGATCTTGCCAAGTGGATTATAGTTAGGACTAAATCCAGATTTCCTTTCAAGTGTGGACAGGCAGCCTTTGACACCCAAATAGGCATTCTTATGTTCTTTTTTTCTACGTCTCTACTCACAAAAACAACAACAATGGAGGTCATTACGAGTTTGGCAGTAAGGGGTAACAGCGCCAGTAAAGGTGCCGCAGCCGTCAACCCCTTACCGCCCCATTACGAGTCTCCTCGCTGGTCCTGCGAGAAGACCAGGGTGCTAGCACCCTCCCCATTCCCATTGAGCCCTATGGGGGCTCGAATGGGAATGGGGATGGGTTCCTTGAATGAGGAATTACCGGGCCCTCCAAGGTCATAATGGCCCGGTAATTCCTCATTCAAGGGACCCGGTACCGTAATGACCCCGATGTCTCTACACAGTTCACTTCTATTGAGATATCCTAAAAGCGGAGATGTGCGGAACGTTGGGAAGAAAACAAATGTACATTCCAAACAATAGACAGCGTTAAAAGATTCCAGAGACCACCGGCTCTTTTTATGATTTTGTAGGAAAGTTGGTAACAGGAAAAGACAAAAGAAACATGTTTTGTCTCTATCCTCACCCAATTCAATTGGCATCATCTTAACTTAAAGAAACTGTAAAATATAAACTGCCTCAAATAAAAGGCTAAAACCAAGCAATGCCGTGCAAAGCGCCAGCATTTAAGTTAATGATGCAGCAAGTTAGCAATTTAGAAGAAATACAAAAAACAAAAATTGGCTGGAAATCCCATTTTCTTTAAGAGCACAGTTATAGTCAGAGAAATCATAAGTACAGAGATAAGAGTTTGATTTGACTGTCCTCTGGTGTTCAGATGGCTAGTGGACACATGAAGTAAATGGGGCATAGCATTTTGGGACTATGATAAACGAGACGAGTATGAATTCCATCTAGCTAAGTGTGTCCTTGAGTCTAGGACCATTTCGAATGTCAAGGGCAAATAACTTTTGATCTGCTTGACCAATCAGCATGAACATGTTCATAAAATATGGTTCGGCCAATATTCCAGAACAAAAACACAAATTGAACGTTTAGTGCAAATCTGTGCAACGGTTCAAAACTCAAAAAGCACCCAATAAATGTGAGATGTAGTTTTTGTATTGGTTATCGCAGAAGGAACATTTGCATTTTTGGCACACTTGCATGGCCCAACCTGCTCAATGGATTTTTGGCAATTCTTTTTTTGCTTTCATTATCATTTTAAAAGATGAAAAGCACAGCATCATCTCTCCCCTCTTACAGTACCCCCACTCACCCCCAACCCACTGGTCTTGCAGCGGTCAGCAATGGCTGGGGTGATTAAAACATGGGGAGATATCAATATTTTGGGGAGGTAGAGGGATGGAGAGAATGGAGTGCAGCGGGCTTTCGTAAACCACCACAACGCCAGATGGAAAGCTGACAAGAGCTGCCATGTTGGAATACTTTTCAGAGTAGCTCTGTTCCTCTACATCATCCAAATAAAAAAAAAATCATGCACTTGGATGTTTTAAATACCACTTTCATGGCATGACTTTCAGTTGGGAAAAAGGGTGTTCGTACTTTCAGCTAAAGTTATTATATTGCAAACTTGAGAACCGCCTATGTGCGAACCTGCCCTCCCACGCTGCTGATGTGTCGTCCTACGTTGTACTGGCTGCCACTATTACATTGTAGTCCTAGCTTTATGTTAGTGACCTTTCTCTCTTTTGATTTTAAATAGCTTGCCATGCTAAACAAATAGCCCAGAAAAAGAGCGGTAGACACGGAGTGCTAGGTAAGCATGTGAAATGCTTGGTATTGCTAGCATATTTCCTCCAAAACTGACCATTGCAGGTCCTCTTTCTTAGCCTTACCTTTTCATTTAACAAGGACTTGCATTCTCCTCGGTGGAAGCCAGAGTTTATGTTACATGAGAACACCTGGGTTCAGAAAACTGTGCGCTCTCAGTGACAAGCCCAGTACCCTGGTCGTGTCAAATGGAGACATGAGTCCCTCGCAGCTTGATTTGGGAAGCCAAGAGAGAGATACAGAACTAGTGCTGCCCCTATTGTGGAGGCTGGCCATTGAAAAGGGCCCAATTACTGCCGCCCCTTGTGCCAGCCAGTTCTTAAGCAGTACTTTATTTCTCAAGCCCTGCCTCAACAGCACAGTATTTGCCAGTGTTCTCTGCAGCATTCATGAGCCATGATCCAGTGCCTCACCGCCAGCATACTGTGGCCTGACCAGCAACATGCAGTGTATCTGGAGCCCAGAATCAAAGGAGTGCAGAGAGTCAGAGGGCGTATACAGCGTCACCACAACATGGGCAGCAGGGAAGCCAAACCAAGATTCCAACACACCAAAAAAACTAGAAAACCAGGAACTTTTACTGGGCAAATGAACCCCCCTCCCCCCATAAACCAAGGAATTACATTTGGGGCATACAGAGATGACCTGCTGAACTCAAACTTGAACATGGAACCTGTGAGCCGGTGCAGAAGAAGGGGGTGTGGCTTAGCACCCAATTTGTAAACTGCACGACATACTGTTCCTCTCAGGTGGGGAAGACAGGGCCAAACTGACCAGGGAAAGATATGCAATTTGGAGAGGTGAAGGCTGTATAGTCAGGCTGCATGAAATGTGGATTATTCTGGTAAGGTCAGAGTTGAAGGTGGAAGACAATGAAGAGACTATCAGGAGGAAGGAATGATGGTCAGGCTGTGAAGGCGATCATTGGAGAAGGTGAGGTATTGGCTAGGGAGTGAAAGTGGTACTGCTGTTTAAATTGTGTGGTTGAGTGGCAAGTTTATGTTAGAAAGTTAAGTGTAGGGAGTGAATTCGAAGTGGATGGTACTTAGTAAATTGACGGTGTTTGAGGTCATTTGAGGGAGGAGTTGTGTGGAGGACAGACAAGTAGGGTGAAAGAGGGAGTAGCAGTGAGGAGGAGGGAGTAGTGGGGGGCACAAGGGAGCAGTAGAGGAGTGGAAGGAGGAGTAACATTAAAGGGTGGAGGCACGATTGAGAAGGACTGAGAGACATTGGAGGGATAGAAGATTGGCGGGAGGAGCAAGGTGAAATAGCTAAAGAGAAAGAGTAGAAAAGGGAGAGTTAAGAGTGAGCATGCTAGATGAAGGACTGAATCCAACAGAGTATTTGTAGGAAACTTCCCACCACCCCCATCATTGAAAACTATTTACTGGAAAGAGTAGGGAGAGTAAGGAAGTCCCTACGGGAGTTGAGAGAGATAAGGCATTCACCCTTTAGTCCACCCAAAGACAAAACTAGACAATAGAGAGGGACAGCCCTATGGGGCACACAACTTTCATTAAAAACCTTCAACTGCCTCTGAGATCTGGAGAGATTATTGTGCCATTTTTGACACATGGTGCAAGAAGTGGGATCATCTGGACCCTGATACACAAATCGGTCTACTCAAAAGGAATATTGATGAGTCATCTGAAACAGGAAACTTGTGGGGAACTGCCAACATCAAACATTGGGACAGAGAGGTTTGGGAGTTAGGAGTAGAGTTGGAGTTCCTAAGCCTGGACACAGCACCTAAGGAAGAGGATATAACCAGACAACCACCAGTTCAGGTCGCTGTATCTGAAGAAAACACAATCCTGGCAAAGGCTACCAGCAGAAGCTTGCTTAAAAAGATACGAAAAGCCCAAGAGAAGACAAGCCAGTGAAGAAGCACCTAATCTATCAGAAGTGGGCATCCATCTCTCCCAGGTGGAATAGAAGCCCAGACAAGGAAACATAGATATTAATCCCCTCCTCCAATTCCTTGAAGCTGAATTAACTCCCCAAGACCACAAACAGAAAAGGATGGAAGACCTATTTCGGCGCCTAGTGGATTGGCAATTTTTTATCAGCTGCCATCATCAATAAGCATTATCTGCCCTACAAGGGGTGGTCAGGGAATGACTTGAACAACCAGCTTTACATCCTTCCATCTTAAAACAAGACAAACTGGGAAAATGTGAAGACCCTGCCTCCTTCTTCACAAAGTTTGATAGAGTCGCCAAAATGGTAGGATGGCATTAGGATTATTGGGCCATCTACATGGCACCATTGTTGAATGAAGAAGCCCAACATGCCTTTCTGGCTCTCACCCCAGAAGTTACACCCCTTATAAAAGTACTGAAAGGGGTAATTCTTGAATAGTTAGGGCAAGATCAAGAAAATTATCGATTTTGGCTTTGGCACGTATGTCTTTGTGAAGGTAAAAGTCCTTCACACCTGTCGTACATAGTGAGGGATCTACTTAACAAGTGGCCTATGATGAGGTGAAGGAGTTCATAGATTCCCTTCCTTGCTACTTTCAGAAGGTCATATGGCAGTTACATTAAGCAACCCTAATAGAGGCTATACACACACTGAAGGACCATGTATACCAGGGAAACTAGAGGATTTCCTAAAAAAAAGTTGACCCAAGAACACCTTGGTGGGGAAGAGAAGAGAGGCATTGTTTTAGAAAACATGGACCCCAATACACAACTCCCATTGCACACAAGCCTCGACCTCCAAATCCTGTGGACTCATAGAAAGCAGGAGACTCACCCCAGCTAGAGCCCTTGGCATATTACACATTCTGGAAGCTGTCGAACCTTGCTTGCTTCTGCACAGATAACCCAAAGAGGAGCCAATGTAAATTGGCCTCATCTGCACAGGATCTAGAGGCACAAGAAAATGATAGCTGAACAGATGAAGAGCCTTAGCAAGAATTTCTGGCACATCTTTCCTGGAGGAAGCAGGGGGCCTGAGCTGTGTGTACCATGGGAGAGACAACCAGACAGAAATTGCACCTACTCATAGAAATTCAAGGTCTCCCGGCAATGGATCTCCTCAACTCCGGGAGCGAGAGAATACTGTTAGCTCAGACCATATTGATTTAGATAAGATACCACCAGGAAATCTGACACAAATCATCTGCATTCATTGAGACATTGATTTATGCGTCAAAGTCTACCTGACCATGTGGGTATGCAAGCATGATGTGCAGATATCGATGACAAGTATGCAGGGCCTACTCAGAGATGTTTGAATCAGTACAGGTTTCCCCCTATTTGATCAATGTCTCAGAAATGTTCAAGCGTTAAACTCAAAAGAGCCTCCTGCTGGGTTGGGAGATAAGTCAGCCATTGATCAGGGAGAAGAAGAAAAGGTTGATATGTGAAAAGGGAAGTAGTGTCCCTCTTAATTTGATTTGGGAAGCCTAGAGAGAGAGATCCAGACCCAGACGGACATCTAGGGGGGATGTGGCCATTGAGAGGGACCCAATCTCCCTCCACCACTTGTGCCCACCTGTTCCTAAACAGCACACTTTATTTTCTAAAGCCACGACTCAAGAGAACAAAACTTGTCAGTTTTCTCTTGTTTCTTGCAGCAATGACTTTGATAAGACCAACAAGAGAATCCGGAGCATGCTGAGGCTGGTCCTGCAACCCACCGCCAGCAGATCATGACCCAACCAGTTAACTTCAATATGTTGGCAGCAGAGGAGAGAATAGAAGAGGAGAGAATGAGATTCTGCAGTACCACTGCTAGGTGCAGAGCAGGGTAGCCCCACCGAGATTCACATTTGTGCTGGCAAACCTGTGATGCTACTAAAAACCCTAGACCACTAGCAACTGTGACTCGATAAATTAAACCCCATAAACTAAGGACTTACATTTGGGGATATGGCGACAAACCCCCAAACACGAACTGGATCATGAAACCTCCTGGGCTGCTATTGTTAATGTTGTACCATGGTGATCCTGTATGGAAGAAGGGGGAACGGCATAGCCCCTATTTTTAAACTGCATGGACTGCTGCTCATCCCGGGTGGGGAAACTATCAGGATGGAGGATTAATGGACAGTGGGGCGATTATTGGAGAAGCTATGGTATAGAGTAGAGAGTGACAGTGGTACTGCTGTATGAATGTCTGTGGTTTTATGGCAATTTTGGTTGCACAGTTAAGAGTATGAAGTGACTCTGAGGTGGATGGTACTGAATGAAAGAACAAGTTTTGGGGTAAGTGGAAGGAGGAGTGGTAGCAGTGTGGATGAGAGAGTATTAGTGTGGAGGAGAGGTAGTTATGTGGAGGAGAGTGTTGTTGTGTCAAGCAAAGAGTAGTGTGTGGCATGAGATAGCATTATATGAGTGGAAGGAGGAGTAACATCAACGGGTAAATAAACAAAAAAGGTGAGAGTGAACATGCTAAAAGGAGTAGGACTAAACACAACAGGGAATTTGAAAAACACGTCCCAACCTTCCTTAGAAAACTAACATCTTGATAGAATAGGGAGAGTTAGGAAGTCCCTGGGAAAGATTAGAAAGATAAGGCGTTCAGTCTTTACATCCTTCCAACTTGCCAAGGACAGAAATAGACAGTAGAGGTCATCTGTCTGTATCTTTTACCTGTGGGGTCACAGACCCCTGAGGTATGGAGGAGGTTTGATACAAGACGAGAGGGAAGGATGGCTCTATGGCCCACACAACCTTCAATAAAAGCCCTTGAACCTCCTCTGAGATTTAGAGTGATTCTTATGCCATCTGCGACAATAATTTGTGTTACTATACTTCTGTGGACAGCTACAACGCCATTACTACATTACACATACCTTCTGTTCAGTTCCTCACCATGCTTTGAAAAAATATGGTGTGGATGTTTTAAGATTTCCCTTTGACATAATATTTTTAATTCTCCCTTCCCAATTTTAAGGTTGTAACTCAACTGCATTTATTGGTTTTTCATTTTTATTTATTTGCCTATTTATTTATTTATTTATTTATCCTCCCTTCATTTAGTTTTTTTGGGACATTTAAAAAAAATCAGGACACATAATAAATATTGTTACTAAAAAATGCATGAAAACATTTGCGAGAAAAGTTATTTCCAAAATCATGTGCCAAATAAAAAAAGAAATACTGGGGATATTTGTATTGAAATTGGTGCTCAAGGGAAAAAGGGAATAAATATCATCTAAGAAAGGTCCACAGCCACTTCAGATGATTCTAGAAGGAGTATTGCATCGCAGACACCCCTAAACTTTGAAGCAATGCATGGGAAAGTAAATTATGTCAATGCAATTGATGGATCCTCTTGCGAATCACGGAATAGAGGAAATGGTATAGAGTGTAAAGGCACATCCCCATCTTAGCACATGCAATACCAATAAATAAGACACACCCTAACGGGGAAGAGAACATACTGCGATATTTAGTCTTTCTTTATAAGAAATTGGCATCCAGAAAACTCTGCTGCCCGAGAGCTCTCTGGCAAACAATACACTTACAATTGATTATAAGGGCAAAAAGCGTCATGAATGATGTCAGACATAAATGTTGCAAAGTTCATTATGACTGGACACATGGATACAAGCTTGCATTTTATAGGCGCATATAGGTGCTGCTCCTCCGTGATTGGCTGCTGGGTTGGCGGGAGGGTGTGCATCACGAGGTCCATCTGTCTGTGTCCAGGAGGGGTGAGGGTCAGGTCGCTGTGAGGCAGGATGGCCGCTAACTAAGCTAACATGAGATACTACCATTAAACATGAACTAATCAATAGTCATTACAGCTCCTTTGAGCAAATAATCATAAACCTATAAATTGCATACATGTAATCGCACCATTACTTATTGGGACTTAAATGGGGTACCAGGTTAAGGCTCTTGAGCAGTGTCATAACATCGATTGTGGAGTGGGTCTGGACTTAACAAAGAGACTGGGGGCATGTTGATGTTTGTTAGTTGCAGGATGCAATATATTGTGACAGAGGTCTGATTTTAGCTAGGGGCATACTGGGGTGGGCTTTGTATCATGGTCACGTATCTGGTACATCAAGAGAATACCTTACGGGGAAACAAGGTTATGTTGGCAGTCATTTTCCAACAGCGAGGGTAAGAGGGGATGGGCAGGTTAGTGGAGACGGATGAGCTACAAGGCCTTGCTCAGGCCGGTTCACACACGGGAGTGTGATCTCAGAGGAAGAGCGAGATGTTACATTTGTTTTTGTTGCAATTGCATTTGGCTCGAGCGTGAGAATGGAGCTGCGGAGCTTTCAGACACAGTGAGAAAGGGTGGGGGCCATGTGCGCGGTACGCGCGGCATTGCACAGGGGAGAGATGCCTTTTTGTATTATGGCAGTGAGGCCTAGTCTAGTCCAAAAAGATGGAGTCGAGGGTGTACAAAATGGATGCCAAGTGTCTCTCGCAACAGCCCCATCTATTTCAATGTCAGCATAAGGCTGATGTTAACATAAGGGCAATGGTGGCGTTCCCCACCATTGGAAGAGCAAGTGTTCCAAGCTGTACTGAATGTAAGGCGGGGGACCCAAACGACCCCTCACTCCTACATATTCTCCCTTTTGTTACATCTAAAGTAACAAACTATTTACTATTCTTATTCTCATTTTGATAATATTCCGCTTCTAAAACTGCTTCATCCCAAGCAGGTGTTCCTTTTATTGGCATCCAAGCCCTACATATACGCTTCTCAAGCTATGGCCCTTTCTTGCATATTCATCTGGTGTGCATGTCATGTATATTCCTCCATCCCCATTCAGGTCCACTCACACTTCTCTGTACCATTGTAGCTCCCTTGGTTCTTTTATGGTGGTGTGATATAGATTATCTACCCTGTCCCCATTCTCACGGTATACAGCCGTCATGCAATATTTTGGTGTGTTTGGCTCTCCAGTTTGCATCTGTGCATCTATCATAGTAGCCACCATTGTCTATCGGCCCATCATTACCATCATCATTGTTGAGTTAAGCATAGGCTTTGCACAGAATCGGATAACTAGTTGGCACACACAGAAAAATAGTAAAACAAAAACGATGACAGGAGCAAACATTTTCATCACAGTGTTGAACCAGGATGCTAACCAGTTGAACATATTGTCAAACCAGTTGCATGGCTCTATTCCTCCTTCTTTTGATATCCTCTCCCCCAGACTGTGTACTGCTGAGATTACGTGGGAGAGAGTTCCATTATCTGCATCTTCAGAAGGTGCGAATGTACAGCATGCGCTCCCGATTTTTCAGCAAACACCGCCGTCCATTGCTGTGAGAAGGTCTAAGACGTACTGGTTTTGCATTGTCATTAAGCGCAAGGTGCGAAGTTCCACCTTGATCACATTGAATTCCTCTTCAATGTCGTTGGCCAGTTGGATCAGCTCCCCGCGGACGATCTGTAACCATTTGGTGTTTGTTCGCTCCTGAAGTCCTGGTGTTAGGAGGGAAGCAAAGAATGTCTCTGCAGAATTGAAGAGTTTGTATTTTGTTGGGATCTCAGCGAGGAGAGCGGATGATTCACCTGAAATGTAGTTTGATGACCACTTTTTGCAGGAGAGTCTGTCCTTTAGGTCACTTTCCGACAAGATGTTGTAGGAAGGAGGCTCTGTTATTACTAGTTGGGGCGCTGCCAATGTGCCAGCCGATTTCCCTGCTGCTGATATGCCAGACAAACCTTTTCCTCCTTGTATATGGCTTTCTGGGATTACCATTAGAGCTGAATGCAGAGTGGTCAGGGTGCAAGTACCTCTCCATGATGCCAATAGATGCAATTAGGCTTGTTTGCCACAGACTCAATACATGTTCATCAAAGCAGCTGTACCTTTTTTAATATCCGGGATAATGATTGTTTTGTTGCACTGCTTGTTGGTAGCAATTTCCACCTTCCCTTCTCCGTGAAAACAAAGCTCATGTGGTATTTCTTTTTGGGTCTTGATATGTTTTTCTAGAGCGGTAACCCAGGTGAGTTTCGCAATGTGCTGAGACCAGACAGGAGCACACGTTTCTTTGACACATTGAAAGCTTTCTTCAGTTAGTCCCCTAAATGCTTTAGCTCTGCACTCGATCATTTCGTCATGCCACTTGTTTTCTGTGAATCTTGTTCCTTTTATGACGAACAATTGTTCTTTAATGCAGATTACTCCTTGGCGCCTACTGGTGCATGTTTTCTCATTCTGCAGGAGTTCTATTGTAACCGTGTGTGCCTGGAAGGTGCTCCAAATTCAAAATAATACAAGATGAATTAAACACTGGGCGTCTGACAAGGGTACTTCTTGTGGTAAAAGTATTTAGAGCATGCCTGATGCATGCGGTATGAGAGAGCAGACAGAAAAGCTCTTGTTCGTGGCTTGTTTTGCTGTAGAATTCATATCTGAGTACCATTTATTTGACTGGTCTGGGTGGTGGGGGTTTTCTATTTCATCTAATACCAGGCAATG
This sequence comes from Ambystoma mexicanum, assembly GCF_040938575.1. Taxonomy (NCBI): domain Eukaryota; kingdom Metazoa; phylum Chordata; class Amphibia; order Caudata; family Ambystomatidae; genus Ambystoma; species Ambystoma mexicanum. The sequence continues at coordinate 1,076,626,445 of NC_090935.1, read as the reverse complement.
GTAGCTATCATATCTTTTCCCTCCCGCCCACCCTTTTCCGTCTCCTTTTCCACCCTCCATGTTATTCCTTGTTTTTACTTTTCGATAATTTATGGAAAAAACTCCTGCCCAGGTTGTGTCATTGAATTAATTTGCAGTGTACCAGGCCTGCAGTTCTGGTGTCTTTTGGGTAGCAGCAACATACAAGTGCATTGAAATGGCTTGTGAGGTAGGTTCTGTGGTTGTTCGTACATCAATATTTATCAGTTTAGATTAATTCTCCCAAAAGTAATCACCATCATGCTGGTTGGTCTCATTGTTATTACTTGGGCTTATAGCAGCAAGTGGAAGGAGGGGGGCTGTTGCTGTGCGGTTCTTGTATACCGTAGTGAGGTTTGCATTAACAGCATGATTATGTTGCCACATTGTTTTCACCCCTGCCCATATAAGTATTGAGCACTCTCGTATTAGTTTTATCCCGGTCCCCCCTTATTTTATGTCATCAATAATAGAAGATACATTATAGTACCATGCCATAACAAATAACATTGTAGAAAATAATATTGCAGAATATTTTATGCCGCACTCTAAATTATAATATTTACTACCCCTATTAACTATGCTATCACTAACTAAAACTGTGCCGTCATCGGTGTCACCTGGAGGGGCGATATAAAATTGTTAAGTGACATACATACATTTCATTATTTAGTTCATTACATTGTCATTTTATTGTCAACATATCTACCATTGCTAAATAATAGTTTCTATGGTGTGCACGGCTTAATACTATTTTTCTCATGTATTTCTTTGATATTATGTTAGTTTGTGATTAAAATCATTTTCTTCGAATAGTAAGCATCATTTTTCTATACAAGCTGTCAATTGAATTTCTTGAAATTGATATAGAGAGATAGAAACAGAGAGAGAGAGAGAGAGAGAGAGAGAGTCATAATTCATTTTTTACTCAACGCTTTTCAATTTTTCGTTTTCATCACTTTGTGCTTTTCATAGTTCCTCTTTTACCCACTAGCAATTTTGTTGCTATCAGTTTGTTCACATTGAGGGATTGCACTATCAAGTGCTCTTCTCACATGTGACAGATGTACCCAATATTTCAATCCCTTAACCTTTACGGCGGTTGGTGTGCAGTATATTAATTCGTAAGGGCCATGAAATCTTGGAGCGTTCCACCTCCGAACAAAACTTCATACATGCACATTTTCTTCTGGCATTAACTGACCCTTTGGACTGTCTTGGGCTGGCATTTCAGTGTCTGTCGCAGCATTTTCAGTGAATGGTGGCGCAATTTGTTTTGCTATACTTCGCACTGCACATGTCAAATGGGTAAGATATTCCTTCAATTTGTCCCCCAGCACTGTGGCAGCTCTGTGAGCATCTGAAGCACTTCTCACGTGGAAGAGTGTGCTGTATGAATGCGTCTACCCTTCACTATTTCGTGCAGGCTCAAATGATGGTCTTTACTTGGTTGCACCTGAGTTGGAACAGTGCTAGGGGCAAACAATACACCCAATTCTTTTTAAGCGTGTTGCACAACTTTGATAACTTGATTTTGAGCAGGCCGTTGAGTTTTTCCATCATTCTGTTAGCCATCAGGTGATAAATTGAACACAGTTTGTGCTTGACCCCCAGTAATGACGTTGCTTCCTTGAAGAGGTCATTCACAAATTGTGTGCCATTATCTGATCTTATTACATCACATATCCCCACCTTGAGAACACCTCTCTTACTAGGAATTTCGCAGCACACTTCGCATCTGGGTGGGGGCATGGTCCAGCTTCCACCCACCACAAGAAGGGGCAAACTATCACAATTAGGTTTCTAGCTCCATTACATCTTTCTCCCATGTCCGCCTAGTCAATGTGGAGCTCTCAGAATGGGCCCACAGGATGCGGTAATGTTCCTCGCAGTGTCCTCAGTGTCATTCCTGAACTGTATGTGTGACATGTGGTGCACTCTATAGTGAATTTTGACAAATGTTCCTGTAAATTCAGTATAAACCAATGTTCCTGTATATCTACTGCTATGTGTTGTTTAGTTACATGCGTCGGAAAATGTAGTTTTTGGATGTTTATTTCTAGCAACTCCACTGGCATCACCACTTTCCCTGTTTGTTCCTGTCTCCATATTAAATCTGTTGATGATTGTTTGCACCCTCTCTTTGCCCATAGTTCTTGCTCTTCTATCGGTGCGTGTCTTTGAAGCTCTATTATTTGGGATATTGGTGTGTGGTTGTATCCTTCTTCTAATGTGTCTGTACTTGGCATTTTGATAATGCATTCAATTGCTGGTGGGACATTGAAATACGCGGCGTCTTTTGCTGCTGCGTCTGCTGCCGCGTTTCCCAATGAGATTACATCTGTGTTATTGGTATGGGCTTGGCATTTCACCGATGCTACTACTGATGGTTCTGCCAGTGCTTCTATCAGCTTATTTAGTAATGCAGCATGTTGTACTGGTGAACCATCTGCCCTCCGGAACCCTCTCCGTCGCCATTGTGACAGCTCTGAGTGTACTGGTGTTGTAGCGTATGCTGAATCCCAGTATATCGTTACCACACATCCTTTAGCAGTGCGCAACGCCTCAATTAATGCAGTCAATTCTGCTGCTTGTGGGGAGTAATTTGAGGAGAGGCGCTTTTGTACAATGATCTCATATCCCTCTTCCTCCATTCTTACAACCGCCACTCCCATGTGTTTTTCTCCTGTTTCACTGTCTATTGATGCTGATCCATCTATGAAGTATAGCTCTCCTTCCTGTAGTGCATTTTGACTCACTTTGGGAATATCATCCTCTTCTCCCTCATATGTTGCACAATCGTGTGCCTGCACATATTCTACTGTGCACGGTACAGTAATGAATGTGGCTTGGTTTACTGTCTTACACTCAACTCATTTTCAGACTGCCCTCTGCCACCTCCTCTCCCTCTCTCATTTCTGATTGCCTAACTGCAATTCAAGATTGGTGTGCCGCCAATGATCTTTGTCTGAATGCCAGCAAGACGGAGATCCACCTCATCGGCACACCTTCACCATCCTTTCCCCTCACTCTCTGGCCAGCCTCCCTTGGCCCTCCTCCTACCCCCACCTGCGAGGCTAAGAACCTCGGGGTCATCTTTGACTCCACCCTTCCCTTCTCCGCTCACATCTCTGAGGTCTCTAAAAAGTCAAATTTCCGACTGCACCTCCTCAGAGGGACCCTGCCTTTCCTCTCCTTCCCCCAGAAGCTCATGGTATCTCAAGCTCTGGTTCTCTCTACCTTGGACTATTGTAACAGCCTCTTTCTAAATCTACCTGCCTCTACTCTCCGCCCTCTGCAACTAATCCAGAACAGGACTGCAAGACTTGTCCTTGGCCTCAAGCCCTGGGATCGTATCTCTCCAGCTCTGAAATCTCTTCACTGGCTCCCAGTGGATGCAAGGATTAAATTCAAAACCCTCTGCATTGTCCACAAGGCTTTCTGGGGCATGGGTCCAAAATACCTTGAGCTATCCCTCCGCAAATACCTCCCATCTCGAGCTCTTCGCTCCTCTACCTCCAACTCACTCAGGGTCAGTCGTTTTTCAAGAAACAAGCTGGGGGTAGATATCTGTCTTCGGCTGGGGCCTCCCTCTGGAACAGCCTACCTGCCACTCTAAAACTTGAGGAGAACCATCTCCGGTTCCGGAAGCACCTCAAGACCTTCCTCTTTTCTTCTGCCTTCGCTCCCACTCTCCCCTGCTGATCTGTTCTCTCTTGGCACGGTGCACCTTGCCACCCTCTGTCTTTTGGGCCCAGGTACCTGCTCATCCTGTCACCCTCCCGCACTGCCTCCGGGCCACCCCTTGCACTGGGGTCTGTATCTGTACACATACAGCCCCCCTTTTTTCTTCCTGCGCTTATCGGACCTACCCTGTCTGCTACCTTAAACCTAGCACTTGCAAATTGCTGGCTGCATTACCACTATTTGTTGCCTTTATTATTTATTTATTGTTATTTATCTGTTTCTCCTCTGCTTCGCACTTTCCACCTCTCCCCCTTCCATGCACTTTTCTCCTCCCTCCTCTCCCATGCACTTGCGCGTTCTCAATGTCACTGGGCCTAGTAAGATCGCTGTTTTGTTCTCTCCTGTTCCCCTCCCTTCCCTTGTCGCGCTCTGAAACACTTGTGTACGAGCGCGATAGAAATAAAATATCAATCAATCAATCAATTACACCTGACTACATGGACATTTGGACTTGATATTATTATCTCGTAAACTGTTGCCCTTTATGTCATTAATGTTGATTTGGATCTTTCTAGGATAGCAAAGAGCGAGTGCTCTGCGTATAGTGTCACTGAACATCCCATCACGATGGTGGCGCTTTTTTCTATTGCGAAAGCCGCTGCAGCAAGAGCTTGTTCGCACGCAAAGTGCCCTTACATAACTGAGTCTAATGTACCACTGTAATAGGCCAGTGGCTTGTGTCCTAGCAATGTCTTCTGTGTCAGCACTGCAGTCATTAGAGTACCATTGCAGTGTGAAATTAAGTAAAATTCCCTGTCCTAATCTGGGTTTGCCAGAACCGGTGCGTGTGCAATGAGATCTTGCAGTTTGAAATACTGTGTCATCATCTGATCTGTCCATTTTACTGGGACATTATTCTTTTGTGCTTCCTACAGGGCTTGCAGCAGTGGGCATGTGTATGCTGCCTAATCAAGTATCCATGCAGGCCATTAATTACAGATGCCGAGAAATTTTGCATGTCCTTTACTGTTTTTGGTATTATCATATGGCTAATGGCTGCCTCCCTCTCGGGAAATATCCTCTTGCCATCTTTTGAAATAAGCTGTCCTAAGGAGAGTACCTCTGCTAGACGATATTGCAGTTTGTCTTTGTGTACCTTGTACCCTTTTGTGGCCAACAAATTCAACAATGTTATTGGATCGGCCCTGCACTGTTGTTCACTCTTACTGCAGGCAAGTAAATCGTCTACGTATTGTATTATCATGCTTTCTACATCAATGTTTCTGATATCTTCATGCAAAATCCTATTAAAAATGCTGGGACGTTCCCAATATCCCTGCGGTAGTCTGCAATGTTCATATCTGTTCCCTCCTACTGTGAACGCTGTGAGGTACTGAGAGCTTCGGTCAATTGGAATTGAGAAGAACGCATTCTTTAAATCGAGTACTGTGAACACGTGGCATCTCTAGGTATGTTACATAATATTGATTTTGGATTAGGAACTAATGGGATTTCTTTCTGTATGACGTCATTAAGCGGGCTTAAATCCTGGATCATCCTCCAAGCCCCTCCTTTTGCTTTTTTGATTGGAAAAATCGCCGTATTACATGGCAAATTAAATGGTACTATTATCCCTTGTTGTTACAGGGCATTTATTTTTTCTTGTATTCCTTCCTCTGCCTCCTTTGAAAGTGGGTACTGTTTTACTCTAGGCGGTATGGCTCCTGGTTTTAATTTTATTTTGATTGGTGTAACTTTGTGTAATAACCCTACACCCATTTCTTTCAGGACCTTTTCCATGTCTTTCTCAAATATGGTGGGTGGCACGTTAAAACTAGCTATGAGAGGATTGTGTATTTCCCTATGCTGGATCATGATATCACGAGGTATACTTATTTCCATTATTATTTCCCCATCACTCTCTTTGTCAGTGAACAATTCTTCATCAGTTAGGTGGTGCAACATTATATTTGGGTCTATGCACAGTACTGTTCTCCACTCGCACCGATGTGTGTCCAGTCCTATTACCGCAGTACGTTTGCTTGAAACTTGTACCCCCTCTAGGTCAATAGACAAAATTGTTCCTGGTACAATATCTGTATTCACAATTGGGCAGAAGACAAAATCTGAGGGTAGCGTCCACTCTTTCCTTGTTATCTCTGGCACCACCCGTGCTAACACCTTGATACCATAAATGCACAAATCCATGTCAATGGGTACCCCTCTTACTGCAACTTCATTTGTCGTTGTGCTTATGATCAACATTGCTCATACAGAGCACACTGCTGAGGTGGAACAAACTATCCCCCGTTCAGTGAAGGGGATTGTCATGTTTAACTTACTGAGGAGGTCTCTTCCCAGCAAATTTATTGGCGCGTCTTTGTGGTACAGTAGAGGTGCGCACACTGTTTTTCCCTCCACCCGTTATATCAAGATCTTTTGTGAAAGTAACGTTTAAAATAGCCCCAGAGAACCCTTGCGTTTCCAAATGTCTTCCCGAGAGCGGGAACCGGCCTTCCATGAGGCATGAGTTTTCTGCTCCCGAGTCTACTATAAAGATGAACTGTTTGTTGCCTATCTCTGCTCCCACTAGTGGTTCCTCTTCTGCACGTAGGGTAGTGGATAGGACTGGACACGCAAGTGTTTTCTGTGGTCTGTCCTAATCTGCATATGTCTCCGTTCCCAGAATGGAAAAGACGTTATCTCCTACCACTGCTGCACCGCGAGAAGGTGCCGGTGAGCCATTAGCGGATGTTGCAAAAATGTTAATATTTGCATTTCCTACAGTATTTTGTCTTCCCATTTGTTTTTGCATGCCCCTCTGCAGTGGTTGTTGCTGGTGCTGTTGCCTTTGTTGCATTTGGGGCTCATTATAATATTGCTCGTTCTGCCCACTCCCTCCCATGGGTAACCCATAGGGACTGCCTGGGTGTGGGTGTCCATACTGTTGTTCATTTCCCATAGGGGGCTGTCCTTGATAATAACCCATAGGTCGCATTCTGCATTCCCTTGAATAATGCCCCCACCTCCCGCAGTTCCAACATGACCCTTGGGGCCCTTCCCTCATCCCAGGCCCTCCAAATCCTTTATTTCCCATTCCTCCGAATTCCCCTGTTGGTCATCTGTACCCACCTCCTCCTCCGGCTGGCCTCCCTTGCCATTGGGGCCGTCCATACTGTTCCTCTCATCCCATTGCTCCTGTCCGCTTGCAGCCCATGTTGCGGCCATTCTATCTGGTGTGTTTCCCACTCGCACTTCTCCTTCGCCGTGCCTGTCAGTTGATGTTGTGGCATTCAGAGCTGCAACCTTCACTAATTTATTTTGTACTAGCTTCACCTCATCAGCCAACCTTCGCTGTGCTATCTCTTTTTCCCTTTCTTTGATCCTCCTACAATGGTGCACAATTATGCTCTGAATCTCGGGCCAGCCCTTGGCTTCTATCCTGTCTATTTTATCCAAGGCCTTCTGTACCTCCTTTGGGAGCCCTTTTTTGATTATAAAGTAGAACAAGGTGGTAGATTGGTCCCACGCCATACCCGTTTCGATTCTCCACAGGTCTTGCACACGGAGGATGAATTGCGTATGCTCCTCCTCCTCTCCCATAGTGCACTGCATCACTAGGTGTGTGTCTGGAATATCTGGAAATGTTCTCCGCAATGCATCCCATACCTGTGCTCTAACTTTGTTAAATGGGGTTCTGTCATGGCAGTCACAACTCATTGTCACTCCCGGGAACCCCGCCTTCACCCACACTGCGTCTGCTTGGTCACCAACAGCAGACACCAGCATATTTTTCACATCCCCTATGGCCAATGGTACTCTTGCTGTATTCTTTTGAATGCATGTATTCATTTCTCCGCCCCACCCAAGATTGGAGGGAGAAGTTTCAGCAAGTTATTCTTGTCCATCTATGCCCATGGTTTGTAGTGGGGCCTCCCTGCTCCTTTGTGTATTAGGGGAATTTGCAGCTTTGTTTTTCCTCCTTTCTTACTTACCATTCCTTTCTTTGTTTTACTCACCAGCAGGTTTCCTACTCTTTGCCTTAACCTTCCTTGCCATCTTGGTGCAGCCCTTTCATCTTCTTGGTCAAATGGCAATGGCAACGGAGATCCTGCCGCTGCCACTCCCTCTTCATATTCATCCAGATTACTCCATACTTCCTCTACCTCCTCCTCTTGTTCCCTTCCTTCCTCGGCATCTCCTCTCTGGCTGTCAGGGGGTTGCTAGCCGTATTATTTTCACGGGTTTGCCATTCAAATGGAACAGAAACTCACCTGATTGCCACTCTTGATCTTGCCCCTTTGGTATTGGCGCCGGTGGTGTTGGCGGGGATGGTGTGGATCCCCCTGTGCCACTTGGTGGAGGTGTGAGGTCGCCCACCATCAATGGTGATACTTCCCCTCCCCCTGGCAACATCTGGCCCCTATCGCACAATGCTCTTAACCGCGTTATCTCTAATTGTGCATGCGCAAGCTGCCTGTCTATATCTCCTGTTAACCGCACTAAATTCACTGGAGGTGCACTGGTTGGGCCGTAAAGCCCTCCTCTTTCATACAGGGGCAGTGCGGTGGCTGATGCCGTGCAGGGGTTGTTGGTGTGGTGCACACTGGCACATACAGTGGCTCACTGTATCCCACTGCAGGCCTTGTCATCAATGGGTATATTCTAGTAGGGTCATTTTCTGTTGTGGTTGTCGTACATTCTCCCCCTGTAGCCCCATCTCCTCCCTCCAGTACCTTCTCTTTCTCAATTATCACATCCTTACTTACCTCACCGGGAAGGCGCTCCCTCTTCAAACATTCGCCACAAATCTAGCAGTTCCCTTCTGTTCTGCAATTGCTTTCCCCTGTATTTCGCGAGCAAGTGTGTGGATACTAGATCCAATACCCTCTTATCACAGGACACTCCCTCCGGCCATATAGGCGTTACGCTGTCTCCTTTTATTTCCACCACCAATTGATCATGATATTTCTGTATTTTCTCACTATACAAAGGGAGATGCTGACAAATGTGTGCTAATGGTGTTGACCCCCCCTCCCCCATAATGGCGTCTCTGTACTCTTATTTGTGGGCACTTCGCTTTCTGGGTCTAAGTACACAGTCAATCAGTCAGTAATCCCTATTCTGTGACACTTCTATTCAACCTTGTTTAACTTTTAGCACCAACAATATTTCAACAACCTTTTTACTTGCACTACCTTGCTGGAACCACAAATCATTTCAAAAGAAATATTCACTATTTGCCAATATTCAACATGTTTTTCATATTACTCACACATTTCATTGCCAATTTTCCTGATCAACCTTAATTCTTTTCGATTCACAAGTAAATAGGTACTTACCAACAGAACAACCTGTAACACTGTCACACATATACATAAAACACATAAACATATAACATGAACTACCTTTGCTTTGCCCCCTTTTTAGTTATTTCCCTATTAATTATTTCAGTTTATGCCTCTCAGTCTTGCTTTCTCATTCATTCCCCGCCTCCGAGTCCCCTCACTGTACCTCACCAAGAATTCTGATCACACGGAAAAAGAATATTCTAAATTACTACTCTGAGTCTACTAAATATATGAGACTCTTACTGTTTTCTCTTTATCTTCACTTGTTCCCTGCACTGGACGAGACAATGCTACACAGCGCCGCCTTCTACCCCCTCCGGGCTAGCATCCCTTGTACCTCTTTATCTCTTTTTCATTTTCTCCACAAACCCTAATGGCCATATGAAGGATAGATAAGAAAAAAGCCTCAGTAACATTCACACAGGCCCTAACTTTTCCCTCTTTTATTTTACACACTCTGTTATGTGTTCCCCTTCTCCCAAACCCTCTTTTCTCCCCTTGAAGTCTCGCAACCGGTACTCACGTGTTCAGTCGGGTGGTCCGTGAGCCACCGTTCATGGTCTATCCACAATCTGGTCTTCACCCCAACCAAGCCGTGGCCCACCTCGGCGAGCAGTTGTATATGGGAATTCAGAAAACGGGAACCCTTGGACCCTCTCATTGTGCGCACGGACTGGTCAACCGCGGAGGCAATGGTTTTGCTAGGGGGGCATCCCAGATCTCGCTGCATGGCATGGGGCCTCAGGGCACCTGTCCCAATCACGTTGGGGTCACCAAATGTAAAGGGCCATCCCCGTGTTAGCACATGCAATACCAATAAATAAGACACACCCCAACAGGGAATGAGACTTAGAGAACAGGCTGCAAGATTTTGGGCCTCATTACACGGACGGCGGTAAGGGATTACCGGTATTTTACCAGTACCGGTAAAACCTTACCGCCTTACTACGAGGTCCCTTTGCGGGTTGGAGAATTTAACGCCTGCTTTTTGCAGGCGTTAAAAACCAACCTGCAAAGGGACCAGGGAGCTAATTACGGTACCGCAATTTGCGGTGCCGTAATTAGCACCTTCCCATTCCCATCATGCTCTATTGGGCAAAAATTGGAATGGGGAAGGGCAATGGGGGAAGGGGGAATTACCGCCCCACCAACCTTGGAATAGGGCGGTAATTCCCCTTTCCACCAAGGCGGTGCCGATATTTTACCGGCATGGACGCCATCTGTATAATGAGGCCCTTAGTCTTTCTTTATAAAAAATTGGCATCCAGAGAACTCTGCTGCCCGAGAGCACTCTGGCAAACAATACACTTACAAGTGATTATAAGGGCAAAAAGCATCATGAATGTTGTCAGATATAAATGTTGCAAAGTTCATTATGATTGGACACAAGCTTGCGTTGTATAGATGCATATAGGTGCTTCTGATCCTTGATTGGCTGCTGGGTTGGCGGGAGGGTGAACATCACGAGGTCCATTTGTCTGTGTCCAGGCGGGGTGAGGGTCAGGTCGCTCTGAGGCAGGGTGACCGCTAACTAAGCTAACATGAGATACTACCATTAAACATGTACTAAGCAATAGTCATTACAGCTCCTTTGAGCAAATAATCATAAACCTATAAATTGCATACATGTAATCACACCATTATTTATTGGGATTTATATGGGGTACCAGGTTAAGGGTCTTGACCAGTGTGATAACATTGATCGTGGGGGGAGTCTGGACTTATCAAAGAGACAGGGGGCATGTTGACGTTTGTTAGTTGCAGGATGCAATATATTGTGACAGAGGTCTGATTTTAGATAGGGGCACGCTGGGGTGGGCTTTGTGGCAGGGTCACGTATCTGATACATCAAGAGAATACCTTACAGGGACACACGGTTATACTGGCAGTAATTTTCCAACAGCAAGGGTAAGAGGGCACGGCAGGTTAGTAGAGACGGATGACCTACAAGGCCTGGCTCTGGCCGGTTCACACACGGGACAGTGATCTCAGAGGAAGAGCAAGATGTTACATTTGTTTTTGTTGCAATTGCATCCGGTTAAAGCGTGAGAATGGAGCTGCAGAGCTTTCAGACACAGTGAGAAAGGGTGGGGGCCATGTGTGTGGTACGTGCGGCACTGCACAGGGGAGAGAAGCCTTTTCATATTATCGCAGTGAGGCCTAGTCCAAAAAGATGGAGTCGAGGGTGTACAAAATGGATGCCAAGTGTCTCTCGCAAAAGCCCCATCTATGCCAATGTCAGCATAAGGCTGATGTTAACATAAGGGCAATGGAGGCGTCCCCCACCATTGGAACAGCAAGTGGTCCAAGCTGTACTGAATGTATGTCGGGGGGCCCAAACAACCCCTCACTCCCACACAAGAGGGAGAGGATGATTATTTGCCTCAATTAAGGGATCCAATATTCCTGGGAGAACAAAGTCTTATTATTAATTGTATGGAAGAGGGAGGCCCAGAATTGCTGAGCAGAAGTAGAATTTTGGTGTTTCTTGGCGAGATCACAACCCTCCACTTAATTACATTCAGAGACACTAAGCTTGTAGATTGTATACATCCTTTACATACAATTATCTAAGGCTAATAATTCCATCTATACTCGTATGGGATACCCTCTTGAAGGTGAATGCCAATATCCAGAAACTGGGCTATAACTTGATCCCTTTTGCAATGGGAAAAGGGCAAGAGGAGCAGAAGTATGAAAATGAAAGTTTATTGGATCCTAAGATTTCCTCCTACCTTCATCAAAAAGAGGCCGTTTGGCCACAAAGGAAGCATATTAACAATGAAGAAACAAACTGCCGTTTGCTAGCATTAATGCTCAGAGAGTCTATTTTACAAATGACAAATATGAATCAGCAACTTTAGTAGAAAAGCCATCCTTGATTTTCTATCCTGGAATGTTCAGGGCTTCTCTAGAATGTTGACTGATATAATATTGAGAGAAATTTTGCAGCGGTACGATATTATTTTATTACAAGAGACCTGGTTGGTGGGGAGTCCTGTTTTGGACGGTTATGGCATATCATTATGCATATTGTTATTTCTCATGACGCTAAATTAAACGGTCTGAATGTGCTTTTGATTAATGCATACTGGACCCCTTTGGAGGATGTGGATAAGATGTTGAATGCCCTCAGCGCTAAGATCGAAGATTGGTTTATTAATTACCCCAGGAGGGCAATACTAATAGCGGGCGATTTTAACGCTGATTGTACTATGGAGAGCATGAAGGACCAAGAATACCAAATGTATGATGATCAGACAGTTGGCCACAATAGGCGGAAAAAAATACAGGGCGAAAAATGGCTAAATGTAATCGAAGGATGGGGCCTGATAAAAGAGACAAATGCTCTACCCGATTGGTCATCCAGAGGGTTGCATTCTATAATAGATTACATTTTGGCTACAAAAAATGTTTATACCGAAATTGATAAATTTGAAATAACATGCAACAAATACAATCATAACGGACGGTTACGCTTGAAGTTATATTGGGAGGAAGATGTCAGGATGACCGAAACCCTCCCAACCCCACTATGATCCAATGTCATGGGCAACAGAAATGTCATGGTGAGAGATTTTGACAATTCAGTTCTAGAAACTAAGTTGCTTATGTATTCAACAATTAATTTTTCTAAATATATGATGAATGCGATGAAGGAACTAATGTTAAAGAAAGGCAGCTATAAAAAGATGACCAATACTAGACCACATAAACACAAATATGACTCTCAAGTACAAGAAATGAAGAAGAGAACTCACAAATTTATAAGTCTCACCAAGAGAACTACCTCTGATAGGATTAAATCAGGGGAGTCAATTTGCAAATTGAAATCAAATCTGAGAAACTGGCTAAAACAGTATTGATTTGTTTTGTTTCAAAGGGATGGTGACAGTATGTTATCCTCACTTAAATATAATAACTTGAGAAGTTTTTGGGCCCTGATTAATCAAACTGAAATGAAGCAACAAATACTACAGACTAATCCCATACCTGAACAGACTTGTGCTAAACACATAAATGGCCGATATCTACCTAAATAGAGTCTATAGAGAGAATAATAAAGAAGGTTCTCTCCTCTAGAGAGGGGAGTCCAAATCAGCTAACAAATGTCCTATTGAAACAAAACCTTGTACTCTGGATTAACATTCTATATATACTATTTCTAGACATCCTGGGCACACGGAATAGTAAAGTGGGAAAGTTCCTATGTTGTACCCATTTTTACAAAAGGCTTAAGAACATCCCCACTCAATTATAGACCCATAGCAATCATGGACGCCGACTCAAAGATATGTGCGTATATTGTGCGGGAACACATCGACGTATGGTGTTTAATAAAACATTTACTGGACTATAGGCATGTAGGATTTAGTAGATTCCTGGGTACAGACGGTGGTGGACTGTTGCTGAGCAGCCTACAGAAACAGGTTTAGGAGGCACACTCTTCTCCGGTGTACTTGGCTTCAATGGACATAGTATGGCTTTTGACTTGGTAGATCTTCAAATCCTGTGGAAAAAATTGGACAAGTTTGGTATGCCTAGGAGCCTACTAAGTATTTAGGCAATGATACTAAGATTCAGGTCAGGCTCAACTCAGAAGTCCTATTAACAGGCCCATTATTACCTCCAACGGATTGAGACAAGGTTGTATGTTTGCCCCATTTTATTTAATCTTTACGTTGCAGATGTTTGTAGGGTCTTAATTGAAGCATCCTTTGTATCCCCAAAAATTGTCAGTTTACAAATCGCGTGGGCAGCATATGCGGATGACTTTGTTCTCGTTGATCATACGCCTATTGGTCTGCAGAGACTAATAGAGGCTTTTTCCCAATATGTGAGTTCTTATAAATTGGTAATACATCCTGCAAAAACTGTGATTATGAGATTGAATGGTAGGGCAAACTGGAAAATACCAGGTTTATTTGGTGACTGGATCACACTAAACTACAAGAAAAATCAAATATAGTATACTTAGGATTCCCTATAGTGGCAAAGCACTCTAAATGCTTCTATAGCAATGACCTGAAGGTGAAAGTATCAAAAATGGCCTCGGAAATGAAAGTGATGGATAGGAAATATGGCACATGTTCTATACTTCCTACATTGCAATTTTATAAAATGAAGGTTATTCCAAGACTATGTTATGGGTTGGAGTTCCTTCCTTTTTGGATATTATCTGCACTGAAATACTATGAAGCAATATTGTGGCGTCAACCTCTATATCACATACCTAAATGTGTTCCATAGGCAGTGATATGCTATGAATTGGAATTGCAATCAATTCAGAGCATTGTATCATAGAAAAGACTGAATTTATTAAGGAATTGCCTGATGAACATGGATCATAACTTTTATTATTTTTGGGTAACAATCTTAAAAATTGACTCCTGAAAGAGGGACTTATTAAAGAATTACAGGATGAAGGCTTAAGAATCCTACTTAAGATGGGAACATCATTGGAAACATTAATAGGTAACCCAATGAAAGTTAAGAAAATAATTAAAGGTCAAGATTGGGCACCCTACATGAAAATTGTTATAATGACCTTTCAACTCTATACACAAGTTGTACCTCCCCAAAAGGAGATAGGAGCAGTAGAATTGTATCTAAGCTATTTCCTTGTAAAATATCAAGGATCAACTTTTTCAATGTGATGTTAACTATGGAAATATCAAGCATAAGAGAATGATCGAGCCAGGAAAAAGCAATTTATAGACATTGTGTGAACCAGACAAAAATAGCCACATTTGCCACTCATATGTCCTGCCTTAAAGTGTCAGACAATAGAATATTTTAGTAAATGTGTCTCAAATACTGAATGTGTTTCTTTATTCCTATTATCAATGAATATTATGCATGGAAAGTACATACCTCTGAGGTTATCTGCATTGACTTTCCTAAAGAAAAGTATGTAAAGTCTTTTAGGGTTTTTAAATTAACTTCAATTTTAATCTTAATTCAATTGCAAATACTGTTTTTACTAATGAAGGACATGACATTTTCATTTTATGTAATGTAATACTAGCATTTCCTTTTAACCATCCATAGCATGAAATGATAATGATAATGAATTTCTATTAATCTGTATCAATTAAGAACCATTTTGTATGTGTACTCCTAACGTAATTTGTAGTATTGTAAAGGTTGTATAAACATAAGTATATAAAGTAAAATAACAATTACACACAAACATAACTCTATACATATAAGAAAAAACGCCAGACTTTATCTGTGGTAGAGCAAATCATAAAAACATGCTTGAATGGATATTTGATCATAACTTATTTCATGACTAAAACCCTTTATAGCAGTAACAGTTCACTAAGAGAAAAACAAAACCTGTCAGCAGAAGAAAAACATTTTAAAAAATACCTATCTATAAAAGTTTAAAAATTAACCAACAACTAAAAATGAACACCTCCTTTGTAGAAAACATCAGAGGTAAGCATATTTGAATTAAAAAAAATGTTTCACCTCATACAAAATACCATAAATTATTATAATTAACCGGAAGTATGTTTACTAATTTTAACCATTAATTGATGATTCTTAATGAATTGGTGAATGGCTACATACACATTATAAACGTATTGTCAGTTTGTATTTTTGTATAAATATAATAAAGAGAATCTAATATTAAAGCGTGTAAAAATAACCCCTGTTATTTACAATAATGTATCATTACATAGAGTCAGGGATAACAGGAAGTGTGCTGCCCTGGCTACTCCACTTTTCTATTAATAGGCTGCATAAGTCTCCAAATACAAAAACATGAATGATAAATGATTAAATCATTTTAAATACTGTGTTATAAAAATAAAATCATAAAACCTCAAAGCAGCAAAAAACATTATAAAAAAGTGATCATCACTCCAAAGATGGACCCTGAATGTACACCAGAATGGATCACAAGACATTAACTCTCCTCAAAGAAGTTGTCTATTGTATTTTTTTTTTCATCCTCTTTACCTACACAACACAAATGTCCCTCATTACTAGTCCGGCGATAGCCGTGCCGGTAAAACCAGCAGGCTGCCGCTGGATTTGTGGGGATTTACCAGCAGTGGACTTGCTGGAACTACCGGGGCATTACAGCCCCGGTGGTCTGGTAATTCCGGCGCTGGCATTCCGTTACTCCCCATTCCCGTGGAGTCCCGGAGGACTCCACGGGAATGGGGGTAGCAGAAACACCCGCACCATGCGGTAATGGTGCTAGGGTTTCCGCATCCATCTGTGGCCTGTGGCATTATGCCCGCCAGGTCAGACCAGGCGGGTGTAACACCACACGGCCACAGAAGTCAGATCAGAGTTAGCAGGTCTGGAAAACGGTGCTGGTATGGTTTTACCAGCACTATTAAATCCGGACTGGCTAACCTGTAATGAGGCCCAATGTCCTATCATCCTAGCTCGACATGGGTGAAGACACCAGCCCCAGCTCCAGCAACCCAACAGATCTCATATCTATCTTAATGCCCGTTCAACCAACCACCATTGGAGATCTGGCAGAGTAAGAAAAATAAGTCATTGGGCCTCATTACGAGCATGGCAGTCCAGGAATTGTGGTACCGGTAAGCATGCCGGTACCATAGTTCCTGGACTGCCATACTACGGGCTGTGCTCGCGGGTGCCTGTCAGCCCGCCAGGTTTGTCCTGGAGGGCTGACCGGCACCCACGAGCACAACATGTCAGATGCACAGGCACAACTCTGCATGTGCCGGTGCATCCGACGTCCCCATTCCCATTCAGCCCTATGGAGCCGAATGGGGATGGGGAGTCCCATGTTACCGGCACACGCAAATAGGCAATTACCGGGTCCAACAAGCTTGGCATGACCCGGTTCTTGCCCATTTGTGGGTGCTGAAAAAAATGCAACTCCAGCGGCAGCCGTGACATTTTTAACGGCACGGCTACCGCCAGAGTTGTAATGAGGCCCATTGTATTTCTGCATGAAACCAAGAGTCATCAAGCCCATTGAGCAACTCGCAGCGCTTCAGCTAAAACCAGAAGCTAAAACCAGAAGGGCTGTTCCACCTTCAAGATCAACTGTATGTATCTCTGCCAGATACTCTCCCTTAACTACCAAAATAGTGCCATTAATCAAATATGTTTGGCCATTCTTGACAAAAAGATGGTTCAACATTGGTTCTAGGGACCCCACCTGTTAAAAGACTCTGAAGAATATATAAACAAATGACCAGTTTTTGCACAACAGAAAGACGCTTGACATCCACTAGCTGGTCTTTTACAAACATTGGCAGTGCCTGATTAACCTTGCAAAAGAACTCTGTCCTCTTGGGAAGTATTGGACATCTATTTAATGAAGGTTAATGTAATTCACCTTTGAATTTTACCTTCTGTCCTGTCCTCTCTTGAAACTCATTGTCCACTTTTATGAATTGCCTGGAAGGTTGGTCTTGAACTGAGGAGCACCGTTCATGGTCAGGTTTTGGCAGGTAAATCATTCTGCCACTTTCCTCCTAAAAACTGATAGTCAAACTGAATGAGTTAACAGGTAATAAAACAATATCACTGCTATTGTATTTCACCAGCCAAGGACAACTGGAGTGAAAAATGTCTGATAACCAAATTTGCTTAGAATAACCACCTTGTGTTACAGCCTGCCATTTTATATGTTTCTTGTCCCACTACCTAGAACAATTTCTGTCTCTATAGTGCAAGAGTGAGCCAACAGGAATTTCTTTGTACACCACACAGCAAAGAATATTCTGAAACAGCCTGTAACATCAACATATTCTTAGCTCATCCTACACAACGACTAATCCTGTTTATGCAGTCCATGACCAAACTTGGTTGTTGACTAAAAATATTGAATTCCACACTGTTACCACACATTCATACCCTGCTTTGTTGCTACATTTAACATTCCAAAACGTGTTTCCCTTGAAATTAAAACTACACAAGGAATGGCAAATCCATCCAATATTTCAAATTTCCATCCAGAAGTCTACACACCCCAAACACTGGTGTACTTGCACCTCAAACACTGGTTCTGTCATCACTGAGATTAAAACCTTTATTTACTCCTGCCAGGCGGGTGAACATTATTAATTATCTAGTTCACTGGTAAGGTCTAGGCCCAAATAACAATGCAGTTGAATCTTCAGCTCCTTTGGCCCTTTTCACTCTTTCACTTTTGCCACCCAACTATGTACCTTTAACATTTTAACAGCTCCACAGGTTAAGGTACTACCTGGACTCAGCACAACGATTAACTCTGTCTAATTTTGTTTCACTTGCCAAACCATTTTCAAGATGCAGCCCAGCTCTGCAAGCGTCTGTCTACATATGTGTTCTCACCTCTCTTACCCTTTGCAATATCATTGGTCATCAGTCATCTTTTCTGCCTGTCATAAAACCAAGAAAGACTTTGTGTGTCCCTGCTCTGGTTGTCAGCCAAGTAAGTCTCTTCACTCCTGCTCATTTCTCATATATTCAGCCTGTCAGTCCCCCAGTGAAGTGGGCAGTTGGATGGATTAGGCCCACCCTGATAAACCTGGCTTCAGGAGGGAACCAGAGGACTCGCCTGGTGAGAATACTCTGGGTAACCTCAGTTTCTGATTACTCCTTATCTCACTACTAAGCCCCATTGTTGGTCCACGGTACAGCTGCCCCACCACTCCTCATCTCTCCCATGTGGATTGCTTGGGAGGTGTCAGAGTCTGTGCTAGCCCATATCCAATCAAGTGTGGTACTGTAAATCAGAGCCTGACTGGGAGCCACTTATCATACTATATAATAAAATGCCAGATGTATGTGTGTCTGAAGTTGCACACTTTGCCTGCTGATTTGGCCCCTGCCAACACTGAACTACCATTCCCTTTGAGGAGGATCCCATCAAACTTGCCTTTGGAATGACCATTAACAAGTTGAGAGGTCAAACTTTCAAAACAGTTGGAATATTCCTTCCAGAGCCAATGTTCAGTCACAAACAACTTTATGTTGCAATGCCTTGAGTTTGCACACCATCTGATGTAAAAATTAAGAAATGTCAAGGTTCCAAGCATGGAAACATATTACCTAACAATGGTAACGTTTTTACAAAAAACATTATTTTGAAAGATATATACTTCAAATATATAGGTTTAGTCAGTTAATTTAGTTACAATGAACTTGAGTATTATGTGATTGTGCATTGTAATATTTCTTGGTATGTATTATGTCAATAATATTCTTCATGGACGCTTTAAACTTTATTTGAATATTTATTTTTCGATTCACAAACATTACATTAAAATATTCCACATAATATATTAACACCCTGAGAATGTCTTCCTTTACCCACTTTAGCCTGTGTACACATTCTTTTACACTAGTATCTTATAATTGTTTTTTGTATTTGAACTGATGCTTGTTCACCGGAATGGGTCTGTTAATACAGCGTTTCAAACATTAAACATGTTCTCTCAGTTTATACGCATACAGTTTCAAAACATTCAGAACATGTCATAGCCAGGCCATATTACTGTCTTAAGGTTCAAGAAATAGTTGGTAACATCAAATACATCAGAAGTTGATGAAAGTGGCGAAACGGGTTAGTCTTACAGTAGACATTGACAGTTAAGAATGTTAGCCTGTATGTTTCCTTCACCACCTGTGCAGGATGTTATAATGGATTGTCTTGAGGTAGGTTTTGCTGGGAGCAGGGCAGGGTTAATGAGATTTTTTACACCTATCGGTTTCTGATTTATTTCCACACAAATTATTTTTTTTCAACTGTCTGAAGGTTACATTTATTATTGAGAACAAAATATACATTGTTCTGTGACGTTCTTAAGGAGGAGACTTCGTTCCAGGTTACAAGAGAGAAGAAAGATAAATAGAAGGGGAAGCATTGTGACATATTGTTATTCAGAAAAGGGGTTGTAGTGAGAAAGGTCAATCAAACTGAGGCCTTTTTTAAATTACCTGAGGTATGCATGCATGATCTACAAAACGCCCCCTCTCAGAGAATAATGTTGATGTCTTTGTATCAATATTGTGGCACTACCAGACATTTGATGACACAGTGCCCGTTGTGTCCTGTTAACCCTTCCATCATGCTCTCTTGTGGAAGGAAGGAATGGTGGTGTGTGTATATAGTGCTCAATTAGCCAATAAGCCTTAGAAGTTCATTATTTTTATGTTTTCATATTTGAGGGAATGATACCCAAAATAAGATGTGACAGACTGATCAGGATTTTTTACTACTTTATGATCATAGATATGTACGGAGGAGAACAATCAGTGGTTCGCTGTATGTATTAACTGAATGGCACGATAACTGGAGATGTGATAGTGTCCTGGGTCCGTCAGAGCACTGAGAAGGTGATAGTGTCCTGGGTCCGTCAGAGCACTGAGAAGGTGAATTTCTCCTTGCACTCCATTATGTACATATGCGCATAGTGGAGGTCAGCATTGACAGCCACCATTGCAAAATAGCATCCTCAAGTCTCCCATTGATTTTCATGGATTGAGACAATTTATGCAGATGCATGCAAATGATAGATAGTTCATGAATGTCAACTAATACATCAGTAAATGGAATAGTTAAGCCATGTGGCATGGAGTATTTCTGCATGTGCGTGGGAATCCCACATACAGTGTTGGATATCTGAACCCATGCACACAAGTTTCATGCTGCTCCTGTGCTGTCTACCTGTTTCAGAGTGGTCAGTTTTTATCGATCTGGAGGGTCTAGCTGACAGCAGTTTCAAAGCAGACTCAAAAGATATTCAAAGATTGGGAGAGGCGAAGGATTTTTGTGTCTATTTACTTTCAATCTGGTTTTGTGTTTATGCTAGATTATTTTACATTCATGTACATTTTTAGGAGTGCCATTTCATATTTAATTCTCTTGTGTTATCTGTACTTCATACAGTGTTCCATAAAGGAATGAGGACAACCTGGAGATGAAGAAAAATGTCTACAACACCCAGATCCAAACCGCCTCTAACTGAACGGGAAAACTATTTGAGATTCTCAAAGCCCTTGAAAAACAAAGGTCTCTGAGGTCTCCTTCAGAGCCACAGACCAAGACTGCTACCGCACCAGTGAGGCTTTTAGGAATAAAATCACCACCTCAAGGGACCAAATCCTACTAACCCAGGGTACTGAAAGTCACGTAGCAGGGATCATCCTCAACAAGACAGATAGAGTGGAGGTCACAGATGGTTTCTGGTTCACCCCTATCTCACAGGAAACCACAGCCAAAATGTTGCCCTCAATGCACCCAACTTCCTGCTCCTTCAATCACTTGCCCCCTAAACTAATACTTGAGCATAAAGATCTGTTTGTACCTTTTTTCACACAATTTATAAATACCTCCTTCAGAGACCACCATGTGCCAATGTTTCTCAAAAAGTTCACCATAACACCGATCCTTAAGTAACTAAACCTGGATCCCATGGACCCTTGTAATATAAGCCAAACAAAAATAGCCAATTTCTATTGAAGATACTTGACAAGGCAGCCACGGCACAATTTCAAGCTTTCACAGAATCAAACAAAAACCTCCATAGCCGACAATCAGGCTTCCAACCCTCACTTAGTACCGAGACTGCACTGGTGAACCTCCAATCCTACCTGCTTTCATTTTTGGAGAAAGTGAAGGCCGGGATGCTAATCCTTTTGGACTTGTCAGTGGCATTCAATCTTGTGGACCACAAGTGTTTGCTCCAGTGCCTACAACAACAGGGTGCTTGCTCCACAGCCACGGCAATCTGGATTCAGTCTTTCCTGTCCAATTGCGAATCCAAGAGACACTGGGTCACAGCTTTCTCCCCTATCTCCATCATGGAGTGCAGTGTTTCCCAGGGGGCCTCCATCTCCCAGTGGTATTTAACCTGTACATCAGATCTCTAGGTATTCTACTAGAAGAGATTGGCGTGTTTTTCACAAACTGTGCCAATGACATGCAGCTTGTCATCGAGCTAACCGGGGACCATGCCATTGACTCAGGGATCCTAGATAACATATATAAGGCCATTGAGAGATGGATGTCCACCAATTGGCTCTGCCTCAATGGAAATAAAACAGAGCTCATGGTCTTTGGCTCTCCCAAGATCCTTTCCAAACTTGACCCATCATACGATCACTTCGTGTTTCAAGGCAACACCATTAGACCGCACTCAAAGGCTGCAGGCATTGCTAAACGCCGACTCCCAGGTGCAATACCTTTATAGGACGTGCAATTACCTCCTCCGATTTCTGAGAGCCATTCGGCCCTTCCTTAACAAACAGAACGCGTTTACGGTAGCACGAGCCACAATACTGTTGAGGCTGGATTATTGTAACGCACTACTTGGCAGAGCCTCAAAATCCAACATCCGGGACATTCAGGTCATTCAAAAAGATGTGTACTGCATTGCATTGAAAATTCCCAGGAAATCCTATATTTCAAACTTCAGGAGAAAGCTACATTGGCTCCCGGGTCAGGAATGCATCCATTTTAAAATTGGTATGTTAATACACCACTCACTCTTTGGCAAAGCTCCTGAATACATCAAAACCCGGATACCCCTCTACCAACCCAAGAGGACACTGTGCTCCTCTCGCTGCATACACTTACAAGGAGTGAGGTACTCAAGATCTAGAGGTCTGGGCAGATCTTTCCCAGCTATTGCCTCCTCTTTTTGGAATTCACTACCAGTGAATACCCGATCCATGGATAATCTATGTATTTTCAAGAAAGCACTGAAAACGCATCTTTTTGGGTAATTTTTCCTCTCTGCTCTTCTACCCCTAAACCCACACTGTAGTATGACTTAATGTAAGTCCTCTGTCCCATCGTACTTGTTCATCTTGCTGTGTTTTTGTGGCGCCCTAATACCTGAGGGCTGTCGGTACGGTAAAAGCAAATAAATAAAATGAATACAATTAAAATAAACCTGTGACAGACTTCTCACTGACCTTTTTAAACAACATGTCCAAGAAAACTAACATGGCTCTGTCCACGCGGCTTACTTAGATTACACAGCTGCCAGGGCTGTAGGTGAGAAAGTATGTAGAAAACCTATAAAGAGGGGGCTTAATGAGTTTGTTAAAACGGTTGATATTACATACTGGCACTGCAGTGGCACTTAGACTGATTGTATACAGGCAGTTTTCTAGATGTAAACCAGCATACAGAGGAGGCAAACAGGGAGGGGTGAGTGCTGGACCCTTCTTTGTTTAATTGCTATATGAGCTATGATATGCTTTGGGTGCTTTTACCAACTTCCCCTCTAAATTAGGCTATTGCAAGATCTCCTGGCTGGCATATGCCAAAATCTGATATTTTGCAATTATACCCAAAAAGCCTTGCAATGCAATCTAATTACAATTTAGCAACATTTAAAAGTGAATAATATTGGAATTAATATAAATACATCTAAGATAATGAGATTTGTCTCTCGAAAGCAAAAGGGTTGTGACTTTAGGTGGTTGCTTGATAATACCCCCACACCCCAGAAGATATTGAGGAGGTCAGGTATTTGAAATGTAATGTTACAATGATGAAACGAGAGATCACTATCAATCAGAACATTCAGAATTAAATACTTATAGCATGGTTTAAAGATACTCTTTGTAGCCCCTTATCATGGTTTTAAGCCGAATATTATTCCTATTATTCTGTATGTGATTGATATAAGACTCACTGTTGCATAAGAGTAGACTAATTAATTGGAGGGACATATATGGATGTTCTATCTGTGCCTACCTAAATGTACATCTATACACGCATTAAGATCAAAACTGGGCTTAACATATGTTTCCTCTTTAAAGGAAAAAGAATTAGGTATGAGTGGAGTGAGTTCATTCGGAGTGTGTGAATTGTGAAAGACAATGTGGCAGTATATAATGTATATATATTATAGGGCAGAGATAGCCGCCCTACAGTTAAGGTGAGTTGAACTCCCATAGGATCCCCTTCAAATTGTATTGCTAATAACTTTTGATTTGACTAACTGAATGAATGAAATTTTGAAAAGTGATTAGGGGGCCCCCCTTAAGAAGACAAAAACATTCATTTCCCAAAGTTGCAGCATATTTCCCATTCATTTTCCCTTAGACAAACAAGGTTAATTTTTGCCAAAGCACACAGCCCAAACCGATGGACGGATTAGGAACAGATCTGAAACCACTTGGGCATGAAGCTTTAACTCACAATCCATGCTTTGTTTGGGGTCATTCCGTGCAGTAGTTAATAAAATATTGGATGGAGAAGCGGGTTCTCCTTCTCAAAAATAGATAGCTATATCTCGGGAAATAAACAAAACCAGGTTTTTTCAGAAATGAAATGACCGCCATATAGTTTTTCTCCTGATGCGAGAGATAACTGCAGTTATAGCTGAGGAGAACAGGAAAAGAAAAGCAGTTAAAAAGCTATTCGAATGTTAACATCATTTTACATGACATTAGTGTAGAGGTAGGGAGGATTCTGGAGGACACCATGTAAAATTTGGGAGTTATAGGAGGTCCGGGGACTGAGTTTGCAAAACAAAGCTTTTCTGTCACAGTGGCTATAGCCTCAAATAGCTGACATTTTCAAATGAAACTGCATCATGGAATGAGTGTGTGTCAAGGGGCAATGGGAGAGGTAGGGGAGGTGAGGAGTCCTTGGTAGAAGTGTGGGGAGCTGGTAGGGAGTGGGGGGACACTCGATTTGGTTTATGGGGGGCAGGGATGGATTTTTTTGCATGATATTTTTTCCAGATAACCGCGGTTATATAGGAATACAGATAGTATGACTGGTTTTGTGTCAATTCCATTTCAGCGGCTATAGATTTTGGGGGGTTTGTGTTTTATTTCTTTTAAAAAGTAATGTTTATAGGTATAGTGATTTTGGTGCTGAAAAGGCCATGGTCAGTGACACAGTAGATATTTGGGAGTCTTATTTATTTTGGATTTGTGTTTCCAGACTTTCTTACATGTGAGACTGTGGAGAAAAAAAGAAGAAAACTGTACAAAAAAAAACTCAATACAAAAAGGAGTGTGGTTCTTAAAATGAGAAGTCTTAGAAAAGAAATATAATGAAGTAAAATGAATACCTGTTTATTTACATGTATACATATATATGAAATCAAATATATCATTTTGAAAAATAAATAGTTAGTGGCTTCAGCCACCCTGCTCTAGTTTTAGCTGCCCTATCCAATTTATTGTAGCCTGTGTATTCTCACCGATGTTACTATGTCTTGTGAAATTGTGACTTAAAGGGGTGTGATTGGTGTATTCAGGATCGTGCCTAGCTACAGCAGCAGCTGATGTATTTACCCGCAGCTATCAATGTTCCATTCAAACATTGTATATCACAGCAGGGTTTGTAAGCCACGGGTATGTACCCGCAGTTAGAACTGTTTGTATTTTGGTACAGTGATCATAATATTTTACACATATTTTTACATGTCTTTTTTTGGATATTCTCAACTCAAGGCATGTGTGATTTAAATTTGAAACCTTTGCAATATGTGTTTTTCAATTAATGTAAAACAAATTATGTGTACCCACAGCTATTGCTGTCCTCTCATTGTAATATAGAATTCTTTTTTTTTTGTTTTTTTATGTATTGTGATATAGTTTAATTTATAAACTTTACACAAAATATAAAATACATGTTATATATTTGTAGCAAAAGAGAAATTCTTATAAAAAATATTTAAAATGGAGATAGGAATAAAGATATAAAAAACAATAATCAGAAACCTTATATAATAAATATATATCTTCTAAATCTGTATATAACAATTACAAAAATACAGATTATTCGGTTAAAACTATTACTTAAAATGTTATGTCCAATTTGTCTTCAATCCTCAACCATATGCCATATAAAGCAGTCAGCAGGCGCAAACTGTTTGTGTTAACACAATGGTTCCAAAACAGGTCGTTCTTGATATACTCATTGTTATGGACAAAACTTTCCAGCAAAGGAATAAAAGTACTGGCCATCTCAGAGCATTCCGTCAAAAGGTGCTTTGCAGACTCTAAATGATCTTGGATTTTACATAGTCGGCATATTCGGAACATAGCAGCCATCTTAGTTTGTCTTCCTGTAACCATTCTTGTAGGAAGTTGTTCCAATCTAAGTAGCAAAATGAATCGTCTTAATCTAGGTGATGGGCAAATGTTCAAATACCTCTGAGGTTTCTTAAAATCATATAACCTATATTGCACAAACTTATAGCTGCGCAGACTCCTCAGATGGTCAAAGTTCTCGGTCCAATCCCATAGTTCTATCTGTTTACAGAGAGCCCTTTGAGCTTTATCTGAATACTCTCCCCCTCTCTCTTGCCACCCAATATCAGAATACAATTTTATCATCTGCTCAATAGTTGGAATACTCTTGTTCTCCCTGTTCATTTCTTGATACACAGCAGATAGTAAGCCATTCCTGGTACCGCGAGTCATTTTTAGATATAATGAAGCACGCTTCTTTAATACTAACCCTTTAAGAGATATATAGAATTCAATAGACACATCTATAGAATTTGACTAATTTAAGTAATAACATTTTCGTTTTGTTTACTTGTCTTTCTGCATGTTCTACAAAGTAGTGTTTAGAAGGAGTGTGGTTATAACGACAAAGCTGTTCTCACTAGCAGCTTTCTTCAGGCCAGTAGGACGTCATGTATTTTGGAGGCTTACGTTGCCGTGGTTATAATGCCCCCCTCTGTATCTATGGCTCTGCATGTGTTGTATAGCAATGTGAGATTAGTTGAATCGAGATATATTATGAAACATGTTGCTGTATTGGAGGGTGGTGTTTACTATGCATTGTACTGAGAGTGAAACTGTGTCATTAGCAGTTCTGAGGTTGAAGAGTGCACATTTGATATTTGAGTGGATATTTGTGGAACATTTTTATAGGTTGAACAATTGATAGAAATACTTAAGAAGACGCTGCAAACTCTTGGTCCAGAATCTTTTTCAGAGGATTGCAGAGGAATATGTAATTTTGACTTAACCTGAAACAGTGATGTGGAAGAAATTGGGGAATATTTTGGTTAACTTCATTGTTTTGGTTTCAGGATGGCGGTGTGGGAAGATTAGCAGGATGTATGATTTATGGAGAGCAATTTGTTGCACGGAGTAGATGATATTTTATGTTTGGGAAAAGACATTTAATGCACCATTTAAGGAAAGTGCACAGAGACACATTGATTTTGTTTTTGAAATATTCACATAGACCTCATCAGGGAATTGAAACATTGTCTGAATAAAATAAGTATAACATGAAAGCAGTACTGTGAATGTGCTGAAATACTACACTGAGTGTACCCCAAAACAGTCCTTTTAAGGATCATCTATTGCATAAGTATGTATATACCCATGTTACTCACTTTGTCAATTATCTTCATGTAGCCGCTGCTATGCAAAAAATCCAATGTACTCTAGCTGCAGTTATACTGAAGAATGTTTTTGGATGTTTCATAATTGTTTTGTGTATTTAGATGTGATAAGTATTCCATAAAAGGTTTCTATGTCACTTTACTGACGGTCGTGTATTCAATGTTTTTTTTTTATCAACAAAAAATCCATTAAAAAACTCATTGATTTTTTAATGTTTTTATTTTGGGGGGACCAAACCTCCCATTTCCCTATATTGGGAACCCAACCCCAAACCCCTACTGAGCATTTTATACCCTTATCCACCCCATCAACATTTCAAAAATATTTTTCAATGGATTTGTGTCTGCAAAAAATCCATCAAAAAATGACTGTTGGCAAAAGAATGGTATATGCTTAAAAGGACTGTCTTGGGGCACACCAAGTGCAGTATTTTAGCACAGAGTACTGATTTTATGTTATGTTGGAATACTTCATTACCTTCCTCTGTTAGGTGTACTCAATCATGTCCACACAAATAGTTTCTGCAGAACTGGATGTTGTTGTTTAAAATCCATAATTGGGTGTGGTCTGTCATGAAGGCTGAATCTACTTTATTAACATTTCTCAGCGATTATTCAATTTTGCCATTACATCTGGTGGCCCATATCCATTTTTGCTTCCGAGTCAGATTGCAAAAGATCAAGATGGTGTCAGAAAAATGTTCCATTAATGTCTACAATTCATCAAAGCAAGGTATATGCCTCATACATTACCCAAATTATTGCCTCTACAATGATTTAGTTTGATGGCTGGCAGCCCTGTACTTCTCAGTCTGAACAATTTTGGAAATGCTTGGTTCCAACGCATTGACTGCAGTTCAAATCATTTAATTGTAAAATCACTCAAACCTAGGTCCATGTTAATATTTAGTTTCTTACAAAAAGCCATCAACCAAAATAACAAACTGTCTCTGATAATCCACATGCTTTTAAAACCAGCCATGATATCTGCAGTCTTTCTCTGTTTTCAGGAAAATCATCCCAGTTTGAATTTCTACTAAGTTGTAAGGAGGCTAGGGTATGTATGATGTGTTTGTTATGGTGTTTGTTAATATCGTCATCTTTTTGTGGTTTCAATTTTGCAAAGTATAAAAGGCACCATATTGTGCAGTTGTGTGGTTTTGATTGTAGAAGTCACTATGCACAATACATTCGTTCTTTGTGTCTGATGCATCCTTTACCTGTTTTTGTACCTCATCCACCCTACCTAACTCAAATCTTCTGTATCCTAACTACTATGTCTACCTTCTTTATCATCATCCACTTTAAATAACTCCATGAGCAATCATTTATTGTGTTGACACCTTCAAAATAGTATTGAATTACTACTGTCTTTCTTATCATTTATATTCCATACTCATATTTTTCTTTAAAGAAATAAAGAATTTGTATAGCCGGAGCTATAAAAAAGGGGTTCAATTGGTGTATTGAGGACCATGCCTAGCAACAGCAAAGACTGGGGGGTTAACCCGCAGCTATCCAGCACTGGGCTGTTGCTCAATGTTGCTGCCCAGGGGTAAAAGTGGCATCCTGTGCAGCCGCAGCTATACACCAGCAAATGGCACGTAGAGTGTATGTGGACGTGTGGTAGACCAGCTACGAGAGATGCTGGGCATGGATAAAATAAAAAAAATCAGTGAATTTAATTGTTTGTTTTTGGTTGTTGTTATTTCTGTAGCTGTCTGCGATAGGTTATGGTGAAAATGTGTTCTCCATTTTAGTTATTTTCTTAGTACATAGTCCTCTTTTTGTAGTATTCATTTTTGAAAGAATAAAAAAAACATTTTCTGCAGTTTTATCCTTTTCATTCCAGAACTCACAATGTGCACATGGCAAGATTGTGGCTGATGTCAAAGTAAGTGTTGATATATATTTACATATGTGAAGTTTTTTTGCACTGATGTGTGTGTTAGTTATATTAACCACTGCTATCAGATGGTGTTCATTGTCATTTTGTTCATCTGCTCTGATTCTGTGGCAAGTACTTTTTAATGTATTTTGTAACTTTCACTAACATGGACTTGGAACAATAGATGTGTCAATCAATGGCATTTATATGCAGGCACCTTGTTTTTGTAGTCATGTTAGTGAGCTTGAAGGTTTATTTGTTTTCAGTTTACATTTTTTTAGTCAGTTTTTTTTTTGTATTTTCTTGTGGTGTTTTTTTTAGTATCTGTTGAAAGAAAGTTGGATTCTTTGCATTTATTTTCTAATTGGGTCTTTATTGTTTTTATGGTGGGCAGGTGCTGAAAGGATTCAACTACACAAGGTGCTTTGTGGCTACTGAAGAAGTTATTCAGTTAACTCCATTGAAAGGTTAACTTGCATTCAAAATGTAGGAGTGGATGAATATAAGCAGAAGAAATAACTGGTCAAGGGAAAAGTGGATCAGGTAAAACATAGATGTACATCTGTTGCAATCTTATGTTGTTGCATCTTTCGTGGCAATCAAATTATGCCTTTTGGGACATGATATTTTCTTAACAGATAAATTGGTTGCTGGTAGTTTAGCAAGAGGTGGAATTGAAGTTGTACCCGCTAAATTGGAGGGTTGACTATTTGTTGAACTTTTCCCACTGGTGGATGGACTTGCTGGATGAGGTGCTGATTGTGATGTAATGCATGATGCACTTGAATTTTCATTTTGTGGTGCTCATGTGATTTCCGAAATGCATCGTTCTCATCATCCCAGTAAACTTGCACCAGATGTTTTTAGCACTTAAATTCGTGAGCTTTGATTTTTATCAAACCTACCCAATCCTGTTTTGTTTTCTAAGTTTACTTAACCTACCCCATACACTCTACTGCAATTCCTTATCATAATATCCATTGTTTGTTCTCACCCATTTTATATATATATATATATATATATATATATATATATATATATATATATATATATATATATATATATATATATATTCAGTGAAAAAACTTTGTTAAAGGGACGTTATGGTTAAGTTGCGCTACTAAAAACCTATGAAATTCAGTAAAAAAACATTGTTAAAGGGACGTTATGGTTAAGTTGCGCTACTAAAAACCTATAAAATTCAGTGAAAAAACTTTGTTAAAGGGACGTTATGGTTCAAAGTAAAACCGAAAAACCCCTGAAATTCGGCAGTTTTGGTAACATAAGCAACCATAACTCGCGCCACCGTGCACTGCTAACACTAACACCCAGGACATCAAAGATGACATCACAAATGTCATTGATGACATCACTGATGCGCACTATCACCGCCGAATTGATCCCCTGTCGTTTAGAGGGCTCTGAAAAAGGCAGACGACACAGGGTGGGTTAATAGAAATAATTTAACCGGTCCATAGGCGGTCAAGCGCTCTACTAGTTGTACCACTTCAATGTAGCCTGTTAAGTGGCACAGCGAGTACAACGCTCGCTTTGACATCCGTGCACAGCTTGCTAACGCAAGTTCGAATCCAGGCAAGGCCAAACTCAGCCTTTCATCCTTCCGTGGTCGATAAATGAGCGCCACACACCGTGGTTAATAATAAGCACCGCTTAGATACCTCACGGTTCTTAGCGCTATATGAATGGGAAAATATTATTTATTGCACTATCTTCGATAGCAAATAGTTTCACGCCCTAATAAATAAAATGATGATTTTTAATGAAGATCGGCTGGTGAGACTAATTTATGTTTTTTAAAACAGGTATGTGGCCCCATTTTGCCTATGTCACGATTTACAGACTCCAGCGGATGGGGTCTTCAACTGCCAGGTGCAGGTCCAAATATGCAACTTCATGACCCTCACCATTTTATGGGACAATCGCCAAGGACCAATATGCCCTTACGCAGTACTAGCGGCTACAAACAACATACCAAACCAATAGGGTGGTCTAATGGCTCGTTGTTGGAGCAACCTTCCGATTATCAGAGCGACCATTTACTGCTTTTATCATAAACCAACAGCCACTCTACCGCAAAGGAACAACGCGTGGCTCAAAATAAACTTGTGCTGATCGACAGCAGAGACAATAGCAAATCGCTGAATATTCACTAAACATTTCATGTGAAATAAATGTACTTTACCAAATGTACAATCCTGCTGTTTACTTTTAAACCACAGTTTCATATTCCGAATTGTGGCGCACTGAGTTGTAAGCTGATCTAACACCCTCTGTACCGCAAAGGAACATCGCGTGCCTCAACATGAACTTTTGCGGATCGACAACAAAGACAAATGCAAATTGCTGAATATTCTCTAAACATTTGATGTCAAATAAATGTACTTTACAAAATTTACAATCTTGCTGTTTGCTTTTAAATCACTGTTTCATATTCAAAATTGTGGCACGCTGTGTTGTGACATAATATGTGTTGTCTTCCGGGTTCTGTGTAAAGTCACTTAGGACTGCAGAGAACTGGGCGCGTTTCATGACGCACCCTGTAACGTCACGGAGAGAGGCAGGGAATATGAATGCTTTGATAATATCAGGCTTAGGGGCGGGAGATATGATTTAGTGTTGCAAAAGCAAGTCAGCCAGGTCAATAGCGCCAGTCATAGGATTATCACATAATGTCGGTGCACAGCAGCCGGATTTATCGTTTATTTAGTGGACAAAAAGTCGGTTGACGCCCATAGGAAATTGTACTATTAGCGGACAAAAGGAGTGGTCTTAAAACACTTTCACCCTGACAACGAACAATACAAACAACGTTCTCAGAACACCCCCATTTTGTGTAATTGCAACCATTTCAGGACACCGCGAGTGTTCTTAGAACACATTCAACTAGACAGATTACAATACGGACAGCGTCCTGAGGACACCCCCAGTTTGTGTATTTACGAACAATTAAGTATGCTGCGAATGTTCATAGCTCATTTTTACCTTCCTTGCGAACAAAAATGACACATACTCTGTCCTCTAAACACCCCACCATTTAGTTTATTTACAAAATGTCAGAACAGCCGTGTTCTCCGCGGAAAAGTCGAACGCAACAAAAACGTCTAGCACATAAAAAAACAAAACATTGAACCTATCTCATACTCCCCCACCCTCCCCAAACACTCTTACACACCAACACACGGCACTAAATACAATTTTTTATCCACGTTTCACCGCGCTGTACGCAGTCGACGGCGAATACAAGATTGCGGGCGCCACAGAAAATCTGACGCGCTCCACGCCCCTCGCCGTCCAATCAGCGAACACGTCACATGTCCGCGGACATGACACAAGGCCATGGGCCAATCAGGGTGCTGTCCACGGAGCGAACAGGGAAGTCCGTCCGCGAAGCGAACACAGATATCACTAATTTTTTTGCCTTACGTTTTGGTAATTTTATAAAAAACTACTGGAATGATTTACACCAAATTTGCAAAAGCACGCTTTCGGGACCAAGCTCCCGCTCCTGCCGCAAATTTGGTATGAATCCGTCCAGCGGTTTGGCCTGTGTTTTTTTCCATTATGTCTATTGGAAAAAACAAAAGTTGTGGGACCCCCCTTATAACTTTGCCCCCCCTAGACCAAACCTCTCCAAACTTTGCAAAAAAGTCCAGAGTGGGCCATATACCTTTTTTGCAAAGTTTGGTGAGGATTCGTCCAGAGGGAGCGAAGTTATAACCCACCCAAAAAATGCTCTTCCTACGGAAACACCAACTTAACCATAACTACATGTAATATATATATATATATATATGTTCATTTATCATAGTAACAGTTTTTAAAGTTTTATTGTACCCCTATTAATGATGGCAATGTACATTATGTTTGGAGATAGTCATTTCTCAATGGGCCAGTTTGGCATCTCACAGGACAAGCCATTTGCGGCATAGGCATTACTCCCATAATTGAAACTTTTGGAGCAATTAAAAGTGGAACAGGTGGAATTGACAATGCTGCAGAATTTCAGGGTTTGTTCACTGTCAGTGGCATCCCACAGAAACTGGATGCTTCCAAGCTATGAAATGGAACATTTGAAGGCCCACGTCTTAATATCTTACATAGGATTTTGTCAATTTTTGTTTTCATCAGTGTTCTTTTATCTTGAAATATTTCCAACTATCTGAAGCAAGTCTTCTTGGAGGTTGTTTTTTTGTGAGGTGAAAAAGAAGATGCTAAAAGAAATGAAAAATATACTTTTTAAAGTACTAGTGTTTCTACCTGTGTACATTTACAGGATAATTCATAGATTTCAGCGCAGAGGCAGCGCACGCAAGCAGCGCAGAGAGGTAGGGTGAGCCAGCGTGCGCCAGCCGTGTGCGCCAAACAGCATTCTGGCGCACTGCGTATTTATGGAATATCAAAGGCATTTTGAATGCTGGCGCAGAGAACATCCCGCAGTGCCAGTTACACCCCAAGAACGCCCCTTGTGCAAGGACAAGGCATTGAAATCCCCAATGCAGCGCAAAGGGCTGTGCTAACCCTGCACTAGTCCACAGGACCGGTACAGTGCATTTGGGGGGTGCGTGGCAAGTGTCACACGCGATAGGCCTTGTGCGAGCGGGGTACGTTTATTCTGAGGGTTGCGCGGGACGTATGACACGTGATTTCGCTGGGCGAGCGGGGTACGTGTATTTTGAGGAGTGCGCTGGGAGAATCACATGCGATAGGCCTGGTGCGAACAGGGTACGTGTATTCTGAGGGGTGCGTGGGACATATCACACGCGATTTCGCTGGGCAAGCGAGGTACGTGTATTCTGAGGGGAGCGCGGGGAGAATCACACATGGCATGCCTTGGACGAACGGGGTACGTGTATTCTGAGGCGTGCTTGGGACCTTTTACACGCGATAGGCCTTGTGCGAGCGGGGTACGTGTACTTCGGGGGTGCACGTGAAGTAGCACATGCGATAGGCCCTGTGCGAGCGGGGTACGTGTATTTCAGGGGTGCGCGTGAAGTAGCACACACAATAGGCCCTGTGTGAGCGGGTTACATGTATTCTGAGGGTTGCGCGGGACCCTTTACATGCGATAGGCCTTGTGCGAGTGGGGTACGTGTATTTCGGGGGTGCGCGTGAAGTAGCACACGCGATAGGCCCTGTGCGAGCGGGGTATGTGTATTGTGAGGGGTGTGCGGGACCCTTTACACGCGATAGGCCTTGTGCGAGCGGGGTATGTGTATTT
This sequence comes from Ambystoma mexicanum, assembly GCF_040938575.1. Classification (NCBI taxonomy): domain Eukaryota; kingdom Metazoa; phylum Chordata; class Amphibia; order Caudata; family Ambystomatidae; genus Ambystoma; species Ambystoma mexicanum. The sequence goes on along the minus strand of NC_090935.1, from coordinate 1,076,591,930 downwards.
CGGGGGTGCGTGTGAAGTAGCACACGTGATAGGCCCTGTGCGAGCGGGCTATGTATATTTTGGGGGTGCGCATGAAGTAGCACATGCGTTAGGCCCTGTGCGAGCGGGGTACGTGTATTTTGAGGGGTGCGCGTGAAGTAGCACATGTGTTCGACCCTGTGAGAGCAGGGTATGTGTATTCTGAGGGGTGCGCGGGACCCTTTACACGCGATAGGCCTTGTGCAAGCAGGGTACGTGTATTTCGGTGGTGCACGTGAAGTAGCACATGCAAATGGCCCTGTGCGAGCGGAGTACGTGTATTTCGGGGGTGCGCATGAAGTAGCACACGCGATATGCTGCCAGATCTAGACCTCTTTGAGGCCTGAAAGGAACTACTTTACCTGTGGGACTATTTTTGCCACTCGGGCGTGGTCAGGGAAGGATACATACCTGGTTGGGGAAGGATACATACCTGGGACTTCTTTGGAGGCTATTTAAGCCACGCCCAGACAGCAGCTCACGCTTCGCGTTGCTCTGCTCCTAGCAGCTGGACACTCAACGTGTCTGCTCCTGCATCCTGACTCCAGCCACGCCTGCTTCAGTTCTGGAACACCTAAAAGGAAGAAGAGAGGAAGAGAAGGTGAATAAAGGACATTACCTGATATTGCATGGGATCCAGAGCCAACACGCCGACGATCCTAAAGGGAAAGACATTATTTTAGGATTCCTCGCATTGCTCGTTGCAGCGCTGCGCTCAACTCACCAGTCCACAAGGAATTCCGTACTCCTACGACCATCCGCACGTTCCGCTGCATTCCAGCACCTAGGAAGGAAAAGAGAAGAACAAAAGGTGAGCCAGAGGAGACATTGGGAAAATACTGATTTGCCCGAAGGCTTACCTGGCGATTGGTGGGGGAGAATCCTTCCTCATCTCGGGTCGGCACGCCTTTGGCAGTACCGCGCCCCGGCCCCTATGGGGAAAAAAGAACACGCGCATTAGTGGGTGAACATACAGACATTAGAAAAACCACCCCAACATAAGCTCACCTGAATTATCCACAGCGAATTGTCTTCTCTACGTGGAATCTTCGCTCAGCACCTGCGCTAAAAGACTAAAAGCAGTCCATTGAAAATAAAGGCCAAACAGGAAGGGAGAACAACCCTTGAACTTGATAAGTCATATACTTACGAAAGCGCCTTATTCATCCAAAAAACCAGTGAAGCAACTGGACCTGAATGCCCGTCCGATAACCAGTGAAGTAACTGGATTCTACCGCACCCCTGCACCAGAAGCAGGATGGAGAGCTCGTCATTTCAAATCTTAAGGTGAGAATTAACGGGAAGGTTCAGAGGTGGTTTGAAGAGAGAGTAAAAGGGGAAAGGAGGGGTTCGACTCCTCACTCCGCAGGTGATTAAAATCATTTTCCCCATCTACAGAAAGATCTTCCTACGCATCAGACAGGTGAGGTTTGGGGGTCCGGCCCAGTCGGTGTTCCGAGTCCTGCGCATCACCTTAGAAGAGGCCGCAGCAGCCCAGACCTGGTCAGCGTCTCCGTGGGAGTCAGGTGAGCGTTACAGGTGCACAGGACCCTTTACACATGATATGCCTTGTGTGAGCGGGGTATGTGTATTTCTGGGGTGCGCGTGAAGTAGCACACGCGATAGGCCCTGTGTGAGCGGGGTATGTGTATTTTGGGGGTGCGCATGAAGTAGCACATGTGATAGGCCCTGTGTGAGTGGGGTACATGTATTTTGAGGGGTGCGCAGGACCCTTTACACGCGATAGGCCTTGTGCGAGTGGGCTACGTGTATTCCGGGGGTGCGCATGAAGTAGCACATGCGATAGGCCCTGTGCGAGCGGGCTAAGTGTATTCTGAGGGGAGCGCGGGACCTTTTACACACGATAGGTGTTGTGCGAGTGGGGTACGTTATTTCAGGGGTGCGCGTGAAGTAGCACACGCGATAGGCCCTGTGCGAATGGGTAAGTGTATTTCGGTGTGCACGTGAAGTAGCACACGTGTTTGGCCCTGTGTGAGCGGGGTATGTGTATTCTGAGGGGTGCGCGGGACCCTTTGCATGCGATAGGCCTTGTGCGAGCAGGGTACGTGTATTTCGGGGGTGCGCGTGAAGTAGCACATGTGATAGGCCCTGTGCGAGCGGGGTATGTGTATTTTGGGGGTGCGCGTGAAGTAGCACACAAGATAGGCCCTGTGCGAGCGGGGTACATGTATTTTGAGGGGTGCGCGGACCCTTTACACGCGATAGGCCTTGTGCAAATGGGGTACGTGTATTTCGGGGGTGCGCATGAAGTAGCACATGCGATAGGCCCTGTGCGAGCGGGCTACGTGTATTCTGAGGAGAGCACGGGACCTTTTACACACGATAGGGCTTGTGTGAGTGGGGTACGTTATTTCAGGGGTGCGCATGAAGTAGCACACGCGATAGGCCCTGCGTGAACCGGGTAAGTGTATTTCGGGGGTGCACGTGAAGTAGCACACGTGTTCTGCCCTGTGCAAGCGGGGTACGTGTATTCTGAGGGGTACGCGGGACCCTTTACATGCGATATGCCTTGTGCGAGCAGGGTTGGTGTATTTTGGGGGTGCGCGTGAAGGAGCACATGTGATAGGCCCTGTGCGAACGGGGTATGTGTATTTTGGGGGTGCGCATGAAGTAGCACACGGATAGGCCCTGTGCGAGCGGGGTACATGTATTTTGAGGGGTGCGTGGGGCCCCTTACACGCGATAGGCCTTGTGCGAGTGGGGTATGTGTATTTCGGGGATGCGCGTGAAGTAGCACACACGATAGGCGTTGTGCGAGCAGGGTATGTGTATTTCGGGGGTGCGCATGAAGTAGCACACGTGTTCGACCCTGTGCGAGCGGGGTACATATATTCTGATGGGTGTGCGGGACCATTTACATGCGATAGGCCTTGTGCAAGCGGGGTACGTGTATTTTGGTGGTGCGCGTGAAGTAGCACACAAGATAGGCCCTGTGCGAGCGGGGTACATGTATTTTGAGGGGTGCGCGGACCCTTTACACGCGATAGGCCTTGTGCAAATGGGGTACGTGTATTTCGGGGGTGCGCATGAAGTAGCACATGCGATAGGCCCTGTGCGAGCGGGCTACGTGTATTCTGAGGAGAGCACGGGACCTTTTACACACGATAGGGCTTGTGTGAGTGGGGTACGTTATTTCAGGGGTGCGCATGAAGTAGCACACGCGATAGGCCCTGCGTGAACCGGGTAAGTGTATTTCGGGGGTGCACGTGAAGTAGCACACGTGTTCTGCCCTGTGCAAGCGGGGTACGTGTATTCTGAGGGGTACGCGGGACCCTTTACATGCGATATGCCTTGTGCGAGCAGGGTTGGTGTATTTTGGGGGTGCGCGTGAAGGAGCACATGTGATAGGCCCTGTGCGAACGGGGTATGTGTATTTTGGGGGTGCGCATGAAGTAGCACACGGATAGGCCCTGTGCGAGCGGGGTACATGTATTTTGAGGGGTGCGTGGGGCCCCTTACACGCGATAGGCCTTGTGCGAGTGGGGTATGTGTATTTCGGGGATGCGCGTGAAGTAGCACACACGATAGGCGTTGTGCGAGCAGGGTACGTGTATTTCGGGGGTGCGCATGAAGTAGCACACGTGTTCGACCCTGTGCGAGCGGGGTACATATATTCTGATGGGTGTGCGGGACCATTTACATGCGATAGGCCTTGTGCAAGCGGGGTACGTGTATTTTGGTGGTGCGCGTGAAGTAGCACACACAAATGGGCCTGTGCGAGTGGGGTATGTGTATTTCGGGGGTGCGCGTGAAGTAGCACATGCGATAGGCCCTGTGCGAGCAGGGACCGTGTATGTTGAGGGGTGCGCGGGACCCTTTACACGCGATAGGCCTTGTGCGAGTGGGGTACGTGTATTTCGGGGGTGCGCGTGAAGTAGCACACGTGATAGGCCTTGTGCGAGTGGGGTACGTGTATTCTGAGGGGTGCGTGGGACTTATTACACACGATTTTGCTGTGCCAGCGGGGTACGTGTAGTCCTGGGGTGCCCCAACGCGAATTGGCAGTGTGTGTCCTCCCAGGTGTGCCTTCTCCCTCCTCCCCAGACGCTGCAGGCAGCCCACAACACAGGGCAATACCCTGCACCCCTGGCCATGCCCCGCAGGCAGCCCATCCACCCTGGCCATGCCCCCAGCCAGCCCTCATGTCACCATGCACAAGTGAGCACCGACACATGTCCCCCTGCACTCTCACCCACCCAGCAGTGACAGGCACCTGCCAGCAGGCCCCGACTCATGTTCCTCCACCCACTCACCCACCCAGCAGTGAAAGGCACCTTCCAGCAGGCCCTGACTCATGTCCCCCCACCCACTCACCCACCCAGCAGTGACAGGCACCTGCCAGCAGGCCCCGACTCATGTCCCCCTACCCACTCACCCACCCAGCAGTGACAGGCACCTGCCAGCAGGCCCCGACTCATATTCCCCCACCCACTCACCCACCCACCCGTGTCAGGCACCTGCCAGCAGGCCCCGACTAATATCCCCCCTGACACGTCATGACGATCCGCAATCATGGGCCTTTTGGCCACCTAAATTACACCCCACGCCACCCCAGTCCAAACACACAACCAGGCATTACATCCAGCCCACAATGAAATGCCCATCACATGACACATCCCAAATGGACAGTATGCACATCAACACATTTCCGTCACACCCACACAATGGGTCCATGTGATTGAGCAAACACACATCGTGACATGCATGAAACCAAAGAGAGAATACCAGACATTGAAGTAGGAAATAAAAATGTATTGAAAACAAAAGCAAGGGAAAGAAATAAAACACACAAAAATGGAAATAAATAATGAAAAGATGCCTGTCCAAAATATAAACCAAAAATGCATGATAGCAAAATCCAAATCAATCCAAAAGCACATGTCCAAAGTGTCAGTCCGGCAAAACAAATCCAAAGTGCAAAAACAAGAAAAAACCATTGATCCATGGAAAAAAAGAATAAGAAGCCAAATCCATTGTCGAACTATATTCAAAGTACAAATCCAAGGTCCATGTGCCCAATCATTGAAATGAAACCTATAAAAAAAAACCTACCTAATAAAGAACTATATACAAAAACGTGGGGCATTGTCCAAGCGCCCCAAAATAAATAAAAACAGAAAGGAAACCTAACACTAACTAACTATATACAATGGCGGCGGGCAAGTCCTATGGCTCACTCTGTGATGTCCCGGGCCAGGGCATCATCGAACTCCATGTCGATGTCCCAGAGGCGGGCCTCTGCCCTGGCCCCGAGGTCTCACACGGATGCAGTCATGGCCTGTTCCAACTCCCTGCGAGTTGCCTCGAGGCACTCAGCCTGCCTCAATGCCCGGCGCATGGAGAACTCCGCCCTGACCATGGTGAGCCACGCCTCTTCCACCTGCCGCCGCTCTGCATCTATCTGCTGGCGCAACTGCTGCCACACGGAAGACACTCCCATTCCAGGGTCCTCATGATCTCCGACCGATGCCTGCCCCTCTGATGTTGATGGCCCCGAGCCATCACCGCTCCCACCTTGAGCCTGCTGCTGCTGTCCATGTGCCCTGTCCGATGATGCTGGCACATCCTCCATCTTGCTAGTCTCCAGTTGGTGGGGTCCCCACCCCTGCTGGACCTCCGACTCCCGACTGTGGCAGGGATGGGAGCTCCACCAAGCTGGATGGATTGGTCGGGTCAGGTCCACAGGGGTCCCTGGTGGAATCTGGGCCGGAAGACGGAAGGGAGACGACTGGTGCATAGTCTCCACAGAGGAGGAGAGGGCCACCAGGGTGCTTGACACATGTAGGAACCCTCCGACCAGGGCCCCTCCTAACTGTACCACATTGCCACGCAGCTCTTCGTGATGGTGTGTGTGGTCCCCCCCAGGAAGCACGCAGGTCATCATGAATGCCACGTGTCCGCAACGCAACACCAATCAGGACAGAACCCATACGGTCAGGAGTCTCCTCGTCCGCAGGTAGTGGAGTGCCAGATGACATGGGCCTCCCCCCTACCTGCGGATGGGCCTGGGACGGGGCATCCCTGCTAGTGCATGGTGGTGCAGTCACAGGGTCAGGGGCAGTGACATGCACAGGCCCCTCTGCTGCAACCTGTGCTGCTTCCTGTCCCTGGACTGCACCACTTGCACCAGTGGTACTACCCCCACCAGGCCCCATGTGCGGCTCAGTAGTGGCCTCCTCCTCAACTTATGTAGGGAGGAAGCCCGGTATACAATTGACTAAGGGTGGTTAGCAATGTATACTTTGTCTGTGTCCGGGAGGACAATAATCCAAATATATAAAGAGAGACAAAGCCATAGTGTAGATGCCAGAAATACAGAACAACAAGGATAGGTGTGCTCTGACAAGGGGACCAGTCACAGTTAAAAGATAAGTATAAAGTTTTAATAGTAAATTACAAGGGTAAAAACAACCAATTAAATATTGTGGTCCACAGTACAAAACTTAAGATATACGATAAAAGACGAACTAGAACAGGGGTTACGTGACAAGCTGGATAGCTAGTTAAAAACACTGTATCAACATGAACACAAATGGGTACATATAAGACAAATCGTGTAGGACCCTACTTCAATTAGGATCAATGTGTCAAAAATGTGTAACTCTGGTTATCATACAGAGTGATATCTCGACATGTTTCTGCTTCTCAAGGTAAGTATGGAACATTCATCAGGAGGTACAGTTGTGACAATGTATCAAAGTTACAATTGGAGGGCAACACTTAACAGTGAAAATTTCATAGCATCTGTGAAGTAAAAAAACAGAAAGGCAGAGAGTCAGCTCATAAGTAGCAAATTACATCAGAAAGTATCAAACTTCATGAACAGTGGCATCACAAAAAGAGGGGACAAGTACCTCAATTGATGCCTGTGGGTGCTCTCTACTGAAAGATAGTAGGAGGTAGAAGACCACTGGGTCAATCCTACAAAAGATAGAAATATCTATTTAAGCGCCATAGGTAGCTTAAAGAGAAGCAGAAGATGTACCCACAACATAGCAAGTGGAGAGACAGACATGCAGACGAAGTACTCTGCACGGTAGGAGTCAAAAAGACTATCTAAATGTGGAACTAGGGGTGGCCTGTAAGGGTGAGGCAGCAAGCATGCTGGTAACCCCAGAAGAACTACACCAGGGACAACGTGCAGTGAGAAATCTCTCAAGGGTAACATAAGCCCAGATAGAAGATGGAGGGGAAGGCACGGGATCGCAGAATGGTGGGTAACCCGTGTCTACAGGTGGGGGGGTAGAGTGAAAGTGTGTGTATAGCGGTCACTAAATATCACCCCAACCAAGATGACAACCTCACCCAGCGACAGGTTGCCGTGGGATGCGCTCAACACAATCATAATCATACCTGCGGTCTGCCGGGCCTCGAAAGGTCCAAAGGTAGAGCAGGCAAGGCGGCTCAAATCGAAGGGTAATTTTCGTATAGCACTAAAAGGAGAAATAGAGTAGGCCGATCAAATAGTACCTGGCCATTCGTCAATATTCAGAGAATACCGTGATCGCGTGTGTTTGGAAAAGCTGCTTACCCAGTGCTGAAAAAGTCCGCAGGGGGAAGAATGCTCCGTGTAAATCGGGACTGACTCCGCGAGTGAATCAGCAGGCAGTGCTGAGAAAGTCCGCAGGGGGAAGAGTGCTCCGTGTAAATTGGGACTGACTCCGCGAGTGAATCAGAAGGCTCAACGCGGCCGATGCAGAGCAGGTAGTCATAGTAACTAGGAAGTCCTATTACTATGTTTGGTTAACATCGGGCGAGTGCAAGGGTAAAACACGGTCGCCATCTTAGAATAGCGGGTGATTGCCTGGAACACAGATATCCAATGTAACACTGTGGCGACAGGGGGAGAATCGACAAAAGATAAGACACCCTGTCCGCACTCATAATAAAGAAGAGCCCAAAGTAGTGCACAGAGAGGCCGGATGACTACAGAATAGAAAGTACAGAGAGGTACTGAAATAACCTAAACAACCGGGAAGTGGGATAAACCGGTGAGCAGCGTGGAACCGGTCATAAAGAAGGAGAGAGACAGAGACATGGGAATGGCTAGATATTGTGCCACTGAATAGATTCATTGAGACCCTGTAGATCACTGTCCAAAGTGTATATCATTTTCTGCTCCATCTTCAACAGTTTCTTCTTGCGTGTTGCATAGTTAGTCCCTTTCAGGGCCATTAGTATAGTCCATTTAAAATCCTCATGGTTATGCTTGAGCAGGTTGAAATGTTTCACCATGGGAGCATTTTCAGTTCTATTCTTCAAGCAGCTCCGATGTTCCATAATTCGGGTTTTAGCTTTGCGGGTGGTCTTGCCCACATAACGCAGGCCACACATACAAGTAATCAGATAAACCACAAATTCAGTATTACAATTCGTCAGATTCTTTTGGGTCCAGAGCTTTGAAAGGCCAACATCAATAACTTTAGTTTTGGAAGTTAATTTGCAGACACCACACGAGCCACAGGGGTAATGCCCGGTGGCTTCAGGCAGACCCCATAGAGTAGTTAATCTAGGTTCAGGGATGTTGAGACATTTGAGTTTGCTGTTGCTAATTCTATTGCCTATAGTGGTGCTCCTTTTATACGCAAAGATAGGCAATGCCATCGCTTGGGTACTGGTTTTAAAGATTTTCCAATTTTTCTTGATAATGTTGGTGATTTCAAAACTCTGGTCAGTAAAAGTGTTGACACAAACAATGCGATCATCTTTAGGTTTGACAGGTTTGGGTTCAAGTAAAGCTTCACGATTGTTGTTAAAGGCCCTTTCTTTTTGTCGATTTTTTCACCAATTTTTTAGGGTAGCCTCTTTGTCTAAGTTTTTTACTGTGAGTAGTAGCCTCAGTCTTGTATGTTTCTTTACCAGAGCTGTTCCTCTTGAGGCGTAAAAACTGGCCAAATGGAAGGTTATCACGTAAGTGTTTAATGTGGTGGCTAGAGTAATCCAGAAGAGAATTTTTGTCAGTAGGCTTGTGGTACGGTTTGATTTTGAGGACCCCGTTAACATGAAAAATAGTGAGGTCTAAAAAATTGGTAGATTTGTTACTTGCAGTCATGGTGAACTGCAGGTGTGGGTTGAGATTATTAAGTGTAGACCACCAAGCTGGATGGGTCTACACCGTCTTCCGCCATTGCAAGCCTCTGTGGGGGCTCACCCGGCCCTTCCAGTGCAGCCGTAGTGGCAGACGTGGCACCAGACCCCTCACTCCCGGATGATGGCAATTCCTGGGAGGGTGGCTGGGCCTTGCGTCGCCGCCCAGTGGAGGCATCCCCGCCACTTTGTTCCACAGCGCCGTCTCCATCCTCTTCTTCATTCAACGCTGCGTACAGGAAGACATAGAACACAAGCATCAGGGTACTGTACAATAGTCCCCTAGACAGGAAACAATAGAACCTGAGTGGCACTGTCAAACGTCACTTCCATCCTGTCCCTCCACAACACATGGGTCAATGCAGGCAACACACATGCAGAAACAGGCACGTTGCATGCAATCAGCATCCATGTACAAGGGCCTCTATTGACATAAATGTTGGCTTCAAACCCACATGTATCATGGCTCATACTGATCCCATGCACACACATCACCGGAGGGTCATGCGTCAGGGCTCGTATACCACAGACACAGTGGATACAAGGATGACTAGACTGAATAAGTGAATCAACATATCGTCATGGACATGTGTCATGCATCCATGGCGTTTCAAAGTCACACAAACGCTACTCAAACACACAGACATGTACACCATAAATGTCCATGACAGCAGCACCCATCTCTCACACCCCATCCATGTCCAAGAACAGAGACAGGCATGCATTCATGTGTGCATTCTGCATGCTGCTCCCCATGTTAGATTGGAAGACATCCACCATCCATGTGGTTCACACATGACTGGGCTCACATGCTGCATCATGATGTCCATACACACACACACATCCATACATGGCCTATGTCACACATACAGGCAATTAGCTGACTACCTGCACACTGCAACATGCCCACTTACCGCTCAACTCTAGACGAGTCTGCCTCTGAAGTATCTGGACGTGGAGCGCTGGGCTTATGCGTTCCAGGACCCCAGGACCCTCATCTGGATGTTGCTCAGGCTGACCCGGCACCCCTCTGCATCCTGGACCTGAAGTCCTCCCAGCGCTTCCGGATGTGTTTGATGTCGCGGGTTGCCACCCCCTCCGCATTGATGGCAACCACAACGTCCTCCCAGATCCTCTCCCGTCCTTCCTTGTTGGCGCGCGATAGTGTGAAGAGGGTATCATAATGCCCCAGAACTTGCTCCACCAGGGTACCAACTCCCTTATCAGTGAAGCTGGTAGCCCTCTGCCTCTCTGGCTGGGGGTCGCCAGTGGTCTCGGATGGTGTTTGCTCCGACATGGCGACCCCCGAGGCAGGTGTGGGTGGGCAACTGGGTCCTGGGGCTGGGCTGTGGAGTGATGGTATCCCAGTCGGGAGCCTTCTGTTCCAGCAGGGGTGCACACAGAAACTGGGTGCTCGGGGCTCTGGGGGGCAGGAAAATGGCCTTTTGGGCAGTGGCGTGGTCTCCCGTGTGTTGTTGCGTGGCCAGCTTGATATGGAGTGATTTGGCATGTGAAAAAACTGCACGCCAGTGTGTAATTCGAGGAAAGGCCCTTAGCGCGTAAGGGCATCTGTGACGTAACGCGCATGGGCGTTTCACTCAACACGGGTGCATAGTGAATCAGCACGTGAAAAAACAACACGTCAGCGTGTAATTCGAGGAAAGGCTCTTAGCGCGTACGCGCATAGGTGACGTTGCACGTGTGGGCTTGCTCAAAAGGCACGCGTATGACGCCATTTTCTCGTACGTGTTTTTTATGGAGAGCGAGCGGGTGATTCTTGTACTTCTTGTTGGTTCACATGCGATTACTTCACAACGGTTCCAGTTCGTACTCCCTGTTTACTCAGACAGCGTTCAATTCTTCTTTTTGCGGGGGTGTTGCCAACGTGCACACGTGCACACGTGCATCTTTTTAACGTTCTTTTCCCAGGCAGACGGTGAGTCGTGCACATATTTTCCAACTGTGCCCCGTGTGTCGCGTACCCCTTCAGAGGTCATTGTAGGCTGCGTGTATCACGCATACGCTTATTTTTGTGTTTCTGGGTGCCACAGCGTAGTGCGGGTTCATTTTTCCACACACGTGGTCTACCAGCGGTTGTGTGCACGTTTAATATTGTTTTCGGGGTGCCTGTGCATTGCGTGACCCGCCATCTTCCCCCAGTTGTCACAAACAGCCTTGCTAGAGCACTAGGGTACAAATTCCATCTAGTACCCTACCCCTTTCACCCCAATTGCCCAGGACAATTGTTTACTGCAACTCCCATACGCACAACAACATCAGTGCCATGGTTGGGAGGCGACCAAGCAGTAAGGGAGGCAAAGGTGGCCGAGCTCAAAGAGGTGGGTGCGGTAGAGGACATGGGCAGGATGTGCAGGGTGGCCCAAGAGGCCAGTGTGTGGAGGACCAATCGGGGACACCTATGCCCCCCTAACCCCCCAATGGTTGGGGGAAATGTAGCAGACACCATCTCAGCTCTTGTTAAACCGGCCCATATTGTCAACTGAACCGGCACAGGATGACTCCCAGGCTGACTTCCGTGTCACCAAGTCTAAGCCATGTGTGGTGGTGAAAGTTGCTGTCACCAGGCCACGTGGATCTGGGGCAGCAATGTCATCGGCTGTCCCATGTAGTCAGGGTGAGGAGGCTGCAGGGGCAGCTGCAGCTCAATCCACCCCAGCTCCGAGTCTCCCAGCCGGGACAGTGTCAGTCCAAGTCCATCACACCGGGGTTGGTCCTGCCAACATCACCCTGCAGCCAATGCCTGCAGTGAGACCTTTGGTCATTGTGCCTTTGGAAACTTCCAGTGCCCAGTCCACCTGCACTTCTGCCCCTACCAACCAGAGCGGTGTAAGCCACTCAGGGTCTGCACCACCTTCCTAGAAGAAGAAGGGTGCTCTTGCAGTACAGGCTGGGACCCCAGACACGGCTACACACTCCGGCATGTCAAGGAAGCCTAGTTTCAATGAGGCCGAACTAGATGCACTTGTGGCCTATGTGTTGGCACATAGCCGCGAAATGGTGGTGACTGCAGGGTGCAAGATTACACCTGCTCAACATAGGGCCCACTGGCAGACCATTGCGGACCGCATTAGTTCCCTTGGATTCGTGAAGCGCACAGCTGATGATTGCTCTAAGCGGTGGAATGACCTGAAACGCAGAGCAAAGAACATGCTGGCTTCCAATCATGCCTCTACTCTGGTGACTGGCAGTGGGTCTCCACCAGAGGACGACCAACTCACTGAACATGAGTCTGTCACTGGAGGCTTCATCACAGAGGATCAGATCCGAGGCATGGGAGAACCATCAGATCTTGAAGCATTGTCCGGTGAGTGCCCATGCATGTGTGTGAAATCCATGTGTATGTTGCTTGGGTGATGTGTTCTGATTGAGTGCCAGGTGAGGCTGTGTAGTCATGACTGGTATGGGTCACCCATGTGGTCCCTCCAAACCATTCCCCAGCTTGGGTTTGGGTATGACAGTATCCCTTCTGACCACAGTTGCCAATTTGCACCAGATTACTGCAGTTGCCCTTCAACTGTCATCTTGCAACAACATTGTTCAAAATGTTTTCCTGTTCATTCAGCCTGATTGTTTTAATCTTTGCCATTTTTACCACACATTTTTTGCCATACTGCCACAAATGTAACATAATCCTGTCATACATTACACCCCACAATGGCCCACATGTATTACCTTGTTATGGGAATGATTTAACCATTCAAGCTGATTGAGTAATGTGCACCTACACATGGCCTGCACACAATCATTTTTGGACCCCGTTTGAATGTTGAACATGACTGTTGTCTTCTGTCATGTTGAAGTGACCAACCATTGATGTATCCATCTGAGTGCCATCACTGCATCAGTGAACACTGGATGTGTTGCAGCGTGTGGCACATGCGTGTTTTGTCACACTTTTTTGCATGTTTTATCTCATGTTGTCCATCTCACATGGATGGGTGACAGCACTTATTTCCTACCATATGGCTGTACTTGTCAAATGTACGATGGCTATGCTACGTGCCATCTTTGTGCTGGCATGTGTCATGTATGTGTATTGGACATGCCACTCACAGGCTAATGTGTGATGCCAGTGCTATCCAGCATGCAAAACATGTGTTTCTTTTCCATCTTGGAGTCCTCAGTGTCTGCGTTTTGCCTCCCCTTCCAACTCATTGACAGTGCATGCATTCCAGGGTTATTGTCATGTGGGACATGTGTTATTTATGTACTGGGTCTCTGCCTCTTCAGGCCTATGTGTGTGTGCAATGGTGCTCATGCCTGTTTCCATTTGTTATCTTTCATGTTTTGCAGGTGATGAGGCACTTTATGCTGTTGAGGAGGAGGAGATGGTGCAGACCAAGGAGGAATCACAGCCACAACCGGGCACCAGTGGAGGACGTGAGGTGGTGGTGGGTGAAAACCCATTTCTCCTACAGACCATGCTGTCCACGGGTGTCTCTGGGTACACCTCCGGGACCTCTATGAATCAGGTGCTGAATCGGACATTGAGACATATGTGCCATTGCAGGTGAGTGTTTCTGGCAGGGATGCTGTTCTTTCCAACCCACCTGCACCGAGGGTATTTCAGTGTTGGAAAGTCCACCTGTGGCGGTTACAGATGCAGGGTCACATTCCACAATAGTTGCTCTTGTTCCTCGGCCAGCAGATCAAAAGAGGAATGCAGTGTCATGATGCCCGCTCCCGGGGAGCCGGTTCAAGTCCGGCGTCCCCGAAAGCGGACATCCAGTCCCCAAGGAAGGACCCAGCAACCCCATATTGGGGCCCTTTGGACAGTGTCCTGGCGCCTATGACGCCAGGCTCATAAAAGACATCAGTCCTGGCGCCATAGGCGCCAGGCTCATTATGGGAATGCTTGAGTGCACTTACCTGATGCAGACCATGCTGCAGGATCCCGGCCTCCTTGAGGCCTGAAAGGAACTACTTTACCTGTGGGACTAATTTGCCACCCGGGTGTGGTCGGGGAAGGATACATACCTGATTGGAGGAAGGATACATACCTGGAACTTCTTCCAAGGCTATTTAAACCCCACCCGAACAGCTACACGTGCTTCGCGTTGTTCTGCATCTAGCAGCTGGACGCTCACCGTGTCTGCTCCTGCATCCTGACTTCTGCCACACCTGCCAGCATCCTAGATCACCTGCAAAGGAAGAGAAGAAGAGAACAGAAGAAGGAAAAGTCCTTACCTGCTAAATCCGCATCCCGGAGACATCTCGCCGACAATCCTGAAAAGGAAAACTTTAATTTAAAAGCTCATCGCGTCGATCGCTTCAGCGCCGCATTCCACTCACCTTTACAGGGCGCCTCCATGTTCAGCAGCGATCATCCGGATTCGCAGTCACGTCCCAGCGCCTAGGGAGAAAAACACCAGAACAAAAGGTGAGAGAGAGAAGGGAATAAGGAAAGCTAAATCTCCATGTTAAGACTTACCTGTTGATTCATTACCTCTTCTTTTCGGGTCTGCGCCGCATCCTGGCATTTCCGGACCCCGGCCCTTTAGGGGAAAAAGAGACATCAGCGTTAATGAACGAATGAAAAGACATTACCAAAAAACGCTCATTAAAGACTTACCTGATTTCTACAAGGATTTCACCTCTCATCTCGGGTCGGTGCCTGTTCCCCAGCATTCCGTACCCCGGCCCCTATGGGGAAAAAGACACTAGCATTAGTACGTTAATGCATGGACACAAGGGGAACCTCTTATCAAAAAACTTACCTGGAAGCCAAGCAAGTTTGGTTCTCACCAATCCGAAAATCCAGTGAAGTAACTGGATACCAACGCGCCCCTGCATCAGAAGCAGGATGGAGAGCTTGTCCTTCCAGACCCTAAGGTGAGACGCTACGAGAAATCACAGAAGGGTTTCAAGGAGGGTGAGAGGGGAAAGTGGGAGGCCGATTGCATTACCCCACAGACAGTTAATCCCCTATTTTCGCCTACAGAAGGATACTTCTGCGAGCCAGACAAGCCAGATTTGGGGGCCCGGTCCAGTCCGTCTTCCGAACCCTGCGCATCACCTTAGAAGAGGTCACAGCTGCGCGAACCAGGCCAGCGCCTCCATGGGAGTCAGGTGAGCGTAACAGAATGCGAAGCCTTCCTACAAATTCCCACCCAGGCGCTATGGAAAGTTCTGAGACTGATCATTTGGCCCATTTACTGGGGGAATTACGGGCCGAAGTACATGCCGCTCGTCAAGAGACTAATGCCCTCAGGAGGGAATTAATAAAATAAAAGGAAAGAACTGATGACCTGGCCAGACAGCTTTTGCAAGGTCAAGCTGGGCAAACTCCTCTCCCCGGTTCCGGAGGGAACCCCGCTCCTGTGGTTTCCAGTAACCCTGTGCAGATTAATCTAACTGGAAACATGCCGCTGGCCCCACCCGAACGCTTTGCTGGGGACCGCAAACGATTCGCCGTATTCATGAATCAGTGTCGTTTGCACTTCCTATGCAGACCTGGGGCCTTCCCTAATGATCAGACCAATGTAGACTTTGTATTGTCATATCTCAGCGGCTGCGCTGCCGATTGGTCAGTTCCACTGGTCACTCAAGATGACCCGATTCTCCGTGATTTTCAAAGGTTTCAAGCAAGCATGGAAAGGTTATTTGCTCGACACTCTCAGGGGCAGGCTCTGGATGACGAACTTCTATCCCTGCGACAGGGCAATCAGGACCTCCTATCCTATATTGCAACCTTTAATAGACTAATTGTGGAAACGGGATGGCCAGAGGATAAAAGAGTCACGTTGTTTCATCGAGGCCTTCGCAGAGAACTTAAAGATGTCTTGGCCCAAGTTGTAAATCCGCCCCAAGAATGCACAGAGTATATAGACTTTAGGTCCAATTGGATCACAGACTTCAAAACAGAAAAGCAGATCGGTCCAGGTTTGAGACCCGGGTGTTGGTCAAGACCCATGCTAATCCCAAGGGAGTTGATGTCTCTGAGCCTATGCAAATTGGAGGGGTTAAAGGACCCTTAACTCAAAAGGAACGTGAAAGGAGACGGCAGTTAAAATTATGTCTTTATTGTGGGAATTCTGGACATTTTCTACGAGATTGCCCGGCAAAACCGCCCGAAAGGCGGTAGGAGCCGCTGATAAAAACCATGAAGACTCTGTTTCGGGAAACGACTCCGCCCGACAAGTGTAGGGGTCCGCTTGCCGAGCTTGAAAACTAACCCTCAGACCTCGCATTTCATTCTGCCAATGGTTCTCGTAGATCCAGAACAGCCTAAGCGGTTGCATGCAATAAAGGCATACATCGATAGTGGGGCTATTGGAAACTATGTGGATCGTGAATTGGTCTCTAGGATTAACCTCCCTCTCCATCCTAAAACCAGCAAAGATGTCATCACCACAGTCGATGGAACTGAAATTGCCTCTGGACCGGTAAAACATTCCACTACTGAGGTGACTCTTATTGGTCCCGACGGCCATTGGGAGGGTTTTGTGTTTGATGTAATCAAGGCTCCACAGTTTCAGGTTATTCTTGGAATCCCTTGGTTAGAGACACATAATCCTCGAATTGATTGGCGAGCTAAGAGAATAACCTTCCCGGATTGTACACAAACCTGCTACCCAGAAAACCTGAAGATTAATCTAGCATCTGTAACCTCTGCCTCCATGCAACTACCTCCGGAATACCAAGACTTTCAGGACGTCTTCCAAAAGGAACAGGCCAACACGTTACCTCCTCACAGATCGTACGATTGCCAAATCGATCTGGTGCCCGGTGCACAACCCCCTTGTAGCAGGATTTATGCCCTTACCGAACCTGAGAATCTGCATTTGAGACAATATTTGGATCAATACCTAGCTAATGGTTTTATTCGCCCGTCAAAGTCCCCGGCATCCTCGGCTTTGTTCTTCGTGCCCAAAAAAGAAGGCGACCTTAGAACTTGTATCGATTACCGCGCATTGAACCAGATAACTGTTAAAAACCGTTATCCTCTGCCTCTGATCCCTGAACTCCTTGACCAGGTGAAGGACGCTTGCATATACACCAAGTTAGATCTCCGGGGGGCTTATCATCTGGTACGAGTTAAAGAAGGCGACGAATGGAAAACTGCCTTCCGTACTAAATACGGATTATTCGAGTACCAGGTGATGCCTTTCGGATTGTGTAACGCGCCGGCTGCCTTCCAATACTTCATGAATGATGTCCTTCGGGAACTCATCGATGTTTGTGTTGTCGTATATATCGATGACATTCTGGTGTACTCCTCTTCGGAATCTGATCACAGAAAACACGTCAGGGCAGTACTTGAAAAACTGCGCCAACACAAACTATTTGCTAAATTGGAGAAATGTGTTTTCCATACCACAGAAGTTGAGTTTCTAGGTTTCATCCTGACACCCAAAGGAGTCCGAATGGACTCAAGAAAAGTGGATGCCATCCTCAAATGGCCATCACCTAGCTCTGTAAAAGGGGTTCAAAGCATGCTCGGCTTTGCCAATTTCTATCGCAGGTTTATCCCGGAATTTTCACGCGTGGTACAACCCATTACTGCACTCTTGAGGAAAAAGAAATGTTTTGAATGGTCTGAAGAAGCCGAGCAGGCCTTTCAGGATTTAAAAGCTAAGTTTACCTCCGCACCTACATTGAAACACCCGCGTCCAGATCTCCCTTATGTCGTCGAGACTGACGCATCCAGCCTAGCCATGGGAGCTGTCCTGTCCCAAAGAGATCCCGAAACCAGCCAACTGCATCCCATAGCATTTTGGTCCAGAAAATTCTCGGCACCCGAGGTTAATTATGCAATCACGGACAAAGAACTGTTAGCCATTAAGTCTGCTTTTAAAGCCTGGCGGCATTATCTGCTTGGCGCTCAACATACCATCACAGTGATCACTGATCACCGGAATTTACAGTATTTGAAAACCGCCAAGGCTCAGTCATCACGGCAGCTCCGATGGGCATTGTTTTTCGCTGAATTTGATTTCGTGATTACCTATCGACCTGGCTGCAAGAATGGCAAAGCAGACGCCTTATCCCGAATTGGAATGGGAGAATCTGATACAAACTCAGAACCAGTACCAATAATTCCCAAACAGAGGATTCTAGGCATGACTTCGTTACAGACGCTTGAAGACATTCAAGCCAGAGTGAAACAACTTCTGGACCCTACAACCTTACAGGAATGGATACAAAAGGGATCAGACTTTACCATAGATAATGGTTCACCTTATTTCCAAGGACGCTTATTCCTACCACATAAGGAATTACACGAACTAGTTATTTCCGGTTATCATGATACATTAATAGAGGGACACCCCGGTATTGCCAAGACAGAGGAATAGGTGAAACGACAATTTTGGTGGCCCTCTTGGCGAAAAGATGTTAAATCTGTTGTGATGTCCTGTGGTGTTTGCGCCCAAAATAAAAGTCAAAAGAAAAGACCAGCCGGTCTCCTTCAACCTCTAGACATACCACCAGCACCCTGGCACACCCTATCAATGGATTTTATTACGGACCTGCCTCCTTGTTCGGGGTACAATACTATTCTGGTAATTGTGGATTTGTTTTCCAAAATGGCCCACTTTATTCCTTTGAAAGGTTTACCTTCAGCTTCTGTCCTGGCCAAAGAATTCCTCGAAAATAATGTTCGGCTACATGGATTCCCCTCTATACTAATCTCTGACCGGAGAAGCCAATTCATTTCCCACTTCTGGCGCAAATGTTGTCAAATGGCGCAGATCGACG
The DNA here is from genome assembly GCF_040938575.1 of Ambystoma mexicanum. Classification (NCBI taxonomy): domain Eukaryota; kingdom Metazoa; phylum Chordata; class Amphibia; order Caudata; family Ambystomatidae; genus Ambystoma; species Ambystoma mexicanum. Next base: position 1,076,573,084 of record NC_090935.1, on the reverse strand, counting down.
TAAGATTATTGACCAGTTACCACCCTCAGACCGATGGTCAGACCGAGAGGACAAATCAGACCCTTGAACAGTACTTGCGGTGTTTGTTACAGCAATCTGAAAGCAACTGGAAAGACATTCTTTGGATAGCCGAATACGCATATAATAATTCGGTACACTCTGGAACTGGCCACAGTCCTTTTTATACTTTGTTTGGGCATCACCCTCGAACCTCAAACCTTGACTCACCTCAGAACCTCAGAATGCCAGCAGTAGAACATCTGCATTCTACAATTACCCAAGCCTTCAAAGAGGCAACTACGCATTTACAACAAACCAAGAGAAATACAAGGAGAATGCTGATCTACATCGGAGTGAAGCACCTCCGTATCAGATTGGGGATCAAGTGTGGTTAGCTACCAGACATTTACCACTCAAAGGGCCTCGAACTTTTAACCCAAAATATCTGGGACCTTATTCTATTACGGCAATAATTGACCCAGTGGCTGTTAAACTTGATTTACCAGCTAGTATGCAAATTCACCCTGTTTTTCATGTGTCACTTCTGAAACCAGTGGTACCCGGAACCCGACTACTCAAACCTCCAGAACCTATTCTAATAGATGGGGAGCCCGAATTCGAAGTGAAGAACATTTTAGACTCAAAAATGTTTAGGTCAAAACTGTTCTACCTAATTGATTGGAAGGGGTACGGACCTCAGGAGAGGTCGTGGGAACCCAGCGACCATGTGCATGCACCTCGATTAGTCAGGAAATTCCACCGACTCTTCCCAGACAATCCAAAACCCCCGGAGGGAACAACCTTGGGAGGGGCCTTGGGGGGGAGTGCTGTCATGATGCCCGCTCCCGGGGAGCCGGTTCAAGTCCGGCGTCCCCGAAAGCGGACATCCAGTCCCCAAGGAAGGACCCAGCAACCCCATATAGGGGCCCTTTGGACAGTGTCCTGGCGCCTATGGCGCCAGGCTCATAAAAGACATCAGTCCTGGCGCCATAGGCGCCAGGCTCATTATGGGAATGCTTGGGTGCACTTACCTGATGCAGACCATGCTGCAGGATCCCGGCCTCCTTGAGGCCTGAAAGGAACTACTTTACCTGTGGGACTAATTTACTATCCGGGCGTGGTCGGGGAAGGATACATACCTGATTGGAGGAAAGATACATACCTGGAACTTCTTCCAAGGCTATTTAAACCCCACCCGAACAACCACACGTGCTTTGCGTTGTTCTGCATCTAGCAGCTGGACGCTCACCGTGTCTGCTCCTGCATCCTGACTTCTGCCATGCTTGCCAGCATCATGGATCACCTGCAAAGGAAGAGAAGAAGAGAACAGAAGAAGGAAAAGTCCTTACATGCTAAATCCGCATCCCGGAGACATCTCGCCGACAATCCTGAAAAGGAAAACTTTAATTTAAAGGGCGCCTCCATGTTCAGCAGCGATCATCCGGATTCGCAGTCACGCCCCAGCACCTAGGGAGAAAAACACCAGAACAAAAGGTGAGAGAGAGAAGGGAATAAGGAAAGCTAAATCTCCATGTTAAGACTTACCTGTTGATTCATTCCCTCTTCTTTTCGGGTCCGCGCCGCATCCTGGCATTTCCGGACCCCGGCCCCTAAGGGCAAAAAGAGACATCAGCGTTAATGAGCAAATGAAAAGACATTACCAAAAAACGCTCAATAAAGACTTACCTGATTTCTACAAGGATTTCACCTCTCATCTCGGGTCGGTGCCTGTTCCCCGGCATTCCGTACCCCGGCCCCTATGGGGAAAAAGACACTAGCATTAGTACATTAATGCATGGACACAAGGGGAACCTCTTATCAAAAAACGTACCTGGAAGCCAAGCAAGTTTGGTTCTCACCAATCCGAAAATCCAGTGAAGTAACAGGATACCAACGCGCCCCTGCATCAGAAGCAGGATGGAGAGCTCGTCCTTCCAGACCCTAAGGTGAGATGCTACGAGAAATCACAGAAGGGTTTCAAGGAGGGTGAGAGGGGAAAGTGGGAGGCCGATTGCATTACCCCGCAGACAGTTAATCCCCTATTTTCGCCTACAGAAGGATACTTCTGCGAGCCAGACAAGCCAGATTTGGGGGCCCGGTCCAGTCCGTCTTCCGAACCCTGCGCATCACCTTAGAAGAGGTCACATCAGCACGAACCAGGGCAGCACCTCCGTGGGAGTCAGGTGAGCGTAACATGCAGTCCTGCAGCCTCAGGCAGTGCCAGCACAGCAAGGTGCACATCGCCTTGCCCCAAACAGGTGTGGTGCCCACCAACACGGTGGCCATGCTCCACCAGGCAATACTGTGTGGGAGAACTCCATCTACACTATAGCAGCACATCAGGGGGCATTGTGTGAAATGTTGGCTCAGGCAATGGATAGGGTGGCCACTTCCATTCTCACCCTGAAAGGCAGACGGAGCTCCAGCAGCAGGCAACAGACCCAATTTGCAACTCACACAGGAAGGACATGTTGGCGTCTGACAGGGACCGAAGGGCTGGACTGGAGACTCTGCGCACAGCCATATCTGTAGAGTCTACGGCCCACAGGGAAGCCCTCAGGTTAGAACACAGGTCCCTCAGAGATACTCTGAGTGAACTTGAGATGTCCCGGAGTACATGGGCAGAACAGCAGCTGGAACAGCTGATACATACACTGTCAGCTGAGCTCCAGGCAACCTGTCAGGAGATCTGGGCATCACGCGAGGCCATGCAGGCAGAAATGCGTGCTACCCATGAGTTGCTGCATGGGGATCTCCGTATCGTTATCCTCCAGAACCAAACCTTCCAGACCGGCATGCTTGCTGCCATGGAGGACCATACCAGGGCTTTGCGTGGTCTGCCTCCCATGTCACAGCCACCCCCTGATGTAGCAGCAGAGGGTGATGACAGCGACGACAGTTCTCCCACTGTAGCGTAGCCGTGCAGGCCATGAGCCCATGGAGGTTTTTTTTTCTCTCAACATCCACGCATGTGGGTGTTGGGGTGCACCCTGTACCTCGTCCCTCCTGGGTGCCCCCCCGCTCCACACATGGCCATTTATTTTTTATTTTAAAAAAAAATGTTTTACAGTGTGTTGCTTTGTGTGGCTCCCGTGACAATCCACTGAGTATTCCAGCTGGGCACATGCAAGTTTGTCCTGTCTTTGGGTTAGATGCTTGGGTTCCTGACACACACACTCCTCCTGCTTCCCCTTTCCACGTGCTTGCAAAGGGTGTGACCAAGTGACAGTAACTTAAACAGTGACATTGGGCTCCCATGAGTTGTGTGGCCAGTCTGTAGTCAAAACTGTGTGTACATCCCTAGTGGGGACTGTTGTTCGATTCTCCACTGCATGGTGGATTGATATTTGCTTGTGCATCCATGTATTTATCCTTATATACATGTAGCTTCTTCATGTCTTAACAAGCCCATCTCCTTTGCATATGCAGTTAATGTTGTATGCAGTACACTGACACATTTGCCTGACAGCAACACTCTGCAGTTGGAAGGGGTCGATATGCTGCCTTAGTCAGGTTGAGACACTTGCACTACTTTAATTTTTTGCTGTCATATATTGCCACTGGTTCATCGTGTACTGATGTGTTGTGTTGCTGGTAAGTATTAGTTCATGTGTGCTGTTTCTTATTGATTACTGAGAGCATATTGTCTTTGGCCTGTTTCCATTAGGGACAGTGCACTTTGTGACACTTGTGTCATGTGCTGTGCATTCATTTGGTTGCTTTCACATTGCATGCCATGCCATGGTGTGTTGGGTAGCTGAGATGGGGAGGGGTTGGGTGGCATGGCACTATTTTGATGTGGTATTTTGCAAGGGGGTAGTCGTTCATGCTGCATGAATGTGTGTCTTTTTGTGACACAGCATTGGGTATCTTTAAGTAGCTAGGGATGCACACAATGTAACACTTCCAGGTGAACAATCTCAGGCTGGTATAGTTGTGACAGTTGACTGTCCCTTTTGTCATCATTATTGATTGTCAGCTGGTATGTGCCAGGGCTGTGTGCACTCCGCAGGGATGGGATTTTAGGTGAAGTAATTTGCCACAAGCTGGGTACGGGCTTCCTCACCACGTGCCCTTTCACCTCCCATGCGCAGCGGCCATGCATGTGGTTGGGGATGTGGGGGTACCACCATATCCACTGGCACACCCCGCCGGGTTGCAACGTTGTGCAGGACACATGCTGCCACTATGATCCTGCACACTACAAGGGTTCATATAGAAGCTGCCCACCAGAGCTGTCAAGGGAGCAAAAGCGTGACTTGAGCACTCAGAATGTGCGCTCCACTATGCCCTGGGTTGCAATATGGGCTGTGTTGTATCTTACCTCGGGTGGTGTGGTGGGGTTCCGAATTGGTGTCATCATGTAGGTGCCCAGACGGTAGGCACTGTCCCCTGGGGAGGTGATAATGGCTATCATTAGTGGGGTTTTCACATTACTCAGTGTCTGACATGCATGCATGTGCAGAGGCATTTATACTCACCAATCAGTCATGTTTCACCATGCCGCCCAGCTTCCAGGTCCCGGTTTAGGGGTGACATTCTGAATATGAAGCTATCATGGCTTGACCCTGGATAGTTGGCATATACTGAAGTGATGATTCCCTTGGCATCACATACTGCCTGCACGTTGATTGAATGCCAGTGCTTGCGGTTTCAATAGATGTGCACAGTGGCCCTGGGAGGACGTAGAGCCACATGGGTGCAATTAATGGCACCTAGCACTTTGGGGAAGTGTGCCACCCCATAAAAATCCTGGACCACGGCCTGCCTTTCTGCGAGGTGTTCTGGGCATGTATATGTGCCTGCGGACTGAGGGGCGTGCAGTCATGATGGCCAACACCTGGTGTAGGCAGCGTGACTGCGTGGCCTGTGACAGACCCCCTACTATGGCACTTGTCTGCTGAAATGAACCAGTAGCCAAGAAGTGCAGTACATTGAGCATCTTTTCCAAGGGGCTCAGTGCTTGCGAGCACAGGGTGGGTGATGTGAGGTCATCCTCCCACTCCCTCACCAGGTCTAGGATTATGTGTGGTGGAAACCTGTACCTCCCATACACCTGGTCATCAGTCATCCCAAAAAGGCTAGGCCTGGGTAAAAAAATGCAGGGCCTGGCTATCCTCCTCCTGCGGTGTCCCAAGCCCACTGCTGCGAGGAACGGTATATTCATCGTAGCGTCTGAGCTTGTTTGTTGTTTGCGTGCACTGTTATGATGCGCGGGGCCGCTTACGCCTGCTTCCTGCTGGCGTACATGTTTCTGGATTAGCGCTTCTTTTTAGGCACACACCTTTCCCCTGTTCGAATACATGAATAGGTGTTGTTAGCGTGCGTGTGGGCGTTGCGAGCATTTACCTCCTGTACTTCCCCATAATGCCCACATTTTCACGTGTTGTTCCCAATTCTGCGTGTTACGCCCCATGTTCTGCCCACTTTTCTTGTGTGCACTGCGCTATGTGCGCTTTCCCTGTGCAAGTAGCGCACGTCGTTTAGTGATGTGTGTGCCCGCATGCACCACCCACGATTGCTTTGGCACGCGTGCGCTGTGATTTTCATGCTTGCGCTGCGATTTTCACGCTTGCGCTCCCCTTTTCGGCACACATTTATTCCATGAATCGGCCCGTTAGTCTATCCCTTTTCCTCCACTTTATCTTCCCCATCCTCTGTTCTGCAACCAACCAGTATAATAACCTTTGTTTATTCTCACCCAGTTTATATAGCACTGTTTGTTTATTGTATTGGTCCTTTTAATACCTTTATTTTTAGTTTGTTGTGTGTTGTATTGTAGTTGTAGTATATCTTGTACAGGTCTATGTAGTTTACCCATGTGTGCACGTGTCTTCATTCCCATAGCCTTTTTATGTGTTGGGGATGGATTGGGATGGATTGGGAACCTACACTATTTTGTGATCACTCCAGGCAGTTTGGTCACACATACCATCTCCTACTGTATTATTCCCTATGCAATGTACCCTTATCCTCTGTGCCGCTGTGCACTATACTGTCATTTTGTTCATCCAACCCATCCTTTCCCTGTTTTTGAACTTCAGCCAGCCTAGTTTAGTTTTGAATGCTGCACCCAGCGTTGGCAAATGTCCTGGTGTTCTGAAATAGCCTTGTTCAAAACGTCTAGGCTATCATCTCTCACCTTAATTCAGCTCTGACAGGTTTTACACATTACCAAACAATTTGACAGGTCAGGTGCAGACAGGATGGGATGAGGTTGAGTATTGGCTGGTGGAACATACGTAGTGGCAGTATTTGATCACTGTTGTGCAGATGATAAATACTGTTTTGCTGATTTTGTTCCGTGGGCTTTGACTTTATGTTTCATATGTGCCTTTGTATATGATTCTTTCACTTCATTCCAATGTACGCAGACAAGATGTTGAATGAACGTTGAGGAGCCCAAACTTTGCGACAGTTTGTTTGAAGGATCCCCCTGTAAAACCTTTCCATAGAATTTGCACATCACTTTCTTGATCTCCTTTGTGATGTTGATCCTTAACCCAGTAATATTGCCAAATGTCAGCAATTGTTTTCTGTGCATATTGCTTTTTTATGGCGGTAAAGCTGAAGCCACTCGCAGCAGTTAAGTCTTATTTCACTTCAAATGTTTAAGAAGTAATAGTACTTCTATCTGTGTGTTTGTTTTCTATCCCATGTTCTCAAGGTTTACTTATCCCACCCTATATTCTCTTGCTCTCCAAGTTTGCTTACCTTACCTCATCTGTTCCATTGCAACTACCCAGTATAATTTTTCCTGTTTATTCTTCCTCAGTTTAGATATCGGTGCTAATTTATTGTAAGGATAGTTTAAATACTTTTTTATATTAATGTATTCTTTTTTATCCAGATTGGATTTTTTTTTTGTAAATGACCCAATGATTAGTATGTGCAAAAGAGAACAACAGTGTACTATGCACACATGTTGTATCTTATATTGTGTATATATTGCACTATATATGTGGGTACAACAATGTATTGTTTATTCATGTAGTGTGTTTTTGAACTCATTGTTTATTCTTTTTTTTTGCAGATACAAGGATACTAATTTATATGAAATTGTCTGCTAATTGGTGTATTGAGGATCGCGCCTAGCCACAGCAACGACCTGGGTGTTTACCTGCAGCTATACAGTACCCACCTGGTGCGCAGCATTGTTATCTGGGAGTGGCACCCTGTGCAGACACAGCTATATATCAGCATATGGCATGTCAAGTGTCTTTGGACGTGTGGTAGCCGCAGCTATTAACATTCAGATAGGTGAGGCTTCTCTATAACTGTGGCCATAACAAGCATGTTCATGGATGTGTGAATGCTTTTGTCCATTTCATTGGTTGTTGTGGTAGGTGCACCTATTATTATAGCCGTGGCTATTGGACCATACATTTTCTGTGCAATAATCATATTATGTGGATGACACAGCTCCGAATATTATCTGTGTTTGTTATTTTATGTGCTTAGGTGTTCCCTTGTCTTATTTGAGTTTTGAAGGTTGGCTTAGATTGATTTTAAGTTTGCAGACAATGTATGTGTAGCAAGATTTATAGCAGCGTTGGATAGCTGCAGCTACAAGAGATTCTGGGCAGGGATCAGAAAGATTTCTGTGACTATGATTGTTTGTTATTGGTTGTTACTGCTCTATTTGTGTAGCTTTCTGTAATAGGTTGTGGGGAAAATGTGTGGGCAATTTTAGCAGTTTGTTTAACATATAGTTTTCTTTTTGTGTTATTGTGAGGTATCCGACCATCCGCACAGGGAGGGTGTGCTCGCCTAGGCTTTTTGATGTTTTATTTATTTAAAAGAATGAATGATGGTAGATCAACCGCTGGAAAATATGTGGAGCCATTCTTGCACATATTTTCCATGCTCACTGCAGAGCAGAAAAATAGTAATGTACTGTGGAAGGACACAGCTTACCAGCACCACCCTTCCCTGTCATGTGAAGCTGACAACTGACAGCTGTGGGTACATCAAACGCTTCTGGCCTTGCTGGTGGTGGTGAATGCTGAAAAATTAATTAGCAGGCATCAGGGAAGGCCTGGGTGCAGGAAGTAACAATGGAGGCCAGAGACCAGCACCTGTTTGTAATGCAATGTATCAACTTGGTACTAACACCACTCCTTGGTATGAAAGGGCAGCAAATGTCCTGTCTGGAACCACTGCTTTCAGAGCAGGGAAGTATATGAAGTTTAGGAGACAAATGTCTGCCTGCAACCCCCTACTTCGAAGGAGGCCCATGTTGTGACCAAGCACAGCATAGGGTGCAGTTGATTAGGAAGACACTTTGATGTACAGTAGACAGGAAGATGGGTGGGACATAGAAGTATATGTTGTCCCCTTTCCCCTGTCTTTTCCCAAGTGCTCTGATTCTGAACTGAAGCATCACTGAAGATTGTTGGTGGGGACCCAGGATTGGTTCATTAAGGTGGACTTAGCCTACACCAATCGCTGGGGCCAGTTTGGCTTTAAAAGAGGGCTGATCAGATCATCTGAAGTCTTTGAAAGCAGTAAGAAGGACTCATTTGGACCGAGCTGAAGGTACGGTCCACTTTACATCTTCCGCCAGTGAAGGAAGGCCAGGAGTTTCAAGTAGAAAGCAATATCCCTCCCCAAAACATTTCCCAGGGAACAGAAGGAGATACCAGACTCAGAGGACCTGTCTAGCAGCTCCAGAACTAGTACCCTGCCAGCACACAGAATGCCCTGCTAGGTTCTGACAGCAAGCTTCCTAGGTGCATGCTAACACCCTCCTGAGCTTTGTGCTCTCTGCCTTGAAAGGACACAAGCCCTGCGAAGAAGATAGGAGGAGTGCCACTCAAGCATCATCCAGCGTCCATCTTTTTAAGGACAATTTCGAAACAGTCGAGTCCTCAAACCGCATCTAGCTGTACCACTGACTGTTGTCATGCTGCAGTCACCAGAGCCATCCAAGACTGCTCGACCAGCATTCCAGATCTGCCAACCAACACGGAAACAACCATACTTGGCCCCGAGCAGCCGCGCTGGACAGCTTGCAGATATCCTTCCAGCCTCGCTTGCCAAACTGCCTGCCATCTGGTACCCGCAGCTGTCTCCCGCCACGAACTCTGTCTCATGGGCTGCAAAGCACCCTGGAACCACCTCAATGGTGTCTAGCCCCAATAACATCTTCAGCACCAGGTACATTGTCGTTCTGTCCCCCTGATCCTTCTCTGAAGGCCCCTAGAGACAGTTACGACCATTTGCCCCTTTGGTGCTTAAACCAAATAATCTTGAACTATAAGATTGATTACTTAAACAACTACCCTCCTGTCAGTATCGAGAGAGTGCATCCCTTTCCTTTATAAAACCGTCTGTCCTCTGTGTTCCTTTACAGTGGGGGTTGTAATTGTAGTGTGCTAGAACTGTCTGTTGTAGTAATAATAAAGTAGATATTTTTATACAGCCTTGACTGGACAGTGCCTTTTATCAGTGGGTAATAATTGTATGTTTGCTGTGTTGCAACTAACCAACTATCCACAACCTTGTGAAGATTAGCCTGACATTCCGTCCATGTTACCAACATTGAACTAGGAGGTCTTACAATTTAATTGTATTCCAATCTGCTTGTGTCCCTTCTGGTGTAGTAGATGTGTGAGGTTGATTGATGGTTTAGAAACCGATATTAATACCTGGACCACTAGTGCTGTGGAAGTTGATTCATCACAGTTATTGCTTTAGGGTAGTATTAAAGACACAATTTTGTGTAGTATTCTCATTTTGATTGCAGAGATCCTACAGTGCAGCATGCTGAGTGTGTGGATGTTGTGGAAGTAAGTACCAGTATATAATTAAATGTTTAAAAATATGTTTGGAGTGTTATGTCTCAGATAAATTACCACTACTATCAGATGGCATATTTTGCACTATTCTGGGTCTAGTTAGATTTAGTGGCAATTAATTGATCATGATTTTTTTTTTACCTTTTACTTTAATGCTGCATAATACAATGTACAAACTTGTGTCCGATATATATATATATTACTATTGTCAGATGGCATACTTTGGCATTATTTTTCATATACTCAGATTTAATTACAGTTAATGTTTGATGTGTTTTAAGTTTTACTAATATGCTGTTTAAGTTCAACAGTATTTTTATTTATTTATTTATTTTTTTGTATGCAGGATGTATAGGGTAACGGCTTATTTTCTTGCACGTGTACTGTGGTCTGCTGATTGTGGACTATGTGTTGAAACTGTGTTTAACAAAAGCCTTCCTATAGGGTTTCTCCGTGTCATGTGAATGGATCTGAAAAAGGTGGTGGATGAAAGTTGGGATTCTCAAGCTTTAAGATAGTATATTGTACAAAATGTACGCTGCACTTCCTGAATGTCCTTCTTACTGTGTTGCTCTTTGACCTTAAAATACTGTGATTTATCAGCAACAGTTCTCTGAGTATTTTGATTGTTTTTTCAGTGGAGGTAATGCAAAGACACCCACACCATGTTTTCATGTGGTTGTTTTTTTTTTCAATCCACCATGTTTTTTCCAGAATAACCGAATGGTTATTTTTTGTCATGTTATTGGCAGTCTTTTAGATCGGGTGTAGACAAGATGGGATTAGTTTGGGAGGAAGTGACATTGATGAAGGAAGTGGAATGTAATGGTGCACTGCGACTATGTTTTTTTTTTAAATCTGCTTTGGATTTTTTTCCAAATGACCCATTGATTAGTTTGTGTGAAGAGAACACCAGTGTTATATGCACAGATGTTACATCTTATTTAGTGTATGTGATGCACTGTATATGAGATATGAGGGTCATACACATGTGTGTATTACATTGTATTTCTTAAAGTGCGTGCATTCTTTAAATAATATGTTTTCTTTTTTACAGATAGAAGGATATTCATGTTTTCTGACATAGATCTATAACAGCAGCTACTGTATCGTCCAATGAAGAGTTGAATTTTGGAGGCATTCTTAACCGCAGCAACAACTGGGGAGGGTTGAAGTTGTGGGTTTGCTGGACCATACCCACGGCTATAGGCCCAGATGTGCAAGAAAGTCTGCTGTTTTTTACTGGATAGAGTCCTTTTTAAGAATTAACTATTACCTAAATATCTACATATGTTTAAAAACCAAGTAGCATGTAAGCACGGCTATAAAAGCAAAGTCAATTAACTCTAGCCATGGCTATGAGTGATGAGGTATTTTAGAGAATGTTTTTGGATGTTATTTCATTGTATTTATGTATTTATATGTGATGGGTGTTATTTCATTGTATTTGTGTTTTTATATGTGATATGTAGTCCATAAAAGGACTGTTTTGAGGTACACTGAGTGTAGTATTTTAGTACTTTTGGAGTGCTCTCTTTATCATCATGTAGCTTACTTAACTGCTTTTAACTACCATTGTAACACCATCATCTCTCTTGTCATTCATATTCCATACTCAGTTTAAAAAAAAAATGAAATAAGATAAAAATGAAAAAAAGGAATCCTATTGCCGTGGCTACATAGAAAAGATTGGTCCATTTGGGATCACACATAGGAACAGCAACGACTTGCATTTTTTTTTACCTGTGGCTGTCCCGCACATACCCTGTGCGTGCGGTTGTTAACCATGGGTATAGGTGGCAACCTCTGCAGCCACGGGTAATAAACAGTCACCTCATGGCATGAATTGTGTAGTCGCGGTTATAAACATTTCTTTAAACAAAGGTATACATATATGTGAGCAGGGGACTTGTAAAGTTTTTTAAAGATATAGTGACTGTAGATTTTGTAAACAGTGATTGTTACATTTTTAATATTGTTATTCATTAATAAACATATAACTAAAGAACAGGTTTATTGTGGGGGAATGTGGTTGTGAGTTTTCATTTTCTTTTAATTTGAACATATGATACATCTTATACATTAGCCCAATGATGTGGATAATTACTGTCCACGATTTGTCTTAAATGTTCAATGTCCTTTTTTCATTGAATGCACTTCTTTTTGGACATTAAATAAGAGGCATTTTATTTGTTTTAATGTATACACGATTCATTTCATGGGTAGTTCTTGAGATGCTTCTTGTTTAATTCTTTGTAATACTTGAATGACTTTGTCATCTACTTGAAAATATTCGAAACAAATTTAAACAATTGAAGATATAATACACTTAAAACATGTGTTGGTTGCAGAGACATTTAAAAGAAGTGTAGGGTAAACTGCTTGCGAGCACGCTTGGGCTCGGGATATATGAAAAATCTGAAAAATATTGGTTGGGTATGCTGTAGAGCTAGTTGTGCTGGGGCCTAAAGTAGACCCGCTAATAGGCAAAGGTTTATGGAATTAAACTAGTATTCTGCACTTAGTAAGCATTTAGGCAGTGTAAACATTAACACCTATTTTGGTTCAAACTTTTATAATCAGAAATGGGTATGCATTACAATTTGCAAAGTGAATCAATATGGATAAAGCGATACAATTAGTACGTCTTCAAAAGATAAAGTTTCATTTTTATAACCACGGTCCAACCGACACGTGTTTTGACCACAGGTCTTTCTCAAGGCAATAATAGTTTAGAAGGGTGTTCCATAAAATACTATTGTCAGTCTCATTTTACATAAATATAAAGAATGAACTTACAAAATCCTGTATTATTGTATTTTCTTCTGGTTCCTTCCCTTGAGTATATTCCTTTTTAATTTCTTCCTCTGTAGGATAGTTTTGCATTGTACTGCGATAGAAGAAAGTATTTCTTGTCAACTCAGATTCTAGAAAAAGCGTTGAAGGAAGACTTCATGAGGAGAGAAGGTGGAATTTCTGGTATTTAATTTCTGATTGGTTGTTCATTGTTCGTTTGGTGGGCAGATGCCAATTGTATATCATGTACCTTAGATGCTGTTCTACTGTTGAACCTATCACACAATATACCCTTTTGAGTGATGATTAATGGTGCAAATAAAACTACAGATTTTATTGCATCATAATATACATTTTTCTTTCTAGTGAATTTGTATTGGTTGCGAGAGAGGTGCGGTATTTTTGGGGCTATTTTTATTGTTTCATTGGATATTTGAAAAATGCCCCATATAATGCTCTGCTCTGATTGCTGGAATAATCAGGTATGGTATTGTGCAGCTCATAGACCATGAATACGATGAGGAAAGTAAACTTTCAATGGGTTAGCACTGAGTGTGTCAGGTTGTGATGTGGGTGTCATTGGTACAGTTCAGTTTTGCGATAGTAATTTTGAATGAAAAGTGAGCTCATCTTATCGGCCGCAGTCAACATTGCTTTCACAACTTAAGAATACATTTCAAATTATGCACATATGAAGTGAAAGATATGGACAAATTATGAGATGTTCAATGTAATACCTATACAATACGAGGTAAGGACATTTGATGTATTACTGCTGAAAAGCCAAAATGCAATCCATGATGCATTATCCACTTTGCTTCCGCGTCCTTCATTTTGCCCATATTTTCTTAGGCGCCATTTACCCAGTGTATTTGGACTGAAACCCCAAAAGACTTTGGTAATACCTGGCATACTTTATCCATAACCTAAGTGTATATTTGCCAAGCCACTTTTCTAGAGAAACAATTTTCACTGTGAAAATAACAGTGGTGATTAACTTGCACTGCAAACTGACAGGCATAATCCATCCTGGGCCTTGTCATATTTAAGGCCACATTCAAACACTTCCATTACTCTGACATAATGGGGAGAAAGTAATATTGGGTCAGGAGGAAGAGTTTGTTATCGAACATCACATACACAGGTACAGCATATTTCAAGGGTAGAGGTATGCTGCTTATTTGATGGTAGGAGTTGCTATATGCCCCCAATCATTTAACTTCTTCCTATGTTTGTGCATTCTGTAAAAACATATGTGAACACATAGGGTCTCATCACGATTTGGGCAGTAACGCCGGCGCTAATAGCGCTGCCGTTATTAGCCCTACCACCAAACCCACCGGCGCTATTAGCGCCAGATCACGGGTTTGGCGGAACGGGAAATCCCCATTCCCCATTGAGTCCATTCGGGAATTCCCCATTCCCCATTGGGCTCAATGGGGAAATTCTGTGCTTTTACCACCGGCGGATTTTCCGCCGGCGGTAAACACGCTGAAAATTCGCAAAATCTCAACGGATTTCCCCCCAGCTCAAGGCTTGAGGAAATCAGCTGAAGCCGTGATTTGGTGGACCCTTAAATCTGGCAGTAACAGCGCTACCACCGGATTTAAGGGCTACCGCCAAACTCGTAATGAGGCCCATAGTATGGTATTCAAGTGGGTTCCTGCACTTTCAAAGCTCGCCATTTCCAAGCTGATTGTGAAAGTGTCAGATATGGTTGCTGTTTATTCTTTATGAATTAGTACACATATTTTGTTGTGTCTAGCATGCAGGTTAGTCTCATGTGCATGCAATGGTGCTGAGAATTATACTACCCATAGTGTTGTGGATGCAATGCATTGATGAAATATACTTTCAAATATGTGACAGAAATGCTTGACTCAATTTCAGGTATATTGTTGGTGAGGATATTGTGCACAGCTGAGCTCCATAAAACAATAATTAGATTAGAGAGCAAGTGCTGCACTGTTATATAATGACCCATGGATAACTGTACTTTGAGTGCTGGAGTAACCAGGTATGGTATTGCGCAGTTCATGTAGCATGCATTAGATGAGCAAAGGAGAGTTTCCATGGGTGGCAACTGAGTTTTTCAGTTTGTGATGCATTTGTGTTTGGCAGAGAATATTTTTAATATGATAAGCTTGAAACCTAAGCTAATTTTATAGATCATAGTGAACATTTGTTTCACAGCCTAGAATTCATGATAAAGGATGCACATATGAAGTGAAAGATATGCACCAACTATGGGATTTGACAGGTCATATCTATAGAAAAAAAACAAGTACATTTGATATGGTAAATATATTTTTCTCACACATAACCATAGCATAAAATGTACTATGGCTTCAACACTCTTCTGCAAACACTGAAATAAAATATGGAAAACCCAGCTTTCCAAGTAATAACTGTACACATTACTACTTTGCAAACCTAAACATATGTAATACATGTTATATTAAAAACAGTTCATATTACAAATTAAAAATATAAAAAAAAACACAATCACTGACCTTCACCATCCCAAATTCTTTTGTTTAGAGCTTTTTGCTAAGATGCCACAAGCAAGCAACTACAACATGCTAGAAGGAAGAATCGTGTGCAGGATAGTACACTTTTAGAATATATTATTTTAAAAAGTAGTGTTCTCAAATCTGTCCATAGAAATAGTGTAGATAACCCAATACCTGTTATTGATAATACTTTTGAAAACCTGCAATTTTAAATAGGAGATGTGCCAACTGAACAAATAAATGGAACCCAGAATATTTTTAGTAAAAGTAATGAAAGAAAACATGTATTCAATCTGTTAGTAGCTATTAAAAAGCCAATATTTTTAGAAGAATAGAAAGCAAATGTGCTATGAGCCCTGACCCCTCACCTGCAAACACCCAGGACCCACGAGAAGCGACCACACCAGATCGAGGCCCACAATCAGCAGCTACCACAAGGCAGGGTAAGGCCCCTTTGCCCATCGTGCACCAGAAACCAAAATCAAGGCATTTTATTTACTGCATCCGGCCCTGAACCTCAGAAGCTGTCCCTGCAATCGGAGAACAGCTGATTTCCGAAAACAAAATGCCGGGCGCTGCACGGCTTCAAAACGAGGCTTGAATACGTTGCTAAGCAACGCCTCGTAGCCTCTTCCTTTTTACAATCAATATCCGCCGGCAGGCGGAAAGCCGGCGACGAAGGCCAGACAAAGGCCATCCCTGTTTGCCCTGCGCCCTCACTTTCATCCAGGCAGGGGGAGAGGGTAGGAGCCCTGACCCCTCACCTGCAAACACCAAGGACCCACGAGAACCTTTCTTTGGCAGCATTACCATTTCGCCATTAGAACACACGAGGTGTTCATAATTCCAAGATGGCCGCACGTGTCGCTTGGGGAACACCCACGGCCTGCATCCCCACCAGAGAGCAGCCTCCTGCTGATTGGGCCATCCACTACACTTCTGAGCCTATCGCAAACCGGAAGGCGTGAGCGGCCCTTCCTGGGAAGGCCCTGAGGGTAAGGCCAGCAACTGTCCTGAGACTGTCCCGAGCCGACCAGAGCCCAGGGCCATACCCCTTGCCCGTTTTCCACGAGACTGTGAGTAGCCAATGACAGCCTAGACTTATTGCATTTGCAAAGCTACATGCACAACTCAAACTGGTTGCCCCATTACTATAAGACCAATACTGAGTGACACTCAGCGATAACCCCTATCTTACAGCCTGACTCCTAATGCACCCTGTGCACTCTGCATTCTGTTGCACATGTTCCTTTTACACTTTATTCCTTCCTCTCTGCCAATTTGAATCTAGGTGATCTATTGTTTGTGTATTTTGAACTGTTGCCTCTCTGGCCCACATTACAAAACACCCCTTCATCATGTGTGGTATCTGCTTAGCCCCCACAGTACAGTGCATGGTTCTTATGCATCCGAGTCTACCAGATTTTGCCAGACTCACGTTGCCACATATGCTAATTGCCAGCAGCCTTACACTATAGAATCCTAATGCTTACACATGCATTTTTAACCCTAGTGTGAACTTTGTATCTAGGTGAACCCTGTTTGCACATGCATTTGTAGCCCTAGTGTGAACTCTGTATCTAGGTGAACCCTGTTTGCACATGCATTTTTAGCCCTAGTCTGAATTCTGTATCTAGGTGAACCCTGTTTGCACATGCATTTTTAGCCCTAGTGTGAATTCTGTATCTAGGTGAACCCTGTTTGCACATGCATTTTTAGCCCTAGTGTGAACTCTGTATCTAGGCGAACCCTGTTTGCACATGCATTTTTAGCCCTAGTGTGAACTCTGTATCTAGGTGAACCCTGTTTGCACATGCATTCGTAGCCCTAGTGTGAATTCTGTATCTAGGCGAACCCTGTTTGCACATGCATTTTAGCCCTGGTGTGAACTCTGTATCTAGGTGAACCCTGTTTGCACATGCATTCTTAGCCCTAGTGTGAATTCTGTATCTAGGTGAACCCTGTTTGCACATGCATTTTTAGCCCTAGTGTAAACTCTGTATCTAGGTGAACCCTGTTTAGCCCTAGTGTGAACTCATCTAGCAACTCACTAGCATGCTCCCCTGCTCAGTAGTTGGCTTGCCTGCTCCTTGCTCCTTTTAATCACCATAGCATTGTCCAACATGCCACTTCAACATCCAACTACCATGTGCGCGACCTTACCTAACTCCAACTCATCTAACAGCTCACCACTAACAATAAATGAGGCACTTCTAGTGCCGCCGCTTAGTATCCCCTGCCCCACTATAGACAGGAATACAAGACTCAGAGGCCGACTAGCCAAAATCAACGAGCCACTCGCCCGTTCCGTGCCCACCACAAAGAGACTTAGCTCCACTCCCACCAGCCAAAACAACCTCAAATTTAAATCATCTCTGAACCACCATAATAAATCTCTACTTTATCCCACCAACCAGAGAAGTACTAAATCCACACAGAAATTGTCAGCCTCTGCTACCACTACACCCATAGTAAGCCCCCAAATCAAGGGAGCACTAATCAACGCTAGATCAATAGTAGCTCATGCAACTGAAATTGCAGATCTAATCATCAATGAAGACCTGGACCTCCTTGCTATCACAGAGACCTGGCTCCATCTGGCAGCAGGCCCCATGCTTATGCTAGCAGTCCCTGACAATTACACTATCCTGAGACAAGACCAACCTAACTCTAGAGGAGGTGGTGTTGCCATCATTCATAAATGTAGCCTTCCTATAAGAGTAGCTACCACCATCAGTGTCCCTTCTTACGAACTACCCTCAGCCAAAGTTCCAATTACCAATGCCCAAACCCTCAACATCCATGTGATCTATCGCCCTCCAGGCCCTTTAGGCACATTCGACGAGGATCTTAACACTATTCTATCCACTAACCTAAAAAATGCCACACAGGTACTCACTCTTGGAGACTTCAACATGGGTTTCAACGACCCCGAAGACCAAGCCGCCATCACCACGTTTAACACCCTCACCGAATTAGGATTTACTCAAAGAAGCCTGAAACCCACCCATGACAAGGGCAGAATACTTGACTGGCTGGCTGACTATAATTGCTCAGCTAACATCACTGACATTTCACCACTTGCCTGGACTGACCACCACCTGGTATCATTCTCGCTGTCCACCACTAGACCTCCTCCTACGCAGTCTAGTAGGGCCCCACCCACACTCACAAGAAACAAAAAGAGCATCATGGTGGAGAGACTTATCCCCAACCTACTCCCCACACTGAACACACTCCCTGACAACCTGGATCCTGAGACCCTGGTAGAGGAATACAATAAAATTATGTCCACTTCCCTTGACTTAATCGCCTCTCTCAAACTCAGGCCAAGCAAGCCCTCAACGCACTTGAACAAATGGTACACACCATTCCTCAAAAACTTAAGGCGGCAAAAAAGAAACTGCAAAACCACCTGGAAAAAAGACCCATCAGTAGCTAATAAAAGCAAACTTACCAAACTAGCGGCCCTGTATAAAAAAGAAATCTTCCTAGCAAAACGTACCTCCTTTGACTCCCGTATCTCCCAAGCCAGCTCAAACACGAGGGAACTATTCTCTATTCTGAAAGAAGTAGAAACCCCCATAGCACCACCAGACACCTGCATTAAAGACAAGGGGCCTCATTAGGACCCAGGCGGTAAGGGGTTTACGGCGGCGTAAACAGCGCCAACCCTTACCGCCTGATTCCGAGGTCCCTTAGCGCCATGGAGGATTTAACACCTGCTTTTAGCAGGTGTTAAAATCCATGGCGCTAAGGGACCTTGTTGTTAATTACGCCACCGTAATTTACGGTGGCGTAATTAACGCCTTCCCCACTCCCATTATGCCCTATGGGGCAAAAATGGGAATGGGGAAGGGTAAATGGGGATTGGGGACTTACCGCCCCGCCAACCTCGGAATGGGGCGGTAAGTCCGCCAACCACCATGGCGTAAACATAGTTTACGCCATGGTGGTAAAGGTACGACCCAGGCGGTAACTTACCGCCTGGGTTGTAATGAGGCCCAAGAACTGGTGCACCGAAATCCAAAATGCCTTAGCCAACAAAATCTCTACCTTACAAAATAAAACATCTTGTAAAAAAGCATCCCTGAACAACCCTGCCTTGTCCAAGCTACCCGAGAAGCAGACTACAAGCGAATATACCCGATTCAATTTCACCAAAGTGACCATACTCGAAGTTGAAAAAATCATCTTGTCCTTGAAGCCCTCTAATTGCCAGGGAGACCTATGTCCAGCACAGCTTATAAAAGACGCTGCCCGCGACCTCTCCCCATTTATCACAAAGCTAATCAATGCCTCCTTCTCCACTGGATCCATCCCAATCAATCTAAAACAATCCTGTGTACTGCCATTACTAAAAAAACCTACACTTGACCCAGCTACCCCTACCAATTACAGACCCATAACAACTGTACCATTCCTCCTGAAAATCCTGGACAAGGTCGCCTATGTTCAAATACAGAAGCACCTGGAAGAACACCACCTGCTAGGAGCCAGACAATCAGGCTTTCGACCCCAACATGGGACTGAGACAGCTCTTATCGACCTTAAAACACAGATCAACCTGCTCAGAGACAATGGCCAAGCAGCCTTACTGCTCCTCCTCCTCCTCGACCTCTCTGCAGCATTCGACCTGGTCGACCACTCGGTCCTATGCACTCACCTACACACGGCCGCCCACTTCTCCCCTGAGGCCATTACATGGATTAGATATTTCCTCGATGGCAGAACCATGAGGGTTTTTTCGCCCACAGATGCTGCAGACCCCATACCCATCACCTGTGGCGTACCACAGGGCTCCTGTGTCTCCCCTACACTATATAACATATTTACCAAGCCCCCTTTCGATGATCTGGATCATCTCGGTATCACCTACACTAACTATGCAGATGATACCCAGATCCTCCTTCCGCTTTCTGGAGATTATGGAAAGGATTTGGCCTTGGTGAATAGGGTTTACATCATCATCCAGGAATGGATGGCCACTCATGGACTATGCCTGAATGATGATAAAACTGAACTTATCACCTTGGGCACCACTGCCAGCCTAAATAAATTAAGCCCAGCCTACTCATCCTTCATGATCCATGGCAACACGATCAAAGTGGGACACAAAGTCAAAACATTGGGCTTCTACCTTGATTCCAACTTCTCCTTCAACAGACAGGTGAACTCACTAGCCTCCTCCACGGCTCACATGTGTAAATTGATCCGTGCAGCCAAACCTTTTCTATCCGATACCAGATGCCTGACCCTGGCCACAGCCCTCATACTATCCCACTTAGACTACTGTAACGCGCTTTATCTTGGGTCATCCAAAGCCACCACCAGCAAACTACAAATCCTCCAGAACAATGCACTCAGAGCGGCACTGGGCATCTCCAGAAGAGACCACATCACAGCACACAGCCAGCAGAACAACTGGACCCCTATCACAGACAAAATCTCCCTAAAAACTGCCTCACTCACCCACAAGTCCCTCAATAACACGGCCCCATCTACCTGATCGACAGATTTCACAGACAGACATCCTTGAGACCGACAAGGACAGCATATAGAGACTGCCTCTCCGTCCCTAACTATAAACGCTCTAGCATAGGAGGCAACAGCTTCCCAGTGAAAGTGGCTAAACTATGGAGCTCCCTACCACCCACTCTTAGAATGGACTTACCCTACCAAAATTTCCGTTCCAAGATGATGTCTTGGCTGAAGACAGCCGGTGTCTAAACAAACTGAGCTAGGATCTGCTCCTCCCTCTTGTCACTTGGACATACCGGACACACAATTGTTAACTGTATATATGTATATATTCCTGCTTTTCTTCCTTTATTACTGTGTATATGCCATGTATATATTTTATTGTCTGCAACTAAGCTTCGCAAATTCCTGTATCTGCTGTGCCCTGTTACCCTAGGGTATTCCGGCGCATTACAAATAATAAACAAACAAACAAACAATTTTAAAAAGAGGAAAGAGATGTATATATATAGGAAAATGTTCCACTCTTGAGTTTTAACAAATGTTTGGAGAAGTGTGAAACCAAAATCTAGTTATGTTGTAAATAGTTTTTTGCAAAAGAAAAAAGTAGAAGTAATAATTAAAAAAAAGCTTTTCATATGAAAATAAAATTGTACATTTTTGAATTGATTAAACTTAAGAAAAGGCTTAAGGTGACTGCACCATTGCATACAAATATAGAAAAAGTCCATTTACATACAGATGACAACTTTTGTGACGTATTTGGCAGAGAGTGGAAACACACTTCTCATGAGGAGAGTTATATTGAAGGAAAGCATGTACTCCTTGCTATTGATGAGAGTGGACGGATCTATGAAGTCCAAAATGGTGTGATTTCCAAAAAAGAAGAAATCCTAAGGTATGATAATACAGAAATTGAATGTTTAGATCAATCTAGAAAAAACTTAAAACACAAAGTGAGGTATGTACGTGCAATTTGTGTGCAATATTAGTAGGTTTTCTTGTAAAGTCTTAAAGAGATTTTTACAATAATGTGCAAAGACAGATCAAGATGCTACAGAGAATAGATGACTGTGAAGGTTATGAAAAAACAGGACTTCTGGCTAACTATCTTATCTTGATGAAATTACATGTAAGAGTCAATTTAATCATATATGGATGCTGGCTGCACATCATACTAAAATGAGACACCTTCTAGCAAAGTTGCAACCCAGCAGATGAATGGAGATGTGGCAGTGCTGTTCATGGGATCAAAACAATAACAGGAAGTGCTGCAAGCAGGTTGCAGATGCAAGGGTAAGTGCAGACAGCAGGTGTCCAACAGTGCAGGTAGGGGGACTGTAGGGTTAGAGATACAGATCCAAGTGCAAGGGTTGCTGGGAGCTAGTGCGGTGTGTAAATGGGCGTGTAAGGACCTGGCTCAAACTCAGATGGCCGCCAGGTGATCAGTGCAGTATCAGACAGGAAATCAGCAGGGGAGAGGAAGAGAGAACGCAGACGCAAAGAGGATGCTCTTGAGGTGCTTCCAGAACCCAAGATGGCCGAGGCAGGCCCCATCCGAAGAAAGAGATCTACAACCAACTAATTGCTTTGAGAAGCAACTGACCCTGAGGGAGTTGGAGGTGGAGGAGCGACGACCTCGAGTAGGAAGGTATATACAAAGCGAGAGTTGGAAGTATTGAGGACCCAGGCCCAGAAGGCCTTGTGGACAATGTAGGGGGTCTTGAACTTAATCCTTGCAGCTGCTGGGAGGCAGTGCAGAGATTTCAGTGCTGCAGAGTACACAGTCCTATTTAAGGTGAAGTTGTGTGTTGCCTTCCTAGATGTTTAAACAGCCTTTGGCAATCAGGCCAAGATATGTTTTGGCCTAGGGGGCAAACAAACGAGATTATTCAATTAATGCAGGGGTGTGAGACAGGTCTGAGTCCTGGCACCCCTTCTTTTTAACTTCTATGTTCAAGAGATTATTGAAGCTTTAGTGATGACGTACCAGGACTGTTAAAAAATGGGATCAGTCAAGTATCTGGCACTTTTTTATGCTGATGCTGTGATGATTTTATCAACAACCCCTCTGGTCTTGAAAAGGCCCTTTCAACTTTTACAGCTTAATGTAGAGATCTACATTGAATACCGAAAAATCTAAAATCAGGATTTTTAAGCCTTGTTTTTGAAAGCATAGTACTAGGTTTTCTTCAGTAAACAATGTTCAACATAAACAGGTAAAACATTTTCACTGTTTGGGAATCATGTATTGCGAATCTGAGAGTGGGACATCACAGAAAATTCTGTTATGAATATGGAAAAGTATAATGGGGCCATGAACTCTTTTTTTGTACATCATTGCAATGGAGCTGTTTCTCCCACACTTGACTTATTTCAAAAACAGTCAGCCAGGGCAGCTTTATACAGCTCGGATATGTGGGGCTGTACTAATTTAGTAAAACTACATTCTTGTGAACATACATTTCTAAAGAAGTTGTTATTGTTGCCACAAAGTACCCCTTCATCTTTACTCTATCTTGAACTTTATATTCTTCCTGTGGGTGATTTGGTGAAATATAACCTAGTCAGATATTGGTTAAGACATTGGAGTCAAGAAGTTTTAGAATCATATTGTTGTGCCCTGAGTCACTTTTAGAGTTTGGATTGAGGTAGAAATATAAAGTGGACTACCGATGTAAAAAAAACTGCCTAACCGATCTTAAGCTGAGTATCCTATCGGATGACACAATGAGCTGTTTAGCAGTAAGGAAAAAAGAATGTTAAGACTGCACTTAGCAGCCTGTTATGTGCTGGTCTAATAACTGATGCCCTGAAACTGAATGTAGGTTTTGAATACATTGGTTATAAATTGCCTGAAGTGTTAACTTATACATTGATTTTATCTCCCCGGCCTACGAAATATCTCTATATTTTTGCTTCAGACTGAGTGTTTTGTCAGTCGCAAGTGTTGCATACTCATAGAAAATCAAGGGTCAGCTATGTGCCCGATGTATAAATCTGCCACTGAAAATATATTGCATTTTATTTAAATTTGCCAAAAGCTTTGACTCTTAGACAAGGATAGCCGTAACCTTTTTTTAATCTCAGCTAGGGTCGGCCAATCAAGAGAGGAACTATTTTATCTAAGGAAGCCCCAAAGTGTATGCTTTGCATTTGCTACAGCGTGCTACATCCATAGACTGTGGCTGCAAAGAACAAAAATGTTAAAAAATGCACAGGTCGATAGCTGAGAAGAAAGGGTCAGGATGGTGAGTTTATCCCATAAGCTTGTGACCAGAGCTTCTTGAGCTGGAAGGTATTTAGAAACCAAAATACCTGAATAATTATCTTGGAAGCTGGGTTTGTCTGCCAAGGCTGTGAGCAGTGCTCTACATGTTGTTGTTGTTGCTGTTAAGATGTTTCTATCTATGTATTCTGATTTCACTTTACTTGATCAATGAATTAAAGTCAAGGGATAATTTAGTTTTATGGAATGTCTTTTATCTTTAAGGCTTTGTTATTTTTAATATTACTAAGATGATTTTCCCTTTTTGGATGTGTTTCATTTAAAAAAAAAAAAAAAAATTATCATTTCTATGTATTGTATTTTGTCGCTTTTATGGTTGTATTACCTATATAAAGCTTTGATTGACTTAAGAACATATATTTTTATTTTACATGTGTTTATTTTTTTAGGAAAAAAGGGGGGAAAATGGCTTATAAGAAAACCTAAGGATGACAATCTGGTGTTCAGCTATCAATTTATCCCATTCCTTATTTGTGGCATCTCCCACAACTACCCATTGGTGGCATCAGTGGGTGAAGTGGGCGGGAGTGGTCAGGAGCTGTGCTCCTCTACTTCTTTTAATTAAGTTTTACCATTCCTATACTTTTATTTTAAAAATAAACCGTTCCGGAACGGTTTGTTTTAAAATAAAAGTGTAGGAATAAATTGAAATTTGCACATTCAGTGCAATGAACTGGACATTCCCTTAAACAGCAGATTTGTATTGTGCATGGGAGGGGGCGTGACAATGGGGTTTGTGGGGAGAGATTCAGAAAAAGAGGGAACATAGTTCCACTACTTCTTTTCATACACTTCGAACACTGGGTGGCATAGATCACAAAAGACTCTCATAACTGAGACTGCGGGAGCAGGTAAAATTGGAACATGGTGTTGACACTGCTGCCGATGTCGAGGTTTCATTCAGTGATGTCGCGCTGGTGGAATAAAGTGCTGGAGGTGGTGCCGATTTCCGTGCACGTAATGCATGAGCCCCATGCATTTTATTTTTGTGGTGTTCGTGAGATTTACGATATGTGTCATCCACATTATCCCAAAGCACTCTCCTGAGAAGATTTATCCTCACAGATGTTTCAAGGATTTGCGATGGCACATTTGATGCTTCACGTCCTAGTCATCATGCACAATGTGCACTGTACATCCTCCACATCCTTTTTTGAACAGCTTTCTTTTACCTTGAAATATCTCCAACTGTCTTGCAGGGTTTTTTATTCCTGTGGCTTTCTTCCTAGGTGGTGATGGATTGGCGACTCAGATGGCATTATCATCACTGTTGCGGCTGTTGTTATGGTTAGACATGTTGAAATGTCCAACTGAGGAGGAAAATGTAAAATAACAAAAAATGACAACAATAAAAGACAATGCCATAAAACATGAAAACGTTTGGAAAAAAGTCATACAAAAAATAGACAAACTGAACAAATGACAAGACAATGGAAAAGTGGATAAAAAGGAAGAACCATTAAAGGGTTACAGCACAAAAAATTCTTGCAGTTACTCATTAAACCTTTCACTAATAAGCACCAGTAGCAATGATCAATGTAAACTTATATTTTGTGGGTGGGGTGATTATTCGTGGCTATGCACTGCCGGTGCTGCGATTCGTCACTTTCGCATGCAGAATTCATCATTCGGTGTGTGTAGAGCCACGTCAATATTTTGACTGACCCGTTCATTGACATGGATAGGAATCATGTGTCGGTGTGCAGCCGCAGAGCGTCATATGATTGGCTGGTGTATCAGGCGCAGAAAGAATTAGGGTCATCGACAAAGCCTGACGTTCTATTGGGCAATTTTTCATGCACATACTTCATCGCACGGCATGGGCGCCACCACTTCTATATAACGCAGCGTCCGATTGGGCTGTCTATTGATGTGGCTAGGTGGGTGAATACAGTCCATGATCCGATTGGCTGTCAAAAAATAGGTGTGAAGCCGTGTAGCCACGTCAACACAGCTTTCAAAGTGATTGGGCATTCCGTCGAAACAACTACGGCCATGTGCAGATGCGTCTCTTAGTTCACTCAGGTGATTGGTCAATAACTTAGGCGCAAACACACCATTGTGCTTGGGCATATCAGTGCATGTGCTACACACATCCCGGTTGGCTATATCGCGTAACCGCGGTTATACTCCTTTACCAGGCGACTCTTTCCTGTTTTCTGTAATTGCTTTTTGTCTCTTGGTCGGTGAACTTCTTTGTAAGCCTTCAGGAACTTTTAAACACAGTACCTTGTTTAATCCATTCCTTGTTTACCTTTCTTCTTCCTATACCTTTGTCCTTTGTCTTGTGCGTTTCAGTTTGTATTTTTTTGTTATTTTGGCTTGTTATTAAAAATAAAATGTTTTGAGATATTAAGTGGCAGAGTCATTTTTTTGTCCAGTATTTTTACATTTTTTTCCTCCATGTTCCTGTTTTTTCAAAATGACTATGACCAGCAGTGATGATGAGGTGGTGTGGGTGGCTTCAGCTTTACTGCCACAGAAGAAGCAATGTGCACAAAAAACCATCACTGATAGTTGCCAATATTTCCATGTGAACCAACACAGCAAGAAGGAGATTGAGGAGGCCATGTGCAATTTTTGTGGTAAGGATTTGCAGAGAGGTCCTTCACACAAGCCATGGAAAAGCTTGGGGAAATCCACGCTCATTCAACATCTTGTCCGTGTTCATTGGGATGAAGTGAAACATAAGGTCAAAGCACATGGAGCAAGATCAGCACAGCAGTATTTATCATCTGCGCCACAGACTTCCAATACCATTACCAGCTATTTTCGAATATCGCCCACCCTCACTTCATCCTGCCGGCACCCGATCTTTCTAATTTTATTGTGATGTACAAAACCTGTCACAGCTTGATTGAGGTGGGAGGTGGCACCCTAGACGTTTGGGGCAAGACTCGTTCAGAACATACAGCCAATTGCCAATGCTATGTATATTTTTAAGTGTACATTTGTTCTACCCAATTCTTTAGAAGAAAAAAAACACAAAAGAATGTACAAAATATAAAATGCATGAAAAACAATTTATTTTTCTCTTCTTTTAATTTTTGTTCTTGTACATTGTGTTACTGTAATGTTGCTTGTTGCTGATGTATTCTATGTATTGCATATATTGTAAATAAATAATTAAAAAAAAAACAATTTCTTTTTCTTTTTGCCTTTTGTTATATGTATGAATCCTAGGGCCTGATTCAAAGAACGCTTTCAAATGATGCTTTGCCATTATAAAACGCTTCTGTGAATTAAGCCCCTAGTGTTTTTCCCTTCCCAGTTCCTACCTCTTTTTTTCCTTATCTCCCAAAAGGGTCCTTTTCAGGACCAACTTTCAGTTATTAAAATTGACAATAAAACACATACTGTATATATGGATCAAAGACCTTTAATTGATCCTTTCAATATATTCAATACATTGTCTGTTAAAAAACAACATATCCTTTTGTATATTATTATGGCCGTGGTTATCCCCTCTTGGAACATTGTGTAAATTCCCCCCACTCGTTGCCACATTCAGCCATGCATGCATCATAGGTAGCTGAGGCTATAAAACCGTTTATAAAAATCATATCTACATATAAGTGAGCAGTAGTCTCATATATAGAGTGTAGTCCTTCTATGCAGTTACTGTAACACTTTAATAACTATCTATTCATCAACAGTACATATAAATGAAACACTTAAAAAAGTTATGTAACTATGCAAATAACATTTTTTAAGAAAAGGTTTATTTGAGGGAATGTGGTTGCACAATTTCGTTTTATTTTACTTTCTACACATGATACATCGTTATCATTAGGCCAATTGTCTGTATTATTAATGTCAATTATGTATGGAGTAACACAACCCTTGCAATTCAAGGAACAATCTTTAAATGCGGGGATGTTAAGGTAAGTAATACATTGTGAGTTGGCTGTTTGTTTGTTTGTTTATTGGCTAATGTGCACCAAACCCGAGGGTAGCTGGACGAAGCAGATAAGAATACTTAAGGCTTGGTTACAACATGGAATCAATACAGTGCAAGCAGAGAAGATACAAGTGGATTATGGCGAGGGGTGGGACAGTGAGATACATACATTAGTGTTAGGGAGGTACAGTAAATTACATACATTCATAGTCCGGTACATAGATATTTATTACATGGTGTCCAGGAGTCATACATACTTGGACCACAGCCAGTTTAAGGTGTTACGTCTGAAGCTCAGATAGGATTGATCAGTTCTGAGGGTCAGAGGTAGTGCATTCCAGTATTGTGCAGCTTTCACTGCGAAACTACATCCTCCCGATTTGGTTAACTTGAATCTAGGTATCTCAAGACCGTGGGAGTTGGCCGCTCTGGACAGGCGAGTCAAGGTTCTTCTGATCATTCTCTCTGTGAGGTATGGGGGGGCTGCATTATTAAGGCATTTGAAGGTGAGTGATACCTTTTTAAGTAAGATCCTGTCGCTTATCTTTAACCAGTTGTGGTCTCTTCTGAAATTGGAGATGGGTTCTCTATTAGTCAGATTCAGGGCAGTTCTTAAGGCATTATTTTGAGGTGTTTGTAATTTGTTGAGGATATGTTTGTTAGCTCCTAGATATAGGGCATTGCAATAATCTAGTTTTGACAATATTAAAGCATTGGCGATGGTGATGCAGCTTGCTTCTGTTAGAAATGGACGGCAGGCTCTGATAAGTTTGCCTGTGTAGGCAGTGGACGAAGTCAAGGAATTAACCTGTTTTCTTAATGATAAGGTGGAGTCGAGATAAAAACCTAGCGTTTTTACCTCATTTACTACTTTGATTATGTTACCATGTATGTTGAATGAGGTATATTTGGAGTGTATTATTTTTAGGTTGGCTTTGGAGCCAAGTATCAAGATCTCTGTTTTGTCGTCATTCAGGCAGAGGCCATGGGATGACATCCATGCCTGAATGAGGAGGTATATATCATTTACCAAGGCTGTATACTTGTCAAAATTGCCCGAAAGGGGAAGGAGGATCTGAGTGTCCTCTGCATGGTAAGTGTAGGTGACACCCAGTCTTTCCAATTTGTCAAACAGGGGCTTGGTAAATATATTATACATAGTAGGCGAGACACAAGATCCTTGTGGAACACTACAGGAGGTCTGAATCGGGTCTGCCGATGGCAAGGGGGAGAAGACTCTCATTGTTCTGTTTGCTAAAAAGGACTGGACCCAGGCTATTGCGTCACTCAAGAAGTGGGCTGCCGACGCTAGGTGTTTGCAGAGGACTGCATGATCCACCAAGTCGAAGGCCGCCAACAGGACGAGGAGGAGTAGCATGGCAGTTTTGCCTTTGTCCTTAATCTTGTCTTTTTGGGTCTTTAGGTCAATTAACGCCATTTCAGTGCCATGTTATGGTCTAAATCCGGATTGGCGAGCTCCTAGTAGGTGGTAGGCTTCAAGGTGGTCCTCAATTTGCAGATATGCTACTCTGTCAATTATTTTAAGGAGAAAGGGTACAGTGTTGATGGGTCTGTAGTTGGTAGGGATGGATGGGTCAAGAGTCTGTTTCTTGAGGAGCTGTAGAACCCAAGACACTTTTAGGCTATTAGGGACAGTGTTGGTTTTGAAGGAGGCATTCTTTAGTTTTGAGATAAATGGCGCTAGATCTCTCGCAGCATCTTTAATTATTTGGGCAGGACAGTTGTGTCCCTGACAGTTGGATGGCTTTAGAGATAGGATGATTTTCTCAATTTCCTGTATGGAGACTTTAGTTAATCTGAAAGGTCTTGGCATGTTTGGGACTTCAGTAGGAATGGTACCTTGTGGCTCAGTAGGAGGCAATGAGGCTTTTTTTTGGTGCAATTTTTATTTGGAGAGATGTTATTCTGCTAGATAGGGAAGTCTGGATGCTAGTGCACCAGTGTTTGTCCTTCGGTGCATTGTATAGAGGGAGTATAGGGGATTGTTGTTCCCGGAGGATCACAAAGAGCTCTTAGGTGTTGGAGCTAGCTTTGGAGATTCTGTCGTTGAATAAGTCTATTTTGGTACAGATTATTTCTTTCTTATATTTATTAGCCAGCTGGGTCAGTTGTAGTTTGTTTTCCTCTGAGGGGGAGTGATACCAGAGGGATTATAATTTTCTATTCTGAAGTCTTAGCTCTTTAAGATCGGGTGTGAACTAGGCGTTAAGGTGAGGCTTCTGTTTACTTTTGCGGAGATTGACTGGTGCAATGATGTCTAAGGCATTAGTCAAGAGGTTTGGGTCGGAGTTGCTTGGTAGCGAGTTGAGAGATGAGGTAATAGTTTGTCAGGTGTAATGCTTTTTTTGCATCTGGTGGGCAGTGGTGGTGCCATAACAGTGGCTTTTGGCATTTGTTTATCTATTGTTAGTGAGAAGTCTATCAGGTGATTATCTGTCCATGGTTGCATGTTTATATTCATGATAGTGGTAGTACAGTTCAGCTCACTAACCCAGTCAAGGGTCCTTCCTTTGTCGTGGGTTGGGGCGTAGAGGTTTTGGGTAAGTCCATGCTCTGATTGGATAGTTGCTATAGAATGTGCCTGTTTATCCTCAGGGTCATTAAAGCCTAAGTTAAAGTCACCCAGCATTAATATCTGTGATGAGTCTTTGGTATTATTGGCCAGAAGACTGGATAGGTCGTCCACGAAGGTACTGATAGGTCCTGGGGTCTATATAGCAGGTAGATGGTTAATGTCTGGTTATTGGACATAGGTAGTTTGGCTGTGAACAGTTCACAGGATTTAAGTGGTGGTGTGGTGACAAGTCTTAGGGCATGGCTAGTTTTGCCTATAATAGCTATACTGCCCCCTCTGGCATTGGGTTTATCCACTCTGGGTATCTGATAATTATCTGGGATGGCTAGCATTAGGGCAGGGCCAGCCGCGTCATGTCACCATGATTCAGTGAGCGCTAGGAAGTCTAGGTTTTCAGAGGATAGGAGGTCTGCTATTTCAGTGGCATGTACCACTAAGGATTTTGTGTTAATCACGGCTCCAGAGATAGTGGTTTTGTTTTTGGGTTCTTGGAGGTCGGTTGGACTAGAGCTAGGTTGATTGGTTCTAGTGTAGGATGTTAAAGGATGGCAATAGGTGAGGTTTGGGGTTTTGGGCAGGGCCCCGCAAACAGATCCTACTATTGATTCAGGGTGAAAGCTATTGGTGTTGAACTTAGAGTGAAGATTTAAGTTGATAGTGTTATTCATTCTAGGCTCATAGAGTCGGGCTAGTCATTGAAAAAAAACACGAAATTCAAGGAAAAAACGTTATTTGCAGGGTTGTTAAGGTGAGTATTAGTTTGTAAAATAATCTTGAAATTCAAGGAAAAACCCTTAGTTGCAGGAAAGTTAACGTGAGTAATCTATTACATGGCCACGGTAGTGGCCATGTAGTTATGGTTAAGTTGCTGTTTCCATGAGAAGAGCACTTTTTGGGCGGCTTATAACTTGACTCCCCTTTGACGAATCGAATCGAGTATATAGCCCACTCTGAATGTTTTTGCAAAGTTTGGTGAGGATTCGTCCAAAGTTATAAGGGGGGTCCCAAAACTTTTTTTTTCCCATAGACTAAATGGGGAAAAAACATTGGTCGCGCCTGCAGCCCAAACCGCTGGACGGATTTTCACCAAATTTGGACCAGGAGTAGCGGCTTGGTCCCGAAAGCTTTTGCAAATTTGGTGAAAACCCGTCCAGTAGTTTTTTTAAAAATGACCAAAAAGTAGGAAAAAAGAAATTAGTGATATCTGTGTTTGGTCCGCGAACACACTTCCCTGTTCGCTCCACGGACAGTGTCTTGATTGGCCAATCGGCTTACGTCATGTCCGCGGACATGCAACGTGTTTGCTGATTGGACGGCGTAGAGCGTGAAGCAAGTCAGATTTTCGGTAGCACCCGCCATCTTGGATTTGCGGACGTCCGCGGACAGCGCAGTGAAACTTGGTTGAAAAATTGTATTTAGTAGAGTGTGTTGGTGTGTAAGAGTGTTTGGGGAGGGTGGAGGAGTATGAGATTGGTTAAATGTTGTATTTTTTCTATGTGGTAGACCCTCTTGTTGTGTTCGATTTGTCTGCGGACAACACGGCTGTTCTGAAATGTTCTAAATAAACTAAATTGGGGTGTTCTGAGGATGCAATATGTGTCTGTGTTGTCCGCAAGCAAGGTGAAACTGTTTTAAGAACACTCGCAGTGTCCTGAAATGTCCTTAAGTAAAGAAGTTGGGGGTGTCCTGAGGACGCTGTCCGTATTGTTCGCTGGTAAGTTGAAACTGTTCTAAGAACACTTGCGGTGTTCTGAAATGTTGTTAAATAAATAAAATGGGGGTGTCCTGAGAACACGATGTCCTGAAATGTTCGTAAATAAATAAAATGGGGGTGTCCTTAGAATGGTATGTCTGTCCGTTTTGTTCGTAGTTAAGTTGATAGTGTTCTAAGAACACTCGCCGTGTCCTAAAATGTTCTTAAATAAACAAAATGGGGGTGTCCTGAGGACGCTGTCCGTATTGTTCGATGGCAAGTTGAAAGTGTTCTAAGAACACTTGTGGTGTCCTGAAATGTTCATAAATAAACAAAATGGGGGTGTCCTGAGGACGCTGTCCGTATTGTTCCCTGGCAAGTTGAAAGTGTTCGAAGAACACTTGTGGTGTCCTGAAATGTTCATAAATAAACAAAATGGGGGTGTCCTGAGGACGCTGTCCGTATTGTTCCCTGGAAAGTTCAAAGTGTTCTAAGAACACTCGCGGTGTCCTGAAATGTTCGTAAATAAACAAAATGGGGGTGTCCTGAGGACACTGTCCGTATTGTTCGATGACAACTTGAAAGTGTTCTAAGAGCACTCGCAGTGTCCTGAAATGTTCGTAAATAAACAAAATGAGGGTGTCCTGAGGACACTGTCCGTATTGTTCGCTGGCAAGTTGAAAGTGTTCTAAGAACACTCGCGGTGTCCTGAAATGTTCGTAAATAAACAAAATGGGGGCATCCTGAGGACGCTGTCCGTATTGTTCGCCGGCAAGTTGAAAGTGTTCTAAGAACACTCGCGGTGTCCTGAAATGTTCATAAATAAACAAAATAGGGGTGTCCTGAGGACACTGTCTGTATTGTTCGCTGGCAAGTTGAAAGTGTTCTAAGAACACTCGCGGTGTCTGAAATGTTCGTAAATAAACAAAATGGGGGTGTCCTGAAGACGCTGTCCATTTTGTTCGCTGGCAACTTGAAAGTGTTCTAAGAACACTCACGGTGTCCTGAAATGTTCGTAAATAAACAAAATGGGGGTGTCCTGAGGAAACTGTCCGTATTGTTCGCTGGCAAGTTAAATGTGTTCTAAGAACACTCGCGGTGTCCTGAAATGTTCGTAAATAAACAAAATGGGGGTGTCCTGAGGACGCTGTACGTATTGTTCGCTGGCAAGTTGAAAGTGTTCTAAGAACACTCATTATGGCCGCGCACATTAAAAGTTCCCATAAGGCATAGATAAAATGTTTGACTTTATGGGTGTGATATGCTGCGGTGGTTGTGGCCAGGGCATAGAGTCTTCGGTGCATATGGCCATGCACTCAAGACTCTATGCCTGGCCACAACCACTGCAGCATATCACATTCATAGTGGCTTATAACTTTGGGATCCAAAAACAAATTTATAAGGAACAAAGTTATAAGCCACTATGGGTGTGATATGCTACGATGGTTGTACTTATTATAATATACTTACTGTGTGGTTTAGTAACTGGAGTACATGTATTTCTTGTTCATTTCTGTGATAAAAGAAAAGATCATGTTAGTGTTGGTATTTTGTAATGACTTATAACATTGAATAATCAACATTTTTTTTTTACCCTCATATTTAGTACATTACAAACCAGTGTACTGTGCAATTTTGTTCAGTGTCTGTGTTTGTTGCTAAAATCATTGGGTCTGTGGGAGAAAAAAAATCCATGTTGGATTAAAAAAAAAACCTATTTTTGTTATGCTACAGTCTATTTGTTTGTTTGTTTTCAGTGTTCACTTGTTGTTTCTGGCTAATGCTCTATATTTTGGCTTGTTGCAGATTTTTGGAGCAGTTACATATCATTTATTTATTTGGATATTGTAAAATTTTGTAGCAGTTAGACACCAGTTGGCGTATTCTAACTGTCTATTTTTTTTATATATATTTTAGTGGTATTGATTTATCTGTTTGGATATTGTAAAATATTCAGGCAGTTAGATACCAATTGGCATATTCTAACTGTCTATTTTTTTAATATAATTTAGTGGTATTGATTAATTAGTTTGGATATTGTAAAATTTTGGGTTAGTTAGATACCAGTTGGTGTATTCTAACTTTCTATTTTTTGGTCTAATTTAGTGGTATTCATTTATCTGATTACTTGTTGTAGAATCTTTGGGCAGATAGATACCTGTTGGATTATTCAAACAGTTTATATTTGTTAGCTACAAGTTTAGTTAAGGTTTAAGTACAGTTTAGTTAATAAATGTTGGTTTTAAGAACATTAAATAAGCGTTTGAAAGATTTGCTGGTAATCTCTGCTTTAGAGTAATGGTATTATCATTACATTCAAACCATCCATATTTCTTTTTTATATATGGAGTGTAGTGACCTGAATTGGTTGTGGCTCCTGTGTGGTAGATTATACCTATTGTTGTGAAGGGTTTCTTACCAAGTGATACTTGACCATGTGTGAATCCAGTCAGCTTGCAGTGGTTTTTGGTACCATCTTCATTATAACGTAGAAGCATTACTATTACGTATTTACTATGTGTTTGTATTAATAAGGTGGAGCGATTATCCGAATTGCAGGTAGTACATAATCTACCATGGTTTGCATTTTGTACAAGTTGCTGAAATCGAATGGATTCACAATTAGGTATTGATATATATACAAAGCGTTCTTGTGTCACATTGTTGCAGAGAGTGCATGTATGTCTCCACATGTATGAAATCTGGAAGATTTAATTTATAGGTATGTTTTTATTTTCCAGTACTTGTAGTAAGTACATTAGAAATTCTTGTGGATCTTCCTGTGCGTTTATAGTGAATTTAAACATTCCAGCACAGTAGTCCAATTGTTGTCTTATTCCTTAAACACTATACGTGTTGTCAGGATTGTGTGTTTCGTTTCTATGAAGTACTAACATTTGCAGACACAATTGGTCTGTACCGTGTAAGTAAATGTTATCAACAATTGGTGGCAATTGAAATAGAATATTCATTGCTACATTTGCATAGCAACTTACTCCAACTATATTTGAGAGTTTAATTGGACCAGGTAGTTCTGTATCGGATTGATTTTTTTTTTTGTTTGTCTTCCTTCTTTGACAAAGTACCCGGTTTACTTTCCCTAATTGGTTCTTTTATGTTTGTGGTACTTGATGAAATTTTAGTTTCTTTTACTCTCTTTGGAGGATTTGCAGTGACATGCACTTGCATTTCTGTTTGATTTAGTTTTCTTTTACAACGGTTTACTTTTTGTGGAACAGAACATGTGTTTAGATGGGGGGTGTATAGTGAGAGAAGTCTATTGTATTCTAAAATGCAAGGAATATCAGCATTTACTTTACTTGCATCAAAGTTGATTAGAAATAGACCGTCAAGTGTACGTAAGCATGATAGTGCTACGTAGCTCATGCCTTCTTTAAAGACTGTGTTACCAATGTCTATCATTGCTTTGTCTAGGGTAAGACCTTGTGATTCATGAATGGTGACTGCGTATGCAAGAGTTAGAGAACATTGTTCTCTGCGGACATGTCTTTGAAGAGAAGGAATCGAGCTGTTGAGCGTCCTATCCTTTTTACTTCTGAAAGTTTGTCAAAGAGAATATTGACAAACTGAATTTTGTTGTCACGTGGGTATGTTTGAAAGCCAACAACTGTACGGAGTGCTCCATTAACTAGTCCTTGGTCCACATCAAGGTTACGTTTAAGCATTACTCTGCAATTTAAGGATCATTTTAATATCTTTTCCCACCCAGCTGTGTTGGAGATTGAATTTTCTAAACTATTTAGTCTTGTTGTGGCTTGCTCACACATGGGTAGTGTCATACCATATACATCTAGTTTGTATGTGGCGCTAATTTCCATTATTGGTTGCATTTCTTTATTTAACATTATTTCATTGAATTTGAAACAGCTTGCAAGATTTGGCATTAAAGCCATACAATTGACATTTTTATGGGCTAATTGTTCCATAACATCTGTAGCACATGCATTATCGCCATAAAGTGCATGAATGTGCCAGGTTTTCAATATTGCTTGTGCTTCTTATACCAACTCTTATACTTTTTAAGATCTGCAGATTGCCGCATGTTTTCTGTTAATTCTCTGTATTGGAAATGTTGCCAAAGGTTGACATTTCCAATGCTGCCAACAGTTTTACGGCAGAGTTTGTGTCCTAATGTTTTTAAAATAGGCTCTCCTTTTACTGGTGTCAATTGAAGAAGATCTCCAAAAACAATAATGTGTTTTCCTGCAAAGAGCTCTTCGTAGTTTGTTTTGAGTACTTCTTGTAATCTGAGGTGAATCAAAGCCAACATTAGGTTGGACACCATGCTCACTTCGTCTATCAGTAGCATTTTCATTTGTTTTAATACTCTGCGTAGTTCCATTGCAGCTTCTGTAGAAGGTTTGTAATAGTCTAATTTGTTTTGGTGTTCTACTGGCAGGAGTAGTAATCGGTGTAAAGTGACACCGCCTATGTTGTAGGCAGCTAGACCTGTGGGGGCAGTGACAACAGCTGAAAGTTTGTTGTTTGTCAATTGTTGAAGGAACTTACTGATGATTTTGATTAGGAATGTTTTGCCAGAACCAGCTTCACCACTGACGTACAGTACTACAGGT
The DNA here is from genome assembly GCF_040938575.1 of Ambystoma mexicanum. Classification (NCBI taxonomy): domain Eukaryota; kingdom Metazoa; phylum Chordata; class Amphibia; order Caudata; family Ambystomatidae; genus Ambystoma; species Ambystoma mexicanum. The sequence goes on along the minus strand of NC_090935.1, from coordinate 1,076,536,420 downwards.
TTGTAATTTTGGCAGGTGCATTCTTTGTTTTCATGTTGTACACCATGTGCAATTTCTTTTGTTACTTCTTGAAAAATACTACGTTGCTCATTGTTTAGTTTTGATTGTAGTACAGTTAAGTCTTCTTTATCTTCATACTGACACGTGGTGTTTTCTACTTCTGTCATAGCTAATTCTGCCTCATTTGTTATTAGTGGTTCTCCCAGTAGTTCTTGGCTTCCTGTTACAGAAGTTTGATTACTGTCAGGAGTGTCCTTATCTAGTTGGGCCTGCAGTTCTTCTTCGTGTTGCTGTTCATTGTGTAACATTGTTTTGTACTGTGTAAAGTTTACATCAGTTACAGTGCTTTCATTTGCTTTGAAAGCGTCTTCATATGAGTTATAGTTATCTAGTATTTCTTCTTCTTTTCTCCATGGTTTAAAGAGTTGTAGCAGGGACATGTAATATAGTTCTGACAATGACCCTTTGACAATTTGATATGATTAATTAAATTTGGTTTGGTGAGTTTTACTAAGCTGCCTTCAGAGTTTGTCACTCTGTATTTACCTTTTTTTTCATCAGGTTTAATATTATTTTTGTATGTGAAGTTTTGGGCTATGTGGTATAGACACATGGTTTCCAAAGTATTACTTCTGTTTGAGTAGTATGTGCCCAAAACATTGTTTTTGAAAATGTCTTGGCTGTTGGGATCATGTTTGGCTATTGTTTCTATATCTTCGTATGATTTTAGAACTCTTTTTCTAGACTTAGCATGACCAAGAATTAGCCATAGTATTTTTTCAGATTTACCATACAATGCAGTACCAGTTAAACAATCTGTTGCTTCATAGGATCCACATTCTCTATGGGAGAACATTTTTATGCCCAAGCTGTATCATTTCTGAGACACTGTTTTATCTGATGACAGGTCATTCCAGAGGTCTTGGAGCTCTGTTTTTTTTTTCTGCTTTGGTTAAGTATGCTGTAACATATTGTGCAACTGCAGTGGAATTGTCTGCAATGTACTGCACATCTATGTTTGCATTCCATAAGTGGGCAATGATTGCATTGTAATCATTGATATATTTTTCTTCTTCTGTTCTTTTTATGTAATATGTATTTTTAGGTGACTTACCTTTAACACTATGTCTAACTGAAGACATGAGGCTGTTCACTTGACCTGTATTTGTAACCGGTCTAGGGAAACCAAAGCGGCATTTGGTGTAGTATTTCCCTTTGTTTTTGTATTTGCAACGACAATATTTGTCACATTTGTGTCTTTGAAATTGTAAAATTTGTGCATGAAGATCACTATTTTTGGCTTCTGATGGAATTTCACAAGTGACATATTTTTCAATAAATTGTAAAACAGTGGCATCACTGTCTTGACCAAATTTAGGAGCATCTTTAATCCATAAAAGCATGTGGATATGTGGTGCTCCTCTGGCTTGGTATTCTTTTCTTAAAAGAAGTGTTGCACTTTTCCAAGGGGAGGAACAGTTTTATTACAAATAAAGTGTAGCATAGCAATGAAGCGATGGTGAAAATATCTTGAAACATTAACAGGATCCAAAGAACAAAGTTCTCCAGGTGTTAGTATATCTATGTTTGTTTTGTTTTTGTTTGATATACGTAGGAAATCATGTAAATCTCCCCATGCATATTCTGCACAACTTAATGTAACAAACCAAGTGGGTGGGCCAAGGTTTCTGATCATACAACGTACATCTCCATGACGTCAAAACCAGTACTCTTTAGTACCACGCAAATTTGCTAATAGATTTGTAATATTTGTTTTAAAAACTCATCTTTTTGTTGCACTTTTTGTAATAATTGTGTAGCTGACATATTTTGAAAGTGGGATCCTGATTTTAATGTGTGTACAACTCCGTAACATAAAGTTGCTAGTTCACATTCAAAGAGTAGGTGGAATATGTATTCCACATTTTGTCTGAATCTGGGATCTTCAGAATATATCTGTAATGAGTGGTATTGTGATGCTGATATTTGAATAGGTCTATCATCGTACCTTCCTCCTTTGCCAGTAGGAAAGAGTAGAGGCAAAGCACGTGCTTCTATACTGTTTTCCCATATGCTGATTGGTGATCCTTTTGTTTGACGCATTTGGTATGTTTCTAGTGCATCTTCTATGGTGTCATTAGAGTGCAATGGATGATTTGTATAATGCTCTAAAGTATTTGATATTGTAGCAGGATTTAGGAGCTCAAATTGACCAGCTTCTTGTGTCTCTTGAATTATTTCAGTTGTATCCTTCAAGTTTTCTTCAATATTAATTTCTTTGTAGTGTTCATTGTTTTCTTTAATATATTGCAAGCCTTGTCTAACTTTATGTAAATCTACCAGCTGTTGCCATATTTTTTTGTCTTTTGTAGGTACTCCGTTTACTAAGATAAATAAAGATTGCTGCATTGGACTTTGCACTCCCAGAGTGTGCACATTTTCTTTTAGATCTAATGGTAAATACACTACTTTTCCACGAATACCTTTCACTAATTCAGAGGGAGGTAATTTTGCTGTTTTTGGTTGAAGGCGTATTTTTGCTTGAAATGGGTGTACTGTTTGAATTATGATGCTCTCATATAAATTAAGTTGTTGTAGGGGTTTTGGTAGTGGATTTAATTCCAAACTATTTGTGATAGCACGTGAAGGAATTTGGTTGTTGTCGGGTTTTGTAGTTCAGTAACTGCAAAGTATTAAGGGGTCAGTTATTTCGTATTTGTTTTCTACTATAAGGTAGAGAGCTAATTCAAACCATTTAGAATCTTCATTGTCTTCTATTTTGTATGATAGGTCTACAGTTTTTGTGTTACTTTTATAAAAAGTTCTGCGGCAACATATACACACATGATTTGGTACTTCAGCTGATGTACTTTTAAATTTTAGTATTTCTTTTTTGTATGTGTGTAGTAAAAGGTTGCCATGCGTAGAATTGTTGCTAATTTGGTTTAAAGCTATTTCATTTTGTAAGTGGCTTTCACTTCCAAAATATTTTTTCTGGATATAGTCAATTTCTTCAAGTAGGTCTTTTGCTGTACCATGTAGAAGAATGTTATTTACATTGGCTAGTGCTAATGCAGGACTTTTAGCATAGTACAGTTTATAGACTGACAGGGTAATTCATAGAATTTCGCAGAAAAGTGTCGCAAGCGGCTGGCGCAGAGTGTCCGCGTGCGATTGTCTGCGCCAGGCACGTGCGCTAAAGCCGATTTCCGCGCACAGCGTATTCATGGATTTTAGGCTCCCAAACCAGCCGTGGCGCAGAGTATCGCAGCGACCCTGCAGCAGCGCCAGTAACGCCCCCAAGAACGCCCTCGCGCAAGGAAAAGCCATCAAAATCGCTAAATCATCGCAAAGGGCTGCGCTAACCCTGGACCAGTTTACAGGGCTGCCAAACAAGGAACGCAAAGCGGGTAACGTTCATATCAGGGGTACGCGGGAAGTTTTACACGCGATTAGCCAGGGTACGTGTATTACAGGGGTACGCGGGAAGTTTAACACGCGATTGGCCAGGGTACGTGTATTAGAGGGGTACGCGGGAATTATCACACGCGATTTTGCTGGGTAGGTGTATTACAGGGGTACACGTGAAGTTTTACACGCGATTTGGCTGGGTACGTGTATTACAGGGGTGCGCTGGAATTATCACACGCGATTTGGCCAGGTACGTGTATTACAGGGGTGCGCGGGAATTATCACACGCGATTTGGCTGGGTACGTGTATTACAGGGGTGCGCGGGAATTATCACACGCGATTTGGCTGGGTACGTGTATTACAGGGGTGCGTGGGAAGTTACACACGCGATTAGGCTGGGTGGGTCCTCACAGGTGTTCCCTGTACACCCTCCACGGCCCCTGCAGGCAGCCCACAAAACAGGGGACTACCCTGCACACCTGCTCATGTCCCCCTGCACCCCCACCCCCCAGCCACCAGGGGCAGCCTCCACCAGGCCCCCACTCATGTCTCCCACCACCCCCACCCCCCAGCAGTGCAGGGGCAGCCCCCACCAGGCCCCCACTCATGTCCCCTATCACCCCCACCCCCCCAGTCACCAGGGGCAGCCCCCACCAGGCCCCCACTCATGTCTCCCACCACCCCCAAACCCCAGCAGTGCAGGGTCACCCTCCACCAGGCCCCCACTCGTGTCACCCACCACCCCCACCCCCCAGACACCAGGGGCACCCTCCACCAGGCCCCCACTCATGTCTCCCACCACCCCCACCCCCCAGCCACCAGGGGCAGCCTCCACCAGGCCCCCACTCATGTCTCCCACCACCCCCACCCCCCAGCAGTGCAGGGGCAGCCTCCACCAGGCCCCCACCCATGTCTCCCACCACCCCCACCCCCCAGCCACCAGGGGCAGCCTCCACCAGGCCCCCACTCATGTCTCCCACCACCCCCACCCCCCAGCAGTGCAGGGTCACCCTCCACCAGGCCCCCACTCATGTCTCCCACCACCCCCAAACCCCAGCAGTGCAGGGGCAGCCCCCACCAGGCCCCCACTCATGTCACCCACCACCCCCCAGCCACCAGGGGCACCCTCCACCAGGCCCCCACTCATGTCTCCCACCACCCCCAAACCCCAGCAGTGCAGGGGCAGCCCCCACCAGGCCCCCACTCATGTCACCCACCACCCCCACCCCCCAGCCACCAGGGGCAGCCTCCACCAGGCCCCCACTCATGTCTCCCACCACCCCCACCCCCCAGCCACCAGGGGCAGCCTCCACCAGGCCCCCACTCATGTCTCCCACCACCCCCACCCCCCAGCAGTGCAGGGGCAGCCCCCACCAGGCCCCCACTCATGTCCCCTATCACCCCCACCCCCCCAGTCACCAGGGGCAGCCCCCACCAGGCCCCCACTCATGTCTCCCACCACCCCCAAACCCCAGCAGTGCAGGGTCACCCTCCACCAGGCCCCCACTCATGTCACCCACCACCCCCACCCCCCAGCCACCAGGGGCACCCTCCACCAGGCCCCCACTCATGTCTCCCACCACCCCCACCCCCCAGCCACCAGGGGCAGCCTCCACCAGGCCCCCACTCATGTCTCCCACCACCCCCACCCCCCAGCAGTGCAGGGGCAGCCTCCACCAGGCCCCCACCCATGTCTCCCACCACCCCCACCCCCCAGCCACCAGGGGCAGCCTCCACCAGGCCCCCACTCATGTCTCCCACCACCCCCACCCCCCAGCAGTGCAGGGTCACCCTCCACCAGGCCCCCACTCATGTCTCCCACCACCCCCAAACCCCAGCAGTGCAGGGGCAGCCCCCACCAGGCCCCCACTCATGTCACCCACCACCCCCCAGCCACCAGGGGCACCCTCCACCAGGCCCCCACTCATGTCTCCCACCACCCCCAAACCCCAGCAGTGCAGGGGCAGCCCCCACCAGGCCCCCACTCATGTCACCCACCACCCCCACCCCCCAGCCACCAGGGGCAGCCTCCACCAGGCCCCCACTCATGTCTCCCACCACCCCCACCCCCCAGCCACCAGGGGCAGCCTCCACCAGGCCCCCACTCATGTCTCCCACCACCCCCACCCCCCAGCAGTGCAGGGGCAGCCCCCACCAGGCCCCCACTCATGTCCCCTATCACCCCCACCCCCCCAGTCACCAGGGGCAGCCCCCACCAGGCCCCCACTCATGTCTCCCACCACCCCCAAACCCCAGCAGTGCAGGGTCACCCTCCACCAGGCCCCCACTCATGTCACCCACCACCCCCACCCCCCAGCCACCAGGGGCACCCTCCACCAGGCCCCCACTCATGTCTCCCACCACCCCCACCCCCCAGCCACCAGGGGCAGCCTCCACCAGGCCCCCACTCATGTCTCCCACCACCCCCACCCCCCAGCAGTGCAGGGGCAGCCTCCACCAGGCCCCCACCCATGTCTCCCACCACCCCCACCCCCCAGCCACCAGGGGCAGCCTCCACCAGGCCCCCACTCATGTCTCCCACCACCCCCACCCCCCAGCAGTGCAGGGTCACCCTCCACCAGGCCCCCACTCATGTCTCCCACCACCCCCAAACCCCAGCAGTGCAGGGGCAGCCCCCACCAGGCCCCCACTCATGTCACCCACCACCCCCCAGCCACCAGGGGCAGCCTCCACCAGGCCCCCACTCATGTCTCCCACCACCCCCACCCCCCAGCCACCAGGGGCAGCCTCCACCAGGCCCCCACTCATGTCTCCCACCACCCCCACCCCCCAGCAGTGCAGGGGCAGCAGGCAGTCAGGCAGCAGCAGGTGGGAGTGCTCGGGCTCTGGGGGGCAGTAGTTCGGCCTTCCGGGCAGGAGCGTGGTATTCCGTGTGCGTACGCGTGGCCAGCTTGGTAGGGAGTGATTTTGCACGTGAAAATCCTGCACGTCAGCGTGAAAACTGAGGAAAGGCCCTCAGCGCGTAAGCGCGTCTGTGACGTGACCCGCACAGGTGTTTCCCACACAGCACGTGATGACAGAGCACACGTGGAAAGACTGCACGTCAGAGTGCAATTGCGTGTGATTGGTGGAAATGGCCCTACACGCAGAAGTGACAAAGCGTGTGATTGGTGGAAATGGCCCTACACGCAGAAGTGACAAAGCGTGTGATTGGTGGAAATGGCCCTACACGCAGAAGTGACAAAGCGTGTAATTGGTGGAAATGGCCCTACACGCAGAAGTGACAAAGCATGGAATAGGTGGAAATGGCCCTAGCGCGTACACGCCGCGTAAGTGACGCTGGACGTGTGGGCCTGTATAAAAGGTACGTGTAGAACACGTTTTCCTTGTACGTGCTTTTCGTGGAGAGCGAGTGGGTGAATTCTGTACTTCTTGTCGTTTCACACGCGATTTACTTCCCGGCTTTTCAAGTTCGTATCACCTGTTACCTCTGACAGCTTTTTCTCTTTTTTCTCTTTTACTGGTTTACCTGGGCCTGTTCCCTCAAACAGTGTTCCCTTCTACTGTTGTCCTGTCTCCTCAGACAGCGGACAAATCTTCTTTTGGCGGGGGTGTTGCCAACCAAACGTGCTCCTTTTACACGCTCGTTTACCAGGCAGACGGTGAGTCACGCACGTATCTAACATCTGTGCTTGCCCCGTGTGTAGCCTACCCCTTCAGAGGTCATTCTAGGCTGCGTGTGACACGCATACGTTCATTCTTGTGTTACTGGGTGCCACAGCGTAGTGCAGGTTTTTCTTTCTGCACACGTGGTCTAGGAGGGGTTGCGTGCACGTCATCTCCCTTTTTTGGGCCTCCTGTGCGTTGCGTGACCCGTCATCTTTCCCCAGGGGTTACATTCAGCCTTGCTAGAGCACTAGGGTACAATTACCATCTGGTACCCAACCCCTTTGACCCCCAATTGCCCAGGACAATAGTCTACATCCACTCCCATACGCACATTAACATCAGTGCCATGGCTGGGAGGCGAGGATTCCGTAAGGGTGGCAAAGGTGGAAGAGCCACAAGTGGTGGCCGTGGTGGATCCGGTAGGGGACGTGGTCGTAACTTGCAGGGTGAGCCTGTCCCCCCATGTGTGGAGGACCAGTCACGGGCACCCACAATCCCCCCCCTTCTCCCCCTCCCATTGAGGCTGATGTGGCTGACACCATCCATGCTCAGCCCTTGTTGGACCAGCCCATTGTGGCACCAGACCTGGCTGACTCCATGGCTGACTTCCAGGTCAGCAGGGCTACGACACGTGCGCTGGTGCACGTTGATGCCATCATGCCACGTGGATCTGGGGCAGCAAGGTCATCTGCTGCACCAAGGAGGCAGGGCGGAGAGGCTGCAGGGGCAGCTGCGGCTCCATCCACCCCAGCCCTCACACACCCAGCCAGGACAGTGTCGGTCCTAGTCCATGCTGCTGACATTCCCCCTGACACCATCACACTAGAGCCAATGCCTGCACCAACTCCCATGCTGAGTGTGCAATCCCACACTCCTGATACAGAGTCCACCAGGGCTCCTGCCCCTAGTGTCCAGAGCGGCGCAGGACACTCAGGATCACCACCACCTTCCAAGCGGAAGAGGAAGAGTGCTCGTCCGGCACAGGCTGATGCCCCAGACACGGCTACACAGTCCGGCCCGTCCAGGAAGCCCAGCTTCACGGATGACGAACTGAATGCACTTGTCGAGTATGTGTCCGGACATGACAACGAGATGGTCATTGTTGCAGGATCCAAGACCACACCTGCACAACGCCAGGCACACTGGCAGACCGTTGCGGACATCGTAAGTGCCCTTGGAATCGTGAGGCGCACAGCCAATGATTGCTATAAGCGCTGGAATGACCTAAAGCGCAGGGCAAAGAGTAAGCTGGCCTCAAGTCATGCCGCAACTCTAGTGACTGGAGGTGGGTCTCCAGTAGTAGACATGGAACTCACTCCACATGAGTCAGTCGCTGGGACCTACGTCACGGAGGAACAGATCCAAGGCGTGGGAGATCTGGCTGATTACGAGGCATTGTCCGGTGAGTGCACATGCATGTGTGTGTCATCCATGTGCATGGTGTGTGTGTGAGGGTTTCTGTTCGGGTGCCAGGTGAGAGTGTGTGCGCCTGAGTCGAATGGGTCAGCCATGTGCTTCATGCAATCCTTCCTGCGCAGCTGCATTTGGCCATAGCAGTATCCCTTCTGCCAACAGTAGACATCTAGCACAACTGCACGCCAGTTGCCCTTGAAGTGTCACCTTGACACAACATATTTGCTCATTTTTCACTGTTCATTCACTCAGTTTGTTTGCATTCCACCACTTTCACTAGGCATGTCGCTGTCCACTAGTCACATGTCTGACATGGGTATGGTAAAGTGGAGTGACTTTGTTACCTGGATATCATTTGTACACACATGTCCCTGTGCAATTTGACCATTTCAGACTGGCAGCTCCAGGTGAAAAATCTGACCTGTTAGAATTAGAAAAGCAATTACATGCGGGAACTGGACTGAATGAATAGGTGCTGCCCTCCTCTCCATCTTCACTCAATAGCAATGGTACATGCCATCTGTGTGATGGCATGTGTGTTTCACCTGCCAATCACAGGCCAATGTGTGATGCCACTGCCAGGCAGCATGCAGAAAATGTGTTCATCTTCCATCTTGGTGTCATCAGTGTATGCCATTTGCCTGCACTTCATACGCAGTGAGGGTGCATGCATGGGAGGGTTTTAGTCATGTGGGACATGTGTCAATCAAGCACTGGTTCTCTTGCTTCTCAGCCCTCAATGTGTGCCATGGTGCTAATGCCTGTTTCCATTTCTTTGTTTTCATGTCTTTGCAGGGGAAGACACACCTGATACTGCTGGGGTTGTGGAGATGGTGCAGACCCAGGAGGTGTCCCAGGGCCGACCAACCACCAGTGAGGGACGTGGTGTGGTGGTGGGGAAGAACCCACAAGTGCTGCAGGTCGTGCTCTCAAGGGGTGTCTCTGGCTGCACCTCCCCCGAGCTGTACTCAGGTGTTGATTCGGATGAGACCTACGTGCCGTCGCAGGTGAGTGTTCCAGGGAGGGATTCTGTTCTGTCTCACCCACCTGCACCAGGGTCAGTACCCTCCATGGGGATGTCAGTGTTGGCAGCTACGCCTTCGGTGGTTACGGATGCAGGGTCACACTCCGCAACATCTGATCCTGTTCCTGGGCCAGCAGATCAGAGGGGGAATGCAGTCCTGCAGCCTCAGGCAGTGCCGGCACAGCAAGGCGCAGTTCGCCTTGCCCCAGACAGGTGTGGTGCCCGCCGACGTGGTGGCCGTACGCCACCCGGCAATACCGCATGGGAGCAATCCATTTACGGTATGGCTACCCAACAGGCTGCATCATCCGAGATGATGGCTCAGGCCATGGATAGGGTGGCCACTTCCATTGTCCCCCCAGAAAGGCTGATGGAGCGACTAGAGCAGGCAACCGACTCCATCTGCCAGTCACACAGGGAGGACATGTTGGGGTCCAACAGGGACAGGCGGGCGGCACTGGCGACTCTGCAGGAGGCCATCTCCATTGAGTCCCAGGGCCACAGGGAAGCCCTGAGGCAGGAGCTCCTTCACCTCAGGACGACTCTTGTTGAGCTTGAGGCTTCAACACACCAAAGGACAGAACAGCAGCTGGAGCGTCTCACCCGTACGCTCTCAGCTGAGATGCAGGCAACGAGGGCGGAGGTCCGGGCATCCCGTGAGTTGTTGCATGGGGACCTCCGCACACTCATCCTCCAGAACCAGACCTACCACACCCGCATGCTTGCAGCCATGGAGGAGCAGACTAGGGCCTTGCGTGGGCTGCCTCCCATAGTGCAACCACCTCCGGATGCAGCTGCACAGGGTGATAATAGTGACAGCAGTGATACTCCCACAATAGGGTAGCCGTGTGGGCCATGAGCCCATGGAGGTGTTTTATCTTCCCAGGATCCACGCAGGTGGGTTCTGGTGTGCATCCTGTCCTCGGACCTCCTGGGTGGCCTCCCCAACCCCCCCGGGCCCATCAATGGCCATTTTTGATTGTTTCTTATTTTTATTTTTATTTTTATTTCTTTTATTCCCAATTTTTTTGGGACGATCTGTTGGCTTCGATCTGTTGGCTTCGAACTGTTGGCTTCCGTGGTTCCTGTGGGCATACGCTGCATTGTGGCTGGGCACATGCAGGCTTGTAATGTATTTGGTTCAGATGCTTGGGTTTGAGTCACACACACCCCTCCTGCATCCCGTTTCCATGGGCTTGCAAAGGGTGTGCCCAAGTGACAGTGAATTACACAGTGACGTTGGACTCCCATGAGCTGTGTGGCCAGTCTGTAGTCAATACTGTGTATACATTCATAGTGCATATTGCTGTTGTGTTGTACACTGCATGTTGCATTGATGTGTAACTCTTCTTCTGTGTCTACCTCCCAATTTGCAGGTCCCTTCCTCATGTCCACACAAGGACCTCTAGTCTGGAGATGGGGACCATGTTGGCAGCAGTGCACCTACAACTCTACATGGCGACAACACTGCACAGTTGGTAGTGGTGGGAGTGCAGGCATTTCCAGGTGGTAAGACTACTAATATGTAACATTTGTGATGTCATGTTAATGGTACTACGTGCTCAAGTATGTTGTTGGTCCGGCATTGCTGTGAGCATTTCAGGTGTTGCAGGTTTCTAATAGTGCCACTGTACATAGTGAGACTGATGTCATGTTGTGGGGATTACTTTGTTTACCTGCAATTAGCATGACATGGCACGGTGTGTCGTGTGGCGGTGCTGGGGTTGGGTTGGCTGACATGGCACTGTCCTCTTGTTGCATTTTGCAAGTGGGTATTCATTTTAGCTGCTTCAATGTGTAACTTCACAAAACTGCATTGGTGGTGTCTGTGTGGGTAGGGATGCACACATTGTGACACTTCCAGGTGAACAATCTCAGGCTGACATGGTATTCCCGGTTCATTCTCCAGACATTCAGGATCAGTGTCAGGTTGAGTCATCATTGATTGTCAGATGGAATGTGCCAGGGCAGTGTGCACTCCACAGGGGTGTGATTTCTATGTGAAGTAATTAGCCACTAGCTGTGTACGGGCTGCCTCCCCCGTGCCCTTTCCCCTCCCATGCGCAGCGGCTGTGCATGTGGTTGGGGATGTGGGGCCACCACCATGTCCACGGCCAGGCCCCGGCGTGTTGCAACGTTGTGCAGGACACATGCTGCCACTATGATCCTGCACACTACTGGGGGAGCGTATAACAGCTGCCCGCCAGAACGGTCAAGGGAGCGAAAGCGTGACTTTAGCACTCCGAATGTGCGCTCCACTATGCCCCTGGTTGTAATGTGGGCTGTGTTATATCTTACCTGGGGTGGCGTGGTGGGGTTCCGAATTGGCGTCATCATGTGGGGGCTGAGAGGGTAGGCACTGTCCCCTGTGGAGGTGGTGATTGGTATCATTGGTGGGGTTGTGACCTTGCTCAGTATCCAACATGCATGCATGTGCAGTGGCATACATACTCACCAAGCAGCCATGTATCGCCATGCCGCCCAGCTTCTAGGTCCCGGCTTAGGGTGGACATTCGGTAAATGAAGCTTTCGTGGGTGGAGCCGGGATAGTTGGCATATACTGAGGTGATGATTCCCTTGGCATTACATGCTACCTGCACGTTGATGGAATGCCAGTGCTTGCGGTTCCTATAGATGTGCTCAGATGCCCTGGGGGGACGTAGAGCCACATGGGTGCAGTCGATGGCACCTAGCACTTTGGGGAATCGTGCCACAGCGTAAAAATCCAGGGCGGCAGCATGCCTTTCTGCAGGTGTTCTGGGCAGGTATATGTGCCTGCGGACTGATGGGCGTGCAGTCATGATGTTCAAGACCTGGTGTAGGCAGCGTGACTGGGTGGCCTGTGACACCCCACCCACTATGGCACTTGTCCGCTGAAATGATCCAGTGGCTAAGAAGTGCAGTACATTGAGGACCTTCTCCAGGGGGCTGAGTGCTTGGGAGCACAGGGTGGGTGATGTGAGGTCATCCTCCCACTCACTCACCAGGTCCAGTATGATGTGTGGTGGAAACCTGTACCTCCCATACACCTGGTCATCAGGCATCCCGAAAAGGCTGGTTCTGGGTGTGAATATTCTGGCCCTGACTATCCTCCTCCTCCTCCTTTGGTAGCCCACTGCCACTGCTGCTAGGAACGGTATGTTCATCCTGGCGTCTGAGCTTGTTATTGTTAAAGTCCGCAATTTTATGCTTTGCGCGTGTTCTAGGCGAGCGTGTGACCCGCGCACCCCTGGAATCCAGTTCCCAGTCCAATAGCGTGTGGAAATTCACACGCACCACGGGATACAGCGTGTGACCCGCGCACCCCTGGAATCCAGTTCCCAGTCCAATAGCGTGTGGAAATTCACACGCACCACGGGATACAGCGTGTGACCCGCGCACCCCTGGAATCCAGTTCCCAGTCCAATAGCGTGTGGAAATTCACACGCACCACGGGATACAGCGTGTGACCCGCGCACCCCTGGAATCCAGTTCCCAGTCCAATAGCGTGTGGAAATTCACACGCACCACGGGATACAGCGTGTGACCCGCGCACCCCTGGAATCCAGTTCCCAGTCCAATAGCGTGTGGAAATTCACACGCACCACGGGATACAGCGTGTGACCCGCGCACCCCTGGAATCCAGTTCCCAGTCCAATAGCGTGTGGAAATTCACACGCACCACGGGATACAGGTTCGCTGACGTACTTGCGTGTGTAAGTGGCCGCGCACCCATTAAATACACGTACATAGGCCAATCGCGTGTACGCGCACTTTTGTCCAATTACACGCGATGACACTCTGACGTGCAGTATCTCCACGTGTGCCCCGTCATCACGTGCTGAGTGGGGAACACCCGTGCGGGTCACGTCACAGACGCGCTTACGCGCTGAGGGACTCTGGTCCAATAGAATCGCGTATGCGTGCTGACGCGCTTACGCGCTAAGGGCCTTTCCTCGGATTTCACGCTGACGTGCAGGATTTTCACGTGCCAAATCACTCCGTATCAAGCTGGCCACGCGAAAACACACGGAAGACCACGCTCCTGCCCAGAAGGCCGAGTTACTGCCCCCCAGTGCCCCGAGCAGCCTCCCACGTGCCATCTGCTGCTGCCTGCCTGCCTGCCTGCCTGCTGCCACCGTGCCCTGCCATTTGGTGCCTGCACATCAGCCATCTGCAGGGGTCCAGTTGCTGTGTTCACCCCTGCTGGAACTGAAGACTCCCGACTGGGATTACATCGCTCCACAGCCCAGCCCCAGGACCCAGTTGCCCACCCACACCTGCCTCTGGGGTTGCCATGTCGGGCACTTCCACATCTGGCACCAGTGGCAACCCCAGGCCAGAGGGGCAGAGGGGCACCAGCTTCACTGTCACCGAAGTTGGTGTCCTGGTGGAGCATGTCCTGGGGCAGTATGATGCCCTCTTTGGATCGTCCCGCGCCAGCAAGGAAGGACGGCAGAGGATCTGGGCCGACTGTGTGGTTGCCATCAACGCGGAGGGGGTGGCAACCCGCGACGTCCTGAAGATCAAGAAGCGCTGGGAGGACTTGAGGTCCAGGACCCTTGTGAAGGCCCGGCGCCTCGTGGAGGGGGGCCGGGGCCGCATGAGTTCCATCCAGATGAGGGTCCTGGAACGCGTACGCCCAGCGCTCCACGCCCAGATCCTTGAGAGGGAGGCCCGTTTGGAGTTGAGCGGTAAGTGTCCATGCATTACTGTGTGAGACAGGGCATGTTGCGGTGTGCTGGTTCTATGATACTTGCCTGTATGTGTGCCATAGGCCATGTATGCATGTATGTGTGCAGGGACATCATGGTAATGCATGTGCGACCAGTGATGTGTGATGCACATGGTTGTTGCATGTGTTGAAATGCCGCATGGGGAGCCCTATTCAGATTTTGAACATGAGAGCATGCCAGTCTCTGTACCTGGACATGGGTGGGGGTGAGGGATGGGTGCTGATGCCAGGTACATATATGGTAGCCATGTCTGTGTGCCTGACCTGCGTGTCTGTGACTTGTGCATGCCATGGATGCATGACACATGTGTGTGACAATGCACAGATTCAGTAAAGCAGCCAAATTACCCTTGTATCCGCTGTGTTTGGTGTGTTTGGGGCCAGATGGATGTGACTGAGGTGAAGTGTGTGCATGTGATGGGCATGAGCCATGATGCATGTGAGTTACATATCATTGAATGTTTCAAGAGTCCATTGGACATGCATGGAAATGTCCATGGCATGCACCATGCCTGTTACTGTGTGTGTTTTGCCTGGACTGACCCATGTGTTGTGGAGGGACATGATGGAAGTGTACTTTGACAGTGGTGCTCATCTGCTATTGCTTCCTGTCTAGGGGACCATTGTACAGTGCCCTGATGCTTGTGTTCTTTGTCTCCCTCTACGCAGCGGCTAGTGAAGAAGAGGGCGGAGACGGCGCTGTGGAGCAAGGCGGCGGGGATGCCCCCACGGCTGCAGCGGAAGGGGTGGGTGAGCCCCCACAGGGGCCTGCTACGGTGGGAGACGGTGAGGAGCCATCCAGGTTGGTGGTTTGCACAGAGGAGGAGGAGGCCGCCACTGGGGCACACATGGGGCCTGGTGGGGGCATCCCTGCTGGTGCAAGTGGTGCAGTCCAGGGCCAGGGGCAGGAGGCAGCACAGGTCACCGTGGAGGGGCCTGTGCATGTCGCTGTCCCTGACCCTGTGAGTGCACCACCATGCACCAGCAGGGATGCCCCGTCCCAGGCCTGTCCGCAGTTAGGGGGGATGTCCATGTCACCTGACTCCCCTCCACCTGCGGACGTGGGAACCCCTGGCCGTGCGGAGAAGGTCCTGATTGGGGTCGCGATGCGCACGGCTGTGATTCGTGATGCCGTGCGTGCTTCCCGGGAGGAGCACGCACGTCATCACGAAGTGCACCGTGCCGACGTGGCCCAATTGGGATCGGCCATGTTCGGGGGTTTCCTGCATGTGTTGGCCAATGTGGCGGCCCTCTCCTCCTCTGTGCAGGCTATCCACCAGTCGTTCTCCTTGCCGTCTTCCAGCCCAGATGCCACCAGGGCCCCCTGTGGACCTGCCCCGACCAATGCAGCCAGCTCGGTGGGGATCCCATCCCTGCCACAGTCGGGAGTCAGAGATCCAGCAGGGGTGGACACCAGAGCAACTGGACCCCAGCAGATGGAGGATGTGACGGCATCATCGGGCAGGGCACGTGCACGACGGCGTCGGTGGTTTCCATCAGCCTGGATGCCGTCGTGCTGGCACAGGCAGTTGCGTCGGAGGCAGCAGCAGGCTCAACGTGGGAGGCATCATGGCTCGGGGCCATCAACATCAGGGGTGCAGGCATCGGCCGGAGGGCAGGAGAACCCTGGAATGGGAGTGGCTTCCGTGTGGGAGCGGTTGTGCCAGCGGATAGGTGCGGAGCGGCAGCGGGCAGAGGAGGAACGGCTCACGATGGTCAGGGCGGAGGACTCCATGCGGAGGGCGCTGAGGCGGGCTGAGTGCCTCGAGGGTCTTTGCAGGGAGTTTGAGCTTGACACTGCGTTATCCCTGCGGAACCTCGGGGCCAGGGAACATGCCCGCCTCCAAGCCATTGACCAGGAGTTCGATGATGCCCTGGCCCATGACAACAACCAGTGAGCCGTCCGAATAGCCCGCTGCCTTTGTATATAGTTGTATAGTTAGGGTTAGGTTTCCTTTGTTTTTTTGATTTTTTTTTGGTTGCGATTGGACAATGCACCACTTTTTTGTATATAGTTCACTTTTTAGTTAGTAGTCATAGTTAGGTTTAATTTGGTCGGGCTCATGGACCCAGGATGATCTTCTTCATTGGCTTATTTTAATTTTTCAGATTATTTTCTTGGACATTCATCTTGTTTTGTTTGATTTGCTTTGTGTTTTTTCTTATTTCATTTCCATTCTACTTGCTGTTAAATACATATTATTTTTTTAATCTTCAATGTGTCGTATCATCTCATTGCTTTCAGGCATGTCATGTTGGGTGTTTTGTCATTCACTTGCAGCCATTGTGTGTGACAGACATGTGTTCAATTGCATTATTTAAATTGGGGGTGTAACATGTAATTGCCTTTGATATGTGGGTGGGTGTGATAGTTGGTTGGGCCTTTTGGCAGGGGAGGATGGGCATTACGGACATGATTGGGGAATGTTGGGACCCAGGTGCAGGGGGGCATGGATTGGACATGGGTGGGGGCCTGCTGGCAGGTGACCCACAGTGCTGGGGGGTGGGGGTGGTGGGAGACATGAGTGGGGGCCTGGTGGAGGGTGCCCCTGGTGGCTGGGGGGTAGGGGTGGTGGGAGACATGAGTGGGGGCCTGGTGGAGGGTGCCCCTGGTGGCTGGGGGGTGGGGGTGGTGGGAGACATGAGTGGGGGCCTGGTGGAGGGTGCCCCTGGTGGCTGGGGGGTGGGGGTGGTGGGAGACATGAGTGGGGGCCTGGTGGAGGGTGACCCTGCACTGCTGGGGTTTGGGGGTGGTGGGAGACATGAGTGGGGGCCTGGTGGAGGGTGCCCCTGGTGGCTGGGGGGTGGGGGTGGTGGGTGACATGAGTGGGGGCCTGGTGGAGGGTGACCCTGCACTGCTGGGGTGTGGGGGTGGTGGGTGACATGAGTGGGGGCCTGGTGGAGGGTGCCCCTGGTGGCTGGGGTTTGGGGGTGGTGGGAGACATGAGTGGGGGCCTGGTGGAGGGTGCCCCTGGTGGCTGGGGGGTGGGGGTGGTGGGAGACATGAGTGGGGGCCTGGTGGAGGGTGCCCCTGGTGGCTGGGGGGTGGGGGTGGTGGGAGACATGAGTGGGGGCCTGGTGGAGGGTGACCCTGCACTGCTGGGGTTTGGGGGTGGTGGGAGACATGAGTGGGGGCCTGGTGGAGGGTGCCCCTGGTGGCTGGGGGGTGGGGGTGGTGGGTGACATGAGTGGGGGCCTGGTGGAGGGTGACCCTGCACTGCTGGGGTGTGGGGGTGGTGGGTGACATGAGTGGGGGCCTGGTGGAGGGTGCCCCTGGTGGCTGGGGGGTGGGGGTGGTGGGAGACATGAGTGGGGGCCTGGTGGAGGGTGCCCCTGGTGGCTGGGGGGTGGGGGTGGTGGGAGACATGAGTGGGGGCCTGGTGGAGGGTGCCCCTGGTGGCTGGGGGGTGGGGGTGGTGGGTGACATGAGTGGGGGCCTGGTGGAGGGTGCCCCTGGTGGCTGGGGGGTGGGGGTGGTGGGAGACATGAGTGGGGGCCTGGTGGAGGGTGCCCCTGGTGGCTGGGGGGTGGGGGTGGTGGGAGACATGAGTGGGGGCCTGGTGGAGGGTGACCCTGCACTGCTGGGGTTTGGGGGTGGTGGGAGACATGAGTGGGGGCCTGGTGGAGGGTGCCCCTGGTGGCTGGGGGGTGGGGGTGGTGGGTGACATGAGAGGGGGCCTGGTGGAGGGTGACCCTGCACTGCTGGGGTGTGGGGGTGGTGGGTGACATGAGTGGGGGCCTGGTGGAGGGTGCCCCTGGTGGCTGGGGTTTGGGGGTGGTGGTAGACATGAGTGGGGGCCTGGTGGAGGGTGCCCCTGGTGGCTGGGGGGTGGGGGTGGTGGGAGACATGAGTGGGGGCCTGGTGGAGGGTGCCCCTGGTGGCTGGGGGGTGGGGGTGATGGGAGACATGAGTGGGGGCCTGGTGGAGGGTGACCCTGCACTGCTGGGGTTTGGGGGGGGTGGGAGACATGAGTGGGGGCCTGGTGGAGGGTGACCCTGCACTGCTGGGGTGTGGGGGTGGTGGGTGACATGAGTGGGGGCCTGGTGGAGGGTGCCCCTGGTGGCTGGGGTTTGGGGGTGGTGGTAGACATGAGTGGGGGCCTGGTGGAGGGTGCCCCTGGTGGCTGGGGGGTGGGGGTGGTGGGTGACATGAGTGGGGGCCTGGTGGAGGGTGCCCCTGGTGGCTTGGGGGTGGTGGGAGACATGAGTGGGGGCCTGGTGGAGGGTGACCCTGCACTGCTGGGGTGTGGGGGTGATGGGAGACATGAGTGGGGGCCTGGTGGAGGGTGCCCCTGGTGGCTGGGGGGTGGGGGTGGTGGGAGACATGAGTGGGGGCCTGGTGGAGGGTGCCCCTGGTGGCTGGGGGGTGGGGGTGGTGGGAGACATGAGTGGGGGCCTGGTGGAGGGTGACCCTGCACTGCTGGGGTTTGGGGGTGGTGGGAGACATGAGTGGGGGCCTGGTGGAGGGTGCCCCTGGTGGCTGGGGGGTGGGGGTGGTGGGTGACATGAGTGGGGGCCTGGTGGAGGGTGACCCTGCACTGCTGGGGTGTGGGGGTGGTGGGTGACATGAGTGGGGGCCTGGTGGAGGGTGCCCCTGGTGGCTGGGGTTTGGGGGTGGTGGTAGACATGAGTGGGGGCCTGGTGGAGGGTGACCCTGCACTGCTGGGGTGTGGGGGTGATGGGAGACATGAGTGGGGGCCTGGTGGAGGGTGCCCCTGGTGGCTGGGGGGTGGGGGTGGTGGGAGACATGAGTGGGGGCCTGGTGGAGGGTGCCCCTGGTGGCTGGGGGGTGGTGGGAGACATGAGTGGGGGCCTGGTGGAGGGTGACCCTGCACTGCTGGGGTTTGGGGGTGGTGGGAGACATGAGTGGGGGCCTGGTGGAGGGTGCCCCTGGTGGCTGGGGGGTGGGGGTGGTGGGTGACATGAGTGGGGGCCTGGTGGAGGGTGACCCTGCACTGCTGGGGTGTGGGGGTGGTGGGTGACATGAGTGGGGGCCTGGTGGAGGGTGCCCCTGGTGGCTGGGGTTTGGGGGTGGTGGTAGACATGAGTGGGGGCCTGGTGGAGGGTGCCCCTGGTGGCTGGGGTGTGGGGGTGCAAGGGGACATGAGTTGGTGTTCATTAGTTCAAGGAGACATGTGCCTTTGCTGGGGGGCATGCCCATGGTGGGTGGGCTGCCTGCGGGACATGACCAGGGATGCAGGGTAGTCCCCTGTGGTGTGGGCTGCCTGCAGGGGCCGTGGAGGGTGTACAGGGTACACCTGGGAGGACCCACACTGTCAAATCACATGTGGAACTTCCCACGCACCCCTGATATACACGCGTCCAGGCTATTCGTGTGTGGAACTTCCCGCGCACCCCTGAAATACACGCGCCCAGGCTATTCGCGTGTGGAACTTCCCGCGCACCCCTGTAATACACGCGCCCAGGCTATTCGCGTGTGGAACTTCCCGCGCACCCCTGAAATACACGCGCCCAGGCTATTCGCGTGTGGAACTTCCCGCGCACCCCTGAAATACACGCGCCCAGGCTATTCGCGTGTGGAACTTCCCGCGCACCCCTGAAATACATGCGCCCAGGCTATTCGCGTGTGGAACTTCCCGCGCACCCCTGAAATTCACGCGCCCAGGCTATTCGCGTGTGGAACTTCCCGCGCACCCCTGAAATACACGCGGCCAGGCTATTCGCGTGTGGAACTTCCCGCGCACCCCTGTAATACACGCGCCCCCAGGCTATTCGCGTGTGGAACTTCCCGTGCACCCCTGAAATGCACGCGCCCCCAGGCTATTCGCGTGTGGAACTTCCCGCGCACCCCTGAAATACACGCGCCCAGGCTATTCGCGTGTGGAACTTCCCGCGCACCCCTGAAATACACGCGCCCAGGCTACTCGCGTGTGGAACTTCCCGCGCACCCCTGATATACACGTAGCCCGCTCCCCCAGGCCCGATCGCGTGTGAAACTTCACGCGAACCCCTGATATACACG
The DNA here is from genome assembly GCF_040938575.1 of Ambystoma mexicanum. Lineage (NCBI taxonomy): Eukaryota > Metazoa > Chordata > Amphibia > Caudata > Ambystomatidae > Ambystoma > Ambystoma mexicanum. Next base: position 1,076,516,244 of record NC_090935.1, on the reverse strand, counting down.
TAGCCCTCTCCCCCAGGCCCGGTCGCATGTGGAACTTCCCGCGCACCCCTGAAATGCACGCGCCCCCAGGCTATTCGCGTGTGGAACTTCCCGCGCACCCCTGAAATACACGCGCCCAGGCTATTCGCGTGTGGAACTTCCCGCGCACCCCTGAAATACACACGCCCAGGCTATTCGCGTGTGGAACTTCCCGCGCACCCCTGAAATACACGCGCCCAGGCTATTTGCGTGTGGAACTTCCCGCGCACCCCTGAAATACACGCGCCCAGGCTATTCGCGTGTGGAACTTCCCGCGCACCCCTGAAATACACGCGCCCAGGCTATTCGCGTGTGGAACTTCCCGCGCGCCCCTGATATACACGTAGCCCGCTCCCCCAGGCCCGATCGCGTGTGAAACTTCACGCGAACCCCTGATATACACGTAGCCCGCTCCCCCAGGCCCGATCGCGTGTGGAACTTCCCGCGCACCCCTGAAATGCACGCGCCCCCAGGCTATTCGCGTGTGGAACTTCCCGCGCACCCCTGAAATACACGCGCCCAGGCTATTCGCGTGTGGAACTTCCCGCGCACCCCTGAAATTCACGCGCCCAGGCTATTCGCGTGTGGAACTTCCCGCGCACCCCTGAAATACACGCGCCCAGGCTATTCGCGTGTGGAACTTCCCGCGCACCCCTGAAATACACGCGCCCAGGCTATTCGCGTGTGGAACTTCCCGCGCACCCCTGAAATACACGCGCCCAGGCTATTCGCGTGTGGAACTTCCCGCGCACCCCTGAAATACACGCGCCCAGGCTATTCGCGTGTGGAACTTCCCGCGCACCCCTGATATACACGTAGCCCACTCCCCCAGGCCCGATCGCGTGTGAAACTTCACGCGAACCCCTGATATACACGTAGCCCGCTCCCCCAGGCCCGATCGCGTGTGAAACTTCACGCGAACCCCTGTGATCACGTACCCTGCTGAAATCGCGTGTTAGACTTCCCGCGCACCCCGGTATACACGCACACGTATTTTTTGTCAGCGGGTGTCCGTGTTTGTGGGTACCCCTTTGCACGTCATTTTTCCTGGAGGGCCACAGTATGGGACATTCATCATGGCAGTATATAGGTGCTATTTGTTGGCGCACCTTTTGGCGCACATTTCTTACAGCCGCAGAGACGCTACCGCCTGCTTTCTTGTGGCGGTCGTGTTTGTGCCTGTGCGCTGGTTTGAGCGTGCGCTTTTTTCCCCTATTCTATTCCATGAATACGTGTTGTAGGCGAGCGTGTGGGCGTTCCGCGCACTTGTGCCCTGTACTTCTCCCGTGACGCCCACGTTTTGGCAAGTTGTTCCCTATTCCGAGTGTTACGCCCGTGTTCCGCCTACTTTTGTTGCGTGCGCCGCGCTATGTGCGAATTTCGCTGTGGCCTGTGCGATTTTCGCTGTGACCTGGCGCACGCTGTTAGATGGCCTGTGCGCCAACGTGCGCCGCGCACTTTTTTATCGCACATCCGCTGGTTTTCTCGCGCACGGCCTTCCATGAATCGACGTGCGCTGCTTTTCGTGCGATTTTCGCAATTGCACTGCGATTTTCGCTATTCCACTGCGAATCGCACGTTTTTGCCCACTTGCGCCGCGCTAATTATTCCATGAATCGGCCTGTGAATGTCTTATAGTTGAATGATGTGTTGATATCCTTTTGATATCATGGATGGTGGATTTTGCAAATATTTCCTGTAATGCAGGCCAATGAATGTCCTTGTAGTCCTGTGTACTTGCGCACTGGATAGGTATCCATATTTTGCAGTAGTTTAATTTTGATTTTGTCTTTGCCTTTCACATATTGATTGAGGAATTGGTGTAAAGACTTGAAACATTTTTTGGGAATGGTACACATTGACATGCATGGCTATTTGTACACTAGACGTTCTGATTCAGTTGAATAGAGAGGTAATTCTAAGTTTTCAGGGCATATTTTTGTAAGCCCACTTCTTGTTCCATTATGGTATTATTAACTTTTCCATAATCTCGACCACTGCTATGTATGGGAATTGTATTTGTTTGCTTTTGTTTGTATGCTTCTTCATTAAAGTATGGTTCTGTGCTTGTAGTGTGATTCCATTCACCTCTGCAGATATTTAAAAGTTCTTTCTGTTGACATTTTGTTTATTGAGAAGTCTTTTTTGTAATTTAGTCATTAGTTTTGTTAGTGGTTTCATTTTGTTCAACACTAAATTAAATAATTTTCTTTTGAGAAGAATTGCACTGTCTATCAACGCTTCTAAGATTAATTTCCTACGATAGGTTTTAAGGGTTGAACCTGGTTTCTCTCCTGTTTTTATAAGATTTTGAAGGACTCTGTGATGGAACATTTTGGCTAAAATACTTTTCTTGGTATGCTTACTTTGCACTATATCAAGATTTATAGAAGCAGTTTTATCTGTAGTGATAGCTGATTTTTTGTTAATTGTTTTCTGGTTTGTTTTACATTTTGATAGAGGAGGCAAAGTTTCTGTACTTGAAACTTCTTTTGTTTCACTAAATGACTGTATTAGCTGTTTTGTTTCAACTTTTCTTACAAATTCTGCTAGAGATGGACACATCTATTTTCATTTGCTCTGCTTCTGCGTTGCTTTCTACAGACTTGATTTTTGGTAGGCATTCTTTAGGGTCTGTTGCATTGGGCAACTACAATTAGTAGGGATGGGTATTCTTGATTCAATGTGTTACTAAACTGGGGTTCACATGACAGAAAAAAGTAAGCTAGTGGTGTGTAGAAATACAAATAGTACATCTAATGCTATACAATTAAAACAGTTGTTTGTTCTATAACATCAAAATTCTAGCGGCTGAGTTGGGTAATGTGTGTGTCGAAAAATAGGAATTCGTGGACCATTCTGGCTGTAATTCGCTGTTTAAGAAATGGGCATTTTTGGACAGAATGGTGCACTATCTCTATTGTTAGGCACAGAAATAGCATGAATTAACCTTACAGTGTGTCTGAGTATTAATACAAATATTATAGTGGTATTCAACTTACTTTTTTTCTAAAATGAGCAGGTTACTTCTTAGTTGTTCTTTGTATTTCAAATTAGGCTGCTTCTTTTCAGGAGAATGGTCTTCACTGCAATTGTAAAAGAAACAAATTAGTAAATGTGTTTGTATATAGGAACAGTTAAAACTAGGCTTCTTGGTACAGCTGGTCGGTTGGGTGACTCATTATATATTCAGATCAGAAAGAATATGACTCTTTGTGACCAAGGGGGTAATCCATAGAATTTAGCGCACAAGTGGCGCACTTTGCTGGCGCACAGTGTGCTCGTGTAAATCTCTGTGCCAGCCGTGTGCGCTAAAATCCATTTCCGCGCACAGCGTATTCATGGATTTTAGCTACCAAATCCAGGTGTGGCGCACAGTGGCACAGCGACCCTGCAGCAGCGCCAGTTACGCCCCCGAGAACGCCCCTCGCGCAGGGAAAAGCCATCAAAATCCCCAATCCAGTGCAAAGGGCTGCGCTAACCCTGTACAAGTATATATGGCCACCACACAGCACACAGCAAGCAGGGTATGTGTATTACTGGGGTTCGTGGGAAGTTTCACACGCGAAAGGCCCTGTGCGAGTGGGGTACGTGTATTACTCGGGTTCGCGGGAAGTTTCACACGTGATTGGCCCTGTGCGAGTGGGGTACGTGTATTACTGGGGTTCGCTGGAAGTTTCACACGCGAAAGGGCCTGTGCGAGTGGGGTACGTGTATTACTGGGGTTCGCGGGAAGTTTCACACGCGAAAATGTCTGTGCAAGTGGGGTACGTGTATTACTGGGGTTCACGGGAAGTTCCACACGTGATTGGCCATGTGCGAGTGGGGTACGTGTATTACTGGGGTTCGCGGGAAGTTTCACACGCGAAAGGGCCTGTGTGAGTGGGGTACATGTATTACTGGGGTTTGCGGGAAGTTTCACATGCGATTGGCCCTGTGCGAGTGGGGTACGTGTATTACTGGGTTTCGCGGGAAGTTTCACACGCGAAAGTGTCTGTGCGAGTGGGGTACGTGTATTACTGGGGTTCGCGGGAAGTTCCACACGCAATTGGCCCTGTGCGAGTGGGGTACGTGTATTACTATGGTACGTGTATTACTATGGTTTACTATTGTTTTACTATGGTTTTTATGGTTTCACATGCGATCGGCCCTGGGCGAGCGGGATACCACTCACCGTCTGTGTAGCCAACACCCACCCACTGTGAAGTAATAGCGCGTGAACCCCAACAGCTGGAAAACACATGCACCGCACCCCACGAAAAGCACGTACAGAGCAATGGAAAGCAACGTGGGATCTTCAACCTTATGCGCTAAGGGCCTTTTGTCCAATGAAATCGCGTACGTGTGCTGACGCGCTTACGCGCTAAGGGCCTTTCCTCGTATTTCACACTGACGTGCACTTTTTTCATGTGCCAATTCACTCCGTATCAAGCTGGCCACGCATACACACACGGAAGACCATGCTCCTGCCCTGAAGGCCATTTTCCTGCCCCCCAGAGCCCCGAGCACGCTCCCACCTGCCATCTGCTGCTGCCTGACTGCCTGCTGCCCACGTGCCCTGCCATTTGCTGCCTGCACGTGCAGTTACTATGACCACCCCTGCTGGAACCGAAGACTCCCGACTGGGATTCCATCGCTCCACAGCCCAGCCCCAGGACCCAGTTGCCCACCACCTCCTGCCTCTGGGGTTGCCATGTCGGGCACAACACCATCTGAGACCACTGGCAGCCCCCAGCCAGAGAGGCAAAGGGCCACCAGCTTCAGTGCCAGGAAAGTTGGTGTCCTGGTGGAGCAAGTCCTGGGGCAGTATGATGCCCTCTTCGGAAGTTTGCACGCCGACTATGAAGGACGTACCAGGATCTGGATGGACATCGTGACTGCCATCAACGCGGAGGGGGTGGCAGTCCACGACTTACATCATGTCAAGAAGCGCTGGGAGGACTTCAGGTCCAGGACCCTCAACAAGGCCCGGCGCCTCTCGAAGGCAGTGGATGCCAAGGGGCGCCAGGGCCAGCTATCGGACCTCCAAATGAGGGACCTGGAATGCATATGCCCAGCACTCTACATCCAGATCCTTGAGAGGCAGACCCGTCTGGAGTCAAGCGGTAAGTGTACATGCATGTTGATTGGACGCTGTGCGTGTCGTGGTGTGCGAGTAGTGTGCAGGTTGCACATGTGTTTTTGTAGGGATGTGTATGAACATGGGCGTGAGGCTGCCATATGTGAGTCCTCTCAGGTGTGAGACACATTGATGATGTATGTGTTGGTAAGCATGCTGGGCAAATGCAGGTGGGGGAGCACACATGTTTGAATTTCTGTGTCTGTACATTGGCATGGTTGTGGCATGGATGGTGGTTCATAATGCATGTATCTGCACTGTGTACATGTGCATGTATGTGCATTTGACAAGTGTGTAACTGTGATGCAACATGGATGCACGTGACACTGATATGTAGAAGGCTGAATGTCAGATGTGACGTGTATGGTGATCTCATCACTGCGACAGTTGGAGGAGATGTACACATGCATGTAAGCGTGGTGGCGTGTGTGCATGTCTAGTACACTCCCAGTGTTTCATGTTATGTCAGGCTCACCTTTGGCTGTACATGCTGTTGTATGTGTATGGATGGTGCTGGCTGTTGTGATAGGGCTGTGGAATTGCTCATGTGTGTGAGTTGAAATGACATGTGTGTTGGGGATTGTGATGCCATGTCTGAAGTTTGACACTGCCACTCATGTGCAACTGTAATGTGTGTATCAGTCCATTGTACAGTGCCCTGATGCCTGTGTCCTATCCCTCCCTGTCTGCAGCGTCAACTGATGAAGAGTGCGGAGAGGGTGCTGTGGAGCACAGCGGCAGGGATCGCACCGCCAGCCGGGGGGCAAAGCCCAGCTCCCCTCCCAGGTTGTCATCTCATCAGGGAGTGAGGAGTCCGGTGCCGCATCCCAGGCCGCAGCTGCCGAAGGTAGGTCCAAGAGGCAGAGGTCGGAGTTGGACTCCTCAGCAGCAGAAGGGGCAGCTGAGACCCCACAGGGTTTGATGGAGGAAGATGGCACAGAGTCCGTAGAAAGCAACGCAGAAGCAGAGCAAATGAAAATAGAAGTGTCCAACACAAGCATCCATCTCTAACAGAATTTGTAAGAAAAGTTGAAACAAAACAGCTAATACAGTCATTTAGTGAAACAAAAGAAGGTTCAAGTACAGAAACTTTGCCTCCTCTATCAAAATGTAAAACAAACCAGAAAACAATTAACAAAAAATCAGCTATCCCTACAGATAAAACTGCTTCTATAAATCTTGATATAGTGCAAAGTAAGCATACCAAGAAAAGTATTTTAGCCAAAATGTTCCATCACAGAGTCCTTCAAAATCTTATAAAAACAGGAGAGAAACCAGGTTCAACCCTTAAAACCTATTGTAGGAAATTAATCTTAGAAGCGTTGATAGACAGTGCAATTCTTCTCAAAAGAAAATTATTCAATTTAGTGTTAAACAAAATGAAACCACTAACAAAACTAATGACTAAATTACAAAAAAGACTTCTCAATAAACGAAATGTCAACAGAAAGAACTTTTTAAATATCTGCAGAGGTGAATGGAGTCACACTACAAGCACATAACCATGCTTTAATGAAGAAGCATACAACCAAAAGCAAACAAATACAATTGCCATACATAGCAGTGGTTGAGATTATGAAAAAGTTAATAATACCATAATGGAACAAGAAGTGTGCTTACAAAAATATGCCCTGAAAACTTAGAATGACCTCTCCATTCAACTGAATCAGAACGTCTAGTGTACAAATAGCCATGCACGTCAATGTGTACCATTCCCAAAAAATGTTTCAAGTCTTTACGCCAATTCCTCAATCAATATGTGAAAGGCAAAGACAAAATCAAAATTAAACTACTGCAAAATATGGATACCTGTCCAGTGCGCAATTACACAGGACTACAAGGACATTCATTGGTCTGCATTACAGGAAATATTTGCAAAATCCACCTTCCATGATATCAAAAGGATATCAACACATCATTCAACTATAAGAAATTTAGTCTATAAACTGTACTATGCTAAAAGTCCTGCTTTAGCACTAGCCAATTTAAATAACATTCTTCTACATGGTACAGCAAAAGACCTACTTGAAGAAATCGACTATATCCAGACAAAATATTTTGGAAGTGAAAGCCACTTACAAAATGAAATAGCTTTAAACCAAATTAGCAACAATTCTACGCATGGCAACCTTTTACTACACACATACAAAAAAGAAATACTAAAATTTAAAAGTACATCAGCTGAAGAACCAAATCATGTGTGTATGTGTTGCTGCAGAACTTTTTATAAAAGTAACACAAAAACTGTAGACCTATCAAACAAAATAGAAGACAATGAAGATTCTAAATGGTTTGAATTAGCTCTCTACCTTATAGTAGAAAACACATACGAAATAACTGACCCCTTAATACTTTGCACTTACTGAACTACAAAACCCGACAACAACCAAACTCCTTCAGGTGCTATCACAAATAGTTTGGAATTATATCAACTACCAAAACCCCTACAACAACTTAATTTATATGAGAGCATCATAATTCAAACAGTACACCCATTTCAAGCAATAATACGCCTTCAACCAAAAACAGCAAAATTACCTCCCTCTGAATTAGTGAAAGGTATTCGTGGAAAAGTAGTGTATTTACCATTAGATCTAAAATAAAATGTGCACACTCTGGAAGTGCAAAGTCCAATGCAGCAATCTTTAATTATCTTAGTAAATGGAGTGCCTACAAAAGACAAAAAATGGCAACAGCTGGTAGATTTACATAAAGTTAGACAAGCCTTGCAATATATTAAAGAAAATAATGAATACTACAAAGAAATTAATATTGAAGAAAACTTGAAGGATGCAACTGAAATAATTCAAGAGACACAAGAAGCTGGTCAATTTGAGCTCCTAGATCCTGCTACAATATCAAATACTTTAGAGCAGTGGTCCTCAAACTACGGCCCGCGGGCCACATGCGGCCCACGGAGCGCATTTACCCGGCCCGCCGGGTGTTTTAGCCTCAGGACATCCTTGTGTTTCCGAAAGATGCTTTCGGAACACAAGGATGCCTCTGAGAAGTCCCTGCGGCCCGCGTTTACTTTAAAAACGCGGGGACCGCTGGGAGTAGGCGCACGCAGCGACGTCACTGATGTCCCATGCGTGCGCACGCCCATGGAAACCGAGGCGGAGAAGCAGAGAAGAAAGGACGCGCGCTGGAGGTAAGTGTTTACCAGCGGCGCGTCCCTTCGGTGTTCTGACCACCGGTCCTGCTATGGCCGGAGCGGTGGTCAGAAGGGATGTCCCGATACCAGTATCGGGACTGATACCAGGCATTTTTATGGTATCGGGGACTCAGTTAGAGTCCCCGATACCATGCCCGGTACATAAGCCCCGCAATGTGGGGGGAACTATACTGTCAATGTAATGTGGGGGGAACTATACTGTCAACGTAATGTGGGGGAACATACTGCCAGCCTAATGTGGGGGGAACTATACTGCCAACCTAATGTGGGGGACTATACTGCCAGCCTAATGTGGGGGAACTATACTGCCAGCCTAATGTGGGCGACTATATTGCACCTAATGTGGGGGAATGTTGCTGGTATATTGTTTTTATTGGTATTTTACTAATAGCAATTTGGAATCCCTAGCAAACAATGATGTCAAGAAAGAGAAAAATTGACTCGGAGTGTAGGATATTCAAAGAACAGTGGACTTATGATTACTTTTCCATACAGTACAAGGAAAGAGCTGTGTGTCTGATATGCCATAATATAGTGTCTGTGTTCAAAGAATACAATTTGCGTCGACACTATGAAACTCAACATAAAGATAAATATGATTGTTTGGTCGGAGAAGTGAGAAAAGATAAAATATTAAAACTGAAAAATACATTGACAGCTCAGCAAAATACTTTTGTGAAGCAGAAGCAGCTAAATATTTCATCACTGAGAGCAAGTTTTCAAGTTGCCAAGCTAATAGCGCGCACTGGCAGACCATTCGTGGAGGGAGAATTTGTTAAAGAATGCCTTCTTTCTGTTGCCAAAGAGATGTGTCCAGAGAACGCCGATTTATTTAGTACAGTGAGTCTTTCAGGACCTACACTTACACGGAGGATTGAAGAAATGGGAGACAATCTGTATCAGCATTTGCAAAACCTGACAAAAAAACTTTCCTATTTTTCCTTGGCACTTGACGAAAGCAATGATGTTCGTGATTCTGCACAACTTTTAATTTTTATTCGTGGGACGAATGACAATTTCGAAGTCACAGAAGAGCTTGCTGCACTGCAAAGCATCAAAGGAACAACTACAGGAGACAATATCTATGAAAAGGTTTGCCAAACTTTGAATGGTTTGGAGCTGGACTGGGCTAAACTAGCCAGTGTGACAACTGATGGTGCTCCTAGCATGGTGGGGTCTAAGAAAGGAGTAATTGCTTGCATTAACCAAGAGATGGACAAACATAATTATTCTCATCCAATAGCCATACACTGCCTCATCCACCAACAAGCGCTGTGTAGTAAATCACTGAAGTTTGACTCTGTTATGACAATTGTGGTATCTTGTGTTAACTTCATTAGAGCTCATGCACTAAAGCACAGACAATTTCAGGAATTTCTGTCTGAGCTAAATGCTGACTATGGAGATGTTCTGTACCACACAGAAGTCCGTTGGCTGAGTCGAGGGAGAGTTTTGAAACGTTTCTATGACTTACCTCCACAGATTACAGCTTTTCTTCTTTCAAAAAACAAAGAAGTACCAGAGCTCAATGATGCAGAATGGAAATGGCACCTTGCCTTTCTAACAGATGTAACAGAGCTACTCAACAGTTTCAATGTGCAACTTCAAGGAAAAGGGAAGCTCATCTGTAATATGCAATCACATGTCAAAGCATTTGAAGTAAAATTAGGCCTCCTCATCAAACAAGTGAAGGAGGAAAACTTCTGCCATCTACCCACAACTCAAAATCTGTTAGCGGAAAAACCATTGGTTGCATTCCCAAACAAAACATGTGTGGATTCACTAGAAAAATTGCAAAAGGAGTTCCAATTTAGATTTAAAGAGCTTCATCTCCATGAACAGGACATACAGCTTTTCCGTAACCCATTTTCTATTGACATTGAAAATGTGGATACAATTTACCAAATGGAACTGGCTGAACTGCAGAATTGTGACTCTCTGAAAGACGCATTCAAGTCAAGCAGCCTTCATAGTTTCTATGCATCTCTCCCTTCCGAGACATATCCTCATCTCAGGAACCATGCACTCAAAATGGCAACCATCTTTGGCAGCACTTATGTCTGTGAACAGACTTTTTCCAGAATGAAACATCTGAAATCTCCAACCAGATCTAGACTAACGGATGAACACTTGCATCACTTGTTACGACTAGCAGTGACAAATATGGAACCGGACATTGACCATCTCATTAGCCAAAAGCAGGCCCATAGTTCCCATTGAAATACTGGTGAGTTTGTTGATTTAACTTTACTTGTTCTTCATTTTAAATATTGTATTTATTGTATTTATTCCCGTTTCGTTTCTTCACTTCAAAATAAGATATATGCAGTGTGCATAGGTATTTGTTCATAGTTTTTTTTTTTAACTATAGTCCGGCCCTCCAACAGTCTGAGGGACCGTTAACATGGCCCCCTGTTTAAAAAGTTTGAGGACCACTGCTTTAGAGCATTATACAATTCATCCATTGCACTCTAATGACACCATAGAAGATGCACTAGAAACATACCAAATGCGTCAAACAAAAGGATCACCAATCAGCATATGGGAAAACAGTATAGAAGCACATGCTTTGCCTCACTCTTTCCTACTGGCAAAGGAGGAAGGTACGATGATAGACCTATTCAAATATCAGCATCACAATACCACTCATTACGGATGTATTCTGAAGATCCCAGATTTAGACAAAATGTGGAATACATATTCCACCTACTCTTTGAAAGTGAACTAGCAACTTTATGTTACGGAGTTGTACACACATTAAAATCAGGATCCCACTTTCAAAATATGTCAGCTACACAATTATTACAAAAAGTGCAACAAAAAGATGAGTTTTTAAATCAGATATTACAAATCTATTAGCAAATTTGCGTGGTACTAAAGAGTACTGGTTTTGACGTCATGCAGATGTACGTTGTATGATCAGAAACCTTGGCAAAAACTTTCACAACCTTAAAGGGCGCATTGTCCTAGATTTTTTTCTTATGTCTTTGACATACTTGCATCTTGATTTTTGACGGGTTTACCTTGGTTTACCGTCAATCCAGTGACCTGCGACGAAGTATTATAAATTTTTTGGAAGTAAGGGGTTATTCCTGTCCCCATCCACATTTAGGGGCCGATTCATGGGTCAAACGTGCACCGAAAATCTTGTGGGACTCCCCGTGCACCCCGCTCTGACAGTGAAATCGCGTGTGAAACTTCCTGCAAACCCCAGCAATACATGTACCCCACTCGCACAGGCCCTTTCGCGTGTGAAACTTCCCACGAACCCCAGTAATACACGTACCCCACTCATACAGGTCCAATCGAGTGTGAAACTTCCTGCAAACCCCAGTGATACATGTACCCCACTCGCACAGGGCCTATCGCGCGTGAAACTTCCCGCGAATCCCAGTAATACACGTACCCCACTCGCACAGGGCCAATCGCGTGTGGAACTTCCCGCGAACCCCAGTAATACACGTACCCCACTCGCACAGGCCATTTCGCGTGTGAAACTTCCCGCGAACCCCAGTAATACACGTACCCCATTCGCACATGGCCAATCACGTGTGGAACTTCCCGCGAACCCCAGTAATACACGTACCCCACTTGCACAGACACTTTCGCGTGTGAAACTTCCCGCGAACCACAGTAATACACATACCCCACTCGCACAGGGCCAATCGCGTGTGAAACTTCCCGCGAACCCCAGTAATACACGTACCCCACTCATACAGGGCCAATCGCGTGTGAAACTTCCCGCGAACCCCAGTTATACACGTACCCCACTCGCACAGGGCCTATCGCGTGTGAAACTTCCCGCGAATCCCAGTAATACACGTACCCCACTCGCACAGGGCCAATCGCGTGTGAAACTTCCCACGAACCCCAGTAATACACGTACCCCATTCGAACATGGCCAATCACGTGTGGAACTTCCCGCGAACCCCAGTAATACACGTACCCCACTTGCACAGACACTTTCGCGTGTGAAACTTCCCGCGAACCACAGTAATACACGTACCCCTCTCGCACAGGGCCAATCACGTGTAAAACTTCCCGCGGACCCCAGTAATACACATACCCCACACGCACAGGGCCCTTTGCATGTTAAACTTCCCGCGAACCCCAGTAATACACGCACACGCTATTTTTCACACAGCGGGTGTCCGTGTTTGTTGCATACCCCTTTTTTTCACGGCCATACTGGCCTGCGTGTTGATTGCGTACGTTTTTTTTGGGCTCCTGGCTGCCACACAGTACTACGTGTGTCATTTTTGCATGCACGTGGGCTACTCGGGGGCGCTTGTTGTTTTTCTTCTATTTCTGGTGTGCCTGTGTGTTGCGTGCACGTCATTTATCCTAGGGGGCCACAGTATGGGACATTCATCATAGCTGTTTATACATGCTTTTTGTTTGCGCACACTTTTGTAATGCACAGGGACGCTACCGCCTGCCTTCGTGTGGCGTTCGTGTTTAGGCCTGTGCGTGTCTTTGCCCGTGCGCAGGCTTGCCCTATTCGATTCCATGAGTGTGGTTTGCGTGCGTGTGGGCGTTCTGTGTACTTCCCAGCAGAACTTCCCCAGTTACGCCTTCTTTTTCACGCGTTGTTCCCCATTCTGCGTGTTACGCCCTGTGTCCCGTCCCCTTTTTGGTGTGTGCGCGGACGTTGTGCGCTTTCCCTGTGCACGTCGCGCATAGAGTTTGAGCTGTTGCAATGACACGCACAGGGACTTCCATGAATCGCACGCGTGCACGTGCACCTGTTTTTTCATGCTTGCGCCTGCTTGCGCCAAGATTTTCGGTGCACGCTTGTTCCATGAATCGGCCCCTAAATGTGGATGGGGACAGGACTAACCCCTTACTTCCAAAGAATTTATAATACTTTGTCACAGGTCACTGGATTGACGGTAAGCCAAGTTAAACCCGTCAAAACTCAAGATACAAGTATGTCAAAGACATAAGAAAAAAATCTAGGACAATGCGCCCTTTAAGGTTGTGAAAGTTGTTGCCAAGGTTTCTGATCATACAACGTACATCTCCATGACGTCAAAACCTGTACTCTTTAGTACCACGTAAATTTGCTAATAGATTTGTAATATTTGATTTAAAAACTCATCTTTTTGTTGCACTTTTTGTAATAATTGTGTAGCTGACATATTTTGAAAGTGGGATCCTGATTTTAATGTGTGTACAACTCCGTAACATAAAGTTGCTAGTTCACTTTCAAAGAGTAGGTGGAATATCTATTCCACATTTTGTCTAAATCTGGGATCTTCAGAATACATCCGTAATGAGTGGTATTGTGATGCTGATATTTTAATAGGTCTATCATCGTACCTTCCTCCTTTGCCAGTAGGAAAGAGTAGAGGCAAAGCACGTGCTTCTATACTGTTTTCCCATATGCTGATTGGTGATCCTTTTGTTTGACGCATTTGGTATGTTTCTAGTGCATCTTCTATGGTGTCATTAGAGTGCAATGGATGAATTGCATAATGCTCTAAAGTATTTGATATTGTAGCAGGATCTAGGAGCTCAAATTGACCAGCTTCTTGTGTCTCTTGAATTATTTCAGTTGTATCCTTCAAGTTTTCTTCAATATTAATTTCTTGGTAGTATTCATTATTTTCTTTAATATATTGCAAGGCTTGTCTAACTTTATGTAAATCTACCAGCTGTTGCCATATTTTTTTGTCTTTTGTAGGTACTCCATTTAATAAGATATTTAAAGATTGCTGCATTGGACTTTGCACTCCCAGAGTGTGCGCATTTTCTTTTAGATCTAATGGTAAATACACTACTTTTCCACAAATACCTTTCACTAATTCAGAGGGAGGTAATTTTGGTTGAAGGCGTATTATTGCTTGAAATGGGTGTACTGTTTGAATTATAATGCTCTCATATAAATTAAGTTTTTGTTGGGGTTTTGGTAGTGGATATAATTCCAAACTATTTGTGATAGCACGTGAAGGAGTTTGGTTGTTGTCGGGTTTTGTAGTTCAGTAACTGCAAAGTATTAAGGGGTCAGTTATTTCGTATTTGTTTTCTACTATAAGGTAGAGAGCTAATTCAAACCATTTAGAATCTTCATTGTCTTCTATTTTGTATGATAGGTCTACAGTTTTTGTGTTACTTTTATAAAAATGTTCTGCGGCAACATATACACACATGATTTGGTACTTCAGCTGATGTACTTTTAAATGTTAGTATTTCTTTTTTGTATGTGTGTAGTAAAAGGTTGCCATGCGTAGAATTGTTGCTAATTTGGTTTAAAGCTATTTCATTTTGTAAGTTGCTTTCACTTCCAAAATATTTTTTCTGGATATAATCAATTTCTTCAAGTAGGTCTTTTGCTGTACCATGTAGAAGAATGTTATTTACATTGGCTAGTGCTAATGCAGGACCTTTAGGATAGTACAGTTTATAGACTAAATTTCTTATAGTTGAATGATGTGTTGATATCCTTTTGATATCATGGAAGGTGGATTTTGCAAATATTTCCTGTAATGCAGGCCAATGAATATCCTTGTAGTCCTGTTTACTTGCCACTGGACAGGTATCCATATTTTGCAGTAGTTTAATTTTGATTTTGTCTTTGCCTTTCACATATTGATTGAGGAATTGGTGTAAAGACTTGAAACATTTTTTGGGAATGGTACACATTGACGTGCATGGCTATTTGTACACTAGACGTTCTGATTCAGTTGAATGGAGAGGTAATTCGAAGTTTACAGGGCATATTTTTGTAAGCATACTTCTTGTTCCATTATGGTATTATTAACTTTTTCATAATCTCGACCACTGCTATGCATGGCAATTGTATTTGTTTGCTTTTGTTTGTATGCTTCTTCATTAAAGTATGGTTCTGTGCTTGTAGTGTGACTCCATTCACCTCTGCAGATATTTAAAAAGTTCTTTCTGTTGACATTTCGTTTATTGAGAAGTCTTTTTTTGTAATTTAGTCATTATTTTTGTTAGTGGTTTCATTTTGTTTAACACTAAATTAAATAATTTTCTTTTGAGAAGAATTGCACTGTCTATCAACGCTTCTAAGATTAATTTCCTACGATAGGTTTTAAGGGTTGAACCTGGTTTCTCTCCTGTTTTTATAAGATTTTGAAGGACTCTGTGATGGAACATTTCGGCTGAAATACTTTTCTTGGTATGCTTACTTTGCACTATATCAAGATTTATAGAAGCAGTTTTATCTGTAGTGATAGCTGATTTTTTGTTAATTGTTTTCTGGTTTGTTTTACATTTTGATAGAGGAGGCAAAGTTTCTGTACTTGAAACTTCTTTTGTTTCACTAAATGACTGTATTAGCTGTTTTGTTTCAACTTTATTACAAATTCTGCTAGAGGTGGATGCTTGTGTTGGACACTTCTATTTTCATTTGCTCTGCTTCTGCGTTGCTTTCTACGGACTTGATTTTTGGTAGGCATTCTTTAGGGTCTGTTGAAAAAAATAAAGAAGGTATGGGTTGGGGTGTTCTGCAATGTATGTGTGCTGTGTGCATGAGTGTTTGAGTAAGATGATAAAGATGTATGTAATGGTATGTGATTGTGCATTGGGCAACTACAACTAGTAGGGATGGGTATTCTTGAATTAATGTGTTACTAAACTGGAGTTCACATGACAGAAAAAAGTAAGCTAGTGATGTGTAGAAATACAAATAGTAAATCTAATGCTATACAATTAACACAGTTGTTTGTTCTATAACATCAAAATTCTAGCGGCTGAGTTGGGTAATTTGTGTGTCGAAAAATAGGAATTTGTGGACCATTCTGGCTGTAAATCGCTGTTTAAGAAATGGGGATTTTTGGACAGAATGGTGCACTATCTCTATTGTTAGGCACAGAAATAGCATGAATTAACCTTACAGTGTGTCTGAGTAATAATACAAATATTATGCTGGTATTCAACTTACTTTTTTTCTAAAATGAGCAGGTTACTTCTTAGTTGTTCTTTGTACTTCAAATTCGTCTGCTTCTTTTCAGGATAATGGTCTTCACTGCAATTATAAATGAAACAAATTAGTAAATGTGTTTGTATATAGGAACAGGGAAAACTAGGCTTCTTGGTACAACTGGTCGGTTGGGTGACTCATTATATATTCAGATCAGAAAGAATATGACTCTTTGTGACCAAGGGGGTAATTCATAGAATTTAGCGCACAAGTGGCGCATGCGGCTGGCGCACAGTGTGCTCGTGCAAATCTCTGCGCCAGCCGTGTGTGCTAAAATCCATTTCCGTGCACAGCGTATTCATGGATTTTAGCTACCAAATCCAGCTGTGGCGCACAGTGGTGCAGCGACCCTGCAGCAGCGCCAGTAACGCCCCCGAGAACGTCCCTCGCGCAGGGAAAAGCCATCAAAATCCCCAATCCAGTGCAAAGGGCTGCGCTAACCCTGTACAAGTATATATGGCCGCCACACAGCACACAGCAAGCAGGGTACGTGTATTACTGGGGTTCGTGGAAAGTTTCACACGCGAAAGGCCTTGTGCGAGTGGGGTAAGTGTATTACTGGGGTTCGCGGGAAGTTTCACACGCGATTGGCCCTGTGCGAGTGGGGTACGTGTATTACTGGGGTTCGCGGGAAGTTTCACACGCGAAAGGGCCTGTGCAAGTGGGGTACGTGTATTACTGGGGTTCGCGGGAAGTTTCACACACGATTGGCCCTGTGCGAGTGGGGTGTGTGTATTAATGTGGTTCGCAGGAAGTTTCACACGCGAAAGTGTCTGTGCCAGTGGGGTACGCGTATTACTGGGGTTCGCGGGAAGTTCCACACGTGATTGGCCACGTGCGAGTGGGGTACGTGTATTACTGGGTTTCGTGGGAAGTTTCACATGCGAAAGGGCCTCTGCGAGTGGGGTACGTGTATTACTGGGGTTCGCGGGAAGTTTCACACGCGATTGGCCCTTTGCGAGTGGGGTACGTGTATTACTGGGGTTCGCAGAAAGTTTCACACGCGAAAGTGTCTGTGCGAGTGGGGTATGTGTATTACTGGGTTTGCGGGAAGTTCCACACGTGATTGGCCCTGTGCGACTGGGGTACGTGTATTACTGGGGTTCGTGGAAAGTTTCACAAGCGATAGTCCCTGTGTGAGTGGGGTACGTGTATTACTGGGTTCGCGGGAAGTTTCACACGCGATTGGCCCTGTACGAGTGGGCTACGTGTATTACTGGGGTTCGTGGGAAGTTTCACACATGAAAGGGCCTGTGCGAGTGGGGTGCGTGTGTTACTGGGGTTTGCAGGAAGTTTCAAACGCGATTTCACTGTCAGAGCGGGTATGTGTATCTAGTGGGGTGCACGGGGAGTCCCACACGTGAATTGGTAGTGTGGGTCCTCCCAGGTGTGCCCTCCACCCCATCCATGGCCCCTGCAGGCAACCCACAACACAGGGGACTACCCTGCACCCCTGGGCATGCCCCCCAGCCAGCACACATGTCATTTTCCACTAGTGATCACGAACTCATATCCCCCTGCACCCCCACCCCCCAGCAGTGACAGGCACCTGCCAGCAGGCCCCCACTCATGTCCCACACATGTCCACCTGCACCCCCACCCCCCAGCAGTGACAGGCACCTGCCAGCAGGCCCCCATTCATGTCCCCCTGCACCCCCACCCCCCAGCAGTGAGGGGCACCTGCCAGCAGGCCCCCACTCATGTCCCACTCATGTCCCCCTGCACCCCCACCCCCAAGCAGTGAGGGGCACCTTCCAGCAGGCCCCCACTCATGTCCCCCCTACACAAAATAAAGAAGCACAATCATGGGCCACTTCTACACCAAAAAACCACATCACGCCACCCCATTCTTGAGACGCAATGATTTCCCAATCCACCCCACACTGACATGCCTATCTCAAGACACAAACCAAAAGTCAACTATGTACATCAACACATGTCCGTCACACAGATACACTGGTTGGCATTGATTGTGTAAACACACATTTTCACATGCATCAACCCAATGAGCGAATCCCACACATGGAAATAAAATATGAATATGTATTATGTACAAAAATAAATAAATGAAATGAAATCATAAAAAAAATAGCAAACATGAAATGAAAGCATGTGCAAAAGATGAGTGAATGAAAATTATAAACAATCCAAAGAAATTTGAAAGTAAAACAGTCCAAACTCTCCCTCCACCAACGCAAATCCAAAGGAAAGGTAAAAAAAAAATCCATTGCTTCATGTTCAAAATGGAGAAAAAAAATCAAATTATTCCATAGTCCAACTATTTCTATTGTCCCAAAAAAAATCCATTACTCCATGTCCATAATGACAAAAAAATATTCTAATTAATCCATGATCAAACTATTCACAATCCATTGACCAAAAGAAAAATCCATGAATCCATGTGCAAAATCCAAAAAATAAATCAAATCAATCCATTGTCCAACTATGTAAAGGGTCCATGAGCCCAACCAAACAAATGAAACCTACCTAAGAAACTACATAAAAATAAAACTATATACAAATGTGTGTGGCATTGTCCATTGACCAAAAATAAAAGGAAAAGGAAAAGGAAATCTAACTCTAAAAACTATTTACAATGGCAGCGGGCTATTCCGACGGCTCACTTCCCAATTTCCCGGGCTAGGGCATCATAGAACTCCTGCTCGATGTCCCGGAGGTGGTCCTCTTCCATGGCCCTGAGGGTTCACAGGAACGATGACATGTGGACCTCCAGGACCCTGCGAATTGCCTTGAGGCACTTGGCCCGCCTCTGAGCCCTACGCATGGAGTTCTCCGCCCTGACCATTGTGAGCCGTGCCTCTTCTGTCCACTGCCGCACTGCATCTATAGCATGGCCCAACCGCTGCCACACGGAAGACACTTCCAGTCCTGGGTCCTCCTGCCCTCTGGCCGATGCCTGCCCCTCCGATGTTGAAGGTCCCGAGCCATCATGACTCCCACCCTGTTGCTGCTGCTGCTGTGCCTCTGCCTGTGCCCTGGCTCTTGCTGACTGCACCTCCTCCTCCGGCTGGGGTGCAGTTGTTGAAGTGGCCACCCCTGCTGGACGTCCGACTCCTGACTGTGGCAGGGATGTGTCCTCCACCAGCCTGGCGGCAGGGTCAGAGGCAGCTCCACAGGCTACCCAGGTGATACATGGGTGGAAAGATGGCATGGAGGACGACTGGCGCATAGGGGGTTCAGGTGAGGAGGGGGTCGGAACAAGGTCCAGCAAACGGAGGAATCCGGCCATGGTGGCCCGTCCCAGTAGGTCAACACGGTCAACGACGCATTCGAGATGGTGTGCAGTGTCCTCACGAAAACACTGCAGGTCACCTTGCATGCCCCATTGACACAACGCAATCCCACTCAGGACAGGCTCAACCTGGTCCCGGATAGCCACGTCCACAGGGAGAGGAAGGCCAGTTGTTGTAAGCGGATCCCCTCCCTGAAAAGGGGTCTGGACGTATGCATCCCTGCTGGTGCAGGATGATGCAGTCACAGGAACGCCCGTGTGGCCTGTGCTGCCTCCTGTCCCTGCCCCTGCACTGCACCACTAGCACCAGTGGAATCTCCACCTCCAGACCCTGTGTCTGTCCCTTGCACGGCCTCCTCCTCCACCAAACCCCCCCACCAACCTGGATGACTCTGTGCCATCTTTCTCCATCAGACCCTGTGGGGTCTCAGCTGCCCCTTCTGCTGCTGAGGAGTCCAACTCCGACCTCCGCCTCTTGGACATACCCTCGGCAGCTGCGGCCTGGGACGCGGCACCAGACTCCTCACTCCCTGACGAGATGACAACCTGGGAGGGGAGCCGGGCCTTGCGTCTCCGGCTGGCTGTGCGATCCCTGCCGCTGTGCTCCACAGCACCCTCTCCGCCCTCTTCATCAGTTGACGCTGCAGACAGGGAGGGATAGGACACAGGCATCAGGGCACTGTACAATGGACTGATACACACATTACAGTTGCACATGAGTGGCAGTGTCTAACTTCAGACATGGCATCACAATCCCCAACACACATGTCATTTCAACTCACACACATGAGCAATTCCACAGCCATATCACAACAGCCAGCACCATCCATACACATACAACAGCATGTACAGCCAAAGGTGAGCCTGACATCACATGAAACACTGGGAGTGCACTAGACATGCACACACACCACCACACTTACATGCATGTGTACATCTCCTCTAACTGTTGCATTGATGAGATCGCCATACACGTCACATCTGACATTCAGCCTTCTACATATCAGTGTCACATGCATCCATGTTGCATCACAGTTACACACTTGTCAAATGCACATACATGCACAAGCGCACAGTGCAGATACATGCATTATGAACCACCATCCATGCCACAACCATGCCAATGTACATACACAGAAATTCAAACATGTCTGCTCCCCCACCTGCATTTGCCGAGCATGCTTACCAACACATACATCATCAATGTGTCTCACACCTGAGAGGACTCACATGTGGCAGCCTCACGCCCATGTTCATACACATCCCTACAAAAACACATGTGCAACCTGCACACTAGTGGCACACCACGACACGCACAGCGTCCAATCAACATGCATGTACACTTACCACTTGACTCCAGATGGGTCTGCCTCTCAAGGATCTAGACGTAGAGTGCTGGGCATATGCATTCCAGGACCCTCATTTGGTGGTCCGACAGCTGGCCCTGGCGCCCCTTGGCATCCACTGCCTTCAAGAGGCGCCGGGCCTTGTTGAGGGTCCTGGACCTGAAGTCCTCCCAGAACTTCTTGACTTGATGTAAGTCTCGGACTGCTACCCCCTCCGCGTTGATGGCAGTCATGATGTCCAATCAGATCCTGGTCCGTCCTTCATAGTCGGCGTGTAAACTTCTGAAGAGGGCATCATACTGCCCCAGGACTTGCTCCACCAGGACACCAACTTCCCTGGCACTGAAGCTGGTGGCCCTCTGCCTCTCTGGCTGGGGGCTGCCAGTGGTCTCAGATGGTGCTGTGCCCGACATGGCAACCCCAGAGGCAGGAGTGGGTGGGCAACTGGGTCCTGGGGCTGGGCTGTGGAGCGATGGAATCCCAGTCGGGAGTCTTCGGTTCCAGCAGGGGTGGTCACAGCAACTGCACGTGCAGGCAGCAAATGGCAGGGCATGTGGGCAGTCAGGCAGCAGCAGATGGCAGGTGGGAGCGTGCTCAGGGCTCTGGGGGCAGGAAAATGGCCTTCAGGGCAGGAGCATGGTCTTCCGTGTGTGTACGCGTGGCCAGCTTGATACGTAGTGAATTGGCACATGAAAAAAGTGCACGTCAGTGTGAAATATGAGGAAAGGCCCTTAGCGCGTAAGCGCGTCAGCACACGTACGCGATTTCATTGGACCAAAGGCCCTTAGCGCATAAGCACGTCTGTGACGTATCGCGCACAGGCGTTGCCCTGGCACGGGTTGAAGATCCCACGTTGCTTTCCATTGCTCTGTATGTGCTTTTCGTGGGGTGCGGTGCGTGTGTTTTCCAGCCGTTGGGGTTCACACGCTATTACTTCACAGCGGGTGGGTGTTGGCTACGCAGACAGTGAGTGGTCTCCCGCTCGCTCAGGGCCGATCGCGTGTGAAACTTCCCGCGCACCCCAGTAATACACGTAGACCACTCGCACCGGGCCAATCGCGTGTGAAACTTCCCGCAAACCCCAGTAATACACGTACCCCACTCGCACACGGCCCTTCACGTGTAAAACTTCCCACGAACCCCAGTAATACACGTACCCCACTCGCACAGGGCCCTTCGCGTGTGAAATTTCCTGCGAACCCCAGTAATACACGTACCCCACTCGCACAGGGCCCTTCGCGTGTGAAACTTCCCGCGAACCCCAGTAATACACGTACCCCTCTCGCACAGGGCCAATCACGTGTAAAACTTCCCGCGGACCCCAGTAATACACATACCCCACTCACACAGGGCCCTTTGCATGTGAAACTTCCCGCGAACCCCAGTAATACACGCACACGCTATTTTTCACACAGCGGATGTCTGTGTTTGTCACATACCCCTTTTTTTCACGGCCATACTGGCCTGTGTGTTGATTGCGTACATTTTTTTTGGGCTCCTGGCTGCCACACAGTACTACGTGTGTCATTTTTGCATGCACGTGGGCTACTCGGGGGCGCTTGTCTCTTTTTCTTCTTTTTATGGGGTGCCTGTGTGTTGCATGCACGTCATTTATCCTAGGGGGCCACAGTATGGGACATTCATCATAGCTGTATATATGTGCTTTTTGTTTGCGCACACTTTTGTAATGCACAGGGACGCTACCGCCTGCCTTCGTGTGGTGTTCGTGTTTAGGCCTGTGCGTGTCTTTGCCCGTGCGCGGGCTTGCCCTATTCGATTCCATGAGTGTGGTTCGCGTGCGTGTGGGCGTTCTGTGTACTTCCCAGCAGAACTTCCCCAGTTACGCCTTCTTTTTCACGCGTCGTTCCCCATTCTGCGTGTTACGCCCCGTGTCCCGTCCCCTTTTTGGTGTGTGTGCGGACATTGTGCGCTTTCCCTGTGCACGTCACACACAGAGTTTGAGCTGTTGCAATGACATGCGCAGGGACTTCCATGAATCGCACGCGTGCACCTGTTTTTTCATGCTTACGCCAAGATTTTCGGTGCACGTTTGTTCCATGAATCGGCCCCTAAATGTGGATGGGGACAGGAATAACCCCTTACTTCCAAAGAATTTATAATACTTCGTCGCAGGTCACTGGATTGACGGTAAGCCAAGGTAAACCCGTCAAAAATCAAGATACAAGTATGTCAAAGACATAAGAAAAAAATCTCGGACAATGCGCCCTTTAAGGTTGTGAAAGTTGTTGTATTATTTTAATTTTCCAAAAAAGGAACATCCAATGTTTTAACATTCGCCCTTACAATGATTGACACATGTTTTGGCCCATGTGGCCTTTCTCAAAACAAGATAAGTGCGGTCATCGATCTATCGGTTTACGCTGGCCTTTGGGCCCAGTTAATTTTGCTAGGTGAATTTTAGAATTGTCTAATAGAAGATTACAACACAAGTAAATATAGAGAGCTATGTTTTTTGTAACTAAACAAAGTTACCTTGTTGTCTCGCATTTGCAGCTTTTCACAACATTTAACAATTTACGCGCCTAATACAAGGATTTCTTAAATATTTAGCTTATACTTAATTTAGAAGATTCTTACTCACAACATTTGAAGCCCAATTTAACACAGTATAACGGGATACGATTTTTTAATATAGTGTCAAAAGTATAAATTGGCTACAATGTGCATACCAGGAAAGTACATTTACATTTACTATGGTCTGAACGATGTAGAAATACGAAATGGGACAATGTTCTGCCCCTACACAATATAATTTCTATGATATAAATATATGATGTATGATTTGAAATTAAAAACACAATTTGTTTTGATAATAGACTACATATAAATGGGATTTGGCCCAACGTATTTAGTTACGCGACTCCCAGCTCTATTGCAATAGGAGCTTCTGACCCTTGGAGTGGGTAAGTTAGCTTATTAAGAAGCTTCTTTTCTAATTACAAACTTAAGACAAACCGTGACTAATTGATTATCCATCTTTTGTCTCTGTATGTGTGTTTGTTTTTTCCCCCTTCCCTCCCTTTTTTCTCTCCTTGCCCCGTTCATATCATAAATGTATGGCCTATTGTTTTCTATTTAATTTTTTGATATGATGCCAACAATCTCTCTAATTTGGTTGATTATGATGATTTTCTTGATTTATCATGGTGATTTGTTGCTTGTAACTGGATGTTGCATCATAATTACTTGACTCTTTTACATATTATTGTGTATTTTTCCGCGAAGGGAGCGGCTGTCCGCAGGACACCAAAGGCATGGATATTGGTTTGCACATGTGTGTTGATGTTCTACAGACACTGTTCCGGTCCTGAAGTAATTAAAAGTGTGTCACACATCAAACTAACAGTTACGGACAGGCATTTGTTCTTAGAACAGTTTCAACCTGCTTGCGAACAATACGGACAGACATAGCGTTCTCAGGACACCTCCATTTTGTTTATTTACGCACATTTGAGGACACCACATGTGTTCTTAGAACAGTTTCAACTTGGTTGCGAACAATACGGACGGGTATAGCGTCCTCAGGACACCCCTATTTTGTTTATTTACGAACATTTCAGGACACCGCATGTGTTCTTAGAACAGTTTCAACTTGCATGCAAACATTGCGTAGAGGTTTAGTGTTCTAAGGACACCTCTATGTCGTTTATTTACGAACATTATAGGGCACATGATGTGTTCTTAGAACAGTTTCAACTTGCCTACGAACAAAACGGACAGCCATACCGTTCTCGGGACACCCCCATTTTGTTTATTTATGAACATTTCAGGACACCGCAAGTGTTCTTAGAACAGTTTCAACTTGCTAGCGAACAGTACGGACAGGTATAGTGTTCTTCAGGACACCTCCATTTTCGTTTCTTCACGGACGTTCCGGACACCCGCACTGTCCGCGGACACCTAAATTGCTTTAAAAAAAAAATATGAAATGAATTAGAACATAATATAAAAATGTAACTTTATTTAACATGTATGATTAATTTATGACAGAGAAGGTGAGGCAGAAACTGAAACAAAAATAGGAGAATTAGGGGTTTCAACAGGATTTGTATGAGGTGAAGAAGGGATGGAAGTCTCATCAAAACGTTTTGGTTCATGGAGAGGGTTTGGGGATAATTGACTGGGATATGGTCAGGGGGGACAGGTACATGTGGGACAATGGTACGTGGTCTTTTGTTTAAAATGATCTTCCACAAAGTTTTTTAAATTATTAAAATTAGCCAACAGTAGATCCATTTTTTTCTTGTATGCTGTGAAGAGTCTTATCCATAACATCTTTTTCTGTAGTACTTTCTATTTTGGTATGCTCTGTACAAAAAAATATATATGTTAAATGTATATAAAATAATAATAATTAAATGGTATATATTGTAAAGTGTCTACCATTAGATTCACAATCTTCTGACATTTCCTCATGTGGGAAATGCTCCTCTAGCCACTCCAGAGTACTAGACATTTATGTGAGAAAAAAAAATAATATCATTTTTTTTTAATCTAATACAGAAAGTTTATAAATATATGAGTAAAATGCAGTACACTTACTATTTCAGGTAAGGTATGTTGTAAGTGGTCTGTAGATCTGCTGTTGTTCTTGGTTGTGGAGTGTCTGTGAGGTAATTATGTTGGAAGCCTATCTTTCTTCTTTTGGTATATTCCATTTTAGATCATATTGTATTTAAATGAATGGTTAGTGCGTTACATATATGGGTTACACTTCGTATGTGTTACTACATATAATGTGTATGTGTGCTGGTTTGTGAATTTGTAAAATGTTAATATGTTATGATATAACAACTAAATATACCCCCCCAGAGCTTTTGGGTAATGGTGCTGTTGTCCGAAAATGTCCGCGCACATTAAAAGAGTTCACGGACATCAAACTCAGTAGAGGGGGTTCAGTATGTTAAATTTGACATGTAAATAAAGTCAGAGTTATCATTATTAAATTGTGCTACTAAAAACCTATGAAATTCAGTGAAAAAACTTTGTTAAAGAGACGTTATGGTTAAGTTGCGCTACTAAAAACCTATGAAATTCAGTGAAAAAACTTTGTTAAAGGGACGTTATGGTTAAGTTGCGCTACTAAAAACCTATGAAATTCAGTGAAAAAACGTTGTTAAAGGACGTTATGGTTCCAAGTAAAACCGAAAAACCCCTGAAATTCGCTAGTTATGGTAAGCTAAGCAATGATAACTGGCTCCACCACCATGCACTGCTAAGACTAACACCCACGACATAAAATATGACATCACAAATGTCATTGATGACATCACTGATGACATCACATGTCTGGCTCACTCTTTTTTCCTTTACTGACATATCTAGGCCACATGGTTTTCTTCAGTAACAGTCAGAAACTAAACATTTTATTTTATTTGTAGACCTATCCTTCAAGTAGGTTCTTACAGTAATTCCCTTAGAGTCCAGTCACATCATATGAAACATATACATAGGGGAAGACACAAGCTTGAAAGACAGCAATCCTTTATGTGCATAAAGATAATCCATAGAGTTATCAGCACTTTCTGATAGTTCTGTTGTTTTTTTTATGGCTGTACTTTCCCTGTATATGCTCATATTTGTATACATTGTACTCACTCTACTTTCCTTAGGGTCCAATCACATCATGTGATACATATACATAGGGTAAATAGCAGATTTGAAACAGAGCAATCATTACATTGCATGATAATAATCAGTTAGGTTATGAATTGTTTCTGCTACTACTTCTGCTTTTTTGCTAACTTCACTTTCCCATATTTGTATGTGTTCTTGTCTCTTTGTGTTTTGTCTGTAGTAATGCAATTATGTAATACATGGGTTTTATTAGCTACTTATTACATATTTCACAGTACACAAAACTCTATTAATAAAACAATTATCATTTCATTATTCAACATATCAACATTATGAATATTATACCTTCATCTTGTACGCTGCATGCAATGCTATGTCTCTGCATGAGTAGCTTAGTATACTAGATAGAACCCCATAATAGAATGCTGTTTATATCAATGCATCGTTCAATGCACTAATTAGGGTATGATATTTATTGCAATGATCCTTGACACTTTTTTCTCAACATTATAATAAGAATCCCTTGTACACATATTTTATGAAAAGTAAATACACATGTGATGTCATCAGTGATGTCATCAATGACATTTGTGATGTCATCTTTGATGTTGTGGGTGTTAGTCTTAGCAGTGCATGGTGGTGGCGCGAGTTATGGTTGCTTAGCTTACCATAACTGGCGAATTTCAGGGGTTTTTCGGTTTTACTTGGAACCATAACGTCCCTTTAAGAAAGTTTTTTCACTGAAGCTATATATATATATATCAGCGCGAGATTCCCGATTTTTCATTGAAAAATCGCACTATTTCTTACTGTCTCTCGCATAACCTATACATACATGCAAACCCTCCCAATTTAGGCACAAGACTCCCGATTTTTCATTGAAAAACCGCACTATTTTTTACTGTCGCCCGCCTAAATTAATGCTAATCCCATTGCAATCCTAGGGTAAAATTCATGTTCCCGATTGCTGTGGTGAAATATCACTCTCAGGGGCTCTCAATTGTTGTCATGTCTATCTATAAAATGAATTTATTGAAATTGTTCCCATTGATTTACTATAATCAATTGTCACTTCCAAACCTGTCTGCTATCTACAATACACCTTTAAAAAACAATTGAATTTCATACACTTAAAATTCGACTCATTTGCAAAGCAGGTTGAACTAACATATTGTAAATAAAATATAAACGTTGGACATAGTCAAATGAAATGCATGCATACACTATTATCAGATATCAAACAAGAATACTACCACAAAAACATAAAAATCAACGTCTAGATTAACATCAGTGTTATAAACACACAAAATTACTAACTTCTTTCTTTTACAATTGCAGTGAAGACCACTCTCCTGAAAATCAGCAGCATCTGAACTACAAACAACATATCCGAAGAAACCTGCTCATTCCACAAAACAAGAGTAAGTACAATACTACCTTAATATTGTTACTGTTCCTCAAAGACACTGTGTGGTTCATTCATGTAATTTGCGCACCAAAAAAACAGCGATTTCTGAACCATTCTGCCCACAAATCCCCATTTATTAAACAGAGATTAGCAGGCAGAATGGCACACAAAGCCCTGTTTTTATGGAACACAAATAACATACTGAACTCTTAGAATGTTAGTACTACAAAACAAAGAACTGTGTTAATTTTATACCATTACGTTTACTATTAATGCTTCTCCTCAACACTAGCTCACTTTCTACTCTCATCTGAACCGCAGTTTAGTAACAAACAAATAGAAGAATAGCCTTCCCAACTCATTGTAACTGCCCAATGCACAATCACACACCCCCACATACATCTTTCCCATCATACTCAGACACTCATGCACACAGCACACATACATTGCAAAATGGGCCAACCCATACCTTCTTTTTTTTTTCAACAGACCCAAAGAATGCCTACCAAAAATCCGCAGAAAGCAACGCAGAAATAGAGCAAATGAAAATAAAAGTGTCCAAAATAAGCATCCATCTCTACCAGAGTTTGGACAAAACGTTCAAACAAAACAGCTAATACAGTCATTTAGCGAAACAAAACAAGCTTCTAGTACAGAAACTTTGCCTCCTCTATCAAAATGTAAAACAAAACAAAAAATGGTTAACAAGAATTCGGCTACCACTACTGCTAAAACTGCTCCTATAAATCTTGATATACTAGCAAGAAACCGTACCAAAAAAAGTATTTTAGCAAAAAATGTTCCGCCACAGAGTCCTTCAGAATCTTATAAAAACAGGAGACAAATCATGCACAACCCTTCAAACCTACCATAGAAAATTAATCTTAGATGCTTTAATAGACAGTACAATCCTTCTCAAAAGAAATGTATTAATTTTAGTGTTAAACAGAATTCAAGCACTAACAAAACTAAGTACTAAATTACAAAAAAACTTCTCAATAAACGGAATGTCAACGAAAAGAACTTCTTAAATATCTGTGGAGGTGAATGGAGTCACACCACGAGAACAGAACCATATTTTAATGAAGAAGCATACAAACAAAACCAAACAAACACAATTGCCATCCATAGCAGTGGAAGAGGTTCTGAAACAATTAATAATACCATAAAGGAACAAGAAATACTGCTTACAAAAATATCCCCAGAAAACTCAATCAGAACGTCGAGTACACAAATGGCCATGCAGGTCAATGTGTAACATTCCCAAAAAATCTTTCAAATCTTTACTCCAGTTCCTCAATCAGTATGTGAAAGGTAAAGACAAAATCAAAATGAAAGTGCTGCAAAATATGGATACCTGTCCAGTGTGCAAATACAGAGGACTACAACGACATTCATTAGCCTGCATTTCAGGACCTATTTGCAAAAGCACCTTCCATCATATCAAAATGATATCAACAAATCATTCAAATATAAGAAATCTAGTCTATAAACTGTACTATGCTAAAAGTCCTGCTTTAGAACTAGCCAATTTAAATAACAAAATATTTTGGAAGTGAAAGCCACTTACAAAATGCAATAGCTTTACAACAGACTAGCAACAATTCTGCACATGGCAAACTTCTACTACACACATACAAAAAAGAAATACTAAAATGTAAAAGTACATCCGCTGAAGTTCCAAACCATGTGTGTGTGTGTTGCCGCAGAACTTTTTATAAAAGTAACAGAAAAACTATAGACGTAACATACAAAATAGAAGACAATGAATATTCCAAATGGTTTGAATTAGCTCTCTACCTTATAGCAGAAAACAAATAAGAAATAACTGACCCCTTAATACTTTGCAGTTACTGCAGTACAAAGCTTGACAACAACTAAACTCCTTCACGTGCTATCAAAAATATTCCCACTACCAAAACCCCTGCAACAACTCAATTTATTTGAGAGCATCATAATTCAAACAGTGCACCGATTTCAAGCAATAATACGCCTTCAACCAAAAACAGCAAATTTACCTCCCTCTGAATTGGTGAAAGGCATTCATGGCAAAGTTTATTTACCATTAGATCTGAAAGGAAAAATGTGCACACTCTAGGAGTGCAACAACCAATAGAGCAATCTTTAATTGTCTTAGTAAATGGTGTACCAACAAAAGACAAAAGAATTGGCAACACTATGCAATTAATACAAAACGTGCAAGAAAATGATGATGTTTTATAATCAAGCATTACAAATCTGTTTGCAAACATGCGTGGTATACGAAAGAGTACTGGTTCCAACGTCACAGAGATGTACGTTGTATGATAAGAAACCTTGGCCCACCCACTTGGCTTGTTACATTAGGTTGTGCAGAATATGCATGGGAAGATGTACATGATTTCCTACGCACATCAAACAAAAACAAAACAAACATAGATATACTAACACCTGGAGAACTTTGCTCTCTGGATCCTGTTAGATCCTGTTAATGTTTCAAGATATTCCCACCATCTTTTCATTGCTATGCTACACTTTATTTGTAATAAAACTGTTCCTCTCCTTGGAGAATTGCAACACTTCTTTTGGAGAAAAGAATACCAAGCCAGAGGAGCACCACATATCCACATGCTTTTATGGATTAAAGATGCTCCTAATCTTGGTCAAGACAGTGATTCCACTGTTTTACAGTTTATCAAAAAATATGTTACTTGTGAAATTCCATCAAAAGCAACAAATAGTTATCTTCATGCATGAATTATACAATTTCAAAGACACAAATGTGGCAAATATTGTCGTCACAAATACAAAAACAAAGGTAAATACTACACCAAATGCCGCTTTGGTTTCCCTACACCAGTTACAGAAACAGGTGAAGTGAACAACTTCATGTCTTCAGTTTGACATAGTGTTAAAGGTAAATCACCTAAGAACACGTATTACATAAAAAGAACAGAAGAATAAAAATATATCAATGATTACAATGCAATCATTGCCCTCTTATGGAATGCAAACAGAGATGTGCAGTACATTGCAGACAATTCCACTGCAGTTGCACGATATGTTACAAAAACAGAAAAAACAGAGCTTCAAGACCTCTGGAATGACCTATCATCAGACAAAACACTATCTCAGAAATTGTACAGCTTAGGCATAAAAATGCTCTCTCATAGAGAATGTGGCTCCCATGAAGCTGCAGATCTTTTAACCAGTACTGCTTTGTATGGGAAATCTGAAAATATAGTACGGCTAAGTCTTGGTCCTGCTAAATCTAGAAAAAGAGTTCTCAAATCATATGAGGACATAAATACAATTTACTAGACGCATACTACCCGAACAGGAGTACCACTTTGGAAACCATGTGTCTATACCACATAGCCCAAAACTTTGCATACAAAAATAATATAAAACCCGATGAAAAAAAAGGTAGATATAGAGTGACAGATCGTGAAGGCAGCTTAATGAAACTTACCAAACGATGCTTAATTAATCATATCAAATTGTCATTCAAAACTCCTCAACAGAAAGAAATATATTCAATGTCCCTGCTACTACTTTTTAAACCATGGAGAAAAGAAGAAGAGATACTAGATAACTATGACTCCTATGAAGACGCTTTCAAAGCAAATGAAAGCACTATCACGGATGTAAAGTTTACGCAGTACAAAACAATGTTGCCCAATGAACAGCAAAACGAAGAAGAACTCCAGGCCCAACTAGATAAGGACACTCCCGACAGTAGTCCACCTTCTGTAACAGGAAGCCCAGAACCAGTGGGACATCCATTAATAGCAAATGAGGCAGAATTAGCTATGACAGAAGTAGAAAACACCATGTGTCACTATGAAGAAGATACAGAAGACTTAACTGTACTACAATCAAAACTGAACAAAGAGCAGCGCTCTAATTTTGAAGAAGTAACAAAAGAATTTGCACATGGTGTACAACATGAAAATAAAGAATGTACCTGCCAAAGTTACAAACCTATACTACTATACGTCAGTGGTGAAGCTGGTTCGGGCAAAACATTCTTAATCAAAATCATCAGCAAGTTCCTTCAACAATTGACAAACAACAAACTGTCAGCTGTTGTAACTGCTCCCACAGGTTTAACTGCCTACAACATAGGCGGTCTCACTTTACACTGATTACTACTCTTTCCAGTAGAACACCAAAACAAACTAGACTATTACAAACTTTCTACAGAAGCTGTATTGGAACTACGCAGAGTGTTAAAACAAATGAAAATGCTACTAATAGATGAAGTGAGCATGGTCTCCAACCTAATGTTGGCTTTGATTCACCTCAGATTGCAAGAAGTACTTAAAACAAACTACGAAGAGCTCTTTGGAGGAAAACACATTATCATTTTCAGAGATCTTCTTCAATTGACACCAGTGAAAGGTGAACCTATTTTTAAAACCTTAGGACACAAACTCTGCCGTAAAAGTTTTGGCAGCATAGGAAATGTCAACCTTTGGCAACATTTCCAATACAGAGAATTAACAGAAAACATCCCCCAATCTGCAGCCTCACTTACGCCAACATTTTAAAAAGTATTAGAGTTGGTGTACTATCTCAAGAAGCACAAGTAATATTAAAAACCAGGCACATCCATGCACTTTATGGCGATAACTCATGTGCTACTGATCTCATGGAACAATTAGCGCACACAAATGTCAATTGCATGTCCTTAATGCCAACTCTTGCAAGCTGTTCCAAATTCAATGAAACAATGTTTAAAAAAGAAATGCAACCAATAATTGAAATTTACTCCACAGACAAACTGGACGTACATGGTATGACACTACCCATGTGTCAACAAGCCACAACAAGACTAAATACCTTAGAAAATGATATCTCCAACACAGCTGGTTTGGAGAAAATATTAAAATTATCCTTAAACTGTAGAGTAATGCTTAAATGTAACCTTGACGTGGAGCAAGGACTAGTTAATGGAGCACTGGGTTCAGTTGTTGGCTTTCAAACATACCCACGTGACAACAACATTAAGTTTGTCAATATTCTCTTTGACAAACTTTCAGAAGTAAAAGGGATAGGGCACTCAACAGCTCGATTCCTTCTCTTTAAAGACATGAATGTACGCAGAGAACAATTTTCTCTAACTCTAGCATATGATGTCACCATTCATAAATCACAAGGTCGAACCCTAGAAAAAGCATTGATAGATATTGGTAACACAGTCTTTAAAAAAGGCATGAGCTACGTAGCACTATCACGCTTACGTGCACTTGACAGTCTATTTCTAATAAACTTTGATGCAAGTAAAGTAAACGTTGATATTCCTTGCATTATATCTTACAATAGACTATGTTCACAATACACCCCCAATCTAAAAACATATCCTGTTCCACAAAAAGGAAAACAGTGTAAAAGAAAACTAATTCAAACAGAAATTCAACAGGATCTCACTGCAAATCCTCCAAAGAGAGTAAAAGAAGCTAATACTTCATCTATTACCACAACCAAAGAAGAACCTATTACTCAAAGTAACTCAGGTACTTCTTCAAAGAAGCACCACAGTCTCTGAAAAAATGACTTGGACACAGAACTATCTGGTCCATTCAAATTTTGAAATATAACTGGTGTAAATTGCTACACACATGTAGCAATGAATATTCTATTTCAATTGCGTCCAATTGTTGACATTTACTTACACAGTACAGACCCATTGTGTTTGCAAATGTTAGTACTTCATAGAAACGCAACAAACAATCCTGATAACACGTATAGTGTTCATGGAATAAGACAAGAATTGAACTACTGTGCTGGAATGGTGAAATTCACTATAAACTCACAAGAAGACCCACAAGAATGCACTCTCTGCAACATTGTGACACAGGAACAAATCCCTAATGAGCGCTTTGTGTATGTATTCATACCTAATTGTGAATCAGTTCCATTTCTGCAACTTGTACAAAATGCAAACCATGGTAGATTATGTACTAGCTGCAATTCAGATAATCGCTCCACTTACTAATACAAACACATAGTAAATACGTAATACTAATGCTTCTACGTTACAATGCAGATGGTACCAAAAACAACTGCTAGCTGACTGGATTCACGCATGGTCAAGTATCACTTGGTAAGAAAACCTTCACAACAATAGATATAATCTACCCCGCAGGAGCCACAACCAATGCAGGTCACTACACTGCATATATAAAAAAGAAATGTGGATGGTTTGAATGTAGTGATAGTGCCATTACTCTAAAGCAGAGATTAACAGCAAGTCGTACAAACGCTTATTTAAAACTATATACTGTTAGAATACGCCAACAGGTATCTAACTGCCCCAAGATTCTATAACAAACAAACAGATAAATGAATACCACTAAAAATCTGCAACAAGCCAACAGATAGAACATTAGCCAGAGACAATAAGTGAACACTGAAAACAAACAAACAAATAGACTGTAGCATAACAAAAAAAGTTTTTTTTTAATCCGACATGGATTTTTTTCCCACAGACCCAATGATTTGAAAAACAAATACAGAAACTGAGCAAATTGCACAGTACACTGGTTTGGAAACTACTAAATATGAGGGTCGAAAACAAGCTGAAATGTCTATTATGTAATGTAATAAGTCTTTATAAAATACATATACTAACATGCTCTTTTCATTTATCACAGAAATTGAAAAAGAATATGTACTCCAGTTACAAGCTCATGAAAAAAATATATCCAATCTCAAAAAATCAAACCGTAAGTATATTCTAATAGAACGCATAAATACTGCTGCATAGCAGAACCATTGAAGCAAACATGTAACCATACACCACAATACAAAATGTTCATTTCCATGGATATGCTATACTGCAGTGCGTGTTACCAAACTCTACAATCTTAATGACATGACGTAGCCAAAACTTCACATGCAAACTATACAAAACAAACAGTACAGAAACTGTAAACATTTTAACTGTCTATATGTGCCCACCCATATCACACTTTCTGCAAAGTTTGGTCAGAATTCATCCAGGGAGAGCGAAGTTATAAGCCACTGATGGTGGCTTATAACTTCAGTGCATATAACTTCAGTCTTGGGTGCATGGCCTTTGGCCATGAACCCAAGATTCTAAGCCTTAGCCACAACCACTGCAGCATATCACACCCACAACCACCGCAGCATATCACACCCATGCTGGCTTATAACTTCAGTGCTTATAACTTTGGTCTTGGGTGCATGGTCTTCGGCCATGCACCCAAGACACTAGGCCTTGGCCACAACCACCGCAGCATATCACACCCATAGATACCCATAGAATCAAACATTTTAACTGTCTATATGGTCCCACCCATATCAGACTCTAGGCCCTGGCCACAACCACCACAGCATATCACACCCACAACCACCACAGCATATAACACCCATGCTGTTGGCTTCGGCTATGCACCCAAGACTCTAGGCCCTGCCCACAACAACCACTGCATATCACACCAATGGTGGCTTATAACTTCAGTGCTTATAATTTCGGTCTTGGGTGCATGCCCTTCGGCCATGCACCCAAAACTGTAGGCCCTGCCCACAACCACCTGATAGATATTCGATTCTATGGGTGTGGGTGTGATATGCTGCGGTGGTTGTGGCCAGGGCCTAGAGTCTTGGGTGTATGGCCAACGGCCTGCGGCCATGCACCCAAGACTCTAAAAAAACTATTGGACGGATTTTCACCAAAAGCACGCTTTTGAGACCAAGCCGCTGCTCCTGCTGTAAATTTGGTGAAAATCCGTCCAGCAGTTTGGGCTGTAGGTGTGCGCAAAGCTTTTCCCCCATTCAGTTTATGGGAAAAAAATTAATTTTGGACCCCCTATAAGTTTCCCCCCCCGTGGACCAAACCTCACCAAACTTTGCCAAAAAATTCAGAGTTAGCCTTATACTTTTTGGAAAAGTTTGGTGTGGATTCATCCAGGGAGAGCGAAGTTATAAGCCACCCAAAAAGTGCTCTTCCTATGGGATTAGCAATTTAACCATAACTAAACAGCCACTACTGTGGCTGTGTTATATATATAAAGCTGGAAATGTATGGATTTGTGAGTTTGTGGCTTCACGTATTCACGTATTCACGTATTCACGTATGTTCCCCATAAGATTTCACACTGTTTCAACAATCTGTACCAAATTTTGTAGCGTCACCTGTTCGGAACCTCCAGGCATTACTGGGTAGATGACATCTGGAAGCCCCATTGTTCTCCCCGGATTTTAGCAAAAGTGCATATTTGGGTGTGGGTTTGTGGCTTTGCGCATGTGCATGTTCCCTATACAATTCCACACCTTTTCACCAATCAGCACCAAATTCTGTACAGTCACCAGTTAGGACCCTCCGGCCATTACTGGCTACATGACATCTGGACACCTCACCCCTTTCACCGTATTTCAGCAAAAGTCTCTGGGTTTGTGGCTTTGTGTATGTTCCCTGTACAATTCCACACTGTTTCACCAATATTCACCAAATATTGCACACTCACCTGTTATGACCCTCCGGACAGTACTGGCTCCATGACATGTGGACACCTCACCCATTTCCCTAGATTTCAGCAAAGGTGAAAATGTGTGGGTGGGTTTTGCATATGTTCCTTATACAATTCCACACTGTTTCTCCATGTTACATGTACCTATGAGGGATTGAAAGCCTGAGCATCGCTGAGTATACTAGCTAGAATAGTGTAAAACAAAAACTTGAAATTCATGGAAGAAACGTTTGCTGTAAGGGACATTCAGTTGAGAACTTAATGCAACAAATCCCTGAAAATTCATTTAAACCCACCTTAACTTTGTGACCCCTGTTCCGCAGCCAATGAGCACAATGATGACATCACA
The DNA here is from genome assembly GCF_040938575.1 of Ambystoma mexicanum. Classification (NCBI taxonomy): domain Eukaryota; kingdom Metazoa; phylum Chordata; class Amphibia; order Caudata; family Ambystomatidae; genus Ambystoma; species Ambystoma mexicanum. The sequence goes on along the minus strand of NC_090935.1, from coordinate 1,076,479,553 downwards.
GTACACATCAACAGCAGTATGGAATGACGCCTCTAGGCGCGCTGTATGGTACAGTCCCTGTGCAGTACCATACCAGGGGCAACAGCCCCTGTATCAATAGCAGGCACCATTACCACAGCAGATGCAACCCCCAGTGCCCAATAGTGCACCAGTGTATGCGCAAAAACAGACATCACCACAATTTTGAGAGAACAATGCTTTGCCACATAGAACAGTGATGCAGTGACGCAGTATACAGGGTCAAGTGGGGTGGGGGAAAAGAGTAACCCCAGAAAGCAACTGCAGTAAAGAACACACCACAGCCAACTACAGTTAAGGAGATGCAACAATTTCTGGGTTTGTGTAAATATTGTAGGGCATGACATTTTTGATTATTCTAGTTATACAAAAACTCTGCTGCAGGGACTTAAGGCAGCACATAAAAGAAAAGGAACATTTCCTTGGACAGGAACTCAAAAATGCCATAATCAATGCACCGGTACTAGCGACCCTGATTACTTGAAATAATTGTACTTCTTTTCACATTCTAATGGCCAGGTCATGATTGCAGTGTTGGCTCAACAAACATACATGGGTGCATGGGACTCAAACCCATAGCATATTATAGTGGTATATTTGATTCAGTGATGCAGGATCACTTTCCTTCGGAACAAGCACTGGCTGCTGTGGTCTTTGCCATTGAAAAATCCTCAATAATCAGTCCAGGTTGCTCAGTGACATTATACATAGAGCACAGAGTGCTTGTAATTCTTGAGCAATCCAAATACACTTTCTTCACACAAAGAGACTCTGCATATGAAGTCATTCTGTCAGGCCCATAAATCCATTTTGTGAGGTGCCGCACAGTGAACCCTGCCACGTTTATTGAAATACCTGTCTAGCCAGTTGAGGAAGTGCATGATTGTGTTAAATACAAAGGTCCTGAAGATGATTTGATATGAGCAAGGGAGGATGCCCTGAAGTGGAAGATGTTCTATTGGTTGAAGGGTCATCGGCGATGGATCATGGGACTGGCCAGAGACTCACAGGTACAGCAGTTGTGCACCTTGTGGATGGGGACTATGAGGTTGTAGTCAAAAGAAGCAACCAACATATTGTTCAGCCCGGACAGCAGAACTGATTGCATTAATTGAAGCATTAGAGGCATCTCAAGGATGATTAGTGACCATATAATCTCGCTCCGCGTACTTGACCACCAGGATTGTCCAGATGGAAAAGGAGGGGATCTAGGAGGACAGATGGCATGCCTGTACATCATGCAGCCTTGTTGGAGAGATTGATTTATGCCCTGTCCCACCTAGCACTAGTGTTGTTTGTTAAATGTGCTGCCCACACTACAAAAACAGACCCTGTCTCAATTGGTAGTGATGCAGCAGCTAAGAACGCCAATGAATCTGTATATTTGTGAGAACCAGGTGTCTCTGCATATCACAAGGTAGTGAATCAACAGCTGCAGTGTTACACTTCAGACTTCCTCGCGGGCATTCTTGCAAAATACAACTTCTTTACAGGCTCCTCTATGGTCCAGGTACACGCTACCATGGCGTCTGTACAAACGTCGATGCACTCCAGGTCACCTGACACGTCTTGTACGTGGAAGACGCACAGCAAGCCACGCCCCTTTTACGACTATAAAACCACCGTCTTCCAAGGGGCTCGTTGCTGCTAATTAGCGTTACCAGCTACACACGGTTTTTGTACTGTTTCCTCTTCGTGTTTCCCTACACGAATCCTTATCTGAACTCCTGGTTTTGACCCTTTGCCTGACTTTTGGATTGCCTCGTCTCATCCTTTATTCCTGTCATTCTCATCTGGTTGTTGGACTCGGAACGCTACTGGACACAGCCCTCTTCTTTGGCGGTTCTTCCCAGCTGCCGCTCTGCTCTTCAATTGCCGTCTTCTATCCGGATCATCTCAACAGCTACTCGGCTATACTCGTCTACTCAGGTACATACCTATTGCCTTCCTTGGATATCGTCTTCTGTTGGATTCTGGGACATTGAGTGACTTTTATTGTGATTGCTCTTAAGTGCACATGAACGCCCTCCTGAACTGCACAACATCGACAAGGAAACAATTCTTTATTGGTTTATTTGGCACGATTCAATCAGTTGGCAGCAGAAACTGACTGGCCTGAAGAAAAGAAGACAGCTGTCTTCTAACAAAGTCTCTCAGACGAATTAAAGGACATCCTCTCCACTGTTCCTGTAGTTCCCGCGGCATTCGGGGAACTGCTAGTCCTTCAGATTGATGCTCGAAAGTCCGAAAGACGTGGTGAAAAGAAAACAGCATTGTTCAGCACGGTTTCAGCAGAGGCCTCGTCTTCGTCATCTCCTGCGACTGAACCCATGCAGATTGGGGTGGTTAGGGGCCACTTACCCCTGCTCAACGAGAATATCGTCAATCACACAATCTCTGCATGTATTGTGGGGCCTCTGATCACTTATTACCTGAGTGTACCAAAAACCCTAAAAGAAAGGCGGGAAACGCCAAATCCCGACAGTAGACAGAGTCCTTATGTTGGGAAATTCACCCTTGGACTCTACATTACAGAATCCGAGTCATTTAGTCCGCCTACCAGTGACATTTTCCTTAGATCATGCTGTTTTATTCCAGACAACAGCTGTGATCGATTCAGGTGCAACAGGTAATTATTTTGATCAACGTTTTGCCGCCATGTCAAGTATACCACTGGTTCGCAAAACTATACCTGAAACAGTGAATGCAGTTGATGGTTCACTTCTTGTCTCAGGAATGGTTACTCACCAAACAGTTCCACTACATATGAGTACTGATGAAGGCCATACTGAAGACATATCATTTGATATCATTAAAGCACCATTTTACAAAGTCATTCTGGGCATTCCATGGTTGAAACTCCATAATCCTGCCATCGACTGGCCGACATCCCAGATTCAGTTTCCTTCCAATATGTGCAACACTCGATGTACTACATTACTCGGTATTACACATGATAGTCCAGTAAGGGCGCTAGTTTCACCTACGATGCATATTGGAGCTGTTTCTAAAAACGTTACCTCTGTGATACCTTCTCAATATGCAGATTACACAGATGTTTTTGACAAAGGGATGGCGGAGACTTTACCCCCACATAGAACTTATGATTGCCCAATAGACCTAATTCCGGGAGTAAAAATACCATCCGGCAGAGTATACTCCCTCACTCTCAAAGAAGACGAAGTCCTTAAAGATTACATAGACAAGGTTTTGACCATGGGATTTATTCGTCCTTCCAAATCATCAATTTCATCACCACTTTTCTTTGTCCCTAAGAAGGAAGGGGATCTACGTCCTTGTATTGATTATCGTGCTTTGAATGCAGCAACCATAAAGAACCAGTATCCTCTTCCTCTGATTTCTGTCCTTCTTGATCAATTGGGTTCTTCCAAAATATTCACTAAGCTTGATCTCAGAGGAGCTTACAATCTCGTCCGCATGAGAGAAGGGGACGAATGGAAGACCGCATTTAAAACACGTTACAGTCTATTTGAGTATCTTGTCATGCCTTTTGGCTTATGTAATGCCCCGGCCACCTTTCAAGCTTTCATGAACGAGCTGTTTTACGACATTCTTGATCAATTTGTTCTTGTCTACCTGGATGACATTTTGATTTACTCTCAAAACCAGGAAGACCACGAAAAACATGTCAAGACAGTACTCCAACGTCTGAGAGAACATAGACTGTTTGTTAAAGCCAAAAAGTGCATATTTCATGCCTCAGAGGTGGAATTTCTGGGATATGACCTTACTAACAATGGTGTGCGCATGAGTCAATCCAAAATTAGTGCGATCCTGGAATGGCCTGTGCCCAATTCACTCAAATCATTACAATCATTCCTGGGATTTGCAAATTTCTACAGACGCTTCATCAATGGCTTTTCTGAAATATCTGCACCACTTACCTCTCTGACAAGTGCCAAAGTACCATTTGTATGGTCGTCAGAAGCTCAGAGAGCCTTTGAGCAATTAAAATCAGCATTCACTTCTGCTCCTGTCCTCAAACATCCTGATCCTGAGCTTCCTTTTTTTGTTGAAGCTGATGCTTCAGGTTATGCCATTGGGGCGGTATTGTCTCAACCTTGTCCGCATTTGGGAGAGATCCATCCTGTTGCCTATTTCTCTCGTAAATTGACATCTTATGAAAAGAATTACTCCATCACAGAACGTGAACTTCTAGCCATCAGAGGCGCATTCTTGGAATGGAGGCATCATCTTTTGGGGGCCAAACACCTTGTAACTGTATACTCTGATCACCGCAGTCTGTTAGCCTTCAAATCTATGAAATGTCTTACGGCTAGACAGGCGCGGTGGCATTTATTCTTTTCACAATATCAATTTGTTATCACATACCGTCCTGCTAAAGCCCAAGTTCCGGCTGATACTCACTCACGCTTACATGCGGATGGTCAGTCTCAACAGCTCGAAGCTCTTCCTCTTCTACCAAACAAGGTTGTTTGTGGTTGTTCGGTTCAGCCCTCTTTGCGTTCAATCATCCTTGATTGAGTTTCAAAACATCCAAAAGAGATCATTGACCTCAATCTAGAAATCATTCAAGGTATGCCATTCATTCAAGGGCGCGTCTATATACCCTCAGGTCAAGCTAGAGAATTAGCTCTTCAGTGGTCTCACGATTCCTTGATTGCTGCACATCCAGGAAGTCAAAAAACTCTTGAAACCTTATGGCGTTGGGCTTGGTGGCCTTCCATGGTTCATGATATAAAGGATTACATTTTGACTTGTTCCATATGCACTCAGTGTAAAACTTCTAGAGCCAAACCAGTTGGATTGTTGCAACCTCTTCCTGTGCCGTACAAACCTTGGCAGATGCTGTCAATGAATTTCATTGTGGAACTTCCTGACGTTCAGGGCTATGACACTATTTGGGTAATCGTTGATTACTTTACTAAATATGCATTGTTCATACCTTGTTCAGGTTTGCCTGCAGCTCCAGAATTGGCCAAACTGTTCTTGACAAATGTGTTTAGTTTCTTTGGCTTACCCTCGGTTATTGTTTCCGATCGTGGCACGCAATTTACGTCACGATTCTGGAAGGCTCTTACAACTTCTTTGGGTATTGAGGACAGGTATTCATCGGCTTACCATCCTCAAACGGATGGGCAGACTGAGAGAACTAATGCTACCATCGAACAGTATCTATGCTGTTTATGCCTTCAATACCAACAGTCTTGGTTTACTTCTTTACCTTATGCAGAATTTGCATATAACAACTCTATGCATACATCAACTGGAGTTTCTCCTTTTTTTGCCCTGTATGGTGGTCATCCTAGGGCACTTCCACTTGACCCGGTATTACCGGCCATTAATCCTGCAGCAAAAGATTGCATCAGAGATCTCGATAAGATTCATCGGGACGTACGCTGTCATTTACTCCGAGCTCAAGATCGTGCCAAGAAGTATGCCGATGTACATCGATCACCTGCTCCAGTCTATCGCAGTGGCATGAAGGTGTGGTTATCATCCCGCAATTTGCGAATTGCAGGCAAACGCTCGCTTCTGCCCAAATTTGTGGGACCCTATGTCATTACTGATGTCATCAATCCTGTGGCAGTTAAGCTTTCTCTGCCACGATCTTGGCGCATACATCCAGTCTTTCACGTCTCCTTGATCAAGCCTTTCATCCCTGGGACCCGTCTGCCTACTCGTCCTTCGCCGATTTTGGTGGATGGTGAGGAGGAATATGAAGTCTCGCGTATCCTGGACTGCAGGGTGTCTAGGGGTAGGTTGTTCTACCTCGTGGATTGGAAGGGGTATGGGCCTGAGGATCGTACTTGGGAGCCACTCTCCAATTTGCATTGTCCGGATCTTCTGAGGAGCTTCCATTCCGCCAGGGGGTTGCCGGTGTCTTTGGGGGAGGATGCTCTTACACTTCAGACTTCCTCGCGGGCATTCTTGCAAAATACAACTTCTTTACAGGCTCCTCTATGGTCCAGGTACAAGTTACCATGGCGTCTGTACAAACGTCGACGCACTCCAGGTCACCTGACATGTCGTGTACGTGGAAGACGCACAGCAAGCCACGCCCCTTTACGACTATAAAACCACTGCCTTCCAAGGGGCTTGTTGCTGCTAATTAGCGTTACCAGCTACATGCGGTTTTTGTACCGTTTCCTCTTCGTGTTTCCCTACACGAATCCTTATCTGAACTCCTGGTTTTGACCCTTTGCCTGACTTTTGGATTGCCTCGTCTCATCCTTTATTCCTGTCGTTCTCATCTGGTTGTTGGACTCGGAACGCTACTGGACACGGCTCTCTTCTTTGGCGGTTCTTCCCAGCTGCCGCTCTGCTCTTCAATTGCCGTCTTCTATCCGGATCATCTCAACAGCTACTTGGCTATACTCGTGTACTCAGGTACATACCTATTGCCTTCCTTGGATATCGTCTTCTGTTGGATTCTGGGACATTGAGTGACTTTTATTGTGATTGCTCTTAAGTGCACATGAACGCCCTCCTGAACTGCACCAACCCGGCATTAGTGCGTCCCTCGTGCCGTTCGGGGTTACTTACCTGTACTAACTTCCCTGTTTGTTATTTTCTCCTGTCTTTGTCTTCAGAATCCTGGTCTCCTCTTACTCTACTATCTTATTTCAGGTCAGTGGTTATCAATCCTATAGCCATAGTGGGAACCGATACTGAATTAGTTCAATTCCATTCATTTGTGTTATTCTTTATTTAGATCAATCCCAGGGAAATTCAACTCCACTCCAATATCTATAGAGGTAGTTGTCCCATTATTTCATCTGTTCTAATTACTTGCATAATATCAACACTGTCTAATATCTTGGTATTCTTTTGCAGCATTGGTATTGGCGGTGTGTGTTCTACCCGCTCTTTTATTCAATTGACATCTCTGTCTGTTCTAACTAAAACAACAGAGAGGTACATTGTGGAAAAGAGCCCCTCTTTGAGGAAGCTTGAGTCTTGTACTCAGGGGAGCTGGGATGGAAGGCTGAGTTTGGAATCTTATACCACCAACATCTCCAAGGTCATTATCTCTGTATCTTCGGCCTACTCGGAGTGGTGAGTAACATGCAGCTAGCGATTGCATACAATGCAGTAACGCTCACACAAATTTTTGAGCTCCAATGTCAGGCACCTCAGGAAGAGAAAGAGCTGTGGGTTAAAAGGGGATGCTCACTGTCACCGGCTGATTTGATATGGAGATACATTGTTACAGGAAAGTAGTAATGACACATGAATTACTCATGGTTGCTCTTGAGCAACTGCTTTATGCAGTGCATGTTTCAAAACAGCACATTGCAGCCAAAATTCAAGAGAACTGTTTATACTACAGGCCAAACTCTCAGGCTGGTGTGCTGCACATTGCCCCATCGCAATGTATCCTTGCAGGAGATTCACATTCATTATGTGGATATGCTTAACCAGTGTAGTAATTACTGTTACCATTATTGTTGTAGTGTGTCCATTTTCCCCTTGGATGAGGAGCAACCAGGTGATAAATCAGTGGCTACATTTCTGGTATGCAAGGATTTTCCTCGCTAGTGGGTATATAAGGTCCTGAAGTCTGATAACGGAACCCATTTTTTTAAGGAGTTGTTTAAAGAAGTAGCATCCCTACTGGTACGGCATGAACTGTATACCAGCCTCATGCCAACGGAATGTTGAACAATTCATTGGAATGTTAAAAGTGAAGTTATATCAGATATGCACTACGTTTAGGAGGAATTGGTTGCATTGTCTCCCTCTGACTCTGTTCATCCTGAGAATGCAGCCAACACTCATAGTATTAGATGCTAGTAGGGTAGCAGGAGTATAGGGGAAGGAGTTTTAAAACGAGTGTGATGAATCTAGAAATGCCACCACTATTTGCCCTTGGAGAGTCTCTCACCATATGGCCAGAGAAGGGCAGCTTCTACCTGATTCTGTCCTTGGGGGTGGCTGCCCGAGGGAGGACCATGTGAGGGAGGCAATACTAATGGGAGGAAAGTGGACTCGCTAGATGGAAAGTGGTGTTCCTACCAGTCAAATGACCTTAGCCCACTGCCCTAAAACCCCAAAACAGCACATCCCCTAATAAACTCATAAATTGTAGCCCTTTTACCATTCCCCTAAAATGTACTGGGACGAGGAAGAAAAGGAGTCACCTCAATGAAGATCAATTTCTCAGTACTGTGACGAGGGAGAGGAATGGAAGAATGATGATCACTAATAATGGGAACCACTGCCAGCAGTCTAGTCTCTTTCCAACATCTGAGATGAGAAAGAGGCGAGGAGCAACGATGATCACTCCTAATGAGACCCACTATCAGTGGACTAGCCTTTCCCCAAATCCTACTGGCCAGAGTCAATATAAAAGCAAGGAAATACTCAGGGAGTGTGAGCGAAGCCTCTCTGGGTAAACCATGTAGAAGGAGTGAGCCAGGCCAGAAAACCAAGAAGATGGAAGCCCGGACGCTTACTTGGAGGCAGTGGAATCCCTGATAGAGGCAAGGAGGAGAGACTGGCCCAGCAGAAGGAGAAGATGCTGCCCAGCTAACCAGGAGAGCTGGGACTGACAGCCTACTGAGTTATCCATGCTGGCAGGAGAGTTCATTCCCTTACCATGCTTAGAAAGAGCCATTAGAGTCTATGGAGAGAAAGAGAAGAAGATAGCCAGCTAGCTGAGAAGGACAGCTGGGGCTCGCAGTCTACTGAGTTCACCAGACTGGCAGGAGAGTTTGTTGCCTTACCTTGCAAGGATGAGACCCATTAGAGTCTATGGAGAGAAGGAGAAGGAGAGGGAGAAGGAGGGAAACAGGGAGATCTGCAGACGCATGTCTACCTGCCAGTCACTAACGCAGCTAAATTCCATGTTGGAGAAAGACGGTCTGTGGAAGAAAGCAGGGAGGCCGATCTGACCTCACCAAGGCAATTAGGAAGTAATGGCAGTTTACTGCAAGCAAGGGAAACTCTGCAGGAATTGTGCATCAAGGTGAGAGGCACAGTGGCAAGACTGCGTTTAGCTGGGCATCCACTAAGCCAATTCTATGAAACAGATGAAGAACAGGCAATGCCAAAGGCAACCAGTAAGTACAACATAAGTGAATGGGTTACCAGGTGGCTGGCAAACTGATGCTGTTACTTAAAAATAGAACAAAAGGAAAGAAATATACATGAAGGGGGAGTCATAACTGGTGAGAAACACAAACTACATGACGGTAAGACAATGCCTGTGATTGGCCTGGGAAGAAAATATCCCGTTTGTCCTCGTGAACTTTAGTCAAGACAAGTGACGGTGTTGGGCAGGTTAGTGAATTCAGCCTGTCAAATGTCAGAGGAAGAGGGTCATTTCCCCCTGATACTACAAAGCTTTGAATATTTTAGATATAAAAGTCCTGGCACAAAATTAGGTGAAGTCAAATGTGTCTGTTGTATAAACTGTGAAACGAAAAAGCCATTTATGAACTATGACTCAAGGGGAAATTGTGTCTTGGAAACCTTAAGCTATGGTTGTGACGTATTACTAGAGGAAGTTAAAGGAAAACAATAACATTATGTACTGTGAACAAAAGTGTATTAAGAGAAGGCAAGGTCCGTAAAGAGAAAGGTGCCTTTGAAACTGAAACTAAAGACACAACTTGGGGAAGGGTGCAAGATCCTTAAACTACATGAGCACTTTAAGGGGAGAGAGGAAATCCTCTTGGAAACTTGGTGATTCTTTTAAAACTGGAGGTGAAATTGCGAAGAGCCTAGGAAAGGAGGTTCTGCCTAGAACTGTGAAACATTGTGCATGAGAAAAACACGTTTTGTTGGATTTTGACTATTTTTGAAGAATTTAAGAAGATAAGGAACAATACCATTTGTACCTTAGAGTTATTTTAGAGTGTGAGGGCTAGAATAGGATTACAGACACAGGACTTACTTTTATTTGGACATCTTGACATTGACAGACACATTAGCTTTTTGTTGAAATAGGGAAATTCCTCTTAGATTGGGGATAGTGAGGTACTTTTCAACCCCATTTCTATTAAATAAAAGTTTTTAGCCAATACCATGTCTAACTTGTGTCCACATTTCATTCCTGGCTCTTCACAAGTATTTGAGGGAGCTAACAAAAAGCATAAAAATGTTGACTCAACATATTGCCCTAGAAGAGAAGATGCAGCTGAGAAGTTGTTGGCAGATCAGATCCAGGGAATTTACCACCACCTTCACCTGTATTCACGGGGCCAAGTGTTTGTCAGGAACTTCGTCTAGCGCTGGTACGACCAGCAGTTCCAGGGTCTATTTATGGTGGTCTTCTCCACCACATTGGCGGTTTGTGTGAAGGAGTTGAGGTACTGGGAGGACTTGTCTGATGTTCGGAAAGCAACCAGTGCAGCTCTACCTTCTCACGAGAATGAAGCAATTACTCAGTAATATTAAATAAAGTGTATTTTGCAGCAGGTTTTCTCATGATGTTAACATTGATGAACCCTTATACTGTGAGGAAAGGTTTGGATTAATCAGTATGTTTTTCAATTTTTTCTACCCCTCTGCAGGTTTAACACTACAAGCGTTGTGTAATATATTTGTCATGTTGCATATGTTGTTTTCTTTTTGGATTTTCTATATTGTTCCTCTGTGGATGTTTTATATGGTTTGGGAATATAAAGAGGGGGGTATGGAAATTACACAGATGTATCTTTGGGGTTGACACGAACCATGAGTGAAACTTAGGCAGAGATAAAATATAATCAGTATAAGGGCTTCATACCGGATATTATGGCAGATGTACATCACCCCAAGATAGCCAACATGTGGTACATTTACATGAACAAAGTGGGGAGGGAGAGGCCAAATGAGAGCTTCTATGTATGCTCTTTGATATCTCATGTGACGGCTGCACCCAAGCTGTTTATGCCTCAAGAAATGCCACCTCTTGTTGCACAATATTTAGTACACCTGGCCCTGTGCAGAGTTTGAGTTATTTTCCAGAGGCACACAGTCCAAGCAGTAATAACGGACAGAGATGATCAATAGTGTGCCAAGAAGAAATAACAAGTCTGTTGCAAAATAAGACATTTGTTCAAAATGGAAGGAGCACTGTATATCAATGACAGATGGTTGGCAGGGGTAGTGAGCTATGCAGCAGGGGGCTTAATGGAGTTTTCAGAGGATGTAGTGACACACATCAATAAGAACTGTTGTAGGACAGGGGGAAATGATGTGCCAAAATTGACATATACTGAGTTAAGTGAGAATAAAGCAAATGTACAGACGGCAGTGGAGTGTTCCCATTGCTTCTGAGGAAATGGTACTATACCTGTAGGAATTAACATTTATTGTAATAAGACACTTTTTATCCCTAATCTGACCAATGACACAGCAGTGCTAATGGATCTTGATTGGGTGTGTGGACAATATGCATACCTACACCACCCACGATAATGGAGGGCCAAATGTTCACTAACCACACCAGACTCAGCGTTTCTTGTAGTTCCTGATGTCCATCTAACTGTTATCAATGTGCCACTCCCAGAAACAACTAATCCCAGATCCAACAAGCATGTCAACTGCTCACCAAGTCTTTGTCACCAGAAAAGATCCAATTAATTGCACAAAGACTCATATGATATATTGAAGGCACTCCCAAACTAGTTTACTTGTTTGCCAAAACCGAAACATGTTTACCTCCCTCCTGGTGCCATCTATCCCTACTGCAGCAAATGCCAAGTGGTGGCAGATTGCCAGGTGGGCATTGCTTCACTTGGCAAACCAGACAGATTAGGGCCTTCATTCCATAAAGACTGCATTACGGAGAGTCAGGCTCATGACCCTCCGGAACAGATGTGTTCTGGACTTTCTCGTAGCTATGGATGGGGCGTGCACAAGAAAATGGACTTATCTTGTTGCACGCACATCCCTCAAATGAAGCAGACAACGGGTCTGTGACCCATGTGAGAAGGGCCCTTCAAAATGTCAGGATTGCCATGGAGAAAGAAGCAGGAGTGAATGCAGATAACTGGTTTGATTCAATGTTCTCATGGGCCCTGTTGTGGTTGGAAATAGCTATAAAGTTATTGGTTCCCATCATGGATTTTCTGCTCTTGCTTTTTTGTTTGTGTCAAATGATCCTGAGCTGTTGTACGAAGACCCTTCTGAAAAGCACAACTGATTTTGTCAATAACATTGGGTAGAGTTCCTCCTCTCACAAAACACAAGCACACACACACTGATAGATGGGGTTGGGTTGTAAGACCACGGATGGTGAAAAAAGAGCAGGATTTCAGTGCCCCTTAGCCCATGTCTACATCCCCACCTGACTCAGACAACTATCTACAGCACTGGGTTGACCTAGGTGGGGATGGGGATGTTGCGTTATGACAGGTACACATGAAGAATATGCTTGAGGGGGATGTGGGGTCACAACATGTGTGTAGGACATGGGTACCCAAAGATAATGACTATAGAAAGAAGGAGGCAGCAGGATTAGGTAATGGAGTATTAACTAAATAGGGAAAGTTGGGATGCATGTACAGCGTCCCTTCCAGTCAAAAAGGTTCAGTCAGAGAAACACATATTAGCATTCACCACTGTGTGAGCAGGATGAGTTTTGCACAGTGAAAGGCACAGGTATCACTTATAGTTAGTTTTGACACATATTAGATACCCACATATAGCAACACAGAAGGAGCAATGGATATGTTATTGTTGTGGTTGCAGAGGTTAGAGATAGAGCAGTGTATACGCCCCACATTTAGTAGTTGTATACAAAGTTATTCTCGTTAGTGATATGCGATGAAAGAGCAGAAGCAGGTAGAAGATGGAGTCAGAAAGATACTGTGGTAGGAGCAAGGTCAGTGCTTTAACATGGCAGGAGTGTCACCATATTGGATTCCCAGGCCTAGTACATAATTAACAGAATAGAATGCAGGCATTGATGTGGATTTTATTTTCCATTGCAAAGAGGTGCAGTGTTTATTTCATATTTTGGAATATTGTTAGTGTTTGGGCTTTGGGCAGCTGTTCTCTCAACAATGTTCACACACTACATACACTCATTAAATAGAAACTGTGAGATTATGGAGGACATAGAGCCAAATATGTCTTACCTTGGTGTTGGGCTGCTGTGAAATGAAAGCAATATCGGGGTCTTTAAAAAATAAGGAGTACCACTTGAACACAGGGTTTCATGATGGTTGTTATAGACTTTTATTAAAGTAAAAAGAGGGTTGGAAAAAGAACTACCTCACCCTATCACTACAAGGGTTTCCCTGCCTCAACAAAACGAAAGGATGTCAGTGTCAGAATGTCCAAAAAGTAAAGAGTTTTCTGTTCTGTGTCCGAAATCCTAACCTGACCCTTACAAGCTAAACTCAAAATAAAGTGAAAAGGGATTAAGTCCCTCAACTGGCCATTAGTGGCTTTTTCAACAGTTCCAAAAAAAGTTCCAAAAAGTGCAAGAAAAAATGTATAATCAAAGCTGCACAATCCTCAAAAGGGGGGTTGCCCCTTCCACATATCTTCTCATGCACTTTACAGTTCAAAATCACAATGTTCATGAGGCGCTTCCCTTCCCCTGAGTTTCTCAGGTACTTTATGGTTCAAAGTGCTTAGCGGGATATAGTTCTTTCTGTGATCTCTCTTTTTCACAATATGCAACCTTCCAGCCAGTGGTTATTTTTCCCTTCCCCTAGATTTCACACACTTAAGAGGTTGCTATGACTTTCACAATTTCACAGTTTATTCAACTTTCACAATTCTCAGGAGGGGCTTCCCTTCCTTGGAGTTCTCATACAGTTCACAGTACTTAATGCAGTAGGGTCCTTCCCATTCTCTATCTCTCATTTCCACAACATGCAACTTTTCAGCACAGGGGGTATGGTTCCCTTCCCCTTAATTACACACAATTGGGCGCGGGTCCCAGACTCACAATCAATTCACCTGCTATACTCTCCTGCCAGGACTTTCTAACTTTCCTCTCTTAATAGTGGGTGTGGGTCCCAGACTCACAAAACAGATTGCTTGGTATGCTCTCCTACCAGGACTTTCTCAATGTTCTCTTATATTTGGCTGAGGTTCTCAGACTTAGAAATAGGTTGCCTGGCATACTTCCCTGACAGGATGTTGTGAACATTTAATAGTTTGACCCATTCAGGTACTTGGTCTTTGACCCTCTTTCCTCTGCTTCCTGACCCACATCGGGAGTAGTGGTCTCTTTCTTCCTCGCTGTGCAGGGATTTTAAATTTCCTGGATTGGATCCATCCAACAACTAGAGCGCATCTCTGGTTCTGTGGCTTCAGCGCTCAGCATTGCTCTTGTGCTTTTTCTCGTCTGAGTCCTTTTTACTAAAGGCATGGGAAAGAGTCTTATTGTCAGTGCAAATTGAATGGTCTGGCTCTACTTTGCAATTGGCCATACAGGATTGGGAATACAGGGGTTAATGCCATATCCTGAATGGAAAGGGGAATACCATGTTCCTACCAGTGAATCTACTTTCATCCCATAAGGGTTGTCTCTGCCCCTTTGGATCTCCCTCAGACAGCCAACCGCAGGTTCAGGATCAGGTAGTGGCTGTCTTCCCCTGGCCATATTGGGAGAGAGTTTCCCCAGGGAGGGAGTGATGACATTTCTAGATTCATAACATACCCTTCCCCTTAAAAAGTATGTTTCACCTTTGGTTTTGGAAGTTGGGGTTTTAACATTCTTCCAAGTCCAGACAGACTAATTGGTAAAACGTCTCCTTCTTCCCACAGGTCTACAGGGGACTATCTGTCTGGAGAATGGTTGACCGCCTCTTTAAGGTTTTTGAAGTTTGGCAAATCAGTGCTGATTATGGTCTCTTCCGGTAACCCAGAAATAATAGCGGAATCTTTAAAAGTTCTCTGTCCTCTGATTTGTATAGTCACTGGGGTTTGATGATAGTTGTCTTGGTCCTAGAGTGCACACACAACCCTTACAGGTCTTCTAGTTCCTAATTCATTTGGCTGGATTAGGTCAGCTCTAACAGACGTTTGCCTGCTGCCAGAGTCAACCAATACCCTGACAGGTGTGCTGTTTATAGGGACAAACGCATGAGCCTTAAAAGGGGTGGTTTCACAAATTGCTCTGGGTTTCTAGAAATTCCTTGTCTGGGTATCTTAATTCCTCCCGTTCCGTCCTGTCATGCACCCGATTTCCATGTGTTTGTCCCTCCTGTTGGAGGAACATTGTCATGATATACGTCCCTTCTGACCATAGGAGACACAACCAATCATGGGAATCCTAGTACTTCTCCCATCCTCAGCTTTAGTCTTCCCCCCGTTCTTTGGGAATGGGTTGTTTTCTTTCCTCAGGATTTTTGGGCTCCTTTAGTCCTTCCTTGTATAGATGTTCTTGAATTCTTTCATGTGTAGTTCCACTTTCCACTAATAACTGTGAGGAAAGATGTCTGGGTCTTTTAAATTCTCCTCCCCTTTATGTATTATCCTCAATTGCTTATTGGCTTCCGCAAAGTTTTGCACGGTTTCAGTAGCTATAGTCATGGTTGGTTTATTTAGATGGCGAATAGCTTTTTGTAGAAAGGGTGGTAGGGAATTAATGAACGCTCTAAGGCTATGGTTTGCAGATGCTTGTTTAAGGTTTACTTGCCTACCCATAATGACAAAGGGCCTCATCAGGAGTAGGGCTGTAGCCCTTAAATGCGGTGTAACGGTATTACCACTGCATTTAAGGGCTGGCCCTATCACAAGTTGGGCGCTAAATCGGCTGTTTTACCTCCAGGTTTTTTCTGGAGGTGAAAATCCCTGTTTTTGGTGGTATTACAGCCGGCTGTATTAGCCCGCAGTATTAGCACCGAAAATTCCCCATTGGATCCAATGGACCCAATCAGGAATGGGGATTTACCGTTAAGGGCCAACCCGTGATCCCTTGGTAATACCACTGGGCCGGTCTGTGCTAGGGCTATTACAGTCGGCGGTGTTACAGCCGGGAATACAGCCCAACTCGTGATGAGGCCCAAAGTGTTTTGTACTTGTGTTCCCAATTCCACTGGAGTGTCTCCTTGATTCAAACAGAGCTCTCCATATTTTTTTCTGTAAAGGTTTTTGGTTTGACCTTCCTATCTGACAAGACGCAGTTTAATTTCAATGACTGATGCGGTCCCAAGGGGGTTCAGGATCTGCTAAGACGTCTGCGATTCTCCCTTAAGAACAGGAGCCAAGCAACTTGTTTTTAAGTCATCCTCCAGAGAATCTGTTGAGTGTGTCTTTCTAAATTAAGGAAAAAGATTCCAGTCTTCCCCATCTTTTTTTGGTTGTAATACTCCATGAGGGAGAATAGGTCTTTGTTGGGCAGAAATGATTAATTCTAACCCAGTTTAAAACCAAGTATCTGCCTGGGTCTTGTGAGCCACTTGCCGTTCCAGTAGGGTGTCTAATGTGGACATTCTAGTATTGGGTTGAGTGTCCCTAATTATGACTGGGTCTTCTGCAGTTTCGGGAAGGATAACAATGTATTCCTCAAACTTCTGTAAATCTTCTATTTGGCCTTCCTAGGGTGCTTCAGAGGTCCTAATACTCTCACCCTATGAGGAGCAACCAAGCAGAGTTTGTCAAATTAATTTGAGGCAGGTTTTATAAGATTAGGTTTTATTCCTAGAGAGCCTATGGGAGGGAGATCCCTATTGGGTTGCACTACTAGATTTAGTTTGGTGTTAGGCCAGATGTTGCAATCCGATGAACAAGTGTTGTCAATTAGGGGGCATTCCTTAAAAAGAAGTTCTTGTTGGTGAATTGGTTACTTTTAAAAATAAAAGTGTAGGAAGTAGTCAAATCTGACACCTCGTTGTGCTGTGTCTGTTGATGGTCAGGATGTTGCAGCCTAGACGCCTGCGCTTTATGCACTAGATGATGGAGACAATGCACGTGCCCATTAGGTGCACAGATGCCTTTCCACGAGCATGCTTTGACGATGGAAAGCTCATCCACCAGGTTGCCCTTGGGATGTCAGCATGAGTGTAGGTGAGTCATCTTCCTGTGTTTTTCTTCACCAAAGTTACTTGGCTGAACATTTTGGAACTAAGAGCCCAGAACGGCTTTTGATGCCGTCCCTGTCAGCTTCGTTTCACTTTCCTGATGTTTGACATTTTGACACTCTCTCCTTTTCCTATCTGCACAGATTTGCTGTGATCTAACTGCCCTAGCATTGGTGCCAGCCAAACTCTCTTTAGTAGGGCAGGTGAGCTAACTGCCTTCCATTCCACGGTTTCCTCTGTGTAATCGTTGCAAACAATGCATGTTAAAAGCCCTTGTCTCCTGAAATGCTGATATCTAGTGGTAGTTAGAATTTTAGCTTCAGAAGGCCCAAGATAAAATACTGCCTGCC
Organism: Ambystoma mexicanum; assembly: GCF_040938575.1. Classification (NCBI taxonomy): domain Eukaryota; kingdom Metazoa; phylum Chordata; class Amphibia; order Caudata; family Ambystomatidae; genus Ambystoma; species Ambystoma mexicanum. The sequence continues at coordinate 1,076,462,227 of NC_090935.1, read as the reverse complement.
ACCATTCATTCAAGTGGGGTGACTCAGAGCTCTCATGTTTCCCGTGTTCATACTGAGACGACCACTGGGTCCTGTTTTTGTTTCGAATTCTGGTACTTGTAGTTTTCCTACATTTCAAATGCTAAAGAAAATAATACAAGTCCCAGAATCCAAAGGGGATAAAAACAATACTGGATAGGCTGAACACACATGGCCTTGGAAAATTCTAGCTCTGGTCAATAAGAGCAAATCATACCGTTTTCTTTTCCTCTAATGTTAAGGAGGATTGAAACCAGCCTTTATAGCTGCAGTCTTACACACAAATGATGCAAGATTTTAAATATGTTTACATTCATGATTTTGTGAATATTTGTAAACCCTTTGGTCGTAAGCATTTTGGAAACGGGAACATTCTTACCATGCTCACGGGACCCACACTAAAGCTCACTGCGTGCCATGATAGCATAAAGTACTTTGTGTTATTGCAAGTGCTGATCAAAAATGATATTTGTCACCTGCCTTATTAAATGGCAGCATCAAAGTGAACTTTGTAAACTCTAGGCTACAGCTGCCTATCCATATTAACACACTGCTGCCCACTCACTATAAAGTACTGTACCCACCCTTTGTTCATGAGCATTTGCACTACTTCTGTGTAATGTTTTTTTGTTTTTTTTTAGTCTGATACACTGCAGGATCCAATACTATCAATTCACAGTTTTTTTCTTTTTTTTTCAAATAACTAGTTTGACCATTTCGTACTGCTCTGTAGGTATACAACCTGATACATAAGCATTAGCTCAGCTGCCTCCAGAGCTGATGTGGGTACCATGAGAGACAACCTGCAGAACGGATGGCTGTGCTATTATTCAGCAACACTCAGGAGTTTCTTTATGGTTGACAATTGCTTGCCCAATATTAAAATATAACTTTTTAGGGAAATACATCATTTTACACCATCCGTGATAAAGCCCCACGTTTGAAAATCTGAAATAATTATTTAAAAACATTTTGAGTTGAGGCAAGACCAATTGCAAAAACATGTTCATTTTTGTGTTAAAAAAATAGATCTGATTAGAAAATAGCCCTTCACTCACAGTGTGATGAACAGGGAGTTTGCAAACCTTTAACCAAGAGTCGCACTACTTCAACAACAACACGGTTTATTTGTGTTACCATTAAGCATTTGATATGAAATGACACCCATTGCATTCACAAGGCAATGGGACAGAAAGCATTAGCTAGGTAGTGCCACAATATCCTTAAGTATTCACATCATGTGACAAGTCATGCCATCATAACCCCTGTATTGACATTGTAGGGCAAGGTACTCGTGTCATCATGTCATCATTGCAGGGTTATGGAGCTAGGTAGACTCATACAATTTGCTTTCAAGCACCCAGCTACTCGCGCCATTTTGCTAGGCATTACAATAACGAACCCAGGCACTCACACCATATCCAAGGCTTTGCCACCATGTGCCTTATGTTAGCATTGTATGCCCAGCTCCTCGCAACATTTGCCAGGTATCGTAATAATATGCAGAGGTGCACATCGTGCCAGATATTTGCATCATGCTTGGGTATTCACACCTTTTATCAGCATTTATATTTGCATCCCAAGGTACGCCATTTTCCAGTGTTTTATCATCTTAGGTACTGACTCACCAATTGGCAGGTATTCACACATATTTCTCGGATACATGTGATATTAAGGAAAACCATAACACCGAATCACATGGAAAGTAATTCAATGTGTTTTATTTTATTGTTTTAAGACACTAAACACCCTCCCCAATATATTTTAGGACGGAAGCAATTATATAATCAAACTTCAGTTGTGGAATATTTGGGGAAAGTGTGCTTTTAAAAAGCATATTGAATCACTTTCGATGCGATTCGGTGTTATGGTTTCCGTTCATATCACTGGATACCATATTTCTCTTGAATTTACAACCTATGCCCGTTTTTGGCATCAAATGTCCAGCTACTGAAACCATTTGTCAGTTATTGCTATGTGTATTGCCATTTGACAGACATTGGCCAAGTATGTGCTGTACAATTTCCCAGTTATTGCTCTTATGCCCAGGTACACATTATTCGCCTATGTCATCACACGCCCAGGAACCTGCCCCGTTTTCTGGGCATTATCTTCATTTGATAAAAATATAATTTACTGGGTAGTTCCATTAAATGCCCTTTTGATCCCCCTGCCAGGGGCCTGGATGGGCTCTGGGACAACAGGGATGATAATATCTGACTCTTTTTTGAGAGAAACATGGAATGGCATCCCTGTTCTACCCAGCTTCCCAACAAAGATATATATAATGGGGAGAAGGGTGGGTCAAGAGAAAACAGATATGCGATGCTCTTTTTGCTCTCCTTTTTACTAATGCAGGATAAGCACATGATTTGATCTATCCTAGTCCAACAGGCCTGCTTCTAGACTACCCTGTACCTTTAGGAATGTCTTGTTGTTCCGACATGCCAACAAATCTGCTTTGGAGAAAATATGTTCCAGTGACATCCAATGTAGCCAAAAATGCATCAAGGTTTGAGATGTCTAATTGTTTACACACAAGCCCCAAAGTGAAAGGCAACCAAAAAAACACCAGAAAAACATTTCTGCATGATTGAGGCACGCCCCTACCAACTCTCCTGCAATAACACCCTTTTTCAAGAAACTCAACAGTTCCACTACTTTCCACTTCGATCACTGGGGACAAGGCTTTTATAAAGATGATGGCGACTCCACCCAAATGGATTGTGGTACATTTGATACTCCTGAAAACCTTTTTTATATCCTGAGTGAATCGCCATGACCAGATAAGCCTAAAGAATTTGAGGTGTCTGTGAACATATAATATAATATCAGTGCTAATAGAATTACAATATCATTCTTTACTATGCCACTAAAGAGGAGGAGCTGACCAGGAGAACACACACTTCGTAACATGAAAGAGCCATAAGAGTCAAATAACGATGAGCCACTGAAGATATTTTCTGGCAGGAAAAGTAAACTGCAATAAAATATGTTGTAAGAGGCCTAGGTTTGATACTAAGCTCATGGGCATGGCAAGATGGCTGAATTAAGTAACTGGCTAAATTTAAGATGCCAGCGGAGTTCTTACACAGTGTTTTGGGGGAACATGTAGATGCAGACGTTTGAGGGGCAGCTTGCTAGATGAAGAGACACAGGTGGACATGTCCAGGGACTGAACATGATGATCGCGTCAAGTGATCCAGGCCACAGTCACCAGCCTATCAAGTATAACCTGTGGATGAGTGCAATCTTAGTACAAATATAAGTTGAAGTAGGGATGGAGGACCAGAGGAGCACAGGCAGACTATCAGACCATAAGGAGATAAAAAAACTAAAATTGGGATATGCAACACTAAACTCAATGGCCCACAAAAACATCCACATTAATAACATAATTAAAACAGTGACTTAAAGAGAGTCATTTTGGTCTGGATGAAACTTGAGATTTGAGCATCTCCAGCACAGAGGGTAAAAAAGCACATCCCAACAGTCGTGTGGAAGATTTTCTAATTGAGATGTAGTCATCCAGAAAGAACCTGGATTACCCATATGCCTGCTGAAAAATACAGAAATAATAAAAATTGTAAAGCCATCAAGGGCACCAGGTTCAAGTGGTCTTTCAAATGATACTTGTCACAATGAACCCTGGATATGGGATAATACCCTTCATAAAGTATTTAAATGTGTACTGATGGCTCAAGTGATTCTTGGAAAAGACATATTTTGCTCAAGATATGTAAAACCAAAATCGGGTAACTGTACTGCAAACAAGTTAAGACCAGCAAACACAGAGATGAGTATAAACAACAGAGTTTATTTGCTTCAAGCAGACCCAGGTTCTTACACAACAATAGCTGTGGAGAAGGAGCAATTTACAGAAAGAAAATCACAGCCTTTTATGCCCCCCCAGTTTACATGAGTTCTGCTGCGAGTGCGATGTCCCTGATACGTTTAGGGTTTTCTGTGAAAACATACATTTGTCAGTGATTTCATGCTTGTACATTCTAGCTATCTGACCTTACAAGACAACAAACTGTTCTTACTGAAAGGAGACATTCCTACCAACATTATCTTTTGTTTTCATGACCAACAGTTACTCTGAAGCGGCATGTTTTACAGTTTCTTTAGGATAACCCTTTGCTGGTACAAACAGAACAGAACAGAACTGAACAGAACAGATCATCTCCTGTGTCACAAACTATTCTTATTATTATTACGTGCATTTGTGAGACCCATGCAATTAAAAGCTGCAGACGTGAATATATTTATCATGCTTGGTCCGTACTGTGCAAGATTTAAGGCTGTATAAACAATGAGCTAATTTCTTTGTAAACACATTTATATGTGACTTAACACTCTTGTGCAGTGACCATATTATTTTTAGCCCTAAAAAGGAAATTTTGCATGAAACAAAATGGAGGAGCTTAAGGCTAGAAAATATACAACGGGTGTGAGTTGCTTAGCAAGTACTATCGGGTCATGCCCATGCACTATGCGGTAACACAAAAAGGAGGGGGGGAAGCAAACCATAGAACCATTTGCATTCACCAAGTATGTGTAATGTTTGTGAGTGATTGTGTATGTCTTGAGGGATGAGGGAGAATGAGTACAGTTTTACTGAACTTTGCTCTATCAGCGAAATGGCACCAAGCCTAATTCTGTACCAATGCTGATTCTTTCATTGTAACAAAATGTGGCCCAATTAGGAAACCTGCATCTAGGCCAACGCTCTGCTAATATGAATGTTACCTTCATGCCAACACTGTGCTAACGTTAAAATGCCACTTTACCTTTCCTCACCCTAACTGGGAAAATCGCACCAGGCCTAATTCTGTACCAGTGCTGATTGTTGCACTTTAGCCAAATTTTGTTACCAAATTTTGTCCCAACGGGCAATACTACCTCAGACCCAATTCAACTCATTGCTAACTTTGAATGTTTCATCTCACCTGATCCTCTGCAAATCTGCCTTAGTTCCTTGATCTTCAGTTCAACATCCTGAATAGGAAACTATGCTTATGCTCCAGTTCACTCCCACCAACCTTCACATTGTGCTGAGCTCACTTATCCACCCTACCATGACCCCCAGAGATACTAGGTATCACCACCAGCTGCCTTCTATCAACAAGAGCGTCATGTTCAGTACTCCCAACACCCTGCTAGCTGCGCCTATGAGGTGACCTTCTCCAGTTGGCATACCACCTACCCCATTCTTGCCCAATGCCTTCTAGCAGCTTCCAAACCTTCTTCTAACATATCAGTGTGCCTAAACAATCCTTATCTCAACTCACCAGACCTATGGATTAAAAAGTTCACCATGAAACCCACACTGAACCAACCCTGCTTACTGAAAAAAAGAAATGAAAGGTTAGGCTCTAGACTTTCTCAGCCTTTATCTACAAATCAAACCTCTTTGACCATGCCACCCCCCATCAAAACCAACAACCCACCTAATATTCTTAATGCTATATCTCTACCAGTTCATGCCCTTGACATTGGCGATACTATAACTTCACTCGAACTTGACTTCCTAGCAGTCACCGAGACATGGCTTCATGCTGCAGCAGGGCCCCCTCTCTCACTCGCTATCCCAGAGAAGTACTTCGTCATCAGACTTGATAGAGATTCTAATCAGGCAAAAGGTGGAGGCATCGCCTTCATCTCAAAAACTGCACTAGGCTATAGGCCTCTGCCTTACTAAACACTTACATCAGCTGAACTATTGTCCGTCAAACTACCTATCTCTGCCTCCCGTACTACTACTATCCACCTCGTATACAGACCACCTGGGCCTGTTTCCACATTTGAAGAAGATATTACTCTTCTCCTCTCAAACAACACTAAGCCTGGCTCACAAATTATCTTACTTGGGGACCTCAACATTTGGTTGCAAGATGCAAAAGACACTAAATCGTCAACCCTTGCTAGCTCAAACACTGAACTATGCTTCATACACCGCATCTCAGAACCCACTCACAACAAAGGTAGGACCTTAGACTGGCTAGCTGACCTCAATTGCAATATTACCATCCTATCCAACTCATCATGTGCCTGGACAGAACATCACTTGATATCATTCACGATAAAGGATGAAGGCAATAAGAACAATTCCCACAACCTCACCCCCCCCACTCAAACTAGGAACATTTGCAATATAACAGTGGAAAAGCTGCTTCCACTACTTCAACCGATTATTAATGTCACTGATACTAAACACTCAGACCCTAAGCGCCTAGTGGACTTGTTTAACCAGACTGTACTCAACGCCATAAACACAATTGCCCCCCTCAAACTGTTTAAGGCCAAACCCCTTGTTCATCTAAACGTGTGGTTCATGCCACACTTTAGATCATTGTGCAAATCTAAAAGAAACACATAAGTTCTTTGGAAAAGTCATCCAACAGTTAGATAACTTTCTAATAGCCTCCCTGAATTACAAAGAAGAAATCCTTTAATCTAAAAAAGAAACCTACAATACCTGTATCATTCAAGCTAAATCAAATACTAAAGAACTCTTTAATATACACAGAGAGTTGGAATCCCCGGCACCACTGTCAGTTACTTGCACTAAAGACACCACATGGTGCACTTACATACAGTCAGCATTAATGAACAAAATAACCATGCTATAAAATAAAATGGAGTCCAAAAAAGTTTAATCCTGGATGCTGCCTCCAAATACACAACCTCTATGCCGCTCACAAAACTCTGAAACTCTTCAACTTCTCACCTCTCACTACCAAAAAGGTAGAGGACATAATCCCCTCAAGATGCCAGGGAGACATCTGCCCTGAGCCTATCACCAAGGATGCAGCCAAAGAATTGGTGCCCTTCATCACCTCCCTAATCAACACCTCCTTTGAAACAGGCATAGTGCCTAACAACCCTAAAGACGCATAGGTCCTCCCGCTACTTAAGAAGCCAAATCTAGACCCCAATATCCCACGAACTATAGACGTATCACTACTGTCCAATTTCTTCTGAAAATTATTGAAACAGCTGCTTATCTGCAGATTCAAGAGCATTTAGTAACAAACAACTTCCTTGGCCTTAGACAATCAGGATTCAGGTCAAGGCACGGTACCGAGACGGCCCTAATTTACTTAAAGACTCAAATTGAGGAGTTAAAAGACAAAGACAAACTTGCCCTCCTTCTACTTCTAGATTTTTTGGCAGCGTTCCACTTAGTAGACTATAAAGTCCTCTGCTCGCACCTAACTTCAGCAGCACTCTTTTCCGATAGAGCCACCACGTGGATCCAGTCATTCCTCAACAATAGATCAATGAGAGCTTTTTCTCCATCAGCCTCGGCCAGCCCTGCACCAGTCACGTGCAGTGTTCCCCAAGGCTCCTGCATGTCTCCCACCCTATACAATGTATTTACAAAGCATCTGTTTGATGACTTGGACTATCTGGGTGTCACATACACTAATTACTCAGATGACACCCAGATAATCATACCTGTCACTGGAGACTATGGCCCTCATTACGACCCTGGCGGAAATCGCGGTGCTAAATGCACCGCGGAGCACGGCGGAAAGCTGCCGATAGCGCCATGGAGGTTGGCGGATTTTCCGCCCCATGCCGACCTTGGCGGGGCGGTAAATCCCCATTCCCCATTTTACCCTTCCCCATTCCCATTTTTGCCCCATAGGGTATAATGGGAGTGGGGAAGGCGTTAATTGCGCCACCGCAAAATACGGTGGCGTAATTAACATCAAGGTCCCGTAGCGCCATGGATTTCTCCGCCCGGAAAAACCAGGCGGAAAACGTTCCATGGCGCTACGGGAACTCGTAGTAGGGCGGACGGGTCCGCCGCGAATAACGCTGGCGTAAACCCACTCCGCCAGGGTCGTAATGAGGGCCTATGTCACGGATGCCAAAGTACTTAACGACATCTACAGTATCATTCAAGCCTGGATGGTTAAACATGGACTCTGTCTCAATGGCAAAAAGACAGAGCTTCTCCTTTTAGGCTCTAAGCTCAAACTCAACAAACTAGACAAACAATTTGATGCATTTAATATTGATGGTAACTCTAGCAAGGTTTCTAAAGATGTGAAATGTTTAGCATCTACATCGACTCATCTCTAAACCTATCAAGACAGGTTAATGCATCGGCCTCCTCTACACCATAGACATGCAAGTTAATTTACAGCCTGCAGACCGTATCTTTCTACACCCAAATGCATCTCTATAGCTAGAGCTCTAGTACTTTCCAAGCTAGATTACTGTAACACACTCTACTTTGGAACCAGTCAACAGGACTTGATAAAGATGCAAGTTCTGCAAAATAATGCCATTAGGGTGGCACTAAATATTCCCAGATCTCAACATATATCTGAGGTAAGACGCAATCTGAATTGGCTATCGGTCAAGCAAAGGATCACCTTCAAAACCCTTTTAGTTACCAGCAAATGTCTCGCTAACCTAGCACCCAGATACCTGACCAAGAACATTGCACGTAATTCCTCAGACCGCCCTATGAGATCGGTGCAAGCACATTGCCTCAAAGTCCCCTGTTTCAAACTACAAAAGGCAGGAGCGAGTAGCTTCCCCGTCCTTGCAGCCAAATTATGGAACACTCTACCCTCACCACTAAGAACTGAACATGCCTACCACCCATTCAGAAGGAACGTCAAAACTTGGCTCCTTGCCCAAGAATCCTAGATACCATTCTGCCGTATGACTTGCCTGTAAACTCTGTATTTTTTATTATATCTCAGTCAAATCTTTATTTTGTAATGTGTAATAAATGTATCCTGTAATTATGTAAATTCTGTAAATTTCTGTTCTTCTTTCTCACTAAAATGTACTCTTTGCAATCTGTGTAAACTTTATTCAAGTCACTGTACCATCTGTAACCTTCTATGTAAGACATGTGCCCAGATGCCTAAAGGCTTGGAGCACCATACAAATAAATAAAACTAAACTAAACTAAACTAAACAGTGCTCATCTATCACACTGTAGAAAAGACCACTGATTTGCTATGTGTTCTACTGAAAACAGCGAGAATGACTGGGCCTGTCATCAAGCAACTCTGTAGTAGGCCAGAAAAGGACAGAGAGAGTTCTATCTGTCCCTTCCTTTACTGGGTCCTATCCCTAGTTTGTTCTTGTGTGCCATTATACATGCTCAGTGAGTAGAAATGGAGCTTAAGGCTATCCTGAATAAAAGCATTTTTACATATACAGAAAAACTTTTTGAAAGTGTTTGCTGCTTCATCAGGAGCAGTGAGGCGAAGACAACATGTGATAACTTCTTTCAAACAGGATTTCCTGAGGGAACATCCACCTCGGTTAATCAAACATCTTGCCATTCTTCTGAATGATGGGGGATCAACCTCCAGAAAATATGTGGGGCCATTCCCGCACACATTTTCTACGCTCACCGCACAGCAGAAAAATCATCATGTACTCTGAGAGGACAAAGCTTACCAGCGCTGCCCTCGCCTGTCACGTGTAGATGACACCTGACAGCTGTGGGTATATTAAAAGGTTGTGTCCGTGGGCAGATGCATTAGCATTTCAAGGCACTATGGATTAGCATCTCCATTGTTACACCTTGCTGGTGGCGGCGAATACTGAAGAATGGTAATTAGCAGGCCTCAGGGAAGGCCAGGGTGCAGGAAGTGACAATGGAGACCAGAGACCAACACCGCCTTGTAATGCAATGTATCCACTTGGTACTGACACCCCCCCTTGGTATGAAATGGCAGTGCATGTCCTGTCTGGAACCACTCCTTTCAGAGCAGGGAAGCATGTGCATTTTAGGAGACAAACATCTGCCTGCAACCCCCTACTTCAAAGGAGGCCCATGTTATGACCAAGCGCAACATAAAACTCAGATAATTATGGAGACACTTTGATGTACAGCAGACAGGAAGATGGGTGGGATTTAGAAATATATGTTGTCATCCTTCCCCTGTCTGTCGCCAAGCACTCTGATTCTGACCTGAAGCTTCACTGAAGATTGGTGGTGAGGACCCAGGATTGGTTCATTAAGGTGGGCTTTGCCTGCACCAAATCACTGGGGCCCGTTTGGCTTTAAAATAGGGCTGAGCCCCTCATTGATCAGATCACCTGAAGACTTCAAAAGAACTAATTTGGAACCGAGCTAAACGTACAGTTTACCTACCACCTTCTGCCAGTGGAGGAAGGCCAGTAGTTCCAAGATGGAAGCAAGCTCCCCTAAACATCTCCCAGGGAAGGGAGGGAGATACCGGACTCAGAGGACCTGTCCACCACTCCAGAACCAGTACCCAGCCAGCACACAGCGTACTCTGGTAGGCTCTGACAGCAAGGAGAGTCTACGGACAAAGGACAAGGCTGTTGCCGGATAACACCCTCCTGAACTTTGGGCTGTCTGCCTTGAAAGGACACAAGCCCTGCAAAGAAACTAGGCTGAGTGCCACTCAAGCATTATCCAGCATCCATCTTTTTAAGGACAATTTTGAAACAGTCAAGTCCTCAAACCGCATCTGGCTGCACCGCTGACTGTTGTCAACCCATAGTCATCAGAGCCATCCGAGACACCTCAACCAGCATTCCAGATCCGCCAAACAGCACAGAGACAACGATTCTTGGCCCTGAGCCACTGTGCTGGACAGCCTGCAGACGTCCGCCCAGCCTTGTTTGCCGAACTGCCTGACGCCTGGTACCCGCAGCTGTCTTCCACCAGTAACTCTGTCTCATGGGCAGAGAAACACCATGGAACTGCCTCGACGCTGTCAAGCACCAATAACTTCTTCAGCACCAGATACTTTGTGGTTCTGCCCCGCTGGCCCTTCTCTAAAAGCCCCTAGAGACAATTATGGCACATTGCCCCTTTAGAGTTGAAACCAAATAATCTTTAACTATAACACTAATTACTTTATCAACTACCCTCCTGTCAGTATCCAGAGTGCATCCCTTTCCTTTGAGAAACTGTCTGTCCTTTGTGTTCCTTTACAGTGCGGGTTGTAATTGTAGAGTGCTAGAACTGTCTGTTGTAGCAATAATAAAGTAAATATTTGTATACAACCTTGACTGGACAGTCCCTTTTATTATTGGTTAATAATTGTATTTTCGCTGTGCTGCGACTAACCAACGATCCACGTCCTTGCCGAGATAAGCCTGTTGTTCCGTTCACGTTACCAAAATTGGACAAGGAGGTCTTCCAATTTACTTGTATTCCAATCTGTTCAGATCCCTTCTGGTGTACTAGAGCTGCGGGATTGATTGATGGTTTAGAAACCGATATTCATTCCTGGACCACTGGTGCCCCGGAATTTGATTCATCACAGTGTGCATTAATATATGTGTGTGTGTTGAGAGGGGATGTTTGTAGCCTTGCGGGGAGGCTGGGGAGCAGGTAAGTGTGTTTGTGTGGTGGAGTGTTTTTTGCATGGAATGGGGGCGGGTGGGCAAGTAACAGTGTGTGTTTCTGCATTTCGGTGTGTGTTTCTCTTTGTAATTGTGCATGTGTCTGTCTGTGAGGGGAGGGTGGGTATGGGTAGGAATGGTAATGGCGGGGAGGGGCCTAAGGAAGAAAGCATTGTTCAGGGGTGAAAACCCCTATTTAAAGGATGAGGGATGCTGGAAGATTGATTTTCATGGGAATTTGGCGGGGGTGAAACCCTCCCAAAAAGTAATATTAGCTTATATTAAAAATCTGCACCAAATTGGCTGAAGAGCCTGTGAAGTGCTTACCTTGAAAGGCCTAGGAGAGGTCAAAGCTGAAACATCTGCAAGGTGTTACATGTGCCCTGGGAAGGGGAGAACATTGTGTAGGGAAGGAGCTAAGTACCCCCACCTCAATTGCCTCGCCCATCTTGCCTATCTGTTGGGAACCAGAGTGTGAGACATGTGCGGTACCAATGAAAATACTGATACCAAGGAGAATCATGAAAGCAAGGTTCCCATTGAGAAAACCATACCTGCATACAAGAAAGTATGATGGCAATTTGGATGAAATCCTGGAAGAAGCAGAACAAATGAATGGCCAAGATGAATGGTGACGTCACCAGAATCAAAACTGACATACATAGAAGAGATGCAGACTAAAGAATGCTGATATTGTATACATCATCTAGAAAGGATCGAAGGTAAGTGGCATCTTGGGATCAAGATGTAGAAACCTATGCTACAAAATGGATGAAGATATCAATTTACTTTACACGTGTACAGATGCAACAGAAATGCAAGCAGACAAAGTATTTTTGATGTTAGCTTAACAGTGAATAGATTGCCACATGCGCCAACATATACATATATGCATAAGTGAGTAAAGATTGGATGTTTTCACTACAAACTATAGCAGAGCTGAGCTAAAAGAGGAAGGCCTCTTTTTCAGTGTGTCACAGTGAGAAAACAAATGAATTACAAAGTGAAGCCAAGCCAAGAAGCCAAGGTCTTATCTGGCTGGACTGAGTAGACATTGGATACAAATCGTGTGAAAAAACGAAACCCCTGTTCAGGAGGCATGAAAAAAACAAGGACGACGTCAGAGGTTTATTAGAAAATAGTATTTTAATACACAAGAGGCTCAATTTTCAGGTCTTCAGTCACGTGGATGGATGAAGTTAGATGAGCATGATGGTCACACCTACGCAAGAGGGCAGAGCGTGCCTTCACTCCCCTGAATTCTCCAGAGCTAAGAACACTCAGAAGGACAAGTTCAAAGTCCTAATTGACAGCAGACCACTGAGGTGATGATCAATGAATATGCTAATTTGTGGAAAGCTATGCTTAAGACTAGCTCACCAGCACCTGGAAGCTCAGCCTGCATGCTGCTATCATAGGTGGAAAAGTACTGGCGGAGGTTAGAGTGCCAACCAATGGTAGGGGACCGCATGACCAAGGGTCCTTTAGTTTGTGTAGCCAATAGGACGTTGTGTATTTGGTGACGTTCATAGTGACCTGTTTATGGGGAGGACTTAGTTGCCCCACCTGATGTTAAGAAACAAATCACTTTCTTACACTGCCTTACACAAGTATGGATCATATACTTAGATATTCCCTCAGACCCTATCACACTTGTTGCTAGGTTTTTTTAGTTTTCCACGTAGGATGATGTTAGTAATAGATTGGTTAACGTCACCTATGATGATTTTTTGTTATAAAAGACAGTTTTATTTCTAGATGCATTGAGCTTTCTTATGCTGTGACGTCTGTTGATGTCCGTTGTGTTCCCTGTTTTAGATAATTGATATTAAAACAGTTATACAGTTAAAACAGTTATACTTTTGCCAACTACCTGAGTCGTTTCGATTATTGTTGCTTGAATAAATTCTGAATCCCCATCCATCTCAAGGGTATTGCTACCTCTTCTTAAAGGGCTTAGAGCTCCAGTTCAATTGAGAATCAAAAAACCCATGAGGGGCCCAGTATGAGAATCCCTTACAGGTGAGTGAAGGACAATAATGAAACCCGCAAGAGGTTAATACCACAAAAGGCCTAGTAGGGGCTGAAACAGAAAATAACCTGCAAAGGGGTTAGAAGTAGCAATATCCCAAGAAGGGGAGGCAAGCCAGAAAGCTGAAGGCTGGAAGGGCTAGATAGTTCAAACATAACTAAAAGTGACAAGTATTTTTAATTTTTAATTACAAATCTTTTACTTAGTTTCAACATAAACATTCCAAATTTATCACAGATAGTCTTACAGTATTTAAAATGTACTAGATTGCAAACTCCTTTAAAGTGGCTAATTCCAGCCAAAATAGCGAGATCCTAAAAATAAAAGGTTTTTGTTCGCCCAAAAATAGCGAAGTCCAACGCTCATCTGCAGTCAGAGTTACTGCTTCCAATTGAAATACATCTCGATACTTAAGCCTAAATTGTAAGAGAGCGTTGCAATCCATCAAAAAATGGCACAGAGATTCTTGTTGGTTAAGGGTGAGGCAAAATCAACAACAAATGGATTTGTCATTTGGTTGATTCCGATGCACTAGTACTTCTCTTGTAGACAAGAGATTCAATGGTAGACACAAGAATAAGTCTCTAAACTTTGGGCAAGGGAATCTGAGCAAATAAGATGAAAGTTGATGTATTGCTCGCAATTCAGTCGTGCAGTTTAAGGAGAGTTTGTAGCTTGACTTGATCTTCTGAGTCTCTATCCAATTGAAGCATTGTTTTTTTTTTATCAATGTAGGATTTGATATTAACTTTTCTTCAGTTGAATCCAGAGCTTCAATTCACTCTGAGCATCTAGCCTTCCAAAGGTTCAGAATTCCATTTTGCTGCTTAGATGGATTCGCTCTCAGAATGATTAGTAGTAAAATAAAATCATCTGAGAGAATTTTTCGGTAGAAGTCAATGGCTTTCCATAGCACTATTGAGTGGATTGATTGGATGGCAAGCTCAAACCTGATCCGAGCTATTGGAAAGGGTTTAAGCACTGCGAGAACTTTCTTCCAAAATGTTCCTTCTAATATATCCCAAATCTTCCATAGGTTTAGAGCTGCCTCAGCACCAAATAATAAAATAAGGATCACTTTTTGGTGTTAAAAAAATTAGTACTGGGTGCAGAGAGAATTTTCCATACTTTTTGTGTAAAACCAAACCTTGGCGAGCTAAAAACTCAACTTTTATCCGTAGAGCATTCTCCTATTCCAGATCATGAATAGAAGAGTTGTTCCAGACTCCTAGATACTTTATTATATTAAGTTGCTTTAGTTTTGTGGATCCCAGAAACAAGGAACATTTCTCTTTGATTTGGCCTTGTAGATTAAGAAAGGACATGATCGGAGTCTTTGTGGAGTTGACTGTTAAACCATTTTCTTGGAAATATGTAAGTAGAACATTTAGGCTCCATTGCAGACCGATCAGTGTTTTGTCCAAAAGGATGAGATTGTCTGCATAGACCATCCTGGGTACAGCTGTGCCATTTAGAATTGGTGGATATGTTCTTATATCTCCTTGAGCAGTGGTCAAGTCAGGTATATATATATATGAATTGAAGAAAGTGACCACAAGAGGGCATCCCTGTTTTAGGCCATTCCACGTTTTAATTTTCTTTGCTAGAGCGCCTTGGGACGAAAGTCTCACCTGAATGGACGTGTCTGTATTTTGAGCCTGTATAGCCGCAACAAGGTCTGCAGGACACTTACACTTTCATTTCACTTTTTTGTGCCATAAAAGTTTGCCGTCCACACTATCGAAAGCAAGCTTGAGGTCTATAAACACTGCATAGATCCTAGTTTTAGCTTCCAAGGCTTCCAGCTTTAGTACCTTAAGTAGCATCAGACTGATGGTTGTTCCTGCTCCCTTAACAAAGCCGGTCTGCCGAGGGTCATCTCTGATGTTCGGTTTTGTCCACAATGATAGTTGCCGGTGAAGAATTGCAGCAAAACGTTTTCCCAACGGGTCCAATAAGGCAATCGGATGATAATTGCTAGGGGAGGTTCTATCACCTTCTTTAAAGTTGGGAATCAGGACAACATTTTTCCAGAAAAATGGGATATGATTTGTTTCTGTAATGGTGGTAAAAAGAGAAACACAGAAATCAGTACAAGGCTTCCGGATGTAGCTTCAATGAGCTGTTAGATAGTCCATCGGGCCCGGGGGCCTGTGATGTATTAAGTTGTCTAATTAACGTCAAAATGTCATCTCAAACCCATTTGATGTTCCATTTCATGGCTATGTGGTCGTCTTGAGATGTTTCCCAATTAAAGCTCTTTGCATATAGTGCAAAGAAATGAGTGACCCAGACTGATTCAGGGACAGCTGTGGTAAGTGATAAAGATGTATTTTGCTGATTATTCCGCAGCGCCCAAAGTTCACAGGTGTTTTGGTTGGCCAGCTTTTTTAACATCATCTCAGCATCTAATTGAAGTCGATGAGCCTTAGACATACAGAGCCAATTTTTATATTGTTGTTTTCTTTTCAGGTTGAGGCTCAATCTATCTCTCCTTTTATCTCATTTTTATTTTCTCAGATCTGCTCGATATCTTTTTCTTTGAGATACCAATTCAGTGTTGTAGGCCTGATCAGACTTGTGAATGGTCATGGGTCTTTTAGATTCTGCAATTTTAGAGGGAATCAAGATCTATCCATAATCCAGTCTATCAGATCCGCTTTTGGTACAGTTTAAGAACTTTGTAGTCGTAAATGTACATCTGAGGAATGTATTCAGAGTCTATTTTGGTTGTTAATAAGCCATAATATCGGAAACGTATTCATAGTCAGACCACCCTGGTTCCTTTTCCAAGTTAGTGCCAGTTAGCTGTGGTCACTTTTTGGGGTTAGGAGAACTTGCAGAGTAAGGGATTCCACAATTAGATTTTCAGAGGAAAATATATAATCCAAGTAGGATAACGAGTTTCTTTTCTGCCAAGTAGTAATCAGGGGATATCTTCCGGAAGCTGTCCATTCATCAAAAATATTGATCTTGCTTGGAGTTCCTTGACCCACAGTTTGATTTTTGTGGGTAGCATCTGGTTGGGTATCAAACTCTCAGTGTTGTCAAACATATGAATGTTTAAATTGTCACATATAATCAGTTGGAGATTCTTGTAACTTAGCTGTAGGTCATCAGTTATTGTGAGTACTGTCTTGATAAATAAGGTGTTGGTAATTCTAGCTGGGTTCCAATATAGATTACAGATATCCAGATGTGTTTACCCTTCCTTATTTACTGCTGTTGTCCAAATTACCAGTATTTGGATGAAAGGATTGGGATTTAGCTGCTCTTGTACTTCGAAATTCGAGCAGACTTCACCACAATGAACCGGAAGAAGGTCTCACAATTTTTCCTCTGCGTACAGCATTTAAGTAGGCAATATACCCATCACAAGCAGGTAGAGACTGAATCCAAGTTTCTTGCAGGCAAATGACGTCAAACAACTGCAGTACTTCATTGCGTTCTGTAACCAAATGGCTGAATCCTTGAGTATTCCAGCAAAACAGCTTCAGAGGCGAATCCTTATGAATTCCTGGTTGCAAGTCTGTGTGCATTGCAGGTCTCCTTTGCTTTGCATTAGTGTTGGTATAATTCAGATTTCCACTAGTAATTGTATTTTCCAACATCATCAATACTCTACAGATATGTGGTCTCCATTGTCAAAGTTCACTGATAGAACGCCTTAAATAAATTTAATCATTTGGGTGTCTACCAGTTTTCTGTCGGAGGGGGGGGCCTCCCTCAACTGTCTCGTTGGTTCTTTAGTTAGTGCTAAAGTCAGGTGTAATCCTTTAGCTGATAACGTCTGGCTTACATCAAATCCCAATGGTAGGCTTCACTCTGATTGAGAATAGCTGCTTTCACCGCAGTTGAAAAAAGATGGATAATTACTCAATAATTAATTTTTTCTTGCACAAACTGAATAATTTTGATTTCTCTTAATGCTACATGTTTCAGTTCTGGGATGAACTGCAAAAGCTTCAGTACATAAGCTTGGTTATGGATCAGGCCATCTGATGCTCTGAGAATACTTTCAATGACTACTGTGCAGGGTAACCGTGCAGGTCTCGATTAATCAAAGTTTGGTAGGATGAAGTTTGGATCTTTTAAGACTTTATTTTCCATTTTCTTATCCACTTGTTTAATTTTTGTCAAGGGATTTCCAATGCTTTTGATCCACGGTAAGAACAACTTTTTCAGTAGAAGCTGCTAGCACATCAACGACCGTGGCATCTTGTGATGGAGGAGGCGGTAGTCTAGTTGATAGTTATAAGTCGTCATCTGAGATTACTTCAACAGAGGTTGAATTCTTGACAAGGTCAATTCTTCCTCATCTTCTTCTTCTGATGGATAAACAGATTGATTCATAATAATCGCTGTCTGTTCTGTTTCCTCTTCACTGATTTTATTCTTATTAGGATTTTCTTCTTGGAATATAAATACAGGATTCTCCTTCTTGTTCCCTGCCATTGGTTTGGCTGTAATTGGTTGATTCTCTTCTTAGGCTTTGCCTTCGGGCCTCTAGGTTGATTTTTTGTTTTCTTTGGTAATGTTTCCACGCCTTTGTTATTAGAGGTTCTTATCCTGAAAATAGTGACATACTGTTTCTTCACTGCAGCCGTTGACTCCTCCCCTAGCACCCTCTGTTGTAACGAGATCGCAGCAGTGTCAGTTACGACTAAGGAGTTCAAGAGCACACCCTGTCTAACATCTGTGTGTGTTTCAGACTCTCAGAGTGAGTCAAATAAAGTCTCATCTAATATAGACTGCTGTTCAGAGATGTCAACTGATTGTAATGTTTCAGGCATTGGAGGTATGATCAATCTAGTATTAACATCTTTAACAGTTGTCTGGGAGTAAGTAATACACTGTTTCTGGATGGAGTTTGTCCTAGATTGCAAGACTTCGTGACTATGTGATGTTGTTGTGTTGGATAGAAGTAGGTTGGTGTCTCCCATAGGTTGAATCTGAAGCAGGGTCTGAATAGGAGCATTGGGTTTTCATAATGTAGTGCATTCATCATACCTAGAATCACATTCATCAAGGTTTTCTTCTTTGCCTGTTCTCCTCTTGACAGGTCAAAGAGTCTAGCTTGCCATTGTGCCGTCAATTCGACCTCACTATCTAGGCAAGATTGAATTTTTGTTGCAAATGTCTCTAGATATATCTGTTTCGAGTGCACCATGGCTAGAAGGGTCACCTGGTCCTTCATTGCATCGTTAATTGCCTCATATAGCTTAATGAATGGTGCTAAGGAAATAGCCAATGTCACCATCACAGTGTTCTGTAGATCCATCATAACTGTTGGAGAGGGGAGCCATTCTCTCATTTATTTCCCATTTACTGCTTGCTGTGTAGATTAATCTTTCCAGATTGATTTATCTTCAGCGGGCAGTTCATTAGGGGAAGTCAGCAAACTTGTTTGCTGAAACGTAAGTAAATCTGTGGGTATAAAAGTGGATACAGTCTCATTTGTCTTTTGAGCACTGGATGACATTAGGCAGGATTCATGAGATGTCTGAAATGGGAACTTTGTTAGCTGTTGTTGCTTACAATTAACTCAAGCATTCTTGTCCAGCGGTAAAAATGTTGCCTTGTAAATGCAAGTGGTGGGTGTGGTGATTGATGACAATTTGTGAGGTTTCAACCTGCACTCATTTTGTTGGGGAGATCGAAACACTGCAGTTCTCTGCTGATGGTTATGCATTAGATCTTCAATCTCTGCAATATCGAGTGACAATCTCGCCGCTCTTGTCCCCGCTCTTCTTTCCAAGATTCTTGCTGCCGTCAATGGCAGGTGGCAGTAAACCATTTCTTTTCTGTTTAATCCATAGGCATTCAGGCAGTGGGCTGTGTGATATTAGCAGTTGCTGGGGTTATGACATTAGTCAGACCGAGATCTTGTTTATTCCTCTCCGTCGTTCGTCCTTCATTATGGGATTCTTGATCAAGTTTTCCCGCACTTTCCGTTACAGCAGCAGTCAAGATAGTATCGACACTAGTCTCGGTGACACTTGTCAAATTTAGGCATGGAACTACGATTGAAGATGTAACATTTGGTGTGAAGTTGTGATTCGTCGGCAAAGGGACTCTCAGGTGCGAATCTACTACCATTTACACAGGTTCATTTCCGGGCCAATTCTCCACATGGCCCTCGTTTTCTATGGGAATATTGAGGCTGAAGCCCCAAGAGTTTTTTGTAATATCGAGACTGCCAGGTGGTCTGGAGGTATGGACCACAAGTTCCCCTCCCAATTTCAATATTTTATCCGCACAGTGTCTCGATCTGTCAGTATCATTCACATCCACATACGTAGTAACTGTCCGCTCAATGTTTATGTCCAAATCTGCAAACAATACATTTCTGGTTCTGGTTCCATTGCTCTTTTGGCGCATTGACTGAACTGCACAATGAAGCTGGACATCTTTTCAGTTGATTTCTCGTTTGCGGGCCAGTAGCTGCCATTCTCACGTCCTCTCGTCCCTCCGAGTTAACTTCAGTTAACTCTGCGCCAACTCGTGTGCCGGCGCTTAGCGCCCCGGGGGCTTATATATGCTTGCAGGGGGCAGAGACAGATTAAAGGGAAAGGACTTCCCAACAGCAGTTTCAATGTCCACAGCAATGTCTACAGCAAATGCAAAGCTTTCCCCGCTAGTACCGCAGGTTAACTGTGCACCCACTCCCATGATGGCGCTTCGATCGCCAGGTGCTGGTATATGCTTGCATGGGGTGGAGACAGATTAAAGGGAAAGGACTTTCCAGCAGCAGTTTCAATGTCCACAGCAATGTCCACAGCAAATGCAAAAGCATTGTATTCACCAGAAATAGAGACTTACTTTGAAGAGCAAGTTAATACAAAGGTGGAACACCTATCAGTGTTAACTAAACACAAGTTTTGGGGAAATACTTGGGACAATTTTCCAGGAGACCCAGAGCCACGTCTTGTTCAGGAACAAAAACAGAAGTACCTAGACTGTTCTTTGAAGATGTTTTTGTTAACAGACCGGGACCTGAGGTAAAGAGAAGAACCAAAGAGAGAACTGGGCAGAGGTCAGAAATAGGCCATCTTGAGCCATACATATAGTGCAGGTAACTTATTGAGACTAATTATATTGTTTAGTTTTTAGTGTTAGGATTAGCATAGGATAGAATGGAGACACCCTGACAAGCACTTGTTTGTTATTTTCTTGAAGATACAGAATCTCATCATAGACATAGGACTAGGTCAGGTTTTCTTTGCGTTTCTATAATAAACACACTTGAAACATGTCTTCTCATCGCTCTCTTATGACTGACTTACCACACACAGTAGATTGAAAAACATTTATGGTATACATTTCATAATTGGGCAATTAATCGAGAACTACTACATATGATGAAGTTGTTGCATTCTAACTTGGTCAAAAGTGTGACTAGGAAATATTGATCAATTTTCTAGATCTGTATTTCACACACATCCGTACAGTACAAGGCTGTACATTAGTACCACTCTTAATGTATTTTCATGTATTGGATAAGCTATCAACTTTAACTACAGCTGAACTCCAACTGCCAAAATTAGCTAGGGTAGAGATACCTTTAAGTACATTTGGGATCATACTGTAATATGGTCTCAGAATACCTTAGGTCTCCAATGGTTGATTAATGTCTTAACTGCCTATTTGGATAGGGATAGGTTAACAACTGCATAAAAAATGAAATTCTGTCGTTAGATTTTTCAAAGATCTCATCATATTGCTATATCAATAATAAACTACTGGATGATTAGTCTGTTTATCCATATTTGTGTGTGGTCTTTGGTACTACATTGACTTGAAAAAGCACTTTGTGCACCTTAGCATTAAAGCCGTGGAAATTGAAATTCACATTTTGGTGGTTAATCTGGGGTCCCTTTCATTCAAATTTTAATGTGAAGTTCCTTTCCAGGGTAGCATATAGTGCCTCAGTGTGAGGATGGTTTGATAAAGAGAAATTGCAATCTCCTGAAGGGAGTCTTCTGAGAAAGCTATTTGGTATAAGGCAGGCACACAAGTGGCATAAATAGAACTGGAACCCTTGTTAATGGATTTGTATTAGTATATCTTAAAAGTGCATATTATATTTTGGCTCGATCTTAAGGAAGACATTGAGGACTCCTCTGCTATATGTTTCTCTAGGAACAAATATTATTTGCTCCAAATTGGAGAAAATCACAGTTTCTAATTTTAATGAGCAAGCCAGGAGGGTGATGTTAGAAATATTGGACAAAAGGCAACTTTTATATTTGAGCCTTTCAGATGAAATTATTGATTTAAGCACTGCACAGGCTAGTTTGGAATATATGATATGATATGGCATTTATAACGCACTTTTAGACAAGTGTTTCAAGGCACGAGTTGGCAAGGGAGGGGGAACAGAGGGAAAACAGAGACAGTGATCTTACTAGGCCAAGTGTCATTCAGATTGCGCAAGTGCACGGGAAGGGGGAAGAGGATCAGTGCGTAGTGGGAGAGGGTGGGGACAGTGCAGTACATAGAATAATAGAATAAATAAAAACAATAAGAGAAGTAGGGCCAGCTGGTGGCAAGTGCAAGGGTAAGTGCAGACATCAGGTGTCAAATGCAGGTGGGGGACTGTAGGGATACAGAAAACAGTCCCCAAGTGTGGGGGTTGCCAGGCAGGCAGTGCAGGTGTGTAACTGGCAGGGGAGGGGACCTGGGCCTGAGATCAAAGGGTGGCCAGGTAACCAGTACAGTTTCAGACAGGAATTCAGCAGGGGAGAGGAGGAGAGAAAGCAGAAGCAAAGAGGAAGGTTTTGAGGTGCTTCCAGAACCGAAGATGTTTCTCCTCAAGTTTAAGGGAGGTAGGGAGGCTGTTCCAGAGGGAGGCCCAAGCCGAAGAAAGAGATCTGCCACCAACTTGTTGCTTGGAGAAGCAACTGGCCCTGAGGGAGTTGGAAGCGGATGAGCGAAGAGCTCGAGAAGGAAGATATTTAGGAAGAGAGAGTTGAAGGTATTGAGGCCCCAGGCTCCAGAAGGCCTTGTGGACAATGCAGATGATTTGAACTTAATCCTCGCAGCCACTGGGAGCCAGTGAAGAAATGTCAGTCCTGGAGAGATACAATCCCTGGGCTTGAGGTCAAGGACAAGTCTCGCAGTCCTGTTCTGGATGAGTTGCAGAGGGCAGAGGGTAGAAGCAGGCAGATTTATAGAAAGACGCTTTTGCAGTAGTCCAGCCTAGAGAGATCTAGAGCTCTGGAGACATTGAGCTTCTGGAGGAAGGAAAGGAAAGGAAGAATACCTCTGAGAAGGTGCAGCTGGTAGTGTGACTTCTTAGAGACATCGGAGATGTAAGGAGAGAAGGAGAGTGTGGAGTTGAAGATGACCCTGAGGTTTTTATCTTCGCAGGTGGGTGCAGGAAGAGGGCCAAGAGAGGCCGGCCAGAGAGTGACAGGAAAGGAGGGAGCGGGTGTGCCGATGAGGAGAATCTCGGTCTTGCTGCCATTAAGGCAGAGATAATTGACGGCACACCACTCCTGGATAGCAGACCGACAGTCAGAGATGAGAGATGGAGAAGAGGTGGCCGAAGGTAGCCTGAAAATGATATTCAATATTCAAATTGAATATGGTAGTACTGGTACTACACAGCCTTGCATGTCCAATTACTTACCAGTTAAACATTGTAGGAGGTTTCTTTTGTTACATTATTTTCTCAAATTGATTTTATAGCAATTACGGAAACATTTGAAAAAAAGTGTCCACAGCAGAGAGATCAGAGCCCTGATCCCCACAAGAGATGTACTCTAGTTGTTGCGCAGGGCCGAGCAAGGGAAGCAAAGGGTACAGGTACAGTGAGTACTAGGAGGGTTCACCTGCCCAAACAAAAGAAAGGAACATTTTCCAACATCAAGTAGAAAATGGCGGCATTGCATTGAAGAGACACTTTTCCCATGCAAGAAAGGCAATGTGGCTGAACTGTATACACATGTAAGACTGGCCATTCAAAGCATGTAGAGGGATTGGAAGACTGCATTGTAACAAACTGAAGAACTTTTCAAACCATCCCTTGAGAAGCGATCCCTTTAACAGGGCCAAACAAAACGCAAAGTTACAGGATATTTGCTCTGGTTCAAATTTTTGTTCTGTTTTTTTCTAAGTCATAGGGACAGATATTATATAGAGTTTGGACGAAGGACTCTTTATTTTGGACATTTCATGAACACCATTCATTTTAGTTTGTTAGACAGGGAATTTCCCTCATAGCGGTAGAGCTACATAAGCACTTTTCTTAATATTTAAATCAACTACCTTGAACATGTTACATCTTAGCTTAACACCTTCTTCTGGTTCACCACACTCCAAAACAGAGACATCCGAGCCTCTGTATCCAATGTGCATCCTGGCATCTTCTGGACTGCCATTGCACATCAACTGACAACTGAAACTGGTGACCACCAAATTAACACAGCTCAAGTAGATGCTTCAAGACCTCAGCTACCTTCCATTTGAGCCTGTCTCAACACCAGCTTTCTGCTGGACCATCATGACTGCAGAATCCTCAACCAAACAAAATCCACAAAAACACAGAGAATCCTGGTTCGAAGCCATCAAAATCCCAAGGCATTTTCAAAGGTATTATTGACTAGTATCTGCTTCCCGGTCCATCGTTGGGCACTAGAGACTGGCTAGGTAATTTTAATCCCATTTGCAACCTCAAGAAATATCCTTATTGATCATTGTGGTCTTTGAATTGCCTGTTCTTCCTCTGTCTCTTACCCAGAGTGCTTCATGTATTGTATCTTTGCAAATTCTGTGTTCTTTCTACAAGGGTGGGTTGTTACAGTATTTTCTTTTCAATTATTAGTAGTGTGTTTGATTAAAGTACATATTATTATAGAAACTTGATGGAACATTCCTTAATTTTGGATGCTACACTTCAGTGTTTGGGTTGCTACTGAACCACATTGAGACTATAGACTTTCCGCTGCCCATGTTACCTCAAAAGACGAAGGAGGTATATCTCTTAACTGTGCCTGTTTTACCTTTATGATTGTTTTTTGCCCTTGGTTTGTATAAGTGTGAGGGCTGAGCATGCGCGTTGGCCTCTACATGCCAGAAATCAATTTGTCTCAAAGAGACCCAAACCCAGATAGGCTGATACACCAATTTTGAAAAGAGAAGAATTCACTAGAATATAATCTGACAATACCATTTCATCAATATGCTTAGGCCAGTATAACTGTAGCTTTCCATAGGCCACAGTATCAAAAAACAGATATTGCTTTATGGTTATTTTTTCCAATGAAATCAGTCTCCAACTGAAAACTGCTTGTTTACTTTAAAAAGGTGTTCCTGTGTTTATTCCAAAAAATAGTCGGTGCAAACTTTAGAATAATGTTGATGCTATACATGTCAGGTTTGATGGGCCTCGTCCTGAAGTAGGATCAATCTACAATCCAAATTGTCGACTTTGAACACTTCTGTAGCACATTTCGAAACCAATATGGGGTTTACTAATCTTTGTGATGATAGTTTCGGTGGCACTTCAAAAATTGTCACAGCAGTGCTTCTAAGTATGAATTAAAGATTACCAGATTGTTTGTGATTCCACACCAGACCTTCGACCACATTAGAAAACTGGATTAATAAGGTGAGTTGGTCAACAGGTTTATTATGTGGTAGTAGTGGTCGAAGTGTACGAAACAAAGTAGTGGAGCTATGTTCCCTGCCAGTCTACCCCACTCTCCACAACCCCCATCACTGCGCCCCCTCTCACACACAGTCCAAACCCCCAAAAAAAGCACACCTATTATTTAAGGGAATGTTCAGTGCAGTTCACTGAAGTGCAAGCTTCAACTTCTTCCTACACTTTTATTTTAAAACTAAACCGTTCCGGAACGGCTTCTTTTTAAAATAAAAGTATAGGAACAGTGAAACTGAAAAATAAAAAGTATAGGAGCACTGCTCCCGACCGCTCCTGCCCACTTCGACCTCTGTGTGGTAGAGATTTCTTAGTCAATTATGCTTTTAAAAGGAAACCTACATGTACAAATGTTACTTTGTCTATCTGCCCATTTCCATATGTGTACAATTGTATGCTGGAACTGTGTGGCTTAACAGCTGCTGACATGCAAATTACTGATGTTCAACAGAAAGTATACATATAGTGTCCATTTTTTGATGTTGGTAAGTTCAATTATGCACCCAATGGCCAGAAGGGTTATCTGGGTACAAACCCTTCAACACCTGTTTTTAAAACCCAGAACACTGTCAGAAAATGGGTCCATTTAGCCGATCACGGCAGAGTTATATTTACTAGAGCTCCTGAAGGTTTAAGAAAATCAATGTAATTCCCCCTAGCAGCTCGAAATCTGCAACATGTCCCCAAGCTGAAAAACGCAGAGCTAACCCACTAGTAGGTCAGTCTGCTCAAATCAGTGACATGACGTTGGAGAGTCATCTGTACTGTAATATCTTCTTCCCTGTGCAAGCATGAAATCCCTACTGAGCCATAGAAAGAATCTGGACAGTTGCATGTGCCATGCATGTCCCTTTTCCCCATCCATGATAACTATGTTGGGCTCTGGCTCTCCCAGGCAAACTGCAATCACCACAACACCACACGCTGCACAGTTAGTAGGTAAAACTTTCTCTGGGTAATCCTGGGACTCTGGTTGTCAGTACAGTATATTCTGTGGTGATTCAAGTGCATCCTTCAATCAATACGTTTGCCATCTTCCTTTTCTCAGTGGTATTGTGACATGTCTTCACCATCTTCATCCTGTCTTCCCAACCTGGGGTTCAAGCTGGGGACAGACCTTGAACAGTACTCCATCCAAACCAGATGGATGGTGTCCGACCATCACATGCTGTGATAGGAAGCTCAGGAAAAGAGTGTTCAAGGCTGGTATCCTTTTGCAGAATTCCTTACCACTAGGAGATAAAGTAGACTGGCGACCCATAGTGGCCAGTACATGGTCATCTAGAGTGTGGGTCAAAGTATCTTCTTGTGACTTCTGGGTCCAGTCTTTGCTTAGGGACCGCCATCAGCTGGTGTAGCCACTCTTTCCAAGCCTAAGACTAAAGAACATTGATCAATCTAGCTGGGAGTTGGTCTAGTTTTATATATAGCATTGAACTGAAAGGATACAATCCTACTCTACACCCTCTTGGTGGATCCACTATTGCCCTGGCTGAGTGAATTACCTCATAGCCCTTTGTGTTCTCTGTTTCACCACTCACTTGGGTAAAGAGCACTATCACTGTGTGTGTGGGGGCGATTGTCCCTCCACCATATGTCCCTTCTGAGTCACTGATCATCCTCTCTTCTGAATGATCACAGTACAGCAGCCCTTCTGAATCACCCCAATGGGCATGTAACATGCTCTGCTAAGTAAGGTTAAGCAATTCCTGTCCTTCACTGAGTTATCTCCAGTTCCTATGATGTTAACCATGGGAACCATGAAAGGCACTACCCACCTCTTGGAAATCTCAAGAGACTGTTCATAGCCGTATGTGATAGGTATTCATTTCTGGGACTTACCACATCCATCCCAGAATTCTTTCTATGGGAATTTACTACTAGATCAATGGCCTGCCTCTAATATGAGAGGCCAAGAAACTGTGTTCTCATTCCAATTGCTGCTAGCCCATCTAGATTCACAAATAGTCTCTATGAAACTGGGATTTGCACTCTCTTGTTCAACCATTCTTAGACCACAATTTTGTTCCAAGGTCGACAAACCTGCAGATATACTTGAGGGTAGCACTCTGTGGGCTGCTGTCCTGGCTCCCCTCAGAGAGGTCAAGGGTAGATTCCCTATACAGGGGCATAATGTCCCAACTGGATTAACCCAGTCTTTCTCCGGAATGGGGCTAGACATCATCTGACCCATCACACTCAGAGAGTCATTGTGTGTCTCTCAGCCAGTGATCACCGGGATGAGTTGAGACAATAGCCTCCATGTTTCTGGAAAATTACCCTGAGCCAAAAGGCATAATTGTCCTTCTTCCTTGACCACCTTCTCCACTTTAGAGGTGGCACCCTGGGTATGGATATTTATTTGTGGGCAAATCCCTGCCAGGACATCATGCTCTTATATTGTTTGGCTGAATCCGTCTGATCCGGGGACCCTGATGACTGCAACTGAGCAAGCACAGGTAGGATCCTCAGAAGTAGAAGTCCATCTGAAGGGGTCTCTTCAGGAGAGACTCCTATTTTGGTTAATGTCTGCTGTCTCAGCATTGAGGCCAAAAGAACAGCTGGTCTGTCCAGATTTCTGGTAGCCAAACTTGACCCATAAGAGACCCCTCTGAGGCTGGTGCAGGCATCTCCTGAGCTCTCTGTCGGCTCAAAGTCAAACAGCTTAGGGACCAATATGAGAGTAACATCCTCTAGTTCACTGCCCTCTCCACAGAGATGTCAAGAGTCAGTTCCCTCTGCAGGAGCAACATAGATCAATTGGGTGGAGCACAAGATTTGCACTCAGATTGTCCAGGGATCTCCCTAGATCATTGGAACCCTTTGAGGCAGAAGCCTTGAGATGCTCTGGTTGCAGGGGTACCTCGCCAACAGGACAAGATTCCTCTCCTTTCCACTCACCACATCCAGTGCTGTGCTGTCCCCCCACCAATGGACATTCTGTATGCACAGATCCATCATGACAGGCTGTTCTTTTGGGACATGGTGAAAGGCAGCCTGATCTGAGCCTCCTGTTGAAAGAAACTAAGTCAAAACAGGCGCACCCCCAAGGACTGAGGTTTGGTCTGCTTGGGCCAACTAAGGTTCCTCTCCTGTAAGAGTAGGGAGTTCTGAAGCTAATGGGTCTGCTCCCTCTGGAATTGGGAACTCGGTGGGGGGGGGGCTGGTTGTTGCAGTGCAACTGCATAGTCTCCTTGCCTTTCATCTGTACCCCTCAGTAGACATACGTACTCTAGGCCACTCTTTTCATTAGTGTGCAAAAAGAGTTCGTTTGGTCTGGACCTTCTGGGTTTTTGCAGCACAGACAAATCAGAAGAGCCCTTCCTCTCAGAAAGTAGCTTGGATGCACATAACTTTAGCAGACTGTCTGTAATTTTGCATCATACTTTTCCTCATTAAGCTGGCAGGGTTTGAATGCAGGCTTTATTTTTCACAAGGGGGCGTGTGCTAGCAAGCAAGCCTCCAAACAAACATAGTATTATTAGTCCTACAAAAAGGACATTTCTAATTAAGGTTCTATTAAACATAGAAAACATCAATAATATTAAAAATACAAGCATCTCACCACTGTAAAGGAATACAAAGTCTATGCAGACTTTGGAATGCAAAGGGGGTATGCTATGTCTAAAGAGACGGGTAGAAAACAAGTGGCTCTGTAACAGTGCTCAAGTATATGACTTTTAGAAATGTAATAGTGGGGTCTTAAATATCAATGCAGAACATAAAAGCATGCCAGGGGACAAAACCACTAAAGATACTTTTCAGTTGTTTTCTGTGTATGTGACAGTGTAGATCTAGTAGTATGGGAGCTTCAGGAGGCGCTGATTGGGTGGGTGAGCAAGTCGATTGAGTCCAATACACAGTGAGATTAATTAATTGGCAACTGCACTTGGCACACAGAAGCTTCGGACAGGAAAGGAATGTACATTTCTGTGTAACCTACAAACGGTTCAAGGTGGGAACCAGAGCTCAGAGATGGTCTTTTGTCCCTGGGTTGATGTGAGACACAGGCCAGGTTCTCAAAGGGTTAGTCCTTATTCTGCACGTCCCTGCTGGGAAGGTTGCCAAAGAGCACTTGCAGGGCTGCATCTCCTAGCATGCAGAGTCCTGGGTACTATGTTGTAGCATGCAAGCCTTATTGCAGCAGAAGGTCACCCCAAATATTCCCCCAGGGATGGGTGAGTGTAGGATCTTGCTCCCTCATTGGAGTCTTTAAGACATAATCCTTTGAACAAACTACCACAAAAAAGATCAGAGTAAAACTTTCTTCTTCTGATATTCAAAGCTAATTCAATTAAAGGGGTGGTCTCATCACTTATATAGGCAGTATGTCACAGCGAGTGGTCCATATCAAGCCTTATTTAAGGGTCCAAACCTTGCTTCTGTAATTATTTGCAGAAGGTTGGGAGGGGTATAGGCAAGGGAAAGAGGAGGTGTTAGTACAGATTGAGCTCAGCATTGGATAAAGATTCCACCATCTTGTTTTCTCTCCATATATGTTTTCTATCCTCACCCCTCCGCTTCCTTTAACACAAAGCACTTTGTGCATGATATAAGAAGGCAAACCACTTGTCTCAAGGACAGGGATTCATCCCCTAAAGCAGGAATGCTTTAGTCTCATCAACCGTGGACCTTTTCCTTTGAGAAAAAGGGTATCTCACTCCTTCCTTGATTCACTCTTTAACAGAAACCTGAGGAAGAATTCATTGGAACTCTGTTGAGAGAGTTGACTATCCCAAGCCCTGCGACGGTGAGGTGAATACTGAGAGTTTAAGGCAGAGGCAAGCTCTGCTCCTTACCCATATCCAGGGTACATTATGTGTGACCTGCTGCTGGAACAAGAGTTGCTTCTCTGCCAACCACACTGCTACATAGGACCCCATTGTGGTGAATGATGTGTGCACCAGCCTCCTGAGAAAAAGGACTACATTTGACCCTGAGACCACAGAGTGCGACTCACTGCACCGAAGAGCCAAGAAAGCCAGGATTCTTTTGTTTTCACTGATGAACCACTGCAAGTTGTGATTTGACCCCATTCGACTCTGTTTGAAACAACATGACCCTTTGGAGATGCCTTTGGCACCTCACCAGTCTGTGGGACACTATCTCATGCATCCTGATCCATTCACTTGCACACTGCACTAGCTGAGCGGGTCATTGTTTCAGCTCGAACTTGAAGTCCATTGGTGTACCCTCCACATTTTAATCGCCTTTTGAACTGCCAGCATCTTAGCTGCAGATATACATTGGCAGTCAAACTGACCGTGGTTGCCTCACCAAACAGCAACCATCAACCACCACATTGAACCGACCAACTTGAAATATGCATCTAATCACCAGCACCTGTACCATCAGACCAACTGTAGAACCGACCCTGGTGGTTCTCCCAATCTGCACTTCATCGAGCCACTCATTGAATCGATGTCACAGAACAGCGGATTCAGTCACCAACATTTTCGCTGCCAAACCAACTGTTGAACCGACCCTGGTGGACCTCACGATTTGCTCTTCTTTAAGCATTGATTGAAGCGCAAAAAACATTGGCTTAACCTCTGTTCCACACTGCTTCCCATCTGGAACATCTTGACTGTCACATTTGAGCCGAATCAAACTGCAGAAACGGCACCTAGAGTCCTGGTTCACCATTGTTGAACAACTAAGACCAGCGAAAGGTACTATTGACTAGAAACATACCCTTTGGTCCATCCTTAGGCCCTATAGTCTGGCTACGGCACCATTCATCCCTTTTCACGCTAGACCATATCCTTTTTTAAATCACTGTGAGTAATTTTTGCCCTTTTCACCCTGCATCATTACCCATAGTGCTGCATCTTTCTACCTTTGCATATTTGCTGTTCTTTCAACAGGGTTGAGTTGTGTACAGTGTTTCTTATTTAGTTATTATTACAGATGGTGTGTTTAATTAAATGTGTATATATTTTGATAAACACTCAATTGGACGTTCCTTTCATTTTGGACTGTTATATTGTGCTGCTTGGGTAGCTAATGGATCAAATTCCCAGCCCTCTTGAGATTACAGTTTTCCCCCTGGCCTTGTTACCTCCCTAGAGGAATGAGCTGTGTCTCTTAACTGTACCTGTTTCATCTTTGTGATTGGGATCACTGTTGCTTTGTAGAAGTGTACAAGTGAGTAGGCGGTTTAGCCACTACTCATCCTTGTACTACTGCGGGGCAGAAGTCATGTTGTCACAGTCAGATGTTGTGGCCTCATTGAAGCATTGAAGCAGTCAACATGCGCACTACAAATCCATGTGGTTCTAGCATTACTGCAAAGGCTATTCCACCATAATGAAAATGAACGAAGAACATGTACGACATCGGCCGCAAATATTCCATTTGTTATAGTCACTTAGTCCCCTTGGATCGATTTTTAAAGCAAGGGTGGCATAGAACGTCTGCTTGCCTTATTTTAATGTCTCGCTTTTAATCGCGTTTCTGAAGCTACTTATTTAATTCCCTGACACTAATTGCTAATTCAAAGCACATAGGCATAAACAAAGGGAGTTCTGCCCCTGAGCGTGACAGCTAGAACAACACAATCACTCCAGGATATGACATCAACAGAGTGGAGAAATAACCAGCAGACAGGGGAGCAGGGGAGGGAGGCGTGCTTCTTTCTCACCTTGATAGGAATCGAAGCAAAATACAACCCGGCTTCTACCCCAAAAAGAACAGTTCCTTAATGTGAAGTTTTAAGAAAGGTATGCCGAAAGAAAAACTTTGTAAACCTCACATTGCATTTAAACACATCTTGGTTTAATGTATACTGTTGTAGAACGGTGACAGCCAGTCTGACGTAAGGAAAACATGTGATGTAGGGGCAAGTACATGCACAACCCTCATAAATAACGGGAACGCGGGGAATCCCTGTCTCTTATATCCCGCTCAGCCAGTTTGAAGGACACCATATAGTAGATGACACAAAGAGAAGATACCATACTCTTTGCTACATTCAAATAGTCAGGCTGATTTTACTGAACAGCTTTTTTTATTGACTAAAGTCACCGTATGTCAACTGTTTTTGTAATCGGCTGCTTGTGTGCGTGTTTGTCAGTTTGTTTAAAGAGACGTAGCACACTTTTGTTTAATCAAATGGGAGATATTTTTTTTTTCAAAGAGGAAATTGATTATTGTGAAACGTTTTTGATGAGCAATTATGGGGCACACCCCATTAGAGAGAGGGCGAGAGGAAAAGAGGGGAAGATTGAGAGAGAAAGTAAGTCTGTGTGTGCATGCATGTGGGTGTACGTGTGTGTGTGTGTCTGTGTGAGTGAGAAGCCTCTGGAGGTGTCGGTAAATTGTGCTTCCTGTGAACTATTGCCATAGCTGATTTTTGGGGGCAGCATGGAGAGGAGAGCACAAGACAAAGGGTGAAAGAAAGGCCTTTTCACATATGCTTTACTGGAAAATAGAGCCCCGATGACAGATACATGAATGGTGCTAGCGCATGCAACACAATAATACAATAATACATGCAATGCTTTGCGCAAACCCTCAATGTTTTCTGTGGGTGGCTCCACCCATGCCAATAAGGATCATTTGCTTGGGACAGGGACGATCCACAGCTCCCATCAGAGCAGCATCGATAGCCATCTCCTGCCTCCCTACCCCTCCTATAAGGACAGTCAACTCCATGGCTGTGGTGGGACGGCAGCTTTGAAGGATATTTGGATGGATCAGAGTTGCAAGATATCCGAAGAAAAAATAAAGTAGCCCTTTTATTGAATGGGCAGGAATGGAGGTTAGGCAAATACTCCTGATATGACCCACTGAAAATAACATAGAGATCACTTACAAATACCGAAAGCCGTGCAAAGGCTGTTGAAGAGGTTGAGCTCAAATATTTGAGGCACTGACACTGATTTCATAGGAGTTTACAAGTACCAGGTGAGTCCATCATGACTTTCTAACAGCAGAGTTAGAATTGATGATAATAACATGTCATGATAAAATACCGAATTTTGGTGGGATGCAATTGAAAAACATGCAGTTGAACCTGTTTCAGAGCAAAAAGCGAACCCTTGAAGAGATTCTTTTCACTGGCCCAGATCATGGAGGAAGCATCCATACAGAGCCGGAAAGGTAGACAGGACAGCCCCCCAAAAAAACGACCTTGCAGCTACCACACAGGAGAAGTTCCTAAAGGCTTGAAAAGGCCAAGGAATCAGACCAATTAACAGAACACACATAGTGTTATATTGATGCAGCAGTCACTTGCACATGGAGAGCAACAAGGAATGCCAAGAAAGTGGTAAGAAGTCCACCACGTGTCAGAAGATGGGCCCGTAACCAAAGCCTGCAATGGAAGGGCCTGTAAACAAGTATAGGAAGACTTAGACAAAGAAAATGTATCTGACTAAAACAAAGTCTCTCCAGAACAGGAAGTATTTAGTGTGTTAGAGCAACCCAAACCAAACCATACTGAGACATCCGAGTGAATGGGAAAAACACCAGGTGTTGGATTCTGGTGTCAACCTTTGTATCAAATGCCAGGCAATCATTTGGAATTTGGTGGTAGGAGGGAACTGCAAAGGGTGAAAAAGAAGCTTCATAGGAATTCCTGTGATGCACCAGACTCAGACATACAAGCTTGTGAACCATGGAAAAAGTGTATATATCGGACAAAACACCCAATACTGGGTTGGCTTCTTTATAAAACATGACCCCAAACAAGCACGTAATGGGAGTCAATATAGTGAATCTTAAGGAGAAACCAGAAAACATTTTATGTCCTTTATTGGGGTGCTTAAAGGATATGCTCATAAAATCAGATCAGTGAAGTAAAAGTTACCACCCTTCCTTAATAAATCCAAGCTACATATAGTCAGCCTAAGATGACTGTGGTTTAGCAATTATATGCAGAGGGTACAAGTAAATAGCCCGATAAATGCATGATATGTTGGTAAACTGCAGTTCAACAAAAATACATCCAAAGGCATATATAGTCAATCAACTGTGACTGTAGTTAAACAGTAATATCCAAAGGACATATGTGTTCAGCCTAGTTAAACAGTACTGTCCAACAAATATCATGTATTTGGCAGGCTATATACATGTGCCCTTTGTATATAATTGCTGAACCAGTCATTTTAGACTGACTATGTGTACCTTGGATTTATTTTGCTGAACCACAATTGACTAACATATCATGTATACATTAGGAGATATGTCAGATGAATTGTTTTGTAATTCAAAGGATTAATTATTTTGTCCAAAACATTTTCCAATACTTGGAAAATCATGAGTACATGATCTTACATTTTTGGAACGAGGCACCCAGTGAGACCCTGTGTGTTTGTGTTTTTATTATCTTCTAATGGTGTGCCAGGGAAACACATCCAACTGCCTCAAGTGTGACTCGCAATTACTCTCACAAATAGCTCTTAGCCGTGCAGCACACTGGGTAATTCCCACCGTTTTAGATTATTCTATCAAAGGCTGATGACCTTAACTTTAAAAGGAATGAGGAATGTAAAATACTTCCGAAATGATATCCTAATTTAACGTGAGAGTCACCATAATTAGGCCATTGTAAAAGTCCTGCAAATTCTAGTGAAATGTGTGGTCCACTTAAACTGAGAAAAGTTCAAGTTCCTAAAAAAAAAAACTGCTAGCCTTGCAGGAATACTCATTTTAGAAGAGCACGTGAAGCCTAAAAACAGCTCGCTGAGGAGCATACAAGAGGCCTCAAAATCCCTGAACAACAAACTCTTTGAGGCATTCAGGTGACTCGCGGAATGATGTTATGTAAAGACTGTTGAGGAATTGCGCAAAAACGTTGTTCCTGATGGCTCCATTGAGGAAATTTGCTTAATTCGATTAGGCCTAACCAGGAACAAGACTGAGATTGCAATGCCACTCTTTTTGGGTTCCTTAAACATGGAATTTGAGGAGGAACCCATGGTAGATGCAAGTGTGAAAGGTGTATACACATATGCAAAAACACAGGCAAGTGATGAGCAACGTGGTCCTCATTGTTCGAAGAACTGCAACACTAATGCGACATTGCGACAGGTAGATGCTTGCTCACACATGGGCACATTTTCATTTCAGGACAAACAAGTGTGGTAAAGATTTCAGATTATGGTCTAATCAGAAATGAAGGGTGGATATCTTAAGTCTTAGAAACTCATGAAACAATGCACAAAGTTTGATTAGCCTCCAACATCCAATAATTCAAGTACATCATTGTTAGGCAGAATCATGTGCAGTACCCTTTGCGAACACTACACACAATTAAGACTACAAGTGTAAGTACAATTTCACCTTTGGTACAAGCCTGTACTACACAGTAAAGTGGTAGCGATGGCTGAGCAGCCAGACTTATGTCAAGAGTAAAGTGAGCAGTAGAACAAGTTACACAAAGGACCAACAATTACAGTGATTCAAACAAACACTCAAGGTTTCTTGGTAAAAGAATATACATGTATTTACACAGTCAGTTTGAAAACATTACACTAGCAAGAGTAGCTCAATGGGCCTCATTACGAGTTTGGAGGTAGCCATGCCGCTATTTGCGGCATGGTAGCCTCCAAACTCGGGTCCAGGCTCCTTGAATGAGGAATTACCCTGCCATTCCAACCTTGGAGGACCCGGTAATTCCTCATTCAAATTACCCAACCACTTTCCTATTTGAGCCCCCATAGGGCGCAATGGGAATGGGGAGGGAGCTAACAATGGGCCCGTTAATAATGGGCCCGTTATTAGCTCCCTGGTCCTTTAGCGGCTCCCACTAAGGGCGCCTGGTAAAAACAGCCGCCCTAAGCGGGACCCGCTAAAGGACCTCGTAATGCGGTGGTAAGGGGTTAACGGCACCCTTACTGGTGCCGTTAACCCCTTACTGCCAGCCTCAGAATGAGGCCCAATATCACACACTAATAAAACACCAATACACAACCAATAAGTAAATGAACAAGTTTAGCTCCCCTGAAGTGGGAGCAAAATGGCACTTCAGATACTTTAAAAATGGGTAAAAAGACAAAGTTATAAGAATAGACAGCACAAATACTTGCATAGGCAGGGAAAAGGGTTTCAGTAAACTACAACGTGCAATTCAGTTAATAGGCCTGGGCCAAAGTCAATAGTTCAAAGTCTTTCTATAGGATAGCACAGATCTGGTAGTAAATGGTTAAGGGCCTCATTACGAATCAGGCGTTAAGGGGTTAACGGCGCCGTAAACGGCGCCGACCCTTAACGCCTGATTCCGAGGTCCCTTTGCGCCATGGTGAGTTTAACGCCTGCTTTTTGCAGGCGTTAAAATCCATGGCGCTAGGGGACCATGGTGCTAATTACGCCACCGTAATTTACGGTGGCGTAATTAGCGCCTTCCCCACTCCCATTATGCCCTATGGGGCAAAAATGGGAATGGGGAAGGGTAAAATGGGAAATGGGGATTTACCGCCCCACTCACCTTGGAATGGGGCGGTAAATCCGCCATCCACCATGGTGTAAACGTAGTTTACACCATGGTGGGAAGGATACGACCCAGGCGGTAACTTACCGCCTGGGTCGTAATGAGGCCCTAAGTCTTTGCGACAGAGTTTAGATGAATATTGCTAGGCGAAAAGTTTGACAAATGTTCAGGGAAGGACAAGCCTTCGAAGTTGATAAAGTTTCCATGAACTTTCACAAGAGCCGAAAAGATTTCCAGACCGCGTTTGCACAGTACCTTTGTATTGAAGAAGAGCTGTAGCTGAGGCAGTTGTTCCTGGCAGTTCGAGCAGATCTTGCTGTTCCTGAACTTCAGTCATGGTGATAAGAAGAAGGAAGTCGGGAGGGTCCTGCACTGCCCAGGGATGAGGCCCAAAGGTTACCAAGATGTTGGTTTAAAGTGTGAGTGCCTTAAAGTCCACAAGCTGATTTCCTTCCCTCTAGCTATCCGGTTTTCAACAGCACACTGTAGAAAATTCGACCAGATGGGGACGGTGTAAGGTAGAGGGAATTTAACACTTGTGTGAGAAATCTCCCTAACACTCGTCCCCCCTTACTAAGGGACAGGAGGATCTAATCCCCACCAGGATAGATCTCCTGTTGCAAGTCGGT
Organism: Ambystoma mexicanum; assembly: GCF_040938575.1. Classification (NCBI taxonomy): domain Eukaryota; kingdom Metazoa; phylum Chordata; class Amphibia; order Caudata; family Ambystomatidae; genus Ambystoma; species Ambystoma mexicanum. Next base: position 1,076,425,082 of record NC_090935.1, on the reverse strand, counting down.
TAAATGGCCTGCTGAGTACACCAGCAACCTTTTGTAACCCTTGCTATAAAACATTCTATCAGTGGTTTTCCTTGGTAAGCTATAAGACCTACAAACCTGTTGTGGTACATCTCTCTTTTTTAAGGCATAGAGGATTTGATCTCAAAGTCCCTCAGAAGTTGTAACAACCTCTGAACCTACAATAGGCTTTTTCAAGGGGTCCTTAAAAAAGGAATCCCTTAGATCTAGAGGGGCCTCCATGGTTCCTCACCACATCTCTCACAAGAGCAGGTTGGGTCTCATGTATCTTGGTTGGAGGGGCTGTGTTAAAGCAAGGTGCATGCTGCCACTTCCTCTGAGGTCTGACCTTACCTATTTTAGAAGTTTTCCTCCTAATACTAGGATTTACATTGAGTCTTCAGTAGAGGTTCCAACAGTCTTAAGGTGTTAGACCTATTTTTCCTGGTTTTCCACCAGCTTTGAGAATTACCAGTTCTCACAGGCCTAGAGAGGGGTTCAATTTGTCTATCCACCTCTTCCTCAGAAGCAGGGGGGTCAAAGACTTTACAATCGGATGGGCAATGATGGAGCTTGGTTGGGGCTCCCAATTCCCTACTATACTTGCCTCAGATTTGCCTGGGTTAGAGGTCAACCTATTAACACCAGGGCTTGTAGTTGGGTTCTCTGTAGAGGTTCCCACAGGCTCAGAATGGTCTCACCTGGTTTCCTCTCTAGCCAATTTGGTTAGGTTCTGTTTTCTCTCACTGGATGGCCTGGGTGTACTGGATACTACTCCTAGAGTTTTTAAATCATACCCCAACAGAAAACTCCCAGGCACCTCATTCTGGACACTGACAGGAATCCTCACTGTCATATTATTAAACTGAATGAGAGCTGGTAGAATTGGAACCAACTGGACAGGGCCTCCAGAGAATTTAGTGGGACCTTTGGGTGCCTTAGCAACATCCCCAGGCTTGAAAAAGCTTTCATCCACTACTGTTCTGCTGGCCCCAGTGTCTCTCCTGGCAGGAGTATCCTGGCCATTGACAAGAACACTGTCCATATAATACCCTCTAGTGTTTTCTGGAATGGAGTTGTACACATCCATATTCTGTTTCTTACCCAGACCCATGCACTCTAAGGATACAGTGGCCTGAAGACCGAAGGGTGCTTCAGCAAATAGTTGAAAGTGGGCACCAGCCATTTGTACTTCTTCCTCTGGGGAAAAGGCTAAGGAGGCAGTGCTGATCCCTGCAGGTTTACCCTTGCATCTGGGATCTCCTTTCACATGGTCAGTTCACCCCCGGACATGGCATTTAACAAATGCCTTCTGGAATGGGGGTTTCTGCTGACCTCCCTCTGGTTGGGCACCAGAGGATTCACTAGCCCTATTTGGTTTCCCATGGGGCTTACCCTGGTAATGTTTGAGGGCCTCTTCTGGTTGGATGGATTTAGATTTATCTGTGTTCTCACCTTTGTGCTGCTTCCCCCCATCCTTTTTGGGAGTTGCCTCAGAATCCTTTTGAGTGGCCCTGTTGGCTACCCATGAGTCAGCTGCTCAAGCTAACTTTTTTGGATCTAATTCCTTAGAGTCAGCCAAGTGCTGTCTCAGCTCAGGAGAGCAGGCATCAAAAATGGTTTCCAACATAAACAGATTTCTCATACCTTCATAAGTGTTAACTCTGTAATCCTTAACCCAACCACCTAAGTTTTTCAAACATTCGTACACCCAGGTAGCCCAAGGGGTATCATCATGCTTTTTGAGGGCACTAACCCTTTTCAGATACTGAGAAGGGGTCGTCCCAAATCTAACTATCAAAGCTAGCTTCACGGTTTCATACTCCTTTCTGTCTTTATCCCCCAACTCCATCACCACATCAGTTGCAACAGGCAGTAGCCTAGAAAAAAGCCAAGGAATCAGTTGATTCCCTGTAATGTCTTGAATCCCATGGTTATATTCAAAAGCAGCCAACAAATCCAAAATATCAAGCTTAACCTCATACATACCTACTGCATCTTTGGGCATGCAAGGCCTCTTAGGACTGGAAGACCTAGAAGACTCTGGGAGAGAACCAGTTTCAAGAGACAACATTTTCATTTCAAGTGCATGGTTCAAGTCCATTTCTCTGAGTGTAAGTTCTTGATGTTTGCTTTCAGTTTGACCAAGGATGCTTTTAAACTCTAACTCAAGTCTCGTTTGTTCTAAAGAGACACATTCAGGATTTAATGTTGGACCTGATGGGGTCCCTGTGGTCAAAGGTTGAGGCCTATGAGCAGGTAGAGGTAAGACAGGGCCTACATTATGAAACTCTTCTGCCTCATCTAACTCATCCATAACATTAGAGCTGGGCTCTAACATATTATCATCCTCATCAACATTTTCCACATTTGCCGCAGAGGTGGGGGTTTCAGACCCACTCCTCAGACTTTGGTATTCTAACAACTTTTCCATCAAATCAACATTCTTGCCTTTTACAGTGAGATTCCTAGCTTTACACATATCTCTCAATTGATCAACTGTTAAAGTGGCTAGGGTCTCCTATCTGTAGCTTTCCATATCAGTCATGATAAAACAATTGTTTCTCTAGTGTTGCTTAGCCTTGTGGGGATTATTTGAACAAAGGCAAAAGTAGCACTCTAAATGTAACACTTATAATTTATCCTCACCACTGTACACCAGTGTTAGAAACATGTGCACTACCCTTTTTTGCTTTCTTGGAAGGAACTTGGGGTTGGTCACCCTAAGTTACGTGGGGGCAACCAGATATGGACTCCCTGCTCACTGTGCTCAGAGAGGCACAGCTTCACCTCACTGATGAGGCCCAACAAGGCTGAAACACGTGTATGGGGTTGCTGTTGGTACTCTTGTTCAGAGAGGAATTGCCATAGCATTTCAGTGCTGGACTGCCCATGTGGGTGGGACAAAGACTGATATGCAAATGGATATTTCCCATCTGTGAAAGGTACAGTGAGCAAAAAGCAGATGGCTTCAAACTCTCAAAGTGTTTAATAACCACTGAACAGGTTATCATGCCGTGTTCTTTCGAGAGAGGGGTGCCTGCTACCTTTTTTGCCCCTTTGGGAACACTACACACAATTAAGACTACAAGTGTAAGTACAGTTTCATCTTTGGTACAAGCCTGTACTACACAGTAAAGTGGTAGCGATGGCTGAGCAGCCAGACCTATGTCAAGAGTAAAGTGAGCAGTAGAACAAGTTACCCAAAGGACCAACAATTACAGTGATTCAAACAAACACTTACTAAAGGTTTCTTGGTAGAAGAATAGACATTTATTTACACCGTCAGTTTGAAAATATTACACTAGCAAGAGCAGCTCAATATTACACACTAATAAAGCACCAATACATAACCCATAAGTAAATGAACAAGTTTAGCTCCCCCAAAGTGGGAGCAAAATGGCCCTTCAGATACTTTAAAAAGTGGTAAAAAGACAAGGTTATCAGAATAGACAGCACAAATACTTGCATAGGCAGGGCAAAGGGTTTTAGTAAACTACAACCAGCCATTCAGTTCATAGGCCTGGGCCAAAGTAAATGGTTCAGAGTCTTTGTATAGGATAGCGCAGTTCTGGTAGTAAACGGTTAAGTCTTTGCCACAGAGTTTAGGAGGATTTGGCTAGGTGAAAAGTTTGACAAATGGTTAGGGAAGGACAAGCCTTCTAGGTTGAGAACGTTTCCACAAACTTTCGCAATGGCCGAAAAGATTTCCGGGCCGCTTTTGCACATTACCTTTGTATTGAAGAAGAGCTGTAGCTGAGGCAGTTGTTCCTGGCAGTTCGAGCAGATCTCGCTGTTCCTGAGCTTCAGTCATGGGGACAAGAAGGAGGACGTTGAGAGGTTCCTGCACTTGCCAGGTATGAGGCCAAAAGTTTAGCAAGACGTTGGTTTAAGGTGTGAGTGCCTTAAAGTCCACGAGCTGGTTTCCTTCCCTCTGGCTATCCGGTTTTCAACAACACTTTGTTGAAAATTCAACCAGATGGGGACGGTGTCCAGGTGGCTTGCGAGTTGGTTGTTCCCACCAAACTCAAGGGAAGAACTTAACCTTCTCTGTTGATGGAGTTTGAGGCAATTCGGACCTGCAGCAGGTCTTCACTGGTCGTGCAGGAGTTGTAGCAGTCTTCTTTCTTCATCTCGTCTTCGGTTCTTTCGTTCCAGTGGTCGACTCTGCTTTCCAACTCCCAGAGACCTGCTTTTAAACAGTTTTCCCCCATTCTTTCCAGCCTGGCTGTCACTCACACATCAGGGTGGCTGTCCTTGCTGGGCAGCCAGCCGGCCAATCATGCCAGACTGAATTCGGGTCTCTTAGGAGATTTGTCACAAAACAAGGGGCACTGAAAATACAGTATACAGGGTGATGCAAAAAGGAGGGCAACACATAACTGAGTGTGATTCTTAAAAATTCGGTGAGGATTCCTTCTACTAGAAGGTCTCAGAAACACAGTGACCAGGGAGTTACAGGGTAACTATTGAAGATAGAAGGATAGATAGAATAACTCACTATACCCGCCTAGTCCCAAGGGGAAGATTCCCTATAAAGCGCTGATGGGCCACTTATCTAAAAGGGACATGAAAAGAGGATAAAGAGAAATCATTTTTGTAGAAAAAATAACAAAGAATTGTTATACTCCTGTCTGTCCCAGGTCACTGGTATCCTAATGGGTAGATATGGGCGAATGAGTGTTAAAAGAGATAACATCTAAGGCAAAAGAGTCAACCTTATACTTTGGGTACATAATGTTTTAATATCCTGTAGACAGGCTGCACAGCTCGAAATTAAGAACTAATGGCTTGAGCCTCAGACGGAGTGCTAAGAAAGGAATATAACAGGCACTCCTTGTCTGCGTGAGCTTTTTAGATGAAGACAAACAAATAACGACCCACAACATCCATCTGAAAAATGTATTAGACAGAGTGTGGGAAAGTTAAAAAACACACAAAGGTTGTTCACGGTGTAGGTAGGTTTGGTTTTTGTCTCCACCATGTCACAACCACTGTCTACCGGTTTCAGTGGTATAAACTTTAGTGAGACCACTTTCTTCAGGACAGTCTTTTAAAAAACACTGGTAATGTCAAGCAATAGATCACCAGTCTTGCCACAGGGTGTATACTTTACCCCGCTTCTTATTGCCATACACAGGGAAGTTCAACGGACAAAGATAATCCATAGTCACTCCTCAATCACTGCTCCAGGCTCAATTGTTTAGAGAATACAGTTCAGATTATGTATCTCTGTATGGTTCAGTGAGGGTGAGAGACGTCCATATAATACATATTTAGCTCAAATGGTGAGAAACAGCTCAACTGGTAGAAAAAAACACACAAACAAGGCTACCAACATATAAGTTCTTATTCTATCTTATATGTAGACAGAAGTGTCACAAGTAGAACAGATGTAATAGTGTACTGACCTTCCATATGCCATGTGTCAGGTTAGATGGCAAAATCTGGGGAAAGACCGGACTGCTGTCTGGGTGCGTTCAGTGTCAACCTCACGGTATTGTTACTGTGAAGACAAGGAGTAGAGTCACTATAGAGATGGCATGGGTAGGTGTAGATCGCCGCCATCTTTAAACATAATTATATGTCCAGGGTAAGGATACTCAAATGGATATCTCAAAAGTCTATGGGCTTCATTACATGGTAGGCGGTAAGGGTTAATGGTCACCGGTAAGGGTACCGGTGACCGTTAACCCTTACCGCCTCATTACGAGGTCCCTTTGCGGGTTGGTACTTTAACGCCTGCTTTTAGCAGGCGTTAAAAAACGAACCTGCAAAAGGACCTTGGTGCTAATTACGGTACCGCAATTTGCGGTACCGTAATTAGCGCCCTCCCCATTCCCATTATGCCCTATGGGGGCAAACATGGGAATGGGGAAGGGCCTTGGTGAATGGGGAATTACCGCCCCCGCTCACCTTGGAGTAGGGCGGTAATTCCGCCATCCACCAAGGCGGACACAGTAAAATACTGGCAGCAACCATGGCGCTAATAGCGCCATGGTTACCGCCTACCGTGTAATGAGGCCCTATATGTATTGGCGTGTGTCTATGGTCTCCTAAGGGGGATGCCTACATATAAGATCAAGCACAGTAAAAGTCAGCGTAAAAGCTCCAAGCTAAAACTTGCTGGTGCCCATGTTTGTGCCATTCTGACCCTTATAACAATAATACTCAGTCCTGATGGAATCAGGTGGTGTCTTGAAGAGTTAAATAGTAAAGTCCAATGCAACGGTGCCAACGTTAACGGCCCATTACATCTTTTATAGTGACTATTTACATCTTATAATACATAGTAGATATGTTGGAAAACACCTACTTATGTTTCTGAGCGGCCGCAAGAAACGGCAGAGATGTGTACTTAAAAAGGGGGCAGACGCTGCACACTTGTTCTAACGGTGCCGCGGCAGGTACTTACTTGCTTGCTAGGGTGAAAACATCCCTCATGGTGTCAGGAGTCGTGTGCGCAGGTTTTCGGATATCAGATATGCATCAGCAAACATCCCCAGTGAATCACGTGTACCAGTCACGTGTTGCGTATGACATACGCGCTAACGTTCTGTCTGAAAGGGAAAGGGAAATGCTGTCTGAACTCATTCTGCCTAATGGGTCCATGGTAGGCCATGCAGGTCAGGCAATACAGTTAAACCACATGAATGCCACAAAAGTGATGGAAATCTTCAGGCTAGCATAAAAATACGATACACCTTTCACATAGAAATATTAGTGGGAAGGACATCTGTACAGAAAATATTTTGTTGTGAATATTTTAAATATGTTTTAATATATTTAAGGTAGTCTCATGTTACTACATATGCTTATGAGGTCAGGTTGAAAAGCACACACACTGTTAAGGAACTTTGCTATGCCAAATTGCGAAGTTGATTATTTATTGTCTCATGTGTCGGTGGATTTTAGTAGATGTTATGCATTGGCCCCATGTGTAAAGGTAGGGTACCCTCTCAGATGAAGTCTGTCTTGTATATCAGGCGAGGTGGGGGATTTTATTCTATAACTGACAGAGCTTGCCACGGGATGGTCTCGTTAAGTCCCCGATGATCTGTTTTAAGGCGGAAAATCCAATTCTGCTCACATTTCAACAGCATGCTAGCAACGTCTCCTCCTCTCCTTTGGCATTTTACCCTTTCCACAATATTCCATTTTATGTCCTGTGTTGTATGTCTTTCTTGTAGGAAATGTTCCACGAGAGGGGCATTTTCTCATTTTGTCCTTATACAAGACATGTGTTCTTGTATTTGTTTTTTTACTGGTCTGCTGGTCATCCCTCTATAGATGAAGTTGCAGGGGCATTTAATCATGTATATAACGTTTGCCATATTGCAATTTGTTAACGAGTTTTGTCTCCATACTGTATGTAGGCCCAAATACAAAATGTTGGTACGTGTGGTGAAGGTACACACATTACAATGCCCACAGGGGGAGTGTCCAACTGTGGGCCTAGTGTCCCATATTGTGGTTTGTTGCATGCTGTCACTCGGTTCTTGATAGGAGTGAACTAGGGTGTCTCGAATGTTCTTCCTTTTTCTTATTGCAAACCTAGGTCATGGGAGATTGACAGCCCCCACGTTCAAGATCGGCCATAGTTTGAGGATTCCCTTTTGAGCATATTGATTTTAGTGGAGTATCCAGAAACTGCAGTGATGGTTTTCTGTCCTTCTGGTCCTTTTTTTTGTTGTAAGGTTGTGATGCTGGAAATGCATCGGAGGGACAGAGCCTCCGTATCCTTGTCCTTTACTGCTTTTTACCATGTGTTCTGTCATGTTTTCTGTGCAGGAGTTCATGTGGGACTCCTGGCGGTGCAGCTCTCTCCTTTGGTTTTGGTGAACAGACCCATGGGATATCCTAATGGCACCCATGGGTAGGGGTACAACCTTGTGCCCCTAGTGTATGTTTTTGGGCACCTTTGTGTGGCCCACGGAGAAGGGTACGGGCTGGTGGCAGCTCTGTGCTGAATTGACTGGTGCCCTGGGCGTCCTCCATTTTGGGATGCCCAGGCCCTGTCATTGGAATCGGTAGATTCATGATGGAGACAAGATGGCTCCCGTGGCCTCTTGCCTTTCATCGCCTGTTGCTTTGATCTTCCCGAAGTCCCCGGAAGCCCTGACTCTGTCCCATCCCCCTGACTGGCCGTTGGGTGGAAGTTCCATATATGGTAGTGTGGGGAAGTACTGACCAGACTGGCTGTAGCCTTCCCAACAACCGTATGTTGTGGGTACGCCTGTGGGTGGGACCTGGGTGAATGGAGTGTATGACGAATATGCATTCTATGTTGTGGGTGTCTAGTATCTGGTGTTTGCCACAATGACTGAGACAGCCCTGCCCGAAACTGGTATGAATGCAGTGTGGAGTGTTGAATGGCATGGTACTTGTCCCAATACACATAACTTGTTGTGAGTGTCTGGAGAGAAGTGAATGGCCTGAATGCACTGTGTGCCTGATTGGCTACCTGCCTGCATGAATGCCCTTATCCTTGATTGGATACTTGAGTATGACCCAGCGGAATGAATGGGAGATCAACAGTATATCTAGGGACCTCTTGCTGCTAGGAATTGTGTTCAGAAGCTGAAGTCCACTACGACGAGTAACTGGAGTAACTGAAGCTTTACCTTGAAGCCCTGCTGGATGAGAAGAATTGCTGTTGCTCTCCGCCACAATCTGAAAGCTGCTGTGTCTCCAAGGACTGACCCAGAGAGGACCTGGTAAGGCACACTCTTCCCGAGCTAAGAGGGACCATCGTGCACCAGCTGATCTTTGCCAAAGCACCCTGGTAGATAGACCTTCGACAGGCTGCCGACCTGAGATGGGGACTGCTGCGGAATCCCAAGGAGAAGCGCCCGTACTTTTGTCTGCCACTGTCGACGACTGCTGTCGCCGACTGGAGCCACAGCGCTCCCGTTTGCCTAAGAACTTTCGAATCCAAGGAGGCTCTCATCCACATCGTGGCTGCTGTATCCTGCTGGAGAAGGCCTGACCATCGACACGCCGAGGAGCATCCGCCGGTGGGTTTCCCGTCACCCAAAGACCACAGAGACGCTGACGACTCAACGTCATTGCTTGGCCACAGTTCTTCAAACTCTTTGCGGTCCAGAACTATCGACACTGAGGTGCCCCGCATACCTCTTCCTTGCAGGACGTTTACGCTTCCCCGTCAATGAGCACGACTAGGAACGAAGCTGCCACTTCACCATCGTAGCTCATCCTGTTCTCCGTTGGAAGTTCGACGACCCGTGACTCCTGCCTTAAAGGGAGGGCACTCAAGAGGGGCCTTCAATTCCCCAACGAGGAATGCTACAACGCCAGGTACTTTGGGGTTGCAGAACTATTGGGAAGTCTAGTGTGAACAATATATGGAATGGGCTTGTATCTTTATTCTACAGGTTGCCCAGGTGGTGGGATCTACACACAGAGCTGTGTTTAACGGCGGTGATCAGTATTCTGCCAATTGTTCAACCATCTTGCTTTCCTTCCTCTCTCTACTGCTGGTTTCCTCTTTATTGATCTTTGTGACATTTTGACAGTATAGTTGATGCACTTTATTGAGATCTGATAATATTTGTGGTACCACTGCAGAACTGTATCTATTTACCATTGTTGATTTTCTGAGCACAAATTGTGTTATTGTGATAGTGTACATAACCTTGAATATTAATTATATAAAGACTGTGTTTTAACCGATACAGTGTGCGGACATTCCTTTGTGGGTGCTTGGGGACTACACTGTACTTAAGAACCAGCCTGCATCACCTTCCTGGGATGCTAGGCCTTGATTGCTCGACTACGTTACCAATAATAGAGAATCTTGGCTGGGGTCCTCTGTGCCTCTCCTCTACCGTATAGAGATCTGAAGTACAGACACCCCCCTCCGGTCCTTTACAAAGGTGATATCTCATGGGATATTCCTGGCATATTTTCTTGCTTACCTGATTAACTTGTTCGGGTATCCTCTCTCAAGTAGACGTTCTTTGAGTATTTGTGATTGGGTGCCATATTCCTGTAATCTAGAGCAGTTTCTCCTGTACTGTAAAAATTGTCCAAAATGCAATGTTGCGGAGAGTTTTGGGGTCGAAACTTGAGTATTTCACGAGTGAGTTACAGTCTGTGGGTTTTCTGAATACTGTCGTATTGTATTGTCTGTTTGGGGTGTAGTGGGTATATTTCAGGTATCTATTTCTAGAATTCAACCACACCATAAATTTGTCAAGGGTGATTGAGTCGCCTGTGAACATTGTAAAAATATCATCAATATACCGAGTCCATACTGTGATCTTAGTCAGAAATGGATTGGTAACAGGGTATATGTATTTCTATTTGAAGTGAGAAACGTAGATATTGGCCAAGGAAGGGCGAAAGTAGCCCTCATTGCAGTTCCATAACACTGCTGGAAAAGGTATCTTTATAAAGGAAAAAGTTCCTTGTGAGTGCTATTTCTGTTAACTGGAAAATTAATTGGCTAGGCATGTCCAAGGTATCGAGGGTTACTAGATAGTGTGTCTCCGGGTCAAAAGGTAAGTTATTAACCATCTTTAGAGTACTCATAAGTGTCTTTGAGGTAAGACCGCATTTTAGGAACTTCTGGTTTTTAGGAAGAAATCCACGAATTCAGATAGTGGCTCCAGGATTGATTGTATCCCTGCCACAATAGGGCATCCCGGTGGAGGTAGAGTTCACTTGTGCACTTTTGGTAGTGCATAGAAAGCCGGAATTTTGAGGAATCTTGTGCAAAAAAATGCTGCTTCTTGGGTACTGATATGGCCTTGACACGCTGCTTGTTCCACGATCCCAGTAATCAGAGTGTGCAGAGTTTCAGTGGGGTCGCAGGTTAGAATTTGGTAATGGGTCCTATTGTCAAGAAGTTTGGTCACCATGTGTTCGGAATCATTGATGTTCATAACCACAATGGAACCTGGTTTTATTATAACTTCCTTGTTGTTATTTAATTCCCATAGGGCTTGACAGTCTTCCTTTGAGATGTTCTGGAAAGTAGTTTCTTCAATTTCCTCCATACTTTCGATTTTTTTCATGATAGCCTTTTCGAAGGTGATGGATTCAGCAGATATGTTCTGTGGGTAGAAAGTCGATTTTGGGTGGAGTGCATTGGTGTCCTTCTGTCTATTGAGATCATGTTCAGCATCATGTTCACCAAAATGTTGTCGTAGTCGGATTTTCCTCATGAGTTTCGCTAGATCAATTCTCGTTTGAAATGCATCATGTCATGCCGTAGGCACCAAACTTAGCCCTTTTTGTAAGAACTTGATTTCACTTATGGTAAGCGGGTTTGCCGAGAGGTTAATCACTAGTAAATCTACTGTAATCCTCTCCCCCTGCCCCTTGTGACTCTGTCAAAGTCTTTATTGTGTCCTCTGTTTTGGCCTCTCCCTCTGCCACCTTGGCCGAAAAAAGGCTTCCTTGTGTTATCCTGTCCTCTTTGGTTGTACTGATCCTGAAATTGGACTGTCTGTCTCCCGATTGTTATCGGTTTCGGGAGTTGCTGCATTCGTGCCCTCCTGACGTGCTAGATCTGACATCGTCTTCGGAACTTCCACTTGAGAAAATCCAGGCTGTAGGTGTATTGTACTTCTGGTTTCTTCTTGGCTGGCGCCATTTTCGTGTTTGATTAAATGATTGTTATTGTTGATTTTGGGGAATATCATCATAATGACTGTCAAGAACATATGGGTAAGTACGCTCATGGGTGAACAATACAATATCTTTTTTTTGTTTTTGTATTTTTTCATGAGATTAATCTCCTTAAATTCCTTTATGGCAGGCATCCAGGTCTTCTAATTTCTTCTTAAATGTATGCAAAATAGCTGTAGATTTTAGGTGGTCAATTTTAAGTTCTATCTCTGCCATTCATTTTAGGGACACTGTTTTTGCTGTGTTAATTATTAAAATTAACCAGTCCCTGGTACATTTGTTGGCTATACAACTCCAGTCTTTACAGAACTGGATTTGGTCCAGAAATATCTGGGGTTCTATACGGATAATTAGGCCATCTGGTGCTGCCTGTGCTCGCAAATACTCAGTCATAAGTAGGAGGTGCATTTCTGTTCCTATACGTTTTTTTCTAAGGCCTTCTAGTTCATCCCAATCATCATTGTTGCTCACTACTTGTGCTACTGGGACCCCTCCTATTAGTGATGGTGCCGCCAGGATTGTCTCAACTAGATCTTCTGCATATGCCAGGAAGTTCGATTCTGTCATCATGTCTATGGTTACATCTGCCATGTCTTTTTGGCAAGATGTATGCTCTTCAGGTCTAGTATTAAATATTCACCGGACCAGTGTGCATATGTTTGTGTCTATATCAATGTGTAACTATGGATGTATCAAAACGGATCACTGAAACCAACATCAGGGTGGTATCCCTAAAGTATATATTCTGGGGACTGAATCAACCCGTAAGGCCCACGGCTGTCGCCATTAGAAAGGTAGACACAAAACAAGGGGCACGGAGAATACAGTATACAGGGTGATGCCCTGACAGGCTGGTGGATTAACACAAAAAGGAGGGCAACACACAACTGTGTATGATTCTTAAAAATGCAGTAAGGATTCCCTCTACCAGAAGGTCTCAGAAACACAGTGACCAGGGAGTTACAGAGTAAGTATTGAAGACAGAAGGATAGATAGAATAAATCACTATCCCTGCCTAGTCCTAAGGGGAATAGGCCCTAGAAAGCGCTGATGGGCTCCTTATCTAAAAGGGACAGGAAAAGAGGATAAAGAGAAATCATTTTTGAAGAAAAAATAACAATCCAAGAATTGTTATACTCCTGTCTGTCCCAGGTCACTGGTTCCTAATGGGTGGATATGGGCAAATGAGTGTTAAAAGAGATAACACCTAAGGCAAAAGAGTAAACCTTCTACTTTGGGTACATAATGTTTTAATATCCCATAGACAGGCTGAACAGTCCTAGGGTAGCTCGAAATTAAGAACTAATGGCTCGAGCCTCAGACGGAGTGCTAAGAAAGGAATGTAACAGGTATTCCCTGTCTGGGTGAGCTTTTTAGACGAAGACAAACATATAACGACCCACAACATCTGTCTGAAAAATGCTAAGTATTAGACAGAGTGTGGGAAAGTTAAAAAACACACAAAGGTTGTTCACGGTGTACGTAGGTTTGGTTTTTGCCTCCACCATGTCACAACCACTGTCTACCGGTTTCAGTGTTATAAACCTAAGTGAGACCACTTTCTTCAGGACAGTCTTCTAAACAATACTGGTAATGTCAAGCAATAGATGACCAGTCTTGCCACAGGGTATATACTTTACCCCGCTTCTTATCGCCATATACAGGGAAGTTCAAGAGAAGAACCTACGGACAAACACAGATAATCCATAGTCACTCCTCAATCACTGCTCCAGGCTCAATTGCTTAGAGAATACAGTGTAGATTATGTATCTCTATATATTTCTGTGAGGGTCAGAGACATCCACATAATACATATTTAGCTCAAATGGTGAGAAACAGCTCAAATGGTAGAAAAACACACACACACAAGGCTACCAACATATACGTTTTTATTCTTATATGTAGATGGAAGTGTCACAAGTAGAACAGATGTAGTAGTGTACTGACCTTCCATCTGCCGTGTGTCAGGTTAGATGGCAAAATCTGGTGAAAGACCAAACTGCTGTCTGCGTGCGTTCAGTGGCAACCTCATGGTATTGTTACTGTGAAGACAAAGAGTAGAGTCACTATAGAGATGGCATGGGTAGGTGTAGATCCCCTCCATTTTCAAACATAATTATATGTCCAGGGTTAGGATACTCAAAGGATAACTCAAAGCTCTATATGTATCGGCGTGTGTCTATGGTCTCCTGAGGGGGACGCCTACATATAAGATCAAGCACAGTAAAAGTCAAAGTAAAAGCTCCAAGCTAAATCTTGCCGGTGCCCGTGTTTGTGCCATTTTGACCCTTATAACAATTGTACTCAGACCTGATGGAATCAGATGGTGTCTTGAAGAGTCAAATCGTAAAGTCCAATGCAACGGTGCCAAAGTGAACGGCCCATTACATCTTTTATAGGGACTATTTACATCTTATAACGCATAGTAGATATGTTGGAAAAAACCTACTTATGTTTCCGAGCGGCCGCGAGAAACGGCAGAGATGTGTACTCAAAAAGGGGGCAGCTGCCGCGCACTCGTTCTAACGGTGCCGTGGCAGGTACTTACTTGCTTGCTAGAGTGAAAACATCCCTCACGGTGTCAGGAGCCGTGTGCGCAGGTTTCCGGATATCAGATGTGCATCAGCAAACATCCCCAGTGAATCACGTGTACCAGTCACGTGTTGCATATGACATATGCACTAACATTCTAGGAGACTAAGCACAGGGAGTTTCATGCACCTCCCTCACATCCTGTCCACCCCAGACGCTCAGGCACCAGAGGAGGGCTTCAGCACTGAAGCCTGCCAAAGACCAATGAACAAAGGGACCAAACCTGGTTTGGCACATAGAGCCAAACACAAGAAGGACCTTTCCTAAAAGAAATGGCAAAGAGACTAGTAAAGCCAATTCAACTTTACACGCTCTGGGAGACAGTAGTCAGTCCCAGAGAAGGTATTTAAACCTTGGGAAGTCTGAAAGACACCCCTGTGCCACTTCACTGAAGGTGCTGTGTGACACACAGAAAAAGATGATGTCTATGGAGTTGTTTTAAAACTCCATAACCAAAGAACACAAAAGTAAAACACATTGAAAATGAAAAGTTCAAAGCCCCAACATATAGCAAAAGAGCTGGAGGGCTCTAAGGTAGAGGGAATTTAGCACCTGTGTGAGAAATCTCCCTAACAATCATGGAATACATATCCTCATGGCAGAAAAACGAGGCTGATTGTGTATGCCAATCACCCCTCTAGGAGCCAAAATAGACACTTTTTTTCAGATTATTAATAACTGGTGTAAGCACACAAAAATGCAACAGTGGAGATAAAAGTATCTTCTCTTCACTCCTAAATAGAGCAGAACATTAATTTCTGTACTGAAATATAGTACAAAATAAAACAATATGTGAGAAATTAGCGGCCTGCGAGGAAACGTACCACTTGAGTTAAAGAGTTATATCAGGTTTGGGCCTAAACTATATTATTAATTGGAGCACCTGATAACAAACACAATTGTGTGCTCCATACAGATATCAGGAACAGGCTTATGTACCAGGGACCTGAGGGGCATACAAGCATGTCCTTAACAAAGTAAAGGATGAGTGAGCTGTAGTAAAGGCTTCAAATGGATGCAGATATAATATAGATTGACACATTATTAAGTATCATGCCTATTGAGAGAGCTGTAGTAGGCTAGCTAAGAGACCTACACGTTTGAAATCTGTGGCATGGGAAGTAAGATTGGAATTGACCTCATTGGTCCTGTGTAGTTAAGGAGAGAGGAGAGGTACACAGTTGTCCTTGTGCACTACATGTCTAAGTAGATAAAAGTCACATGTGTGGAAGATAACTCCAACAGGAAAGCAAACAGGATATTTAATTAAGTATGTCAAAGGGAAAGCATCCGCTCAACACCACTAAGGGACAATATAGTGACATTTAAATCAAACAAAATAAGAACATTGATTTAATAAAGCATCATCACTCATAGAAGAGTTGCCCTTTACCTCTGACAGGGAACAAGCTGGTTTCCATGAATTAACCCGCAAATATGGGCCAAGCACCTCACAATGCAGGATTATACACATGGTAAAAGTACACAATGCCATTGAGATTCATTGCCTTACGCCAAAGAGCACAATGCGCGTTAAGCCTTTATGGTTCACTACCTACCCAAAAACACTGTGTCTCCACCATGGATGATGGACAGAAGGAAAGTGTCTCAGAATCTGTCGAATCAGGCTAGGAGAGAGAGAGAAGAAAGGGCAACACCACCCGAAAGAAATATTTGAAATGAGAAAGTCCAGTACTGATCACTGTTCCAAGGAAGATGAGTTTCTGAAGATTAAGCTTCCACAGAAGAACCGACTCACAGTGAAAGTGCAGCTCCTCTCAGACAGATAAAATGAGCCACCAACTGTTTCATCATGATGAACGATGGCAGAACATTGAAGGCTGAGTGAATGACTATGTACCAAAAACACTGTCAGGTTTCACTGAGGGAAGAAACACTGAGGGAAGAATCTCACAAGGTCGATGTACATCAGAAGCATTCCAATGCTGAAGAGCACCCAGAACAGCGAGCAGAACAGAGCTCAGGAAAAGAGCATTCACTGGGACCCGAGAAGGACTATATGCAGAAAATCAAGACTCATACTAAGTAAACAACCTGACAGAGAAGAACTAAAAGACCCAAAAGTAGGGTTACAGTCTTCAAAATGGAATGAGCGGACTCAACATCACCCGTGACATCTTCTCTTTCCTAGTTGAAGGGGTTTGACTAGCACCCTGAAGTGCCTGGAACTTCCTTCGCTGTGGACTTGTGTCATTGACAGTCATGGTGTTCAATGTGGAGAGCATCTGAGGGAGGCAAAAGGAGTTGGGACACTCTGCTCTCACTTCCATTTCACGGGGATCTGAAGCCTGCAGCATTGAAAATAACTCACTTCTTGAAAACACCTACTGTCCATTTCTACTGGCAGTGGCTTCCAAAATGTGGTATTTGTAGAGTACATTGTTTTTTACAGTGATTTGTTTTTATAATGGATCAGTCTGGTACAATGTTCGCTAGGATTTACTAGACAGTGTTCATACAGTGAAACGCCAGGCATTGTTCTATTTTTAAAAGTGACTTTCAAAGCTTGTTTACTTAAAGGGCAGATCTTGAAAAGTACCAGACATATGTCCATTAAAGGGGCCGTCCAATAATGTATGATCACATTGTATTGATTGTTTTTATAGTCCCTATGATACACTATGATTAATTGCAGGCACTGTAGTGGAGTAAAAGAAGGGGGAAGAGAATATGAAATAAGCAACAAGGGTTTAAGTAAGAGATATGGAGGATACATCATGCTATGCCATATCAGTTGCATATACTGCATGCACACCACCCTGAAGCCATGTCAAAAGGATATTAAATAGTGCCTACTTTGCTGATGCAGTCTACCATGACTCATTCTTGACATCCGTGTCCTAATGCCTGTCAGTAGGATCTCACACATTCGCAAATAATTGCCTTATACTCGAAATGTAACTCTCAGTTCATTCCCATATAACCAACGTCATACATGACCTTACATTTTCACTGACTCCCCACATCAATTGATCCCAACATTCAGGAGATTCTCACTTGTTGCCCCCACGCTACTCCATGTTCTGTGTGAGAGTATTCAGTAGAATCCCTTACCAGTATCCTCTGCTTAACACTGACCAAGACCAAATGACTTTACAGCTGCACTACCCTATCAGCCGTGTCCCGATTTTTTTTATTTTTGCCATGCATCACAGTGGCCAGTGAGTCCGCTGTTTTTGATTGATGTAATCCAAATGGCTCACATAAGTGATGACTTCTGTAAGATATATTCCCTGAAACCTTCCTTTTTGCAATATTTCACCCGAGGCTAGGCTAAACACCATACAGCCTTAGTACTGCGCCTGGCACACCGGAATCTTGTAACACTGTATACCATAAATTGAACAGGCCACACA
Source organism: Ambystoma mexicanum (assembly GCF_040938575.1). Lineage (NCBI taxonomy): Eukaryota > Metazoa > Chordata > Amphibia > Caudata > Ambystomatidae > Ambystoma > Ambystoma mexicanum. The sequence goes on along the minus strand of NC_090935.1, from coordinate 1,076,407,461 downwards.
ATAACAAACCAGCACACAGGCTCACACATTTATATTTTTATCTGAAAAGATTTAAACTTCATAGCAAGAGGAGACACCCATTTCAAACTTTCACATTGGTGATATGTACCAACAAGTAAAACATAATTTCATCAGTGCATGGTGTTGGAGAGAAGAAAAAACAAAAACAATTCCACAATAACAATATTTTTTGGATTCTGAAAAAAAAACCCTAACTGACATTAATTGATAATGTGTGCAAGACGGTATGAAACCCTTAGTTGCTTCCCTCCATTTCAATATCAATAGATTGGGGATGAAATTAGGAGCCTCCCTGGTAAAACCTTTAGTTGATTATGAAAGTAAATGCATTTTAGATAAAGCTTGAAGTCCCATTTACCCCTTTAACTAAGGTGGAGTTACTATGAGATTAGAGATAATTCATTCTCCTGCATAGCAGAACAATCCCCATAACCAATTTTCATTCAGGAAACTACCTTGATCCATGGGTACCTTAGGGATAAAGGCAGCTATGCCTTTTTTCGTGTCATTTTGACACCATGGCAAATTACCCCTGCAAGAGATTCCAGTTACATTGGTCCCTGGTAACATTCGTCTGTACTCCACTTGAGACTCTTGGGACCCTAGCCCTTCAGGCCTGTGTGCAGTTTGAGCTTCACTCGGCAGCTGCCGCACTCATCTTCCATCCAGCTGCCAGGATCCCAGCGCACCACGTCTGTCAAACTGCCAGCTGTACACAGATAGAGTCAGCTCCTGTCAAATACAAGACCTCTCGGCTCAGAGCAGAATGGGCCGTATAGGTTTTCTCACTCCATGTGAACAGCATCTCGCAAATGCTTTTTGGTAACCCCAGATCTTTTTCAAAACTCCGAAACTAACAGCACTAGACCTTGCTTGAAATTATGGCTTGTTAAATCTCAGCCAGTTTTAAAGTCTCAGTTGGCCAGCACCCAGCCATGGACTCCATAACAGCCCAAAGCAGGTCACAAGCCATGCAGCAAAATCCCAGGCAAAAAACCCAATGCAAAAGCCGGCCTTCCAGCTCACAGCCCATTATAAACCTTTCTCCAGAATCCAGCCCAGTATTGTATCTCACATATAGATTCTGAGAATTTTTACTCACCTATCTATCAATGTCACCTCCTTCAAACCAGCCCCTTTCTTGTGTCACTCCCAATTTTATTAAGTGACAGATCCTTTGAGAAGCATCCAGCCCTTCCTCGGTTCACCCATCTTGTGTAATTTTCCAGAAACAACCTTTGAACAGCATTCAGCACATCACCTGATAATGTAACACAATTCTTTCCTTCCTCTTTTCCGCTCAAAACAATAAGCATTTCACACACTCTAAGCTTCAATGCCCCATATTGCAACCTCACAGAAACTTGCCTGAAAATTAAGTTTTCACTCTTCGCTGGCAAGTTACACCCAGTGAATTTGTTCATGCACCTACCACACCATGTTAGAATGTTAAGGCCTGCAGGCCACACATCTAACCCCTACATCAGTTGTTTGTTTCACAATCACCCCTATTTCAATTCCTAATGCTACAACTACCACCCTTGATAGTAACATGTCAGTTATTCATGTTAATAACCCATATATTACCCTAAAGAGAACATAGCACAACTTCCCTACATCACCCCCCATGTTCTGCGGAGGACACTGCTTAAACATGGAACTCTGAAGAAGCACCAAACCTGGCTAAAAATAAACTGTGTCTTTATCCTTTCAATGTCCGTCAATCCAAAATACACAGGATGCAATTTTATCGTAAGCACTATCCACCATATTATTTTTGTCCATTGCCAGGTTCCCCATACATGAACATACTAGTCTGTCAGTTGCAAATCACTCACTGTGATATTATTTTGGTGGATGCCCATCCTGATTGCATGTACATTTTTATGCCTCAATAAATGCTCAATGTCAGGATCTAGAGGAAACGTATTTCTTGGAAACAACACAATGTTTCCCACTTTACCTTCGCACAACTCCCCATCACCATGAAATAATGTTGGTCCCTAGAATGTAACCATAGTATCTTTGGGTTTTGTCATGTAGAAAACATTGCATTGTTATGGTTTGACAAAAAATGACCCGTGAGTAAGATGGGTAACTGTATAATTCATCGCAGAGTATTAACCAGCCACCTGTTTTTTTATCAATTTGGCATGTGCTAACTCTTCAGGTTACTTATAGATACTGCACACCCTTTGGCAGCACCCTGATCCACCTGCAATCCACAAATTGCACTAGTTGCAATAGGCACAAATTCCTTCCTATGGCATTTGTAATTCTGCTCTTGGAATTTTACACAGGTTTCTAATTTTGGGACTAGATATAAATCAAACCGCCAAGTTTGAAAAACGACCACTTCAGGAATTACAATTTTGACATATTTGTCACTCTGCCAGAAACCCACATTTTTCACCAACTTAATCTAATAAATTAGTTCGGGGTGGTATATGGAATGCTCAACAGAAACCCCATATCCATCCGTTCCACATCTATATACAGGGGAATCACACTTCCCATGTCAAATGCAATTTTCTCCTGACTTGTTTCTACCTCTCTTTGTGTGATCTGATCCATCATTTGCTGGATGATATCAGATGACAAAAATACAAAGGAATGTGACCTTGTACCAGCTGAGACACCCCGTTTCGAACCTTCCGCAGGAACTGTGTCAGCAAACTTTCCATGGGATTCACCATATTGAAGAAATCTTCCAATACTGCATCATGCTTAACCATGATATTTATAATATGATATAATAGTATTTATTGCTTGTTAAAGGTCAAAACAGGTGATTTATGTAATGAACACACTCTTCTATTCAGTTGTGACTTCATCCAGTCTCTGCTGTGTTATTTTCAAGTCTTTTCCTTACTCTCGAGCTTTGTCATCCAATGTGCTTACTGACACTACATTGGCCCTATCTTGAACACACAACTATTCCAAACAAAAAAAAAAAAATGTGAAAAGGTTAAACACTGTTTAATGTTCTATCTGTTGTCTTTAAATGCATTCAGGCGCTTGCCCCCTCTCAACTTTCTTCTATAATCTCCCTTTGCTTCCCCTCTCGCTCTCTCCACTCACAATCCACTTTCTCTTGTGTTGTTCCCAAACCTCCATGTACTTCCTCTCGCCTCTGTTCTTTCTCTCTGTTGGGCTCCCTTGACTGGAATTCTTTGCCCCTTGCTATCCACTTGATTACTACTTACCCTATTTTTCAGGCTCAACTTAAAACGGTATTGTACCAAAAGCTTGTAAATAAAAAGCCAAATGTGCTGTTATTGCGCATTTGACTCTGTAAAAAAAACATAGCCCATAATGCCAAACAAGGGGATAAGGGGTTGTGTGGGTGTCCCCCACTCGCCTAGCTCAGCATTATGGGCTGCAGGGTTTGCAGGGGGCTTTTCCAGTACGATCTTTTAACGTAGAACCCTTACAACCCATCTTCTGTCTTCTTTGTCTGACTCCTGGCCTTGTACCTGCATTCTTTGTTACTCCGTCAATGTAATAAATTGTTTATACTGCTCCATTTTATGATCCACGCTTTGCTGAAAGTATCAATGAATATCAATACAAACACAAACACAAATAAAATGGAAAACATACATAAAAGCTGAAAGAGAAAATGAGAGAGAAACACATTCACAGGTATGTCTGTGTAAAAAATGTATCATTTATATTAACAACTAAAAGACATTCTATATAGCAAATGTAAAATTCATACTCATCAACAAGGACAGTTTAGAGAGAAACAACAGACAATAAGAGACGTATAGTACATTTTCATAACACACCAACGCCGGCTAGTTTTGATGCATTGCCTGATTCCAATGGCTTTATCACAGCAACCATCAACAAAAACGAAAACATTATTTTTACACAGAAGGGATTACACAACACTTCAAATCAGCAATCATTTCCCTGGTTACTGATTTTTAAAGTGGCATGTTATAAAGCAAATTGAGGTAATCACCAACACATTGAGTTAAGTGTAGAAATCACCTTTAACTCTGTACCCCTACAAATATGAATTAAGAAGCAAACCACTAAAACATGTTGGGCATGAATAGTTGCCAAGTTTCTCAGTTCCATGCAGGACTCTTTGAGCCTGCCCTATTTATTTTTATGTATTGCACTGTAACAGGGTATTGTAGGCCCATCCTTATAATGGGAAAAACAAAACTACAAATTACAGCATGCAATTGGAAGCACATACCAGGACTGGCTCGAGGTGTCATGCTTGGAACTGAGATACTTGGCAGGTAGGGCAGGGTGCCCCTCGCACCAACATCAGTTGTAGGGTGCCCATGGCTGGAGGAAGGAGGTTGCAGCAGACAGTGGTCCCTGGGGCGCTGGCCTAGCGGCATTAGAGCCTAGCCCTTGGGAGATCTCTGGGCCTCTCCAGGGGGACGCCATGACCACAAATGGCACTCCTATTTATCACTGCAACTCTCAGTGCCAGCGATGGCCAGTCTATGGGTTTGACAAACCAGCAACATCCAGTTTCAGTACTAGTTGATTCGACTGGTGAGTCGGTACAAACTCTTTAGTGGATTCCAACTTCCATATCCAGCGTCCTGATCTCTATATCAACCAAACCCATTTTCTGGGGTCTGATAAGCGTCGGCATTGGGCGTCATAACCCGGCATTCAGTTCACACCGCAGCACCAGTTCTGCTTATCAATTGTGGTCCACTGGGCACTCGCTTTCGATGCCCAGTGCCACGCAAGGAAGTTGGTCTTCCTACCCATTAAAAGTTTGAGAATAGGTTGATATCCTTTCGGCCCCAAAACCTCTAATAATTTGCTTTAGCAGATAAAACATGGGTATCCAAGCACCAGCAAACCTGAGGGAACTTTTGGAGGGAACCAGCTACAAGAAGATACAGTTAGTGTTTCGCGCAAACCCAGGTTGGATGACCTATTTGCATGTCAGGACAGCTACAGACCTCCACCAGAGTTTCCTCTTGCTTCACCCTGCCCAGGCATAGATCATCATCTTTCTGGCCTGAGATGGGCTTTTGGTGCACCAGCCATGATGGGATCCAACCTCAGCCAGCGCACCCTAGCCCTGATCTTCATTATGCTACTGGGTTGCTTTTGGACCTCCAACTCCTGCATGTTTTAGACACCTTGGTTTGTGTTTCAAAATTATTATAATTGTTTTTTTATAACACGCTTAATACCAAAGACGTTTCTTAGTGAGGACCCGGGATTCGAACCTGGGTTACTCTGCATCTCATTGCTTCTAAGATGAGCACTTTGCCACTGAGCTATACTAACCGTATAGTCGGGTGGGTAACCAACATCACTGCAGAGCCCTGCACCCTTCGTGGGTCAAACCGCATGGATTGCAACATCATCACATGGACTGAGGACAGTCTACCCCAGTTGACAGTTGCAATGGGAGCAGGAGACCCATCCCAGGTTCCTGCCCTGGTGACAAACGAGAGGAACTGGGACGGTTGCTGGAGGAGAGCACGGCAGCAGTCTATCTCCCTCATCCCTGCGAACTTGGCAAAACTGCTCCCACAGGGCTCTAACACTCTCCACTGGAGCTGAGAGCCACCTGACCCTGGGGCCTTCCCATCTGACCCGGAGATGACTGCGGTGCACAGCCACACAAGAAATGAACCCTGAAGGGGCCAGATGCGCACTGGCAACTAACCTTCATGCCAGGTCCAAGGATCCTACATCAGTGCTGAGCAGGGTATAACGTTAGGGGGACAAAGGGAACAGGGTCCCTGCAATGGCCCTAGCCGTGCCAAGGGAGGTTTCCCCAGGCCACTGATGTTCAAACAACCCCCAGACAGGAGTTTTCCTATTATTTTCCTTATTATGATTTATTATTATTATTATTATTATTAGTAGGAACCTGAAGATACAAGGTGCTTTCAAAGTGTGATGATCAATATGTCCTGCAATTCACACTAATTCTCACAGCGAGCTATGTTCTTTATTGATCCACCACCAAGAGTCACAGGCAACTTTCAGACATCAGCCTGACCTTCTGAGGGAAGAGAGACTGCAGGAGGCCATTCATCCTGCCCCACCCTCATGGTGATAAGGCCCAGTGCCCCATTTAGCTTCCCCACTTGGGGGTCAGCCGAGATCATCAGAGTTTCAAAAAAAGGTTTCAAGGTGCTCAGCCAAGGCAGCTCCCCACCATCTGCTGCAGTGCAAGAGGCTTATCATGGCAATGGAGGCATGCAACACTGCTGCCGGCCGACTCCGACCTTCAGAAGCCACTCATCCCACTCCCAGCCACCATAGGATGGAGAGGAGGTATAGAGGCATTAGGAGGTTGAGTGGGATCGCTATAGTCTTCCATCCCAAGCCTGGTCAAATGAGCTGTGCACTAGATATCTGGAGACAAGCAAAATGTACCCGCTGCCCTAGTTGTGGGTGGACGGACCTCAATGCCTGCCCATGAGTAGGCCTAACTCTGCCATTTCTAAGAGCTCACCCTGTGTACCGGGCCCAATCTGCCTGATGGGGTTTTCTTTGAGAACAGCCAAGGTTCCCTAAGCTCCCAGCTGTCCCCACTTGGGACATTCCTGATGGCCGGGGCCTCATCAAGCCTTTGCTCAGAGCAGGCACTGATCGGGTCCTCTATTTCTTGTGCTTGTGTGGGGCAGAGGTTCTCCCAGCAGGTTAAGCTAGGTGTGCATGTCTGTGATGCAACCAAGTTCAGGCCCTCTCCTCTCCCTCCAGCTGCTCTGCCAGTAATGATCCTTCCATAGTTTATGACCCACACTTACTGGGAATTCCTCACTCTTGCAAATAATTACAATCCCAATCCCTATTAGGAACGGGTTTCAGTGGGTTACATGCACCTGTCTACAAAGAGTAGACACATGCTGATCCATTTGTTCCCCCTGAACCCAAAGACTTTGGTTTCCTAGTAGCTCTTGACGGGTCATGGGAATAACTCTGACGAATCGGTAGTCAGCATCGTTTATGGTCGGAACTGTGACAGTATCTGATTGTCTTCAAACATTTAACTTTAATTATTGATTGATAAAAACATTCCTAACTAATACTTTTCTATTGGTTCAGCTTGCGCCAATCTAAGAATGTTACCTTTAGCAGCAAAATACAAATGCCCCTGGTGCACCCGCTTAATCATAGCCTCAATTCCGAAAAACAACTAAATTGAATCAAAGTCCTATTCCATTATTCCTAGCTGAAATATTCAGGCAACCAGTCTGCTTTGAACACTCTAATTCTTTCAAAGTAAACACTACGGACCCCTAGGAGACTAAGGGCCTCATTACACGGACGGCGGTAACCATGGCGCTATTAGCGCCATGGTTGCCGCCGGTATTTTAACGATTCCGCCTTGGTGAATGGGGGAATTATCGCCCCATTCCAAGGTTGGCGGGGTGGTAATTCCCCATTCACCAAGGCCCTTCCCCATTCCCATTTGAGCCCCCATAGGGTACCGTTATTTGCCCTGAAGTCCCTCAGCGGGTCCCTTCCTTAACGTGTGGTCTGGCCACATGTTAAGGACGGGACCCGCTGAGGGACCTCGTAGTATGGCGCTAAGGGATTACCGGCACCATGCCCTTAATGGTGCTGGTAATCCATTAGCACCATCCGTGTAATGAGGCCCTAAGTCAAGAGCATCAAGGGTGTGGTGACGGGCAGTGGCTGAGGCAGACCGTGAATCACCTTGCGGCAGGCCTTCAGCTCAAACCCTAGATCCAACTCTGAGCTTTTAACTGCAGCATATTTAATATAGGCTTTTGGAGCTGGAATTACTGTGACTGCTGGCACCAGACTTGCCCTCCAATGGATCTTCGTTAAAGGATTTAAAGTGTACTCATTCCAATTGCAGGCCTTGTAAAGAGTCCTGTATTGTTATTTTTTGTCAATACCTCCCTGAGTCGGTAGTGGGTAGTTTGCACTCCTTCTGCTTTCCTTGAACATAGCTCTCAACTCACCCGCTTTTGGTGGGTGTCACCCGCTTTGCAAAGGGCTGACTCACCCGCCAAGCCTCCTGCACTCCCATTCATTCCAATGGGCATCTCACCCGTCAAAAACAAAATCGGTGATTTCACCCGCCTTTGCGAGGCAAATGGTTGAGAGCTATGCCTTGAATGTGGTAGCCATTTCTCAGGATTCCTCTCTGGAATTGAACCCAGATTCCTGTTACCCGTGGTCACCATAGTAGACACAGAAAGTACCATTGAAAAGTGATAGGGCAGACATGCAAATGATTTGCCGCTGTTGCAGGGACGTGCGTTCAACCCGAGGTTATCTAGAGTCACGAAAGTGGCTAGGTGATCCCGGATTAGATGTGGTCTTATAACTGCATATATCCCAGGAGATCAGCTCACCTCAGCATATAATAGCTCTAGAATTACCAAAGTTATCCAAGTACCAGATTGAGTGATAAAAAGCACCATACCTGATTTAATGATCCATTTGCAGTTTGACTGTACCTACGTATTTACACATGCATGGCCTAGTATTTGAGACAAGCATCTGCAACTGGCAGGATCAACCAGGTAGTGGCCCCTGCTGGAAATTGACAACAGGGGATCTGTATTCTCGTTTCAGTCTGGCCTTCACTCCCTCAGTGGTCTGCAGGACCTGCGCGTCAGAGCATGCCCCAACTCTCTGGGGGTGGTTGGACAGGTCAGCCACACAGGCACTGGCAGTCCAGCAAGCTGAACCATGGCAGAGGGCTGGGAGGGAAATGTTGGGCCCAGGAACAACTTAAAGCAGGAGGGGTTTAGCCTTGTACCACCACCAGCGTGGTGACATGGGGTAGGCACACCCACAAAACAGTCATTCTGAACTACTCGAGAAAAGTGCCTGGAGAAGAAGGAACAATAGCATGGCTTACAGGGCCTGCATGGCCATGTGATGGCTGGAGCTAGCATCACCCTGCCCATTTCCACTCTGATATGATCACAGCTTGCCCTTCATTCTGCACAGTGGGGAGAGACACCCATGCAAAGGGCCCTCCCCAGTGCAAACCCCTCGAGTTGATATTGTCCCAAGGCAGGTAGATGCTAGGTGCTAGAAACAACGGCAGAGGCTGACCAAACAGTCTAACCCTAGACAGACCAAATTACTGTAATTGTAATGGGTTATTTATAAATACTCAGAGGTTTCTAAGCGTGGACCTGGGGATCGAAACTGTGTTGCTCTGCATCGTCTTGCTTCCAAGGTGAGAGCGTTGCCCCTAAGGTATCCTTCTGAGATGCAGAGAAGTACGCCAAATTGATCCTGTGGGGTGCAGGGAGGAACAAGATAGAACGTCCTGCTGTTTGCGTACAATTCAGCTGATATTCTCTTGACGGTCAGGTGCCCTGATCCCCAGAAAGGTAGGCCTCTCCAAAGAGCACCAATGCCGTGGTTTCACCACGGAGCACGGGCGGGGCAATGAGAACCAAGCGGAGTGCAGACAAGACTATAACACAGTGACTGCAGTAATCCAGTGGAAGGTGACTAAGCTTTCTTGTAATTTGTGTACCCTGGGTGACAGATTGGGAAGATCTGGGTAAAAGTCTCCAACCTCCTTATAGACCCAACTGGACAAGAGTTTCAAATTGGTTTCCATCCGGACTACGAGAGTAGCCTGGCCATCTGGTGTTTGCATTAATTCCTATGGACAACTGCCAGATGGTCAGGCTCGGAGAGCGGCTATCGGGTAGTGGAATGCTCTTTGATGCATATTGGTGAGAAAGGAATTTGGCCCCCTGGCAAAGGTCTGGCAGGCCCCATGATGCACAGGGCCCTCTGCTGGGAGGGGGGGCAGCTGACCCACATGTGAGGCAGGCACCCAAGGGAGGGGCTGAACCCCAGGCTGTCCTAGAGCTCCGGCTGGGGAGCAATAGAGCTTTTTCCTCCAGGGAGGGGCATGGAACCCTGGCAGGGCATGCTGGGACCGCCACTGGGCAGGGGGATGGTTGAACATCATATGAGGCAGGTACCATAGGAGAGTGAAGCACCCTCGGCCATACTGGAGCTCTGGCCATGGCACGATAGAGCTTCTCCCCCCAAGGAGGGACAGGGACCCCACTGGCCTCTCCAGGATGGCCGCTGGACAGGGGGACAATCAACCCACATATAAATCAGGCACCCAAGTGTGGTGGCAGGCCCTCCAGCCATCCTGGAGCTCTGGCCAGGGCACATTAGAGCTTTTCCCTCCAGTGAGAGATCAGAGACCTACCACAGCACACCCCAGATCCACCCTGGGCAGCGAGATGGTCAGCCCCCATGGAAGGCAGGTGCCAAAGGCCGGAGGTAGCACCCCTGAGCCATCCTGGAGTTCTGTCCAGGGCGCTTTAGAGCTTCTCCCCCTAGGGAGGGATGGGGACCCCACTGGGCCATCCCAGGACCACCACATTGCATGAGGATGGTCAACCACGTGCGAGGCAAAAACTGACAGGTGTGGCAGCATCCCCGGCTGTCCTTGAGCTCTGGATAGATATAGATTTTCCTTCCAGGGAGGAGTGAGGACACCGCCTGAGCATTCTGGGAATACTGCAAGTCAGGGGGACGGTCGACCTACATGGAATGCTGGCACCTATGGGGTTGGCATCACTCCTGGCAGTGCTGGAAGTCTGGCTGGGCGAGATAGAGATTTTTCTTACATGGAGGGACGGGGAACCTGCTGGGGGCACCCTGGGACCGCCGGTGGGCAGGGAGACGGTCAACTCACATGTGAAGCAGGTGCCCAAGGGACCGGGCAGCACCCTCAGTCATCCTGGAGCTCTACACAGTGTACATAATAGCTTTTCCTTCCTGGGAGGGATGCAGACCCCAATGGTGCTCCCCAAGACCACCGCTTGACAGGGCGACGGACAACCCACATGGAAGGCAGGCACACAAAGGCTGGGCCAGGCCCTCCGGCCATCCTGGAGCTCTGGCTGGGACACAATAGAGCTTTTCTCTCCAGTGAGGGACAGAGACCTAGCGCGGCACACCTCGGGACCACCCTGGCCAAGGGGGATGGTCAACCCCTGTGGAAGTCAGGCACCCAAGGTCGCAGGTAGCACCCCTGGCCATCCTGGAGGTCTGTCAAGGGTTTATTCGAGCTTCTTCCCCTAAGGAGAGACAAGGACCCCACTGGGCCATCCCAGGACCACCACTTTTTATGAGAATCATCAACTACATGCGAGGCAAGCATTGACAGGTGTGGCAGCCCCCCTGGCTGTTCTTGAGCTCTGGCCAGGGATAGATAGAACTTTTCCTTCCAGGGAGGGATGAGGACACGCCTGAGCACCCTGGGAATGCTGCGGGTCAGGGGTTGGTCGAGCTACATGGGATGGAGGCATCCAAGGGGGTGGCAGAGCTCCTGACTGTCCTGGAGCTCTGGCTATGCGAGTTAGAGATTTTTCCTTCAAGGAGGGACAGGGACCCTGCCGGGGCACCCTGGGACCGTTGGTGGACTGGGAGACGGTCAACCCACATGTGAAACAGGTGCCCATGGGATGAGACAGCTCCCTCAGCCATCCTGGAGCTTGGCCCAGTGTACATAAGAGCTTTTGCCTCCTGAGAGGGATGCAGTCCCCACTGGTGTTTCCCATGACCACCTCTTGGCAGGGCGACAGACAACCCACATGGAAGGCAGGCACACAAGGGCTGGGTCAGCACACCCGGCTGTCCTAGAGTTCTAGCCAGGGAGCAGTAGACATGTTCCCTTCAGTTAGGAGCTTGGACCCCGTCTGGTCATGCCGGGACCTGCGCTGGGCAGCTGCATACATAGTTGCCAAGTTTATAAGTTCCATGCAGGAATTTCCGAACCAGTCATGTTTTTGAACACACTGCATTCTGTAAAATGTAGGCCCACCCTTACACTGGGAAAAACAAACTATAAACTCAAGCATGCATGGAACTGGGAAACCTTTCTGGTAGGAGTATATTTAACAGCATGTGTCAACATGATATTGCCCTCCTTGTTCAATCCTCACTGTGAACTCCCATTACTCCAATAATATACAAAGCAAAGGATGAAATGTTCATTTGAATTTTAAGAAAAACTATTTAAACACATAACAACCTGTCTGCATAAAACGTACAAAATGTAAATAACACATAGGATGAAAAACGGAAAGGTATTATGCACCTACTGTATAGCTGTATAGAAATATTGCTGATCAGTAAGTTAAAAACTAAAGTTCTGGTGATAGTCAATATCACAATTGCACCTTAAATGTGTTGTGTTACATTGAAATGTGGTTGTACAGACGTGGGTTAGGGATTACATGACCAAATGCAATTAAGTGTAGAGCCAGGACTTGAGAAAGGGCACCACAAAAATTCCAGGAGACCATAGGAGTGTCATTAGAGGCCCCTGTGTTAACAATTTATCAACTCAAAATAGTCCCTTTGATTCCATATGGCAGTGAACCATAGTGTGATTTGAAGTCTTTCTTCAGTGAAATATTCGAGAATCAGATGTACAGAGGTTCCTGCTTCCGAGGACATTTTCATCAAAAAGCTTGATAAGACGAGTATAGTCTGGCTGGCTATACATTGGTGCCACATAGAATTTGTCAAAAAAGACGATATAATTTCTCAATATTAATATCGTTCCTCGGGACATCATCTGTACCAACATGTAGCATAAAAAAGAAAGGGGAACAGAGGTGTGCTTCGAGATAACAGTAACAATATATTGAATCACTCAATTGATTGTTGTCTTGACACAATATATTTATTCACACATTTGATTAGCGTGTTAAGTTGAATTTTTTCAAATAAAAAAGGAATCATATTTCACAATTGATAACTTCTTTCACTGTCATTATTGGTCATTCTTTTGTCTGGTTAATCCTTTTAGATTTGCATCATAAAATCCTTTTTATCCTCTTACATTTTCCTAATTTGAATCCGCATTAACTCTTGTTAATCCTTTAAAAGTTACTTCATTTCATCCATCTATCCATGTCTCGGCTTTATGTTCATCAGGAGAATTAGTTTAAATCAGCTTAGTCTATCGAAAATGTGAGAAAAAAGAATAATGTGATGAGAAACTAGTGACGTCTCTTCTGACTACAGATACTAAAATATATTCCTTGAATTTCTTGAAAATGACCTTCTGAGTGTTGCTTTGCTAATGGTTTCCTTACTTTTGTAGAATCCCGTGATATATAGAAGTTTAGCTAAACAAATGGCAAATGTAATTATGTCAGTCATTTGCCATTAGATAATATCAAATATTGTCAGTGTGCGGTTTTAAACAGAGTTGCCAAATACATATATTGTGGTTAAAAGAAAAATTGATACTAGCAATTGAAATTACATCAATCTTTTTAACAATAACTTTTTACCTAATGTCTAGGTGAAAAACCCGTAAGTCTGTGCGGCGTGGTTGATTGCACTACAAATGCTTTGGGTGATAACAAGATGACCGCTTTGTGTTTGCCGTATAAGGTGACATCATCACGTCACAGATCTGGTCCCCTTATCTTGCAAAAGTTATGGTGTCTACAACAAGACTACTCTACTATATGTTATATGCTGATAATCATTGTTGGGTAATTTCCTTGTTGAAATGCCTTTTCATCCTACCTTGCACATGTGTAGCATGATGCCAAAGTGCAAGTGTGGCACTCTGGCTCTACTGTTTGAAGATTAAGTAACCACACCTATAGTTTCGAAGTCAACAGAAACCTGGAGCTATGAAATCAGCCTGAGGCTGGTTGGGTGAACGTTCTTAAGGGCTCAAAGGTGATGCTGTCTGTTTGGCATGGCCTTTGGAAAACTGCTCAATGCATATTGCTTGCCTGCCCTTTGCATAATCACCTTACCTCTCAAGAAGCATATTCCTTATTTGCTAATGTAGAATCTATTCATGTATACTAGTATTGACCTTTCTTTAAGAATAGACTAGTATATCATGAAATTAGAGAAACAGCAGGCAACAATTTAAGAACACTGATGTGTTTGTACACAGGTGGGAATGTTAACTGAAAGGTTCCATTGTGTATGCTCATGCTGTATTTTGTATGCTCTATTTAATAGTTGTCATCATGTGGGTGTGCATGGCTTAATAACCTGTTTAAAACACATTCAACAAATCTGACTTGATATGATCAACCTGCTAACATATTTCGGTTAGCTGTTACATTTGTAAAAGTGGATGAGTTGATATATTAATGTTCAATATCCCAATGGTTAGTATTGCATGTAATAGCCTACCATGTAGTGATTTTATAAAGCCACTGTATGCTCACCTCTGTAAATTACTTATAGATGTTCGGATAAAATCTAGCCCAATAAATGAAACCCATTGCAAACAGGAGCCCAGCAGAGTAGGTGTGTTTTTGAATAGTGAAGCAACAGATTGCTGTACAAGGAAGAGTAGGATACAACATGTGCAGGTATTGGATGGCTCTTCCATGGTTCTGTGACCAGCAGCTGATCTGATGTCCTTTGAAGTAGAGAACCTTCCTTTCCTTTGAGAAAATGCAAGACAATGGAATTCTCTTGATGTGTACTGGACTGCTGTTCGAGAGGATAGGTGAGTAGCAAAAGAAGGCATGTGGCTTGTTTCTTCCCTTCATGTATTGCTTTCAGCCTGTCATTGTCCAAGTGTCATGTGTATGTGAGCCTTTAGAGATGTTGAATTGTTTATGCCAGCTAGAGGGCGAGTATTGCTGTTCAGTTTCCTCTGTATGATGCACATTAATGTTAAGTTATGTTCTGTGGGTCTGTAGGGGCCGCCAGTGCCTCCACTTAAATATGGGCGTGATACGGTTCCATTTATTTTACCTTTTTTTAGATGACCTACAACATTAATTGTAATTTTAAGCAGAGCCAAAATGGAGGCTCTCATAGCTGCGAGGATGCTCACCACCCCGGAAAGGAAATAGTATGCCATCCTAATTAGTCACTTAGGAATCAGAGCATTCACACATGATATACATGTTCTTCTTCTTTATAATCATGTACCCTTTGTTCTGCTCGCACACATATGTATGGCTACAGAAATGTTTTCTTACGAAAGGGATGGCTAACAGGCAATGTTCCAAGAGGGCTCCACAGCTCTAGATTAGCATGACCCAAAAGCATGTTCAATTCCTTTGAAGATTCTGAAAATAATCAGAGCTGAAAATGTTGCCACAAGATCCCAAAGCAAGATTATGTTTTTCTGAACAGCTTGCTGGCTTCTATGGTGGACTTTGTCTGAAGATGGGCATAGTCTCCCACAATAGTAGTAGCACCAGGCAACCAATGAAGTAACATTGCTATTGTGCAAGCTTGAAAATGTGGTATTGGCAACCCCATAATATCTTCATTTGTGTACGTACATTTAGATTTTTGTAGATTATCTGCCTGGTGCGAAGTTGAAGCGCCTACTGCGATCTTAACATAGTTTTCTAAGGCAGTGAGATTGAGGTTCATTTTTGTTCTCCCTTTCTCCATAAACGTGTCATATGTTTTAATTGGTGGTTTTTTACATCCTTCTCGATTTCCTGGGCTGGGCATAACAGCTTTAAAACACCAATCTCCAGGATAACTATTCATTTAGGGCCCAATTCACAGAACGTTTTCCTATTTTGTGCAATTATAAAACGCCTCTGTGAAACAGACCCTTAGTCGTGCAATTATAAAATTATCTCATATTGGATCCTGCAACCATATTCCTGAGAGAAAACATAATGTTACTCCTTGATAATCATTTATTTCCCTCCAATGTCTACATATTATAGCAGCTTGTCTGTGGCATAAAGACACATGTTATGTTATGTTAATGGTACTTGTATAGCGCACCGTCACCAACGGAATTGGTCCCCAGGTGCTCTGGTGGATCTGTAAACAGGAAGGGCGGGTAGTGTTAGTCGGGAAGAGGGGAGAAGGAGAGTGGGAGAAGTGGTGTGCTGTTGGCAGCTTCACCGAGTGCTGGGCTTTGGTGCTAGTATCGGATCGGGCGAGGCCTCAAGTGCTGTGGGTGAAGTTTATGTGGTGTTGATGCAGTGTGGTAAAGTGCGTACGGATTGCTGGGAGAGAGATGGTTGTGTGGTTTTGTGTGGGTTTAAGTATGCAGAAGATTGAGGGTTGGGTTAGTGGGGTCTGTATCCTGATTCAGGTACTTATGGTTCCGTTAGAGTTGTATATCTGTGGGTTGGGTTGTTGCCGGTTCCTCGTGGGCTGACTCGATTTCGTGGTGTTGCGCTGATCCAATTGTATCCTATTGAGTATAGTTTGGATTGGTAGGTGCGTCTGAACCTAACCTAATCACATAAGCTAACCATTTTTTTAAAAATGTTTAACTGGACACCAGAGAACATCCGAGATAGATATTTTGAGAGTGGAGCACTCCAGACTGAATGCAGGGTGGGAAGGGGAAGAATAACTATGTTTGCAAATTGACAAGGGGGGTCCTGGGAGTCTCTCTGCCAGACATTAGTCCTGGTTACGAGAGACTTACCCAGAGTCTTTAGCTCACTATCTTTCACAGAGAAGAAATATCCCAAACATATCAGTCTTTGTCCTGCCCTGGGGCAGTCCAGCACCGAAATGCTAGGCAATTCTCCTCTGAACAAGAGTACCAACAGCATCCCCAGACACGTGTTTCGGTCTGGTTGGACCTCATCAGTAGGGAGGAGCTGTGCCTCTCTAAGAATAGTGAGCAAGGGGTCCATGTCTGGATTCCCCTAGTAACTTAGGGTGAGACCCAAAGTTACTTGAATATGCAAATTGACAAGGGGGGTCCTGGGAGTCTCTCTGCCAGACATTAGTCCTGGTTACGAGAGACTTACCCAGAGTCTTTAGCTCACTATCTTTCACAGAGAAGAAATATCCCAAACATATCAGTCTTTGTCCTGCCCTGGGGCAGTCCAGCACCGAAATGCTAGGCAATTCTCCTCTGAACAAGAGTACCAACAGCATCCCCAGACATGTGTTTCGGTCTGGTTGGACCTCATCAGTAGGGAGGAGCTGTGCCTCTCTAAGAATAGTGAGCAAGGGGTCCACGTCTGGATTCCCCTAGTAACTTAGGTGAGACCCAAAGTTACTTGAATATGCAAATTGACAAGGGGGGTCCTGGGAGTCTCTCTGCCAGACATTAGTCCTGGTTACGAGAGACTTTAGCTCACTATCTTTCACAGAGAAGAAATATCCCAAACATATCAGTCTTTGTTCTGCCGTGGGGCAGTCCAGCACCGAAATGCTAGCCAATTCTCCTCTGAACAAGAGTACCAACAGCATCCCCAGACACGTGTTTCGGTCTGGTTGGACCTCATCAGTAGGGAGGAGCTGTGCCTCTCTAAGAATAGTGAGCAAGGGGTCCACGTCTGGATTCCCCTAGTAACTTAGGGTGAGACCCAAAGTTACTTGAATATGCAAATTGACAAGGGGGGTCCTGGGAGTCTCTCTGCCAGACATTAGTCCTGGTTACGAGAGACTTACCCAGAGTCTTTAGCACCGAAATGCTAGGCAATTTGAATACTGATGAGGTCCAACCAGACCGAAACACGTGTCTGGGGATGCTGTTGGTACTCTTGTTCAGAGGAGAATTGCCTAGCATTTCGGTCTGGACTGCCCCAGGGCAGGACAAAGACTGATATGTTTGGGATATTTCTTCTCTGTGAAAGATAGTGAGCTAAAGACTCTGGGTAAGTCTCTCGTAACCAGGACTAATGTCTGGCAGAGGGACTCCCAGTACCCCCCTTGTTAATTTGCATATTCAAGTAACTTTGGGTCTCACCCTAAGTTACTAGGGGAATCCAGACGTGGACCCCTTGCTCACTATTCTTAGAGAGGCACAGCTCCTCCCTACTGATGAGGTCCAACCAGACCGAAACACGTGTCTGGGGATGCTGTTGGTACTCTTGTTCAGAGGAGAATTGCCTAGCATTTCGGTGCTGGACTGCCCCAGGGCAGGACAAAGACTGATATGTTTGGGATATTTCTTCTCTGTGAAAGATAGTGAGCTAAAGACTCTGGGTAAGTCTCTCGTAACCAGGACTAATGTCTGGCAGAGGGACTCCCAGTACCCCCTTGTTAATTTGCATATTCAAGTAACTTTGGGTCTCACCCTAAGTTACTAGGGGAATCCAGACGTGGACCCCTTGCTCACTATTCTTAGAGAGGCACAGCTCCTCCCTACTGATGAGGTCCAACCGGACCGAAACACGTGTCTGGGGATGCTGTTGGTACTCTTGTTCAGAGGAGAATTGCCTAGCATTTCGGTGCTGGACTGCCCCAGGGCAGGACAAAGACTGATATGTTTGGGATATTTCTTCTCTGTGAATGATAGTGAGCTAAAGACTCTGGGTAAGTCTCTCATAACCAGGACTAATGTCTGGCAGAGGGACTCCCAGTACCCCCTTGTTAATTTAACTATGTTTGCAGACATCCAGAATACAAGTGAAGCAGCATCTCTCCATGAAGCCGATCCTTAGGACCCTCTAGTGACAGGCTGTTGTCTTGTATATGCCCCTTAACTCCATGGATATGTTGCTAGTCTTCCTGGTTTCACGTCTGTGACGCAATCTTAGGTTTGAGAAAGCAGTCAGAATATGGCATAGACCTTGTCAGTGTTCGAGATAAGTTTCTTGATGTCATGTTTGAGGGTAATAGGGTCCGCCAGAGGAAGGTACATTGCGGGAGTATGTGGCTATCACTTTGGGAGCACGAACCTCTCCTCTCAGAGAAACTCATGTATTATAAAGCCCTTAGCTGAGCAGTGACACTGCACACGCCAAACTAGTCATGTCATTAATTATGGATAGGGAAAACTTCATGCACATGATTGCGTATTGAAAGCATACTGTACATAATGCACAATATTTGTTAAAGCCAATTCAAATGTCCAAGAGATAATGAAGAGCATACACACACCACAAATGTGACTTTATTTTATGCATGCCATGGGATACACGGAAGAGAGACCATGGTGGGCGTGGTTAGTGTTTGGATGGGCAGACATTAGCCAGTAATGTGGATAGCTTATGGAATTTAGTAGGTATATTCCTAAATGACAATCGGTTGGCTCTATCTTTTTGTTTGAGGTGTGTGTTTGTTTTGTGTCAGTCAAGTACTGTGTTTATTATCATTTGTATTGTTCTAAATATTACAGATGTCCATTAGTCAAGTAATGGAGGTTATTAGGGCATTTGAGTCTGCACTTGACATATGACAAACAAAACATATTAGCGTTGATCATGCTTGCTTGACAATCTATTCATATGTACGTTTCTTCTCCACAAACTCCATGTAGTACCGATTATTTTAGCACTTTGAAATATTATGTCATGCATATATTTTAAAATGATATATCACTTGTTGACTAGGAATTAGGCAAATTTATGTTGAAGTTATAACATGTTTTACAATTAGATCACATGGCACAGAGAAAGCACTAGAACATCTAAATCGACCCCCCATCTCCCTTTTAATGCTTGATGTTTTAATTTCCCATTTGGTCCTCTGGATTAAACCAAAAAATCAGGTTCAAACAGGATGGCATTAAGGAACATTTACTAATGCAGTTTACTTTGAAATTGTCTTGTGATCAGGAATTGTATTTATTTAATCATTTAAAAAACAACTTGTCACATTTTTTATGATGGAATTCTAACTTCAAGTGTGTTGATTTTCAGCCTGCTTTAATGTTTTGAATCATTTTATATGCACTTAATGGAATGCTTGACTTGTATATTTGCTACCACGGAGGATGATGAAACGGGTATTGGCATGTCTTTGATGACAAGATAATGTAAGTGATGTACGTGCTGAGCCATTTTGATGCCTGCGTTTTCTCTCGAGAAAACTCCTTTCATTACTTGGGTTCATCATAGGAATGTTGTTATTTTAAGGAGCTGGAGCCCTCTAATCTCTTTTGAATGAACACCGGAGCAACCTTCAGAGAAATCGTTATGTCTGGGTCCTTCATTGCCCCGTTGCGAAACAGTACTGTTCTTAATTTAGTGTTTCCCAATTATTTGAAGCAGTTTTGTAAACATTGCGCGCAACACAATTTACTTGCTTATCTGCATATAGACGATACTTCTTTTTCCAAGTACGTATCCAATGTTTACTTTCCAGTAGATATTTAATTTATTTTCAATGTGGTTTCATGTAATTCAGTGAATATGGCATTCTACAAGTACAACTGGAATGTGGTGTGCCCTTCATCTATGAACATACACATGTGAGTGACATGTTTTGAATAGCAATTCAATGAGACGCAGCTGATGTTGTGGCCCTTTTCTGTAATATTGAATGTGTGAGCGCTAACTTTGCACCACCATTCTTAAGGGGGGGGGGCATTCACAATAAACATGGAGTGAACCCACTGTAAAATAGGTAGTCCTAATATATATATATATATATATATATATATATATATATATATATATATATATTGTCTATTCTACCTTTAAATAGCCAAGTCGAGCTGCACTCTCCACAAAACCATGCTTGCCCAGTTTCCACCAAACAGCAAACGAAGGTCGGGGGGGGGAGGGGAAATGAAACTCCACACCACCCGTTTTTCGTTTTGCTGATTTTCTTCTTTTATTGATCCACACGGGAAAAAAAGCATTTAAAAACTATGGAAATCCATTTCCAAAAATAGAAAGTGTGACCCCAGTGTGGGTCCTCCCAAGTGCAACACTCGAAGCGTGACGCGTTTCGCGGCTAACTCGCCGCTTTTTCACAACAAAAACCCTCTCCACCATACACCATTTTAAAACATGAGACTAGGAGGAGGAGAGAGGGAAGGGAGGGGGTGGGCAAGCAGCCAACACAGAGATCAAAAAAGGCCACATTTAGTGATCTGCATTGCGTACCAAATCCATGGCAGACATCTTTGCCTAGTGTATTTGCCTAACAGACATACATTCATTCGAATGAGCATTTTATTACTAGAGGTAAATTTAAAGTGCATTATGCATTAGCAGCTGAGACGAAATCTCTATGTCCTAAATGACATTCCTTCAACCCATTGACTCTAATTGCCTCTTTGTCTTTTACTTCAAACATATATCGATCGTACTGGTCAAAAAGAGAGAAAGATTTAAAAAAGCATGGAACATTCACAGCCTAAATTGTTTTTCAATTTTCAATTTTAAAATGACATATGCATAGTTAAAACCATCTTTAACTCCCTTAATAGGATATAAACGAATATCTAAAACCCCGAATTATGGGTCTCTGTGGCTCACCCCTAATCTGTTAGGTCTTATTTCATTATAATAATAGTGTCCGGAATCCAATCATTTATAATATTAGATCTCTGCTCGGGCCCCTGTTTGTCTATTTATTTAATAAAATACTTAGTGCAAGAGAAATCCCAATTCCAACATAATAATTGAAATCGAGATAACGTACTCGATATATCTGGCCATGAATGGAAAATTGTCCCTAAATACAACACAACATTAGTGGGTTGATATCCGGTTTGCAGACTCTATTTTTCTGGTTAGGTTTACTTCCCAATTAGCCTCTACTTGCTCTCCTTCTTCCCCTCTCTCCTCCCCCATTCCCATATATAGAGAAAATAGTGCAGAGCAACAAATGTGCTCAAAAGCAGACACAAAATTCCCAACACCATTAGAAATTATTTAAAATACAAAAAACTTTTTTCAAAATACAAAAACTTTAAAACCAACTATTTGATATCGTATATCATTTCTGAGTACCTATTCATTCTTTAGGAACCGTGAAGGGAATATGAATACTAATTTTTCATAACATAAAGTAAGCAAAGTAAACATATGGTTACTGTTTCTATGGAGATGTGCAAATAAGGGACAAAAGTATTCCTTTAGCTGCCCAGGAAGGTGTATAACTCTTCATCAATGTTGTGCCCGTTGGGCTGTTTACTCTCAAAATCTAGTATACACCTTGTTTCTTTTTGTCTCAGCTGCTTCTCCTTGTCACCTCCCCGGGGGCCCAACTCTATTTTATACACACCAAAGAATTTGAAACTGTCTATTTCTTTGTTATGACATTCATAAAAATGTTTAGCCATAGGGTAGTTCACATCATTATGTGTGATGGCTCGCACATGCTGTTGTATTCGAATTTTTAACTTGCATTTTGTGCTGCCAATATAGTATTTGTGGCATGCACAGGTGAGGGCATAGACTACATAGTCTGTTTCACAGGTGATCCGTTGTTTGATCTCTGTTTTGTGTCCTGTCACTGGATGTTTAAAAGTGTCGCCGTCAATTGCAAATTTACATATATTACAGCGTGTGCATTTATGAAAGCCTTTCTTTTTCGCTGTTAACCAGTTTCCTTCTGTCTTTTCTTCTTCCTTGGCCATAAAGCTGGGGACCAGCATATCTTTAAAAGACCTGTTTCTTCTAAAAGTGACTTCGGGATGGGGTTTGAGGCTTTTTGCCAGGTCCGGGTCAGTTAGCAAAATGCTCCAATGTTTCTGCAAAATGTGTTTAATATTTTTTGACTGGTTATCAAAAGTAAGTATGCATCGAGTGCTCTTTTCCCCTTCTAATTGGTCTTTGTTCTTGTTTCCAGCTAATAAGGTATGTCTCTCAATTATTCTGGCTTTCAGGAAGGCTCTCTCAATGACTTTTTTAGGGTACATCTGCCTCTTGAAACCTGCTGCCGTCAATTTGCTTTCTCTATCGTAAGACTCCAAAGTGGTATTGTTTCTCCTGAGTCTCACAAATTCTCCATAGGGGACACTCCAGATCACATGTTTAGGATGTCCACTATGTGCGTGTAGAGGAGTATTTGAGCCAATCTTCTTTCGATGCAGCTCGCAAGTTATTTTCTCATTCACAATTCTGATATTGACGTCCAGAAAGGTAATTAGTGTCCGGCTGTGAGTCTCCGTGAATCTTAAGTTCTTTTTGTTTTGGTTCAATTCCTTTACGTACTCTAACCAGCCCTTTGCAGTACCTCTCCAGATAACAAACAGGTCATCGATGTATCTTAACCATAAAACCACATTTTGCGTATGTACCTGATTCCCATCTGACCATGCCTCAAGTTCTTCCCACGACCCCATCATGAGGTTTGCGTAGGAAGGCGCGAAAGTTGTTCCCATCGCCGTCCCTTGTATCTGCTTGAAATATTCATTGTTGAAAAGGAAGACATTGTTCGTGAGGCATAAATTGATCATTTGCATCACCATCTCATTATGTTTCAAAAAGTTCAAAGATTTAGTGTTCAGATAGTGTAGGCATGCTATTTTCCCATCCTCATGTCCTATCGACGTGTAGAGGGAAACAACGTCCATCGTGGCCATCAAATAATCTTTTTCCCAAGGAATATTTTCTATTTTGCACAGGAAATCAGTGGTGTCTTTTACGTATGAGGGGAGTGTGCACACAAAAGGGAACAATACCTCGTCAATGTATTTCGATATGTTTTCCAATGCTGAGCCTATTAGGCACACGATTGGTCTCCCTGGAGGTTGTTGCAGATTCTTATGAACTTTGGGTAAAAAATATATAGTCGGAGTTATAGCTTTGCTGATATAGAGAAATTTATATGTATCTTCCGATATAATGCCCATTTCTTCATATTTCTTTAGGAAGGATTTCACTGTTAGTTCTAATGCTGGCATGGGATTATCCTTTAATCTCGTGTAGCACTTGGTGTCGTTGAGCTGTTTATACGCCTCTTTAATATATTCTGTTTTTTTCTGCAAAACAATGTTGCGTCCCTTATCTGAGGGTTTCATAATGCAGTTCTTCAGCTCCTGCAGTTCTTTTAATGCTCTTCTTTCATTTCTTGTCAAATTATCTTTAAATTTCACATTTTTAGTTTTTCGACGTAAACTTTTTAAGTCTTCTATAACTAGACTCTGAAAAACACCAATAGTGCTAGCTACGTTTGTCGTGGGATTGAATTTAGATTTCGATTTCAGATTGCTTTTTACCATCCAATCAGTTCTGATCCCTATTTCTGCAAGATCAGTCGATACGTTCTCTTCTCCCATGTCCATTCCTTTCTCTAGTTCCATAAGATCAGTAAGTATGTCCATTTCCTTAATCGTGATCTCTGTTTTTCCTGTCTGTACTTCCTTTTTCTTTTGTTGCCACATGTTGTTGGCAAAGAATTTCCTGAGGCGGATCTTTCTTATAAAGTGGTCCAGATCTATCCTAGTATCCACATAGTCATTGTTGGCTGAGGGACAGTAGTTTAGTCCCAAACTCAGAACTTTTTGTTGAGTCGTTGTTAAGGTGTGATCAGACAAATTTATTATTTTAAAACTACCATCCTCCTGCATATCAGCCTCGTTCAGTTGCCAGAGCGCAGCGATCTGCCCGAAGTATTGTTCTGGGAACTTCCTGCTCCGTTTTCCCCTCCTCGTTTTTTTCGGGCGCCTCTTCCTCTGCCACGATTCGCACTTCCACCTCTTTTTTGTTTGTTTTTTTTGCCATCTTGGCGTAGCAAACGCATTTCTTCTAAAAAATTTCTGCGCACTTGTGGTTCTTCTGTGTCGCTCCCTGTTATGTCAGATTCTGACATTGAAGAAAATTCGCCTGCACTTGTTGGTATAGATTCGGTGGTTATCGGTGCTGCTCTGGAAGATGTTAGTCTCAGCTGATCAAACCTTCTTGCGAAGGTATATACTCTGCCCATTTCATAATCTTCCTTGTCCCTTAGGAACTTTCTTTGTTTTCTTTGTTTTATTTCTTCCTCATACTCAAGCAGGTTTTTTTCCATTGAATCTTTCAATTTCTTCCCATCGCCAGTTTCTGTAATCAATTTTAATTTTTCTTCCACTTTTATTATTTTTTCCAGCAGCCTCTCACGATCACTGCCTGCGTACTTGATAAGCAATAGTAGGAAGGTTTTTGAACATTGGTTGGTGGCCCCACTCCATTCTTCTAGCATCAGTGGGTCCTGTTCTTCAAAGGATGGAATTGTTAAAATCCTCAATCCTCTTGGTATTCGCCCAACTTCTACATAATTTTTTAAGGAGTGCTCCTCCCACCATTTGCTAACCTCCTTACGTTGTAATTTTTCAAGTTCTTTAAGCAGGCCTATCTCGCTATCATTTTTGGGTATTGCTTCTGTGGGTATATCTTTTTTTGTGGTCGATTTTAATGTTTCATTGAAAAGTGTAAGGGCTTGTGCCCGCCGTGTTGCTTCTTTCTGCACCTGGGAGTTTGCCATGTTTTTCAAGTGTCCCTTTTGAGAGTAATCACGAGTTCAATGCACTCCAAATACTTTGCCCGTGTGGCAATGTGTGGTTTTTCCCCGATTTGTTGCTGATTTAAAAGTGGAGGGCTTCTTAATTATGGAACTTATGAGAAAAGTCTAAATCCACTTCTCAAGTCGTGTTCTTTTTCCGAGTAAAATAGAATTACAAATGCAGAATGTGTTCGCTCACACGCTACAGAAAACAACCGCTGTACTCACCCAGCTCTACCTTGCCGCCTGTCCTTCGACCTGCGGTTCCGCGTTGCTCATGGGTTTTCCAGCTGCCGCCTCCGTATTCACGTGCTTCTGTTGTATTGCCGTAATTCGAGCAGCTACAGGACATACAGTCGACTTCTTCGTGTACACTGTGCGCTCCTCCTCCAACCTCAACACTGGTGCTCCGCTCCACGCTGACACGATCGCAGCGTTTAAAGATATTGTCAATTCTACCTTCAAGTAGCCAAGTCGAGCTGCACTCTCCACAAAACCATGCTTGCCCAGTTTCCACCAAACATATATATATGGGCATTCCTTCTGAAGAGAACTTCTCAGAAAGGATGGAGTGTACCAGGGACACCCCACTACCTCATGTGGGCTACAAAGGTTTTGTACCCCCTTCCAGAGTGATGCCAGTGGTTGCACTTTGGGAACACCTTTAAATGCCCGTCTGACTATGCCAGTAAGATCTGTTCCCCGCATATGGCACTTGTAGACAGTGCTTGGAGACAGGGTCATTCCGAGGTTGGAGGTAAGGGATAAACGATGCCGGTAAAGGATTACTGGCATCGCTTATCCCTCCGGGCTATTCCGACTAGCCAAACCACTATTAGCGGCACCATAAATAACGGTGCCTCTAATAGTGGTATGGGCGCAGGCACGTGGGGCATCATACCGGCAATAGCGGCATGCCATAAACTGGAAGAAATCACAAGTGAAGCGGACATGCAAATACCAGCATCATGCAGGTGCAAAAAGTGGATACCGGCATGCCGTAAATACTGGCATCTCTGACCAACCGTAAAATGCCATGTGCAGTGTTTCCAACTGCCACAGGTGCACACCATCAGCACAGGTAGAAGCAATGGAGTCTGGGCCTGAACAAAAGGAGCACACCCACAAACCACACCCCTTTCCACACCAAGATCGATCCAAAAGTAGCATCAACACTTCAGCTATAGGACATGCATGCATTGCAGCACCAGCAACAACACCAACAGCAGGCACCACAGAGGAGACGCAGCAGGAGAAGGAGGGTGAGACAGGCCCAGCATGCCCCACCAGTGCAGCCAGCGTAACCACGCATGTAGCCCCCAATCCCAAACATCAGAGCCAGTCCCTCCAACCCAACCCCAGAGCACAACCACACCCTGTACCGTCTGGACCGGGACACCATCAACACCATTGTGGACATGATACACGATTGTCAGCCTCATTGAAATACGCACCGCCATCCCCCCTCTACTGAAGGTAGTGTCGGTGCTCCACTACCTTTCCACAGCCACCTACCAGCACACAGTGGGGCACATGCATGGCATATCACTACCCTTATTCACTCGCATCCTGAAGCAAGTGCTGGATGCCCTCCTCAAGCACACAACGGAATACATATCCCTACCACGGACTCCCCAGGATATTCTTGAAACAAAATGTGGCCTCCATGCCATGGAAGTGGTTTACCGCAATCGCAAGCAATACCACTCCAAACAGGTGCAGATGGAAGGTGACGCAAGCAAGATCATCACTCATTGTTGTGCCCGATATCCCGGATCAACCACAGGAATGCTGCATGTCACCATGTCAAAAATCAGCGCAGAATGCCTAACATTGCAGAGCCTACTGGCAACGCTCCCCATCAGGAAATCCTATAGAACACAACGTATCACTAAATTGACACAAACACAGCTTTATGCGTACACAATGCATGAGCTACAAGACGGCAGAGCACACTGTGTATCATCTTGAAGATGCAACCCACTCCATTATTCCATGGCACAGGACACATTGAGGGCCTAAAAATGGCATGCATACAACCAGGGACATGTGCATTTGACCAACGATAATCTGCCGGCATATGTGACTAGTACAGCTGTCCATCATCAATCAACTGACTTATAGCTTGTTATGCCTACCATGCAGGTGACAGTGGCCATCTCTTGATGCCGTGGCTCATCACCCCTGTCTGAAACACACAGAACAGGCATGAGGAGGACTACCTGTGTGGTCATTGAGCAGACCTTTGGCCTGTTGAAGGCATGGTTTCGCTGCCTCAGCCCGTCAGGTGGGGCACTCCTCTACAGGCATGAGAAGTTGGCCAAGATCATCATGGCATGTGTCATGCTGCACAACATGTGTATCCGATGCAATGTGCCCCTGCACCCTGACACTGAACTGCGACCACCTGGTGATGATGAAGGGAATGAAGTAGAAGTGGCTTCACATCATTGCGGTGCCGATGCACAGGAAGGATGTGCTGTGCATCAGTCAGTGAATGCACAATATTACTGACACACATGGCTTCAGAGGGTGACATGATATTTTGACAGAGGCCACTGGGTGTGTGGGTACATGCACACTATGCACTGTATATGAATAAATGACACATGCACAATGATGAATGTCCACTCAGGTCTTGCTTTTGATACAATGGGTGTATTAAATGTAACAATGAAAACACCCTCACCCCTCTCCCATTCCCCCCACAACTCCTCCCACACCCTCCCCCTCTCCTCCTCCCCCCACAACTCCCCCACACATGTCCCGTCAAGTCTCTAATGCCTAAACCAGGCTGTCCAGACTATTAATTAGCACTCCCTGGACCTGGTGGCGGCATGTCTTGCCGGCGCAGGGTGCGTGATGACCTGCGGAGCAGGCTCGTCTGGGTAGAGCTAGGCGAGGATGGTGTGGACGCCCTGACTCCATTGCATCGGCTATGCAGCTTAGTACCTGGCTCAGGGCGAATAACTCCTCGCAGAGGCGGCTAATGTTCTCCGCAAATATTTTGCCCATGGAGGCGGTGTTGTCCGAGATGGTCCTGCCTAGAGAGGTGATGTTCTCCTGCCACTCCTGCCTAGCCTGTGTGTTGTCCTATATGAACTGCCGCACAAGGGCAGTCAGTTGCTCAGCACGCTGCAGTCCTGTGGGTGCACCTGTGGAGGTCGACGGTTCCTGGGTGTCTTGCTCGTCCTCACTACTGGCCACTATCAGACTAAAGGGCCCTTCAATTATCTCCCCTCTTGACTGCTCTGTGGTGGTGGTGTGGTCTGTCTCAAGGGAAGAGATTTGGGGGGATGGCTGTGGACTGGGCGTGCGGGGCATTTCAGAGGAATCGTCCTCAACGGGCTCCAATACCTCATCCTGTGCCACCTCCACAGCCTGGGGTGCTGTGGCTGCCACCTCCCCAGCCAAACTTGACTCCTCTGAGTGTGGTGCCTCGGCTGATTCCTCTGGCTGGCCAATGGGTGTTTGCGCTTCCGCCTCTACGGCCCTTGGCAACACCGGTGCAATGGCAACATGGGGGTCTTCACTGGTGGTGCACGGTGGCCCTTGGGTTGGCCCTTAGAGGTGGACGGCCGGTTGACCTCATCCCGGGACCTCTTCCGGTGTGTAGTTTTCACAGGGGTTGGTTCCTGGGCATCGCTGTCATGGTCAGAGCCTGTGGGGGTCAAAGAGAGGGACGGCATGAGTGATGTTTTGATAGGCATCATACATACATTTGTACAATTGATCATCCACACAATCCAGGGTAATAGTCATTTGAGTTTGGATGATCACGTTGTTTGATACATGGGTGGGTTATGCAGGCATACTTCGGGGTCACTCATGTTGGCCAAGACCTATGCAATGTGACATGCATATTTGTTGGGGCCTGCATGCTGTGACTTATGGCATTTGCATTTTGTGTGGTATGTGTCAGGTACGGTATTTCCTTGCTGCAGGCATCTGCATGTGTCTGTGATGCGTCCAGCTACTTTGCTGGGCGTGTGTGTTGGGCCATGGCTTGCCTCTTTGGACGGACATATTGGTTGACTTTCATCAGACTACGCATTACAGTGTTTTCTTAGGATACTCACCTCCATCGACCGATTTTGTGGTACCACACTCCATTTCACTGACACCTTCGATCCCCTCCATGCCAATCATGCTGGTGCAGATGTCCTCCCATGGGGTCAGCTTGATGGGGGAGCTGGCACCTCTGCCTGTTGCCATTGCCTGGCTTCTGTTGACGGAGAGTATGTTCCTTACTCTGAGCCGCAAGTCGTCCCAGCGCTTAGAGCAGTCTTTTGTGGTGCATGGGGTGTTTCCGACTGCACTCACTTTCTGTGCCATAAGTGCCCAGTTCTCCTTTTTCTTTATGATGGCCTCCCTCTTCATGCTGTTGGCGAAAACAATCTCAGCATGTTCCTGCAGTGTCCCTGCTAGCATCTCCAACTCGTCCTCGTTGAAGCGCTCCTTGCGCTGGCGGGCAGCTCCCTTATTAAGTGCCTTGGGCATTGTGGTGTGTTCGATTAAGGTTTTCTAACAAACAGCAGAGTCCCACAGGTCCTGTGTGCTGAGGATGGCAATGGATTGTGTTTTTAAAGATGGCCGCTGTGCTCCTTCCCGTTCCTGTGCGATGACGCTACTTCCGGTTCCGCTTATTTACAGTGATCATTATTAGCGGTGACCGCTAATACCGGTCACCGCTAATGGCGCATTGGTTCATGCCGGTAGTGCTATCTGCGCTATGCATGATGCTGCTAAGGTCATTTTTCGTGCCTTTAACGGCATGGCGGTAATGCCCTTACCGGCGTGGCGCAAAGCTTGTGCACACAAAGTCGTAATAGCCCTCTATTAGCGGGCTATTGACTACACAGACACGCTATTTGCGCCATGCCGGTAAGGACCGCTACTTACCTCCAACCTCGGAATGACCCCCAGTGTTTCCTTTCCAACTTATGTAGGCATTCAGGGTACCCTGGTGGTGAAGTACTTCGACTACATACTAAGAGGAAATAGTGGGTAATGCTGCTGCTGCATGATAGTGTACTATGCTGTGTACAGCTTCATAGGCACAGCACCAATGACTAGTTCTAGTGTATTCTTAAACCATAAAATATTTCCAGTTTGGAAAATACAGCCCCAAATGTGGTGCTTATGAAACAATAGTGATACATTTTGGCAAGATATCTAACACGAAATGGGAAGCAAAATCATTTTGTGACACGCTGCAATGATATGGGTTTAGACAACCATGTCAGCATATGGTTGAAAATAGAACGCACATCAGTGCATGTGTCAGTTATTCAACATATCAATTTAAATTAGGTCAATCCCAACCAAACAATGGTACTATGAACCCAAGAAATCTGACTGAACATATGTTTAAGAGTTGCAGAAAAATAATGAAACAAGTGGGTAGTCATGGCCACCAAAGCAAAGTGGTGGGGTGGCATTGTCACAATATGAAACCAGCAGCTCATCACCCTGTATCAACGGGAGAAGACCAATTTTACATGCATTGTGCTGCATTTTCAGCATGACATAGAAAGTGAGATCACAACATGCAGAGCCAGCAACCCACATCCCAAAAGTTGTGCGATTCTTGCATGTCAGGCAACAGGTCCCTCCAGCAGACAATGAAGATTACCCAGGCTTACAGCACAGGGAGTCATGATTCTATTAAAGACGCAGAGGCAAGCATAATCCTTCAAATTTACTCTTCAGCAGTTTAAACACTTACTGAAAATGAAAACTTTCTCTTTTTTTGTCTTTTTTCAAAAACTACTTTTCCCCATCCCTCCCTCCATTTCTGTAGTCTTCCTGAATCTGCAGCCCTGTAGTCACTGCTTGCCAATGTCTCCACCTCTTCTTCTGGTGCTCTGAACTGATCCATTTATGACACAACTGTGTCAACACAACTCGAAAGTGACCAGTGACCCTGATAAAACCTTTCAGGCTCAATCCTTCCAATGAAAAACTATCTCCTCTGCCGCAGAGTGAGCTCATGTAAACTGTTATCGCGGACAGTACTTCTGAGCCTTTCTTCTGGCCATCCCCTGTCAAATCAGAAATAACAGTTAGGGAGAGAGAATGCACTGGCCTGTCTGCCACAGAGGAACACAATACAGTGTTAGTTCAATTATATATTACAGAGTATACAATGGGCAGGCAAGTAATGCTCACCTCTGTGTGATTAATAGAATCAAGTCTCCCAGTGCTGTAAACCGGGGTAATCTTAATTCTATGTCAAGACCGGAGGTGAGCATTATGCTTGCTCAAAGCTCTGCATCACCACCTCTGCCATCGATGTGACTGGCTTGAAGTAAAAAGTCTTAAACACAGTGTTGCTTAAGCAGTCTGCTGCTCACACGTGCATGCTTTGGACGACATTGCGCCTCTCACTGAGTGGACCCCGAACTGGGCCAAATAAATACCTGCTTGCTGTATGACCTTGCTGACCCATCTGGCTATAGTGGTTGAAGCTACTGACTTGAAAGGTTTCCTGCCTGCTATAAGCAGCTGCATCACCCCCACCAGTCGAACCTCGGCTGTTCTGGCGGTCTATGAGCAAATGCAAACTGCCACGCACAGCGGAGACTGTCTGGGTAGATAAGTGTACGAGATGGATGAGGAGTTAGTCTTGGTACTCTTCACTGAAGTGAAAGTAATGCCACCGGGCGTATATCTTCCTATTTATCTCCAAAAGCTTTGACACATCCTACATGACATTAGACATAAAAGCATTGCTAGTTTACCTGAAAGGTGTGTCATCCAGAGCTACTTATTCGCATGCCAATCTGCCAGGATCTGCAGCACAACATTCACATCCCATAGATGTGCGTATTTCAGGAATGGGGGGCCTGAAATCGCACCCACTTCATTAGCCGAACCCCTGCTGGATGGTCTCCCAAAAGAGTGCTGTCCACTGTGGCGTGTACTGCTGATATCACTGATCTCTATACCCCACTTGCTCCTGCGGGTGGATGGGGCCTATCAGTCTGCAATAAGTTGGGCAGTATGGCCCGAAATGCCTGGCATTACCCATCTTCTCCTGACACCTTGCGGGTCATCAGTGGGAGCGCATCCCTCACTTTCAGAGGATGAAACGATCCAGCTGGATGTGTGAGCAGGTGTGTCTCTGGTGGTAGGGTCCACAGGAAATCGGAGGAAAGTTCCATCAGAGCTGGAAACCAGACTTGTGATTTCCACATGGGTACCACAATCACGATGGTCACTTTCTCCTAGCACACCTTTGCCAGTACTCTGCTCAGCATCACAAACCGAGGGAATGCATAGTGCACTCCCCCCCCCCAGTACTGCAGGAATACGTCCAACCCCAGGGCACATAGGCTCAATCTCAAGCTGCAGAAGCTGGATGCCTGCACATTCAGCCTGGATGCAAACAGATCTATGTGACTTGGCACCATAACTGATCCAGGTGCTGGAAGACTCCCTGCTGGCATCCGGCAGGTACCAAGAATTCCATTGCGCTACAACATTAAGGGTCTTTGGCAGGTACTCCGATGTCACAGAGATTACAGACTGGCAGCAGTAGTGACAGTAATCTTTTCCCAGCTCTGCAAGGTGTCTGGACCTTGTCCCTCCTAAGTGATTTATGTGTCTGACTGCTGATATATTGTCCGGCCTGTCTCTGAAAATTGCACGTCTGTTTCATGTTTCAATGTTCTGTAGCCACCTTTGTAATTCTCTGTTTGATTCCTGGTCCAAAGGAATTGTCTTGTGGTATTTCAGACCCTGTTGAAGTTGCTTGATCTTCCTTCTCTAGAGGGCTCTGTAGTGTAGGGGCCAGGAAATATGGCCTCAATGGAGGACGTCAGCAGTCCTACTATTCTTGGCAGTAGGCAGAGGGAGTTGACGTCCTTGCAGAGGCATGCCTTTATCTCATTCTTAAAATCTTGCATTTTCCTCGCTGGAAGTTCCAGCATCACTTTCTTGTGTCTACTATGTAGCCTAGGAAGTCTAGTCTTCTGGTCAGGGACATGTCCAACTTCTCCTGATTAATAAAGAATATTAGAGATGACAGGAGTATTTTTGTCCACTGTGTCTGATACATTAGGGTCTCTCTGTTGTCTTTGAGTAGCAGAATGTTGTTGATATATATTATTATGTGAGTGCCCTTCACTGTAATGGCCGCTGCACTAGTCTCATCAGCTTGGTAAAGGCCCACAGGGCTGAGGCAAGACTGAAGGGTAGCGTTTTGAATTGCCAGAATTGCCCTTGCCATCGGAAAGCCAGGAAGGTTTGATATACCTACACTACTGGGATCATCAGGTATGCATCCTTCGCATCTAGCCTGGCCAGCCAGTCATCTTTTCTGAGAATGTGTCTCAGCGCAGATGGATGCCTTCCATTTTCAAGTGTATGTAAGTCACCCAGCCATTCAGCTCTTTTAGGTTTATGACTGGACGGACCTTCTCTTTCCTGTGAACAAGAAACATAATGCTCACAAACTTTAGGTGCAGGTCGGAGCATGATTCTATGTCTTTCTTTGTCTTGAGCTGTAGAGCATGATCTGCAGGAGAGCTTGTTCTGCCTGTAACATTTGAATGGGGAATGGCCAGGCTTCCTGAATCGGGGTTTGTATGAACTCTAGATGGAAACCTTGAGCTGTCTGCAGTGTCCCTGCATCACTGGAGACCTCGAGCGAATGTAGCCAAAATGGCATCATTCTCCCCCCTACCGGGGGATATTTTATAAGTAACTAGCTCACCTGGGTTTGCTCCTTGTGAACTGCCTACTCCTCTGCCTCTGCTACCCCCGAAGTTCCTCCATCTGGTTGGAAAGAAGGAATCCTGTTTTCTTGATTCACAGTATTGGGCTCTGGCAGCGTGGGGTCTTCGGGATGATGAGAAGCAACTGGCCCGTTGACTCCGATAGAGACCAGTCCCAGCAAAAACCCTCTATGGGAAAATCTTTTTGGTAGAGTCCTACGCCTTCTCCAGCGAGTTATATGTGCCAGCAAATCTCCCCATTTCCTTGCCAAATCCCTCACTGAAAAGGAGCCCTTGCGCCGCTTCTGCTGCCTCTTTCTGCTCCCCCCTGGAGCCTTTTACAACCAAGCGTTCTAATCCCTGGGCACCTTAGTCACTCGCACATATTAGCGGATTTTGTCAAGACTTACAACTTGCAGCCCCCTTCCGTCCCGCCTCTGGACTACATTCGTAATATTATACACCTTGGGGCTCTGCCAGCCTTTTCCACAGCAGCCCTTCACCCTTCCATCCGGGTCCTAGTACACCCACAGCCCTCTGACTCAGGCTTCCACCCCATTTAAGCTTGTAACGAGTACCAGCCTTCACTTACTTCTATTGGTACCAGCCCCCTCCCCCACCCGATGCTCAGACATGAATAGTTCCTCCTGACTACCAGCTGTAATGAGCCCTGCCTCTCGAGGAGAGTACTTGCATGGCTGTACCTGCACTACAGCAGTGGTTCACATGTAGCGCGTGCGCACGTTTCACTTACTGCACAGCAGTACGGCTTCATCACAAGGCCGAAGCACAGACTTTCTTCCAATATAAGTCCTTGAGCCTGCCCATTGGACATATTTGTACAGGTTCATTTTTTCAACCTTTTTTTGACACTTTATGTAGAAACTGCCATTAGTGGAACACAAAGTCCATGCGCAGACCCTCTTTCAACATAAATCCTCAAGCCTGCCCACTGGACACATTTGCCTAGGGTCACCTTTCAATTCTTGGACACTCTATGTATAAACCAGAATTAGTGTAATAGGAACAGCTACCCCTTGAGCTTGTGCACAGGACTAGTGATGACCAGCATTGAGCATGTGCGCACTCCCACATCTTCACACTTTCTGAACACTACGCATCACTTTGGTTTCATCATAAGACCGAAGCGTTAGTATTTCCTCAATATAAGCCCTCTAGCTTGCCCACTGGACGTACCTTTACAGGTGTTTTTCTAACTCCTTGATATAGCAATCGGTAACAGTGCCACACGCACAGTTCCTTCCTGAGCATGCGCATAGGATCAGTGACGGCTTGCACTGAACATGCGCGTTCATCCATACCATCATATATACAGCTTCCCTCTTCTACCGAGCGTTGCAGCTGTGACATTGCACAACTCCGCTCAGATTCAGAGGTAAGATGCCACCCGACAAGACGTAGATGTGGTTCCCGTCTTCTCGCCTTCTTTTCTTCCACATTTATTGCTGCAATTACTACGCACAGGTTCAACAGCATGTAATTAAATGGCATTTACTTGCCGTCTCTCTCTCTTCCCTCATAGAGTACACCTCCTGGTTCTTTACAGAAGGGTGATTCCCACACCTGGGACCCCACAACTTACCTGTGTTGGGTCCTCACTTCTGCTGGCCTTCACTTACCTGGGGCTCGTGCTACAAACAGGTGTTTGCTGGGTACACCACCGCAATTAATTCCTGGAGGTTGCCCCTATCATCTTACCAGGTAGGAATACAGTCCACCCCATGCTCGTAATACACGTCTTTTGCCCAGGGACCATGTAGTTTTTACACAGATATTGGTTTATTCCAGATGAATTTTAGGGGTCTACTTTACATCTTCACCTGAGGGCTCCGCCTGCTGCTGCCCATGTTTTGCTGTCTGGACTCAGCAGTTCCAGTCGGACTTGATACCTTCTTTCCCATTCCCTCTCCTTCACTTCCCCCCGGACCCTACCTCAAGGTTGGCTTGTTTTTATGTTGTTTTTAATGAGAGTTTTTTTTCTCTTAAGTACACAGGACCTCTACTGTATACTTTACACTGATACCAATTGGGGGTTCAGGACACTCTGTGAGTTTCTAATTTTTCAATCCTCCCTTTTTGTTTGTGTTTACCAATTTTAGGGAGACACAGTCCTCCTCTGGCCCAGAAGAAGGCACCCACCCTGGAAGCCAAAACGTCCTAGGGTCCTATACCCATAACTGTGGGCCCAATTTACACTATGAGGAATTTTATGTTCCTGACATAGACCGAGGATTGGTCACCGATAGATCTAAAAACAGTGTACAAATATAGGGCATCTGAAGGACCACCGTTCCAGTTCTATATACAAATGTAGACCTTCTACTAACACCCACCATTTTGTCTTGCTTTGTTCTTGCCACAACTCTCTGGGAAAAGGGGCACTTTCTTGTTTTGAAATTAACGAAAATGTATTTCTAAGCATTCATGCCCCTGCCCAATTCTGTAAAGTTTCTTCTACCGTAGAAATGTTGTTAAGAAGCCTAGTACTGCATTTCTAGCCTTTTTTTTGTTTTTGATTTATTTGTTTTTGATTTATGCTAGATTAATGTCTACAGCTCCTGTTTTCGTAGTCCTTCCTTGATATCAGGACATTGCACTTTGTTTTTTTGCTGTTTATGATACAGGAAGCTATGAGCAATATAATTGTACCTTCTACGAATAAAAACTGCTGCTCTTAATCATATAGAGCTTACCAATATAATTGAATCTATTGGCCTTTTTTACCCTTTTAGAGGGGCTTTAGATTTCATCAAAACTATGAATCATTGGTGAATTTAGGATAACACCACTAACTAAAATACAAGTAACGGCATACCAAATCTACAGTATGGTTTTACCTTGTCAGGTGGCTACCCCCTGTGTGACATACTGTTTACCCCAGCCTTAGGTTCCGCCTTCATGGGCTGCCCCTCCAGTTCATATACCATAGGAGGAGAGATCACTCAATTTGGCATTGAGCTTTAGGAGGAGATCCCGCTATATATCCAAGGAAATTGTGCAGTTGGTGATACCCTGAAAGCATACTGCTTGCTGCGCTCACCTTGCTAGTGTGTCGGGATTACTTCCTCACCTGTATCCCTGGTGCATTTAGCCAGATCCATAATGATTTCTATGGTCCC
The DNA here is from genome assembly GCF_040938575.1 of Ambystoma mexicanum. Lineage (NCBI taxonomy): Eukaryota > Metazoa > Chordata > Amphibia > Caudata > Ambystomatidae > Ambystoma > Ambystoma mexicanum. The sequence continues at coordinate 1,076,370,494 of NC_090935.1, read as the reverse complement.
GGTGAGGTCCAGTCGTTTCTCCTGTCAACTCTTCCAGGATCTATCCATACCCTCACTTCGAGGTTTTCGTGATGAAGGTGATAATTCTGGGTTCTAACTCTGGGGCTTTGGCCACTTTGCCCGCTAGATAGGGCTGCAGGCATTCTGCACTCAAGCGCATCCTGGTGTCCTTGTTTAATGGTGTCCTGATCCTCTAGGCCATATATTTTGCAACTGTAGGCAAGGGTTGCCAGTCTAAAGACTTGGAGTTCAGATCCCATCCGGGTCGAACATGTCCGATATCTCTGTTTCTAGGACCTGCAGGATATTCTCTTTCCTGGATTTTTTAAAAACCACAGGGGCTAATGCTCCTCTTTCAGCTTACTGTCCTCCTCTTGTGAGGATGCTGTAACATCTGGGAACTTTCTGCCATTGTCCCCATCTGTGATGCCCATATTATCGTCCCCTGGGATGGGGTCAGGAGGCTTGGCACTGATGATCTCTGAAGGAATGCTTCCTTGAGTTTTTCTGAAGGTGTCAGCAGCCTCAGTGGGCATTGACCCGGGGGAGTAGAAGACATTTTCCTCTTCCAGGTCATGTTACTCCCTTGAAGGCTCTTCTCCTGAGTGGCGGCCTTTGCGGACATGCTCCGATTACATTTCTGGGTGCTTTTACCTTTCTTCCCCAAAATAGATTCTAGGGTGGCCCGCTTTTCTTACAGCGGTCTGACTCTCTCGGCCACCACTTCCACCAAGGAATTTCTAATCACCTGTTTAAAACTGAGCACCAGATCGCTCTCTGTCTGCTATTCCTCACTCCACTCAGACTCTGATGTAATTGCTGTTGGGGGCAAAGAGGCTAAGTGTAGGTGTTGTGTGCCAATGCCTGGACTTTGCAGGCTGAGATGCACATCCACCAAAATATATATTGGTGTAAGGCTGGTGGACTGAATTGCACCCACGTTCACTTGCACTAGCAGTGTACTGGTCTGCTTGATGTGCGGTCAAGAGCAACTCAATCTGAGCTCCTGTGCCAGTGTTTCTCCTTGCTTTAGGCACTCTGGGGTCGATGCACTGTCTGGAGCCAACTAATCCGCGCTCTGGTGTAAACTCACTGTTGCGTGAATGTCTTTCCCCATGTCTCTCACACTGCGGGGGCCGCACTGCAGATGCAACGTGGTAGCTGCTCCTACTCGAGGTTGGGGCCCCGCCCACTCTCAGCCACACTCGCTGGCTCTGCTGAGCGGGACTCCGAGTGTGCCTGTACTAAAGAACGGGTCCCGCTCGGTACCCACATCGCCTCTTGCTCCAGTATGGGTAACTCCTATCCGGGCAGGTGCTTTTAATCAAAGCAAAGTCAATAAAAACACCCAACAAACTCTGATTGAAGCATTCTAATGCTAGATGTTCACGTGCACTACACTCTTGCTGCTAAACAGTCAATGTTATGCTATAATAGCCAATCTATCTGCACAATCTCACTGAATCACATGCTCTACAGTAAAGATTTCCCTTATCTTGCTGAAGAGCAGCTAAAGAAGAGGTGGAGTCATAGGCAGGAAGTGATTAGAGGGCTGCAGAGACAGAAAGTTGTGATGGACTACAGAAATAAAGAAATGTTGTATTTCAAAAAAGAAATTATGTGAACATGTTCATTTTCAGTTATTAAGTGTTGAAACTGCTGAAGGGCACATTAAAGAAGTTGAAGCATAATGCTTGCCTCCAGTCTTGAGATAGAATGTAAATTCTGTGTGAAATGGAATATCCAATGCTTTCCGTTGATGATTATTGGGTTTGTAAGGGAGAAAGGGTCTCCCAGGCCCCCCTTCATTTCTAACAACGCACATGATATGCTCATTCCACGGTTGACAGCGCACCTCTGGCCAAGGTGTGAGGTTACCATTGAATGACCCATAACCGTGCATGGCCTATGAGCCGCAAGACTCAATTTTGTGTTAGCTACCAACTACATTTTCTAGTTGACCGCATCTAAATGCTGATTGCAGGCCTGCACCTCTCCCCTTCATTCTCCTCGCCCAGCCAGCTTGCCACCCCCCCCCCCCCCTCACATCCTCCCCTCTGCCTTCTCCATGGCTGTCCTGTTCTCACGGAAGCCTCGGTGTGAAGTGTAACGAGCTAAAAACTGTATCTCTCCTCTTCCTTTTACACCATAGCCCTGTGTGTGACCAGGCCGAAACCTGGTCCGGGAAAAACACATCCATCTCCATATATCTGTCTCTGCACTAGCAGACACCTTCTAAAGAAATATAGACCGCAAGCCCCCTAATCCCACACCTCTTTGATGTAACAGTTGCATGCCACTCGCCTGTGTGCCACTCCAGTTCACCCCCTATCGCTAATCCCACGTGGCCATATATTCTTCTCGTACTAACAAACTGTAAAACACCCGCAGTTTACCCAAGGAGATACTTGATTAATGGGTTTCTGACATACTGTGTTAGATAAGACACCTGGACCCATGTACCCTTACTCTTTATTGTTCAGGTCAAAAGTCTAATGATATATATTGCATGTTGAGATTTATGAATAATGCTAAGATATGTGTGCCCAAAAGGGCAAATGTTAGATAGAATGAATTACAGTGACATGGACATCGCCTGATCCTGCACCCCTCCCAGATGAGCCCAGCAGACCCACGTGCTCCAAGAAGTTACAATCTGAAGCCGGACAATCCTGAAGCATCATCCCTCTACGGAACATACTGACCCGTCCTCTTTGCCCAATGAACATTACGTATTGTAACCCATATAGGACACGTCATAGATTACGTGTTTTTGTAATATAATGTGTGTTTCTTGTTGTTTGGGCAGAGAGCTCTCAGAGTAGCAGCCCTCGGCGAGCCCCATTTTAACTTTATATAAAGAATTTTCTTTTATCTCGCTTGCACTTAGTCCTGGTGTCATTACCTACTGGCGTGTGTTCATTAGCTTCTCTTATTGGATTATTTCACTATAATTGTGGGGAATGCCAGCTTTCATATAGTGACCCCAACGCAATAGCGTTCTTTCGTTCCTTTTTGGTACAAGACGTCCCCCGGCCACAGCGGCGAGATCCATGGTGCCCCCGTCAAGGCAGCCCACCTGCGGCAATTGGTACCATTAGAAGTGCGCACATTAGGACAGAAGGTTGCGCGGGTCCCGGATTTGCAAATACCCAGCCATACCGCTCGCCGGGTGTGGCTGTTGAGTGTGGAGCGGCACCTTGATAGACTGGGTCCCGAGGCTCTCAGATCAATACCGCCACATGAGTATCAACTGCGAGAGATCTAAAAGAAGGTGAAGCGGGGAAACGGGAAGGGAGTCAGATAGAGGTGTGTTGAGAATATATGGTGGGGATTGAAGCAGGGGACTTTTCTTTAAAGCTGGGAACCTTACTTTACTTCCCTTTTCTTTCGCATATGACCATTAGGAGTTTATAAGAGGTTAGGAGGTGAGCGGAGGTACGGGCACCTAGCTCCGCGAGGAGGTAGAAGGCGGCGCTGCGTAGTACTATCTCGACTAGTACAGGGATTAAATGGTGACAAAGTGAACAAAGTAGGACTCTTGTGTAAAAAGAATACTCAGAGAAGTTTTTAGAAACACTTTTTATTTTTTCCTTCTTCCTTTCTTGTCTCTTAGAGGGTGGTCCAGGAAGGGCCAGGACAGGGGTGAGATTCTGGGTGTAAAAAGGGTAGGGGAGAAATAGAGGACAGCAGGCAGGGTCCATGTTTTAATGTTCATGTATCATGTTTTGTTCAATGTTGCATGATCTATGTTGTGTATGTCAAACTGCGTTACATGTCAAGTGTCCAATGTCCTGTTCAATTGTTGGTTTGAAATGTATAAAGTGTGGTATTTGAAGGTCTAAGGAAAAGTGCCTTGTGAAAAGCATTGCTATAAATATATTGAATACTAAAGGTTTTTTTGTTCTGAAGAAGTTGGTTAAAACTGGTACTAGATTGTTCATACTCGCACGCACACCCCACAGGTCACGAACAAGACACAATAGGAGCAGAAACGCCACTTATGCATATATATCAGAGCTTACCAGGGCATAGTGAAAAAATAAAAAAATACCACGGACAGTGGCGCACAGAAATGAAGGGGAAGGTATGCCCCAGATATGGCCTGAAGGTGGATCATTTGAAAAATCAATACTAGACATGGTAGCAACATACTTGACCATTAAATATAAGGGCAAACAGAACCAGAACAGAATAGAAGTGTTGGATTTGTGGAGACTATTCAAAGAGATACCCCTAGGTAAGAATAAGGCCAAGGCACATCACCCCAGGCCATGAACAGCAGTGAGGGAGGAGGGGGGAGTAAGGAAAAGATAACAGAGCCTACAAGAATATACCCAATGCTAACGAAACCTGCAGAGGGATATAGTGACCCCGTGTATGTACCAAACCCAAGCACACCTCCGTGTCACCAGCAACAGCCCCAACCCCATACGATCCAAAAGGGTCGTTCGAACCGATGTGCACCCCTCTGTTAAATATAGAACAGCTAACACAGGACCTAGAAAAACAATTAAGAATGACACAAGCCGAACTAACATGGCTCAGAGGGCTATGTGAAAAAGGTACACCCTTACAGAGGGGTGAGCTAACACCGTCACCCCAGACGCCCGGTATCCCATTAAACATAGTGGGAGATGTCTGGAAAAAGGGGGAGATTCTATTTTGCATTAATGATGCCCCTGCCAGAATAATACAAGTAGACCAAGTAGAGGAGCAGGTGAGTACGGGGCAATAAAGTGTGTCATTAGTAAGGGAGGACGAATACTGAAGTGATCTAGAGCAAGACGAGGAGGGGAACGGAACAGGTGAAGCATCAGGTCGAGCGTCCCTGCTTATAGGATCAGTGCCCGGCGAACAGGGGGAAGAGGAAGTGTGGCACCAAGGGAGACTAAGAAATAGAACGGGAAGAGTGGCTGTAGCATGAGAAAAGGGAACAAATGTAAGTGCAGGAAAAGGAAAGAGCAAGTTACAGATGCCATTGATATGTAGAGGAGCAAGGAGGCCACACTGTGTTCCATGGGCACAGATGGACAAAGCAAAAATATTGAAAACATTACCTCCACTTTCAGGGGGAGCAAGTAAATGGATATACGCATTTGAGAAAAATACATGTCGGGTCCCCTTAGCAATTGGTGATATTAAAAGTTTGTTGGTGTCTGCAGTGGGCGATCAGGCCAACAGGGTGTGGATGAAGGCAGGGTTCCCCACGGTAACATTGGATTGTGACCACCATGATGGAGCATCATTTAACACTTTGAGGGCCCGGATATGGGACACACTGAGGAGCATATTCCCAGACAATCCTGATTTGCGGTCAGTAATGCAGTGCGCCATGGGGGAGGACGAAGATGCTGCGATTTACATTCTTTGGGTGCAGGATTTGTGGAGGGCAGAGACAGGCACGGCTTGGGATCAATCCACCTCAATTTTTTACTTCATAATTAAGAGGGCCCTCTCAAAGTCAGTACAGAAGGCACTAGATAAAATTTCCGTGATAGACGCCAAAGACTGGCCAGAAAATCAGAGCATCATAGTGCACCACTGTAGGAGGATCAAAGAGAGGGAAAAGGAGATAGTGCAGAAAAGGTTGGCAGCTAGGCAAAATGAGTACAAACATAATTAGTGAAGGTTGCAGCAGTAGCTGCTGCCCTCCCCTCAGAACGGCTGGGAGACGGGAAGGATTGGCCAACAGCAATATAGGCAAGAATGGCTGCAATCAGAGCAGCAAATGGACAGGAACAATGGGCTGGTGAGGAGCAGTATGGAGGGCCACAATGGCAAGGATGAACCAGAAGAGGAGGACGAGGCAGTTACAGAGGATCAAGAGGGGTGTATGGAAGTCAGGGGCCCAGAGGAGGGCAAGGAGTATGTTGGAACTGTGGCAGATGGGGCCATTTTTCAAGAGAATGTCACAGCCGTCCCATGGCACCTTATCAAAATGAATAACAGTATGGCCACCCCCACCCATGTAGCCCCTCCAGTTTGCCGAAGGGTGGATATAGACGCGAAGAACAAGCAGATCCTCAGTACGCATATGAACAAAGAGCACCCCTGCAGGGCACACAGCAACACCCACCATCACAAATTCACATGACGCCTACACGCAGCAACCCATTCACCACGACAGCAAATGGCGCACCAACACTATTCAGAGGGACAGCAGCGGTGGGAGACAATGTTTTCCACAATCATGAAAGAATGAGGTACCCAGCATAGGACAGCCCACAGAGAGCACTTGCATGTCCAGTGCTATCAACGACCCTCCACGCCGAGAAGGAATCACTGGTGGGGGCGGAGATAGGAAACAAACAGTTCATCTTTATGGTGGACTCGGGAGCAGAAGAATCATGTCTAAAAGAAGGCCGGTTTCCGCTTTCGAATCGAAAAATGGAGACGCAGGGATTTTCTGAGTGGTGAAGTGGTGAGTACCATTGGAATTTGTATTTCACCCCGTGGCAGACCCATAAGTGGTGCCTGGGTCAATAGTGTCCATAGATCTGCATGGAGTGCAGGTATGCACGCGACGAATAGCAGGAATAGACATGCATGGGTGCGAGTGGTGGACAGTGCTGTGTATAGACCCCAATGTAGCACTACGTGACTTATTAGATGAGGAGCTGTTCACTGAAAATGAGACTGACTGAGAAATAATAATGAAGATTTCCATTCCATGCGAGATAATGATTCAACACAGACAAGTGACAACACCCCTCATGGCCATTGTGGGTGCACCTCCGGCATTTTTCGACCAAGACATGCAACAAGTACCTTCCATACTGTACCACAGGGCGCCATGATGTAGGACTCCTGCAGGAAGTAAGCCCCGTTAGAATCAAGCTCAAGCCAGGTGCAATACTACCCTGTTTAAAACAATACCCACTATCAAGAGAGGCAGAGGAGGGGATAAAAGAAATAATACATGCTCTATTGGAGCAAGGGATTATCGTGCCAACATATTCACCCTGTAACACTTGCATTTATCTGATTAAAAAAGCAAAGGGCGGGGCCTGGAGGATGATACAGGACTTAAGGCCTCTTAATGATGTCATACAAAAGGAATTTCCACTTGTCCCCAACCCTGCATCCATTCTTGGCAGCACCCCAAAGTCAGCGACATGTTTCACAGTGGTAGACTTGAAAAATGTGTTTTACTCAGTACCACTGGACCCAGAGTCACAATACCTAACTGCATTTACCTTCTGGGGAAAATGATACAAGCATTGCCGGTTGCCCCAGGGATACTGCAAAAGCCAAAGTAAAGCCCAAGTATCTTTAACAGAATACTACATGAGGACTTCAGGAATATTGACACAAAAAGCACTATTATTCAGTATGTGGATGACCTGCTAATTTGCGGAGAGAATGAGGAACAGTGCAGGAATGATTCAATAATATTGCTCACCTTGCTGGCCCACAAGGGGTACACAGTAGACAAACAAAAATTGCAGTACTGTCTAACTGAAGTGTTGTACTTGGGTCAACTCATATCAAAAGATGGCAAGAGAATAATACCAGACAGAGCAGCAGCAGTGCACACAGTCAGCAAACCAAGCACAGTAAAGGAAATGCAAAAATTTCTGGGTATGTGCAATAACTGCTAAGCCTGGATATTGGACTATGCAGCATACACGAAAGCCCTATTGCATGCACTAAAAGAAGCACAAAAAGAAAACACAACACTCACATGGACCCCAGAAATGAGCACAGCCTTTTACACACTCAAAGGCTTAATTTCAACAGCACTCAATCTAGCAACCCCTGATTATGGCCGTGAGTTCTACCTGTTCTCACACTGTGATGGAATGCTGATGACAGCAGTACTGACACAAAAAATGTCACTGGGGCACAAGCCTCTAGCATATTACAGCAGAACACCTGATGCGGTAATGCAGGGACACTTCGCATGTGAACAGGTCATTGCAGCTGCCGCGTTCACAATTGAGAAATGCAGAAAAATTGTAATGGGATGCTCAGTAATGGTGTTCATTGAACATTCATTGTTTGCTATCCTTGAAAGATCTAAATCCACACTGACAACACAGAGAGCCACAGCATATGAGATTATTCTTTCCAGTCCAAACATACACATAGTGCGGTGCAAAACAGTAAACCCAGCTATGTTCCTCACAGAGGCATGTAACATAGAAGATATGCAAAACCATGATTGTGCCACATACAAGGGGGAAGATGATGACATGCCCAAAGCAAACCAGAATGGCCTGGAAGAAGGAGAAGTGTATTTTGTAGACGGGTCAGCGTCAATACACTCAGAAACAGGAGAAAAACAGGTAGGGGCTGCAGTAGTGAGACTGGAAGAAGGGGAATATGAAACAATAGTGCAAAAGCGGTTGCCAACACACTTTTCATCACAAGCAGCAGAATTGGTAGCGCTAATTGAAGCCTTACAGTAATTATTTACACAAATTCAACTTACATGACCACAGCAGTACACAGGAGACATACTTAGAAAAAGAGGTACAAGGGGAAATCATAATAAAAAGAAGTGTGGGAGAAGAGAAAGATGATGGTTATAACTCAATGCCAATTTCACAAATAATCAAGTTACAAAAACAGGCCCCACCTCAGGAACAGCCACTCTGGACTAAAAGAGGGTGTACCCAGTCATCCACTGACCTCCTCTGGCAGCAAAATTGTACAGGAAAAGTAGTAATGCCTGTGGAGTTATTAGAGATAGCATTCCAGCAACTACACTTTCCCCAAACACACTGCAAAACAACAAATAGCAGCTGACATCCAAGAAAATTGATTCGTGCCAGGGTTACAGGAACATGTGGCAAAACTGGTGATAGAATGTACAACTTGTCAGACATACAACTCAGGAATGACTTTGACAACATTGAGAGGAACACTGCCCCGCCCAATCGGACCATTCCGTGAATTGCATATTGATTCTGCAGACATGGGAGAAAGGTGTAACGGAGCACGATATCTGATTGTGGTGCTCTGCCCCTTCTCGTGTTGGGTGGAAGCAGGACCCTGCGCCCACCCAGATGCAAAATGTGTGCGAAATTCTTAGTGAGGGAAGTGTTTCCCGGATGGGGGATCTGTGATGTCATACAATCCAACAATGGGACGCATTTCGTCAATGACTTATTCAAAGCAGTGACAGCACTGCTGGGGATAAAACACAAACTGTGTTCGATTTATCACCTACAAGCTAACAGAGTTGCGGAAAAAATCAACAGCCTCCTCAAAAGCAGATTGTGAAAACTATGTCACCCCCGAAAGAAAAACTGGGTGAACTGCTTGCTGTTGGCACTATTTGAATTAATAAACCAGCCTAGCAAAGACCAACACTTGTAACCCCACGAAATTGTGACAGGGAGGCTCCTGCACACCCCAATATCACCTCTAAGGAGAATATCAGATGCACTTAGAACAGCCACAGTACTGGGTGAAGAATTCCAAGATTACCTAAGTAAGTAGAATAATAGCCAAGCAAATAAGTCTGCCCTTTACACAGGAAAGTGAAAGTGACACAGTAACCCTGGCAGGAGACAGCCAAAATGTCCAACCAATGCCTGGGGAGACGATATATGTCAGCAGCTTTGTACGGCGATGGAATGCTCCACAGTTTTATGTCCCATACAAGGTAATATATTGTACGTCCACTGCGGTTAAAGTAAAAGGGCTGAAATACTGGATCGATCTATCGGACGTGCAAAAAGCACATGATAGCGTTGTAGTGGAAGGAGAAGGGAATATTGAGGGAAGAGCAATGCAAACAGCATTTATAAGGATGCAGAGAATTTATACAGAGCCAGATGAAAAAGAGAAATAAAAGGAAAAGTGAACTGTCACAAATGGAAGAAAAAGGTGTACGTAGAACAAAGAAAGAAATGTATATAAAATTGAATGGTACTCGCAAAATGCAAACTACATATGTCCGCAATTGCAGGCATTGACTGTTTTCCAATCTTTCTCTCTCTCTCTTTCTCTTTCTTTCTCCCTCTCTCAGTTTCTTTTTTCTTTCCCTTGCTCTCTTTCTTTCCTTCTCTCTTTCCCTCCAATCATGTGACACATGAGTACAATAACATGAAGATGATTACGTAAAAAGTACTTCTATGAAAATAAATGAGACATGAAGTTAAATGTGCAGGGTCTTCTTAACCCAATTGTATCTCACTCTGTAGGTACAGAGATAGCAGAAACAAGGGCCCTCAATGCGAGCAAATCCACAATAGATAGTAATAGGAGAAATCATAGCAACGCTAGGATGTATTCTTTTGAGTGCAGGCTTTTCTTCTCTGCAATTCAGTTTTTTTCACTATTGGAAAAGATGAAAAAACTCCAGGACTCAGCGCTAGTGTAGAATTGGATTGTTTAATGGCGCAATCTGTTTGCACAATCTAATGTGCGAGCCCTCTACTCGATTACGCGTTTCGGCTCCCACGAGCCTTTATCAAATCAGGGACAGTAGCAAAAAGGTCCATAGGAACATTGTCTGAAACAGTTATAGGGACACATCCCAAGGTCGATATTCTGAACAGTCTGTGCCCAACTGATCCACCAGCTCCGTCCGTAATTTTCACTATTGTTTGGCTTAGCATTATACTGGGCAATATCGTTCATATATATTGATATGAAAGAGGGGGAGGAGGAGTAAAACTGATACAAAAAGGATCCCACTTATGGGACGGTTTTAAGCTAATATGGGCTCACAATGTTCCAACAAACCTCACTACCCTACACAAGAATAAAACTGTCCGAGCCCCACTGTTGAACTACTCGATAGCTGATTATTATGAGCATGACTTTAACGTATATGTGATGAATGACCCTAACCTTTATGCATTTACATTGCCATATGATGATCTCTTTACAACCGCACAAGCTACCACAAGCAGCGATTATGTAAATGATGAGAGACAAACCCCGCTCCGTCTTATGGTAAAAAAAGATGGAAAGCAAAGTGATGAGAGGGGAGTGAAGGCAATACCTGGAATATTCCCAATCTGTTACCAGAAATCAATAGAAATCCAAAGTGGTCCAGGGGGAGCAGAAGGCGGAAAAGGGGGGTGGGATGGAAAAGGTACGATGAATATCATGGTCTAGGTCTACATACATTAGAAGACCCACGATACCCAGATCAGTCCAACAAATGGTACGAGGACATGAGCACAATGGCGAAGCAAGCTACCTACGGAAGCTGCTATGTGTGCTCCTTCATTCCCCATGACTCTGGGACCCCTAAAGTGTTGTTACCACAGGAGGCGCCTATTGCGGAGGCCCAGTGTCTAATCCACATTGCACTGTGTAGAATTAAAAGCACCTAATAAGCACACACTGTTAAACTACGGATTCTTCAGAATGAAAAAACCTGCTACAACAAGCCGCAATGAGTGATCTGCATCAAGAAACCCTTTTTCGTGATGCAATGGACAATGTTTTCTGACAAACAACATTGTCCCTTGGATCAACTAACAAGTGGCAGGAAGAACAAGTAACGTCTAAAGCAGAGGCTTTGCAAGGACTGTCGGACGAGAAGCTACAATGGATTAGAAGCACATGCGCTCCAATCTGGTCTCAGCACATCGCCAAACTAACGTGGGTAACAGCTCTTGATAAATCGATCAAGGTGCAACCTGAGATGTCATACGAACTGCGTTTCCACAGAGAAGGGAAAGTGCCCTTAGGAACAAACAAGAACAGTAGCAAAACTCTCATCATTCCAGACATGAAAAAAAGGAACAGAAGATTTAATGGACACCTACTGGGTATGCGGAAAAAACAGGTGTATTTGCACCTTCCGCAGTCATGGAAGGGCACCTCCGCTCTGGCAAAGCTGTACTCAAATGCACTCAGCCCTGAAGGTGATACCAGAAAGCCACATCCGAGGGGAGAGGGTGCCAGCAAAGATGTCCCAGACACCCCTGTCAACGACCAAAGAACCCCCCGCATATGACATTCTATCCGAAGAACAGCTACAAAGCACGGTATCCAGAAAACGGAGATCATCAAACTATATCTCCGCAGAATCCTCTGAACTTTTGGTGCAAATCCCTGACAAGATTAAGTAATGTACTTAAGCAGAAACATTCTTCGTGTCCCTCGTTCCAAGCATCCAAGCTTGAGCAAATGCAAAATGGATACAGATAATATGCTGAGAACTGATCCAGCTAGCCAACGACACAGAAGAAGGATTCAATGTTATCAAGGTGGAATTGAGAGCCCTGCGGCTGATGACCATGCAGAACCGATACGTCCTGGACCTTCTAACTGCAATGGATGGCAGTGTTTGCAGAAAAATAGAGAGCGCATGTTGCACTTTCGTACCCTCTGCCGATGCGGAACAATGGGACACTATCACATGTGATAGCAGCAGTGCATAATCTCAGAGAAAGAATGAAGGAAGAAGGAGGAGTGCAGTCCAGCACATAGTTCGACAACCTGTTTGAATGGGCCCCGTCATGGCTTGGAATGGCCGTAAAGCTACTGAAAACCATTCATCGTCTTTTTCTTGCTAATCTGTTGTGTGTGCCAATTGGGACTAAGGTGCCATTCCTAACAGTGCAATGATGATGGTGACAATGGGTAACGCAGCAGGAGTAGTACAGGTAACACATGAAGCCCAGGTCCAAATAGGAGATGATTCAGAACCAAAATATAGAATGACTGCCATATATAACAATGAGTACATTGTACATCCGTTCTGGCACACCACAATTCAGGAACCCCGGGAATTAGAATGATACAATGAAGTATGGGTACATTTGGAGAGGGACAGGGGCTGTATCTACATGACTTGTACTCCAGATGAATATGCTCGGGCATGGGAAGTGCCTTAGGGCGATATGTCGGGCCTGGATGCCAAGAAAGGGAACCCCGCTTGGGACGAAGCAGTGGCTGAGGAAGCCGAACGGAAACGTTTGGGAGAGTTGCAGTATTACTTAAGTAATGAAAGGGGGGAATGTAAGGGAGGAAGGGTCTCCCAGGCCTCCCTTCATTCCTAACAACACACATGATATTCTCATTCTGCGGTTGACAGCCCACCTCAAGGTGTGAGATTACCATTGAATGACCCATAACCGTGTATGGCCTATGAGCCACAAGACTCCATTTTGTGTTAGCTACCACCTCCATTTTCTAGTAGGCCGCATGTTAATGCTGGATACAGGCCTGCACCTCGCCCCTTCATTCTCTGTGCACAGCCAGCATGCCAACCCCCCACCTCCTCCCCTCTGCCTTCTCCACGGCTGTCCTTTTCTCACGGAAGCTTAGGTGCAAAGTGTAATAAGCTAACCACTCTATCTATCCTCTTCCTTTTACATATTTGTCCTGTGTATGACCAGGCCAAAGCCTGGTCCTGGAAAAAACCATCCATCTCCACATATCTGCCTCTACAGTCACAAACCCCTTCTAAAGAAATGTAGACCACAAGCCCCTAACCCCACACCTCTTTGAAGTAACAGTTGCATGGCCCTCGCCCGTGTGCCACTCCAGTTCACCCCTATCACTAATCTCATGTGGCCATATATTCTTCTCGTACTAACAAACAATAAAACACCCGCAGTAGATCCAAGGAGATACTTGTGTTTCTGAAATACTATGTTAGATAAGACACCAGGACCAATGTACCCTTACTTTGTATTATTCAGGTCAAAAGTCTAATGATTACACGGTCACGGTAGTGTCCGTGTAGTTATGGTTAAGTTGCTGTTTCCATAGGAAGAGCACTTTTTCCGCTCCCCCTGGACGAATCCACACCAAACTTTGCAAAAAAAAAAAATGGGCCACTGTGAACCAATTTTGGTGAGGTTTGGTCCGGGGGGGAAAGTTATAGGGGGGTCCCAAAACGTCTTTTTTTCCCATAGACTGAATGGGGGAAAAACTTTGCGTATGTCTACAGCCCAAACCGCTGGACGGATTTTCACCAAATTTGCGGCAGGAGCTTGGTCCCAAAAGCGTGCTTTTGTAAATTTGGTGGCAATCCGTCCGGTACTCTTTAAAACGACCAAAACGTATGTCTGAAAAAATGCTTGATATCTATGTCCACTCCGCAGACACACTTCCCTGTTCGCTCCGCGGACATGATTCCGATTGGCTAAGGGGCTCGCGTCACAACCGCGGACACGCAACGTATCCTCCGATTGGCTGGAGTGAGGCGTGATGTGCATCAGATTGTTTGGATGCGCCCGACATCTTGGATCCGCCGCCAGCGCGGCGCCAACCAGAGGAGAAATGCTGTTTCGGGGAGTGTTTTGGTGTGTCAGAGTGCTTGGGGAGGTTCAGAGAGTAAGAGATGGGTGAAATACTGTGTTTTGTTTAGGCAGCAAGTGCTAATGATGTATTTGCCATGCCTGCCCTCTCTGGGATGATTGTAATTACTGAAAATGAGGGGTATCATAAGGATAGTACTTCCGTCCGTGCTGTGCGCAGGCAAGTTGAAACTGTTCTAAGGACACGCGTGGTGTTAGTGAATATTAAAATTGAGTACATGCCATAGATAAAAATTTTGTTTCTATGGATGTGGTACTGACTTATAAGCCGCCATGGGTGTGATATGCTGCGGTGGTTTTGGCCAGGGCCTAGTGTCTTGGGTGCATGGCCGTAGACCGTAGGCCATACTCCCAAGACTCTAGGCCCTGGCCACAACCACCGCAGCATATAACAGCAGTAGATACACCTGTAGTATTGAATATCAATCAGGTGGTTGTGGGGAGGGACTAGAGTCTTGGGTGAAGTCTTGGCCGAAGGCCATGCAGCCAAGTCCAAATTCATACGTAATGAAGATATAAGCCACAATGGGTGTGATATGCTGTGGAGGTTGTGCCAGGACCTATAGTCCGAAGGCCATGCAACCAAGAACAAAGTTATAACCACTGGAGTTATAAGCCACCATGGGTTTTATATACTGCAGACCCATACATTCAAATATCTATGGCCATACACCCAAGACTCTAGGCCTTGCCCACAGCCACTGCACCATATAGCCATAGATCAGACATGTGGATCCGAATATGTATGAAATGTGTGAAATTAAACTTACTGTTTAATTTGTTGAGATTCAATATATTTCTTACATGACTTTAGTACTTGGAGGAAATATTCTTTTTCAATTTCTGTGATAAAAGAAAAGAGCATGTTAGTGTTTGTATTTTATAAAGACTTTTTAAATTGTATAATAGACATTTTAGCTTTTTTTACCCTCATATTTAGTTTACAAACCAGTGTACTGTGCATTTTGCTCAGTTTCTGTGTTTGTTTTTCAAATCATTGGGTCTGGGGGAAAAAAATCCTTGTCAGATTAAAAAAAACCTTTCGTTGCTATGCTACAAACTATTTCTATGTTTCCTTTGAGTGTTCACCTGTTTCTGATTAATGTTCTGTATGTTGGCTTGTTGCAGATTTTTTAAACAGTTAGATACCTGTTGGCGTATTGTGACTGTGTATTTTTTGTTACAAATCAGTGGTATTCATTTATTTGTGTGGTTGTTATACAATCTTGGGCAGTTAGATACCTGTTGGTGGTATTCTAACTGTTTATAGTCTTTTAATTGAATTTTGTGTTAATGTTGACGTACACATTAATTATAAAATGTTGGCTTTAATAAGATTAAATACGCGTTTGTAAGATTTGCTGGTAATCTCTGCTTTAGAGTATTGCTACTTTCATTACATTCGAACCATCCACATTTGTTTTTAATTTATGCAGTGTAGTGACCTGCATTGGTTGTGGCTCCTGCGTGGGAGATTATACCTATTGTTGTGAAGGTTTCCTGACCAAGTGACACTTGACCGTGTGTGAATCCAGTCAGCTTGCAGTTGTTTTTGGTACCATTTGCATTGTAACGTAGAAGCATTAGTACTATGTAGTTACTATGTGTTTGTATCAGTAAGGTGGAGCGATTATCTGAATTGCAGATAGTACATAATCTGCCATGGTTTGCATTTTGTAGAAGTTGCTGAAATGAATAGATTCACACATAGGTATGGATACATACCCAAATCGCTCATTAGGGATTTGTTCCTGTGTCACATTGTTACAGAGAGTGTATGTATGTTTCCACATGTATGAAATCTGGAAGATTTCATTTATAGGTATGTTGTTGTTTTCGAGTACTTGTAGTAATTACATTAGAAATTCTTGTGGATCTTCTTGTGAGTTTATAGTGAATCTCACTATTCCAGCACAGTAGTCCAATTGTTGTCTCATTCTGTGAACACTATATGTGTTGTCAGGATTGTTTGTTGCGTTTCTATGAAAGACTAACATTTGCAAACACAATTGGTCTGTACTGTGTAAGTAAATGTTAACAATTGGTGGCAATTGAAATAGAATATCAATTGCTACATTTGCGTAGCAACTTACACCAGTTTCATTTGAAAATTTGAATGGACCAGATAGTTCTGTGTCCAAGGGATTTTTTCGGAGTTTCTGTTCCTTCTTTGAAGAAGTACCTGATTTACATTCACTAATAGGGTCCTCTTTGCTTGTGGTAATTGATGAAGTATTAGCTTCTTTTGCTTTCTTTGAAGGATTTGCAGTCACATGTTGCATTTCTGTTTGAATTAGTTTTCTTCTACAACGTTTTCCTTTTTCTGGAACAGGATATGATTTCAGATGGGGGGTGTACAGTGAACGCAGTCTATTGTATTCTAAAATGCAAGGAATATCAGCGTTCACTTTACTTGCATCAAAGTTGATTAGAAATAGACCATCGTGTACGTAAGCGTGATAGTGCTACGCAGCCCATGCCTTCTTTAAAGACTGTGTTTCCAGTATCTATCAATGCTTTGTCTAGGGTAAGACCTTGGGATTTATGAATGGTGACTGCATATGCAAGAGTTAGAGAAATGGTTCTCTACGTACATACATGTCTTTGAAGAGAAAGAATCGAGCTGTTGAGCACCCTATCCTTTTTACTTCTGAAAGTTTGTCAAAGAGAATATTGACAAACTGAATATTGTTGTCACGTGGGTATGTTTGAAAGCACACAACTGTACCCAAAGCCCCATTAACTAGGCCTTGTTCCACGTCAAGGTTATGTTTAAGCATTAGTTTACAATTTAAGGATATTTTTAATATTTTTTCCAACCCAGCTAGTTGGAGATTGAATTTTCTAAATTATTGAGTCTTGTTGTGGCTTGCTGACACATGAGTAGTGTCATACCATGTACATCCAGTTTGTCTGTGGAACAAATTTCAATTATTGGTTGCATTTCTTTTTTTAACATTGTTTCATTGAATTTGGAACAGCTTGCAAGAGTTGGCATTAAGGCCATACAATTGACATTTTTGTGCACTAATTGTTCCATAACATCAGTAGCACATGCATATCGCCATAAAGTGCATGGATGTGCCGGTTTTTCAACATTGCTTGTGCTGCTTGAGATAGTACACTAATTCTAATACTTTTTAAAATGTTGGCGTAAGTGAGGTCTGCAGATTGACACATGTTTTCTGTTAATTCTCTGTATTGGAAATGTTGCCAAAGGTTGACATTTTTGTATGCTGCCAACAGTTTTACGGCAGAGTTTGTGTCCTAGGTTTCACTGATATCAATTGTAGACGATCTCTGAAAACGATAATGTGTTTTCCTGCAAAGAGTTCTTCATAGTTTGTTTTAAGTACTTCTTACAATTTGAGGTGAATCAAAGCCAACATTATGTTGGAGACCATGCTCCCTTCATCTATTAGTAGCATTTTCATTTGTTGTAATACTCTGCGTTCCATTGCAGCTTCTGTAGAAATTTTGTAATAGTCTAATTTGTTTTGGTGTTCTACTGGAAGGAGTAGTAATTGGTGTAAAGTGACACCGCCTATGTTGTAGGCAGCTAAACATGTGGGAGCAGTTACAACAGCTGAGAGTTTGTTGTTTGTCAATTGTTGAAGGAACTTGCTGATGATTTTGATTAAGAATGTTTTGCCTGAACCAGCTTCACCACTGACGTACAGCAGTATAGGTTTGTAATTTTGGCAGGTACATTCTTTTTTTCATGTTGTACACCAAGTGCAATTTCTTTTGTTACTTCTTCAAAAATGGTGCGCTTTTCTTTGTTAAGTTTTGATTGTAGTTCAGTTAAGTCTTCTGTATTTTCTTCATAGTGACACATGGGGGCCGATTCATGGAACAAACGTGTGCCGAAAATCTACGCGCAAGCAGGCGCAAGCAGGCGCAAGCGGAAAAAAAGAGGCATGGAAGTCCCTGCGCGTGTCTTCCTCGGGATGTGCGCCAAACCTGTGCATGGCGCACACGTCACTGCAACATCCCGAAAGACGTGCGCGACACGCACAGTGAAAGCGCACAACCTCTGCGCATACACTAGAAAGTGGGCGGAACATGGGGCGTAACGCGCGGAATGGGGAACAACTTGCGAAAACAAGGGCGTAACTGGGGATGTACTGCAGGGAAGCAGAGGGAACGCCCACACGCACCCGAACCACGCGTATTCATGGAACCGAATAGGGCAAAGCCACGCACAGCGAAAGACACGCACAAGCCGATACACGTCCGCCACAAGAAGGCAGGCGGTAGCGTCCCTGCGCATTACAAACGTGACAACATACAGCAATTGTGCGAGCGGGGCACGTGTATTTCGGGGTTGCGCAGGAAGTCACACACGCGATTGAGCGGGGTACGTGTATTCCGGGGGTTCGCGGGAAGTCACACACGCGACCTGGCCTGGGGGAGCGGGCTACGTGTATTACAGGGGTTCGCGTGAACTTTTACACACGATCGGGCCTGGGGGAGCGGGCTACATGTATTACAGGGGTTCGCGTGAACTTTTTCACGCGATCGGGCCTGGGGGAGCGGGCTACGTGTATTACAGGGGTTCGCGTGAACTTTGTCACGCGATCGGGCCTGGGGGAGCGTGCTACGTGTATTTCAGGGGTGCGCGGGAAGTTCCACACGCGAATAGCCTGGGCGCGTGTATTTCAGGGGTGCGCGGGAAGTTTTACACGCGAATAGCCTGGGCGCGTGTATTTCAGGGGTGCGCGGGAATTTTCTCACGCGATTTCAGCAGGGTACGTGTATTTCAGGGGTGCGCGGGAAGTTCTACACGCGAATAGCCTGGGCGCGTGTATTTCAGGGGTGCGCGGGAATTTTCTCACGCGATCGGGCCTGGGGGAGCGGGGTACCACTCACCGTCTGCCTTGCGTGTAGTAGAACGCATAGCCAACAACCGCTGTGAAGTAATAGCGTGTGAACCCCAACGGATGGAAAACACATGCACCGCACGAAAAGCACGTACAGAACATAAAGGCACGCGGGATCTCCAAGCCCTGCCAGGGCAACGCCCGTGCGCAAAACATCACAGAAGCGCTTACGCTGTAAGGGCCTTTGGTCCAATGAAATCGCGTACGCGTGCTGACGCGCTTACGCGCTAAGGGCCTTTCCTCGAATTACACGCTGACGTGCAGATTTTTCACGTGCCAAATCACTCCGTATCAAGCTGGCCACGCGAAAACACACGGAAGACCACGCTCCTGCCCAGAAGGCCAAATTACTGCCCCCCAGTGCCCCGAGCAGCCTCCCACGTGCCATCTGCTGCTGCCTGCCTGCCTGCCTGCCTGCCTGCCTGCTGCCACCGTGCCCTGCCATTTGGTGCCTGCACATCAGCCATCTGCAGGGGTCCAGTTGCTGTGTCCACCCCTGCTGGAACAGTAGACTCCCGACTGGGATACCATCGCTCCACAGCCCAGCCCCAGGACCCAGTTGCCCACCCACGCCTGCCTCGGGGGTCGCCATGTCGGGGCAAGCACCATCTGAGACCAGTGGCGACCCCCAGCCAGAGAGGCAGAGGGCCACCAGCTTCAGTGAGAAGGAAGTTGGTGTCCTGGTGGAGCATGTCCTGGGGCATTATGATGCCCTCTTCGGAAGACCACGCGCCAACAAGGAAGGACGGGAGAGGATCTGGGACGATGTAGTGGTTGCCATCAACGCCGAGGGGGTGGCAACCCGCGACATCAAGCACATCAAGAAGCGCTGGGAGGACTTGAGGGCCAGGACCCTCAATAAGGCCCTGCGCCTCGTGGAGGGGGGCCGGGCACGCCTGAGTGACATCCAGATGAGGGTCCTGGAACGCGTAGACCCAGCGCTCCACGCCCAGATCCTTCGGAGGCAGACCCATCTGGAGTTGGCCGGTAAGTGGCCAAGCATTACTGTGTGAGACAGGGCATGTTGCAGTGTGCTGGTTGTCTGATACCTGCCTGTATGTGTGACATAGGCCATGTACGTATGTGTGTGTGCAGGGACATCATGGTCAGGCATGTGAGTACAGTGATGTGTCAACCACATGGTTGGTGCATGTGTTCTATTGCAACATGGGTGGCTCTGTGCGGAATGGACACATGGAAGCATGGCAGTCTCTGTTCCTGGACATGGGTGGGGGTGAGGGATGGGTGCTGGTCCCATGTACACGTATGGTGTCCATGTGTGTGTGTCTGACCTGCGTGTCTGTGACTTGTAACTGCCATGGATGCATGACACATGTCTGTGACAATGTTCAGATTCACTGATGCAGCCTAGTCATCCTTGTATCCACTGCGTCTGTGGTGTACGAGGCCAGATGGATGGAACTACGGTGAGGTGTGTGCACGTGATGGCAAGACCCATGATGCATGTGAGTTTAAAACCAACATTGTATGAATCATGAGTCCCTTGGTCATGTATGCCAATGTCCATGGCATGCGCCATGGCTGTTACTGTATGTGTTTTGCCTGCACTGACCCATGTGTTGTGGAGGGACATGATGGAAGTGATGTATGACAGTGCCACTCATCTGCTGTTGCTTCCTGTCTAGGGGACCATTGTACAGTACCCTGATGCTTGTGTTCTATGTCTCCCTCTACACAGTGGCAAGTGAAGAAGAGGGCGGAGAAGGCGCTGTGGAGCAGAGCTGCGGGGATGCCGCCACGGCTGCAGCGGAAGGGGTGGGTGAGCCCCCACAGGGGCTTGCACCGGCGGAAGACGGCGTGGAGACATCCAGGTTGGTGGTTTCCACAGAGGGGGAGGAGGCCGCTACTGAGCCACACATGGGGCCTGGTGGGGGCATCCCCGCTGGTGCAAGTGGTGCAGTCCAGGGCCAGGGGCAGGAGGCAGCACAGGTCGCCGTGGAGGTGCCTGTGCATGTCACTGTCCCTGACACTGTGACTGCACCACCATGCACCAGCAGGGATGCCCCATCCCAGGCCCGTCCGCAGGTAGGGGAGATGTCCATGTCATCTGACACTCCTCTACCTGCGGACGAGGGGACCCCTGGCCGTGTGGAGAGGGTCCTGATTGGTGTCGCGTTGCGCACGGCTGGCATTCGTGATGAGGTGCATGCTTCCCGGGAGGAGCATGCACATCATCACGAAGAGCACCGTGCGTACGTGAACCATTTGGGAGCCGCCATGGTCGGGGGTTTCCTACATGTGTGTGGCCTTCTGGCGACCCTCTCCTCCTCTGTGGAGGCTATGCGCCAGTCGTGCTCCATGCCGTCTTCCAGCCCAGATGCCACCAGGGCCCCCTGTGGACCTGCCCCGACCAACGCAGCCAGCTCGGTGGGGACCCCATCCCTGCCACAGTCGGGAGTCGAAGGTCCAGCAGGGGTGGACACACCAGCAACTGTCCCCCTGCAGATGGAGGATGTGCCGGCATCATCTGGCAGGGCACGTGCACGACGGCATCGGTGGATTCCATCAGCCTGGATGCCGTCATGCTGGCAGAGGCAGTGGCGTCGGAGGCAGCAGCAGGCTCGACGTGGGAGGCATCATGGCTCGGGGCCATCAAGATCAGAGGGGCAGGCATCGGCCGGAGGGCAGGAGAACCCTGGGATGGCAGTGTCTTCCGTGTGGGAGCAGTTGGTCCAGCGGATAGGTGCAGAGCGGCAGCGGGTGGAAGAGGAGCGGCTCACCATGGTCAGGGCGGAGTTCTCCATGCGTCGGGCGTTGAGGCGGGCTGAGTGCCTCGAGGAAGCTCGCAGGGAGTTTGAGGTGGACACGGGGTTGTCCCTGCGAGACCTCGGGGCCAGGACAGAGTCCCGCCTCCGGGACATCGACATGGAGTTCGAAGATGCCCTGGCCGGCAACATCACAGAGTGAGACGCAGGACTTGCCCGCTGCCATTGTATATAGTTCTTTAGTTAGTTAGTGTTAGGTTTCCTTTATTTTTTAAGTTTTTTTTGGACCGCTCGGACAATGGCCACTTTTCTGTATATATTTTTTTTATTAGTTAGTAGTAGTAGGTTTCATTTATGGTGTTGGGCTCATTTGTTGGATTTATATTTGTGTTCACCATGAGGCAATGGTTTTTCCTTATTTTTTCCCCCCATTATTTTTCTTTGGACTACATTAGTTTTTGGATTCCTTTGTTTTTTGATTTTTTCTATTAGTTCTCGGACATGGACCATTTGTTTTGTCATCCCCATTGTTGTGTGTTTTATTTCTTTACTTCATTTTCCTCTTTAATACATATATTTATTACTTACATTTGTGGTATTTTCTCATTGGTTTCATGCATGTCATGATATGGGTTTTTACATTCACTTGCACCCATTGTGTATGTGTGTGTGACGGACATGTGTTCATTTACATACTTGCCATTGGGGTTGTATCATGTAATTGCATCTACTATGTGGGTGGATGCAATCCTTGGCTGGGTGTTTGTGCTGGGTATGCTGCCCATTACTGCCATGATTGCGTTTCGTCAGGACCTGGGGGCAGGGGGACATGAGTGGGGGCCTGCTGGGGGGTGGGGGTGCAAGGGGACATGAGTGGGACATGGTTGGGGGCCTGCTGGCAGGTGCCCCACAGTGCTGGGGGGTGGGGGTGCAGGGGGACATGAGTGGGGGCCTGCTGGGGGGTGGGGGTGCAAGGGGACATGGTTGGGGGCCTGCTGGCAGGTGCCCCACAGTGCTGGGGGGTGGGGGTGCAGGGGGACATGAGTGGGGGCCTGCTGGGGGGTGGGGGTGCAAGGGGACATGGTTGGGGGCCTGCTGGCAGGTGCCCCACAGTGCTGGGGGTTGGGGGTGCAGGGGGACATGAGTGGGGGCCTGCTGGGGGGTGGGGGTGCAAGGGGACATGAGTGGGACATGGTTGGGGGCCTGCTGGCAGGTGCCCCACAGTGCTGGGGGGTGGGGGTGCAAGGGGACATGAGTGGGGGCCTGCTGGGGGGTGGGGGTGCAAGGGGACATGAGTGGGACATGGTTGGGGGCCTGCTGGCAGGTGCCCCACAGTGCTGGGGGGTGGGGGTGCAGGGGGACATGAGTGGGGGCCTGCTGGGGGGTGGGGGTGCAAGGGGACATGGTTGGGGGCCTGCTGGCAGGTGCCCCACAGTGCTGGGGGGTGGGGGTGCAAGGGGACATGAGTGGGGGCCTGCTGGGGGGTGGGGGTGCAAGGGGACATGAGTGGGACATGGTTGGGGGCCTGCTGGCAGGTGCCCCACAGTGCTGGGGGGTGGGGGTGCAAGGGGACATGTGGCTTGGCTGGGGGGCATGCCCATGGTGGATGGGCTGCCTGCGGGACATGACCAGGGGTGCAGGGTAGTCCCCTGTGGTGTGGGCTGCCTGCAGAGGTCGTGGAGGGGGTAGAGGGGAGACCTGGGAGGACCCACACTGGCAATTCACCTCTTCAACTTCCCGCACACCCACGTAATACACTGCCCCACTCGCACAGGCCCAATCGCTTGTAGAATTTCTTGCGCACCCCTGAAATCCACGTACCCAGGCCAATCGCGTGTAGAATTTCTCGCGCACCCCTGAAATACACGTACCCTGCTGAAATCGCGTGTAGAATTTCTCGCGCACCCCTGAAATACACGCGCCCAGGCCAATCGCGTGTAGGATTTCTCGCGCACCCCTGAAATCCACGTACCCAGGCCAATCGCGTGTAGAATTTCTCGCGCACACCTGAAATATACGTACCCTGTTGAAATCGCGTGTAGAATTTCTCGCGCACCCCTGAAATACACGCGCCCAGGCTATTTGCATGTGGAACTTCCCGCGCACCCCTGAAATACACGCGCCCAGTCTATTCGCGTGTGGAACTTCCCGCGCACCCCTGAAATACACGCGCCCAGGCTATTCGCGTGTGGAACTTCCCGCGCACCCCTGAAATACACGCGCCCAGGCTATTCGCGTGTGGAACTTCCCGCGCACCCCTGAAATACACGCGCCCAGGCTATTCGCATGTGGAACTTCCCGCGCACCCCTGAAATACACGCGCCCAGGCTATTCGCGTGTGGAACTTCCCGCGCACCCCTGAAATACATGCGCCCAGGCTATTCGCGTGTGGAACTTCACGCGAACCCCTGAAATACACGTAGCCCGCTTGCCGTGCTGGTACAGGGTTAGCGCAGCCCTTTGCGCTGGATTGGGGATTTTGATGGCTTTTCCCTGCGCGGAAGGCGTTCTTGGGGGCGTAACTGGCGCTGCTGCAAGGTCGCTGCGCCACTATGCGCCACGGCTGGTTTCGGTGGCTGGAATCCATGAATACGCTGTGCGCGAAAATGGGTTTTGGCGCACGCGGCTGGCGCAGGGATTCGCACGCGCACACTGTGCGCCAGCCGCGTGCGCCACTTGTGCGCTGAATTCTATGAATTACCCCCATGGTGTTTTCCACTTCTGTCATAGCTATTTCTGCCTCATTTGCTATTAGTGGCTGTCCTAGTGGTTCTTGACTTCCTGTTACAGAAGGTTGACTTCTGTCGGAATGTCCTTATCTAGTTGGGCCTGGAGTTATTCTTTGTGTTGCTGTTCATTGTGCAACATTGTTTTGTACTGTGTAAAATTCACATCAGTGATAGCGCTTTCATTTGCTTTGAAAGCATCTTCATAGCAGTCATAGTTATCTAGTATCTCTTCCTCTTTTCTACAGGGGTTAAAAAGTTGTAGCAAGGACATGTAATATAGTTCTTTCTGTTGAGGAGTTTCTAATGACAATTTGACATTATTAATTAAGCTTTGTTTGGTAAGTTTCACTAAGCTGCCTTCACAATCTGTCACTCTATATCTACCTTTGCTTTCATCCGGTTTTATATTATTTTTGTATGCAAAGTTTTGGGCTATGTGGTATAGACACATGGGGCCTCATTATGAGGTGGGCGCTAAGGGATACTGGGCACTGGTAATGACACCGGTGCCAGTAATCCCTTTGCGCCCTCTTCCGAGGTCCCTTATCGGGTCCCTCCCTTAATGCCTGGTTTTACCAGGTGTTATGGACGGGACCCATTAAGGGATACCGGGGTCAATAACGGTACCGCAATTTGCGGTACCGTTATTGACGCCTTCTCCCTTCCCATTGAGCCCTATGGGGGCTCAAATGGTAATGGGGAATGGCTTATTACAATGGGGACTTACCGGTCCCGCCAATGTCAGACTGGAAGTTAAGACCCCATTGAACAATGGCGGACAGGGTCCGTTATTGGTGCTAGTCATGGCGCTAATAGTGCCATGACTAGCACCAACCTCGTAATGAGGCCCATGGTTTCCAAAGTGGTACTCCTGTTCAGGTAGTATGTGTTCAGTAAACATTTTTTTAAAATATCTTGGCTGTTGGGATAATTTTTGGATATTGTTTCTATATCCTCAGATGATTTGAGAACTCTTTTTCTAGATTTAGCAGGACCAAGACTTAGCCATATTATATTTTCAGATTTTTCATAAAAAGCAGTACCGGTTAAACGATCTGCAGCTTCATAGGTACCACATTCTCTATGAGAGAGCATTTTTATGCCTAGGCTGTACAATTTCTGAGATAGTGTTTTGTCTGATGATAGGTCATTCCACAGGTCTCGCAGCTCTGTTTTTTCTGCTTTTGTTAAGTAGGCTGTAACATATTGTGCAACTGCAGTGGAATTGTCTGCCATGTAGTGCACATCTATGCTTGCATTCCATAAGAGGGCAATGATTGCATTGTAATCATTGATATATTTTGATTCTTCTGTTCTTTTTATGTAATACTTGTTCGTAGGTGATTTACATTTAACACTATGCCGAACTGAAGACATGAAGTTGTTCACTTCACCTTTTTCTGTAACTGGTCTAGGGAAACCAAAGCGGCATTTGGTGTAGTATTTCCCTTTGCTTTTGTATTTGCAACAACAATATTTGGCACATTTGTGTTTTTGAAATTGTACAATTTGTCCATGAAGGTCACTATGTGTCCTTTGTGAAGGGATTTCACAAGTGTTGCGACGAAAATATTTGCCACATTTGTGTCTTTGAAATTGTATAATTCATGCATGAAGATAACTATTTGTTGCTTTTGATGGATTTCACAAGTAACATATTTATTTGATAAACTGTAAAACAGTGGAATCACTGTCTTGACCAAAATTAGGAGCATCTTTAATCCATAAAAGCATGTGGATATGTGGTGCTCCTCTGGCTTGGTATTCTTTTCTCCAAAAGAAGTGTTGCAATTCTCTGAGGAGAGGAACAGTTTTATTACAAATAAAGTGAGGCATAGAAATTAAACTATGGTGGAAATATCTTGAAACATTAACAGGATCTAGAGAACAAAGTTCTCCAGGTGTTAGTATATCTATGTTGGTTTTGTTGTTGTTTGATATGCGTATGAAATCATGTAAATCTTCAAATGCATATTCTGCACAACTTAATGTAACAAACCAAGTTGGTGGGCCAAGGTTTCTGATCATACAACGTACATCTCTGTTCCGTCGGAACCAGTATTCTTTCGTACCACACATGTTTGAAAACAGATTTGTTATGCTTGATTGTAAAACCTCATCTTTTTCTTGCACTTTTTGTATTAATTGCATAGCTGACATATTTTGAAAGTGGGTTCCAGATTTCAATATGTGTACAACTCTGTAACATAGGGTTGCTAGTTCACTTTCAAAGAGTAGGTGGAATATGTATTCCACATTTTGTCTAAATCTGGGATCTTCAGAATACATTCGTAATGAGCGGTATTCTGATGCTTTTATCTGAGTGGGTCTATCATCGTAATTTCCTCCTTTGCCAGTGGGAAATAGCAGTGGAAAAGCACATGCTTCTAAACTTTTTTTCCCAAATGCTCATTGGTGACCCTTTGCTTTGTCGCATTTGGTAAGTTTCTAGTGCATCATCTATGCTCTCATTAGAGTGCAATGGATGAATTGTATAATGGTCCAAAAGAGTGGATACTGCAGCAGTATCCAGAAGTTCAAATTGACCAGTTTCTGATGACTCTTGAATTATTTTAGTTGTTTCCCTTAAGCTTTCTTCAACATTTATTTCTTTGTAATATCCATTATTGTCTTTCAGATATTGCAAGGCTTGTCTATTTTTATGTAAGTCCACGAGTTGTTGCCAAATTGTTTGTATTTTGTTGGTACACAATTTACTAAGACAATTAAAGAATGCTCTATTGGACGTTGCACTCCTAGAGTGTGCACATTTTTTGTCAGATCTAATGGCAAATAAACTACTTTGCCACAAATGCCTTTCACCAATTCAGAGGGAGGTAATTTTGCTGTTTTTGGTTGTAGGCGTATTACTGCTTGAAGTGGGTGTACTATTTGAATTATGATGCTCTCATACAAATTGAGTTGTTGCAGGGGTTTTGGTAGTGGGAATAATTCCAAATTATTTGTGATAGTACGGGAAGGATTTTGGTTGTTGTCAAGTTTTGTAGTGCAGTAACTGCAACATATTAGAGGTTCACTTATTTCGTATGTGTTTTCTGCTAAAAGGTAGAGAGCTCATTCAAACCATTTGGGATCTTCATTGTCTTCTATTTTCTATGTTACGTCTATAGTTTTTGTGTTACTTTTGTAAAAAGTTCTGCAGCAACACACACACACATGGCTTGGTACTTCAGTGGATGTACTTTTAAATTTAAGTATTTCTTTCTTGTATGTGTGTAATAGAAGGTTGCCATGTGCAGAATTGTTGCTAGTCTGTTCTAAAACTATTGCATTTTGTAAGTGGCTTTCACTTCCAAAATATTTTCTCTGGATACGGTCGATTTCTTCTTGTAGGTATTTGGGTGTACCATGCAGAAGAGTGTTATTTAAATTGGCGAGTTCTAAAGCTGGACTTTTAGCATAGTACAGTTTATACACTAGATTTCTTACATTTGAATGATGTGTTAATATCATTTTGATATCATGAAAGGTGCATTTGCAAATAGGTCCTGAAATGCAGGCTAATGAATGTCCTTGTAGTCCTGTGTATTTGCGCACTGGACAGGTATCCATATTTTGCAGCACTTTCATTTTCATTTTGTCTTTACCTTTCACATACTGATTGAGGAACTGGCGTAAAGATTTGAAAGATTTGTTAGGAATGTTACACATTGACGTGCACGGCCATTTGTATACTGGACAGTCTGGTTCAGTTGAATGGAGAGGTAATTCGGTGTTTTTTAGGGGATACATTTGTAAGCAGTGTTTCTTGTTCCATGATGGAATTATTGATGTTTCATATCCTCGTCCACTGCTATGGATGGCAATTGTGTTTGTTTGATTTTGTTTGTGTGCTTCTTCATTAAAATATGGTTCTGTGGTCGTTGTGTGACTCCATTCACCTCCACAAATATTTAAGAAGTTATTTTTGTTGACATTCCTTTTTTTGAGAAGTTTCTTTTGTAGTTTAGTACTTAGTTTTGTTAGTGGTTTCATCCTGTTTAACACTAAAATGAATAACTTCCTTTTGAGAAAGATTGCACTGTCTACGAGAGCTTCTAGGATTAATTTTCTACGGTAGGTTTTAAGGGTTGAGGATGATTTCCCTCCTCTTCTTATTAGATTCTGAAGGACTCTGTGGTGGAACATTTTTGCTAAAATACTTTTTTTACTATTGTTTCTTGCTAGTATATCAGGATTTATAGGAGCATTGTTAGCAGTAGTGGTAGCTGAATTCTTGTAAAACATTTTCTGTTTCATGCCACATTTTGATAGAGGAGGCAAAGTTTCTGTAGTTGAAGCTTCCTTTGTTTCGCTAAACGACTGCATTAGCTGTTTTGTTTGAACGTTTTGTACAAACTCTGGTAGAGATGGATGCTTACTTTGGACACTTTTATTTTCATTTGCTCTATTTCTGTGTTCCTTTCTACGGACTTGCTTTTTGGTAGGCATTCTTTGGGGTCTGTTGAAAAAAAATAAGGTATGGGTTGGTCTGTTTTACAATGTATGTGTGCTGTGTTCATGTGTGTATGAGTTTGATGGGGAAGATGTTCGTGGTGGTGTGTGAATGTGCATCGGGCAGTTACAATGAGTTGGGAAGGCTATTTTTCTGTTTGTATGTTACTACACTGTGCTTCAGATGAGAGTAGAAAGTGAGCTGGTGGTGAGGAGAAGCATTAATAGTAAACGTAATGGTATAAAATTAAAACAGCTATTTGTTTTGTAGTACTAACATTCTAAGGCTTGTGTATGTTATTTGTGTTCCAAAAACACAGGGGTTTGTGTGCCATTCTGCCTGTTAATCTTTGTTTAATAAATGGGGATTTGTGGGCAGAATGGTTCAGAAATCAATGTTTTTTCTGGTGCGCAAATTACATAAATAACCCACACAGTCTCTTGAGGAACAGTAAGAATATAAAGGTAGTACTGTACTTAATCTTTTGGTGGAATGACCAGGTTTCTTCAGATATGTTGTTTGCAGTGTAGATGCTGTTGATTTTCAGGAGAGTGGTCTTCACTGCAATTGTAAAAGGAAGAAGTTAGTAATTTTGTGTGTTTAAAACAGTGATGTTAATGTACACGTTCATTTTTCAGCTTTCGTGGAAGTATTCTCGTTTGATATCTCAACACAGTGTATGAATGCATTTCATTTGTGCAGCCTTTGTATGTTATTTGCAGTATGTTACCTGAACCTGCTTTGCAAATGAGTACAATTTTAAGTTCATGAAATTCCCTTGTTTTTTTTCAGCTGTATTGTACATAGCAGAGAGGTTTGAAAGTGATAGGTCATTATAGTAGATGGGAAAAATGTGAATACTTTCATATTATAAGTAGGAATGTGAAAAATTGAGAGCACCTGAGAGGGAGATGACACCACAGCAATCGGGACGTTTATTTTTCTCATACGATCGCATTGGAAGTAGCATTAATTTAGGCGGAAGACAGTAAAAAATTGTGACATTTTTT
Source organism: Ambystoma mexicanum (assembly GCF_040938575.1). Lineage (NCBI taxonomy): Eukaryota > Metazoa > Chordata > Amphibia > Caudata > Ambystomatidae > Ambystoma > Ambystoma mexicanum. The sequence goes on along the minus strand of NC_090935.1, from coordinate 1,076,340,447 downwards.
AATGGAAAATCGAGTTTCGCGTGTAAATTGGGAGGGTTGGTACGTATGTATAGGTTATGCGGGAGATAGTAAGAAGTAGTGCGATTTTTCAATGAAAAATCAGAATTCGCATGCTTAAAGCGTGAGCGTTGGTATGTATCTATTGGCTATGCAGATTTAGTGGCATTAATTTTAATCATTAGAGTTGCACATTTACTCTGAATAAAATATGCATACCTGTACTTTGTAATCATGCATGTGGGTATGCATGGAGCTGTAAGTAGAAATCCTCGACACTTGCACAGTAGTTTTTGTAGTAGGTGCTTTGCAATGATATGAGACTTGTAGTCAGAGTGATCAACAGTACATTTGAAGTGCGGAACTCTGATGACAGAGCTAGATGTAGAGGTCTTCGATGTGATTGATGGATGGTTGTGTGACTGCTTAGCTGTGTCCAATGAAGGAATGGATTTGTGAGTGATATGGAAAGGGTAGAAGGGCTGGCTAAGAAGTACGTGCTGCACGGACAACGTGCTTGTCCGCGGGTAGGGCGTGCCACATACAGGGTTTTACAGCAAATCCAGCATGGAAAGGGGACTGTAGGCATCAGCCAATCAGATGTTGACACTGTTGATTTGTGTAGAAAGAGAGTGTGTGTAGTGAAGATGGCAGAGGTGGAGACAGTCAGGGTGTTGGTGCTCGGAGACATTTTTGCCCATGGTTTACAGCACTATTCAGAATGTAGGCATGTGGCAACCAATTTCAATGTAAGAGGAGTGGAGGTGGTGTGGAGCGCTTCAACTGATTGCAATGTAGAGGCAATTCTGCAAGTTTGCAGAGATATGCGTAGGATGACCAGTCCCCATGTGGTAGTTTTGCAGTATGGTGCTTGCCATTTGGGCTACGTGAGTTCACCTACTTTGTTGGGAGATTTGGAACTGTTGGTTCAAGCAGTCATTAACATCTTTCCAACTGCGAAAGTAATTTTTTCTGTCTTACTCCCTAGAGCAAAATGGGACAACAGTCTGTTTTTTGTCCTGATCAAAGTATTGGTAGGTGTGTCATCAATCGCGGCATGCGTGCTTTCATGTTAAGAGCTAGTATGTTTTTCTGCAGCCACGAGAACATTGTTTCCAGTAATGCGGCTTATTTTGAAGCAGCTGGGGTTTCTTTATCTTTTTTGGGAAATGCCATGTTCTTTTTCAATGTAAGGCTTACTTTGGAGAAGGTTATGTGATAATTGTAGGAGTAAACTAAGAATAAACATTTTAAAAAAAATGTAAAATAACAGGTGTCTGTCAGGCATCTGCAAAAAAAACCAGCTCTTTTCAGAGCCCACCTTAAAGGGGAAAAGGGGCATACTATTTAAATGTACAGTCATCATGCTCAGATCCTCTACATGTCCGTGGATATGGCAGTAGTCTGCAGGCAGTGTGAATTACATATGGGGATCTGGGGTGGAGAGGCATGCAAATGAGAATGAGCAGAGCTAGGGATTGGTCAGTAGGGTTTAGTTGGTGTGTTGTGAATGGTGAGATTTAGTGAGAACATCTTTTTCCTGAGAGGAGAACAGACAGCTATGGCTGTGTGTGCTCGAAAACAGATTATCTGGATTTTGGGAGATTCATGGATACATTGTTTGAAGGTGCATGCAGAACGTTGCGGTATATCTGCGGATCTTGGATTCCCTCATGTGGAAGTGCACTGGCATGCAGTACGTGGAATGAAGTGGCTGGACTTGGTACCTCTCTATGCTACTTTACAGACAGAGCGTCATCCTGATATAATTATCATTCCTTGTGGAGGAAACAGTTTAGGGCATGTCTCTGGAATTTCTTTGCAATTTACAATGAAGGAAGGACTTGAGAAGGTCATGGACATGTTTCCAAATTGTCAAGTAATTTATTCTTGTATTTCACAAAGACAAATGTGACTGCGTTCTGCTTTATTTGGTCCACAAATGGAGAAAGGGAGGCGCAATGTCAATAAGGCTGTTTGTGCCTTTCCAAAAGATGTTGGCATGTCCTCTTTCCACAATGAAAATATTATGTTTCGTAGCACATTCTTTTTTCACAGAGATGGAGTCCATCTTACATATGCTGGCAATCAGATTTTTCTTCGAAGTGTACAAAATGCATTGCAAGCTTTCTTGGATTTCTAGTCACCTATTTTGCATTACATTTTGATGAATCCAAATTTTTAAAACACACAAAACACCACCAAAAGTCTCTTTTCAGAGCCACCACTTACTCGCAGAGAAAAGTGCATTGGTTTTGCTACGGTTGCACCCTGAAATGTTGTGTGTCCTAGGACTGTCCATGGACGTTTTGAAAAATGCGCAGGGGCGTACACCGTTTACTTGATAGTTCCATTTTTAAACTGAGAAAGGCGGCTCTGAAAAGAGCCTTTTTAAAAAAATGTTGTTGTTTATATTTATTTTCATTTTTTACACACGGCACAGTTGGAGAGGAGGGGAAAGGAGGGTAAGGAAGTTACACCAAGCACAGGGATAAGAAAGGGCAGGTGGAGAGAGAAAGATGTAGGTGGGGCCTTATTTAGGTAGGTAGCAGTTCTTCTGGTGCTCCGTGACCGTAGTCTCGTAAGCACTACGAATACTCTCCCCCTGCAGAGTACTGCGTTGCAGTACATACACAATATTGTGACCCTCAAAAAGTAAGGGTCAACAGCATCGCGAATGGTCTGTGAGGCAGATGGAGGGATGCGCTCTCCCACAGGAGTGTCTCTTGTGGTGAGAGGATCGGACACAGAGGATGCTGCGGAGGAACTCAAACTACTACATTCTTTACATGGTACCACCTTGCGAATGTCCGCACTGTGGAACGAAGTTAGGTGTCGCTTCATGGTTGTTGTACCAAAGCTATACGCACCAGGTCTCCCATGACTCAGCACCAACTTCTACTGTTTACAGGTGACCAGATTCGCACATGCTTTTGGTACTTTACCAAAAACGGTAAAAAACCGCCACATCGATGACTCCCAGCGAGTGCTGGTAGTAGGGAGTTCCTCCACCTCATTCTTCTGCCTCGCTCTCTACATCCTCACACGTATTTCCCTCTGCAGGCCTTTGGTGAGGTGGTGGCAGTGGAGGGTTTGGGCGTGGTGCTGAGGCTGATGTAGCAACAGCAGCCATGGATGCATTAGGGTTGGTGAGATAATCTCTGCTACAGCACCAAAGGCAGCAAAACTCAATCAACAATCGCCAGAAGTACAATGACGATGAGCTCGATGTGTGTACTTTTATAGGGGTGGAGGGGTTCGCCTCGTGACCATATCGATCACTCAAAAGCATTGAAATAATTCCAAACAATATGTTGTTGCATTGTATGATACATGTGAAATGGTGATTTTGTATTTTAAAATAATTTGGCATGTCTGCATAAGTTCTTTTGCAATGTTGTGGAAGCAGACAAAGTGCGCAAATTAGGACACAAGCTCAGCGTGGGTGCGGTCACATTATGATGTTGTGAACAGATCCGCGAAGGAAATGGGTGTCCGCAGGACACCAAATAAACAGGAACGGTTGTGCGCATGCGCGCAGGTGTTCTAAGGACAGTGTTCGGGTCCTGAAACTAATGAAAAGTGCGATGCAAGTGAGACGGACAGTTACGGACAGGCGCAGTGTTCGCAAGACTTTCGGGTGTGGTGCGCATGTGCGTAGATATTCTGCTGACTGTACAGCCAGGTATAGTGTCCTTAGGACAACTCCATTTTGTTTGGCTATGGACATGCCAAACACCGCGCTTGTTCTACGGACAGTTCCATCTTGGCTGCGGACGGCACTGACAGGTATAGTGTCCTTAGGACACTCCCATTTTCTTCATTTACGGACATCCCGGACACCTGGTGTGTTCTAAGAACAGTTTCATCTTGGTTGTGAACAGTATGGAGAGGTATAATGTCCTTAGGATGCCCCCATTTTGTTGATTTATGTACATCTTGGACATCTGGTGTGTTCTAAGAACAGTTCCATCTTGGTTGCGAATGGTACGAGTAGGTGTATTGTCCTTCGAACATCCATATATTATTAATTACAGACAGGCCGAACAAGTGCGCTGTCCGCGGACATTTTAACTCTTTTAAAAAAAAAAAATGAGAACCAAACAATTCCTTTAAAACTAACATAAAATGTGTTTTTATTAAACACATATACAGCAATTAAGAGAGAGAGGGGGAAGCAGACACTGAAACAAATATAGGGGAATTAGGGGTTTCCACAGGCTGGTTGTGAGGGGATGAAGGGATGGAAGTTTATGTTGTTCTTGCGGGTTTGGGGATAGTTCACTGGGAAATGGAGAAGGGGGACAGGCACAGGTAGGCCATTGATATCTGATTTTTCCTTTCACATGGTCCTCCACAAATTGCCTTAACCCATTCAAATTCTCTTTTAACATGTCCACTTTGTCTTCTATGCGTTTCAAGATGTCTTCCACTGTGTCTTTTGGTGGACTTTCTTCAATTTTTACCTGGTCTGTTAAAAATAAATATATATATGTTAAGTATCCATGAAGTACTGACTATTAATTTGCTTATGCAGAGACGTGTGTACCATTATTTCGCCATGTGGAAAATTCTCCTCCGGCCACTCCAAAGTACTGCACATTTTTGTGTGAAAACAACAGAAATACCTTATTTGTTCTGCACCTCATACAAAAAGTATACAAACATATAAGAAAAATGAAGTTCACTTACTACTTTCTTGTAATTTGTCTTTGTTGTGTTGTGTTTGTCTACTGTCGCTCCTAGCTGTACAGTTTCTGTGAGGTAATTACATTGGAGGCATATCTTTTTTTGTTATGGTACAATCCATTCCATTCTACATGGTAATTAAATGGATAGGTTATGTGTGAGACATGTAGGTTCGAATGCTTATTTATTACTACTTATAATGTGTTTATGTGCTGCTTTTTAAACTTGTGCATTTTTTATATGGCCTGATAGAAGAATTTCAGACACCCGCTGACTGTTTGGGTAGTGTTGATCTTGTCCGTGCCCGTCCGCCGACAGGTGCTCAGTCCGTGCCCTTCAAAAATCATTAGCGAGGGGGTTCAGTATGTTCTCTGTTCCATTTATATAAAGTAAGGGAATCATAGTAAATATCTCCCAAATTCACATGATGAAAGTGTATATTCCGTAAAAAAACTTTGTTAAAGGGATGTTATGATTAAGTTGCCCTACTAAAAAACTATGAAATTCAGTAAAAAAAACGTTGTTAAAGGGACGTTATGGTTCAGTTGCCCTACTAAAAACCTGTGAAATTCAGTAAAAAAAACTTTGTTAAAGGGATGTTATGGTTAAGTTGCGCTACTAAAAACCTTTGAAATTCACTAGAAAAAACTTTATAAACGGGACATTATGGTTCAAAGTAAAACCAAAAACCCCCTGAAATTCGCCAGTTATGGTAGGCTAAGCAACCATAACTCGCCCCACCACGTGCACTGCTAACACTAACACTGAGGACATCAAAGATGACATCACAAATGTCATTGATGACATCACTGATGACATCACATGTAAATGTATTTTTCAGTCAGAGCCTCCACAAGGGATTGTCACTATATTATTGCCAGAAAAGTATCAGAGATGATTGAAGAACCAAGATATGCCACTTACTTCATTAAGCAATGCATTGCTGAAAAAAAGACATTGCATTACTGAGTTCTTTCAGTACATGAACGAACTCATGAAGAAATGTAGGCATTGTCTGCAGCATGTGCTATAGAGGTGCGGTATTTGCAATCTTCCCATGTTGCATACTAAATTGATAAATGCTAGCATTACAGATGTTTACATATCTATGTATGCTCCCCTTACTGCATAATTGCACTATTACTCACAAAAACAAGAAGTGAGCACAATGCATACAAATATAAGCATATACAGGGAACGTAAAGCAAGCACGAAAAGCTGCAGTATTAACACAAAATGTTCATACCCAACCTAATTAACTTCATGCACAGAAAAGATTCTTGTGTTTCTGGATTCCTTCTTCTTCTATGCATATGTATGATATGATGATGTAACCGTAACCTAAGGAAAGTATTGTAAGAACATATGAGAAGGGTAAGGACTACAAATATAGCACTTTTAACTTCTTAAACTCCCTGACTGACAGTGAAGAAAGCCACCTGGCTTACATATGTCACTGAACAAAAAAAGAAGGTGCTAGACATGTAGGGGGTAATTCATAGAATCCAGCGCACAAGTGGTGCACACGGCTGGCGCACAGTGTGTGCATGCGACAGTCTGCGCCAGCTGCGTGCACTAAAATCCATTTCCGCGCACAGCGTATTCATGGATTTTAACATCCAAAACCAGCCGTGGGGCAGAGTGGCGCAGCGACCCTGCAGCAGCGCCAGTTATGCCCCCAACCCGTCCCCGTGCGCCATGCACAGCGCATAAATCCCGTACATGGCGCACAGGCCCACAACCACGAAAACGCCTGTAAAACACCCTGCGCACCCCTCCGAATACATGTACACCCCGGCGTGGGAAGTTTCACACGCGATTTGCCCTGTGCGAGCGGGGTACATGTATTACTTGGGTTTGCGGGAAGTTTCACATGCGATTGGCCCTGTGTGAGTGAGGTACGTGTATAACTGGGGTTCGTGGGAGGTTTCACACGCAATTGGCCCTGTGCGAGCGGGGTACGTGTATTACTGGGGTTCGTGGGAAGTTGCACACGCGATTGGCCCTGTGTGAGCGGGGTATGTGTATTACTGGGGTTCGTGGGAAGTTCCACACGCGATTGGCACTCTGCGAGCGGGGTACGTGTATTTCGGGGGTGCGCGTGAAGTTTCACACGCGATTTTGCTGTCAGAGTGGGGTACATGTATTTCGGGGGTGCGCTTGAATTTTCACACGTGATTTTGCTGTCAGAGTGGGGTACGTGTATTTTGGGGTGCACGTGAAGTTTCACACGCGATTTTGCTGTCAGAGCGGTGTACGTGTATTTCGGGGGTGCGCGTGAAGTTTCACATGTGATTTTGCTGTCAGAGCGGGGTACGTATATTTCGGGGGTGCGCGTGAAGTTTCATACGCGATTTTGCTGTCAGAGCGGGGTACGTGTAATTTGGGGGTGCGCCTGAAGTTTCACACGCAATTTCGCTGTCAGAGCGGGGTACGTGTATCCAGTGGGGTGCGCGGGGAGTGGCATTGTGAATTGGCAGTGTGGGTCCTCCCAGGTGTCCCCTCTACCCCCTCCACAGCCCCTGCAGGCGGCCCACACCACAGGGGACTCCTCTGCACCCCTGGTCATGTCCCACAGGCAGCCCATCCACCATGGGCATGCCCCCCAGCCAAGCCACATGTCACGTTGCTTAATGATCACCAACTCATGTCCCCCAGCACCCCCACCCCCCAGCAGTGAGGGGAACCTGCCAGCAGGCCCCCACTCATGTCCCCCTGCACCCCCACCCCCCAGCAGTGAGGGGCACCTGGCAGCAGGCCCCACTCATGTCCACTCATGTCCCCCTGCACCCCCACGCCCCAGCAGTGAGGGGCACCTGCCAGCAGGCCCCCACTTATGTCCCCCAGCACCCCCATCCCCCAGAAGTGAGGGGCACCTGCCAGCAGGCCCCCACTCATGTCCCACTCATTTACCCTTGCACCCCCACCCCCCAGCAGTGAGGGGCACCTGCCAGCAGGCCCCCACTCATGTCCCACTCATGTCCCCCTGCACCCCCAACCCCAAGCAGTGAGGGGCACCTGCCAGCAGGCCCCCACTCATGTCCCACTCATTTACCCCTGCACCCCCACCCCCCAGCAGTGAGGGGCACCTGCCAGCAGGCCCCCACTCATGTCCCCCTGCACCCCCACCCCCCGATTGAGAAGGTGCTGTGAGCCCAAAAAGCAGCTCACCATGATTGTGCGATTAACCTGTGACACCAAATTCTGCATTACCAACTGCTGGACACTTGAAGCCCAGGGCCAGTATCACAATGATTATGCACAATCACGGCTTTGCCTACCAAAATGCAATTTGTGCATGCCCAAATGTCACTAGTAACAACATATATACATCTGCTATGGTGCTCATGTTAGCTGGACACTTGGCAGTTGCATGTGAACATTTGAGCCTGATTTATAAAGTCTTTTACAATGGGTTTTTCCTATTGAAATCACTTTTGTAAATCAGGTCTTTGGAGTTTCTCGTAATACTGCTCCATGGCTACATTAAAGAAATCCCACACACTACAACAACACAAAATCAGGCCTTGGCTAGTAAGAATATATTTCTAGAAATATGCTACCGACATGTTTACGAAAAGTTATGTATAAAGTTGAATTAGAATTAGTTACACTATGTTTGGTATGTATGAACTACATTATTATAGAAATGTTTCATACTATTTTAGATGCCATTTTCATTGTTGGAGATAACATAGAAGCATTATGTTTCATCTTAAAATGCAATGCCTGCTTTAGTTTATACCTGGTTCATTCCTCCAGTGGGGCATCAATGAGCTCTGGTGCCCTGAGATATCCACTGGTTAAGCGAGGAGCTAGCTGTAGGTGGAATGTGGGGGGATTCCCTAGACCCCCTACAGCTCTTCCAGTGTTTACTGGATAATATCAGCAAAGGAAAAAGAGGTTTAAAGTCTCCAGCATCAGTGGTTATCATGTGAGGAAGAGGGGCCCCATTGCCAGGAACCAGAACAAACAGAACCCTCACTGATCTGGTATACTGTAGCAATCACCCTTATGTCACAGGATTTGCATGGCCGGTATTGACCCAACATCCCAAGCCTAGGCAAGCCCAAGAGAATCAAGGCTCTCAGCGAGGGCTGTGGGCCGTTACTGGCCATCTACACCCCCGTATCAAGGGGGTGATTCCTATCTGCATGTCGGGCCTCCATCTAGGGTAAAAATTGTTGTTTTGTTTTATTTTCATGGGAGAATCAGTCTCCGCACGTATTGCACAAGCCCAACCTCCCATGGAAATAAAAATAACAAAACAAGATGGGCCCAGCAATAGTAAAAAGAAAAGGGATCTAGACCCTTTTATATTTCCATGGTGGGCACTGAGGATGGGAGGGATCGTCGGGTCCAGCCGGTAAGTAGTAAGGGAGGTGAGAGATATGGGGGAACGATGCACAGTGACTTGGGGGGGTGAGGGAAGAGTACGGGGCATGAGCAGCCCTTTTGCTTACCCACAATCAAGATGGCACCACCCGGGAAGGTCATTAGGTGGCTGGAAAGTGCGAGTGGTACACTTTGGGCCTGAGTCACAGAACGTTTTCCTATGGCATTGCACCATTATAAAACAATTGCACGAATCAGGACCTATGTGTTTTGCGCCCACATTTCCAGACACCTGATTGGCTGAGTGCCTTTCCCCGGGTGCAAAAATAAAATCTTGCTCACAAGAGACAGGTCTGCAAGCTGCAATTGTTCTTGTGGACTGTTGTGTCTCCACAGAGAGCACTGACTCATTCTCAAAACTAACTTACATGTGGAAAAGGAATTATCTTGGTCTGGCGGTCAACCAATAAGGAGACCTTATGTAGTGCCCATGAGTCATTCAGATGAATTATCACGTCCACCTGACTTAAAAATGGTGTTTGGGATTTCGGCCACCACCATGCTGACAACTATTAGAAATAATTGCCATGGGGAAATAAGGAAAACATTCACTAATAATATTTAGTAGGAAAATGATGTGATATGATATGTCATTTATAACGCGCCTGTAACACAAGTGTTTCTAGGCACGACAAGACAAGGGGGTGAAGACAGAGGGAGGACAAGACAAACAATCTTACTAGGCCTTGTGTCATTCAGATCGTGCAAGTGTGACAGTGAAAAAATGCAGGGAGAGGGGAATTGCCAGGGAGAGGGAAAGGGGAAGTGCAATCAGGGCAGCTTTGCTCTGAGTGAGTGCAGCCAGGGCTGCGCAACTCTCGGTAAATGCTAGGAGGCAGGGGGCTGTAGATATTACAGTTACAGTTATAGCCCATAAATGTGCAGTAGGCCCAGAGGCAGTGCAAGGGAGAATGATCATGGAGGAGCCTGATACCCAGTGAGTCTCTGGGGGTAGCCAAGCTCCAGTCAGTGCAGCAGACAGGTAGGTCAGCTGGGGATAGAGATAGAAAGCAGAGGAGAAAAGGAAGGTCTTGAGCAGCTTGCAGAACTTCAGGTGGTCTGGCACAAGTTTGAGAGACGCAGGGAGGCCATTCCAGATGGAGACACCTGCAGAGTAGAGAGATCTATTTATTTATTTATTTATTCATATTTATAAAGCGCACAACAGCCCGTGGGCATAGTGGCGCTGTTACAGAGGTGAACAAGCTTGCTGGTTACATTGAAGAGGAGGATGGTTACATGGAAATGTACATTTATAGAGCAAATTGTAGAGAGGAGGATGGTTACATGGAAATGTTCATTTATAGGGCTACCCCCCCCACTCTCTGCCTGGAGAAGCATCTGACCCACAGAGAGTTGGAGGCAGCTGAGCGAAGAGCTCAAGAAGGAAGGTATTTTGGAAGAGCGAGTTGGATGTAGTGCAGGCTCTGGCCCCAGAAAGCTTTGTAGATGATGCAGGTGGTCTGGAACTTGATCCTGGCAGTCACCAGGAGCCAGTGGAGAGATGTCAGAGCTGGAGAGATGTGGTCCTTGGGCCTGAGGCCAAGGATATGTCTTGCAGTCTTGTTCTGTCATTAAGGAGGCACACCAATCCTGAATCGCTGATAGCCAGTTGAGAGAGGAGTGGAGGCTGAGGGAAGCATGAAAGAGAGCTGAGTGTCATCTGCATACCACTGAAAGTTCGAGGAGAAGGTAGAGATCTGGTGGGCCATGGGGGCCAAGTAGACATTGATGAGCCAGGGTGAGAGAATACAATGCTGGAGAACACCACAAGTGGAGAGAGAGGTGGTGGAGATAAAGGACCCAGGGTCGGTCCACAAGAAAGGATATCAAACACTCCAGGGCCTGATCAATGATGCCCAGGTTCTCGTGGAGTCGATTTATCATTGTGGCATGATTGACTATGTCAAAAGCAGAGGAAAGGTGGTCATGGAGACAACCCACAGATTCAGTGTGGAGAATAAACTGGGAGATGGTCAGCTTTTCCTGAGGTATGCCCAGGAAAGGATTACTAGAGATTGGGTGATAGTTTGCCAGACAGGCAGGGTCAGCAGAAGGCTTTTTAAGGAGGGGGTGCACAATGGAGTGCCTGAGGAGAGAGGGGAAGGATCCAGTGGCAAAAGAGTGATTGCAGAAATTGGCCAAGGCTGGAGCGAGGGTGTCAAGGTGGTCCTGTATGGTTCTGTGGGAGCAGGTTAGCACCTGTTTTCACAACACTTTCATAGGAAAGGAGGAGGAGGTGGTTAAGAGGCCAGAGGGGGGCCGAGAGAGCTAGAGGGAGAGGACGTGTAGAGCAAAAACAGGATGTCATGGGGTTTAGTTGTGAAGTGAGAAGCCAGAGATGTACAGAGGGCCTGGGAGGGAACAGGAATGGTAGATATTGCAGAAGGATTAGCCAGCTCCTTGCAGATTTTAAAGAGTTTAGCCGTGTTGTTAGAGGCTGCAGAGATTTTGGCTTGGATGTGGACTCTCTTTTTGGAAAGGACAGAGAGTCTGTATTACCTTTGAAGAAGGCGGCAGGCCAGTTTGTCAGAGAATGCGCGCAAAGCCATCCACTTCCTCTCAGCCATCCTGTACTTGCGTTTCAGGGCAGCAAGGTCAGAGTCATATCAAGAGTTGCACTTGGAGGTAGGCTTCAAACAGATTCTCTTGATAGGGGCTAGGATGTCCAGAGTATTGGAGATAGAACGATAAAGGTTTGTGCGAGCTGTGTTAGAGTGTGAGTCACCCGAAGCAGTAGTAGAAGCAGGGAAAGTAGAGGCAAAGGCATCCACTGACATACACTTCATGGGCTGAATGACCAAGAAGGTAGGTGGCAGGGCTGGGGTGTTTTGTTTTCTTTTCCGGAGGGACAGAGAGATTCAGGTGAGAGGAAGGATAGTGGTCATTCCACAAAAGAGGAGTGGTGATAAGTTTAAAGAGGGTGTGTCGTACCAGAGGTTAGAATGGAGAGAGATAGAGAGAGAGAGAGAGAGAGAGAGAGAGAGAGAGAGAGAGAGAGAGAGAGAGAGAGAGAGAGAGAGAGAGAGAGAGAAAGAGAAAGAGTCACAGCAGTTGAGGAAGAACATCCAGATGGATGTTGAGGTCTACGAGAAGAGAAGTTGAGAGGTAGAGGCAAGGAGAGAGGAGGAGAGGTAAGCCCACTCTGAAAGGAAGAGGGCAACCTGGCCAGGAGCTCTATAGATGGTGGCCACAGTCAGAGAGATGCCAGGAGAGATAGAGAGCCTGCAGACCAGGCATTCAAAGGAGGAGTAAAGTTGCATAAGAACGAAAGAAGCAGTGACCCACTCCGGAAAGACAAGAGCTACTCCACCACTGGGTCAGTTGGTTCTGGGCTCAGAGAGGATCTTGTAGCCATCAGGGAGGATAGTGTCAAAACTTGTGACAGAGCTGGCTGTGAATCATGCCTTGGTGAGAGCGAGGACATCCAGGTCAAGTTTTTCGAGGAGGTGCCAGATGTCAGAGGAGTGTTTAGCAGCAGAGCGAGGGTTGAGAGTTACAACGTGTAGCAGGTATGAGGAAACCTCTGAGAAAGAACACCTAGTAAGAAGGCAAAAACAATGCCATCCTTCAAAGAAGATTAAGTTATGGTATAACCAATCAGAAACAAAATTGTACAATCAGACAAATCAGGACTCAAGATCACTATTAAAGATCTCAGCGCTCTGCAGTTAGTGACAAGGTCTAGCTGTGGTAATCATCAACGGAACCCACATAACTATAGCTAAACATAGCCAAATATTCACAATATTAATAAACTTCAACAATATCGCTGCTGTGCTGCTGCACTCAGTTATTACAAATACTTCAATATCAACACATATAAGTAACTATTATTAATTTTCTGAATGATCCAATGCATTTATTCACACATATAAAATGCTAACACCAATATATTGTCACAATGTCTTAGAAATAGGTAATTCAACAGTGTTCCAATTTGTGTTTTTTTTGTTTTTCAAAATATGCAAAAACTGAAATCCAAGATTATTGGTAATTAATACAATTATATAGCTCAATTGCCAACATCATTCTACTATTTCATTGCCTACTTGTGTTTTGATAGGTAGTCCCATATATATAATGTGGCCCTTAACGAGCTCCTTCAAGTCAGATCATTGATGTTGCAAACAACATACTATCCTATCATTAACAGTTACAAACTTTTTTTTTCCTTCTACTGTGTGTATTCCTAAATCATGTACATATTTTCGTGTTTCTTCTTTAATTACATGTTTCCATATCTTCTCTTTCAAGCTGCATCCCGCATCTGATAAACACGCGGATTCGTCATTCTAAGTTAGGAAAACATAATAGTTATTTATATGTATTGATCTTTAGATATTAGTAATAATTGAGCGCAACAGTGACATTGTTGAAGGTTATTAATCTACAGGTTGGCGCCAGACAATCCCATTGCAGCCCTTTGTTTGACTTCAACTACAGACTAAGACAATACTCTTCACTTTAATTAAAGCGCAACAAGGATTGTCTAATAATTTCCCGAGGCATACAAAAAGATTCTTTATTTACACTTTGTGTGCAATAGATTTGCTTACATTTTATTCACAATGTGTGTTTAAATTCCCAATACTTAAAAACATAATTTTAGTGTGCTATGGCAAGCCAGATAAAGGACTCACACCAGAAAATTACCATCTAGCTCTATTGGTAAAAGGGGGGTTCACTTCTTAACAAACTATACTTAGGTGCTTGTCAATATTCCAAATAACAAAAATGGTCCTCTGTCCAAAACTATCCTCTAATCTGGCTTTACCACTTAGATAAAATGTTATGTAATGTTATGTTGTTGCGATTTATGCCACACAGCAGTGCCATTTTCCTGGTCTACAGGTCTTGTGCATTCATATCGTGCAACTGCAGGAAAGCGGGAAAGGGGAGACGTTCCAGGGGGAAAGGGAGATGTTCAGGTAAATCAATAAGTGCAACCTGCAGGTGGCTCAAAAGTGCAAAGAGAAGGGACTGTCGGGTTGCAGGAACAGACTCTTAAGTGCTGGGGGAGCCCGGAGGCAGTGCAAAGGCAACTGGACATACAGGAGCCTGTGCCCGAGTTCAGAGAGTATCCAGGTGACCACTGCACAGAGAAGTCAGGAACATAAGCAGGGGACAGGAAGAGCGAAAGTGGAAGCAAAAAGGAAGGTCTTGAGTTGCTTCCGATTCCGCAGGTGGTCTGCTCAAGTTTCTGAGCGGCAAGGAGGCTGTTCCAGAAGGAGTCTCAAACCAAGGAGAGAGATCTGCCCCAAACTCTCTGCTTGGAGAAGCATCTGACCCTCAGAGAGTTGGAGGTGGATGAGCAGAGAGCTCAAGAAGGAAGATGTTTTGGAAGAGAAAGTTGTAGGTAGGGCGGTGCCAGGCCCCAGAAGGCCTTGTGGACAACACAGAGGGTCTTTAACTTGATCCTTGCAGCCACTGGGTGCCAGTGAAGATATTTCAGTGCTGGAGAAATACGATCTCTGGGCTTGAGGCCAAGGACAAGTTTTGCAGTCCTGTTCTGCATACGCTGTAAAGGTCGAAGAGTAGAGACAGGCAGATTTAGAAAGAGGCTGTTGCAATAGTCCAGCCTAGATAGGACCAGAGCTCTAGAGAAAGTGAGCTTCTGGGGGAAAGTGAGAAAAGCAAGAATACCTCTTAGAGATGTCAGAAATGTGAGGAGAGAAGGAGAAGGTGGAGCCAAAGAGGACCTCAAGGTTCTTGGACTCACAGGAATGAGCAGGAAGAGGGCCCAGAGTGGGCAGACAGAGTGAGAGAGAGAGGAAAGGAGGGAGAAGATGTCCCAATGAGGAGGATCTCAGTCTTATTGGCATTAAGGCAGAGATCGTTGGTGACATACCATTCCTGAATTGCGGCCAGACAGTTTGGTATGAGAGATGGAGCAGAGCGGGCTGAGGGTAGCCTGAAAGAGAGCTGGGTTTCATCTGCAATACACAAAAAATTGGAGCAGAAAGTAGCGATGTAGTGGGCAAGAGGAGCCAGATATTGGTTGAACAGCCATGTTGAGAGGTTAGACCCCTGGGGAACACCACAAGTAGAGATAGAGATAGAAGAGAGGAAGGAATCAAGTTGGACCTGAGAGGATCGGTCAGAGAGAGAGGAGGTGAACCAGGTCAGGGCCTCATCAGTGATGCCCAGGTTGTCAAGGAGATGTTTGAGCAGGATTGCATGGTTGAGCATGTCAAAAGCAGAGGAAAGATCATGGAGAATTAGGACAAAAGGAAGATAATGGTCGAGAGTGGAGAGCAGGGCTTCACAGGTGTTCAAAAGAGCACTTACCGTGTTTCTGGCAGGGCAGCTCTGAAGCAATACTGGTGGTCGTGAAGGCAAACAACAGATTCAGCATGCAGATTAAGCTGGGAGATGTGCAGCCTTTCCAAGAGTTTGCCCAGGAAAGGAGAGATGGAAATAGGGCAATAGTTAGCCAGAGAGGGAGGATCCGCTAAGAGCTTGTTTAGAAGGGAGTGCACAAGGGAGTGCTTAAGGGGGAGGGGAAAGTTCCAGTGGCAAAGGAGTGATTGCAGAAACTGGCCAAGGCTGGAGCAAGTGTGTCAATGTGGTCCTTGATGGTTCTGGATGAACATCGGACAACAGGCTTCTACAAGACTTTCATTGATCAGACTTGTTTAGAAACATTGTCAGGGGTGAACAGGGGAAAGGAGAAGAAAGGAGGAGGAGACACAGCCTCAGACGGACCAGAAGTGGTAGAGGAGGAGGAGGAAGAAGAGGTAGAGGAGGACAGGATGTCTTACTTTTTAATGGGGAAATGGGAAGCCAAGCTGTGCAGAGGGCCTGGGAGAGAACAGGAGCGGTAGAGACTGCAGCAGGATTGGCCACCTCTTTGCAGCTTTTGAAAAGTTTGGTCAATTGTTAGATGCCGCAGAGACGCAGGCTTGGAAGCAGGCTCTCTTTTTAGAGAGGAAAGAGAATCTGTATTGCCTTTGGAGCAGGTGACAGGCCAGATTGTCCAGGGGTGCACCTGATGCCCTCCACTTCCTCTCTGCCACCCTACACTTGCATATAAGGTTAGCGAAGTTGGACTCATACCTAGTTGCCCTTGGATTTGGGCTTCAAGTGCATCCTCATAACAGAGGCAAGGACATGCAGAGTGTAAGAGATGGAGAGATGAAAGTTAGAGAGGGCTGTGTTAGGGAGTGAGTCAGCCAAGGGTTCAGGATGAGGAGAGAACGTGGCAGCGAATGCCTCAACTGATACACGCTTCATGGGTCATATGACCGAGAAGGTAGGTGGCAGTGCTGGAGTCGGCTTGGACCGAGAGGTTGAGAGAGAGAGTTGGGAGGAAAGGAGAAAGTGATCACTCCGAGAGAGAGGAGTGGTGAGAGGGTTAGAGCGGGGGAGGTCTGAGGAGATCAGAACATCCAAGGTGTGCCCTGCAGAGTGAGTCGAGCCAGAGGGAAGAATAGAGAGAGAGAGAGAGAGAGAGAGAGAGAGAAAGAGAGAGAGAGAGAGAGAGAGAGAGAGAGAGAGAGAGAGTCACAGAGATTGCGAAAGAGTCCAGAAGAATGGCAGGTAGCATTCAGGTGGAAGTTCAGGGCTCCACTGAGGAGAAGTTGAGAGAAAGTGGAAAGGAGGAGATGTCAGCCCACTCAGAAAGGAAGAGGGAAACCTAGCCAGGTGGCCTGTAGATAGTGGCCTCAGTGAGAGAGAGGCCAGGGGAGACAGAGAGCCTGCAGGCCATGCATTCAAAGGAGGAGTAATCCTGAATTGGAATGATAGCAGTAGTGATCAACTCTGGGAAATTCAAGGCTATACCCCAATGGGATCATTGGTTTGGAGAGGATCTTGTAGCCATCAGGAAGGAGAGTGTTGAAACTCGTGACAGAGCTAGCTGTGAACCAAGTCTCGTGAGATTGAGTACTTCCAAATAAAGCTCATCCAGAAGATGGCAGATGGCAGAGGAATATTTGTCAGCTGAACGAGAGTTAAGAGTAGCGATGTGGAACATGTTGTCACATTTGAAGGACTTCCGTGGAGAGGTACAGTCCAGAGGTACGCCCTGCGGAAGTGTTAGAGGTGACCCAGGATGGGCAGAGGAGGAAGGAAGAGAAGGCAGGCTAGTCAGAGAGGAAGAGGAAGGTGCCAGAGGGGTGGCGGAGGAGGGAGGCAACAGTGTAGACAGAGAAGCAGCAGCAGGTGCAGGAGAGGTGGCTGAGGAAGGAGGTGCAGAGGAAACTGAGAGGGGTAAGAGGGATAGCAGGAGAGGAAAGGAAGTTGATAAGGCGTGGGAAGCAACTATAAAAATGGAGGAAATTGGCTTGAGGTACCTGGACCACGATGGTGCCATTTAGGTAGACATTAATGATGGTCTTAGAGGAGTGGAAGGGGGCCAGGAGGGCATCCGAACGGGTAACACCATTAATGGGAGAAAGGGAAAAAGGAGAGAGAACAGAGACCATATGGGGGGTCCAAAGGCCTGGAGCGGTTACAACAAAGAGCATGTTGGTAAGGGTCTGTCTGGAGGAAGCAATGGTGTAGGTACCAGTGATAGAGAGGACTGGGTTGGAGACCAGGATGTCCCTTTTGATTCTCTTCATGCCAGAATTAGTTAGAGGGATAGGATAGTTGAAAGAAAAGCAATTAGAGATGATAGGTGAGACAGAGAGCACAATAGGGGGTGCAGGGTGGAAGGTGGGGGTAGCCAAAAGGGAGAAGGGGGCATTTTGCAGGGGGGGTAGCTAGGAGGTTGGCTCAAGGACGGGACCTGAGAGGGAGGGGAGCACGAAAAGAGCAAGAGCAATGGACCTAAAAATCAGAGGCAATACAGAACAAAAAAGCACAGAGCAAAACAAAGAACCTACAAGTAGAGAATACAAATTCAGTACAGAACCAGAAACAATAGCACAGAGCACAACCGTTAACCTTGAAGTAAGACAACATGTAACACAGAACCAAAAGCAAACAGAGAGCTCAACAGGAACCTTGACATGAAGGATGAAAGCAATGCAATGTATTGCCCCAGGCCATGGAGAACAACACAATATCAAAATCTTAGGGATCAACGCAAGGCAATACCATCAACAAGGCACAGAGCACAACTGGAGCCCAGAGGGAGGAATGCAGTGGAGCAAACACAATATCAAAACAGTTCACAAAAGATCAAGAAGGGAGGGGATAAGATACAGAAGGAAAGGGACGCAGGGGGGGTGCAGAACAGGATGTGGGGACCTTGCATGAGAATGAGCGCACATGGCTAGAGAAGCAGGGGAGCACACACAGCCAGTTTTGAGGGAGCGCATGCACCCGAGCAGGATGCAGGGTCCTACAATGTGAGGGAGCGCATGTGGCTGGAGATGCAAGGGAGCGCACATGGCCAGTTGCGAGGGAGCACATGCATGTGAGCAGGATGCCGGAACCTATGATGTGAGGGAGAGCATGTGGCTAGAGATGCAAGGGATCACATGCATCCTGAAGATGTGGGGATCCAGCGCACCCTAGGTTGCAAGGGGGCAAACGTATGAAGGGGAGTCGTAAGCAGTGGGGCAGTTGTGAGGGTCAGTTGCACAGGGAAACACTAATGCAAGAGTGTGAAGGGGCAAAGGGTTGGGGGGTTGTGTGGAAAGTAGCGAAGCTAACTCTACATGCACCTTCTTACCTTGCGACTGCAGACAGGAGGGTGTGGTCATCTGCTCTCACAGTCTGCTCCGCTACCCCATCATCGCCGAACACTTGCATTGTTCAACACATGGCCTCGTCCTGCAAGGGTTTTTCCGCAGAGGGTCTGTACTTTGATTCTTATAGGCACAGTATCATGGACATAGCGAAGTGTGCTACGTATAATTGGGCAGCATCTCCTGTGCACCTGCATCGCTCAACACTGCAGCCTTGTCCTGCAAAGGCTTTGCCGCAGAGGGGTCCGTACCTCGGTTCTTATAGACATGGTAGCGTGGACATAGCGAAGTGCACTACGTGTAATCATGAAGCGTCTCCTGTGCACCCGTGTTGCTCAACAACACTGCCTTGTCCTGCAAGGGTTTTGCCGCAGAGGGTCCGTACCTCGGTTCTTATAGACACAGTATTATGGACGTAGCAAAGCATGCTATGTATAATCAGGCAGCATCTCCTGCGAAGCTGCGTTGCTCAACACTGTGGCCTTGTCCTGTGAAGACATGGACGTGATCATGATTTCTGCTTTATTCGAGTTTAGTTTAAGGCTGTTGTTACTCGTCCAATGGTTTATTTCTGTGAGGCAGTTGATAAAGGTTGGACCTTGTTCCCTGCTAGTGTTGGTTTTGTAGATGACTTGTCTGTCACTTGCATAGTTGTACCAAGTGAGACCATGTTTTGTGATGAGGAGTTGTGGGGTGTTCAGTTGAAGGGGCTTAGCCACGTTGTTTCTGTTCTTTCTGCTTGGAAGGATTGTAACCATAGTAATGCTGATTCCTATTTCTTTTAGTCTTTTGATGAGTATTTTGTGGTGGATCGTGTCAAAGGCTGCCTATAGATATAGTAGTATTAATGCAGATGTGATGTTGGAGTCTGTGTTGGTTTTTAGATCATCCCTCATAGATAGTTTTGCTGTTTCCGTTCCTCCAATGGGTTTGAAACTGACTTGTGCCGTGTCTAGTCTCCCATTGTTTTCTACATGTTCCAGGATTTGTTCATACAAATAGCATTCTAAGAGTTTTTCTAAGTACAGTGTGTTTGAAATTGGTCGGTAGTTGCTTAGGTCTTCTGTGTTTCTTGATGGGACTTTGAGGAGTGGCTTGATGTATGACACTTGAAGGCTTGTGGTGCCTTTTCTGTTGCTAGTGAAAGGTTGAAGAGGTTGCAGAAGTATTCTGCAGGTGTTTTTGGGTGAGGATAGTCTTATACATGTCTGGTGGGCAATTATCTGCTGGCAAGCTGGGTCTGTTGTTTTTGTTCACTAGGTTGGTGAATTTTAATGTCAAAATTGGTGAGTAGTTGCTTAGGTTTGGGTCTAGTTGACCTAAAACATTTGACATAATCACATTTGATTGAATTTGTTTGACTTTTTTCTCATTCTAAAATGCAGGCCTGCAATGCCCCCCCTACCCCATTTCCGCTCATGCTAATCAGTACCCATACCCACCCGGTCCATAAAATTCAATCAAATGTTTCAGATTAAATATTTTAGGTCAGTTATGCTGGCTGGTTAGGGGAGTTGTTGGTGTTTTTGGGTATGATAACCTGCTGAATATTGGTGATTTAGTTTGATCTGTAAGGTCATTGCATAGTTTTTGTGAGGGTGTGGATCTGCTGTTGCAGGCTGTTGGGTTTCCTAGCTCATTCATGATGTTCACCATCTCTTTCTGTGTGTTGCTTGCATTTGTGATACATTAATTGTAATATTTTTTGTTTTTGCTTTGAGTATTTCAGCTTGCTATACTTGTATCTGTTTTTGTTATGTGATTTTCTTTTGTTGATCATAGCTTTTCCTTCATTTTTGTTCCAGTTGACTGTTAGTTTTTTCTGTGCTCTGAGGTGGGGTATGAACCATTTCACCATTATTTTCTTTAGTAAAGGGGTAAATGTGTTTTTCTTGTGCAATGCCATTTAGTGTTTTTGTGATCCATTTTTGGATTGGCTGAGTTTTTCTTCAATGTTGCATGAGTCCAAGGTGGCTATTGATGGTTTAGTCGTTTCCAGTCTGATGTTTAGTTTTGCGATGATTATGGATTTCCAGTTTCTTTTCTGAATTGAAGGAGTTTTAGGAAGGTTAGTTATCTTTGCGTTGGCAGGTAAATCACAAAGAGTATTATGAGGTGGTCGCCCCAGAGTATCTGCATCAGGGGTGCAGTTGTGATCAGGTTTCTTTTTCAAAGATTACATCTAAGTTGTTCCCTGCTGGCTGTGTTGCTCCCTTGACCAACTGTTGTAGATACATTGCTGCTAGTTCATTTGTCAGTGTTTAGGTAAGTTGATGTTTTCTTCTTCAAACCAGAAGTTAAAATCTCCTAATATGATAATGTGGTCATATGTTGTGCCGATGCTGGTAATTGTGTCCACAAGTTTGTCTTTGAAAGTATGGTTATATGTCAACGGTCTGTAGATGAGTATGAATGACCGCTTGGTTTGGTGGTCTAAAGCTAAGAGCAGAAGGAATGATTCACAGTTTGGGATGTAGGATGGTGGTGCTGTTTTATTCTTAAAGTGATTTTTGTGAGCAACAGTGAGACCTCCTCCACCTTTTCCTTCTCTGTTGGCTTGTTTCACTTTGAAGTTGTTGGGTAGGGATCAGAAGTTTTGATTTTGGCATGTTTCAGTGAGGAAAATTATATCTGTTCCTCCATCACATAGGAGTTTGTATATCTCTGCATTGTGTCTTGACATTGATCTAGTGTTGACTAGGTTGCATTGTATCTTTTTGTTTTCTAGGTTTTGTTTGCCTTTTGAGGGTGGCGTTGATAGTTTGGGTTCGTATTGATTTTTGTTTCCTTTATATTCTGTATTCAGTTTGGTTGCTTCAGTTTCTTCATTGAGTAGATCTAGAAGGTTGCATTTTTGGTCCATGTTTTTCGGGGTCGTCTGCTTTCTTGTGCTGATGATTCTTTATGTCTCGCCAATTTTTTATCATAAACGGTGTGTTGAGTTCATTTCGTTCAGTTTTTCTTCAATGGATTTCATGTCTGTCTGTGCTGTTTTGAGTATACATTCTTATGCGTTTCTGGTAATTGTGGGTAGTTGCTTATGCGGGTGAGTAGTATGTTGATAGGTAGCGTGATATGTATAGTGGTTTTGGTCTTGTTCCAGCAAAGTGTCTCTCTTCCAGTGGGCAGTTGGTTTTCTGTTTATTGGTTTTGGTTGGCTCTCAGGTGTGATGGTTTGAGATGCTTGGTCTTCCGTTTGGTTTGTTTAATTTTTGCTCCTTGATGTGTGTTGTCTTTCCTGGCACTATGCATTTTTGCTAGTTAGAAGCTAGGTTTCTTGTTAGATTCTGGGTCTGCTTTTCCAGTTATGTTGGTTGTTCCGGTCTTTTCCTCTTGGGTTGTCTGATTGACCACTGGGTTTTTTCTCTTTTTTCGCCTTGAAGTCCAGTCGCGCAGGTTTTGTGGGTGGTGGCTACATTTCGTTGGTCAAAGTTTCTCATTTGTTGGTGGTTCAGTGGCAACATTTGCTTGAGCTGTGTTTGTTCATGCTATCCGATCATAGAACAGCGGGTGTAGTGTGTAGGATGATATTAAACTATGGAATATCCTAGATGCAAACTATCACATGGGGGTCAAACTATTCCAGGGGCAAAATTATCCAATGAGACACACTATTCTAGGGGTCAAACTGTCCGAGGGGCAGATTTATCCTAGGGTAGAATTTTCCCAGGGGCAGACTTATCCTAGAGGCTGACCTATCCCAATGGAAATACCTATCACAGGGGGCAGGACCTTTTCCAGGGGTAAGACCTATCCAAGGGGTCAACTATCCCAGGGTCATACGTTTCCCAGGGCAAATTTTCTCAGCAGAAAACGTATCCCCTTATCTCAGGGGGTCGTTTTGTTGGTGTGGTTCTCCTATGGCAGAGGTCTCATAGTTTTAGAAGTGTGTTAGTGTAAGGTCTCGCAATGGCAGACTCTCTGAGTGTTTAGTCCTCACTGTGATAGAGACTCATAGGCATACAATGCCATAACAATCATGCCTTGCAGTGGCGAGTGGCTCAACGTGTCATTAGCTTCTGAATGTTTTGGACTCACTTTGTAAGGACCTTGTGGTGGTAGCCAGTCCACAGTGGCGAAGTCCTCTGTGTGGTGGTTGTCTCTTAGTGGCAAAGTAGGGTGGGAACCCCAGCTTCACAGTGGTAGAGTTCAAAGTGGGAAATTCAAAGTAGCCAGAATTAATAGTAGGAGGTTCAAAGTGTTAGAGTTCAAAGAGGCCGGATGGCAAAGCGGCGAAGTTCAGAGGTGGCAAATTCAAGGTGGCATGCTCTAAAAAGTGACAAGGTCTCATAGTTGCCGAGTGGCAGGACGCCAGTGTGGCACAATTAAAAGTGTTTCAAACCGCACAGCAGCAGAATTCTGAGAGACATAGCCCACAGTGGCAACATTGAAAGTGAGAAAGTCCCACAGGGGTAAATTCAAAGATGTACAACTCACAGCAGCAATGTTTAGAGTGACGTAATCTCGCAGTGATAATGTTCAAAGTTAAAATTCACAGCAGCTAAATTCAAAATGACAGAGTCTCACAGTGGCAAGATTCAGAGTGACAGTCACACAGTGGGAGAAATCAAAATGACAGAGCCACGCAGTGGCAAAATTCAAATTTAAGAAAGTCCCACTGTGTCAATATAGAGTAGACTCATTTTAAAGTGACAGAATTTCACAGTGGCAAAAAACAATGTTAAATTAAGTACCTTCCACCTTGGCAGGGTTCAAAATTAAAACTCGCAACAGCTAAATTTAAAATTAAAACTCACAGCAGCAAGGTTCAAAATGACAGAAGTCGCACTGTGGCAACATTTACAGTGACAGAAGTATAACAGTGTGGACATCTTTTTGGTGAAGATGGAAAGTGGAAAGAAACAAATTGAGTATACTTACCTTCTTTTCACTGATCCCCTTGGCTGGTGGTGGGCTGTACTGCAGGGCTGGGTGCGAGGCAAACAGGCAAAACAGGGAATTGCCTTTATCCACTGCACCTCTCGGACTGCCCGGGCAAGGCTGCCTTAGGCTAACTGTAGAAATAGGACAGGGGGAGTGCTCAAGTGACTTCATGGGCCTTTGGGATGCTTGGATTTCTTCAAGGGATTGTAAGAGGGAGTGCAAAATAGCTCCTTCAAAAGTGAACTCTGTTTTTGCAAAAACCAGGACAGAGGGAAAAACACCTATTCGGCTGAAAGCACTCAAAGGGCTTTTTTAAAATGCTTAGAAAGGGAATGGAAATTCAGATTGCAGGTACTACTCATCACAAATACCTTAAGCAGGACACTGAGACATCTCCTTCAAACACCAACACTCCACACAAAGGACTGTGCTCTCTCTTTCCTGCCTCTGCTTTACAGGACTGGAGTGTGGGGGGCTCAGTTGACTTCCGGGACCTACCGGACACCTGGATTTCCTTAAAGGATTTTGGGGAGGGGAGTGCAAAATGGCTCCTTTAATAGTGAACTCCTTTGTTATAAAAACCAAGACAAACACAGAGAAACATACAACAATCTATCTGAAAGCAAACAAAGGGCTTTTTAAAAAGTCTTAGAAAAGGGAAGGAAAATCGGATTATCAGGTCAACTTAATCAGAAAAACCTTACGCAGCACACTGAGATAGCTACTTGCACATGGCAACACGCCGTTATACACAAAGGGAAGTGCTATGTCTTTCCTGCCTCTGCTTCACATGACTGGGGCAGGGGTGGCTCAGGAGACTTCCTGGGACTACTGGATGCTTGAAATTCTTCAAGTTTATTGTGAGGAGGGGAGTGCTAAATGGCCCATTGAAAAGTGTACTCTGCTATTGCAAAAAACAAGACAGAGGGAAAATAACTCCAATCCAGCTGAAAGCACACAAAGGGACTTATTCAAAAGGCTTAGAAAAGAGAGGGAAAATCGGATTTAAGGTTAACTTTATCAGAAAAACCTTAAGCAGGACACTGAGATAGCTAATTCCACGCAGCAACACGCTTTCCACCCAAAGGGAAGTGCTCTGTCTTTCCTGCTTCTATTTTGTATTTGTATGTTATTGCATTTTATTTATTTTACTGCTTCTGCTTCACAGGACTGGGGAGGGGTAGCTCAGGAGACTTCCTGGGTCTATTGGATGCTTATATTTCTTCAAGGGATGGAATGTGGTGAGAGGAGTGCAAAATGGCTCATTGAAAAGTGTACTCTGCTATTGCAAAAAAATAACAAGACAGAGGGGAAAAATCTCCAATCCAGCTCAAAGCACACAAACTGGCTAATTCAAAAGGCTTAGAAAACTCCTTCCACACAGCACCACTCCTCTTCGCACAAATATAAAAGAAAATGAGACCAGGTGTCCTCCTTTCAGAGTGTTTCTCCACGGCTTTCTGGTGTTCCTGTGTGGAATGAGTTTTGTGTTACGCTCGTCTCAGCATCTCTACTCCTTAACTCCTTCATTGCAAGCAGAGGATTCATTCCCCTCTCGCATTCCAAGTGTGGCGTTGTTTCATGGATACTGGGTTTACAACATCCTACCCGTGGTCGCACCTCAAGTAAAAGCTGCCTCTACTCAGCCTGGGGCTTGCAGACTAGAGTTCTGCTGTGTCTCTCTCCGTGCCAAAGACAGCTCTGCTGCGCAGCACAGCTCCACCCCTCAATGGCGTGCTCACATCAGAGGCTGGCTCACCTATGCATATTGCTTCTTCTCCACCATTCAAGGGTGATCACGTCTTTATTCTCAATCAGTGACCAAAAGGGAATTTGTTATTTATGTTCAGCTGTCAAGTCCACAGAGAGACCAGCATTGTCTTGATCCAAAGGCACTTTTAGTATTATTTAGAGTCCCAGAGCTGAATGTAACATCATTGTCACTGATTCTTATGTATGCAGATAATGCAGTTGTAGGGAGTTCCCCATGGGAATGGGGGTCCTTTTCCCACTTTCCCAAATCTCTTAGGAGGTTTTTGCTTAGCATGCTCACCTCCCTAGCCTCAAAGAGTGTGGCTGACCCAAGGGAAGGAGGGACGAAACCTCCAGATTCGTTTCAGTGCATCAATTTAAAAACAACATACAAGTACATCAATTTATAAAACATTTATTGACAGCATGGGAATATCACTACAGCATTTGTAATTCACATGCACATTTCTCAATAATCAATTAATATGCAAACATGAAAGCTCAAAGTATGATAATGTGGAACAGTTAAATAAATAAGATAATTGGCATTGGTAATTTGTGAATTCCATTAAGCACCTGGTACTTTGATCCCATTTTTTCCCAGACCACAGCAATTCCTTGTCTAGTAATCTATAAAGAATAAAATTATTGTTACTCAGTGAATCCCATACATTTCCCATGACATGTCCATTTTGATTGGCCCTATTAATTATTCAATTGTGTTACTGTACAGTTAAACTGTACATTACTCAATAAATGCATTTGGTCATCCAAACACCAAGAATGACTCTATAGTTACAAATCAGAACACCACAATTCGGTTTTGGGCCAAACAAGTTGTAAGCAGTTTCACCTACCTCACTTGTTGCATGCCAAATGGGTCTGAGTCAAACACCTTTATGGCTCTGTTTATGAGAGGATCTGTGCTGGCAGGTTTGTCTACCTCGCAGCTATATGCATGCTGATATTTTAAAAAACAAATCAGAATTCATTGCCCAAAACAACATCCATGTCTGGACTTTAAACTCCGATTTCACCACTTTTACTTTGAGACATACAAAGGGAAGCATGGGATACCTGTTGTGTGTACTCCTGCTTGTCTCAAAGCTAGATATGGGTATGTGCATGATTCATATTTCTCTGGTTGTTCCCTCAAGATGCTTTCCCACAGAATGCGCAATAGTAACATCCTCAATTCCTGCAAACTCTAAAATGAAACCAACCACCCTTGGTGGTTACTATGAATGCGCCAAAGAGGAAATGTGCAAATTGATCAGTTTAACATGTAAACCACAAGTTGATATATTCTGTGTCTCCTGACAGGGCAAATTAGGGGAATGAGCTATGTAGGGGTGCTTAAGTGTACAGTGCACACTGCACACATTTCACTATCAATCACCAAGTATGAAAACGTGCATCGGATTCAACTGATTATGTACAGTAAACGGATAGGCAGTTCAACAGTGGAACAATTGTATGCGTTATTGTTCAGAAACACACACAGCATGCAAATCTAAAGATAATTTGTTTCAGGCTGGCTGCTTTCCCAGTAACATGATCATCTTCTTAGCACAAAACAGTATTTGCTCATGCTGTCCTATTTAGGTAGACAAACAAATGTAATGCACCCTTCATCTAAAATTGTGTTCCCGCCATCTGGATTTATGTTACTTTCGTCCATCGTCATTTTAATGAACTAATATAGAAAATACTTGGGACTAAAAATAATCCTGTTTATACAGAAAAATATTTCTGGCTTAATAGCCAGCTGCACAGTTTGAACACAGTTTGAAGTAAAGTACTGTATTCAAATCAGTAATTGAGGAGTTTGACATGGAAAGCTCGATGAATAATTCAGAGGATGTTCAGATGAGCACATGTATAAATATATAAGAACGTAAGAAAATACTGTTTGCTTTCAGAAATCGGACAAGCAGTCACACATATGACTATCTTTAAGTGACAGTTCTTGTGCATAATTGTTGGGTGTGAAATAGCCTTGACATTTAGTGTCATATCATCATCCTCATTTATTTAATGTGATCATTTGTTTCGTATTCGTTTGACATCCCTGTTAGGCAAAGGGCTCTGCCCTCCACATCACAATCTATACAGGCAGCTGTTGACACATAGCTAGAGTGGGCAACTCTCTTATGTATATATTGTGATTTGCTCATTGCCAGGGAAGCACGTTGACAGTATCTTCAAGGCTGCTATTAAGGTGGATGAAAAACATGTCCTCCCCTCATATTTTCTTGTAGAGACCCTTTGCTTCCCTGCCCCCATTCCTTTTCTGATGTGTTCTGATGTGTTCTGTTGTGGTAGTGCTTTCATAAAAGAATATACAATATAAAATCACACAAAGGTTTCTTTTCAGAGACATGTTTTCTGATCAAAACACAATCTAATCTGACCTTCTTTTATATTTCTTCTGCAGAGAGGTTGTGATTTCTGCTGTGGACTAGGCGATTACAAACCATGGAATAGAATGACCAATAATACAAATACAAACTGTTAAAACCGACACTGTCCTTTAAAGGAGGCACTGCATCCTAAATAATACTAAAAAGAGCGTATTTGAATGATTCTTTTCAAGAAACATTGATTAGATAATGGCAAATGTTAGCATTTTCAAAATATGGCATACTGTGGTCACCTAGAAATGCACAGGCAGCTGTAGTTACATTACACCTTACTTTTTAAATTTACGAACAAACATGTTTTCATCTTTTCCACATTTGTCTTTGAGCAATTCTGAAAAAGAAAAATGTGGTGGTTTGTGGAAAGAGAGACATCACTATTCAAATACATACCACAGAGCAAATTGCATGGATTTGCCAGTAATATGTCCTCAAGTATTTCCTCCGGAATGAGTCATAATCAACTGTGTTTGCAATACACCATGCTCTGAAACGTTGGTGACAACTGATCCCACTTCATAACACAAACTCCATATGGCAGCATCTCCACATTTCCAAAATCAATCTCATGTCATGTGAAATGCCATGCTTCTTTATATATATGTCCAATCAGTAAACTCACAAATCTCCAATGGCCCACACAGTCTTCTTTTTGCACTCCATGCCTTTGCAAAGAATGAACAGAGGCACCTGCACTTTTCCTTTCAACTTCAATTCTGTCTCCACAGACAGGAAATCAAATTGGCTGAAGGACCCAATGTCTGTGGACCGATACGAGTGTCTGTGACCATCAGCAATACTCTTTCACTGCAGGGTATGAAATGGGCATGGCACATGCAGGGTCTGTGTAGTACCCATGTATGTCAAAATCGCTCTGATTGGCTGGATTCAGGCAGCCACAGGGGCATCCTCCAATCACATCCACAAATCCATTGCCTAACATTCTCATCTCTGCTCACCGGTTCAGTTGCAACTTTCAACTCTGAAGGCGCATGTGTGATGTGAACCAGACCCTGCTCTATCACACACTATCTTTACAAACGTCTACAACTTTACTCAGTCAGGTTCGACAGCCATCAACATCTAAGACATTTTAGAATACAGCTATATTTGAATAAACAATTAAAATCATATAATTAAGAATGGTAAAACAACACAGTAGTTAACCATAAAAATGTACAACACCTTATCATGCACTCTCTCATACCAGCCAGGCCTCACCTCCACTCTTTGATTATAATCCTTCTTTCTCCTCATGAATAACAACACTTCCTCCACACTTCCTCCACACCCTGCTACCTCTCCCTCCTCACAGCTATTCGTTCCGCCACACTACTGCTCCTCCCTCCCCATGACTACTCCTCCCCAGACACTACTACTCCCTCTTCCATTCCACTACAACTCCTCCCTGTACTCCACGTCAGCTCCCTCCTCAACACTACTACTACTCCGTCCATCTTTAAATCAGACACCAGTCTTTCAGTCACTTTACATTAACTCTCACTCTCCTTCTCCTAACCACACTTACCAAACATTAACAGACAATTATAGCACAGTGCCATTTTCACTCACGGGCCAATTCCTCACCATCTCAAGGAATCGCTTTCACACTCTGCTGCTCCTTCCTCCGTTCTACTCTTCTCCTGGTCTTCCACCTCCTCACCCTCTGACCCCATCTGTATAACCCACAATTCATGCTTCATGTGGTCTCCTTTCATCCTTTTACTTCAGGATTGGTTCTCTGCCTATCGCCAAATTAACCCTGTCTTATCAAGCCTGGGCATGTTGAAGGAAGCAAAGATTACAAGTAGTGGGCTAAGCCCTGCCAACATCCTCCATGCAGACCTTCCGTCGACCATAATGGCATCTAGTGAAGTTGAATGCCCTAATTCATGTCAGGGAAGCCTTGTTTCTGGCCCGCAAAAGTAAGTTCTACAGCTGTGAGAGTTTTGGTCTGCTGCTTTATTCTCTCATGGTCAGGGGTGGACTGGCCCATAGGAAACTCTGGAGATTTCCCGGTGGGTCTCTGTAACATGGGCCTCTTTTCTGTGGTATTTCCAAATGTTCTCATAGGAAAAGCATTGGGCCTGCTGAAAAGGTGTCATACAGGGCCACTTTGAACTTTATTTCCAGGGCCTCTTTTGGTCCCCAGTAATTATTTCCAGGGCCTCTTTTAGTTCCCAGTCCAACCCTGCTCATGGTCTAGGGTAATCGGCAGTCCTGTGCGGCTTCTCTGTCTGCTGCATATGGATGGTGTCAATCTGATCTTCTCTCTGTACTGGTCCTTCTCTGCCAGCGGCAGATCACAGAACGCTGGTGGGCTATTTGCTGGTGGTCGGGTCTCTGTCTTTTTGTGGCGGGCTTACATTGCTGGGAAATGTACTCACTCTGATGGTTCTTCCTGTTTTCACATTCTGATGGTTTGACACTTTTAAAAACACTAGCAAGCACCTTGTCTAGTTGGTATGGCATGAGACAAAGGTGGACTGCTCACAGAAACTTTGCTATTAGGGTGGGAAACAAAAGTTGGGGCCTTCTCAACTAGCACCTCCCCTTTCAGGAGTATGACTGGCTCTGGATCCCTCCGTGGTAGGCATCCCAACCCTGGCTGAAAAAGGCCTTCATCCCCTCTTGACAAGGCCAGAGTACTGGCCTTGCCACACACTCTTAAAAACCTCGAAATGCAAGAGTAAAAACATCATTCAAACCTGCTGCTGCCACACTTAAAGAACAATTCATTGCAGAGTCGGACACAGTCACTTTTAGCAAACCTCTCTACGCCTATTACCGTCAGGAGCAACACATGTTTCTAATTTCTACACATATGAAGTTCAAATGCCAGAAATGCCCATTTAAATGTACAAATATAATAAAAGTAATAATAGTTTATTTCGACGTGTCATAAAACATTACAACATAGATAATCAATAAAAACCCAACTTTTAGATTTAGTTAAAAAAAAGAGAGCAAGTAAAAAAACAGTACTTTCTGGTGGTCTGAGCCTACTTCAAATTATTAAAACGAGGAGAGCGATGCTCTCAGCCTTGGCCCAAACATAGAAACTAAAAGAGGAAAGGCACCATTATCCTAAATGCTGGAATGACATTTCTTTCTCATCAACCACAACCTGTTGCTGTATCAAGCTGTTGCAAATATCATAGTTGGGGAGGGAGAATAAGTTAAAAACACCATCCCCTGATTAACTGTGCCGATTGCAGAGTCTCTAAGGACCGGTTTTAAGAACAGAAGTCTCAGCCTCTTTGACTTTTCACAGAATGGAAAGAAGTGTGACACTGTTTCTCTTATGCTACCACACATAGGGCAGATAGCAGAGGCTGA
The DNA here is from genome assembly GCF_040938575.1 of Ambystoma mexicanum. NCBI lineage: Eukaryota > Metazoa > Chordata > Amphibia > Caudata > Ambystomatidae > Ambystoma > Ambystoma mexicanum. Next base: position 1,076,309,330 of record NC_090935.1, on the reverse strand, counting down.
GGGGCACCATGCCTGGGTCCACACAGCAACTGGGCAGATGCCCAATCTCAGGTACATATACAAAGAGCGTTCGAATAGGGGCGAGATTTCATCCAAATAGTGCAATATAGACACGGCCAAGCTTGCACTTGGTGGCATCCTCGAGAAGAAGCTCCGCTGCAATCTGTTTAGCAGAGATCTGAGGCTGAACGACAACTCCCCCTAAGATCACTCAAGAGTTCACTGACACCCAGGCTATGTAACATCTTCTTGATATGAAGAAATAATTTGAGGCTTTTGCCTCTGCTCAGAGACATGAGATGTGACAACGCCTCCATACACATTTCCAGAACAGTTGAAACCAGACCCTTATCCAAAAGATAGCAGAATTAAACATAGCCAGGGTGCCCATAGGAATTATGTAAAATTCCAAGTGAGTAGGAGCAGAGGGAGCACTTGTGGGGAGAAGCAATAATTGTTTTAAAACTGTTGTTTTCTTTTTTTTTTCTTTTTTTTGTTTGAATTGATTTAACAATGTTTACAAAAAGAGAAAGGAAAGCGTCCAATTGGATCCATGTCCCTGTTCAAACTTTTAAAAGAAGAAATAAAATGACATGTAATGAAAGATTCTCTCATTTACGTGGATCAAGGATGCCGCCATCTCAGCTCTCTTCGAGAGTTCAAAGTCAATTTTTTTTAGTCTTCTCGAGATATCTTCAGTCCCGATCTTTCTGCCCATTCTTTTTAACTATTTGATTTCACAGTTTTTGGAAGTTATATATACCTAAGCACTGCCAGGCATTCCCTTTCCACCCCCTCAAGCAAGTCCTTATAGCTCTTTCTTTATTCATGCGCCCTTTTATTCCAGGTCGATGATTTTAAAACAAGAAGTTACCCCATCACACATCGCGTGTCATCTCCACTTGAAAGGATTCTCCACCAGTCAGCTTCTGTTAAAGTTGTGAAGGGTGACATTATTTGTCCCAAGGATGTCTTTCTGGCTTGAAAGGTTCCTTCGCATCCTAATCGGAGGTGTCTGCTTGATTCTACTTCCTCTTTTTTACAGAATCTACATTTGTTTGTTACAGTTTGTTTTCTTATATACAAAACCTTGTTTGTTTTACGTTGATTCAGACGGAATCTTAAGAAAGTTCTGCTTCGGATTTTGTCCGGAAATTTACATTCAATTGGCCAACCTTCACATGGCCCCAGAGCACTGACCCATCCATCACATCAGGATGAACCTACTGGCTATGAAGGTTTAGAGCTGGGGACACAGCACCACTTCCATGGCTGCAAAAATACGACCTAACAGCGCCACTTAGTTTGTCCAGTTTATCGCTGCTTTATCAAGCTGGGCAACCCAGCCCGGATGCTCCTGTAACAACATGGCAAGATAGTCAAAACGGTCCACTTGTTCAATCAGATCGCCTTCAACTTTCAAATTCATCGCCCTATGTTTGGAGGATTGGGAAATGAACCCCATCGATTTACTGACATTCAATTTCAGGTGAAACACATAACACTTGGCCAGGAAAATAGATAAAGATTTTTCTATGCACTGTGAATTTGTTGAGATTAGGGGACGAAGTATAGCTCAGGGGTAACAGGTTTGTCTTGAACGCAAGACAATACAGCACAACACAGGTTTGGATCCTGATCCTGCACTTAGAAACCAGACACTGGTATTAAGCATGTTACAAAAGAACAATTATAAATTAGGACTGCATCATACACATAGAAAAGTGCTGGGTATTTGCATGAGGCTAATTTCGGGCAGTGCTGGCACCCGCTCAATAGTGCATCAGTTATTTCCTGGATGTGGATGTTATAAAGGAGCAGGGCCAGGACGCAACTTTTTCTTACACCCATGGACACTTCAAACGTGTCCGTTGTCTCCCACCCGCCCCCGGCCATGGTGAACACAAGCATTTGTTTTTTTTTAATACAAATGGATTAAAACATCAATCAAATTTAACAGAGCCCCCCAAGTTAAGAGAATATGCCACAGCATTCCCCTGGAGAAAGAAACAAAAGCAGTACTTGAATCAAGAAATCAAGAAATACAACATAAAGATTAATGTCCCAATGGGATATAAACCTTTGGATCAACATTGATACAATCAAACACTGGTCCATCGAACCCCTATTTCTCCTTAACCTCGCCTACAAATCAGTTATTATGATGTTGCTATCTGCCTAATCTTGGAGGTGCTTCAAAATTATTTTATTAAATAATCTGCCAACACCATCAAGTAAAGAAATTAGATGATCATTTGTGGTGTTCTCCTTGCTTCCCTTTTTATAGATCAGAACGAAGACTGCTCTACGCCAGGAATCCGGGGTAGCTCCTGTAGTTAAGAATGCATTAAAAACTTTTGACAGGACTGGGGCCCAGATTTTACAGCTATGCGTTATCATCAATGTTAACCACCATAATTGATTCCATAATGGGTAGGATTGTACCATACATTTGGGGTTTTACATCTTGGTCAATTAGCCCATTGGATAGATTTTTGGGCATTAACTTTTGCCCTAATCTGTTGGAAGCATGAGGCCATGCAGGAACCGAAGCATGGTACATTAGACATTAAAATACTACACGATAAAGGAGAGTGGTCACTTTCCATTCTTTGGTGTATCACAACATTTTTAGCTCTGGCCCAGTTTCTAGCTGAAATGAAAATATAGTCAATGGTCGAACAGCCATTATGACCATTAAATGTGGGGCGTGCAGGCTGGTCATTTGAAAACCACCCATTAGAGGCCTTCAGGTTTAAATTAAACATTTTGCAGGAGGACTTAATGCCAAGGCAGTGTCTTCTAGTGGGAGCATTGGCCTTCAGGGGCAGGATAACACCGGCTAGATCCTGTTCATCCCAAAACCCTGCCAGCTCTCTTACGGGTTCCATCTGGAGGTTAAAGTCACCAGCCACGATGATACATTTTTCCTTGGCCACTATCGGTACAAACTGTGTTATTTACATTCAGCATACTTGCCAGGGTTATCACATCATGGGATAACCATGGCCTCTTGTAAATATTAATTAAACAGAACAGTTCTTTATCACCAATCCAAATGAGCAGAAAGTTGTGGGTCTTGTAATTGCCTGTGCATGTTAAAATGAGCACATTCCTTCATTACATGTATTGCCAGGTTGATACACCAGTATCTCTGTAAAGAAAATAAAGTATAATTAGAAGTGGAATATGATTTGAAGAAGATTATCTTTTTTTTACCCTCATAGATAGTACATTGAATGCATTATGTGTTATGAAATATTTATGTGTAGCACATTGCTGTGGTGTTAACATATTTCTTAATATTGGCTCATGGGGAAAAGGGTCCAAGAAGCACTAATATAAAGCATGTTTTTCTTTATGGTTCAATAGTTAGCTTGAATTACATGCACCTTACTATATTTTGTCAAAATAGTTAGACATGTATTCTGCTGCCTAATTAACGTTTTAAAGTAGTCCGATAAACAGTGGGGTATTCTAGCTGTAATGTGTTAAAAAAAAAACTAAATACTGCATATACATGTTTATTTTATTGAGTAAAATCAATACGATATTTTATTTATTTAATTTTGAAAGTATTTACCAATACTGGTTTTTTTTCGGATTTCGTTTTCACATTGTAAAGAAGTTTGATACCTGTTGGGATATTCTAACTGTATTGCAAAACATATTGTACTATAGTACACGTTATGGATAAATTCATTATATGAAGTTTAACACATCGGTTGCTTAGGTATTGTTTACATTTAGGTTACTACAAAACGTATTATTTTAAAGATATAATTATGAAACTTGATTCCAATAATAAATCTTATAGTGGTGTTAAAATTGTAAAGAAGTTAGGCATTCATTGGCATATTCAAAATGTTTTATTATGCAGAATGCACACTGCAAGTTATAATTGGAACGGGTGAAATGCGTATTAGGTCATTGTAAGTAGGCATTTTGAAGGTTTGCAGTTAATTGTTGTTTATAAATGATTCAAATATCATTACCCTCAAACCAACCACCTGTGTGTTGTATTTATTCTAATAAATGGCAATATTGAGTAAAGATACCAGTATGGTATATGATGCGAACTGCAGTGAATGTTTTTCCACCAAGAGGCACTTGTACATAGTTTGTCAGCTTACAGATTGTTTTTCTTTCCATATGCCATATATCTCAGGAGCTTTAGTATAACAAATTGGCCATATCTGTCTATATTTGAAGTGAAAATAATGTCTGAATTGTAAGAAGGGCACACCATGCTGTAATTTGCATTATTTAAATGTTGTTAAAATAGTACTATTTTGAAATGCTTCGGGGATAAATTGTTGGTACAAAATGGTACCAGTACTGCACAAATATGGAATTGCTTGTTTTCTAATCCAAGATTGACTATACAGCTTATACATACATTATTCCTCATCTTAAGAAGAAAAGAAGAAGAAGAAAAAGGAAAAATAGTTAAAACAGTATTTACAGCCCATCACAGTCAGGACAAATGTGAAACACATAAAAAGGAAAAAAGAAAGATGAAGTTAATTAACACATTTTTGAGCACTATGACTAAACAAAACAAAATACCACAGAGTAATTAAATTGTCAACAGATAAGATCCTCCATATTCTCATTTGGGTCAACGTTCACCGTTCACTTTAAATTAGGGTGAGCAGTGTTTGAGCTTGAATTCGGATCGGGGAAGATTATATTTAGAAATTGCACAATAGCAAGCTGTATAGTCAATCTTGGATTAGAAAACAAGCAATTCCATATTTGTGCAGTACTGGTACCATTTTGTACCAACAATTTATCCCCGAAGCATTTCACTCTAATGTCATTTAAAATTGGGCATTCAATTATAAGATGTTGTAGTGATTCACATTGTCCATCAACCTTGCAGTAACGGCAATAATTCTGCTCCTTTGATATTAACTTTCTTCTAAACAAGATCTCGTTTGTTTCATATTGGTTAAATCTAAATTTTAAATATTTCCATCTGCATGCATGCGACGGGAATTTAAGTAAATATTCTGCTATTACCCCATACCTTTTGTGGCCAAAAGCCTCAGGATTGAAGTCTTTGCCCTCACATTGGTCCACTGCCTGTATTTTCCCTGATGCGGTGTAGATTGTCTCAGGATTGTTAATGCATTTCTGTGCAGAAGAACACATACACAACATATCTGAATCATGCAAGTAAATATTGTTTACACATGGTGACAATTGAAGTAGTATATTGAGAGAAACATTGACATAACAATTGACTCCAGTGATTTTTTTTATAAAGGCCAGCAATTCTGAGATTCTTCCATATTTGAGCATGGATCAGTATGTTGCTGGATGCATATTTTTTAGTAGTTCTCAGTAGCAAAAGTGACATCAGTTACGTTCCCTATGCTTCCAAGTATCGTCCAACACTCTTTGTGATCTAATGTCTGTAACAGGTTGCCCAATGACTGTGTTACACCTTCTATGTTGTAAGTAGCTGTTCCGCAGGGCAGGGGTGGCTTTCTTTTGACATGATTGAAAAATATCCTTTGGAGGCCACATTCTAAATGACGTTAGGAGAGGGTCTTTGATTTCCAGATTCCCAGAACATTTCTAGCAGGTATGCTAACTTGTAAACGATGTTCTACTTAATGAGTAAACATATTGGTTCGGACACTTTTATAGTGTAGCCCAATTGCTGCTAAAAATCATTTTAATGTTAGCGTACTGTTCGTAGATCCGCACCATATGTTTCGCATCCTATGATATTCGATTATAAGGTGAGATGCATCAGTAGACATGTTTATAATGTGAAGGTTTTCCCTTTGGGCCAATTACACTTTTAAAGGGGATCCTACATGTTGCTCAGTTTCTGCAAGTGCATATTTCCTTTCTGTGCCCGCTTTTATTTTTGGAAATGTAGCTGATAGCATGAAAAACAATGGAAGACCAGCAAAAAGAATGCATTGGTGGTATAACTATGGAGGCCAGTGATTTAGTTATGCACCCTAGAAGATGACAGGCCCATCTGGTGAAAAAGAGCTAGGGCAGATATGGAAAGTAAAGATGTTTGGTGGGCCTGATTGCATGAAGAATCCATTTACTGGGAGATAGCCCCTTACAACACTGATATCCTTCTAAATGTCCATGTAGTCATCCGTTGACACATTAGGAAGCTGTGAATACCACAAGGATTCCTCTTCGGTGAAGTTGATAAAGACCTCTGCAAAGTGAACATTAACTGTGTGTCATCAGTTGGAATTTGGACTCCTTATCCAAATATATAATACACTAGGTACACTAGGTCATCTCTTAGCATCGCTCTATAGCTCCTGCCCTGTTCTGCTTCAACATACGTGGCAAAGGGATTTTCCTTATTACGACGGAGAAATGGAGCAGTCAGTTGAGAAGCTGTGGCACTAAAGTCCATTCTGAGTGGAATAATTCTAACTTTGATTTTGTCAATCAGAAATGTTTTAGGCACCTCACAATGGGCCAAATATTCTTCATTGATTTTGTCAGAGCCTTTTTTTATCTTTTATAAGCACTGTGTCTTTTTCCATGATGACCCACTTAACTATGGATTGTTTGTCATACCACAGATTGTGCCAGAGAATGCTCCCCAGAGTAATTCTTAATTAAAAAGTCCTGTAATGCTGCCTCTATTCTTTCTATTATAACTGGGTATCAAAGAAGTCGCTGTATCAGCTACCATAAAGGTTTACAAGGTGTTTGTGTGTGAATGGCAAGTTAATGACCATAGTGATTGATACATGTTTAGTACAGACTGTTTTCTCTATTATACTGCTGGTGACTCCTTGCACCATTCCCTCCAACACCAGGAAGTGATATATCTGTGAATGTCCTTTATACATATGTAAAAAGAATGCATGTGTGTGTAAGATAAGCCTTGTGAGTGAGCCCGCCAGGTATTCGTTAAGATTCTAAATGCTCCAGGACAAGGCCGGCCAACGCCTCCTAATTCCTGTGGGCCCATAACCTACGCTATCCTTGGCTTGTTCAAAACAGTTTTGAAGTCACCCACAAATTTAACTTCCTCATCAGAGATGACTACCAAACTCTGGCTGAACGAACAAAACAGGACCACTAATTGGGCATACAACATGGTGAAGTCACATTACAAACCCCAAACTAAGCTTTACATATCAGAAAGTACCCTGTCACATCAGTATACCTCACTTCTACAGAAACAGAAACATCCCAGCCTAACAATATATCACTCCCTTCTTTGTCTCCCTCATCTGAAGAGACAAACAGGGTAATTCATAGAATTTCGCACAAAAGTGGCGCACGCGACTGGCGCACAGTGTCCCCGTGCGATACACTGCGCCAGCCGCGTGCGATAAAATCCATTTCATCGCACAGCGTATTCATGGATTTTAGCCTCCAAAACTAGCCGTGGCGCAGAGTGGTGCAGCGACCCTGCAGCAGCGCCAGTTACGCCCCGAAGAACGCTCTCGCGCAAGGAAAATCCATGAAAATCCCCATTTCATCGCAAATGTCTGCGCTAACCCTGGACCAGTTTACAGGGCTGCCATACAGCAAATGCCAAGCGGGGAACGTGTATTCCAGGGGTGTGCGTGAAGTTTCACACGCGATTCCATCAGGGCACGTGTATTTCAGGGGTGCGCATGAGGTTTGACATGCAATTCCATCAGGGCACGTGTATTTCGGGGTGTGCGGGAAGATCCACACGCGATTGGCCTGGGTACGTGTATTTCGGGGTGCGCAGGAAGTTTCACACGCGATCCCAACAGGGTATGTGTATTTCAGGGGTGCGCATGAAGTTTCACATGCAATTCCATCAGGGTACGTGTATTTCGGGGTGTGCGGGAAGATCCAGACGCGATTGGCCTGGGTACGTGTATTTCGGGGTGCGCGTGAAGTTTCACACACGATTCCATCAGGGCACGTGTATTTCAGGGGTGCGCATGAAGTTTCACATGCAATTCCATCAGGGCACGTGTATTTCAGGGGTGTGCGGGAAGTTCAACACGCGATTGTCCTGGGTACGTGTATTCCAGGGGTTTGCGGGAAGTTTCACATGTGATCCCAACAGGGTACGTGTATTTCAGGGGTGCGCATGAAGTTTCACATGCAATTCCATCAGGGCACGTGTATTTCGGGGTGTGCGGGAAGATCCAAACGCGATTGGCCTGGGTACGTGTATTCAAGGGGTGCGCGTGAAGTTTCACACGCAATTCCATCAGGGCACATGTATTTCAGGGGTGCGCAGGAAGTTCCACACGCGATTGTCCTGGGTACGTGTATTTCAGGGGTGCGGATGAAGTTTCACATGCAATTCTATCAGGGCACGTGTATTTCAGGGGTGCGCGGGAAGTTCAACACGCGATTGTCCTGGGTACGTGTATTCCAGGGGTTTGCGGGAAGTTTCACACGTGATCCCAACAGGGTACGTGTATTTCAGGGGTGCGCATGAAGTTTCACATGCAAATTCAGCAGGGTGCGTGTATTTCAGGGGTGCGCGGGACGTTCCACATGCGATTGTCCTGGGTACATGTATTCAAGGGGTGCGCGTGAAGTTTCACACGCAATTCCATCAGGGCACATGTATTTCAGGGGTGCGCAGGAAGTTCCACACGCGATTGTCCTGGGTACGTGTATTTCAGGGGTGCGCATGACGTTTCACATGCAATTCCATCAGGGCACGTGTATTTCAGGGGTGCGCGGGAAGTTCCACACGCGATTGTCCTGGGTACGTGTATTTTGGGGTGCGCGGGAAGTTTCACACGCAAATTCAGCAGGTTACGTGTATTTCAGGGGTGCGCGGGACGTTCCACACGCGATTGTCCTGGGTACGTGTATTACAGGGGTGAGCGTGAAGTTTCACACGCAATTCCATCAGGGCACATGTATTTCAGGGGTGCGCGGGAAGTTCCACACGCGATTGTCCTGGGTACGTGTATTCCAGGTGTGCGCGTGAAGTTTCACACGCAATTCCATCAGGGCATGTGTATTTCAGGGGTGCGCGGGCAGTTCCACACGCGATTGTCCTGGGTACGTGTATTCCAGGGGTTCGCAGGAAGTTTCACACGCGATCCCAACAGGGTACGTGTATTTCAGGGTTGCGCATGAAGTTTCACATGCAATTCCATCAGGGCACGTGTATTTCAGGGGTGTGCGGGAAGTTCCACACGCGATTGTCCTGGGTACGTGTATTCCAGGGGTTCGCGGGAAGTTTCACACACGATCCCAACAGCGTATGTGTATTTCAGGGGTGCGCATGATGTTTCACATGCAATTCCACCAGGGCACGTGTATTTCGGGGTGTGCGGGAAGATCCACATGCGATTGGCCTGGGTACGTGTATTTCGGGGTGCACGTGAAGTTTCACACGCAATTCCATCAGGGCACGTGTATTTCAGGGGTGTGCGGGAAGTTCCACACGCGATTGTCCTGGGTACGTGTATTCCAGGGGTTCGCGGGAAGTTTCACACGCGATCCCAACAGGGTACGTGTATTTCAGGGGTGCGCATGAGGTTTGACATGCGATTCCATCAGGGCACGTGTATTTCGGGGTGTGCGGGAAGATCCACACGCGATTGGCCTGGGTACGTGTATTTCGGGGTGCGCGTGAAGTTTCACACGCGATTCCATCAGGGCACGTGTATTTCAGGGGTGCGCATGAAGTTTCACATGCAATTCCATCAGGGCACGTGTATTTCGGGGTGTGCGGGAAGATCCAGACGCGATTGGCCTGGGTACGTGTATTTAGGGGTGTGCAGGAAGTTTCACACGCGATCCCAACAGGGTATGTGTATTTCAGGGGCGCGCATGAAGTTTCACATGCAATTCCATCAGGGCACGTGTATTTCAGGGTGTGCGGGAAGATCCACACGCGATTGGCCTGGGTACGTGTATTTCGGGGTGTGCGTGAAGTTTCACACGCGATTCCATCAGGGCACGTGTATTTCGGGGTGCACGTGAAGTTTCACACGCAATTCCATCAGGGCACGTGTATTTCAGGGGTGTGCGGGAAGTTCCACACGCGATTGTCCTGGGTACGTGTATTCCAGGGGTTCGCGGGAAGTTTCACACGCGATCCCAACAGGGTACGTGTATTTCAGGGGTGCGCATGAGGTTTGACATGCAATTCCATCAGGGCACGTGTATTTCGGGGTGTGCGGGAAGATCCACACGCGATTGGCCTGGGTACGTGTATTTCGGGGTGCGCGTGAAGTTTCACACGCGATTCCATCAGGGCACGTGTATTTCAGGGGTGCGCATGAAGTTTCACATGCAATTCCATCAGGGCAAGTGTATTTCAGGGGTGTGCGGGAAGTTCCACACGCAATTGTCCTGGGTACGTGTATTCCAGGGGTTTGCGGGAAGTTTCACATGCGATCCCAACAGGGTACGTGTATTTCAGGGGTGCACATGAAGTTTCACATGCAATTCCATCAGGGCACGTGTATTTCGGGGTGTGCGGGAAGATCCACACGCGATTGGTCTGGGTACGTGTATTTCGGGGTGCGCGTGAAGTTTCACACGCGATTCCATCAGGGCACGTGTATTTCAGGGGTGCGCATGAAGTTTCACATGCAATTCCATCAGGGCACGTGTATTTCAGGGGTGTGCGGGAAGTTCCACAAGTGATTGTCCTGGGTACGTGTATTCCAGGGTTTCGCGGGAAGTTTCACACACGATCCCAACAGGGTATGTGTATTTCAGGGGTGCACATGAAGTTTCACATGCAATTTCATCAGGGCACGTGTATTTCCGGGTGTGCGGGAAGATCCACACGCGATTGGCCTGGGAACGTGTATTTTGGGGTGCGCGGGAAGTTTCAAACGCAAATTTAGCAGGGTGTGTGTATTTCAGGGGTGCGCGGGACGTTCCACACGCGATTGTCCTGGGTACATGTATTCAAGGGGTGCGCGTGAAGTTTCACACACAATTCCATCTGGGCACATGTATTTCAGGGGTGCGCAGGAAGTTCCACACGCGATTGTCCTGGGTACGTGTATTTCAGGGGTGCGCATGAAGTTTCATATGCAATTCCATCAGGGCACGTGTATTTCAGGGGTGCGCGGGAAGTTCCACACGCGATTGTCCTGGGTACGTGTATTTTGGGGTGTGCGGGATGTTTCACACGCGAATTCAACAGGGTACGTGTATTTCAGGGGTACGCGGGACACCCACACGCGATTGTCCTGGGTACGTGTATTACAGGGGCGCGCGTGAAGTTTCACACGCAATTCCATCAGGGCACATGCATTTCAGGGGTGCGCGTGAAGTTTCACACGCAATTCCATCAGGGCACGTGTATTTCAGGGGTGCGCGGGCAGTTCCACACGCGATTGTCCTGGATACGTGTATTCCAGGGGTTCGCAGGAAGTTTCACACGCGATCCCAACAGGGTACATGTATTTCATGGGTGCGCATGAAGTTTCACATGCAATTCCATCAGGGCACGTGTATTTCGGGGTGTGCGGGAAGATCCACACGCGATTGGCCTGGGTACGTGTATTTCGGGGTGCGCGGGAAGTTTCACATGTGAATTCAGCAGGATACATATATTTCAGGGGTGCGCATGAAGTTTCACATGCAATTCCATCAGGGCACGTGTATTTCAGGGGTGTGCGGGAAGTTCCACACGCGATTGTCCTGGGTACGTGTATTCCAGGGGTTTGCGGGAAGTTTCACACACGATCCCAACAGGGTATGTGTATTTCAGGGGTGCACATGAAGTTTCACATGCAATTCTATCAGGGCACGTGTATTTCGGGGTGTGCGGGAAGATCCACACGCGATTGGCCTGGGTACATGTATTTCAGGGTGCGCGTGAAGTTTCACACGCAAATTCAGCAGGGTGCGTGTATTTCAGGGGTGCGCGGGATGTTCCACACGCGATTGTCCTGGGTACATGTATTCAAGGGGTGCCTGTGAAGTTTCACACGCAATTCCATCAGGGCACATGTATTTCAGGGGTGCGCAGGAAGTTCCACACGCGATTGTCCTGGGTACGTGTGTTTCAGGGGTGCGCATGAAGTTTCACATGCAATTCCATCAGAGCACGTGTATTTCAGGGGTGCGCAGGAAGTTCCACACGCGATTGTCCTGGGTACGTGTATTTCAGGGGTGTGCAGGACGTTCCACACGCGATTGTCCTGCGTACGTGTATTTTGGGGTGCGTGGGATGTTTCACACGCAAATTCAGCAGGCTACGTGTATTTCAGGGGTGCGCGGGACGTTCCACACGCGATTGTCCTGGGTACGTGTATTACAGGGGTGCGCGTGAAGTTTCACATGCAATTCCATCAGGGCACGTGTATTTCAGGGGTGCGCGGGAAGTTCCACACCGCTTTGTCCTGGGTACGTGTATTTCAGGGGTGTGCGGGACGTTCCACACGCGATTGTCCTGGGTACGTGTAATACAGGGGTGCGCGTGAAGTTTCACACGCAATTCCATGAGGGCACATGTATTTCAGGGGTGTGCGGGAAGTTCCACACGCGATTGTCCTGGGTACGTGTATTCCAGGGGTTCGCGGGAAGTTTCACACGCGATCCCAGCAGGGTACGTGTATTTCAGGGTTGCGCATGAAGTTTCACATGCAAATCCATCAGGGCACGTGTATTTCGGGGTGTGCGGGAAGATCCACACGCGATTGCCCTGGGTACGTGTATTTCGGGGTGCGCGGGAAGTTTCACACACGAATTCAGCAGGGTACGTGTATTTCAGGGGTGCGTGGGACGTTCCACACGCGATTGTCCTGGGTACGTTTATTACAGGGGTGCGCGTGAAGTTTCACACGCAATTCCATCAGGGCACATGCATTTCAGGGGTGCGTGGGAAGTTCCATATGCGATTGTCCTGGGTACGTGTATTCCAGGTGTGCGCGTGAAGTTTCACACGCAATTCCATCAGGGCACGTGTATTTCAGGGGTGCTCGGGCAGTTCCACACGCGATTGTCCTGGGTACGTGTATTCCAGGGGTTCGCGGGAAGTTTCACACGCGATCCCAACAGGGTACGTGTATTTCATGGGTGCACATGAAGTTTCACATGCAATTCCATCAGGGCACGTGTATTTCGGGGTGTGCGGGAAGATCCACACGCGATTGGCCTGGGTACGTGTATTTCGGGGTGCGCGGGAAGTTTCACATGTGAATTCAGCAGGATACATGTATTTCAGGGGTGCGCATGAAGTTTCACATGCAATTCCATCAGGGCACGTGTATTTCAGGGGTGTGCGGGAAGTTCCACACGCGATTGTCCTGGGTACGTGTATTCCAGGGGTTCGCGGGAAGTTTCACACACGATCCCAACAGTATGTGTATTTCAGGGGTGCACATGAAGTTTCACATGCAATTCTATCAGGGCACGTGTATTTCGGGGTGTGCGGGAAGATCCACACGCGATTGGCCTGGGTACATGTATTTCAGGGTGCGCGGGAAGTTTCACACGCAAATTCAGCAGGGTGCGTGTATTTCAGGGGTGCGCGGGACGTTCCACACGCGATTGTCCTGGGTACGTGTATTCAAGGGGTGCGTGTGAAGTTTCACATGCAATTCCATCAGGGCACATATATTTCAGGGGTGCGCAGGAAGTTCCACACGCGATTGTCCTGGGTACGTGTGTTTCAGGGGTGCGCATGAAGTTTCACATGCAATTCCATCAGGGCACGTGTATTTCAGGGGTGCGCAGGAAGTTCCACACGCGATTGTCCTGGGTACGTGTGTTTCAGGGGTGCGCATGAAGTTTCACATGCAATTCCATCAGGGCACGTGTATTTCAGGGGTGCGCGGGAAGTTCCATACGCGATTGTCCTGCGTACGTGTATTTTGGGGTGCGCGGGATGTTTCACACGCGAATTCAGCAGGCTACGTGTATTTCAGGGGTGCGCGGGACGTTCCACACGCGATTGTCCTGGGTACGTGTATTACAGGGGTGCGCGTGAAGTTTCACACGCAATTCCATCAGGGCACGTTTATTTCAGCGGTGCGTGGGAAGTTCCACACGCGATTGTCCTGGGTACGTGTATTTCAGGGGTGTGCGGGACGTTCCACACGCGATTGTCCTGGATACGTGTATTATAGGGGTGCGCGTGAAGTTTCACACGCAATTCCATGAGGGCACATGTATTTCAGGGGTGTGCGGGAAGTTCCACACGTGTTTGTCCTGGGTATGTGTATTCCAGGGGTTCGCGGGAAGTTTCACACGCGATCCCAACAGGGTACGTGTATTTCAGGGGTGAGCATGAAGTTTCACATGCAATTCCATCAGGGCACGTGTATTTCGGGGTGTGCGGGAAGATCCACACGCGATTGGCCTGGGTACGTGTATTTCGGGGTGCGCGGGAAGTTTCACACACAAATTCAGCAGGGTACGTGTATTTCAGGGGTGCGCGGCACGTTCCACACGCGATTGTCCTGGGTACGTGTATTCCAGGGGTGCATGTGAAGTTTCACACGCAATTCAATCAGGGCACATGTATTTCAGGGGTGCGCGGGAAGTTCCACACGCGATTGTCCTGGGTACGTGTATTCCAGGTGTGCGCGTGAAGTTTCACACACAATTCCATCAGGGCACGTGTATTTCAGGGGTGCGCGGGAAGTTCCACACGCGATTGTCCTGGGTACGTGTATTCCAGGGGTGCGTGTGAAGTTTCACACACGATTCCATCAGGGCACGTGTATTTCAGGGGTGCGCTGGAAGTTCCACACGTGATTGCCCTGGGTATGTGTATTTCGGGGTGCGCGGGAAGTCTCAAACGCGATTTCAGCAGGGTACGTGTATTTCAGGGGTTCCGGGGAGTACTACACATGAATTGGCCGTGTGGGTCCTCCCAGGTGTTCCCTCAACACCCTCCACAGCCCCTACAGGTAGCCCACACCACAGGGGACTACCCTGCACCCCTGCTCATGTCCCGCAGGCAGCCCATCCACCATGGGCATGCCCCCCAGCCAAGCCACATGTCACCTTGCACTACTGATCAACAACGCATGTTTCCCAGCACCCCCACCCCCCAGCAGTGCAGGGCACCCTCCACCAGGCCCCCACTCATGTCTCCCAGCACCCCCACCCCCCAGCAGTCAGGGGCACCCTCCACCAGGCCCCCGCTCATGTCTCCCAGCACCCCCACCCCCCAGCAGTCAGGGGCACCCTCCACCAGGCCCCCACTCATGTCTCCCAGCACCCCCACCCCCCAGCAGTCAGGGGCACCCTCCACCAGGCCCCCACTCATGTCTCCCAGCACCCCCACCCCCCAGCAGTTCGGGGCACCCTCCACCAGGCCCCCACTCATGTCCAACTCATGTCCCCCTGCATCCCCACCCCCCAGCAGTCAGGGGCACCCTCCACCAGGACCCCACTCATGTCCCCCTGCGCCCCCACCCCCAAGCAGTGCAGGGCACCCTCCACCAGGCCCCGCACTCATGTCTCCCAGCACCCCCACCCCCCAGCAGACAGGGGCACACTCCACCAGGCCCCCATTCATGTCTCCCAGCACCCCCACCCCCCAGAAGTCAGGGGCACCCTCCACCAGGCCCCCACTCATGTCCTACTCATGTCCCCCTGCATCCCCACCCCCCAGCAGTGCAGGGCACCTGCCAGCAGGCCCCCACTCATGTCCCCCTGCACCACCACCCCCCAGCAGTGCGGGGCACATGCCAGCAGGCCCCCACTCATGTCCCCCTGCACCACCACCCCCCAGCAGTGCAGGGCACCTGCCAGCAGGCCCCCACTCATGTCTCCCAGCACCCCCACACCCCAGCAGTCAGGGGCACCCTCCACCAGGCCCCCACTCATGTCCAACTCAGGTCCCCTTGCATCCCCACCCCCCAGCAGTCAGGGGCACCCTCCACCAAGCCCCCACACATGTCTCCCAGCACCCCCATCCCCCAGCAGTCAGGGGCACCCTCCACCAGGCCCCCACTCATGTCCCCCTGCACCCCCACCCCCCAGCAGTACAGGGCACCTGCCAGCAGGCCCCTACTCATGTCCCCTTGCACACCCACCCCCAAGCAGTGCAGGGCACCTGCCAGCAGGCCCCCACTCATGTCCCCCTGCATCCCCACCCCCCAGCAGTGCAGGGCACCTGCCAGCTGGCCCCCACTCATGTACCCCTGCACCACCCCCCCCAGCAGTGCAGGGCACCTGCCAGCAGGCCCCCACTCATGTCCCCCTGCACCACCACCCCCAGCAGTGCAGGGCACCTGCCAGCAGGCCCCCATACATGTCCCCCCAACACCTCATAACGATCCATAATCATGGCCCCCATGCCCCCTCAATACACTGCCTACGCCACCCCAGACCGAACATACCACCAGGTATGACATCCAACCCACAAGGAAATCACCAGCACATGATGCATCCCAAATGGCTAGTTTGCACATCAACATATATCCGTCAAACCCACACAATGACAGCATGTGAATGATAAAACACACGTTGTGACATGCATGAAACCAAAGAGAGAATACCACACATTGAAGTACCAAATGATAATGTATTAAACAGAAAAGCAAGGCAATGAAATGGAACAGAAGAAAATGGAAATAATAAATGAAAAAGATGCATGAAATCCAAATGAAAAGCAATCCAAAAGCAAGTCTCCAAAGTGTCAGTCTGAGAAAATAAATCCAAGGTGCAAAAATAATAAAAAACCATTGATCCATGGGAAAAAAAAATCAACAATCCAAATCCATTGTCAAACTATGTACAAAGTGAACATCCAGGGTCCATGTGCCCAATCCTTTAAATAAAACCTATTAAATAAAATCCTACCTAATGAAGAACTATATACAAGAAGTTGGGGTATTGTCCAAGCGCCCCAAAACAAAACAAAACCGAAAGGAAACTTAACACTAAAGAACTATTTACAAGGGCAGCGGGCTAGTCCGACGGCTCACTTCTGGATGTTCCGGGCCAGGGCTTCATCGAACTACTGCTCAATGTCCCGGAGGCGGTCCTCTTCCATGGCCCCGAGGGTCCGCAGGGATGACGACATGTTCTCCTCCAACTCCCTGCGGATTGCCTCGAGGCACTCGGCCCGCCTCAGGGCCCTCCGCATGGAGTTCTCCGCCCTGACCATCGTGAGCTGTGCCTCTTCCGCCCGCTGCCACTCCGCATCTATGGCGTGGCCCAACTGCTGCCACACGGAAGACACTTCCTGTCCTGGGTCCTCCTGCCCTCCGGCCGATGCCTGCCGCTCCTATGTCGAAGGCCCCGAGCCATCATGGCTCCCACCTCATTGCTGCTGCTGCTGTGCCTGTGCCCGTGTCCTGGCTCCTGCTGCCTGCACATCCTCCACTGGCCGGGGTGCAGTCGTTGATGTGGCCACCCCTGCTGGACGTCCGACTCCTGACTGTGGCAGGGATGTGTCCTCCACCAGCCTGGCCACACCGTCAGAGGCAGCTCCACAGGGCACCCAGGTGACAAATGGGTGGAAAGATGGCACGGAGGACGACTGGCGCATAGGGTGTTCAGTTGAGGAGGGGGTCGGAACAAGCTCCAGCAAACGGAGGAATCCGGCCTGGGTGACATGTCCCAGTAGGCCGACGCGGTCAACGAGCCATTCGAGATGACGTGCAGTCTCCGCATGAAAAGACTGCAGGTCACCTCGCATGGCATGTTGATGCAACGCCACACCAGTCAGGACAGGCTCAACCCGTACCTGGATAGCCACGTCCGCAGGCAGAGGAAGGCCAGTTGTTGTAAGCTCATCCCCTGCCTGAAAACGGGTTTGGACGTAGGCATCCCTGCTGGTGCAAGATGATGCAGTGACAGGTTCAGGGAAAGGATTGCACACAGGCACCTCCGCGGCGGCCTGTGCTGCCTCCTGTCCCTGGTCCTGCACTGCACCACTAGCACCAGTGGAATCCCCACCTCCAGACCCCGTCTCTGTCGCTTGCACGGCCTCCTCCTCCACCAAACCCCCCACCAACCTGGATGACTCCGTGCCATCTTACCCCGTTGGGCCCTGTGGGGTCCCAGCTGCCCCTTCTGCTGCCGAGGAGTCCAACTCCGACCTCCGCCTCTTGGACCTCCCCCCTTTTAGCTGCGGCCTGGGACGCGGCACCGGACTCCTCACTCCCCGACGAGATGACAACCTGGGAGGGGAGCCGGGCCTTGCGTCTCCGGCTGGCGGTGCGATCCCTGCCGCTGTGCTCCACAGCACCTTCTCTGCCCTCTTCATCAGTTGACGCTGCAGACAGGGAGAAATAAAACACAGGCATCAGGGCACTGTACAATGGACACATACACACATGACAGTTGCACATGATTGGCATTGGCAAACCTCAGACATGGCGTCACAATCGCCAACACACATGTCATTTCAACTCGCACACATGAGCCATACCACAGCCATATCGCAACAGCCAGCACCATCCATACACATACAACAGCATGAGCAGGCAAAGGTGAGCCAGACATCACATGCAACACAGGGAGTGCACTACACATGCACACACACCACCACACTTGCATGCATGTGTACACCTCTGCCAACTGTCGCAGTGTTGAGATCGGCATCCATGTCACATCTGCCAATCAGTCTTCCACATCCCGGTGTCACATGCATCCATGTTGCATCACTGTTGCACCCTTGTCAAATACACACACATGCACATGTACACAGTGCAGATACATGCAGCTGAAACCAACATCCATGTGTGACATCACGAACATGCCTACTTACATACACATTCATTCAAACATGTGTGCCCACACATCTGCATTTGGCATGCAAGCCTACACACACAAGCACCATCCATGTCTCACACATGAGAGCCCTTGCATGTGTTAGCCTCGAAGCCCTGTACACCCCCCCATACTTGGCCCCATAAAAACACATGTGCAACCTGCACACTAACGGCACACCACCACATGCACAGCTTACAATAAGGATGCATGTACACTTACCGCTCGACTCCAGACGGGTCTGGCTCTCAAGGACCTTGACGTGGAGCGCTGGGGATATGCGTTCCAGGACCCTCATCTGATCTTCCGACAAGTGGCCCCAGCGCCCCTTAGCATCCGCTGCCTTCAAGAGGTGCCGGGTCTTGTTGAGGGTCCTGGACCTGAAGTCCTTCTAGCGCTTCTTGACATGATGGAATAGTCGGACTGCCACCCCCTCCGCGTTGATGGCAGTCACGATGTCCGTCCAGATCCGAGTCCGTCCTTCCTTGTCGGTGCGCAATCTTCCGAAGAGGGCATCATATTGCCCCAGGACTTGCTCCACCAGGACACCAACTTCGGTGGCAGTGAAGCTGGTGCCCCTCTGCCTCTCTGGCCGGGGGTTGGCAGTGTTGCCAGATGTTGCAGTGCCCGACATGACAACCCCAGACGCAGGAGTGGGTGGGCAACTGGGTCCTGGGGCTGGTCTGTGGAGCGATGGAATACCAGTCGGGAGTCTTCGGTTCCAGAAGGGGTGGTCATAGCAGCAGCACCCCTGGCTGATGTGCAGGCAGCAAATGGCAGGGCACGTGGGTAGCAGGCAGTCAGGCAGCAGCAGATGGCAGGTGGGAGCGTGCTCAGGGCTCTGGGGGGCAGTAGTTCGGCCTTCTGGGCATGAGCGTGGTCTTCCGTGTGTGAACACGTGGCCAGCTTGTACAGAGTGATTTGGCACGTGAAAATCCAGCACGTCTGCGTGTAATTCGAGGAAAGGGCCTTAGCACGTAAGCGCGTCAGCACATGTACGCAAATTCATTTGGTCAAAGGCCCCCAGCGTGTAGGCGTGTCTATGACGTTACGCGCATGTGCGTTTTCCATGGCGCATAGAAAAAATAGGCACGTCAGAGTGTCATAGCGTGTAATTGGTGGAAAGGGCCTCAGCGCGTAAGCGCATCTGTGACGTGCGTGCGCGGGCTTTTCCCTGTACACGGGTGCATGTTACACGTCCAATGACTGCACGTCAGAGTGTCAGCTCGTGTAATTGGAGGATAGGGACTTAGCGCGTACATGCGGAAGTGACGCTGGACGTGTGGGCATGTTTAAAAGGTACGTGTAAAACGCCATTTCTTGTACGTGCTTTTCGTGGAGAGCGAGTGGGTGAAATCTGTACTTCTTGACAGTTCACACGCGATTTACTTCCTGGCGTTCCAAGTTCGTACTCCCTGTTACCTCTGACAGCTTTTTCTCATTTTGTCTTTTTCCTGGGCAGCGTACAATTCTTCTTTTGGCGGGGGTGTTGCCAACGCGCACACACGCGTCTTTTTCACGCTATTTTTCCAGGCAGACGGTAAGTCGCGCACATCTGTGCTTGCCCCGTGTGTCGCGTACCCCTTCAGAGGTCATTCTAGTCTGTGTGTGACACACATACGTTCATTTTTGTGTTTCTGGGTGCCACAGCGTAGTGCAGGTTTATTTTTCCACGCACGTGGTCTAGGAGGGGTTGCGTGCACATTATCTCCCTTTTTTGGGGTGCCTGTGCATTGCGTGACCCGTCATCTTCCCCCAGGGGTCACATACAGCCTTGCTAGAGCACTAGGGTACGAATTCCTTCTAGTACCCTACCCCTTTGACCCCCAATTGCCCAGGACAATAGTTTACTGCAACTCCCATACGCACAACAACATTATTGCCATGGTTGGGAGGCGAGCACGCAGTAAGGGTGGCAAAGGTGGCCGAGCCTCAAGAGGTGGGCATGGTCAATACAGTAGGGGACGTGACCGGGACTTGCAGGGTGCCCCTAGTCCCCCATGTGTGGATGAGCAGTCAGGGACACCCATCCCCCCCCACCCACCCTGGTGGAGGGCAACGTGGCTGACACCATCCCTGCTCAGCCCTTGTTGGACCAGCCCATTGTGGCACCAGACCTGGCACAGGGTGAATCCATGGCTGACTTCCAGGTCAGCAGGTCTAGGTCATGTGTGGCTTTGCTCGTTGGTGTCACCAGGCCACGTGGATCAGGGGCAACTATGTCATCTGCTGCCCCGAGTAGGCAGGGTGGGGAGGCTGCAGGGGCCGCTGTGGCTCCATCCACCCCAGCTCTGAGTCTCCCAGCCAGGACAGTGTCGGTCCCAGTCCATCCTGCTGACGTTCCCCCTGACTACATCACACTTCAGCTAATGCCTGCACCAAGTCCCATGGTAAGTGTTCATTCCCATACTCCTAGTCCACAGTCCACCGGGACTCCTGCCCCTAGTGTCCAGAGCAGCGTAGGACACTCAGGATCCCCACCACCTTCCAAGCGGAAGAGGAAGAGTGCTCGTCCAGTACAGGCTGATGCCCCAAACACGGCTACACAGTCCGGCCCGCCAATGAAGCCCAGCTTCAATCAGGCCGAACTTGATGCACTTGTGGAGTATGTGTCCGCACATGACAGCAAAATGGTGATTACTGCAGGATGCAAGACCACACCTGCACAACGTCTGGCACACTGGCAGACCATCGCGGACATCATAAGTGCCCTTGGATTCATGAGGCGCACAGCTAATGATTGCTACAAGCGCTGGAATGACCTGGAGCGCAGGGCAAAGAAAAAGCTGGCCTCAAGTCATGCCGCTACTCTAGTGACTGGAGGTGGGTCTCCAGCAGAGGACATTCGACTCACTCCACATGAGTATGTTGCTGGGACCTACGTTACGGAGGGACAGATCCAAGGTGTGGGAGACCTGCCAGATTACGAGGCATTGTCCGGTGAGAGCACATGTATGTGTGTGTCATCCATGTGCATGGTGTGTGTGTGAGGGCTTCTGATTGAGTGCCAGGTGAGGGTGTGTGTGCCTGAGTGGTTTGGGTCACCCATGTGCTTCATCCAATACATTCTGCACACCAGGATTTGGGTATTGCAGTATCCCTTCTGGCAACAGTAGACATTTAACCCAACCTCACGCCAGTTGCCCTTGAAGTGTCATCTTGCCACAACATTGTTGCGTATTATTCTGTGTTCATTCAGGCTGATTGTTTGCATTCCACCACTTTCACTAGGCATTTCTCAGTCCTATTGTCACATGTGTGACATGGCTATGGCACATGCCATCTGTGTGATGGCATGTGTCATGTATGTGTATTGGACATGCCAATCACAGGCCAATGTGTGATGGCACTGCTAGCCAGCATGCAGCAAATGTGTTGGTCTTCCATCTTGGTGTTATCAATGTGTGCCATTTGCCTCCCCTTCATACGCAGTGACGGTGCATGCATGGGAGGGTTATAGTCATGTGGGACATGTGTCAATGAAGTACTGGTTCTGTTGCTTCTCAGCCCTAATTGGGTGCCATGGTGCTAATGCCTGTTCCCATTTCTTTTCTTTCATGTCTTTGCAGGGGATGACACACTTGATACTGCTGGGGTTGTGGAGATGGTGCAGACCCAGGAGGGGTCTCAGGCCCGACCGGGCACCAGTGAGGGATGTGGTGTGGTGGTGGGTGAGAACCCACACTTGCTGCAGACCATTCTCTCGAGGGGTGTCTCTGGGTGCACCTCCCCCGAGCTCTATTCAGGTGTCGATTCGGATGAAGAGACCTATGTGCCATTGCAGGTAAGTGTTTCTGGGAGGGATTCTGTACTGTCCAACCCACCTGTACCAGGGGTAGAACCCTCAATGGGGATGTCAGTGTTGGTAGGTCCGCCTTTGGTGGTTACGGATGCAGGGTCACACTCCGCAACATCTGATCCTGTCCCTGGGCCAGCAGATCAGAGGGGGAATGCAGTCCTGCAGCCTCAGGCAGTGCCGGCACAGCAAGGCGCAGTTCGTCTTGCCCCAGACAGGTGTGGTGCCCACCGACACGGTGGCCGTACGCCACCTGGCAATACCGCATGGGAGCAATGCATATACGGTATGGCAAACCAACAGGCAGCATCATCTGAGATGATGGCTCAGGCCATGGATAGGGTGGCCACTTCCATTGTCCCCCAAGAAAGGCTGATGGAACAACTACAGCAGGCAACAGACTCCATTTGCCAGTCACACAGGGAGGACATGTTGGCGTCCAACAGGGACAGACGGGCGGCACTGGAGACTCTGCGGAAAGCCATTTCTATTGAGTCCCAGGGCCACAGGGAAGCCCTGAGGGTGGAACTCCATCAGCTCAGGGTGACTCTTGCTGAGCTTGAGGCTTCAACTGACACGAGGACAGAAAAGCAGCTGGAGCGGCTCACACGTACGCTCTCAGCTGAGATGCAGGCAACTAGGGAGGAGGTCCGGGCATCCGTGAGTTGTTGCATGGGGACCTCCTCACAATTATCCTCCAGAACCAGACCTTCCACACCTGCATGCTTGCTGCCATGGCGGACCAGACTAGGGCTTTGCGTGGGCTGCCTTCCATAGTACCACCACCTCCTGATGCAGCTGCAGAGGTTGAGGAGAGCGACAGCAGCGATTCTCTCACAATAGGGTAGCCGTGCAGGCCATGAGCCCATGGAGATGTTTTTTTTTCCCAAAATCCACACAGGTGGGTTTTGGTGTGCACCCTGTCCTCGGACCTCCCGGGTGGCCTCCCCCAAACCCTGGCACATACATGGCCATTTTTGATTTTTGATTTTTGTTTTTTTTTACAGTGTGTTGTCTTGTGTGGCTCCCGTGGGCATACGCTGTATTGTGGCTGGGCACATGCAGGGTTGTCCTGAATTTGGGTTAGATGCTTGGGTTTGTGTGACACACACCCCTCCTGCTTCCCATTTCCGTGGGCTTGCAAAGGGTGTGCCCAAGTGACATTGACTTACACAGTGACGTTGAACTCCCATTTGCTGTGTGGGCAGTCTGTAGTCAATACTGTGTATACATTCCTAGTGCATATTGTTGTTGTATTTTACACTGCATGGTGTATTGATATGTGCCTCTGCATCCATCTCATTCTCCTAATTTGCAGGTCCATTCCTCATGTCTTCACAAGGCAGTCTACTTTGGAAATGTAGTCCATGTTGTAAGGAGTGCACCTACACTTTTGCGTGGCGCTAACACTGTACAGTTGGAAGTGGTCGAAGTGCTGGCATTATCAGGTAGTGAGTCTACCAATGTTTTAAATCTGTACTGTCATGTTTATGGTAGGTTTGAGGTTGTGTAGGTGATTTGTATTATTGCTAAATATTTGGTAATGTGTGTTGTTGGTCCTGCATTACTGTGAGCATTTCATGTGTGGCCAGTATCCATTATGGACAATGTACTTTGTGACACTTGTGTCATGTTTTGGGGATTACTTTGTTTGCTCTCACATAGCATGACATGCCATGGTGTGTTGTGTGGTGGTGCCGGGGAGGGGTTGGGTGCCATGGCACTGTTCTCATGTTGTATTTTGCAAGTGGGTATTCATTTTTGCTGCATAGAAGTGTGTCTTTTGATGACACTGCATTGGTGGTGTTGTGTAGGTAGGGATGCACACATTGTGAACAATCTCAGGCTGCTATGGTTCTAACAGTTGACTGTCCCTTCATTCTTCATAATTGTCAGATTGAGTCATCATTGATTGTCAGATGGTATGTGCCAGGGCTGTATGCACTCCACAGGGATGTGATTTCTATGTGAAGTAATTAGCCACCAGCTGCGTACGGGCTGCCTCACCCCGTGCCCTTTGCCCTCCCATGCGCAGCGGTCGTGCATGTGGTTGGGGATGTGGAGGCACCACCATGTCCACAGCCAGGCCCCTGCGTTTTGCAACATTGTGCAGGACACATGCTACCACTATGATCCTGCACACTACTGGGGGAGCGTATAACAGCTGCCCGCCAGAACGGTCAAGGGAGCGAAAGCGTGACTTGAGCACTCCGGATGTGCGCTCCACTATGCCCCGGGTTGCAATATGGGCTGTTTTGTATCTTACCTCGGGAGGCGTGATGGGGTTCCAAATTGGCGTCATCATGTGGGTGCTCAGAGGGTAGGCACTGTCCCCTGGGGAGGTGGTGATGGGTATCATTAATGGGGTAGTGACATTACTCTGTATCTGACATGCATGCGTGTGCTGTGGCATTTATACTCACCAAGCAGCCATGGATCGCCATGCCGCCCAGCTTCCATGTCCCGGTTTAGGGTTGACATCCTGTAAATGAAGCTGGCGTGGGTGGACCCTGGTTAGTTGGCATATACTGAGGTGATGATTCCCTTGGCATCACATATTACCTGGACGTTGATGGAATGCCAGTGCTTGCGGTTTCTATAGATGTACTCAGATGCCCTGGGGGGACGTAGATCCACATGGGTGCAATCAATGGCACCTAGCACTTTGGGGAATTGTGCCACCCCGTAGTAATCCGGGATGACAGCCTGCCTTTCTGCAGGTGTTCTGGGCAGGTATATGTGCCTGCGGACTGATGTGCGTGCAGTGATGATGGCCAACACCTGGTGTAGGCACCGTGACTGCGTGGCCTGTGACACCCCCCCACTATGGCACTTGTCCGCTGAAATGATCCAGTAGCCAAGAAGTGCAGTACATTGAGGACCTTCTCCAGGGGGCTGAGTGCTTGGGAGCACAGGGTGGGTGATGTGAGGTCATCCTCCCACTCACTGACCAGGTCGAGTATTATGTGAGGTGGAAACCTGTACCTCCCATACACCTGGTCATCAGGCATACCAAAAAGGCTGGTTCTGGGTGTAAAGATTCTGGCGCTGACTTTCCTCCTCCTACTCCTGCGATATCCCACGGCCACTGCTGCTAGGAATGGTATATTCATCCTGGCGTCTGAGCTTGTTTGTTGTTTGCGCACACTTTTATGCTGCGCGGGTCGATGTACACCTGCTTCCTGCGAGTCGACGTGCACCTGCTTCATGCTGGAGTATGTGTTTCCAGATTGGACCGTCTTTTTTGGCACGTTGTAGGCGACCGTGTAAATCTTCCCGCCCACCCCAGGAATACATGTACCCCACTCTCCCAGGCCCAGTCGCGTGTGGAAGTTCACACGAACCCCGTAATACAGGTACCCTGGTGATGTCGCATGTGGAAGTTCACACGAACCCCGTAATACACGTACCCTGCTGATATCGCGTGTGGAAGTTCACACAAACCCGTAATACACGTACCCTGCTGAAATCGCGTGTAAAACTACCCGCACACCCCTGAAATACACATACCCAGGCCAATCGCACTGCTGGGGGGTGGGGGTGCTGGGAGACATGAGTTGGACATGAGTGGGGGCCTGCTGGCAGGTGCCCCACAGTGCTGGGGGGTGGGGGTGCAGGGAGACATGAGTTGGACATGAGTGGGGGACATGAGTGGGGGCCTGGTGGAGGGTGCCCCTGACTGCTGGGGTGTGGGGGCGCTGGGAGACATGAGTGGGGGACTGCTGGCAGGTGCCCTGCACTGCTGGGGGGTGGTGGTGCAGGGGGACATGAGTGGGGGCCTGCTGGCAGGTGCCACACAGTGCTGGGGGGTGGGGGTGCAGGGGGACATGAGTGGGAGCCTGGTGGAGGGTGCCCCTGACTGCTGGTGGTTGGGGGTGCTGGGAGACATGAGTTGGACATGAGTGGGGGACTGCTGGCAGGTGCCCTTGGATGCTGGGGGGTGGGGGTGCAGGGGGACATGAGTGGGGGACTGGTGGAGGGTGCCCCACAGTGCTGGGGGGTGGGGGTGCAGGGGGACATGAGTGGGAGCCTGGTGGAGGGTGCCCCTGACTGCTGGGGGGTGGGGGTGCTGGGAGACATGAGTTGGACATGAGTGGGGGCCTGCTGGCAGGTGCCCCTGGATGTTGAGGGGTGGGGGTGCAGGGGGACATGAGTGGGGGACTGGTGGAGGGTGCCCCTGGATGCTGGGGGGTGGGGGTGCAGGGAGACATGAGTGAGGGCGTGGTGGAGGGTGCCCCTGACTGCTGGGGGGTGGGGGTGCAGGGAGACATGAGTTGGACATGAGTGGGGGCCTCATGGAGGGTGCCCCTGGATGCTGGGGGGTGGGGGTGCTGGGAGACAAGAGTGGGGGCCTGGTGGAGGGTGCCCCTGACTGCTGGGGGGTGGGGGTGCAGGGAGACATGAGTTGGACATGAGAGGGGGCCTGGTGGAGGGTGCCCCTGGATGCTGGGCGGTGGGGGTGCTGGGAGACATGCGTTGGTGGGCAGTAGTGCAAGGTGACATGTGGGTTGGATGGGGGGCATGGCCATGGTGGATGGGCTGCCTGCGGGACATGTGCAGGGGTGCAGGGTAGTCCCCTGTGGTGTGGGCTGCCTGCAGGGGCCGTGGAGGGTGTAGAGGGAACACCTGGGAGGACCCACACGGCCAATTCACGTGTAGTACTCCCCGGCACCCCCGAAATACACATGGGCTGCTGGATTTGCGTGTGGAACTTCCCGCGCACCCGGAGTACACGTACCCTGCTGAAATCGCGTGTGGAACTTCACGCGCACCCCGGAATACACTTACCCTGCAAATTTGTGTGTGAAACTTCTCACGCACCTTGGAATACACGTACCCTGCTGAAATCGCTTGTGAAACTTTACGCGCACCCCGAAATACACGTACCAAGGACAATCGCGTGTGGAACTTCCTGCGCACCCCGAAATACACGTACCCAGGCCAATCGCGTGTGGAACTTCCCACGCACCCCGAAATACACGCACACGCTATTTTTCACACAGTGGGTGTCCGTGTTTGTCACGTACCCCTTTGCACCTCATTTGTCCTAGAGGGCCACAGTATGGATCATTCATCATAGCTGTATATAGGTGCTTTTTGTTAGCGCACATTTTGGCGCACATTTATTTCAGGTGCAGGGACGCTACCGCCTGCTTTCTTGTGGCGGACTTGTTTTGCCCTGTGCGCGTCTTTGCTCATGCGCTGGTTTGCCCTATTCAATTCCATGAATACGAGTTGTAGGCGAGCGTGTGGGCGTTCCGCGCACTTGCCTCCTGTACTTCCCCCATGACGCCCATATTTTCACGCGTTGTTCCCCATTCCGAGTGTTACGCCCCGTGTTACGCCTACTTTTGTTATGTGCGCCGCACTATGTGCGATTTCGAAGGGGGCGTGGCGCACGCCGTTGGAAGACCTGTGCGCCGGCTTGCGCCACGCACTTTTTCAGCGCACATCCAATATTTTTCTCGCACACAGACTTCCATGAACTGATGTGAGCTGGTTTCCCTGCGATTTTCGCACTTGCACTGCTATTCGCACGTTTTGGCACCTCTGCGCCGGACGAACTAATACAACCTTTCAAATCTTCAACTTCATGATTTACAAAATCTTAAAATTTGTTACATACATATTTATCTATTTCATGTATTTCTATTTACAAATATGTAAATTGCATTAACATTTAAAATTATCGACAATTACATAACTTTTTTTGGATAATACCCTGTGCATTATTCTCATAAAAGCTTGAAAACTATTCTGGAAATGACTGAGCAAGAAAATGGACAATTGCTTTTCTCATAGGTAATTTTGTACTACAGAAGATACGCCGCCATACGTCCTCATGCTCAGTTGCTGTAAAGATACATAAGGCCTCATTACGAGTTTGGAGGTATCAATGGAGCTATTAGCTCCATGGCTGCCTCCAAACCGGGCTCCTTTTCCGGGTTCCTGCAATGGGGACTTACTGGGTCATTCCGACATAGGAGGACCCATAGGGCTCAATGGGCATGGGGAAGGAGGTAACAACGGGCACATTATGAGTGTCCCGTTATTACCTCCTTCTTCCCCTCACGGGACCCAGAAAGGATGCCTGGTTTCACCAGGCGTCCGATCCGGATCCCGCGATGGGAACCTTATAATCGGCCCTAACGGAATGAAGGGGCGGGTCCCGTACCGGCCCCCTTCATTCAGTGAGCGCCTGCCTCATAATGATGCCCATAATGTCTTTGAGAAAAATTAATTTCGCTGCGTTGCCAAATTCAGACAGGAGATTATAATATGTTCTAAGGTCTCTAGCTGCATAATATTCTTACAGAAACGACAGAAGTTCACATTTTTTGGGATCTGGTTCCTCCGGGCCAAGATGTCAGTAGTAGGCCATAGATTCAATCTGAATCTTAGATATTTATTTCTTATGTAAGCAGAAGGACATTTGGCGGTGTCTCTTATGTCCAAACAATGCAGAAGTAAAATCCTTATATAACATACATGTTTCTCTATTGGAAATCCAATTGTACTGATATAATTTCCCTTTTGCTTGCATTGGATTTTCAAGTAAAAATTGTAGAGTAATACTTGCATCTGACATATTATTGAACACCTCTTGTCACCACAATGGCAAAAAGGGATGTGCTGAAGTAATCAAATAGTGTGCTACAGCCCCAAAGATGTTATTTAATTGTAAACTCAGTAAGCATTTGCGTAAAAAGGCACATTTCTTCCATATAACATATACTGATAAAGGTACTAAGCCCAACTCATACCGCAAAATTGCCATTGGTGTACATGTGGGTAGTCTCAAAACCTTTTTCCAAAATCTAGCTTCAAGAACGTGCCATAATGATTGTTGATTGTTTAACAATACTTCCATACCATACACCAAAACTGGCACAACTTTTTGCTCGTAGAAAACCAAAATATGTTTATAAGAAAATTTGCCATACTTGTAGACCAAAATATTTGCTTGGAAAATCAAGGTTGCTATTTTACAATCAAGACTATGTAGATGTTTCACATAGGGTACAGAATCTTGGAAATAAATACCCAAATACAATCTGAAGGACCTTTTCATGTATGTGCCAATTATATTTAGTGAATCGATTTATAGTTCTCCCTTTACACACCAATATCTGAGTTTTTTCCTGATTCACAGACAAGTTATTAAAATCAGTATATTGTGCCAATCCATCTATTAGTTTTTGCAGCCCTGTTATGGTGCGAGACAAAAGCACCAAATCATCCGCGTACGGCATCTACGGTATACGCTGGGTTTCTAATTTAGGTGGATCCGACGCAATAGAAAGAAATAATTCACCAATATCCAGTATGAAGAAAATAAACAGTGTTGATCCCAAAATGCAACCTTGTTTTAAGCCGCAATTCATTTTAATAGGAAGAGTTAATAAACCCTCTGTATTCAAACAAACCTGAAGCTGAGTATTCAAATGCAAATGCTTAATCAGCGCACTCAGAGAGGAAGGACATCCATAAGGATGCAATTTTCTATACAGCAGATTCCGATCAATGGAGTCAAAGGCAATTTTGAAATCCACAAAGGCCATGTATAGAGACTGATTTTCTGTTGCACTTGTGATTTCAACATATTTAAAGTCATCATGTTTTGCGTGGTGCCTAGACCTGTTACAAAGCTAGACTGCAAGGAATCGCGCCTGAAAGCCTTTAGGGACCAATTATTAAATTCACGTAGAACAATACACGCAAATATTTTGCTTGGTGCATCTAGCAAAGATATCAGGCGATAATTTGCCCGGATTACTGCGGTCCCCTTTTTTACAGATAGGAATAATGATGGCACATTTCCATGACTCAGGTATCCTCTGCATTGGATTAATATTATTAAACATATCAGGATAATATTGGCCCAAATCTCTGAATGTTGTTTCAACATAAAATTTGAGAGCCCATCAGGCCCCGGGGCTCTCGATATACTGGATTTATGTATAAAATAAAGAATATCCTCCCTGTCAAAATTTAGATGGAATAACCCAATGTGAGTAGAAATTAGATTTTTATTTGAGTCCAGCTGTTGAGTATATATTTTGGTAAAATAGTCAACCCACGTTTGTTCATTTATGCAGTTTGACTGAATTGCTAATTGATTACCAGCTACAGATTAGTTTAACAGAGACCAAATCTGTTTGGTGCTTTTATTACTTAAGGTGCGTAGCATGTTAACTCCATCAATTTGATATAATTTAGACTTTCTTCCCCTCAACCAATTTTTAAGCTTAGTCTTAATCTGTTTTAAAACATTTACTTGTGAGGCCCATGGTAATTTTAGTGCTTGACGTTTTTCTTGTCGCAATTGTGTATTTTTTATCTTTAAGCTCCCTGCTAAAATTGTGAAAATGGGGCTTTTGTTTTTGCTATTGTGTTCTTGAGGTGGGTTGGAACAACTGCATAGCATTGACATAAATTACTTCTTCCAAATCTTGTTTTAAATTAACTTGACCAAGTTGCAACGCATAGTAATCACCAAACGCCTTTAGCGAGGTATCATTCCACACTAATCTATTGCGGGCCGTATTTACACTTATGCTGCCTTGTATGTAATCAGATCATGCTTTGTCTGCCAGTTTAGGGACTGACCATTCCATACACAGCATAATATGATCGCTCAAATTTGTATGATACACTTGAAAAGATGTGAGTTGTGAGATAATTTTATTGTCAACATAAATATAGTCTATTCTACCAGCACTATTTCCTCTCTGCCAGGTCGATCTCGGGGGGGGGAGGGTATCAGAGGGAAAAGAGCCATTGACAAACAAAACATTTATTGATTTGGCCAAGTTTAGCCATTGCATCAAACGACTGCTGTAATGAGTTTGTTGTTGAGGAAAGTATTTTTCTTCCCCCAGGATTATATTTGTTTCTTGTAAGAACACCTCTAAAATATGCATTATGCTCAGGATCAGCCCTCTTTTTCTGTAGTTCATTCAAATCCCTTACATTTGGTGTCAAAAATTAGATATCAGTAAGAGGCAATCAATAAAGGGTCTTATCATCAGCTTCCACCTGTGGGTGATTTTATTCTTAAAACCTATAGAGAATCCCATAATGGATGCTGAAAAAGCCCTGCAGAAACATCCACCTAAATGAGCCACCTGGTTAGTTAGTTAGTTTATTTATTTGTAACACACACCTAACCCTGATGTAACTGGGTGCCTGAGCTTATGACATAGTTACAGATGCATACATATAATACAGAACGCGCCTACCAGGGGTTACAGTTTAGTAGGCTAGCATATTAGTACAAGTAACTAACTAACTAACTAACCTAGGAGAATACAATGATGAAGTAATTAAACAACAGCCTCCATTTTGATGTTTGAGCCCCACAAAGTGCATGTGTGAGCAGCTCTTTAAGTTTAGCACCAGGATCTTGACTGGCTCTGCAGGAGGAGTTTAGATTTTAACATTACTCCCCCAACAGCCTCCATTTTGATGCCTGCCCTCCCACCCCCAAAGTGCATGCATGAGCAGCATTTTAAATTTGGAGCCAGGCTCCTGTCTGATTGTTTTTCTCCCATTTACATCTACAGTTAGGGTTAAGATTGTAACCACCTCCACCTTCGGTCTGTCCAACTCTTTATTTCACCTCCTGTTACTGCTCCATTGAGAGTGAAAAGAGGACTAGATTATTCATCCCCATGTTTATCTGTTGTAAATGTATTCCTAGGTGAACTTGGGAATTTAATTAACTTCCTTTGAGTGTCCAGTCACCCAGCCACCCAAGATAACGTCAGACAGAGCTATCGGTTGGAGAAAATATGGCTCTATATTTCATGCTTTGCCCCCTGTTTCCCTCTATTCCCAACTCAGTGTCAAAGACTAGACACAAACACAACATACAGCAAACAACACACACCATAAAAGAAACTACAGCACAGCACTCGGATGAAACAACTTTTTACATACACATGCATTTTCCATAACTGACCTCATTAGCACAATCTCCCTAGACATGCTCTTTTACACTGAGACATGGCTCACTACACACCTATCATCTCCAACATGCTCCCACACAACTTTATCCACCACAGAGTCCGGAAACACAAAACAGGTGGTGACATTGCCATAATATACAGAGATTCACACACACCCACTGTACACATCCTTTAAAACCCTTTCTCAGTTGCTTTCCTCCAT
Source organism: Ambystoma mexicanum (assembly GCF_040938575.1). Lineage (NCBI taxonomy): Eukaryota > Metazoa > Chordata > Amphibia > Caudata > Ambystomatidae > Ambystoma > Ambystoma mexicanum. The sequence continues at coordinate 1,076,276,701 of NC_090935.1, read as the reverse complement.
CGCACCGACATCCCACATTCACATATCTCATTTACCTCCCTCCAACACCCAATCCCAACACCCACACTGAATGGTATGACTTTGCCACTAACAACCACAGTTCCCCCTGCACAATTATCTAACCTGGAGATTTTAGCCCAGGTAGTTCCCATGCAGACAGAAACACCACACTAACCAGTATCTTGATTCCACACTCAACCTATTTGACTTCATCAAACACATCACTTACCCTACACACATAGCTGACAACACTCTTGACCTTCTGATTTCTTGCAAAAGTCACATCCTTTTGCAGAATGAAATCTGTGTATTGTGTTCTGACCACTTTATTATCCCTTTCGCAGTCACTCTACCACGCAACATGATGTGTAGCAAGGCCAACATTATTGGCAGAAGGGCGCTATATAAGACCACTTTCCATCAAATTAAATTAAAACACCACCCCAACTGCCATATATATCTCCACCTCCCGGAAAAAGAAATCAAACACATTATAGGCACAGTCCTAGCACCAGTCATATCACCCACCCTCACCTCACACACTGCTCCATACCCCAAAACATTACAGCACCACTGTCACTGAACCAAACAGCCTCCCCTCAAAACAGAGAAACTTCAGAACCACCAACAGAAACCATAGTTCAACAATTCCTTCATCTCCATCAAACTGGAAGCCAGAAACTTTGAAAGAGCCTGTTAAAAAAACTCATATTGTAAAACCATACTTCGCATCATACCGCCTGATAATGAACATTGGCCTAAGCACATTCACATTGCAAATGAAAACCGTGTCCTAATTAACTTGAGTAAAGCTGACTTTGCTGCCATTTTAGAATCATCCACCATTTTGTTAATTCCTGTTTCTGTTAAACTGTGTTTTGGGCTCAAGCTGAGCAAAATGAACTTTGGACTATGTCAACATGTTGAGGTTGCTGAAAGCAGACTGTTTGTCCTGCACTAAGAAACCTTGGAACTGAACTGAACTGAAATTTAGATGATGTCTGCACCAATAGCTTCATCCTTGTTCAAGCAGTGGAATAGAATACTGAATAGCTGAAACTGTGTGCCTTTGCAAAAATCCATTGTGGTTGTTATTAAAACTGGACTTAATTAAAGCTCAAAAAACAGATGCTACCATTGTATTTTGTATGCAGACAGATATGTCTAGTGTTTGAGAAAAACATTGTACAATGTATAGTTATTTGATTCTGTGGTAGCAATGTGAACTGGATATGAACCCTAGCAAATTGTCAACTTGGAGAAGGGCTGGACGATGTAACGGGGATTGTGTGTAAACGACGCAGGCTTTGTAATGTCCAGCACTCTATCGCCTCACGGTGTCTGCTGGTACACACTGCGAGGTGTTGGGAGCCAGATAGCTACCTGTACAGAAATAAATAATACATGTATTTCTGAACTCGTGATTGGCGTACTTAATTTTGGTGGTACTAAGCCTCGATATTTCTTTCGTCTTTCAGATGGTGCCCGAATAGGGACCCTCAAGATTGATGTCACCTTGCTGGAAAAGATATGTGGCTACCAGACTGGGATCAGAGAGTGAAGGGGGCCCCTGCAAAGCGAGGTGCGACTCCTCAGCAGACTGCATGATCTGATCCCTGGACGGCGAGCAAGCGGTTCAGGGGGACATCTTGATGAAGGTCCCCATATCGAGGCGGGCTCTTTGCCGAAATCACAAACCACGACGATCCTTTGAAATCTGATTGGACCCTTAGTATCTCTGAAATCAGGTGAGTCATGCCCCGATTCCTAAGAATCCTGATATTGGTTGCAGATAACCGCGAATACAAACGACACCAGGTAACACAAGTAATCTGACATGCCTGAGAAATTGTCATCCTGTTTCAGGGTATTATTCCACAGAGATAGACAATCTTTGGGACGAGGCCAACCGGCGCCACCCGTTTAGTCGCCGGCTTATTTAATGTACTTTAAGTAAAGCCTAAGTAGTATCGTATTTAATGATATTTGGCACAGACAAACTAGACATGTTTCCGAACTTCAGTGGCCAGTCTATGGCAGTTTCAAAATTGCCTGTCTAGAGCATTTAGAATCTATATTGTTGAAGAAAAAGGCTAGGCCTGCAGCATTTGATGCAATTAAGTATTTGAGAAAGGAAGCTATGCAGCAACTTAAAAGTAAAGAACAGCATGCACGTAGGCACATGACGAACTAAAGCAAGTCTGTGAAAGTGCCGCTTGGCTGCAGTACTCTGCTATGTTTTGCTTCGCTTCTACTGGATTTTAAAGGACATTCAAGGAACTGTTGCAGCGCTTCGGCTACAATTGTAACTACATTGCCAAGAAGGTGAATATTATTATCACAGACTTTGATATTAGCATTGTTGTGCTGAAAACTCCTTCTTATATGCCTTTTCTATTTGTCTAGGCTTGTGCAACATTAATTGGGGGAGTTGCTATTTAATCATGAACGCGCGCGCACTGCGCACGTGCAGCCAACCAAGTCCCTGAAAGTCCGACTTGGCCGCTTAGCCGTGGAGCTGCGGAACTACGGTATTAGATGCTCATTAGACTAAGATTCCTTGTTCTCTGCAGTGCATGCAAACGATTATACTAAGCCAATTGTGTTGCCATTGTGCATTGTGTATTGATTTTGTTTGGTTTACTGTAAATGTGAGTGTGAGAGCGTTAATAGTTACCATTCACCAGGGCAGTGGGCGTTTATATGCAACCATACACGCTAAAATCCAACATGCCGGATATGCCTAAGCTACCCCTCACTCCGTTAATGACAGAGCCAAATAAATTAATAGAAAAACCAAAACGATCATCTTCAAGTAAAACCATAATACTTACACCGCTTTTCAAGACTCCTGCCTCGAACAACGACATTTGTTTGTTCTGTGCTCCAATGAAGATCGCAGACACAGCTTCTCTGGTGACCCGAGTTAACGCTGAAATGTGTAAGGAAATCCCAGCAGGATGCGAGAAAGCTCAAGAGTCTGATATTCAAGGTGTCTCTGATAACACTATTTTACAGGTTATGAAGTCACTGTAAAAAGAAAAGGAGCTAAGACCTCAACTGACAATAGTTGAAGAAGCCTCAGAAAGTGAGGAAGTATTTTCTGATATTTCAATCCACGCAAGCATTAGAGGAGACGCAATAGTATCCCCAGACTATCATGTGCGCTGCTCAAAGGATTCAAGTATTTAATTAGCTGCTTCCTATATTCAACCAACTCCGAGGTGACGATTGTCCACCAAAGAGCAAAGTGGTAACAATGGACTGGTTGAAATCGCCTTGGTGGCGGTGAATACGATACAAAGCTTATTTAAATTATTTGAATCCCTCGAGTCTAAAATCTATCAACAATCTCTTCAAATTCAACAAATAGCCAATTGGATTGAAAAAAAATCATTATAGGCACCCTCTACCGCCTCTGCAGAATCAAACCAGTGAAATAATTGAGAATATGGACATTCAAAATGAAAGTACGCACCTGGTCTCAGCAAGTACAGCAGTCCAGACACTACCAACCTTCACGTACAATACACGTCTGATTGAATCCGATGAAGTGACTCCAACGGATCTGAACTCTTCATGGGTGAGTGTAGAGAATCAACCTGTTGACTGCTCTCAGAATACGAGGAAAGAAATGTCTGATGTCTTTAATAAACGTTCCCGTGTGAACGGACGAGCCAGACATCTAAGGACCAAACCCTACCAAACAAATAACAAGGTAAATAAATATCTAATTTTCAATCACGTTCACAGGTGATTGACCTGACCAAATCTACCCAAGGCTGCCAACAATTGAGGTCAGCCACAAGAGTGGTAGCAGTATCAGAAAAAAATACACAGATGACCCACAATGAGGAACAACATATCAAAAGCAAACAATTGTGGAATAATTACTGAACCACTCGCCTTTAAACCAGCTGGTAACTATTCTCAAAGCAAATGCAGCAGACAGTTCGGCCACACCCAGACTACTTTCAGACCAGGAAAATTGCATACAGCCATTGCTGTTAAACTCTTAAGTGCAGATGCTAAAAGAAAAAGAAGACATAAAGAACATGAATGACCAGACTGCGAGCATGAAAGCAGCAGTGTATGCCTATCTTCTACAACGTATAACTGAAACTTCTATACAGAGGGCCTCATTACACGGAAGGCGGTAATGGTTAACGGCCACCGTTAATGGTAACGGTGACCGTTAACCATTACCGCCTTACTACGAGGTCCCTTAGCGGGTTGGTGCTTTAACGCCTGCTTTTTGCAGGCGTTAAAAACCAACCCGCTAAGGGACCTCGGAGCTAATTACGGCACCGCAAAATTGCGGTGCCGTAATTAGCGCCTTCCCCATTCCCATAGAGCCCTATGGGGCAGAAATGGGAATGGGGAAGGGCAATGGCGGAAGGGGGATTTACCGCCCCACCAACCTTGGAATGGGGCGGTAAATCCCCTTTCCGCCAAGGCGGTGCCGGTATTTTACCGGCATGAGCCATGGCGCTAATAGCGCCATGGCTCACCGCCTTCCGTGTAATGAGGCCCAGAGTGTTGGTCCGACAGCACTTCACTTAAGTACCAGGGCAGATCTACATTCCTGTATGAGTCAGCAAAAGATACCAGTTCGCATCATCAGTACAAATGGATGTGTATCTTTACCTGCAAAGACACAGCAGAGAAATGCTCCACTAAAAGAAAGTACAAACAACCAAGTAAACGTGGAATGTAATTATAAAAATCAGAAAGTGGAAAACAAAAAGAATAGCTATTCAAATTACCATACACTGATAGTGAAATGTCACAATGCCCCATATGAAAAATACGACTTGTGCAGGACAAGCATTTTAAATGTATTTAACGACGTACATGAATTGGAGGACATCACGCTGATATTGATCAGGTCGAGTTTTTATGTGACATAAATGTATCCACTGTACGCTATGGATTAAGTCAGGCTTAGTCCTGAATACACTCTGGAGGGCAAAAATTGAGCTATTCAAAATGGGCTTTCTTTTGGCGCAGGACCCGGACCGAGTCGCGCGTGAGTCGAATGCCCAAAAGAATACAGGGGAACAGCCACCAACTCTAAAAATAAATCAAATAGACTGCCAATGCTCCTATTGCGATTTGGGTCTAAAAATACATACAGGAGAAGGAGTCCATATATATACATAACCCTTACTTCAAGAGAATAGGCAAATTGTGTCGCTAGTAAGTTGGAATTCTAGGGGGAATAGCCATTTGCAATGGGGACAAAATACAGACATAAATGAGGTTGATATCGTTGCCCTACAGGAGACATGGATGACGTCACCTCCGGTGTGGGATGATCATGATTTGATTCTGCTTCCAGCGATTCCTGCCCATAAAGGACGACCTATGGGAGGACTGCTGGTTGCAGTAAAAATCAGCTCAGGTTTAAGACTGCAGTCATGGGCAACTCCTAATAACTTTATGCAACTTGTCAGAATCTCAAATGGCAAACAAGAAATTCCACTCATCAATCTATATAGAAACCCAGCAGGTATTTCTGATAAAACCTTTTTTATAAAGATCTATCTACTCTGTTTGAATTTATAGCAAAAACAAACAATACTACAGCGATAATATTGGGAGGCGATCTTAATCTTAATTGTATTGAACTAACTAGTGGAAAAAAAAATCAAGAGGTTATTAAATGGAACAACTTTATGAAAGATGCTAACATGAGGATGGAGAATGGCTCTCTACCGGGTGATGTTCCATCGCAGCCCACATGGCAGAGAGGAAATTCTATGAGCACCATTGATTATGCGTTTCTATCTGAAGATCTGTTCATGATGGCGACAAAATTCAAAATTTTAAAACAAACATCAAGTGAGCATCGCATGTTGATATTAATGTGGCCATGGAACGATGGTATAAACGCAAAACAACAACAATGGACAACCCAGAGACTAACTATTAATAATGCCAAATCAGTCTTTAAATGGTCTCCTGATAAATTATCCTCATTGAATGATGTGCTTAGTGTTCAACAAGCATGGCTCCATTTTGAATCATATGTAGGAGCATTGTCATCATTCAAAAATCTGTACAATTCTAATGACAGCAAAAAGAATTTATAGAAGTGAACTGAGATCTTCTTATCAGCTCCCCATGGTTGATAGAATACAAGCACGTAAATCCATTAAATGCAGATACAGAAATTGGACAAGAGAATATAAAGCTAGAATGTATCATAAGGATAGTGAAACCTTCATGCTCGCAGTATCTAATAAAAATGCATCACAAATTTGGACGCTACTAAATGAAAGATCGGGGCAGAGACAGGTCCAGTCCCAGTTAAATGATTTACACAGGCTCAATGGGTAGCCCATTTCTTGGAACAATATGCAGATAAGAACTTTGACAATTACAAATACAAAATTCAGACTGAGTCACCATGGATCCTTGAGTGTTCAGAGGAGATAGTAGAAGAGCTCATGCTCAAGTCATTGTCCTCACGTGCTGCAGGACCAGTTGACCTCACAAACCATATGCTGAAACAACATCCTTAGCAATGGGCGATTATTCTTAACAACATCTTTCAACATATCCTCCACACGCAAAAGATACAACAATCATGGTGCTCGTCTCTTATAGTTCCCATATTCAAGAAGGGTGATCGGGGAGTTCCTTCAAACTATCAGCCCATTGCCATACTGGACTGGAAAAATGTTCTCGCGTTTAATCTTGAGAGATTTTAATACATAGACCCAAGCTGGTAAACATCGTGACCCGAACCAAACAGGATTTGTGGCAGGTATGGGGACAGCAGTAAATTTATTAACACTCAGGGGGGGTCGTTACGACCCTGGCACTAAGGGATTACCAGTACCGGTAAGGGTACCGGTAATCCCATGGTGCCCAATTCCCATAACGGCGGCTGGAACCAGCCGTTATTGCAGGGACCCACAAAGGGACCCTGGCGATATTTACGGTACTGCAATTTGCGGTACCGTAACTACCGTCTTTCCCCATTCCCATCATGCCCTATGGGGCAAAAATGGGAATGAGGAAGGGCCATGGTGAAATGGGGAAGTACCGTTCCGCCAACCTTGGAACGGGGTGGAACTTCCCCATTTTACCATTGTTACAATACCGGCAGCAACTATGGTGCTAATACCGCCATGGTTTAGCGCCGGTGTTGTAATGAGGGCCAATGCCATAAAAGAAGAGGCTCATAACACCAAATCATCGATATATTTTGCATTCATCAACATTAATTCTGCTTTCGATTCAGTTTCCAGAGTAAAATTAATGGAAAAATGAATCAAGGCAAAAGCAAAATGCCATACAAGTCTAATTGATATTATATACAAGTTGCTATCTTCAACGTCCATACAGATTAGACTTTCTGTTATGGGTTTATTATCATCAGTGATACGAACAGCAAGAGGGCTGAAGCAGGGATGTATCCTTGCTTCAGCCCTATTCAATTTTTTCATTCACGATGCGAGAGAAGTTTTCCTCACCATTGATTCAGACTCAACAAAAATGAATAAGGTAGCGGGACAGGCCCTATGGTATGCAGACAATCTTTTAATCTCAATGACGCCCCCATTGCTCTCCACGTGTTATTGTCCACTCTTTAAAAATACTTCGATGACAACGAACATATTATGAATTTAGAAAAATCACAAATTGTTTTGTATACCCCTTCAAGCACCAATAGAAATAGATTGGAATGGAGAATCAAGGATGTCAATTTAGATATTGTGTCTAACTATAAGTATTTGGGCCTCCTTTTTGATGGTAGCCCATCACAAGATTTGCAATTGAGCACAATATGAAATAAACTGATCTCATCCATATCCTAGACTAGGTTAATCTTACACAAATTTGGCAAATTTTCGATCAAGGGCGCTATACTGTTTTGGTGACAAAAAATCTCTCCTTCATTACTATATGGCCTTTAAACAAGAAAAATCATTGCATCTAATTATCTCAATAAATTAGATGCCACATTTTGGAGACAAATTCTAAATGTCCCACAGTGTATTTCTGGACCTTGGCTAAGGTATGAGCTGGGACTAATGTCTTTTTTTTTAACTTGTTTATTTTAAATCAAGGCTTACAAAACATTGTCAGCTACAATCATTCAGGCATGTTGATCCCCAGTCCTTTTTTCCCGCCCCGATCTCCTCCCTCCCTCCCCCGTCCCACCTTCCCCTCGGTGCTCGGAGGTGGATTCCTCCCTCCTAGATCGCCTATTTTGTGCCTCAAAGTCTATGTGTCTCCCTCAGGGATCACTTGGTCTTTCAGGATCCATCAAGCCCTGGTGGGTTTGTAGGTCAGAGCGGGGAAGCGCTGGTTGTATTCAAGTACTGGGGCCCAAATATTCTGGAATCGGTGGAGAGTTCCCGCCTGCGCTGCTGTCACGTTCTCCGCAATCAGAATATCCCAAAGCTTAGTCCAACATTGGGGCATGTGAGGGCCTTCCGGGGACTTCCAGGAGCAGGCCAGCACTGTTTTCCCTGCTAGCAGACAGTGTGTGAGTAGTTTCGATCTGGTCCCAGAGTGTGGGTAGATCGCGGGAATCCGGGCTCCTAGCAAGAGTGGCTCTGGTTCCAGCGGGATCGCTGTTCCGGTAATTTGCGCGATGGTTCCCAAACACATCTTCCAGAATTGCTGAATCTTTGGGCAAGCCCACCACATATGAAAGAAGGAGCCTGGGCGGCCACATCCTCTCCAGCAGGAATGGTCTAATTGTGGATTTATGTGGTGGAGTCTGAGGGGCGGGTAATACCACCGTAACATGATTTTATATGCGCATTCCCTATTGGTGATGCAGGTGGATGAGGTGTGATTTCTGGTCCAAATGTCTACCCAGGTTTGGTCGTCTATTGGGTGACCCAGATCTGCCTCCCACTGGACCATGCAGCGAGTTCTTGCGATCAGGAAGTCACCTAAGAAGCGCCTATACAGAGTGGATACTTTCCCACGAGCTCGGAGATCTCCAAGTGTGAGTTCCGGGGCGGTGGAGGGCGTGTCGCTGCTTGCAGAGTTTGAGGGTGCGAGCACCAGTGGCACAGTTGGACATAGGTGAATTTGTCCCTTTCCTGAAGTTGGAACTTTTCCTTACATTGCTCAAATGTGAGGGGCCTCTCTCCCGTATATAGATGGCCTATAGTCTCTAACCCGCCATTTATCCAGTTCTGAAAGTTGCGGGGGTGTGCTCCAGGTGAGAATGCCGGATTATGGAAGACCGGGGATCGTGGGCTCAGGCCTCTTGGCACTCCCTTACTCTTCAGTGCCCAGTCCCAGGAGCTTAGGGTATGTTTGGTTGATAGGAGAAGGTCTCCCCAGTGTGCTCTGAGGGGGGGTGGGATGTGTGGCAAAAATCGCAGGGGTAGGGGCACTTGCGATTGTTCCAGTTCTACCCATCTAGGGCGATTTGTAGTTATTTGCCACGCCTGGACCTGTGCTAGTTGAGCCGCCACTCTGTATGCCCGTAAGTCTGGGACCCCCAACCCTCCTAGTCTGGAGCCCCCTAGTAAGGTTCTGAGGGGGATTCTCGCTCTCTTACCTTTCCAGATAAATTTCAACATCTTTCTCTGGATATCGCGAAGAGTTGGTGCGGGAATCGCTACTGGGAGGGAGGCGCAGGCGTACAGGAACCTTGGAAGGAGGTTCATCTTGCAGGCTGTAATGCGCCCCAGCAGTGAAATCTCCTGGGTCGCCCAACGTTTCAGGTCTCCTTCCAGTTCTTTGAACAACCGGGGGAAGTTAGTTTTATAAGTGTCTTTTGGGTCAGCTGGGATGTAGACCCCTAAGTAGGGAATGGCTTTTTTTTCCCATGTTATCGGGCACATCTTGGCCAGTGGTTCACGCTCTGCCGGGGTGAGGCCGATGCTTAGGGCCGATGATTTATCGAATTTTACTGTAAAGCCTGAGGCCTCACCATAGCTGGCTATTTCTTGTAGCGCATGTTACAGGGATGACTGGGCCTCCGAGATCGTGAGCAGTACGTCGTCCGCATATAGGGCGATTTTGTGTTGCGTGGGGTCACTCTGTGGGCCTTTGATCTGGTTGTTTCACCTGATTCTCTGAGCAAAGGGCTCCATGGTGAGTGCAAAGAGCAGAGGTGATAGTGGGCAGCCCTGTCTGGTTCCTGAGGACAGGGGGATCGGAGCCGAGCTGTGCCCGTTGATTCTTAGGAAGGTTCTTGGTCTGCTGTAATTAGCTAGAATCATTGTTTGAAATGCTGTCCCGAAGCCGAAGGCCCCCAGGGTGTGTTTCATGAATGCCCAATCCACCCTATCAAATGCCTTGGCCGCGTCCAGTGCCATTAAGACTAGTTTCTGGGAGTTCCGGGAGGCAAGGTCTACCAAGTTCAAGGTTCTCCGAATGTTGTCTCCTGTCGTGCGGTGTAAGATGAAGCCGGCCTGATCGGGGTGGATAATCTCCAGTAGGACGCGACAACATTTTGGAGTATATGTTTGCGTCAATGTTCAAAAGTGCAATCGGCCTATAGGAGGTCAGGTTTCTCGGATCTTTTCCTGGTTTGGGCAAGAGGATGGTGGTTGATTCCTGCATCAATGGGGTTACTGATCCCGTTTCCCTGAAGGAGTTGAACAGTTACTAGGGGGGGAATCAGCTGGGATCTGAATAGTTTATAGAATCTGGTTGAAAAGCCGTCCGGGCCGGGGCCCGTGTTTTAAGTGATTTAATGGCCTCCTCAACCTCTTCCTCTGTAATGGGCTTCTCCAATTCGCTCTTCATCGTGTCAGGGAGACGGGGCAATGCTGCCTTCTGCAGGTATTCCATCTGTTGCGGTGGGTTTCGTGGGGTTGCCGTCATGATTTGGGTCAGATGGTCTGTTGCCAATCGTTGCTTTTCGGGTTCTGAATATAGTAAGACCCCATTGGGATCTCGCATGCCGGTGATCGTATTAATGCGTCTCTGCTTGGCCAATTTGGCGCAACCATAGACGCTTTGAGATTGTGCAGCAGCCATGGCTCCTCTGAATCGAGTGCTGGACGAGTATGTTTGAATGCTGCAAGTGGAGTGAATAAACCCCGCCGTGTGTATAGATTGACTCTGTACTTTATTACTTGTTCGTATGTATGTTTCCATTTCAACTTGTCCATTACTGAATTGTGAATTGCAGTCTTGATCCCTACATTTGTGGAGGTGTGGCGATACTCTAGCGGACTGTGACGCTTTGTTGAAGTATTGATTTCTCATTTGGAGGGAAACCAGCAAATTTGTCATCCTGTGACGTGCTTTGAAGTTTCACCATTTAAAGGCTTGGAGGTTGTTTTCCTTTTACCCTCTTGGGTGCCTGAATCTACCCTTTCAACACGGTGTGGAAGAGATTAGTGGATGCTTTTAAATTTATCCCCTGAAGAATGTTCGCCTGAACTGGGCAGTTAAGAACAGAAACATGTTGGGATGCTTGTTGTTTTAGTGACACATTGAGATTTTTTTTTTGTGTGTGTTATGTGATATCTTCTGTGTCGTATAAATACGTTATCAGATGTTTTATAATTGTTTTATATTTGTTTTTTAAAGTTTAGTACACTGTGTTAGGTGAGGGTAATGTGTTTTTTGTTTAAATTCAGTTTGAATTATTTGAATAATAAACTTGTTATACATTTGTGTAAATCAGTTATAGCAGACGGTCCATTTTTTCAGGACTAGTGATGCTGGAAAACCTTATAGAGTTCCTGTGTGAGGGGGTTGGAGGCAAGTAAACAACACGTATCATCTTGCTCTTTATTGTATTACATGGCCAATTTGGCCACCAGGAATCTGTTTGCCTTGTTGTTCTTTGCGTAGTACGACTGTTTGGCTTTCGCCAGCAGCAGTGCGGTTTGTTCCACATAGTGGGCTTCTAGTTTCTTCCTCGCCATGCGTATGATTCGCTGCATCTTAGGGGACCAACCCTTTTCCCTGAGGACTGCCTCAGCTTCCTTCAGCTCATCTTCCAGAGCTATCCGAGTCTGTCGCCTGTCCCGGCGATAGGCCGCTCCCTGGGCGATCAGGGTGCCTCTAATCACTGCCTTCATGGCGTCCCAGTTATTCGCTAGCGAGGTGTCTGAGGCTGGATTCTCGTCAAAGAAATGTCTTATCCCCTGTGCGATCTTGTCTCTTGTAGCCATATCATTCAGGATCGGGTCGTATAAGGACCATTTACGTAGATTATCGAGTTTGGGGTTCTGGGCCCGGAGTTCCAGGATCACTGGGGCGTGATCAGATATGACTCTTGTGCCGATGGATACCTCCTTGATGAAGGCCAAGGTTTGTGGGGAGGTCAAGGAAAGGTCGATCGTCGAAAAGGTTCGGTGAACGAATGAGTAAAAGGAGTAGTCTATTTCGGTAGGGTGAAGCACCCTCCATGTGTCTACTATCTCTAAGGACCTGAACAGCTGGAGGAGGCTTAGTGCTTGGGCAAAATCACTTGGAGTCGGGGGGTGCGATATGTCTTTGGTGGGGTCAGGAACCCCGTTGAAATCCCCTCTGATTATCGTTTGGCCCTCTACGAAATGGGTGAGAGACGAGCCCAGGGTGTCATAAAAGTGCGATTGACCAGAGTTAGGGGCTTACACCGAGATAAAGGTATATAGGTTTCCTAGTAGGAGGCATTTGACAGCTATATATCAGCCTTCCGGGCATGTTTTCATTTCCAGAACCTGTGGGTTCAAGTCTTTTCTAAAAAGGATCGCAGTGCCTCCCTTTTTGCTTGCTCCAGAGGTGAAAAATTGAAGTGGAAATAGAGGAGGCGAAGCCGATTAACATCCTCCGGCAGCAGATGAGTTTCTTGGAGCATGGCTACCGCAGCATCTTCGTCCTGGAGTTTTAGTAGAATTGCTTTTCGCTTGTTAGGAGAGTTCAGTCCATTAACATTTAGGGAGAGAAGCCTCAGGATTTGGTGGTCTGATGTCCTTTCTTTGTCTATTATTTGGTTTGGGGGAGAGCCGGGAGCTGGTGATTCAAATGCCATTTCCGCTGTGAGTCTTTAGAGTATCATCCTGCGCTTGAGGTTTTAACGCGAGACCCCAACAGGGGGCCGCAACTTTAACTGATGGGTGGGCAGACATTGTGAGTACGGACGCACCCTTGGCCAACAGGGCCAACTGTCCCATCGAGTATCGTGTACTGTGGGTTTCCAAGGAACCAGAGGTGGAAAGTATCCCTGGAATGGGTATGAGCCATGGGTATGGCCGGCCGCCTCCATCTTCGAGGCTTATCAGTTTAGGAGTGAGGTGGTGGTTCCAAATTTAGGTGAGGCCAAGTGAGTTTGGGCTAGGATGATGTTAGTGTCTGGGGACGCAGGAGCGCCTCTGATCATCTCCTTCTATTGTTCCGCTGTGTTGTCGACCATGACGATCATCTAGGCTTTGGGGAGGGGAGTGGATCATGGTCCCCGGCCCCTCCGGGTTCGGCGTGGAGGTCTCTCGGGGCGAGGTCGAGTGCATGATTTTCTCCGCGTCCTCCAGGTGGCTAATCCGGCATAGGGTGCCTTTATATGTGAACTGCAGAGCCATCGGGAACAACCATCTGTAGCGGACCTGCTGGTCCTGGAGGAAAAGTGCCAGGGGCCGGAGTGCTCTCCTTTTCTGTAGTTTGAGTAGTGAGAGGTCCTGTTAAATCTGAAGTGGAGTGCCCTGGAAGGTGATATCCTCCCCTTGGCGGCTGATCGCTGAAATTGCCTCTTTGGTCGTGAAGAAGTAGACCCTGGTAATAACATCTGGGGGGGATCTGAGTCCACCCCCCGGCGCGGGCGTAGCCTGTGGGTCCAGTCTAGCAAGAGCTGTGATCTATCCAGGTCCGGGAGTAAGGCCTCGAAGAAGCTCCCCATGTAGTCCGTCAGCTTGTTGTCGGGGACGGAGGTTGGCACCCCCCGAATGCGGAGGTTGTTGCGACGTGCCCTGTTTTCAAGGTCCTCGTGTTTAAACTCCAGGATCTCGCATTTGTGTTGCAGGGTATTAATGGATCCCTGCATTTCCCCTAGAGTGGTAGTGTGATCCCGAGTCTGGTCTTCAACTTCTCCGAGTCTACAATCCAAATATCATTGGCAATTATGTGCCCTGTTTCGCAAATACATTGTCTATACTGAAGATGAAACAGTGCTTGCAATATTGTCATCATATATGCTCTTATCCACAAATGTTTTTGTTCAGAAGTGGATTAAATATATCTCTAAGATTATGGCTACAGCTGAGGTCACTTTAGAGACCTTGATTATGAATCCTGATAGAGCTAAAAAGAAGATATTTTTGCAAGACTGGATAGACACACGGACATCTTGTCTCCAATATTAACATTTCAATGGACAATGCTTTGGTGAAAAGAAGATTGGAGACCTTGAGCCATAATTGTGCAAAGCTCCTTCACCACAAATGTGATTAGTTATTATGAAATTACGGTTGAATATGTGGATTATGTGCAATGTCATGGCCCAATGAAAACAAAACAGTGCTGAAGAAAACATTTGTAGATTTTGTACCAGTTTGTTAATCAAAGAAACTCTTGAACATCTCATTGTAGAGTGCATAGCACTAGTCGATCTGAGAAATATGTTCTTTGAGAAACATATGTTTTTAATTGGAAATATGTTGCCTGAATATAGATGGGCTATGATAGTGGGATCTCCAAATATGAGCTTAAGAATAGCAACGGTTAATTTCCCCAATGCTTTACACTTGAGAGATGATGACAATATTGTGTATATGCATGACAAATAATCAGCCAAATGCACCAACATATGATTATTCATCTTTGACATGAATGCTTGAATAAGTATTCATATATTTTTCAATCGCCTATGGCCATAAATGCAAAGAGTGCAACCGGTAGAATGTGGTAATGCATGGTGTACGGTCTATATATAAGAGTAAGAATGTAAAGCATGTAAAACTTTGTTGTTATTAATCAAAATTAATTTGATTTTTTCAAAATGTATACATTTTATATGTCAAGTTGTAATAAGAGTACTATGTTAAGTTTGTAATGTGATAAGTACATGTTCTTTTATGTATATTTTTGTAATTGAAAAAGTTGATTAAATCAGCTAAATCAATAAAAAAAAAGACGCATGACGAATACTTAAAAAGCATTATTGCATGATCAGCAGAAACAGTCTGAATCTATCAGAAGTATGGATAGGGCTTTCTCACTTAATGTGCAGAAGATATATCCATCTCAGGTTTTTCATACATCAGATGAACTAATTAACAAATTGTTGAATGAACGTACAACTGTTGCAACTGCACCTCCTCCTTATGTGCCTCCTCCCGTTGCTGTGCCTCTTCTCGTTGAAGTTCTGTTGTTGTTCCTCTTCTTGCTGTTGTTCCTCCTCCTGCACCTCCATCCTTACTGACAGTTGCCGCTCCTTAATTCCATCTGCAGCTTCAGCGGTATTGCCTTTGTTACCTATTGATTCCTTACCAGGTGGTTCTGCTCCATCTGTAGTAGTTGAAGGGGCGGGAGTTGACTCAAGAATAGTGACTCATGATACAGTATCTAAAGCTAGAAAAAGAGAATTGCATCCGTGGGCTAAAAAATATATAGAGGAAGGCGATGAATCGGCTGTTTTAGTTGCAATTTCTGTCCAAGAAAGTATTCCTGAACAGACTATTTTGAAAGAAAGGAATGGACGCATTTAGCTGATATATGGAGTGATTTGACGGACATAAATGTCCCACAGGGGTTGAGGGATTTGAATGTCTTAGCCCACTTACGGGACACTGCGTAGAAAGTACATGAACATGTTGAGAAAGTATTTGAGTTTAAAAGGGAGCTAGATCGGTTACAGAAAGATTAATTGGATGGTAATGGATGGGAAGCCTCATATGTGCAGAAGCAATTTCTTCCTCATTTGAAAGCAAGGAGTGAAGAAATGTGCATTTGCACAAGAGACGCTCTTAGATGAGTTTCTCCCATTGAAGTGCATGACATGTTTAGTCAGTATGCACCGGCAATGAAAAGGAAAGTGTTACAGGTGATGGTAGAGCATCTACAAGATGAGTTTATGAAGAGAAAGGTTTGTTGTCCCGCAGATTTGATGGTCATTTATAGGAGAGCATTTTCACCTGATGCTGCTTTTACTACTTTGTCACTCGATTTAGCTTTGTTACTTAATAAACGTTCAGATTTGCCTATTTTTCAATTGGCAATGAGGGAGGTTCCCCTGAAATTTGTTCCGAAAGTAGAAATTCAAGCTGAGGCCCCAGTAGGAACTCCTGCTACTACTATTGAAGCACATTATGGGCCTCATTACAAGTTGTGCGGAATGCGTTTAACGGCGCCGGTAATGGTGCCGGCGCCATTAAAAGCATTCCGCACTATTACAAGGTTCCCTCGCGGGACCCGATGTGGACGTCTGGTTTATCCAGACGTCCATAGTGGGTCCCGCGAGGGAACCAGGGAGCTAACAACGGGTCCTCTTGTAATGGGCCCGTTGTTCGCTCCCTCCCCATTCCCATTGAGCCCTATGGGGGCTCGAATGGGAATGGGGAAGGTCCGGGTCCGGGTTCCCTGGATGAGGAAATACCAGGCCCTCCATACTCGGAATGGCCCGGTATTTCCCCAATCAGGGAACCCAGATCTGGACACGGTTTTGGAGGCAGCCATGGCGCCAATTGCACCATGGCTACCTCCAGAGTCCTAATGAGGTCCTATGTCTCACAGTTTGTTCATGTCCCATTTTCTAGACAGGAAGTAAATACCATTAGACAAACAATTCCCGATATTAAGAAGAATCCAACAGGATTTTATAAAGAAATTGAATCTGTTTTCCATTCATCAGTTTTCACACTGGGTGATATAGATTTTGCTGGTTCCCGTGATCCTTCCTGCTGATTATGGAAGCAGATTGGAACTGTAAATGATTAGGCACGGATGAGTGATACATGGGATAACTTAGTATGAATAGATGAGGAAAGGAATGCTGGTGAGAAACCACTGCAAGTGATACTGATGTTGCCAGATAGAATAGTGGTTACATTGAAAACTCTGGTTCCTGAGAAAAGAATCATATGGGAAAAACTTACAGCTTGCATACAATTGAAGTCAGAGGTGGAACTAAATATTTCAATAGATTTGAACAAGTATTTTCAGATTTTAGTGGTCAAGACTTAAGTACAGAGTCAGGAAAAAGGCTCTTTGTCGAAAAGTTTGTGTGCGGATTGTTGCCTGATATCCAATCACAGATCATGACTCCTGAAAGCACTTGGCAAGCAAAATTACAATATGATTTATTATATATGGCTCAGTATTATGAACATAGAGTTAACACAGAGAAGGAGAAGGTTGGAAAGAAAGAAGGGGGACATGCAAATTAAAGTATTGTTGCAGCAGATAACTAGAGGAGCCAGAGGTGGGGATACACAGTTTAGAGGTCAATTTACACCACAGGGTAATGCACAACTGGGTCCTGTACACATGAACCAATGTGCATATTGTAGACAGGAAGGTAATTGGCAAGCACAATGCCCAATCCTTCAGCAGAGATCAAATAGCACATATGGTGCCATGGGTAGATGATCCAGAGGCCGTCCTGGGATAGGGGGTCCTGGTAGAAGTCAGTTTGCACTGAATCCACAGACACCTTCACAAGACATTCAGCAACAAAATGTTAATAGTGGGAACATTTTTGATAATCCCTCGACTGTATTTTTCGGAGGATCTCGCATTTTATGATATACTGTTCCGCTAGGACAGCCCAAAGCAGAGTCTGGAACCGGTACCTATTCCCGTCGATCAGAAAGGGCCCTATGTTGAATGAAGGTGGGGAATAGGGAGCATCTATTTTTGTAGTGTTCTCTGGTACACCAGTCGTTAGCCCGGTCTCTCAGCCGGTACCAATTTCACTGGGGCCATTCACTGATTCATGTCCATTTCTTTCAAATGACAAATTGGGGCAAAAATGTGTTGGGATTAAATGTATTAAAAGAATTGAATGCTGTAATTTACTGTTCTCCGGATGGAGTGCATTTAACGATTTTGCCTAACAAACTTCCGTCCCACAATTTTTGTCTAGACCTTTACCGCCTGAATTGAATAAGGTTCTGACATGTCTATGGGCAGTTAATGACAATGATGTTGGCATTTTACAAATTGAACCAGTTAAAATTGAGTTGAAACCAAGTGTTAAATTGCCACGTATTCTGCAGTATAAGCTTTCGGTTGAAGGTGAACAGGCTTTGAAGAGCATTATTTCTGATTTTGTACATATTGGTGTGATTGAGGAAATTGCAGGGAGCGTGTGTAATAGTCCGATTCTACCAGTTTATAAGAAAGTGGATAATGCAATTACTTTTCAGTTCATTATTGAAAACGGTTCATTATATTCCACCTCTTTAATATTTGTAAAGTCCGCCCCTCTCTCACTTTCCATGCCACTAAACTCTTAATCTCCTCCCTTATCTTCTCTTGCCTCTTCTACTGCTCCTCCTTACTCTTTGGACTTCCTACTTCTCATCTCGCCCCCCTTAAATCTATCTACCACTCTGCCATCCGCACCCTCTGTCTACTCTCCCCCCGTGACTCCATCTCTGCTTCCCTTTCCTCCCTTGGCTGGCTTCCCTTTCCAAATGTCAATTTTTCTGCCTAGTCTTTAAATCTCTCCATGGTCTTGCTCCCCCTTATCCTCTCGTTCTACACTCCCACCCTCTCCCTTTGCTCTGCCGATCACTTCTCACTGTTCCTCCCTCCCCTTGTGCCTTATCCCGTTTCCGCTCCTTCCATCTCCTAGCCCCCCTACACTCGAACTCCTTACCTCTCTGACTCTGCTCTATTTCCACCTTTTACTCATGCCGAACTTCCCTCAAATCTCTCCTTCTCCATTCCCCGACTTGAAACCCCTCCCCCTTCCTGCTCCCCTCCCTCCTTGCCTTATCTCATTGATCTTCTCCCTCCCTTCAACCCTTCCTTTCCCTTCCCCCTCTTCCCCTCCCCCTCTCCCTCTCAGTTCTACTGCTCTATTTTCCTTCACTCCTCCAGTTAATTGCTCTACTTATTGTTTTGTTGGCCTGATTCTCCATGGTTAATTGCTTCTACTGTTACTGTTATAATTTTAATATCATATGTATCCTGTTGTTCTAATGTGCAGCGCTTTGGTGTTAAGCGCTATATAATCAAAAATAAATACAAATACAAAAATTGATTTGCGCACCATTAATAAAGTTGTTTCTCCACAGTTTCCAATTGTACCTGATGTAACTACAATATTGACCATGATTCCAGCTACAGCTACACATTTTAGTGTTGTGGATTTGAAAAATGCTTTTTTCAGTATTCCTGTACATGTTGAAAGCAGATATTCTTTCACGCTTACCCTAGGGGGACGCTCGTTTACATTCACTCGTGTGCCACAAGGGTACACTGTGAGAGGTTAGAGCTTCAATAGGCATGGCTTCATACTGTAGACAGTGGATCCCACATTTTTCATTAATGATAAAAGCTATGTTTGCATTGACAAAGAAGGGAATTTTTTTGCCTTTATCGTTGAGCATGGATTGCCAAAATGCTTTAGATTTGCTCAAGGCTGCGTTGTGTTCAGTGCCAGTTTTGGGCACACCAAGGGCCTCATTACGAGTCAGGCAGAATGGGTTAACAGGTGCCTCTAATGGATGCGGACCCATTAAACCCATTCCGCCTGATTACGAGGTCCCCTCGCGGGACCCGGTAAGGACGCCTGGTAAAACCAGGCATCGTTACCGGGTCCTGCGAGGGGACCAGGGAGCTAACAACGGGCCGGCCGTAATCGGCCCATTGTTAGCTCCCTGCACCCATTCCCATTGAGCCCTATGGGGGCTTGAATGGGAATGAGGAAGGTCCGAGCCCGGGTTCCCTGAGGGAGGAATTACCAGGCCCTCCAAACTTGGAATGGCCCGGTAATTCCCCATTCAGGCAACCTGGACCCGGATCCGGTTTTGGAGGCAGCCATGCCGCCAATAGCGGCATGCCTACCGCCAAAGCCGTAATGAGGCCCCTTTGCGCCATTAGCGGCACCCGTTAACCCATTCCGCCTGACTCATAATGAGGCCCTTTGTGTTGTATGTGCATGAATGTGATGGATGCGTTTTGGCTGTTTTAACGCAGGCACATGGGGGCAAGTATAGACCATGCAGTTATTTTTCCTCCACATAAGACCCTGTTGCATGCGCTTTGCCGAGATGTTTGAGAGCTGTAGCTGCTGCCGCTGCATCTGTAAAATAAAGTGAGGGTATGGTTTTAGGTCATTCTTTAACCATGATGGTACCCCACTCCGTAGACGTTCTATTAAACATAACCCAAACATAACATCTCACATCAGCATGACTAACAAGGTACGAGCTGATTCTATTTGCTTCGCATATCCAAATTAAGAGATTTGCTCATTAAATTCAGCCAAACTATTGCCTCTTCCACAAGAAACTGTGGTGACAAAATGTCACATGACTGCCTCTATACCACAGAACAAGACACTAAGGGCAGAATTGATCTAAGTGATACACCTCTAAAGAATCTGCAAGAGGAGCTGTTTTGTGATGGCTCCTGCTTTACACTCCCGGATGGTACATCCACTGCTGCTTACACATTCACCAAATTAATTACTATTGTGGAAACCAAACAAATTCCACAAAATTCTGCACAGGCCGCAGAGATTATTTCATTGATTAGAGCCTGTGAACTTTCTGAAGGGCTAAGTGTGAACATATACACAGACAGCCAATATGCCTTCGGGGTAGTTCACAACTTTGGTCGACTATGGGCTGAGAGAGGTTTCTTAACGTCGCATGGAACAAAGATTCAGCATGGCACTTTAATAGTTTGGTTACTTTCAGCACTTGCGCTTCCTACACTGTTAGCAATAATGAAGTGTGCCATTCACCACAAGGTGACGGATGATGTAGGAAAAGGAAACACTTTTGCTGACAGTATAGCTAAACAGACTGCCACTGATTTGCATTCCAATATGTATGTGTTAGATCCAACAAAAGGGGTCACTGACACTTGTATGATAGATGAAGGAATTGGTTTTATAAAAGAAATTCAGGCTGATGCTACTCCAGATGAAATTAAACAATGTGCTGAGGGTCCAGCAAGTCTAGATGATGAGGGTTGTTGAGTGGATAATGAAAGGCAAAGATGGATGCTACCCAATGCCTATGTTACTGTATGGTGACAATGGCTCATGGTCCAACACATATATGTGCCAAAAAGATTTGCAAACTGTTAGATCCTGTCTGGTACAATACTAATATTCAGAAGACTGCTGATAGATTTGTTCAGAGTTGCATGATATGCTTGCAGCATAATATTGGAAAAGGAACACAGACACCAAAGGGTAGTTTTGGTCCCCCTCCATGCCTTTTGAGGTTATACATTTTGATTTTATTGAGATGGAGCGCTGTCAGAACTATAAGTATGTTTTAGTAGTCATCTGTGCCTTCAGTAAATGGGTTGAAGCTTTTCCTCTAAAAGATGCCACAGCAATTTCAACGGCGAAAGCCATGCTTAAGGAATATTTTCCTAGGTTTGGCATGCCGAGAGTCATTTGGTCTGATAATGGTCCATATTATATCGCTGCTGTCATCCTGCAAGTATGCGCGGGATTACAGGTTAATAAATGGTTCCATTCGGCCAGGCACGCTCAGAGTGCCAGACTTGTAGAAGCCATAACGGTATGTTGAAGAACAAAATAGCAAAAGTTTGTGCGCACAGTAATTTGTTAAGGCCTGACGCCTTACCAAAAGCCTTATTATCAATGCGGACGACCGCGCAATCAAAAACAGGGCTCTCTTCCTATGAGATTGTAATGGGGAGACCAGCCAATATATGGAACATACCATAACCCAAACTGTTGAGAGATGTCAAACACCCGCTTCTTTTTGACTATTGTGACCAGTTTACTCAAAACTTGTATTTGATTCACCAACAGGTGCGAGAAGCCCTCCCAGTACAATATGAGGGCACAAGCCATCGACCTCTACCTGGCCAGTGGATCCTACTCAAGAACTTTGAGAGGGGCTCCTGTCTTGCACCTCACTGGAAGGGACTGCACCTTGTCCTTTTGGCCATGCAGACCGCTGTACGAGTGGCGTACGAGTGGCAGGAAAGAAGAACTGGATCAACGCGATACACATGAAGAGGATTCCTTTTCCTCTGACCTACAACAAAAGAGACGAGAAGGGAATAGCTGATCTTGATGCTCAAAACAAGCCTGCTCTAATCGACACTGAGGGTGTCACGGAAATCCTTCTTGAGGCCGTTAGACCTGAGGAGACTGCTGCTTTGTCTACAAAAGTCCTTCCTGAGCCTGTGGGGCCTGGGGAGATTGTTGCTTCTTCAAGTTCTTCTTCAAATTCTTCTTCACTGTCGAGCGAATTTGCTTCTGCTTCCTCATTGTGTTCAGGAAATGACAACACTTTGTTCATGGATCACACCGTACTAGGAGTATCAAGGTACGATCTGCGACTACAGAATCAAAGTTAAAATGCAGCATAGGCTGTGCTCAAAAGAAACCACTGTTGAGCCAGTCCCTCGTCATTTCTCTGCTGAATACAAATAAGAGGGGGGGACCAGCAAAGTTACCTTCAGTCAATGTAGGCCACGTGGTTGGGTGCCACCCACGGATGAACTAAAAAGCCTAACAGTTAGGCTTCTTAATGGACACTGAGAAACAATGCCCATTGTAAAATTTGTACTAAAAAGGATATTGGTCACATGTTTGATAATGAATCTGCCGGTCAAGGGTCATGGTCTTCGAGAACTAAATGGTTACTGGTTACAATAGCAGCAATTTTTATGGTTACATTGACATTTGGGTTCTATTATTTAGAAAATAAAATGTGCATCTGCTTGATGTTTTGTTTGGGCTGGTATATTCATCCTCTCCCTTTAACTACTGCTTGCTACGCTTCGCTTAGGGCACTATTCTTTGTCCGTTGGAATGATAGTGTCACCGGGAATTTTGATGGGACTAATCTTAATGAATTTGCAAAGCAAATGTTAACACCTCTAGGATGTTCTTTGGTCACAATTAGGAGCAAGCTAAATGTTGCTTCTATTAGGCCTTCTGACAGATTCTCTAGACCTTTTCAATCATTGATTTCCGTCAAGATGGCTCCAATAGGCAATAGGGATGCCATGCCTCCTTCCTATACTATCAACCCTAGTACAAGCTCCGTTCCATTCTGCATACAGAGAGAAGGTTCTCAACCAATGGGTACATTCGAGGGTTGTACTAACATTGCAATTCTAACCAGTGAGGATAGACCTTTGTATGTAGGAGACCCAATTTACTTTGTACTTAATGTATGAATCTACATACATTAAGTACTGAAGTACATGTCCCAGAGGGAAACTGGAATATTAGCACATGGTTCTGGAACTTGTTGTGGTCTTGGGGTTGGAAAATCTTTGCAGTCTTAATGGTAATCCTTGCAATCTTTCTGTTCTGCTGCTGTTGTATACAATGTCTGCCTGTCATTTGTTCTATGACAGGAGGATGTTGTGCACAAGCGATAGGTACACTAAGACCTAAGATACATATGCCTGAAAAAGATACCAATGTCTTATTAATGCAGGATACTACATCAAGGAGTTAATGGTGATTGATATCTCTGAAACCAGTGACTCAGGTTGCTGTGACAATAACCGTGTCTGAATTAACCAGAGTAAAGCTGACTTCCGTGCCATTTTAGAATCATCCGCCATTTTGTTTAACTCCTGTTTCTGTCTCATGTTAAACTGTGTTTTTGGCTCAAGCTGAACAAAATGAACTTTGGACTATGTCAACATGTTGAGGCTGCCGAAAGCAGAATGTTTTTCCTGCAGTAAGAAACCTTGGAACTGAACTGCAATTTAGGTGTTGTCTGCACCAATAGTGTCATCCTTGTTCAAACAGTAGAATACAATATTGAATAGCTGAAACAGTGCGCCTTTGCAGAAATCCATTGTGGTTGTTCTTGAAACTGGACTTACTATTTTGTATGCAGACAAATATGTCTAGTGTTTAAGAAAAACATTGTACAATGTATAGTTGTTTGATTCTGTATTAGCAATGTGAACTGGGTATGAACCCTAGCAAATTGTCAACTTGGAGAAGGGCTGGACGATGTAACCGGGATTGTGTATAAAAGACGCATGCTTTGTAATGTCCAGCACTCTCTCCCTTCACAGGGTCTGTTGGTACACACTGCGAGGTGTTGGGAGTCAGATAGCTATCTGTACAGAAATAAATAATACATGTATTTCTGAACTCATGATTGGCGTATTTCATTTTGGTGGTACTAAGTCTCGATATTTCTTTGGTCTTTCAATACCCCTTCACCAGGACACCCCTCAAAAAGCAATGCAACAAATAGAAGATGACTATGCAGAGCACTAAACCTGCACACTGCAATCCGCTATTAATTCCAGAATGAATATTTTTCAATATCCTTGCCACTCTCCAAACCACTATCCAGAACGACCATGTCCCCATCCAACTTAGTATGCAACTCACTGATGGACTACTTCAATTCTTAAACACAATATCAGAGAAGATATCCTGTGTGCAGTCCCTATGCCACCCCATACTCCTAAAGCTTTGAAAAAATGGGACACATTTTTTACCCTCATCACTCTCACAGCCAAGGAAAAAGTAGCACACTTTAATTGAGCACTGTCACCTCAAGCTGCATCACCACCCTGGTTAACAGAAACCAGAATGCATTCTCATTGATCCTCAACCAGGACCAAACCTATCCTCACTCTCTGGATCACAAAATTCACAACCCACAGATATTCCTCTCCATGTCTGTCATATCCTTAAGCTTCACCATTAACCCCCACCTATTCTTCAAAAACTACATTGGTACCATGGCAAAATCATGAGACCTACACCTACACTGCCAGATGTTACAAAGTTTTGAATAAGCCTTGTGATGATGTAGGTTTACAACTTCTAATATATAAATATATATATATAAAAGTGACAATGGGAGCTCCCACTGTAGGTGAGCTCTATGTACCATTACCCTTGTCCTTTGAGGGGGCTCCAATCTCCATAGCCCTACTCCCAATTGGACTTTTGACAATGCAGGTTTTCTACGGTCACATGAATCCTACTGCCACTGTTCTTAGGAGGACCTAATGCCATTGCCATAGTCTTATCTTTGCTACTCCCTCAGGGATTTTCTAAGTGACTTAGATGGATAGTTGTATCGCCCTTGCATGCATTCTGTCTGGATTATCTTTATTTCTCCCTCTGACTCTCTGTGTTTCTGCAAACTGTATACAGACTAAATTGGTTCATGTCAACCTAGCACTGCTGCTATCGCCACTCTCCTTCAACCACCTATCGGGATAGCAGGCCCTGCTCACCCTCTAGAGATATGGTGCCACGCACACTGAACTGCACCCAGGGAAATAGTGTTCTGGTCACTAAACCCACAACTCTACTTTGCCTAAGTCAAATCTCTCTTTCTCTCTCTCTCTCTCTCTCTCTCTCTCTCTCTCTCTCTCTCTCTCTCTCTCTCTCTCTCTCTCTCTTTCTCTCCCCTCTTTCTCTCACACAAACACTAACTCTTTCATTTGAACAGTCAAACAGTCAAAGTGGTACCACACTCTCTATCCCAACACCTTCTCTTCACTTATAACCCTCAATCTCTCCAAAACACATCCACATCTCCTCTAAGTAGTACTCCACGTGATGCACACACCCCTCTGATCTTTTGGCCTTCCTAACTTCTTCTCTGACTTTATCCATATACCTCCCAGCGCCAACTGATTTTGCTGGCCTTTTATATCCCCCGCTTCTTGTCTGAAAGTTTCTCTCGTTCCCATTGGCTACCTGTGTCAGCTGATTCTCTGAGCCAATCTCTTTAATCCTCACTCCTCCTTTGTCCTCCCCGTCTGAGCAGGGACTTCCACATGAAGGCTTCATAAGGACCCTTTGTCTCACACCCTTTTCAGTCTCCATTCCCTTCCAGCTTGTCATTGTATATCAAGTATATCCTTGTCCAAAACCTTTTGTGGATTATTTCCTGGTCTCTCCCAAGTACTGTGTGACTCAATGCTGGCTCCAGCCCTGCGACTTCTGATCCAATGCTACCCTCTATCATACTTATGCAGTCTGAGCTGGTGTTTGGTCTCCCATTTGGCTATTGAATCATAAAGCCAATCTTTTTCATATTTGGGTAATCAGTCCATTACTTCTGTTTCAGGCAGGTTGTGTCTATGGGGCCCCGGTGCATTGTTGTATATATAGGGCCTCATTACGACCCAGGCGGTAAGTTACCGCCTGGGCCGTGACTTTACCACCATGGCGTAAACTACGTTTACGCCATGGTGGTTGGCGGACTTACCGCCCCATTCCGACCTTGGCGGGGCGGTAAGTCCCCAATCCCCATTTACCCTTCCCCATTCCCATTTTTGCCCCATAGGGCATAATGGGAGTGGGGAAGGCGTTAATTACACCACCGTAAATTACGGTGGCGTAATTAACTCCATGGTCCCTTAGCGCCATGGATTTTAACACCTGCTAAAAGCAGGTGTTAAATTCGCCATGGCGCTAAGGGACCTCGTACTCAGGCGGTAAGGGTCGGCGCTGTTTACGGCGCCGTAAACCCCTTACCGCCTGGGTCGTAATGAGGCCCATAGTCCCAGTTCTTCTCTTGATGTGACTGCCTCCCTGTAACCACCTGAAAGAAAAGAGAAAGAGACGCAGACAGGACGTAGTGTAATAGGCATTGGGTCGGAAGACAGAGTCACCAATGTACATACATGCCTCCACACATACTAGGTACCTGAGGACAGGGGCCTCCCTCAACACCCCCATGACCTCTCTGGTGTCCTTTGACCTCTTTCACATGGTCAGAACCATGTTCCTGTCAGATATATGACACATCAATCCCCTGATGACTTCCACACTACAGTCCAAGTACTAGTTCTTTCAAAGCTGGACCATGTGGACATGCTGTCCTCACTGAACTCCCCAACAGCACTCTTGCACGCTAACATGCCATAGTAAATGTAGCAGCATGAATCATGCTGCACTTACCCAAGCACACACACATCACCCAGCACTCTCCCACCAGCTCCAAAGATAATTACTTTCAAGGAATCACCATTATATAAAAAGACATCTGACACCAAACACCTTGCTACTTTCAAAACAAACTGAACATTATCACCCACACAAATGCCTAACAAACCAAAGAAATCTCCTATGCATTCCATTCTTCAGACTAATCTGCACTCAGGAACAAGTATTCTCTGTGTGGGCATCCAGAGCCTGGAACATTGTACCTTGTCAGATCTGTATCACAACCTCCATCATCAATTTTGGAAAAAAGCCTCAAAACTCTCTCTCCACACCTAATCCAGACAGACCACTTGCCCTGCCATGCTCGGTCTATCCTGATCCTCATATCACATCCTGAGAATGGTGTAACTTCTTTTTCTCCTACTCCCTTTTGAACGTTCTAAGGTTTTGTAACAACCTCTGGGTATGGAAGAAAATTACCTCAAATAATATACAATAAATAAAATACTCGGCCACTTACTATGCAAGCTAGGAAGCTGACCATCAGGGCAACCGTCTGTCTTTAACACACTTTCTACGTCACGTAGAAATTAGCTCCAAACCTTTTGGGTTCCTCTGTTAACTATCATTCTATTACCCCTTGTTAGCCCCAGTGAACACTATTCCTCTCAACCCTCATTACTATATTCTCAACTCAACGAATCAAAGTGCAGCCTTTGACAGCTGAACTCAATCAAGGCAGCCAATGTAAATGTGAACCAGTTAATATCTGAGCTCTTGGCCCATTCCCAATTCTCTATTTTCCTTTCTTTTCAGGGAGAATGCTCTATTCTTGTTCATGGCATTATTCACACTTCTCGTTTTCCTCCTCCAATGATCATTGTCTGCCTTGAATGATTGCCCCACAGATCAGACTATGTCCACTATTGCGAGAATCTCCATAACCTCCTTTAGGGAAGGAACTGCTTGGAATGTGCCCCGAAAGTTTAAGAGACACTTGCATGGGAAGCCTCAGTGACCTCACATCCACCTCTCTCGCAACCAGTGTAAAGCTTGTTTAAGGGCCTTCCCTTTGTCTAGGGTACCTATAGCAAGATCTTAACATATTTTGTCGAATGGCATCAGATCTCTTTCTTTTCACAAATGTTCTCCAAGATCTCTTCTCTTATTCGGGAGAAATGGATTCTCATTAGCACGACACGCATGACATTAATGTTTCCAGACATCTTTGGATTTAGGCAGGGCCACGACTGCTCCCTGTCTGACATGCTGCTGCTCCCCACAAGCAGCACTCCCCTGCCAGGCGATGTCCCTCTCACTGTAGTCACAGCTAGCTAGGTTGCTTCATAGTCTCATGACCCCAAAGAAATCCAATGCCGGAGTTTAGATATACTATGGTCTCTTAGCTCCTGCAAAACCCACAAAGCATCCATGTGATGCCATCCACTCTTCTAATATGTCCTCAGGTACATGCATGGAAGATAGATTTAGTTAAGGTTCACCATAAATCAGGTAATCTTGCCTCAAATGTAACTGGATTGCATTTAGGTCACATTGTAAACCAATCAATGGATGCTGAAATAATACGGGATTGTCAGATTATACCAACAAAGAGATCTTATGACTAGCCAACCTACGAGGAAAGTTGGTAGCTGCTCCCAGGGCATGCTGCACATCAGCCATATAGATGTTAAACATAAATGGGGCCAACACACATCCCTGTTTGAGTTCTTTTTAGACAGGGATATCTTTTGAAAATTGACACTCAGCATTGAGTCTAATTTCAGCAGCTGTGTCAGTGTATAAAAGAATCCATTCTTGACTGGAATATAGGTTGTATTTTGTTATGATTAACCCATTTCATTAAATCCTCTAAAAGTAGTGCTGGGAAGATTTGACTTGAAACACCTATAAGAAAAATGAGTGGGTTATTGTTCAGCTCTTCGATGCCTTCTTTTTTTTAAAGACCACAATGATATGGGAATTCTTCAAGTAGGAGGGAGGCCCTCATTCTTCAATGATATGATCAAATAAGACAAAATGTACCTCACTCTATTAAAATATATGTGGTTTAATTATAATATTGGCCATTTCCCAGGAACTGTTGCACTGCAGTAGTTTTAATTCCAAAATACTTTTAGTATGTCACTTTTAGTGTAATCACCCTTCTGATTGGTCAAATGTTTGAATTGAGGATCTTCATGCTCCTATTCAATAGAAGCAAACATATTAGAAAAATATGAACTCCAGTTACATTCGAATAAAAGGCTTAGCTGACAAAATCCTTGACCAGTGACCCCCTGGGTGATCAGGGACTAATATATCCTTGAATCTATAGTTTGCAGGTGGCCAGCATTTTTAAGTCATGAAATGTTTCATTCAAATACATAACGCATGTTGCATAGTCAATTTCCTTTATTTAATATTGTGATCAAAACCTTTAATCAATTTAATTTTAAACAAGGAATCAATATGATAGCAACCAACAGCGATCTTGGAGGGCCACTCATTTATAGCTTCAGAAAAATGTACAGGTTTTCGCCAATATAAAGAAGTGGAAGACAGATGCATATTAAATTAAATAATAACTAAGTGCACACATGCAAGGTTCTTAGTGGGCCACGTTATACAGTGTATACCATTGTTGATAGATATTTCCCCCAACTTGCTGTTGAAACATAGAGAGGTAGATACATATGCAAGGTTAATTAACAATGGCCATTATCTTAATTTGCCAAAATTGATGAATGGGTGGACCTATGGATAATGGAACAAGTAGAAAAAAAGAATCTATACTTGGCTTACCTTTTTCCATTAGACCAGGTATATCTCATTTGATATTAGCATAAATATTCCCCATCAGCCTATTAGTTTGACCCTATCAATGCCTACTTTATTAACAATTTATTTTGCTTCGATAACAGCATAATCAAATACACGGCCCAGACACAATTTACAAATCCTTCCTTTGGAAATATGGCAGGGCACTTTAGCATTACAATCCCCATATAATACAACTATGTCCGATATTAGGTCTTCTCTCCATCATTCCATTATTTTAGTCAGTTGTTCCTTTATTTCATAATATTGCTACTTTGGAGGATTGTTATAGATGATAATAGTAATACGCTAATCCACTACAAATGTCAACAAATACCAAATTATATGAACCACCATTACATATTCAAATATTTTTTCCACTTCTATTGCTTTAATTGGCATATCATATTTATTGGCAAATAGCAAACCTCTCCTTGGGCACCCCTTCAAACTGTAATAGTGTTTTTGAAAGCATACTTGTACCCATAAAGGTGGGCAGTATCAAGTAGTGACACCTCTTGTAGTGGTGAAATATTGTGTACTCATATCTGCTGCATACCGGAATATTAAAAGCTCTAGTATTGCAGGCAAGCGAAAGGGTAGTGGCAGATGTTTCCTTAGGGTTTCTGCAGCTGTATATGCAGCATTGCCCAAAAAAAGCACATCCAATCACATGGATCATTCATATTCACAGAGAGTGCAGGAATATTCATTTCAGTAGTTCATTTACATACACAATTATCTCTATATCTTCAAATTCACAATATCATTTGTGATATAAAGATTTGTCAGCAACCCCTGTCTTTATTAAGTGTAGAGTCACTATAAACTCAAGCCTGTCCAACACATGTCAAAACCCGTGATCTTGAAGAATAATCTCTGTATTTGATAGAATAGATCAACCCATCAAAGACAAGACATAGGGCCTCATTACACGGATGGCGGTAAGGATTTACCGGTACCGGTAAAATACCAGTACCGGTAAATCCTTACCGCCTTACTACGAGGTCCCTTTGCGGGTTGGGGGATTTAACGCCTGCTTTTTGCCCCTTTCCGCCAAGGCGGTGCCAGTATTTTACCGGCATGAACCATGGCGCTAACAGCGCCATGGTTCTCCGCCATCCGTGTAATGAGGCCCATAGTCACTAAAATGGCCTTGCTTCTTTCGTCTGGTTGCATACGGTTTGTAGTTGCCTCACACCAAAGAACAACCAGACATAAAAATGGCACATAATCACAGATCTGACTTAATGGGTCGGCTATAATTTGTATCTTGGTCATCAAAATGACCAGCAGCAAAAGCCCTGTATGCTGTATGCTGTTGATTAATGTTGGGTGTGGAATTTGATAGTGAGATTTTACTGTGTCAGTGTATGTTTTCATTTCATCAGAACCATTTGCATGTAGCTTGATGAGAGATGGTAGAACTACATGTATTGCGCTTAAGGAGAGTGTAGCAGGTGTTTGAACATTCAAAGGTAAAATCTTATGTAGGAGAGAAGTTTTTGCATGTAATGTAAGTAACAATGAGAAAATTAAATGTGATATATGCCCAGCAAGATTCCTTCTGATGTCATTTTGAGAAGCTGCTCCTACACACATGTGTGTATCAGGCCGGGGAATTATTTCCAAAAGAGTTTCATTCATACCAACTTTTCCCAGTTTCTGTTGCAGTAAGTGTTCATTTTATCAGAGTTATCACACCAAATGCTGATTTATTCACCAGTTGGGTAGCTGCTGATAACGTATTGTTTGTACCTAACCATGTGTTTTAAAAAATATGAGTAAACTACTTAATGCCAGGTCATACAAGATGTTTTATTCCACAAGTTATAATATTGAATGCAATGTGTTCATGAATTAGATGACTCTATGCGGGTTAGAACATTTTGCTGTATGATCTATTCATACTTTCGAAAAGGAAGACCGTGGCCCGAGCAACAAACTATGAATACTTGTGAAGAGAGGAACTTTTTATCTGTTTAATACACCTGAAAACCTAGGTACATGTCCCTGCAAATATACTGACTACCCATTTGTGTAAGTGTGCTACCCATAGCCCATTTTGCTACCCAAAACACAATCGCTACCATGCCTGTACCATGTAACTAAGTTATTGCAAGTAACAGCGCCTCAATGCCCCTGGGCTGCTTGCGCGCTATATAAATAAATAAATAAATAAATAAATAAATAAATAAATAAATAAATAAATAAATAAGTGGTGATGGGCCACCTATCTAGGTGAAAGATAGAGGGAGAGCTGCCCATATTTGCACTGGTTACTGAAAACCAGACGCTGGTGTAACAAATATACTAAAAATTATGGTTTTGAACTGGTCATAGACTATTTTATTCGTGACTGTTTTACCATCATATGTAAACAAATTTTTTTTTTAAAACAATCTAATTTCAACAGGTATATGGGGGGACAGCCATGTGTAGCTACCTGTTCCTCTAGGTCGGTATTAATGTTATTCTTTGCATTATTAGCTGTTTTTGCTCAATGAGTTTTGGCAAAAGAAAACAAGTGGGGCAAGTCTACACTTGAGATTATTCCGCACCAGTCATTTACCTGGATGTGTTTTTATATCTTCCACATCCACCAATATCATCAACTGGTTTCGGTGGGATACAAATAGTTAATACCACCTTCATCAGGACTGTAGGATCAGGCTGTACTCATGACCCTCCTGGTGATTCTATTCAGTTGCCATAACAATGGTTCCACATCATGGTTGATTTGTGCTCTGGAAAATGCACGCTCTGTTAGGGACAAAACATAAAATAGAAACACAATGGTGCTCTATTAGAAAAGAGAACAGACTATTTGAGGGTACAAGAATGTGATGCTTATGTAATTGCATCAAACTGGATCAAAAAGAGAGAGCAAGTAGCTTCTTATGTCAATGGCTTTTCAGACTCACCAGTATGTTGCTTCACTGGGGCATGATCAGCAACAGTTTCATAGTTGTGCTTAGGGGCATGTCCATTTGTTTAGCTAATTCCAGGTCACTTGCTCACATGGTGTGCTGCTAATGATCTCTGTCTTAATGGCAGTAAGACTGAGATCCTTATCATTGGGACCCCAGATCCCTCCTTCCCTCCTACTCTCTGGCATTCCTCCATGGGCCCCCTCCACTCATTCTCTTGTGAGGCAAAAAAGCTTGGTGTCATCTTTGACTTCTCGCTCTCCTTCTCTCCTCACATCACAGACCTTGCCAAGAAGGCCAACTTAAAGCTGCACCTCCTCAGAGGCATTCTCCCTCTCCTCACTTGCTCCAGAAACTCAATGCCTGCAGAGTTCTGGTCCTCTCTAGGCTGGACTGCTGACACAGCCTCTTCCTCAATCTTCCTAAATCCTCCCCTTGCCCCTTCAAATAATCCAGAATAGGACTGCAAGACATAACCTTGGCCTCAAGCCCAGGGACTCTCCAGCCCTAAAATCTCTCCACTGTCTCCCGGTGGCTACAACAATCACATTCTAGACACTCTGCATCATACAAAAGGCTTTCTGATGCCCGGGACTGCGCTATAGCCAAATTTACCTCCCTAAATACCTCCCATCTAGAGTCCTTCTGTCCTCTAGTTCTAACTCTCTGCAGGTCAAGCATTTCTCCAAGCAGAGAGTGGGAGGCAAATATCTTTCCTCGGCAGGAGCCTCCCTCTGGAATGGCCTCCCTGCCCCTCTCAGACTTGAGCCGGATCTCCTTAAGTTGCAGTAACTCCTCAAGACTTACTTCTACTCCTCCTCCTGCTTCCCTCCCCTCTCCCCTGCTAATTCACCACTGCTGCTATGACTCATTGCCTGGACACTTCGGTGTCCTACAGGGGTCAAGCCATCCTCCTACCAGTCTTCCACAGTACCCCATCACAAGCACTTGCCTTTGGGCGCTTCCTCTGACTAGTCAACTGAGACAGGTCCACCCCTGTTCCTCACACTTCTACCCTTAGCCCTGTCGCCTTGGCACTTACGCTCCATGGGCTTCCCTAGCATGTACCCTGCCTCTGCCCTGGCTCCACCTGTGCTTGTATGGTTACCAGTCAAATGGTCGAAAAAATTTGGTCGACAGACAATTTGGTCGACACCATTTGGTCGAATGCCAAATGGTCGAATTTTTTTTTTTTTTTTTTTTTACCCATTTTTTGTTTTTTTTTGGGGGGGTCCCCCCCCCAACCCCCTTTTTTTTCTTTTTTATTTTTTTTCCCCACACGAAAACCCACAAAACACATATATATATATAAAAAAAAAAAAATTCGACCATTTGGCATTCGACCAAATGGTGTCGACCAAATTGCAGTCGACCAAATTGCAGTCGACCAGTTGACTGGACACCTGCTTGTATACTGCACTTGCATGATCCGAATGTCACAAGGCCTAGTAGGACTGTTTCTTGTTATACTCCCCCCTGTTCCCCCTCCCCTCTTTGCTTGTGGCACCTAGAAACACGTTCTGTTGTATAGGCGCCATACAAATGTCCAAAAAATAAAAATAAATATATAAAATAAATAAATAGTTGTATCTGGATATTTTATATAGTGATAAATGTTGGTTAACTGAGGCGATGCTATAGCAATCGCTGTTATTACTTATTTATTATGGAAATAAGTATATTGAACTGATTTCATGTGCTTTGAATCAAACTTATTAAGTGCAGGCATGAAACATGTTGTTGTATAGGTGCATTATAAATACCCAATACACAAAAAATAAAATATGAGAAACAAGCACTTGAAATATCCATCTGGTAAGTGAAACATCTCTCAAACAACCATTATTTCAAATATCCAACAACTCAAGCAATCTAAGGCTACAACCTTGGTTAACAACCTACTGCCAGCGCCATTACCAAGCAAGGTTTGTCATATCAGCCAGCAACTAAACCACTGGGAACATTGGAGTTTTGGTTCCCCGACAAACCATGTGCCAGGACGCAGGTACTATCACATCCACCCAATAACTCTTGCTGGTTGCGCAGGGGACCGCCATCCTTTCATTTCAACTAATTGAACCTGATCATTGTTTAGACGGCTTTGTAAGATAGGAATACCTGGATCTGTGAATTTAGAAGTGCATGATAATGATTATGTGGAATGAATTATATTTGTCTACCATTATTACCTCTTGTGAGGAAAAGTATTCTGTCATGAGGCATTGGAATGGTGGAAATTATGACAGCATGTTTTAAGACAATTGGCAACCTTGCCCTTCTCCTAATGCTAGACACGCCGGTAGCGTGTGATCTGGACAACCACCAAACACTCTGCCACCACCTCACTACAGCTGACAACTTTTCACCCAAGGCCACCAAATGGATTGCCTCATTCCTTGCAGAAAGAACAGGAAGCGCAGCTGCCCATCAAACTCAACTTCCCTGTGGGGTCCCATAAGGCTCATGCGTCTCCCCAACCTTATACAACATTTATACAAAAGCACTCTTCGTCCATCTAGACCCAATGGGCATATTGTATATCAACTATGCTGAGGATACACAGAACGTTATTTCCCTATCAGGGAATTAGGATCAAGACTCTGGCAACATCAACAGAATCTATGACTTCATCAAGCATGGACGGCCACACATCAGCTCTGTCTGAATGATGGCAAAACAGAAATCTTCATAGTGGGCCCCCCTTCCCGGCTTGCCAAACTCGATCCAGCCTTCCGCTCGTTCACCAAAGATGTCTACACCATGCCTGTCTCTGCCTTTGTCAAAACACTAGGCATCCACCTGGACCCCAGCCGCAGCATGACCCATCATGATAACGTGATCGCATTCTAAACAGCTGACACCACCAAACTCCTGAAAGCAACCAACCATCTTCTCTCTGCACAAGACCGCTTGACCATAACCAGAGCAGTAATTGACTGCCGGCTTGACTATTGTAATTTCCTTCTTGCCAGCACTTAAGAAAGCAATCTCAACAAGCTCCAAACCATCCAGTAAAATGTTATCCACACTGCTATGAGCTTGTCAAAATGTGACCATGTCTCAGCTCACAGAAAAGCTGCAACCTAGTTACCAATCAGATAAAGGATCAACTTTAAACAATTTTCCATCACACATCGATGTCTCTCTAACACTGCTCCACCCTACCTCTCACAGAGGATCGCCAAGAGCAGTTCCTCTAGACATACAAACGTATCCGCAGACACAAACCAACCACCCTGCGCTTCAGACACAGTAGAGCTGGGGGATCCTGCTTCCCAGTCATTGCTGCCTCTTTATAGAACAACTTACCCCCTTACCTATGCTTCGAGCCTCTATAGTGGCCTTTCAGAAAACAACTGAAAGACAGCTTATTCCATTGATTATGGAACTTACATGAACCTATATCTTGGTGTACAAAAGCATCTGCTATGTCATTGCACTACTGCCCTACTGCTGTCTTATTTTACAATTATTTTTCGACTGCCTGGAACCTTTCTGTTTGTACTACTTTGCCTCCTTTCCCCTCCCCTTCCGTCTGCCAAGCCCCCACCCCCTCATGGAACCTGCACCTTGATGTCTCTTGGCCTCTTGGTTTTGTGTATTTGTGGAAAATGATTGTCATTCAGGCATTTCGATAAGTGTGCCGTTCAAAGAATTTGGGTTCAGCAAGACGGGCAAGTTCAGTAAAACCAACACGTTGGCATGCCATCATGCTGCCACATCATGTGGACTAAATGCAGATGATGGTTATGGGCTCTTGTCGACTGGGAACTAATACACTCTAGCCTTGGTTTGCTGTGGAAGAAGGAAGAAATGTTGCCCTTTCATGTAAAACATATCTGCTGTAATGGCTGGAGTTGAGTATCCTGCTACTGCTGACCCACATTATAATGGCTGGGTTATTAAACACGGCGTGTGCCTCGGACATGGATGATGCTCTCTGTCCCTCTGAGTACTTAAGACAGGCAGGTCACCTCGTTAACAATATGGTTTTAATGCTAAGTATGTGAGAGTCATGTCATTTTGAAATTGCTTGTTAAATGTAACTTGCGCTAAAGCACAATTACTGTAGCAGCTAAACAGGTGTATTTACGACCCAAGTGTTTTCTATCCGTAACACTAGCAGCAGACTCCCGATCCCTTTGTCTCATAAATTCTTCATGGAGTTTAATAGAGCCCTGGAAGTTGTTTGTCTCCTTGCCTTTCTCCTATGAAAGGGACCATTTTGAGTGGCTAACCTGTCTTTCTCAAAATGGATATCAGTACTTAATAGAGTGCTTAGTGGAATGGCCATCCTTTCTTTAGAGCAATGGTTATCAGACAACACTAAAGAGTGTAGAGCCAGTGCGTTCACAGCCCGAGCTACCTTTAAGTACATGGTCACTGTCAGATTCATTATGTGCTGAAATGTGCCTGATAGTCCATATAGTGTGACTCCTGGATGCAATACTCTCAGGGAATGGGCATATGCTCTGGCTGCATAGGCCTTGACCAATGCTGCTGCAATAAATGTTTCAGTAGGTATCATGACTGGATTTGAGAGTGAGGCCAAAGCCATTCTCCAGATGGCTGAGGTCCAGGCGTTAGAGTGAAGGACTGACAATGGCGCAGCTCCTTTTTATGTGTGAGGAGGCTGCAGGCATATTAAGTAATATTAAGGTTCTTGACAATACACCCTGCTTGTGGTCTGACCACCACATTATAACTTTTAACATTGAAGCTACCCCGCAAACTCCATCACCGATAGCCCCAGCATGCCCGACTAGAAGTAAAAAGGACATAACTAAGGACAAACTCCTCCCACTCTTACTCCCTTCCCTTAATGCCGCCACTAACACCTGCTCTGATCCCACCTCCCTTGCAGACACCTACAACCAAACTATGCTTACGGCCCTAGATTCTATAGCACCTTTCAAACTTAGGAAGAATAAACAACAAGCACATCTCAACTCATGGTTCACCCCTCAGTTAAGAATGCTCTGCATAGCCAAACGTTGTGCTGAAAATCGATGGAAAAGCCACCCCTCGGATGAGCATAAAGATGGTTTCCTTCTGGCCTCACTGACCTACAAAGATGCGATCATCACCGCAAAAAAATAATCTCTTAACAATCGCATTATGCAAGCCGATTCGAACACAAAGGAACTTTTCAGAATCCTAAAAGAGCTAGAAACTCCAGTCGCCCCCCCAGACACTTGCACGAAACATAGTAAATGGTGTGCTAACATTCAAGCAGCCTTGCTAAATAAAATATCCATGCTACAATCTAAAATTAAAAACAAGCAGGACAGCCTGAAGCTTGACAACCGTGCACACTCCCTGACCAGGGCCCTCCCCCCAGACACTGCCAACACTAAACCATTTGCCTTCTCACCACTCACCGTTACCGAGGTAGAAAGTATCATCCTGAGAATTAAACCCTCCAACTGCCAAGGTGACCCCTGCCCAGCTCCTATCATTAAGGATGCTGCACATGACTTGGCCCCATTCATTACGGCCTTCATCAACTCTTCCTTTAAAACAGGTATTGTCCCAGACAACCTTAAGGACGCTTGGGTGATCCCTTTGCTCAAGAAACCTTCTCTAGACCCAAGCATACCTACTAACTTCCGACCTATCACTACGGTTCTGTTTTTGCTCAAGATTCTAGATGGCGCAGCATACCTTCAGATCCAAGATTACTTGGAATCTAACAACCTGCTAGGTCTACGACAATCTGGATTCCGCCCTAGACATGGGACGGAAACTGCTTTAATAGACCTAAAAACACAAATTGAGGTACTGAAGGATCAGGGCAAACTAGCAATGCTACTACTCCTCGACCTCTCAGCCGCATTTGATCTGGTCAACCACCAGATCCTATATAGGCACCTCCACTCTGCTGCCAACTTCTCGCCCTCGGCTGCGGCCTGGATCAAATCCTTTTTGAGTAATAGATCCATGAGGGTCTTTGCCCCATCTGCAGCTGCAGACCCCTCCCCAATTCACTGTGGTGTACCTCAGGGATCTTGTGTGTCATCTACACTCTATAACATCTTCACAAAACCCCTCTTTGATGTGCTCGACTATCTGGGTGTCTCCTACACTAATTACGCGGACGACACTCAGATACTCATTCCCATTACAGGAGATTATCTAGCTGACACCAAGGCCCTTAATGACATCTACCTGGTCATCCAAGCCTGGATGGCCCAACATCAGTTATGCATTAACGCCGACAAGACGGAACTCCTGATCCTGGGCACCGCACAACACCTGAGCAAACTAGAGCCTTCCTATCAATCATTCACCATTGATGGTAACACCATTCGAGTCTCGAAAGATACTAAAACGTTAGGTTTTTACCTCAACGCCACCCTATCTCTATCCAGACAAACAAATGCAGTCAGATCTGCTTCGGCATACACCTGCAAACTTATTGCAGCTTGCAGACGGTTTCTTACCACCCCTAACAGTGTCACACTTGCTAGAACCCTTGTTATGGCTAAAATTGATTATTGCAGTGCTCTCTACTTAGGCACCAGCCAACAGAACCTGAATAAACTCCAAACAACCCAGAACAATGCTATCCGCGCCGCCCTACCCATCCCTCGCAACCATCACATTTCAGAATCTAGAACTAACCTAAAGAGGCTACCTGTCAAACAGAGAATTTCTCTAAAAACACTCGCCGTTACGCACAAATGCTTGGCTAACAAGGCCCCTATCTACCTATGCAGTCGGCTGTCACGCCACTCGACTTCCTGACCACTAAGAACTGCCCAGTCCCACTGTCTCCCGATCCCTAGGTTTAAACTGCAAAAAGGGGGGGCTCGAGCTTCCCTGTCTTAGCCTCTGGGCTTTGGAACTCCCTCCGCGCTACAATCAGAGCGGAAGATTCATTCAACACGTTCAAGGCCAATACCAAATCTTGGCTGTTTCACCAACTTTAAGATATGGTCAGCACCCCTGTCTTACCTGCTTGGTCTGTTACTTTTCTGCACACCCCATTGTATTCACGGCTGATACCACTGTAACTCTTGTAGATATGAACACTGTTAATATTTCTGTTGAAGTTTAATTTCTCGTAATTTTTATGTCTGTATATATGCATTTCTGTAACTTTCTACAAATTGCGTCCTGATGCCTCCGGGCCTGATGGTTGCGCGTTATAAATAAACAAATACAAATACAAATGGCACGTGGGCAGTCCACACACCTGCGCATGTTAGAAATTGACATTCTTTTGCACCAGACTCATGGGATTCACCAGATCTGGTACTGGGGCTAACTCAAAACTGGCCAATCGTGCTATTGAGGCAAAGGGGATTCTAGTAACATGTTCTTTACTGGTCTAAATAAAAATGAGCAATAGGAAGAGCAAAACTAACTGCCTTTGAGGGCAAAGGTGAAGAATATCCAACACCTGATGCAAAATGTTTTTTTTTAATCTTCCTCAGTTGATTTTTTATTTTATTTTGGGTGCTATTTAAAGTACCACGAATGACACACTTCGGGAACCTCTAAGGGCCCATTTCTCAAGTGGGTGTTAAGTACTGAAAAGCTTGTTAAAAGCATTAACTACCTTCTCTGTACTTAAGACCTATTCTGAAGGTGGCGGATTCTTCCGAAGTCGGTATGAATGCGGCACTTTCAGAATATGTGGCAGTTGCTAGGATGGGTAGGAAGCCAACCTCGCAACCGCCACATTCATTCCCTGCCACTTAAGACAGGCATTCTTGTGGCACTCCTCCACTTTTAAATGTGTGCTAAAGTGGCGCACATATACGGTACCATTTCGGCACCAGTATTGTGGAGGGGTGCCACAGGAAGCCGTTCGCAGTGTGATCCTGTACATTGTTATGGATTCTTACTAATTCACACAATTGTGCCTGTGTGCCTATGTCCTTCTGCCTTTCTATACCTTACTATCTCCTTTCTCTTTAATTGATTTCCTCACGTTTTGGTAAATTCGAATCCTGGTGGGTTTTTAACAACTATACACCCACACATGGCAGGATCAAAATGTATTGAAAGGTTAAACAGAAGGAAAAAAAAAGATCCAAGACATGCCGAAATGCAAATAATGGCCTTGAAAAAGCCACCAGTAAAAGAAACAGCCTGAAAACCACAAGGGAGGATTAACACGTATTAAAAGGGTCAACAGAATTAATTAAAAAATTCATCAGTCATGCATGTTGAACATGAAGGGTTCTCGGCAGCACTTTAGTAAAATAACGATTATGTCGTTATTCATCGAAAGTGCTGCCGTGATTTCTCCATTGCACCCGTTATAACAAAAAATAGGCGCAATGAAGATGGTGCACTGTCATGCACTGCGAGGATGCCCAGGCCTACTTGAGAATAGTGATGGAGGCTGGGCATCCAGATTTGCTGCAGTGATTCATGCTCTTTAGCACGTTGACTGTGTCACATTGAGAATCGGGCCGTAAGTGTTTTTTCACCAATAATGTAACACATACCTGAGGAGTAAGCAGATAATGGCAAACTGAGGAGAGGGCTAAGCCACTTAGATCTTATCAACAGAGGTTTACATGCAGAACAATCGAGTATCAGATTATGGTGATAGAATACAGGACTTGAAGCAGGATCTCAGAGAGATGGTAGGTAACCACAGTAGCAGAAAAGTGGAGAAAACCAGGTTGAAGTAGAGACAGACAGTGGATTCTGTTAAGATCGTGTTTAGAGTCTGTCCATTGACCTCACACATTTAGCAAAACAATAAGACATTTAAAGAGTCTTTGATTCTATGAAAAATTTGGTCTTTCAGAATCTCCCCGATAGATAGATAATTCAATTGATCTCTCAATTTGGGGATTACATTCTTCCAAAATCCTGTACCCCAAGGATTTTTCTGCCGTGTTTTACTCGTTTGAATGTCTTCTGCCCGATGATCAGTAATTTGCATAACCCGACATTTCCAGATTAATGTGTTTCAGGGACAGTATTTTAACCCAATTGTAGATTTGTTTCAAGATGAATTACGTATGATAAAAAAATATTTGTCCTCTATTCTGGTTGCCCGAAAGAATCACTGCTGGGCTTCAAATGCTGATCTGATTTGATCCAGGGATGTCATTTCACCAAAATCCCAGGGGTAGTGGAAGTGACATCACATGACCCATGACGTCTGATGACATCACAGGAAGTGATGCCATTTGACCCCAGCTCCAACTGACATCACGGGAGGTGATGGCGCACAACCTTTCACCCCATGACAAAACAGGAAGTGGCATCACATTGCATTGTTCCTCAGTTCACTAAGAAACATATGGTTACGATATCACTGTAATATGATAAAAATTTCATACAAAAATTTGAAGAAAAGGCCCCTGGCCCCTCCTCACCATCATGAACATGACGGCCCGAAAATTTAAAAACGCACAAAGCAACTCTATTCGGATACCCGCTTAGACAGCCATTCAAACCTTATCCAGCAAATGCATTTTTGGACACAGGTGCCTCAACACTGGTCATGGACCCAAATGTGCTGACGTCATTAGTGACACCATGACATAGCTACGCTAGTCACAAAGTACACTTGCAGCCATGCACAAAGTTACACAAACCTGAACATGCACACATGAAGAACATACTTACACAGTTCTGTAGATAGAGGAAAAGTACATAAACATACTGTCAAAAGCTTTTATTATTTTTATAATTAGCCAAATGCAGAAACGCTGAATGCAAGGCAAACAAAGAGATGCAGAGCAAGCTTGCAGTTGCTTATTGCTATTAATCCTAAGGAACTACAGGATCACATATACCTGGGAGGACCAAGTATGACTAACCTATGGGAAACATAGCACGGTATAGATATGTAGAAATCATAATAACAGTATAATGAGCATTAAATGAGGCCACAGGACAAGAGATGAGGGAAAGCAGAACCAGGCTGCACAGAACAGCAGGCCAGGGCTCGCAGCCAAGGTCAGAGACAAACAGCAAATTCCAAACCTAAAACAACAAGGTGCCACCTGCAGAGAAACAGAATAAATCCTCATAAATTGCAGACCAGAAGAGTTCAAATGTGTTGTCCTCAACCATGTGATGCAGCTAAGCTAGGCAATGGTCATTAACCCATGGTGGGAAGATGAACTTATCTCAGTAACACAGACATGAAGTGAAACATGGAATCTTTAACAATGTTGCAATGATGAGGGCACTCTCACTGGCAAAAGTGGACTGCTAACAGTTACATTGGAAACACATAGTCATTGTCATCTCCTTGAGAAGGTGCAGAGATTGCAGGGAATAGAGCTGGGTCCCAGGCCTGGGATGATCAGCTCCAGCCAATCAGAGAACAGAAATACAGGGTTGGATGGCAGAGGGCAAGGACCAATGGTAATCCTGTGACCCTGCAACAGTGTAATAGATAGTTTCTTGGTAAAGGGGCAGGCCAGCCACCTGACATGGGACAGCCAAGCAAACAAGATCTATAGGTGCTATTCATAAGGGATACCACTGAAACCGTGCAACCAGAGGACCTGCAGGTTTTTCGGTGAAGGGCCGATGTTGTGACGCAGGGGGACAACAAAATGGCCAGACACTGGCTTGGGAGCGGTGATTCTGGGAATTTTTTAATGTCCTGTATATTCCCTGTCAGTTTGTGTAATAAACAACAGTTCTAACTTGCCCTTGGCTGTGTCCTCCGTTTGTATACTTTGGGAGGGATGTTGGGCCCTGGGAGCTGAAAGGGTATGCTCGTAGTAACCCCAAGACCTCTGGCATACCTAAGCCAACAAGTTGGTAGCAGAGGTATGGTTAACTATGCCCATTCGGCATAAGCCGCCT
Source organism: Ambystoma mexicanum (assembly GCF_040938575.1). Taxonomy (NCBI): domain Eukaryota; kingdom Metazoa; phylum Chordata; class Amphibia; order Caudata; family Ambystomatidae; genus Ambystoma; species Ambystoma mexicanum. The sequence goes on along the minus strand of NC_090935.1, from coordinate 1,076,233,180 downwards.
CTTCCACAGCAGTGCCCGTAGGACTGCAGGGCACCTTGCCGAAAATGAGTCCTACAGGGAAGATGCACCCTTGTGCAATGGCAGTCAGGAGACAGCTTGGAAATATCCGTCCCGTGGTCTGTGAGGAGTCCATCAGACCAGAAGGGTGAAATGGTAGCTTTTGGGGAGCCGGTAGCCGAACTGCATCAGCAGACCACGGAGTGTAAGAATTGACTCAGCTACACAGCGCCTAAGGGGGTTGGTAAAGTAATGTTGGGTGTAGGGTGGTAACGGGTATTGTTGAGTACCTTTGAGGTATTGTTGAGTCTTGTTTAGTATTGTTGAGTATTGTCAAGCATAGTAGGGAAAGGAGCAGACATAGGTGTCATTTCTGTGGTTAGGGAACATTGCGTCTTCAGGTAAAAGGTTCTAGGGAATAACCTAGACTATTGATTTAAGGGTACAGATGACAGAAGTTATGTGAATATTGGATTCCCTGTGGATTGGACATTTTAGCTCGGGTCATGGATGATGGTATCCCTGTGAAAAGGCTTGGCAAAGGGAGCTAGCCTAGATTGTGGAAGGTGTTCTTCTGTTTAAGCCTTGGAGAGGCATTTTATCTGCAAGCCAACACTGAAGGTACAGATTGAACACAATAAATATTGGTATCCCCTGTTAGGAGGCCGGAAGACATCTGTGGGTTCATGTTGGAGTTGTGAAAATGCTTGTGCAATGAGAAATTAGTATTGTGCATGGTGTAAGTGATCTCTAGCACTCTCTTATTTAGTGAAGAGGTGACATCCCCCTTAGGCCCTGTGCATAGGACTGGGACAGCACAAGAAGGTGCAGAAGTTGATGTTTAGACCTCAAAATTGACAGAGGAGGCTGTTCTGTAGCAGTGCGTGGAAGGCTCAAGCGCAGGATTGGTGGATGTGCTTGAGGAGGCAGGGAGTTATAGAAGAGTGGTGCGTGGAGCACACATGACAGGTTGTTTGGGAGCCAGAGAGGCTCAGGAAGAATTGATGATGAGAACTGGTATTTGTGAAATCAGGAAAGCTAAATTGAAGGTACTTTTCTATGCTTGCATAATAATGGAAATATCAAAAGCCTCAGCTTGAGGTGTAGTAAGTGTAGAGCAATGTATCCCCTACAGCACCTATGAACGGCCCTTCTGCGATGTAAGGACAAGAATTGTAAATATAGCATGGAATGGATGAAGAGCACAGAGGGTAAATTGACTAAGCCATGGCCACAATGTGGACATTTCTCAAAAAATGTGCAGCAACCATTACAGACACACATACATGACACCTAACCTAGAACTGAAGAAGTTGGTGAATCGCATGGCGATATTGGAACTCTGGAAAATATTCCAGGAGGATGAGGGGGAAGCATCGAGGTGTCAATGGATGCTGAGCCAACAGGAGACACGGGGTGCAGTGTCCTTTGCCCCCACTCCCTCACCTCCTCCTGAGCATGAGAAAGAAGGGGCTGCAGAAGGAGTGCAGGGGCAATACTGTATCCAGGAGCTAAACGCAGTGTAGCAGTACACAAATCCAACATCTAAACCTCCACCATACGCCAAGGAGGAGGGGTAGAAAGGGGTCAGACAGATGGATGGTGGAAAGGCAGAAAACAGCGAGACTCAGATGAGCATTAAGTAGGGGCTAGAGGGCATAGCATTGAACAAATGGCTAGGAGGGCAGATACTTTGTTGGGAAGACCATAGGAGAACCAGCAGGGCAGAGTAAGGAAACAGAGGGCCTTAAGAGGAGCAGCAAATTGCAAGAATGGGCAGAGATGATGGAGGAAGTAGAAAGGCAAGAGAGGGAAGAGAAGGAAAAGCGTGAGAGAATGTGAAGGGACAAGCAAAGGGAAGAAGAGAAGGAGCGGGAGCAGAGAAAGCGAAGTAGACGAAGGGAACTCGAAGAGTTGGAGAGGCAGTTGTACACAGTTGTCCTTACTGGAAAAGGGAAGGGGCAACCTCAATAGATACCATGGGAGCAACGGACCTATGTGACAAAGCCCTCACAGGACAAGACTGGGGTGTTCAGCGATGCCAGTGTTTGGCAGTGATGGGGTAGCAGCGTAGATTGTGAGTACGGAAAACCTTCCCCTCATGTCTGCGGTCGCCAGGTAAGAAGATGTGGGGAGATGTAGCTTGCTACACTCCCTGCTTCCCCTCTAACCTGGTGCCCCTTCTCACTCTTGCACATGCATGTTTTCCCCTGCGCCCTGTCCTCTCACCACTTGCCCCCCTGCCTACTTGTGCTCCCTTACATCTTAGGCCATGTGCACCCCCTCTTACCTAGCTTGTGTTCACTCCCTTGCAACTTAGGCTGCGTGCACTCCCACAAAACTCTAGGCTGTGTGCGCCCCCTCTTACTTTAAGTTGCGTTCACTCCATCGCAACTTAGGCTGCGTGCACTCCTCTGCAACTCTAGGCAACGTGCCCCCCCTTTTACTTTAGGTTTCATTCCCTCCCTCACAACCTAGGCCACGTGCGCTCCCTCTTACATAGGCCGCGTTCATCTGTGTGCATTTCTTAGGTCACGTGTGCTCTCTCTCTACTCGACTTTGTGCACCCCCTCCTTCCGTCTGCCATCCTGTCCCCCCTGCATCCTCTGCAGACCTTCCCTCCCCTCTTCCTAACTCCCCCTTGATATTTTTTGTACTGGTCTTGATGTTTTTGTTGCTCCAGGGTTGTTTGCTTACATTGTAATGCCTTCATTCCTGCTGTGTTCATATTTACCTCTAGGTTCCTCTGGTTATTGTTCTGTTCCTGGCTGTTTCTCCACGGTTGTTTGCTTTACTTGTAGGTTCCTTCAGTGATTGTTCTGTTGCTTGTCGGTTTTGTTCCCCAGGGTTGTTTGCTTACATTGTGCTGCCTCCATTCCTGTTTGTTCATTCCTTACTTCTGCTTCCTTTGGTGACTGACATGTCTATGCATTGCATCTGATTTTCTGTCTGTGTTCTGTCCTCTGTGTACCCCCCTCCTTCTGTGTCCCCCCTAGTGTTTCCTCCTGCCTGCTTGCTTGCCAGCACTACTCCCCCCTTCCCTGCTTGGGCTCTCCCTCCCCCCTCTCTTCTCTCCCTGTCTTCCCCTATGCACACTCTGTAGTGCTCTATGTCTCACCTATCTTCTCTAACTACTTTTCTATCGACTATCCTATCCCTCTCACTAAGTCAGGCAGGAAGAAACTCAAGAGGGATATCCTGGTCTCCAACCCAGGCCTCCCTATCTCTGATGCCTATACAAGTGCATCCTGCAGACAGATCCTTACCAACATCCTCTTTGTCGTTCCCTCTCCAGGCCTATGGAGCCCCTATATGATCTCTGTTCTCTCTACTTTTTCTTCTTATGATATGATATATGATATGACATGGCCTAGTAAAAAACAATCTTACTAGGCCTTGTGTCATTCAGATTTCGCAAGAGCAGAGAAGCCAGGAGAGGTGCTGAGGGCAGGGAAGGATGGAGAGATGTGGGACAAAGGAGAAAAACAAGAGTGAAGCCAACGGGTGGCAAGTGCGGGTACGCATAAGTGCAGCCAGCAGGTGGCAAATAAGTACAGTGGACTGTAGGATTGCAGATACAGACAACAAGTGCAGGGCAGCCAAGAGGCAGTGCAGTATTGCAGCTGGACAGGCCGGGACCTGGGCCTGAATTCAGAGGGTGACCAGGTGACAAGTTCATGGAACAGGCAGGCGATCAGTAAGGGAGAGTAAGAGAGAAGGCAGAAGCAAAGAGAAAGGTCTTGAGTTGCTTCTGGAACCGAAGATGGTTCTGCTCAAGTTTCAGAGAGGCAGCGAGGCAGTTCCAGAGGGAGGCCCCAGGCGAAGAAAGAGATCTGCCCACAACTCTTTGCTTTGAAAAGCGACTGACCTTCAGAGAGTTGGAGGTGGAAGAGCGGAGAGCTCAAGAAGGCAGATATTTAGGAGGAGAGAGTTGGAGGTAGTGTGGTCCCAGAAAGCCTTGTGGACAATGCAAATGTTCTTGAACTTGATTCTTGCCATACCTGGGAGCCAGTGAAGGGATTTCAGAGCTGGAGAGATACAATCCCTCAGCCTGAGTCCAAGGACACATCTGGAGACAGTGAGCTTCTAGGGGAAAGTGAGGAAGGGAATAATACCTCTGAGGAGGTGCAACAGGTAGTTTGACTTCTTAGAGATGTCGGAGATTTGAGGAGAGAACAAGAGTGTGGAGGCAAAGAAGAACCAGAGATTCTTAGCCTCAGATGTAGGAGAAGGAAGAGGGCCCAGGTCGGCTGCCAGAGAGTCAGAGGAAAGGAATTGGCTGGTGTTTTTTCCGATGAGGAGGATCTCAGTCTTACTGGCATTCAAGCAGAGATCATTGGTGGCACACCACTCCTCAATTGCAGAAAGACAGTCCTGAAGTCCTGAATGAGATAAGATGTAGAGGCGGCTGAGGGGAGCCTGGAGGAGAGCTGTGTGTCATCCCCGTAACACTGGAAGTTGGAATAGAGGGTGGCTATGAGGTGGGCAAGAGGTACCAGGTATTGGTTCAACAGCCAGGGATAAAGATTAGACCCCTGGAGAACACCACAGGTAGAGAGAGAGAGATAGAGGAGAGGAAGGACCCCAGTTGGACCTGGGATCGGTTGATCAGTTAGAAAGGAGGTCAGCCAGGCCAGGGCCTGATCAGTGAAACCAAGTTTATCATGGAGCCGGTTGAGCAGGATGGCATTAATGGTGTCACCCGGTGGGAAGCCCCCCTGGCTCCTTTCCACTCCTCCAAGATTATCCTCAATGTTTATCTAAATGGCACAGTCTTGGTCCAAGGCCCTCAGGCAAACTTCTCCTTTTTGATAGATGCTTCCCACACCTTATCAACTTGCTTTCTTCTCCTGATGTTGCTTCTTTCTCCTCTCTGGTTTCTCTGCTGCCTCCTTCCTCTGCCATGTCTATGGCTGCCCCTGCTGTTTCTCCGGCCACCATGTTGCCTTCTTTCTCCGCTTCCCCTCTGGCACCCACCTGCTCCTCCCTGGCTACCTTGCCCTCTCCTCCTTCCTCCCCTGCCCATCCTCAGGCACCTGCAACACATCCTTAGGGCATACCTGTGACCTGTTCCTCTCCATGGAAGCTCTTGAAAGGGGAAAACCTGCTCCACATTTCTACTCTTAACTCTTGCTCAGCTGTGAAACACCTCTCTGACATCTGCCATCTCCTAGAAGAACTCAATTTGGATCTACTCTGTCAGACCGAGACTTGGTTCATGGCCAGCTCTCTCACGAGCTTTGACACTCTCCTTCCTGATGGCTTCAAGATCCTCTCTGAACCCAGAAACAATTATCCCAGTGAGGGTGTAGCCTTGATCTTCCCAGAGTAGATTCCTGCTTACATCATTCCTGTGCAGGACTACTCCTCTTTTAAATGCCTGATCTGCAGGCTCTCTATCTCTCCTGGCCTTTCTCTCATTGAGGCCACTATCTACATAATTCCTGGCCAGGTCACCCACTTCCTCTCTGAGTGGGCAGACCTCTCCTCCTTTCTCCTCACCTCTACCTCTCAACTTGTCCTCCTCAGAGACCTTAACATCCACCTGGATGCTACCAGCCATTCTTCAGGACTCTTTCACAACCTCTGCGACTCTCCCTCTCTAGTCTTCTCTCTGGTCTGACTCACTCTACAGGGCACACCTTAGATGTTCTGATCTCCTCAGACCTCCCCCTCTCCAACTCTCTCACCACTCCTCTCTCCTGGAGTGATCACTTTCTCATTTCCTCCCACCTCTCTTTCTCTACCCCTCAGGCCAAGATGACTCCAGTACTGCCACCTACCTTCTCGGTCATCTGACCGATGAAGTGTGTCTCAGCTGAAGCTTTCACTGCTACCTTCTCTCCTCCTTCTGCACCTTTGGCTGACTCACACCCTGATACAGCCCTTTGTAACCTTTATCTTTCGATCTCTAACACTCTTGATGTACTTACCCATGTCACGAGGATCCGCTTGAAGCCCAAATCCAAGTGCAACTCCTGGTATGACTCTGACCTCTTCACCCTTAAATGCAAGTGCAGGGTGGATGAGAAGAAGTGGAGGGCATCAGGTGCCCGCTCTGACAAACTGGCCTTTTGCCTGCTCCAAAGGCAATACACACTCTCTGTCCTCACCAAGAAGAGAGCCCACATCCAAGCCTGCATCTCTGCAGCATCTAACAACTCGGCCTAGCTATTCAAAATCAGCAAAGAATTTGCCAATATTACTGCAGTCTCTACCTCTTCTGTTCCATTCCAGACACTCTGTAAACTTGGCTTCTCACTTCATCACTAAAACGTAGGACATCCTGTCCACCCTCTCTTCCTCCTTCTCCTCCTACCCCACTCCTGGCCTGCCTGTGGCGTCTCTCCTCCTCCCTTCTCTTCCTTTCCCTTGTTCACCCTTGACAATGTTTCTAGACAAGTCTCATCTATGAAAGTCTCATCAAAACAGGTTCTCCCCTGTTCATCCAGAACCATAAAGGACCACATTGACACCCTTGCTCAAGACTTGGACTATTTCTGTAATCACTCCTTTGCCACTGGAACCTTCCCTTCCCCTCTAAAGCACTCCATTGTGCACCCCCTGCTAAAGAAGCCCTCTGCTGATTCTTCCTCCCTGGCTAACTATCGCCCCATCTCCATCAACCCTTTTCTGGCAAGCTCTTGGAAAAGCTGGCCATCTCCCAGCTTAATCTGCACACTGAATCCGTTGGTTGTCTCTGTGACCATCAGTATGGCTTCAGAGCTGCCAGAAGCACGGAAACTGCTCTCCTGAACACCATTGAAGATCTGCTCTCAAGCCTTGATTCTAACCTTCCTTCTGTCCTCATTCTCCTTGGTCTTTCTTCTGCCTTTGATACGGTCAACCATGCGGTCCTGCTTAATCACCTCTGTGATTTCCTGGGTATCACTGATCAGGCCCTTGCATGGCTGACCTCCTTTCTGACTGATCAACCCTCCCAGGTCCAACCGGGGTCTTTCCTCTCTTCTTTCTCTCTTTCCATTTGTGGTGTTCCCAAGGGTCTAACCTCTCATCCTGGTATCAACCAATAGCTGGCACCTCTTGCACACTGCATCAATTCCTTGTGCTCCAACTTTCAGTGTTATGCAGATGACTCCCAGATTTCCTTTAAGCTACCCTCAGCCGCCTCTTCTCCTTCTATCATTCCAGACTGTGTGACCGCAATTTAGGAATGGTGTGCCACCAATGATCTCTACCTTAATTCCAGTAAGACTGAGATCATTCTCATTGGAACACCAGCTCCCCCCTTTCCTCTCTCTCTCTGGCCACCCACTCTGGGCAATCTTCCAGTGGCAACCTGTTAGGCTAGTTACTTTGGGATCACCTTCAACTCCACCCTCTCCTTCTCTCCTCACATCTCTGACGTCTCTTAGAAGTCAAACTATCAATTGCATCTCTTCAGAGGTATTCTTCCTTTCCTCACTTTCCCCCAGAAGCTCACTGTCTCCAGAGCTTTGGTCCTCTCTAGGCTGGACTGCTGCAACAGCATCTTTCTAAATCTTCCTGCCTCTACTCTCGGACCTCTTCAACTCACCCAGAACTGCAAGACTTGTCTTTGGCCTCAACCCGAGGGATCATATCTCTCCAGCTCTGAAATCTCTTCATTGGTTCCCAATGGTGGCAAGGATCAAGTTCAAGACCCTCTGTGTCATCCACAAGACATTCTGGGGCCTGGGACCGCACAATCTCCATCTCTCCATCTCCCCTCTCGAGATCTCCGCTCATCCACTTCCAACTCTCTGAGTGTGAGTTGCTTTTCCAAACAGAGAGATGGGGACAGATCTCTATCCTCGGCTGGGGCCTCCCTCTTGAACAGCCTCCCTGCCTCTCTCAAACTTGAGCAGTACCATCTCTGGTTTTGAAAGCAATATAAGTCTTTCCTCTTCGCTTCCGCATTCTCTCTTCCTCTCCCCTGCTGTGTCCCAACTGCTCCACGCGCTGGTCACATGGCTACACTGTCAACTTGGGCCCAGGCTCCTGCATGTCCAGTTGCACCTCGCACTGCCTTTCAGCTCCTCTAGCACTTGTGGTCTGTATATGCAACCCTACAGTACCTTCTCTCTGCACTTATGAGCCACCAATGGCTGCACTTCTAGATTTACCTGCACTGAGGCACACGCTGGATACACTTTTGAGTTACCTGCACTTCTCCCTCCACCCGTCCCTCCTGGGCAACTCTGCCTTTCCTCTTCCTTGCTCTTGCACCATCTGAATGACACAGGTGCTAGTAAGATCGTTGTTTTGGCCTCTCTATGTTTCCCACTCCTTGTCTTGTCGAGCCTAGAAACACTTCTCTACAGGCGCATTATGAATGCCATATTATACCATAGCAGTGGGAGATGTAAAGGGGCAATTAGTGGTGATCCTCGGGGAAGCTGCTGATGATGTAAGGAAAAGGGTGGGGTACCCAGGACTAACCACCTAGGACACTGTGCACGTTGGCATGCCATATGCTAACTGCCAAACAGCTGTATGGCAAGCTCCATGGACACAGGACACTGACACGTCAGACATTAGTGCGATTATGGCATGCAAAATGGGGGAAGATGAAGACCCCTTAACTACATTCAGAATATTCAAGAACTTTAGCACCTTGAAACACGAGAACCGTGGGACAAAACAGTGGCATTATTCTATCATATGTTATGCCAAGGGCTACCAGAACAGGTGCAAAGGTACCTGAAGAAATTAGTGTTGATGGACCCAAGCCTTGGTCAGAAATACAACTCATGATAGTACATTACTATAGGTTAATGCAAGAGAATGCGAGGCAAAAACACAAGGAGAGAAAGCAGGAGGAGTCGAAGTTAGTCCAGAAGAATCAATCTAAGTATGCCATTGATGGAGCGGTATTAATGAGCACGAGAGGGCAAGGGGTACCACAGACGGAGAACGCACCGCCGCTCATGAAAGGTAGGTTCATGGGGCGGGGGATTCGCAGCATGGGTTCTGAGGAAGGGGGGGCACTAAGTGACACAGGTGTGATGCTGGAAATGCATTAGAGGGACAGGGCCTCCATGTCCATGTCCTGTACTCTTTGATCATGTGTGTTCTGTGCTGTTTTCTGCACAAGAGTCCATGTGGGACTCCGGGCAGTGCAGCTCTTCCTCTTTTTGGTTGTGATGAACAGACCCTTCGGATACCCTTATTGCACCCATGTGTGGGGGTACAACCCTGTTCCCCTAGTGTATGTTTTTGGCGACTTGTGCGTGGCCCACAGAGCAGGGTATGGGCTGATGGCACCTCCATGCTGAATTTGACAGGTGCTTTGAGTATCCTCCATTTTGGGATACCCAGGCCCTGCCATTGGAATCAGTTGATTCCTAATAGGAGACAAGATGGCCTCTGTGGCCTGTTACTTTCTATTGCCTGTTACCTTGTTTTCCCAAAGTCCTGGGAAGCCCTGACTCTGTCCCTTCCCCTGTCTGGCTGTTGGGTGAAAGTTCCATATATGGTATTATGGGGAAGTCCAGGCCAGACTGGCTGGAGCCTTTCCAATGACTGTATATTGTGGGTACACCCTTGGGGTGGGACCTGGGTGAATGGAGTGTGCAACCAATATACATTTGATGTTGTGGGTGTCAGCTTTCTGGTTTGTGACACGAAGAATGAGACAGCCCTGCCTGAAGCTGACATGAATGCAGTGTGGTGTGCTGAAAGGCTGGGTGCTTGCCCAAATCCACATTCCTTGTTATGGGTGGAATTGAATGGCCTGAATGCACTGTGAGCCTAATTGGCTGCCTGCCTGCATGAATGCCCTTCTGAATGATTGGCTGCCTGCGCTTGGCTCAGCAGTGTGAATGAGAGACAGAACAATATATCTGGGGCCCTCTCACTTACCAGAATTGTCCAGAAGCTTAAGTCGAAACATGATGCTTAACCTTGAAGCCCAGCTGGAAGAAGAAGGCTCTGCTGCTGCGTTCCTTTCGACGCAATCCGAAGGCTGTCGTGTCTCCAAGAACTGATCCAAGAAAGGACCTGGCTAGGAGACGGCTTCACGAGTCACGAGGGAACATCGTGCACCAGCTCATCTTCATCACGGCACTCTGGTCCTGGTAGTCAGTCCCAAACAGCTGTCAACTGAAAATGGGGTCCGCTTAGAAACACTGAAGTAAAGCACCAGGACATCAAGGCCATCAATGACCATCACCGTCGACCAAGGTTCGGAGGAGCGCTGTAACCTTGTCTTCCGGAGCCTCAATGCTCCATTGCCTAAGAACTTTTGAAAGAAGCTCTCCCTTGCCATCACCGTAAACCACTTTGTCCTGCCAGAGAAAGGCAAGGTTGTTGATGATCGAGGAGAATCCGCAGGTGGGTTTCCCGCCTCCCAAAGTCCACAAAGACGCAGACGAAGATCCAAAATCCAGCCGTGGTCAAGTCTGATTGCCGATGCCAAACGCTGACGACCCGGCACCCTTGCTGGGCCTATGTTCTTCATTGATCTGCTTTGCGGCAGTGAACTCTTGTCATCAAGGTGCATCGTACACCTCATCTTCACAGGACGTCCACGACCGATCGTCGACGAGTACAATGACGGTCGAAGCTGCTCCCCCGACCAACGTGTTCACATTTCTTCGTAGGAATGTCGACGTCCCATGGCTCCTGCTTTAAAGGGAGTCCACTCAAAAGTGATCAGTCGATGAACCATCGAGGAACTCTGCTAAACCAGGTACATTGGGGTAGTAGAACATTTTCTGATGGAAACAAGACTATTTTAAACCTATATGGATTGAGCTTGTTGATACACTATATACAGGTTGCCCAGGTGGGGGGATCCTCCTACAGTACTGAGTCTTTGGTAGGGACAATGTATTTAGCCATTTGTTTAACCTAACTTGTCTTCCTTCCTATGTTTATTGTTAATTCACATTACTGTTGACTTGTATGCCATTGAGACTGTCAGCAGTTGGTGAATTTTAAAGTATCCAATAGATAACTCTGCTACCAGATAGACATTGTGCCTATTTACCATATTAGAATGGCCAGAGTACAAAGTGTATTATTGATTGTGTATATACATTGAACCTTATTTATATAAAGAAATGTGTTATCACCTGACATAGTGGGTGGACATTCCTTTGTGGGGGCTTGGGGACTACACTGTACTCAAGAACCACCCTGCTTCAACTCCTGAGAGCTAAGCCTTGATTGCTCATCCATTGAGACTGCATAGGGAATCCTGGCTGGGGTGCTATGTGCTTCTACTCTGCCATATAGAGGGCAGGAGTACAGAAACCCCCTTCCAGTCTTTACAGCGGGTACGGGCACTAGATGCAGCAGAACCAAAGAGGATTCCTGGGGTTGGGGTGGGTTTGAGGATATGCACAGCAGGCCACAGAAGAGTTTTCTGTGGGGTTTCAGAGCCAAATGAGAGAACCACCCAGAGTTGGGTGTGTGGACAGATAGGGCATATCTCTAGGGTATGCAGAAGCAAGGGAAGGACAAAACAAAATGGGGGAATGAAATACTAACCAGCATGTCAAGCGGAACAGAACACATTCTATGCCCAGGACAGACACAACAGCTAGGACAGACACCAGACATATACCCACAGACACACCAGCCCATGACACAGGCATCACAAATGCAATCACCTATGCATCAGTATTCACAAGCACCACAGATACCACAAGTGCAAGGTAACAACCAACACACATACACGGCACAGCAAATACTGCAGATGCAGAGCAACACACAACCAAATGACTGGACAGTGGAACGCATGGACTCCATGACGACTCCCATAAGAAAACTAGGGGGGTCACTGTAGTCAGGGGAAACCCATTCTTAGGGAACGGAATGTCATTATACCCTCAAGAGGACAGCTCTCATATGGACTTGATGTGTTCCATACTATCGATTACACCCAACTGTGCAGTCAGGTCTGATGAACTACAAAGATTCAGTGTTCAGTCGTTTAAGTGAGTCTTAGTCTGAGTAGCGCACACCGAAGATTGAACACCCGCAGGTTTATCACGTTTTTGGCCCATAGTCAAAAACACAGGGCTACCAGGCGTTATCAAACTGACTTCCCTGACTGAGGGCACGTCTATCAAGGTGCACACCCGGGATCGCCCTTCCTCCACAGCCAACGGGGGGGCGTTCAAAATTGGAGATTCTTCAGTCATGTTTGGTGCCAAATCTTGAGCTAGATGGGAATCATCTTCTTCAACGTCCCCATGAGTTGAAAGATCTAATAAGTTAGTCGAGTTAATGGAGAGTTCCTTGTCGACAGCAGTTAGGACAACATGGTCAGCTACATACACAGTGTTGCAAGCTTGTTCTTTTTGCTCTGTACATTCCCATTCAATTCTTGTAGCGACTCTGCCTGTAAAGTCATACATACAGCTTTAATGTTTCGTAAAAACTTCCTCGAGTTGTTAGTCATACGACCTTTCTTCGTTTTTACGTTTTTTGTTTTTTTAATTTGTGGTAATTTCACTTCAGCTGCTTTATTGGGTTGTCTTGATTCCACTTCGACTGGCTTCTCCACACAATTAAGTTTGTACTTAAATATCGGGAAAACACCAGTCTTTGAAGAATCCATTCCACAGGCAGTTTGATGTAAACTTGTCTGCCTCACGATTGACACTTCAGATGAAAACAGAATTTGCATGTCCTCATTAGCGCTGTTACTTGCAGATTGTGTGCTTTTTAAGGCCTCAACAAAAGATCCAATTTTCGCTTCACATGTCAACTGTTTTGATATTTCCTTCAAGCTTGGCTCAGCTTCGTTCATATGCGTGTTTGATCTAACCACTATCACTTCTTGGTTGGTCAGGCACTGCTCCGCGTCTAGAATAGTTGTTTGACTTTCGCAGCTACTTATTGTTGTCAGAGGGGCTTTCTCGAGATTGGATGTCTGCTGTGTTTGAGATGTTGTGTTTACCACATTTGTGCCACTTGTTATCAAAGAAGTTTCCACAAGGTTAATAGGTTGCTCTGTTCGAGGCAACTTGGTTGCAACATTTGTAGGGATAGCATTGTAAATCTCTATTGTGGCATAAGCACTGTTTGTCTCAGCATTACATACTGATGATCTGTCAGTGCATTTATGAGGATTTAGCAAGGCAAGTGCTTCCTTGGCAACCTCAGCAAGCAGCCGTTTGTCCTCGCTATTATTTCTTTTTTGATCCACTATAGCAGCAAGAGAACATTCAATTTTGTTTGTCAATTCAAAACTTGTCTGCTTGAAAGGATTGTTGTCCCAGTCTAAGTCAATCATTTTTTAATTCATTAACGCAGTCAGAGTGCCCAGATCATTTACACTATCCTTGAGCTATTCGTACATCTTTGAGAACGGGCACATAGTCATGGTAATAGACGATATTAAAATCGGTTGAAGATCTTGGATGATTTTATTCATAGCATTGTCTGAAATAGAACTCGCCACTGTTTTACAAGAAGGAGATTTATACTGTAATCTCCTAATCTTAGCGAAATCTCTTTCAATGATTGATGATTCAGTGGAACAGCTGTCAGAAGATGAATCGCTTCCACTATGATGGCACAGAGGTAGAGCTGCCTTAGGTTTATTTAACCCAATTTTCTCTTTTCCAGGCAATTTATTGCTGGGCTTCCGCCATTGTACATTTGCTTTTTTTAGCGTATTTTGTTGAGAACAGTTAATCCCAGTGGAATCAGTGTCATCCAACCGCCTATGCTTTATGGCACCAGTATAGAGCGTATTTCCGAGAGAACCTTTACTTGCGCACGTTATTAAATTACAAGGCGCTGTTGCATTTTTGTCCGTATATTTCTTCTCAGACCTTGATTGATTTAAATTTGTTAAATCTTGTAGTAGTTTATTGACTACATCCAATTAATTTGTCGTACTGGGCTGCGTTGACTTAGTCGTGCAGGTCTGATCGCTGAACGATTTGCCCATGTCAGATAAATTCAAAGTGTTTTGCAGTACATTAGATAGTTCATTCATACCATTTGATTTGATCGCGTAAGCACCTGTGTTATTTGAGGACAATGGGTATTTCGTATTTTCAAACACCTCATCCATTTCTGTTGCGTGATGGCTATTCATACACATGTCACGTTGTAGACTCTCAAGATAAGTCTCATCATTGGCCGTCTCAACACAGGCCAAGTTCACAACATTAGAATAGTTTCTTAGCGTCACCTCCTGGGGGCTGCTTGCTCCACCTGTACAAGCAAAAAATGTCTCATTCTTAGATGTCAGTGTTTCTGACACCGAAAAGAATGGTGTATTTGAGGTAGATGACACTTTTTGAGTCTTGTTTCTTTTGTAGTTCTAAACCCGCTCTATGTGGCGTGTCGACACCCTCAGAGCACGCTGAGGATTTTGTTTGGGATTGAACTTGCAAGTTAGATTTCCCATTTGGCACAATTAAAGTGTTAGACACACAAGAAACGCTGTCATAATCTTGATCGTGGTCGGAACTGACGGCACATACACTTACACTTACTTTCTGTTTTGTTGATCGGCTTGTCGTATTAACAAGAGTACAGGGGCCAGGCATGCCTTTTCGCAATTGTAAGCGAGTTTGAGGAGTTTGAAGGAGACGAATCTTTGGACGCGTTACAGAGTGGATGGTGGTTGACTCGGCGGGCTCATCCATTCCTCCTCACGACTCGAAGACTCTAAGACTCAGCTGACTCTGCGTTCGTTCCACGAGAGTCAGAGTCTTTGTAGGCAGCAAGCAGCAGATAGCTCTGCCTCCAGGCAGACGCAGCAGAGCAAGAATTGCTGGATTCAGGTGCACCAGCACAGCAGCACAGATCAATAGAGACTCTAAGACTCAGCTGACTCCGTGTTCGCTCCACGAGAGTCAGAGTCTTTGTAGGCAGCAGGCAGCAGATAGCTCCACCTCCAGGCAGAAGCAGCAGAGCAAGAATACCTGGATTCAGGCGCACCAGCACAGCAGCAGAGATCAGTAGAGACTCTAAGACTCAGCTGACTACGCCATAATGAGCGAGCAAACTTGATTGAAGGTCCTTGTAAATTATTTCATTATTAACACACCAATCGTGACACTTAATTCAATCTCTCACTTTTGATGGTCTGTTTAAAAGTGTGGTAATGGACAATCCCAAAGTGCATAATACAGATTCCACCTCCTGGTTCAACTTCAACATAAATAAACCTTTTTTTATCCGCCTCAGCTATGGCATATACATCCTTCTGCTTAGAAGTTAATCACTTCCTAAGAAGTTGTGCTTTTTTCCAAAGGACTAAATATTTCAATGACTGTGGACCTATTTCATATCTAATCATTTCCATAGGCACACTTTTTGGCAGAAAAAATAATACCCCTTTCCAAATTAACTTCCTATACCCTTCAAATATTCTAGACATTGATATGACCAAAACTCAGAACCGTACAAGAGACGAGGGACGATCTTCATCCTATAAAATTCTCTCAAAGGAACTAAGAAAAATGTTCCTAATTTGCGTTCAATTATTCTCAATTGTCTGAGTGCAATTTTGGCTTTAGTCTTTATCAGATTTCTTGCCATACTTACTGAACCTATATCTGAAATTACATAACCCAAATAACCCATGGCATTGGAAAGCTTAACTAGCTTAGCTTCCCTTCACAACACCAGGATAATTTAGATTGTGTTTTTGTTCTTTGGCCTAAACGCACAATGACAATTTTAGTCAGATTGATTTGAAGCTTTTGAACTTTTATATATTCCACAAATGTATTTATTATACGTTGGAGCCCAAATATTGTACAGTCTAGTATAAGAAATTCATCTGCATAGGAGATCCATTCAATTGAAGAGCCTCCAATTTTTGGGGAAATGAATCCTTTATTTTTGAGAGCCCTTCCAGCACCGGAAGTGTAAAGGTTAAAAGGGTGGGTGCTAACATGCACCCCTGCCTCAAGCCATTAAGATATCAATTTTTCTTGTTAAGAGCCCTTCTGAGTTCAATCTTACTTGAATACTAGTATCTGAGTCCATAGCAATTATGATGTTCAACAAGCTGTGTGGCATACCCATTGCATTTAACATTCTCCATAGGGTAGCTCTATCAACCCTATCAAATGCCAAACTAAGATTCATTGAGGCCATAAAAACAGGCTGAGCTCCTTTTTTCATGGTGTCTCTTTGAAAGGAAGTCAAAATCAGTCCCCCACAATCTGTTCCCATACCTTTCTTAAAACCTGTATGGTTGATACTCATGATGTCATTTGTATCCATCCATTTCTGGATGTCAATTAATACCAAGGATGCAAAGATTTTAGAGTTGGCATCACTTATAGCAATTGGCCTATAACTTGTTGGATTGCTTCTTAAACATTTTTTAGAAATTGGAAGAAAATAGGACAGACTCCAAACGTCGGGAATGGTCTGGGTCATAAGAATGTTATCAAACAACAGGTATAGAATTTTGGACCATACACCAATGTTCTCTTTTAACAGTACATTCGAAATATTATTAGGACCAACACTTCTTGAGTTTTTTGAAAGTTTAATAAGGCAATTGATCCCGGTACACGTCAAATTGATGCACCAGCCAGATGACCCAATTATACCAGCAATTGCACATTCTACATCTCTGTTATATATTTTTAAAAAGTGGTCAATCCACAGTTGTTCATTTATTGGACTGAGGAATCATGTAATTTATTTTGCTTCCAGATTATTTAAAACCTCCCAGAAGGATTTGGAGTTGTTGTACCTAACGGATAGAAGTAGTTTTTCACAATATTTTTGGTTTAAGTTTCCTCTATACCATATATTTCAGTTTTTGAATCTTTCCATTTTAGTATAACTCTAATAGTTTCTTTATGGAGACAAGCTTTACAATTGTGGGTCAACAGATCGAATCGATGCAAATGATTAGTAAAAGGTAATTTCGAGTTGGAACTCTTATTAACCATCTTCATCATGGTTTCTTTTAAATAAGGTGCATAATTTGACACAGAATATCTTAAAAATTTCAATTCCAATTTTAAAGACTCAAAATCATGTAAGATAATTGTCATAAATGTCTTTGTTTTATTTTGCATCCATTTCAGTCTGTTGCCCAATGTATTGACCAAAAATGTCAACTACTACTACTGAAATGAAACATTGTAGGTCACAAATAAGCATCGCGTGATCACTGTATGGGGAATCTTTTATATCAAATTTTCTCAATCTTGTGCTAAATTGATAGGAGAGAAAGACAAAATCCAGAATAGAGGAAGAACCCCTTGCTTTCCATGTTGATTGACAATTATCCACTAGATCCAGACCCCAGGTGTTAACCACTTCTAGCCAGATGGCCCCTCTGACCTTAGGATTGCCTCTCTTACAAATACTGGTCATATCATGTCTCAAATCTGCATATAATAAAGGATTGATATTACAATCTGCATTAACATCACTGCCAATTACAATTAGCCCCCCTTTAGTTTTATCAAGCCAGATATTTATAATGTCCCCTAATTGGGAGAGTTTTTTTTTCTCCAAAAGGGCATCACACTATTCCAATGGATTCCAATAGACATTAACAACCATGATATTTAATACATAGGCCAATTCTTTAATCTGAATTGTAAGTATAAGCATACAATTATCTATTCTCCATTTATCCAATGTCCTAATAGATCGACCTTGACGATACCCAATCATGAGACCCCCTTTAGACCTCCCTCTCTCCCCAACAATCGCAAAAGTATTGATTGTATGGAAGCCATCCAAAATTGATGCCCGCCACACCCACATTTCCTGGAGTAGGATGATATCAAATCCAGATAGCTCTTCAATTAGATCTTCTTGATTCACAAAATGGGAATGGCCATGCATATTCCAAATACATAAACTTAATGTTTCAATACCGCTACAGTGGTTTATTCAGATTTTGAAGCTGACTAATAGAGTCTCTTAAAGATAAAGCCAGTCATCGCCAATCATGATTCTCCATTACTTTAATCACTTCTTCTTCTTTCTTTTCTGTCGTTCCCCTTCTATGGATATCAGAGTAATTCCTTGTCATGGAATCCTTTCTCCCATAAGCCCCCATTGGTTGTTCAAAATTAGCAATTTCGAAGCCCCTTTTTTGTGGGGCTACTTCTTCTTTTAGGAATAGGGCCCTCACAAGTGGTGAGGGGATAACAAGCCGTACATAGTCAAACCTCAAGTTGTGGACGAAGTCCACCAATATTATGTCTGATGATACAATTAGACTTAATTCAGGGATATCAGACAACAACGAAGAATATATGGTCTATTCAAGGCTCTAGGACCCCACTCATCAAACAGATATGACATTATCAAACTTGGGGGTAATCTGGAAATACTGTTTTTCTCAAATCGACTTCAACCTGCAATAAAGTTCTATTATCCCTCTCCTTATACATGTTATTGATAGGTCTAGAGTTCTCCCAGCCCACACCCAAATATTCATACTGGTCTTGAGAACTCTGATGTTTATTATCTTCTAACATGGTGGAGATGAGACATTTGACAGCTTCCATATCCAATAACATATTACCTGCCACATTGGACACTAGATCCCCAACATGGCTCAATAGACCCTCATCCTTCTTAGGTACCACTTTGTTGATACTACTTTGTTGATTACCCCATTTTATAGAAAATTCTTATCAATTACCTTAGTCAATGGCACATTGCATCCCTTATCACTCCCACCCTCAGGTATCATTATGTCACCAGTGGATACCTTTGAATTCTCCACAGCTTCAGAATCTATAGGAACACTTCCATCAACATTTTCTTGATCCAAGAGTTTGAAATGGACCTTCTCCAACAACTTGTCAGTACCCACTTGCTCCTTATGGGCTGATATGGGTGTAACCATCCTAGAGAGAGCATTAGGGTTTTTAAAAATTTCGAAGATGTCATTGATGCCATATTCAATCATTTTGAGCTGTAATTCAAGACGGGCAAAGTTTTTTTTATTTTTCAAGACATCAGCAAGATTCTGTTCTCCCTCTTCATACTCGCTCTGGGTAGATTGATCCATGCCCAATTGTACTACATCCGGATTTAGGTCCTTAGTTGTTTATGCCCCACCTGTATCCCTAACTCTACTGGGAATTTATTTGCAATGAAACCCTTAGGAGGTTGACGCATATCAGCTAAGGCTTGCCTCTCAGAAATAACCTCCTGAGAAGCTTCCTCGATAGTATGTTTGAGGGCTGTATCTCTCAGAAATTTCCTAGATGAGTTCTTCCGCATTTTCATATCATTCATTCTTTTTGTTTAAATGTTTTTTCTTGTTTTTTGGTTAATTTAACATTGGATGGTATACCCTCCACTTGTTTGAGTTCCAGATCTGAATTGTGGGCCCCCTCTACCAGGTTGATCACACTGACTAGAGAGAATTTTATACATGGCCAACTGAGCAGGAATATGATTGGGGGCTTTTACGAGCATCTCCTTAGATATGGGAATAGTGATGTCTATTACTTCCAGAATAGAAGCATCTGGAGTTTTGTTGATCATTCTCCTTTGAGTTAATCTTGTCAAATAAGAGAACAGAAACACAAATGTTCATGTCCTCTTTAAATTTATCCAGAAGAAGCCCAATCATCTGAAATATACTATGAAGCACTTCCGTTTGTTTCCTTAACTCTTGTATGACAAGGCCATTATGAAAACCTAGTTGGGACGATAACTCGGGCACATTAATGTTGCAAGATTCTGTATCACGACTTTTGTCATTGTGCACCGAAAGACCCAGCAAGGAATCACCCGCTTGAAAAATAGCAGGAGTGGCAATAAATTACTTATTGCTTTCATTAGCTAGCAGCTTTTCGGGATCTTCCACAAACAATGATTGGGAGGAACCTTCATCGATAGGATCTAATTCAATCACAGTATTTATGTCATTTCTTTAAAAATTCTTTTGAGAAATACATTGCACAATCAAGTAATTCCTTCTCATTATCACTGATTGTAGATAGTGGAAGGGCAGCTGCTCTAGCTAAACTAGACCTTCGTGTGTTGATGGACCCGAATATGCTAGGAACTATATCGGTCCTATCTATATTGGATTTTCTCTTCATACTAAACAATAGCCACACTCCCAACAAAAGTACACATTTCTACGATTATGAAGATAGTCACCACACTGCCTAAAGAGCCTTTTTAAAAGACTTTCATGCCACAGCACCCAAAAGTGCATGAAATTCCAACTGCAGATAACTGTCGATTAATTTAAACATATACCTGCTTATTGAATTTCTCTACGAATGTTATGACTATTGCAGACCGCATGGCAAAATAAATACACACAGCCATTTGAACCACGTTAATTAACAGTGTTTCAGTAATCAGTGAACAATGATACTATTTTGTCCCATAGTATAACATGTACCTCTGGCACTCTATGTAAAAAGGACCATGCAAACCAATTACACAATCGAGCTTTAACAGACCCCGTGCACCCCCGCACACCCGAACAGCCAAACAGCCTAATTTGGGCTACTTCAGGTGCGAGCGCCGGTGCACTGAAGGGTTAGTATTTGTGGTGATAGCTGAGTACTTTGGGGGCGGGGACACAAGAATCCAAAAGCCAATCACAGCACTAAATAAACAAGAGAGAAGAGTCCGTTAGAGCGCTGAATATAAACATGTGTAAAAACGTGTTTAACAGTGTAACAGAGTTCACTACAGGTAAAGTGCCAAGCATAAACGTTAAGCCTCTTAGAAGAATATTGCTACCTCTAAAGTTACAGAAGGTGAACTTTGTCAAACTGTTTCTTGCCAACGGCACTAGCGACTCGCAGCACACAGCAAGCAGCATCCAGTCTGACCAGCCAAACAGCCTACTTTGGGCTACTTCGGGTGCGTGTGCGCTGCAGGGTCAGTAGTTGTGATGGTAGCTTTATAATGGGTGCAGGGACACACAAATCCAAATGCCAATCACAGCACTTAAAAGTTACGGCAGTGGAACTTTTTCAAACTTCTTCTTGCCGACGGCACCGGCGACTCGCAGCATCCAGTCTGACCAGCCAAACAGCCTACTTTGGGCTACTTCAGGTGCATTTATGAGACCATCCTAGTGCCATCAGGATCACCATGTAAAATGGCTGTCGACCCTGTCAAAAAGGCGGCAGGTGGGTCATGGCATTTTATACAGGACTTGCACCCTCTTAACCAGAGTGTAGTAACAGAATTTCCTTTAGTTCAGGATCTGGTGAAAATGTTGTGTAGCACCCCCATGGAAGCTGGCTACTTCACGGTTATAGATTTGAAGAATGCATTCTTCTCTATACCTCTGCATCCAGACTCACAGGACTTAACTTTATTTCTATATAGAAATAAGAAGTGGAAACATGCACGACTTCCTCAATAGTACTGTAAATCACCTTCCATATTCAATAGGGTACTCCAAATGGACCTAGGCAATGTATAGATGGAGAGGACGGTTAAACAGTATGTAGATGACATATTGATATTGATTTGCAGCAAGACAGAAGAACAGTGTAGAAATGACTCAGTACACATGTTCACAAAACTTGCAGAAAAGGGGTACAAGGTAGATAAAGCCAAGCTACAATATTATGCAGACAGACGTGCTGTACATTGGACAGATGATATCCCAAAATGGCTGAAGAGTGACACCAGAAAGGGCCGAAGCAATACACAGGACAGCAAAAGCCACAACTGTCAGACAAATGCAGCAGTTCTTAGTATTCTGCAATTACTGCAGGGCATGGGCATTCAACTACAGCACTTACACTAGGCCCCTACTCAGCGCACTGAAAGAAGCATAAAGAGGGGAAAAGACATTACAATGGACAACAGAAATGACTTAGACATTTGATGAGCTGAAGGAAGCAATATGCATAGCTCCAGTGTTAGAGATCCCAGACTACCAAAAGGAATTTTTCATGTTCTCACACTCCGATGGAGTGGTTATGCCTGCAGTACGGACACAGAAGACAAGCATGGGGCACAAGCCTCTAGCCTATTACAGTGGGGAATTAGACCCAGTCATGAGAGGACACTATCCATGAGAACAGGCATTAGCTGCAGCCGCATACGCAATGGGCAATTTAGCGAGTATTAGCATGGGATGCAGCACTGCCCTCTATGTGGGCGACTTTGCACACGACTGCACAGCAAACGTAGAATAATTCAGTGACACTCGCAAGTTACAGGAGGACACACTTGAGGGGGGCGACATCCTTTACCTTAGCGTGTCTTCAATGATTGACCAAACGACTGGGGAAAGGCATACTGGGACAGCAGTCGTGAGACTGAGAGAGGACAGTACATGCAAGGTAGTGATGAGCGCATGCCTGCCGTCACATTACTCAGCACAAGCAGCAGAATTACTGGCCTTACTATTGGAATTGGAGCGCAGCAGGGAGAAGGAAGTGATGATTTACTCAGATTCAGCCTACGTGACATCCACAGTGCATTCTGGGCTGTCACGTTGGATGAGGAGGGGCTTCAGCCAAGTTGACGGGTCAACAGTGCAACATGCACTCCTACTGGGCAGATTGATAGAGGTCATAGATCTCACAGAGCGAATTGCAATAGTGAAGTACCAAGCACACACAAAAGGGGAGGATCTCATCTCCAGAGGTAACAAAGCAGCAGACGCAGAAGCAAAACGCGCTTTCTATTTTGGGGCCATTTTAGAAATGGAGTCCTCATCCCTCACACACGATTATGCAAGACCTATGATACTAAAAGAGGGGTACAATACATTACCAGTAACTAAGATTATGGAGCTGCAGGGAGCAGCACCCAGGGAAGAGAAAGAGGTGTGGCTAAGGACGGGATGTGCAGTGTCTCTGACAGTTGCTCTATGGTGGCAGAACAATACAGAGAAGGTGGTAATGCCATTCGCTATATTGTACACTGCACTGACACAAGTACACCATCCAACCCATACATGGAAGGAGGTACGTGCTGCTCATATTGGAGAAACTTGGTTCTGTCCTAAATTGGTGGAACACATGGCTGAATTTATGACTAATTTTCTAGTGTGTAAACAATATACTGCAGGTCATACGTTGAGGGTAGCTAAAGGAGCTATACCTCTCCCAGTGGGTCCATTCCAACAACTGCAGGTCGAATATGTTGACACGATCCAAGTTTGCCGAGTGTACCGCTTCATGACAGTGATACGATATGATATGATACTTGTGTATATGATATACACTTCTGTATAGGCACATTATAAATGCCATATTACATCATATTATATCATAAACACAGCAGGAGAGGCTTGAAGCCCGAGAAGAGTCTGACAGCACCGAAACCAACAAAGACTTACTTAAGCAGCCACCCTTGAATCTAGGTGATAAGGTTCTTTTGCATAACTTTTCCCTGCAAATGGTATGCCCCAAGGGAAAGCATGTGGTTGAACTTGTAATGGAGAGGGCAGTGAAACTTGTTGGGAAGACCACTTGGAATCACCTAGGCGACATCAAGCCCTACAGT
Organism: Ambystoma mexicanum; assembly: GCF_040938575.1. Classification (NCBI taxonomy): domain Eukaryota; kingdom Metazoa; phylum Chordata; class Amphibia; order Caudata; family Ambystomatidae; genus Ambystoma; species Ambystoma mexicanum. Next base: position 1,076,209,783 of record NC_090935.1, on the reverse strand, counting down.
GCATTGGCCTCTAGCGACATCGACAGGGCCAAAAATCCACAATCAGAAGAGCAAAACAATAACCTGGAATCAGCACAGCCCAGCAGAGGACACCCAATAGCAACTCGCTCACGGACAGGAGAGTTAGGGCAAGGACTTGCTACCGATCCAAAGTGAAGGTACACTGTCGGTTTGTTACTTTTCTTTCCATACACATTCATCATGAAAGTAGACTGTTTTTATTTTAATTTTACATGCTTCCCACTGATCCCTATCCTGAAACCTTCCAAGGCCAATTTGTCCAATTTGTTAGGAGATCCAACAGAACACAGAGACATCACAATAACGTGTATTTCTGTGTCTTCATAGCATATCCTGCCCGATTTACCCACAACTAGAAAGATGAAAGCCCCCATCTATCCTTGCAATACTCCTCGACCCTAGAATTAAAGCTGTTTCGGAAGAACTATTCATTTTTGCCATGGCAGACTAAGTGATCCGCGGAGCTTGAAATAATACAATACTAATCCAAATGACCCTTGTTTTGCGCATTTCAGGCGGGCAACTGATATCTTCAAGCTGCACCAGGATCCAAGCAGCACAGGTAATGGAGATGGTTATTAAAAAGTGCTTTACTTGTCATGTCTCTTATTTCCAAGTGGTGTTTTTGCTCTCATTGTTTTGGGCAAATATCCCTTGTTACTACTGTTACCCCAACTTCAGCAGGTGGAACGACAATGTCCGGTTGACAGTGGAGCACTGTAAGCCCAGTAAGGAGAGGTAAGTGCAGTGTTGACACAGACATGGGAGTGGTGAATATATCTCACAGATACTGCTCAGGTACCTAACAACATATGGTTCAAGCACATGACTATGGTAGGCAAGAAAAACACTGGGGAAAGCTGCTATGTCTGCTCATTAATCCCCTATGCCATGAATGCCTCCAGAAAATTTACAACCAGAGGAAGATTCCAGGGGAAACAGCAACATTGAGATGGATGTCCAAGGCAACATTTCCCTATGAAGACAGTTATAAAAGACTCTTGCTATGATGAACAACAATTACTGGCAACTAGATCATGCCATACAATACATAGCTGACAGCCAACAGAAAGGGGAGACAAAAACAATAACAACAATAACACTGAAGGAATTGCCCTGCCCAAGAGGGGGGTCAAGGAAATAGGAGGAGAACCAGGATACTGGGAAAGACCACAAATGCTTGTGAATGGCCAAGTATGCACAGCCGAAGGATGGAAGGCGGGAGTAGTAGGTAGCAAGGCACACATCCTACTACAAGCACCAGTAAACACAGTACAAGGAGAAAATGACAAGTGCCTGAATTAATGGGATGCAAGCACCAAGTTACTGACCTGGGTGGACAATGAATTCGGACCAATGCCCATAATACCACCGAAGAAACCAGCATTATGTTTCCAGAAAGATGGTGCAGTAAAGGCTGGAGAAAACTGTAGGTACACAGAAAAGCATCCAGCAATGAAGGCTGGCACGGCAGTATTAATGGCTCACTATTGGGCGTGAAGATCAAAGGCATACGAGAAGCTGCCACCCAACTGGGAGGAGTTTACTCGTTGGTACACATCAATATGCCAGCACTGGTAGTGCAACAAAAGGACATCAAGGTGGGTGACTTCCCTAAAATGGATGGCAACAACACAAAGAAGACATCAGTAGAAGTAGAAGAAAAGGGAAGAAAGAAGAAATCAGTAGAAATTAGTAGAGTGTAAAGGGACAACTATTTCTCATTAGGACAGAAATATTTCTCATTAGGACAGAAATGTTTTTACTTCAGTAGTTCCAGCTGTACAAACATACAAAAATGGTTGCAGATAACAAGAATGGAGCTGATGAAGACGATAAACTCTACAGTAAATGGCTTCCGCGTGATAAAAGAAGAGCTCCGAGCAGTATGGTTGATGGCTCTCCAGAACAGATATGTTCTAGACCTTCTCACAGCAATGGAAGGAGGATTTTGTGGCAAGACTGTGAGTTCCTGTTGCATGTTCATGCCTGCAAATGACGGAGAGAATGCCAGACTGACAGAAGCAGTGACAAGATTATCAAAAATGCACGTCAAAATGGAGGAGGAAGCCAAGGGAAAAGGAAAGGACCAGAGCTGGTTGTCATATTATAGGGTCATGGGTGCCAACATGGCAAGCAGATAGACTGAAGGTATTACTAGGGGTGCTAATATTAGTACTAGTAGGACAGTGTGTGATAAAGAACTGCATTATACAATGTTGCAAAACTACTGAGAAGACAATAGAGATGAAAGTGTTAGTAGATGTGAATGTGGAAGAAGAAAAGGACAAGATAGTGGAAGAAAGACATAACCTGAGAGCAACTGAGATGATAACATTTGATAACCCCTAAACAACAACAGAAGTGACGTTCCCTGGAATGCCCCTCCTCACCACTATGAACATGACGGCCTGAAGAGTTAAAAACACACGAAGCAACTCACGATTCAGACTATTGGGACAGCCCCCAGGAGGCCCAGTGACATCCACATATGCGGACAGATAGCCTCGTAGACAGCCATTCAAACCTTATCTACCTAATGTATTTTTGGACACATCTGCCTCAACACTGGTCATGGGCCCAAATGCCTCAATGGATGACATTGACTAATGCAGGGAAACCAATGTTCTGACACCATTAGTGACACCATGACATAGCTATGTTAGCCACGAACTACACTCACAGCCATGCACAAACCTACAAGTGCAAACACAGAGAACATGCTTACACAGTTCTGTAGATAGAAGACATATACATGTAGATACTGTCAAAAGCTTGTATTATTTTTCTCATTAGCCAAATGAAGAAACGCTGAATGCAAGGCAAACAAAGAGATGCAGAGCAAGCTTGCAGATGCTTATTGCAACTATCCTGATGGAACTACAGGATCACATAAGGAGCCTGGGAGCACCAAATGCAACTAACCTATGGGAAACATAGCACAGTATAGATATGTAGAAATCATAATATAAGTATAATGAGGATAACATGAGGCCACAAGCCAAAGGACAAGAGATGAGGGGAAGCAGAACCAGGTTGCACAGAACAGCAGACCAGGGCTTGCAGCCAAGGTCAAAGACAAACAACATATTCCAAACCTAAAATGACAAGGGGTCATCTGCAGAGAAACATAATAAATCCGTCTAAATTGCACACCAGAAGAGCTCGATTTCGTGGTCCTCAACCATGTGATGCAGTCGAGCTAGACAATGGTAATTCACCCGCAGTGGGAGGACGAACAGTTCTCAGCAGCACAGACATGCAATGAAACATGGAATCATTAGCAACATTTCAATGCTGAGGGTACTCTCACAGGCAAAAGTGGTACTGTTAACAGTTACAATGGGAATGCATAGTCATTCTCATCACCTTGAGAAGGTGCACAGAGCGCTCAGACAGAGCTGGATCCCATGCCTGGGAAAATCAGCTCCAAACAATCATGGAACAGAATTCCAGGGGTGGATGGCATAGGGCAAGGGCCAATGGTAATCCTGTGACCCTGCAGCAATGTAATAGATTGTTTCTTGGGGAAATGGCAGGCCAGCAACCTGACATGGGACAGCCAATCAACCAAGATCTAAAGGTGCAATCATAAGGGATACCACTCCAACCACCCAACCAGAAAGACCCGTGGATTTTCCGGAGAAGGGTCCATGTTGTGGCACAGAGGGGCAACAAAATGCCCCCACTGCCTTGGGAGTAGTGATTCTGGGAATTTTCGAATGTCTTGTATGATCCCTGTCGGTTGGTGAAATAAACAACCATTCTAACTTGCCCTTGGCTGAGTCCTCCCTTTGTATACTGGGGGTCGATTGTTGGCCCCTGGGAGCTGAAAGGGTACGCGCATAGTAACCCCCAGACCTCTGGCATATATAATCCAACAAATGGATCACCATTTGTAGTGTTAATATCAGTGTGTATAGGCCCATATTACCACATTACTGTGAATGTAAGCAGACATCCAACACAACAACCTGAACTATTGTACATCACTCTGGCAAAACTGTAAACAGTCAGATCATCTCAAAGAGTCCAAAACCCCAAAGAACAGACATCCAGTGCCTGGCAAGTGTCTGGTCACAGAATGGAAACAGCAACTGGCCAACACAAGTCCAACCAGAAGACAATCAGAGGCTGTACCACTTCATGCTTTTACACTTGGACAATATGCATAGGGATTTTCTTGTCAATAGTGCACTTTGAAACATTGCACAACAACCTACTCCCACCAATCACCCAGCTTTAAATGCCTTGCAGCCACTCCCGGCCTCCAACACCTTACACCACCAATGCCTTGCCATGTTTACACAGCGCCGCCCTCCAGCAACTTAAGTCTCCAGCATTCTCCAACACCATCAACCTCAAACAAACGAGCAACATAAGTTTCCAGTATCCTCCTTCAAGACCTCAACAGTGTGAGTCTCAATTACCCTCTTCAAACATCTTATATCTTGATGTATAAGCGCCTTACAAATGCACAATAAAAAATAAAAAAAATATACGTATCTGCATACAATGCATTTCAACTCTCTTACAACATATTACATCTCAAGCACTCTCTCCCAACATCTGTAAGCCACTAGTACAACATCGTAAGTCTCCCGTACCAGCCTCCATAACATTGAGCCTCAAGCATACACCTCAAACCCAGAGCTGTGCCAGTAGTTATGAATGATTTGAAACCTTCCAGCTTTCACATTTCTGTTTTGCTTATTTGGCAAGTAACCCACAATTTGTTTTGTTAGATGGGAGATGGTGAGGAAGTATGTGTTGCAGGTCACAGTAATTGCAGTTTTTTTTTTTTAAATGTAAACAGCAGGAGCAGATCCATGACATAACCCCTAGAAACTGCCCATTTTATTATTTTCTTTGGTCCTTTATATGTTGCATAATGCCACCCTCTTCCAGTTCCTAAGCACTGGAACAGGAACTGAAGCGAGGTTGCAGTGCATCCTCTTGTTCCCAAAGCATGTGTATTTCCCCTGAGCTATCCTTCCAAAAATGTATGTGTTTTGCTTGAGAAGGCAACAGATGGTTTACATCAAAGGCAGAGGACAACTTCATGTAACAACTTCATGTAAATTAATTATCTAACTATGGGTCTACAGTGTGCATGTGGTGCAGGTTCGGCAGATCTGGGTCATGTCACACAGTTCGCAAGCAGGATTGGTGGCAGAAGCAACTGGAGCAAAACCCGCTCATCACAAGCCCGGTGACTTACTGGATGTGCAAAGCAGACGAGAAACACTGATGAGATCTGCATTCAGGCTGTGCTGTCACGAGTACTGAAGGCTGCTCTTACCCATTCCCAGCTAGCTAGACCTAGTCCCTATACCCTTCCTGTTGCTACAGTACTGGTTATGAGCTGCACAAACAACCCACCTTTGAACCCAACCATTCAGGCATTCTTCACTAATGGACTGGCAACCTGTTAGTGATGGCAGCCTCATAGTTGTTCCTGCATCCCTGTTATTTCTCCAACTAATTGTTAAACGGGAAATCATATCACGCCTCATTTATTGTATATATTGGCCTAAGCCCAGTCGCTCTGCGAAGAAAACCACGTTGCAAAGTTCCGATTCTAGACCGATTTTGCCGCCATTTTAGGTCCATCCGCCATTTTGATTTCCATTCCAATGTACCTCTGTGTTCTAAAATGGTGGACTGTGTTTCCCGCTTGTAACTGAGCCGTCCTGAACTTTCTACGTTAGTTAATGTATAAACTGTCCGTTTGCCGAATGTTTGGATTGAGTAGAGAGACCTTGTCCCATGCCTGACTTGTAGACAGAGGATTGTCTGCACCAATAAGTCTGATCCACGGACATACATCGACCACAATGCTGAACAAATACTGAACGTGAACACTAGCTGAACTGCATTGTAAAGGACATGTGTTAAGGCTTATTGTTAAATCCGAGAATACACTGTTGCCATACTGAATTGTTTGTATGTGAATTTAGGATGATCCATGTGCATATTGTCGGACAAACCAGAAGTGAACTCGGCACAAACTCTAGACCATGGATTATTAACTTGCAGAGGGGCTGGACATTACTATTAAAAATGTATAAAATGTACAACTGTTTAGACGTCCAGTACCTCTCACTTCTCACACCGAAAGGGCTGGTATTCGCTGTGATGTACTGAGGGCCAGATAGCTATCGGTATCTGTTTTGTTTCTTTGTAACTGTGCAGTAATAGAATAAAGATCTGTGAATCTTTATAAGCCCATGTTTGGTGTATTTCCTTTTGTGGTACTCAGCCTCGATATTTCCTTTTGCTTTTACATAATGAGATCTAGATTACAAGTGAAAAAAGCTATGGCACGTGTAGCTGCATTTACAACTGCCTTTTTGAGGTGCAACTCAGATATATGCTCTTTGCAGTGCTTCTTTGTCCAGTGGCCCAGGGGTCGCAACGACAAGTCCAAGGAATGCATATGGGGAGCAAGGAGTAGCAGCTGCTACCCCTGGCAACCCCCAAATGACGTCCCTGATGTGATCCAACTTTTATCAGGTTCAGGGTGAAACTAACTGATAGGTTATTTCCTCTGTGATGTCTGTCCATTTTTGCAGACGCTAGACTGCACAGGATTACAGAATTCATCTGCCCTGACTAATGTTCTGGTTTGACAAATGCATCTGCCCTGTAGGAGGTCAATTTCACTACCCTTCAGTAATTTATTTACATTGTATTTGTGCCGCTGTAGTCGGTGTAAATAATGATCTTTTTACAATCATATCGTATTTGTTGTACTTTCCCTGTCTCAATGTTCTCTAAAATGCATATTTGCAACTATGAAAAAGACTCCAAAGGGGAATGACCTCCAAAACTCTTGTCTACACAGAAGCCTTGAAACCTCATTAACCGCGCAAACAATGTTGCTGTCCTCAGGTGTGTTGCAGAACTGTTAAATTGCTAGCTTGCAATTTACGCTGAGTAAATGCACTGAGGTCAAAATGCCTTTTTTGGAATGTTGCACCAGTGAAGTGTTTCCCTCGTGCTAACAGTGTGCACAATTGCACTGCATCTGTTCAAAGTTCCGGTAATGCACATACTATGCAATTTGCACATGTATTTTTTTACAACCAAAATATTATTGAAAGTATTTTTGAGGGATTGTGAATTACGGGTCGTGTCAAACAGCCAATGTGATAATCGATCAAACTGCAAACCCATCGTCCTTATTTTTATTCCACTCTGAGAAAAACTGTGAGTGCATTTGATGACAAAAACCCTTAGCACAACTATTGTGACCTTTGCCAAAGGGGATTATTGTCTTATTTACTTTAAACCCCCTTCAGTCCCATGGAAAAAGGAGAGACGGCACAGTGGCTATTGGCATTCTCAAGGCTGCCTTCCATTCACAGCGATCATAACATGTGCTCTGTCATTATTTCTTCCAAAGCTCTGCCTTTATTAATACCATTGCTGAGGTCATCTATGGTGTCATACTAAGTTCAATGTGTGCAGCCTTTTACCTACCAGTTTCTGCAATGTGTTAAAGTCACACACGCACACCCACCCATCCCTACACATACCAAACCTCCAACCGTGCGTGCACAGGTCCACGCACAAACACATACACACTCTAGTGTATAGTAAAAGTGGAATAGTTATGGTGACATGAGAAACTATGTCTGAAGTAAGATGGGTAGTTCACTACAGGAGAAGTCATTCTGAGAACATCAAACACAGCTAGTATGTTTGACTTTGTACATAACTCGATGGCGAATAATCTAATAGTATAATTAAGTTTCTTTCCAGATTGTTCTTGATTCCTCTCCTATTATGGGCATAATGTTCCCATCTCTTCAAGCAGCAGGGACATAAATGGGTAGGTGAGATGTTTATACATTGAAAGGATTTTACTCCCGAAGGGGGACCAATAAAACTGTTAACATATTTGGTGAATTGTAATATTATGTGGGTGTTCTGAAAAGTTGTGCTTCCCATTTAAAATAAACATTGCCTCCTACAATTATATTTCAAGTCAGCCAGTCTTTTTCATACACAAGGACTTTTTCTGGCAATGAAACCTAGCTATAAACACTTCAGAATTAAATTATTCCACGTGATCACTTATTAGTAGATTTCCACTGAGCATAACTAATCTCAACGTGGTAAATGGAAAAGCAGAACAAATGAATAAGAAAACATTTCATTTTTTCAAATCCAACTTGTTCTTGTAAGGATAACAAAAAAAAAACCACAGCATTCACCTATCACCACAGGTAGATGTTTTCCATAAGAAACAATACACATTTACCAAATAGACATTCTGCAATTCTGTATGGTTTGCTAACAGACTTACGGTAAAGCTAACATTCTGTAGCTGAGCAGGATCTCATCCTAAACATTATACAGTCATGTCATGGTTAGGGTCTATGGGCCTCATTCCAACCCAGGCGTTAAGGGGTTTACGGCGCCGTAAACGGCGCCGACCCTTAACGCCTGATTACAAGGTCCCTTAGCGCCATGGTGAGTTTAACGCCTGCTTTTTGCAGGCGTTAAAATCCATGGTGCTAAGGGACCTTGGAGATAATTACGGCACCGTAATTTACGGTGGCGTAAGTATCTCCTTCCCCACTCCCATTATGCCCTATCGGGCAAAAATGGGAATGGGGAAGGGTAAATGGGAAATGGGGATTTACCGCCCCACTCACCTTGGAATGGGGCGGTAAATCCGCCAACCACCATGGCGTAAACTACGTTTACGCCATGGCGGTAAAGGTACGACCCAGGCGGTAACTTACCGCCTGGGTCGTAATGAGGCCCTATGTGATTTTTCTGCATTTTGAAGGCCAAACACAACAATTACTGATTTGGCCGATTTTGTGCGTACCTGAAAAGGCCAAAATATCACATTCTGAACTCCACGCTCTAGCTCATGGGAAAGGGGGTGGGATCCAGAATGTGATTGGCATGTCCTATCTGATTTCTTGCATGATGTCATCACTGATGGCATCTGACATGTCCTAAGTAATATCTTATGTGATGTCATCAGTGATGTTATTTGTGATGTCATTAGTGTGCTTGGGGGCTTCACAATGGGAGCCTCATAGTTAAGGTGGCATAGCTTCTAACACCTGCCGAATTTCAGTGATTTTGTGGTATTAAATCAGCACTTTAAAGTTACTTCAAGTAAAGGTTTTTGTTCACTGAATTTCAAGGGTTATTTCCAAGGGTTATGTTATGCTTTAACTCCCACCAAATGTAATTTTACCTTTTTTTGATAACATAACCAATGTCATATCATTTATTAGCAATATCTGTTCTTCAACTGTGAGTGAGGTGGTGGTATTAGGGTACTGTGATGAGGAAGAGAAACATGGTGGTAGTGGGGTACTGTGAACAGGAAGAGAGATGTGGTGGTAGTGGGAGGCTGTGAACAGGAAGAGTGAGTTTGTTGTAGTGGGGTACAATGACGAGGAAGAGGGAGGCGGTGGTGTTGGGGGACTGAGATGTGGAACAGTAAGATGGTGTTAGTGGAGATCTGTGGTGAGGATGAGTGAGTAGGTGGCAGTGGGGTACTTTGATAAGGAAGAGTGATGCTGGAGTACTGGGGTAATGTGATGAGGAAGAGTGAGGTTGTGATAGTGGGGATTGTGATGATGACGATTGATATGGTGATAGTGGAGTACTGTGACAAGGAAGAGTGAATTGGTGGTAATGGGCGACTGTGAAGAGGAAGAGTGAGTTGGTGATAGTGGGATACTGTGATGAGGAAGAGTGAAGTGTTGGTAGGGGGATACTGTGATGAGGAAGAGAGACAGTGGCAGTGGAGGCTGTGAAGAAGCAGAATCAGTTGGTGGTAGTGGGGTATTATGACAAGGAAGAGTGATTTGGTGGTAGTGGGTTACTGTGACAAGGGAAACTGAAGTGGGGTAGCTGGGGACTGTGATGAGGAAAAGTGAGGTGGGGATATTGGGGGACTTTGATAATGAAGAGTGAGGTGGGCTAGTGGGGGACTTTTAGGATGACGAGTTAGTTGGTGGTAGTGGGGTACTGTGATGAGGAAGAGTGAGGTGGTGGCATTGGGGGCTGTGATGTGGAAGAGTTAGAGGGTGGTAGTCGAGGACTGTGGCAAGGAAGAGTGAGGTGGTGGTAGTGGGGTACTTTGGTGAGGAAGAGTGGTGTGGTGGTAGTGGGGGATAGTGATGAGGAAGAGTGATGTGGTGGTATTGGAGTACTGTGATGAGGAAGAGTATGATGGTCTTAATGGATGGAGAACTGTGGTGAGGACGAGTGAGTACGTAGCAGTCAAGAACTTTTATGAGGAAGCGTGATGTTGGGGTACTTCGGTAATGTGATGAAGAAGATTGATGTGATGATAGTGGGGATTGTGATGAGGATGATTGACATGGTGATAGTGGAGTCATGTGACAAGGAGGAGTGAGTTGGTGGTAGTGGGGGTCTAGGAATAGTGAGTGGTGGTAGTGGGGGTACTGTGACGAGGAAAAGAGACATGGTGGCAGTGGGAGGCTGTGAAGAAGAAGAGTGAGTTGGTGGTAGTGGGGTACTATGCCAAGGAAGAATGAGTTGATTGTAGTGGATTACAGTGACAAGGAAGACTGAAGTGGGGTTGCTGGGGACTGTGATGAGGAAGAGTGGGGTTGTGGGAGTGAGGTACTGTGACAAGGAAGAATGATTTGGTGGTAGTGGGGTACTTTGATGAGGAAGAGTTGTGTGGTGGTAGTGGGGGACTGTGATGAGGAAGAGTGATGTGGTGGTATTGGGGTACTGTGATGTGGAGGAGTGATTTAGTGGTAGTGGCAGACTCTGAGGAGGATGAGTGAAGTGGTGGCAGTGGAGTACTGTGATGAGGAAGATCAACATGGTGGTAGTGGCAGGCTGTGAAGAGGAAGAGTGGCATGAAAGTAGTTGGATACTGTGACAAGGAAGTGTGAGTTGGTGGTAGTGGGTACTTTGATGAGGAAGGTTGGTGTGGTGGGTGGGGGACTGTGATGAGGAAAAGTGATGTAGTAATCGGGTACTGTGATGATAAAGAGCAATGTAGTGGGGGACTGGGAGAAGGAAGAGACAAGTGGTGCTAGTGGGGAACTGTGATGAGTAATAGTGAGTTGGTGGTAGTGGGTACTGTGATGAGGAAGAGTGATGTGGTGTTAGTGGTGTACTGTGACGAGGAAGATAGATGTGGTGGTACTGGGAGGCTGTGAATAAAACAAGTGAGTTGCTGGTAGTGGGATACTGTGATGAGGAAAAATGACTTGGTGGTAGTGGGGTAATGAGATGAGGAATAGTGAGCGGATGGCAGTGGGGTACTGTGACCAGAACGACTGAGATGATGGTAATGGGGGACTATACCCAGAAAGAGTTATGTGGTGGTAGTGGGTTACTTTGATGCAGAAGTGTGATGTGGTGGTCTTGTAAGTCTGTGAATAGTAAGATTGATTTGGTGGTAGGGGGATACTGTGATGAGGAAGAGTGACGTGATGGTATTGGGAGGTTGTGTATAGGAAGAGTAATTTAGTGGTAGCAGGATACTGTGATGAGGACGAGTGATGTGGTGGTATAGGGGGTCTGTGATGAGGAAGATTGACATGGTGGTAGGGGCAGGCTTTGATGAGGAAGAGTGGCATGAAAGTAGTTGGATACTGTGACAAGGAAAGTGTGAATTGGTGGTAGTGGGGTACTTTGATGAGGAAGATTGGTTTGGTGGTAGTGGGGGACTGTGATAAATAAAAGTGATGTGGTAATCGGGTACTATGATGATAAAGAGTGATGTAGTGGGGGACTGGGAGAAGGAAGAGTGAAGTGGTGCTAGTGGGGGACTGTGATGAGTAATAGTGAGTTGGTGGTAGTGGGGTACTGTGATGAGGAAGAGTGATGTGGTGTTAGTGGTGTACTGTGAAGAGGAAGAGTAATGTGGTGGTACTGGGAGGTTGTGAAGAAAACAAGTGAGTTGCTGAAAGTGGGATACTGTGATGAGGAAAAATGACTTGGTGGTAGTGGGGAAATGAGATGAGGAATAGTGAGCTGATGGCAGTGGGGTACTGTGACCAGAACGACTGAGATGATGGTAATGGGGGACTATACAGAGGAAGAGTTATGTGGTGGTAGTGAGGTATTCTGATGAGGAAGTGTGATGTGGTGGTATTGGAAGGCTGTGAATAGTAAGAGTGATTTGGTGGTAGGGGGATAAAGTGATGAGGAAGAGTGACGTGGTGGTATTGGGAGGTTGTGAATAGCAAAAGCGATTTGGTGGTAGCGGGATACTGTGATGAGGAAGAGTGATGTGGTGGTAGAGGGGGACTGTGACAAAGAAGAGTGAGGTGGTGGCAATGGGGTATTGTGACGAGGAAGAGTGAGTTGGTGTAGTGGGCTATTGTGATGAGGGAGAGCTACATGATGGTAATGGGGGACTGTGAGGAGGAAGAGTGGTGTGGTGGGGCGGGGGAACTGTGTCAAAGAAGAGTGAGGTGGTGGAAGTGGGGGACTGTGGCAAGAAATAGTGTTTAGGTGATAGTGGTAGTCTGTGATGAGGAAGAGTGAATGTGATGAGGAAGAGTGATGTGGTCAAAGTGGGGGACTGTGACAAGAAGGAGTGAGATGGTAATAGTGGGAGACTGTCAGGAGGAAGAATTATATAGTGGTAATGGGGGACTTTGGCAAGGAAGAATGACATGATGGTAGTGGGGGACTGTGATGAGGAAAAGAGATCTGGGAATAAAGTTAGGATTATCATTGTGTACTGGGATGAGGAAGAGGGATATGGTGCTATATAGGTAACAAGGATGATGGATGTGGGAGTACATAGGTAAGATTATTATTCAGAACTGGGATGAGGAACAGGGATGTAAGGGTTCAGGTAGGATTTCTAATTAGGCATTGTGATGAAAAGAGGGAGGGACGATAGTGAAGATATCTTCCCTGCTGGTGTCAGGAGTGAACTGAGATCTTCATTGTTAAGTCACGTGAAAAGTTTGTCCAATAAAACCAAAGGTTATAGTAAACAAGCATGGGCTTCCCTAAGTCTTTCATTGCTCACTTTTTTCAATGTAATTAATTAAACAAAATCTATTAAAGTACAGTCAACACCACACAACTCCAATAGCCCCCTCATGGCCCACTCTCACACTGTTAATTTAGAAAGCAAACTGTGTATTTCTTTTTTATTTACAAAAAACTAAACATTGCTTCCAAAATTATCTTAAAATACTTGCCTTCCCCTAACTAGCAATCACAGTGAATGCCACATCTCAATATATTATAGTTCGAAGTATTTTCTATTTATTTACTACTTAAAATTAATCTAGATCTCAGAAAATGGTTTTGAGAAAAGATAACCCCCAACACTATCCCAGGCCCCAAACCTTCACAAATACTCCTTATGTAGTCTGCAACATTTGTATGGTAGTATAAATGACACAATTAAATGCATTCTCATTTCCCATTCCTTATTTGCTAGGTATGGCCTTCACAGAACACACATTATCAAATATATATTTTCATTAGGCTCTGGTACAGACATTCTCATACCACAGCTTAATGTTAACTATATAAGTGAAAACACTTTGGGTGCAATTTAATGATTCACAAAGACTTGCACGTAGACTGGATACAAGTGCTGTCTGTATCATTGAGTACACAGTTCAACATGTATTTTGAGTTTGATTGAAATGATATCTCACTTAATTGTAAATGCATTGAGATGTCATTGTACTTTTTCTATTTGAATCAATATATTTCCATAACACCTTCCAAAACCACCTGCTTTCTGGGACTTAGCAGGAAAATACTTATAGAGAGAACATATATCATTTCTTTTGAGGAAATCTCATACTCACTTGTACCATTAAGTTTAAATGTCTCCCAGTCAGCAGGGTTCTACAAAATCTGCTTTTATGAAGCTAGGACTGCCTCAGTTCCCGTCTCTGGCAGTTTCCTTGTGCACAGGACTCATCCCACGGAACATGAATCTTCCTTTCTTCAGCCCTTATGTTGGTCTCTCTCTGATTCATCCATCCATCCATAATCATTCCCAGGTAGTGTTCTTTCCTGCAACATTTTCCAAATTCAAGTCCCTATCCCCTCTGTGTTCACACTTTTTTCAGTGTCAAATATACCCATGCTTATGTTATAATCTGGTCACACAAAGTCTTTGAACCGATTTTCCCATTGGCATGCCCTATGGTCAGACATTCCTATTGAATGCACACCTGCAATATTCCTTGGAGGATTACAATTTCTATATTTGTGACAAAAAAAGGTTGAAGCCCTATCTGCTCTCACGATTGTACATATTAAATATGATTTCATTCATAAATACTGGCAGCAACATGCCCTATTAATGAGATGTGGATTCTGAAATCTGCTCTAGCAGACGCACGCATGCATATTTGACATTGATTTATGTGATTCATAGTCATAATGTTAGGAATATTCATCATTGTTATTCATTATTACAAAATATAGAGAATATGAATGTGGTGCCACACCGAAGAGGAGAGTTTTAGCTTTCAAATGCACACAGTCCTATGTTTGTAACTGAAGTGGTTCCAAAGATATAAACCATAATTGCTTCCACATGTAACAAGTGGTTGCAACTAATGGGTGCATTTTAACAGCAAACAGTGTTGTGTGCTTTCCAAGTTGAGTCAAACACAGCTCTCCTGACTCCTCTCAGTCAAACCGTTTAGATTGATTTAGTCTGACTTATGACATGCCCCTTTGTCCTGCTTGCATTATTCCCAGAAGATGGCTGGCATTTATGAGATAGCAGGATCGAAAGATGCCATCTAATGGATGAATTTGCTTTTCAGGTTTGTCCATAAAATCAGACCATAAGGAAACTCCAGATAATAATTTTCTGTGAAGGCGATATATTTCTTTTTCTTGGTATGGCAGTTTGTTTTTCTATAAGACTAGGCCCTGGGACACTTCTGATTTTGAGGGCCACATTTAATCTGAGATGAAACATGCATCAACTTGAGGTCTAAACAATATAGAACTGACATGAAAACCATTTTTTCTGCTTGGTTTAAATTGTAAGTAATTATTTCAAGTCCACCATATTGTAACAACCTTTATAAAATAATCTGACAGTTGTGGCACACATTCATACACTGTTTACATTGGAATATTCTTTGAGGCTTTAAATACAAAGAGTTTGTTTTGGCTTTAATTGCCAGGTACAATAGAGGACAGCATTTCAAATGAAGATATCTGTAATACAGGGCATTTTCCATGATTTGTAAATAATGAACAGTATCTGCTGAATATATAAATGTTCCATACATCACCAAGTGGTTGCAAAGATATAACCCATAATTGCTTCCACATGTAACAAGTGGTTGCAACTAATGGGTGCATTTTAACAGCAAACAGTGTTGTGTGCTTTCCAAGTTGAGTCAAACACAGCTCTCCTGACTCCTCTCAGTCAAACCGTTTAGATTGATTTAGTCTGACTTATGACATGCCCCTTTGTCCTGCTTGCATTAGTCCCAAAAGATGGCTGGCATTTATGAGATAGCAGGATCGAAAGATGC
Organism: Ambystoma mexicanum; assembly: GCF_040938575.1. Classification (NCBI taxonomy): domain Eukaryota; kingdom Metazoa; phylum Chordata; class Amphibia; order Caudata; family Ambystomatidae; genus Ambystoma; species Ambystoma mexicanum. The sequence goes on along the minus strand of NC_090935.1, from coordinate 1,076,194,250 downwards.
CAGCTAATGGATGAATTTGCTTTTCAGGTTTGCCCATAAAATCAGACCATAAGGAAACTCCAGATAATAATTTTCTGTGAAGGCGATATATTTCTTTTTCTTGGTATGGCAGTTTGTTTTTCTATAAGACTAGGCCCTGGGACACTTCTGATTTTGAGGGCCACATTTAATCTGAGATGAAACATGCATCAACTTGAGGTCTAAACAATATAGAACTGACATGAAAACCATTTTTTTCTGCTTGGTTTAAATTGTAAGTAATTATTTCAAGTCCACCATATTGTAACAACCTTTATAAAATAATCTGACAGTTGTGGCACACATTCATACACTGTTTACATTGGAATATTCTTTGAGGCTTTAAATACAAAGAGTTTGTTTTGGCTTTAATTGCCAGGTACAATAGAGGACAGCATTTCAAATGAAGATATCTGTAATACAGGGCATTTTCCATGATTTGTAAATAATGAACAGTATCTGCTGAATATATAAATGTTCCATACATCACCAATATGTCAAGCTTTTACATTGTAATCAGTCATATTTTCCAGTGTAGCAGGCACAGTTCTCCTGTTTTCACTTCACATTGGTAAAATAAAAACAGTCTTCGAATGAATGGTACTCAAGGGCCATTGTTGGTCATGAGATGGTATAGTTTGTGCACTATCTGTACCATGTATTCGTTGCTGTCCTTTAGGTTTTGAGGTGAATACGTACACCCCATAAATCCATCCAATTTGGAACAATGGAAGAACTACTACACAAGGAAAGCAGAATGGGGCATTATTTTGGCACCTATCACTTTGAATACAGACAGTCTTCGATTACCTTTTATTCTCCTCACAAAACATAGCCAAATATAGTTCATAAACTAGATCATCGCAGCATCAATGGGACAACTCCCATAGGTCAATTTATAATGCCTTATGCGCATATCTCCTATTTATAGTTTAAGCAAGTGGCCGGCAGGGGTGATCCCATTTCAAACTGTGCTATACACATTAGAAAAACGGTTTTGTCTATACTATATTCATATCAGACTGCAATTTTTCTTTCATGTCAACTTAGCAAAATGGCTCCTGTCTAAATCTATGCCACATGCATCTGTGACCACAATATTTCTATTATACAACATGTCAAAGTGGAAGGGTTTAGAAACAAACACATGCCATACTACTCAGAATAGAACTGCTACCAGGGTCAAGCATTGAACAGGTCTTACCTCAAGGAGGCTGGTTTCAAGAACATAATATCTTTCTCTAGAGAACTTTCACTCTCCAAGAAAAAAGGTCATACATTCAGCATGTAAAGTACCTACTGAGAATGAAAAGTAAAACACACGCATTACATTTTAAATACAAATCTGAACTTGAAGGAATGAAATTCAGACACTTTCTGGAAATTAAGAACTATCAGATTGAAGCCAGAACACTGGTCACATGATACACCAATGAAGACAAAATCTGCAAGGGGGCCACCTTCTCCAGCCTTTTGATCCAATTGTGCTTGAAGATCTGGGGAGAACAACATAACCTAGAAGTGAACATGGATATCTTGTTTATGGAAACATTACCACCTTGAGGATATCTGTCTTTATCTTGGATTGGGGCTCAGACGGTGGTTGGCAAATGTTGAAGTCATAGAATGTGTTTATAGGGTGTCACAGAGGAGGGAATAGAAAGACCTTTGGCAAGAATCAACAGCTGAGAGATGGCCGAATGTGTGTTAACCTACAGAAGAAAACACCAGTTGTACCCTCTCTTACAGGACACCAAAGCGTCCTAGAACACAAACATGTAATGGTTTGTTATGTTATGTCACTGGGAATTTGGATACCACCATTTTTACCATTGGTATAATCTCAAAGCACTGTAAGTTGAACGCCCTCAGGGACCGCAGTCCAGGTCATTGTAGATAGTAGGATAGTTGCACGTGCTTTGGTGCACTCTGTATGTGTGCAGCCAGTGTGGTTTATGTGGTGTGTGGTTGGGTACTAATGCTATGCATGGTTCAGTGGTTGTATGAGATCTGTAGAATGTGTGCAGCATGACCGAGTTGGCCGCAGAATCTGCATTCTGACAGTGGAGCAGTTTGTGCAGGAGATTATGTGTGCAGCCGGGCCAATTTTGCTTGTGGAGTATAGCTGCTTTCTAAAGACTGTTGAGGTGTTCATGGTGCTGTATAGGTATGTGGACAGCTAGGCTGAATTGATTTAGGGGTATAGCTGCATTCTATTGATTGTTGATGTAGAGGAGAGAGTAAGCATATTGGTATGAGTCAGTATTTGTGCGGATTGTAGTGAGAGTCCTGTTCCTGATTTCCTTTCACCGCCTGCCACAGTGTCTGTATCTACCATTGTGCAGTTGCATCCAATTCTTTTCTATCAGAGGAGTAGGTTCTAGATTTGATGACTGGTTCTCAGTGAACCAAATGTTCTTGGGGAGCATCTACGGTAATCTCTGACTCCTGTTGGGTCTGCAATTGCTTATTGGATGACATCTATTGAGGGTGCAGTTATTGCCAGTAATGTTCTATCATACTTATGAGTAATCCTACAACATGATGGCAGGTACTCAGTATACTGGAAGGTCCAATAGGAAGCTGTGCTATTGTGCTGAGTCTAACTGACAATGTTACATGGAGCTGAGGTATCAGCATTCCTGTCTAGTGACTGGTTTGGATGTTGATAGCAGGTGACAGCACATGAGTGGCACTTGAAAGAGCTTGCCTTGACAGATTAATTTCCTGTTTACGACCATATTCCCTTGAGGTCAAATGGAGTCAGTCCATTTCAAGTGCTGGAGTAAAGTGCTAGTAGGCCCATTTTACATGTCCTGGGTATTTGTTAACAATGAGTCTATGGGCATTCACGTTGTAGTTTATGGTTTGAATAGTGGAATTGTAGCACATCATTGTCTTGCAATGTTGTGAGAGCTCAGTGTGCAAGCAGGGTCAAATGGTAAGTGCATAGCTGCAAGAGACAAGAGAGCAAGGGCAAGCCCAATAACTTCAGAGCATGGGTGATACTCAGTGTCAGGTAAAGGAGTTCAGGTCATTAATTCCCAGACAGATCAGGGTAAGCATCAGTTGATGAGAGAGCTGATAGCATAGCAGGTGGACGCCACTATCAGGCTCAATTGTAGTGTTTGAAAAAAAGTGGTAAAAAGCCCTGGGATAGCAGTTCTGCATAGGACAACGTAGCCTCCTAGAACACAAACATGTCTTGCAATGTTTAGGATGAGAAACACTGACAAACAAGATAGGAGTAAGAAAGCCTTGCACACCTGAAATCCCCTGCAGGGCATTGACCATTGTAATAACATTTAAAACTATGACAAACAGGCAGTATAATCATGGGCGTAGGACATGTGGGTATGGGGGGACAAATCCCCCCCACAATTTTAAGTGGGGGGATATAATGGCATATGTCCCCCCCAGAATCTCTAGTTGTACACAGACAGTACACTGCCACTGTCTGCTGTTGATGAACATAATACTTGGCTCAGCCAGGAATGGCTGCCTGTGCCAGGCACAGGGCCATCACGAGGGGGGTGCAGGAAGGGCAAACTGCCCCAGGCTCTGCACTTTGGCGGGAGGGTGCCTCGCAGCACATTCAACAACAGACCATCATTCCACACCTATAGAGGCCCAGGGAACGCTCTCTCATGGAGCTCTGGCAATGCTGAGCGAGCTTAGCCGCTATGGGACAGTGGCCCATCTTTTATCCCTGATAACTAGGGCTGTAGCAAGTCAAAGACGCTGAGAGCTTGTATACTGTGACTGAGGTGACACATAGCACACACAAAAACACACACACACATACACACACGTGCGCTGTGGGAGTAAGACCCGCAGGATGGCATAGATTTTAGTAATCAATTACGGGACATTTTCAGAAGGAAGAGCATCTCCTATTAAGCTAAAAACCAGAAAAAAGTACCTGCTGCTGGCCGTCCACACCATGCTCAGAATGAGTGCTGCCGACCTCCCAAAACACTAACAGGGTGGATGCACTCTTGCCAACCTTCCAAACCACTGTCAGGTTTAAGGCAAATTTCTCCTCTTATAAAGCACACTTGAAATGGGTAAAATATAAACTTCCATCTTCAAATGCACTATAACATGGGAAAATGATATGCTCTGCATGAAACCACAATAACACGGAAGAGTGATATGTACTGCATGAAACCACTACAAAGGAGCATTGATAAAGCTAAAAGATTTGGCTTTTGTGTAGATATGGGATAGGCATTTGGCATGTACTGCCTGAATGGTGATATTTGACCATGATACGACAACAGCTGCAAAATGGTGTGAACACCTGGGCAAATGGTACCAGTGCTAGGCAAACACCTTTGATACCTATAAACAAACCATCCAAAACTGTTGTCTTTGAGAATGCTTGTTTTTAATATGACTTCAGTGCAAAGAAGAGATGCAAGGACACACACACTACTTATAAATTAAGTGGCTGAAGGCACACTTGGTTAAGACATGTTCTATCACACCAGAATCACAATGAAACCTGCAATTATTATTTGTATTTCTATTATTATTATTAGGGTATTTATTGATCACAGACCGTGCTTTGGCAAGCAATAAATCACTTTAAATGTTTTAGGAGAAAGTACAAACTGAGGAAAGCAGAGATTCAACGGACCAGGGAGGGAAGAATGGAAGTGGGGGAGGTTAGGCAGTTTGGCAGCAATGGATATGCAAGCAAACGGGGAGGAAAAAGGAGGGAGAAGATACACCAGTCTCAGGATAGGTGCAGAGTTGAGCCAATAACTCTCAGAAGACTGCTTAGAAATAACACTGCAAGGCCCTCTACTGCACAAATGTTGGTGTTATTGTTTGATAGAAATTGCTCAAAGAGTTCTCATGAGGATATGTTTTGGTTGGGATGATGCAGGGAGTGGGTTGGTATGGTGATAGGGATTATTAGCAGTCAATAAACAAACAACACCCACAAGCTGTGTGATTCTCCTGATATCCTATATCTCTCCTATATGTAATCTAGTGTAACAGTTTTGGCTCGTAGGTGGCGCTTAGGCACCACCTAATAACCAAAACTAATAAGGGGTGCCTCCTACCATTCTGAAACAGAGGGATGAATCCACATATTGCATTAAGAAAATTGATATTGAAATTAGCTATAGCCTTCCACCTTTTCAGCAAATCTGAACATGTAAAATGTGCCTACTTCAAACCTCCCAGGCATCTCACCCTGTGATCCACTCTGAGAACAATCAAATATGGTACTGGCCTAAGAATAAATATATTGACAGCCAAATACCTCTGAAAGACTTATAGGGATGTTGCAGAGTCTGTCAGTGGTTAATCAGAGCCTGTTATAAGACTGGCAGTGTCTATCGCAACCCTGCTGACCTCTTACAGGAACAGACGCTATGAGAAATGCCCAGGGTTGGGGGAACCAGCTTGCCCCCACACTGGGCTCCACAGTGCAGAAACCTTCTCATGGCCATACTAATACCTATGGCTAACCTGAACCACATTGAATATAGGCAGGTCTAGTCAGTAGTAACATTTATGTGCATAGTCAGCCTGAAAATACTTTATTTTACTGGCTGGAAGTCCTTATATGGTAATAATGGCATATATTGGTGCAGCCTGTATGGACATACACGGGAACAACCAGCACAAATATATTTTTATATTAGCATACGTTGTGTGCAAAAACGGTATGACATGTGTTTGAAAATGTTCCTGTGCATGGTTGGTGACTTGCAACTATTGGGTTTTTCATGTGCTTCCGTACAAAACCAATTGCAAACATTTTCTGAGAGTGAGACACCCCTCTAACTTCCTTTGTTTAGTTTGGTCCACCTCACTGTGCTTTGTCAATCCCGTATCATTGATGCAAACATTAAAGCCTCTTCAGTTCAGAAATTCACCAGCCCCCACTTTACATCATATGTCTGTCACTGTTTATGATGTATGTTTTAATGTGCACACAGGGGTAGGATGCTCCTTAATGCTGGTATGACGCACCACATGACATCATACCATCCTATATATCTTTATGCAAATGATTCAAAAGTTAGTCTGGCATACACTTTTCTTCATTACCGAAATCTAACTTTGCTGTCGTTAATTTGCAGTTGTAATAATTACCCATAATTGGGTTCCTCCACCTAAACTCAAGTGGAGATTTCTCGTGTCGCCTGTTTGTGGTGGTGCAACCGCTGGCCCAGTGCAAACAATGGTAAGGGGGCCTCACTCATTTTTTCACCCGGACCTCACCAAACCTTGTGACAGCCCTGGCCGGGCAGTTGTTTGCAACTTCACTTGCATGCAAAGATAAAAGTTCTGCTCGTGGCGTGCCACAGCCCGAGCCACGTGCCTGCGCATATGACTCCAGGCAAGCCCGGGTGAGAAACAAGCTGCACGTGCCCCTGCGCAGTGCACTGCTGCGCAGACTCTGGAGTTCAGTCACAGTGCTGCTGACTACTGCTGTCGAAGCGAGCACGGAGCATGAGCGAGCAGGCTGACTGAGGAAGCGATGTCGCGTGCTGAGTCTCAGGCTGGGCAGGGACAGCCACATTCTATTTGCTTTTGCAGCAGCGACCAGAAAAATTCAAGTGGTTGCAGTCTCACTTGCTGCTTGCTGGCTAGGCTGTCTGGTGTGGGCAGAGGTAGCCCTGCAGCAGGGTTTCTGGTGTGCACAGAGGTATCCCAGCAGCAGGGGATCTGGTGTGGGTTGGCGTATGCCTGTAGCAGAGATTTGGGTGTGGGCAGAGGTCAGTGGTTGTTCATTGGCTAGGTGTACAAGTGTTTAGTTTGGATCCACCTTTAAAAATATGCTTTTTATTTCTTCCACATTCGCGTATGTGTCTCCTGATCTTCTCTGTTCCAGTTTTCGTCTATCCTGCCTCTTGTTCTCATGCCCCTCTGCTTATGGGTGGGGTGATGGGTCGGGTCGGTTGCCTGAAAGGAGAACAGTGGTACTCATACCGTAACCCACTCTGGCCCCATGACACATCAGGGATAAGGTCACGGTGACCCGGTAACCCTGCAGCTACCCTGAAATGCAAAAGGATAACTGCAGCACAGTGCAGGCATTAGGGGAGGTGTGGTATTCGGATGATTAATTAAAAGCTTAGCACTGTATCCTTGTGTGAGCTGCTATGTGTTAGTGGATACATCCACAAGGGTGAACATAGAATAACGATATATAAAGCTATTGTGATGATGAAAGTTTTGATTTTTTATGGTTTCGAACTAATTATCAAATCATGAGAACAGAAAGTAAATGTTTTTGTAAAAACGATCTTTATTATGAATAATATTCGCACAAATTGAACAATTGACCTTGAAAAAGTATCTTTTAAGCGAAGTTGAATTTGAAGCAAACTAGATTTGCCCTATGCTGGGCCCCAGTTTGTCCAATGTGGTTTTTCGTTGTACCATTTATTATTTTTTCATTTGTTAAGTGGAGGTAGCACTCCACTAACTGGGAGCACCTTGAATATAAACTTGACAATCACTGAAGCAAAATATTATTATAGGGAACTGTTTAACATTGAGTGTGCCTCTACATATCCATACATATACAATGTGAAAAACACATATTTCACATTGTTGCTACACCAACTTTGGAATACGCACTATCTTATGAAACATGTCATTTTCTAAAATGGGTTCTTTAACAACTAATAAAGCAGAAACCCTTGCATTCACTGAAGAAGAAGCATCGAAAATCTTAACATTTAATAAGAACACAGAACAAGAGCTCAGTCCAACAGCTAAACCAGAAGAATTGGTATACCAATTAGATATTCTAATCAGACGTGAAATAAGTCAGAGATTGCATGCAACAACCTTATCTCAGTATTATAAGGCCCAACGCATCCCCAGAGGATTACAAATTGATCTCGAGCCTACCTTATGTAAACAAAATCCGAAATATGTAAAAAGATGGAGACTCAGCTTGAACAAATGTTCATTAGATTTGATAATGCGTAAAGCGCTATATAAACATAATAAATACAAATAAATACAAATAATACTAACAATTGAGGAATTGTCGAAATCACTTACGTCAATAGAAGTTGATCTGGAAAGTACCAAAAAGTCTATAGCAAATTATTTGACCAAAGAAGAGTTAACATCATTATTGACAGAAATTGACACGAAATTGGAAAACTATCAAAGAGAAATTGAATCCAAAAAAATAAGGAAATTCAGGAGAGACACTCTAGACTATTAATTAGACATAGGGCCTCATCACGACTTCGGCGGTAACCCTTAAATCCGGCGGTAGCGCTATTACTTTTACTTACTATTACTTACTATTAATCAGGGCTTCGGCGGATTTCGCCCCAGCTCTGAGCTGGGGGGAAATCCGCCAAAAATTCGTGCTATTACGGCCGGTGGGAAATCCGCCGGCGGTATTAGCACGATGATTCCCCCTTGAGCCCAATGGGGAATGGGGCATTCCCGAATGGGCTCAGTGGGGAATGGGGACTTACATTACCGCCGAACTCGTGATACGCCGCTATTAGCACCGGGGAGTTCGGCAGTAGGGCTAATACCGCCCACGCTAATAGCGTTACTGTTACCGGCCAAGTCGTGATGAGGCTTATAGTTTACACTTGGAAGGAATTTTATCAACAGAAAGATCAACAAAGAGGAGGTAGATCATTTCCCAACAAAAATAAACAATCACTGAATACTAGACCATCATCATCGTATGCCTCAAGTAGCAAAATAGACACTCCAGAGGTTGCTACCGACTCGGGACAAGTTAACAGTGAGGTAAGAGAGAGTAACCAGACACCTAGTACATCGAAGTGTTTACCAGAAAAATCTACAGCAGTACACTCTTTTTTACACCCAATCTGACTCGACGAGGCAAAAAGAAAAAATCCCCTAAGGAAGGTGAACTACCCTCCAAAGAAAATCTAGTGGTAAACATCTTGAAATACAAACTGTCTAAATTTGAAATTCAGACATTACAGAAGGGGATATCTTTTGTACCACAATACAGTAGTACATTACTGAAAGAAAAAATTGCCTTCTTTAAACTAACTAGGAAAATGAAATTGAAACTTTTCTTTGATACCATTGAATCACCGGACAAGAGACATCAATCTGAATTTCTTGAGTTAAAACCTAAGAGCACCTTCACACCTCCTATTCAAAATGCAGCACTTGATGCTTTTCAGAAGCTTGTGCTAAAAGACATGAAAAAGATCAAATTTGGCAATAGATGAAGAGGTAATCTAACTCAGAGGGAAAAACAAGCACTAGACCGCTTATGGCAGAACCCGGAAATTATCTTAAAACCAGCTGACAAGGGCGGTGCCCTAGTAATAATGGACGCAAAAAATACAAAGCTGAAGTAATCAAACAACTAAGTGATCAAGACACATACTTGGACATTTTCCAAGATCAAACTGAACAAGTACGAGAAATCATATGGAAGACATTAGAAGAATCAGAAGTGGAAGAGATTATTTCACATAAAACCACGGCTTTTCTTACCAACATGCACCCGTTGACACCAGTCATCTATGTCTAACCAAAAATACATAAACATTTTATGGAACCTCCAGGACGTCCGATAATCACAGCGAACAACAGTTTACTGAAACCAATTTCACAGTACATAGATCAAATAACTCAACCTCTTGCACAAAACTGTACGACATACACAAAAGATATGAATCAATTGCTGAAAAAAACTTGGAGAAGTAACTTTCGATACAAATACAGATATTCTATTTTCTATGGACGTAACAAGTCTGTATACCAAAGATCACACACCAAGCAGGTCTTGAAGCTGTTGAATGGATGATATTGAATACAGAAGTACCGGTTAAAAGTGACCGTCTTTTCATTTTGAAACTCTTGACAATTGTACTCAATAACAATTTCTTCTCCTTTGAAGATAGATATTCTGTCCAAATATCAGGTACATCAATGGAGGCCATGATGGCCCTTAGTTATGCAAACATTTATATGTCATATTTGGAGGCGACACAAGTAATCAACAACCCAAGATGGAAAGACAGACTGAAATTCCTGACTTGATTTTTTGGCATTTGGAAAGGGGAAGAAAACGAGCTTCTAGAATTTTTAGATTTTATGAACAATTTAGCCCCATGCATGAAATTTACCTATAAACACAGCAGGACCACCATGGAGTTCTTAGATGTCTAGATATACCTGAAAAATAACAAACGGGAAACAACAATTTTCACAAAGGAAACAGACACAAACAGTCTCCTTCTGGCCACTAGCTTCCATCCAAGAAAGACAATATCAAGTATCCCACTATGTCAGTTTTTGAGGTACTGACGTATCATTTCAGAAGAAGGTGAATATAAATTGAAATCAAGTGAACTTAGAGATAAATTAATCAAAAGAGGATATGCCAATGAAACTTTGAACAAGCATGCAACAGCAGTGAAGAATATCTCAAGAGAAGAATCATTTATGCCCAAAGAGAAAAACACCAACACTGAATTGGTATATGTTACCAGCTACTCCCAACAAAGTAACACAATAAAGAAAATAGTCAAAAAGAATTGGGAAATATTATCCCAAGATTCGACATTAGCAAAACTGTTTATTTGTATTTAACAAAAGCAGATCATTGAAGGATCATTTGATCAAATCCGACTTTAGTCAAAGACATTGTCAAACAAAAGAAAAGTATAGGGGAACTATACCGTGTAACAACTGCAGTTCCTGCAATAATGTGATGAAAGGAAATTCCATTAACCATCCTCATACTGGACAAAAGATCTCTCTGAAACATACTTCCACTTGTGATACGAAGAACGTCATATATGGTATTAAATGCCTTTGTGGCTTATACTATGTTGGACTGACAAGCAGGAAAGCAAAAACCCGTTGGGCTGAACATAAATCAAATATTTAGAATCACACAACAAAATCTCCAGTAGCCCAACACTTTGAAGCTGCAAAACACTCTATTGCACAAATCCAGTTTGTCATCTTGGAGAACATCAAATTGCCAAAAAGAGGAGGCAATATCACCAAATTATTACAACAGAGAGAAATATTCTGGGTCTAGAAGCTCGACACAATGAATCCTGGAGGCAGGAATCTAGATTGGGACCTGAATTGCTATTTATAGTCATTCTCTGCTGATACAGATGGACTTGATTATGTGATTAATACGAATGTGATGAATTCTTTATGCACAGATTATTGTATGTTATGAATTAGGGTCTGTACCAGCATTAAGAAAACACATTGGTTATTGTTTCAACCTGAAAGAACAATTAAAGTTTGACCTAAATGTCTGACTTAAGCATCAAAAATGTAGAAATTGGAATTGATGTAGAGGCACCTCATGCAGTAATTGAGAAACTGAGGTATTATGAATATGCCAGATAAAACAAACAGCCAAACTATGTCAATATCAGCTGGTGATTGAATAATTAATAGCAGCTCTAAAAATCCTGCATTTGTAAGTTTCAAAAACGTCTGATTTTGCATAATTAATTATTTGTTCTTTAGTAATTAATTTTATGTGATTCAGTAGTGAACTGATTTAATCATATTTCTTGTATTTGAATTATCATATATATTGTTATTCTATGTTCACCCTTGTGGACGTATCCACTACAAATAGAAGCTAACACAAGGATACAGACCCATTTGGGTTCCTCCAACATGGCGCCCAAATCGGCACGCATTAGCATTGCATTAGTGAAATGTGCTACGTGCTCTCGTGGTTGCTTAGCGACATGCGACGCAGCACTACTACAACATCACAGCAATCAGCAGCTCGCGCCACGTAGATGTATGAATCTCTGCACCCATAAGGTAAGCATTGCCATAACATCTCACCGTGATCTTAGCAGATTGATTTGTTAATGGAGATAACATAAAGTTTAAACAAACATCCCTATAACCGTAGGTTTACAGAGAGGGCGAAAGTGAAAACGAAAGCCATTACGTGTATATCTGCAGTCTCCCAGAACTACGAGTGCTATGGCAGCACTGTAGCAAATGCTCAAGTCTTGAACTCCTATAAGGTAGGAACCTTATATAGAAAAACATACTGTGAATATAATATATCAGCAGTAATATGTAAATGAAATCAACGCGCACTCTAAATGACCGCTATATTTACTTTCTAGGATCATTCCAATATCGATGTAAGCATCGTAATATTACAGAGGCATTTAGTGTGCAAGTCTACAACTCACCTAATGTGAGATGCATTTCCCTAAACTTAGTGACTGCATGAGTATATCACATAAATATGGTAATGTGCTGTGGGACCCAGCGCTTGAGATAGCGCCTGTTCCCTCTGCACATCAACGCTCACCCTAATTAAGGTCACTAATTAGTGATAACAGATTTTATCCTTATTCCACAGCATTCTTACTGAACCTGACCCTTATGGGCAGCAAGCTTTTCTTGAGAGTGGAAACCAACTCTAAGGTTAGTTGATTTGAATTGAATGTTAGAAATGTTCTTCATTAAAAGGAGTTTTAGTTAAATATTCGAGACAAATAAATGTATGTCTTACAGATAATATCAAGTCAATCCAATTCTCTAAAAATCTGAAGAAGGGCATAATTAGCCCGAAACGCCTAGTTTAAAGATAGGAGTTCACACTGGGAAACCTATCAAGATTATTGGATCTCGTCTAAAATACAGTTTGAAACATATGCTAACAATATGTGAACTAAGATCTGTATTGTGAAATCACATATGTGCAAAAGTATAAAGCTATTTATTTCGATTTTTTATGGTTTTGAACTAATTATCAAATCATGACAACAGAAAATAAATGTTTTTGTAAAAAAAGGTCTTTATTTTGAATTATATTCGCACAAATTGAACAATTGACTTTGAAAAAGTATCTTTTAAGCGAAGTTGAATTTGAAGCAAACTAGATTTGCCCTATGCTGTGCCCCAGTTTGTCCAACGTGGTTTTTCGTTGTACCATTTATTATTGTTTCATTAGTTAAGTGGAGGTAGCTCTGCACTAACTGGAGCACCTTCAATATAAACTTGACAATCACTGAAGCAAAATATTATTATAGGGAACAGGTTAACACTGAGTGTGCCTCTCCATATCCATGCACTAAACCATTCCTTGCCTAAATGGAAGATTCTAGGAGTGCCCTCCCAATGTAACCTACATCCAGTCCAGATTGAGCCAATCCTTAGAACGCTGGCATTCCTCTGCTTTTGGGGTTCAGCATGTGCTGGGTGTGTCACCTCTTCTAAAAGAATATGTGTTTGCTTGAAAGCAATAGTTCATTAATTACACGCTCCTATTTCCTGTAATGACATCAAGCAGCTTCGGGTGCTTTCATTGTAGCCTCTTTCACAAGCACAGTTTTCACCTGAGTGATTTGCTGTGGGGAAGTCGCCTCTGGGGGCTACATAGGTAGGTTCTCATGCTGTGTAACATTCACTCTCTGTGGATTACGCTGCATTCCTGTTGAGGCTCTCCCTTTGTCTTCCTATATTACCTCTCACAGTTTTGGGTGTTCATGCAGACTGGACTAAACAAGGCAGGACAGATCGGCCCACCCATCCCCCTGCCCAATGTGCTCTGGCTCTCTCTGCCAGATTCTCTTCCACCATTCGAATTTGCTTGTAAATATTAAAGCAGATAGTGGGGTGACCGTGCATTTTAAGTGGTCGTTAATCTGCTACGTCACACAAAAGTATAGTACAGTGTATGTTTCTTTACCTTGATTCGAGCTTCAGCTTCCTTCCTGTATGTGGTCATGGCTCTCCTCGGTCGGTGACTGCAATATACTTTATCCAATGTGCAATTCACATATGCTCTGCTTAAAAACAAACTGCTGTTGCAAACGTGATTAACCTTTGGCACTCAAAACACCTGTGTTTCTGCTTTGGGTATTATCATCTTAAAACTCTCATTTTTTAATGACATGAAGCAACTTCGGGTGCACTCATTTTAGCCTCTTTCACAAGCACAGTTTTCACTTGAGTGACTTGCTGTGGGGGAAGTCGCCACATGAAAACCTACCTTTGTAGCCCCCAGAGGCGACTTCCCCACAGCAAGTCACTCAAGTGAAAACTGTGCTTGTGAAAGAGGCTACAATGAGTGCACCCGAAGCTGCTTCATGTCATTACAGGAAATAGGAGTGTGTAGAACTATTGCTTTCAAGCAAACACATATTCTTTCAGAAGAGTTGGTACACCCAGCACATGCTGAACCCCAAAGCAGAGGAATGCCAAAATGCTAAGGATTGGCTCAGTCTAAACTGAATGTAGGTAGTATTGCGAGGGCACTCCTAGAATCTTTAGTGCCACTGTCAGGGATTTTTCCACAGAGCAATTCTTTACTACTGTCGAGAAAGTGTGGCATAGCCTGGGAAAGCTTACGTGCTACAGTGAAACATTGTCCTGTGTAGCCGTTATGCTTTGGATTAAGGGTGTCAGTTCTGCCAGGTTGCAGAACACACGTGCCTCTGTTCACTTTCCCCATTTAAGATACTTAAAAATAGTTTCTAGTCCTAAAATGTATTCTTTTCAACATCCCTCCAGCTAGAAGTTCCCTTCCACTAATTTGCCTTGATTTCAAATGTAGGTAACCTCCAACTCTCTCCCAAATTTCCACCATTGGTGATTCTAATTGTTGACCATTAATGATCATTGGCGGTTCTGAGCCTTCGAAGTCGGGAGATTTTATAGGCCCCCTTTATGCATGCACATGAGTTAGGGGCTGGTGGCAGCCTTTTGACAGGTGGTGCATGTGCACACCAAAGAATTTAAGGGGTGCAAACCAGTGGGCTGCTGTGAGATTACCGGCTGGCCTCTTTACCTTGACAGTTTCACCGGTGTTGAAAAGACACACAGAGCACCTCTTAAGCCAGTGGCCAGTGATAAGCTTTTCAGTAATCATCCGAATACCACACCTCCCTTAATGCCCGCACTGTGCTGCAGTTCCCCTATTGCATTTCAGGGTAGCTGCAGGGTGACCGGGTCACCGTGACCTTATCCCTGATGTGGCATGGGGCCAGAGTGGGTTACAGTACGAGTACGACTGTTGTCCTTTCAGGCAGCCAACCCGACCCATCACCCCACCCATAAGCAGAGTGTAAGTGATTTCAATCCGGCACGCACCCAAGTCACGCCGAGCAGGCAGTGTGCAATTGAAACCCTTATTTATTTTTATCGATAAGTCCAATATTCTGAACGATATACCACTTGTATCACACCCTTCTCCTGAGACCTCCCGGTCACACTGAACCTGGAATCAGGCTAGTTTGCAAAAGTAAATATTTATTTAGGTATTTAAAATTTGATCACAATATATTTTAATAGGTAAACCACAATCACCAATGGGGTGACAGAACACTGAATGATATCTTTAATACACTATGAATCAAGCAATGAGCACAAAAACAAATGCAGCACAGAAAAGAATACTTTTGAATAGGCATAGAACAGATGGCACTATGGTTAGGAGTTTCCCTTACAAAACCCCTCAACCCCCCAATAGGCAATGTGGAGGGATGGGAGAAGAGAGCAGGTATTCAGGAATAGCGCAAATCAAACAGAGTATCAGTCCCACCTCCCCCCTTCAAACACAAGAGAAAAACGGAATTGACTTTGCATCTGTCAGAATGGCTTTGAAATTGTCTTTGGAATTGACTGAGCAAAAACACCAAATGTGGTAAAAAATACTAAAATTGTTATAAATTCCTATGGGAGCCGCTTTGAACAGTTGCAAACAATCACAAGCAATGATTTAGTGAAAAGAAAACATTTGAAATCTCAAAGTCCAGTGGGAAATAAATTACAGCTATTTCACACGTGTAAAATTTCTCATAATGTAATAGTTTTGGGTTCTATGGATAGCCTAGGCTGTTAGGTACAAGTAGGAGTTCACATTTTGTTTCTATCAGAAAAACTGAGGGAGTTATAGAGGTTATAGTGAGAGTCATTTTTGCAAAATAGGCGCGAGAATGGAAAATAGAAATGCACTTTTGAAAATGACAGATGGGTTGATTATAATAGATTATGACTATGAAAAAGCGAATGCCACAGATGGATTCTACAGTCACGTGATCAGCATAACCTGCCTGTTGTGGATACTCTACTTCTTCAGATGAGAAAAGAGTCAGTGCAAAGATAGTTCTAGCAACACTATGGTTCTGAATACAGATAGGATGGGTTGAGATTGGAATAAGACAATGCAAATATAATATGGATCACAGTTCTTCCTATTAAAACTCACAGGATAAGTTGTTAAATTAGACCGTCAGTTCTGGTCATGGATTGGGTCTGGTCTAGGAAGAATAGCACATCAGGCACGGTACTGGATCAGCTATGCCGTTCACTGGATTTGCACAGAATCTGTCCTTCTTATTTTTGAATATTTCAATCAGCTGGATAGCGAGTTCCTCAGGCAAACCTAGTGGTAGCAAGCCAGAGAATTTCAGAATCTTAGTTCAAAAGGCCTTCTCATCCCACAGCGCTTCACTGGGGGGGTTGGGAATAGGTTTGAAGATTAGGCTTTGCAGAAAGTCAATAGTTCTCTACTGCTTGCAAGAGTCTTGGCATCTGGATCTGGAAGGATGTTAAAGCTGGATGTAGAATTCTGGATAAGCTTGCCCCTGTGAGCTGGGATTGTATCAAAACTTCATCTCCACCTTGCATTTGAGTGATTGGATCAAGGCCGGATGATGTCACATTTTATGGTTTGCTTTCCAGTCCTCAGAGACCTCCCTTTAGCTACTGGTCTCAAAATCGGATTTTATACTAACTACACATTTCTACATTGGTCACTTTTACACAAATCACACACAATGATTCCATATTTTATGTAGCACCTATTCCTCAAAATCCTGCAGCTGTAGGATCTTGTTTCAACTTTCTACAGAATTTTGTCCTTTTTGCTATGAACACAATTTCCAAACGTTATGCAAATTTCCACAAATGTGTGTGTTTAACATAGGGATGTGTGTGTAAATTTTCACAATTCTAGGATTAATACATTTCACATAAAACCACATAAATTTCCATTCCTGTCCAGAACATGTTACACGGTTCTGCCACATCTTAAAATGTGCAGCCAAAAATTAGACTAACAGACATGTCCTTGGTATATTTTTCACCATTTTGAATCACAAGTTATGAGTCTTTAAAAAAATGTTTTTTGTTCATGCTTAACAGCAAATGGTATGCCCCTTTTTCTCTCCCTGGATTCCAGGAGCCTCCCCCTCCTTGTTTGTTCCTTCCAGGAGCCATTTACGACCCTCTCACTCCTCCATTTCCTGGGCTGAAGGGCCTGCTATTGTTCATTCTCTTTCTGTAGACAAGACCCACAATGATCATCTCCCTGTGAGTTTCAGCTGAGAGGATATCCCTCCCCCTGGGAGAAACCTGTTTGTCCATTCCAATGGATTGCAGCTCTGCCAAGCTAATGTATTCTTAATTAAAAGTCCAGGAAAAACCAAACTTGTCACATCAAACATAAATACATTACTTTCTTAGCTTTCCTCTGAGGGATAAAAGCAACTGAGATCTGTATTCTTTTTAGCCACAATCCTTTTTTCAGACTTTTTAGTTTAGATCACTTTGAAGTTTCATCAGTAACTCATCTGACAGCTGTCATTCAGATAGCTCAAGGTACTGCACCCAGATTTTGACAGGGGCTGACAACCCATTTTTTCTGAAGAAATGTTTTGCTCTTCACATTAGGACTTTGCATGTTTGCAATGCTTCATTAGATTACATGAACTTTAGCACCAAGTAAGATTTTGAATGCTGAGAAGTGTTGTTTTATAGGCATTTTGTTGTTTTTAGCACAAAGCAAATGTCATTTATAGGCACCTTTTGAAGTTTCATTTGAAAAGCGCTGCTTCTTTCTCTGCCCTTTGTTGGCTGGTCACAGAGCCCACTGGCACATTTTCTGCAATGTGTGCTCTATTCCACCACACATGCACCATGGGTGGCAGCTTGTGCATCCCTCTTTTTGTGTGTTAAGCACACGGATTGTGTAGGTTTTTGTAGGTTTTTGGCGTGCACAAGAGTTTTGCTGCCATTGTTGCAGTTCCTTGCACCATACTATCAGAGTGATGCCGCATAGCATAGCGGAGTGGGTGAATACATCCCACAAGAGGAGCGTGAGAACAAGAGGCAGGATAGAAGAAAACTGGGAGAGAGAAGCCCGGGAGAGACATATGCAAATGTGGAAGAAATAAAAAGCAGTTTCTATATTTTTAAAGGTGGATCCAAATTAAACACTTGCCCACCTATCCAATCAACAACCACTGACCTCTGCCCACACCCAAATCCCTGCTACAGGCATACGCCAACCCACACCAGACCCCCTGCTGCAGGAATACCTCTGTTGACACCAGAAACCCTGCTGCCGGGCAACCTCCGCCCACACCAGACAGCCCAGCAAGCAAGCAGCAAGTGAGACTGCAACCACTTGAATTGTGCTGGTTACTGCTGCAAAAGCAAATAGGATGTGGCTGTCCCTGCCCAGCCTGAGACTCAGCACGCGGCATCGCTGCTGCAGTCAGTCTGCTCGCTCATGCTCCGTGCTTGCTTCGACAGCAATAGTCAGCAGCACTGTGACTGGACTCCAGAGGCTACACAGCAGTGCACTGAGCAGGGGCACGTGCAGTTTGTTTCTCACCCGGGCTTGCCTGGAGTCACATGTGCAGACACGTGGCTTGGGCTGTGGCATGCCACAAGCAGAACTTTCATCTTTGCATGCAAGTGAAGTTGCAAACACTGCCTGGCCAGGGCTGTCACAAGGTGTGGTGAGGCCCGGGGTAAAAAATTGGGTGAGGATCCCTTACCATTTTTTGCAGAAATCTCCCCTTGATTTTATGTGGAGGAACCCAAATATGGGTAATTATTACAATTGCAAATCAACTACAGCAAAGTTAGATTTCTGTACTGAAGAAATGTTTATGCCAGACTAACTTTTGAATCATATGCATAAAAATATATAGGATGGTATGACATCATGTGGTGCATCATAACAGCATTAAGGAGCATCCTGCCCCTGTGTGCACATTAAAACATACATCATAAACAGTGACAGATAGATGATGTAAAGTGGGGGCTGGTGAATTTCTGAACTGAAGAGGCTTAAATGTTTGCATCAATTATGTGCGATCGACAAAGCACAGTGAGGTGGACCAAACCAAACAAAGGAAGTTTGAGGGGTGTCTCAGCCCCAGAAAATGTTTGAAACATTGGGTTAAAATTATGCATTTTAGGGCACTTTCTTCGCAAAATTGGGTAGAAATCCATACAGTTTGCAATTGGTTTTGTACGGAAGCACATGAAAAACCCAATAGTTGCAAGTCACCAACCATGCACAGGAACATTGTCCAACACATGTCATACCGTTTTTGCACACAATGTATGCTAATATAAAATATGTTTGTGCTGGTTGTTCCCGTGTATGTCCATACAGGCTGCACCAATACATGCCATTATTACCATATAAGGACTCCCAGCCAGTAAAAGAAAGTATGTTCAAACTGACTATGCACCATGAATGTTATTACTGACTAGACCTGCCTATATTCAATGTGGTTCAGTTTAGCCAAGTAGTATATTTGCTTTACAATTGATGCATGGTCCTGTAGATCAAGGGCAAAGCAAAACAAGCATTGGCAATGCTAACAGTTTTGGGGTTTGTGTAGGCACGGGAAAGGCACTGCTCTATTGGTATTATTTGGCCATTGATGGTAGCAAGTGGAAAATGATTTGAGTACCTGAGCATCTAATAGCAGTGCCTTGCAAATGCCTAATACTTATGCACAAGCCAAAACTGTTGGCTTTGCCAATGCTTGCTTTTAACAGGACTTCAGTGAAAGACACCTGGTGCTTTAAAATTAAATGGCTGAAGGCAGACCTGGTCAAGAACTGTTTATTACAGCAGTGGCCTGTTTACAACTTGAATTAGTCATTATCTCTCATAAGATCATTTGAGAAACCACTCACAGACACTTTGAGGGCAAAGTTTGATGGTAAGGCTTGATTGAAGGTAGCTCAAAGAGTTCCATTGAGGAGGTGTTTTTGGTGGGGGTAGGCAAGAACTGGGTGGGAATTGCCATAGATATTAGTATGGCCATGGGACGTTTTCTGCATTGTGGAGCCCAGTGTGGGGGAAAGCTGGTTCCCCCACCGCTGGACACATTAGGGCATTTCTCAAAGGGTCTGTTTCTCTAAGAGGTCAGCAGGGCTGGGCTAGACGCTGCCAGCCTTATAACAGGCTCTGATTAACCACTGACAGACTCTGCAACAGCCCTATAAGACTTTCAGAAGTATTGGGCTGTCAATATATTTATTCGTAGGCCAGTACATATTTGATTGTTCTCAGAGAGGATCACAGGGTGAGATGCCTGGGAGGTTTGAAGTAGGCACATTTTACATGTTCAGATTTGCTGAAAAGGTGGAAGGCTATAGCTAATTCCAATATAAATGTTCTTAATGCAATATGTGGATTCTTCCCTCTGTTTTAGAGTTGCAGGAGGCACCCCTTATTAGTTTTGGTTATTAGGTGATGCCTAAGTGTCACCTATGAGCCAAAACTATTAAACTGGATTACATATAAGAGAGATATAGGATATCAGGAAAGGCACACAGCTTGTGGGTGTTGTTTGTTTGTTGACTCACCCATTGACTAAACCATGCTAATAATCTAATAATCTAATGCTAATAATCCCTATCGCCATACCAACCCACTCCCTGCATCTTCCCAACCAAAACATATCCTCATGGGAACTCTTTGAGCAATCTCTATAAAACAGTGACACCAAACTTTGTGCAGTAGAGGGCCTTACAGTGTTATTTCTAAGCAGTCTTCTGAGAGTTATTGGCTCAACTCCGCACCTATCCCTACTTTTTCCTCCCCTGTTTGCTTGCATAGCCATTGCTGCCAAACTGCCTAACCTCCCCCACCCCCATTCTTCGCTCCCCGGTCCGTTGAATCTCTGCTTTTCTCAGTGTCTACTTTCTCCTAAGACATGCAAAGCGATTTGTTGCTTTGATCAATACATACCCTAATAATAATAATAGAAATACAAATAATAATTGCAGCTTAATATTTGCAGCTTTAATTGTGCTACTGGTGTAATAGAACATCTCTTAAACAAGTGTGCCTTCAGCTACCTAATTTATAAGCAGTATGTGTGTGCCCGGGTATTCACACCATTTGGCAGCCGTTATCGTATCATGGTCAAGTATCACCATTCAGGCAGTACATACCAAATGCCTATCCCATATCTACACAAAAGCCAAATCTTTTAGCTTTATCAATGCTCGTTTGTAGTGGTTTCCTGCAGTACATATCACTCTTCCGTGTTATTGTGGGTTCATGAGAGCATATACATTTTCCATGTTATAATACATTTGAAGATGGAAAGTTTATATTTTATCCATTTCAAGTGTGCTTTATAAGAGGAGAAATGCGCCTTAAACCTGAGTGTGGTTTGGAAGGTTGGCAAGAGTGCATCCCACCCTGTTAAAGTTTTGGAAGGTCGGCAACACTCATTCTGAGCGTCGTGTGGAGGGCCAGCAGCAGGTATGTTTTTTCTGGTTCTTTAGCTTAATATGAGATGCTGTTCCTTCTGAAAATGATGTTCCGTAATCAATTAGTAAAATCTACGCCGTCCTGCGGGTCTAACTCCCACAGCGGGCGTGTGTGTATGTGTGTGTGTTTTTGTGTGTGTTATGTGTCACCTCAGTCACAGTATACAAGCTCTCAGAGCCTTTGACTTGCTACTGCTAAAGTTATCAGGGATATAAAGCAATCATGCCAAAAGATGGGCCACTGTTCCAAAGCGGCTAAGCTCGCTCAGCATTGCCAGAGCTCCATGAGACCGCGTTCCCTGGGCCTCTATAGACGTGGAATGACGGCCTGTTGTTGAATGTGCTGCGAGGCACCCCCCAAAGGTGCGAAGCCTGGGGCAGTTTGCCCTTCCTGCACCCCCCTCGTGATGGCCCTGTTCCCGGCACTGGCAGCCATTCCTGGCTGAGCCAAGAATTATGTTCAGCAACAGCAAACAGTGGCAGTGCACTGTCTGTGCACAAAAAGAGATTCTGGGGGGACATATGCCATTAAATCCCCTCCCCCCACTTAAAATTTTGGGGGGATTTGTCCCCCATTTTCCCCCCATGTCCTACGCCAATGCCCACTCCACATCTGGCTTGTATCAGTAGACCAACAGTGGTTCATGGGTGTGCACGGGGGCAGGGTGGCCTCTCATCTGGACGGTACCGTGGGTTCCCGGGATTCAGAGCAGCATCCAAGCCGAGCAGGAAGCGCTGCACACCCGAAGGCCCACCCTAAGGGCAACTTCTGCTACAGCCCCCCACTGCTCTTTCAGCCCCCTACCCATCTTTGTCAACACAGCTCCTTCACCCACAGCCCAGGCTCCCAGCACAGGGTTAGAGCCCTGCTGTGAGAGTGAATGCCTTTGAGCTGAGCCAAGGAGGATGTGCTGAGGGAAGACGCCCTAAAAATCCCAGCACTTGTTTAACTCCCAATTTGTCCTTCCGATGAAGGAGTGAGTGGATGGGGGGTCCAGGGAAGGAGAAGCGCGGGGTCTCTTTGCTCTGCCATTGCCCTCATTGGTTACAGAGAAGCCAGAGGCCCTGGCCCAGCTGGCAGGATGCCCACTGGGCCTGCTGAGTTTGACGGGTGAGGCCGGGCTGTGCCTGAGTAGGAGAGCAGCGTCCGCAGCACAGATGAGCTCAGGGCAGTGGAGATGCTGTTAGGGGTGGTGCTTTTTGTTGCTGCCAAGTTCCCCCATATCATGTATGACCCCCTTCAGCCAGTTCAGTTTCTTGGACAACTTCTGTTCCTTCATTGGACCAAAATTGTAATGCCCCAGAATGACGGGAACATGGTCTGACAATCCTGAACTGGTAAATGTTGACACGCATGCCATGGTGCCACATGGGAGCTATGGTGCTAGTGTTGCCAGAGGTAGAGGTGAAAGTGCTGGTGCTGTTGGAGTTGGATGGGTAAAAATACCCAATAAGGTGAAATCTATAATAGCCTGGGCTCTTTCTGATGCCCCTTGGTGTGAGTTAGGTCATATGTTGGTGGAAAGGGCAGGAAAGAGTAGGAAGAGCCCACATGCATATGCCCACAGTCTATGATGTCCTGTATTACTTGGTGACCCCTGTCTTTCGTATTGAGCAGGTACTGCCTAGAAGCGGAACCTGCGATGCCATCCTTAGTCTGGTCTGCAGAGCCACAGGAGAATACCAAAGCCAGCACTCGAGGTATGTGCCTAAACAATCTATCCCAGAAGGTGCACAATGCTTATCCATCACCCATGAATTGGCACACATACAGAGCACACTCTTTAGGTGCTATTTGGGAAGGAAGGACCATCTGTGGGAATCACCAACGAGAGAGAGGAAGCACAGACTGTACTCACTCCTTTTGTAGGCTGTACCCCCATCCAAAGGGTACTGGTGCCTCTGCGCTGACGAGTGAAAGCTCTGACATTCTATTTTGAAACCAGCTGCACTCGGGAGCTCCATTTAATTTACTAATGAGGCGCAATTCCAAGAGCCACAAATGGTAGGTAGAGTGTGTGCTTCGCAGGAGCAGATGAGGTTTAGTCAATCCAGTGCAAATACAATTGTTGTATGTTCTAGTTTGCATCATACTTTTTATTGTATTTGTCATTTATATTGCACCCTTTCCCCATTTGTATGGCCTCAATTGGCGTGATTGGAAAGCCTTTGATGACTGCCGTCCATGTGTAGGAAGGTTCTAAGAGTTTAAATTAAAAGATATATGTGTGCATTTTGCCGGGTTTGGACTTAGGTGGGCTGGCTAGGTTTCTAGTAAGCAGCATGGAGGACAGACACATGGGTGGTTGCTGTTGGTGGTTTAGGATAGGGTGCTAGTGTTGAAGATTCGATGAGTGCCCAGCTAGACCGATTTTTAATTTTATTTTTTAGGCTGTCACTGCACACTCACGGCAGAGTTGTTGAGGTAAGTCAGACGTTTCAGTGTGGACGGATGTGTGAGCTGCTAGAACAGAATAGCCTAGCCATAGCTGCATTCTAAGGTGCAGGGATGGGTGGCTGTGCCTGAGGCCTGTGTCCACAGATGTGGTGTCCACAGATGTGGTGTAAGTTATACATACAATAGGCCTGGATGGAGTTCGACTGCAATTGCAGATATTAATCCTGGACCATTCCCTGAATGACATCTGTCACCTGTGTTTGTGAAGAATGAGGAGGTCATAAGATAAAGATGACAGGGAACCTCTGCTTGCCTTAGGTTTGCACAGAGATTCCTTTTGTTGGAGACTCCCACAAGTGGCAGGAGACTTGATTGGCAGGTCTGCTGTCAGCAGAAGGTAAATCGTGGCAAAACTGGGCGTTCTCTTCTGGAATCAACTCCTTTATTCTCTTTGGGCAGAAGCTGAGTTTAAAGGCTGTAAAAATAATTTTAAAACCTTTTTGTTCTGGGCATACATTGCACTCAGTGACTCTCACTATATTGGTTGTTCATACACTGTTTTGCATTCCAGCAGCAACAGTTTGTCACTGGCCACTATAAAAACTGATATTAATGCTACATGTGGTGATCCATTTGTGTGTGAAATGTATATCATATTATGGTGATATAACCATATGTTTCTTAGTGTACTGGAACAATGCTGTGGCGTGGTCAAACCACATCACTTCCTGCGATGTCATCTGAGGTCAAGGGTCGTGTGATGCCACTTCTGCTACCCCTGGCAGTATGGTGAAATGACATCCGTGTCTGTGTATCTCTCTTTCTCACTGTATCACTCTCACTATCTCTCTCGCTCGCTCATAGTTGTCACTTTTTTTCCCCAATTCCATCGTTTGGATTCTAGACCAAACTTCGGTTCGTGATAACATCCTTATGTATATCTATCTACACTATTTTCTCTGCAACATTATACCGATATGTGTCAATCTGCAGCTTAATGCTCCATGTGCTTGAGGTAGATCTTTTCAGAGCCGGACCCTCGATATATTTATTTTAAAAAAATGTCTTTTTCAATGTTAGTGCCAAGATGAGCATGCATTGCTTTCCCCTCTTTTCTTTGAAAATGTATTTTTATGAAGCACATTCTGGCACGCATGAGCCATTCTTGTTGCTCCGAACTAAAGAATGCTGCGCCTTGGCACATCCCTTCATGGTTAGCTGTATTCTCCCTGCAGCATAGCTGACGTCATCACTGCATTATAGCTTGGCTCGTCTCTTTGTTATGCGATTTCGGCAAGGTAGCCTGATACACAATGTAAAATACAACAATTAACAAGTGTATAGAATTAGATATAAGAGTAGCACATATTTTAATTAGTAGAACTAATAATTTTACTTATGAAAAGTATGCACTAGTCTTGAAAAATGTTTTAGGAACGTTTTTGTGCAGTGGGCTCAGAGTATCTCTTTTATTTTATCTCATCTTGCGCATTCTCCCCTCATCTCATTTTTATCTTGAAAAGAAATATATTTTTGCTCATGTTTTGATGAATATATTATGGCTTACTTTGATCAAAAATAGCTTCCAAAGAACTTTCTTTGAAGTTTTCTCAAAGCCATCACATCTAACCATCTGCATGCACAATGCATATTGACCGGCTTTTTAAAGGGCCACAAAGGTACCATTCAGTGTTCTCAAAAATATGTCAATCATAAACGCAAACTATCTGCCGACAAGATTATCATTCGATTTCCTGAATAACTTCACAATATTTTCATTCCTTTAACTGAGGCTTTATATTCACCGAGATACCTCTCATCCTGCTCAGGAGGAAGGCATGGATATTTTCTCTCCACAAAAGCAAATGATAGACTTTTCTGTCAATGGTAGCATCCAATCAGCTGATTGGTTTATCGAGATATGTTTCTTCTTTTGTATAGATGAGCTCCTATTCGTGAAGTTAGATAGACAGGGATAGTTAAAAAAATGTGAAGGTCATTGGAGTACTCCAATGTTTAATTAGCTGAAAATGTTGAACACGTGCCTCAGTACTGCATTCACTTAAATCACTTAAAGCTACAACTGAATGTATTGTATCATGAACACAGAGGAGTCTAATGCATTATGTCAAGTTAGAACTAATGAATTTATGATTTTTTGTATGCATTGCTTTGTGACGAAATGACAACTGTTCTGCAGTAGTACAAGGACGAGTAGTGGCTAAAACGTCTACTCAGACCCATACAACTACTAAAGTCCCAGGGATCCCAATCTTTAAGGTAAAAGAGACACAACCCAGTGGGTATATCTCCTTCACCCATTGTGGTAATGTGGGCCAAGGGCAGGGTATACTCTCAGGTTGGGTTTGAAGTGATAACAATGGCAACATAAACAGCAACAGTACAAGGACTCAAAAATACAAGAATGTCCAATCACGGTTCTGTAAAGACATATACTTCAATTAGGCAATCAAATATGCAACTAGCTAACTGGAAAAGACAAGCGAAAACCCAGCCCAGTAAGAAAACACAGAACATGTAGAACTGGCATAGAATGGCACTCTAGGCATTTGAGCGGGGGTGGTCAGGCAAGCAATTACAGCAATTCAGCTGTGCAAACGATATGTCTTTCAAGAACAAAGATTGTAAAAGGGGCTTGAAAGTCACTATGGTTCCAAATGTGGATCAGCGGGGCAGGGCCTCCTGCCAGTACCGTGTTCTTGGTCTTAGGTGGTTTGGTAGCATCATACTGGGCTTCCTGGGGCTTTCCTTGCGTTCGAACCGGGTTAGAGATGTATCGAGTCATGTTGAACTAGCAGTGAGTCAGTGGCTAGTTGGATTTAAAACAGTCCTCTGTGCGGTTCCAGCATGAGACAATGCAGTTGTAAGATCCCTGCAGGCCCAGATTGGCAGTTGAGTTGGTTTGAGACAATGTTACTGCTGGGTCAATTTGGCCCTTTACATGATGGCTTCCAGTGGTGTGAGTCAGTGCTTGAGTCTGGTTGAGATGAGGTTCTGTTGGTTTGATGCAGCGCTCAAAGATGCAGTGACTCGAAGGCAGTGGTGAGCCTGTTTGTGAGACTAGGCGACAATAAGTGCTACTGGTGCGTAGCAGCATTGAGTCAGTTCAAATATTCGGGCAATTAGTTTGAAGATGCAAAGAGCGCCAAAAGGAGCACCAGTCCAGGTATGGGAACATTTCTAAGCAGATATTTAATATAGGTTTGTGCATTTGGCCGAGATTACGATTTCGGAGGGCTGGCAAGGCTACAATAAGCAGAACTCTACTTTTACTTGGCTAGACCAAATTTGTCATAGGTTGATGCTGTATTCTAATGGCAGACGTTTTGAGGCAAGTGTGGTATCTCAGTGCGAAGTTTATGTGACCAGCTACACCAAATGTGTCATAGGCACAGCTCCAATCTAGAATGCATGGGTGAAAAGCCATGCATGCAGCAGATGTCCACCGAAGTGGTGCATTTATACACACCTTAGAGCTTATATTCATTGTCACTGTGTCCGATTAACTGGGACTATGGCTAGGCCACCCTTAAGTCTACCAGGCGATAGCCTGGTTGTCCTAGCACATCTTCTAGGTGGGACAGGCATTCTCTGAGTGCAATTGACAATTCATTAAATAGACGTTGCTACTACATGTCTTCCATGTTCCACAGATGCTAACCAAGGTAGTCTAATAATGGCAATATCAAGGATACCTGTGTGTAACTACTGTGCATTCCAGTGTGCTTACATTATACAGTTGTAAGTGTAAAGGGGGTTCCTAACAAATGTTGTAGAGCATAATGGGCAAGCTGAAACTGTGTAGGCATAGTGCTTAAAGTACACTACATGTGTTATCCTGCATGTGCTTTCCTCTAGTTGCAGTGCCAGGCCACTCACATATCCAGGCCCAGCCCTATGACTTGTCCCTGCAGGAATTGGATGCAGGCTAATATCAATTTATAGGTCCAGCATCAAGGCCCCAGAAATGGTGGTAAGCCTTACTGCTATGTTAAAGCACAGAAGGGGCACTCCCAACACTTCCCAACACCTCATTTTGGTGCAACCAGCAGTCTTCTGTCCTAAAGGGCTTTAGGCAACCTTGTCAGGTGTTGTATACCTGTAACCAAAGTGTACCAGTCAGAGCGGAGGGAGCCTGGGGCTGATGTGCGATTGTGTGCAAGCAATGGACTTGTTTCACAAGGTGTGCCATCGCTAATGCATCTGGGGCCAGTGCTGTGTGCGAAGAAAATATCATGGGAACGTGGCGGGAGGGGATTCAGGTTGTGGTAGGGAATGGCATGTTTTGAGAGCCTTTCTGAATGTGAGGTGGTTGTCAATGTGGCAGATGTGGAGAGTTCCAGATGGTAGGAGTTTGGATGGAGAAGGAGGATAGTCCCATTCTAGAGGAGTTGCAATGGGGGTTAACAAAGATGAGAGCAGCACCAGATCTGAGGTTCCTGGTCAGTTGATAGTGTATGAGTTTATTATGGAGACATTCGGGTTCAGAGTTGCAAAGGGCACGGTGAGTGGCTTTAAAGGTAGACCATCAACCAATAGGGAGCCAGTGTATGACTCTGAGTGAAGGTCTGTCATGTTCTCTAGGTGATAGGCCAATGAGGAGACAGGCAGCAGATTTTGTATTCTTTGGAGTTTCCTGAACTGGAAAGCCTAGGCACCTAGATCGCGGCAGTTTGTGTAGTCTAAGCGGGAGATGATTATGGCGAGAAAGGCAGAGATTCAGTGTGGGTAGGAGAGGTACTGGAAGATTTGCTTGAGGATGCCTAGGTGGAAGAAGCAGGTTCTGAACACGGAGTTGATGTGTTGGGAGATGGATAGATTTGAGTCTGTTGTTCATCCAAGTTTTTTCACAGAAGTGGAAGTTGTCATGCGGGTGTGGGGGATGTAGAGAGTAAGGTCAGGGGATTGGTTGGGGGAATAGGATTTCAGTTTTGCCATGGTTGATGAGGAGTTAGTGGTCGTCAGCCAGTGGTCAATACCAGAAGGCCAGGATGAGAGGTCTGAGTGGGCGGCACCTGGCGATTTGTACATTTTGAGAATGATATGAGTGTCATCTGCGTAGTTATAGCAGATGAAGTTATGAGATTGGATGAGTGCAGGGAGAGGGCTAAGGTAGATTTTGAAGAGGAGAAGTCACAGGGATGCCCCCTGTGGAACTCCTTTCAGAACTGTGTGAGAAATGGAGGTGAAAGTGGGGAGGAGCATGATTTGTGAGCAATTTGAGATGAAGGGGGATCCATGTTAAGAATGGTTAACTTGATTCCTAAGGAGTTTAGCCTGTCTAGGAATATGGAGTTGTCAATGGCATCAAATGCGGATAATACATCAATATCGATGAGTGCAGTGTATCCTTTGGTTTCTGCTGTTCTTTTAAAGTCATCCCAGATGGACAACAGTGAAGACTCAATTCCTCTTGGGGGGACTGAAGCCTGATTGGGCCAGGTCAAGAAGGTTTTTGGCTTCTGTGAAGAGGCAGAGCTGTTTATATGCTGTGCGGTCTAGGTGCTTGGCAATGAAACAGGTGTTGGAGATGGACAGGTAGCTCTGGGGGATGAGTGGGGCGAGCTAGAGATTTTTGAGGAGTGGTTTGATATAGCATGTTTGAAGGCTTTCAGTGAAGATTCCTGAGGTGAAGGACTGGTTGAGGATTGAGCGTGCAATGCTGCCTGCCCAAGTTGATGTTAGGATGTTCTTGAGAAATGACGGTGGGCATGGGTCTCCAGGAGAGCCTTAAGGGCGCCTTTAAAGTAGGAGTGTGAGGAGCTCCTGGTGTGAGATGTCAGAGAAAGAGGAGAAGGCTGGCATATGGAGGGGGTGGATCTGTGGTCAGGTGGAGAGTGGGGGGGGGGGCGGTATGGTGCATCATTGCTATTTTAGACTGTTTGGCACAGTGTCCATTGATCTATCGATAGCTATGTTTTGAAAATGTTTGGACAGGGCATCACATAGAGCTTGGCGATTAGGAGGGGGATGGTTGAGCAACCTGGTGTCTTGAATTCAGAGATGATTCTGTGTAGTTCCTTACTTGGGTTGCGGGAGTTTAGGATTCTGTTACCATAGCTTTCCTTATTTTTTTACCACTAGGCCCTTGTCAGTCTTGCAAGGGAGGATTTGTTTTAAGGGGTGGGGTTGGTTCTCCAAGTCTGCTCCATTCGGTACTTGATTATTTTGATAGATTTGAGGTGGGTGGTGTAACATTTTGAGATGGGGCCTGATCTCTGGGCGGTTCATTTTGTTGGAGTGAGGGGGATGAGGGCACCGGAGAGCGAGTGAACCAAGAGTTTGATGGAGGAAGGGCTTTTCTGGAGGGAGAGAACTGGAGTGAGTTGAGGAGGGAATTGGCTAGATCCAGGTTGATGGTGATTTTTTTCGCTAGAAGGGTGGGGAGAGAGGTGGTTATCAATGGCATGCCAGGGACGTGCAGGAGAAGAGGTTTGGAACAGATTGCACAGTGATCTGTCCAAATTAGGGGGTGGGGTGGGAGAGTGGATATACGTTTTTTGATGTTGAATACTGCATCAAGGGTGTGGCCTGCGGTGTGAGTGCTGAGGGATATGAGTTGGGTTAGGTTGAGAGCTTCCAGGTTATCCGTGAGGGAGCGGGTCATAGGGTTTGCAGGGGTGTCAAACCAAATATTGAAATCTCCTAGTATGGTGAGAGCAGGGTGATGGTTGAAGGTAGTTTATAGTTTGTCACTGAAAAGGTCTGCAAAATTCCTGCAGTAGCCAGGTACTCTGTATATGAGTAGAAAGCTGTGGGAGATAGCAGGGAAAGTTTGCAAGCAGAGATTCAAAACCTGTTCTGCAGGTTAGGCAGTCCTTAAGTAGTGTTGTTTGTGTCAGATGCCTAGTCCCCATCCTCTTCCTGGTCTGTTCTGGACAATGAGGGAGTATCTGGGGGGGAATGCCTCTCGTGCAATAGGTTCATTGTCATCTGCAAACAAGGTCTCTGTGATGAAGAGGATGTCTGGATTTTCGTCTGAGATAAAGTCAAAGATGTTAAATTAGTTTTTAGAGTCCAACCTGGCGTTGATGAGTATGCAAGAGAGGGGAGGTCAGGAGAAATGGGGGCTGGAGGGGACCATGCTTTCATCTCTAGCACACCAATGTGCGGCTCTGGCTTGGGAGGAGCGAAATCTCTATCACGGTTGGACGGGTGGGAGGGGTGGAGGTTGTCAAAGGGGGGTGGTAAATGTTGGGCTGGGTGTGGCGAATGGGGAGGAAGAGGTTGCATATGGGGATGGGTTGGCTGGTCGAGGCGGAGGGTAGTGGTTGGTTGGGTAGAACATTATTATACTATCTGAACTGCAAGCGTGCTCTTCTGATTTGGGCATTGTGTGGCATGGTATCTAGCATTTGGCGCTATTCACCTGGGTTCAGAGCTCCCATTGTTGGTGAGGTGCATATAGATTGAAGATGCCACATGGCCAAAAGGCATCTAGATTAAATGTCACAGTAGGTGGGGAAGTACCTAGACTTAAAAAAAAAAAATATATATATATATATATGGCAGGAGAAAATACCTAGGTTCAAAACTCACAGTATTTATGTATTGCACCTAGATTTAAAAGAACACAGTAGTAGACACAGCATCCAGAATCAAAACTCACTGAATTTGTGAAATGCACCTAGATTTAAAAGAACATGGCAGTAGAAAAAGTATCTAGATTCAAAAATCACAGTATTTGCGAAATGACCCAGATTTAAAAGAACGCAGCAGGGGAAAAAGTACCTAGATTCAAAACTCACATCACACTATTTGGAAATTTGCACCTAGATACTGTGCTGAATCCTACGGAATCCTCACTAAAACCCTACCTACAGCCTCCTCTCAGGTTGCCAGGTAAAGGCAGAAACATCCTGATCCTGACCCTGGGGGCGGAGTGAGCCAGGAGGATCACCTGGCAAATGAAGTCCCCCATAGTCACAGGAGGACTTTGTGGGATGAGACACAGTATTTGCCTTCCTCAGGAAAGCGAATATAACTAATACTGGCACATGTAATGACATGCTGCCACAGAAAACTATTATTCTCTAAATTTAATTGTCTGAATATGAATGAAGGCAATTGTAACCAGTCATGTATTAGGATTCAGAAAAACACTTATAAAAGCTTCAACACTTTTTTACTGTTTATTTATATAGCGCCTATAGACAGGCAAGTGTTTCATTGTGCTCAAGGAGGGTTGGAACATCGAGAAAAAACAACAGTCGCTCAGAGTCATTGAAATTCTAAGACGATTATAGTCTGCACAGGCAGAGTACATGCGTATAATACATTAAACAAGTTGAGACACATAAAATAGGCCTGACAGTGATTCTGCAGTTTTACAAGAGCAATTAGGGGTGAAGACCCGGGAGAATAGACAATCGTCGGGCACGGTGCATTCGGATCGCATCCGGATCGTGCAAGTGCAGTAAGTGCAGAGAGAGACACTCTCATGGGTTAGGTTTTCAAGTGGAGTGAAGTTGGGTGGGGTGTGGGGCCCTGAGGAAAGTGCGAAGAGGGGACTGGTGGGGGAGCCCGGGACTGGTGAGACTCTGAGGTACACCAGGTATCCAGTCAGCAAGCTGTTAGGGGGAGGAGGGGGGAGGGAAAAAGTAGATGCTAGGTTAGCAGGGTTGAGGGAAAGAAAAGGAAGAGGAGAAAAGGAAGGTCTTGAGGAGTTTCCGAAACTTGAGAAGATCAGGCTCAAGACGGAGGCTGGCAGGTAGACTATTCCAAAGGGATGCACCTGCTGAAGATAAAGCTCTACTTCCAAATCTCTGCTTGTAAAACCGGCTCGCTCTCAGAAGGTTGGAGGGAGATGAGCGGAGGGCTCATGAGGGACAGCATTTAGGTAGGCAGCATTGCAGGTAGGTAGGTCCCTGGTCCCAGAAAGTCTTGTGGTCAATGCAGAGGATCTTGAACTTAATCCTTGCTGCCATGGGAAGCCAGTGGAGGGATTTCAGCACAAGAGAGATGCAGTCCCTGGACTTGAGGCCAAGGATAAGTCTCACGGTTCTGTTCTGGATGAGTTGCAAAGGGCGCAAAGCAGTGGCAAAGAGGTTGAGAAATGGTTGTTGCAGTAGTCCAGCCTTGAGAGAACCAGGGCTCTGGAGACAGTGAGCCACTGGGGGAAGGTTAGAAAAGGAAGAGTACCTCTGAGGAGGTGCTGCTGGTAGTTGGACTTCCTAGAAATGTCCAAAATGTTTTTTTGCCTCTGTATGCTCTAAATCCAGACTGATGGTCGTGGGGGCATCCAGCAGATTCAGTGTGGAGGATGAACTGGGAGAAAGCCAGCTTCTCCGGGAGTTTGCCAGGACAGCGGTGAAAGAGAGAGGCAGTAGTTTGCCAGAATGGAGGGGTCGGCATAAGGTTTCTTAAGCAGAAGGTGCGCAAGGGAGTGCTTAAGAGATGTTGGGAAAACTCCAGTGGCAAAAGAGCGATTGCAGAGATCAGCCAAGGCTGAAGCGAGAGAGTCAAAGTTGTCCTTAATGGGTTTGGAGGTGCAGGGGTCCACCTGTTCGGATGAGGCCTTCATAGCACAGACTTGTCTGGCAACCTCATCAGGTGTGATAGGGGTGAGAGAAGAGAGGAGAAGTGGTGGAGGAGCGAGGGCAGGCTCCAGACATGTTGGAGTATGATGTGGTGTTGGAGTGAGAGAGGAGAGGATGTATTGAGATTTTGTGGTGAAGTGTGCAGCCAGGGCATAGCAAAGGCACTGGGTGGGTGAGACAGTAAAGGAGGCTGCTGCAGGATTGGCTAGTTCCTTACAGACTTTGAAAAGTTTGGCCGTGTTGTTTGATGCTGCGGAGATGCAGGCTTGAATAGGGACTCTTTTCTTAGCGTGGGTACAGAGTCTATATAGCCTTTGAAGAAGGCGGCAGGCCAGTTTGTCAGAGGATCATTCTGACGAATTCCGTTTCCGCTCAGCTGCCCTACATTTGCGTTTAAGGGCAGCCAGATCAAAGTCGTACCAAGAGTTGCACTTCTTGAAAGGCTTTAGTCGGACCATCATGGCAGGGGCAAGAGTATCAAGGGTGTTAGAGATAGAGAGATTGAATCAACGAGGGCTGTGTCATAGTGGGAATCAGCCACAGGAGTAGAAGGTGGAGAGTAGGTGGAGGCAAAGGCAGCCACTGTCACTCTTTTCATGGGTCTGGTATCTTTGAAACCAGAGCGGCTGCGCCGGGTGTGCCGATGTAATAGGGGAGGAGAGCTTCAAGTGTGAAGAGGGAAGAGAGTGGTCTGTCCAAGAGAGAGAGGCCGTTAAAGGGATAGAGAGAGGGATGTCGGGAGAGATGAGGTTATCGAAAGGGTGGCCTGCTGTGTGCGTGGAGCCAGAAGGTAAGATAGAAAGTGATAGAGATGTGCATAGGTTGTCGAAAGGTCCTGAGGAGTCAGGAGAGTCTAGGTGGATTTTGAGGTCACCCAGCAGGAGGAGTTGAGAGGAGGAGGAGAGCAGAGAAGAGGCAAGGTTAGCCCATTCCGAGAGGAAGAGCATGGACTTTCCTGGTGGCCGATAGAAGGTGGCCATAAGGAGAGAACATTTAGGAGTGAGTGAGAGCCTGCAGACTAGGCACTCGCAGGAGGAGTTGACATGGGTGAGTATGATGGACACATGTATCCATTCAGGAAAGATCAACACCACTCCGCCTCCTAACCCCTTGGGCGGGGGCACAGAGAGAATCTTTTATCCTTCAGGGAAGAGTGTGTCAAAGCTCATGACAGAGCTGTCCTTGAACCATGTCTCTATGATGGCGAGCACATCTAGATCCATGCGTTCAAGGAGATTCCAGATGTCAGACAAGTGTTTGACAGCAGAGCGAGAATTTAGCATGGTAATATGGAGCAGCTTGCCATCTTTGAAGGTCT
The DNA here is from genome assembly GCF_040938575.1 of Ambystoma mexicanum. Classification (NCBI taxonomy): domain Eukaryota; kingdom Metazoa; phylum Chordata; class Amphibia; order Caudata; family Ambystomatidae; genus Ambystoma; species Ambystoma mexicanum. The sequence continues at coordinate 1,076,159,413 of NC_090935.1, read as the reverse complement.
TCCACAGGGGGTGCAAGGGATGGTGGTCCCTCTGGTGGTGGCAAGAGAGCCAAAGGGTTAGTGGAGGATGGCGGAGGAGCCAACGGCCGATGAGGGAGCCGGGACAGTGAGGCAAGGCAAGGGCACCTGTGCAGAGGAGGAGGAAGGCACAGTAGGAAAGTGAGCCTGTGCAGAGGAGGAGGAAAGCACAGTAGGCAAGGGAGACTGTGCAGAGGAGGAGGAAGACAAAGAAGGCAAGGGAGCATGTGTCGAGGATGAGGTAGGCACAGCAGGCAAGGAAGCCAGTCCATTGGGAGAGGCAAGGTTTGAGAGGCTAGGTAGGAGCCTGTCAAAGAGGAGAATGTTGGGCTGAGGACCCTGAACCTTGATAATTCCATTCCGGCAGACATTAATGATGACCCTGGAAATGGCAAAGAGGTCAAGGAGGACCTCCCAGCGGCTGCCACCATTGATGAGTGAAGAGGCGATAAGAGAGAGAAAGGCATCATGTACCGGGTCTATTGGTCATGTAAGGTAACAACAAAGAAGATGTCTGTAAGAGTCTCTCTGGCAGAAGCCGTGACATAGGTGTTTGCAATAGGAAGGCCTGGGTTGGAGCCAAGTATGTCCTTCTTAAGTTTCTTCCGGCCGGATTTTGTGAGAGTGCGATAGGAAATAGAGAAACAGTTAGAGCAGATAGGAGAGATATAAAGCGACATGGCTAGCTGCAGTAGTGAGGAGGACACTTAACAGACTGATGTACTGAGGCTCAAAGAGAAGGGGGGTGTGGGGCAAAAACACAAGGGGGGCACTGAGGACAAGGAAGGACGTGCAAGATGTTAATGCAGGATGTACGCAACTGCAACTCTGTTGGTAAAAAGGTGGTAACAGTTGTGCACCCATCTAGAAGCGATTTTAAGAATGGTAACATCAGGCACAGAGCCAAGTTCGAATTTTAGCTATAGCTGAAAGGAGCACAGTGCAGCAGGTGTAGTGCAAAGCACAGTTCTGAACCTGATCCACTTCGCCTGCTGCATGCAGTCTCTCTGAATCAATCACTCCTATCGAATTGCAATAGGTAAATCTTCAGCTCCATGATATTGTAGCAATTGACCTAAGTGGTAATCATATGGATTTTGATAATTATGATACCCAAGATATTTCTCCTAATGCCGCTAACAACTCCTCCACAAAAAAAGATGACAGTCTCATGATAGTATCTATTGCTGTAGGTAAAAGGCACACAAAATGCATAAATAAATATTCACCCTGAAACTGCAAAACCAATGAGATGTTATAAACCCACGATTAAGTTATTTTCAAATCAAAAGGGTAATTTCAAAATAGTGGACTCCGCTCCCAAAAAAAGAAATCAAACTTTTTATCTAATATTTAAAAAAAATAGCTATGTGAGACATCCGTTCCTATTTACCTAACAGAAATTCAGTTGATAACAAGATGTTAAGAAAGATGTATCAACTCTTGCTTACAATGTTGGCAATTAATTTAATTTAAGATCAAACTACCACTCTGTCGTCCTTGAGGGACTAGGGAGCTCATATTGCAGGAAAGTAATAACAATCGGATACCAGATGGTAATACACAGGAGCCACCTCATATGGTCTAGTCCATCGCTTCACCTCACAAAATACTAATACTAATGAATTCTTTGTTCATGAGCTGTGTGAAATACATTCAAACCTACTGGTTCTGACCACCCTTAAACATCCCTCTTGTACTTTTCCCTCTAGCTCACACAATACATTGAATGAACCTCTCAGTGAAATCATCAGAGATCGACCAAAGTCTAAGATAAAGATGTTTAGAGTTTGAAGCTTCTTTTGTGACTCAATAGATACTTCTCTTAATTGCTGCACATTTCTTCATCTTTGCCACCAAATACTACCCTTAAGGAATATCACTTCTTTTTTAAAAATATTTGTATTATAGTGTTATTTTGGTTAAATAACTTTTAACACTAAAAACAAAGTAAAAAAATACATTGCTTACTATAGAATACAGTGATATACAATGAAAGAGTGCAAAGCATTAAATAGCTCATTTCATAATAACAAAAATCATAAAAGGTGCAATATCAGTTATTTAAATCCATTAAAAGAAAACTAATCAGGTCCTATACGTCCTTCCAAGGGGAAAAGAACAAGTTTCTTTAAAATATCTTTCCACATTTAGAATAATGTAAAATTCATGACAGGATTACTGGCTTGATAGATTCTACTCCAAAACTGATGAACTTTTTATAAAGCAGAGATTCACACCCAATTGGATACATCCTTTAATGTATATCTCAGTTAGTGATTCACAATTGGTAAGCCTGTGTCATGAAGTCCCCAGCTGTAGGCCACCCAGTCTACATAGGTGTTCTGCTTTAGGGATGTTATACCATGCACCCTGATTTGACATGGTAGGAAGTTGATTCAACTTAAGTCGCAGAATAAATCTCCTCACTTTTGGGTCTTGGACATTCATAATATATTAGCAAGGTGATCCAATTAAAGGATTGCATTGTAAACTCCTTATAGGTAGTCATGGAGTTCAATTTAGTCAAGCAACAACTACGAAACCAATCAGAAGTCTCTTTCTTAATCTCCTTTTCCTTCAATGAGATATTATCGAATATGAAATTTTGCAACCCTTCTCATTTAAGATAGCAGAGATATCTCCAAGCCAAGATTTTGAGGTAGAATGGGGATTTATGAGGTCAATTTGAGTTGAAAGATATGTGTACATTAAATCACCATTGTCACTCTTGCTTATCACTTTTAAGTATAATAGGCAGTTTGAAATCATTTTTGGCATCTGTAAAGAGGTAAGCCCCAATTCAAGGCAAATTGCTTCCACGGGCACACAAGTTTGGAGGCCAAAGGCTTTTCTCATAGTTTTGCCTACAATCTTTTCAAGCACTCCATTTCCCCCACTGTAAAGATTTCTAGTCCATATATATATATATATATATATATATATATATATATATATATATATATATATATATATATATATATATATCACTTCTTCAGATATTGATCTAGAGAAATTATAGACACACACCCACTTTGCTACTATTCATTGTCTTTTTTTCCCTGAATCCATCATTGACTTCATGATGACATTTGAAGAGAAATGTTGTGAACTTGGCTATGATTGCTCCATTGTATTCAATGACTCTGCAACCAAGTTAGTGGTGAATCCTCAATATTCCTATACAGACATTACCAAATGACATACTCAAAACTACTTACACGTTAAAGAGACGCACAAACAAACATAGCAACCATTGCACAATTATGACAATATAAAGATGCAAACTACTGATAGAGGCCAGAGAAAGGCTCATATGCTAACACTCAGAAACAACTCTGACCATGGTATCAACATGATATCATGGAATACATGGGGTCAGCCTATATTCTAGAAGCAGATGATTTACTAACTCACATTCATGTTTTTAGCATCATTGCCCTTCAAGAAACATGGTTAATCGAAATTACACTTGAAGGCAGATGAAAGATTGAAAGAGTTATATGCTGGGCCGTCTGAAAGAGGGGGCCTTATAAGTAGGGAGAAAAAAAAACTCTTTCTCACTGAATACATTGGAAAACAAGTCAGACTATATATATATTGGCAGGCGCAATCACATGGAAAACTTCCACTGGACATTTGTTCAACTTGTTGATAGGTGATTTATATGAACACCCATGCATCACACGCCCAACTTAATTCTTGCCAATATTGTTCATTATTTACTTGAGTCTTACAGTGATAGTCACCATACATTGGTAATGGATGATTTTTTTTATGTCAGAATGCCTCCTCACCTCTTCTTCCATGAAGGAATACCGTAATCTACGTTATTGCAGACGTCACACGAGGTACTACTTGCGCTAAGGTGCTTGGAATGCAGGAGCTATGCATGTTGCAAGGTTGCTGAATATCTCCAGAGTGTCTGCAACTAGTGCTTCTGTAATAAATGATGTCTTTGCTCAGTGGAGTTGCTAGGTCTGGAAAAGACCCGGGGCTAAACTGATGTTGGTACTGTTGGGACTGGGGGCTAGCTAGTCTTTTGGCTGTAGCTCCTGTGATTCTATCCGGGGCTACAACCAAAAGATCAGGGTCTATAGCCCCTTAGCCCCCCCCTAGCAACGCCCCTGTCTTTGCTAATGAAGCGTTACTCACCTAGATCTGAATTTGATTGCACTGCGAGAGGGGAGTGATCACTTTCCCCTCTTCGTTAATGTCAGGATGTCTGAGCCGACTCCTTTGTTGCATGATAAAATCGGCGATGTTACTTTCACACAGAATCACTTGGAACGTGAGAAATGTACATATAATTAAAAACATCGTAGTAAATATTGAGCATATGTTTTTTAATAAGATCAGCTGGAGGTCATTTGAAAATCTGACTGAAGTCTTACTTTGGCTAATTCAGAATCTTACCAGCATGCAACCTTTGCCACAGAAAACCAGCGTTATTGACAAAGGCAATTAACCATATTTCGAATGAAAGCATTCCTAAACCCAGTGCTGGTTGCATTACGTCCCATCGTTACTCTTTTCACTTGCCTAATGCACAATGTGATTTTAAAATGTGCGACACAAAAAGGGCATTAAGGCGTGATCTAAGATGTTACACTATCCAAATAAAAAACAAACAGCGTAGGGATAAAAACAAGAGCTATGAAAGAAGAATACTTCAAATGGCTAAAAAACTATGGTAGAGCAATCAAAACCGCCTAATGGCAAGCCCTGGCAAGCACATCCATGAATAAGGACTCTCAAGCCTTTTGGAAACGGACAAGGCCAACCAATTCACTATCCTGGCGGGTGCCTCCAAAACCAATTGGGAAAAATATATAACAGATTCTATGAGATGCATTTTACCAACAGATTCTCTAATAGAATCTTTTAACATCTACTGTTTTTCCCCTTAATAAACCTGACTTGTTAGTGATGATAGTATCCCGAAAGAACGCCATTGCTCCCGGCCCAGGCGGGGTATGTAATGCCCTCATGAAGCTCTATCCTTTATGGTGGACCCTAAAACTATTGACCTTATTTAAAATTATTGGTCACTTGAATTGCATTTCTGCTACTTGGTGGGAAAGCATAGTGGTTCTTATCAACACAAAGGGTCAGCGCAATAATCCTGCTGACTACCAAATCTTGGTCATGATAGATGTGCCAGGCAAGACGTTTGTGCAGGTCTTTTTACTGGAACTAGAGAGTTGGGCTTCTTATTTTAGAATCTTCATCATACAACAGATGGGTTTTCGAAAAGGAAGGCGTACCATAACCAATCTACTAGCACTTACTTTCACTGTTGAATCAGCTTGGCACTGCTTTTGACTCTGTTCATTGCAAGCACCTTTGTCACAAGATACAAAACTGGGGGATCCCTATCGGTTACTTAAAATGGTGATTTGGCTATACTCATACACCAGTATCTGAGTTAAACTATCACCATCAGGGACAGCCACTGATAGAATGTGAACTACTGTCTGGCTCAAACAGTACTACATCCTTGCACCAACCTTATTCAATCTGTATCTTGTGCATCTCAAGCATGAGCTGTGCTCTTAGGAGGCAAATACATTCCCCAAGGCTTGGTGATGCTAGAATTCAGTGGAGCTCACGCCGATTATCTGGTCATTCTGGATAGTAAACTGAAGTGTTTGAAGTGTTTACTAAACAGACTAAGTGAATATTTTGAAATTAATGACCTTAAGAACAATATTAATAAAACAAAGTTCATGATATTCAGTCCGAGTAAACCAACATTGAAAAACAGGTTTTCTTGGCACATTGGCTCACACCCAATTGAAGTAGTGCACCGATATCCTTACCAAGGGGTAACCCTTGAGGACAGACTTACCTGGGGCTCATTAAAAAAAAAAAAAACATCCAAAGTCTTTCAAGTATTGGGGGCCATCAATTGCAGTGGGTGTTCATTCCATGCCAGTTAAAACATATATTAAGTGACAATTCCACCATCTCTACTATGTTGGGCAGGGGTTTGGCACACTAGAATGGAATCTACAATTCTGAAACTAGAAAGCTCAAGTCTTAAAAAAATCTGGAACTGCTATATGTCCGTTCCCATTGTATTCATATATCTTGAACTCGGCCTCCACTGTATTATTGCCATATTGAAATCTCGAAAACTCAACCTATATTGGTAACTTAGGAATGCCCATATAGATAAACGCATGCACTTTATCTATCTAAATTATTTTAATCAACCGATTTCTTTTACTGATGTATACTCAATGATAAACAAATCTTTTAATTTGTGTTTGAGACATAGCATCATCCCTGTTCATTCCACTTTTGTGCATTTTACTCCCATAACCAAAAAACTTATACATGCCTTTGTCAGATCGCAAAGCATAATAAACCTAGCTGCCAAATCTCTTAGATGTAAGTTTCTATAATTAGAATTGAATTCACAAAAAAGGGGTGATCCCCTGCACTGACTACATTTTCCATCAACATTTTCAAATATATTTTTTCATATACTGAATACTATAGGTTGCATACTCCTGAGTTGGAAAAAGGCATAATTTGTGCCAATTTGCAATAAAGGGGCTAGGCAATCCCCTAGTAACTATAGCTGGAGCTCCCTTATCAATAGCCTCTGTAAGCTATACAGGAAGATCCTCTTGGAATGTCTGGAAAACTGGGTACATGATGAAGGACATATCTCAGACCTCGAGGCAGGTTTTAAAAGAGATTTAGGAACAAACTATCAGACACTGTGTTTATTTTCATTGTTAAGTAAGTTTGTAGTTTTAAGGAAAGAAAAGGAAATGCATTTGATAGTGTAGAATATAACATGTTATGTTTGAATATGTAATGGTGTACAATAGGGGTGCATCTTGGCACTCCTTTTGTTTCTGCTTTATATCAATGATTTAGCGGTTAGACTACTGAATTTGTAGGATTTTCTGACAGAATGTAGGCTGCAATCCTCAGGAAGATGTGCAAGACCTTCAGGCAATAACACTTGAGCATGAGAGAGCTCACAAAAAAGGGCAAACCATTTACACAACAGTCCTGTAGGTATCTAAGGGGGTGGGAAACTGGTAACAATGTTAAAACATATGAAGGAATATTTACGTTGATTTCATGTGCGTATGTTCTTAAAGACTTCGAGGCAGAGCTACATCGGCATCTAGTGAACACGAATATCACAGACCTTCGGGAGCTGTCAAAGACTGCTGACAGGGATGTGAGTAGTGTAGCCCAGAAAATGGTTAAGGCAAACACACCCAAAGAGGAAGACAATACATCTGGTAAGAGTAAACCAAACGAGGGTTAGAGCAAAGGTGTTCACCCTTTTGCATGCGATCTGACATGATAGCCCCAGCCACACACAAAAATCACTTTCACAGTGCATGCTAGCTGCGACCAAGTATAGGTTTTCGCAGCCAATTGAGCAAGCACAGATGGCTACACTGACCACTTGCCAAAGCATAAATCAAGGGGATTGTCATCACTACTCAGTTGACAACTGTCAAGAACATGTTCCTTAACCACCAGTTCTGCAGCGGGTCCACTAAATTCTCCAGACCCCAATGAATGCACCAAGCCTTTTTGTGGATGGAGTGTGCCCCGCAGTCCCTTATGCTTTTCTGCTGCTCTAGGTATTACATGTTACTCTTCATGCCAATAATGCATTGATCCAGTCAGGTGGTTGGGTGCAGTTTTCCGGCTGTTTGCAGGCTTCTGAATCATTATATATGCCATGTTCCTTTATTGTATTGGATAGCTCTAATGTCAACACGCAGATACACCAGTTGTGGCACCTCATTGAGTAAGTTATTGGACAGGCTTTGTTGGTTTCTTAAAAGATGTCAGAAAGGGCAAACATTGTCTAACATTTTCCACTGTGTAGGTGATAGTTATGCACCCTCCAGGTGCTGGCTACGGCTCTGGCAGTAGTACGCCATTTTATTGCACTGGACTAGCAGCCATTCTACCCCTTGAAGGGTTGAACACCTGAGTGAACATTGTAGTTTGGGCACTGTAGGCGCAGTGAATCTGTGCACACATGTTCTTGGCCTCACTCACTGTCTGCAGAACATTTCTTATGAATTGGGTTCCCACAATTGGAGGACATGGGAAATTCAAGGCATACGTATGATTTCACCTATCCTCAGGGCAGCGCAAATATTAGATACACTGCTGCTACTAACTCTAATCCATGGACAGTGAGCGTTTAATAACATTTATTGTATTTCCTACAGGGACGAACTCCCCTATGGGAATTGCTGTTGAGCCCTTCCATAGATAAGGTGAAAGGCATGTTACTGCAACGAGATGCAGAGGTAATGCTGTCCATTCTAATTGTGGCAGATATGGGGTCATTTGTGCCCTTGATGCAGAATCATGGAAACCCTTTTATCAACATGCACCAGATTAATGCTGTTTTGGAATCTCAGTGGGTTGATTATTTTCAGACTATTTATGGTAACGGCCATGGGAATAAGGAAAGTTGTATAGCAATCCAGAGTATTCCGACCTTGGCCTTCGAACGGGATAGAGAATACATTATTAATCTCCTAAAAAGTGTAAGAAATAGAGGGCCCCATGGCCAAATGCACTAACTAATAAGACCTTACAATCTCGCTGATTGACGCCGATTCTAAAATCTTTGTGACTCTACTCCTCCAGCATTTGGAGGAAAGGTCAAATAGCAGGCATATGTTGAACAAACTTCAAAATGGTTTCCGTAGAGGTCACTCTACTAATATCAATGGTCTCTTGCTGTGAAGTATACAGGAAACAGCATGGGGTACCAAGGAGGATGTTCATTCTTGGCCTCCCTTGACCTCTCATTCTCTCTTGACCGGGTAGATCAGAATCGCCTTTGTTCTAAACTGGCTAATTGGTGACTACCGCATGGTCTCCTATGGCTACTGATGAGTTTATATCAGGACTCGAGTGTTTTGATTCGGTTAAACCGTGAAGGAGATCTTTCTGGGGAAAAAAATATGTTTACAGGGCAAAGGAATATTTTGATATGGTCACAGTGGAATCTACTCCCTACAAGAGATATCCAATTGAGGAGGAATCTCATTACAGTGGATAAATGCTGTTGTCGGTTTTGTAACTCTGCTGTGGAATCAATGAGGGATTTATTGCTTGAGTGTAAGGCCATGGGGCCCCTGAGAAAGAAATACATGGAGAGATTCCATGCGCTAGAATCCATGTTAGCTGAACATCCAGTTTCCTCGAGAAGGGCTGGGAGTATCGTCATGTATTAAAAGCATGGAAATAATGTTATTATACTCTAATGTTAATTGGGTAGCCTGCCCTCCTTATTCAAGGCCCCTTATTCCTTGTAAATGATATGCGGATTGAGGATGGCATGTCTTTAGTAAGATGTGCAATGAAATAAGGTTGTCATTTTTGATTAGATCTAAACCCACCTGGGTCTCAAAAGCTCGACCCCCCCCCCCCAATAAAACATGGGGTATGATTCTTGCAATGAAACTAAACGTGCTCCTAAATGAATTGACTTTTTGAGACAGTGTTACTTGACGTTTTCTGTTTTAATTTGATATGATAGCTTTTGTATCTTTTATTCCTGGTTCTTCTTTGCTTGTTCTAGTCTATTTCTTGTAAATAGTTGATTGATTGTGTATTATTTATATTGATTGAGCTGTTTTTTGTATGTGTATTGTAAAGGTTTGACTATTAACCGTATACAATAAAATAAAGAACGCATGGTTGGTTGTATTTCCTAAATAATGTTCACTTTATGAAGCGGCCAGTCTATTTCATGGATAGTTATGCACAGGCAACTAGATGTGTTTTATTGTTACATTGCTATGTAATTTGATCATTTTGTGAAATGTAGAGTTTCTGAGTATTGGCTTTTATTAAAGTGCATTCAATGTTCTAATTGGAAACCATATCTTAGTAGATGTTATCACAACTGTGCCCATCTTACACAGATGAGGAGCCATTATTGATATTTCTTGGTATATGCTGAGTGGTATAAAAGTTAATAAATGTACCATACATTGATATTCTATGCTAGTGAGGGAGGGGGCATAACTGCGCTAGATAAACAAAGTTTTTCCTTTCTGTCACAGTATTTAGCAAACTATGTTGTGCATTGTCTCCAAATATAAAGTATAAATGCATAGATTACATTTCCTCTCTCTGCATAATCATTCAAAAACACATCACATTTAATATGCCATATTTTATTAAATTTAGTGAACGTTTTCATGTTGAAAATGATTTACGGATATGTTCTTTGTGTTGGGCTTTCCAAAGAGGCTCAAAATGCAGACTTTTGCAACACATGCCTCTAAATTGTCTTGCATTGATTTTAAAGACATTTGCAAAACGTGTATGGTTTAGATGGAGCTGATCGATGCAACGGAAATATTGCAAATCAGATCAGCCAATTCGGAGTTATTCAATGTTTCAAGCATTCTAAAATGTGTCTTTATTTCAGGCCATCTCACGCACATGGACAGATAAGAACAATGTATGCACAGACTTGATAACATGCACAGCCATGAACTCATCACAGACTAAACCGTCATGATGAATACACCCATGCGGACATCCATTGGGATAGTGCAACACACATGCAATCACCCATTGAAGAACACTGACAGATCCTAGCATCAGCTGGAATCAAAGTTTCTGCTGGAACATTATACAAATATATTGTTTAGTGGAAAATGCAACTGTGATGTAAAAACAAATTATCACAATTTCAAAGACTGAAATGCCACCTACCACTGTCCCTGCAACACATGATATACATACACCACAAAACACTAGCCATATGACAAAGCAAATAAAGAAGTTGCCACTAGAACACCATTTTCTCCCAACTCCATTCAATAAACAAGGGGCTTAATTTACAACAAAAAAGCACTAAGTCTGTTTAAAGCAGTTAACGCGAGCACGATCATTGCTTGGCTCCAATGTGCAGCGTTGAGAGCTGATGAAGGGAATTAAATGTGCGCAGAAAGCTGCATTGCAAAGAAAAATGAGTAGTACCTGCCATGCCAACAACTCGCCCTCAGGGCAAAATGAACATAGTGATGTTGAACAACTTTTGAACCAGACCCATGGGAAAGACGTAAGCAAGGATTGGATTTCTTACCTGTAATCACCATTCCTTCCACTCTTTTTCCACTCCTCTTCTGCGACTGACAAGTCCATTTCCCAGTACCTTCAGTAATCTCTGCCCCAACACCCTACAGTAAGGCATAACCCAAACATTGACTCTCATCCCAGTACCCCCACTAATGTGTGTCCCCAACAGCCTACAGTAAGGCACAGTCCACAATATGCCCCTGTCCCAGTGCCTCCACTAATGAGTGCTTCCAACACCCTACATTAAAACAGAAAACACAAGTCCTCCCTTGCCCCAGTACCTTCAATAATCTGAACCCCAACACCTTACATTAAGGCAACACCACAAGTCCTCCCTTGCCCCAGTCCCTCGACTAATCTGCACCCCAAAACCCCACATTAAGGCAGAACCCACAAACCCTCCCTCATCGCAGTACCTTCACTAATCTGCACCCCAATACCCTACTTTAAGGCCGCACCCAAAATTCCTCCCTCTCCCCAAGTCCTCCACTAATGGGCACCTAAACACCATACATTAAGGCAGCACCCACAATTCCTTCATCATCCCAGCACCTAGACTAATCTGCACCCCAACCCCCTGCAGTAAAACAGAACTTGCAAGTCCTCCCTTGTCCCAGTACCAGTGTCCCAACACCCTACATTATGGCAGCACTAACATGGTCCTCCCTCGTCCTAGTACCTCCAGTAATCTGCACCCCAAACCTGCATCACTCTATGTACACTCCTCTTCCACATAGCATTTGTCCAGCAAGGTGATACATCACAATAATACACCCAAAATACACATCCCCCCAATGCCCACTCTTAATCTATCAGTGCACAGTACTGACATCAGTAGTTACATGAAATGTCAAATGTCTGAGTGAATACCCATTAAATCAGCTTGCTTGCAGAGGTCCATGAGGAATCCTCAGTCCACCTTAGTGGACCACATTCACTCCCATGTAAATTGGCAAAAACGATTGCTTGACCACAGCTCAATGGATGTCCCTTCCATACCCCTTCCACTTAGGGACCCAACAATCAGACTCTCACAGATGTGCCAATCTTGCTGGCTGCTGAAGAGACAGAAGTGTATGCTGGAACACCCTCATGACCTGTTGTGACAAGTGTACAGTCACATAGCCAACAGTAATGCATACCGACACCCATTCACTGTCCCTACAAGGTGACAAGAAGAATAGTGGGCCTTGATCAGTGGTGGTGTTAGCCTTACAATCACTGGAACTGCAACAGAACCTGCTATCTATGCAACTTGAGCACCAATCAATAGCCCAGTTCACTGTGGTCCGCTTACCGTCCTCAAATCCCCACCCTTGCAATTAACCTTCCCTAATTATGGGCAAGTCAATCAAAATAATGCCACTGGGCCTTCCTCAAACAACTTCCAACAAGACTCAACACCCATGAAAAACATTTACAAATGTGCACGTGTTGCCGACTAGAAATCTACATGTGTCTCTCTTCTAAAATGGCCGCCACCATGTTTTCGGATGGTTGCTAAGCAACCCAATCAACATTCAGCCAGGCAGAAAGCCCCCTGATTGGCCACATCTCCACTGATCATGCAGCCAGCCAGACCGGAAGGCGTGAGCTGGCAGCGGGCCTCCGTGGCACGGACCGCGCTATAAGGGCCTGTCTGTGCCTGTCCATGACCACCAGACCGCTGTCGCCCTGAATCTCTGTCTCTTCAGCGCTCGCCTGAATCTTTCTGAGAACCATGTGAGGACTTACCACCCCAGACCCTAATTCCTGCCACCAACCAAAAGACATTTTTAACTTCTATAATCAATACTGTAGATGTATCGCTTCCTGCCACGCAGGTCCAGATGTGATACTAGCCTACATTGCACACTCTTGCTTTTCAATATTTGCTTATTACGTACATGCATATTGTAATCTGATGCAAACTACTGTATTTGTGATGTTCCCCACTGACCATGCATTGTGACCTGCCCCGTACGGCACCACTTTAACAGACCTCTACACCTGATCACTCACCTCTATGCTTACCAATTGATCCTGCCCGCGCGTCCCCACCCGAAACAGCTTATTGTGACGGTCAGGCTCTTACCGTATCATGCCATGCACGTCACCATCTGACCTAGCCCACCATGTCATGTTGCCCCAGGCAAACTTCTGCCCACCTACTCATACTCATGCACACTATGTGCTGAAACAGCCTATTGGAAGCAGAATGGGCTTATTATGATTGAAAAGCCTGTGTGTGCCAAAATGGCTGATTGTTTCTTGAAGCAGTCCATTCTGATCTGCTCTACCCCATCATGACTTAATACAGCCCAATGCGTTTGTGCAAGCGCTTCTCCTGCCACCTACCTCTTGCCTTGCCAACCCACCTGCACTCCACCTAGAGCGTTATCACTCAACTGTTATCATCCGACTGTGATACTGTGATACTTCCTTCAACCTGCCTCATACCAAGCCAGGCCGTTCAGGAACCCTCCACCTTCATTGCCTACCGGCATACATTCAGCTCCTTATTGCATACCACCCTCCTACCCGATACCACCCTCCCACTCACCACAATGACCTCATTCCACAGTGTCACATTGTCCATGGCCTCTCTCCTTCCTTTAGTTCACTTAATCACCCCAAAACATTTCCTACCAGCCATCCACCGCACATTTGCTCACAATCCTACTCTCAAAGCATCCATAAACACAGCAGCCAGTGATACTCTCAGTTCAATTGAATGGCTAGATCGCTTCGCAACTCCTCCGACACCACTTATCCCAATAGCGGCCCACATCAGGAACTTCAGACTAGGTTCTTGCTTCCCAAACCATAAAGTCCTTTTTAGGTCAAAGAATCTAAGACATAAATATAATAGCATCTCTGAACACTCAGCAATCACTCCTAAACCGACTCATTTTACCAACCCCCCACTCTCCGTGAACTGCACCCCCCTTATTCCACCCTCCCCCCCCCTGTCTCAGGCCCAAAAAATCCCAGCCCTACTCTATCACCTTCTAGCATTAAAGGAGCACTCATCAATGCTCGCTCCCTCTTAGCCCATGCCACAGAAATTTCCGACCTCATCATATCCAGCAGCCTGGACTTCTTGGCTATTACAGAAACGTGGCTACACCACGAGGCAGTCCCAGCACTCCCCCTAGCCCTTCCAGATGGCTACAACATCATTAGAGCTGATAGAAATTTGAGTAAAGGCGGAGGGGTCGTCTTCATTGCCAAAACTCATCTGGCCCTCAGAGCAATACACCCTACCAGCTTCACCTCTGCAGAGATCCTCTTGGTGAAACTCACATGCTTACCCACTCAAATAATTCTCATTCACCTCCTCTACAGGCCTCAGGTCCTTCTCTTTCTTTCAAGGAAGATATCACAAATCTCCTCTCAGCCAACACTAAAATCGGATCTCAAACTATCCTCCTAGGAGACCTCAACCTTGGTCTCCATGACCCCAATGACCCTCATGCCTAGCTGTGGAAAATGCCATCACAAATCAGGGCTTCAAACACAGAGTGACATCACCAACACACACCAAAGGGCGAACGTTGGACTAGGTGTAAGACCTCAACTGCTCCATTACCATCCTCCAATTCAACCCAGTAGCCTGGTCGGATCATCACCTCATCCTATTCTCCATTCATGGATCCACCCCTCCAAAAGCCAGCCCCCCCACCCTTTCTAGAAACTGTTGAAACATCACCATTGAAAACCTCCAGCCTCTCTTTAACAACATCCTTGATGAGTCCAAGCTCATCAGTCTCGACCCTATCAAACTGGTAGACCTTCATAAGGATACTCTTAAATCAGCATTAGTTGTTGCAGCACCACTTATTCTCTTACAAAAGCTAAACCCATCGCACACCGCAATAAATGGTACACCCCAGAACTAAAAATCCTCCGAAACGCCAAAAGATCAGCAGAATCCACTTGGCCGCACTCACCCACCAATATCAACAAAAGTGCATACACGTCAGCCTCCACATCTATAAAGCAGCAATCCAATCTGCAAAAAAGAAGCCTATTACTCCAGAATCCACAATGCCAAATCTAGTACCAAGGAGCTCTGCAGCATCTTAAAAAAGCTTGAAGCCCCAGTACCTCCTTCACAGGACTGCATTAAAGATGCAGAATGGTACTCAAAAATTCAGCAAGCCCTTGCCGAAAAAAATCACCCTCCTACAAAACAAGATTAAATCCAAAAAGGAGAGCCACTCCACACCGGATTTATCAAAATCTCTACAACCTGTACTCCCTTCACTTTCTCCCATGTAACACCTAAGGAAGTAGAAGACATCATAAAAAGCCTTAAACCCTCTCATTATTTATTTATTTATTACATTTATATAGCGCACAGGCAGCCCAGGGGCATTGTGGCGCTATTACTTGTAAGGGAACTTAGTTACAGGTACAGGCACAGGTTGTGCCATGGGTTACAGTAAGGCAGGATCCTGTGTTAAGCGATCAGGAGTATCATACACCATAATACATGAGAGTTTAAACATGTGTGGGTTGGTTAGGTGAACAAGGTAGTTTTCATGGCTTTGCAGAAAGCAATTAATTAGGGTTCAGCTCGCAGAGAGGTGGGAAGGGTGTTCCATTGTAAAGCAGCAAGGTTGGGGAAGCTGGCGCCACCTGCTCTAGCTCTTTTTACCCTGGGTACGGAGAGCATATTGGCATAGGGTGTCCTGGTGGGTCTAGTGGAGGCGGCAGGGTGGATTCTCTGGGATAGCTACGCTGGGGCTGAGAGGTGGATGCATTTGTGGGTGATGCTTAAAGCTTTGAATAAGATCCTTTCCTTTATGGGGAGCCAGTGGGACGCTTTTCTGGCAGCAGTGATGTGCTCTCTCTTGGCAATGCCTTGAGCAGCATGCAAGGCGCTGTTCTGGATTACTTGCAGCTTCTCGAGGTATTTGTTAGAGGTCCCTAGGAAGAGAACATTACAGTAGTCTAGCCGGGAACCATCTATGGCTCTGGCTATGTTGGTGCAAGTGTCTTTTGACAGAAAAGGCCTGATTGCGTTGAGAAGTTTTGCATGGTAAGCCTCAGAGGAGGCGATTGCGTTTACTTGTCTGGTCATGGACAAGTTGGAGTCTAGATAGACCCCTAGTGTCTTTACCGTGTCCAGTACTGGAATTCTGATTGAATCAATGGTAAAGTGTCTAAACTCGGCGTCAAGTTTCTTGACGGTGTCAGGGGAGCCTACGAGTAGGAGCTCAGTTTAGTCAGAGTTAAGGCAAAGGCCGTTGATGGCCATCCACATTTGGATTGTGGTATATATGTTGTTGAGAGTTATGCAGTCAGTGTCATAGTCACCTGTTAATGTGAGAAGGATCTGAGTGTCATCAGCGTAGTTAGTGTAAGAGATGCCCATGGCGTCGAGGATAAGGAAGAGGAGGCGGGTAAAGATGTTGTATATGGTAGGGGAAAGGCAGGAGCCTTGGGGCACCCACATAGCATGATGGTGGGTGACGCAGTGGCTAGGTCATAGAAGACCTGCATGGTCCTACCTTGGAGGAAGGAGGTGATCCATGTGGTAGCTTCTTGGGAGAAGTTGGCTGTGGAGGTGAGGTGATGGCAAAGGATGTCGTGATCTACAAGATCGAAAGCTGCAGAGAGGTCGAGGAGGAGGAGCAGGATAGGTTTGCCTTGGTCCCTTGCGTCTTCCATTTGGTTTTTGATGTCGAGTAGGGCGGTCTCTGTCCCGTGCCTAGGCCGAAAGCCGGATTGTCTCAGTCCTAGGAGGTTATGCTCTTCAAGGAAGTGTTGGACGTGCAGGTAGGCTGCCTTGTCTAGAATCTTGAGGAGGAATGAGACTGTGGTGATGTGGCAGTAGGTGTGAGGGGAGGTAGGGTCAAGTGTAGGTTTTTTTATGAGAGGTCGGACCCATGCTTCCTTGAGGCATGAGGGGACTTTCCCTGTGGTGAAGGAGGCATTGACGAAGGATGTTAGGAAAGGGGCAAGGGTGTCTGCGCAGTCTCTGATGATGGAGGCGGGGCAGGGGTCTCCTTTGCAATTGGAGGGTTTGATGTTTTTCATGATGTTGATCATGTCTTTCTGCTGAATGGTTTTGAATGAGAAGGTAGGGGGGGCCTCTGTGGCTGAGGAAAGTGGGGGTTTGCGGGGGTGGGGAGCGCTAGTTTTGTGTTCAGAATTTTAGCTTGGAGAGAGCTGATCTTGTTTCACATGGATGTTTGGATGTCATCAAACCATGCTTTATCTTTGGTGAAGTTTTGGGGGGTGGGTGTAGGGGTCTCAAGTTCCCTGAATATGGCGAACATGTCCTTGGTGTTTGATTTGGCCTCGGATATTCTATCTTCAAATGATTTGGCTTTGGCTTTGATGATGGCTTTCTTATATTCATTTGCGAGGGATTTGAAGTTAAGTTTGTCTTTATCATCACGGGATGATTGCCATCGGGCTAGTGCTGCTCTTTTGTCTGTGCGCAATTTGAGAAGGTCTTGGGTGAACCAAGCATTGGTGTGGCTAGTAGGTTTTGTTTTGCGTGGTTTAAGTGGGGCGATAGCATTGATTGCTGCCGTGATAACAGAATCGTAGTTCTTGGCAAGGGTTTCTGGGTCGTTGGAGAAGGGGGGTATAAAGGCAGGTCCCTGTAGGAAGGGTAAGAGTCTTTCTTTGGTCAGTTGGCGGGCACTTCTTGTGAGGGCTGGTGGTAAGGGTTGTGGGGGAGGGGATGGGGTGGAGGTGGGGATGTTGAAGGTGATGGTGTGGTGGTCGGACCACGGGGTGGGGGTATTACCTGTGACTGTGAGGGGGCAGTTGTGATGGGCTATCCAGTCTAATGATCTACCTAGGGCATGAGTGGGGTCTGTGATGGTGTTGGCGAATCCTAGAGTGGCTAAAGCTGCGTCAAGTGATTTGGCAGCAGGGTGTTTGGTGTCATTTAGACCTAGGTTGATGTCACCGAGGAGAATGGCTTTGGATGACTTTTTTAGGTTATCAGCCCGGAGGTGGGTGAGGGAGGCCTGAAAGTCTCCCAAGGGGCCTGGTGGCCGATAGATGAGGTGAAGGGTGATGGTGCAGTGGTTTGAGATAGTGAGTTTCAATTGAAGGTAGTCTCTGTTATTGCTGATAGTTTTGTCTACCTTTCTGATGGTGATCGAGTCTTTGGCTATGAGGGCAACACCGCCTCCTGTGGTCAGGCGATCTTGTCTCGTGATGGCATAGCCTTGTGGGAGAGCGAGGGATGAGCGGGGCCTGAGGCTTCATGTAGCCAGGTCTCAGTGACCATAAGAAGATCTAGATCTAGGGTGGTGATGAGAACGTGGATGTCTAGGGCGTGAGCATTGATGGATCGGGCGTTGATGAGGGCACATTTGAGGTGGGGTTCGGGGGTGGCATTGGTGGTAGTGGATAGCATGGCTGTGGTGGAGGAATTGCACATTGCAGTAGTCACATTCAAAGTAGTGGGGGCACATTTTCTAGGGTCCTAGACACAGGTAAAGTAGCATTTACATCAGTGGATAGCATGATTGAGGTAGAAGAATTGCACATTGCGGTATTCACATTCAAAGTAGTGGTGGGCATATTTTCTAGGGTCCTAGACACAGGTAAAGTAGCATTTACATCAGTGGATAGCATGATTGAGGTAGAAGAATTGCACATTGCGGTATTCACATTCAAAGTAGTGGTGGGCATATTTTCTAGGGTCCTAGACACAGGTAAAGTAGCATTTACATCAGTGGATAGCATGATTGAGGTAGAAGAGTTGCACATTGAGGTATTCACATTCAAAATAGTGGGGGGCAGATTTTCTAGGGTGCTAGACACAGGTAAAGTAGCATCTACATCAGTGGATAGCATGATTGAGGTAGAAGAATTGCACATTGCGGTAATCACATTCAAAGTAGTGGGGGGGGCACATTTTCTAGGGTCCTAGACACAGGTAACGCAGCATTTACATCAGTGGATAGCATGATTGAGGTAGAAGAATTGCACATTGAAGTGGTGGGGGGCGCATTGTCGACCATTGCCAGGGGGACCTCTGCCCAGCATCCATCATCAAGGATGGAGCAAAAAAACCAAGCCCCTTTCATCACCACCCTGATACATGCGTCCTCATCTAACAAGGTACCAAACAACCTTAAGCAAGCATGGGTTATGCCCCTTTTAAAAAAATTAACCTTAATCCAAATATCCCCACCAACTACAGGCCCATCACTACTGTCCCGTTCCTTCTAAAAATCCTGGATCGGGTGGCCTACTTACTAATTCAGAAGCATTTAGAGGACAACAAACTATTAGGCCTCAGACAATCGGGCTTCAGGCCCAGACACGGTACTGAGACTGCACTCCTTGACCTTAAGATCCAAAGGGATGAGGCGAAGGACAAAGTCAAGATAGTAATACTCCTACTCCTCGATTTATCTGCTGCCTTCGGCCTCGCCGACCACCAAATTCTGACTAAGCACCTCACCTCAGCTGCAGCATTCTCCACTAACGCTTCGGATTGGGTTAACTCCTTTCTCTCCAATCGGACCACCAGAGTTTTCTCCCCCTCAGCCTCAGCAGACCCACCACCAACACTCTGCGGAGTCCCTCAAGGCTTGTGTGTGTCACCCACTTTATACAACATATTTACAAAGATACTATTCGATTGTCTGGACAATTGAGTGTCATCTACACCAGCTATGCAGATGACACTCAAGTCCTCATCTCACTCACTGGATGCTACTTCCAAGATACAAAACTACTGAATGATATTTACCTGGAAATCCAAACATGGATGGCCACCAACAGTTTATGTCTCAACGACGATAAGACCGAGCTAATGATCATGCGCTCACAGGCACGACTGAATAAACTCAACCCTAAATAATCATCTTTTAACATTGACAGTAATGTGATCCCTGTATCCAAAGAGATAAAAACACTGGGGGTCTACCTTGACTCAACACTGTCCCTCAAAAGACAAGTTAGTAGTGTGGCGACCTCCGCAGCTTACACCAATAAACTGATTTACAGCTGCAAATCGTACCTATCCACTAGCAGTTGCCTAACGCTAGCCATAGCACTAGCATTGTCTAAACTTGACCACTGTAATACACTATTCCTAGATTCCTCTGAATACAAACTAAATAGACTCCAGGTCCTTCAGAACAACCCTCTGAGAGCAGCACTCAGTCTAACCAGATCCAGCCGTATCTCCACGACTAGGCAAAACGCCATTTGGCTGCCTATCTGTGACAGAATCACACTACATACCTTGGCTATCACACACAAATGCCTCACAAACTCAGCTCCCAAATATCTGTCCAATAAAATCTGCAAACACCAACCCACATGTACCACCAGATCAGCCCACTCACACAGCATTGTGGTTCCAAGATTCAGCCTTAAAACTGCTAGAGGAGCCAGTTTCTCAGTCCAATCTGCAAATGATGGAACTTCTTACCCATTCCCCTCAGACAAGAACCCTCCTTCCTGACTTTCAAAGCTAAAATAAAAGAATGGCTGAGTAACAAACCCTTACTTTAAGATGTCAATACTATCTCTTGCTGAACCATCGTCTAGTTGACCTCTGTTTATTAAAATTGCTGTACAATTGTTTCCTGCTCATTGACCCATCTGTAACCAGGGTCCCTCTCTGATATATGTTGTACGTCTATGTATATTGTGAATGTATACTGCCTCACCATGTATGTAACTCCTAAGTCTTTCAAGTGCCCAGTTACCCTAGGGTTTAGTGTGCGATATAAATAATAAACAAATACAAAAAAATAAAAAGGAGGTGCCATGCCAACTACAGCATACATGGTTGACACACCTATGCACACCATGTGCATTATTGAACGTCATGTCTGTACTGCAAATCACAGAAGTAGCCAAGCAACAGATGTTTATGATAAACACGTGAAAAACATTCAACTCCAAACATGTCTGTAGGATTAAGTTCACGCAGGACACCAACTGATTAATGCTTATAGTATTAACAGTCTGCACAGGAGCTCCAAGGAGTCTCTTATATAGACCGAGACAGAACCTGGAGAACTTTAGAATGTGTTTTAAGCCACAATAACAACAAGTCCATTAACTGATTATGTGCATGCAAAGTCAATAAAATCTGAAAGTCAATAAAAAGTTGCCAAAAAAAGCCTATATACATTAACAATCAATATAACACACCGCCCTCCTATTTGCAATCACTATAACGCACCTCCCATCTATTTGACACCATTTCATCAGGTCCAGCTCCAGCACCTTGGATCTCTCAAAGCCACTTTACTCTTGTTCCAGATCCTTCCATCCTCCAAAACCACAACCTCACTAAGCACCTTCTTGACTCGCATGTGGCCTGAAAAACCTGCTCTGACCCTTGAGCACACCTACTGTCTGCTTATCCAGACCTTGTCACCTTCTTCCAGCCTTCTGAGTCTGACTCTCTTGTCACAATCACATCTCTCCATCATCACATCATTTTTCTTTCCCACTCCCACCCTCAGCTCATCCTTATTCCATTCCACAAACTTCATCCTTCCCAACCAAGGAGGACAAACCGAGGTATTCCTTCCTCCTACTCAGAATATCAAATGGAACCAACCCTGTGGTAGAGTGAGGGTCAAGTCTATATGCATACACTACCTTGCCCACACCTTGCCTTCTCCTATCGCCACTTGACCACTCTGCATGAGTGTGCATTTGAGGTATTCTGTCACATTCATAGCAAGATGGAACAAAGCTGTATTGTGTTGAACCACCCTAAACCCAATCAACAATTATTTCATGATTCTAGAAGTGAACTGTACCCCATTATTTGGAAGTCATGTATTGGGAAAGCTCTCCCTTTCAAAAATCTGATCCAGAAATTGCACACCTGCTCTTGAATCTGCCTCCTGCACTATGTTATATTCACGACTTAGAGTAAAGATCCACCAATACTACAATGTATTTATTTACACCTTTTCTGGACACTATGGAACCACGAATGTCCATTGCAACAGATTCTGATGGTAATTCTGGAAAGTCTAATGGTTTCGGAGTCTGGGTTTGTCTCCCCAGCACTTTGACTCATAACAGACACTACAATGCTTTACCATCTGCTCAGATTCTCCATCAAGACCTGGCCACCAGTGATCCATCCTTGTGTGATCCTTGGTCTTTGTTATTCCCAAATACCCCTCATGGGCAGCCTCTAGTAACCTCTGCCTGACTCTACAAAGTGGGACACTACTTCTTGATCTAAGTACATGGCCCTCGTCAATACTAAGTTCCTCTTTCACCATGTGATAATTACCAAAACCCTGCTCACTAGACCAAAGTGACCAATTGTTAATTATCATATCTTTAACCTTGCAAAAATCACCATCTCTTTCCTCAAACTCCTTCCAGTCCTGTTCTCTGATGGTTCCACTATAGACAACAAACACTGACAGGAGTGCTCTGCATCTTCAACAGCCTTAATTTCTTTAGTATCCCTCCATGCCCTGGACAGAATTCTGCAATAATGTTCTTTCCCTGGAGTGAACTCCACCTCAAAGTCATGTCCTTGCAGTGGGCTTACCCACCTTGCAATTCTACGTGATACCTCATTCAAACCTTAGAAAGTGAACATACTCACTAGCAGCTTGTGATCACTAAATATTTTGAATGTTCTCCCCCACATAAACGCCTTACATTTCTTGATTGCCCAAACAACACATTATGCTTCTTTTTCTATAACAGAGTAGCGTGACATGGCTCCTTTTAGCACTCTGGATGAAAATGCAGTGACTATCTCTGCACCATAGTCCCTTTGAAGCAAGACTGCCCCAAGATCTCTGCCACTAGCATCTGTTATCACAAAAGTTTCTTTTGAAGTGTCAAAGCTACCTAGTATCAGTGTCCTCGAAATGCTATCCTTGTTCCTTTGAACCTTTTGTTCCCATTCCTGTGCCCAATCAAATACTAAATCCTCCTTGCAGATACCTCTCATGTTTCTGCACTGATCTGCTTCTTTTCACACAAATATTGCATAATATTCTACTACACCTATGAACGACATAACTTCTTGCTTGTTCTTGGGTGACTCCAAACATAGTATGGACAATACCAAACTCTCCTTTTGAGCAACTCCCTTCCCACTGAGATTATGTCCTAAATAATCAATCTCTGGGACTCTGAAATCACACTTGTTTTGCTGTAGCATAAAACTTGTTTTATGCAGCTCTCCCAAAATAGTGGCCAATTTCCTGTCATGATCTTCTACCATGTTACCCATGGTAAGGATATCATCTTGGTAAAAGACAACACTGCTTACTTTGCCCAGTACAGCATGCATCACACACTGAAAGAAAGCTGCTGCTGAAATAAGACGAAATGGCATACGTCTAAACCTAAATGTACCCTCATGTGCAGTAAAGGTCATGCATTCTCTAAATGCACGGTGTAAAACCACCTTATAGTATGCAGAAGCTAAATCTAACTTACTAAATAATTTGGCACCCGCTCTAAGGCTGACGAGTTCCCCAATGGTGGGCACCAGAAACCTGTCCACAAGACATCTATTTAGTCCAGAAGATCTACACACAAATGGCCATTACTTTTTTGGACCAACACGAATGTGGATACCCATTTCGAGGCCTCTAGACTCAATAATACCATCTGACTTCAATCTTCTAATTCCTTCTGACACTTCTTTCCTCGACACCAGAAAAACATATCTGAGTTTAGATGCAACCAGAATAGAGTCATTTTTTAACTTTATTAACCCAGGGTGCCACTGAACACTTCATCATAACCATCTCTGTTTTTTTTCTTGTGTATGTTTGCATGATTGTGGTAATGTGGCCTCGCACTTTGGGGTTGATTATTATGTCCATTATGCTTTGCTCATACAAAAAGAAAATACAAATATTCATATTGTAGGCCAAATGGCTCACATAAAAATTACTAACAATAAATCAATGTCTTGAAAGAAGAAACCATTGCTATGTGAACAAAATGTGTCCTGTGTGACACAATAACCCATGTATTTGCATATAACAAAATAAATAAATATGACCATAACAATAAACAAACTGAATTACACACCATCTAGAAACATGCCACTCAGGGCCAAATTGCATACATTCAAACAAGAAAAACAAATCTGTAAAGTGCAGCAGTGCATAATGAAATGCATTTACAGAAACAGTACTTATCTAGTTACAAATTGCACGGACAGAGAATGGCACAAATAGTGTGCAATCACAGGGATGGCAATATTTTAGGGCCATGGATCCCGTCCAATAAAATCAAAGTTTCATGTCAACTAATCTAGAGCCAAAATATAAGTGGATAATGGTTGACAATAATTTTGTCAGTAGCTCTAGACGAACTCTCTTCACAGAGAGGCAAAACCAGTTTAATTTGTGGGTGCTCTAGTGGAGGGGGATCCTAGTTCCGACAGCAGTCCATGATGAGCTGCATCTTCGTCAGGGCCAGAGATTCAAACACTGTAATGTAATTGAGACTAAAGTTAGCCTCTGAAATAGGACGCACAGTTATAGGACCACCAAATAAGCATATTGCATTTAAATGTATAAGTGTACCTAAACAGCACCATCTATACATTCCTTGAGCTGTACTCTCAAGTCGTGTGTCTTGTTGGTTTGAATCACTACCCTCCTGCTGAGAAAGGGAACATAATTACCCTCCCATAGTCCTAATTATAGTAATTTACGAGGGATGTTAACCAAGAAAGGCTGGTTTTAAAAGTGATCATACATACAGGGAATTGCACATATGATGGAAATGCACAACCTCATATTCAGTCAAAGATGGTTTTGATTGGTGTCTTATCTCGTGCTGAAATAAGTAAGGGCAGTCTAATTAGGATACTGACCCTTAACTACATGGGCTGATGACATAACAAAGCAAAATACAGAACTGCAATTGTAAAATACCTGAAGATTGTGTGCCATACTCGCAGTGTGTACTCTGCCGATATCTTGGCTAGTCACACTAAAATAAAGCAAGAAAGACAGGGGAGCCAATTTAAGTCGCTGACCCTTAATGCCGAGTGTTAGTAACATACACCAGCCTAAGCGGCATCCAACTTAATCTGACACTTACAACTTAACTTTCACTCTCCTTTCTAAACACTCCAACTTTGCAACAAATTAATGCTTGCTTGTGTCAAGGAGCTTGAGAAGAAAGAGCTCAACAAAACCACTACGAGAATAGTTCTGTTAACGTGGTTTTGAACCCCAAAATCCCACAAGTGGGGAAGAAGAGTCTTGATCGAGGGCAGTCACCCATTAAGAAAACGGAAAACTCAGTGACACAACATCCAAAGACTCATGAAAGGAAATTGAGTCAGTGTGCAATGAGAGGTGAAGGGGCATTGTCAAGGCAATTACAGTGAAGCAGGAGATTTGTTCATGAGGAAGTAGTGAATGCCAATGCTATGGTGTCAGTTGGTTGGTGAGTGAAGTTGGGTTTAGAAACTCAGAAGATGAGAAACCTTGTGCAGTTGCATTGGTGGATGGTACTGCCGTACGTATGCGTGTGGAATGTGGATCCGATTATACTATAACTGTTCAAGAAACATGGCAGAGGAAGTTTGGGAATATGTCATTGTTGCCACCACGCATCAAGGCCAGTACTTATGGCGGGGTGCTCATGGGCCTACTAGATTAATTTGTTGCAAAGTTGGAGTGTTTAGAAAGGAGAGTGAAAGCTAAATTGTAAGTGTCAGATGATCCTTTCCAAAGGACAGGCCATTTTTGCCGTTTTCGCTCTTATAGAGGAGCGCCCATGACTATAGGTCTAGTCACCCTAGGTTTCCCAGGGTCAGCCAGACGTGGACCCCTTGCTCACTGTGCTCAGAGCGGCACAGCCCCACCTCACTGATTATGCCCAACAAGGCTGAAACACGTGTATGGGGTTGCTGTTGTTACTCTTGTTCAGAAGGGAATTGCCATAGCATTTTGGTGCTGGACTGCCCATGTGGGTGGGACAAAAACTGATATGCAAATGGATATTTCCCATCTGTGAAAGGCACAGTGAGCTAAAGTGTGGCTGCATACTCGTGAGTGGGTACCTTCCCAAAGAACAGGCCATTTTGCCGTGTTTGTTCTAATAGAGAAGCACCCATGACTCATTTTTTATTTTTTAAGGGCCTAAGGTCTAGTCACCCTAAGATTCCCAGGGTCATCCAGACGTGGACCCCTTGCTCACTGTGCTCAGAGAGGCACAGCTCCACCTCACTGATGATGCCCAACAAGGCTGACACACATGTATGGGGTTGCTGTTGGTACTCTTCTTCAGAAGGGAATTGCCATGGCATTTCGGTGCTGGACTGCCCATGTGGGCGGAACAAAGACTGATATGCAAATGGTTATTTCCCATCTGTGAAAGGCACAGTGAGCTAAAGTGTGGCTGCAGACTCTAGAGTGGGTACCTTGGCGAAACACAGGCCATTTTTAATGTGTTTGTTCTCATAGAAGAGCGCCGATGACACATTTTTGATTTTTTAAGGGCTTTAGGTCTAGTTACCCTAAGTTTCCCATGGTCATCCAGACGTGGAACCCTTGCTCACTGTGCTCAGAGAGGCACAGCGCCACCTCACTGATGACGCCCAACAAGGCTGAAACACGTCTATGGGGTTGGTGTTGGTACTCTTGTTCAGAGGGGAATTGCCATAGCATTTTGGTGATGGACTGCCCATGTGGGCGGGACAAATATTGATATGCAAATGGATATTTCCCATCTGGGAAAGGCACAGTGAGCTAAAGTGTGACTGCAGACTCTAGAGTGGGTACCTTCCCAAAGAACAGGCCATTTTTGTCGTGTTAATTCTCATAGAAGGGCGCCCATGACTAATCTTTGACCCCATTATCCAGACTTGACTCTCTGCTATGGACCAGGAGAGCTTCACACCACAACTGGCCACTGGTGCCAAGAATCTTGGGCAAAACTTCAACAGACCACTCACGTTCTGACAGTGAATAGGAAGGAAGACCAACGCTGGTGTAGCTATTTTCTCTCAGATGTGAAATTAAGCCGTTCATCCCACAGTACGACTTCATCATGTGTACATGATAGGCCCTGTAGCGGGAGCCACTGCAGCTTGATTAGTGTTGGGGCGATGGGGTTGAATTTGAGGAGTCCTTATTGAGTCTTCCTGCAGCATGCCTGACATATCTCAGGGGTGCTAGTCTAGTTTCTGGAAGCCCTTCCAAACGGGCATTGCCACCAACTAGGTGGGAGAGACCAAGGCCTGGGCAGCAGATCAGAAGTGGTACTGTGGGATGAATTACATCATTTCACACATGAGAGAAAATAGTACTTTTACAGCACGCAGTCACTTTGTGCTGTGCTAAACATTTTGTAAATCAGCCCCAGGAGTTTGCAACCTTTGGCTCCCCATATGTTTTGGACTACAACTCCCATCAACCCTAAGGAACATAGTTAATGGTAAGGTACCATGGGAAATAAACATCTTGAGAGCCAAGAGTTTTGGTTTCCTACAATAGACTAAAACCACAATGACCATCACATCCCCTTTAACTCTTGCACAAAGACTATCCCCACAGAATACACACTGCATCAGACCAATAAAGCTTAGATCCACAGGAAACTCTATACGAACATTTGAATTTAATGACATACTCTCATAGGTGTGGGAATACTTGGTCGGCCAAACAGGCTGGATGTAATACAGCTATATCCATCAAATATAATATCCATTTGAAATACATCACAAGGAGGCATCATCCGCAAATAAACAGTTTTTGGTACCAGCTTCATGCCTACTTACATAAGGGCACAGCGTCCTTGCCCTTCCGAAAACACCAAACGGCAAACTGAGGACAGAAGCAAAGATAGCCAATACCACCTAAAAAACGTACTTTGACCAACAAAGCCTACCAAATTGACCAAACCCATTGAGACAAGACTGGACAGTATATTTAATAAAGAGTGAAAACACAATGCAAAATAATGTTTAGAGCATTACATTCTCTGTAAATAATGAAGAAACATAATACTAATACATGAGGTAATTTAGGGGACTTCAGAGAATTTGAAGGAAATGATAAAGGTACAGCATATGGAATAGGTAAATATTTAGTATAAAGTTCAATCAAGCCTGTTCTATTGATAAGAATGACTGTATCTGCCTTCATTTATGGGCTGGTTGTCTGTTTGTTGGGAGGGTACTACATATGGATGTTGAACTCTAGCCAAAAACAATGGTACATGCAAGAACAAATGATTGTTAAGTGCTCTGTGGCTCCTCGAAGCAAGGTCCGTGCTCAATAAATACCATTATAATAATAATAACAATAACAACATAATTAATATCTGTGCTCAAGTTAAATTCATAATTACGCATGATGGCTGTATGCAGCCAAATTATAACAGTGCCTGTTATGTAATTGCTTTCTGTGGCATATGATGGTTATAGCTGGGCACACAGAGCTGCATTTCGCATATGAGTAATGTAAATAGCATATTAAAACAATGTTTGCCCCGTAATGACAATGCCCTGGCTCAATCATGATGTATAAATTGCACCGTTAGCAATGTTTGGTTTGTAACTAAAATAGTCTCTGTTTACATTTTTAAAACGTTTTAGTTCGTTTATTTCTGCATGCTGACTGTATTCTTTTCATCAACATCAATGATGCTTCTCGATTTTGAGACTGTTCAAAAGTCATGCAGCGGCCCTTTGTCAGAGGCCGTTCGGGTCCCAGCGCTTAGTGTGGGAAAAGTGAAACGGGTTGTGGTGTTGATTCTTTAGCTGCAGGGTTTGGTTAATGGACACTTCTGCTCCTTTAGGACTTCATGCCTACTACTTTGACCCCGTACCATGTACAATTCCATGAATAATTCTTTTCAAATGTTTTGCAAACTCATTGCGTACACGTTTGGACAAATAATCCCTAATTGTGCAAAATTTTGGTCTAAGAAAACCTGAATACCCATTTCTACCTTTTGATAGGGGTGTATGGAAATTCAGCTTTGAGTAAGTATTCTGGTGAATTCTGGCAGAAAATGAGATATTCGGCTTTGGTTGAATACTTTAATTATCACTGGAAGCCAAACAGTTTTCCTACAAAATACATCAAGTACTGCTTTGACTGCTGCCTGGATTATTCAGGCATGTCATGTTTATCCTTTAATAGGATCACTAAACACATACTGCTGTCACTTCATTGATTGAATACTGGCAGAACAAATGTGTGGAAGTGCAAACAAAGTCCCTGCCCTTCATGTGCTGGACAGACAGACTTTCATATTGTGTTTGCTGGAGATGGGTGAGCACATTTTGAATTTGGTCTCCCCTGGATTTTGCAGTTGAAAAACATTGATCTGGAACAATAGTTCATGAAGTCGTAATTGAAAGATGGTATTTTCTTGAGGCACTAATTGATTTGCTGATGACCTGTGTGAGAAACCAGAAAGTTACAGGTTCCAATCGCACCAATTTCCAATCCAAATAATATAATTTAATGGATTAATATAGCTGTTGCAGAGATCCCTGTAGGTTCCAAACACTGAGCACATCGTTCAGGAAGTAGTGTGTCTGCAGTAAAGAACTGGATTCAGCCTGCAGGCCAATTTTATAAAGCAAGTAAAATGTCTCAATGGGAAGTGTGGCTCTGGCAGAGATGTGCTTGTAATATCAAAACATAGGTTACGATTCCTACCCTCCAACTTTCTTTTGTTGCCAAAATATGTCTCTTTGAATGGAGTCAAAGTGACAGATGTTAACAATGAACGTGGCTATGTATTTGTATTAACCCAAATGCCACAGTCTGTGGCAGCAGAAATATTCTTCCCAACATCAGAGAGTTAACAAAAGAGGGATGTGTGTAATAAATATAGGAC
Organism: Ambystoma mexicanum; assembly: GCF_040938575.1. Lineage (NCBI taxonomy): Eukaryota > Metazoa > Chordata > Amphibia > Caudata > Ambystomatidae > Ambystoma > Ambystoma mexicanum. Next base: position 1,076,129,485 of record NC_090935.1, on the reverse strand, counting down.
GATTTTACAATTTAGAAACATTAGACCACATGGTTGTACAAGTGATGCAAATAAGTAAAATAAACATACACATGCCAATTAAAGATCTGAATATCAGCACTGTCCCTTCCCTATAGGGTCAGCCGAGAACCATGGAGGACTCAGCATTCACTATATTTTTGTGTCTGGTGTCTTTTACCATGCCCCAAAACACCCCTAACATAACCCACCCAAAGAGAAAGAAAAATATGTTCTATTAATGAAAATGCACTTTTCAATTGTCTCATCTCCACTCAGTACCACAGGTAGAAAGCATGGTTTTAGCATCCCAAAAGTTTGTATTCAGTTGCACTTCAGCAGTCAGTGCTAATTGATGTATTCATACGTTATTATATTTCAGACCTAAAAGGAACCTTTTAAAGCACAAGTACACCCATCCCATTTATACTTTTGGGCTAGACTTAGTTACTTAGGCCCTGTCCAACAAGCCACACCTATGAATGCACACAAATACGAACAGTGCTGTTACTGAAGAGTTAATTTTCTAATAATGTATTCCTTTCATGGTTTACAGAAACATCTTCCGTAGACAGCAAAGAAAACAAATGAAATAAAGAATGGATTTACTTAAGCAGGCATTTAATTTACAGTGTTTTTCTCGTTTACATAACTTTATTTATTGAAAAAAAACGATTTGTCTCGGTATTCGGCTTCTGATGAATACTTGCCCAACTATTCAGTATTCAGCCAAATATTTAAATCTACTATTCGGTACACCCCTGCTTTTCATCATTAATAATAATAATAATTACAAACAGTCAGTCACAATGTTATCGAAATTCATTGCATTATTCTAAAATTGTTGACGATATCTTTCATTAATTCTATGGGAGTTGCAGGTTCAATGTGCCTTTCAGAAAAGGGTGCGAGTTGAGTTAACTTTCCACAGACTTTTGCTCTTTGACTTCACACATTTGCCAAGCTCCGCTCTCTTAATGAATAAGATATATTGTTTAAGTCAGATTCATTACAAGAAGACAGTTCATTTATACCAAGATGAATAGGACACAGATCATGCTAATGATGATGATCGTCCTCATACTTCAAAGATCAGAACCACTTCATTAAGAGCTCATTAGAATGATCTCTGTAATGACAAGGCAAGAGAGTTTCTAAATATAAACAACATTTTCTTGGACCCTCTTTACACTTTTTTTACTCTTCTGAGAGATTTCCACTTAATATTATACCAAAAATCAGTGGAAGTACTTCATCACGACAAACAAGTCAATTAAAATGGAAATTAGACCTGCTCATAAATATATAAATAGTGCTTGAATAGTATAAGATAAGAAAAACACAGCACTGAATAAGGTAAGTGGCCATTATAAGAGACCAAAAGTGCGAAAGATTTGAGGACACGCTATAAAACATTCCTGACAAGAAAACTAGTTTTACCATAATATTGCAACAGTATGATTGAACTTTCTCAAAGTGGGTGTTGCTTTTGTGGTGATAGGTAAAAAGAGGGGAGCAACTTACTGAAGCACAATGAGCATGCAAACTTCAGACTCTTAAAGCATTGCCAATTATGTGGACATAACAGCACCCCAACCACAGACTCCATTATGGACCTTGTGTGTTGCTCTTCCCTCTGTTGGTCCCTTGGAGACTTTCCCTCAACCCCAATAAACTCAAGAGATAATGCCATATACATAAGTTTGCCACAGTACATACAGCTTTATTTCTCCAGAAGAGCAAACGCATCTACGTGTTAAGCAGAAAAGTATTAGACCTGGACAAACATGGGCTGCACGAACCCAATGCACAATTTATTTGAGAGTGCAAGATTATCTGTTCCGAGCACAAAGAGACGCATTTCAGAGCTAACAAACCTTTTTTTGCTTTTCATGCACACAGAAAGACATGGGTTGGCAAAGGTTTCAACTGAGGTCTTTCAAATGTAGTTTTAAAACATCTCCATTGTATGAGCAGAGTATTTGAAATGGGATACAATGGGCCTCATTACGAATGTGGCGTTAAGGCAATAATGGTGCCGGTAGTGCTACCGGCACCGTTGTTACCAAACCGCCAGATTACGAGTTCTGCTTGCGGGTGCCGCTCTCCATGCCTGGTCAGACCAGGCATTCAGAGCGGCACCCGCGAGCAGAACTCGTGATTGCACCGGCACCGTTATAAATGGTGCCGATGCAACCATGCTCCCCACCCCCATTCTGCCGTATGCGTCAGAATGGGGATCGGGAGGCCGGCCATACCGGCACCCGTTAATGGGCAATTACTGGCCCATTCAACTCGTAATGTGCCAGTAATGGCCCATTTTCGGGAGACGGTAGCGAGTTTGGTTGTAGCCGCGCCCTTGCCAAACTCGTGATGAAGCACAATGAGTGGTAGATGTCTGCAGAAACAGCAGTGAGTGTAAGCGGGAGTGCGTATTGTCTGTGGTGTGGCTCCCTATGAAATGTGAATGTTGGGTGATTCAATGAGTTCTGTAGGCAGGGTGCCCCGTCGTGCACTTTTTTCTTAAAGCACTCCACGCCTCTTATTCCACAGTGTCCTTTATGATGAATTCAGTCGAGCTGCTGTATTGCATGTTTAAATAGACTTCATTCCATTTCAGCATCCGCCACACTATAAATAAGCCCTTCCACACTATGTCCACTAGTAACAGGAAAATCCTGTCCTTCACTGACATGGTGTGGCTGCACTGAAGGTGCAGAGGGGAGTGCTCTAAGGAGCCATCCCTGTTTAACATGTGCAGTACCAGGCCAGCACTTAAAAGCCGACAAGCCCGGCTGAAAAGCATGCCTGGAGGCGTTAAGATAGAAACGCCCCCAGGCATCCCTTTCTTAACACCCAGCCATCTTTCTGGTCCCTCAAACAAACTAGGGTGGGGTTAGACTTTGTAGAGCCCACCCCAGTCTATGCAAGCGATAGGACAGGGGGCGGGGAGGTGAAGGAGGGTCAGGTGGGGGCTTAGAGGACGACGACACAGTGATGCAACTGTCCCACCCACATGAGGGAACATGGGAAAGAGAAACAAAACCAAAGTTGTGTTTCTCTCTCCCAAGTTCCTTAACATGCGTGGGGCTCCACTAACATCACTGTGTGTGTTGAAAACAACACACTACTAGCATTAAGACGAGGAGACATGAGTAGCACCTTCAGGCTGAACCAGAAGGACAGAGCAGCCGTTGCTGTGATGGGACACGTATTTTAGACCAATGTTTTTTCAACATACAATTCCATACATTCATCCACGTTAGTACAAGAGAGAAGCATGCTTTTGGTCAGCATTTTCCATTTAGCTTACATTTACATGATGAATACCCCGCCCCAGGTATTAGACTTTATATGTGTTTCTATGACACCAGAGTGCTTTCTTGGTTGGCAATTGGCTGGTAAGCAATCAAGGATTCAATTACATTTTAAGGTGATTTATGAATGGTATGCGATGAGACAGAAAATTATCTCACAATTTTCCAGGTCTGTTTTTTTCTCTGCTTTTGAACAGTTGACCAAGTGCATGGAGCTGTGGAGAGAGAAAAGGGATGTTGACAGAAAGTCCTGCAAGCAGTGCACTGATCAGTGCTTTAGGTGCGCCAGGGCCAGCCTGGGCCAGGCCAAGACAGTCTCCAGAAATGGCTCCCGAACCGGGGTCCTGCCGGGGCCCACCCCTGACTAGTCCAGCCAGCTGACACTTCAGGCAGCCCATGCAGGTGTCAGCACTTCGATTTAGAAAAAAGTAAAGGCATCGCCTTTTCTTTTTTCTAAACCGAAGTGCTGACACCTGCAAACATCAGGCGTAGGCGTGCAGTGCGGGCTGCTTGATGATGTGTATGTACTCGAAACAGGAGGAGGGCTGGACTGCCCAGCTCTCATTTTGTTTCAAGTAACTAAATAGTCATCACCCAGCAGGGTGCTGGGTGATGACTTCTTACTCGAAAACAAAAGGAGAGACTGGGCCCTCCAGCCCTCCTCCTGTTTCAAGTACATACCTTTCATTCAAGGAACCCGCGGTTAAAGTGGGCTCTTTGCATGCCTGCTGCATGCGAGCTGGGGCACACTGGTGTCACACCTTTTGGTGCACCCAGCCCCTTCTTTTGTTTAAAAGGAGGGGCTGGGCGCATCAAAGGTAATAATGCAAGTGTGCCCCAGTTCCAGCTATTACCATCCGCCCCCTCTCTCCCTTAATGGAGGTGGGGGGGGGGGCTCTCGTTAGGGGGCGTGATTAGGCGACACCCCCTAACTAGGCCCCCCCCTAGATTTCCAATCCCACTTAAAGCACTGGCCCCGAGGATCCTGAGATGTGGAGGATAGGGCCAGTCTTGTGCTGTCTGACACAGAGCTATTACAAAACAATGAGGATAAACAGCAGCTTGTTGTGAACCTGTGATGGGCGCATAGGGCAGAGGACTGAGGAGCAGTCAAACACCACTACACTTAGGGGCCGATTCATGGAACAAACGTGCGCCGAAAATCTACGCGCAAGCAGGCGCAAGCAGGCGCAAGCAGGCGCAAGCGGAAAAAAAGAGGCGCACGCGCACGCGTGCGATTCATGGAAGTCCCTGCGCGTGTCTTCCTCGGGATGTGCGCCAAACCCGTGCATGGCGCACACGTCACTGCAACATCCCGAAAGACGTGCGCGACGCGCCAGTGAAAGCGCACAACCTCTGCGCATACACTAGAAAGTGGGCGGAACACGGGGCGTAACGCGCGGAATGGGGAACAACTTGCGAAAACAAGGGCGTAACTGGGGATGTACTGCAGGGAAGCAGAGGGAACGCCCACACGCACCCGAACCACACGTATTCATGGAACCGAATAGGGGAAAGCCACGCACAGCGAAAGACACGCACAGGCCGATACACGTCCGCCACACGAAGGCAGGCGGTAGCGTCCCTGCGCATTACAAAAGTGGCAACATACAGCAATTGTGCGAGCGGGCTACGTGTATTTCAGGGGTCCGCGTGAACTTACTCACGCGATCGGGCCTGGGGGAGCGAGCTACGTGTATTACAGGGGTTCGCGTGAAGTTCTTCACGCGATCGTGCCTGGGGGAGCGTGCTACGTGTATTTCAGGGGTTCGCGTGAACTTCTTCACGCGATCGGGCCTGGGGGAGCGTGCTACGTGTATTTCAGGGGTTCGCGTGAACTTCTTCACGCGATCGGGCCTGGGGGAGCGTGCTACGTGTATTTCAGGGGTTCGCGTGAACTTCTTCACGCGATCGGGCCTGGGGGAGCGTGCTACGTGTATTTCAGGGGTTCGCGTGAACTTCTTCACGCGATCGGGCCTGGGGGAGCGTGCTACGTGTATTTCAGGGGTCCGCGTGAACTTTCTCACGCGATCGGGCCTGGGCGAGCGGGTTACGTGTATTACAGGGGTTCGCGTGAAGTTCTTCACGCGATCGGGCCTGGGGGAGCGTGCTACGTGTATTTCAGGGGTTCGCGTGAACTTCTTCACGCGATCGGGCCTGGGGGAGCGTGCTACGTGTATTTCAGGGGTTCGCGTGAACTTCATCACGCGATCGGGCCTGGGGGAGAGGGCTACGTGTATTTCAGGGGTTCGCGTGAAGTTCTTCACGCGATCGGGCCTGGGGGAGCGTGCTACGTGTATTTCAGGGGTTCGCGTGAACTTCTTCACGCGATCGGGCCTGGGGGAGCGTGCTACATGTATTTCAGGGGTTCGCGTGAACTTCTACACGCGATCGTGCCTGGGGGAGTGTGCTACGTGTATTTCAGGGGTTCGGGGTTCGCGTGAACTTCTACACGCGATCGTGCCTGGGGGAGCGTGCTACGTGTATTTCAGGGGTTCGCGTGAACTTCTTCACGCGATCGGGCCTGGGGGAGCGGGCTACGTGTATTTCAGGGGTTCGCGTGAACTTTCTCACGCAATCGGGCCTGGGGGAGCGGGCTACGCTTATTTCGGGGGCGCGCGGGAAGTGACACACGCGATTGAGCGGGGTACGTGTATTTCTGGGGCGCGCGGGAAGTGACACACGCGATTGAGCGGGGTACGTGTATTTCGGGGGTGCGCGGGAAGTTACACACGCAATTCCATCAGGGTACGTGTATTACAGGTGTGCGCGATATCAACAGGGTACGTGTATTACAGGGGTGCGTGGGGAGCAGCACACTTGAATTGCACGTGTGGGTCCTCCCAGGTGTTCCCTCTACACCCTCCACGGCCCCTGCAGGTGGCTCACACCACAGGGGCCTACCCAGCACATGTCATGCAGGCACCCCACCCACCATGCCCATGCCCACCAGCCAACCCACATGTCAACTTGCACTACTCCCCCCCAACGCATGTGACCCTGCACCCCCAGCCACCAGGGGCAGCCTCCACCAGGTCCTCACAATCCCCAACACACATGCACGTCAGCGTGTAATACGAGGAAAGGGCCATGCGCGTAAGCGCGCGTGGAAACTGCACGTCCGCATGTAATACGAGGAAAGGCCCATGCGCGTAAGCGCGCATGGAAACTGCACGTCCGCGTGTAATACGAGGAAAGAGCCTATGCGCGTAAGTGACGTGACGCGCGCGTGCGTTTCCCTCAGCACGGGTTAAAGGTGAGCGGGCCCAGCAGTTCGCTGTACGTGCCTTTCGTGGAGACCGACGTGTGTTGCTGCTTCCTGTTGTTTCGCGCGCCATCACAACTTCACAGCTCTCAAGGACGTATCTCTTCTTTTGGCGGGGGTATTGGCTACGCGTGTTTTTCTGCATCGCGCTAGTCAGACGGTGAGTCACACACTCTCTTTTTCCCACTGCGGGTGCCCCTGTGTATCGCACCCATTTTTGATGTCATAGTAGCCTGCGTGTCCCACGCGTACGCGTTATTCGTGTTACTGGGTGCCACCGCGTACTGCGGGAGGTCCAATCCACGCACGTAGGCTGCAGGGTTGCGTGCACGGTTTTACTGCAGTTTTGGGGTGCCTGAGCATTGCGTGACCCGTCACCACATCACCGGGGTCACATACAGCCTTGCAGGTGCAGGGGGGCTGTTAACATCTTGCTTCCCACCCCCTTCACCCCAATTGCCCAGGTCAATTGTGGTGTACACCTCCCATTGACACCACTCCATCTGTGCCAGCACTACTACATCTGTGCCATGGTTGGGAGGCCACCAAAGGTGAGGGGCACCTCAGCTGAGCGTACTCCTCGTGGCGGGCGTGGTCGGGGACGTGGCCGTGGTGACCAGGGAGTAGGGGGACTCCAGGGTGTCCAGGGCAGCCACAGAGGGGGAAGAGGCAGGGGTGCGCCACTTGAGCACAATGTTGTGCCATGTGTCGGTGCAGCCATGCCACCACCCCCTGTGGTTCCGGGGGATGCAGCTCCTGCATCTGGCACTGGCACCCATATGACCCGGCAGTCCGTTCCATCGACTGCCACGGGCCCAAGGGTGGTTGTAGCTGCAGGTGCAGCTGTGGACACCGCCACCCAGGCTCAGGGTCTGCCAGCGCAGGCTGCGTTGGCACTTGAAGAGCCCTTGGTAGATCTCCAACAGGCCAGGGGGGAAACCATAGGGGCACGCTGGGCTGCTCAGACCAAGACACGTGTCCCTGGGGCAGTCATGTCATCTGCTGCCCCGAACAGCCGGGTGTTGGCAAGTGCAGGGGCAGATGCACCCAACAGCACCCCGGTTGTGAGCCTGCCAACCAGGACCGTTGCGGCCAAGCACCCTGCCACAGCTGATGTTGCTGCGCAGGGTCCATTAGTGGGCACCCAGCTGCCACTGACACAAGTCAGGCCTCTGGTCATCCCTCCACCTGCCACTCCCTTGGCTCAATCCACCGAACCCACTGGCCATGCTGGTCAGGGCGGCATTAGCCAGCCAGGGTCTGCGCCACAGTCCAAGAGGAGGAAGGTTGCACCTGCAGCACAGGCTGCGACCCCACACACAGCCACGACCTCCTGCACGTCGAGGAAGAAGCCTTTCTGTAAGCAGGAACTGGACTTCCTCGTGGACTACGTGCGGGGCCACAGCCGTGACATGCTAGTGGGTGCCAATAGTCAGACCACGGCTGCCCAACGTGACACCCACTGGAAGCATGTTGCGGAACATGTCAGTTCATTCGGCCATGAGGTGCGCACGGCGCAGGAGTGAAAAAAGCGTTGGAATGACATCAAGCGCAGCACTAAGGCCAAGCGTGCCTCCAATTACAACTTGACTCTGGTGACTGGCGGTGGGCCTGCACCAGAGGAGGAAGAACTCACTCCGCATGCGGCTCTCATTGCGGAGTTCATACCACCTGAATTGGTCGAAGGAGTGGGAGAGAAGCTGGACTTCGATGCCCAGTCCAGTGAGTGTTGATGCGTGTTTGTTGAGGACGTGTGTGGTTCACTTGTGGGATGTGTTGTGCATGATTGCTGCTACATGTGACATGTACATGGTTCTGATGTGTAAGTAATGCAATGCTAACGTCATGCATGTCTCCTCTGCCTTCATGCGGGACTCCATGTAGGCATGCTCCCTTGCCCCTCCTCCGCCACTCTGCACCCCAGTTCCACCTTTGCACTGGTCTGCTCCAATCTTGCCAATGTGTAGTTTCTTGTCCATGTGTCCTGTGTAGATGCTAACTTCCAGCGTAGAATCTGCCAGACATATGCCATGTCGTACAGCCTTAGTACTCGATGCAGGGTATCTCACTTGTACTGTGCATGGGTCAGATGTCCCGCAGGGACATGAGTGCCCATTCATGCTCCATGTGCATTGCACGCATGCCCCTATGTGTCCTTGACTGGATGATCACTGTAATATCAGTCCTTGGTTACATACATTGCCTGCCATCTCATCAGCCTTCCCATGTCAACTGTGCCTCAGTCCTGCGTTGCACACATGTTTAGGCTCTGACAATCTGTGTGGCTCACAGGCCTCAGCCTGTTCAATGGCCAATGACTCTGTCCAACTCTTGTTGTGTCTTCTTCACACGTGGGCGGCCTCCGGAGTTTCCATCATGTGTCCTGCCCACTGTCCCAGCATCATTTGCAGTGTTGTCATTTGAATCACATGAAGCTGTTGATGCCAGTCAACACTGCCTGTCAATACACAGGTGTATGGTCAGCCTTTTGATACCATGATAGGCATCCCTGCTTTGGTACTGGGGTGGAGGGGTGCTTGGCTTCTGGACATGGTACACATTGAATGCACAATGCACGTGATGTCTGATTTTGACATTGCACTGCCTTCACATTTCCTGGCACACACCATGTAGTGCTTGTACATGTAGGTAGTGAGTGGCGTACACATTTTCTGCACTGCATAGACCCACTTCCATGGAAACTGCCACCTTTTAACAGGTTTGATCACAGAAGCTATTCAAAGTAGACCCAGCATGCATGCCAGGTCATATGTTGTGTGTCACATGTCTGCCTGATGCCTTTGCTGTCGGTGTGTGTGTGTGTCGTGTGCTTCTGACATGTGTATTGACCTTTTCCCCTCTATTTTTCAGGTGATGACGCAATGGAGGCAGAGGATGGTGTTGTCATGCCAGACACAGGGTTGGTAACGCCACATCAACCCGGCACTAGTGTGGGTCGTGGGGTGGTAGGCCACGAAAACCCCCAAGTGCTGCAGTCCATCTTGTCTCTGGCTGCCTATGAGTCCAGCCTTGATGACGACTCTGACGTCCATGTTGAGTTGGATGACCATCAAGTCCATGTGTCAGGGGTGAGTGATTCTGATGTGGACACTCCTCTGTCTGCGACACCTGCACTGAGGGATCAGACAGTCTTGGTTCCTCCGCCCGTGGTGGATCGGGACGCAGGGTCACCCTCCACACCAGTCACTGATGTGCCTGAGACATCACGTCGACGGGGGCATGTAGTCGTGCAGCCGCAGGCGGTGCCAACACAGCGAGGACCCCCGGTCCTTGGGTCCCGCAGGGGTCAAGCCCGGCAACGCGGTCGCCGCGCGCAACCGCTGTATACTGAGTGGGAGCAAGACATGACTGCCAATTCCGAACGGCAGGGGGCAGCAATGGAGAACATCGCTGAGAGCATGGAGCGTGTGGCCCGATCTGTGCTCCCCCCTGCTAGGCAGGTGCTTCTCCAGCAGCAGGCGGCACGGTCCACGGCCCGCTCGCTCAGGCTGGGCATGGCGGCCTCAGACAGGGCACGCCAGGCTGAAATGTCGTCTCTGCATCAAGCAATTGCTGCTCACGCAGAGGCGCACATGGATGCCTTGAGGGAGGAGTATGCTTCCCTCAGATCCACTCTGGGTGTCCTTATGATGTCCCAGAGGCAGCGGGCAGAGGAGAGGTTTGCACAGCTTGAGTGTACCATCTCGGCTGAGCTACAGGCTTGCCGGGAGGTGCAGCGGTTGTCCAGCCAGGCCTTGCAGGAGGAACTCCGTGTTACACGTGCTACCTTGCAAGAGGAAGCACGTGTATCACCGGAGGTTCTGCATGCAGACCTACGTCACATCGCCACACAGAACCAGGCTCACCCGTCCGGCAGACTTGCTGCCGACGAGGGGCAAGCTGCGGCTAGGCGTGGCCAGGCTACTGTGCCACATCCTCCTTTCCAGGATGAGCCAGACTCGGACGACCATCTATCTCCCACATAGGTCGGGCTGTGCAGGCGTTGAGCCCATGGAGGTATTTTTTTTTGGCTCAGCATCATCGCATGTGGATGTTGAGCAGCACCCTGTACCTCCCCCCTCCTGGGTGCCTCCCCTCCCCCCCGGGTCGTATGTGGCCATTTTTGATTTTTCTTGTAGTTTAGTTAGTTAAGTTTCTGTTTGATAGTTAGTTTAAATAGGTAATGTAGGTTTTCCATAGTTAGTGTAATTAGTTAATAGTTGAGTTAGTTTAAAATTGCTAGTCTATTGTGCTTTCATGTGACGGTGCGGTGCTTTGTGGCTTTTGAAGGCATCCACTGTCTGTTCCAGCTGGGCCCTTCATGGTTGTCTTGTGTATGTGTTTGCTGCTTGGGTTCCTTGACTCACATATGCCACTCCTGCCTCCCTTATCCATGGGCTCGCAAGGATGGTTCGGTGTTACAGCATTTTACACAAGGGCATTGGACTGTCATATCTGTGGCATGTCTGGTGCTGTGTGACTTGTGTTGACACCCCTAGTGGGGATGATTTAGGTGTCATTGTCCACTGTTCAGCTTTTGCTAGATGGGGTGTATCATGATTAATGTGGACATTGATTGCTATGCATTGTGTAGTATGTTTCATTTCTTTCCTGTACATGTGCTTGTTGCTATTCATGCTGTAGATAGTGTTCCACACTTTGTAGGTGAAAGACGGACTGATGGTGTGATTTGTGATGTGACTCTCTGACATGGTCAAGTAATGAGATGCCTGATGAGACACACACAGATGACTTTGAAGCATTAATCATGTGTTACATGCCCTTTCTGCAGGGGGATGAGCCTCCAGAGCACCTTTGCCAGCAGACATGTCCCATTGGACGACGGAATTCTGGACCCGTTTGTTGGTGCCCACATGCACATGTGTGCAGGAGCAGAGGCACAGTGATTGCAGACCCACATCCTAGTACTTCTGACATGTTCCAAGGAACTCCAGGCAAGGTGAGCATCACAGGGGGGCCACGACACAGCAAAGCTTGCACCAGGCGAGTTGCACATGCAGGCTTAGTCACAGCACTGAGGGTGAGCTTAGACGAATATTGGTGTTGAAGCACACAATGCAGCTCAGATGTGTTTGTGGACTGATGGCTGCTGATAGTAGGGTTGTCTGGGACACATGCAGGGGCAGTGGCACATACCCTCCGGTACACCAAGGTCCATTGAGCCACTTGTATCAACCATGTAGCCTTCCGAGACATGGAAAGGGGCAGCTCACAGGGACAAGCAGCAAGGGACATACTCGGGTGCAGTGCATGTCTTTTCCACGTACTTCATGATAAATGCACTGCCAACTTTGTTTCGGTCATGGTGGTACACAACTTGCTCTGTAGTCATGGCTTGCAATATGGGTCTGTCTGCTTACCCAGGGAACATTGCATGTTGTGTGAATTGTGACACATTGGTGTTCCATTTGCCACGCACCCAGCAGCGGCTGCCTTACTGCATTGACTGTGTATGACCCGTCACAGGGGTGATGTTATATATGGGTACGAAGCATCAACCACAGATTGTCTGTTTGTAGAGTAGTCTGTTGCTATGGGGCATGTTTGGTGTTGTGTTTTTGTGCAATTGGCACGTACAGGTTGTTGACTGTGTCTCTCTTTGCAGCATTGCAGTGCTCCTGTAACCGGACCTGAGAGTGCGCAGGCAGGAGGCCAGCACTCAAAACCAGAGCTGAGTGTCTTGTTGTTTTTCTTACAAACTGCTCTGCATAGGCTTGCTGGGGAGTGTACTGATGCATGGATGTATGTGTGGTTCAATTTGGTATGTTATTTTCTCCCTAATCACCCGTGATCCTATGCAATTTTGAAACCTGTACCCTCTACCCGGTGTTCCTGCTTCCCGTGCCTATCCAAGCAACGTTCCCTGACCCTCTTTCCCCACTGGGGTTGCGGATGCCTGTGTAAGCCCCGAACTTGCAGGCGCCAAAACCCTAGAGGGGGGGGTGGGTTCGTACCACTCCTGAGCCTGGACTACAGAAGGTCATGACAATGATGTCCAAGTCTGTTTGGATTGTGTATGTGTTCATGCACGTTGTACATTTTCGTGCATTCCCTAGTTTCATGTGTCATTCCACCTCCCCTCTCCTGCCGCTCATTCCAGTCATCCAGTGTGTCAACACCTGTCCCGACTGCATATCCCTGAACCTCCTTCCCCACCAGGGTCTCAGGGGCCTGTGTGAGTTTGACCTTGCAGGCACCCGGGACATGGAGGGGGTGGTTGTTTCGTGGCACTCCCGCGCCTGTACAGGGGACCTGTGACAGTACACATCCATTCATGGTGCATCATCCTATGTCATGTACCACACATGTCTCACATCCTGTCGTGACATTGTTTTGCTGTGCTACCTTGGTTGTTGCATCATTGTGGTAGTACTTGGCCTTTGTGAGGTACTGCTACGTCAAGTCATCTACTGGAGGGTGTTTGGGTTCGTTTTTATGCCTTGGATTTTGTGTTTCGGAAATGAGTGTGTATTCAGAGGGTTCAGGCATCTTTTTACACACAAGGTGGGAGATGGTGACGAAGGGTAAAGGTGATCCTGTGGCCAGGTGGAATTGAGGTTTGGGGGCTCCATGACCCAGGTGCAGTTGTTCAGTGGGTCATGGTCATTTGTGAGGGAGGGGGGGGTTGTTGTTGATTGTTGCCTTGCCCTGCAGTGTGATGGGAACTCTGACATAGTAATGGTGGTATCCCATGTACATGTTGTGTTCTGCTGATCAATGCCTGTTCATGTGTTGTGTTTTCCTTTCAGGTGCGAGGGGATAGTTGAGGTTTGACATGCTGGGGTGTACACATGGTGGATGTTCACATGTGATGTGTAGGGAACACTGATGGTCACTTGAGTGCACATGCATATGTGGAGTGCATGTCCTTGCAGAACCACACACTTGCACTCTGATGCACTACATGTACTCCCACGCTTGCATATACACATGTACACTGTTTGACTTTTGGTGCCCACTGTGTCCCGGCAGCACATGTTCTGTGACCGATCATGGATCCAGTACATGCCTGATTTGATGTTTGACGTGGTCTGTCACTTAGATGTGATGCTCAGGGTGTGCATCACACACAATGGCTGTTCACTGTGCTGTGCGCTGAGCAGTGTGATGCAGGAGTAGGACACTGCACACATGAGCTGCAGTGTTGATTTTGCAATGCATGATGTGCATGTAGACAGGCATTCATTGTGATATTACGTCTACGACTGTTGTAATGCATTTTGAAATGACTTATTTTGGGTGGGAGGTTGTTGGTCTGTCATTTCATCTGATTCCGGGTCAGCCAGCAGTGTCCGATGCCACTGTGCATTTAGGACATGGCAATGTGTACCTTATCGTTACTGCATTGGTGTATGGGTATTGCGTGCCATGACATGTTGATGTTTGGGAGGGTTTGTGTGACATGACAGTGATGGCCATGGCCTGGTTTGTAGGTGTGTGTGATGCACACCTTGCATGTCCGTGTCATCCGCTTCTCAGAGCAACTAGCTGGGGGTAGATTTCTCTCCGCAGCAGGGCCCTCCCCCTGGAACAGACTTCCGGCCTGACTTGAACTTGAGGGGAATCATCTCCAGTTCTGGAAGCACCTCATGTCCTTCCTCTTTGCTTCTGCTTACTCTCTGCCTCTCCCTTGCAGAATTCTCCACTGGAACTGCACAGGAGCTGCAACTGGGCCACTCTCACCCACCTTGGTCCCTGGCCCAGCCACTCTCCACTTGCACTGCCTCCCTGGCAACCCCTGCACTGCAGTACTGTCTCTCTATCCCTACAGCCCTCCCTTCCCAGCACTTGACTGCACTCACCTTTGTAGTTGCCACCAGGTGACCTATGTATTATTTTTTCGTGCTACTTCCCCTGTACTGGACTCCCCCCCACCCTTCCCCTTGCACTTTTCCCATTCCCCCTACCCATGCACTTGCACGATCCCAATGACACCTGGCCTAGTAGTACCGTTCTCTGTGTTCCCTTGTTCCCCCCTCCCTGCCTCATTGCGCCTTGGAATACTTGTGTATGGCCCATATCATGTCATATGTCATATGTGTGCCTTTTGGTCACACAGGATAGCTTGTGTTTAAGTAGCTAGGGATGCAGATGATGTGGCACTTCCATGGCAACTATCTCAGGGTGGTAAGGTTGTGACAGTTGACTGTCTCTTTGTCATCATCGATTGTCACCTGGTATGTGCCAGGCCTGTGTGCACTCTGCAGGGGTGGGAGTTTAGGTGAAAAATGTGGCCACAAGCTGGGTCCGGGCTTGCTCGCCACGTGCCCTGTCCCCTCCCATGGGCAGCGCCTGTGGTTGGGGATGTGGGGGCACCACCATGTCCACCGGGACGCCCTGCCGTGTTGCAACATTGTGCGGGACACATGCTGCCACAATGATCCTGCACACTACTGGTGGTGCATAGAGTAGTTGCCCGCCAGAGCGGTCAAGGGAGCGGAAACGTGACTTGAGCACTCCGAATGTGCGCTCCACTATGCCCCTGGTTGCAATATGGGCGGCGTTGTATCTTACCTGGGGTGGTGTGGTGGGGTTCCGGATTGGCGTCATCATGTGGTTGCTCAGAGGGTAGGCACTGTCCCCTGGGGAGATGATAATAGTTGAGATAATTAGGGTTTGGATATTTGTCTGTGTGTGACTTGCATGCATGTGCAAGGGCATTTGTACTGACCTAGGAGCCATGTGTCGCCATGCTGCCCAGCTTCCAGGGCCCGGCTCAGGGCGGACATTCTGTATATGAAACTGTCATGGGTGGAGCCAGGGTAGTTTGCATAGACAGAGGTGATGATTCCCTTTGCATCACATACGACCTGTACATTGATGGAATGCCAGTGCTTGCGGTTTCGGTAGATGTGCTCAATGGCCCTAGGTGGATGTATGGCCACATGGGTGCAATCTATGGCACCGAGCACTTTGGGGAAGTGTGCCACCCTGAAAAAATCCAGGACAACGGCCTGCCTTTCTGCGGGTGTTCTGGGCATGTATATGTGCCTGCGGACTGAGGGGCGCGCTGTCATGATTGCCAGTACCTGGTGTAGGCAGTGTGACTGCGTGGCCTGTGAGACCCCCCCACTATGGCAGTGGTCCGCTGAAATGACCCAGTGGCCAAAAAATGCAGGACATTGAGCACCTTCTCCAAGGGGCTCAATGCTTGGGAGCAAAGGGTGGGGGATGTGAGGTCATCTTCCCACTCCCTGACCAGGTCTAGGATGATATGGGGTGGAAACCTATACCTGCCATAGACCTGGTCGTCAGGCATCCCAAAAAGGCTTGTCCGTGTTGCGAAAATGCGTGCCCTGGCTATTCTCCTCCTCCTGCGGTGTCCCACGATCAGTGCAGCGACAAATGGGGCATTCATCGTAGCTGTATATACGCGTTTGTTGTTTGCGCGCACTTTTATGCTGTGCGCGGGGACGCCTCCGCCTGCCTTCGTGTGGCAGACGCGTTGACGCCTGTGCACGTCTTTTGCCGTGCGCGTGTTTCCCGTGTTCGGATACGGTCCGAGTGTCATCGCGTGTGATCGGAGGGGAGTGTGCGTACACGCAAGTGGCCTGGGTACGTGTGTTCCGGGGTGCCGGGAACTTTCACACGCGATTGGTGGAAATCCACGTGTGTTCTGTCATCACGTGCAATGAGGGAAACACCTGCGTGCGTCACGTCACTTACGCGCATAGGCCCTTTCCTCGTATTACACGCTGACGTGCATGTGTGTTGGGGATTGTGAGGACCTGGTGGAGGCTGGCCATGGTGGCTGGGGGGTGGGGGTGATAGGGGACATGAGTGGGGGCCTGGTGGGGGCTGGCCATGGTGGCTGGGGGGTGGGGGTGGTGGGAGACATGGGTGGGGGCCTGGTGGAGGCTGCCCCTGGTGACTGGGGGGGTGGGGGTGGTGGGAGACATGGGTGGGGGCCTGGTGGAGTCTGCCCCTGGTGACTGGGGGGGTGGGGGTGGTGGGAGACATGGGTGGGGGCCTGGTGGAGGCTGCCCCTGGTGACTGGGGGGGTGGGGGTGGTGGGAGACATGGGTGGGGGCCTGGTGGAGGCTGCCCCTGGTGACTGGGGGGGTGGGGGTGGTGGGAGACATGGGTGGGGGCCTGGTGGAGGCTGCCCCTGGTGACTGAGGGGGTGGGGGTGGTGGGAGACATGGGTGGGGGCCTGGTGGTGGGTGCCCCTGCACTGCTGGGGGGTGGGGGTGGTGGGGGACATGAGTTGGACATGGGTGGGGGCCTGCTGGCAGGTGCCCCACAGTGCTGGGGGGTGGGGTGGTGGGGGACATGAGTTGGACATGGGTGGGGGCCTGCTGGCAGGTGCCCCACAGTGCTGGGGGGTGGGGGTGGTGGGGGACATGAGTTGGTGTTCATTAGTTCAAGGAGACATGTGCCTTTGCTGGGGGGCATGCCCATGTTGGGTGGGCTGCCTGCGGGACATGACCAGGGATGCAGGGTAGTCCCCTGTGGTGTGGGCTGCCTGCAGGGGCCGTGGAGGGTGTACAGGGAACACCTGGGAGGACCCACACTGTCAAATCACATGTAGGACTCCCCGGCACCCCTGAAATACAGGTACCCTGCTGAAATCGCGTGTAAAACTTCCCGCGCACCCCTGAAATACACGCGCCCAGGCTATTCGCGTGTGGAACTTCCCGCGCACCCCTGAAATACACGCGCCCAGGCTATTCGCGTGTGGAACTTCCCGCGCACCCCTGAAATACACGTACCCTGCTGAAATCGCGTGTGAAACTTCCTGCGCACCCCTGAAATACACGCGCCCAGGCGATTCGCGTGTGGAACTTCCCGCGCACCCCTGAAATACACGCGCCCAGGCTATTCGCGTGTGGAACTTCCCGCGCACCCCTGAAATACACGCGCCCAGGCGATTCGCGTGTGGAACTTCCCGCGCACCCCTGAAATACACGCGCCCAGGCTATTCGCGTGTGGAACTTCCCGCGCACCCCTGAAATACACGCGCCCAGGCTATTCGCGTGTGGAACTTCCCGCGCACCCCTGAAATACACGCGCCCAGGCTATTCGCGTGTGGAACTTCCCGCGCACCCCTGAAATACACGTACCCTGCTGAAATCGCGTGTAAAACTTCCCGCGCACCCCTGAAATACACGCGCCCAGGCTATTCGCGTGTGGAACTTCCCGCGCACCCCTGAAATACACGCGCCCAGGCTATTCGCGTGTGGAACTTCCCGCGCACCCCTGAAATACACGCGCCCAGGCTATTCGCGTGTGGAACTTCCCGCGCACCCCTGAAATACACGTACCCTGCTGAAATCGCGTGTAAAACTTCCCGCGAACCCCTGAAATACACGCGCACAGGCTATTCGCGTGTGGAACTTCCCGCGCACCCCTGAAATACACGCGCCCAGGCTATTCGCGTGTGAAACTTCCCGCGCACCCCTGAAATACACGCGCCCAGGCGATTCGCGTGTGGAACTTCCCGCGCACCCCTGGAATACACGTAGCCCGCTCCCCCAGGCCCGATCGCGTGAGAAAGTTCACGCGAACCCCTGGAATACACGTAGCCCGCTCCCCCAGGCCCGTTCGCGTGAGAAAGTTCACGCGAACCCCTGAAATACACGTAGCCCGCTCCCCCAGGACCGATCGCGTGAGGAACTTCACGTGAACCCCTGTAATACACGTAGCCCGCTTGCCGTGCTGGTACAGGGTTAGCGCAGCCCTTTGCGCTGGATTGGGGATTTTGATGGCTTTTCCCTGCGCGGAAGGCGTTCTTGGGGGCGTAACTGGCGCTGCTGCAAGGTCGCTGCGCCACTGTGCGCCACGGCTGGTTTTGGTGGCTGGAATCCATGAATACGCTGTGCGCGGAAATGGGTTTTGGCGCACGCGGCTGGCGCAGGGATTCGCACGCGCACACAGTGCGCCAGCCGCGTGCGCCACTTGTGCGCTGAATTCTATGAATTGGCCCCTAAAAATGCTGAACAACAACTTAGAAAACACACAGAAAGGGGAACACCAGGGGTGGAGGGCAGATGCCAGACAAGGCTAGTTAGTGAATGAATGCTGCAAAACACAAGCGCTTGATCCCATCTGGGTGCAAAGAGGGGAGAAAAGAAAGAAGGGCAACGAATGTATCTGCGGGCATCTAACTACTGTACACATTCTAATGGGACTATTCTAGTGCAACGTCAATGTTAGAAGCACTTAACTCTACCTTTGAAGTCTGAAGCACCCACTTAAGGACTGCAGTGAGAATTAGCAGTCTCCTGTCACCTCTCTACCCTTCCACTCCCCTGACATGCAGGTACTAACCCCACACAATTGTTTCAATTGCCTAAAATATATGCATATGAATGTAGGTGGTAACAATGAAATGATTTAGTGTCTGCACCGTTTAAAGTCTGTGTCCTGTTCTGTCCGGCTCCGTAGGTCAGCCAGGTCAAGTCAACATTGCTCAAAATTTCGTGGGGGGGGGGCTCTGAATCCTGGTCAGCTCAATTGTGTTACACCACAGCTGGAAAGAGCATTATAGCAGCCTACCTGTGAAACAGAGCTCCCATTGTAATACAATGGGAGATATGTGTCACACATAGGTTCTGCCTACTCTAAATAAATGACATTTTAGAAGCAGTATAAATCAGAGAATTTTAGTGGACGGTGGTGAATATTTTAATTGCATTAAGAAAATATTCCCTTGCTTTGAAACAAATGAGGCATTGCTTTCTAATTACAATTCAAATCGTGTGCTTGGGGTGTGCAAGAGTTTGAGGCCATTTGGCGCTTGGAAATCTGTCCACAGAAGGAAAAGGGGAGTAAATGGAAATACAGTAATGTGCTATAAATAAGGACATACAGAACATGAGACAGTGGAAGCCCCGTCACAAAGTAATACATGACCTAGAAAAGAACTAACAGAAGTGTTATTACCTCGTGCCTTTTACCACTGGTTCCTCCACATCAGCCAGTTGCTGACAAAGAAGGATTTCTAGTTTTTCAGTGGGCATTTGGTGGTTCAGCGCTCTGCTGGCTGGCTGGCTCATGTTTATCGGCAGCTATTAACCCCTGCTTGTATTTGTCTCCATTTTAATGCATTCACCCCATGGGTACCCAGACTATTTTCCCCACTAAGCAAGGGGTGCCCCCAATCAACATGTTGAAATGGGCCCCCACATATCTCCAGCTGGGCCCGAGCATTATGCACATAGTGGCACTGGCAGGCAGTACATCTTGTTTCATTCCTTTCACAGGATTTGTGAAATTGGGAATGTACAGCAACTTTAAAATGCTTTCCCAATTTCCCAAAGACCCTGTCACTTGTTCCTCACACTGCAAGGTAAATCTTGTTTCATTCCAGCAGCTGCAAAATAGGCCTGTGTACTGTCGGTAACCTGGCATCTCTGGTAGCAGAATATTGTGTGGGTTCCCCTTAGAACTACTTGTATCTTAGGTCTTTTTCTACAGCTTTTCTTGAAAATTGTGCTGAGAAATGCACCATTTCCACTCCTCATTTCAAAAAATTTTCCCCTGGGGAAGAACCCAGAGGGAGCTCTTTTTTGGGTGTTGGGATCACTCCCTCTTTGCTGGAACATGCACTTAGATCCTGATCACTATAAAAGTTCACCAGCCACCACTGGAGTACACAACCGCCACAAATATATTACAGGCTTCCGGCACCAAGGGAGGTGCAGGTAGCTCATTTCACAGTGATGGTACACCATTGTGAAATGCTATAAAAACAAAAAAAATGCATTTCAATCTTTGTTTGAAGGATACAAATGCATGCAAGGTGGTACACACTGCTACTCTACCTCTTCAGTGAAAATACATAAAACATTCAGAAACAAACCTTGAATTCATTGGACATTCCTCTACTCCTGGTCCAATCAGGTCCAGGCAAATGCCATTGATTTTTGCACATTTAAAATGGATTCCCCATTGTGGTTTGGGATGTGAATAGAAATATGCAAACCACTCCCTTATTTGTGAAAATCCACAAAGGGCGTGAAAAATGGTACCTGAATGTGTGCATCTATGATGGCACAAGTGAAGAGCTGTGCTAGCACATCTAACCACTTGCAGAAAAAAAAACATGTTTTAAGATTCGGGCCCAATGTGATTGTCTTCGATTAATAACAAATATGTTAAATAATAATACATAAAAAACAAAGCAGAGTGGTACGTAGCAAACTCTGTGATTTTGAAACAGTGACTACAATCATGTGAACTTGCTATGCATTTTCCTTCACTGTGTCAGTAAGTATTGAAACTTTCTACAAATAATTTAAAAAAAGGTCTGGGCACCCTTATACCGACAACAAGCACTGTCAAATAACCTGTTCACTGCGAAGGTGCCCACTCAGGAGAGTATAGAACCACTTGGGGGCAGGGGTTTTTGGTGGGATTGGGAAGATCTCCAAGCATGCCATTGATTGGTTTGATCATTCTTGCTGGATCACCACCAACAGGTGAGATTAGGTGAATTCCTCTCAAACTCAATTGGGTTGAATTGTGGTGTCCCACAGCGATCATCACTCTCACCCCTATTGTTTAATTTATACATGCACTCTCTTTTTGAGATCTTGAGACGTCATGGCATAAGCTTTCATACCTATGCTGATGACACTCAGTGTTACGCTCACCTGGTCTCTGCAGAGGCGTTGGGGCACAGTTGCAGCCGGTGAGGTCGCTCGGGTCCGACTTCGCCTACTGCGCGTATGTGGTGATTGGTGATAATAGGTGATGTTACTCTGGACTGCTCCTGCGTGGAGAATAAGGGGCGTGAGTATGCCAGCTTGTGAGCCTGATCCCCTTCCAGACCCCTTCTCCCTATCTGTGGTACCCTTGGGATGCGCTGCCCCTTGAAAGCTCACCTGTAGATTAGTTTTGGTGAGCACTCCGTCCTGCCGCTCTGGCAGGGGCGCTTGTATGATCTGGACCGAGTTCCTTCACTGGTCCCTTGCACGTGATAGTCCAGTCCTGCTACGACTATGCCACTTTACTTCAGGTAAGTGTTCCTGTTTGCCTTTGTCTTTCCTCATCTGTTTTTGTTGTATTGTGAAGTGTGTTGTCTTTTATTGCTGTCCATTCCACTTTTGATGTTTGCTCTTTTGCTTTCTTCCCTTGCAGGTGATGTTGCCAGCCCGGCAGAAGCTGGAGAGCTAGAGGCGGCAGCCGGAGGGAATGAGGAACAAAGCTGCAGCGGTACAGTAGCTGGTAAATTGTTAACTAGGGGGCACGCAGTGTTCAAATGCAGCGTGGCCCTAGGACGGATGTTCTAACCTTGTCTTTCTTCTTCTTCACAGGGTCCGAATTTGTGGATGTGAGTGCGGTGCTGCGGCTTCGGGATCAAGATCACTGGATGTCAGGAGATGAGTCTGCAGATGAAGCCATGAAGCACCAGTTTTCTGGAGGTGAGTATGCAGGAGAACGCCTGGTTTCAAAGGTAAGTAAACTGGTCCAAGCGGCGGTGAGCTTCACGTTGCACGCGAGTGCACAGTAACATGAAGCACCAGCCTTAAGGATGGAGCAGTTTATATACCTGAGCTTCTGAAGCCACGTCCACCA
Organism: Ambystoma mexicanum; assembly: GCF_040938575.1. Classification (NCBI taxonomy): domain Eukaryota; kingdom Metazoa; phylum Chordata; class Amphibia; order Caudata; family Ambystomatidae; genus Ambystoma; species Ambystoma mexicanum. Next base: position 1,076,107,363 of record NC_090935.1, on the reverse strand, counting down.
GGTTCAGCCTGCCTGCCACACCCGATGCGTCAGCACATGAAGACCAGGCCTAAGGAGCCACACCCCAGTAAAGTGCACATGGGGATGTTCTCTGGAATAAAGGCTTTCAGCACCTGGAAAGTTCTTGTAAAATAAAAGCACTCCCGCACTGAAATAAAATAAAAGCACTCCTGCACTGAAATAAAGTGTTCCTGCTCACATCTCTACATGAGCCTGGCACCAAAGGTGCCAGGACTGAGTCCAGCCAGGCCCCCTGTGTTTATGAGTCCCAAAGGGACATAAGTGAGTCAAGTGACCCATTGCCCCCATCACTAGATGGTGTGGTTTTTGTGTTCTGGAGTCTGTGGCCATGACTTTGTTAACCTTGATGAAGCATTTGATAAGTTACGTGAGTGCTTGGATGAGGTTGACCATTGGATGTCCAGCAATCAGCTGCAATTAAATGCAGGCAAAAATTTACTGATTTTATTTGGTCCAAAACATCTTCTCAGTGCAGCAAAGAAACTACCCGTTCCAATTCTTTTGGGTACAAATTTAAAGTTTGTCTCTAAATTTAAGAATGTAGTTCTGTCTATAGCAGGACGACCTCACCAGCAACTGCCAGGTTGGTGCAAAGGTCCAGGCAGTACATCATATTCTGAGACTCCCCTATATCCCTGAGGAGCTTCATGCCTTAGTGATGGGTGCTCTGACGAATGCCCATCTGGGCTACTGTAACATCCAGCCGATTGTCATCCCGTTCAAGCAAATTCGTAGACTTCAGAGGGCTCAAAATGTGGTTGTGATTTTTAAACTAGTCAAAACCGCCCATGTGGCTCCCTCTCGCCGTGCCTTGCACTGGCTGGTGGTGGAGGATTGCATTAAATTTAAGGTGGCTTGTCTTGTTTTTAAATGTTTGAATGGGCTTTCTCCAGCCTATCTGAGCAAAATACTTCAACTCTATCAACCTACAAGAGATCTACGATCCAGAGGCTGTAATTGTTTGTCATTTCCTCACTCAGTGCATACAACCAGAGGAGACCGAAGTTTTGCTGCATTTGAACCAAAATTGTGGAACTCACTTCCCGTTGAGATAAGGACTTCAAAGCCACTGTATCAATTTCGTAGGGTTCTCAAAACCTTTTTTGTTCAGGTAGTCTGTCTAATTTTCTGTTGACTCGCGTGTCCCTGGAACCTGGTTCTGTCCTGTTTGAATGTGATAGATCACCTGCGCTGCTATACCGTTCAGTCTGTTATGTGCGCAATACAAATGCAAAAACCAAATCAAATCAAATTGGCGCTAATTTTCCTTGGGAGGAAGGACGTATTGAGGGCACCCCTACCACTGGAAACCATTTTTCCTTTTATGTATTTCCTAGTGATCGTAATATTATTGCATTTTCTAAGACATTTTGCTTAAAAAAACCAAACATAAAGCTTCCTGCCTGCGATACTTGTGCTCTCTGTCATCACTTATTTGATTCATAGCAGGACGCATCGGCGGAGGCAGGATTTAACACTGGCGACGAAGGAAGTGATACCAACGGCACGCGTGCCAATTAACAACAGCTGATCGCCACACACAGCGACAGCGAAATTTTCGGAAACACGGTGGAGGGGCGGGGGGGGGGGGTACACAAACCCCCACCCACTCAAAAAAAAAATAATAATAATAATAATTTTTCGTTTTTGTTTCTTCTGCTATTTGGCTTCATAAACATCTCCTGATTCTCTAACAATGTTGGATCAGCCCCAACACGCCACCGCTCGACACCAGAACCCTGGCAGGGGGGAAGGCACTCCATCCTTGCCCCACACGTGAACACAAACAAGGAAGGCCACAGACCCCCGCAGGGGCACACCAAGGTGACGCATCGGCCCCCGCATGTGACAAAGTGAGGCCCAGTCATGGCGACCGGCACATCTACTCCCAGGCCCGGCACGCCTTCCAGACTGGCCGCAAACTTATCGGTGTATATGCCACAAGCCCGCCCACAGGGTGGCTCTTCAGTGATGATCTATCCTTTCGACCCATACACTGACGCATCATCGGTTGGCCCCAGATTGCAACTAAGGATTCAAAAGTTGGAGATGGCAATGGAGTGTAAGGACATCACCACTGTGAGAAAAATGAGATCACACTTATTGTTGAACGTGGGGGATGAAGTGATATGTATCTTCAATTCCCTGACAATCGATGACGGTCTGGATGTCTACCAGCAAGCGAAGGGTGCCCTAACGGCCCATTTTCTCCCACAGCTTAACCCAGATTACGAGACATTCATATTCTGTACCACCATTCAGCTGGAAGAGGAGACATTGGGCCTCATTCCGAGTATGGCGGTAAGGGATAGCGGCCACCGCTAACGAGAGCGGTGGCGGTAATCCCTTACCGCCATACTCCGAGTTCCCTTAGCGCCATGGAGGTTTTAACACCTGCTTTTAGCAGGCGTTAAATACCATGGCGCTAAGGGACCTTGATGTTAATTACGCCACCGTAATTTACGGTGGCGTAATTGACGCCTTCCCCACTCCCATTATGCCCTATGGGGCAAGAATGGGAATGGGGAAGGGTAAATGGGGATTGGGGAATTACCGCCCCGCCAACCTTGGAATGGGGCGGTAATTCCGCCAACCACCAAGGCGCTGCCGGTCCGGGTACGGCGTCAACCAAGGCGTTAATAGCGCCATTGGTTAGCGCCGTACTCGGAATGAGGCCCATTAGACGCTTACCACACCAGACTCCGGAAGCTGGCAATATCGTGTGAATTCACAGACATTGAGAAGGAAATTTCGAAACAGCTCATCAACGGCATCCAATCAGAAAAACTAAGAAGGATGGTACTGAGTGAGAAGGGCATCTCATTGACCCGAATCCTCGAGCTGGGCCACCAGAGGGAACTAGCTCACGCCACAGCGGCACACATGGGCACAACCCTTCAGAAAGTACAGCCAGCCCTCACATCGGCCACTCTGGCGCAGATCACAAATCGCCAACCCACGAGGGCTGAGACTGGCAGAAACTACATGCACTCCAGATGGCAGCCTCGAACCCCGGGACCCACGGAATGTGGGTGGTGTGGAGGACCTCGCCGCGGAAGACGCAACTGCCCGGCCCAGGGGACCACATGCGGCGCATGTGGCAGGAAAGACCATTATGCCAGGGTATGCAGGTCATCAGACGCCCCACAACAAACACCACAAGCACCCCAAGAAAAGAGTGGGGGAAAGAAAAAGAAACAGGCCAGTGCCCAGCGAGTGGAAACCACAAACTCCTCCACGGAGGAAGAAAGTGATGATGCAGCATGTGCCCAACAAGACTTTGTGAACGACCAGTGGAAGAAAGGGAGAAAAGTCTGCCTGGTGTCAGCCCTCAATCATGGAAACTCCACGCCAAGGAAAAAGCTCAGAAGACGAAGATGCCAAGTGGTGATCCAGAACCAGCAGGTGCTAATGACAATAGACACAGGGGCCTCTGTGAATGTTCAAGACACTCCAGCCCCAACCTGACCTGAAAGCGACGGACACGCTACTGTTTGCATACGGGTGCAAGACCCCACTACCCGTAGTAGACAGGTTCCGCACCACCATCAACCACAAAGAGATGGCGATAAATCAAAAATCTACGTGGTGAATGCGGGCATCGAATGCCTCCTGAGTGGAGACGCCGCTGAAGACCTGGGGCTGGTGAGCTTCAGCTGTGAAGTGACGGACTTACAAGAGATCGAGAGTGTCCTGGAAAAATACCCCAACCTAGGGATAGGATGCCGAAAGGGAAATCAATCAGGTTACACATCGACAAATCAGTCCAACCAAGAGCAGTACGGCACAGACGGATGCCGTTCCACATGCGCGAACAAGTAGAGAAGGAACTAAGGGCACTGGAGAAGGCTGGCATAATCGAAGAAGTGAAGGGGCCCACACCTTGGGTCTCCCCCATGGTTGTCACCAAAAAGCCTAAACAACCTGGCAAGGTCAGAATATGCATAGACATGTGCCTACCAAACGCAGCAATTAAGCGGGAGCGCCACATCACCCCGACACTGGACGAAATAGTGGCTGACCTCACCGGGTCCAGGATATTCTCCAAGGTACACTTGAACGCTGGCTATCACCAGCTGAAGCTACACAGGGACACTCAGTATATAACAACGTTCTCGACGCCCATTGACCTCCGCTGGTACAAACACCTGAGCTTTGGAATCTCTTCGGCCGCCGAGGTCTTCCAGCAAACAATACAGGAGGTGATCCCGGACATACCAGGGGTCCTGAATGTCAGCGACGATATCCTGATTCATGCCAGTAACAAAGAGGAACACATGAAAAGGCTTCACATGCTACTGAGCAGGCTAGAAGGTGCAGGACTGATGATTAATAAAGAAAAATGTGAATTCCTAAAGAATTAAATATCTTTTTTTTGGATACACGTTTAACAGCACAGGCATCTCAGCAGTCCCACAGAAAGTGGCAGACATCCAAGCCGCCACCCCCCCACCACGCCAACTGAGGTGCACAGTTTCTTAGGAATGGCTACCTACTGCGGGAGATTCATCCCAAATCTGGCAACACTCTCGGATCCCCTTCGAGAACTCACCAAAGCCAACACAAAGTGGGAGTGGGGACCTGCATGCCAAGAGGCGTTCGAGCACATAAAAGCATCATTATCAGCCGACACCACAATGGCATATTACGACACAGCACTTCCAACTGAACTGTACGTGGACGCAAGCCCCGTGGGCCTAGGGGCCATCCTCACGCAAGTAACAAAAACAGGTGAACAGAGGCCGATTGCATATGCCTCCAGAGCACTAACACCGACGGAGCAACGATACTCCCACATCGAAAAGGAGGCGATAGCCGTGCTATGGGGGTGCCGACACTTCCACCTATATTTGTATGGACAAAAATGTACAACCTACACGGACCACAAACCTCTGCTCCCAATATTCATAGGCACGTCCTCTCACCCTCTGGCCAGGATCGCCAAATGGCTATTACACCTCCAACAATACAACTTTGAGCTGGCATACCAGCCTGGCAGTGGAAACCCGGCAGATTTCCTGTCAAGGCACCCGAGAGCGCCAACACCCAAGGAAATCCATGTGGCAGAGGAGACGGAAGAGCACATCTGCCAGGTGGTACACACCATGATGCCTCGAGCTCTCAGTTTGGACAATATCGTGGAGGCTACACAAAGAGACCCGTGCTGCAACCTGATAAAGGATACGATTATCTCAGGGGAATGGAGGTCATTCCTGCGGAACATCCACAACAAGACGGCAGAGGCAAAGAATTTCCTCATGGGGGTCTTCACGATCCGGCAGGACCTCTCCATCACGGAAGAAGGTCTGATACTCTGGGGAACTCCAATCATCACCCCCCTGAGCCTCCAAGACAAAATTGTGGCGTTGGCCCACGAGGGCCATCAAGGAATGGTACAAACCAAAGCCCAAATCAGGCACCATGTATGGTTCCCCCAGATAGACGACAAAGTTGAACGGCTGATCAGCACCTGCCTCCCATGCCAGATAACAGGGCCTCCACCTGACCCGGAACCCATCCAATCGGCAGTGCGAGGGTCTGGCAGATGAGACGCGATAAGTATTGACTTCTGCAAACTACAAGAAGGCATCTACTTACTGGTGGCCATTGACGACCACTCTCGGTACCCAGAGGTCGAGATTGTCAACTCTACGGCAGCGGAAGCCATCATTCCCCCGATTGAAAAAATTTGCACGACGCATGGACTACCAACAAGAATCAGGAGCGACAATGGCCCACCATTCCAAGGGGAAGAGTTTAAACAATATCTCAAAGAACTCAACATCCGCTATCACCACATCATGCCAAGATGGCCGCAGGCGAACGGCGATGTAGAACGCTTCATGTGGACAATTAACAAAGTACTGTGCCTGTCACGGGTCAACGCTAGCTCCTGGCAAGTCGACATATATCGGTTCCTGCGGAATTATAGGGTCACCCCACACAGCACGACAGGCCCCACCGGCAGACCTAATGTTTGGCACCATCATAAACTCCTCCATACCGCATCACCCGAGCAGGAGCCCTGACACACTCGACAAGGAGCGAACAGAGTCAAGAAGGACAGATGCTAACGCACACATGAGCGCCAAGAGGCGTGCCAAGGAATCCGACCACCGAGTGGGCGATCAAGTGGTCATGGTGAGAAACCCCTCCAAATCCAAACTGGACACCCGCTATGAGGCAGCCCCGTGGACAATCAGCAAAAGGCAAGGCACAATGAAAACTGTAAAAAGAGGCCAAAAACAGGTGATGAGAAATGCATCATGGTTTAAGGCAGTACTAAGGAAATTGTGGACAGACGGCGAGTGCCCCCCAGAAGAAGAAGAGGATCCGCCGTGGGACGAGGAACCTGAAGACCCGCATGGCGGAGATAGCATGGAGGGAGAAGCTGAGGAACTACTGAGCAAACCAGAACCGGGCGAGCCGGACATTGAAGATGAGATGCCTGAGAGGACACTGGGGCCCAGGTCCAGGGGTGGAGGTTATGGGTTAAGAACCACCACCCGGCCTCCGTCCAGGCTCAGAGACTATGAGTGGTAAACAGCCCCCACCAGTGACTTTAGAAAAAGGGGCAGTCTGTTTGGTTTGAGAAATGTATGTTTTGTGTATTTTGTTTCAGTTAAAATAAAGGAGGAATGTTATGTCCGCCTTGCATCCCGCTACGCGGTGACGCGAGGCGTCTAATAAAAGCCCCGCACACGCTCCGCAGAGGCAGTTCCGGGGCAGTGAGACCAGTCGAGCGTGTCCATGCATTGTTTGCTCCAGCCGGAGCTGCGCTAGCGAGGCCTGCCAGCGTGGGCCCCTTGATCCCTGTCTCCCGCCGACGCATCGGCAGAGGCAGGACTTAACACTTCCCTGCTTCAAGATGTCAGTTGTGTGCTTTCCCTTCCATGGCATCAGAGTAACTGATGCCTGAAACAACCTATCCTAAATGAAATGATTGGTTTTGTTGGATTATGTCTCAGATTTTTCCGAATGTTCACTAACTGCCTTTTATCTTGGGCTAATATAGACTTCTGACTCGGATGGAGGGTATTTTCTTCCAGGTGACACTATTCTTAACACTTTGGTTGCTTCCTCCAGTTGTCTGCTAAGTTTAAATGTAGAAACAGGCACAGGTTTGAGAACTGCAATCTGACACAGATATATATATATATATATATATATATATATATATATATATTCATTTATATGTCTCCACTGGCTTCAGGTCTCTCTCCTTCCCATTATTCCAATTGTTCTACTGCTTTTGGCTATCTGGTAAACTGTACACTAGATATTTTCAAGCACTGGTACTATGGGACCTCCCCAAATCAGCCTGTAAAAAATTCTGGAATGCGACGTGGCACTCTGGTCCTCTCCAAGAACACATTATTTATATGGCTGGACTTTCCAGAGTTGGGACCACTCTCTCTACCTCTCTCTCTCACACACACGAGCACACACACACGCATGCACGCATGCACGCACGCACGCACGCACGCACACACACAGGGTCTACCTTTCCAGTGCATCCAGCTCATCTCAAAACATATATGTTTCCCCATCAACTTCCAATGCCAAAATGGACTGCCATGTCATGGCTTTACCACAGAAGAAAAATTAACTAGCAGAGACCTTGAAGCTCAGGTTTGTTTACAGATCTTATTTTCCTGCCGTTTAATTGTGCAGAATCTCGGTTTCCTGGCGCTGGCTCCGACACTGAGGGAATACATCATTGTTGCGCCTACTATCCCTCTGCTTCCTCCTCTAATGTGGAGGACACCCCTGTAATGCGCAGTCACGTTCCATCTCCCTTGGCTTCTTCAGCAGATACCCTGACACCGTTGGGTCTCCCACCAGGCCCTGCCCATTCCCCCACACTACTCTTTGGCTTTTATCTAACTCTCAACAATGCCGTCCTCCTCGGAATCCAAATGGAATCTTCACCCCACCCCTGACCACACCTCGGTCCCCCACCTTACATTTCCTGCCACTTCATGACAGGCTGACATTCTGTAAAGGTGGCCTGTCAGGAACAACATTGCAGAAAAACAGGATGAAACTGTCTTTACCACTCACAGAATACAAACATGTCTTCTTCACACTGTGGAGGCAAAGGAATTAATAAATATAATAATTAAATTATTTTCCTATGGATGCCGGAATTAGAGTAATACAAGAATGAGTCAAATTACATCATGCAGATGAGTGTACAATCATAGTGGTATTCTGACACTATCAGGGAGTATCTGCTCTCTAACCTTGACTCCAGCTCTCCTGCTGTCCTCATCCTCCTTCACCTCTTCTCTGCCTTTGATATGGTCAAGCACACAATCATGATTAATCATCTCTGCGAGAACCTGGTCATCATGGCTCAGGCTCTGGTGTGGTTGACCTGCTTTCTCTTGGACCGACCCTACCAAGTCCATCTTGCGTCCTTTCTCTCCACCACCTCTCTCTTCGCTTGTGGTGTACCTCAGGGATCTATCCTCTCTCCCTGGCACTTCAATGTATAGTTGGCTCCTTTGGCCTACCTGATGTCCACCTTCTCTTCCAACTTCCAGTGTTATGCGGATGACACTCAGCTCTTTCAGGCTTCCCTCAGCCTCCTCTCCTTTCTTACTCATTCCTTACTATCTACGCATGATTCAGAAATGGTGCACCTCCATTGACCTCTTCCTCAATGCCAGTAAGAATGAGAATTCTGCTCATTGGGACCCCTGCTCCTGCTTTTCCTCTCGCACTTTGGCCACCCTCATTGGGCCCTCTGCCTTCACCCTCCTCAGAGGCAGAAAACCTTGGGGTCATCTTCACCTTCAATCTCACCTACCCTCCTCACATCACTGCCCATGCCAAGTAGGCCCACTTCCAGCTGCACCTCCTCAGAGGTATTCTACCTTTTCTCACCTTCCCCAGAAGCTCAATGCCTCCAGAGCTCCGGTTCTCTCCAGACTGGAATACTGCTACAGACTCTTTCTCAATATGCCTAGCTGTACTCTTTGCCCCCTTCAACTAATCCAGAACAGCACTGCAAGACTTATCCTTGGCCTCAAGTCCAGTGACCTCATCTCTCTAGCCCTGAAATCTCTGCACTGGCTCCCGGTGGCTGCAAGGATCATGTTCAAGACCCTTTGCATCGTCCATAAGGCTTTCTGGGGCCAGGGTCTGCACTATATCCAACTCTCTCTGACTAAATACCTTCATTCTAGAGCTATTCGCTCAGCTACCTCAAACACTTTGAGTGTCAGACGTTTCTCCAAACTGAGAGTGGGGTCTAGATCTCTCTCCTCTGCAGGTACTCCCCACTGGAACGGCATCCCGGTCCTTCTCAAACTTGTGCAGGACCACCTGAACTTCCTGAAGCTTCTCACAACCCTCCTTTTCTCCTCTACCTTCTCTCTCCCTCTTCCTTGCTAACCTTCCTGTCTGCCTGCACTGACTAGTCTCCGGGTATCCTTAGAGTCTCACCGGGAAGCAGTGCCCTCCAGTCTTCATGAACTACCTCTGGGCCTACTGTGCTGTTAGGGGCTGTAACTTTATCTGCTAGTGCCTCCTGCCCTTCATGCACTTACCCAGAGCACTTACTCAGAGCATTGGTTTCCTGACTGCACTTTCCCCTTCCCAATCCCCTGAACCTCCCGCTCTCCGTTTCCCTCTATGCACTTTTGTCGCACTATCTGAATGACACAAGGCCTAGAAGGATTGTTGTCCTGTTTTCCCTCTGCCCCCCCTCCCTTGTCTTGTGGCGCCTAAAAACACTTCTTAACAGGGATGCTATAAATACCATATCATATCATATCGTACTATCCTCTAGCATGCAGCACCAGATAGCTTAATGATGAACGCTCTAGTTTAGGATTTCCAAACTGCCTATGGAACATCCTGAGCTTGGTGTCTACACTAGTTCATAAATACAATGGGCCTCATTACGAGAATGGAGGTAGCCATGCATGGAGCTATTAGGTCCATGGCTGCCTCAGTTCCGGGCTCCATTACCGGGTTCCTGCAATGAGGACTTACCGGGTTACTCCAAGATTGGAGGACCCGGTAAGTCCTCCATGCAGGAACCCATCCCCATTCCCATTTGAGCCCGCATAGGACTCAATGGGAATGTGGAGGGAGGTAATAACAGGCAGAGTACAATTTGCACGTTATTGCCTCCCTCTTCCCCTCGCGGGACCCGGAAAGCACGCCTGGTTTTACCAGGCATGCGATCCGGGTCCCGCGATGGGAAGCTTGTAATCGGCGCTCCCGGAATGAAGGAGGCCGGTGCTGTACTGGCCCCCTTCATTCCGGGAGCACCAGCCTTATGATGAGGCCCAATATCTGCTTCTTGGTTTTCATGCAGATGTTGTGCAGCAGAAAAGGATCAGAGGACTATGTTCTTTATAAAGTTAAGCTTTAATTTAGAATTTTTGACACAAATATGATTTGGCACAAGTATTTTGCCACTTAGCTAAGATTTTAGAGTGAGCAAATCTCAGTTTATTATCTTTGAATAGCTCATGGATTAAGCCCTTTTTGTTAAATATAGTTGAATAATGGTGTTCTGAACTGAAAGCTAAGGAGTGTTTTTATATTGGGACGCATACCTGCTTCTTGCTTTTCCACAGCACTGCGAGCGTTGCTCTTGCTGGGAAAGCTTCTTCGCTTCCAGCGCCCTGCTTCCTGGAGGAGGCGGGACTGATTGGCTGCACGTGACCAATCACGTGACCTCACTCGAGGATATTATCTTGCTCGAGCCACCCTTGCGGCGTTAAGCCCGTCAGGGGTGAAGGGCGCCGACTGTTTTACGGCTGTTTGGCGCTGGTGGCGGCTTGAGGGAGACTGCGGAGGAATTCCCTCTTTGATCCCTCTTGGATACCCGCCCAATCCGCGCATCACGTGAGGGTTTGAACTATCAGTGTGCACAAATAGGTAATCAGATTTTTTTTTTTTTTTATATTACATAAAAGTTTTAAAATTTGACACCACACTCCCACATTTTGACTTCATCCTAACACGATTAGGTGCCCTTTCTAACATAACCTGTGTCTATTAGTATCTATTATTATAGACTAAATATGATCTCAATACCTCAATCGTGCAAAACTAATTTGGCTTCAGCGGTTCTGAATGGCAATACTCCATCAGATGGCATATCATCAAGACTAAAAAGTAATCTCAAAAAAACTTTGTCGTCATCTTCTACGTCAATTACATTAACACCACGTATTAAAACACGAGCTAAAACTCAGCTTGCTAGTAAAAATATTAGAGACTTTTGTCCTGTTGTGAAAAATTCTTTGCCAGTAACGGCCTCTCCTACATCTCAACAAAAAGACGTGGGCAAGGCAACTGATGACCTCCCTACTGAATTGCCTGTCCAATTAGCGCAATTTGTGCTGGAAGATCCATTGGCCCAGCCTGCAGGACCAGACTCTTTAGGAAGTTCTTTAGCGCAGTGTGGACAAAAACATACCGGCAAAAGCTTGTCAAGTTTGATTGTTATACCAACAATAAATCTAAATGAATTGGTAAATCCTGAATCTGGAAACTCATACAATTTACCAATATCAGATAATACCATGATACAATCGACAAAACAAACTGAGCAAATTAAGCCTCCAAAAGTACTATTAGATCAAATTCTAGAAAATAACAATGAAGATGTTCTTCCTGTGGACTCACAACAAACAACAGCTAGAAAAGAGAACATACCATCTAGCAGGTCGCCGATTGACTTCCATCGACGTTGCTCTATGGATTCAACAATTTCTGAAGACTTTTCATACATACTACCAACTCCTCGACAGCGAGAATCATCCAGAGAAAAAGAAAGGACCAGCACTAAGGCTGGACTTTTGGAGGTTACTCTTGCAGCTGTCAACCAAACGATTCAGAGTTTGTTTAAATTATATGAATCTCTTGAATGCAACATTAATTCACAGTCAATCAAGATAGATCAAATATCCACATGGATTAAATCTTATCCAACCAATACAGAGAAAGTATGTCAACATGAAGAAGTCATAAATGACTTATCAAAAAATGTAGAAATCATGACTATACCAGCTTTATTACATTCAAGTCTTCCTGCATTCGAGCATATAATTCGTCCCATCGAAGAGGAAGGTCTAGAAAAAATTCAGCAAAACTCCTCATGGATAAGCGTTGATCAATCCCCTAAATCATTGATGCAGAAAAGTAATAGAACTCAATATGACCTGTTTAATAACCACTCAAGAAACAAAGGACGAGTCAGACATCTCATGACCAAACCGTTCCAACCATCGAAACGGAATAATAAACCAATTATTCGTATTGAACGATCACAAATAGTTGACCTAACTGCACCTCAGAAATTTGTGGTCAATCTAATTACGGATCAAGTGATAACGAGTGGAACACCAGTGTCGGGGGGGAAATTCTGCCGGGGTCGGCCGGGCCGTCCGTAGACCTCCGGGCAGGGAGGCCCCAACTCCTCCTGTATATCCCAAAAGAGATAGAGTATGAGACACACGCAAGAAGCAAGGTGACTCTGCTGTTTATTAGACAAAACGGCAGGGATGGGTCAAGGATCGTACGCGTCCGTCCTGACACCCACACTCGTGGGGCTCGCAGGCCCTTTTTACCTTAGTATGACGCGCTACTTGCGTCACCTTAGAAAGTTTAGAAAAAAACCTATTTCCACTCTGGATTGGTTACTCGAGTGGTAGGGTTAGTATAGCATACATATAGAGAACGGTGTTAGTGGTTGAGGGTTAGTCAGATGGTATACTTGGGCTGTCCCTTCAATTTGATACATGAAAATTGTTACATGGAGACCTCTGAGGATTGGTCAATGTTAATGGCGTCAGTGATAAGAGCCCCATGTTCTGATTGGTCCGCTCGCGAGCCTCCCAGTCTGAGACTATCGCTGTTCCCAGCTCGCGGTGCACCTGTCATTTGCAACAATGTTTTACTATGGGTAGGTGTAAACAATGTGAGGATTTATTCATATGTTGGGAGGTCGACTACTCCCACTGCTGCAGATGTCCAATGAGTCTTTTAATTGTATCTGCCTGTGTCTTGAAACGTGGGATTCAGGCGTCTTCTTCCTCCTGGGCTTGGCATCCTGTCAGGTTTGGCTTTGTCACGTGAGGTGGGACCGTGTTTGAGGCAAAATTCAGCACAATTAATATTGTTTTTCCCACTGTGTGCCTGGTTTATCTTGCAGGTGCGACCTTGGCGTCGGCTTGCGGCGTGCGAGATTGCAACATCGTGCCCTTGGCGGTGTGCTTTCGCCGGGCTCATTCTGCAGGGTCAGCAACCGAGCTCTTGCTCATTCAATGTTCATGGAAGCTTTTGCTTGCGGCCTACTTGGGCCTGGTGCATAGGTGGAACCGTTTGATGCAGAGCGCTTTAGATTACGGTATCATATTGCTCTATCCTCAGTATCGTGTCTCCGTTATATTCTTCATTATGGTACATGGTTCTTAGAAGAAGCGTGAGCAAGCCTTTTTAGATAAGTTCATTATGCGTCTTGCGTTTCTGCATTTTGAGAGCCTATGTGGAAAATAATAAAGATGCACGTCCGTGGGTATGTCTGTCGCCTACGTCATAGCACTGAGTATGTTCTTCGTGTGGATTGGTGTGGGAGTGTCCGGTGTGCATGTTTGCACAGGTGTGCTGACCGTTGGCTAGGTCGTCATGGCATCTCTAACGACGTGTAGGTTTAGTCGAGTTGATCCATGCCGTAGGTGTCGGCATGGACAGGGCAGGCTGCTGGGCAGGTAGGTGGGCACATCCGTATGTTCCTGTACCAGGGTATTTGGTCGTCTGGTAGATAGGCAAACTCCTCTCGTGGCGGGTGTCTAGGCCGTGATCCTCTAGGCCAAGCGCGAGAGGGGAAGGGCGGGAGCCTGTTCTTCCATTCTCCCACTTCAGTCCCCCCTCTGGTCGACTTGTCGACCACAAACATATCCTTTTCTTTATCTCCTCTTACTCTCCATATTTTAGTTATTCCTCCCAAATGTCCATAGTGGTTAACATGGTCTTCAAATGACCAATACATATATGCACAGGTTCCTCCAGGAGTGCAGTATACCCATTTCCCTATGTAGCTCCTTGGGTTTCTTGGGTTTTCGAGCTTCACAGATGGTGGGTCCAGGTGGTTGGTGATGATCTGGTTGCGCAACTTCTCTCTCTCTTTTATGATTGTGCCTGTGTGTTTGCCGTCATCTGTTGGCATCAAGAGGTGCATACCAACCATTTCGATCATCTCGTCTGTGGTGCGTGCCTTCCGGGCCTTCCAAAATCTTATTATGATCAGTGTAGCTCCAGCCAAAATAGTACATCCAACTATAATCTTCAGTCCATCTGACAGCCAAGATGGCATCCATGACCATAATATTGAAAACCAGCTCTCATCCTTTTTCACACCTTTACTTTCATCCATCATTTTTGAGTGCATCTGGGCCAATTGTAAAACTGCTTCTGTCAGTGTACCATTGTCAGCATCGTTGGCAGGGATGAATGTGCAGCATGATTGTCCGATCTTAGCGCAAACTCCTCCTTCCATTGCTGTGAGGAGGTCCAGTACATATCTGTTCTGAAGTGCTACCATCCTCACAGCTCGCAGTTCCTCTTTTATTGCATTGAATCCATTTACCGTAGAATTAATAGTCATCATTAGTTCCCATCGAGTTATCTGGAGCCATTTTGCGTTTGCGTAAGCCTGTAGTCATGGATGTATTATCGAGGAGAAGAACATTGCTGCTCTGCTGAATAGTCTGTGGTCTGGTGGAATTGAAGTGAGTGCTGTTTCCGACCTTCCCCATAGGTAATTTCCTGTCAGAGGTTCTCCTTTTCTTTTCTTTCTATTCAGGACAGTATTATTGCCGTCGGTTTTGCTCTCTGGCCCCTTCTGAGGTTGTACAGATCTCTTCTTCCTTTTGTTCCCTTCATCCATTTTGGGGAAGTTCGTCATATTGACATGTTTCTGGGGTACCACTAGTGATGGTACATTAACGTGCACCATTGTGCATATACCATTCCACAGAGGGGGCAGTGTGTGGTATGCCTTTTTTCCACAGGCCCAGTAATGGTCCATTACTACTGCTGTTCCTGCTCCCCCCTCAGGTAACTCCATCACGCTTTCACAGTTGGTGTTGTATCCTACGTCCACCTCCCCTTTATGTTGGTAGCATACCTTAGGCGCAGTTAGCGGCAGTATTGTTATTGGGTCTTCATCCTTCTCCATCCACGTGAGCATGGGTACGTACTTGACCCAAGTCATCCAACATCTATGGTTGTGTCCATCAATAGTTGAAATATTTTCTTTTGTTACCATGTTGCTGCCAACCACTCCTATGTCCCATTTGTTGTTCATGTACACCTTCCCTGTTATTATCACCAGTGGTCTTGCCCAACATCCATTTTTACCAGGGACTTCAGTGGCGTACCAATCACATGGTAGGTACTGTAGTGTTACTTTCTTTGTTTCTCCTTTTTCAGGACCACTTGTTATGTATCTGAATCCTTCAGCATGTAAACTGCTCTTGTGGTAACTCAAATAAGTCTTGAGGAAGTTGTTTTCATATGGATATGTATCTCGTGTTTTCCACACCAGTTTCACCACTGTCCCTTGAAATCTTCCTTTCGTCTGGAACAGTGCCAGGTATATTATACATCGTGCTATTTTTTCATCTATCTCCGTGGCAACAAATGTTCGAGAAGCGCTCATGGCGTATGGGATTAATGAGCAAACGTAGCAGCTGTCTTCTGTTGTCTGTTTACCTATGTGGGTCATGTGTTGGTACCATATGTTGTTTGAGATGTGTGCT
Organism: Ambystoma mexicanum; assembly: GCF_040938575.1. Classification (NCBI taxonomy): domain Eukaryota; kingdom Metazoa; phylum Chordata; class Amphibia; order Caudata; family Ambystomatidae; genus Ambystoma; species Ambystoma mexicanum. The sequence continues at coordinate 1,076,091,551 of NC_090935.1, read as the reverse complement.
GAATCTTGTATGTAGTTGTCAATACCTTTATTATCTGAGTATGTGCTGCGTTTAACTCTATTTTCCTTGTGTGGGATTTTACTAGTATCACCTGACGTAACACCTGTTGCAGCTGGGGGTGGGGGTGTATTAGGTTTGGGTACAGCAATAATATCGATAGCATAGCTGTACTGCCATACAGAGGCAGCCAAGAACCCGGTGATCATTAAAATCCCTATCAATTTTATTACAGATGCTAATTTCACCGGCATTTTGCTCTTACCTTGCTGCAGTCCGGCAGCTTATTCTTGCGACGTTACAGTTGCCCGCCTGAAAATTCTTAATATGCTTTTATTAGTGTTAGTTGTCGTTTTTAAGCTCTCCCTATCAAGTAGTCATTCAGTGCCCAGGCGAAGAGCATGTTCCCACGCCAATCTAAGCGATCTATCTCTTGGGGCAGGCAAGTATGGTTGGAGGTGGGGCATTGAATGTTCTATGGCCAAGAGGAATGCTGTGTAGTAGACACGTACCCTCCTTCCTTTCAGGTACGTTGGCCTTTTTATTTCATATACAAATTGGTGTGACAATTCTTCCAGGTAATTATCGTCTGAGGGTACCATCTACTCCTGGGCAGTGAATTGGTTAGTTATCTACTTTCTTAGTAGTACAATAATACGCTGTACCTGCATGTGCGAGAGAAAAGAAAGAGAAAATTCAGGTGTTTACATGTGTATATGTGCAAGACAATGTCCTTCAGTTCAGTTATTACTACAGTGGGTAGGGGGTCAATGGGCAGAGGGTTTGGGGCTCAACTGGCGGAAGTCTCTTTACTCTTTAATCGTGTAACCATGGGGTGGGCGGTATGGGGATCACCCTTTTCTTTTCTAGTAGTTGTCTCTGGGGAATCTGAGGGGTGGCAGGGTATGGGGACACTTAGGCCGTTAGTTGTGGTAGAAGATTCTTCCTCCGTTGGTGACGCTGTTGTTGTTCTTCCAGTGGCCCTGTCGGTGGCGCTGGGGCGGGTCTGGAGTTTGTAGATCTTTACGTCGTGTAGGTGGTTCCAGGCACGTTTGTCATGTAGCTTTACTGCTCTCGTTGATACCTCCTCTACCAGATGGGGGCCAGTGAAGTGTGGGCTGTTCCACTTTCTGTTGAAATTGCGAAGTAGTACGTGGTCACCTTTAGCAACTTTGCACAGTCTTTCCTTTTCCAATTCTTTATCTGCGTCTTCTTGTTGATCGCTGTTAGACCCGCCCCGCGTGCGCTCGAGCTGTTGAGACTCAAACACTACACTAGTAATCAAAGAAGACACATATTGGTACATTTCATCACCAAGGACATTTGCAGTACTCTCGTGGTCGGTAAATGCTCTTGATGTTGGCGTTAGGGGAAGGCGCATTTGACGTCCGGTAACCACCTCGTGAGGGGTGAGGTGGTGGTCGGAACCTGGTCTATTCCTTAGCTCAAATAGGGCTAGTGGAAGGCAATACAACCAACTCTTCTTTGTTGTGTGCTGTATTTTTGCAATTGCCTCCTTTAATAGGCCATTCAGGCGTTCACATACACCGTTGGCCTGTGGGTGGTATGCACATGCAAATTTATGCTTGATGTTCAGTAAGGATGTGATGTGCTGGAACATTTCGTTTGCGAAATGTGGGCCATTATCTGACCGCAGTACCTCGCACACTCCCCACCTGGGGAAGACCTCCCTCACTAGGAATTTAGCTGCTCTGAATGCATCTGGGTGTGAACAGGGCCCTGCTTCAATCCACCTCGAGAATGGGCATACTACTACAATCATATACCTATTTCCTTGACATACGTTGATCATATCAACATAGTCAATATGGAGATGTCGGAAGGGTCCCTCTGGCCGGGGTATAGTACCTCTTATTACCTTCAGAGTGTGACCGGCCGTAAACTGTTGACATGTGAGACAATTGCTGATAAAATTTGACACATGAGAATTTAACTCGGGGCAGAACCAGTCTTCCCTAATTCGTGCTGCAATTACTTACTTGCCTGTGTGGGCTGGGTGGTGTAGTTGGCTCAGGGTGGTGTTCAATAGTGCCAGTGGTATTACAATCTTTCCAGTGTCACCCTGGCGCCATAGTGCGTCAGTTGGTGACATTGTGCATCCTCTTTTTACCCATATTTCTTTTTCTGCCATTGGTGCAGCCGCTTGTAGCTCCATTATCTGTGTGGCTGGGAGATGGGTGTACCCTTCTCTTATCAACATCTCCTTAGACATTCACCTTCCTCTCCCTCTCTTTGACTCTGGGGGGTTCCATATCTCACCAAAATATGCAGCATACTTTGCATGTGCGTCTGCTGCTGCATTCCCTTTTGAAATGTGGTCTTCACCATTGGTGTGTGCGGTGCATTTGACCAAAGCTAATTCTTGGGGGTCATTTATTGCTTCAATTAGTTCAGCCAATAGGAGGGCATGTTGCACTGGAGTGCCATCAGCTCTCCTAAACCCTCTTCTTCTCCATTTCGACAGCCCTGAGTGGACAGTGGACGTAACATATGCGCTGTCGGAATATATGGTCACTCGTTTGTCAAAGCTTTCCTTCAACGCCAAGATTAGTGCAATTAATTCTGCTGCTTGAGCGGAATAATGCTGTGGTAGTTGTACACATTTCATTGCCAAACACACCGGTACCTCCATCATTTTTACCACTGCTGCCCCAGTCCTCCTTATACCATCCCTTTGGTCGATAGTTGATGACCCATCAATGAACAGGAGCTCACCTCCCTCTAGTGCGTTTTCTTCAATCTTTCTAGTACATGAGTACATTTCAGTTATTTGCGTACAATCGTGGGCATAATCTCCTTCCTCAATTACTTCTGCTAGGAACCTTGCGGGGTTGACCGTGCTACATCTAACAATTGATAGTTCAGCTCTGGATAAGATGATCTCATAACCTGATGCCCTTTGCGTGGTTAGGGTGGACTTAGGTTTATTCAATATTGCAAATATTGCATGTTCCACAAACAGTGTAGTTGGGCACCCCATGGTGATTGCTGATGCTTTCTCTACCGCAAAAGCAGCTGCGGCGAGACCTTGTTCGCAAGGGAAATGACCTAACATCACAGGATCTAAGTGGCCGCTGTAAAATGCTACTGGTTTGTAGCCCATGCTTGTTTTTTGAGCCAACACTGCTTTCATTACTGCTGAGTCGTAATGTGAAAATATAAAGAATTGTCGCTCATAGTCTGGGGTTGCCAGTACCGGAGCAGTTGATATCGCATCTTTCAGTTCATCAAAAGCCTCTTTCATTTCCATTGTCCACCCCAACTTTTTCTCCCCTTTATTAGCTTCCTTTAACGCCTCAAGCAGGGGTCCTATGTATGAGCTGTAATCAATACCCATGCTCTACAGTAGTTGCACAGACCCAGGAACTGCTGCAGTTCCCTCACTGTTTGTGGCACTGGCGTTTTTGAAATGGCCTGTGCTCTTTGTGGTGCAATCTTTCTTCCATGTTGGGATATGAGCTGACCAATGTAAAGTACCTGTTCTTGACAGTACTGTAACTTTTCCATGTCTACCTTGTAACCTTTTTCAGCCAATATTGTCAGCATCTTTACTGAGTCCTCTCTGCATGTTCTTTCGTTTGTACTGCAAATTATTATGTCGTCGACATACTGCAACACTGTGCTTTCCACTTCAATGTTACCCAAATCCATCTGTATTACTCTGTTGAAGATTGAGGGTGATTCGCAGTACCCTTGTGGCAATCTGGTGTGTTTCCACTTTGTGTTTCTGTAAGTGAAGCTTGTCAGATCTTGTGAGTCTGGGTGCAATGGTATTGAGAAAAAAGCATTTTTAAGGTCGATCACTGTAAATCGTGATGCTTCTGCTGGAATGCCACACAATATTGTGGCCGGGTTTGCTGCTATGGGGTATTCTGCTTCTACTATGTTGTTCAAGGGCCTGAGATCCTGTATGAAGCGCCAAGACCCCCCTCTAGCCTTGCGCACTCGGTATACAGCCGTGTTACATGGTGATTCTGAGGGGACCAATATGCCATTATCTATAAGGGCCGTTATGGTTTCATATATGCCCTCATCTGCCTCTTTTGATAGTGGGTACTGTTTCACTCTGGGGAGTATTGCACCTTTTTTCAATTTTATCCTTACTCCCCCTATACTTGTTATGCACCCCACGTCATAGGGCCTAGTAGTCCATAATGATGTGGGTACTTTTGTCATATCCTCCTCAAAGAAGGGAACTGGGGTGGGTGTGGGTGCCTCAAGTGCCATTGCAATTTTCTGTGCCTCTTGTTTGTACGCCACTCTTAGCCATATTTCCACACTCATCATAAACACCATTTCACCTTCCTCCTTTTCTTCTGAGAACAGCTCCTCATCTGACACCTGGGTGAGTCTACATCCTTCTGCTAGTGCTATCACTGCCCTCCATGCTCTTCCTTCTCTGTCTTGGGCATGTACAGCAATGTAATCAGCCGTTGCTATGTCCACTGGAACCACCTTTCCTTCTGGTTCATTGACTGGTGTTTAAGGTCTGAACAAATAGGCTGCTGGCCTCCTCCAGATCTTTCCCTCTATCCCTGGCATCCATGCAAATGCCATGTCTGTCCCGTACTGGAAGAGTTCGCCATCTACTGGCTCAGCCCTAATCGCTGTCTGTCCGCAGTATGCTTGCATAATCTGTCGTGCTGTGAGCATGTTAATTCCTGGAGTAGAGCAAATTATGCCGTCCTCCGTAAAGGAGATCGTCATATTCAACCTGTTCATGATGTCTCTCCCCAGTATATTTACTGGTGAGGCACTATAATATAAAAGTGGTACTGACATGTCATAATCTCCTATAGATAAGGGAATGTTATCAGTAAAAGGAACCAACCCTCTAGCCCCAGAGAATCCTTGGGTGTTCATGGCTTCGCCCGACATCTTAAATTTACCTTCCTTTATGCAAGACCGGGTCGCCCCGGTGTCAACAAGGAATGATAATTTTTTGTCACCTATCGTTACCTCTATGCGTGGTTCCTCCGCACTATTAGGTGTTACCGACAGGATGGGACACACCAAGGCCGTCTGTGGGCTGTCCTATTGAGGGTACAACGATTGACCATTTCCTGTGTAAGGGTTGTGTCCCAGGACCGTCACCCTACCCAGTTGTGTTTGTTGTGCTTGGGGTTGTTGTGTTATCGCTACCTGTTGTTGTGGCAGTGTATATGTCTGTGGCTGTTGTTGTGTTATTAGTTGTTGCTGTTCATTTCCTTGTTGCAACGTCTGCTGTTGCTGTATGCCCTGCTGTTCCTGTGTGGGCCTTGGTTGTCCCTGTTCGCTCCATGATGGTGTTCCTGGTCTTACTCTACACGTGCGTGACATGTGCCCTACTAATCCACAACTCCAACACACCGGTGGTTCCCTACTCTGCCATGGAAAGCTTTCTGTGTTGTCCTGGTATACTGGTTGCCCGGTGGGGTAGGAATTTCTTAGTCCTCCCACCTGCTGTTGTGTGTTATATCCGTATCCTCTCCCTCTCATAATTCCTCCTCTTCCCCTGTTGTAATTATAATACCCAGCTCCTGGCATTGAGTATCCTCCTCCCATGTTGGTCGTGTATGGTTGGAGTGGCGGCACCTGTTGTGTTATAGTCTGTGAGGGTTGTATTTGGGAGGGATCTTGTGCAGCCACTACTTGTGTGGGGCTTTGGGTCATTGTTGTAGGTGTAGTTATTAGTGCCCCTTCCATTGTGTATTTAGTAAGTTTTTTCTGTACTAGTTTAGCCTCTTCCGTTTTCCTGTCCTCTTCCTTTTGTTTCATTTTTCCTTGCCATGTCCTGCAATGATGCACTATTGCCAGTTGTATTTCTGGCCATGCTTTTGCTTCCATTCCCACTACTTTCTTCAGTTGTTTCTGAACTCCTTCTGGGAGCCCTTGTACTAGTATATGATAAAATATTGCTGGTGTTTTGTCCCATTGTTCTCTAGTTTCCATGCGCCACTTCTCTTGGATTTCCTGGATATAATCAACAGGATCTTCGTTCTCACGCATCTTGCGTGAGGTAATTGCTCCTATGTCTGATGTGTCTGGGTACTGTACCCTCAGTGCCTGCCATAGTGCATGTCTGCAGTTTGCGAATGGTGCCCCATCGTGCGATGTGTTTGCTATTGTTACCCCAGGGAATCCCGCTCTCTTCCAAATGTCATCCGCTGCATCCCCTAATATCGATATTAGAAGGCCCTTTACATCTCCCACTGCCAGTTTCTGTCCTGCGGTGTGTTTTTCCATTTCATATATCCATTTACCCGCACCTCCACTTAATGATGGGAGCCTGCACTTTATATTCTCTTTGTCTGTATGCTTCCAAGGGACGTACTGTGGTCTAACCCCTCCCCTCTCCAGAAGTGGCATTAAGTTGTGTCTCGTTTTACCCCTTGGGTTCCATAAAATCGAGTCCTCACACCCCTCCTCTTCTTCCCTCTCTCCTACATCGTCAATTTCGTCCGTATTTCCCCTGCTCGTAACTCTTTCTTCTCCATCTTTTCCCCTTCTTCCATCATTTCCTGTATTTAATGTGGGCGTGTGTATCCGTCCTTCCTGCCTGCGTCTAGGGAGGTCTTTAAGCCGACCTGCATAGGGTGTCAGTTCGTTTGTGAAGGGCGCAAGTTTGATTGTACGTAATGAGCGTGAGGTGGTTGAGCATGTAGGGTGGGATGGGAGAGGGTGTGATGGTGACGGTGTGGCTTCATGTGTCTGTCTTTCCGCTATTCCTTGCTCTTCCTCCTCACTTCTTTCCAGTTCATCCTTTCTCCTACAGATCCATGGTGAGTCTGTATTGGTCCGGGTGGTGTATAGCTTATCTAGGCTTTCCCTTTCACTGTTTCTTCCTTCCTTCTCCATTCCTTCTTCTTCCTCACTACAAAAGTCATTCATAAACGGCAGCCCCCACTCTGTCTTTTTCCCCTTGATTGTTACTGTTTTTAAGTCTATTAGGTCCGGTTCTCCCTTTTCTCCTTTACCAACCGCTCCCCTTTGCGCTGATGTTGTTGCTACTTCTGTGTCTCTATATACATACCCCCTTACTTCACTCTCCCTTCTCCTATCTTCTCTTTCCCCTTCATTTCTCTCCTCCATCTCTCTACCAATTTCCTCCCTTTTCCTTTTTAATTCCTCCATTACTTCACTACTCACCTTTTCCAATATCCTTTCATCCTCTTTCTTCCTTTCCCATCTCACCCTCTCCCTTGCTAATATACTCTCTATCACCCTCCCTTCTTCGTATTTCTTAGTCGTTTCTGATAGTAATCTCTTCTTCCACATTGCCATTTCTTTTTCTTTCTCTTCTTCTTCCCTTTTCCTCTCTCGTAGCACTGCTCTTGATACCCTTTCTGCTGCTGCTTTTACCCTTTCAGCTTCTCTCCTTTGCTCCTCAGTTCGTTCCCTTATTTTTTCCAATTCGTTCTTACCTTCTTTCCTTTCCCTCGCTCTCTCTCTTTCCTCCCTCTCGAGCTGTTTGATCAGTTCATTCTGCTCATCCCTTAACTCTGCTAGTCGTTCCTCCAAAATCTCTTCCTTTTGTCGTAACAGCTCTTCCCCTCTCATTCCACTCTCCCTGGTATTATCCTCGTCTATTTTCCTTACTACCTCCTTCTCTTCTCCTGTTAATGAACCTCGTAATTTTAATAGTATCTGCGCAGCTACCCACTCATCATGTCCTATTTCCACAGTTTGTTCTTCTCCAGTCCTCCCCTCCCCTGCTGGCATCTTCCTATGAGCCACATATGGTGGCGGGCTGTATGCCGGGTTCGAGTACCCCTCAGCTGTCCTTAACTGTCCTCTTTCTATTTCTCCTAATTCTCTTAAAGGGTACAACCCCCCTCCCTCTGTTTTCACTACCTTTGCTAGGGGTATATCGTTGCTCTGTTCCTTTTTTATTTCATTTTCTTTTGAGTTATTATTCTTTTCTCCTCCCTCTTGTCCGTTCCCCGTGTTCTTTGGGTCTTCACTCCCCTTTTTCCCATTCTCTCCTTCTTCCTTAATCTCTTTTTCTTCCGGTATTTCCCCCACAGTGAACATTCCATTTGGTCCTGGTCGGGACCCCTGGAACATCCTCCATAAGTTAAACACCTCCACGTGGTGTGTCAACCTCTTCCCTTTGTATGTATTATGCAGATGGTTTAATAGTGAATGTTGGGTATATGGATCGAAGCTACCATTAGGCGGCCATGGTGTTATCATTTTGTTGTCCGTCCCCTGTGTCCATTCTATGCTATACTTGATCAGTTTCTCCCTATGGGGTGACAGTGTTGTACATATGTGTTGTAGTGGGTTAGTGAGGGTGTTCCCCCACCCTCCCGATCCTGTCCCGTATGACATAGTAGCGCTTCACTTGTTATCCTTCCCCTATTTGGTAGCTATTATCTTACTAACACTTACAATACACAGCCTTATACCTTTACTTGGCCCCGTAAGTTTGGGGACTTGCGATAGTCCGCTAAGGAAAATTGTTAAAATATAGTATTTACATTTGTATATTTTCTTCTTTCTTTCTTCCTTTACACAACACCCTTACGGCCCCCTGCGGCCGAGGCGCACGTAGCCCCCTGCGGCTGCGTACCCCTTGTGACGTTCTTATACAGTTGTCCTAATTTCATTTGCTCCTCCTCCTTCTTCTACACTTGCCGTGGCCGGCGTTCTCCGTGCGCAGCCACGTCCCCCGTTTCGCCTTTCCCCGATCAACTCATTACCGTTTATCTCCGTTTCCACTCCCTTACCACATTTCTCTTCCCCACCACTCTCAAAAAGAAAGATGCCTTGTGCTCGGGATATCCTATGAAAGCCCTACTGGTGACGTCACAGATCTCTTCGAACTACTGGTAAGTTCTTCATATATTCTTTAAGTCCAAAATACACTTGCAATCTACCCCCGTTAATCCTCACAGCTGTCTTCCTGTCACTCCTGGAACAAGGTAATCAATAATATAATCGGACTGCGCACGCTGCGTCGCCTCGCGTGTGATACGCCCCTCGACAGGAGGGCTTAACCAGCCAATTATCTTCCGTATTGGGCAACTAACTAGCTACCGCCTACAGGGAAACAACATCTACCTATCGAGTTTCTTGCTCGAACAATAGGGATCCTCATCTACTCATTGATCAATAAATGCCAAATCGTAGGAAACCACACACACACACCCTTACACGTAGTCGCGACCTAGGCCAATCAGTGTCTACGAGCGGCCGCACGTGATGTTTTCGTGCTCCACCTCCTTCTCTCGCGTAACGTAGCCGACTGTTCTCGCACTCGTTCGGCTACCATTCATTTCATTGCCTACACTAAATTGTCAAACCTTCGCCGCGCACCTGTACAACACCTCCCGTATTTAATTCCTCCCCCCTCCCTCACAATTTCACATTGCTTGTTGTGCGTGGCATGCTCACCAAGTTCTCTTGATGCGGGGCCGCCCGACTGCGTGCACCCCTCCAAGCGGCTCGCCACCTCCCCTCGTCTGGACCACGTCTGGACACTCGCCAACCGCGGGCGGGATACTTCTCAACCGGCTCCCGAAGGCCAATATCCGGATTGCGCTGTCCGGTCTTCTCGCAGTTCCGCGATGGTCCTGTAGTCCTCAGAAGGGGGCAACGGCAGAGGGGGCCGCGCCGCCGGGCCTCCTCGCAACGGGAGTACCTGGAAAAAATAAAAATAAAAAAGCAGATCTTAAACAGATCTCAGCAGTGCCTCCAACTTGTCGGGGGGGGAAATTCTGCCGGGGTCGGCCGGGCCGTCCGTAAACCTCCGGGCAGGGAGGCCCCAACTCCTCCCGTATATCCCAAAAGAGATAGAGTATGAGACACACGCAAGAAGCAAGGTGACTCTGCTGTTTATTAGGCAAAACGGCAGGGATGGGTCAAGGATCGTACGCGTCCGTCCTGACACCCACACTCGTGGGGCTCGCAGGCCCTTTTTACCTTAGTATGACGCGCTACTTGCGTCACCTTAGAAAGTTTAGAAAAAAAAATATTTCCACTCTGGATTGGTTACTCGAGTGGTAGGGTTAGTATAGCATACATATAGAGAACGGTGTTAGTGGTTGAGGGTTAGTCAGGTGGTATACTTGGGCTGTCCCTTCAATTTGATACATGAAAATTGTTACATGGAGACCTCTGAGGATTGGTCAATGTTAATGGCGTCAGTGATAAGAGCCCCATGTTCTGATTGGTCCGCTCGCGAGCCTCCCAGTCTGAGACTATCGCTGTTCCCAGCTCGCGGTGCACCTGTCATTTGCAACAATGTTTTACTATGGGTAGGTGTAAACAATGTGAGGATTTATTCATATGTTGGGAGGTCGACTACTCCCACTGCTGCAGATGTCCAATGAGTCTTTTAATTGTATCTGCCTGTGTCTTGAAACGTGGGATTCAGGCGTCTCCTTCCTCCTGGGCTTGGCATCCTGTCAGGTTTGGCTTTGTCACGTGAGGTGGGACCGTGTTTGAGGCAAAATTCAGCGCAATTAATATTGTTTTTCCCACTGTGTGCCTGGTTTATCTTGCAGGTGTGACCTTGGCGTCGGCTTGCGGCGTGCGAGATTGCAACATCGTGCCCTTGGCGGTGTGCTTTCGCTGGGCTCATTCTGCAGGGTCAGCAACCGAGCTCTTGCTCATTCAATGTTCATGGAAGCTTTTGCTTGCGGCCTACTTGGGCCTGGTGCATAGGTGGAACCGTTTGATGCAGAGCGCTTTAGATTACGGTATCATATTGCTCTATCCTCAGTATCGTGTCTCCGTTATATTCTTCATTATGGTACATGGTTCTTAGAAGAAGCGTGAGCAAGCCTTTTTAGATAAGTTCATTATGCGTCTTGCGTTTCTGCATTTTGAGAGCCTATGTGGAAAATAATAAAGATGCACGTCCGTGGGTATGTCTGTCGCCTACGTCATAGCACTGAGTATGTTCGTCGTGTGGATTGGTGTGGGAGTGTCCGGTGTGCATGTTTGCACAGGTGTGCTGACCGTTGGCTAGGTCGTCATGGCATCTCTAACGACGTGTAGGTTTAGTCGAGTTGATCCATGCCGCAGGTGTCGGCATGGACAGGGCGGGCTGCTGGGCAGGTAGGTGGGCACATCCGTATGTTCCTGTACCAGGGTATTTGGTCGTCTGGTAGATAGGCAAACTCCTCTCATGGCGGGTGTCTAGGCCGTGATCCTCTAGGCCAAGCGCGAGAGGGGAAGGGTGGGAGCCTGTTCTTCCATTCTGCCACTTCACCAGTATCAACTCATCCCACACCATTAAGACAACTGTCTCCTCTGAGTCAATTGGTTTCGGTTCTGGACAATGTCTCTTTAACCGTACATGGTCAAACGAATGCACCTTCCGATCATGATGCTTACCCAAGATCTAAAGTAACTCTACAGCCTGTAGTAAATACACAACCAACTCTGTCTATAACTAACACATCTCAAGTTGATCAACTAAGATGTGCAGTTGACTCTTACATTCTTCGTCGGACATCCGAGATAAAAGATCTGGCATCCAAATTATGCACGCAGAATCTAAAGGTGCAACCTGTTTTAAATCGAGATCAACAAAATGTTTATGATGTAGAGAATCATTGTTTGAATCAACCTGAAAATAGAGTGCCAACACCTGCAAAGACATCAGGAATGCCGGACCTAACAAAAACCTCTAATGCAGTGGGCCTTACAATGAACAAGATGATAAGATCAAATTGATAATCGAAAAATATTTGGCAACTCGCTTGGAGTCGTCAGTAAAATCTCCAAACATCACGACAGAAAATCAGGCGAGAGTCACTTTTGCTGAGCAACCTGAATTACAGAAAAATAACAACCAATTCCAAAAAACAAAAAGAATGACTAATGAACTGGGTCATAAGAATTCCTCTAACATTGAAGACCCTTTAATGAAGTCACGCAAAATGGAGCAACAACGTAAAAAGAAATTCGCAAGTTATCATACTTTAATACTGAAATGTCGCGCTGCTCCTCACCCACAATATGACCTATCACGCGCTAGCGTACTTAACATCTTCAGTGATGTGCCGGAGCTAGGTGATTTAACATCATTAGACATTGACCAAGTCGAATTTATTTGTGACGCAAACCTAGGAATTGTCCGATTATGGATGAAATCGGGGCTTGTTATGAACTCACTATGGCAAGTACGACTAAAATTGTTCTCAATGGGATTTCTATTAGCTCAAGATCCGGAAAGGAAAAATGTAGACATTAAAAACGAAACTCCAGTCACTTCTAATCCTATTAACACTGTTTGTCACTGTTCTAACTGTAACTTGCCTGTATGTGGGATTGAATACCCTTTTTCCTCTCATTTATAACCATCATTGCTCCAAGAGAATATAGAGAAAAAGCCAGATTCTATAAAATTAATAAGTTGGAATTCGAGAGGACATTCTCATTTACTTACAAATTCTAATCCAATTTTAGAAGATGCAGATGTTATACTACTACAAGAAACTTGGATATCCACTATCCCAGTATGGGACAACCACGAAATTGTGATTAATCCAGCCATCACAGCTCAAAAAGGACGGCCAATGGCAGGGCTTATGGTTGCCGTCAAACTGGGATCCAAAATGACACTTCATGCGTGGAATAACCCCAACAAGTTTATACAAATGGTAAAAATATCCTATGATCAAGAAACGCTGGCAATAATAAATGTCTACAGAAACCCAGTAGCAATTACGGATGACTGTTTCTATAAAGCTCTATCAAAGATGTTTGAACTTATTGGTAAAATGAAAGAAATAACAGATGTAGTATTAGCAGGGGACCTTAATCTAAATGCCTTTAAATGTGACGCTGTGAAGAAAAAACAAGAATTCAACAAGTGGAGTAATTTTATGAAGCAATTTGGCATGCGAATGGTCGATGGTTCTCTCCCTGGAGATATCCCTCCACAAGCTACATGGCAAAGAGGTTCCTCAGCAAGTACCATTGATTATCTATATTTATCAAATAAGAAATATATGACATCAAAAGAATTTAAGATAGTGAAACAAACTAGCAGTGATCATCATATGCTTCTACTCACTTGGTCGAGAGATAAAGTAGAAGTAGATACCAACTGTCAATGGATGTCACAAAAGTTGATAGTAAACAATGCCAAATCACGTTTTAAGTGGCACCCAACGAAATTATTAGATCTAAATAACAATTTGCTACAACAAATGGATTCACAGACTGTAACATCATATGTAGAATTGTTGTCTAACTATAGAGCATTCATTACCCCTTTAGATCGTGTACCGGTCCATACGTACGATCATTTATTGTCTCAAAAAACAAAAAAAACACAGAAAAGAATTAAGATCTGCAAGACAACTTCCTTGGTCCGAAAAGTATGCTGCTTTCAAATTGATAAAATCTCGCTACAAAAACTGGGTACGCTCCTATAAAGAACAATTATTTCAAAAAGATGGGGAATCCTTCCTGGGTGCTATAACGAACAAAAACTCAGCGCAAATCTGGCATTTACTTAACTCAACATCGCATGTAAACAATCAAATGGCACAATTAAATGGAATATCTGAGAATCAATGGGTATTGCACTTCTACAACCTATATACAGATAAATCCTCTCAAGTACATGAATATGAAGGTCAGAGCTCATTGTCCTGGAACTTGGATTGTTCTGAAGACATCATTGAAGAATTTATTATTAAATCATCATCATCAAGAGCTGCAGGCCCAGATGGTATTACCAACTTTATGCTGAAATAACATCCATGGCACTGGGCAAAAATTTTGAATAATATATTCCATCAGGTATTACAAACCCGGAGAATCCCAAACTCATGGCGTACTTCTATCATAGTGCCGATATTTAAAAAAGGAGATCGTACCATACCATCGAACTATCGTCCAATAGCGCTATTGGACGCTCCGGGAAAAATGTTCACTCGATTGGTACTATCAGCATTTAATAACTGGACACAAGAAACCAAATGCCGAGACCAAAATCAAACTGGATTTGTCCGGGGGTTGGGGACGTCAATCAACCTTATGATTCTCAATTCCTTAAAAGCTCAAGCACGACATACCAAAACCTCTCTATTTTTTGCTTTTGTCGATTTAAACGCTGCATTCGATTCTGTCTCCCGCGTTAAATTGTTTCAAAAGCTAACTAGAGCTAACTGTCCACCAGACATATTGGACATAATACGTGCTTTACACTCAGGTACGTCCTTACGGGTTCGACTATCTACCATCGGCCTGTTATCCACAATAATTAAAACAACAAGAGGTCTGAAACAAGGCTGTATTTTGGTATCGGCATTGTTTAACTTCTTTATTCACGATGTCCAAGAAGTTTTCTCGTCCATCTTAACAGATTCACCTAAAATGAATGGCACAGTAATACAAGCGCTGTGGTATGCGGACGATTTAGTCCTAATATCCAAAACACCCATAGGCCTCCAGAGATTAATTTCTGCACTGTCAACCTACTTTGAAGAGAATGAGCTTTCTATGAACATCAAAAAATCTCAGATATTAGTCGACATCCCAAAATGCTCATCAAGATCAAAGTTTGTATGGATGGTTAAAGACATTACCCTAGACATTGTAACTAACTACAAATATTTGGGAACTCAGTTTGAATCAAACTTAATGCTTATTGAACATCTGCAGTTACAACAAAATAAACTGATGGTTGCAATTGCCCAATCAAAGGTAATCCTATATAAATACGGTAAATTCTCCATCAAGCCTGCTCTATACTATTGGTTACAAAAAGTGACTCCTACACTTCTATATGGACTTGAAGCTTGAGATATTACTGACGCTAAAAACCTAGATAAATTGGAAGCTAAATACTGGAGAAGCCTATTGCATTTACCTCAATCAACCCCGATTTCATGCATTTGTTATGAATTGGGACTTACGTCACTCAACGCCAAATACCAATGGCAACTTTGTGCACTATTTAGAAAATGCTTAGTAAATATAGCTGCTGATACTGTTATAGCCATTTTATCTAATTATCTGTTTTCAACTAATCACTGTTTTGTTGTAAAATGGACCACCAATGTGTATCGAATTCTGGCTACAGCAGATGTAGATGTTGAAACTTTAATCCAAAATCCGGAACGAGCTAATAAAAAGATTTTTCTTCAAGATTGGCTACTTAATCGCGATCTCTGTTTAAGTTATAAAAATTTCAACAGCCAAATATTCCCAGATAAAAAAATGGGAACAGTAGCAAGTTACCTGATTAAATCGCCTTCACCACAAATTCGTATCGCGATTATGAGATTGCGTTTTAATTTGTGGCCCACAAGAGATATCTTAGCCCAGCGAAAGCAAATTGTTATTTCAGAAAATGTTTGCAGATTTTGTAACAATACGTTACAAAAGGAAACCTTAGAACATCTAATCGTTGAATGCACTGCACTATGTTCAAAAAGAAATAACATGTACAAAAAACATCTATCTATTGTTGCTAATGTGCAACCTAACCTGAGATGGTCTTATTTACTAAACTCAACTAATATGAGTTTACGTATTGCCTGTGCAAATTTTGTAAATAATCTCTGCTTATCTGTGATAGCAGATAATTAACTAGTTTTTGCACATAATGATAATCAAATAGCACGAAGGGGCACTTGATGAATTCACTTGTTAATATGAAATATACACTTTTTTTATCTAACTCTGTGTAAATTAATGCATTTTTAGTAATTGTGTAAAAATGGTATTTATAACAGTCTTGTAAAAATCATAAATGATTAAAAACAAGAATAAATAAATAAATAAATAAATAAATAAAAGTTGAATAATTCCATCACCACATTTATTCATTTGTTGTTTATCTTTGCAATTATTGCTATGTGCAATAGATTTGTCTGACCTACATTTGTTGTCTTCCCTCTTGTCACTTTCACAGGGTATCATATGCCTGGTGGCTCCGGATGTGTGACGGTATAGACAACATGCTCTATTGTTGTCAGATTTGTAAAGGTAAGTCATTTCTTTTTCAGTTTGTTCTTTGGAGCAGACAATCAACATTTACCAATGGCATGTGTGAACGTCCGGCTGTGAGAAATTGCCATCTGGCAAGGGTGTGTGATGTGGGTAATTTCATCTCAGGATATGAGCTAATCAGATCTACCTTTCCTAAGCTCCATGCCAAAACCATAGTGTACACCTGTGCCTTTCTGAATCAGTATCCTGATCTGCATCACCTGCTCTGCCATGGAACAGACCTGGTTCAGGGGTCACAGGTGCCATCTTGATAGCCAAGACACTGCAGCGCAGGGGCAACATTTAAAATGTGCATAATTATGAGAGTTTCTATCCTGGCAGCAGTTGTAAACTTTAAATATAAGTCATACCTGAGTTAGGGTATGATGGCTAATATCCGTCATACTTATTACAGCCACATCAATATGATATCATACATGTATCAGCATTGTGATCCTATCTCAACTGTGGAAGGATTCTGTGTATTCTGGTCAAAGAGCCTGACACTGCAAGTGACAGGGGAGGAGACTGGATGGATATGGCACTCCTTTGATGCGTTATGATTTCAGGAATCAAAGGGCACACCCATTCCAAAAGGACTAGCCTCACACCAGGGTGCTGAATACCAAAAAGGCCTTTGATGCTATCAACAGGGGAAAGGGTAGAGTTGGTGTAGATAGGGGAGCAAAGACAGGCTGGTGGAAGGTACCACAATCTTGTTTTCTCTCTTCAACTCTCTTCCTTCCTATCCCATCCATTTCCCCTAACACAAAGCACTTTGTGTATCATGTCAGAAGGCAAAGTACACGTGTCCCAAGGATACGGATTGAACTCTTAAAGCAGGCTTTAGACTTTAAGAGAAGTGGTCTCCCATTCCTTCTTTGATTCTTTTGACTTCAACCCTTGAAGAATAATTTGATTGGACATCTTGGGACAGCATTCCTTTCCAAAGTCCTCCAGTTGTGAGTTGAAAACAGGC
The DNA here is from genome assembly GCF_040938575.1 of Ambystoma mexicanum. Taxonomy (NCBI): domain Eukaryota; kingdom Metazoa; phylum Chordata; class Amphibia; order Caudata; family Ambystomatidae; genus Ambystoma; species Ambystoma mexicanum. The sequence goes on along the minus strand of NC_090935.1, from coordinate 1,076,074,612 downwards.
AGCCTACGGCAAAGGCAACCTTTGCTCCCTAACCATCCTGAGGGAAAATTGTGCATGACCTGTTGCTGGAGCAAAAGCTGCCTCTCTGTCAGCCACACTTGTACCCAAGACCTCACCATGATGAAAGACCCAAGCATGCATCTGCCTGCCCACCTTGTTTGAGAGCTTGAGAACACAGACTAATCTTGCCCCAGAGATGTTGGAGAGAAACACACAGTTGCTGAGAGTCAGACAGCCAGGATGTATTCATCTTTATTGTTGAACTGCTGTGTGTTGTGATTTGAACCAACAGGACCCTCCAGAGCTGCCTTTGGCACTGGGTGACCTATGAATTCAAGTATTGCATGTTTGAACAATTTTGCCACCACACCATGCCAGATCACCATGCCATGCAAGCTTGTTGTCTCCTTGGAACCACCAAAGAAGCATTGCTGTACCTGCACAGCTCAAACTACTGTTTGAACCTCCAGCCTCTTCTTCGCCAATCCAGTTGATGTTCAAACCAGCACTAGTGTCTTTCCAGAACTACAAGCCTCAAGTACAACATCGAACCAACTCACCTTGTGCATCCTGACATTAGCCCATCCACTGTAGAACCCCTGCAGTCAAATCGAACCTGGTGGCCTTCACAATCCAAATCACTTGGGCATCTCTTTGAACTGCAAGTAACCTTAATTTCAACACTGACTCAACATCTGCTTGACTTCTGGACTATCATGACTTCTGCAGTCGAGCCTGAATCAAACTGTCAGTACATCCCTAATAAGCTTGGCTCAACATTCTAGAACTGTCAAGAACAGCAAAAGTATTTTAGCCTGATAACTGCCCTAGTCCATCGCTGGGCCCTAGAGAATAACTAGGTCACTTTAATCCCTTTTTCATTCAAGACCATATCCTTTACTTTGTGGTTTGTGGTTGTGGTTTGTATTGCCTTTCTCCCCCTGTATCATTATCTATAGTGCTACATCTTGCTGTCTTCTTTACATGTTCTATGTTCTTTCCACGAGGATGGGGTTGTGCAGTATTTTCTATTAAGTTATTAATGCATATAGTGTGTTTAATGAAAGTATTTATATTTTTAGAGAACCTTGATTGGACATGCCTTTATTTTGCGCTATTGTACTTTGGTTTTTGTGTTTTTCACATTCACAAAGTTGGACTTTTTGGCTATTTCACATTCAAACCCCTCTTGAGAGTATAGCCTTCCCTCTGTCCAAAATGTGAAGGAGGTTTATCTCTCTCATCTGTACCTGTTTTCCCTTTATAATTGAGTTCACTCTTGTTTTGTAAATGTGTGAGGGCTGAGTAGGCACTTTAGCCTCTACTCATTGAAGAGGGAAAATCGAGATCAAACTCCTGCCCCCCTGACCCCAGGCACATCAACAGAAAGACTAGCAGGAAGAATAAGGAGCACACTCATCATTTTGCAACAGGCCCAAGTGTGCCCATGGGTGACAAATATGCTGAAAGACACCCATTTCACCAACACTGCAACCTACATTCTACATTAGCCTCAATGCAGCAATACCAACATGCAGAAACTACAAACACAAGAATTCCTGTTTAAAGGCTTGCAAATGCTCACATGAATTAACCTAACAGCACTGTAACTCATCAATTCATGCATTATCAAATGGCACAGTGTAAAGCCATGCTTCAGGAAAATTACAGCCAAGTACACTTGTCTCACTGAAACCAGCCGCAGTGGGGATTCGTGCTGGCTTCAGGAATGTGCCTGGCAAACCCAGGAGCAGCTCAATGCCTTGCAGTAAGATAAGATTATTTTCTTTGAACAACAGTGAACTCTGGCAGACAAGCATTTTTAATTGTTCATAAATACAAGTAATTCAAAGCAGAACACCCAGGGCCCAGTGTTTTTTCTCTGGGAACGAAAGACATTTTTGCAAGATCCAGACATCATTTGAAATATTATTGTAACAAGAATGGCTCAGCTCTGGCCAATGAACGCTGAGGGCCCAGGTGCGAAAAGCCGCTCAGCTAAAACTAATGGGAACAAATTCACAATGCAACAATTTTAGAACTAGGAAATGGGGAGGAGCAGCCATGCCAGCCCTCTGACACGAAGGTCCAACGATCAGGGTTCATATAAGGGCACTATATGTCACCAACTACTCGGCAGCCAAACTCAGGATGAGATAGGTTTCTGGGAGCTGGTCCAATTTTGTGATGTCAGCCTGCAGTGTGCTACAAAGCTGGATTGCAAGCCAGTCTCTCTGAGACGGTGACTGGATTTTCTTGGTGCACAAATCCCTGTGTGTTTGTATGCTGCCCAGAAATAAAACACAGTTTTGAACATGCTGATGCTTGCCTGGAACTCTTCTGCATTTCTTTGGGCAAAATGGGAGGTGTTGGGGCCTGGTGAGGGGGGAGGTCCAACATCTCCCCAACAAGTTGGTGCCCTCTGTGAGGCAGATTGCTCACTGTAAGGCACTTGGCGGATGGGCACTGTCTGCACAAGCCCTGCATTGAACTGCCCTGCCTGCCGCCGACCCAAGTAAGCTGTGGGACCCTCGCCTGCACCTGAAGACCACCGGAAGACGCATTTTACCGAGTAAAGGCATCAGGGGCCACTTGGAAATTCCCCGCTTAAGAGCAGCTGAGAGCCCTGAAGAACAAAGGGTCTGGTGAAGCGCCTTGATGGGGGGTCCAGTAGCAGAGCAAGTGTCAGTGCAACATAGGAAATGTAAGTACAAGTTCAAGCAACCAGCAACCTGGGCTTTGAGGGGAGGGTGTGATTGTGTGGTGTAAAAATTGACAAATGTTTTAAGTATTAGGAAGTGTTGTTGATCAGTATGTTGTAGAAAGGTTTAATTGTATTGTCTGGATAGGGACTGGAGCTTGTGTGTGTAGAGAGTGTTCAGTCTTCGAGGTAAAAGATTCTTGTGAATAACCAGGACTATAGACTTGACAGACTTGGACTGCAGAACTCTGTAAATAGAGGTATACCTGTGAGTCGGGCATTGTAGTCTGGATCATGGATGATGTATTCCCGTAGTGATAGGTTAGCTGGAGCTATCCTAGATTGCGGATGGTGCTTGGCTGGTTAAGTCTCCTAGATGGAGGCGTATCATTTGTGAGGCGATGCAATGGGTGCACTTTAAAACAAACTCAAGAGAATGAAGAGAAGACTCCACCCTGGTGGGTGGGAAGACAGCTGTGGGGGGGTATTGTAAATGGGGTGGTGGGTGATTGTACATTGTCGCAAAATTTGGTGTATCTGTGGTGAACGGCACGTGAGTTGTAGTAAGGAACGGAGCAGAGGTAGTCCCTTCTTTTGTTGATGACCCTATTGGATGGGGTAACGAGTCCCCACATGTTGGACGGAGTGCCGCGCTGATTGGTCTGGATGGTGAACACATATAGGGGGTGTGGTATTCCTATGAGTTGGCATTGTATTTCGATGAGTAGATGAGGATTCCTATTAATTCAGTGTTTTAGCTCGGTGAATAGATGACGGATTCCAGTAGGAAGTAGTTAGAGTATGCCTCGCATTGCGGAAGATAGTTGGCTGGTCAAATTCCCCTGGTGAGGGTGCGTATCACACGCGAGGCGACGTAGCGTGTGCAGACTGACTATATTTGAAAATGATTAATGGATACTCCACTCCAGGTGAAGTGGGAAGACAGCTGTGGGGATTGTGGGGTTTATTTTGGGATCTTTGTGGGGTTTTGGGTGGGGTTGGAAGCAATGGGTTATTGTTGTGTGTATGTGCACTTGTCTGTTCATTTGTACTGTGATTTTAGTTTGGTGACACCACCTTTAGATTGATGCATAGGACTCAGAGTTGTGATGGTGAGGAGCTGGTGGTGTGGATTTGGAGAGGCAGAAGAGGTGACCCAGAAGCGGTGTGCACAAGGCACATGCACAAGATTGTGGGGGTGTGCCTGAGAAGGCAAAGGTTTGGTGAAGATGGGCTGTACATGGAGTACACTGGCTAAGGTACAGAGCCAAGAAGGCTCAAAGAAATTTTAAAATGTTAAATTATCTTCTAACTTTTGCTCCCTGAACAGCGGATTATTGAACTTCTCAACTTGAGGCGAGGTAAAAGGTGTCACATAATAGAGAAATGACTCCCCTTCAACTGTTATGTAGGACACAGCTCCCATGCCAAGATAAATTAGTAAAACATAGTGTAAAATGGTTAAAAAGTACTGAAGACAAATAAATAAGACCATAGCCGCCCACAGGCAGCTTCTCGAGAGGCGTGCAGCAATTGCTAATGACACACATACATAGCACTTACACAGGAAAGAAGCTGAAAAGGTGCCCGGCTATAGTTGAACTATGGCGCATGAGGGAAAAGAAAGTGGTGAGGCGTCAGCAGATGCTGAACCTGCACGAGCTGAGGGAAGAGAGGTCTCACCCTTCTGCACCTCTGGGAGTGTATTATTTGATGACACAGATGGTGAGCAAGGAATGCATTCCATGAGAGAACTGAAGGCAGCAGAAGGACATTTAAATGCCACATATAAACCACCACCATACACGAAAGAGAACAAACAGGAGTGTGCAGAACAACCCACTAGCAGCACACATTTTTTTTTCAAAATTAAAGGGAAGATAATGGGGTAGGTGCAAGGAGTGACCACAGCAATAGTGAGTGGGGAGGAGGAGCGTAAAAGGCTTGACCGGGCAGAACAAATGGAGGGAGAAGAGAGAAGGGAAAGGGACAGGCTAATGAAGGTGCAGCGTAAGGTGAGAGACAGGAAGAGAATGAAGGAACTGGAAAGGGCAGACAGGAAATGGAGGAGGAAGGAAGAGCGGTAGCTTATGGGGAAGGAGCGTGGAGAAGGGATAGAAAGGGAACTGAAGGAAAGGGTGAGGGTAGAGAAGGAGTGGAGAGAGAAGAGAGGAAGGGAACTAGAGGGAAAAGGGAGGAGGAAAGAGATAGCGAAGCAAGAAAAACATGAGCTAGCAGAAAGGGAACAGAGCAAGTTGCAATTACAAAGACTAGCAAGGGAATGGGCACAAAAAGCAGGAGGATGAGCGGGCCATAAAAGCGGCCAGTGAGTGGGTGGCACTGGAATGGGAAAGGAAGAGATGGGAAGAGAGAAGGACTGAACAAGATAGCACAGCCAGACATGGAAGAGGGTCAGTGGGGAGTGGAGCAGCTTGCATGGGATATGGAAGGGAGGGACCCACCACAGTGCTGGATCTATGGGCATTTAGGACATGTTTCAAGAACCTGTCATTTTGAGGGAGCAAAGCAAAATAGGGGGGGGATAAGGGACAACAATTGTATGCAGGGGCTCAGGGAAATTATTATGCACAGGGCCAGCAGCAGCAAGGACAGACACAGGGATCATTTCAGCAGGCACCACAAGCATCAACACAGGCACTGTCACCACTAGAGGTACAGACACAGACACACCAAATGTCAGCACCACTACCTCAGGACCTACAAGCATTAAAACCCAGAGGGACTGAACAGCAGTCAGCACACATACAGAACACTGACACAATAGGACCCTTTCACAGAGAATGGACTGTCATTATTTGCTTAATAGGACAGCCCCCAGACAAACTTGATGTGTCTCACTCTGCCACACACACTCACGCACACTCGATCCTGCGGAAGACAATTGCATAGGGATGGTGATAGGTAACAAAACATTTTCCTTTCTGGGTGACAGTGGGGCGACTAGTCCATGCATTAGGGAAGGGACATCTGTGACATCATGAGCAGACTCAATATGACCATTTTATTCAGAGGCAAAGCCATAACTTGTTTAAAACCAGGCATACACATGCTGAAAGTAAGGAAGATTGTTTAGGCATATTGGGGTTGCACGATTGCCATCACATTATTAAGCACACAGAACAAAACTAGTTGCCCATGCACACTGACACAGGAAGAACAGCTAGTTGCCCTCACAATTGGCTCTGGAACACAGCACAGAAACTGGAGGAGAGACACACTGACTGAAAGGAGTGAGGGACATGGTGATGGGAACAGGCTACAACAATCCACCAGAGAAACACATTATGAAATTTCAAGGGGCTGCACCACGGGAGGAGAGAACTCCGGGTAAAGGGTGGATGATCCATGTTCCCAACAGACACCCTTTGGCGACAAAATAACACAGTGCAAGTAGTAATGCCACTAGCGCTTTTGAACACAGCACTGGCACAAATGAATTAGCCAACACACATAGGGAAAGAGGTAATTGCTGCACAAATTGGAGAATAATGGTTGTATTAAAATTTGGGCGTACATCCTGATGGGAGAAATATTTTGTCTAACTTCAACAGTAATGAAAGTAGTGGAGTAATACAATGCTAGACTTATATAAATGAGTAGTTAATAGACTAGTGTTTAACAAGTGGACATGTGGTGGGATACAGGGCATGGGAGTAAATTGTGATGGTTGGGATTGAAAGAAAAAAAAAACAAATACAACAAAAAAAAGAGATAAAAAGAAGGGGGACAGGTAAGGAATACTTGGTAGGAAATTTCATTAGTACCAACTTAAAGTGCCAGCATTTCACTGCGGGGCACACCTGAAGAGTTGTGAGAGGAGCCATAGAAGAAAGATCTAAAAACCCTGCGATTCTCTTAATTCAGGAACCTGATCAGCCACTTTATCTGACAGATTTACCACCTTGATGCTTCCCCGTTTAGCTTGTCAGCGCCTAATGCCCCTGGGTCAAAGGCGCGCAGTATAAACAGCTTCAAGTAAAGTACAGTAAATACAAAGTCTAAAAAGGCCCATTTCTACACCACCACTTAAATTACGTGTATATGATCCAAGTGTGTCATGAATATCTTCACCTAAATTAAGTGCAGATGATCCAGATGTGTTAAGGCAGCTACAGGATAGTGGTTGTCTACCCATTTTCCAGGTAAATTTCGAATTATGCAACAAGTTAAGGTCCGACCGCCATTCAATGGCCACCAAGTGGTGACAGGACGGTGCATACATTTACCCTTGGCTCCTCCCACTAGGACACAGAATAGTGTAAGAGTAGTGCAGAGAAGTTAGGTCAAGAAATTGAAGAATATGTCAATTCTCAGGTCTCAAGCGCTTCTTTTTCATTTCTCGCCAGATACAAAGTACCCAGGGCAGGCCTGAAGACAACGGACAACTAAATGCCAATGATTAGGGACTAGAGACTGAAAAAGAACTCTAGTGCAAGTGGGACATTTTGCCCTCCTGACAGACTTTGTTATATGTGTAAGGTGGCAAGCCCTACAAAGCGGTGGCCACCCTGGCAACGAGGGAGCAACAATCAACAGGGCCAACGCAACAGATTTTCATGAACTGCAAGACAGCACGAACACTCTCGAGTTAGGGAAACCTGACCATCCTATGGTCCAAAGCACAAAAGCAGCTAGAATAGGGACCAATACACCATGTGCATAGCATGCTGAAATAAGTTTCAAATTCTATTTTGTGCACCCTACGGCTGTAACACTGTTTTGTTCTCTCTCTTTTCCTCGCACATGCAGGTTGTTGTTTATGTATGTTGTTAGAATTGTGTAGGGAATTTCCTTGATGTTACCTCCCATTCATCCATTCATCACCCTGAGGCCTACTCATTAAACCATCCTGAAGCCTTTCCCACTCAAAATGCCCACTCTATCAGAAAACCCAGACTCCTGAGAGCACGATTACCTGGAGTATATTTCCTTGCTTCCACTGAATACCCAGCCAAAACTTTTCCCAAAATTGAATACAGTGCATATACTGTCCTACCCACATTGAGAAACTCTCAACACAAAATGTCTGGGGGTAGGTTTAATTTTTGTCCTCAGTGATTGTTTAGTTTGCAGAGCTTGAGTTTGCTAACAAGTACTAACGTATTAATGCCTTTCTTGCAATTTTCAGGAGGGCACCTTTATCATCTCATCAGCTGCAAGGACCCAGCAGCGTAAGTGGTTATGGGCAAGCGATTAAGGACTCTTATCCTCATGATGAGACTGTTAATGTTGAAAGTTATGTTTAATAGTGAGCATTACCGCTGCACCCCCTACTAACATTCCCTGACCCAAGCAGGAAGGCCTACCCTATCAGAGGGTGAGGAAAACACTGCTGCCAATGTAAGGAGAGGTAAGCACAGTGTTAATGCAGACATGAAGGGAGTAAACATACACCTCACACATAGCACAAGTAATCAACGACAAACACACAAGTACAAAATTGGTAGGGACACCACCAGGGAGAGCTGTCCTGTCTGCTCTTTGATCCCCTATGCCTTAAGTGCCTTGAGAAAATTGATTGCAACAGAAATACCTACAGCAAAGCACAACGCCCATGTATCTCAAAGTGTTCCAAACGTGAAGAAGATTGCAAGGGAAGACAGCAACATTGAGATTGATGTAAAAAGAGACATTCCCCTATGAAAGAAGATTACATCAAGACGCTACCCATGATGAACAACTACTGGCAGCTCATTGAAGAACAACTGTATCTAGCAAAGGGGCCAGAGACAGAAGAAACAACTAGCAAATGCACCAGTGAGCAAGCTGCAAGAAGAAAATGATAAGTGCCTAATGGAATGGACCAGGAGTGCGAAGATGGTGGCTTGGGTGGAGAATGAAGAAGGACCCATACTCTGAAGGTACCAGCCTTATGTTACCAACACAACAGTGAAAAGAAGTGGACAAAAATGCTGGATGCAAGAAGGTTGAGATCAGTAGGGAGATGAGAGCAGGAACAGCAGTGCTTATGGAGTAAAATTGAGCATATGGATCTAAAGCTCAAGAGAAACTGCCACCGAATAGGAGAAGGGAGACTGTTTGTTGGTGCACATCAGCATGCCCTTGTTGGTGATGCCCAAGGAAGACGCGAGGACTGGCGACTACCCCAGGATGGAAAGCAACCAAAGGAAGAAGACATGACTGAACAAAGCACCAAAATCCCAAACAAAGGAAGAAGAGAAACAGACTGAGACGTGAACAGAGGGGGGAACTACTTCTCGGGTGAGACAGAAGCAACATAGGATGAAGTACCAGCACGCAAAAGACTGTTCAGCAGAAAACACATGTGAACAGAGAAAGACAAGAACTGGCTAGTGTTTCCATGGTCTTGAGCAGAGAAAGACAAGAACTGGCTAGCGTTTTCATGGTCATGGATGCCATCATGACTGGCTGGTGGATTGAAGATGATAACTAAAGCACTAGTACTGAGCACAGCATCATTGTGCAAGATCAAGATCCATTGCAATATGCGAGAGAACAGCAGAAGAAGCGATAGGAATGCAAACACTGATGGGTGTGAGCATAGGAGGAGCAATGAAAGACATGGTGAAAGGAAGAGCCGGAATGAGGGAGAAGATAGCGGTGTGCGTCATAGTTCCAGCAGTAATAAAGGCAGACACTCCCTGTGATCTGAAGAAGTACGAAGGGAAGTGAGTGTGGTGGAACTCAGAAGGAGAATACTACTAAATGTATTAGTGCTTGTCAATTATGTGAACAATTATGGACACCTCAGAGAATTGACAAAGATATGCTGAACAGAAGAAGATGAATGTTGCTTGGTGGTGTGGCCGACAAGTCGACCAGAAAGGGGACTGTAGAGGGAAAATCGAGATCAAACTCCTGCCCCCCTCATCCCAGGCACATCAACAGAAAGAACAACAGGAAGAATAAGGAGCACACTCATCATTTTGCACCAGGCCCCAGTGCTCCCATGGGTGACAAATATGCTGAAAGACACCCATTTCACCAACATGCAACCTACATGCTACATTAGCCTCAATGCAGCAATACCGCCGTGCAGAATCTACAAAACACAACAATTCCTGTTTAAAGGCTTGCAAATGTACACATGAATTAACCTAACAGCACTGTAACTCATCAATTCATGCATTATCAAATGGCACTGTGTAAAGCCATGCTTCAGGAAAATTACAGCCAGGTAAACTTGTCTCACTGAACACCAGCCGCAGCGGGCATGATGGCTACAGAAATGCGCCTCGCAAACCCAGGAGCAGCTCAAGGCCTTGCATTAAGATAATATTCTTTTCTTTGAACAACAGTGAACTCTGGCAGACAAGCATTTTTAATTCTTCATAAATACGAGTAATTCAGAACAGAACACCCAGGGCCCAGTGTTTTTTCTCTGGGAACGAAAGACATTTTCGCAAGATCCATACATCATTTGAAACATAATTGTAACACGAATTGCTCAGCTCTGGCCAATGAACGCTGAGGGCCCAGGGGCGAAAATGCTGCTCAGCTAAAACAAATGGGAACAAATTCACAATGCACAACAATTTTAGAATTAGGTAATGGGGAGGAGCAGCCATGCCAGCCCTCTGACATGAAGGTCCAACAATCAGGGTTCCTATAAGGGCACTATATGTCACCAACCACTCGGCAGCCAAACTCAGGATGAGATAGGTTTCTGGGAGCTGGTCCAATTTTGGGATGTCAGCCTGCAGTGTGTTTCAAAGCTGGCTTGCAAGCCAGTCTCTCTGAGGCGGTGCCTGGATATTCTTGGTGCACGAATCCCTGTGTGTTTGTTTGCTGCCCAGAAATAAAACACAGTTTGGAACATGCTGCTGCTTGCCTGGAACTCTGCTGCATTTCTTTGGGCAAAATGGGAGGTGTTGGGGCCTCCCATACCCCAGGACCCCCAGAAGCCTGGTGAGGGGGGTTCGAACTTCTCCCCAACATCATCCTTGTACACCTGCATGACTGAAGTCAATTCATGACACCGGCAATGAGATAGATTACCCTCCCACTGCTCACACCTCCGAGGTGGCAATCATGTTCGCGCAGGACTTAACAAAGTTGTGTGGGTAATTATATCTCTTGTGCATGACTAACAGTTGCCTTCAAAGCTTGCAGTCAAGAATAAAATACAAAAGAGTATGAGAAGATGCTTTTTATGTGGTGGTGTTGCTTGCATGGCACACTCATTAAACCCACTCTTAATTGCTCATGTTATTTTTAATGAAAGACCTTGCGGACTCCTCAGTCCTCAGACTGAATTTGTACACATAATGCTATGTATTGTTAGTATTGTATACTCCTCTACCCGATGGCAATGACAGTTTTTGTCATGTATCTCAGGTTCAAAGGGGATATACAATACCATGGAGCAAGTACGCTAGGGGCTCTACAAAGGAGACATCCCTACACATTTGTCATGCGTGGTGGAAGGTCCTAATGTGTAAGTAAATATGAACAGATGTTGAACAGCTGCAGATGTATGTTATAATGGGCTTCATGTTCAGTGTCCTCGCTCTGTCTGTTGCCTGTGCATCTGCTCTGTAGAGATGGGTGAGTCCCTTACTGAGCTCATAACAGGAATTGAGCGGTTCAGATGATCCCTTACATTGTTGCTCCTGACTTTTGCCTTTCACCTGACTTCAGCCCACACATATGATTGACAGATTATGAAGGCCTACATCTAACTCCCCTGAGACCCAGAGGTTCGTGAGAATCCTGTAAAGAAGTCTTAAGTGAGAAAGGAGACTGCCTTTTGTCCACCATATAATGAAGAATATAAAAGAGTTTACAAGGAATGCATGAATGCATTCGGATTAAATGCATAAAGTGTGTAATGTGCATAGCATATTACTTACTGTAAACATGGTCTAGTTCCTTGCAGGGGATATTATTCTATTAATCAACTCTCTGACATTGCATCATGCTCATCACAGACCCAGCACACATGTGTAAAGCTATAAAGAAAGGGGGGTCTGGGAATCTCTCTACCAGCACGAACACAGCCCAATGACCTGTTCTTGGGTGAATAACCCCTGGGAGAGACTCTACCAAGTCTTTAGCTCACTGTCCTTTTCACAGAGAAGAAATTTCCCCGCATATCAGCCTTTGTCCTGCCCAGGAGCAAGTCCAGCGCCGAAATGCTAGGCAATTCTCCTCTGAACAAGAGTACCATCAGTAACCCCATACACGTGTTTCAGCCTTGTTGGGCATCATCAGTGAGGTGAAACCGTTGCCTCTCTAAGAACAGTGAGCAAGGGGTCCACGTCTGGATTGCCCTGTTAACTTAGGGTGAAACCCAAAGTTAATGTATGCAAACAAAGGGGGGTCTGGGAATCTCTCTACCAGCACGAACACAGCCCAATGACCTGTTCTTGGGTGAATAACCCCTGGGAGAGACTCTACCAAGTCTTTAGCTCACTGTCCTTTTCACAGAGAAGAAATTTCCCCGCATATCAGCCTTTGTCCTGCCCAGGGGCAGTCCAGCGCCGAAATGCTAGGCAATTCTCCTCTGAACAAGAGTACCATCAGTAGAGTCTCTCCCAGGGGTTATTCACCCAAGAACAGGTCATTAGGCTGTGTTTGTGCTGGTAGAGAGATTCCCAGACCCCCCTTTGTTTTGAATAAATTAACTTTGGGTTTCACCCTAAGTTAACAGGGCGATCCAGACGTGGACCCCTTGCTCACTGTTCTTAGAGAGGCAACAGTTTCATCTCACTGATGATGCCCAACAAGGCTGAAACACGTGTATGGGGTTACTGATGGTACTCTTGTTCAGAGGAGAATTGCCTAGCATTTCGGCGTTGGACTGCCCCTGGGCAGGACAAAGGCTGATATTCGGGGAAATTTCTTCTCTGTGAAAGGGACAGTGAGCTAAAGACTTGGTAGAGTCTCTCCCAGGGGTTATTCACCCAAGACAGGTCATTAGGCTGGGTTTGTGCTGGTAGAGAGATTCCCAGACCCCCCTTTGTTTTGAATAAATTAAATTTGGGTTTCACCCTAAGTTAACAGGGCGATCCAGACGTGGACCCCTTGCTCACTGTTCTTAGAGAGGCAACAGTTTCATCTCACTGATGATGCCCAACAAGGCTGAAACACGTGTATGGGGTTACTGATGGTACTCTTGTTCAGAGGAGAATTGCCTAGCATTTCGGCGCTGGACTGCCCCAGGGCAGGACAAAGGCTGATATGCGGGGACATTTCTTCTCTGTGAAAGGGACAGTGAGCTAAAGACTTGGTAGAGTCTCTCCCAGGGGTTATTCACCCAAGAACAGGTCATTAGGCTGTGTTCATGCTGGTAGAGAGATTCCCAGACCCCCCTTTGTTTTGAATACATTAACTTTGGGTTTCACCCTAAGTTAACAGGGCGATCCAGACGTGGACCCCTTGCTCACTGTTCTTAGAGAGGCAACAGTTTCACCTCACTGATGATGCCCAACAAGGCTGAAACACGTGTATGGGGTTACTGATGGTACTCTTGTTCAGAGGAGAATTGCTTAGCATTTCGGCGTTGGACTGCCCCTGGGCAGGACAAAGGCTGATATTCGGGGAAATTTCTTCTCTGTGAAAGGGACAGTGAGCTAAAGACTTGGTAGAGTCTCTCCCAGGGGTTATTCACCCAAGAACAGGTCATTAGGCTGGGTTTGTGCTGGTAGAGAGATTCCCAGACCCCCCTTTGTTTTGAATAAATTAAATTTGGGTTTCACCCTAAGTTAACAGGGCGATCCAGACGTGGACCCCTTGCTCACTGTTCTTAGAGAGGCAACAGTTTCACCTCACTGATGATGCCCAACAAGGCTGAAACACGTGTATGGGGTTACTGATGGTACTCTTGTTCAGAGGAGAATTGCCTAGCATTTCGGCGCTGGACTGCCCCTGGGCAGGACAAAGGCTGATATGCGGGGAAATTTCTTCTCTGTGAAAGGGACAGTGAGCTAAAGACTTGGTAGAGTCTCTCCCAGGGGTTATTCACCCAAGAACAGGTCATTAGGCTGTGTTCGTGCTGGTAGAGAGATTCCCAGACCCCCCTTTGTTTTAAAGCTATAAAGAGACACATTTGGTGGAAGTTCTCTTGGTCTTCTGCTGATGTATACAGAAGAACCTACCAGAGAGCTAACCTCTATACAATGGGTCATACAACATCAAAACAAACCTTCAGACGGCTTCGCTCCATGGTCTTCACCCAAGTGTAGTTGACTTTGCTGTTGCATGCAGATTTTATTTGGAGCAGGTATGTGGTAGCCCATGCACTTCTATAGGTCCACTGGCTGCATGTGATATAATATGATATTTTATTTGTATCATGCTCGTACACAAGTGTTTCAGAGCTCGACTAGGCAAGGGAGGGGAATAGGGTAGAACATAGCGCAACATAAAAACGATCTTACTAGGCCCAGTGACATTGAGAATGTGCAAGTGCATTGGAAAGGGAAAAAGGAAAAAGTGCATGGAAGGGGGAGAGTGGAAAGTGCGGAGCACAGGCGTGCAGATAAATAATAATAAATAAAAATAAGTAGAAAAAGGAGGCAATAATCAGTGGTAGTGCAGCCAGCAAGTGGCAAGTGCTGTGTTTAAGGGTGGTCAGTCATAATCCCGAATTCAGAATCCCGAAAAAAAAAATCTCGAATAAAAAAGGCAGAAAAAAAAATATCGAATTTTCATATATTTTTTTTTGGCTCTAGTTATATAATTAAAATAAGTAAAAAAAAAATCAAAAAGAAAAGGGGGGTTGGGGGAGAACCCCCCCATTTCGAACAAAAAACGTCATTAAAAAAAATTCGATATTTTTTTTTCGGCCTTTTTTATTCGAGATTTTTTTTTCGGGATTTCTAAATTCGAGATTATGACTATAAACCGTGTTTAAGGCAGCAGACTGGATAAGTCTGATAAGTGCAGAAAAAGAAGAAAAATGGGGGGGGGATCTGTATGGGTACAGATACAGTCCCCAGTGCAAGGGGTGGGCAGGGGGCAGTGCAGGAAGGTGGCAGGTTGAGCAGGTATCTGGGCCCAGGGAAAAGAGGGTGGCCAATTGCACAGTGCCAAGAGAGAGCAAATCCGCCGGGGAGAAGGGGAGCGAAGGCAGAAGCAAAGAGGAAGGCCTTGAGATGCTTCCAGGATGGGAGATGGTTCTCCTCAAGTTTTAGAGTGGCAGGGAGGCTGTTCCAGAGGGAGGCCCCAGCCGAAGGTAGAGATCTACCCCCAGCTTGTTTCTTTGAAAAACTATTGACCCTGAGGGAGTTAGAGGTAGAGGAGCGAAGAGTTCGAGAGGGGAGGTAATTGCGGAGGGATAGCTGAAGGCATTTTGGACCCAGGCCCCAGAAAGCCTTGTGGACAATGCAGAGGGTTTTGAATTTAATCCTTGCATCCACTGGGAGCCAATGGAGAGATTTCAGAGCTGGAGAGATACGATCCTAGGGCTTGAGGCCAAGGACAAGTATCGCAGTCCTGTTCTGGATAAGTTGTAGAGGGCAGAGAGTAGAGGCAAGTAGATTTAGAAAGAGTCTGTTACAATAGTCCAACCTAGGGAGAACCAGAGCTTGGGAGACAGTGATCTTCTGAGGGTAGGAGAGGAAAGGCAGAGTACCTCTGAGGAGGTGCAATAGGAAGTTTGACTTTTTAGAGACCTCAGAGATATGGGTCGAGAAGGAATGTATGGAGTGAAAGATGACCCCAAGGTTCTTAGCCTCACAGGTAGGGGTAGGAGGAGGGCCAAGAGAGGCCGGACAGAGAGTGAGGTAAAAGGATGGAGATGGTGTGTCGATGAGGAGGATCTCCGTCTTGCTGGCATTCAGACAAAGATCATTGGCGGCACACCAATCTTGAATGGCCGTTAGGCAGTCAGAGATGAGAGAGGGAGAGGAGGTGGCCGAGGGAAGCTGGAAAATTAGTTGAGTGTCATAAACGTAGCACTGGAAAATTGTGCAGAAGACGGCAATGAAGTGAGCAAGAGTTGACAGGTATTGTTTGAAGAGCCAGGGTGAGAGTTTAGACCCCTGGGGAACCCCAAAGGTGGAGAGGAAGATAGATGATAGGAAGGACCCCAGTTTGACCTGGGAGGGTCGATCAGAGAGAAAAGAGGTCATCCAGGCCAGAGCCTGATCAGTGATACCCAGGTTATCACGGAGACGGTTGAACAGGATGGTGTGGTTTATCGTGTCGAAGGCAGAAGAGAGATCAAGAAGGATGAGGACAGAGGGAATGTTAGAGTCCAGGTTGGAGAGCAGATCTTCATGGATATTGAGGAGAGCAGTTTCCATGCTTCTGGCCGCTCTGAAGTCAGACATGGTCATGGAGACAACCAACAGAATCTGTATGAAGGTTAAGCTGAGAGATGAACAGCTTTTCCAGGAGTTTGCAAAGAAAGGGGGTAATGGGAATTGGGCGATAGTTAGCCAGACAGGAAGGATCAGCTGTCGGTTTCTTCAGAAGAGGATGCACAAGGAAGTGCTTCAGAGGCGTGGGGATGGATCCTGAGGCAAAGGAATGGTTGCAAAAATCAGCAAGGGCCGAAGCGAGGGTGTCAATGTGGTCCTTGATGTTTTTGAAGGAACAGGGATGTACCTGTTTTGCTGAGGATTTCATAGATCGGACTTGTCTAGCGACCTCATCAGGGGAGAAAATAGGAAAGGAAGAGAAGGACAGTGGGGGGGTGGTTAAAGGGGGGTCTGCATTCACAGACTAAGAGAAAATATGAGGTGGAGGGGAGGATAGGGTGGACAGGATGTCCTGGGTTTTAGAGATAAAGTGCGAGGCAAGGGAATTGCAGAGAGCATGGGAGGCAAGAAGAGGGGTGTAGACAGCTGCAGGGTTGGCAAGCTCCTTGCAGATTTTAAAGAGTTCGGCTGAGTTGTTGGATGCCGCAGAGACACGAGCTTGAATGTGGGCTCTCTTCTTAGTGCCGACAGAGAGTCGGTATTGCTTTTGGAGTAGGCGACAGGCCAGTTTGTAAGAGGATGAGCAAGAAGACCTTCATTTCCTCTCAGCCGCCCTACACTTATATTTAAGTGTAGCCAGGTCGGAGTCGTACCAGGAATTGCAATTGGCTTTGGACTTCAAGCGGATCCTCATGACAGGGGCAAGAGCATCAAGAGTATCAGAGATAGAAGAGTAGAGAAGGGACAGGGTTGTCTCGGGGTGTGAGTGAGCCAGAGGAGGGGGAGGGGGAGAGACTGTGGCAGCGAAAGCCTCAGCTGACAAACGCTTCATAGGTCGGATGTCTGAGAAAGTAAGTGGCAGTGTTGGGGTGGGGTTGGCTTGGGGGGAAGAGAGTGAGAGATGGGAGGAGAGAAGGCAGTGGTCACTCCAGGAGAGAGGATTGGTCAGAGGTATAGAGAGGGGGAGGCCAGGGGAGATCAAGACATCAAGTGTGTGTCCTGCAGAGTGCGTCGGGCCAGAGGGGAGGATAGAGAGGGAGAGGGAATCTCAGAGGTTGCGAAAGAGCAGCGATGAGGGACAGGGAGAATCGAGGTGAATGTTGAGGTCACCAAGGAGGAGGAGTTGAGTGGTTGAGGCCAGGAGGGAGGAGGAGATGTCAGCCCACTCAGAGAGAAATGAGGTGATTTTCCTGGGGGGCCGGTAGAGAGTGGCAAAAGTAAGGGAGTGGCTAGGAGAGATTGAGAGCCTGCAGACAAGGCATTCAAAAGAGGAGTAAATCTGAATGGGAATGATAGTGGCAGGAATCCACTCAGGAAAGATCAGGGCTAAGTCCCCTCCAGATCGAGTGGATCTTGGTGCGGAGAGGATCTTGTAGCCCTCAGGGAGTAGAGTGTCAAAGCTTGTGACAGAGCTGGCTGTGAACAATGTCTCCATAAGACCGATGACATCAAGGTCCAGTTCTTCAAGAAGGTGGCAGGTGTAAGAGGAGTGTTTGACAGTAGAGCGAGAGTTGCGAGTGGCAATATGAAGAAGGTTGCCGGCCTTAAAGTTCTTCCGGGGAGGGGTACAAATCAGAGGTACGCCCTGAAGAGTTGGGGAGGTAGCCTGAAGAGTGTAGAGGAGGAGGAAAAAGTGGGCAAGGTAGCCAGGGAGTGAGAGGAGGGGACAGCTGGAGATGAGAGGAAGTTGATGAGGCGAGCGAAACGCCTATCCAAGAGGAGGAGATTGGCCTGAGGACCTTGGACCATGACAGTGCCATTTAGCTAGACATCAAGGATGAGTCTGGAGGAGTCGAAAGAAGCCATGAGGACATCCTCGCGAGTGCCACCATTGATGGGAGAGGAGGAGACAGGACAAAGCACAGAGATCATATCGGGGGTCTATAGATCCGGCGAAGGAACAACAAAGAGAATGTTGGTGAGGGTCTGTCTGGAAGAGGTACTGGCATAGGTATCAGCGATAGGGAGACTAGGGTTGGAGGCCAAGATATCCTTTTTAAATTTCTTTTTTCCAGACTTAGTGAGAAGGGAAGGATAGTTGATAGAGAAGCAGTTGGAATAGATGGGAGAAACAGAAAGAGCCATGAGTGGAAAAGAGAAGAGGCAGAGGGAGGAGTAAGCAAGTAAAGCAGTATTGAACAGTCACTGGGCTAGCAGGTTACAAACAATGGCCAAAAGTTAGATGCAGAAATACACTCAGTTTGACTTTCAAGTAAATGTTGACTTTCAAGTAAATGCAAACAATACACTCAGTTTGACTTTTCAAGTTAAATGGGAGACCAGTAGTTAAGGAATTTAGAGTGGTAGTCAGATGGTAGAGGTGGGTATAGATAAAGCTTCAAATGTGTACATGACAGGGAGAGTTGAGTACCCTCGGAGAAGGAAGTACAGGTAAATCAAGGAGGGAAATAATCCAAACAGAATATGGTAAGAGAGTCATGGAAGTCCAATAGTCCAGGGGTAGCAACCTCAGTGACAGTGAGGGTCTGTCTGTTGTAGAATCTCATGTTGCACC
The DNA here is from genome assembly GCF_040938575.1 of Ambystoma mexicanum. Lineage (NCBI taxonomy): Eukaryota > Metazoa > Chordata > Amphibia > Caudata > Ambystomatidae > Ambystoma > Ambystoma mexicanum. Next base: position 1,076,056,026 of record NC_090935.1, on the reverse strand, counting down.
CTGTAAAGCAGACAGAGAAGCTGTCAGGGACCTTGGAAAGAGGACCTTTGAAACAAGGGCCGGCTGAAGCCTGTCGGTGCCCCGATTGGCGTGAAAACAAAGTGAACAGCCAATCACTGCAGACGATGGAGGGAAGCACTTTAGATACACAGCCTCATGCAAACAAGGAGGCTAGGCAGCCATGGTGGAAAACCTCAAACACACTGGGCCTCATTACGACCCTTGCGGAAATTGACTGACCGGACCGCAACAGCGTAAATAGCGTTTCCGCCATTGCACGAAGGAGCAAAGTGCGGCTAATTACGACCCATCGGGCACGAGCATTACGCCATGGCGGAATCCGAAAGGCTGCGATGGCGGAAATGACCCCAAAACGGCCCTTACCGCCGCCGTACGCTGCACCAGGTGCAATACCGCCACCCATCTTAGCGGTCACCGTAATGAGCGGTCACCGTAACGAGCGGACACCGTAAATTACGGCCACCGTAAATATACGGAAACGGAAGTAAAAGCACGTGGCCGGAACGGGAAACAGCACGCCGCACAACTATAAAATCCGAATCCCAACACAACCATAAAAATCCGACCCTGACACACATCCCAACCCGTTAGCAACCCCAGTCTAAAAAATAAATATGGGAAAGGTAGCCAAGAAAGCGTGTGACCGCAAGCGGCAGGTACACTTCTCCCGAGAGGAACTGACCGTGCTCACCGAGACCCTCCAGGAAAATGCCGCCGTCGTCTTCTCCAGTCAAATGACCAGGACGGCCCTTGCCAACAAGAAGGCCATATGGGCCCTGGTGGCACAGCGCGTAAGTGCGGTGGGGACAACACCCCGCACGCCACAGCAATGTCGCAAGCGGTGGGACGACCTGCGGATCCGCGTACGCAGCATACTTTCTGCGAACAGGAACATCGCCACAGCTACCGGGGGGGGTTCAGAGTCGCCCATCAAGTTGACCCCCTGGGAGGAAATCTGCGCCTCCACCATAGGAATGGAGAGCATAGAGGGAGTCGGAGGGATGGAGAAAGGAGTGCCGACATCCGGAGAATCAGGTAGGTTGGCCAAGAGAAACAATGCGAAATCCACAAACCACGAACATGTGCAGTACCATGTGACCCCATAGTGCAATACATACTTTGCCCTGACAGCACCCTCTAAAAGTCAGAATGAACAAACAAATCAATCAAGAAGCCATAAACAACCCCTACATGTGCAGCATGCACCCCCTAACTGCAGGCAGCCAAATGAATGCATCCTCAATCCACACGAAAATGAGACCACCTCCAAGGCCCAGTCCCAAATCAGCCTCATGTACCACCCCAATGCATTTGATACGTTGCCATTCCAAATCCGACAGACCCATAACTAACGCTCGCCCCTCTTTACTCCACCACAGGGTCCGATACCAACGACGAGCTGCAGGACACCCCTACCAGCACGCCTGCAAAGAGGGCCAGGACCAACGTCCCAAGAGCCTCCACCTCAGGTGCAAGGATCAAGACACGGCAGCAGCAGGAATCAAGTGGCAGCACACTGGAGGGGACTGCAACAGGCACCCCAGCAGCCAGCAAGTCCACAACCCCAGCACCACAGGTCCCCCCCAAGAACGTATCTGATGGCACTGCCTCTGGTGGTAGCAGCACCATAGGTGACACAGCTGTCATGCCAGCATGCTCCGACACGGAAAACAGTGCTGGCGACGTAGGTACCATCCATGACCTTTCCCAATCCCCCTGCATGTTCCATCCCCTACACCATGACGAAACCACGCAGGGGCACCCTGAAGACGACGACTGGCCAACCCCCACAAGTCCTGTGCCAAGGCAACATGTGTTGAGCAGCCCCCCTGTCACACCACCGCAAATGTCCATGGCCCAGCAGAGGCAACAGTCCCTCGACCTGCTGATCGAGCAACAGCAGGAAGCGTCCACGCTACTCAAGGACCATGCAAATGAATGCGGGGGTTCCAGGGCAGCCATGGAAACATCCACCGAGACACTCAGGGCACAAATAGAGAAAAGTAGTGAGAGCCTCAGGGGAGAAATGGAGAGAAGCACCGAGAGCCTGAGAGCACAAATTGAGAAAAGCACCGAGAGCCTGAGGGGGGAACTGCATGCGACGTCCAAAGACGTTTGTGCTGAACTTGCTGCTGTGCGCCGTGTGCTCTCGGAGCTCTCACAAACCCTCAGAGACATGCATGGACGCGAGCAGGCAGAGACATCATCCGTGGCAAGTTCCGTCCAGGGCAGCCCCCAACGCAGATCTGGCAGGAACCTGCGCTCCACGGGCAGGGGTGCCCCTGATACCCGTAGAGGGGGCTTGCAATAGCGTCTACCCACGGACAGCATGCATATTCGGACACTGGTGTGGGGGGGGGAGGGAGTAGGGTGGAGGGGGTGTGTTGGGCTTCACTGGGTGGCGGGTCCATAGGGTGTATAAATCAATTCACATTAACAATACAGCACCTCATTATCATCCAATGACATGTGTGGACATTGATATTTGCGTACGAGGCCTTCATAGGCGTACAGTCCACAATGTGCCTGTACTACACACACACAGTGCCACAGGTCCCCTTTCCGTGTAATAGGCACCATGCGTGGTTGCTAGAAGCATGCATCTATGATGCTCTGTCGGTTTGCACGTACATCCTGTGCCTCATGGACTCCTTGAGGTGCCTCCACATCCCCACCCTCATCATCATCATCATCTTCAGGTGCATGCAGTACAGCGTCAGGGGGCATGGGCACATTCCTACGTATGCACATGTTGTGCAGCATGACACATGCCATGACCATCTTAGAAACCTTCTCATGGCTGTACATGAGTGCCCCGCCAGACCTGCTGAGGCTGCGGAAACGAGCCTTCAGTAGGCCGAATGCCTGTTCAATGACCACACGGGTACGTGAGTGGGCATGGTTGTAGTCCTCCTCATGCTCGTTCTGTGGGTTCCGGATTGGTGTAAGGAGCCATCTCTTCAGTGGATACCCGGCATCACCTGTATGAGACGAATAAAGGGTGTCAGTGGAATGATAGTGCTAAGTAGCCCCCCCCCCCCCTGCAAGGTCATTGACGCATCAAATGGGCCACGATGTCATGCATGGAATGAGACTCACCGAGTAGCCAGGATCTGTGCCCTGCGTGTCGCTCCATGTAGCGTGGTATTCTTGTGTTCCTCAGGACCATGGAATCATGGGTAGATCCTGGAAATCTGGCACAACAATGCGTAAATATCTTGTTGGAGTCACACACCATTTGCACATTGATTGAATGAAATTGTTTCCGGTTGCGGTACTGGACCTCCATGGCATGTGGGACAACCAATTCAACATGGGTGCAGTCGATGGCACCAATGCAACCCGGGATGCCGCCAAGTGCATGGAATCCCACTTTAGCGTTGGTAATCTCCTGGTACGTGCGTGGTAGTGTGATGTGGTCGTCGGCGTGCTTCAGGAGGGCATCGTGCACTTGGAAGAGTGTCCGTGAGAACAGTGGCTGTGAAATGCCATGCAACTGTCCCACTGTGTGCTGGTAGGTGCCTGTGGCCAGGAAGTGGAGTGCAGACACCACCTTCAGTAGGGGTGGGATGGCGGTTGGGCTATCTATCATGCTCACGAGGTCAGCATGTGTCATGTCCACAATGGCGATTATGGTGTCCCGGTCCAAACGGTAGAGGGTGTGGATCTGCTCAGCAGTGAGGTTGAACGGATCGGCTCGGAGGCGTGGGATTGCGGGCCGCCTGCGTGGTGGTAGTGGCAGTGCTTGTGGGCCTTGCTGACCCTGCCTTGCCCTCCTCCTCCTCCTTCTCCTCCGTCTCCCCTGTGCGCCCGGTTGTTGTACCTGTTGTTGTTCGTCGTCTTCTTGTAGTTGTAGCACTTGCAGTGCTATCTGGTACCCCAGGCCCAACATCGCTAGTCCTGCCGGTAGCATTTTGGAGTGGGAGTGGTTGTGGGAGGGGTTTGGGTCTGCAATATATGTGCTGTCGGCCTGTATGGCCTCCACCTGTGCTGATTGAATGAATCTGTGGCAGATGCAATCCCTTCTGGCCGAGCACGTCCCGCCCGTAAGGCTGCATTTGGCCGCATGGCATATTGGGATTTGAATCATGTATCAAATCCCGATGGCAGTGTGATGTACTTTGACTGATCTTCATGCTATGCTCCCATTGTTACACATGCTATGATTGCAGCCGCTTACATACCTGTGAAGAGTCAGTGGCATGTAGGGCTCGATCGATGGGCGACCCTCATGCAGCACAGTAACGTACTTCACTGACGGGCGTGGCGTGCCTTTTGTGAATGCAGCCAGTTAGCATCATGACACACAGCCGCACTACATTGATGTAATTGTGAATGCAAGCGTTCACAGAAGCATTTTCGACGTAATGTTGCAAGTGAGGAATTCGAAGGCCAGCATTTTGGGTTTTGAAGTAGCGGCGAGGATACGCCCACAGGTCTGGCTGGAAATGTAACGTTCTATTGTAGAATGTCCTTGGGACATGGCCCATAACGAGCAGGCAATGAATGATATGAATTGAATGGGATGCGCAATAGCGTTGTGGACGATAAGGCAGGACGTTCCCAAATCCATCTTGCTTCACAACACTACAGATCCGGCCAGGGGCACAGTGGTTTTTGCGGACTGCATTACGCACAGACGCGATGGAAGTTTCACATATTATGTGAGTGAATATTCATGCGTTTTCATTGCGGGATGAGGGAATGATGTGTGGATGCATGGACTGATGATTCCGTTTAGGGTCTGCCATGTACATGGGTTTTTTGATTCACTCCCCTTCCCCTGCGTTATGTGATGCAAGGCTGCCATAGTGGGACATACGTCTATCTGCCCTTGTCGGATCCTCCCTGTCTCGACGCGCCTTCATACACTTGTGTCTAGGCACGTTACTAATCCCATGTCATGGGTTCTATCTTGACGGACGCATGCACAGTAACCGACGTTGACAGTGGTGTATTTAGCTCGATTGGTTTCGTTATGATTCGATACTGATTTAGGGGTGTGTATATTCCTTTGGAGTGGGCTAGCATGCATATGGGTGTGGATTTGGTGTGTTGAATGAAGATTGTAATGCATCATGAGTCCCGTAATGCAATCGGTTAATTTGTGTTTCTTTTGGGTGACAGGTATCTCCTGCCCTATTGCAGATGCCATCTCTACGCCACTCCTCCAGATGGTTTTTACTCTCGACTCCTGCAGCTTCGGGTGAATCAGTGGAGCACCATTTCGATCTTATGGGACGATCGCCAATGGGCCACATGCCCTTACGCTGTACTGGTGGCTAGGTGCAACATTTCGGCCTTTCAGCTCGACTAGTGCCTGCCTCATGGGACGGACCTGCGGTTCTTGCCGCTTCCATGTTGCCTTTTGGAACGTTGATGTAGGCCCTGTGTGCCATGATGGTACAGGGCGTCACACAAGTGGAAGCCGGTCAATCATTGCAGATGCAGCCCTCGGTGATGATGGTTGTTTTGGTGGTATTTTGCAAATTGCTGTGGGGCCTTTGTCATTTGGATGTGCATTTAAATTGTATTCCGATATTTGTCGTGTTGCGTTGTTCTTTGCAGGTGATGTGGCGAGTTTTCGCTTTGTGGCGGTATGTATTGCGTGATGATCTGCATTGTGTTCCGCCTTCTGAGTTGAGTTGTGTGGTACAGTACTGGCCGCGTTTGCCTACGTAGCACAGTATGGTCACGGATGGGGGCTGCCATTGTGACTGTTTACATGATGTGCTGTTCAGGGGCGGGGGATTGGCTTTTGGCCGACTGGTGCCTGTCAGCCAGGTCGATTGGTGGAATGATGGGTTGTTCAGGATGTGGCTGGTCACAGGTGACTGTGTTTGCGTGCGTTTGTTGGAGGGGGACTGGGGTCATGTCCATTGGAATAGCTTCTGTATTGATGCCATCTGTGCCCTGCAGCTCCCATCGGCCCCTCTTGGGATGAGCCTGGCTGCTCAGTCACTCTGCCGACTTGTGTGGTACATGCTTCTGCTGATGGTTGGTTTGTTTGCTGGCATGAGTACAGGGCTGGTGCAATCCCCCTCAGGATGCTGTTTTGGATGTTGCCTTGCGCTGGTGGCAAGCGATGGGGGTCTACTGTTGTTTTGTGTCATGTGTTCTTGATTTTCATTTTGATGTATTGTACCTTCACATGCCTGTGCTGCGTCAGTACGGCTATGGTGACATGCCGTACATGGATGCCCACTCACGGGGCGCTTTGAGCCCCTGCATGCTTTTCTACGTTGGCATGCATGGGTGAATTGTGGATTTCACTGGTTGGATAGTGTGAGTACATTGCGCCTGCCAGGAGTTGTGCAATGAGGCCAGGGAGTGGAGTACAGGCACTCAGTGGGCCATTTACGGTTGGTTCGCGTTGCCGTATTTCTCGCCATGGCGGAATGGTACTTTACGACGTGCTTGATGGCGTTCAGTACATGTCCGCTAGGGTCAGAATTCGCGTACCGTTGCGCCATGGCGGTGATTCCGGTTTTGCAAGGCGCGCGTGCGCGTACTTGGTGCAGTTAGCGTTGCCGTTCAATGCGGTGTCGCTATTGGCATCGTACTTTACGGTGACGGGTCATGATCGCAACGAGCGGTGTTCGATGGCGGTATTGCATTTCCGCCATCATTTTTCCATTTCCGCAAGGGTCGTAATGAGGCCCACTGTGAGGCAGCAGGAAAAACCCATGTCATTGAAATGTGTAAATATAAGCAGCAGAAGGTTAGAATACACTGCCAATGTGCACAGTGTCATTTCAGAAATTAAAATGGTTTGCAAAGTGACAAAAATGCTTTTTTTCCGAAATTTCGTTTTTCTTTTTAAAAGCTTCTTTTTCGTTTCTGGTGCTGCAGGGACAATGGCAGTGCACCTATCTGCTGCAGAATGCATCCGTGGGCCCAGCAGATAGGGAAACTTAAAGCGGATGGAAGGGTGGGAGCTTCAGGAAGACCTCGAGCTCCGTAGGATGTAGAAAGCAGAAAGCCAAGGTGGACAAGGTGAGTTTGCCGCTGGGGAGAGCCAAACTATTAGCAGCCCCCTGACAGCCAGAGAACAAAGGAGCCAATGTGGTACATACAGAAAAGCAGAGAGCACATACGGCATGTACTTACCACACTGGTGCTGAGTTAAAAGAGAGCATGATCTGGAAAAAGACGCCCTGCCTCCATCTCATCACATTCACTTGGGGTCCACTTACAGAAACTATATAACTGCAAGGCAAAACAAACAGGAAGATCTATTACCATGTTTCGGCTGCGTGAGGCAAAGGGCCCAATTTATGGAGGTGGCTGGTGGAAATGAAAGCTTCTCTATATTTATTTATTTATTTATAACATTTGTTATATGCCCAAACCCGGAAATATCACGGCGTAGGTTACAGTAAACTTCAGAATTCTGGTTGCAGTGGCATAATAGTTACAGGTTATATATAGATGGGGTTGCTTATACAAAATTAAATAATTACACAGTTGATTCAGTAGTTACAGTAATTAATCAAGGTTATGTATGGTACAGGTTTCACATGAAGCAGTAGCAGTAACTAGTACAATACAGAAGTGTCTGGGAGGTCGTGTCACTATGGTGACAGAGCCTGCCCTAATGGTTTAGTATTTCTTGAAGAGCCAAGTTTTTATTGTTTTCTTAAATCTCTGTTGAGAAAGCGTGTTTCTGGTAATGGGGTGGAGGGAGTTCCATATTTTGGGGGCCGCTACTGGAAAGCTGATCCCTCCCACCCTTGTGCATTTGAATCGTGGGACAAAGAGTTGGGTTCTATTGTTGGATCTCAGGTTTCTGAGGCTTTGTTGTGGGTAATGGCGTTGTTGAGGTAAGTTGGGGCTGTCTTACTGATGCATTTGTGAGTAATGCAGAGTGTTTTAAAAATGATTCTGGCTTTGATGGGGAGCCAGTGTGCTTCCCCCATGGTCTTGGAAATGTGGTCAGATTTTTTTATGCCAAAGGCTGCTTGCAATGCTTTCTTTTGCAAAAGTTGTAGTTTGACCAGATTTGTGTTAGAGGACCCTAGCAGAAGTACATTACAACAGTCTATCTTTGACAGGATAAGCGCACAGGCACGTGTAATACTGTTTTGAGGGGTCAGGAATTGTCGGCTTAACGCAATTAATTTCAACGCGTAAGATGTGGCTGAAGAGAGGGCGTTGAAGTGTTTGGTCATTGTTAGATTGGTATCTAGGTGGATGCCCAGCTTTTTGACCTGCTTAAGGATGGGGATAGGCATTCCATCTATGGCAATGGAGGAGTAATCCGGGTGTAGAGATTTGATTTTGGCGGTGCTCCAATGGCAAAGATATGTAAGTCAGCCAAAATGTTGATACTTAGGATTGCATTGTGAGTTTTGTGCCTGATGCAGTCTTCAGCTGCCTGGCACATTGACTGACAATTCAGACGATGTACTAACTAAGCAGTAGTTTGTTTCCAGCCACTGTGCCATTCAGTTACCACCATTCAGTCTCTCAGTGAAGAGCATGAAGCTCTGGGGATAAGGCTATGTGTATTATTGTGAATATGGGCAATTTCATGATAGGCTGACTAAAATAAAAAAATAAAAATATTGCTTGCAGAAAGTTGTTTAACAATGTAGCTTTTCCAAATGCATTAATGATGCCATTTTATGAGTGTCATATATTATAGTGGCATTCTACGATTTTCCAATTCACTCCAGGTGGAGGCATTATTACAGTTACTTAAAACATCCATGTGCTCAGGTAGTATACTCCGTAGGGTTGGTCTGCAACCTATGGTATTTCAGAGGCTTGGGACTACAGATCCCATGATCCATCTCCTTTGATTTTGAAAGCTAGGGCTGCACATAGCCATCACTTACAATAACCAGAGGAAAATGGCGTTGCACACAATGCTCATCCCAAGGATTAATCAAGTACTAGAATGTAGTGTGTACCCTGCATACCACGAAAGCAGAATGAACTCGAAGTATCGAACACCATGGTTCTCAATGGAATGGCTGCTCTGCAGAACCGGACAAGTCACCATCTATGGCCTCCGTTAGTCTACTCCTGGGCCCTCTGGAAGTAATCGGTTTGAAACCGTGAATACAGGTCCAAGGCCTAGAGCAACACCACAGTCTCTCCAACCTGTACTTTATTTAAGAACCACAGAATTGGGAAGCCCACCGTCCTCCCCTGATGCTGTTGAATTTACTTACGGTCTTGAAGAATACAGTACTTTTAGTGATCCGATGTATTCTATATTTGATAAACTGCCCAGAGCTAAATAGATTTATTAAAACCAAGGGTGCATTCACTCTCACAACTTTAGCAGGGAATGCCTGACATGGGTAGTCCCGTAAACAGAGCACAGAGTCGCACATTCGAGGGATATATTGCATTTCTAATTGAGTTTAAAGCCCTTCATCATAGGCATAACTATTGACCATTTTAAGTGTGTAAAAAACTCATGGAAATGAAGTAAGCATTACGAGCCTAATGGGTTACACAGTCCAATTATTAACTTTGTTGTTGAGGTGCTGAGATGCTGTAGGCAGATGTTTGCTGTTTCAGCCACCTCTTCTCCTCTCATCTCAGACTGTCTGTCTGCTATCCAGGAGTGATGTGCCACCAATGATCTCTGCCTTAATGCCAGTAAAACGAGAGATTCTCCTCGTCGGCACACCCGCTCCCTCCTTTCCTGTCACTCTTTGGCCGGCCTCTCTTTGCCCTCTTCCTGCTCCCACCTGTGAGGCTAAAAATCTGGGGGTCATCTTCAACTCCACACTCTCTTTCTCTCTTCACATCTCTGACATCTCTAAGAAGTCACACTACCAGCTGCACCTCCTCAGAGGTATTCTTCCTTTCCTCTCCTTCACCGGAAGCTCACTGTCTCCAGAGCTCTGGTTCTCTCTAGTCTGGATTACTGCAACAGCCTCTTTCTAAATCTGCCTGCCACTACTCTCCAACCTCTGTAACTCATCCAAAACAGGACTGCGAGACTTGTCCTCGGCTTCAAGCCCAGGGATCGTATATCTCCAGGACTGAAGTCTTTGCACTCGCTCCTAGTGGCTGTGAGGATACGTTTAAACCCTCTGCATTGTCCACAAGGCCTTTTGGGGCCTGGGGCCTCAATACCTTCAACTCTACTTCCTAAATATCTTCCTTCTCAAGCCCTTCGCTCATCCACCTCCAACTCTCTCAGGGTGTGTCGCTTCTCCAAGAAATGAGTTGGTGGTACATCTCTTTCTTCGGCTGGGTCCTCCCTCTGGAACAGCCTCCCTGCCTCTCTGAAAATTGAGGAGAACCATCTCCGGTTTCGGAAGCACCTCAAGACCTTCCTCTTTGCTTCTGCTTTCTCTCCTTCTCTCCCCTGCTGAACTCTTGGCTGAAACTGAAACTGCACTGGTCACCTGGTTACCATCTGTTCTTGGGCCCAGGTCCCCTCTCTACCAGTTTCACACCTGCACTGGCCATCTGGCAACCCTTGCACTCTGGGGCTATTTCTGTATTCCTACAGCCCCCTACCAGCACTTGACACCTGTTGTCTGCACTTACCCCTGCACCTGCCACCAGCTGGCCGCACTTCTATTTATTTTTCTTAATTATTGTTCTTATTTATTTACTGTTTATCCTATGTACTGCACTTCCCCTCCCCCTATTCCCTCACACTTTTCCCCTTCCCCCTCGCCTGCACTTACGCGATCTCAATGTCAACTGGCCTAGTAAGATCGCTGTCTGTCTTCCCTCTGTTCCCCTCCCTTGCCTCGTTGCGCCTTGAAACACTTGTGTAAAGGCGCGTTATAAATGCCATATCATATCATATCATATCATATCATATCATAATTAAAGGTGTCTATAAAAAGACCTCAAGCAGACAACTTCCCAGGTTTACCCTATCTGAAATTAGCTGGACTTGATCATCTTATTATATAAGGCAGACTGCAATGCCAGTACAACTAGCTTGTAAATAATGTTCTTATTACAGGCTACACTACTGACATATAATAAAAAAGTGACATCACGACTACTCTGTAATCAGTTACTATGCTCCAGAGTTGTAGCTACCACTGCAGCACTTGATGACATTCATGACAAGCTTTACAAATTCCCTTCTTCTAAAATCTCTTTCTGTGACATGTTACAGCCATTAACTGATAAGAAACTGTTTATGGTATTATGTTTATTTGTGCACAGCTGGAATTTAACACATGAGTGTGGTAATCTTCATATTATTGCTTATTTTAAAGGGCTAAGCCCATTAAAATCTGCATACTATTGCTTATTAATCATAAAAGATTCTACATGGATTATATTTCAGCAACTGGAAGATCTCTTATAATACCTTAAGCAGGACGCCAGATATTGGCTGACAGTGTGTGGCCATGTATTATAAGGAATCAAATACTCCCTATGATATGTTAAAATGATGTTAGAAGTCACCTCAGAGTTCCGTGACCTTAAAACGGACTCGCTCTTCAACCTCTTTCCTCCATTTGGTCACAGAACTCCTTAGTGTCTTGAAATGTCCTCATAACTTACGGTAGTGAGTATTTTGTCTCATTTATCCCTCAAGGAGGAGATAAAATGAGAGGTGGCAGAATGAGCGAAAGATGCATAAAGATGGCTTTAAGAAGACATTAGATATTAACAACATATTTATTAAACAAGGAAAAATGCAATTAGGAGCCATGAGAGGATTTTTCATTCCATTAGAAGAAAGTGCTATGGGGAAATCAATCTGTGCTATTGCTGTGGTTGTCGGGTCTTACTTGGGCTTCTCCCAGGAACACTTACAAATCTGCACCAACTGATTCCAATCCTTGTCAAAAAGGACACTGATCTAGAGGTGGATTTATCTGCCCAATAGTGTGATTTGAAGTGTGGTGAACCTTTTGGACTTCCATAAGTAGTGATCCGGTGCACTGATGAATCTGAAATGAAAGGAGAGAGAATATGTAGCCAATATTCCTCATTAGTACCTGTCGAGGGACAATGAGCTTGTAACAAGCGAGGTCATTGGCCCTTGCTCGGTCGTTACCAGCCTGACAAAGCCTTTGTTGGGTCGGTCGCAGCCGCTTCCTGGCCCCCATGAAAAGGGAGAAGGGACAACATGTAGTCCCTTCTCCCCGTTCCCTGCGGCCATCTATTTTTTTATTTTGCATTTCAATGGCCACAATGGAAAGGGAGAAGGACTATGTGTAGTCCCATCTCGACATTCTATGGCAGCCATCTACTTTGTTTTCTGTTTTCCCTATTTGAATGGCCGCCATGGAAATGGGGAATGAACTATTCACCCCATTCCCATGGTCACCATCTTTTTCTTCTTTCTTTTTTCAGTTGCTAGACACCGAAGACATCTTGCAACTTAAAAGAGACACAATTAGTAGCCCGGTTTTAATAGCAATCAGGCCTTGCTGGGGGACATTACCACTCCAGGTAATGCCCCATGGCATTACCTAAAGCGGTAATGCCCACCCATCAGCTGAGAGCTTATTGCACTTCTGGGGGTGAGGACATCATTGACCACTGCGCTGTGTAACCTGTGTGCAGTGTGTGCAGGTGCAGCGGGAGAAGTCTGTGGGGAAGAGTAGGATTGGGGGCACAAAATGGGGCATGGGGCTTTGCAGTGGAAGGAGGAGGATGGCGGTGGCAAAGTCCCTGCGGGACAGGGAAGTGTCCGGTCCTCAGACCCAAATACCCCTGTTGCAGAAGGCGGGGGAGATGCACACTACATAACGCGACAGACAGTGGACATAGACAACTAAGTGTACAGCTTGCCCTCCCTTATGGCAGGAGTCAGCCAGTGGATGTACACCCTTGAGAAGGAGACAGCAGGGTTTACCCAGGTGATTGAGGACACGTAAAGCTTGTTTGCAGCAATATTGGGGGAACAAGTAGACAATATATGGGAACAGGTGGGATATAGCGGTGCAAAACTGAGTAGTAATGTATACAATGTGGTACCCTTTAATAACTGTCACGCTCACATTTGGAAAGTACTGAGAAGTATGTACCCCAATACTATGGTCATGGGGGCCATATTGGCCCATAAGATGAAACCAGATGAGGACCCTGCAGAATACATATGACAAATACAGGAGATGTGGACGCTAGCTTCTCAACAGTCATGGGATGAATGCATACCTACATTTTATCATATATTATTCCGAGGGCTTGCCCCCCAAATATGCATAGCTCCCTAGATAAAATAGTAGGGGTAGAGGCCAAGGGGTGGCCAGAGATACAATCAACTATCATGCACTATTGCAAATGGAAGCAAGAAAGTGAGGCGAATCAGCAGATAATGCAGAAAAGGCAGAAATTAAGTGTGTACAGAAGAAGCTAGCAAAACTCTTAATGGAATAGCGGTGCTCAACCCGGACCCTGTAGAAGTGGCACCTGCCCAACAAGGGGGGTTCCAGTGGGGCGAGGGTCACAGCAAGGAGGGTACCCACAGCCACAGTATGCCCAGCATTGGGGGGGTCCAACAGCCCAGCTTCTATCCATAAGGGGGGAATAACCCTACAATGGGATACTAGCAGCAAGACAGAAGGTACTCATAGAGGGACCGGCATTTGGAAATGGAAGGGCAGGGGCCAGATATTCAAGGCCATGTTTCCTTTGTGAGCAAGAGGGTCATTTCGCATAAACGTGCCCTATGGGCAACAGCTATACTACAAGCCAGAGAAACCACAAGCTGGGGGGCCAACTGACACAGCATCAGGTACTGACACAGCAGCAGGTATAGCCCATATACTCACAGCCCCAGCAACCCCCAACACAGCAAATACAGATACTCACCCAAGCAGGATCTGTAGGGATCCCGGGGCCATCGGCAAACCCATTTTGAACACCTGCAGAGAAACATACACAAGGCGACACTACACTGCTGGGCCAGGACTCAGTACCCCACTACACCGGAGCAACAGTTCAACTTTGTAGAGAAAACAGCATTGGCCGCCTCGAAGGAGAGGATATGGAAACTACTTGATGGGGAGTATTGCTAAGTTGTCATTTACTTTTTACTCTGCTATTAGGTTGTACAGGAGGCCTATGGAGGAGGAGCAGGGGGACAATAGTCCTCCTAGTAACATTAGCATTGGTACAAGAAAGAAATATAATGTCATTTGGTGTAGTGTAGTGTTTTTGTGTGTTTTATTTTTGTAATGATGAATGAAGTAGAAGCAAACAGAGTTTATTTAATGCATATATGTTTAATGATGGCATTAGGGGCAGGCAGGACATGACATCTGGGAATGTGTGGTATGATGATATGAGACATGTGGGGCGAGAGAGGGTAAATGCCATTTGTTAAGTGTGCTTGCTTATCCCATACATCACTGGTACGCCAACAATTTTCCTGCCCCAAGGGGTCACGATGTATGAGGAGGGGTGCCTTATGCATCAGTCTCTGTGCAAAACAAGGATTCTCATCCATGGTTATTCAGTGATCATTCACTGGGTTGATGAGGGGTAAAAGGTGTACAGAAACAATTATATGCCACCAGAGAGAATGACAAAAAATGAAGCTACCAAGCACAGAGTAGAATATATAACAGACTGTGAAAATTGAGGGGAGCAGTTGTTTAGAATGCATAGCAGAGTTCAGTGCCGAAATGCAACAAGGCATGATATTCCATGCTGCCACACAAGGCCGTTAATGAGGCTAGATGGATCAGCCTTTCATGATGGGCAATGGGAGAGGGGTATGGTACAGTGTCAAGAAGAGGGGCTAGTGGGGTTTGAGAGGAATATAGTGGCAACATTGAATGATAGTTGTAGGGCAACATGGAACACATATGTGCATGCTTTACCTTGAATAGATGAGAGATACCAACCAGTACTCATCAAGCCTGTTACATGATTTTGCTTATGTTTCAGATCGACAGGCTCAACACATCTGGGATCTAACGCAGGCTGCACCAAGGTGATGAGCATTCCAGCAGTGAAGAGCGGGACAGCAGCAGTCATGGACCACTGGTTGGCATATCGGAGCCAGGCTAATGCCCAGCTGCCTTCTGATTGGGGGAGGGGTATGTTCCCTTGTCACATTGCACAGGCCTACCCTGGTAGTGCCCAGCGTGGATTGAATGGCCTTCAGTGACCATCCTGTGGTGCTCGAAAGAAAGATGCTGGGGAAGAAAGAGTACAAGAAGGGAGGGCACAGCCATTGAAAAGAAACAGATGTAGCAGCAACTATTTGTCCAGAGAATCAGCAGAATGTATGGCTGTAATTCCATCACAGTTTTGCTTGTTTTCAATGGTATACACGTTTTTTGTGTCCCTCCTGCTTCCAAGGGTCCAAGCAGCAACCAATGCCAAATGGCTGCAGATGACTCGCTATGAGGAACTGCAACTGGTGAACTCAACTGAAAAAGGACTCAGCGCGGTATGGAAGACCTTCATGCGGTCAGACTGTAGGCACTACAAAATAGATATGTGTTGGGTATGATTACTGCAATGGAGGGTGGCGTCTGCCACAAAATAGGCAGCAGCTGCTTCACAAAAATACCACAATAATACCATCTAACGACACAGCTAATGGAACTTTGAGGGAGGCCACAGAGGAAATGTGTTCACTCCGTGAGACTATGACAAGGGAAATGAATGCAGTATCATCAGATGGCTGGTTTGACACTATTTTTGCTTGGGTCCCCACGGGGTTGGCGAACACCCCCGTGCTTTTGTTGGTACTCATCACCTTCTGTGTGGGTCAGCTAATACTAAAGCACTGCAAGAAGAAAAGGAGGCAGAGCAGATATATAATGTCGCTGAATGTTGATGGGATGGGGAAAAGGCACACAATAAACACTCTGGTTCAACACAGTTTGGAGAAAATGAGCATGATGCACAAGAGGTGGTTACAATGTTGTCTGCAAATGTAAACAAGTTTAACTCCTTTTAAGTGGCATGCTCAGCTAATGGGCAAAAGTGTGTGCTTCACTGGGGGGTATGAGGAACAAGGGGCTGGCATAGATAGGGTAATGAGTTTGTTGATTCCCAAGACGGTAAATAAGAACACGATCGGAAAGAAAGTATCAATCAAGGTCTCAGGAGGATAGCTCAGGGGAAACGTGCTTGCCTTGGAAGCAAAACGACACAGAGCAACATAAGTTCGATCCCTAGGTCCGCGCTCAGAAACCTCTTGGTATTAAGCACGTTATAAATAACCTATCATATCATATCATATCATATCATATCATATCATTTCATATCATATCATATCATATCAATAGATTGATCGAAGGGGGAATGCGATAAAGGTGCAACTCCAGCGCTGCCAAGGGGGGTGGGCCTACCAATTATGTAACTGATGGGAAGGGGAAGAGGAACTTCTGGTGTTGAGGGTATCATTGACTGGTGCACTGTGTAAATATGTGCAGTGTGTGCATGTGCAGCCAGAGAAGTCTATGGGAAAGATTGGGATTGGGGCACCAAGTGGTGCATGAGGCTGAGGGGCACATGGGGGATAGGGAGAAGGGGCAGGGAAAGTGGCGGTGGTAGAAAAGAGTGCAGCATGACAGTGAACAACATAGCAGTGATTTGGAGTATAGGCCGCAGGTAAGTAAAACATCTGTTTGTTTGCGGCCACAGACCTTGTGTCCTGGGCAATCATGAATTTCTTGAGTGCTCAGCTACACAGTGTGCTGTAGAATGTGAAACTTGACAATTCCCTGGAGAATGTAGCCTCAGGGGACTAGTAGATACTTTGAGGGCAGCGAGCCAGTCAACTGGTTGCCCGCTGGTAAGTGTAGAGAATTACAAATTAAATGTAGGCAAATAAAATGCAAACCACAGTGGGGTACGTGGTTTCAAATCTTGGCAGATGTAGATGGGAAGAGGGATGTGGGACGAGGGGCCGAGCAGGGGGGAACCAATCACCATGTGAGGTTTGGGTGTGTAACAGGGTTTTGTGTCCTTGCTGATCTCCAAGGGGCACATCATTGATCGGATGCTGTGTGAATGTCTTCCCCCATTTTCCAATCTCAGTTTGTTTAGTGTATTTGAAGGGAACTGACCAATGGCAGATGAATAAAGTACTAATGGTCAGCACAATCACGTAATGTTTTAACATGTAATTGTCCTGAGGTGTGGGAAGGTTTGTGACATCACGATGGGTGGTGTGGGAAAATGGGGGCAGGGATGTCATGAACCAATTATAGTAATTCAATCTATGCTTGGATATAGGGGACTGACATAGTCCTACCAATCAGCTTTTGTAAGGTGTATCAAAACATGTTTCAAATTTGTTTATGCAAATTATGTTGTTTGGGTATAAAAGGTTTGCCCGCTGTGGGTGGCGTTTACAGCTCTCTTCTCTCAGTTCTGCTACACCATGCTGTTTGAACCATGCTCTCCCAGCTGCATCTGGGCCTAATAAACTGTGTGACTTCCTGCTTGGCGTATGCTCCTTTTTGGACTACTTTTGTGTTCCAGTCCTTACCTGCCTATCGAGAACCCCTGATACACCATAATGCCACAGAAGGTTCCTTTTGGATTTGGCTCACCAGATTCCTTTAGCGGGTCACTTGGGAGTGACTAGGACATCAAACCCATTGTTGGAGCAGTTTTACTGGACCCCTAAAATGTACTGAATTTTTCCAATTCTTCCCCACTTGTCAAGCATCTTGCAAGTCAGGCGGGACCATGAAGGTCCCCTTAATTCCACTACCTGTGGTTGCCTGACCTTTCGAGAGAATAGGCATGAACATTGTGGGTCCTTTGTATCCCCACACCAGCTCAGGGAACAGATACATCTTGGTGGTGGTAGACCACACCATTAGAGACCCTGAGACTATCCCTCTGAGGATCATCAAAGCCCCTGTGGTTGTGAAGGTTCTGATTGGGATATTCTCCCATGTTGGTTTCCCCAAGGAAGTAATTTCTGACAGGGGAACAAACTTCATATACGCACATATGAAGGCTATGTGGGAAGAGTGTGGAGTCACTTACCAGTTCTCCACATCCTTCCATCCACAAACAAACAGGCTTGTTGTGTGCTTCAACAAGATCCTGCAAGGCATGATAGGTGGCTTGAAAGAGCACCTCAGGAGAAAATTGAATATTTTCCTGCCATGCTTACTGTTCACCTATATAGAGGAGTGACAGAACGCTGTTGGGTCTAGCCCCTTTGAGCTTCTATTTGGTCACCCTGTAAGAGGTCCTCTCAGTCTAGTGAGAGAGGAATGGAAGGGCAACCCCTCATCACCCATGCCAGATGTTGTGGACTATGTACTTGGCTTTTGGTCTAGAATGGAAAAGTACATGGAACAGATGACGAAAATTCTAAAGGCTAGTCAGGAGCTGATGAAGCACTGGCATGACCAGAAGGCAGCAGTGACAGTTTATTCTGCAGGCAAGTGGGTGTGGATTATGGAACCTGTCAAACCCAGTGCCCTTCAGGACATGTAGACTGGGCCTTACTATGTGCTGGAAAAGGTCAGTGAGGTGAATTATCTCATTGACATGAAGGAACCTAAACAGATGTGCAGGGTCTTTCACGACAACAGGCTAAAACCCCATTATAGCCAGGATGATTTGGTCATGGCATTAGCGACAGATGGAGAGACTGAGGAGGAGAGTGGTCGCCTTCCAGACCTCCTGCACACTGAAGCCACAGATGGGTCAGTTGCAGGTGTCAACCTTGCAAATGAACGGTAAAAAAAGCAACTGACAGACTGTCATTGTTTACTGGTACAAATTGCCGGTCTATTTTCACTGGCTCCAGGTCATGCTGATTGGAGCAC
This sequence comes from Ambystoma mexicanum, assembly GCF_040938575.1. Taxonomy (NCBI): domain Eukaryota; kingdom Metazoa; phylum Chordata; class Amphibia; order Caudata; family Ambystomatidae; genus Ambystoma; species Ambystoma mexicanum. The sequence continues at coordinate 1,076,037,295 of NC_090935.1, read as the reverse complement.
CTATGATGTGGACACTGGAGACAGTAAACCGGTGAAAGGCAGAATTCACTGAATGTCCGCCAACGTAAGGGACATCATCAAGGAGGATATTTCCTAAATGTTGGCCCTCAGAGTGATAGAGCCATCCCACAGACCCTGGGCTAGCCCAGTGGTACTGGTCCCTATAAAGATCAATCGTGGGAATAATGAAGTCTGCTTTTGTGTGGACTACAGGGGACTCAATTCTGTCACAAAGACAAATGCATAGCCCATCCCTCAGGAAGATGAGATCATTGGCATGCTTGGCGCTGCCAAGTACATGAGTTCCTTTGACCTCATGGCAGGGTACTGGCAGGTCGACAGACAGACACAGCAAGAGAGAGGTCTGCATTTTCAACCCCAGAATAACAATATCATTTCACTGTGATGCATTACAGATTAAAGAATGCCCATGCCACTTTTCAGAGGATGGTTAACCAGATTTTGTCTGGACTGGATGACTGCAGTGTTGCCTATTTAGTCGACATTGTGGTGTTCATCCACACATGGGATGACCAATTATCCCACTTGAAACAAGTGCTTCGGGCACTGCAGAACACAGGGTCTGACTATCAAGGCCACCTGGACGGTGGAGGTTAGAAACAACCTCTGGAAGCCAAGGTACAGACAGTGAAGGATTGGGACATCCCCACCACACAGAAACAGATGAAAGCCTTCCTAGGTCTCGCCGGGTGCTACTGGTCATTCATCAAGGGGTATGGGACCATTGCATGATGTAACTTAGAAAGAAAATGCCAAAGAAGGTGACTTGGACTCCGAGCTGCCAAAACTCCTTTCAGGATTTGAAGGATGGATTGTACAGGGACCCAGTTCTGAAAATGCCAGACTATGGTCAGGAGTTAATTATCCAGATGGACACCTCTGATTCTGGGATTGGAGCAGTGTTGGGGCAGCTGACCTCTAAATGGGTAGAGCAACCTATCGCCTACATTAGCAGGCGATTAACAAAAAGGAAAAGGAACTGGGACATTGTTAAAAAAGAAGCTTACCCTGTTTTGTGGACAGTGAAGAAGCTAAAACCCTAGTGTCTTGGGTCACACTTCACCATCGAAACAGATGACTGGCCGCTTAGATGGTTAATGACCATGCAAGGGGAGAAACCTAAGCTTTTGCACTGGTAGATATACCTAAAGGGATTAGATATGGACATCCAGCACAAGCCACGCTCCCAACAAGGAAATGCAGATAGCCTAAGCCGGTACTTTCACCTAGATGATGAACCAGACGCTCAGTAGGGTGGTTGTTCACATGTTGAGGCTGGGGGGACATTTGAGGAATTCGACCATCTGCATGGTGGGCATGGGCTTGCCTGGGCTTTTTGAAATGAATTCAATGAAATGATGGTAGACCAACCTCAGGAAAATGTTTGGGGCAATACATTTTCCAATGCTCACACCACAACAAATGCATAGAACCGTGTACTCCGGGCAAGACACTGCCTACAAGCACAGTCCACCCCTGCCATATTTAGTTGGAATGTGACAACTGAGTAGGACACAATGTCAACCCAGGAAGGGTGAGACCAAACTTTCCCTTACATTGGTCATCCTGATTAACTGACAAAGGCTCCAGGAAACTGCCCTGTTGTTTTGTTCTGCACTGCAGCTGGTGGCGACCATTATCATACCAACAGTGTGCACTTTGCAGGAGCCAGAGAGTCCGGTCTCTCAGTAGCTTCAAGAGAGACTTGCTGCTTCAACAGGAGCCATGCAGGGAGGACCATTAACCAGAAATACTCTTTGAACACAACATAGAGGAAGATGGGTGGGACTTAGCAGCAAAAGAGAAAGAGCCCAGAGCTCTTTCTGTTGAGAGAAGGGTTCCACCATATTAGTTCTGGGGCACACCCTTTTCCCGTTTTCACCCCTTTACCTTTCCTATTGCTAAGCACTCTGGTAATGACCTCACACCTACAGAGGATTGTTGGCAGGGATCTCATTGTCTTCTGAAGACGTCCCAAGAAGTAAGAAAGAAGAACTCAACCTTGGACACTGGTTGAAGGTACAGTGTTCCTTACATCATCTGCCAGTGAAGGAAGGCCAGGATATCCAAAGAGGGAAGCAATATACCTCCCCTAAGCTTCTCCCAGAGAACAGAGGGAGAAGAAAACCCACAGAGGACCTCCAACTGCTCCAGAATCAGTACCCAGCTAGCACACAGGGTGCCCTGCTAGACTCAGCAGCAAGCTCCCTGGACAGGGCTTGTCGGAAGGTCTCTGAACCAGAAACAAAGGACAAGGCAGCTGCCTGCAACACAATCCTAAGATTTGGGCTGTCCACCTTCAAGGATGAACAGGAGCTCATTAAAGAAGCTAGGAGAAGTGCATCAATGAGCATATACCACCATCGAGCTTAAAGGACATTTTTGAGCCAGTCGAGTTCCTTGATCCACAACTGACTGCAACACTGACTGTTGTCCAGCTAGAGTCACTTAAAGACATCTGAAATATCTGGACAAGTGCTTCAGAATCACTGATCAGCAATGAGACGATTCCTAACACTGAGCCGCCATTTAGGCCAGCCCGCAGCCGTTCCACTAGCTTCACTCTCCTGATACGTGCAGCTGACTCCCATCTCAAACTTTGACACGGAGGCCTGAAAAATGCCCTGGGGCTGAGCTCACCCTGTCGTGTAGCAAGAAAGCAAACAGCAAAAGTCACATACTGGTTATGTCCCACTGGTCCTTTCCAGAAGGTCCCTAGAGACATTTTAAGACCCTTTCCACCTTTTTTCTAAAGCCAAGAAACCTTAATAAACAGTTGTGGTTATTAACCTTACCGTGTACGCTCCTGTCAGTATCCAGAGTGCATCCCTTTTGCTTCATTGAAACTGTCTGTCCTCTGCATTCGTTTACAGGGTGGGCTGTATTTCATAGTGTTGTTACACTTTCTGTTGTGATAATAATAAAGTAGATATTTGTATGCAACCTGACTGTACACTACTTTTATCATTGGGTAATAATTGCATTTTTGTTGTGTTGCAACTAACCAAGGATCCATGACCATTAGAGGAGATAAGCCTGCCATTCCATCCATGTTACCAAAATTGGACAAGGAGGTTTATAATTGTATTCTTATGCTTGTGTATTCCAATCCGTTCGTATCCATTCTGGTGTATTAGAGGTTTGGGGCTGATTGATGGTTTGGAAACCGATATTCACACCTAGACCACGGTTACCCTGGAATTTGATTTGTCACACACACAAATGTAACAAGAAGCCATAGGTTCCACGTCATTACAACAACAGCCTTTTTCTCAATATTTGTTTTAACCAAAACTTTTGCAGGTCCGTGGACTTCTCGAATGTGTCCATGGACCGTCACATACTTCACTGGTGCATATTTCCGGGCCTGTGGGGCAACACAGGAACAGCAAGTTGCACCTTGTGAATTTTAGTAGAAGGGGGAAAGGTTGATGTCTCTCACTGAGAGGTCGTCCTGGCGGGTTAATTGTGAATGACCCCAGCAAGGTGATGGGGATCAGGGAGGAACCTCTGAATTTTGGTACCCAAGCCCATCACCCACTGACTGTGAGAGGCATCCGCCTTCTGATTCATACCCTTGGTAGCCCCCAGTGGCAGGCAGGACACTTTGTCACACGACATAGGAATGTAATCTTCTCCAGTGTTTAAATCTGTGTAGCGTAGTGAAACTGCTGAGTACAACAGCTGTGAATGACTGCTGGAAAAAGTATGCTTTCATTATTTATGATGCATCAATATATTTGTAATATTCAATCGAGTATGCACAAAGTAGTGTCAGGGTTGATATCTGTGAGCAGGCACCATATGTGCACTCATGCAATATGCTTGCCATGTATTCTGTAATAGTGGGATACAGTGTGTTCCTGTTTTGGGTAGTTTACAGTGATGTTATTGAAAATGGCATATGTTATGTGCGTGATGTCATTGGTGATGTGATCTGTGATGTTATCTACATGCTATTGAGCTGTGCAAGGGGGGAGTGGAGTTCAAGTGGTGTAGCCTTATAAACTTGCCAAATTCCAGGGGTGTTGTTGCATTACACTGGTACCTTAACGTCTCCTCAACCAAAACGTTTTTGCTGTGAATCAAGAGTTTGATGCAATTAACTCGAAAGTATGTCCCTTAACTAAAAATGTGCATACATTTAAAGGGTTATGTTATGCTAAATTTCCCATCAACCATACTACGACAGCTGTCCCCCTTGTTATAAACAGTGATAACGTCTGTGATGTCAACACTGTCCTCTTAAATTACATTACATGCGATTTGAAATTAAGCAAACTTATCTTACTCCAATTGACATGTTTCCGGGATTTTCTGACATCAAAGTCCACCTGCCAGAGAAATGACTACAGAGAACTTTCCATGAAACAGATGCACAGAAGAGAGAAAGTGGGATCTGTTCACGCCACCATGCTCTCTGGTGGCTGGATTGGATGGAGACACACTGCAAAGGTCTAGGCTAGAACAATAACAACCCTGCCCACCTGATAAAGAGAATTAGGCAGGCTTTTCCGTGACCTGGACACTAGTGGAGGAGGGTAAGAGAGGTCTCAATTCCTGAGGTGTGTCTTGGATACTGGCACACGTGACTAATACCAACTGCTTGCACCTACAAGGAAAACAAATATTGCGAATATGTCATGACCCTGCTAAACATGTGGGTGCAAGAAGGAGTAATTGACACAACCAAAGACTTTAAGGTATACATTAAAGCCTGCGTGTTTGCAAAATGATCTGGGTAGACATTTGACCCAATGTCTTTAGTGTATGGCCCTTTCCATCAGCAAATGCAAAGAAAAAGAAAAGAAAATAAAAGCAAAATTTCAAACTCAATAATTTTTAGGCATATCTTATTCATATACATTAACACATGTTCATAAAATCACAATCCATTTAAAAAAGAAGAGAAGTAATTCCTTCAGTTGAAAAACGTCTTGCCCAATATGTACTAAAATATGTCATGCATATCACCAATTTGAACAACCTTCTGGTTCATGCGAACAAGCTCCCAAGGGATTAGCAATCAATACCAACATCTTTCTTGTAGTTCACACAGTGACGCCATACCTCCAGTGCCAGAAGGTTGCACACATTGAAAAGAGATATAGGTTTAATGCCTCTATTGGGATAGACACACAAATGTGGTGACAGTATCTCTGATATGCATGACATCATCTTTTAGTACATATGCAGATTGAAAGGTTTAACAAAAACTGGCACTGAAACGGTTCAATTATGTATGTTTCTTCAGAAATGTTGCTCCTGAAGAAGGGGTTCAACCCTAGAAGCGCATTGAGCTTGAAGTACTTGGGCTTGAAGTTTTTCAACTGAAGGAATTACTTCTCTTCTTTTTTGCATGGATGTTATGAACATGTGTTAATGAGACCAAGTACATTCTGGATTTGGAAACAAAGAAGCCAAAGGGCCATAATCTGGACGAGGAACTTTATACCTTTCTAGGCACTTGAGTAGACTGACTGTATATGTATCTGGAGTCTGTAAGGAAGGCAATTTACTTGCAGTTCAGATTCTGTTACTATTACCACTCCTCTATCTTGCATGACCCTCTGGCAACTTTTAATTCAACCTTTAGTTATACTAGCACATCCTACATAGGAAGGTTCTCTTAGAAACTCCTAATGTAATTGATTGACAATACACAGAGGTTTAAATTTTGCTGACACAGGTTAAGTTTTCATATTAGCATTTAAGGACAGAGAAACTATCAATTCCATATTTTACTGACAAAAGAGAAATTGAATGAATTTTAGACTCTCTCCATTTTAGCTATCTTATTTTAATATTCTTTCTTTTTTAAGGGTGAGCAATGCTTTTGATTTGTTATTTACGAACACTAGTCAACCAGCAGTCTCATAATTGCACGTGCACTTTATATGTCTTTTGTCAACTGCGCATTTGGGCAGCAAATAGTTACTTGTCTTATCATGAATCAAGGTTATATTTTAGTGGTTTTATATCTTCTAGCTATGCATTTTATTGTATTCTTATCTATTTTGACAATGTGAGTTATTTTTATTTAATGTTCAGGTATTGCATGCACTAAGCACTTTAGATACCCCACATAGGGTATATTATTGGCTGCTAAATTGCATTTTGCACTTTACCCATTGAGGGTTGGTTACTGCATATTTGCACACAAAGGCATTTGCACTTTATGTATCCCCACTGTGGGAAAACTAAATTTGCTGCTATCAATGCACTTTGCACCTTATTAGTAATAGATTGGCTATTACATATTTGATTAGACAATTGAGGCATTTGCACCTTAAATAGGCAATACCTTGTTATGTAACAACATATTAGATAAATAACTCCAACATATTCTACAAACCTTGATATGTCATTGCCACAAGAACTATGCACTTTAACAAGATAAGGTTTAACCATGCTAGAAACTCTTTTCTCGACAGACACAGGCTGTCACGACCCTCGCCCAAAACCCCCTCTGGCAAACCCATTGGCCAGGTGGAGTCAGGACTCGGGCCTCTAGAGCCTGGCATCCTCTTCAAAAGCCCTCATGGGGTCAGTCCTGGCACCTGGCGCCAGGCTCATACACCATGAAAAACAATGTGCTTGGGAACTACTTTATTGTATTGTCAGCCAACATGGAGGCATCCACATAGCTTGGTTCCTAAGAACCAAGCTATGCGGTCTAGTGTTTTGGGTGTGGTAGCCTAGGGACTACTTTACCTGGACTATTTTGGTGGGGCTATTTAAACCACACCTTTGCAGCTTGCAACGTGACGCTCACCGTGTCCAGCTATTCCCTCGAACCTCGGAGAAGCAGATCCTGCAAGGAGACAAAAGGAACATCATTAGCAGCAGTATCTTACCTGCAGTCTTCATCTTTAAACACTCGCAGCTACTGAGAACAGCTTCCTCGAATTGGCACGCCTCCCGGACAGAACGACTGAACGAGGAAGATAGAGGCAACATTAAAGAAAGCAGTAGAGACATTTAAAAATTACGAACTGCTCAAAAGGCTTACCTGGCTGGTCGCCTGTCGGCTGGCACCACTCCGGACATTCCACTCACGCTCAGGAACACCGGGACCTACAAGGAAGGAAAACACAGGTTAGCAAAGGCACGATTTCACAGCGCTGAGCATAGCACTTACTTACCGCATCATAGCGCTCTTAATGCGCCATCATTTACCAGCGGGGCTCAACGATGCCAGTTCACCGCGATGAAGCTCCTCATACCTAAGGGAGAAAAAAGAAACATTTTAAACAAAGAAAGGCATGCAGGATAGCAACAAAACTAAAGAACAGCAATAAGACCTACCTGAACAATATCAAACAGGCCTGCGTCAGTGAAGTAACTGGACCACACTCGCCCATGAAAGACAACGCACCCCTGCAAAGAAGGCAGGACGGAGAGCACGCCCAATTCTACCACAAGGTGAGGAGAGGGCGCCAGAGGGACTGAAATCATACGGGGGTGGAGGGAGGATACTTACCCCAGTCGGTCAATCTTGAACACAGTCCTCCTGTATTTTCAGGCAGAACCTTCACCGCAGACCACATCAGGGCAGGGCTGAGAAGCATACCAGCGAGTAACCCGCCTGGGTGGCATCCCTGTGGATACCATGTGAGCGTAACAGAACACGAAGCCTACCATAACAAATCCACCTGGGCGCTATGGAGACATCAGAAATGGACCAATTGGCCCAATTACTAGGAGAGCTTCGTGCTGAGGTTCATTCTGCCCGAGAAGAGACTAATGCCCTCCGGAGAGACCTAATAGTGACCAAAGAACGCACTGAAGAGATTAGCAGGTAATACTTGCAATCACAGGCAGGAGAGACGCCTCTACCTGGAAGCAATCCAACGATGCAAAACCCCGCCATACCACCCACTCCGGTACAGATCACGTTACCTGGAATAGTGCCCCTGGCACCACCAGAAAGGTTCTCAGGTGACCCACGGAAGCTTGCGGCATTCATCAATCAGTGCCGGCTTAATTTTCTTTGTAGGCCTGGAGCATTTCCAAACGACCAAGCTCGGGTAGCTTTTGTCTTATCATACCTGAGTGGGAGCGCAGCAGATTGGTTGGTGCCGTTGGTAACCCATGACAATCCTCTTTTACATGTCTTTGGGGGGTTCCAGAGAGAAATGGAAAAACCTTTTGCTCGCCATACCCAGGAACAAGCAGTAGACAATGAACTCTTGTCCCTCCGACAGGGGAATCAGGACTTGTTAACGTACATTGCTACCTTCAACAGACTGGTTGCCGAAGCTAGGTGGCCAGAAAACAAAAGAACCACGTTATTCCATCGAGGCTTGCGAGGCGAATTAAAGGAAATCTTAGCCCAGGTGGCTGATCCACCCAGAGACTGTGCAGAATTCATAAATCTGGTCGTGCAGCTAGACCACTGGTTGCAGGACAGAAAGGCAGACCGGTCTAAGATGGACCCTCGGACCGTGTATGTTCGACCAAGGGAAAACACACCCTGTGTACCAGAAAATGCTGTAGAACCCATGCAGATTGGAGGGATACGGCCTCCATTAACAAAACAAGAGAGGGACAAAAGAAGACAACAAAAGCTTTGTTTGTATTGTGGGAAACCAGGACATTTCCTAAAGGACTGCCAGTAAAACCCCCAAGAAGAACAGTCGGGGCCACAGAGAAGGATGAAGCTAAGGAATCGGAAAACTACCAAGCTCGACAAACGTACAGGTCAGTTTGTCGAGTGAGAAGAAAGAGTTGCTGACCTTGCACTTTGCAATAACAGTGATCTTAATTAACCACCAACAGTCGTCAAGAATGCATGCCGTTGAAGCATACATCGATAGCGGAGCAGTTGGAAATTATATTGATCAAGAACTGGCAGCAGAGATGGGGCTTCCTTTGTGTTCTAAGCCAACTATTGACAAGGTAACCACCGTGGATGGGACAGAAATCGCTTCCGGACCAGTAACCCAGTGCACAGCCAGGGTAACCTTGCTGTGCCAGGACAGACATCGGGCGTCTATTTCATTCGATCTCATCAAGGCACCTCAGTTCAGGCTAATACTAGGGATGCCATGGTTGGTTGCTCACAACCCTTTAATAGACTGGTGGCCACGAAAATTAACCTTCCCCGGTGACTGCTCCCCTGCCTGCTATTACCAAGAGGAGAAACCCGACGTCTGTATCCCCATGACTCCCGGAGCGACAGTATCAACCCTGGGAGCAACTACTACCTTGCCGAGTGAATACCATAATTTCCAGGATGTTTTCCGAAAGGACCAAGCCAATACATTGCCGCCGCACAGGCCCTATGACCGTCAGATCGACCTTGTTCCTGGTGCACAAATCCCTTGCGGCAGGATCTACGCTCTCACAGAACCAGAAAACCTTCATTTGAAAACCTATTTAGACCAGTACCTTGCAAACGGATTTATCCGTCTTTCGAAGTCCCCCGCAGCCAGTCCTTTGTTCTTCATACCGAAAAAGGAAGGAGACTTGAGAACCTGTATTGACTACCGCGCATTGAACCAGATCACCGAGAAGAACCGCTACCCCTTGCCACTTATCCCTGAGATGCTAGACCAAGTTAAAGATGCCCAGATTTCTACCAAATTGGACCTTCGAGGAGCGTACCACCTGGTCCGAGTCAGAAAAGGAGATGAATGGAAAACCACCTTCCGTACTAAGTACGGCTTGTTTGAATATCAAGTCGTGCCCTTCGGGTTATGCAACGCTCCTGCGGCATTCCAGTATTTCATGAATGGCGTCTTAAGTGAGTTAATTGATGTGTGCGCCTTAGTGTACTTAGACGACATCTTAGTATACTCAGCCTCGGAACAAGATCATGTCAGGCACGTTCGTTCAGTCCTCACCAAGCTCCGTCAACATCGCTTGTTTGCAAAGCTTGAAAAATGCTTTTTTCACGTCACCGAAGTAGAATTTCTTGGTTTTATCCTTACTCCATGAGGCATCAGAATGGACGTGCACAAGGTAGATGCCATTCTGAAATGGCCTTCACCGACGTCTCTGAAAGGGGTACAAAGCATGCTGGGCTTTGTGAACTTCTACCGCCGGTTCATCCCAGACTTCTCTCAGGTTGTGCACCCAATCAAAGTACTATTACAAAAAAACAATAAAATGTTTGCTTGAACTGAAGAAGCAGAAGAAGCCTTTCAGGAACTTAAACAAAGGTTTACCTCTGCTCCAATCCTGCGACATCCTCATACAGACCTCCCTTATGTCATTGAAACTGATGTATCCAGTCTCGCAATGGGGGCTGTCCTTTCACAGAGAGACCTGGAAACCGGCCAGCTACATCCTGTGGCCTTCTGGTTGAAAAAGTTCTCACCTCCAGAGATTAATTATGCCATCACGGACAAGGAACTCCTGGCTATCAAATCCACCTTTAAAGCCTGGAGGCACTACTTTCTGGGGGCCAGAGACACCATTACAGTCATCACAGACCACCGAAACCTGCAATATCTCAAAACAGCCAAGGCCCAGTCCTCACGCCAATTACGGTGGGCCTTTTCTTCGCTGAATATGATTATGTAATCACATTTCGACCAGGAGTCAGAAACGGCAAGGCGGATGCCTTATCTCGCATGAGCATAGATGAAATAGTATATACAACTCCAGACCCAGTACCTATTATACCTGAAGACAAACTCTTGGGTATCATGACAACCTTAACACAAGCAGAACTATGAAAAGAAATCCAACGCACAATGAATCATGATGCCTACCACACATGGCAAACTCAAGGAGAAAAAAATACCATCAAAGAACATATACCCTTTTTTAGGGACCGCCTATCTGTACCCAAGAAGGAATTACAACAGCATATTATTTCAAACTATCACGATTCACTGATCGAAGGGCATCCTGGGATCGCCAAAACCCTAGCTAAGGTGAAAGAGAACTTTTGGTGGCCTAACTGGCATAAGGACATCATTCAGTATATTCAGTCCTGCGGTGTCTGCGCACAAAATAAATCACAGAAACAAAAACCATCTGGTCTCCTACAACCATTGTTGGGTATTCCTCCAGTTCCATGGCACACTCTTTCGCTTGACTTCATCACTGATCTACCTCCAAGCCAAGGGTTCAACACCATCCTTGTAGTCGTGGACTTATTCTCAAAGATGGCCCATTTTATTCCTCTCAAAGGCCTCCCAGACGCAGCCACTTTAGCAAAAGTGTTCCTGGAGGGCGTGGTTAAGCTACATGGCTTCCCTTCAGTTCTGGTCTCTGATCGAGGCAGCCAGTTTGTTTCAAACTTCTGGAATAAATGTTGTGCAATGGCGCAGATCGACGTTCGGCTATCTACCAGTCACCATCCCCAAACGGACGGCCAAACCAAGAGAACCAATCAGACACTCAAGCAATATGTACGGTGCATGCTGCACCACTAACAAAGGAATTGGAGACACCTACTATGGATAGCCGAATATGCATAGAACAATTCTGTGCATTCAAGCACGGGAGAAACGCCCTTCTATACCCTTTATGGCAGACATCCACGTACCTCTGAACTAGACCTTCCAGCCAGCTTGGAAATGCCAGCGGTAAAGACTCTACACACAACCGTTACTCAGGCTTTCAAAAGGGCAAAGGAACACCTTATTCATACCAAAGAAAAACAAAAGAGATTTGCCGACCAACACCGGAAAAAGGCCCCTGTTTATCAAGTAGAAGACAAAGTTTGGTTAGCCGCTAAATTCGTACCCATCAAGGGAACCCGGACCTTTCATCCCAGATTCTTAGGACCCTATACCATTGAGGCAATTATCAACCCAGCAGCCGTGAAACTGGATTTACCACCTAATCTACACATCCACCCGGTATTCCATGTGTCCCTCCTGAAAACAAAGCAACCCGGCACACGGATTGGGACACCACCTAAGCCCATACTTGTTGAGGGAGAACCAGAATTTGAAGTCAAAGATATCTTGGACTCTAAATACTCTAGGACCAAGCTATATTATCTCGTCGATTGGAATGGATTTGGACCACAAGATAGATACTGGGAGCCCAGTGAGAATATCCACGCACCACGTCTAATCAGGAAATTCCATCGGAACTTCCTAACCAAACCTGGGCCAGACAGAAGGAACACCATGGGAGGGGCCTTAGGCAGGAGTGCTGTCACGACCCTCGCCCAAAACCCCCTCTGGCAAACCCATTGGCCAGGTGGAGTCAGGACTCGGGCCTCTAGAGCCTGGCATCCTCTTCAAAAGCCCTCATGGGGTCAGTCCTGGCACCTATGGCTCCAGGCTCATACACCATGAAAAACAATGTGCTTGGGAACTACTTTATTGTATTGTCAGCCAACATGGAGGCATCCACATAGCTTGGTTCCTAAAAACCAAGCTATGCGGTCTAGTGTTTTGGGTGTGGTAGCCTAGGGACTACTTTTCCTGGACTATTTTGTTGGGGCTATTTAAACCACACCCGAGCAAGACAACACGCTTTGCGTTACTTTGCAGCTTGCAACGTGACGCTCACCGTGTCCAGCTATTCCCTCGAACGTCGTAGAAGCAGAACCTGCAAGGAGACAAAAGGAACATCATTAGCAGCAGCATCTTACCTGCAGTCTTCATCTTTAAACACTCACAGCTACTGAGAACAGCTTCCTCGAATCTGCACGCATCCCAGACAGAACGACCTGAAAGATGAAGATTGAGGCAACATTAAAGTAAGCAGTAGAGACATTTACAAATTATGAACTGTTCAAAAGGCTTACCTGGCTGGTCGCCTCTCAGCTGGCACCACTCCGGACATTCCACTCGCACTGAAGAACACCGCGACCTACAAGGAAGGAAAACACAAGTTAGCAAAGGCAAGACTTCGCAGCGCTGTGCATAGCCCTTACTTACTGCATCATAGCGCTCTTAATGCACCATCATTTACCAGCGGGGCTCAACCAAGCCAGTAAGCCGCGCTGAAGCTCCGCATACCTAAGGGAGAAAAAAGAGACATTTTAAACAAAGAAAGGCATGCAGGATAGCAACAAAACTAAAGAACAGCAATAAAACCTACCTGAACAATATCAAACGGGCCGACGTCAGTGAAGTAACGGGACCGCACTCGCCCATGAAAGACAACGCGCCCCTGCAAAGAAGGCAGGATGGAGAGCACGCCTAATTCTACCACAAGGTGAGGAGAGGGCACCAGAGGGACTGAAATCATACGGGGGTGGAGGGAGGATAATTACCCCAGTCGGTCAGTCTTGAACACAGTCCTCCTGTATTTTCAGGCAGAACCTTCCCCGCAGACCACATCAGGGCAGGGCTGAGAAGCATACCAACGAGTAACCCGGCTGGGTGGCGTCCCTGTGGATACCAGGTGAGCGTAACACAGTCTCCATCTTTAGAGTTTACTGGCCATTTATTTATTTATTTATTTACTCATATGTATATAAATGCAGTTCCATCCATGACAGTTGTATAAACAGACATTAAATCTGACAACATATCGGACAATTACTGGGCATGCAGGGCAACAATAGGCCCATCACGACCACACACCAGGCAGACCCACATGCACATAGCATTATTTTGCCTAATATGTAACTCTCTGTATGCCATTAATATCACTGCATATTATTTATTTTGTGAATATAAAATAACCATTGCGCAAGTTATATTATTGCTGAGAAAAGAACAATACTGACAGTTTATTTGACGCTTGTTTGAACATATTCCAGTGTATTTAACACGATTCACTGTGGTTTGTAACACGTTCAAATATGGCAGACTTTGTAAAATAAGCCTTTGTGTCAGTGCACGTTGCTCTATGTCCTTCCTTTGTGTTTCACCCGAAACGTGAACAAGCGGGCAGTTTGCCGCGAAACGTGTCGTTTTCGTGTTACCTTTCTTTTGTCCAGGGCATTTATCTAATAAAAGTATATTTTTGGATGCTTGGAAACACTTGGGTCTTGGACTCTGAGTTTGGTGTGACACAGTCTCACTGGACCGCTTTTCGGAGTGCACTCCGTTTAACTTTATACCGTTGTATAAAGCAATTTTACATGTGTTAATATATATGCACAATATATGCCTGAAAATTATTGAGTTGGAAATTTTGTTTTGCTTTTTATCTTAAATTCAAATTTGCGTAATTCTTTGAACTATTGACTGTATGTTCAGTAATATTGGTATGCAGGGGACGGGAGTGCCACAAGTGGTAGACACTGTGAGGCCGATTCATGGAATTAATGTGTGCTGAAATATTCAGCGCAAGTGTGCGAAAGCGTGCGAATCGCTGTGCCAGTGCGAAAATCGTAGCGAAACCCGCGCACAGCGATTCATGGAAGTCCGTGCGTGTGTAAATCCCAGGATGTGCGCCAAATTTCTGCGTGGCGCACGCTGGCGCAGACGTCTCCAAACAGCGTGCACTAAGCGCACAGTGAAATCGCACATAGCGCGGCGCACACAACAAAAGTAGGAGGAACATGGGGCGTGACACGCGGAATGGGGAACAACTCGTGAAAATGTGGGCGTCACGGGGGAAGTACAGGAGGCAAGTGCGCAGAACGCCCACACGCACGTTCAAACCACATATTCATGAAATAGAACGGGGCTAAGGTGTGCGCTAAAAAAGATGCGCTAATCAGGAAACACGTATGCCAGCAGGAAGCAGGCGTAGGTGGACCCGCGCAGCATAAAAGTGCGCGCAAACAACAAACAAGCACAGACGCCAGGATGAATATACAGTTCCTAGCAGCAGTGGTCGTGGGATACCGCAGGAGGACGAGGAGGATAGTCAGGCCCAGAATCTTTACACCCAGAACCAGCCTTTTTGGGATGCCTGATGACCAGGTGTATGGGAGGTACAGGTTTCCACCTCACATAATACTCGACCTGGTCAGTGAGTGGGAGGATGACCTCACATCACCCACCCTGTGCTCCCAAGCACTCAGCCCCCTGCATAAGGTCCTCAATGTACTGCACTTCCTGGCCACTGGATCATTAAAACGGACAACTGCTATAGTGGGGGGGTGTCACAGGCCACGCAGTCATGCTGCCTACACCAGGTCTTGGCCATCATGACTGCACGCCCATCAGTCCGCAGGCACATATACCTGCCCAGAACACCTGCAGAAAGGCAGGCTGTCGTCCAGGATTTTTACAGGGTGGCACACTTCCCCAAAGTGCTAAGTGCCATTGACTGCACCCATGTGGCTCTACGTCCCTCCAGGGCATCAGAGCACAACTATAGAAACCGCAAGCACTGGCATTCCATCAACGTCCAAGTAGTATGTGATGCCAAGGGAATCATCACCTCAGTATATGCCAACTATCCAGGGTCCACCCACAACAGTTTTATTTACAGAATGTCAACCCTAAACCGGGACCTAGAAGCTGGGCGGCATGGCGATACATGGCTGCTTGGTGAGTATAAATGCCACAGCACATGCATGCATGTCAGATACTGAGCAATGTCAAAACCCCACTAATGATACCCATCACCACCTCCCCAGGGGACAGTGCCTACCCTCTGAGCACCCACATGATGATGCCAATTCGGAACTCCACCACGCCAGCTGAGGTAAGATACAACACAGCCCACATTGCAACCTGGGGCATAGTGGAGCGCACATTCGGAGTGCTCAAGTCACGCTTTCGCTCCCTTGACCGTTGTGGCGGGCAGCTGTTATACGCTCCCCCAATAGTGTGCAGGATCATAGTGGCAGCATGTGTCCTGCACAACGTTGCAACACGCCGGGGCCTGCCCGTGGACATGGTGGTGCCCCCACATCCCCAACCAAATGCATGCCCGCTGCGCATGGGACGGGAAAGGGCACGGGGGGACGCAGCCCGTACGCAGCTTGTGGCTAATTACTTCACCTAAAATCACACCCCTGAGGAGTGCACACAGCCCTGGCACATACCAGGTGACAATCAATGATGATGACATATGGAACAGTTAACTGTCACAACCATACCATTGGTCACCTGGAAGTGTTACATTGTGTGCATCCCTACCTACACAAACACCACCAATGCTGTGTCATCAAAAGACACACTTCTATGCTGCAAAAATCATTACCCCCTTGCAAAACACAACATGGCAACAGTGCCATGTCACCCAACCCCTCCCCAGCACAGCCACCCAACACACCATGGCATGTCATGCTATGTGAGAGCAAACAAAGCAATCCCCAAAACATGACACAAGTATCAATGTACAGTGTCCTTAATGGAAACTGCCCACACACAATATGCTCCCAGTAATGTAGAACTAACAACACACATGACCAAATACTTACCAACAATACAATGCAGCTACACAACCTCAAACATAGCATAAACATGACAGTACTAAGTTAAAGTAGTGGTAGTCTTAC
Organism: Ambystoma mexicanum; assembly: GCF_040938575.1. Lineage (NCBI taxonomy): Eukaryota > Metazoa > Chordata > Amphibia > Caudata > Ambystomatidae > Ambystoma > Ambystoma mexicanum. The sequence continues at coordinate 1,076,020,947 of NC_090935.1, read as the reverse complement.
AACCTGATCATGCCAGCACATCGGCCACTTCCAACTGTACAGTGCTGCTGCCACGCAAATGTCCAAGTGCACTGCTTACAACATGAACTCCATCTCCAAAGTAGACGGCCTTGTGAAGAGATGAGGAATTAACCTGCAAATTAGGCGAAAGACATGGATGCACAAGCACATAGCAATACACCATGCAGTGTACAATTCAACAACAATATCCACTAGGAATGTATACACAGTATTGACTATAGACTGCCCACACAGCTCATGGGAGTCCTACGTCACCGTGTAAGTCAATGTCACTTGGGCACACCCTTTGCAAGCCCATGGAAACGGGAAGCAGGAGGGGTGTGTGTCTCACGAATCCAAGCATCTAACCCAAACTCAGGACAAGCCTGCATGTGCCCAGCCGGAATACAGTGGATGCCCACGGGAGCCACACAAGGCAACACACTGCAAAAAAAAAAAAAAATCGAAAATCAAAAATCAAAAATCAAAAATGTCCATGTAGTGGCCGGGGGGGGGGGGGCACCCAGGAGGTCCGAGGACAGGGTGCGCACCAACACCCACCTGTGTGGATGTTGGGGAAAAAAAACACCTCCATGGGCTCATGGCCTGCACGGCTATGCCAATGTGGGAGAACTGCTGCTGTCGCTCTCATCACCCTCTGCTGCTGCCACAGGATGTGGTGCTGCCACAGGAGGTGGTGGTGCTATGGGAGGCAGCCCACACAAAGCCCTGGTATGTTCCTCCATGGCAGCAAGCATGCAGGTGTGGAAGGTCTCGTTCTGGAGGATTATCGCGCAGAGATCCCCATGCAGCACCTGACATGATGCCCGGATCTCCTCCCGAGTTGCCTGCATCTCAGCTGAGAGCCAACGTGTGAGCCGCTCCAGCTGCTGTTCTGTCCTCAAGTTAGTGGAAGCCTCAAGGTCAACAAGAGTCTCCCTGAGGTGATGGAGTTCTACCCTCAGGGGTTCCCTGTGGCCCTGGTACTCTATTGATATCGATTGGCGTAGAGTCTCCATTGCCGCCCGTCTGTCCCTGTTGGATGCCAACATGTCCTCCCTGTGTGATTGGCAAATGGAGTCTGTTGCCTGCTGTAGTAGCTCCATCTGCCTTTCAGGGGGGACAATGGAAGTGGCCACCCTCTCTATTGCTTGAGCCTTCATCTCAACTGATGCTGCCTGTTGGGTTGCCATACCGTAAATGGATTGTTCCCATGCGGTATTGCCTGGTGGTGTACGGCCACCGCGTCGGCGGGCACCACACCTGTTTGGGGCAAGGTGATCTGCGCCTTGCTGTGCCGGCACTGCCTGAGGCTGCAGGACTGCATTCCCCCTCTGATCTGCTGGCCCAGGAACAGGATCAGATGTTGTGGAGTGTGACCCTGCATCCGTAACCGCCAAAGGCAGACTTACCAACACTGACATCCCCATAGAGGGTTCTACCCCTGGGACAGGTGGGTTGGACAGAACAGAATCCCTGCCAAATACACTTACCTGCAACGCCACATAGGTCTCATCATCAGAATCAGCACCTGAATAGAGGTCTGGGGAAGTGCACCCAGAGGCACCCCTCGACAGAATGGTCTGCAGCAAGATTGGGTTCTCACCCACCACCACACCACGTCCCCCACTGGTGCCCGGTCGTGCCTGAGATTCCTCCTGGGTCTGCACCATCTCCTCAACCTCAACAGCAACAAGTGCGTCATCCCCTGCAAAAACATGAAAGACAAAAAATGGAAACAGGCATTAGCACCATAGAACACAAATAGGCCTGACAAGCTACAGAACTAGTACATGATTTACAAATGTCCCACATGACTATAACCCTCCCATGCATGCACTGTCACTGAGTTTGAAGGGGAGGCAAAAGGCAGACACTGATGACACCAACATGGAAAAGCAACACATTTGCAGCATGCTGGGTAGCACTGCCATCACACATTGGCCTGTGAGTGGCATGTCCAATACACATACATGACACATGCCATCACACAGATGGCATGTACCATAGCCATTGTACATTCCAAAAGTACATACATATGTCAGTGAATGAATACTGTCAGCCATCCATGTGAGATGGACATGATGAGATGAAAAATGCTACATAGTGTGACAAAATAGGCATGTGCCACACACTGCAACACATCCAGTGTACAAAAATACAGTGATTGCAGGCCGATGTACACATCAATGGTTTGTCACTTCAACATGACAGGAAACAACTATCATGTTCCACATTCAAACAGCCCACAAAATTTCCTGTGATTAGGCCAATATTCAATTAGTCTGAATGGTCAAATCATTCATCTAACAAGGTAACACATGTGGTCCAATGTGGGGTTCATCAATGACAGAAGCATGTTACAAATGTGACAATAGGGCTGAGGAATGCGTAGCAAAAGTGGGAGAATTGAAACAATCAGCCTGAACGAACACTGAAAAATACAAACAATGTTGTTGCAAGATGCCACTTCAAGGGCAACTGCCGTAATGTTGAGCCAAATTACTAATGTGGGCAGAAGGGATACTGTCACACCCAAATCCAAGGCCGCTGAATGTTTTGGATGAAGCACATGGGTGACCCATACCACTCAGGCACACACACCCTCACCTGGCACTCAATCAGAACCCATCACCCAAACAACATACACATGCATTACACACACATGCATGGGCACTCACCGGACAATGCACCATAATCAGGTAGTCCTCCCACACCTTAGATCTGTTCCTCTGTGACGAAGGCCCCAGCAACAGACTCATGTTCAGTGAGTTTGTTGTCCTCTTGTGGAGACCCACCGCCAGTCACCAGAGTAGCGGCATGATTTGAGGTCACCTTGTTCTTTGCTCTGCGTTTCAGGTCATTCCACCGCTTGTAGCAATCATTAGCTGAGCACCTCACAAATCCAAGGGCACTTATGCGGTCGGCGATAGTCTGCCAGTGTGCCTTACGTTGACCAGGTGTGGTCTTGCACCCTGCAGTAACCAGCATTTCGTGGCTATGTGCCGACACATAGCCCACAAGTGCATCAAGTTCCGGATCATTGAAGCAAGGCTTCCTTGAGGTACCGTAGTGTGTAGCCGTGTCTGGGGTCTCAGCCTGTCGTGCCAGAGCACCCTTCTTCCTCTTCTTTAAAGGTGGAGCAGAGCCAGAGTGGCTTACGCCGCTCTGGTCAGTAGGGGCAGAATCACCGGTGGACTGGGTAGTAGGAGTGTGGGAATGCACAATGACCATAGGTCTTGATGCAGGCATTGGTTGCAGGGTAATGTTGGCAGGGGGAACGGCAGTTTGATGGACTGGGACTGACACTGTCCTGGCTGAGAGAGTCAGAGCTGGGGCGGATGGAGCTGCAGCTGCCCCTGCAGCCTCCCCACCCTGCATACTTGAGGCAGCAGATGACATAGCTGCCCCAGATCCACGTGGATTGGTGACAACAACTTGCACCGCCACACGTGGCCTAGACCTGCTGACCTGGAAGTCAGCCAGGGAGTCATCCTGTGCCAGGTCAGGTGCCACAATGGGCTGGTCCAACAGATGCTGAGCTTGGATGGTGTCAGCCATGTTTCCCTCAACCATGGGGGGGGGCATGGGTGTCTCTGATTGTTCCTTCACACATGGGGGCATAGGGGCACCCTGCAAATCCCGGCCACATCCCCTACCGTGCCCACCACGCCGACCTCTTGAGGGTCGGCCACCTTTGCCTCCCTTACTACTTGGTCGCCTCCCAACCATGCACTGATGTTGTTGTGCCTATGGGAGTTGCAGTAAACTATTGTCCTGGGCAATTGGGAGTCAAAGGGGTAGGATACCAGATGGAATTCGTACCCCAGTGCTCTAACAACCCTGTCCGTGACCCCTGGAGGAAGATGACGGGTCACGCAATGCATAGGCAGCCCAAAATCAAAAATAAACGTGCACGCAACCCCTTGTAGACCACGTGCATGAAAAAATGAACCCGCACTACGCTGTGGCACCCAGAAACACAAAAATAAGCGTACGCGTAATACACGCAGCCTACAATGACCTCTGAAGGGGAACGCGACACACGGGGCAAGCACAGTTGCTAAGTACATGCGGAACTCACTGTCTTCCTGGAAAAAGAACGTGAAAAATATGCGCGTGTGCGCGTTGGCAACACCCCCGCCAAAAGAAGAATTGTACGCTGTCTGAGGAGACAGGACAAAATGAGAAGTGAACTCTGTTTGAGGAAACAGGCCCAACAAAAAATCAGAAAAGAGCTGTCCGAGGTAACAGGGAGTACGAACTAGAAACGCTGTGAAGTAATCGTGTGTGAACCGACAAGAAGTACAGATTTCACCCACTCGCTCTCCACGAAAAGCACGTACAAGGAAATGGCACCCTACACGCAGCTTTTAAACCGGCCCACACGTACAAGTCAGAGAAGCGTGTACATGGGCGCTTTCATCCAATTACACGCGATGACACTCAGACGTGCAGTTTTTCCACGTGTGCTCTGTCATCACGTGCTATGAGGGAAACGCCCACACGCGTAATGTAACTTACGCGCTTACGCGCTAAAGGCCTTTGGTCCAATGGAATTGCGTGCATGTGCTGACACACTTACGCGCTAAGGCCCTTTCCTCGAATTACACGCTGATGTGCAAGATTTTCGCGCGCCAAAACACTCCGTATCAAGCTGGCCACACGATAACACACGGAAGACCACGCTCCTGCCCAGAAGGTCGAATTACTGCCCCCCAGAGACCCGAGCACGCTCCCACCTGCCATCTGCTGCTGCCTGACTGCCTGCTGCCCACGTGCCCTGCCATTTGCTGCCTGCAAGTCAGCCAGGGGTGTAGTTGCTGTGACCACCCCTGCTGGAACCGAAGACTCCCGACTGGGATTCCATCACTCCACAGCCCAGCCCCAGGACCCAGTTGCGCACCCACTCCTGCCTCTGGGGTTGCCATGTTCAACACTACACCATCCAGCAGCACTGGCAACCCCCAGCCAGAGAGGCAGAGGGCCACCAGCTTCAGTGCCACCGAAGTTGGTGTCCTGGTGCAGCAAGTCCTGGGGCAGTATGATGCCCTCTTTGGAAGTTTGCGCGCCGACAACGAAGGATGGACCAGGATCTGGATGGACATCGTGACTGCCATCAACGCGGGGTGGCAGTCCGTGACTTACAACATGTCAAGAAGCGCTGGGAGGACTTCAGGTCCAGGACCCTCAACATGGCCCGGTGCCTCGTTAAGGCAGCGGATGCCAACGGGCGCCCGGGCCAGCTGTCAGACCATCACATGAGGGTCCTGGAACGCATATGCCCAGCGCTCTACGTCCAGATCCTTGAGAGGCAGACCCATTTGGAGTTGAGCAGTAAGTGTACATGCATGTTGATGGTATGCTATGCGTGTCATGTTGTGCCAGTAGTGTGCATGTTGCACTTGTGTTTATGTAGGGCCATGTAGGGATGTGTATGAACATGGGCGTGTGGCTGCCACATGTGAGTCCTCTCAGGTGTGAGACACATTGATGGTGTATGTGTTGATAAGCATGCTGAGCATATGCAGGTGTGGGAGCACACAGGTTTCAATCTCTCCGTATGTACATTGGCATGGTTGTGGCACAGATGGTGGTTCATAATTCATGTATCTGCACTGTGTACATGTGCATGTATGTGTATTTCACAAGTGTGCAAATGTGATGCATCATGGATGCACGTGACACTCTATGGAGAAGGATGAATGGCAGATGTGACATGTATGGCGATCTCTTCACTGAAACAGTTGTAGGAGATGTAGACATGTATGTAAGTGTGGTGGCGTGTGTGCATGTCTAGTGCACTCCCTGTGTTTCATGTGATGTCTGGCTCACATTTGGCTGCTCATGCTGTTGTATGTGCATAGATGTTGCTGGCTGTTGTGATATGGCTGTGGAATAGCTCTTGTGTGTGAGTTGAAATGACATGTGTGTTGGGGATTGCGATGCCATGTCTGAAGTTTGACCCTGCCACTCATGTGGAACTGTCATGTGTGTATCAGTCCATTGTACAGTGACCTGATGCTTGTCTCCTATCTCTCCCTCTCTGCAGCGTCAACTGATGAAGAGGGCGGAGAGTGTGCAGTGGAGCACAGCGGCAGGGATCGCACCGCCAGCCGGAGATGCAAGGCCCGGCTCCCCTCCCAGGTTGTGATCTCGTCGGGGAGTGAGGAGTCGGTGCCGCGTCCCAGGCCGCAGCTGCCGAGGGTAGGTCCAAGAGGCAGAGGTCAGAGTTGGACTCCTCGGCAGCAGGAGGGGCAGCTGAGACCCCACAGGGTCCGACGGAGGAAGATGGCACAGAGTCATCCAGGTTGGTGGGGGGTTTGGTGGAGGAGGAGGCCGTGCAAGGGACAGACACGGGGTCTGGAGGTGGGGATTCCACCGGTACTAGTGGTGCAGTGCAGGGGCGGGAACAGGAGGCAGCACAGGCCACCGCGGAGTTGCCTGTGTGTAATCCTGTCCCCGATCCTGTGACTGCATCATCCCGCCCCAGCAGGGATGCCTACGTCCAGACCTGTTTTCAGGGAGGGGATCCGCTTACAACAACTGGCCTTCCTATCCCTGCGGACGTGGCTATCTGGGACCGGGTTGAACCTGTCCTGGGTGGGGTGGCGTTGCATCAACGGGCCATGTGAGCTGACTTGCAGTCTTTTCATGAGGAGACTGCACGTCTTCTTGGATGGCTCGTTGACCTACTGGGACAGCTCACCAGGGCCGGATTCCTCCGTTTTCTGGACCTTGTTCCGACCCCCTCCTCAACTGAACCCCCATGCCCCAGTCGTCCTCCATGCCATCTTCCCACCCATGTATCACCTGGGTACCCTGTGGAGCTGCCTCTGCCCCTGCGGCCAGGCTAGTGGAGGACACATCCCTGCCACAGTCGGGAGTCGGACGTCCAGCAGGGTTGGCCACCTCAACAACTGCACCCCAGCCGGAGGAGGATGTGCAGGCAGCAAGAGTCAGGGCACAGGCAGAGGCACAGCAGCAGCAGCAACAAGGTGGGAGCCATCATGGCTCGGGGCCTTTGACATCGGAGGGGCAGGCATCGGCCAGAGGGCGGGAGGACCCAGGACTGGAAGTGTCTTCCGTGTGGCAGCGGTTAGGCCATGCTATAGATGCGGAGCAGCAGCGGGCAGAAGAGGCGCGGCTCACGATGGTCAGAGCGAGAACTCCATGCGGAGGGTCCAGAGGCGGGCCGAATGCCTCGAGGCAATTCGCAGGGAGTTGGAGGAGAACATGTCGTCGTCCCTGCAAACCCTCGGGGCCATGGAAGAGGACTGCCTCCAGGACATTGAGCAGGAGTTCGATGATGCCCTGGCCCAGGACATCCAAAAGTGAGCCGTCGGACTAGCCCGCTGCCCTTGTAAATAGTTTTAAGAGTTAGGTTTCCTTTATGTTTTTCTTTTATTTGTGGTCAATGGACAATGCCACACAAATTTGTATATAGTCATATTTTTAGGTAGTTAGGTAGGTGGGTTTCATTTGTTTAGTTGGGATCATGGACCCTTTACATCCTTGGATAATGGATTGTATATAGTGTCATCATGTATCCTTTTTTTTGTGTTTTGCATTATGGACATGGAGCAATGGCAATTTTTTTTTCCGGACAATGGAAATGATTGCACTCCCACCCCCCAGCAGTGCAGGGCACCCTGCCAGCAGGTCCCCTCTCATGTCCCACTCATGTCCCCCTGCACCCCCACCCCCAGCAGTGCAGGGCACCTGCCAGCAGTCCCACACTCATGTCCCCCAGCACCCCCACCCCTCAGCAGTGCAGGGCACCTGCCAGCAGTCCCACACTCATGTCCCCCAGCACCCCCACGCCCCAGCAGTGCAGGGCACCTGCCAGCAGGCCCACACTCATGTCCCCAGCACCCCCACCCCAGCAGTGAAATGCTGATCTCATGACACAAACCAAAAGTCAAAACTATGTACATCAACACATGTCTGTCACACACATACACTGGTTGGCATTGCTTGTGTAAACCACATTTTCACATGCATCAAGCCAATGAGCGAATCCCACACATGGAACTAAAAAATGAAAATGTATTATGTACATGGAATCAAAAATGAAATGAAAGCATACCAAAATATGAAACATGAAATGAAAAGCATGTGAAAAAGATGATTGACTGAAAATGATAACCAATCCAAAATAATTTGAAATAAAACAGTCCAAAGTCACCCTCCAACAACGCAAATCCAAAGGAAATGTAAAAAAAAAATCTCCATTGCTTCATGTTCATGATACAGAAAATAAGAGAAATCAATCCATAGTCCAACTATATACAATCCATTGTCCAAGGATGTAAAGAGACCATGATCCCAACCAAAAAGAATTGAAACCTACCTACCTACCTACCTAAAAATATGACTATATACAAATGTGTGTGGCATTGTCCATTGACCACAAATAAAAGGAAAACGAAAGGAAACCTAACTCTAAAAACTATTTACAATAGCAGCGGGCTAGTCCAACGGCTCACTTTTGGATGTCCCGGGCCAGGGCATCATCAAACTCCTGCTCAATGTCCTGGAGGCGGTCCTCTTCCATGGCCCGAGGGTTCGCAGGGACGACGACATGTTGACCTCCAACTCCCTGCAAATTGCCTCGAGGCACTCGGCCCGCCTCAGGGCCCTCCGCATGGAGTTCTCCGCCCTGACCATCGTGAGCCGTGCCTCTTCTGCCCGCTGCCGCGCTGCATCTATGGCATGGCCTAACCGCTGCCACACGGAAGACACTTCCAGTCCTGGGTCCTCCTGCCCTCTGGCCGATACCTGCCCCTCCGATGTCGAAGGCCCCGAGCCATGATGGCTCCCACCTAGAGCCTGCTCCTGCTTCTGCTGTCCATGTGCCGTGTCTGATGGTGCCTGCACATCCTCCATCAGCTGGTCTCCAGTTGTGGAGTCCATCCCTGCTGGACGGCCGACTCCCGACTGTGGCAGGGATGTGAGCTCCACCAAGCTGGCTGTGTTGGTCTGGCCAGGTCCACATGGGACCCTGGTGGAATCTGGGCCAGAAGACAGTGTGGAGAACGACTGGCGCATAGTTTCCACAGAGGAGGAGTGGTCCGCCAGAGTGCACGACACATGTAGGGACCCACCAACCAGGAAGAAGCCCATACGTTTGTGGGACCCCTCGTCCGCAGGTAGTGGAGAGGCAGATAACATGGCACTCTCCCCTACCTGTGGACGGGCCTGGGACGGGGCCTCCCTGCTGGTGCATGGTGGTGCAGTCACAGGGTCAGGGACAGCGACATGCACAGGCCCCTCCGCGGTGACCTGTGCTGCCTCCTGACCCTGGCCCTGGACTGCACCACTTGCACCAGTGGTACTACCCCCACCAGGCCCCATGTGCGGCTCAGTAGCGGGCTCCTCCTCCTCTGTGTAGACCACCAACCTGAATGTCTCCACACCATCTTCCGCCATTGGAAGCCTCTGTGGGGGCTCACCCGGCCCTTCCGCCACAGCCGTTGTGGCAGACACAGCACCAGCCCCCTCGGTCCCGGATGATGGTAATTCCTGGGAGGGTGGCTTGGCTTTGCGTTGCCGCCCAGTGGAGGCATCCCCGCCGCTTGGCTCCACAGCGCCGTCTCCGCCCTCTTCTTCACTTGACGCTGCGTAGAGGGAGACATAAAACACAAGCATCAGGGTAAAGTACAAAATACCCTAGACATGAAGCAATAACACATGAGTGGCACTGTCAAAAGTCACTTCCATCCTGTCATTCGACAACACATGGGTGAATGCACACAACACACATGCAGAAACAGTCCTGGCGCCTGCAATCAACATCAACATCCATGTAGAAGGGCCCCTGTAAACCAAGATGTTGCCTTCAAAGTCACATGCAGCCATGGCGTCTCAAAGTCACACATACACTTCTCTGGCACACACACACAAATGTGCACCATACATGTACATTACATCAGCACCCGTCCCTCACCCCTCCTTCATGTCCAGGAACAGAGACAGCCATGCTTTCATGTGTGCATTCCACATAGAGCTCCCCATGTTGCATTAAACACATGCACCAACCATGTGGTTCATACATAACTGGTCTCACATGCATGACCATGATGTCCCTGCACACACACATCCATACATGGCCTATGTCACACATACAGGCAAGCATCAGACTAGCAGCACACTGCAACATGCCCTGTCTCACACAGCAATGCTTGGCCACTTACCGCTGAACTCCGGACGGGTCTGCCTCTGAAGGATCTGGGCGTGGAGCGCTGGGCCTACGCATTCCAGGACCCTCATCTGGATGTTACTCATGCATGCCCGGACCCCCTCCGCGAGGCGCCGGGCCTTGTGGAGGGTCCTGGACCTGAAGTCCTCCCAGCGCTTCTTGACGTGCTTGATGTTGTGGGTTGCCACCCCCTCCACGTTGATGACAACCACTACGTCGTCCCAGATCCACTCCCATCCTTCCTTGTTGGCGCGTGATGTTCCGAAGAGGGCATCATAATGCCCCAGGACATGCTCCACCAGGACACCAACTTCGGTGGCAGTGAAGCTGGTGGCCCTCTGCCTCTCTGGCTGGGGGTTGCCAGTGGTGCCAGATGGAGATGTGCCTGACATGGCAACGCCAGAGGCAGGAGTGGGTGGGCAACTGGGTCCTGGGGCTGGGCTGTGGAGCGATGGTATCCCAGTCGGGAGTCTTCTGTTCCAGCAGGGGTGGACACAGCAACTGGACCCCTGCAGATGGCTGATGAACAGGCACCAAATAGCAGGGCACGTGGGCAGAAGACAGTCAGGCAGCAGCAGATGGCAGATGGGAGCGTGCTCGGAGCTCTGGGGGGCAGGAAAATGGCCTTCAGGGCAGGAGCGTGGTCTTCCATGTGCGTACGCGTGGCCAGCTTGATACGGAGTGATTTGGCACGTGAAAAAATTGAACGTCAGCGTGTAATTCGAGGAAAAGCCCTTAGCGCGTAAGCGGGTCAGCACACGTACGTGATTTCATTGGACCAAAGGCCCTTAGCGCGTAAGCACATCTGTGACGTATCGAGCACGGGCATTGCCCTTTCACGTGTGAAACTTCACGCAAACCCCAGTTATACACGTACCCCACTCGCACAGGGCCCTTTCGCGTGTGAAACTTCATGCGAACCCCAGTTATACACGTGCCCCACTCGCACAGGCCCTTTTGTGTGTGAAACTTCCCGCGCATCCCCAAAATACACGTACCCGGATCCAATCGTGTGTGTGACTTCCCGCGAACCCCCGTAATACATGTACCCTGCTGAAATCACGTGTGAAACTTCCCGCGAACCCCAGTAATACACGTACCCCACTCGCACAGGCCCTTTCGCGTGTGAAACTTCACGCGAACCCCAGTAATGCACGTTCCCCGCTTGGCTTTGCTGTTTGGCAGCCCTGTAAACTGGTCCAGGGTTAGCGCAGCCCTTTGCGCTGAATTGGGAATTTTGATGGCTTTTGCTTGCGCGAGGGCGTTCTTGGGGGCGTAACTGGCGCTGCTGCAGGGTCGCTGCGCCACTCTGCACCACGGCTGGTTTTGGAGGCTAAAATCCATGAATACGCTGTGCGCGGAAATCGATTTTAGCGCACGCAACTGGTGCAGACATTCGCACGTGCACACTGTGCGCCAGCCGCGTGCGCCACTTTTGTGCGAAATTCCATGAATTACCCTGTGTGTTTGTTATTTGCACCTAACATGCATTTACCAGCTTCTGTTAGAACACAGTTTTGCTGATTTTGTATCAACATACCAAAATCACCCCATTTAGAACATACTTGAGATGTGTTTACCCCAACACACCAGTATCCACCCCTTTTAGAATAATAGTGTGATGACTTTGCCCCAACAAGCCAATATCTGAACATGTTTAAAAGTACTTGTGATGGAATTTCTCCAGCAGGCCAGTATCTGCTCCTTTTATAAGACACTTGCAATAGCTTTCACCCAAAATGTGAATATAAACCCGTTAGAAAACACGTGTGATGGCTTGCCCAAATGTGCCAGTATCTACCCCATTAGAACACATTGCTTTGCACAAACATGCAATTATCAGCCCATGTTGGAACATCCTTGTATTGACTTTGCCTCAACATGCTAGTATCCCTCATGTAAGGAAATATTTGTGATGGCTTTGTCCCAAATGGCCTGGTTTATTTTCCTTTAAGACCATGCACATGATTTTCTCAGCCATCTCCCACACAACTCACAGCACATACACACTCTTTCAATCAACACATTCTCAATGACACCCACACCCACTCTGGAACATTAATAGACACAGACACCCACAGCCATTTGCTCCTACACATGCACACACTAGCTCACACGCAACATCGCCTCTCATCCATGTACACTTCCTTGAACTCATGTGCACCTCAGCATCTCTAGCACACACACACAGGCGCACACATTCACACAAATATCAATTTCAAGTACACACACACATACACACAACTACTATTATTAATTCATCTGAAGCCCTGCGATCAATGTAATTCTCAACCTCCTGACATCCTGGCCGAATGAAGCTGGTCCAGCCAAATCAGAGGTTCTCCCTCATCCTGGAAACTTCCAATGATGGCAGCCATAGACAATGTTTCAGTCGGGATGGAGAGTCATTGCCAGTGACACGCTGACTCTTCCTCTGCTTATAATAAAACAAATAATACTATTAAGCAAATCCCTGTGGATGGTGGGGAGCATGCACAGTAACATGCTGACTCTGCCGTTCCTCCGGAGCTGTGATTCAAACCGTTAAAAAGAAACAAAACAAACCGTCCTATAGTTATGGTAAAACCTACTATCGATAGTAAATGTGAAAATTCTATAGCTAACAGCGTTTGAGCCGCAGGAGGGATCAGCACAACATTCTACAAACAAGAGTTCGGGCCCAGGCCCAGGATTTGAATATTTTCTGCAAACCCGTGTTATGATTCAAAAGATAAAAAGAGTCAAAAAAGTTGTGTTTTTTTACTTTTCCATTCATTTTCCCGTAAGGAAAAAAGTCCAAAGTTTGCTCAAGTGCACAGCCCAAACTGCTGGACAGATTTGCGTGAAATAAGAAACAAGTCTGGCACAAAGCGCTCAAAGGCAATACTTGGTTACTTTGGCGTAAATCTGTCCAGTGTTTTTTACATTTTTTTTATTTGGCGTTTAACAGATTGCCCTATACCCAAACAGTTAGTTTTATGTCCCATGATGTATTGCTGGTGCCAAGCTTTTTCATTTCTGAAAATCTGCCATTTCCCAATTTGAGAATCAAGTTCTGGAATCTGGGTGTAAGTAGGGCATGTTTGATGCCAGGAAAGATATGGGAAGGTTGTGAAAGGATCATTTGTAAAGGTTTGGGGCTTCCGGATGGTGTAGTTTTTTTTTCATAGCCTTTTTACAAGTTTGAGAATCGGCACGAATGGCAAAACAAATGTACGTATATAATTACTTCAGAACTGTAACATATTGAGATGTGGCAATCAATGTGATTGCTATTTAGGGCAACAGAAGTATTTTAAGTTAATTTAGGAAACTCAATCTGTTTTTTTGTATATAAATCAAATTACATTGATTGCTTCCTAAATTAACTCAAAATGTGTGGGAGGGAGTTATTAGGCGGCTATTGGTGTTTTTCTGTTGTTAAATGTTTTGAAAATTCATATAATTGCTGAATTAGTTTAATAAAAACATATGCAATGAAACACTGGAATGAAGTCGATGCTTGTTAGCTATGTCCTTTTTTATTTTATTGGGCAAGGATTTCATGTGGCTTAGCAATGAAGTTCTCGATTGACTCCTGACGTCAAGCAGGAAGCTATCTACATGATCGTACCTACATCTTCTTCAAAACAGTACCAAGTTAGGAATCCTACCTGAACTCCTATATTCCTCTTCCTCATCCCAGTTCCGAATAGTAATCATACCTATACACAGATCTTTCAGCGTATAGCGATTTTGCGATCCTGCAAAATGCTGGCAAAACAGCAGTTTTTTAAAAAAAAAGTGCAAAAACTGCATTTTTTGCAAAAACACCCACCAAAATGGGAGTTTTTGCAAAAACAACCATTAAAAAAAACTCAAGGGCCCAGTTTCTCCAAACTTTTTTTTTTTACTCAAGAAAGGAAATGCGCGACAACTTCTCATCACTTGCACTTTTAAACGTGTAGAAATTGTAGGCAACCCTATGAGCCCGCATTGAATAGGTGCAAAGGGGGGCAGGGTCTTTACTAACTACTGCAATATTTTTAAGTGTGACAGCTGCTGCCTCACTTACATTTAAAATATGCAGGGAGCCTGCAGAAGGTTGTCGGGAGGGAGCTTCCAACACAAACGTATTCAAGGCAGCTGCCCAGTGCATCATTTGCGCTACAGCTCAGCCCATTGGAAATGCGCAGGTCACCTTTGAGAATAGGGTGACCTGCTCATTTCCAAAAATAGGTTATCTAAGAATAGCATATCCTCTGCACTATTTTTAGATGGCCCATTTTATGAGGATCTGTGCTAAAATCTACAGTTTTCAAAAATTAGAAGATGGTCACAATATGAGATGGAAAGGAGAGAAAGGGGGAGTTATGGATGAGCTGTGGAGTGGTAGGCAAGAAAGGAGAGGGAGAGCAGTGGGTCAGTGGGGCAAGCAGTGGGGAAGAGAGCAGAGAGAAGCAGTGGGGCGATGGACCAGAAATCAGAGAGGGAGCGGAGGTACAGAAAGTAGAGGGAGCTTGGGTTTAGAGGGGCCAGGGGGCCAAAAGGAGAGAGGGGTTGGCTTTAAAGAGGCAGCGAGCTGCAGATTGGGAGAAAGGATGAGGCAAGTGTGCGATAGAATGGGAGAATGTATGCAAGATGTAGAAGTAGCAAGACAGAATGAAGAACTGTATACTGCGGGAGGAATTGGGGTGCGTAATTTGGGAGTTGTGAGTATGGTTTGGAGTTTGGCAGGGACTGAAGAGTGCAAATTGTGACTTGGCAGTGTGACAGAGCATGTGAGTGTGTATGACTGAGACGTTCGGGAATACAAGTTGTAATGGGGAATTGGTGAGGCGTGTGAGCTGTGTTGATGAGAGAGATGTGTGGGTGTTTGGGGGATTGGAGAACGTAGAAGGGGAATATATTCAGCATTGCAACTTATAATGATCAATACCGTTAATAATGTTAAATAGGCATGCACATTGAACCAAACAACGTATCCAAAACAAACACTGTTCTCCAAAGCCAGATACATGTGAGACTCATACTATGTAATTGATACAAAAGGTACAAATAATGACACCCTGACTCTCTTGTAGAATTGAACACTGCCCCTTTCCTGCAATGTGCCAATCTTGCACCCTCCAGTCAATAAAAAATTGGCTGTACAAATGTTGTGATAAATAAAGGTATGTGCCGCAAAATTTGCCATTTCATGCTGCAAAATATGCCACTTCATACTGCAATATCCTGGAGGGTCTGTATGCACCCTTTGTTAAGCGGCTTCACTTCAACACTACAGCTAAGTCAATGCCTAGTCTGGGATGCTGAGGGAAACCCTTATTGATATATTTGTAGGTCCAGTTCATGTACTCTGGATGACAACCCTTATATAACACCCCTCTCTTAGAATCCCCCTGACCCCACTGAGCCAATAAGTAGGACTGTTTTGCAAATTTAAAAGGTTTATTTGAGAAATATAACAATACATATCTATCACACTTTTATAATAAATTAATATTGGATATCACACTTAAAATATGACAGTGATCAACAATGGATAATGTTCTACTGGTAAACTGATTTGGTTACTTAGCAGTAGTATAGAGGATGAGGTAGCTGAAATGCTTTATGGTTTAAAGGAAGTGCAAGGTGGAATAAATGCAGTACAGAAAATAAACTGATATGGTTTCACAAGAGATAATATGTTCACTTTTCCCCTGGTGGCAATTCACCCCCCTATATGCAATGCAAGGAGATGGAAGTAACACACACAGTCCTCAGGAATACAATCAAATACAATACGGAATTCAGTTCCCCCCCCCAACAAGCTTAGACAACAGGTATCCTTTTTAAAACACGGGCAAGAGTCCTTTGTAATGTGGTGGCAAGGAAGTGAAAAATGCTAAAATTGCTTTTAATTCCCTATCGGAGGTTCGGGGTGAGTGGTAGACACTTTAAATCAGACAGGTCAGCCCTAACAATGGTTCAGGGATGGTTATTAGGTTGCAAACGAATTTTAGCAGTTCAGGCAAAAGCAACTATCTTTTTACAGATGACGAAATCAGGCCAAATCGCAAATCGCGGTAAATTTTGTGAGTGCGTAAATCGCGATAGCGGTAAAAGTATAAGGAGTAGGAAGTCGGTTCTAGGCATTTTGGAAAGCTTAGATTCTAATCTCGTTCCTGGGACAAACGGTTCCAGAGATACGGACGATTTTGTGAAGGTAGTTTTTTGGATTTAAAGTAAACTCAAAATGACAGGTGACAGTTTGCAACTTTAGAATGACAGATGACAGCTCGCAGCTTTAGAATGACAGATGACAGGATTACTAGGAGGCAGTTCTACTTAGGTTAAAATAGTTTGGATTAGATTATTTTAACTAAGAGATTGGGTTCTGCACAGTTCTGGCGGATACTCACTCCTAATTTTGAAATGAATGGGCCTCGTCACGGATCTGGTCAACACGTCCAGCGGCGGTTCTCTCTGCTCGGCGGGTCAATCAGGCACTGGTTCTGCTCACAGCGATCCGGATCTCTGGTTCTGCTCACAGAGGTCTGGGTCTGGTCTGCGGTTCCGGCAAAAGCTCTTGGCAAAGAATTCAAACAGCTCACCCGGCTGTTGAATAGTTTGGTTAGGTTCGCTGGATTCTGAAGGCCTGCTGAGAATACTTTTGCTTGCAGTGGGCCTTCTAGGTTCAAAGTTCTGTAGTCTATGGGTCCCTGGTTCTGGTCTCTGTCTAGATGGGATGTCGGCCGTCAAAATGCTCCGCAGAAATGGAAAATGAATGTCTCTACCTGTCCCAGCAGTCTCTTTTTATGTGTTTTGGAAATGGGTGTGCGTGGCATAACTGAGCCTGCCATTCTCTCTTGATTTGATAGGTCAATAGATTCTTTGGTCCCTGATTTGTGAAGGGATAGTGTTTCAGAGTGATGTCATTTTTATGACCTACAGAAATGACACTCCCCTGGTCAATGTGCACACAAATCTATTTCTGATCCAAATACATATTTCCCAGGTACACAAGTGGTTGACATTACATGTACATATTACACCTTGCTTAAGGTAGTCTCTGTTCCGACTCTGGCGTTCCTAGGAGCTTGCATTCAAAAATGGCAACTTATTTTCAATTTTAGTGGGTTTTGCAATATGGGATTTTCATCAAAAATTATACAAAGGTACATTTCCCTTCCACATATATCCCAGTAACTTTCCATGTCTCTAGCTTAAATACAGTGTCTACAATATTCATAATTAGCGGGGGTTTGCCCCAGAACATGGTACAAATTGGAGTTTGGACTCAAATCGTGAGGGCATTTTGCATACTAAGACTCTCAAAGTTGTACATTCCTGTCATTTGGTTACACTAAGCTATCACTGTTTCTATTAAATATATATTTGTTGCAATTCAACTCCCCAAAGTGTTTGGGTCCGCCTCCAGAAGTCTGGGCGGGTCAGTGATCACATGTCTCTCCTTGCTGGCAGAGGGCTGTTGACAGGAAACACTCAAAATTAACATACCCCATTCAACTGAAAGGGGCTATTGCCTCTCTCCTCCAGGCTGAAGGGGAGACCCCCTTCCTCTCACTCAGAAGGGCCATGTGATATCCTGCCTCCTGTTGTGAGTCTCTGGGGTGTTAAAAGTTCTCAGCCTCTTGGCCTCTGGGAACAGCAGGTGGCTAAGATTTTTTAATTAACCCACAGGCTTTGAAGTCCAGTTGACTCAGGTCCCTTTGTCAGCCAGTTCTCCTGTCAGAGGTTAGACCGCTAGCGCCGCCTTGTGGAATTTGTCGGTACTGCATCCATTTTTGAGTTGTCTTGAATTTGACAGGAGATTTTTGCTATTATTTTGATAGGCATCCTTACATTAGAGTGGTTATGTGGAACCCCCCCACAAGAAGGTTGAATCTTTAGAGTGGTCTTGTGCCCATGATTTCAGCAACTTTTTGACATCAGTAAAATGGATTTTTGAACAAAGGTCTCCGGTATTAGCTATCTTGCAATGTTTGAACTTGACATTTGGAGCTTGCCCTCAAAGAAACAGAGGTGATTTAAAAGCGCTTTTGCTCTGACAGGTGCTGCTATTTTTCCTTTGGCACCATCTTTCACGCCATGGGGCTTTTGGTATGTGCACAACTGCGCGGTTCTCCTGGACTCTGGGATGGAATGATGGGCGGCGACAGCTCATCCCCACATCTACCCAGTCTATTGATTCAGCATGGGTCAAAACCCTTCACAAACCCCACCGCCCGACTACGCTTTGATTCAAGTCGAGGGGAAGTCGGGTGCAAAGGAGGTTTTGAGCCCTTGCGCTGGTATGTCCACATTATCTTCTTCCAATTCTGTAGATGGCACAGTTCAGCATCTTTTCCTCCACCCAGTTGGATCCATCTGTCCTCCTCGCCGGTCCTGATGGGAATATTGGCCGGTACCCCAGGCCCCTCGGATCTTTACTCCCGGTCCCTGGGCTTCCTCCTTGGCCAGTCCCCAGGTTTTCTTTCTCCTAGGACGACAAAGGAAAGCGGCAACACCTATTCATAGACATTTCTCCCCCACTATTGATATAGTGGGGCGACATATACATTTTATACTTTAATAGACATAGCATTCCAATTTTGAAAAACAAGATATAATTCAGAGACAGTGGCTTACAAGCGTCATAATATTTTAGAGACTATATATGGGATATTTTAGGGTTGGAACTGAATTACTCTGGAGCGGCCCCCTCTGGTATTGCAGAGGACTCCTCCAGTTGCTGCAGAGTGTGCCTGGGATGGCAACACTTTAGCTGATTTATATGTACCCACTTGTCTTCCCCTTCCGCCAGACTACCTTTGGGGATGCGGATCTTGTACGCTACAGGGGAGATCTTGTCTATAATTTCAAACGGTCCCTTCCATGTAGGCAAACATTTTCGCTGTTTGGCCTGGTTCCTTTGGAAATTGTATAGATTGACCCGGTCCCCCACAGTATATTCCTTCCTGGTGGTCTTCAGGTCGTAGTGGGTTTTCATGCTATCAGCTGATCTTTCTAGATTCCGCTGAGCACAGGCAAAAGCATGCTGAAGGTGTTTCCTTAAATTCTCCACATACTCATGAGTTGTGGAGGCATTTATCAGTGTCTGCTCTTGGGTCCTGTAGAGCAGATGCTGGGGAAGCACCATCTTGCGTCCGGTCATCAACTCAAATGGTGACATTTTAGTTGCAGATGAAGGGGCAGATCTGATGGCCATTAGGACCAGAGGTAATCGGATATCCCAACTTGGCCCAGAATCTGAAACAAACTTTTTTAATATGCTCACAATGGTTCGGTTGTATCTCTCAACTGCTCCAGAAGAAGCTGGCCTGTAAGCAATGTGTAGCTTCCTTTTAACCCCCAGTATCTCCCACATCTTTGTCATTACTTCAATGGTGAAGTGGCTACCTCTGTCTGACTCAATCCTTTGAGGTGGACCAAAACGGGAAAAGATGTGGTTAATCATCAGGGCAGCTGCTGTTTCTGCCTTGCAGTTTGGGGCTGGGAGACATTCCACCCACTTGGTAAACAAGCATGTAATGGTCAACATGTACTTGTTTCCTCTAGACGAGCGAATTACAGGGCCTACAAAGTCGATTTGCAAATCTGACCATGGCAGTGTCATCCCCCTCTTTTGGAGAGGCGCACGGTGTGTGAGGGATGATGGCTGAAATTGTGCACACACAAGACACCCCTTCAAGTATTGGTCGAGGTCCTGCCCCATGTGTGGCCAGTATGCAAACTCTCTTAAGATTTCCAGTGTTGTGTGAAACCCCCTATGACCGGCGGTGGCCGCATCATGGGCGTGACTTAACATCAGGCTTCGGAATGAGGTAGGGACCACCCACTGATCATGGCCAGCTTGGGATTTCCTTACCAACAAAACGCCTTGGATTCAGAACCTTTTTGGACAATCCATCAACACTCTTAGGTCCTCTTTCCCAATGTAATCGGTATCCGTCAGGGGAAAGTTCTCAGGGTCCTCAATGTGTTGGTAAAACTTACCAATTATTGGATCCCCCTTCTGAGCTGTATTCAAATCAGCATCAGGGGTCTCCTTACACCATTGTGCAGTTGAAAGATCATTGTGAGCATTGGTCTGGGACCTAGTGATGGCAGTGACCTGGATTTCCCCCAACAGGGACTCCATTTCTATTAGATCCCCTTGGATGGCCCCGGTTTTGGCCAGCTGATCAGCTAAGTCATTTCCAGTTTTGTCTGGTCCCTCTTCTTTGGAATGACCTTTGATCTTTTTCCAGTAGATGGTCATCCCATTCGATGTGACCAGATCATCAATATTTTGGATTAACTTCCCATGTTTCAAGGGTTTGTTATTAGCACATAACATGCCTCTGGTTTTCCAATTAACCAGGTGCTCCACGAACCTGTTCCGTACATAATCCAAATCTGTGATTATGACCAGTTCGTGGAGTTGATGTTGGACAGCAGTGAGGATGGCCTGATGCACAGCCATCAATTCTGCCACCTGACTACTTCGAGGACCAATTTTGTGTCCAGCGGAGGGTTCTGGGCACTCCTTCACCCATGCATTCCCTACGCCGGCCACCAGTTCTTTCTCCCCATTGTTGTCAACATGGTAAGAGCATCCATCCACATAGACAGTGGGAATTCCCTCACACTTGTCTTCTTCAAAGACTTTGTGTGGGGAATTAAGGTATGCCTCCATGTTGTCCTTGATTTTTAGACTTTCGTCCTCGAGACAGTTTTCTCTGGCACAATCATGCAAGTCAGCCAGACCTTGCGCGAGGGGATTCTTCTTGTTTTGGCCATATGTGACCTCCACAGGAAAGCCTTGCTTTGACATAATCCAGGAAGTAATTCGGGAATTACTCACATTTCTGGGCCGGATTCTGCCACTCTGGAGATATTGCAGAGGCTGGTGTAGAGTCTCTACTATGATGTGTTCCCCCTGGATAAACGGGCGGTAATTCTTCAATGCCCACACCGTTGCCAGGAGTGCCTTCTCACAATCGTTGAATTTTTCCTCCACAGAGGATAAAGTTTTGCTCGCATAGGAGATTACTTTATTGACCTTGTTATGCTTTTGGTATAATACTGCCATCAAGCATGTATTAGAGAACCCTGTCTCCAGGAAGAACTCCTTGTTTCTGACAGGGTAAGCTAGGCAAGGCGCTTGTGAGAGGCTTCTTTTGAGTTGTCTTACTGCCTCGGATTGTTCTGGACCCCATTCCCACTTGACCCCCCCCTTCAAGAGATGAATCAGGGGTCTAGTGATCTCTGCGTAGCCTTCAATGAACTTTCTGCTGTAATTAGTCAGTCCAAGGAGGCTCCTTAGTTCCCGCAGAGTTGTGGGATCCTTCAGTTTCTGAAGTGCTTCCACTTTCTTTTCTTGGGGACAGAGACCCTGAGGAGTAATCTCATGCCCCAAGAAATTAACGCAGGTTCTACACCACTGTGCTTTCTGAAAGGAAAGTTTTGCTCCGGCGGCCCTCAATTGTGTCAGAACATAACGGATCCCCGCTATGTGTTCCTCCACAGATGAACTTTTGATGAGGACATCATCTACATAAGCCAGGTTACCCCTCGCACCCAGGTCGGGCATGGCCTTATGTAGGAAAATGTTGAATTCATTGCCGGAGTTGAGGTATCCGAAGGGAGTCCGGGTCCATGTGTACTGCTGGCCCCCAAAGGTAAAAGCCAGTTTGTATTGGTCCTCCCTACTGACAGGCACGGTGTTGTATCCATTGGTCAGGTCTATTGCAGTGAATACCTGTGACCCCTGGATCTGGGCCAGCCCTTGGTCAATGTAGGGCAGAGGCCATCGGGAAGTATGGACCCGTTTGTTGAGCTCCCTAAGGTCGGCGCAGAGTCTCCACTGGCCATTTGGCTTCAATATTCCCAGCACCGGATTATTGAAGGTGCTGTGTACTGGACGGATTATTCCCCGGGACTCCAGGTTCTTAATTATTTCAGTAAGGGACTCCATGGATGCGAGAGGCAAACGATATTGCTTCACAAACACTGGAGTCATTCCAGGGTCCATGGGAATTGTTGTGGTGTGGATGTCGGTGCGACCACAGTCATATGAGTCTACTGCAAAGAGATCTTGGAAATCCAAGAAAACTTGTTTCAACTTTTGCTTCTGTTCCAGAGTCACGCAGGCATCAGCTAGGTAGACTCTCTCTTCCACCATCTGCCTGAAGCCTGGAAAGACTTCTGGTTTGGCTATCTCAGCGGCCTCCTCCAGCTGGGTGGAGATGTCCCTGGTCAGGGTGCTGATTTGGACTGAAGGCTTCAGGTGGGAAAGGCAGCCCTCATGGACTGGAAAATCACCTCATCCCCTCTGAAGTCACAAGTCACATCTTCCTTACCATAAGGGCAAAAAGTGTACACCAGGAAGTTCCCCCCATGCCGGGTAAAAATCCTGTCTGGTGTTTTATTGTCCTCACAGTCACTGTCAAAACAGTCCTTGGGGATCGGTCCTAACAGTTCATTTCCTAGATCAATGGAAAAATGTTGGTCATCAACCGCCATTCCAATAATGGTGCCTGCGGCTAGAGTAATACTCTTTAAGTCGCTGTTATCCACCTCTATTGGAATGGTGTCATGTTCTATGTTGACTAATGGAGTTGGGTTTACCCCCAACCCTTGCTGTTGGAGAGAAGCATTTAGATGTATGTAAGCATCAGGGTTTTTCAATTTTTGTCCTCTTTTAACTTTCACTTCCAGGGAGAATTGTTGGGTCCTTTCTGGGAGGGTGACTTCCTCTTTAATCTGAATTTCAACTGCATAAGGTAGCAATTGAGCTGACCTGAATGTTTTTTCTGGATCATCAAAGACCATGGGATTATCCGCTAATCGGGACCAAGCTTTGAAGTTTATTAGGTCCAAACTAATGGCAAAGCGATTGAGAATGTCACTGCCTAAGTAAAAGGCGACAGTGACGTCTCGCACAACCCAACAATTATGGACTATGCTCTTGTTGCCAATGGAGATTTTGAGCATACACCTGCTTGGCAGTAGATGTTTGGAATTAGGTGCTTCCAGGTCGATTTCCCATTTGTCTATCAGTTTGAATGTGGGAATGGCTGGATCTTTTGGGAGTTGGCGGAACATGGCTTTGCTAATGAAGCTCTTACCGTTGTTCACACACACTCGAGCGAGAACAGAGTCCTTCCCATCATTTAACTGAACAGGGATGAACAACTGCTCTCCAATTTGCTGAATATCAGCCAGGCTCTGAGCTGATTTCACATCTTTCTGGACTATAGGAGTGGGAGTGTCTGATTGTGGATTGGTAAAGAATTTCAGAGTGTTTCCTTCCAGTGTGGAATACCACCTTAAACTGGAAGGAAGGTTGATTTTCAGAAATAGAGAGGACCCCCCACCACCAGTCTGTTGTCCTACTGCTATTACTGTCACGTCTGGAATTTGGTTGTTCTGGAAGTGAAATTCTACTTGGTCAGATTTTTGTTCAACCATGTGGCAGGTGCCATTTACACTAACATGGTTGACACTCTGTTTTAATTTTATTGGTCGGCTAGTCTGGGTCCAGAGGACCTTGTTTACACAATCTATTAGGGGTGACAACCTTCTCAGGAGGTTGTTCCCTAGTAAACAAGGGGTGCCCTCTGGAGTCACTACTATGACCGGGTGTTTCACCTTGTGTCGCCCAATTTTGATGTCCAAATCTGCAGTCTCCTCGACAGGAATTTCCTTCCCGTCAAAGTTCTGCAGTTGTCCAGGAAGAGAGGTGAGAGGAATACGGTAATCTGCCCCCCTTCCTGCCTTTAGTTCATCAAAGGCCCTTTTGGACAGAAGGGTAGCTTGGGATCCAGTGTCCACCAGTGCCGAAATTGTACCCTGCCCCTGTACTTGTACCGGGGCATAATATCTTCCCTCCTTCTCCTCAAGGGGGCACAGATAATGCACATTTTTGGACAACTGGTGGGCTAACTTTCTGGTTTTGGACATTGCTAGCGAAGAGATTTGGGCAGAATTCTGTGGAGAGCCTGGGAAATCTGAAAGAAAAAGTTGGCAACTGGAAATGGTTTCGGGTTCTGGGCCGCCCCCTCCTTTTTGGAGGCAGTCATCAGGATGGGTTTGACCCATGGGATTTTGGTATTGTCGGTTCTGGGATGAGATGATGGGCGGCGGTAGCTCGGTCTCCACATCTCCCCAGTCTGAATTGGCATCCCTTGGGACCCATTTTTCCTTGGGAGGAGTTCCCCCATCTCTGAAGGAGAAGATCCTTTTCCCAGGATCTTCTGAGGATCCCTCTCTCTCAAATTGGAAGACCTGTACCTCCTCCACAAAGTGGGTCTGTTTGGGTCCTTTGTTTCTCCTACCCCCCCCTCTGCTCCTTGGGAGGCAGGCTTTCAGGGGCAGGAGATTTTGTTTCTGGTTCCTGGTTTTCCAGGGGCTGTTTACAAGTTGGGAAGGAAGCTTCCTCCAAGGCTTTACACCCCCCTTCCCCTTGTGCCTCCTACCCGGGAACCGGTGGGTTATCGGGGTGCTGCCCCCGTCATTGTTCCGGAGCACCAGGTCCAGAGTTTGGAGCATTCTGCGGTGGCATGCTCATCTGAGGGTTCTGTTGAGCCCTCAGTATGTGACCCAGATCTCGTGCCATATTTTGGACCTGGCGCTCAAGTTGTGAAACCCGCTCAGGCTGATACGGGGCTCTATTTTCTCCCCTGAGCTGATCCCGGGAAGGGTAGCTATCCCTTCTCTGGTAATACCCCGGATTGGGAAGATTTGGGTACCCCTCCACCCTTTCCCTCCCCTCTCCCGGATTAGGTTGTCTGGGATCAGGGAATTGGGGAAAGAAGGATGGATGATTTTGGGGCTGGAAATTGGGTGGATACCTGGGAAAAAAATTCTGCCCAGGATTTGGTGAATTTCTGCCCTCCTGGGGGAAGTTAGGAGGGAAGTTCCCTGGGTCAGGTGCTTGGCTAGATCCCCCCCCTTGGGCTGGAGGAGTCCACACATAACCCAGGATGGGTCGGTTTCCCTTGTAGCGGGGACTTACATAATCAGGGGAGCGGAGGACCCCATTTGTGGGACTACCTCCTCGACTCCCTGTCTGTGACTGGCCCGAGGGCCTTCTGGGCCGTGAATTATTTGGTGCAGGCAGGTTTTTAGGCCCCCCCATCTCCAAATCTAAAACCGGGGCAACCTTTACCTCCGCCACCTTGGCAGCAGCAGGGGTGCTGTTAGTTTTGGGGTTTTTCTGTGCATTACTTTTATTTTCTATGGGCTTCTGCACCTCACAGATCCGGGTAGCCTGTTCAATGACCCAGTCTAGTGACCTCTTCTCGTGAAAATCTCTCACTAGCTGGGTCATGATGTATTTGGGAAAGGTATGGAAAAAAGTATTGACAAATTCTCTGCTGTCCGTGCGCACCCTTCTGGTGTTCTGCGCAAAGGCACGCTTCAATTCTTGCACAAATTCTTGTGGGGCCTGATCCTCCCCACATTGCAAATTGTAGGCTGCCTTGCGAGCCTCTTGAGGATTTCTATGAACAGAAAAATGTTTCAAGATGGCCGCCCTATATGTGGACCATCTTGAATGGTTTTGGTCCTCCAGCCCTGCAAAGAAACTGGAGTATTCTGGGGAGAATGTCCATTTGACGTACTGGATGCAGCTACTGCTGTCCTTCAACTGGAAAGTCTCCATCATTTGCTCATAGAGCTCCAAGTGTTCCCAAACAGAATACTTGGCGTTCTTATGATAAGGCGTGATGACACTCCTTATTGCCTTTATTTGTTTCAATGGGTCCTTAAGCAAGGCCCTTTTTGCCTTATTGGCCTTTTTGGTTCGGGTAACCCTGGTCCATTCATCCTCTGACTCAGAAGCACTGCTCCCAGAGGTGCCCGTCTGATCTTCCAGGTTTTCCCGGACTCTGCAAGCTTGGGAATGGCTGGCAGAATGTGGGGACCTGGTCTCCTGTGTCCTGAAATGCTCAGAGGAGTCTTCAGATCCCTCCTTGCTGCCAGGATTTGATGGGTACCCCCCCACTGACCTAACTGGGCAGAGGTTTTCAGGATGCCCTTAATGGGCCTACTCTCCTGGGGTTCCCCACTAAATTGCACTGTGCTTGGGTGCCCATACCCGGATGCCCGCCCATCCATTCCTGGGAGGTACTGGCCTATGAGCCCCATACTTCTAGCTGGATAGTAATCTGACATCCCTATGGCCCTGGGCTCGTGTGCGCGAGGGGACATGGGGGTGGCAGAGTCCAGGGACTGGGAGAGATGAAGGCCTCTGGTACTAGGGCTCCTGAGGTTATGCTCCGGAGTTTCTCTTTCCCAGCGAACCTCATCTCTATACGCCCCTGCTCCCTGTTGCAATGCAAGAGCCTGCGCTTTCAGTTCCTCAGTTAAGGCCTTACTAGACTCTATCAGTCTCTCCTGCATCGCTACCTGTTGCTGGAGCCTATCATTGTGCTGGCAGAAAGCCTCATTCTCGCTCTGTGCCTCCTGATTTTTCCTGGAGTACTGGGCCAGTCTTTGCTGCAGGAGGGTTACCTCCTGAGTCCCATCCCTACTGGCCTGCTCCTTTCTTGCCAGAGCATCCTCCACCCTCCTGGTGTGCTCTAACAAGTTCTGGTGTTCTTTTTGGAGGTTACCCAGTCCTTGGAGGGCCAGGTGATTTTCTTCCATTATCCTTTTTAAGTGGCAGACTTCCTGGCCTAAGGTATCCCTTTCCTGACTAAGCGCCTGCATCTGAGCCGCCAGGTCGTCCCTTTGCCTTTGGAAAGCACCAGCTTTCTGGCGCTCCTAGACAAACTCTGCCTGGGTATCCAGGTCTATCAAAATCAGTTTATTGCTCTCTGCCTTCTCCCTATCTAGGTGGCTTTGCAGGGTGATTACCTGCTCAGCACATGCCCTATTGAGGTATAACTGTTGCTCCAGCTTTTTCTGGCACTGCAGTAGGGAGTCCAAACCTTCTTGGTACTCCTTCTGCAAGGCCAGAAATCTGGTATCCTGGTCAGCCTTTTCTTGTTGCAGCACATCCATATCCTCCTTTATTTTAGTGATGTACTGTCTGCTGTCCTTTTCTGACTCCTGGCTCCTGAGCAGCCTCTGCTCAGAAGAGTCCAGATCAGATTGGGCCTTCTCTAACGCCATCTGTTGCCTATTTGCCAGATCTTGGCCTTCAGCACATTTGTCCTGCATGGCTCCCATATATAGGTAGAAATATGCCGCTATCCTGGCAATCTTATTATGTTCATCTTTGGCTTCAGGGGCCATACATAATTCACTCAGGGCCACATGTAATGGACCCTGATCTTTCCATTTATCTGACCCTGTTTCAGTGACCTGTTGCGCGATTGCCTGCAACCAGACCGTTTGGTCCTGATGAGTCCACTCACCTCTCACAAATAGCTTATGTAAGAAGTGCTCTCTGTCTATTTTGATGTCTACCAGTGTCGTCATTCTGGAATTTGAGTTCCTTCCTGACTTACAGAAGTTTGTATTTTATTTTGCAAAGCAGACCTTCTCCTTAGAGCGTTCCTTTGAGGAGTGCTTTACAGCGTACCACAGCATGGTGATCCGACCGGATGTATGTATCCCGTCAGTTAGCACACTGTATTAAGCTGCACAGGTGCTAAATCTAACCCAGAAGATCCCGGCTCCGAGCCCCCACTTTGTTAAGCGGCTTCACTTCAACACTACAGCTAAGTCAATGCCTAGTCTGTGATGCTGAGGGAAATCCTTATTGATATATTTTTAGGTCCAGTTAATGTACTCTGGATGACAACCCTTATATAACACCCTTCTCTTAGAATCCCCCTGACCCCACTGAGCCAAGAAGTAGGTCTGTTTTGCAAATTTAAAAGGTTTATTTGAGAAATATAACAATATATATCTATCACACTTTTATAATAAATTAATATTGGATATCACACTTAAAATATGACAGTGATCAACAATGGATAATGTTCTACTGGTAAACTGATTTGGTTACTTAGCAGTAGTATAGAGGATGAGGTAGCTGAAATGCTTTATGGTTTCAAGGAAATGCAAGGTGGAATAAATGCAGTACAGAAAATAAACAGATATGGTTTCACAAGAGATAATGGGGCCGATTCATGGAACAAACGTGCGCCGAAAATCCATGCACAAGCAGGCGCAAGGGAGCGCAAGCGTGAGAAACGCAGCGCACGCGCACGCGTGCGATTCAAGGAAGACGCTGCGCGTGTTTCCCGCTGTCCGTGCGCCCAATCTAGCCATGGCGCACGCAGGCATACACGGCGTGCGCTACGCGCACAGCAAAAGCGCACATAGCGCGGCGCACACAACCAAAGTGGGTGGAACAGTTGGCGTAACACACGGAATGGGGAAAAACGCGTGAAAAAGAAGGCATAACTGGGGAAGTACTGCAGGGAACTACACGGAATGCCCACACGCACGCGAACAACCCGTATTCATGGATCCGAATAGGGGAAACCCGCGCACGGCAAAAGACGCGCACAGGCGTCAACGCGTCCGCCACACGAAGGCAGGCGGAAGCGTCACCGCGCACAGTATAAAAGTGCGCGCAAACAACAAACGCGTATATACAGCTACGATGAATGCCGCATTTGTCGCAGCACTGATCGTGGGACACTGCAGGAGGAGGAGAATAGCCAGGGCACGCATTTTCGCACCACGGACAAGCCTTTTTGGGATGCCTGACGACCAGGTCTATGGCAGGTATAGGTTTCCACCCCATATCATCCTAGACCTGATCAGGGAGTGGGAAGATGACCTTACATCCCCCACCCTTTGCTCCCAAGCATTGAGCCCCTTGGAGAAGCTGCTCAATGTCCTGCATCTTTTGGCCACTGGGTCATTTCAGTGGACTACTGCCATAGTGGGGGGGGGTCTCACAGGCCACGCAGTCACGCTGCCTACACCAGGTACTGGCAATCATGACATCCCGCAGGCACATATACATGCCCAGAACACCCGCAGAAAGGCTGGCCGTTGTCCTGGATTTTCTCAGGGTGGCACACTTCCCCAAAGTGCTCGGTGCCATAAATTGCTCCCATGTGGCCCTACGTCCACCTAGGGCCACTGAGCACATCTACCGAAACCGCAAGCACTGGCATTCCATCAATGTACAGGTGGTATGCGATGCAAAGGGAATCATCACCTCTGTCTATGCAAACTACCCTGGCTCCACCCATGACAGTTTCATGTACAGAATGTCCGCCCTGAGCCGGGCCCTGGAAGCTGGGCAGCATGGCGACACATGGCTCCTAGGTCAGTACAAATGCCCTTGCACATGCATGCAAGTCACACACAGACAAATACACAAACCCTAATAATCTCAACTATTATCACCTCCCCAGGGGACAGTGCCTACCCTGTGAGCAACCACATGATGACGCCAATCCGGAACCCCATCACACCACCCCAGGTAAGATACAACGCCGCCCATATTGCAACCAGGGCCATAGTGGAGCGCACATTCGGAGTGCTCAAGTCACGTTTCCGCTCCCTTGACCGCTCTGGCGGGCAACTACTCTATGCACCACCAGTAGTGTGCAGGATCATTGTGGCAGCATGTGTCCTGCACAATGTTGCAACACGGCAGGGCGTCCCGGTGGACATGGTGGTGCCCCCACATCTCCAACCACAGGCACAGGCGCTGCCCATGGGAGGGGACAGGGCACGTGGCGAGGAAGCCCGGACCCAGCTTGTGGCCACATTTTTCACCTAAACTCCCACCCCTGCGGAGTGTACACAGGCCTGGCACATACCAGGTGACAATCGATGATGACAAAGAGACAGTCAACTGTCACAACCCTACCACCCTGAGATAGTTGCCATGGAAGTGCCACATCGTCTGCATCCCTAGCTACTTAAACACAAGCTATCCCGTGTGACCAAAAGGCACACATATGACATATGACATGATATGGCCTATACACAAGTATTTCAAGGTGCGATGAGGCAGGGAGGGGGGAACAAGGGAAGACAGACAACGGTACTACTAGGCCAGGTGTCATTTAGATTGTGCAAGTGCAGGGGTAGGGGGAAGGGAAAAGTGCAAGGGGAAGGGTGGGGGAGTGCAGTACAGGGGAAGTAGACCAAAAAACACATACATAGGTCGGCTGGTGGCAACTGCAAAGGTAAGTGCAGACAAGTGCTGGGAAGGGTGGGCTGTAGGGATAGAGAGACAGTACCGCAGTGCAGGGGTTGCCAGGGAAGCAGTGCAAGTGGAGAGTGGCTGGGCCAGGGACTGAGGTCGGTGAGAGTGGCCCAGTTGCAGCTCCAGTGCAGTTCCAGTGAAGAATTCCGCAAGGGAGAGGCAGAGAGAAAGCAGAAGCAAAGAGGAAGGTCTTGAGGTGCTTCCAGAACTGAGATGGTTCCCCTCAAGTTCAAGTGAGGCAGGAAGGCTGTTCCAGAGGGTGGGCCCTGCCGTGGAGAGAGACCCCCGGCTAGTTGCTCTGAGAAGCGGATGACCCTGACATGCAAGGTGTGCATCACACACACCTGCAAAACAGGCCATGGCCATCACTGTCATGTCACTCAAACCCTCCCAAACCACAACATGACATAGCAAGCAATACCCATAGACCAACACAGTAACGTTAAGGTACACATTGCCATGTCCTAAATGTACAGTGGCATCAGACAATGATGCCTGACCCGGAATCAGATGAAATGACAGACCAACAAAATCTCCCACCCAAAATAAGTCATTTCCAAATGCATTACAAGAGTTGTAGACGTAACATAACAATGAATGCTTGTCTACATGCACATTGTGCATTGCAAAATCAACACTGCAGCTCATGTGTGCTGTGTTCTACTCCTGCAACACACTGCTCAGCGCACAGCACAGTGAACAGCCATTGTGTGTGATGCACACCCTGAGCATCACATCTAAGTGACAGACCACATCAAACAGCAAATTAGGCATGTACAGGATCCATAATCGGTCACAGAACATGTGCTGCAGGGACACAGTGGGCACCAGAAGGCAAACAGTGTACACGTGGATATGCAAGGGTGGGAGTACATGTAGTGCATCAGAGTGCAAGTGTGTGGTTCTGCAAGGACATGCACTCCACATATTCATGTGCACTCAAGTGACCATTAGTGTTCTCTACACATCACATGTGAACATTCACCATGTGTACGCCCCAGCATGTCAAACCACAACTATCCCCTCGCACCTGAAAGGTAAACACAACACATGAACAGGGATTGATCAGCAGAACACAACATGTACATAGGATACCACCATTACAATGTCAGAGTTCCCATCACACTGCAGGGCAAGGCAACTATCAACAACAACCCCCCCCCTCTCTCACAAATGACCATGACCCACTGAACAACTGCACCTGGGTCATGGAGCCTTCAAACCTCAATTCCACCTGGCCACAGGATCAACTTTACCCTTCGTCACCATCTCCCACCTTGTGTGTAAAAAGGTGCCTGCACCCTCATAATCCACACTCATATCCAAAATCACAAAATCCAAGCCAGAAAAATGAACCAGAACACCCTCCAGTAGATGACTTGACGTAGCAGTACCTCACAAAGGCCAAGTACTACCAAAATGATGCAACAACCAAGGTAGCACAGTAAAACAATGTCACAACAGGATGTGAAACATGTGTGGTACATAACATAGGATGATGCACCATGAACGGATGTGTACTGTCACAGGTCCCCTGTACAGGCGCGGGAGTGTCACGAAACAACCACCCCCACCATGTCCCGGGTGCCTGCAAGGTCAAACTCACACAGGCCCCTGAGACCCTGGTGGGGAAGGAAGTTCAGGGATATGCAGTCGGGACAGGTGTTGACACACTGGATGACTGGAATGAGTGGCAGGAGATGGGAGGAGGAATGACACATGAAACTAGGGAATGCACAAAAATGTACTACCTGCATGAACACATACACAATCCAAACAAACTTGGACATCATTGTCATGGCCTTCTGTAGTCCAGGCTCAGGAGTGGTACGAACCAACCACCCCCTCTAGGGTTTTGGCGCCTGCAAGTTCGGGGCTTACACAGGCATCCGCAACCCCAGCGGGGAAAGAGGGTCAGGGAACGTTGCTTGGATAGGTACGGGAAGCAGGAACACCGGGTAGAGGGTACAGGGTTCAAAATTGCATAGGATTACGGGTGATTAGGGGGAAAAAACATACCAAATTGAACCACACATACATCCATGCATTAGTACACTCCCCAGCAAGCCTATGCAGAGCAGTTTGAAAGAAAAACAACAAGACACTTAGCTCTGGTTTTGAGTGCTGGTCTCCTGCCTGCGCACTCTCAGGTCCGGTTACAGGAGCACTGCAATGCTGCAAAGAGAGCCACAGTCAACAACCTGTATGTGCCAATTACACAAAAACACAACACCAAACATGCCCCATAGCAACAAACTACTCTACAAACAGACAATCTGGTGTAGATGCTTCGTACCCATATAGAACATCACCCCTGTGACGGGTCATACACAGTCAATGCAGTAAGTCAGCCGCCGGTGGGTGCGTGGCAAATGGAACACCAATGTTTCACAATTCACACAACATGCAATGTTCCCTGGGTAAGCAG
Source organism: Ambystoma mexicanum (assembly GCF_040938575.1). Lineage (NCBI taxonomy): Eukaryota > Metazoa > Chordata > Amphibia > Caudata > Ambystomatidae > Ambystoma > Ambystoma mexicanum. Next base: position 1,075,988,214 of record NC_090935.1, on the reverse strand, counting down.
ACAGACCCATATAGCAAGCCTTGACGTCTGAGCAAGTTGCGTACCACCAGGACCGAAACAAAGTTGGCAATGCATTTATCATAAAGTACATGGAAAAGACATGCACTGCACCCGAGTATGTCCCTTGCTGTATGTCCCTGTGAGCTGCCCCTTTCCATGTCTCGGAAGGCTACGTGGTTGATACAAGTGCCTCAATGGACCTTGGTGTACCGGAGGGTATGTGCCACTGCCCCTGCATGTGTCCCAGACAACCTTACAATCAACAGCCATCAGTCCACCAAAACATCTGAGCTGCATTGTGTGCTTCAACACCAATATTCGTCTAAGCTCACCCTCAGTGCTGTGACTAAGCCTGCATGTGCAACTCGCCTGGTGCAAGCTTTGCTGTGTTGTGGCCCCCCTGTGCTGCTCACCTTGCCTGGAGTTCCTTGGAACATGTCAGCAGTTCTAGGATGTGGGTCTGCAATCCCTGTGCCTCTGCTTGTGCACACATGTGCATGTTGGCACCAACAAACGTGTCCAGAATTCCGTCGTCCAATGGGCCATGTCTGCTGGCAAAGGTGCTCTGGAGGCTCATCCCCCTGCAGAAAGGGCATGAAACACATGATTAATGCTTCAAAGTCATCTGTGTGTGTCTCATCAGGCATCTCATTACTTGACTATGTCAGAGAGTCACATCACAAATCACACCATCAGTCCATCTTTCACATCCAAAGTGTGGAACACTATCTACAGCATGCATTGCAACAAGCACGTGTACAGTAAAGATATGAAACATACTACACAATGCATAGCAATTAATGTACACATTAATCATGACACACCCCATCTAGCAAAAGCTGAACAGTGGACAATAACACCAAAATCATCCCCACTAGGGGTGCAAACACAAGTCACACAGCACCAGACATGCCACAGATATGACAGTCCAAAGCCCTTGTGTAAAATTCTGTAACACCGAACCATCCTTGCGAGCCCATGGATAAGGGAGGCAGGAGTGGCATATGTGAGTCAAGGACCCCAAGCAGCAAAACACATACACAAGACAAGCCGGAAGGGCCCAGCTGGAACAGACAGTGGATGCCTTCAAAAGCCACAAAGCACCGCACCGTCACATGAAAGCACAATAGACTAGCAATTTTAAACTAAATCAACTATTAACTAATTACACTAACAATGGAAAACCTACATTACCTAATTAAACTAACTATCAAACACAAACTTAACTAACTAAACTAAAAGAAAAATCAAAAATGGCCACATACGACCCGGGGGGGAGGGGAGGCACACAGGAGGGGGGAGGTACAGGGTGCTGCTCAACATCCACATGCGATGATGCTGAGCCAAAAAAAAAACCTCCATGGGCTCAACGCCTGCACAGCCCGACCTATGTGGGAGATAGATGGTCGTCCGAGTCTGGCTCATCCTGTAAAGGAGGACGTGGCACAGTAGCCTGGCCACGCCTAGCCGCAGCTTGCCCCTCATCGGCAGCAAGTCTGCCGGACGGGTGAGCCTGGTTCTGTGTGGCGATGTGACGTAGGTCTGCATGCAGAACCTCACGTGATACACGTGCTTCCTCTTGCAAGGTAGCACGTGTAACACGGAGTTCCTCCTGCAAGGCCTGGATGGACAACCGCTGCACCGCCCGGCAAGCCTGTAGCTCAGCCGAGATGGTACGCTCGAGCTGTGCAAACCTCTCCTCTGCCTGCTGCCTCTGGGACATCATAAGGACACCCAGAGTGGATCTGAGGGAAGCATACTCCTCCCTCAGGGCATCCATGTGCGCCTCTGCGTGAGCAGCAATTGCTTGACACAGAGATGACATTTCAGCCTGGCGTGCCCTGTCTGAGGCCGCCATGCCCAGCCTGAGTGAGCGGGCCGTGGACCGTGCCGCCTGCTGCTGGAGAAGCACCTGCCTAGCAGGGGGGGGGCACAGATCGGGCCACACGCTCCATGCTCTCAGCGATGTTCTCTATTGCTGCCCCCTGCCGTTCGGAATTGGCAGTCATGTCTTGCTCCCACTCAGTATACTGCGGTTGCGCGCGGCGAACGCGTTGCCGGGCTTGACCCCTGTGGGACCCAAGGACCGGGGGTCCTCGCTGTGTTGGCACCGCCCGCGGCTGCACGACTACATGCCCCCGTCGACGTGATGTCCCAGGCATATCAGTGACTGGTGTGGAGGGTGACCCTGTGTCCCGATCCACCACGGGCGGAGGAACCAAGACTGTCTGATCCCTCAGTGCAGGGGTCGCAGACAGAGGAGTGTCCACATCAGAATCACTCACCCCTGACACATGGACTTGATGCTCATCCAACTCAACATGGACGTCAGAGTCGTCATCAAGGCTGGACTCATAGGCAGCCAGAGACAAGACGGACTGCAGCACTTGGGGGTTTTCGTGGCCTACCACCCCACGACCCCCACTAGTGCCGGGTTGATGTGGTGTTACCAAACCTGTGTCTGGCATGACAACACCATCCTCCGCCTCCATTGCGTCATCACCTGAAAAATAGAGAGAAAAAAGGTCACTACACATGTCAGAAGCACACAACACACACACACACCGACAGCAAACGCATCCGGCAGACATGTGACACACAACATATAACCTGGCATGCATGCTGGGTCAACTTTGAATAGCTTCTGTGATCAGACCTGTTGAAAGGTGGCAGTTTCCATGGAAGTGGGTCTATGCAGTGCAGAAAATGAGTACGCCACTCACTACCTACATGTACAAGGACTCCATGGTATGTGCCAGGAAATGTGAAGGCAGTGCAATGTCAAATTCAGACATCACGTGCATTGTGCATTCAATGTGTACCATATCTAGAAACCAAGCACCCCTCCACCCCAGTACCAAAGCAGTGATGCCTAGCATGGTATCAAAAGGCTGACCATACACCTGTGTATTGACAGGCAGTGTTGACTGGCATCAACAGCTTAATGTGATTCAAGTGACAACACTGCAAATGATGCTGGGACAGTAGGCAGGACACATGATGAAAACTCTGGAGGCCGCCCACATGTGAAGAAGACACAACAAGAGTTGGACAGAGTCATTGGCCATTGAACAGGCTGAGGCCTGTGAGCCACACAGATTGTCAGAGCCTAAACATGTGTGCAACGCAGGACTGAGCCACAGTTCACATGGTAAGGCTGATGAGATGGCAGGCAATGTATGTAACCAAGGACTTGTATTATAGTGATCATCCAGTCAAGGACACATAGGGGCATGCGTGCAATGCACATGGAGCATGAATGGGCACTCATGTCCCTGCGGGACATCTGACCCATGCACAGTACAAGTGAGATACCCTGCATCGAGTACTAAGGCTGTACCACACGGCATATGTCTGGCAGATTCTACGCTGGAAGTTAGCATCTACACAGAACACATGAACAAGAAAGTACACATTGGCAAGATTGAAGCAGACCAGTGCAAAGGTGGAACTGGGGTGCAGAGTGGCAGAGCAGGGGCAAGGGAGCATGCCTACATGGAGTCCCGCATGCAGGCAGAGGAGACATGCATGACGGAAACATTGCATTACTTACACATCAGAACCATGTACACGTCACATGTAGCAGCAATCATGCACAACACATCCCACAAGTGAAACACACACGTCCTCAACAAACACGCATCAACACTCACTGAACTGCGCATCAAAGTCCAGCATCTCTCCCACTCCTTCGACCAATTCAGGTGGTATGAACTCTGCAACGAGAGCCTCATGCGGAGTTAGCTCTTCCTCCTCTGGTGCAGGCCCACCGCCAGTCACCAGAGTCAAGTTGTAATTAGAGGCACGCTTAGCCTTAGTGCTGCGCTTGATGTCATTCAAACGCTTTTTGCACTCTTGCGCCGTGCGCACCTCATGGCCGAATGAACTGACATGTTCCGCAACATGCTTCCAGTGGGTGTCACGTTGGGCAGCCGTAGTCTGACTATTGGCACCCACTAGCATGTCACGGCTGTGGCCCGCACGTAGTCCACGAGGAAGTCCAGTTCCTGCTTACAGAAAGGCTTCTTCCTCGACGTGCAGGAGGTCGTGGCTGTGTGTGGGGTCCCAGCCTGTGCTGCAGGTGCAACCTTCCTCCTCTTGGACTGTGGCGCAGACCCTGGCTGCCTAATGCCGCCCTGACCAGTATGGCCAGTGGGTTCAGTGGATTGAGCCAAGGGAGTGGCAGGTGGAGGGATGACCAAAGGCCTGACTTGTGTCAGTGGCAGCTGGGTGCCCACTAATGGACCCTGCGCAGCAACATCAGCTGTGGCAGGGTCATTGACCGCAACGGTCCTGGTTGGCAGACTCACAACCGGGGTGCTGTTGGGTGCATCTGCCCCTGCACTTGCCAACACCCGGCTGTTCGGGGCAGCAGATGACATGACTGCCCCAGGGACACGTGTTTTGGTCTGAGCAGCCTGGCCTGCCCCTATGGTTTCCCCCCTGGCCTGTTGGAGATCTACCAAGGGCTCTTCAAGTGCCAACGCAGCCTGCGCTGGCAGACCCTGAGCCTGGGTGGCGGTGTCCACAGCTGCAGCTGCAGCTACCACTACCCTTGGGCCCGTGGCAGTCGATGGAACGGACTGCCGGGTCAAACGGGTGCCAGTGCCAGATGCAGGAGCTGCATCCCCCGGAACCACAGGGGGTGGTGGCATGACTGCACCAACACATGGCACAACATTGTGCTCAAGTGGCGCACCCCTGCCTCTTCCCCCTCTGTGGCCGCCCTGGACACCCTGGAGTCCCCCTACTTCCTGGTCACCACGGCCATGTCCCTGACCACACCCGCCACGAGGAGGATGCCCAGCTGAGGCGCCCCTCACCTTTGGTGGCCTCCCAACCATGGCACAGATGTAGTAGTGCTGGCACAGATGGAGTGGTGCCAATGGGAGGTGTACACCACAATTGACCTGGGCAATTGGGGTGAAGGGGGTGGGAAGCAAGATGTTAACAGCCCCCCTGCACCTGCAAGGCTGTATGTGACCCCGGTGATGTGGTGACGGGTCATGCAACGCTCAGGCACCCCAAAACTGCAGTAAAACCGTGCACGCAACCCTGCAGCCTACGTGCGTGGATTCAACCTCCCGCAGTACGCGGTGGCACCCAGTAACACGAATAACGCGTACGCGTGGGACACGCAGGCTACTATGACATCGAAAATGGGTGCGATACACAGGGGCACCCGCAGTGGGAAAAAGAGCATGTGCGACTCACCGTCTGACTAGCGCAATGCAGAAAAACACGCGTAGCCAATACCCCCGCCAAAAGAAGAGATACGTCCTTGATAGCTGTGAAGTTGTGATGGCGCGCAAAACAACAGGAAGCAGCAACACACGTCGGTCTCCACGAAAGGCACGTACAGCGAACTGCTGGGCCCGCTCACCTTTAACCCGTGCTGAGGGAAACGCACGCGCGCGTCACGTCACTTACGCGCATGGGCCCTTTCCTCGTATTACACGCGGACGTACAGTTTTTCACGCGCGCTGAAATGCCCATGCACGCCTGTGCGCGTCACGTCACAGGGGCGCTTACGCTTCAGGGGCCTTCTGTCCAATGAAATTGCGTATGCGTGCAGACTCGCTTACGCGCTAAGGGCCTTTCCTCGAATTACACGCTGACGTGCCGAATTTTCACGTGCCAAATCACTCCGTATCAAGCTGGCCACGCGTAAGCACACGGAAGACCACGCTCCTGCCCAGAAGGCCGAACTACTGCCCCCCAGAGCCCCGAGCACGCTCCCACCTGCCATCTGCTGCTGCCTGAGTGCCTGCTGCCCACGTGCCCTGCCATTTGCTGCCTGCACATCAGCCAGGGGTGCTGTTGCTGTGACCACCCCTGCTGGAACCGAAGACTCCCGACTGGGATTCCATCGCTCCACAGCCCAGCCCCAGGACCCAGTTGCCCACCCACTCCTGCCTCTGGGGTTGTCATATCGGGGCAAACACCATCTGAGACCACTGACAACCCCCTGCCAGAGAGGTAGAGGGGTACCAGCTTCAGTGCCACCGAAGTTGGTGTCCTGGTGGAGCAAGTCCTGGGGCAGTATGATGCCCTCTTCGGAAGTTCCCGCGCCGACAAGGAAGGACGGACTCGGATCTGGACTGACATCGTGACTGCCATCAATGCGGAGGGGGTGGCAGTCCGCGACTTCCAACATGTCAAGAAGCGCTGGGAGGACTTCAGGTCCAGGACCCTGAGCAAGGCCCGGCGCCTCTTGAAGGCAGCAGATGCCAAGGGGCGCCGGGGCCACTTGTCGGAAGAACAGATGAGGGTCCTGGAACGCATATCCCCAGCGCTCCACGTCCAGGTCCTTGAGAGGCAGACCCGTCTGGAGTCGAGCGGTAAGTGTACATGCATCCTGATTGTGAGCTGTGCGTGTGGTGATTTTTCAGTAGTGTGCAGGTTGCACATCTGTTTGTATGGGGTCGAGTATGGGTGGGGGTGTACAGGGCCGTGGGGCTAACACATGCAAGGGCTGGAATGTGTGAGACATGGATGGTGCTTGCGTGTGTAGGCTTGCATGCCAAATGCAGTTGTGTGGGCACACATGTTTGGATGAATGTGTATGTAAGTAGACATGTCTGTGATGTCACACATGTATGTTGTTTTCAGCTGCATGTATCAGCACTGTGTACATGTGCATCTGTGTGTATTTGACAAGGGTGCAACAGTGATGCAACATGGATGCATGTGACAGCGGTATGTGGAAGCCTGATTGGCAGATGTGACATGGATGCCCATCTGAACACTGCGACACTTGGCAGAGGTGTACACATGCATGCAAGTGTGGTGGTGTGTGTACATGTGTGGTGCACTTCCTGTGTTGCATGTGATGTCTGGCTCACCTTTGCCTGCTCATGCTGTTGTATGTGTATGGATGGTGCTGGCAGTTGCGATATGGCTGTGGTATGGCTCATGTGTGCGAGTTGAAATGACATGTGTGTTGGGGATTGTGATGGCATGTCTGAGGTTTGCCAATGCCACTCATGTACAACTGTCATGTGTGTATGTGTCCATTGTACAGTGCCCTGATGCCTGTGTTTTATTTCTCCCTGTCTGCAGCGTCAACTGATGAAGAGGGCGGAGAAGGTGCTGTGGAGCACAGCGGCGGGGATCCCACCGCCAGCCGGAGACGCAAGGCCCAGCTCCCCTCCCATGTTGTCATCTCGTCGGGGAGTGAGGAGTCCGGTGCCGCGTCCCAGGCCGCCGCTGCCAGGGGGAGGACCAAGAGGTGGAGGTTGGAGTTGGACTCCTCAGCAGCAGAAGGGGCAGCTGGGACCCCACAGGGCCCAACGGGGGAAGATGGCACCGAGTCATCCAGGTTGGTGGGGGGTTTGGTGGAGGAGGAGGCTGTGCAAGCAACAGAGACGGGGTCTGGAGGTGGGGATCCCACTGGTGCTAGTGGTGCAGTGCAGGACCAGGGACAGGAGGCAGCACAGGCCGCCGTGGAGGTGCCTGTGTGCAATCCTGTCCCTGATCCTGTCCCTGCATCATCTTGCACCAGCAGGGATGCCTACGTCCAGACCCGTTTTCAGGCAGGGGATGAGCTCATGACAACTGGCCTTCCTCTGCCTGCGGACGTGGCTATCCGGGTCCAGGTTGAGCCTGTTCTGACTGGTGTGGCATTGCGTCAACGGGCCATGCGAGGTGACCTGCAGTCTTTTCATGAGGAGACTGCACGTCATCTCGAATGGCTCATTGACCACGTCAGCCTGCTGGGACAGGTCACCCAGGCCGGATTCCTCCGTATGATGGGGCTTGCTACGACCCCCTCCTCAACTGAACCCCGTACACGCCAGTCGTCCTCCGTGCCATCTTCCCACCCATCAGTCACCTGGGTGCCCTGTGGAGCTGCCTCTGACGGTACGGCCAGGCTGGTGGAGGAGGCATCCCTGCCACAGTCGGGAGTCGGACGTCCAGCAGGGGTGGCCACATCAACGACTGCACCCCAGCCGGCGGAGGATGTGCAGGCAGCAGGAGGCAGTGCACGGGCAGAGGCACAGCAGCAGCAGCAACGTGGTGGGAGCCATGAAGGCTCGGGGCCTTCAACATCGGAGGGGCAGGCATCGGCCGGAGGGCAGGAGGACCCAGGACAGAGAGTGTCTTCCGTGTGGCAGCGGTTGGGCCACGCCATAGATGCGGAGCGGCAGCGGGCGGAAGAGGCACGGCTCACAATGGTCAGGGCGGAGAACTCCATGCGTAGGGCCCTGAGGCGGGCTGAGTGCCTCGAGGCAATCCGCAGGGGTTTGGAGGTGGACACATCGATGGCCCTGCGGACCCTCGGGGCCATGGAGGAGGACCGTCTCCGGGACATTGAGCAGGAGTTCGATGATGCCCTGGCCCGGGACATCCAAAAGTGAGCCGTCAAACTAGCCCGCTGCCCTTGTACATAGTTATGTAGGTAGTGTTAGGTTTCCTTTTTTTTTGGATTTATTTTGGACCTTTTGGACATTGGCCACATTTTTGTATATAGTTTATTTTATTAGTTAGTGTAGTTAGATAGGTTTCATTTCTTTTGTTGGGATAATGGACCCTGGCTTGTTCGTATGTACATAGTTCACTGTTGGATTGTATTTTTCTTTCACATTTTAACCATGGAGCAATGGCTTTCAATTTTATTTCCCATTGGATTTTGTTTTGTGGACAGTGACTTTGGACACCATTACTTTGGATTATGATTTTTGGTTTTGCTTTTTTTCACGGACATGCTTCTTTTCATTTTTGTACATTCCCATTTCTGTTTCTTTATTTTTGATTCTATTTATGTTTCCTTTAATACATATTTTTTTATCGAACTTCAATGTGTAGTATCTCATTGGTTTCATGCATATCATGATATGGGTTTTGAGATTCACTGACACCCATTGGGTGTATGTGAGGGAAATGTGTTTGTTTCGGAACTTGCAATTGGTGTTCTGTCATGTAATTGCCAATTATGAGTGGGTGGATGCAATACTTGGGTGGGTGTTTTGCATTTGGAGGCTGACCATAGGGACCAGGGATCTAGATTGTGATGACATGTTGGCTGGGGAACATGAGTTGGACATGGGTGGGGGCCTGCTGGCAGGTGCCCCACAGTGCTGGGGGGTGGGGGTGGTGGGGAACATGAGTTGGACATGGGTGGGGGCCTGCTGGCAGGTGCCCCACAGTGCTGGGGGTGGGGGTGGTGGGGAACATGAGTTGGACATGGGTGGGGGACTGCTGGCAGGTGCCCCACAGTGCTGCGGGGTGGGGGGGGGGTGGGAGACATGGGTGGGGGCCTGGTGGAGGGTGACCCTGCACTGCTGGGGGGTGGGGGTGGTGGGAGACATGGGTGGGGGCCTGCTGGCAGGTGCCCCACAGTGCTGGGGGTTGGGGGGGTGGGAGACATGGGTGGGGGCCTGGTGGAGGGTGACCCTGCACTGCTGGGGGGTGGGGGTGGAGGGAGACATGGGTGGGGGCCTGGTGGAGGGTGACCCTGCACTGCTGGGGGGTGGGGGGGTGGGAGACATGGGTGGGGGCCTGGTGGAGGGTGACCCTGCACTGCCAGGGGGTGGGGGTGGAGGGAGACATGGGTGGGGGCCTGGTGGAGGGTGACCCTGCACTGCTGGGGGGTGGGGGTGGTGGGAGACATGGGTGGGGGCCTGGTGGAGGGTGACCCTGCACTGCTGGGGGGTGGGGGTGGTGGGAGACATGGGTGGGGACCTGCTGGCAGGTGCCCCACAGTGCTGGGGGGTGGGAGGGGGTGGGAGACATGGGTGGGGGCCTGGTGGAGGGTGACCCTGCACTGCTGGGGGATGGGGGTGGTGGGAGACATGAGTTGGACATGGTTGGGGGCCTGCTGGCAGGTGCCCCACAGTGCTGGGGGGTGGGTGGGGGTGGGAGACATGGGTGGGGGCCTGGTGGAGGGTGACCCTGCACTGCTGGGGGGTGGGGGTGGTGGGAAACATGGGTGGGGGCCTGCTGGCAGGTGCCCCACAGTGCTGGTGGGTGGGGGGGTGGTAGACATGGGTGGGGGCCTGGTGGAGGGTGACCCTGCACTGCTGGGGGGTGGGGGTGGAGGGAGACATGGGTGGGGTCCTGGTGGAGGGTGACCCTGCAGTGCTGGGGGGTGGGGGGGTGGGAGACATGGGTGGGGGCCTGGTGGAGGGTGACCCTGCACTGCTGGGGGGTGGGGGTGGAGGGAGACATGGGTGGGGGCCTGGTGGAGGGTGACCCTGCACTGCTGGGGGGTGGGGGTGGTGGGAGACATGGGTGGGGGCCTGGTGGAGGGTGACCCTGCACTGCTGGGGGGTGGGGGTGGTGGGAGACATGGGTGGGGACCTGCTGGCAGGTGCCCCACAGTGCTCGGGGGTGGGTGGGGGTGGGAGACATGGGTGGGGGCCTGGTGGAGGGTGACCCTGCACTGCTGGGGGGTGGTGGGAGACATGAGTTGGACATGGGTGGGGGCCTGCTGGCAGGTCCCCCACAGTGCTGGGGGGTGGGGGTGGTGGGGAACATGAGTTGGACATGGGTGGGGGCCTGCTGGCAGGTGCCCCACAGTGCTGGGGGTTGGGGGTGGTGGGGAACATGAGTTGGACATGGGTGGGGGCCTGCTGGCAGGTGCCCCACAGTGCTGGGGGGTGGGGGTGGTGGGGAACATGAGTTGGACATGGGTGGGGGCCTGGTGGAGGGTGACCCTGCACTGCTGGGGGGTGGGGGTGGTGGGGGACATGGGAGGGGGCCTGGTGGAGGGTGACCCTGCACTGCTGGGAGGTGGGGGTGGTGGGAGACATGGGTGGGGGCCTGGTTGAGGGTGACTCTGCACTGCTGGGGGTGGGGGTGGTGGGAGACATGGGTGGGGGCCTGCTGGCAGGTGCCCCACAGTGCTGGGGGGTGGGGGGGTGGGAGACATGGGTGGGGGCCTGGTGGAGGGTGACCCTGCACTGCTGGGGGGTGGGGGTGGTGGGAGACATGAGTTGGACATGGGTGGGGGCCTGCTGGCAGGTGCCCCACAGTGCTGGGGGGTGGGGGTGCTGGGGAACATGAGTTGGACATGGGTGGGGGCCTGCTGGCAGGTGCCCCACAGTGCTGGGGGGTGGGGGTGGTGGGGAACATGAGTTGGACATGGGTGGGGGCCTGCTGGCAGGTGCCCCACAGTGCTGGGGGGTGGGGAGGGTAGGAGACATGGGTGGGGGCCTGGTGGAGGGTGACCCTGCACTGCTGGGGGGTGGGGGTGGTGGGAGACATGGGTGGGGGCCTGGTGAAGGGTGACCCTGCACTGCTGGGGGGTGGAGGTGGTGGGAGACATGGGTGGGGGCCTGGTGGAGGGTGACCCTGCACTGCTGGGGGGTGGGGGTGGTGGGAGACATGGGTGGGGGCCTGGTGGAGGGTGACCCTGCACTGCTGGGGGGTGGGGGTGGTGGGAGACATGGGTGGGGGCCTGCTGGCAGGTGCCCCACAGTGCTGGGGGGTGGGGGGGTGGGAGGCATGGGTGGGGGCCTGGTGGAGGGTGACCCTGCACTGCTGGGGGGTGGGGGTGGTGGGAGACATGGGTGGGGCCTGGTGGAGGGTGACCCTGCACTGCTAGGGGGTGGGGTGGTGGGGAACATGAGTTGGACATGGGTGGGGGCCTGCTGGCAGGTGCCCCACAGTGCTGGGGGGTGGGGGTGGTGGGAGACATGGGTGGGGGCCTGGTGGAGGGTGCCCCTGGTGGCTGGGGGTGCAGGGGGACATGCGTTGGTGGGCAGTAGTGCAAGTTGACATGTGGGTTGGCTGGGGGGCATGGCCATGGTGGATTGGGTGCCTGCAGGACATGTGCAGGGTAGGCCCCTGTGGTGTGAGCCACCTGCAGGGGCTGTGGAGGGTGTAGAGGGAACACCTGGGAGGACCCACACGTGCAATTCACGTGTGGTGCTCCCCGCGCACCCCTGTAATACACGTACCCTGATGGAATCGCATGTGGAACTTCCCGCGCACCCCTGGAATACACGTACTCTGCTGAAATCGCGTGTGGAACTTCCCGCGCCCCCCTGAAATACACGTACCCTGCTGATGTCGCGTGTGAAACTTCCCCCGCACCCCGAAATACACGTACCCTGCTGAAATCGCGTGTGGAACTTCCCGCGCACCCCTGAAATACACGTACCCTGCTGAAATCGCGTGTGGAACTTCCCGCGCACCCCTGAAATACACGTACCCTGCGGAAATCGCGTGTGGAACTTCCCGCGCACCCCTGAAATACGCGTACCCTGCTCGCACGGGGCCAATCGCATGAGGTACTTCCCGCGCACCCCAGTGATACACGTAGCCCGCTTGCCGTGCTGGTACAGGGTTAGCGCAGCCCTTTGCGCTGGATTGGGGATTTTGATGGCTTTTCCCTGTGCGAGAGGCGTTCTTGGGGGCGTAACTGGCGCTGCTGCAGGGTCGCTGCGCCACTGTGCGCCACGGCTGGTTTTGGTGGCTGGAATCCATGAATACGCTGTGCGCGGAAATGGATTTTAGCGCACGCGGCTGGCGCAGGGATTCGCACGCGCACACTGTGCGCCAGCCGCGTGCGCCACTTGTGCGCTGAATTCTATGAATTACCCCCAATATGTTCACTTTTCCCCTGGTGGCAATTCACCCCGAAACCCCCCACCCCTATATGCAATGCAAGGAGATGGAAGTAACACACACAGTCTTCAGGAATACAATCAAATACAATACGGAATTCAGTTCCCCCCCCAGCAAGCTTAGACAACAGGTATGCTTTTTAAAACACGGGCAAGAGTGCTTTGTAATGTGGTGGCAAGGAAGTGAAAAATGCTAAAATTGCTTTTAATTCCCTATCGGAGGTTCCGGGTGAGTGGTAGACACTTTAAATCAGTTCAGGTCAGCCCTAACAATGGTTCAGGGTTGGTTATTAGGTTGCAAACGAATTTTAGCAGTTCAGGCAAAAGCGGCTATCTTTTTACAGATGACGAAATCAGGCCAAATCGCAAATTGCGGTAAAAGTATAAGTAGTAGGAAGTCGGTCCTAGGACAAACGGTTCCAGAGATACGGACGATTTTGTGAAGGTAGTTTTTCGGATTTAAAGTAAACTCAAAATGACAGGTGACAGTTTGCAGCTTTAGAATGACAGATGACAGCTCGCAGCTTTAGAATGACAGATGACAGGATTACTAGGAGGCAGTTCTACTTAGGTTAAAATAGTTTGGATTAGATTATTTTAACTAAGAGATTGGTTCTGCACAGTTCTGGCGGATACTCACTCCTAATTTTGAAATGAATGGTCCTCGTCACGGATCTGGTCAACACGTCCAGCGGCGGTTCTCTCTGCTCGGCGGGTCAATCAGGCACCGGTTCTGTTCACAGCGGTCTGGGTCTGGTCTGCGGTTCCGGCAAAAGCTCTTGGCAAAGAATTCAAACAGCTTGCCCGGCTATTGAATAGTTTAGTTAGGTTCGCTGGATTCTGAAGGCCTGCTGAGAATACTTTTGCTTGCAGTGGGCCTTCTAGGTTCACAGTTCTGTAGTCTATGGGTCCCTGGTTCTGGTCTCTGTCTGGATGGGATGTCGGCTGTCAAAATGCTCCGCAGAAATGGAAAATGAATGTCTCTACCTGTCCCAGCAGTCTCTTTTTATGTGTTTTGGAAGTGGGTGTGTGTGGCATAACTGAGCCTTCCCCTCTCTTGATTTGATAGGTCAATAGATTCTTTGGTCCCTGATTTGGGAAGGGATAGTGTGTCAGAGTGATGTCATTTTTATGACCTACAGAAATGACACTCCCCTGGTCAATGTGCACACAAATCTATTTCTGATCCAAATATATATTTCCCAGGTACACAAGTGGTTGACATTACATGTACATATTACACCTTGCTTAAGGTAGTCTCTGTTCCAACTCTGGCGTTCCTAGGAGCTTGCACTCAAAAATGGCAACTTATTTTCGATTTTAGTGGGTTTTGCAATATGGGATTTTCATCAAAAATTATACAAAGTTACATTTCCCTTCCACATATATCCCAGTAACTTTCCATGTCTCTAGCTTAAATACAGTGTCTACAATATTCATAATTAGCGGGGTTTTGCCCCAGAACATTGTACAAATTGGAGTTTGGACTCAAATCGTTATGGCATTTTGCATACTAAGACTCTCAAAGTTGTACATTCCTGTCATTTGGTTACAATAAGTTATCACGGTTTCTATAAAATATATATTTGTTGCAATTCAACTCCCCAAAGTGTTTGGGTCCGCCTCCAGAAGTCTGGGCGGGTCAGTGATCACATGTCTCTCCTTGCTGGCAGAGGGCTGTTGACAGGAAACACTCAAAATTAACATACCCCATTCAACTGAAAGGGGCTATTGTCTCTCTCCTCCAGGCTGAAGGGTAGACCCCTCCCTCTCACTCAGAAGGGCCATGTGATATCCTGCCTCCTGTTGTGAGTCTCTGGGGTGTTAAGAGTTCTCAGCCTCTTGGCCTCTTGGCCTCTGGGAACAGCAGGTGGCAAAGATTGTTTAATTAACCCACAGGCTTTGAAGTCCAGTTGACTCAGGTCCCTTTGTCAGCCAGTTCTCCTGTTAGAGTTTAGACCGCTAGCGCCGCCTTGTGGAATTTGTCGGTACTGCATCCATTTTTGAGTTGTCTTGAATTCGACAGGAGATTTTTGCTATTATTTTGATAGCCATCCTTACATTAGAGTGGTTATGTGGAACCCCCCCACAAGAAGGTTGAATCTTTAGAGTGGTCTTGTGCCCATGATTTCAGCAACTTTTTGACATCAGTAAAACAGATTTTTGAACAAAGGTCTCCGGTATTAGCTATCTTGCAACGTTTGAACTTGACATTTGGAGCTTGCCCTCAAAGAAACAGAGGTGATTTAAAAGCGCTTTTGCTTTGACAGGTGTTGCTATTTTTCCTTTGGCACCACCTTTCACCCCTGGTGCTTTTGGTATGCGCACAACTGTGCGGTTCTCCTGGACTCTGGGATGGAATGATGGGCGGCGACAGCTCATCCCCACATCTACCCAGTCTATTGATTCAGCATGGGTCAAAACCCTTCACACCTTATACCCCTCTTCATCATCACAGTCTCCAATTAACTACACCTCACTCTATCTCATCGCAATACACAACTACCATCACCTCTCTCTTTCTCATCAGTCCCACACTACTACCAGCTCACTCTTACTTGTCACAGTACCCCACTATCACCATGTGACTTTTCCTGATCACAGTAACCCACTACCACCAATTCACTCTCCATCTTCATAGCCCCCAACTACCACCACTTCAATCATAATCATCACAGTACACCACTACCAACAACTCTGTCTTCCTCATCACAGACCCCCACTATGACCATCTCACTATTCCTCATCACAGTCCTTCACTACCAGAAACTCACTATTCCTTGTCACACTCCCCCACTACCACCAACTCAGTCGCCGCTTCATAGCCCTTCACTACCAACACATGGCATTTCCTTGTCACAGTCCCACACTAGCTCCACCTAACTCTTCCTCCTCACAGTCACCTGATACCACAATCTCACTCTTCTTCACAACAGTCCTCCACTGACACCACATCACTCTTTCTCTTTGCAGTACCCCACTACCAACAATTCCCTCTTCCTTGTGAAAGTACATCTCTACAACCAACTCACTCTTCCTCTTCACAGTCTCCATAACTCAACCTCACTACTCTTCGTCACAGTCCAGCACTAACTCCACCTCACTCTTCCGCATCACAGTCCACCATTACTTCCATCGCCCTCCTCCCTGTTGCAGTCTGCCACTACACAAACCCTGTGTTTCCTCATCACAGTACAACAATAGTAATCACTAACGTTAACCCCACTTCCTCTTCCTCATCCAGTACCCCAACTTCCACCTACCTCTTCCCTGTCACAGTCTCCCACTACAAACATTTCACTTTTCATCGCCACAGTACTCCAATAGTAATCTGTGGCGTTGCCCCCACATCCCTCTTCCTCATCCTATTATCTAATTATTAATTCAGCCTTTACCATAATCTCCCCCTTCCTCATCCCAGTACCCAAGAGTAATCCATGTCATTACCCCTACTCTGTTTTTCTCATCTCAGTACCCAATGGCAATCTTGCCTTTAACCCATATCCCTCTTCTATGCCCCAGTACTCAATAGAATAGTACTCTTACCTTTAACACCAAATGCCTCTTTTTAATCACAGTCCTCCACTGCACCAACTCACTCTTCCTCAAAACTGTCTCAGACTACCCCACATCAATCTTCCTCATCACAGTCCCCCAATATCCTAAATTCAATCTTCTTCATCATTTACCACCACTACCCCACCTCACTCTTCCTAATCACAGTCCCCCTACTCATCCTTCCTGTTCCTCCTTACAGTCCTGTATTATCTCACCTCACTCTTCCTCCTCACAGTCCCCAACTATGCTCACAACCCTCTTCCATGTCCCAATGCCCAATAGTATTTCTAAACTTTATCAAAACATCCCCTTTCCTCCTCACAGCCCCCTATTAACCTAACATCCCTCTTCCTCATCCCAGTACCCACTGGTAATATTACCTTCAACCCCATATCCCTCATCCTCATCCAGTACCCAATAGTACTCTTACATTTACCCCACATGCCTCTATCTCGTCACAGTCCCCCACTACTCCACCTCATTCTTCCTTCTTGTAGACCTGCACTACCCCACCTCACTCTTCCTTTTCACAGTTCCCCACTTCCTTAACATCCTCTTCCTCCTCACAGTCCCCCACTTCCCTCACCTCACCTTTCCTTGTCACATTCCCCCACTACTCCTACATCACTGTTCCTTATCACAGTCCCCCACTACTTCGACATCTGTCTTTCCAGTCAGTCCCCCAATAACACAACTCACTCTTCTCATAACAGTCTCCCACTACATGCACCTCACTCTTCCTCATCACAGTACACCAATGGTAATCACTTCCATTACCCCCAAATTTCTCTTCTTCATCCTAGTACCTAATTATTATTCCTCCTTTACCATTACCTGTTTCTTCCTCATCCCAGTACCCAATAGAAATCTATGTAATTACCCCCACATACCTCTTACTCAGTACCCAATGGTAACCTTACCATGAATCCACATCCCTTTTAAATGCCCCAGTACCTATTCGTTATTTTCCTGGTCACAGTCCCCCACTACCTCACATCACTCTTCCTCATCATTGTCCGCTACTACCCCACCTAACTCTTACCTCATCACAGTCCACACTACTTTTCACCTCCCTCTTCCCCTTCACAGTCTGCCACTACACTATACCTTTACAATCACCTCCCTCTACCTCATCGCTGTACCCAGTAGTAATCCATGTCATTATCCTTGCATCCCTTTCCTGGTCCCAGTGGTCAAAGGTGATATTAACATTTCATCCTCATCCCAGTATGCAACAGTAATCTTACCTTAAACCCACATTCCTCGTACATGCTCTGAAACCCAATAGTACTCTTACCTCTACCCTGAAAATGTCTTTTCCTCATCTCAGTCCAACAGTACCCCACCTCATTCTTCCTCCTCACAGTCCCCCACTACTCCACCTCACTCTTCCTCATTACAGTCTCCCACTAAACACACCCCACACTTCCACTACCCAGTAACCCAGGAGTAATCACTGGCATTACCCCCACATCTGTCTTCCTTGTCCCAATGCCTAGTCATTAATCCTACTACTTCTTCCTCATCACAGTACCCTAATAGTAATAGATATCATTACCCCCTACATCCCTCTTCCTCATTCAGTACCCAAAAGTGCTATTACATGTACCCCCACATGCCTCTATCTGGTCACAGCACCCACTACCGACTCCCCTTACCAAACTCTGCCGGGTCACAGTCCCCAACAATCCTACCTCATTGTTCCTCATCACAGTCCCCGACTACCCTCACTTTACTGTTCCTCATCACAGTCCCCCACTACTTCACCTGCCGCTTTCTGGTCAGTCGCCCAATAACCCAACTCACTCTTTCTCATCACAGTCTCCCACTACACACACCCCACTCTTCCTCATCACAGTACCCCAATGTAAATCACTTGCATTTTTATCCTGTCATTACCATTACCTTCCTCTTCCTCACATCAGTACCCAATAGTAATCCATGTAATTACCCCTACATCCCTCTTCCTCATCCTAGTACCTGATGGTAGCCTTACCTTTAATCCACACCCCTTTTAAATGTCCCAGTACCCAATAGTTCTGTTAAATGTACCCCAAAACTGTCCCCTACTATCCCACCTCACTCTTCCTCAACACAGCCCCCCCACTGCCACACCTCACATTTCCTCATCACAGTCGACCCACTACCTCAACTCACTCTTCCTCATCACATTCCATTACTACCCCACCTCACTCTTCCGCCTCATAGTCCCCCACATCTCCTTTTTTACCTCACGGTCCCCTATTAATCCAACCACACTCACCCATGTCACTGTCGCCCACTATGAGTTATATCGTAGAAAGTGTGGAGGGGCACTACTGGTGTTTAAAACAATTCCTCTAATTTCATATAGCCTATTTTCTGTAACATTCAAGTCTTAATGACAAGTATATCAATCATGTAGGTAAGTTCTTCAGGTGCAAGAAGGTACACAGTCTCTAGGCCGTAAGATACTAAATACATCAGAATACACAAAAGGCCTGATGTTGCCAATAGGGAACCTTCCTGCACTCCTAAAGGGGGATATGCCATGTTGAACGGTAAATTCAGATAATAGTAAAGATTGTTCATAAAAATTCTTGCAAAACAAAGCAATCCAAGCTTTTCTAAGAAGAGAAATGCAAATATTACAATAGTGTATACATTGATATATCTTCAATTTTAATTGAGCTGGGGCAAAAAACAGTGTTGTCCAATAGTTTTCTTCAAAGACATTATTACAACATACATTCAAATTAAAGATTCCAAAAACCACTGTGTTTTTCTAACAAAGAAAATACTATTAACAGAAATAGTGTTTTCTTTGTTAGAAAAACATGGTGGTTTTTGTTTATACTGTCTCCCCCTATGCCCACCTCCCTCTTCCTCTTCACAGTACCCAACTACTCCAATCTCACTCTTCCTCATCACAGACCACCACTACTCACACCCCCCTCTTCCTCATCACTGTCCTCCACTACCCCATCCCTCTTCCCTGGCCCAGTGCCTAATTATTAATTCTACCTTTACAATCACCTCCCCTTCCCCATCTCAGGACCCAGTAGTAATCCATGTCATTGCACCCGCATCCCTCTTCCTTGTCCCAGTACTCAATGGTAATATTAACATTACACCCAAGTCCCTCTTATTTATCTTAGTACCCAATGGTTATCTCACCTTTAACCCATATTCCTTGTACAAGTTCTGGAACCAAATCATACTCTTACATTTCTCATCTTAGTCCCGCATTACCCCATCACACTCTTCCTCATCACAGTCCCCCACTCCCCCACCTCACTCGTTCTTGTCACAGTCCCTCACTACACTCACATCACTCTTCCTTGTCAAAGACTGCCACTAACCCACCTATGACATATTCATCACAGTCCACCGCTGCCTCCACATCTCTCTTCCTCCTTACAGTCCCCTTACAGTCCCCTATCAACCCCACTTCACTCTTTCTCATTGCAGTCCCCCACTATGACCACCTCCCTATTCTTCATCACAGTCCCCCACTACTTCCACCTCCCTCTTCCTTGTCACAGTCCCCCACTAACCCATCTCATTCTTCCTTATCACAGTCCTTCATTGCCCCAGCTCACTCTTCCTCATCACAATAACCCTTTACCCCACCTCACCTTTCCTCATAACAGTCCCCAACTATCCCACCACACTTTTTTCATCACAGTCCCTCACTACTTCCCCTTCCCTCTTCAAGAGTTGTGATGCATGTCCATCATTGTTATGAAGTTTAGAAACAGGTTTATGATTTGCACAGTTCATAAAATACACCATTTACATATGATGTCAGTTTTCAGGGGTTGTAATGAATGTGCATCTTTCATATGAACTTTACAAAGAGATTTATTAGTCTAACAGTTTGTAGATTATGAAATGTACATCTCTTGAAACAACTACGAATTGTAAAAGTCATATTCCCCTCTTCTACATATTGATAACTCACATGTAATGTGAGCTTTTATATGTATAGGAGTCACACAATGCATGAGCAGAATAAATATACATGTTATATACAAATACTATACTTATGTGTGGGAGATGACAATTTCATCGTGTAATAATGGTACATCTGTAAACTCTTGCTGCTTATTAACATAGGCTTTATTTTAATTTACATTAAGCTAACAAGCAAGGGAACCACTGGGTCCCATCACCCAGGCATAACTGACATAAGGTAGAACACTCACACAGCATTCACACATCAACATTCCACATGACATCACAGGGTCTCTCTTTCACAGGCAAGCACTTCACAACACATCTCCTTCCTTTCCAATGACGCACATCCACTTGACATTCACCAACAAGCACTTCACAACACATTTCCTTCCTTTCCCACATTCACCGACAAATACTTCACAACACAACTCCTTCCTTACACCCATGCACAAACACACACATCATCCACACAACATTCATTTTTGACTGGCAGGTTGGTCATACACAAGATGCAACCAAACACTGACGTGGAAAGCAGAATTTGTTCAAGCCTCCATGACAGACAACATCCATATCATACATAAAATACATCTGTTTATTGAGAGATGCCGCTCAAAACATTTCTGGGACACAATCCCTACTCTTCTGATGTGGGAAGTTATCACTAACACAAATAGGACGCTATCCCAATCCACTTCTATTGCGGGACACTATCCCTACACATCACGGGACGCTATCCCTAATTTAATACGGGATGCTATCCCTACTTTACTACAGGATGCTATCCCTACTTCACACGGGATACTATCCCTACTTCACACGGGACGCTATTCCTACTTCACACGGGACGCTATCCCTACTTCACACGGGACGCTATCCCTACTTTATTACAGGATGGTATCCCTACTTCACACGGGATGCTATCCCTACTTTACTACGGGACACTATCCCTACTTCACACAGGACGCTATCCCTACTTCACACTGGACGTTATTCCTACTTCACACAGGACGCTATCCCTACTTCACACAGGACGCTATTCCTACTTCACACAGGACGCTATCCCTACTTCACATGGGACGCTATTCCTACTTCATATAGGATGCTATCCCTACTTCACACGGGATGCTATCCCTACTTTATTACAGGACAGTATCCCTACTTCACACGGGACGCTATCCCTACTTTACTATGGGACACTATCCCTACTTCCCACGGGATGCTATCCTTACTTTACTACAGGACGCTATCCCCACTTTACTGAGGGATGCTATCCCGACTTCAAACGCGGGGCGATATCCCTCCTTCATGCGGGACGCTATCCCTACTTCGCACGAGACGCTATCCCTACTTTACTACAGGACACTATCCCCACTTTACTGAGGGACGCTATCCCTACTTCAAATGCGGGACGCTATCCCTACTTCAACTTCAAACTTACTTCACTTTGGGATTGCTACCTTCCTCTCTTGAAGGCGCTACCTTCTTTTATTTAAGGACTTCAATACTTCGATTCTTGCATACTTCAACAATGGCAACTTATTATACTTCCCATACTACTTAAACACTTTGTAACCTTAAATACACTTCCACACTTCTTAAACTTAATGTAACTTTTAGCATTTTCTACATTACTTCAACTTTATGATTGCCTTCCTACAAGTACATGGCCATTTGGTGACCTTATGCTTTACTCTACACCTACAGGTCCATATTGTTTCTTGCAGTGTATCCTAAAAATCCTCAAAAGATTATTCAAGCACACACATATGCTCTCGCTTCATGCCATCTCTCATATTCTATTGGAAACTGGATATAGATCTCATCAGATTAAGCTCAGTGTCCATAATAGTCCTTATTTAACTGCAAAGCCTCAAAACGTTATGCTGTTTCTATTACACTACACCTATACTTCATCAATTAGGTTATCTATAATATCATAACACCTCAACCATACTAGACCATGTTGCTCTCAAAATGGGACAGTTCTTCTCAGCCTTATCACATCCATAGCTAGATATACCTCAGCTCTTCACCAAATCTACTTTCCTATTTCAAATAACTTACAGTGCACTTACAACACAGAACATCAGGACTCATAAAGGATACATAGCACTCTAGTCATCTTCTTCTCCGTGCCTGCCTCAGTTACCGCTGCATTTCTTGTCCGGACCCTGAGCCATAACATGATCGTATGGCGAAACACCCTTATGCCGTCACTATTCAGGACCTGGTCACTTTGAAAATACATTATGATCTGTCCCACGTTGTCGTCTTCACCATGCTGGGATGCCGGCACAATTCGGGACCTGATACACTGTGAAAAACACACTACCATCTTTCCCCATTGTTGCTCTTCTGACATGCCCACCAGAAATTCAAAGTTCTTTGTGAAAACGCTTCCTGACACAAACTTGTCCATCTGTTTAAGATGCACAGTTTTTATTCAATTCACGCGTAGCATCCCTGCAACGGTCACTCTGTTGCTTCCTTGCCACGCTGAGGTCACACTGAGGCACGCCATACAGTGCCTTCCTCTAACTTCTATATGCGGCACTTGGAACCTCACAACAGCCAGGTCTCTCGAACGCAGCTGACAATAGGCATGCCATCGCCGACCCCCACAGCACCTTCACCGACGTCATCACTTGAGGTTCCAACACGGAGCTGACCACATCCCCGGGCAGCAACCGTCGCCCTTTCGCTTACCCAGTATCTGAATACTTATAGTGAGCAAACACAGAGGCACAGAGTTGCAGCGCTCTGCACTGTAACACGTTCCTCACACTTGAAACTTCTTACTTCTTTGCCGCCACAGTCATTAGCATGGTGTCACAACAGAGCTTGGTGTAGCAATACACCAACGCTTCTCTTATTAAGCCAGCTCCCACCTTCATTGCTATGCTATATCAACATCTGTTAGCCCTTACTTCTCTCTTCACCCATCCCGGGGCTGCGCTGAGTAGACTCGCTTCCCCTTACACTTTCCCCCCGGAACAAACTTCTGCCTTTGGGGTCTGCTTCCCCTTAGAGGCTGTCCGCTTCACTTTGTGGCTTTTCTCCAGCACCCCGTTTCTACCTCTAGGGGCCTGCGTATTTTGGGCTTACTTCACTTTCCTTTCACTCACAGATCACAGCCTTTTCCCAAATCTCTGTGCAGGAACTACCCCCTTCTTCTTCCCTGGGTGATGGGACTTACTTCAGGGGGGCAGTGGTTCCTTATCTTCTCTTTCTGCTACCCCCCTCAGCAGTTTCTTCTTCTTTCCACTTGTAGGTTCTTAGTTCCTCGTCGCCAGTGTAATAATGGTACATCTGTACACTCTTGTAGCTTATTAACATAGGCTTTATTGTAAGTTACATTAAGCTAACAAGCAAGGGAACCACTGGGTCCCATCACCCAGGCATAACTGACATAAGGTAGAACACTCACACAGCATTCACACATCAGCATTCCACATGACATCACTGGGTCTCTCTTTCACAGGCAAGCACTTCACAACACATCCATGTACACTATATGCATCTAAAAATTCACATAAAGGTCAGGACTGAGTTTAATGTCAGTTTTCAGGATATGTGAATTGCGCACATGTATGAACTGTAACAAAAATGTATGTATCCTGCCATTTTGAATCTCACAAGAAAGTCAAACCTGACTCCAATAAAGGTGTTCATATTTACAGGAGGCATATAGGACATGTGCATTTTACATCTTTATAATAAATACTTATTTGCTACTTATGTGCCATACGCTCACATGCCACACACCACACAGTCTAAGGCTCCTTGGTTCCCCTCCCCACAACCATGCGTGAGGCAAAAAACCTTGGGATCATCTTTGACACCTCTCTATCCTTCCCTCCACTCATCACAGATCTTGCCAAGGAGTCCAATTTTCAGCTCCATCTCCTCAGGGGCATTCTACCTTTTTTTTTTTTATAGTTACAAAGTAACTTTTACAAAAAATCTTTAGGTTCCAACTAAAACAATACCGGCCTAAGCTTGGTATAGACATTCATTACATTTTAGACATGACATACAAAGACAGTATTGACATTATTTTCCCACCTTTGCTTAATAACAGTGTGTCAACATAATTAAAATATAAAAATGATGCAATTCTTCATCATAATAAAACCATTTTAGAAGTATAAAAGATACTTATATTTCCTATGAATAATGATATTTATCTGCCCTTCATCTCGGCTCATTTTTTTCAAATTATTCCCCCAGACCTAGATTTCCCAGAGGATTAGTGCAAGAATATATCATGTTGAAGTGCCAAATGGTTTCGTGATATTACTCACGTTACAACACACTTTCAGGAACCTAACCACCGCAATCTGTAGCGTCACTCTTTCCCCATGTAATATGTCACACCACAGTAGCTCCAAATCAACTCGCTCAGTATTGGGCACAAACTTACTAAAATACCCAATACGCTCTTCTCTGAGCCCATCACAAGTCGTCAGCCAGTGGCACAGTGATTCCACCTTGTCCTTTTGTTTACAAAACTTACAAAAGGAAAAACCTTTATGATTGCTGTGCCTGATGTCCATGATTTCTCCTGTTTCTAAGGCATTAAATCTAAACCTCATAAAGGCTTGCCTCCAATCTCTGTTCGGAAATTTTAATAGGTATGGATCAGGTTCGCCCATCTTTTTATGGACATTTATGATTTGAGGATAGAGCTTGGTTTTCTGAATCTCTTCGACGGTAATATTCCAATCTGCATGTGCAAGTAGTAAATTTACTTTCATTGGATTACTGATTAGGAGGTCTCTTGAGACTCCCAGGTTGTCAAGTATGTTGTTGACTTCCTCCATCAATTCGTTCAAATAGATTGAGGAGGGAGCGCCTTTCTTGATGTTCCTTCCCAAGATATAATAAAGTGTACATTCATGGCTCGTCATCAGTTTCCGATATAAACATAATCTTCTCCATTCAAGAATACTCCTCAAGGAGTGAAGACCTAACTCATACCTGATTGCCCCGATAGGGATACATTTGGGAAGGCAACTTACCATGGATCTAACCAGTTTAGATTCATATTTCCCAACCTCGTTTCTACACCAGGACGGTACCAACTCCAGTCCATAACACAACTGTGCTACGATTTTGCTGTTATATAACCGAATGATAGGTAGGAGGGAAAACTTGCCATATTTCAAATCAATTTTACGGATTCGAACAATCATATTTCTAGTCTTCGTTTCCAGGTACTCTCTTAGGTTTGCTTTTTTTTTGTTTCCAAATATGGGATAACCAAGATACTTGAGAGAGGAACACCTTAAGAGTTTTTCGCGGTTTAGAAACCAAGAGGGGTATTTGGAATTCTTCTTACTCGACAAGCATATTATTACCGTCTTAGTGAGATTCATTTTTAAGGCATTTTGGTGGATATATTTGCTAAAGGCTGATAAAAGTCGCTGTAGACCAATCGGGGTGTGATCAAATAGGGTAACGTCGTCGGCATAAGCTGTCCACATTAGCTTACACCCTTCTATTTTGGGTGAAAAGACATTTAGATTTACAAAGTTGTTGCCTAGATCTGAAAAGTATAGATTGAAAAGGGTAGGGGCATATATGCACCCTTGCCTAAGGCCATTTGTAACCTGAATCTCCTGGGTTAGGGTTCCCTCGGCACTAAGTCTTACTTTCAATCTGGAGTTTACATGCATGTAATAGAGAATCGATAGCAACTGAGGCATCATTCCCAAAAG
Organism: Ambystoma mexicanum; assembly: GCF_040938575.1. Classification (NCBI taxonomy): domain Eukaryota; kingdom Metazoa; phylum Chordata; class Amphibia; order Caudata; family Ambystomatidae; genus Ambystoma; species Ambystoma mexicanum. Next base: position 1,075,962,422 of record NC_090935.1, on the reverse strand, counting down.
GTCCAGTTTAGCCCACAAAATTGACCTGTCTACAAGGTCAAATGCGGTAGTCAGGTCAATAGATGCGACATAAACTGGACTGTTGCCAGGAGTCCATGCAGTATTTTGTAGAATGTTAATTATTAGGCCTCCTGCATCAGTGCCTACATTCTTCCTGAATCCGAATTGATACGGTGATAAAATTTTAAATTTGTCAATCCATGTCTGGATATGTTCCAGGACAATTCCTGCAAAGATTTTCGAGTCGACATCTAAAAGGGCTATAGGCCTATAGCTACCCGGTACAGTCCTGTACCCTTTTTTATATATGGGAATAATGTAAGACATTTTCCAACTGGATGGCAGATTCCTCGTGCGAATAACGTCTTTGTATAACAGAAATAACATTTTAGCCCATAGTCTGGGGTTGTCTTTCATGACATTGTTACTAAGCCTATTCGGCCCCATCGCCCTAGAGGATGCGCATCTGGTGATTCTATTTTCAACATCATTAACCCCAAATGTGATGTTCCATGGGGTATTTGCAATGTAAGACGGGGGATTCCAGGTTCCGGTTGGGGTGGAGTATAATACTCCAAAATGTCCTACCCATTTCTCTTCACTTACGCAAGTTGTTAAGGCTTTACTCTGTGAATACCCGGTCTTATTAATTAAAGTCCAGAACCTGCGGGAATTCACTTCCCTGAGAGATGACAACATATCTGTAGCGTCCTCCTGATATAATTGAGCTCTTAAGCATTTGGCTTTTGTTTTCCATTTATTTTTTGCACGATTTAAGTCCCTCCAGTCTATATTCGCTAGGCCTTGTTTGTGGGCACTTAGTATGCCTCGTATTTAGCGATTTCGTTTTTTTTAAGGCGTTGCATCTCTTCAGAAAATGCATGTTTATGGGGCTCTTGTCTCCTCAGAACTATTTTATTATTTTTTTTCTTTAATTTTGAGTGAATTGCAGAAGAGACGTACCCCGAGAAAGAGTTGTGGGTATACAATGATTTTTTGTGCCCGAAAGTAGAGCAATCAAAATCCTCCTGAATATATCTATTTATTTTGGCTATATTAGCCTTGTGCCACACAACTCTATTATGTTGGGCGTTAGGGAGTACCTGAACATCGTAAACAGGGTCCTTACCCACGCTTTCCATCATTGCCATTGTAACAGTCAACATCTTGTGATCACTTTCCATGGAATCAATCAGGGTGAATCCCTCGATAAGAGCAAAGGTTTTTGTACAGACGAAAATATAGTCTATAGTGGAGCTCCACTTCCCACTTGACCATGTAGTAGTGTCTCCCAATCCCTCCATCAAATCATTTGCACATCTCATCCCCCAACCTCCGAGAAACTGTGCCCATAGGTTCCCTTGCACAGATTTTCTCGAAACCCACCCTTTATTTTTACACATACTCCCCAGGTCACTACCACCTTCCTCTTCAATACAAATTTCTGAATTGAAATCTCCGCATAGGATGTAGTATAAATCACTATCCACTTCAAGGCATTCATCAATAATAGAGCCAATCGAGTCAATAGCAGATTTTAGGTCCCTTCCTGGTTGCCAATATATATTGATGATTAGTAGGTGCTTCCCTGCACCCTTCCCGTCCACCTTTACAAGGACCCCTATACAGCCACTATTTATCCGAAAATTCTTAATAATATCAAGATTAATGATGTTCTTGATGGCAATTAATAGGCCCCCCACGGGTCTACCCAATGGTTGTTTAATGGCTGGTTCTTGGAAAATAGTATATCCGTCTAGTGATATGTTGTTTACTGCCCATGTTTCCTGGATAGCTAATATGGAGTAATTATGCAGGTCCATACAGACCTTACCCGAATATAGTAGCGGACGGGATCCTCGAGAATTCCATGACAGCACGTCCAACCTAGTAGTGCTTTAGTTGGAATTTTTCAATACCTGTATCTTCCCCAGAGCTTCCTTTAGGGACTCTGCCAACATTTTGAGTTCTGCCACATTGTTTAGAACTTTCCCCGGAAAGGTGTTACCCTCATCTGTGTTATTCTCATATGGCCTTAAGGGATGACCCAGTTTTTCCCGGGCTACCTCGGATTCTGTACCTTTACTGAAATCAACTATATCATACCCAAATCGTTGTAGGGCTGCCCCTTCTACCAAAACAAGTTCATAGGTTACCCTTGAATGAAATACAATCCTCACACAATCGTATCTTGTAGGGTGCATAAAATCTATAGGCTTGATGTCCCCTGAAGTTATTAAAGAGAGACGTGGAATTTTGTTAAACAAGGAGAGAATTCTCCCTCGGTGTAGAGATGGCGGCCCCCCAACTGTAAGTACAAAGTTCAGCATCACGCTAGGATCTTCAATGAACTTTGGTTCCCTCCAGTCTCTATTGTTTTCGAACCCTACCTCTTGAGACATAATGTTAGGTTCTTCCCACTTCATTTGTCTACCATGTCCCCCCCTACTCCCTACCCCCCCTCGAATCAGAGGCGGGTTGTCGGGCTCATTATTGGAGTCTTTTGCTCTTTCCCTGTCTTTATCCTGATTCCACAAGTCACATTTTTCTCTGATTCTGTCCTCAAAGTCCTTATCTCCAAAACCAAAGGTACCTCCCCCCTCACCATTCTTGTCCTGCTTAGGCGCAGACACCGGAGTCCTTTCTGGCTTCACTTCCTGTTTTGTTGCTGTATCAGATACCGTTTCCATTTCCCCAGATGTTTCTTCCTGGGAGATTTGAGGTTTAATTACTTCTCTATCCATAACAGGATTATCTGTTATTATCAGCTGTGGCAACATGCTCGAAAGAGAAGTACCATGATTAGATGTATGCTGGAGAAGTTTGACAAGAGCTTCCTGCACCAAGTTTTTTATATCCTCACTAGGGGTCAGGGGATGCACCTTTACATTTATCTCTCTCCCATCAGTTGCACTTACATCTTCACTCCCCTCTTTCATATCCAAGGTACATGGAGTCTCTATCTCCGTAACCAAAGCCATTTTTACACTTTCCCCTTTATCCGTTGTTTCATTTACACACGGGGTCCTATCTTTAATTTTGGTATTAAAGAATTGTTGAATACTTCGCTTGTCTTTACTTGTTTCCGTTTTATTCGAATTTGCTGTTGTTATTATTTCGTTCTTATTCTTTTTGGAAACATCACTTTTTTGGATTTTTTTGCGGATTTGGTAGTTTTCCCTTTATGATTCATAGCTTCTGATAGGGTGTTTGTAGCTTCCCCAAACTCAGGCCTCAAAGAGTCTACCATAATTGATTTCAAATGGTTTCCCTCCCTCCCGATCGGCGGGGTCCCTAAGACTACCTTTACTTCGAGGGCCATCTTGCTTTCTTCATTTAGTTGGGCAAAGTCGAGGATTCCCTCTTCCCCCGAGAGGGCACAGATGTCTTTGATGTTAGAGGTGGAATTTTTTATTTTTGTAGCCGGTTGGTTTTGAGTTTTCTTAGTTTGCATTTCTTTCATTGCTCCCTCGCTCTTTGCCCTTCTTTTGAGTGCCCTTACTCTCATTTTCTTCTCTCTACGAGATATAACATGCACATATGGGTAGTCTATCTCCTGATTTGGTTCTTTATTCTGGGCCTCCTCCTTCTCCATTACATTCAGTAATGTGGAGGGGCTATCAGATTTATTCCCGGGGCTTGAATCAGGAGTATTTGTAGCTGTGTTTCCATTAGATTGCGGTGAACAGGCCCTAGAGGCTTCGACCAATTTAATTTTTTCTGAATTGATTAATATGAGTCTTAACAATTCCTGTGTTTCACCCCCCTTATTTGCCAACCATGGGTAGCTATCCCTAGAGTCAGGGATAGTTTTAATTCGATCTAAGTTCTCCTTGGGCGCTTTACAGTTTAGCCAGGGGTTTAGGGAATATCTCATTTTCATATTCCCACCATTTGTTACCATCTCCTCTGTTTGAGACCCTACTTTATTTTTCGACATTTGGACTATTGGGTGTTGTGGGGTAGGGTAGATACTTTGGGCATGTACAAATCCTTCCAGTCTACTAAGTTTCCCAGAACACTCAGACAACATATGTCTCAGTTCTTGTATGTCATCATGGGTTCTTTCATGCCCTTTATCCAGGAGGTTCAAAATCCTTGTAAGGACAGGAAAGGATTCCATTTGTGATTCATACTCCTCCGCCAAAAGTTCCTTTTCCATCTCGTTTGGGGACGATTCCCTAAAATCATGTTTTTGGGGGAGAGCGGATGTGGTGGGGCTTGAGCATGCATGGGAGCCTGGGTTGGTCACCCCTATGTTAGTGGGACTAAACGTGCAGCTTTCTCCTTTCAATGAATGCTCATCTGAGCACGTTTCCTCCTCTGGGCTACCCATCTGTGGTTTGTGAAGATGTACGTTGTCAAGCCCTGCCCCCCTTGTTCTTACCGGTGTTGAGGGGGCAATTGAAAGTCTTACCCTTCTATCCAGTTCAGCTGAAATCACTGGAGCAAGGAGTGATGTATCCTTGTGTGGTATACCTGGTGGGGAGTTGTCCAGATTTAACACAGAAGGTTTTACCGGGGGGTCAAGGCCATACATATACTTAATAGCCTCAGGTTTGGCTTGGCTAATCGCTTCTTCCCTATAAACTCTTGGAGGGGTTCCCCCCGGATTTGGAAGCGGGGGGAACTCGATGTTGCTCAGCTCCCACTTTGCAGCCGCCTCATCTCTCAATTTTTCTTTTAGTTCGACGGTACTCATTGTCCCGTCAAATAATACAGTTATCGAGGGATTAGGGGTATGTGGTTGGTTTGGGAATACAAAGGTTCCACAGGCAATAGGGGTGGGTTTTTCCCCTTGTTTATTGTTTTTTCTTTTATTAAGTCCCCACCCGGCATAGGAATTGTCCCACTTCGTAGGATTCCTACCATGCTCTGCTGTGTGAAATACAGAACAGCCTTGGGAGTAGCACTTGCTACCACTAACTATTTATAGTATTGTTCCTTTCCCCTTATAATTCACAACAGGTTTCCAACATAAACATCAACACATACGTGCGTTTCTAACATCCCAATTACATATAATGTAGCTTTAACAATATGAAAAAATAGAACGCCCCTACTGATGACTGTATAGCACCACAGCCGAGTGAGCGTATGACCGGACAGTAAGTCCAAATTAAGTTGGTTCCAAACTACTCAGAACTACAATTCAATGCATTTACCTATTTACACCCGCCCCAGCGCCCCGCACCGCGAACAGCAAACAGTACTTGCAGTGCTTGATCAGTGCGCGCGCGGGTGCGCTGGTGCCTGTGTTTTTTTGCTCCTCCTCCCAGGGAGAGCACGTGCGGGGGGAGGGCGGAGTCCCCACACTCTGGTCGCCCTTAAACAATTAAAGAAAAAAAATAAATAAATCAGCACAATGCTAATTAAGTTATAGTACAACGTGCGCAATAGGCACAACGTGCACAACGAGCACAACACTTGAGAGCTGCACAACGGGCACAACAATCACCTTCTTTTGTTTCTGCAGGTCAGGCAAGTTGGTGTAACCAAAATAGACGTCCTCTCCTCACACTCAAGACGGCTCGGCAATGGGAGCTTGCAGTCAGTCCACAGTCCAGGTCCAAACTCAGACAATGAGTCTTCCAAAAATGCGGCGGCCCCCAGACGAGAGTGCTTCCCCAGCAAACAGTACTTGCAGTGCTTGATCGGTGAGCACAATTCTTCACAAGCTCAATGTCCCCAGAGGCCTGGTTCTCTCTAGACTTGACTACTGCAATAGCCTCTTCCTCAACTGTCCTCTTTCCACCCTTCGCCCCCTCTATCTAATCCAAAATAGGACTGCAAGACTTATCCTTGGCCACAAGCCAAGAGACCCCATTGCTCCATCCCTAAAATCTATCTCTCCACTGGCTCCCAGTGACTGCAAGAATCCAATTCAAGACCCGCTGCATCATCCACAAGGCTGGCTGGTTCCTGGGCCTCTCTACATCCAGCTTTATCTCCTGAAATGCCTCCCAGCCAGAGCCCTTCGGACTTCTGGCACCAACTCTCTGCAGGTCAAACGTTTCTCCAAGCAGAGAGTGGCAGTTTGATCCCTCTCCATGGCTGGTGCCTCTCTCTGGAGCAGCCTCCCTCCACCCCTCAGACTTGAATCAGATCTTCTTAAGTTCCATACCTTTCTCCTCTTCCTTCCCTCTCCCCCTCCAGTGCTAAACTCTCCATCTGCCACTGGATTGGGGCCTGTTCCCTTTAGAGTCCTACAAGGGCCAGACCACCCCCCCACTAGTCCTCTACATCATACTCTGCCAGCACTTGCCCTTGGGCTCCCTTTCCCGGACTATCCCAATTTAGCCCTCTTGTCCACTGCACTCCTCCTCCCTTCTCCTCCCCTTCTTTCCCCTGGCACTTACCACCTTTGCCCGACCAGCACTTGCACGCCCCCACCCTTGGGGGCACCCCCACTTCTGCGCTTCTCCCTCTACTCCCATCCCACTTGCACTTAGCACCTTGTTCTTGCACATGCATGTTAGGATTGTCACAAGACCAATATAACCGGTTCTTTGTTGTTGTATTCCTGTGATTAACTATGCTCCCCTGCCCCCATTTTGTCTTGTGGTGCCTGGAAACAGCTGTGTATAGGCGCCATACAAATGTCCAATAAATAAAATAAATAAACCAGAGACACTATTACAACACACTCATCTATTACACATGCTACTACAACACACGCTCCTACGACAAGTGCTTCTATGACATGCACTTCTATGACACACTCTACTGTGCCCATACGGTTGTGACACATGTTCTTATGACACATGCTCCTACAAACATGCTCTAATGATATACACTTATACTACACATGCTGCTAAAACACGTTCTACTATGACATGTGCCCTACAACACACAGTCCTATGACACACACTCTTATGGCATGTACTCCTATGACACACAATCCTACGACACACAATCCTACCACACAAACTCCAGGACACATGCTCCTGTGACACATGCTCCAATGATACATACTCTTACAACGCAAAATGTTAAGACACATACTGTTATGACAAATGCTCCACTAACACACATTTCTATGACAAATGCTCCTATGACACACACTACTACAACAAACACAACACACACCACTATGAAACGTACATCTTCAACATATGCTCCAACAATACACACTCTTACTACACAGGCTTCTATGGCACATGCTTCTGAAACATACACTCCTACGACAGGTCCTCTTACGACACACACTGCAATGATACACATTGTTATGACACACACTCTTACGGCATCCTCTCTTATAGCACACACTCCCCTATGATCCACATTCCTACAAAACACGCTCCTGCGACACATGACACACCATATTACCACACACGCTCTTACAACAGATAGTTACAACACAATTGTGCACATGTGCTGTTATGCTATTATGGCACACATTCAAAATCAATTTGCAGCTTACATACAAAATATACATTACTGTGCTGAGAATCAATGTACAGCTTCCATACAAAATTAACATGTACATGTAGAATATGTACATTATGCATGCGCTTAACCAATGAACGCTTTCTTTACAAAATGGATATGTACATGTAGAATATCATCATCATAAAAGTGTATTGCAGATGGTTACAACTAACATACTCTGAAGGTAATGAATGGGGATCTCCATCAGGTTACCCATCCGATTAGTGTGGTATCAAACCACGCGGGTAATCGCTTAATCTGGAAGGGGTTCATAGTAGATAAATTCTATATGCTTCTGAGTATACAATTTAATATTCTGCAGTGGCGTGGAGGATTTCTCACTCAGCAATATCATGGGAAGTTGTAGTAGATGTACACAACTTTGATATGTCCATGGGAATTAGGGTTTGTCCACTGATATGCCTTTGATAGGGAGATAAAGGAAAACATGATAGAGTTAAGAAAGGGGATGAGAAGATTACAGGCGAAAGGCCCAGGAAATTACAAGGTGCTGCGTAAGGAACTAGTCCAGCAGTATAAAGGCTGGCTGAGCAAAGAAATAGGATGGTAATGCAGCAGAATGTGGAAAAGATGTTGAGCATTTTAAAGAACCGGGACTCAGGGCTGTTCTGGGAGGTGTTAAGAACATTTTTCAACTGTCAATTCCTAATTCAGGCAAATCCTATTTCAGAAAAGACATGGTTGGCTTTTTATAGTGAAGTCTATTTTGATATTAGCCTGTATCATTGGGCACGGGGGTACCACAGTCTCTTAATTTTGACCTGGAGGACATCTTAATGATTATAATTATAATGTATTATTATGTTTATAGCTCAATGAGCTCTATCATAATATATATATATATATATATATATATATATATATATATATATATATATATATATATATATATACACAATGTAATACATAAGAATAGAAATACAGATACAAATTACATTAAAACAGAATTACAAAGATATATACTGATCACAATTCATTTCAATTCACAATTACATAAATAACACACATACATCACCATTTCATTCCTACCTATATTGCACAAATTAGTAAAACAAAACAGGGAACTTCAGACCTTGTTTATTCGAATTAGACATATGCCCCAACCTTTCCCTGCTTGAGTAGTTCATTCCAAATATTAAACAGAGTGATGTGCATAGATTTATGGCCAGAATTCAGAAAGTAACACCAAAATGACTCGTTCTTAATACTGTTGAGAACAGAGACATAGGGGCCAAGGCTATTCATGTACAAAGGGCCATGATCCCAGCCCTCCTTCAATACATGCTTGGCAGTCTCTGATTAACCTACTAGCCCATAGGAGCGGCATCCCCTCACCTCTTTTGGAATTCCCTGTTCTAGGCCAAACGAGACTAGCACTGGCAGTCTACTGATTCTCAATAATATCACAAATCTATGCAATTCAGGGGAGGGACAGAGTTGAATATAACATTGCAGACTTTTAAATTTGTGGTCAAGTTGGTCTATAATGGTGCAAAACCTAGCAAGTAGGCAAGATGTTCATAGTTTTCACAGCAAATCCCATTGCTCAAGTTTACAGGTAACTTTCTCACAATTCATGTAGGCTATCCTCCCAAACAGGTTTCCAACCCATGATTCCAAAACTCGCCTGTGTAAGTGAAGCCAATGAATCGAAGTTGGGAGAGGGCAATTGTTGGGCCAATAGGTCCAACAATGGGCAGACTGGAGCCTTATGGGATTTCATGTATAGAAGGCTTCTCCTCTTCATTGCCGTCGCAGACAGTGATGTAAGGCCGAACTCTAAGCAGATAATTCCTATTGAAACACTAGGTCCCAGCCACAGCATTGTCCGCCAAAATCTGCCTTCGAGCACGTCCAACCAGCAGAAATCCTTCATACTAATTGCTTCCAGGCCATATAATACTGAAGTGCAGACACATTGACTGTATAGAGTAAAAATAGCATGGAAGCTAAAGCCTGAAGCCACTCTTACGGCCTTCCGTTTCTAGCTTCTTTCAGTTCTGCATAGTCGGTTTTAGTGGTGAATTCGACTCCTAAGTAGTTATAGTTATGGGCACACTCTATGATATTCCGTCAATGGCCAAAGTAGGGATCGACACCCGTTCATGTGAGAATTGCATTACCTTATTTTTCTGAAAATTCAACATAAGATTGTGTTCCAAAGCATAATTGTGTTGCACTTCCATTGTTCTTTTAAGTCTGGCAAAGGTTTCATAGAATAGAATGAGTTCATCTGCGTAAGAGAGGTAAGAAACCCTGTGGCCCATTATCTTTGGAGGGCAAGTATGGGCTGCTTCCAATGCTTTTGTTAGTTCAAATTAGTATATGGTGAATAATAGGGGGGCAGAGAGCACCTGTGTTTTATCCCACGGTTTGTTCTAGCAGGTGCTGAGACCAGACCCTTATTGTCCAGCCTAATTTGAACTGTGGTATTCTCATGTAAGCCAATAGTAGCCAATAACTGGTTTCATGTGCAGCCAAAGTGATTTCTTTTGGCCCAGAGCTGGCCCTATTGACAGTATTGAAAGCATCCCAAAAATCAATCATGGCCACACATAGGCCAGGTTGATCTTTGGTTATGGCACCCTTGGTCAGTGAATCTAATAGTCAGAGGCAATGGGCAGTTCCCGAGCCTGCTCGAAAACCCATTTTAAAATTGCTCAATACGTTTAATTGAATTCAGATGTATGTGATTTCTACGAAAATATTTCACCTAATGAAGATTTCACTGAATCCATTTCACTGAAAAAAGAAATCTACTTTTTACTTTTTCTACTTTTTTTTAATGTGGTGGGAGACACCCCACAGCCCCCCTCAACCTTACTCTACCCTAACTTATACCCATACCCCACACCCCAACTATTATTCATTACACATATTCCATTTCCCCAACCATTTTCCGGTTAAATAAATTTGGGGAAATCTCATTAGGTGAAATGGTATTCGAAGAAATCTACGGTAACTAATTGAATCTGCCCGTATTGTTAATCTTCTTAATAGTAGGGACGCAAACATTTTACCAGTTGCATCTAGCATGGCTGTTCAGGTAGTGTTCTGGTCCCCTTCTTGTGAATTGGTATTAGAATCAAGCCACGCCAAGAACTAGGGATACACCCTTCCTGACAAAACTTGAATAAACAATCTATTAAATCCACCCAGAATGTCATATTTTTTTAATATTATTACATTGGGTAGGCCATTCGGGCCAGGGGCTCTGGAGTGTTTTTCAGCACAATCTCTTCAAGAAAGAAACAAATGCTGAATTTGGCTCCTGGCCAAAAGGGACTTTCCTTGGGGACAGAGGGACCATAAAACGTTTTACTGATATAGCTCAGCTACTCTTGTTCCCCAATGGCACAAATCTCATGCAAATCTGTTTTGGAATTGAAGATACTCAGCAGTTTCCAGAGCTTTCATGAGTCTCTAGTTCTTGCAATAAAGACCACGTATTGCAATTGTGCATTTCTGCCCGATGGTACCCAGTCCTTCACCCATCTTCGGTATCTATTTATTGCCATTTTCATTGTGCCCATAGCTTCTGTGGGAGTTCTAGTGTTCTTCTTGATCTCGGTCAATTCGCACCTTAAGAACTTTTCTGATTTGCAAATGACACTGTCAAAATGATATTTCTTATTCCTATCGCTAAGCATGGTAATATTTATTAAATAGAGCAAAGCCTCAAGAGCCCCAGAGCCCAACGGATTATCTAACATGACACTTAAAGGAGCCGGAAATGTGGCAGCCATTTTATTGAAACTATTTAACAACATAATAGATACAAAAACTATACCCTTGGCAATCTGGCTTTGTTCATGGTGTAGGTACTACCCTAAACAGATTATTAATTCATTTGATACAGGCGACACATCGGCCTCTTAATAATTGTACATTTATTTGTTTTATAGATTTTACTGTGGCCTTTGACCGCATTTGCCATCCCCTTTAATGGAAAAAGCTTAGGTCATGGGGCTGTCGTCAATATTTGGTTGAAATTTTTTGCTAATTATATTCAAAAACATTGTTGAAAATTAGGTTAAACACTGAGGGCCTGCTGTCTAGCTCAATCAACACCAATAATGGCCTAAAACAAGGCTGTGCTCTGGCCCCTGTACTTTTCAATCTTTTCCTTTCTGATCTGGGGAAAACCCTAGCTGTATCTAGCTCTTTTCCTCAGAGACTAGACATCCTTAACATGGGACATCTGCTTTACGTTGAAGGCCGGGTTTTTAGCGATCAAACCCCCATTGGTCTTAGACGTCACTTAGCAGCACTCTTGCATTATACAACATCCAATAAGTTGGAAATTGATACAAATAAAACCAAGATGATGATTTTTAAAACCAACTAGGAAAATATCAGTGAGTTTCATTAGAGGACATTTTAGGGAAAGTTACAGAGTTTTCATAACTAGGCTCTAACATCTTTGAGTTGGAGAGTCATTTGTTATATCATACAAGTCTTATGAAAAAATTAAGCAACCTAATTGCACAGGAAAAAATGATAGACCATAATTATGGGAAAGTCACAGCCAACCCCATTCTTCAATTTTATCATAAAAAAGTTGTTCCTGTAATTATCTATGAAGCTGATGTTTTACTGATGTATATGAAGGTGAATTAGGCCAGCCTGGAGGGGATTATTTGGAAAAAGGTCTTGGACCCTCATCTAAGTACACCTCACACGCTTATTTGCTTTGAGCTGGGCTTAACGTCCCTTAGATCTCAGGTCATTTGGAGAGTGTGAACCTTCCATACAAAATTCTTTGTGCAGAACAGTCCTCAGTGATGGGGAAAATCCCGCTGGTCTTGGACCATAAGAAGGAACCTGCACTATGTACTTGGGCTGAGACTTGCAACAACATTCTCCTGGAACGGACCTTATGGTTCAAATGTTAAAAGACTTTCTGCAGTTAGTAAGGACTCATTTGATTGAGAGAGACTGGATTGAAACTTTAGAAACCTGTAAAGCCTATGCACATCAACATTAAGAAGTACTGGATGGGAAACAGTAAATACAGTTCCACATGACATCTCCTTGTTTCCAGAAGTGGAGGAAATTCTTTCTGAGAATCAGGTTAAATGTATTACATATATTGGAAATTGTTGGCCCATGACCGAACATTGATAGCGAAAGTAGAACATGTCGGCTGAGTAAGGACCCTCAACTAGAATTTTTATATAATTGGTGTCTGCAATGCATGAAACTCACCAATTTGCAAATAATTTATTTGGGAGATTTTTTTAATGAATTTTGTAATTTCGAAAGAGGGTGTAATTTGGATGATTTTGGAAGGGTGAAACGTGAGTATCAAATTGAATTTAATAAGATGTGTTTTAATGGTTTTTATGATGATTAAAGATGAAGATGAGTTATAGCAGATTCTCTCAATAATGGTTATATTTTGAGGTATCACTGATAAGGACTTTTAAGAGAAATACACATTCATGAATTTAATTATGTAATAAGTTATGTACATTCCTTCTTAAATGCTATATGTATGAAATTGTTCATTTAATGTTGTGAAACTTTTGTGAAAGGCTTGTTGAGCCAAACACAATAAAGAAGAAAAAAATGTTTCATCCATAAAACCAACACCAAAAGTTGATGCCTGGAGAGTTTTGAATAAATAATAACCATGGGCACTGCTCTGGGCAACCCTCCAGACCACCCTTGGGAGTGGCACCAAGCCAGATTTGCATATGGTCTTTCTCTTTTTGTAATGGCTTGGCAGGCGAAGAAGGATGGTCCGGAGGGTTGCCCAGAACAATGCTAGAGGTTAAGATTCATTCTAAACCTTCTAGCCATCAACTCTTTTGTTCTGCTGCAGTCACCCTGAGTGTGACGGGCATGCCCAAACATGGGTTGCATGATTGATGGGCCTAGAGACCCAAGCTACTCCTCACTGATGAGGCCCAACAAGTCCGATTCATGTTTGGGGATGCTTGTGGTCTTGTGCAGAAGGGATGTGACCAAGCGGTTCGGGCTGGATGGCCCCTTTTGGGGTGGGAGCAAGCCAGATTTGCTTATGGTCTTTCTCCTTTCATAATGGCTTGGCAGACAAAGACTAAAGGTCTGGAGGGTTGCCCAGAGCAATGGCAGAGGTTAAGACTAATTCTAAATCGTCTCGCAATCACCCCTTTTGTTTTGCTACATCCATAAAACCATCACAATGATCAGATTCCATTAATCATAATATTCATATAAACACAAGCTTAACATAGCCCAAGATCACACTATAATAAACAAAAAAGATAAAAATGTGTCCCCACTAGCTCCCTTATTATCCAGTTGCATATAAACACATCATCAGATGCAAACACAAGCTTAAAATACACAGAAATCGCAGTCCCGAAGCACACAGCATAAAAGGATTAAGTCTACTTCAAATAGCAGCCCCCTCAATTTCATCAAACGTTGTTTTCCTCAGTGATGCTGTCTTATGGCTACATTTATTTATATTCAATCAGACAAACCCCACCCCACTTTGCTTTAAGGTAGAACGTCTCCACCATGCTTTCTGTTTATCACATGCAAGGGCAAGAAGCACCACAGGTTTAATTGAGGTTAACATGAACATCATTGCCAATTGTCAAGATCTTATGCCACTCTCTCATTGGATATTAAGAAATCCTCCAGTAGATATCTGAAGAAAGGGCATACAAGAGTGCAGTTGGACAGTGACTCAGATCACCACACATCCATCTATAATCAGCGCCCCATACTATCTTTGTTCCAAACTTGTAAGATTGCCCCCAGAGGCACTAGGTGCAGTCTGACCTTTGTAGGGAGGGTTCTGTGCAGAGGCACAGTCACCAGATGGATACAAGCTGAACATCCATTGGAAGGTGCTAGCGGTATAAAGGTCCTTACCTGTGTTTTAAGCATCATATCGGCTTCCCTCCCTGTTTCCAGGAATTGCATAGCCATTGCTTTTTATCAATGTTTATCAATGTTTCTAGGAAGACCTTTCATTTTCTCTGGCTCATCAAAGTATGTTGCCAATTGGGGGTGCTGTCGAGCAGACAGTAGATGGAGACGTGAGTCTCTTGTGCTTCATTGGGGCCACTGACAATCCTGGTAGAATTGTGCATCCTGCCCTGCAGCATTTTCGCCAAGAAACGGTGGTGGAACGCCTCCACTACATTCTGTTTTTTTCCTGAGGAAAATTGATGCCGGAGAGCTCCGGACCAACTTGCTTTTCATCAAGCACCACAGGCGGGTGCCATTTTGCTTGAACAGCTGGCACGCATCAACTGGTCTCTGGATTGCACAGTGGCAGAGTTGCGCTGCTTATTAGGTGGGGTGCCGGTGAGAGAGAGATCGGTCGGGATCATACTAACGGAACGTCAGAGCCCTGGCCTTAGGGAGATGCAGAGGTGATGCAGAGGTGAATGGGGGAAGGGAACACCTGTTGCTGTTGTATTTGACAGCCCAGGAAGCAGTACAGTGTCATACTTAGAATCCAGCACACACTCCTTGCGCTTGGAGTTGGGGAGACTCACAGTGGGTTGGGGGAGACTAACCCGCCACTGAGAGAAGACCAAGGAGGCACAGAGCCCTGGGCCCACTTGGGAGAAATTGAACTGCAGGCAAGCTTGAGTGCACAGTGGAACAGCACTCTCAGCATGCTGGGGCACATCTACAATCTTCATCCTTACACCTGGGTGAAAGCACAAACTGACAGCGCCCATGCACCTTCATTTCCCCTCTCAACCCCTCCCCCCACCCCCCTATTAGCCTAGCTGGGTGTACATACACTTTTGATGTGCACTGATCACCTGAAGATGACTGCAATAAACCAATATCGAACACTCAGAATCCACATATAGGACAGTGGCAGTGAATCACCATTGTGTGCTTTCGATCAAACTTACTGGATCCTTCTCTGCAGATAAAATCAGATCACACAACATCAGGGACTAACTTGGACGAAGTGCCTGTTGCGAGTAAGGTTTGCTCCCTGTGACTGGTACGTTTTGTGCCATGGCAAAAGATAAACTGCACAAAGCTGGCCTTCGGAATAAGATGGATCAATATATGCTAAGCACATTCCCACCCGCTAAAACTCACACTCCGGCCACAGCCTGTCCTGGGGCAGAAGCTAAAGACCCACATTGAGTTTACGTCCTGCATGGAGAAAATAATTGATGGCCTATTATCTGAAGTGTCCTTTTTGCATCACGACTTACGAAAGCTAGCTAAAAGAGTGGGAGAAGTGTAACAGAATATTTCAGATGTAGAGGACGTTCTCAAACGTAGGGAGAAGCAATTGACATCAGTGACAACAGTGAAGGAGGGACGTGGCGCAGTAACCTCCATATTCTTGGTCTCCAGGAGAAAGAGGAGGGACCCTCTATGGAACATGTTTGGGAAAAATGGTTGTCAGACATGATGGCACCGAAGAAGCTCTCAACATTTTTCTCCATAGAAAGAGCCCACAGGATTCCAATGGGTCAACCCGTTCCCGGAGCACCCCCATGCACAATATTTGCACGACTTCTGAGATTGTGATGCTCTGCTACAAATGGGAAGGCTACAGGCCCGATCACCTACAATGGATACAGGATTTTTTTTTATTTTCGAACTATACTAGGTAGTGCAAAGAGCTGACCAAACATTTGACTATGTAAAGAAGAAGTTGATCTCTTAGGCCATTAAATACACCCTCTTCTTCCCCACACAGCTTAAGGTGTACCATGGGGGGACGGTCTATCAGTTCAATAACCATAAAGATGTGTGTGGCTGGCTGGAAACACAGGATCTGTCTGTACCAGTACCTAGATCACCTAGCGAGAAGCCAAGACCAGAACGTGATCGACTTTCATCCCAGCCTTGTTTGACTCGCAGATCTCTGCGCCTCTTGAAGAAAAGGATGTTGCTCCAGAGGCGGCAGGCAACTGTTGAAAACACTGTCAAGTGGGTGCCTGTTCCCATATAAATTATTTCAGTAATTGCGGTCACCGTTTAGAGGCGTGCACAAGGTGGGGGCTTGAGTCTCGCACTGCCTGTCTCTGTGGTTACCCCGAACATGGTCAACATTGTTCTCTCATGTAAATTCAAACCAGGATTAGGGGAAGTACTATGGAGGGAGAATGGGAGGTGTTTTCGGTTGTTTTACTTGGTTTAGCTGCATTGCGTAGGATATCTAATTGAGGGTAGTGTGTACAATAATTGTGCATTCTTCCAGGAGCAGGGATGGATACAGGTTCGCATGACTTTTTATACAAATTCTCAGGGATGATGGCATGTGCGGGTCTGTCTATCTATTAACATGGAAAGTGAATGGACTGTGCTCCAGTATAATACAAATGCTGGTGCTGCATTTTCTCAATAGATGTTGCCAGGTTTCGCCCTCCTTACAGAAACACTCCTAGCTGGAACGGAATATAAATTCCTTCGAAAAACCAATTACAAAACATCCTTTCATGCCAGATTCTCCAGGGAAGCACGTGGCGCTCTGATACTTATACACAAGGAGATCCCCTTTAAACTCACAGAGGTGTGACAGGATCCTCATGGGTGATTTGTTCCAGTGAGGGGTGAATTGTGGTAGGACAACTGGGATAATTAAGCTATTTATGCACCCCCTTTCTTATGCTTGAACTACTGAATGACCTCCAGATGCTGATAGTGCATTGCTAAGCTGACACATGCGTCTTAGGGGGAGATTTTAAGGATCTAATGGATCTGGGTCAGGACCGAACTCACATTAGTAGTAGAAACCCAGATCTACTTACTAAATAGTGTTCATTTTCCACGGTAATGGGTTTACAGAACACATAGAGACTACCCCATTCTACCGAGCAGAGGTTTTCATTCCTTTCCGGGACTTATTCCTCTATGCCGAGAACTGATATTTTTTCATCCCACACAATATCACTCACAGGCCTATCTCAACAAAATAATTGGCCAGTTGGATTTTGGATTTCTCACTGCTTCTCATTAAGCTTAAAAATGGTGAGTAAAACCAGCAGCTTTATGGTGTGTGAACACACATTACCTAGGCTTCCCTGACTTTACAGAGGGACTATCTCACACAACAGAATACTTCACTATTAATTAAGGGACAGTCCAGTTACCTTGTGGGAGGGGTACAAAGCGGTACAAATGGGGGAGGCACACTCGCTGCTGTTGGCAAAACGGAGACAACACACACTAGCTGTAAGGGAGGCCGAACTGGCATCTGTTTTGACCAAAGAGGAATTCCTTGCCTCAGTCTCCCCTGCTTCACAAGAAGCATTGTTGACAGCCCAAGAAATGCTTTGAAATGTAGCCTTAGACGATGCTAAACAGACACATTGGGCCACACGCAGTCAGATTCAGGAAACTGGAGACTATTCAGGCAGCCTTGGTTGGAAAAAAAGGTTAAGGGTAATGGGTACCTGAGGGCTTTGCACAGGGTTAATGTGGATGTTTTAACAGAAGATGCAGATATTGCAGATGCATATGCCCCATACTACACGTCATGATACCAAACCACACAGGAGCTGTCACTAGCTGTGGGCTGAACGTTATTGAATCAGCAGCTCTTCTATGTCTCACAGTACAACAAAGACTGGGTCTGTTACCTGATATTACTGAGGAAGGAATAGCCACAGCGGTCTTTCAGCTGCAGACTGGGAAAACCCCTGGACCAATGGCTTCCCAATAGAGGTGTGCTAGAGGCTTGGGAACCTTGCTATTGGACCGCTGCATCGCCTATTCACTCAGTACAGGCAGGATGGACACCTCCCCCCAGACCTTAGAAAAGAGTGGTTCTCAAGCAAAATCAAAAGATGATGGCTGGAAGGTTTGAACAAATCATGACCACGAGCACAGCTCTGTGCAACCCTCCAGACCATAGTTTTCCAGCCTGCCAAGTCATTACAGAGGAGAAAGGCCATATGCAAACCAGGCTTGTTCCCACCACAAAAGGGGCAGTCCAGCCTGAATTGCTATGTCAAAACCATTCTGCACGAGTCCACAAGCATCCCCAACATATTTCAGTCTCGTTGGGCATCTTCAGTAAGGAGTAGCTTGAGTCTCTAGACCCAGCGGTATCGTGTCCCACTTCTGGGCATACCCGACCCATTCAGGGTGACTAAAGCAAAATCAAAAGTTGATGGCTGGAAGTTTCTGAACAAATAATAACCACAAGCACAGCTCTGGGCTACCCTCCAGACCATTGTGTTTCAGCCTGCCAATTCATTACAGAAGGGGAAAGACCATATGCAAATCAAGCTTGGTCCCACCCCAAAAGAGGCAGCTCAGCCCGAACTGCTAGGTCACATCCCTTCTGCACAAAACCACACGTATCCCCAGACATGTTTCAACCTTGTTGGGCATCAACAGTGAGAAGTGGCTTGGGTCTCTTGACCCAGCAGGCTTGGGAGCCACATCTGCTCACACCCGTCCCACTCAGGATGACTAAAGCAAGGCCAAAGACCGGCACAGCTCTGGGCAATCCTCCAGAACAATGTTTATCAGACTGCCAAGCCATTACAGAAGGGGAAAGACCATATGCAAATCAGGCTTGGTCCCACCCCAAAAGGGACAGTGCAGCCCAAACTGCTAGGTCACATCACTTCTGAACAAGACCACAAGCATCCCCAGACATGTTTCAGCCTCCTTGGGCAACATCAGTGAGCGGAAGCTTGGATCTCTAGGGCCAGCAGGCTTGGACCCACATCTGGGCATACCCGTCCCACTCGCTGTGACTAAAGCAAAGCCAAAGGTTGATGGCTGGAAGCTTTTGAACAAATCATAATCATGGGCACAGTGTTGGGCAATCCTCCAGACCATCTTTGTTCAGCCTGCCAAGCCTTTACCTCTTTTGTTTTGCATATAGTAGTTTTCCCTAAGTGGAAAAAGGGGCTGATCTCACTTATAAATGCTGAGGCCAAGATCTTGGTCAGAGTTCTTGCTAATGCTTGACTCAGTTTAATTGGCTCTTTAGTTCATCCAGACCAATGCGGGTTCATGCCCACCAGATCCACATGCATAAATCTTTGAAGGGTGTATTTTGCCATACGTCAAGCACATATGATACCAGATTCACTTACACTTCTCTCTGCGGTTTTTGAGAAAGCTTTTGACTCCATCCGTTGGGACTCCCTGTGGGTTGTCATGGGACGCATGGGGTTTGTGGAACATTTGTTTAACTCTATCAACCTGCTCTGTAACTCCCCTGTAGCAGAAGTCACAGTTAATGGGATAGCCTCATGGGCCTTTCCCCTGGGACGGGGGATGAAGCAAGGTTGCTCCCTTTCTCCCTTACTGTTCACATTGGCCATAACTGCTTGTGATCAAACTTAGAATGCATACAGACTGTTTGGGATTTAAATGGCCTTAAGGAGGAGAGGACAAGGTCTCGCTATATGCGGATGACCTCTTGATCTACATGGGTAGTCCCTCAGTTGTCTGTCACGCATTAAGTGGAATATTAATTGATTATCAAGGGTTTAGCGGGATCAAACTAAACTGGACGTAGTCATTTATTTTTCTCCCAATGCAGGACTGCCCCTATCCAATTTTAGTAACTGGCTTCAGGTACTTAGGCATTCACATGGTTATTTGTCCCTTAGACTTTCTCCTGCTAAATCTTCACCTGCAGAGAGTTGTATTTGTTCAGGATGTGAACTCCTCCATGGACTTTACTGGGCAAGGTGGCTCTCTTCAAAATGCAAACACACTCTGGATTTCTTTATGTGCTACAAAATGCTCCACTCCCTGTTCCCAAATCTGTGGGAATGAGGACAAGTTCTGCCCAATCTCCAGGGCTGCACAAATGGGAGTGGTAAATAATTGGAAGCATGGCTACTCCACATTACAATAGAAAAGGGATGGATGAGAGGGAATCTATCTACACAAGTGCTCTATGGAGGTAGGAAAGGAAAGATAGCCCTCCCCCAAATGATACAACAAACCCAGCAGGTATGGTCTGAGCCACATACACACATTAGATGGGGGTGGTAGGTCGACCCGGGATCAACCACTCTGGAATAACACTGAAAATGGGACACTTAGAGTCTGGGAGGACTGCATGATACTCACCCTAGCAGATGTGGTACAAGAGGGACAGCTCCTCCCCTTTGTGACACTTCAAGGCAGATACCGATTGCCAGGTAGCGAGCTATACAGGCACAAGCAACTACTGCATGCAATGGGATCCCAGTGTCAATCCTTGGATGAGGTCACAAAATGTTTTCCCCTTGAAGCGAATGTCCCTCCCAAATACATTGTTACCAAGGTAACCTCCACCCTATATTAAGAACTAATGGAGTACAGGACTAAGGAACTGACTCTGCTAAGGGAAATGTGGGAAAGAGACATTGTTTCATTAGATTCTGAGGAATGGGTAGAAGAGCTTATGTTTCCGTGAGATATAACGATATCAGCCAGACTCTTACTTATTCATTACAAGATGTTGTACTGTGTCTATTACCCCAGAATAGCACTGGTTACAAGGGGGAAATCTGATAATGATAACTGTTTACGATACATGAGACAGAGTGGTACCTTCTTACACACGTTATTGGAATGCAGCAGATTCAAGTTTTTTGGGGTCAATGTCTGGCTTAGATAGGCTGATCGTGGTCCTAGGTTCTCAGGTGCCTAAAGATCCGAAACTCAAGCTGCTTGGAAAAATGGGGGAGGTAGGGTTTACTAAATATGACAGCGTGTTTTTAGTTGTAACAATTTAACAATTGGGCTGATGAAGAGGATCATTGCAGCACTGTGTGACTCTGTGCACCATCCACATCTTAGACAGTGGTCTGCCGAAAGTAGTTATGTGTATGTCATGTCCTTGGAGAGAAGGGTATAATGCATGCAGTACCCCTCACAATTTCAGAAGGTATGGGGAAGGTGGGAGGAGGGGTTTGAGGCACATTATTTGCTTTCACCTCACATTCTGTGTCATGACTGATATGAACCCACCAATCTCTTTTCTTTGCTGCTATTCTGTATATTGTTTTGGTAATCCTCTGATAATATTTAATCAAGCAATGGTATATGTTTTTCTCTTCTGTTATCATATTAAAATAATTACACATTGTATTTGAAAAAAACGTATGTTGCCCATAAAAGCTTGTATAATCATGACTTTATATGGGCTGAACGACCAAATTTGCAATGTCCATTTACAGTACGTCCTTAAGTAGGTCTTTCATTAACAGGCTATGAGTCGCAGCCCATAGTGAGACCCTGGTTAAAATAGATATCACATATATAGTGTCAGAAAAATATATCATTGCTGTTTCTAGATGCATAGAATAAAAAAGGAAGCTGAGGGGGAAACCATAAACCAATCTTCTGAAAAATTAATTCCCCATACTTTGGGCCCCTTTGGTACCCCCATATTTCACACCAAAAGGTACCTGTCGGGGTGGCCTTGACCACATACACCTTGACCATGTGTTCCACAGATGAGTGTCTCAGATTCTTCGATGATCTGAAAATCCCCGCTATGGTCTGATTCATTGCGGTCATCCCACTTTAGCCTATTATTAAATCTGATGGCCAAATAGTCAAAGAACGAACAACACTCCAATTGGTTTCCTTCTAAAAACATTTAGCACTTACGACTGTTGACCTGTAGACCCCTGTCCCTCATATATTTGTCATATTCTGTGATTAATGCTTGTAGTGATCTAGGGGGTCTTCATCAGGAGAACAGCATTGTCAGTTTCTCTGAGCACTGGCAGTCTCTAGGAACCAACATTGGGGACGTCAATAGTAGGGAGTGACTGTAGATATGGGGCCAATGAGTTAACATGTACATTAAAAAGGATTGGTGCAAGGACGCTTCCCTGTTGAACCCCCTTCCTTACCACTAACAATCGGATAGTTCTCAATGTAGGACATAGAGCACACACACTCTTGTGTTCTCATGGAGTTACTCCAACATCAGAATTAGAGGACCTGGTACATGTATATCATGTAGGGATTTTCAAAATACCCTTCTATCCATGTGGTCAAAGGCCAACCTAAGGTCCAAAAAGGCCAAGTAGATAGGTGAGTTCAAAACCTGCATATGTTTCAGGGACTGGTGTATTGTACCAGTGCCTGAACAGAAAGCTGATTGTGTTTCTGACAGAATACTATTATCTCTTAACCATTCCTCCAGGTGCTTCGAAATGATCTGGGAGAACAGTTTTGTTATCCCGTCTAAAAAAGTAACATGCCTTTATGAAGAGATTAAAGATGTAATACCCGTTTTAAAAATTGAGACAATAATTCCAATGTTCAACCTATGAGGGATTTGTTCTGTCCTAATCATAACATTAAAGAACTGTGACAGGAAGGGTCCCCATACATCTGGCAGAGAGCAGAAAAAATCATTAATTACACTATCAAATCCCAGGGACTTAAACGGTTTCTGTCTTTGAAGGACATAAATCACCAACTTCATTGTCTCTGGGTCTGTGTGCACCTCAGTACTTTGTGCCCCCTTGATTGGAGCCATTCAAGTCCCTGTGATCTGTACAGAACAGTACCTTGTAGTGCTTTAGACAGATTTCCTCCCGTATTCCTTGGCACAATGTTTCAAAATACTTTAATATCCAATTGTTTTCTGCTGCCTCACACTGGGTTTCCCAATTGAGAGTAGCAATGTCGCTCCTCCTATCTGATAGGGCAGACTGATATATATTCCCTTCGCCTTAACCAAATTTAATTTATGTCCACAATTTATCTTTTTAACTCATTTAATGAAAGTCTTCTTTTAACCTTGCAGTTGTCAGACAACTATGTTTTATGAAGGTGGGTCCCCTTCCTCTTATCTGAGGCCTGGAGCTAGAATATATCCTTACACACTAAGGTACAATCTCTGAAATCCCTGACAATTGCATTTGGGTTGGATTTGCTATCTCAACTTATCATCAGTTCTCTCCTGCTGTATTTAACACTTCTCGATCCCAGTGCCATACCTGCCATTTCTGCAATTCCAGCATCTCAGCCTGAATTTGGGCCCCAGGCCAATGAATATGTACAGTGAGCACACTCAGAATCAATATACAGCTTTTATAGAAAATGTATATGTACATGCTCATACGCCTCACACAGTCTTTAGGACACATGCTCTTACAACACATGCTCTTACAACGCACACTCGTTCCACATACGTTCCTACATACACTGTTATGACACATTCTCCTACGACACATGCCCCTACAGCACTTGCTTTTATAATACAAACTAATTGATATTGATATTTTATTTCTATCGTGCTCGTACACAAGTGTTTCAGAGCGCGACAAGGCAAGGGAGGAGAACAGGGGAGAACAAAACAGCGATCTTACTAGGCCCAGTGACATTGAGAAGGCGCAAGTGCATTGGAGAGGGGCAGGGGAAAAGTGCATGGAAGTGGGGAGAAGAGGAAAGTGCGAAGCAGAGGAGAAACAGATAAATAATAATAAATAAATAATAAAGGCAACAAACAGTGGTAGTGCAGCCAGAAATGTGTAAGTGCTAGGTTTAAGGCAGCAGACAGAGTAGGTCTGATAAGTGCAGGAAGAATATGGGGGGGGGCTAAATGGGTACAGATACAGACCCCAGTGCAAGGGGTGGCCCGGAGGCAGTGCGGGAGGATGGCAGGGTGAGCAGGTACCTGGGCCCGAAGGACAGAGGGTGGCCAGGTGCACAGTGCCAAGAGAGAACAGATCAGCAGGGAAGTGGAGGAGCGAAGGCAGAAGAAAAGAGGAAGGTCTTGAGGTGCTTCCAGAACCAGAGATGATTCTCCTCAAGTTTTAGAGTGGAAGGGAGGCTGTTCCAGAGGGAGGCCCCAGCCGAAGACAGAGATCTACCCACAGCTCGTTTCTTTGAAAAACAACTGTGACCCTGAGGGAGTTGGAGGTAGAGCGAAGAGCTCGAGAGGCAACGTATTTGTGACAGATAGCTGAAGGTATTTTGGACTCAGGCCCCAGAAAGCCCTGTGGACAATGCAGAGGGTTTTGAATTTAATCCTTGCATTCACTGGGAGCCAATGGAGAGATTTCAGAGCTGGAGAGATACGATCCCAGGGCTTGAGGCCAAGGACAAGTCTCGCAGTCTTGTTCTGGATTAGTTGCAGAGGGCGGAGAGTAGAGGCAGGTAAATTTTGAAAGAGGCTGTTACAATAGTCCAAGCTAGAGAGAACCAGAGCTTGGGATACCATGAGCTTCTGGGGGAAGGAGAGGAAAGGCAGAGTACCTATGAGGAGGTGCAGTAGGAAATATGACTTTTTAGAGACCTCAGAGATGTGGGCGGAGAAGGAAAGCGTGGGGTCAAAGATGACCTCAAGGTTCTTAGCCTCGCAGGTTGGGGTAGGAGGAGGGCCAAGGAAGGCTGGCCAGCGAGTGAGGGGAAAGGATGGTGAAGGTGTGCCGATGAGGAGAATCTCCGTCTTGCTGGCATTCAGACAAAGATCATTGGTGGCACACCAATTTTGAATGGCAGTTAGGCAATCAGAGATGAAAGAGGGATAGGAGGTGGCAGAGGGCAGCCTGAAAATGAGTTGAGTGTCATCAGCGTTGCACTGGAACTTTGAGCAGAAAGTGGCAATGCAGTGGGTGAGAGTTGCCAGGTATTGGTTGAAAAGCCAGGGCAAGAGATGAGACCCCTGGGGAACACCACAAGTAGAGAGGAAGATAGATTAAAGGAAGGACGCAAGTTGGACCTGGAAGGGTTGGTCTGAGAGGAAAGAGGTCAGCCAGGCCAGAGCCTGATTAGTGATACCCAGATTTTTGCAGAGATGGTTGAGCAGGATTGTATGGTTGACCGTGTCGAAGGCACAAGAGAGATCAAGGAGGATGAGGACAGAGGGAATGTTAGAGTCAATGTTGGAGAGCAGATCTTCACGGATGTTCAGGAGAGCAGTATCTGTGCTTATGGCAGCTCTGAAGCCAGACTGGTGGTCATGGAGACAGCCAAAAGAATTGGAATGAAGGTTAAGCTGAAAGATGGAGAAATTTTCCAGGAGTTTGCCCAGAAAGGGAGTAATGGAAATAGGGCAATAGTTAGCTGGACAAGAAGGATCAGCTGTGGGTTTCTTGAGAAGTGGATGCACAAAGGAGTGCTTCAGAGGGGAGAGGAAGGATCCCAAGGCAAAGAAGTGGTTGCAAAAATCAGCAAGGGCTGGAGCGTGGGTGTCAATGTGGTCCTTGATGGTTTTAGAGGAACAGGGATGAACCTGTTTTGATGAGGCTTTCATAGATCGGACTTGTCTAGCGATCTCGTCAGGGGAGAAAAGAGGAAAGGACGAGCAGGATGGTGGGGGGTGGCTAAAGGTGGGTCAGCAAGCACAGATGGAGAGAGGAGAGAAGAGGTGTGGATGGAGAGGGTGGACAGGATGTCCTGAGTTTTTGAAATGCAGGGAGAGGCAAGGGCATTGCAAAGAGCCTGGGAGGCAACAGGAGGGGTAGAGACTGCAGCAGGGTTGGGCAGGTGCTTGCAGATTTTAAAGAGTTTGGCCGAGTTGTTAGATGCAGCAGAGACACAAGCGTGAATGTGGACTCTCTTCTTGGTGAGGACAGAGAGTCAGTATTGCCTTTGCAGCTGGCGACAGGCCAGTTTTTCAGAGGATGAACCGGAAGTCCTACATTTCCTCCCAGCCGCCCTACACTTATGTTTAAGTGTAGCTAGGTCAGAGTCATACCAGGAATTGCACTTGGCTTTGGACTTCAAACGGATCCTCATGACAGGGGCAAGAGCATCAAGCGTATCAGAAATTGAAGAGAAGAGCAGAGACAGGGCTGTGTCATGGTGTGAGACAGCCAAAGGTGCAGGGGTGGGAGAGAAAGTGGTGGCAAAAGCCTCAACTGACACACGCTTCATGGACCAGATGTCCAAGAAGCTAGGTGGCAGTTTTGGGGTAAGTTTGGCTTGGGGGGAAGAGAGGGAGAGATGAGAGGAGAGGAGGGAGTGATCGCTCCAGTAGAGAGCAGTGGTCAGAGGGCTGTAGAGGGGGAGGTCAGAGGAGATCAAGACATTGAGTGTGGGCCCTGCAGAGTGAGTCGGGCCAGAGGGGAGGATGGAAAGGGAGAGGGAGGAGGAGGAGTAAGGTGAATCTAAATGTATAGTGAGGTCACTGAGGAGGAGTTGAGTGGTAGAGGCCAGGAGGGAGGGGGAGAGGTCTTCCCACTCAGAGAGAAATTAGGTGATTTGACCAGGAGGCCGGTAGATGGTAACCACAGTAAGAGAATGGGTAGGCGAGAGAGAAAGCCTACAAACAAGGCATACAAAAGAGGAGTAGGTCTGATTTGGAATGATAGAGGCAGGAATCCACTCAGGAAAGATCAGGGCTACCCCCCCACCATACTGGGAGGATCTGGGTGCTGAGAGGATCTTGTAGCCATCAGGGAGAAGAGTGTCAAAGCTTGTGACAGAGCTGGCCATGAACCATGTCTCAGTAAGACCAAAGACATCAAGGTCTAGTTCTTCAAGGAGGTGGCAGATGTCAGAGGAGTGTTTGACAGCAGGGCGAGAGTTGAGAGTGGCAATAAGAAGAATGTTGCCAGCCTTAAAGACCTTCCGGGGAGGGGTACAGCTCAGAGGTATGCCCTGCAGAGGAGAAAGAGCCCTAGGAGGGGCAAAGGAGGAGGAGGAGAGAGAGGGCAAGGTAGCCAAGGGGGGATAGGAGGGGACAGCAGGAGATGAGAGGAAATTGATGAGGCGAGGGAAGCGCCTATCAAAGAAGAGGAGATTGGCCTGAGGGCCTTGGACCATGACAGTGCCATTTAGGTAAACATTAATGATGACTTTAGAGGAGTCAAAGGAAGCCTTCCCAGTGAGTGCCAGCATTAATGGGAGAGGAGGAGATAGGGCAGAGCACAGAGACCACATGAGGAGCCCATAGATCTGGCAAAGGAACAACAAAGAGGAAGTCAGTGAGGGTCTGTCTGGCGGAAGCATTGGAATAGGTGTCGGCGATAGGAAGACCAGGGTTAGAGGCCAAGATATCCTTTTTGAACTTCTTCCTACCAGACTTAGTGAGAAGGGAAGGATAGTCAATGGAGAAGCAGTTGGAAAATATTGGAGAAACAGAAAGCACCATTGGAGTGGAAGCGAGGAGAGGGTGGAGATAATGGGGGGGCTAAGGCAGGTAGGCGTGGGACAAAAGAGAGTGGTGAGGTCACTGGGCTGGCAAGTTACAGAGAAGAAACAGTATACAAGCAAAATACAGAGAATTTCACAATGGACAGCAAGATTTGTCTTTTTAGCACAAAGCAAACACAGAAAGATTTGACTTTTTAGCACAAAGCAAAAACAGCAAGAATTGACTTTTTAGAACAAAGCAAAAACAAGAATTGACTTTTCAATCTTGGAATCGAATGTTAGCACAGGGTTTTAGGAAGCACTGTGCATCAGGATGACAACATGGGAGTAACAAGCAGAAAGAACAGTGATAGTCAAAGGCGGTATGTGTGAGTCCATAAGGATGGAACTAACCCATAGTTCTGGAGGAGGCAAAGTCAAGGCAGTCCGGATTTCTTAGACGAGGTGGCAGCATCATTGTAGTTAAGGTGTAGGGAGGACTGCAATTAGCGTTCCGGAAGTGGACAGGGAGCAGACAGGGGCCTTAGAAGTGGGCCTTTGCTGAGAGGCTCGGCTGTAGCCTGCCTGACCCTGATTGGATGGAAGAATCTACATAATATGACACATGGTGTAATAACACGCACTCTTATCATGCATGCTCCTACAGAACACATGCTTATGATACACACTGCTACAACATGTGCTCCTATGACACATGCTCCTGCAACACATGTTCCTATGACACACATTCTTATGGCATGTGCTCCTATGACACATGCTCACAGGACACGCACTCTCACAACACACATTGTAATGACACACGCTCCTACAATGCACACTCCTATGACACATGCTCCAATGACACAGGTTCCTATGTCATATGCTCCCACAACACCTGTTAAAAGGATGCATGGTCCTATGACACATGCTCATTCTACACACTCTCCAATGACACATACACTCTTAATACCCAAGCTCCTTTCACATATGCTTCCATGCTGTGGACTCTTACGACATGCACACCTATGAAACATGCTCATATGACATGCACTTCTACAACAAATGCTGCTCTGATAGACACTGTTGTGACACACACTGTTATGACACACTCATCTATAGTATACACTCCTATGACACTGCAATCTCTGATTGCACATGTTTTTACAACAAATTCTCCTATGACACAGTCTCTTACAACACATGCTCATATGACACATGCTCCAATGACACACACTTTTACTATGCATGCTCCTATGATGCAGACTCCTGTGACATGCACTCCCATGGAATATGCTCCTACAGCACATGCTCCTGCAACACACATTCCTACAACACATTCTTCAATGACACATAAAGTTATGACACACACACACTGTTATGACACACTCACTATGGCATATGCTCCTATGACACAAGCTCCTATGACACACGCTCCTACAACAAATGTTCCTACAATACATGCTCCTATGACACCTACTTCTACAACAAATGTAAATACACCACACACTTCCACAACACTCTCTACCCGAGCTCCTTCAACATTCTTTCCCATGACTTGCACTCATACGATATACCCTCTAAGAAATTAGCTTCTACAACAAAAGCTCATATGAAATACACTGTTATGAAACACACTGTTACAACACACTAAACTACAACTATCACTCAAATGAAACACACTCCTACGACAAACACTCCTATGACACACACTTCCATGACACATGCTCTTACAACACATTCTCCTATTACACACTCTCATATGACAGATGCTCCTATGACACATGCTCCTCTGACACAGACTTCTATAATATCCAATCTTACAACATATTCTAATATGACAAACTTCAATAACATTCAATGTTATGACACACAGTATTACAACACTTGCTACCATGACAAACACTCTTACCACACACATTGTAATGGCACAGGCTCCTGTGAAACATGTTCCTACAACACATACTCCTTTAAAACACTCCACAGTGACACATTGTTAATATGCACACTTCTATGACACATACTCTGACATATGTTTCTATGACACACAACACACTATTACCATGCACACTCTTAAAAACACTCACACCCAATGCTGTTATGCAATTATGACACACACTGAGAATTAATTTACAGATGCTATACAAAATGTGCATGTATAATATGTACTTTAAACATGCTTAGAATCAATGCACTGCCTTTATACACAATTAACATGTTCATGTGCAATATGAACATTATGCACAGTATGATTATAATGTCAGTTTTCAAGAGATATAATTTAATGTTGCTATTTACTTATTGTATTTGTTGATAGCGCCCAAATCCAGAATTATCACAGTGCTAATTGAGGTTACAGTACAGGTAATACCATCAAGAGAAAATAGTAAGGCATTAGGTATATTTGTTAAACAGTACAGATTTCAATTTTTATTGGAAGATTCAATAGGAGGGCTCTTCTTGGATACATGGAGGCAAGGAGTTAAAGAGAGTGGGAGCTATTACAGTAAAACATACTCTGCCTGCTCTGTTTCTGGTGGATCTGGGAGTTGCCAGAGATAAGGTGCTGGGGGAGCATGGTGATGCGCTGGTTGGGGTAATCTGTGCTGTGTTATGGATGCATCATATGGGATAGATAGATTTTTAAATTCAATCCAGGCTTTGCTGGGCAGCCAGTGAGCCTTGCACCTGCCTTGTGAGATATTGTGTGATTGTTTCATGCTCCATACCACACAGAGGGCATTGTTGTGTACAAGTTGGAGTTTAGTCAAGCTTTAAATTGAGGTTCCAGAGAGAATTTTGCTACATTAATCCAATGTACTGCTGATGAAAGCTCTGGCTAGACTAAGGCAGTTGTCAGAGGACAAGAATGTACTGCTTATTGAGTTTGGTCGAGTAGGCTGCAGATGAGGCAAGGGCCTTGACATGCTTTTGCATCAATAGATCTGAGTTTAGGTAGACTCCCAAAATGTTCACATGGCTCAAAACTAGTGTAATGTTTCCATCAATGGGAAAAGAGGCAAACATTGGGTCCAGGTGTTTGAGATGATTCAGAGAGTCGATGATGAGGAGCTCTATCTTGATAATGACAGAGTCCTATGGTTGCCAGAGAGTTTTAGTAGCATTTGGGTATCATCAGCAAAGTTTGTGTAGGGCATATCAATGCTGTCAGCATGATCAAAAAGGGGTTAAGTATACATATTGTATAGTGTGGTTGATAGGCATGAGCCTTGTGGAACACCATATGATACAGGGATAGGGTCTACAGCTTCAGGCCAGTGAAAATTCTCGATGAGTGTTTGCTCAGAAAGGAGTTAATCCAGCTGTCTGCATCAATGGAGAGGTTGATTGAGGTGAGATGGTGACAAAGGATGTTATGGTCAACCAGGTCGAATGCAGCCGATAGGTCCAGTAGGAGGAAAATAGTGAGCTCTCCTGTTTCACATATGCTGTCATGCTGGATCTTAAGGTCAAGGAGGGTGACCACGGTACTGTGTCTTGGTATAAAGTCAGATTGGCACCAGAAGAGAAGGTTTTTGGACTCCAAATGAGTATGGAGTTGAAGATATGTGGTACAATCAAGAATTTTGAGGAGGTAGGGTACAGTTGTGATGGATCGATAGTTGGTGGAGAGGGTAGGGTTAACAGAGGGTTTTTTGAGTAGGGGATGATAGTTGATGGTTGTAGGGCTAGAGCAGGAGGCGAAGGAAGCACTGATGAATTTGGTAATGATGGCTGTGAGGGGGTCCGCGCATATCTTGATGATGTGGCAGGGGCAGATGTCTCCATTGCAAATGGACAGTTTAAGACATTGGTAAGGACATCAGTGGGAGTGACATGAGAAAATTGCAAAGAGTTGCGTGGTGGTCATGGGGTGATCCATTGCATGGGGCAGAGATGCATCCTCGGTTGAGAGTAAGGATTTTATGAGGATGGTTTTGTCTCTGAGTTTGTGGGTTTTGTTTGTCAGGGCAGATTTGACGCTGGAGCACCAGGCTTTGTCTTTTGGAAAGCTAACAATAGGGGGTACTGGGAATTCAAGCTCCTTAGAGATTTTGAAAAGCTCTTTAGTATTAGAACTAGCTTGACTGATTCTTGTATTATAGATGCTAAATTTGGTGGTGATGAAAGCAGCTGTGTATTTCTTAGCACTGGCTAGTAAGGCCTTTTTGTGTGTTTGGGACAGGTTTTTTCTCTATCTGTGTTACTGGGCCTTTTTCTGTTTGCAGAGGGTAATACGTCTATCTGTGAGACAGTTGTGGTAGTTGTTTCTTTTTTTGTCTCATAGTTTTGAGCGGTGCATGGAGATCAAGAGTATGTAAGAGAGTAACATTACAGGTGGTGAGGATAGCTTCAGGGTCAGCACTATCAGGCAGCAGGGCAAGGGAAGCACAGATGGTGAGTTCAAGCATCTCCTTAGTGAGTTTGTGGGTGTCTCTCACTGTGATGGGGTGGCAGTTGGTGGCTCTGCGGGCTGTAGTAGACTTAAGAGTCAAGTGAGAAAGTTTGTATATCAGATGCTGGTCGTTTGGTAGGGTGTGCCGAAGGGCAGGGCACTGGGTAAGGGCATGCACAATGCAGTCCAGGCAGGTGGTGCCCAGGTGGGCAATGCGTAAGTTCCAGATTTGTGCTTGCTTATATCCAGGGATATTTGTGTGGGTGGGGGTGAACTGAAGGGTAAGGCACTGGGTAAGGGTACATGCCAGGAAGAGTCAGGCTGAAGAGGATCAGGAAGTGAAAAGACCAGGGCAGAGGGTCAATGATGGTGATCATGATTGGCATGTTGAGTTACATGATCTAATCAAGGATCTGGTCTTTGACATGACTAGGGGTGGTGACGGCATGTGTGAAGTTTATCTCTTGAAGTGTGACACTAAGGGCTGTGCCCTTGGAATCTGGGGTGTCTTGGAAGTCAAGGTTAAAATCACCAAGAACTGTGAGTTTGGTGTTAGTTTTAATCAGCAGTGAGAGGAGAAGAGGGATAAATGTTTCCAGGGAGCTAAGGCTGCCAGTACAGTAGTACAATGTTGATGGCTGTTTGAGGGCATGGCTCAATTTAAGTGAGAAACATTTTGTAGCCTAGCAAAGTAGACAAACGGGAGTTACGGATGGGAATGGATGATTTGGAGACAATGGCAACTCCTCTGCCTGGATTAGTGGGTCTCTCTGATCTGAGAATGGAATAGCCATTGGGGATGGCAAGCGATAGAGTGGGACCTGCTGCCTCATGCAACCAGGTTTCAGTGACGGCAGGCAGGTCTACGTACTTATCCAACATGTATATACAGGGCATGGGAACAGGGTGAGCGTGCATTGGTAAGGGCGTAGGTGAAGTGATCAGGTTTAGGGGCAGTGGGGGAGTTGAGGAGGGTGTAGGTGGGTGCATCTTGGTAGTTAGTGTCTTCACTGGAAGGTGATTTGGTGATAAAGTCACCCAGGTAGTTCAGAAGTGTAGTTGTTTGTTTCTTGAGTGATGGTACATGGTAGGTGATTAGTGGTGTGGGTGCGGGAGCAGAGGCTCTCTAGTCTTGCCATGCCAGTTCATACTATGGAGCTTATCATTTTGTTGGTGGTGAGGGGTTGCAAGCTGATGGATATAGTTTCTGTGGTAGTGGTAGTGGGTTTGGTGCGTGCAGGCATGTGGCCAGAAGGGATCGGCAGGCGGTAGCTCTGGCCTAAGTGGCAAGCAGGCAAAACAGGAGCTATGGCAGTAGCAGCTTTCAGGTGGTGGGGTGATAGGAAAGGCATGGGAGGGGGAGTGGTGATGTGAGGAGCACTGTAGAGATTAATCGCTTTTTTGTTGCGAGTCTGGAGGTGAGTGTCAGAATGTCAAAGTCGCTAGCCAGTAGTTAGGCAGTGTTTTAGTGGCGGCAGATACCCAGGTCCTGTTTTGGCTGGCACAATGTCAAGTCGCAGAGTGTTCAGTAAGGGCTCAGATGGCTGGCATCTAGAGAGCTGGGTAGGTGGCACACATGCAGCCTGTGATTGCAGGTGAGCAGGTTTGTATATCAGAAGCTGTTTGCATTAGGGAGGGGGTGCCGAAGGGCAGGGGACTGGGTAAGGACATGCACAATGCAGTCTGTGTGGGCGGTGCCCACGTAGACAATGCGTAAGTTCCAGATTTGTGTTTGCTTATATCCAGGGGTATTTGTGGGAGGTGCAGTGAAGGCTGAGGCACTGGGTAAGGATATATGCCAGGAAGTGAAGGTGGCCAGCAGTGTGGAGGATGTGGTTCGTAGTGGTGAAACACAAAGGATTGGTACACTAATCTCGACCTTGGCAGATGGTGTAGGTGTGCACAAGCCATTTTTAACATCACTAGATACATGTGTGTCAGTTGAGAGATAGAAGGACATAGACAGCACGTAGGGGCGCAAGTCATGTTTAGCAACACAAACAACATGAATGTCAGGTGTAATACAAGCAGGCATTTGCGAGCATTGGGGTGCAAGTCATTTTTAGGCAACATCAGGTGCAATACAGGCAGGCATTTGCAGCGCATAGGGGTGCAAGTCATTTTTAGCAGCATAAACGACATTAATGTCAGGTGCAATACATGCAGGTGGTTGTGGCGCATAGAGGTGCAAATAATTTTCAGCAGCATTAAATAAGAGCATGTTTGGTGCACTAATCAAGTGTGGCAGTGCAGTGGGGGGTGGGTGTCAATAGCAGGGCATAGGAGCGGTTGGGAGAAGCAGGTTGTAATTGAAGGCTAGGCCCTGGGCAACGACCGTAGGAGGTGTCAGTGGAGGAAAGTCAGAAGGGCATGAACACCACTTGAACTCAGGTGGCTGAGACTTACTTAAAAAAGAGTCACATGTGTATCTTCCGCATAACAGTTGGGTGAGCGTGGCAATCGTTGTGTTAATTGAATGATATGTCAGAGGGTGTGCCCAGGCCTTCAGGCCCTGACAGGAATCGACCTTGCTTCTGGGCCTTCCTGAATTGGGGCTGCCAGCTATGGGTACTTGCTGGTAATAGGCTGTCTTCTAGAGTGTGGCTGAGGTGGGACGTACATCTCGGCACTAGTAGAAGCAGCATCGTTGTGGGAGACACATCCTTTTCATTGTTATAGACTCCATTTCTATACTGGAATGATCAAAGACTGTTACTTTGTTCTCCACAGAGCGACTTTCATTTTTGCAGAAATAATTTTTCATCATGCAGATTTGAATTATTCAGGCTTTGTTCGCATTTGTGTGTAATTTTGAGCAGAAGTCTCAATGAATGTGCATCTTTGATACAAACTGTAAAAAGATGTGCATGATTTTCACAGTTCGATCATTACACAATTTACATCTCCTGAAAACTCACAACAAATTGTTAAGTGACTCCAATCAAGCACTCCCACTAAGTCAGTGCCTTGTCTGGAATTGCTCAAGGGAAGCCCTTATTTATATATTTTTATGACAAGTTATACTCTGGATGATAAACCCTTATATAGCGCCCCTCTCTTTGAATCCCCCTGACCTCACTGAGCCAAGAAGTAGGTTTGTTTTGCAATTTAAAAGATTTATTGGAAAAATTAAACAATATATATATATATATATATATATATATCACACTTTTATAATAAATTAATATTTGATAGCACCCTTATGAATATAATGCTGATCAACAATAGATAATCTGACACTAGCACACTTCTTTACAATCAATGAGGAGTTAGTATAGGGAGGATAAGGTAGCAGAAAATACTTTTATGGTTTCAAGGAAAACAATGAGGGAAGAATGCAGCACAGAAATAAACTTGATATGATTTCAACAAAAGATAATATGATCACTTTTTCTTTGACAATTCCCTCCCCCCCCTATGCAAGATAAGGAGATGGAAGGGGGGCACACAATTCTCAGGAATACAAAATGCAATACAAATTTCCAGTTCTCCCCAGCGAGCTTAGAGGAAAACAGGTATGATTTTAAAGCAGGCAAGATCCTTTTAAACGTGGTGGCAATGAAGTGCAAAATATGCTGAAAATGCTTTTAATTCCCTCTAGAGGTTCAGGGTGAGTGAGAGATACTTTAAACCAGTTCAGGTCAGCCCTACCAATGATTCAGGGATGGGTATCAGGTTGAAAACGGGATTCAGCAATGGAAGCAAAAGACAGATATTTTTACACGCGGTTGAAATGAATCAAACTGTCAATTTGCGGCACTTTTTTCCGAGTGCGTCGATCGCGATTAGGGAGGAACTATAAGGAGTAGCAAGTCGGTTTTAGGCTTGTTGGAAAGCTTAGAAACTTAGCTTTAAGATGAAAGTTAAACCTAGCACCTACAATTCCAAAGATATGGACGATTTTATGAAGGTAGTTTTTCAGAAATGAAATAATGATTCAAAATGGCAAAATGACACTTTTACAGGTTTAAAATCAGAGAAGGGACACACGATTCTATGATGCAGTTCTGGACAGGTTAAAATGGTTTGTATCAGATTATTTTAGACTAAGAGATTGGTTCTGGCACAGTTCTAGCTGAGAACTCACACTCTAAAGTTGACATAGGCCGTCAAGATCTGATCAGGTTTAGACTGGACTCCTGGCGGGTGGTTCTGAAGTCACAGCTTTCTGGGTCAGCTCTGCTCTGCACTTCACAGCGGTCTGGTCTGGGTCTCTCTGGTTCTGGTCTCTCTGGATACAGCACTGCTTTCTGGGTCGGCTACCGGTTCTGGCAAAAGTTCTTGGCAAAGAATCCAACAGCTCGCCCGGCTGTAGAATAGTTTGGTTGGATTGCTGGATTCTGAAGGCCTGCTGAGAAGAATTCTCAGCTTGTGGGTTGGGCCTTTGCTTTAAGTTCTGTAGTCTATCTGGAGTCTAAGTTCTGGATGTTCCTTCTAGATGTTGTGTGGTCCGGCAAAATGCTGCGCAAGAAAATGGAAAATTAATCCCTTGCCTGTCCAAACAGTCTCTTTTTATGTGTTCTGCAAGTGGGTGTGTGCGTGGGCATAACTAAGCCTGCCCCTCACAACTTATCATTGGCCAAGTCCTCCTCTCTCCCTTGATTGGGGGAAGGAATGGAGTGTCATCAGGCATTAATTTTATGGCATACAGAAAGAACACTCCCCTTTGCAAATTGCACACAAATCTATATTTGATCCAAATACACATTTATCTATGTACCATTTTTCTAATATTATATGTCCAGTTAACATATTTTCTTTAGCACCAAACCATCCGATCCCTATCTTTGTAAGATGTCGTGTCCACTTCTGACAGAATTCTTCCCTTTTCATCCAGATAACAAACTCTAAACTTTTCCAGATTTTACACAAATGTGCACAAGGAATATGGGTATCAGATGATAAGGTGTCAGATTTTTAACATACATACATTTGGAGTAACAACCTATTTTCCGCTACTACCCCCCCAGAACATACCACAGAGTCCTAACACCTCTTAAAATGTGCACAGAAAAATCACAAGAATGATGATATTATTTATATAATTTTGACAAGTATGCACTATGAATTATCCATCTTTTTAAAATTATGCTCTGGCCCAGAGGGGTGTGGTTTCCCAAAGCACATGGTGGAATTTCTGGTTTGTCCACTTCCTCCAACTCAAGTTGCTCACAGAGGCACTGCCCCTCCCAGTTTCTCTCAAGAGGAAACCATTTACGACCCCCCCCTAATTTAACATTTGCCTGAGCCAAGGAAGGCTCATTGTTCTGTTTCCCTGCTCCCAGGTGCTCCTCCCCTGATTCAATCAGAGAGGTGTAACCTCCTTTTGGTGGGAACAGCAGAAGGCAGCCAGGCCTGAGAATGCAGTGGCTGGGCAAGTTTGAAATCCTGTCGGGGGTAGTTGCCGGGCAGAATTCAATCTCTTCAAGCCAGGCTTCAGCCAAATGTCACTTTTGTTCCCAGTTTTTCTTCATTCAAAACAAACTTACAATTTTTACACATGCAGCTAGAACGCTGATTCTAAGTTCAAAACTATGACATTTAAACAGTTGAAACCTATGTGACACTCAAAGTAGGTCACTCATTTATTTTAAACATTTCCATTTTAGTGCCTTTAAGTCCAATTTCACTTCAGCTGCTGACATCCACAGCTCAGCCAGTTTGGTTATAAACATTGTTTTGGGCTCTTCATCTTTCTAGATTTTGTAAGCACACAAGACTACATTCTGCCAAATGTCTGCTGGTGTTCAGTGAGATTTTTGAATATCTTGCAATGCTTAAAATAGTCATTTTTAGCTTGCATTTCAGAGAAACAAAGGTGATTTCAAAAGCGCTTTTGAGCTAACAGGCACTGCTGTTTTTCCTTTGGCACCACGTTTCACTCATGGCGCTTCTGGCCCATCACGCTCGCACTAGTGGGTGGTAGGTCAGGCGACCATTTTGGTGTGCGCAAAAACTGCGCGGTTTTCCTGGATTCTGGCGCAATGTGGGCTTTTTGGCCATCTTGGATTTTCTAAGCCCACAGCACCAAATGTTGCAGCATAATAACTCGAACATGGGTCAAAACCCCTGACAAGCGCCCCCGCCCGACTGCGCTTTGATTTCGAATCGAGGGGGAGTCGGGTGCAAAGGATGTTTTGATCCACCCGCTGGGATGACCGCATCATCTTCTTCCGATTCCGCAGATGGCAAAGTTCTGCATCTTTTCCTTCATCAGGGTGGATCGATCAGTTCTCCTTGCCGGTCCTGATGGGAGTATTGGGCGGTACCCTGGGCCCCTCGGATCTTTACTCCCGGTCCCCGGGTCATACTCCTTGGTCAGTCTCCATGGTTTCATCTCTCCTAGGATGACAAAGCAAAGCAGCAATACCTATTCGTAGACATTTCTCCCCCACTATTGATATAGTGGGGCGGCATATACATATTATAAATCAAAAGACATGAACATATACATTTTTTTTTAAATCAGGAGACAAGAACATATGCATTATTTTTTATCAAGAGACAACTTGCATTCAAGAATCATAGAATTTTATAGGCTATATGTGGAATATTTTAGGGTTGGAACTGAATTACTCTGGAGCGGCCCCCTCTGGTATTGCAGAGGACTCCTCCAGATGCTGCAGAGTGTGCCTGGGATGGCAACATTTTAGCTGATTAATATGGACCCACTTCTCTTCCCCTTCCGCCAAACTACCTTTGGGGATGCAAATCTTGTAAGCGACTGGAGAGATCTTGTCTAAAATTTCAACGGTCCCTTCCAGATAGGCAAACATTTTCACTGTTTGTCCTTGTTCCTTTGGAAATTGTATAGATAAGCCTGGTCTCCCACAATATACTTTCCTGGAAGTTTTCAAATCGTAATGGGTCTTCATGCTATCAGCTGATCTTTCTAGATTTTGCTGAGCATAGGCAAAAGCAGGTTGGAGTTGTTTCCTTAAATTCTCCACATACTCATGAGTTATCAACGTTTGCTCTTGGGTTCTGTAGAGCAAATGCTGGGGAAGCACCATCTTGCGTCCAGTCATCAGCTCAAATGGTGACATTTTAGTTGCAGATGAAGGGGTAGATCTTATGGCCATTAGGACCAAAGGTAATCAGATATCCCACCTTGGCCCAGAATCTGCCACAAACTTTTTTAATATGCTCACAATGGTCCGGTTGTAGCGTTCTACTACCCCAGAAGAAGCTGGCAGGTAAGCAATATGTAGCTTCCTTTTGATCCCCAGTATCTCCCACATCTTTGTCATTACCTCGCTGGTGAAATGGCTACCTCTATCTGACTCAATCCTTTGAGGTAGACCAAAATGGGAAAAGATGTGGTCAATCATCAGGGCAGCTGCTGTTTCTGCCTTGCAGTTTGGGGCCAGGAGCCATTCCATCCACTTGGTAAACAAGCATGTCACCATCAACATGTATTTATTCCCCCTAGCGGAGCGAATCACGGGGCCTATAAAGTCGACTTGTAAATCTGACCATGGCAGTGTCATCCCCCTCTTCTGGAGAGGCACACAGTGTGTGAGGGATGTTGGCTGAAATTGTGCACACACAAGACACCCCTTCAAGTATTGGTCGAGGACCTGCCCCATGTGTGGCCAGTATGCAACCTCTCTTAAGATTTCAAGTGTTGTATGAAACCCCCTATGACCGGCGGTGGCCGCATCATGGGCGTGACTTAACATCAGGCTACGGAATGAGGTAGGAACCACCCACTGATCATGGCCAGCTTGGGATTTCCTTACCAACAAACCGTCTTGGATTCAGAACATCTTTGGACATTTCATCAACACTCTAAGGTCCTCTTTCCCAATGTGATCGGTATCCGTCAGGGGAAAGTTCTCAGGGTCCTCAATGTGTTGGTAAAACTTACCAATTATTGGATCCCCCTTTTGAGCCTTAATCAAATCAGCATCTGGGGTCTCCTTACTCCATTGTGCAGTTGAAAGATCATTGTGAGCATTTGTCTGGGACCTAGTGATAGCAGTGACCTGGAATTCCCCCAACAGGAACTCAATCTCTATTAGATTCCCTTGGATGTCCCCGGTTTTGGCCAGCTGATCAGCTAAGTCATTTCCAGTTTTGTCCAGTTTTGTCTGGTCCCTCTACTTTGGAATGACCTTTGATCTTCTTCCAATAGATGGTCATCCCATTCACAGTGACCAGATCATCAATATTTTGGATTAACTTCCCATGTTTCAAAGGTTTGTTATTAGCACATAACATGCCTCTGGTTTTCCAGTTAACCAGGTGCTCCACAAACCCGTTCCGTACATAATCTGAATCTGTGATCATGACCAGTTTGTGGAGTTGATGTTGGACAGCAGTGAGGATGGCCTGATGCACAGCCATCAATTCTGCCACCTGACTACTTCGGGGACCAATTTTGTACCCAGCGGAGGGTTCTGGGGACTCATTCACCCATTCCCTACGCCGGCCACCAGTTCTTTCTCCCCATTGTTGTCAACATGGTAAGAGCATCCATCCACATAGACAGTGGGCATTCCCTCACACTGGTCTTCTTCAAATACTTTGTGTGGGGAATTAAGGTATGCCTCCATGTTGTCCTTGATTTTCAGACTTTCGTCCTCGAGACAGTTTTCTCTGGCACAATCATGCAAGTCAGCCAGACCTTGCGCGAGGGGACTCTTCTTGTTTTGGCCATATCTGACCTCCACAGGAAAGCCTTGCATTGACAGAAACCAGGAAGTAATTCGGGAATTACTCACATTTCCGGCTCGGATTCTGTCACTTTGGAGATATTGCAGAGGCTGGTGTGGAGTCTCCACTATGATGTGTTCCCCCTGGATGAACGGGCGGTAATTCTTCAATGCCCACACCATTGCCAGGAGTGCCTTCTCACAATCGTTGAATTTTTCCTCCACAGAGGATAAAGTTTTGCTCGCATAGGATATTACTTTATTGACCTTGTCATGCTTTTGGTATAATACTGCCGTCAAGCACGTATTAGAGAACCCTGTCTCCAGGAAGAACTCCTTGTTTCTGACAGGGTAAGCTAGGCAAGACGCTTGTGCGAGGCTTCTTATGAGTTGTCTTACTGCCTCGGATTGTTCTAGACCCCATTCCCACTTCAAAAGATGAATCAGGGGTCTAGTGATCTCTGCGTAGCCCTCAATGAACTTTCTGCTGTAATTAGTCAGTCCAAGGAGGCTCCTTAGTTCCCGCAGAGTTGTGGGATCCTTAAATTTTTGGAGTGCTTCCACTTTCTTTTCCTGGGGACAGAGACCATGAGGAGTAATCTCATGCCCCAAGAAATTAACACGGGTTCTACACCACTGTGCTTTCTGAAAGGAAAGTTTTGCTCCGGCGGCCCTCAACTGTGTCAGAACATAACGGATCTCCGCTATATGTTCCTCCACAGATGAACCTTTGATGAGGACATCATCTGCATAAGCCAAGTTACCCCTTGCACCCAGGTCGGGCATGGCCTTGTGTAGGAAAATGTTGAACTCATTGCCGGAGTTGAGGTATCCGAAGGGAGTCCAGGTCCATGTGTACTGCTGGCCCCCAAAGGTAAAAGCCAGTTTGTATTGGTCCTCCCTACTGACAGGCACGGTCCAGTATCCATTGATCAGGTCTATTGCAGTGAATACCTGTGACCCCTGAATCTGGGCCAGCCCTTGGTCAATGTAGGGCAGAGGCCATTTGGAAATATAGACCCGTTTGTTGAGCTCCCTAAGGTTGGCGCAGAGTCTCCACTGGCCGTTTGGCTTCAATATTCCCAGCACCGGATTATTGAAGGTGCTGTGTACTGGACGGATTATCCCCCGGGACTCAAGGTTCTTAATTATTTCAGTAAGGGACTCCATGGATGCGAGAGGCAAGCGATATTGCTTCACAAACTCTGGAGTCATGCCAGGGTCCGTGGGAATTGTTGTTGTGTGGATGTCGGTGCGACCACAGTCATATGAGTCTACCGCAAAGAGATCTTGGAAATCCAAGAAAACTTGTTTCAACTTTTGCTTCTGTTCCAGAGTCACGCAGGCATCAGCTAGGTTGACTCTCTCTTCCACCATCTGCCTGAAGCCTGGATAGACTTCTGGTTTTGCTATCTCAGCGGCCTCCTCCAGCTGGGTGGAGAAGTCCCTGGTCAGAGTGCTGATTTGGACTGGAGGCTTCAGGTGGGAAAGGCAGCCCTCATGGACCTGGAAAATCACCTCATCCCTCCTGAAGGCACAAGTCACATCTTCCTTACCATAAGGGCAGGAAGTGTACACCAGGACGTTCCCCCCATGCCGGGGAAAGATCCTGTCTGGTGTTGTTTTGTCATTACTGTCACTGTCAAAACAGTCCTTGGGGATTGGTCCTAACAGTTAATTTCCTAAATCAATGGAGAAATGTCGGTCATCAACCGCCATTCCAATAATGGTGCCTGCGGCTAGAGTGATACTCTTTAAGTCGCTGTTGTCCACCTCATTCTATTGGAATGGTGTCATGTTCTATGTTGACTAATGGTGTTGTGTTTACCCCCACCCCTTGCTGTCAGAGAGAAGCATTTAGATGAATATAAGCATCAGGGTTTTTCAATTTTTATCCTCTTTTAACTTGCACTCCCAGGGAGAATTGTCGGGTCCTTTCTGGTATGGTGACTTCCTCTTTAATCTGAATTTCAACTGCATAAGGTAGCAATGAGCTGATCTAAATGCCATTTCTAGATCATCAAAACCCATGGTATTATCCGCTAATCGGGACCAAGCTTTGAAGTTTATTAGGTCCAAACTAATGGCAAAGCGATTGAGAATGTCACTGCCTAAGTAAAAGGCGGCAGTGACGTCTCGCATGACCCAACAATTATGGACTATGCTCTTGTTGCCAATGGAGATTTTGAGCATACACCTGCTTGGCAGGAGATGTTTGGAATGATGTGCTTCCAGGTCCATTTCCCATTTGTCTATCAGTTTGAATGGGGGAATGGCTGGATCTTTTGGGAGTTGGCGGAACGTGGCTTTGCTGATGAAGCTCTTACCGTTGTTCACACACACTCGAGCGAGAACAGAGTCCTTCCCATCATTTAACTGAACAGGGATGAACAACTGCTCTCCAATTTGCTGAATATCAGCCAGGCTCTGAGCTGATTTCACATCTTTCTGGACTATCGGAGTGGGAATGTCTGATTGTGGATTAGTAAAGAATTTCAGAGTGTTTCCTTCCAGTGTGGAATACCGCCTTAAACTGGAAGGAAGGTTGATTTTCGGAAATAGAGAGGACCCCCCACCACCAGTCTGTTGTCCTACTGCTATTACTGTCACGTCTGGAATTTGGTTATTCTGGAAGTGAAATTCTACTTGGTCAGATTTTTGTTCAACCATGTGGCAGGTGCCGTTTAAACTAACATGGTTGACGCTCTGTTTTAATTTTATTGGTCGGCTAGCTTGGGTCCAGAGGACCTTGTTTACGCAATCTATTAGGGGTGACATCCTTCTCAGGAGGTCATTCCCTTGTAATCAAGGGGTGCCCTCTGGAGTCACTACTATGACCGGGTGTTTCACC
Organism: Ambystoma mexicanum; assembly: GCF_040938575.1. Taxonomy (NCBI): domain Eukaryota; kingdom Metazoa; phylum Chordata; class Amphibia; order Caudata; family Ambystomatidae; genus Ambystoma; species Ambystoma mexicanum. The sequence goes on along the minus strand of NC_090935.1, from coordinate 1,075,919,077 downwards.
TTGTGTCGCCCAATTTTGATGTCCAAATCTGCAGTCCCCTCGACAGGAATTTCCTTCCCGTCAAAGTTCTGAAGTTGTCCAGGAAGAGAGGTGAGAGGAATACTGTAATTCTACCCCCTTCCTGCATTTAGTTCATCAAAGGCCCTTTTGGACAGAAGAGTAGCTTGGGATCCAGTGTCCACCAGTGGCAAAATTGTACCCTGCCCCTGTACTTGTACCGGGGCATACTATCTTCCCTCCTTCTCCTCAAGGGGGCACAGATAATGCACATTTTTGGACAACTGGTGGTCTGATTTTCTGGTTTTGGACATTGAGAGAGAAGAGATTTGGGCAAAATTCTGTGGAAAGTCTCGGGAATCTGAAAGAAAAAGTTGGCAACTGGATATGGTTTTGGGTTCCCCTGGTTCCGGTTCTGGGCTGCCCCCCCCCTTTTTGGAGGCAGTCACCCGGATGGGTTTGGACCAGGGGTTTTTGGTATTGTTGGTTCTTGGATAAGATGATGGGCGGCGACAGCTCGATCCCCACATCTACCCAGTCTATTGATTCGGTTTTAGGTTCCCCTGATTCCGGTTCTGGGCTGCCCCCCCCCTTTTTGGAGGCAGTCACCAGGATGGGTTTGAACCAGAGGTTTTCAGTCTTGTTGGTTCTGGGATAGAATGATGGGCGGCGACAGCTCAATCTCCACATCTACCCAGTCTGGGTTGGAATCCCTTGGGACCCATTTTTCCTTGGGAGGAGTTCCCCATCTCTGAAGGAGAAGATCCTTTTCCCAGGATCCTCTGAGGATCCCTCTCCCTCAAATTGGAAGACCTGTACCTCCTCCACAAAATGGGTTTATTTCTCCTACCTCCTCTCTGCTCCTTGGGTGGCAGACTTTCAGGGGTAGGAGATTTTGTTTCCGGTTCCTGGGTTACCAGGGGCTGTTTACAAGTGGGGAAGGAAGCTTCCTCCAAGGCTTTACACCCCCATTCCCCTTGTGCCTCCTCCCTGGGAACCGGTGGGTTGTCGGGGTGCTGCCCCCGTCATTGTTCTGGAGCACCAGGCCCAGAGTTTGGGGCATTCTGCGGTGGCATGCTCATCTGAGGGTTCTGTTGAGCCCTCGGTATGTGACCCAGATCCTGTGCCATATTTTGGACCTGGCGCTCTAACTATGAAACCCGCTCAGGCTGATACGGGGTTCTATTTTCTCCCCTGGGATGATCCCAGGAAGGGTAGCTATCCCTTCACTGGTAGTACCCCGGGTTGGGTAGATTTGGGTACCCCTCCACCCTTGGCCTCTCCTCTCCCGGATTCGGTTGTCTGGGCTCAGGGAATTGGGGAAAGAAGGATGGATGATTTTGGGGCTGGAAGTTGGGTGGATACCTGGGGAACAAGTTCTGCCCAGGATTTGGTGAATTTCTGCCCTCCTGGGGGAAGTGCGGAGGGAAGTTCCCTGTGTTGGGAGCTTGGTTGGATCCCCCCCCTTGGGCCGGAGGAGTCCACACATAACCCAGGATTGGACTGTTTCCCTTATAGCGGGGACTTACATAGTCAGGGGAGCGAGGGACCCCATTTGTGTGACTTCCTCCTTGACTCCCTGTCTCTGACTGGCCCGAGGGCCTTCTGGGTTTAGAATTATTCGGTGCCGGCAGGTTTTCAGGTCCCTCCATCTCCAAATCTAAAACGGGGGCAACCTTTACCTCTGCCACCTTGGAAGCAGCAGGGGTGCTGTTTGTTTTGGGGTTTTTGGGCTGATTCTTATTTTCCACCGGTTTCTGCACCTCATAGATGCTGGTGGCTTGCTCAATGACCCAGTCTAAAGATATTTTCTCGTGAAAATCTCTCACGAGCTGGGTCATTATGTATTTGGGTACGGCATGGAAAAACGTATTAACAAATTCTTTACTGCCCGTGCGTACCATTTTTGTTGTCTGCGCAAAAGCACGCTTTAACTCCTGCAAAAATTCTTGTGGGGCCTGATCCTCCCCACATTGCAAATTGTAGGCTGCCTTGTGAGCCTCTTGGGGATTTCTGTGAACAGAAAAATGTTTCAAGATGGCCGCCCTGTAGGTGGACCATCTTGAATGATTTTGGTCCTCCAGCCCCGCAAAGAAACTGGAGCATTCTGGGGAGAATGTCCATTTTACATAATGAATGCAGCTACTGCTGTCTTTCAAATGGAAAGTCTCCATCATTTGCTCATAAAGCTCCAAGTGTTCCCAAACAGAATACTTGGCGTTCTTGTGATAAGGGGTGATGACACTCCTTATTGCCTTGATCTGCTTTAAGGGGCCCTTTTTGCCTTATTGGCCTTTTTGGTTCGGGTAACCCTGGTCCACTCATCCTCTGACTCAGAGGCTCTGCTCCCATAGGTGCCCGTTTGATCTTCCAGGTTTTCCCGGATTCTGCGAGCCTGGGAATGGCTGGCAGAATGTGGGGACCTAGTCTCCTGTGTCCTGGGCCGCTCAGAGGAGTCTTCAGATCCCTCCTTGCTGCCAGGATTTGATGGGTACCCCCCCACTGACCTAACTGGGCAGAGGTTTTCAGGATGCCCTTAGTGGGCCTACTCTCCTGGGGTTCCCCACTAAATTGCACTGTGCTTAGGTGCCCATACCTGGATGCCCGCCCATCCATTCCTGGGAGGTACTGGCCTATGAACCCCCTACTTTTGGCTGGATAGTAATCTGCCCTCCCTGTGGCCCTGTGCTCATGTGCGCCAGGGGACATGGGGGTGGCAGAGTCCAAGGACTGGGAGAGATGAAGGCCTCTGGTACCAGGGCTCCTGAGGTTGTGCTCAAGTGTTTCCCTTTCCCAGCGAACTTCATCTCTGTCAGCCTCTGCTCCCTGTTGCAATGCAAGAGCCTGCGCTTTCAGTTCCTCAGTTAAGGCCTTACTAGACTCTATCAGTCTCTCCTGCATGGCTACCTGTTGCTGGAGCCTATCATTGTGCTGACAGAGAGCCTCATATTCTCTCTGCGCCTCCTGATTGGTCCTGCAATACTGGGCCAGTCTTTGCTGCAGGAGGGTTACCTCCTGAGTCCCATCCTTACTGGCCTGTTCCTTTCTTGTCAGAGCATCTTCCACCCTCCTGGTGTGCTCTAACAAGTTCTGATGCTCTTTTTGGAGGTCACCCAGTCCCTGGAGGGCAAAGTGATTTTCTTCAATTTTTTCTTTTAATTGGCAGACTTCCTGACCTAAGGTGTCCCTTTCCTGACTAAGAGCCTGCATCTGTGCCGCCAAGTCATCCCTCTGCCTTTGAAAGGAACCAGCTTTCTGGCGTTCTCGATCAAACTCTGCCTGGGTATCCAGGCCTTTCAAAATCAGTTTATTGCTCTCTGCCTTTTCCCTATCTAGATGACTTTGCAGGGTGGCTACCTGCTCTGTGCATGCCCTGTTAAAGTCTAGTTGTTGCTCCAGCTGTTTCTGGCTCTGCAGTAGGGAGTCCAAACCTTCTTGGTACTCCTTCTGCAAGGCCAGAAATCTGGTATTCTGGTCAGCCTTTTCCGGTTGCAGGATATCCATATCCTCCTTTATTTTAATTATGTACTGTCTACTCTCATTTTCTGACTCCTGGCTTCTGTGCAGCCTCTGCTCAGAAGAGTCCAGATCCGATTGGGCCTTCTCTAATGCCCTCAGTTGCCTATTTCCCAGATCTTGGCCTTCAGCACATTTGTCCTGTATGGCTCCCATATATAAATATAAATATGCCGCTATCCTGACAATCTTGTTGTGCTCATCTTTGGCTTTAGGGCCATATATAGTTCACTCAGGGCCATATGTAATGGACCCTGATCTCTCCATATGTCTGACCCTGTTTCAGTGATCTGGGGTGCGATTGCCTGCAACCAGACCGCTTGGTCCTGATGAGCCCACTCACCTCTCACAAATAGCTTATGTAAGAGGTGTTCTCTAGCTATTTTGATATCTACCAAGGTCGTCATTCTTGAAATTGATTTTCTTCCTGACTTACAGAAGTTTGTATTTTCTTTTGCAAAACAGACCGTTTCCTTAGAGCGTTCCTTTGAGGGGTGTTTTTACAGTGTAACATGGCGTGGTGATCCAACAGAATTTATATATCCTGTCAGTTAGCACACTGTATTAATCTGCACAAGTGATAGATCTAATCCCGGACGAGCCCCCAATCTGTTAAGTGACTCCAATCAAGCACTCCCACTAAGTCAGTGCCTTGTCTGGGATTGCTCAAGGGAAGCCCTTATTTATATATTTTTATGACAAGTTATACTCTGGATGATAAACCCTTATATAACGCCCCTCTCTTTGAATCCCCCTGACCTCACTGAGCCAAGAAGTAAGTTTGTTTTGCAATTTAAAAAATGTATTGGAAAAATTAAAATATATATATATATATATATATATATATATATATCACACTTTTATAATAAATTAATATTTGATAGCACCCTTATGAATACAATGTTGATCAACAATAGATAATCTGACACTAGCACACTTCTTTACAATCAATGAGGAGTTAGTATAGGAAGGATAAGGTAGCAGAAAATACTTTTATGGTTTCAAGGAAAACAATGAGGGAAAAATGCAGCACAGAAATAAACTTGATATGATTTCAACAAAAGATAATATGATCACTTTTTCTTTGACAATTCCCTCCCCCTCTATGCAAGATAAGGAGATGGAAGGAGGGCACACAATTCTCAGGAATACAAAATGCAATACAAATTTCCAGTTCCCCCAGCGAGCTTAGAGGAAAACAGGTATGATTTTAAAGCAGGCAAGATCCTTTTAAATGTGGTGGCAATGACGTGAAAAATATGCTGAAAATGCTTTTAATTCCCTCTAGAGGTTCAGAGTGAGTGAGAGATACTTTAAATCAGTTCAGGTCAGCCCTACCAATGATTCAGGGATGGTTATCAGGTTGAAAACGGGATTCAGTAATGGAAGCAAAAGACAGATATTTTTACACGTGGTTGAAATGAATCAAACTGTCAATTCGCGGCACTTTATTCCGAGTGCGTCGATCGATTACAGAGGAACTATAAGGAGTGGCAAGTCGCTTTTAGGTGTCTTGGAAACCTTGAAATCTTAGCTTTAAGATGAAAGTTAAACCACGTTCCTAGCACCTACGCTTCCAAAGATACGGACAATTTTATGAAGGTAGTTTTTCAGAAATGAAATAATGATTCAAAAGGGCAAAATGACACTTTTACAGGTTTATAATCGGAGAAGGGACACACGATTCTATGATGCAGTTCATGACAGGTTAAAATAGTTTGGATCAGATTATTTTAGACTAAGAGATTGGTTCTGGCACAGTTCTAGCTGAGTACTCACACTCTAAAGTTGAAAAGGCTGTCAAGGTCTGATCAGGTTTAGACTGGACTCCTGGCGGGTGGTTCTGAAGTCACAGCTCTCTGGGTCGGCTCTGCTCTGCACTTCATAGTGGTCTAGTCTGGGTCTCTCTGGTTCTGGTCTCTCTGGATACAGCACTGCTTTCTGGGTCAGCTACCGGTTCTGGTAAAAGTTCTTGGCAAAGGATCCAACAGCTCGCCCGGCTGTAGAATAGTTTGGTTGGATTGCTGTATTCTGAAGGCCTGCTATGAAGAGTTCTCAGCTTGTTGGTTAGGCCTTTGCTTTAAGTTCTGTAGTCTATCTGGAGTCTAAGTTCTGGATGTTCCTTCTAGATGTTGTGTGGTCCGGCAAAATGCTCCGCAAGAAAATGGAAAATGAATCCCTTACCTGTCCAAGCAGTCTCTTTTTATGTGTTCTGCAAGTGGGAGTGTGTGTGGGCATAACTAAGCCTGCCCCTCACAACTTATCATTGGCCAAGTCCTCCTCTCTCCCTTGATTGGGGGAAGGAATGGAGTGTCATCAGGCATTAATTTTATGGCATACAGAAAGAACACTCCCCTTTGCAAATTGCACACAAATCTATATTTGATCCAAATACACATTTATCTTTGTACCATTTTTCTAATATTATATGTCCAGTTAACATATTGTCTGTAGCACCAAACCATCCGATCCCTGTCTTTGTAAGATGTTGTGTCCACTTCTGACAGAATTCTGCCCTTTTCATCCAGATAACGACCTCTAAACTTTTCCAGATTTTTCACAAATGTGCACAAGGAATATGGGTATCAGGTGATAAGGTGTCAGATTTTTAACATACATACATTTGGAGTAACAACCTATTTTCAGCTACTACCCCCCCAGAACATACCACAGAGTCCTAACACCTCTTAAAATGTGCACAGAAAAATCACAAGAATGATGATATTATTTATATAATTTTGACAAGTCTGCACTATGAATTATCCATCTTTTTAAAATTATGCTCTGGCCCAGAGGGGTGTGGTTTCCCAAAGCACATGGTGGAATTTCTGGTTTGTCCACTTCCTCCAACTCAAGTTGCTCACAGAGGCACTGCCCCTCCCAGTTTCTCATAAGACGAAGCTATTTACGACTGGGCAGAATTCAATCTCTTCAAGCCAGGCTTCAGCCAAATGTCAATTTTGATCCCAGTTTTTCTTCATTCAAAACAAACTTACAATTTTTACGCATGCAGCTAAAACGCTGATTCTAAGTTCAAAACTATGACATTTAAACAGTTGCAACCTATGTGACACTCAAAGTAGGTCACTCATTTATTTTAAACATTTCGATTTTAGTGGCTTTAAGTCCAATTTCACTTCAGCTGCTGGAATCCACAGCTCAGCTAGTTTGGTTATAAACATTGTTTTGGGCTCTTCATCTTTCCACATGTTGTATGCACACAAGACTACATTCTGCCAAATGTCTGCTGGTGTTCAGTGAGATTTTTGAATATCTTGCAATGCTTCAAATAGGTATTTTTAGCTTGCATTTCAGAGAAACAAAGGTGATTTCAAAAGCGCTTTTGAGCTAACAGGCACTGCTGTTTTTCCTTTGGCACCACGTTTCACTCATGGCGCTTCTGGCCCATCACGCTCGCACTAGTGGGTGGTAGGTCAGGTGACCATTTTGGTGTGCGCAAAAACTGTGCGGTTTTCCTGGATTCTGGCACAATGTGGGCTTTTCGGCCATCTTGGATTTTCTAAGCCCACAGCACCAAATGTTGCAGCATAATAACTCGAACATGGGTCAAAACCCCTGACAAGATTCAAGGCTGACTTTGATGCCAATTTTCAGGAGATGTAATGAATGTGCATCTTTGATATGAACTCTTCCAAAAGGCATATGAGTTTAACAGTTCGTACATTTAGCAATTTACATCTCTTGAAAACTCACATCAAAGTGAAGTCTGACTTTGATGTAAGGTTTCAGTAGATGTAAAGTATGTATCATTATTAACTAGCATAAAGTACCCATTCTCCAAACGGGTTCTGTGGATAGACATGACAACACTGTCATCAATTGTTGAAAAACTATGATTCTGCAGGTCGCTGTTCTGATTCACTTATTACTGCTGTACGTTGCATTCTGAAATAAACTGCACTGAGAATGGGTGTGTGTGGCTGGCTGTCATACCCCACTGCAGATGTTGGGGGGAAGCGTAAGTTGGTGTGCTGCTGCATACTGGGACCTACTGTGCCCTCTCCCCACCTGTTGCCTCACCCTGGCATGGTGAAGTTTGTTGTGGTGCATTGCAGTGAAAATGTCCCAGTAACCGTGTATTTCAGGGCTGAGGACTGGTCCTTCTATGACCACGTTGGTGTTTTTTGCCAATTGTGGGCAACTGTCAAATGTGTGAAGGTGCTGAAATCCAGGGAAAGGGGTGGGGTGCCCAAATTTTATGTAGCCAGTATTGTCTGCAGCGTCCTAACAGGTAACTATGCTAAATCCGGTGCAGATTGCTGAAACGGTGTAGAATTGTGTAAGGAACAGTGCTTTGCCAAGCCACAAACACACATTGCACATGTGCTGAAATCTGGGGGAAAAGGGTGTTGTGTCCACATATCATGTAGCCAGTAATGTCTGGAGGGTCCTAACAGGTAACTATGCAAGACGTTATGCAGATAGGTGAAATGTGAAATTGTATAAGGAATGATGCTTTGACAAGCCACAAACCCACAAACAAATTAAGAGTTTTGCTGAAATACTGGGAAAGGGGTTGGTTGTCCAAATGCCATGTTGCCAGTTATGTCTGCAGGGTCCTAACAGGTATTTATGCAAAATGTGGTGCAGATTGGTTAAACAGTGTGGAATTGTATAAGGAACAACGCTTCACAACGCCACAAGCCAACAAACTCACAAATCCCACCACAAACTCACAGACAAGTTTTGACTTTTAACTCCCCCACCCGCCGCTCATGCCCCGTGTCTCCCCTGTTCTGCCCCATCCCCCGCTCATGCCCCTTGTCTCCCTCCTTTTCCCCCCCACCCCGCACCACTGTTCATGCCCCGTGTCTCCCTTCTGTTCCCCCCACCCCCCACTCATGCCCCGTGTCTCCCTCGTGTTACCCCCCACCCCCCGCTCATGCCCTCTGTGTCTCCCTTGTGTTACCCCCCGCCTCCCGCTCATCCCCCGTGTCTCCCTCCTGTTCCCCCAACCCCCGCTCATACCCTGTGTCTCCCTCGTGTTACCCCCACCCCCCGCTCATGCCCCGTGTCTCTCTCTTGTTCCCCCCACTCCCCACTCATGCCCCGTGTCTCCCTCCTGTACCCCCAGCCCCCACTCATGCCCCGTGTCTACCTCGTGTTGCCCCCCACCCCCGCTCATGCCCCGTGTCTCTCTCCTGTTGCCCCCACCCCCCGCTCATGCCCCGTGTCTCCCTCGTGTTACCCCCACCCGCCACTCATGCCCCGTGTCTCCCTCCTGTACCCCCCACCCCCCGCTCATGCCCCGTGTCTCCCCTTTGCCCCCCGGTCATGCCCCGTGTCTCCCTCGTGTTGCCCCCCACCCCCTGCTCATGCCCCGTGTCTCCCTCTTGTTCCACCCACCCCCCGCTCATGCTCCGTGTCTCTCTCTTGTTCCCCCACCCCATGCTCATGCCCCGTGTCACCCACCTGTACCCCCACCCCCTGCTCATGCCACATGTCTCCCTCCTGTTCCCCCCACCCCCGCTCATGTCCCGTGTCTCCCTCGTGTTACCCCCCACCCCCCGCTAATACCCCGTGTCTCCCTCCTGTACGCCCCACCCCCGATCATGCCCCGTGTCTCCCTCGTGTTGCTCCCCACCCCCTGCTCATGCCCCATGTCTTCCTCCTGTTCCCCCCACCCCCGCTCATGCTCCGTGTCTCTCTCTTGTTCCCCCCACTCCCCACTCATGCCCCGTGTCTCCCTCCTGTACCCCCCACCCTCCGCTCATGCCTCGTGTCTCCCTCCTGTTCCCCCCAGCCCCCGCTCATGCCCCGTGTCTCTCTCGTGTTACCCCCCACCCCCCGCTCATGCCCCGTGTCTCCCTCGTGTTCCCCTTAACCCCAGCTCATGCCCCGTGTCTCCCTCGTGTTCCCCCACCCCCTGCTCATGCCCTGTGTCTCCCTCGTGTTACCCCCCACCCCTCGCTCATGCCCCGTGTTCCCTCCTGTACCCCCCAACCCCTGCCCCGTGTCTACCTCGTGTTGCCCCCCACCCCCGCTCATGCCCCGTGTCTCTCTCCTGTTGCCCCCACCCCCCGCTCATGCCCTGTGTCTCTCCCCTGTTCCCCCCACCCCCCGCTCATGCCCCATGTCTCTCCCCTGTTCCACTCACCCCCCGCTCATGCCCCGTGTCTCCCCTGTTCCCCCCAACCCCCGCTCATGCCCCGTGTCTCCCTCCTTTTCCCTCTACCCCCTGGTCATGCCCCGTGTCTCTTCCCTGTTCCTCCCACCCCCCGCTCATGCCCCGTGTCTCTTCCCTGTTTCCCCCCACCCCCCGCTCATGCCCCATGTCTCTCCCCTGTTCCTCCCACCCTCCGCTCATGCCCCGTGTCTCCCCTGTTTCCCCCCACCCCCCGCTCATGCCCCGTGTCTCTTTCCTGGTCCCCCCCACCGATGCCCTGTTGTGTTCTCTTTATACACCCCGCCTTCCCTTTCCATGGTGTCCATCTTGGTAAAAGATGTTCCTTCCTACACCAGGACACCGCAGGCGTTCCGGTTTGGGAAGAAAAATCTTTTTTTTACCACCCCGTGTTCCCACTTTGAGAACCTAGGATGCTAGTGGTCTTCATCCATTGAAAAGGATGTTATGGTTATGTTGCACTAATAAAAACCTATGAAATTCAGTAAAACAAAATGTGGTAAAGGGACGTTATGGTTAAGTTGCACTAATAAAAAAACTATGAAATTCAATGAAAAAACTTTGTTAAAGGAACGTTATGGTTAAGTTGCACTAATAAAAACCTATGAAATTCAATGAAAAAACATTTTTAAAGGGACGTTATGGTAAAGTTGCACTAATAAAAACCAATGAAATTCAGTGAAAAAACTTTGTTATAGGGACGTTATGGTTAAGTTGCGCTATTAAAAACCTATGAAATTCAGTGAAAAAACGTTGTTAAAGGGAAGTTATGGTTCCAAGTAAAACCGAAAAACCCTTGAAATTCGCAAGTTATGGTAAGCTAAGCAACCATAACTCGTGCCACCATCGTGCACTGCTAAGCCTAACACCCAGGACACAAAGATGACATCACAAATGTCATTGATGACATCACTGATGACATCACATGTGCATTTACCTTTCATGAAAAGTCTGTACAAGGGATTCTTAGTGTAATGTTAATAAAAAAAAGTGTAAAGGATTTTTGGAATAAATATCAAGTGCTAATTAGTGCATTAAGCTATGCATTGCTGTAAATATCATTCTATTATTAAGTTCAATCCAGTATACTAAGGTACTCATGTAGAAAAATAGGCATTGTGTGCAGCATACATGATGGAGTTGCAATATTCATAAGCTTGCCATGTTGAATAGTGAAATGATAACTGTTTTCTTATTAGAGTTTTGCATACTGTGAAACATGTGATAAGTAGGTAATAAAACCCACTTACTACATAATTGCATTATTATAGACAAAACACAAAGAGACAACACCACATACAAATATGAATATATACAAGGAAATAGAAGTAAAAAAAAACAGCAGTAGTAGCAGAAAGTGTTCATAACCTAACTGATTACCTTTATGCAGAGAAATGATTGCTCTGTTTCTAAGCTGTTACTTACCCTATGTATATATATCACATGATGTGCTTGGGCCCTAAGGTAAATAGTGTGAGTACAACATATAAAAATAGGAGCATATACAGGGAAAGTACAGTGAGAAAAAAACATCAGAACTATCAGAAAGTGCTGATAACTCTACTGATTATTCTAATGTACAAATGGATTGCTGTCTTTCAAGGTTGTATCTTCCCCTATGTATATGTTTCATATGATATAACTGGACCATAAGGGAATTATTGGAAGAACATACTTGAAGGATAAGTCTACAAATATAGTACATTTACAATTCTTAGTTCCTAACTGTTACTGAAGAAAAACATGTGGCCTAGATATGTAAGTAAAAAAAAAAGAGGGAGCCAGACATGCGATGTCATCAGTGATGTCATCAATGACATTTGTGATGTCATCTTTGATGTCCTGGGTGTTAGGCTTAGCAGTGCACGATGGCGGCGCGAGTTATGGTTGCTTAGCTTACCATAACTGGCGAATTTCAAGGGTTTTTCGGTTTTACTTGGACCCATAACGTTCCTTTAACAATGTTTTTGCACTGAATTTCGTAGGTTTTTAGTAGCGCAACTTAACCATAACATCCCTTTAACAAAGTTTTTTTCACTGAATATATATATATATATATAGATAGGTGATAAAAGTCATATAAGCCTCTTGTATGTATTCAAAACACACATCAAGTTAGAGTTCACTTTTACCTCCTTCAACGACACACGATTTATGCACACTCACTTTATGTATAAGGCAAGTTACATCAATATCATAATGCAAATTAGTTTTAAGGTTTGATTTGAGTATGGAGTGAGTACTTTTAATTGTATAATTGAATTTGTAGTAGTATACAGTAGCGGTTAGCAAAATGTGAAATCCGTAAAATCAGTATTACTTTTCTGTGTCACTGAAATTTCACCCACTTTTGTGCAGTTTCACAAGGATCTTTTTTTCCCGATCTGTGCTAGTTTCGTGCACCGACACGAGAAACTTTGCACACTTTATGCAAGTCTTTTATCGGTCTGTGCTTGGCACTCTGTGTGGGTCCTTTTTTGATCGGTACTAGTTTTTTGTAGTGGCATGGAAAACTTTGGGCGGGTCTTTTTTTGATCTGTGGTAGTTTTGCGCAGTGGCATGAGCAACTTTGTGTGCTTTCCACGATTCGTGCTAGTTTCGTACAATGACATGCGAAAATTTACACAGGCCTATTTTAGATCTATACTAGTTTTGATTTACGTTGTGCCACTATTTTCAATTTGTTATAGGTTTGCAGAGCGGCATGACAAAATGTGCACAGCTTATGTGTTCAATTCGTGGTAGGTTCTCACAGCAGCAGGAAAAACTTCCTCCCACACTTTTTGATTCGTGATAGGTCCACACAGCTTTTTGTTCTATTCGTACTACGTTCATGCAGAGGCACGAATCACTTTGTGGTGCTCTTTTGTAATCGTACTATGTTCGGCACAAGAACCTTTTTTCCACTCTTTTGCATTCATGCTACGTTCCCACTTCTCACGAGAAACTTCTAGTGGTTCTTTTCGGGTTGCGAGATTGCATTGAAAACTTTGTGCCACTCTTTCTTTATATAATGGGGTTGCGGAAAAGCAAAACAAAATGTAACAATTTCACCCAGGCCTAATATACAGTGAGTGTTTATGCCATAACGTTGATATTCCCACTGTTTGTACCGTTTTACTTTGTGTTAGATTAACCTTAAATCTTCATTGAACAATTCACATGGGGTGCTACTGCCTTGGCATTCTCCCGTGCCTACATCATGCTCAAGGCATTCTCAGAACTTTGGTGTTCTCATGCAAATATAAAATGATGACATGTCTAACACTGCCTTGGTGCTCTCCTCCTCATATACAATGCATGTGTGCCTAACACTTGTTTGCTATTCTCTTACGCCTAAAAGAATTTACAGACACAGCATTAAAACTGACTTGCCATTTTCCACCACCTGCAAAACACAAGCTTTATTGTTCACCCCCACCAACAAAACTCAAGTTTTGTTCTCACTTTTTTGGTATCCTCCTCTGCCTACAAAACACAAAAGCGGTTCTCACTGCCTTTCCATGCTTCTCTGCTATTGAAATGCACATGTGTATAACTGTGTTTTCAGTTTTTCCTTTGCCTAAAAATGCACATGTGCCTAACAATGGCTTGGTGGTCACCTTGGTGGTCTCTTCCAACTACAAACTGCATGTGTGCCTTGGATTTCTCCCCTACCTGTGTAATTCATGTGTGATTCTCACTTCTTTGTCCTTCTCCACCTTCAAAGTGCATGTGGGGCTCTTTAGGACTCCTCTGCCTACAAAGCCCTCTTGAGGGCATCATAGCCTCGGTGGTCTCTTCTGCCTAAAAAGTGAACATGTGCCCAACACAGTCATGTAGTTCTCCAACTATAAATCACATGTCCACCTAACATTGCCTTTGTGCTCTCCTACATCTACAAAAAGCATGTACACTGCTTTGCTGGTCTCATCCCCCTACAGCATGCTAGTGGGGTTCTCACTACTTGGCATTCTCCTTTGCAAACAGAATGCATGTGTGTTTAACACAGTCGTTTTTCTCTGCATACAAGTTCCACGTGCCTTACTCTGCATTCGAGATATCCTCTGCAGACAAAACGTATGTGTGTTTACAATGCTTGATGTGAATTGATTGGGTGTATTCTGTCTCCGCCCACAAAAGATGTCCCTTCAACCCCTTCACAACATTATTCCTCAATTCCCTTACCAAGCCCTATATTTGGTTTAATGCTTTTACACCTCCATTTTCCATGTTGCTCCTTTTCCAGCAGTGATGAGACAGAGGAGGGGCATGTAGTGAACATAAGAGCACCACCATGCTGACCTCCTCCATCTTGTCAGTTCACTTTGTTTCATGGCTCAATGAGATCTTCATGCAGGCCTAAAATTAATGGATTGCTGTATTGCTACGCAATCCACCGCCATTTAGCACCTGCTTAGGAGAAGATAGATACCATAGCGATCCAATAATAAATGTGGTATTTATTTTTTACAAGACAGAGAGGAAAACTGAAGAGTAAATGGGAAAACTTCCGGTTAAACACATCAGTATTCCCCTCCACCTTGTGTACGTTTAAATATGCATGCAGGCGACACAACAGCACCGAAGTGCAAACAGTCGTGACCCTCTGCTTGCAATTTGCATTAAAAAGAAAATGGTCCCCAAGGAAAGATACTGAATCCGTAACTGACATGGACATTCAACACAGTACAAATAACAGGTAAAACGCTTTTATTGCACTAACTGAATGCAATATTTACAGACACAGAACCCCTGCAGTGATTCATTTGAAGCAATTGCGACTCACTTACATGTTCAGTGAAATTATATACGTTACTCATAGATGGTAAAACACAAAACACTCGCATGAAGCCTACATTTATGCAAAGTGCTGCAATATAAATACAATGGGAAGTTAAACCCGTAGCACATCCTGGCCCTACCTTACACGCAAAGGAAATAGCACATAATTACAAAAGATAAAGGCACATTATACAATTGAGCTGAAATGCTAGCTCACAAAGAATGTTAGTTGCTTCAGTGAGTAACGGCGTGGAATCCAGCGTCGCAGCACGGATGTCTTTCAGTGGAGATTACAGGTGTCTGGAAACCTCAATATATACTTTAAGCCCAAGGCAAAGAGAGAGAAATTGAATGATGAAAAGGCATCATACTGTACACAGCTTCTCTTATTATATGCTTGAACATAGCACATGATGGATGGGAATTGCAGAGATTGGAAATAGGAGACAATAAGTGCTTCGTGGGCAAAACAACAGAGCTAAGATGCTGCGTGTTTTTCTCTGAAAGTGACAGACAGTGTCTTCCATTCGGTAAAATGCAATTTGAAGAAGAAATGGGGAAGTTGGTTGAATTTGCTAGAAAACAGGAAATATGGTCAAATAAAGGAACCCAGACAGGGCTGTAGTTTGGTAATGCTCGGCAGGGCCTCGACAGGGGAAACAAAGGTTCGCCAGGGAATCTCAGCGCCGTCAAATCATCAAACATCAGAGAGTGCGCAGCCTTCAGGGAGAGAGAGAGAGACATGCTGCACTGCGCATGATGTAGCCTCGTGGCACTGCTAAAAGCTCGATTTCCGGTATACGTTGGGATAGACGGAGTGATGAATTGCTTGAGAGTTGCTCCCCATGGCAGGGCATTATATTCCCTCACTGCGGTTGACAAAGAGAAGGTATATAACAGTCAGCCTTCGAAGACGAAGGGCTTTAAAAGGCTCTCCTCTCGAAGGAGTGAAGTGAGACCACTCATTACAGCGTTCCGACCATGACAGTATTAATGTGACAGGTTCCGTGTGGTTTATGGCTGTATCGCTACAGGGAGACGAGGCCTCATACGTTCACTGTAACTTAAAGATCCAGTGCAGGGAAGCAGCTGCCACTCATGTAAAGGGGCATGGGGGAGGGGTCGTAACCTGAAGAGTTTGTTTGCAAACATTTGAGTTCTCGTGACTTTGTGAAGCACACCTCGCATGCAATGCGTTAATAACAGGACTAGTATCTATTCTTCATCTAGCTTGGGGCATTTGCATATAGGACATGGCAGCTGCTGGACATATTTAAAACAAGGCATGTTGGCCATTTCAATATTGAGAATGTATTTGTTTTTCACATGTACTATGAGACACAAGAAAACGAACTAGGGTTAAGGGCTAAGACTAACATGAAAGACTCAAACAAAGGTGTGAGCAACAGACTAGGGCTGAGCTGAGCAACTGGCACTCATGAATTGCAGAGATCTGCAGTTTCCTTTTGTTGGGCCTCCTCTGAGGAATATTGGCCGAAGACAGCATGATGAGTATCAGGAGAGAAAAAACCTGTGATGTAGTACATTGTGGGATGTTTTAACCCACTGTGTTCTGCCCTACGGCATCACTATGTCCTGGTGGCACCAGAATCAGCAAAATGGCTGCGAAAACCTCATGCGCGCCAAAACCTAAGGAAATTGCGCTCTACCAACCACAAAAAGATGGCTGCCAAATTTACCTTGCCTGTGTCAGTGGTGGAACGGAGACCTCATTGCTGAAACATGCCACTGGGCTGCCCACCAAGTAAAAATGGAATGTGCATGAAAGGTAGTGCTTTACTGAAGAAAACCCAGAAATTGTTCTTAAATCCCTTTTTCTTGGTTGCTGAAATCACAAAATCGCGGTACAAAACATCAAAAATCATCCAATATCCTTGCTGGGTGTTACCTGTCACCTCGTTTGAGAAATCATTATGAACCTACAATGTCATGTAAAGCGGAATCTGTCATCAAAATATCCACAGTAAAAAGTGTGCCTGCCTGTGAAAATCTGTCAAAATATGGGTGCAGTACCTGCGGCCGCCTGTAAGACAGCTGTCATTAGTTTGCATCAGAAGTTTAAACTTGTGCAATTGAAATCAAATGTCTGGACATTAAGTCACCTGTTATTAAGAGGAACCTAGGTTGTAACTATTTAATTTCCATGGTTTAGAAGCTGGAATAAGAGTTCTAGCTGTTTGTGTGAAAATTGCAAGTTTTGTTTTAAACCAAGAAAATGTAAGAACATGACATTGAATTTAAGGTGAATTTAAAGCCACCCAAACCAGTTCCACAGCTTTCCCCCAACAAAAGGCATCTCTCTCCTGCTTCCCACCAAGGCCAGGAAGTCATACCTTTGTGAGAATTAAATCAGGGGAGGAGATCTTGGGCTGCACCAGAAAGAGACAATGGACCTTCCTTGGCTGATAGGATATGCAGATTGTGAAGTGTCAAGAGTGGCATCTCCCAGAAGGAAGGGGGCGGATTGCTTCAGACCTGCCAGGAAGAAAGGAGGCAGGGACAGACGACCACTTGTGGATTCACAAAGCACAGAAAGCATATTTTTGAAAAATACTGATAAAGGACTGTGCGAATTTGTAAAAATTATATAATTAACAGCATTGTTAATGTTATTTTTGGGTGCACATTTTAAAAGATGCCAGAACTCTGCAATGTATGGGAAGGCACAGTGAAAACTCTGGTTTTGCGGCAAATGTATTTATGTCAGAAGCATGAAACTTCACCTGCTTATGCCCATATGCAATGCGCACATGTGTACATATTTTGGACAAACGAGATAGTGTGTCCCGGAAAAAAAGTGTGAAATTCTGTCAAATCAGACCCAAGATCCTACAGAGACGGGGCTTGGAAGAGTATTTACTCCACAAAATATGTGATCTGGATATCCTATTATTATAAAATTTGTAAAATTGTAAATATGTATTATATGAAAAGTAGATTCCATGTTCAAAACCAAAGGGGAGGATTCCCTGGCTCATAAAACCACATCATTATGGTGATACACTGTTTTCTCCTCCAATCAAGGAAGAGACCAGATTATAGCATATAGCCAAGCAAGGAGGCGTGCTTAAGATAATTCAGCATACACACCCCTTTATCAAATGCATACATAGAGACATCTGAGGAATTAGAGACACACACACATTCACCCACCAAACGATTGCTGGTGGAGCACTATCCATATTCCAGACTGCAGAAACTTGGCAAGCAGAAAGGCCCATTTCCATAGCTGAACCATTCTCAGCTGGGCCTTGAAAATCCCAGAAACCAGAATTTACCCCCAGACACCTAAGGGGAACCAAAGAACAGCCTGGCTGTGCTGTACTGCTTTCCTGCTAAGAATTATTGCCAGAATCCAAAGACCCAACCCAGTAGAGCTGTGCTGTGACCAGATAGCTGTGAACCAGAGCCATTGCAGATCCAGTCCAGTCCTACCGTGCGGTGACTAGAGCGCCTTGCTGATCGCAGACCAGAGTGCCTTGCTGTCCAGTCCGGTGTGCCCAGCAGAATTCCTGTCCAGAAATCTTGACTGACCTGAGTCCCTGACGATTCTGTTCAAACCTTTGTAGTGAGTATCCTTAGTAGAGGACTGTCACCAGTTTATGTAGTGTCCATAGTCATCCCTATCCAAACCCATCCTCTTATATCCAGAACTGCATTGTTAGAATATTTTTGAACTGCCTGAACTCTCTTTCTCAACCCTACTATCTCCTTCTGTACTGGTAGTGTTAAACCGATCTTTGCGCGGATATCTATTTTTCTGAAGAAGGCGAGCGTCTCGGCAGGCAAAAACCTGATCCAGAGACGTCATGGGCTGGTGGCTGTGCTGTCGTATAGTTTGTTTCTTCATAGTCCATCCCTAGTGTAAGGAAATCCTGTTTGTCTTTTTAAAAGCGCATCCTTGTTTTATAATTTGCCTCTATCTGAAAAAAACGACCTCCACGAAAACGTCCATAACTTCTTCAATTTTCATGCTAGAAACGAAATTGAAGTGTTTCCAAAGAACCGAAAACTGCATCTCAAATCCTTGTATTTCTCCCGCAATCGCGATTACCGCGCACAGAAAAGTTTGCCACAAATTTTTGGTTTGGGCAAAATCTATAACGTGGAAAATAGCTTTTCATTGCACCCAACCTCAAAATTAAGTTTTCTCATTGCTTATTGCTCTCAAATCATTGCTAGTGTTTGCATACAACCATATAAAGCGGCTCCCATTAGAATTTCAACAATTTCAGTGATTTAAGCCCATATTTAGTGTTTTGCCTATTCCATTTAAAGCCAACTTTTAAAATCATTTTGACAGTTTGCCAATTAGTTATGTTTCTCTCTTGTGTTTGGGGGGAAATTGGGATTGATAGATTTGCTTGAATTCTGCATTATATTTGCTTGAATTCTGCATTCCTGAAACCTGTTCTCCCTCCTCCTATCTCTTTATACTGCATATTGGGGGATTGAGGGGTGTGCAGGGGGAAATAGTAACCACACTGCTATTTGATTTGAATATACGCCCAAAGGTAGTATTTCTGTGCTGCATTGTGTTTGCTCATTATTACTCCTTATGATTAAAGAGATTGATTAGTGTGACATCACCCCATTGGTGATTATTGTATAACCACTCAAAATAGTGTAATTACATTGTGTATATCTAAATAAATATTTTAACTTTGAAAACCAGCTTGATTCCTGAGGTGGGGGTTCAAAGAGAGGGGCGTGATGTAAGCGGTACATCGTTCAGAATAAAAGAACTTATAGACACAAATAAATAATTAAGGGTTTCAGTTGTGCATCCCACGCTAGGCATTGACTTAGGTGAAGTGCCGGATTGAAATCACTTACAACATGCATGCTAAGAGCATTGCCGGCTGCTATGCCAACCACATATTCTGCTTCCCAACATCCTTTTCCTCATCTCGCCTCTCTGTGAGATTGTTTTGGCTAGAAGGTGGCTAGTGCCCCAATATGTGTAAAACCCCCAAAATGTGTGCACCAACCATCAACTCTCATCTCTGTTCTTATGTCAATGAAACCACCTATGAAACCTCTCACAGCATCTTCCACTAGGTTTGCTAGGGTATGCCTGAGACTTGTGAGTGCCCTGCATCATGGAGCAAACAATCTTTTCTATTTCATGAATGAAGCATATTCATTTTCAATGTAGAGATCATTAGCATCTATATTTGCTCTGCCATGTCAGATTTATGTTGTTAGGAGTTTACAGCAGGGATGGGTGACATTTTCACAGGCTGTGCAGAATCCAGCACCCATTTCCCAATGCGATTTGCTCCGCACCAGAGCAGAATTCCAAGAATATGTGCCTACAGGGAGTGGGATGACAAGCTGGTCTATTATTGTTCGGATGCAAGGCATTCCAGTGATTTAAAATAATCGAGATTTCTGGCCACTGGAGTTGCTTGAACACAGGACATTCAGGCCAATCAAAACATGCAGAATCTGTGTGCCCTACTTGGCTGGAATTCTTGCCTCTCATAGTGGAGGGAATTCTATCTCAGCATAATCGGAATTTAGCAGAAACTGAGAGAAAGAATGAGTGGGAGAAAACACTGTTGGTGGAGGTGGATGTTCATCCATCCTTCATTCTGAGCCATTGGTAGAATATGGTGCTTATCACCGACCTCTGATCTATCCCCGCTTAGACAGCCTATCACGCAATCAAGTTCAGAAATCTCATCAGTGCATGTGCAGAATGCTCTTCAATCCCGACAGCACATACGATAAGACAGTGTCCATGTGTCTCACTCAGCATTTAATAATAACACTTTTAACTATTGTCACACTTTATGTGAGTGCCAGGTTCTCGAAGGAATGCCACTTGTTCATGCTCTGGTCAGACACACATACCAAACTGTTTCTTTTTTCACTATCATCAAAGTAGGTTTTCAGCCATAAGGCCCCTGGCTGGCATCTCTAAACAACATACGCAATGATTTAAGGCTGTAGCCCACTTTCAAAGCCTTCTTGGTAGGTAAAATTCATGAACATGTCATAGCATCATCTAAGCTGTTCCAGAATATCACCAAGTGTTTCCTTAAATGCCGATTCTGCATTCTTGTTTTTATTGCATTAAATAGAAGCTCCAAAAAGCCTAACTGCATCACCCAATTCTCTTGCATAAAATATGTAAGTGCTATCATATGATTAAAGACGTCTTTGGGATGTTGAGTGCTACATTTATCATCGTAAATCTAAGGGTATTGGTTGAAGAACAACATAGTAAACTTATGGATGTCTTGGTGGCAGTCAATCACAATAAAAAAAGAAAACTGCCACCAGAAGTATATTTATGGCCTCAGTCTGACTTAGCATTTCTTCAAAGTAAAAAGATAGCTCTTGAATGTCACTGGTGGAAAACCACAGGCATGGATGACAACGTGGTTTGTCTACAACACAAAAAAGGTTTACCATGGTGTCATTCTTTGAAAAAACAAAAACCTTCTTCGTGCCAATATTGTCAACACTCCCAACACTGCAAGAAAGATAATTAGCTAATTGGTATCTACAAAGAATGTAGAACCCCTTTAAAATGTTCATCTTCCTAAACTGCCTCTCAAGCAATGGCAGACTATGCATATTTTGTGGAAAAGATTGAATCTATCAACATATACATTTCTGGCTTGGTTGTTCTGCTCACTAATCCCAGATGTTAGCACAGATGCCTCCTGCTCTGCTTTTGCCCCTCCGCCCCCCGTCAGATCATATGGCTATGGTGAAAGATATGAGTATGTCCTTTCTTCTGCAGCTAGCTTGAAGGCCTGCTAAAATCATAAAGGGTATTAACCTCACCTCCTCACCCGGCTCCATGGTAATTGCCTTAGCTAACAACTCTATGGAAAAAAGTGTCTTCCCCATTCACTTACAAAAACATTCATCTTTCTCCTAAAACACCCCGCGGTGGGGACAAGATAATGAAAGCACGTATTACCATCTTCAGAGGAACATCTCCCTGTGGGATTGGCAGAATAACTACGTACACTAGGCAACCTAGAAGAATTATAAGTTTGTGACTTATGTCCTCTATACTTTCAAAAGGAGTCAACTGTACTTAAACCTCTGTCCCTCTGCAGCATTGGGACTTTTTATCTTGCTAATGCGCATTAATCACCTCCCTATGCTGGTTACCCAATTACGGGTATCTGTACTCCTGGGATCTGCAAGGTATTGAAGAATATGTGGAGATTCCTCTAAACCTGAAACAGCAAGACATGCATTAACCTTATGCTCACAGCTGTCTGACTATCAAAACAATTACCTTGGGAAATTTGTGCATAACCCCGAGTTTATGGGAACTGATGAATTCTGGCATTATTGCATTAATACACTTAACCCAAAGCTACATATAGCACTTTTCAGAATATGGTCCATTGCACAAAAAAGAATGGTGGACCAGGAGTAAGGGGAGGTGCCCTATAATTAAGGAAGACAAGGAGTAATACTGATCTAACTTCTGATTAAGGTAACAGAATATAAACAATGACCCTAAGAGAGGGTATTCTGTAGGAAATGTAGAGATTGATTATGAGTAAGATCCTGGCTTACTATGAGCTGTGTTGGGGCCATTTGAATTTTCCTTATGGTGCTATATTCTTAGAACTTGTCATTTTTTAGAACTTGCATTTGATTTGGTTTGGATATTTTTGTTTTGTTTTGTTTGTTTTGTTTTTTTATTTGATAATGCGCATCAAACCCTCAGGTAACAGCGCAACAGTTAAAAGAATATTTAAAGCTTAGTTACAGCAGATGGTTATTACAATACATACATTACATATATATAACACAGCCACGGTAGTGGCTGTGAGTTATGGTTAAGTTGCTAATCCCATAGGAAGAGCACTTTTTGGGCGGCTTATAAATTTGCTCTCTCTGGACAAATCCTCACCAAACTTTGCAAAATAAGTATATGGCCCACCCTGAAGTATTTTGTTAAGTTTGGTGAGGTTTGGTCCAGTGGGGGCAAAGTTATAGGGGAGGTCCCAAAATGTCTTTTTTTCCCATAGACTGAATGGGGAAAAAACTTTGCTCACGCCTATAGCCCAAACCGCTGGACGTATTTTCACCAAATTTGCGGCAGGAGCAAACTTCTTGCTTGGTCCCGAAAGCATGCTTTTGTAAATTAGGTGAAAATCCGTCCAGTAGTTTTTTTTAAAAAAATGCCCAAAAAGTAGGTCACAAAAAATGTGTGATATCTATGTCCGTACTGCGGACACACTTCCCTGTTCGCTCCGCGGACAGTGTCCTGATTGGCTAATCGGCTTGTGTCATGTCTGCGGACATGGGACGTGTTCGCTGATTGGATGGTGAAGAGCGTGAAGTGCGTCAGATTTTTGGAAACGCCCGTCATCTTGGATTTGCAGACATCTGACGGTGTCCGCGAACATCACAGTAAAAACAGTTAAAAAACACAACATTGCACTTTTGAAGCTTATCCAATAATCTCTGGGGAGGTGAGGGGTGATGAGGATGGGATGGGGTATGGCTGCAAGAAGCAAAAAAACGGGTGTTTTTTGCTTCGAAAGTCCGTGAACAGTCCTGAAAAGTTCACAGACACCTCAGCATTACAGGATTGGTGAAATTAAGTCCTTGGATGGCTTATAACTTTGGAGCCACTTAATGGAACTGCATGAAATTGTGCATGTATATTTCTGTGCTGATCCCGAGTGAGTATGCAATGTTTGGTGGGATTCTGTCATGCAAGGGCAAAATTAGATGGGGGGTCCCAAAATAATGTAAAGGCTTATAAATGAGGTGCCATTTGACGAATCGACCCTTCGTTTGGCAAACTGATAATAGATCAAGATATACATGTTTTGCAACGTTTGGTGGGATTCTGTCAAGAGGGAGCAAAATTAGGGTTATAAGGGTTCTAAATGTGGTGCCATTTGACAAATCTAAACAAAGGTTTGCAAAAAGATTAGAGATCTAAATTTAGATGTTTTCGTAAAGTCTGAATGGATTTTGTCAAGTGGGGGCTAGGTTATATGACGATTGTATGTGCATACATTTGACACTTTTGAAAAAATAAAACATAGGTGGATTTCCAGCAAACTTGCGTAAGGAGCATTGGCAAGGACATACAAGCATCATTTTGCAAATGTGCCAGTGTTTTATTATTTGACAAGTTTCATAATGTAGCTACAAAAAATAGCGGAATCTCTTTAGTGACTGAGCGGTAGCCTGTGGCCATGGGCAGTGGCCAGATTGTCCGGGTCATGAAATAAGGTCATCATCCAGACAATCTGGCTACTGGCCATGACCGCAAGGTACAAAACATAGGATTAAAGTGGCCATGTCCTGGGACTGGCTTTGTGGTATAATTATTCGAAATTAGGATATTTCTGACAGGGAAGAAAAATGTGCTCGTGGTAATATGGTCATTGGGTTCTCTTTGTCGTGAAGAGGGGACCTGTATGGAACCCTTGCCTTCCCTTTTCATGGTGGCCATCTTAGAAAAGGATTTTTTAGCACCTTGGGTTCCCGCTTTGGGAACCTAGGGTGCTAATGGCCTTCATTCCCCATTTCAGGGGCTGGAATGGGGGGATAATGGTCCAGAGACCTTGTTATCCACCCTCGCATCGCTTGGGCTGATGACGTGGGCTGCTGGGCCGGTATCCACCGTTCCAGTCCCTGGAACGGAGGATGAACGCCACAATATTCCCATTAGCATAACACAAAATGCAAATGGGAATGTTGGAAAATATTATTGAGTCTATGTACTTTACTTTGAAATATAAAGTAGATGGAGTCTATATATGTTTTTTCAGTTCTATTTTTTAACTGTGAAAGGTGGTTCTTAAAGGAATATGTCTTTTGTTGCTTTTGGATGTATTTCTTTTGGCAGGAGATCTGAGAACGAAAGTTGGGGAGGGAAATGAGGGATGAGGAACCAAACACTAATATGGAGGGGTAGGTGGACAAGGGAAAATGTTGCGCGTGTGTTATTTCTAAGGTAGGGGGCAGTGTTTCTCATGCTCCTTGATTACAGCAGTGGTGGTGGCTCTTGGGGAGGAGGGATGGCATTAGCTGATGCCATTTTAAGATAAATAGCAGTTTTGCTAAAAGTGTGTACTGTGTACTAGATTGTTAATGGATAATGAGTATGAATAGGTGTTGGAGCTGTGCAAGGGACATTTTGAAGTTGAAAGTTCTTAGATAGTAAATGCAGTTCTAAACTGTCCGCGAAGCAGAGATGTTATCGTTAAGTGCGGACGGGTTCTCGGGCACGTCATCATGCCGCGCACCAGTGTATGGTCATGTGGCACTGTCCGGAAGGTCCGCTATGGAGTCAGATGTTCGTAGACGTCCACGGATGCAAAACTAGCTGAAATAGTTGCAAAAAGTGTATAGAAGTGTTAAAAATGATTCTAGAAGGTGGGAAATGGCAGCGTTTTAAGGTGACACTTTGTAAATTGGACACAAATATTGCTATATTGGGTAAGTATGATATTAGTAAGTTGTAGGAAAATAGCATGCACTGGTAAAAACCCATGAAATGCAATGAAAAAACTTAGTTAAAGGGATGTTATGGTTAAGTTGCACTCATAAAAACCTATGAAATTCAGTGAAAAAACGGTGTTAAGGTGGCGTTATGGTTAAGTTGCGCTACTAAAAACATGAAATTCTGTAAAAAAACATTGTTAAAAGGACGTTATGGTTACAAGTAAAATCAAAAAACCCCTGAAATTCGCCAGTTATGGTAAGCTAAGCAACCATAACTCGCGCCACCACCGTGCACTGCTAAGACATCAAAGATGACATCACAAATATAATTGATGACATCACTGATGATATCACATGTGCATTTACTTTTCATACAAGGGTTTCTGAATGTAATGTTGGCAAAAAAGTATCTTGGATTATCGGGAGATGTGTAATAAACTACATACTTCATTACGCAATGTAGTGTTCTAAAGAACATTGCATTGCAGTGTTGTTTCTAATACAGGAACCTACTCATACAGAAATGTAGGTATTGGCTGCTGCATACACTATAGAGGTGCAATAGTTGTAATTTTCCAAAGCTATATAATAAAATGGTGAATGTTTCTGTATCAGACTTTTCCGTACTGTGAAACATGTACTAAGTAGCTAATAATGCATCACTACTACATATTTCTACTAATTCACACAAAACATAAATAGACTACAATGCATACAAATATGGGGCTTATATATGGAGAGTAAAGTAATCAAACAAGAGGCAGTATCATTACCAACTGTGTATAATCTACATGATTGTATTCACGCACAAAATTATTGCTGTGTTTCAGGCCTGCTTCTTCCCCTATATATGTACATCATAAGATGCAATTAAGATTCTAAGGAAAGTAGTGTAAGAACATGTGAGAATAGCAACATCTATAAATGTAATACCGTTTGAATGTTAAGTTTCTGACTGTCAGTAAATAAAACCACCTGGTCTAGATATGGCAGTGAACAATAAAGAAGGGACTAGACATGTGATGTCATCAGTGATGTCATCAATGATATTTGTGAGGTCATCTTTGATGTCCCGGGTGTTAGTCTTAGCAGTGCACGGTGCGACACGAGTTATGGTTGCTTCGCTCACCATAACTGGCGAATTTAAGGGGTTTTTCGATTTTACTTGTAACCGTAATGTTCTTTTAACAATTTTTTTCACAGAATTTCATAGGTTTTTAGTAGCGCAACTTAACCATAACGTCCCCTTAACAAAGCTTTTTCATTGAATATATATATATATATGGATACATTTTTTTAAAAAGTAGATAGTCCAGAATACAAGGTAACCATATAAAAGAATATTATAAACATGGAATAAGGGTGGCATTCAGTGGTGGTTAGAGGTTTATGAGATATCCTTAGTACGGAGCCAGTTCAGAAGGTTACGTCTAAATCTAAGGCTGGTCCTCTCTCAAGGCAGTGGGTAGTGCATTCCAGGCAAGAGCAGCTTTGACTGGGAAGCTAGCTCCTCCAGCTTTAGATAGTTTGAACCAGGAATTTCTAGGCATAGACTGTTAGAGGCTCAAGTGTGGTGAGTTGAGGTTCTTCTGGTAAGTCTAGCGGAGATATAGGGAGGCGCAGCCTTGTGGAGTCCTTTGAATGTGAGGGATACTGTTTTAAGGAGTATTCTATCGCTGATTTTTAGCCAGTGGTGATCTTTCCTGGTGTTGGAAATATGCTCTCTACAGGGTATGTTCAGAGCTACTCTTAGGGCATTATTTTGCAGTATTTGCATTTTGTTTAAGATGTTTTTGATAGTGCCCGCATATAGAGCATTACAATAAGCAAGCTTGCACATTATTAGTGTATTGGCAAGCGTAATACAGTTAGCTTTGGATAAATAGGTTCTGCAGGCCCTAAACAATTTACAAGTATAAACTGTAGAGGAATCAATTTTACTGACTTGTTCTTTGAGAGATAATGTGGAGTCAAGGTAAAAACCAAGTGTTTTTACCTCGGTTACTACTTTGATAACATTGCCGTCAATGTTAAAGGCAGCGTAGCTGGGGCTAAGTTTTTTGAGGTTGGACTCAGGGCCCAGATTCAGGATCTCCATTTTGTCGTCATTTAGGCAGAGGCTGTGTGAGGCCATCCATGCCTGAATGAGGAGGTATATCTTATTTACTAGAGCTGTGTCTTCAACAAAGTTGCCCGAAAGGGGTATGAGGATCTGGGTGTCGTCAGCATAGTTTGTATATGTGACACCCAGCCTGTCAAGTTGTCGAAGAGTGGCTTAGTAAAAATGTTAGACATTGTCGGAGAGACACGTGAACCTTGTGGAACTCCACAGGTAATTTGTATTGGGTCTGCTGAGGCTGAGGGGGAGAACACTCTCATCGTACGGTTAGCTAGGAAGGATTGAACCCAGGCTATAGCTTCACTCGAGAAATGGGCAGCTGATGCTAGGTGTTTGCATAACACTGCATAGTCCACCAGGTCAAAGGCTACCGATAGGTCTAGGAGGAGTGGCATAGCTGTTTTATCTTTATCCTTCAACTCGTCAATTTGTGTTTTGAGGTCAATTAAAGCCGTTTCAGTGCTGTGTTGTGGTCTGAATCCATATTGGTGAGATCCTAGAAGTTGGTTCGCCTCCAAGTACTTCTGGATTTGGAGATAGGCTACTCTATCGATGATTTTAAGGAGGCTTGGGACCGTAGTAATCGGTCTATAGTTGGTGGGTATGGCTGGATCTAGAGTCTGTTTCCTGAGGAGTGGTAGCACCCAGGACTTTTTGAGGTTCATAGGGACAGTGCTCAAATTAAAGGAAGCATTAATTAGCTTAGAGATAATGGGTGCTAGGTCTCTAGCCGCGTCCTTGATTATTTGTGCAGGGCAACTATCACCCTGGCAATTGGATGGTTTCAGAGATAAAATAACCTTTTCTGTTTCCAGTATGGAAATATTAGTGAACCTGAACGGTTTGTCGATACCCGGTGTATCAACCAGTGTGGTAGTGTGCGTCCCTGTGGAGCACAGGGATGCCTTTTTGTTTGCTATTTTTGTCTGCAGAGTCACTATTTTGTTAGATTAGGCATTTTGGATACTAGTACACCATTGTTTGTCTTTCGGGACATTATCTGAAGGTGTAATAGGATTTTCCATTTCCCAGAGGATGGTGAAAAGCTCCTTGGAATTGGAATTGGCCTTAGTGATTCTATCATTAAATGTATTTCTTTTGGTTTGGATTATTTTTCTCTTATATTTATTGGTGAGGTTGGGTAGTAATGTTTTGTTCTCATCCGTTGGTGAGTGTCTCCAGATGGCTTGGAGTTTCCTTTTTTGGATACATTGTTCTTTGAGGTAGGTTGTAAACCACGTATTGAGGTGGGACTTTTGTTTGCTTTTATGTAGTTTGAATGGGGCGATGGTGTCTAAGGCCATGGACATAGTGTGGTTGAAGGTCTCAACTAGAGCGTTTGGGTCAGAATTATTAGTGTTAACGGACAGAGCTGGTAAGAGGAGATGAAGCAATTTTTCAACCGTAATTTCTTTTTTACTTCTCGTTGGGAGTGGTAGTACTGTTTCGAGGTTTACCGGCTTTTGAAGCTCTATAGTGGTTGAAAAAGCAATAAAATGGTGATCAGTCCAGGCTTGTTGTGTAATTTTAGTAATGGTGATAGAACAGTTCAGATTGGCTACCCAGTCTAATGTACGCCCTTTTATACGTTATGTTCTTATTCTTATTTTAAATATGTATGAATTTGATTTTAAGATAATTAATGTTTGTTTACTAGACGATCGATGGACTGATTGAATTAATGGTTATTAATTAATGATGTAAGGAATGATTTACTTTTGTAGGAAATGTTATGTTTGATTGAATGTGTAAAGTTTTGTTTATATAAAACTCTATCACATTAAATAAATAATAATAATATATTATTTAAATAAATAAAAGCAAAACGAAAGATTGATGACATATTTAAATATATAAGTAAGTAAATACATATTCTGAAATGTTCTTCTTGAACCTGGGAAATCATTAAAGTTGCCCTTGAGATGGATTGCACTCTACTTACCAAGGAGAAGATTATAGGTTGACTAAGATTATTGTCAACATTGAAGTAGCAGTGACCTTATGTGCTAGTACATGATATGTGAAGTATTAGTCATTTTTGCACCAGTAAAAGTGCAAATAACACTACAGAAATGTGTAAAAACCCTGTGTGAGGCTTTTATACATTTATGTTCCTTTTCATGTTCTTTTTCATTCAATTTTCATCCATTTCTACGGCAGAGAGGAGGGGCAGATCGTTAGTTATAATTCCAGCCCCCCTTCCGCTCCGCCATGCAAATACTCCATGAATTTTTGCCAGCCTGTTTTTTCTCATATGAGTCCACCTGTAATTTACGCCAGCAAAAAGCAGGCAGATGCCACAGGAACCCATTGCAAACTCTGCCTGCCATGCATGCGTGGCAGGCAGAGTTTACCCATTTTGCATGGCAGAGTGCAAAACTGTGCACAAAGAGAGGGGGAGTTGTCTAGAAAGCAGTAATGAAGAGACTAAATACTTAGACAAAAACATGGAGGATCCATACTGCTGAAAATGCAATTAGAAAAGTACTTAAATAATTTCAAAGTGTACTAGCAAGGTGTCACTAAATTTTAAGTTACTGTAGACTCCAGAAGCAATCGAGGTAGTCTCCTGATTGAAAAAGCATTTATGGATGAATTTAAGCCGAATTGATAAGTGTTGGCTCAAGTTGTGGTCACCACTCAGTTTTTGTAACTTCTTGTAAACTCTTTTGTTTGTTTCTCACAAATTTTGAATCATGACAATTTATGACAATTGCTTTTATGTTTCTCTTTGTGTAACCCTTTTTTGAGTACTCCTTTCTTGTATATTTCTCATTTTTGAACACACTGTTATTTTATATCTATATAAAATATTTCCCAATTTATTTATGCACCTTGTGTTCATAATATTTTCTACTAAATAAACATGCTTTTTCAATCAGGAGACTACCTCAATTGCTTCTGGAGTCTACAGTAACTTAAAATTTAGTGATAGCTTGCTGGTACACTTTGAAATTATTTAAGTACTTTTCTAATTGCATTTTCAGCAGTATGGATCCTCCATGTTTTTGTCTAGAGTGCAAAATTGTGGCATACAAGTGCATAAGCCACCATTTTGCGCTTTGCTTTTGCACTCTACCATGCGAATGCTGAAAATTGCATGGAGGGAACCAAAGATAAGTATATAAGTGAAGTTTATTGACACTCCCAATCAGCCGACATGTGTTCCGACATATGCGTCGTTTTCAAGGCTGATAAAATAAACAACATAATCAAATTGAAATTGTGATTTATACATTGGTGTTATAAATGATAATATTGCATTTTAGCGAGTAATGTATCACAGAATATTTCACAACATCATTATTTGTATCATACAGATAGAATAGAATTAACGTACCAAATTCGTAGACACCAGTATGATGTATCGCAGGAAAATTGCAGGAGCGAACATAAGGACAATGAATGAATAACGGCAATTAAGGTAACATGCACTGTTCGGTTTTGGACAGCACATTCAGTGACATCATAATAGACAACTAATGGTTCCCAATATATTATTTAACACAATATGTGAGTGGATAATCCACACACGTAAAAGTAGCGTTTTTTGTGTACGTGTATGCGCAGATACATCTTTTCGCGAGACGGCTAGCATGCAAATCAAACAGTATATATTGCCGTACCGAATGGAGGAACAGTCTTTGTTGCCCGTGTATTTCACAGACCAGGGATTTAACCCATGACAAGGTGAGTGCCCATTTTTAGATAATCAATTTGACTTAGAAACATAAACGAGAAATCGTTCGATCTACATTTCTGTTTTTCTAAACTTAATGGTAGGAACTGCATATACTTCTGCAACGGTATAACCTAACTTAAGGATCTCGCTCACTTGGCTATCCAAAGCACCAGAACAAATCCATTTAACAATGGGTGAGCAATCTTGTTCTTTACATTTAAATATCAGAGACACAAGAATGATATAAAAACCATTACATAGAACCGATAATATAGTGATATATACCATGTATTACTTCTCACAGAATAATCACTATACTGTAAGGATTCAATGGGCAAGAATACCTTATGGATGATTTAGTTTATGCTAAACATGACTGATTGTGATCGACACAGAGACTAAAGGAATAGGGTGAGAATCCTTTATTTACATATTGTCCTCACATATTTGGCCCTTATCCATTGATTAATACCTAACTTTAAATATGACAATCACAATCTACCACTGGTATAACCACGGGTGCTAATTGGGAAAACCAACACTAATTATGCTTTTCACTATGGGATGATTTACACTGGTGTCACCTTGAGGTGCTGTCCATATCCGAGTTCTGCATGAGTGCATCACACCACTTAAAATTAGTTTTGGTAACGTATTGTCCTTATGTTCCCTCCTGCAATTTTCCTGCGATACATCATACTGGTGTCTACGAATTTGGTACGTTAATTTTATTCTATCTGTATGATACAAATAATTATGTTATGAAATATTCTGTCATACATTCCTCGCTAAAATGCAATATTATCATTTATAACACCAATGTATAAATCACAATTTATATTTGTTTATGTTGTTTATATTATCAGCCTTGAAAACGACGCATATGTCGAAACACGTGTCGGCTGATTGGGAGTGTCAATAAACTTCACTTATATACTTATCTTTGGACTGTTCAAGAAGATTTGATAGATATTAAATATCATGATTTAGTCTCAGGAGACAGCGCGACTTGCTAGTCAACATCTCTTCAAGTGTTTATTTTTACTGTGTATTAGTAGGCATACACAGCCTTTTGACTATAGCGACGCAGCTTGACTCCACATTCCAACACAGACGTGAAAAGCGCACACATCGGGCTCTTGCCTATGAATCTACTGAATTGAGGCATCTATTTGAGTAACTCCTTTTCCTGATTCGACAGGCAACACCTGGTGCTAAAGATATATAGGGCCTCACTACATTAACCCTTAACGCCTGATTCTGATTTTAACGCCTGCTTTTAGCAGGCGTTAAAATCCATGGCGCTAACCTGCCATGGTGCTAATTACGCCGCCGTAATTTACGGCGGCGTAATTAGCGCCTTCCCCACTCCCATTATGCCCTATGGGGCAAAAATGGGAATGGGGAAGGGAAAATGGGAAATGGGGATTTACCGCCCCACTCACCTTGGAATGGGGCGGTAAATCCGCCATCCACCATGGTGTAAACGGAGTTTACACCATGGTGGTAAAGTTGGTGCACTTAGCACCAAGGTTGTAATGAGGCCCATAGTGTTTCTTGTTGGACTGAAGCGTTCCACAAAAACAACTATTTTACAGGCACAATAGTGGCAATCTATATTCAGGAGAGGACATGTATCCCCTTGAACACCATTTGGACATATACATATGTTCTGAAAACATATTTTGTTTTGTCACAAAGAGTATATCTATGTCATCATTTTAGAGCTTGGGGGAGATAAATCCTATGTGCTCCCGCACATGATGCAGACCCAGGAGTAATACACGTTCTTCCACCTCTCTGGTTGCCAGCACGTGGAGGGAAGAGCTCATAATGTTAGGGACAACATGTTGCCGGACAATTTATTACCAGAATTCAATATGCAATTACGGATGCCAACATGTTTTAATCCTCTAGCTAAAAAGGGAACAGCTTTTAATGAATACCAGGAATATGTCATAACAAAAAGCATTGTTGGGGAGCGAAAGTCGGCGATTGGAGGAAGACATGTGGAGGCGCATAGTGGCCTACTCATGAAAGACAGAACCAGGTCTCACTTGAGCATCTTATGACACTTGAGCCAGATATGAATCTCTGTATAGTATTAAAGGAATACCAGAAGCAATGGTAACACCGACCAAAAGAGACAGGTGGAATGGTGATTGCAAAGTCAATGGACTTTCTTGTAGGGAGGGTCATAGAATAGAGGCGCAGGGGGAAGCTAATGGCTCTGCTAAAACAGAGCTGGAATGAGAGAGGGTCGGAACCATGAGAGTAGGAGGAGTACTGTGCAGAAGGAGGAAGTAGACAGGAAGCAAGAAGTGATAGGAGGTATAACCAGGGGGTGAGGAGTATGTTGGTAAGTGGGTATGATATGTAAGGGAGAGAGGTCCTGTCAAGTCGGGAACATTATTTTCATTTATCAGAGAGTGGATGTGAGCAGGTTTGGGGGCAAGGCAGCTGGTAGTGTTTTGTATTCGAAAGGTGCAAACATTTCCCATTAATATGGGGGACCAGATGAGTATATAGGGAGGGAACCCAAACACACCAAGGGCATTTGGGGGTTCTCAGTCTGAGACAATATTTTAAATAATGGGTTAAAATGATACATGTTTAGAAAACAAACGTTCTGATACAAAAAAGGGTAAAAAGCCACAAGGATTACAATCCGTTTTGTAAGGTAAGGCATAAAAACATACATTAGATGTCAACAATGCACAGAAGCATTTTCCGAAGCTTTTTTACGATGACTTTGCCCTCTAAATGTCAGTATTCTCCTAGTGTAAAAATAATAAATCATGGTGTGCATGCTTCCTGCAACAAAATATTCTAGCATCCCCAAGTAAGAACATACTTCTGTTGCCTTTCTGTTATTGGCAGTTAAAAAAAAAAGCCACACCACGGTAAGAAAACCTGTCCCGGTGCCCACAGCAATGTTTTGCAGTATGGCCATATAAGAACACTCATCATGTTGGATTTGCCATAACGTCCTCTATAAAAAGCCTACCACAGTAGAAAAACATGTGTTTGCTCATTAAACAAAAGCCCACCACCCATGTACGAACACTGATACCTTTGCTGGTCGCAACCATTTCCTGCCCTCCCCCATGTAAGAACACTCATCATGTAGGCTGTGCCCTTGGTGCAGTATAAAATGCCATGCCACGTTAAGAAAATAAGTCCTTTCTGGCTTCTCAAATTCCCCCGCATATCTATAAACACTCTTCATGTTGGCTTTGCCCTTAATGCCATTCAGAGTATGAAAACCTTTCCAAGTTGTACTAATGTAGGAGAGTATGGCCCTGGCCACATGAGAATGTTCATCATGATGGCTGTGCCCTCAACTCCCCATATGTAATAACACTTGTCATGTTGGCATTGCCCTTAACACAAGTATAAAATGCCATTCGATTGTTTAAAAAAAAAAAGTCTTTGTTGGCTACACAATGCTCCCCCTTGTAAGGAACCTCATCATGTTGGCGTTGCCTTTACCGCTGGTATAGCATGCCATGACGCAGTAAAAAAATAAATATGCACTTTCTGGATGCACAGATATCCCCTCTTATGTATGAATGCTCATCATGTTGGATTTGCTCTTAACACCAGTAAGAGAAAAGCCACGCCATGGTAAGAAGACCTATCCAGACATCCAGCACCAATGTAGATGAGTATGGCTGCGTAAAAACACAAATCACATTGTTTTTGCTCCTAATACTAGGAAGAGATGCTATGCCACATTAGGAAAACACGTGCTTGCTGGCAATGTGTACCAACGACTCCACCAGCTTTGCACAAGCATGCACATTTATACTCGTTCATACAGCTCCTCGCTCTATCATTTATTCACATGCGCACCACGTTCCATTCTCTTGCGAGAACTCACACCCACAGATACTCACCGTTAACAGTGCACTATCATTCATACACACACATACACAGGCATGCCCTCAAAAGTGCTCATTCATACATACACATCCTCATAAGCAGACAAACAGAATTTCTTTTTTTACATGCTGTGCCCTGGACTCAAGATCCTGCTTCAGCTGCTCACGACTTCTGTGGCTTCCCACACACAAAGCAGACCGGAACCAGGAAGAACCAGAACACCTCCATCTTGCCACCCCAGGAGACCTTAGTATGCCATGAGCTGCAGCAGTTCTGCCTAGACACATTTTAACATGCAGTTACCCAACACGCTTGCCCAATGGGCCATGCAACACTGGTCAAGCAAAACACCTGGCTTCTGATGGCCCATTGAGAATTTGTGATGAAGAACTGAACTGTAAAATGAAAACACGCCTCCCCGTTTTGGAGGCTACTTCATGAAGGGTGGTGGGTTGGAGCCCCATCACCCATTATGGATAAGCTGTCCCTACGGGTCTGATTAAGCGGTGGAACTGTAAGGGCGGTGTAGTGGTGTATGGAGGATGAGGTCTACTTGAGTTGTGAAGATATTTATTGAGTTTCTTCAGTGACTTTTCAGTTACAAGAGGAACACATGTGAAATAAATTGGCCCTTGTGTTAGAAGGTGATTATATAAATAATGAAAGAAGAAGGAATAAAAGAGTAAAATAAAGTAATGCAGGTTCCAAATCTGAAAAGAGCTGGTGAGAAAAATGAATGGGGAATGGTCTGTTAACAAAGGCAACGCGTGGGGTTGAAGGAAAGAAAGATCAATCCGAAAGGAAGCTGACATTTCCTGGCCTGTTTCTATGTAGTCGCCTCTTTGTGTAAAATACGTTTCTCAGGAACATACTGTAAACACTCTCTTTCAATAGTGATAGGGGTGCTCAGGGGAGGGTGTGTAGTGCAAGAGATTGGGTCGTGAGGGTCTATCTGAAAATTCAGTGGCAAATGCTAGCATTAGGTTGGCCTTGATTTGGAAGACTGAAGCGTAATTGGCTTCGAGATTAAGGGGCTATTTAACAAAATCGTTTTACAATAGCAAAGGCTTGGTTGAGGGACCCGGTCTACAGTTGCGCAATGTTCTGTTTTTTTTTTTTTAAAGTATGGAGATTAGGGGTTGTTTTTTTTGTTTTGCATTGGCTTTCACTGTTGATTTATTTATGTATTTATTTTGTTTACTTTTATATTCTAAACGATGTAGATTTTGGACCTAGACCTTATTTGTAAAACACTGTGGTGCATTTTGCGATGCTTTATCAGCAATGTATAAAGATTTAAAATCAATTAAAATAAAATAGAATGAACTGAAGTTGTCTCTCTGTACAACTCTGAAATACTGTAACAACCCTTTCACAATTACAGTGCAATGCAATCCATGATATTGTAATGTTTTGGGACATGATTTAATGGAATTGCTTTCAGCACTTAGACATAATTAATGTGTATTGAAATAAGCCCATACTTTAAATGTTTTTTCTGTTTGAGATACTTACCAAAGGAGTTACCGGCGGGGGTCATCTGCTGTCAGCTGATCCTTATTACTACTGCACAAAACAAAGAGGCTGACTTCAATCAAATGGTCCCTTAAGCTCAGAGCAGCAAAGAGTATTTTCTTGGATCTCTTCCACTCCAATTACAATCAAATGCAAAATTGCTTGTGACATAAAAATATGCGTGAGCGATGTTCTGTTTCCCCATGTGAAAATCTTTGTTGCAGTACACAGAGGCAGCCAAAAAATGAAGTGATTAAACATATGACAGCTATGTCAACTCAAACACTCTTTTTTAAACCTTCAGCAGTGCGTTTTTGCAAGGCTGACACCTGATTGCAGATGGAGTTTGTGTTTAATGGTTTCGCGTTCTCCCCACAGCAAAACAGCTGTATTTTCGCAGAAAACTGTACCTCAACTATTAATGCGGGGGAGAGGAGGCAACTTTGATGGAGGCTGTGGCAAGCAGGGCACTGAAGTACTTGAGGAAGTAGGTAAAAAGGGCTAGGTTAAAAATGGAGAAAGCACAAACAGATCTCACCTGGGAAGGGCAAAATGGAGCTAAACGGTCTTAACAATGTAATAACCCAACATATAGCTTATATAGGGCAAATACTTATTAACCTAAAATATCTAGGAATCGAAAATGTTTTCAGTTCACGGCTAAACTCCAAGTGATCTTCAAGGGAACGGCTAGATGATAATGGCGGCATATTCCACAGTTATGTTGCCTGAGCTGCAAAATAATGGCCGCTCAACTTCTGATTTTTTTTTTCTTATATGTTGTTTGCATACTGTACTTTTGTTTTAGGTGATTCACATCTTGTTTCATTTCTCTAGTGTTTCTCTCTAATACAGATCTCAGTTATTTAATACATATTCAGTATTGGTGTTGAATTGATGAAGTAAAATATCAACATTGCAAACCCTGAATTGTTGACATAGTGAATAACTGGCCAGAATGGGACTTGCCACTGTTGCCAGGACTGCTGCTGTTTCTCTACCAATATTCAGCTCATTTCAAAGCCCCAAGCACCTGCTGATTGGTTTGCGTTTCTTTGTTTTAAACATGTTGTGTGTTTTTGCATTATTAACATCGTGTAACAGACTGGGGTTACGTATGAAGGGTGGACTGGGAACCAACAGAAGCCCTGCAATGTCTCCCATACACAGCTACATTATCCACTGTGCAAACACATGCATCATGTCCACCACTCTAAGGGGAGTTTGGGAGGGCTCTCCCTCAGAGACAAGTTGGAGAAAATCGGTCCAAATGACTCATTGCAAAGCACCTGTGTAGATACTTGTGGATAACAACCTAGTATGACATAACAACAACCTCACAAATAACATCTACCTTCTAAGATTGAGAAAAAAACATATTGTAAACTGTGTAACAAAGAGATCTGGGGGATGAGGAGAGAGGCAAGCATGGGGGCAGAGTGACTGGAAGAGAGGCTAAGACGAGGGGAAATGCAGGCAGAGTCAAGCTTAGTTTGCTGATTTCAAATTTTATGGAATTGGGGTGAAAGTGTATGTGTTTTCCACATATTTGGTTGTGGAGAAAGAGTGTTCACTGGTGTGTCTTGCCTTTGAGAGTGGAAGACTGTGTCTGCTACTCCTAGCCCTAGACGCCATCTGTAATAAACTCTACTAAAAGTTGCAATAACTGACACCAGAGAACAGTGGGTTTGAGAAAACATGGCATCATTATGAAATATCTAATCCTTAAGGGAAGGAAAACAATGATGTTCTGTTAAGCAGTGTGTGTTTTAAGACAAGCAGTATCTGGGTGGTGATTGGTATGCTAGAATTGTGAATGGGAAGTACAGCAGTGCATTCAAAGAAACATTCCTCCTTGGTGTGGGTAATTGAGGGGGTGTTGTGTGCCTGCCAGCTACAAACATCTGCAATTGTAGGAGCTCAATGATGTGTTTTAAGTCCTGCATCTATGAGTAGGCTGAGCAGCAACATCCGTTTTTGCCGTGGTGTCTTAAATGTTCCTACTTCATAAATGTGCGATTTACACTTTCTTCATTCTGGCTGTTAGGGAGAATTCTCACACAAGTGCTACATTCCCTCTAGCCTGGAGCCCTCCAACTCTTTTGCTATATTTTGGGGCTTTGAACCTTTCATTCTCAATGTGTTTTACTTTTGTGTTCTTTGGTTATGGAGTTTTGAGACAACTCCATAGGCATCATTTTGTTCTGTGTGTCACACAGCCCCTTCAGTGTAGTGACACAGGCATGTCTTTTAGACTTCCCAAGGTATAAATACCTTCTCTAGGACTAACTACTGTCTCCCAGAACATGTAAAGTTAAATTGGTTTTACTAGTCGCTTTAAATGTACAGACCCAGCACACACTGTCTTCCTATAGAGTGCTGGAGGGGTTGCCTAGCTTCACCTGAGTCAAAACACTCATGTAACAGACAAATGTTACCCTTTCCTACTTTAAGTGGATGGTGGCAGTGGTTTAGATAAAACTACCATGATTTTTCCCGACCGCGAACAACAGTAGCTAAAAATCGGGTCAGCCATGTTTTTCAATGTGGCGCCCAAGACCTATCTGTAAAAACATACTCCGGTCAACTTTTTCACCATTTCATTTAGGAAAGGTCCTTCTTGTGCTTGTCTCTGCACGCCAAACCAGGTTTGGACCCTTTGTTCATTGGCCTTTGGTGGGCTTCAGTGCTTAAGCCCTCCTTTGGTGCCAGGGTGTCTCGGGTGGACAGGATGTGAGGGAAAGGCCCGAAACTCCCTGTGTGTAGTCTCCTAGGAGACCTGAATGCACTCTGGTGTGATTGGCCGGCTGGCTGTCCGGCAAGGACAGCCACCCTGCTGTGTGAGTGACAGCTAGGCTGAAATGAATGGGGGAAAACTGTTTAAAAGCAGGTCTTTGGGACTTGGAAAGGAGAGTCGCCCAATGGAACGAAAGAACCGAAGACAAGCTGAAGGAAGAAGACTG
The DNA here is from genome assembly GCF_040938575.1 of Ambystoma mexicanum. Classification (NCBI taxonomy): domain Eukaryota; kingdom Metazoa; phylum Chordata; class Amphibia; order Caudata; family Ambystomatidae; genus Ambystoma; species Ambystoma mexicanum. The sequence continues at coordinate 1,075,880,018 of NC_090935.1, read as the reverse complement.
CTGCAACTCCTGGATGACCGGTGAAGCCCTGTGCAGGTCCAAATTGCCTGAAACTCAATTGACAGAGAAGCCCTTCAAGGTTAACCTCTTCCCTTGAGTTTGGTGGGAACAACCAACTCGTAAGCCGCCTGGACACCGTCTCCTCCTGGTCGAATTTTCTGCAGAGTGCTGTGGAAAACCACATAGCCAGTGGGAAGGATAGCAGTTTGTGGTCTTTATGGCACTCACACCTTAAACCAACGTTTTGCCAAGGTTGGGGCCTCATTCCATGGCAGTGCATGAACTTCCCGAAGTCCACCTTCTTGTCCCCACGAATGAAGCTCAGGAGCAGCGAGATCTCCTCGAACTGCCAGGAACAACTGCCTCAGCTACAGCTCTTCTTCAACCTAATGGTACTGTGCAAACGCGGTGCAGAAATCTTTTTGGCCACCGTGAAAGTTTGTGGAACTTTCCCAACTTCGAAGGCTTGTCCTTGAAACATTTGTCTAACTTTTCACCTAACCAAATTCTTCTAAACTCTGTGCCAAAGACTTAGGGGGTAATTCATAGAATTCAGCGCACAAGTGGCGCACGCGGCTGGTGCCCAGTGTGCGCGTGCAAATCCCTGCACCAGCCGCGTGCGCTAAAATACATTTCCGCGCACAGCGTATTCATGGATTCCAGCCACCAAAACCAGCCGTGGTGCACAGTGGCGCAGCGACCCTGCAGCAGTGCCAGTTACGCCCCCAAGAACGCCTCTTGCGCAGGGAAAAGCCATCAATATACCCAATCCAGCGCAAAGGGCTGCGCTAACCCTGTACCAGCACAGCAAGCGGGCTACGTGTATCACTGGGGTGCGCGGGAAGTCCCTCACGCGATTGGCCCCGTGCGGGCAGGGTACGCGTATTTCAGGGGTGCGCGGGAAGTTCCACACGCGATTTCCGCAGGGTACGCGTATCTCAGGGGTGCGCGGGAAGTGCCACACGAGATTTCAGCAGGGTACATGTATTTCAGGGGTGCGCGTGAATTTCCGCACGCGATTGGGCCCATGCGAGCAGGGCACGCGTATCTCAGGGGTGCGCGGGAAGTGCCACACGCGATTTCAGCAGGGTACGTGTATTTCAGGGGTGCGCGGGAATTTCCACACGCGATTGGGGGTACGTGTATTTCAGGGGTGCGTGGGAAATTCCACACGCGATTTCATCATGGTACGTGTATTTTGGGGTGCGGGGGAAGTTTCACACGCGACATCAGCAGGGCACGTGTATTTCAGGGGTGCGCGGGAAGTTCCCCACGCAATTCCATCAGGGTAAGTGTATTCCAGGGGTGCGCGGGAAGTTCCACACGCAAATGGGCCCATGCGAGCAGGGTACGCGCATTTCAGGGGTGCGCGGGAAGTTCCACACGCAATTCCATCAGGGTACGTGTATTACAGGGCTGCGCGGGGAGCACCACACGTGAATTGCACGTGTGGGTCCTCCCAGGTGTTCGCTCTACACCCTCCACGGCCACTGCAGGTGGCTCACACCACAGGGGCCTACCCTGCACATGTCCTGCAGGCACACCATCCACCATGGCCATGACCCCCAGCCAACCCACATGTCAACTTGCACTACTGCCCACCAACGCAAGTCCCCCTGCACCCCCAGTCACCAGGGGCACCCTCCACCAGGCCCCCACCCATGTCTCCCAGCACCCCCACCCCCAGGCAGTGCAAGGGCACCCACCACCAGGCTCCCACCCATGTCTCCCAGCACCCCCACCCCCCAGTCACCAGGGGCAGCCTCCACCAGGCCCCCACCCATGTCTCCCAGCACCCCCACCCCCCAGCCACCAGGGGCAGCCTCCACCAGGCCCCCACCCATGTCTCCCAGCACCCCCACCCCCCAGCAGTGCAGGGGCAGCCTCCACCAGGCCCCCATCCATGTCTCCCACCACCCCCACCCCCAGCCACCAGGGGCAGCCTCCACCAGTCCCCCACCCATGTCTCCCACCACCCCCACCTCCCCCAGCAGTGCAGGGGCAGCCTCCACCAGGCCCCCACCCATGTCTCCCACCACCCCCACCCCCCAGCACTGTGGGGCACCTGCCAGCAGGCCCCCACCCATGTCCAACTCATGTTCCCCACCACCCCCACCCCCCAGCACTGTGGGGCACCTGCCAGCAGGTCCCCACCCATGTCCAACTCATGTTCCCCAGCACCCCCACCCCCCAGCACTGTGGGGCACCTGCCAGCATGCCCCCACCCATGTCCAACTCATGTTCCCCACCACCCCCACCCCCCAGCAGTGCAGGGGCACCCACCACCAGGCCCCTACCCATGTCTCCCACCACCCCCACCCCCCAGCCAACAGGGGCACCCACCACCAGGCCCCCACCCATGTCTCCCAGCACCCCCACCCCCCAAGTCACCAGGGGCAGCCTCCACCAGGCCCCCACCCATGTCTCCCAGCACCCCCACCCCCCAGCCACCAGGGGCAGCCTCCACCAGGCCCCCACCCATGTCTCCCAGCACCCCCACCCCCCAGCAGTGCAGGGGCAGCCTCCACCAGGCCCCCACCCATGTCTCCCACCACCCCCACCCCCCAGCCACCAGGGTCAGCCTCCACCAGGCCCCCACCTATGTCTCCCACCACCCCCACCCCCCAGCACTGTGGGGCACCTGCCAGCAGGCCCCCACCCATGTCCAACTCATGTTCCCCACCACCCCCACCCCTCAGCATAGTGGGGCACCTGCCAGCAGGCCCCCACCCATGTCTCCCAGCACCCCCATCCCCCAGCCACCAGGGGCAGCCTCCACCAGGCCCCCACCCATGTCTCCCAGCACCCCATCCCCCAGCAGTGCAGGGGCAGCCTCCACCAGGCCCCCACCCATGTCTCCCACCACCCCCAACCCCCCAGTCACCAGGAGCAGCCTCCACCCGGCCCCCACCCATGTCTCCCAGCACCCCCACCCCCCAGCCACCAGGGGCAGCCTCCACCAGGCCCCCATCCATGTCTCCCAGCACCCCCAACCCCCAGCAGTGCAGGGGCAGCCTCCACCAGGCCCCCACCCATGTCAAAAACCACCCCCACCCCCCAGCCACCAGGGGCAGCCTCCACCAGGCCCCCACCCATGTCTCCCACCACCCCCACCACCCCAGCAGTGCAGGGGCAGCCTCCACCAGGCCCCCACCCATGTCTCCCACCACCCCCACCCCCCAGCACTGTGGGGCACCTTCCAGCAGGCCCCCACCCATGTCCAACTCATGTTCCCCACCACCCCCACCCCCCAGCACTGTGGGGCACCTGCCAGCAGGCCCCCACCCATGTCCAGCTCATGTTCCCCAGCACCCCCACCCCCCAGCACTGTGGGGCACCTGCCAGCAGGCCCCCACCCATGTCCAACTCATGTTCCCCACCACCCCCACCCCCCAGCAGTGCAGGGGCACGCACCACCAGGCCCCCACCCATGTCTCCCACCACCCCCACCCCCCATCCACCAGGGGCACCCACCACCAGGCCCCCACCCATGTCTCCCAGCACCCCCACCCCCGCAGTCACCAGGGGCAGCCTCCACCAGGCCCCCACCCATGTGTCCCATCACCCCCACCCCCCAGCCACCAGGGGCAGCCTCCACCAGGCCCCCATCCATGTCTCCCAGCACCCCCACCCCCCAGCAGTGCAGGGGCAGCCTCCACCAGGCCCCCACCCATGTCTCCTACCACCCCCACCCCCCAGCCACCAGGAGCAGCCTCCACCAGGCCCCCACCCATGTCTCCCACCTCCCCCACCCCCCCAGCAGTGCAGGGGCAGCCTACACCAGGCCCCCACCCATGTCTCCCACCACCCCCACCCCCCAGCACTGTGGGGCACCTGCCAGCAGGCCCCCACCCATGTCCAACTCATGTTCCCCATCACCCCCACCCCCCTGCACTGTGGGGCACCTGCCAGCAGGCCCCCACCCATGTCCAACTCATGTTCCCCACCACCCCCACCCCCCAGCAGTGCAGGGGCACCCACCACCAGGCCCCCACCCATGTCTCCCACCACCCCCACCCCCCAGCCACCAGGGGCACCCACCACCAGGACCCCACCCATGTCTCCCAGCACCCCCACCCCCCCAGTCACCAGGGGCAGCCTCCACCAGGCCCCCACCCATGTCTCCCAGCACCCCCACCCCCCAGCCACCAGGGGCAGCCTCCACCAGGCCCCCACCCATGTCTCCCAGCACCCCCACCCCCCAGCAGTGCAGGGGCAGCCTCCACCAGGCCCCCACCCATGTCTCCCACCACCCCCACCACCCAGCCACCAGGGGCAGCCTCCACCAGGCCCCCACCCATGTCTCCCACCACCCCCACCTCCCAGCACTGTGGGGCACCCACCACCAGGCCCCCACCCATGTCCAACTCATGTTACCCAGCACCCCCACCCCCCAGCACTGTGGGGCACCTGCCAGCAGGCCCCCACCCATGTCCAACTCATGTTCCCCACCACCCCCCAGCACTGTGGGGCACCTGCCAGCAGGCCCCCACCCATGTCCAACTCATGTTCCCCACCACCCACACCCCCAACACTTTGGGGCACCTGCCAGCAGGCCCCCACCCATGTGCAACTCATGTTCCCCAGCCAACATGTCATCACAATCTAGATCCCTGGTCCCTATGGTTAGCCTCCAAATGAAAAACAGCCACCCCAGTATTGCATCCACCCACTCATAATTTGCAATTACATCACAGAACACCAATTGCAATTTCCGAAACAAACACATCTCCCTCACGTACACCCAATGGGTGTCAGTGAATCTCAAAACACATATCATGAAAAGCATGAAACCAATGAGATACCACACATTGAAGTTCACCAAAAAAAATATGTATTAAAGGAAACATAAATAGAATCAAAAATGAAGAAACAGAAATGTGAATGTACAAAAATTAAAAGAAGCATGTCCGTGAAAAAAAGCAAAACCAAAAATAAAATTCCAAAGTAATGTTGTCCAAAGTCAATGTCCACAAAACAAAATCCAATGGGAAATAAAAAAGAAAGCCATTGCTCAATGGTTAAAAAGTGAAAAAAAAATACAATCCAACAGTGAACTATGTACATGGGAACAAGCCAGGGTCCATTATCCCAACAAAAGAAAGGAAACCTATCTAACTACACTAACTAATAAAATAAACTATATACAAAAATGTGGCCAATGTCCGAAAGGTCCAAATAAAATCAAAACAAAAATGAAACCTAACACTACCTACATAACTATGTACAAGGGCAGCGGGCTAGTTTCACGGCTCACTAGTGGATGTCCCGGGCCAGGGCATCATCAAACTCCTCCTCAATGTCCCGGAGGCGGTCCTCCTCCATGTCCCCGAGGGTCTGCAGGGCCGTCGACGTCTCCACCTCCAAACCCCTGCGGATTGCCTCGAGGCACTCGGCCCGCCTCAGGGCCCTCCGCATGGAGTTCTCCGCCCTGACCATTGTGAGCCGTGCCTCTTCCGCCCGCTGCCGCTCCGCATCTATGGCATGGCCCAACCGCTGCCACACGGAAGACACTCTCTGTCCTGGGTCCTCCTGCCCTCCGGACGATGCCTGCCCCTCCGATGTTGAAGGCCCCAAGCCTTCATGGCTCCCACCACGTTGCTGCTGCTGCTGTCCCTCTGCCCGTGCACTGCCTCCTGCTGCCTGCACATCCTCCGCCGGCTGGGGTGCAGTCTTAGATGTGGCCACCCCTGCTGGACGTCCGACTCCCGACTGTGGCAGGGATGCCTCCTCCACCAGCCTGGCCGCACCGTCAGAGGTAGCTCCACAGGGCACCCAGGTGACTGATGGGTGGGAATATGGCACGGAGGACGACTGGCGCGTAGGGGGTCCAGTTGAGGAGGGGGTCGTAGCAAGCCCCATCAGACGGAGGAATCCGGCCTGGGTGACCTGTCCCAGCAGGCTGACGTGGTCAACGAGCCATTCGAGATGACGTGCAGTCTCTTCATGAAAAGACTGCAGGTCACCTCGCATGGCCCGTTGACGCAATGCCACACCAGCCCGGACAGGCTCAACCCGGTCCTGGATAGCCACGTCCGCAGGCAGAGGAAGGCCAGTTGACATGAGCTCATCCCCTGCCTGAAAACGGGTCTGGACGTTTTCAGGCAGGGGATAAGCCTGAAAAAAAAAAAAGTGTGAATGATCATTTGAATAAACATCATGAGCTAATTAGTGCATTAAGCAATGCATTGATATAAATAGCATTCTATTATGAAGTTCTATCCAGTATACTAAGCAACTCATGTAGAAACTTAGGCAGTGTGTGCAGTATACATGATGAAGGTGCCATATTCATAATCTTGCCATGTAGAATAGTGAAATGATAACTGCTTTCTTATTAGAGATTTGCGTACTGTGAAACATGTAATATGTAGCTAATAAAACCCACTTAATACATAATTACACTTAATACAGACAAAACACAAAGAGACCACAACACATACAAATATGAGTATATACAGGGACAGAGAAGTAAACAAAAAAGCAGAAGTAGTAGCAGAAAGAGTTCATAACCTAACTGATTATCTTTATGCATAGAAATGATTGCTCTGTTTCAAAGCTGCTACTTACTGTATGTATGTGTATCAAATGATGTCAGTGAACCCTAAGGAAAGGAGTGTGAGTACAAGGTATACAAATATGAACATATACAGGGAAGGTATAGTAATAAAAATAAAACTATGAGAAAGTGCTGATAACTCTAATGATTATCTTCATGCACAGATAGGATTGCTCTCTTTCAAGCCTGTGTCTTCCGCTATATATATGTTTCATATGATATGACTTGACCCTAAGTCTACAAATATAGTACCTTTTCAATTTTTACTTCCTGACTGTTACTGAAGAAAACTATGTGGCTTAGATATGTCAGTAAAGGAAAAAAAGGGAGAGCCAGCCATGTGATGTCATCAGTGATGTCATCAATGACATTTGTGATGTCATCTTTGATGTCCTGGGTGTTAGTGTTAGCAGTGCACGGTGGCGCGAGTTATGGTTGCTTATCTTACCATAACTGCCAAATTTCAGGGGTTTTTCGGTTTTACTTTGAACCATAACGTCCCTTTAACAAAGTTTTTTAACTGAATTTGATAGGTTTTTAGTAGCGCAACTTAACCATAACGTCCCTTTTAACAACGTTTTTTCCCAGAATTTCATAGGTTTTTAGTAGCGCAATTTAACCATAACGTCCCTTTAACAAAGTTTTTTTACTGAATTTCATAGTTTTTTAGTAGCACAACTTAACAATAATAACTTTGACTTTATGTACATGTAATATGGAACATACTGAACCCTTTCTACTGAATTTGACGGTCCGCGGACATGTTCGGACAACAGTACCAGCACCTAAAAACTCTGGGGGGCTATGTGTAATTGTTGTATCATAACATAGGGACATTTAACAAATTCACAAAGCAGCACACATACAAAGTATATGTAATAATACTTAAGAAATGTAACCCATATATGTAACACACTAACCATTCATTTAAATACAATATGTTCTAAAATGAAATATACCAAGAGAAGATAAAGTAGCTTCCAACATAATTACCTCACATATTTATAAACCTTCTATATTAGCAAAAAAAAAACCTATTACTTCTTTGTTTTCTCACAGAAATGTGTAGTACTCTGGACTGGCTAGAGGACCATTTCCCACGAGACAAAATGTTAGAAGATAGTCCACCTAATGGTACACACTTTACTATATAAACCAATTAATAAATATTATTTTGTATACATTCAACATATAAACATTTTTTATAGACTCTACAAAAATTGCAACTTCCAAAGAAAAAGAAACAGTGGATAACACTCTTGAACCCATTACCCACAAAATGGACCAACTTATGGCAAATTTTACGGATTTAAAGAACTTTGTGGAAGATCACCTAAAACCAACAACAACATACCATTGTCCCACCTGTACTTGTCCCCCTCACCATATCCCATTCATTTAACCCCAAACTCTCTCCACGGAGCACAACGTTTTGATGAGATTTCCATCCCTTCTTCACCTGATCCCACTTATATTGAAAACCCTTATTCTCCTGTTTTTGTTTCCGTTTCTGCCCCACCTTCTCAGTCATAAATTGTTTACATATGTTAAATAAAGTTACTTTTTTATATTGTGTTGTAATTACTTTCAGTTCTTTGTGGTAAAACCAATTTAGGTGTCCACGGACAGCGCGGTTGTTCGGAAATGTTCGTAAATAAACGAAAATGTAAGTGTCCTGAGGGCACTATATCTGTATGTAATGTTCTCATGCAAGTTGAAAATGTTCTAAGAACACTCGTAGTGTCCTGAAATGTTCGTAAATAAACGAAAATGGAGGTGTCCTTAAGAACACTATGCTTGTTCGTAATGTTCGCTAGCAAGTTGAAACTGTTCTAAGAACACTCGTGGTGTCCTGAATTGTTCGTAAATAAACGAAAATGGAGGTGTGCTTGAGACGCTATGTCTGTCCATATTGTGCACAAGTAAATGAAACTGTGCTAAGAACAAACGGCTGTCAGTAACTGTTCGTTTTACGTGTGACACACTTTTAATTAGTTCAGGACCCGAACACTGTCCGTAGAACATCAACACGCATGCGCAAAACAATGTCCGTACATTGGGTGTCCTGCGGACAGCTGCTACCTTAGTGAACATGCTCATGAAACAATCATGTGACTGCGCCCACTCTGATCGTGTGTTCTGAATGCGGACACTGTTCGTGTCCCCGAACATTTTAAAAGTACATTTCCAAGTAATCCACAATATTTCTCATTAAAAACTCAACATACCACAAATCCCACATACTAATCCTAAATTTCTACATAGTTTTTGTGACTTTTTGAACCTTTTTTGGTGTTCGATCTATCTTGCGGACGGCGCGCATGTCCGCGAACCGCGCACAAGCACCCCTATAAAAGACCACGCCCTAGAGCTCATTCTCATTGTGTTTCTGGCTATTCTACAGGGCACAGAGATTTTTGCTGCAACCTGCAGATTTCCATCTTCAACCTGATGGCTTCTGTGGCTCCACTGCTGCCACCTGGTGCTGTATCTGCCTCAGCACCACCCCCACCCCCTCCACCACCACCAACTTCCCAAGGGCCTGAAGAGGGGAACAGGAGTGAGGATACAGAGGAGGAAGAAGAGGATGACGAGAATGAGGTAGAGGAAAACCCTACTACCCGCCCTCAGCGTGATTCATGGGTGTGGGGGTTGTTTACCCTTCATGGGAATGGTCCTAAGGCTTGTGCGAACCGTGTCACCTGCAAAGAGTGCAAAATGGTACTCAGTCGCGGGAGGCATGGTTCGTATAGCTTTGCGACTACGACCATGAAGCGACACCTGAACTCATTCCACACTGGGGCCATTCGCAAGGTTGTACCTTGCGAAGAGCATAGTAGGTTGATTGCCTCTACTTCATCCCCCGTTTCTGATCCTGTCACCACAAGGAACACATCTCTGGGACAGCGTCTTCCTCAAGCTCCCTCACAGGCCATACAGAATTCTGATGACCCTTACCTTTCGAGGGTCACAGTTGTATATATGTACTGTGACACAGTACTCTGCAGGGGGGAGTGACTTTGCAGTGCTTTTGAGACTATCATCTCAGAGCACGAGAAGACCTGCTCACTACCCAAATAAAACCCACTCTACATCTTCCTCTCTCAGCTCGCCCTTTCTTATCCCTGTGGTTGGTGTCCTCACCTTTACCCTCCTTTCCCCTCCTCTCCTAGTGTGTCGTGTGTAAAAAACCAAAAAAAATACAAAATATCAAAAATCAAAAAAAAATAAGGCTCTTTTCAGAGCCGCCTTTCACAGTTAAAAAACAGAAGTAAAGATAAATAACGCAGGGCCCTTTCTATTTCTTGAAAGTCTGCGGACAGTTCGCGAACATAAAAAAAACTGGGATGTTACCCTATTGTAACCATTGCATTTTTCTCTGGGAGGAAGTGGTGGCTCTGAAAAGAGCCTTTGGGAGGTGTTTGTATGTCAAAAATTATAAATACTTAACACCTACTTCGAAATGCATGCTGCATTTCTAAAAAAAGGTTGCAATGCATTTTGTACATTTCTCAGAAAAATCTGATTGCCAGCATAGGTAAGATGGATACGAAACATAATATTTTCATCGTGAATAGAGGACATGCCAAAATCTCTTAGGAAGGCACAAACAGCCTTATTGACATTACGCCTTGCTTTCTCCATTTTTGGACCACATGAGAAAGAACGAAGCCACATTTGTCTCTGCGCAACCCGTGAAAAAATTACTTTGGAGTTTGGGAACATGTCCATGATCTTCTGAATTCCTTCTTTCATTGCAAATTGCAAAGAAATTCCAGACACATGTCCTAAACTGTTCCTTCCACAATGAATTTCAATTATGTCTGGATGTTCCTCTATCTTCAAAGTTGCACAGTAGCAAGTCCAGCCATTTCATTCCACGGACTCCATGCCAGTGCACTTCCACATGTGGGAATCCAAGATCTATAGCTACTCCACAGCTTTCTGCATGCACCTTCAACCAATGTATCCACGAGTCTCACAAAATCCACACAATCTGTTTTTTAAAACACTCAGCCATAGCTATCTTTTCTTCTCCCAGCAAAAGGAATATCTGAGAAAATCTCTCCTAGCACAACACACTCACTAAACTTTACTGACCAATCCCTTGCTACATTCATTCTCATTTGCATGCCTCCCCACCCCAAATTCCCCGGATGTAATACGCGGTGTCCTAGAACTACTGCCATGTCCACAAACATATCGTAACATGGACAGCCCTTCTACTATTTCCACCCACTTCACTCTCTGTGCCATTCCCTCATTGGATGTAGCTAAGAAATCACATGACCATCCACCAATCAAATCCAATACCTCTACATGTAACTGCATCATCATAGATCAGCGCTGCAAATGTACAGTGAATCTCTCGGACTACAAGTCTCATACCATTGGCAAGCACAATCTACGAGAAATACTAGACAAGTCTCCAAGATTTCTACTTGCAGCTTCGTCCATATCCATATGCATGAACACAAATTACAGGTATGCATATTTTCTATACAGTACATGAACACATGTTCTAACCGACTTTTACCTTGTATAATCTGTAAAATGAATCTATGATCATTTTTTCATTCTCCTAAAATGAACTGGGACTTACAAACCTTTATACCGTTTAATTTCTCCGTACACACACACACACACACAAATAATGTTAAACTAACATTTTTGAAATTAAATATATAGACTTCATATGATCAAACAAAATTACATGCACACTCTATCATCAAATCTCAAAGAATAATATTTGTACAAAACACATACTTGGTTTTAATTTTTTTAGTTTATATAATTACTTACATTTATATAGGACAAGCAGGCTATGACATTGACTCCCTCTTACGTGGAAAAGCAGGCTATCACATGGACTCACTATTACGTGGAAAAGCTTAGTTACAGGAATAGTGGTATACAGTGGTACATTATGATTTTGACAAGGCATAGTAAAGATATTTTCTTTCCTACAGTTAGTCATAAGATAGTTTTAAGGGTTTTGAAGAAGGCGCTGAGCATTTCAGTTTAAAAAATGTATGTCTAAATTAAAAACAGTGCTATATACAAACCGAATTACTAATTTCATTCTTTTACAATTGCAGTGAAGACCATTCTCCTGAAAATAAGCAGCCGAATTTGAATTACAAAGAACAACTAAGAAGCAAATTGCTCATTTTAGAAAAAAAGTAATAGATTGTTACCATAATATTTTAATTATTACTCAAACACACTCTAATGTTAATTCATGCTACTTCTGTGCCTAAAAATAGAGATTCTGCACAATTCTGACCAAAAATCCTCCCGTCTTAAACAGTGATTTACTGCCAGAATGGCCCACAAATTCATATTTTTCGCCACACAAATTTCCCAACTCAGCCACTAGAATTTAGATGTTGTAGAAGAAACAACTGTTTTAATTGTATAGCTTTAGATATACTATTTATACTTCTCCACACCACTGGCTTATTTTTACTGTCATCTGAACCCCAGTTTATTTACACATTAATTCAAGAATACCCATCCCTAGTAGTTGTACTTCCCAATGCACAATCACACACCATTACATACATCAGTATCATCTCACTCAAACACTCATGCACAAAACACACATGCATTGCAGAACACCCCAACCCATACCTTCTGTATTTTTTTCAATAGACCCTAAAGCATGCCTTCCAAAAAGCAACTCCGTAGAAAGGAACGCAGAAGTAGAGCAAATGAAAAGAAAAGTCTCCAACATAAACATCCATCTACAGCAGAATGTGTAAATAAAAGTTGAAACACAACAGCTAATACAGTCATGTAGTGAAACAGAAGAAGTTTCTAGTACAAAAACTTTGCCTCCTCTATCAAAAAGTAAAACAACCCAAAAACAATTAACAGAAAATCAACTATCACTACAAATAAAACTTCTTCTATATATCTTGATAGAGTACAAAGTAAGCATACCAAGAAAAGTATTTTAGCCAAAATGTTCTGTCACAAAGTCCTTCAAAATCTTATAAAAACAGGAGAGAAACCAGGTTCAACAATTCAAACCTATCGTAGGAAAGTAATCTTAGAAGCGTTGATAGACAGTGCACTTCTTCTCAAAAGAAAGTTATTTATTTTAGTGTTAAACAGAATGAAACCACTAACAAAACTAATAACTAAATTACAAAAAGACTTCTCAATAAACAAAATGTCAACAGAAATAACTTCTTAAATATCTGTGGAGGTGAATGGAGTCACAATACAAACGCAGAACCATACTTTAATGAAGAAGCCTACAAACAAAAGCAAACAAATACAATTGCCATACATAGCAGTGGTCGAGGTTATGAAAAAGTTAATAATACCATAATGGAACAAGAAGTACTCCTTACAAAAATATGCCCTGAAAACGTAGATGTACCCCTCCATTCAACTGAATCAGAACATCTAGTGTACAAATGGCCATGCACGTCAATGTGTAACATTCCCAAAAAAATGTTCAAGTCTTTACGCCAATTCCTCAATCAATATGTGAAAAGCAAAGACAAAATCAAAATTAAACTACTGCAAAATATGGATGCTTGTTCAGTACGCAAGTACGCAGGACTACAAGGACATTCATTGGCCTGCATTACAGGACCTACTTGCAAAACACCCTTCCATGATATCAAAAGGATATCAACACATCATGCAAGTATAAGAAATCTTGTTTATAAACTGTACTATGCTAAAAGTCCTGCTTTAGCACTAACCAATTTAAATAACATTCTTCTACATGGTACAGCAAAAGACCTACTAGAAGAAATCGACTATATCCAGACAAAATATTTTGGAAGTGAAACCCACTTACAAGATGAATTAGCTGTAAAACAACTTCGAAACAAATCTGCACATGGCAACCTTTCACTACACACATACAAAAAAGAAATACTAAAACTTGAAAGTACTTCAGCTGAAGTACCAAACCACGTGTGTGTATGTTGCCGCAGAACTTTTTATAAAAGTAACACAATAAATGTAGACCTATCATACAAAATAGAACACAATGAAGATTCTAAATGGTTTGAAATAGCTCTCTACCTTATAGCAGGAAACAAATACGAAATAACTGACCCCATAATACTTTGCAGTTACTGCACTAAAAAACTTGAAAACAACCAAACCCCTTCACGTGCTATCACAAATAACTTGGAATTATATCCACTAGCAAAACCCCTTCAACAACTTAATTTATATGAGAGCATCATAATTCAAACAGTGCACCCATTTCAAGCAATAATACGACTTCAACCAAAAACTGCAAAATTACCTGCCTCTGAATTAGTAAAAGGTATTCGTGGAAAAGTATTGTATTTACCATTAGATCTAAAAGAAAATGTGCACACTCTAGGAGTGCAACGTCCAATGCAGCAATCTTTAATTATCTTTGTAAATGGAGTACCTACAAAAGACAAAAAAAATTGGCAACAACTGGTAGATTTACATAAAGTTAGAGAAGCCCTGCAATATCTTAAAGAGAATAATGAATATTACAAAGAAATTAATATTGAAGAAAACTTGAAAGATACAACTGAAATAATTCAAGAGTCACAAGAAGCTGGTCAATTTGAGCTCCTAGATCCTGCAACAATATCAAACACTTTAGACTATTATACAATGTATCCATTGCACTCTAATGACACCATAGAAGATGCACTGGAAACGTACCAAATGCGTCAAACAAAAGGATCACCAATCAGCATATGGGAAAAAAGTATAGAAGCACGTGCTTTTCCTCTACTCTTTCCTTCTGGCAAAGGAGGAAGATACGATGATAGACCTATTCAAATATCAGCATCAGAATATCGCTCATTACGAATGTATTCTGAAGATCAAAGATTTTGACAAAATGTGGAATACATATTCCACCTACTCTTTGAAAGTGAACTAGCAACTTTGTGTTACGGAGTTGCACACATATTAAAATCAGGATCACACTTTCAAAATATGACAGCTACACAATTATTACAAAAAGTTCAACAAAAAGATGAGGTTTTACAAGCAAATCTTTCAAATCTGTTAGCAAATATGCGTGGTACTAAAGAGTACTGGTTTCGACGTCATGGAGAAGTACGTTGTATGATCAGAAACCTTGGCCCACCCACTTGGTTTGTTACATTAAGTTGTGCAGAATATGCATGGGAAGATTTACATGCTTTCCTGCGCATATCAAACGAAAACAAAACAAACATAGATTTGCTAACACCTGGAGAACTTTGTTCACAGCATCCTGTTAATGTTTCAAGATATTTTCACCATCGCTTCATTGCTATGCTACATTTTATTTGTAACAAAACTGTTCCTCCCCTTGGAGAAGTGCAAAACTTATTTTGGAGAAAGGAATACCAAGCCAGAGGACCACCACATGTCCACATGCTTTTATGGATTAAAGATGCTCCTAAATTTGGTCAAGACAGTGATGCTACTGTTTTACAGTTTATTGAAAAATATGTCACTTGTGAAATTCCATCAGAGTCCGCAAATAGTGATCTTCATGCAAAAATTTTACAATTCCAAAGACACAAATGTGGCAAATATTGTCGTCGCAAATACAAAAACAAAGGGAAATACTACACCAAATGCCGATTTGGGTTCCCTAGACCAGTTACAAATACAGGTCAAGTGAACAACCTCATTTCTTCAGTTAGACATAGGCCCTCATTACGACCCTGGCGGAGTGGGATACCGCCAGCGGTAATCACGGCGGACCCGTCCGCCGTACTACGAGTTCCCTTAGCGCCATGGAGGTTTTCTCCGCCTGGTTTTACCGGGCGGAGAAAACCATGGCGCTAAGGGACCTCGTTGTTAATTACGCCGCCGTACTTTACGGCGGCGTAATTAACTCCTTCCCCACTCCCATTATACCCTATGGGGCAAGAATGGGAATGGGGAAGGGTAAAATGGGGATTGGGGATTTACCGCTCCGCCAAGGTCGGCATGGGGTGGTAAATCCGCGAACCCCCATGGCGCTATCGGCGGCTTTCCGCCATGCTCCGCGGTGCATTTTGCACCGCGAAATCCGCCAGGGTCGTAATGAGGGCCATAGTGTTTAAGGTAAGTCACCTAAAAATACATATTGCATAAAAAGAAAAGAAGAAAAATATATCAATGATTACAATGCAATCATTGACCAATATGGAATGCAAAAATATACGTGCAGTACATTGCAGACAGTTCTACTGCAGTTGCACGATATGTCACAGCATACTTAACCAAATCAGAAAAGACAGAGCTCCAAGACCTCTGGAATGACCTGTCATCAGATAAAACAGTGTCTCAGAAATTATACAGCTTGTGCATAAAAATGCTGACCCATAGAGAATGTGGATCCTATGAAGCAACTGATCGATTAACTTGTACTGCATTGTATGGTAAATATGCAAATATAGTATGGCTAAGTCTTGGTACAGCTAAATCTAGAAAACGAGTTCTAAAATCATACGAAGATATAGAAACAATAGCCAAACAAGATCCCAACAGCCACGACATTTTAAAAAACAATTTATTGGACACATACTACCCAAATAGGAGTACCACTTTGGAAACCATGAGCCTATACCACATAGCCCAAAACTACACATTCAAAAATAATATAAAACCTGATGAACAAAACCGTAAATACAAAGTGACAAACTGTGAAGGCAGCTTAGTAAAACTCACCAAACCAAATTTAATTAATCATATCAAATTGTCATTAAAGACTCCTCAACATAAAGAAGTATATTAAATATCCCTGCTACAACTCTTTAAACCATGGAGGAAAGAAGAAGAAATACTAGATAACTATGACTCATATGAAGACGCTTTCAAAGCAAATGAAAGCAGTATAACTGATGTAAACTTTGCACAGTACAAAACAATGTTGCACAATGAACAGCAACACGAAGAAGAACTCCAGGCCCAACTAGATAGGGACACTCCTGACAGTAGTCAACCTTCTATCACAGGAAGCCAAGAACCACTGGGAGACCTACTATTAACAAATGAGGCAGAATTAGCTATGATAGAAGTAGAAAACACCATGGCCCTCATTACGACCCTGGCGGAGAGGGGTTTACGCCAGCGTAATGCATGGCGTACCTCTCCGCCAGATTAGGACTTTCCGTAGCGCCATGGCGATTTTTACGCCTGGATTTTCCGGGCGGAAAAATCCATGGCGCTACGGGTCCCCTCGTTAATTACGCCACCGTATTCTACGGTGGCGTAATTAACGCCTTCCCCACTCCCATAATACCCTATGGGGCAAAAATGGGAATGGGGAAGGGTAAATGGGGAATGGGGACTTACAGCCCCGCCAAGGTCGGAATGGGGCGGTAAGTCCGCCAACCCCCATGGCGGAGTTGGCAGCTCTGCGCCATGGTCCATGGTGCAAATTGCACCATGGACCTCCGCCAGGGTCGTAATGAGGGCCCATGTGTTGTATGAAGAAAAAGAAGACTTAACTATACTACAATCAAAGCTAAACAATGAGCAACGTAGCAAATTCTCAAGAAGTAACAAAAGAAATTACACATGGTGTACAACATGAAAACAAAGAATGCACCTGTCAAAATTACAAACTTATACTATGCCAGTGGTGAAGCTGGTTCTGGCAAAACATTCCTAATCAAAATCATCAGTAAGTTCATTCAACAATTGACAAACAACAAACTGTCAGCTGTTGTCACTGCCCCCACAGGTTTAGCTGTCTACAACATAGGTGGTGTCACTTTACACCGATTACTACTCCTGCCAGTAGAACACCAAAACAAATTAGATTATTACAAACTTTCTGCAGAAGCTGCAATGGAACTACGCAGAGTATTGCAACAAATGAAAATGCTACTTAAAGATGAAGTGAGCATGGTGTCCAACCTAATGTTGGCTTTGATTCACCTCAGATTACAAGAGGTACTCAAAACAAACTATGAAGAGCTCTTTGCAGGAAAACACATTATTGTTTTTGGAGATCTTCTTCAATTGACACTAGTAAAAGGTGAGCCTATTTTTAAAACATTAGGACACAAACTCTGCCGTAAAACTGTTGGCAGCATTGGAAATGTCAACCTTTGGCAACATTTCCAATACAGAGAATTAACAGAAAACATGCGCCAATCTGCAGATCTCACTTATGCCAACATCTTAAAAAGTATCAGAGTTGGTATACTTTCTAAAGAAGCAGAAGCAATATTGAAAACCCGGCACATTCATGCACTTTATGGTGATAATGCATGTGCTACAGATGTTAAAGAACAATTAGCCCACAAAAATGTCAATTGTATGGCCTTAATGCCAACTCTTGCAAGCTGTTTCAAATTCAATGAAATAATGTTAAGTAAAGAAATGCAACCAATAATGGAAATTTGCGCCACAGACAAACTAGATGTACATGGAATGAAACTACCAAATAGTTTAGAAAAATCAATCTCAAACACAGCAAGCTTGGAAAAGATATTAAACTTATCCTTAAATTGCAGAGTAATGCTGAAACGTAACCTTGATGTGGACCAAGGGCTAGTTAATGGAGCACTGGGTACAGTTGTTGGCTTTCAAACATACCCACGTGACAACAAAATTTAGTTTGTCAATATTCTCTTTGACAAACTTTCAGAAGTAAAAAGAATAGGACGCTCAACAGCTCGATTCCTTCTCTTCAAAGACACGTATGTACGCAGAGAACAATTTTCTCTAACTCTTGCATACGCAGTCACATTCATAAATCACAAGGCCTTACTCTAGACAAAGCAATGATAGACATTGGTAAAACAGTCTTTAGAGAAGGCATGAGCTACGTAGCACTATCACGCTTACGTACACTTGAGGGTCTATTTCTAATCAACTTTGATGCAAGTAAAATAAATGCTGATATTCCTTGCATTTTAGAATACAATAGACTTTGTTCAATATACACTCCCCATCTAAACACATATTCTGTTCCACAAAAAGTAAAACATTATAAAAGAAAAATAAATCAAACAGAAAAGCAACAGGATGTCACTGCAAATCCTCCAAAGAGAGTAAAAGAAAGAAATACTTCATCAAGTGCCAGAAGCAAAAAATAATCAATTAGGGAAAGTAAACCAGGTACTTCTTCAAAGAAGGACGATACACTCCAAAATAAGCCGTCAGATACAGAACTATCTGGTCTATTTAAACTCTCAAATATAGTTGGTGTAAGTTTCTACGCAAATGTAGCAATGAATATTCTATTTCAATTACCACCAATTGCTGAGAACATTTACTTACACAGTACAGACCCATTGTGTTTGCAAATGTTAGTACTTCACAGAAATGCAGAAAACAATCCTGACAACAAGTATAGTGTTTATGGAATAAGACAACAATTGGACTACTGTGCTGGAATGGTGAAATTCACTATAAACTCACAGGAAGATCCACAAGAATTTCTAATGTACTTACTATTAGTACTGGAAAACAAAAACATACCTATAAATGAAATCTTCCAGATTTCATACATGTGGAAACATACATGCACTCTCTGCAACAATGTGACACAAGAACAAATCCCCAATGAACGCGTTGTGTGTATATCAATACCTAATTGTGAATCCCTTCCATTTCAGCAACTTGTACAAAATGCAAACCACAGTAGATTATGTTTGACCTGCAATTCAGATAATCGCTCCACGTTAGTAATACAAACACGTAGTAAATACGTAATACTAATGCTTCTACGTTACAATACAGATGGTACCAAAACGAACTGCAAGCTGACTGGATTCACACATTGTCAAATATCACTTGGTAGGAAAACTTTCACAACAATAGGTACAATCTACCACGCAGGAGCCACAACCAACTCAGGGCACTACACTGCATTTATAAAAAAGAAATGTGGATGGTTTGAATGTAATGATAGTACCGTTACTCTAAAGCAGAGATTAACAGCAAATATTACAAACACTTATTTAATGTTCTTAAAACCAAAATTTGATAACTAAACTGTACTTAAACCTTAGGTACACTTGTAGTAAAAAAATATATACTGTCACAATATTCCAAAAGCTATCTAACTGCCCAAAGATGCTACAACAACTAATCAGATAAATTAATACCACTCAAATAGAGCAGAAAATAGACAGAATACGCCAATTGGTATCTAACTGTCCCAAACTTTAGAAATATCCAAATAAGAGCAAAAAATATACAGTTAGAATACGCCAATTGGTATCTAACTGTCCCAAAATATAGAAATATCCAAATAAATAAAGCAATACCACGAAATTATATAAAAAAATAAACTGTTAGAATACGCCTACTGGTATCTAACTGCTCCAAAATTTTACAATATCCAAACAAATACCTAATATCTCACTGCTCCCAAAAACTGGAACAATCCAATGTATAAAGCATTAGCCAGAAACAACAAGTAAACACTGAAAACAAACAAATAAACTAGCATAACAGAAAAAGATTTTTTTTTAATCCAACATGGATTTTTTTTCTCTCGCAGACCCAATGATTTTAGCAACAAACACAGAAACTGAGCAAATGTGATTGTACAATGTAATAAGTCTTTATAAAATACTAATACTAACATGCTATAATAGTAAGTGTAACATGATAAATACAACCATCGCAGCATATCACACCCATACTGGCTTATAACATTGTTCCTTATAAATTTGTTTTTGACCGAAAGTTATAAGCCACTATGAGTGTGATATGCTGCGGTGCTTGTGGTCAGGGCATAGACTCTTGTGTGCATCGCATATGAGTGTGATATGCTGCGGTGGTTGTGGCCAGGGCATAGAGTCTTGGGTGCATGGCCAAATGGCCATGCACCCAACATTCTATACCCTGGCCACAACCACCGCACCATATCACACCCATAGATTCAAGCATTTGAACCATTTTAATGTCCGCGGACACAAGGAAGTTCTAGAACACATTCAACTTGCCAGAGGACGATACGGACAGCGTTATCAGGACACCCCCATTTTCTTTATGTACGAACATTTCAGGACACCGCGAGTGTTCTTAGAACACTTTCAGCTTGACAACAAACAATACAGACAACGTCTTCAGGACACCCCCTGTGAACATTCCAGGACCCTACACGTCTTCTTAGAACACTTTCAACTTCACACCGATTCCATACTGTTTATTTACGAACATTTCAGAACAGCCGTGTTGTCCGCAGACAAATCGAACAAAAGCGTCTAGCACATAAAAAAAATACAACATTGCACCTATCTCATACTCCCCCACCCTCCCCAAACACTCTTACACACCAACACACTCCACTAAATACAATTTTTAAACCAAGTTTCACCTCGCTGTCCGCGGTCGTCCGCAAATGCAAGATGGCGGGCGCCAGAGAAAATCTGACGCGCTTCACGCACCACGCCGTCCAATCAGCGAACATGTCGGATGTCCGCGGACATCGCGAAAGCCGCTCGGCCAATCAGGGCACTGTCCGGAGCGAACAGGGAAGTCCGTCCTCGAAGCGAACGGAGATATCACTTATTTTTTTGCCTTACATTTTGGTCATTTTAAAAAAAACTACTGGACGGATTTACACCAAATTTGCAAAAGCACGCTTTCGGGACCAAGCACCCTCTCCTGCCGCAAATTTGGTGTAAATCCGTCCAGCGGTTTGGGCTAACTTTGCCCCCCCTGCTGGACCAAACTTCTCCAAACTTTGCAAAAAAGTTCAGAGTGGGACATATACTTTTTTTTGCAAAGTTTGGTGATGATTCGTCGAGAGGGAGCGAATTTATAAGCTACCCAAAAAATGCTCTTCCTATGGAAACACCAACTTAACCATAACTACATGGACGCTGCTGCATCCATGTAAAATATATATATATATATATATATATATATATATATATATATATATATATATATATATATATATATATATAATTATAATTGGACATTTGTAAAAAAGAAAAAGATAAATGGAGAATAGAAAGGTGCAAATACGATATGGCAGCCCAGTACTTCCCTCATGAGGGCCAGGATTGGTCTGAATATGAGGAAGATTCTTTTGACATAGTTGAATTGGCAATCGCAAACAGCCTGGAAAAGGTGCTGGGTTCCACAGTGGAGACCAGCATCAAGAACGCTGTGACAGAATGTTCCTGCCTATTCATCAGCGCCTGGACAACATGGAGGAGCACCTACAAGAGAACTCCCTACCAAGAAAAAAGTCTCAAAAGAGGAAGCACCTTTCAGATGGGGGATGTATTCTGGCTCGCTTGAGTAAAGACTCTACGACCCCCCCGAGCCAGCCAGAACCAGCCACTGCTGCCTTTTCAGACACCTTCTCCATGCTGAAAAAGGCCTTTTTGAATAGGAAGGAAACCTTTTCCGCAGATGAACCCTCTTACCCAGAGGAAGACAACAGGGGAACCAGACCCTCAAGCCCGGAGGGATATCAACAGGACTTTGAACAAGAGGGATATGACTTAACAGTCGATCTCCCGTCTCCTCCGACGAAGACACACAGACAATAGGGTCACGACCCTCAACCTCAGGGATTGCGGCAGCCCCCATCCCTACGCAAGCCCTTGGACAAAGTGATCCGAGCGAGACTCAAAGCAGAATGCCCACGCCCAGGGATTCCAGACAAGGTAGCCCTGACGCCGGAGTTAGACTCCAAAATGATTACTTTCTTAGGAAAGAATGTCAAAGATCCACAAAAGGGCATAGATCATGCCTGGAGGTCCTGTCAAGACAGGGTACTGGACATCACTGGTCAACTGGCAAAGATGATGGACCTGGCTGAAGCAGCCATAGACACAGGTGGACCTATCGACCCAGTAAAACTCTCAGGCTGTGCTCAAAGAGCCATTTGTTTGCTGGGGAACGCCAGCTGTGCCATATCAGCTGAGCGCTGCAAGGGTATGATTTACGAAATCAATGCCAAGCTAACTGAGTTAGCACACACTGAATCTGGGGCGGCTGCCTAAGGTCTGCTCTTCGGCAACTCCTTCATGAAGGAAATGCCCAAATTTGTTGGCACCTTCACTGCGCTAGACAAAGTGCAATCCTCCATCAGAAGAGATTTCTCCTCCCAAATTTTTACCAGGGCCGGACGAGGCAGAGGTCACTCTTCCGTCCGATACTCTTTTGATAGAAGACCTCAGCAATCAGGAGATCAACACGCCTGGCAGAATCGTGCAGATACCTTCTTCCCTTCGAGAGGGCGAGGAAGAGGTCATGCTTGGAGGAGAGCCACCCGGTACCCAGCACAGCAACAAACCACAGGTCAGTCTACCTATCGCAGCGCCAGCATCGCAAACACCTATAGGAGGGAGGCCAGCTCCTTTTGCGCATGCATGGGATTCCTTATCAGGGGATGCAAGGGTCAGAAACACAGTTCGCGGCATGCGTCTAGAGTTCTTCGCACAACCCTTTCAAACAGGTCGTCCCATTCCCATTTCAATGTCCAAAGAGGACGGGGTAGCACTGGACAAGGACATTTGCAGTTTAGCGATGAAACAAGCAATCCGCCCCTGCACAAGCTAAGGCGGTTTCTTCAGCTCAATATTTCTGGTACGCAGGAAGCAAAAAGTGCGTCCAGTGATAAACCTGAAGGCTCTCAAAGATTTCATCGCTTACCGTCATTTCAAAATGGAGGGTATTCACATGCTCAGAGACCTCCTGAGAGGCTTATGCGTCTGGATCTGAAAGATGCATACCCTGCGGTGCCCATACATCAGGGCCACGCAAGCTATCTGAGATTCTCCTGGAATCATCAGGACTGGGAATTCACGAGCCTGCCATTCGGTCTCTCTTCAGCTCCTTGGGCTTTCACCAAGCTCCTGAGACCAGTAGTAGCACATTTAAGAGAACAAGGTGTTCGGCTGATGACATATTTGGACAATATTACAAAAGACCAAGCTGGTCATAGACCTACTACACAGTCTTGGTTGCCTCATAAATTGGGAGAAATCAATCCTTCACTCATCCAGAAACCTAGAGTTTCTAGGATTTGTAGTAGACACCGAATTGGCTCAACTCCGTCTCCCGATGGCCAAAATTCACTACAACAAACGGGAGATCCGCAGACTCCTACAGAGGGATGAGGTATCTCTTCGAGACCTAGCAAAGGTGATAGGACTTCTCTCCTCCTCTATCCAAGCTATTTTTCCCAGACCTCTACACTCCCGAGAGTTACAGAGGCTAAAGGGACAGCATTTAAGACACAGTCTCTCTTATTCGCAGCGACTGCCGCTATCACCAGAAGCAAGGACGGAACTCAACTGGTGGCTCACCCACATGGAGGCCTGGAATGGCCGAGCAATCTTCGGATCTGCCCCAGACATAGTGATAGAGTCAGACGCTAGTCGCTCCTGCTGGGCAACGAGATGCGGACCAGTGGCCACAGGAGGAACATGGTCACCTCAGGAATTCGAGATGCATATAAACTGCCTGGAGCTCCTTGCGGGTTCCTTCGCAGTATGCTCCTTTGCGGAAGGCAGAGTGAGCTGTTGTATCTTACTGAAAATGGACAACATTTCAGCAGTAAGATACATCAATCAACTGGGTGGTACCAAATCTCGGCCTCTAGCGGAACTAGCCAAAGATTGTTGGCATTTCTGTATAGAACACTGGATTTCGGTCACGGCAGAGTATCTAACAGGCCTTACAAACGTAGTGGCAGATTGGTACTCCCGACATATGACCAATTACAGCGACTGGAGACTTGACAGAGAAATCTTCATTCGAATTCAGCAGATTTGGGGTCCCATGTCCAAGGACCTGTTTGCTTCTCGCCTGAACACTCAACTACCAGTGTTTTTCAGCTGGAATCCAGATCCTTTCCTCCAACATTGGACCGAAGGGGTACACTATGCCTTTCCCCCCTTCAACATGATTTCGAGGACCCTGGGGAAGGCCCTTCGGGAACGAACGGAATTGGTTCTTATAGCCCCGGTCTGGACCTCTCAGACCTGGTATCCAGTTCTTCTGGAACTTTCTTTGGATTTTTCAATCCTTCTACCCCAATTTCCGGATCTCCTGTTGGATCCCGCAGGACAGCGTCACCCCCTTCTCCTCCAGGGATCTCTGATCCTAGCAGCCTGGAGGATTTCAGGTCAAGCTGGAGAGTTCCAGGCATGTCTCACATGGCAGTCAGCCTCATTGAAGAGAGCTGGGCCCCCGCCACTGTCAAAAGATACTGTAACTCATGGAATGCCTGGAGAAACTGGTGCCAAAACAAAGGTTTACATCCAGTTTCGGCACCTATAGAGGAAATTCTGAATTTCCTAGCATCCTTAGTGGAAAGAGTTCTGGCCTACAGGACAGTTAATACATAGAGCTCTGCCATTTCAGCATGCCACGACCCCAAAGAGGGAATCCCAGCAGGAGAGCACCACCTGGTTTGCAGACTACTTAAGGGCGTCAGACTTACACACCCGCCTCTGTCTCGCTACAGTAAGATTTGGGACGTTAACAAAGTGCTGAACCTTTTTCTATCCTGCCAAATAACGAGGAACTATCCCGCACTGCCCTATCCGGCAAACTCACTACACTGCTCTGCCATGTCTACTGCAGCAGAGTTTCTGATGTCAGAGCCCTCGATCTAGCAGGCAGAACCATCTTCCTCGATGGCATAGTGTTCCATATACATAGGAGGACGAAGTGCAACTCAAGTGTGGTTTCTTATCCTGCTTTTAGAGACCAGCCCAAGCTCTGCTTAGATGCCTGAAGACTTACGAAAAGGTTACGGCTCTTCTTAGAACCTCTCCTAATGGGCAGCTATTGATAGCCTTACGCAAACCTCATAAAGCAGTTTCCGCTCCAACACTAGCATGCAGGGTGCGGTGGACCTTAACCCAAGCAGGAATAGATACCTTGCACTTCGGAGCCCACTCTGTGAGAGGAGCCATAGCCTCTAAGGCTTTCCAAGTCGGGATCCGACTGGATGACATCATGAAAATGGTAGACTGGGCAAGTGAATCTGTGTTTAAGCAATTCTACCTGAAACCGGTAGAACAGCCAGCTTCCATGGTGATAAGTAAGCTTTAAATGAGCACAATGTGTGCCTCCGGTCTTGACATAGAATAAAGATTTTCCATAATGTCTTACTAGAAAGTCTTAATTCTATTAAAGACATGGAGGCGAGCATTATCCCACCCAGCGAGAAATTGAAATATATCACGCTTGATGATTATATGTACAGTGCAAGATTGTTACTTGATTTTGAATGCAGTATTGCTTCTCAAAATAACACAACATATTTCTCTCCCACCCCTCTAAGGGAACTAGGGTTGTAACATACATGAACTAAATACCATTTTCTATCTCTCTCTTGACAGCGTCAACAGACAAATCCGCCTAATCCATGGCACATTCCCTCCTCTACTATGAGACGACTTTGGTTCCAATTCTTTCATTGGACAAGTTTGCAGCTTCGAAAGAGGAAGTGGCATCATATTCAAGACTATTTATGTGGGGACTTGGCTACTCATTGGAGGACCCAGGTCACATGTTGGTGACCTCATGTTGAACTTTTCACAGGCTTCCTGGGAAAGGAAGTGTCATGCTATTTCAGGACTTAAAAGACATTTATGTGGTTCTTGTTGGTTTTTATTGTTATACATTTTTTTGTGTGCACCTTTTTTCTTCATACTTATGACCTATGATACTCAGGTGCACTAAGAAAAAAATATCTTGCTGCTGAGCTTTCTTTTAATATTTAAATAAAGAAAGATAAGCATAATGCTCGCCTCTTTGTCTTTAATAGAATTAAGACTTTCTAGTAAGACATTATGGAAAATCTTTATTCTGCCTAACACTGCGGGACAGTGGTGAGGATAAAGTATACTTGTTACATTTAGAGTACTGCTCTTACCTTTGTTCAAATAACCCTCACAAGGCTAAGCAAGACTAAAGAAGCAATTGTTTATCATGGCTGATATGGAAAGCTACAGGCAGGAGACCCTAGTCACTTTAAAAGTTGATCAATTGAGAGATTTGTGTAAAGCTAGGAATCTCACTGTAAAAGGCAAGAAGGTTGAATTGATAGAAAAGTTCTTAGAATACCAAAGTCTGAGGAGTGGGTTGGAAACCCCCACACCTGCAGCAAATGTGGAAAAAGTTGATGAGGATGATAATATGTCAGAGCCCAGCTCTAATGTTATGGATGAGTTAGATGAGGCAGAAAAGTCTCAGAATGTAGGCCCTGTCTTACCTCTACCTGCTCATAGGCCTCAACCTTTGACCACAGGGGCCCCATCAGGTCCAACACTAAGTCCGGAATTTGTCTCTTTAGAAAAATGAGACTGGAGTTAGAAATTAAAAGAATCCAAGTGCAATCTGAAAGCAAACACCAAGAACTTAAACTCAGAGAAATGGAGTTGTATCATGCACTTGAAATGAAAAAGTTGGATCTTGAAACTGGTTCTCTCCCAGAGTCCTCTTGGTCTTCCAGTCCTAAGAGGCCTTGCATGCCCAAAGATGCAGTAAGTATGTATGAGGTTAAGCTTGATATTTTGGATTGGTTGGCTGCTTTTGAATATAACCATGGTATTCAAGACATTACAGGGAATCAGTTGATTCCTTGGCTTTTTTCTAGGCTACCCCCTGTTGCAACTGATGTGGTAATGGAGTTGGGGGATATAGACAGAAAGGAGTATGAAACTCTGAAGCTATCTTTGATAGCTAGATTTGGGAATACCCCTTCTCAGTATCTTAAGCAGTTTTGAACTCTCAAAAAGCATGATGGTACCCCTTGGGCTACCTGGGTGTGTGCATGTTTGAAAAATGTAGATGGTTGGGTTAAAGGTTACAGAGTTAACACTTATGAAGGTATGAGAAATATGTTTATGCTGGAAACCATTTTTGATGCCTGCTCTCCTGAGCTGAGACAGCACTTGGCCGACTCTCATGAAATCGATCCAAAAAAGTTAGCTAGAGCAGCTGACTCATGGGTAGCCAACAGGGATTCTGAGGCAACTACCAAAAAGGTTGAGGGGAAGCAGCACAAACGTGAGAACACAGATACATCTAAATCCATCCAACCAGAAGAGGCCCCCAAACATAACCAAGGTAAGGCACATGGGAAACAAAATAGGGCTAGTGAACCCTCTGGTGCCTTGGAGGTCAGCAGAAACCTCCATTCCAGAGAGCATTTGGTAAATGCTATGTCTGTGGGTCAACTGACCATGTGAAAGGATATCCCAGGTGCAAGGGTAAACCTGCAGGGATCAGCATTGCATCCTTAGCCTTCTCCCAGAGGAAGAAGTACAAATGGCTAGTGCCCACTTTCAACTATTTGCCAAAGCACCCTTGGGTTTTAAGGCCACTATATCCTTAGTGTTCATGGGTCTGGAATAAGGATGAGTACAACTCCATTCCAGAGAACTCTAGAGTGTATTATATGGACATTGTTCTTTTCAATGGCCAGGATACTCCTGCCAGGAGAGACACTGGGGCCAGCAGAACAGTAGTGGATGAAAGCTTTTTCAAGCCTGAGGATGTTGCTAAGGCACCCAAAGGTCCCACTAAATTCTCTGGAGGCTCTGTCCAGTTGGTTCCAATTCTACCAGCTCTCATTCTCATTCAGGGTAATAATATGACAGTGAGGATTCCTGTCAGTGTCCAGAATGAGGTGCCTGGGAGAGTCCTGTTGGGGAATGATTTAAAAACTGTAGGAGTAGTATCCAGTACTCCCAGGCCTCCCAGTGAGAGAAAACAGAACCAAACCAAATCGGCTAGAGAGGCAACCTTAAGAGACCACTCTGAGCCTGTGGGAACCTCTACAGAGCAGAGAATCCCACTGCAAGCCCTGGTGTTAGTAAGTTGACGTCAAAACCAGGCAAATCTGAGGCTAGTATAGTAGGGCGAGGGGAGCCCCAACCAAGCTCTATCATTGCCCATCCAATTGTAAATTCCTTGTCCCCCCTTCTTCTGATGAAGAGGTGGATAGACAAATTGGACCACTCTCTAGGCCTGTGAGAACTGATAATTCATAGGTCTTAGGCTAAACACATTAAGACTGTGTGAACTTCTACTGAAGACTCCAATGTAAATCATAGTATTAGGAGGGAAACTTCTAAAATAGGTAAGGTCAGATATCAGAGGAAGTGGCATCATGTGCCTTGCTTGACCACAGCCCCTCCAACCAAGATTCCTAAGACCCAACCTGCTCTTGAGGGAGAGGTTTTGAGGAACCATGGAGGCCCCTCTAGATATAAGGGATTCCTGCCTAAGGAACCATTGAAAAAACCTATTGTAGGTTCAGAGGTTGTTACAACTTCTGAGGGACTGTTAGATCAGATCCCCTATACCTTAAACAAGAGAGATGTACCACAACAGGTTTGTAGGTCCTATAGCTTACAGAGGAAAACCACTGATAAAATGTTTCATAGCAAGGGTTACAGAAGGTTGCTGGTGTACTCAGCAGGCCATTTTTCCGACTTGCAACAGGAGATCCATCCTGGTGGGGATTAGATCCTCCTGTCCCTTAGTCTGGGTGGGACGAGTGTTAGGGAGAATTCTCACACAAGTGCTAAATTCCCTCTACCTTAGAACCCTCCAGCTCTTTTGCTATATTTTGGGGCTCTGAAACTTTCATTTTCAATGTGTTTTACTTTTGTGTTCTTTGGTTATGGAGTTTTAAGACAACTCCATAGGCATCATCGTTTTCTGTGTGTCACACAGCACCTTCAGTGTAGTGACACAGGGATGTCTTTCAGACTTCTCAATGTTTAAATACCTTCTCTGGGACTGACTACAATCTCCCAGAGTATGTATAGTTAAACTGACTTTACTAGTCTCTTTAAATGTACAGACTCAGCACACACTATCTTCCTATACAGTGCTGGAGTGGCTGCCTAGCATCCCCTGAGTTAAAACACTCATGTAACAGTCAAATGTTACCCTTTTGTACTTAAAGTGGCTGGTGGCAGTGGTTTAGATCAAACTACCATGGTTTTTCCTGACCACGAACCACGCTAGCAAAAAATCGGCTCAGCCATGTTTTTCAATATGGCGCCCAAGACCTATCTATAAAAACAGACTTTGGTCAACTTTTTACGACTCGGAAAGGTCCTTCTTTTGTTTGTTCTGTGTGCCAAACCAGGATTGGTCCCTTTGTTTGTTGACCTTTGGCGGGCTTAAGTGCTGAAACCCTCCTCTGGCGCCATGGTGTCTCGGGTGGACAGGACGTGAGGGAGGTGCCCGAAGCTCTCTATGCTTAGTCTCCTAGGAGACCTGAATGCACTCTGGTGTGATTGGCCGGCAAGGACAGCCACCCTGCTGTGTGAGTGACAGTCAGGCTGGAATGAATGGGGGAAAACTGTTTAAAAGCAGGTCTCTGGGACTTGGAAAGCAGAGTTCACCACTGGAACGAAAGAACCGAAGACGAGCTGGAGGAAGAGGACTGCTGCAACTCCTGGACAACCAGTGAAGCCCTGCTGCTGCTCAGAATTGCCTGAAACTCCATCGACAGAGAAGCCCTTCAAGGTTAACTTCTTCCCTTGAGTTTGGTGGGAACAACCAATTCATAAGCCGCCTGGACATCGTCCCCTCCTGGTCGAATTTTCTGCAGAATGCTGTGGAAAACCGGATAGCCAGTGGGAAGGATACCAGTTTGTGGTCTTTAAGCACTCACACCTTAAACCGACATTTTGCCAAGCTTGTGGCCAAATCCCAGGCAGTGCAGGAACCTCCTGCTGTTTCATTCTTGTCCCCATGACTGAAGCTCAGGAACAGCGACATCTGCTCGAACTGCCAGGAACAACTGCCTCAGCTACAGCTCTTCTTCAACCTAAAGGTACTGTGCAAACACGATCCGGAAATCTTTTCAGCCATCATGAAAGTTTGTGGAACATTCCCAACTTCGAAGGCTTGTCCTTCCCTAAACATTTGTCTAACTTTTCGCCTAGCCAAATTCTTCTAATCTCTGTGCCAAAGACTTAACCGTTTACTACCAGAACTGTGCTATCCTATACAAAGACTCTGAACCATTGACTTTGGCCCAGGCCTATGAACTCAATAGCTGGTTGTAGTTCATTGAAACCCTTTGCCCTGACTATGAAAGTATTTGTGCTACTGATTCTTATAACCTTGTCTTTTTACCCACTTTAAAAGTATCTGAAGTTCCATTTTGCTCCCCCTTCAGGGGAGCTGAACTTGTTCAGTAACTTGTTGGTCGTGTATTTGTGGTGTATTAAGTATATGATATTGAGCTGCTCTTGCCAGTGTAATGTTTTCAAACTGACTGTGCAAATACATGTATATTTTTTTACCAAGAAACCTTGATTAAGTGTTTGTTTGAATCACTGTATTTGTTGGTCCTTTGTGGAACTTGTTTTACTGCTCACTCAACTCTTGATATAGGTCTGGCTGCTCAGCCACTTCTACCACATAACTGTGTAGTACAGGTTTGTACCAAAGGTGAAATTGTACTGAAACTTGTAGTCTTAATTGCATTTAGTGTTCCCAAAGGGTACTGCATGTGATTCTGCCTAACACTGGCCTTTTGGGGCAAGAACAGCGATTCTTCTTGTATTCAAGGGGCTACAAACTAGGGCTTCTCAGTATGCCCATAACCAAGTGCAAACCTTGTTTTTTATTACGTCCATTCCAGACCAAGGTACCCTACAGACCGTTCTAATTGATGTCTAGATATCCAGAATGATCACATCCCACATCTAGGACGGAAGGCCTAGAACACCATTACACTAATTGCAATCTACACAATGGAGAACGCCTAGAAATAATATCCTGATGTGGCAATTGAGAATTTAAAGGAAAACCAGCCAATTACAAACCTTGTCACAGTGCACTTAGTGTAGATAGCAATCACAGACTAGCTTTTATTAACACCTACCAGCCCAGGACTATAAAATGAGCAGGAAGCCATAAGAAAGGAGCAAGTACTGGAAATAACCAGGATAGCTTAACAAAAGTCGCTGGATACCTTGAAATGTATCCGGATAAACTCTGTCAGACAAGGGACTGATACAGCACCAGCAAGGCGGTTTCTGACAACACAGTGCACAAAACAAGATCTCACTACAGAGAGATGTGAGAAGCAAAACCTCTGACAAGAGGGTAAGAAAAGTGTATGCCTGACTAGGACCCTGCATGTGGGTGGGGGGCGCAGGGATACACCTTTATGTTGAGAACCCTGAGCTATGGGAGTGACCAGGAGTGAATGCTGAGACATTAATGGTGTCGTAGTGACCTGACACAAATTCTGAGAAGTCCAAGATATGAGAGACATCTGAAGTAAATGCTGCAAACCCCATGATCTCCAATTCTAGGAGGCTAAGGTATAGCCTGAATAAAGAAAGTTGTGAAACCTGAAACCTGTGATGAGCCTTTCCAGAATAACATTTCTGTTTTGTTGTTTTAGATTAGAATGGGACATTTGAAAGTAGGATTTGTGAGCTATTTTATTGGCCAATCTTTGTAATATTTGTGATATAGCTTAGTGCATCCAGAAGGATATACGCTTATTAAGATAAGGCTTTGGATATTCCTGTTGGCCACATCTCTGTACATTGTGTTGTAGAGCAGAGTGACTGAAGGGACAAGGACACTTAAGATCTTTGTTGATTTGGGCAGCCACCCATCAACAGTGTTAGTCACCTGTAGAAACCCCTACTTTGTGTTGTCGCCTCCTTACACTGTTTGCTTGAGGAACCTCTTTATTAGTTGTGGATATGTCCATAGTTCCGACATGCATTCATCACAATTCCTTCCCTAACAAATTACTAATAAAGACATCATGTTTGAACCATGCATGCTGAGTGTCATGTGTGTCATCACTCGGCTTCAGCACAGCTAGAATAACTTATTGGAAGATCAGTTCTTAATGCTATGTCACTCTATTTAGTCTCTCATGACACGTCATGCATGTGAAATTGTGTGTACATTGCTACTCCCCTTTTCAAGAACATAGTATATATTTACCTGCCATGTTGAACTATCAGGTCTCTGTGATTCGTGGCAAGTAAATGAGAACCAGTTAAGAGGAGAGAGTATGGCGTTTGAGTAGTCAAACATTGTCATTACAGTAGAAGGAGAAAATATGTCACACAAGAAGTACGGTTTCAACGTCAATTGTCTTCTCAATCAGGAAGTAGCTGGAATAAGTTTCACTGGGGTTTAGTGATTTATCTATAATTAAACAGGAAGTTCCTCTTAGGGAATAGCATAACATAAACACTAACACGGTGGGTCAAATTATAAACTGACAGGAACATTCTCTAGTGGGGTTATCCATCTCCCCTAGACTTTCTAATCTCATTTCAGGTTTAGCACCAAAAGTGACAATTCACCAGGTATCGTAATTTCTCCCCAGGGGGGAGCACTTTCCCAGGAGGCCAGGGAGGCACGGTCACTACCCAATATTCTCCCTAGAGGTCATTTAATGTGTGAGGACCTCATGGGGAGGGACTCTCCCTCTGGGTACAGGACATTGACCAAGGTCACACCCCAACCTTCCCTAACACCCTCCTCCATTCCAAACCACTTCCATAAGAGTAGACCAGTGTATTATTGTAGTACGTGGGATAGAGACAATACAGAGAGTGCAAGGTTGAAGAAGAGTACAGAAGAACTCCATATTACTGGCTGTTCTAATATTGGTTAAAGGAGGCATGCAGATCAAAGTGTCAAAAGAAACAAAGGAATTTGACAATCCACCAGGGCAGGACTGGCAACAATGTATAACAAGAGATGATGCACTATAGAACTTTTCAACCCCAGCTGGGAGAGGCAACAGGTGTGGAAACCATCCAGAGCAAGCGTTTCAAATTCTGCCAGTTGATTGGAGATGATGAAGAGCAGAGAACGCTGACAAATCACTGAGGGAGTTATCCAGGGGTCCAGCTGGAGTGTACCTGAGCACAAAGAAGGAAGAGAGAACCGAGCAGTACAGTTTAGTGTAAAGTCACTGCAGTGCTACAGAAGTGGAGGAGAGAAGCCTGAAGAGCCAGAGAGATGCACCCCAGTCCCAGGAAGCCCATGTGATGTACCAAAGTCCCAAAGAAGGCAACAGATATATGAGAGGCACAGAGGGGACACAGGGGCGTAAGAGAGGTAGACTTGAGCAGTTCTCCCCTGGCCCAGTAGTAGCAACCAAACTATTGGGAAGAGTGAAGTGAGGATCCACAGAGAACTTCCTCATCGCAGTGGCAGCAATAAGCCCCCTGAGCACCAGACAAGGGTCTGGGACCCCAACATAAATGAATCGAGCATCCGATGAAAACTTCCTCATCACAGTAGCAGTAATAAGCCCACTGACCACCAGACAAGGATTTGGGACCCCAACATAAATAAATCGAACATCCGAGGAGCACTTCCTCATTGCAATATCATCAATAACCCACTGACCATCAGAGAAGGGCCTGGGATCCTAACGCAAGTGAATCTCGCATCTGAGGAGAACTTCCTCATTGCAATGTCAGCAATAAGCCCACTGGCCATCAGAGAAGTGCCTGGGACCCCAAAAAAGTGAACTGAGCATTTGAGGAGAATTTCCTCATCACAGGGGCAGAAATAAGCCCATTAATCACTAGAGAAGGGCCGGACCCCAACATAACTGTACTGAGCATCAGAGGAAAGCATCCTCATTGCAGTGGCAGGGAAAAGGCCACTGAAACCCTGAAATGTATTTGGGACTTTGCTAATACCATGAGAGAGTGGCAACATAAACACGTTGGAAGATGTGGAAAGACCTCTCCAACACCAGGAGAAGAAAATAATTTTTCTGGTGAAGAGACTGAAGCCCTTTTTGGATATACACAAGAGGCACCAGGGGAAGGGTGTCATTCCCCTGGCTTTGTTTTGAGCTATATTGGATTGTGTGGACCAATACCATGAGAAGGAAGTAATTCTCCTAGTCCCGAAAGTTGACTGGTAGAAAGGTTTGTCGGAACCACAAGCCAGGGCAAGGGAGTCATTCCCTCTGGGATACTTTTGCAAAAGAACATTTTGGGAACACCATCTACATACCAGGAGAAAGGAGTCATTCTCTTAGAGAAGGAACTTTTGGTTGCATTATTCTTTATTTGCAGTGTAAGGGATAGAATTAGGTTCTGACACAGGATGGTGGAGTTTGATTTTGACAAACATAATGTCCTTTCTCTCTCCTAAGGGATGTTGTGCCATTCTCACTAAACAAGAGTTATTGTGCAATCATCACTCCTATTGGATAGCATGCCCTTATTGTGCCCTTCTTCCCAAATATGGGAAAAGTGTACTACCCACTTGCAAACAGTCTCAGTTCTCCTAATGCTACTCAAGGATAGGGGTGTACCAAATAGTTAATTTATTATTCGGCCGAACACCGAATAGTTGGTCCAACTATTCGGCTGGAGCCGAATAGTGAGCCGAATAGTTTTTTTTTTTTTAGTCAAACATGTTCTAGGGCATAATAAAGAGCATTTCAATGAATAAACTAAGGAGGCATTTTATTACATTGGTATTCATATTTATTAATTGGGCACGTCTCTGTAAGATTATGACAAAAACAAAAATAAATACAAAACAGATCTGTGAAAAGCCCTCACTCCTAGTAAGAGTAACCTGTAAGGGATAGGTTATATTTTAGGAAAACAAGCCGTTCAACATTTTCTGCTAAGAGGCTACTTCGGTGTTCAAAATAAATATCTCCAGCTGTACTGAACACTCTCTCGCTGTCCACACTGGTAGGAGGAGGTACCAAGTATACACATGCAACTTTTGCCAACCCTGGAAACCGCACACTGTTCATGTCCCACCAGCTCCCTCAAAAAGATAGTGAGCTCAGTGTCCATGGAACTTATTGATTGACTCACAGCAGCTGTGGACTACTGAACAGCACTGTCCCAGAATGCCCATATGCCACATGGTGGAATACTCTTCTTGGGTTGTGGCTCGTCCTCTTGCAGGTCAGGGTCTGCAGGTTGCCCCTCAGGAGGGGGGGTCTGCTCACAGAGGGCTAAGGCAGTAGAGTGCATTGAACATTTCACATTGTTGGCCACAATATCATTCCTGAAAAATGATAATTTGAACCGTGGATCGATACCTGTCGCTGCACAGTAGATTGGTATAGCCTCAATGTCTTTGAACATTGCCTCTACAGCCTTCAACAACTCTGCTTTCACTAGCTTCACATCAGTATCCCTAACCTCACCAGAGCTCATGTAGGACCTTAAAACTTTCACAGCAGGAACCATCAAGGAGATGCTCGATGCATGGGAGCAAATCTCCTTTGTGAGCTCTGCAAAGGGTGCCAACAAAGATAAAACATTTTCTGCCAAAAGCCACTGGCAGGCAGAAATATTAGGCACTTTATCGTCCTGCGCACAGTACATACTTACTGGCTGCCTCTGCCCTACCAGTTGCCCCAGCATCAAAAAGGACAAGTTCCACTGTGTTCACACGTCTTGAATCAACTGCAATTCAGGGAACCCAAGATCTTGTTGCAGTGTGTGCAGGCGGGATGTGGCGGAACTAGAATGTTTGAAGTGGCCAACAAGTTTTCTTGCATGTGCCATCATGTCCGACATAGATCTTTGAACAAAAAGGCCATCATGGATGCAAAGCTGTAGGGTGTGTGCAAAACACCCCACACTAACTAAATCTGCTTCTCTGAAGGCGTTGCACAAGTTAGCTGCATTATCATGAATAATGACGTGCACTTTGGAATGGCTAATTTGCCACGTTTCAAGCATTCTTTTGAATGCAAATCTATTTTTGGCACCATTATGGCTTCCGCCAAAAGCCTCGCACTGCAACAAAACTTCATGCCTTTTCTTGTTGCTGGCCTACCAATGTCCTGTTAAGCTCATAAAAGATTTCACAACATTATCAGAGGTCCAAATGTCTACAGTAAACACAATTTTCTCAGCCCTCTGAACCTCAGAAGCAATAAACTGGCTCACTTTCTCATACAGGTCAGGGATGATGCGTGTCAAAAAATATTTACGTGATCGTACTTTGTACCTAGGCTCCAATTTATGGAGTAAACACACAAAACAAACATCCTCAACAACAGAAAATGGTTGCATGTCTAGCGCTATCATTTCGCCAATACTGCGATGCACAGCATGTGCGGAAGGGCTGTCCAGAGGGCATACTTGTTTTTTGTCCAGACAATCTTGAATGGACAGCTCTGACAATGCCCTCTTGCACTTCATGGGAGTCACATTGTTCTCCCAACAACTGCCTCTTTTTTCCTTTCATATTGAAGATAGTCATTGTGATGTTTGGACCACAGATGGTTGGTCAGTGCTGATGTGCTGCACTGTCTCGAGTTTGCAGAACCACAAGACAAAACTGCAAGGCACACAGAACACACTGCCTTGGCGTTATCATCCATTTAATGGTAAAGTAATCCCACACAGGGCTGATTTTCTCCTTGGTGCTATTCATGCCGACAATGAGGGGGTTCTGCTGCTCTGGGCGAGGGATAGGGTTTCTGCTCGGCATGTCTCCTAGCTGTTGCTTGGGGGCCTTTACGTAAATCAGAAGCTCGTACTGGTGACGAAAAGAATTTAAAGCAAAAGTCAAACTTAAGAGTACGTTTTGGCAGGGCAGTACGGAATTATGGCTCTGAAGCGGTATTCGCGTTTCCTTCAAAAATGTTTTAAAAAGGCATGTCAAAATATGTAAAAAAGGAAATATGAACAATGACAAAAACAGCGCTTAAAATTGCCAGGAGTTGAAGGAGTCATAATGTACATCCACTGACTGCGCCAAGCATAATATAGCAGTTGTTCATTTAATCAGGCACATGCATCGAGTGGTAACCTCCCACCTCAAGGTTCCCCTGAATAGTAAAACCCCCATAGCATTCACCAGGATTGTAGACACTAGGCAGTGATCTGCATCAAGGTGGTGGAATGGCAAGTCAGTCTCGGGGGTGAACTTCCTTGGTTGGTGCTGCGTCTTTTCTGGGCTGTGGTATAACTAAAATAAAGAAAAGGATTAGGTTACTTATGTGTGAGCAGCTGAGTGCACCCTTGTACTCCAATGCCAGACCCCAAGCACTGACCAGAGGCCAATGCTGTCCACTTCACACCCCACCTTGCAAATCAATCCCCTCTGGCATGGAAGTCCTCCTAACACTCCCTGGCTGCTTAAATATGATTGAAGCCAAGCAGGTGGCCTCATATCCAAGTCTGGAACCAAAACCACCAAAAGCTAGCATGGACCAGTGTCAGAAAATGGGGCAATGTGGTGGACCTGTTTGATGAGTTACTTCGCTATGCGGCTAATCATTTTGACAAGTGTTGTGGAATTAATAAAATGCACAATTCTTCTACTCATCACATTTTCTCACTCAAAAACCCTTTGGGTAGTACAAGTCAAACAGAGTCAGAGAATGAATGAATAGCCATTTGCAACATCAGTGGGGCGCTTTTGAAGAGTGGGCAATAGGGCACATGCCTGAACCAAAAATATAAAAAGCCGCACACTCTATACCCCCACCCACCTACCCCCAAACTCTATACCCACAACCACCTACCCCCACCCACCCTACGCCCACACTCTATACCCGCACCCACCTAGCCCCACCCACCCTACTGCCACATTCTCCACCACCACACATACCCCCACCCACCCTACCTAAAACATCCCTAGTACCACTACCCTCCCTAGCCCTGGTGGGTGAATGGGGGTGGTGGAGTAGGGGGAGTGGGAGAGGGGCTAGGGTATGCATGGTGGCTACAAGACACAAATGATCACCGTTCAAGTGTGCTGAAGGGGGCAGGCGGGTGGAGGGCACCCAGCGGCCTCATCATGCTGAAGGCAGCTGATGACTGGGAACCAAAAGAGGCCCTGGAAATAATTTTCAAAGTGGCCCCATATTACACATTTTCAGCTGGCCCAACCCTTTTCCTATGGTAAAATTGAGAAATACCACACAAAAGAGGCCCAGGGTGCAGAGGCCTACCGGGAAATCTCCAGAGTTTACTATATGCCAGTCCACCCCTGGCTGAAGGGGCGGGGTGGGCCTGAGCAAATTTTGAGGCTGCCGGGGTGGACAAAGTGCCCCACCGGCCTCGTGAGTCTGGGGGCCGCTCCACTGTGCAGGAGCAAGGATGTCGGGCCATCGGCTTTGCGCCGGTGGCCCGACCAACATCAATGAGATTGTGGTGAGGCCGCGGGGGTGCAGGGCACCCCAGCGGCCTCAACATGCTGAAGGGGTGGGGGGGCTTATTATATTTCTGCACTTAACTGGGGGTGATGGAGTTCTCTCTGGGTACTGCTGGCATCTGCTGGTGCACTCCGTTGGTATAGGAAGCGAGGGAAGGGAAGAACTGTTCCCTTCCCTCACTTCCTTTTTCAACACGTGCTGAGGCTGTTTCCTCTGTGGTTATGGCTGCAGAAGCCAATACGCAAACAGCTTATTTGGCTTCTGCAGCCTGAACACTGTAATACTTTCTATGATTGGCTGTCATCTCCCAAACAGGGAGAAGGCAGCTAATCATAGAAAGTGGACTTTGGCTTCGATTCACTACACAGAAACTATTCTACCAAAGCCAGATAGCTGTATTTCAGCCGGACTTCAGCAGAATAGTGACTCGAAGCCGAAGTTCTGTACACCTCTACGTAAAGGGTAAAGCTCTTAGGACCCTTTTCAATGACTGAACATCCTCATCGGGCAGTGTGCCCAGGTGCAGCAGGATCTTAAATATATATCTTGTCCTCGCTCCCAAAATGTGCTCACCTAAGTGTTTCTGGGAGCTATCTTCCGCATTCCCACTGTGTGGGGGAGGTGGGGGGCAGGGTGAAACTCTCTTTTCTGTTTCACCTGCTTGATTACATTAACCTGTAACACACTGGTCACTCTCTGGACTTCTATAGGTGATATGTACAGTCTCACTCTATAATCTGCCTTCTTATTGTTGATAATCAATCTCTTACTCTATGGCTGACTTTGACAAAAACATAATTATCTTTTTTGTGCCAGCTGCTATGGGTGAATGGCATCCCTACATTTCATTAAGCCTGAAAACCATCAAGGCTTCTGGAGAAATTCCCATCTTCATTCCACTCTGGTGCAACAGTATCAACATCATAATCAATAGGTGCTCAGAAGTAGGCTATGGTGGTATGCTAAAGCCACTTGGGCCATTAGAGACACTCAGTAGTGAAACTATTAAAGTGAGTTTACCTCTGGTTACAATAGACTTTTGAACATATGCAGAGTCATCTGATGGATTTCAATGTTCAGTGTTGTCCTCCATATGCATGAAAAAACAGGTTTCAGCCAATGACCTGGCTAGTCAGACAAAAGCAAAATGTATGATATTTTAACAGAAACAATCAAAGGACACAGTTAAGCATATTTATTAACAACTTCTTGTGACATGCACTTGGCACATTGAGCAAAAGACGGAAAAAGAAAAATATGTATTTTTATTATCTGTGCCAAAATGTCTGTAAATTGCGCTTTGCCACTGTGCAGCCTGGCATTTTCCTCCTGCTCCTAGTGGCACTTCCAAGATGGCACTTTCTCTCTTTATCCTCTGGTGTTCTGATGCTCCTCTAACTTCCATCTGCAGCCCTATTGATCTGCTGTGTTCTGCTGTTTTATACGAAAGAGAGACCGGCACGGTTTAGCTGGCTCCCTCACCTAAGGCCCTGTTGTGGTTGTGATCTAGTATGAAAGGGAGATGTTGTATTTTTAGTCTTGTCTTGTCACTGGCCTGGAGTGCTTGCTACCAGAATGTTAATGTATGAATGAGCAGCTCAGAAGAATGTTGTGTGGAGGACAGAACAGAGGACAGAGGATAGAGGGACAGAAAAGAGTGGAGCTGCAGCAACAGTAAAAGACAGTATGGAGAGCTGTGATTGGAGGAGGCAGCTGAGCAGCTAGGTATGACCCACCACTCCCCCGAGCTTTAAAAAACATCCTACCAAGCAAAGAGATAAAAGGAATCTATAAATGGCATTGGACTCTGCACAGCAGGTCCCCAACAACCAAGAATTCCGCAGAGATCCCCAAACAAGATACTAAGGGCCCTGCCGTTTGGAAGTAACTGGCAAATTTGTCAGGTGTAATCTAACAAACAATGGTTTAGAGTTGGAGCACACGTATTTTGATAGGAAGGGTGTGCTCCCCGTTAAATGTGCTTCAAGTTGCCAGTAATTAAAAAAAAGAAAATTAATATGAGCTGCGCGTTGTGGCAGCAACATTATACACCTGGTGACTAGAACAATGTGCAGCATGCCGTGCGGCAAGCCTGAGAGCAGCGTTGCTGCCAGAGAGCCTTGTGGAGAGGCTCACATTTGATTAAGTGACAGCGCTGGGCTGGGAGGCAGTTAGTATTGGAGGCTGAACATGATCCCATCCTTGTCGCCAATTGTTGTAAAGCCTCTCTGTAGTCACTCAGCTCAGCACTCATACACAGACCTGCTGTGGAATTTTAGATTGGTCCAGGTAGAGCTTTATTATACAGAATGTACAGTATGTACATAATCCCGTTACTCTTGGGTGTATACAGTCACATATTGAACAGGACAGGAACATGGATGGCTAATAACAGTACATACAGAGAAGTAGACCCACCGGCCATCCTACCATACCCAGCTCAGGCCCCAACTGACACTCCTAGAACATTCACACACAGATCCACACAACATTCTATTGAGCTGCTCATTCATACATCAACATTCTGATAGCAAGCACTCCAGGCCAGTGACAAGACAAGTGTAACAATACAACAAGCCCACATCAAAGGCTCCTCTCTGCTCCCTGTCTGCTACAGTAATGCTGCCCCCATCAGTGCCCCTGGTCCTCCATGATGTTGTTGTGGCCCTAATCTCCCTCCCTGGTCCCTTGTGATGTCTCAGTGCCCCCCACCCCATTCCCTGGATCTTTGTGATGTCTCTGTGCCCCCCACCCCCTGCCTGGTCTCCCATGATGTTGGTGTGCCCTCCACTCCCCTCCCTGGTCCCCCGTGATGTCTCTGTGCCCCTACCCCCCTTCCCTGGTCCTGTCATGGCCACAGAACTAAGGGCCAGTCCTTCTCATCCTCTCTGGCGTCTCTGGTGCCAGGCTCATGTAAAAGTGTGCCTAGCACACTCTGTGCCAAAGGCATGTGCAGCAGGGCCCGGCATGGCCATCGAACAACATTGAGAGGCACTTGCAGGAGTCCCTGGGTGGGGCAAGGTGGAGCCACTAGGTGGGGCTAAAGGGAGGGGCCAGGGCCAGCCTATATAAGGCCAACCCATCCACATGCCTCTGCTTCGCATTGTTCTGCTTTGGCATTCACTTGATTCCAGCTGCTTCATCTCTGAAGACATCTTACCAGATTCCAGCATCTCCACCGCTGACTGCGCTTCTTACCTGCTTTCAGCCACTCCATCGCTGTATGCGCCTCTTACCTGATTCCAGCTACTCCATCGCTGTGTGCGCCCCTTAACTGAATCCAGCTACTCCATCGCGGTGAGCACCTCTTACCTGAATCCAGCTGCTCCATCGCTGTGCACACCTCATACCTGAATCCAGCTACTCCATCGCTGTGCGCGCCTCTTACCTGAATCCAGCTACTCCATCGCCAAAGGCGCTCCTACCTCCTCCCAGCCGCTCCATCGCTGTGTGTGCATCTTACCTGCATCCCATCACTACTGGAGTCGAGGCCTTCTTCTCACCTGATCGGGGCATCCAGCTACCCAGATCTCCACTTTGTTCCTTTTCTTTGTGATGTCTTCACCCTGTAACCGCAGAGCTGCATCGAGCATCCGGACTTCGTTCTTCACCGTCGGCCTTTTCCT
Source organism: Ambystoma mexicanum (assembly GCF_040938575.1). NCBI lineage: Eukaryota > Metazoa > Chordata > Amphibia > Caudata > Ambystomatidae > Ambystoma > Ambystoma mexicanum. Next base: position 1,075,837,765 of record NC_090935.1, on the reverse strand, counting down.
GCAAGAGAAAAGAGAGAACGACAGGTTAGAATTCATAACAATAACAAACGCTTGGCCGCCATACCAGGGCCTAGAGTTCCATTATAAAGGCCAACTTACCAGTTCCATCAGGCTCAAGGAACTCCCGGATTCGCTCCACAACTCCGATCTGCTTCTTCATACCTATAGGGACAAGGAAGGGCACTTACCTGCTTTCAGCCACTCCATCGCTGTACGCGCCTCTTACCTGATTCCAGCTACTCCATCGCTGTGTGCGCCCCTTAACTGAATCCAGCTACTCCATCGCGGTGAGCACCTCTTACCTGAATCCAGCTGCTCCATCGCTGTGCACAACTCATACCAGAATCCAGCTACTCCATCGCTGTGCGCGCCTCTTACCTGAATCCAGCTACTCCATCGCCGAAGGCGCTCCTACCTGCTCCCAGCCGCTCCATCGCTGTGTGTGCATCTTACCTGCATCCCATCACTACCGGAGTCGAGGCCTTCTTCTCACCTGATCAGGGCATCCAGCTACCCAGAGCTCCACTTCGTTCCTTTTCTTTGTGATGTCTTCACCCTGTAACCGCAGAGCTGCATCGAGCATCCGGACTTCGTTCTTCACCGTCGGCCTTTTCCTGCAAGAGAAAAGAGAGAACGACAGGTTAGAATTCATAACAATAACAAACGCTTGGCCGCCATACCAGGGCCTAGAGTTCCATTATAAAGGCCAACTTACCAGTTCCATCAGGCTCAAGGAACTCCCGGATTCGCTCCACAACTCCGATCTGCTTCTTCATACCTATAGGGATGAGAATAGACATTGCAAGAGTTATTATTGCACAAGACAAAGACATTATAATAAACAAACTATAATCACAACCAAAAGACTTTCCTTCTAAGTGGATTGGTCGCAGCCGGTCTGAATCAACACTTCCATGGACCAGTGTAGCAACTCGGTCCACTCTACACGCCCTTGCTACGATAAGCAGGACGGATAGCTCAACATTACAACACAACAGGTGAGCTTGCATGGGAAAACGCGTGCACACTTCATTTTGGCACGAGAAGGTCGAGGGAAGTCATGACACCCCCATGCCATTCTCATTAGCTCTCATCTTCTCTCAGGGGCAATACCAGCATCCAGGTCAGCAGGCTCTGCAGCAACCGGGAGAGGGAGGCGATCCAGAGGAGCCAAGTCAAGGGAGGGCACCAACCGTGCTCCAACGCCCCCGCAGAGACCAGGTGAGCGTAACAGGTCCCCAGTGATTTCTCTGTGCACCAACCCTCTCCCTGGTCCCCCATGATGTTGTGCCTGCAACCCCATCCCTGGTCCCCTGTGATGTTTCTGTGCCTCTCCACCCCCCCCCTGTCCCCTGTGATGTCTCTGTGCCCCCACCCCCTTTCTGGTCCCGCATGATGTCACTTTGCCCCCCACACCCTCCTCCCTGGTCCACCGTTTTGTTATAGTTCCCCCCACCCCCTTCCCTGGTCCCCTGTGATGTCTCTGTGACCCCCACCCTCCTCCCTGTTCCCCCGTGATGACTCTGTGCCCCCACCCCCCTCCCTGGTCCCCTGTGATGTCTCTGTGCCCTCCTTCTTCTCACTGGTCCCCTGTGATGTCATTGTTCCCCCAACCCCCTCCCTGGGCCCCTGTGATGTCTTTGTGCCCCCTGCCCTGGTCATCTGTGATGTTGTTGTGCCCCCCACCCCTCTCCCTGATCCCCCATGATGTTGCTGTGCCCCATAATACCCACCCACCCCCTCTGGCCCCTCCTATGTCCTTTTCCCTCCCCATGCTTCCCGCTCCCTTCTTTCCCGAATTCCCTTCCCCTCACCTCTTCCTCCACCCCCCCTTTACCTATTCTCTGCAGGAGTTGTCTTGACTCACTATGATTTCACCATCGCCAACCTGTTGCCAACGCTTGGATTGGACTTTTTGGACACATTGACTTTGGTGCTTCAACTTCTCAACTCTCATGCTGGACCTCCCTGGATCCCGTACTCAGGTCGGCCCTGAATCATGCTGTTCCTATCGTCTTCTTGAATCCATGCCTACATTTTTTGTTCCTGCAACATTGTGTCTTTATTGACCTCTACAACTGTATTTTTCGCTTTCCCCTCTGCTTCTCTGCTCTTTTTTTCACTGGTTTATTCTCTGTTCTCTCCTCCTCTCCCTTCTTCCTCTATACCCTTACTTTATTCTTTGCACCTTCTCTATCAAAATTGTTCTTGGACCTAGTATGATAGCAACAACTGTTTGTCTCACCCCACCCTCTCCATTACTTGTTCACTCCCCCCCATCCAGCAGTATCTAAAATGTTGTCAAGCCTAGTATGATAGTCACTTGTTTTGTTCCTCTCCCTCCTTCTCCACCCCTCTCCCTGACCTCTTGTTTTAATCCGGTTCTACCAGAAATGTTGTCAGGCCTAATACGGTAGTCGCCTGTCTGCTTCCCATTTCCTTCCCATCTATGTCTTTAGCTCTTGCACTATCTGAAGATCTGCAGGTCGAGTACGATAGTTAATTTCACATTCTTGTTGTTCATGGCCTGTAAGAATGTCATTGTATTTTCCCTTGTTCCCTTCCTTGCCTGAAGCGCTTTGAAACACATTGTGTATAGGTGCTATATAAATAAATTATCATATCATATCATTCGCTTTGAAGCACTTCATCTGTGTATAAGTGCATTACAAATAAAAATTACAATTGCAAATGCCCTTTTATGGACTATGAGAATTCAGACCACGTACAGACAACAGAAATGTTGTTCTCATAATAATTATGAATTTCACACCTTGGGCTACATCTTTCAGAACCCATCATGAACTAATTCAGGGGTACGTTTTGAACAAGTTCACTTTAAGGCCTCTGTAGCATTTGATGTCTACATGATGTAATCCCATGGTTGAATTTACTCAGAAAAATGTACCGGAGGTGTGAGCCCTGGAACTAACTTTGAGGTTCCACCAGCTAGTGCATGTGAAAAAGGTAGCTTGCCTCTATAGCTTGATCCAGCATGATGTGAACAACTATGAATAAGACCTGTTTATATGTGTCATTCAAGGATTTAAGGGGTGGGGGGCAAGTAACTAAAAGACGAGCAACAGATTTCCTTGTTGAATGAATTCAGTTGGCCATGTGCCTACATAGCTGCGCTGGATGCTGATCCTCCCTCCAGGAAATGTCTACTTCACCTGAGATTCTCAGCACTCTGGCCACATACAGACAATACTTCAAACCAATGTCTATTTTGCCCACCTTGAAAGGAAATTCATGTTTTATTGTTCTGTCCAAAGAAATATAACGCTTGCCGCAACAGGCTTCTTCCAATTTGAAAATCACATGGTATTACCCAATGCAGATTGGCATTGCTGCGCCTAAAGCTGCTCGCTGGTCCAACAATCGGTTGGGCACAACATCTATTGTTATTCATAGATCTCAGAATTAGGAGAAAAGCTACCAATTTCCTCAGCTGATTCATTTCTAGTGTGGTGTTTTATTGTATTCCTTTGTTTAGGCCTCCTAAGGGCAATTCGCCATTTGGTTGTTTTAATTAATTTATATTCTGCTGTTTTTCGACAATTTGGTTCGTATTCTCACCCAGTATCTGTGTAATGCTGTTTCTATGATTGTATATTATTCTCATTTTATGTGTTCATTTGGTTTGCACTGCTATTATATTAACTCAGTTAAATGCTTATGGGCCTAGCTTTGGTATTCCACGGACGTTGGAAGTCTGTATTAACACATTGGGCCTCATTCCAAGTTGGGCGGTAAGGGATACCAGGCACCGGTAAGGAGACCGGTGCCGGTAATCCCTTACCGCTCTACTACAATGTCCCTTAGCGGGTCCCTGCTTTAACGCCTGGTCTGACCAGGAGTTATGGACGGGAACCGTTAAGGTCCCTAGGGGGGCTCAAATGGGAATGCGGAAAGGCATTTTCAATGGGGACTTACTGGTCCCGCAAAGGTCCGACTACACCGGTAAGTCCCCATTGAACTAGACCGGTGTCGGACCCGTTATTGGTGGCAGTCATCGCGCAAATAGCGCCATGACTACCAGCAACCTCGGAATGAGGCCCATTGTATGAACATGCTAGTGCTCAGATTGTGATAGATCCGACAAGCTTAGAGAATTGTGCCCTGCAAAGTTGAACCAGGCACGCTTGAGTCCATTCCCTGATCTTGATCAAGCTAGTCCTTGAGTCCTGCGGATAATCATGTGCGATAAATGGATGAAATAAATCATACATAAAGATCAACACCATACAGTACTGGCTTACAATGATGAACTAGTTATTTTGCTGACTAATATGGATCACATTTTAGGCAATGCCTTAGAAAGTATTGTGCGTAATTGTCTCATGTCAGCATCTGAACTTAACTTGTTCTGTAGGGGGTATTTTGTATACTGGGAAAATGTGTGGTGCAATATCAGCATGACATGTCTAGGAATCATTGTAATGCCAGGCTCCACAAAAGTACTATGACACAATCCCCAAGTATTATTAGACATTTGTGAGGGAAGGCTGTGCCCGATGGTCTCTTGGTAAGTGTCCAATTGTGGGAAAGTATATAAGTAGGAATATTTGAAACATTGTTATAATCAGAAAATTCACATGAGAACTCCAGATGTTGCAAAACGCTTAAAGGCACGACTGAAGTACAGAGATATTCTGATGGAATTATGGAACTTCCTGTTTGTGGCAAAATTACGTTCATGTGAACATGTACAGCAGTTTGGTTTCCTACATGCCCGCATGAAAAAGCTTTCTTTCATGAATGTAGACCTGTCCTACCTCGCCATATTCCTGTGAGAGAATATTCCCTGGTGTTTACCCATAATCCAGCAAGTCATTCCTACTTTTTGGTGACTTGCCCCCTCCAGACCTATGCTGTCTGTCCCCTTATTTACTCCTCCCTTTTCTGTTCCTGTTCCTCCTTACCTTTGCTTTGTTGCCCCATTCAGTTACCTATTGCTGCTCTTGCCAGGGTTTCACGCTTCTGTCACACCTTACCTCACCTACCTATCTCTCGTTTGGTTGTTCCCCATTCATCAGTGGTCTTCACTCAAAAACCTCCAGCCACATCCTCCTCCCCGGCACCCCCTACACATTCCTTGCTCAGATGCATTTTGGTCCAATTCAGTCTTTCGAACTTAGCACCACTTTGGTGTCTGTTTGGCATAGATAATCCATCATTTAGTCCTTCATGTAACACACCGGTCCTTATTACATAAAAGAAATGCTGCCAGCTGCAAAGTACCACTCTGCCAAATGTTCTGGTCTGCCAGCCAATACTGCTGTTGGAGTAGCAAATACACTTTACTGTTAGGGGTATGGCATTCCCCTCACCGCAGATTCTGCCAGGGGGAAACATTGCCAAAGGTACTAAAGACAGCATGGGGAACATGTTTCCAGCAGGTACATAAATACCACCAAGTGTAAATACTGCCAGGGATAATTACCACATGTGGTAAAAACACAGCCAGACATATATGTTCATATCTGAGTCTGGCCAATGACTCCTAAGAGATAAACCATACCTCCATCAGCACATGTGTGTGCATTTTTCTTACAAAACACTTTCCTCTTAAGGCAACAGCAATTAATAGATAGCAACTTTTCAAAGACCAGAGGAAACTGTTATTTCTTTGGGTCGTAAATACAGACAACGAATGGCTATATTTTCTTTCATAGTAAATGGCACCTATTTTACCTTCTCAAATCATTATTCCACTTAGGCCAGTAGGCATTACTTGTGTGTGGGAGCGAGCAGTCGTTAGAGCCCTCAACCCCCCATGCATTCAGTACAGCTTGGACTATGTGCTTCCAATGGTGGGGAATGCCTCCATCGCACTTAGGTAATACCAGTGTCGGCTGGCATTTGCGTAGATGGGGCTTTTGCGCAAGACATGTGGCATCCAGTTCGTGCACCCTCGACTCCATCTTTTTGACTAGGCCTCACTGCAATAATACGAAAAGGCTTCTCTCCCCTCAGCAGTGCCGTGCACACCGCGCACAAGGCCCCCACCCTTTCTCACTGTGTCTGAAAGCTTCGCAGCTCCATTCTCACGCTTGAGCCGGAGGTAATTGCAACAAAAACAAATGTAGCATCTCATCCTTCCTCTGAGATCACTGTCCCGTGTGTGAACTGGCTTGAGCCAGGCCCTTAAACTCATCCATCTCCACAAATCAGCTCATGCCCCCTCACCCTCGCTATTGGAAAATTACTGCCAGTGTAACCCTGTGTCCCTGCAAGGTATTCTCTTGATCTACCAGATATGTGACCCTGCCATGATACCCACCCCAGCATGCCCTTAGCTGAAATCAGACCTCTGTCACAGTATATTGTCTCCCAGTACTAAAAAACGCCAACCTGCCTCAGCCTCTTTGACAAATCCAGACCTACGGTGCAATCAATGTTATCATACTGGTCAAGACCATTAACCTGGTACCCCATATAAGTCTCAATAAGTGATGATGTAAATACACCAATGAAATTTATAGGTTTACATTGATTTGCTCAAAGGAGTTGTGATGACTTTTATTTAGTGCATGTTTTATTAGGTTGTATTATGTTAGCTTAGTAGCCACCCCGCCTCGCAGCGACCTGACCCTCACCCCGCCTGGACACAGGCAGATGGACACAGGCAGATGGACCGTGTGATGCTCGTCCTGCCGCCAACTGGACAACCAAACCAGACGGAGCAACGCCCAGTGGACTATATTTATTTATACTGCCTATCTAATCCTGCACTGGCCTAGTACCCTATGTTAGTTGTGTCATCTATGACAATATTTCACTCTATATTGTCATGAAAGTGGGATGTTTGCCAGAGCGCTCTCGGGCAGCAGAGTTCTCTGGATTACAATTCTTGATAAAAGATCCAAACTCTCGCAACCTGTTCTCTTAGCCTTATTCCCCATTGGGGTTTGTCTCATTTATTTGTATTGCACGTAGTAAGACAGGGATGGTCCCTTACAAGTGATAACAGAATTCGTTTCATACTGCCACTTCAATAAAAAAAAGTCTGCACGTTGTTTTCAGAGGGGGGGTGCTGCAATTCGCCATAATACGCATTCACTGGAACAATCTTAGCACCTGGAAATTACTATATGGAATTACTGCAGATTTGATAAAAACAGCCAAAGGTTGTTCTAAAAAATATGGATCAAGAAGGAACCTTTACCATGGAGCAGGTTTCGGCCAATAATCACCTGAAATGTAATCATATTTTGTAGGGGAATTAAAAGTCAGACCGAAGGGAACTCTTGTGAAATGGTGCATCCAGGAATATACCAACCAACCCAACCTAATATGCATGGTAGAATTTGGAGATTGACTTGCTCCTGCCCTGAATAATTTCCATTTGGAGGCAAATATAAAATAAGATGCTGTTACTGTACCTACTGCATTGACCAGTGAGATATGTAATGAACGTGGAGTATTGATGTGGTGTATAATGTGGAGAATAACTTATAAACAGTCCTTGCCATGCATAAAAAAGAGAGGATGATCTTCTGGCCCCTCTTGCATCTGACAAAAAGGCTCTGTCTCGGGCTTACCAATAATACGAAGAAACTGACTGCTGTACCCTTGATGGAACCCCGGCTCACCTACTACAGAGTTGTAGCGTTTTGGAGACACCTTACTTGCGCATTTTGAATTCTGTGGGTGAGTAAACAAAGACACAATCTGGAGGACTGGCTGTTGGAAGATGCTATTGGCATCTTTTAAGAGAATCCACATTACAATAGAGAAGAGCACACACAAATGCAGATTCCACAACATAATCACTTTTTCAACCAGGTGTCTACGGATACTACATTGTTTTTGGTCACTGCGTGCTCTGTTATGCTTTTCATCCCCTCCTCCTAACATGTTTTATGAACAATTAATATACTGACATGCTGTATAGTTTATGCTCTTTTATAATTGTATATCATTATTTTAAGGTGTTAAGGGAGTACAAAGATAAAATATACATTGCACAATTCATCTGTACATTTCAAAGATAGTGTACTGAATTAATATAATAAGTCTCTTTACATGAATTAATGAGACATAAATTAATCAAACGATTTGAACACCTTTGACAATAATCATTAGAAAACCAAGCTAAAAACTCATGCAAAATATACCATCCGATGAAATTGCAAAACCCAGTTCTATCCAATCAGAACTTCCCTTAATTGAAAACCTTCTGCCAACTAAATGCACCAATTTGTGAACTCAAGAAAGCGTGTGATTTTGATTTACTTATTAAAGCGCACAAAGCGGCCCGGGGGTATCGTGGCGCTCTTGCAGCAGTGCTTTCTTAGTCACAAAGAAAATGATGGCACACCTGTCTGTGGTTCCTGGTTACATTGAACCCATTGCCACACAGGTGAGAAGGTAAGTAACACATGTGTTAACATGAAAAGGGATAGTTAGAGGAGCAGATATACAGTCAGTGAGAATGGGGTAACCGACAGAGAGCTGGCAAAGACAATGTGGCAGCAATTCTCAATCTAGCTATCACTATAGACATACCAACAATGTCCTTTGCGGTCTTCTTATGACTTTTTGCTTCCAAGTATAATCAGTGCTTTCATTAGCTCTCCTAGCCACTTCCTGATTTTGACCCTATGACTCGATATCTCCTGGCAACATAACACGTATATTCTTCTCCGGAACCTACAAATGCACAATTTGGCCACTTTGATACTCTCTCCAAGAACATCTGATTCATCCTCTCAGGGGTCAAGAATAGTCTAAACGAAAAGGAATAATGCTGCAGTTTATACATACTGATTTGTACATCTGTTCTTACGCTTCTAGGTTTCGCTGATCAACTCACGTATATCGGAATCTTGTATTTGCTCGTGTCATTGGGCCATCTTTTCTCCTTTATTTATTTAGAAACGAGCAAGAACATTTTTGGTGAGAGGGGTAGCTCGTTTACTAATTGTCCCTACAGGAACAAAACAGATGCCACAAGCCTTCGTTTAAATTAATTCAAATCGTGGATTCGAAATGTCCTAAGCTTCATTAGAAAGTGTAAGAGCGGTGCCATGCAATTTGTTTACCAAGCATGGAGGCTGTATGGGAGAGTCAAAGCCTGTGTTCAGTGATGACCACTGCCACATTCCCTGAGATGACTTCCCCACAGGTAACACACCATTCCCCATGCTGCACAGCAACACATATCCTACACAAGTCCTCCCTTGCCATCCACTCCCACCCATCGTACCTTGTATCTCACTGCTGTGACATGTTTCCTCAACGTCTCCATCCCCCTCCATGTGACTTCATCGAAAAGGTTAAGGGACACACCTGTGAGTTCCATTTACTATTTCTGGGCATCCATTTTCTCTTTTTAATTGCATACCACACACAAAGGTTGCACAAAAGCCATGTTCTCCTGTAAACAAAACAAAACAAGTTAGCACCCCCGATTTTCACCCGAAGTGCAAACAGAATTAATGGCTGTTTTGGTGCTTTGCTGTTTGCTAAAGGCCCTTAGCCATTGATGAAATCCTTTTCTACACTCTCACCGATCACCTGAGGGCATTACTACCTGGCAAAGCTCCTCCCTGCACCACCATTAATGCTACATACATGTGAAGGCATTTCTGCATGATAATTCAACATTTCCTTTGAGTTGATGAAACAGGCCTTATAGGCCTTTATTCATCCATTGCATTTCCTATTGTACGCTCGTCACCTATCACACCATGATCTTACCTCCTGTTCCCCGAAACCTTTACACAGTTCATTAGATGTTATGCACTGTGGGGATGAATAACTTGTCCATATATTCCTTCATATGCTGCTCAGCTTGTGCATCTCTGTCCAAAATGTGTCTTTGTCAGACAATACTATTATTTGCGCATGTTCTTTCTGCAGCCCTTGAGGACAGCGAGACTTTGGGATAAACTATGCCCACATATTCTTCAGCCACCTTTATCCAGTGATGAGTAGTCACAACATTGTACAATCTCAAATATGGTGTGGCTGACCTCAATGTTTCTTTTGAAAATGAACTTCAGACCTCTTCCCTGCCTCTATGTTTATTCCATACGAAACTGCTTGGTAAATAATTGCTTAAGATGTAATTTTCCCGTAGTAGAACTATTGGGATTGTCTGAACCACATAGATACCTAGGAACAATGGTCCCTCTTAAGATGGTTTTCTCGAATCTGGCCTGACAGATTTTAGGAGGACACCTTAGTTATAGTGAACAGGGGAACTCTGAGAGGTTAACCAAAACCCCAATCAAGGTAGCAATGGAGAGCAGTGAAGTCTATTCTCAGGAGATTGTGAGTGTGAGAGGCGCCCCCAGTGAGTCCACAAAGTGAAGCAAAAAATGATTCAACATCGACAGCAATGTCAAAAATATTGTATTTATTTTAAGCCCAAAAGACACGCTACAAAATGAAAAAAGCAGGTAATAATATCGCCCAACACTCAATGATAAACATATGCTGTCACCATAGGTTATAATAGTTCTAATATGCATTCAATGACTTAAGTTAATAAAGTTAAGCAAGTGATGCCGTAAGATGGAACCAAGTCACAAGAAATATGCTCTAACTTCTGGAATCCAATCCCTATGAAGAGTGTGGCTGTGTGCCCATAAGTCACAATTTTCCACATCAGGATGTAGCTGATGCAGGTAAAGTGCTTGCATTGGTGAAATGTTCAAGATAAGAGGTGCAACAAAGTTACTGGTATGCACACATGTGTTTTTATATTTAAGGTTACATTGCTCCGGTGCAACGACCAAAAATCAGTGGAATGGAAAGATAGAAATATATGTGCTCTCAATTTTTACCCTCTGGAGGACAGGAGGAGACAATTGTTTTGTGTTTACTTACAACCATGACTCTAATTTTCGCAGAGGACTGCATGGGTTTCCCACTTTTGGTTATGAGGAGTGGAGTCCAGCGGGTGCGAGGATTCTCCGGTCAGGTCCAAGAGCAGAGTACAACCCTTTTGCGATGGAAAACTGTTGAAAGCACCAATGCAGACCTCTTCAGAAAACTTTAGAGGATGGAGGAAGGCAAGTACCGGTGATGACTAGAGTACACAGACAACAACAGGCATCCTTCCAGTTGCATCTGAATAGGACCTTCCAGAGCAGGGTCAATTAAGGCTGGGTTGCAGACATTTGGCAGGAAGGTGACTTGTACCAAAAGCTGGTGAACATCAAAGTTCCAGCTGCAAACATGAAAGGGCAACAAACAGTTTGTGTGAGGTAACCCACTGGATAGCTGGTCAGTCCACCTGTTGGTCCGAGGACTCTACTGAAGGCTCAGGACAGCTGGACCCTCGAGAACACATTGAGACCAGTTGCTTCCACCAGTCCAGGGTTTGAAGCAATGCTGAGGGTCTTTGCAGATCAGGCAGACCATTAGGACTTCACTGGGCCAGATGAGAAAGGGATGCTGCGCCTCTTCAGTTGTCTTCTCGGGATCTTCAGTGGGCTGCTCTTCTACACAGTATCCTTGGCTCCAACTCTAATCTGAAGAAATGGCTGCAGGAGTCCTCTTCTTATCCAAAATTCAACCTGGAAGCCAGTCCAAGCCCACCAATGGTAAGCATCTGCCCCATTCAAACAGCCAGGAGTGGTGCAATCAGGATTTATTATAAAGACGCACATGTTATAACACGTTTTATTGCATAAGCTGTCTTGGGAGGATAGCTCAGCGGCAACAGGCTTACCTTGGAAGCAAGATGACACAGAACAACACAGGTTCGATCCCGGGTCCGTGCTTAGAAACCTCTGGGTATTAAGCGCATTATAAATAACCTATCATATCATATCATATCACAAGTGCATACAAGTATAACAAAGTGTTTAGTAAGAGCAAAGAGTTGAGACCTCAGTGTAACTGAAGGAGTGGAAAATATAAAGGTAAAATAACAGACAAAATCAGCAGAGGAGCTGATTTGATAGCAGCCATTAGGGTTGGGGGCCTAGGTGAGGCATAGTGGTTGAACGTTAAGAGGAGGTTTGATGGCTTTACCTAATGTTGTGGGTCAAGGGGAAATGAAGTGTATTGTATACAGAGGGGAATGCTGGTGGCTGCTACTAGCTTTGAGTGTCAAGAAGAGGAGTGGTGGTTGAGGTGAACGGGGAGAGGTTGATGGCTGCTGCTGGAGTAGAGGAGCAAGAGGGAAGTGTGGACAGTAGAGGGAGGACAAGGGGGCCGTAGGTTCTGCCTTTGCATCTGCAAGATTGTCTTTCTTAAAAAGCTGCGTGTTGTGTTATGGATTCCCTAATCATGAGTCCTTCCTGTAGTCTGATTCGTTTTTTATTCTTAATAGCACCCTCAACTATTCTTTTCCCACACAATCATTTTCTGTTAAAGGATTTTCTATAAAGAAATCCCTATTCTTTATGGGGTAAGCTAAACATGTTGCCTTTATAAAACATTCCTTTAATTTGGCCACTGCCTCAGATTGCTCTTTTTCCCATTTCCAGGGTGTATTCAGCTTCAGTAGTTTAGTTAATGGTTGAGTAATTTCAGCATAATTTTCAATAAACTTTCTGTAATATCCCATCATTCCTAATACAATTTTCAAGCCTTTCACACTTCTATGGTCTTTTAGTTTTTTTATGGCCTCAACCTTCTTCTTTTGTGGGTTTAGTCCATGTTCAGTCACTTCATGGCCTAGAAAATTCACCTTTTTCTTGCACCATTGTGCTTTTTGTAAAGATACTTAGGCACCAGCCTTTTGCAATTGGCCAAGAACATGTCTAATTTCATCAATATGGCTTTTTAAGCTTTCATTTTTTATCAGGACATCATCCACGTAAACTATGTGTCATGATCTCTGCTTCCAAAAGGTCAGGGTTTTCCCAACTCCCTTGGACGCAGATCCATAACCCGGGTTCCGAGTGCCAACCAGTCCCAATTGGGACCTTTTGGACCCAGTCCTGGCGCCAGTGTCACCAGGCTCATAAATATGCCCAGTCCCAGCGCTGGAAGCGCCGGGCTCATAATGCTTGGGTGGACTTACCTGCAGCAGACCATGCTGCTTACTTGCCTGCCAGTTGAGCCTCTGATCCTCTTCTGTTTGGAACTACTTTTCCTGTTGGGTGGGGCAGGAGCCACTCCCTAGGTTCAGAACACTGGAACTCTTCTGGAAAGCAGGAACTCTTTTCTTACCTAGGCGTGGCTGTGGAAGGAGACACCTAAGCACTACAGGAGGCTATTTAAACCACACCCGATGGATGAATCTTGCTTTGCGTTATTCTGCATCCTCTGCAGCAGAACGCTCATTGTGTCTTCTGCATCTGATCCTGGGCCTAAGGAAAAAGGCTTACCATCCTGAATCCAGTCTTCAGCAACACCTATAAAGACAAGAAAGAACAGGTTAGCATTACGGTCTTCAGTGACAGCGCTTCACTTACCTGGTCCATCGGCTGTCACCAACGCCTCGCGCTGCATTCCGGCATCTGAAAGACAAAGGCTTACCTACTCTTCGTGCGCTCCGGAGGTCTTCGCACTGCATTCCGGCATCTGAAAGACAAAGGCTTACCTACTCTTCGTGCGCTCCGGAGGTCTTCGCACTGCATTCCGGCATCTGAAAGACAAAAGCTTACCAACTCTTCGCACGCTCCGGAGGCCTTCGGCGCTGCATCCCGCATCTGAAAGACAAAACAAGGTGCGTTTAAAGACATTGGGGAACTTAAATACTCACGTGCCATTACTCCTTTCCACATCTAACCCAGTGGGTATTCCGGCACCCTGCAGCCGCTCCGAACTTGTACCTGCAAAATAAAAAGACAGTAAGAGCGCATCGTGAAGCAGGCAACAAGCGCTTACTTACGTGCTTCCAGGCGCTTCTATTCATCACACGGGCTCCATCTTCAACTCACTTCAGCCCGTCATCCGCCATCGCCGGAACCCTGCAAAACAAGAGACATCATTACTAAAGACTTTTAAAGACATTAGAATTACTCGAAACTTACCGTTCGTGCAGTAAACGACGGACAGCAGTCCTCTGAAGTCAAGAGGCCTGCTCCCCTTATCCAGTGAAGAAACAGGTCACAGCACCCTCCCCCGAGGCAGATGGAGAGCACGGCGTTCACTTACCTAAGGTGAGAGCGTTAACCTTTGGGGTTCTACAGGAGAAGAGAAAGGGAAGAAGAGAGACACATTCAATAACCCAGTTCATTAATCCCATATTTTCTATCTGCAGACATCTTACACTTCGAGTCAGACATACAGTGCACAGAGGTCCTGCCCAAAGAGCCAGCCGTGTGTTACACATCACCTTTGAAGATACGGTATACGCCCAGTCAAGACCGGCACCTCTACGGGAATCAGGTGAGCGTTACAGAACGCAAAGCCTACCGCAAAACTCCCGTCCAGGCGCTATGGAAACCTCGGATACCGACCAGCTAGCCCAGTTACTTGGGGAACTAAGGGCAGAAGTGCATGCAGCCCGTCAGGAAACGAACGCTCTAAGAAGGGAACTGATTATTTCCAAGGAGCGAACAGATGATCTCGCTAGACAATTGTTACAGTCACAAGCCGGACAGACCCTGTTACCCGCATCTGGGGGAAATCTTCCTTCTACATCCTCTATGAATCCAGTGCAGATCAACCTACCTGGGAATGTACCTCTGGCTCCGCCCGAACGATTTTCTGGTGACCCAAAGAGGTTTGCAGTATTTATCAATCAGTGCCGGTTGCATTTCTTATGCCGGCCAGCAGCCTTTCCAACTGATCAAGCTAAAGTAGCTTTCGTGCTTTCGTACCTTAGTGGCAATGCGGCAGACTGGTCGATCCCTCTAGTAAATCAAGATGATCCGGTCCTCCATGATTTTCAAGCTTTTCAGCTCAGTATGGAAAAACTGTTTGCAAGACATTCACAGGGGCAGGCCTTGGACAATGAGCTTCTTTCGTTGCGACAAGGTAATCAAGACCTTTTGGCTTATATTGCGTCTTTCAACAGACTGATAGTGGAAACTCAATGGCCTGAGGACAAAAGGATTACGCTGTTTTATAGAGGTCTACGTGGAGAGCTCAAAGATGTGTTAGCCCAAGTAGTGAATCCCCCACAAGATTGTTCGGACTATATAGACTTAGTCGTTCAAATATATCACAGACTGTAGAACAGGAAGGCCGATCGTTCCAAGTTTGATGCTCGAGTATTTTCCAAACCGCCGACTCCTTCCAAAGGAGTAGACTCCGGGGAACCCATGTAAATAGGGGGCCTGAAAGGTCCTCTAACACAAAAGGAGCGGGAAAGGAGAAAACAGTTGCTATTATGCCTCTATTGCTGAAACCCAGGGCACTTTCTTCGAGACTGTCCGGTGAAACCTGCCAAGAAGGCAGTAGGAGCTGCAGTTACCAAAGTTACAAACTCTGAGCAGGGAAACGACCTCGCCCGACAAGAATAGAGGTCCTCTTGCCGAGTGTGAAAACCAGTTCCGTGACCTCGCATTTCGTGATACCTATGGTCCTCATTATCCCTGATAATCCGGATCGATTACATGCAATTGAAGCTTACGTCGACAGCGGTGCCATCGGCAATTATGTGGATCATGAAATGGTTTTGAGGATGAATCTAACTCTTTGTCCCAAGGCTGTAAAGGACGTCATTACTACGGTGGATGCAACAGACATAGCCTCCGGACCAGTAACGCATACCACTCAAGAAGTGACGCTAGTAAGTCAAGATGGACACCATGAGAAGATCGTGTTCGATGTGATCAAGGCTCCTCAGTTTCAGATTATTCTAGGAATACCTTGGTTAGAGAAACACAATCCTCTGATCGATTGGCGAGCAAGAACGGTCCAGTTTCCAGAATGTGTCTCTACTTGTCACCCTCCACCTGGTGTTGCACTGGCAGCAATTTCTTCAGAGACTCCCCAGTTACCTCCCGAATACCTAGAATACCAAGATGTTTTCCGGAAGGATCAGGCTAACTCTCTACCTCCTCATAGGTCTTATGACTGCCAGATAGACCTGATACCTGGATCTACTCCTCCTTGTAGTAGAATTTATGCCCTCACCGAGCCTGAGAACCTTCACCTTCGACAATACCTGGATCAAAACCTGGCAAATGGGTTTATTCGTCCTTCCAAGTCCCCTGCTTCTTCAGCTTTGTTCTTCGTTCCAAAAAAGGAAGGAGACCTTAGAACTTGTATAGATTATAGCTCCCTGAACCAGATCACCGTCAAGAATAGATATCCGTTACCTTTGATCCCTGAACTCCTGGACCAAGTCAGAATAGCATGCATTTATACAAAGCTGGATCTTAGAGGAGCCTACCACTTGGTACGAGTAAAAGAGGGCGATGAATGGAAGACAGCCTTCCGCACCAAATATGGGCTATTTGAATATCAGGTCATGCCGTTCGGACTTTGCAATGCCCCGGCCGCCTTTCAATATTTTATGAACGATGTCCTCAGAGAGCTCATAGATGTGTGTGTTGTTGTTTACATTGACGACATCCTCGTTTATTCTTCATCTGAATCTGAACATCGGAAACACGTGAAAATGGTCCTCGAAAGATTGTGTCAACACAAACTTTTCGCTAAGTTGGAAAAATGTGTTTTCAACGTGACTGAAGTTGAATTCTTGGGATTCATATTATCACCAGGCGGAGTGCGTATGGATTCAAAGAAGGTCGATGCAGTTCTCAAATGGCCATCACCATCCTCCGTAAAAGGTGTGCAAAGCATGTTAGGCTTCGCTAACTTTTACTGCAGGTTTATCCCCGAATTTTCTCGAATAGTCCAGCCCATCACTGCCTTGTTAAAGAAAAACAAACGTTTTGAATGGTCTACCGAGGCGGAACAAGCTTTCCAGGATTTGAAGACTAAATTCATCTCTGCACTAATCTTAAAACACCCTCGCCCCGAACTCCCCTACATCGTGGAAACTGATGCTTCAAGCCTTGCCATGGGTGCAGTTCTATCACAAAAGGACCCGGTAACCAATCAGTTGCATCCCGTGGCATTTTGGTCCCGCAAATTCTCGCCTCCTGAAATCAATTACACGATTACTGACAAGGAACTTCTGGCTATCAAGTCTGCCTTTAAGGCTTGGTGGCATTATCTGCTGGGGGCCCGACACACCGTTACTGTGATTACAGATCACCGAAACCTGCAATATTTGAAAACCGCAAAAGCCCAATCCTCTAGACAACTCCGTTGGGCATTATTCTTTGCCGAGTTTGACTTCATAATTACCTATCGACCTGGTACAAAAAACGGTAAAGCTGATGCCCTTTCTCGGATGGGAGTGGAAGAACACTTGATCAACCCTAAACCTGTACCCATCATTCCCGAACAAAGAATTCTGGGTGTAATCGCCACCCAATCCATAGAGGAAGTTAAGGATAAAGCCCGGCAACTTGTAACTCCAGCAGACATACAGAATTGGCATATGCAGGGAAAGGACTTTGCAGTAAAGGACAACTTATTGTATTTCCAAGAACGATTATACCTGCCCAGCACAGATTTACAGAAAAAAGTAATCTCTTGTTATCACGATTCTTTAATGGAAGGACATCCCGGTATGGCCAAGACCTCAGAAAAGATCAAGCGCTACTTCTGGTGGCCGTCTTGGAAAAAAGATATCAGAGACTTTATAATGTCCTGTGGAGTATGCGCCCAAAACAAGAGTCAAAAGGAAAGACCAGCAGGCCTCTTTCGCCCTATTGACATCCCACCTCGCCCTTGGCATACGCTTTCTATGGACTTCATCACCGATCTACCTCCATGCTCCGGATACAATACGATTCTAGTAATCGTGGACTTATTCTCCAAGATGGCGCATTTCATTCCGCTCAAAGGCTTGCCAACAGCAGCAACTCTGGCCCGAGAATTTCTCGAAAACATCGTCCGACTGCACGGTTTTCCTTCGGTTCTAATTTCGGATCGAGGTAGTCAATTTATTTCTCATTTTTGGCTAAGTTGCTGTCGGTTGGCTCAAATTGATGTGAGACTATCGACCAGTCACCACCCTCAGACTGACGGACAAACCGAGAGGACCAATCAAACTCTGGAACAGTATTTACGCTGCATGCTGCAACAAACTGAAAAAACTTGGAAAGACATCCTTTGGATAGCCGAATATGCCTACAATAACTCTGTCCATTCGGGAACTGGGAAAACCCCGTTTTTTCTTTTGTACGGCAGTCACCCTCGAACCTCGGAGTTGGATCCCCTCCAAGATCTTGAAACACCAGCAGTAAACTACCTGCATTCTACAATCACCCACGCCTTTAAGGAAGCTGTTTCTCACCTTCAAAGGGCTAAAGAACAATACAAGAAAGGAGCAGATCAACATCGGAAGGAAGCCCCTCAATATCAAGTAGGGGATCAAGTCTGGTTATCCACCAAATATCTACCTCTAAAAGGGCCACGCACATTCAACCCAAGATACCTTGGTCCCTATTCCATCACTACCATAGTAAACCCAGTAGCGGTCAAGTTGGACTTGCCCCCGCACATGAAGATACATCCGGTCTTCCACGTCTCTCTATTAAAACCCGTGCAACCTCAAACCCGACTAACTAAATCTCCAAAACCCATCCTAGTTGATGGGGAACTCGAGTTTGAAGTCAAAAGCATTCTGGACTCCAAGATCTCCAAATCTAAACTATTTTACCTAATTGACTGGAAAGGCTACGGCCCCCAAGAGAGATCCTGGGAACCTGCTGAATATGTCCACGCTCCTCGCCAAATCAAAAGATTTCACCGAACATTTCCTGACAAGCCAAAACCCCTGGAGAAGCCCGGTTTGGGAGGGGCCTTGAGGGGGGGTACTGTCATGATCTCTGCTTCCAAAAGGTCAGGGTTTTCCCAACTCCCTTGGAAGCAGATCCATAACCCGGGTCCCGAGTGCCAACCAGTCCCAATTGGGACCTTTTGGACCCAGTCCTGGTGCCAGTGGCACCAGGCTCATAAATATGCCCAGTCCCAGCGCTGGAAGCGCCGGGCTCATAATGCTTGGGTGGACTTACCTGCAGCAGACCATGCTGCTTACTTGCCTGCCAGTTGAGCCTCTGATCCTCTTCTGTTTGGAACTACTTTTCCTGTTGGGTGGGGCAGTAGCCACTCCCTAGGTTCAGAACACTGGAACTCTTCTGGAAAGCAGGAACTCTTTTCTTACCTAGGCGTGGCTGTGGAAGGAGACACCTAAGCACTACAGGAGGCTATTTAAACCACACCCGATGGATGAATCGTGCTTTGCGTTATTCTGCATCCTCTGCAGCAGAACGCTCATCGTGTCTTCTGCATCTGATCCTGGGCCTAAGGAAAAAGGCTTACCATCCTGAATCCAGTCTTCAGCAACACCTATAAAGACAAGAAAGAACAGGTTAGCATTACGGTCTTCAGTGACAGCGCTTCACTTACCTGGTCCATCGGCTGTCACCAACGCCTCGCGCTGCATTCCGGCATCTGAAAGACAAAGGCTTACCTACTCTTCGTGCGCTCCGGAGGTCTTCGCACTGCATTCCGGCATCTGAAAGACAAAGGCTTACCTACTCTTCGTGCGCTCCGGAGGTCTTCGCACTGCATTCCGGCATCTGAAAGACAAAAGCTTACCAACTCTTCGCACGCTCCGGAGGCCTTCGGCGCTGCATCCCGCATCTGAAAGACAAAACAAGATGCGTTTAAAGACATTGGGGAACTTAAATACTCACGTGCCATTACTCCTTTCCACATCTAACCCAGTGGGTATTCCGGCACCCTGCAGCCGCTCCGAACTTGTACCTGCAAAATAAAAAGACAGTTAGAGCGCATCGTGAAGCAGGCAACAAGCGCTTACTTACGTGCTTCCAGGCGCTTCTATTCATCACACGGGCTCCATCTTCAACTCACTTCAGCCCGTCATCCGCCATCGCCGGAACCCTGCAAAACAAGAGACATCATTACTAAAGACTTTTAAAGACATTAGAATTACTCGAAACTTACCGTTCGTGCAGTAAACGACGGACAGCAGTCCTCTGAAGTCAAGAGGCCTGCTCCCCTTATCCAGTGAAGAAACAGGTCACAGCACCCTGCCCGAGGCAGATGGAGAGCACGGCGTTCACTTACCTAAGGTGAGAGCGTTAACCTTTGCGGTTCTACAGGAGAAGAGAAAGGGAAGAAGAGAGAGACATTCAATAACCCAGTTCATTAATCCCATATTTTCTATCTTCAGACATCTTACCCTTCGAGTCAGACATACAGTGCACAGAGGTCCAGCCCAAAGAGCCAGCCGTGTGTTACACATCACCTTTGAAGATATGGTATACGCCCAGTCAAGACCGGCGCCTCTACGGGAATCAGGTGAGCGTTACACTATGGTTCCTCTTTCCGCTGCATCAGGCATAGCCTTCCTCAAAAATATGGCAAATTCACTCCCACCATTGACATACATGAATGGAGTTCTAACTCATGCGTATTGGGTCTTATCAAATGAAAATACATTCTGAATCTCCTCTGCCAATGGCACACACCAATATTCAGATGTGAGATCTACTGTAGTAACCACTTTTGAGCCATGCACCTGAGGCAGGCCTTGATCAATGAATGGCAGTGGCCATCTAGACACTTATTTAATCCTCTCAAATCTGCACACAGACGCCATTGACCATTTGGCTTTAACACACCTAAAATAGGTGTGTTGGATGTGCTATGAATAGGCCTGATATTTCCCCGAGACTCCAAGTTCTTAATTATTTCTGCCAGTGACTCTAAACATGCCAGTGGTAATCTATACTGGTGCACAAATACAGGATTTCTACTACACCCTTCCGGTAATGTGGCAACATGTAAATTAGTTAGTCCACAATTGTATGCATGTTTAGCAAAGACATCTTTAAACTCCATAAATATTTTTCTCAATTCTTTTTGATCTTCATCGCTATCGCATGCATCTGCTGACAAAATCTGTTCCTCTACCATTTTTGAGAAGTCTGGGAAGTCTTCCAGTGGAGGAATCTCAGTGCTTTCTTCCAACTGTGTGGCTGTATCTCACTGTAAAGCTGCCACTTTTACATATTTTGGCATATCAGCTTCCACTTCAATGTGCTGATTTTCTGTTTCACTTTCATTTAAATCAAAAACGATATACTCCTCTTGATGATAGCATGCTGTCTCATTTGAATCATAAGGGTACACAGAATTTATTTTAAAGATCCCTTTGGGCTGAGAATCCAGGTATTCTGGCAACACACCCCCTGCATCTACATACCTTTCAGGGATATTGCCAATCACCATGTTATTTAGATCTGCAGTATAATGTGATTTTTGTATGGCCATTCCTAATGAAGAATTTCCCTCTAAATGAATATCCTGACACCCTTTATTATTCACCAATATTTTTACAGACCCTTCAACAACATCTATCAATGGAATGCATTCATAATCCAGGCCTTGCTGTTTTATGGATTCATTCAAACACACAAATGCATCAGAATCTTTCATCTGCTGTCCATTTTTGCACTTTAGCGTTATTTCAACCTGCTTGGTGAATGCAGGAATAATAGTATCTTTCCTTAGTTGTAATTCAAATGCATATGGGACCAGTTGTGCGCAATGATAAGCCCTTCTTTTGTCTTCAAATTCAAGTGCAGGCCCACCTAGCCGTGACCATATGTTTTTGATTAAGGAAATCTAACACCATACACATTCTGTGTATGATATCATTGCCCATGTAAAAGTCATTTTGTGTTCCATTCACTATCCATACATTATGTAAATTGTTTTCTGCCCAATATTAATCTTTAGCATGCATCTGCCTGCAATTTAGTTTTCAAAGTCTGGACTGTCCAAACCAGAGACATATTGGTTTTTAATTCCAAATTTTGGGATCTCCTCCCTTTCCATTATTTTCTCCAGTAATTTCTCATTAATAAAGCTTCTTTCCTGTTCAAGCGCTAAAGTGGCTTAATGGTCATTTTTTACCAATGTAAACCCAAGGATGCTCATCTTCCATATGTATTTCAGCAAGAGTAGTAATGTGTTTTTCTGTGTCTGTTTTAGGAGTATTATTCTGTTTGCATTTCTTCTCTTTTAAATAGAAGCGTAATGTGTGCTCATCTATTTCAGTTTGCCATTTTTTCCTAGGGTCTAAATAAATCTGTACAGATTGTTTCTCATTTTCACTTTGCATTTTATCTTGGCACATCAAGATAACAGTAATGCTAGGTATACAGCTATTCTGGAGGTATACCTCCACTGCATCATTCGTTTTGGCAATGGTGTGGCATTCAATTATATTGCTGTTTTGTGATTTTATTTTCTTAGGTCTCAATGGTTTTTTGGTTAAGGACCACAGTACCCCATTCACCCCATCTATGAGAGGAGACAATCTTTTCAGGCAATCTGTACCCATCAGATATGGGATTTCACAAATAGATGTGATCAATACTTCCTGTTTCATTCTGTGTTTTCCTATTTTTATGTCAACTTCGGTAACACCTATAATAAGCACCTCCTCCCCGTTAAAATTATACACTGGACCCTCATTATGCCTCACTGAGATCTGATTATGTGGAGATCTCCCTTCATTGATACTTTTTACCAATTCTTTGGACATAATGGTGGCCTGTGCGCCGGTGTCAATCATCGCAAATGTATTGCATTTCTCTTCTATAGTAATGGGAGCATGATACCTGTCTTCAACTTCCTCTAATACACATAAAAAGTGTGAATTGCTACTGATTTCAGGACTCACCTTTCTCAGGCCTTTTTCACTTTTTGCTAAGCACATTGGTAAATGGAAAGACATTTTTCCCTCCTTTCTGTCCATTTCTGTGTGAGAGACTTAATTTGTTTCCCAACATTCAGATGTCTTTTGGAGTGTGGCCACTGTTTGCCCATCCATCCAGGGATCATCAGCGGTCACACTACAATCCTCCAACTGAACATGTGTAACAACATCACTTGGCAATTTGTCATTTTCTAACTCTGTGGATTTGTAGTTATTTAATATGGTACCAGTCCTTTTAACTTCTTCAAAAATATGTGGCTCAAAGAATTCTTCGGGTGATTGACCTGTACCCTCCTTTTGAGTATTTATTTTTTCTGCATATGTTTGGTTATTGTTTTGATTGCCCAGGGAAGGAGTTCTAGCATCCCCACTTACTCCCTTTTCACTGGTATTCCCCATGCATGAGTCATTTTTCTTAAATCTGTCTCTTTGTTCTTTTGGAATTTCAGGTTTTCCTTTTTCATTTGTACAAATCTCCAATGTTTGATTTAGCTCTAGGTTAAACCGAACTTCTCTTTTAGAAGTATTTGCACTTTCTGTCACATGTTCATTTGCTGGTACTTTCATTTTTAAATCATTAGGCATCTCAGTCATTATGCAAAATGAAATCAGGGCAATCTGTTTTCCTATCATTGTAGGTATCATAAATACTTTGTCACTAATGAGAAACCAGCCGGTCAGTGCTATGGCCTTATGCCCCCTCCTTTGATGACTTTTTTTGTGCTGTACAAAGCTTTCCTATTTGCTCAGCCAACATTTTCACTTGGGCCTCAAGACACTGGAATCTTTCCATTTCTCTAGAAACCTCTCTCTGTGGCCTAGATCGATATTGTTGTTTTCCCCCTGGTTGAATCTATTCTGATTCCTCTCAGGAGAATTATTTTTATTGGGATTGTTCCTGAACTCTTGATTCATATGTGGAGGGGAGCGGGGTGCACCCATCCTTTGGTTGTAGTCCCCTGGTCGTGGTGAATCATTGTATTGACTTGGAGCATAATTCATATTCTGCCTCATGTCCTGTCTCTCATTTTGTGGGTACTAGCCCTTTTGTTGATTCCCATTATCAGTAAATCGATCCACATATCGGGGTCTATCCTGATTACCATATATCATGGTGTTGGGATCAAATCTGCTCTGTGTCCCAAATGTTTGTTAGGGACCATTATATCTTTGTTCCTGATTTTGCCTCTGGTTATTGTTCACACCTGACATATCAGGCAGATAGCCTGCCTGGGGTCTGTCTCCTAAGTTCCTAGGGCTAATGTAATTCTCTCTATTACTCTCTATATTCTCTCTATTACTAGGGTCATGTGGTCATCAGGGGGAAAACAACAATATCGATCTAGGCCACAGAGAGAGGTTTCTAGAGAAATGGAAAGATTCCAGTGTCTTGAGGCCCAAGTGAATACCAACCATAGGACCCACTGCTTAATCTGTATTGACCAATCAAATAAGCTGTAATGATACCTATGTCTGTGTTTGTATGCAATGTGCCATTTACTGCTACCACGTCTGTACCCCTGTAACTAAGCTCATGCAAGTAACAGCGCCTCAATGCCCTTGGGCTGCTTGCGCGCTATATAAATATAAATAAATAAATAAATGTGTTTGAAACATTGGTGTAGGGAGTGACAATCTCTGTTGATTACCCCTTTGTTCAGGTGTCAAATTATGTTTACCTGGACTTTGAGCAGACTCAAGGGACATTTTGGCTGATCTGATCTCCATCACTGTTGTTGAGGGTTCTTTAGATTTTGGTCTAGTGTCTTTTTATCATTTTCTCTACCCTGACAATAGAGTACCTCACATAGTTTTGTGCTCTGGTGTACAGTCCATTCAAGGGATTTGTCACGGTCAAACTCACGGACCAACTGTGATATGATGTTTTTCTGTAGCCCATCGAAGTAGGCAGTTTTAAACTCATAGGGATTGGGTTCAAAAGATAAATCAAAACAAGAAAAAGCTCTTTTCAGTCTTACAAAAATTGGCAAGGTGACGTATTGGGCCCAGCAGTAATTGTGTAAGCAACCTTTTTCACCTCTTGCAATGATTGGAAAGGAGAAAAATGACGTCTAATCTCTTTTTCAAACTCTGCCCATGTCATGGTCTGCTCTTCATTTAATCCTCTTATGATACTGGCTGTGGGAGCATCTAGAGTTAAATGAAAATATTGCCTGTATTGTTCCTTAGGTATCTGGAGAGCTATAAATATATCATGCACCGCTTCTAAATGGTCCTCTATGTAACACTCCCCTCCTTTTTTAAATGGTTTGATCAGAGCTTTGATGGATTTCATTATCTTTATGGGGCTACTTGTTGCAATGCATGGAATTGCACTACTTTGTGATTCAATCCTGGTTTCAGGTGTATGGGATTGGTGGCGGCCCACAATAGGTGTGTCAAATCCCCCAAGGGCACTGCAACCAAGTTCATTCACTGGCCCAGTCACTGGGGCATTAGCTCTCTGTGTAGAAACAAAAGTCACCTCAACTTCATTGAATGTGGTTCCCTTCCGTCTATCCTGGGACCGGGAAATGCATATTTGCAGTTCCAACTCCTTGTACCTTCTAAGGAGCCTATCTGCCTCCTTTTGCAAATAGTTGTTTTCCTCACTCAATTTATTAATTACCTCCTGCATATCGCCCATTTGCAATTGGCATTCATTGAATTCTTTGTTTCTTTGAAACATTTTAACCATTTCCTGTTCAGCATTTTGAAGATCACTTTTGTTTTCACAATGTTCTTTTTGCAAAATCTGCATTTCCAAAGAAACCTTATCTTTGTCTTGTCTAATATGGTCTACCAACGCTTTCAAATGTACACTATTCACTATCCTCAAACTGTTTCTTGCTTTTAGACAATTGAGTATCAAGATCCCTACATTTTGACTGCATGTCTTTTTGACATACCTCCAATTCTGCTCTTAACATTTCCTCTTTTTCACTTGCCCCATCCAGATCAGCTTTTAACCTGTTAATCAGTTTAGTATCATTTTCTTGCATTTGTAAGGATCTATTCAGGATAAACCATGTCTTTGGCACATAACCATATCAGACAATCTTTCTTTGCATGTTTATCAGCTGCATTTAATAGTCTCAAAAGGCAGACCTGAATTATGATGCCTTCTGCAAAAATGCTCTCTAATGGTTCTTTCTGTACTTTACCATAAATGCGGTCATGCCATTCTGTGGCATTGTTTGATGACCATGTCCCATGTGCATATAACGTTGCCTCCAGATATTGCACTAGCTCTGAGAATGTGGCTTCCATTTGAGACATTCTGAAATTCACTTTTAGTGTCACACTGCTATCATGAAATGGGTTCCCACTAATGCACATATGGTAGTGTGAGACACACTTGCCACGCACAGTAGGTGCTCTATAATCACTTTCCCAGCCAACGCACCATATATGTAAGATATTATGTGCAATTTTGGGGTCTGGCGGTATTTACTTACCGCCAAAAATATAGTGGTAGTTTGGTAACAACTTATCCTTGTATTTAGATTGGGTTTGGCCTCACATCATTCTAGTGACCATATTTTGTTACACTATATTGGAGAATTTAGTATTAAGTATTATTGGCAGTATTTTGTGGTAGTATTACTTAGTGGTGAGCATGATTTCCCTTCCCTACATTATGACCCCATTATACACAAAACCTTCCTTTCTATTAGAATACCTCCTAGTGATATATAGAGGCCTTGGACCTATGCACAAGAGGACCAACAATTTTACATATAGTGCCACCTACAGCCTGTGGCTGGTATCACTGATTTATTTACACCAATGATCTATGCGCCCATAGACCTCATTACTGGTTCATAGACCCTCAGTAATCTATATGTTGTATTAGATTTCCCCAAACAACATGCACTGGGGAATACACACATACACCTTGCTTGCTAAAACATTCTTAGGCCTATGTAATTTCTATGGGTAGGAAGAGAGCACTCTAAAGCATTCATAGGCGCACATCATATTTGTAGGTGGGAAGAGAACATGCCAAATCATTTTTAATCAAATTTTACAGGCAAAGGACAGAATACAAAATAATTCTTAGTTGTGCGTTCAATTAATCGGCAGAGGCAGAGGAGAGAGCAATCAAAACTTTCTTATCTACATGATAATTCAGAGGAGCAGGCATTTTGGGTAGGTGGGAAGAGTGTCAATCTTAGCATTCTTACCCATATGTTCATTACATTGGCAGTGGAGAGAGCATTTTTGAGCATCATTAGGTGCATACCATTTTAGTAGGTGGGCATGACAAAGTATTTTCCATACGTGCTTGTTGTATAGGCGGAGAAGGAGAATTTTCCTTGTTGATTTGAGAGATATATATGCAGAGACAACAAGACTGAGGGTGCAGGCATTGACAAATCTGCCAAAGGATTATCATGCTCCCCGTGCTTCAACCTTTTCCAAAAACAACCAGAAAATACAAGATAGTGGGGGTCATTCCGAGTTGGGCGGTAAGGGTTGTTTGTTAATCTTTGCAGCTAGCCACTTCAAAACCACAATAGTCTCTATCAACAGAATCCACAACACATACACAGCAAAGTTCATGAAGCAGACTACCAGAATGGGATTTGTTTAGAGCCCATCACAGCTCTCAAAAACGTCTGGCTTGTAAAGTGTTTTCAGAGCTGCAAAGCAACTACAATGTATTGCCTCCTGCCATATATGCAAAGAGAAGCGATTTGTAAGGGAAGTCACACAAATAATCTAGAATCCTCTTTCGGTTTGCAGGCATGTCAGAATTGCTGCTTGGGCAACAGCCTGAGGGCTGTATTCCCAGTGCAGAACCAGTATCATTATAGCTACCCTAACTTGCAAGTGTGTCCAGGCTCTCCCACATATCCTTACTATAGAATCGGCCATTTGTGACCCTTTGGGATTGAGGGACTCTTTACTGCTGATCTTTGGGCACACTGGAGCGTACATGAGTTGCTTGCCACATGAAATGTGCATACATTTATTTATTTTTGCATTTGTTGCAGCGCACTGAACACATAGTTATCTATGCGCTAGTTACATTGGATGAGGATACATGTAAACTACATTGGGGTGGGAAACAAGGGGACTCCAGTATCATATGTTACCAATAGACAAGAATATAATTACAGGGGTTTGATAGACTGTTTGAGGGAGTTGAAGTAACCGAGTGTCTTAGAGTCTTAGCGAAGGGCACTTTACTTGAAAAGTCCTGTTTTCAGGTTTTTCCTGACCGTCCAGTAAGAAGGTTCTTTTCTCAGGGCGATAGGAAAATTGTTTCAAAGTGTTGCAGCCATGACCGGAAAGCTCAATCCTCCCACAACCTTACAAGTGAATTTCAGAATTCTGAGCAAGTGGCCGTTCTTGGATCTTAATAGGTGAGGTGGCGTATATTTTTCCACTCAATGTGAGAGGTAGGCTGGGGCAGTTTGTGAGTCACCTTACATAGGAGGGTCATTACAAGGTTGGCGGTAGGGGTTTAACGGGGCCGGTAGAGCTGCCGGCCCTTCTAAACCCCTACCGTCGCATTACGAGATTTGCTTGCAGGAACGGGTAAGGATGCCTGGTTTTACCAGGTGCCCTTAGCGGGTCCCACGAACAGAGCAGGGTGCTAACAACGGGCCCATTGTTAATGGGCCTGTAGTTAGCACCCTCCCCATTCCCAATGAGCCCTATAGGGGCTTGAATGGGAATGGGGATGTACCGGGTCCGGATTCCTTGAATGAGGAATTACTGGGTCCTCCAAGGTTGGAATGGCCTGGTAATTCCTCATTCGAGGAAACCGGACCCGCTAGCCGGTAAGCGGCATGGCTACTTCCAAATTTGTAATGACCCCCATAGTCTTGAATTTAATCCATTCAGAAATTGGAAGCCAATGGGAATCTTTTCTGTCTTCTAAGACGTGGTCGTGCTTAGACAAGCCTAGTGTGGCCCGGAGGGCATTGTTTTGAATCATGTGAAGCTTGCACAAGTTGTGCTCAGCAGTGCCCTCAAAGAGGGCATTGCAGAAGTCCAGCTTGGCTCCAGTGAAGGCTCTGCCTATGATGAAGCAGGTGGCTGTGGTGAGGAAGGCCTTGCTGTCATTTAGTAGTTTGGTGGTGTAGGCAGCAGAGGTGATGTCATTTACTTGACGTGAGAGGTTAAGTGTGCCATCTAGGTAGATAGAAAAGGAAAACAAAATAGACACAGTGTGTAGGTGTCTGATTCCTCTACAAATTAATGCTTAGTCCTCAAAAAATGCACCCAGTTTCATGGTCATACAAAAAACATAAATACCAATTCATTTCAATTTTAAACATGATACAATTATTAAAACCTCATAAAACCAACAAAGTAAGATCAATACACAAATCACAATACACACAATCGATAAACAAATTCCGAACAAAGTTATGATGGTCCAATTTGTGTAAAATATTCATAAAACGGCTTATGATTATTTTACACAAACCGGACCATCATACATTTTGTTTTGTCTGACTGTGATGGAATGACATTTTGCATGTGTTCAGAGTTTTTTTGTCGATAATGTATATTGTGATTTCTTTATTGGTTTTCCTGGGTGTTTTTTTTTAGGTTTTAATAATCGCTGTATCATGTTTAAAATTGAAATGAATTTGTAATAAATATTTGTCATTTTTGTATGACCATGCTACTCAGTACATTTTTTCAGAACTAAGCATTTGTTTGTTAGAGGATTCAGACACCCACATTCTGTGTCTATTTAGCTTTCCAATTATCTTCCTTATAGAAGCATACACTGCTGAGCCGAGGCAGTATAGAAAGGTGGCCCTGGTTTTGTGGTTACTGTGGGAGTTGTTACCCATGTTATAATATTTTGTTTAGGTAGATACCCATGGTTTTGGCTGCGGGTGAGGTTTGGATCTAGTTGCCATTAATATTGTAGGCTTTGTAAGCTGGATCCATGTTGCACAGTGTGGTTTGCGAGCCTACAATGAGGATCTCTGTTTTGTCATAATATAGGCACAGCTGATTGGTCGCCATCTAATTCTGGATGCTATCATAGACAGAATTGATGGCTGCGACAGTCTGGTAGTAGGTGCCTGGAAGAGGGAGGAGGATTTGGGTGACATCTGCATAATTTGTGTAGGATATGCTGAGGACATCCAAGTGGCTGAAGTGGGGTTTTGTGTAAATGTTATACAAAGTGCGGGAGATGCACAAACCTTGTGGAACACCGCTGGTTACTGGTGTCGGTGGGGCAACATGATCATCCATGAGGACCTGGGAGAATCTTTCTGCCATGAAGGAGATGACCTGGTCTGCGGCTACAGTGGAGACATTGGCAGTAGTGGTGAGGGTGTTGCAGAGTGCCTGGTTGTTGACATGGATGAATGCTGCTAAATCCAGCATGAGGAGCAGGGGGTGTTTGCCAGTGTCTTTGATGTCATCCAATTGTTTTTTCAAGTCCAGCAAGGTGGTTAAAGTTTCATGTCTTGGGCAGAAGCCTGATTGATGGATGCCCAGGATGTGGTTGTCCTTGAGGTATTATATTCCCTCCCCAATTCTCAGTACTGTGAGAACAGCATTAGTTTGGCATGAAGTGCTATACAGAACACATGCATTGTTTACATGGCATTTAGGGCCAGGCTGTCATGCTTGCGCCATGGGCGCATCCATTTACGCTCTATATGGACTATTTGCTTATCATTTATTAACAACAGACTCCAACAAACTACGTATACCACAATGCACCTGGCTACTAACATCGATTCCTGGCTGTTCCTATTTGTCATCAAAGGAACTACACCCCCCAGAAGCCCTAGGGACTTGCCCTGCTTCCACCAGCCTAGGAACAGAAAGGGAGGTGGCCGATTGCCTGCAGGTGCGCTTAGCCAGGTGCTACCAATTAGCCTGCCTCTGTGCTGGGCTAGGCAGTATATAAGGCTGCTGTCTGCAGTGGCTCAGCCTCTTGCATTGAGATTCCTTCCTCCCCCTTTCGCGTCTGTCTTCGGATCCTTGTATGCTGTTTACCCTCACTCCTGCTTTGACCCTGCCTTGCAGCTTGTTAAACCCGCTGCCTACAGCCCTAGCCTTTTGGGCTCCCTGCCTTGTTGCTTGCTCCACCCTGCTGCTTCCAGCCATAGCCTTCCAGGCTCCCTACCTCTCAGCCCTGTTCCTCTGGGCTCTCCACACTGCAGCTGATCACGCTCTGCTGCCTTCCAGCCTCCGCCCTTGCCCTGCCGGGCTCAACACATTGCAGCGGATCACGCTCTGCTGCCTTCCAGCCTTCGCCCTTGCCCTGCCGGGCTCTCCACATTGCAGGGGATCACGTTCTGCTGCCTTCCAGCCTCCGCCCTTGCCTTGCCGGGCTCTCCACATTGCAGCGGATCACGCTCTGCTGCCTTCCAGCCTTCGCCCTTGCCCTGCCGGGCTCTCCACATTGCAGCTGATCACGCTCTGCTGCTTTCCAGCCTCAGCCCTTGTCTTCTGGGCTCCCTGCTCTGCAGCCTTCCTCACTCCGGCTGCCTTAGCCCTTGTCCTCTGGGCTCCCTGCTCTACAGCCTGCCTCTCTCCGGCTGCCTTTGCCCTTGTCCTCTGGGCTCCCTGCTCTACAGCCTACCTTTCTCCGGCTGCCTACAGCCCTTGTCCTCTGGGCTTCCTACTTGCAGCTTATCACGCTCCGCTGCCTACCCCCTACCTTTTTCCCGCTGGGTCCTCGGCCTAGCAGCCCTCTACAGTCCTCTGCAACCTTCTACGTTCAGCGGCCCTGCCCCACAGGGTTCACTCCTTACTGCCCGGCCCTTCTGGGATCCTTGCCGTGCAGTCTGCTTTACTCTGTTGCCCTAAGCCCTTTTCCTCTGGGATTTCTACCTTACAGTCCCACTCCTGTGGGCTTACTCATTGCCTTCCTGCTCCTCTGAGCTCTCTACCTACCCTTCTGTCCTCTGCCATCCTATCCTGTTACTCGACTTTCCCTTCATATCCTTCTGCTAGTTTGCTATCATCTCCTTTCCTGGATTTGTCTGTTGTATCTTCTCTTGTACTGTTTGTAGACCCTTTTGTACAGAGCTTGTCTGCTGGTTCCCATCAGTCAACCTCTGCCCCTTCCCTTGTCTCGTTTCTACATCACAGACACCCATAGCTGCTGTTCCAAGTCATGAGCAAATAGCGTGGGCCTCTGTTATAGCAAACTGTGCAGAAGGCTAGAGTATTTCCAAGGTTCGTGGAATACTCTTTTCCTATATCTGCATACACCCCAAGAGGGTATTCATTCTGTATCCTTTCCCTTGTACTCTTGCCTACTCTTCGCTCCCTTTCATTTCCGCTGTGTGTGTTCCTATCTGTCCACTTTAATTTGGCACAACCACCCAAACCCTTTCTGGGTGTCCTGTGCCGCTCTTAATAGAGTGCCATCCGTGATAGAATGCAAGAGCCAAAAATGTCTTATTCCATTGGCCGGAAGGGCACACACAGACCA
Source organism: Ambystoma mexicanum (assembly GCF_040938575.1). Taxonomy (NCBI): domain Eukaryota; kingdom Metazoa; phylum Chordata; class Amphibia; order Caudata; family Ambystomatidae; genus Ambystoma; species Ambystoma mexicanum. The sequence continues at coordinate 1,075,805,630 of NC_090935.1, read as the reverse complement.
AAGATGCTTTCCTTTCGAGTTAAGAAACCTTTGCATAAACCTATGGTTTCCCTAAGGACAGCAAACAAGAAACTTAGTCTAAAGGACAGTCTCGCCTTAGAAAACAAAGATTTACAAGCACGGTACTATACTCACTGGCTAGCTGACCCTTCTTCCATGTACAATTATTATGACATTTGCGACTATGATCCGCAGTCCTTATCTGTTGCAGAGCTACAGCAAGATAATGAATTCTTACAGATCTTGTTAGACCAAACAGTGGAAAACTCTCCTGCGTCTTCTGACAAGCCTTCTAACACCGCAACAGCTAAGGACATATCACTCATTGTGAGAGAATCTAAACCAGAATACGCTGTTGCCAGTGTGATATGCGCAAGATCAGCTTGGCAAGCTCCCCAGAATGCTTGAAAACCTTATTCGACAGGACAAGGCAGTCATTATCCTGAGGTTTGTGCATCTGGTTCCGGGTACAAAAGACCTATACTAACCATCGGTTGTCTTAATGCTTCCACAGTATCTATTAACCACAATAACCCTAAGGTCAGTCTTCCCATTGCTACAACCAAATTTTCTGCCACACCCGCTTCTGAAGCTGTAGATCAAACTAATGATACTTACCTGCTACACAATCAACTCCTACGACTTAAAAGAAAGACCGAAGACCTCTATGATGACTTTGTTTATTTGTATCACAAGAATCTTATGAAGGGACACAAGTCACCAGACCTTCTGACACTATGTCCAACACCTGACATCTTATCTTTTGAGATCGACATGATAAGGCCTGGAACTGCCATACAGAAAAGTATACAGACTTTTACCAAGCAGATGGAAGACCTACATATAGCATATGTATCCCTTCTAGAGATCGACACAGCTCTTTCACCTTCCAGTCGCAGAAACTCAGGTTGTTGTACTGACAGAAAAGAATTAACTCCTCCGGTGGGTCTAATCACGCACACAGCCATTACACCACAAAACAAGGATGGTTCCACCCTCACCCTTGCCTTTCATCCAGTACTCACACTTACAACTTCTTCTGAAATGACAATGACAGCTGAAGAGACTGGCGCAGTTCACACCGAGCTTACTGAAGTGGCAAGCGGGGCTTGCCCAAGTGTGGCGGTGCTATCAGACAACACTCTCGAGCAATTAACATCTTCCGTTTCTTCGATACCCCTTGAATCGCCAGTGGTTGTGGTACCCGATCTACCAGTAGTTGCAACACCTGAACTGTCTGTAGCTGCTACAGCACCCGAACCTCCAACTGCAATTCATGATCTTCCTGCTGCGGTGGTTCTTAAACTCCCTGTCACATTTGAGACTCCTGAAGTCCCTGCTGCAAATCTTGAGGTTGCTATAGCTACTGTGATTCCTGAAGCTACTGCTAATTCTGATGCTTCCGATGCCCAGATATCTACTTCCTTCGCAGCTGTGCTCGCTGCAGCAGAATCCTCTGCTACACAACCTGATCCCGCAGCACCTTCTCTTCCTGATCCTACACCCGCCATGCTAACTGTTGCAAAGTCAGCGAAGGGTTTTCCTGTTAAGACTATTGTTCCAGTTGTTCCTGCTGGTGTATCTATAGCACTAAGACTGTCAGACTCTACTCTACCAGTCTCAGGTGCGTTCCAGCCCGCTGACTCTCTCATGGCACCCACAGACCCAGTCGCGATAGCATCGATACTCTCTACAGCCATTCAAGATCTCACCGCTGCTGTAACCTCTGAACTGTCTACTAATCCTGGGGAAACCGCCACTGTGACTCCTGAACCCTCTGCGGCTAACCCTAACATTGTCATTGCGACTCCGGATGTCTTGGAAATCCTTCCTAAAGCTACCAGCTCTGCTGTACCTATGGCTCCACTTTCCAGCATCATACTGTTGCCCGTCAAAGTAAAATCTATCATGGAGCCTGCAGCAGTTTTTCGCAGTTCCTCTCTTCATGCACACACAGTTGGCGTTTGTGATCCAAGGACTTTGTCTTTTCTGATTTCAACATCTAAAGTTCAGAACATTGGTACTGTCTCCGTCATTCAAGACTCTCACCTTGTAACCCGTTTCTGGTGCTTGATGATGTGCTTTTTCGGATTAAGACTCTGGTACGATGTGACAGACATTCTTCCTCTAGGTCGGTCTTCAGGGAGCCTGGAGAGGGGCCTGGAGAGGGGCATACTGTCATGCTTGCGCCATGGGCGCATCCATTTACGCTCTATATGGACTATTTGCTTATCATTTATTAACAACAGACTCCAACAAACTACGTATACCACAATGCACCTGGCTACTAACATCGATTCCTGGCTGTTCCTATTTGTCATCAAAGGAACTACACCCCCCAGAAGCCCTAGGGACTTGCCCTGCTTCCACCAGCCTAGGAACAGAAAGGGAGGTGGCCGATTGCCTGCAGGTGCGCTTAGCCAGGTGCTACCAATTAGCCTGCCTCTGTGCTGGGCTAGGCAGTATATAAGGCTGCTGTCTGCAGTGGCTCAGCCTCTTGCATTGAGAGTCCTTCCTCCCCCTTTCGCGTCTGTCTTCGAAACCTTGTATGCTGTTTACCCTCACTCCTGCTTTGACCCTGCCTTGCAGCTTGTTACACCCGCTGCCTACAGCCCTAGCCTTTTGGGCTCCCTGCCTTGTTGCTTGCTCCACCCTGCTGCCTCCAGCCATAGCCTTCCAGGCTCCCTACCTCTCAGCCCTGCTCCTCTGGGCTCTCCACACTGCAGCTGATCACGCTCTGCTGCCTTCCAGCCTCCGCCCTTGCGCTGCCGGCCTCTCCACATTGCAGCGGATCACGCTCTGCTGCCTTCCAGCCTTCGCCCTTGCCCTGCCGGGCTCTCCACATTGCAGGGGATCACGTTCTGCTGCCTTCCAGCCTCCGCCCTTGCCATGCCGGGCTCTCCACATTGCAGCGGATCACGCTCTGCTGCCTTCCAGCCTTCGCCCTTGCCCTGCCGGGCTCTCCACATTGCAGCTGATCACGCTCTGCTGCTTTCCAGCCTCAGCTCTTGTCTTCTGGGCTCCCTGCTCTGCAGCCTTCCTCACTCCGGCTGCCTTAGCCCTTGTCCTCTGGGCTCCCTGCTCTACAGCCTGCCTCTCTCCGGCTGCCTTTACCCTTGTCCTCTGGGCTCCCTGCTCTACAGCCTACCTTTCTCCGGCTGCCTACAGCCCTTGTCCTCTGGGCTTCCTACTTGCAGCTTATCACGCTCCGCTGCCTACCCCCTACCTTTTTCCCGCTGGGTCCTCGGCCTAGCAGCCCTCTACAGTCCTCTGCAACCTTCTACGTTCAGCGGCCCTGCCCCACAGGGTTCACTCCTTACTGCCCGGCCCTTCTGGGATCCTTGCCGTGCAGTCTGCTTTACTCTGTTGCCCTAAGCCCTTTTCCTCTGGGATTTCTACCTTACAGTCCCACTCCTGTGGGCTTACTCATTGCCTTCCTGCTCCTCTGAGCTCTCTACCTACCCTTCTGTCCTCTGCCATCCTATCCTGTTACTCGACTTTCCCTTCATATCCTTCTGCTAGTTTGCTATCATCTCCTTTCCTGGATTTGTCTGTTGTATCTTCTCTTGTACTGTTTGTAGACCCTTTTGTACAGAGCTTGTCTGCTGGTTCCCATCAGTCAACCTCTGCCCCTTCCCTTGTCTCGTTTCTACATCACAGACACCCATAGCTGCTGTTCCAAGTCATGAGCAAATAGCTTGGGCCTCTGTTATAGCAAACTGTGCAGAAGGCTAGAGTATTTCCAAGGTTCGTGGAATACTCTTTTCCTATATCTGCATACACCCCAAGAGGGTATTCATTCTGTATCCTTTCCCTTGTACTCTTGCCTACTCTTCGCTCCCTTTCATTTCCGCTGTGTGTGTTCCTATCTGTCCACTTTAATTTGGCACAACCACCCAAACCCTTTCTGGGTGTCCTGTGCCGCTCTTAATAGAGTGCCATCCGTGACACAGGCATAACACATTTACTATATTCATTTAGCCTATCCCACTTACTTTCCTTTTGTTATGAACACCCTTCTCTTGTATTGGGCAAACTTCTGAGTTAACTTGGCAGTCCCAGAATTATTCACTCGGGAATTCACTGTCTATGCCATAAATAAACACAGCAGGCATTTAAAGCCTCCATACGTATCACGATTGCCCAAGCATGTTCTTGCGCCTGTCACACACACAAAACTACTGCATGTTTAACTTATAATACTCCACAAATACCTTGGAATCTTTGTGCACATAGCAGTTAAGCATACACTCTTCTGTGTCACCTCTCTCTCGAAGATAGTCTATACAAAATTGACAAATATGCATCCATGAAAATACCAGCCTTTATCCCTGCTTAACTCCATCGCTGCATCTGCAAAAAATGTTCCTGAGTTCCCTCCCTCTTAATTCACCCGTTCTCATACTATTCTCCGAAGCAGACTAATGCCTGGTTACCCAAGGGCGTGGGGCAAAATACTTCTCGAACACGGATTCAGTGCTTTGAAATCCCTACTGTGGTGATATGGCACCGTTCACAAGCATAATAACATAACATAACACAGAAATTTCACTCGCTCCCACTTAATTTACCCTTGTTCTTGATATTCTCCCTAGCAGACTAATGTCTGAGTACCCGAGGCGTGGGCTAAACCATTCCTCGGACAGGGATTACATGCTTTGAAATGACTACTGTGGTCATTGGGCACAGTTCAAAGCTATAGTTACATAACATTACATAGCAATTTCTGTTGTTAGGCGAAATTCGATGGAGCACTTTCTACAGGAACGCTATTGTTACATTGTCAATGCGCAATATGCAGTGTATTTATTAAGCACTTGTAAACACCCTGTAGTTTAGACCAGAGTCCAGAGCATATTCTGAGATCATCTACAGAGATTATAGTGCTAAGGCATTTCAGCATATGTGTTTCCAATATACTGTAAAAGGAGATTTCATTCAGGTTAAATATTAATTTGTGCATTAATTATGCATTACACTTTAAGGCCACGACATATTATTTGAGAATGAAACAAAAATTACTTTAAACAAATCTCATCTTGGCCTGTTCTGATTATACCTTTGGCACTCGCAAAATGTGTTCCTTTTTTTCAAAATTGGCAATATTTAAGCCGCTGCAGTGTCGGGATGTTGATAGGATGCCTGGTAATGGTATCCAATTATCAATATTCTGGAGGCACAGCTGATATTACTAACTTTGAAATGCATGCAATATTTCTAAATCCTAATTTACATCACTGCCTCATTCACTTATCCTCATAATTGGATGATAGTATCCAGGGGATTTAAGGAGCCAAGGATGTAAACTGAATGTCAACTTGCAAACACCTTTGTGTCTAATGGCTGCTGGAAAAGGGAAAAGATAACATGAAATATCAAAAAAGGAAATACATACTTGCAGTGACCTTTTTAGTTATGGGCAAACCCCAGTAGCGAAATATTCATTTCCAGCAATTTTCAGTGGGAAACAGTTCCTCTGCAAAAAAGAAAGGACACACATGTTTTGCTTGGCCCAAGAACCAGATTGGCTTTAATCTGAGCGCAAAGATTTGAACAATATGACCTCCATTTTCTTTATCCACGGTGCTATGAAATGGATTGGTAGTATCAATGGTAAAATGTACAAATAATCTGCAAAAAGATTGTAAGGAATACCCTCATTTGCATGTAGCCACTACACAACAGAATGAGGGGAACAAACTCGATGGTACAATATGTATAAGTGCATGCTGACTGTACTGCCATTACTTCCATTAAGTGAACGTTGCCATTATTAAAACTTGTGTAGCTAGATTGCACAATTCAGATTTGTCTGCACTTGACATATTATTTTAACTGACGTTACTTCTTACCAGTGCTATTTTATTCAGCCTTGAAAGTCTCTATGGCCTTCCTATCTAGTGGAGTTTACTAGGGGTTATGTTTTATTATATTTATTTGTACCGCACACCGCCAAAGGTATATCACTATTTTCTTTACCTACATTATGACACTTTTCCAAAAATAAAACACTGACACCTTTGCAAAACCATGCTTTCAGGTCCTTGCCAATGCTCCTTGTATGAGTTTGCTGCAAATCCGCTCATGTTTTATTTATTTTTTAAGTGTCAAAATGTACATACATAAAATAGTTATATAACTTCGCCCACACTTGGCAAAATACATTCAGAATTTGCAAAAACATTCAAGGTTGGGTCTCTAGTCTTTCTGAAAACCTGTGTCCACATTTGTCAAATGGCAACAATGTTATAAGCCATCTGATGATGTTCAGAACCTCCCCTTAATTTCCCCACCAGGAAGTCAAAAGCTGTACCACAGCCCAGCCAGAACTCCAGGATGGTTAGAGGTGATGTCCCCGGACTTGGACATCCATTTACCATGTGCGTGTACTATCCCCAAGCACAGTGGCAGCTCCAGGGACCCTCAGCAGGGTCCCCTTCCATCCCCAAGGAAACATATGTAATGCAGCACAGCCAGCTCTGCAGGATGGTTGGGGGTAATGTCCCTGGCCTTGGGCAGCTGTCTCCCATGTGGGTTGACCATCCCCAAGTGCAGCGGCAGTCCCAGGGTGCCCCAGCAGGGTCACCTTCCCTTCCGGAAGTTATATTTTGCAACACAGCCGAGCCAGCACTCCAGGATGGTCAGGGGTGATGTCCCTGGACTTGGATGGCTGTCTCCCATGTGGTTTGACCATACCCAAGCCCAGCAGCGGTTCCAGGGAGCCCCAGCAGGGTCCCTGACATTTCCCAGAGGGAGAAGCTGTAACGCAGCCCAGCCAGAGCTCCAAGGCTGGGCTTGGGGATGGTCGACCCACATGGGTGACGGGTGCCCAAGGCCTGAGACATCACTCCCGACCATCCTTGAGCTCTGGCTGGGTTGCGTTATACCTTCTACCTCTGGGAAAGGATGGGGAGCCTGCTGAGACTCCCTGAAACCACAGCTGGACTTGTGGATGGTTAACCCAAATGAGGGACAGACACCCAAGGCCAGGGACATCACCCACGACTAGCCTAGAGCTCTGGATAGGCAGCATTACAGAATTTCCCTCGGGGAACAGACAGGGCTTCCAGGGGAACGGCCGGTGCTGACGGGGCTCCCTGGGACTGCCATTGGACTTGTGGACAGTCTTTTACACTCATGCAGGTGCACCCAAACATGTGAGGTACTGTTTTCATCTGGACCCCTGTGGGAATGTGCAAAGGTAGGCCATGTGTTGTTGGCGGCGTGTTTCAGTAGTTTCCAGGTAGGAAAGATCTGAAAATTAAATATTTTTTCCTAAATGTGGGACTTTGCTGGGGCTTGTGGGTAATGCATTCTAAGGTGATTCGCCCAGGTCAGACCTCTGTGCATTCCCACAGGTGTCTTCTTTTGGGAAATGCATGGGGTTCCATGTTTTCCTTGGTGGCTGTGACACCCTAGGCCCAGATTTGTAGGTTGTCCACAAGAGCAAAATCCTGAAAAATCTGCTCTGCTGAAAGACTTGGGGTTACCAGTGGTTTAGCATTTCCCTTAGTGTCCAGGTAGGAGGATCCACACATATGAGGTACTGTTTTCGTCGGGACACTGGTGCAAATGCGGGAAGGTAGGACATGTGTTTTTGGTAGCATGTTACTGTGGGTGGCTGTGGGAAATGTCTGAAGATTGTGGTTTTTTTTGTCAAATTTCGGACTTTGCCAGGGCTTGTGAGTAATACATTCTGGGGCGATTCGTGCAATTCAGACGTCTGTGGATTCCTACGGGTGTCTTCTTTTCAGAAATGTATGGGGTTCCCCGTTTTCCTTGGTGACTGCGACACCCCAGGCCCAAATCTGTAGTTTGTCCACAAGAGCAAAATCCTACAAAATCTGCTCTGCCGAAAGACTTGGGATTACCAGTGGTTTAGACTTTTCCCTTTGCACCCATGTAGGTGCACCCACACATGTGAGGTACCACTTTTGTTGGGACACCTGTGGAAATGAGGGAAGGTAGGACATGTGTCGTTGGCTGTGTGTTTCAGTGGGTTGACAGTGGAAAATATCTGAAAATTGAGTTTTCCTGCCAGATTTTTAATTTTGCCAGGGATTGTGGGTAATAAATTCCGAGCCGATTCACACAAGTCAGACCTCTGTGGATTCCCCTGGGTGTCTTCTTTTGAGAAAAGCATGGGGTTCCCTGTTTTCCTTGGTGGATGCGACACCCCAGGTCCAAATCTGTAGATGGCCCACAAAAGCAAATTCCCGCAAAATCTACTCTGCCGAAACACTTGGGGTTACAAGTGGATTAGCCTTTTCCATTTGCGTCCAGGTAGGTGCACCCACACATGTGAGGTACTGTTTTTGTCAGGAACCCTGTGGGAATGCGGAAAGGTAGGACATATGTTGTTGGCAGCGTGTTTTGGTGTGTTAACAGTGGGAAATATCTGAAAATTGTGTTTTTCCCCCAAATTTCTGACTTTGCCGGGGATTGTGGGTAATAAATTCAGGGGAGATTGGTGCAAGTCAGACCTCTGTGGATTCCCACGGGGGCCTTCTTTTGGGAAATGCATTGGATTCCCTGTTTTCCTTGATGGCTGCAAAACCCCAGGCCCAGATCTGTAGGTTGTCCACAACAGCAAAATCCCTCAAAATCTGCTCTGCCGAACCACTTGGGGTTACCAATGGTTTAGCCTTTTCCCTTTGTGTCCAGGTAGGTAAACCCACACATGTGAGGTATTGTTTTCATCAGGACACTTGTGGGAACACGAAAAGGTAGGGCATATGTAGTTGACAGCATGTTTCGGTGTGTTGGCAGTGGGAAATGTCTGAAAATGGTGTCTTTTCCCCCAAATTTTGGACTTTGCTGGGGCTTGTGGGTAATAAATTCTGGGGTGATTCACGTACGTCAGACCTATGTGAATTCCCCTGGGTGTCTTCTTTTTGGAAATGCATGGGGTTCCCTGTTTTCCTTGGTGGATGCGACACCCCAAGCACAAATCTGTAGATTGTCGACAAGAGCAAATTCCTGCAAAATCTGCTCTGCCGAAACACTTGGGGTTACCAGTGGTTCAAACTTTTTCTTTTGCACCCAGGTTGGTGCGCCCACACATATGAGGTACTGTTTTTGTTGGGACACCTGTAAGAACACGGCAAGGTAGGACATGTGTTGTTGTCGGCGTGTTTAGGTTGGTTGGCAGGGGAAAATGTCTGAAAATGCAGGTTTTTTCCACAAATTCCGGACTTTGCCAGAGATTGTGGGTTTACATTCTGAGCTAATTGCCACAGGTCAGACCTCTGTGGATTCCCACAGGTGTCTTCTTTTTAGAAATGCATTGGGTTGCCTGGTTTCATTGGTGGCTGCGACACCCCAGTCCCAAATCTGAAGGTTGTTCACAACAGCAAAATCTGCTCTGCCGAAAGAGTTGGGTTTACCAGTGGTTTAGCCTTTTCCGTTTGCACCCAGGTAGGTCCCCCCACACATGTAAGGTACACTTTTTGTCGGGACACCTGTGGGAACGTGGGAAGGTAGGACATGTGTTTTTGCCAGCGTGTTCCGGTGGGTTGGCGGTGGGAAATGTCTGAAAATTGTGTTTTTGCCGTCATATTTGTTGGGTTTGCTTGGTTTTCATATACTTTTCATACATTTGCTGCTTCCCTTTGTCACACAACCCTCTAATTTCCCAAATGTCACCTACATTTAGTCGCTGCTTTAGGCACTATATGCTTTTGTAACCTGCACAAGAAACCTACCCTTCAAAAGTCTGCCTGTGCTCTTTCAAGAAATGTATGCTTGCCATTCCTCGCCCCTTTTGTTTTCCTTATTTACACATGCTAAGTACGTCTGTTTAAGCCATAAGCATAAACATCATATGTACCATGGCTCAGATGTTGGCTTGTGCTACTGCTTGTTTTGTGAAATATTACAAAAAAGTGAGATTTCCTAACTGGAAAAGTAAGGGGAATGTAGCGGAACATTGCTTTTTCAAAATTCACAGAAGCCATTGCCTTACCGGGCCAACCATGTCCACCACCCATGTGTCATTGCCTATATTGGTATCTCGTCCACCCCCTTTTTCTTTCTCGTTCCTTAATTTATCTGCGATAATCCTTCTTCATAAATCGTGGTTGTTGCCTCACTTTTTTGTGTGCCCCAACGTTGATGTCCTCTTTATCTGAGCTTAGAATATATCTAAAGGAGTCTTGTCCTTGAGCTGTGTCCACGTTCATGGAAACCTGCATAGCCTATATTGTCTAGTACAGGAAGAGAGGGGAAGCTAACTCGGCGACCTGTCTACAGGACCTGGAGTTCCAACCTGCAACGTAAAGAGTATATGTTGATCTCCCCGCAGGCGCATTGTCCTACTGTGTTGTCTTATTGCATTTGGTGACACTTGGCAATGTGTGTGGCTCTCTTTGTAGCATATCTTGCACCACCTGCAGCCGTGCCCCCATTTACGATGAAAGTGGGATCTTGGGTGATTACGTGTTTTCTGTGGCAACCTTTTAACCAGATGAAAGCCCTGTCCAGCTGCTGGACAAATGGCAGTAGACATCTTTTGTCTTTCAGTGGCAGCACTTTTAGTCTTGCTTACCTGCCTCTGCCCGCTGGACTGCCTCAGGACTGCCCCTGGTGTCTGGCGTTAAACCTCTGACACTCTGGGACTACACCAATAGTGCTGTTCAAACCGTGCCCTTCTTGACTCTTTAGTGTCTGACGCCACAACCCTACCCTTTTTGGATTTCCAGTATTTTAGATGATCCCCTGCCATTGTTAAGTTTGCGGGCCCGCGGCCTACGCGCGGGGGCTGGAGTTGATCAATGAGGCCGCGCGGCCTGTGACGCAGCTCCAGCGGGAGCTGGAATGAATGCACTCCCACGCTGATGTTGGGTCTGCCCCGGAACTGCCTCCCGAACGCGGGGGCGGGGCTTTTATTAGGACGCCCTGCGTCACCGCGCAGCGGGACACAGGGCGGAACGTAACATTCCTCCTTTATTATAAAACAAAACAAAACACATAACTATAACTGCCAAACAACTGCGAGGTCCAACAACAACTGTCCGTCTTCAACACTCAGCCGCCCTGCCATTAGGGTTCATGGCAACAGTGTACCAGCTACCACACATAGTCACTTAGCTTAGCTGGCGGTCTTGTTGTTGTTCTCAGTCTGTATCGTCCTTCGCGGGGTTCACCCCCCCTTGCTTCCGGCTCTGTTCCATCTTCGCGGTTCGGGCCCTCGAGGCCGGGTTCATCCACCGGCTCCCAGTCTCCATCCCTCGCTCCGTTGTCCTCAGGGATGGCCTCCGGCTCTTCTTCGCTGGGAGGAGTGTCCTCGCCTTCCCAATGGCCCTCCTTGTCGGTCCACAGTGTACGTGGTACGGCCTTGAACCATGACGCATTCCTCGTCACTTGGCGGCTTCCCCGTGTCACCGTTACCATGGTTCCATGCCGGTTGCTGACGGTCCATGGAAGTTCCTCGTACCTGGTGTCCAGTTTAGACTTGGAGGGGTTTCGTAGCATGATGACCTGGTCACCCACTTGATGATGGGACGGCCTCGCTCTCCGCTTGCCACTCATGTGTTCGTTGGCATCCCTTCTCCTTCTCTCTGTGCGTTCCTCGTTCAACGCATCAGGGGTTCTGCTTGGGTGATGCGGGATTGAGGATCTGATGACGATGCCGAACATGAGGTCCGCAGGCGGAATGCCGGTTGTGCTGTGAGGCGTGACCCGGTAATTTCGGAGGAATCGGAAAAGGTCAACCTTCCAGGGGCTGGCGTTAGCCTTAGATACTCTGAGCACTTTATTGATAGTCCTCATAAATCGCTCTACATCCCCGTTTGCCTGGGGGTGTCTTGGAGTGATGTGATGATACTTCACATTGAGTTCCTGTAGATACTTTTTGAAATCCTCCCCTGTAAACGGCGGCCCATTGTCGCTTTTGATTGAGATAGGTAGTCCGTGAGTCGCGAACATTTTCTCTAGTGCCGGAATGACCACTTCCGCTGCTGTGGACTCAACTACCTCGACTTCCGGGTATCGAGAGTGATCATCGACGGCCACCAACAGGTGGAGGCCTTCTCGGAGCTTGCAGAAGTCAATGCTGATGGCCTCCCAGCGAGAGCGGCCCCGTTCTGCTGATATGATGGGTCCCGGGTCTGGCGGGGCCCCCGTGGTCTGACAGGGTAGGCACGTGGCAACGAGTGTCTCGACCCGCTCCTCGATCTGGGGAAACCATACTCGGTGCCGAATGCGGGCTTTCGTCCTCACCAGTCCTTGGTGTCCTTCATGTGCTAGGGCCACTATCCTGTCCTGTAGTTTGAGAGGTATCACGATGCGGTTTCCCCGTAGTAACAGTCCACCTTCCGTGACTGACAAGTCTTGCCGCACTGTGAATATGCCGGACAGAAACCCTTTTGCTTCCGCTGTTCTGTTGTGTGTGTGTCTCATGAAAGTCTTCCAATCACCGGAAAGGATGGCATTTTTCACTAAGTCACAACACGGGTCCTGGTGCGTTTCCGCCTCGATCTCCTCGATGCTCACCGCCTTGGGTCTCATTGCGCGCACTACTTGGCATATGTGTTCCTCTGTCTCTGCCGCCACTTGGATCTCTTGTTGAGTGGCCTCTCGCGGATGCCTGGAGAGATAGTCCGCTGGGTTTCCACTGCCTGGTTGATAGACGAGATTAAAGTCATATTGCTGGAGGTGCAGAAACCACTTGGTGATTCGGGCCGGAGGGTGTGCCGATGTTCCCATGAAGATTGGTAGCAGGGGCTTGTGGTCCGTGATTGTCGTGAAGTGACGCCCATAAAGGTAGAGGTGAAAGTGTCGGCACCCCCACAGCACGGCAATGGCCTCCTTTTCGATGTGTGAGTACCTTTGTTCGGTCTCTGTGAGGGCTCTCGACGCATACGCAATCGGTCTCTTCTCCCCTTCTCTCGTGACTTGCATTAAGATGGCTCCGAGCCCTACGGGGCTGGCATCTACGAATAGCTCTGTGGGCAGTTCAGTGTTGTAGTAGGCCATCTTGGTGTCAGCTGAGAGGGAGTCCTTGATGCTCTCGAACGCGTCCTGGCATGTTGGCCCCCATTCCCACTTGACGTTGGCCTTCGTGAGTTCCCGCAGCGGCTCAGATAGCGTGGCCAGGTTTCGGATGAACCTCCCGCAGTAGGTGGCCATGCCTAAGAAACTGCGCACTTCCGTGGGGGTCATCGGTGGGCTTGCCGCCTGGATGTCTGCGACCTTCTGCGGGTCAGGTGAGATGCCTGTGCTGCCAAACTTGTAGCCAAAAAAAGTGATCTCGGATTTGAGGAACTCGCACTTTTCCCGGTGTATTGTGAGCCCAACCTCTTGTAGTCGGCCCAGTAGGGCGTGAAGCCTCTCGACGTGTGTTTCTTTGTCGGGGGCGTGAATCAGAATATCATCGCTCACGTTGAGGACACCGGGGATGCCCCTGATGACCTCCTGGATGGTTTGCTGGAACACCTCCGCGGCAGACAATATTCCAAAACTCAGGCGTTTGTATCTCCGTAGCCCCAAATGTGTAGAGAACGTTGTTATGTATCGAGAGTCTCTGTGGAGTCTGAGTTGGTGATACCCCGCCTTTAGATCAATCTTTGAAAATATACTCGACCCTGTGAGGTCAGCCACAATCTCGTCGATTGTTGGGGTTATGTGGCGTTCCCTTTTGATGGCGGTGTTGGGGAGGCGCATGTCTATGCAGATCCGTACCTTTCCAGGCTGCTTGGGCTTCCGTGTTACCACCATGGGAGAGACCCAGGGTGTGGGCCCTGTGACTTCCTCAATGATACCTGCCTCTTCTAGGGCCTTGAGTTCCTGCTCCACTTGTTCTCTCATGTGGAAAGGCGTTCTCCGGTGCCGGACGGCTTTCGGCTGCACTGTCTCATCAATATGAAGCTTGATGGTTTTGCCTTTCAGACAGCCTATGCCTTCTTGCAAGTCAGGGTACTGGTTCAGCATCTGCTCCACTTCCTTTTCATCGTTGACATGGCAGATGAATTGGACCACACCCAAATCCTCCGCTGCGTCCCCGCTCAGGAGGCTCTCAACACCTGCCTTCACCACATAGACTTTGGACCATAGTCTGTTTTTCCCGTGTCCCAGCGTGGTGCGGAACCTGCCAATGACCGGCAGGGGCTTTCGACCGCCGTATGCATATAACAGGGTGTCGGTGCTTTTCAGCTCTGGTGTAGGACTTAGGGTCAGGAAAATGCTTTCAGGCATGACGTTCACCGAAGCGCCTGTGTCGATGGTCATCAGAATGCACTGGTTTTGGATGGATACCATGCATTTGCGCCTTCGGGCGGCTTTTCTGCGAGGTCCTCGGTCTTGGCATAGTGCAGACACCATGTATACCTTCCTTCCTTTCCTGTCTGTGTCCTTGGAGGGGGCCTGCAGCATCGCCGAGATATCATCCCCTTCATCCTCCGTGGAAGAGCTGGCCACTGCGACCCTTCTGGCACTGGCTTGCTTCTTTTTCTTAGTCGCGGCCTTCTCCGGCTGGTTCTGCGGGGGCTGTATGGGGGTGTCCGTCGATCGGCATACCTTCGCGTAATGGTCCTTCCGGCCACATGCTCCACATGTGGTGCCTTGAGCAGGACAGTTGCGACGGCCATGTCGTGGGCCACCACACCAGCCACACTCTGTGGGTCCCGGAACGCGCGGTTGCCACCTGTTTTGGCCGTATCCACCACTGTTGTCATCTCTCGAGGGTTGTTTGTTGGTGACGCGGGCCACCATAGCCGTATTTAGAGCAGGTTGCAGCCTGTGTAGTGTGGCCTCCATGTTGGCCGCTCTGGTGTGTGCTAGTTCCCTCTGACGTCCTAGTTCAAGGATCCGCTGTAGGGGAATACCCTTCTCACTAAGTATCAGGCGCCTCAATTTTTCCGAATGAATCCCGTTGATGATCTGCCTCCTGATTTCCTTCTCCACGTTCGTGAATTCACAGGACATGGCTAACTTTCTCAGGCGGGTGTGGTATGCATCAAGGGTTTCCTCCGCTGCCTGTAAGGTGGTGCAGAAGAGAAATGTCTCATAGTCTGGGTTTAGTTGAGGGAGGAAGTGATCGGTGAGGGCGTCTTTCGCGCTTCGGTACCCATCCTGGCCATCATCAACGTTGAGGGAATTGAAAATGCGCAGTACCTCGTCACCCACGCTGAGTAGAAGGTGTGCCTTCAGTTTCCTGGGCGCAGTGATTTCTTTGCACTCCATCGCCATCTCGAACTTCTGGATCCACAGCTGCCATCTGGGTCCGCATGACGACGGATCCGTGAAAGGGTCAAACGGCTGGACCAGTGTCGACGAAGTGCCTTGTGTTCGAGGTGGAGGTGGCGTCATGGACAGGTTTGCTGCACTTCTGGACGGCGTGGAGGGCCCAGGCGTGGATGCGCCGGCCGCCATGTTGGCGTGGACCTGATCCGTGATGTCGCAGTTGTCTCTGACGGCCACCCATGCAGCGACGTTGGGCCTACCTTGGAGGTGCCGCCGTATCCAGGCACCGTGTTACGACTCAGGGCCTGGCATTCCCTACACGCCGTGATGCTGCTCCCTTGTGCTGGATGTTCGATGCCACCTGGTTTTCTCGTTTCTGGAGTGAAGAAAAATGGACTTGGTGGCAGAGAGCATGAATGGATGAGGTAGGCAAAAAAAAAATTTTTTTTTTTTTTTTTTTTTTTTTGGGTGGGGGGGTCACGTGTGTGATGGCACCCCCACCGGGTGTCCAAAAATTTAGCCGATGGCTGTGTGGCGTTATTGTGCTCTCTGAGCACCGAGCCTTTCGTGAGATTCGTCTCTCCTCGTCGCCATTGTTAAGTTCGCGGGCCCGCGGCCTACGCGCGGGGGCTGGAGTTGATCAATGAGGCCGCGCGGCCTGTGACGCAGCTCCAGCGGGAGCTGGAATGAATGCACTCCCACGCTGATGTTGGGTCTGCCCCGGAACTGCCTCCCGAACGCGGGGGCGGGGCTTTTATTAGGACGCCCTGCGTCACCGCGCAGCGGGACGCAGGGCGGAACGTAACAGCCATAATTTCTGTTTTTGACACCCTGTCCATTTGACTACTATACAGGTATATCCCTGGGGGCTTCCCGGTGTATGGATTGTAAGCATAATTTGCCCTCGGGGCTAAATGTAGCAATGGCCATGCAACTCAGTGCCTGCACCTGATCTGCACTAGTATTCCTGCCCCAGTGCCTTGTATATAGGCCAGGTATACCGTTGAAACTTGATTAGAACGTGACAGAGCTTTATACATAAAAAAGAAAATATGTAGAGGGTCAGGGAGAGCTGGGTTGTGTGTTGACAGGATAACGTGTCATGGAATAACGGGTGGCACACTGTTCCATGTAGAGAGAGGTTGTTAGTCTCTTCATAGGGTGCAGGAGAGATGGGTCAAATCTGATGTGCTTTGCTACTGTTTTTTTTCCACAACCTTTGTTACAGTAGGTGTACTGCTAGTTGCTGGGTTGTCAAGTATCCGTGCTGATTGCAACCGATCTGTTAGACTTTCCTCACTCGGGATGGACGATATGGACTAAAAGTCATATCTCGATATTTTTGAGCTGAGTGGTGATATATGATCCTAATCTCGATATTGTTTGTGTACTAATACTGGACAGTACATGCAAAACACAGCATTGCCAGTTAACCTCCTCCTAAAATTGCAATTGATTAAAAACGACATAATCTCAACAATAATGGCGATACTAACAAAAACATGCAAGTAGCATACACATCCCTACATGCACTGAAGTAGCCATTAAGTGACTATAATATGATGGGTGACGGGATATTTATCGGTGTTAACGATATTGTCTATTCCTATATCGCTTTTGAAAATATATCTGTATATCGCCTAGTCCTCACAGATATTTACATTATGTTTTACAGGTCCGTTGAGTGTGGGTGAGATGTCACACAAAATAATAGGCTGCGGAGGGAGGCTGCTCGCTCGCGTCTCCCTCGTGAGCAGTTGTGTACAGCATCTCGATTTAAGATTCGTGTGCCCAATGACTGTGAACAAGAGCTTGTTGTACAATGTTCCACAGACCTTCAATCCTAGGATCTTCAATTGTACAGTACATGATTTGTACAGCAAACTACTAGTGTTCCTAATACCCAACTCAAGGTACAGACTCCCAGTGGATGAAGGGGTATGTTGGCCCTGCATGGAATAGCAACTAATCATTTGCAGGTCGTATACCGATTTCTGTAGCAGGCACACAACCCACAGAACGTTCTTACTGTAAGCTTTATAGCTGTGCACTTACATCAAATATCAATAAACTGCAAGGATAGCACACAGCCCAAGTTATTCATTAACTTAAACATGTCTAAAGGTTGCTCTCACCTTGAAGTGTAGCATTTCGATATGCAAAACGGAAGTGAGTTAAGAGTATTGGAAGAGAACTCAAATCAGAAAATCATGTGCTCTTGAAACGAATTTAATGGGTTCAGTTCTAAAGCTCGGTATAGGGTGAAACTCTGTGGCTAAGGAATTTCCTCATTAATCTTGTCATGAGGGGACTCGATAGATAATGAATTCCGCCATCAAATTTGCATGAATGGAACTTCCATAAACCTCCATAAGTAATCGATTCCACCATCAGTCTTGCCATACAGGTAACCTCCGGCAGGTGTTGAATTCTGCTTTCAGCAAAGGGGATCCTCAATGGGTAATGGATTTCATAGCGGAGAAACGGTGGAAGAGGCTGTATTGGATGTTTTCAATTCTATTGAATTTGGTGACATCAAGCTTTTGTTGTTCTTTAACTCTGACCTAGAACTTTATTAAAATCCAAAGCTTGTTTGCCTAGTTATGAACATTAGCATGCGCCGAGCCCGGACAGATTGTGAGTGTCGGCAATGCCGCACGCGGTTAAGATTGTGAACGCTGGCCGGCGCCAGACCCTGACAGGATTGTGAACGTTAGTCTGAGACACTTCTGGATATAAATGCACATGTTGGCATGTCCCACACTTGGATGGAGCTGTGAGCATTGGCCTGAATCACATCTGGATAGAAATGCAAATTTACATGTTAACATTCCCCACACGCGTATCACTGTATACCCTGCTTTCCTGTTCCCCATGCTGTTGCTATATATCCGTACCCCCCGTATCTGTGTCCGAGTGTCGCTCTGTTCCCTGGCATCATCCCGTTCACGTGCCTGGTCTCGGGCGCTTTAAAGATAACCATCATATCACATTACTACGCTTACACTCTACTATACACCATCATTCAACTAGAACACAGCCATAACCCTGATTAATTTGGCCTAGCTATTCTCATACGAATACGACCCCATGAACACCTCATCACCCTAATAAAACACAGCTAGCCGAGATTATTCCAGCCTAGTTGCTCACATATGCGTCCTTCAGGCCTAACACATCCAGAGCCCAGTCTGGGTGTCCACCCACCAGACTGCACACATCCAACACCACACCTAACGCTAGGATGCAGCTACCACCAAGCAATTACATCAGCTGCACACATATCTGGTGTACCCACGCACCCTACAACACTATCTCTCTCTACTGACCAGAACTATGGTTCCTGAGGCCGTTCAACCTACCAGTGCTTTGAGGTCATACCAATGATATATAGAGCGCTATATAAATACCAGGCAACATAACATAACATACATACCTTTTTCTTTCTATAATTCTTCCAATTTTTCCCCAAACTATGGACATTTTCCCTACATAGTTGTTGCCTGACCTGCGCAAATCACCCCTTCCTAAACTCGGAATTGTGTCTACTTTTCAGAAATGTATGCCTTTCTGTCTTCCCATTCAGCTTTCCTACCCTCCTCCTAGATTCCGTCCATGCATGTCCTATTGGAAAAAAGGGCAAAATTGCCTACAAAACAGATGGTAACAATATAAAAATATGTTTTTTTGGTTTCCACTCAACCTTTTCTTGAAAGCCTGGAACATTGTGAATTCAGCACAGCAAACCATGTGTTCCTAGTTCTTACAAGAAAGAAATCATAGGCTTCTTTGTACATCATTTTCTTGGCATTTTCTGAAAAAACTCAAAATGTGCTCCCTTTTTGGTTATTTTCTCTCACCCCCATACAGTAAACTAGGATCTGGGAAGAAATGGAGCCAAAGTTGGCAGTGATATCTCATGTATCTAAAAAGTTACAAGGGATTGAATGGCGACATATGAAAATCACCAAAAAAGGCCTTGGCACTGGGGGGAAAACCCTTGGCAGTTAAGGGGTTAAACAAGCCTTTATTTGTCAAATTAATCTGTCTGCATTCCTTACTAAGAGCTATCACTGCCCTTCAGTTTGTTGCCTTACTTTTGCAGCTCCTAGCTTCTGTAAACTCTGTGGCCCTTCTTTCTCATCCATGGATATAAATAAAAACTCTGTGGGCAATCTTAACAACATGCCCTTTATTCTTAAAAACTATGCTAATCAGTGTATGTACTCCATAAGTAATACTTCATGATCTAATGGCACACTCCTTTATATGTTCTTGCCTTAAAATGCTAACATACACACTTGTGTATTTACTAATTAATCCCTTGAGTAGTGCATATTATCCCCTTTGTCAGTTACTCAAATCTCTCCCTAATATGTCTGTTGAAATAATATTTGTTTGTTTGTTTGTTTGTTTATTATTTGTAATGCACTCCAGACCCACAGGTGTCAGGGTGCAGGGGTTACAAGTATGTTCTCAGCTTAGTTGCAACAGAAGGATAAATACAGATGCATAAATACAGGGAGATACAGGTACAGATACAGGTGGGTACAAGGCAATGCAGGAAAATGTAGGACAATCATGTAGTAAGTACTAACAAGGGGGACTAGATTGATGCTATGATGAAACAGGTCACGGAATTGGGTAATCTGAGAGAAGAGAAGGGTATTCCTAGTGGTCAGTAGATTTCAACCAGTTGATGCATTTAGATCTGAAGTTCAGGTACGATTGGTCCTCTCGGATAGTGGGAGGTAGAGAGTTCCAGAGCTTTGCCGCTTTAGTCGGGAAGCTACTACCTCCCATCTTAGATAGTTTAAATTTAGGGATGAGGAGGCAATTGGTATTGACTCGTCTAGTGGGTCTAGTGGAGGTCTTTCTGAAAAGTCTCTCTGAAAGGTAGCTAGGAGCAGCGTTGTTTAGAGTTATATGAGTGACGGATGCAGTTTTTAGGTAGATTTTCTGATTGGTGGATAGCTAGTTATTTTGACCCCTGGTCTCAGAAATATGGTCTCTCCTAGCCACTCCAAGGGCTGCTCTGTTGGTGATAGCTTTGTTGGAGCCAATGTAGAGGGTGTTACAGTTTTCAAGCCTGGACAGGATAAGGGCTCTGGCCAAGATGAGGCTATTGTTTTTTGAGAAAAAGGGATTGCCGGTTCTGATCAGTTTACATGTGTAGGATGTGGTAGAGGCCAATGTGTTGACTTGTTTGTTGAATGAGAGGGTTGAGTCAAGGAACAAACCTAGGGTTTTAACCTCACTGGCCATTTTTATAAGGTTAACATCGATGTTAACAGGTTTGAATCCCGGCAGCGGCAGCGCTAAGATACCTGAGGGTTCGTAGCGCTATATAAATGCTAAATTATTATTATTATTATCTCCAGGCTAATCAGGAATTCACATTGTGATAATGCATTGCACTTTTCTCTGCCCAGGTAACATATGTGCAAGTGTCTGGTAGTCTTGCGAGGTCATAGAAATGTGGAACTACTGCTGTCGTACAATGGTTTCCAGAGCTTCCCACTGCAAGTGGTTTATTAAGGAGAAACAATGGTCACTCCATGCTCGCCAACATGTGATACTGTAATATTCATCACCTGCACAACTCCTCTTCCAATGCAAAGCAAATGCAGAGTTATAAGCAAAAACAAAGTACATATTACTCTTTTTTGTCCGGTTCATTTGGGCATGGTCTGCACCTCATTTTGACTAACCATCAGACTGTCATGCTCTCTGGACAGAGGAAATGCAAATGGGGTTCAGGGCAAACACAAAGATAAACACAATCTGTCATCAGATGACGGCCTCAGATGTACTTTGAACTTTGATTTAGAACAGTCATTTATTTTGTGACTAAATAAGGTACGGACACTTGAACTTTAACACGCTGCTTCAATTATGGGCGTGATGGCGTTTTGCTTGGAATCACGGAATGAAGTAATTAACATTACGGCATTCACTAATTGCCATTTACACATACAGTAATTCGGTAATTCAACCTGATTGTCGTAAATCCACAGGGTTTACAGGAATAGATGGACGTGTACAGTATTTCGAAACATCTGGATTCGTTATTCTTGGTACATGTTTGGAATATGGAAACCGATTAGGTACAGAAGCAAATCTTACCACTTCTGTGCTTTTTCCTAAATGAAAATAGAGGTTATTGTTAAACCTTCCCTGCATTAAATGTGAAATGGGATGAAAAAGTGCTCATCTTTTCTCACACAAAAAGGGTCCCCACAATAATACATTGTTTTTTTTGGTTATATGCAGGCAAGTGCTTGGCTCCTTTTCACACTAGGTTAAATATTTTTTTTAAAATCGGTTGGGACTTTTTCAGTTTTCTATCTTTTTATTTAATATTGTACCTCCTGTTTTTGTGGAAATGTGCTCCTTAGTGTTTCTATGAATACCACATGCAGTAAACAACACGAATGTCTTGTTGGACAGGCAGAAAGAAAGTGATATTTAAAAAGACCCCCTATTTTCACCATGACTTCCGCGCTCCTAAACAGGGCATTGGTCTTTTGTCGGATCACTTTTCTGATCTCAGCTCACTATTCTCACCCTGACGAAGGCAGCCTTATTCAGTGGGCACAGCTGAAACTAGTTGCTCTTCTACACTACTTTACTTCAGCCCAGCACCAACGTTTGAATACCAAGAGGCCTGAATATGTATAGGCCCATTTGTTAGGAACTATTCTTTGGACTGCTGTGTTGGTCCTTTTATTTACCAAAAGTATATTTTCTTAAGCACTGTGTACCCTGTGGTGGGTTTCCTTTGATTTCCTTCACTTACTGGGGACATGGATTTTATGTGATGATTATAATTTATGTGTTGTATTAAAATTGGACAGCTAATCTTACTGGTATTAGCGTCCTACAGTCTGTGTCCCACCGTGGCATTGTCCAATATATATGCTGATTCATTCAGCCAGGACCGTGTTGTCATAATTTAACATTATGAGCATTTCACCCAGAGTATCACTTCTTTTGTTCCCAGCTAACTATGGGACAGCATTATTTTTGAACCTGTACCGTGTCCAGCTTTCGCTTTGCCCTAAATAAAATGTCATTGATATAGAGACGCCCTTTAAAGAACCCAGATAATCATGACAGGTGGACCCCGACCCCTTCCACTTATCAGGTGTCATTTCTGCTTGATGTATCTGATTATCTGCATATAGCAGGTGTATACCCGGTAACCCGGGCATGCCCTGGGTTTCCATGCCTGAATCCGCTCTATGTGGATAATCCTCCTGGATGACTCTTAATGCTGGCAGCAAGTACAGCAATGATCAGTAATTGATGGAGCCATGGAAAAACGTGGTGGCTGCCCTTTCTACGGCCGGCTATAGACTACACCCAAACCTTTCACACCAAAAATTGTGAAAAAAAATCAAAAATGGAAGCATACCTCAATGTCCTCATCAAGACCGTGATGTGGATGGAGATGCTTGTGGTTTCCCTGCAGAGCACATGCAAAGGCACGAAGTAGAGTTCCCACTCCAGGTCACCCTCGGTTTAGAAGATCCTGACCAACATGGCACAGATGATGAACAACCACACAGAGACTGTGTCCCTGCATGTTTTCCCTCTTCCATGCCATTTTACTTTTGGATAAAAATGAGGGACTTGATAATAATGTAATGAAAAAAGGACCAAGGGACTTGCTCGCTTCTATTCGCCCAATCTCTCTCACAGCTTTTGGTTGTGTCCTTTTTGCAAAGCACGAGCAGTGGGTGTATAGTATTCATATGATATTCAATTGGGGTTTAGACCTGGTGTTTAGACATCTGACCAGGCATTGAATTTGTATATGAATATTGCAAATTCCCTGCCCATTCATCTGGCCATCATGAATTTGAGCATGGCATTTGATAAGGTGAATCAGTTAACGCGTTGGTCCATGCTCAAGTCACTAGATTGCCCCTTAGAGGTTTTAGATCTACTGACCTCCCTTCACCATAATACCATGGCGTGTATAAGGAGTGGGGCACATGGCCAGTGTACTGAATACTTTAAGGTCAGTTGTGGCATTCACCATGGAACCATATTAGCGCTCCTGTTGCTTTCTTTTTACATAAAGGACCTGCAGGATGTCCGAATACAGTCAGGGGCTGATATTTCTAAGGTAGGAAATATCAATTTACCCGTTTTGGCTTACGCGGATGATACCATCCTATTAGCCCGTACTCCTCCAGCACT
The DNA here is from genome assembly GCF_040938575.1 of Ambystoma mexicanum. NCBI lineage: Eukaryota > Metazoa > Chordata > Amphibia > Caudata > Ambystomatidae > Ambystoma > Ambystoma mexicanum. The sequence continues at coordinate 1,075,782,242 of NC_090935.1, read as the reverse complement.
CTCGGCACTCATTGCTGCTTATACAAATTTCATGGCTGAACATGACCTTAGGGTCAATGCTGCAAAATCTGCTGTGATGGAATGGCATCTTGGATCAATTGCCCTTTTTGTTTAACCCCTGAGGAGGATTTACTCCACTTTATGTTCTTTTGCCTGGTTTATACTGATATATGGGACAGAACATTGAAGCTCATTCTCAAATTGGCTAGGTTCACACAATGTCCGCCAGCCTTAATCTATTTACTATGGGAAAATACCCCATTAGTTGGCTGATTCACATTGTCTTATATAAGACAAGCACTGTAAAGGAGACAATGCAGAGGTGTGTCCTACTTCAGCTTTTTGCAAAGTTCATCACTGGTTAAATGGGTATTGCTAACTTATGAATTTGATTGTATTTTTAAGATTGTATTATTTGTTGATATGCTTCCCTTTACCTTCACTGTATGCAATGTAAGTCTAATGGTATGGAAGATACATGTTATCTAGGAGTATATGCTTAGGTGTGTTTACTCCAGCATTTTTGTAATCGGTTCAATTGATACTTGGAGATGCATTGTTCGTATTGATGATTGGCCAACATGGAATTGCTAAATCATGTATTTTACTACATTCTTTTTAGAATTGTGATGTGTGTTGATGCATTTTATTTTCATCCTATGCTATGCATGGGTATGTGTTGTTTTTATGGATATGTGTTTTTTATCTGAAATAAACTTGAATGAATGAATGTAATGACACAATCATTTAATTATCTGATCAACTGTATTCATCGATGATGAAATAGGATTATAATGAATACTATTCTGTCCCAATGAAGTACAAAGGTAAACAAAGTTTACTATGTGTTATGTCCAAACTCCGCACAGAACCATTGATTTAAACTTGTGTTCAATGCATTTACACTGCATTAACATAGGAGACACACAACCATTTATTTACACTTATGTTCCGTGCAGTTACACTGCATTAACATAGGACAGTCCCAAATACAAAGCTATGGGAAGAGACTTTCTGCATAATATTTGCATGCAATTTTGTTCCAAAAGAGATATGTAAATAATTAATATTTTGCAATTTTTTGAATCGTAACACACAAAGATGATCTAGAAAAATATCATGTAGATGTCAATTATTCAAAGTACCAGTATCTCACATGCACACGTTATTCCCCAAATGGACAGTACAAACAAACACATATATTAACTGAACATGATAATGCAATGAGCCTTTTATTTGGAGGACATTTAATAGGTCCTCCTTTTCTTTTGTTACCTACATTTTCATAAGTTCTATTCGAAGTGGGTCACAGAGACTGACCACTAATTAAATGGCATTTTTCAACTAACATGTGCTAGATTAATATAGAGCACACTGTCTTCTTCAGGATCAACAATGGTTCTTCATTAATGTATGTTTGTTTGTCTGTTAAATGCATGTGTCCCTGTTTTTTTCTCATAAGGTTATACTGGCTCTATTGCAGTTAGAATCCAAATGAGTGGTCACTTTAAAGACAGCTCTCAAGGAAGTAGGATGGACATATCCTCAATGGTAGACTATACACATCATCCAGCTTTAGTCTCTCACTAACATCATTTCGTTTTGGGTTGTCAGGAACCATATATTCTTAAGTTTCTCCAGTGATGCATCCAGGATTGCACTGTGGACATAACTGCTATTCAATATGAAGATGCAGAAAAATCTTAGCACTGTTGGGTCTCACGTCCAGCTTTTGCTGTTTCCTGTATTGAATCTTAAAAACACCCCTTTAAATAAACGTTTGTGGAGCACATCATGAAGAGTAATCACAGCTGATTTGGGCATCCTCGTGTAAATAAATTGTAGGGAACAAACCCTTTTTGGAAAGTACTTGAACCCCTGGTTCTAAACAAAATGTGCTAGTGACGGCTTTCATTGCAACATGAGGTTGTTCCTTTCCACTACTACCAAAAGAAATGAGGATGGCAAGCAACTAGTATGGTGGTAACAGGTGTGAACTGTTTTTATTTTCTAGATGATGTCTCCCACTCCATGTATCCTGAAGCAAGGCATAATCTGTTCTTAGCTTCTGTCCTGAAGAATGTTTGGTTAATAGAGGGCTATACACTGATGCCCAGTGAAACCGACTGAAACAAGTGTTGACTAGCATTGTTGCTTGTATAACCGATAGACACATATATACTAGAAAGGGGTGTTAAAGAATATTTTGTAAATAATATGTGTTATATGGGCATATCTATTATGGAACCATGTGTTAATGTGGCGAAATAGGAATTGTGTATGAATGGTTGAGTGTGTGTGTGTGCGAAGGTGGAAATTGAATGGAGCTTTTAATTGATTATGTGACTGATACAAATTTTGCAAAAAGACTATGTTGTTTTAGTACCACTAAATGACTGTTCAAACTTTGAAAAAATGTGATTTGTTGTGAGTGATCAGCTTCTTGCCATCTTGATCTAACAGTCCATTTTGTTGTAGATACCTTTTTCTTACCTGGAGGACTATACAGTATATCAGGTACACTTTTATTTTGAAACTGCACATTTTATAATGAGTTTTGTAGCTTGTACTTTCGTGCATGTTTAGGGCACTGGATGTACTCTCAAATGCAGTTGTAAACACCCATATTCTCATACTACTCAACAGAAATCTGTGAGAGAGAGAGAAAGTGGGAGAAACGTTCCCACTAGGCCACTGTCATGGTAGAGGTGAGCAACAAAGGATGCCCTGAGTACACTGCCAGGGAGGGGTGACAAGACATGTCAAATATGTCTACAGACTTCGAAGATAAGTTCCAGGGGTGGCAGGCCAGAAAAGAACAGAGATTCAAAAGGGCAATAGTGAAAATATAGGAAGAGACAACCTGGAGATGGACTGCGCTGTGGGAGTTGTGGTTCAATAAGTCAAACATCTCAAGCACATTGGCACTGACAAAGAAAGTGAACCCAAAAACTTTGCCTATGGGGGGCTATGGTGAAAACACTCGAAATAATGAGAACAGACACTCTGATAAAGTCAGGCCTACCAGAAAAACACTGTTTTACAGGTTTTCTGGGTGGTGGAAACATTTCAATGATCTAGTGAAAAGGAGATGATGAAAGCAAGTGCACCAAATAATCATTGCCTTCTGGGAATTGTTCTACCAACTTTCCAAAGATGGAGCACAGTTGCTCTGACAATAAGTGTACCATTAAAGCGTTGCCTTGAAAAAGGTGCAGATATTGAAAAGACCAAACAAATAGATGCTGACAAATTGAAATGTAGTCACAAAGTGTACATATAGTCCACACTGTGCAAAATAATCAATTTTCCAATATCTAATTATTTTAGAAAGAGGGGTGTGTGCATCAGCCATGATGTCACGTTTGGTAATCTAAATCTCAATGAACACATTCACATGAAGTTTCAAACTGGAGTGACGATTTAAAAAAAAATAATTGAAAACACACACATATATATATATATATATATGTATATATATATATATATATATATATATATATATACCTTTATTATTCAAACAAGTTCAAAGAATCTTGGTAGCATATACAGTTTTTTTTTAAAAAGACAAGAAAATTGATCAGTGCAACATATAAGATTATATATCTATACATCCACGATTCATTCATAAAATACGATCAATTAATGAATGAAAAAAGGGGGAAAGAAAAAAGAAAAAACACATCAAAACTTCAGTTCATACAGAAATAGAACTGAATATTTAATACAATCAGAACAAGAACAATGATTTAATACAAAGAATTGAAAAGGAAAACAAATCTTAAGTAGCATTCATCAGTTTTACTAATCCATAGAGGCATAACTGCTCTTGTCAAAAGAATGCTTGTAAAACCGTTATTGGACATGGTACATAAGTATAAAATGTAACAGGTAAGAACTGTCGAATTGTGGTGCAAATACTCTGAAGTACAAGCACAGAGAAGCTAGCCAAGTCAAATGCACCAGTGAATTTTTTCCTTGTGCGATTTGTGGTGCAAACACACGTAAGACTAAGTGCAGAGATGTTGAAAAATTGCAAATCACACAAAAAGAGTACTATTGTGAAAATGGCGGTGCTAATTCTTTAAAGACCAAGTGCAAGGATGCTTACACATTTAAGTGCAAAAGACAAACATTGTCGTAAGGAAGGTGTTGTTTAAATGCTCAAAAGACCGAGCGCAGAGTTGTTGAAAAGACAAGTGAACATGGGAAATGAGAACGGGTGACAAATGTGATTCAAGCATCCCAAAGATGGAGCACAGAAGGGCTTACAAACCCATGCAAACCAGAAAGACATGAGATATTGGGAGTCGGGCATCAGGCGTTAAGTGAAATCAGCAACCTGATGATGATGATAAAGACAAGTTCACCAGAACACCATTATTCATCACCTATTGGTACTTGAGTTTGATATATGCCAAAACATAGCACAGGACACTGATAAAATATACATATAGCAGACATGTATTACGAGTTGACATTATTGCAGTCCATCAACCCAGTGGAGGAGCACAGGGAGAGAGGACCAACCCAATAATAATTGTATCCTGGGAGTTGAAGAGCAAACCAAGAAAAGGTAAGACCCATTTGAAAAGTGCGTGCTCTTCAAGAAGACTTAAGTGTCGAAGAATACTCTAGATGGTTTTCAAACACCAATACCTCAACTCAGAAAGAGCAGAAACTCGAGTGTAGTGTGCAGAATTATGAGATACCAAACACAGAAGACTGGATTGTAGATAATGTTTTATCCATAGAATGTACAGAGAGTGATCCTGCCAAACCTCAAAGGAGAGAACGAGCTTGAAGGGCACCCAATTCTTTTTATTTATATTATTTTTGTACATAGTGTGTGTTGGTTGTCAATTACAAGCTTGCACATAAAAACAGATATAATTCAATGCATACATTACATTACTATGCCTTCAAAAACCCATAACCTTTCATATGTATTCATTATGTATGCACAGCTTTTATGTTTATAAATATCATAAAACCAATAATAAAAAATAGGGCATCATTCCAATGGTTTTAAACAGATTCCAGGTTCAAAAAGATGTCCTTTAAAAATTATACCAAGGTTATTATTAAAGCAAATTGTGACCCATTTATAAATCATTTCCCAAAGATTACTAGTAACGACAGCTGTTAAAGAAGTCACATGTGGGCCTAAATATTGTATGCCCTGTGACATCATTGTAGTGCATTCCATAACAACATGAAAAATTGTCTCTGTACATTTCATATCACACATCCTACAAAGTCGTATTTCTTTCACTTTCACCTCAATATTCATATGAAACAATATCAACATATTTAAAAGTCCTAGATCAACCCCCCGCCCGCTCTTAGTTTTGCCCACAAACTCTCCCATCCGCCTTGTCAAAGGCATAGGAGAAGCCAAGGCTAGCTGTAAAAATCGACCTTCCCGTACCTCTTCCAGCGAGTGCCATACATATTTAAACTACCAGTGCAATAATTGCTTTCCCTGTTTGCCTACTATATCATGTTTGGAATCTATGTAGCCTTTGATCTTTCTTTGCCCATTTAAGTAAATCTCTTAAAATAAATCCAGCCAATAACTTTGAAGAGATATCCATAAGAGATATTGATTGATAACTTGGAGGACTGTTAAGGGAATTAAAGCATTGTTTTTTTGATGAGTAATTATAAAAATAAACCAGAAGGATTGCACACCCAAGGATTGATCCTGGCACCTAAACCGAAGAATGTCGTGGCATTCCCCCTCTGTCACTTTCACCGAAAGACCCAGATACACAAATGCCCCGAGTTGCAGTCCTTGATGTTCTGAATAGGTAGTTTTTCGTAGGTGGCATATCCATTTAGAGTTGAATGAAAAAGTGACCATGTCCCCTGGAGACATACAACATTGTGTTTTACAGCGAAACCAACTAGTCTGTGTTGTCAAGTTTAGGACCCATCCCAGCAATGCTCTGTGTCAAGAATATATAGTCTGTATATAGGAGGGATTCCCCACTGAGGGAATTCACAGGCTCAGCCTTTAATGCAGCCATTCTACCAATCATTGAAGAATCTGTTTAATGAAGTCAAGCTATGTCCTCTAGAGTTTTCAGAACATTATAGACATTAGAGGTGCTAACTTCATAATCCGCTTGTTCAGATTCTGCCTTGTCATCAGGATGGCAAGCCTTTCCTCCCATGACATTATAGATCAAACACTCTTTGCAACACTGTTTCTGTGTTTTTTGCTGGGCTTTGATACCACTCCTTTGCTCTGTTTATCTGCCAGCAAGATGTATTAGTAGTTGGGGCAATATTCTGCAGAATCTGTGGAATAGGTTTCATCAATGTGAAACTATCTCAAATTTGGCAATGTGTGGGTGGGTAAAAATAGTTTAGGGGACCTAAGATGATATGTCCTCTCCACAATAAAGTTATTTGATAAAAACTACCTTGCAATGAATTGTCTCCCATTCACAATAGTGTCACACCCAGTACAACCACAGATGTTACTCACTTTCTCTTCAAATATTAATTTGTCTCACAAGGACAATATAGCACAAATTGGTCCAGTCACTGAATGTACTCTCCTGTCCTAAACAATTCTTAGATCCTTTCTTCACATTATCAATGTTGTCGCATCACAGATGTTGGCAACTGGAATTTTCTGTCATTTTCTGTCATTCCACACAACAAGGTGGCACATCCAGTACAATAACGGTGTCACCTGCCTACAATCATTTGTAAGAGTATCACTGTGCAACTATTAGTTTGTGTCATAACAACATGATGGCACACTTGTCAGTTGCAGCCACTAAGTATATCCTCTTACACCAAACACAATTCTGGCATCTTCACCTCACTTCCTAGTAATTGACATGAAACGTCACATGCTTAAATGTGATGCATGATGCACACTCAGATTTCCACCAAGTTATAGTCAATAGTAGTAGCCACAAAACAGTGGACAATCTGTTTTCTATTTTCTTCCTGTCTCTCATAAAAGTTGTAATCTAACTAGCTAAGCCTACCTCAGTTAAATCCTGTTTTAAATGTTGATCTCAGACTCAACTAATTCCTATTTTAATTTTCTACCTCTCTACCAAATTAAGCCTGTTTTTATTTTCTGCCTCTCCCGCAACTTAATTATTGTACACTTTCCTGCCTCTCCCTCAAATAAATCCTGTTTCACCTTTCTACCTCCCCCCAAATAATCCTATCAATGCTATTCTACTTTCCCAGCTGAAGCCTCTTCCCTCAATTGCTTTTGTAGACCTCTGCATATGCACTGCACATGATTAACACTGTAATTGGCTCAATATTAATTACCCAAATAGCTCTTTCCTAGAACAGGATTGCTGTGGAAGAGGATGGCATTTTTAGAGCCAGCTATGCTAAGTGATGTGCTCGATGACATTGATGTGTGGGATACTAAAGTATGTGTGGCCCTATCTGTGTTCCTAAGGAGGATGTCACAGCCGGGGAACAAACAGATAACTGAAGACTCACAGAGTAGGGTTTTTTTAATTTGATTATTGGCTTGCTTATAATTCCATATATCCTAAAATCAATCACATTTAAACAAAATTAAACGCATCAGATAAACACATTCTAAAAGACAGACAATTAAATATACTAATACATCTAGAATTTCATATTATAATCACAATGGTAAGTTGATCATATTAATAGTACCCCAAATCTTTAAAAGAGCAATGGTCAAAACATTTTCATTAGCTCTAAACCAAAAAATCACAAGTCGAAAGCCACCAATCAATTTGCACATATTTCCCCAAAAATTGTTCTCTTAAAGTGGCTAGTGCTGTGCATTCCACCAATAGTTATTCTTAAGACTGTTAAGTTATTTTTACACAAAGGGCAGAAATGAGTCAAATACCAGTCTTATCTCTTATGAAAAGTATCTCCCCCATAGGAATTATGTTCAGCCTAAATCTCAGGAAGAGCCACCATAAAACAAAGTTTGGAAATGTCTGTAAATAAGGAGGGTCATATGGCAGAGGTTTATGTACGTACGAGTGGACTTTTCATTTCCACAGCTGTGATATAGCATCCATCCAGTCTCTCAAGTATAAACATTACTTAAACTTATTGGGGTCCCCACATAAATCCACTTCCTTTTGCTCAATCTTGACTAGAATCTTTTCAGCTCTGAGTTTAAAATTCCTTAAAGGAATAGCAATGTTTGCTGACAATTCCTTATTTAAATCCATGTACAAAGAGTTACTTGTTGGTACCAATACATTATTATAAAAAGCCAAGATTTTCCATTCAAACCACCCTTGCATCGATGTTAATTGAAGTGTGTATCTTAATGCAACCATTGGTGTTCAGCTGGGGAGATGCAGTACCTTTTTTCCAAAGCATAGATTCAATTGCTTTCCAGTCAATGTTTGATGATTTACTAAAGATTGCATACCCATGCACTTGGGTGGTACTAACCCACTACCACATGAACTAGTCTCTTTGGAATTCTAGCTTAACCCTTTTACAGGCTTTCTGTACATAAAATTATCTTGTATTATGTTTTTATTTGACTAATGAGTCACTCAATAAACTCATTTTAGGACATTGAATTCCTCCCTTGTTATCCTTGGATAAGCTATTTATAACCTTTCCATACTGTAATACAGGTGCACCCACTGTGGGTATATGAAACGGGTAGCCGTTGACTCTACCCCCCATACTGAATACCCTTGAAATAGTGCAGAAAAAAACTTTACACTTATACAAATTATTTGATGGTGTCACAAAAAATTGGCAGGATTTTATTTGTATTTATTGTTTGTACATTTGTTAGGGAGTAGGTCAATTTCAAAGTGCCCACAGGGCAACAGGAAAGGTACATGGGTTAGAAAGCAGTAATCAATACAATTGAGGAATAAGACAAACCTACTATGCCTTGTGAGTATTCAGAATGTGCAAGTGCAACGAAGAAGAGGGGAAGTGGTAGTGGGGATAAGTGCTATGATGTCCCTGCTCGTGGGTGAGCAGCAGATGAAGTACATAATATGGTAAGTGCTATGCAGCCAGGAGCAGCATTGGGTAGATGATTGCAAGCCTAAAGGGCAAAGGCTGGTGGGAGCCTAGGCAAGGGCTTTGAGGTATGCAGATGCTGTGGTGACTGGGTGTGGAAGGCCAGGACCCTGAGGATACATCAGGGCCCTGGTCCCTAATCACAACAACTGTGAAATTAGCAGAGGAGGGAAGAGGGGAAGGAGGAGGTGAAGAGGAAAGTCTTGATGAGCTTCTGAAATTTGAGGAAGTCCTTCTCAAGACAAACAGGAAGGGGGGGGGCTGTTCTATAAGATGGAGCCATCTGTAGAGAGTGAGTGGACTCCGCCCCTCTGTTTAGCAAAACGTTGCAAATGAAGCCTCTAAACATGAGCAATAAAGTTGGACGTTTTCACTTTTAACATTAGGAACCTTAATTTTACTGAACTCTTCATATCCAAAGGGAAGCCCAGATAAATTACTATTATGGATGGAGCTATCACTGCATTCTCAGCCCGTCAAGTATAACCATATGATTTTTTCTGTTATTATATAGATCTAGTTCCTGTAGTTTTCATCTGATGAAATTTCAAATCATTGGCCTTGGCATACTGGCATGTTGCATCTATAAAATATTGTAGATCGTGTGGAGTGTGCTCAAATAGGACCATGTCATCTATGTGCAGCACCCATATTATTGGTATTCTTCCTATTTTTTAAATGGCAAGTGCAGCTGGAAATAAACTGTCTTTAAGATCAGCAAGAAAGAAATAGAAAATGTAGGGGGTAAGAACGCACCCCTGCCGCAATCCTCTATAAACCTCAATTCTTTCTGACTTGGTCCCCTGCATGTTCAATCTAACTTGTAGATATGTTCATGAAAGTTAATTAATATTGCTAATAAATACTTAGGGACATTCCATGAGTTCAGCTTTTCCCATAAAAGCCCAGATTTACCAGGTCTTAGGTATTTGAAAAATAAATAGATGGCATATAAATAAGGGAGCCGTCTTTGGCCCAGTCCTTCTCCTGCAGTAAACCCACAATAAATCTGTTTAACTGACTTTCCACTCCTATCTGAAAGTCAAGTTGATATTTGCTTAGATTACCTGTAGCCACCACCCATGCTTCCTAATCCTGCAGGACAAATGATGGAAAGATTTGACTTTCTGCATTGAGGAGTGCAATAGGGCGGTAGATATGGGTAGTTAGAGTTTATTTTACAACACAAATAGGCAGGGAGTCAGAATTGTCTGTTTTAATGAATGAGGGATTCTTATATACATCAAAGAAAAATTATATCAGCTTGTTTAAAGGACAGGGTATGTCAGTTCATACTTACTACCTTTGGGCTAATTCTCCTAACTGTCAATAGAAAGTCACTCACACTCTTTGGCATTCCTTTCTACCCTCCACGTTTTTCTTGGCTTGGTCAATGATTCTCTATCTTGATGACCTTGGCAGTGTGCTTGCTGAATGCTTTCCACCTGATGAGCTTGAGGCGATGAGGATTCTCTCACATGCTGTTATGCTTGGAAAAGGCCTGCCAGATGTTCAACACTTACAGCATTGAATGTTCAAGTACCCCCTTCAAAGGATACCTGTAGTATCAAAATTAATCTTCTGGTCTTTCCTACTCCTACTTCTTGATCCCACTGTAATATCATCGATAACTTTCTTCTCAATTCTCAACAATGATTGGACCCTCTTCATCTCCCTTTTAACTCCTTTCTCTTCTACTCTTATGTTCCCGATTCTTCAGAGGCTTCTGGTTGTTTGCCCTCTTCGGCTCCTCTCAGAATTCCTTGGTTCACATTATCCTCCAACTTTGCTTCTTCTGTATCAATCTGCTACTTCTTAGACCTTCTTTGTTTTTACCACTCCTCCAGTTCTTCTGTTTCTTCATTCAGAGTGTCTTTTCTCAGGGCCCTCCACTGTCCACACTATCTGCTTAATGTACCCCTTGCCAGATAGTTGCCTTGCTTCTCAAATCCTTCATACTTCACCTGCTCCTCTTACTGTGCCCCTCTCCAGGACTTTACTCTCTCTCTCTCGTCAATCCTTTCACTTTCTTCTTCCCTCCTCTGTTCTTCAGCTTTGCAACTCAACTTCTGCCTGCATTTTGCTTGTTTTCCACTCCTCTTCTTGGCCACCCTTACACTCTTCTCTGCACAGCCTTCACCTTTCACCATACTGACCTTAAAAGGAAGCAACATTCTAGTAGCAACAACTAAACTCCAGGGACCGCAATTCTGAAATGCTCTCAGTTGTGGAGCCTCGTGTGCTGATCTTGGAAATCTGCTGTTTTTGGTTGGCCCATTCTACCTGCTGCAGCTCCAGCCACTAGATCCTCAAGACGGTTGTACACCAATTTGGATCTCAAATTATGCCTGTATTGCTTGACATTCATTTTTTCTTTTTCACAGCCAACAACCACCTGTTTCACATCTTCACCCTGCATAACTGTCCTTTCTGGAGGTTGCTGTTCTATACAAGGAATCACATTGCAGTCATCCATAAGTCAAAGCCTTGATGGATGTAACTTTGCTGGTGGTTGCAGGACCCTGAGTTCCTTCATTCTTTTGTGTGTCCTTTTACCTTTAATTGGCTCTCTTGAACATGATTCAAATGTAACGTAAATACTATGTGAGAATCCATTAAAATGTTGTGCAGTACCAACTATTGGTTCTTCAAGGGGCCCGGTTAATCTCATTTTAGGTGAATGGGGATTGGGGACAACATGAGTATAACAGAATTTTTCTATGTAGGAATGAGGAGTGCTAGGAAAACAGAGAAGGGTTAGGACAACAGGATGAACATCACAGTGAGTTTAGGGAGCCTGTCCACCCAATCCCCTTTAACTGCTCTGGGCCCTACAACACAATGCAGGTGGTGGGACCCTGCTTCTATGGTCATCCCATCCTCATCTTCCAACCTCAAACATGTGACGTCATCAGAAGGTAGTTCACAAGCTATGTAAACAAAAGGAAGTACAATAAAGGACAAAGATGGAAAAACAGTACATTTGTGGATCTTTCTACAGTGGGGGATAAAGTGAATGATTCCTGTTGCAACTGTACAGTTCTAGAGGGTGAGCTGCTAGCATATACATGAAGAAAAATAGAAATATCATAAGCTCTGCACAATGCTGTGCAGTTCTGACAAGCTCTCTGGAAGGGATAAAACAAATGTATTGGCTAAGAACACTGTGCGACAGCGGTATAAATGTAATGGAGAAATGCTCTACAGTGGGTGGAATTCAAGGAAATATAAGTAATTCTTTCTGGACACAAAATTACAATAATGTGCTTATAGACGCTAACTCCAGAAAAGTAACCCTGACATAAACAGTAGAAAACTTTACAAACCTTGTATTAACAGCAGTTTTATAACTAAGCTTACAATATCACTGTTTTAACCAATTGCAATCCCCCATTTACATGAATGGGTGTGGATATACTATTCAGATTGAAATGACCATTTGTTTGTTCTTTGTCTAATAGGACATATCCAGAATCAGAAAATACCATCGCTCCTATGCTCCCCCTTCCCATTCCAGCTACCTCTGATACCTCCACACCCTACCAGAAACCCCCTTTGTGCATCCCACATGGTATTCAGTCTACTACTTCCCACATGGGATTGCACTTCATAAATACCATAACTTGCACACAGAGTAGCCATTGTCAGTGTTCTTACTTTTTAATTTATTTTTATTTATTTATTTCTATAGCGCTGAAGCCCGCAGGCATCAGGGCGCATTACTTGAAGACAAGGACAACAGAAAAGTGACGGGACGGTAGAGTAAGATTACTCATTCTGTGGTACGAGCAGAGTTGGAACATGCAGCTGTATGCGTAAGGAAAGTATGGTATGCAAAAGCAGGAATAGGGTGTTTTTATGGATCTTTTGGATGCCCCAATATTTTTTTTGGGTGGGTAAAATTGCGTATTTATGGAACTTAAAGTAAAATGGAGGATTGGGAGAACATATGTGCCCTTTTCCATTCTGTCCATGTTGGAGAATGTGGGTTTATGCCTCTTTTAGCCTCCACAATTGAGAATTATATATGGATTGAACAGACAAAAATGCAGGCAGAACCATGGGGGCAAATATGTCAAACAATCAGGAGGCCAGAACTTTCTGTGAGCACTGATTGGATGAATTAGCTGGCATATTTGCCTGTCAGATATTAAATTAAAGTAATATTTGTCATAGACCCATCACACCTCACTGGTGAGATAATGTTTTTTGATTTATTTGAATTGAGCATAAGGCCCACCTTACATGCTAGGATGTCTTAATTTTCTAAAAGATGTGATAAAGGACTTGGTAACTTTTTTATAGCTTCAAACAATTCCTCTCATTAATGACGTCAGGATCATCATCTCCAAAATCCATAAGGCCCAGTTTTAAATCTTCTTCACAACAGAGGTAGCATATTCATTACTAACATCCATTGTTCAGAGGTTCAGGAGTGTATCATATTGAAACGACAAACGTGTTACCACTTCTGTTCTGCCAATGTAATTGTTTCCACATTTACAAGCCTTTCAAAATGTATTGTTGATGTTGAACAGTTAAAGCAAGCAACTCACGCACTATTGGATCATTTTTCCTTAAAGATTAATTCTGTAACTTAAATTTGCTAAACCATTTGCTAAAAGCTTGACAGAGGACCATCCATTTTCCAGGGTTTCAGGAGTGTATCATATTGAAACTGCAAACTTGTTACCACCTTTGTTCTGCCAATGTCATTTTTTCCACATTTGCAAGCCTGTCAAGATGTGTTGTTGATGTTGAACAGTTAAAGGAAGCAACTCCCCCACCTATGGGTCATTTTTTCTTAAAGATTAAATCTGTAACTTAAACTTGATAAATCTTTTGCTAAAAGCTTGACAGAGGACCCTGCAGTTGGGTTTTTCCCACACAGTATTTTTGTATGTGACAATTAGGCCAGATCAATGCACTTCAGGTTCAACATGCACAACACATTCAGCATTGGCCACACTGTTACTTGGAGAACTATCAACCAAGCCAGCACACTGTCTCTCTCAAACCTTTGTCATTTGTAGGCTACATATATGTGACTTGGCTGTCCTAACATAACACATCTTTTTGTGCTCAGTCTTTGTGACTCTTGAGATTTCGGTGTTATGCCCATACATACAGGTTCAGGGTCAATTCAATATCTATTCCCCATTCCCTTAAGGATATATCCTTGATTTCGCTCAGGCTAAAAAAGGTTTTGATTAGCCCCTGTCCGCAGGCATGATGCCTGAGGCCAGGGGGCATCTCTCCATATGAAGATTTATTTTTTATACAAGGTCCGGATTCCTTGCTTGCTTCGTGTCAATAACCCAGTTATGTAAGCAAGAGGGTATCCTATGCTAGTTAACAATAATGGACCTTTTTCTTTAACTAATAATAGGATTCACTTTTTGATTTAAACAAATATTCAAATTGGTCATATATTTTCTGTGCCTAGTGTTGTCAACCCACATTTAAAATTGAGAGAAGCTGCTCCCAAGAATTCTACTCTGTCGGCAGTGTAGAATCTGGGGAAGATGTCAGGTCAGCAAGTTACATTTTTGACCATCTGTAGTCAGTGACTGGTTTCGGCTATCTGCACCATCATCCTCTCATTAATACAGGAGCTGGGTTGAACATCACATCTGAGGGATTGATTTGTTCTTAAATCATGTTCCTCCTGTTCCCAAAGATGGGGTGCAATATGAGCTGGTATAGTGCTACAGTCATTTTTGCCAGATACAGGTGTTTTCCCAAATTCATTTATGGTGAAAGGGAGGTGGAAAACACAAGTCCCTTCAGGCAATGGGGACAGAGGAGGGAGGCATTCTTGGGTGGATGCAAAACTAACACCAGAGTTCCACTTGCATTACAGGACTATGCACAGAGCAGAGCTCCACAATAGATCATTGCTTTCCATGATCATCCACAGTAACACAAACATGGATAATGGTGATACATAAAGTCAATCAGCAAAGCAATGCAGTGAGTTCTGTTAATCTTGGGAGCAAATACATGTGATAGCTGGAAGAAATATTCACAAGGATTGTTTTGTAAATGTTTGTTCGTTTGTTTGTTTGTTTATTTATTTGTTTGGTAATGCGCACCAAGCCCTTTGGTAGACGGCCGCAACAGAAACAAGAAATCTTAAAACTTAGTTACAGTGCAAAGGTAGCAATACATGGAGCAGTGATTGCAATAGGAACAAAATACAAGGTACAAGATACATTAAATACAAAGCAATGGTCTTGGTAAGTCAAGGAAGCATTATCGTGAGTATCAGTGTATGCACACATACATATACACATATGCATATGCAACTTTACATGTCTACGTTACTGTATATCCATGGTGCATACAAATATGACAGAACAGACAACCATGCGTGCACAGTTAACCAAACTACAATGTACTTTGGTGGAAACAAAGGGTCGTGTAGGGGCTGGAGAGGTAGAAGTGTAGTTCGTCAGTTAGGTGTCATTGGTGTGTAGCCAATTGAGTATTTTATGTCTGAATTTAGGGTAGGGTTGTTCCAGTCTGAAGTCAACTGGTAATTTGTTCCAACATTGTGCCGCTTTAACAGGGAAACTGGTTCCTCCTGCTGTCGAGCATTTGAACCTCGGAATTTCCAACATAAATGAGTTGGCAGATCTCGTAGGGCGGGTAGCTGTTCTCATAGTAATTTTATCCATTAGGTATGGAGGTGCTAGGTTATTCAGGCATTTGGAGGTGAAGGATGCTGTTTTGAGGAGAATTCTGTCCGTTATTTTCAGCCAGTTAACCTCTTTCCTGAATTCGGTATTATGCTCTCTGTAAGGGAAGTTCAATACTGCCCTCAGTGTGTTATTCTGCAGTCTTTGAATTTTGCCTGTAATATGTTTGTTGGCTACTGAGTACAAGGCATTACAGTAATCTAATCTTGACATAAGAGCATTGGCAAGTGTGGTGCAGCTCGCTCTCGAGAGGTATGGTCTGGAAGCTCTGATGAGTTTGCGAGTGTACGTTGTGGATGAGGCGAGGGAATTGACTTGCTTTTTGAGAGTGAGAGAGGAGTCCAAGTAGAATCTGAAAGTTTTAACTACAGACATCACCTTGATAGGGTTCTTATCAATGTTAAAGAATGTGTAGTTTGGGCTGAGTTTTTGGATATTGGCTTCAGAGCCTAAGATTAGTAACTCTGTTTTTTCGTCATTCAGGCAGAGGCCATGGGATGCCATTCAAGCCTGAATGAGGGTGTATATTTTGTTTACCAAGGCTGAGTCCGCCTCGAAGTTGCCAGAAAGGGGTATGAGGATCTGTATGTCATCTGCATAATTAGTGTAGGTTACACCCAGTCTATCCAACTTGTCAAACAGAGGCTTGGTGAAGATATTATACATAGTAGGGGAGACGCAGGAACCTCGTGGGACCCCGCAGGTTATTTTCATAGGGTCGGCAGAGGTTGATGTAGAGAAGACACTCATTGTCCGGTTAGCAAGAATGATTGGACCCAAGCTATAGCATCTTTGGTGAAGTTGGCGGCAGATTGGAGGTGGTTGCATAACACTACATGGTCCACCAAGTCGAACGCTGCCGACAAGTCCAGAAGAAGTAGCAAAGCTATTTGTCCATTATCCTTTAATTCTTCAATTTGTGTCTTAAGGTCTAGCAGTGTTGTTTCAGTGCCATGGAGAGGGCAGAAGCCCGATTGTCGTGAGCCAAGTAGGTGGTTGGCTTCCAGATAGTCCTAAATTTCTATGTAAGCAGCTGTATCTAAAATTTTAAGTAGAAATGGCACAGTGGTGATGGGTCTGTAATTGGTAGGGATAGTGGGGTCCAGAGTTTGTTTTTTAAGTAATGGTAGAACCCAAGATTCTTTAAGATTGGCCAGTACTGTATTAGTTTTAAATGAGGAGTTTATCAACTTGGAGATAAAAGGGGCTAGGTCTCTAGCTGCATCCTTTATTATCTATGCTGGGCACGTGTCATCTTTACAGTTAGAAGGTTTGAGGGAGAGTATTATTTTTCTTTTTCAGTTATGGAGATAGTCTTGAATCTAAAGGGTGTGGTTGTCCTAGTCACTGTGGGTTCACTAGTTTGTTGGTCAATTAGTGTTAGTGAGGCCTTTTTTTTTTTTAGAAATGTTGCATTGTAAGGCAAACCATTTTATTCAATAGAGCATTTTGTATGTTAGTACACCATGCTTTATCCCTTGGGGCATTGTCTACCGGTTGGATTGGGGATTCTAGTTCGCGGAGGATGGAGAATAATTCTTTAGTGTTGGATTTATCTTTCTCAATCCTGTCATTGAAGGTGTTCTTTTTGGCTTTGGTTATTTCTTTTTTGTACATTTTTTGCAAATTCCGTTATTTTTGTTGTTTTCAGAGGGCGAGTGGTGCCAAATAGACTGGAGCTTCCTTTTTTGTGATCTTGAGGATTTAAGTTGGGGGGTGAACCAGGCATTCAGGTGCGCTACTTGCCTAGCTTTGCACAGTTTGACAGGAGCAATCATGTCCAGTGCCTTAGTCATAGCATTGTTGAAGGTATTTACCAATGCGTCAGGGTTGTTATTTTCCATTCCAGAGATGGCAGGGAGGAGAAGAGGGATACGTTTTTCAGCAGTAATATCCTTCTTACTTCTGATAGCGAGTGGCGGTGCCATGTTATTAGGCTTGGGGCTGAGGAGGTCTAATGTGGCAGAGAAATGTATTAAGTGATGATCTGTCCAAGATTGTGGGACAATATCAGTGATGTTGATGTTGCAGTTTAGTTCGGATACCCAGTCAAGGGTCCTTCCTTTGATATGCGTTGGTGAGAGGACTTTTTGCATAAGACTGTGGTCATTTAGTAAGGCTGCAATAGATTCAGCATGTTTGTTGTCAGTATCATTAAAGCCTAGATTGAAATCTCCCAACAGTAGTGTTTGAGGGTGATCTTTGGTGTTGTTGGCTAGAAGACTAGTTAGGTCGTCTTCGAAGGTCCCCAGAAGCCCAGGGGGTCTATATATCAAGTGGATAGTTAGAGTACGGTTCTTGGAGAGAGCAATGTGGCGGTGGGTACTTCACAGGATGTGAAGGGAGCTAAGGTGTAAGTCTAATAGGGTGGGCTGTTTTGAAGATAATGGCTAGGCCACCACCTCTGGCATTATGCCGGTCCACTCTAATGATGTGGTAGTTGTCAGGTACTGCTAACATGAGAGTTGGTCCTGCAGCCTCATGTAGCCAAGTCTCAGTTATGGCCAGTAAATAGAGATTGTCATTGTTTAATATGTCTGCAATTTCAGTAGCATGGGCTACCACTGATCTAGAGTTTATGAGGGACCCTGTTAGCATTAGGGTACTGTCAGGGTTGTCAGTTAGCGAGATTTTGTGAGAAAGGGTATCTCGGGAAGTGTGATTTTTGGGGGGAGTTTGGTCAGTGGTATTGGTAGTTTGCGTTAGTGTGGAAGAGGGGTTCTTAGACCGGGTAAAAATGTGATTATTGGCGTTGTTAGGGAAGTTTCTGTAAGGTTCATAGATAGGAGACAATCTAGACCTAAGTCTCAGGTTTCTATCCTTAGGAGGGTTTGTTATGATGGCAGTGGCCATAATGGTTATGATGGCACAGGTAAGTAGTGCCTTCTGGGCTAGTTTAGTCAAGTAGGCCGAGGTCATTGTCAAACTATGCGTAGGTCATACTAACATCTAAGTGTTAATCCAGTGTAGATGAAGGGCGGGCGGGACTTCTGTGCTATACCTAGCAGATGCTAGTTGTAGTTAGATTTCAACTAGGCTAGTCAATGCAAACGCACAGAGGCTAAATGCAATTATAGGCGCAGGGCACATCTATGCTAATTAATGCAAAACACACATAGGCTAAATGCAATTGTAGGCGCACGGCACATCTATGCTAATTAATGCAAAACACACATAGGCTAAATGCAATTGTAGGCGCAGGGCACATCTAGGCTTGTCAATGCAAAACACACCTGGCTAAATGCAATTGTAGGCGCAGGGCACATCTATGCTAATTAATGCAAAACACACATAGGCTAAATGCAATTGTAGGCGCAGGGCACATCTAGGCTTGTCAATGCAAAACACACCTGGCTAAATGCAATTGTAGGCGCAGGGCACATCTATGCTAATGAATGCAAAACACACATAGGCTAAATGCAATTGTAGGCGCAGGGCACATCTAGGCTTGTCAATGCAAAACACACCTGGCTAAATGCAATTGTAGGTGCAGGGCACATCTAGGCTTGTCAATGCAAAACACAACTGGCTAAATGCAATTGTAGGCGCAGGGCACATCTATGCTAATTAATGCAAAACACACATAGGCTAAATGCAATTGTAGGCGCAGGGCACATCTAGGCTAGTCAATGCAAAACACACATAGGCTAAATGCAATTGTAGGCACAGGGCACATCTAGGCTAGTCAATGCAAAACGCACAGAGGCTAAATGCAATTGTAGGTGCAGGGCACATCTAGGCTAGTCAATGTAGCCTAGTAACAGTAATAGATTAAGATGCATGTAATTATTTAAAACAATGGGGGTACGTCTAAGTATGGCAGGCACAATGACGGCTATGAGTGCATGTGACTGGTAAAGCAGTGATGGTTCAGCTAAATGCTATAGCCCCCTGTGAGGGCTAATCATGCAACAATAGTAGGGGCTGTTGTTACTTTCATCAGTGTAAGGTCAGTAGTTAACAGTTGATGCAGGCAGGATGAGGACGCCAGTGTTTTCCGTTGGGGGTGTTGAAAAGAAGTTGAGCAGCCACGAAGCACACTTTAGGCTGAAACACTTTACGGGCAGCACCTACGAATGTTAGTAGCAGTAAGGCCAAATCACGTAGTGCAGGCATTAAGGTGATAATAAGGCTAGCTTCGTAGTGCTATGGGTGATTACTGGCTACATGGCACTGTGAGTGACTGTGAGGCCAGAAGGGTTGGCGTGACACTAGAGCAGGCAGTCTCTGTTAGTAAAACGCTTACCAGGCTCTGGGTAGACTTGTAGATGAGCAGTTCGAGGAGCAATGGTGCGAGGAGTAGAGTTTCTGGCCTCTGCATCGGTCAGCTCTGGACAGGCTCCCGACAGGTGCCTTTGTTGAGTGCCTTTGTTGGGGGAGCCGGCTACTGCTTGCCGGCGTCTGGTTGGTGGATAAGTCGTGCTCTGGACCAATCAGGCGTCAGTGGGCGGGAGGCAGCCAGACTTCAATGAGCAGGAAGAAGCTTTCAATTTACAGGGCGGCCCTATTCTCCTGTGGTGTTTCTCGTGGGGCCCAATGGAGGAAATATACACGAAAGGGCAAAATGCAATTACAGCAGCCTTGGCAAGGGCTGCGCGGCGATTCAGGACGATCAGCTGTTATTATGGGAGGCTGAGGCCTTAGAACGGGTTCCACCGCGTTTAAAGAAGGAATCAGCTGTTTTCAGCTGCCGAAGCTCGCAGGGCCCACAGGCTTAACTGGGCATGCACAACTGTATACACAACTACATTCAGATGTGTGTGTCTCTTGGGGTGGAGACTTTTCTGGAATATGTAGGAGACACTGGTGATGTATTGTTTCAGTTTAATTCAATTATAGGAAATAATATTTGTTAGTGAGTATCATCATTGCATTATTATACATTTACAATAAGCTTACGAATGTGATATGATCTGTAAAGAGTGTTCTATATGTCAGACAAGCTCGATTTTTGAAAGATTCAATAAAACGAACACTTTATAATTGGTTATTTATTACGCTCTTAATAACCAGAGGCTTTTAAGCGTGGACCATAGAATAGAATCTGTGTTGCTCCGCATTGTCTTGCTTCCAAGTCAAGCGCATTGCCCCTGAGATATCCTCCCAAGCTTTTTGTACTCACAAGGTCTGGAGTCAGAGAATAGTTATGTTATGTTATTTGAAACTTTTAAGCGCACAGTCACCAGGGTATGTTGGTGCTAATAGAAAGAGAGAGAGGAGAGAGAGAACTACCATCTATCTGTCACCGCTTGTTAGAATAAAAGTGTCTTTAAGGACTTTCTAAAGGTCAAAAGATTTGATAAGGCCTTGACTGATTGCGGGAGGTCGTTCCACATCTGGGCAGCAGCCACTGAAAAAGCTCGACCTCTGATACGCTCACGGCAGTAGGGAAGCACTACCAGCAGGCCTGCCGATTCCGAACGCAATGAGCTGGAGGGACTTAAGGTATTTTGCCCTCAATCTATGGAGCGCCCGATGCACAATACAGAGTGTCTTGAACGCAATTCTCCGGCTCACATGCAACCAGTGCAAAACACGCAACACTGGGGAAATATGAGCTCCAAACAGTGACCCAGTAGCTACCAGGGCAGCCAGATTTTGTAACCATTGGATAAGTCCTATAGGCTGCGCAAGATATAACGAATTGCAAAAATTCATCCGGCTGAGCAACAATCCCAACAACAACCGGTGGGTGAAGGGAAGTCGGCAAAAGCGGAAGAACCCTCTTCAGTGTCTTAAGATGGAAGTCACCCACTTTGCATATGGCAGAGGCTTGGTCACTCATGGGCAGAGAAGCCAAGAGGGTCACACCGAGATTCTTCACCTTCCTCACTGGGACGGGGAGAGAACCCAAGAAAGAAGGCCAGAAAGAAGATACCCACAGTGACGGATCAGGGGGAGCGCCTACCACCAACAGTTCTCTCTTGTGCCCATTCAACCTCCACCAATTTCGACCCATCCACTCACCTGCGGCCAGGCACTGATGGAGGTGCGCCGACACCTCAGCAGGATCCAGATCAAGGTGGATCAAAAACTGGGTGTTGTCAGCATAAGAATAGCACCTGATGCAGAAGGAACAGATGGGGCAGATTAGGGGCCAGGTGTATATGTTGAAGAGGGGGGGCGACAAGGCAGAACCCTGCGGGACACCACAGGTGAGGTGGTAGGAGCAAGAAAGGAAAGTGAATAGAGAAATCACCTGGGTGTGATCAGCCAGGAATTACGAGAACCAGACTAGGACCTGGCCAGTTATCCCGATCTGAGACAGACGGGACAGCAGGGTGGGGTGGTCAACTGTGTCAAAGGCTGCTGATATATGTAAAAGGATCAGGGCTCCTACCCCACCCGCATCAACCAGCCTGTCTATGTCATCCTGAACTGACACCAATACAATTTCCGTACCCCACCCAGGCCTAAAACCTGATTGGGCAGGCTCAAGCAGTGTAGAGGATTCCAAAAAAAAGAATGGCGAGGAATACCAAAGACTCCAACAGCTTTATAGAAAAAGGAAGGAGAACGATGGGACAAAAGTTAGACAGTAGGGAAGGATCTAGTGAAGGTTGTTTTAAAAGGGGAATCACAGCGGCAATCTTAAGTTCTGCCGGAATGACCCCCGTCTGACAAGATGTATTTACCGCCACAGTCAGTTCCATAAGTGTGCCAGCAGAGACTTCTTTCATGCCCACCAGCGGTACCACATCTGAGGGGGACCAGATTTGATGCACTGTATGTCCCCCATAACCATTTCCTCGTTGAAAGGTGGAAAAGTGTCCCGCTCTCTCACTTCGATAAGGCCCCCTATCACCGATGGTCCTCCTTCCGCCACAGGAGTTAGGGAGGACGCTTGAGAATATCCTCAATCTTACCTATAAAAAACTGAGCCAGAGAATTGCAGCGATCCTGAGAAGGGCTATTCGCAGGAGTAATTTTCTCAGAAGAGAACAAAGATCTAACCACTGAGAAAAGTGCCATAGGCTGACACAAGTCCGTCTCCACTTTCTGAGCAAAATAAGATTTTTTTCGCTTCCAGAACAGCAGAGAAGTAGGCCACTGAACACGCTTTGTATTGTGCTCTGAGATTGGAATCATAGGCAATGCGCCACTTATGCTGCATCTGTCTGAGATTAAGACGAACAGCTTTAAGCATATTGTTGAACCAAGGCTGAGTAGGGAGCATGCGAGGTTGAATAAGCTGCTGAGGAACCAATGTGTCAACAGCTTCCTGCAAAGAACAGGTTAAGGTGGAGAAGGAAACATCAGAACCTACCTGACAATTGGTTTTAACCAGTGTGACAAAACCCTGCAGATCTGCAGAGCATCAGCCCCGCTGCCACCTAGGCAGTGGGCGAGTTTTTGGCTGAACCCAGTTCTTTTTGAGCATACAGGTGACCAAAAAGTTGTCAGACCAAAGTATCTGTTCTGTAAATGGAGCGACCATCAAGTTAAAATTAGCCAGCACTAAATCCAATGTGTTACCCAGTTTATGCGTGGGTCCTGTGACCAATTGCTGGATGTTAAGATCAGTTAAGCTGGAAAAAAAACTGTTAAAGTACAGGAGTAAGGCTATAAGGCTATAAAATACATTTTCTGAATTGGTCAACCACTGAGTCACATCATACATCATACATAACTGTTACATCTGAACTGGTCCCACTGAGCCCATTTTACTTTCTGGCCATCACGTGATCTAAATATACAGCGACCTAACAGACAGTAAAATATCACTGAATGCCTGCTTTTGAATTATCATCTTAGACTGGCACTTTCACTTTGAGAGTGTTTCGTTGGCTCTACTGGCCATGTTTATTAGCACTCTGGGCCTGACCTAGTTGTATTAGGACTGCCTGACTTTTGGGCCGATTGCGCACCTATACAGGCGTGCATACTTGATACACCTCGGCAAGCCTTTTTACACGGGAATGAAACGCTCCAGCCCGATTCCGCCTGACTGGGTCCTGCTATGGTTGCCTGACGTCCGGGCCGAGTGCACGCACAACCAGACGCGCCCACGTGACACGCTTGTGCATGTCACGTGACACGGAAACAAAACCTCTTAAAACGGCGAGCGTGACACGGTTGCGGTTGCGCTCGCATTTGGCATATTTTTTTTAACACATCACATGCCTAGGAAGGTGCATGCAAGTAAGTACAAGGGATAGATTGGGTTTGCTATAATTTTTCAACAGCAGTAATGGGATCGTTTTTTATTGAGTGTAGAATACTCGCCCCTGCACATGAATGAACTACTTTCTGCCCCCTACTCTGTGTTTTCTCCATACCTGCCTAAACCTGCTAGAAGTACTGACCCACCAGTGTTATCAAGTATAGTTTGCTGTGAACAGCAGTACCAGTGCAATTGAGTGCCCCTAATACTTCTACACTTCTGCATTCACCTACAGATCAGAAGCATGGGG
The DNA here is from genome assembly GCF_040938575.1 of Ambystoma mexicanum. Taxonomy (NCBI): domain Eukaryota; kingdom Metazoa; phylum Chordata; class Amphibia; order Caudata; family Ambystomatidae; genus Ambystoma; species Ambystoma mexicanum. The sequence goes on along the minus strand of NC_090935.1, from coordinate 1,075,758,094 downwards.
ACTGGGCAGTGAAGTTGTGCCTCTGCTTGAGGTATACCCTATTTTTGGACTCTAAGGGAAGCAAACACAGGGTGAGTGTATTTTTGTAATTTGCAAATTGTTAATGGAATGATTCCCACGTTCCAATGACCATTGAACTAATACCTAACATGTAGAATGCTGTGTCCTCAAAATTTGGTGCACTTGCCATGCATGCAACATAATGAGGGCATTGAAGGCTACACATTACGATTGAACTATGAAGTGGTGTATCCACAGTCTTGATTGTATAGATGAATGACACGCAGTTATGTGTCTACTAATAATCCAGTGCATGGAATTTAGCAGCCGCATAGTGACTGTGGTTTACTTTGTTTTGATCCCACAGGCTCTCTCCCAGACTGTTCCAGTCCTATGACACCTACGGGAAAGTAAAGGGGAAGTCCTGCACTTATATCCCTGATCCTTCAGGTGTAGTGTACTTATATCCAACGTTGGATCACTAGAATGGGATGACACTCTTTTAATACATATTCAAATTTTATTCAATAAATTCATCACACGAAAAAATCATCTAAATACCATAAACAAATTGATAAAAAGCACAATTTCATACCAACAATCATAGCCACATACAAAACTCATTCAGACATTCACAAAAGAAGAACATCCAAGGTGTTTCATGCATCAATAGGTATTGGACATATAGTATTTCCCCTCATTTAATACATTAAACAATGACCCAGTCCCTAATATTAGGTGTCATGGTATATCCGATGCCGAATTAAGGTCAGATATCTTTCACAGAAAAGTGTCGAGACGTGTTTCAGATCAGAGACCTTCTTCAGGACGTAGGGCAAAGAAAACTTTGCCCTGTTCTTAACAAGTATGGTCCCGTAACCAATGTAAAAACAATAATAAAAACAAAGTGTCATCCCTATTTCTTCAAAAAAGTGACTAATAATGTCACAATGTGTACCAAATCTCTTTACACACCAGTTCCTACTCACCCCCAGGTTCTAAGTCGAGGGTAGGTGAACGGGATAATGGACATTAATCCTCAACTGGAAACAGTGTAAGTACTGTGCCTGTGGAACCAACATAAACACACATTTCAGTGTCCATGCCAATATTAGTATCACTGCAAGTAATACCATGAAATTTAAAAACAATGAAAAACACTTACAGGCACCCATGGTGCAGCTTGAGAATCTTCACCGAGAAACACTGAGAAACACGTGTCAACGCTTTTCTGTGAAAGATATCTGACCTTAATTCGGCATCGGATATACCACAACACCTAATATTAGGGACTGGGTCATTGTTTAATGTATTAAATGAAGGTAAATACTATATTTCCAATACCTATTGATGCATGAAACACCTTGGGTGTTCTTATTGTGTTAATGTCTGAATGAGTTTTGTATGTGGCTATGATTGTTGGTATGAAATTGTGCTTTTTATCAATTTTTTATGGTATTTAGATGATTTTTTCGTGTGATGAATTTATTGAACAAAATTTGAATATGTATTAAAAGAGTGTCATCCCATTTTACTGATCCAACCTTGGATATAAGTACTATGACACCTACGGCAAGGTGGTAAAGTACCATTCCATCTACCGTATATTTTTTTTTCTCATAAACTGGTTTCTGAATTATGAACCATACCAGCTTTGAGGAATCTTAGACTGTCCTGATAAATGTGGCTTTATCAAAGTTATGCCACTGAAACCGGTCGACGGCGTTTGCTACACTGAAAAAGGCATCAATTAGCCTATTGTTGAGAGTTTGAGCAAACATTTTTACATTGTCCTACTTCCCTTTAGTGAACACCAGCTCTAGAAGGGAAGTGGCAACTGTATTGTCTTTGTGTCTTAGGATAAGGAAAGTTTCCTTTTTCCTTGTATTTGTGTCGTTTTAACCCTAGCAATCCAGGGTCAGTGTGACAATCTATGGGTCATTAAAGGATTTGTTACCCCATTAGATACCCCACGAGTATTCAAAAAGGAAAAAAAATCTTCTTTACCTTCCATGGTGCACTTTTCTTTTTACTTTATTCTCTTCCAATTCATACACACTTGGAAGAGAGTGGTATAGGATTTACAAGGCAGAATGAGTTACATACTATACATAGAGGTTGGTAATTTTAATCTTATTCTATCACTATCAGACAGGCATTGTAACACCGCAACCTAGTTGTGAGTGCACATTAGGCAGGGATAGTGTTTTTTTTTTTGCTCTATCCTACTGTCTTCTGCCACAGCCTTGACCTGACTCCAGCTAGACATAAGCTTAAATCGCTGTCCTTACCACTAGTTCTGGCTTTGCCAACTGGACCAATCCTAGGTTTCACTTGGCTGCTAATAGCTCATAACACAGATGTGTTTTGCCTACTTATTGTGTGAACATAACTTACTAAGGGCAATACCCTGTAAATCTTGTATAATTCGCCCTCCTGTTTAGTAACACCCACTGAGTCAGCCTGTTATTGTACTGCGTATGCTTAAGATCCTCAACATCTGATAATGGCTTCTCTAAGTGGTGCAAACCTTTTATCACAGTCACCAATTGCATGCTCATGATACAAAGTGACTGTCAGATCTCATTTATATCAGAGTAGGTTGCCTCCAAACTCATTTAACCTGTGCAATATTTTTTGTGAAATAGATTATTCCTAATTAGTAGTTTATTGGGTTGCACAGGGATTAGGAATTGTAAATTCTGATCCAGTAGTGCTTATGAAACTGTGCCCTCTTAGATCTGGTAGTATTTCTAGGATAACGCCTTTCTTTACTATACCATCAGTAACATCCATGGCATCCAAGTCAGTGATTGAAGGTTTCTTGTATATTACTGCCCCCTACCCCCAATGAGACAGAAGCATTTTCATGAATCCTACCAACCTCCCAAATGATCACTCTTGTAGTCTTGGTGTTTTTTGTTGAAGATAGGTAGGGTTGTGAAATATATTTGTAGCCTTAAAAGCCTATGCACACTGTACCATCGTACTAAGGCTTTAGAGGAGTTCCTGCTTACTCAATTTCCCACAATGCAAGCACATTCAGCTTAAATTACATCGCAGATTCATATGCCCACCCTCTGCAATAGAAACAGAGATGTTTTGGGATTAGGGTAATGAGGTAGATCAATGTTTTTGCTGAACTCTTTGTATATAAAATGGAATGATTCTATTTCTATGTGGGTCTCCTTACAATTTACAAATGGTGATTAGCATGTTTGGTTTGAATTCACAGTCAAGTTAATTTAGACTATGTTTTCTGGGAAACTATATCCTATGAATGGAGCCCTTCCCAGTTATCAACATATATAATTGCACTGAAAGATAATGAATTGTTTATGTAACAATTTAATTTTAATTCTGTTTATTGTTTTTTTTTTATCAATGACAGATAAAAGTTTGCTTGTTTAAAACACACTAGGAAATAGAAAAATAAATGAACCTTAATGTTTATGAGAGTGTTATTTGGGGTACAGTATAACGAAATAAATCTATTACATGCATGTTTACTATTTTATAGGCTCATATGGAATAGAGAAATATCACAGATATAATATCGCCCGCAACAGCAATTCCACCCCAGAATAAATCAAGGACAGGTAACTCCCTCCACCTCAAAAGGACACAGGGAATATATCATAAAACGGTCCCCTTGTCGATTGTAAAGAGGCATACGTGTAATATCATCTGATTTGTTACAATAATTTTCAGGTATTTGACCAATGATGGGTTTTGTAAAGTCCATGAAAACATGTTTACAATTGACTGCCATTCCAATAGAGCTGCGTTGACAAGATGACACTTTGGGGATCATTATTGTCAACCAATATTCAAATAGTACAATTTTTGTAATCTTCAAATGTAGTTGTATGTAGAGAAAGTCATTGTTGCTGAAGAGTATTCATTAAACAAATAAACAAGGTTGTTTTCTTTCAGATCTTTCTCGGAAAATTATTTTGTTGGTTCAGCTTCATAGGTCATCAAATTAGAAGTTCAAAATTATTTCTTGTAATCTTTGAAATCTATTAGGTTCCTTCAGTTTCTCGAAAAGACCTTGCTGTTCAATATATTCAAATCAATTGTTAAATTAAATGAAATGTAATTGCTAACCAATTTAGTATGTCATTACCAATATAAAAATCCAAAACAACTTGTTCTACAGCCCAGAAATGCTGATGTATTGTTTTGGGTATGATTGTAATCTTCAAAATACATCAGGGTTTATGAGTCTATTTCAAAAGATTAAGTTTCAGGCCAGCCTTTGGCTTCTATCCCAGCTATTTTATCAAGAGCCTTCTGAACTTCCTTCGGGAGCCCTCTTTTGATTATGAAATAGAACAGGGAGGTGGATGGATCCCAAGCCGTGCCCGTCTCCGCCCTCCACATCTCCTGTACCTGAAGAATGAAGGCCATTGCATCATCCTCCTCTCCCATGGTGCACTGCATTACAGACTGTAAATCTGGTGTATCTGGAAAAGTGTCTCTTAGTGCATCCCATACTCTTACTGTGTTAAAAGATGCCCCATCATGGCGGTCACAGTCAAGTGTTAATCCAGGAAGCCTGCCTCCTCCCACACCCTGTTGGCTTGATCACCTACTGCGGACACTAATAAACTTTTGACATCACCTACCACAAAGGTAACCCCGGCAGTATTCTTCTCAAACGCATATATCCACTTACTTGGCCCTCCCAAGAGCGGGGATAGTAATTTTAGTACATGTGCTTTATCCATATGGGCCCAAGGTATATAATTGGGTCTTCTTCCCCCTCTGTGTATCAATGGTAATTGTAATTTCTTTCTTGTTGCCTTCCCTGTACTTGCCTTCACTCCCTTTTTTCTCAATACTGCCATTCGTCCCATCCTGTTCCTTAACCTTCCATTCCATTCTTCTTCCATCACCCTCCCCAAGGGGGACTGTTCCATTCCTGCCGCCACCCCTACTGTTGCACATCCTAGCCTTTTCTCTTCTTCCTCCTGCTCTTGCAAGTCGCAGCAATATTCGTCCTCTCTAACGGATGCCATGTCCCCTCTTTCTACGCCTCCCTCACTGACTGCTTGATCTATTTCTATTATTCTCTTTGGTACAACATTAATTTGGAACAATATTTCTCCCTTCTTCCAGCCCTCCTCCGTTGACCTATCAATTGGTTGTGACATCTGCGTTTGTTCTGCTCTGGAGGTACCGGAGCCTCCTTGTTCGCATACATCACTTAGTCGTAATAGTTCTGTCCGGGCCATTGTTAATCGTGAGTCTAAATCTTGCGTGAACTTTTCGATATCTATTGCTGGGGTACTCACTTGTCCATTTGCTCTCGGACACTCGTACTGGGGTGGGGCTGAAGATTGGGGTGTTGAAGGGGACATGGGTTTTGACACATACACTGGATCACTATACCCTTCTGCAGGTACTGGCTTTGGCAGAAAGGGATATAGTCGTGTGACCTCTATCTTACCCTCCTTCTCTTCCCCCTCTTTTCTGCTACTATTTGCTGCCAGGGGAGATGTGCTCTGTTCCGTTACCTTACTTGGGGGCACTTTCTTGAAGAGTCTCCATAAGTATAATATTTCTCGCCAATTTTGCAACTGTTTGCCTTTGTACTACACAAACTAGCAAGGGGCAACCATATCGAAGACATTTTTATCGAACAACCCTCCTTTGGCCAATACCTGGGGTAAACCTTCCACTTTCAACTCTGTGATCCACTGATTGTGATACTTTGCGATCCGATCAGCATATCCTGGCAAGCTCTGACAAATGTGTGACAATAGTGTACTACTTTTTGTCAAGGCTTATCCACGTACATTATACACAACAAACATAACAAGAAAATTACACAACATTAGCCATTTAAACATATCACATGTAACACTTAACATAAACCCTGCCTACCTGTCCTCTTTACCCTTACAATTTTATTTTTCCTCGATATGCCAACACGTTCCCTATCTTATTCCTTTACACGCTACCCCCGTACTATAGAGAAAAAGAAAAAGATGAAGCATTTCTAAATACTATTCTGAGCCTTCCCCTTGTATAAGACTCCTACTTTTTCCATTTATTTTTCTCGTTAAACCCAGCACTAGTTGAGATAGCACTATGCGGCACTGCCTACCCCCCCTTGTGGAGCTAGGTTCCCGGATCCCTTTTTACCTTGTAATCTCCTTAACTGTCCCAATGGCCATATGCAGAAAGAAAAAAGAATAAATTAAGCCCACAAATTCTCCCGCTATTATATGACCTTTTCTCCCCTCTAGCATCCCTTCACTTTATCTAGCTCCCTAAACTACTTTTCCATTCCTCCCCAGTTTCTTTTCTAACGTTGCTCGCTCTTGATACTTACGTGTCCGTCTTGATCCGAGACCTTCTGGGCCCAGTCTGTCAAGGCGCTGCCCCTCACTCAATGGCAACATCCACGCCGGCGAGCGGTATGGTGGGTTTTTGCAAAGCCGGGACCCATACCCTGTTGCCCTACTGCATGCGCATGTTTAGATGTACCGGTTGCCATAGGCGGGCAGCTCTTTTGAGGGGGCGCGCCCTGTGTCTCCGCTGTGGTCGGGGACATCTCCTGCCAGAATTAATGGAAAGAACGCTATCGTGTCAGGGTCACCAAATGAAAGTATGAGTCCCCAAACATGCAATTAAAACTCCCCACTGGAGTCAATAATGGACACACCCCAGGAGGGAATGAGACCGAGACCAGGTGCGGGTGAAAGTAAAAAGTATGGTTTATCTAAAACCAAAATAGGGCAAGCAGAGAACTCTGCAAACTACGACAGCGCTCTGCCCAAACATCAGAAAATGTACATTATATTACAAAATCATGTCATTTATGATGTGTGCTATAGGGGATACATAGAAATGTGGTAATTGGACAAAGGGGACAGGACTGTATCGGTGCTGTATGGGTGGTGCTAAAGGATTGGCTGGCATAGAACTGGTTACTTCGTGGAGCACGTGGGTCCGCTGGGCTCGTCTGGGTGAGGTGCAGGGTCAGGCGATGTCCAAATCGTGAAGATATAGACTATCTGACATTTGCCCTTGTGGCCACACATACCTTGAACATTATTCACACGTTTTGACATATGAGAATTATATTAGTAAACGTTTGACCTAGACGATAAAAGGAGACTACATGGGTCCAGGTACCTTATCTATTCACAATATTTCATTGACACAGTCATCAAACATTCCCTTAGATCCCATGAGAGAATGGTTTATTGTGTGTTAGTGTGAAGAGAATGGGCCTCATTACGACCCTGGTTCTAAGTGTTTAACGGCGCCGTAAAAAACTGCGGCGCCGTTAAACACTTAGCGCCGTACTACGAGGTCCCTTTGCGGGACCCGACCTGAACGGCTGGTCTAGACCAGCCGTTAAAGTAGGGATCCGCAAAGGGACCTTGGTGCTAAGTACGGTACCGCAATTTGTGGTACCGTACTTAGCGCTTTCCCCATTCCCATAGAGCCCTATGGGGCGAAAATGGGAATGGGGAAGGGCCATGGTTCAATGGGGAATTACCGCCCCGCCAACCTGGGAATAGGGTGGTAATTCCCCATTGAACCATGGCCGACCCGTTACAACACCGGCACCAACCATGGTGCTAATAGCGCCATGGTTTAGCGCCAGTGTTGTAATGAGGGCCAATATATTGCCACACATAGGATTAGTAGTCTGGGGTGAGTTGGGGTGGCACACAGATGGGGGTATGTAACCGTCATCTCAAAAGGTGGTGGGGTGAAGGGGCTTATAGCCTATATTTCTTTAAACAGAGTCTTTGGGTCTGACACAGATTTGTAGAAATATTGTGTGTCAGCGGGCAGGGAGGTGGACACTCGGTGCAGGTTCAGCAGAAGGGGGAGAGGTTACATTCATTGCATTAGGGCCTCAGTAAGACAAGGGCCTTTGGCCATCATACCATCATAGGGAGAGAATGGTGGGGGCTGAGCACGCATTGTTGTGCGCGGCGCTGCTAAAGATGGGATAGAAGGCCATGTGGCCTATTGAGTTTGGCCCAGTTTGTTTTGTTGTGTTTTATGTAAACCATTGGGATAAGGTAAAACATGTTTTTGCCACTTTATTTACAAGTACTAAGCAGACTCTGATTACATTGTGGGCTATGCCTTCATGTTTACCGTGGTCATCGTGCTGCAGGATGGCTCTGTTTACATTAGCCTCATGGCCTCGCCACTTATATTGTACACATGAGGATAATACATTTCCGAGTGTACATAGTGTTGACAAACCAGTGAGCATGCGGACCATACATTTTGCATCATAATAAACGAGTCACCTAGCATGTCATACATTTGCGAGGAACTTTGGTAGAGAACGATGTGTAGTCATCATTATAGGACACCGGCATATGGATCATAAATTCATGTTCATTGCAATTAATTTAGACATGTTAATAAATGATTGTTCTGTTATATCTCATAGACTCAGCCCCCTTATACACAAACAAAGGAGGGGATTTATAGCTCTCACAGAGGGGATTAGCATTGTGGGTGAAACAGGGTAGCACACAGTTGTGGGGTCTGTATCTGCTACATCACAAGAGGTGTGAGGTTGGGGGGTTATCCACAGTATATATCTTATGGGTAGGGTCTGTAAGTGAGGAGACATGATTGTAGAGATTCATTGTTTTTTCCCAGGCCAAGCTCTTGCCAGGTCATTTACAGGTCAGTGATGGAAGGAGGAAGGCGAGAGACACAGTGTTTAACTTGTAGCTGTTCGTGTCCTGTCTCCCATGAGAACAGGACTACTGCAGGGACACAGAGGGGAGGAGGTAGAGGTGGGGGAAATAGCTGGCTAACTGTGTGCAGTGTCAGGGGAGAGCTGCAGGCCTGAAGGCTGGCTTTGCTATGAGGCCTGCTTTTGCATATACAAAATGGAGTCAGGGTTTAGTATAAAATGGAGTCAGTAATCAGCCCTATGGCGGAACATTGCATCTGTATGTGTCGTTCCATGGGTGTCCGGTACCTCTGGCCACAGGCACATAGGCAGCTGCGGGATGAGCATTGTGTGCACGTTGGTAGAAATGAAGAGGAGGGGGCCTAAAAGACCTTTCCTCCCATACAGGTGCCAGGAAGAGTGAAAAAAGGTCAGTTGTGTTTTTCTGAGGAAGTAAAAGTAGTAAAAGATGTGGGATCCACTGTCTTAGCTAAAGGGGGGGTGTGGACTAAGGAGAGGATGGCAGTATTCAGAGATGTTTGTCGAGAGAGGAATGAAGTTCATGATTATGATGGATGGTGAATGGTATCATGATGGAATTGAAGGAAGGGGGTCTTAGTAATGCCAAGCATGTAATAGAATGTTGCTGGAACCAGAAGGTGGAAGAGGATGATGAGTGAGAGTGGAGAGCGGTTGAAGAGGTTTGAGGATGGGATTCGGTTGTTGCTTTTCATATAGATAAATTGGAACTAATAAAGAAGAAGATTCAATTTAGGATTTCGTATGCAGCTCTCATTCTTACCACGGCTTTGCGTAAACATACAATGTAAATAAAATGATAGCGGTGAGGGCATAGAGTACTGTGACCAACCCATCTGCGCTATCCCATCTGTGAGGCACTTGCCCAATTAATTGCCAAGCAGCAGCCCAAACATTTGCTACCAAATCCATTGCTGCGAGAAAGGAAGCTCTAACTCAGAGCTCCTGCCACCACTAGGGTTGAGCCAAATTGTGAAAATGTGTCCCACTGGTTGAGGAAGCAAACTCTGAAAGATTTAGATGTGTTTTGCTGAAATCTGCCATTCCGCCACCCCTGCAGGTCGAAAAGTGTGCCGCAAAGTTTCCTGTGCCGCTGCACGAACCTAGCACAAATCAAAAAGAGAGGCACATATTTTGTGTGCCACTGTGTGAACCTTGTATGAATCAAAAAGAGTACACAAAGTGTCTTGTACCACTGCACGAACCTAGTACAAATCGAAAGGAGCAGTACAAAGTTTCTCATTCCACTGCGTGAATCTAGTATGAATCGAAGAAACCATGCAGTTTCGGTGCTGTTGCGCAAACCTAGCACGTTTTGAAAAAGTTTCTCATGCAGCTGTTCGAACTTACCAGAAATTGAACAGAAAAGCTGTGCAAACTTACTTGTGCCGTTGCACGAAACTAGCACAGATCGTGGAAAAGCATGCAAAGTTTCTCATGCCGCTGCACCAAACTACCACGGATTGAAAAAGAGCCACCCGAAGTTTCGTGTGCCACTGCAAGAAATACAAATCGAAAATTGTCCTGCACAATGTTTCCCAGTATGCTGCATTAATCGGACATGAATGCACAAAACTAGCATGGATTGAATAAAAAAGACCAATGCAAAGTTTTGCGTTGCATGACGTGAAAATAATATTGGAACAGCACACCATGCAGCATGTGAAATCGCATTAAACCGTGCAGAATTTTGGTGGCAGTGGAAAAGTAACACTGATTTCGGGCATCAGGAGGAAGCGGAATCCAGTGCGGATTCTGCACTATTTGCTTTGCCATAGAAAATGTTGCTCTCCCTTAGCCAGCACCATCACAGAGCTTCAGGCATCTGAATGGAAATTTGCTTGAATGGGTGGCTCTCCTTCCACCTTCACTGCCTCTGTGGCTATCCTATGAAGGTTGCTTGGTCTCCATTCAATGGGAAGGAGCCACCCATTGGTGAAATGAGAAAAAGCAACACAAAAGGTTGTGTACACTGCGCATCATCAATACATTGGGGACAAAGCCTTGCAGAAAGAGGTGCTTGATGTGGCTTTTTCAGCTGCTAAAAAGAGCAAGATACTTACTGCATGCAATAACATTAATACGATTTGGTGGTGTTTTCAGAGTTAAAACTGTGAAACCCATAATCAGGACCAAAGCCTTTTATCAAGGGAATTCTGCATAGCATCTGGGCAAACGCTGAAGCTGTGAGTAGGTAGAAATCACCCAGTGTCCGGGGGCATTCGCCCCCCTTCCCTCTTCAAGGAGTTTCATAAAATCCTTCTGAAGTATATCAAAGGGGTATCTGTATATTTTATGCCATGTTTCTCACAGATCCATCGAATGGTGCAAAAGTTATAATCATCTCAAAACTGCAATATCCAATGGAAACACCAACTTAACCACAACTACGGAGTCACAATTCTGTGTTTTATGATAGAGTCAAGGTCAAAATGCTTTCCTTCTAATGTAACCTTTGTTCGTTAAGTTCACCATATTTCACAGGCCAATGATCGGGCAAAATCATACACTCATTTCAAACTTGGCAAAGTTTCATCAACATTGTCATGCCAAAGAAATTCCCCAAAAACTGGTGTTTGCATGCAGCTTTCAATAAATGATGACAGTTGAACTGTTTATCTCACTTGAATGTCGACGGAAGCCTAAACTGTAGGCTGAAGTAGGTGCATGGCACAGAAATATAAAACATCACTTTAGCCAAGCTTGAAATATTCACTTTTTAAGGACTCAAAAATGTATTGTTATTTCTAAATATGTATGGTATATGTGGAGACCCAAAAACAATGACGTTCATGCCTTTCAACAGTCAAATATCCCCACAAGGTGCAAACATGTAAAAAAAAAAAATTAGAAAGATAAACAGAAATCTGTGCCAGCCGACCATGAACCCAACCGCATACAGGAAACTAAACATGCAACAAAACCAGAACTTTACACTGCTTATTGGAACCAAAACATTAAGAGCCCAATTCATGTAAAAGTATGCATTTTTCCCGCAATGCCTGCGCGCAGAGTACGACACTGCACAAGCTGGTGCGCATAATAAAAAATGCGCACCCAACGTATTCATGGAATAGTTCTTCCAAAGTCGGCCTATATGCAAGTTGCGTCCAGAATACCCCTGACACTCCCCCATACAAAGCCAAAACAACCACATTCACTTACACTTGTGAACTCCCAGGGTGTGAACACATGCATCCCGTGAACTGTGCATGGTGTCCACCCCAAACAAGCTTGCACCTCGGCACCACTGCACGGGGTCCCTTGTAACAGTATCAGGCACCCCGTGGACATGCGGACAGTTTCCCGGATAGCATTTATCTTTGTTGTCAAACTGTGTGCAATCCAATCATCCTCAGCATCAATGTCACACACACACACACACGCACACACACACGCTACCCATCTAACACCAAATACCACCTACCATTAAAATGACAATAAATAATTGAAATGATCGTACATTTATTGCCAGTTTGTTCCATACCAGAATTAACCATTAATGTAATAAAATATATAACAATGAACACATGGTATACTAAAAATAATGGCTAAGAGTAACAAAACAGACAAAAGATGCAATATGTGTGATAAAAATATAAGTTACCATGGACTGTTAAAATAATCTCTTCTCCCGGCAGCCATGAGCATCATTTCTGTGGATCGTAAATAGTCAGATGTCCAACATTCTGTAATCACGTATGCATTTGTTGATGTACCTGTGACCTTTGTCCACCTAGCTATGTGTGATTTTGCTTATGACCCATGATTTTAATGCAGCATTGCACAAAACCACAATCTGGTCCGATGAAACTGACAAAACAACCACTCAAAATCAGTTCTAAGTTGCTGAATGGTCATCGCCACCATGAACACATCAGTAACACCATCACATTTGTGAATACAATTGTATCATTCCATTTAACTCTCCAATATCCATGCCAGTGGATGTTGCAGCATATATTTTCAACCAATCTGACGTCTATATTCACCAAAATGTACTTGAGCCAGTGGAACGAGGAGTGCAAAAAAATAGAAATTTTGCAAGACATGTTAACAACCTAATAATTTCAATAAAACACATCTCTGTAACTCATATCGAGTCCCCATTCAAATCCAAACCAGGAAGACAAAATCTCAACAAAGACGTAACTACATATTGCACGCCAAAAGTCATTCAAACACACTTCCACACACAGACCCGGAATGCACATTCAAGGGTCTCAACACTATTCCACACACCACCATACTCATACATTAAAACAAAAGGAACAGCACATGGCATGGGCAAACACAACATCAGAAACAGACTCCCCGTGCAGTCAGGGGTGCTATCTTAACCCTGCATATTTGTGACCCCTACATAAAAATAAACCTGTGCCAATTTCAATAAAACACTCCTTCTGTGACAAACTGACTTCGTCCCTGCAGGAGTGCAAGGATGAGCAGGTGTTGAAACCCATTCAGACCTCATACTTCTACAAATCAAGAACCAGCAGAATCATAAAGGTAAAACAGGCATAGGTAAGAAATATAACTACTTTTCCTAGATACCCCTGTCATGATTCCTGACCCTCATGTCCCCAGCCCCCCAAGATGCCAGGCTGGAGCCAGGCCACGATCACCTACATGGCCCTCAAGGGCCTCTCCATCCCTCCAAAGACCGACTTGGAGTCAGACTTGGCGCTTGTGGCACCAGACTCACTCACTCCCATAGGATAACATTGGGGATTGGACTTGTAGTGCATTGATGGGGACAAGATGGATGCCCCCACATATTTCGGTTTCCAGAACTGCATGTGCAGTCTAGTCTTTTGGGTGTGGTTCAGCCCAGTGACACCTGGGATACCCAGAGACTATTTAAGCCATGGCCAGGCTGAGAAACATGCTTTGCGTTTTCTGCACCTGCAGCGTGACACTCACTGTGTTCGGATCGGTCTCCAGTAGGCCTGCATCTTTCTTCTGCGCTCAGCTCCTGCAAGAACAAGAACACCGTTAGGAACAGCCTTACCTTGCGGCGCTTCTGCCCATCATTCATTGCTCCTTCTGCTCTGCGGGTATCTTCGGCGGTGTCATTCCCATTTATTGAACGTGTGGTCGCTCTCGCGGTTCCGAGCATTTTTTGCTATAGTGGCGGTCCATACGGGGTATGCAGTGACACCCGGCAGGTAAGAGACCCTGGGAATCCCGTTGTAAAAATCGTTTTTTTTAATAAAAATTCTCTTCCCGATACACAACACCAATATGGGCTCCAGGATTACCGTGCATCATACATGAAACGGACTGCTTTCCATCAAATTGAATGCAGTTTCCGTTTTGGATAATCTGACATTGCTACTCTCAATTTTGAGATATAATATGGGCTTACTAGTGTCATTCTTAGCAGTACATTATATATAGCATAATGGAGTGTGCTTTGACACACATTTGAGGTTGTTATATATATTTTGAAGCTACTCACGAACATTTCAATATTCGCTTTCTTATTTTTCCTTGTTTTGTGGTCTAATATAGACGTAGGGTTGGCACTATGAAGCTTATAAGTTATTCTTCCTTTATAATAATGCTTCCATTCTGTTCTATTTCTAGTTTGGGATACAGGATTTTTCACCATCCAAACTGCTTTAAGACTAAGCTTCTCCTTTTCTATGTGAGCTTGATTCTCACCTACGGATACCTTCAATAGGAGGATGTTTGGAAATATGCCCGGAGCGGCAATTTAGGTGAGCATTTTTCTCGGTTTTTCGTTCTTTTGCAAGACGATTGAAACTTTATCTAATATAGTATATAGGTAGACCTTACATATGAGTGAGGCAATTGATCTTTCCCTTCCCTTGTTTTGTATCCCCTGGTAGTGACATCACTAGCTGTGGGCTTACACACTTATAATAGGAGTATATATACATGGTGTTGAAAATATCGTAACAACGACCAGTGTGGGAACTTCTAGCTATTCTATCGAGTAAGTTGAGAGATTACTGTGTGGATATCTCACGTTGTGGCCTTCCTGGACCGGACCTTAACGGCTGTTTACACAACTACGCCGGTGTTCTATCCTCTACCACATAACAACATGGGGTGGCTTTTTTCTTCCCTCTCTCCCTCCCCACCCCTTCTTTTTTCCTTCTTTGCTTTAGAAATTTATTTTTTGGGGGCACGGGTGAAAAAATTGAATATGTTGCTGGGGTGGTGGATTTTAATTCTGTTGAGGCTGCACTCATTTTTTGGGTGAAACTGCCCATTTTCATCACACACACACAGGGTTTTGGTGCTCCTTGGTGGAGGTCTTTCCACACATTTTATATTTACTTGTCCGTGGTTATATAGGTATCATGACAGGGTAATCACCTACCAATTTTAGATTTTTTATTATGGTTGCATTGCTGCATTTTTATGAATTGTTCATATGTTAGTAATTAAGTAATCTATCACATCCACAGAGCTCCATTTCCCTTGGGGTCCTGATGAAGGTAGTATATTTGATGCTCTGCTGAAACGTCTTTTGAATATCACTGTGCCATCAAGTTATGCCATATGGCCCACCAACGAAATCAAGGACGTAGACCTGGGATGTGATTTTTGGTCATAAATGCAAACTAAGTGACACGGTTTGACAAAGGAGATTTGTGATTCATTAAACAGATAGGGCTAGTAATACAGTATTTGCCTGTGGCTCCCCGATTCTGGTTATTATACTGAGTCACTCAAGCTCCAAATCAATTAAATCAAAAACAGGTTTTTTATATTCTATAAAAATGTTGAGATGTATATGCATGTATCTTTTACACTGGTTCATGTATGTATGTTATGATTAATTTAACAGAATCACTAACAGATTTAATCGATCTCTTCTATATGCTGTAAACGTAGGACCTATGGCCTACGCATTAAATTATGGAATTTTATAATATAATAAAAATACCATCCTCTGTGTGTATTGTTCTTTGAGGGCATTTAATAGCTCTTGGAACGGAGCCGAGTTGTAGCAAAAACTGGGCCTTTTAACGATTTGGCTAAATGGTCCATCTGGGGGACTCCCCTCTGTGTGTTAGTCATTCCCATCCCGGCACGCCACTTCCTAAGGAAAAGGGAAAAGAAAAGAAAAAAGGCATTAGTAAGCATTCTGCAAATCTTTGCTTATTTCTCCGGAACTTCTCATCCATCTGCAAGAGGGAAAGGACACTCCAGGTTAGCGTGGAAACATCTAGAGGCACTGCATACCGCGCTTACTCACCGCATTTGTTCTTCATAACCGGCATCCACGCTGAAAACATCGCGGCACCTAAAAGACACAGAAAAAGAACTCAGTTCAATACAAATACAAAAGGGGTGCATCGCGCATCGCGCTCCCACTCACCTTCAGTGCTACTCATCTCAGCAGTACACCGCCATCCCCGTACGCCGGCCATCATCTAAGGAAGGAAAGGAACAAAGTTAGAGAACTGTGCAAAAGACTCATTATACTTACCTGTCAGACTCTTGCCAGTGAAGTAACTAGGCAGCAATGAGCTTGCATCAATCAATGCGCCCCTGCGCTGAAAGCAGGACGGAGAGCACACTATTCAAGACAACAAGGTGAGCTCTGGATCAAAGGGAAGGGTTGGACCCCGGGGAAGAAGGGGTTCAAGCACACAGAGACAATAGGGAGTTAAACTCTACCAATCCTGTGTTTCAGGCCCAGTCTCCAGTCGAATAGCCTGCAAGTAAGGGTTTGAGGTCGTAAGAAGTCAGAACAGGCTGAGTGACGTCCCTGTGGACCAGGTGAGTGTTACAATACCCCTCTTGAGAGTACAGCTTTCCTGAGGGTAGGCTTTACTCTCAAGAGGGGTGTGAATGTGGTTCAGTAGCAACCCAAACAACGAAGTAGAACAGTTCAAAATAAAGGATTGTTCAATCAACACACCATGTACAACAATAATTAACTAGAAAACACTGTAAAATTCAACCTCTCCAGAAGTAACAGAGAATAGGCAAAGATAGAATAGTTGTCACACTCTGGGTAGTGAGAAAGTGGGAGAAAAGGCAATAAAAAACCACAATGTTCAAAGGATATGTTCTTGAGGTTGCAAAAGGGATTAACATGACCTACCCAGTCTCTAGGGCATAAAGATGGACCAGGGGTGCAGATAGTAGTCAATAATAACTTTGCAAAGGCTGTGGTGGTTCGAATACAGATCAGGGTTTCGCCAGGTTCAATGCAGCGGTTGAGGATCAGCAGTGGTCAAGCAGGCACCGAGATGTGTAGGCAATTCCATTCGAAGTGGGGGCTCGGAGGTCACGGTTGAGAGGCACCAAGCCCGAGTTTATCAACTTCCGGGAGTGGCGATGATGAGTCTGGTGCTCTGGACTGGGACTCGATCAATGCAAGGCAGGAGCATTTTATTGGTTTGAGCTAAGGCAACAATGTGATTCAGCTAACTCGGTTGCAGACAGAGTCCAGGGGGAAGCAGCTGTTCAGAGAAAAATGAATGCCAAAGGCAGTGTTGAAGGGTCCTGATAGTTTATCAATCACACAAGAATCACATATCACTGTGGGTCGACGTTGAGAAAAGGGATCGCAGATGTACTAGATTCCAGGTGCTGTGAGTCCCACTCTAGAGTCTTAAGGGCCATGGTTAGTACTTTCTCTGGCTCCCAAACAAAGGGGAAGCTGGTACACACCTTCATGTATCCTACAACATGATGAGGTCCCAGGCAACATAGTGGCTGGCAGAGATGAGGTCTTGCATTAGCCATAGAAATCACCCCCAATGGTCACCGGTAAGGTTAGGGGACAGCACTCACCTCTGCCATGGAACACCCGCCTTCACCTCACAACTGGAGTACTGTGAAAAGAAATGCTCTCCCAGCAGGGTCCAATGACATCTTCTTTCAAGATCGGAGTCCAAAGGATGATTCAAAGAAATTGCATGATACCCTTTATATTAAAGGTGAAAACCCACAGGTAATTGGACTAAAGCTAGCCTGCTTTAGGGGGCAGATGTTCCCCAAACTTTACTGCTGTCACCCTGGCTACACTAACCCCACCCCTTTCCTTCTCAATAGAATCAAATGCCTTTAGGAATGCAGCACCCTGGTGTGAGGCCTAGCTCTTTGTAAATGGGTGTGCCATTTGAATCCTGTTCTCAGTCCATGTGGATTGGCTGTCTCTGGGGAAAGGGAGTTACCTACCTTTACAAAGGAATACAGAGAGGCAATCCCACAAGTGTACAGTCCTGCCATTGGGCAGGGGGAGCCTTGTCTGGAATTAATACTCATAACCCTTACACAGCTGAACCGGGCCAATAGGGCTGGCACATAGGTGATATCAAATTGGATGTTGCTGTAATGATTTATGTGGTGCCATGTACCATCTCGTAACCCAGTTATCGCTTTATTCTTTGAATTTACCCTGCCACCATCATGGGCTATTTATGATCATCCTAGTTTTGGTACAGGGGTGCATATCTTAAATGCAGCCCCTGAAGTGCAGAGACTTGGCTGCCACTGCAGCTGTCAAATGGGCAGCTGTGACTTCTGAACCTGCTCTCTGCAACTGGTAAAGCAGGCACTGCAAATCAGGATACTGATGCAGCGGGACACAGAAACACACAGGCATGGTGCTCATGAAAGGGGAATCTGATCAGGAGATTACCCTTTCAGAGATGGAATTACCTTCATCATTTCATAATTCAATAAATATCAACATAGCCAGTTCACACCCTTTCCAGATGGCAATTTATGACATGTTCCTACTGTCTAAATTATTGAGCCTAATATGCTCAAACACTCAAAACAATTGCGCAGGCCATTCAATGACAAGAACAACTATAAATGTCATACCAACTATACACTTACAAATACATTCACACAATCTCACATCCAACACACTAACTCAAGACATTACAACATACCATGTATTTCTTTCCTGTGACAGGATGTCTACCAGACATTGCCTGCTTCAAGATTCCAACTCCAACAATCAGCCTGGTTAGTACCAAGCCTGTCCCAAACACCATGCAACCACACCTGGGAACCCACTCAGTGAGGCATGGGAAAATATGTTTTGATGAATCCTGAATCAGCCAAATTAGCATTGTATTCAGAATATTTTGAAACTCTCCATCTTTTAACAAATCTGAGGAATCCAGTCCAGCCAGTCAGATTTCACTATCTATGTAAGGAATTTGCTTCTAGAGTGCATCAGCAGTCACTTGGAATATTTAAGATCGGGCAGAGGGTGATGTCTGTTGTTGTTCCAGAGGTTGGCTATTAGAAATTGATTTTAGGGGTGATTTTTAATGTTGCCAAACAGAACTTGATTGTATTCTTATTTTTGCAAACATCTTTAACAGGAATTATTTGCATTTTACAGAGGAGGTCATGATAGGCAACCCTCGCAAAGGCTTTGAGAATTTATTTAAGATGGATTGCACTTTGTCTTCCATGCCCACCACAATTTGTTTGCATATTTTGTGTTTGGGTGGCTTGATTGAATGTATGCTCACATGCGACTTAGCTTAATAAAGTGCACAAGCTCTTGAATTTCTTTAAAATACACAAACACACTTTGAGGGAAAGGAAAATGGGTTTGGGTGTGCTTAGAAAATATTCACAGGTTTTTGATGTTCACTCAGGCAGTGGCATTGGTGGCAGGTTTATTGAGTGCGTTAAGCCATGCAACACCTGCCTGTAGAGAGGAGGAATTTGCATTGGGGTGGCTTGATGGAACCTGTACTGAGGATCGAGTAATTACTTTTGTTAGTGCAATAAGTGATATACATTTCTTTCAAATGAAATTAGGAAGCTTTGGAGGAAGGAGAAAGGTGTTTGGGGGCATGCTGAGAAACACTTGGTTTGCAGGTTCTTGCTGACCACCCAGGTAGTGCCATTAGTGACAGGGTGATTGTGTGTATAGTGCAAAATATCACTGCACTTTGTGCTAGGTGGCTTGATGGAATGTGGGCTCAGTTGAGTGCAATAGTTGAAATTCTCACTTACTTTTCTTTAAAATGTATGATCACAGAAAGAAGGAAGGTGAAATGTGTCTGGGATGTGCTGCTAAATATCATTGGCAGGATTTTGCTGATCTGTCAGGCCATGGCATTTGTGGCAGGGTCATTTGGTGTTTGATGCATGCAGCACACCACCTCATAGATGGTGGGGACATTTGTGCTGGAATGGATTGATTGAACATACACCCACACAACTTAGTTGAGTGGAATATCTGATGCGAACACTTACATTTATTTGAACTATACTTGCCCGATTGGCTGTGCTGGAAAAAACCTGTTTGCTTGGTTTTGCTCATCACTGAGACAGTGGCATTCGTGGCACAGCAACTGTGTGTTTGTCACAACAGGCCACTGGTCTGAACACTGGATGAATGTGCTCACACCTGAGTTGGTTGAAAGCAGTAGTTGACGTAAGCATTTCAAATTTGTATAAATTATAAGTGCATTTTCGCCTGATTTACAAACCATTTTTTTCATAGGAAATTCCCATTGAAAACATTTGGGCAACATCTCTACATTTTAAACGTTTAGATTGTAATGTTTTGTTTGAAATACTCTATGCATAGTTGTAGGAGTTACTTTGTGTAACCTCTTCTCAGTAACTGTATTATGTCAGCATCTTGTGTTACATCCTGGTCTCATCCACATCATCATTACCTCCCATAATAGGCTCTTCTAATCTATATTTCGTATGCTTGATTTTCCTGACTTATCATGCTCCTCACACTATTTCTCCAAGTGAATTTATGGATGTTTCAACAAATCTCTCTCTCTTCTCCTACAGAGACAGTGGACTGGTCCCACTCCTCCAGCGGCCATACCTTGCATGACCTACAGTCGCTTATGCAGAATGTGCTGCTGCATGTGACAATGATGTCTTCAATTTACAACACCATTCTAGGTTCACTGGTTCATACTGATGCTGTTGTGGCTGATGAAAAACACCCTCTAGCTTCATGCATCCACGTTGCAGGTTTTAGGTGCATCAGTCATGTTAATACTGAAGACTGTGTTTTCTCCTCCCACTGACAACACAATTCATATCTGTGTATTTAATGTAAAGTGGCCTTAAATAGCTCCCGCCTGCCGATTGTAATGGCTTTAATGCGCATGGTTCAGTACGATAAGATGAGGGTCATTAGTGGATGGCAGGTGAGGCAGATGGGAAACCTGTGGTGTTGTTGAATCTGCATTTTGAGTTTGGTAGAGAAACGTGGGTGTTTGGTAACTGAAGGTGAGAGGCCACTTTCTAAGAGATTACAGAATTTCATGCTGGGTTATAGTGTTGTAGGGGAGTGTTATACAGTTTAAGAGGAGAGGTTAATCTCAGCGCATTTATTGTGATTGTGCTAATGGATAGGCCTGTGGTAGCCATCTGTGAGCGATTTGTGTGTGCACTGTATATTGATAGGAGATCTTAGAGGGTAGTTCTTTAGTTGAGAGAATCGGCAAATAGATCTTACTAGGAAAAATAAACTTGTGTTCATCCCACATGCTTTCCACTGGCTTCTTGCAGACAGGTGTCATTTCACTTTCTCACATTGCAACTATCAAGCCCATCTCCCTTTTGTTTTCCTTCTCCTGCTCTCTCTCTCTCTCTCTATCACCTGCGTGTCACTATCTTTCTCTCTCTCTCTTCCTCTCTCTCTCTCCCCATTTCTCTTTCTGTAATATAGATACATTGAACCTCATACGCAACAATGATCTATGAATTTGCAGAGGAGGGAAGGGAACAGTTTTGAGCATCCACTGATTACCATAAGCTACATGCTAACGATTATGGGATCAACATATTTTCAAAGGGCTTCTTGAAATCGGGGGAGACAAAACATCCATTTCATCTTTATTTGTATGTTAGATGGTAGATGGAGAGCCATGCAAAAACTAACTCTAACTTTCTCGGTGTGTTCTTAGTGTCCATTTGGCAGTTGTGCTTGATAGGGCAATGTTCATCGGGTGAGAGAATGGCATTTGTCTGATATTTATAAAAAATATATATTTTCTTGAAATCAGTAAGCATATACAACTCTTACAATATATGCAGGAACACGTGAACAGAAAATGGAGATGATATGACAAATAAATGGGCCAGAGTAGAGAGGACAATATCAGAGTCTCATATGGTATTATATACATGTTATAACCTCATGCATAAAATGCAATTTAAGTTAAGCCCCTAGTTGTGCAAAACACTTTTCTTCGAGTTAAACAAACAGAAGACACACAGGACAAACATGAGTAAGAGGAGGGGAAGGAAGGGTGTTAACCAAGGTATACAATGACAACAGAGTATTAACCTTTCTGCTGACTCGCAGTTGTATTTTCTAAAACATCTAAGAACGGCTGTCATTTCAAATTCATGTTTGAACTATGAAAAAGGGGACTTAGTATTCAATTTTTTCCATTCTATGGATATTACACACAGAGTTCCATCAGATTGAATACATAGCATTTATTTTTGTCAATTGCTGGTTAAATCATTGTACTACCAATATAAAGGAAGCTAAGGCAGAAATCTTGTTGCAAAAGAGAAAATACGCTTCAGAGTTTTCCATACATTTTCCCAAAACAGACACATTCAAAGATAACATGTTTGATGGAGCCTTGAGTATGAAGGCAACTCCAGCATCTATCATTTTGCGTAACTCCACCCTTGAAGAGAATTAATGGGGTAATAAGGCCCAATGATGAAAGAAATACAGGGTTTTAGAGTAAGCTCGCTGAAACGATAGCTTTGGATATATTCTTCCACACAGATGGCTATAAAAGCTAAGAATCTTTTAGGGAGCAGTCTTGCTTCCATGCCACTAGACAATTCCACAGGTTTTCATTTGTTGAACCTAATAACCATATTTTATAAAACATGGAAGCTGTAAAGTTTGAGTTAGACAGGTGTTGTATTCTTTCAGCTTGGTAAACATTGGCTTTGCATATAAATAAATCATAATTTTCCATAATTGCATGAATCAAACTTAAGAATTGCTAAATAAATAAGATTGGTATATGGTATTTGGTTACCATCTCATTAAAGGTGAGTGGAGTACCTCGAATGAACAGTTGTCCAACAAATGTAATACCTAGAGAAAGCCATGATCTTTATCATAAAATTATTTTGTTTACCTGTATCATGGGATTCGTCCAGATGTATTGTGGGAAAAAACTGGGATGTTTTTGTGATGGATGGAAATAAATAGGCTTGAAGATATGTGACAGGAGTATTAATACTAGGACAAGTAAGATATGTATTATTTCCCATAATGTTATGGCAATCCACAGGATTATGAGGGGAGACAATTGCTCTCTCTATAAGGATCAGTAGGAATAAACCACAGCTGAGCTTGTCATAAAACAAACGCCATATGATATTTGTTTTTAATCTAGGAAGCCAACTCCACCACAAGCTGGAGGCTTCTTAAGTTTACATGGGGAAATTCTCTGTTTATTTTTCCCCGGAAAATTTGAGAATACAGGAATCCAGTGATTTAAAAAATGAAGCGGGAAAGGAGATTAAGAGCATGTATAGAAAATAAAGTATAATTGGGAAATCATTATTTTGACAGATTCTAGCCTACCCCACCATGATGAAAAGAGAAGGGACCATAAATTAGTTATCTCCTTTACTCTAGTCAGAATGGTTGCCGTATTATGTTTAATAATATCTTTAGTAGAGGATGATATATGAATCCCTATCTATTTAATACCTGCAAGGCAACATTTCATACCAGAGAGTAAAATATGATGTTTGGTACACGGTATGTTAAGTCATAGAATGTTTGACTTGTCTGCCTTGAGTTTGCATCCTGATGCTAAGGACAATTGTGTGATAATGTGGAGTAAATGATGCAGACACGTGTCTGTTATATTCAGGAGCAGTAATACATCATCTGCATATGAAGCTGTCTTAATTTGAACACCATCATTAAAAATACCAGTTATATTATCTTCCTGTCATAGCGCCTCTAGGAATGGTTCCAGCAAAAGAATAAAAAGAAGTGGGGAGAGGGACAACCTTGATGAGTGTCTCTGTGAAGTGGGACAAATTAGGACATTTATCTGTTTACAAAGACTGATATTTTAGGATTGGTGTACAAAACCTTGACCATAGATATAAAAGTGTCAGTGACCCCATGCCATTTAGAGACTAGAACATATAATTACAATCAACCCTATCAAAGGCTTTTTTGGCATTAAATGTGATTGCTGTATAAGGATTAATAGATTTGTGAATAATGTTAAGAATATCAATATAGAGTCTGATATTGTCTGAAGATAATCGCCCTTTACAATAGCCTACCTAGTCCTTTTTAATAACATTTTGAAGATATGGAATTAGTCTATTAACTAGAATCTTGGCAAAGGTTTTACAATCAGTGTTGATTAGGGAGATCGGTCTGTAATTTTGGGTCATTTTAGGATCTTTGTTGGTTTTAGGGAACACAATAAGCATTGATTCTGAAAGGGTTCCTATAGCGTTCTTGTTAGCAATGAAGGAAGTGTAAAGTTAATTAAGTTTGGGAACTAACGGATCCTTGATGTGGGCAAACAGGTCAATAGTGAAACCATCTAGGCCAGGAGTTTTCCTGTTTTGACGTCTTTAACAGCTTTACTTATTTCATAGAGTGAAATGGGAGCATTTAATGTTTGGAAAGTTGTGTCTGAATATGATTTGTGGTGCATATACCTAAGAAAGTCATGACCATGGGTATTATTCGGCAGGGTTGAGAAGAAAATCCTTTTTGGTAATAAGGTGAGAATGCTTGTACAATTCCTTTACCAGAGAAGATTCTATTGCTGTTCTGATCTTTAATTACTGTAATTTTAGCTTGATCCCTTCTCGCTTTAAGATAAGATGCCAGAGATTGGCAGGATTGATTATAAAAATGATACCTTTTAGATTTGTATTTTAAAAGATTTGCACATGAGTATTTTGTAGCCATATTATTATACTGGGGCTAGTGATCGATTTTTGGAAGAATTGAAGTGGAATTAGAGTGTATATACATAGATTGTAGAGATTTAATTGTTTGAAGAATATCGTCCGCTTCTTCTTAAAGTTTTTTTTCCTTTTAATGTGTGTAGGATATGATGTGCCCTCTGAGTACGGCTTTATAGCAGTCCAAGTTATTTACAATGGAGGTGTCTACACTCAGATTTTCTGGAAAAAATGTGTGTGATGCTGCTGGATAAATTGAGTGAATTGTTCATCTTTCAGTAAGGCTGAATTAAATCTTCATATGCTATGTTTATGGGAATTGTGTGGGTTAGATAATTGAATATGAACAGGTGCATGATCTGATATGATTATACATTTTATCTTGGCATCTAGTGAATGATTAGTTAAGGAAATAGAAATAAAGACATAATCAATTCTTGTGAATGAGTTGTGAGGGGGGATTTATATTTCAAATCGGACGGATGAGTCATGCGCCCTGCATCAATAAGGCCTAGTTTGAAGGCAAAATTGGCAAATTGCAAGTGGGATTTAGTTTTTGTGAAATGTACATTTGATTTCCTGTCAAGAAAGGGGTCTACAATCTCATTAGAGTCACCACATACAATGAGGTTGTTAGGGTTGGAATTGAGGATATGATTTCTTAACTGAATCCAGAATGCAGGATCAGCATTGGTAGGACCATATACATTTAATATAACATATTCAGTAGAATCAATAAGTAACTTAACCAACACCCATCTTCCCACAACATCTGATTCTGTGGAGATAACCTTACATTGGAAATGCTTGTTTATGAGGGTGATGACTCAATTTATTTTACCATTTACCACACTAGAATACAATTGACCCACCCATAAAAGTTTTAGTTTAGCCGCTTCTGCTTGGGAAAGGTGAGATTGTTGTGGACAAGCAATGGATGGTTTAGTTTTATTACGATGGGAAATCATTTTCTGTGTTTTTATCGGATTAGGCAACCCCTTAACATTCCATGAGGTTATGTTAAATGACATAAATAACAATGGGAATAATGTACACAAAAATATAAATCATAATAATAAATAAATAAATCTTGAGAATGATATATTTATTTATGAAAAATTAAATAAATGATAGCCTACTCAAAGAGTAGTGTTAAGGTAATAAGCAGTTGCATTAATGGACTAATGGGAGAGAAACATAAGGGAGAAGGAAAGACGAAGGTAAACAACATGGAATTCGGTAATTTCCAAGTAAACCGGATAACGTTAAAAAGAGTAGTGGCTAACAAGAAACAGCCACTCAAAACCATGTTGGGATTGAAAGAAAGAATAGTGGGGATGGAGAGCCGGACCCAGAAGGGCTCACCCGGTACCCCACTCTGGCGAGGACATCACAAAATTAATGAAGACTTAATACCGCACATTTAAATTCATGTAGGTTGTCTGGATACATCAATTTCCTCTCTTTTGTGACTCTGAATGAAGTTTGCAAAGATCAATTGCATTTTGGAAGGTGAATGTATGACCATTGAGGGTAACCTTTAGAATAGCTGGATGAATGATTCTGTATCTGGCATTTGATTGCCTTAGAGCAGGCCGCCTGAACATCAACACTTATTTTCTTCTCACCGCAGTGGCATTGGTTGCAGTTTGAGACAAAACAATTTTGGAGCCTTGCCACGTAAGTTGCCTTTTTTGCTTTGCTTTGTCCATGATGAGCAGGACATGAGTGTAATTAAATAAGGCAATGATTAAAGTTCTTGGAGCTTTTTGAGAAGATATTATGGGACCAACACGATGTGCCCTTTGAATGTTTAGCTGCAAGGACGTAGGAAGCTCCAGGTGTAGAGGAAGCAAGTAATATAGGAATTGAATAGGGTTGTCTTTTTCAATATTCTCCAGAAGACCGACAATTCGTAAATTGTATCTCCGATTCCTATTTTCAATTCCTATTTTAACATCTTCAGCATCGCTGACTCTTCTTTCAACTTCGTTTATCTTTGATTCAAAAGTGGGCCATTATCATCTAACATTTGCAATTTGGCAGTTGTGGCCTCCATAAATGGTTTAAGGGTTTTAATCTCTGTTAAAATAGCCTGCATGACCTAGTCTTGCAGGTCATTCTTGGGTGTGGGGAATTCACTTTTCTGTCTTTTAGAGGCGCTGTTGGTTGAAATTAAGAGCAATTCCTTGGGTCTGCCCTTTCTGAGAAGCCATAATTTGGCAGGTTATCTGGCACTCAGTTTACACATAGTTTCTGCTACAAAATTCAGTTAATAGTGAGGGTTCAATATAAACATTGTTTATTATTGTGTAGTGAAGAAGATCATATACGCCAGCCACCTAGTAGCTTGTTATGCAATTGTGGTCATAAATTTGCACAGAATATCTGCTCCGAAATTCAGTCAATGGTGAGGAAGCCACATAAATAGTATGCCTTATTGGTGATGAGAAGCACCCTATAAGCCCACAACTTAATATGTTGTTGTGCGATTGTGGTAACACACTTGGGCAGCGTTTCAGCCCGAAAATTCAGACCATAGCTAGGAAGCCACATAAATAGTATGCCCTATCGTTGAATAAAAATCACCATATAAGCCCTCCGCTTAATAGGTTGTTGAGAAATTGTAATAATAGATTTACACAAAGTTCCTGCCCCAAAATTCATTCAAAGGTGAGGAAGCGTCATTAATAGTGTGCCTTGTTGTTGAATGAACAGCACCATATAATCCCACAGCCTAGTAGCTAGTTGAAAAGTTGTAGTGATATATTTTCACAGAATGCAGGCCAACCAATAACTTGTTATGAAGAATATCAGCAGCTTAAATTTCTACTTTCGGTTAGCATTCCAAGCAGCCGTGTGCCAAAAGTACCTTTTTCACTATGGCTGTGCTTGAAAAACATTGATGTGACCTTGTTGTGGAGAAACCACATCTCCTTTGCATCAGCCGTACCAGCTGACAGCAACCATCGGCTTGTACTGTACGCAACCGCGTTGCTGCAGGCCGTGTCCACGGCTGTTATTCGACCAGCTCAGCCTCACCTTGCAGGAGGTACTCAAACACAGCAAAACGAGCCACCTCTTCCACGTTAGCCTAAAGGAGTGCAGGCAAGTTTTGTGTAACATTTTAGCTTTGGTAGAAGGAGTAATAAAGTAATATATTTGCTCCCGGATTGGGAGCAACGAATCAAGCAGCCATCAGTGTCAGCACTTAGCCACGCCTCTGTGTCAAGTGATCAGGGCAGGGCCTAGAATCCCCGGTCCTTTCTCGCAGAGGTTTATTTAAGGCGCCGAAAGTACAGCTGTTATCACTCCAACTTCTGGTCTTCAATTGGGTGATGTGTGTGGTTCCAGCTAAAAAAGAGAATTTGCTAATTTTGTCATATATTTTTAAACTGGCAATAGGGAGATTGGAGGAATCAAAAAATCAAATTCCTATTGGTGCTCACAAAAACCCATGGAACGAACATATGAAGCTGTTTTTATTTTTGTTCTAGCTACTATTTTATCAAAGAAACAAATATGTTGCATACTATTCTGCTACACGCCATTATTAGGATCATAACTTGATGCTGTACGTATTTGGAACAGTAGTTATTACATTGACTAGTATATTTTCACTCAGCATATTTTGTTGGTATATTTCCTACACATTATTTTAGTGGCAGCAATCACTTTTGCTTTTGACATTTATGTGCAGAGGTGAATGTTTACTAGTGGGATTAAATTAGCTTGTTTTCATATGTCATCACAATGGATAATATATACTGTAGCGCTCAATAAAGTATTTCAGGCATTGAAGGTTTCCCCTCCCCTAGCGTATATTGGTTTCTCTATTCTTCCAGATCCAGTATTGTGCCACTCTACATCAGCAGCAGGCAACATGCATGTGGTTCAGAAGGAGCATGGAACAGCACACATTTCATTCACTTTTCAAAAAGTACTTTTTAAAGTAGCATTATTAAATGCTGTATAAACAATAATGTCCTGGCATGAGTAAAGTCTAATTCTGACTGCACTTTATAATCAGCGGTTTTGGAGCTTGGTTCCCAGAGAGTTCAGCACTTTATACAATTAAGCATAAATATTCTTCGCCCACAGAAGGGTAACAGTCGAGGTTAAACACTGTGATAAATACTTTGTGAGACATTGAAAAATCCAAGGTAATCAGCTTGTGATATTGATATCCCCAGTTGCTTATTTAAATCTTCCGATAATTAGTCTTAGGCTCATTATTCTTTAAGTTAGATGTGTGTGAAACTGTTAATGCTTTAAAAGGTATATTTATCTTGCTCTGGCATTTGGAATGCACTTCGTTTTTCTCCTCACTAATATAACTTTATGCCAAAGTACAGTGCAGACATTGGGATTCACCATGCAGCCCTTGGATTCAATAATTCAGACACTGATTAAGAATGCATGTTTTCAATTTGAAAGTAGCCTTTGGTCACAATGCTGAGTAAAGCCCTTTGGAAGCTAATTCACCAGAAATAGGTACTGCTGTTATTAGGAACGGTTCGATAGAGCTTCAGCTCTCTGCCAGAGTTCTTGCAACAGGATTTGAAGGAGTTTGTGTGTTAACCAGCTCCTCCACGATACATAAAGAGAGCCTCATAATGAAAGCTCTTCTGCTATGCTGGCAATTATGGGAAGTGGTGCAACTGTGTACATTGGAGAGTTGTGTAATTTTCATTTTTTCAGAACTTATCTCGCTTCAGTGCTGCTTAATAGATTTGTGGCTTCTCTATTGCAGTGCTGAGTCACAGTGTTATTAAAGTATATACAAACGAGGCTAATTCGTAAACTTCAGCGTATCTGTGATATCGAGAGTGCCTTTCATTGGGTCATTACTTCATCCATAAAGCAGCATGTGTTTACAGGAAACCTCTTGGAATGGGTGGGCCGCACGTGGCAATGCATTATTTTGCTTTGTGTATGTCAACTGAGATTTCAATGCACGTTCCTCTTGTACGTCACAACATTGTGCTGCAGCATGTATGGATATATAACAATGAATGTATCGCTGAATTAAGTTATCAAGGTACATTTGAGCAGTGTGGGTTTTCGTTGTTTGTTATAACTTTCAGCTGCAGCATGCAACGTGAAGACAGATTATAGTACATGTATACCTGTACCTCAGTAGAATGTTTACAAACATAGTAGAACTGGTGTTGCATTGCTAGCTTGCTCCATATGGACCAATAATTATAACAGTTGACTATTTTGACATTAAGATTGCAGCAATTTCATTTAAGCCAGTACAGACATAAATGTCTTGCAGGCATTATTACATTGTGTGTTATTACCACTGTTGCTTAGTAAAATGATCAGCTATTTGTTGGCCAACGTGTGTAAAAGACCACGTAGAAAGGGAAGAGGGCAGCACTATGTTAGCACTCAATTTGTTCCTGGTGCTTCCTCTCAGGGCCTCAGATATGAGCCATGCACAAAATCTTCAGCTACCTCTACTGGTTCTGTTTCGAGCTTCCAGTGTATGTCGATAAAAGCAGATATGCCAGAAATCACTTTCTGTGAAACCAGTGTTCTTGCACAGATTCAGGTTTCCTCAACTCTGCATACTCCAGCCTGATACAATTACGTTTTAATCAAATGCCCCATGGTTGGTGACAGCGTGCAATTAAAATAGGGCATCATTAAGAGTTTGGTGGTATCATGGCAGTAGATCTGCCGAGATACAACCAAACAGATTTACCGTTATCGTCACTTGGTCTGGCGGAATTACCGCCGGATTACAAGTGGCGATATGCCAGTGGTAATTCTGCTAAAAGGCCTTTTTTTGGTGGTAAGGTGGTGGAATCATCACCAGCATTTTTCTCGAAGTTTCTCCTCCAACTTACCTCCAAACCGATAGTTTGGTAATACAGCAGTAATGCAGCGGTAACTCTGTTATCATTGCCTTACCACTGTTTTAGGCCATACCGCCAAACTCATAATGAGGCCCAGATGGTGGTATATTACTGTTACGGCCATGGTGTATGGCGTTCTGTTACCTGAATCTTGAGTAGGCAGGGGTGCGCCCCACCCATTAGCGGTAACAGTAATTCTGCCGGTGGAATCACTGCTGAAAAACATAACTTCAATGGTAATTTCAGGTAAAATTACATGTAAAATTACATTTGGCATTAATTCTGCCATTTGAATTACAGCCAGCATAATTACTTCCTGTGGAAACAATGCCGGAACGGGAACCACGGTGGTGGCCATCTTTAAAAACACAATTCATTCAAAATCTACTGGAAAGGAATGCCATCCACCCCAAAAGAATGTCCAATCATGTTGGGAGGGAAAGGCAAATGGAAGGTCCCTGAAATTCACCCTTTGCCCCATCTTGAGCTCTGTGGGACGAGGATGTGTCAGGTTGTCCCATTAGCATTCTGTATTGAATATAAACCATGGGCTGTGCCACGGAATGTGGTTGGCTTCGATAGGTGAAGTTTGGGGTTGATTCACCTAATGTGAGCTGAGATTGGTGCCACAGCAGTTTTCTAAGAGTGGGGCCTGCAACGTTTCTGAGGTGGCCGCTACTGTGTATGATGGAGTCGGGTGCTGCATTTGCAGTAAAGCGACAGTGGGGACATTGGAGTGGTGGGTCGAGCTCGTCTGAGCAAAATAAGGCCTTGGAGTCTGAAATGGAGAGAGCCACAGGAAAGTTAGCGTATGGCTCGGAGCACACACCCTGAGGCCCGGACCATGATGGAAGAGAAAGCTGGGAGCGTGTCCTGGGACACACCATAGCTGGAAGACTGGCGTCACGGGCACCACTGTGTGTCCAGCGGCTGGAGATTTTCTTTTTCTCTTTTTTTTCAGCGTGGTCCTGTTGAACAATGGGAGTGGGGCACACATTTAGAGCGCACTGTGCGCGTTTCATCCTCTTCCCCCATGCTCATTGAGAATTGGAAGACAACTGAAGCTGTTCCTGCAAACTGGGTCTGATGGGGAATATGTACTGGGCATTTTCCGCTGCATACCAGCAGGTACTGAGGGGTTCTTTGCATTCAATTTACTGAAAGAAAGGTATGCCTGAGACAGACTTAAGAAGGTGTCAGGGATGCTAATGTGACCACTGCCCTGGAAGTGTGACTCTGCATTTTGCTGTGGTGATTAGGAGGTGGGCTGTTTGAAGCTGAACCATCACAGGTCCATGAACCCAAAACACCAACCGGAGACACCTGAATCGATACCGCTCCAAGATGGCTGCCAGGCTGGCTCACCACCAAACCAAAAGCCTAATAAAACAGGACATGATGCAGTGAGGAGCAGGATACTTTTATTCTTGCTCTTGGTGGAAACCGTAGGTGTGTGCAGCAGTTGAAGAAAAACAGGAAGAGAAACAGAAGTGTTTAGGAGGAATTATACACTTGTCAGAAACAATAGCAAGACAGTTTAAAGTCTGCACGGTAGCCTGACCCTTCACACTCTTCTCAGCTGATAGGCAGATATTAGACATATCTTTGCTATCTTTCCTACCCATTTATGCATGTTCTGCTTTCATTCATTGTTGTACGGCTGTGAGAATTTTTGTTGGGGTTTAAGCATCTCTACCCCTTGAGAAAAGCACCAGATTTGTGGATGACCAGGCTGTGAAGGCTGGTATACCCATGGACAGCACCGGGGAGGTCACCTACCTTTTCTTGGTGACTGGTTACAGCCTATGTGGGGAGCCAAAGGCAGAGTGAGCATGGCAGAAATGGTATAGGTCTGGGGTGAATAGAAGAACATTCTGAGTGAAGGGCTGGGCAGGTCAACAGTGGAAGCTTCAAGCTGCCGTTACATTGCAATCTTATGAAGTGCCTTGTGATTGGGGATTTAAGGCACTTTCCTCATCTTCTGGAGAAGGATTCATCCAACCTGAGTCACCTTCCTTGCTCCTCTGCTGCTGGAGCAGCAAAATACCCCTTTTGGCGACCTGTGTGACGTTCATCCTGCAGTTTCTCTGTCTCTGTTTCTCTCACCTCATCTCTCTGCCATCTCCCTCCATGTTTCTCCCCATCTCACCTATTTATTGTAACTGCTACTTTATCACCTATTCTACCTCTCTTTCGAAACCCGGAAGAAAAAGGTTCAAGAAGGATCTTGCACAGCCTTGGCATCTCATTTCACCACTAAAACTCAGGACATCCTGCCCACTCTCTCATCCTCTACCTACTATTCTCCTTCCTCTACCATTCCAGGCCCCTCTCCAGCTGCTTCTCCTCTTCCTTTCTCCTCCTTTCGCCTGTTCACGATCGATGATGTTTCTAGACAAGTGCAATCTATGAAAGTCTCGTCAAACAGGTGCTCCACTGCTCCTCCACAACCATTAATGACCAAATTGACACCCTTGCTCCAGCCTTGGCTGATTTCTGCAATCACTCCTTTGACACTGGAACCCTCCCCTCCCCCATAAACACTCCCTTGTGCACCCCCTTCTTAAGAAGCCTTGTACCGAGCCTTCCTCTCTGGCAAACTATTGCCCAAACACCATCACACCTTTCCTGGGCAACCTCCTGGAAAATCTAGCCATATCCCTGCTTTCTCTACATTCTGAACCTGTTGGTTGCCTGCAAGACCACTAGCCTGGCTTCACAGCAGCCAGTAGCATGGAAACTGCTCTCCTGAACACCCGTGAAGAGTTGCTCTCCAATCTTGACTCCAACCTTCCTTCTAGTTCATTCTCCTTGATCTATCCTCTGCTTTCAACACGATCAACCACGCCATCCTGCTCAATTGTCTCAGAGACAACCTGGCTATCTCTGGTTAGGCCCTTGCTTGGTTGACCTCATTTCT
Source organism: Ambystoma mexicanum (assembly GCF_040938575.1). Classification (NCBI taxonomy): domain Eukaryota; kingdom Metazoa; phylum Chordata; class Amphibia; order Caudata; family Ambystomatidae; genus Ambystoma; species Ambystoma mexicanum. The sequence continues at coordinate 1,075,724,670 of NC_090935.1, read as the reverse complement.
CACTGATCAACTCTCCCAGGTCATACTATCAGCTGCACCTCCTCAGAGGTATTCTTCCTTTTCTCAATTCCCCCACTGTCTCCAGAGTCCTGGTCCTCTGTAGGCTGGACTACTGCAACAGCATGTTTTGGTCTTGTGGTGCCCTGAAACACCATTTGTTGAATAGGCGCTTTATAAATAAACAATTAATACATTAAAAAATTTAAAAAAATAAAGTGCCAGGAGCTCACTGTCCTAGCGGAGCAGGTGGTGGCCCATGAAGAGGAGCTGTATGGGTCACAACACCACAAGACCAGCCAGCAGCATAAGAATTTCATCTGGGCAAAGACCATGGACAAAATGGTTGCTGTTGGTCACATCCCATGGGACAGTGAGGACATGAGGAAGAGGTGAAACGACCGCAAAGCACAAGCCTACACCTTCATTGCCAACCACTGCAGGGAGACAGCAGCCACAGGTGCAGGAACAGTTGACACACTTCAGATGATCCTTTGGCAGGATATGGTCAGATGCATCCTCCAAAAGGTGGGCCTGGAGTGTGTGGGTTCGGCAGAGGCCAAAGCCAGCAGCCAGGGAGACCCTGGTGAGTACATGAGTGGTTGATGGGCTCATTGCACAACAACCCCAATATCATGTTGACATACACAAATTTCAATGCATCCAGGTAATCCTGAAAATTCTTTAGCTTTAGTGTTTCTCTGGCTAACCAGTCTATGGGCCTCATTACACGGATGGCGGTGGACCAAGGTGCTATCAGCACCTTGGTCCATGCCGGTAAAATACCGGCACCGCCTTGGTGGAAAGGGGAATTACCGCCCTATTCCAAGGTTGGTGGGGCGGTAATTCCCCCTTCCCCCATTGCCCTTCCCCATTCCCATTTTTGCCCCATAGGGCATAATGGGAATGGGGAAGGTGCTAATTACGGCACCGCAAATTGCGGTACCGTAATTAGCTCCCTGGTCCCTTTGCGGGTTGGTTTTTAACGCCTGCAAAAAGCAGGCGTTAAATCGTTAAATTCTCCAACCCGCAAAGGGACCTCGTAGTAAGGCGGTAAGGGTTTACCGGTACCGGTAAAATACCGGTACCCGTAAACCCTTACCGCCTACCGTGTAATGAGGCCCTATGTGTTCCTTAGCGCCTAGATGCCTTTCGCCCTTAACTTGCCCTTTATAAGTATCATACCATACTATACCAACCTCAACAATGCATGTTCCATCAAAGTGACACTGCAGGATGTTACAGCATGAGTCATGGAAGGCGTGAACCCCCCAACACACCCACCAAGTGGGATGATGATGGCATGATGTAGGACACAACTACCATGGAACTGCAAGTAACAAGGAATGTCACCCATTCTCATAACACATTACCATCATCTTGCTGGCACACCAAGCACCCATGGACAGACCCATGCTTCAAGTTGCTTCAAGGACCCCTGGAATACTGTTTCCCACCTAATGCCATAATCACACCACCATAACTAGCAAGGCACCCCTTAGCTGACAGTACAATGGGATACGCAAGCAAGCAACATTGGGCCTGCCCTACATGGGCACATGTGACTCTGTACGACAGTGAAGCACATAACTCCATGGTCCAAGCAATGCACACCTCCAAGACTGACCATAAGTACGAACAACAATCAAGGCAGTAAACCTCCATACTGTCTTGCACATGTCGTTTCCCCATGGATCCCCAGCACTCTGAGCCACCATGTTACATACAACACTACATGACAGCATATCCGACAGATGTCAATTAAGCTGTTAATGAACACGGTAATGTCTCCCAACATGCATAAAAGACACCAAGGAACCCTTGGACGATGCTAGTTCCTCTGACACTACTGCTCCAGCAAGTGGGAAAAAGACCACAGGCCATGCTTCAGCCAGGGAGGGGAGTGTCCACAAAACAAGCACGTCCAAGAGCACTGCATCAGCCACCTCCGTGGGCACTGGCACACTGGTATGATTGCACTTCCAACTCTGGCCATGACAGAGGCTGCTGCACCACCCACACTGAGGCACCTCCCACCACTGCTGGCCAGTCAGGGGACCAACACACCCACCCAAGTGCCTACAACATGCAGGTAAGGGCCCAGAACACTGCACCCGCTGCCACAGTGAAACTAGAGTCTGTCTCCACTGACTGAAGTCCTACAGCTTCCCCTGTGAGGCAGTTGTCCACAGAATACTCCCCCTGCCAAGCATATCACCCATGGGGTCCTCGCCCTTGTCATCTTGACGTGACCTTCATTTTGACCATCCTGAGGATACGGATGACTATGGACATGACGATGTGGAGCAAGCAGGCCGGGCATCTGGCAATTAGTAAAGTCAACCCCACCCATCCAGTTCAGGACCCCATGTTAAATGCCATATGGGAGCACCTCAAATGAATTGAGCAACAGCAGCAGACAATGCATCTCATTGCCCAGAACTTATTGGGATATTGGCAGGTGATGCGCAATGCAGTTCAGGGTGCCTCGAGGCGAGTGGACATTTCCCTTTACCGTCTGTGCCTGGTTGCAGCCGAGTCAATTGTCAGTAACAGCCTCATTAGTCAGAGGGTAAGGGAGCTGGAAGAGCAAATCTCGGCCTCACAAGTGACCATGGCCAGGGCCATCAACATGACAATGCAGAAGCTCCAGGGCAGTGAAACTGCAAGTTCCGTGGCAGCCACCCCTACCAAGGGATCAGTGGCCAGCACGCCACAAAGCTGCTTCCAGCACTGCACAAATCATGCTCCCGTGCCCGCACAACAAAGGGGCAAGAGAAAAAGATGGTGGACTTTTACATGGGACAGACTGGAGACAATGGGGCGTGGGTTGGGTGATGGTGTTGGACATGAGATAGTGGGGTGGGTGATGGTGTTGGGGATTACAGAGTGGGGTGGGTGATGGTGTTGGAGATGAGGAAGTGTGGATGGTGTTGGGCATGAGGGTTTTTACACATGTATTAAATCACTGGTGAATCAAGTTAATTTTTACTGTGATTATTCAATTTTAGTGATGTATGTGCATTCAGTGAAAGATCCCAGTAGCGTGAGAGGTGCATATGTTTGTTTGTTTGTTTGTTTGTTTATTTATTTGTAGAGCGCTCCGGACCCGTGGGTAAAAGGGCGCTTAAGGAATCGGTTACAGGCATAAGATAAGCATTTACAGATACAGAGTACAACAAGTTACAGGGAGCATTTACAATTACAAAGTACATCAAATAGAGAGCATTTACAATTACAAAGTACATCAAATAGATTTACAACGTACAACAATTTACGTATAATACAGGTGTGGTTACGGCTGTTAGAGTTTCGAGATGAGGTTAAAAGCTACTCTTTGTTCAGTAACCAGCCTATAACAAGTTTCCTAAAGATAGGGAAGGACTCAGTGGTTTTAATGTTGAGTGGTAGGGTGTTCCAGAGTTGGGAGGCTAGTACAGTGAAGCTGGCGCCTCCTGCTCTTTTTAAGGCAAATCTGGGCACTAACAGGCATAGGGAGTTGGACGATCTGGTGGTTCTGGGTGTGGGTTTTAGAGTGAATTTGTCAGAGAGGTACAGTGGGGCTAGGTTATTTAAGGCCTTGTAGGTGAGGCAAATAGTTTTGAGGTCGATTTTTTGCTGTATGGAGAGCCATTTACACGCTTTCCTGGTAGTGGAGATGTGCGCACGCCATGGGATGTTCAGTGCTGCACGCAGAGCATTGTTCTGAAGAACCTGGAGTTTGTTAGTTACGGATAGGTTGGCTCCTAGGTACAGGCTGTTGCAATAGTCTAGTTTGGATTGAATGAGTGCTCTGGCCAGAGTGAGGCAGCTGTCGGGGGATAGGAAGGGTCTGCTAGCCCTGATTAGCTTGCCCGTATAGGCGGTGGCCGAGGCAGTTGAGTTGATTTGTTTGGAGAGGTTGGTGTTGGCATCGAGGTGAAAGCCTAAGGTTTTCACACTTTTAGCAATAGGGATGGTGTGACCGTCTATGATAATATTCTTGTAGCTAGGACTGAGTTTAGACAGGTTATGAGGAGAGCCGACCAGCAGAAGCTCTGTCTTCTCATCATTCAGGCAGAGGCCGTGGGTGGCCATCCATGCCTGAATGATGGAGAAGATTTCGTTGATCCGGGAGACGTCCGCGTTGTAGTTGCCTGAGATGGTGAGGAGGATCTGGGTGTCATCTGCATAGTTGGTGTAGGTGACACCCAGACGGTCCAGTTTGTCGAATAGGGGCTTCGTAAATATATTGTACAGGGTGGGGGAGACACAGGAGCCTTGAGGGACTCCACAGGTAATGGGGATGGGGTCAGCAGCGGCTGTAGTTGAGAAGACTCGCATGGTTCTATTCGCCAGGAAGGATTGTATCCAAGCGGAGGCAGAGGAGGTGAAGTGGGCTGCGATAGATAGGTGGTTGCATAGGATTTCGTGGTCGACTAAGTCGAAGGCCGCTGAGAGGTCTAAGAGAAGTAGGATAGCTGCATTGCCTTTGTCTTTGATTTCGTCAATCTGGCTTTTGAGGTCAACCAGAGCGGTTTCAGTTCCATGTAGAGGTCTGAAGCCAGATTGACGTATCCCTAGCAGTTGATTAGATTCCAGGTACTCCTGAATCTGGATGTAGGCAACTCTGTCCAGAATTTTTAGCAGAAAAGGGACAGTGGTGATGGGTCTATAGTTGGTTGGTATGGCTGGGTCTAGGGATTGTTTTTTTAGGAGGGGGAGCACCCAAGATTGTTTTAGGTTGTTGGGGACAAAGTTGTTTGCAAATGACAGGTTGATAAGCTTAGTGATGAAAGGGGAGAGGTCTCTGGCAGCGTCTTTTATTATTTGGGCGGGGCAGCTGTCCCCTTTGCAATTAGAAGGTTTTAGGGAAGTGATGATTTTTTGGACTTCTAGGATAGTTACTTTCTTAAAGGTGAAGCCTGTGTTGGGTTTGATCGGTGTTGGTGGGCTTAAGCTAGGGTTAGTGGTTTTGTTGCTGAAGAGTTGTTGACGTTTGTTCTCAATTTTGGTCTGGAGCCCTGTGATTTTATTGTTGAGGGCATTCTGGATGCTAGAGCACCAAGGTTTGTCTTTTGGGCAGTTGTCTAGGAGGGGAATAGGGTTTTCTAGCTCCTTTAGAATTTTAAATAATTCTTTAGTGGAAGAACCTGCCTGGTTAATCCTAACGTTGTAGGCATCTTTTTTAGTGCGAATAATCTCACTTTTGTATAGTGCAGAGGTGGTATTTAAATTGGATTTGTTTACAGGTGATGGGTTGGTTTTCCATAGTAGTTCAAGTTTAGCTTTCTTTTTCCGGAGTATTTTGAGTTCGGGAGTGTACCACGAATTCAAGTGGTTTATTGGTTTACTTTTGCGTAATTTCAAAGGGGCAATGGTATCGATGGCGGTGGCCATGGAATTGTTGAAGGTGTCAACTAGGAGGTTAAGGTCAGCAGTGTCCGGTAGAGCGTTAAGGGTAGGTAGGACCAGAGGTAATAGTGCTTCGGCAGTGATGTTGCGTTTGTTTCTGGTTGGGCAAGCTGGTGCCAGGGGGTATTTCTTAGGCGTGGACTGGTTGATGTGAATTTCAAGTGGGATAAGGTAGTGATCCGTCCATGTTAGAGGTTGGGGGTCTTTACAGGTAGTGTTGCAGTTAAGGGTTGCTACCCAGTCGAGAATTCTGCCTTTCTGGTGGGTCGGTACGATACTGAGTTGAGCAAGTCCGTGCTCAGTTAGGGCGTTTGCTAAGGATGCAGCTGGTGCGTCTTTGGGGTCATTGTAGCCTAGATTGAAGTCGCCAAGGATAATAATTTGTGCTAGTGGCTTGGAGTTTTCTGTGATGAGCGCTGTAATGTCTTCTTCGAAGGTTCCAGGCGGGCCTGGGGGTCTGTATATAAGGTGAAGTGTGATCGTACTTGTGGGGGATGTTTGTAGCTTGATTGTGAGTAACTCACATGATTTAAGAGATAGGGTGGTGACTTGTCTGCAGCCAAGTGGTGTTTTGTAGATGAGTGCTACGCCTCCTCCCTTGCCATTAGGTCTGTCAGCTCTGAGGATGGAGTAGTTGACAGGAATGGCTAGCGATAAGTGTGGTCCTGAAGCCTCGTGTAGCCATGTTTCCGTTAGGGCAAGGAAGTCAAGATCATGGGTTAGAATGGTGTCAGCAATTTCAGTGGGGTGTGCGGCCAGGGATCTGGCATTGAGTAGGGCTCCTTTTAAGGAAAGTGGGGCGGGCACTTTGGGGGTCTTTGGTTTCTTTGAGGTTTTGGTGTTAAATTTGGCTGGGGGGATGCTATTTGTGAGGGGCAGCCTAGTGCCTAGTCTGTTGTTACGGGCAGTGATGTCTGCGATGGTAGAGCGTGGGGGTTCTGGAGATTTCAGTATGGGGAGCACAGTGAGAGATGGAACACTGAATGTACCGTGAATCCGAGTTTTGTTAGGGGTCACGATGGCTGGGGAGCTGTTATCTCCGGTGGAAGTAAGGTGAGAGTGGTGGTTAGGTGGAAAAGGCGGCTGGGTGGGTAGGAAGGGAGTGGGGCAGGGGATCGGGTAGTGCCTAGGACAGCCAAGATTGGCTAGGCCGTTGTTGACGGTTATGAGGATGTTGCCAGTACAGTGTATATTGTCCGGCATGATGCAGAAAGTTCAATCAAAATTAGTTATCTGCGACAACTGGATCTAGGGCACTTATTGAACAAAGGAAAAGCTCACAAAGCATAGGCCCCCACTATCTTGGTATTTAACTGTAATTAGATGCCTACAATTGTATTTTCCAGTACATTTTTTTTAAGATAGTTTAATCTGATGTGTCTTTCTCTGTTTTAAACAAATACCAATTTATATCAATATTTGGAATGGGAGGCACATTCATGAATTCTGCATTTGTTAGGTAGGTTTAGTGAAACTTAAGCTGCTTGCTCATGATTTCCCTGTTCTCTTTTATATTATGACTGTTACCTATTTCATATTTATTCTTTTTTGTTCCGTGTTTGTGTCTCTTTATAACTTATTATGAATTGTCAATATGATTATAATTCTCATGTATTTTATGATGTGCTTTTTTATTACTATTTTAGGTATTATAAAAAATGTAACACAAACAAATTAAGTGTTGTCAATGAGGTCCTGGCGGACAATGAGTCACATATCATGACTATTTATCCAACTTTCGCAGGGCAGTACATGAGTGCACCACCTGTCTGGCGGATGCACCTGAATCTTACCTATAGCAGTCCAAATTGGCACTAAATTCATCTCCTGGTCCTCCTGTGTGCATCATTATAGGCTGTCTCTTGCGGTGTACCAGGGTTACTCACAGGTGTCATCAACCACGGTAACTGTGGATAGCCTGAGTCACCTACAAGAAATAGGATGTACGATATTAGATATGGCCTTTTGTCTTTTGGGGTATATGTATATTGTCCTATTGTGCTGGTAGCCTATGTGCGCTCATCTGTGGGGGTGTGGTTGACGCACCTTGCATCAATTGGGATGGGAGGGCATTATCCTACAGAGTGCACTTGCAGTCATTCACAGTGCGTGCAGCATCATTCATTAAGTGTTTGTCTATGTGCTGAGATCATCTGTGCAGTTGACACTATGCTGAGGGTGCTAGGCCATGTGCTGCCCTATGAGCATGCATTGGTAGGGAATGGCTTCTTGGATTGGACACGTGGCTTGGTTGGTTTGAATATGTGTGTGTCCACTTCCATGAATGCCAGGATGTCCTGTTGAGTCATCTGAGTTCATCATGTGGACTGTGGAAAGTCTGACATGGACCATGGCCTAATCATTGTATTATTGGTGATGGATTTTTGAACTCGTTTGCTCACAATTATTCTCATTCCGGTCTCCATGTGTATTACTTGGCCATGTCATTTACAGATAGAGTACTTACCCACAAGCCAGGTTCACTCTCCTCTTTGTGTACATGTAAGCTGGTAGGGCGATTTTCCTCAGCATCATGACATTATGTGTGGCACGTGGCAATCAGTCTGAGTAGTGGCTGATGGTGAGATCACCAACACATGTCATCTGATTATTCATATCATGAAAATGTTTCCTGTTCTGCTATGCCTGCTACACTGCCTCGGTGGCCACTAATGCCAAATGTGTACAATACAGTGCCGCTATGATATTGGGAAACTTATGCAATGGCATAGAAAAATACTTTGGCTGTGTGCACCTGAGTCTGGGTGGTGGACATGGAAATGTGCTGAAGGACATGCCTCATGAGTGCATCCAAGTCTTGCTCCAGCACCTTCAAGAATGTTGGCTGGGACATCCCAATGAGTGTCCCAACAGTGTGTTGGGATTAACCGGTGGCAAATAAATTGCGGATGGAATCAAGCTTTTCCAGAGAGTTGGCAGTACTGATGGCGATGGCGCTCTGAAGATCAGCTGCGATTAGGGTAAGCAGGTATGTGAAGGTGCGCCCTCCCGTCAGTGTCAAAGGGGATGCGTGGACACATGGTGTGGGTGGCCACCACAGCACACGTCTCCTGTGTCTTTGTGGTGCCTGTCTCCTTCCCTGATGAGGCATTGTATACTGCTCAATGAATACTGACAGCTTAGGGATCCCATAGTTCACATCTGGTTGGGTCTGTATGTTGCTTGGATGTGTTTGTGGGTGAGGTGTGGCCTTGTGTACGCCTACTGAGTTGATTAGGTGCACCTGTGACTTGATGTCCATCAACTGTATGCATTTTCCTCCACCTTTTAGGTGGAGGTAACTGCACTGTGTTTTTCACTGAATTACTGCCAATTTTTGGTGGTGTTTCAGTTGTATTTCCACTTGTGGTACTGTGCAATTTTTTTGGGTTTCTGGCGCTAATTCTGCCAGATGTTGGCAGTAATTCCACCAGTGGTAATGCCACCTGTGCTAATTCTGCCAGCATAACAACTAGAGCACGGTTTGTGCTCTTGGCCATCTGTTCTCTGCAATACTCAGCTCCTCTTCCTGGTCCTAGTATTTGTATTATTATGGGAATGGAAATCCATTCTTGACAACTTGCATGTGACATCTGACTAAGTGTTCTTCGTAGTTTTCACAGGCAAGTCAGTTTGGATGGCTTGTAGGTAGAGTCTGAGAGGGTGTTCTCATGAATTTTACAAGGCAATACATATTTTGAGGATTGGCCTATGGGTCTTGTGATAAGGGTTTTAATACTCTTCTTAGGTGGATGTGTGGAGATATGACAAATGCCCTTATGGCATTAGGCATGGGAGGAGTATTCTCAGAAGCAAAAGGGGGATACCATGTCTCATCCGCTGATGTCATGACACCTCCCCAAAGGCTGACTCCCCCTTGTGATCCTCCATCATATAGCTGCCCCAGGGTTAGGATCAGGTAGCGGCTACCATCCCCTGGTCACATGGGAGGAAGTCCCCAACAGGAAAGGAGTGATGTCAAAATCGGATTCATTACAATAAGCAGGAAGGCACTTTTGACATGGCACTACTGTACTTCGTTTTTTTTAATGCACTGTATATACCTATATAGGTCCAATGTTAGTTTTATTTTTTCATTTTTACTTTTTTGTAGTTTGTGATCCCTGAAGAAGGACTCAATTCAGAAATGCATTGGACAGCTACAATTGCCTTTGTCTCTAAAATAAACTAGTCTTTACAAGTCAAGAATGGACTCTGTGAGCTTTCCACTTGTGATTTGAATCTATCATTGTAGGAACTTTTCTAAAGAACCACAGACTTTACACAAAACCTTTTTTTGTGCATTTGCACAGGAAGTCTGTCCAATCTCTTTGATCACTAATTCAAGGAACCTGCACATTTTGTACTTAGGCTCTTTTTGCAAGAGCAGACGATTCTGGCAACAGGACCACATATACTACTATAAATTAACTTTGTAAATAGGGGTGGTGTCCGCTTTCCAGTGGTTTCCAGTATTTCCAATACTGCCACAGTATCCACTTATTGCCAAACTTGAAATGAGGGCCATAGTTTCTGGTATGCCATTTTTAAATTGACAATCAAAGTCACTAATATCCACATTTGTCTGTCTGCCCAATATCAGCTTTACAGGCAGGATAACAAAGTGGGGTTGGGGATGACGAAGCGCATTACATGTATGCACTCTCCGCTGGAATACTGTGTGGTCTGACCTCTTAACACATCCAGATAGACTTTAGAGCATGACAACGTGGGATCCTGAGGGCTAATAATGCTAGTGTATCATTCTGTAGACCCACCTATAAAGGAAATATCCCATCTGATGCCATCTGTACATTAATATTCAAATTTCCAGTTCACTGAGTGGAATAATTCATGAGATGCCCAACACAAATGTTGCAACGAGTGTGTGAAATATGTTGATGAAGCACCACAAGTTTTAAAAAGTGAACATATCTCATGGATCCAACCCTTAGAAAACGTATTAGGTGCAACATATAACAGCAAGAAGCAGATAGCTCATATTGATGCTTGAAGGAACTGTCAGCATGTGGCTTGATTGACAATGTGAAGATGTGGCGATGCCCGACTGGCTGAGGAGGGAGGCAGTTGAGTTTGAAAGGGAGGCTAGTTGTAGCTGTTGTAGAGAGCAAACCTGATATGCAGGAACTATTGTCAGTGATGGATGTTCCACTTATCAAAGATCACCAGGGGCTGCATGCCCAGGGCAATGCAAAAGAGTGAAGAAACAAGTTGGTATACCATAACACTAGGCTGCTAGCTACTGGCATCAAACTTGGCATGACCAAGCTCAATGTGAAAAGTTCAGCAGAAGATGGAAGCTGGTATGAAAGAGCAGAACAGCCATATCTTAGTGACTTAATAAGGGCCCCTCTTTAATCTCAAAATATTCATCTTGGATCATAAACCAAGTGAGATGCTCTATTTTTGTGACTCTTTATATTCAATACATTCAGTCACATCACAGGCTCCATTCAGTCAAATCCACTGATGGAAATCTTTCTGCCTTAGTGGAATATTTTCTTATAGCCATTTGTGGGTCTAGTTAATTCTTCCTACCTACTGATTGCCCCATGAAGGCCAAAGCAACCCCATGTGCATTGTAGTGTTTTACATCCTTTTCAGAGATGTCTTTTAAATTACTACTTCTGCATCAGAATAATGAGTGTGTTTCCCCAGCATAGGATAGGTTACCATAGCATCTTAACAAACGTTTGCCCAAAATGGAGGATTCTAAAAAATTAACCAGGCAGGTTACAGGTCTTTGATAGAGTTCAGCTACTCCCCTTGCCCATAACTGGTAGAAAGGTGAAGAAGAACTGGTGTAAAAGCTAAAATAGATTGGCCTTACCACAAATATGTGAAGTCCTCACTAAAACCTGCATGCAATGTTGTAAAGACTGGAGGGGGTATCTGTACTTCTGCCCTCTATATGTAGGGTAAAGGCACAGACACCGCAGTGAGGGCTCTCAATTTGATATCAATGAATGAGCAGCCAGGTTGAAGCTTTCAGAGATGATACAGGCTGGTTCTTAAATACAGTGAATCCCCAAATCCCCCACAAAGGAATGTCCACACATTATGTTAGGTGATAACACAGCTTCTTTATATAAAAAACGATTGATGAATATACATACATTTAAATTATAACAGTTTGTAATTGGAAATACTTATTCAAAGAATGGCTGATATATACACTCTATGTGGTACCACACAATATTTAAATTCTGTAATAGATGTACTAACTGCAAACTGTTTTAAATAGACATGTGAATAGTTAAGTGAGGTGCATCAGCATATAATAGGGAAGAAAGGCAGGCTAATTGTGAACAGTGGCAGAATGCTTTCTTTAGACTAGATATACAATGCTATGTGAAGATCCCCCAACCTGGGCAACCTGTAATGGAAAAGTTAGGGAGTAACTTATTTGTCTTTACCAAACCAGTGCAATAATGTTCAATAACCTTCTGCTTTCTTTTAAAAAAGTTGTTCCACTGCCAAGATACCTGAGAGGCCACAGGAGAACAGTATCCAAGACGAATCTGGAACCCCTGGATGACTCCTGAGGCTGGAAGATGCTCTTCCTCGTCACAGTACCTTTGGTGCCTTGGCAGGCGAAGTGGCAGAGTTTCTCAGTTTCACTCAACAAATCCCTTTGAGGATGGAGCCTCCCTTGGAATAAGGAGCCACTAGGATGCTGAGTCCAAGAAGAGAAATGCAACCAAAGTCTCTCTGTAGTGCAACAGTTTTACTCGTTGCGGTTCTCTCCTTTGGTTGATGATTTCTCTGACTGTAGAAGTCCTGTGAAGATGAAACTTGCTGTTTGCTCCATGAAGGCTTGTCAGATGGGAGTAAGACCCTTGGGACCCTTCAATTACCTCTGGTGGTGACGGGTGCATAGGTCACTTTTGTTGTCATGGTTTTGAATATTGTGGTTTTCTGACTTTTCAGTTCTTTGGTGTTGCAGCCTCAGCACAGATGTCTGGACTGGCAAACGGGACTCAGCCACTGGAGTGGAAGAACACAGCTGCTTTTGGATTACAAAAAGAAGCAGATTTATCATCCAGCTGGGTTTTAAGGAATAATGCCTTCTTGCTTCAGCTTCAACTTCAGTTTCTGAACAAATTGGTAAGTGAGAGGTCCAAAGATATACAAATCTGTTCCCCATTCACTCTGGCCAAGCCAGGCTCAGTCATCCAATCACGCAGAAGGACATTCATGCAGGCAGTCAGCCAATCAGGACCACAGGCATTCAGGCCATTCACTCCACCCAGACACCCATAACAAAGAACATGGATTTGGGTAATTACCCAGCCTTTCAGCACACTACACTTTATTCATGTCAGTTTCAGTCAGGGCTGTCTCATTCATTGGGCCTCATTACAGCCATGGCACTCCCGTATTATTAACGGGCTCGTTTTTAGCTCCCTCCCCATTCCCATTGAGCCCTATGGGGGCTCAAATGGGGATGGGGATGGGTTTTTCCAATGAGGACGTTCCGGGCCCACCATGGTTGGAATAGCCCGGTAAGTCCTCATTGGAGGAACCCGGTACTGGAACCCGGTATGGAGGCAGCCATGCCCTTATTAGGGGCATGGCTGCGGGCATGACTGCCTCCATAATCGTAATGAGGCCTATTGTGTCACACACAGAAACCAGACATCCACAACACAGAATGTGAGTTCACTTCAGACTCCATTCATACATGTACCAGCCCTAGGGTTTAACCACAACACACAGCCCCTGGGAAGGCTCCAGCCAGTCTGACAAAAGGTAGCACTAGAGCCATATATGGTATTTACACCCAGCAGTCGGTCAGGAGGAAAGATAACAGAGGCGTATTTGTTGTTTCCATCCAACAGTCGCTCAGGCGGAAGGCAGGAGAGACAGGACTTCACAGGGCTTTGAGAAACAAGGTAAAAGGCAATAGAAACCAAGATGCCACCGTAGCCCTCTTGCCTTCTGCCAGGATTCCACTGATTCCAATGGCAGGCCCTGGGTGTCCATAAATGGAAGACACTCACAGCCACTGCCAAGTCAACATGTAGCTGCCACCAGCCCATACCCGCCCTATGGACAACACACATTTGCCCAAAAACATACATAAGGGGTACAAGGGTGTACCCTACCTATGGGTGCCATAACGGTGTCCCATGGGTGTTGTTAACCAAAATAGAAAACAAAATCCTGCACTGCCAGAGGTCCAGGCCAGACCTCAGTTGCAGAAAGCATAGAGAGAATACACACAGAGAAGGGGTAGGACAAGGACTATGAGGCCCTGTCCATCCATAAGGCATTTCTAGCATCTCAAATGTGCTATGCTCTCTGCTTGCAGTGTTGCTCGTGTGAACAACAGCCTGAGTATACTGCTTGAGTCTGGGCTAGTGATGAGTGGAGCTAATAGCTCTGGCAATAGGGATAGTGCATTATGAGATCTAGAGATCACATTTCTCCTCTGCATGTGTCACATGCCAAGCCCAATAGGCCATAACATCTTCTGAGCCACAAGTAGTTCCATCCATGAAATGTGGCAATGCAATATCAAATTAATTAATAAATAAATTAATTAACACATTAATTCTGATGATTTATATAGTGCCACTTTCCTTCGGAATCCATTAGAAATAGAACACTTTGTAACTGTTGTTACTTATTACTGTCACTGTTACCCGCAATGAGGAGCTCCGTTTATAGGCTTGCAGAGGGAAATTGAAGAGTTGAGCCGACCCATCCCAGGTAACAAACCCATGAGGCTGGGCATTTTCCAGTTTCAAGAAGCGTTTTCTGGTCATATGTCAGTCATTCCGTTGGAGTCAGGCTTTTGTAGAGCTTGATTTCTCTGATTTGGCCTCGGACAAATTCAAGGAAATTAAATGGTGTGGCCGAATGCAAAACTGGAAATATTATTGAAGATTGTTAAGTGGATGACAAATGCACTGAATATATCGTGCTCAGATATAGTTAGAGGGTTTGCACTAACAATACAATGTAGGCCATAACTTGTTTACTTTCCCGAGCTACTGATTTCTGAAATATGTAATCAAGTTCTGTTGTTTGAACAGCCAATGCAAAATATATAAAGAAAAATATGAGCTAGCCATACACATTTAAGCATATGCATCATCATTAATATCAAACCAATTGAAAGTAGAGCTAGACATTAAAAACCTACAAACACCCCATGTCATTACTGTTCCAGAGCACAAGTAAAGCTTACTCTAGTTTCAAGTTTCCAAACTTTAAAATAATACTGCAAACTTCAGAAACGTTTTTTCCAAACTCTCAATAAAATGAAAAGGGACGCATTATCGTGATCTTGAAGTGAGTAATTTTCAAGATTGAATGTGACACCAGCAGAGTCAGTCACATCTCAGGCATGCATGTCATCATTCATAGGTTGACACATTGAGCACCTTGGAGGTTTATAACATTACAGTGTACGACACTCTCAACAGACATATACCACTGAAAAGCCTGTTGATCTGGCTAAGAATCAGTCATGGATCCGGGATGCATGACATTTCATCCTGCTGAGTTGCTTCCATGAGAACTAATGAGTGTATTTATGTAATAAGTCCATGGCTGCAAGTCAACACAGGAAGTGCCAGTTGGTCTGGGCATGGTAAGCCACATGTCAAGCATTCATGATTTAGACTGTTGTTCCTAACCAAATACTAATACTACTTAGTCATGTGGGATTGCAATGTTATGAGTTGTGTTCCCGGGAAAACACTTAACATATATACAGTAAGAGCTCTACTATCAAAGAGTGTATCAGTGGCGGCATGTACCAACACTGTTTCACGTGCATTACTATCCCACAAACAGCACACATGGATTGCTCTTATTTTACACTATTCACACAGACAGGTCCTTTAAGGTTCCGCCATGATGAAATGCATTCCCAGCATCCACGTGGGTGCAAGTGGTAGCCCCATACATTTTCCCTGCACTAATGTATGCAAGGGCGGTGTCCTGCACATCATTTGTGGTACAGTCTAGCCCCTTGGAAATGTGCAGACCACCTTTGTAAACAGGGTGACTTGCACATTTCTATAAGTAATGCATATTAAAACATGCATCCTCTAAGCATTGCTTATTTGCACTACTTTTTTATGAATTTGGCCATGCGTGTTTCTAAATTAAAGAAACAGCCAGGTGCAAGACATTAGTAATTTTGACACTTTGCTTTCTTTGGGCATCCCTGGCATGACAGGTTCTAACCTATTACATTAACTTTATACCTTGATTTGAACATGTGCTGGCATGAAAAGGTCTGGCCTCTTTAACCCAATCTTTACAGCAAAATGTCATCAACAAGGAATTGTAATGAACCTAACCCTGACCTCTCACCTTTTGGGCAAATCCCGAATCACCAAATCCAGTGAAAATGTGGGCAATTTGGGGTTTGTCCAGATTTATTCGCCCATGCTAACTCTTCTGTAGAGGAGAAGTTAAAACATTGTAACCATTTTTGAATTATGTAACAAAACATTGGCACATCTGCCATCAATGGCCATGTCAAATTCCTTTCTTGCAATTATGCCTTTCCAATTCTGTAACGTTTTGCAGATCCTTGACCCCAATAGTGAAATTTATAGAAACGAAACATGTCAAGAATTCTTTACAAATCAGAAAAAAATCAATAAGAACCCTGAGCTGCAAACAGGAATGGACAGGAGGGAGTGGAGGTGGATGGAGGGCAGAAGGCAGAGATGAGAGACAACAGAGGAAAAGAGCCAGATAGGTGTAGGAGGTAGAATTTGCATAACACAGAAAAAGGAGCAGAAGAGTAAATATATCGGCAGGCCAAAAAAAACGCAAGATACACATTCTATAGATTAATGTTGCTTAAGTTGCAAAGTGATTCACTGGGTCACATCATTTTATTTTATATGTGCCTATATTCACCAAATAATTAAAACAAAATTCTAAGCAAATGAGGGAGGTAGGAATTGTCTAGGGACATTAAACCTTTGCTTGGGATGTCAGAATGAATGCCATGCTTTGAGATGTGCTGAACACATTTCACTGGTGTCTAGAAATGTAACGGTTATGTGCTGGAAGATAGCATCAATATGGTTTCCACAGGCACCCATGCATGATCAGCACTCTATCATTATACAAAGTGTCAGGCCATGTGAAATGTGAAATGGACATTGTAGATGTTGGAGGAATAAACTAGTTGCTGGAAAATAGGTGGCTGAAGCGCCACTTGTTTAAGACATTATATTTCACTAGGAGGGAATTTGTTACTCCAATTGTGCTATTACATTTGAGAAGTCTTGTAAAAAATATAACAATGGCAGCCCCATAGCATCATACATTTGAATGTCTCTGCACATTAGAGCTAGATAACGTAGCCCCGGGCAGTCAGTGGGTGAGTAAAAAGCAAAACAACATCAACAGCCTTTTGTCCCTGCTCCCAACCCATCTCCCTTCTTTCTGTACTCCTATGCCACTACTTTTGGCTTCTAGTTGGTGCTAGGAACAAAAGAAATGCTTGTATTATATCTGTTGTCACCAGCCCATTTTAGCATCATAAAAGTAACAGAAATGTTACCCCCTGCCCTGTTAAACCCTCTGTCCTTAAACACAGATGGCTCAGAGTATCCAGTCCCGACCTGATTTCCGCCTTGTTAGCTAACTCTGGAAACCCTGTGGACTGTTCCTTACCTAAGCTTGAAGCCGCCTTCCTGGCTACGGCTGACCTGCTTGCCCCAGTCAAACTGTGTAAACCTAAAGCCCGCACCCCTGAACCTTAGTTCTCTGATGATCTTAGAGCACTGAAACGGCATTGCCGTCAGATGGATAGAAAGTGGCGTCTGGATTACTTCCCCACAGCTAAAGATTCCTTTTGTTGCTCCCTCTCGGCCTATCATAAGGCTCTTACCAGTGCTAAGAAGTCCTACTATGGTCAGAAAGTACAATTAGCCCTCAATAAACCTAAGGCCCTATTTGACCTTGTTCATTCTCTCTCCTCTCCTGAGAATAGCAGGGCCCTGGTCCCTCCGTCGCAGGGTCTATGCAACTCTCTCTCGGTTTTCTTTATGGAAAAAATCTCCACCATTCATGACCACATAAAGGATGGCCTGCCACTGTTCACAGCACCCAAAATTTCTACTGTCTGTCCCCTTCTAACGTCTCCTGGTCCTCGTTCCTGCGGATCTCCAATTCTGATGTATTGCTGGCTATTTCGAAACTGAAATCTGCATCTCCTAATGATGCTATACCCCTTGTTCTCCTAAAGTAGGTATCTGTTGATCTGATCAAGCATATTACCACTGCTGGTAATATCTCCTTTTCTAGTGGGCTCATTCCCTCGTCTCTTAAGCATGCCCTGGTAGTCTCTCTTCTTAAGAAGCCCTCTCTTTAACCTGATGTACTATCTAACTACCACCCTATGTCACTCCTCCCCTCTTCATGAAGCTGATGGAAGCACTGGTGTGCCCCCTTCTGTCCAATTTCCTCGAATCTTCCCACTTCTATGACCCATTTCAGTCTAGTTTCCGGCCTGGTAGGGGCACCAAATTTGTCCTGAACTCGGTACTTGATGATCTGGTGTTTCTGGTGGACAAGGGTGGTGTCGGAGCAGTCCTGCTCTTAGACATGTTGGCTGCTTTCGATACTGTTGATTACTCCATCCTGCTCTCTCATCTCTCTGACGCTGGCCTCTCCGGCCGGGTCCTCGACAGGATCAATTCTTTCCTGTCGGATCCGTCCCAGTCTAACTCTCTTTCTCCTTTCTGTTTAGACTTGATTACACTTCTTTGTGGTGTTCCTCAGGGTTCCGCACTGTCCCCTATTCTATTTAACATTTATATCAGATCTCTTTTGCTTCTCATCCAGGCGCACGGTTTTCACTACTATTCTCACGCGGACGATACATAGATCCTCGTTCGCCTTGACCTTACTCATGCCGAGACTGCTGCGCAGCTCAGGAGCTGCCTGGGGGATCTGGGGTGCTAGATGATGAGCAACTGGCTAAAGCTTTATGGCAGTAAGACTGAGGTCCTGGTTGTGGGCACTTTATCTCCCCAACTATTTTGGACCTCACAATTCTGGCCATCAAGTCTTGGCCCTCTTCCTCTTCCGGTCCAATCGGTCCGGAATGTGGGTGTAAACATCTCTGCCTCTCTGGCCCTGGATGACCAGGTGGCCAGTGTATGCAGGGCCAGGCATTTCAAACTTTGCATTCTGCGGAAAGTCCTGCCCTTCATTCCCGTTGAATGTCAGCGGTAGTGGCAGCTCTGGTTCTTAGCACCCCTGATTACAGTAACTCCCTTTATTTGGCCCAACCACACTATCTGATCAATAGGCTTCAATTGCTGCAGAATGCGGCCGCTCGCTCCATACTTCGCCCTCCCTTTGGATCACACCTTTCCCCCCTGCTAAAGAAATTGCACTGGCTTCCTGTGGCCAGCTGGATCCTGTTTAAATCCTTGTGTTTGGTGCACCGTGCCTTTTATGGCATGGGCGCCGAGTACCTTCAAGCCAAGTTTGTTCACTACGCTCCTACTCGTCTGCTGATATCTCAGTCGTGAAGGTTGTGCCTTCTCTGTAGGTGCTGCCAGAGCCTGGGATGATCTTCCTACTGCTCTTCGTGCCACTGAAGATCACCTCACCTTCCGCAGGCTGTTGAAAACTACTCTTTTTTAGTTTGCTTTTTTTTCCGATGTTGGTTTTGCCATTTGTTCTCCTCCTAGTAGCCAGCGCAGAGATGCCTTTGGGTGTATGTGCACTTTACTAAGTTTCCATAACATAACATAACATAACATAGCATAACAAAATAAAAAGGAAACAGGATATAAAGTACCGCTGCCACACTTCACTGTAAGTAGCATCTTTCACTTCTCAATGGAAAGCTTTGAATGATTCCAGGTGCCCGATGTGCGGCGCTGCAGTAGAGACAGTTACCCACTTGTCAATTTTGTGTGCTGGTTTTATGGACTTGTGGAAAAAATACCTTTTTACATTGTTTTGGTTAAAGCAAATTAGGAGTATACACTTGGCACTGGATTATTGTAAGAACACCAGTGATCTTAATCCAGTGTTCTTCATTTTGAAATAATAACAACTTCACTGTAAGGTGATGCTTGCAGCATACAAACAACAATTCCCCAAGAACTGGTAGCTTTAGGGACCAACCATTGCCTTCAAAACATATGAACAGAGCAAGGGAAATACATCAACAATGTGTAACCTGCAACCAAATCTTAGGACAGGAATCAAATCATTGCACAACATGGCAGCTGGCATGGCTGTCAATTGAGGGAAAGCTATCAAAAATAACGTTTGCCAACACACACCCCCAGAATAGAGACAGAGGGATCTATTTCAACCATGGATGGATGTCCGGGTCTGGTCGTTATACATCTTGTACAGAGCATCAACATTTCTATATTGGGGTACAAGCCTATCCTCAATGATGTAGTCAACAACTTGGAGGCTTATGGTACACCTGAGTAATTTAGGATTCTCATCCTGCATCCTTCATATTTATCAGCCACTTTTATGGTCAGTCTTAATAACAAAATGTGTCCCAAAAAGTTAGAAGCTCAGCCTCCAAAGAGCTTGCACAATGGCAACCAACGTTTTGTTCAGTAGTGGACCACCTCAACTCCCTGTCCTTACGCTGGCAGCTGATAATACCTATCAGGTATTTCCTGCCTGTGTCATCCAGCTGAGAAAGAACTGCTCCTTTATCTGTGTCAGAGATATTGGTTTGCACTATGAAGGGTCTGTGGTAGCCAGGCACCCTAAAATCAGTGGCCTGGCACAATGAAGCCTGTAATTTCTGAACGGTCTTCTCACACTACTCAATTCATGCTATATTTATATGTTTCTTGGGAGTGGTGAGAGCAGTAAGAGGAGCAGGTGTGGTGCCTTAGGCTACCATGAATGTCCTGTAGAATCCAGTGAGGACATTCAAGGCTCGAACCTGGAGATTTGGGTGATTGAGGCTTCCCATCCCTGGGCAACTTATACTTTGCTTGGTAGATGTGCAATCCTGCTCTGTAAGAGTATTTAGCATTCTTTTTATGCAGCACCACTGCATGGGTTTGGTGCATTGCTATAATGCGGTACAGCAAGGCATGTGTTGCCAGTGTGACATGGACATGTAAAAGAAAACAGGCTATTCAGTCAAAAACGATTTCTACATTTAAAATGCAAATAATTATTTTTCACAGTTAAAAGCATATATTTTTTTCTCCACCTGAAATTCCTCTTTTGCAGGAGACAAATTTGAGGATTAATGAACTAACCTTATTAACAATACTAATGATTCTAACTCATTAATAATATAATGTAGACTCCACTGCAAAATGAGGCAGACTCTGAAAGTCATTTTAAACGCGCATCCAGATTTGTTTTTCTCTGTGCTGCTTTGTCCACAGTATTTGCAGGAAGCAAAGATTCGAATAAGCAGGAAATCAGTTTTGTTACAGTTGCTTACTGTAAAAGATTTCTAATGTGTGCAGGAGGAGGATAGGACATAGGGGATTCTTATTGGACAAGCATCATATTAGAGGCTGTAACCAAGTTTTCCTGTAGAATCTGGGGGAAGGAGAGAGGCAGAATACATTTTACACAGCTCGGGCAAAGACCTGACTGGTGGCTGGGGGGTTCCTGATTGAAAAAGCAGATCCCAGCTGCACTGCTGCAGAGACTGGGAATTCCAGACAATAATCCCCGGTTTGAGTAACGGCAGATGCCTGTTCTCACTGGGGGTGCTTGAAGAGCGAATTGCCACATCCAGAAGGCGACCAGCCGAAAAATTTCACATGCTGAACAGATTAGGTAATTATACATTGCAAAGTACGGGGGCAGTGTGCATGAATGCGAAACTATTCAGTCAGTGTAGAAGAAAGAATTCCAGTGTTTTATCAACATGTTTAATGTTGCGACTGTTCTCATCGCCCTCTTCTCATTTTGTTACAGATAATGTTGACTGGGCTATTTCATTTATTTCTGTAAAAAGAGTAAGATCGTGTTTAAATGCAATTTTATAATACACAAAAATATCTGAAAGCAGACGGGTAGTGTGTTTTATTTTCTCTTTCCTTTGTGCATTTACCATTACAGTGCTGATGATGTGGCGAGATGTTTAGACAGTGCAATTGTCATTTTTAAAGGTAGCTAAAAATAAGACTTGGCTGCAGCTGTGTGCACGATTTCATTCAGTATGAGCAATTATAAATAACTGTGTGTGTGAAATAGCCTGCTGAAGGTAAATGAGTCAGCAGAAATAGAGACCCGGGGCATAGTTCACTATTGTATAAAAAATAGTGAGTGTTGTACCACATGTTAGCTTGCTGTTGTAAATAATTCAGTGAGAATTGGCCATGGTGCTTCAATTTTATACTTAAAGTCAATCAAAAACAATAAGATAAAACAAATAACTAAAACAAAGAATTAACATATAGGATTAAAATAATTAATTAAAATAATAAATACGTGGAACTCCATACGCCAGGACATTTGTCTGCCTCTGATATGTCCCGACCAGCAATGTCACATCATTTGGCTCATTCGGGTGTTCTTCCATCTTGGAACTCTTGGATCCTTTTCTATAGAAGTCATATTTTCTTTGGCATTCCGGTTATTTTGTCTTCACCTCCATCCGGAGGCAGGCATCATTCAATCTTCATCCAGGGGACTCCAGGACTCCATCGTCTCCCGTGACCTCCGGTACAAATATGTTAATATTCTAAATCAAATAGAAAAGAAACAGATTAAGTATATAGCTCAATACTAACTACACCCTTTTGCCAAAAATATAACATGCTTTGTAAAACATTTTGCCCTTTTTCTTTCACCTTCTGAAATTAAGCACAGGTTAAAAAGAAAACAAGCATACATAAAACAACATTCAATATTCAATGCATTTTCATTCTGCACACCAACCATGAGCTTTTATTATTATTATTATTTTTTTATTTTTTATTTATTTTTTATCTATATTTTATATATTTTTGCATATATTACAGTGTTTATGTACCATTTCAACCATCTTTTTAACTTCTCTGTCACTGCCTCCTGATTGTGCCCATTTATTTTACCTTTTTGTGTTCAAGGGACTTTATCTTTTTCTACATGCTCAAGATGCCTGATCTCGTGTCTGAGATGGCATGGCTTGATCTGATTTACATGGACAAACTGCTCTATTGCTGTTTCACCTTCATTCTTCAAAATTTTATAAACTACAGGAGAGACCTTATCTATAATTCGAAATGGCCCCTGCCAGGCTGCTAGAAATTTAGAATGTTTCTGTTTACTTTTTCCAAAATGAAACTTATACACCTGATCCCCTACACTGTATTTTCTCACTGATGTTCTTTTATCGTAGTATGTCTTAGCACTGTCAGCAGCCCTTTCCAGATTTCTCTGCACAAAAGCAAATGCATGTTGCAAATGCTTCCTTAGTTCATCAATGTACTCATGAACTGTGGATGCACTCACAAAGGCTTCCCATCCCTGGGCAACTTATACTTTGCTTCGTAGATATGCAATCTTGCTCTCACCAAATCATACACATTTTAGGCTGGGCTACGAAATGATTGACCCAGCAGTATCAACTAAACAAGGGAATGCCTTGGACTCATTAAATAGTAATTTGGTGCCTATGCCATGTGACTCTTTTGTTAATAGTATAAAAAGTCGGTGGGAAAAGAACGGTGGCGTATGATTGCGTCTATATTTTAAATCCGTTACCCAAGGCTGGGCAGAATATGAATGTTGCCAATTGAAGGCACCATGTAAATATGGTCACATGGAACAACCGAGGTTTTAGTAATCTATTTAACAATTATAATTTGTGCTGAGTGGAGATTTAATTTGGTGACAGGAAACATGGTTAATGGATCTGCCATTGATGGATGGGTTTCAGGTATGTTTTAGACCGGCTAGAATAGGGGCCAGAGGCCGTCCATTTGGGGGGATGTAGTGTACCTTATGTACAGTGCTGGATATCAAAATGGAAGGAATATTGATTGGTGGAACTGACATTTTGGGTGCCCAATTTACATGGAGGGATGAAGGGTGCACAATGCAGAAAATCTGTATTGTACTGAATGTTCATTACACTCCTAGTATGCCTGACCTTAAAGACTTCTTACAAGCCATTTCATTAATCTTAGAACAATATGTCCCTGATGTTAGTTTTATAATTGCTGGGGATTTTAATAGTTAATGTCTTGATGACAAACCTTTGGGCTGCTCTAGAGTTAGAGGGCAACTTATTAGAGCTGAATTCGAGGTATGGGATATGTGCCTAGTAAATGGTAAAGTTGTTGGGGACATTCCACCACAGTACACGTGGTCAAATGAGGCTGTGCACTCTACCTTAGATATTATATTTGTGTCTAGTGTGCTGTATAATGTATGTACCAGAATGAAGGAAGAGAATGAGCAAGGTAGTGATGATAAGCAAATCACACTGACGCTCAATTGTAAAGATCAGGTAGACTGGTAGAGTTTTTCTCCCCTGAGCGTTGATATACGGCAGAGGATAGTGCATTGAAATGGTGCCCAGCCACGGCAGGTAAATTCAATGTATGCATTGATAAATGTTGGTGTAAAGGACTTTTTGCAGGTACAAAACCACTAGAGTTTGAATTATTAATACAATGCATTCTGGGTAGGTTGACTAGTGCCAAATGCCTAAAGCAGGCTTTACTCAAATATCCTCATACCCAGGAGTTTGATATACTAAAACATAAGGCACTAAGGAGGCAAATCCGGCAGGCCAAAAAGGCTGGCCATGAAGGATTGGGAGGAGGATTAAAGAGTTGAAAAATGCATATGCAAATTGATTAAAAGGGATGTGATTTGCAAACTATCAGACAGATGTGGAATCCATGCTACGTAGCCGTACTGGTAGGGAAGGTTCTCAATTTGGGGCTTTGCTGAAGACTAACGTACAGCAAAATTACATCCAAGCCCAACCAGTATCTGGCAGAATATGGGAAGTTTATTTTGAGAACCTCAAATACATTGGGTATTGGGTATCCCAGTTTACAGGAAATAAAAAACCCTTGTGGGAATTTAAAGGTTTCTTGGGACACATTAGACTTTGATATAGAGGGGTTTGAATGTGCGATTGGTCGGGCTAAAAGTTTGAATGCCACGGTTCCTGATGGGCTTCCTAACCTTACATTAAAATCAGCACCAGTCATCTGGTCAAAGGTTCTTTTTGACCTATATTCATTCTGATCTTTAAAAGCAGGGACACGCTTAATCCCGTCAATTAGGTACCTATTTCATTACTGGAAAGGACATACACAATGTTCTCAATGTTATACTGAAGAAACAACATTGATGGGCTGAGGCAGCATAGCGCCTTGGCATTTTTCGTTCTGGCTTTAAACGGGGAACCAATACCTCACTTAATTGTTTGATTATTGATTTACTGGTGAAACAACTTTAGCAAAGAGACAACTTTATGTAGCCTTTTAAGATATCAGTAAGGCATATGATTGTGTAATCAGACGCATACTTTGGAGGAAAACAGGCAAGTGGGGGTGCCTGGAATCTTTGCTTGCAATTTTGATGGAATAACATACTGAAACTAGAGTGAAGGTCAGGCTAGACCAGCAGTGTCAATGTTCTGGGTGGATACTTAGTGACAGGGCCTAAGACAAGAATGTGCCCCTTTCCTGTTCAGCATGCATATTTCAGATCTAGGCACATGTATGGAGGGGATCAGGGCCAATCCCCCTAAATATGGCATGGTCTTCATTCATAGTCTCTTGTATACTGATTATACTCTCTTGTTTGATTACATGCCCACAGGGCTGAAAAAGTCACTGACATCGGTGTATGTGTATTTATAAAATGTGGACCTTGAACTGAATAACCTTAAGACAAATATTTTAACACTGATCCCTCTAAGGAGGGTAGTAAAGACAAAGGTTTTCAACTGGATGATAAGGGGGAAAATTGGAAGTAGTTTTTAAATTTAAATATTTGGGTGTGATGAATTTTGGGAAAGGGTCAACATACGGTTGGAAAAAGAGAAATACTTCCTCTGCCAGGTCCTCTTCGGCCCAATTATGTCTGCCTAATAGGAGATTTGGGTGTTTTTCACTATGTCCTGTAATCAAGTTGTACAATCTGAAAATTGTGCCAAAGTGTATCTATGGTGCTGAGGCAAGGGGTAGTTTGAGACAAGCTCGAGGCCAGGGTGTGGAAGCAAGTCTTATGACTTCCGCAAGGCACGCCTCTGCTGGCAATTAGTCATGAGCTAGGTCTCCAATCCTTTAAGTTATACATAGATTACAAATAGCTTCAACTGTTTAAAGGTTTGCTTCTTTGTCCCTCTGGTACTAGCTATTTAAAATTAAGCGAGGTTTGGTTAAGTGGCTCATGTAAAGTATTAACCACATGGGCTGATAGGTGTATCCTATGGCGATTAACAATAGACTCAATTCAGGAGCTGGCGACTTCTCTCCACTAAGTAAAAAAGAAGAACAAGGAAATAGGCTGGATTGATAATAGGGAGATGTTGTTGAAATACAACATATATGATCATTTTAGATGGGACCTAAGATTGATTAATACAATTCCATCCTAGTTGCGTAAGCATCATCTAAGAGGTGCAGAGAAGCAATCTTGCAGAAAAAAAATAATTTGGCACCATCAAGGGATGTTTTGGGGGAAAGGGCAAAAGTTGCTAAAGAGGCAATGTTGTGTTGCTTCTGTGCTGTGGAAGTTGAAAAGCTAAAACATTTGTTTGTGAATTGTGGGGCCATTGAGCTTGCTCGAAATCATCAGTTTGGGTACTATATGATTAACAAGTGGTTAAAAAGGGATATACTCTTGGGAATCATTGGGTTTTCATTTATTGTGTATCCTGAATGAATACTTGGGTCATGCTGCAATAAGACATATGAATTGCACTATTGAAACGTGATGAAACGGTGATGAATTATGTTTTTATGGATGTGATGAAATGAGGATATGTATCTGAGACCTTGTATTAATTATATGTCATGTGAATTCTGAAGATGTGTCTTTTTTTTAGATATTTTTTATGAAGGCTGTGATGAATTATAAGATGGAGTTAGTGGTGTGACCTACGATGAAATGCTGCTATGTATTTATGATTTTGTATTACGATATGCTGAATGAATTGTGAGTATTTTTTTAGATAGTTTTTATTGAATACATATGAATAAGGTTTAATATTGTAAGATAATTATGTGTAATTGACAGTATTGTGTTTTACGATTTCTTTATTCATTAGTGTTGTTTTGTGTGAATTATGTTTAAACTATGACACAGAATACATTAATAAATAAACATACCCAAGGTACGGCACTGAGACCTGACAAACCTGGAATTTAGTAATCTTTATGGTCATGGTCAGGTGGGCCTGTTGAAGGGCCTGCATTTGTATCAGAAGGGGTTTAACATGTTCTTTGCTGAGCTGAAAACGTCAATGTAATCTAAGTAAGCCATGCAAATGTCTTCTAACCTATTCAGAACATGATTTACTAACCTTTGGATGCTAGCAATGGCATTCTTTAATCCAAAGGGCATTACCCTGAAATGGTAAATACTATTGGGTGTAAAAAAACTGTCTTCCACTTAGCACTCTC
This sequence comes from Ambystoma mexicanum, assembly GCF_040938575.1. Taxonomy (NCBI): domain Eukaryota; kingdom Metazoa; phylum Chordata; class Amphibia; order Caudata; family Ambystomatidae; genus Ambystoma; species Ambystoma mexicanum. The sequence continues at coordinate 1,075,697,677 of NC_090935.1, read as the reverse complement.
TGTAAGGGATATTTCAAATATCCACTTATGAAATTAAACATGCTGATGTACTTGGCAGCACCCCCCTAGACCACCAACTCATCTGCTCATGTTAGGGGTAAGCATCTGTTTTGGTGACTCCATTAAGCACCCTGCAGTCCACGCAGACCTTCAAGTGAGAGGTGCCCACCTTTGATACCACAACCACTGGAATGGAGAATGGACTACTGTAGGACTTTGTAACCTAAGGTGCAATATTTTTCTGACCTCAGATTTAATATGAAACCTTACTTTGCCTGATTTTCTGTAGCTCTTTGTCTTGGTAGTAACAGTATCGCCAGCATCACTATAATCTTGACGCCAATTCATCAAATCTGATGTTAGTGAAAACCAGAAGGCAAGCTACGTAGCAATGTTTGGACAGCTTCTTGTTTCTTCAGAGACAGTTGGATGATCAATGTAACACCCTCATGGATCCATAAGAAGGGCTGCTTTATAAAAGATTTAATAGAGTCTCAGGCTCCTCTGCCTCCTTACCAAAGGCCAGAGAAGGGCTCTCATTTCAACCCTTGGGGAGGATGCCTTCAGCTACTTTATTTGGAGCACTTTAGGCACCTCTTTGGGCTTGCCAAACCCATCAAATAATTATTCAACAACTCAGTAAGGGCCTGGCCATATGTCCTGTAAGGGTATCAGCCTAATAAGAACCATGACACAGACATCCTAGCCTGGGAAATATAGATGAACCAATATTTGACCAGCTAGTAGCTTCCATCAAGAGAACAATCCTCTTTCTAAGGCTGAAAACCATAGGGCACCACATTAAAGTCGTTGGAGAATAGGGGGATAACCACGCATTATTCACCAGAGCTAAGGGACCTCTGACTGGGTGACAAAAAAACGTAAATAGGCTTACTACAACCTCCTTTAGTGGCACCTCTCTGGAGGCAAATAAGAGACATAGGAAGTGGGAGGTCTCAAATACTCCTATGGGGTTCCCCAAGAGCTCAAATAGTGTTTGACAATGTCCTGCTGAAGCTTTCAACTGGCCATTTCTTTGCGGATGATAAGCTAGGGAAATCCTAAAGGAAACTCCACAATGGCTGAATGTAGTTGGAAATAAAGTGTGTGTCTCGGTCTGACACAAATTATTTAGGTAAACCAACTCTGGTAAAAGTACCAAGCAAGGCTTTAGCAATTGACCTGGCAGTTTCTGTCCATAGTGGGATGGCTTCAGTGTATCTAGTGGTATAATCCACAACCACTAGGATAAATGTGCTGTGTGAGGATGCAGGACGACCTAAGGGACCAACAATGTTTATTCTCACCCTCTCAAATTGTGCACCCTCTACAGGTATTGATACCAATGTAGTCTAGGATTATTCTCCAATTGGTGAAATGCATGTAGTGCTATGCCTGTGATGATTCTCTATCTGGAATCATACCTTAAACCAGTAGAAAGAAATATATACTTAAACTCAATTTGGTCTTCTTTGTTCCAATATGACCTGCAAGGGAGACTTAATTTGTCAACAACAAAAGGAAGAGCCTCACAGATTGGTGGACCACCAACCTCCGGTGATCTCCAACTATGGACTCGATGGGCACATTGTACAGGAGCCCATCCTCCCAATAAATCACATGTTTCCCAGGGGGATCACCCTCCAACTGAGATCAATCTTGTCACCTGATGCCTTTCAAAGCTGGACACTCTCTCTGGCCTTTCCAGAGTTCTGACCTTTAGGGACCTCCTTCAGCAAAGAGTTCAGTGTACAGTTTAGGTTCAAGAACTTCAAACAACACCTATGCCTTATCAGGGTCAGGAGCTGGACCATGTACTTCAAGAATGATTGCAGCTAATCTGGCAGGAGAATATTGTTTCCTCTTCTTATGACCCTTTGACTCCTTTTTTGGCTTGTGCTTGCCCCAGAGAAAAATGCGTAAGTGACATAGACAGACTCAGTTAAGCATTTAAACATGATGTTATAACGTTCTTAGAGAGTGTTCGGCACACAAACAGATGCCTGATGATCCGATATTTTTATGTAAAAAGAAAGGCCTTAGGTTTTTTTCTGAATTTGCTAAAAACAAAGATGGCCATCAATAATTGCCGAAGCTTGTTGCAAATGTTTAGAGCATGTACAGAGAAGGCCCTGTCACCAGTTTTTATAAAAAGGTACCTTATGATGTTTCAATTGTCTATGTGGCCTGCAGCAAACTGAAAGTCATTAGAGATCAAGGATTTAAAATCCAGGTAATGTCCATCACCTGCCCGGTGAGTGTCAGGATACGTTAACTTCTTCTCTTGACCATCATAAAGCAGCATGATTTAGGGGCTTTGTATTATTGAAAACTGTTTCCCTATTGTGATCTGAAAACTCTGGAATTGCATGGAAGAATTCTCTCACAATTGGATTAATTTCAGGATTGTAGCAGCCAGCCAGCTAGTGAGCGTTTTTTTCCCCAAAGGGTATTTGTTCACAAGTCCCATGCACAACGTGTGATCTCCACCCTTGCATGCTAATGATTGGTGGATGTAGCAGAGTAACTATGCTTGGCTAGTTAGGCCCCTATACTCATATAGGTGTTAAGTACCGAAAAGGATGTTAAAAGGCTTAACAAGCTTTTCGGTATTTAAGAACTATTCTGAAGGTGGCGCATTCTTCCGAAGTCGGAAGAAATGTGCCCCTTTTGGAATACATGTGGTGGTTGCTAGGATGGTTTGGAAACCAAGCTAGCAACCGCCACATTTGTAAATGGGCTTTTTGGAAGTCTATTCTTGTGGCACCCCGCCAGTTTAATATTGCACTACACTAGCGCACATATACAGTACCCTTTTGGTGCTGTTAAACTGGAGGAGTGCCACAAGAAGCCTTGTTTGGTGTAAATTAAAGTGTTCATGTACACCCGTGTGTTGTATATGGACACTTTCATGTACACCAAAGCAAGCAGCTTCTAAGTTGCTGCAACGTTGAAGTTGTTTGCTTTGGTGTACATGAAACTGTTCATATACAACACACGGGTTTATATGAACACTTTCATTTACACCAAACCTAGCAGCATCACATCCTGCAACGTTGAAGCTGCTCGCTTTGGTGTAAATGAAAGTGTTCATATAAAACGCACGGGTGTATATGAATACTTTAATTTACACCAAAGCGAGCCGCTTCAACGTTGCATTTTGCAACGTTGAAGCTGCTTGCTTTAAATTAAAGTGCTCATATACACCGCACGGGTGTATATGAACACTTTCCTATACACCAAAGTAAGCAGCTTCAACATCCTGCAATGTTGAAGCTGCTCACTTTGGTGTATAGGAATGTGTTAATCTGTGTTCTCGGCAGCATTTTTGTAAAATAACGAATCTGCTGAGATTGGATTGCGCCCGTAACACCTTAAAACAGCGCAAGCCACACAGAGCACTGTTGTGCTCTACGAGGACTCCCAGGCCCACTTGAGAATACTAATGGAGCCTGGGCATCCTCTTTTGGTGCAGTGAATCGTGCTGTTCAACACCTTCACTGCGCCAAGTTGAGAATAGGGGCATGTGTATAGGAATGTGTTCATACACACCTGTGTTCTCGACAGCATTTTTGTAAAATAACGAATATGTCGTTATTTTACAAAAATGCTGCCGAGATTGGATTGCACCCGTTACAACTAAAAACAGGCGCGATCCACACAGAGCACTGTCGTGCTCTATTAGGGTGCCCAGGCCCACTTGAGAATACTAGTGGAGCCTGGGCATCCTCTTTTGGCACAGTGAATCATGCTGTTTAGCACCTTCACTACGTCAAATTCAGAATAGGGGCCTTAGAGTTTTCATCATATCGCAGGCATATGATCATTATCAAGATTTAGAAGCCTCAGTTTGCTTCATTCCAGTGTTGGTTATTGATTTAGTGTTTGTGTTTTACATGTCACTCTAGTCCCTAGCTTCTGATTGTTTGTTATTTCTAACTTTCCAACGATTGAGCTTTCTATACTATCCACCATGTATTGTATGTTCTTGTTATTCTTAAACTATTGGGAACCATCTTTGATCACTCTAATTGTCTGGCTTATTTCTCATTTTTAATGAACCCCTGTTTGTTAACAAATAAGGGGAGGAGCTGCCATCCCAGGAGGCCTTTATTGTCATTTGTTTTGTCGTTTTGATATTTTTTATAATAGCACCAACTGCCAGCTTGAAAAACACACACTTGCTTGTTCTATAAGAGATATATAAACCTCACCTGATGGTTCCAGGCTCTTGCATTGTGGTGCTTAGCAACCAGAAGGATACTATGTAATAATAGTTGACTTGCAGCTGTGGGGCAAACCCCTTCAGTTGACGCAGGTCTACTGTATAACCAAACTGGTTTGGAGTTGCTAACTTGTTTTGGTACTCATGTCATTGTCAGGAAAAAAGGATAATGCCAGATTAAAATTGTGTAAAATGAAGCCTAATTAGGACCAATGATCACGAGATCCTGGGCCGTTCTCATGCAAATTACCTTTGGGTGAGTGCATTCTTCTTTGTAATCCCTTAATGAGGCCACTGAAAAATACAATTTAGAAGGAAATCTTCCCCTCCACTTTAGGGTGTTGAGAAAGTGCCCTTTCACATTTGCCACATCCCGGGGGACTTTTTGTAATCTCCCTCTGGCATTTGTTTGGTTTCTCTCTGTGACAACTTGACCTCTGTTCTGTAGAAGTACAAGTGTGAGTATTGGCTAAACCTCCTAATCATCCTTCAAATTGATACAAAACAAGAGTGATCCCAATCATAAAGATAAAGCAGGCAGAGTTATGATACATACCTCCTTTGCTTTTATGTTAAATTCGGCTGAGGGAGGTCTATACTCTCAAGAGGGGTGTGAATGTGATTCAGTAGCAAATCAAACAGTCATGGCACAATAGTCCAAAATGGAGACATGTCTAATCAAGGTTCTATAAATTATGTGTACTTTAATAAAAAAATAAAAAACACCTTTTGCAAAAATAAAGATAAAGAAATTCACAACACAAAATCCACTCCTGAGAAAGGAACAAAGAATACACAAAAACTGCAAGAATCAGCACTCTGCTAAATTAATCAGAGGTGAACGGCAATAATAGTCATACTGTTTGTAAAATGGATATCTTCTGGTGCAAAAAGGGGTTTAAGTGACTTAACCAGACTCTAGGGCCCAAACCTGGACAGCGAGGGGTGTTATTAGTCACTAATTCTTTTCTGCAGTAAGCGTCAAAATAAGCTTATTGGTGCTGTGCGACTCGATCAAGCCAAATTCAGGTATGGCAGATCATGTAATACCAAGCAGGGAGTGGGCATTGAGATGATTCGAAACAGTAGCTCAGAGCAGTTCAAGTGCGGAATTCAAGGAATGCAGCTCGTAAAGCTCACCAAGATCGGTTTGAAGATCTGGTCTGGTCCGAGTCATGGTTCTACTGGTTGATGACAGCGTGTGACACTCCAGTAGTTCGAGACGAGGTCTGGTGATTGTTTGAAACTGTGAACTTGTTGATCCAACGTGCAGTTCGAGGAGGCAGCAACTCGATGTTGAAATGATTCAAGTCTCACTGGATCAGGTCAATATGTGAAGCAATGCTTCCAGTGGTTTGATGTACGGCAAATGAGCAGCTGGGTCGATCCATACAGTTGTGGGTTCTGCTTGTGATGTAACGGTATTGAATGGAGGCACGCTGTGGTTTACAGAGATGCACAATGAAATGCAGTTTTAAGGGCCACCTGGGTCATTTTCACAGTCAGAGTAATAGAGTAACAGCAAAGATGCTGGTGACTGGATGTGCAAGTCAGCAGTTTGTTGCAGTGTTCGAAGGTAGCAGTTCAATGGGCCCCCTAGGGTCTGGCCAACTGTCAATGAAGATGGAAACAAAGATACTAGCAGTATGACATGCTGTTTGGTGAAGTGAAGTGAATGATTCCTGTTCAAGCCGAGACCACGATACACTTAGCTAGCATGGTGGTGCGGCAAACTGATTCAAAAGATGCAACGCAGCAGTTTATAGTTTAGGCAAGTGTCAAAGGCAGCACCAGAGGGTCCTGTTGGTTCGACTGTATTGAACAAGCTTGAATCATGGTTCAAAGTGGTAAATGGCAAAAACATGTAGATCCCAGATGCCCTGGCTCTCAGTGCTGTGAGTCCACCTCCAGGGTCACAGGGACAATATGGTATCTTGTTCTTGGACTCCCAAAAACAGAGAAGGCTTGGACACAACTGGCAGAGAGAGAGAGTGAAACAAGATATTTGGATGCTCCTGCAGCTATGGGGAGCTCCATCTGTCCACACTAGCTCCATCCCCTTCCCTTCTCAAAAGAATCAATGGCCCTTTTGGAATTGAGCATCATGCTGTGAGGCTGCTCTTTTTGTGAATTTGGTTCCCTTTGATTGATGTTCCCAGGATATCATCCTGTGAAGTGACTGTCTCTCCGAGGAAGGTGTTACCTGCCCTGACAAAGGAACAAAGAGAGTCAAACCCCCCGGCTACAGTCTTCCTGCAAACTGGGACTGGACCACTGAAGGCTTATGGCCCGATGGATTATAATGTTAGGAGAGGACACAGAACCAGATATTGTGTCCTAACTACATCCATAAACTGACTAAAATATACAGAGGAAATGTCCTCCTGCACCATGGAATGAATGCATAGGGTTTCACAACACAGCAATTTTTAACTTGTACTGAGACAGGAGTGGATGGTTTCTACCCACAGCGACTAAGTGACTTTGGGTGTTTATCACATAACTTTGAAAACCCTGATGAAGATGCAGAAGGGATGAGCTAGTGACCACCAATATGCCGTTTCTTGCAAATGTAACGATAGAGAAATAAGACGTTTACCTAGTGTGGGACACACACAAATGTACATCGACTCCCCAAGTGTCAAAACATGTGTCGTGCCCATTGGTGTAAAACTAAAACTCATTTTTGTTGATTAATTTCATTTAAACTCATTATGCATGTATATACTATGAATCATGTACATTGGATTAATTTTTTCGATGAACTATTTATATTGAATTAATGAGCTTGTTTTGGGGAAAACTGTATCCATTCCTCTGGCTTCTTTGCAGAATTCACAAACAACACTATTTATTGTAGGGGCATTGATATAATGCATAACTTGAAGAAATCACAAACACATTGATTCTCTGGAAAATCCTTTGCTTGTGAATTTGACCAGACATACTAATGTTGTTGTTAATTATGTGTTACTAAGAATTCATGTGGTTCATCTCATTCCCTTTTTTGCAACAGTGTTCCTCGAAGCAGCAAAGACAGCCTGGCTCGGGGTGTGGGAGGGGCAGGGGCACACATAATCCCTAACAGCAAAGCTGGGCTCATAAGGCTGACATATGTGTGATATCAATTTGGTGAGGCTGTTATTAATTATGATAAATACCATAACTTAACCCAGGTATGTTAATATGTTATGTTTATTGTGGCACCAGGACAGGAGACTCATAAAAGTGGGGTTTTGGAACAGAGATGTATATCTTAAAAAAGAGAAAACAGGGCATTTAAGACAGCCCATTGTTATGAGTTGAAAAACTCCACAACCTGGATGACATTTCAGGCATTCATGTCAAGTGTGCACTAACCACCATTGATTACTCATTACAAAGTGATGAGTTATTTACCTTCGGTGTAAGGATCATTGATGAGATATGTTACAAAACTGCACCTTTGAAATGTAAGAAGGAGAAATTATCAAAATCATAGTTACCCCAAAATGTTGTCCCCCTATGTAAAAAAGGTTACATCATCAGATCGGAAATGGATGGAGGGCAGCACACCAGATAGTGACTGCAGGGCTGAATTGTCCTTGATGGAATATCAACAAGCCATCTTTAAGGCTAAGAGGGAGTTCCTCCATAAGGAAACTAGCAATGCAGAAAACCACCGGAGTGCGAGATGTTCTCAGTTGTTCTCAATTTTGTCAGCCGTGCTGTATCGTTTCATCCATCAAACCCTTTTTAGTACTGGCTAATGTATTTAATACAGTCTTCAAGGGGAAAATTTAACTTATCCAGAAAAATATTATGTCAAATCTCCAGAAAAGTTTGCCCATTTTATGAAAAAAATCACTTGATCTGGGACTAGTGCCCCTGAAGTTAAAGAAAGCCCTGGTTACGCCACTGCTAAAAAAAACAATCATAATTACAGCCAGTCTTGAAAATTATCAGCCAGTACCAGGAGAAAGTGGTTTTCCACCAGTTGCAGGATTATGTGGACAATTCATCATTGGGTAACTCCTTTCAATCTGTCTTTCGTCCTAAATTCAGGACAGAGACGGATTGGTTGGCTGTTGGGAAATTGGAAAAGTTCAAACATTGTGCATCATTCCATTGACGGGGGAAGGGGGGAACACGTCATCATAGTAATTTCTGTCATTTTCGCAAATTACTACAAATATTACATTTAGGTTGCTTTGTGTTATTTTGTGTAGAGTTGATACATTTGTAGATTTGCATGCATGCAGAAACGTAAGTCGATACATTTGTAGATTTGCATGCATGCAGAAACATAACAATTCAACATTGTCACAAAGAAGGCCCCTCCACACTCAGGTAAAGCAGGCAATCAATATCTTCACATGCAGTTTAGCTGTATGAATGGGTTAATGATAGGAGATCAAAATAGGTGTAAAATGCACACATAATGGAATACATGTATGGGAAGTGTTTTTTGAATTTAGTAAAATATATGAAATATATGATATGGGAATGCTCTGTGTGTTATGGGTCTCCACATTGTGGATTAATCAGAAAGGTGTTTTCGGCACATTGGAAAAGGTTTGCAAACACTTCATCAGTAGTCACGGAACAGGATTTTCAAGTTGATCAATGGGGTAGGTGCGGTCATTTAGCAGATGCTCAAGTGCTGGAGGGCAAGAGAAGATATGCTCTCTGGTGACCTGGAGAGCTCATTTTTGTAAGAGATACATATCTTGTGAATTCATGTGGTTGTTTGAAGCAGGTGGCTTCTCCTGGGGCACTTGCAGAGACCAGTAGTAGTACATTTTAGGAGAATGATTGTGTTGTCAGAGTGTGGGCGGAACTCATGTGAATAGAAAAAGGTCAGCCACGTAGACGTCATAAAAATCTGACACTGGACAGGTCTAGGCAATGTGTCTTTCTCTCGTCTTCATGTCTTTAGGTATTTTTGGTGTAGGAATCCTGTTGTTGTGTAACTAAGAGGCAAGGCTGCCACCAAATATGGAGAGGCTTTTGGGAAGGGGTGTGTTGAAAATGTAAACCTTGTAATTATTCGTTTTTAGGTGATTGTGTTTTAATGTCTGTGTCCAATGAAATGTGTGGGTTTTAGATTTCTCTGTACTGGACAACCAATCATGTTTGGGGGATGACTTTATAACGCTATCTGGGGGAGTGTAGTAACTGTTGCAAATTGTATATAATGTGTGTTCTTTGTGTGGTTCAGAGAGACTAGTGTTAGTTTGACTCTTAGATGTCATCTATGCCCCCTCCAGGTCGTTGTACAATAAACTTGCTTCATGGACAAAAGAAGCGCTTACACATTTTTTAGGTGTGCCTAATTTGGGTAAAGGGGTGGAAATAAATGTCCATGCCTACAATTTGGTGAGTCAGGTAGGAACATTATGCTCTCCGAAAATATTGGGGGTCTCCTGTTCATCCAGCTCGACTGCGGTCCTTCACTGCATGGACCAGCTAATGCACAAAAAAGAAGTGGTTTTCAGGCACCAAGAGGCCTGTCTGGTCCCAGAGGTAGAAGTTCTGTAGCCCAGCTATGAAGCAGAATTGAGTGGGGGGGGCACCAGTTTGTTGGTAGAGCTTTGAGGTTTTGAGGTGCACGTACGTTCATCTTATTCATGTAAACCAAGTGGGGTGTTATACGAGAAATAGGAAACAGGGTTTTTACGTAGGGCAAGAAATGTATTTGTTGATTTAAAAAGGACTAAGCAGGTTGAAGAGGGAATGTGTTTAGGAAGTGTATGAATTGTTTTATGTTGTTAAAAAAAAATGGTATCATCTAGATTGTTATTTCAGAGGTGTAGTCTTTCAGCGCAGTGTGTTACCCGTGGGGACAAGCTCAGTATCCTTCAGGTTTCTTGTCTGATTGGCTGGAGTCCTCACTTTAGAGTGAGGTGGTTTTTTATGGTAAGACCACCCATAGATACCTTTCTGATGCAATCTTGGTAAGGCCTTACTTGTACTAATTGGGTGGGCGGATCCAGCACCTCGAGTTTCTTGGTTAGTCTAACGTGGTGTGGGTCTCCTCTGGTAGTTTTAGGGAAGATGGCTCGGTAGTTGAAAGGGCCAGAGTAGTGAAAAGAGGAAGAGATAGAGCAATGTTGTAGTGGAAAACATTGCACTCCTTCTATGCTCAAGTGAACGTGAAATCTCAAAGGAATGGAAAGAATTTGGGCCTGCGTGTTCTAATAAGATGTTGTCCTTTGTGCGCGGTTGAGGAATACATAGTTATTGAAGTGGTTATCATAAAGCAGTTAGTACGGAGATTGAGTGTGGGGAACATCTTGAAAGAGACAGAAAATTAATTTTTGGGTAGTAATATTTGCATTGACGGGTTGGGGTTTTCTTTAAAAATATTGGGATTTCAGGGATTTTTGATGAAAATGGAAACTCCACTGAACCATTTATGCCAAATGCTCCCCGGACATAAAATAAAAATGTTGAAGTATCATCGGGAATGGTTGAGGGAAACGTGGGGCAAGATGTCTAAAACGTGACCTGGTGATGGGTCCTATGATAAGGATGTATTGCTAAATCTTTGGACTTGTATAGGGACCAAACACAAGGGGTCAAATTTGGACAATAAAATGAATATCTTGGAGCTGTGGAGGTTATATGAGAATGGCGGGAAGGCCCAGGAGGTTGTGGCTATGGAAGAAAAGACAAGGAAGGAAGGTGTATGATTCTTTTTTGCACCACCCCATATGGGTGCTGTCCTTTGTCACCAGCAGAAGGGTATACAAATCCAGAGTTTGAACCTCCATATTTTCCAGTGACTAATCTGGTGGTTGTGAAATGGTCAGGGGTAACACCTCCGTCTGCACCAATTTTCGAGAACCAGGAATATGAGGGAATCAGAAGGGTAACGCCTTTAGTAAAGGTTGTTGGCGGGCCCCGAAGGGTAGAGGAAATAAGAAAAGTTTATTTTAAGGATAAATCAGTATTAACCTTGGGACCAAAAGAGCCAGAGTGAGAGAGGATTGTAAGGAGCAGGCAAGAAGAAGAGTCAGCGAGGGGAGAATTGTCCCCCAGTTCCAAGATAGAGGATAGATTACAGAGAGTAGTGGAAAGGCAAGAACAGCAGAATAAGGAAAAAGCAGCAAGGTTATTAGAGAGCGAAGCATCATGGGTGCAACAGGATAGGAGTAAAAACCAGGAAGACGAGAACAGGGAAACACAGGAAGCAAAGGAAAGAAGATGGAGACATGGTTAGGTTCTCATACGACTTGATAAATCTGTCATAAAGAGAGTAAGTGAGGACATAGAATGGGAGAGCACTGCCATAGATGCAGAGTTAGAATGAAGGGGAAGAGAGGTGACCTGCTACGGCAGCCCCAAGGGTATGTTTGTCCCCACAAAAGGATCAAGGGATGTGATAGAAGGGACAGAGGAGCAAGAGGAGGGTGACTGGGAGACAGACAACGAGGAAGGAGGACAGGAAGCAAAGGCTACGCCTCCCACTCTAGGAAGGACTCTGCAAGTATGCCTTGGAGCCCACATGGCCATAGGGAGAGGGCGAGGACAGCTAGGGGAAGCACTAGTAAAAGCAAAAGTGACTCAATACCCACTACTCCAGCAAAGTCAGGGGTATTATGTCCCATGGTCACACAATGACCAGAATAACTTCATGAAGACGCTTCCTACGCTCACTGCAAGAATGGGGAAGTGGGTATATGCACTAGAAAAACAAACGGGCGGTGTCATGTGTGCAATTGGGGACATGAAAAATCTTTTCACGGCCTTGATGAGGTAACAGGCAGACGAGTTAGGGAAGAAAGCAGAGTATCCAGGAATTCAATTAGACACAAATACCCATGATGGAACGGCTTTCAATAATTATAGGGCACAAGTTTGGGGAGCACTGAGGATAATGTATCCTGATACGCCAGACATAAATTCCATTTTGGCAAAACCAATGAAGTTAGACGAGGATCCCACTGCCCACATTCAGTTGATTCAGGAGATGTGAAGAACAGAGATTGGAGAAGGATTTTTCAACAATGTGGCTGTTTTTATCACATGTTGAAAAAGGGACTTCAAAAAGAAGTACAGCATGTCCTAAACAAGGTTGTAGGGATGGAGGCGAAGAGTTGGCAGGAGATACAGGTGCACATTGTCCATTTTTGTAAAAGGCGTCAGGAAAAGGAAATGGAGAATATGGACCAGGCACAAAAGGCTGAGGCCAAGCTGGTCTAGAAAAAACTAGAAAACATTTGTTTAGAGGGGGCAATGATAACAAACCCAACAGAGGGACTACAGGGACAGTTGGGACAACAAGGACAAATAGACTCTTAAATGGGACAAGTATGGACGGACGGGTATGTACCTGGACCAAGACCGATGAGAGGATTTCCACGGGGTAGGAGAGTAATTTTGCGAGGCGTAGGACATTCGGCGGATTTGGAGGAATGTGTACCCAGTTCAATGGGCTTATGGGAGGGGGGTATGTAGCAATGTATGTAGTGCAGTGTTGGGTATGTGGAAGAATCAGGCATCTGTCATGAGATTGTCGAAGTCAACAATAATATTTTATCACAGGTCCCCTCCAGACGAAAGGCCAAAAATGTGCCCTATGTCCCGTACTCTGTTCCTTTGCAGCAAGTAAAGGTTGATCAGAATCGGGGAGCTGGAACAACACAGACTCACGCCCCAATCATGTCAGCCCTTGCACCAGTACAGCCTTGTGAGAATAATCCTCTACCGAAAGGGACAGTCACCCATTACACTGGAGCAAGACTACTTGGAGAATCCCTTTTTCACATCCTGCTGCTCAAACGTATCAGGAATAGGGTAGCCCACAGGTATCTCTGATGTGTCTAATTTTATTGGTTACAACATATCCAGAAGAGGAACCCCAGATAGGTGTAAAGATAGGTAAAGAGACATTTTCTTTCATGATTGACACACAGGCCACGAAATTCTGTTTTAAAGAAGGTGGAGTTCTCCTTTCAGGCAAAGCAATGGACACAGAGGGATTTTCTGGGGCTGTCCTATCGGTTCCATACACTGAAGATTTGCATATCAAGGTAGGTAATCAAACTTTATGAGCTCCCTTGTTATCTGCAAAGATACCCCAGCAAACATTCTCAGAAGGAACCTCTTGAGCAAGCTTAATATGTCAATCACGTTTTCAAAGGATGACATATTATGCTGAACTCCAGGATTGTGCCCATTAAGAGAAGCAGTGCTTTTTCCCATGCATTGCAGTGACAGCGCGATTAGGGGGGTGCCAGTAGACTCTGTATTATTCTTGAGTGGGGTAATGATAGTGTTAAGTTGGGTACCTGGAATAAGAGATCGGACATGGCGGATACCCCTAGAATTTGTGTTTTGGTATGCTGAGCCACAGGAGAAAATGCCTGGGACTATTGTTACCATTCTTCTAGAAGCCGTTGTTGTGAAGAACGACATGATAGTTTTTTTTCAGGCACTGATGAGGAAGGAGACGAATGGCGCACAGTGTTGAATATTGATCCGAGCTCATCGTTAAGAGACGTGTCTAATGAGCAATAGTTCAAGGATGCGGAAGAGGCAGGTGAAATAGTTTTTGAGATTGGGGTGCCTTGTTAGGTAATGGTGGAGCAAAGGGAGGTACCACAGACAATATTAATGGTGAGAAAAACTTTGCAATACTGGAAGGAGGATTTGGAGAAAGTGCTGAACCCCTTATGGACCAGCAATACCCATGATGTGGGGCTATTGATAACTGTATGGACAGTGGTAATAAAATTAAAACAAGGAGCAATTTTAACAAGGGTAAAGTTTTGAGACCATTATGGAGTTGTTGAAGCAAAGCATTATACAAACTTCAGTGTCCTCATGTAACAGGGCCATTTACTCTGTGAAGAAGACAAAGGGGTCCAGTTGGAGGATGGTTCGGGATTTGTGGCCTCGGAACAATATTGTTGAAGCAGAATTTCCAGTGGTACTAAATCCTGCTACCATTCTATGTAACACTCCTACTGGGTCGACCCACTTCACAGTTATTGATTTGAAAAATGCCTCTTTCTCAGTTCCTTGGCACCCCGATGCACATTACCTCACAGCGTTTATGTATAGTGGACAGAGATTTGAACACACAGGTTATCCCAGGAGTACTGTGAATCTCAATCAGGGATGTCATTTAGGGGTCGCCAGGGGTCGCAACTGCGACCCCTGAGGTCTCACTTGCTACCCCTGTGGTCTCCATTGCTACCCCTAAAAATAAAACAGAAAGAAATGTGTTTATATATTTATTTTTTTAAGCAAGCTCCTGGGCTGTTGCCAGCACCATGTGGCTCTTTGTTTCTGGAGTGGCTGGCTTTCCTGTGCAGGCCCATCAAAAAAAAAAAAAAGGACAGGGGTTCCACAAGTCTAACACTTTCACCAGTGACCCTAAATAAGAAAGAATAGGAATACCAAATTATTTGTCTTTCTGGAACTCTATACAATAATTGCTAGACTCATTAAAGGTTTATTTTAAGCACACTTCAGGGGGCGAGTCACTCCTTTAGTATGTTCTTAATTTAAACACCTCAACTCAGGCTTTCACCCTTCTGAGGTTGATAAATGAGTACCAACCCAGGTTGGGTGTATATTTTTTCTATGTAGTCCTATATAATAACACATCATCATTTGGCCATGGACGTCCACTTGCATTCACAGTAGGTTGCTAAAATGGGCCTATACACGCTAATCTTAATGATACATATGGTGATCCATTCTTGTATGACATGTATATCACTTTATAGTGATATTGTAAACCATATTTTTCATAGTGTACTTAAGAACAATGCTATATGATGCCACTTCCTGTTTTGTCAATGGGTGAAATGCTGTGTTCCATCGCTTCCCGCGATATCACTTCAGGGTGAGCTTACATGACGTCACTTCCTGTGATGTCATCAATGGTGAAGGATCGTGTGATGTCACTTCCGCTACCCCTAGCATTTTGGTGAAATGACATCCCTGATTTCAATGTGTTTTTAACAGAGTTATTCAGATGGATTTGGGGAACTTACAAATGTCCAGTAATGTAATTCAGTATGTGGACGATGTACTTGTTTGTAGTGCTTCAGAGGAAGAGTGTAGAGGAGACTCAGTCAGACTCCTCACTTTGCTCGTTGAGAAGGGGTACCAAGTGGACAAAGAAAAACTGAAATATTGTCAAACAGAAGTAGTGTATTTGGGACAGGTACTATCATCCACAGGGAGAAGTGTAATGCCTGAGAGAGCCGCCATAATTCAGAACACGCTTCAACCAACTATGGTAAAACAGATGCAACCGTTGTTGGGGCTCTGTAACTATTGTAGGTCTTCGATTTTTGTCTACTCTAGTTAAACAAGGTCCCTGCTGCCAGCTCTCAAGGAAGCACAGAAAGAGAAGAGTCTGTTCAGATGAAATGAGTACTTGTTTTCAGGTGCTCAAGACTGCAATCAGTAATGCTCCAGTTTTCGTGACTCCAGATTACCAAAAGCCATTTTCTTCTTTTTTTCACATACAGATGGCAATGTAATTACCATGGTCCTAAGACAGAACACATCATTAGGTCACAAACCCTTGGCCTACTAAAGTGGGTTGTTAGACTCAGTTATACAGGTCAGTTTCCATGTGAGCAATCTTCTGTGGCAGCGGACTTTGCAATGCAAAGGTCCTCAGCCATAAATATGGACTGCCTGGTTACAATGTACATGGAACATGCAATTTTTGGAATTTTGGAGAAGTTGAAATCAACTTTGACTTCTCAGAGAGTTTCTGGGTATGACATTTTTTATTTGTCAAATGCTTCCGTATGACCATTGAAGTCTCACGTAGTAAACCTAGTGACTTTTTTGGATGACCCAGTTCATCCTGGTGATGCTTTTCATGATTGTGTGAGCTGCGGAGGAGATGAGGAAACAGTACAAGTGTTAAAGACGATCCTTTGGAGGCAGGAGCAACACCCTTTGTTGATTGATCATCAATGATTGATCAGAACACTGGTGAGAGACATGCAGGAACAGCAGTTGTAAGTCATGTGGGTGGTGAGTACCGGGTGGAGGTGGAGAAGTGATTGCCATCACATTACCCTCTGCAAGCAGCCAAATTGGTGGTGCACATTGAGGCGCTGGAAATGAGTAAGGGGAAGGCAGCCATTATCTACTCTGACTCTGCATATGTTACCACAATAATACATTCTGGGTTATGTAGATGTCAGTGAAGAGGGTTTAGAAGATCTGATGGGATCCCTGTCGAGCATGCTGCGCTGCTTTCATGATTAATTGACACTTTGACACTCTAACATTGCCTGTGGATGTAGGGGTTGTTAAATGTGCTGCGCATACTAGTAAAACTGATTTTGTAGCACTTAGTAACGATGCTGCATACCGATCGGCAAAAACTGTAGCTTATTTGCTCCTCCCAGATACCCCAAAAATTGAAATGATGTCCCAACAGGCACAATTGGCAATCCCATATACTGCAGTCCCCTTGTTACAAATTGTTGTACTGCAGGGAAAAGCATCACAGGAGGAAAAGGAGCTATGGGCGAAGAATTGGCGCACCCTCTCGTCCACAGATTTGTTGTGTAAGCAGGACATGATGGGGAAGGTAGTGATGCCCATAGAGTTGCTTCTTTTGGCTTTGGAGCAACTGCATTTCCCTGCACAAACTCCTCAGTGACAATTTGCAGCTGAACTTCAGGAGGATTGGCTTGTGTCAAACCTCTCTGAGCAGGTGAGTAGGCCTGTTGGTAATTGCACACTCTGTAAGTAATTCAATCCAAGAAATACTATGAGGGCAGTAAGGGGGGTTATACCCTGACCTTCAGGTCTTTTTTAGGAATTACATGTTGATTTCATTGATATGATACAAAGGCACCTTTCGTTATTTAATTGTGGTTGTGTGTCCATTTTACTGATGGTTTGAGGGTGGACTCTGCGTGCACCCTGGTACCAATTCAGTTGAAGGAGGTATTTCCATGGTTTGGGTATTTGTGAGGTGTTAAGGTCCAATAATGGGACTCACTTTTTTAATGCTTTGTTCACTGACATTTCTTCACTTTTGGAGCTAGGGCACAGGTTGTGCTCAGTGTACCACCCTCAGGCCAATAGATCTGTGAAAAGTCTCAATGGCTTGTTGAAAACTCAATTGTCAAAAATGTGTTCTGATTGGAGGCGCTGTTTTGCGCCGAACAAGATGGCACCTGAACTGCGAGCTCCGCAGCAGGCAGATCACGCGATCCTGATCCTGTGCCTCTAGGACCAACTCCGTGACCCTAGCTGCTACGATTCACGAGCTGCTGGCCCTGGGATCACCCGGTCCAAATCCCGACTGAAAACGGTGTCGGGAACCCTGAAATCGGGTGCTGCCGCGGCCATCCCCCAATGCCTCTGCAACTGCATGCCAGAATCCAGCGCTGGAGGTGAGGCGAGTTGATCCGCCTCACATACCCGGGACGCCCTGCCACCTTTGTGAAGCCCGTCGGGCGGTGTGACACCCCTGCCGTTCCACATATGAGCGGACACCAGGAGCGGACAATGCGGGCGCTGAGGCCCCACATCACCGGTGCAAGTTTACACCACCGATGGAGCTGCACGCCCCCAGGCGGGCTTAGATCCTTGTGAGCTGGGCCGGCTCCTGCCCTGAGAAGCGGGCTGTACCTGCATCGGACGTATCCTGCCCCTCTTGATGGCTGCATTTCAACGAGTGAGCGGTTCGGTGGTGGGCCTCCCCCCTCACTGTCAGCGAGACTTCAGTGCTCGGGGTAAAGCTGTGGCACACTGACTGATACCAGGTGCCGTGCTCTCCTGGCAACGTGGGCTGGGATCCATCGGGCGGTGGGACACCCCCACCGTTCCGCTTATGAGCGGAGACCAGGAGCGGACAACGCGGGCGCTGAGGCCCCACATCACCGGTGCAAGTTTACGCCACCAACGAAGCTGCACGCCCTAAGGCGGGCTTAGGTCCTTGTGAGCTGGGCCGGCACCCGCCCTCAGAAGTGGGCTGTACCTGCATCGGACGTGTACTGCCCTCCCCCTCAGTGGCTGCATTTCAATGAGTGAGCGGTTCGGTGGTGGGCCTCCCCCCTACCGTCAGCGAGACTTCAGCACTCGGGGTAGAGCTGTGGCACATCGACTGATACCAGTGCCGCGCTCCCCTGGCGGCATGGGCTAAGATACCAGATCCTCGGCGGCCATAAGGTACGTGGGGGACAAAAGCCCTCAAACACCCCCATTGATGGACACTAACTCATATGCACCCTAAAGGGATCTTCAGATTGACTGCCATCAGTTCCTTACCACGAGGCGAAATAATAATACTGGGCTGCGCTGCCCTGGGGGAGATACCGCCCGTCCGCATTCGATAGAGGATGTCCTGGCACCCATTGTCTCATGCCTGAGGGCGGACTGTGGCCCAGACCCTGTCCCGGCTCCGCTCCTCCTCCCCTCATGGTGCCCCCTGTGGTGTAGCTTCACCCAAATCCTCCCGCTCCAACTATACGCGGCTCAGACCACATCAGACTCTTGTACTGTGGCTGGAGAGATACTAGTCCCTGTTTTCTTTGATGCAGCTCCCTGTCCACCCTGGCTGTGTGCCCCATACATACGCAGGTCACATCATCTTTTCCTGAGATAATGTCACGGGTTCTATTAACAATTGAGTGCACATCCCGACCTTCCTGTATATAATACAACAAGGCAGAGAGGTAGTCTTTCTAGCCCCCACAGCAAATACTACTTGATGTCTGATCTTTGAGTTACAGACCTCCGGAGAGGTGGAACTGTGACGCCGTGCCTAAACCCTCGGGGACCAACAGCGGTTACGCCTATCTACTCATACACAAGTGGATTTGAGGCTTCATCCCCAGCTCACCCACTATAGACCGGGATCCCACAGGCTACATTGGTAGCCACATCTACTGTGAAGACATGAGTGTGGTCCTCAGACCCCCCCGACCACCTACTCAATCCTCTGGGCCCCCTCGGGGTACAATAAGCAAATAGGGCTGTCAAGCGTGGCACACCAATTCAACATCCTACTTAATCCAGGGGACCCCTGGCTCATTGAAGTGGTAGATACAATATCCTACTGCCACTCCGGGCGACTACCTCCTGCGGAGGTGCGCGGCTCGGTCCTCCAATGTACTGTATCTTGCTGGACTCCCTCCCACACTGCCTGAGGCACCATAAGTTCTCCCTCACTCCTCTTGAGCCTTGTCATTGACACAATGACCAAGGGAGCTGGGACAAAGCAGTGCTCCATTAACATGTTTGCTAAGAGTCCGTTGAGATCGTCTGAAGAAGTGCCTGAGCAGGCCCCCACTAACTCATCATCCCTTGTCCCTCCGGACTCCCAGAACATAATGGAATTGATCCGCGAGGGCTTCACCACACTCCATTCCAAACTAGACGACATGAATGGCACCATATCCTCCAGCAAGGCCCATATCGAGAGGACCGACAGTCGGGTGTCAGAGGTCGAGACAAGATTGAGCTCCCCTTAGGATGGTCTGGTTTCCCTGCGTGCGGAGGTCTCCACGCTCTCCACCCGAGTCCTTGAGGTGGAGAAGAAAAATGAGGACCTGGAATCCCGATCGAGGCGTAACAACCTCCGCATTATTGGCGTTCCCGAGGATGGTATCAATGAACCGATGGACGACTATGTCGAACATACACTTCTGTCGCTCCTCGACTCCCCGAAGCTCTCCCCACAGTTTGCAATAGAGCGGGCACACCGAGCCCTAACAGCTAAACCCAAGCCGGGTGCGCCTCCACGCCCCATCATAGCTAGGGCTCTGATCTTTGAGACTGAGATGCCCTCCTCAGAGCCGCTAGAATCAAGAGAGAACTTCTGTTGGGAGGAGCAAGGGTACACTTATACCCCGACTTCTCTGTGGCAGTCCAATGGGAGCGCAAGACTTTCCTGGCGGTAAAGAGAAGGCTAAGAGACCACAGAGTTAAATACTCCATGCTATATCCCGCCAAACTGCGCATTGAGCATGCCAACCAGTTGTTTTTCTTCACGATCCCAGAGGAAGCCTCCAGATTCATCGACAAACACTTCCCAGGCTGAACCTCCCCTCCAACCATGTTCCTACAACTATTAAGCTGTCCTGTCGAGAGGTCACCAGACCGTATACCTCTCTGTGCCAGGAATATATTAGTCTATTATTCCTCAACAAGTTCAGTTTGGTTCACCGATACATGTCTATGCCACACTAATACGTGCAAAACCTTCTTCAAGTTACGTACAAAGCTTCTTTTTAGGCATTATGTTTATCCTGAACTGCCTTTGGCTCGGAGCGGTGCCACCAGAGCGGCCACAGGTCCCCCGGCGTTGATGCCACTGGCTTGGATTTGGTTAATGGGTTTTGGGATTGTCATTCCTCTAGTTGGGGGAGGGATGAAGGTGGGGGTGGGATACGTTGGGTGTTATGTTATAAAAAGCTTGGCATTGGCAGCAGGGGCAGAACACAGGGTAACATTGAACGTTTGGGGCTGCAGGGCTGCTAAACCGGTCCATGGGATATCAACACACTCTTGATACGAACGCTGCTACATTGTTGACTGAAAATAACCTGACTTTCATGAGTTGGAATGTGCGGGGATTGGGCAATTTTAAGAAAATGAGGCAACTCCAGCTACAGGCCGAATGTCATGGGTCCAAGATACTCTTTCTGCAAGAGACACATGCCTGTGCCGAACAATGTGTGAGATTTGCCAAATTGTGGGGCCCCCAAAGATACTTTACCGACTTCTCAACCCAAAGCCGCGGGGTTATGACTCTTATCCACAAGAGTCTTAAATTCACCCTTATATCCTCACAGATAGACCCTCAGGGCAGATATGTGCTACTCCATGCCACGTTTCAGAAAAGGGAGGTGATCCTACTGAATATTTATGGACCTAACATAGATGACCCTGAATTTTATACACATCTCGCATCCCTTCTCGATGGCTTCCCTCTAGTTCCAATCGTCTGGGGGGGCGACTTTAACACAAATTTTGATGTGAACCTCGACAGATCTGGGTCCACAGTCCACTGCACTGTCATCTCTCCCCAGCCTCGCTATAGTTGACGCATGGAGACTCCTCTACCCCGACTCCCACTCCTACTCCTTCTACTCCTCGGTGCACGACTCCTATTCCTGAATTGATAGATCGGTAATCTCCGATGTACTGATAAAAAATGGGACACAACTAATGATTCTTCCTAGAACCCATCTGACCATTGGCCAGTGACCATCACCATGGGTTGGGGCCCAGACCGCGACCGTACTAGACACTGGAGGATGAAACCCCACTCTCTCCTTGACCCCTGGTTTAGCTCCGAACTTGAGGTGGCTATCGAGGAGTTCTTTGAAATAAATACAGATTCGGTTTCTTCACAGGCCACACTATGGGAATCCTTCAAGGCTTACATTAGGGGCATAGCCCTATCCAAGGAAAGTGGCATTCTCAGAACAATCTGGAGGTACATTGCTGAAAGAGAATCCAAACTATCGATCCTGGTGGCCCAATGTTCACTACTCCCAACCCCTGAGACCATGGCATCTATAGGAGTGGAACTAGACACATTCCGGTCCCTGGTGGATCGTGAACAAAAATTCTTGGATAACCCTGGCCTGGCGAGGAAATATGGAGAGGGCGAATGTCCTGGCCGCTTCCTTGCTAGGCTCATCCGCTGGAAACTAGGTGCCTCACATATACCCGGGGTCGAGAGGCCCGATGGCTCTCTGGCTGTCTCATCGCAGGATATCAACTCAGAATTTTTTACATTTTATGAAGCCCTTTATTCCAACGTGGATGATGCCTCGATGGCGGAAATCGACTCTTATCTTGATGCCCTCCCCCTATCGGCCCTCTCCCCTGAGACCATCGGATTCCTCGACTCTGCTCACCCATGAGGAGTTCTCGGATGCTGTGGACTCCCTCTCCTCTGGGAAGGCTCCCGGCTCTGATGTCATCCCGATCGAATTTTACAAACGCTATAAATCTCTTCTACTTCCTCACCTAATATCTCTCTGGGAAGAATCAGTGGAGACAGGCACATTTTCCCCATCAATCCGAGAAGCCACGATAACTGTATTAGTTAAACCTGGTAAATCCCCCACACAACGCGGCACGTACCACCCACTCTCGCTCAAAAATTGTGATGTCAAAATATATGCCAAATTGTTAGCGATAAGACTTGCCCCCTGTATGCCATCCGTTATCCACCCAGATCAAGCAGGCTTCATCCCGGGACGCTCCACATGTCAGACTCAAAAAACTAACGGTTAGCAACCGGGATATCCGCTCCCTGGTGATACAACCCTTCCCATCGGCCCTGGACTCACTTGACCCGGTGGCTTGCACGTCCCTGGCATTAACAGGAACGTGGAAACTGTTTGGCACTGCCCACACATTCCACGGCAAGCTCCCGCTTTGGAACTTTCTCCCAAGGGTCCCGTGAGTACCAACGCCAATGGTGCGCCGTTTGTCCGAGGCGGGATATGAGCTGATCCGTGACGTCTTTGAGCAGGGCAGCTTCATTGAATGGCCAGACCTCCCATTGTCTACGAGACGTGCTCCGTCTGTATGGCTCCAGTACTCGTCCCTCTGAAAAACCCTTAAACAAAAATACCCCATGTTCCCAGCGATACTGCCAGATGATCCTGCTATTGAAGAACTGACTTTGCCTACACCCACTAGAGGTAAAATATCTAGACTGTACACCATGGTTCAATCCAGATTTACCCCGGAATCCACTAAACTGAGGCGTGAATGGGGAGACGACCGCGCGGTGGAGGTGACTGACGAACGCTGGGCTCACATGTGCGCTCGCATACACAGGGTATCCTTTAACTCCCGCTTCAAACTAATTCAGCTTAAGGTACTACATAGGTTCCATTATACCCCGAGCAGACT
Organism: Ambystoma mexicanum; assembly: GCF_040938575.1. Lineage (NCBI taxonomy): Eukaryota > Metazoa > Chordata > Amphibia > Caudata > Ambystomatidae > Ambystoma > Ambystoma mexicanum. The sequence continues at coordinate 1,075,674,591 of NC_090935.1, read as the reverse complement.
GCATCGCATGCTTCACAATCACTCCCCAAGATGCCCCAGATGTGGCCACGATACTGGCGACTATATTCACATGATCGGTCCTGCCCCCGCCTTACCCAATTCTGGAGTATGGTGTGCTCAACCATGTCCGCTATCCTTGAACATCCGATCGACTCTTCCCCAAAAGGTGCCTCTTCCACGATTTCCCCGAACTTCCCCAGGACTCCAAAAAACTGGCTGGCCTTTGCATGCTTCTCTCAGTGCGATCCATTCTACTTTGTTGGCTCCGGCCCACACCCCCCACTCATGCACAGTGGCTCAATGCAATGACTTGGGCCTCAGACATTGAGGAAACCTGGTCCTTACTACAACCCGCTCACTCAAGGCCCAGGGATGTCTGGCTTAAATTTCGATCCTATATGTCCGATTTAAGTGCAGCGTCGGGTGCATCATCCCCAGCTGTTACCCCTTCTCGCCCTGGTTCCCCCTCCTGAATCACAGTTCCCCCGACTTCACCTGCTCCGCATATGTGCTTAGAGGATACCACCTCATTGGAAGTAGTCGCTGCATGCCTATATCATTTAAACTGTAATTACACTGTACTTGCCTTGTGTGTTACTCGCCTATGCTGTGCTGTCAAGCTAAATAAATAAGTTTTAAAAAAAATGCGTTCTATTTTGCATAACTCATGGCTGTACTGCCTTCCCTTAGCACCATTTTGTTTGCGGAATATGCCAAGAAAAGATCACCACCTTAGTGCCCATGAGGTGGTGACAGGTTGTAGAATGTTTACACCTCTCACACCCGCACACATAGGTACTGATGCACATAAGCCAGCAGAAATTCTGGGAAATTAATTTGGGCACTATCTTAAGGCTTCAACCAAGAGTGTCAGAATTGTGACCTCACAGGTTACTGTATTTAATCAGCGAACCAAGAATGAAGGTCGCATGGGACCAAACAAGCATCAGCATCCGTTGTTACTCCCTGGGAAGAGGGTCTTGGTTTGATCTTTATCTGTCTTTTATCTGTCACTGGAAGACCTCCGATTCCACTGACTCCTTAAGTTCATCTTCTCCACTGCTATGGATGTGAGAGTGAACGGCATCAAATCTTGGGTGCATCTGCACGATGTTCAGAGTGACACAGGTATACCACCACTGATGCCTGAGGAAGAGGAGTCGACTAATAATTAATTAAGTAGTATCTACAGAATCACGGTTCGTTCCAGCTGACAGGGGGAGGAGAGTATACTAAACCTAAGAATTGTTTTATTAAATTGTCTTTTTTTAAATTGTCTTAAAATGTAGACTTGGTTTAGTAGGAATTGGTTGTAGAAGGACAATGTGTTCAGAAATGTATAGAGTTATTTTCTTTTTCCTTTTTGGGTCATGTGTTGGACAGAAATGTGTACAGGGCAAGGAAACATTAGGAAATATAGGTACAATGGATGCAACAAAGTTTCAAAATTGATTTTGCATCTGATGAATCTGATGGGACTTAAGAAATTCTAAATGACGCACACAGTTTTTCAGCTGATCATATGTATGGTATTGTTTATTTATAAAGCGCCATACAAGCCCCCTCCCGGCCGTCGTACAATAAACTTGCTTCATGGACAAAAGGCGCACATACTCCTTTTAGAGGTAGGCCTAATTTGGCTAAAGGGGTGGAGCTAAAGGTCCATGCCTACACTGTACAGGCTGATCTCTTAACGGTCGCAGATCCCGGAGAGCTTTCACTGTTGGTGATGCTGGATCAATTTGTGGTCCATATGGTCAACCACCACATTCTGCTCAGCCGCTTGAGAGATGTTGATAACAACTCCAAGCAAGCAAATAAGTGGTTCAGATCTTTTTTTGTTGACTGCCAACAACAGATTACATTTTGGGGATATATCTCAGACCCTATACTAATGGGGTGCAGAGTACCACAAGGCTCCTTGTTGTCGCCTTTACTCTTTATCTTGTATCTGCAACCTTTAAAGGAGTCATGGGGTGAATTATCACTATTATGCCGAAAACACCTAGATGTTCATTAAAATTGGAAACATTGAGGAAACTTTGCTCTGGGTTAAACAGTGCCTTGACAAAGTTAGTGAGTGGATGTTGGAAAATCAGCTCCAGCTCAACCTGAACAAGACCAAACTGGCATTGTTTGGAACTAAACACCTACTCACGGTAGCAAATTGTTCCTTTGTCCCTAGCTTCCTTGGCACTGAATTTATGTTCACTAACAAGATCAAAAATCCTGGCTGCATATGACAGGACAACCTTGTAAGTGAGGGCCTGATTAGTTCCAAGGTGCAGGCGATTTGCTATTCAATGTGACTATTACGGCAAGTGTTGCAGTTCATTCCAGGCGAGCATCATGTGATTGTGGTTGGTGTCCTGGTTAACACACACCTGGATTAATGTAAAAGGCTTTTTGCAGGTATACCGGCCAAACAGCTGTACAAGCTTCAAAAACCTCAGAATGTTGCTGTAAGACTGGTCTGCCAGCTAGGTAGGTCGGTCCACATATCCTCTCGCCAAAAACTCCATTGGCTGGCCATGGAAGACAGAATTAATTTCAAGGTGGCATGCCTGAACTTTAAATGTATGAATGGATTTGCTCCTGCATATTTGAAGGACAAAATCAATTGCTGCCAGTTAACAAGGCTGTTGCGATCAGGAGATCAACTGTTGTTGACTGTCCCCTCTCTGCATTTGGCTCAAGGGGAGATAGAAGGTTTTCTGTTTTTGGCACTAGGCTATGCACAACCCTTCCCTGAGATATTAGAGCTCTCAGATTGATGTTTCAGTTTTGTAGAACCCTTAAGACCTATTTTTTCAAATAAGGGGCAGTGGCGGTTAGAGGGGCCTGTCAAGGTGTCTTTCTCTTTCTTGTTGAAAATTGATTTCTTCTTGCACTGCTCCCTGGTTGCCTCGTCTTGTGCACCAGCTGTGCCTTTATACAGTTGAGTCTGTTCTGTGCATGTTATAAATACTCAAAAATGAAAATCAAATCTTAAATGCAGCTTCTGCACTGTAGTAGCTTGGCTGTAACTGCAGCTGTCAATAGGACACCTGTGCCCTGAGCCTGCTCTGTGACACGGGAGAAGAGGTGCTGCAGTTCAGTCTACTGATACAGCAGGTTACAGGTGTACAGTATGCTTTTGGCATAGAGTTTATGAAAGGGGAATCTGATTAGCAGATTTCCCTTTCTGTAATAGAATTACCACATTTGCTTTATTAATTTAATTATCATCAAAAAGCCAGGGCTTCTACATCTTTGCAAGATGGCAATTCCTCACACTTCCATAAGGATTTCTATAGATCTTTATTGTCATAGTGTCAAGATCCCATAGGGTGTACCAAAAATCACACGCAGGCAGAGAGGCAGACAGACAAACACATGCGTGCAGGCCTTATGTAAAATATAATATAATTACTCCATGCGTTTCCTAAATAGTGATTTTGCTGTTATGCCAAGCTGTATGTTATCCAAGCTGTAGGCATTGCAGCTGGTAAGTTCCAAATGAGTTATTCCTGGATAAGAGGGCCCCACGCAGTTATGCAAGGGTCATGATTACTGGTTTCCAAATCTCCGAGATGGTAAGACCATTATCGCACATGCAGTCAGTCCATAAGCAATCGATAGTGGTGATACGGATCTTAATAATAACCCCAGGGAGTGAGCAATTACCGTAAATCATTGCTGTGCTTATTGAGCTGCGGTTGTGTCATAATTATGTTTCTTAAATTCATCATAATTTTCCTGAGGCATGAATGACACTGACCACTATAATAATGCCATTCTTCAGCGATTACTTAATTATTGGACTGTCATGTCATTGCTTGATAAATCATGTGCTAATACGGATCCTGCACTCATTGCAGGCACTTTTGTAACCAGCAACATGAAGGCCAGGAAATGATCTTCTGTGTACGTCCACGTGCATGTTAGGAATTTCTTATAAAAATGTAGTTTTCAGAAATAAGAGAAACATTCATTTCAGGATTTGTAATATTGTAATGACTTTTCCGCTGAGACCCTAGTACAGACGCAGTACATATACATCACACGCTAATGAGTGCTTCCACAGAAGTCATTCCATCTGCAATCATTCAGAGTGATTGCTTTCCATGATTTTACTGCAGGCCAGTGTCAAATTATCCTCGCCTTAATCGAGGGCCATATTGGATGATGAAATGTATGCACCGGAATATGCAAAATGTAACCTGATGCTTCATTTATTCAGCTGCATGCACTGGGGGGTGCAAAGATGCTTGCAGAGCAGGCACATTCTATCTGGTGTGGCCCCCAGATGTAGCAGAGGCCCAGAGCCCATAGCGTGAGCAGAGATACGCCTCAGATTCGCTCCAGGGAGGCTCCTGGGATGCTGCCCCTCTGAAACTGTCCCTGATAGAGAGAAGGGAGAAGGGAGGGCATGTGTGAAGGTATTCTGCTTCCTTTATCATGAGCACAGCTGGGAGAAGTGGTCAATGGATAAGGCATAGGAGCTCCATACGAGTTGATGCTCTTTCTTTCCTAAGGAATTACTGGCAAACTTTATTATCCTTCCTGCCCCTTTTAATCAGAGGAAATGCCCCTGCATTAAAGGTGGAAGAAAGGGTGTGTTAAACCCCATTTTTAGAGTGCACAGAACTTTTTGGGGAGGAATTCTTCCCAAGGAAATTCCTCCATGTGTTGCCAGGAAAGAAGAGGAGATACCTCAGGTTACATGCTACCGGTAACTTTTCCAGTTCGGTAATTTGGTGGTGGGTTAAAATGATGCCAAATCCTTACTGACATAAAATGTTAATAATAGATTTACTGCCACTTTATTAGCACTTCTCCGCGTGTGATGAGAACCATTGCCCTATACGTGTATTTCAAAGAAGGGACTGCAGGTCATGCCGTCTGCTGTTTTCAATTAGATTAAGGAGCCGGAGCGTAAGAGTCATAGATAGGAAGAAAGTTCCTCCTTTTTTTCGTTTTTCTTCAAAGGATTTTCGAAGGCAAGCTCTAGAGGTTTCCAAAGCTACATTCATGAGGAGGGATGAAAAGGAAACGCTGCTCGTTTGCACCGTTCTTAATAATTGTTATATGAATGATTCATTTTTTGTTGATGTTGATACTAGTGTCCACTTGCTCTCTTAAACTGCGCGAAGGAGAACGTGCAAAAGGAATACACCCGACTGGATAAGTGGCTCTATTTTGAAATTGCTCTAGAATCTGATTAGAAACACTCAGTTTCCATTGAATTACATTAACATGGACTAAATGCTTCCCAGTAAATTAATCTTTCACGAAAACCTGTTGATCCATCAGAAGACATGGTTCCTTTTCAGGGCTGAGGCAAGTTCTTTGCCAGTTAAGGCGAGGTGGAATTGTTGCAAACCCTTTAAAATGGGTTACATATGGTGAAATGAGCACCAGAATGGTGCATTCCAAGTCCTCTCTGATGGCACCTATAATTTCTTTATTTTGACTGCTCATTGTGATCCTGGGGATTTTAGGACGGAAGTGTAACTGAAGAAACTATATGTGGCCACTAGTATCTCAAATAAGGAATGGGTCTATATTCATTACATATTATGCACTTAAAGGGGCCAGTAAAAATATGTATGCTCTCAAAGGCAAAGTACATTTTGGCGAGCCCACCTCTTACATTTTAGCAGATATTATGATTTGAGAGTCAGAATGGCACTCTCCTTTGTTGCTGGTGCTATTTGTAAAGACCTACAATCACCCTACTGGAACTAAGCCTTCATGGTCAGTTGGCCTGGATGCATAGAGAGACTGAGTGCCTTAGAACGTATCTCTGTTCAGACACTGAAATATAAAACATTCCATAGTAGACGTATGGGCCTGGAAGCTTCCTATAAGTACCAGTGTCTGAGTGTAGGTCGCATAGGAGTGCCGCATTTGTAGCCTACACACCCGGACTCACCAGAAGCAGGGGGTGATATTTGTCGTTGAGAAATTGATTGATGGACTGACCAAGTCCATCACAGGCCTTACTCATAAGCATTGAGAGACAGGGAACACCCACTAAGTAACTAAGCAGGCACTGCTATTCACTGGGTAAGGGTGGGACACAACATAACCAAATAAATGCCCTGTCCATTATGTCCATCTGCTATGCTTCTACATTTAGGCAGAGGCATAGTTCCCATTCGTGTCAGTCTAAACAGTATAATTGTATCAGCTATTTTGCCTCACCTTCCTAAAAGGCTGATATTAGGTGTCTCCTGGACAATGTTGACCTTCTGTAGATTTTTTGGCAATATATGTTTCAGAGGACTGAAGTGGTAGGATCATTAACACAGACTGACGCACAGACTGCAACTTACAGTACTATGCTACTGTTAAAAAACACCAGCGAAAACGCTGGCCCCCCACACCCTGTACAGTACTTTGCTGTTCTCAAGCTCGGTCTGCGCTTAACACAATACAATAAAATAAAATGAATATAAAATAAATTGACTGAAGAGGCAAGCAGTCTGGAAAGCAGGACCTTATCTACATTGCACATACAGGAATGGCATCCGGGCCTTTTAGATGTTTCTATTGCTAGATGGGCCCCCACACACCAGGCCGTCCCCTGTGACTCTGACACAGAAAACCTAATGGCTGAGATGATTGAGGACTTCACCTACCTGCTAGCTGCCTTTCTTTGTTCTGATCGTATGAGTCCAACACACGTGCCCCTACTAATCTGTACCCTGCACACCCTCTGCACTGCTTTATTTAGTGTTTTGCCACAGAATCAGGGCTCAAGCTAAGGTGATGGGCATGTACATATCAACTAAGAATGAAGCAATTATTTCATTATGTTTATTCATGTACTTATTCATATACCGGAGAAACAATGCTACATTGATCACAAAAGAACATAGGTTCAGCTAAGAAATCAAATGTGATGGGAACCAGTGAGCTTCTTACACTTGGTTGAGTTTGAGGGACATTCTGAATAGGTTATGGATGAAAGTAAAAGGAACAGTCACTGGGGACAATACATAAGGGGAAAATCAACATTGGAGATTTTTAATTGCAGGTGGGCGATACGGCCAGCTGTGCTCTCTTTATGACCATGATGGTGAAGTTCTAGAGTAAAGGCAGAGGAAGTGAGGGACAGAGGCAGGTAAGTGGCAAGGGAAAAATGTTAGTTAGCAGGCAGATAAGAGGTGTGTGAGGAGGTAGGCTTTTAGTTTGGTTTTAAACAAATCCATGTGGACTGTTTCTAGGATTTGCAGGGGAAGATAATTCCATGCAAGTGGAACCAGAGGTGAGCAAGAGCGGAAGCAAGAGGAAGCACAGTGAGGGCAAGGAGCCACAAGGGTAGTCAATGAGGCAGAGCAGAGATTAAAAGAAGGCTTGTCGAGTTGGATAGAGGAGGGTAGATAGAGTGGTGCATTACTGTTGATAAATGTGTGAACCCAGAGAAATCATTTAAATCTTGCCCTGTTTTTCATCGCCAGCCATCCAGCCTGGTGACAGTATAAGGAAGTAGGTGTGAAGTGAGGGAGTTCAAAGAGAGTCCTAGTATCAAAGTTAATGATCTTGCCGAGGGGACCAAAGAGAACCAAGATCTTGTTGGGGAGACCAAAGAGGATAATGGTATGGTAATCCAGATTAGAGAAGACAAGAGTAGTTAAGAGATGCTCGGCATTGTTGAAAGGAAGGAGATGCCTGATTTTCGAATATTTGGTGAGCTGCTATTCCAGTTTTGGAGATGAAAGTCGAGAAGGTGTGAGAAAGTCATAAATGATCCTGTGGATTCTAGCTGAAGAAGAGTAGGAGCGAATGTCAGATGGGATCTGGATAGGCAGAGGAAGAGATGGCAGAGAGACATTTGGAAATGTTGATAGAGGGATCAGAGGAACGTTCAGGAAAGGAGAAGAACATGTGGGTGCCATCTGTAAAGAGTTGATACGAGAACCCAAAAGAGAAAATGAGTGCCCCACGAGAAGATTTGTAGTTTAAAAAGGAGTGGACCCAAGATAGAGCCTTGTGGAACACCAACAGTTAGAGGAGTGAGTTGAGAGGTGTTGTCGCTCTAGGAGACACAGAATTGGTGAGGTGCAAGGTTGTATTCAATCCAGGCAAGGCCTCGATCACAAATCCCAAAAACAAAGAGAATATTAAGGAGATCAGAGTGATGAACAGTTTCAGAGGCAGCAGACAGATCAATGAGAAATTGGACTGAGGATAGGTTGGTGTGCATAGTAGAGGAGATGAAGTTGGAGACATTCATGAGAGCAGTTTCCGTGGAGTGACAGCAGGGGAAACCTGCTTGTAGGGTCTCTTGAATGCTGTGGATATCTAAGAAACTGATAAGACATTGAAAACAACCCTTTTAAACATTTTAGAATATTGTAGAAGGAGAGACACAGGTTGAAGGTTAGCCAGTGGGTACGAGTAAGCCCCTTGCTTTTTTGGAAAAGGGATGACTGTTTTGAAAGCAGAGGGAAAGCAATCAGATTTGAAGGACAGGTTGAAATGTTCTGTGAGGGGAGAGGTCACTAAAGGGGAAATAGGATTGACTTGCTGAGGAGTAAGAGGGACTGATGGGACACAAGAGTGGTTAGCCTTCATCGATGGAGATAGTACTGTGTCAGTATGACTGTGACTAAAGTGGGAGATAGTGGCACACCATAATGGTAGAGTAGGTGGCATGTAAAATGTAGGAGGAGGGGGTGTGAGTGAGGTCAGGAGAGAATCCCTAATTTGGGAAGTGTTTGCAGCAACGTTTTGAGCTAGGTCAATAGCTGTGAGAGTGGAGTTGATAGTCATAGGAGGAGTGAGGAGGGAGTTTAGGGTGCCCAGTAGCCAGCGAGGGTGGTTAGAATGAGATTCAATGAGGGATAGGTAGAATACCCTTTTCGCTCTATTAAGAGTGGACTTGAGGGAGTTCATGTACAGTTACAGGTCCTCCTATGAGTGGGTACGCCTCCATTTGCACAGTAACCAATGCACATTTGTGTGGAGAGATTGTATGAATGGGCTGACCTGTGGTTGAGAATGCTGAGAATTAGGGGTGAACGTAAGCACTGGGACGTGAGAGGCGAATGAGTCAGTTGTAGGGATTGAAGCTGGAGAGGCAGTGTTAGTGGAAGAGACATTGGTTGTGTAGGTAGAGGGTGATAACTGTAGGTGAGAGAGAAAGGGGGAATGGCAGAAGGTTTACATTTCCTTTTAGAACTAGATGAAGTGATGAGGAAAGGTCAGAAGGCTGGAAATAGATGGTGGTGGAAACAATTGAGTGATTAGATATGGATGATGTGACGATAGTATTAGTGGCTGAAAGAGTGGTGGAGATGAATATAAGGTCTAAATAAATAGTTACCACCTGTGTGAGTAGGTAGGTTATGGAAAGAGTGGAGAGCATGTTCACTTAGAAAATAATGAAGTTCAGATTTCAGAGAAGTGGTTGGAAAGGGACGGTTAAAGTCACATAAGAGAATGAGGTGATCTTTAGTTGAAAGAGAATCAAGGAGTTGCCCAAGATCAACAAAGCATAGTCCAGTGGGACCGGGAGGGCGAAAGATGGAGATGATGTGAACTGAGTGAGGCAGAGCAATAATAGAGATGGTGAATTCAAAAGAGGTAGGGGATGATGTGGCATTGGAGATTTGTGAGGCATTGAGGGGAGAAGTGAGTGGGTGTCTGATGGCTCCACCTCTACAGTCAGTTCAAGAGAGTGAATGTAGGATAGTTTGGAGTCGTGTAGGGTTACCAGAGTGGCAGTGGCAGATGGAGAAATCCAGGTTTCAGTGATAGCAAGAAGCTCTAAGGGAGGAGAGCTGGAGTGAAAGTGGTCAGTGATAAAGGAAGTTTTGTTGCATACTGACTGAGGATTCCAGAGTGCAATGTTTAATAGATAAGGTAACAAAGAGTAGAGAAGATGTCTCGGTGGAACAGAGGCGAGATGCATAGGTGTTAGAGGAGGCATGGTTATCTGGTCGGTTTTGGCTTTGTTGGGAAGATGTGGTAAAGAGAGATGGAGTAGTAGGAGTTTCAAATTGTGAGTTATATAATAAGGATAGGAAAGGAGGCAGTTGTAGCATGATTGGAGAAAGCATAGAGAGAGGTGAGCAGGAGGAGATTCAGGAGGAGCAGGACTGAATGCATTATAGGTAAGTGAGTAGCACAGTGTGGAGAGACAGTATAGCAATTAGGAAGCTTGGTCCTCACAGGTGTATCAGGGAGAAAGGCAAATACATAGGTTCATAGGCTAAGAGGTAAATAGGCTGGTGAAAACTGGTCTTCATACCTTCACTGTTCCACCCTTATTTGAGACGCCCCTGGCTGGACACCCCTAGGGAGATCAGAAGCGATGACAAATGCTCTTGTCACTTGATCACCTAGTCCATCAGTCGCTGTTCTCTCTGATATTGTCCTGGCGTAGCTGGAGTTAGGTGATTTCTTCCTGATTGGTGTTCTCCAAGGAGCATCTTGTGGCCTTCAGCTGGAGGTGGGGTTGATCCAAGATGGCCAAGGAAGTGATGTCACTGATCCAAGAAAGCCACAGGAAGTGATGTCACCAGTCCAAGGTGGCAATTGGAAGTGACGTCACCAATCCACGATGGCTGCAGTGAAGTTCCAGACAGAACGTGAAGCCCAAAACAAGATGGGATGACACAATCTTGTCACATGATCACCTAGTCAATCAGTGGTTGGTTTCTCTGATATTGTTCCTGGTGTTGCTGTGGTGAGGGAATATCTTCCCGGCTGGTGTTCCCAAAGGAGCCTCTTGTGGATGGGGTTAATCCAAGATGGCCACCGGAAGGGATGTCACTGATCCAAGATGGCCACCGGAAGTGATGCCACCAATCCACAATGGCCATTGTAAGTGATGTCTTCATTCCAAGATGGCCACTGGCAGTGAAGTTGGATGCTGATGAAGAAGTCTTGTATGAGTAAGGAAGTAGTTAAAACACGTTGTGGGGTACAAGACACAAAAGAACATTTTTCCAAGGATTCTTCCCATTTTCTATTGTATATTGAGTGCATAATCAGATACGTCTGCCATGGATACAATAATACAAAAAATCAGAACTGACATTTTTCCACTTCCCAGTTTCATTTGTGAATCTTAAACTAGCACACATCACAACATGGTTGGGTTCTAAAATAGGGAGGCAGGGCAGTCTTCCCAGCCAAAGTTAGAGACCCCCCAAACATAATTTTGAAATGGGTCAGTGTGCATCTTCTTCCAGCCCTGAGCACATTCTCCCATAACTGTGAACAGATAGGAGCCTCAGACCCCGTAATAGTGACTTTCCTTTGCTTGCAGAGTTTTGTGATGTTGATTTAGTACTTTCCAAAACGGCCAACCGTACCACCTTCGGAACATCTGCTTGCTTAGAATGAAGACCAAATATTCTCAGTAAACCATTCTTCTTCTTATAGAGGAGTCCCAGTTTGGAGATTCTAATACTCCCTTTAGTTAAACTATTTTCAGAGGATCTCTACTCTGCTGCATTCTAAGAGAAGGGGGAACACCCTAATCCCTAGAAGAGCCTTGTACATTCAGAAAGGACATATTCTAGTCCTCATCTGTGCCATGAATGAAAATAGTTTGTGTTCATGTTGATTAAAACTCAGACTAATGCAGTATGAGAGTTGCTTGCTGCCTAACGCCTTGATTCCATTTAATACAAAAATACAAAGACCCATATTTGGTCTATGCTTTGCAGAGTCACAATAGAAATGGGTGGAATGCCCTAAAAACTATGCCAATCCCACTTGGTAGTAGGGATCGCAGGTGATGAGGGAGACAGGAAAGGTCATCTGGTAGCTGTGTGTATGCATCTAGCCCTCATACTCGTGTGAAGCACAGGTCAGGACTATAATCACTAGCTATATGTGACGGTGCTTCTAAGTTACTGAGCAAATGTTCCTTTGAAACAAATATGACTGCCTCACAAAATGAAAACTAGACTGGAACCGAATTTCTTTTTTACGGCCAGTCTTAGACTACAATTCACCCCCCAGAAGAACCTTCATTCGAACCCTGTGCTGCCAATACAATTACACAAAAGTGGATCTTATGAACGCTGTAAGTAAACCTTATCAGACTTTATCGTTTATTGCATGACTTGGAGCATGCCAATTTTAATGAACACGGTATAGTAAGAAGATTATTAAGACATATGTTCATCCTACACATAAAAAGACTCATGCCTATAAACAAAAGAAAGTGCACATATCAGAATAAAACAAATCAATTTGCATTTCCTAAAGACCCGAGATCATAGTAACCTCAATGCTAACTACACTTGTTATTCTGGGTATTTTCATCTTTTATAGCATAGCAGGATGTAGTCGAGTGCATTCTTGTAACACGTTTCCTTCCGCACATGCAGTGGGGGGACTTCATTCTGTTAGTAAATCACAATTAAAAAATCACATTTTATTTACAATGTTGTACCATGGTTTTGAAATATTGTGAACCACAGCTCAATATATGCCTTCTGAATTAATGTAGCACTTTCAAGCAGATCTTCGATAATACATGAACTGTACTGCTTCTGACGTGTTTACTCACAATGCAACAAAAAAACGAAGTGGATTGATTGTTTATCACTGGATATATCAACTTTCTGTCATTTCTAAAGAGTACATATTAAAGGCAGAGACAGGCTTTCTTATCTATAGTACCTTTAGGAGTGTGACAACAGAGGTTGGACCTGCAGCCCGAGACAGAGAATGGTGCATGCTGTTATGGAGCAGTCATTTAAGTCCACTGTCTACCTTCGTTACCATCCCAGTTGTCATGCAAAGTTCAAAAAATTCTATTTTGATGTAAAGAAATGTGGTCTTGTGTAGCTTGATATTTAACATGTTGGCAGCATATTTTCTTAGCAACACTTATTGCTTTATATTAGGAGGAAATACTAAAACGTTCATGTAGTTTAGCCTCTAAGGCCTAGCACCAGGCTGATTCTCACAAAGAAAATATGCACCTGCAAGTCAAAAATAAAAATCGAAAGATGTGGATTTCCTCTCTATCGGGGGTTTGAGGAGGGTGCAGGAGCGGGGAAGGGGGGGGGCGTTGTGATTAATGTGGCCTGGTGCAGGTGAACGTTTTGCTCCCTGGTGGCACTCTCTTTCTCTTCCCCGCTCGCTTCACTATTCCGTCTGTGCCTCTGTATGTGTATCAAGTGAGTCTTATTCTGTGTCTATTTTGAGTGTCTGTGAAATGTGTGTTACTCCACCCTCACCTCTCAGCCCAGTTAGGAAGCACATCTGTGATGTTCAGAACCTTTACCAATACACTTGAAAAGGGGTACGCCGTTTCATTGGTTAACGTGTAGAATGAGGTTGTTCAGCCAGACATGTATCTCCATCTTACATATGAAAACAACCGCCTTGCTCGGCGTTCTTTGAAAATGAAAACAAATGTTGTAAAACAGTCCATGTTAATAGATTTCCCAAATCTGAACAAAAGGATGGACGTGGGGATGAATGGGCATTTACAAATCTGAAGTGGTAGTGGCAGCCAGCAAACATATGTGGCTGATGGCATAGATCACATTCACTTCGTTTTGACTGCAATAAGCAAATACACAAGAAACTTGCTCTCGGTGATCCGACAATCGCATCAACTTTTTTTAGGTTTAATATTTTGGAGGGGAACGAAGATAAACAGTAATAAAGGAATGTAAGAGAGAACATGAGAAAAAACATCTGAAAAAATGACACGCGAAAACGGTATAGAATGATGGACAAAGGAATGTAGGGAACACTGTAAAGATTGTGCATTAAAAAAAGTTTGTAATAAACTAATAAATATATATATAGAGTTTACTCTTAATTCTTAAGTTTAACAGAAGATGCAACAGCATTGGCACACAGTCAATTCATCACATTTCTAAAAACCTGTTATAAGTAAAACAAAACCATAGACATTCACGTTTCTCCCAATGCTGGGCTCAACATCATAGGAATAATACATATCCTGAGATATTAGATAAACATTTGACTTCTCAATTACTATACTAGCTTGGACTCATTAACTGCATTAATTAATATAGAGGCATGTATAGACACCCACCTTTTGAAGCCATTACTGTGTCCCTATGCACTTATAAGCTTATTAAGAAGAATTACTTGTCAAAAGGTTAGGGAATGGGCCACTGCTAATTAACTCCATACCAAAGATATTGACTGAGACCACCTGCATCAGCTGACATATTAACTGCTTAAATATTGCAGTATATGCACAGAACGTACTGTGCTGCAATACAATTGAAGTACCTCATTGTGAGAGGGTGGGATGGATAGAACAGCAAAACCACTGAAAGCCTTGATCATGGGCAGCAGCAGTAGATGCACGTATAGATGGGGATGGGAAGAGGAGGAGGAGGAAAGGGGTGAAAAACAGTGTTCCTCCCAATAGAAAAGGGATATTTTAGTCAGTATTACTAGGCAAAAACAAGGGTGTGCCTACACATACAGTGGTCATACATTCTTACACAGTGTACACTCTGCACATTTGTGTCCTGTGAAACATACACTTTGGAGGTCAAATAAATAGAAATATTTGAAATTACTTGAAAAATGTATTTTATTGTGTAAATAACATTTAAACTATTAAACAAATGCCAATATTAACAATGTATAATTCAACATAATGCATGCCTACAACGGGTACAACCTTTTACAGTATATGGTATGGAACATAGTGATCATGATCCGGTAATACTGGATATGGACGTTTCTATACAAGAGAGGGATAGGAGTGGAGTCAAAAATCTGGAAGTTAACCACACAGGTAATACAATTAGGTGTATTCTTGGTAATTCCGCAAGTGCATTGATAAGCAATATAGATTGCATGAATGAGTGTGAGATTGAAAAAAGGATCCAACATCTCACTAGTACAGTGGGTAAGGTTGCATTACGGGGTGTGGCGGTTTGTAATAAATATACCAATTGCTACGATAAAAACATTCGGGATAAAAAAAGATCTATGCATCGACAAATCTGTCTGGCATTAAAGGGAGGTAAATGTGAAGAGACGGCGAACCATTGTAAAGATCTCCGTAGATCCTACCAGGGTTGGCTTAGACAATGGAAATATTCCATCCAGAATGCTGAATGGCAACATATGATTAAATTATTAAGTGGAAAGTGTACCCGTTCAATATGGTCGGTACTGTCGAAAGCCAAGGGGGATGTTAGAAAACACACAGTAAACCCTATACAAGGGCAAACTTGGGTGACCTATTTAAAAAATCGAGGGGGGGACCCAATACAAAATATACTGCCTGCTACTGTGCAGGGGGGGGTGGCCATTCTCCTTTACCAGAGAGTCCTTGAAAGAAGTAATTCTTAAGTTGAATAATTCGAGAGCCCCCGGTCCTAATGGGCTGGCTAACATCGTTCTTAAGAGGAACCCGGACCAGTGGGCCCTCGTTCTACGAACTCTATTTTTAAAGGTATGCCAAAATCAGCATCTACCAGACACATGGCATAATGCGGTTCTCTTACCGGTTTACAAAAAGGGCGACAGGATGCTCCCCGAGAATTATAGACTATTGTCATTATTAGATGTAACAGGAAGATCTTTGCGTCTTTTATATTGGTTGCTTTGAATAAGTGGGTTGAGGAATCTAAGATCCTGCATTTTACTCAAACTGGCTTTCTGGCTGGTTCAGGTACAAGTCATAACCTCAGGGTATTGGATTTACTCATACGTGGTACCCTTGAATCCGGTACCCAGACTTTATACATAATTTTTGTTGATTTCAAAGCCGTGTTCGACACGGTTGATCGGCGCAGACGCTGGGAAAAACTTTTTTAAAGCCGGTTGTCCTGCGTGGCTTGTTAGTGTACTACAGGGATTGCACCTATCTACTAAGGCATCGGTCCAATTTACAGACAATGGGGTCATTACCGAGATGGTTGAAAATTGGAAAGGAGTTAAACAGGGCTGTACCCTGGCTCCGACCCTGTATAACTTGTATATGGCGAATGTCCCAGACTGGCTCCACACAGAGGTGGGTTGTTGTCCCAGGGTAGGGGGTAGTCCCCTGCCCTGCCTATTGTATGCAGACGATTTGGTTCTTTTAAATTACACCTTCTTGGGTATCAAGGCAATGTTCATGGCACTCTGTAAATATGCAGATTTAAACAATTTGACCATAAATATGGATAAGACCAAAATTTTGGCTGTCTCAGCTAAGAAGGTGAAGAGACCTATACTTAAGTGTGACCTGGGAATAATTGATTACGTTGAGGTGTATACATTTCTGGGGTTAGATATCGATAGCACAACATCTTATAAGAGTATAAAGGTAAGAAAAAAGGTTACAGCCCATAGGATGATCCACTCTATTTCAAAATGTGTAAGGAATACAGCAGGGTATTCATTGGAGGGAATCATTGCCTTGTACAAACAAAGTTTTAGCCCAACAATACTCTATGGATTGGAAGCCCTGGCCATGGCTGATTTATCATGGTTAGACATCTTAGAAGGCAGTTTCTGGAAGCAAATGTTGAGACTCAGGCCATCTGCAACAATTCAGTATTAAGACTCGAATTTGGTTTGACTTCTCTTAAAGGAGAATTGTTGAGAAGACGTGGGTTGTTATACATCACAATCCATACAAATCCTCGATGTCAACTGCTCAGTCTCCTGGCTTCCCCGGTACATGGTAGAGACAGTTTTGGTCTGGTGGTCCATGACCTGTTCAAAGACATAGGATGGTTCCCTGATTTTACCAGGGGCACACCCTATGCTACAATGAAAAGTTAAGACAGTGGGATTGGGTGGCACATTATAGGCATGTAGAGTCTCTACAGAGTTACGCATGTATGTCAAATATTGTGCATAGTTATCTGCAGCCTCAAGCCTACCTTAGACAATGCCCAAATAGGGGTATGCGGGCATTTAGGCTAAGGCTGAGGATAAATCAGCTACAGATACTAACAGTAATGGGTCCACAGATGGGCCTTCTTAAAAAAGACAGATACTGTCGTTTGTGTCAAAATACACTTAGCCCAGAGACTGCCAAACATATTTTCACTGAATGTAGGACATTGGGCCCAGAATATATGAAGTGGCTGGGACCATTTGTTCACAATTTGGAATACATAAAGGGTGATCATTTTTGGGCTTATTGTCTCAACACGGACAGCCAAAAAGTCCATATCGCTATGTATTATTTGTGGTTAACTTTTAAAAAACGTTTAGATAGTGTAAAGTGCACTAATGGGTTGTCTGAACGAAATGGTTGGTAATTGCTGGTAAATTGCTGGTAAATGCTCGGTTTTATTATTGTATGATAGATTGTACTTGTTTTAGTCTTTTACTGTTTTATTGTCATAATGGATTTGATCTGACTTGATTGACTTGGATTTGATTTGCAGTGTTTGTTATACTGTGTTTTTGATATACTGTGTTTTTTTATTGTATTGTGATTTTAGTGTAATTTTGTAAAGTTTCTTCGAAACTAAACAAATAAATAAATAAATAAAATAATTCAACATTGACACTATTCAAGCACATGCTCATTCAAAAGTCACACGATGTAGTGAAATGTGTAAATATATCAGTATATATTTAATGGATGAGGAGCTGATAACGTTTTCAAGGGAAACCCGTTAATTGAATACAAGCAAATGAAAAATCTAGAACATTTCTATCAGATGAAGAATAAATAAGGCAGTGGGTAATTTGTTCCCTAACCATTAGAAGAATTTTGTGACTATAGACTGCACAGCTCTTAGTAACATAGGAGGTCACACATTGTACACACAGTTATGGAGGAATTATTATAAAGTGTTCAGAAGGAGCAGTAGCCCCTGAAGAAGTTCAATGAAGTGTTTTCATTGGATGTTAGAATGAAACATGTTGGGTAAACAATAGGTATTTTGATCTACATGATGATCTAAAACAATTTTTCAATCACACACAGTTGTGGTGTAAAGGTGTTATTTACCAGTATTTAAAACATGGTCATTGGAACACATTGCACTTCAAGATGTATTTTAATGAGGATGCATTTGATGTGGTATATGTTTTTTTATGTAATATTCTGTTGCTGCTGAACTGTGACAGTGTTTGGTAGAAATATATGTTCACATTGAGTGCCTTTATAATTAAATTGAACTAGGGGTAACCTGTTTTGCTGCATTAACAGAAGTCCCTGGAATCTCCCAGATTATTTTGAATGTTTATTTAGTATGGCTGCTGATTCGTGAGATATTTTGGTTGTAGTAGCACTTTTGTAGTGGACAAATTAAAACGAACATGGTAGCAGATAAATATTTAAGCTATAATGATCAGTATGTGACAGAATTACCAGCCCATGACTGCCTTTTTGGAGATAGGACAAACACTAATAATACTATGAACTTTACAAATAGGGTTAAACTTAAACAAATAAAAAAAGATTGATTAAGACAGAATTACATGGTTCCATCTTGTTGGAATACCTAAGGAATGGAACATGACCACAAGGATTGATTGCGCATAGTGAACTGAGAATGTTTTTGAAGAATAAAGAATTCAGATTATAATCGATTCGCGTCACGAATAAATGCTGACGAGATTGGGTGATCCTGATCATAGAGATGGCGAAAGTGATGGTGGATAAGATAGTAATTGAACTAACCAAACTAGCGGAGGAAATAAAAACTAGTGCCTTTGGAGGAGATTTTTAAAAAATGTCTAGTAGAAATCAATGTAAAAATGACAGAATTCAAAGACTACACCACAATAGAAAGGATCAGGAGGATGAAAAAAGACCTTATGAACTTTAACCATGAGAAGGCATTGCCTTGTTCCAAGGAGGATTTCAAATACCAAAAAGAAGAAAGGTTCCAACAGTTACAGACTAAAAAACATGCACAATTTGTGAATACGTCGAACAGCTCAACGGAGGAAAGCTCAGGAGATGAGGCAACATACCAAGACCAAATCAATAGATACAGAGGAAAGAATCAAAGTGGGATCTTTAAAATTCAAAGATAAGGAGGGCAAAGAAGCAGAGGCAGAAGAGACCAAGACGGAAGGTCTTTTTTAGAGCAGGACCAAAGAGCATGGGGATTGAAACCAAGGGTAACAAGGAGCCACCAAACCGTATAGTGAATATATCTGTCATGATGCCTACCCCCGGGCATCAGGACCAAGCCCATCAGCTCTGGAAGCAGGCATCCAGATAATTACTAAAACCCCAACAGCCCCAGCTGGGGGCTGTTTGGGTTCAGTCCTGGCGCCTTAGGCGCCAGGCTCATCATGGAAATCAGTCCTGGCGCCATAGGCGCCAGGCTCATAGACTTTACTTTCCTGATGCAGACCATGCTGTTAGTGAGCCCAAGCCAATTTGAGGCCTGGATGGGACTATTTTTCTATAGGGACTATTTTTTACTCGGGTGTGGTTCTAGGGAACTTCTTACCTGGAACTACTTTGGAGGCTATTTAAACCACGCCCGAACAACAGCACACGCTTCGCGTTATTCTGCATCCAGCAGCGTAACGCTCACTGTGCCTGCAGTCTGCATCCAGTCTTCTGCCACGCCTGACTCGAATCTGGAGCTCCTAAAACCAAGGGGAAAGAAAAGGATAAGATTAGAAAACGAACTATTTCGAATTCCTCACCTGATTTCGGATCCATCTCGACTCCGGACCTGTAAAGAACATCATTTCAGTACGCGTCGCATCTCCAGCTGCAGCGCCGCGCCATACTCACCAGTCCTCGCAGCATCTTTCGATTCGGCGCTGCCTCGTTCATTTCTTCGGGGAACTCCGGCACCTGAGGGACAAAAGAAAACAACAAGGTGAGCCGTGAAAACCAACAAAATAAAACACTTATCATCATAGACTTACCTGATTACCACCGGAGGCATTATTCTATAACTCTCCACATCTTCATGTGCCGCACCTGCAAAGAGAGAGAAAACAACACGTTAAACACCGGCAACATTTACCAGACGGCGTTGGGTAATACAGACTCTTACCTGAGTGCCACCAACTGCCACGAGGGGTATCTTCTCACGATCTTAGTTGCAAGACAAGGAAGGAAGGGGGGAGCAAGAGTGAATCATCTGACATATTGAACTCTATGAACTTGATACTTACCGAACCTTGCCAGGAACCTCAGAGTCAATACTCTCCGGAACTCTCCCACGCCTTCAAACCAGTGAAGTAACTGGCATCAACGCGCCCCTGCAATCCACCCAGGATGGAGAGCTCATCATTTAAAAACATAAGGTGAGGTTCCTGAAAGGGATATCGGAGGTGACAAGAAGGGAGAACGAGAACAGTGGGAGGGGGCTATCACTCATATCCACGGGTGGCTAAATCCCTTTCTCCACTTGCAGGAGAATACTTCTATGGATCAAGCAGACGAGATTAGGTGGGCCAGTCCAGACAATCATCTCGGCACTACGCATCACGTTGGTGGAGACCGCAGCTGTCCGGGTCCGATCGACGCCCCTGTGGGAACCAGGTGACCGTAACAATATCTTCCTATAAGCTGTCCCCTATCCGAAGAAACTCATAAGAAATACCAGCAAAAGAGCACTTTATACCCCCCGTGAAAGCCTTCTTGCCCCCAAGGATAGAAGCATTGAAGAAAACAGACTAACATGCGTTACTACCTTTGGTCCAAACACCACAAAAATCCAGCAAATCATCAAAAAATTTTGGCCATTAATACAGTTGAGCCTGCCGGATGAAACGCCACCTAGAATGGCACTTAAACGTGCCAAGAATCTTAAGGACCATCTGACTCATGCCCGTTTAAAGAAAACATCAAGGACAACCCTTTGGAACCTGAGGGACCTTTCAGGTCATCACCCATGTGGTCAATGCGTTGCATGCAAATTTACTAAAAAAATCAAAACGTTTAAAATTGATAATAAGGTCTGGACATTGAGACACTTTTCTAATTGCAAAACCATCAATGCAATTTATCTGATTGAATGTCCCTGCGGCCTTAGGTACGTGGGCCAGACACAAAGACCAGTGAACAAACGTATAAATGAACACCGTTCACGCATTCGGTGTAAAACACAAAATGCTCCCCTGGTTTCACACTTCCTAGAGCGAAGACACAGCCCTGACGATATGACCTGGTGGGTCATCGATAAACTGGAGAGCAACACGAATGTCAAAAATGCTCTTAAACACAAAGAAGCCTGGTGGATTTTTAAACTGCAGACATTGACATTTGGCCTTAATGAAGCCAAAGTAACCTGGGACTAGTTTACCCAGCCGGCTTTAGTACCTACAGCCTTACTATATGTACCGTTGGGCCGCACACGTTGCCCCCGTGCGGACCTGGACTTTTTTAGCCCTCAGGCCAACATAACTTGTTGCCAGATATGCTCACAGCGCCTTTTTTGAACTTTTCCTTCTTTGGACGGCGATTTGGCGTCTCTGCGTCTGTGTACCGTCATCTGCACACAGCACCTCTCCGACTTATGAATACACCAGCCGGTTGCCATGACTACGGTAGCCGGTGATGTGATGCACATGCGTGGAACCGGCTCCCACTAATCCTTAACGCATGCGCGGTAGCCGTTGTTGCATTACGCATGTGCGCATTTGGCTCCCCCTTGTCTCCCACACATGCGCTATATAATCTTGGGCTACAGTTCCATCGAACGACCAGGATTAACTCCGGCTGTACCAAAGACAAGATTTGTGACCTGTCTTCATTACACCTGCCTCCAGGTAAGCGACTTCAATTCCCCTACGCGATCGGCTCGGCACACTGTCTGCACAGCAGGCTGCCCCTAACCTCTGTGCTCTTGACTTGTATTGACTCTGGCTTTTTTTCGTTTCCTCTCTTTCCTGCTAGTGACGGTTCGACATCAAGAACTAAAGATTGTATCTCTCCTCTGGCCCCTTACCAGCCCCTCTGTATGCTGGGACAACATCAGGGCATTTGGTATACCAAAAGCCGTGCCAGGTACTATGCTTTCCCACCTGCCTATTTTTGTACCAATAGAGGACTTGTAACTGGGGGAATTGACACCCCTTTCCTCTCCCTCTTTCCCTCTTTACCCCCTCCCCCTCCTTATGTCTCCTGTTCTGTAGACTTTTTCATCTGGTGATTCCCTATCCAGACGACAGTAGGATATACTGCCATCTACACATAGATAATTCTACAAATGTTATCATACCTCCTAGTGACTCAAAGGGCTCCAGAATAGGATTGGAACTCTTCCCACTGCGGTGAAGTCCGGTGAACACACCCACAGGTTGGTTTTGCAGCAGCTCCAGTTTTTTATACAAATCTGAGTTTTTACTGATTTGTTTTTTACTAACAGTTCTATATTCCCTTTTTAATGCCAGATTTATCAAACCAGCACATCTGTGCCTTTGTTTATAATAAAGTATGGTACCCAACTCTAGTCCTTCAATTAAACCTCCTTTTTAAACTCTGGTCTTTTACCATTTTTTCTTTCTTTCTCTCTTGCTATGATACAGAGATCTCCAAACCTGAGGCCCAGATGAAGGCGCTCCACTCTCTAGCCGAAACGCCCTAAGGCCAAGCACATTTTGTGTACCCTTGACCTGTACAATCTAATAGGGGGCCCCTCCCCCTGGCGTAGACCGATGGTTTTGGTCCTCTGATGACTTTGTTAATTTACATGGACATTTATTGGAATTTTTGTCAAAGAATAATGTGATTATCATTTTTCTGCAACCATCAAAAAGACAAAAATTGTATTGTGGTTTATTGTTCCATATGCATTTGTTGTTTATTTTTTTCTTTCCATTTCTCCACTAGATGACACTAATTCCATCTACTGTGCAAACAATTAACAGTGTTGTATCTATATTTTACCTTTTTTGTTTAGGAATGAAACTAATTTGGAATATATATCTATTATTATTGTCTCTATTGTTGGTAAAATCATAAAATCAATAAATGGTACTTAAATATTACCAAGCAGAAGTTATTTGTTAACCCCTCTCTCTGTGTTTTTTTTTTGGTTTTTCTTTTTTTGCTTTGCTTTGTTGATTTAACAAATAATGTTTAAAGGGAATTGAGCTTACATTTTGAAGCTTCGAATCTAAGTTGCTTAAAAATAATATTACCTAAAACACTCCGACATTAGGAGAGTGTGATGATAAAAAAATCTGTGGGTGGAGCTTTCTCTTTGTTCCATATTGCGTTCTAGCCCTTCTTTCCTCCCACAGTAGGGGCTATCCCTTTAGTTATAAAATATCAAGTTACAGTTTTACTGTAATAGGGATCTACGACTAGATTCTCAAAAAACTTTGTTATAAGTGGACTGTAGTTCAGCACCACTTAAACTTATTTTTACTTAAGAGTTTAATACTCTCTGGAGCTGCCTACGGATCAACCGGCGGGACTTGCCGAACTCTCTTCGCTTACGGACATTGTCCCACTCCTTACTGGTTATACTATCTTGGTGCGGGGGCCTTTCCCCGCCCTACTTATCGACTATGGATCATACATTAAGTTTTTCAGAAGACCAGATCAATACCATTATCTTAGGCCCCTCCATGTTTAATATGCAAGGCGCCAAAGAATTAATTGCAACTACCTCATCAGGTGAGGAACTATTGAAACTAAAGAAGAAATGCTTTCGTACTGAGGTACATGGGCATTTCCTATGTGAGTACCTTCGAGCCAGTCTGGTCCCTTTGGGCCTTCTGGTTAGGAACGAACCAGCTTTGTTCCTAGATGACCCTGAATATATGCTAGATTTTAGTAAAATCTCCACTAAATGTAGCAGGGATTTAATGGCCCTCACTATCACTACTGCAAGAAGAATTCATACTAAAATCCAAGGCGAATTGAAACAGGAGGAGGAGAAATTCTTGACCAATACCAGTCTCGATAATGCTAGAGAAAAACTTAAAGAAATTAATACCACTATGGATAAATTTATGGCTGAAACACTAGAAAAAAAGCATAAGAAATTGGCTAAAGATATAAAAAACTTTAAGTTGGAAATTGTGTATCCTTACCTCAATCCAGAATATAAAGAAAATAAGGAAAAAGAAAGGATGCAAAATCAGACGGCAGCTTTTAAACAAAAAAGAAAATGGGTATCCTTTAGCGACACATCCAGTTCTGGATCGGACTCAAGCCATGGAGACCCGAATAGCTCCTTCGGCCCCCAGCTGCCAGGTAGGAACATGCCTTTCCCTCCGCTCTCCAGACCACAACCTTTTTTAGGTCAAGGGGGACCCCAAGGTTCATATTGGGGTCACCCACCAATGCCAATGTTCCAGTACCCACCTTGGAGACTCAACAGAGCGAGACGGCGCAATCGCCGCTAAATCCAAACCTCGCTAAGGAAATACCAGTGTTTAATTTATCTAACACTGTCCTTACGAAGTCAGAACTTTCTGTTCTCTCGAAAGGACTATCCTTTGTACCTACTAATCCCACAGATTGGTTCCTTCTAGATAAAGAACTTCAAGGGTTCTTCAGAACCATACGACTCAAAGTACATTTTCAGGACTCGGAATACGATGGTCAACCGAACGATACTGGACTACACCCTAAATCTTCATTTACTCCGAATGACAGCGATGTCCCGGATTCGGTAAGAACATTTGAAAAATGCATTCGAAAAGAAGTAAACAAATTACAAAATAAGCCCTCATCAATACGGCACAATTTGACTAATGCAGAACGGAGGGCGCTCAAAGAACTTGAGAATAACACTGAAATTACTATAAAGAGTGCTGACAAAGGAGGAGGGATTGTAATACAAAGTACCAGTCAATATAAAGCAATGGCACTGACATTGCTGAATGATGCCACCAACTACAAAAGAATTAAAAAAGACCCTACACTGGATATTAAAAACACCATCCAAGAAATAACCAGCTTTGCCTTAGAACAAGACTGGATCACGGACAAAGAAGAAAAGTATCTAAATACATCAGAGGGCAGAGTTCCAGCTTTCTATGCCCTCCCCAAAATTCATAAGAATGCCACAAATCCTCCAGGCAGGCCTATCGTCTCCGGTTGCGGCTCTATTTTGGAACCAATCTGTAAATTTATAGATCATTTTCTTAAACCGCTGAGCCAGCTGACAAGAACATATTTAAGGGATACGATGGTCACCATCAATAAATTTGAAAATTTCCCCTTCAACCAATTAACTGATTTATTGGTTACCATGGACATTGCAGCCCTCTATTCGAATATCCCGCAGGAAGCTGCGATAGAATGCATTAGAGACCATCTTACTCACCATTTGACAGATAAACGGGTCCCAGTCAACTTCATTGTTGAACTACTAGAACTGGCCCTTACAAAGAACTATTTTACATTTAACGATGACTACTTTTTACAGATCAATGGTACCGCCATGGGAGCTGCCTTTGCCCCCAGTCTGGCAGTCATCTTTATGGCAAGCTATGAAGAAAAATATGTATTTACATCACAGAACCCATACCTAAGCCACATTTCCAACTGGTTTAGGTATATTGATGATATCATTTTTGTTTGGCATGGAACAACGTCAACACTTAATGAATTTCATAGTTGGCTGAACCTTCGAACTAAAGAAATTCAATTTACTATGAACTACAGCCATGAAAATATCAACTTCCTGGATTTAAAAATAGAAGTTAAGGAGAGCAGACTCTCGTGTAATCTATTTAGGAAAGAAACCGACCGGAACACGCTGTTACATTACAGCAGTAACCACCAAAGCAACTTAAGGAACAACTTGCCGTATGGACAATTCTTAAGGGTCCGTCGTAATTGTACGGAAATAGAGCAGTTCAAAGAACATGCAGCAGACCTTGAGCAGAGATTAAGAGCAAGGGGATATCCGAAGAAACTCATAAGAAATACCAGCAAAAGAGCACTTTATACCCCCCGTGAAAGCCTTCTTGCCCCCAAGGATAGAAGCATTGAAGAAAACAGACTAACATGCGTTACTACCTTTGGTCCAAACACCACAAAAATCCAGCAAATCATCAAAACATTTTGGCCATTAATACAGTTGAGCCTGCCGGATGAAACGCCACCTAGAATGGCACTTAAACGTGCCAAGAATCTTAAGGACCATCTGACTCATGCCCGTTTAAAGAAAACATCAAGGACAACCCTTTGGAACCTGAGGGACCTTTCAGGTCATCACCCATGTGGTCAATGCGTTGCATGCAAATTTACTAAAAAAATCAAAACGTTTAAAATTGATAATAAGGTCTGGACATTGAGACACTTTTCTAATTGCAAAACCATCAATGCAATTTATCTGATTGAATGTCCCTGCGGCCTTAGGTACGTGGGCCAGACACAAAGACCAGTGAACAAACGTATAAATGAACACCGTTCACGCATTCGGTGTAAAACACAAAATGCTCCCCTGGTTTCACACTTCCTAGAGCGAAGACACAGCCCTGACGATATGACCTGGTGGGTCATCGATAAACTGGAGAGCAACACGAATGTCAAAAATGCTCTTAAACACAAAGAAGCCTGGTGGATTTTTAAACTGCAGACATTGACATTTGGCCTTAATGAAGCCAAAGTAACCTGGGACTAGTTTACCCAGCCGGCTTTAGTACCTACAGCCTTACTATATGTACCGTTGGGCCGCACACGTTGCCCCCGTGCGGACCTGGACTTTTTTAGCCCTCAGGCCAACATAACTTGTTGCCAGATATGCTCACAGCGCCTTTTTTGAACTTTTCCTTCTTTGGACGGCGATTTGGCGTCTCTGCGTCTGTGTACCGTCATCTGCACACAGCACCTCTCCGACTTATGAATACACCAGCCGGTTGCCATGACTACGGTAGCCGGTGATGTGATGCACATGCGTGGAACCGGCTCCCACTAATCCTTAACGCATGCGCGGTAGCCGTTGTTGCATTACGCATGTGCGCATTTGGCTCCCCCTTGTCTCCCACACATGCGCTATATAATCTTGGGCTACAGTTCCATCGAACGACCAGGATTAACTCCGGCTGTACCAAAGACAAGATTTGTTACCTGTCTTCATTACACCTGCCTCCAGGTAAGCGACTTCAATTCCCCTACGCGATCGGCTCGGCACACTGTCTGCACAGCAGGCTGCCCCTAACCTCTGTGCTCTTGACTTGTATTGACTCTGGCTTTTTTTCGTTTCCTCTCTTTCCTGCTAGTGACGGTTCGACATCAAGAACTAAAGATTGTATCTCTCCTCTGGCCCCTTACCAGCCCCTCTGTATGCTGGGACAACATCAGGGCATTTGGTATACCAAAAGCCGTGCCAGGTACTATGCTTTCCCACCTGCCTATTTTTGTACCAATAGAGGACTTGTAACTGGGGGAATTGACACCCCTTTCCTCTCCCTCTTTCCCTCTTTACCCCCTCCCCCTCCTTATGTCTCCTGTTCTGTAGACTTTTTCATCTGGTGATTCCCTATCCAGACGACAGTAGGATATACTGCCATCTACACATAGATAATTCTACAAATGTTATCATACCTCCTAGTGACTCAAAGGGCTCCAGAATAGGATTGGAACTCTTCCCACTGCGGTGAAGTCCGGTGAACACACCCACAGGTTGGTTTTGCAGCAGATCCAGTTTTTTATACAAATCTGAGTTTTTACTGATTTGTTTTTTACTAACAGTTCTATATTCCCTTTTTAATGCCAGATTTATCAAACCAGCACATCTGTGCCTTTGTTTATAATAAAGTATGGTACCCAACTCTAGTCCTTCAATTAAACCTCCTTTTTAAACTCTGGTCTTTTACCATTTTTTCTTTCTTTCTCTCTTGCTATGATACAGAGATCTCCAAACCTGAGGCCCAGATGAAGGCGCTCCACTCTCTAGCCGAAACGCCCTAAGGCCAAGCACATTTTGTGTACCCTTGACCTGTACAATCTAATAGGGGGCCCCTCCCCCTGGCGTAGACCGATGGTTTTGGTCCTCTGATGACTTTGTTAATTTACATGGACATTTATTGGAATTTTTGTCAAAGAATAATGTGATTATCATTTTTCTGCAACCATCAAAAAGACAAAAATTGTATTGTGGTTTATTGTTCCATATGCATTTGTTGTTTATTTTTTTCTTTCCATTTCTCCACTAGATGACACTAATTCCATCTACTGTGCAAACAATTAACAGTGTTGTATCTATATTTTACCTTTTTTGTTTAGGAATGAAACTAATTTGGAATATATATCTATTATTATTGTCTCTATTGTTGGTAAAATCATAAAATCAATAAATGGTACTTAAATATTACCAAGCAGAAGTTATTTGTTAACCCCTCTCTCTGTGTTTTTTTTTGGTTTTTCTTTTTTTGCTTTGCTTTGTTGATTTAACAAATAATGTTTAAAGGGAATTGAGCTTACATTTTGAAGCTTCGAATCTAAGTTGCTTAAAAATAATATTACCTAAAACACTCCGACATTAGGAGAGTGTGATGATAAAAAAATCTGTGGGTGGAGCTTTCTCTTTGTTCCATATTGCGTTCTAGCCCTTCTTTCCTCCCACAGTAGGGGCTATCCCTTTAGTTATAAAAAGTCCCCTATAGAGGAGGCATATTAAAAGAGGATTTGGTTTTGTTACCACAAATAAACATGATAATTTAAATTCAGAATAGAATTCAAGCAATGTATGTGTAAGATCCCTCTCAGTCAATTGTTTGAGAATGAAGTATATTACTCTATTCTGAATTAATCAGGTCTGAAGCCTCCATCTGACTTCATACCCCAGTCTGTGGTTTTTAAGTGACAAGTACTGGCAGACTTAGAGAAGATGGAGAAAATTAACAAGAAACAATTCCAAAATATTTTAAAAATAGAAAGAGAGGCAATACAAGATCTGGTAAACAATGAGAAAATCATCATAAGAAAAGCAGATAAAGGGTTTACAATTATCATTTTGGATGCAGAAAAGTACACTATCAAATTCAAAAGACAATTGAATGACACCATGTGCTACCAAAAACTGGATGCAGACCCCCCCAAACGACTACAAAGTTTCATTAAAAATAAAGTTGAAAAAGCTCAGGAAAAAGGATGGATATGTAAACAGGAAGCAAGGTTCCTTTTAAATGAACCACTCACTAGGAAGACCTATTATTTCCGGGATCAATTCTGTCCTGGAACCATTGTCTACATTTGCCGACATACATTTGAGACCACTAGTCAAACAGATGAAGTCATATCTACAAGATACCACAGCAGTAATAAAGTTAGTAGAAGGCAAGGCATACAATCCCACGGAAGAAACAGAAGTGAGTCTGGATATTGTATTGTTGTATATAATGATTGCTCAAGCTAATGCAGTGCTCATGTTGGAGAAACTACTATATCTGAAACACACTGCTAATAACACTCCAAACTCATTCATACTATGGTGGGTTGAAATGACTCTAAGAACAACTTAATGTTCCTTGAGACTTTCAACAAACAAGTCCACAGAACTGCAATGGGAGCTACAGTAGCTCTTAGAATAGTCAATCTGTATGTGGAAATGCTGGAAGAAACAAATATCTATACAGACTTGAACCCTTACAAAAAGAATAGCAAATTGTGGAAAAGGTATATAGAAAATGTCTTGATAGTGTGGAAATGAAACAATGAGGAGGAAATGTGTAGTTTTGTTGAATAATCAAGACAGAAGCTTAAAATTGACCTTGGTCTATGATAAGCTCAAAATTAATTTTCTCGACATTACCATCTATGCAGATGGAATGACCAATACTTTCGTAGTAATACCATTCCACCAACAAACGGACAAAAACGCACTATTGAGGGCCGACAGCTTTAGCACTAAAAATACCCGAGAGAATTTACCAGTCAGCCAGTTTCTCTGTCTAAGAAGGAATAGCTTGAGGAAAGTAGATTATGAAACAGAAGCTAAGTCGCTTAAAAGTAAGTTAACGATAAGAGGTTATCCAAGGACACTCATAAAGAGAGTGTGTAAAAGAGTGAGAAATAACAACACAGAAGCCATACTAGAGAACAGTTTGAAACAAAAGGGTGAAACAGCTAGAAAAGTGTTTGTGAGAGCATATTCAGATTGGTCAAATGAAATCAGGAAATCAATCAGAAGAAATTGGAAGATTCTACAAAGTGGGACGGAGCCAATGAAAATCTTGCATATGGAATTCAAAAGGAGTACAAATCTTAACAAACAACTCACTAGGAATGACATCTGCCCTAGAATACAGAAACAAACAATTCTACTTTGTACATGGGGCATGGAAAAGACAAGAGGCTACACACAGTAAGGTAAATGCAAATGCTGTGGGACCACAGAAAGATCCAAAGTAGTAGACATTGGATTGAAAACGAAATGGTGACAAACAGTAATTCAAATATCGTGGTATATGCAATTATGTGCCCTTGCCCTTTGTTATATATTGGAAACACTATAAGGAAAGTCAAAACTTGGATAAGTGAACAAAAAAGTTGCATACGGATCAAAGATCTGGCTGCACCGATGGTGGAGCATTTTTCAACACAGGGACGGAATTGTGAACAAATCAAATGGACAGTGCTACGGAAGGTAGCAAGTAGTAAAGACAAGAATGCAGACAAAACATGACTATTTAAAAAGGAACAAGAACTTATTTTCCTTGTGAAATGTGACCAAAGTGGGCTCAATGACTGTGTGGAATGTCATGATATTATATGATATGGCATTTATAACATGCCTGTACACATGTGTTTCTAGGCGCACAAGATCAAATAAACTAGTCCCAACCCCAGGGGCTTTGGAGGCAGAATTTTGAATGCAAGATATGGGCCTGTACACACTTGTGTGTTGTTGTAAACAAGCAACTGGCAGTAAATGAAAATATAGAGCTGTAAAGATAGGTATGTGACAGATCTATTGGATACTGGAAGGAGAGGTGTTTATTAACAAGTACCCCACACAAAAAGACAAAAAATAGAGCAGTAAACATAGCAATGTAACAGGTCTCCTGGCTGTGAAATGGATGTGTTATAGGAAGAGTGTTGATTGCAAAAATGGGGGTATGGCAAATGCATGGAATCACACTGGAATTAAAGGGCGGGATCAATGACAGAATCTAAATTCTGCACTTAATAGGCCTAGAGACAAACAGATGTTAGGAGAATAGTTTGCCTAGACTAACAGTGTCCAACTTAATGGAAATCTTCCACTACAAGTTGGCGCACTGCTTCTACAGACGCAATCTTGCAGAAGTAACAAGCCCACGTGACCGGGTTACCAGGGCAACAAGGGTACAACCCGCTGGCACTGTTACAACCAATTGACGAATGCCTGGCTCTGCATGGTGTTGCTCGTGTTCAATTAGACACTGGTATGGAACACATTTTTGAAAATGTTCACCTAAGTTGTACTGCAATGGGAACTTGTGTGAGGCCATAGTGTAGCGGTCTAATGCAAGTTAGGTTTTTGCAGAGTGTCGGAACCCAGACAAGGAAATTAACTATCTGAAATGAGTACGTGTTCTTAGATTGTATAAAGGGCATCTACATATGCCAAGGAGACTATGTTAGCACAGACCACATGCGTCTCTCTTTTTTCAGAGCAAAAGTGACCAGAAGGGTCCAGAGGTGAACTAAATACCTAAAACACGGGACAATGAAGCAGCCGGGCCTAAGTGAGTAGGGTGTGTTGTTGATAGTCAGAGAGACATGATAGAGAAGGCTTTACTAAACAAGGGTATTTAGACATTTGTGTTATATGTGTCTTCAGTTGTAGAAGGAGGTTACAGAACGCTTTGTGCATAGGAGGCATTATAGACACCTGAAGCATAAATTAACCTCAGCAAAAGACTGTATTGTGTGTTTGCCTATAGGGAAAGCAGTGTAATCCCAGTTCAATTTTATTTTTTTGTCCACAGAGAGCGTTAGACGTTGAACAGTAAAAAGCAGCAAACTGCTTCACATTAGCAAGGATCAACAAGAGGCCCTATTAAACAGGACCTGAACAGCAGTGTAACAGTCTTTGATAGAAATATATTTTCACATTGAGTCTCTTTATAATTAAATTGGGTATGAGGAAAACAAGTGGTTATTTGTCCTTATACTAGCAGTCCAAACAGGGGTCAAGGGTGCATGCAATTGTTGACCCAGGGGTAACCTGTATTGCTGCATTAACAGAAGTCCTTGTAATCTCCTAGAGTATTTTGAAGTATATGTGACCCATGGCTAATCGTCACAATTTTATCTATTTCAACACAGTGGCTAACTGTACGGTGCAGCTTAGTTCAACACAATGGCAGTGAAATTTCTAACTATCGAGGACAGCACAGTTCACAATAGCAGTTCTATAAGAGTGGCATGTTTTTCTGGAGCACAGTAATGGCTGTGCTCGTCTCCTGTTTCATTTTACCTTGCTGTCACAGTAGGATGACTTGTCAGGTGTCCATGGGTGAACAGGGGCAAACAGGGGATAAAGGGACCATGCATGACTGAATTCTTTGAATACTTCTTCCTGCAGCCAATGGACTTTGAAGTGGCCAATATATGTTTTTATTTCTATGTAAAAGGAATATCCATCTCTGTGTGTGATTGTTTTTATTGCTCATTTATTTGGTGACCACCATCTGGGACTTCGAATGCTAATGCATCTACCATTACAAAATATTATTTTCAGTTACTCCAATAAAAGGTATTAAAAATGATATATCTATATGTATAAAAGTGAAGATATGTGGTTTTGTGGCTGGTTTTGTGGCGCAGCATTGATCCATATATACAATTCCACACCCAGTTCACCAGATTTCTACACAAGTCAAAATTTGTTTGTGGGTTTGTGGCGTGGCACATCGTTTCACCAACCTCCATCACATTTTGCATAGTTACCTGTTAGGACCCTCCAAACATTACTAGCTACATGACATTTGCACATCCCGACACTATCCCGTATTCTAGCAAAACTCTAAATGTGTGTGGGTCTGTGACTTTGGCGAAGCGTTGTTCCTCACCAATCTGCACCAAATGTTGCATAGTTATCTGTTAGGACCCTCTTGACATGACTGGCTACATAACATTTGGACACCCCACCCCTTTCTCTGGATTTCTGAAATCAGCGAAACATCAATGTGGTAGTCGAAGGACCGGCCCTCATCCCCTAAAATGCACGGTTTCTGGGATATTTGCACCGCAATGCACCACAACAAACTGCATCACGCCAGTGTGAGGCAACAGGTGGAGATACAGCACAGTAGGTCCCAGTGTGCAGCAGCACACCAACTCTCGCCTCCCCCTAACATCTGCTACGGCGTATGTCAACCTGCCACACAAGCCCATTATCAGTGCAGTTTACTTCAGAGTGCAAGGCACATCAAGCGATAAGCAAATCGGTATCACGACAAACAGGATGATTAATTTTCAACAATTGAGGGGAGTGTTGTCATGTCTGTCTAAAGAACCCGTTTGGAGAACGGGTACTTTTTGCTAGTTATTTATAAATATTGTGAAATCCAATTAAATACAATTTCAAAGAAAAGATCAAAATGTAGAGGAATACTAAACATATATTGTTTAAGATTTTTAGGACATTTTATACAATTTATAAAAAATGATTTATGACCATTTTGGAAAAAATAGTGTCCTCAAGTTTAGATAAAATATCTTAAAAATGTCAAGCAACAATTGTAATGCAAAGACATATTTAACTTATAATGTATTTTTAAACATTTGTGGTAGCTTTTATTCTATTTTAAAACATATCAATAATGTGCAAAAATGAGAGACATCAACTTACATATTTTAATCAGAACACACATTAAAAATATAATGCATTATTTAAGCTCTCTTACAAGCTTTCAACTACTTAAAGAAGACATTTATTTTGCTATCAGGTTTACATATTTAGTTCTCTTAAATAGTTTATGTTTCAAAAAATGATCAGAATATGCCACATATTTAGTTATTCTGCACATTACATTAACATATATTGGGC
The DNA here is from genome assembly GCF_040938575.1 of Ambystoma mexicanum. NCBI lineage: Eukaryota > Metazoa > Chordata > Amphibia > Caudata > Ambystomatidae > Ambystoma > Ambystoma mexicanum. The sequence continues at coordinate 1,075,640,752 of NC_090935.1, read as the reverse complement.
AACGCTAGTCTCTTGTGAAACCTAATATCCATTGCCTTTGAAAAAATGATGTTGCTAATCACCTTTGCATCATTTGACACATTTGTATTACATTTGTCAAAGGGTTTTTCTCATTTCCTGCAGGACAAGGTACTTTGAGTAGGATTTAAGCAGGTGAATGTCACCTGTTAAAGCAACAGAGATTGAACCTCTTACAGCAATCTTACTTTTATCCAACCCCTTTGACTGTTTGCCTTTATAAGGAAGGGATCACCCACTCCCTCCTTGATTTGTGGTCCAGAACCCGTGGGTGCTCACTCAAGAGACTCTGGTTAATCCTGTGTTTGTTGAACTTCCGATACCAAAAGGCCTTAGGAGAGACACAAGGAAAAGTTCAAAGAGGTCATAAAGGGGTCTAGCAAAACCCCCTGTAAAGTAGAAAGTGGTTGACCTGCACGTAATTGACAAACTAAGGGAGGTGAATCCTGCATAGTGAACTCAAGGAAAGAATTGTGTAAAAAGAAACAATTGGCAAGAGTGAACCCTACGGAGGGATGCCAACAGAACAGGGCGAAGTCTGAAGTCCCGATGAGCAGTGTGTTGATGAAATTGAACCCGGCAGAGGGGTGTCCACAGCAAACTGTTTAAAAAGACATTAGGATTTGTGAATGTCACAGGTGAGATTGTTGTGAAAATCCCTAGTGAACCTGACAAAGGGAGGCTGAGATTCATGAGGGGTCTGCGCCCAGAAGAGGGGGGACCTAGAGATGAAGTTATCACCCAACATACATTTGGAACAGATCTTCGTTTCGTTGTTATTTTTAAAACCCATCAGATCTTCGGAGTCAAGAGACTTTTTGCATAGAAAAGAGACTTAACCATAGAAGGTCCTGATACATGAAGCAGAACTGTTGCCTCGTGCTGGGAAAGCTCAAGAGTGTGCTGTGTTCAGGAGTCACACTTTGTCCCATGCTCAAAAGGTGGAGAAGGAAGAACCTCGGCTAACACATCGTGACTTATCATTTGTGAACACTTCTTTCTTGTGAAATCTATCCCACTCCCTTTTTGTATTTAGCGTAAGGATTGGCAATAGGTTTTTCTTAGTATCAGCCCTTTTATTTGACACAACACCACTAGGACTGTCTTATTAATATTTGATCTTGTAGATTGCTCCCATCTTAGCTTTAGGTTTAAATTAGGCGTTTGTCCAACCAACCTATACAGTTTAATAAACACCCTTGAACTGTGATCACGTGTTTCTGTCTATTCTTGATAGAATGCCTTCCTTATACCACATTGAGCTTGAACATTATGAGGAATAAATGGAGAGCTGACAGCTCTCTGGAGGGGCTGCGCCAAATTAGTATGAGTCCCTACGTCATTCACCCTCCAACAGTTCATATCCCTTTCCAATAAGATGGAGTCTGTTTTAGTCGAGGTATGCATCTGTACAGCAGTCTGATGACTGATCCTTCTACCCAACACCCACCTGGGAGTTCAAAATACAACATAGTTGCTCCCCCTGCCCTCCTAGATCAGCCTAACATGTAAATCATTTTACCAGATTTCAAAAAGATGAATGCTACCTTTCCTCTATTATTCTTTTTTTGAGAGGGAGGTTTCAATCCCATCTACTGCCTCCACTACATTGTCTGCCGGGTGGTTTAAAGCTTGTATACATGTCAGAGAGAATCTTTTATTCATTTGCTTATTCTTGATATTTTTTTACTTAGCCTGTATCTCAGCATTCTTTGTCTTGGCTTTCTTACAGCTTCTACCCCTCCCTTTGACAGGTGATTGAAACACAATGGGCCTCATTACGACCCTGGCGTTGGACTATGGTGCTATTAGTACCATGGTCCATGCCGGATTCCGCCATGGTGGATGGTGGAATTACTGCCCCATTACAAGGTTGCGGGGCAGTAATTCCCCATTCACCATGGCCCCTTCCGCATTCCCATTTTTGGCCCATAGGGCACAGTGGGAATGGGGAAGGCGCTAATTACGGAACGTAAATTACGGTGCCGTAATTAGCACCAAGGTCGCTTAGCGCCTTGGACTTTAACGCCTGCAAAAAGCAGGCGTTAAAGTGTGAATCTGGCGTTAAGGGTTTAACAGCGCTGCAGCCTTTTATGGCGCCGTTAACCCCTTAACGCCAGGGTTGTAATGAGGCCCAATAACTGATGGAATATAATTAGCCTCATCACCACATGGATGCACTGGTAATTCCAGCACCCCATGACCAAAAAATGCCAGTATTACTGGTACATACCGACAATTCCCCCCATGGTTTCTTATGGGATTCCATGGAATGGAGAATTACCACCATTGCCAGCACTTGGAATATGCCGGCAATTCAGGCATTCCAAGTGTCGCTGATGGTATAACCATGTTGGTGGTATCCCACCGGATTTACCACCGGATACCATCAACCTTGTAATGAGGTCCCTCAAGATCCTCATTTTTAATATTTCATGTCTGCCCTAAAAACAAGCTAATTATAATCATCTTAGCTACCTGCCACAAACCTCTGGTTCTCAGATTTGCCACTTTCTAAGGGGTATGAATCATTTCAGTCGATGCATCTGTAGGATAAGACCCAAAAATCATTAAATAAATAGTAATCCAGTTGAGTCAATAAAGTGCATGGGAGCAAAAAAACCAAAAATGTATTTCATGCAACCATGGCTGGGAATCATTCATAAGAAATCATTCAGTGAGCATTATAAAATGGTGGAGTTTTATAGTGCAGTGCAGATTTTAGACATGAACAATGTTACATAATGCTTAAACAATATCATCCTCAGATTGGTGGTTCATGGTTGCTTTATAGGTGAATCTATACAATTGCAAGCCCTATTGGCTTTTCCCAACCCTCATGACCACCCTTTTAATTAATGAGTTAAATTGGCTTCATATTTATTTCAGCTACTTTCCCAGATTTGCTATTGGATAGGCAAAGTTCTAATTTTGTTTCATTTGGTGCTTGGTGTTTGATTGGTGAAGCTCATGTGGCCATGTAGGGGTGGACCTCTTCGATCATCACTAACCAATGACATTGTGAGGTGTGAACAGTGTGGCAACTGTTGTATATTTTACATCCTAGTCTCATCCTAGTCTCCGCCTTTACCCCTCCCCTTCCATTGGCCCTCTGCATGACGCTGGGCTCTCATTTCACCATTAACACTCAGGACATCCTGTCCTCACTTTCCTCTTCCTCTCACTCTACCTCTCTCAGGTCGCCCTTGGGTGTCTCTCCCCTTCTCTTCCTCCTTCTCTCTCTCGATACCTGATGATGTTTCAAGACAAGTTTGATCTATGAAAGTTTCATCTGAACAGGTGCTTCCCTGCTCTTCCAGAACCATCAAGGACCACTTTGACACCCACGCTCCACCCAATTTCTGCAATCACTCTTTTGCCACTGGCATGTTCCCCTTCTCTCCTCAAGCACTCCCTTGTGCTCCCCCTTCTAAAAAGCCTTCTGCCGAACCGACCTGTCTGGCAAACTATCACTCGATTTATATCACTCCTTTCCTGGGCAAACTCCTGGAAATGTTGGCCATCTCCCAGTTTACTCTACACACTGAGTCTGTTGGCTGCCTCCACGACCATCAGTCTGGCTTGAGAGCAGCCAGAGGCATGGAAACTGCTATCCTGAAAACCCATGAAGATTTGCTCTCTAATCTTGACTTGAGCTCTCCTTCTCTCCTCATCCTCCTTGACCTTTCTTCTGCTTTCGACATGGTCAATTACTCCACCCTGAGAAATCGACTTTGTGAGAACCTGGGCATCACGGATCAAGCTCTGGCATAGCTCACCTCCTTCCTCTTGGACCGACCCGCACAGGTCCAACTTCGGTCCTTCCTCTCCACCTACACTCTCTCCACATGAGGTGACACCCTGGGCTCCATCCTCTCACCCTGGCTCTTCAATATCTATCTTGATCCATTGGCCCACCTGATCTCCACCTTCTCCTCCAACTTTAACTGTTATGCAGATGACACTGACCTCTCTTATGGCTTTCTCAGCTACCTCGCCTGCCTCGCACATTCCTGACTGTTTATCCGTGATTCAGGATTGGTGCTCCTGCAACGATGCTGCCTTAATGCCAGTAAGAATGAGATCCTTCTCATTGAGACCTCTGCTCCCGCTATGCCTCTGTCACCCGGGCCGGCCTCCTTTGGCCCTTTACCCTCGCATTCCTGTGAGGCAAAAAACCTTGGAGTCATCTCTGACTCCACCCCCTCCTTCTCTCCACACATCACAGATCACAGACCTTGCCAAGAAGGCCCCCTTCCAGCTGCACCTCCTCAGAGGTATTCTACCTTTTCTCACTTTCCCCTAAGTTCACTGTCTCCAGAGCTCTGGTTCTCTCCAGGCTGGACTACTGCAACTGCCTCTTTCACTATCTGCCTGCCTCTTCTCTGTGCCTTCTGCAGCTAATCCAGCACAAGACTGCAAAATGTATCCTTGGCATCAAGCCCAGGAGTCGGATGTCTCCAGCCCTGAAATCACTCCCCTGGCTCCCAGTGGAGTTCAAGACCCTCTGCATCATCCACAAGACTTTCTGGGGCTGGGGCCCGCACTACATCCAGCTCTCTCAGCCTAGGTGCTTGCCTTCTTGAGCCCTTCGCTATCTCTAACTCTCTAAGGGTCAGATGCTTCTCCAGACAAAGAGTGGGGGGTAGATCTCTCTCCTCTGCAGGTTCCTCCCTATGGAACGGCATTGCTGCCCCTTCTCAGACTTGAGCCGGACCACGTGAAGTTCCAGAAGCAGCTCAAGACCCTCTTATTTTCCTCTGCCTTCTCTCTTTCGCTCCCCTGCTAACCTTCCTGTCTGATGTGCCAACTGGTTGCTTGGTACCCCCAGAGTCTCACCTTGCACTGCTGCCTTGCCTTCTGCGCACTTAGGGGCTGTAATCTGTAACCTCTACTGCCCCTGTGTCAACTTGCACTTCCTCAAAGCTTTACTTCCTTACTTCCCTTGCACTTCCCCAGCACCTCTTGTTGTCGCACTTGCACAATATGAATGTCACAAGGCCTGGTAAGATTGTTTGTCTTGTCTTCCCTCCCTTGTCTTGTGGTACCTGAAAACACTTGTGTACAAGTGAGTTATACATGCAATATCATATATTATAATTGGTTATTTATAACCCGCTTAATAAGATGTTAGGCCTCCTAACCTCAACAATTTAAACCCGACAGTGATGGTAGATTTGTACAACCAAACTCTCTCTCTGACTATAGATAAAGTGGCCCAATTAAAAATGGGCAAAACTAAACAACTTGCTCATTTTAACACTTGGTATTCCACTAGTCTAAAAAACTTACAGAGTAGTAAGAGAGCAGCTGAAGTGGCTTGGAAAAAAAACCCTTCTTCTATCAAAAAAGATAAATTTGCCATAGCGTCAAACAACTACAAAAATGCTATCCAGCAAACAAAACGTGACACCTACAATGAGAGAATTAGCAATGCGAAATCAGGAACCAAAAGAACTATTTGCTATCCTTAGATAATTAGAAACACCAGTGACACTGCAGGAACAAAGACACCACCTGGTGCTCTAACATCCAAAAATCATTGCTGGATAAAATCGCTCTTCTTCAAACTAAAATTGAAGTAAAAAAATGTAGCCTTTCCTCAGATGCCCAACATTTTAAGCATACTGACGCCATGGTTAACCGGAAGACCCCATTTCAGTTTGTTCCAGTTTCAATACCAGAAGTGATAAAAATAAATGAAAGGCTTAAACCTTCAATATGTCAGGGAGACACATGCCCAGCCACTCTTTTCAAAGAGGTGGTAGCGGATATCGCACCTTTCATCACAACCTTAATTAATGCTTCCTTTGAAACTAGTACAGTCCTCACCAATCTTAAGGATGAGTGGGTCCGCCGACTTCTAAAGAAACCTTTATGAGACCCTAACACACCTACCTATTACCGCTCTATAACTACAGTACCGTTTCTTCTAAAAATCCTGGACAGGGCACCTTAGCTCCAAATTCAAAATTATCTCTATATAAACAACCTCCTTGGCCTTTGCCAGTCAGGTTTTAGACCAGTCACGGCACAGAATCTGCTCTCATTGACCTCAAAATTCAAATAGACGAGCTGATGGATACATGTAACATAGCTCTCCTTCTCTTGCTAAACCTTTCTGCGGCCTTTGACCTGGTCAGCCACAACACCCTTTGCAAGCACTTGAGACCAGCTGCACACTTCTCTGTCAAAGCTACACCCTGGATAAAATCTTTCCTCTCCAACAGGACAATGAGTAAATTTGCACCTACAGCAACAGCTGTCCCGGCCCAAGTTCCATGCGAGTGCCCCAAGGCTTGTGGGTCTCTCCCACTTTGTAGAACATCTTTACAAAGCAACTATTTGACCATCTAGATAGTTTGGGTGTCACCTACACTAACTATGCAGATGACACCCACATGTTCACCCCCCTCTGTGGCTTTAATGACACTGACGGAAAACATTTGAGTGAAATCTATCAAGTCGTTCAGGGATGGATGGCCATTCATGGCCTTTGTCTGAATGACGATAAAACACAGTTGTTACTGATTGGCTCACACAACCACCTAAATAAACTACCTGAACAATTCAAATCGTTCATCATTTATAACAATAACATTCAAGTAGCAAAAGAAATCAAAATGTTAGGGATATACCTTGATTCGACTCTCGCCCTAACCTAAAAAATCAATGCTACAGCCTCATTGGTGGCTTATACAGCTACACTTTTTACTGCTTGCAGGTCATTCCTGTCTCCTGACAGCTGTATCATCCTGGCTAGAGCACTTACATTATTGAAACTGGACTACTGCAATGCATTATACAATGACACAAGTCTCCGCAATAAACTACAAGTATTACAGAATAATGCATTAAGAGCGGCTCTTAACATTCCTAATTCCAACCACATTACTTCCACCAGACAAAAGGTCCAGTGGCTTCCAGTGAAGAACAGAATCGCCTAGAAAATGCTATCACTTACCCACAAATGCCTAGCAAATAAAGCCCCTAACACCTAAACTGTAAGTTCACCAAAAACCAATCTGACAGACCCACCAGATCCTACCAGATCAATCAACTTATGATACCCAGATATAAACTTTAAAAAACTGGGGGGTCAGAGATTTCCGGTTCTAGACTTCCAACAGTGGAACACCCTGCCTTCAGACCTCAGAACTGAGCCAGCATATTGGACCTTCCAAAAACAAAATTTAAAAATTTGCTAATCTCACAAGAATAATAAGGGCTTCATGTGACAGATTATTGTCACTTCAGGGAATCCAATGTACCTTAGCACTGTTACTGCTCTATTTTTATGTACCATTCACCGCATCTCCTGTCAATGTAATTTGGTCTTCTGTATTTCTGGATCAATCATTGTAAATCACACTACTTCGGTATGCTGCCTTGTAAGTAACTTTACTACAATAGCCTGCCACTTCTCTCTGTATGTACTTGTTTAGTTGTAATGGAAACTATTTACTTGTCGATTGTAATGGAAACTAGCTGCACTTTAAATGTAACATGTAAAACTTGCGCGCAGATACCTTTGGGTGAGGAGCGCTTTATATACATAAAACAAACCCAAAGGTTTCGAAGTACGGACCCGGGATTGAACCTGTGTCGTCTTGCTTTAAAAGTGAGCATGTTGCCCCTGAGCTATCCTCTCGAGATATCATAACATGGGAATTAAATTCTGCCACCATTTTACCGTTCTTCTCCATCCAGCTGTGTCAACTGGCAGCACATAATTGCAATGTCTGATTGAAAACATGTAACTCTGGTCCTTCCTTTCTCATGGCTGATGCACATGCCCTCATGTGCTCTGTCCTTGGGCCTGTAGCTTTGGGCTGAACACTGGTCGAGACTATGTGTGTTCTACTGCCATATGAACGAGTGATATTACAACTTTAATCATTCTTATGATTTGTTAAGAAGTCCTAATTAATGCAAAAACTTCATGAAATCCTTTGCGTTAATATAGAGTCTCAGAACTTGTGTAAGTTAAATTAATCCTGGGCAGAAAGCAAAGCTTCCGTTCTGTATGTTTCTAGGCTTGGGCGAATATTTTCCTACAGGGGGCGATGTTTCCCTTCTGTCTGAATGACTTTGCGCCATGTCTGTCCCTGCCCATGATCTGATTCTCACCAGGGCTATGACTTTGCTTTGGTTCATTTTTGGGAACATGGGCAGAACTTCAACTTATATATTTCACTTGCTGAATGTGTGGGACCATACTGAAATTTCTCCTTCACAGTCCTCCACAATGCTGCCTTCTACGCCTTCCCTTGCAGACCCTGCTTCCCTTAGCAACATTTGATTAGGTCATGCTTCCTTGTACTTTTGGCTGGGGAAAGGCTTCAACTTGTACTTCTGACCAATCGCTGTGCAACTTTACACTGTGCTCAAGGCTGCTGTCCTTGCCACTGCATTCTGTTGTGATGTCCTAAACTGACTGTTTTTACTGTATAAAACAATTTGTAATACTTCTTCCGAACGACATAGGCCTTGTCGTCAATCTTGAGGCCTACTAATGTTGGGGCATCTGTAGACTGTTGATGAGTGTTTGTATATGTGGGATGCATTGACCCACTAGGCTCTGCCCTGCGACATCACTGTGTGCTGGTGGAACCGGAACCAACAAAATGGCTGCAAAAAGCCCTATGCGCGCTAAACCTCTGAGAATTGCGCAGTGAAACAAGAAAGTTGGCTGCCAATCTACTTTGCCTGTGTCAGTGGTGGAACAGGAGACCACACTGCTAAAACCTGTCATTGGGCTGCCCACAGAGTGAAAAGGGAAACTACATGAAATGCAGTGCTTCATTGGAAGGAAACACAGACGTGCTCTAAAATCCGTTTTTCTTTGGTTGCTGAAATTACAAAATAATGGTTTCCAAACATCAGAAAAGATCCAACATTCTTGCTGGGTGTTACCCATCACTTTATCTAAAGAATCCACATAAGCACACAATGTCAGGAACAGTAGATTCCCTCACAAGAATATCCACATTAAAAAGTGCGCTTGTGTGTAAAAATCTGTCAGAATGTGGGCGCAGTACCGCTGGCTGCCTGTGTGACAGCTGTCAATTAAATACATCGGACGCTTAAACTTGTACAGAAAATCAAATGGTTAGAATGAAGTGACTTGCCATCAAAAGCAATATAGGTTTCCACCATTTAATCTCTATGTTTAAAAGACTGGAATTAGAGATTTGTTGGCCTGTTTTGAAAATGTAAGTTTATTTTCATCAAAGAAAAACTTAAACAAAGTGGATTTTTAAAGTCAACCTCTGATGCCAGTCACAGAACTTCAAAGCAAATTCCACAGCATGCCCCAAACAAAAGGCACCTTCTTCCTGCTCTCTGCCCCAGGAACTTCCATTCAGGTGTTAATGGAGAGGGGAGGGGATTTTGGCCTGTTGCTCCTGGGAGAGACAAAAGACTCCCTTAATTGAAAAGATATGCAGATGCAACTGTCAATAGAAACTTCTGCCAAAGGACAGAGGCGGGGATTGCTCTTGACCCACCAAAACTTTGGGGGCAGGGACCGACAGTTATGTGTATTCTTAAAGCACAAGAAAGTATATTTTTGAAAAGGACTGACAGAGGACTGTGCAAAATTGTAAAAATTTGTAAAATGACAGTATTGTTAATATGAAAATTCTGGTCACGTTTTAAAACTACTCAGAACTCTGTGCTATGTTTAGGGAAATGACTACAGAATTTGTGTTTTTCTTTAGCAATTGTGGTGATTCCAGGAACATGAAACTTCACATGATTATGCCCAGAGGTCATGCGCACATATGTGTAAAAATGTGAACAAATCTGACATTGGGTACCGGACCAAAAGTGCAAAAAATTGCCAAATCTAGACCCAAGCTCTCACCGAGACGGGACTCGGATGAATACTTGCTCCACCAAATCTGTGCTATCAATATGCTGTTGCTAGCAAGTTTGTAACATTGTAAATATGTCTTGTATGAAAAATAGATTTCATGTGCAGAAACAAAGGGGAGGTTCTCCCTGGATCATAAAATACAGCGTCATCATGACACTCTGTTTTCTTCTCAAATCAGGGGAGAGGAAATACCCTAACCAATACAATATCTAGGGGGTGTGCCTAGTAGAAGTCAGCATACCCACCCTTTTAGAAAATACATAAATAGAGAAAGCTTAGGGCCTAAACACACACACATTCACCCACCATCTGATTGCTGGCGGAGCACTTCGCAAGAGAAATCCATATTCCAGACTCCAGAACTTTGACAGCAGAAAGGCCCATTTCCAAAGCTGAACCCTTCTCAGCTTGGCCTTTAATAAATCCTGAAACCAGATTTTACCCCAGACCTCCATGGGGAACAAAAAAAACAGCCTGGCTGTGATGTTGCTGCCTTCTTGCTAAGATTCTTGCCAGAATCGAGAGATCCAACCGAGTAGAGCAGAGCGGTGACCAGATAGCAGCGAACCAGAACCAACCCGTCAGATCCAGTCCAAACCCACTGTGCAGTGTCCAGAGTGCTGTGCTGAGTGCAGAACCAGAGCGCCTTGAGTCCAGTCTGGTGTGCTAGCAGAATTCCAGTCCAGAAAGTATCCCCAACCAGATCTCTGACGGGTCCATTCCAAACAGTGGTTTTGAGTATCCATAGCATAGGATTGTGGCCAGCAAATATCTTATCCATAAGTAATCCTATCCAAACCCATTCTATTATATCCAGAACTGCATTGTATCAAATCTTTTGTCTTACTTGAATCTTTCTCTCATCCCTATAGTCCTTTGGTAATAGTAGTGTTAAAATCATCTTTGTGCTAATATATTTGCTGAAGAAAGGCAAGCGTCTCGGCGGGCAAAAACCATCCAGAGGTGTCGCTGGGCTGGTGGCTGTGCTGTTGTGTAGTTTGTGGCTTCATAGTCTCCCTAGTGTAAGAAACCGGTAAACACTTACCACCCTATTCCGAGGTCTATTAGCGGTTCCCGCTATGGGCGCCTGGTTTTACCAGGCGCCCTTAGCGGGAGCCGCTAAAGGACCAGGGAGCTAATAACGGGCCCACTATTAGCGGGCCCGTTATTAGCTCCATCCCCATTCCCATTGAGGCCTATGGTGGCTCAAATGGGAATGGGGAATGGTTCTCAGAATGGGGATTTACCGGGTCCTCCAAGGTTGGAATGACCCAGTACGTCCCTATTTCGAGAACCCGGACCCGGAATGCGGTAAGTGGGTTGCCATGGTAATGGCTAAGAGCACCATGGCTACCTCCTACCTCGTAATGTGGCCCCTTGTTTGTAATTTTAATAAGCACAACCTTGTTTTTCAAATTTTTACTCTTTCTGAAAAAAAACAACCTCCACAAAAACCTTCACAACTTCTTCACCATTTATGCTAGGTGTCTACTTGAAGCTAACATCTTCAGCTTTCCAACAAACCCAAAACGGCATCCCAACTCCTTAGTTTTTCCACGAGCACAAAAGTTTGCCGTCAATTTTTTGTTTGTCTCAAATCTATCACGTGTGAAACAGCTGTACATTGCATCCGACCTCAGAATTAAGTTTTCAACTTGCTAGTTACTCAACAATCATTGGTAGTGTTTATCTGAAACCATACAAAGCGGCTCCCAATAGTATTGAAATTATTTTAGTGAATGAAATTAATTTTCAGTGTTTTTTTTTACCATTCATTTAAAGCCACATTCAAAACTATTTTGACACGTTTGCAATCATTCCTGTTCGTCTCTGTGTTTGCTGGGGGAAATTGGGATTGATACTGTATTTGTTGAGTGTGTATTCCTGAAACCTGTTTTCTCACCTTCCATCTCTTGATATTGCACATTGGGGGGATTGAGTAGTGTGCAGGTGGAAAGAGTAATCATATTGCATTTTTGATTGAACCCACACAAAAGTATTACTTCTATGCTGCATTATTTTTCCTATCATTACTCTGTGTGATTAAAGAGATGTATTGTGACATCACCCCACTGGTGATCATTGTATAAACCATTAAATAGTGTGATATATATATATATATTGTGCAAATCCATAAAATAAATATTTTGTAACTTTGCAAAACAACCTGCTTCCTGGTTCAGTGTGACCGCGGGGATTCAAAGAGAGGGGCGTGATATAAGGGTATATCATTCAGAAATAAAAGAACTTATAGGCATAAATAAATAATTACGGTTTCCAGCTGTGCATCACACACTAGGCATTGACGTTGGTGGAGTGCCGGGTTGAAATCACTTACATATACACTTATACATATATTGTGTGTCATATTTTCTATTACTTAGTGTTCCTATCACCCAACCCACCTACCGAGTGTATTTCTTAGTTCATATCATCTATGCTATCGTGTATATATGTGCTTTGGTTAGGCCCTAACATTTGGCCCTATGTAACTCTGTCATTGCTATTACTTGCATTGCTTAGTCTATTTGTGTATGTTCTCCTCTATATATGTTCCTTGGCTGACTGCTATCCTTCTTATGTGACATCGAGAACTATCCCTACTACTGGTATTACTGTTCATAGCCTAAAACTATTGCAGTGTGCTTATCTAATAACTGGCTGCTCTAGCTTCTATCATGCTTCTTGTCTCGTGGGCCTACTTAATGCACCTAGCCCTACATGGAGGTCACCTTGACCTCTGGTGTATACTTGTTCATTCATGATGTTTTTCATAGTTTGGCACATCTTTACCTACAGTGCATGTGTGTGTGTGTGTGCTGCCTTATATTGTGTCTCTCAGTGAATGGATATGGTGGGAATGACAGGGTAATCTGCTTACAGCCTCTAACTTTAGTTTTCGGGGCATTTCCTGACTTGTTATTCATGGGTTTTCTTGGTTTGCACTGTCTCTCATGTGTGGGATGTAGGACGTTCATCCCAACACATCCCTACATTTTGTAGATGTTGTAAGTGAAAGTGTAATTTTGATAGAGATCCTGGTTTATTCCCTAACACCTAGGTGTATGCACCCTCCACTCCCCACCTAACCTGAAAGTGGGGAACCCCCCTCGATTCCACAATGAGTTGTAGATCTCTTGCTACCAGATTGCCCTCCCTTCCCCAGTGTTAGCTTCCCAATCCCTTGTATCTCTGATTCCCTCACCTTGTTCTTCCCCGTATGACTGTTAAAGTGCTTGGTTGCTTCCTGTAGCTAAGTCTGATTTCAATGGGTACCCTAACAAAAAAATGTTAATACATTTTTTTAAACAATTATCAGTTCAGTTGACCCACCATCTGATCTGTTCTCTTTCATAAAGATGCTAAAATGTATTGCTGGACTCCTTCATTTTGCCATTCTTGACCTATCTACCAGTTATACATCTATTATTAGTGGTAGTTGTTTGGTTGCTGGTTTCAATATGGCACAACAATCTCCTTGCAAAGGCACCTTGATAATAATATACAAGTTCTGATAAAGAAAAATTAAATGGGAAACCACGAATTGTAGTCTTATTGAGGCAACACTTTTTTAAGAAGGACTGACTCAATGTGAGCGATGCTTGTTGGCCAATCCCAAAGAAGAAAGCATAATAGATTCTTTCAATATTTTGAGTGGAATTACATATACACGTTTCTATCTACAAGTAAACTCTGTAGTTTGGCCAAGAAGAGGTTCACTTTGTGTACTGAGAATTGTAGAGTGGCCACACAATTACTCCTGGAGACTCTGAAGAATTCAATGGCTGGTGCATCGTGCATCGGATAATAGAGGAGCCCAGCAAACCTTTAGATATGCCATCTATATGGCAAACAAGCACATGCCCAACAGTCATGGGAACATTTGTGTAAAGCATGTAGTTCACAAGATTCCAGGCGATTTTGGAAATTGTCTGCCTCTGCTTTTAACCATGATAGTTTTATGGGTACTGGGCCCTTGGACGGAAATATTTCCGGAGATGAATGGTATAATCACTTTGTAAAAATATATGGCTATTACACTATAAGGACAATAGAATGAAATCTAAGCACTCTCAATCCATTAAGCTCATTAGCAAATAGTATGTGTGTATTAGAAGTACAGATGGCAAGTCAAGGACTATGCTCATGTAAAGCCCTGGGTCCTGATGGAGTAACAGGCAATTTGTATAAAAATGCCACTGGAAATCTGTGTTCTGTTGCTGTTTAAATTGTTTAAAGCAATAATTTTTCTAGGAACATTCCAGCGCCTGGTCTGTATCAAATAGTGTACCTTTGTTAAAAAAAGGTAACCATAGTGATGCATCCTGCTACATGCCAATTGCCGTAAGTGATGTTTCATCTAAACATTTGGGAAAGGTTTTAGCAGAAAGATTACAAGCTTGCATGGAAGAGAAAAAGATTATGTTCGACACCCAGTTGGGTTTCATAGGTCCTTGTGCACAACGAAGCAGAGTTGTAATCTGTCACTTTCTATAGACAAACAGTACGAGGTGCAGGGAGGAGCACTGTACCGAGCCTTTATGGACATAGGCTACTGATCTTGTGAATAAACCCCGACTCTGATCAATTATTCTTGTTCTGGGGAAAGATACTGATATCTTGGATGTTATAATTAAATTATATTAATGAACAAAAGCCTTTGTAACTTTTGGGAAGAATGGAAAACGAACAAATACTTTAGCTATAATGATAAGGGTGCACCACGTTTGCATTTTAGCTCCATTAATATTTCACTTGTATTTGAATGAGCTTTAGAATCATCTTATAGGTAATGTTGCTAATGTACCATCTTTTGCGGGCCGCAAAAATCTGTGCCTGGGTTATGCGGACAATGGGCCTCATTACGAGCATGGCGGTAGCCGTGCCTGTATGTCAGGCAGGGCTACCGCCATGCTCGCAACCAGCATCGCCTCCCGCAATTGGGCAATAACCGGCCCATTACGAGATGAGTAAGGGGGTGGGGAGCATGGTTGCACTGGCACCGTTGGCAACGGTGCCGTTGCAATCACAAGTTCTGCTCATGGGCTGTCAGGGACCCGCGAGCCAAACTCGTAATGCGACAGGTCGGTATGAATGGTGCCGGTGCCTTGCCGGCACCATTCATACCGTGGCCGCCAGCCTTATAATGAGGCCTAATGGGTAGGACACCCAGAGCACTGCAAAGACTATTAGACTATTTTGCGGAATTTATGAGTCGAAGGAAAATGAAAGTGAATAGTGCTAAATCTGTTCTCATGGTTTTTAACAGGAATACATAGGTAAACCCTAGAGTTAGTGTCGGGGTGACACCCATGAAAAGCATACATCATTTTGATTATCTAGTTAAAAGATTTTGCAACAAAAATAACTGTTCGGCCCATGCTTGGAAGGTAACAATTTTGTTGACACAGGCAAATGCACTCTTCTCATTAGGCTGATGGAGCTGCCTTTCCTACACTTAGGGCATATAAATCAAAGTCTGGGGGTATTGCTCAGTATGTATGTGGTGTTGGGACTTTTCAGATTTATCAACAATTGCAGTAACAGAACTGAAGTTTCTGCGCTTATTATTGGGTGTTTTTTGTCTGGAACAGCATCAGAGCTTTTTTATTATGAAAGTGGCATATCTCCAATAATTGGCCAGCTAGCATGAGGACTCCTGTCTCTTTGGCTTTCAATCTGTATGAATGACAGGGATATTTTGAACAAGATCAAATTGAAAGATGAATTTAATCTGGAGAAATAATTGCGATCAAAATTAATTAAAAATGTCTATAATATTTTGGAAGACCTTGGGTTTCCAAATCCTGCCAAAGTTCCTCTTTTTGTCTTACCTAGGAACAAGAAGAACATTTTTGACCTTTTTAAGAGGAAGCAACAGTTGCGTGCAGTATGGTTGGAGGATACTAAACCAGCTGTAGTGCCTACCTACCATTCATGCATATTCATTTCAATGAGCAGTTTTATTTAATATGTGTATGGAATATAAGGGCAAGAAACCTGATTACAAAATGGATGTTCTACCAGCTGCCATTTGCAGGTAATAGAGTGAAATGGAAGAACATGGATGTTGAAGATGTCAGTGTGATAGCATCTCACTAAAAACTAAGCAAGCATGTTCTGTTTGTTTGCCCATAGTACAATGTACCCCAATAGATTCCCGTTTTGAGAACTATGGGTTTCAGACAATGCAGAGTGGCGTATAGTTATGTTATGCTAGCAAATGATTTCAGAGTTTGTTACGGTCTGGAGAACTATTTACCAGTTATAATAAGGGCTAGAGAGTCAAGAATCGGAGGGTCAAGACTTTTCCCGCATAAGTGAAACAGGAAAAATACAAGCAACAAAGCATTGTTGTACAGGGACATGGGCTGCATTTTACATATGTCTTTAAATATTGTTAATATGTAATGTATCATGGTGGGTGTAAAACATTTTGAAGGGGTGATTGTATTAATATAATAAATGTAATTTTCAAATGTTATTTCTTTTTATAGAATAGTATCTTCTGAAATAAAGTTTATTACTACTACAAGCTCTGAAAAGTGGAATGCCAAAGCATGTGTGGAAAGAGTGTCTCTCCTAAGGGAAAACATTAGAAATAGAATGTTGATAATGTGTGGTTGAACCTCAAAAAAAAGCTCCTGGAATCCCCTAATGGAGTAACACTGATGCATAGCGTTGGGGAAATCAATAATTTAATGTTTTGGAGAAGTGCATTAGGCTACATTGATGACAGAAATACTAGACAGTCAGAGTTAAAGGAAAGGACGGTGCTCTATCCAGGAGAGAAACACAATCTTAAGGTCACTGGTCAGTCTAGTGATATGATCCTTAAATCTTTAATCTGATATCTGAAGCGGGCTTTCACTTAACTGATATTGATCCCTTTTGCTGGGTTATTTTTTAAAAATTTTATTTTTTTATAGGTTAATCAAATTTAAACCTTTACCATTCCTCCATTTTCAAATTCATCATCATTAAATGGACATCTCCAATGTTCTTCAAAATAGGTTAAGATTTGGCGATATTAGTTTGTTCAATCTAATTGGCCTACTGGAGTTGACTCACAGTTCAGGGCCGACTTCCTCCTGGTCCAATTTTAGGGATTCGAAAAATGTTAATGCGTCTAAGGTTCTACCAACCTTTTCAACCGTCAGTAGCCGCTCCCAGTTTCTTCTTCCGTCTCCTCAGTGATGTTACTAATATAACTGCCCATATAAGCCTGTCTTTTCTTTTCCAAGTTCGGGCAGGCTAGCATCACGTCCCTGATTCTAGTTGGTCTATATTTTTACAGAACCTGCAGTAAGCTTTTGTTTTTTCAATGATCCTTCTTATCCATTTTACCTCTCTGCAATGCCATATGTTAAGTCTGCAGCGCATCAACAAGTCTCTGTAGTGGTTAGATGGGAATTTCAGCAGGTAAGGTGGAAGTCTATTTAAGCCTTTTTTTTCCCAGATAATATTATAACACAGGTTTCTTTTCAGTCTTTTCTCCTGTGTTTCCTCCCAGTCCTTTTCCCGAATAATTCTTTTGGCTTTATCTGGGTTGCACTTCAGGGTATCTTCCGAGACATTTACCTGTTCCAAGCTTGCTTTGCATCTCTTTTCCAGTTGCGGAGCATCATGTCTTCGTTTGGTACCTCCGTCTGTACTAAAATTTCAAAAGGCTGAGACGGATTGTCGAGGATACACTTTCTATAAAGGGATAAGGATTTCCATAGCACAATTGGGACCACAGATTGTAGCCTTAGCTCTGTTCTTATGAGCTCTAGCGGTAACGGATTCGCAAGGCGCAAGATCTTTCGCCAAAAATGGGCCTCGCATATGTTCCATACTTCCCATCTTAAGGCTAATAGTGTCTCCGCTCCATACGTGATTACGGCCACCACTTTTTGCTTATAAAAAGTTACTATCGGCGTCAAGGAAAATTTGCCGTATCTACGATGTATACATGTTCCTTGGTTAGTCAGGGTCGTTAGTTTTTCCCGGATTAATGCGTAATGCGCCTGTTGATTACAGTTTTTATTTATCATTATCCCAAGATACATTGTAGTTTCCACCTCCTCCAATTTTTCTTTTTCCAATGACCACGTCTGGATTTTCCCTGCAGTTTTTCTTCCACGACATGACTTCATGGTTAGGATCATATATTTTTTGACATTGATCTTCATGTCATTATCTTTTAAGTATTTGTTGAAGGCCTCGATCCGTCTTTGTAGTCCTATTGGTCTACAAATACCGAGTCATCCGCATATAGCATCCACTGTATCTCGGTTCCATTTATCTTCGGAGGGAAGGCGCGGATCTGATCTTGGGTGATCTTCATGTCTGCCATATATAGGACAAAGAGGAAAGGGGCTAACACGCATCCCTGTTGTATTCCCTGCAACGTTTTGATCTTCCTAGATAGCCCTCCATTTGTTGTAGTTTGGATTTGAATCGAGGTATCAGTATAAAGGGCTTGAATTGCTTCTAGCACATCTGTAGGGCAACCCCAGTTTCTCATTTTTGACCACAGGCGCTCTCTATTTATCCCATCAAACACTTGTTCGAGGTCTATAAAGGCCAAGTAGGTCGTTTTTTTTTCCCTCTAGCGCCTTTGCCTTCAACAGGTTGATCAGGAATAGATTCAGGGTGGTACCAACACCACTTACGAAGGCTGTTTGCCTTTCATCCAGGATTTTAGCCTGAGATGCCCATTTTTTTAGGTCCCTTAGTAGAATGGTTGAAGCCAAATGACAACATCTTCTAAAAGCACGTTAAGGGCACAAAGAATATTTTGTATATCATTTCATAACAATTTTGGTTTAGATATATGGGGCCTCATTATAAGCATGGCGGTCCTGGAACTATGGTACCAGTAAGCATGCCGATACCGTAGTTCCCGAACCGCCATACTACGAGCTGTGCTCGCAGGCGTCTGTCAGCCCGCCAGGTCTGGCCTGGTGGGCAGAGTGGCACCCGCGAGCGGAGCCTGTCGGATGCACCGGCACCGTCCTTGATGGTGCCGGTGCATCCGATGTCCCCATTCCCATTGAGCCCCATAGGGCTCAATGGGAATGGGGACTGACAGGCACCGGGAATCCAGCAATGCAGGAATTACCGGGTTCCGGCAATGTCAGAATTATCCGGTAATTCCTCATTGACGGATGCAGGAAAAAATGTAACTCCGGAAGCAGCCGTGCCTATGCTACTGCCATGGTTATAATGAGGCCAATAGTGTCTAACTTAAGGTTCATAATAGTGTCATAAATTGATTTGATTCAAAGGGTATTTTCCCAGAATGATACTGGCATTTTAAAATCAGACAAATGTAAATACATTAATATTAAATCTATTTAAAAAAAAACTGGGGCTTATTATTTGAATGACCAGAACAAAAAACATATATGCAACACATATTTCTTCTAGGATAAAAAAAACGGGGTTTTCATTTTTGGTCAGGATATCTCTGTATGTTTGAAATGATATCTCCTGTAGATGTCTCACAAGGTTACCCTTTTAAACATGTAGTTCCATAGTGATTTCCCAACTCGTTTAAGGATGCTGGTATTAGGTAAATATAAGCAAAATGAAAAGATCATGCAATGAATAGGAGGATTGTTTACTTAGTTGAATGGTGTTCTTATTTCGTGATATACGTGTGATTGTGAGACAAGTAGACAATGCTTGACATCCTGTCTCATATTTCTTTATTTCACCTCAAAAACTCCAAACTTCACAACCCTTTGATTTCTTAGACCATTATAGACGCAGCCATTATTCAACTTGGCTGGCTCCAGGATAGTTGTGATTTATTCATTAGATTCTACAAACAGTTATTCAGTCAAAGAAGAATAGAAGATAAAATGCTTAACAGACTATCCACAAAGCAAGTTTTCCCTGTATTGCTTTTAAATGTTACTACCTTATTCAAGGTTTTTGGCAGATTATGAATAATGAATGCCTTAACTTTAATGTCACTTTATAACTGCACATGATTATGTATGTTGTTTTTATGGGCTGATTACTAATAAACAATCAATGACATGTTTCTCTCCAAATTCATTCATTATTTACTCTGGCCAAATGATGAACTGGTTGCATTGGGGCATTAACTAACAGCATCCAAATGGGTTTACACAGCTGCATAATGACCTGTGTACCCAAGGTGATATGAATGGCCTTCACCGAGGGTCACGGGCCATTACCAAGCAGGTAAGACCTCAAGGCGGGCCAATAACCAGGGGCTTCGTGGGGTGTACAATGGTCAGGAAGGAACCTAATTCGAGAAAAGTGGTGTATTGCAGTGTGTAAGTGCAGAGGAGTGTGCTGACATCAATGGGCATCAATGGAGCTGGAATAAAACAGAAAGTAGCAAAAAGGAAGTACATCAAAAGGTTAGGACAGCCGGGAGGACAATGCTATCATGTTTCTACCTGAGATGAGAGGAAGGGGGCACACAAGCGTTGAAGTAACCAGGTGAAAAAAGCAAGGGGCGTGCTACTTCTGGAAGATGGGGTGAGAGAGTGGAGAGGTGGGAGGACTGAAGAGTGTGAACATGAATGGTACGGCAGAATGTGAAAGTTCTCGGCAAGGGCAGAAGACTGCCCTGTGCAGTGGGCCAGAAATGAC
Source organism: Ambystoma mexicanum (assembly GCF_040938575.1). Classification (NCBI taxonomy): domain Eukaryota; kingdom Metazoa; phylum Chordata; class Amphibia; order Caudata; family Ambystomatidae; genus Ambystoma; species Ambystoma mexicanum. The sequence goes on along the minus strand of NC_090935.1, from coordinate 1,075,620,237 downwards.
TATAGAAGGCTGGGCAGCAGCAGATGAAAACAAACCAAGAAGGATGATAGATGGGCTACAGAAAATGGAGGCAGTGTGGAAACAGAGTAGAGCAGGGAAAATGGCAGTTAACTGACAGATTCAGCCCAATGTCCTGGTTACTGATTGGCTTAAGAACTTTGCAAGTCTCTTCAAATGTACCACTGAGCAGCAGCTAAGTTCAATAAATTATATCACCTCTCTGTTAAACATAACAAAACACATTTTATTGCTATTTCTTTTATTACTATTTAGTCTTACAAAAACATTTTCAGAACGAGTGTTAAAATGACCGCCATATATGGCTCATCTTCAAAAGTGTTGCAGGTAAGATGCATGTGCCCCCACTTGGAACTCTCTCTATTTGCAACGGGAAACTATCCATGTGCATTGTTTTTTTGCTCACCTGAGTCAATGGGAATCGAACAACCCTTAAACAACCCACTACGAGACTATTTAATTAACTTTCTGCCGCAGACAAGGCTGATGAATTGTTTGGGCTAATTGCAGGTTACGCAATGGTCCACTTTCAACAGTAGCTGCACTTACCAACTTTCCGGAAAAGCACCATTTCTACCCTGGCACACTCGTGTGTCCACCATGGGCTTTTGACGAAGTGGAGGCATTTTGACGGGCACATTGACTTGTTTGGTGGTGCGTAGGCAATATAAAACCCAGTAGAGGGCAGGATTGGATGGCTTCTCTGGTTTTGATGTTATCACAGAACATCTGTGAACGATGAAACGCATGCCGATATCATTTGATTATTTTGATCTTTTAGCTAGTGTCGTTTTCCCCACAACTAGGAGGCGGGAAACGCAGGCGTTTGATGATTGTTGCCCACCTATGCAAAGACTGACGTGCATGCAGCATCCACCTCAGGTCAAAAACACAGGTTTGAAGAAACTCTGGCCCACGTCTACTCAATCTTTTAGTAAAATGTGTCATAGAGGTCATATTAAATTTGCTCTATTTAAAATTCAGTTTCTATTACATTGGTTTCCATAGAAAATGCCCTGCTTGCCTTTGAAAAGATGCTCTCTTATGTTGTGCACATTCTAGTCCTTTAAGATGGTATCTAAATAAAAAGGCAATGCATCTAATGTGTCACGAGTCATGAATCCAGCGCCTCTTCTGTAGGTATGTGAATGGATCATTGAATGATGTTCTCTAGGTTCAAATTTCCGAAATGTATGTTTCAATTATCAGTTCAATTTGCTTGTTATTGCGAGAAATAACACGTCTGACGTCTCTCCCTGTAATTGAAATTGTATGATTGGTATGATTACCCTCGTCCAGATTCCCTTCTTAGATTAGCCCCACAGAGGTTTAGTGATGAATGGTCTGTTTACATGGGGTACATTGTGGGATATGAACAATGATTGCAATTTGGTGTTGGGCAAGCTTCAGCACTGAGATATAAACATTGCACACATACATAAGTAAGTGTAGGACCCTGTGCTAAGTTTGCCAATTTCAGGCAGACTACACAGATAAAGTGCCTTACTGAAATGGTTCAGAATTTCATCAGGATTTACGTTGATGATGTATTAGAAAGTAGCTAAAGAGCGTGTTTTATAATGTTTTAAGATGTAAATCCAGTGTTGAAAATATGGAAAAAAGAAGTGCAGCTACTCACCGAATCTCTAGGTCGCCCATAAGGATGTATTCTATAATTAATTAATTAATGCTAAATATTGCGTGGGTTTCTACGCACAGACATGGGATTCGAACCTGTTTTGATCAGCGTCGTTTTGTTTTCAAGGCAACTGCGTTACCACTGAGCTATGATGAGCAAAACGAAGTGAGAATTATGATGAAATGCGGATCCCAATGCTGATACATTTCAACTGTTTACCGTTAGTATCAGCTTATTATTTTTTCAGGTGCAGTGACAGATCTAAACACCAGTCGTTCCACCGAGTGAACACAAAATTGTTACCACTGCTCAAGAAACCTTTGTATTCCAGGAAGTTTCTTGTAAACAGAAATTAAGTTAACGATGACTCATTTATTCAATTTTGTGAGGAACCAATTTCCATTTTACGTGACATTCATGTAAACACATGTAGTATATGTAGATGCTTTGCTCTATGCATTTTGAGCTCATTGGCCCAGCTCCAGGAACATAAACCATCATTGAAATTCGAAAATATGTTTCCAAAAGAACTCACTCAAAACCTGACGTCTGGAATGACTTAGAAGCAATCATATTCATAGAGCATATTGTTTTTATACATCGCTACAGTAAAGTCGACACAACACACATGCACTGTGAGTGTGAACAACACAAATGTGACGACCAATATATGAAGGATCTAAGCATAGAAAAATGCGTATCACATTAATTAAGCTTAGCAATTTGTGGAACACCAAGGTGGGAGAAAGGCATCATACTGGAAGGATACAGTGAATGTCTGAAAATGTGTTTAACCCCTCCCTCCCTCGTCACTGCTCTTATACGTTGCTTTCCTTCCTAACTCACACAGATAATAATGTTCATTGCCTTAAACAAGTCCTCCCCAACTACATGTATGTAGAACACAAAATGAAGTCCCTCTTCTCCACTTTGAGTAACTGTTTGAGAGGACCCACCCATCAACAAGTGCATTTAAAGGAAGCTAAACCTCTGCTGATGTTTGAGATGTGCACTTTTTCTTTGCACCAGAGGTGTGGATAGACCAGTCTTTAGGGGAATTCATGGGCAGCGGCTGATGCATCCTACTGACTTTTCCCCACAACCGCCGCTATGCCTTTCAGAGCTACAGTGCTCCAGCATCATGCCAGTTCTGCAAGCATTCAACCCTGGACAGTGATCTGCATTCCCTTGCTGTCTTGGAGAAAGGGGCAGACTTAGGACAGACATCAAATATCCTCTCATGAAAAACTCTCCAATCCCTTCGCTTAGCCTGAAAGGGGCTTTCATACATCCAGTATCCCAAGCTGCTTTCTTACAGAGACACACTAGCTGTGTTGTAGGTCACTCTCCCACTATCACAGGCATCTGCAACCTCGGGCTCTACAGATGCTTTGGACTACAACTCCCATCAGCCCTATCCAGCAAAATCAATGGTGAGTAGTCATCACAGTTGTAGCCAAAAACATCTGGACTCTGGAAAGCACATGAACTACAATGGTATTCATCCTATCCTGTTGCTACTCTTCTCTCTTTGGTGTGCTTCCTTTCCTTCAACGTGAATGGCACAATTAAAAATCTAATTTAAGTAGAGGTAGGGTAAAATGCTGCTTACACATTCAAACCGTCCCTTTGCCTGCAAACATGCATGCCATAGTTTGACAAGTAGAATATGTAAGTTGTTAGGGAATCTATCAGAGATACAATCAATAGGACAATTTACAAATTGTTGTACACCGTGGCTAAAAGTAGTCTATAGAGCAGAACCTCATTTTGAAAATAAGATTTTCCTCTAAATAAGACCCACTGGGACTCTGAGCTAAGGAAAAGGTGTGGTACTCAAAGTTACATGTTGAAAAAAAGAATTCATTTGAGGAAGGTAGCACCACCACATTTGAAACATTGCCGAAAATGAGATCTGTCTATGCAAGTTCGGTGATGCCTTTTAATTTTGGGGGTTTTGTTTCCAGGAATGTTGCCTGTGTGCAATGTTGGGATACAGTGTGTATAAGATAAGGCAGGGAACCCTCTTTTTTTCTAAGGGGGTTTGACTCCAGAGGGTAAGGCAACAATTAGGAAAGTAATCAGAGTCAACAGCTACCCTAGTCATTGACGCTTTCAGTAGGAAAAAGATCACAGTGGAGCTAACTTAGCATATATCAGTTAGCTCATAACATAAACACCAAAAGATAAGGATATCTTTTTCAAACATTAAAGAATGCGATTTATTAGATTTACACAATTAAAAACCTTTACAAGAGTCGAAAGGTAAAATATTACATCCTTGGCACAAGAAAACCAATAAGTTTGTACAAAGTTATGCAGTAATTATACGCATAGGTGGGTTAGTACAACAATGGTGATTATGATTACATATACTGCTAATGTTATGGCAGTATGAAAACTTGTCGACACACACAAAGTTCAGGTGTTTCTGGTACGGTGAGTAGATGGAAAAACCAGCGGATGAGGTTGTGGAAACTGCTGGTAGTTTCACCGGACTGTCTTCAGGACTGGGGGATGTGTTTTAAAAAGAAAACACAAAGTGGTTGGTGAAGTGCCAGGCACCTGAAATGGGTGAGACAAAGGATGGTGAGGTTACAGACCGGAAATTAAGATTAAAAAGGGGAGTGTTTTGGAAACACTGTGAAAAAAGGACCTACCTAGGGTAGTTGAAGCGTCATGACTAACGTGGTATATTTTGTGTAGGGCCTCAATCTGGATGAGTCTCTGGCCGGAGGGTTTTGTCCAATATTAGGACAGGAGGTCTCTGAAACAAGTGAAAAGACCAAGTGGTAGTTGATGAAATGGGTTTACGATGTAGAAAAAAGGGTTTAATAATCGTTTAATAATCATTTACCTGGTCTGGTTCACAAATGAGTCCCAGGTTGTTAGAGATGAGAACTGATTTCTATCTAGGATGCTGGGTAACCGCGGTCTGTAATAGACAAGGAGGAAGGTTGTTGTAAGCGTTTGTGTAGCACGCATCGAGATATCGTGCTTAAAAACGTACTGACGGTGCCTGAATGGAAGTACAGTGATAGTGATAAATTCAGTAGGTGATGGATAAAGGCGGTCTCTCTTTTTGGATTGAGTGACTGTGTGTTTTGGTGTATAGTTTCAGCGTGCCTACACTGTAAACTATCATTGCACCGTGATCGATTTATTATTTTAAAAAAATGGCAGAATATAACTAGAGCAAAGATCAGTGCCGATATAATCTGTCTCACATAGTGTTGGCGCAGTGAGCGTAGGTTTACTTCTGGGAGCACCGAAGCTGATCGGCCTTATAACTAGTAGGAAAAGGTTAGCGGGGAGGGCTTACCTCTGTAGTCGAGGTTTGTGGCTGCCGGGGGAGTTAGTAGCTTGCGCATGCGTATATATGTCAAGCAGTGGTCTAGATGACATGCGTAGGGAGAGTAGTGTTCATGATTGCTTAGCCAATGTGAGTGTTCATAGACATGCGCACGCGTTTAGAGATAGAATGAACGTGCGTGTAGAGTGAGTAGTGTCACTGCGTCTGCATGTATTGAGTAGAGAAGGGGACTGAATTCCATGACATCAATCAACATAGAGAAAATAATATATAATCTACAATCAACTGATTCGCCAAATACTGAAACATAATATTACGGCAGGAAAACAGAAACATACATTTTTGGTGAAAAAAACATTTTTAAACACGAGTGATCAAGACGTATTGTTATAAACACACATTTGTAAGTCATTTTTTGTGGCAGACGGACAACCAGTGTAATAGTCTCAAGAATATTATCATGTGTGAGGAAATGATAGGCTTAATTTTCATAAACGGGGTCTTCCATTACTAGAAATGCAGAACTATGTGAGATATTACTTGTCTGCTATTCTAGGGTGATGTGGGGCGTCAAGGGTCAAGGCAGCGCTCAAGGGAGATTGTTAGAAAAAGGGGGGGTTGACTTATTTGTTGAAGAAGAGGTCCTTTTTTCACAGTGTTTCCAAAACACTCCCCTTTTTAATCTTAATTTCCGGTCTGTAACCTCACCATCCTTTGTCTCACCCATTTCAGGTGCCTGGCACTTCACCAACCACTTCGTGTTTTCTTTTTAAAACAAATCCCCCAGTCCTGAAGACAGTCCGGTGAAACTACCAGCAGTTTCCACAACCTCATCCGCTGGTTTTTCCATCTACTCACTGTACCAGAAACACCTGAACTTTGTGTGTGTCGACAAGTTTTCATACTGCCATAACATTAGCAGTATATGTAATCATAATCACCAATGTTGTACTAACCCACCTATGCATATAATTACTGCATAACTTTGTACAAACTTATTGGTTTTCTTGTGCCAAGGATGTAATATTTTACCTTTCGACTCTTGTAAAGGTTTTTAATTGTGTAAATCTAATAAATCGCATTCTTTAATGTTTGAAAAAGATATCCTTATCTTTTGGTGTTTATGTTATGAGCTAACTGATATATGCTAAGTTAGCTCCACTGTGATCTTTTTCCTACTGAAAGCGTCAATGACTAGGGTAGCTGTTGACTCCGATTACTTTCCTAATCATACAGTGTGGGGCTACATCCTGAAGTTAAACTAGTCCTTGTTCCAAAAATCCTGGTGAATAGAGCATAGGACCAGTGGATAGATTTTAGGATAGGGCTGATATGGTATCATTTTTGTAAATTAAGTGTCAATCTGTTTTCTGTATTTTGTTACTGGCATTCTGTCTCACTACCTTTCGGAAGACTGCGATACATCAAATACTAGTAATTCAAGTTTGCCATTGCTGTAGTTCTGGTGCTCTTCCGCTGGAGGATCATCTGCAGGATCACGAGAAGCTTTTGTAGCAAGGACAACCGGAAGTTGGTCCCTTTGGTAACTGCAATACATGGGGAATCTGGATGTAATACACAGTCTAGTGTTTTGATTGTCTGTGCTATGAATGGGTCCGTTCCTGGATGATTTGCCATTAGTAATGTGGTTCACTCCTGCCTGGGATGGCCTACCAAAATAAGGATCAGCAGCTTTGAGGTTAAGAAAAGTTTCCCTCATCCAAAGATAGATGTCTTCCAGGCCTCAGATTGTGTTGGCTGGGCTCTCTGACCCCTTATTTTAGCATAGAAAGAATTGTTTGATGTCCACTGGTGCATGGAAATGATGAATCACAGGGGGCGGGGCAGAGGCAGCGCTTACGGTACTGCATGAGGGTCTTGAAAGTTAGAAGATTCACAGAAACCCATATAATTGGGGTTTAGTGTCTCCTTGATCTCTGGAGTGTAACGGGTTGTCAGGAACCATGTGGTGTTGCTACGCAGATGTTTTGTAACTAACCACTCCAGAATGTGGCTAGGGGTAAGTATTCTCCAAGGGTTTCTTCAATAGCAAAGTTGGTACGCAGCTTTTTTAAATTATTTGCTGTAGTATGCATTTATGATGCTAGTCATTTTGTTTGCCAGGCGTAGGAGGTTGCCATTAGATCATGATACTATTCACAACTCTGCTGATATGTTGCAGGTGTAATGCATTATTTTACAGAGTTCATCCACCTCCATAGTTCTGAAATGGGAGAAGGATGCAGAACATAACGAGATCGGGGTGAATACATACTCTCTCCTCTACAATCTGTTTTATCTTGGGTAAAATAAATGTGAGGAGTTACTGGCATTGTTTTTGGGAGCCGTTGGGGAATACTTAGGCTTCAGGTTATGCTATGTCATGGTTCAGGTTAAAGATCGTGATTGGCAGTGCTTGAGACAAAACATGTGCTGTTTTTTAGAACTAGAAAGAATAGGCGGTAACATGGCATGACCTTAGAGGTGCCCATTTCATAAAACTTTGAAGGTTTCAAATCTGTGATTATTTTATTGAATTAAGGTTCTTCACACAGCAGATCAAATCTGTGATTATTTTATTGAATTAAGGTTCTTCACACAGCAGAGACCTAACTCTGGGGCCAGATTAGTACATATCTGGACATTAGAGTACACAGCGATTTAGGGGTGCAGAAGGCCCAAACAGTGCATGAGACACGTGGAGAGCAGGGGATTACACACAAGACTCAAAAGCAAGGGTCGACTTATGGAGGATTTTGTAAAGATGGTGGAGGGGTTTGCATGCAGCCCCCAAAGAACCCTTTCACAACGAAGAGCTTAAATGAAATTTTTGCTTGTGGGGACGCAGAGTAATTGCTTCAAGCTGTCTATCTATACTGTGAGAAAAACTGATCACTAAACATAGTATGTAAGCTGCTGGGTTTTTTTTGCGGTATCTATTCACTGTTTGTTTTCTTAGCCCACTGAACAGAGTTGTAGTTATTATTTTCAGAGGACACCCTGATGTTCTCTGTGGACATATATCCAATTATGGTAAAATATTCCTTTGATTATACCTTTCTTATGACGATCCGTGCACCCTTGTGAGCCCAGTAAAAAAGCAAGTGTCTTGACAGAAACACGTCGAGAAATTCCAATACTGTAAACAGTTATTGTTTTATATTTGATGCCAAGAGCCCATTTGCGACTATTTCTAAATCGTAGGCATCATGTCTATGCAAATGAACACTCACTGTACGTCTTTGAGCCCTGTGTTTCCTACGTAGAATTTGAAAACTCTCAGCCATATCCTCCATCTTGGTCCTGGGTTGCTCATATCACGCAGGATGAATGTGTGTCATAGATCTAGCATCTGAGCTCCTCAACCTGAGGGGAGAGTTGGTCCTGAGGTGCCACCTCCTGATGTGGAGGCAAAGTCGTCTCGAGGTATGCACTCGGCGATGACTCACAGGGTAATGTTATCTTTCTTTTCAATTTGAGGGAGGACAGCATGCTTTCAACATGTGGCCTTTTGGGTTTTGGCCCTCCTTTTCCTTAGGCTAGGTCCAGGCATGATGCGTTGCTGTGTGTGTACATACCTCGTGAATTGATTATTCTCCAGCAGCGTTTTGTCGTCCCTCCCCCTCCGTACCTTCCATCGGCTGTGGTGCGCACTGCTTGTTTATGGAGGCATGCTGACATGCGTGATGTGTGCCTGACAGCACCCTTCATGTTATTTTTCCTCAGGCATGGCGGCCCGTGTAGCCCAGCCTCTTGAGCGTGAGGCGCGGCTCTTACAGCGCTCTAGGGGTGCAGCATCTGTTGGGGAGTTGATTCCTGCTTTGGACCCGCTTCATCACCAGCATGTTTTCTGGCTGTGTCCTCACTGAGGGCTACTCAGGCGGATGGCCTAACCTTTCAAATAGAGGCATACGAAGGCTGATTCAATGTGTGCTTCTTGATTACACTCCAACGTAGTCATAACTGACCTTCCCTTCCCACATCACGTCCCCTCCCTAACCCAACGTCACTTCCCATAGTCCTGGCCCAAACGTGGGCCTTCCCTCACAATGATGAGGGAGGGCTACACGCCCTGGTCACGACGTGACATGACAGAGGTTTACGTATTTTGACCAAATGTTGACTGAACTGGCACAGGTTAAGCTGCGCAGCATTCAGTAATGAACAATAAGATAGATGCGTAATATTGCAGAAATATTGTTGCCTCTGGGAAATACCGAAGTAAGCCATCCACCCGACCAGTGAGCTAGATGGAACATTGTAGCAGAAAAATCCAAGCGGAAAAGCAATACCGCTGTCATTCACCGCAAGATAAAATGGGAAGAGAAGACGCAATTCAAGCATTACCACCCAACCTTGCAGTGTGCATTAATGCTGAGAGAGTGCACCTCCAGCAAAAATCAAGCCTGCAGGAACTCGCACTGCTGGCTGGTAATTCACATGTCAGGCAACAGTTGTAGCACCCAGAGGATTTAGGAACCATATCAAAAAGTGTAAGGAAGGCCATTCATGTGGGGGCTTGGGCTGTCGCCAAGGCACCTGAAGGACCACACACCCACACAACTGCAGCAGGCACCCTGTGCAAAGCAGCCTTAGGACGGATAAGGGGAATGACCGCACGGGAAGGTAATCTGAAAATACATGAAAAAAACAACCCAACAAGCTCCTCAATGAGTGAGTAAGGATAGGGATGAAGGATCCTCTCCTGGAAGAAGCAGACCAAAAAGTAATCAGAAAAAAGGAAGGAAACGTCGCAGATTAGATGAACGTCCCCACGGAAGAAATCACTAAGTACGATGCACCTTGTGACTGAATGCATAGGAGAAACATTTGAATAACCTGAGCTGAAGAAATGATGATTATTTTTTTATTTATATAGCTTTTTCTCCAAAGCGCTGTACATAGAACACATTTATATGCAGTTATCACCCAACCAAAATGAATGCTAATTTTTTCGACTTGATAAAAGATGGCCTGGCCAGTATTAAAACCTGCGACCTGCAAACCACACACGGATCACAGCATCAGCCGCTCAAACACAAGATGGATAAACCACACACGGATCACAGCATCAGCCGCTCAAACACAAGATGGATAAAAAGCAACACAAACAACTGCTTGTGGTAGTCACTCACCATGCACAGGGCTGGGCCTGAGCAGCTGATGCTGCAAACTGTCATAGAGAGAAAGATGGTTGGCTGTTGGGTCATTGGCACAGTGGGTTAACATAACTGAATCTACCAAACATGCATAACACGTGTTTCTGGGAGGAAGAGAAGTGGAGTTAAAGGGAGTTCAACTAAGAAACATCACAGTGACAGACACAGACACGCATAATATGACTGCTGAAGCAACTTGTATTCATGTGGCATGTTACAAGTGTGAAAGTAGACTCCAGAGTGGAAGCAGCATAAGCAATGATGGTGCATGCATAACAACATCCATTGTTTCACTCCGGAGAAACTCTTGCAGCCGCTGGCGTGTCGCGCATTGTGGGACCTGGATTTTTGCATTCCCTATTCCTTGACTCAAAGTGAAAAACAGTACTGGATGAGCAACTCTCACATGTTATGCGATGTTGCATTGTGTTATGTTCTGCCCGAGCCATATGCAATTTTGAATCCTACATTTTCTAATTTAGAAACAACGGTTCAAAGGCATATGCACACGAGTCTTTGCTTTTGCGACTGTGGCATCTTGTGCCATCATCAGCCAGGTATAATGTTATGGACACATGTTGAAGCTGGGTGGCCTGTAGCTGTTGTTGCCATGATTGCCAGTCAGCATCTTAACTCTATAAGATCTGCATCAATCCCCCCAGTACATATGCGTCTCTCCTTTCTGTGGAACAAAATGTACCTGGCAATTGTTGAGCAATGTGTCGACGTGTCGCTATGTTCACTAAGGGGCAATACCTGACCCTGCATTCCCTAATATTCACTCACACCTGCAATTCTGGGATAAAAGAGGACCTCTGTGTTTTTTGTTGAAATTCAAATCGTCAGTAAAAATTGATGTATTTCGGTACGAATGCGATACAATTGTAACCAAATTTCACCGATAAAGAGCAATACATGCATAGAGTAAAACAGCTAATAGAAGAACAAATACAATGAAAAAGTACAATACATAAACACAACAATAGTGTAATGTTTCGATAAAAGAAAAGCAAAGCATTCAAAACCCCAAACATTTCATAGAACCCAAGGGAATTTAAGTTCAAAGAGAATGTGCTAAAACAACGTTACACTTCCTTCAAAAACAGGGGAACAATTGCAAAACCAAAAAGTCAAACATGATTTGAATCGGCATTTAATGTGTGTTCTTTCTAATTGCTAAAGCTGCCCTTAGGTAAGAAAGCAATGTCTAAGAGAGTTTCAGACAATATATAAAATACATGCCTGTAGTTAAAACTATGCAGTAAGTGAGACAGTGCCCGTTTAACGTAAACTGGACAAAACTACAAAAAATGGAGTAGATATTCAGAGAGCCCCTATTACAGAGTTCCCATATGGCATTATGACCTGGGGGGAGTGACGTGGCAATGCCCCTTTGGACGATTTACGGGCTATACGAGCCAGTGTATCTCTCAAATGGGGGAAGCCCTCGCCATTCACCTGGGCTCACTGGGCTGGCAGCACAGCTCTCAGCACATTGCTCCCTCTCATCATGGGATGACTGTGCTGAGAGCCATGTGGCCATGGTTGTCAGTGTGGTGTCCCTTTTCACTACAGTGCCACGTTGACAGCCCGGCGGTCAGTGCAGCTCTCCACCTTGCACAGGCCACACCCGACAGAAGCAATCTAGCACGAAATACAAGGCACCCCACCCCAACCACTCCTTACCTTCTTTGGGTGGGAGGTGGAGGTCCTCCTCCCATCGCCACACCTCACAGTCGCAGCACGTTACCTTGATAGGGGGTAGGGGGCAGATGGCTGCCTACCTGTTGCCTGAAGCCTTGTCTAGCAGCACCTGGCAGAAGCAGAATGGCTGAAAATAAGCCATGTTCCTCCTTCACATCATGTTTGTACTGGTTGCTGGAAGCTAGCCAATGATCAGCAACCACTCCAGGCGGGTCTCCTTTTTATGTGGGCAAACATTTCTTTTAGTTTTTGTTTAGGGACATAATGGCTTTTCAGGCCACACCCTCGACCCATACTGGGTTTTATGAGCTGTGAAAACCTCATTAAATGCTCTTGCTATGCTCAGGCTTTCACTTGGTCTTCAGGGGTCATAACTCTTAGTATAGCCCGCGGGTTAAGTTTATAAAGCGTAATTATTAGGAATACACACGCCTGATTTTGCAGTCACCACCCTCAGAGGGAGTGCATTGAACCAGGCTCCAGTTATAAGGAACATTCTTTTAGATGGTGGGAAAATCATAAATAATTTTGAAGAGAAATCACAGTAACAATGTCATGCAAACCCTTGGAAGATTTGCTTAAATTGGTCTGTTCTCTCTGCAGAACAAGGAACTTTGGCGGCCTCATCTTATGCATCCGGCATTAATTAGATTACACCATCTTTTTTTTTATGTCCAAGCCAATACGCAAGAAGCTATTTTCTGATGAAGGGAGGAATCTTAGGATTTGTTGAGCTAAAATAGCTCCATCATTGCACCATATTCACAACCAAAGGAGCATTAGCTCTTGTACAAGTTCATCCTCCAAATAGATAGGTCCAGCTCCTGATGTATTGCCAAGTTTCAGACGAAGAGGGTAAACCCAATAACTGTTTTAGAAACGTATTCTCATGCACCATACCATATTTAACTTTTGCTTTGACTTTGACCAAGTAGATCTCCAACATCAAATCAATGGGATAACACTTATAACACTTATAATGGATATAGGTGTAACGTCAACTTTATTATGCAATAAGTACTAGTAAAGCAAAATACCCCACCTATCACCTGGTTCCTGCTGTTTGCCTGTTTAATTCACCATCCAGTACCCAAAAGAGAAGGGGTGAAAATGATACCTTAATAGTTGTAATAAAGTGTATGAATTCGTTTATAAATGTTTGCAAAAAAGATGGAACTCAGATGGTATTAAATAAAGGAAAGTAAAAGGTCTTTGTACCCCTTACTTTATGCAGGGGCAGTCACCACAATAAGATACACAAACGTTAGTAGTTTGTTTTCGCAATTAGTACATGTTACATGTCACTGCCTGTGAAATCTCACTAAGACAATATGCACACATGCAGTTACACAATTGAGCTTCTTATGATATTTCTGGTCCTATTTCTAATACATCCATAACTGCACATTCACCACTGATGGACCAGTTTATAAAAAAAACAAAAAAAACAAGCAGGTATATCACATTAGTTTCTTTATAATCAAACAACGATTATCGAACGTTTTATTTCCCCCAGTATCAGAAACAAATACTGGTACAGGGGAAAGGTAATGTGCATGCAAATGCATTGCGAACAACTGTGGAACAACAATTGATGGGCTTCCAGCACATGTTGATCCATCTAAGAAATGTAGGTGCAAAGTTATCTCTTCAGGAAGCAGTGTTACAGAAATAAAGTAAACTTGATAGGCTGAACTCACAGCTGAGGGTTTTAATCCACACAAGGAGAAGGTTCTGGCTCTACTGAATTTAAAGAAACCCCAAATCAATGTGAATTATGAAGTATCTTAAGATTGACTAATTACAGTTATAGGCTGATAGAGAATTAAATTGCAATCACCCAACTCTTGGTCCATCTGTTGACGTCAGGGGTGAAGTTGGAGTGGAATGATTCTCAAGCAGAGGTTGTGAAATAACTGAAAATAATTATTTCCCAAGCTCAGTGCTTGGCCTGCCCAATTAAAAATAAAGACATTTTCCCGGAAACAGGAATTTGTAAGACCTGCTTAACTGTAGTCTTATTTATTTATTTATTCATTTCATGTGTATGGCGTGCAAACCACCCTTAGGCATTGAGGCACTGTAACAGGTACAAGACTACTAGTAAAGCTAGTGTCATATAGGTATATTTTCGTCATACAAAAACAAAGGTAACATAAGTACATTAATCAAGTGGCAATTATCATACACGAACTAGCATTAGGGTGGTGGGCGAGGAAAGTCCCTGGTGAGAGGCCGGGGCTGGGGGGTTAAGGTTTAGGTGAAAAGCTGAGTTTGAAATGCTTTACGGAATATCCAATAGGATGTCTCTGCCCTCAGAGAGAGTGGGAGGTCATTCCAGAGTTTGGCAGCAAATAGGAAGCTGGAGTCTCCGGCTTGGCATCTCTTTACTTTAGGAACAATCAGTCGCTCAGTGTAGCGGGTCTTGTGGGTCTCGATGAGTGGGCTCTGCCAATTCTTTTGGAGAGGTATGGAGGTGCTGTGTTGGAGAGGCACTTGTGGGCAATGGAGAGTGTTTTGAAAGTGATCTGCTCCTGGATGGGGAGCGAGTGTGCTTCTTCTAGCTCTGGAAGTGTGCTCTCTTTTTGGGATATTCAGGGCTGATCTGAGGGTGTTATTCTAGATGACATGGAGTTTGTGGATGTTTCTGGATGAGGTGCCATTGAATAGGACATTGCAATAATTGATCTTGAAACCAATGATTGCACGGGCAATGGTTAGGCAGTTGTTTTTAGAGAGGAAGGGTCTGGCCGCATTGGGGACCTTGGTAGTGTAAGCTGCTGAGGAGGCAATCGCGCTTACTTGTCTGGTCATGGTGAGTGAAGCATCAATGTTTTTATGGTGTTTGAGACAGGAAATGAGCAATTGTCAATTTGGAAGGCAGTGTAATGATTGTTTAGGGATTTTAGGGCACTTGGTGGGCCAACAATTAAGATTTCTGTTTTCTCGCTGTTGAGACAAATATGATTAGCTACCATCTAAGCATGTATTGTTGAGTAGATTGAGTTCAGTGTGTTCATGTCATCTGTGTAATTGCCTGAGAGAGGTATCAGGATTTGAGTGTCATCGGCATAGTTGGTATATGCTATGCCGAGGAAGTATAAAATGTGGATTAGGGGCCTGGTAAAGATATTGTTTAGCGTGCAAGATCCTTGTGACACACCACAGGTGATAGGGGAGGAAGAGGCACTAGTAATCTCTGAGCAAACCTCATGACTCTTCCATTCAGGAAGGATGCTAACCAGGCAGTGGCTTGGGTGAGTGGGTGAGAAGTGAGTGTAAATGGTGAGGTGGTGGCAGAGGATTTGGTGGTTTGACCAGGTCGAAAGCCACAGATCTAGGAGGAGGAGCATGGCAGACTTGCCCCCCTCCATAATCAAATCTAGTTGTTTTTTTTTATGGCAAGCAGGGCAGATTCTGCACCGTGCTTTGGTTGGAAGCCAGATTGACGCATCCCTAGAATTTGATTGTCCTCCATAAACTGACGAACTTTTGAGTAGGATGCTTGGTCAAAATTCTTAGGAGGAAGGGTACAGCAGTGATAGGCCTGTAGTTTGAGGGGATGGCTGGGTCTAGGAATGTTTTTTTCAGGAGAGGGAGGACCCATGCTTCTTTGAGGCTGGCTGGAACAGTACTTTGAGCGACAGAAGCCGTTTATGATGGGTGTGATAATGGGGGTTAGTAGATTGGCTCAATCTTTCATGAGGGAGCAGGGCATATGCCACCTTTGCATTTTGATGGTTTTAGGCTTTAAATCAATTTAGTGACTTCTGTTTGGGAGAGGTCTCTGAAAAGAATTGAGTCGTGGAGGGAATGGGTATGGGGAGAGCAGCTGTTACTAGTGGCCAAGGGGACTATATAGAATTTTGCTTGTTGAGAAAAGGGTTTTCCTGTTCAAGGTGTCAATTTTGCCTAGGCGTGCTGCTTGGTTGCTTGAGCAGCAAGTCTTGTCATTACAGATGGTTGTGGGGGTGGAGGGGGCACTGCTGGGGATTCAAGATCTCTGAATATGGTCAAGATCTCTTTTGTGTCTGACTTGGCATTAATGATTCGGGTGTTGAAGGACTTGGATTATACCATGATTACGGCAGATTTAAAGCATTTTGACATGTTGGGGGAGTGCTGTTTTGCAGAGATAGTGGGATCCTTTAGCCAGATTAACTGGGCTTGTTTCGGGGTGCATAGTTCTAAAGGGTTGGGGGTAAACCATGAGTTGGAATGTCTGGCTATCTTCGATTTTTATGGAACTAGTGGTGCTAAGGTGTTCACTGTTTTAGAGAGGATTGAAGTGCAGATATCCACTAGGGAATTGGGGTTGGTGGCAAAAGGAGCCTGGAAGCAGGGGGTGTTGATCAGGGGCAGGATATTGTCTCCGGTGAGCTTCTGTGAGCTTCTTGTGGCAGCAGGAGGAAGTGGGTTGGGTAGTGATTTGGGCTTTTGGGCTGTGTGATAGGGAAATGGATAATATTGTGGTCTGACCAGGGACATGGTGTGTTGGCGCTAGTGGAGGTTTCACAGTTGTAATATGCAATTCAGTTCAGTCTGTGGCCTTTGCTGTGGGTGTGATTGGTGATGCGTTGAGTGAAGCCTAGTGTGTCAAGGGTGTCAGAGAATGATTTAGCGTGTCGGTCATTAGGGTCATGGAGGCCAAGTTTGAAGTCTCCTAACACGATGAGTTTCGAGGAAGCGTTTAGGTTATCATGGAGAATATGAAGTATGTTTGGCTCAAAGTTTAGAGAAGGGCCTGGAGGGCGGAAGATGAGGTGAATGGTGATAGTACATGTGGGGAATAGTGTGAATTTGAGTGATAAAAGGCCTGTTTTTGCATCAATGGAGGTGTTTACTTGCCTTAGGGGGATGAATTTAGCAATCACGGAGACTCTGCCTCCCCTGGAGGAAGGTCTGTCATTCTGGAGGATAGTATATCATGTGGGTATGGCTAGGGCTAGGGCAGAGCCAGATGCTTCATGTAGCCAGCTCTCAGTGATGGCTAGTGTGTCGAGGTTGTATTTTATGATTAGGTCATCGATATCGAGTGCATGGGCAGGAAGGGAGCGAGCGTTGATCAGGGCGCAGGTCAAGAGGGGCTGATTGTCAATGGACAAGGTTCCCAAAACTGGATCAGGGGGGGTGCCTTGATACGGAGAGGCTAAGTGTATGGTGGGAGAGGTGTCTGATGTTTGGTTAAGGGTTGGTTGGGGTGGGTGCAGGGTATTTTCAATGGCTCCTTCCCAGTGCTGGGAGGAAGAGTGGAGTTACTAAGAGATTGCTGTTGTTGAGGATGGAGGTTTATGGGGAGGCGTAAAGCTCTGAGGGGGGCCTAAGGCTAGCCTTCTGTTGGCTGAGTGTGGTTAGGTAGTGTGGTGATGCATAATGCGTGGTGCATATATGTTTGTCTTATTTCAGAAGCATGACCAGGTTAATAAACTGATCTTGTACACACGCAAAACCTTAGTGACCATTGAGATCAAATGCAAGAAATCACTACTGCTGTGTGTTGATCATCTGGGAATCTATAATAGTAGACACCTCCCATCAGCTTCTACTGTATTTGCAGAGTTACCAAAATGGACTGGGAATGTCTCCAACTAAAATATTACCTCCTTGATTCTCTCAATGCAAGATTATCCTGTAGAAATTGGATATGGTCAAATTAAAGAGAGTCTGATTAGCCAATCTTCAAGACTATGACCAAGGTAAATGTTTGAAGAAGGACGTTTTCAAAAGAACGACTAATATAGTGCTATATATTGCTTTTCATCATAAATTGTATGACAAAAGCAATTGTCAGAGAATGCTCAAAGTGTATGTGAACTGGATGTTCTTACCATATTATAGAAAATGATGAGAAGGAATTAGTGGCTCATGTTTGGAAATACTTGGGTGAATGGCATCCCTGAACCCACAGCCAGCTAATAAATTGGCCTGTGGAATAGATAGGTGGTGCAATTGATAACCATATACAGATTTCTTTACTGCCATAAATCATCAACTCCAAGAACTAAAAATCATTACCGATTCAGACTCTGTCCAAAGTTTTTGTTCTGAGATTTCTTCCCCTGGTGCCTTATGGGTCAAACGGGTGGATTGATAGGTGATAGCCCGTGGAGATGATTTGATCGCACAGGCTTAAGTATATTGGGGGCAAACTAGGGTGTCCAAGGGAAAAGTTCCCACAACTGCTACATGAAAGGAGAATAGAGGGGGAAAAGTCTGTACAGGCAATAATTTCTAAAGGTGGGGGTCGAAGGGGCAGGGACAGGTTTGTGGAGACGGATGAACGCGCAGGCCAGGGCAGGCTCCGGTCACACACAGGACTGTGAGCTCAGAGGAAGAGAAAGAATACGTGCTTAGTCTGCAACAATTCACACCTGGGCTTCCGTGAGAACAGGGCTGGTGCCACGCAGACTGGGGAGGAGGAGGTGCAGGTGCCGGGGCTGGCTGTGTGCGGCGCTGGATGATGGGAAAGAAGGCTTACTAGAGATCAATGTGCTGCATGGTACAAAGATGGAGGCTGATGTGGCACAAAATGGAGTCTTAGTGTATCACCCCATAGCTTCCTTCCACTGTCATCAGGGAAAGACAAGAGGGATGTCTCCCCAAGATGGAATGAGCAAGTAGACTTTATTTCATGCAGAATGTACATGGGGGGCAAGATGACACTTCCTCCCTTACACAGGTAGGCGGATGCACACGCTGGTCGCTCCAATGTAAACACTGACAGATGCTCACAGAAGAGGTGTACAGGAGACAGCACAATCGCAATCGCAAATGGTCTACTGTCCCGCATGAGGCTGTATTGTCTACACCCACTGCTGTGAAGTTGAAGAATCGTAAGGCATGGTTTCACTTATTGGACATCAGAAAGGATTCCAGAATAGCAACAGAGATCCAACAAGAATCAGATGTTAGAATCAGCACCAGCAACCAAAGTTGTGCAGAGTAGAAACTACAAACTCTTATTTCAGGAGAATATGGCCATTTAGGAAAACCAAAGCTGAAAGGTCGACAAAAATAAGAGGGGCTCATACAGCAGGAGATAACAGAATGAAACAGCCAGGCAGAGGGATTTGTTTTTTTTTCTCTCGTCTTCTTTCTTACTCTATTATGAAACTAATGACTGCAGAATTACATATAGGAATAGTAATGAGGGTGCAAACATCAATGTAACAGCACTTACAGGTAACCTTGTGACCAGATATAAAAGAAGTATTCAAAAAGAAGGAAGTGTAAATGTTAATATTATAGATGATATAATATGATATGGCATTTATCATGTGCCTGTACACAAGTGTTTCTAGATGTGACAAGACAAGGAGGGGGAACATATGGAGGACAAAACAGCATTCTTACTAGGCCCTGTGTCATTCAGACATTCAGATCGTGCAACGGCAGGGAAGAGGAAAGAGAGAAGTGCTGAGAGGGGTGGCGGGGTGTGGAGATCAAAGTGCAGGTAACTCAAAAGTGCAGCCAGCATGTGGCTCAGTAAAGGTAAATCAAGAAGTGCACCCATCGGGTGGCTCATATGTTCATAAAATGAACATAATCCTGAAGGAAATAATATCTGGATTGATGCTATGAAAGCTATAGGCAGGGCCCAGTACAACGATTTATGTTATGTGGAATGCTCATCCTGCTTGCGGTTGGCACCCCCAGATTTCTCCTACCATGAGAGGTGCTAGTGCTAGAGGGACAGTGCTTGGCACACTTGGTATTGTGCAAGTTGCAAGTGGATTTC
Organism: Ambystoma mexicanum; assembly: GCF_040938575.1. Lineage (NCBI taxonomy): Eukaryota > Metazoa > Chordata > Amphibia > Caudata > Ambystomatidae > Ambystoma > Ambystoma mexicanum. The sequence continues at coordinate 1,075,600,666 of NC_090935.1, read as the reverse complement.
CAAGGACACACAGTTCAAATAAGGCTCAAATAAACTTCCATAAGCAAATGTGAGGAGACAAAGCTACACACTATAACAAATTTTCAGTGAGACCTCAGATGTACATTGAAGAAGCCACGTTCTGGAAAAATAAATGGGTGAAGGGGCAACCAGTATTTAAGGCAGAGGGACAGCTGACATATACAGGCATTTGTACAACATACATCAATAGGTTAACGAGTTTGCAGCAGGAAGAACAGCCATTGAAAGTACAGGTACTCACTCAATCCTCATTTTGTTTCAGAGACAAAGGAAGCATGCCTGTGGGTCAGAACAAAGGGTGTAAAAAAACTCTGATCATGACAGCACTGCAAGATGACACTGCCACAATAATGCACCTGTTCTGGCAGTGTCAGATTAACGCCTACTTCTATCTACATTCATCTGGGAACAGGGTGTGCTCACATGTCAAATGGCACACCCACGTACTTTTAATGCCGGAAAAACAACAATCGATAACAAAAGGTAAATGCCAGTCCCCAACTGTGCCCCCCAGCAGTGCAAAGACACAATGACTCACAGACATTGTAGCCCAGGAGAAGATCTAACTACTTCAGTTAAGAAGTAGACACAGCCCTGGAGGAAGTACTGACCCAATGTAATTTATGTTTGAAAGTAGAGACATTCTTTGGATCCTTTTTAGCCCCTGGAATACAGGCAGCCACACATGCTGAATGGCTCTAGATCACATGCTGGAAACTGGTCCAGCTAGCAAATGACACTGAGCAAGGGCTCAAAGCCGTGCGTCAAGAGATGCGGGCCTGCCTCATCAAGGCATTGTAGAACTGCATGGTACTCAACCACTTCATGGCAATGGATGGGGGAATCTGCCCAAAAATTGGAAGTACATGCTACAGCATGTAGATACATGCTCCCAAATAACCAGGACAATGGAGCACTTTCAGTAGCAATAAAGGCTTTGCACCACCTAAAAATAGGAATGGAAAATGAAGAAGGAATTAAAAAAGAAAATTATTGGTTAAAAGAAATGTTCTCCTCGATGCCAAATAGGTTAACAAATGCGTGCAGGGTAATCTGAACCATAATGATCATCCTAATTTTAATTTGGAGCCTTTATCCTGTCATGGTAACCTGTTGTGTGTCCCGTGTAGACAATGTAAAATTACAGGTAGTGGATGCCACTACTCTTTGGAAACATGAGAACACCCAAACAGACGAGGTAAAGATAAAACCCAAACCAAAAAATGTTACCAATATACCATACAATAGGCCTGCCATTAACCCTTTGGGCACTACCACCATATCCCAAAAATTAACTTGAATGCTATGTTGATCCAACAGGAGCTGGAGATTGCAGTTTCTGGGATTAAGCTATAAGGGGAGGAAACTTGTGAAATGTTACAAAATATGGGTTCCAGAAGACAAATATGACTGGGCACATGAACAGGAATTGTGAGATAAGGAATTAATGAGGGAATTTGTTCCATAAGGAATGAAAGGGGGGAATGTTCTCATGAACGTCCAATGTCCCACCCATGAGAGAAAGTATAAACTAAGAAAACCTAAAAAACACAAGTCTGAAAGCACACCAAAGGCCAAAGGCCCAGACCACAAAGATATCACAATGCAATTCCCACCATATCCCTTTGATGAGAGGTAAACAGTAGATAGCAAGACATACACATACACACTTTGGGCATGTTTCACAAAAGTGTTTTATAATAGCGCATTCCCATTGGTGAACGATCTGTGAATCAGGCCCTTAGAGCTTGGATATGTAAAGATTGCAGACACACCAGGCCAGTAAACAGACATTTAGAATCAATGCAGCACAACCACACATACGTGAAAGAGAGCAATACCCAGGAGATATGGAGCATTGTAGGCAATACACTGAGATTTCATTTGATATAGCAAACAGTAACAGATGCAAACACAACATCAACATAACTTATATCCTTTAAGTGTGAACACAAGGCCTCAAAGCAAAGGTAGTTCACAAGCCATTTAGATTTTAGTAGGCCTCAGAATATCATTGATTATTCCACACATTTAAAATGGATTTGGTTTCAGCTCATACACGAGAAACAAACTGATAAGGTTAGCAACCTTGAACATGGTGTAAACTCACGCTGCGATTGGTCAGGATAATCAGGATAAATACTATCTCAGGCACAGTACATGGAAGCAATGACTTATCTATATCTTGCAACTATGAGGGGACCCCGTGAGAGGAAGTAATGGGGAGGTGAGAATAATAGGGAGGTGCAGTAAGGCCTCACACATCTAACAAATGAAACATATAACTAATACATTTTCTGCCCATGCGCTCAGAAACCAACAAATAAAAGGCCACAATTTGATGGGAACAAGGCAGTGTGCAGCGGTGTGCACAAGACAAAGCCACTAGAACAGCACACACACTGGCCACTGTTGGAAAATCTTAACTTAGGAATCAAGCAAAAATCATTAGGAGGCATAAGCATTTCTTACCAAGAATATACAGAGGTAGTCAACTAAGGTTGTAAAAATCAAGACATTAATTAAGTATTGAAGGAATATAAGGCCCACTAAAGGTTACCAGCATTTGAATATACAAACTATACACACCCACCCATTTATTGAATGCACAATGTAGTCATGCAAATGGTCTCACAGCAAGAGGTCAGAAAGCACACCCAATGAAGTCATGCAGTCACATCATGAGAAAGGAAATTGAAGGTTTTCATGTTTCAAACCGGATGTAGCAAAATTAAATGCTGGTTGAGCAATCACAAGGGTGAGAATGGTAATTTGGTGCCAAGATTTTAGATCTCTTGCGAAAGTATTCTTTTTTGTTGCCACACTGTTCGCACCTCACTATTCTATTGGTCAGCAATGACTGAAGCAGCCCACCCAAGGTTAACTAGAGGGGCTATGCCAATCAAAAGTCATGTTGCACATGAAACATTTTTACATGACTTCTATACAATCAAAATCCTGAGAAACAAGATAGTCCCACCATGAAGTCATTCTCCTGAGGTAGTCATTACAATGGTCACGAGCGATAGTATAGGCCAATATGGCTAGGAATAGTATAGAATCACGTATAGGGCAGCCAAGGCTGTCCAATTAGCAAACAGTATTTCTAAAAGTATTCTGAAACAATGTTTGAAATGTCACTCCACTTTCTACTTTATGTCACAGCCATTTTGTGATGTTCTTTGAATATTCTTTGGATGTTTCTTGCCCGTGGTTGCATGTACTACATTTTTGTTTTTCTTTCTCCTGTCCACTTTTATTGACTCATTGGATTGCTTTTATCATATTGATTTTTGGGACTTACCCTACATTTCTCTCCCACCTGTATAGTAGGAATGCCCTTTTGAAAGGCCTTCCAGCGACTACATCGGCACCCCTCAGATGCATCATTAATGCTTGAGCAAGACTCAGCAGAGGACTTTGCGAATTTGACAGCAAATAGCCTAATCGTCATTGAGCTGCACTCACTCCCGCAGTAAGCCTGTATCATCTTCAAATCACATTGCATCATCTACAAGACTGTCACCCTGAGGTCCCCAAGCTACCTCACTGAGAAACTTAGCATGTCCGGAGGCCTGCGATCCACCAGAAGTAAAAACATTTGCAGAATTGAACTCCAACTTTGAAGGAAGGAATCAACCAGAAGACATGTTTTATCTGTCTATGCTCCAAGACTTTGGAACCTCCTTCCTGTGAAGATTAGACTTGCCCAATCACTTCTACATTTCCGGAAAGAGCTCAAGACCTTCCACTCAAGTAATTGCTCCTCCCTTACATGTAGTCTATACACCCTGCACTCTCAATCCTATCTGAGACTTAGTGACCAGTTCCCCAGTGTCTCCTCCCATGTTTGCTTGAACATCCCTTGCTGCCAATTGCCTACAATCACCCTCCTCTGTTGACTCCCCACTCACTTTCTTTCTGACTTTCTCACTGTGTTATCCGCCCCTATGATTGTAAAGTGCTCCATTGCTTTCAAAAGCTAGGTCCATGATCAATATAAACACTACTAATAATGATGATAATAATAATAACTGATTACATGTAGTGTAATTTCTTGTTTTTCTGTTTATCACGTGACTGCTTTTGTTTGTGAGATAGTTGATACTAGCCTATGAGCAGGTCTTGCTAAAGGTTCCCGATACCAGGGCCTGGTGTATTTGGGAATGACACAAGGTGTAGCTATCATGCGTGCATCCTGTCCAATTGGCATTCAAATACATGATGTTTCCCTTGGCATCAGAGATAACCTACACATTTATAGAATGCAAATGTTTCCTGTTGCAATATATGTGCTCAGTGTCTCCCGGCGGACCTTGGGAGTTGCAACACTACATGGGTGCAGACAATGTCTCTTAGGGTCCGGGGAACATGTGCAACTGCATTCAATTCCTGTCACACTTTTGGACTTGCCTGCAGTGTGTGTGGCATGTGAATGTGCCTATGCACACATGCTAGGATGCAGCACAAGACCTGGTGGGCACCTTGATTGTGTGCAGTGCTTAATTTGTGGGGTTTTTTTGTTGCCAGGGCTTAGCCCTGGCACTTACTTCTGAGCCCTGAGACACAATTTGATCATGATGTGGTGTTTTGGAAACTTTATTATTTTAACTGCCAGTCACATAATAGACACATATAGAATCCTGGCAAAATGGAATGATCATTGTTTTTAAAGACGTGCTTAAACATGTGTCTCATGTCAAGACAGAACGAGTATGTTATTTTATGTGTATGTTGATTGGTATTGGTAATTCACACATCTGCCATAGTTTGTACATCTGTCAAAGACAATAAGCCGGTGGGAGTTGCAACTTTAACCCTATATTTATGTTGACACCAAGGGTGGTGGCAACAGTGGGTGCCGTGGTTGTGTTAGAAAGCATTTGGACCCCAACACTTATTTTTTCACAAATTAATTGAACCCATACACTTGGGCCCTTTAAGACGACGTATCAATACTTAGAGATGGATGGGGACGCAGAATTTACTCAAACATCAATAATCAAAACCAACTCAGGAATTGGCAAAACGTTGTTTTATTTGCAATTATCTAAAAAGGGAAGGTTACAACGGACGTCATCCTACGTTCGCTCGAGCTCTCAATACATTTCAGAAAAAACATAACTTTTATATTCAAAATTCGTCATCATTGATGTCACACTACGTGGCAAACTGCAAAAAGCTACATGGCGATGTGATAGGCTTACAGGGAACATCTAAGTATATGTTCCATACTAACGGGGGTAGTGATTGGGTCTCTATCATCAGGTGCACAACTAAGCCCTCCTCTAGTGCAAGTTATCTTCATCCTCATAAAATACACAATGATTCATGGGTTACACATACTATAGGGCTCTTTGATACGTGGCCCTCTACAATTGGTTGGCATGCTTGTACCGTTCTGGAATATTCCACATGCTAGCAGCATGCAGGCTACCACTCCAGGTGCTGGGAGCGTCGGCGTGGTCATGCCTCCCCACCCAATTAGCCCAACATATATCATCACTCTTGTGGTCTGCCATTCAATTAAGGCTTTGAACTTGGCCTTCCAGAGGCTCTCTGTGCCTGAGAATTAAAGGGAGTATGGCATGTTCTTACCTTCTGGTTTCAGTGTATCCCGACACAATGTCTATTTTCATCAGACCATGTGACTGGAGACCACGTTTTCGAGCTATTTGCTGCATATAATACTATTAAATAATGAACTCTTGGCACCTTCAGTGTTCTTCCATTTCACCTCAAACAGAAGTTTGCTTTCAAAAACTGATCATTGAGAGGCTGGAACCCTCTAACAAGTTAATATTGAACCGTGGTAATATTGTCAGACTACTTCACTTGGTACCATCACTGCGAGCAATAAGTTCCAATGATTTGAAGATTGTGGAATTCTTTGACGAGAACAGAAACGATAAAGTCGTCCTCCATGTTTCATTGTCCTTGATTGCGTCAACTATTATAGACGCTAATGTTGCGTTGTTTTCGCTGGGTATTGACGTATACAAACTTTACGAAATTCACTGTTCATCGGCTTACAGAGGTGAGGACTCTGTATGTTGCACGTCTTCAAAGGGAGAAACCATCTTGAAAACATTGTCAGCCAATAACTTGACTGAAGGTAACATAAAAACAAGCTCTCGTCTTGGAACTAAGAAGGACAAAATGGTAGTCAATAATAATACACCATCAAACCATCTTACTCAAGATCTATCGACACCTCTGATGGAAACAGGTCCCCAAAAAGATAAGATCACAATAACAATCAATGGAAACACACGCCAAGCCTCATCGGAAGGTTCAAGAGCCCAACTCGAGAAACCCTCTATGGAAACTCTCGAGTGGCTCTGGCTGTCTGAGGCTCTTTGCATTAAACCCCAACAATAATGCCAAAAAGCAACAATACAGGATGTGTGTAGTCTTGCATCATGGAAGACCCGTGGTTTTCTGCATCTATTTAACTCAAATTGGCTTGATCAATTGCAGATTATCTGCTTACAAGAAACGTGGTTAACGGAAGCCTGGGTCACTAATGACTTTGAGGTTGCGTTAAATCCTGCAATTAAGCCTTTAAAAGGTTGTCCAATTGCTGGCCTACTTACCATGATTAGAAGATCTTCAGGCTGGAGGATTGTAAATTCAACTAACTACTCTCCATTCATTCAGATAACCTCCTTAGAATTTCCCAGCCCCGTTGGTACGTGCATCGACACAATAATACTGGTAAACAAGTATTGGAACCATAAAAGGGCCGGAAACAAGTCTTTATAGACAAAGTAATGGAAAGTTTGGACTCTCTAATTGAGGATTCTAGATGGCCAAATATAATCATTTGTGGTGATCTGAACATTGATCTATTTAAACCGTCGAACATGGAAAAAAAGTCCTTAATGCAATCCTGGTCAGCAGAGATGGCTGCACGCAACTTTCAGATGCTAAATGGGAATACCCGTAATGATATACCACCTGCCAATACCTGGCATCGGGCAAGCCTAGCTTCAACAATAGACTATATGTTTGTTTCAGAATCCTTACATCCGCGAATAAGCTCATTGAAGGTCATAAGGAAAAATGACAGCGACCATGATATGTTGGAAGCAGAATTTTCAACGAAGTTAGAAGCTCCAACACATATGTGGAAGCATTTAAATCCAGGCTGAATCTAATACAGTTCGCCTGAGACTGGATACGCGTGAGTTGGAACACCTGACAAGCGAGTATTGTAATGCCAGTCAGTCTTTGGAATATGACCAGCTATTGATGCAGTTTAAACCTAAAAGGGCAGGCCTTAAAAACATGTCCTACGCACGTGCGCACAGCTTTGACTTGGAGATCTTGAAACATAAGCGTTCGTTACGAAGTGAATTAAGACACTCTAAGACGTTAGATGAACATGTACGGCTGTAAGCAAATAAGGCTGCAAAGCAAAGGTACAAAAACTGGGTAAAATCTCACAAGCACATCATGTTGCAAAATGATGCTGAACTAATGATGAGGACCTTGCAAAACAAAAATACAAAGGAGTTCTGGTGCCTCATTAACAACTTTCATGCCCCTCAAAACGCAATTCAAGCATGTATGGTGTCAGAAGCTGACTGGATAACACATTTTGGAGTCTTATATCACTCATCTGAGGCCTCAGAACCCTTAGAAACAGAAAATTCTAAACCGTGGGACTTAGTTTTTCCAAAAGACAACATAGTAGACATCAACAAAAAAAGCAAATAATTTGCAAGCACCATGCCCTGACAGGCTCACAAACTTTACAATCAAACAGTTCCCAGAATTATGGGCAGCATTTTGTGAGACACTTTTCAAAAGGATAGTCCAAAACCGCCAAACGCCTGAATCCTGGAAGTGTGCGATTATCGTACCTATCTTTAAAAAGGGCGACAGATCCAACCCGAAAAACTACCGGCCAGTTGCATTGTTAGACGTGTTAGGTAAAATCTACGCCACAATGCTACAAAAAAAATGATTAGCCTGGTCGATATCATCAAACCATGTGGATAAACGCCAATCAGATTTTGTAAAGCAGGTGGGCTGCTCGCTAAATCTATTATTGCTAAACGTAATCTAAATGGAGGCAATTAAATCAAACACAAAGGTGTATTTAGCATTCATAGATTTTTCGTATCCATTTGACGCCATAGATAGAACGCTGTTGTGGGCTAAATTGAAGACCTAGGGGTGTCCATCAGAACTAATGGCAGCCATTAGAGAACTTCATATAAAGACATCCATTCGAGTTTGCTTGGACCAATCCGGCCTGTGATCTGCCTCCATTGACACCTTTAAAGGAGTGAAGCAGGGCTGCCCATTGGCCACAGCCATATTTGGCCTTTTTATTTCTGACATAGGCGACTCAATCAATGAGGTTAAGTCCTTTCCATCTAAAGTTGCAAACAAACACTTAAGTTGGCTGCTTTACGCTGATGATTTGATCGTTATAGATGTGCTGCCTATCGGGTTGCAAATAAAATTTAATGCTGTGCAACGATACCTCACATCCAATAAGTTAGCAATCAACACTAAGAAATGCGAAATATTAGTTGTGCAGAACCTGAACGGTGGGGGAGTGTCCAACAGTAAAATCATAAAATGGTCCCTAGGACAAGAAACGCTTCAGATCTCTCAAAATGTCAAATATCTTGGGATGACAATAAGTTCCACTATGAATGACGGGCCCTGGCTTGCGGAAACTAAAAGGAAATGTAAACAACTAGCAAGCCAGGCACTGATAATCCATAAGAAATTCGATACATTTTCATTATGACCCATTGGACCTCATTACGACCCAGGCGGTAAGGTACCTTTACCACCATGGCGTAAACTGCGTTTATGCCATGGTGGTTGGCGGACGTACCGCCCCATTCCGAGGTGAGTGGGGCGGTAAGTCCCCATTAACCCATTTACCCTTCCCCATTCCCATTTTTGCCCCATAGGGCATAATGGGAGTGGGGAAGGCGTTAATTACGTCACCGTAAATTACGGTGCGTAATTAACAACAAGGTCCCTTAGCGCCATGGATTTAAAACCTCCATGGCGCTAAGGGACCTCGGAATCAGGCGGTAAGGGTCGGCGCTGTTTACGCCGCCGTAAACCCCTTACCGCCTGGGTCCTAATGAGGCCCATTGTGTCTTTTTATCAATAGAAGGTCATCCCAGTCGTGACATATGGGGCAGAAAATGCCCTTGGTTGTCCTTATGAGACCTGGGCTTCTCTAGAAAATTGTTTTTGGACCAAGGTATTAACCCTCCCTAGGGATGTGAATACGTCCTGTATAAGATATGATCTTGCACTAATATCGATGCACGCAAGAATATGTTGGAATCTGTTGACCTTATGTCGAAAGACCTGTATTCGTGCACAGATCCCACAATTCGATATCTTTCATGACGTCTTACCCGAAGACCAAACTCCAAAGTTATCCAGATATGGTCAAACAGATGTGAGGCAATTTTAAAAAAATATGATATCTCAGTTGACATGCTGCATGAGAATCCAGACGCAGCCAAGCTTAAAATCTGGCGCATAGATTGGGATGAAACGTGTGCGGAGAGATCAGCCGCCAGTCGTATGAGCGATGTTCCATTAGAGGCATGTGCTTTTAACACTCTTCAGAACTACGCAGTTTTATTTCCTAATCCACATGCATGCAGACTATTCATATTGTTTAGACTGAACATGTTTAAAACTGTTGATTGGCTTCGCCGATGGAAGGGTTATGATCATCTGACACCGGAATGTAGGTTGTGCTTCAGTAAAAAATGAATCACTTAAACATCTAGTATTATTTCGCACTAAATTAAGATCTGAGAGGACTATCTACCTGGGTCCCTGGAGCCTTAATCATCCTTCCCTGAGTGCAGACGAGTGGTGGAAGTTGATGTTTCAGGGAACTGATTTAAAGTTAATACTTCCTTTAACACGGTTGTTGGAAATAATTGAAGCACGGTTGATACCAACAGAAGGAAGATTTCTTGTAAATAGTTTAAGATGATGCTTGATGTAGAAGTCATGGAAACGGATTATTCACTGGCATATGTTACTTGATATATGATATATGTTAACACGTGTGTGTATATGTTGTATGTATTTTAAAGGTTTGTAAAAACCAATAAAATAAAAAAAAAGAAGTTTGCTTTCTTTCTCACGTTCATTGTAAATACTTAATGGACAACCAGGCTCACATTGGCCTCGACTCTTGGTGCTGGGCCAGCCAAGCCCTTCTTGAATTTCTCCTTCGCCATTAGCTGTTTTCCAACTGCGCCATACTAAAAACCTTTCCATACACAGTGTTTCAAGCCTTGCTAAAGTGGATCGTGGAAGATCCAGGTTCTATACATTCCTATGTATATACATTGGCTTATCGCCGCAAACTATTCACTACGTAGCCAGCCTAAAGATCACTTTGTCTACTTGCGTTTCTGCATCTGTACAAGTGTAAAATGACTTTAGCGTTTCTATGCATGAGCATCTTCATCTTGAGCCCGAAATGATGCTCATCTTCGACACCTCCTCTTCAGATCTTATAGAATGTTTCTGTTCTTCCGTCTTATGTATCTTTTCAGAGTGTGTCAGTGACGTCACCAATCTTCTTTCTTGCTCATTCTCATACTTATTCCAGAATTTCTTCCAAAAGAACTTTATTTCTTCATGCTTGCATATAGAACTTTCTGAATGGATACCTTGTTTCAAGAATGTGTTGTGGTACAGGCATTTTCACTGAGACTGCACCTGTTGCAATTTCTGGTTCCCAACATATAGGCAATATGGGGGCAGAGCTTCTGGTAGGGATGCTTGGCTCCTCCTCTACATAAACACTGAATTTGCGGGCTGTGATAAACCACCAACAATGGCTGTAGTACACTGTAATGAACCAGTTGCCAGGAAGTGTAAGGCGGATAGCATTTTGACCAGATGTGTCACAGCATTTGAGCACACAATGCGTGTTACTAGGTCATTCTCCCACTCCGTCAACAGGTCTAGGATGACATGGGGAGAGAAGAGGCATCTTCCATACACCTACACATCTGGCATCCCAAATATTGTTGTTCTTAGATGGAAGAGTGTGGCCCTCCGCCTCCTCCTCCTCCTCCTCCACTTCCTCCTCCTCCTTCCATGTAGTAATGTCAGTGCTAGCATTGCAGGATCCGGCATTGTCCGGCATTGTGGCAATCAACTGTTAGTTACAATGGCACTTTACTTTTTATAGGTGAGGTTTCATAGCACTTTGTGCTTTGCGATGGGTGACAGGTGGCAGTAGGATTGTTCTCCTTTGCAGACAATGCAATAGCACAATTGTTTCTATGAATATGGTTTATTTTGCACTTACTGGGGTGTATTTGTAGTTTACACAGTGTCTACCTCCAAAACAGCCATGTTACTCCTAATGTTTCTTATTTAATGAGGATAATTTCAGGTTCCAACCCTTTTCCTTCTTTGCATTGGCCCGTCCCATGTGCTGAGTGCTCTCTCACACAAAGCACTCGCGCAGGGCACTAAGTAGGAAGTGCGAATGTAAAATGGTATTTAGCGCAGCGCTAAGAGTACTTTGTGTGGTGCAAACTCACTTTGCTCAGCACTAACTCTTAGATTATCCCCTTTTTGTTAGTTTAATTGAAAGGTATCTTGACCAGCACAGAACAACAGGTACAACAATATTCATTGATTTGAAGGCTATCAGAATTGTATCCTAAGTGTGTGCAACCACTAGTGTGTGTTGGATTTTCACACATTGCCAGAGGTTTCAGATTACATAAATATTTACTCCAGTGCTACATGTTTGGGAGATGTTATTTAAATTTATATGAGAAATGTACTGAACTTTCCCAAAATATTAGTTAACCTCAAAACAAATGCATACAGGATGCGTTAGTCAATTAATGAAACACAATGCATGGGGCGTACCTGAAAATGTGGGCATTTCGAGGGACATTCTACCGTCAAACAATCGCAACCCCCCATATGTGCGCAAAACATCCGCATTGAGGGAATTGAACAGGGATTGCCGGCGCGCCAAAAATACCACGCGCAAATCCCCAAACACCTACGCCACGCGATAGCAGACGTAAACATCATCACGCACACAAACAAATGGATAAAAAGCATGCTCGATCAATAAACGCATGCATACAGCCACGATGAATGCACCATTTGTTGCAGCTGTCTTCCTGGGACACTGCTGGAGTAGGAGGTTGGCCACAGCCCGTATCTTCCACCCAAGGACCAGCCTTTTTGGGATGCCTGATGACCAGGTCCACGCCCAGTATATGTCCCCACACCATATCATCCTAGACCTGGTCACAAAGTGGGAAGATGACCTCACATCACTCACCATGTGCTCCCCAGCACTGAGCCCCCTGCAAAAGGTGCTCACTGTGCTGCATTTTGGGCCACTTGCTCATACCAGCAGATCACTGCCATAGTTGGTGGTATCTCCCATTTCACGCAGTCATGCTGCCTACACCACGTGTTGACAATAATAACTGCATGTTCTTCTGTCCGCCAGCATATATATATTCCCAGAACACCTGCAGAAAGGCAAGCAGTGGTCCAAGATTTTTTATGGGGTGGCACACTTGCTAAAAGTGAGGTGCCATTGATTGCACACATGTTGCTCTACGTCCATCTTGAGCAACAGCGAACATCGACCGGAAACACTGGCACTCCCTCAATGTTCAGGTTGTGTGTGATGCCATGGGCATCATTACTGAAGTGTATGCCAACTATCCTGGCAGCACCCATGATAGTTACATCTTCAGGATGTCCCCTATACACCGCACCCTGGTGGAAGCTGGGAAGCAAGGTAACGCATGGCTCATTGGTGATTATGAATGGCCATGCACATGCATGCATGTTGCACACAGACCAATAGAAACGCTCAACAAATGACAGTGAAAACCATTCTCACCTCTACAGAGGAGAGTGCCTACCCTCTGAGCACATACATGATGACACCCATATGCAATCCCAACACACCTGCCAAGGTAAGAGAGAACACTGCCCATATTGCAACTCAGGGCATAGTGGAGTGCACATTCGGAGTGCTCAAGCCACATTTCCGGTCCCTTGACCTCTCTGGTGGTGTGTTGCTAAATGCACACCAGTAGTCTGCAGAATCATTGTGGCAGCATGTGTCCTGGACAATGTTGCAATACAGCATGGCGTCCAGGTGGACATGGTGGTGGCACGCCATCCACACCCACAGGCCCACTGCGTGCGTATGACTGGGCAAAGGGCACATGGAGAGACTGCACGTACCCAGCTTGTGCAATCGTATTTCACCCAAAATTCCATGCTTGTGGAGTGCACACGATCCAGCTATATAACAGATGCCATTCAATGATGACAATGGACCAATCCATAGAACTAAAAGATGTTTCATCTTGTGTTTCCAAAAGAAACACATTGAAGAGGGAGTACCCCACTACCACCATGCCAACCATTCAATTAAATAAACTTGGTGTCACCAAATCTAACCCATATGTAACGTAAAAGGATATTTATTCTGTGCACCATATCCACTGTAGTGGTCTCATTCTGCTCTGGTGGATATGAGTAACTAACATACCGGTCAAATATGTAAGCATTGATAAATCCTGAACGATCTTGTCTGAGCTGTAAGCCATAAATGACCACAAATATTTACATGGACACAAAATTCAACAAGCACAATTGCAAATATCTGCACACATTTCCTAGATTGTGCATGATGTGCACAAACAAGCCCCTATTGTAGGGTGTAGAAAAGCAGTACAGTATTGACCCACGGGTTCCTCAACATTCCATAATGATCAATATAAATTAACATTTTACCTGTCCCCTTGGCATGCAGTTGACAGTCAAATTTCATCCCATGAAATAGCCATCATTACCTGATGGAAGGATCTGCAGACAATGAACATAATGAAACATGGTGCATAAACACATCCATGCACCAACACATTTAAAACCCACAGGCACCCCTCAGTGACATACAACACATGAAAACAACAGCTCGCAAGACAACCATGAACATGTGTCCCAGCACACATTCAGAAACACCTGCATACGGCATGCATATCAAACACACAAAACACACACAAAGATAAACAACATTCCACACACTGCCTGTCCCCCTCAATGACATGCAGCAAATGTGCATGTCACATATCCCAATAGACTAGATGATGGCACACACACAACGCACATATCAGTCAACATGCTGCATGAAAATGAGAAGACATCACATATGCAGATAATTGATCTCACAAAAAAGCACCCCTGGAAGACTACCAATGAAAAAATAAGGCATGCCATCACATTCGTAGTATTGGGATAGTGCACTGAACACAGTCATGGGAGCACAATTTTATAAACGTATTATTGGTCACTTGTTAGGCACTTATACAATTACCCAAAATGTTTCAAAGTGCACACAGGGCAACAGGTTGGGGACCGGGGAAGGTAGACAATGAATTACAACTGAGGTAAATAATAGAATCAAGATTACAAACAAATCATTACAATAACAGGGAGGGGGTACTCTTGTGAGTGTTCCCAATGTGCAAGTGGACATGGGAGGGTGGTAAGGGAAAAGGTTCTGACTTGTTCATGTAGAACTACTCGGGGTGAGGTTTTAAGAAAAGAAAAGATAAACGTAAGTGCAACCTCCCGTGGTGAGGCTGAACGTGAGCAAGTGTATTATAGACACATTTGCTTGGATGATAGATGTGGGGGGTCAGGGTCCTGAGGATACATAAGGGCGCATCCGGCCCGGTCAGCTTTCCGAAGCTTATCACGGTGGAAAGGACTGACATAGCCACTTTTTTCATGGACTCAAGGACAAACAAGCCATTCTAATTTTTGGATCTATGCTTCAGAAGGATTAAGCAACATTTAAGCCATTTGTAAAACCATATGGTCAATACACATTTTTGGCAACTATCTGAAGCCATTTAAAGGATTATTTGGACTGGAATTAAAACACTCAAATTGAACCATAAACTGAATTAGGAAATCATTCTTTCTCCTGATGAACCATTGCCAAATTCAATGGGGAAACACGTGTCGAGTATGAGAGAATGAATATATAACTTTAGGGAATTTACCTAAGTGAAATACAAATACTGGATGCGTTTAACATCATACTGTTTCAAGATTTGAGAAGGAGAACTAATTTGAAGATTATAAGATGTGAGGCTAACACCATGTTGGATATGAATTGTTTTCTTTTCAAATTAAAAAAATTAAAGAATTTTTGAAAACTTCATTGACATTGTATCAAACAAACTTTTTTCAGAATTTCACCTTAACCAATTTTGTTTATTGGATGTCCTTGACTCACCAACAAAGGTATCTATAATTGAGTTGGCGCATTAGAGTAACTATTTCCCCCCAAAAATCTCTGATTCACAATTACCTTGTGCAGCAGCCACACAATTTTTGGGAATTACTCATGTTGACAACCAAGTTTATTTTTCTATTAAATTCGAT
Source organism: Ambystoma mexicanum (assembly GCF_040938575.1). Lineage (NCBI taxonomy): Eukaryota > Metazoa > Chordata > Amphibia > Caudata > Ambystomatidae > Ambystoma > Ambystoma mexicanum. Next base: position 1,075,585,171 of record NC_090935.1, on the reverse strand, counting down.
TTCATTTCAGTCATTTTTCAGAACAAATAAGAGCTAGCGCCAAGGGAGAGCTTTTGCTGGCTGCATCAGTTTACCCTGCACATCAGTCACACTACTGTATGATTAGAAGGGAAGCGAGGGGGAGAAGGAAGAGGAGAAGAATTAGGACTTGAGGCTTATTGGGAATTTAAGTCGATCCTGCTCAAGAAGCAGACGCAGAGCGAGGCTATTACACAGAAGGCAGACGGTGAGCAAACAGATCGATCAACAGCCCTTTCTATAGCAAAGTGCTTCCCATGCAGGGAGTTGTTGCCAGAGGAACGCAGGAGTCTAGAAGGGGAATATTTGATCAGGAAGCATCATGGTACTCGGCCCCAGATAGCCCTGTGGATGATACAAAGGGATTGCAATTAAATCCCTTTTTAAACCGTGAACCAGTGAAGGCTTTATTGGGCAGGTGAGATGCGGTCCCTGGGCCTGAGGCCAAAGAAGAGTCTTGCTGCCCTTTTCTGGGTAAGCTGGAGGGGTCGTAGGGTGGACCAAGGAAGATTAAGGAGTAGGCTGTTGCAGTAATGTAGCCTGGAGAGAACCAGAGCACGATTAACACTGAGTCTCTGGTCCCACATATTTCGCTAATCATTTATGGTTTAATGTTAGTATAAACATCATGGTTCTAGACTGAATACATTTGCCTTACATCAACAATGGACCATGGTACTGCAAAGAGCAGCAGGCATTTGGGACCACATTTCCCTGTTAACCGCGCACGGCCAGATGTGATGACATCATAACGCCCGCACGCGGTGGCCGAAAATGAAATAACAATATTTTGGATGGCTCTCGCTTGAGGAGGACACGAGCAGCGCATTTGAGGTGAATCCTTACAGCCGCTTTTTACTCTTCAGTAAGTACACAGAGTTAGCTTATTATGCATAATGAGTAGTTTTAGATCGCATGTATACAAAGGGCACTAAATAATGTCATGTATATTTACAGTTTCCAATGAGGGAGTCGTATTGAATTACTTGCACATATATCATCAGAGGTGATTCCTTACAGGACGCTTCGATTAACAACTCTGTGAGTATATAGTAGAACTAATGTCTAGCACAGAAAATCCCACCATTAGTGCTTGGAACGTCTAATTAACATCAGTTATATGGATATCGGGACCATTTCTTTTCCATTTGACCTACAGGACAATTTAAAAAGAATCTATTGGGTGAGTTCCCAATTGGGTTAGTCTTATTATACCTCACTCACCTTTCAGCATAATGGCACTTCCTTAGACTAATGACCTTGTAGGGTTGAGTCTATCTGTTATTAAGCAGCATTTATAATGTAAGTGGTGGAAGCACAACTTAATTTGGTAGGAATAGTGACATTACATATATATATCGCAACAAAAATGGCTAGCCTTGAAGGGGCACAACAACAGGTTACTCATATTACATGGGCCTTTCAATGGGTTGAGTGATGCCACAACTCCATTATTTACACATCGATGATACCTAATATTTTACTAAAATATATGACTTATTACTTTGTGTACACATATTTTTCTTTCAACTATCTATTGGCTGTTTTTTGTGCAAGTTATTACCAGAAAATAAACTGGACTAGCAACCGACTCAAGACTCTGGGACACTAATTTTATGGATAATTCTTCCAAAGACATTGTATAACTTTATTGGCCAAGCGCAAAGTGTGAGGGGTTTTCACCTTACTCATTTTGTTTAGTGGCATAAGTGTTTACCACATACCACTCACAACGCAGCTTGCACGCCATTTTCTCATTACCCCAGCGCAAAAGGACACAGTTCACCCTTACAAAAGTGTTTCCTGAATGAGTACACTGCCTGAATTGGAGATGGACAATGACATGCTCTACACCACAGTAGGTGCGGCCATAGATGACTTCACCAAGGTAGGTAACACAGTGACATGAGTACCACTTAAAACTCAAATAACTGTACTGGCATGTTAGCATGCAATGCACATGAAACACATGCAGCAAACATGGTGACCAATCAAACCTGCTCAACCTGCAAGTTGAATGTGTCGACCTGGAGTGATTCCCGCATCATCTTCACCCAGAACTGTGTCTTCAAATTAGGTACAGGGTGGACAGTGCCTGTTGGAGGGCTTGGGGAGCATGGACATCAAAGGGTAAGGGTGTCTCCCCCTAGACAGCAGTCACCGTCAGATCACGTATTACTGAAATAACATGGGAGAAGATATTACAACAAGCATAGTGTAGTACCATTCACACAGCACACACGTGCATGTGTACACAGAAACCATAGTTACCTGCACATGCCATCCTGTGCACCACCATGCAAACATGCAAGTTGACCTCACTATGTATGCATGTCCACCTCTGCAATCATCATGACCTTGAGATGTTAACAGCACACCTCAAGGAAAAAATAACTAAAATAATAAAAAATAAACCAGGAAAGGGCAACTTAAAAATAAAATGCCAACAGCCGGGCCTGGGGTGAACAAAAGTATCGCAGTCTAAGAATGTATCATGAAACTGGCCACACATGTCCTCAGCCAAACTCTCATAGCCAGCACACTGTCAGTGTTCGGAACACAGCATCTGCTGCTCCCACTTGATCTGCCCAGGCTGCAAATGTCCCCCATGTGTGCGGGGCCCATGCCTGCCTGACCCAAGGGAGCATGGACCTTGCTGTGATGCCACTGTCTCTGGCTGCAAGGCTGCAATACTCCCTTGGACATCTGCCCCAGGACCAGAAACTGAACTGGGGCATCCAACCCAGCCCTTTAAGACGAGGCAGCAATACTTAGAGGCAGATGACGATGCAGAGTATTACTCAAACATCAATACATCAAAACTGACTCAGGAAGTTGGCAAAGTGTGACTGTTTAATGTCAATTATCTAAAACAGGGAGTTACAACGAATATCAATGTGTTTGCTCCATCTTCACACTCAATTCAACTTATAACAAAAGCAGGTTGTATACCTAACAACTTGTCATCATTGACGTCTACCTACGTTGCAAACTAGAAACACCTATTTGTAATGGTCATAGGCGTACAAGAAACATCTAGGTATATGTTCTTCAATGATCAGGGAAGGTGATTGGGTCTCTAAAATCAGGTGTGGCAATTTAGCATTCCTCTAGTACAGGTCACTACGAACATCATCAAATACCCAACGTCCCATTGGTTATACAAACTACAGGGCTCTTTATTACGTGTCTCTCTATAATTGGTTGGCACCCTTGTACCCCTCTGTAATATTCAACCTGCGCAAGCAGCAGGTAGACTGGCACACAGAGGATGGTGGGCTGGTCATAATCATAGCTTCCTACAACTAGCCCTGGCATCCATCATCACACTTGCAACCTGCTAGTCAATTAAAGCGTTGAACTCGGCCTTGGAAATGACCTCTGTGCTGGACAATATGAGGGAGTATAGCATACTCTGTCTTCTTGGTTTTGATACAGTTCATCATATTGTCTCTATTTTCACCTGACCACATGACTGTAGACTATGTGTTTAGTCGTAATGCATTTAAAATACTACTATTCGATGAACCTCTGACATCTTCCATGTTCTTGCATTTCTTTGATCCACCTCCATGGTTCACTTTTTCGATTTCTAGCTGCGACACACTGAAAAAGCCTTTCTGTTTTCAGAATCCAACTCTGCTAAAGTGCGTAGTGGAATCATCCATAGTCCTTACATTTACTGTATATATATATATATACGTTAGTGCATCGCCGCAATCTATTCACTACATAGTCAGCCTTAAAGAATACTTTGTCTACTTGCGTTACTGTGACTGTGCATTTGGAAAATGAGTTGATATCTTCTTCATTATTTCTATAGCATGAACATCTTCATTTCAATCCCGAAATCTTGCTCATCTTTAACATCTCCTTTTTTACTTCTTTAGAGTGCTTATGTTCACTCATCCCTGCATCTCTTCTGTGTGCATCAGTTCTGCTCTTCATGACACCATCTGTCTTCCCCTTTGCTCAGTTTTCCTACTTCTTCCGGAATTTCATTCAAATGGTCATCATATTGTCGAGTATGCATGTATGGCTTTCTCAATGGGAATCTTACTTTCAGGATTCTCTTTGGTGCAGGTATTCTCACTGGTGCTGCACATGTCTCACATTCTGGCTCCCAACATATAGGGAACATGGGGGAGGAGCTTTGGATGGGGGAACTTTGTTCCATCTCTACAAAACCATTACATTGGAGTGTGACCTTGCATCCGTAACCACCACAGATGGCCCTGACACCACTGACTGGGCTTGTGAAGACACTTTACCCCCTGCAGACTCATGGGCCCCAACTCCTCCAGCAACTTGTGCACTCAACTCCCCTGCATTGAGGACTGCACATTCGGTTCAGCATCTGAGCTACTGGAGTCCAAAGAGTCTGAATTGTATGCAGCAAGGCCCAGGATCGTCTGTAGCACCAGTGGATTCTAAAAGCCTGCCATGCCACACCCTCCACTGGTGGTCTGAACCACCACAGACTCTTCTTCCTCCTCTTCCTCCTTCTCCGCATCTGGTGCATCCTCACCTGCACATGGACAGAAAAAGACATGGGGAGTCATGTGCAACGTGTCTACATTAAGCATGTGTATCACATTGCTGCCATTCAACAAAATTCAGGGCATGTCACCATGAGAGAAAGAGCCTTCCCCCACGTATGCAGACTGGAAACAACATTCCCTGCTCATGGCCATGCTGCCAGTGGACATATTGCCAACATACATGGTAATTAGCAAGCACATTATGGCACATGGCACAGTGATTAGTTGACTAATACAAGTGAAATGGGCATGGTCATGTGGCTTAGTGACATTAAATTATATGACATGTCAACAGGCAGTCACAAATATTCACATCCAAGTCCACATCCATCACATGTCACATCAGTGTTGACCTGGCATGTACGTGTGGAATAAAGGAAACAGTCCCATTTGAAGTATGACTGTAAGAGTAACACCTAGCCATGGTCTGTGGAGAGAGTATGTAAATGGAGTTGGAGATAGGAACAAGGTGCAGTGACCCACAAAACGGACAGGGGCATGGACCCATGGAGTGTGGGCTGAGTGTGGGAGAGTAACAGGAATCAGTCCTCACAAAGATTTGACTCAGAAGACATTGCCATAGCAGCAGAGGGGATGTGCACAGACTAGACATATGGACACTCACTCATGGCATGCCACGAGGTGTGTTGGTTGTCATCATGGATGTTCTATGTAGCATGGAAGCACCTACGTACATGTGTGAATAAAGAATCTATACCCTGCAGTGCATGAAGTGTAAGTCGTTTTTCAGACACAAGCACATGTCTATCAGACCAGAGTCACTGACATTAAGGATGCAACTAACAAGAGGGCATGTTGTGGTATCATGTTGCAGATGTTGGGTAGGTTTGCTAGTGGGGGATGAATACTGTCACACAGCCACGTTCAACTCATGTGCAACACAGGGGTTGTGTCCACTCTTGAATACACTGGACAGGAGTCAGTACACCACGACATAGTTCACCCAGAACAGTTATTCTAATGCAGCCAAATGCGCAACACAATCATACAGCTTTGCTTTGCTTCACTACACGCACTCAGGATGCACAATTTCGGTCACTCACCGGACGTGCCCTCGTAATTTGGCTGGCCTCTCACGACTTGAACCTGCTCAGTTAGAATAAATTGGCTCATAGTCACTTCATGCTGGGTGAGCTTCTCCTCCTCTGGTGACCCCCCTCCAGTCGCCATAGCAGAGGCGAGGATGGCACCCAGCTTGGACTTTGTGCAACGGGTGATGTAATTCTAGTGCTTCACTACCTGAGCAGCAGAGCGCTTCTCAAACCCTAAGGCATTCATCTCATCCGTGACATGCTGACAATGCACCATACGATGAGCAGGTGGATGTGTGCTCCCTGGTTGCAGGCACATGTGTTAGGGAGAATTCTCATAAATGTGCCAATTCCTCCCACCTTAGAGCCCTCCAGCTCTTTTGCTAAACTTTGGGACTTTGAACTTTTCAAATCAATATATTTTCTGTGTTTCTTTCTGTTTGGTTATGGAGCCTAACCAACTCCATAGTAATCATCTTTTTCATTTGTGTCACACAGCACCCTTGGTGCAGTGACACAGGGAAGCCTTTCAGGCTTTCCCAGGGTTTTAATACCTTCTCTGGGATAAACTACTGTTTCCCAGAGTAAGAAAAGTGAAATTGACTTTACTAGTCTTTTAAATTCCTAGACCCAGCACACCCTATTTTACAATAGAGTGGTGAAGGGGTTACTTAGTATCCCCTGTGTCTAGATACTCATGTAGCAGTCAAATGCTACCCTTTCCTCTCAGAATGGCTGGTGGCAGTGGTTTTACAACAAACTACCATGATTTTTCGCGAGCGTCAGTAGCATTAAATCGCGGGAGCCATGTTTTTCAAGATGGCGTCTGATCCCCCGCTCCACAGCGTAAAAACAGGTCCTGGTCTTCTTTTTTCACCATTTCTTTGTGGAATAGGTTCTTCTAGCGTTTTGCTCTACGTGCCAAACCAGGTTTGGTTCCTTTGTTCATTCGCTTTTGGCAGGCTTCAGGAGTGAAGACTGCCTCTGGTGCCCAAGTGTCTGGAGTGGGCAGGAAGTGAGGGAGGTGGCCGAAACTCCCTGTGCTTAGTCTCCTAGGAGACCCAAATGCACTCTGTGGTGATTGGCTGGCTGACTGTCTGGCTAGAACAGCCACCCTGCTGGGTGAGTATCAGCTAGGCTAGTATGAATGGGAGATAACTGAATAAAAGGCGAGTCTCTTGGCTTGGAAAGCAGAGTCGACCACTGGAACGAAAGAACCGAAGACAAGCTCGAAGAGGACGACTGCTGCAACTCCTAGACCATTGGTTTGCCCGGCGAAGCCCTACTGCAGGTCTGAATCACCAAGTTCACCTTGACAGAGAAGCCCCTACAAGGACGACTTCTTCCTTTGAGTTAGTGGGACCAATCAACACAACAGTGAGCCACCTGGATACCAATTTCAGAGCTGTTTTTTTTTCCTCAGAGAGCTGCAGGAAACCATATGACCAGGGAGAAGGACACCAGTTGGTGTGCTTTACTCAGAGCCACCGGAATTGAAGAGTTGCCAAGTGCCAGCTTTTGGACCAGTCCCAGTGCAGTGCAGGAGTCCCACGACGTCCTCCCTCTTGTCCCCAAGACTGAGGCACAGGAACAGCGAGATCTCCAGGAACTGGCAGGAACAGAAGACACCAGCTGCATCTTTTTCTTCATTGAAATGTACTGTGGAAATAAGACTGAGTGTACTTACTTCTTGCAGTGAAAGTGCTTGAAACTTTTGCAACTCGCAGGCCTAAGCAACTTGTGACCCAACATATGATTATTCTATTTACAAACTACTTCTGAGAACTTTTGCAGAGACTTTACTGTTTCCTTGACAGAACCATTTTATCTTATCCAAGACTTTAGCCCATTGACTTTGATCTAGCCTATTGAATTGAATTGACTCTTCTGGTGAACACAAAGTATTTGCACTGCTAAGAATAATTGTAACCTGTTAGCCTCTGAAAATACAAAAGTATACACGCGTATGCGCGGAGGCAAATCCCCCACAAAATAAGAAGTTTGTACGGTCCCTGAAGTAAACGGATTGCGTGCACCCCTGAATTGGCAGTACTCCACTCGTCCATCTCCTACCCTTTGCATGTACGGTCAGAGTTGCTTCTACGCATAACTATGTATCCCCGATTTTGGTGTGATCAATGTCAGTGTGCAGCGCTTGTCACATAAGTTACGCGCTGAGGGCCTTTCCTCGGATTTCACGTGTCCATGCTCTTTTTTTCTGTGCAAAGTCCTGTCACTCTGTTTCTGACTGCCATCTGAATAATACACAGAAGACCATGATCCAGCATCTGCGTCTTTTTACCTGCCTCCTACTGCCCTTTGATTACTCCTACTTAGACATCTGCTGCTGCCTGTCCAGTGTGTGAGCTGCTGCCCACCTGCACTGCGTTTGGAGAGCCTGCTGTCCAGCCATTGCCTGGGCTCCTATCCTTGGCCATGCGACAACCTCAGCTGCTTCATCAGACTCCCACCATGCCATTCCACCACCACCTCGCCACAGCCCGGCTCCAGGGCCACCTTGCCCTCCCGCACCTGCTTCGGGGGTTGACATGTCTGCACCATAATCTTCAGACCAGAGCGGCAACCCCATGGCAGTTTACATCCTGGTGGAGAAGGTCCTTGGGAATTATGATGCCCTCTTCAACCCAGTGTTGTAAAGCGGCAAGGAAGTACGTCAGCAGATCTGGCATGGAATAATGGATGCCATCAATGTGGAGGGGGTGGCATCCCACACCTTAAAGACCATGCACAAGTGATGGGAGGACCTGGAATCCAGGACGCACATCAAGGTCCTGCGCTACATCCAGGACGGTGCCATCGCAGAGGTGCACTGTGCAAGCAAGTGCCGCATTTCATATATTAACATGTGGGTCCTAGAGAAGTTTTACCGTGCGCTGCACACCCAGGTCTGAAAGTTATGTGAACGTCTGGAGTTGACTGGTGAGTGTCCATTTGGTGCAATGCTCTATGGTGCATGTGCATGTTGGGGCATGTTGGCAGTGAGCCCCTAGGCTTGTAGCAAGTATGTCTCTGGGGAGGATGTCTGCGTGCATGCCCCAGACATTGCTCCCCATGTGTGCATTCTGACAATATGTATTTTTAATGAGATATCACTTGCATTGTGTGTTGTAGTGCTGCCTTTCAGACTGTGCACATGTTTTGTTACTTGTGTCTGAGATGTGCCAGTGTGACAAGTGTGACAGTTGACGTAGTGTTGCCCACATTATTTACAATCATGATGTTCATGTGTATGTGCCAAAGATGTGAATGTATGACTGGCCATCCCTCACACCTGGATGCAACAGGTGCATTTGGATGTGTGACGTAGTCATGTGGAGGGATTACAATTAATGGGACTCTGATGTGATTGTTCATCACACTGCTTGGGGCCTCTCAGTTGATGTGTGTGCATGACATGTGTATGAGCTTGTTGCTGTGGCATGCTGACATGTGCATGGGCAAATTCTGCAAATGTATGGAGCATTTTCAATGTATTGGTTTTGACAGTGGCAAGTAGCCTGATGTGAATGTCTGAAGCGATGGCCAGGCATGTATCGACATGGATGTGGATTGAATGTCCATGTGTGTGGGTGTGGATGCTGTTGGTTGTTCCCTTGACTAGTAATGTTCTTGTGAATGGTGGTATTGCCACACACTAATTGGTGCAGTAAACTGATGTTTCTGTTCTGTGTCTCCTTTCCACAGTTGCATCTGATGAAGAGGGTGGAACCGGTGCTGTGGAGCATGGCAGCAAGGATGCCTCCACCAGGCAGTGGCGCAAGGCCCAGCCATGCCCCCATGAAAGCACATCTTTGGGGAGGGATGTGGCTGTGGTCGGGCTAGTGACATTGGGCATGGCTCCTGGAGGTAAGTTCAAGAAGGTGAGGGTGGGAGTGGACTCCTCAGCAGCGGTAGGGACAGGTGATGCCACACAGGCACCATCCATGGTGGAAGATGGCCCAGAGTCATCCAGGTTAGTGGGGGGGGGTTGGCCATTGCCTCCCAGCCCATGGGGTCAGGTGGGGGTTTTGCGGCGGGCGTGCCTACTGCAGTCCTGTTCCAGGGGCATAAGGCTGTTCATGTCACCGTGGAGGTGTCTGTGAAAATCTAGTCCCTGGGCTATTGGATGCAGCTGCATGCACCTGCCGTGATGCCTCCACTCAGACCCACCACCCGGTGTCGGCTGATGTGTCCAACCAGACCGACACCACCTTACCATCTGGTGTTGCCAACTGGGACTATGTGCTACCCCTGCAGGCCGGGGTATGATATGATGTGATATGATATGCATTTATAATGCACCTATACACAGGTGTTTCAAGGCGTGACGAGGCAAGGGAGGGGAACAGAGGGAAGACAGACAACGATCCTACTAGGCTAGGTGTCATTCAGATTGTGCAAGCGCATGGGAAGAGGAGGGGGAGAAGTGCAGGATGGGAAGGGGGAGAGGACAGTGCAGCACATGGGATAAGAAATAATAAAAATAGGTTAAGTACGGCCAGCAGGTGGCAAGTGCAAGGGTAAGTGCAGACAACAGGTGTCAAGTGCTGATAGTGGGACTGTTGGGATACAGAAACAGTCCCCAAGTGCGGGGTTGCCAGGAGGGCAGTGCAGGAGTGCAACTGCCAGGGCGGAGACTGGGCCCGAGATCAGAGGGCCGCTAGGCAACCAGTACAAAGTCAGTGTCAGCCAGGAAGTCATCAAGGGAGAGGAGGAGAAAAAGCAGAAGCAACGAGAAAAGGATTTGAGGTGCTTCCAGAACCGAAGATGATTCTCCTCAAGTTTCAGGGAGGCAGGGAGGCTGTTCCAGAGGGAGGCCCCAGCCGAATAAAGAGATCTACCAACAACTCATTGCTTGGAGAAGCGACTCATCCTGAGGGAGTTTGTGGCAGATGAGCGAAGAGCTCGAGATGGAAGGTATTTAGGAAGAGAGACTTGAAGGTATTGAGGCCCCAGACCCCAGAAGGCCTTGTGGACGATGCAGAGGGTTTTGAACTTAATTCTCGCAGCCACAGGGTGCCAGTGTAGAGATTTCAGACCTGGGGAGATACGATCCCTGGGCTTGTGGACAAGGACAAATCTTACAGTCCTGTTCTGGATAAGTTGCAGAGGGTGGGGAGTAGAAGCAGGTAGATTTAGAAAGAGGCTATTGCAGTAGTCCAGCTTAGAGAGAACCAGAGCTCTTTAGACAGTGAGCTTCTGGGGGAAGGAGAGGAAAGGAAGAATACCTCTGAGGAGTGCAGTTGGTAGTGTGACTTCTTAGAGACATCAGAGATGTGAGTAGAGAAGGAGAGTGTACAGTCAAAGATGACCCTGAGGTTTTTTGCCACACAGGTGGGAGCAGGAAGAGGGGCAAGAGAGGCCGGCCAGAGGGCTACAGGAAAGGAGGCAGCGGGAGTGCCAATGAGGAGAATCCCAGTCTTACTGGCATTAAGGCAAAGGTCATTGGTGGCACACCACTCCTGGATAGTAGACAGACAGTCAGAGATGAGCGAAGTAGAGGAGGAGGCCAAGGGTAGCCTGAAAATGAGCTGGGTGTCATCCGCATAACACTGAAAGTTGAGGCAGAGAGCAGCGATGTGGTGGGCCAGGAGTGCCAGGTGTTGGTTGAACAGCCAGGGAGAGAGGTTATACCCCTGGGGGACAACAGGTAGAGAAAAAGATAGCAGAGAGGAAAGACCCAAGTTGGACCTGAGAGGGTTGGTCGCAGAGGAAAGAAGTCAGCCACACCAGAGCCTGAACGGTGATACCCAGGTTATCAAGGAGACGGTTGAGCAGGATGACATGGTTGACAGTGTCAAAGGCAGAAGAGATATCAAGCAGGATGAGGACACAAGGGGTGTTAGAGTCAAGATTGGAAAGCAGGTCTTCATGGATGTTCAGGAGAGCAGTTTCCATGCTTCTGGCAGCTCTGAAGCCAGACTAATGGTCATGGAGACAACCAACAAATTCAGTATGGAGATTAAGCTGGGAGATGGGCAGTTTCTCCAGGAGCTTGCCCAGGAAGGTATCGATGGAGATTGGGTGATAGTTGGCCGGGCAAGGGGGGTCGGAAGTGGGTTTCTTAAGAAGAGGGTGCACAAGGGAGTGATTCAGTGGGGATGGGAAGACTCCAGTGGCGAAGGAGTGATTACAGAAGTCAGCCAGGGGAGGAGCCAGGGAGTCGATATGGTCCTTGATAGTTTTAGTGGAACAGGGGTGAACCTGTTTTGATAAGACTTTCATATATCGCACTTGTCTAGAAACCTTGTCTGTGGAGAACAGGGGAAAGGCAGAGAAGGAGGGAGGTGAGGGAGAGGAAGAGCAGGAACCCTCACTGCTGTATCGCGGCTTGGAGTAACGGCCAACATCCACTCGACATGCATGATGGCACCCGCATCACCCCCGCATCATTGCCGCCCATCGGGGTAAGAAGCAGCACATAAGGACCACCAGAACTATTGGGGTGCCTTTACTTAGCCCTATTTCGCCTTGCATCCCCCTCTGCATTGCTCAAATCTCGCCCGCTACACGAGGAGAGCCTTTAAAATGGTGGCTGCAACGTTGTCTACATGTTGCCTGGTAACAAAGTCAGCCCTGATTGGCTGAGCCTCCATCTTCTCCTGCAACGCAAAACCGGAAGGCGATAGCCGGCCTTTCCCAACTAAGGCCGCCCACATAAGGCCATCCTCTGCCTTAGCCTGCCTTAGCCGGAAAGAGCCGGACAGAATACCTGATACTACAGCCACAAATACTTTGGTAAGAAAGCCCACCTAACGCCCTACTGTGATGACTTGTGCTGAATAATTTCACCTCGCTAGGCAGCAGCCTATTAACACCAGCCTACTGATCACCCCCCACCGGTCTACAATCTCTGAGCCCAGCCTGTATGGTTGCGTACTGACACCATATATATGGTATCTACCAATATGTTATGTTTGTACTGATGCCGATATGCTGCTTTGCTGCTACTATGATGTATCCCTAGGCCTATATGGCACCATCCCGGACTATCAAATCTTACCTACACTCTAACTAATCCCCTATTGCGGATGTAACTGTGTTTTATTGCACCTAGCCCTAGGTCAGCCCCCGCTAGACTATTGCATTTAGCCTACGCCAACTTACTAATTGTTGCTGATGTATCTATGCTTGTTGCACCTAGCCTCAGGTGAGCCCCCGCTAGACTATTGCATTTAGCCTACGCCAACTTACTAATCGTTGCTGATGTATCTATGCTTGTTGCACCTAGCCTCAGGTGAGCCCCCTGGATGATTGCATTTAGCCCACGCCAACTTACTAATTGTTGCTGATGTATCTATGCCTGTTGCACCTAGCCCTAGTTGAGCCCCCGCTAGTCTATTGCATTTAGCCTATGCTAACTCCCTGATTGCTGCTGAAGTATCCATGCTTGTTGCTCCTAGCCCTAGGTGAGCCCTTGCTAGACTATTGAATTTAGCCCATGCTAACCTCCCAATTGCTGATTTACCTGTGTCCCGATATACATAGCCATAGATGGCCTTAGGGTGATTTACTGTACCTACACTGAGCCCAATAATTACTGCCACATCCGTAGGTGACCTACCTTGCTCAGCACATAGACATATGCTGCTACATTGCTTTATCTTACATACATCACTCTGCCACTATCACCTTAGCCTGATTCGTTATGTTGCTGCACCTATATACTATTTGCTACTTCACTGCATTCTGGGCCACAGCTACCCTCCTGACTGCACCAGTGCTAAGTGTCTCATCTCTGCCTTACACAACACACAAGACTAACAGGGATCATACCCCTATCATGCCGCTAAATTTGACCTCTGCCACTGAGCACTTAGTCTATCACTCCACCGCACCTACTGCACCTTTTACACCGAGACTCTGTTCTACCCAAAAGTCCAACCCACTGCATGACTCTAATCCCTACCTCAACTCTCCTGCCTTATGGCTTCAACACTTTGCCACTAAACCTACACCTAATCAAGCATGCCCGCTACACCTGAGAAATATTAGATAAAGATCCAGATTCATGCACGTACCTAAACGTCAACCCATCAACCACACTAACCACTCTAACACCAGCCAAAGCCATCCTTCTCAGATACCACCTGACTGCCTTATGACAAAGTCCCAAAATAAGGTGAGGGATGCTCTTATCAATGCTATATCCCTCACCGCCCATGCCCTTGGTATCGCTGATCTCATTACCACACAAAACCTCGACTTTATTGCCATCACGGAAACATGGCGTCATGCAGCCTCAGGCCTTTACTGGCACTTGCCATTCCCAATGGTTATTCCATCATCAGAAATTACTGTAACTCCAACCTCTGCAGAGGAGGTGGAGTCGCATTCATCCACAAAGATGACATCAGCATAAGACAGATCCCCAACATACAACTCAGTTCTGCTGAGTCCATTTCAGTCAAGCTCTCTCTCTCTCCCACAACAGCACAGCTACATTGCACCTCATTTATAGACCACCAGGTCCACTTGCTACCTTCGCTAATGACATCTCTACCACCTTGGCAGACAATACCAAACCCAACTCCCAAGTTCTACTCCTGGGTGACCTTAATCTCGGATTATTAGATCCTAATGATTCACATGCTAGCGAGATCTCCAGTAATATCTCAAATCTAGGATTCTCTCATCGCATACTCAAACCTACCCATTCCAAAGGGAGGACACTCGATTGGATTGCCGACTTAAACTGTAGTACGCATATCATCTCTAACGACCCCTGTGCTTGGTCAGACCATCACATAATCATTTTTGATATACCAGCCTCAGATTCCCATATCAAACGTACCATTGCGCCATCCATCCTTACAAGAAACAAAAAAGATATCACCAAGGCCAAACTACTCCCCTTGATCATGCCCATTCTCAATAATCCTGCTCTCTCACCTGACGACCCTACGGTTATGGTGGACATCTTCAATCAAACCTTGCTCAAAGCTATTAACACCATAGCACCCCTCAAAACTAGGAAACCCAAACAGCGTGCACATCTTAACTCTTGGTTCACGCCTTACCTTAGAACACTTCGCAAAGTAAAGCGGAGTGCCGAAGCACTTTGGAAAAGTCTACCCTGCGAGACTAACAAAGACAGCCTCATTCTAGCAATCCTTAATTACAAGGAAGCAATCCTACAAGCCAAAAAAGAGACTTACAACCATCGTATTTCACAGGCTGAATCTAACACGAAGGAATTATTCAAAATTCTTAAAGAATTAGAAAACCCATCCTCCACCCCAGATAACTGCATTAAGGACAGCACTTGGTGTGAAAACATTCAAAAAGCTCTCCTTAATAAAATTGCCACATTACAGGCTAAAATTAATATTAAACAAAACTGCCTACAAACACCTTCCCATAGCAATCCGCTGACCACTAAACCCAGAAACCCTCTATTCACGCACACTCCGTTCAGTTTTACCCCCCTGACCATTAATGAGGTGGAAAGTATCATTAGGAAATTGAAACCTTCCAATTGTCAAGGTGACTCCTGTCCTGCTCCTATCATCATGGAATCTGCTCATGAACTGGCTCCCTTCATCACTGAACTTATCAACTCCTCATTCCTTTCGGGCATTGTTCCCGACAACCTTAAGGACGCCTGGGTCATCCCACTGCTAAAAAAAACAACGTTGGACCCTAGTATCCCCACCAATTACAGGCCGATCACCACGGTCCCCTTCTTATTGAAAATTTTGTACAGATTCAAAAATACCTTGACACAACAACTTGCTTGGCTCAAGACAATCTGGTTTCTGCTCCAAACATGGGACAGAAACAGCACTACTAGATTTGAAAACCCAAATTGAGGACCTAAAAGATAACGGCAAATTAGCCTTACTATTACTCTTAGACCTATCGGCAGCATTTGATCTTGTCAACCATGAAATCCTCTGTTGCCACTTGAAATCTGCTGTCCAATTCTCCGCTAAAGCTACCAAATGGATCAGCTCCTTCCTGGACAACAGGCAGATGAGGGTATTCTCAGCCACCGCTGGTGCATAACCCATCCCAGTGCCATGCGGGGTACCTCAGGGATCATGTACCTCACCAACGTTATATAATGTCTTCACTAAACCACTGTTTGACGTTCTTGATTATCTGGGTGTCCCTTGACACCAATTATGCTGACGACACCCACATACTCATCCCAATCACAGGAGACTACCTAGTGGATACAAAAGCCGTGAATGACATCTATCAAGTTATCTAAGCTTGGATGGCCCAGCACGAGCTCTGTCTTAATGACGATAAAACAGAGCTCCTCATCCTGGGATCCCAACAACAACTGAACAGACTTGACCCTGCCTTCAAGACTTTCATCATCGATGGTAACACTATTAAAGTCTTGTCTGACACCAAAACATTGGGAATTTACCTCGACTCCACCCTATCACTCAATAGACAAACCAGTTCAGTTGTCTCGGCATCCGCCTATACATGTAAACTTATTACAGCATGTCGCCCCTTCCTCACCACACAGAACTGTACTATCCTAGCCAGGACATTGGTCATGTCCAAACTAACTATAGTAATGCCCTATATCTTGGGACTTGCCAACATAACCTGAACAAGCCACAGGTTACGCAAAATAATGCAGTTAGAGCTGCCCTCAACAACTCCAGATCCTCTCTCATCTCCGAGACCAGGAGAAGCTTACACTGGCTTTCAGTGACACAAAGAATTGCGCTGAAATCTCTTACGCTTACACACAAATGTCGGAACAACCAGGCCCCCACCTATCTCTCCTCTCGCTTTTCACACTACACACCTACCCGTCTACTCAGATCAGCTCAAGCACACTGTCTGACCATTCCCAGATGCAAACTGCAGAAAGCCGGGGGAACCAGCTTCCCTGTCCTTGCGTCCAAACTTTGGAATTCGATTCCTTTACCTATTACATCTGAACACTCTCCTTCCATATTCAAACAAAGCACCAAATTATGGTTAGCTACCAATGTTGTCTAAATGACCAAACGTATCTCCGGACCTCCCCTGGCTCAGAAATTACCTCTGCATGTATACTCCTCTTGCTACTTGTAGATATTGTGCTTTGCACTTTGTAAAATTTTACATTTATTCTTTGACTATAGATATTATTGCACCATACATTGTTTACGATGCATAACCTACTGTATACACTGTGCTAACCTGCCATCTTAAAATGTAACCTGTACTGTATTATACACCTGTGTCAAGATATGCACCCGGTTGCCCCTGGGCCTGGCTGTGCTATATAAATAAATAAAATACAAATACAAATACAAGAGCAGGGAGTGGGGGGAGGGAGAGGATAAGGGGAGAGAGCGGATAGGGGAAGAGAGAGGATAGAATGTCTTGAGTTTTAGAGATGAAGTGAGACAGGGGCATGGATATCAAGAGTATCAGAAATAGAAGAGTGGAGAGTGGAGAGGGTTGTGTCAGGATGAGAGTCAGCCAGGTTGAAGGGGGGTTGAGAAGGGTGGGGAGGCATACAGTCATCATCCGTGATGATGTGCAGGCTAGATGTAGTCTACTTGCACATCATCACAGTGAGGTATGCAACCTCATCACCTGGCTTGCAACATGCCTGTTCTGTGTTGTGCTCCATGGGCTGTTCACTGATGCAACGCCCTCCTCATCTTCCTCCATCTTCCTCCTCTGTGCTCTAGTCATCCTCTGGGGTCCCTTCTGGCCAGATACCTCTAGGGCCCCCTCTGCATCAGTCCCACCCACACTGCCCTGTATGGTGGGGCGAACATCACTGCCCGAGTTGTGAGTCAAGGCCAATCAGCTGAGGTTGTCAAATGGAACTATGGAAAAAGAAAATACTATCTGAAAGTGCCAGGAAATACGAAGAAGGTAAAGTAATAGAGAGCATATTAAAAAGGGAAAGGGAAAAATGGCAAAGGAAGGAGGAGGAAGGAAGAATATTAGCAAAGGTAAGTAGTGAGGTGATGGAACAATTGAAGAGGAAGAGAGCGGAAATAGGTGGTGAAATAATGCGAAAAAGGATGAAGAGAGTGGAGATAGGAAGGTGGAGCACGGGGTAAGAACATACACATGCCAGGACCCGGAGGCGGCCACAACATCAACTAAAGGGGGAGAAGAGCACCGGGAAGCGGACTTAATAGATTTAAGGACGGTGACAGTGGGTGGAAAAAGGACAGAGTGGGGTTTGTCTTTTATTGATGGATTTTGTAGTGAGGAAGAAGAATGTTTGGGGAAAAGTGGGATAGATGAAAGGAGGGAGAGTTTAGACAAAATGTACATAACACACACTAATCACGAGTCACCATGGTCGTGCGGGAAAAGGGACAAAGATAAGGAAGGTGCAGAGCAGGTAAGTGAAGTAGTAAGGGGAATGCCACAAACAATAACACCAACACCAAGCCCACAATGCCCACTAACACCAACCCCTTCGCACACACCATATGTCGGCAAACTCAGAGACGTCCCGGGACATAGGTCAGAAGAGAGGGCAAACATGCCCGCGGTGAAGCAAGAGGGAAATAGACGAGGGAGGAAGGATAGTGGAGAAGATAGGACAACCCACTGTAACATTGATATGATAACAGAATTACCTGACACAGAGGAAGAGGACAATACACTGACATTACCCCACGGGCACTGGGGGAAATGAGGGGTTACAATTTAATGTCACTGTTGGAAAGGGGAGGGGCCAGACCACAATATGTCCCCTGGGAACATGCCGACAAAGAGAACATAAAATGTAGACACCCATCACTAAGTGGAGGAGCTGGGAAGTGGATATATGAGATGGAGAAGCACACTGCAGGGCAAAAACTAGCGGTGGGGAACGTGAAGGGACTCTTAATATCAATATTGGGGGAAGCTGCAGATGACATTTGGAAGAGGGCAGGCTTCCCAGGGGTTACAATAACAGACACAACACATGATGGAGCACCATTTGCCAACTGCAGACATGCCCTGTGGCAGGCATTGCGGGTTCAGTACCCAGACACGTCAGACATAGGAGCAATTACATCACGCAAGATGCGTGAGAATGAAGATCCTGTTGATTACATCCAGGAGATTCAGGAGAAGTGGCGTCTGGAAACTCAGGAGCAGTGTGATAAAACACCAGCAATTTTTTTACCACATACTTGTGCAAGGGCTCCCAGAACCAGTACAAAGGCAGCTGAAGAAAATAGTGGGGATGGAAGCTAAGGCATGGCTGGAAATACAACTAATAATACACCACTGCAGGATATTTCAAGAAGAGATGAAACAAAAGGAAGACGATAGAAAGGCAGAGGAAGCAAGATTAGTGCAGAAAAAGCTATCTAAATACACAATGGAAGGAGCACTCATAACAATGCCCGTGATCGCAGCACCAACCCCCACACAAGTAGTAGTTGCACAGGACTCAACACAACCACAATAGCACAATTACAGCAGCCAACCCAAATTATAACAAAGCAGATGCCTCCACCCCCACCATACACGGTCCCCGCAGGAGGAGGATACATGTCAATAGGAAATAGATACTATAACAACTACAGGAGGAGGGATGGCATGATGAGAGGGAGAGGATATGGCCAACCTGTACAGCAACAAGGGGGAGGGTTCCAAGGTTACTACCATACCGGACAGGAAGGGTACCAAGACAGCACGGGGAGTTTTCCATGGCAGGCTAGAGAACCACCAATATGTGCGGTGGTGGGACACATGTCACGCACATGTAGGATGAGGCCCACCCAACCAGCCTGGTGAGAGCAAGGACTTATGGGAGAACAACAGATTTGCCAACAACAAGGAATACAACAATGCCTATCACAACATCAAACACCACTGCAGCAAACACCACCACAGCAACAGACGATTGCAACACAACACCATCAAGTGCAACCGGTCCAACAACTCACACAAGTACAGGACAATGCAGTATAAACATCCAATGAACAACTAAAACATACACAGCTGGGGAAGGTGACGATATTGGGCCACAACCCTTACACAGGAAGCGGTCAGTCACTATATCCACAATAGGACAGCCCACAGATGTCTTTGATTTGTCCCATCCTATTGGTAACACCTACTAGTGCGGAGGAACCATGCATACAGGTAGCGATAGGTGACACAAATGTTTCCTTCCTGGTTGACACAGGGGCCACTAGTACTGCATAAGGGAGGGTGATTTTAAACTGTCAGGCGAAGCCATGCACACTCAAGGATTCTCTGGGGCTCGAGGGTTGGTTCCCTAAACTGATAACATCTCCTTATCTATAGGAGATCACGACATGTCTCTTACAGTTCTGTACTCGAAGCAGTCACCAGTAAACATACTTGGAAGGGATATAATGAGCAGACTGAATATGGCCATCTCCTTCACGGAGAAGGGCATAATTTGCTCCACACCAGGCATCAACATGCTCACAGCATGACAAATACTGCAGGTTTAATGCAGCCAAACAGTGGCCCGGGATGAGCCAATTGACAGGGACCTCTTCCAATATGGGACAGACATGGCAATAGCATGTTTGCCTGAAATTGAGGGCAACATTTGGAGAAGGACAGCTGCTCAGACCTGAAACATCAGCAAATGAAAAAGAACGGAAAATGATTTCAGTAAGCGCCGAGGAGTGCACTGCGGCCCAGCTGATGCACGCGGGTAAGCGCCGCCCCTCTGCGCTACTTCCCGACAATTTGCCCGAGCCCTGATTCTCTTTCGCCAACAACCTTGCTATACCTGATGTTGGGATTCCCGTCTAGGAATCCGTGCCCTGTGCAGCCTTGCACCCGCCTGGCACTTGAAGGAGTTTGGTTTGCCCCCAGCGCCAGTTCCAAGGTACATGCGGTAACCTTCTCCAAGATGGCTGCCTTATCCACGGCCTAAACCATCTGTGCCTTACCAGGCACCCAGCAGCAGCACCAGCCGTGCTGATTGGCCATTGAGGCTACTACCTCATCCATTGGCCGCCGGCAGGCGAAGCCGGCCCTCGTCCACCAAGGCCCGAGAGAACAAGGCCGGTGCCTGTTCCCAGCCTGTTTACTGCGACTCTGCCATCTGCCAGAACCCCTGGACCTCCAACACCCACCCTCTAAGGTAACACCCTGGGTCTATAACTTTACTGCAGCGTAGTGGCCTGATTTGATCAACTTCCCCCACAAACTGGACTGATCTGCTGCAACCAACGACCTCTTTAGCACATCACCACTTTGTAACACTTTTGCCCAGCCTACTACGCCTGCTCAATACCCTGGTACTCCATGGGCTTCCCACCCACTTGTGGCACCCCGCTTTCCCTCAGGTGATACCAGCGCATTGTACTCAACTACGACACTAAAACTAGCCTACAAGTCACACGCGTGTGCGTTACCTAAACTTTCCCTCATCACGCCCGACTGCATTATAAAATCGCTGATTCATATCCCAAACGCAGTATGTTGAATCTAGATGTTACTATAATTGCTCTGTACCCTACTGCCCTCTGACCGTCTGACTTGCAGACCTACTGCCCGTAGAATTGCTGATATGTTGCCCAAACAGTGTATTTTTGTACCTAGATGCTATCATAATTGCTATGTGCCTAACTGTCTCGTGAGTTGATGACTTGCAGCCCAATTGCCTGTAGAATTGCTGACCCACCACCCAACTGCAATACCTCTATTCTAGATGCCACCACAATTGTACTGTGCCCAACCAGGCATGCATCTTAGCCATGATTAGGACTCTCAATCCTAGGTGCCATGTCGTAGTATGTATGCATTTTTAGCTATGATTAGTACTCTCATTCCTAGGTGCCATGTTATAGTATGTATGCATTTTTAGCCATTATTAGGACTCTCATTCCTAGGTGCCATGTTGTAGTATGTATGCATTTTTAGCTATGATTAGGACTCTCAATCCTAGGTGCCATGTTGTAGTATGTATGCATTGTTAGCCTTGATTAGGACTCCTAAATGTAGGCGCCCTGTCGCAGCTTGTATGCATGGTAGCCACGATTAGGACTCGCTAAGCCAGATGCCCCGCGGTAGCATGTCTGCCCTATAAACACTAACAGGATTAGCCAATCTAGCAGCCTCCGCGATAGTACATCTGCACTCCAGTCCCTACCGGGCCTGCCCAATCCAGGCGCTACCCTGCCACTTAGACACTTTCACAACATGCGCGCTACCAAGACCTGCTCCTCTCACACACTCGGGTCCCTAGCCCGGACTCTTCTAACTATCACCATAACAATGGCCCTCACCAACTCTATACCTTGCATCTTGCAAGATAGAAACCTGCGACTTAGAGCCAGGTTGCCACGACTCTTTGACATCAAAAATAAAAGAACCAGCCCACCAGTACCTACACGTTACCACTTACCCTAACTTCCTCGACTCAGTGACTATAAATCGCACTGAACCTCATGATGACCCATACTACAAACAAAGGAGACCCAACCACCCTAATCCCAGATCTGCTAGAGACACCACTACAACTCCTACATTATTAGGAGCCCTTATCAATGCTAGGTCCCTTATAGCACACAACACTGAAATAGCTGATATACTGGCTATGGACAACTTAGATATCCTTGCTGTTTCTGAAACCTGGCTTCATGATGCAGCCGGCCCTGCCCTCATGACTGCCATACCGGACAATTATAACATTCTAAGAGTCGACCCACCTAACACTAGAGGAGGTGGTCTGGCCATCATAACCAAAACGCAGCTAGCTACTAGACTCACCCCACACCCTGTAATCACATTGTGCGAACTGCTATCAGCTAAAATACTGATCTCAAACAATAGCACACTAACGATACTTTTAGTGTACAGACCACCAGGCCCACTAAGCAACTTTGAGGAAGACCTGTCCAGCGTCCTCACCAACAGCATTAAAGACTCCACCCAGCTCCTTTTACTAGGTGACTTTAACTTGGGCTTTAATGACGCTGAAGACAAACAAGCCCAATTGATCCAATCCATTCTAGTCAATCATAACATTACCCAAAATGTCCTAGCTCCTACCCACATAAAAGGACGCACATTAGACTGGATAGCCAACCATAACTGCGACATCACTATCTTCAGTATACTACCTCAAATATGAACAGACCACTATCTTATATGCTTCACAGCCAGCATTGAGCCTCCCAAACCTAACAAGAATAAAATAGCACCCCCCATGCCAACGAGAAGCAAAAAAGAAATCACAGCTGATAAACTACTCCCACTTCTCCTACCAGCTCTCACAGATAGCTCCAATGAATCTAACCCTAGTGAGCTAGTTGAGTCATTCAATAACTCCATGGCCAAGACTTCATTGCCCCTATCAAACTCCATAAAAGTAAACGTGAAACTCATCTTAACTCCTGGTTCACCCCTCATCTCAAAGAAATGCGCAACCTAAAACGCAAACTCCAAGCCATCTGGAGACATACTCCTTCTGCTGATAACAAAACCACGCTTGCCAACTTTTCCAATAAATACAAGAAGGAAATAATTCAAACCAAAAAAGACTCATTCAATGATAGAATCAGTAAAGCCAATTCGAACTCCAAAGAGCTCTTCACCATTCTCCGTGAATTGGAAAACCCAATTGCCCCTACAGACAATGTCCCCAAGGACAAATCCTGGTGCACCAGCATCCAAAATGCCCTAGCAAATAAAATCACAACCATTCAATCTAAAATTGCTAAGAAAAAAGCCTCCTTGAGCCCTAGCGGAACTCACACCACCACCCTAAAAGAGATACCCAGCACATCCACCCAAAGCAACTTCAAACCCTTCAGGTTTACTAATATCTCCATACGGGAAACAGAAAAGGTCATTCTATCCCTTAAACCATCAAACTGCCAAGGCGACAGCTGCCCTGCGCAAATCATCAAGGATGCAGCCAGAGATTTAGCACCCTTCATCTCAAAACTCATCAATGCTTCCTTCAACACAAGTACTGTACCTACAAACCTCAAAGAATCTTGGGTACTGCCCCTACTCAAAAAGCAGACACTCGACCCAGCAATCCCCATGAACTACAGACCCATTACTACGGTCCCATTTCTCCTTAAAATCATCGACAGAGTAGCCTACCTCCAAATCCAAAACTATTTGGAGTCACACCAACTATTAGGCTCACAGCAATCTGGCTTCAGACCACTGCACGGTACTGAAACGGCCCTTATCGACCTCAAGACACAAATCGACGAGTTGAAGGATAAATGTAGTACAGCTATGCTCCTCCTCCTTGACCTATCAGCGGCCTTTGACCTGGTGGATCCTGCAGTATTATGCAATCACTTAGCGTCTGCCGCCCATTTCTCAAGTGAAGCTATAGCATGGGTACAATCCTTCCTAGCTAACCGTACGATGAGAGTGTTCTCCCCCGTAGCGGCAGCGGACCCAATCCAGATCACTTGTGGTGTCCCACAAGGCTCATGTGTCTCCCTGACAATGTATAATATCTTTACTAAGCCTCCCTTCGACAAACTTGACAGGTTAGGGGTAACCTATATTAATTATGCGGACGATACGCAGATTCTCATACCACTTTCAGGCAACTTTGTCGAAGACACAGCCCTAGTAAACAAAATTTACCTCCTCATTCAGGCGTGGATGGCCTCCCACGGCCTCTGTCTAAATGACAATAAAACTGAGATACTGATCTGGGGTTCCGACTCCAACCAACTATCGCTATTTCAACATAGATGGTAACACAATCAAGGTGGCTACCGAGGTTAAAACTCTAGGCTTTTACCTCGATTCCACAACACCCTGGCATCCTCCACACCGTACACCGGTAAATTAATCAGGACCTGTAGACCCTACCTCTCTAAAACTAACTGCATCATGCTAGCCAACGCATTAGTAATGTCCAAATTGGACTATTGCAATGCCCTCTATGCAGGAGCCAATAAAACCATTATAAATAAAATGCAAATCCTTCAAAATAACGCTCTTAGAGCAGCCCTTGACATACCCCGCAGAGCACATATCTCCAACATCAGGAAAGACCACCATTGGCTTAAAATCAGTGACAGAGTCCTGCTCAAGACACTATCGCTCACCCACAAAGGGCTCAACAACACAGCCCCCCCTACATCTCGGCCAGACTGACCAGAAAATCATCTAGCCACCACACCAGGGCCACTAACCACTTCTTGCTCGAAAATCCCAGATTTAGACGCTCCAAAGCGGGCGGTGCAAGCTTCCCTGTCAGAGCTACCCAGGCCTGGAACGCATTGCCCATTACGCTCAGAGCTAACTTACCCTATTCTAACTTCAGAAGTAAGGTAAAAAACTGGCTCTGGTCCAACGACAAATAATTTTCATGGTACCTAACGGCCATGATACTTCTGCAACCCAGTCTAAGACGATCCTGCTCTCACCCTTTGTACCTTTGTACACATTCTCAATACTGTAACATGTTAGTTTCTCATTCCAACCTCCTGTATTGACATGTATGTATTGTTTTGCTATGTCTTTTATACTCTGAACGCAACCTAAGCTTAAGTAACCTTGTACCTGCTGCGCCCGGCTACCCCTGGGTTTTGTGCGCATTATCAAATAATAAACATAAACATTATGGCAACTGCAGATTACATCGCAGTACATGCCCAGGACAGGGAGGGGAGGGCCTGGAGAGCTGTAATAGCACTGGCAGAGGGGTGCAGGCTTACACAGGTATCTGATGAGGAGCTCTTCTCAGATGATAATGGAGAGGGAGAGATGGTGTTTGGGATGAGCATTAACATTTGGCTGAAGGTAACATACAAGCAAGTGGCACTAAAAATGGCAATGGCACTAGAGGCACCTGCCCCTACACCTGTACCATTTTATGAGGAAGACATGGCAGCAGTACCAGCATCTTTGGAGGAGTGAAAATAAAATTGAAAAAAGGAGCCATACTACAGAGGGTGAAACAATACCCGCTATCAAAAGAGGCGGATGAGGGCATATATAAAAACAATAACGGCCCTGATAAAAAATGGTATACTAGTTCCATCAGAATCACCTTGCAGCACTGCTGTGTACCCTGTACGCAAAGCAAAAGGAAGATCTTGGTGTTTCATCCAGGACCTTAGGCCCTTAAATTACATTGTAGAGACAGAGTACCCCATAGCAGCTAACCCAGCCACCATACTATGTGGAATACCAACAGAAGCATCACGGTTCACCATGATTGACCTCAAAAACACATTATTTTCGATACCTCTGCACCCTGACTCACAAGATCTAACTAGCTTCACATACCTCAACACAAAATGGAAGCACACAAGGTTGCCCCCAGGGTACTGTGACTCCCCATCCATCTTTAACAGTGTGATACAAATGGATTTGGGAAACATTAAGATGGAGAGTACGCTGCTGCAGTATGTCGATGACATAATCATTTGCAGCACCACCAAAGAAAGGTGTAGGAAGGACTCAGTGAAAATGCTCACAGTGTTGGCTGAGAAGGGGTACAAAGTGGATAAGGAGAAACTGCAGTACTGTCAGGAACATGTGCTCTACATTGGTCAGCTCATTTCACAGCATGGAAGGAACATTGCACCACAAAGGGCACAGGCCATAACAAACACACCACACCCACAAACAGTGAGAGAACTACAGCAATTTCTGGGCCTATGCAACTACTGCAGGGCGTGGGATTTTGACTACAGCTCATACATAGGACCCCTACTTGAGGCCCTCAGAGAAGCAGAGAAGGGGGACAGAAAGTTGGGGTGGACAAGGGAAATGAAAGGGGCATTTGAAGAATTAAAACATGCCATCTCAACAGCACCAGTACTGGCCACTCCAAACTATGAACTGTTTTTTATCTTTACACATTATGACTCAGCAGTAATGAAGCCAGTACTGACTCAGAAAATGAGCATGGGAGACAAACCAATAGCTTTTTACAGCGGGCACTTGGACAATGTAATGTTGGGTCACTTCCCTTGTGAATAGAGCCTCGCCGCCGCAGCATTCGCGGTGGAGAAGTCATCATCAATAACAATGAGGTGCTCTACCACACTATTCGTGGAACATGCACTCTTTGCCATTTTGAACAAGCCCAAATCCACATTGACCACACAGAGGGCGTCAGGATATCAGATAATACTTTCCAGACCAGGATTGAAAATTGTAACATGCAGCAATGTAAACCTAGCGAAGTTCATAGCAGATGTGGTCGAAGATGGTGACTACGCTCATGATTGCACACAGACCATTGAACTGTACTCCAGCACAAGAAAGGTTGAGGAAAATGCCCTAGAGGGGGGAGAGATAATGTACATTGATGGGTCCTCAACAATTGACCAGAGTGATGGGGTAAGAAGGACAGGAGCAGCAGTGGTAAAACTAACAGAAGATTGGATGTATGTCCCAGTGAAATGTGTCCAACTGCCACAACATTACTCGGCTCAGGCAGCAGAACTTGTGGCCCTAATTTCGGCATTAAAAGAGAGCTATGATAAAAGAGTAACAATATATTCCGACAGTGCATATGTAACATCAACGGTACACTCAGGATTAATAAAATGGCAAAGGAGAGGGTTCAGAAGAGCAGATGGTACCGCAGTACAACATGCCCTAATACTTGCAGAACTAATCGAAGTAATTGATGACCCAAGGAAAATAGCACTGGTAAAATGCCAGGCCCACACCAACAGAGATGACCCTATCTCGAAAGGTAACGAAACAGCAGACACACATGCCAAGCATGCTGCATTCTTTGGAGAAGTTTGGACTCCCCCAGAAAAAGGGAAAGATAGGGGGAGGATGGGAGCAAGACAAATGCTGATGAAGGATACATCTCTGACACACAGATAATGGAAATACAGGCAGCAGCACCTATGGCAGAAAAAGAGCTATGGGTCAAAGGTGGATGCACAATGTCACCAAGAGATGCATTGTGGCGTCAGAATAATACAGGAAAGGTAGTGATGGCCCTGGCTCTATTGAAAACACAACTGACTCAGCTACACCATCCAACACACACAGGAAAGGAAGTGATTGCAGCACATATAAAAGAGGACTGGTTCTGCCCCGAGTTAAATTGTCATGTTGCAAACTTTATCAGCAGATGCCTAACTTGTCAACAGTTCACAGCAGGTCACACGCAGCAAGTGATAAAAGGTACTATACCCTGGCCAGAAGGACCCTTTCTGCACCTACACATTGATTACGTTGACATGATAAATGTATGTCAAGGAAACAGATACATGATTGTAGTAGTATGTCCCTTTTCAAGATGGGTTGAGGTGGGGCCCTGCTCTCATGTGGATGCATTCAGAGCTGCAAAATTCCTAGTGAGGGAAGTTTTCCCAAGGTGGGGAGTTTGCGAAGTGCTGCGGTCAGACAATGGCCCACACTTTGCAAATGAGATGTTCGATCACATAACTGCAATGCTTGGCATGAAACACAAGTTCGCATGTGCATATCACCCACAGGCTAACGGTTTTTGTGAACACATGAACGGCTTACTAAAAGAAGAGATTGCCAAAATTCAGCAGACAACTAAGAAAAGTTGGTTGTACTGCCTCCCCTTGGCCCTGTTTGAGTTAAGAAATAGGCCAGGGTCTGATCACCACCTCACTCCCCACAAGGTGGCGACTGGACGTGAGATGCATCTTCCACTAACTCCACCCTCGAGGGCCCTGACTGATTATGAAAGTTCTGCAAATGTTTTTGGTGAAAAAATGTATGAATATGTGTCTTCCTTGATTACTAGTGTCTCCTTTATCTCTCAACAGCTCGAGCTCACGCGGGGCGGGTCGAACATCACCCAACCAGAAGAAACAAACAAGGAAAAAGAGCAGCAAAAAGAGTGGACTATCGTGGAAGGAGACCACGTTCTCCTCCACAATTTCAACAGGAGGTGGAACAGCCCCCGATTCACAGGGACCCACCTGGTGGAAGCGGTGGCTCCTAGAGCCATTAAACTATCCGACAAGAGGGTGTGGAATCACCTGCACGCCGTCAAGCCCTACAAAGGTTAGACCCTCCCTCGCGTTGACGACAGGACCACTGCAATGACAACAGCATCAGCAACACCAACAACAGAAAAAGACGCAGCAACTACAACAAAAGACAACTGTGACACTGCCCCTGACCCCTCCCCAGCCACAGGCACACCCATAGACTTTGGACAATTGCCCATAGCCCACCCCATGGTCACGAGATCCCAGAGCAAACAAACCGCTGCCCCGCCCAGCCCCGTTCCTGCCACTACCCAATAAAGGACATTGGGCCTCATTACGACCAAGGCGGTAAGTTACCGCCTGGATCGTACCTTTACCACCATGGCGTAAACTACGTTTACGCCATGGTGGTTGGCGGAATTACCGCCCCATTCCGAGGTTGGCGGGGCGGTAAGTCCCCAATCCCCATTTACCCATCCCCATTCCCATTTTTGCCCCATAGGGCATAATGGGAGTGGGGAAGGCGTTAATTACGCCACCGTAAATTACGGTGGCGTAATTAACAACAAGGTCCCTTAGCGCCATGGATTTTAACACCTGCTAAAAGCAGGTGTTAAAACCTCCATGGCGCTAAGGGACCTCGTAATCAGGCGGTAAGGGTCGGCGCTGTTTACGCCGCCGTAAACCCCTTACCGCCTGGGTCCTAATGAGGCCCATTGTCTAACAAAAATGAATACTGCACCACACATGTAAACACATTCATGTTCTCTTTCTCTTTTTTGTCTCGCACATGCAGGTATTGCATATGACTGTGTTGTAAAGGAAGTGAAGTTACTAACGTCGTGTTTTGCCCTGGGGTAAATGCTACCCACAGATGACAATACCCCCGAGGCGCTGTCACACCAATTTATATACCATATAAAGAGACCAAAATATTTAAAAAAGAGAAGGGTACGCGCATATTACAACACGTTCATTTTGGCCATAGAACAATAATTTCCACTTCTCGACGAGCACTTACCAGCTCTCAGAAATAGGTCACTGAGATTAGTGTGGGAACAGCTTTTCACCTGGGCACTAAATGACTATCTGATAGGGAGAGCTTGATTAAAGAAAACTAACAAATTAACGCATGTTTTCAGAATTTTCCGGCGGGCATCTTTAACTTCATAAAGAATAAGCTGCAGGACCGCAGCAAAGGTAAGAACAAAATGCCAGCGATATTAGGTATTGTAATAAAGATAGTAGGAGTGTTGGTCATCACTGGTCTAATTGCTGCCTCTGTCTGGCAGTCACGCTATGCTTCTCGAATTGTGGCTGCACCCAAAATTAACATACCTCCTCCCTCTGCTGCAACAGGTACGGTGTCAGGTGGTACAAGTAACACAAGAGGTGATGGGAATAGGGTGAAACGTAGTACATATGGAGATAATGATGGGATTGACACATATATCACAGATTCAGCACACGTCACAAATAACATGTGGTATCAGCACATGTCCAAAATTGGTAATCAGACAACTAAGGACAACTGCTATGTGTGTTCGTTGATCCTGTACACCATGAGCGCATCAAGGATGTGTGTAGCTACTGAAGTATCAGCGAGAACAGTAGAGTGCCTGATATATATGGCCCTGTTCTAAACAAGAGGACGATTCAAAGGGACAGTGGTAGCATTACAATGGAAGACAAGAGACTCATACCCATATGAAAATAACTTCATAAAAATGCTTAGGATGTACAACAGCTACCGCTTACACACACAAGGATTTAGATACATAACAGATGGCCCTGATAAAGGAGAAACAAAGAAAGTGACATTAGAATACCTGCTGTATGACTGGTATGCAAGTGAAATTGCAGGTGAACAAGGTTGTTGGGAAAGAGCACTCATTGTTATATATGGGAAGATATACACTAATGAAGGATGGACAGATGGAGTGGTGGGGAGCAATATGGTGACAAACAAAATGCACACTCAATCAACGACACAAACCATAAGTGTTGGATGGAGTGGGTGAAAAATGTACCGCTGTTAACATGGCTGGAGAAAGACGAAGACCCAATAACTATACTACCAACGCTAACTGCACCCACACTGTGCTATCAACACATTGGCGATGTTGATGTTGGAAATAAGCACAACTGCAGAAGTATAATATTGATCCCTGAGCGGGGTGCTGGGACAGCCGTTGTAATGGATCACTATTGGGCCTGCGGGATAAGGCATATCACACTTTACCTGCATCATGGAATGGGATATGCACTATGGTACACATTAATGTACCATCTCTGGTTGTGCCTCAGAGACACATCAACATGGCCAACTTCCCCAAGATGGACAAAGGTCATAAAAGGAAGACAAGATCTGTGCAAGTTGAAGAAGGTGACGAGGAGCACGGCAAAACCATTCCGTCGAGAGTGTAAAGACAAGGAGAGCCCTTGACCGGAAATTACCTATGGGGAAGATCGGAAACAGCGCTCACTTCCATCCCACCAGATCACAGACTATTTAGCAGAGCAGCAATATTCTTCTCATCAATAATACACCCAAGACTGCAGGCATATGCAAATGCAAAATGGCTCCACATTACCCGCTGGGAGCAAATGATGACCATTATTTCAACCGTCAATGGATTCAATGCAATAAAAGAAGAAGTGAGGGCACTAAGAATGGTGGCACTAAAAAACAGGTATGTGCTGGACCTTCTCACGGCGATGGAAGGAGGAGTTTGTGCGAAAATTGGACAATCATGTTGCACATTTAACCCTGCCAATGACACTGACAATGGAACACTTACAGAAGCAGTTTCACAACTTGCCCTGATGCACTCGAAAATGGTTGACGAAAGTAAAGGAGTAAAGGGAGATGGTAGCTGGTTTTCGCTTTTGTGGTCATGGGTGCCTTCAGGGCTATCAGATGGCCTGAAGTTAATAGCAGGATGCATTATATTGGCAGTGGCTATATTGATTGGGGTGAGATTATGGAAAGGAAGAAGAGCTCGTACAACGGACGAAATGATGGAGATGGTCGGCATGGACGCCTTACTGCCAGCTGATG
Organism: Ambystoma mexicanum; assembly: GCF_040938575.1. Classification (NCBI taxonomy): domain Eukaryota; kingdom Metazoa; phylum Chordata; class Amphibia; order Caudata; family Ambystomatidae; genus Ambystoma; species Ambystoma mexicanum. The sequence goes on along the minus strand of NC_090935.1, from coordinate 1,075,553,658 downwards.
ATGACAAACACACAGACATGATCATACAGGAAAGGGAAAGGTTGCGCAAACAGATACTTGATAATCACATAAATCCGCCATCTGTGAAGGTGGAGAACCCAAGGAATCCAAGGAGCTATGTTGGAAGATGGGTATACTGCAAACCTGGTGGTGGCTGCGTTTACATGTATTGGTCATTTGAAGATCATGTCAACCACTATGGGCACCTGGTCGGAATAACTAAAGTATGGAGAGTGAAAGGAGATAAGGAAAAGGATGATTTTGTGGTCGACAAGTCGACCAAAGGGGGGACTGAAGTGGGAGAATGGGATAACACCCTCCCCCCAATCTCATCCAGACCATGGCCTAGCGGATCACGGCCTAGACACCCCCCACGAGGGGAGTTTATCTACTTACCAGATGACAAAGTACCCTGGTTCAAAAACCTACACATATGAGGACAATGCCCACCAACACGCCATGCTCAAACCAACGCCTGCGACATGGATCAGCTCGACTAAAACAACAGCCATGAGTATTCACATCATTAGAGATGCCATGACGACATAGCCAACAGACAAGAACACACGTGCCACCATGCACACTGATCACTCACACACCAACCCACACCAAGAACATACTCAGTGCTACGACGCATCAGACTGTCACACCCACAGACATGCATCGTTGTTGTTGTTATTTTTCACATAGGCCTTCTACAGCACCGCAGAAACGCAAGATGCCTGAAGAGCTTGTGTACATGCTTGCTGAGGCTTTTGTCGCCACCCATCCCTATGAGGACACCACCATGTATATCTAACGCTGCCTGTGACACTCTGTCGCCCCGTAACCTCCATACTATGGATTATGCACCGCCACCCAGAAACTAGGTCCAAGTAGGGAGCAAGCAAGAGTCCCCAGGCAGGAGCCTCGCAAACGAAAACCCTCCCAGAGCGAAATACAAGTACTGACCATGCAGAACGAGCCCCTAACGAGAGCCCACAGCCAAGGCCACGATGTTGCACCTGCACGCCACGTGCCCAGTGCCAAGGTTACACCTGCAGGTGCCAAGCCCTCAGAGACAGAGTACAAAATCTAATGCTCATAACTCTGCTCCAGCTATGGTCTCCGACACGTGACCAAGCCGAACTGACAAGATGCCAAACTTACGAGACTAGAAGCCCCCAGGGTCCCACGTCTGGAACACAGGTTGCAACAACGAAGCGGCAAAGATCGACACCTACAGCGATGGGAAAGACCTGCTCACCAGCCCATAAGCAAACCTGTCCATTGTCCGCACCAACACATAGGGCCTCATTACATGGTAGGCGGTAAGGGTTTACCGGTACCGTTATTTTACCGGTACTGGTAAACCCTTACCGCCTTACTACGAGGTCCCTTTGCGGGTTGGGGAATTTAACGCCTGCTTTTTGCAGACGGTAAAAACCAACCCGCAAAGGGACCAGGGAGCTAATTACGGTACCGCAATTTGCGGTACCGTAATTAGCGCCTTCCCCATTCCCATAGAGCCCTATGAGGCAAAAATGGGAATGGGGAAGGGCAATGGGGGAAGGGGGAATTACCGCCCCACCAACCTTGGAATAGGGCGGTAATTCCCCTTTCCACCAAGGCGGTGCCGGTATTTTACCGGCATGGACCAAGGTGCTAATAGCACCTTGGTCCACCGCCATCCGTGTAATGAGGCCCATAGTTGCACATTGTTGCTAATGTCAGGTACACCACGGGCTGGGAACAGCGATGGTCCCAGGCTTGGGGGCCCGCGGCAGAGCCAATCAGAATACAGGGGGCTTATTACTGACGCCATTACTCCTAGCCAATCACCAAGGGTCCACTTGTAACAATTCCAAAGTAGCAACTGTTAGGGACAGCCCAAGTATATCAGCTGACCTGTCCTCCACCACTAACATCTCTCCCTACAGGGGGCATATACTTATCCTACCACTCGGGGAACCAATCCGAAGTGGCAATAGGTTTTGTGATGATTTTTCCCAGGTGACGCAAGTAGCCCCACTAATGATGAGAGCTTCTATGGATGCATACGGACTAAGCGTATCCCTGACGTTACTCTAATAAACAGCGGTCATTGGGCCTGATTACAACCCAGGCGTTAAGGGGTTAACGGCGCCGTAAAAGGTGTTGGCTCCATTAAACCCTTAATGCATGATTACGAGGTGCCCTTGCAGGTTGCACTTTAACGCCTGCTTGTAGCAGGCGTTAAAAAAACAACCCGCAAAGGGACCTAGGAGCTAATTATGGCACCGTAATTTACTGTGACGTAATTAGCGCCTTCCCCATTCCCATTGAGCCCTATGGGGGCAAAAATGGGAATGAGGAAGGGCCAATGGTGAATGGGGAATTACCGCCCCGCCAACCTTGGAATGGGGTGGTAATTCCGCCATTCACCATGTTCGGAGTTGGTAATTTACCGGCGTCAACCATGGCACTAATAGCGCCATGGTTAGCGCCAGGGTCGTAATGAGGCCCATTGCCTTGCTCCTTGTGTGCGTGTGTCATACTCCTTCTGGGACGCGGGGGGAGTTGGGGCCTCCCCAGCCCGGAGGTCCGCGGACGGCTCTGCCGGCCCCCGGGATAATCATCTCGACACCTTACACACATAGCAGGCACCGGGCACTGTGGCAGCAGCTGGCAAGCAGGAGGAGGCTATATTTCTCAGTGCAGATGCGCAGTGTGTGGCGGGAGGCACACGTGGACCTGAGGGTGTTCCAGAGATATGGGCAGGGGATCAGAGCAGAGAGGCAGCGGGCTGGGGAAGCGAGGATTGCTTTGGCCAGGGCTGTGATTGCCCTGCGTCGGGCGTGAAGGCAGGCTGCCATCCTTGAGGCCACTTGCAGGGAAGCCCAAATGATAGAGACACAGATGCTGGAGATCCTGCAAGCCCTCCAGGCAAGAACAGAGGCCCACATGAGGTGTTAGGTGGTGGTGCTGGACTTAGCCCTGGTAGAAAGACTAAGTGAGATTGGTAAGGAGGAATGGAACTAGCCTGCTGCCTGTGTACTTAGTTATTTAGGTATAGGTTTCCTTTCTTTATTTATTATTTTCCCCAGACTTCTCAGACATTCCTTCCCCGTTTTGTATTGTATATAGTTGTTTAGGCATAAGAACATTATTTTTGTACATATTTAACATGGACTACTTTTACTTTCATTAGAAGTTTATTATTTTACATATTTTTTTGAATGTACATTATTCTGTTTGTTGGGCTGTTTGCTAGTTTTCAGCCTGTGGATCTCTCCATTGCAAGTCATGTGTCTTGTTGCGTGCATGCTTGTGTATTGTTGTTGCAGGGATGGTTACAGATGGCAGGATGGCAGGATGCACATGTGCCCGACATGTGGTGGTGGGACCATCAGACGACCGGGCCTGCACTGTATTTTTGGATAAACATTTACCTGTGCCGCATCACTGTGGCCCTCATTACGACCCTGGCGGAAAGGGGTTTACGCCGGCGTAAACCATGGCGCCCCTTTCCGCCTGACTACGAGTTCCCGTAGCGCCATGGTGATTTTTACGCCTGCTTTTTGCAGGCGGAAAAATCCATGGCGCTACGGGACTTGTTGTTAATTACGCCACCGTAATTTACGGTGGCGTAATTAACGCCTTCCCCACTCCCATTATACCCTATGGGGCAAAAATGGGAATGGGGAAGGGTAAATGGGGATTGGGGACTTACCGCCCCGCCAAGGTCGGAATGGGGCGGTAAGTCCGCCAACCACCATGGCGGAGTTGGCAGCTTAGCGCCATGGACCATGGTGCAAATTGCACCATGGTTCTCCGCCAGGGTCGTAATGAGGCCCTGTGTGTTTGGCATCAGTGTGGTTGGGGCGAAGGGAGGTGGGCTCATTGTGGGAGTGTACCATGGTCACACTCATAGCACATAACTTTGGGGCGCATTCCGAGTTTGGAGGTAGCCATGGTGCTATTAGCACCATGGCTGCTTCCAAACCCAGGTCTGGGTCCGGGTCCGGTGTCTCTGAATGGGGACTTGGCGGGTCATTCCAACCTTGGAGGACCCGGTAAGTCCCCATTCAGAAAACCATTCCCCATTCCCATTTGAGCCCACATAGGGCTCAATGGGAATGGGGAAGGAGCTATTAACGGGCCTGTTATTAGCTCCAAGTTCCCTTAACGGGTCCTGCTAAGAATGGCTGGTCAGACCAGCCTTTCGTGGTGGGACCCGCTAAGGGACCTCGGAATGTGGCGTTTGGGGGTTAATGGCACCGGCATCCTTACCAGTGCCGTTAACCCCCTACCGCCATACTCGGAATGAGACCCTTTGTCATTGCTTTGTAAAAAACATGTTGTACAGACGGTTCCATGTAATAATGTCGCCACAAAAATATCGCCAATCAAAAATATCGCCGAAAAATGGCCGTTTTTTGTGGCGACATTATTGCATGGAACATGCGGGGGACACCCCCGCAACCCCCAAACTTTTTTATTTATTTATTTATTTTTTTAAACTTTTTTTTTTGCCCCTGTCCCCATATATATCGTCACCCAAATAATATCGCCACAACATTTTTCCGGCGATATTATTTACGGCAACCATATATATGGGGATATTATTACCTGATACCGTGCAGACACCTTTACCAGCAAGTGCAGTCACACAATGGCTTCTCTCATGTGTTGCTCAACCTCTACCACTGGAATGCAGTAGTGACCCATATCTTCTTGAGTGGCAGCACACATCACCAGTCTCTATGAGTCATGCTCTCTCTGACTGCCCTACCAATACCCATGCATGGCCCTGTCATGTGAGTGTTCCCTGACAGCTATTTTTCTACCAGCTCAGTCATGCTCAGGCTGTGACCTGCCTGACGATTGTTTGTGGATCTTGAAACAACTTTTGGTAGGTTTGCTTCTATCGTGGGCACGCATTCTGTCACTGTGCTTTGATGCCTTGGCAAAGTGGCATGGGCAGCATGCACATGTTTTTGCACTAACTTGTCACATGTGAATGATGGGGGATGATTGAGGCCTGAAAGAGTGTGTGAGCAGATGCTCCTTTCATGGATGGACCGCCAGTGATTCCAGTTGGTCCGATTTGTGGACTACATGTTGGTGATGAAATTCATGCTGTTGTCAGAACACGGAAGTTCAGGTGAGCAGCATGCATGCATTGCATTGGTAATGTGTAAGACTGTCAGGGTACTACCTGTGGAGGGTTTCACATGTGAGAGGGTGATAGGGGGGTGGTGTCCAGTCTGGAGGGGGCTGTCTGTGGGAGGTGTTCAGTCTGGAGGGGGCTGCCTCCTGTGGGGGGTGTCACAGGTGAAGGGGCTTGGGGCTGGTGTCCCATCTGGTGAGGGCTGCCTGTGGGTGTTGTCCAGTCTGGAGGGGGCTGCCTGTGGGTGGTGTCACAAGTGAGGAGAGTGGGGGGTGGTGTCCAGTCTGGAGGGGGCTGCCTGTGGGGGGTGTCCCGTCTGGAGGGGGCTGCCTGTGGGGGGTGTCCCATCTGGAGTGGGCTGCTTGTGGGTGGTGTCAGAGGTGAGGGGGCTGTGGGGAAGTGTGTGGACTATCGTGGTTCATGTGCAGTAGGTGGGTAGGTGGACAGGATGGGTGCCAAGAGTGTAGAGGGTACTCAAATTTTTGTAAGGGGTGTAGTCTGCACTTAAGAGGGCGGTGCCTTATCGCTGGGGTACGGGCTGGACTTGCGAGGTAGGGCAGGCATTGTCTCTGGGGTGCGGCCTGGGATTACGAGGTGAGGTGCATGATTTTGCTGGTGCGCAGTCTAAGTTTGCAAGGGAGGGCATGTGTTTTCTCTGGGGTGTGGCCTGGGATTGCGAGGTGATGGGTGCCATTCCGCTGTGGTGCGGCCTCAGTTTACGAGGGAGGTCATGCGATTTCTCTGGGGTGCGGCCTGGGATTGTGAGGCGAGATCTGTGATTTCACTTGGGTGCGGCGTGGGCTTGCGAGGGAGGGCAAGCGTTTTCTCTGGGGTGCGGCCTGAGCTTGCGAGGAAGGGCACATATTTTCTTTGGGGTGCGGACTTGGATTAAGAAGTGATGGGCGCACTTTTGCTGGGGTGCGACCTGGTCTTGCGAGTGAGGGCACGCATTTTCTCTGGGGTGCGGCCTGAGATTGCGAGGTGAGATGCACGATTTTGCTGGGGTGCGGCCTGGGCTTTCGAGGGAAGGCACGCATTTTCTCCAGGGTGCAGCCTGGGATGGTGAGGCGAGGCATGTGATTTCACTGGGGTGAGGCCTGGGCTTGCGAGGGAGGGCTTGGGTTTTCTCTGCGGTGCGGCCTGGGATTGCGAGGTGAGGCATGCAATTTTGCTGGGGTGCTGGATGCTGGGCCAGGTGTGGCGCAGAAGCTTGCACCGTGTTTTGGCTTGCTTTTTCGTGTGCGTTGGGGCATATTGTAGGCATTCCTCAGGCAGCTTGTTGTGACTTACGCGACAGCTAATAATGCGTCTTGGAAACTAATGAATACGCGTGGCACACAATATTTTTTCTGCGCCACAGCTCGCCGAGGGTCCTTCTCACCTCGCACCACTTGCGCCATTTCTGCGCCAGATTCCATGAATTGGGCCCTAAATATGGACTAGGTAAAATAAATATAGGTTTACAGCACCAAGTACTGCCAAATCCTTTACAAATCTCAGAAATATCTCCGATTGCATTATGTGAGAGTACTTGTTGTATCATTGCGATAAACAAAATGGCTGTCAGTCAATTTTGAACGGCATCGAAAAAGTTATGTGCTTCAGAAATGTAAGTGCATGGCCAACGATATGTTAACAGGTCTGTCGCAAGGGAACATTGCAATCTGCTCTGTTAGGGTTAGCTTGCCCGCATACCACTCTGATTTCCATGTTTGATGTGCGCAACGGTGTTTAGCCTGACAAAGGTGGATGTCAGCATCTGCTATTCTAATGAGCTGACTTGCAGAGCATTGCAGGTCGCACACATTAAAATGGCTGTTTCTCCTGACACACAGAAGGCCAGTAGCCAGGGACACTTAGAGGTTAATGTCATTTGACATGTCATCCAGAATTCTGTCAAATTTTGATGGATCACAGGAGTTAACAGAGCTGCCGGAAAATAACAGACATGGCATTTCATGAAATATTGCAGAAATGAGCCCTTAATGCATAACTTAGCTTCCGTGTGCAAGATTAGGGCCACACTGGATAGCGAAAGTCAATTTCAACGTTATCCTACCAGTTTGGTATTCAAAATGCAAAATAGTTCAGTACACGTTGGGAAAAAAGACTGCTTCATATATTTTCTTAAACGTTAGTGTCGCATGCAAAAAAAGACTATTATATTTTGCTTTAGAAGTCTGTAAACGTAACCAATTGACAATGTGTATGTGTCAGTTTTAGAAATTAACAGGAAATGTAAATGCAAAGTAAGTAATAAGTAGGAGAAAGTATTCTGTCAGGCCTACAGGCCTTGGAGCTCTATAATAGCGAATTTTACATTAGCTGCCTCGGGCTTTAAAGTAAATGTCAAAATAATGAAAATATAAAGCATGCGATTTTTATCCCTGGAAAAAAATATTTCACTCACACCTTCGCATGCATCATTAGTATCTGCCATGTAATGAATTGCTCAGTCGAATAGATAACAGCAATCCATTAGCATTTCGGACACACGATTCATTATAAGCAGTTTGATGAAACTCTCAATCCTGTGATTTGAACTTCCCTTAACATATTAAACTATTCTCTTTGAGGTGATTGATTTAATTTTCTGTATTTTCCTCATTGCATGTCATGAGTGCAATGAACTGAAAAGAACATTTTGTGACAAAGTTCTAAATATTAGAGTCAGAGTTTAGAGCGGGAGTACTCTTTGGGTCTGATTGACGAAAATAGGGCCACAATAGTGCAAAGCCGTAGCACCACTGCGTGGCAAGTTGATTCACAAAGTACAGTCAGCACTGAATCCGACATCGCAAAGTAAAATGTATAGCACTGTTCAAGCCCATCAGACTTCCCCGTCGCAAGCCAAACACTGCACATCAGACCCACATTGCGCCCAAAAAACAACTGTAACCTGATCCCCTAGTGAAAGGCAGTCGGCGAGTGGCTGTGTCATACACAAAGGGCCTCATTACAAGGTTTGCACTCCGGTAATAACGGTACCGGTAAGTCAATACCGGCATCCATTAAAGGGACGTTGCATTAGGACCCTAGATGGCGGTACTACCGGCATCGACAAGGACCCGCTGTGGCCATGCACCACCATAGTGGCGTGTGTGCGAGCGCGCGAGCACGCAGCGCCGTGCCAATAACACCGGCATGCCGTAAGGAAGAGGACATTACGAGTAGTACGGCCATGCAAATACTGGCATCCAGATGCCGGTAAGAAGGGCCTTCATGATGCCGGCAATACCGGCATCGCGGATCACTCGTTAACAGCAATCTGCTGTGTTTCCAACTGCCACAGGTGCACACAATCATCACAGGTGGATGCAATGGAGTCTGGGCCAGCACAAAAGGAGTACACCCACACACCACACCCCTTCCCACACCAAAATGATCCCACTTGCTGTTGCGATTTTGGTGCTGGACGACATGCCCTCATTGCTACTCCATGAGCAGCAACTACAACAGGCACTAGAGAGGAGACGCAGGAGGAGAAGGAGGCTGAGACAGGCCCCGCAAGTCCCACCAGTGCAGGCAGTGGTTCCACAGAGGCAGCCACCAATCCCTCGCATCAGGGCAAGTACATTCAACCTAACCCCTGTGCAGATACACACCCTGTACCTCTTGGACCGGGACACCATCACCTCCATTGTGAACATGATACACAACGATATAGTCAACAATATAGTCAGTCTGCCGCCATCCCCCCTCAACTGAATGTAGTGTCTGTGCTCCACTTCCTGGCCACAGGCACCTACCGGTACACAGTTGGGCAGCTGAATGGCATATCACAACCTTGTTTTTTACGCATGCTGAACCAAGTGCTGGGTGCCCTCCTGAAGCACACAAGGGACTACATATCCCTACCACGGACTGCCCAGGAGGTGAATGACACAAAAATTGATTTCCATGCACTGGCAGGCATGCCTAATTGCATCAGTGCCCTCAACTGCACCTATGTGGAATTGGTGGTCCCTCATGCCATGGAGGTGGTGTACCGCAATCGTAAGATATACCACTCCATCAATGTGCAGATGGTATGTGACTCTAGCAAGATGATCGCACATTGCTGTGCCCGATAGCCCGGATCAACTCACAATGCAATGGTGCTTCGGAACTCCACGCTACCCCGCTACATGGAGCAACATGCAGCCCGACATGTCTAGCTGCTGGGTAAGTCGGCTGACAGGCCCATGGTAGTGCATATACCACCTGGGTGAGTCGGTGGGGAGATGCATATACCACCTGGGTGAGTATGGGGGAGAGATGCATATACCACCTGGGTGAGTCGGGGGGGAGAGATGCATATACCACCTGGGTGTGTGTGGGGTTGTGGCTGTACACTGTCCATACTGCAAAACACTGTGCCCCTAAACATCCCAACCAGAACCTGACACTGAATATGTCATCCACCTTCCTCTGGCGGCACACCAATGTCAACATGTCAGACTAGCAAGCAGCCCACACCCCTCATCATGTCCACTGCACATCATCAGACCGTACCCTCAGAAACACAATTCAGCAGCATGCAGTCACTAAGCAAAATATACATGACCGCATCAAAGCACCAGACAGGTCAAGCATCCATGAGTGTGCATGGATAAATCCCACATGGGAATCCACTGATTGTCACTGTCCCTCCACCACAGTAGTGTTGCATCCCACCATGGCCAAATGAACAGATGCAATGACAAACTTGTGACAAGACTGCTAGTAGACCTACCTACCAAGTAGTCAACACCACCTAGTGTGATTTGAGTGGAACGCATCCACAGTATATGAGTACCACCATGCAAGTGGACACCCTGCATCATCCTAGGAACAAAAGTCCACACCTGTGTACCATACCACCCAACACATTGTGGCATATTCACATGTGTGCACACGTCCCGGTACATGTGCATGGCGTCATCAAATAGCTGCAAGCATGAGAGTGCAAAGTACATGTGACATGGTGAACATCAGCCTAAAGCACCAAACACTGGCCAACATGACATTTGTCCCATCACCTGACACACATCCCTCACTGATGCCTACATCATGGTCCCTCTCATACCATCTGGTTGAGTGGTGAGTCCGATGTGTAGGACCCTCAGTCCTGTATGTCACACATGCCCTCCACCATGTCCTGGCCAAGTTGTCAACAGGCCAGTCTGTTGTGTACATGTGTAGCCAATGGCTGCCATCAGAGATGTCCTGCGTACCAACATGAACAATGAACAGGCTAAGTACAGGTGTCATAGAAGAAATACCCTCACTCATACCTTATTGCGCTCCCATGCAGGTGATGCTGGCTATCCCCTGAAGCCGTAGCTTCTCACCCCTGTCAGGAATCCACAGAACAGGCACGAAGAGGAGCACAATTAGGCTCATACCCGTACCCGTGTTGTGATTGAGCAGACTATTGGCTTATTGAAGGCACGGTTCCGCTGCCTCAGCAGGTCTGGTGGCACACTCCTCTATGGGCCTGAGAAGGTGGGAAAGATCATCATGATCTGTGCCATGCTGCACAACATGTGCATCCAGCGGAACGTACCTCTGCCACCTGACATTGACGAGCAAGCACCGGGTGAGGATAAGGATGAGGAGGGAGAAGATGTAGCACATTGGCCAGGTCGCGATGCACCAGATGGACATGCTGTGCACCAATACGTGATAGACAGTTATTACTGAGACACTGGGACGCAGAGGGTGCAATGAATGCTGTACTCTGGGCACTGGGATGGTGTGCATATGGAGACAGGGTGTGGGGGTAGATGGCCACCGTGCACTGTCATGCATTGAATAAACACATGCCAAAGAACCAATGTCCACTCATAATATTTGTTTGCACACAACGGGTGTATTATACAGTATCTTCATTGTGAACAGACCCTCCAATTCACACACACCCTCTCCCTCCCACCTCCCCCCTACCACCCAACACCCCCACACACCCCCTCCCCTCTCCCCAACACCAGCACACATGATGTGCAATACATGTTATCTGGATGCAACTGCAGTCAGCACATACAGGGTGCCCCTGCTACTGGAGGCCTCCCTTAGGATCTGGGGGCTGCATTTTCGAGTGCCGTGTGCTGCGCATGGCCCTACGCACAGGGCTGGTTTGGGTGGAGCTGGCAGGTGTGCCAGATGATGTTGATGTGCCTTGTTGTGCATCGGCTGGTGCAGGAGGCTGCTGCTCCAAGTTCTCTGCTATCCTGGCCAGGACCTGGGTGACTGCTGCTAACCCGTCATGGATCAGCTTACTGTTCTTGTTCATGGCCTCTAAGATGGCCACAGTGTTAGCATGAACTTTACGCTGTGTTTACTCACCCTCTGCCACATACTGCTTTACGAGGACTATCATCTGCTGCTGGTGCCCCTCCATTCGCGTCATGCGCCCCTCTATGTCCCGAATACAGGCTGAGGTGGACGGGGCATTTGCAGTGGGGCCCAATGCAGGGCTGTCCGCTGATGGGAACCAAACCTCTTGACTCCCCTGTCCTCCAGACTGGAGCTGAGTGGTGCCATCTGGGGTGCCGCATGGGGTGTGCTGGGGGGGTGGGCTGAGGCCTTGGTGTATGTGCAGAGCCCCAGACAGGTTGTCGTCCTCGTGTGAGTACACCTCACCGTGGCCCTCTCCCTCGTCACCAGTATGGGGCTCTGGAGCTGGTGGCGGCCGACTGTGTCCTGTCTGCCTCTGATTCAGCAACAGTGGAAACGTCCTGTGTTAGCGTTTCCTTCTGTGGTGTATAAGATGGTGTTTGGCGGTCCTGTGCCTTGGGCTTTGATGTGATGTGGGTGTGCCATGCCACTGGCTGTTGATGGTCTGGTGCCATCATCCCTGGCCCTGGACTTTTTCACAGCTGTCCTGGCCAGTGCGGCTGCATCCTCTCCATCACTGTCAGCATCCGTCCCTGTTGGGGACAGAGAGAGGCAGGGCATCATTGATGGTAGTATGTGCATAATGCATACATTGGTGTCAGTACAGTTAATCCCATGTGATTCATTGCATTCTTGTGGTTGTGGCAGACAGGGTGTCAGGTTCTCACATGTTTGTGGTGGTGTCTGCTGTGGGGCCTACCATTGTGTTGTGGTTGGTGTGCTGTGTGACACATGCTGTTTTGCTCTGTGTAGGGTGTGTATTGGGTATGGAATTGGCATGCAGCATGTATGTTCATGTGACAGTGGTGGGGCCAGCATCTGGACAGGGATATGTCAATGTGTGTATGATGGGCCACGCATTGCCTTACATCACTATCACATTAGTTGGCCAACATCATACTTCGGTTATCTATGGTTTGTGTGGACAATCACCTTCATCTGCCGATGACGGTACTCCTATCTCCAAATCTTCAATCCCTCAATTCCACCCATGTTGATGGTTGTGCTATATGTCTCTTCCCACCCGGATACCTTGATGGGAGAGTGGGCACCGCTGCCTGTTGCCAGCCCCTGGCTGCGGTTGGCTGACAATATGTTCTTTACGTGAAGGCGTAGGTCATCCCACTGGTTTTTACAATCTGTGACCGTGCGGGTGGTGGTGCCAACCGCACTGACCTTCCTGGCCACTTCCCCCATTTGTCCTTCTTGTGAAGTTGTGCAGGATGCCTCAGGTCTGTGGAAAACACTTCATTGGCGTGCCCCACCAACGTGTCCGCCAACATATTGAGCTCTTCATCAGAGAATCTTGCCTTGCACTTCTGGGGGGCGCCTTTCTTGGTAGCATTTGACATCTTTAGCAGGTTGTGAGTGCTGTCTGGACAGTACAAGTCCTGTGTGTCGAGGATTGCAATGGATTGTGTTTTTAAAGAAGGACACCGGTGCATTTCCTGTTCCAGCGCAATGACATTACTTCTGGGTCTGGTATGCCAGTGTCGTTATTTAGGGGTGGGAGGAGGCGGAGGCGGTATTAGTGCATTACATGGTGCCACTATCGGGGGTTTGAAGGTTGTTAACGGCATGGCGGTATGGCTGTTACCGGCATGCCGGTACGCATGTGTACGCACTCTCGTAATCGACTGATATTTGCGGCGTCAAGAGGGACTGCCGCGTGTGAGTGACCCTAACATACTGCACTATGAAGTGAAATGCAATTACACTACAAAGTGGCCAAAACAACAGTGCAGATGTTAATGGTTTCTGTACAGCTTCTGGCTCTGAAGCAAGATTGCTAGGACTAATGGATGGTGTTGGCCTTCATGTGTTGGATGTGATCCGTGGCTACTGCTTCCTCAAGGGTGAAACCTAGGAAGGGACGGTCCATGATGGGGCAGTAGTTGCTGAGGTAGTTGTTGTCCGTAGTTGGTGTGCAGTCTTGCTTACTTGACATTTGCAAGCATTTCTTAGGTCTTGAGTGTCAAGGTGAAGGCGCCTTGACTGAGGGATTTATGGAGGCCTGCCACTGAACGGTTCACTGCTTCCGTCGGAAGTGTCACACACAAAGCAACAAAGGGTCCCTATGCATTATTGAGTCTTTTCAGTAGCAATTTGATTTATTGACACACAATACAATTTCATACATTATATCCATCTATAAAATATTCTCTTGTAAACATGCATGAAGTTATCATACAATATCTTAACTGGAGTGATCATAACGTGAATGATTGCAAAACACCCCATGACATAAAGAAACCAGAAAAATAAATCTACTCTCCTGTGCCAGCTTCTATACACAGCAAACCTACCGTACATAGACACTAGACAAATTCAAATACAACTAATGGTTACATGTTAATGTATTACCAGTGCATATTACTTCAACATGCGTTGTGATTGATTTAAAACACATGACTGTGAACTGAATGCACATGAATCCAGGTACAGTGTATATGTATGCTGTTAAGTGTTTTGTATGCCAACTCGAGTTTTGGCTAAACGGGTGTAATAACTCCCCTGGCCCAGCCTTCTTCAGGGCATGTCATGCTTCGTCAAAAGGGGTGAATGAAGTTAATAGTATTGGTATTTTCCTAGGTGATTTTAGAATTCCCACGCTTCATGACTTCCAATTATTAATTAAGGATAGTAGGCTTCGCCTATGATCCCATGTACCCTGGCATGCATGCCTTCTTGTGAAGCTGGTTCGTTCATTCATACTCTCTGAATGTCTCAGTGGAAGCATCCATCCATATAGAAGGATCACCCTCACAGACCTTCTGGTTACTAACACTTCACTCCGCAGTTGGAAGTGTCAACAGAACAGAGGCATGGAGAAGATCCACCATGTATGATGTAGCCTTCACTGGATGTAGGCATGCGTGAAGGTGTTCCATGTTGAGAGTAATGAAAGTTGGCTAGTCGCTTCTCTTCGCACAAATTGACATGTGTGGGGTGCACTCATTTGTGTTGGAGACCTGTCTGCATGCAGATTCTGAAGAGCTACTACATGATGATACATTTCATGGAGTTGGAATTCTCCTTAGAACATAGTATGTGTGTGTTGGGGAAACACTTCATGAAATACTTCATATCCTCGAAGAAGTCTCTGCCTTTGTTTATGTCATTACCCATGGTGTTCAAACAACACTTGGCCTTGGCAGTGTTGATAAGTTGACTGTGTGTAGTGCACAATTCCCAGATATGAGTGTGCATGGATGTGGTGTGGGTTTACTTTTTATGTTACTTCATGTGTACTAATGCACATTCTGTAGAGGTCGGGTACCAGTGTGTGAGAGTTAAATGCTTCAGTGTCTGTTGATGCAGAGGTGCATAGTGCTTGATGGCGAATGCAAGACTGCTGCTTACTGTTCGGACAAGAGAGTTGTAATCATGGTTACTTTCACTGAAATCGGTCCAATTGAGGAGGAGATTGCTGATGTCTAACACTCAGAAGCGACTAAATGATCAAATGCCTGTTTGCTGCCTCACTCATCGATGTTGACTGTGGTGGTGTTACTAATGTCTCTATCGCACAGAGTGTCTGTGCCAGTCACAGCAAGGAGAACTCTGACCATGTCACTTGCTAAAACCACTCAGTCTTCACACACAGAAAATTGGCATGCTACCTGATACATAACAACATTGTACCAGGAACCATGGACCCATGTCCTGCAGGACATTGAAAGCTACTTGATTGACCACAGAGTATTGCATTAAACCTTGTGCTTTGAATGGCTTACGCAAACACTACTTTTGCAATTTATTGCAATTAAACTGCAATCACTCCTCAAATCAAATATGGAGCCTACTAATGACAAGCAATCGAACTGCCATTCATATCGCTCTTACGCAATTCATAAAAACAGTCTTGCCTTGAAATTCTTTTCTTATGTTTAATTAACAATTTTACGAATTCTCTTAAGATATAGGTTGTTCTTCTTTTTTTTAATCTATGTTTCGCTAACATTTGTTTAATCATTTTTGTGAAAACCGAGAACAACTTAATTTTAATATTGGTTAAACTTGTTATGTCTATCAATATGTATATTTTTAATGAGAAAGATTATCAACTGTTGCAAACTATGTAAAAAGTATTTAATCAAATATGTTGTAATGAATAATATTTTGAAAGGTTGAACTGTTTCAGCCAAACAAAATAAAAAAAAGAAAAAAAAAATTAAACCTTGTGTCACCCAAACCACAGATCATGGGCCAAACACATTGCAACATGGTCACTGACCCAATCAGACACACATACAGCAGCACACAACCACATTCAACATATGCTGTAATAGCCAACAAACACTATGGATGGGCATGGAAACAGGAACCATGTAATGTAAAACACACTAAATATCTGCAGCATTTTAAACAAATGTTCTAAATAATACATTAAAATTAAATGCACAAACAAACATAAAACTACCCTTCCCAAATTATAAATAACAACACACTAATAGAAGCATTCGAAAATATTCCTTCCCCAGTTTAGAAAATGCCATGGACAACTCTGATATGATATGATATGATATGGCATTTATAACGTGCCTATACACAAGTGTTTCAAGGCACGACGAGGCAAGAGAGGGTAAAACATAGGGAGGACAAAGACAACAACCTTACTAGGCTTAGTGACATTGAGATTGTTCAAGTGCAGGGGAGACAGGACGGGAAAAAGTGCCAGGGGAAGGGGAGGATGGGCGAGTGCCATACAAGGAACAAAACAGCAAGTAGTGCAGCCAGCAGGTGGCAAGTGCAAGGGTAAAGCACATTAATGGGAGAGTAAGAAAAAAGAGAGAGCACAGAACCCATATGAGGAGTTCATAGGTCTGGCAAAGGAACGACTAAGAGGATATTAGTGAGGGTTTATCTGGAGGAAGCACTGGTATAGGTGTCAGTGATAGGGAGGCCTGGGCTGGAGATCGGGATATCCTTTTTGAACTTTGTCCTACAAAACCTAGTGAGAAGGGCAGGATAGACAATAGAGAAGTAGTTAGAGCAGATAGGAGAAACAGAGAGCATCATTGAAGAGGTGGGGAAGAGGAGAGAGGAAGATGGGTGGAGGTGAGGAGTGGGGTGAGAACTATAAGGAGGGACATTGGGAGTGGACACAAGGGGGGATTCAAACAGACACCACAAAACGATACAAGAACAGGTAGAACATAATTAAACTGAATGAGATGAAGAGCTCGGAAGGTAGAGCAAAGCCGAGCACAAGTCAGTAAGGTGAACAACAATCAGGTTCACAGGGCAACAAGAAACAGAGCAGTCAATGAAAGAAAACCTAGACAAGGGAAGAGCACTGCAGATCACAGAGCAATACACAGCAAAACAGAGCAGTCAATGAAAGAAAATCTAGAAGAAGGAAGAGCACAGCAGAAGACAGAGCAGTACACAGCAAAAACAGAGCAGTCGATGAAGAAAACCTAGAAGAAGGAAGAGCACAGCAGAACACGGGGCAGACACCAAAGGACAGGGAAGCAGCTGGGAGGGGGGATTAGGCTGAGGAAGGTGAGGGTAAGGACCCGCAGGCGGCAAGGACGCTCAGGGGGCACGTGTGGGAGGTACACACGATCGAGAGTTGCAAGGGACCACGCGGACAAGGATGCTCGGGTGTGAATGTAGCCAAGGATGGAGAGTGTGAGGAACCCACATGATCAAGATTACAAGGGACCACATGGGCTAAGGACGCGCAGGTGTGCGCGTGGCAAGGACAGAAGGGGAGTGGAGGGACACGCGATCAAGGAATGCAAGGGACCACGTGGACAGTGGACGTGCAGGTGTGAGCTTGGCCAAGGATGGAAAGGGTGCTGGGGCACACGTGAACACGAGAAGTGTGAGGGACCACGCAGGCCGAGGATGCGCTGCATGAACAGGCAAGGATGGAAGTGGCCTGAAGGCAACCGTGATCGAAGATTGCAGGGTAACACACAAGTCAGGGACATGCAGCATAAGCGAAGTCAAGGATGGAAGTGACGCAGAGGCACACGCAATCGAAGATTGTGAGGGACTAAGCAAGTCGGGGCGCGCAGCGCGAGCAAATCCAAGGATGGGAGTGGCATGGAAGCACACACAATCAGGGGTAGTGAGGGACCACGCGGGATGCGGACACGCATGCAACAGGCAAAAATAGAAGGGTGCGGATGCACATGCAATCAAAGAATGCAAAGGGACCATGCATGGAGAGGATGCAAGGGGGGACTAGGATGGAAGGGGCAAGAGGGGAACTCAAAGAGGGGTCGGAGTGGACAGTCCAGGTATGAATCACAATGGAAAGTGGTGCACCCATCAAGGGGCAGAGGTGCAGGTCACAGGGATAGGGGGACACAGTCAGAGGAGAGGCACAGTCAGAAACGGCTGAGAAGCACAGAGAAAGCAAACTCCCCAACTTTTTTCCTGGTGGATGCAGACAGGAGGGTGAATCATCTGCACTCACCGTCTGTACCGCAGACCCCTTCATTGCAAAACGCCTGTGTCGTTCAACACCGCGGCCTTAACAAATGTGTTATGTGTCATCAGGCATCTTCTCCTGCAAACCTGCATCATTCAATACTGCGGCCTTGCCCTGGGATGGCTTTGCTGCAGAAGGTCCGAGCCTCGAATTTTATAGGTTCGGTAGAGTGGATATAGCAAACGTGGTACGTGTCGTCGGGCAGCATCTCCTGCAAATCTGCATCATTCAACATCACAGTTTTGCCCTGTGAGGGCTTTCTCTGCCTTCGCAATGGTTTTCCTTCTCCATGTGGAGGTTCTCTTGGGCCTGCCTACCACTTGGCTCTATTTCTCCGGCAGCCCTGAGGTCTCCGCCACAATTGTTTGCCAGAGGTTCACCCACCTCGTCTCGGGGGGATAGCTCAGTGGCAACGTGCTCGACTTGGAAGCAGGACGACACAGAGCAACACAGGTTCGATCCCCAGGTCCACACTTAGAAACCTCTGGGTATTAAGCGTGTTATAAATAACCTATCATATCATATCATATCACCTCTGCCTTGGTGCGTGCCAAACCACCAGCACCTGGGGTACCAGCCTGCGTACTGCTAGCAAGTGGAATATTCCAGAAAGGTACAAGCGTGCCAACCAATTATAGAGGGCCACACATTAAGGAGCCCTATAGATTGAGAAGCCAATAGGATGTTGTGTATTAGTCTGACATGGGAGATGACTTGCAATTGGGGTGGGCTTAACTGTCCACCTGATCTTAGAGACCCAATCATGTCCCTGTATCCCATAGAAAGTATATATAGAGGTTCCCCGTTGACCAACCACAACCCCTAGTAGTGTTTTTTATTTGCCACGTAGTATGACATCACATGATGAATTTTTAGTATAAAATAATGTTTTTGATGATATGTTTTCGAGAACTCGTTGAGCGAGCTGTGTGGTGTCCATTGTACTCCCTCTTTTAAAGACTTGTTATTAAAATAGCTTTGACTTTTGCCAACTTCCAGAGTCCGTCTGATTATTGATGTATGAGTCAAATCTGTATCCCCATCCATCTCAGATACTATTACCTCGTCTTAAAGGACCCGGTCTTCGGGTTCACTTGGTAGCAGAGGATAGTTACTGAAAGACCCATCGACCAGTAGGCTTTTAGAGAATGCAGAACATCGGACGTCCTCAGCCATTTAGCTGGAGGGTCGCAAGGCTTCCTGTGGAGAGTGGCCAATATAGAAAACTTGCAAGTAAAGAAGATACATGTGGATCGGGCCCCTCTTTCACAAAATCCCTTCTGGTTTCCACAGGCGCTAGGCAGACCGAAGGCGAAGGTGGCCGTTAGGAGGAGGAAACGATCCTGTGTGTCAGGGGCCAAAAGACAAATACTTAGTGGATTGAAGAGAATCGCAAAAATTGTTGGAACAGGGGATTGTGGTAATAGTAAAGAGTAACAGGGGTTGGTTGAGTAAATGACATAAGACGAGGAGTGTCAAGTCTAGGAGTGTCTAGATAAGCCCAGAGTCATACGCTTAAGGAGCTTCTAGAAGGAGTTATTACAAAACCCAAAGTGGGTACTTAGGTGGCACATGGACAAGGTCTGTGAGAGGCAATAACTCAAACTCCCATTGGAGTAGTTTAGGGGCAAGAAGTAGCAGTGAAGAAGTGTGATGAAGTCCATGTCAGAGTCAACTAGTTTGTCTGTTTGTGTATTTTAAGTATTAAAGAAAAGTGAAGAAGGACAAAGAGAGATTGTGTTGAGTAGAAATGAAAAGTTATTATCTATCTATTAAGTAATTGTCGGGCCAGCTGAAAAGGGTAGATTGGAATAAGTTGTGAAGTAGATGCTTTGAGAGGCAACTGTTGGTGCGCGCTCATATTTGTTATATTCTGAAAACTTATTTTTGTGTAAAATAATGATAAGTATCAACAGTCAATTTAGACTCGTCACATTGGGGGATGTTACTCCACTGATGCATCTTTGCAAGCAACTGCCAAAACACGCACCCAAGCTTAAACAGTCCACACATGACCACATACTTGCAAGCTGAGTACAAAGGGAAGAAATTGGAGAAAAGGTTAGGTAGCTTAGCGCTTTGGAAGATGTACCAGGAGGAAAGAGAAGATCCTCCTCCTGAGGATTGGATGATTAATCAGTGTAGGGAGGAAGGTGTAGAGCCTTCTGCTCCCCCTACCGTGCCTGAAGTAAATGGCAATAGTACAAAAGATGAAGGATTGTATCCATTGAGGGAATTAAAAGCTGCAACAGGATATAGTAATCTGATACATGAACCATCTGCTTATAGCAGCGACGAGAGCACAGAAAATGAAAGGGCTAAAGGAAAGGAGGAGACCTTTAAAGTCTTACAGAAAGAGGAGTAGAGCGAACGACGGAATGTATCTTTAGACATAGAACGTGAGATTAATAGATGGAAAGGGGAATAGGATAAAGCTGCTGAGGTTACGCTTGTACAGATCGAACAGATGTGTTGACAGATATTGCTCAAGCTTGATGGGAAAAGCATTGAAGAAGTAAGGCAAGGAAAGATCAAGACGAACAAGATAGAAAAGACAGCGAACGGGAGAAACTAATGAAAGAGGATGAGCACAAAAGGAAGATTAGACAAAGGCAAGATCAGGTGTATCAGGAAGAGCAACTAAGAAAGGAAGAAAGGGCAGAAGAACAGAGAAAGTATGACAACAGACACAGAGCAATCGAAGAACATGAATGGCTATAAAACAAGAAATAAGAGGAAGAACAACAGAAATTATGAAATAAAAGAATGCAAAGACATAGAGATGAAGATGTGCATAGAGCAAATGAAAGAAGGGAAGAAAAAATACAGGAAGAGGAATAAGTTAGATGGGAAGCAGAGAAGCAAAGGGAATTAGATGAAGAAATGGAGCAAAAAAGGAGACAAAGGGCACACATCATTGATCGCATTCAGAAAGAGCTGATGGAACCAAGACCAGTAATATCATGGGGCGACATAGATGAGTTTCTCCTGTTGCAAGAAGCAAAGCCAGGCCCATCCAGGGTAAAACTAGATGAACATTTCAAGATAGGAGGCATCAGAGATAGGATCGATAAAGTTTATCAGGAGATGGGGATAAAAAGGGAGCAGAGAAGCAATGGAAAAGAAGATTGATTTATAGTTGCCAAGTAACGCGACAAAGAAGGAAGCCTGTTTAGTCTCGAGCACAGAGCCTTCTCTTTGGACAGACTGACTTTAAACAGAGATGAGAAAGACGAAAGCCACACAAGTTGGGGACTAGATATGTCAAAAGAACACAGGGACACCTTCCGTGAGGAAGAAGGAGAAAGTGAATGCGGTCCTAAAGGATGCCTGCAGAGGGACACGGAAGTGAGATGGTCAGATTTAGACCAACGTAAAGATAGGACACCAGACCTCTTGGCATACCCAGAGTGACCTAAAGGACGATCACATAGTGAGAGGGGGGAATCGCCACCATATGTGAACAGCTTGAGGTCATTGCCATGCAGAAGGCATTCAGGAACCATTGTCCCCACTGTGAGTAGGCAGACGATGGGAGCCAATTGCGGATTTGGATTCACACAATTCCCCTTATTAGAGAAAGGAGTGGCCAGACCTCAGTATATCCAAGGCCCCAGATGGACAAGGAAAATTTAAGATGCAACCTTCCTAGTTTAACGGCCGGTGCGGGAAAGGGGATTTATGAGCTAGAAAAGATGACAGGAATAAATACATTAGCTATAGGGGACATTAAGGGTCTCCTAGCAGCCATTCTTGGGGAAAGAGCTGATGACATTTGGACAAGAGCAAGTTACTCGAGTGTCACGGCACAGAACACAGAGCATGACAGAGCGCCATTTAATAATTGTAGGATGTCTGTTTGGAAAGCGTTCAGGGTACAGTATCCTAATACCTCAGTTATGGGTGAAATTATGGCACGTAAAATGAAGGATGACGAGGATCCGCTTATTACATTCAAAATTTTCAGGAACGGTAGACCTTGGAAACTTGAAAAACTTGGTGGAAATCAGTGCCAGTATGTTACCACATTTTGTATCAGGGATTGCCAGAAGAAGTACAGAGACAGCTCAAGAAACTAGTGGGAATGGAAGCGGAGCCATGTGCAGAAATACAGTTGACTATCGTGCATCATTGTCCAATTGCTGCAAGAGAAAAATAAAAAGAAGGAGGATGCTAGGAAGCTTGAGGAGACTAAGTTAGTCCAGAAGAAATTGTCAAAGTACTCCATGGAAGGTGCAGTACGGAAAAGCGGGGCAGGGATGGGAACGCAACAAGCAGTGGGTATGCCGCAGGTGAATACTCAACGCCAAACAGATCAAGGAGGTAATGGGTATGTGCCGAGGGGCAGTGGAACGGGTTTCAGAGGAAGAGCTGGTTTCCAGAATAATCAGGGTGGTTTTCAAAATAACCAAGGCGGGTTTCAGAATATGTAGAATGACAATCAAAATATGCAAGGAGGGCAAATGAGAAGACTCCTTCCTATGGGTCGGACATGCGGTATGACAGGGCACATTGTGCGAACATGTGGAAGCCAAGGGTATGTACAAAATGGGCAATTCTCAAGAGGGGGACAGCTTATCCTCCAGCATATAGCTCACAAAATAGGGACGGGTTTGCCCAAGATCGGACTGGGCCTGATTCACGGATTATTTGCACCAAACAAAAATGGGATTTGTGTGCTATTCTACCCGCAAAACCCCATTAGTTAAACAGGGATTTGCGGGCAGAATGACGCATAAATCCCACTTTATTTGGCGCAAATAATCCATGAATCAGGGGCAGTGTATCAAGCACAAGCACCGCAAATGCAACAGGCTTTGGAAGCACCATTGACTCTGTCACAAGGGCAGTCACAGCATGCACCCATGCAGATACAGCAAAGTGCAAAAACAGGAATGTTGTTGGCTCCTAGAGTAGGGGGTGTCACTATTGTGGGAGGAAGTCCTTTTACAGGCACGGTAATAAGCATGTATGCACAATGGGATAGGTCACAGGGTGGCTAGATGTGTTCAGTACTATCAGTGACACCAAATCCTCAAGTGGAACCAAGGATTGATGTTACCATAAGAGGCAAATCTTTTTCTTTTTTACTAGACACTGGGGCAACTCGCTCATGTATACGAGAGCGAATATTTTCATTATCGGGAAATGCCACGAATGCTCAGGTCTTTTCTGGTGCTACATTCAGAGTTCCTTTTACTGATGAATTACCAGTCTCTATAGGAGAATGTGATATGTCTGTCCCTTATTGTATTCGCAGCAGACACCAGTTAATATTCTAGGTCAATAATTAATGACAAAGCTAAATATGACAATTTCTTTTACTGATCAAGGCATGCCAACGATACATTATTTAAATGTGGGTAAATTTATCATGGCATTTACAGGGCAGATAGCTCTGTGAGGAATGCCATTAGAACCAGAAGTCTTTCTTTATGGGGTACACATTTTGTTAACATGGCTACCCATAGTGGGAAGGATTATGAGGATACCTGATGAATTTTTGTTCAGGCCCCAGATACCCATTGATGAAGAGGGGGGGGCAGATTTTTCCCTTACAGCTGTAGGAAGCCATAGTACGAGAGGAATTGGCCATGCTCGAAGGATTTGATGATGAGGGCAGGCCATGGAGAACGGTAATTGCCATTGGGGAAGCGTACAGATTGACTGACATCACAGACAAACATATGTGTAAGGATGATCTGTCAGACGATGAATTAATATTCAAGATGACTATTAGATATTGGATCAGAATAGAGAGAAGGGAAATCCCACTGCGAAAGGTGATGATGCGACAGCGTCCCACCTATTTTGATGAAGACATGGAAAAAGTGCCACCTCTTAATGGACTACAGGCCCTTATGACGTAGGCCTATTGAAGGGGTGGGAGAAGTTAAGATTATGCTGAAACCAGGAACAGGTTTACGTCAAGCAATGCAGTACCTAATGTCTTGAGAGGCGGATGAGGGTGGTATTTTTAGACAATGGCCCTCATTACAAGTTTGGCGGTAACCATGCCACTATTGGCGGCATGGTGCTGCTGAAATCGTGTCGGGGTCCAGGTCCTCGGAATGAGGACTTACGGGGCCGTTCCGAGTTCGGAAGGCCCGGTAATTCCTCCCTCCAAGGACCCGGGCACAGTCCTTCCCCATTCCCATTTCAGCCCCCATAGGGCTGAATGGGAATGGGAGAGGGAGCAAACAAGGGGCCATTACGAGATGGCCTGTTGTTTGCTTCCTCTTCCCCTCGCGGGACCCGGTAAGCATGCCTGGTTTTCCCAGGCATGCTTACCGTGTCCCGCAAGGGGAACTCGTAATGCGGCGGTACGGAGTGAATGGCGCCGGCACCTTTTACGGCGCCGTTCACTCCGTACCGCCAGGGTCGTAATGAGGCCCAATATCAGCTATGATGGAACAGGGCATCTTGGTGACATCAGAGTCACTGTGTAATACTGCTGTGTACCCAGTGAAAAAATATCTAAAGAAGGTTCATGGAGTTTAACTCAAGACATGAGACCAATTAACTGAATTGTAGAGGCATAGTTTCCTTTAGTTCCGAATCCTGCAATGATTCTATGTAGAATTCCTACAGAGGCATGATATTTGACAGTGATTGACTTGAAAAATGTGTCTTTCTCAATCCCATTGCATAAGGAGTCTCAAGACCTCACAAAAAGTACTTGTTTGCCCCAAGAGTACTGTGAGTCTCCATCGATCTTTAATAGGGTCCTGCAGATGGACCTAAACAATATTGATTTACCAAGTTCGGTGCTCCAGTACGAAAATGATATTTTAGATTGCAGCACGACAGAAGATGAGTGCAGACAATACTCCTTTTGGCTAATGATTATTTTAGCAGACAAGGGATACAAGGTAGATAAGGAGAAATTGCAATATTGTCAGGAGGAGTTGGTGTATATAGGCCAGTTACTCTCGTATGAGGGAAGGAAAGTTACACCTGAAAGAGCTGAGGCGTTCATGAAAACACCAAAACCGCACACGATAAAGCAAATAAAGCAATTTCTGTGGTTGTGTAACTATGTTAGAGCATGGGTATTTGATTATAGTTCATACACGAGACCCCTTTTGCAGGCTTTGAAGAAAACCCAAGTGAACAATGACAAAAAAGAATGGACAGAGGAAATGAAGGAAGGGTTTGAGGAGTTGAAGAAAGCAATTTGCACAGCTCCAGTTTTAGGAATTCTCAATTATTCTGAGGAGTTCTACTTGTTTTCATTCACAAATGGGACAGTTATGATAGCAGTGCTTACACAGAGGACCACACTTGGTATAAACCTCTGGCATATAATAGTGGGATTCTAGATCCAGTTGTGAGAGGACACTTTCCTTGTGAACAATCACTGTCAGCAGCCGCGTTCGTTATTGAAAAATCTACAAGTATCGTGATGGGGTGTTACAGTGTTCCATGACTGTATGTGAAGCCCGCGGCGGGGCAAGGGCGCTGTGTTTGGCGGCAACACAGACCCCTCCTGGGTCTTTCCTGATTGGCGGTTCCTGGCCACGCCCCCTGGAAATATTACACCGGCCCCGACCCCGAAGCGGTGAAGCCCGCGGTGGGGCAAGGGTGCAGTGTTTGGCGGCAACACAGACCCCTCCTGGGTCTTTCCTGATTGGCGGTTCCTGGCCACGCCCCCTGGACATATTACACCTGGCACCTCCACGGGTGCGTTTTGTCCAGAACCTGCACATGCTTTAGATGTTGTTGAGGACCTCGATCCTAACTTTGGCTCCGGAATGGTTGTGGGTTTGTCCAGTTCCTCTCCTGCCCCTGTTCCCACAGAGGTTGGAGAGTCTATCGATGGCTCCATGCATAACCATCCCCTCTGCCCTCGTAGCCCTTGTAGTGAGCAAGGGTCTTCATTTAGTTCAAGCCAGCTCCTATTTCCATCTCTCCCCACTTAGGACTATCAATCGACAACGTCGCAGAACTAGAATTGACGTTGGAACAGCTACTGACCCCCCAGCCGGGGGTGTCTTTATACCTAGGGGGCCGGCTGTAAATGTAATCAAGTGCTCGTGGAGCTAGCAGCTATTCGAACTTTGCTCTCATCCCTTATAGAATCTAAGGGGTGGGTCATGAGGGATGGGGTGCCTCCGATTACTCCAAATATGTGCAAGGGCCCCCCGATCCTCCATGGATATATCATGGGGAACAGGCTACCCTGAGCCCTGTAACTGTAGTTCCTACAATCACCTCCCTTAGCTTGGGGCTGGGGAACGCAGGACCAGCAATTGCCACCAACTCCACTGCAAGAAGTGCTAAATTTAGAGAGCCTCACAGGGCGCCCAACCACAAGGCAAAGCCTACCCCCTTGCAGGTTTATGCTTCACAAAGAGAGGGCCCACAATGTCCCAACTCAGGGAAAAAGAGAGTGTATGGTCTATGGGGTAGTGGGGTTCCCTCCCAGCCCCTACCTCAATGTCAGCTCAGACATGTTAGGGTGTACCTTCATGGGGTTCCCAAACTGGCGAGGGATGTGCATGAATCAAAGGATGCCCTGTTAAATAAAACCTTACACTGGCTACGGTCTACTAAAGGTTGTGCCTCAGTGTATAGGGAATCCTTGGTGGGTTGGGATAGAGTACCAAGTGGGGGGAATCATTTCTGTGATACCGTGGAATTGGCCTTTAGGGACCGGAGTGTGGCAAACGAAGTCCTGGGACAACGTGAGGGAGCTGGCAGGACACACATGAGTGGGATCTTAATTAGTCCACATCCCTATACAGGGTCTGGTTGCACCTGGCGGCCAATTGTGAGGTCATCTCCATTGTCTGGCGCTAACCTTATCCCTTTGAGTCGAGATCGGACAAGCAACTTGGTGGAGAGGCCACCGTAAAGGGTAATTTTGGGACAGAATCAGGGATTTAATGAACTGTGGAATTATTGTATCTGTTTGGGAGTAGTAATTGTAATTGCTTATATGTGATGTTTTTGCATTTTTTTTGTGTGTTTGATGGATTTTTTTTTAAATCCGAATAAACTTGTTTGACTTGACTTGTATTTGTTGAGCATGCTATGTTTGCTGTTTTGGAGAAACATAAGGGTACACTGACATCTCAGAGGGCTTCTGGATTCTTGCATTTAGAAGTGTTCCTAAATAACCTCTCTGTGAAAGTTACATTTAGAAAGTGTTCTGTGAAAGTTGCATTTAGAAGTGTTCCCAATAGCCTCTATGTGAAAGTTGCATCTAGAAGTGTTCTCAATAGCCTCTCTGTGAAAGTGGCATTTTGAAGTTTTCCCAGTAGCCTCTCTGCAAATTTAGAAGTGCGCCCAATAGCCTCTCTGTGAAAGATGCATCTAGAAGTGATCCCAGTAGCCACTCTGGAAAGTTGAATTTAGAAGTATGCCCAATAGCAACTCTTTGAATTTAGAAGTGTTCCCAATGGCCTCTCTGTGAATGTTGCATTTAGAGGTGTGCCCAATAGCCTCTCTGTGAATTTAGAAATGCGCCCAATAGCCGCTCTGTAAAAGTTGCATTTAGAAGTGTTCCCAAATAACCTCTCTGTGAAAGTTACATTTAGAAAGTGCTCTGTGAAAGTTGCATTTAGAAGGGTTCCATTTAGCCTCTCTGTGAAAGTTGCATCTAGAAGTGGTCTCAATAGCCTCTCTGTGAAAGTGGCATTGTGACGTTTTCCCAGTAACCTCTCTGCGAATTTAGTCGTGCGCCCAATAGCCTCTCCGTGAAAGTTACATCTGGAAGTGTTCCCAATAGCCACCCTGGAAAGTGGAATTTAGAAGTGTGCCAAATAACCTCTCTGTGAAAGTTGCATTCAGAAGTGCGCCCAATAACCTCTCTGTGAAAGTTGCATTAGAAATGTTCCCAGTAGCCTCTCTGTGAATCTAGAAGTGTTCCCAATAGCCACTCTAAAAAGTTGAATTTAGAAGTGTGCCCAATAGCATCTCTGTGAATTTAGAAGTGCTCCCAATAGCCTCTCTGTGAATTCAGAAGTGCGCCCAATAACCTCTCTGTGAAAGTGGTATTTAGAAGTGTTCCCAATAGCCTCTCTGTGAAAGCTGCATTAGAACTGTTCCTAATAGCCTCTCTGTGAAAATCGCATTTTAGAAGTGTTCCCAATAGCCTCTCTATGAATTTAGAAGTGCGCACAATAGCCTCTCTGTGAAAGTTGCTTTTAGAAGTGTTCCCAATAGCCTCTCTGTGAAAGTACCTCTCTGTGAAAGTCGCATTTAGAAGTGTTCCCAATAGCCTCTCTGTGAATTCAGAAGTGCGCCCAATAACCTCTCTGTGAAAGTGGTATTTAGAAGTGTACCCAATAGCCTCTCTGTGAAAGCTGCATTAGAACTGTTCCTAATAGCCTCTCTGTGAAAGTTGCATTTTAGAAGTGTTCCCAATAGCCTCTCTATAAATTTAGAAGTGCGCCCAATAGCCTCTCTGTGCAAGTTGCATTTAGAAGTGTTCCCAAAAGCCACTCTGGAAAGTTTGGAAGTGTGCTGAACAGCCTCTGCCTGAGGGTTGAATTTAATTCGGGCCAAATAGACTCTACGTGAAAACTGAATTTAGAAGTGTGCCGAACAGCTTCCATGTAAAAGTTGAATGTACAAGTGTGCCCAATAGACTCTCCACGAAAATGGATTCTAGAAGTGTGCCGAATATCCTAATAGTATAATACCATGCCGGACGAACCGACTAATCTCCCAAATAACCACCCTGTGAAAAGTTGATTAAGATTCATGCCTAATAACCTCCCTTTATAAAGCTGAATTAAAAGAAGTGCACCTATTAGCGTGCCATAATTGAACTGACTAGTGTCCAGAATAGCCTCTCCGCACTTAGTCCAACGTAAAAGTGTACACGACACCAGTGAGGCTAAGAAGCGTACCTAATTATCCTAATTATTAGTATGCCTAAAAGTATATCTGTGTAAGGTAGAATTTAGAACTGTGCCTAATAATCTAATATCCCCTCTATGCAAAATTGAATCTAGAGGTAGACTTAATATCATCTCTATGTACAAGTGAACTTAGAAGTGCACCTAATAATACCTAATAGCCTAATATCATCTGTGTACAATTCAACCTAGAAGTGCACCTTATAGTTTAGTATTGTCTCTGTGCAAACTGAACTTGGAAGTGCGCCTAAAAGCGTGCCCCCACGGAACTTAGAGCTACAATTAGAAAGCACTCCTAAAATCCACCTAAAAGCGCGTACCAGGCATGAGTGCCCCCACTTCACGAGAGTTTGTCGGAAACGACCACCGTGGACTAGCCCCACTTCCCGATCTGCATGCCCTCCCTTCCCCCTTCCCAAACCACCCCTCCCTCCTTCGCACTCCCTGCCATTCCGCTCTCCAAACACCAAGCCAGAGAGGCACGATGGTGAGCCAACCACCCTAAGACCACTCCTCCCCTGAACCCAACCTCTGACCAGCCATCGTTAACCATGCCCGCTCCTCTCACTATCATACCTGGCACACCCCGCACGGCAATCACCCACCCCCCACCTTGCCCTCACACCCCTATCACCTCCCCCCGCCGACCACAACCTTTCCCCTCCCTAAAAACTGCACGCCTAGCCATTGCTAGAACCGAAGCTGCATCTCTCTCCCCCTCTCACCCCCCCCTACCCTCTCTCACACCCCAATCGCAACAAGGAAACTAAAGAAGAAACGTTCCTGGTCCCCCTCAATCTCTCAGCACTCTTCGCCTCCCCTGTCTCATCCCACCACCTCATTCCTGCAAACACATCCTTCCCCCGTGGCTTCACCCTTCCTGAAACCCCACTCCCTCGATTTCTCATCAACTGCAACTGAAAATCCTAACCACCCACACCCCACCTTCAAATCCCCCGAACCAAACCCAATCTTCCTAACACACGCAGCCACCCAACCCCACCCGAAGCCTGCCAATTTTTCTGCTCGCCCACTATTCCCATCGAGCATCACCCACCCTACCCCCTCCCTCCTCCACTCTCTCCGCCACCACCCCCGCCCGCTCCAACACCGAGACCAACCTCGCCTGCCGATGTGAACTGCATCCTATTCTATGCCCTAACCGTAGCAAAAAACAGACACTGCGTCTTTGACCTGCTCGCCTCTGTCAAACCAGACCTAGTTTTCATCACCGAAACTTGGTTCTCTGACGACTTTGCCCCAATCGCTAATGAAGCCTTCTCCCCCGACTACTCCCTCATCCAACTGAACCGTCCCTCCAGAGGAGGGGGAATAGCATTCGTCTTCATGTCTCTCATCCACGCCTCAATCATCGACAACCAACCTTCTATTCCTTTCTGCAAATCTCTACTCGTTAAAATATCCATCTCCCCAATGCTCTCACACAGCTTCCTAATAATCTACAGGCCTCCTGGCTACGATGGACAATTCGCAAACAACATCTGCAACTCTATTGCCACCCTTCAACAAAACCATCCCAACCTCACCCTTCTTGGAGACTTCAACATATGGCTCGACATCCCCACGGACCCTATGACACACTCTCTGGTTGACGGTTTGGACGCAATTAACCTCCAACCCCACATAAATGGCCCGACTCACTATGAAGGACACACTCTTGATGCCATTTTTACCTCCAACACTCTGATTCATTTAAAGCCACCCACCCCTATCATCTAGTTCGATCACTTTATCCTCTCGTTCACCTTTCGCTCACCCGACCCCCTTCCCATACTTGAATCTGACCCTCCGAATCTAGGCAAATGCTGGAAAAAACTAATAATCACCCCGGACCTAGCCAAGGCACTCCTCCAGTCTCCACCACCTACCAACCCTCTCATCAAACAAGTAACCCCTGACCCCTTTGACTCATGGCTCAACGCATCTCTGATGCGGCTCACATCCCCATGCAAACCATCAGCCCGTCGTGGCTTCTTCCCCAAATGGTTCACTCCTGAGTTGAAGATCACTAAACAACTATATAAATACCTAGAACACAAATGCCAGAAAGACAAAACCCAGGAGAACAGGCCCACCTTGGCCCGCCACCTCTATCAGTACAAGGCTGAAATCCGGAAAGCAAAAAAAAGCCCACTACAACTCCCGAATCCTAAACTGCAAAAACCCAAGCAAAGAACTCCACAAAATCATCTCCGAATTCACCAACCCGGCCTGCGCCACGACCATCCGACCCCCTCACAATCACTGTGCGACTCACTCTCCCTCCACTTTTACACCACAGCTCTCGAACGCACAAAAACTCTAACCACCAAACTGGCTCTCTTACATCCACCAGGCAATTCTCTGCCCGTACCGGCCAGCCCACCAGCTGCGACCTCTACACAACCAACATTTGAATCCATTAGCCCAATATCACCAGAGCAATTTCTCAAACTTCTATCTGCACGCAAACCATCTGGATCGCCACTGGACCCTTGCCCAGACACAACCCTCAAAGACATTTTCGCATCCACCTGCGCAGGAGAACACGCAAGATCCATCATAAATGCCTCCCTTTCCTCTGGTATCTTTCCCGACGCATTCAAAACGGTTCACATCAAACCTCTAATTAAAAAACCTTCGCTCGACCCTCTCGAGCCCAAAAACTATCGCCCCATCTCAAACACCAGATTCCTTGCCAAACTCATTGACCAAACCGCCTACTCTCAACTAAATGCCTTTGTCGAAGCCAACAATCTCCTAAACCCCGCCCAATCAGGTTTCAGAGTCCGTCACGGAACTGAAACCACCCTAACCTCAATCTGGGATGACCTTAAAATGACATCAGACTCCGCGGGATGCGCCTCGCTAATCCTTCTCAACCTATCTGCCGCCTTTGACACGATCAATCACTCAATGCTCCGAGACCGCTTCCACTCCTTCGGAATTTGTGGAACCGCTCTTAAATGGATAGCTTCATTCCTCAAAGATA
The DNA here is from genome assembly GCF_040938575.1 of Ambystoma mexicanum. NCBI lineage: Eukaryota > Metazoa > Chordata > Amphibia > Caudata > Ambystomatidae > Ambystoma > Ambystoma mexicanum. Next base: position 1,075,521,862 of record NC_090935.1, on the reverse strand, counting down.
GGTACCAAATAACAATACTCTCCAGCTATACCTCCCAAGCCCAACCGGTCGACACGGGAGTCTCACAAGGCGCATGCCTATCTGCTCTCCTGTTCAATCTCTACCTGACCACCCTCCCACTGATAATCTGTTCACACAACATAGTTGTAGCACAGGAGTGCTAGAACTACGCCGACAACACTCAGCTAATTCTAAACCTCCTGAACTCAAAACTCAATCTCCCATCTGACCTGGCCTCCATCCTCCTTGACATAGAACTCTGGATGACCCAAAGCCACCTCCTGTTAAACCCCTCCAAAACGGAAATCATGGTATGTGGCAACTCCAAACTTCTTCCGCACCCAATACCATGGCCCTCAGCCATAGGCAACTCACTGACTGCCTCCAAATCTGTGAAAAATCTTGGGTGCACCCTTGACTCTGACCTAACTCTCTTGCGCCAAGTCAACAACGTCTCAAAGTCCTGCCACTACCACCTTAAAACCCTTAGACGCATCTTTCCATATCTCTCCTTTCCCAACAGACTCTCCGCTGTCCAATCAATCGTAATATCAAGACTTTACTAGGCAAACCCCCTATACCTCGGAATCCACGCGTAACAACTGAATAAACTCCAAAGGGCACAAATCGCAGCAGCCAAATTACTACTTGCACTTGGCCTAAGGAGACCACGTCTCCCCAGACCTTATGATGCACTGGCTTCCAGTAGCCCGAAGGGTGACTTTCAAAACCTTATGCATCTCCCATCGAGCACTGCATAAAACCGGACCTGAATATCTTCAAGAAAAACTAAAACCCTATCACCCACCATGCACCCTAAGATCGAGCTCAGCAGGCCTCCTAGTCATACCGAAGACTAACTCAGTCAGGCTAGGCAGAGCATCATTCTCTCCTTGGCCCCCACGCTATGAAATTCACTCCCACCCCACTTCAGCCGAACTGAGGATTTACCATCTTTCAGCAAATTGCTGAAAACCTGGCTCTTCCCTTAAAACCAACCCGTACCATACTATCCCAAAACAGACTAACAAGAACTCCATGACACCAATCCAACAAACCACTGAGGCGAGCAATTGACATTTAATAACTCCTACTATAAACTAGAAGGACAAACCGAAATTAAACAAATAAAGTAGATCAAAGCACTACAAGGGTTAATAAGAGTAAATCATACGGAAACAGTAAAGAAAGTTAAACTGCTGAAATGGACAGATTGCATGAGGAGTGAACGAAGTGAATGGCATGGATGATATAGTTAGAATTGATGAAGTCGGTAGAACAGATGAATGCGCCGAGTCGAAGAATGCATGAGTGGAAGAACAGATAGGTACATAGCGAATGAGTGTGGAAATCAAAAGAATAAGTAAACCGGATGACTCTATAGAATGGATGAACATGTTGAACGGATGAGTCTGTAGAGCGGACGGGTATGTAGAGCGGACGAGCATATAACACGGATGAGTGCATAATATAGATGAATGTGAAGAACAGATGAGTGTAAACCGAATGAGTGTGTAGAACAGATGAGTATGTGGAACAGATGAGTTTGTGGAGCATGTGACAGCTCCAGGTCATATCTGCAGGTTTCCGCAGGAGAGGCAAGTAAAGCGCATGATTGTGTGGATAGCGGATGAACTCAGAAGTGCAGAGCGGATGAGTGTATGGAGCAGATGAGCGTATGGAGCGGATGTGTATATGGAGCGGATGCGTATATGGAGCAGATGAGTGCATAGAGCGGACAAATGTATGGAGCGGAGGAGTGTATGGAGCGGAGGAGTGTATGGAGTGCAGGAGTGTATGGAGCGGAGGAGTGTATGGAGCGGAGGAATGTATGGAGCGGAGGAATGTATGGAGCGGAGGAGTGTATGGAGCGGAGGGGTGTATGGAGCGGAGGGGTGTATGGAGTGCACAGGTGTATGGAGCGCACGGGTGTATGGATTGCACAGGTGTATAGAGCGCACAGGTGTATGGAGCGCACAGGTGTATGGAGCGCATGGGTGTATGGAGAGGATGAGTGCGCAGAGCAGATGAAGGTATAGAACAGATGAGTGTGTGAGATTGAATATATAGAATAGGATACCGCTGTTGGATGCGTGAAAAGTACGAGTGCTTCAAGCGGATGAGTGCAGAGAGGGGATGAGTCCATGGAACAGATGAGTTCGTGGAGCAGATGAGTACGTTGGAGCAGATGAGTGCATTGGAGCAGATGAGTGCACTGGAGCGGATGAGTGCATTGTGCGTTGGAGGGGGTGAGTGCGCAGAGGGGGTGAGTGCACAGAGGGGGTGAGTGTGCAGAGGGAGTGACTGCGCAGAGGGGGTGACTGCACAGAGGGGGCGAATGCGTAGAGTGCAGAGTGCGGAGAGGGGGTGAGTGAGTAACACGGATGAGTGAGTAAACTTCAGAGAAGCAAGTAGAACGCAAGAATGCGCAAACGGATGAATGTGCAGAACGGATGAGCGAAAACAGAATGAGTGTGTAGAACAGATGAGTATGTGGAACGGATGAGTATGTAGAGCCAACAAGTCTGGATAGCTGATGAATGCGGAAGTGCGGAGAGTGTGTTTATCGCCGGAGCGGACGATTGTACAGACCTGGCGAATGTATGGAGTGAATGAGTGTAGGAAGCGGATGAGTGTAGGGAGTGGATCAGTGTAGGGAGTAGATGAGTGTAGGGAATGGATCAGTGTATAGAACGCATGAGTGTATGGAGCGGATGAGTGTATGGAGCAGATGAGTGTATGGAGCGGACGAAAGTATGGAGCGGAAGAGTGTATGGAACGGATGATGGAATGGAGCGCATGGGTGCATAGAGCGCATGGGTGTATAGAGCGCATGGGTGCATGGAGCGGAGGAATGCATGGAGCGGATAAGTGTATGGATCGGATGAGTGCATGGAGCGAATGAGCGTATGGAGCGGATGAGTGTATGGAGCGGATGAGTGTAAGGAGCAGATGGGTGTATGGAATGGATGGGTGTATGGAACGGATGGGTGTATGGAGTGGATGGGTGTATGGTGCGGTCGGGTGTATGCAGCAGATGAGTGTATGGAGCGGATGAGTCTATGGGGCAGTTGAGTGCATGGAGCGGATGAGCGTATGGAGCGGATGAGTGTATGGAGCGGATGAGTGTATGGAGCGGATGAGTGTAAGGAGCAGATGAGTGCATGGAGCGGATGAGCGTATGGAGCGGATGAGTGTATGGAGCGGATGAGTGTAAGGAGCGGATGGGTGTATGGAACGGATGGGTGTATGGAACGGATGGGTGTATGGAGTGGATGGGTGTATGGTGCGGTTAGGTGTATGCAGCAGATGGGTGTATGGAGACGTTGAGTGTATGGAGCTGTTGAGTGTATGAAGCCGATGGGTGTATGGAGCGGATAGGCGTATGGAACAGATGAACATATGAAGTGGATGAATATTCAGAGTAAATGAAGGTATAGGACAAGTGAGTGTAGAGATGAATATATAGAACAAGATATTACTGCTGGATGCGTGAAAATCACGAGTGATTAAAACGGATGAGGGCAGAGAGGATGAATGCATGGAACGGATAAGTGTATGGAGCGGATGAATGCATAGAGAGGATGAGTGCGTAGAGGGGGTGAGTGCGTAGTGGGGGTTAGTGCGTAGAAGAGGTGAGTGCCTAGAGGGCATGAGTGTGTAGAGGGGGTGAGTACGTAGAGGGATGAGTACGTAGAGGGGGTGAGTGCGTAGAGAGTGTGAGTGCATAAAACAGGTGAATGCATAGCACTCGTGAGGGCATAAAACGGATGAGTACCTGGAGTGAACGAGTGCCTGGAGCGATCAAGTGCCCAGAGTGAACTGACGCATTGCGTAGAGCCGACGAGTACATAGAACGAATGAGCACTGATGCATTCAGTACCGATGAGTGCGTAGAATGGATGAGTACGTTGAGCTACTGAATGCGTAGAGCATGAAACAGTGAGGAGTACATGCCTGGGGCAGTCTAGAGTGCATGCGTGAGGCAGACAAGAGAGCATGCGTGGCGCGGAAAAGTGGACAGTCGTGAGGCGAACAAGAGCGCATGCACGGAGCAGACTAGACCGCGCAGGGTGGACCAGAGTGTATTGGACCAGACTGGGGTGCATTGAATGGATAGGTGTGCACGGTACGGACTGGAATGCATAGAATTACGTGACGTATATAGTATGGTTTAGAATGCAGAGAATGTTTGAAAGAGCATATAACTCATCATATCACACCACCACGTTTACACTCTCCTTTACATCACCACTAAACTAGAACACAGAGATACTTTGACACCATTCAGTATAACTGTTCTCATACCAACATCCGCCGCTCACTCCACATCATTCTAAATTGACACTGCTGGTCTCACCCCCCAGCCAGGCGTTCTCCTCAGGCCTAACGTAGCCACAGCCGTTCTGGATAAAACCTGCCTGAACTAACACATTCTCCTGATCTCTCAACCACCACACCTACTGCTAAGAAGCAGCTACTACACGGATATTGCACAAGCTGCACACATACCCGGTGCACACATGCACCTTTTGACTCTCTCTACTCTCTCTACTGATCCGAACTTTGGTTCCCAAGGGCGTTCAACCTACCAGCGCCTTCAGACCATACCAATGGTATATAAGGCGCTATATAAATGCAAAATAACATAACATAACATAACATATGAGGTTGTTATATCGAATCCAGCGATCAAAATAGTCAGGTGTAAAATAGTGAACCCTGACACGTTTGTAGCCGAACCTGTGATGGAGGACGAGCAAGTGCATGATTGCTCTAACTATTGAGAGTTTTATGACGAGATCCCAGGGTAAAGGAGAATGCTCTAACAGGGGGGGGGTCCTCTTATTGACGGGTTGTCAAATATTGATCAAACTGATGGGGATAGGCATTCAGGTTCAGCTGTGGTAAAACACAGAATTCGAAGAGGTGGCAAGCATAAGGTTGCCATATCATTTTTCGGCACAAACAGCAGAATTGGTGGCGCTTATTATCACGCTTGAGAAATATGAGGGGAGGAAGTGACAGTGTACAGTGACTCCGCCGATGTGACTTCAATTGTGCACGCAGGGCTAGTACGTTGGAAAAGGAGGGGCTACCTCTGAGCGGACGGCACTCCAGTACAAAATGCTGCATTATTGGACAGACATATTAAGGCACTACAGCTCCAAGCAGCCATTGCAATACTTAAATGCACAGCACCTAAGTAGAGAACTGGTTTTATTTCACACAGGAACAAAGCTGCGGATGAAGAAGCAAAAAGGGTTGCAACTTCTTCAGCCATTTTTAGTTTTGATACTCCTCATATAAGAAAGGGGGAAATTATGGTTGTGATAATGCAAGAAGGTTTTAATCATTTGCCGAAAACACATTTAATGGAAATTCAAGACAGTGCACCGCAGGAAGAGCAAGAATTGTGGTCTTTGTGCCCATCTGATGCTTTGTGTTGACAGTACAGCACTGGAAAGTCGGTGATGCCTATAGCCTTATTAAGGGTAGCGTTAGAACAGCTACACTACCCTCCGCATGGAACTACGGAAAACCTTTCAGGAGTTATTGCAGAGGACTGGTTTGTTCCGAACCTTTTAGAACACCCTTCTTTTTATGTAGTAAATTGCATCTTTTGCCAAAAGTTTACTTCTGGGCATACATTGCGAACAATTAGAGTAGTGATTCCTTGGCCGAATTGTCCTTTTCAGCATTTACGTATCGATTATGTTGACAGGCTGCAAGTATGTATTGGATACTGGTATATGATAGTGGTGGTGTGTCAATTTTTGAGATGGATCGAAGCAGGTCCATGTACACACCCTGATGAAACTTGTGCTGCAAAGTTCATAGTCCGAGAATTCTTTCCTAGATGGGGAGTATGTGATGTGCTGAGAACCGACAATAGTGCCCATTTTGTTAATGATGTATTTGAAAAAATTAGTCTATTGCTTAATATTAAACATAAGTTTTCTTCTGCTTATCACCTGCAAGCAAACGGAATATGTGAGAGACTCGAAGGTCTTCTCAAAGTGAGAATTGCTAAATTGAAATTGTCACTGAAGAAAGGGTGGCTGTAGTGCCTGCAACTTGCATTCTATGCATTAAGGAATCAGTCTGGGGCAGACCACCAGCTCATGCCAGTAACAGGTAGGCAGATGAGAATGCCTCTGACTCCTCCATCGAGGATTAGGAGTGAAGACCAGAAGACAGCAGAATTGTTAGGAAATGAGCTACATGCGTATTTAATGTACGACCGCTAGTATCTCTGTCATTTCAGATCAACTCAAGCGTAAGGGGTGTCGGTCTCAGGGGCAGACCACCAGCTCATGCCAGTAACAGGTAGGCAGATGAGAATGCCTCTGACTCCTCCATCGAGGATTAGGAGTGAAGACCAGAAGACAGCAGAATTGTTAGGAAATGAGCTATATGCATATTTAATGTATGACCGCTAGTATCTCTGTCATTTCAGATCAACTCAAGCGTAAGGGGTGTCGGTCTCAGGACACAGATGAAGACCATTCAGCAACCGGATATAAAGAATTACCTATACCTGAACTATTTATTGGCGATCCTGTGTTAATCTGCAACTTCACTAGGAAGTGGCATGAGTCCCAATTTATTGGTTTGTTTATTGTGGAGAATATTACTCCATCTGCAGTAAAATTCCAAGAACGGCGCGCATGGATTCACCTCAGCAGCGTCACAGCGTATGCTGGTAAGACCGGAACAACCCCACCCAATTTGGAAGCATATCAAGAATAAGCAGTTCAGCATGTGCAGACTCGATCCATGACAAGGAAGAAGGATGTTAAGATTGATTGAATATATGGAAGTTTGCATTTGGACTGTGGCTTTTCCCAGACACTCTTCATAGACAGGAGTGCAAAAAGTAACTGTTCTTAAGCCACAAGAATCTTTTGAAAAACAGAATTTAGAAAGTGCTGATGTGATCAAAAATGTCAGATCTTGACTTTATTTTCAACAAATGGAAAAGGGAGCAGTTTCCAGATTTGTTTCTCACTGAGTTTCTCTTTGGACACCCAAATGGTCCTATCTGATGTCGAAATTCACTGACTCTTGATTATTAGTGGGGAAAAATACTGACATTTTTGTGTTGCAGCATGATCCTAAAAATGGTCCAGCAATAAGGAGATTGTTCTCAGCAATCATTGGGCAAATTTTGCAGCTACCTGAACATTTAACGAGGCTGCCAGATTAAAAAGATTTTTCCTTCCTTAAAAATAGCACACTGGCACGATGTGGTCTATTGAGCATATTGCAGTTCTAGGAAGTGAGCAGACTCAACGGCCTGTGAAAAGACACCAATGGTGGGGCTTTATGTATTGGTACATAATGTATGTGTGCACAGCATCTGTCATTGTTTTTCTGTTTTTTCTAATTCATGGCGCTTATTTTGTTGGTTCTAGAAAGGCAGAAATCCCTTTGATCCTCCCCACTTCAGTGACCTATGCAGAGGTTAATGTTGTGATTATTCCTACACCAATAGCACATGTGAAGTCGCCCATTTCTCTGACAAATGTTTCTTTGATCCCCCCATATGAAGGATAATGTCTGATGTACTTCATGCACATTTTGCAGGTATTATTTTGGAAAGAAAGAGACCCAAGAGAAGTGCAAGGGAAGATGATTATGAGTTAAATGATTATATAGACAATACAGCACATTTGGAGAACAATACATGGTATTAACACATGAAGGAGGTAGGAAGGAAAACCTCTGAGGAAGATTGCTACTTTTGTGATCTCCTACCTTATTCTATGGGGAAATCTAAGATATTCATAGCTATAGAAATAGACGTCCAAACAGCTCATTGCCTAACTCAATTTGCACTCTGCCATCCAAGAGGTCAATTCCGGGGTTCAACACCTTGTTTGGTATGGGTGACATAATGGACAACTACAGAAGAAGGTGATTACGTACAAGATTTAAAGACAAGAGAGAGACTACACACCAGAGATCATGTGATAAGATATGAATAGCCTAGCATGAAGGGACCAGGAATCCGATGGGAAATAAATAGAAAGCTCAAATGCCAAGGAAAGACCGATGAAGAAATACGAAGATGCAAGGAAAGAGGCAAGATGCAGATCTGGGGACCAGTACTTTCTTCACAAGTCTGTGAAGATGGCATAGTCCTATGCAGAGCAATGGCAGTAACTGGTCATCATAAATCAGTTATAGATTGTGTGGAAAAGGGATGCAAACCTCTGTGGCCGAGGCTTGCAAAGCTGCTGACATGGGTCAAAGATAAAGCAGGCCTGTTGCAGATAGTGCATCTGGTTAGTGCAGAACTGTGTTTCGGAAACAATGGCATACGAAAAGTTGGAGAAAATCAGCAGTGTGGGCGAATCTTCAATGTACCAGGAATGAAGGATGGGACAGTAGTGATAATGGACCACTATTGGGCCTGCGGGTCCAGGGCATACATGAAGCTGCCCAGAGATTGTGGAGGACTGTGTTCTATGGTGATTGTTAATGTTCCAGCATTAGTGATTCCAAAGAGTTATTTGAATATTGGTGAGTTCCCAAAGCAGATGCTCACCTGAGAAAGATGTGATCTATTGAACTCCTTGATCAAACAAAGAGTGAGAATTATTTCTCAGACTAATCAATAGAAACGTTCAGTTCTATTCCGTATGACCACAGGTTGTTCAGTCAGACTTCAGCAGTGCTTGCCACAATCTTTATGCCAGTGATCTAGACAATGGCAAATGCCAAATGGTTACAGACCAGATGGGAGCCCTGCAGACAAACAACACTGTCATAAAGGGATTCAATGCTATCAAGGAAGAACTGAGAGCCATAAAGCTGACGACTCTTGTTTGTGCCAAAATCAGAGAATCATGGTGCACATTCATACCTTCTCATGATGATAAGAATGGCACCTGGACAGAGGCCATTACCATTTTGACATACTTTCACATCAAATGGAAGATGAAGTGGAAGACATTGCTGATGACAGCTGGTTTGTGTCAATCTTCTCATGAGTTCCACAATGGATGGCGATTGTCTTCAAGTTCCTTGGAGCCCTGTTACTGATGATCATGTTCTGATTCTGTGTGGTCAGAATAATAATCATGCAGTGCAACAAGACTGCAAAGAAATCAACAGGAATGAAGATCATGATTGATGTTGAATCTGGGTTTGGACCCAAACACCTGACAGATGAAGAAATCAGAGACTAAGGCCGGTATTCATGCACCTGAGGGAATGAAATTCCTGTATCCAAGGAACCACAACAAATATGTGGGAAGGTGGATTTACTGCAGTCCAAATGGACAATGCATTCTTAAGACCTGGAGTGTTGATGAACATGTGAAATCGGAAGGATGCCTGAAGGGAGTAATAAAGATATGGGGCCACATTACCACCCGGGTGGTAAGGGATTACCGGTACCAGTAAGGGCGCTGGTGCCGGTAATCCATTACCGCCCAATCACGAGGTCCCTTTGCGGGTCCCTACCATAACGACTGGTTTTACCAGCCGTAAAGGAAGGGACCCACAAAGGGACCTTGGAGGTAATTACAGTACCGCAATTTGCGGTGCCGTAATTACTGCCTTCCCCATTCCCATTGAGCCCTATGGGAGCAAGAATGGAAATGGGGAAGGGCCAATGGTGAATGGGGAATTACCGCCCCGCCAACCTTGGAATGGGGTGGTAATTCCACCATTCACCATGGCGGAATCCGGCGTCAACCATAGCGCTAATAGCGCCATGGTTAACGCCTGGGTCGTAATGAGGCCCATGGACTCCAAAGAAGCACTTCTTCAGAAGAAGATATCTGAATGCAGAATTTGATGAGAGAGTGGTCAATGAATCGCTCAGAGGGTGGAGTGTAGGGGAGGAGCCAAGTACCTCTACCAGAAGTTCCGCTCTTATTCTGCCTATTTAATGCAACTGGAAATTGTGACATGTGCAAATCCAATGATGATGCCTATATCGCAAAAACTCTTGAAACAAGGTATCCATTTAGAAAACCCTATATTTATCCACAAAGAAATGACGGTCTCTGGAAGGAAATTCCATAAGAAGCGTGAAAATGAATGAAAGAGGAGACTGGTGACGTCACATGAAGCACATATTTTTTAATTTTTTTATTTATTATTGAATATAGTTGAAATTACAACAACTTTTTCAATTTATACATGAAAAATCAAAATTTTCGAAAAGTATGAACAATGTAACAAACATTAATATACATTTAAAGATAAACATCTTTCAAGTAAAACATTTTTTTTTTATTTTTTATTTTTTTCCCCGTAATTTAATAAGTTATCATTTATGGGAGTTAACAATGATGGGAAACATTTCATTCCATGTTCAAGGCTTTTAAAAAGTTAATGGTAGCAACCCTTATGCCTATACATTCTGTTGCAGCTAGAGCCACCCATCTATTACTAGGGTCCATTTGTGCAAAATAAGCAAGATAGTTGACGAAATGAATACTTCTTAAACTCGAAAGGGCTGGACACTCCAATAATAAGTGTTGCAGGGTTTCAACAATAGCTGCATTTTGACAAAACCTACACCAATTAACATCTGATGATATTTGCTTTCTTCTTGATTTAACCTCCGGAGTGGGCCAAATGTTGAATCGCAACCGTAGGATGTCAGATCTAATAGCAGTAGAAGGGGCTAAACACAAGTAGGATGCAGTATCTTTATAGCATTTGGGTCCAAATATTGCAGTCAAAATCTTTATAAGTTAAGCACTTTGCTCGAGTGTCAATACAGTCCATCATGTATACTTTCTTCTTTGCTTGCTCCGGATGAACTATAAGAAGATCAAGCGATATATCGGCATTCACCATAATGGAGAGAACATTTGTGGACCAATGTTTGGGAAACTCTTCTGATGATTCAAGTAAATAACTAGAAATAGAAAACAATTTAGAGGTGTCTCGTGTAGAAAGCAAGCATTTGCGTAATAAGGCGCATAAGCGCCAATTATGTAGAGCAGATAATGAAATTAGGCCCAATTCATATCGCATCATCACCCCGGGAATACATTGTGGTAGACGCAAAATGGCATGCCAGAATTTGGATTCTATTAAATTAAGAAATCCAGAGGGAATAATTTGCGTTTCTAAGCCATAAAGAATAGTTGGGACAACATTTTCATTCCAATATACGAGAGCTGATTTAATTGAAAATTTACCATATTTAGAAACAATTATTTGTGTTTGACAGATTGCCAGAGTTAGCTTCTGTTTGATCTTATTCAGCTGCGACTCTAATGTAGGACAACCGTCAAAAATAACGGCCAAATAAACATAGTTTGGAACTATCTTTATGGGCGTTCCCTCTATTTGCCATTCTAACAAATGCTTGCGTAGACCTTCAGGGACAAACGTAACAATCTGTGTTTTAGCAGTATTTACTACTAATTCATTTTCTTTGAAGTAGCAGCAAAGTACTGACAACAGATTGCGTAAGCAACTGGGTGTTTTTGACACTAGAACAAGATCATCCGCATACCATAATGCATTGATTTTGACACCGTTTAGTTTCGGTGCATCAGCCATTATTTTGCTAAAATTCCAGCGTACATCATTAATAAAAAAGTTAAACAGGGCTGACGCTAAACTGCACCCCTGCTTCAACCCTCTATGCGTATAAACTGGAGATGTTAGAAGGCCCTCAGCATTTAATCTTACAAAGACCTTGGTTTTTGAATGAAGAGCAAAAATGATATCAATAAGAGTAGAGGGACACTCCGCCTTGATTAATTTATCAATGAGTTTTGGTCGTGATACCGAGTCAAAGGCAGAGTGAAGATCCACAAATGCAAAGTATCTGGGCTGTCTCTTACTCTGTGCTTGTTGTCTGATGGCATTTAAAGTGAGTAAGTTAACACCAGTACCTAGGCCAGCCACAAAACCAGTTTGTGCTGGGTCACGTTGACTAGCTGTTGATGACCAAAGGTTGAAATCTCTTAATACCAATTTAGTGAAAATCTTTCCTGGGGCATCCAATAGCGCTATTGGACGATAACCTTTGGCGTCCATGCGATCACCCTTTTTATAGATTGGGATAATCACAGACGAACGCCAGGAGTCTGGTATACATTTAGTTTGCAAAATGTAATGAAATGTGTTGTTCAAGATTAATGCCCATTCATTTATATTTTGTTTAAACATCCAGTTTGAGAGTCCGTCAGGGCCTGCTACTCTTGACGAGGACGATGTTTTAATGAAGGACTGAATAATATTTCTTGTGCATTGCAAATTCCAACATTTTGCAGAACTGCCATTATATTTGTAACATCTCATCTTGGGATCATCATATAGTGTGGAAAAATGTGTAACCCACGCAGATTCAGAGACACCATTAAGTTGGAGATATACTTGTGGTGCTGTGCTACATTTATTTAGCAGTTCCCAGACCAGACCAGAGTTTTTATTGCGACATGCTCGTAGAAAGTTTTCACTATCTAGTTGGTATAATGCAGCCTTCCTTGACCGTACCCAATTTCGATATCTTGACTTGGCAGATCTAATCGCTTTAATCTGGTCATTTAATGGTAGTTTCCGAAGTTTTCTGATTTCCTTTCTGTAAGCTTTCTTTCTCTCACAGAGAGCCAAATCAAACCCATGAACGTGACTCCTGGGCGGCCTTTTCTGAACAGGCTGGAGATTTGCAAAGGTGCTTAATACATCTACATAGGATGCAGACTCTTGAGAACATTGGTTATTTAAAATTGCTCCATTCAATGCCAGTAATTTATTAATGGACCATTTAAATCGATTTTTGCCATTGTGAACTAACAAAGTATGTTTATAACGACGTACAATTTTTAAACAGTTTGTCATTTCGACTGACCAATATAACGATAAAAGATGATGATCACTAGCTGTTTGTTTTACAACAACAAATTTGGTAGTGTTCATAAAGATGTTGTTGGACATAAAGATGTAATCAATTGTAGTTTTTGAGTTACCTCGCTCCCAAGTATTCATTGAAGGGATGTCTCCTGTGATTGCACCATTTGCAATTTTTAAATCCAGATCTTCCATAAAAGATAACCATCTTACACCATCGCAATTTTTGCTCCTTGTATTAGACTCAACACAAGAGAAATTTAGATCACCCATTACTAGAATTCCAGAGATATTGCCCTGAGCAGAGATCAATTCAAAGAGGGACGATAGAGCAGTATAAAAACTATCATCAGTAATACCTTCAGGATTTCGATACACATTGATAAGAGCATATCTCTGTGTGTTGAAAGAAATCTTAACCAGTTGTATATATTTGTTTGGTGCTTGCCAGGGCGAGATTTTATAACCCTTACTCACTTTCACCGCTACTAACAAACCAGCAGTAGGTCTACCTTTGCCACTATGTTCTGCTGGAAGAAGAATAAGCTCATGGTCATCCCATGTAGGCGGCTTTAGTAACCATGTTTCCTGAAGTTCTACTATATCATATGTATTCAGCTGGTTATTTAGTGTCCATTTCAAGTGAGAGGAGCCTCGAGTGTTCCAACAAGCAAGTGAAATTTCAGTAGTGGAAGAATTTGCTCGTGGTTATGAACAAGAATTAGCAGGAACCACGAGATCTGAAAGTGATTCATTCAAACAATAGTTACAATCACACAATGGTTGAAGATTCTTACCAACAGAGGGCTCGTTGGTGTTAAACTCCTTGAGAGGTTGTCGTGCTGGATCTTGTGCTAGTAAGAAACCAAGATTAAAAAATTCCATTCTAGCATTCCATAGAGTGTTGCGGACAATTCCCGATTTTATCCACAGTCTAATTATGGAAAGGTTCTTGTCACACAAACACTCTATTTGATCTATATCAGTGGAAGAAATTGCATCCAAACCTTCAATATCTCCAAAAATGTTGAAGACACTAGCTCGACATAAGTCGTATTTTGGGAAGGGCCCGTCTCGACACTTCAAAATTAAGGTATGAAATGAATTAAATTTCTTTGACAAGGCAGCACTGGCATCATTTATATGAGATTTGATACCAGCTTTGCCAGTTTCTGAATTCTTTCTGGTGTTTTGTTTTGTGAAATCTTGTTTATGACGACTATTGCATGGAAGTGGTTTCGGAATTGAACAGGTAACCGGTCTGTTTTTACAGGCAGGTACTTCAATTACGCTATCATTGTGTGGCTTTTGAATATGAGGCGGCTGACCATTACCATTTGAGACTTCAGGCAGAACATCTGAGATTCTTCTTCATAAATAGGAATCTACTGCATCTCTTAATGAGCTTAGACGATCCTCAACGCCTGTTATGGGGACGACTTTGTGTGCTCGCTTGACTTCACCAATTGAAGTTGTTTGACAATGTGCGGTTAGAGTCGTCTGTACAGCAGGCGATACTTGTCTTGCTAATGTGTTATCAGGATTTGATGTTAATAAGTTTACCAACCCAATCAGAGGGTCATAATCAACTGGAGAGGCTAGATCCTCCTTTAAAACAACTTGTGGATGAAATGAATTACATGACACAACTTTATTCACTGGGAGATCACTGGACGTAGCGACCGTGTCTCTGTTTGTGATTTCACCACCACTAATTATGGGGGTAGATGGAATACAATTATTAATTTTTGGGGCTTCTATCATGGGATTAATTTGGGACTGTTTTTTTGTACCAATCTTAGTTGACACGGCTTTTAATTTCCTATTTATCACGGCTGTGCGACTATTTTTTGATGGATTTTGCTTAGGACAACCACGAGAATTAGGATTAACAGTAGGTTGATCGACAGTCATCGCCGGAGAGTCTACACTAATCCAAGACTCATTGTTTTTTGTGGTCATAACTTCTTCGACACACTCAATTGGTCGAATAATTTCGGAAAATGTTGGTAATACTGAGTTAGTAATATAAGGTGCTTGGCTTGTAGCTTCTAAAGTTCGAAGACGTTGCATGATAGACACACCAGAATTTTCAACCAAACCCTGCTGAGATAATATGTGTGTTTCAAGGAGGCTGATTCTTTGCTCCAAGTTTTCTAGTGAGAAACTTTTGTTAGATTTGACTGTATTGTCTCTCATCCACTCACTAATATAATCTAGCTTACTTGTTTAAACAATTATTTTCTGGTCCAAAGAATCAAAGAGCATAAATAGGCTAAATATAGTGGTATTAATGGCCCCCAAAGTGATTTCTATAAGGGCAGGATTGGGTAAAGACAGAGTGGCTTGTTTTTTTCTGTCAGTAGTTAGACATTGACGAGGTGTAGGTTGTAAAAAGGAGACCTCATCCTGTCTTGTCGAATCCATGGAGCATGGTTGTGCATAATCAGTCATGACTGAAGCCCTCGAACTTTCTAAGTCCCTGCATTCAGGAGAGGCGGGGCATGGGGGTGAAAGAGACTTAATTGGGCTAACTTGCCCTACATTTTCAATAATTACAGATGCCATCGAGCCATTCAAGGTAGGTGTTTCTCGTGCTGAAGTGTGACCTTCATTTGTTATATTTGCAGTCTCTTGCATAGATTCTTCTATAACTGTGGCAAATGTTTGAACGGGTTTAGATTTTTTGATTGGAGAATGTGATACGGTTAATAAAGTTTGGTCTGAAATAGTAATTCTTAAGGCGGGAACAAGGATATCATTATTTAAGAAAAGGTTTTTAGGTGAACTCGGATCACTTGGAGCACATTTAGCTAAGGGCAAATTAATTAAAGTAGTCGCGAGAGAAGCCAAGTCAGTCGGGTCGGTCATAGCTCTACCACTTTGCAATTTTTCATAGAAATTGCGAATATCATGTTGACTGGGTGTTTTATTAATTGGAGTTAGAATGATGTTTTTCTTTGAGATACGCGTCCCACTTTTAGACTTATCCTGTATTTTAGGAGTATTCTTGTTTGAGGGAGTTTGTGGGAGAGGTTCATGATCCGACAAACTTGGCATATCATTTGACGGGTTGATCATTAAATCTCTAGTAATATCAGAAGGCATGCCTGTTTTGAAAGTGAACATTTGGATGAATCAGGTAAAAAAAATTTTTTTTTACAGTTGTACAACTTTTCCCTTATTGTGAATTAGGCACTGAAATATACAATATTATTTACATAGGTTGAAAGATGGGCTAAAACTGAATTAACAGAGTCTCATGAATGAATCTGTAAGATTAAAATTATAGCAGATATTACCAGTAACTAGCAAAGTCACCTCACCACCCTCCGCCAACAGCCGCACGACAGCACAGTTAGCGGCCTTGTCACCGCCGGGCTTAACGCCGCAAGGGTGCTTCCAGACTTGTTAAAATCGCGTGGGCTAGTCACGTGCTTGGTCACGTGGAGCACTGAAGACACGCCTCTTCCAGGAAGCGGTACGGCAAGAGCTACGGCTCGCAACGCTGTGTGGATCAGTGCAGTAGAAACGTCTGCGCTTCGTGTTCCAACACTTGTAGAAGCACAACAATACGCTGCTCGGGCGCTTCCAGACTTGTTAAAAGCCCGTGGGCTAGTCACGTGCTTGGTCACGTGGAGCGCTGAAGACACGCCTCTTCCAGGAAGCGGTACGGCAAGAGCTACGGCTCGCAATGCCGTGTGGAGCACTGCAGTAGAAATGTCTGCGCTTCGTGTTCCAACACTTGTAGAAGCACAACAATACGCCGCTCGGGCGCTTCCAGACTTGTTAAAAGCCCATGGGCTAGTCACGTGCTTGGTCACGTGGAGCGCTGAAGACACGCCTCCTCCAGGAAGCGGTACGGCAAGAGCTACAGCTCGCAATGCCGTGTGGAGCAGTGCAGTAGAAACGTCTGCGCTTCGTGTTCCAACACTTGTAGAAGCACAACAATACGCCGCTCGGACGCTTCCAGACTTGTTAAAAGCCCATGGGCTAGTCACGTGCTTGGTCACGTGGAGCGCTGAAGACACGCCTCCTCCAGGAAGCGGTACGGCAAGAGCTACGGCTCGCAATGCCGTGTGGAGCACTGCAGTAGAAATGTCTGCGCTTCGTGTTCCAACACTTGTAGAAGAACAACAATACGCCGCTCGGGCGCTTCCAGACTTGTTAAAAGCCCATGGGCTAGTCACGTGCTTGGTCACGTGGAGCGCTGAAGACACGCCTCCTCCAGGAAGCGGTACGGCTCGCAATGCCGTGTGGAGCAGTGCAGTAGAAACGTCTGCGCTTCGTGTTCCAACACTTGTAGAAGCACAACAATACGCCGCTCGGACGCTTCCAGACTTGTTAAAAGCCCATGGGCTAGTCACGTGCTTGGTCACGTGGAGCGCTGAAGACACGCCTCCTCCAGGAAGCGGTACGGCAAGAGCTACGGCTCGCAATGCCGTGTGGAGCAGTGCAGTAGAAACGCCTGCGCTTCGTGTTCCAACACTTGTAGAAGCACAACAATACGCCGCTCGGGCGCTTCCAGACTTGTTAAAAGCCCGTGGGCTAGTCACGTGCTTGATCACGTGGAGCACTGAAGACACGCCTCCTCCAGGAAGCGGTACGGCAAGAGCTACGGCTCGCAATGCCATGTGGAGCAGTGCAGTAGAAACGTCTGCGCTTCGTGTTCCAACACTTGAAGAGAGTATATAGACCTTATAGAATCTGATGATGAAGTAGTGAAGTGAGCAACATTTCTGGAGTGAAATGAAGATTACACGTGCAGAGAAGCACTGAAGAAAATACAAAACCCTTTTACAATTGTACAGACGCAGTAATGCAAGTAGACAAAGTAATCATAAGGCTACGTAGTGAATAGATTGCACCCTGTGAATGACTGGATGTGTGGCAGAGCAGAAAAAGGATAGCTGACGGTGAAGGAAGATTCGAGAAAAGCTTGCCTGGCCTAGTGTCAAGGGTCGGGGCCTCCGAGAGCCTTACTATGTACTCGAGCAGATACAATAACGTGAGAAGCAAGCTGAGCTCCTGTTTGGGGTGGAATGAAAGTCACTGAGGGTGGCAAGATTTCTTAATTTAATACTATTAAATACAACAAAGAGCTCAAAAATGTGGTCTCCAGTCACATGGTTAGATGAAAATAGACTTTGTGCGAGCTAGACCGAGACCAGAAGATAATGCCATGCCACACTTCCTTTTATTCTCAGGCATAGTGAGCCTCTGCAAGGCCGAGTTCAAAGGAGTTTATTGAATGGCAGACCACAAGAGTGATGATGGATGTTGGGCTAATTGGGTGGGGAGGCATGACCAGGCCAAACCCCCAGCACCTTGGGCACCAGCTTGCGTCCTGCTAGCAAGTGGAATATTCCAGAAGGGTACAGGCGTGCCAACCAAGTATAGAGAGCCACGTATTAAGGAAACCTATAGTTTGAGAATCCAATAGTATGTTGTGTATTAGTCTGATATGGAAGATGACTTGCACTTGGGGTTGGCTTAACTGTCCACCTGATCTTAGAGACCCAATCACACCCCTGTAACACATAGAAAGTAGATGTAGATGTTCCCCGTTGACCAACCACAACCCCAGTAGGTTTTCTTATTTGCCACGTAGTATGACATCACTTAAGACACATTATTAGTATAAAAGAATGTTTTTTATGATATGTTTTCGAGACTTCATTGAGCGAGCTGTGCGGCATCCGTTGATATCCGTTGTACTCCCTGTTTTAAAGACTTGTTATTAAAACATCTTTGACTTTTGCAACTTCCTGAGTCGGTCTGATTATTGATGTATGAGTAAAATCTGCATCCCCATCCATCTCAGATACTGTTACCTCGTCTTAAATGACCCCGTCCCCGGGTTCATTATAGTGTGGAAGTGACCTTGGTGGGTATGCATTCCAAAAGAACATTATGCTCTAGAGGCGTAGCTAGTGGCATGTCTGATAGTAAGGGAAGATGTCTGTGCAATGCAAGGTTAAGTTGTAGATAGTGGTATTGTTCCGTGCCTGGGAGTTCAGACCTGCATCTTAGCTCCTCAAAGAGATGATATAACCTTCACCACCATGACCCGGGCTTCCAGCCATTCTGACCAGACCTGTAGATTGTCCACTTCAGCCTGGTTACTATTTTTCCATAATGGTTGTATCAGAGTAACCTTTCTGTCCCAGCTAATATGTTTGTGTGCCTCCCTCCATGTTAGTTTGGTGTGAATTGCCATCGTCTGGGGAGGGACCTACCGAGGTATTGATAAAGGTTCATAAGTGGCGACATATCCTGCAGTCCTAACACCTCTGTTCTGATATGTGGTAGTTCCTGGTCTCCATGAAGCACGTCATTAATGACCATCATTTGACTTGTACAGTAGTGTGATTTAAGTTGTGATAGTCCCAGCCCCCTTCCCAGATTGTGCATTGCAGTGTGCAGAGAGTGGTTCGTGGGTGTCCCCCTCCCCACAGGAGATCCCTAAGAATATTATCAACCCTATGAAACTCCAAATCAGGGATCCGTAAAGGGGAATTTTGCATAATGTACAGAAAGCATGGTAGTGCCAACATTTTGAAAATGGCCGCTGTGCCCAATAAGGTCAGTTGGAGTAATGTCCAAAGTCGGACATCAGTAGAGAACCATTCAATAATTGGGTGCAGGTTGTGTGTGAACATTTCTGGAATATCTACCATGATTTGAATCCCTAAGTAACGAAAGTGGTCCTGTTCAATACGATATGGGCAGCATGATGGGACTGTGTGGTTCGCTCCATTGATTGGGAAGAAGACAGACTTGACCCAGTTGACTCATAATCCACTAAATGTGCCATATTGCTCTAATATCCATGTAACAATTGGGCAGGTGCAAGCCTGGCCACTTAGATATATCAAAAGATCCTCAGGCTGTGGGGAAATCTTATCTTTCCTACAGTCAGGCCATCAAAATCCCACCCTCGATCTCGTCTAGCGGAGTAGCAAGACAAGAGGCTCAATGGTGATTGCAAATAATAAAGGGGACAGGGGGCACCTCTGGCGCTTTCGTCTGCTCAGCGAGAAAATCCTAGAGGACCAAACATTAACCCTAACGTCTGCCAGTGAGGATTCATATAGTAACTGAACCCAGCCCAGAAAGGTCTCCCCAAATCTAATTTTCTGAATAATTCCCCAGAGACTGTCCCATATCAATGAATCAATAGCTTTCTTGAAATCAATAGCTAGCAGTGCAAGAGACTCTCGAAGGACAGGTGCCCTCTCTAGCAGCAGCTACAGTCGACGTATGTTCATACATGACGATTTGTCTGGGATAAAGCCACATTCTTCCTGGTGAATTAGGGAGGAGATCACTGCCTGTAATCGGGTTGCAAGCACTACTGCAGGGATTTTCATTTGACTATTAATCAGTGAGATTGGCCTATATGAGTTACATAGTTCAGGGGGCTTCCCTGGCTTGGGGATGACCATGATACTGGTCTTGCGCAAATCAGGAGAGAGGATTCCTTGGTCCCTACAGTGAAGGAACATTTTATGTAGAGGGGTTGCCATTTCCCCCCACCAGTTTTTTCCACGTTTCAATGGGGAAACCATTGGGACCCAGTGTCTTACCAGAGTGCAGTTGGACGATGTCCTCTGCAATTTTAGATTCGGTGACATCTTTGTCCAGCTGCGTTTGCTGTGCCTCGGACAGACAGGGGAGTGTGACATCATCAAGTATGGTATTGTCAGGGCATCTTAAGCACTTTTGGGGCCCTGGGCACCGACATCATTGGGGCCACCCCCCATCCATCGCGCTCACAACCTAAAGGTTGATATGCTGTCTCGCAACATAATAAACATGTTTACTCCCTTTAAGTCCCCTTGCCCTCTTCATTCTTGCTCTAATCAGAATGATAAACAAGTAGCATTTGAAGACCAACATTAGCACACTACAAAGAGGTTACTGTTCTAGTACATACAGGATACTTTTTATCAATGACATCCAGGAAGGTAGATGTAGTATTAATGCAGCACCGTATGTAAAAGGTACATGTAACCCATAGTAGACAGATAACTCACATTAGCTACCTCAAAAATGCAAAAGTACTCATGCATAGATATAGACCACCAATTGGAAGGAAGGAGATGCTACACATACCGTTGCATGGATAGTGGAGGCAGATTAGAAGCTACCAGGAAGGTGTCTTTACCCATACAGACTGAGATTAGAAGTAGGATGTGGTTTTCAAATAGTGTTGCCATTAGATATCAAAAGAACAAATGCCTGTGGTGTGCAATATAAATATGCTCACTATTAACACAGTGAAACCATGAATAAGGCGTTTATGAAGATCATACCATGAGAAGGAAATCACTCACAAGGGCTGACAATTTTGAAAGGTTTAGGGACTGGCAATATTGAGAGGTTCGGCAATACAAGATTAAATGACATGCCCAGGATCACACATTGCTTAAGGGTGAAGGGGTGAAGCTGGGATTTGTGCCAACCTTGAAATGTCTGCATTTGAACACTTTCTTTTACAGTTCTTACCATGAACTAAAACAATCTCCTTTTATTAAAAAAACGGACTTGGAAAGTACACAAATTACATTACCAAACATGGCCATTTTTAAACAAAATATTAGAGAAGGATGTTATGCAAAAGGGGAATAATTCTAGCTTAATTCTCTCCATCATCAAGGGAAGTATATAAGAACCATCATACTAATCAATGTGATTTGACAAATTTAATCTGGGTTTGTCTTTTGTATTTTAAAGCTTTAAATACTTCCAAAGCAATGGCTTATGACATTTTCATTTATAAACGTGCATTAAAACCTTTGACATTTACCAACAAGTAAACCGTTTTTTGTGTCAAACAAGCAGACATTTAAATAAGCTTGCCTGAGGCCTGCAACATATGGTCCGCTCTCTTCTGTCTACCAACCCTTCCATCAAAATGGCCTACATAAGAAGAAAGATCAAATAATGGGCTAAATGATACCAGCAGCATGCACAAAGGCAAACCTCACAGAAGACAGCACAGAAATATAAGATATATTAGAGAATTGACAAGGATCACTGTATTATCTGCTGGCAAATCCAGGAAACAAGCATTATCGCTTTGTTCGATAGTCTTGAATTTGGATACTTATTCACCTCTTGAACTAACAGTTTATGCCATCGCTGGAGGCGATTGCCTAGGTTTTATAACACCCCATCTGAACAAACCAATTTCTAGACCTTCACCATACGGATGATATGTTCGTTTTTATAGCAACCCCTATCTGGTGCAGGTACATTGCTGATAATAGCAGATGTTGTTCTGCAAAACCAAGTACATATGCAGGCAGGTTTAAAAACTTCAGACTTAGGAAAGGCTCAGCCAGCCTTGCTGGAATGTGATACTCTAGTTTTTTTTATTTTTTTATTTATTTATTCATTTATTTATTTATTTATTTATTTATTTATTTATTTATTTATTTTATGTAACATCAGTTTATACAAAAGGAAAGAGAAACTTTGAGTTACAGTTCATCACAGAATCTAAAAACAAGTAATCCCAAGGATCCACACATCTCAGGCCAAGCCCTCAAGATTGGATAACCCCAAAGCGTCCATGAAGTTTATAATCGCACAAGTTAATTGAGTATTGAAACCTCCAATCAAATAGCACCACCAGGCATCCATGTTTCCAGATAAAGGAGCAAACTTGGCTAAGTGTAGGGAGCGCTGAGCACCAATCACCTCACAGTCAATGATTAGATGCCGTAACGATTCTGTCGCTTGGCTACAAAAATGACATCGATCGTCCTGTTCAAATATCTCGCGCCTCCTTACAAGTGTTTCTTTGGTTTTGTAGAGATTGAGACGTAATCGTAGAAACATGTTCCTATGGTAACTAGAAGGGAATCTGTCCAGATATTTTGGGAGGCCGTCCAGTTTGTTTCGGACACAACCAAGGTCTAAAGAAGAAGCCAATTTGTTTCTACTCTCTTCATTAGTTATCCAGTTTTGTTGGCGAATTTTCTTTTTTGCCACTTGTGGTCGCAAGAGAACAGTCTCAAGAGACACATCAGCATTGTGTAGTATACATATCAGCTTATCTTTCCACATTTTTACTAGGCCGGCAGAAGGGTGCTCTGAGACTGTGTGCATAATTTCATATGGTTTCGCCGGGGGCTCCAACATCATTTTCCTCATGGCAGGGATTGATTTCCACAAGACTGTACCGTACAGTGATTCGATACATAACTCGTATCGTATCGCAGCCACTGAGGAATTTTTTGGCAGGCTTAGGACTTTTCGCCAGAATTTACCCTCAAGCTTGTCCCACAGATCTTGGGGGATATTCCAGCCAGATTCACTCCCAAAGGTTATAGAAAGCATCACCTTTTGAAGGTAGAATGTTAATATTGGCTTAAAGGAAAATTTACCATATGCTGCGTGTAATTTTGCACCTTGAAGTGCAAACATTTGCATCCGGGCCAACAGATCTTGTGTCCAGTCCCATTCACGAATGGAATTGTTAAATTGAACTCCTAAGTATCTGATACTGTTCGATAGCTCTAGTTGTTCTTTCATGATTTGCCAGTGAAATTTTCGAGATCGTACTTGCATTCCTTGACCGACCACTATTATCTTCCACTTTTTAGAATTTATTCGTAAGTCATTTTGCAGGCAGTAGTTTTGAAGCGCATCTAACAATCTCTGTAGCCCAATTGGAGTGGAATCCATGAGAACAATGTCATCTCATAGATGACCCAGCTTATTCTTTGCCCGTTTACAGACGGCGGAAAAATCCTTAGATCTTTTAAGGCCAGTGATAAATCTGAAATGAAGAGCTTAAATAGTTGTGCTGCAAGCTGGCAACCTTGCTTCACGCCCCTTTTTGTAAGAATTTCATCCGACAGATCACCCTGCAGGTTTAGCCTTACTCTAAAGGACGTGTTAGAGTGTAGTGCAATCAGGGGCGCCAACAAATCACTTGGGCAATTCCAATCATTTAGTTTTTTCCATAAGAGCTCACGGTTAATGCTGTCAAATGCCTGACTCAGATCTATAAAGGCAAAGTACAACATTTTCTTCCTCATTAGGGCTTCAAGTTTAAAACAATTTAGGAGGACCAGGTTTAACTCAACTCCTACCCCTTTGGTAAAACCTGTTTGCCGAGGATCACTCACTGTAGCCTCTTCTGCCCAATTTGCCAAACGCTTTTGGAGGAAAGAGCCGAAAACCTTACCAATTGTGTCCAACAGGGCAATCGGGCGATAGTTGTTGGGATCATCCCGATTGCCCTTTTTGAATATTGGCACCACCACTGCCCTTAACCATGACTCCGGCAGGGTTTTTTCATACGAAATTCTTTCAAACAGAGAACACATCATGTTTGCCCATAAAATTATATGGGTTTTCAGCATCACGTTGGAGATTCCATCAGGGCCTGCTGCCCTGGAAGACTTTAGCTTCGTAATTGCCCATTCGATGTCTTCAGCAGAATCTGCAACGTTCCATTTTGCAGTAGTTAAAGATAATGGTGGGACCATGATACAGTTGTGGTCATCAAAAACATCTGAAAAGTGAGCGACCCAGCTGGCCCCGTTCACACCATTCGACAATGAGTAAGTATGATTTAAGCTGCCAGTATTAATGATCTCCCAAATGTGTCTGCTGTCCTTTAATATGATCAGTTTTAACATCTGTTCAGCTTGATTCTGCACACGCAACAAATTGAAAGATTTGATCCAGTTTCGATATTGCTGGCGTCTGGATTTTATTTTCGTGGTTGCACTTCCTGGATATACTTTTTTCAGAAGCTTTATATCATCACAAAGTTTTTTCTTTTCATTATTTATTGTTGCATTGAAAGGATGTTTTTCTTCAATCGCAGCCCCCTTGTGAATGATGTTCCTTGCTTTGAAATAGTGAAGTAGCAAAGGGTAGTTTATCCTTGACGTTATTGTGGTTGCTTTCTCAAGATTGCTAGTCAATGTTAACAGCTGAGGTGCACTCAAGCGCAGCCTATTTGCTCTATTATTTATTGTTACACTCTCACAATACTTGAGTGAAGCAGGTTTTGTTGCTTTTTCCCAATTTAGCAGCATTGCGTCGTGATCACTCTTTTTTGTCTTTTTTATTTCAAGTGAGGTGACTTTTGATAAGAAATTTCTGGACACCCAGATATAGTCGAGAGTCTTTTTACTCAGGCCTCGCTTCCATGTAAAACCTGGGGGAATATCACCCCGGGTGAATCCGTTTAGCATTGAACACTCTCTTAGAGCCATCTCCTTTAGCCATCGATCTCCACGATCCTTCAATCCACCGTTGATCAGTGAGCCTGCTGCAGCTCGTTTTGCTATTGGGTTATTTAGCCAGGCATAATTAAAGTCACCACATATTATGATTTCCGGGTCGTCATAAGCCAATAGGCACTCGTCTACCGCCCGCCTATACAGCACCAATGAAATTTGCTTGCGAGATAATTGCGGTATTCCAATAGATGTTGACAATCAGTATCACATGACTACGGGTGGATGAGGATCTGGTGTTTTGGATTTTAGTTGTTTGCACGAACATATTAGAATTTTTGGAGGATACAATCGTCCAATCAATGTTATTTTTGATAATTGTGACCAAACGGGCAAAGGGACGACCAAATAGGTTCTTTCCTGCAGGATTCAGAAAAACTGTATAGCCATCACATACAGGGCATTCGCGCAACCAAGTTTCTTGTAAGCATATAATAGACAAATGCATCGGAATTGCCACTTTCCATCAAACAGATGTGTGAAGCCACGAGTATTCCAGGATAAGAGCTGATGGTTGTCTTCAGTCGTGTCCACTCTTAGCTAATTATCCTGTTGATTTGCGTCTTTTAAACAAGGCGTGTGTTTAGTGCTCATGTGTGCCCACAGTGCTTGCCTTCTTAATTCATTTTCTGTTTGTTCCACTGGCGACGGGTGAGGATTACCCTCATCGCGAGCGTCTACACTTATTACTTCATAACCAAAAAACATGAAGTCATCCGCAGCATCCAATACGGCCGCCCTAAGCGATCTAGAGTTTAGATGTAGGTTTACCCAGTCCGAAAAATCCTCAGACATATATTCTACAACTGCTATGTCTTCCGATTTTGTTGCACGCAGCGTTGGGATACACTGCAGCAGTTTTAGAATGTTCTTTCGGTTTAAGTTTACTTCCTTCTGTTCGGGCAGGGCATTTTTGATTTGAATTTTCCAAGGGCCTTTAAATGAACCATCAATTCGGTTTTTGCTAAACATATTTGCACCTTTTCCAAGTTTTTCAGCTTGTGCTCTTGTTAGTTTTGGATTTAGTTTTCCCCACAAGGGAATAAGGAGTTCAGCCATCCCTCCTTTATTCGAGTTTGACCCTTTACTCTCTTTAATGGCGATCGGTTTTTGAAGTGCCCTCGGAATTTGCTTTGATGCCTGCACGCCGGGATGGGGTAAAGACTTATTTGAGTCATCCGTCCGCGGCTTAATTTCCTTTGCAAGTTTTTTGAAGTCCGAATTTGTTACTGCTACAGTATCGTTGCCCTCGTGGATGTCAACATCATCTACTGAGTATGTTGAATATTCACATAGCTCTAGTGAGGCATCAGAGCTTGGATCATTGTCGCTGTTTGAGGCTTCTCTTACTCTTTTGGCATTTGGTTGGAAAGTCGACTTTTTCACCAGATCAAGTTTGGGTTTCAGTAGAGCCCCCAAATTCCTTCACCGGCCGATTAAACAGGGAAGGAGGTCGCGGTGTTGATAAATTCCGTATACATTTTTTCTTACACGTTGTATGGGCGCGTTTGGCTAGTTGCTTCTGAGTTGAACGATTTTGAGGAGATTTTACACCGCAAGGTTTTTTTTCTTGAATTTGCTTTTCACTTTCTTTCTCCAACACTGTGAGCTTGTGGAAGATCCCAAAGGAGAGTATTTCCGTTACATTTCTTGTATCTCGTTCTGCTACACCTTTTTCTGACTGAATATCAGCGTTTAGCGGTACAGGCGGGGCAACACCATCTCCGGCGATCACTGGATCTGCCCTCTGAGGGTTATGAGTTAATACCCCAGCAGGCAGGAGGCAATCGCTCTTAGAGCTCGCCACCAGGCTCTTTGCCTTCAGGAGTGAAGCTCCATTTTCAAAAGAAGGGCATCCTGTAGCGCCACTGCATTCAGGACCACCTGAGGTCTCTTGTCGCTTCTGGTGTACCTGTCCGGCCTTTAGAGGTGATTCTTTAGCCAAGTTAGTTTGACAGGGCGGACAATGGTGCCTTTCGCAATCTGGTCTTGTGGTTTTAGACGTGTTGTGGCGCATCCACTTTGTGCACTCGATTACTGCTTCCGTTAGTGCAGAGTTGTCAATGTGTGACTGCCGGGCAAGGTCACTTAATCTATTTTGCCATTTTGCAGATGTTTCAGCTTCATTTCCGAGTCTTGATGCAATCACAATGGAAAAACCTTCTAAACTTGAGATTTTTGCATTGACAGCTGCAAGCAGAGACATTTGATCGCTTACCGCCTCATGTAATGAGTCGTACAATTTCACAAATGGAAGTAATGCAATTGAAGTTGCAGCCAAGACGTTATTATGTATTTGGATACTTGCAGCCGTAGACATGGAGCTTTTCGATGGTTGATCTGCTCTTGCCGCTTCGGAGGCCGTCTTTGCCAAACTGGGCATCACATTAATCTCTTTTGCCAGGTCATCCCCATCTGTGATACACGTTACAGCTCTTATTTCAACTTCTTTAGTACCTGATAACTCAGTGCTTTCATGAGAAGTTTGAAGGGAGGAATCATTTAAGCCAGACTGTAGCAAAGTTTCAGGTCTGTCAATGGATTTATGAAATAGACTCGCTGAACGCCCATTTCTCTTTGTTTCTAACTTATTTTTATGCATGGTATGGTTTTGTAAGAAACTGGCATTCAGGCGTTCATAGGTGGCTAAAAAATCTTCTTTCAGGCGGGCAGTCAGCCGTGCTTCACGAGCTGAAAGGTCGGTAGAAGTTTGCACCGTTGCTGGCAAAGGTTCAGCAAACACACCCTCACCAGAGTGCATATTTATTTTAGATTCACTGCAGTTGACATTTGTGGGTCCATGTACCTCTAGAGTGTTTTCACCCTCAACAGACATTAATTAATAAGGGCGAAGAGACCCCAGGCTTACCAGCACTTTGAGTGTCAGTCATTGGAGTTTTGCTCAGTTCCTTATCCTGTGTTAGGACATTTGGCAAATTAATTGCCATCAAATCAGAATCAGTCAATTCGAATGGGGATGTAAGCGCGACATCACTAGCATTAACATACACTGAGGGAGAAAAAGCCGGGACCAGTTCAGCAGGGCAAGTGTCAAGACTCCCCCATTGATTACCTAAGCCGCTGGGGCAGTCTTTCGCTTTTCGGATGGGGCCCAATGATGTTAGGGACAATGCGGCTAACGAAGGTACCAAGCCTTTTTCTAAGCAAGTGAGCACCTCCATGCCGTTTTCAGTAGTAACCTCAATTAAGTCATTATGAACATTTTACTCCGCTGAGGCAACAGGGCTTACCTCCTTTGGAAGACTTGTTGGCACTTTTCTTCGAAAAAGCAGTGATTTCTGACGGGTCTGTGGACCCTCCTTCGCCGTCACCATGCTGTTTTGGGCTTCCAACGCTGCCAGTACTTGCACACTTAAACTAGTACACGGGATAAACAGAATCCGCCAGAAAATCTGGAGAAAGAAACAGGTGTCCGGCTGCGGACGCGCGGCGGACTGCGGAAGACTGAACTCGTCGCCGAACTCCGTGCCGCGCTCCGCGCCCCCACGTGGTATTTGAAGGCACGTCCCAGGAATTAAAGCGGCAGTAGGGAAACACGGTCCGTAGTCGCAGCAGCTCCTCTTGGACAGCCACACACAGCGAGATCAGCGGAAGACTGAACTCGTCGCCGAACTCCGTGCCGCTCTCCGCGCCCCCACGTGGTATTTGAAGGCACGTCCCAGGAATTAAATCGGCAGTAGGGAAACACGGTCCGTAGTCGCAGTAGCTCCTCTTGGACAGCCACACACAGTGAGATCAGCGGAAGACTGAACTCGTCGCTGAACTCCGCGCTGCGCTCCGCGCCCCCACGTGGTATTTGAAGGCACGTCCCAGGAATTAAAGCAGCAGTAGGGGAACACGGTCCGTAGTCGCAGCAGCTCCTCTTGGACAGCCACACACAGCGAGATCAGCGGAAGACTGAACTCGTCGCCGAACTCCGCGCCGAGCTCCGCGCCGCGCTCCGCGCCCCCACATGGTATTTGAAGGCACGTCCCAGGAATTAAAGCGGCAGTAGGGAAACACGGTCCGTAGTCACAGCAGCTCCTCTTGGACAGCCACACACAGCGAGATCAGCGGAAGACTGAACTCGTCGCCGAACTCCGCGCCTTCATATGAAAACCCATCTCTGCAATGGGCACTTCACACACTGAACTAACTTCTGAACCATTGTGACACTCAATTTATCAATATGAATTTCACCATTTTGCTTTTGCACATGATCAACATAATTCCCAGAGGAAGGAAAGAATGCAACATAAGGAAAACACAAACTATGTATACCAAAGTGAACACAGAAAGCAATACATGATGTGATCAAGGCAGAATGCACTTGCCAAAACAGAAAGGCAATGGGTTTAGAGCCTTTAAAGCATCCCATAAAATATCCTGCCGTGTGCTATTCAAGATTTTTCTAACATCTTTACTGTCCCCTTTTTCTCAATGTTGGTGCACGAAAACATTGGGTTCACCAACTTTGCAGATGATACACAATGCATCATCTCCTTGACGGGAAACCATAAACGAGACGAAGAGCGTGTAAACAAAGTTTACACCTGCATTGAGAACTAGATGGTACAAAATGGATTGGCGCTAAACAGAACTAAAACGGAGCTCATGATTGTGGGATCCGCTAATCGAATCTCAAAGCTTGATCCCAGGTATAGCAAAATCCAGCTTGGTGAAGTTAAAATAGACACACTCAAGAAGGTTAAGTCGGTAGGGGTGATTCTCGATCAACACCTCTCCATGAATGCCCATGTGTGAAGTGTTGTATCAGGGGCAGCTTACTACTTAAAACTTTGTACATACCTTAGACCCATGATCTCCCAGGCTAATGCTGAAACATTGGCGAGAGCCATAGTAGGCGTTGAAATGGATTAATGTTGCAGTCTGCTGACCGGTATCAGCAAAAAAGAAATCAACATACTGCAAGTGATTCAAAATGGTGCACTGAGGGTGGTCACGGGTCTCTCCAGATGGGACCATTTCACACCAGCTAGAAGAGCCCTGCACGGGCTACATGTCGAGGCCAGAATTCAGTATCGCCTCATTCTTATAACCTTTAAGAGCCTCCTGGGCACCATGCCCTGTTACCTCAATGAACTGATTCTGCCCAAGTGTTTGCTACATGTCCTCAGGTCACAGGAGACTAAAATGCTCATAATCCCTAAAAGCAAATCCAGGAAAGCGTAAAAAGGTGCTTTTGCTACTGCAGCTTCAATTGCCTGGAATCGCCTACCCCTGGACTAAGGTTGGAATCGACCCTTGAGGCTTTTAAAAAGAGCCAAAAACATGGCTTTTCGAATAAAGTTCAGTTGAGTTGTAGCGATTGACACCCTGAGTTTTCTGACCTATATTTGTATTTTGTTGTTTAGTCTCATCTGCGCCATCATGCCCAAGGGTTCATTGCTGCGCAATACAAATGTATTAAAGTAAAGTAAAGTAAGACTGGTGAACAATGGAATCTTACTTCTTCAGATCAGCTAGCCTTGTGGGGCCCCCTCCAAGGCAGGGGCCATGGGCAAGTGCCCCTTTTGCCCTCCCATAAAAACATCTCTGGATTGTTTACTGAGGGATTCAGGCATTTATATGATGCAGCATAGTAATCTGCAAAGGCTTCAGCAATTTCGTGGTCCATTTGAGCAATTCCGTTTTGTGCCATCCTTATCTCCCAAACTTAACGGTGTCCTTCATCTCGCCTCTCAAGCCAGGCTAGTATCTTGCCTGCCTTATCACCATTTTCATAAAGGCACACGCAAATATCCCAATGAGCGTGTTTTCCGTCATCGAAGGCAACATTCCAGAGACGTTCCCTGGCCGTTAGGAGGGATCAATGTGTTTTCAGTGACCCAATAAGTATGTACTTTGCCTCCAACTCAGCTGTTTCTTTTTCTGCCTTTAATACATTTTGCAAATGTATCTTCTAATTTGCATATCTAGGAGAGCATTTTCTATCCGCAGCACAGTCTTGTATGCCTCCCACATTACTTTTGGGCTATCGACAGTAGTGGTGAACCCGTAGGCCCTTTAAGAGGAGGTAACAGTATCTGAGATGGATGGGATGCAGATCTTACTCATACATCAGTAATAAGACCGACTCAGGAAGTTTGGCAGAAACACAACTGTTTTAATTGCAGTTTGTTAAAACAGGGAGCACAACAGACATCATTAGACGCTGCACAAGTATTCTCTCAAGAGTCCCAACTCATTACATAAAAAACACAATTTTATACTAAAAATGTGTCATCACTGACGTCATACTACGTGGCAAAATTAGAACACCTACGGGGGCTTGTGATAGGCTTAAATAGAACATCTAAGTATATTTTCAATGGGGTATGGGATCGTGATTGGATCTCTAAGGTCAGGTGGATAGCTATGCGCACCCCTAGTGCAAGTCATCATCTAGTGCACAAGGTTCTTTTGGCTTCTCAAATTATAGGGCTCTTTGATACGTGTCCCTCTATAATTGGTTGGCATCTTCTGGAATATTCCACTTGCTAGCAGCACGCAAGCTGGTACCACAGGTGCTGGGGGTTGGCTTGATCATGCCTCCCCACCCAATTAGCCCAACATCCATCATCACTTCTGTGGTCTGCTATTCAATTAATGCCTTTGAGCTTAGCCTTGCAAAAGGCTCACTGTTCCTGAGAATAAAAGGGAGTGAGAGCATGGCCTTATCTTCTGGTCTCGGTGTAGCTCGCCCCAAAGTCTATTTTCATCTGACCATGTGACTGGAGGCCACGTTTTGAGCTCCTTTGGTGCATTTAATACTATTAAATTAAAAAAACCTGGCACGTCTAGTGTTTTTCCATTACACCTCAAACAGGAGCTCGGCTCGCTTCTCACATTTATTGTATCTTCTCGAGTAGATAACCAGGTTCTTTTTGCGGCTTCAACTCTTGATACTGGGCCAAGCAAGCTTTCTCGAATCTTCCTTTGCTGTCAGCTGTTTTATTCTACTGTGCCACACTTCCAGCCCAGCCATTCATGGGGTCCAAGATTACAATGTTGTGGAACATTCAGATTCTATACACACTTTATATATTGGTGGCACTGTCTACAGTCTATTCTCTATGTATAGCCAACCTTATGATTACTTTGTCTACTTGCGTTACTGCAGCTGTACATTTATGAAATGGCTTTGCATTTCCTCTAGTGCTTATCCTCACGTGCAATCTTCGTTTTGCTCCCAAAAATGTTGCTTGTTTCTCAACTTCGCCATCAGATTCTATAAGTTCTATATTCTTTCTTCTTCAGCATCTCTTGGGGGTGCGTCATTTTGGCTTCAAGTGATGTCATCAGTCTTCTCATTCACTCATCTTCACACTTTTTCCAGAACCTCCTTTAGAAGACTGACATTTCTCCATGGTTACTTTATGTAGGGTTCCTCAATGCATACCTTGCTTCAAGGACTTATCGTGCTATAGGCACCATTATTGGCTTTGTGCATGTCAAATATCCAGGCTGCCAACACATAGGCAATATGGGGGTGGGACTTTTGGTAGAGGTACTTGGCTCCTCCTCTACACTGCCCCCTCTGGTTGATTTATCAACCATTTTCCCATCAGTCTTCACATCTAGACATCCTCGTCTGAAGAAGTGCTTCATTGGAGTCATTATCTTTACTACTCCATTCAGAGATCCTGCTGATTTCACATGTTCATCAACACTCCAGGTCATGAGACTACATTATCCATTCGGGCCGCAGTAGATCCATCTTACCACATACTTATTTTTCTCAGATATGGGAACTTTGTTCCCTCAGGTGCATGAATACTGGCTTTTACATAGTCTCTGTTTTCTTTATTTGTCAGCTCTTTGGATGCAAACCCTGACTCGACATCAATCATGATCTTCATTCCTGTTGATTTCTCTGCTGTCTTCTTGCACTGTGTGATTATTATTCTGATCACACAGAATCCAAACATGATCATCATCTAAAAGGTTCCAAGGAACTTGAAGATATTTTTCATCCATTGTGGAACCAATGAGAAGATTCATCCACTTCATCTTCCATCTTGACGTGCAAGTTTGTCAGCATTGTTATGGCTTCTGTCAAGGTCCCATTTTCTTCACTGTGACAAGGTATCAATGTGCAACATGATTTTCCGATTTTGGCACAAACACCTCCATGCATAGCTGTAATCACATCCAGGATATATCTGTTCTGAAGATTCATTAGTCTTATGGCTCTCAGCTCTTACTTGATAGCATTGAATCCTTTATTGGTAGTGTTGATCATATGGAGGAGCTCCCATCTGGTTATCTGTAACCATCTGACACTATAGAACATAGTCCCCCCAGTCCCTGGGCAGCTTCATGTATGCTCTGGATTCACAGGCCCAGTAGTGTTCCATTATCATTACTGTTCCATCATTAATTCCTGGTACATCAAAGATTTGACCACACTGCAGGTTTTCTCCATCTTTTCTTCTTGTGCCATTGTTTCAGACACATAGCTCTGCACTAGCCAAAGACACTATTTGCAACAGGCCTCCTTTGTCCTCGACCCATGTCAGCAACGTTTCAAGCTTTGGCCAGAAAGGTTTGCATCCTTTTTCCACATGATATATAACTGGTTTGTGATGTCCTGTTACTGATACAGCTCTGCATACAACTATGCCTTCTTTCCAGCCATCTGGAGAAAGTACTGTTCCCCAGATCTGCATCTTTGTATTTCTTCATCAGTCTTTCCTTTGCATTTTAGTTTCTTATTTATTTCCCATCTGATTACCGCTCCCTTCATTCCAGGCTGTTTGTATCTCATCACATGATCTCTGGTATGTGCTCAAGCTCTTGTCTTCAAATCTTGAACATACTCATTTTCTTCTGGAGCTGACCCTTTCATCACCCATATCAAGGATGCTTTTCGATCCTGGAACTGACCTCTTGTATGGCAGAGTGTAAGGTGAGTTAGGGAATGAGCTGTCTGGACACATATTTAAATAGCTATACATATCTTGGACTTCCCCATGGCATAAGGTAGGAGAGCAGAAACATAACGATCCTCCTCAGAGTTCTTTTCCCACCTCTTTCATGTTTGTTGTTCCCCAAATGTGCAGTACTCTCTAGATAATTATTGAACTTGTACTTCTCTTAGGACTTTTTCTCGCAAGGAGGGTGCATGCATAATGCTCATGAAGTATATCAGTAATCATCCTTCCTACAGGGGGAATCAAAGGAACACTTGTCAAAGAAATGGGTGACCTTACATGTGTCACTGGTGTAGGGATAATCACATATGGCCTTGGTCTCTTTGCAACAGCTAATTCTTCATAAGTCACTGGAGTGGGAAGGATCAAGGGGACTCCTACCTTTCTGGACCATCAAAGTAACCAACTTGGATTAGAAAAAAAAGAAAAACAATAATAGATCCTGAGCACGCATATATTATGCACCAATACATGAAACCACAGCACTGGTGTCTCTCCAAACGCCGTCGAGTCTGCTCACTTTCTTGAACTGCAATATTCTCAATAGTCCACATTGTGCATGTGTTCTACTTTTAAGGAAGGAATACATCTTTTTAATCAGGCAGCCTCGTTAAGTGCTCAGGTAGTCGCCAAATCTGCTCAATTATTTCTGCCAGCAATATTCTAATTGCAGGGACATTCTTAGGATTCTGCACAAAAGTACATGGGCCTCATTACGAGGTGGGCGGTAAGGGATTACTGGCACCGATAAGGGCACCGGTGCCGGTAATCCCTTACCGCCCTACTACGAGTTCCCTTTGCGGGTCCTCCCTTAACATCTGGTTTTACCAGGCGTTAAGGACAGGACCCGCAAAGGGACTTTGGTGCTAATAACGGTACCGTAATTTGTGGTACCGTTATTAGCGCCTTCCCCATTCCCATTGAGCCCT
The DNA here is from genome assembly GCF_040938575.1 of Ambystoma mexicanum. Classification (NCBI taxonomy): domain Eukaryota; kingdom Metazoa; phylum Chordata; class Amphibia; order Caudata; family Ambystomatidae; genus Ambystoma; species Ambystoma mexicanum. The sequence continues at coordinate 1,075,486,894 of NC_090935.1, read as the reverse complement.
ATGGGGGCTCAAATGGGAATGGGGAAGGGCCTTGGTGAATGGGGAATTACCGCCCCCGCCAACCTTGGAATGGGGCGGTAATAGCTCCATTCACCAGGGCGGAGTCGGTAAGGATTTGGTGGCAGCCATGGCGCTAATAGCGCCATGGTTACCTCCAACCTCGTAATGAGGCCCCATGTGTCAGTGCTACGCCCAACAAGATAAGGATGGACTCGAACTAAGTATATAAAGATAGTGATAAGTAGTCTATGGGCATCAACATTAGATAGAACCATGTGTCTTAACCAAAGAGGAACTCAGTGAGGACTGAATCAGGGAAATGCTCCATTTTCCAGTCGTCATACATGAAATCAAGAATCTGCATTTTTAGCACACCAACCCTTTTCTAAATTCCAAGTAAATGATTTCTGTGGCTCAAGGACAGTTACTTTTGCACTCCTGCTAAAATATCTATAAAGAGTGTCCGAGGTGAGCCACAGTCCAAAATGCACACTTGCATTTATTTACTCAGCAAACATGGCGTCCTTCTTTTTCATCATCGATCGAGTCTGCACACGTGCTGAACTGCTTCTTCTTGTCTTGCTTCTGAATTAATGGGTGGGAGTGCATCGGTCTCACCAGCATACTGCTTCATGCATTGAACTGAGTCGAAGTATGCAGGTTAAGAGAGGCGCTTGCGCTACAAAGTAAGTAAAGGAGGCATTTGTGAAACCGTATGATTGCAATGGGATGGAGGCTGCTGCACCCCAGAGGGACTAGTAGTTACCTCCAAACTACTGGAAATAGTAAAACGGAAAAGGGGGAATGTCAACTCATTCACGGTGCGCTGCACAAACTGTAGTTAGGGAGGGATACAAGTAGAACAAATAGATTGCCATTCGTTTTTCAAAAGGTAAGGTTCAAACAGAATGTCAAAGTCATGAAGCCATTAAGTTTCAAAGAAAACAAAGTTTTTGGTGTAATTTAGAACAGGTCTTCCAACACGTATTTTGACCCAAAACCGGGTCCTTTTCAAGGTAAAGCTGTGTATAATTGAATCAAATCATATGTGACATAACATTACAGAAAGAGCAACAAGATAAATCATAAATCATAAGTGCCCCCACAAAAATATGGGGGGTGCATATAGTTGGCGGTGCAAACAGAAATGTACAGACCATATGTTAACATCACACACAGTTCATGAGGACAGAGTCAGATACAAAGGAAAAAACAAAAATCGAAAACAAAAAGTAAAGAATCCAAAAAACACCAAATACGATCATACAACAAATACAATGGAACATTACCAATGGAGATGAAGGATGTGGTATCCGAAACAGGATCTTGAGGAACCATTCGACCCAAAGGGGGAGAGAAAAAGAAGAAAAAACATAGCAATGAGGGGAAGTCCAATTTATACAGTCCAAGGACAATTGAATAATGACTAGTACTGTGGTTGAGAGAATACCCTCAACACAAGTTTTCACAAAAAGGTACCGAGGGGTGGGTTCTCTGATAAGTTACTGTTCTGGTGCCACACATAGATGGTGCAATCCTACTGAAAACATACGTTCAAGCAGCGTGCCAAGCGTATATTTTGAGAGTATACTGTTATCAAGGGAAGATGGTGAGGTGTCCAGTTCTAAAAATCCATCCCAAGTGGTAGTTGAGGGGATATGAAAAAGGAGAGTATTGCGAACAGAGGCAAGGAAAAGGGGGGGTTAGCCCATGATACATTGGGGAAGCAGAGATGAGGTGATCCTTATACATGCCCTACCATATGGTACCACTGCATGCAGTGATAATTATAAAAAATATGTTTGGTTACCGTAAATGTTGATGGAAAACAAGCACTTCAAAACCTTAACGTGGTTAGAGTTGGAACAATTGTACCGTAAGTAATGTAGGCGAGCACGCCTGTTAGGATGTTCAAGAAAGAATGTGTGGAAGGTCATATTTAAAACAAGTGAAGTCTTGTATACAGAGAGATTAGGCAAGGTTCTGGGCAAAAAGAAGTTACCTTAGATTCTATGTGTTACGCAAGTTGGGTGGTCATGGTCGCTGCGTGCTCTTAGCAAAATGAGAACAATTGGCATGTCCAAATTGATTGCCACATGACAGAACCTGCAAAAATGTACATAAACCAGGTATACGTGCGTGAGGCAGACCGAGGTATGCAAAATCACTTTGTCATGCAAAATGCTATGCTCGAAAAACAAACGCGTTAGAAAGCTCATGCCTACCTGGTGTCACAGGGTTCGATCCCCTGCGTATATGTTTCCCATAGTTAGGGTGTGCACTAGATTGTAAGAACGAGTAGCACCTTCTCGGAAAGTATAGGAAGTGCCAGGAGTTATGTTGCGTTCCGCGGTCACGTGTGAGGTCCACATCACGTGATATGGTGACAAATGCGTGCATGCGGAGTGAGCAGGAAATGTATCAATTGTGATTGGTACGTGCACAAGGTTTAGGGAAGTCATTGCTAATTGAAGGTTTCTAACATTAGTAAGGAGATGTACGGGCAACATGTAGATTACAAAACATGTTACATGTGTGAACGAAACGTCCCAAAAAAAAAACATATATATATGTATAAATTGGACCGCATAGGTCAACAGATTAGAACAACCTTTGATGGATGCTAAACAGTAAAAAGAGTTCTGAAAATGAACCTTGCCCCCAAACTTGGAAATGGTGCTGAATAGCTGATTGGGTTTGATAAATGTGTTAATCCCGGAGAAAAAGTGGTGGGTCTATGGAGGGATCCTGTTGTAGCTTGAGCCAGTGGAGAGAAATAAGTATAAACGAATGGTTTACCATGTTGGTATAGGGGATATAGCTTGAGTCAGAGAGTGAACATATTGGCATAGGTTGCAAATACAAAAGGTAATTATGAGAGTTAAGGGCAGGAACAGAATGGACACCGTTGGTAAATTCAAATTGACTGTTGTGGTGTGCAAGAAAAACATATAATAAATGTAAAGTAGGTCATAAAAAAGAAGAAGGTGACAGAAACAATGCTAACAGAGGGAGACTGTACCAATATTAATACATATAAATCGGAATAAAACATTAAAGAAAGACATTCCGTTTTGTATCTTTGTTGAGTCCCAGACTGCTACATCTGAGTTTATCAATAGTCCGTGCCTCAAGTTGATGCAATAATAGTTGACGGTCGCCGCCTCTTGTGTGGGCATATGCTTGTAAAAGTCCAATGAACCTGAGGTCTTTGACTTCGTCCAGTTGATGATGTTTTTGCCTGTGGTTTGCCAGAGGCAATTTAGGATCCTGACTTTTAAGGTGAGTGAAATGTTCGCGTATCCGAACCCGCAGTTCTCTGATTGTCGAGCCAACATATACATTTTGGCATACACATAAAATGGCATGCACTATGTACTTTGATTTACAATTGATAAAATCACAAATCTGTATTTTGAGACCTTGGTGACAGATGAACACATTCTTATTGAGAGTGAATTGGCCGAAATTGCATGAACCACATTTGAAAAAAAACGAAGGTTTTGGATTGAGCCATGTATGGAGTTGTGAGAGAGCAGGCTTTGGTTGAAAGAATGAGGGACAGCGCTGATTTCTTAGAGTTTTGTTCTGGGTAAAAACTATTTTCGGTCTTTTGACAATGTAAGATTGTAGATCAGGATCAAGACATAGTAGATGCCAATGTCTGTTGAGTAATTGGTAGAGATTGTCACTGTCCTGGGCATATTTGGTGATAAACTGAAAATTGGTAAGAGTTGCAGTATCTTTTGGTTTGTGAGTGCCCAAATCAATTCTCTTGTAATCTTGTTGGTGCGTTATAACCCTCTGTTAATGGATTGGGCTGAATAACCTCGTTTTGAGAACCTCTGCCTGATCATAACACACTCCTGTTCATATGCTGCCTGGGAGCTGCAGTTACGACGGGCACGATTAAACTCTCCGAATGGAATGTTATTTATGACAGATCATCTATGGCAGCTTGAGGCATGGAGAATGGCGCTCACAGCTGTTGCTTTTCTAAAGGTTTTCGTGTGCAACATTCCATTTATGATTTGGATCTTTAAGTCCAAAAATTCCAACAAATCGGGACTCACATGTCCAGAAAATTCAATGCCAAAATTGTTAAGATTTAAGTAATTTGAGAAAGATGTAAATCTTATGTACATTTTTGCAGGTTCCGTCATGTAACAATCAATTTGGACACGCCAATTGTTCTCGTTTTGCTAAGAGCATGCAGCAACCATGACCACCCGACTTGTGTAACACGTAGAATCTAAGGTAACCACTTTTTGCCCTGAACCTTGCCTAATCTCTCTGTATACAAGACTTCACTTGTTTTAAGTATAACCTTCCACACATTCTTTCTTGCCCACCTGAAAAGGCTTGCTCGCCTACATTACTTACAGTACAATTGTTCCAAATCTAACCACGTTAAGGTTTTGAAGTGCTTGTTTTCCATCAACATTTACGGTAACCAAACATATTTTTTTATAATTATCACTGCATGCAGTGGTATCATATGGTATGCAAAACAGGGGGGGATCTGGGAAACTCTCCACCAGCACGAACACACCCATTGACTTGTTCTTGGATGGATGGCCCCTGGGAGAGTCTCAACCAAGACTTTAGCTCACTGTTCTTTTCACAGAGAAGAAATATCCCCACATATCAATCTTTGTCCTGCCCAGTCCAGCACCAAAATGCTAGGCAATTCTCCTCTGAACAAGAGTACCACAGCAACCACATACACGTGTTTAAGCCTAGTTGGGCATCATCAGTGAGGTGAAGCTGTGTCTCTCTAAGAGTAGTGAGCAAGAGGTCCATGTCTGGCGTCCCCTGGTAACTTAGGGTGAGACCCAAAGTTACTTGGTATACAAAACAGGGGGTTTCTGGGAAACTCTCTACCAGCACGAACACAGCCCATTGACTTCTTCTTGGGTGGATGGCCCCTGGGAGAGTCTCAACCAAGTCTTTAGCTCACTGTTCTTTTCACAGAGAAGACATATCCCCACATATCAGTCTTTGTCCTGGCCAGGGGCAGTCCCGCACTGAAATGCTAGGCAATTCTCCTCTGAACCAGAGTACCACAGCAACCCCATAGAAGTGTTTCAGCCTAGTTGGGCATCATCAGTGAGGTGAAGGTGTGTCTCTCTAAGAGCAGTGAGCAAGGGGTCCACGTCTGGAGTCCCCTGGTATACTGTTATCAAAGGAAGATGGTAAGGTATCCAGTTCTAGAAACCCATCCCAAGTGGTGGGTGAGGGGATATAAAAAAGGAGAGTATTGCGAACAGAGGCAAGGAAAAGGGGGTGGGGTTAGCCCGTGATACATTGGAGAAGCAGAGATGAAGTGATCCTTATACATGCCATACCATATGATACTTAAGGGGTGGTCTGGGAATCTCTCTACCAGCACAAACACAGCCCAATGACCTGTCCTTGGGTGAGTAACCCCTGGGAGAGACTTTGCTAAGTCTTTAGCTTACTGTCCCTTTCACAGAGAAGAAATGTCCCTCCATATCAGTCTTTGTCCTGCCCAGGACAGTATACTCTCACAATATATGATTGCACGCTGCTCGAACGTATGTTTTCAGTAGGATTGCATGTGTGGCACCAGAACAGTAACCTATCAGAGAACCCACCACTTGGTACCTTTTTGTGAAAACTTGCGTTGAGGGTATTCTCTCAACCACAGTACTACTCATTATTCAATTGTCCTTGGACTGTATAAATAGGACTTCCCCTCATTGCTACATTTTTTTCTTCTTTTTTTCTTCATTTTCTCTCCCCATTTGGGTCGAATGGTTCCTCAATATCCTGTTTCGGATACCACATCCTTCATCTCCATTGGTAATGTTCCATTGTATTTGTTGTATGATCATATTTGGTGTTTTTTGGATTCTTTACTTTTTGTTTTCGGTTTTTGGTTTTTCCTTTGTATCTGACCCTGTCCTCATGAACTGTGTGTGATGTTAACATATGGTCTGTACATTTCTGTTTGCACCACCAACTATATACTCCCCACATATTTTTGTGGGGGCACTTACGATTTATGATTTATCTTTTTGCTCTTTCTGAAATGTTATGTCACATATGTGTTTAATTTGACTCAATTATACACAGCTTTGCCTTGAAAAGGAACCGGTTTTGGGTCGAAACACGTGTCGGCAGACCTGTTCTGAATTATACCATAAACTTTGTTTTCTTTGAAACGTAATGGGTTCATGACTTTGACATTCTGTTTGAACCTTACCTTTTGAAAAACGAATGGCAGTCTATTTGTTCTACTTGTATCCCTCCCTTACTGCTTCATGTCACCCAAGTGAATCCAGGCGCACCTTTCTTGAACTTTTACTGCTGAGGGAGTGATATTCTCGACTATAAATGGTCCACTAAAACAGGGCTCATGCCACTTCCTTATGAAGGTGTGCACTAAAACGCTTTCTCCAATAAACAACTTGGGTAGAGATAGTAATATTTCACATCCGGTTGCCGAATGGTCTTCATCTGTGCCCTGACACCCCTTATGCTTGAGTTGATCTTAAATGACAGAGATGCTAGTGGTCATACATGTCAAATCCGTACGTAACTCATTTCATAACAATTCTGCCGTCGTCTGGGCATCACTTCTACTCCTTGTTGGAGGAAACAGGGGCATTCTCATTCACCTCCCTGTTACTAACTCGTGGGGTGTGAGGTGGTGGTCCGACCCAGGCTGATTCCTTAATGCATATAATGCAAGGGGTAGGCCGTACATCCATCCCTTCTTCAATGTCAATTGGAGTTTAGCGATTCTTTTCTTGAGAAGACCATTGAATCCCTCACATATCCTTTTCACTTGCAGGTGATAAGCAGAAGAAACCCCCACTTTTATACTAAGCAATACACTGATCTGTTCAAGTACCATTCAGTAAAGTATTCTCAGACTAAAAACTTTGCAGCACAAGTGGCTTCAGGGTGTGAATATGGTCCAGCTTCAATCCATCTTGAAAAGGGGCACACCACCACTATCGTATACCTATACCCACTATACACTTGCAGCATATCAACATAGTCAATATGTAAATACTGAAAATGACCGTTTGTTCGAGGAATCACTCCTCTGATTGTTGGCAGTGTGTGCCCAGTGAGAAACTTTTGACATATGATGCAATTTAATACATATATGACGTGTTCTAACAGGTTCAGAACAAACTAGTCCTCTGCAATAGCTGCTGAGAGGCATTCCCTAGTTACATGCACAGGGAAGTGCAGTTTTTCAAGCACTACCCTTAATAAAGCTTGCCAGTGCTGTCCTGTCACCACAATCCTTCAGAGGGGGATAAATAACACGTTCTGCATTTCCATAACTCTTTCTCTTCCTGTGGTGCATTGCTTTGAACCTCTATTAACTATATTCTGGACAAATTATTAAACCCTTCATATACAATCATAATCATAACCATTTTTTCCCTTACATCTGGAGTATCAAAAGTAGAAATATCTGGTGAATATGCAACCCTTTAGGCCTCTACATCTGCGTCTTCATTCCCGCGTGAGATAAAGTCAATTCTCTTAGTATGTGCTGCGCTTTTAACTACTGTGATGGCTAATGGGAGTTGTAGTGCCTTTATAAACCTGTCCAATAATGCTGCGTGCTGCATTGGAGTGCCGTCAGCTCAGAGGCAGCCCCTCCATTTCCAATGTGCTAGCCCTGCGTGCACAGTTGACATGACGTATGCAGAGTCACTGTACACCATTACTTGCTGCCCTGAGTGTTTCCCGAGCACGTCAATAAGCACAACCAATTCAGCAACTTGTGCCGAAAAGTGAGACGCTAGTCTTGCACTTGCTACCACTTAAAATTCCCCATTAGCTCTCTGCCTACCACAGCTGAACCTGAATACCTTTCCCCATCAATTTGATCAATTTTTGAAGAACTGTCAATAAAGAGAACCGCCCCCACTGCTAGAGCATTCTCCTTGACTCTTGGGATATCATCGTAGAACTCTGCGTGATTGAGCAATCATGAACTTGCTCATCTTCTGTCACAGGTTCGGCTACTAACGTGGCATGGTTCACTATTTTACACCTGACTATTTTGATTGCTGGATTTGATATAACTACCTCATATGCAGAAGCCCTCTGAGATGTCAATGTACCCTTATGTTTACCAAAACAGCAAACAATGCATGCTCAACAAACAACATCATAGAACACCCCATTACAATGCTTGTAGACTTCTCAATGGCGAATGCAGCTGCTGCCCCGATTGTCCGCAAGGAATGTGTCCTCTCATAACTGTATCTAAAATACCACTATAATATGCAAGAGGTATGTACCCTAGTGTTGTCCTCTGTGTAAGCACGGCTGTCATAACTGTCCCATTCGTGTGAAAAAAGAAGAAAATCTCTTCAGAATATTTGGGAATTCCTAAAACTGGAGCTGTACAAATTGCTTTTTTAATTCCTCAAACCCTCCCTCCATTTCCCCAGTCCATTCTATTTTTCCTTGTTCACTTGGGCTTTCTTCAAAGCCTGCAAAAGGGGTCTTGTGTATGAACTATAATCAAATACCCATGCTCTAACAGTTGCACAATCCCAGAAACTGCTGGATTTGCTCTATTGTGTGCGCTTTTGCTGATTTAATAATCACCTCAGCTCTTTCAGGCGTGACATTCCTCCCCTCATGTGAGATTAACCGACCTATATACAACATCTGCTCCTGGCAGTATTGCAACTTCTCCTTATCCACTTTATATCCCTTGGCTGCTAGGATAGTCATTAACTGAATTAAATCTTTCCTGCACTCTTCTTCTGTCATGCTACAAACTAAAATGGCATCTACATACTGCAGCACAACAGTTTGCAAATCGATATTGCTTTGGTCCATCTGCAGGACCCTATCAAAGATCGATGGAGATTCACAGTACCTTTGGGGAAAAACAAGTTCTCTTTAGCTTAGTCTGATGAAATGTAAATAACGTAAGGTCTTGGGAGTCCTTATGCAGCGGGATTGAGAAAAATGCATTTTTCAAGTCAATCACCGTGAAATATCTTGCCTCTGTGGGAATACTAAATAAAATCGTTGGCGGATCCAGAACTAAATGAAACTCTGCTTCTACAATCTGGTTAATTGACCTCATATCCTGAATTAATCTCCATGACCCTCCCTACGATTTCTTAATCTGATACACAGCAGTATTACACATTGACTCTGACACCACCAAGATACCCTTTTCCAACAGGGCTGATATAGTTTTAAAAATACCTTCCTCTGCCTCTCGAGACATCAGGTACTGGCCCTCATTATGACCCTGGCAGTAAGTATCAGCCATTACCGGCATGGCCCAAATAACGTGTCCGTGCTGGCCAGAGACCGCTAAAAGCGGCACATTACGAGTTCTCGGGCACAGCATTGCGCCATGGCGGTAATGGAATCACCGCCATGCCGCTAAAGGGCGTAAAATTCCATTTACCGGCATCGTATGCCGTGCAAATAGCACCTCTGCCACCCTAGCCATCGACATTAGTGGTCACCGCTAATAGCGGTAACCGCAATTAGCGGGAACCGCTATTAGCGGTGACCGTAAATAAGCAGATCCGGAAGTAGCGTCACCGAACGGGAAAGAGCACGGCGGCCATCTTTAAAAACACAATCCATTGCCATCCTCTGTTACTAGTAGACACCTGACCCCCACAACTTCCACAAACCTCCTACACCACCCCTTTGACATCACGATGCCTAAAGTTTTGAAAAAGAGTGGAGATCGGCTGCGCCAGGAGCGCTTTTCAAGGGAGGAGCTAACAATGTTAGCCGAAACACTCCAAGAGCATGCTGATGTTGTGTCTCCATGGAGATGACCAGACCGGCGCTGCAGAGAAAAAAGGCAATATGGGCCATGGTCGCCCAGAGGGTAAGTGCCGTTGGCACAACACCCCGCACTGCCAAACAATGCCGCAAGCGGTGGGACGATCTACATCTCCGCGTCAGAAGCATACTGGCGGCAAATCAGAATCTCGGCATAGCGACTGGTGGAGGTGCTGAGTCGCCCCTTAAACTACAGCCGTGGGAGGAGATATGTGCCGCCACCATAGGCACGGAGAGCATTGAGGGAGTTGGGGACATGGAGAGAGGAGCCCCGACATCAGGCGATGCAGGTAGGTTCCCCAAGTCCAACTATGCCAATCTCACCACGATGATGTCCAGATGATTGGGAAGTGCAATGATGCATACCAGGGTCCATCGGACACGTTAGCACAAGACTGCCTACAGGGAGTGCTGACCCCCACCTTGTACACATGCATAATGCTCCCGTTTCTGTAGCTACCCAAATGCCTCCATGCATCAACCACCTAAGAGTGAGACTACCTGTATGTCACTGCCTCCAATGTGAACAATCCAGCAATCAAAATGAATGCAGCCATCACAATGCCTGCTCAATGCCCGTAGACCCATCACTAACCCTCTCCCTCCTTTGGTCCACCACAGGCTCACATTCGGACAGCGCCGAGGATGACACAGGTGCAACCACTGCCAAGAGGGCCAGGGCCGAAAAGGCACAACACTGTCCCTCCACCTCAGAGGGAACAAGATAACCCCAACAACAGGAAAAGTCCCACAGCACAGCACAGGGCACGGCACCGATGGCTACCAAGTCCACCACTTCGGCGCCACCAGCATCCACCATCTGCCCAGTGCTGTCCACCGAAGGCACTGGATCCGCAGAAAGCAGCACCATTGGTGAAACTGCTGCCACTGCAGCGATCTCCGACAATGAGGAAGGGGATGTTGATAATGTTGTGAGTCCCCCCACTGGCCCCCTGCATTCCCCCTACCTGTCCCCGTGCAGCCAGCATGACTACATCATAAAGGGGCTATCTCCTGGAAACTCTTTGCCGGTTACTCTCAGCCCAACTGCACATGTGCAGGAGGGCAGCAGTATAATGGACACGCCACAGCCATCAGCCACAGGCCACAACACCCAAGAGGCAATGCAGGAAATCATTACGCGCCAACAGCAACTTACAGCCCTATTGACACAGCATGTCACAGAATGCACCAGCACTAGGGATGAAATGCGTGATTGTGCTGCTACTCTTAGGTCTGCTATCGAGTCCAGTTCTAAGGACATTTGTGCTGAACTGGCCGTGGTGCGGCACGTACTTTCTGAGTTAGTACAAACAATGCGGGACATGCGTCCAAGTGAGCAACCCAGTTCTTCCTCGGCTGCCAGTTCAACCAGAACCAGCCCTGTGTGCAGATTGGGCAGGAACCTGCGGCGTTCCGACAGGGGTGCACCGGGTGCTGGGAGCGGGGGATGCCAATAGGCGCAGTCTTGTGAACTGGTGCCACATGATGCACTTGTGCACAGTCATCCACACCATGTTTTGGGGAGTAGAGGGGGGAGTGGGTGTGTTGGGGAGTAGAGGGGGAGGGGGGAGTGGGTGTGTGGGGTGGTGGTTGTGTTCACTTAGATTTACTTTTTACAATACCAATATACTTTTTGGTTATGCAGAAATCACATGTGTGGACATTGCTTATTGCGTACGTGTGTTTTATTGGTTAACAGTCTACAGTGTCCATGTCCCTGAAACACCCAGTGCCCCAAGTGCCATCTCCATGTGACACCCCCCATCCATGTGTGCTAGAAGATTTGGTTGATCAGAGTCCGACGCATGTCACGTCCCTGCTGTGCATCGCTTCCTCCCTGAGGTGCTGCCCCATCCCCACCCTCGTCATCCTCTTCATCAGGTGGTTGCTGTTCTGCGTCAGGGGGCAGGGGCACATTCCGTCTGATGCACATATTGTGTAGCATGACACATGCCATGACGATCTTTGCCACCTTCTCATGGCAGTACAGGAGTGCCCCACCAGACCTTCTGAGGCAGCGAAACCGTGCCTTCAAGAGGCCAAATGTCTGCTCAATCATCACACAGGTTCGTGTATGGGCACGATTATAGTCCTCCTCGTGCCTGTTTTGTGGGTTCCGGACTCGGGTAAGGAGCCACCACTTCAAGGGATAGCCTGCATCACCTGCATGTGGGCAACAATGTATGTGTAAGTCAACTCATCATGTTTGACCTCATTAAGTGACACCATGGCATGCATTTATTTCTTCATCTCAACCCCATTTCCATGCATGAATGGAGTCACACGACGTGACTGCTATGTGTGTATTCCTCTAATGGACTGTTTTGCATGTCATCGATTAGTGTGCAGTGGGGGGTCCAGTGGCTTGTGAGTGCACATGCACTGTGTCAGTCCACGACCGTTGTTTCTGTGATCTTGCAGATGTCCAGTTATTTGTATGCTTTCATCCTGGCAACGTTGATGTCAGCCTCATGATGCACTCACTAAGTACAACAAATGGTGTCATGCAATTTTGTTGGGCCTCTGTGCAGTGTGGTGGTGTATTGATGTATTTGACCCTCATGTGACTCCTTTGTACGCAGTAATGGGGGACTGGCCTTTCAGTTCATGGTGTTTTGTGCTGTGTATTGGCTATAGTTGTTGCTTGTAGCTGCATTTTGTTGAGGGGAATGCGGTCTGATTTGATACAGTGCACATACAGATGTCTGTGGGATGGTTGGGACACCGCTTCATTCGCATGGTAGGGCTGCTTACATCTTGCATTATGTGGTCAGGTGCCAGGTCCAGTCTGGGCTGCTTTTGGGGTATGAGCTTGCTCCATTCCCTCTGGTACTCGCAGCTAGGTTATGTATGCATCCCCCCCCCCATCTCAGCCAGGTGAAGTATGCATCTCTCCCCCCACCATCTCAGCCAGGTGAAGTATGCATCTCTCCCCCCCATCTCAGCCAGGTGAAGTATGCATCTCCCCCCCATCTCAGCCAGGTGAAGTATGCATCACCCCCCATCTCAGCCAGGTGAAGTTTGCATCTCTCCCCCCCATCTCAGCCAGGTGAAGTATGCATCTCTCCCCCCATCTCAGCCAAGTGAAGTATGCATCTATGCCTCAATCACCTATCCACATCACATTTCCATGAGCCTAACATGCGACTCACCGAGAAGCCAGGGCCTCTGCCCTGCATGTCGCTCCCTGTAGCGTGGAATCGTGGAGTTACGCAGGCCATTGAATCATAGGTTGATCCGGGGTATCGAGCACAACAATGTGTGATGATCTTGTTTGAGTCACATACCATTTGCACGTTGATTGTATGGTATGATTTACGGTTGCGGTACGCTACCTCCATGGCATGTGGGACCACCAATTCCAAATGGGTGCAGTCGATGGCGCCAATGCAACCAGGTATGCCGGCCAGTGAATAGAAACCCACATTGGTGTTTGAGATCTCCTGGGCAGTCCGTGGTAAGGAAATGTGTGTGTCTGTGTGCTTGAGGAGGGCATCAAGCACTTCGTTCAACGTACATGAGTATAATGGTTGTGAAATGCCATGCATGTGCCCCACTGTGTGTTGGTAGGTGCCTGTGGCCAGGAAGTGGAGCACAGACACTACCTTCAGTAGGGGTGGGATGGCAGTGCGTGTTTCAATGAGGCTGACAATGTCGTCATGTATCATGTCCACCATGGTGGTGATGGTGTTCCGGTCCAGGCGGTACAGGGTGTGGATCTGCTCAGCGGTTAGGTTGAATGGACTGGTTCTGATGCGTGGGATTGGGGGCTGCCTGCGTGGTGGCACTGGCTGTGCTGGGGGGACATGCTGGCCCTGCCTTGCCCTCCTTCTCCTCCTGCGTCTCCTCTGTGCTGCCTGTTGTTGTTCTTCTTGTAATTGTTGTTGTTGTAGCACTTCCACTGCAATCAGGTCCTCCAGCCCCATCATTGCTAGTAGTATTGCATTCATTGTGGAGTGTCACTGGGTGTGGGAAGGGGTGGGGTGGGGTGTGCTCCTTTTGTGCTTGCCCAGTCTGTATTGCCTCCACCTGTGCTGATTGAGAACACCTGTGGCAGCTGGGAACACTGCACATGGCCATTTACGGTTGGTTCGCGATGGCGGTATTAGCACCATGGCGGTAAAGTACTTTACAGCCTTCACAAAGGCGTTATTTGCATGTCCGCGTGACTTGTAATGTTCCCCACTTAGCGCCATGGCGGCATTTACGGCATGGGGGTCGCGTGCCTGCGCCCTTGGCGCTTTTACCGGCACCGTTGATTACGGTGCCACTATTAGCGCTATCTCAGGTCATAATCGGCTGTAGCGGTAAGCGATGCCGGTAATCCTTTACCGGTATCGTTTTTCACTTACCGCCAGGGTCGTAATGAGGGCCACTGTCTTTCTTGAGGTAAAATTGCTCCTAGTTTCAGCTTAATCTTAACTTTTCCCTCCCCCTTTAATAGGCCTACGTCATAGGGGCCTGTTGTCCATAAAGAGGTTGGCACTTTTTCCAAATCCTCATCAAAAAATGCTGGGCACTGACGCTCTGTCACCATTCGCTGTGGAATTTCCCTTCTTTCTATTCTGATCCAATATGTAATACTCATCTGGAACACTACTTCATCATCTGATAGATCATATCTAAACATATCTTCATCTTTGATGTCAGTCATTCTATATCCTCCCCAATGGCAATTACTGTTCTCCACGGCCTGCCCTCATCATCGGTTCCTTCGAGCATGGCCAAATCCCCTCGCACTATGGCTGCATGTAACTCTAGGGTAATAGTCTGTCTGCCCTCTTCGTCCATAGGTATGTGTGGCCTGAACAGGAACTCATCAGGTATTCTCATAATCTTCCCCACTAGGCCGGGTAGCCATGTCAATAAAATGTGTACCCATAAAGAAAGCCCTGTAAATGCCATTATATATTCGCGCATGTTGAAATAATGTATCCCTGGAGTGGAACACACTATGCCTTCATCAGTAAAAGAAATCATCATATTTAACTTCGTCATTAAATCTCAGCTCAAAATATTAACTGGTGTGGGCCTTGAATACAATAATGAGACAGACATGTCACACTCTCCTACCGTGACTGATAATCCATTGGTAAAAGGAACTCTACTTGTAGCTGCAGAGAAGCCTTGAGCATTCATGGCATTTCCCGATAATGGATATTTTCCCTCTCTTATACATGAGATAGTTGCCCCAGTGTCTACTAAAAAAGACAAATATTTGCTTCCTATGGTAACATCAACCCTTGGGTCCCCTCGGGGTCTGGTGTTACCGATAGTACTGAACACATCAAGTCACCCTGTGAACTGTCCTATTGTGGGTACATGCTTATTCTCGTACCTGTAAAGGGACTTCCCTTACTCTAGGTGTCAATAACTGTCCTGTGTTTGAATTCTGCTGTATCTGCAAGGTGCATGCTGTGACTGCCCTTGCAGCAGATTCAATGGTGCTTGCTGTGGTTGCAATGCATGTTGCATTTGCAATGCTTGTGCTTGATACACTGTCCGATCTTGGGCATGCCTATCCCTATTGTGTGAGCTATATGCTAAAGGATAAGCTGTTCCCCCTCTTGAGAATTGCCCATTTTGTACATACCCATGCCTTCCACGTGTTTGCCCGATGTGCCCTGTCATGCTACATGTCCAACATATAGGAGGGGCTATTCTGATTTGCCCTCCTTGATTTAAACCTCCTTGCATATTCGAATGATCATTCTGCATATTCTGAAACCCGCCTTGATCATTCTGAAAACCACCCTGATTTTTCTGGAAACCACCTCTTCCTCTGTATCCGATTCCTCTACCTCATGGCATGAACCCATTCCCTCCTTGGTCCATCTGACATTGATTATTCGCCTGCGATGCAACCACTGCTTGCTTTGTTCCCAGCCCCTGTCTGCTTGTCAGTACTGCCACTTCTATGACGTATGTTGACAATTTCTTCTGAAATACCTTGGCTTCCTCAAGTTTCCTACCATCTTCCTTCTTCTTATTTTCTCTTGTAACATGTGGCAATGATGCACGATAGTCAACTGTACCTCTGCCCATGGCTTCACTTCCATTCCCTCTAATTTTTTGAGCTGTCTCTGTACCTGCTCTGGCAATCCCTGGCACAGAATGTGGTAAAATACTGGCACAGATTTCCCCCATGGCTCCCTCATTTCCAAAGTCCAGCATTCCTGAAAACTTTTAATATAAGCAAGTAGATCTTTGTCATCTTTCATCTTACGTGCCATAATTGCTCCCATATCTGACATATCAGGATACTGTACGCTGTGTGCTCTCCAAACATCTGATCTGCAATTATTAAATTGTGCTACGTTGTGTGCTGTGTTTTGTGCCCTGACACCTACTCTTGTCCAAATGTCATCAGCCCTTTCCCCAAGAATGGATGCTAGGAGACCCTTAATGTCCCTTATAGCCAAAGTATTTTCTCCTGTCATCTTTACTAGCTCATAAATCCATGTTCCCACACCTGCCGTTAGACTAGGGAGTTTGCATCTTAAATTATCCTTGTCCATTTGGGGACAGGGGACATACTACAGTATGGCCCCTCCTTTCTCCAATAAAGGGAAATGCGTGAACACAAATCCGCCATCAGTTCCCATTGTCTGAAACCATAGTGGGGACAATGGTTCCTGATTGACTTCTACTGTGCAATTACCTCAGCCTGTTTACATATGGTTGCGACTCTCCCTTCTCACTATGTGATCGTCCTTTAGGTTGCTCTGGGTATGCCATAGGATCTGACGTCCTATCCTTATATTGCTCTATATCAGACCATCTGACTTCCTTGTCTATCTGCAGACATCCCTCGGGACCGCATGCACTTTCTCACTCTTCCTCACAGAAGGTTTCCCTTTCTACGTCTGACATATCTAGTCCCAAACTAGTATGGCTCTCTTCTGTGTTGCCCCTAAAACAAGGATCTATGCTTGAGACTAAACTGGCTTCCTTCCTTGCTTTGTGATTGGCTGACTTTAGATCGATCTCCTTTCCTTCTGATTCCCGATTCGCTTCTTGCCCTCATATCTTGATAGGCTTTATTGATCCTATCTCTAATGTTTACTATCTGGAAATTCTCTTCTAATGTAACCTTAGATGACATTGCTCCCTGTGACAAGAAGAACATTTCTATGTGGCTCAATGATATAACTTGATTCTGTTCCAATAACTCTTTCTGAATGCCATCAATATCGTGTTCCATCTTTCTCCTAATATTACTTCATTTTTTTATCTTACTCCTTTCATTTTCTCACTTCGTGTCCATTCCTTTCCTCCTCTTGTCTTTTCTTTTCCATTCTTTCATTGGCTCTATGCACTTATTCTTCCCTTCATCTTTGGATTCTTTTATCCTGTAATCTCTGAGCTTCTTTCTCTTCTCTCTTCTTTTCCAGCCTATCTCGTTCTTTGATTGCTCTCTGCTTGTTGTCATACTTTCTTTGTTTCTATGCCCTTTCTTCTTTCTTTTGCTGCTCCTCTTGATATATTTGTTCTTGCCTTTATCTATCTTTCCTCTTGTGTTCATCCTCTTTCAATTGTTTCTCTCATTCACTTTCTTTTCTATCCTGCTTATCTTGATCTTCCCTTTGCCAAACTTCCTCGATACTTTTACCATTGACCTTGAGTGATATCTGTCCACCCATCCATTTGTTCTATACGAGCGCTACCTCGTCAGCTTTATGCTTTTCTCCTTTCCATCTCTTAATCTCTCGTTCCATATCTAGGGTCACATTTGGTTGTTATATTTTCTCCTCTTTGTCTTGTGAGACCTTAAAGATCTCCTATTTTCCTTTAGCTTTCTCTGAACCATCATCACTGCCTTAAGCAGGCAGTTCATTTATCAAATTACTACATCCTGTCGCCGCCTTTAATTCCCTCAATGGATACGCTCCTTCATTTTTTGCACCATTGCCATTTACTTTGGGCGAGGTAAGGGGAGCAGAAGGTTCAGCACTTTCCTCTATGCACTGATTAAGCATCCCGTCCTCAGGGGGTGGATCTTCCATTCCCTCCTGGTACATTTTCCAGAGCACTAAACTAGCTAGCCTTTTCTCCAATTTCTTCAATGTGTACTCAGCATGTAAGTATGCAGTCATGTGTTGAAAAATAGCCTATGACAGCGATCCCCCTTGTGGCCATGGCATGAACATTTTGTCTGCTTTAGCTTTTACCCATTCCGCACTATACTGTTTGACCTTGGGTGCATGTTTTTGGAGTATTTTACACAAGTGTATCAGTGGAATAAAATCCCCCATTGAGACAAGGCTTATTCGACTGTCAATACTTACGGTTAGATTTACACAGAATACGTTTCAGAAAACTAATAAATATGAGCACGCCCCACTCTTGCCACTCAAAGCCTCTACTTCTTAATTAGTTCAATCTACCTGTTCAGTCGGCGCTGACAATGATTAAAAATATAGATAATAATTTTTTTGCTCTTCCTTAACCTCGCAATTTTACTTTTGTCTCGCTCCCCGACACATTTATTCTAATTCAAAATACACAAACAGACAGATTAGTCGACTTTACATATATCTCGTCATGACACTCTTTTTCTCTCAACACCTAAAATACTTTGACTGGAGTTTGAATCATTCCCCATCATGAACCTTGTTTATGTGCCGCCTAAGTACCCACTTGGGTTTTAAAATTATTCCTTCTAAAACTCCTTAAGCTAGGACTCTGGGCTCTTTTTGACGGTCCTTGTCATATATCTCTGACACTTCTCGTCATATATTAATCAACCCTCCATTTACTTTTACCACAATCCTCATTCCCTTATTTTGCAAGTCCTCTCAATCTATTCACCATTCGCCTTTCAGCTCCAGACACCTGGGATTGTCTCCTCCTCCAATAAGCCATTGTCACCTTTAGTCTGCTCAGCGCCTGTGCAAACCCAGAGGGATTTGGTGAAAGAGGGACCTGTCCCACCTGTATTCATTTTCTTGCAAGAGTTCTATATCGGCCGCTCTCCACAGAAACCTTACAACCCTCCTGCTAAATGGCGGAGAATGTCGATTATTCCAAAAATACTAAAAGCCTACTAACTGATGAGTCTGAACCATCCTCTGCTACCAATTGAAACCGTAGGCCCTTTAAGACGAGCTAACCGTATCTTAGATGGATGGGATGCAGATCTTACTCATACAGCAATCATCAGACTGACTCAGGAAGTTTGGCAAAAACACAATTGCTTTAATTGCAGTTTGTTAGAACAGGGAGTACATCAGACATAAACAGATGCTGCACAAGTGTTCTCTCAAGAGTCTCAACGCATTACCTAAAAAACACAACTTTAAACTAATAATTTGTCATCACTGACATTATACATTGTGGCAAAATAGGAAAACCTATGGGGGCTTGTGATAGTCTTAAAGAGAACATCTAAGTATACTTTCTATGGGGTGTGGGATCGTGATTGGATCTCTATGGTCAGGTGGATAGCTATGCCCTCCCCTAGTGCAAGTCATCTTCTGTGTCATGCTAATTTTAAAGACCAGAGGGGGGTCTGGACTTCAGCTCTCTATATGGTAGAGGGGAGGCACAGAGACCCCTGCCAAGAGACCCCTGCCAAGATTCTCTATTACGGTAGCAATGGACAAGCAATCAAGGCCTAGCTTCTCGGGAGGTGATGCGAGCTGGTTCTTAAGTACAGGGGAGTCCCTGTGCACCCATGAAGGAATGTCCACACACTGTATCGGTTAAAACACATTCTTTATATAATTAATATTCAAAGTCATACACACGATAACTCACTTTGTACTCTGAAAATCAACAATGGTAAATATGTACAATTCTAAAGCGGTACCACTAACGTTATTAGATCTTATTAAAGTGCATACAGTCAGAATGACACACAGATCAAAATAAAGAGGAAACCAGCAGTAGAGAAAAGAAGGAAAGCAAGATGGTTGAACAATAGGCAGAGTACTGGCCCCGTTACCTAGACACATTTCTGTGTGGAGATCCCTCCACCTGGGCAACCAGTAGAAGAAAGATACAAGCCCAGTCCATATATTGTTCACCCTTAGACTTCCCAATAGTTCTGCAACCCCAAAGTACCTTGGTGTTGTAGCGTTCCACGTCGGGGAAATCAACAACCCTTCTTGAGTGTCCTCCCTTTCAGGCAGGAGTCACGGGTCGTCGAACGTCCGACGGAGAACAGGTCGCGCTACGACGATGAAGTGGCCGTATCGTTCCTGGCGGTGCTCGTTGATGGGGAAGCATAAACATCCTGCAAGGAAGAGGCACGCGGGGCACCTCGGTGTCGATAGTTCTGGACAGCAAAGAGTTGAAGAACTGTGGCCCAGCAAGGGCGTCGAGTCTTCGGCATCTCTGTGATCTTTAGGTGGCGGTAAATCCACCGGTGGATGCCCCTCAGTGCGTCGACAGTCAGGCCTTCTCCAGCAGGATACAGCGGCGACGATGTGGACGAGAGCATCCTTGGATCAATGAAGTTTCTTAGGCAACGGGAGTACGGCGGCTCCAGTTGGTGATGGCGGTCGACGAGAGTGACGGACAACAGTCCGAGCGCTTCTCCTTGGAGTTCCGCAGCAGTCCCTGTATCGGGTTGGCAGCCTGTCGAAGGTCTGTCTACCAGGGAGCTTAGGCAAAGATCAGCTGTGCACGATGGTCCATCGTAGCTCGGGAAGAGGGTGCCTTACCAGGTCCTCTCTGGGTCAGTTCTAGAAGCACAGCAGCTTTCAGATTGCAAAGGAGAGCAACAGCAATTCTTCTCGTCCAGCAGGGCTCATGGTTAAGCTTCACTTCAGTTACTTGTTGTAGTGGACTTCAGATTCTGAACATGATTCCTAGCAGTGAGAGGTCCCCAGATATACTGTTGATCTCCCATTCATTCCGCTGGGTCATACTCAAACATCCAATCACGACTACAGGCATTCATGCAGGCAGGCAGCCAATCAGGCACACGAGGTATTCAGGCCATTCACTTCTCTCCAGACACTCACAACAAGTTATGTGTATTGGGACAAGTACCGAGCCATTCAACACTCCAAGCTGCATTCATACCGGTTTCAGGCAGGGCTGTCTCAACCATTGTGTCAAACACGAGATACTAGACAGTCACAACATAGAATGTATATTCGTCACACACTCCATTCACCCAGGTCCCACCCACAGGCGTACCCACAACATACGGTCATTGAGAAGGCTCCAGCCAGTCTGGTCGGCACTTCCCCACACTACCATATACGGAACTTCCAGCCAACAGCCAGTCAGGGGGAAGGGACAGAGGCAGGGCTTCCCGGGACTTAACAGGCGATGGAAGGCAAGAGGCCAGGGGGGCCATTTTGCCTCCATCAGGAATCTACCAATTCCAATGACAGGGCCTGGGCATCCCAAAATGGAGGATGCTCAGGGCACCAGTCATTTCAGCACAGAGCTGCCACCAGCCCATACCCTGCTCTGTGGGTCACACACAGGTGCCCAAAAACATACACTAGGGGCACAGGGTTGTACCCCTACCCATGGGTGCCATAAGGGTATCCCATGGGTCTGTTCACCAAACCAAAAGAGAGAGAGCTGCACCGCCAGGAGTCCCACATGAACTCCTGCGCGGAAAACACGACAGAACACATAATAAAAAGCAGTAAAGGACAAGGATACGGAGGCCCTGTCCCTCTGATGCATTTCAAGCATCACATTCGCCCCCCCCAGACTGAGGTGGAGGGTGCCAAATCTCCCACGGGATAGGCACCCTCATCCACACCGTCAACATACCTTCTGGAAAGGCCATCTGCATTATCTTGACTCTTCCCTGGTCTGTGCTCAATGGTAAAGTCTAGTCCTTGCAGACTAAGGGACCACCTGAGCAGTTTCGGGTTTTCACCCTTCATCTGCATAAGCCACTTCAAGGGCTTATGATCGGTTTGGACCTTGAAGGTAGACCTGGTAAGGTAGGGTCTAAAACGCCTAAGGCTCCAAACAATACTGAAACATTCCTTTTCAACAGTAGCCCACCTAAGTTCCCTACCCTTAAGTTGTCTACTGATGAATATGATCGGATGTTCTCTTCCTTTGTCATCCAACTGGGACAAGACAGCTCCAATTCCGGTGTCGCAGGCGTCAGTTTGAACAATAAAGGGCTTGCTGTAATCAGGCGCACACAGCACGGGTGCCCGACACAGACTTTCTTTCAAGCCATCAAAGGCCCTCTGACAGTCTTCAGTCCAATTAACCTTCCTAGGTTGCTTGGGCGAAGTCAACGCTGTCAGGGTTGCAGCTATGGTTCTATCGTCTGCCATGAAATTGTGATAGTACCCAGTGAGGCCCAGAAAGGCTCTCACCTGGGTTTAAGTAGTGGGAGTCTCCCAGTCCTGTACATCCTGTACTTTACTGGGGAGAGGTTGGATTTGACCCCCTGCTACCTCATGGCCAAGATAGGTGACTATCCCCTGAGCTATCTGGAACTTGGTGGCCTTGATAGTGAGGTTAGCCCTTTTAACGCCTGCAACACTTTATCCAGATGAGTCAAATGCTCTTCCCAGGTGGAACTGTAGCCGGCAATGTCGTCTAAGTAAGCCACACAAAAGGCTTCCAGCCCACTGAGCGTATGGTTGACTAATCTCTGGAAAGTGGCAGGGGCTTTCTTCAGCCTGAAAGGCATGACCCTGAACTGGTAGAGTCCCTCTGGTGTTGAGAACGCCGTCTTTTCCTTGGCATGGTCCGTCAGAGCTATTTGCCAATAGCCTGAGGTAAGGTCGAAGGTGCTCACAAATTTGGCAGCACCTATGGTGTCCAAGTGCTCATCAGCCCGGGGCAAAGGGTGCGCGTCAGTTTTGGTGACGGCATTGACTCCTCGGTAGTCCACACAGAACCTCCAATCCTTGGTACCTGCCTGGGAACTTGCCTTGGGGACAAGGACCACGGGACTGGACCAGGGACTGGTTGAGGGTTCAATAACACCCAGATCCAACATCTTGGCGACCTCAGCCTGGATGTGCTTCTTGACGGTACCTGACATACGGTAGCACCTGCTTTTGACAGGCACACTGTCACCAGTTTCAATCTCGTGCCTACACCACGGTGTAAGGCCTGATGTCAGGGAAAACAGAGAGGCGTACTGCCGGAGCAAAGCCCGGCAGGCCTTCTGCTGCACTGTCGTCAGATCAGGAGAGAGATGCACTCCCTCCACGGAGACATCCTGAGGGTTGCGATTCAGCAAATCAGGAAGGAGCTCACTCTCATCCTCTTCTTGCTCTGAAGCTAGCAAGAGGCATGAGACTTCGGCCCACATGTGGAAAGGCTTGAGCCTGTTAACATGGAATATCTGAGGGGCTACACCAGAGGCTCCCATGTCAACCAGATAATTGACCTCGCCCATCTTGCAGATTATCCTGAAGGGTCCAGTCCATTTATCCACCAAAGCCGAAGCTTGGTAGGCTCCATCACGAGGACCTCCTGTCCCGGAGTCCAATCCACTTGCAATGCTTTAAGGTCATGCCAGTACTTATTCAATTCCTGGCTGGCCTTAAGATTCGCTGTTGCCTGACCCATCATCTGTGTCATCCTCCGTCTGAGGCCTAACACATAGTCCCCCACTTGCTTGGCGGGACCTGGAGGGGTGGCCTCCCAACCTTCTCAGATCAAGGCGAGGGGCCCCCTCACGGGATGTCCAAAGAGTAACTCAAAGGGGCTGAAACCAACCCCCTCTTGAGGTACCTCTCTGTAAGCAAACAGCAGGCATGGCAGGAGAAGATCCCACTTCTTCCTGAGGGGCTCTTCCAAAGTGCCTAACATGCCCTTGAGAGTTTTGTTAAATCTCTCAACCAAACCATTGGTCTGGGGTGGTAAGAGGTGGAGAATTTGTAAGTTACCCTGCATTCTTTACACATGGTTTTCATGTAACTCGACACCCAACGTGGGAGGGTCAAGGGGACCGACGATGTCGATGCCAACCCTCTCAAACGGTGTGCCCATCACTGGCAACGGTTGCAGTGGGGCGATGACTCTGCCTCCAGTCTTCTTGCCAGACAGCTAACAAGTTGGGCAGGTCCTGCAGCGGGACTCCACTTCTACTCCCATCCGTGGCCAGTAGAAATGGGCAGAGAGCCTCTGCTTAGTCTTCTTGGTACCAAGATGACCAGCCAAGGGCACCTCATGCGCCAACTGCAGCAGGAAGGGCAGGAAAACCTGGGGTACCACCAACGTCTTGAGGGCTCCAGGTTCAGGCTTAGTGGGCTCACTAACAAAGAGCTCACCCTCCCAATAAATCCGAAATGTCCTAGGCACTTCTCCCTGTGCCTGGGACAGGGCCTGTGTCATCAGACCCTCGAGAGAGTGGCACTCTCTCTGTCCCTCACAGAAGTCCGCCCGGGGGGCCCCCTTCAGCCAGTAAGCATTGAAGGTCGGGATGATCCTCCGGGTTAAGAGCCTCTCCCACAGGAAAGTCGTCTGGCTTGTCTCACACAGGAGTTGAGATGGGATTTACCACTGGACCCAGCCCGTCCCGAGCATGGATCCCAATGGGTGCTGTCGGGACAGCGGGAGGAGTAGGGGCTCCCTCCACAGAGGTGGCCTTCTTAATCCTCCGTTTGTTTCATGCCTTGGGTTTCCCCATTGGCAAGGTTACCGGGCTCGGAGCCGGACTCTGTGTGACCTGCGATCGGGTGACTGCCACAGCAGCCATGGGTAGACCATCTGTGATCATCCCCAATTCGACCAAATCGTTTCCCAACAGAATATTCACAGGCACGTTGTCCAGAACCAGGACCGGAAGCTTTGCTGTCTTGTCTCCAATCATAATGTTGACTAAAGCTACAGGTGATAATTTGGGAGGCCCACCAGCTAACCTGGTGGTTCTCAGAGGAGCACCTACATAGTCCTCTGGCTTGAGCAGGGTCCTGTCCACCACTGTAATGCTTGTCCCAGTGTCTCTCAAACCAGTAGAAGGCTGGCCATTCAAGAGGACACTTCTCAAAAACCTACGAGTGTTTTGCGGGATAGTCGCCAGTACTTCTGCGTACTGGTCCCAGGCCCCAAGGGACACTAAGGAAATGTCTACGGAGCACCGAAGGTGATCCCAGTAGAGCAGGGGAGGACGGTGGCCTCCACCTCAGGTACAGAGTAGGGATAGGTCGGGCCGACAGCCTGGACTCCAAGCGCCTTACCCTTACACTTGGGGTCACCCCTTCGGTGATCCAGAGCCCCACAATCCCAGCATGTGCCGGGCATGCGGGGTACGGTACTGGAACCACTCGGACCCTGCTTTGCAGCAGGCGGACCACTACTCTTACAACCACCAAAAACAGACTTATCCCCACTGGGTTTTTGGGTCTTCGGAGAGGAAGGCTTTGGTTTACCCGACTGTGATTGCTTTTGGGACTCCTCAGCTTTCTGAGATGCCCCTTTTTCTTTGTCCTTGTCCTTCCCACTGGAGTCATTAGGGGACACACGGTGGGAGACCCACTTGTCAGCCAACCTAGCCAGCTTAAAGGGGTCCGAAATGTTCTGGTCAGCAAAATACTGACGCAGCTCTGGCGAACAGGTTTCCGAAAAATGCTCAAAAAACAAGAGGTGAGACAATTCAACAAACGTTTTCACTTTGTAACCATAAATCCACCCCATCATGTTCATGTGCGCCACACTCACCCAGTCAACCCAAGACACATTGGCCCTCATTACGACCCTGGCGGAAAGTGACTGACCGGACCGCCACAGCGTAAATAGCGTTTCCGCCATTGCACGAAGGAGCAAAGTGCGGCCCATTCCGACCCATGGGGCACGAGCACCACGGCATGGCGGAAGTGCAAAGTCCGCGATGGCGGAAATGACCCCAAAACGGCCCACACCACCGCCGTATGGCGCCCTAGGTGCAATACCGCCACCCATCACAGCGGACACCGCAGTGTGCGCCTACCGGAAAGTACGGTGACCGTAAATATACGGAAACGGAAGTAAAAACATGGGCCCGGAACGGGAAACATCCCGCCGTACACCTATAAAACCACTAAAACCACACAACCACTAAAAACACTACCCTGAGACACACCCCAACCCGTCATCCACCCTAGCGAAACCAAGAAAAATGGGAAAAGTAGCGAAGAAAGCGTGCGACCGCAAGCGGCAGGTCCACTTCTCCCGTGAGGAACTCACTGTGCTAACAGAGACCCTCCAGGAGAATGCTGCTGTCGTCTTCTCCACGCAAATGACCAGGACGGCACTTGCAAACAAGAAGGCCATATGGGCTCTGGTGGCACAGCGGGTAAGTGCGGTGGGGACCGCACCCCACAGCAATGCCGAAAGCGATGGTACGACCTGCGGATACGCGTCCGCAGCATACTCTCTGCCAACCGCAACATTGCCACAGCCACCGGGGGAGGTCCTGAATCACCCATCAAGTTGACCCCCTGGGAAGAAATCTGTGCCTCCACCATCGGAATGGAGAGCATAGAGGGAGTCGGAGGGATGGAGAAAGGAGTGCAGACATCCGAAGATTCAGGTAGGTGGGCCAGATAAAACAATGCCAAATCCACAAAGTCCATCCATGTGAAGTACCATGTGTCCACATAGTGCAACAGAAACACATGTCCAGGAGAACGTCCACACACATCGGCCTGATAGCGCACGTTAAAACCCACAATAAATACATAAATAATTAAAAACCCCTAAAACACGCACTACACGTGCAGCAGGCACACCCTAACCGCAGGCTGCCAAACAACTGCACCCTCACTCCACACACAAATGAAAGCACCTCCAAGGCCCCGACCCAAATCACCCTCAGGTACCACCCCAATGCATGTGATACAATGCCATTCCAATTCCCACAGACCCATCAATAACCCTCGCCCTCCTTTACTCCACCACAGGGTCCGATCCAAACGACGAGCATCAGGACACCCCTACCAGCACACCTGCAAAGAGGGCCAAGACCAACGGCCAAAGACCCTCCACCTCAGCTGCACGCATCAAGACACGGCAGCAGCACAAATCAGGTGGCAGCACAGAGGAGGGAACATCAACAGGCACCCCAGCAGCCAGCATGCCCACACCACCACCACCACAGGTCCCCCCAACGGATGCCACAGAAGGCACTGCCTCTGGTGGCAGCAGCACCATAGGTGACACCCCATTGATGGCAGCATGCTCCGACACAGAAGACGGGGATGTCGAAGTCAGATCCATCCATGACCTGTCCCAATCCCCCTGTCTGTCCCATCCCGTACACCATGAGGATACCACGCAGGGGCACCCACAAGACGACGACTGGCCATCCCCCACAAGCCCTGTGGCAAGGCAACATGAGGTCAACAGCCCCTCTGTGACACCCCCGCAAATGGCCATGGCCCAGCAGAGGCAACAGTCCCTCGACCAGTTAATCGTGCAACAGCAGCAACTGGCCACGCTCCTCAAGGACCATGCTGATGAATGTGGGGGCACTAAGGCAGACATAGAAACATCAACTGAGACACTTAGGGCAGAAATGGAGAGAGGTACAGAGACACTAAGGGCACAAATGGAGAGTAGCACCGAGAGCCTGGGAGTCCAAATGGAGAGAAGCACCGAGAGCCTGAGGGGGGAACTGCATGCGACGTCCAAGGACGTATGTGCCGAACTTGCCGCAGTGCGCCGTGTGCTCACTGAGCTCTCGCAAACCCTTAGGGACATGCATGGACGTGAGCAGGCAGAGACATCATCCGTTGCAAGTTCCGTCCAGGGCAGCCCCCAACGTAGATCTGGGAGGAACCTGCGCTCCACAGGCAGGGGTGCCCCTGATACCCGCAGAGGGGGCTTGCAATAGCGACTGCCCACTGACAATGAGCATCTTTGGACACTGGTGTTCGGGGGGGAGGTAGGAGGGTGGAGGGGGTGTGTTGGGCTCACTTGGGTGGCGGGTCGATAGGGTGTACAACATGATATCACATATGCCATAAACAGTGCACGATCAACCAATGAGATGTGTGGACATTGATCTTTGTGTACTAGGCCATCATAGGCGTACAGTCCATATTGTGCATGTCCCAGGCACACACAGTGCCACGAGTCCCGTGTCCATGTATCAGCCACCAGGCGTGAGTGCTAGAAGCATACATCAATGAGATGCTGACGAATGTCACGGCCCTCCGGTGCCTCGCAGACTCCTTGAGGTGCTGCCACATCCCCACCCTCATCATGACCATCATCAGGTGCTTGCAGTTCTGCGTCAGGGGGCATGGGCACATTTCTACGTACGCACATGTTGTGGAGCATGACACATGCCATCACCATCTTTGCAACCTTCTCATGGCGGTACAGGAGTGCCCCGCCAGACCTGCTGAGGCAGCGGAAACGACCCTTCAGTAGGCCGAATGCCTGTTCAATGACTACACGGGTACGTGAGTGGGCATGGTTGTAGTCCTCCTCATGCTGGTCCCGTGGGTTCCGGACTGGTGTGAGGAGCCATCTCTTCAGTGGATATCCAGCATCACCTGTATGTGGACGATAAACGTATGATGTGGAATGCCATTGCTACGTACGCACACCCCCCCCCCTTCCTGCCAGGTCATTGCCGAATCACATACCCCACATTATCATGCATGTAATGAGACTCACCGAGTAGCCAGGATCTGTTCCCTGCGTGTCGCTCCATGTAGCGTGGTATTGTAGAGTTCCTCAAGACCATAGAATCATGGGTTGATCCAGGGAATCGGGCACAACAATGTGTAATGATCCTGTTGGAGTCACACACCATTTGTACATTCAGAGAATGAAATTGTTTTCGGTTGCGGTACTGGGCCTCCATGGCATGTGGGACGACCAATTCCACATGGGTGCAGTCGATGGCACCAATGCAACCCGGTATGCCGGCAAGTGCATGGAATCCCACTTTTGTGTTGGTAATTTCCTGCTCCGAGCGTGGTAGAGAGATGTAGTCGTCTGCGTGCTGCAGGAGGGCATCGAGCACTTGCAATAGTGTCCGTGAGAACAGTGGCTGAGAAATGCCATGCAACTGTCCGACTGTGTGCTGGTAGGTGCCTGTGGCCAGGAAGTGGAGTACAGACACCACCTTCAGTAGGGGTGTGATGGCGGTTGGGCTATCTATCATGCTGACAAGGTCAGCCTGTGTCATGTCCACAATGGCGGCTATGGTGTCCCGGTCCAGACGGTAGAGGGTGTGGATCTGCTCATCAGTGAGGTTGAACGGATGTGCTCGGAGGCGTGGGATTGTGGGCTGCCTGCGTGGTGGTAGTGGCTGTGCTGGCGGCCCTTGCTGGCCCTGCCTTGCCCTCCTCCTCCTCCTGCGTCTCCTCCGTGCGGCCGGTTGTAGTTGGTGTTCGTCTTCTTCTTGGAGATCAGGTCCCCCAGGGCCAACATCGCGAGTCCTGCCGGTAGCATTTCAGTGTGGTTGTGGGAGGAGACTGGCTGTGCAATTTATGTGTTTTCAGGCTGTATGGCCTCCACCTGTGGTGATTCATTCCACCTGTGCAAACTGCTCTCCCCTTTGGCCGAGCACGTCCCGCACACAACGCTGCAATTCGGGGAATGGCATCTTGCTATTGCAATCATGTATTTGTACCCGATGGCCGTGTAACATTGGTTGATATGTTCATTCTGCTGTGGTCCCATTGTTTCACATACTATCTGTGCAGTCGCGAACAGACTTGTGAAGGGTCAGTGGAACGTAGTACTCGAGTAACGGTGGACCCTCATGCATCACTGTACCGAGTTGCAACGACGGGCGGGGCGTCCCATTTGTGGGTGAAGGCAGTTGCCATTTTCACACACAGCCGCACTAGATGGATTAATTAGTGATTTCAAACGGCCACAGATGCCTCTTCGACGTGATGTTGCAAATGAGGAATTCGAAGGGCGGCGCTTTCGGTTTTCAGCTAGCGGCGAGGAAATGCCCACAGGTCTGACTGCAAATATAACGTACTATTGTTCAATGTCCTTGGGACAGGGGCCATGGCGAGGATGCAATGATTGATATGAATGGTTTGGGATGCGCAATAGCGACGTGGGCGATGAGGCCGGACGTTCCCAAATACATGTTACTTCACTACACTGGAATTACGGGCTGGGGCACTGTGGATTTTGCAGGCTGCATAACGCACAGACTCGATGGATATTTCTAATGTTATGTGAGTAAATATTCAGGCGTTTTAATCCCGGGATGAGGGAATGATGAATGGATGCATGGGCAGGTGATTTGATACAGAGTTTGCCATGTACAGGGCTTCTTGGAATCTATCCGCCTCCCCTACGCTATGTGATGCAGGGCTGCCATAGTGGGACCATCGTCTATCTGGCCTTGTTGAGCCCTCCCTGTCTCGACGCGCCCTCAGACACTTGTGTCCATGCACGTTACCAATCCCATCTGATGGATTCTGTTTTGACAGACGCATGCACAGGTACACTCGTTTGTGATGGTGTTTACACCTCGATATAGATAGTTATGAGTCGCAAGTGGTTTTTGGGTGGTGATGAACCTTTGGAGTGGGCTAGCATGCATGTGGCTGTGGATTTAGTGTGATCATTGAAGTGAGTTGTTCGAATGTAGTTCTGATGGCCATTCTGTTCTTTTTCTTTTCTTTTGGTTGACAGGTATCTCCTCCCCTTTTGCCACTGCCATCTGTATGCCACTCCTGCAGATGGCTTTTACTCCCGACACCTGCTGCTTCGTGTTAATCAGTGGAGCAGCATTACGATCTTATGGGACGATCGCCAATGGGCCACATGCCCTTACGCAGTACTGGTGGCTCGGAGCAACATTTCGGCCTTTCAGCTGGACTAGTGCCTCCCCATTGGGACGGCCCTGCGGTTCTGTGCGCTTCCATGTTGCCTTTTCGTACGTGAATGTGGCTCTGTGTACCATGATGGAACAGGGCGTCACACAAGTAGTGGCTGGTCATTTCTTGCGGATGCAGCCCACAATGGTGAAATGTGTTTTGGAGTTCATGGCCTGATGGCTGTATGGGCTTGGTGATTTTGTTGTGCATTAAATTTCTATTCTGATTTGGCCCGTGTAGCGTTCTTCTTTGCAAGTGATGTGGCATATTCCTATTTGGGGAGCGATGTATTGTGAGGAGATCTGCATTGGGTTCCAGCTTCGGAGTTTAGTTGCGTGGTACTGTACTGGGCGCGTTTGCCTACGAAGCCCGTGAGGTCAGGGATGGGGGCTGCCAATATGACTGTTTGAATGTTGTCATGCTCAGGGGCGGGGGATTGGGTTTTGTGTAACAGATGCCGGTCAGCCAGGTGGACTGGTGGAATGATGTGATTTTCGGAATATTGCTGGTCACAGGTGCCTGTGTTTGCGTGCGTTTCTTGGTGGGGGACTGTGGTCATGTCCATTGGGATGGCTTCTGTATTCGTGCCATCTGTGCCCTGCAGCTCCCATTGGCCCCTGTTGTGTTTCTTTTGTTCGTTGGCATGCATGGGTGACTTGTACATTTCAATGGTTGCATTGTGACTTCATTGCACCTACGGGGAGTTGTACTTTGTGGGCAGGGAGCGGTGTACAGGCTCTTAGTGGGGCCGTTTACGGTTGATTCGCGATGCCGTACTTCTCACCATGGCGGAATGGTACATTCCGCCATGCTTGATGGCGTTAGGTACATGTCCGCTAGGGTCGGAATTAGCGTACCCTTGCGCCATGGTGGTGTTTACGGTTTGGCATGGCGCGCGCGCGCGTGCTTGGTGCAGTTAGCGTTGGCGTTCACTACGGTGTCGCTAATGGCTTCGTACTTTGCGGTGACGGGTCATAGTCGCACCGAGCGCTATTCGATGGCGGTATTGCATTTCCGCCATCGTTTTCCGAATTCCGCAAGGGTCGTAATGAGGGCCATTCTCTCGTTTCTTAAAATCCCTGAACTGTTTAAGATATTGGGTAGGCGTTTTGCCAAACTTGGCGATTAAAGCAGACTTCATGTACTCATACTGACCTCTTTCTTCTACACTTAGTTTCAGAATACAGTCATATCCAGTTTGGGGCACTCTGCTTAACAAACACTTAGCCCAATCTCTCTTATCAACATTGTGAATTGCACAAGCCATTTCAAATGCTTCAATCCATTGGCGGACATCAGAACCCTCTGCATACACACCAACCAAATCTTTCATAAACTTGGTTGCTGGGGACCTGACACTCTCAAATGGTTTCGCTGAAGTCTCCACTCGAGCTTTCTCTAACTGGATTCGCAGACATTCAGTGTCCCGGTTCTTGAGTTCAAGGTCCTTATCTTTGAGTTCAAGATCCCTATTCTTGAGCTCCACTTGCTGTGCCAACTCCTCTTTCTTAAGCTCAGCATCTAACTCCAACTTGCGATATTCAAAGGCTAATTCATCCTCAATAACTCAAGCTCTAAAGAACTACTGGGGTTTGGAACAGAGGCAGCAGGAATGGCAGCATTCCCAGAATCAGTTTCGGCGACAACCCCTGGGGTAGAGTCCTCATTGGTTGCATCCCCCCCTTCAAGAGTTTCACAATCAATTTGGTAGTCCACCAGGGCAGCTATTAGCTCAGCCCTAGACTTATTCACACAGTCTAATTCCCTGGCTTCACAAGCACTCTGGAGAGCTCTAAGCTCATCCGAGTCAATTTACCATTTGCAATAGATTCCATTGCTGTTAATGCAGTTATCGTGTACACGACTAAACCTTAATTTAACAAAGTGGAGATATCCTTCGTAAGTGGCACAGTTATACACTGAGTCTTAAAACCATAAGCATCCCACCGCTGCCACCAGCTCTAAAGAACGTAGGGGGGGTCTGCACTTCCGCTCTCTATATGGTAGAGGGGAGGCACAGAGACCCCTGCCAAGATTCTCTATTACAGTAGCAATGGACGAGCAATCAAGGCCTACCTTCTCGCGAGGTGATTCGAGCTGGTTCTTAAGTAC
Organism: Ambystoma mexicanum; assembly: GCF_040938575.1. Taxonomy (NCBI): domain Eukaryota; kingdom Metazoa; phylum Chordata; class Amphibia; order Caudata; family Ambystomatidae; genus Ambystoma; species Ambystoma mexicanum. Next base: position 1,075,454,222 of record NC_090935.1, on the reverse strand, counting down.
AGGATAGTGGTAGTCCCCGAGCACCCATGAAGGAATGTCCACACACTGTATCAGTTAAAACACAGTCTGTATATAATTAATATTCAAAGTCATACACACCATCACGATAACTCACTTTGTACTCCGAAAATCAACAATGGTAAATATGTACAATTCTAAAGTGGTACCACTAACGTTATTAGATCTTATTAAAGTGCATACGGTCAGAATGACACATAGATCAAAACAAAGAGTAAACCAGCAGTAGAGAGAAGAAGGAAAGCAAGATGGTTGAACAATAGGCAGAGTACTGGTCCCGTTACCTAGACACAGTTCTGTGTGGAGATCTCCCCACCTGGGCAACCTGTAGAAGAAAGATACAAGCCCAGTCCATATATTGTTCACCCTTAGACTTCGCAATAGTTCTGCAACCCCAAAGTACCTTGTTGTTGTAGCGTTCCGCGTCGGGGAAATCGACAACCCTTCTTGAGTGTCCTCCCTTTCAGGCAGGAGTCACGGGTCGTCGAACGTCCGACGGAGAACAGGTCGAGCTATGGCGGTGAAGTGGCCGCATCGTTCCTAGCGGTGCTCGTTGACGGGGAAGTGTAAACGTCCGGCAAGGAAGAGGCGTGCGGGGCACCTCAGTGTCGATAGTTCTGGACAGCAAAGAGTTGAAGAACTGTGCCCCAGCAAGGGTGTCGGCATCTCTGTGGTCTTAGGGTGGCAGGAAACCCACCGGTGGATGCCCCTCGGCGCGTCGACGGTCAGGCCTTCTCCGGCAGGATACAGCGGCGACGATGCGGACGAGAGCGTCCTTGGATCAATGAAGTATATTAGGCAATGGGAGCACGGCGGCTCCAGTCGGCGACGGCAGTCGACGACAGTGATGGACAACAGTCTGGGCGCTTCTCCTTGGAGTTCCTCAGCAGTCCCCGTATCGGGTCGGCAGCCTGTCGAAGGTCTGTCTACCAGGGAGCTTAGGCAAAGATCAGCTGTCCACGATGGTCCCTCGTAGCTCGGGAAGAGGGCACCTTATCAAGTGCTCTCTGGGTCAGTTCTTGAAGCACAGCAGCTTTCAGATTGTGAAGGAGAGCAACAGCAATTCTTCTCGTCCAGCAGGGCTCAAGGTTAAGCTTCACTCCAGTTACTCGTCGTAGTGGACTTCAGCTTCTGAACACGATTCCTAGCAGTGAGAGGTCCCCAGATATACTGTTGATCTCACATTCATTCCGCTGGGTCATACTCAAGCATCCAATCACGACTACAGGCATTCATGCAGGCAGGCAGCCAATCAGGGACACAAGGTATTCAGGCCATTCACTTCTCTCCAGACACTCACAACAAGTTATGTGTATTGGGACAAGTACCGATCCATTCAACACTCCAAGCTGCATTCATACTAGTTTCGGGCAGGGCTGTCTCAACCATTGTGTCAAACACCAGATACTAGACAGTCACAACATAGAATGTATATTTGTCAAACACTCCATACACCCAGGTCCCACCCACAGGCGTACCCACAACATACGGTCGTTGAGAAGGCTCCAGCCAGTCTGGTCGGCACTTCGCCACACTACCATATAAGGAACTTCCACCCAACAGCCAGTCAGGGGGAAGGGACAGAGTCAGGGCTTCACGGGACTTCGGGAAGATCAGGGTAACAGGTGATGGAAGGCAAGAGACCAGGGGGGCCATTTTGCCTCCATCAGGAATCTACCAATTCCAATGACAGGGCCTCGGCATCCCAAAATGGAGGACGCTCAGGGCACCAGTCATTTCAGCATGGAGCTGCCACCAGCCCATACCCTGCTCTGTGGCTCACACACAGGTGCCCAAAAACATACACTAGGGAAAGAGGGTTGTACCCCCACCCATGGGTGCCATAAGGGTATCCCATGGGTCTGTTCACCAAAACAAAAGAGAGAGAGCTGCACCACCAGGAGTCCCACATGAACTCCTGCGTGGAAAACACGACAGAACACACGATAAAAAGCAGTAAAGGACAAGGATACGGAGGCCCTGTCCCTCTGATGCATTTCCAGCATCACACTAATACACAATGTTCTATTGTCTTCTCAAATTATAAGGCTCTTTGCTACATGGCCCTCTATAATTGGCTGGCACGCTTGTACCCTTCTAGAATTTTGCACTTGCTAGCAGCAAGCAAGCTGGTACCACAGGTGCAGGGAGGTTGGCTTGGTCATGCCTCTCCACCCAATTAGCCCAACATCCATCATCACTTCTGCGGTCTACCATTCAATGAATGCCTTTGACCTGGGCCTTGCAAAGGCTCACTGTGTCTGAGAATAAAAGGGAGTGAGAGCATGGCCTTATCTTCTGGTCTCTGTGTAGCTCACCCCAAAATCAATTTTCATCTGACCATGTGACTGGAGACTACGTTTTGAGCTCCTTCATTGCATTTAATATGATTAAATGAAGAAAACCTGGCACTTCTAGTGTTTTTCCATTACACCTCAAACAGGACCCCGGCTCTCTTCTCACGTTTATTGTATCTTCTCAAGTATATAACCAATTCTTGGCAGCTTCAACTCTTGATACTGGGCCAGGCAAGCTTTCTCGAATCTTCCTTCACCGCCAGCTGTTTTATTCTACTGTGCCACACTTCCAGCCCTTCCATTCACGAGGTCCAAGCTTGCAAAATTGTGTCATGGTACATCCAGATTCTATTCACACTTATATATATTGATGCGACCGCCTGCAGGCTATGAACTAGGTATAGCCAGCCTTAGGATTACTTTGTCTACTCATGTTACTGTATCTGTACATTTATGAAACAGCTTTGCATTTTCTGTGGTGCTTCTCTGCACGTGCAATTTTCATTTTGCTCCCAAAATGTTGCTTGTTTCTCTACTTCACCATCAGATTCTTTAAGGTCTATATACGTTCTTCTTCAGCATCTATTCTGGGTGCGTCATTTCTGCTTCATGTGACATTGCCAGTCTTCTCTTTCACTCATCTTCCCACTTCTTCCGGAACTTCCTTCATAAGACTGTCATTTCTCCGCAATTCGCAATTTCCGGCTGCCAACATATAGGCAAAATGTGGGCGGGACTTTCAGTAGAGGTGCTTGGCTCCTCCTCTACATTGGCATTGATCTAAAAATATTCAGGAGTCTGGCCCTGAATATGGTCTATGATCTCCGGGAAGGCAAGATAGTAGTTGTTCAATCGCCACAAAGAGGGTGGAGTTGGTCTATTAGTACTTATCTCCATCACCAAGGGGGAGTGATCAGAGATGCCACGGGTGAGCAGTGTCACAGTAGTCACCCTTTACTATCTGATGTAGGGAGAAAAAAAAAGTAGTCCAGCCTAGATAGGGAGGCATGGACCCCAGAGTGATATGAATAGCTGTGATCTTGTGGGTGAAGCTCTAGCCACACATCACTTAAACCTATGCGGATGCGAAGGCCGCTAGTTTCGTGGGTATATTGGGATTTCTTCCTCGCATATGTGTACAATCTAATGTGACATCCATAACATCGTTGAAGACGCCACCAAGGATCCCCAAGTCAGGTTGATGGTTTGCGACTATATCCACTACATCATTGAATAATTCTGTAGTGAGTGGTGGCGGGGCATATACTGCCAATATACCTATCATTTCCCTCCACACATTACCTTGTAGCATTACAAATCTACCTCTGGGGCCTTGATCCACTAAGGCCAGTGTAAAGGGAAGATGCTTGTGTAGTAAGACCAAGACTCCCCGGGAGCCCATGGAGAAACCTGCTTGCATTGCAGTGCAATAGTTTGTCCTACGAAAGAGGGTACACTTTGTACCAGCCAAGTGCCTCCCTGGGAGAAGGGCAATGTTGGGCCACTGCCTATTAAGCAATTGGGTAACAAGACAACGTTTGATCCATGAACCCAGGCCATCAATATTCCACGTAAGCAATCTAAGAGATTTGTTATTAACCCCAACCATTCACAGCATGTAAACGGAGGGTGTACCTAATTGTCTTGTGGTGTGTGGGTAATGTCATCTGTGTGTGAACCGTGATTTGCATAAGTGAATGTGTGACTGTTCCAATCAAACAAACATACAAACAAGAAAGAAAACGAGAAACCTCCCCTCGCCCCACCACATACTCTGTCCCACAAACTTTTGCTGGTAGCTAAAGTAACATGCCGTCAGCACTAAAATAAGAACATATTACATCCCAAAAAATTAACCTATGGTGTAATTTAAAGTAAACCGTTAAATAGTGTTGATTGACCCAATCAAACGTGGGGGAGTGCGCTGAACTGCGCAACAAATGTTGAAGCTGTAGCAGCCCCGTGGTCCATTCATTGCTGAACACAAGAAATTGTCAGCTCAGGTATCGGCCAGTATTAAGTTGCCAATGTCATTAATCTCTTCATATACTTCTGATTTGCCACATTCAAGTATTTTCTCTGGGTGCAAGAGGTCTGGTTCCTGCAGATCCGGTAGTTGCCCCAGGGTGGTTCGCTTGGAGTGGGACTAAGCTTTACTGCTCGCACCCTGTTTTTCTGGTCTCTGGTCACCCTCCAGATGTTGTTTGGCCAATCTCCATGCTTCTCGGGGGTCATTGAAGTGCACCGTGGTGCCTTTATGATAAATCTTTAGTTGCACCGGGAATAGTAAACCATATTTAACATTCATTGCGTATAAGCAAATCTTCAGCTGATCAAAGGATTGTCTGGCACGCTGCACTTCTCGAGTGTCGTCCGAGAAGAAGGTGATCCGAGATCAATTGTACATAATTGATCCTTTTGCACAGGCCATATGGAACAGCAAGTCTCGATATCCACAGTTCAATAATCTGGCAATAACCAAGCACAGTGGTTCACCCAGGGTATGCCTTGCTGATGGCATGTGGTCAGCCCTCTCAACAGAAAAGAAGTTTGAAAAAGTCTTGGGCGCAAATATGTCCACCAACCATTGTTCAAGGAAGAGCTCCATACTAGGCCCATCCACTTTCTCCTGTAGCCATAGGATACGTACATTGTCCACCATGATCTGCCTTCTCCTTCATCAATGCGGTCTTCCATTGCCTTAAGCCTAGTCATCACTTTCGAGATTTGCTGATCCACATTTCTAAGCCTGTCCTCAGCTTCGGAGATGCAGTGTTTTGCCTCTCCCATATGGGAGGACAACTTCTGCAGATTGTGTCGTAAAAATGAAAAACAAATTGCTGATGCCGTCCATTTTCTTTTCCATGGAGGAGCGGGAGTTGGCTATAGCGGCCATCAGGTCCTTTAGGGAGAGGGTCTCTCCTGTTACAGAAGTGTCACATTGTGATGCTTGGTCAGTGGGAGCAATAGCAACTATTGATATATTTTGCTCTGGTTTGAGGTCTTTTTCGGTTTGTCTTTGACCATAATGTGTGAGTGTGCCAGAAGAGAATAACATCCAAGTGTGCTTTGCAGAGGAGATATAAACACCCCAATAGTCACACCAACAGCCAATTATTAGTAGTTTATTAGTAGACAATAAACCTCAAGATTCCTGAGGTCCAAGTCAGAGGATTGGCTATTCTCTGTGTTCACAGGTGCCCTTAACAGTGGTTTGTGCATTGGATATCGTGGTCATAGAACAGGTGGGAGATGGGGCTCAGCTGTACAGTCAGGCTGGGGGAGACGTGAAGACAGGCAGAGACATCCCGTAAAAGCTGCAGGGTCAGGATCTCGTTCTTTCTTCAAGCAACAGGGTATGACATTGTTCAACTGATAGGTGTGTATGTTACAGATCGTTCATTAAAGTAGAGCCTTACAGTTGTAATATTGCGAGTTCTTGGCACTGTCCACTTCCGGGACCCATCTCTCTCCTGGCGAGATAGAGTGCCCAGGTGCAGGGCATTCCCATGTCGCAGCACAGCCTGCAGCCTTACTGGGTCTGCACCATTTAGTTCCTGTTGAGTCAGTGCATCTGTTTCTTTCGGCAGCAGTTCAGCAAGTCCGTGCAGACTCCAGATCGCAGCCCATGATTCAGCAATGCTGTGGTTGATACTGTAGGGATCCTGGACCTCGGAGCTCACAGGTCCAGATCTGCAGGCACAAGGTGGTGTACGCCGCCCGATCCGCAGCTGGAGAGAGATCCTGACTTTGGGCGGCCGATCCTCTGAAACGGTCAGCAGACTCGAAGGCTGTTTTCAAAATGGCGGCCGGTGCTGGCCGATCTTCAGTCCTCAAAAATAGCGATTACTGTCTTTGGTGTGTGCAGGAGCCTTGTGGTTTCATTCCTTTGGATATCCTTTCATAGACAGCAGAGTTGTCACACTCCGTTCGCATCCTGTCGGATCTTAAGCACTGTCATTGCAGCTTGGAGAGTGGTGAACGAATTCAAACCTCCTTCATCACTGAGGATGATTACAAGGGGATGGCCCTACTTATATGGAATCTCTTTGTTTTGAAGCCAACAACTAAGGGTCGCATCTGTCAATGTTTCTGGATCATTCCCAGTTGAAGTCCTGGAAGAATGTAATAGTCCTGCCTCTAAAGAACGCATCTTGTGCTCTCAACTTTTGAAGAATCAACTCTTTAGATTTGAAGAAGTGCACTCAAAACTAGGACATCCACATTCAGATTTTTACATTGCTGAAAGTTGGAAAATACTCTGTGCGTGCTATGCAGAGTGAAATCTAAATCTGTTGCATCTCCTATGATTTCAGCAAACAAGTCGTGCATGAAGGCTATTAAATCACGATTTGCCACTTCTCTCGAAATTCCACAGATTCTAATGGCATTCCTGAAGGATCTGCTCTTACTATCCTCTATCCTGTCATCCATGAATTGCCAATGTTGTTATCCTCTCGACCAACTTGGAATAGTTATTCTCTTGTTCACAGTAAGCGGTTTCCAGTTCTCCCATTCACTGTTCAACATTTAACACAGTGTGTGCTAATTCCCTAAAAGATCCTATCATTTCTTGTAGCATTGCAGCAATATCATTCTGGATCAACTGTAACAGTTGGAACATATCCCCTTTAGTTGCTGGTTGTGATTCTGCATCAATAGATATCTTGCTTTTCATAATTGTGCTGTTATAACATGCTTAATACCAGAAATTGGTTTCTAAGCATGGGATCGGGATTCAAACCTGTGTTGCGCTGCATTGTCTTGCTTCCAAGACGAATGCATTGCCCCTGCGATCTCCCCTCCCTACCCAAAGCCCCACTGGCTTTGAGTTTCCATGTTCTTTGGAGATATTTTAGCAGATCACAATAAGTCTTGAATGGAGGCAGCTTTTACCTATTTACCTTTACCTTGCTTCATCTTGCTAAGCATTAAAATAGGGATTTCCCACCAGGCCACCACACTCCATCTCTGGAGCTGGATCAGACACAATCTTTTGGGGAGGGAAAGCAAAGTTCCACTTCCCAGTTCAACTCAATGTTCCCAAAGGGACTCTTCAGAAAACTCCAAGCCTCACGCCCAGATCTCTTGTACAGGGGGACTATGCAATCTTTGATGCCCCTGCTGATCTAGGGCCCTTGTGGTAAAGTGTAAGGATAATTCCCCCAATTCTCCAAATGAGCTCAAGGTCACCAGGTCCCTCAGGTGCTGCCACCTTCCCATACCAAATGAGCTCAAGGTCACCAGGTCCCTCAGGTGCTGCCACCTTCCCATACCAACACAGTAAGTGTCAACCTTGCCGGAGTCCCACTGCCTTTAAATTAGGACCGTGATTCACCTCCTTTTAGAAGCAGTCCAGGCATGTCTATCACAGAGTCAGCCTTCTTACCTGAAGACTGCTCTTCTGCTCCATCACATAATCTCCCTTGCATCCTTGGCTCCTTTCTGTATGCACTGCAGGCCTCACTGATGTCTGGTCCCGCTATATGGTTAGCAGTCCGAGGGGCAAGTGCACTGGTCTCAAGCTGCTTCTTCTGTCTTCGGTCGGTAGCTTGTTGTCCCAGATGCGTCAGCGCCTCAGCTGCTCCCTCCATATCACCATCTAGTTTCAACATGCTACCATTGGCAGCCCCGCTGACTCACGATGTTCCCATTCCAGACACAGCCTCCTCACTGATCATCTTCCAACATCCTAAATGAGGGCTGTGTATTTTACAAGCCTGTTGACAGACTGATGCTGGGTTATCTCTCCTGGTAGCAAGCCGCTCAGCTGCTACGCCACAAGGTCTCTCTAACGCACACCCTGCACGAGCCCCACAGATCTTTTTGCCAAGGTAAGGGAGTGAGAGGGTCCAGGCCACTCTTAAAGCAACAAGGTATCTTTGACCATGTAGGGCTCACTCTGCATGTCCGTCTTTTGGCTGGGAGCCTGCTATTTTAGGAGCCTCAGGGGAGTTGCCGCCTGCTCTGGGCTGTCTTCAAATTTTGGCAAGATCCCACAGCTGTCTCTGCCGATAAACTGTTTGCTTCGGTCGTAAAACTGCCCTGTATCGATGCTGCAAATTATTCACTCAAATATGGGCAGTATACATCTCAAGTTCGTTGAAGACTGTGTGCTGTTGTGGAGCACGGAGAATCATGTCTCCATCTTGCTCCTACCAAGCCATGCCCTCAACATGTCAGTACTTAGTCCGATTCATTCTTCTGGTTCACCACATGGACACTTCTCCATTTTGCTGTGCCAATAAAACAGAGGCTTGTCATATATGGTCAGGTGCTCATTATGTGAGATACTGCTCAAGAATGTCCTATGATATCCTTCTTGATACAGACAATTGTTCTGTTGACTATGGGGGTCATTACGAGGTAGGGGGTAACCATGCAGCGGCATGGCTACCCCTCACCGGGTTCCTTGAATGAGGAATTACCGGGCCGTTTCGACCTTGGAGGGCCCAGTAATTCCCCATTCAAGGAACCCAGACCATGAACATCCCCATTTCCATTCGAATGCCCATAGGGCTCAATTGGAATGGGGAGGCTGCTAACAAATGGCCCGTTAATAACGGGCCCGTTGTTAGAACACTGGTCTGCTTGTGGGACCCGCTAAGGGCACCTGGTAAAACCAGGCATCCTTAGCGGGTTCCCGCGAGCAGACTGGTAATGGGGCGGTAAGGGGTTGATGGCTCTGGCACCTATACCAGTGCCGTTAACCCCTTACTGCCTCATTCATAATGACCCCCTATGTCTTGAAGCCAAATTTGGCTACGTCTTTGCAAATAGGTTTTCTTCTTCTTACCGAACTTGAATCTCACGTAAATGCGTGTTCTGCTCTGCTAACAGATGCAGGAGCCATTGGCGAGGCTAATCATTTTCAGTGAACTTGCAATGCGTTGGTAAGCGTGATCTGTGTGGAGATGGAAGGCATTTCTCAAGTAGCTTTCCTGGGAAGTTTGAAGTAAGTCACCTAACTCTCAACTACTGCAATTTGGACCCAGGTCCATTGTTCTGCCATGTTACCGTCTGAAAAAAAGCAAACTAAATCTGTAACATCGGTTAATTGTAGCACATATTAAAACCTCGCCTCTAATCTGCATTGTCTGTGTTGATTGGCTATTTGTTCTCAGTGCTTGTATATGCCATTGGCCAGATGCAGAGTGCCAATATCCTCTTCTTCCATATTTTCCAGCTCCATTCTCTCTGTTTTGTAAGCACAAGAGCCAGAGGCAGCTCAACATTTATAACAGTTTTCTCAGTGTAAACCGCGTGTGTAGAATATTTAAAATGCCCCTGTATGAGTCATTTTACGAAACCCCATTTAATAGAGACAACGACATAGTTCATGATGCGTCACCTTTGTTTTGCTACACATATCACGTGATAACTTTGTGCTGTTTATAGAAGCATTGAAGCATTTTTACCATTGATTTCCATTGGATAGAGTCTGAGCAACAGAAGGCAATACATTACTTGGAATCTTTTCATAGGCTTCAGGGCTTTGACAGAGTGGCGAAATGGGCACATGTTTTGTGCCATTATGTGTGTAACCTTTGTTGCGCATGGTAGTATTTACCACCCATCATTGCATGCACAATGTTACTGCCATTTTCTTTGACGAAAAAGCGCAGTCAATCCATGATTTTGAATACCGCCAGGAGGTTTTCTGGTGAGTGCCTTCCCCATTATAATGATTAAAAGAGTTTGTTGCTAGCAAAGTCTTAGTAGTATTTTAGTTGAGATAGTGGTTGACTGGTCTGTGTGCTCTTTCTTTAAAGAAGACAAATGTGCAGTGCGCGCTGCTGCCTGTCCACAGGCCTTCATGTGTGTATATGTTGTCACATGAATGGTGTGCATTTCTGGGTGTGTAACAAATGTAATAAATAAATAAAAATAATCCATATGTCTGTAACGCTGTGATACCCCAGGGTATGGGCGTGTAACAAATATGATATAAATAAGTGAATAACTACATTTCAGACTCCATCAGTGCATTCCACATTGTCTCTAAATGTGTTCCTTCAAGATAGGACACTGCTAGAGCTCTCATTCTCTCTAGACTCGATTATTGCAATGCTTTATATATTGGTGTCAATAAACATATCCTACATCGAATACAAATTCTACAAAATAATGCCTTGAGGGCAGCGCTTGGTATCTCCAAACGATCACACATCTCTCAGATAAGGCGCAATAACAATTGGCTGTCGACCCAAGACAAAATCTTACTGAACGTGGCCTCCATTACACACAAAGCCCTGAATAATGCCGCTCCTCCCTACCTAACAGATAGATTTATAGAAAGAAGGTCTGCCAGACCCTCAAGATCCACCTATGCCAATACACTCATCATTCCAAGATTCAAACTTACCAAGGCCGAAGGTACCAGCTTTCCTGTCCGTGCAGCCCAAGTATGGAACTCACTGCCTCACAATATACATGAAGAGAAATCCTACTTTAAATTCAGATCTAACTACATCAAACACCTGAAACAGTCGATTAACTAGCCAGTGCTTCCTTCCTCTACCACCCGCCTGACACCTTACTTGTATCCTGTACAATATCATGTATATAATCTACTGTATGACCGCTAATGCTTGTATATATTGTTTGTATTATTTGTAATTATGTGTATTCATGTAATTGTGTAACCTAAGCTTCGCATTATAAGTGAATAAAACAAACAAAGAAAACAAACTGCATCTGTGGATATATAAGTGAGGCTGGGTTCCACATATCGTGGACACATTCTCAAAATCCATTAATGGATATGTATGCTAAGATGGAGTTGAACTGTCAAAATTATGGCCAGCTTCCCATTGTAAAAAAACAATAAAAAAAACACCAAAGGGTGTATGCAGCTGTATTTTTTTAGAATTGGTGAACGCAGTATTTAAGCTGGCTTGTGTAAGACTAAACTGTGAAAGTGTTCTGACAAAAAAAATGTTGTGCCAACTGCAGCTCTATCACCATCATCTTCCTCCGCAACCATACGCAGTGTCTCTTCCGAAGAGGTTCCAGCAGGTGACCAATATTTGAACTTTTCCTGATCTATATATAAATACCTTTTATGATTATTTTACGTGACTACACAGTTACCCTCTACTGTAACATGTGCACGGATTCCATTGATGTCCATGCTTTCGGAGGGAGTGCTGATTGAAATGCATTCATCGTTCTTATCAATGGTGAATACATCCCCTGATGTGGTCTTTTTCACACTGACAATATCAGTGACAGAGCTTCCTATTTTGATGTTTGTGCTGGCAGGTGCAGTACCGGACAACATAAAAGAAGATCCTGGGGCCAATAGGGTTGTTAGAAGTGCCTTTTCATGAAAAATATGCTTCCAGTCATTCTTTTACTTGCCCAACAAAGGTTTAATTGCTTTGTATTGGGTAGATTATGGCACTGATATGTAGCAAAGATGCTATTTCCGTTCTCATTGATTATTTTGTTCCTCAGTTACTCTTACCCTCAAATATAGGGCTTACGACAGCATTCTTATTGTCACCAACAGTTTGTATTTACACATCATGTACCTCCCTTTCACAAGGGCCTATAGTAGTTCATAGTGGGTGACTGGCAATGTTATCTGCACCGGAAGGGGTATGGTAAGGAATGGTGATCCTTGGCCTTTTACTCACTGCCACAAACATTCCCACCTACATCTGAAATAATCATCTTGTCTGCAATCACTGCTGAACCTCATTTTTTGCTGTTGTATTGCTTTCCCCAGAAAAGAATCCAGCTAAGGCCTTGGCCTCACGGTCAGCAGCACTTTCTGTGTCTTTACTGGCTCTGGTACTAGTGGATGCAACAGGCACACCATAGGCACGCCACAGTGAAGTGTGTGGATCACAGACTGAGATCACTGCTTTCTTGCTTTCTCTAGTTTGCTTCTTACGTGACATTTTCATTGATTGATTTATTGATTGATTGGGCTATCTGCACGGAAGAGAGAAAATATACACGCACAATGATGAAATGCTTGCACTTGTTTGGATTTGGAGTATTCAGAAGTTGCTAGGAAAATACAATTGTTTGGAACACATATTATTCATATGGTAGATGCGTTTATACATGTTTTATGTTTATTTATGTTTACATTTGTAAAGTGCCGGAAACCCGTGGGCATTAAGGTGCTGGTTGCAATATTAACAAAATAAGTTTGGTCTTTGGTGACAGGAGAATAGAGCAGAGAAAGCGATAGCATTGACTTTGTGTGTTATGGAGAGGGTGTGCCTCTGAATCTGATTGAGCTGCTGTACCTTGCAGATAAACCAATATGGATCAATTATTGATTTTGCCAGTTTCATGAAAGTGTTGGCACCACTTTAAAGTTTACAAATATTGCTTGAAAACCATATGCATCAAGGCGCTGGTTGCAAGATTAACAAAAGAAGTTTGGTCCTTGATGACAGGAGAATAGATTAACCCAGAGAGGGGCCCTGAATGACCTGGAGTCTGTTGATGTTGCGTGTGGAGGTGCTGCATATAGGGCTTGCAGTAGTCAAGTCTCGATCCGATGAGTGCACAGGTGATGGTGAGGCAGCTGTCGGTGGATAGGAACGGTCTGCTGGAGTTCATTAGCTTTGTGGTGTGTTTGCAGGTCAGAAAGCAATAGCATTGACTTGCTGTGTTAAGGACAGGGTGTGTCTCTGAATCTGATTGAGCTGCTGGACCTTGCAGGAAAACAGAAATAGACCTATTAATGATTGTGCTAGTTTCATGAAAGTGTGTGCACCTTTTAAAAATGATCATGAAAATTGGCACATCCTCTTTCTTTATGTATTTCTCACTATTGATGTAACAATCCTTGCATTGTAAATTTGTTCAGTTTTTCCCTGTGCCACCCTCCCTTCTGATTCATTGTACTACACCAACTACTGTCCACAAACGCAACCATCAAACACATAAGTGATTCATGACCAAAAATAATATGAAGCACAAGTGTTAATGATCAAGACAAATAAAAGATAACAAGAATAGTATAATACATACAAAATACAGTAGTGACAATTTATATTGATCAGAAATGGTAATAATCAAGATGAATACAAAACCTGTGGTTCTTCAGAAAATATTAACATATTCAAAAAACATTCTTGATCAGAAATAATCAAAATGAATACATATTTCAAAAGTGGAAATACATACAGCATAACATTTTCTTTAATCAGAATACAAACATTCAAATATATCTTTACAGTTAAAAACAAATATTGCCTTCATTTAAAATAGGCATGAAAACAGGATCAGTGCCAATCAAATTACAAAAAACAAATGTGCACATTTTTAGAAACTTGCACAACTAAACTGAAAAGTAAATTGTTTACTTTTTATATAGTTAAGAAAATCTAAAAATATGTACAAAATGGAGTATTCTATATTTCATTGTTATACAGCATATAAAATGATTTTTAAATATGTTCTTGCCACTTGTTCATGAATATTATTTTGGGGTACATACTGCAACCCATGGCAACCTCTTGTTACCCTGGTCAATTCGATCACAACCCTACTGGACCTCAGACATAGATATCAAAAGTGGTTCATGCATATTGAAAAACACCCTTATCCTGAAATACATTATATAATTACTTTTTTTAACTGTAGGTGTATTTGTCCCCATCCAGCTTTACAAAAGTAGAACTGTTTGTACTGAAGCATCCACCATCGCTGCAAGTCATTTTCCGAAGGTGTGCACTTTTTGTCCATTGGCAGAAGGAAATATAACGTTTTCCATAATCACTCTTGCCACAGCAACTTCTGAATAACCGTTGTATAGGGAGTTGTATTACTCTATATACATTGTGTGTGTGTGTTGTTTGTGTGTCTATGGGTGCTCTGTGTTTTGGTGTGTGGCAATTATTTATTTTGCAGCAGTTTGCTCATGTGTGATGTTTTGCACTTCATAGTAAACTGGACAGAGCACCTATATCTTTACCTTTGTGTAACTTTTATTGCTGTATGTAGAACTAGATGGAGATAGAGCAGTGATTTAAGTGTTTACAGATAATCACTGTGTCCATCCTGCATCCCATCACAAAACAAAATGCTCAATTTTCCCATTAGGTTTCAATAAAAAATGCTGTTCTTATTTTCAGATTAATTTACAATGTGGTGTGGTCATATTCATATTTTTGATAAAAACAAATGTTCATTGTTTTACTGCTCCTGCTTGGCTGGATAAAAGGTTACTGCCTCCTCACATTGAAAACATTCCATTGACACACAGCAGCTTCCCTGGCCTACGATGGCTTCCCTAAGTTTAGATTCACCTGCTGGGGAGAAGAGGGACCCAGTTAATAAGAGCAAATGAACAGAGTTCACAAGGGGTGGAGTGGAGTGGTAAAGATTAGTTCTAAAAACCGAGATGGTGGCTACCCTTTCTACAGCCCCTATCAGTACACAAGGCAATAGGCACATATCTTAATTGCATATCACCCCTGTCCAAATATCCAGGGACCACCAAGGCTAGGAAAGACCAGACTGTAAAAGCCGGTCTATCATTGTGGGGTGTTCGAGAAGTTGTTGGAGGAAGGTGTTTGGAGAGAAAAAGCACATGAGAGGTTGGTTGAGAGGAAAGTGTTTTAGGGGGAATAGTACATGAAAAGGAATGTGGTATTTGTAAGGTGTTATAGAGGATAAGGGAGGATTTCACCAGGATGGACTTATGTTGGAGAAGGAAGGTCAACATCAAGTGGGAGCTGCATTGGAGGAGGCAATTTGTCATTGATAGAGTTGTTCTAATGGAGGATGGATATGGTCAGAGAGAATCACATTGTAACAGGAAAGTTACTATCTGGAGGGGGAGACATTGAAAGAGATTGGTTACATTATGGTACATTAAGGAGAGGGAGAGAAAATGGAACTTGAAGAAGAGTGTGATATTGTCCGAGGATGGTGATCACTGATAGGATTGCATTGAGGAGGGTGGAAGAAGTGAGAAGTTCCCTGACCTGGAGCGAAGAAGTTTGTAGGAGTATCTTTGAACTATAGGGGGATATAGAGCTGCATAGCCTGAGACATAGCACTAGAACCCCAAACCACTACATAGAAAGCAGAAAATATGTTAGTTTGTTCCTTATACAATTCCACACTGTTCCACCATTCTGCACCAAATTTTGCATAGTTACCTGTTAGGACCCTCCGGACATTACTGGTGACATGCCCTTTGGGGACCCCTCCCCTTACCCCAATTTCATAATCATAAGCATCTCTACTTCAGGGGCAAAGCTCAAAGGAAGAACCTTGAAAACCATGTTTCAATGTCCTAGGACACACCATTTCTGAGATATTTGCATTGCAATGCACCGCACCATGCCAGTGTGAGACAACAGGTGGGGAGAGCAGAGAGAAGGTCCCAGTATGTTGCAGCACACCAGCATTTGCTTGCCCTCCACTTCTCCTCTGAGTTATGTCAGCCAGCCACATGCACCCTTTCTCAGTGCAGTTTACCCTAGAGGGCGAAGCACATCAAGTGATAAGCCACTCAGAACAATGACCGAGAACCCGTGCGGAGTAAGGGGTACCATTTACTAGTAACCAATAAGATTAGGAAAATGCAAGAATTTTGATCCAGTGTAGTTTATAGAGGAGGGAGGAGTAATGAGCCAGGGCAGCCTGACCCTGTGGTAGGAAGGGTTTTACTGGCACACTGAGTAGGGAAGTGTGCTGATGGCTCAAGACCCTTGAGCCATCCAGAAGCAACACCGGGGCTCCCTGGTGTCATGGTTGCTTTTGTGCTTGTGCCCAGACCTCACTTTATTAGTTCAGGTGTCAATTATTGTGATCTTTCCTTTGTAACAAAACGTCCAATCCACCAGAACAATGGATTATCTTTCATCTTAGTCACATTTAAGAGAACTTCTCTGCTGCCTATTTGCTAACTCTTACCTTTTTCACACAGTAGACCCTCAATCAAAACTGAATTTGAATCTTTTCATAAGTATATTGATGACTGTTTTTTTCTCATGTTCTGATTGAAAAACAGACCCCCTCCAAATACATTTTTCATGATAGCCTCCTTTTATATGAAATCCCTAAACAAAAGAATTGTCAGTCTAGGAACTTTCTTCTTCAAGCAAAACATACTTTACAATGTTTTCTTTGTGTATATCATTAGGATCATCTGAGATCAATTTACTGTGTCACAATTAGTACATTAAAGAACACATCTTAATGTGTGATGGCACCTAAGGACATAAACTAGTACATTTAGATTCTGGTTTATGTGTATTTGTTTTCTTGATGAAAACAGATATATGTGTTTAGAAGGAACATCCTTATGTTGTTGTAGGTTTGGTCGACTTAGTTCTGGTGACCTTGGTCAAAACTCCACTTGTTTCTGTTATGTGGGAACGTTCCATTTCCCCCAACTTTCCCCAAGACCATGCTTACATAATCACGTTTTCATCATTTAAAACTATATTTGATGACTTGTGAAATGTAAATGGAGGTGAATGACGGGGAACATTTCAAGACATGATTACCGCCAAGCACCAACTGAGAAATGGAACTCTTACTGTGGCTTCCATGATGAAATTAATTGTTGGATTTCATGTTTATCTTTCTTTTCCTAAAACCTTTAAGTGTTTTGAAAATATTTTTTGGATGTATCCAGGATTGCACACTTCCAATTAGGAAAGGGTGTGGTATCCCAATTTTGACTATCTTTTTACACCCATCACATTGCCAAAGAACTATCTCCTCACCAAAATAGCAAAAAATGAAAAAATGGCATTTGGCCATTCTTGGAAGGAATCTCTCTAGGATTTGTGCTCAGAGCATGGGGATATCACACCAAAAAATACACTTTTGTCTCCCTCAGATGTCCTCTGCTCACCTTGGGTAGCTTGCGAGTAGTCGCCAAGGTACAGGTCTTGGTTGCATCAGAAAACTTCATTATCTTGAATAATTTAATTCCCATGTTAAATTATGAAAAACAGAATTGTTTATCATCTGAATTTAGGTACGTCTGATAAATAAATGCAGTTGTGCACTCAAATCACTACTCACACAAAATTCTCCTAGTATTCCAGTGAGTAAAAGTCCACTAAATTCCACTACTCCATTAAATTCAGCTAACATGCTCCCAGGAAAACATACAGAAACACACACAAAAAAGGAAACGTTGACTGTGCAGGATAAATGACCACATTCTAGAAATATCTTAATTCATGTGTTCCCAAGAAGTCAAAGCCAGACCTCTGAAGGGTCAATTGAAGTAGGTAAGAGATTCACAACGAATAAAGGAAAATGGGTAAGAACTGTCTTTAGATTGGTAGGTGTTAATGCAGGTAAACACTTCTGGGACTCGGAAAAAGCTCAGAAAAACTCAATTATTCAAGTTATGCCTCAAACCAGTAGAGTATTGAGATCAAAACTAACCTTCAATTATATTTGTGCTTTTCCAACAGTCTCTGTACTCTTGCAACATAATACATATTCTTTGATGATATTTACATTTTTCAATGGCCCAACTGTTCACCAATTTATACCAGCAATTTATCAAAAGAAAATAATGTAGTGGCACAGTCCTTTCAAACAACAGTTCGACATGTGTGTTAATTCCTCTTGTACCAATACTCCAATGCTGAACCTTACTGTTGGTTTTTCATTTGTTTTTTGACATATTTATTAAAAGAATCTTTGAATGCAATGTAAAAGAATGATTTTCAGACGTTTCAAAAGGAAGCTTGGTCTTGAATTGTTTAAAGTCAAAAGGAGGGCAAATGCAGAGATTTGGAGGACTAGCGGATAATGTGCAGCCTCGATATCTAAATTTCTTACATCTAGGGATGATCATCAAGAGGCATGATGATAAGCAAATTATCCAGTATCAACAGTTATGGAGACATAAAAATGACTATAAAGTCAATTTATGAGGGGAAATGGCGCTGCTCCTCAACCAGTATGATGTGCCTGAAATGGGTAAATTCAAGAGCTATGGTCAACCACATTCTCAGCTTTCTTAAGCCAGTGTACGAAAAAATCAGGAATGCCTTGGAACACATTGTTTGATTATTCTAAGTAAGACAGAACTCATTGAATTATTGTCTTGACTCTGCACTCTATGTAGAATCGGAGAGTTAGGGGAAGGGTCTTCTCAATAATCTATGTTTAAGAATGCCTTTCTAACTACACTGCACAATCATGTACCTGAGGTCCTTCACCACACAACTAATCTGATATGGGAATTCATGGAAAACCCTCCGAAAATAACAAAACCATACTCCTATGTCAGTAATTGCAAACTCTTGAAAACATTTTTCATGAGCAGAGTCTCACTCAGAGAAAATTTTAATTGCTATTAAATAGATATGTCTTATTTATTTTTAAATGTCCAATTAATGTGCAAACATTTGATTTATATGAAAACCATGATGCAAAAACATTCTAACAAATCAACAATACAATTGTGACAACACTGAACGTTGAATATATGTCCCAACAGGATCAAGCAATGACAACAATAACTTACAGTTCATGCTACACTCACAGCACAATATCCCTCATTTTTGCACAACCATTCATACAGAAACCCACAAAGATCACATTCAATAACCCCAATATGTGCAAAAAACAATTAGTGCAAATTTACAAAACATCAGCCATAACAAATAGATCATTGCACCATTTTAAATATAGTGTGCCAGTTCATTTCCATGCTCAACTGCCCAAGGCTACGTGGCTACAGCCAAATTCATTCTCAATCTACAATTCTTAGTGTCTGAATCTATCTTGCCAACTTGAGTTTTGGGTTTTGGGTTTAACTGAATGAAAACATCCAAGCCTTCGTCAGGGCAGAAAAGTATCCTCAAATGTAGTTGTGGTGAAAACATCTAAAATAGAACCATAGATGGTGAAAATATCCACTGTCTAACATTGTTAAAAAATATGTGTGTGAAACTGCAAAAAGATCAACAGATCTGTGAATCAGCTCAACTTGATATTCGGTCATTTGTTGCATCATGCCTAGCATATGTGGTACAAAGTCTGTCAGTCCCGGATGAGGATGCAACCCCGTACTGAGACATAAGCATCACATCAATCCCACATAAAATAGCCACTAAATAGCTCCCAACTCCATTTAAAAAAATGGTGAGCGGAAACATGCTTACCTCCACTACTTGTGCATTGATTTCTACCCACAAAACACTGTGTAAACTCAGCCATGTCCTAGCAGATCAATGCACCCAGGTATTAATTAATGTAGCTACAATAAAACAATGCACTAAGTGTCAATCCTCTAAGTAGACCTGTGGTAAGTACACTTACTTCGTATATAAATATGAAAGAAACCACTCATGCTGTTGCTTCTGTTAACTTAAGATTTATATGTCGCTGAAGTGCAATCCTGCATGGTCTTTACTCGTGCAAAGGAAAATAAACCATTGGAGCTATGGAGCTAGAATATCAATGGGAAAAGAAAGCAGCGGCAGCACGCCTTCTCTTTCTGAAGGTTAGCACCATATTGGTAAAATGGGTGATCACTAATATCAGTGCCATCTTGTAACAACTAAATTCTCATTCACAAATCTGTATTGTTCATTGGAATACAAACCCCCAAATGCTGAAGGGGTGCTTGAACATACAATTCAATTCAAAATGGTTGCCTAAAGTAATGCCTCATTTAAACCGTGTTCCTGGGTTCTCAACTGGAAAAACCAAGTCTGTTCAAGCTTGAATAGTCGTGCAGCCACAGAGAAGTTAAACCTGTTGGGTTTAACCTGGTCGATATTAAACCAGCTGATTTAATCTGCTCCATGGTCGATAAGTTGAAAATGCTCGACCAATGGAGCAGAAAGAATCCCATTATGGATCCTAACTCCTGTGTTTATTTATCCTAACAAACAACTTCTGAACTCCTCTGTTAATGTATCCTAATGGACACCTTCCTTGTGTTCATACCGATATACACTAAAGCACAACTGCATTTAATCACATAGATACAATTGGATTAATTGCAATTGGTGAAATTCTTTTTTGTCCACCTGAATTCACCATGGCAAATTTCCAAAGTCTTATTAGTCAAAGTGCAAGCACTACATTGTCCACAGGGATGATGTCCTCTAAAAGGGCTTCTTTGTAAATACCATGCTGCCTCGATGGGTTTTTGCCCAGGGCTCATGCGTCAGCTATGAACCTAGAATGGACTAATCTGTCCATAAACATTTCTTCCCTACTTCAATGCAAACTGAGGCTGACTCTTAACACATCCCATGGTCATGACCAATAACCAGTACTTTTTCTGGGTAACTCCTGTCAGTTTGAGAAGTCCGCAAATCTTCCTGATTCGTGCACGTTGCTCTCTTAGCTATGCAGTTCACTATTTTGGGTGGGTAGACTCTATCTATGAGTCTCCTCGCTAACTCATTAGCCTGACTCTCAAAGTCTTTCTTAGAAGTGCACTTGTGCCCAAGGCGCAAAAACTGTCCATAGCGAAAATGATCCCAAATTGCCTTATGGTGTTGACTTGAGTAAATAAGCAATACGTTGGAGACTGTGCTCTTTCTAAACAAGTTAGTGTCTATGTAATGCATCCATTGGGTTATCATAGACATACATGGATGATTTTGATGTATGTTGCAATCCTCAAAATGGTACATATAAATATTCACAGGGCAGGGGCGAAAGCCGCCCCCATGGCAGTCCCTTTCTTTTATAGGTAAAGGCCATTATATGACACACAGAAAATAAGTGCAGAGAGTGACTTGTAGTAACTCCCAAATAAAATAAGTTGGTACTAAATGGGGAGGCGGTCCAGCATCCAACTGGTTCCATATGATATTAATAACTTCTGCTTGTGGTATATTCGTATACAATGAGGATATGTCTAACGTGAATCGAACATTAACCTCAATGTCATAAGGCAGTCCTTCAACCATGTTTATTACCGTTGTGTTATATTTCATAAAGGATCTTGTGTTAATAGCCAATTGTTGACCAATCGGTTCAAGGTAAAGGGACAATATTGGCCATTGAGGTGAATCATTGCTGTTATTATGAGTTTTTTGTAATGCATACATCACTGGTGCTTGTGTATTCCTTGGTATTAAAAACATGGCGTCATTCTGTGTCAAAAGCCCAACTGGTGGGCACACGAAGTATCATTCAAAGCAGGAGGACCAAGTTAGTATTGTTCTAGTGTGGCTGGATTCAAAAGAAGTTTTAATTAAATCTGTACCATTCTAGTATGGCTAAATTCAAAAGAGGCGTTAAATAAATCAGTACAATTCTAGAGTGTGGGTAAGTTCAAAAACAGCGGGAATCAAGTTCGTACAGTTCTAGTGTGGCTAAATTCAAAAGTGGTGTTAACTAAATCAGTACATTTGGGTAAAGCTGAGAGGCAACAGGCAAGTGTGGGAAACGTAGACAGTGATGCATTTTTTAAAACAGCAATCTAAAGTGGAAAACCTAGTCCTGCAAATTGCAAGTGTGGCAAAATGCATCAAGTGGCGAGATTTAATGTAACAAACCCCAGTTGGAACAGCTTGGGATCCACTATGCAGGTATTGCAAAATACAGTAGTTGTAAGAATCAATGAAGACACCCTTTACCTGGAAGTAGCTGTAGAAGGGGAGTGCGGTGCCCTGCAGGGCTCAGGCATCAGGGAGCAGGCAAACAGGGATGATTTGGTACTTAAGTAGGCATCTTCACCGCTGCCCTGTGCTGGCTACCCAGGCAAGGCTGCTGTGGGAGCAGTGCTTATGAAATGGGGAATGGGAGGGGAGAGGAAAAAGGACAGAAACAAACTAAGGAGTTGACCACAAAGACAGTGCCCTCTAAGAGAAATCCAGCACAAAACATTTGATTGGAAATAACACTAATAACACAGATAGATCTCTCCTAAAAGACACCAAATAGGCTGTAAACTCATTACCAAGTGCTTTCTGTACAGGATGGTTATAGATGAATATCAGAAAGGCAGGGGAGAGCAGTAGGAAAGGGCCCCAAAAGCAAAGGACAGGGGCACATGACTACCTCAACTAAATGCTATGAAGATAGGAGTGTTAGTCCACATATTTCTATGGTAATTATCATGTGAGTAATTTATCTATTAATTCATCCATTGTCCATGTATTCATTTATGCATTCCACTAGAAATAGTCCATATTAACACCATCAGTTTGCTAAAGCCATTATGATTCCATGTTTGTTGATAGTCATGCATTTATATGCAATTGTACGCTTGTTATTTGTATAGCACAGTGTAGTTTAGCTTTAGGTGCTAGAATCTGTTCTGGCTTTGTCCATTTCGGATGGCTTTTGCCGTGCGCGGAGAGGGGGTTGTTGTTGCACAGTGTGAATTGTTTTGATAACGTTCTTGAGTCTTTGGCAGACAGTAACTCTTTGGCAGCCAACCAGTAGACAACCTTGGCTGACTGCAGAGCTGAGCAAGAGAAGGCTTTGCTTAGGAGTTCGCAGACGGTGCAATATTAACAATATAATGTCCTGTCCTTATGTAGAAATGTAGAAATGTCACTGTGAACTATGTTCATGCACGTAGATAGACATGCCATCTTTCAAGAGAATTGCTATGCTGGCAAAATTGTATGTATTACGCACACTGCCATTTGTGTCACTGAAATATATAAACAGTAGCTGTCCTGTTAGGCTTTCAGATACTGCAGGGAGACGCTGCAGGCCCACTGCATGAGGGGACACTCACAGGGGTCACAGGCCCTCTGAGTCTTGCAGGCTGGCAGTGGGAGGTGGTAGAAGGAGATCACCATTCATCAGTTTAGAGGGGAGTAGAGTCTGATGTGTGTGGGAACGGAAGCTGTCCCATTAGGGGTTGAGAGAAGTGGGTGTGGACAGGGAAATGCTGAGAAATGCTACGTTTTGCTATTTGCTAATGCTAGGGAGAGCAGTAGGTTAGGCTCAGCTGGTCTGAGAGCATTGCTAGGAGAAGCCGGAGGGGCTGGGCCAGTTGCACTTATGCTTAGAGGAGTGCTGATTTGCTCGCTTATGTGGTAATTTGCTGTGATCAGTGTCATGCAATGCAAGGCATGAATAAAGTGTATTATGTTTCGAATGGAACCAATTACTGTGTTTCTTTGTGTTTCTTTTTCCCATAGCATAGCAATTTTGCTGTAGTTTCTCAATGCACCTCAGTAACACAGTGCACCATTATCTTTGTAGTTTCACAGGAGGGTGGAGGAAAAAGGACAGAAACACACTAATAATATTACATTTCCTACCACTAAGTCATGGGGAGGTGTTTCATCAAGTATGGTCAATAGAATAAACATTCACAACCTTTAGCATAATGAATGAATGGAGCCCATGTTAGCGTAACGTTCCCAAGTAAAGCCAACATCCTTTCCAAGGAGAATATTTGCAATAGCTATATCCACCAATTAGCAATTGCGGGACCCTTTGGAATATTCCAAAATTGGGCCAAGTCTGTTCTGGCAGTTCAGACTAAATGTGTACTTAGAGATGCTATATTGCCCAACATTATGTACAGTTCATCATCATCAGTATCTCCCAGCATTATCATTGGTGGACCTCAAAGGAGTGTGCTGCCAGTATCATCTTGATTTGTGCTAGGATTTATTTGCAGTAAACTTTAATAACTGGGCATCCACACCAAAAATGTGATCCATGTTTCCAGTGTGACAACACCCTCTCAAACACAACTCAGATAAATTAGGATACTTGGTGTGCAGTTTATTTGGAGTCATATGCCAAAAAAGCATATTTTATAAGCACATTCTTTGATGGTAATATACTTTGAGATTCTTTACATCAATTCTCATATATATGTGGCAAACATTCTGCTGTAAATCACTGACTAAAAACTTGATAACACTAGCAGATTGGCAAACGTTGCTTGACTTTGCTCAGTTATTATTTTATGTTTATGCAGGATGAAGTTTTTCATAGAGGTTTTTTTTTGCAGGGCCCACTGAGGTTTGATTACTAGTTTGTTTTTTAAACATATTATTACCACACTTTCTACCCACACCTGCATAGTCATCCTCCCGTCAGTGTGATCCTTGTTCTCATGGTTGCTTGTCACTGTTATCTTTACTTATTAGTACTTCTGCTTCCTCCTCATTGGTTATGGAGTGTCATTGAGAATGTATAGAGAAAAGCAACTTATTTGGAAACCCCCATCTATATTTAATGTTCCTTTATCAAAGGCAGTTTGTGACCAAATTCAATTTCCTTCTCCTAAACAGTGAAGATTGCCAGACTTCCTGGAATAAAGACATTTTGGTTCTGCGGGGCTGAATAACACTGGAGGTTCTGGCCACTTTAATCATGTTGTCCTTCATTTGGTAGAAATGGACTAGGATGTCTGGAATGAGGGTCTTCCTCTGTTGAAAAGATGTATATAATCTGTGTGTTTTATTAAAAAGTATTTATATTGAATACTCTAGTTTTAATATCTGACTAAAAGGCTTCACAAAAATTCCACCTACTCTTGATCCAATATAGTTCATGGAATCCCTTTCAGACAGATGTTATTGTGTCAGGTGCAGTTTTCAGCATCTTCCTGGCGGAAACATATTACATGTATTTGTTCCTCCCGCAAGTTACCATATTTGCCAAATCGCTTGGGCAATGCGCTTGTTTGAAGATTGTGTTTTCCGCTTTGTCCAAGCAAGTTTTAACCAATCTGACGAGTTTATCCAAGTCTGCAATTGATTTTGGAAGTGTTGTACACCCTCATTGATTTCTTATTTTAACTACTCCAAGAGGATCTGCAGGTCTTGCTTCATTGCTGAGGATTCCATGCTGTCTGCTAGCTGTGGAACACTGTGCACTTGTGCATTTTGTTTTAGTTGTTGGTTTGGACATGGTAGTGGGGATTGGTCTCTGTTAGTGTGCGCCATATAGTCTCTGAGGATAATAAGAGCGAACACTAAAACAGATACAGTCCAGCATCAAAATATATAGTGTGTGGGTTTAGGGACCCTATTTATTTAATGGAAGACTTGAATATATGGTGCAATTACTGAATTGAATTGTGTTGCACCAGCAGGATCTCTGTTCATATCATGTCAGTTCCAGTGGGAGAGTGCTGCACTTCATTATCATTTTCCTGATTTCTCAGGCTTTGTGATCTTCAGGCAGCATTCCCCCATTTTGCATGCAGTATGAGAGCTCCAGGCCCTGACGAGAGCTCCCAGGCACTATGGGGGAGGTCACTGACCCTAATGTCTCTCCTCTATATCTATGCCATAGACATAGCATTTAAGCTGCCATGATAGGTTGATAGCACTCTTCAGATGGGTCTCACTTCGAGTACCCAACCTACACTTGAGGTGTGTGCATCAGCCAGTCTAAACTTGGCTCATCAACGCCAGTAGATTCAGCACTGGCTGAGGGCCCAGGGAGACATCCGCCTCGCCTATGTTTCAGATGGGCTGCACTATTAGAATTCAGGATGTCCCTGTGATGTGTTCAGCATGTTTTCATAGCACTTCTCTGATATTTCAGGGCATTGTGGGAGCATTGCTGTGCATCAAGCATGTACTGAAATCTCTCCATTGGCTTTCAGTGGCTGCAAGTATCAAGTTCAAGATTCTTTGCATTATCCACAAGGCCTTTTGGGGCCTGGGACCAAAATATACCCAGCTCCGTCTTCTGAAGTATCTTTTTACTCAAGCTCTTCGCTCATTCACCTCCAACTGCTTGAGGGTCAGTCGCTTTTCCAAGCAATGACCTGGGGCAGATCTCTCTCTTCGGCTGGCACCTTCCTCTGGAACAGCTTCCCTGCCTCTCTGAAAGTTGACCAGAACTATCTCTGGTTCGGGAAGCAGCTCAAGACCTTCCTCTTTGCTTCTGCCTTCTCTCTTCCTCTTCCCTGCTGATCTCCTGTCTGATACTGCACTGGTTACCTGGCTACCGTCTGAACCACGGGACCAGGTCTCTGCCCTCCCAGTTGGACACCTGCACTGCCTCTTGGCAGACCTGCACTTGGGGCTGTATCTGCAATCCTACAGTCCCCCCACCTGCACTATCTATCACCTGCTGTCTGCACTTAACCCTGCAGTGCCACCTGTTGGCCGCACTTCTTGTTCTCAATGCTTAGATCCTATGTCCTGCACTTGTTCCTCCTCGCCTCCCCCAGCACTTGTTCCCCTTTCCTCTCCCCTGCACTTGCGTGATCTCAATGTCACTGGGCCTAGTAAAATCATTGTCCTGTCCCCCCTTTTTCCCCTCCCCTACCTCGTCGCGCCTTAAAACACCTGTGTCTAGGTACGCTATAAATGAAATATCATATCATATCATACTTAGCCAAGGCACTTATTAAAGCAGTTAGTTAGGCACAGGTGCATTTAGTAGCCAGGAAAACTACCTAAGTATTGGGAACAAATGGTTTTTGAAGGCAGAGGAGAGCACCAAAGATATTTTGGGTACACTTTTGTGCACTTTTAAAGTTATCTTCATAAAGCAGAGTATTGTTGAAAGCCAGACATTGGGGTGACGAGGGGGACATTATGAGAGGGCAAGTAAGTCATGAGTGTTTGCCAGGATGTGGCAAGAGAGGTTGCAATCCTGGACTCGGTGCATTTATTTCCCCCTGATTGCGGCACAAGTAAAGGACACATGTGGGTGGATAGCATAACTTTATTTCAGAGGGCAGATGCAACCCCTTGCTTTTTTTGAGGTTAGAAAGTTTGCTCAAGTATTTGGCTACCACAAATTTATTCAGGTTGTCATATTCCCAGTGCAGACGCTTACCCACAAGACCAGAAGAACTTGTCCTGTATTGGGATTTTATTTTGCAGAGAATATTTCACTGCAGGTTTCAGCATTTAAAAGGTGAGCTTATTTTTGGGAACATTTTCTCTCTCACGTTATTTTTATATTGTTGATTACTTTTTTTTAAAGTATAATGCTATTTTGTGTTGTGCACTTTCTTCTAATAAAGGGAAGGTCAATTGAACTACATAAGTATAATTCACTTTAAGATAGATGTTCACTTACTGTGCACATATTATTGAGTGCCAGCTTTTGATTTTCCCTATGGGGGCAAAAGTACCTTGGCATATGTTATTCTTAAAGCCAGTCATTGTATTCCCTTTTCTGTGCTGCTTAAATGTGGTTAATTGGGGTCGTGCGATGTATCACAATAGTCACCAAGAGACCGGACATAAAACAAGGGGCTTGTAACACGCAGTTTAAGCAAAGTGTGTGATCGTTGGCAAATAATGTTATCTCACTGCACATTGCCTAAAAAGAAATACATGCCCAGTGGTCTGGGAGTGATTTAAAAAAATAAAGTGGGCATAGCCGGAGGCCGTTCCCACTGGCCATGGCCTAAGACCATGGCTAGTTGTCTGGTAGTGTTCTGAAAAATAAAGTGGCCATAGCTGAAGTCCAGGCCCACTGGTCCTGGCCAAATGCCATGGCTAGTGGTCTGGGAGTGCTCTAAAATGGACAGGGCCATGTATGAAGGCCATGGCTAGTGGTCTGGAAGTGATTTAAAAGATACAGTGGGCACGGAAGGATGCTGCAACCACTGACCATGGCCAAATGCCATGGTTAGTGGTCCAGTATTGTTCTAAAATAGACAGTGGGCATGGGCAAAGGCCATGGCTAGTGGTCTGGGAGTGATTTTAAAAAATAAAGGCCATGCCGGTGGTGTGGAAACAAACTATGGTATAACAAAACCTTGGAATTTAAGTAAAAACCTTTAGTTGCAGGGATGTTGAGGTGAGAACTTAATGCAACAAACCCCCTGAAATGTGGCTAAAGACACATTAACTTCACACCCACTATTGTGCAGCCTATGACCACAATGATGATATCATAGATTACAGTGGCCCCTTACTGTGTTAAAATATCCAGTGGGCATGGCGAAACGCCATTGCCACTGCCCATGGCTGGTTAGTGTAATATTGTAATTAGTGATGTCATCAGTGATGTCATCAGTGAAGTTATAGATGATGTAATTAGTGCTGTCATCAGTGATGTCATCAAGAATGTCGACTGTGATGTCTATGGCATCACTGATGACATCACTGATTACATTACAACACTAACCACCCATGGCCAGTGGCCACTGCCTTTGGTGGTGAACACTGTATATTTTAACACATTAAGGGGCCACTAGCAATGGCCTTCAGCCGTGTTACTGTATATTTCAAAACACTAACAGGACACTAGCCATGGTGTTTGGTCATGGCCAGTACACCCGGCCTTCGCCCGTGCCTACTGTACATTTTGCAACTCTAACCGGACACTAGTCATGGCCATCAGCCATGCCCACTGTATATTTTAACACATTAAGGGGCCACTAGCAATGGCTTCATCCATGGCCAGTGGCCATGGACTTCAGCCATGCCCACAGTACATTTCACAACATTAACCAGACACTAGCCATGGCCTTTGACGATTGCCTCTGGCCATGCCCTTTCTGCATCCCCGCTGTATATTTTAGCACATGATAGGGCAGTAGCCAGGACTTTCAGCCATGGCTAGAACTGAAAGCCGAAGGCCATCCACACTGCATATTTTCAAACACTAACATACCCATAGCAATGGCCTTTGGCCATGGCCACTGACCTCGGCCTTCAGCCATGCCCAGTGTATATTTGACAACACTACCCGACCACTAGCCATGGCCTTCACCCATAGCCAAGTGTCACGGGCTTCGGCCATGCCCACTGTATATTTTAACAAATTAAGGGGCCACCAACTATGGCCTTTGGCTGTCCGCACTGTATATTGTACAATACTAGTCAGGCACTAGCCATGGCCTTTGGCCAAAGGCCAATATTTGCTCAAGAGCACAGCAAAAACCGCTTGATGTAATTCCACCAGGTTTGAAGCAACTTGTGCTCAAAGCATTGACATGATTTCTGGAGGGCGGGGGCTCTGGGGTTATTGCGTCCATGTTGTTTTTTAAAATATTTCACAGAGAAGGGCATGCCCCCTTCTCCCAAAAAATATAGCAAATACTTCCTTTGGTGCATTGCAGCACACAGGTGTGTCAGGACTGAAAAACAGGCATTTTTCTTGTTTGATGTGAGAAATAACTACGAGTATACCGCAGCTACGTGAAACGGAAAAGGCAGAAAAATGCTATTTGCAGGTCAAAAAACAATGAAATACCATCATGCTAGAGGTGGATGGAGGCAAGAGGACACCATGTGACATTTGGTGGTTGGGCTGAGGGCTAGAGACCAAGTTTTGAATTTCGAAGCACAAGCATTTTATTTGTAGCTGTGGTTATTCAATGGGATAACCGCAGCTAGCTGACATTGGCGATGAAGGTGCGTTATGGAAACAATGAGTATTAGAGGGAATGGCAGAGGTCCGGGGAGGTGAGAAGGCCTTGAGGGGTGTGGGGGAGCAGGCACAGATGAGGGCGGGGGGGCACATGGTGAGTGCCTGGGAAGGAAGGGAAGCTTTTTTGTGTTGTTTTTCCTGATAACCATGATGAAAAAGGGGATGTTTAAGCTTCTGTGTGGTAGATGTGCAAAAGGACCTGCCAGAGCCAAAGGCCATGGCTAGTGGCAAGGTAGTGCTTTAAACAGTAGAGTGGGTGCAGCCGCAGACCATGCTCACCAGCCGGGGGCCTAATGCACATGTATTGATATAAGGTGTGCAAAGTTTCCAAGCCTGAATGCTGTTACTCGTGGACCCGGTACGCATGTATAGTGCACACGGCCGCAGGTCATGACTAGTAGCCTGTTAGTGTTGTAAAATGTGCAGTGGGTACAGCAAAAGGCTGTGGCCACTGGCCAATACTGCAGGCCATGTCTAGTTGCCTGGTAGTGTTGTAAAATATACAGTGGGCACAGTTGAAGGCTGTGTTGGTGGGTCCGATACACTCGAATAGTGGGCACGGCCAAAGGCCATGGCCAGTGGACTGTTATTTTTGTAAAATATACAGTGGGCATGGATGAAGGTCATTGCCGGTGGCACGGAAAAAAACTACGGTATAACAAAACCCTTGAAATTCACTGAAAAATCTTTAGTTAAAGTTTAGTTAAGTTGACCAGATATATTGTAAGAAAACCCCTGAAATTCATCACATTTGGGACGTCATGACTATCTTAACTTAGCGCGTTCCCGTTACAAAGCCAAAGAGCATATATATATTATAACTGAAGGGATCCACAATATCATATAAAATGGCATTATGGGAACATAACATTATGGGGGGCATCAACAGGATTGTGGCGAGTTAAGCTGGTCATGAATTCCCAAATGTGCAGAAATTCAGGGGTTTTGTTGCTATAAATCTGGTTAGCTTAACTAAACTTCAACTAAAGTTTTTCCAATGAAAATATATGTAATATATATATGTATTTATTCATATCCAGGAAGCAAGAATATCCTTTTATCACAAAAGAACATAGATAAGAAATCAGATTTTCCGGGAAGCAGAAAGCTTCTTACAAGAGAGGAGATCAAAGGGACCAGAGGCTCCAGTAGGGGGGGGGGGGTTGGTTGGGCAGGAAAGCAAGAGAGAAATGAAGAAGTGAGGGGAAACAAAATAAATACAATAATAGTAACGAAATTAAGGGGATTCATCTGGGCATTCATGGAAGCCCAGTAATCCTAATGGGACCTTGGGTATGGAAGCTCATTTGGGAGGGATTTGAGACTCTCACTTGTGCCACAGTATTGTACTGCTAAATTCTAGTTGAGCACACTGGGGGACATCCTGTTATGCTCTAGGGTTACCTATAAAGGATGAACCACTGAAGTCAGAGTGGTGTAGCTTAAGGTATTGTGTAAGTGAATGGATGAGGAACATAAATAGGGCTGGTCGAATGTGATTTGTTGCAATCGGCTTTTGGGGGGTTTCGTTATGGGTTCGGTTCAGGGTTAGGGTGAGGGAGTTGCCATGGGAGGGTGTGTAAGTCTGAGAGCAGATCGGATGATGGGAAAACCGTGAACGTGGTAGCACTACAGGCAAAGGTGGTATTGTGGAGGTTAGGGGGCAATGAACATAAGTAGGGTGGTCAGAATGTGGGGATTCATTACCTGATTGATTTTGTGTTGGCGTGGGGGGGGTTGACAGAGGCGGGTGGGTAGGTCTAAGGGTAGATTGGATGATGGAAACGCTGAGTTAGTGGGAACACTACAGGCACATTTAGTTTGGTAGAAGGTTGTGGGGGGAACATAGTTAAAGCAGATTTGGTGTGATTGGTGGCGGTGGAGTTTAATTACCAGTTTGGTTCAGTGATGGGGTGAGTGTTGTCATGCTAAGATGGGTAGGCCTTACAGTTGATTGGAGAATGGGGAAGCTGTGTAAGTTGACAGGGAAACATTCAACCTTCGGGGATATACTTCAGGGGACAGCTGTTTCTCATGGGTATCATGGATTACGTTTTAGGGGGAATTTTCCAGGATCATCATTTGGATTTCAAACTAAAGGCACTAACATGCTTACGCTTTTCTTCGGTGGCAGTTCATTTTTAAGAACAGCGTTGATTGGAGGGTGATCATTTTAATGACCTGCAGGCCTAGACTCTACAGGAGGGCTTGGAAGGGCTGCCACATTTCAAGGTGGCTTAGGGGATATGGGCAGCACTGAACCGTATGAGGAGGGATTTGGA
The DNA here is from genome assembly GCF_040938575.1 of Ambystoma mexicanum. NCBI lineage: Eukaryota > Metazoa > Chordata > Amphibia > Caudata > Ambystomatidae > Ambystoma > Ambystoma mexicanum. Next base: position 1,075,422,367 of record NC_090935.1, on the reverse strand, counting down.
GGTGGTATGCTGAGAGGAGAGAAAGAGAAGGGGGATAACATATTTTTTGAAAAGCAACAAAAAATCACAAGTGTGGGATTTAAATCACTACAGTTTGTTAGTATGCTATATGGGAACTGAGGAAAGGGGAGAAGGGCGTAAAGTAGCAAAAGAGGAGAGCAGAAATTAATGACTGCGCAGATGTCCAAATCAAATCGCTATGATTGGTGGTTGGCTGGGACAATATCAAGATGAGGAGATAGGACATTCGTTGCCGAAGTTTAATGACAACAAAAAAAAATGTGTAGGGCAGTGGATGCTGTCGGGGCCTGGGCATGATAAATAGAAATCATCGGGCAGAGGTTGGGGTGTGCTTTACCAGAAAGATTACAATATGGTTGGATAGTTGGAGTAGGGAAGGGAAACGCTGGGGCAGAGCCCACGTTTCTGACAGAGACCAATAGGAGGACGCTGATAGGAGCTGTGCCCGTGACTGCAGTGTTAGGAAGGAAAAGGCTCCAAAACGTCATCACCGCAAGGTGAAGGCCTGGTATATCAGGAAGGCCAATACGAGGTGAGGGAGTGGATTTCAGAATGGCTTCTGTCGAGCTCTGTGATGAGAAAACAGTAGGAACGGAAAGACTTGAATATGCCATCACCACCTTAGTGAGGGGTTGCCAATACCTGGAAGGTTACTGAAAGAGCAACAGCATCAACATCACCCCAGAAGAGCATATAAAAGCGTCCAATTAAAGTGACAATAGCACCACTGGATGCAATTTAGCAAGGGCGCAAATGAAAATGTGGGGGAACAGACAGAAAGGTTGCTGGAATGGCATCGGATGGGAAATGCGGTAGGAGTCTGGGGCTTGGGCTGGTCCAAGGAACAACGTAAGACATAGGGTGGACGGGCTCTGGTTTGGCTTGGCAAAAGAGGAGGAAACAATTCAAAAAGGCATTACGGCCCAATGGGCGAAAACAGTAATATTGTAGGTAAGAAAGAGGGAATATACAGGAACATCGGATATGGAAGCAATGGGGAAGTAACCCAACATGACCATATAGAAGTGAGAAGGTAGGTGTCATGCAATAAGTGAGGTAAGATGTGGATAGCAGTAGAGAAGTAATAACAAAAGAAGAAAAAGGACTAAGGTCGGGGAACTCAACTGCTGCGATAGCCGTCGTGGAGTCTCGGCGGAGTTACCAGGTGTATCCAAAGAAAAATGCATTGTCATGACCAAAAGGGTCCAGCAGTTAAGGGGGGCTTGGGATGTATGCATACAGTGGTACCCTGGGGTGTAAGACCTTGGGGAAGCCTGGGGCATAAGCAAATTGAAGGGGAAGATTTCCTGTTGCATGAGAATCAAAGGGGAAGACTTGCTGGTGCAAGGAAAGTAAGCAGAAGGATTAATACACGAGGGAATGTGTGTGCTTCATGGAGGGAATCCTGATTGCCTTCTGGGTCACAGTGTGACCCCAACTCAGCATAGTTCCTGTTGCTTGGTAGTCAAACGCGTATCACCTGTAAGTGAACTCTCACTAATAAAGCAGCTGCAGCACTCGTTTACCCACTGAACCTGTTTGGTTGTCATTTATTGAGAAGGTACTGGTGATGGGAAGGGAAGGTACAGGGAGAGGAAGAGGGACAGCATCACTAAATGTTGGAGTGGCAAAGTGTGGGCTGCCACTGTTAAGGTGTTCTGCTTGCCAGCTGATATTGCATGCCACACTCTCACTGCATCTCTGATTGACCAAGGCAGGGCTGACTTTCGGACTCTCAGAGGCCAAGGGAGCCGTGTATTTTCTATGTTGTTGACTTTGGGAAACTGGAAAACACAGATAAGAGGGTGACTCCGCTGGGTGATCATAATGTTGTATTCTTCATTTCCATAAAGACATTTTTTTGATTCAACGGAAACTCTGACAGCACCATTGAATGAATTGTACAGTACATTCACACTTTTGACATTATTTTCAAAATGTTAGCTTTCAAGGCTTATTGCATAGGAATGTTGCAATTGGAGAGTGGAGGTAATGAATGAACTGCCACGATCAACACCCAATCAAGAGCCTCCTCAGCAGTTCATGCCTCCACCCCATGACACCACGAAATCTGATCCTCACCTGATTAGCAAGAAAAGCCCTGTGGGAAGAGTGAGGTCCCTGCGCAGCTGTGTTGTGTGATCACTGCACCACCATTCTATGAGCTCCACACTGCCAGATGAGGGTCCTCATGAGATCCGGGACCCCAATTCAGACATATGTAAAGGGTATTGGGGTTGTTTAAACGTTCTCGTCTGGCCTCCCACTCCAGCTGATCTGGAAGTAAAGGCGGCAAATGCAATGTTAGTACCGAACACTTTAGCCAACATTGGAAAGGCCACTAGCTTAGCATTTGCGGCTTCTTTTAGTTGATATCCATAGGCATTACTGCAGTACATATTTGGATCCATCATAGAAAGGTGGAGTTCTTGGGAACAGAGAGCACACATTTCAAGGTGTGTGTGCCCCAGACAGAGGTCCTTGAAACAGTATTTTTTGCAGATTTTGCAAAGCACTTAATTGTCATTGCAATGGCATTGAAGGGCTGACTATGCAGACAAGTCAAAGTGCACGGTAAAAATGTTGGTATCGGTGTAACAGCAGGGATTTAGAAATAGAGGAGGACTGGGAAATCACGGGTGGACAGAGCATTATGTAAAAACAGGGACAGATGGGTTTTATAGGGCTAAGGGACTAAAAAGGGATGTGTTTGTTGGGGCAGAGGGATTTGCAGGGAGACTGGGTACTGTTTAGTGTTTTGGGAGAATGAGTAACAGACTGCCCTAATCAAGTGTGAGTCATTTTTCAGACCTTTTTCTTTGACTTCTGTGACGTGTAGTTTTGCTTTTGTATGATTCATTCGGAACTGTAAGTACAAGAATACAGACGAATGGCGTTACAGAACTTTGCATCGTACCAATGAACATAACATCACGTCTTTGTGCCAACCTGCAATATTTGCATGCCTCCAATTTTGCATTTACAATGTGCACTTTATGATTGATACGCATAGAGGGGGAACATTTCAGGTTGCATGCTACTAGCCAGTCATCAATGTCAACCTGCCACTGGCATTAACCGATTGTTTTCACACCACACACCACACACCACATAATTTAGTTCTCATCAAAAGTGAATAGGGTCCAAAATGGCTTCAAGTTCTGGCACCTGTTGCCGTTCTGGTTTGACATCAAAACAAAATTTCACAAAGGCTATAATTGGATTATTGTATAGGCACTGTATCCTATGTGTGCGTTAATGTAGTTTGTGGGTGTGTTACAACATGTGTATCATATCACGTGACCGAATGTGTTATTTGAGAGATTGTGTGTACCACAGTCTATAGGTGGGTATAGGTGAAGAGGCAGGGTAAATGAACAGTGTATTGTGGAATGCACAGTGTGAGGGTGCAGTTTGATAGTGCCTGTAAAGTGTGAGGGGGCTACAGCCGTTGGCAGGCATCTGACAATTAATGAACCCGGAGGGCTAATCCATGGCCTGTTAAGGTGACCCCAAGTCTTCTTGACACATCTGGAACCAAAAGAAGTAACATGTGAAATGCGTGGCCCTGCTCAATACACCCTTTTATGTGTGTGTATATATATATATATATATATATATTTTACCACCGGTATTTCAACATTGAGAGAAAGGCAAAACATTACTTAAGAAAAATCACCACAGTAGCTGATCTGAGCTTTAGTCCTGCTATCTGTCTCACTAGCTTCAAGGGGCATCCGTCAGCCTGCTCGTGGAGATTAGAGTGCTGTGCACAGGTCCTGCTGCACCTCAGTTTCTCCATCAACAAATGGATTTGGGAAACCCTATCGAGTGAACAGAAGTAGAGTTGGCTGCATGCAGAGCCAATGCACAGCAAAACCAATGCACAGTGAAACCAATGCAGCACAGCAGAGCTAATGTACATGGCCGGCCGGGATGGAAAGCACACAACCTTAAAAATACCCAACGTCCCCCATGGATAAAAGGGACCCAAAATACCACAAATAATAAAATAACAAGGCCTGCCGCGTTTAAGTGAGCTTTTGATATATGAAAATGAAACCAACACAATCAGGCACATTTTCCTTTTCTTTGCATGTGTGCCATTCTTCAAATGATTCGATTCCCTTTGACTGCGACTCCTCTTGGTCCAATGGTGGAAAGTAAAAACGCAAAGACAAAGAAGGTGGCACGTGATGGGGAAGCTGCGAAGTGAGTGAGTGAGACCAAAATGCGTGGGGGAAGAAGAATGATAAGGAAAACAGGAGGAGGAAACGGAATGATTTAGGTCTGCAATTTCTGACAAACAAGGAAGGGATTATGCAGTGCACAAGACAACATGTATCAGTAATTGCACAGCATTGTTGCATTTCAGCATGCAAATATGCACTATATTCACAGATTATTGCATATTTTAAAAATGCACTTTTCTAATAATACTTTTGCATATTTCTCATTAAAGCAAAAACTCTCACAGGAATAGTCCAATGCAGACACAACATTTATTTCAAGAACATAACTGATAACTTTCTCCCTGCATGCACTAGTCACACAAAGGTGCAAAGCCCTTATAAAGAAACCACACGCCCGCCATCTGTATTTCATTTCTTTTCATCAATCTCTGTTGTATTGGGGCATGGCTTCCTAAGGCAGCAGGCTGCTGTTGCCAGGAACCGACCGCGCCCATGTTAAGGGCCCGGGCAAAGTGATGATCCCTAAACGCGGGAACCATGCCATTACCAGCACAGTCGGCCCTCTACCCCAGCCAATTACACCATTAGCAGACATGATTTGAGAACAGGGGTGTCAAATCCATTTTCCAAAAGAAATGAAAATGTACATTGTGCCTCTGCAGTGATGCTGCTCTTGGATGGAGTATCGTCTTTCCCGATTGGATTATTCTGAGATTAACGGCAAGGAAAACAGATTGCTGGCAATGAGGGCAGCGTTCAAGATGCCCAAGGTAAGCTTATTTTTTAACTTGTGCTTTGAAAAATACTTCAGCACCTGTGTTTTCAAATTGATAGTGCTGATGAAGTTGCAGACAGGGCATAACGATCTGGGGTGTGCAGATCCCACACTGCTAGGAACAGCTGGTTTCTACAGGTGACTACAGCCCGCATACCAAACACCCAGATTGTCTGAGTGGCCCTTCGAGGATGCTAATAGCGTCGCACAGCGTAATGCACAATTGTCAGAGTAGTTCCCTAAAGCATGGCCTGCCAATAAGTCCGAATGTAACATACATTACCTTAACATAAAGCACAAGAAAATGATGCCGGTTCTAGCGTTCAGTACAAATAAGGCACAGTAAAATAAAACGATTGGCCCAGTATTACGAAATTGGGTCAACTGGAGAAGCCCGAATTTGAGCAGATGTTTCCTGGTTCATCACCGTGCAAGTTAGCAGTAAGCAGACTTGTTTAAAACATGTGTGAGCAGTGGTTTAATTAGGATGAAAAGTTGTGTTCGAGGAAATAGGGATGCATGAAACAAATGTCTTCAGGTTAGCCTGGAGACACTAGCCTAGATAAACACTGCAAGCGTCTAAGACGTTATCCCAAATGTAGCTAGAAGTGAACAAATGCCAGAGTGCAGAGTGAGGAAAAGTGATTTGTTTAAGATCACGTAATTTGGTCAAGAGAGGTAGTAGGGATGTCACCCCTGATTACTATTTCGTCACTTTGCTTGTTGACAGTAGACAAGGAGCATAACAGACTGTCCCAGTTTATTAGTCTTGTATATACCTTTAACATACCACCTCTTCATGGTCATGGTTATTGTTGTATGTAGTCTCTATTTGTGGACTGAGGCAAGAAAGAAATAAGGTGGTTTACCGAGGATTATAAGATTTAAGTGATACAGAAGCTGGGCTTAGAACCCGCGTAATGTTACTGTTGTAAACGTTACACGTTTCTATGGTCAGTGGACGTACACTCCGCAGCAGCCCTTCCATCCATTTATATTTTCTGACATGTTCTTTATTTGCCTGGTGGGCAGACAAAAGCAGACCTCCTGTTTTACTACTGGACTGGACCAGGCAGCAACCATGCCTTCTGTCCATCACTCTTTCCACAGTCTGCCATGGCCGTCACTGCCATTCATCACGACCTGGATGGAGTGTATTTGAAGCCACTGCTGAAAACGTCACCTTCTTACGGAGTGAACAGAGAAGTGTGCAGATCATTATTTCTATCCATGAGCCCTTTTAGTTGTTAATGTTTGGTCAATAATCAACAGCACGTAAATGCACCCTCACATTAGCGAAATCGTTTAAACACTTAACAAGTCAACTGATAATATAGCATTTAGCTCAATCCAAGTCCAAATCCATTTAATCAATGCAAGCACTCAAACAAAGATCAAGTACACTTACAAATCAAGCACATATACAGACGCAATGCACATTTGTATTAAGTCCTGAGTTGTACAATGGAGTTTTTGTTGAGCCTTGGTTTACTGACAATTAACTTTGTTGTTAGCCAGTCAAACATAGAAGCTGGAAGAATCACTATTATAGTTCTGAACATAGGACATAACTGATGCTTCAATGTGCGTTAATGGTTTTGGGCAGGGGGCATGTCTCTAGGATTGTGGACCATGTGCTTGTTGTGGCTGTAGGTCCACCTAACAGCAGAGCTCTGTATTGTTCTCATGCCATGCGTGAGAAGGGCATGCAGTCCGGATTTGTCTTGGAATTCTGGAACTTGCAGTTCTAAATTTAAAATGGGAAAGAAAAAAAAATCAATGTACAGAATTCCGAGAACATGCAAGACGGTATCACTTCCTCACACATGACATGGGGTTTGGGGACAACTTGAGAGCTTTGTAACAACGACATGTATACCTTTTATTAATTTACCCTAATGCTGGTCCATCAACCGATGAGGTTTAAGTTATGTCGCAGAATTTTAAGAATTGTAAGAATAGCTGTGTTAGAAGCCAAGGATTTGAACATCACTCCAAAGCTGCACAATACTTTTGTTAGGTGTGTAGGCTTAGTTTTGGTTCTCCCCTGGGTTCATGGTGTTGGGGACGCTTATTCTGGATTACATAAATACATCCTCTATGATGTATTTAATCAAGCGACTAATAACTGGCATTGTGAATCACAGTTCTACACCGTTTTATTACTAGAGAGAATATGTACCAGTGAAGACACCTGACATGCAAGCTGAATCCTGATCCTGTGCTCAATCGAAATCATAATTGAGAAAGTCAATGATTGTCCAGCAGAAACCCACACGTATTTCAGCAGAACATTGGTTGCACCGCTAGCACAACAAAAGCAGTGCGTTACGGTCAAAATGGAAAACCCTCTTGACACCTCATGGAGAGAACTCTGTTCTGGCTCATGCCTGGATCCTTGATGGCAGGAACATGGCATCATTGCTCCATAGGTGGACCTTCTGTGGCCCCTGAGGAGTTTGCGCCAGACGGTGTCTGAGATCATGCATATCAATAGTCATCATTGCATAGCAAAAGCAGAAGCGTGTTTTTATTTTACTTTAAGCCACATGTGTGTATTGTTTTCACTGTAGGCCAATTGGCTGAATGTAAACGGGTCATTGATTGCACTCTCTATGTGTGCAAAATCTTTGTCTAGAGAGGGAAAGGTAAACCATTTGCTATATATTTCTGCTACTGCATGGCACAGGACAAGTGTAGTCTAAAGTCTACCGTAGATTCAGGCGGCTGACGCGAGGTAAGGAAGCCCTTCTGGGCATGCCTCTGATTTTGGAGCCAACTGGGCCCCCAGGCCCTCGGAGCGTCCCTCTCCCACCCCGCACCCTCTTCCTGTTTCCCGCTCCCCTCCCGCCTCCCAACCCGCCCACCCCCGCTCTGATTGGGCCGTGAGCCCCAGCTGGAAGGGTCTAGCGACCCTCCTCGCGGCGGCCCCTGCATTTCAGTGCAGGCGGCCGACGCGAGGTAAGGAAGCCCTTCTGGGCATGCCTCCGATTTTGGAGCCAACTGGGCCCCCAGGCCCTCGGAGCGTCCCTCTCCCACCCCGCACCCTCTTCCTGTTTCCCGCTCCCCTCCCGCCTCCCAACCCGCCCACCCCCGCTCTGATTGGGCCGTGAGCCCCAGCTGGAAGGGTCTAGCGACCCTCCTCGCGGCGGCCCCTGCATTTCAGTGCAGGCGGCCGACGCGAGGTAAGGAAGCCCTTCTGGGCATGCCTCCGATTTTGGAGCCAACTGGGCCCCCAGGCCCTCGGAGCGTCCCTCTCCCACCCCGCACCCTCTTCCTGTTTCCCGCTCCCCTCCCGCCTCCCAACCCGCCCACCCCCGCTCTGATTGGGCCGTGAGCCCCAGCTGGAAGGGTCTAGCGACCCTCCTCGCGGCGGCCCCTGCATTTCAGTGCAGGCGGCCGACGCGAGGTAAGGAAGCCCTTCTGGGCATGTCTCCGATTTTGGAGCCAACTGGGCCCCCAGGCCTTCGGAGCGTCCCTCTCCCACCCCGCACCCTCTTCCTGTTTCCCGCTCCCCTCCCGCCTCCCAACCCACCCACCCCCGCTCTGATTGGGCCGTGAGCCCCAGCTGGAAGGGTCTAGCGACCCTCCTCGCGGCGGCCCCTGCATTTCAGTGCAGGCGGCCGACGCGAGGTAAGGAAGCCCTTCTGGGCATGCCTCCGATTTTGGAGCCAACTGGGCCCCCAGGCCCTCGGAGCGTCCCTCTCCCACCCCGCACCCTCTTCCTGTTTCCCGCTCCCCTCCCGCCTCCCAACCCGCCCACCCCCGCTCTGATTGGGCCGTGAGCCCCAGCTGGAAGGGCCTAGCGACCCTCCTCGCGGCGGCCCCTGCATTTCAGTGCAGGCGGCCGACGCGAGGTAAGGAAGCCCTTCTGTGCATGCCTCCGATTTTGGAGCCAACTGGGCCCCCAGGCCCTCGGAGCGTCCCTCTCCCACCCCGCACCCTCTTCCTGTTTCCCGCTCCCCTCCCGCCTCCCAACCCGCCCACCCCCGCTCTGATTGGGCTGTGAGCCCCAGCTGGAAGGGTCTAGCGACCCTCCTCGCGGCGGCCCCTGCATTTCAGTGCAGGCGGCCGACGCGAGGTAAGGAAGCCCTTCTGGGCATGCCTCCGATTTTGGAGCCAACTGGGCCCCCAGGCCCTCGGAGCGTCCCTCTCCCACCCCGCACCCTCTTCCTGTTTCCCGCTCCCCTCCCGCCTCCCAACCCGCCCACCCCCGCTCTGATTGGGCCGTGAGCCCCAGCTGGAAGGGTCTAGCGACCCTCCTCGCGGCGGCCCCTGCATTTCAGTGCAGGCGGCCGACGCGAGGTAAGGAAGCCCTTCTGGGCATGCCTCCGATTTTGGAGCCAACTGGGCCCCCAGGCCCTCGGAGCGTCCCTCTCCCACCCCGCACCCTCTTCCTGTTTCCCGCTCCCCTCCCGCCGACCAACCCGCCCACCCCCGCTCTGATTGGGCCGTGAGCCCCAGCTGGAAGGGTCTAGCGACCCTCCTCGCGGCGGCCCCTGCATTTCAGTGCAGGCGGCCGACGCGAGGTAAGGAAGCCCTTCTGGGCATGCCTCCGATTTTGGAGCCAACTGGGCCCCCAGGCCCTCGGAGCGTCCCTCTCCCACCCCGCACCCTCTTCCTGTTTCCCGCTCCCCTCCCGCCTCCCAACCCGCCCACCCCCGCTCTGATTGGGCCGTGAGCCCCAGCTGGAAGGGTCTAGCGACCCTCCTCGCGGCGGCCCCTGCATTTCAGTGCAGGCGGCCGACGCGAGGTAAGGAAGCCCTTCTGGGCATGCCTCCGATTTTGGAGCCAACTGGGCCCCCAGGCCCTCGGAGCGTCCCTCTCCCACCCCGCACCCTCTTCCTGTTTCCCGCTCCCCTCCCGCCTCCCAACCCGCCCACCCCCGCTCTGATTGGGCCGTGAGCCCCAGCTGGAAGGGTCTAGCGACCCTCCTCGCGGCGGCCCCTGCATTTCAGTGCAGGCGGCCGACGCGAGGTAAGGAAGCCCTTCTGGGCATGCCTCCGATTTTGGAGCCAACTGGGCCCCCAGGCCCTCGGAGCGTCCCTCTCCCACCCCGCACCCTCTTCCTGTTTCCCGCTCCCCTCCTGCCTCCCAACCCGCCCACCCCCGCTCTCATTGGGCCTTGAGCCCTTCATCACAGGTCCTCCCAGGGCAGCCCTCTGCCCGGCAGCCCCAGCGGCTAAGGGCCCCAATGCCAAGGGCGACTCCAGGAAGTGTCAGCAGGTGTCCGCAGGGGAAGCCAAGGAAGCCACCAGACACCGACAAAACTGTAAGTGCTGGCTTGGGTGGGGGGTAGAGCAATTACTCTACTCCAGAAAGCTCCTGCCACTCTCACATACCTTTCAATGGCCTGCAGTCTAATGTTAACCAGCACCATTGCCCTAGAGAACCACACTGATTAGCCTACCCCTCATCTAGCCAGAAATGTGATCGTTAGCTTATGCCACACTTAGATGGCTTCTAATAGCCTCTCTGTGAAAGTAGAATATAGAAGTTCATTTAGAAAGTTGAATTTAGAAGTGTACCCAATAGCCTCCCTGTGAAAAGTACTATTTAGAAGTGCGCCCAATAACCTCTCTGTGGATAGTTGAATATAGAAGTACATTTTGAAAGTTACATTTAGAAGTGTGCCCAATAGCTGTGAAATGTTGCATTTAGAATTGTGCTCAAGAGCCTCTCTATGAAAAGTTGAATTTAGAAATGTGCCCAATAGCCTCTCTGTGGAAAGTTGAATTTAGAAGTGTGCCCAATAGGTGTGAAATGTTGCATTTAGAATTGTGCTCAATAGCCTCTCTGTGAAAAGTTGAATCTAGAAGTACATTTGGAAAGTTGAATTTAGAAGTGTGCCCAATAGCTGTGAAATGTTGCATTTAGAACTGTGCTCAATAGCCTCTCTGTGGAAAGTTGAATTTAGAAGTGTGCCCAATAGCCTCTCTGTGGAAAGTTGAATTTAGAAGTACATCTAGAAGTGTACCCAATAGCTTCTCTGTGGAAAGTCGAATTTAGAAGTGTACCCAACAGCCTCCCTGTGAAAAGTGGAATTCAGAAGTGTACCCAATAGCTCCTCTGTGGATAGTCGAATTTAGAAATGTGCCCAATAGCCTCTCTGTGAAAAGTTGAAACTAGAAGTACATTTAGAAAGTTGCATTTAGAAGTGTACCCAATAGCTGTGAAATGTTGCATTTAGAATTGTGCTCAATAGCCTCTCTATGAAAAGTTGAATTTAGAAATGTGCCCAATAGCCTCTCTGCGAAAAGTTGAATTTAGAAGTACATTTAGAAAGTCGCATTTAGAAGTGTACCCAACAGCTTCTCTGTAGAAAGTTGAATTTAGAAGTTACCCAATAGCTTCTCTGTGAAAAGTTGAATTTAGAAGTGTGCCCAATAGCCTCTCTGTGGAAAGTTGAATTTAGAAGTACATTTAGAAAGTTGAATTCAGAAGTGCACCCAATAGCTGTGAAATGTTGAATTTAGAAATGTGCCCAATAGCCTCTCTATGAAGTTGAATTTAGAAGTGTCCCCAATAGCCTCCCTGTGAATTAGAAGTCTCTGAAAGGGCATGAAACCCATCATATCTCACCAACACGCTGACTCTCTCCTTACATCACCACTCAACTAGAACACAGAGATACTATGACACCATTCGGTATAACTGTTCTCATATCAACATTCGCTGCTCACTCCACATCATTCTAAATAATCACTGCCGGTTACACACCCCCCAGCAAGGCGTTCTCCTCAGGCCTAACGCAGCCACATCCGATCTGGATTAAACCTGCCAGAACGAACACATACTCCTGACCTCTCAACCACCACACCTACCGCTAGAAAGCAGCTATTACACTGATACTGCACGAGCTGTACACATACCTGGTGCTCACACGCACATTTTTGACTCTCTCTTCTCTCTCTCTACTGATATGAACTTCGGTTCCCAAGGGCGTTCAACCTACCAGCGCCTTCAGACCATACCAATGGTATATAAGGCGCTATATAAATGCAAAATAACAATAACAATAACAATATATTTCTGCTACTGCATGGCACAGGACAAGTGTAATCTAAAGGTCATGTTTAGCCAACAAGGCCACCACATAGGACATAGATCACCTCTATGTGGAAGATGCCAACTTGCCCTGCTAAATGGGGATTAATGCCCAGGTGAAGAGGGTAACAAAACGCCACTTCTGCCTGGGCTGCTAAAATCTGGAGGCCCTGGTATTATTGACATTCGATGGGTGGCTGCCTGCCTTTCTGCCCCTAGTAGGATATGCACAGCAGGATCTTGACTAATCTGGTGTAAGGTCTCTTCATTGTATCCTAGGGAAGTAGGCAATGCAAAGTGCAAGCACTCCATCTACATCATACAACAATGCTAACATCTCAGTGTTGGTTACGATTCATGGTGTAATGTTCCGTTGGCTTCCTTTCCCCATCAAACAAGTCAGTGGACATTGCGGTTTAATAGCTGGCATTTCTTTCCTGTGTGCCAAAATCGTGTTTTCATGGCAGTGCTGCTAATACAGCCGAGGGTTCCATCAGGGTTAGCAGGTTAAGCTGGATGTGCCTTTTTAGTGCTATTAAAACAAGTCTTTACACTTTGCATAACGCATCACAAAGGAAGAAACATGGCCCAATTAAAGACCCGTGATCGATGAGCACAAGCAATCAGCAATTGAAATGTCGGCCATTTGCTATTGTGATCGAGGGGTTACCTCGTGTGAGCATTCAGCTTGATTAATACATCTGAACGCATTAGTCACAGAGACAAAAGTACTCGTGTTGTTAACGGCTGGCAATTAGAAATTGCAGTGCGCATGTTTACAGTGATTAACTTTATATTTAGAGACACACATAGTTTAAAATACAACTATGAGATTTCTCTAAACTACCTCAATAATGATTTCTTTCATAGTCTTACATAAAATAATAGTAGAAACAGTAAATAAAATAAAGCAAAGGTAAAAAAAAATGAAACAACTATGATTGCCCGGAGAACAAACTATAGACACCACAGTGCCGCAGGAGAGGTGAAGCATTGATAACTTGTGCAAATCATCTAATAAGAACAAAACATTGGCGCCTTACTTATGTCACAGATCAGTATTAGGCGGTTCAAAAAAGGAAAAAGTTTAGTTACTATTGCATTGAGTGAAGATGTTGTTTGTTAGTTTTGGCTTTTAGGCAGCACTTAAGCACCACCTATAAGACAAAACTATTGCATTTGAGTACAGAAAGGGGGGAGATGCTTGATGAGGAGGGGCAACCAATTTGCAGGTGTTGTTTGGAATGTTACCCAATGTCCATGACCTTACTAATACGTATGAGAACTCCAAAGTCTTCTCGCCCCTCCTTGCCCAAAGCACATCATCCTGGGAACTGTTTGAGCTAGCTTTGTCAAGCAGTAACATTAAAACTTGTGCTCAAGGTTCCAGTCAATGTTATTTCTTCTGAGAGTTAACGGCTTATCTTGACCTGCAAATGTGCTACTGGAGTAATTTAGATGCAGTAACCACATGTGTCATCAGCCACTAGATAGATAAGCAGTGTGCATGTCCTTCGCTGAAGTCCTGTTAAAAATAAAAAATAAAAAAGAAATTGTGAAAGTCAATATTTGTGTCTTTTTATAGGCATTTGCTAGATACTGCTATTACATGCCCAGTTACCTGCACCAATGTGCTTCTACCATTAAAGCCAGTTAGTAAAATTAACACAGCAGTCAATGCATGGGTTGTAGTTCACTTACCTGCCTGGAGGCTTTGTCGGTCGTGAAGTCCCTTTACCCGTAAAAGACTCGGCTTCATCGATACCAGGACTGACTCTTTCAGTCTGTGGTACCAGGATAAAACGTACATCAGGTATACGACGTAAAATAAAGACCCTTAGAAGACCCTTTGAACTTCAGTTGCTTTCGCTTCTCTATATACATTGAACTCGTTCCGCACCATTTTGAAGTGCGCAGACACGAATCTGGACACATGCCACTTTGCCCTGATCAAACGTCGGCATGCTGGACTGACTTGTATCAATCACCACTTTGACAGACAGACATCAGTGAACACTCACAGCTGATCCATAGCACTGCCCTGTTAACGTTGAAACATGTCTTGGCTCTTTATAAGTGTACAGGCGTTTTCAAATGTCACCTGAAATGTTTTTTCATTATGCACATATTGAGTTCTTTGTGAAGCTTAATTTTGCTAGGATGGAGTTGCACACATAAAAGATATAGATATCATTTCATTGGGGTCTCAGACTACTACTGTTACTGACTGAAAATAGCAATGTAGGCACTTACCTTTAAGATTGAACTGCAAATTGAGTGGTGAACAACCACCTCGGTTGATTTGTACATATATGCTTTTTTTTCAAGATAGTGATATTAAGCCAAAACTGTGGCATTGCCAATGCTTGTTTTTACAATGGGTTGAGGGTGCGGTGGAGGCATGAACCACCGACATCAGTGTGTGCGGGAAATTGAACAGATTGTATAGAATTAACAATTTGTGCAGAATTAATAATTTAACAAGGGGTCCTGCATAAATGCGAAGTAAGTAGATCACCATTTGACACTATGGAAAACTAAACAGCACATGAAGAGGATTTCAGTGTCACAACTGGACATTTAACTTCTTGTGAGATGACCTTGAAGGCAAACTTTGTTATGAAAAGACAGGGTTCATCTGGACACAGAAGCGCCACCCCATTCAAGTAGACATACAGTGAGAGTCCTGGATCCTGTCTTCTAGGTGAGTGGTTTTCATTGATTCACCTTCTGCGTGGGGTAGGGAAGAGAGCTGTCCGTTTTCAGTCTCCAGTAGAAACGTGGGCTGTTGATAGCCTATACATGTGTGCGCCAGCAGATCTCTCTTATACTAATAGATGCCATATATGGATCTTCATTCTGTTGAAAGAGCAGACCCCGTGGTTAGTTTGCTCCATCTGTTCCACACCCACCCAACAGGCTATATACATATAGGTCCCCTGGGAATGTGCACCTGGCAGGTCACGGAGCCTGGGCATTACCCCGCTTCAGAGGATTGATGCATTTACGCAACAAACTCGTAAATAATCTGAACCAGGCTCGGACTGGCCGACAGGGCAATAGGGCACTGCCCTAACCAAAAACGCAAAATGCTAGTGTGGTCCATTTTTTAGGGGTCAAAATGGACTTTGATAAGTTACTTCACCATGTGGATAGTAGTTTTGACCAGTGCTAATTAATAAAGATACTATAAATTGCACAATTTGCAACACATTTGATCAAAAACCTCTGACATGGGTACTACTCAGTCTGTCTCAAAAGGAATGACTTTCCATTTGCCACGGTGGGCCACTTTTTCATTGGTGGCGAGGCACTTTTATGCCCCAGTCCGACCCTGATCTGTAGCATGCACAAAGCTAGGGACATAGACAGCTATCTTCCTTAAAGTCTGCAAAATGCATTCCTCAGTCTAATTACGGTTGTGCCAAGTCTAGCGTGGCACAGGAAACCGCAATATTTAGCAAACACAAAACAAATATGCATAGACTACAAGGTACAGTGAGGCAGTGGTTTTGCCACAAGATTCTGAAAACAAATGTATGGGACCGCTTCGACACTGGTTTAGGGGGCGAGGATGAAGTGTTTTATTTATGGCATGTGAATGAGTGCGCAGCGAGAGAGGGGTTTAAGGCCTGTTGGAGACAGCGGTGTTCACTTCAGGAGGAAACATTCATGGACTCTGGCCCCTGCACCAGTGCCTGACAAACACCATTCTTTAACTAGACTGGCGCTGCCCTCCCTGATAGGCACGCATGCCACCAGGCCCTACTGGTCAAACACTTAACCACGGTAGATTGAGGTTTGAGGAGATTCTCAGGCGGCCAAACGTCATTCTAATTAGGGTGAAATGAATGCCTGCGGTATATCCATATCTTGGGAGATCTTTCTCCGCCTCCATGCCTCACTTTTCTCATTCTCTGATCCTTGTTGCACGTGCTGTGCAATGTATCAATTTGAAAGAGAGAGAGAGAGAGAGAGAGAGCAACAAGGTTGAACAGAGGACACATGGGAAAGTGGAATGCGTGCTATCCGCCAGGGCCAGTTTTAGGAAAGCCTTCTTGGGCTTTCATGCCTTGCTACACGTTTTAATGGGTTCTAATTCCTGGAACGCCTCGCCATGCCTTGGTTATGTCTCGCTTTGCCTTATTATGCCTTGCTATATTAGGCTTCTTGTATGTTTGAGTCTCTCATTAGCTTGCTCACAGTTCTACTTCCAACCATGTACTATTCTGCTCCCACGTGTCCCAGCAGGTTTGCTGACGTGTGGCCCTGTAATTGTGCTCTGGTGTTTCTCACTGTAATGTTGCCCCACTGTGATTTTGCTGCTAGGCGTTCCACTATAAATGTACCTTACCCTGATTTTTCCCACAGGGCCCAAGCTGCAATTCTACTCGTATGTATCCTTATGGGGATTTCTCCTTGAATGTATACATCCCATGGGTGACTTGTTACTCACTGATGCCTGCTGCAGTATGTCTCTCCCTGTGTTTGTCCACCTAGATATAGGATATAAGTGATGCACACAGCCCTCCGCTATTAATGTCAGTCATCCCGGACAGCCTCATGACTAATACTGAAATTGCCCAACCCTAGGTCCACCCTTATTTGGATGTCGGCCCACCAAATCAGAGGAATGCTGCAAAGGCCCCTCAAAGTGCCCACTGAACCTTCCTTACACTAGCACAATACACTTCTATGCTCCGAGAGAGAACTTGCATACCAACTAAGCCAAACATGCATGGCAACTGAACACCCCTCCCAAAACACATGAACCATAAGGATGCTACACATCTGCAAACAACCTATATATCACAGTCCCTACCAAGGCATCTCTGCAGTATGTGCACACAAGCTTGCCCCTCTGGACACAGATATTTCACGTGTTTCCGACACGGGCCTCATAGAAACACACCAACACACAGTATTCAGGTAAGTCTAATGTGCACACATCAACACAACAGCAAAGCTAGCTTGCATTTTCCATTTTCCCCACTAACCAAATGGAGCACCTATTTCTTCCAGATCTGCCAGAGCGCCACAAAGCCTTGCATATGGCAATGGCATGCAGTATACAACCCTGTAACTTAACACAACACCCCTGAAAATCCTGATGTCAGTAGAATAATGTGTATGCTGGAGAATACGCCAATACAAAGACATCCAGGAATGACATGTTTCCCATTTATGTATGCAGGTACACTGAGAGGGTTTCGGGTCATTTCATCTATAAGAACAAGTAATAAAAGCGTTGCTCAGTGGGTTCGACTACACAACCGTGACCTGTTCCTCTTGTCATTGCTTAGACATTCTAATCATACCCTTGAGGTACTAGTCCTAAACACATCATTGATATGTGAATCCTTCACTTTAAGTTGTCAATGATTGCTGTGCAAGTCAGTGACTTAAGAAGACCTCTTTTGTATGTGGAGTATTTAAATAAAATGAATACATGCTAGGGTGTTATGGAGAATTTTAATTTCTCTGCCAATTCCCTTTACCTTAGAGAACCCCAGATCTTTGCTGGGCTCAGGGCTTTTTAATGTTTCCTCGTGAGTGAGTGGAAACTTTTTTTCACTCACTCGTGTTGTCCTGACTATGATTTTCGATGTACCTTACTGTTTTAAGGAGTCTGGTAAACTCCATAGGCACCTGCTTTTGCATTGTGACACACAGCACCTTTTGTGTAGTGCCACTGGGAAGTCCCTTGGACTTCACTTAATGTTTAACTATATGTTCTTGGGCGAACTACTGTTCACAAGAATAGTAAAATGACCCCTGTTGTACTTACCTTTACTTTATGGGTGCAGCACATGCCACCCTATGTGGAGTGATGTGGGGTACAAAGTAATTCCTTTAACACATTCCTCATTTAACATTTTGTTACACTTACTCACTTGAATGGCTGGTGGCATTTTTTACTATGTAGTGACATGTATCTGCAGGCTGTTACCTCAGCTTCAGTACTGCACACACGGGTGATCATTTTCTCAAATTGGCCCCTGTCCTATTTTTTGACATTTCCTGTTAGTTACCTCTGGGCTTTTACTCTCTTCTTTGCATCAGGTTTGAGTCCTTTGTGTAGTTTGCCTTTTGCAGGCTTCAGCCCTGAAGCCCGGCCAGGCTCCAGTGTGTCTGGGGAGACAGGCAGTAAGGGAGGGTGCCAAAACGTCCCTGTCCTTGGTCTCTAGGTGTGCCTGAGTGAAACTAGTTCCTATTGGCCAGTTGGCTGTCCTGGAGGTCAGCCACCCTGCTGTGTGATTGACAGCCTAGGGTTGTGAATGAATGGGAACTTGCATAAAAAGTGAGGTTTTTGGGACTAGAGGCAGAGTCAACCACTAGAGGACAACGTCCAAAGCAGAAGATGAGAGAAGGTGCCAGAAGCACCCTCCTGGACAGTGAAGTGCCCGGTGAAGCCCTGAAGCTGTATTGACCCTGTTTTTCGAATCAACAGTGGTACTGACTAGCCTCGAGACAAACTCTATTTTTGCACAAACCCAGACTTGTTGCATCTTTACAAGGCTGCAGAAGCTCAATACCCGGTGTGCCTCGACCACTTTTGAGTGCATTGTCTTCCAAAGTCTGAATCTGGCCAGATAGTCATGGGCATCCACAGGACCCTACAGAAGCAAGGCCCCAGGACCGAGGGATCAAAGAAATCCTAACCTGAGCTTTTTATTCTTCTTTGGCATTGAGAAAAAGACACCAAAATCAAAGCTGCTGAATTGACTGAAATCCATTACTGCTTAGCCCGTCTTTCAAGTACTGCTACAGGAGCCCACCAGATGTCCTCTTGTTTGTCACCACAAATGAGGGCCTGGAACAAGGGTATTCAGCATTGCATCCTGAAGGAAACTGGCTGGAACACTTTCTTCATTTTCAAGGTACTGAGGCGCTTGGGGTATTTTATCCTAATGCCATTTGGGGTGGTTCCTATCTTTGGGAGTGCATTTAACCCTATACTAAGTTGACCTCAATTTACCTGCATTGGCCTTACAGCTTGTGCTTTCTAAAGGTGACTCATCTTGAGTTGCTGTGATTTTTTCTTTTGAACACTGACTATTTAAAAGACTATTTAAAAACATATTTCTAAGAAGAAGATCCTTGACTTTGCCCATTGACTTTGGCTGTCCTGGCTCCCTAAATGCCTCATTCTGAACCTGTAGGCTTTGGCAGTGCTTGTTCCCTTAAAGGTTTTTAATGTTGATCAATTTAATGCTGGGATAATAGCCTGCCTGCATCCCTTTCGGCGAATCAAACTGTTCTTATATCCTATCAGACTGTTTGGACCTAACCCTAACCTTTACTTCCTGAAAAACTCAATATTGCAAAGGTGATACTATATTGTAACAGATTTACGACACAGCACATTCCAGACCAGGACACTTTCCAGTGGCAAGGGATGTGGTGCACAATAAAAAAAAACTTTTCTTTTTATTGATTTTGTATTCTACTTTGAGAAGGCGCCCAATCCGTTTCACTCCCACCTTAACAAACACCCTATGTCGCATTGGACCATGAACCAGACCGGTGGGTAATAATGAAATATTTTTTTTATTTTTAAAATTCAAATACAAACTCAAACAAATCAAATTTAGGACAACAATCACCAGTGGGGTGATAATATAAAGCAAAATGTTATAATACAATTAATTTAACTTTCTGACATCAGATACATAGGTTTTAAATGGAGATGGAAGCAAGATCCCTTTTTGTCACACTTATAGATGGCACTTCTATTAAGCACTCCCCCTGCAAAACTCCCCAGAAACCTACCAACTGAATTCTGTGTGGGTGGAAAGCAGTGACAAGGAGTCTGAAATAAGAGTGAATAATCCGTTTTTAAACTCGACCTACCACCCCAGAATGGGAGGCCAAAAACGAAAATTGAAAACCTGAAAAAGGAGCAAAATAGCATACTTGGAATTCACTGGATACTTAGAGGTCAGTTTACATTTGCAGTAGAAGAGATAGGATAGGAATTCACGTGGCTGTACTAAAGAGGCAAGGAAGCTCACAAGCTACTGGGCAGAAAACTAAAGCAAAATGAACACAGGTAAGAAAATCGACGTTGGGAAGGAAAACAATGCAGCAAAAATCACAGACGGAAGAATTGCAATTTCTTAATTTGCAAAGACTTCAAACAAGCAAACAACTAAGAAAATAGGCTTAGCAATCAAAATTGGAAATCGTTTTTTGTGATACGGAACAAAGACACATAGCAGATAGGATATGAAATGTTAGGATGACTCTTTATGGGGTGACAGTATGGGTTTCTCTATAGGAAATGTAAATAGTTTTTTTTACAGAAAAGCAATTACACAGGTAAAATCGGTTTTGATAGTAGAATGATTTGCTCTACTGAGACTATATTTTAAGGGCTAGGTTATTAAAGAAAGACACTGTAAGAAAGGGGGTTAATTTGCAATTTTAACCAACTTGCACCGCATATTTCCTTATAGGGGAATTAATTTATCTTCAAAATTATACTAAGGACTTTCACAGATAACTGAAATGATTTGAGAAGAATTAGGCTAACACATATGGACTTACACAGATTCTTCTAAGGACAGGATAAACAGAGGATACTGACAATTTGGGAAATTACTAGGGTTTTTATGGGATTTTGTATAGGATTTGGACAGAATGCAAGGTAAAAGAGCAGGATATGAGGTTTTTGGGTATTGGGGAGGGTGATACTTACAAAATGCACTTGAGTTGGGTAATTTGGACAGCTAACTGGGTCTTTGGACAGTGAGGCAAGGATCTGGTCACATGTGAAGAGCTGGACAACAGGGGTCTGGTCACTGTGGACAGCAGGATGCATCAGCTGGGTAAATGGTCTGGTTGCTGGATTCTCCCAAAGGGATCATCATCCTTTCCTCCTTTCTCCCTGGATTATTGGGATGAATCTGGTTCTGGATAGGGCTTGTGGATAGGTGATTTATAATAGGTGGTTTTGCCTGGATCTGGGTCAGCTACCTCTGGACCTGGTTCTGGAGTCTTGGAATGTTGCAGAGTGAATTTTGAATGTTGAATCTCCCTGTGCCTCCTTGTCTACCTCTTATAAAGCCAGGATGACATCAGGGAATTTTACAATATGGGCGGAAGTAATCTGGACATACCCCTTGACTAGGATAGGTCAGGCTATTAATGTCGCCACCTCCCTCCTAACTGGTTGGTTTGAAGGAAGAGGCCTAACCTTAGGTGAATGAATTTTATGACTCCTTTTTTCCCACACGCCTATTTTTTTCACAAAAAGGAGTTATGTAATAAAAATGTGCATTGACAATAATCACCATCATAAAATTCAGATAGGCAGATCCCACATTTCACAAGGAATATGCCGGTTCAAATGCCCCCTCTGTGCAATGCTGCTTCCCCCTTAGGCACAATTTAGCAGTTTTTAGGAGAAACAAAATACCTAAAATTCTACCAATGGTTCCGTATATGCATACTATCATTCGGCATATTTTCCTCGAGTTTAATGTTTGTGTCCTTTATGATTCACACTAAAATACAATTTTTCTGTCATTCCAGTTCACCTTGGGCTAAAAAGACGCTCCTAGGTTCATTTTGTGTGTCTAAAAATCCCATAAAAACTGTCATAATATCACATTACTGCTTATTCCAGATATTGAAAGAAATATCTTAATGTAAAAAGTTCTCTAAAGTCTTTGGAGGGCATGTGTCACTTTATGGGCGGTCTTTCAAATCTCCAAAGCCAACCTGCCCCCTCTGTGTCAGTCTGAACAACTGGGTTACCATGGCGCCCTTTGATCCTAAGCAGTTGAAAGTGAGGAGGGGTGTCAAAGGAATTCACACTTTTTTGTGACAGTGCTAGTTCCCCTTGGGTACATTGTCCCTTGCTGTAGAAATGCCAGTCTGACGAGGTTGTGAAGTTCCACACGTTGGCCCTTTCATATTTGTGGAGGGGCTTCCTTTCCCATGGGGACTGGTACATTTGAAGTGCCTGCCTAGGCCTAATTGATTCTGCTGGTTCAAATTTATTTTATTTTTTTATTTTTATTTCAACAGAAACCAAGTCTTTTTGGGAATAATATATAATATACATTTAAACCAAACAACTTCCCCACACATGTAATACTGTTCCTGTGTGAGTAATGGTGTTATTTCATATTTATTTTCCAAAATGTTATTTCTCTGCTTTGCAAAGAGTGTTTACACGTGTGCTTTTTATCTCCTATTCATTTCACAAATGCGGTTTCTTTGGCATTCATTTTCTGACAGGCTTTTACAGATCAGGTCAGTTTCTGAGCACAGAAAGATGCTGGGAATAGTTTTCTTGGTAATTGACACACGGCAAGGGAAAGCATCTTTTCTTTGAAGTACTTTGCCTGTGTTAGTTTGTTGCAAAAGTACAACCAAGCCCTGCGGATTTGATGCAGATTCTCTGCTCTTCATGGACTTTCTTTGCTGAAAACAATGCCATTCTACAGGGTTTGTCTGATTTCATGGCAATCAAATGCAATACACAGGCAGGGCTGTGTTGAATAAAAAAAATGGGTGCTGTTTAAAACGAAAAGAGACACCAGTGTGATGCCGTCCGGAATGCAGGTCATTTTCTGGTACAGCCTTGAGGTTTTAAGTGACAGAAGGGAAAATCAGAGCCATTCTGCCTTTAAGTTATTTTCTCAAGATTCACGTGCAGAAAAACAAATCCAGCCATTCTTGGGGTGTCTGTGTTCAATCCTTGCCCCAGATGTGCTCAGTAGACAAAAGCACAGCCATTTTTTTGAAACTGCTAAAATGCAGTTTCGTGATGCAAGGGATTTCTGTTGGGGCTGGGAAATGTACCCCACATGCCCCCCCGCCTGCTCTCCCGGGACCTCTTGTTGAGGGATAGTAGGGCAGAGTGGGGTTCATCTGGTAGAGTTCTCCTTCATCAGGAAGCGGCACATTAAGATTTCCTTCCGTCTTTCGGTTGGAGAGTATGGAGCAGCACCCCCTTTCCTTCCTTCCCCCGGGAGGTCCTCGCCAGACTAGGAGGTAATTAAGTTAATTATCTAGTAGGAGATAGATAAAAACAGGTTTTAGTATATTTTACTTACATGGTTCCCGGAAGAATTACAACAGCGGATTAATGCTTACAGTTACAAATGTCTGTGGAATTTGAAAAATATCATCAAACAAATTACTCAACAAGGCAAGGACATCATTTGACTTTTACACCGTGGTTTCATTTATACATTTTGGTAATAACAATAAAGAAAATGACTCCCTGTTATATAGATATACCTATGGACCTACATATTTCCTTCCGCTTTTTAATTTTCTTTCTTCTTATTCTTCATATATCTCCTCTGTTTATTTTTCCTTTGGCTCATCAATCATCTGCAAAGCATGTCTGGGGTAACAACTTTTTAACTGATTGATGTGGTCCCACTTCTCTTCTGACAGCTTTCCTTTGGGCATTCAGATTCTGTAGGGCCCAGCCTGGGATGGTGACCCCCTTCCACTTTTGAATTTCAGCTGCCTATGGTAGGAATGGGGCTGGCCAGAAGGCCTTTTTTAGGATTGCCAGGGCCCTGGTGGTTACCCTCCAGTTGGGACCGTGCTTGGCAATTACTGGGATCCAAATTAATTTCAAGTCAAATGAGGATGTTACTGCCTAAATAGAAGGCTGATCGAACACCTCACACGACCCAACAATTATGCTCTATGCTTTGACTAGAGATAGACATTATTAGCATATAACTGCTAAGCAGAACATGTTTGGAACAGGGAATTTCCAGACCCCATACCCACTGATAAACTTACTCAACAGGGGGAAGGGTCTGGTCTTTTGGGAGTTTCCTGAATAACACTTCGCGGATGAAGCTTTCTTCACTATTCAGGCCAACTCTGGCGAGAACATGCTCCCTCCCTTCATTTAACTGAATGGGGAGGAACAGCTGTTCACCCTTCTGCATCATCTCAGCCAAGTTTTGAGCAGTCTTTTCATCACTTTTCAGTACAGGACTTGGATTTGCAAATTGGGGGTCGGGATAATATATCAAGGTATTTCCCTCCAGTGTGGAATGCCACTTGAAACTGGAAGGAAGGTTGATTTTCAAGAATGGAGAGGGGTTCCCATCACCAGTTTATTCTCCTACAGCAATTACTGTAATATCAGGGGTTTGATTGTTTTGGAGATGGATCTCAATTTGGTCAGATTTTTGTTCAACCATTTGGCATGTGCCATATAAACTGACATAGTTGATGTTTTGTTTTAATTGTATTGGCCGTTAGCCTGAGTACAGAGGACCTTGTTCACACAGTCTATTAGGGGAGACAGCCTCCTAAGGATCATCGCTATTACCGGGTGCTTCACCTTATGTCACCCAATTTTTATTTCCAGATCCGCAGTCCCATTGATGGGAATTCCATTCCCATTGAAATTCTGGAGTTGTCCAGGTTGAGGGGGGAGAGGTATCTGGTGTCTCACCCCCTGTCCTGAATGTAGCTGCTCAAAGGCCCTTTTGGACAGAATAGTGGCTTGGGATCCAGTATCCACCAGTGCTAAAAATGCACATTGCCCTTGCACTCGGACAGGGGCATAGAATCTACCTTATTTCTCCTCCAATGGGCAAAGGAAATGGGCATTTTGGGAAGCTGGGTGGTATATTTCTTTATCTTGGACTCCGACAGTGTGGGGTTTTGGACAGTATTCTGCTTTGGAGTTTGGGAATATGGAAACAAAATCTGGCATTCTGATATTTGGGGAATTTCGGGATCCTCTTTCTCTCTTGACTCTGTGCTGTCCCCCTTTTCCTGGAGACAGCCACTCAAATTGATTTGGGGATATGGAAATCCCCCTTTTTTCTGATTCTGGGTTGCCCCCCTTCTTGGAGGCAGTCACCAGAATTGGTTTGGGAAATCTGGGAATCCCCTTTTTCCTCTGATCCTGGGCTGCCCCCCTTTCTTGGAGGCAGTCACCCAATTGGTTTGTGAGGAGGATCCCTCACTTATCATTATGTTCTCTGGAGGACAATTCTGGGGTTCAGGGTGAGGTGATTCGGAATCAGTCTCCACACCTGGGTACTGGTCTTCTAGGACACATTTTTCTTTTTCAAGGAATTCCCATGTCCCTGAAGGATAAGACTTTCTTCACAGAATCCTCCAAGGATTCTTCACCTTCAAACTGGGGGACTCTGACTTCTTCCACAAAATGGGCCTTGTTGGTCTCTTTGTTTCTCCTACGCACCCTCTGTTCCCTGGGTTGCAGATTTTCGGGGCAGGAGATTTTTGTTCTAGTTCTGGGGTGTCTAGGGGCTTTTCACGGGTGAGAAAGGAAGCTTCCTCTAGGGCTTTGCACCCCCTTCCTCCCGTGCCTCCTCCTCTGGAACCAGTGGGTTATCGGGGTTCTCTCCCCATCATTGTTCCGGGGTGCCAGACCCTTGGTATGAGGTATTCTGAGCCTCCATGTTCATCTGAAGGTTCTGCTGAGCCCTGAAAATGCGACTCAGATCCTGATTTAGGTTCTGGACCTGGCCCTACAGTTGGGACACTCGCTCCGGCTGGTATGAGGGTCTTGGATCAAATGTAGGTTGTTCTCGGGAAGGGTAACTATCCCTTCTCTCGGAGTAACCTGGGTACTGTAGATTTCCCTGGTAGCCCTCCACCCTTGGCCTCCCCTCTCCCAGATTTGGTGGTCTGGACACTTGAAAACAGGGTGTGTAAGGAGGGTGGTCCTGGATGTTGAGATTTTGAGGGTACCTAGAGAAAAAACGTAACCCAGACTTCGGAGATTACTGCCCTGCTGAGGGAAGTTAAGAGGGAAGTTTCCTGGGGCAGTACTCAACTGATTGGATACCCCATTTGGGCCGGGGGAGTCCACATGTACCCCAAGATGGATCTGTTGTCCTTGTGCCTAGGGCTGATGTCATTGGCAGAGTTATGGGGGATATCTGTGGGGTACCCTACCTGACTACCACCTGCTAGTGATTGATCAGAGGGTCTTTTTTGCCTCTGATTTGGTTGGTTTTGGGAAGGTGTATTTTTGTGTCCCCCACATTTCTAGGTCAAAAATGGGGGCAACCTTTACCTCTGCCACCTTGGCAGCAGCGGGGGTGTTGGTTGGTTTGGGGGTTTTTGTTTCTGTTTATTTTATTTTCTACCAGCTTTTGGACATCGTAAACCAGGTAGCTTGTACTGTTACACAGTCCAGAGTCCTGTTATTATGATCATCTCTTACCAGCTGTGACATGATATATTTTGGGAGTGCATGGAAATAGCTATTTATAAATTCCCTACTATTCGTGGGCACCCGCCTAGTAGTTTGCGCAAATGCCAGTTTTCGCCCCATGAACAACTTCTCTTGAGGCCTGATCCTCTCCACTCTGCAGATTGTAGGCTGCCTTGCAGGCCTCCTGGGGGTTTCTGTGTGTGAAGAAGTGCTTCAAGATGGCCACCTTATAGTTGGACCACCTTGAACGGTTCTGGTCTTCCAGCCCAGCAAAGAAGCTGGAGTACTCTGGAGAGAAGGTCCATTTGGCAAATTCTATGCAATTCTGATTATTTTTTATGTCAAAAGATGCCATCATTTGTTCTTATAGCTCCAGATGCTCCCAGACAGAATATTTGGCATTCTTGTGGTACAACGTCATGAAACTCATAATTGATTTAATTTGTTTAATGGGGTCTTTCATCAGAGCTCTCTTTTGTTTATTAGCCTTCTTTTGCCGCTTCACTTGAGTGCATTTGCTCTCAGACTCAGAGCTGCTGCTATTGGAGGTCCCCTCTTTATCTTCTATGTGCTCCCTGATCCTTTGAGCTTGTGAGTTGCTCTCAGAATGGTGGGGCCTAGCTCCTTCTCCCCTGTTGTACTTTGGGCTCTCTCAGTCACTCCCCTTTGACTCCTATTTTGCACAGGAGAGTACACCTCTGACTCCTCCCTGCTTCCAGGGTTGTTGGAGAATCCCCCGCACTGCCCTGATTGGGTGGAGGTTTTCAGAATATTCCTTTGGGGCCTCAATTCATGCTCTTTTTTCTCTGCAAAGTGAACCAGATGGTCCCTTTCTAGATGATGTTTCAAGTCTAGCTCCCTGAGTTTCTCCTCATAGGAATCTTCATGGTCAGATATATTGGCAGTCATAATGTTTTTGAATCTGGATAGGGATGCCCATCCATCAATCTCTGATGGGTGGTGGCCAGCCTTCTCAATCATGCTGGATCTACCAGAGTCTGGCTGCCTCATGATTCCCGGTTCTTGTGAACCGGTGGACATGAAGTCAGCAGTGCCTTGCGCATACAAGGTGGTAAATGAATTTGAGGCCCTTGGTACAGAGGGAATCACACTGTGATCAGGGACGGCCCTGTCCCTCTCTACTTGTCCTGGGTCCCTCAAGTTTTGATTCAGCCTATCATGCTCTTTTCTAACAGATCAAGTGTCTCCCTCTCAGCCCCTATCTTCTGATGGTAGGCAAAGGCCTGAGCCTTTTGCTCTGCTATCAGGGCTTGACATACCTCTATTACCTTTCCTTGTGCTGCTACCTGGCTCTGGAGTCCCCTGTTCTCGACAAAAAGGGTGGCCTCATTGTCATTTTGTGCTGCCTGTATTGCCTTGGAACACTGAGACAATTTCTGCTGCATGAGATACATCTCCTGACTTCGCACCTTTTTTGCCTGGGTAGTCTCTTCTAGATCACCTTCTGCTTGACTTGTGTGCTCCATTACGTTATCATATTCCGTTTTTACATCTGTCAGTTCCAGACGGTATGACTCTCTTTTTTGTAGGTCTGTTTATACTTTGCACACTTCTTCATATAGAGCATTCTCTTCCTGATACAAGGTGCCAACCTGTTCAGTCAGGTCATCCCTCTGTTGCTTTATGGCGCCTGATTTCTGGCGTTCCTGATCAAATTCTGTTTGTAAATGGAATTCCTTAATAATTAATGTATTACTCTCCTCTTCCAATTTCTCAATCTGCTTTTGTAACGTGGTTACATGCTCTGAGCAGGCTCTGCTAGATGTTATTTGTTGATTCAAGTCATCCAGAGTGTCAACCTTTTCCTGACGCTGCACTTTTAATGTCTCTAATTGGGCTTCTTGCTCTAAACTGTTTTGTTGATGTACAGCCAACTCCTCTTTTTACTGTTTGATGTAGTTTTCAAATTCTACCTCAGAATTTTGGCTTTTTTGCAATTGTTCTTCTACTAGTTTTAATTCACTCTGGATTGGTTTAAGAGCCCAGACTTGTTTTGCACAAGGGTTCTATTTTCTTTATATTTTCCCTCCATAACCTCCATGGGGAGCTATATTTAGGTAGTGAGTCGGACCATTTGAAGCTGCTTCTCTTCAATATGTGGAGTCATATACAACTCAGTCAAGGCATGATGTAACATGCCACTGTCCTGCTACACATGCATGTTCATGTATGTGACCTGTTGCATCATGTTGGCTTGCCAGGCTTCCTGCTCCTGCCATTCACCTCTAACGAATAGCCTGTGCAGAAGGGGCTGCATAGCTATATTAATCTCTACAATGCTCATTATGAAGAGTGTTCTTCCTTTATTTAATTATATGCAAGGGCACATCTGTACTCTCTTTTGTCTAGTTTAGGGATAACTTTATTTTTACACACAGACCTGATACTTAGGGTCTAAGTTTTTTTATGATGTGCTTTTACAGTTTTCTAACCCCACAAAGTATCACTACCTTTTCTGGGTTAGCCTGCTGTGTTAAGCTGTCACGGCTGGAAACACTTATCTCAATCCCAGCAAACAAGCCCCCACTGAGTAACAGAATTTAAGACATGGCACACTCCAGATCAGGACTCTTTCCACTGGCAAGGGATGTGTCGCACAATAAAAACACTTTTCTCTTGGATTCTACCTTAAGAAGGCAACCAACCCGTCTCGCACACACCTTAACAAACACCCTGTGTTGCAATGGACCATGAATCAGGCAGGTGTGTAAGAATGACATATTTATTTATTTTTAAAATTCAAATGCAAAATCAAACAAATCAAATTTAGGGCAACAATCACCAGTGGGGTGATAATATACAGCAAAATGTTATAATAAAATTGATTTAACTTTCAGACATCAAATACATACGTTTTAAATGGAGATGAAAGCAAGATCACTTTTTGTCACACTTATAGGTGGCGCTTCTATTATGCACGCTCCCTGTAACAGTCCCCCAGACACCTGCCAACAAAATTCTTTGTGGGTGGAAAGCAGTGCAAAGGAGTCAAGAATAAGAGGGACAAATCAGTTTTTCAACTCGACCTACAACCCCAGAATGGGAGGTCAAAACGAAAATTGAAAACCTGAAAAAGGAGCAAAATTGCCGATTTGGAATTCACTGGATACTTAGAGGTTAGTATACATTTGCAGTAGAAGAGAGAGGATAGGAATGTGTGTGGCTGTACTAAAGAGGCAAGGAAGCTTACAAGCTACTGGGTAGAAAACTACAGCAACATGAACACAGATGAGAACATCGACGTGGCAAAGGAAAACAATGCAGCTAAAATCACACGCGGAAGAATTGCAATTTCTTAATTTGCACAGACTTTAAACAAGCACACAGCTAAGAAAATAGGCTTAGTTTTTTTTTGATGGGGAATAAAGGCACATAGCAGATAGATTAATGAAGTGAAAGGATGACTTTTTATGGGGTGACAATATGGGTTTCTCTATAGGAAATGTAAACTATTTTTTAAGGAAAGTAATTACACAGGTACAATCGCTTTTGATAGTAGAATGATGTGCTCTACTGAGACTATTTTTCAAGGGCTAGATTATTAAAGAAATACACTGCATGCAAGGGGGTTAATTTGCAATTTTAACCAACCCATGCCGCGTACCTCCTTTTAGGGGAATTAATGAATGTATCTTTCCAAAATGGAACTACAGACTTTCACAGATAACTGAAATGATTTCAGAAGAATTAGGCTAACACATATGGACTAACACAGATTCTTCTAAGGACAAGATAAACAGAGGATACTGACAATATGGGAAATAACTAGGGTTCTTATGGGATGTTGTATAGGATTTGGACAGAATACAAGGTAACTGATTAGGATATGCAGTTTTTGGGTATTGAGGAGGATGATCCTTACAAAATGCACTTGAGCTGGGTAATTTGGACAGCTAACTGGGTCTCTGGACAGGGAGGCAAGGATATGGTCACAGGGCAGCAGCTGGGCTCTCCTTTATGGGAAGAGCTGGAAAACAGGGGTCTGGTCACTGTGGACAGTGAGATGCAAAAGCTGGGTAAATGGTCTGGTTGCTGGATTCTCCCAAAGGGATCAGCAGCCTTTCCTCCTTTCTCCCTGGATTATTGGGATGAATCTGGTTCTGGATAGGTGGTTCTGGATAGGTGATTCAGGATAGGTGGTTCTGTCTGGATCTGGGTCAGCTACCTCTGGACCTGGTCCTGGTGTCTTGGAATGTTGCAGTGTGAATTCTGACTGTTGAATCTCCTGTGCATCCTTGTCTACCTCTTATATAGCCAGGATGACCTCAGAGAATTTTACAATATGGGCGGAAGTGATCTGAACATACCCTTGTCCAGGATAGGTCAGGCTATTAATATCACCGCCTCCCTCCTAACTGGTTGGTTTGACGGAAGTGACCTAACCTTAGGTGAATGCATTTTATGACTCCTTTCATCCCACAAGCCTAATTTTTCACAAAAATGAGTTATGGAATACAACTTTTCATTGACACTAATCATCATAATAAGAATCAGATAGGCAGATCCCATATTTCACAAGGAATATGCCGGTTCTAATGTCCCCTCTGTGCAATGCTGCTTCACCCTTAGGCACAATTTTGCTGTTTTTAGGAGAAACAAAATACCTAAAATTCTACAAATGGTTCCGTATATGCATACTATCATTCGGCATATTTTCCTCGAGTTTCGTGTGTGTGCCCTTTATGATTCACAATAAAATACCATTTTTCTGTCATTCCAGTTCAACATAGGCTTAAAAGACACACCTAGACTCATTCTGTGTGTCTAAAATCCCATAAAAACTGTCATAATGTCACATTACTGCTTATTCCGGATATTGAAAGAAATGTCTTAATGTAAAAAGTTCTCTAAAGTCTATGGAGGGCATGTGTCACTTTATGGGCGGTCCTTCAAATCTCCAAAGCCAACCTGGCCCTTCTGTGTCAGTCTGAACAACAGGGTTTCCATGGCGCCCTTTGTTCCTAAGCAGTTGAAGGTGAGGAGGGGTGTCAAAGGAATTCACACTTCTTTGTGACAGTGCTAGTTCCCCTTGGGTACATTGTCCCTTGCTGTAGAAATGCTGGCCAGAGGAGGTTGTGAAGTTGCACACTTTGGCCCTTTTATATTTGTGGAGGGGCTTCCTTTCCCATGGGGGCTGGTACCTTTGAAGTGCCTGCCTAGGCCAAACTGGTTCTGCTGGTTCAAACATTTATTATTATTTTGTTTTTCTTTCAACAGAAACCAAGTCTTTTTGGGAATAATATATAATATACATTTAAACCAAAGCACATCCCCACACATGTAATACTGGTTATGTGCGAGTAATGGTGTTATTTCATATTTAGTTTCCAAAACGTTCTTTCCCGCCTTTGCAAAGCATGTTTACATGTGTTCTTTTTATCTCATATTAATTTCACAAATCCGGTTTCTTTGGCATTCATTTTCTGACAGGCTTTTAGAGATCAGGTCAGTTTCCGAGCACAGAAATATGCTGGGAATAGTTTTCTTGGTCATTGACACACAGCAAGGGAAAGCATCTTTTCTTTGAAGTACCTTGCCTGTGTTAGTTTGTTGCAAAAGTACATCCAAGCCGTGCAGATTTGATGCATATTCTCTGCTCTTCATGGACTTTTCTTGCTGAAAACAATGCCGTTCTACAGTGCTTGTCTGATTTCATGGCAATGCAATGCAGGGCTGTGTTGAATAAAAAAAATGGGTGCTGTTTAAAACAAAAAGAGACACCAGTGTGATGCTGTCCTGAATGCAGGTCATTTTCTTGAACAGCCTTGAGTTTTTAGGTGACAGAAGAGAAAGGCAGAGCCATTCTGCCTTTAAGTTATATTCTCAAGATTCACGTGCAGAAAAACAAATGCAGCCATTCTTGGAGTGACTGTGTTCAATCCTCTCCCCAGATGTGCTCAGCAGACAAAAGCACAGCCAATTTTTTGCAACTGCTAAAATGCAGTTTCAAGATGCAGGGAATTTCTGTTGTGGCTGGTAAATGTACTGCACAATATAAATGTTATACTGACCTCAAATGACATCACCTCCCGATGCTGGAACATGTGTAACATATGCATGAATTACTCACCTGCTTTATTGTTCACTTTTTGAATCATATCCTAATTTGGGATTAATGTTACAGCTAATTACTGCTTTGTAAAGAATGCTTTAAATATTTGTGTGTATACATTTATTATATAACTTTACGTGCGTAAGTGCTTAATTGGATACTTACATTTACTGGTTTCATCGCACAGCCCTAAAGCCTCACATTACCCCTCTTAAGATAAGCCTGGCTGCTCAGTCACACTACCAACTTGTGTAATACAGGTTTATATTAAAAGGTGGCTTACCTAATACCAAGAGATAAATCTTGTGTAGTCCCACACCAGTTGGACTGCACTAATTCTTACCTAACACGGTGAGGCATAAATGGTGATCTGTTTGTGGTGAAGCACAAAATGCCATACTATCATTTATTTAACAGACATTTTTGATACCAGCGTGCAATCTATTTAAAATCTGGGATCTGAATATTTTTCTATCCCATACAATACTTTAAGGGTAATTCATATAAAATTGCACAAAAGTGGCGCACGCGACTGGCGCACAGCATGCCCGTGCGAATCTCTGCGCCAGCTGCATGCGCT
The DNA here is from genome assembly GCF_040938575.1 of Ambystoma mexicanum. Classification (NCBI taxonomy): domain Eukaryota; kingdom Metazoa; phylum Chordata; class Amphibia; order Caudata; family Ambystomatidae; genus Ambystoma; species Ambystoma mexicanum. Next base: position 1,075,389,493 of record NC_090935.1, on the reverse strand, counting down.
AAAATCGATTTCCGCGCACAGCGTATTCATGGATTTTCACATCCAAAACCAGCCGTGGCGCAGCGTGGTGCAGCGACCCTGCAGCAGCGTCAGTTACGCCCCCAAGAACGCCCTCGCGCAAGGAAAAGCCTACAAAATCCCCAAATAATTGCAGAGGGCTGCGCTAACCCTGGACCAGTACACAGGGCTGGCAAACAGCAAGCGGGGAACTTGTATAACAGGGGTTCCTGGGAAGTATCACACGCGATTCTAGCAGGGTACGTGTATTTCAGGGGTGCGCGGGAAGTTCCACACGCGATTACAGCAGGGTACGTGTATTTCAGGGGAGCGAGGGAAGTTCCACACGCGATTGGCCCCGTGCGAGCAGGGTACGTGTATTCCAGGGGTGCGCGGGAAGTTCCACACGCGATTACAGCAGGGTACGTGTATTTCAGGGGAGCGAGGGAAGTTCCACACGCGATTGGCCCCGTGCGAGCAGGGTACGTGTATTTCAGGGGTGCATGGGAAGTTCCACACGCGATTGTCCCCATGCGAGCAGGGTACGTGTATTTCAGGGGTGTGCGGGAGGTTCCACACACGCGATTTCAGCAGGGTACGTGTATTTCAGGGGTTCTGGGGAGTACTACACGTGAATTGGCCGTGTGGGTCCTCCCAGGTGTTCGCTCTACAATCTCCACGGCCCCAGCAGGCAGCCCACACCACGGGGGACTACCCTGCACCCCTGCTCATGTCCCACACGCAGCCCATCCACCATGGGCATGCCCCCCAGCCAACCCACATGTCACCTTGCACTACTGATCAACAATGCATATCTCCCACCACCCCCACCCACCAGCAGTGCAGGGGCAGCCACCACCAGGCCCCCACCCATGTCCACCACCACCCCCACCCCCCAGCCACCAGGGGCAGATTCCACCAGGCCCCCACTCATGTCTACCACCACCCCCACCCCCAGCCACCAGGAGCAGCCTCCACCAGGCCCCCACTCATGTCTCCCACCAACCCCACCCCCCAGCCACCAGGGGCAGATACCATCAGGCCCCTACTCATGTCTTTCACCACCCCACCCCCCAGCAGTGCAGGGGCAGCCTCCACCAGGCCCCCACCCATGTCTACCACCACCCCCACCCCCCAGCCACCAGGGGCAGCCTCCAACAGGCCCCCACTCATGTCCCCTATTACCCGCACCCACCAGCAGTGCAGGGGCAGCCACCAACAGGCCCCCACTCATGTCTCCCACCACCCCCACCCACCAGCAGTGCAGGGGCAGCCTCCACCAGCCCCCCACCATGTCTCCCACCACCCCAACCCGCAGCAGTGCAGGGGCAGCCTCCACCAGCCCCCCACCCATGTCTACCACCACCCCCACCCCTCAGCCACCAGGGGCAGCCTCCAACAGGCCCCCATTCATGTCCCCTATTACCCCCACCCACCAGCAGTGCAGGGGCAGCCTCCAACAGACCCCCACTCATGTCTACCACCACCCCCACCCCCCAGCCACCAGGGGCAGCCTCCACCAGGCCCCCACTCATGTCTCCCAACACCCCCACCCCCCAGCAGTGCAGAGGCAGCCTCCACCAGGCCCCCACTCATGTCCCCTATTACCCCCACCCCCCAGCAATGCAGGGGCAGCCTCCACCAGGCCCCCACTCATGTCCCCTATTACCCCCACCCAACAGCGGTGCAGGGGCAGCCTCCAACAGGCCCCCACTCATGTCCCCTATTACCACCACCCCCCAGCAGTGCAGGGGCAGCCTCCAACAGGCCCCCACTCATGTCCCCTATTACCCCCACCCCTCAGCAGTGCAGGGGCAGCCTCTACCAGGCCCCCACCCATGTCTACCACCACCCCCACCCCCAGCCACCAGGGGCAGATACCATCAGGCCCCCAATCATGTCTCCTACCACCCCCACCCCCCAGCAGTGCAGGGGCAGCCTCCACCAGGCCCCCACCCATGTCTACCACCACCCCCACCCCGCAGCCACCAGGGCCAGATTCCACCAGGCCCCCACTCATGTCTACCACTCCCCCACCCCCCAGCCACCAGGGGCAGCCTCCACCAGGCCCCCACTCATGTCTCCCACCACCCCACCCCCCAGCCACCAGGGGCAGATACCATCAGGCCCCCACTCATGTCTCCCACCACCCCCACCCCCCAGCAGTGCAGGGGCAGCCTCCACCAGCCCCCCACCCATGTCTACCACCACCCCCACCCCCCAGCCACCAGGGGCAGTCTCCAACAGGCCCCCACTCATGTCCCCTATTACCCGCACCCACCAGCAGTGTAGGGGCAGCCACCAACAGGCCCCCACTCATGTCTCCCACCACCCCCACCCACCAGCAGTGCAGGGGCAGCCTCCACCAGCCCCCCACCATGTCTACCACCACCCCAACCCCCAGCAGTGCAGGGGCAGCCTCCACCAGCCCCCCACCCATGTCTACCACCACCCCCACCCCTCAGCCACCAGGGGAAGCCTCCAACAGGCCCCCACTCATGTCCCCTATTACCCCCACCCACCAGCAGTGCAGGGGCAGCCTCCAACAGACCCCCACTCATGTCTACCACCACCCCCACCCCCCAGCCACCAGGGGCAGCCTCCACCAGGCCCCCACTCATGTCTCCCAACACCCCCACCCCCCAGCAGTGCAGAGGCAGCCTCTACCAGGCCCCCACCCATGTCTACCACCACCCCCACCCCCCAGCCACCAGGGGCAGATACCATCAGGCCCCCAATCATGTCTCCCACCACCCCCATCCCCCAGCAGTGCAGGGGCAGCCTCCACCAGGCCCCCACCCATGTCTACCACCACCCCCACCCCCCAGCCACCAGGGCCAGATTCCACCAGGCCCCCACTCATGTCCCCTATTACCCCCACCCACCAGCAGTGCAGGGGCAGCCTCCAACAGGCCCCCACCCATGTCCCCTATTACCCCCACCCCCCAGCAGTGCAGGGGCAGCCTCTACCAGGCCCCCACCCATGTCTACCACCACCCCCACCCCCCAGCCACCAGGGGCAGATACCATCAGGCCCCCAATCATGTCTCCCACCCCCCCACCCCCCAGCAGTGCAGGGGCAGCCTCCACCAGGCCCCCACCCATGTCTACCACCACCCCCACCCCCCAGCCACCAGGGCCAGATTCCACCAGGCCCCCACTCATGTCTACCACCCCCCCACCCCCCAGCCACCAGGGGCAGCCTCCACCAGGCCCCCACTCATGTCTCCCACCACCCCCACTCCCCAGCCAATAGGGGCAGATACCATCAGGCCCCCACTCATGTCTCCCACCACCCCCACCCCCCAGCAGTGCAGGGGCAGCCTCCACCAGCCCCCCACCCATGTCTACCACCACCCCCACCCCCCAGCCACCAGGGGCAGCCTCCAACAGGCCCCCACTCATGTCCCCTATTACCCCCACCCCCCAGCAGTGCAGGGGCAGCCTCTACCAGGCCCCCACCCATGTCTACCACCACCCCCACCCCCCAGCCACCAGGGGCAGATACCATCAGGCCCCCAATCATGTCTCCCACCCCCCCCACACCCCCCAGCAGTGCAGGGGCAGCCTCCACCAGGCCCCCACCCATGTCTACCACCACCCCCACCCCCCAGCCACCAGGGCCAGATTCCACCAGGCCCCCACTCATGTCTACCACCCCCCCACCCCCCAGCCACCAGGGGCAGCCTCCACCAGGCCCCCACTCATGTCTCCCACCACCCCCACTCCCCAGCCAATAGGGGCAGATACCATCAGGCCCCCACTCATGTCTCCCACCACCCCCACCCCCCAGCAGTGCAGGGGCAGCCTCCACCAGCCCCCCACCCATGTCTACCACCACCCCCACCCCCCAGCCACCAGGGGCAGCCTCCAACAGGCCCCCACTCATGTCCCCTATTACCCCCACCCACCAGCAGTGCAGGGGCAGCCTCCAACAGGCCCCCACTCATGTCTACCACCACCCCCACCCCCCAGCCACCAGGGGCAGCCTCCACCAGGCCCCCACCCATGTCTCCCACCACCCCCACCCCCCAGCAGTGCAGGGGCAGCCTCCACCAGGCCCCCACTCATGTCCCCTATTACCCCCACCCCCCAGCAGTGCAGGGGCAGCCTCCACCAGGCCCCCACTCATGTCCCCTATTACCCCCACCCACCAGCAGTGCAGGGGCAGCCTCCACCAGGCCCCCACCCATGTCTACCACCACCCCCACCCCCCAGCCACCAGGGGCAGCCTCCAACAGGCCCCCACTCATGTCCCCTATTACCCCCACCCACCAGCAGTGCAGGGGCAGCCTCCACAGGCCCCCACTCATGTCTACCACCACCCCACCCCCCAGCCACCAGGGGCAGCCTCCACCAGGCCCCCACTCATGTCTCCCACCACCCCCACCCCCCAGCAGTGCAGGGGCAGCCTCCACCAGGCTCCCACTCATGTCTCCCACCACCCCCACCCACCAGCCACCAGGGGCAGCCTCCACCAGGCCCCCACTCATGTCTACCACCACCCCCACCCCCCAGCCACCAGGGGCAGCCTCCACCAGGCCCCCACTCATGTCTCCCACCACCCCCACCCCCCAGCCACCAGGGGCAGCCTCCACCAGGCCCCCACTCATGTCTCCCACCACCCCCACCCCCCAGCCACCAGGGGCATCCTCCAACAGGCCCCCACCCATGTCCCCTATTACCCCCACCCGCCAGCAGTGCAGGGGCAGCCTCCAACAGGCCCCTACTCATGTCCCCTATTACCCCCACCCCCCAGCATCATGGGGCACCTGCCAGCAGGCCCCCACTCATGTCCAACTCATGTTCCCCTGCACCCCCACCCCCCAGCACCGTGGGGCACCTGCCAGCAGGCCCCCACTCATGTCCAACTCATGTTCCCCTGCACCCCCACCCCCCAGCACCGTGGGGCACGTGCCAGCAGGCCCCCACTCATGTCCAACTCATGTACCCCAGCCCACATGTCATCACAATCTAGATCCCCGGTCCCCATGGTCAGCCTCCAAATGCAAAACACCCACCCGAGTATTGCATCCACCCACTCAGAAATGGAAATAACATGATAGAACTGCAATTGCAAGTTTGGAAACTAACACATGTCCCTCACATACACCCAATGGGTGTCAGTGAATCTCCAAACCCGTATCGTGATATGCATGAAACCAATGAGATGATACTACACATTGAAGTTTGATCTAAAAATATGTATTAAAGAAAACAAGAATTGAATCAAAAATAAACTAACAGAAATGTGAATTTAAAAAAAGTAAAAAGAAGCATGTCCATGAAAAAAAGCTAAACCAAAAATCAGAATCCAAAGGAATGGTGTCCAAAGTCACAGTCCTGAAAATAAAATCCAATGTGAAATTATAATAGAAAGCCATTGCTCCATGGGTAAATGGTAAAAACAAACGAAAATCCAACAGATAACTATGTACAGGTGAACAAGCCAGGGTCCATGATCCCAACAAAAGAAATTAAACCTATCTAACAACACTACCTAATAAAAAATAACTATATACAAAAATGTGGCCCATTGTCCAAAAGGTCCAAAGAAAAAGCAAAAACAAAGGAAACCTAACACTAACTACATAACTATTTACATGGGCAGAGGGCTAGTCCAACAGCTCACTGGATGTTGTCATGGGCCAGGGCATCATCGAACTCCTGTTCAATGGCTTGGAAGCGGGAATGTTCCCTGGCCCCGAGGTCTCGCAGGGATAAAGCAGTGTTCAACTCCAACACCCTGCGAAGACCCTCGAGGCGCTCAGCCCGCCTCAGCGCCCTCCCCATGGAGTTCACCGCCCTGACCATTGTGAGCCGTTCCACCTCTGCCCGCTGCAGCTCCGCACCTATCCGCTGGCCCAACCGCTCCCACACGGAAGCCACTCCCATTCCAGGGTTCTCCTGCCCTCCGGCTGATGCCTGCACCCCTGATTTTGATGGCCCCGAGCCATGATGCCTCCCACGTCGAGCCTGCCGCTGCCTCCGACGCAACTGCCTGTGCCAGCACGACGGCATCCAGGCTGATGGTATCCACCGACACCGTCGTGCACGTGCCCTGCCCGATGATGCCGTCACATCCTCCATCTGCTGAGGTCCAGTTGCTGGTGTGTCCACCCCTGCTGGACCTCCGACTCCCGACTGTGGCAGGGATGGGATCCCCACAGAGCCAGCTGCATTGGTCGGGGCAGGTCCACAGGGGGCCCCGGTGGCATCTGGGCCGGAAGACGGCATGGAGAATGACTGGTGCATAGTCTCCACAGAGGAGGAGAGGGTCGCCAGATTGGCCGACACATGTAGGAAACCCCCGACCATGGCCGTTCCCAACTGGGCCACGTCGGCACGGTGCTCTCCGTGATGACGTGCATGCTCCTCCCGGGAAGCACGCACCTCATCACGAATTGCACCTGTGCGCAACGCGACACCAATCAGGACCTTCTCCATACGGCCAGGGGTCCCTTCGTACGCAGGTGGAGGGGAGTCAGAGGACATGGACATCCCCCCTACCTGCGGACGGGCCTGGGATGGGGCATCCCTGCTGGTGCATGGTGGTGCAGTCACAGTGTCAGGGACAGTGACATGCACAGGCCCCTCCATGGCGACCTGTGCTACCTCCTGCCCCTGCCCCTGGACTGCAACACTTGCACTAGCAGGGATGCCCCCACCAGGCCCCATGTGCGCCTCAGTAGCGGCCTCCTCCTCCTCTGTGGAAACTACCAACCTGGATGGCTCCACCCCGTCTTCCACCATTGCAAGCCCCTGTGGGGGCTCACCCACCCCTTCCGCTGCAGCCGTGGGGGCATCCCCGCCGCTTTGCTCCACAGAGCCGTCTCCGCCCTCTTCTTCACGTGGCGCTGTGTAGAGGGAGACATAGAACACAAGCATCAGGGTACTGTACAATGGTCCCCTAGACAGGAAGCAATAGCAGATGAGTGGCACTGTCAAAGATCACTTCCATCATGTCCCTCCACAACACATGGCTCAGTGCAGGTAAAACACATGCAGTAACAGGCATGGCGCATGCTATGGACATTAGCATACATGTCCAAGTTATTCTTCAAACATACACTGTTTTTTTGGAACTCACATGCATCATGTGCCATGCCTATCACATGCACACACTTCACCCTAGTTTCATCCATCTGGCCTCGTACACCACAGACACAGTGGATACAAGGATGACTAGGCTGCATCAGTGAACCGGAACATTGCCACAGACATGTGTCATGCATCCCAGGCATTCACAAGTCACAGATACGCTGGTCAGACACACAGACATGGACAGCATATATGTACATGGCATCAGCACCCATCCCTCACCCGTGTCCAGGAACAGAGACTGGCATGCTTTCATGTGGCCATTCCGCATAGGGAAACCCAAGTTGCAATTGAACACATGCACCAACCGTGTGGTTCACACATTACTGGTCTCACATGCATGACGTCCCTGCACACACACATGCATACATGGGCTATGTCACACATACAGGCAGGTATCAGACAACCAGCACACTGCGACATGCCCTGTCTCACACAGCAATGCTTGGCCACTTACCGCTCAACTCCAGACAGGTCTGCCTCTCAAGGATCTGGCCGTGGAGCGCTGGGCCTACGCGTTCCAGGACCCTCATCTGGATGGTATTCATGCGGCCCCGGCCCCCCTCCACGAGGCGCCGGGCCTTCAAGAGGGTCCTGGACCTGCAGTCATCCCAGCGCTTCTTGACATGTTGGTGGTCGCGGACTGCCACCCCCTCCGCATTGATCGCAGTCACGATGTCCGTCCAGATCCGAGTCCGTCCTTCCTTGTTGGCGCGCTTACTTCTGAAGAGGGCATCATACTGCCCCAGGACTTGCCCCACCAGGACACCAACTTCGGTGGCACTGAAGCTGGTGCCCCTCTGCCTCTCTGGCTGGGGGTTGCCAGTGGTGCCAGATGTAGCAGTGCCCGACATGGCAACCCCAGAGGCAGGAGTGGGTGGGCAACTGGGTCCTGGGGCTGGGCTGTGGAGCGATGGTAACCCAGTCGGGAGTACTCTGTTCCAGCAGGGGTGGACATAGCAAATGGACCCCTGCAGATGGCTGATGTGCAGGCACCAAATGGCAGGGCACGGTGGCAGCAGGCAGGCAGGTAGGCAGGCAGCAGCAGATGGCTCGAGCGTGGTCTTCCGTGTGCTCATGCGTGGCCAGCTTGATAGGGAGTGATTTGGCACGTGAAAATCCTGCACGTCTGCGTGTAAATCGAGGAAAGGCCCTTAGCGCGTATGCACGTCAGCACGCATATGCGATTTCATTGGACCAAAGGCCCTTAGCGCGTGAGCGCGTCTGTGACGTGAGGCGCGCGGGTGTTTCCCTCATTACACGTGATGACAGAGCACACATGGATTTCCACCAATCGCGTGTGGAACTTCCTGCGCACCCCAGAAATACACGTACCCAGGCCAATCGCGTGTACGTTCACTTCCCTCCGATTACACGCGAAGAAACTCCGACGTGCAGTTTCATTTCATTGGCCCAAAGGCCACCATGCGCAGCTGTGACGTCACGCGCATGGCCGTAGAGAATGGCGCGTGTAAAAATGAAGAGATACACGTCCAAGTGTCAAAGCGCGTAATTGGTGGAAATGGCCTCATTGCGTATGCGCGTCTGTGATGTGTGTATAAAAGGTACGTGTAGGACGCCATTTCCTTGTACGTGCTTTTTCGTGGAGAGCGAGTGGGTGAAATCTGTACTTCTTCTCGGTTCACACGCGATTTACTTCACAGCGTTTCCAGTTCGTACTCCCTGTTACCTCTGACAGTTTTTTCTCTTTTCCTCTTTTCCCTGGGCCTGTTTCCTCAAACAGCTCCCCTACTACTGTTGTCCTGTCTCCTCAGACAGCGTACAATTCTTCTTTTGGCGGGGGTTTTGCCAACGCGCACACGCGCTTATTTTTCACGCTTTTGTTCCTGGCAGACGGTGAGTCGCGCACGTATCTAACATCTGTGCTTGCCCCGTGTGTCGCGTACCCCTTCAGAGGTCATTCTAGGCTGCGTGTGACATGCATACGTTCATTCTTGTGTTCCTGGGTGCCACAGCGTAGTGCAGGTTTTTTTTTCCACGCACGTGGTCTAGGAGGGGTTGCGTGCACCTTACTTCCCTTTTTTGGGCTGCCTGTGCGTTGCGTGACCCGTCATCTTTCCCCAGGGGTGACATACAGCCTTGCTAGAGCACTAGGGTACGATTACCATCTGGTACCCAACCCCTTTGACCCCCAATTGCCCAGGACAATAGTTCACATCAACTCCCATACGCACAATAACATCAGTGCCATGGCTGGGAGGCGAACAAGCCGTAAGGGTGGCAAAGGTGGCCGAGCCCCAAGTGGTGGCCGTGGTGGATCCGGTAGGGGACATGTGTGGAGGAGCAGTCATGGACACCCATGCCCCCCCCTCCCCCTGGTTGAGGTTACCGTGGCTGACACCATCCATGCTCAGCCCTTGTTGGACCAGCCCACTGTGGAACCAGACCTGGTACAGGGTGACTCCATGGCTGACTTCCAGGTCAGCAGGTCTAGGCCACGTGCGCCGGTGAACATTGGTGTCATCAGGCCACGTGGATCAGGGGCAGCTAGGTCATCTGCTGCCCCGCGTAGGCAGGCTGGGGAGTCTGCAGGGGCAGCTGTGGCTCCATCCACCCCACCTCTCACAAACCCAGCCAGGACAGTGTCGGTCCAAGTCCATCATGCTGACATTCCCCCTGACACCATCACACTTGAGATAATGCCTGCACCAACTCCCATGCTGAGTGTGCAATCCCACGCTCCTGCCCCTAGTGTCCAGAGCGGCGCAGGACACTCCGGATCCCCACCACCTTCCAAGCAGAAGAGGAAGAGTGCTCGTCCAGTAGAGGCTGATGCACCAGACACGGCTACACAGTCCGGCCCGTCAAGGAAGCCCAGCTTCAATGAGGCCGAACTGAATGCACTTGTTGAGTATGTGTCCGCACATGACCGCGAAATGGTGATTGTTGCAGGATCCAAGACCACACCTGCACAACGTCAGGCACACTGGCAGACCATTGCGGACATCATAAGTGCCCTTGGAATCGTGAGGCGCACAGCTAATGATTGCTACAAGCGCTGGAATGACCTGAAGCGCAGGGCAAAGAATAAGCTGGCCCCAAGTCATGCCGCAACTCTAGTGACTGGAGGTGGGTCTCCAGCAGACGACATAGAACTCACTCCACATGAGCAGGTTGCTGGGACCTACGTCACGGAGGAACAGATCCAAGGCGTGGGAGTAGTGGCAGATTACGAGGCATTGTCCGGTGAGTGCACATACATGTGTGTCATCCATGTGCATGGTGTGCGTGGGAGGGCTTCTGTTTGGGTGCCAGGGAAGTGTGTGTGTGCCTGAGTGGTTCGGCTCACCCATGTGCCTCTTCCAAAACATTCTTTGCACCAGCATTTGGGTATAGCAGTGTCCCTTCGGCCAACATTAGACATCCAGCCCAACACCACGCCAGTTGCCCTTGGAGTGTCATCTTGCCACTACACTGTTGCTTATTTACCTCTGCTTATTCAGGCAGATTGTTTGCATACCACCACTTTTACTCGGGATTTCTCAGTCCTATTGTCACATGTCTGACATGGCTATGGTACAGTGGACTGGCTCTGTTTCGTGGACATGATTAGTTTGGACATGTCCCTGTGATATAGGACCATTTTTGACTGGCAGCTGCATGTTAAACATTAGAACCATTACAATGAAAATGATCAATCATATGAACAAACTGAACTGAATGAACAATTGGTGACCTCCTCTCCCACTTCACTTCATGGCTAGGGTACATGCCATCTGTGTGATGGCATGTGTATTTGACCTGCCAATCACTGGCCAATGTGTGATGCCACTGCTAGGCAGCATGCAGCAAATGTGTTCATCTTCCATCTTGGTGTCATCAATGTGTGGCATCTGCCTCCCCATCACACGCAGTGACGGTGCATGCATGGGAGTGTTTTAGTCATGTGGGACATTTGTCAATCAAGTACTGTTTCTGTAGCCTCTCAGCCCTCATTGTGTGCCATGATGCTAATGCTTGTTTCCATTTGTTTTCTTTTATGTCTTTGCAGGGGAAGACGCACCTGATACTGCTGGGGTTGTGGAGATGGTGCAGACCCAGGGGGGGTCTGAGGGCCGACCGACCACCAGTGAGGGACGTGGTGTGGTGGTGGGTGAGAACCCACAACTGCTGCAGGTCGTGCTCTCAAGGGGTGTCTCTGGCTGCACCTCCCCCGAGCTGTACTCAGGTGTTGATTCGGATGATGAGACCTACGTGCCATTGCAGGTGAGTGTTCCTGGGAGGGATTCTGTTCTGTCCGACCCACCTGCACCAGGGTTAGAACCCTCAATGGGGATGTCAGTGTTGGCAGGTACGCCTTTGGTGGTTACGGATGCAGGGTCACACTCCGCGACATCTGATCCTGTTCCTGGGCCAGCAGATCAGAGGGGGAATGCAGTCCTGCAGCCTCAGGCAGTGCCGGCACAGCAAGGTGCAGTTCGCCTGGCCCCAGACAGGTGTGGTGCCCGCCGACGTGGTGGCCGTACGCCACCTGGCAATACCGCATGGGAGCAATCCATTTACGGTATGGCAACCCAACAGGCAGCATCATCAGAGATGATGACTCAGGCCATGGATAGGGTGGCCACTTCCATTGTCCCCCCCGAGAGGCTGATGGAGCGACTACAGCAGGCAACCGACTCCATCTGCCAGTCACAAAGGGAGGACATGTTGGCGTCCAACAGGGACAGGCGGGCGGCACTGGTGACTCTGCAGGAAGCCATCTCCATAGAGTCCCAGGGCCACAGGGAAGCCCTGAGGCTAGAACTCCTTCACCTCAGGACGACTCTTGTTGAGCTTGAGGCTTCAACAGACCGAAGGACAGAACAGCAGCTGGAGCGTCTCACCCGTACGCTCTCAGCTGAGATGCAGGCAACTAGGGCGGAGGTCCGGGCAACCCGTGAGTTGTTGCATGGGGACCTCCGCATGCTCATCCTCCAGAACGAGACCTACCACACCCGCATGCTTGCAGCCATGGAGGAACCGACTAGGGCCTTGCGTGGGCTGCCTCCCATAGTGCCACCACCTCCGGATGCAGCTGCACAGGGTGACAATAGCGACAGCAGTGATACTCCCACCATAGGGTAGCCGTGTGGGCCATGAGCCCATGGAGGTGTTTTTTTTTTCGCAAGATCCACACAGGTGGGTTTTGATGTGCACCCTGTCCTCGGACCTCCTGGGTGGCCTCCCCAACCCCCCTGGGCCCATTAATGGCCATTTTTATTTCTTTTTGGGACAGTGTGTTGCCTTGTGTGGCTCCCGTGGGCATACGCTGCATTGTGGCTGGGCACATGCAGGCTTGTCATGGATTTGGTTCAGATGCTTGGGTTTTTGTCACACACACCCCTCCTGCTTCCTGTTTCCATGGGCTTGCAAAGGGTGTGCCCAAGTGACATTGACGTACATGGTGACATTGGACTCCCATGAGCTGTGTGGGCGTCTGTAGTCAATACTGTGTATACATTCATAGTGCATATTGTTGTTGTATTGTACACTGCGTGGTGTATTCATATGTGCCTCTGCATCCATCTCATCCTCCATATTTGCAGGTCCATTCCTCATGTCTTCACAATGCGGTCCACCTTGGAACTGGAGTCCATGTTGTAAGCAGTGCACCTACACTCTTGCGTGGCGCCAACACTGTATGCTTGCAAGTGTTCGGAGGGCTGTCATCATCAGGTGGTGAGGCTAGCTAATTATTAAGTCTGTAATGTCATGTTTAAGGTGGGTTGGAGGTTGTGTAGGTGATTGGTATTATTGGTAAGTATTTGGTAATGTGGGCTGTAGGTACTACATTACTGTGAGCATTTCATGTGTGGACAGGTTTCCATTAGGGACACTGTAGCTGCTGACACTTGGGGCATGTTGTGGGGATTCATTTCTTTCCTCTCACATTGCATGAGATGCCATGGTGTGTTGTGTGGCCGTGCCGTGGAGGGGTTGGGTGACATGGCACTGTTTTCATGTAGTATTTTGCAAGTGGGTATTCATTTATGCAGCATGGAAGTGTATTTTCATGACACTGCATTGGTGGTGTTTGTGTAGGTAGGGATGCACACATTGTGACACTTCCACATGAACAATCTCAGGCTGCTATGGTTCTGACAGTTGACAGTCCCTTTGTTCGTCTTAATTGTCAGGCCGAGTCATCATTGCTAATCAGATGGTATGTGCCAGGCCTGTGTGCACTCCACTGGGGTGTGATTTCTATGTGAAGTAATTAGCCACCAGCTGCGTACGGGCTGCCTCACCCCGTTCCCTCTCCCCTCCCATGCTCAGCGGGCGTGCATGTGGTTGGGGATGTGGGGGCACCACCATGTCCACGGCCAGGCCCCGGCGTGTTGCAACATTGTGCAGGACACATGCTGCCACTATGACCCTGCACACTACTGGGGGCGCATATAACAGCTGCCTGCCAGAACGGTCAAGGGAGCAAAAGCGTGACTTGAGCACTCCGAATGTGCGCTCCACTATGCCCCTGGTTGTAATGTGGGCTGTGTTATATCTTACCTCTGGAGGCGTGATGGGGTTCCGAATTGGCGTTATCATGTGGGTGCTCAGAGGGTAGGCACTGTCCCCTGGTGAGGAGGTGATGGGTATCATTAGTGGGGTAGTGACATTACTCTGCATCTGACATGCATGCATGTGCAGTGGCATTCATACTCACCAAGCAGCCATGTATCACCATGCCGCCCAGCTTCGAGGTCCCGGCTTAGGGTAGACATTCGGTAAATGAAGCTGTCGTGGGTGGACCCTGGATAGTTTGCATATACTGAGGTGATTATTCCCTTAGCATTACATACTACCTGCACGTTGATGGAATGCCAGTGCTTGCGGTTCCTATAGATGTGCTCAGATGCCCTGGGGGGACGTAGTGCCACATGGGTGCAGTCAATGGCACCTAGCACTTTTGGAAATTGTGCCACACCGTAGAAATCGAGGGTGGCAGCCTGCCTTTCTGCAGGTGTCCTGGGCAGGTATATGTGCCTACGGACTGATGGGCGTGCAGTGATGATGTTCAAGACCTGGTGTAGGCAGCGTGACTGCGTGGCCTGTGACACCCCACCCACTATGGCACTTGTCCGCTGAAATGATCCTGTGGCCAAGAAGTGCAGTACATTGAGGACCTTCTCCAGGGGGCTGAGTGCTTGGGAGCACAGGGTGAGTGATGTGAGGTCATCCTCCCACTCACTCACCAGGTCCAGTATCATGTGTGGGGGAAACCTGTACCTCCCATACACCTGGTCATCAGGCATCCCAAAAAGGCTGGTTCTGGGAGTGAAAATTCGGGCCCTCACTATCCTCCTCTTCCTGCTTTGGTAACCCACGGCCACTGCTGCTAGGAATGGTATATTCATCCTGGCGTATGAGCTTGTTTGTGGTTTTCGCGCACTTTAATGCTTCGCGGGTCGACGTACGCCTGCTTCATGCTGGTGTACGTGTGTCAGGATTGGACACTTTTTCGGCACGTCGTAGGCGAACGTGTGAATCTTCCCGCCCACACCAGGAATACACGTAGCACGCTCTCACAGGCACAGTCGCGGGTAAATATTCCCGCCCACCCCTGGAATACATCAGACCCACTCTCACAGGCCCAATCGTGTGTGAAACTTCCCGCGCACCCCTGGAATCCACGTACCCAGCAAAATCGCGTGTTGAACTTCCCACGCAACCCTGAAATCCACGTACCCGGCCAAATCACGTGTGAACTTCGCGCGCACCCCTGAAATCCACGTACCCAGCCAAATCGTGTGTTTAACTTCCCGCGGACCCCTGAAATATACGTACCCGGCCAAATCGCGTGTGGAACTTCCCGCGCACCCCTGAAATCCACGTACACAGCCAAATCGCGTGTTGGACTTCACGCGCACCCCTGAAATCCACGTACCCGGCCAAATCGCGTGTGGAACTTCCCGCGCACCCCTGTAATCCACGTACCCAGCCAAATCGCGTGTGGAACTTCCCGCGCACCCCTGGAATCCACGTACCCAGCCAAATCGCGTGTTGGACTTCACGCGCACCCCTGAAATCCACGTACCCGGCCAAATCGCGTGTGGAACTTCCCGCGCACCCCTGTAATCCACGTACCCAGCCAAATCGCGTGTGGAACTTCCCGCGCACCCCTGGAATCCACGTACCCAGCCAAATCGCGTGTTGGACTTCCCGTGCACCCCTGAAATACACGTACCCGGCCAAATCGCTGTGGAAGTTCACGCGCACCCCGAAGTACACAAACAATCACGTGTGGAACTTCACGCGCACCACGAAGTACACGTACCCAGGCCAATTGCACGGCTGGGGGGTGGGGGTGGTGGGAGACATGGGTGGGGGCCTGGTGGAGGCTGCCTCTGGTGGCTGGGGGGTGGGGGTGCAGGGGGACATGGGTGGGGGCCTGGTGGAGGCTGCCCCTGCACTGCTTGGGGGTGGGGGTGGTGGTAAACATGGGTGGGGGCCTGGTGGAGGCTGCCCCTGCACTGCTGGGGGGTGGGGGTGGTGGGAGACATGAGTGGGGGCCTGTTGGAGGTTGCCCCTGCACTGCTGGGGGGTGGGGGTGGTGGGAGACATGAGTGGGGGCCTGGTGGAGGCTGCCCCTGGTGGCTGGGGGGTGGGGTGGTGGGAGACATGGGTGGGGGCCTGGTGGAGGCTGCCCCTGCACTGCTGGGAGGTGGGGGTGGTGGTAGACATGGGTGGGGGCCTGGTGGA
Source organism: Ambystoma mexicanum (assembly GCF_040938575.1). Taxonomy (NCBI): domain Eukaryota; kingdom Metazoa; phylum Chordata; class Amphibia; order Caudata; family Ambystomatidae; genus Ambystoma; species Ambystoma mexicanum. The sequence continues at coordinate 1,075,373,692 of NC_090935.1, read as the reverse complement.
GGCTGCCCCTGCACTGCTGGGGGGTGGGGGTGGTGGTAGACATGAGTGGGGGCCTGGTGGAGGCTGCCCCTGCACTGCGGGGGGTGGGGGTAATAGGGGACATGAGTGGGGGCCTGGTGGAGGCTGCCCCTGGTGGCTGGGGGGTGGGGGTGCAGGGGGACATGAGTGGGGGCCTGGTGGACGCTGCCCCTGCACTGCTGGGGGGTGGGGGTGGTGGGAGACATGAGTGGGGGCCTGGTGGAGGCTGCCCCTGATGGCTGGGGGGTGGGGGTGCAGGGGGACATGAGTGGGGGCCTGGTGGAGGCTGCCCCTGCACTGCGGGGGGGTGGGGGTAATAGGGGACATGAGTGGGGGCCTGGTGGGGGATGCCCCTGGTGGCTGGGGGGTGGTGGTGGTGGGAGACACGGGTGGGGGCCTGGTGGAGGCTGCCCCTGCACTGCGGGGGTGGGGGTAATAGGGGACATGAGTGGGGGCCTGGTGGAGGCTGGCCCTGGTGGCTGGGCGGTGGGGGTGGTGGTAGACATGGGTGGGGGCCTGGTGGAGGCTGCCCCTGCACTGCTGGGGGGTGGGGGTGGTGGTAGACATGGGTGGGGGCCTGGTGGAGTCTGCCCCTGCACTGCTGGGGGGTGGGGGTGGTGGTAGACATGGGTGGGGGCCTGGTGTAGGCTGCCCCTGGTGGCTGGGCGGTGGGGGTGCAGGGGGACATGAGTGGGGGCCTGGTGGACGCTGCCCCTGGTGGCTGGGGGGTGGGGGTGCAGGGGGACATGAGTGGGGGCCTGGTGGAGGCTGCCCCTGCACTGCTGGGGGGTGGGGGTGGTGGGAGACATGAGTGGGTGCCTGGTGGAGGGTGCCCCTGCACTGCGGGGGGTGGGGGTAATAGGGGACATGAGTGGGGGCCTGGTGGAGGCTGCCCCTGGTGGCTGGGGGGTGGGGGTGGTGAGAGACATGTGTTGGTGATCAGTGGTGCAAGGTGACATGTGGGTTGGCTGGTGGGCATGGCCATGGTGGATGGGTTGCCTGTGGGACATGAGCAGGGGTGCAGGGTAGTACCCTGTGGTGTGGGCTGCCTGCAGGGGCCGTGGAGGGTGTAGAGGGAACACCTGGGGGGACCCACATGGCCATTTCACGTGTAGCATTCCCCTGCAACACCGAAATACACGTACCCAGCCAAATCGTGTGTGAAACTTCCCACGTACCCCTGGAATCCACGTACCCAGCAAAATCGCGTGTTGAACTTCCCGCGCACCCCTGAAATCCACGTACCCGGCCAAATCGCGTGTGAACTTCGCGCGCACCCCTGAAATCCACGTACCCAGCCAAATCGCGTGTTTAACTTCCCGCGCACCCCTGAAATACACGTACCCGGCCAAATCGCGTGTGGAACTTCCCGCGCACCCCTGAAATCCACGTACACAGCCCAATCGCGTGTTGGACTTCACGCGCACCCCTGAAATCCACGTACCAGGCCAAATCGCGTGTGGAACTTCCGCGCACCCCTGGAATCCACGTACCCAGCCAATTCGCGTGTGAAACTTACCGCGCACCCCGAAATACACGCACACGTTATTTTTCAGTCAGCGGGTGTCCGTGTTTGTGGGTACCCCTTTGCACGTCATTTGTCCTGGAGGGCCACAGTATTGGACATTCATCATAGCTGTATATAGGTGCTATTTGTTGGCGCACCTTTTGGCGCACATTTTTTACAGGCGCAGGGACGCTACCGCCTGCTTTCTTGTGGCGGTCGTGTTTCTGCCTGTGCGCTGGTTTGACCGTGCGCTGTTTTGCCCTATTCGATTCCATGAACACGTGTTGTGGCCTGTGCGATTTTCGCTGTGACCTGGCGCACGCCGTTAGAAGGCCGCGCACTTTTTTAGCGCATATCAGATGTTTTTTCACGCACGCCCTTCCATGAATCGATGTGCGCTGCTTTTCGTGCGATTTTCACAATTGCACTGCGATTTTCGCAATTCCACTGCGATTCGTACGTTTTTGCCCACTTGCGCCGCGCTATTTATTCCATGAACCGGCCTCTTAGTTGCAAAAATGTCCTCTCCATGGAATGTTGCTCACGTGCACTACACATTGAAAATAAAAAGGTGTGAAAAAAGGCACATTGGTACACCTTTTGTCACTTTGTATTACAGAAGTGCAAATGCTGCCTGTCGTCTCCTTAATCCAATGCTTTAAAGTCAACATGAAAATATCATGCTTTTTTTATGCATTTAGGTTTGTAAAGTGTGGCAGATGGGGCAGCAGAAACGTAGAAAAAAAACAATCTGAGCCTCGATTCTGCAATTTTAAAATAAACAAATTAATGAGATCATAAAAAGTATAGAATTATAAAACAATACTTTCCATGCATGTTTACTCTGAACCGCTTTCAAGAAAGTGAGCCCTTGGGCGTTGGTTCCTTCTGCTGCATAGACCACTGGAGGAGAAGCTGGTAAAAACAGAGTAATGACTGCTAAATCTGGGTTGTCTCTGGTACTGGTACCCACACTTTATCCATTGACACATTTTTCACTGCAGATTGTTTTGACTTGCATTAGCACTGGAGGAACTGAGAAGATCACAAATGAAAGAAGGGACATGTTATCTGGCCCCACCTTTGTTCAAGGTCTGGCGTCTGCAAATGGAAATCATTTTAAAGCAGTTGCAGAATATATTTTAATGAAAATGTGAAATTATCGGATGGGGGAAGTGCTAAAATATTCTTCACTTTGCACCACCATTGTGTCATCATGCTGTGCACTCTCAGCAAAAGCATTGTTGTTAGCAGATAGTGTTTGCAAAGGAATGCTCATTGTTGCAGAACACACATTATTGTTGTCTGTGTTATGCAAGTCACTCCCAAAAAAAAGCATGAGGTTGGAATGGAACTCAGAGGATATTTCAGGCAAGGATTGCAGAACAATGTGCAGGGCAGGAGCTGTAAGAAGAAACTATAATATTGATAACGTTGCGGGTCACACTGCAAGGGACATTGCAAGTTAGGTAAGAGCACAAAGAGAAAGAGCTGTAAGAAATAGCTGATAAACAAAATATCTGTTGACTAAGAACCCAAGAACCTAAGAACAACAATTATTTGGCCATCAATGGTAATGTTGATGTTGACTTGCTTCCTACTTTGTATCCAAAGGCCTTTTTTTATAAAATTGTTTTCAATGGGACTGTTCATGTTAAGAGAACATTGAGAGTGGGTGGCCACTGCTGTGTACGCAATTATTATTGAAACAGTAAACTGATAATTCTCTTATTCAATAGGGTGCATGTCTTCAAACCATTCCCCGCAAGTGACACACAATTATCAAAGACTAGGCAGGATTGCACACCCTGCCAGAATCTGTTCAAATCATCAATATATAATTAATTTTCAAAATCCATCGTTCATTTTGTACAAATAACACTTAGTAGTCTGTTTTCAGTTGGTGTAAAAAATGGCCAATTTGATGAACACTGCTAGCAGATGCCAAGGAAGAATGCATTTCAGACCAATATGGTCCTTCATCAGAGCAATATATGTTGCAACGATGCAAGAAGGAAACAATCACCCAGAAACATAAAACCATTGATAATAGAACCACAGTTTCATAAAGCGTATGAAACCATACAAATACATAAATCCAAGAGAGCTTGAAAACATAAAGTAGTGTAAAATCATGATGAGCGGGTAAAAACACATGGAGAGAAGTCCAATTGCAGAGAAAGTTTAAACTACTGGCTCCTGGTATTGACCCTGTTCTGCCCAGGAAAGCTATACTATCATCAGATACAATTGAAAGGGTCAGTTGAACAAGTACGCCCCCTTATCGCTCATTTTGGGAACACAGGTTACATAAATAACATCTAGTCTCACACCTTAGTTGTTGTGATAATTTTCATTTGAATTTAGAGCATATATACATATTTACTAGTGAGTACAACATAGAAAACCAATTGATACACATAGAGCAATGTAGTTTGCCAAAACATACATAATCAGCAAGTTCAATTCCTTGCGGTAAAGTTCGTAGCGTCAACATAATACATATTCTACTGTCGAGGTCAAAACCTGACAGGGGTCATATTGCATGGCAGAATGCAATGGGTACGTGAAATAAACAACAGTTACAGACAGTGAGACATTTGTAAAACTGTAACTAAAAAGTGAGTGCCACACACAGAGATTTTTATTTTGTTTAAGATCTGAACTGGGGTTCATAATTATAATAATAATGTATGTTTTTATATAGTGTGCCATGCCTGATTGTCCCCTCCTCTATAGTATTTAATAATAGGTACTATAATCACCCCATTTTTATTTTGTCTTGTTCATCCAAATACAGTATAAACCAACCCCTCAACCCCCCTCAGTCACCTGAGATAGAACACCCTTCTGGTTTGATATGTCCATTAGTGCACCATAGACGATACAATAGTCTTATTTTGTGGGGGGACCATTGAATCATTAAGACGCTCTGCAAGACAAGTATGACAACACAGTAACCCAGTCCTGAGTAAATGCACCCTGAGCTCCCCGAATCGTGTATGTCACCCATTCCAAAGAGACGAAAAAAAACATACTTTTATGAGGCAATCTTGGTTCATTGGAATTTGTCTTTGTTTCACATTTGAATTTTGGCCAACCATGCTGCTATTATGAGAGTCATAAAACCCCTTTTCTGGTTTTTCGAGAATGTTTTAAAGGCGGGTCCCAAAGGCTGCACAACCAAATTTCTTTGTTCATTTTTTCAGTCCCCTTAAACATCCCTCCCATCTGTAATTTCACTTCATCCCAAAAAGGTTGCAGAATTGGGCAATCCAACCAGATGTGTGCCCAATCTCCTATGGTCTGACAACCTCTCTAGCACTAATCTGAGACTGATGGGTACATTGTATGCAAACTCTATGGGGACTAGTGCCATTGAGGTATAACTTTATGCAACATTTCCCTCAGCTGCACCAAGCGTGTTAGTCGGTATCACTACATAATATCCCCAATAAAAAATATTGACGTAGATATGGCTGTTTGGTTCGCCATAGGCGATATTTTTACATCGCAATATTTTTGTGGCGGAATTAACACATGGAACCGTGTTAGTCTCAGGACTGTTTCCCACAAAGTAATCCAGTGTTATGCTGGTGTTGTATATCTCAATGTTTCTCCTCGTTTCCTCATATAGTTCCACTGGATTTGGGGATCTTGCTCATTGAGAAAACCATACAATGTAGAAGCTAATTTCTTCAAGACCGTGTGGGTCACAATGTACGTTATAAATGGCGTCAGCTGTCGCATGGCAGTGGCTTTCATATATGGGTTCTTTAGCCAATGCTTTAATTGATTATATTTGAACCTGTCCCTTTTCTGGACCCCAAAGTCCCACCATCACTCCTCAAATGTACACAAGGTCTGACCTAGAAACATATCCCGGATCTTCAGGTATCCTGCCCCATTGAAAGCTGGGTATGTTCCTTTTCCCATCACCCGTGGAAACTCTGGATTCCCAAACAATGGAACAAATGGTGAGGGTAGTAATGTGAGGACCCCCATTCTACTGCTGAATCCCAAACATCCACCCACACCCCCACTATTTCACGAACCCGGACATTAGGTTGTCTATGCTTCTTATTAAGCCACAGGAGGACCAAAAGAGGCAATCCTGCTACTGCCCTGTCCTGTCTGGCCCTAATGTTCTGATGATTGATGGTAAACCATTCTCTCAGCAATTCTAGTTGTGCTGATTCATAATATCTGAGGGAATGGGGTAGTGCCATACAACCCCTCTTCCTTCAGGCTGTCAGTGTTGACATTGCTACCCTAGGGGGTTTATTGCACCAAATATATGAAGAGAGAAGTTTTGTGAGGGGCTAAACAAGTCCTCGACACCTGGATTGGAAGCACCTGAAAATAGTTTCGTTTAGGAGTCCTGGTAATATTACAAACTTTATTGCCTTCATTCAACCGACCCAGGAAATTGCAAGAGTATTACATTTCTCTAAGTCTGCTTTAACCTTATTGAGTAGGGGAGAGTAATTTGGCCCATATAATTGCTCTATTGTGCTTGTGAGGGTTATTCCTAGATGTGAAATTTCTTTTTCTACGATCTTTAGCTGTGTTTGGGAGCTCACGTTACCAGGTTTTTCGGGATGGGTCGATCGATTCAAAATCTCTGATTTAAGCCTATTCATTTTTAATCGTGACACTGCTCCAAACCCCTCTAGTTATACCATCAATCCGTCACCGAATTCCCCAGGCCAGAAATTACAATCAGCATATCATCAGCAAATGCTATCGCCTTATGTTCATCCACTGTCATTTCAATCCCTCTTATCTAGTCACTGTCGTGGACCTTAGCTAATAAAGTTTCTAGATTTAGCGCATACAGTAAGGAAGACAGCAGGCATCTTTGCTTGGTCCCTCGTTCAAGTCTTATCTTATCCAAGATAGTCCCATTCACTGCCAGCCGAATTGTAGGAGACCTATAGTTGGCCCAGAGAATTTGTACATACTCCGCACCCAACACATGTTTTCCATTTTGTGAAATAAAAAGGACAATTCTATTCTATAAAATGCTTTCTCAGCACCAAAGGAGACCAGCAGGGATGGCTTCCGTGTTTTGCTAGTTTTCTCTATCAGATGGCAGATTCTGCACATATTGTCATGTGTCTGTCTCATCGGTATGAACACAGCCTGATCTTAATTGAATTAATTTTGGCAACACCATTGATCGTTTCCCCACCAATATCTTAGTATATAGTTTAGCGTCAAGATTATCAGTGCTATTGGTCTATAGGAGCCAACTAATAAGGGATCTTTACCCTGCTTAGGAAATACAACCATTTTCGCTTCATTCATGGATGAAAATAATAGAACCCTTTAACTTAAATGTGTTAAATAGTTGTGTTAGCCTTGGGGCTAAAATATTGTGATATCATTTATAAAAACACAGTGGGTACCCGTCCGGACCCAGAGCCTTGTTCACTTCTTCCTCCTGACTAAGGAGTCTCTTTATGCTTCAGAAACTTGTGTGAGCTGGACTTCCATCAGGAACTTTTCCCGTTGGTCACCAGAGAGAATATCCATAGTGTATAACTACTGATAATATTCCTAAAATATCGCCCCAATGGATCCATTTGTCATCTGCAACACCGCTGTTTTGTTGTAAAGTTCCAAAATCACCTGGGATTTCCCTTTATCTTTTAGTTGCCTGGCCAACAGCCTTTCTGCTTTAGTGGACTTTACATAGTACCAGTGCTTAGTATATAACAAAGCTTTTTTGGCCCACTTTGTGTGCATTCATTCCAACTGCTCTTGGACATGCTTCAAGACCCTGTGAAGTTTTTTATTCTGACCTTTGGCCAATTCCCATTGTATATCTCTAAATTTCCCCTCGATTTCCATCTCCCACTTCCACCCCTGTTTATCCGTTGCTGCTCTCATGGTTTTTCGTTTGCCCCTAAGCACTGCCTTAAAAGCATCCCATACCATTTCTGGGCCACATCTGGGGTCTCATTCTCAATAAAGTATTGTTCTATTTTCACTCTGATGGATTTAGCCATAATCTTGTCCTGCAATATTTCCGACAAGAATTTCCACTTCTATGTGTCCACCTGATCCTTCCTCATCAATAATGAGACTGATATCGGAGCATGATCCAACAAGGAAATGGATCCCAGCTCCATACCGATCACTCTCCATACCAATCGCATAGAAACCCAAATATAATCTATCCTAAATAGAGATGAGTGCTCCTGCGAGTAGCTTGTGTATCCCTGGTTTCATCCCTTCATTGTTCGCAACACATTGCGCAATGACATCATATTCATCTTTTTTTTAAGTGCTTTGGATGGAGCCTTAACCTGGTGTACCGCCCAAGAGCTCCTATCCAGCTGGGGGACCCATGCCTGATTAAACTACCCCACAAAGATTTTGTCCCCCTTAGAAAATTCTTCCAACATCGACATTTCCTCTCTCAAGAACCCATCCTGGCACGTGTTGGGAGCATATACTGTTGCTAATGTATATTTGTGTGCATATATATTGACATTCAAAAAGATAGACCTCCCATCTGGATTTAAGCATGTTTCTGACACATCTGCCCTCATCCTATCATGTATTGAAATGAGTACCCCTGATGTTTTGTCCCCTGTATTAGCCTGGTATAGTTGCGAGAATCCCCTAATCCTCATGTTGCCTTTATCTCGTTTCCTTATATGGGTTTTCTGAAAGATAACAATGGCAGGCTTTTCTTGCCTTAAGAGCTCTTCTACTTTCTTCCTCTTTACAGGGGCGTTTTACAGGGGTGTTCCGGCACATACATTAACAGACAAAAGCTTGAGGAATTTCATCGCACCTATTAGCCCAGAGTGTTTCCAGTATAAGTCAGTCCACCAGTATCTTTGTGCTTCCCTCAGGTGACCCCCCTCCCCTATTCCCCACTCAGCAACTCCCAACAAAAGCAACTTTCAAAAACCCCAACCCCTTTCCACTTCCCCCTCCCAGCCCTCACTTTTGCCTGAAGAGGTTACAGGTTCCTAGGACCGCTCTGGCATATAGCCCACTGCACCTGACCCTCTCCAATTCCCAGAGACATATCATGGGGAATACTAAACCCCACTCCCAATCCCAAGCCTTCTGCCCCCTCCACTGGGCTCCTCAGGCCACATATCAACTGTAACATACGTGATCTTTCTCCTGGATGACGGAAGCCCCCCCATCATGTTCACAGTATCCTTCCCTGTTGCTTCGAGCAGAGGGAGTCCAATTTCGTTTCGGGTCACTCCTGTGTGTTCCTGCTCCTGCTATTGTCTGCTTCAGCGGGAGGGGCTTTTCCGCTCTGCTCCTTATCCCCTTCACCTGCCCGAAGTCGTCCTGGACTGAGTGCTTCCTCCACTCTCTTGACCAGAGCCGGGAGGGGTGCTCTCCTTCTCTGCCTCCTTCCCACTCTCATGGCTGGCCACCCGGCAACAAGGGGGGACACTCCGTTACTTCACGGAGGCACCATCACCTCACCTTGCGTCCTCCTCCTGGGAGATCTGCTCTTCACTCCTGCTTACGCTGCCTCCCAGCAGGGTTGATGTGGGATTGCAGATCTCCCCTATTCAACACACCACATTACATGTTTTATTGTATGCTGATGGATGCAGCCTGGTGGGGACAGGGATGCTCAAACAAATGTGTCTCTGACGGCCACCATCTTGAAATCCCATAGTCACCCCATTTTAATGGTACTCGATTCTTAAGCTGTCAAACCGTGTATTTAATGACATGCCCCATGTCATGTCATATAACACCACGTGCTTTCTATCAGTGATGCACGAAATATTTTTGTGTCATTAGTCTGTTAATAATTGCATGCAAGTGTGCATTACAAATAACGCTGCCAATGCTATTACACGATTATTCGATTACAGTAGCAGCTCACAGATGAAATAAGAAATGGGACAAAAAACAAAGTACCAATATACACGTCGCTCTTTTCAATGCGCACACCTCTTAATTATTATCGTGGACAAAATATGCACTTGAGTTCATAAAGTTCTCTTGAAATAGCTAATTCTACATAAATATTTTAAATGCAGTGTTTTTAAGTATGGGAAAGCTACATGTTTTAAAATGTTATAAAATGTACAGAATAACCTTGAATATCATCAGTGGCTCAATGGTGTGTGGTTCCAGTGCTGGCAGCTATACAGAGCAGAGTAGATAGTAATATAGAAACGGTAATGTTGAACTGTAAGGGACGCCAAGTTGCTTCTATAATTATTGTCTTCTATTCGACATTTCAAAAGGTCACAAATCTAATTACTGCTCATTATGTATAAGCTGGTATTTCCGTTTTTATTGTCTGTTTATTCCCCAGAGGCCTACCCTGCTATTTTATCTGTCTACTAACAACTCTAATGTAAGTCTCGTAATTTTACTTTAGTCCTTCTAAGCCAGCTACTCCTGCCCTGCTTCACCACTCAATGTATGATATTGGCTGTGGGGCTGTGTGATGTTTTATTAGTAGGGCATAACAGCTTTGGCAGAAGCTAATTCAGGAGAAGGATGCGTTTTTAGGCATGATGATGTGTGGGGTTAGGCCTATGATTTGGATTTAAGGGGGATGGCCATGGGGGCTGTTTTAATGTGTTTAATGTGGCATACATGTCATTGTGTCTTCATTGGTTGTTGTAATTTTATGGATATTCATATCTCAATAAAGTTTTATTGATTGATATAAGTGAGGTGTCATCTGGCAAGGGCATTAAAGTGCACAGTAATTATTATCATAGACGACACTTTGTTGTTGCTAAATGCTATATTGTCGCTCTCCTTAATCATAACGTTTGCTTCATGTTCCACAACTTCAATGACGCGATAGCTAGGAATGCTGGACGCCGTGGGATGGCTGCTCACTTGGTCACGATCCACTTGCCCAAATCCAACGAATGCTTGGAAACTACGGTAATGAAGGAAGGACCAATGAAGGGAAGTAGTTATTTGAAACAATTACACAGTACTGCATCAGCAAGCTATAACAATACTTCTTTGGTGAGCAGTCGAGCTACATATGAGAAAATACTTCTTAGCATGGACAGACAGAGCAGCCAAGAGCAAGCCGGAACCCCTGTGCCCCAGGAACCCATCTGCTTCAGCATCCTCAGAGAATAACACGCCCTTGCGCAATGCCCTAATTCATGACATGAATAAGCATGTCACAGCACACATGATGGCTGCCATTTATCAGCCCAAAGACATTTGGGACAAGTAAAGAGAGAGTGTCAGAGTGTGCACAGCTGCTTTAAAAGAGCTGACTTCGTCTGCTGTTTAATTAGAGGATGTACGGTTTTTATCCACATTTGACACAATACTAGCCTGAAACGAGGCCTGTTGTCTCAGTGAGTGAATTTTAAATGATGTTCTTTGTCCCAAAATCAACAGACACAAAGGAACACTTACTGCATCTCTACGCTCTACAAGGTGATTTATGGGGCTGGGCCGGGTGGGGGGGGTCAATGCTTGGCTATGCTATGATGTGCTACATGTGTATGTCATTGGTCTCCACAATCCCTCTGAATGAGAAGCAGTCATGAGATACTGCTTTGAATATCACCTTATCCAAAACATTTCAGAATTGCCTAATTTTACATTAGATTCATGCTTATGTTTACTCTTTGACAATTAGAACAAAAATACACATATGGTAGGCATTATGGGCTTGAAGCTCACGTAAGATTGAAACAGTGCCACGTTTGAGTTTTCTCCTCAAGCAGATGGGTCATTCATGAGCATGTGTTGCTGCTCATCAGCCCTTAAGCATTGATCACACTTGTGGCAGAAAATGCCAACACTAGTGTGTGTGTTCCCTCTGCTTCAGGGAACCCTTGAAATAGTTTGTGTGTAATAAGGGGAGGAGCCATGAATATGTGTGCACCTTCTTTATTCCCCTTTTGGTGCACACCAGGAACGCTGCACTATCCCCTTCATCCGCGCATGCGAGATGTCCTCCAAACACCCCACTGCATGCACAATGCATTTACATCAGCCACAAGGCGGGGGGGGGGTGGGCTGTTTAAGAAACTTGCATCCCGGGACACAGCATAGTCTACCCTTTTGAACAATGTTGGACAGTCACAGGTTTAAAGCTCTAACTCCTCTTTTTGGATCCCAGCACATAAACAGTAATGTATTTCTGCCGAATTAAAATACCACACAGAATTCATATTTTTTGTGCGTGATATGGGATGAACTTTTCCTAATTAACAATAGTACCAGCCGAAAAAAGGGGAAATGGTTGCCAAGTTACCAAATAATACTAGACTTCCATGGGCTCACCTTGATCCAGCCCAAATGATGAAGTCTTAGGCATATCTCTTCCTGTCTGCTACCAATGACGATCCCATTATTGGTCAGTGCCTGTGCTATGTAGTGGTGCAGAATTGGGCACCCAGGAAATAATGCACCTTATACATGTTTCAAAAAGCCTAAAATTGCAGTAAAGTAAGTGCTGCCTGGGACTCCTTGAGAGATAGATTTTGAAATGTGATTTGCTCCAGGACATTTCAGAGATGCACTAGCCAGCTCGTGGTTTAGTTTGGGAATCAGGTAGGAAATAGCTTGTACACATCTGAACTGTCAGGGCCTCACCTGATTTGCTCCAGTGCAAGACTCAGTTAATGAAACCCAGGTCTATGTTGTGGTGTGCAAAGCATAGCACCCTTGAGATACATTGTCTGTAGCCCGGCCTTCATGTTCATGGATGACGGCATTCTCAGTGTCTTGCCAAATAGTACATTATAGTCTTCTTACATGCAAAGCCAACTCTCGACAGGCGTGGGATGGTGAGGATGGTGTGGAATATATGTGGGAATGGACACATTATTGTTGATGTCCTTAGACACCACATGTTTGTGGGCTATGTTTGACGTCTGCGGACATCAACAAACTACAATAGCAACATGACACGCCACTTTTGGGTATTTCATTTATGTACATTGGCCAATAATGAAGGCAGTTTGTACTCTTAGATTTTCCATCGCCAGGCCTCGAGGGCCAGACTCCTGATGGGTTTTGAGGATTCCCCTCCTTAATATTCATAAGATAAATTTGCATACACTGATTCTAAATGTATGCACATTTTCTCTCATGAATATTAATGAGAGATAGCCTGAAAACCCATCAGGAATTCGGCCCTCGGGGCCTGGATTTGGACAAACAGTTAGTTAGGACCTGCATTCATCATATGGGGCAGCTCCCATATCCAGATTTATAATAGAACTAATCATTTGGTCGACCCTTTGGGCTGACCCAAGGCTAGTCTGAGGCCACATGGCAGCAGATAAGCCAAACGCTGAACTCAGCCTACTTTACAGCATCCTTATTGAGCCAATTAAAAGAACTACATTGTTGACTGCAGGTAGAGAATAATTGTATTTCTTTGGGCTCACCAATAGTTAATTATTTTCATTATTTTCTGACATGCCCCGCTGCCCATCCATCCAGCAAACTGGTTTTCTGTTAGACCACTATTTTGTTACAATGCATTAGTGAACAGCACAAGGCACAACCCAAAAGTAAGATGCTCATCGTTGTGTCATACTTGCTGAGATAGTTGCTGGCAATTTTATTTTATTGCAACATTACAATACCTGCTGATGCTGGACTCCCCACCCTTGCACTTTGTTTAATAGTTGCTTCAGGAGGTACAATGAACTAGAGGCCACAAATGTATCTTCGGTTACCCTGTTTGAATACGAGGGTACAGTTTATTAGTAATGGCACGTGTTTGTATTTTGCAACGTTTACTAATGGCACTTCATGAGTCCGTTTTCTTTCTCATTTCACCCGGGACAAACACAATGTGATGCAACAATGTGATTTTACTGTGCACTTTCCAAATGTTTTCGACTTCCACTTCCATCAGAACTACTTGGAAAGACAAATGGGAAAACAGATGTGAGTTATAATTCTAAACAACTTGTGGCACTCAAGTAGCATCTTCAAACCCTCCTTCCCCAGATTTGATTTGGAAACAGTAAATACAATGGGCCTCATTACAAGTGCGGCGGTAGTACTGTTGGTAAAATCGGCCGGACTACTGAATTTTTCTGGCGCTTGGCTCCACAAAACACTGGGGGCGATTACGACCCCAGTGTTCCGACCCCAGTGACCCTGGAAGTCAGGCGCCGGAAAAATGTTAATCCCCATTCCCATTTGAGTCCCATAGAACTCAGTGGGAATGGGGATGATGGAAGCAGCGGCACCATTAATAATGGTGCTGGTGCTTCCCAGAAAGTCTGCGGGTGGGTGCCAGTCTGGTAACAGCAGTGCAGGTAGGCTTACTGGCACCGTTGTTACCAGACCGGCATGCTCAAAATGAGGCCCAAGATGTGTTATAATTTAACATGTTTTAGTAATAGTGAATTATAACATTGATTTGATTGCTTACCCCACAGGTCTAGGATCGCCTTCCCACCTAAGTGTACCACCAGCTAGAGGCATAAAGAGTTTATTTGGTGTTTATTTGTAGTTATTGATTGATAGAGCTAATGCTGATTTTGCTCTATAATGTATTTCTATCTATCTATGTGTATATATATCTATTCACTGAAAAAAGTTTAGTTAAAGTTTAGTTAAGTTGACCACATTTATGGCAACAAAACACCTGAAATTCAGCACCTTTGGGAAGTCATGACCGGCTTAAGGAGTCTGTTATACCATAGATTATTTTCGCACCACTGGCCTTGGCCTTTGCCCATGACCAGTGGCCGTGACCTTTGGCAGGGACCACTGTATATTTTACAAGACTTCCGGGGCACTAGCCATGGCCTTTGGCTGTGTCCACTATACATGTGTATCAGACCAACTAGCCAGGTATTTTGGCCCTGGATAGAGGGCACAGTCTTTGGCTGTGCCCACTGTATATTTTACAACACTACCCGGACACTAGCCATGGCCTTTGGTCTGCCCTGGCTTGTGAGCATTGCCTTTGGCCGTGCCCACTGTATAGTTTAAAATACGACCTAGTGTTTTTTCACCAACTATTTCACTGTAGCTGTAAATAAATATATATGTAGTATAACTTGTACCCATAACCGCAGGTATAATGAGCATGTAATACTCATAGCAGTGGTTACCTGTAGTCATTGTATAGCAGTGGTTATAAGGAAAAAATGCCACAAAAAAAGGATTGCCTCCCTTCCCAGTCACTTACCAGTCACCCCTATTATCCTGCCTTGCTCACAGACTCCCATAATCTTATATTTCCCTCTCTTGCCCTCTCCCAGGCCCCCCTAAATCCTTGTTGTTAAGTTGGATGCACTTTCATTCCCGCTCGCTTTTCCTTCTGTAGCTGAGGCTAACCTACTAAATTACTGATTTATGTGACATCCATCACACATGAGTGAAGGTTCTATAGATAGAAAGTAGGAAGGTTCAGGAGGAAAGGATCAGTTCCCCTTGAATTAGGATTACTTCCTCGCAATGATCTAGAATTGCCAGAAACAGATGAACTGCAGTCTGGGACCTCAGAGGGCATTCTTCTCAGAATGCCTTACATATCTGGCACACACCAGCTTCATGTTTTGTAGACGATGCCCCGATGAGCTCAGAGCAACATGGTAGCGTGTTTGGGTTATTTCCTTCTGCACCGGGGGCTTCAGAGGTCTCCCTTAATGTCTCTGGGTCTCTTTGGGTTGACTATGTAGATAACACTTCACCACCCTAATATCTATAAAGCAATGATTCTGTCACCCCCAGGAACCTTTTTCCCTCCATGCATTCCATGCATGACCACCCTGCCACATTGGACAATGGAGTAAATGGAGATACAATCCCAGAAGTCACAATCAGAATTCTGTCTAAACAGTCCACTCGGCTCAGTGATGCAGGTTTTGTTACTTTCGGCACAGCACCAATGAAAGGGGTCTTTTTAATCGAGTAGAGCTGGACAGGTTCAAAAATAAGTCAGCAAATCACTTGGCCTGCTCATTATTTTCGATTGTATAATTCACAATGCCTGCCTCATTATATTTGAGGGTGGTGTTGGTGATTCAATTGAGTGTGACCATACTGGCTAGTGTCACACCAGAAGTATGACATATACTTTTTTAGTTTGCTTGTCATAGCCATTTGCCATTCCCTTGTCTAATTTTAGTTTCATATCTGTGGCATGTCTAGATGGTGCTGTTGTGCAACTCCAACAACATTAAGGTCCCAGTTCTGAACACTGCCATCAAGGCAGAGAATTACAAGAGGGCATTCAGCAACATAATAAGTGATATCTGTCTTCCCACAGGTGTCAGCTGCATTTGCATTATATATTTATGTATTTATGTATTTATTGGGGGTTTTTCATGACACTTTTCAAGCAAGCCTCTCCAGAGTTCCAGCCAAACATGAATAAATGAGAAATAAAGGGGAGCAAGAGAGTGGGTTTCTGGCGACCACAGCTAACCAGAAGGTTTCAATCATAGACATAGAGTTATGTTTTAAACAAGAAGTGTCAATTACATAATCTAAGTGAAGGTGTGTATGATATGGCCAATAACAAGAGAGAGGAATCGGTCAGCTTCAGTTGAATATTTCACCGCTACAGGGGCTATAGTGGGTCTTTGGATGTATGGGTCAAAATGAGCATGCTGAGTGGTTTCCTGAATTTGAGGACGTATTTGTGTTCTGTTGCTGGTTGCAAGAGTTAATTCCAGTCTTGTGATCTGAGAGTCCCAGATCTCTCATCTAGGCTTTGTTTTTAATACTTGTTAATGCAAATGAGACTCTTGTTCACTGATCTTAGCTGGTTTGTAGGTATGTAGGCATTGATAAAATCAACAGGAGTTTGAGAACCCTGTTAGGGCTAGTTCTGTAAGGAAATCTATACAAAAGTAAAGGATGCAAAGCAACATTTTACATATACAAATCAAAATGTGAACTGTATTCTGAGCATGGCATCTGAAAAGGATATGTGTGAGGGAATGTGAAATGTTAGCAGTTCATCTACAGCCAGGGTATATATTCAAAGTATATCACAAGGCACAAAAAGAAAGACCATCAAGTATATGGAAGAATCCAGCCACCTTTGTTTGGAGAACAAATGATTTTCTTTTTCAAAAGCATACAATTTTATATGAAAGTGAGAAACCAAATTGGGCCCTGCATTGTGTTTATTTTCCTGTACAGGACTGAAAATCAGCTTTGTATAAAGAAACATACAGATATATTAAGGTGACAAATACCTTCTGTTTAAGGTGACAAATACCTTGGAGAATAGAAAGAACTGCTGCATTTCAGAATAAAACAGGAGCTTTGGCCTAGAAGGTAAAATTCCAACCCCTTTCCCCCAACAGCTGCAGGGCTGGCGGATGATTTCCCATGAGAAATGTCTGAACACTGGCTTTGAAGCTGACCATATACTCTTAGGACTTGGCCTGGAGATGTTCTCAGAGGCCAGGCCTTGCAAGCACAACAAATGCTCCACATGTACAAATTCCAATAGTCTCTGAGCTTAGAAAAAAATCCTTATACATACAAAGTAAATGCTCGGGAAAGTAGGCATACATGACCAGCTACCAGCTTAAAAGAAACTAGCATTATAGGACACCAGATATTCTGTTTTCAGACAGGTATGCCAGTTCAGATTGTAATTCATGCCATTATATGTAAACAATACAATGGACAATGTGAAAAGTAATGTGTTCAAAGTTTTGTAAATAACCTTTGATCAGAAGATCATAGAGATTTTTCAGGGTGAAAAGCTCTATCAGTGGAATGGAAATCAATATTTGTTTTAATGTTATATGTAAATGTTTAATGTTATATGTAAATGTATGTAAATGTAATGTAAATTAGGCAAATGGGACACTTTCACACAGAAACAATACCCTCTAGTGATTCATATATTCTAGCATTTGTGCCGGTGAGCTTGTTATTTTCAGATAAAAATATATGTTTTGTATAAATGTATTATAGAGAAAAGGACAAACATCAGTCACACATACATCACTCAGATGAGCATCATTCGGTTCACCTAAGTGAGAACAATGTGATGATTTTATAATTAACATGATCAAATGTGTCTAATAACATGTTTTAGAAAGTTACAATTCTTTAATATAGATAGTTCTAAGATGACATCAAATAAAATCGGAGGAAAACTAGGTTTAGAACTCACTTGCATTAGATTGACCTCTTCAATAATATGGAGGGGATGGCTTAGCATCATGTCACTTTTGGAACACTGTCCAATCACATGCAATGACCACTTACATTGGAGAAATGATACAGAACTCCAAAGGGAATGGTTTCTGGTGTATACACATTCAACCACATTTGTTTTGGGGACAGGCTCACTTGCCCACTCACTGACTGGAATGGAATGGCTGGAGATAGCTAAGTCACAATGTGGGCATGGCTTTTGGTCCCATTGACCTGACTCACTGCATGGTTCTGGACCATTGGAAGTTGTTTGATATATTTTTCTTTTGGAAGCCTGCTAAGTTGTTGGAGTTATCTATGTGTCATGACAATGAGGTTCTGACCAATTTAATTTTCTGGCAGAATTCCAGCAAAGGGCGAATGTCTCTCAGAAGTTGAGGAGGAAATTACCCCTTTGTTCAACCAGGCTAGTAGTGTGAAGGAGAGAGCTGAGCAAAATATGATGTCCACTTTCCTTGACAGGTTAGTAGACATGTAGGGGGAAACCTGGCTGAGTGTCAAATACCTTCTTTGGGGATTGTCAGGATGAAGACTGGAAATCACGACCACTGTTTTGTCACCATTAAGACAGGCAACTCTACAGCAATCATTCCTGTACATTTCTGATGGTCTTCCTGGTGCTATGGCTGTGATTGTTCTAAGGTATCTGAATTTATAAAGTCTGAATGCTGTTGGTCTAGCATTGGAACAGCATAAGAAATGATTTCACAAGCAGTGACAAGAGTTAGGGGCTACCAACACAACACACTATGAATGATATGTGGTGAAAGAGGAATGTTAATATTGTCACAATGGGGAGTGAATTAATTGCCTCTAGTCCTCAAGTGTATTTCTCAAACTGAATAGGGTCCTCATCGATAAAACCAACATAAGCAAACAGTGAAGGAAAATTATAAATCAAAGTAACTCAGTGTTTTGCTATGTGTTATAGATATAGATCCTTCTCTGTTCCTCTGCCATTAATTCAGTCAAATTATTATAGGGCCCACTTTGTGACACTGTAAGCACACAACAGTAAGTTAAGTAAATGCATCTAGGTTCTAAGCTCCATACCATATAATACAAGGCCAAATTAATATTTGTCTGATGCAGTCATGCACAGTAAAGACTGCCGACTTTGCCTGCTGTCACCGCTAGAGGGAACTGTTGCCTTAGAAATACAACCAAATATACCACATAACACATTGACACTCTGAGAATCCCTCTCCTCACACACTTTGGCCCATGCACGCTGACCTTCAAACTAATAGTTTTATAAATAAGACATGTGTGTTTCTCTCTGAACAATCTAAGCAAAAGATGATGTGAAGGAACAAACTAGACTGCATTCTTATGTGTTTTTTGTACAGCATATACAGTGCTCTTCCTCTGGATAACTTTCCTATACACAGTCTCAGGCATGAAGTGCCCAGACTGCTTCTTGACCTTTTTGATGCAGTATCAGATAAAGAGAAACCTAACTGCTTGTTGCCACAAAACTTAATTTCAGGGCTATAAAACCCTACTCTTTCTTTTAGAAATATAGTTCATAGCTCAATCTCTCTTTGGGTTACAGCACCCTTCTTACTCTACTTTAGCCTCCAAACTACATTATGACTCCTTTGCTTGTCACTCTCCTGGGCTAGAGTAGTTTCACTGTCCTCTTTAAACTAATGTATCAGTGCTTGTTATCTGGTCTCTGGTCTGTTAGACCTGATAATGCTATCAGGCATCTTCATTCTTTCAGCTGCCCTAGCTCTATCAGTTGTATCTTGGCTCAACTTCCTCAGCTCTATTATTACACAGCAGCCATGTTCTACTCACGTTGAAGCATAACCTTCATTACATGGCTGTGTATCTGTGGATGGCTGGGTCACTGATGATCGGCAACAATTATTTGCTGGTAGAGGACAACAATGTTGAAGGAGTGCTGGACCACAGCGGTTAGTTTGAGCCAAGCCTATGTTCAATCCCATAATGGATCCATGGTGGACGCACTGTCTGGCATCTACCTACACTCAGCACTCAGATTGCAAGCCCTGTATCCTTCCAAGAGTTCTCTGAGCCTGATGTTATGGCATCGATAGTTCAGTAAGAGAGGCAGCATTACTCAGAATCGGCATCACTCGGCTATGAGTAGGTTGTCTTAGGGGATCCCACACATGAACACTTCCAGGTAGATTCCATCAGCAGCCCAAAGTGTTTTTTTAGGCTGGCTATCCTGTTTCACAGCGTCCTTCCCAGCTGTTTCAACATTGGTAGGGTACTGACTTGTTCAAAGTTGTCAGAAAGATTAACAATGGGAGATTGCTGGAAATGTTGCCATCACACAAGATGAGGATGTGTTGTCAGATATGAACTGGCACCATTTAGATAAGATTTTATATAGGCCAGATCTGTTCCCTGTACCATTTGTAATTCTTAGTATTTCATTTTTCAATATACACCTTCTCAACGACGCTAAAAATTATTCCAAAAGATTACAGCATGTTGCTTTTCTCTTTCAAAATGGACCATGTAAGTAATGTCTTTGGAAACTATTCCTACAACTCTCAACATGTAGCACATTCTCTTAGTGTACAATCAATCAATAGTTCCAATATCTATGTGTGCACTTTCAAGCATATCCTGATTATTTCCTATCAAAGCCCAGTCGCTCAACAATGCCACAAGGGGTTATTCTTGAAAGTTCCAGAATGAAGCCCTTTTCTCAAAATGTTACATTTCTCAAAGTTCAAGCCTCAGACTCTCTTTCTTTGACCCTCCAGACAATCTGCCTGTTCTTTCTTTTTGCAGGCTTAGTTATTGCATTGAGAATTTAAAGGACTTCTGCAGATATGTCCGGAAACCATTCTGGCTCCATTTTTCTGTATCAACCTACTTCCTTTGTCAGCCTGTATGTGACTAGGTGCCACTCAGCTACACTTGTCTGACACCTCTGCCTCTCATTCCATGTACATTTAAAGTATACGCTTGTATTGCATGGTGTGCTTTCTTACACACCTCACACATTTCTTTCATCTGTTTTTCATCGGATCTGCCCTTTTTTGGTTTTACTGCTAGCCAATTGCTCCGTGTACATCATTGGCAATTCTTTCTCTCAGGTATGCTCCTCTTCTCCCACTTAGTCTCATCTTTATTTCCAGTCAGAGGTTTCATGAATTGTCTCTGGCATCAACCTCTTTGCCAGATCTTCCCTCTCTGTGTCCCTTTGGGTGTTCTTTCTCCTGCATGCAGTGCCTAAGGCTTTGTTACACGGCCATACAAATGGAAAGAGGTCTCATTCCACTCAGTGGCTTAGAATGAATGCACGGTACTTTACCACAAGCCCCAATAGGAGTATGGTGGTAACAGTAAAGACATGTTATTGTAAATTTCACCTAATTATGATTTTGTGTTTACTTGACTATTTACAGCATGGGCTATGCAGAGAGGTTTGCATGGGCACACATGGGCCATTTTCCCATGTAGTTCTTCCTTTGTATAACATGCAATATCTGTTTCATGTGATCAAGCGCAAAATTAAGTGGTATTTTCAAATAAAAGATCTGCATTTACTCTAAACGTGTGTCTCGTTACCACCGGAGGTGCTCTGGGACATGGAGTAAAGGGAAAATTGCTCCCAAGCATGGCAGGGTCGTTGCTCACTGTGGTAGCTTGGATGGTCTTTGTGTACGGCTGCCGCCAGAGTCATTTATTTTCCAGCGCCTGGCAATGGAGAATCACTGGGGCATTACAGGTCCGGCGGTCCCGGTAATACCACATTGCCAGGCGCTAGAATAAATTACTCCCCATTCCTATTTGAGTCTAGCACCGGCACCATTACTACCTACCGTCAAGGTCTGCGAGCAGGTGCCGTTCTGCCCCCAGGCGTATGCAGGTCTGGTAACAATGGTGATGTTAGCTTGCCGCCACCGTTGTTACCAGACCGGCAAACTTATAATGTGGCCCAATTAGCCTAAACCTGCCTGGAAACAAGGAACGTGCTGCGAGGACAGTCTGGCTTGTGTTAAGTGACTCTCTTCTGAAGCAAATCACTCCAAAAGTTTGCAACATTGTTGCAACTGTGCAAATAACTGAGGCACCAGAAAAGAACACTTTCACTTTTCCGGAGAGGCCATGAGTCTGATGTGGACTATACAAATCTAGGCATGTACTGTCTCACAAAAGTTTGCAAGACATGGCATTTTAGAGATAGCTTAACTTGAAAACAACAGGGAAAGCTTAGAAAGCTAGAGTGCACGGTACAACCGTGATCGTCCTTTTAACCATTAACAAGGAAAAGTATGGTAGCACAACAACAACGGTTTTTCTAGGTAGGCAGGTATTCAAGGAGCATCATGAGTATGCTAACAAATGGATCGATTGGAGTGCTCACACTCAAACACGAAAGAAATTTTAGAGATAGCACCAAATGTTAAAAGAGCAACACAAAAATGTAGTGTTTCTATTGCTTAACCTAGTGATCACAACTACATTTATATGATATTGAAAGTTAAAGTTGCAATATAACGAGAAGAAATTTGTAATTAGAATGCAAGTGGGAGTTACATTTGTGAAGCCCTGGTCATGTAAAAGTTAGTGTTTACCCTATGTGAATTTCAACTACAGTATTTGTCTTGTATAATACTATTTGTCAAAGATTCAAAAAGGAAAGCAGAATAAGCCATTTCAGCCAAATCACACATGCCTCGTTGCTTCCCAGTAGCCATCAATGGAAGTTCACCTCCAGTTCAGATCCACATGAGCAAAGCATTGTGGGTATGCAAATTACCCAAATGCAAACCTGAAGCTCCAGACAGTTATCTTTGTATGACAGGTCAGTGTTATTTTAAACATATCGTGTTCTACCCAAGACAGACAGTTCTCAAGGTTGCAGATCATCACAGCACTTTAGATTTGCTTAAAGTATTATTCGCTTAACATTGATGAGTGATATGATATTTGCAGCTTCTTTTTAAACAGCCTGTGTCATAGCCTCTTGCATGGACGATATTGTGGTGAAATTATACGTTAAAGGAAGTTGATGACAAATATGGTAAATGGTTGTTATTCGGCCAAAGAAATCACCAGCCAAGGTCTGTCCCTATTCTTGCAGATTTTTATTGTATGTACTGATATCATCATTCCAGTTTCTTTACTGTGAAAGCTGTTGAAGAAAACTGCACAATAAACACAGTGCTACCAAACAGTTCTAAATGTGTACTATCCGTCCATACGTAACTGATTTGTAATGGATGTACTTTATTTTTTTTTAAACTAGCATCATCAAAAGCACCTATGTTTTCTCACTGGATACTCACCGTATTTGACAAATTCTGTATGACATTTGTGTCAAAATGTACTTGCTTTGTCTTGCCTGCACAAGGTTAAGGCTGCAGAGAAGTGTGGTAAGTCACTGTTGCAATCAGCTTGAATGCAGGGCCTGCTTAAGTATAGTTTGACAGCACCACACAATGCTTCTCCTCTAAAATTGTTGTTTGCTATAGTCCACGCACATAACTCACTTGAAGACCACTCCAAGCTGATCCTATGACCCCAGTGACCACTGTATTTCAAGTAATGGAAGAACAACTGATAATTCCTAGTCAGGCTCTCGCATTCCCAGCACCTACCAAGTTAACTCCTCCACTTGGCCACAAATATGTCTCCGTCAGAAGAAAGACTTTGTAGTCACTCTAAGGACACTGGTATATTAGAGTTTAATGTGCTGGAATGAGAAGCCTCATTCTTTGATTCAATATTTTATGAGCAATTCACCCATATCTGATTCAATATTATGGATACCAGCATGCAGACATGTGTATAATGTATTCACAGTTTATTCATCCTTTATGTGATGGCTATGAAGATGGGTCAGATGGTTCATAAAGAACAACAAACTGTATACAGGATGTTCTACATGAACATTGAGTTAAATCAATACAGAATTTCATTCTAGACAAAAATGTTGCAACATTATTCTGTTCGTCTGATTTGAGTTACAGTGATTGATTAGAGGAAGTAGTTAGGCATTGCATTTCCGCCCTGATGCTTGCGAGCTGTGGTGCATTATAAATATATAAATAAATAAATGATCCTTGTTGATAGGGCCTAGGTTTACCTCGTAACTGTACAATGTTGTAATCGGGCAACATCTAATTTGGTGGAATTTTCCACCCATCTCAAATAAGGCAAGCATATTTTGTATTTATTAATAAAGTTCATTTTAAGAGCCTGTAGACCCCCCCCATCCACCCAATTTAGCAATATTGATTCCCTGCAGACTCCCTCTCATTTTGGGACAAGACACGCTCAGGGTTGCATAGAAGGTATATTAATTAAAAATAGAAATAAGCAGGGGGGCGTGGCCAGCGCGCGGACGATGCGGACGTGAGCTGAGTGAGCTCCCGCAAGCGCCAAAATAATCCTGCATTTTCATCCTGATTCCTGGGGATTTCGTGCAAAATAAACACTGCGACCGAGTCCATAAAGCTGCGGGCTCGGATTGACGGTGGTGGTGGCACCTGCCTGCCCAGACTACGGAGATAAATCCACATTTTGCCGAGGCCCGGCAGCGGAGCTATGCGACCAAGATGGTCGCCGGTGTCTGGGGACGGACTTCCTCCGCCTGATCGAGAGGCCCGAGACGACCTGACATGGCGGGGCACGGGACAGAACGTGAGGCGGACGCCCGGGACCTCTCTTCCTCCACCGCCGAACCTGAGATTATTCACCGGCTGAGCCCCGCTGACACCCGGAAGACGCCTGAATGGATCCGATCCGCGAGAGAAGTGCGGGGGAAAATGGCGGCCCTCCTGAGGTCCTGATGGTGTGCAGGTCCTGCCTCCTGACTCATATCTGCTTTGGGACACCACGCCGCGACTGCAGCCGCGCTAGAAGTAAGTGACCCAGCCCTGCCCGCTGAGGACTGTACCGTACCAGTGAAGGGGGGACCGCCACCCGCTTGGGAGAACAGCTAGAAGCGCCGGAGGTCCACGCGTGTTGTGGAGGCCCACTAAAGGGTGCTGGGCCTTAAAGTACTCTCGTCACATAAACCCCAGGCCCTGGTGGAGGAGGTTTTTGGAACTCATACCCCCTCACTAGACTCGCTGCACGGCCACCACCCAGATACTGGGGGGGGGTACGACCACTCCAACGGCGTTCATCCAGCCCCGTCGTAGCAGACACCCCACTACTCCCGAGAACATGGGGAAGGACAGGCAGAAGAAACCATCTACACAGAGCAGCATGGACCAGTTTGCCGTTGCTACCACCCTGGCCCCGGCAGACCGTGCAACACGACCAAACTCCCCCACGGGAGATTAATCCCTCTCCTTGCGGGACGTAATGGCGGCCATCGCCAACTCTCGCTCCTCCATGGAGACCAAAATAGACAGCATGGCGGCGGATGTCTCCTTCCTACGCCACGATCTGCAGAAGCTGACTTCCAGAAAAGGAGTCGTGGAACACCGCATCTACGAAACGGAGGACAGCATCGGCGGGATCAACCGTCAGCTGTCCCAAGCCTTAAACCGCCTGAAAGCCTTGGAGGCGAGAGTGGATGATGGAGAGGGAAGGTCCCGCCGCAACAACGTTTGCATCCTGGGCCTGCCGGAGGGGGAAGAGGGACAATGCACAGAATTGTTCCTGGAGCAGTGGCTCGTGGACATCTTCGAACCCCAATTGTTAGGAAGAATTCTCTGTTTAGGCTGAATTTCCTAACCTAGTGAGTCCCCCAGCAGCTTTGCTGGATTTTTGGGGTTTATTTTTTTCTCCTGCCAAGAGTGAGACTCTTTTTCCCTCACTCTTGGACATGACTTGAGAGCGTTCTCTGTGACTTGCTATGTGCTTATGGGCTAGGGGGTAATTTTCCCCATAGGCCATCATTGGTTTTTGAATGTGTGTTACACAGCACCCTCAGTGCAGTAGCACAGGGGTGTCTTAGAGACCCCCAAACATAGACTCCACACCCTGGGACTGACTACTGTCTCCCTGGGTCTGTAAAGTTACCATTGACTTTACTAGTCTTAACTTGGGAACTTAACCAGTACAAACCATCTTACTGTGGAAGTACTGGTAGGGGCAATTAGATTGCCCCTGGGTCTGTTGTCGAGGGGGTACTGTCCCGTCTCCCCTCGCCGTATTCTGGCTGGTGGCAATGGATACCACGGAAATATTCCACCAGAATATTTCCCAATGGGATTTCCCATTGGTTTTTGATGCACCACTTTTTGGTGCAATGTTAAAGATACCGCCGGGTTATTTATTTAATATAAATTCACCGGTTGGGATTTTTTGCCGGAACTCACTGCCAAAATGGCGTCTAGGTTCACTTCAGTAACCCTGAACCCGAGTCGAGTCTTTGTTCCACTTTTGGCGGGCTTCTGCACAGAAGCCCTCCAAAGTGGTGCCATTCTGTCTGGGTACCACAGGAGGTGTGGGAGGGGGTTTAGGCACCCTGGACCGAGTTGCCTTGCCAACTCAGGTCGCACTCTAGTGTGATTGGCCCAAGTGGTGAGCCACCCCGCTCACCACTTAGCATGTTTGAGTGACAGCTAGGCTGTATGAATGGGGGTTTGCTGCATAAAAGCAGGGTTTTTGGGACTGGTTCTTCAGAAGTCGCCACAGGACCTAAGAAGCCGAAGAGGGAGAAGCCGAGCCGACCTGCCAAGACGACACCACCGGTGAAGCCCAGCAAAATCGTCTCACCACTTTTCCCGACGACAGAGGAGATCTCCCGCCCGAGAGTCTTCTTCCCTTAACTGGTGGGGACAACCAGTTGCTGCCTTCTTTTCGCCGTCCCGAAGCATCTCGTGGCCGCCTTGCCTGTGCCAAGCACCCCGGCAACCGGGATACCACTTTTTACCTCAACCGCGAAAGAGGGGTAAAAATCCTTTGTGACCGGAGAACTCCAGGGCTGGCCTCATCACTGGTAGTGCAACGACCTGCAGCCTTCCTCCCCGTCGAGATCACCTCTTCCTCGGGACGACGCCGCGACTTGCACCCACTACCAGGAACGACTACCACCGCTGGAGGAATCTTTCCACTTTTAAAGGTACTGTGTTCCGCCCGGCCTCCCTTGCCACCGATTGTACGGGGTACATTTAGCCCTCGGCTCTCGAACCTGGGTAGGTCTGGGACACCCTAACTAAACTTTTCAGAACCATAGTAAAACCGTTTTCTACTCACCTGCAAAGACTTGTGACATTGTGTGATCTTGGGCACATTTTCGCCTGGCTCCCTCTAATGCGGGACCCGAACTAATTCTCCTTGTTCCACTATTGACTGTCTTTGCTAACCTTATGTGAAAAGTGTTTTACCTTACTGCTCTCTTTATTTTTGCCTTTTCCCTCCCTTTTGGTAATACTTGTTGGAGTACCATCTAACGTTAAGCGTTCACCTCTGGTTGGAAATAAGTGGTGTTAACTTAGAATTGTCCAACAAACGATTAGGGATGTACATATGAGTAATAGTAACTGTGTTTGGGCCTCATTACGACCCAGGCGGTAAGTTACCGCCTGGGCCGTGACTTTACCACCATGGCGTAAACTATGTTTACGCCATGGTGGTTGGCGGACTTACCGCCCCATTCCGAGTTTGGCGGGGCGGTAAGTCCCCAATCCCCATTTACCCTTCCCCATTCCCATTTTTGCCCCATAGGGGATAATGGGAGTGGGGAAGGCGTTAATTACGCCACCGTAAATTACGGTGGCGTAATTAACTCCATGGTCCCTTAGCGCCATGGATTTTAACACCTGCTAAAAGCAGGTGTTAAATCCGCCATGGCGCTAAGGGACCTCGTACTCAGGCGGTAAGGGTCGGCGCTGTTTACGGCGCCGTAAAACCCTTACCGCCTGAGTTGTAATGAGGCCCTTTGACTTTCTTATCTTTTCTAATGTGCTAGTGTAATTTATGAGTGTACCTTTAATAAATAAGTTTATACTTTTACACCTAGCTCTGGTCAGTGTTTGCTTGTGCTATTGTACCTCTGTACCTATTATGTATCCTCTGTATACTGCCTAACTCTTCTTGAGGGAAGTCTGACTGCTCAGCCACAGCTACCACAGTGAATCTGTGCGGTGCAGACTGCTACCAAGTGGGTTTACTGCCAACACCTGTAGTCTTAAATCTTTTGCAGTGGTCCCAGAGGGAACTGCACAGGTTTCTGCCTAACACCAATCCTTCTCAAAATTCTTTTCGGTGGAGAGGGCTCATAGAATACCTTCGGGCAAACCGCTCCTGGGCGCTCCGCCCCGGACTATCATCGCTCGCTTGCTCAACTACCGCGACAGGGATGCCCTTCTGCAATTGTCACGCTCACAGGGGACGATCACCCATAACGGCTCCCGAATCGCCTTCTTCCCGGACTATACCCGAGAAGTGCAGAGGGCACGACAATCCTTTGAACCACTCAAGAAACAACTTGCTCAGATGAACGTGAAATACGGCCTGCTCTTCCCAGCCCAACTTAAGATCTATCATAAAGGCACTACTGTCCACTTCACCGACCCACGAGACGCATGGAAGTGGGCAGAGGCTCACATAGAGGGCGATTGGACTGCAAGACCAAGGAGACCGAGAGGACGACCCCGACCCGGGCTGAGGCGGGCCTCCCCGAGGAGACACCCAGAACAGGGAGGACAGGAGATCCCGGAGCCACCGGCACAACAAGAAGAGGAATGAGCTAACTAAAGTCCCCTACGAGGACATTTGAACACTGCTGGGACACACGAGGGTGTACCGACCGTGCCTCAGATACTGATGCGCAATCTACCCACCATGGAAGAAGTCGACGATGGGCGCAAGGTGGGAACTCTGGGGAAAGGTCTGAACTCTCCCCTGGTTAGACCTCTTTCCCCCCCCCCCACTCTTTTTCTTGCTGGTTTCGACCCTATCTAAGGGTGTGTGTTTTTAGCTGACACCTTAAGTTGAAGGATCAGCATGTTTGGGCGACAGGTACTTTGTGGTGGGGTGGAGTATGGGGTGGGGGTGTGTTGGGAAAGTTTTAAAATTATTTGTTGGTTACTTCAGGACTGCCACTTGCTCATGGGCTGAACTACTCACTGTCCCCTGTTAGGGGCGTCTCGCACTGTTCCACGAGGCAACCCTGCTTCCTTAGTACAGGCAAAGGATACACCGCCATCTCTTATGAATCGCTATACCCCGAATATCCCCATCATACGTAGTAAATATCCTCCACGCAAACTCACATATCCCTCATGCAGCACACTAAGTCCTTGAAGCTCCTTACTTGGAATGTGAATGGGATGGGGTCAGGAATTAAACGGCACCTTATCATTCAATTCCTAAATAGACATTCCCCTGATGTGGCCCTCCTTACGGAAACCCACTTGGCTGGGGTAAACTGTGCCTTCTTCCAAAGAACTAACTATCGCCTTGCCTTTCATGCGGGATACACAATGGGCTCCAGGGGCACCCTTATTCTAATACACAAACGTATACCATTTATTCAGCATACCGTAGAACAAGATCCCAGGGGCCGATACGTGTTCATCCTGGGTCAAAAGGTGGCAATTGTCTCAATCTATTCTCCACCGGGTCTGGGACAGGAATTACTGGATGACCTCACCACCCTTATAGGTAAACATCACCCTGACATATACATCCCAGGGGGGGACTTCAATGACACCATGAATAACAGCACTGACCGCTCCCACCTCCGAAATCGTAACCCAGATATCCCTACCAAATTAGCCAACTTTACATCTGCCCTTGGGTTCCGGGACATATGGAGGGAGCTACACCCCGATGTTAGGGAATATTCATTCCACTCTGGTGCCCACGGTTCTATGTCCAGACTGGATAATTTTCTTCTATCGCACACTGATCTCTATAGGGCAATGTCCGCAGAACTGCTCCCTCAGGGCATCTCGGACCATTCACCGCTTTCGATGGAAATATTTATGCAGGGCGCCCTCCCCCCAGAACGTGGAGACTTAATAGCTATTACCTGGGGTTACCGGAGCTGATGGATCGCCTAGAGGAAATATCCGCCAAATACTTCGAAATTAATGAAGGATCGGTAGATAACCCTGTGATAGTATGGGAGGCATACAAAGCAGTGCTTAGGGACGAAATCCTCTCCTCGACGACACATAAAAGGAACACCCGGCTCCAAAAGATACTAGAGGCCGAGAAAGAAGTGAGCGACAGGGAGACTAAACATATTTCCGACCCCACGCCTGACACCCATCGTTCCCTCCAACGCGCCCAAGAGCGTCTTCGGAACAGAGCGATGGATGACGCTAAGCAGGCCCACTGGCAGGCTAAAGCGAGAATATACGAACTAGGGGACAAAGCGGGCAAAATGCTCGCCTAGCTGCTGAAGAGAGA
This sequence comes from Ambystoma mexicanum, assembly GCF_040938575.1. NCBI lineage: Eukaryota > Metazoa > Chordata > Amphibia > Caudata > Ambystomatidae > Ambystoma > Ambystoma mexicanum. The sequence goes on along the minus strand of NC_090935.1, from coordinate 1,075,343,700 downwards.
CGAAAGACAACGCCATGTACGGGAAATAGTCACACCACAGGGCGACAGCTATCACTCTGACGCTGAGATTGCTGAGGCCTTCTCGATGTTCTACGCAGACTTGTACCGAGCCCCAACCTCTCCACTAGACCCATCCCTCTTAGACAAGCTATTGTTGCCGACGCTCTCCGTGCAGCAGAGGGAGCATCTGGACTCCGCCGTATCAGAGGCCGGGATATCAGAGGCACTATCTCAGCTCCAGTCGGGGAAAACACCGGGCCCGAACGGATTCCCCGTTGAAACCTGGCAAAAGCTAGGAGCAGACAAAATGGCAGCCCCCCTGCACAGAATGTATCTTGCCGCCCGGGAACAAGGGACCCTCCCACCAGACCTATGTAAAGCGACCATCGTGGTCACACCCAAACCTGATAAACCTCCACACAAATGTGCTTCCTACAGACCAATATCATTGATTAATGGAGAGGCCAAGGTCCTCGCAAAACTCCTGGTGAACCGGTTACAACCGGTTACATCCACCCTGATTCACCCGGACCAATGCGGATTTCTGCCCCACAAATCGACCCGGATGATTCTGATGGTTTTGTAAATAACCTTTGATCAGAAGATCATAGAGATTTTTCAGGGTGAAAAGCTCTATCAGTGGAATGGAAATCAATATTTGTTTTAATGTTATATGTAAATGTTTAATGTTATATGTAAATGTATGTAAATGTAATGTAAATTAGGCAAATGGGACACTTTAACACAGAAACAATACCCTCTAGTGATTCATATATTCTAGCATTTGTGCCGGTGAGCTTGTTATTTTCAGATAAAAATATATGTTTTGTATAAATGTATTATAGAGAAAAGGACAAACATCAGTCACACACATACATCACTCAGATGAGCATCATTCGATTCACCTAAGTGAGAACAATGTGATGATTTTATAAATAACATGATCAAATGTGGCTAATATCATGTTTTAGAAAGTTACAATTCTTTAATATAGATAGTTCTAAGATGGCATCAAATAAAATTGGAGGAAAACTAGGTTTAGAACTCACTTGCATTAGATTGACCTCTTCAATAATATGGAGCGGATGGCTTAGCATCATGTCACTTTTGAAACACTGTCCAATCACATGCAATGGCCACTTGCATTGGAGAAATGATACAGAACTCCAAAGGGAATGGTTTCTGGTGTATACACATTCAACCACATTTGTTTAGGGGACAGGCTCACTTGCCCACTCACTGACTGGAATGGAATGGCTGGAGATAGCTAAGTCACAATGTGGGCATGGCTTTTGGTCCCATTGACTAGACTCACTGCATGGTTCTGGACCATTGGAAGTTGTTTGATATATTTTTCTTTTGGAAGCCTGCTAAGTTGTTGGAGTTATCTATGTGTCATGACAATGAGGTTCTGACCAATTTAATTTTCTGGCAGAATTCCAGCAATGGGCGAATGTCTCTCAGAGGTAGAGGAGGAAATTACCCTTTTGTTCAACCAGGCTTGTAGTGTGAAGAAGAGAGCTGAGCAAAATATGATGTCCACTTTCCTTGACAGGTTAGTAGACATGTAGGGGGAAACCTGGCTGAGTGTCAAATACCTTGTTTGGGGATTGTCAGGATGAAGACTGGAAATCACGACCACTGTTTTGTCACCATTAAGACAGGCAACACTACAGCAGCTATTCCTGTACATTTCTGATGGTCTTCCTGGTGCTATGGCTGTGATTGTTCTAAGGTATCTGAATTTATAAAGTCTGAATGCTGTTGGTCTAGCATTGGAACAGCATATGAAATGATTTCACAAGCAGTGACAAGAGTTAGGGGCTACCAACACAACACATTATTAATGATATGTGGTGAAAGAGGAATGTTAATATTGTCACAATGGGGAGTGAATTAATTGCCTCTAGTCCTGAAGTGTATTTCTCAAACTGAATAGGGTCCTCATCGATGAAACCAACCTAAGCAAACAGTGAAGGAAAATTATAAATTAAAGTAACTCAGTGTTTTGCTATGTGTTATAGATATAGATCCTCCTCTGTTCCTCTGCCATTAATTCAGTCAAATTATTATAGGGCCCACTTTGTGACACTGTAAGCACACAACAGAAAGTTAAGTAAATGCATCTAGGTTCTAAGATCCATACCATATAATACAAGGCCAAATTAATGTTTGTCTGATGCAGTCATGCACAGTAAAGACTGCCCACTTTGCCTGCTGTCACCGCTAGAGGGAACTGTTGCCTTAGAAATACAACCAAATATACCACATAACACATTGGCACTCTGAGAATCCCTCTCCTCACACACTTTGGTCCATGCACGCTGACCTTCAAACTAATAGCTTTATAAATAAGACATGTGTGTTTCTCTCTGAACAATCTAAGCAAAAGATGATGTGAAGGAACAAACTAGACTGCATTCTTATGTGTTTTTTGTACAGCATATACAGTGCTCTTCCTCTGGATAACTTTCCTATACACAGTCTCAGGCATGAAGTGCCCAGACTGCTTCTTGACCTTTTTGATGCAGTATCAGGTAAAGAGAAACCTAACTGCTTGTTGCCACAAAACTCAATTTCAGGGCTATAAAACCCTACTCTTTCTTTTAGAAATATAGTTCATAGTTCAATCTCTCTTTGGTTTACAGCACCCTTCTTACTCTACTTTAGCCTCCAAACTACATTATGACTCCTTTGTTTGTCACTCTCCTGGGCTAGAGTAGTTTCACTGTCCTCTTTAAACTAATGTATCAGTGCTTGTTATCTGGTCTCTGGTCTGTTAGACCTGATAATGCTATCAGGCATCTTCATTCTTTCAGCTGCCCTAGCTCTATCAGTTGCATCTTGGCTCAACTTCCTCAGCTCTATTATTACACAGCAGCCATGTGCTACTCACGTTGAAGCATAACCTTCATTACATGGCTGTGTATCTGTGGATGGCTGGGTCACTGATGATCGGCAACAATTATTTGCTGGTACAGGGCAACAATGTTGAAGGAGTGCTGGACCACAGTGGTTAGTGTGAGCCTGCTCCTGCTCAGCTTTTGAACCTGCTGTTGTTCCACTTGCAAAGTGCAAGCCTATGTTCAATCCCATAATGGATCCATGGTGGACGCACTGTCTGGCATCTACCTACACTCAGCACTCAGATTGCAAGCCCTGTATCCTTCCAAGAGTTCTCTGAGCCTGATGTTATGGCATCGATAGTTCAGTAAGAGAGGCAGCATTACTCAGAATCGGCATCACTCGGCTATGAGTAGGTTGTCTTAGGGAATCCCACACATGAACACTTCCAGGTAGATGCCATCAGCAGCCCAAAGTGTTTTTTTAGGCTGGCTATCCTGTTTCACAGCGTCCTTCCCAGCTGTTTCAACATTGGTAGGGTACTGACTTGTTCAAAGTTGTCAGAAAGATTAACAATGGGAGATTGCTGGAAATGTTGCCATCACACAAGATGAGGATGTGTTGTCAGATATGAACTGGCACCATTTAGATAAGATTTTATATAAGCCAGATCTGTTCCCTGTACCATTTGTAATTCTTAGTATTTCATTTTTCAATATACACCTTCTCAATGACGCTAAGAATTATTCCAAAAGATTACAGCATGTTGCTTTTCTCTTTCAAAATGGACCATGTAAGTAATGTCTTTGGAAACTATTCCTACAACTCTCAACATGTAGCACATTCTCTTAGTGTACAATCAATCAATAGTTCCAATATCTATGTGTGCACTTTCAAGCATATCCTGATTATTTCCTATCAAAGCCCAGTCGCTCAACAATGCCACAAGGGGTTATTCTTGAAAGTTCCAGAATGAAGCCCTTTTCTCAAAATGTTACATTTCTCAAAGTTCATGCCTCGGACTCTCTTTCTTTGACCCTCCAGACAATCTGCCTGTTCTTTCTTTTTGCAGGCTTAGTTATTGCATTGAGAATTTAAAGGACTTCTGCAGATATGTCCGGACACCTTTCTGGCTCCATTTTTCTGTATGAACCTACTTCCTTTGTCAGCCTGTATGTGACTAGGTGCCACTCCAGCTACACTTGTCTGACACCTCTGCCTCTCATTCCATGTACATTTAAAGTATACGCTTGTATTGCATGGTGTGCTTTCTTACACACCTCACACATTTCTTTCATCTGTTTTTCATCGGATCTGCCCTTTTTTGGCTTCACTGCTAGCCAATTGCTCCGTGTACATCATTGGCAATTCTTTCTCTCATGTATGCTCCTCTTCTCCCACTTAGTCTCATCTTTAATTCCAGTCAGAGGTTTCATGAATTGTCTCTGGCATCAACCCCTTTGCCAGATCTTCCCTCTCTGTGTCCCTTTGGCTGTTCTTTCTCCTGCATGCAGTGCCTAAGGCTTTGTTACACGGCCATACAAATGGAAAGAGGTCTCATTCCACTCAGTGGCTTAGAATGAATGCACGGTACTTTACCACAAGCCCCAATAGGAGTATGGTGGTAACAGTAAAGACATGTTATTGTAAATTTCACCTAATTATGATTTTGTGTTTACTTGACTATTTACAGCATGGGCTATGCAGAGAGGTTTGCATGGGGCACACATGGGCCATTTTCCCATGTAGTTCTTCCTTTGTATAACATGCAATATCTGTTTCATGTGATCAAGCGCAAAATTAAGTGGTATTTTCAAATAAAAGATCTGCATTTACTCTAAACGTGTGTCTCGTTACCACCGGAGGTGCTCTGGGACATGGAGTAAAGGGAAAATTGCTCCCAAGCATGGCAGGGTCGTTGCTCACTGTGGTAGCTTGGATGGTCTTTGTGTACGGCTGCCGCCAGAGTCATTTATTTTCCAGCGCCTGGCAATGGAGAATCACTGGGGCATTACAGGTCCGGCGGTCCCGGTAATACCACATTGCCAGGCGCTGGAATAAATTACTCCCCATTCCTATTTGAGTCTAGCACCGCCACCATTACTACCTACCGTCAAGGTCTGCGAGCAGGTGCTGTTCTGCCCCCAGGCGTATGCAGGTCTGGTAACAATGGTGATGTTAGCTTGCCGCCACCGTTGTTACCATACCGGCAAACTTATAATGTGGCCCAATTAGCCTAAACCTGCCTGGAAAGAAGGAACGTGCTGCGAGGACAGTCTGGCTTGTGTTAAGTGACTCTCTTCTGAAGCAAATCACTCCAAAGGTTTGCAACATTGTTGCAACTGTGCAAATAACTGAGGCACCAGAAAAGAACACTTTCACTTTTCCGGAGAGTCCATGAGTCTGATGTGGACTATACAAATCTAGGCATGTACTGTCTCACAAAAGTTTGCAAGACATGGCATTTTAGAGATAGCCTAACTTGAAAACAACAGGGAAAGCTTAGAAAGCTAGAGTGCACGGTACAACCGTGATCATCCTTTTAACCGTTAACAAGGAAAACGTGTGTTAGCACAACAACAACGGTTTTTCTAGGCAGGCAGGTATTCAAGGAGCATCATGAGTATGCTAACAAATGGATCGATTGGAGTGCTCACACTCAAACACGAAAGAAATTTTAGAGATAGCACCACATGTTAAAAGAGCAACACAAAAATGTAGTGTTTCTATTGCTTAATCTAGTGATCACAACTACATTTATATGATATTGAAAGTTAAAGTTGCAATATAATGAGAAGAAATTTGTAATTAGAATGCAAGTGGGAGTTACATTTGTGAAGCCCTGGTCATGGAAAAGTTAGTGTTTACCCTATGTGAATTTCAACTACAGTATTTGTCTTGTATAATACTATTTGTCAAAGATTCAAAAAGGAAAGCAGAATAAGCCATTTCAGCCAAATCACACATGCCTCGTTGCTTCCCAGTAGCCATCAATGGAAGTTCACCTCCAGTTCAGATCCACATGAGCAAAGCATTGTGGGTATGCAAATTACCCAAATGCAAACCTGAAGCTCCAGACAGTTATCTTTGTATGACAGGTCAGTGTTATTTTAAACATATCGTGTTCTACCCAAGACAGACAGTTCTCAAGGTTGCAGATCATCACAGCACTTTAGATTTGCTTAAAGTATTATTCGCTTAACATTGATGAGTGATATGATATTTGCAGCTTCTTTTTAAACAGCCTGTGTCATAGCCTCTTGCATGGACGATATTGTGGTGAAATTATACGTTAAAGGAAGTTGATGACAAATATGGTAAATGGTTGTTATTCGGCCAAAGAAATCACCAGCCAAGGTCTGTCCCTATTCTTGCAGATTTTTATTGTATGTACTGATATCATCATTCCAGTTTCTTTACTGTGAAAGCTGTTGAAGAAAACTGCACAATAAACACAGTGCTACCAAACAGTTCTAAATGTGTACTATCCGTCCATACGTAACTGATTTGTAATGGGTGTACTTTATTTTTTTTAAAAATAGCATCATCAAAAGCACCTATGTTTTCTCACTGGATACACACCGTATTTGACAAATTCTGTATGACATTTGTGTCAAAATGTACTTGCTTTGTCTTGCCTGCACAAGGTTAAGGCTGCAGAGAAGTGTGGTAAATCACTGTTGCAATCAGCTTGAATGCAGGGCCTGCTTAAGTATAGTTTGGCAGCCCCACACAATGCTTCTCCTCTAAAATTGTTGTTTGCTATAGTCCACGCACATAACTCACTTGAAGACCACTCCAAGCTCATACTATGACCCCAGTGACCACTGAATTTCAAGTAATGGAAGAACAAATGATAATTCCTAGTCAGGCTCTCGCATTGCCCCAGCACCTACCAAGTTAACTCCTGCACTTGGCCACAAATATGTCTCCGTCAGAAGAAAGACTTTGTAGTCACTCTAAGGACACTGGTATTTTAGGGTTTAATGTGCTGGAATGAGAAGCCTCATTCTTTGATTCAATATTTTATGAGCAATTCACCCATATCTAATTCAATATTATGGATACCAGCATGCAGACATGTGTATAATGTATTCACAGTTTATTCATCCTTTATGTGATGGCTATGAAGATGGGTCAGATGGTTCATAAAGAACAGCACACTGTATAACAGGATGTTCTACATGAACATTGAGTTAAAACAATACAGAATTTCATTCTAGACAAAAATGTTGCAACATTATTCTGTTCGTCTGATTTGAGTTACAGTGATTGATTAGAGGAAGTACTTAGGCATTGCATTTGCGCCCTGATGCTTGCGAGCTATGGCGCGTTATAAATATATAAATAAATAAATGATCCTTGTTGATAGGGCCTAGGTTTTCCTCGTAACTGTACAATGTTGTAATCGGGCAACATCTAATTTGGTGGAATTTTCCACCCATCTCAAATAAGGCAAGCATATTTTGTATTTATTAATAAAGTTAATTTTAAGAGCCTGTAGACCCCCCCCCCCTATCCACCCAATTTAGCAATATTGATTCCCTGCAGACTCCCTCTCATTTTGGGACAAGACACACTCAGGGTTGCATAGAAGGTCTATTAATTAAAAATAGAAATAAGCAGGGGGGCATGGCCAGCGCGCGGACGATGCGGACGTGAGCCGAGTGAGCTCCCGCAAGCGCCAAAATAATCCTACATTTTTATCCTGATTCCTGGGGATTTCGTGCGAAATAAACACTGTGACTGAGCCCACAAAGCTGCGGGCTCGGATTGACGGTGGTGGTGGCACCTGCCTGCCCAGACTACGGAGATAAATTCACATTTTGCCGAGGCCCGGCAGCGGAGCTACGCGACCAAGATGGTCGCCGGTGTCTGGGGACGGACTTCCTCCGCCTGATCGAGAGGCCCGAGACGACCTGACATGGCGGGGCACGGGACAGAACGTGAGGCGGACGCCCGGGACCTCTCTTCCTCCACCGCCGAACCTGAGATTATTCACCGGCTGAGCCCCGCTGACACCCGGAAGACACCCGAATGGATCCGATCCGCGAGAGAAGTGCGGGGGAAAATGGCGGCCCTCCTGAGGTCCCGGTGGTGTGCAGCTCCTGCCTCCTGACTCATATCCGCTTTGGGACACCACGCCACGACTGCAGCCGCGCTAGAAGTAAGTGACCGAGCCCTGCCCGCTGAGGACTGTACCATACCAGTGAAGGGGGGACCGCCACCCGCTTGGGAGAACAGCTAGAAGCGCCGGAGGTCCACGCGTGTTGTGGAGGCCCACTAAAGGGTGCTGGGCCTTAAAGTACTCTTGTCACATAAACCCCAGGCCCTGGTGGAGGAGGCTTTTGGAACTCATACCCCCTCACTTGACTCGCTGCACGGCCACCATCCCAGATAACGGGGGGTACGACCACTCCAACGGTGTTCATCCAGCCCCGTTGTAGCAGACACCCCACTACTCCCGAGAACATGGGGAAGGACAGGCAGAAGAAACCATCTACACAGAGCAGCATGGACCAGTTTGCCGTCGCTACCACCCCGGCCCCGGCAGACCCTGCAACACGACCAAACTCCCCCACGGGAGATGAATCCCTCTCCTTGCGGGACGTAATGGCAGCCATCGCCAACTCTCGCTCCTCCATGGAGACCAAAATAGACAGCATGGCGGCGGATGTCTCCTTCCTACGCCACGATCTGCAGAAGCTGACTTCCAGAAAAGGAGTCGTGGAACACCGCATCTCCAAAACGGAGGATAGCATCGGCGGGTTCAACCGTCAGCTGTCCCAAGCCTTAAACCGCCTGAAAGCCTTGGAGGCGAGAGTGGATGATGGAGAGGGAAGGTCCCGCCGCAACAACGTTCGCATCCTGGGCCTGCTGGAGGGGGAAGAGGGACAATGCACGGAATTGTTCCTGGAGCAGTGGCTCATGGACATCTTCGAACCCCAATCCTTCTCAAAATTCTTTTCGGTGGAGAGGGCTCATAGAATACCTTCGGGCAAACCGCTCCCAGGCGCTCCGCCCCGGACTATCATCGCTCGCTTGCTCAACTACCGCGACAGGGATGCCCTTCTGCAATTGTCACGCTCGCAGGGGACGATCACCCATAACGGCTCCTGAATCGCCTTCTTCTCGGACTATAGCCGAGAAGTTCAGAGGGCACGACAATCCTTTGAACCACTCAAGAAACAACTTGCTCAGATAAACGTGAAATACGGCCGGCTCTTCCCAGCCCAATTTAAGATCTATCATAAAGGCACTACTGTCCACTTCACCGACCCACAAGACGCCTGGAAGTTGGCAGAGGCTCACATAGAGGGCGATTGGACTGCAAGACCAAGGAGACCGTGAGGACGACCCTGACCCGGGCCGAGGCGGTCCTCCCTGAGGAGACACCCAGAACGGGGAGGACAGGAGATCCCGGAGCCACCGGCACAACAAGAAGAGGAATGAGCTAACTAAAGTCCCCTACGAGGACCTTAGAACACTGCTGGGACACACAAGGGTGTACTGACCACGCATCAGATACTGACGTGCAATCTACCCACCATGGAAGAAGTCGACGATGGGCGCAAGGTGGGAACTCTGGGGAAAGGTCTGAACTCTCCCCTGGTTAGACCTCTTCACCCCTCCCCCGCCTCCCTCTCTTTTTCTTGCTGGTTTCGACCCTATCTAAGGGTCTGGTTTTTAGCTGACACCTTAAGTTGAAGGATCAGCATGTTTGGGCGACAGGTACTTTGTGTTGGGGTGGAGTATGGGGTGGGGGTGTGTTGGGAAAGTTTTAAAATTGTTTGTTGGTTACTTCAGGACTGCCACTTGCTCATGGGCCGAACTACTCACTGTCCCCTGTTAGGGGCGTCTCGCACTGTTCCACGAGGCAACCCTGCTTCCTTAGTACAGGCGAAGGATACACCGCCATCTCTTATGAATCGCTATACCCCGAATATCCCCATCATACGTAATAAATATCCTCCACGCAAACTCACATATCCCTCATGCAGCAGACTAAGTCCTTGAAGCTCCTTACTTGGAATGTGAATGGGATGGGGTCAGGAATTAAACGGCGCCTTATCATGCAATTCCTAAATAGACATTCCCCTGATGTGGCCCTCCTTACGGAAACCCACTTGGCTGGGGTAAACTGTGCCTTCTTCCAAAGAACTAACTATCGCCTTGCCTTTCATGCGGGATACACAATGGGCTCCAGGTGCACCCTTATTCTGATACACAAATGTATACCATTTATTCAGCATACCATAGAACAAGATCCCAGGGGCCGATACGTGTTAATGCTGGGTCAAAAGGTGGCAATTGTCTCAATCTATTCTCCACCGGGTCTGGGACAGGAATTACTGGATGACCTCACCACCCTTATAGGTAAACATCACCCTGACGTATACATCCTAGGGGGGGACTTAAATGACACCATGAATAACAGCACTGACCGCTCCCACCTCCGAAATCGTAACCCAGATACCCCTACCAAATTAGCCAACTTTACATCTGCCCTTGGGTTCCTGGACATATGGAGGGAGCTACACCCCGATGTTAGGGAATATTCATTCCACTCTGGTGCCCACGGTTCTATGTCCAGACTGGATTATTTTCTTCTATCGCACACGGACCTCTATAGGGCAATGTTCGCAGAACTGCTCCCTCGGGGCATCTCGGACCATTCACCGCTTTCGATGGAAATATGTATGCAGGGCGCCCTCCCCCCCAGAACGTGGAGACTTAATAGCTATTACCTGGGGTTACCGGAGCTGATGGATCGCCTAGAGGAAATATCCGCCGAATACTTTGAAATTAATGAAGGATCGGTAGATAACCCTGTGATAGTATGGGAGGCATACAAAGCAGTGCTTAGGGGCGAAATCCTCTCCTGGACGACACATAAAAGGAACACCCGGCTCCAAAAGATACTAGAGGCCGAGAAGGAAGTGAGCGACAGGGAGACTAAACATATTTCCGACCTCACGCCTGACACCCATCGTTCCCTCCAACGCGCCCAAGAGCGTCTTCGGAACAGAGCGATGGATGACGCTAAGCAGGCCCACTGTCAGGCTAAAGCGAGAATATACGAACTAGGGGACAAAGTGGGCAAAATGCTCGCCTAGCTGCAGAAGAGAGACGAAGGACAACGCCATGTCCGGGAAATAGTCACACCACAGGGCGACAGCTATCACTCTGACGCTGAGATTGCTGAGGCCTTCTCGATGTTCTATGCAGACTTGTACCGAGCCCCAACCTCTCCACTAGACCCATCCCTCTTAGCCGAGCTATTGTTGCCGACGCTCTCCGGGCAGCAGAGGGAGCATCTGGACTCCGCCGTATCAGAGGCCGAGATTTCAGAGGCACTATCTCAGCTCCAGTCGAGGAAAACACCGGGCCCGAACGGATTCCCCGTTGAAACTTGGCAAAAGCTAGGAGCAGACAAAATGGCAGCCCCCCTGCACAGAATGTTTCTTGCCGCCCGGGAACAAGGGACCCTCCCACCAGACCTATGTAAAGCGACCATTGTGGTCATACCCAAACCTGATAAACCTCCACACAAATGTGCTTCCTACAGACCTATATCATTGATTAATGGAGAGGCCAAGGTCCTCGCAAAACTCCTGGCGAACCGGTTACAACCGGTTACATCCACCCTGATTCACCCGGACCAATGCGGATTTCTGCCCCACAAATCGACCCGGATGAATCTGCGCCATCTCCATTTGGCAATGGAGAGATCTCCGATCATAATCGGACCTTTGGCAATCGATTTTGAAAAAGCGTTCGATTCAATTCGATGGGATAGCCTTTGGGAGATTATGCACCATGTGGGATTCGGGGAAGTCTTTATAGGATGGGTACAACTACTCTATACTAACATCCAAGCGGAGGTAAAGGTAAATGGATGGTCCTCTCGATCCTTCCCCTTGGGCCGAGGTACGCTGCAAGGATGCCTGCTCTCCCCCCTTTTGTTTGCCCTTGCAATCAAACCACTCGCTATTTGGCTTTGCCAAAACACAGCCTGGACGGGGTTTAGTTGGCCAGAGGGCTATGAGGACCGTACATCTCTTTACGCAGACGACCTCCGTATATACCTTGGAGACCCGCCCCGATTCTGTCCCATCGTAACACAGCTGCTCATCCGCTTTGGTAAATTTTGCGGACTCAGAATCAATTGGGATAAATCAGTTTTCTTCCCCGTTAAGGGTGGAGAGCAGGCCATCCCCCAGGAGTGCCCGTACCGAGTTGAACGACAAGGCTTTCGTTACCTGGGAATCTGGATATCCGGGGACCTGACAAGCTATGTAGAACACAATCTCCGACCGATCACAGACCGGTTCATTATCGATGTCCAACAATGGAAACTTCTCCCCCTGACCCTTATGGGTAGAGCGGCACTCTTTAAAATGATGACCCTTCCCAGATACCTCTATGTCCTTCAAAATGCCCCACACAGAATTCCAGACTCAGAGTTTCACCTGGCAGAGACACTTCTTAGGGACCTTATATGGGGAGGAGGTCAACCACGAATAGCGTTAACCACCCTTCAGAGATCGATCTGGGAGGGGGGAGTGGGAGTCCCCCTCCTCCAAACCTACTATTGGGCATCACAATTGGTTGTGGTTAACAATCTGCTTCACGGGAATCGGGACCTACCTCACATACGCGCTGAGATGGCCGCTATACAGAATGCAGACCCGCTGGCCATCCTTTATCAACCCCTCCCGAGAACCCCCCCACCCACAAATACAACGCACCTCACTATGGTCTGGAGACAGGCACACCGGTTCGTTGGGTGGGATAATAAAGTTACCATCGCACAACCTCTCTGGCAAAATAATAATCTAGCTGCGTCCCATGAACTAGAGCCAGGGCCCAACTGGATGAAAGCAGGGGTCACGCGAGTGGGGGATATGCTCACAAATGGGAAACTGGCCTTATTTGAAGATCTACAGTCACACTTCCAGATCCCAAACACGTAACGGTATCACTACATACAACTAGCCCACACTTTAAGAACCCACTTAACAGCTGACACAAGGCTACCAGACTACACCCCCATAGAGCGTAACATCCTACCAGCGTATATCCCCACCAAATGCACTTCCATCTTATATAACGCCATATCCTCCTTTGCTACCCCCGAACTGAATGAGCTCAAGGCGAAATGGGAAGCAGATGTGGGAGAGATAGATCCGGAGGACTGGATACAAGTCCTCATGCACCCTCGTGAAATTGCTATCTCCTCTAGGCTCCGACTGGTGCAGTTGAAGATACTGCACCGGGTATACTACCCTAGGACGCGACTATACGTCTGGAAAAGGGCCCCAAACCCAAACTGTCTCCGCTGCAGGGAGGAGGAGGGGACCTTCTTTCACATCTTGTGAGCATGTCCCCGGATACAAGCCTTTTGGAATGCATGCTGTGGGGAGCTCTCCAGGGTCCTTGGCCGGATCATACCACTGGACCCAAAAGCCCTACTCCTGGGAATACCTAAAGAAATCGAAGCTAACAAGTGGGAGAGATTGCTCTTACACACGGCAGCAGGGCTGATCAAGCGTAATATAGCGCAGAAATGGGGAGCCCCTGACCCCCCGACAATGGATCAATGGAAACTGGATATGGACGTGTGCGCAATGATGGAGCAAAGGATCTATTTGGCAAGGGGTTGTCCCAACAAAGCCTCGAAAATTTGGGATAGGTGGGAAGAAGAAGCGATCTAAGACTCCCTCCTGCATGCTGGGGAGTGTGCAATGGGTATTATGTACTACACGCCGATATATGTACTAAGGAAGACTCTTGACCATAGCTGATATGTGTACTGCCTTTGTTGATTGAGACTGACCATGATAGTCCTTATGTTGATTTGTTTTTGATTTTTGTGATTGTTGTAATACTATGATAATAATAAAATACTTTATTAAAAAAAAAAAAAAAAAAATAGAAATAAGCAAATCAATTTAAATATAAACAAATTATGAACCTATGGAATTCCAATGTCAATAGTGATTACAATGAAGAATGATCAATACAATACCCACCTCAATCTTCAATGCAACATTTACAGCAATAGAAACTTTTGTAACACACACATCAGAATGTATATATTTTGTTTATGCTGAGTGAAAATTCACCATCTGTTAACATGAATGAGGTGCAAGGATAAAGCTTTCATTTGATAAAGATAAAATAAAATCACAACTCCCCTGCCTATCTAAGTCTCTCTTCTTCCCCTTTATTGAAAATAGATGTACCACTTACTTAAAGCACATGTCAGAATTTCAAATATAGAAAACACAATTGAAATACAAGTTACTTGGTATTCCTCCATGTAATTTGCTTCTAAATAGAGAAATGTTTGTTTAATAAATCTGTTTAGTAGATTCCCATCAATGTTGCTTTTATTGCATTAATGAGTAAAAGTGGGAATTTCTCATTCTCAATGTACAACTTAAAGGTGTAAAAATTGGCAGCAGTTAATCACCCTTTCTACATTTTCTCGAATGGTTCAGCACCAGCAAAATAACTCTTTGGCGATGTAACCATGAAATGACTTCAATTATCATGTTTTTCTAAGTATATACACAGAAGGATGTCCTCGTTTCTCCCAGAATACATATTATATGCTTAATAATTAAACAGAGAGGGAGCAAAGGTATCTCCCAGTATACAGATGATAGGACCTCTTCCATCAAATCTCTAATTCAGGAAGCATAAACTTCTGAAATATGTTTGAATTTCTCAGCATGTACATTCAATTGATATACCCCCTCCCACTCAGTATTTTCAGAATTACCAAGGGCTGGAATTTAATATATTCCCCTTTAGAGTATATTTTACTTATGTTATTCTTCCCCTTGGATTAATAATTTCATAGGAGTTTCTTTTGACTGTCCCAAAGACAGACAAACACCCTCTTAAGGACTGGTTAAATTTGCTCCTCTAGGAACAGGTTGGCATGAATCATCAGCAGGAGGGAGTATGTCTGCTGTCTCATCCATTGAAGAGGTTCTGGCATATACATTCTAGGTAGGCCGCACCTACAGTGCTCTTCTGATAATGCAAAATTAGTCAAAAGTAAAGCATATTCCATACTTCTTTCTGTTGTTGTCAATTCTCCTTTCTCTCCTTTTTCACATCCATCAGGCAGCCAGTCACTGTGTGCTGAGTGAGTGAGTCAGTCCAAGGAATTTATTGGTTGAGACTTTTAAATAGTAGTTCCCACTCCCTTACAGATGTGCATCATTTCCCTAACCTAATTAGTCAGTGTATATGATTGGACAGTGTTTCATAAGTGACATCACACTAAACCATCCCTTCCATACTTATTCAGTATATTAATGAAGAGGGCTGTCTAATGGGAGTAACTTCCAAACTCAGTTTCCCCCTCACTTGATGTGATGTCATCTTGGAGATCTCTACGTTAAACAATTGTAATTGTCAGAAACATCATGTCCCTCAGAAGTGATCATGTCACTAATCAGTTCATCAGTTTACTCTTACTCAGGTGAATCCCATCATGTGATTCTCATTGTGGCATGACATGTGATATATGTGTTACAGATTTTTAAATGTTTGACATGACCCACAGAACGCGCCCCTTCTGGACTTCCTGGTCCTTATCGCGACGGGGCTTGTATTCATTGTTCCTTCCAACATGGCCGTATCACATGACACGCCACGCACCAGCCTTCACGGCGGACGTTGTATGTCCCATAAATGTGCCACGCCCCTGCGGCCCCACGCGTCTCAATGCTATTGCGAAGTAGCGACCAGACGTGTGCTCCGTAGCTCGCGGTATTGTATCCTTTGCTTCTTCCAGCTTTCCCCATCCTAGTCCCTTTCCTTCCTTTCTTGGTTCCTGGACTCGTGTGCTTGCTGCGCACCCTGTTACTTTCCTGAACTTCTGGATCCCTGCATCCCGGAACCTTGAACGCACGCTGGAGTCGGAAGAGACTTGTGCAGCTTTATTCAAGACTCGATCAGTTCGCAAGAAGGCATCGACCAAGGAATCCAGCAAAGATCGAACTCAGGTGAGAAGGAGGGAACTCCTTGACAGTTTGAGATGCCACCCGACCGAACTCGATATGGACATGGAAGCGCCTGTCCAGGATTTGGTGCGTGGTATGGAAGAGCTATCAACCGTGTTGCAGAATCTAAAGGCGGAAAACGCCGCTC
Source organism: Ambystoma mexicanum (assembly GCF_040938575.1). Lineage (NCBI taxonomy): Eukaryota > Metazoa > Chordata > Amphibia > Caudata > Ambystomatidae > Ambystoma > Ambystoma mexicanum. The sequence continues at coordinate 1,075,327,683 of NC_090935.1, read as the reverse complement.
TCAAACAATTAGTTCTATCCCGTGATTCTGCCACAAAAGAAAGTGTATTGCTGGGCGGCATAGTGGACAAATACGATGCCTCAGCAAAAACCCTTCGTGGATTCGTGGATTTGTGGATTCATGTTTGGTCCACTTTACTTTTAAGCCCTATTACTTTTCAACTCCCAGGGCTAAGGTGGGGTTCATAATTTCCCACCTTTCAGGAAATGCCTTGACCTGGGCTACGTCCCTCGTTAATTCTGGCGATACTCTTCTGGATGACTATGATGGCTTCATACAAGCCATTAAGACCATGTTTGACCATCCAGAGCAGGTCTATAGTGCCCAGGAACGCCTGTTAGACTTCCAGCAAGGATCCCAGGATATGCTTACCTATGTTACCCAATTCAAGCAATTAGTCAAGGAAGCTGATTGGTCCCCGGAGGCTAGTTTTACCCTTTTCAGGAGAGGACTGAATGAGGAGATTAAGGATGAGTTGGCCAGAGTGGATCGCCCAAATTCATTTCAGGCACTAATGGACCTTGCCTTGCAAATAGATTTCCGTATCCAGGAGAGGAATGCAGAGAAGAAGAAATCCAGAGCTAATCCTCCAAAGCTGTTTTTTGAGAATACCACCAAGACGCACACAAACCCAGGCTCAGTCTCTGAACCTGAACCCATGCAGATAGGAGCCTTCCGTGGACCTATATCCCCGCAAGAAAGAATGAGAAGGGTTCATACGGGGTTGTGCATGTATTGTGCCTCAGACAAACACTTGATTAGGGAGTGTCCTCTAGCCCCTCCTCGGCGTTCGGGAAACGCCAGCTCCCGATCCTAGATGGAGCAGAGCTTCGGGAGAGAGATGTTTGCTCCACATCAACTCCATCCTTGAACTCTCCAGGACAAAACAATTTGGTGATACTACAGGCCTTCCTGTCGCCCTCCAAGAATAAGACCTATCCCATTCTGGCCTTGGTGGACTGCGGAGCTATGGGAATCTTCATTGATCAAACTGGGTTGTTAGTCATCATATTCCGTACGAGACACGAAGCACCATGCAGTCGGTGGAAGCAATCGACGGAAGACCCCTCTCTTCAGGACCCATAAGCCTGCAGACAAAAGAGATCCAACTTTCCATAAACCATCACCAAGAGTGGATTACATTCGACATCATTAAGTCAGCCCATCACCCCATGGTATTGGGTATGCCCTGGTTACAAAAGCACAATCCGTACATCAATTGGACAGCAGGATCACTATTCCTGGGCTCAGAGTTTTGTATGTCCCACTGTCTATCCCTGGATCCCTCCTCAACACCTCCTAAAGAACCACTCAGAGACCAGAAAACACCACTCATGGTTTCCAATATCATGCAAGTCCCAGAGGCCTATCAGGGATATGCTGATGTATTTTCAACTGCCATAGTCCAGGCCTTACCCCCTCACATACCTGAAGACTGTGCCAAAGATACAGATCCCTCAGCAGTGATTCCCTTCGGCAGAATGTTCATTCTTTCTGAACCTGAGAAAAAGGCCCTCCGAGAATACCTGGACACCAATCTTGAAAACGGCACCATAAGACCCTCAAAATCTCCAGCGGGTGCCTGGTTGTTCTTCGTTCCCAAGAAGGACACCAAGGAACTCAGACCTTGCCTCGACTATCATGGCTTAAATCAATGCACCCTCAAAGATCGGTACACACTGCCCCTGATCTCGGATATCCTGGAAGCTGTGAGAGGCACCGTAATATTCACGAAGTTGGATCTCCGGGGAGCCTACCATTTAATCCGTGTCCAGGAAGGAGACGAATGGAAAACAGCCTTTAGAACACCCTTCAGTCACTATGAATATCTAGTCATGCCCTTTGGACTAGCTAATGCCACCGCAGTTTTTCAACGTTTTATGGATAGGGTGTTTTCGGATATGTTATTCCTCTTCGTCATTGTCTATCTGGATGACATATTGATCTTTTCCAAGGATCCTCTAAAGCATGAAGAACATGTAAAGGCAGTATTACAACGACTCCGTGAACATAAACTTTTAGCCAAACCCGAAAAATGCTTGTTTCACGTTACTTCTGTTCACTACCTCGGATTCATCCTTAGCCCAGAAGGAATTGGTATGGACCCTTCAAAGGTAAAAGCCATACTGGCTTGGCCGGCTCCCACATCCGTGAAACAAGTTCAATCCTTCCTGGGGCTTGCCAACTTCTACCGGAAGTTAATTTCTACCTTTTCCGAGATCGTTCAGCCGATCGTTGGTCTCTTGAAGAAAGACACCCCTTTATCTGGTCCACACCGCAAGATAAAGCAGTCCAACGTTTGAAGACAGAGTTCACGCAAGCTCCCATCCTGGGCCAACCCGACATAAATCGCCCATTCCTAGTGGAAACGGATGCATCTAACTACGCCATAGGAGCGGTCTTGAAACAGGTACTTGAGGATAAACTGGAACACCCCATTGCTTACCTCTCACGAACCCTGACTCGACCCCCAGTGAGACACACTATTCTGTCCTGGAAAAGGAACTGTTAGCCATCTGCCAAGCCTTCACTGAATGGCGAAATCTACTTCTGGGTGCTAGATATCCAGTTCAGGTCCGCATGGACCATCGGAATCTTCAAATTCTACAGTCATTGGAGTGCAGGAACAGTCGTTAGGCGCGTTGGGCCTACTTCTTTGCCCAGTACCAAATTCCAAATCACTCATGTTCCCGGATCACAAAACATGATTGCTGATGCCTTATCTCGACATCCTGACTATGTAACCACTGAAGACAAGGGCTATCCTAGGATGTTTCCCCACACGATCTTTGTAGCTCAAGCAGTCAACCTCCTGGAAGAATTCTGAGTGCAAACCCAGTCCTCTGACCTCTGGAAGGATATTTCAAGGAAGAATCCATGGAACCTAAGAGTTAAGGAAGGATATTTATTGAAGGACAATGCACTGGTCATTCCTACACAGAAATTACAACAAAGAATGATAAACCTCTGCCATGATACCCTTCACTCCGGACATCGTGGCATAACTAACACCCTCTGTCTTATACAAAGAGAGTTTTGGTGGCCTGGAATGAAGACCAACGTACAACAGTACATCAAAGCTTGTGCTGTCTGCAGTCAAAACAAACATGATAACAAGAGACCGGCAGGTCTTCTACTGCAACCATCGCTGCCAACAAGACCATGGGAATTCATTGCTACAGACTTCATTGTGGAATTACCACCTTCCCAAGGATACACGACCATCATGGTAACCACAGACTTGTTCACTCATATGGCTCATGTTACACCCCTGTGTAAGCTGCCATCCTCATCCGAGCTTGCTGGGATCTTCCTGGAACACATATTTCGTTTACATGGACTTCCTTCCAAGATCATATCTGATCGAGGACCTCAATACGTCTCTCAATTCTGGAAACATTTCTGTCGCATTTTAGGAACCCAACGCGCCCTTTCGTCTGGTTATCATCCCCAAACCAATGGGGCCACAGAATGTGCTAATCAAACCCTGGAACAGTATCTTCGATGTTTCGCCACCACAGTTCAAGATGACTGGTCGCTCCTGATACCTGTGGCTGAATTCGCCTACAACAATTCTGACCATTTAGCACTTAAGACAATTCCTTTTTTTTGTAGCCAAGGTTTCCATCCATTGGTTCTACCCTCTGTTCTCCCTCATCCTACACAAGTACCTACTGTCGACTCCTGGATAGAAACCCTCATCAACGTTCACCAGGAGGCCAAAGAAAACTTAGACAGGGCCAGAACACAGACTAAGAGGTATGAAGATTTAAAAAGGAGACCAGGTCCTTCTTATGCTATCGGTGATAAAGTCTGGTTGTCTTCGAAATTACTACCCCGGCATCTACGGCCAAACAAGTTTGCCCCTCGGTACTATGGTCCATTTCCCATCAAGGAAATTATCAATCGAGTTTCATACCGGATTAGACTACCAGACTCTTGGAAGAGAATTTGCCCAGTATTCCACACATCCTTATTAAAACCCTAAAACCAATCCTCCGGGAAATCCTGCCGACCTCCTCTTCTACCGGTCGACAACCAATTGGAGTATGAAGTAATCCGAATATGTGATTTCAGGTATAAACGGGGTCAGCTTCAATACCTGGTTGAATGGAAAGGATACCCTCCTAGTGAAAGAACCTGGGAGACACTTTCTAATCTCAAGGCCCCTCGACTACTCAGAAGATTTCACCTTATACACCCGGGCAAACCTGGTGGAACAGGTTTTCGGAAGAGGCATGCTGTCATGACCCACAGAACGCGCCCCTTCTGGACTTCCTGGTCCTTATCGTGACGGGGCTTGGATTCATTGTTCCTTCCAACATGGCCATATCACATGACACGCCTCGCACCAGCCTTCACGGCGGACGTTGTACGTCCCATAAATGTGCCACGCTCCCGCGGCCCCGCACGTCTCAATGCTATTGCGAAGTAGCGACCAGACGTGTGCTCCACAGCTCGCGGTATTGTATCCTTTGCTTCTTCCAGCTTACCCCATCCTAGTCCCTTTCCTTCCTTTCTTGGTTCCTGGACTCGTGTGCTTGTTGCGCACCCTGTTACTTTCCCGAACTCCTGGATCCCTGCATCCCGGAACCTTGAACGCACACTGGAGTCGGAAGAGACTTGTGCAGCTTTATTCAAGACTCGATCAGTTCGCAAGAAGGCATTGACCAAGGGATCCAGCAAAGATCGAACTCAGGTGAGAAGGGGGGAACTCCTTGACAATGTTTCCCTCTGATACGTTTATGCAAAATTATTTTTCCATCTCAGAATAACAGGATCGCTGGTATGGAGGCTAACCTATATGATTCATTAACACACATATTTTCTCCCCAAAATATCCACATTCAACTAATTTTAATAATTAAACAAACATACAGCACATATTTTATTAAATTCAGTTGATACAGCTTTTCACCCTGAGCAATGCAAAAAAATCTCTATGACATTTCCTACAAACCTTCCAAACAAAATTGTGATTCCATATGAAAATTCATAACACTTGTGTTCTACTTTAACCAAATATTAAATGGCTTCTCGAGTTTCTTGTGACTGGTAGCATAACATCTGGTATCAGTTCATGTGAGCTCAGAGCTGGGTCATCTATGACCCCTCAGAAGGCTAGTTGTCATGGCTAAAGTACTTTGAAATTAGCCTGCCCCAGCCATTTGTTGAAACAGGTCCCTGTGCCTTAGATGATTACACCCACTTTCTATCACTTGAGCCAGACTCCAGGTCTCTTCTGGTACACATTTCCTTCTCCCTGGAAGAATTAGATAATGGGATGATAAGATTATTTTGAAAGCTGACATCCGCTCAGAATCAATTATGGCATTTATAAGCATTTTTCTCCTGCAATGTTTTGTCCTGTGGCTGCCCAGGCTGAGTAATAAAACTTTATAGTTCAGCGTCAAAGTCCCTGAGTTTAATTTTGTTTGGGCAAGCCACCCTCTCAATAGTTTTTGGGGGAGGTAAGGAAATTGACACAATGCTTTCCAGGCCTAGGATGGTTTCATTCACAAATGGAGCCTTTAAAGATTGTTCCTTTCCCCATTGCTCTTACCTTTCCCCAGAAAAAGGGATTATACTATTTTATTTGCAATCAAACTCCTGTTAAAGATTCATTGGGGTAATTCATAGAATTCAGCGCACAAGTGGCGCACGCGGCTGGTGCACAGTGTGCGTGTGCGAATCCCTGCGCCATCCGCGTGTGCCAAAATACATTTCCGCGCACAGCGTATTCATGGATTCCAGCCACCAAAACCAGCCGTGGCGCACAGTGGCGCAGCGACCGTGCAGCAGCGCCAGTTACGCCCCCAAGAACGTCCCTTGTGCAGGGAAAAGCCATCAAAATCCCCAATCCAGCGCAAAGGGCTGCGCTAACCCTGTTCCAGCACGGCAAGCGGACTATGTGTATCACTGGGGTGCGCGGGAAATACCTCACGTCATTTCAGCTGGATAGGTGTATTTCAGGGGTGCGGCTGAAGTTCCACACGCGATTCCATCAGGGTATGTGTACATCAGGGGTGCGCGGGAAGTTTCACATGTGAATTCAGAAGGGTAGGTGTTTATCAGGGGTGCGCGGGAAGTTCCACACGCAAATGTCCTGGGTATGTGTATTTCGGGGTGCGCGGGAATTTTCACACGCGATATCAGCAGGGTACGTGTATTACTGGGGTGCGCTGGAAGTTCCAATGTCCTGGGTACGTGTATTACGGGGTGCGTGGGAAGATTCACACGCGATATCAGCAGGGTATGTGTATTCCAGGGGTGCGCTGGAAGTTCCACACGCGAATGTCCTGGATACGTGTATCTTAGGGTGCGTGGGAGGTTTCACACGCGATATCAGCAGGGTACGTGTATTTCAGGGGTGCGCTGGAAGTTCCACACGCGAATGTCCTGGGTACGTGTATCTTGGGGTGCGCAGGAAGTTTCACACGCGATATCAGCAGGGTACGTGTATTTCAGGGGTGCGCTGGAAGTTCCACACGCGAATGTCCTGGGTACGTGTATCTTGGGGTGTGCCAGAAGTTTCACACGCGATATCAGCAGGGTACGTGTATTTCAGGGGTGCGCTGGAAGTTCCCTACGCGAATTCCCTAGGTACGTGTATCTTGGGGTGCGTGGGAAGTTTCACACGTGATATCAGCAGGGTACGTGTATTTCAGGGGTTCCGTGGAGTACTACACGTGAATTGGCCGTGTGGGTCCTCCCAGGTGTTCCCTCCACAACCTCCACGGCCCCTGCAGGCAGCCCACACCACGGGGGACTAGCCTGCACCCCCACTCATGTTCCCCTGCACCCCCACACCCCAACATTGTGGTGCACCCTCCACCAGGCCCCCACTCATGTCTCCCATCACCCCCACCCCCCAGCACTGTGGGGCACCCTCCACCAGGCCCCAACTCATGTCCAACTCATGTTCCCCTGCACCCCCACCCCCCAGCACTGTGGTGCACCCTCCACCAGGCTCCCACTCATGTCTCCCATCACCCACACCCCCCAGCACTGTGGTGCACCCTCCACCAGGCCCCCACTCATGTCTCCCATCACCCCCACCCCCCAGCACTGTGGGGCACCCTCCACCAGGCCCCAACTCATGTCCAACTCATGTTCCCCTGCACCCCCACCCCCCAGCACTGTGGTGTACCCTCCACCAGGCCCCAACTCATGTCCAACTCATGTTCCCCTGCACCCCCACCCCCCAGCACTGTGGTGAACCCTCCACCAGGCCCCCACTCATGTCTCCCATCACCCCCACCCCCCAGCACTGTGGGGCACATGCCAGAAGCCCCCCACTCATGTTCCCCTGCACCCCCACCCCCCAGCACTGTGGTGCACCCTCCACCAGGCCCCCACTCATGTCTCCCATCACCCCCACCCCCCAGCACTGTGGGGCACCCTCCAAAAGGCCCCCACTCATGTCTCCCATCACCCCCACCCCCCAGCACTGTGGTGCACCCTCCACCAGGCCCCCACTCATGTCTCCCATCACCCCCACCCCCAAGCACTGTGGGGCACCCTCCACCAGGCCCCAACTCATGTTCCCCTGCACCCCCACCCCCCAGCACTGTGGGGCACCTGCCAGCAGGCCCCCACTCATGTCCAACTCATGTTCCCCTGCACCCCCACCCCCCAGCACTGTGGTGCACCCTCCACCAGGCCCCCACTCATGTCTCCCATCATCCCCAGCACTGTGGTGCACCCTCCACCAGGCCCCCACTCATGTCTCCCATCACCCCCACCCCCCAGCACTGTGGTGCACCCTCCACCAGGCCCCAACTCATGTTCCCCTGCACACCCACCCCCAGCACTGTGGTGCACCCTCCACCAGGCCCCCACTCATGTTTCCCATCACCCCCACCCCCCAGCACTGTGGGGCACCCTCCACCAGGCCCCACCTCATGTCCAACTCATGTTCCCCTGCACCCCCACCCCCCAGCATTGTGGTGCACCCTCCACCAGGCCCCAATTCATGTCCAACTCATGTTCCCCTGCACCCCCACCCCCAGCACTGTGGTGCACCCTCCACCAGGCCCCCACTCATGGCTCCCATCACCCCCAGCACTGTGGTGCACCTTCCACCAGGCCCCAACTCATGTTCCCCTGCACCTCCACCCCCCAGCACTGTGGGGCACCTGCCAGCAGGCCCCCACTCATGTCCAACTCATGTTCCCCTGCACCCCCACCCCCCAGCACTGTGGTGCACCCTCCACCAGGCCCCAACTCATGTTCCCCTGCACCCCAACCCCCCAGCACTGTGGGGCACCTGCCAGCAGGCCCCCACTCATGTCCAAATCATGTTCCCCTGTACCCCCACCCCCCAGCACTGTGGTGCACCCTCCACAAGGCCCCCACTCATGTCTCCCATCACCCCCACCCCCCAGCACTGTGGTGCAACCTCCACCAGGCCCCAACTCATGTTCCCCTGCACCCCCACCCCCAGCACTGTGGTGCACCCTCCACCAGGCCCCAACTCATGTTCAACTCATGTTCCCCTGCACCCCCACCCCCCAGCACTGTGGTGCACCCTCCACTAGGCCCCCACTCATGTCTCCCATCACCCCCATCCCCCAGCACTGTGGTGCACCCTCCACCAGGCCCCAACTCATGTTCCCCTGCACCCTCCACCAGGCCCCCACTGATGTCTCCCATCACCCCCACCCCCCAGCACTGTGGGGCACCCTCCACCCGGCCCCAACTCATGTTCCCCTGCACCCCCACCCCCCAGCACTGTGGGGCACCTGCCAGCAGGCCCCCACTCATGTCCAACTCATGTTCCCCTGCACCCCCACCCCCCAGCACTGTGGTGCACCCTCCACCAGGCCCCCACTCATGTCCAACTCATTTTCCCTGCACCCCCACCCCTCAGCACTGTGGTGCACCCTCCACCAGGCCCCCACTCATGTCTCCCATCACCCCACCCCCCAGCACTGTGGGGCACCCTCCACCAGGCCCCAACTCATGTTCCCCTGCACCCCCACCCCCCAGCACTGTGGTGCACCATCCACCAGGCCCCCACTCATGTCTCCCATCACCCCCACCCCCTAGCACTGTGGGGCACCCTCCACCAGGCCCCAAATCATGTCCAACTCATGTTCCCCTGCACCCCCACCCCCCAGCACTGTGGGGCACCTGCCAGCAGGCCCCCACTCATGTCCAACTCATGTTCCCCTGCACCCCCACCCCCCAGCACTGTGTGGCACCTGCCAGCAAGCCCCCACACATGTCCAACTCATGTCCCCCTGCACCCCTACCCCCCAGCACTGTGGTGCACCCTCCACCAGGCCCCCACTCATGTCTCCCATCACCCCCACCTCCCAGCACTGTGGTGCACCCTCCACCACACCCCAACTCATGTTCCCCAGCCAACATGTCATCACAATCTAGATCCCTGGTCCCTATGGTCAGCCTCCAAATGCAAAACACCCACCCGAGTATTGCATCCACCCACTTAGAAATGGCAATAACATGATAGAACCCCAATTGCAAGTTTGGAAACGAACACATGTCCCTCACATACACCCAATGGGTGTCAGTGAATCTCAAAACCCATATCATGATATGCATGAAACCAATGAGATGATACTACACATTGAGGTTCCCTGGTCCCAATGGTCAGCCTCCAAATGCAAAACACCCACCCGAGTATTGCATCCACCCACTTAGAAATGGCAATAACATGATAGAACCCCAATTGCAAGTTTGGAAACGAACACATGTCCCTCACATACACCCAATGGGTGTCAGTGAATCTCAAAACCCATATCATGATATGCATGAAACCAATGAGATGATACTACACATTGAGGTTTGAACAAAAGATATGTATTAAAGGAAACATAAATTGAATCAAAAATAAACAAACAGAAATGGGAATGTAAAAAAATAAAAAGAAGCATGTCCGTGAAAAAATGCAAAACCAAAAATCATAATCCAAAGGAATGGTGTCCAAAGTCACAGTCCAAAAAAGAAAATCCAATAGAAAATTATAATTGAAAGCCATTGCTCCATGGGTAAATTGTAAAAAAAAAAGAACATCCAACAGTCAACTATGTACAGATGAACAAGCCAGGGTCCATGATCCCAACAGAAGAAATTAAACCTATCTAATAACACTACCTAATAAAAAAAACTATATACAAAAATGTGGCCCATTGTCCAAAAGGTCCAAAAAAAAATGCAAAACCAAAGGAAACCTAACACTAACTACAGAACTATGTACAAGGGCAGCGGGCTAGTCCGACGGCTCACTTTTGGATGTCCCAGGCCAGGGCATCATCGAACTCCTGCTCAATGTCCCGGAGGCGGTCCTCCTCCATGGCCCCGAGGGTTTGCAGGGCCGTCGACGTGTCCACCTCCAACCCCCTGTGGATTGCCTCGAGGCACTCGGCCCGCCTCAGGGCCCTCCGCATGGAGTTCTCTGGCCTGACCATCGTGAGCCGTGCCTCTTCCGCCCGCTGCCGCTCCGCATCTATGGCGTGGCCCAACCGCTGCCACACGGAAGACACTTTCTGTCCTGGGTCCTCCTGCCCTCCGTCCGATGCCTGCCCCTCCGATGTCGAAGGCCCCGAGCCTTCATGGCTCCCACCACGTTGCTGCTGCTGCTGTGCCTCTGCCTGTGCACTACCTCCTGCTGCCTGCACATCCTCCGCTGGCTGGGGTGCAGTCGTTGATGTGGCCACTCCTGCTGGGCGTCCGACTCCCGACTGTGGCAGGGATGCCTCCTCCACCAGCCTGGCAGCACCGTCAGAGGCAGCTCCACAGGGCACCCAGGTGACTGATGGGTGGGAAGATGGCACGGAGGACGACTGGCGCATAGGGGGTTCAGTTGAGGAGGGGGTCGCAGCAAGCCCCATCAAACGGAGGAATCCGGCCTGGGTGACCTGTCCCAGTAGGCCGACGCAGTCAACGAGCCATTCGAGATGACGTGCAGTCTCCTCATGAAAAGTCTGCAGGTCACCTAGCATGGCCCGTTGACGCAACGCCACACCAGTCAGGACAGGCTCAACCCAGACCCGGATAGCCATGTCCGCAGGCAGCGGAAGGCCAGTTGTCATGAGCTCATCCCCTGCCTGAAAACAGGTCTGGACGTCGGCATCCCTGCTGGTGCAAGATGATGCAGGGACAGGATCAGGGACAGGATTGCACACAGGCACCTCCGCGGCGGCCTGTGCTGCCTCCTGTCCCTGGTCCTGCACTGCACCACTAGCACCAGTGAAATCCCCACCTCCAGACCCCGTCTCTGTTGCTTGCACGGCCTCCTCCTCCACCAAACCCCCCACCAACCTGGATGACTCCGTGCCATCTTCCCCCGTTGGGCCCTGTGGGGTCCCAGCTGCCCCTTCTGCTGCCGAGGAGTCCAACTCCAACCTCCGCCTCTTGGACCTCCCCCCGGCAGCTGCGACCTGGGACGCTGCACCGGACTCCTCACTCCCCGACGAGATCACAACCTGGGAGGGGAGCCGGGCCTTGCGTCTCCGGCTGGCGGTGGGATCCCCGCCGCTGTGCTCCACAGCACCTTCTCCGCCCTCTTCATCAGTTAACGCTGCAGACAGGGAGAAATAAAACACAGGCATCAGGGAACTGTACAATGGACACATACACACATGACAGTTGTACATGAGTGGCATTGGCAAACCTCAGACATGCCATCACAATCCCCAACACACATGTCATTTCAACTTGCACACATGAGCCATACCACAGCCATATCGCAACTGCCAGCACCATCCATACACATACAACAGCATGAGCAGGCAAAGCAGAGCCAGACATCACATGCAACACAGGAAGTGCACTACACATGTACACACACCACCACACTTGCATGCTTGTGTACACCTCTGCCAAGTGTTGGAGTGTTCAGATGGGCATCCATGTCACATCTGCCAATCAGGCTTCCACATCCCGCTGTCACATGCATCCATGTTGCATCACTGTCGCACCCTTGTCAAATACACACAAATGCACATGTACACAGTGCTGATACATGCAGCTGAAAACAACATACATGCGTGACATCATGAACATGTCTACTTACATACACATTCATCCAAACATGTGTGCCCACACAACTGCATTTGGCATGCAAGCTTACACACACAAGCACCATCCATATCTCACACATTACTGCCCTCGCATGTGTTAGCCTTACGGCCCTGTACACCCCCACCTATACTCGACCCCATACAAACAGATGTGCAACCTGCACACTACTGAAACATCACCACACGCACAGCTCACAATCAGGATGCATGTACACTTACCGCTCGACTCCAAACGGGTCTGCCTCTCAAGGACCTGGACGTGGAGCGCTGGGGATATGCATTCCAGGACCCTCATCTGATCTTCCGACAAGTGGCCCCGGCACCCCTTAGCATCCGCTGCATTCAAGAGGCGCCGGGCCTTGTTCAGGGTCCTGGACCTGAAGTCCTCCCAGCGCTTCTTGACATGTTGGAAGTCGCAGACTGCCACCCCCTCCGCGTTGATGGCAGTCACGATGTCCGTCCAGATCCGAGTCCGTCCTTCCTTGTCGGCGCGGGAACTTCCGAAGAGGGCATCGTACTGCCCCATGACTTGCTCCACCAGGACACCAACTTCCCTGGCACTGAAGCTCGTGCCCCTCTGCCTCTCTGGCCGGGGGTTGTCAGTGGTGCCAGATGTTGCAGTGCCCGACATGACAACCCAGAGGCAGGAGTGGGTGGGCAATTGGGTCCTGGGGCTGGGCTGTGGAGCGATGGAATCCCAGTCGGGAGTCTTCGGTTCCAGCAGGGGTGGTCACAGCAACAGCACCCCTGGCTGATGTGCAGGCAGCAAATGGCAGGGCACGTGGGCAGCAGGCATTCAGGCAGCAGCAGATGGCAGGTGGGAGCGTGCTCGGGGCTCTGGGAGGCAGTAATTCGGCCTTCTGGGCAGGAGCGTGGTCTTCCGTGTGCTTACGCGTGGCCAGCTTGATACGGAGTGATTTGGCACGTGAAAATTCTGCACGTCAGCGTGTAATTCGAGGAAAGGCCCTTAGCGCATAAGCGCGTCTGCACGCATATGCAATTTTATTGTACAGAAGGCCCCTCAAGCGCAAGCGCCCCTGTGACGTGATGCGCGCAGGCGTGCATGGGCATTTCAGCGCGCGTGAAAAACTGCACGTCCGCGAGTAATCCGAGGAAAGGGCCCATGCACGTAAGTGACGTGATGCGCATGGGCGTTTCCCTCAGCACGTGTTAAAGGTGAGCGGGCCCAGCAGTTCGGTGTACGTGCCTTTCGTGGAGACCGACGTGTGTTGCTGCTTCCTTTTGTTTCGCGCGCCATCACAACTTCACAGCTATCAAGGACGTATCTCTTCTTTTGGCGGGGGTATTGGCTACGCGTGTTTTTCTGCATCGCGCTAGTCAGACGGTGAGTCGTACATGCTCTTTTTCCCACTGCGGGTGCCCCTGTCTATCGCACCCATTTTCGATGTCATAGTAGCCTGCGTGTCCCACGCGTACGCGTTATTCGTGTTACTGGGTGCCACCGCGTACTGCGGGAGGTTGAATCCATGCACGTAGGCTGCAGGGTTGCGTGCACGGTTTTACTGCAGTTTTGGGGTGCCTGAGCGTTGCGTGACCCGTCACTACATCACTGGGGTCACATACAGCCTTGCAGGTGCAGGGGGGCTGTTAACATCTTGCTTCCCACCCCCTTCACCCCAATTGCCCAGGTAAATTGTGGTGTACACCACTCCATCTGTGCCGGCACTACTACATCTGTGCCATGGTTGGGAGGCCACCAAAGGTGAGGGACGCCTCAGCTGGGCGTACTCCTTGTGGCAGGCGTGGTCGGGGACGTGGCCGTGGTGACCAGGGAGTTGGGGGACTCCAGGGTGTCCAGGGTGGCCACAGAGGGGAAGAGGCAGGGGTGCGCACTTGAGCACAATGTTGTGCCATGTGTCGGTGCAGTCATGCCACCACCTTCTGTGGTTCCGGGGATGCAGCTTCTGCATCTAGCACTGGCACCCGTGTGACCCGGCAGTCTGTTCCATCGACTGCCACGGGCCCAAGGGTAGTGGTAGCTGCAGGTGCAGCTGTGGACACCGCCACCCAGGCTCAGGGTCTGCCAGCGCAGGCTGCGTTGGCACTTGAGGAGCCCTTGGTAGATCTCCAACAGGCCAGGAGGGAAACCATAGGGGCAGGCCGGGCTGCTCAGACCAAGACACGTGTCCCTGGGGCAGTCATGTCATCTGCTGCCCCGAACAGCCGGTGTTGGCAAGTGCAGGGCCAGATGCACCCAACAACACCCCGGTTGTGAGTCTGCCAACCAGGACTGTTGCGGTCAATGACCCTGCCACAGCTGATGTTGCTGCGCAGGGTCCATTAGATGGCACCCAGCTGCCACTGACACAAGTCAGGCCTTTGGTCGTCCCTCCACCTGCCACTCCCTTGGCTCAATCCACCGAACCCACTGGCCATACTGGTCAGGGCGGCATTAGCCAGCCAGGGTCTGCGCCACAGTCCAAGAGGAGGAAGGTTGCACCTGCAGCACAGGCTGGGACCCCACACACAGCCACGACCTCCTGCACGTCGAGGAAGAAGCCTTTCTGCAAGCAGGAACTGGACTACGTGCGGGGCCACAGCCGTGACATGCTAGTGGGTGCCAATAGTCAGACTACGGCTGCCCAACATGACACCCACTGGAAGCATGTTGCGGAACATGTCAGTTCATTCGGCCATGAGGTGCGCACGGCGCAAGAGTGCAAAAAGCATTGGAATGATATCAAACGCAGCACTAAGGCTAAGCATGCCTCTAATTACAAGTTGACTCTGGTGACTGGCGGTGGGCCTGCACCAGGGGAGGAAGTGCTCACTCCGCATGAGGCACTCTTTGCAGAGTTCATACCACCTGAATTGGTCGAAGGAGTGGGAGAGATGCTGGACTTTGATGCCCAGTCCAGTGAGTGTTGATGAGTGTTTGTTGAGGACGTGTGTGTTTCACTTGTGGGATGTGTTGTGCATGATTGCCACTACATGTGACGTGTACATGGTTCTGATGTGTAAGTAATGCAATGCTTCCGTGATGCATGTCTCCTCTGCCTGCATGCGGGGACTCCATGTAGGCATGCTCCCTTGCCCCTCCTCCGCCACTCTGCACCCCAGTTCCACCTTTGCACTGGTCTGCTTCAATCTTGCCAATGTGTACTTTCTTGTTCATGCGTCCTGTGTAGATGCTAACTTCCAGCGTAGATTCTGCCAGACATATGCCGTGTGGTACAGCCTTAGTACTTGATGCAGGGTATCTCACTTGTATTGTGCATAGGTCAGATGTCCCACAGGGACATGAGTGCCCATTCATGCTCCATGTGCATTGCACGCATGCCCCTATGTGTCCTTGACTGGATGATCACTGTAATACAAGTCCTTGGTTACATACATTGCCTGGCATCTCATCAGCCTTCCCATGTCAACTGTGGCTCAGTCCTGCGTTGCACACATGTTTAGGGTCTGAAAATCTGTGTGGCTCACAGGCCTCAGCCTGTTCAATGGCCAATGACTCTGTCCAACTGTTGTTGTGTCTTCTTCACACATGGGCGGCATCCAGAGTTTTCATCATGTGTCCTGCTTACTGTCCCAGCATCATTTGCAGTGTTGTCACTTGAATCACATTAAGCTGTTGATGCCAGTCAACACTGCCTGTCAATAAACAGGTGTATGGTCAGCCTTTTGATACCATGCTAGGCATCCCGGCTTTGGTACTGGGGTGGAGGGGTGCTTGGCTTCTAGATAAGGTACACATTGAATGCACAATGCACGTGATGTCTGAATTTGACAATGCACTGCCTTCACATTTCCTGGCGCACACCATGGAGTCCTTGTACATGTAGGTAGTGAGTGGCATACACATTTTCTGCACTGCATAGACCCACTTCCATGGAAACTGCCATCTTTCAACAGGTCTGATCACAGAAGCAATTCAAAGTTCACCCAGCATGCATGCCAGGTTATATGTTGTGTGTCACATGTCTGCCTGATGCGTTTGCTGTCGGTGTGTGTGTGTTGTGTGCTTCTGACATGTGTAGTGACCATTTTTCTCTCTATTTTTCAGGTGATGACGCAATGGAGGCGGAGGATGGTGTTGTCATGCCAGACACAGGGTTGTTACCACTACATCAACCCAGCACTAGTGGGCGTCGTGGGGTGGTAGGCCACGAAAACCCCCAAGTGCTACAGTCCATCTTGTCTCTGGCTGCCTATGAGTCCAGCTTGATGACGACTCTGACGTCCATGTTGAGTTGGATGAGCATCAAGTCCATGTGTCAGGGGTGAGTGATTCTGATGTGGACACTCCTCTGTCCGCGACACCTGCACTGAGGGATCAGTCTTGGTTCCTCCGCCCGTGGTGGATCGGGATGCAGGGTCACCCTCCACACCAGTCACTGATGTGCCTGGGACATCACGTCGACGGGGGCATGTAGTCGTGCAGCCGTGGGCGGTGCCAACACAGCGAGGACCCCCGGTCCTTGGGTCCTGCAGGGGTCAAGCCCGGCAACGCGGTTGCCGCGCGCAACCGCAGTATACTGAGTGGGAGCAAGACATGACTGCCAATTCGAACGGCAAGGGGCAGCAATGGAGAACATCGCTGAGAGCATGGAGCGTGTGGCTCGATCTGTGCTCCCCCCTGCTAGGCAGATGCTTCTCCAGCAGCAGGCGGCACGGTCCACGGCCCGCTCGCTCAGGCTGGGCATGGGGGCCTCAGACAGGGCACTTCAGACTGAAATGTCATCTCTGCGTCAAGCAATTGCTGCTCACGCAGAGGCGCACATGGATGCCCTGAGGGAGGAGTATGCTTCCCTCAAATCCACTCTGGGTATCCTTATGATGTCCTAGAGGCAGCGGGCAGAGGAGAGGTTTGCACAGCTTGAGCGTACCATCTCAGCTGAGCTACAGGCTTGCCGGGAGGTGCAGCGGTTGTCCAGCCAGGCCTTGCAGGAGGAACTCTGTGTTACACGTGCTACCTTGCAAGAGGAAGCACGAGTATCACGTGAGGTTCTGCATGCAGACCTACGTCACATCGCCATACAGAACCAGGCTCACCCGTCCGGCAGACTTGCTGCCGATGAGGGGCAAGCTGCGGCTAGGCATGGCCAGGCTACTGTGCCACATCCTCCTTTACAGGATGAGCCAGACTCGGATGACCATCTATCTCCCACATAGGTCGGGCTGTGCAGGCGTTGAGCCCATGGAGGTTTTTCTTTTGAATCCGCATCATCGCATGTGGATGTTGAGCAGCACCCTGTACCTCCCCCCTCCTGGGTGCCTCCCCTCCCCCCCGGGTCGTATGTGGCCATTTTTGATTTTTCTTTTAGTTTAGTTAGTTAAGTTTCTGTTTGATAGTTAGTTTAATTAGGTAATGTAGGTTTTCCATAGTTAGTGTAATTAGTTAATATAGTTTAAAATTGCTTGTCTATTGTGTTTTCATGTGATGGTGCAGTGCTTTGTGGCTTTTGAAGGCATCCACTGTCTGTTCCAGCTGGGCCCTTCAGGCTTGTCTTGTGTATGTGTTTGCTGCTTGGGGTCCTTGACTCACATATGCCACTCCTGCCTCCCTTATCCATGGGCTCGCAAGGATGGTTCGGTGTCACAACCTTTTACACAAAGGCTTTGGACTGTCATATATGTGGCATGTCTGGTGCTGTGTGACTTGTGTTTATACCCCTAGTGGGGATGATTTTGGTGTTAATGTCCACTGTTCAGCTTTTGCTAGATGGGGTGTTTCATGATTAATGTGTACATTCATTGCTATGCATTGTGTAGTATGTTTCTTATCTTTACTGTACACGTGCTTGTTGCAATTCAGGCCGTAGATAGTGTTCCACACTTTGGATGTGAAAGACGGACTGATGGTGTGATTTCTGATGTGACTCTCTGACATGGTCAAGTAATGAGATGCCTGAAGATACACACACAGATCACTTTGAAGCATTAATCATGTGTTTCATGCCCTTTCTGCAGGGGGATGAGCCTCCAGAGCACCTTTGCCAGCAGACATGGCCCATTGGACGTCGGAATTCTGGACATGTTTGTTGGTGCCCACATGCACATGTGTGCACAAGCAGATGCACAGGGATTGCAGACCTACATCCTAGAACTGCTGACGTGTTCCAAGGAACTCCAGGCAAGGTGAGCAGCACAGGGGGGCCACAACACAGCAAAGCTTGCACCAGGCGATTTGCACATGCAGGCTTAGTCACAGCACTGAGGGTGAGCTTGGACGAATATTGGTGTTGAAGCACCCAATGCAGCTCAGATGTGTTGGTGGACTGATGGCTGTAAGGTTGTCTGGGACACCTGCAGGGGCAGTGGCACATACCCTCCGATACACCAAGGTCCATTGAGGCACTTGTATCAACCATGTAGCCTTCCGAGACATGGAAAGGGGCAGCTCACAGGGACATACAGCAAGGGACATACTCGGGTGCAGTGCATTTCATTTCCATGTACATTTTGATAAATGCACTGCCAACTTTGTTTCGGTCATGGTGGTACACAACTTGCTCTGAAGTCCTGGCTTGCTATATGGGTATGTATGCTTACCCAGGGAACATTGCATGTTGTGTGAATTGTGACACATTGGTGTTCCATTTGCCACGCACCCACCGGCGGCTGACTTACTGCATTGACTGTGTATGACCCATCACAGGGGTAATGTTATATATGGGTACGAAGCATCTACACCAGATTGTCTGTTTGTAGAGTAGTTTGTTGCTATGGGGCATGTTTGGTGGTGTGTTTTTGTGTAATTGGCACGTAAAGGTTGTTGACTGTGGCTCTCTTTGCAGCATTGCAGTGCTCCTGTAACCTGACCTGAGAGTGCGCAGGCAGGAGGCCAGCACTCAAAACCAGAGTTAAGTGTCTTGTTGTTTTTCTTTCAAACTGCTCTGCATAGGCTTGCTGGGGGGTGCACTAATGCATGGATGAATGTGTAATTCAATTTGGTATGTTTTTTTCCCCCTAATCACCCGGTATCCTATGCAATTTTGAACCCTGTACCTCTACCCGGTGTTCCTGCTTCCCGTACCTATCCAAGCAACGTTCCCTAACCCTCTTTCCCCGCTGGGGTTGCGGATGCCTGTGTAAGCCCCAAACTTGAAGGCACCAAAACCCTAGAGGGGGTGGTTGGTTCGTGCCACTCTTAAGCCTGGACTACAGAAGGCCATGACAATGATGTCCAAGTTTGTTTGGATTGTGTATGTGTTCATGCAGGTAGTACATTTTCGTGCATTCCCTACTTTCATGTGTCATTCCTCCTCCCCTCTCCTGCCACTCATTCCAGTGTGCCAACACCTGTCCCGATTGCATATCCCTGACCCTCCTTCCCCACCAGGGTCTCAGGGGCCTGTGTGAGTTTGACCTTGCAGGCACCCGGGACACGGTGGGGGTGGTTGTTTCGTGACACTCCCGCGCCTGTACACGGGACCTGTGACAGTACACATCCGTTCATGGTCCATCATTCTATGTTATGTACCACACATGGTTCACATCCTGTTGTGACATTGTTTTACTGTGCTACCTTGGTTGTTGCATCATTGTGGTAGTACTTGGCCTTTGTGAGGTACTGCTATGTCGAGTCATCTACTGGAGGGTGTTCTGGTTCGTTTTTCTGGCTTGGATTTTGTGACTTTGGAAATGAGTGTGGATTCTGAGGGTGCAGGCACCTTTTTACACACAAGGTGGGAGATGGTGACAAAGGGGAAAGGTGATCCTGTGGCCAGGTGGAATTGAGGGTTGAAGGCTCCATGACCCAGGTGCAGTTGTTCAGTGGGTCATGGTCATTTGTGAGGGGGGTGGTTGTTGTTGATAGTTGCCTTGCCCTGCAGTGTGATGGGAACCCTGAACTTGTAATGGTGGTATCCTATGTACATGTTGTGTTCTGCTGATCAATGCCTGTTCATGTGTTGTGTTTACCTTTCAGGTGCGAGGGGATAGTTGTGGTTTGACATGCTGGGGTGTACACATGGTGAATGTTCACATGTGATGTGTAGAGAACACTTATGGTCACTTGATTGCACATGCATATGTTGAGTGCATGTCCTTGCTGACCCACACACTTGCACTCTGATGCACTACATGTACAACCACCCTTGCATATCCACGTGTACACTGTTTGCCTTCTGGTGCCCACTGTGTCCCTGCAGCACATGTTCTGTGATCAATTATGGATCCTGTACATGCCTAATTTGCTTTTAGATGTGGTCTGTCGCTTAGATGTGATGCTCAGGGTGTGCATCACACACAATGGCTGTTCACTGTGCTGTGCGCTGAGCAGTGTGTAGCAGGAGTAGGACACAGCACACAGAAGCTGCAGTGTTGATTTTGCAATGCACAATGTGCATGTAGACAGGCATTCATTGTTATGTTACGTCTACAACTCTTGTAATGCATTTGGAAATTACTTATTTTGGGTGGGAGGTTGTTGGTCAGTCATTTCATCTGATTCCAGGTCAGGCATCATTGTCTGATGCCACTGTACATTTTGGACATGGCAATGTGTACCTTATTGTTACTGTGTTGGTGTATGGGTATTGCTTGCCATGTCATGTTGTGGTTTGGGAGGGTTTCAGTGACATAACAGTGATGGCCGTGGCCTGTTTTGCAGGTGTGTGTGATTCACACCTTGCATGGTAGGGTCATCCGCTTCTCAAAGCAACTAGCTGGGGGTAGATCTCTCTCCGCGGCAGGGCCCTCCCCCTGGAACATCCTTCCTGCCTCACTGGAACTTGAGGAGAACCATCTCCGGTTCGGGAAGCACCTCAAGACCTTCCTCTTTGCTTCTGCTTTCTCTCTGCCTCTCCCTTGCTAAATTCTTCACTGGAACTGCACTGGATCTGCAACTGGGCCACTCTCACCGACCTCGGTCCCTGGCCCAGCCACTCTCCACTTGCACTGCCTCCCTGGCAACCCCTGCACTGCGGGGCTGTCTCTCTATCCCTACAGCCCCCCCTTCCCAGCACTTGTCTGCACTTACCTTTGCACTTGCCACCAGCTGGCCTATGTATTTGTTTTTGGTCTACTTACCCTGTACTGCACTCCCCCCTCCTTCCCCTTGCACCTTTCATTTCCCCCTACCCCTGCACTTGCACAATCTAAATGACACTTGGCCTAGTAGTACCATTGTCTGTCTTCCCT
The DNA here is from genome assembly GCF_040938575.1 of Ambystoma mexicanum. Classification (NCBI taxonomy): domain Eukaryota; kingdom Metazoa; phylum Chordata; class Amphibia; order Caudata; family Ambystomatidae; genus Ambystoma; species Ambystoma mexicanum. The sequence goes on along the minus strand of NC_090935.1, from coordinate 1,075,306,525 downwards.
TGTTCCCCCCTCCCTGCCTCATCGCACCTTGAAATACTTGTGTATAGGCCATATCATGTCATGTCATATGTGTGCCTTTTGGTCACACAGGATAGCTTGTGTTTAAGTAGCTAGGGATGCAGACAATGTGGCACTTCCATGGCAACTATCTCAGGGTGGTAGGGTTGTGACAGTTGACTGTCTCTTTGTCATCATTGATTGTCACCTGGTATGTGCCAGGCCTGTGTGCACTCCGCAGGGGTGGGAGTTTAGGTGAAAAATGTGGCCACAAGCTGGGTCCGGGCTTCCTCGCCACGTGCCCTGTCCTCTCCCATGGGCAGCACCTGTGCCTGTGGTTGGGGATGTGGGAGCACCACCATGTCCACCGGGACGCCGTGCCGTGTTGCAACATTGTGCAGGACACATGCTGCCACAATGATCCTGCACACTACTGGTGGTGCATAGAGTAGCTGCCCGCCAGAGCGGTCAAGGGAGCGGAAACGTGACTTGAGCACTCCGAATGTGCGCTCCACTATGGCCCTGGTTGCAATATGAGCGGCCTTGTATCTTACCTGGGGTGGTGTGGCGGGGTTCCGGATTGGCGTCATCATGTGGTTGCTCAGAGGGTAGGCACTGTCCCCTGGGGAGGTGTAAATGGTTGTGGTTATTGGGGTTTGTTTATTTGTGTGTGTGTGTGTGACATGCATGCATGTGCAAGGGCATTTGTACTCACCTAGGAGCCAGGTGTCGCCATGCTGCCCAGCTTCCAGGGCCCGGATCAGGGCGGACATTCTGTATATGAAACTGTCATGGGTGGAGCCAGGGTATTTTGCATAGACAGAGGTGATGATTCCCTTTGCATCGCATACCACCTGTACATTAATGGAATGCCAGTGCTTGCGGTTTCGGTAGATGTGCTCAGTGGCCCTAGGTGGACGTAGGGCCACATGGGTGCAATCTATGGCACCGAGCACTTTGGGGAAGTGTGCCACCCTGAAAAAATCCAGGACAATGGCCTGCCATTCTGTGGGTGTTCTGGGCGTGTATATGTGCCTGCGGACTGAGGGGCGCGCTGTCATGATTGCCAGTACCTGGTGTAGGCAGCGTTACTGCGTGGCCTGTGAGACCCCCCCCACTATGGCAGTAGTCCGCTGAAATGACCCAGTGGCCAAAAAATGCAGGAGATTGAGCAGCTTCTCCAAGGGGCTCAATGCTTGGGAGCAAAGGGTGGAGGATGTAAGGTCATCTTCCCACTCCCTGACCAGGTCTAGGATGATGTGGGGTGGAAACCTATACCTGCCATAGACCTGGTCGTCAGGCATCCCAAAAAGGCTTGTCCGTGGTGCGAAAATGCGTGCCCTGGCTATTCTCCTCCTCCTGCGCTGTCCCACAATCAGTGCTGCAACAAATGGGGCATTCATCGTAGCTGTATATACGTGTTTGTTGTTTGCGCGCACTTTTATACTGTGCACGGGGATGCTTCCGCCTGCCTTCATGTGGCGGACACGTTGACGCCTGTGTGCGTCTTTTGCCGTGCGCGGGTTTCCCGTATTCGAATCCATGAATACGGGTTGTTGGCGTGCGTGTGGGCGTTCCGTGTAGTTCCCTGCAGTACTTCCCCAGTTACGCCTTCTTTTTCATGCGTTATTCCCCATTCCGCGTGTTACGCCCACTGTTCCGCCCACTTTGGTTGTGTGTGCCGCGCTATGTGCGCTTTTGCTGTGCGCATAGCGCACTCCGTGTGTGCCTGCGTGCGCCATGGCAGGATTGGGCGCACGGACAGCGGGAAACACGCGCAGCGTCTTCCTTGAATGTTGGGCTATTTTCCAATCAATAAAAGGTCACTGGATACTTTCTGGTACTGTTAGGACTTATTTTTATGGCCTGGTCATTTACTTTGGGTATATCCACTTGTTGTAGATGAGCTGCTAACATTGCATATGTCATTGTGCATTTCTTTTTCAGATGCTGTTGCACGCTGCAGCTCACATTTTTGTTTTAAAATTTGGCACTTGTCTCTGCTTCCTTCTTGTTTGATGTAGATTTCCCCACATATCTCAGTATCTAAAATTATAATAAGGCACCACTTGCCTTACTTGGATTCCCTCCAGTACTTGAGACACTGATTTCCTGTGCCTATTTCCTTCCTGACATGTTTTATCGCCATTGATTTCACTAAGTCACAAGATTTTCTTGACTTTGTGCTCGGAAAATTCCCCTCTGATTTTCAGAGGACCTTTTTAGATTTAGTTGCTGAGATTACCCCTGATCTCCTGATGGGGCTTTGGGTTGATGGAAGGCTGCATGGATCTGTGTGTAACATTGATGCTACCGGTGTAAGTCCTTGCTGGGATGACTCAATCATTCCACTTACAAAGGTGTAAAACATTAGTACAATCAAATTGGCTAAATCTTTTTTGGGTTTTGCCAGTCCAACATGTCCATATAAAGTCCATACAATGTCAAAGCTTGACCTGAAGCGTTTTAGGCCCTCTACAGATATCATGATTGGTAGTAGGATGACATTGTGATGAGCATCTTTTTCCCAATGTTCTTCATCACAACGAATTTACCTTTGTGCTCCTGTCAAACTTCCCTCCAAGTTAACACACACATTGTGCCCCCCTATTAGACTCACAATCTCTTTCTCCAAACCCACGTCCTCCTCACTTGAAGGTCAACCCGCATGAGTCCTGCTGCCATATTTGTTTTAACCTTTTGTTTGCATTGTCCTGAAGAAGAGGAATGTCTTTCAGGTGTAAGGAGCACTAAAGAAGGAGGCCAAGGGAGGGGCACATACGCTCTACAGCCCTGGATATCAATCAGTCAGTCAAGTTAAGTCTATCTGGATAAAAAACATCAATTAAACACAAACACAACATGTCATAAAAATAATTTTAAACACAATATACATCATGTGTGAATCACTCACAGATTCGTGAGCTCTTAAAAGAAGAAAGCATTAAAAGAACATATGATCATATTGTGAAAAGCAGCATTCTATCCCTGTAAAAACCCCTTTCTTTTATACATAGCAGACTTCAAATAAGATAATAGAGCCCATGCCATCACTTGAGTTCCTGCCATTAAAAGGAACATCATTGCAGGTCTATATTGATGTAGATCTGTACATTTATTTGTGAAGTATAGACCTTAGAGCTGATGGCATATGCTGGCCCTTGCACTTTGCTAAAAAGCGAGCTAAGCCTCCCAGGAATCCCAGGAATTGGCTCATTTTCACTGACTGTTTTTTTTTACATGTGCACTACCCGACATAGTCTCAGGAAACCTTACCCCCCTTACCCTTGGAATGACTTCCCCAGCACAGATTATGGGGGACATCTTAATGTGCTTCCTTCCTCCACTGCAACCCATCACTGCTGATTTAGCAGTGTTAATCTTGAGTCCAAGGCCAGTCATGCAGGAAGCAAAAGCATCAACCAAGGCCTAGAGTGCCCTGTGGGTTCTGGCCAGAAGCGCGGTATCATCAGCGTATGCCAATACTGGGAAGGGCCTACCCCCCAAACTCAAAAAGTCCACACCAGTACTCCACAATGCCTGCAAGAACCCATTGATATACAGAGTAAAAAGTATGGGGGTGAGCACACACCCCTGCCGAAACCCTAACCCTATATTAAAACACTCCGTGCACCTACCCCCAGGTACAAAATGAACATTCAGTGAGTGACCTTGTTGGAAAACCCGCATACTAATAAAGTGGATTGTCAGACCTGAAAAAGCAACACGATCATCCTGCTTTCCCCCCATTTAGTGCTCCAGTTTACTAATGTAAAGTTGTTTGCTCTGCCAGGGGATGACATGAGGCTGGCAAGCGTTGTAACCATAAAGTTGCCGCCATAAAGTCCCTCTAGAAATGTGTTATCACTATGTATATTTATGTATATTTATGTTAGAGGATGGGGTGCAAAAGTTGGTATTGCATTTTCTACATCTGTAAATATGTTTTGTGTCAAATTGCTGTAGGAGAAAATATAATAATTTGAAATGTGGACCTGGTTTACAATCCTATAATATGCATATTATTAATTTGGGGTGATCCTTTTGTTGGGGACAAACTCCCAGGTAGGTTTGAGGGCTACTAGGAGTTTGAGGACTCAGACTCTTGGAAGACCCAACACCTTCCCCAAAAGGAACGCAGGACCAGTCTGACAGCAAGTTCAAACTGCAGTTTATTACAGGCAAAGCCAACAGGGATCAGTACAAGAATGGAAGAAATCTGTGGACCACTCAACGTCTCCTTGCTCGTAGGCCAGATTTGTATCTGCATTGCGTCACAATGTCATCACAACCTGGGCCCCTTTCTAGAAGACCTATCATCATCTGGGATTGGATATTGAGTGATAGTCCACCTATACTGGACCCTATACATGTTAGTCTACTGTTTCTCACATGTCAGGTGGCTCGCCTGGTTCATCCCCAAATTACTATCTTTAAGTTGCAGTGTGAGGGTCTTACCATTGGTTCTTTCCCGTTGCTACCCAACCCTAGGATACTGAACTGTGGTTGGCTAGAGCTGAAAATGATTCCCAGCTCTTGGTGTACCTTCTCAAGGTAAAAAGAATGACTATGTGTCTGCAGTGTAGCGTGTGTCTACCACCATAGTCTATGAGAGTCCCCGCTCACATTGTGCAACACTTGTCTCTTGTAACAACTTTGTTGCAAGCTTCTGGTTTCGATTCATCATCCGAGTCGGCCTGGTCATGTGTTGGGAGACCATGATTTGGGCCTTCTGCAGCTCTGAATTATGAGGAATTATTCACATTTATTGCAGCTGCTGTTACTGTCATTCAGGGAATGGAATGTCACTGGTGGCCTTGGAAGCTCGCCCTGTCTCACACGTTTGCTTCTCTGTTCAGCCTGGATTCAGCTCAGCTCTTGCTGAGGGCTTGTGGCCTGCTGGAATTTCCCTAAGCCGTGGCATGGCTTCTACATGTTCGGGCTATTCTATATTCTCCATATGTTAGTTAGCCGTAGTTCTGTCAGCTCCCATAGGTTGTCCTGCAGTTCCATTAGGTCAATTGCATAAAAGCATGTGCAAGCTTTTTCAGGATCTTGTGCTCATTGTGGTTTCTGCATTCCTGCATTTAAGCTAATGACAAAATAATAAATGCAATGGCATTATGTATATGTATCTGTCCTCTAACTCATAGCACTGTTACGCATGTGTTCTTCATGTATTTGGATGTGTGTTTATGTCCAGATGTGCGGATGGCACGTGTGGTTCCTGTCTAATGCTGCAATGTCATGGTGTCTCTAACGACATCAATGGCTTGTGGCTTCTTGGCGCTTTAATCAATACTGTCAATAGAGGTCTCCTTAGTCGCAGCCTGAAGCTCTTCATCCACTTTGGGCAGGGTGTGTACTGCGCCAATTTTTTATTTTTATTTTTATTGCTACGGTTGAACAAGTCAACCTTTCAATATTTGTATAATATTACGTAATTTAACATTTATATACAACATTAACTAGATATATAAAAAGAAAATACATTGTTTGATATAATATGGGAGTCTGTTTTTAAGTTAACAATTTTAAACATCAACTCAATTATTGCTTGTCAATTCCTCCAACCGTTTTGAGTGCAATAAAAAAGATATTATCAAAAAATATACTATACTTTTCCAGATATATCAAATCATTGCGCGTCATAATAATAAGATTTTTTTTAAAAGAAGATAGAGGAAAGATAAAAAAGGAAAACATGAAAAATCCCTTTTCCTCTTTCATTACAAACTAATTATTCAAGTTGCAAATAGTGTATGAATCTAACAATTGCGATCTGCACTCTTGGTAAGTTTGTCTGAAATAATTTCAACCAAAGATCTTTTGCTGGCAAGCTTCTATATTCCTGAAACTATGGTTTCCAATACAGGTTTCGTTGGTTCACTAGAGCAGGACACTCTGTAAATAAGTGTTGTAAAGTTTCAGACTGATTGACCTCTAAACAGAATCTACATTTATCATGATTTATGGAGATTTGGCCCCTCCTTGCTTGCATATGTTTAGTGTTACAGAGTTTGAGACTATATCGCAAGAATATATTCCTGACATTTGCAGTAGGGAATTTTAGGAGATATGTCTCTCGAGTTCGAAATGTCTTTTCTATAAAATGATGCTGTTGAAACCTATTATATTTCATGCACTTTTTAAGCGTATTCATCCAGTCATTTTGAAACAATTTGTTTTTTGCTCGTGTGGGATTTTCAATCAACAAATTTACACTGATATTAGCTTCAGCTAATAGAAGCATGACATTGGCCCTCAATTCACGAGCAAATATATGAACTGAGTTAAGAATGTATCTTGATAATTTGCCTAAAAGAATATCAGGTTTGTCAACCATAAGGCATTTCCTGTATAATGCACATGTTTTCCAATTGTAGATCACATGCAAGGATGGAATCTCCAATTAATTTCTCAGAACACACATAGGGAGGCTTCTAGGTAGATTCAAAACATCTTTCCAATATGTGCCCTCGAGTTTGGTACAAAATATTTCTTGTTAACAAGGTTTGGATTCTGATCCATACAGTACGATTGCAGAGGCTTTTTAAATGTAGAATATTATAATGGAGATATATGAGAATTTCACATATCTTGCTCTGATTATCCGAGCTTGAGGTGAGGATGTTCTAATTTTTTTAATTAGGTCCTGTACGTAAGGCAAATCGGAAACATGAGTATTGATGTTAATACATAGATATTTGTATTCATTGACTGCCTCAAGTTTCTCACCATCCATTCAAAAGCCAATTTTGTAATTTAGTTTTAATTCGCTGACCCGGTTTATAGCACAAGATTTTAGTGTTTGATACATTAACCTGTATCCTACATACAGTTCCAAGGCAGCTAATACGTTCTGCAATCCTGGGGGCTTCTTTGATAGCAGGACAAGATCATCCACATACAAATCCATGCAACAGATGCAGTACCTAGGCATGGTGGATCAGATATCACAGTGGAGAAGGTATTACATATCTGATATAAAAAAGTTGAAAAGAGTTTATGCTAGGATGCACCCCTGCTTCAAGCCTCAACGAGTTTTGATTGGAGAGGATAATTTCCCATTTAGTGTCAACCTCACCTGTATGGTTGTTTGCGAGTGTAAGTGAGCTACTACAGACAATAAGGCAGACATCCGATAATTTTTAGCTTAGTTAGAACTAAATTCTTTGAGATGGAATAAAAAAACCTTAAAATCAACATACGCAAAATATATTGGCTGTTTATCTTGAGCAGCTTGCGTTTTTACTGCAGATATAACAGTGAGGTTTATGGCTGTACCAAGACCTGAAACAAAACCAGTCTGATGAGGATCATAAAGATTGTTGGTAAAAATCCATTTATTGAAATCCCTGAGCATGACATGCGCAAACAAGTTACCAGGGATATCCATCGAAACAATTGGGTGGTAATTATGAGGTAATTGCCTGTTACCCTTTTTGAAAATGGGAACTATTATTGATTTGCTCCATGATGGAGGAATGATGCCAGATGTTACCACTTCTATGAAGATATGATATAGAAGCTTTATCCAATGTTTTGGATTGGTTTTTATTATGATATTAGATAGACTGTCAGGTCCTGCAGCTCTAGAAGAGCTTAGCCGAGATATATAACATGTGATATCCTCCATATCAAAGTCTAGTGGTAAAGCAACTTTAGATGTGATATTATCTGGTTGTGCAAGATGTTGATCAGTACACGTATGAAATTGAAGAAAATGTTCTGACCAGACTTGTTCTGTGAAAGAGTTTATTTGGAGGGATGCTTGAGAAGTTTGAGATGATTTATTCAAGAGGTACCATATATCTTGTGAGCTCTTAGTTTGTTACGGATTTCCATCAGACAATACACCCAGGTCTCAGCCTAGTTTGTAGTGCGCAAATGAAATACTTATTGATTGTGTCTATAGTTTCAATATTCTGAGTGAAATACCACTCATGTAACACCCCTTCTCAAAATACCCCCAGGTCGCAATGGACCAGGAATCAGGCTGGTTGGTAAAGGTAATATATATTTATTTAAAATTCAAATCAAACATATGTTTTAATATATGGGGCAGCAATCACCAATGTGGTGACAATACAAACAGAAAGTAGGTATGGCAGTTGAATTCACTTTTTAGCAACACAGAATATAAAACACAGAGAAAACCGTTTTGGCTTGTGGAAAATATAGTGCTTAAGTTAAGATTTCCCCCTGAAAATGTCTCAAATCACAAAGAAGCAATTCTACACAGGTCTAAGGAAGCAGCAGATATTCAGGAATAAAGAACAGTGTACATTTGTACAATTAGAATTTACACATGTAAAACATTTGCGAAAATGCAAATTCCCACCTAAATGTCCCTATGTGGTTTTTAAGCGTGGATGTAGCTAAAGGTCTTAGGTTTAAGTCAGAGTTGAAATGAAGTCTCTAGCTATTAAATTGAGAAAGTTATGCACGTTTTAATGAGAGTTGTTTTTAGGAACATAGAACAGAGAAAAGCAGAAATTTGGTTTTAATAGTACAGGTTGCTTTTACTTAAACTAGATTAAGACTAAGAAAAAGAATAATACCACCCATGAATCTCCACAGTTACTTGGCCATTGTAACCCTTCACATGGTGGATACCACATTTTCCTTATGGGAATTACTTTATTTAAACCAAATAACTAATGGCTTATGGCTTAGTACAACAGAAATGAGAGCACATCAGCGCTAACACTAAGAATTACAAATAGCATTGCAAGAATGGTTCTGAAAATTTTATAGGTTCTTATGTTAAAGATGGGATAGGTTACAGATTGGGATGGACAATATAAGGCAAGATATACTACTGTTTTCAATGCTTCCTATTGATACTTCCAGTTAACTTTATTTAAAGATTTGGACCGTCAGGTTCTGGTCATCACGGATCGAGTCTACAGACAGTGGGATACTTCTGGCAGGATAGGTCAGCTGGGCAGTTCTGGTCAAATGGACTGGCACATCAGACTGGACTGAACTGGATTGGCCCTTCTGGTTACTGGACACTGTAGATCAGCGGGATGGCGAGTTTCAGCAGGCAAGCATTAGTGGTAGCAAGCCAAACTGGATCAAAATGTCATCCCTTTGGTTTTGGGATGGTTTCAGGATTCGGGCCTAGCTGAAAAAGAGTTCAGCAATGCTGAGGCCTTGGCTTTGCAAAGAAATCTGGAATCAGGAACAAGATCTAGAATTCAGGAACAAGGAGCCACGCGGAAATCAGGATGAGTCAGGAATCAGTTTGTCTGTGTGTTGTGAGGTTCCCTTATTTATCCTGCCAAATGATATCACTAAGTTTATGGTATGGACAGACTTACAACCCACACCCACAAGGTTATGATTGGTCAAAGGCAGTTTCCGCCTTACTTGTTGCTGGTTGGATGGCAGAAAGGGTTCTCATATTTTATTATGTGACTTGGGAACCTCCCATAGTTATTAGGACCAAAATATAACTTTCCCACAAATACAAATTTATATAATTATGCCCTCTAAGAAAATCGGACACAGTCAGTGGGACCTGGTCTTGTTTTTCTGTGGAATTTTGGCAATTTTAATCATAATGGTTTGGCCTAACAATTCCTAATTTGTTACATATGTGCAATCACTCCTGGAACATGGGTACACAATATTACATTTATAGCATTCATAGTTTATACGCAATGAGTCCTTTTTCATAACTTCAGTTTCTTTCTCAGTAATACATCCTACTAAGTCTTCACATGTCTGTCATAAATTCAGATTTCAATGTATGCACTTTTCATTCCTTCACTTATTTTTGCTGCCAAGTTGAATATCATGAAGTTCTGAGGCAAAATAAGCAATTTAAATTCAAAATCACTTTGTGAGCAAATGGCCAGTCCTTTGAAGTTCACTGAAAAGCCTCTCCCAGCATCCTGCCCCTCCCCTGGAGGGATGCCCCTCCCCTGGAGGGATGAGTGTCCAATCCTTCTATTGTCTTTGCATGGGGCAAAGACTAATGTCTAATGAGGTCCTTTCTTATGAGTATGCAAGGCCTCCACACAGCAATCAGGCCTTCCAGCCAGCAGTGAAGTGTCAACTTTTCCCAGGCTACAGATTGTCAAGGCAGAACTGTATTTTTTTTTAATAGGTAATTGACGCCAAACTGGGTTACTTTAAGCTTCACCTACATCGTTCATTAAAACATATAAAATGAACACAATTTATAGGTGGATTTTTACATTAGCAATATTTTGACATTTCTTAAAGAATTAGGCCTTTCAACAAAAACAAGCTTTCAAAACATGCAATTGTGCACTTTCTTCATGGAAAAACACATTAAACTGAGTTCTTTTAAATCTGATTTTCCAATGCAGTACATACACATTTGATTCAGCACCAGTTCTTCCCTTGAGTGCTGGGATTGTTTGCAGTCTGGATACATGTATCCTGCCCTTGTTTAAAGTTTCTGTCTGCACAGCTGATTCTGTTATAAGTTGCATTTTTTGACACGTTTTTCCAGTGGAAATGAAAACAAATGTTCCTGTGCTGCTTTTTCCTTAGATACATTCCATAAAGCTGTCAGTCAATGAGGTCCGGTTCCTCTGAGACACACTGGATGATCCTGGCACATTGCAATACCCTTTTCATCTCAATGAGTCAATGGAAATAAATTGACCTAGCGCCAAAACAGCACTTTTGAAGGTTGCAAAGCTAACATTTTAAAAGACATTTTCGTTTTTCAGCACAATTCTGCTGCTTTGCTCCATGTTCAATGTGGCATAGCCCACTGGCATGCTCCTGCAGTGATAACTCTATTTTCACCTCCCCTTGACTGTGTGTGGCAGGGTGTGCAGCATTTTCTGGTTGTGTCCCAATGCAGTTTTCAGGATTTTGGTGTGCACTGGAGTCAGCACATCTATTTTGGACTGTTTCTTTCACCATTTGTGAAGTTGTGCAGTGGGGCACATTGGAATGTGTCAAAATATCCCACAAGTTGCAGGAGTGTGTAGCATCTGATTGCCTTCTTGTTGATATATGTAAGCCTTTCTTGATCTCATCCAGTTATTCTACTTTGTTTTAAGAGAGCGTGACCTGGTCAATTGCTCAACTCAATGTAGTGCCTTAAGGATCTACATAGGAGAGCTTTTTCTTGCTGAATAGTATGATCTAATAGATGCTTATGAGTGAACATAGGTTTGCTATTCACTATTGTTTTTTGTTGAAAAAGTTGTAATTCTGACACATAGATTCCATTATCATGAGATGGTAGTACGAATCTGTTAGATTCAGAACACAGAATGTTGTGTAATATGTTCAGTTCATGGCATGACCATCGCAGGCGATTACGTCTGCCTGAAACTATTAAATTAGAAAAAGTTTGAATAGCTCTAGGAGGAAGAGATGGAATAGGCCAGTGCCATGTCATGGTTAGCTGATTGTGGTCACCTAGATCTTGCGGCACTCCACTTCTGGATAGCAAACAGACAGTCAGAGATGAGAGAGGGAGAGGAGGAGGCAGAGGTTAGCCTGAAAATGAGCTGGGTGTCATCCGCATAGCACTGAAAGTTGGGGCAGAGAGTGGCGATGCGGTGTGCAAGGAGTGCAAGGTATTGGTTGAACAACCAGGGAGAGAGGTTAGACCCCTGAGGGACACCACAGGTAGAGAAAAAAGATAGCAGAGAGGAAAGACCCAAGTTGGACCTGGGTGGGTATGTTGGAGAGGAAGGAGGTCAGCCATACCAGAGCCTAACCAGTGATACCCAGGTTATCAAGGAGATGGTTGAGCAGGATGGCATTGTTGACAGTGTCAAAGGCAGAGGAGAGATCAAGAAAGATGAGGATGCAAGGGGTGTTAGAGTCAAGGTTGGAGAGCAGGTCTTCACGGATGTTCCGGAGAGCAGTTTATGGGCTTCTGGCAGCTCTGAAGCCAGACTGATGGTCATGGAGACAGCAAACAGATTCAGTGTGAAGATTAAGCTGGGAGATGGGCAGCTTTTCCAGGAGTTTGCCCAGGAAGGGAGTGATGGATATTGGGCATGAGTAAGCTGGGCAGGAGGGGTCGGCAGAGGGTTTTTTAAGAAGAGGGTGCACAAGGAAGTGCATCAGGGGGATGGGAAGAATCCAGTGTCAAAGTAGTGATTGCAGAAATCAGCCAGGGCAGGAGCCAGGGAGTCAATGGGGTCCTTGATAGTTTTGGAGGAACAGGGGTGAACCTGTTTTGACGTGACTTTCATAGATGGGACTTGTCTAGAAACCTTGTCAGCGGAGAAAAGAGGAAAGTCAGAGAAGGAGGGAGGATGGGAGGCTGCAGAAGGGCCAGAGGAAGAGCAGGGAAAGGGGGGAGGGGAAAGGAGGAAAGTGAGGACAGGATGCCCTGGGTTTTAGAGATGAAGTGAGAAGCCAGTGCCGTGCAAAGCGCCTGGGAAGGGACAGGCGAGGTAGAGACTGCGGCACAATTAGCCAGTTCCTTGCAGATTTTAAAGAGCTCAGCCGAATTGTTAGATGCCGCAGAGACACAGGCTTGGAAATGCACTCTCTTCTTTGGATAGAACAGAGAGCCGGTATTGCCTTTGGAGCAGGCGGCAGGCCAGTTAGTCAGAGGATGTACATGAAGCATGCCATTTCCACTCGACCACCCTACACTTGCATTTTAGGGTGACGAGGTCTGAGTCATACCAGGAGTTGCACTTGGCTTTAGGCTTCAGGTGGATTCTCATGACAGGGGCAAGGATATCAAGAGTATCAGATGTAGCAGAGTGGAGCATGGAGAGGGCAGTGTCAGGGTGAGAGCCAGCCAAAGAGGGAGGGAGGGAAGTGGTGGCAAAAGCCTCAACTGACATGCGCTTCATGGGTTGGATGACCGAGAAGGTGGGTGGCAGTGATGGAGGTGGCTTGGCCTGAGGGGTAGGGAGGGAGAGGTGGGAAGAGAGGAGACAGTGATCACTCCAGGAGAGAGGAGTGGAGAGACGAAGAGAGAGGGGAAGGTCTGAGGAGATCAGAACATCCAGAGTGTGCCCTGCAGAATGAGTTGGGCCAGAGGGGAGAATAGTGAGTGAGAGAGAGTAGCAGAGGCCGCAGAAGAGTACAGAGGAAGGACAGGGGCATCCAGGTGGATGTTGAAGTCCCCAAGAAGGAGGAATTGAGTGGTTGAGGCCAAGAGTGACGAGGAGAGGTCCTCCCACTCAGAGAGGAAGGAGGTGATCTGACCAGGTGGCCGATAGATAGTAAGCACAGTAAGGGAATGCCTAGGGGAGAGAGAGAGCCTGCAGACAAGGCATTCAGAAGAGGAGTAGGCCTGTGTAGCAGTGACAGAGGCAGGAATTATCTCGGGGAAGATCAGGGCTACACCCCCTCCGGAGCAGTTGGCCCTGGGTGCAGAGAGGATCTTGTAGCCATCAGGTAGGAGCATATGAAAGCTTGTGACAGAGCGGGATGTGAACCATGTCTCAGCGAGACCGAGGACATTGAGGTCAAGATCTTCAAGAAGGCGGCAGATATCAGAGGAGTGTTTGACAGCAGAGCGAGAGTTAAGAGTGCCAATATGGAGAAGGTTGCCATCCTTGAAAGACTTCCAGGGAGGGGTACAAATCAGAGGTACGCCATTCAGAGGTGTAGAGGGAGCGAGTGAGAGGGGCAGAGAGGGAAGGAGAAGGTAAGGTAGCTGAGGCGGAGGCAGAGGGAGGAAGCGGGGTATTCACAGAAAGGGCAGAGGGGAAAGCAAGAGAAGAAAGTTAGTTGATGAGGCGCGGGAAGCGTCTATCAAAGAGATGAAGGTTGGCCTGAGGGCCTTGAACTAAAATGGTCCCATTAGAGTAAACATTAATGATGACCTTGGAGGAATGGAAGGAGGCCAGGAGGGCATCCCACCGAGTGCCACCATTAATGGGAGAGGAAGAGAAAATAGAGAGCACAGAGACCATATGAAGGGTTCATATGTCTGGCGAAGGAACAAAGAAGAGGATGTCAGTGAAAGTTTCCTTGGAGGAGGCATCGGTGTAGGTATCACCGATAGGGAGGCATGGGTTGGAGAACAGGATGTCCTTTTTAAACTTCTTCCTACCCGATTTGGTGAGGAGTGCAGGATAGTCAATAGAGAAGCAGTTGGAGAAGATAGGAGAGGTAGAGAGCACCATAGAGTAGGTGGCAGAGGGTAGAGGAGGGGGAGAGAAGGGGGAACTTCACAGGACAGCTAAAGCAGGAAGACAGGACAGTGAGAGGCAGGCAATTTGGCTAACGGGACAGAGGACACTAAGGATTAAGAGATAGCAAGAGAACATTTAACACACGGTTAAAACCCAACTAAGTTGGAGCATCCTAAATAGTGGGAAAAGTCCCAGATTTCACAAAGCAATTTTTGATATTAAGACAGTCACAATTTAAACACACGGTGGAAAACCCAGCTAAGTTTGAGAATCCTAAATAGTGGGAAAAGTCCCAGATTTCACAAAGCAATTTTTGATATTAAGACAGTCACAATTTAAACACACGGTGGAAAACCCACCTAAGTTTGAGAATCCTAAATAGTGGGAAAAGTCCCAGATTTCACAATGCAATTTTTGATATAAAACAGTTAAAATTTAAACACACAGTGGAAAACCCACCTAAATTTGAGAATTGTAAATAGTGGGGAAAGTCCCAGATTTCACAATGCAATTATTTATGTATTTATTTATTTTTGCATGCAGTGAAAATTTAGGTCTGCAGCTATGAGAGTGCATGTATGTATTTAGTTCTGCCCATGACTTCAACGTGCAGCCAAATGATATTTTGGCTGCTATTAGTAAACCTGCCATTGGTCTACTCTTTTCTTGTTCAATAGTGGGGGTTGTTAAAACCGAATAGTTATCCCGCACTGGAGTCCCAATTAGCCAGGTCTCCTATAGTGCTATTATATCATAACACTGCAGGGAGTGGATTTTTAGAATTGAGCAAATGACTGTGACCTCTGGTGTTCCAAGAGATAAGCTTAAAGATTGGTTTCAATTGCTATGGTTGGTTTTGAAGTCATTCATATGATTCAGACAGATACTGCATTTGAGATGTGTTCTGGAATGTTTTTTGAGACCACATGATTTTTTAATGACCCCAATGCTTTTTTCAATAGGTTGATATGCAAGAGTAAATTCCAGGTCGAAAATGTGACATCTAGCTTGCCAAATGAGATTTAAAACTGCTCCCGATTTAATCCAGAGTCGAGCCTATGCAAGATTACTGTGACATACAAATTCGACTTGGTCTATGTCCGATGAACAAACATCCTCCAAGCTGTTAATTTCGTTGAAAATGTTCAAAATAGATGTTCCATTAAGATCGTAAGAGGGAAAGGCATCAGACCTACATTTCATTAGTAATGTGTGATAGAATGAAGAGGGATTGTGCTCACTTTTAGATTTAATAGAACCAACTGACTTTTCTGAAGATTTGATCTTAGGATCCCAAAGCACAGTTTTAGAGATCTCACTAGTTTTTAAGGAGGTGTCCATTAAAATGACTCTAAACTGTTTGCTTTGCCTTTCTGCAGGAGTAATGTTTCGAAAATGCAATCAAAGTGATTCCTCTATCTCAGCTCTTCTCTGTTCTAAGGTACGGAAATCTTCATTAGTAGGAGCAGAATTCGTATTCGAGACTTTAGTCTTATTCAAGATATTTTTAGAATCAGAAGCAGAGATTACACAGCCATTGTCTTGACATTCTATTTATGCTAGTAGCAGATCTAATGGTTCTTCAATATTTGAGGGTGTGCTTGTTCATATAGATTTATTGTTATTAGTTCTTGAACGAGCAATGTCAATATATGTTTTTGTGTTTGCTGCACTTGCATTACTGATTTTAGCTCTCAAATTCGATAGATTGTTAATAAATCTCTTTGTCGTAGCTTGCTTGGGTGTAGGACCTGTTTTGATGTTCTTGGTCTTTTTTGATTGATTCTGTGGGTGTGCTTGCCATTTACACTTTTTTGTTGATTTTGAAAATATGGAGAAATCACCTGTCTTTTCGCCAGATTTTTTTTAATGGTTTTCCTCAAGAGAAGTCAGGACAATAACTGGAATCGCCGCTTTAGAGTGATGGGGTATAGCTACGCTTTTTTTTTCTTCTAACAATTTGGAGCATCAATCATGCCCAAATTTGGGGAAAGTAAAGATGATCTATTGTCAATCATCTAGTTCGGAACACAGATTACAGAGTCGTTAAATGAAGAAACAGTTGGTGAAGTATTATTCTTAGTTACATCACTCTTTGTTGCATCTTTGCTGCATCATTTAGCAAAATACATTGTTGTGTGATCTTTTTTTGACCAAGAAGTAATTTTTCTATTAGAAGCAATTGAGTGGTCATTTTCAGATCCATTTATTCGTAAAGTTTCAGCATAGCTGATAAAGCTATATTCATTGCTGTGAGAGCAGTTTGAAGTGCAAGGTCAGAGTTAGAAGGGAAAGCCATGTTATTAGGGGGATGTGGACTTTGCAATGGTGCTGATTTATACAGACAAGGCTTAGAAAATGAAATAAAGTAGAGGAGGCAGATGAGTTGCGAGTGGGAGATCCAAACATCATGAGAGATTGCGATAAGGGTGAGTGATGACATGAGGTATTATTAGGTTGTTGTGTTATGGAAGACAAAGGAGAGTTTACCTCTCAGATTACTTTGGCTATGGTCAGAACAGCTATATTAGACATCACACCTAAAGGTTCCTGTATGGCTTCCATTTCATTGTTGTGAGAAACTTCAAAAGGTAGATCAAGTTGTACACCAGGTGTGACAGGCATGGTATGTATTATCGCCTTAGGAAGAGTGCTAGCTTGTATAATAAATGCCTCGTGTATGGTCTGGACTAACGAAGGCTCCAATAGCTGAGAGAGCACAAGCAAGGCAATGAGGCCATAGTGATATCACTTAGATTCGTAAGAGAAGTGGGTAGTGCAAGGGTAAGGGTAGGCATTATTCATGCCTGAGCGGTATGCGTTAATGGCTTGGGGCTGACAGAGTCATGATCGACATGGACCCGTACTCTTGCACCATCAGAATGATAGAAGGAACGAATATCAGTTGAGGTAGAAAGATCACGGGTCAGCGGCAGTAAGGGATTTATTTTCGTACGCGCCATCATCACATCTGTCTTTATAGGTGTTTGCTTTAGATGCTCTATTAACTTGAGCGTGTCAAGTTTGGAAGGCATTTTGCTCTTAAGTGTGTACAAAATCTGCTGTGATGTTGTTGGCATATACAATTAAGTAATTATATAATGTAGGACAAATTCTCAGAAAACAATGCAAATATTTAAATGAAAAATCAACATATCATATAACAATAATAATTTTTAGAAAACAGGGGAAAAATGCACAATACGATAGTCGGCTCACCCGTCCACACAGACCATAATAATCACAACAGTCACAACAGCCTTTCCGAGCGCTTCTCGATGCACGCGCGCAGGTTTCTGGGAGAGGGGTGCAGTTAGTTCGCAATGTATCTAAAAACAAGAAATATCGATACAATATAGATACAAAATAAATTAAAATATTCTGTAGTAATGCTTCCTTGATTGATGGAGTGAAGGTCACTTGTAAATGCTTGATAGAAGTCTGCAACTATTAAGCATACCAATATAGTTCCTCTGGAAAGGTTTGTGTGCAACTTTGCAAGTGAAGATAAGGACCAGCCACAACAGCCCTTCCGAGCCCTTCTCGATGCGTGCGCTAATGCGCATGCACTTGGCTGAAATAGGGTTTCTGGGAGAGGGGCGGAGTTAGTTTGCAATGTATCAATATAGTTCCTCTGGAAATGTTTGTGTGCAATGTTGCATGTGAAGATAACGACCAGCCACAAGCAGCGCTTCCAAGCCCTTCTCGATGTTGCTCCTATTCTGTAGGGCTGGCTGAGTGGGTACCTCTCGACACACTGATCAATCATTGGAGCACTGAGAATCAGTCCGAAACAGTATGGGCGATCACGGTATCTCCTGTTCTTCTTCTGTGCCATGCACCTTATACGTGGGGAGAAGAGGGTGCATTTGCCCATCCCTCTTTACTGGGAACATCACGCCAAACCTCTGTGCCCTTGATCCGACTTAGCTGGCAATATTCTGAGTGCCTGAAACAGTGACCACTGTAAGAATGAAATGCTAGTTAAAAAGTAGTTCATCTTAGTGCAGTGTCAACAATGGGAGGTTTCACATAGCTCACAAACGGTATATGTTTGTTTAATTAGTGAATCTTTGAATCCTCGTTGTGTGGCATGCTACATGAAAAGATATTCCAGGTTTGTCCAATAAATTACAAACGCAAAGCACCTGAGATTCAATAAAACATCTCCAGTTTCACGTAATGTATGGTTGTTCAGGTATTGCTCGTGCATTCCATGTTCTTATGTCCGCCAAGGAGAAACCTTTGAAATGGTAAGCTTACCCTTACAGCATTAACATTAATTGCTTTAGATGCATGGAGAAATAACGTTTCCTATTCATTACTATTGCAGTTGTTTCTTGGTGAATAGTTAGAAAGAATGTACATTCGAACCAGGAAGAGTGTCTGACCAATCAGGTGGCCGAGAATTCAGGTACAGTCTTATCGTGACCTGGGGTAATTGGTCTGAACCATCAAGTAGCTGGGAACATGGACTGGGAATAGTCACTGCAGGTTTCTCTGAAGCACCTCACCAGGTTGTCTGTCATTTTTTGTGGCCTGCACCCAATAGATCCCTACCTCCTCACACTACACCTTCCCATTGATTTGAGCTCACCATACCCACCCCTGCCAACCCTATGCCTCTCAGTTCTCTGTGCATCCACCACCACAATGAAACTAGAACAGGGATTTGAGCCCCTTTCTATTTTTCAAGGCGCTGGTCATCTAGGTTTTATTTCTCACAGGAATATGCGCACATGCAAATTGCACGAAGCCCATTTCCAATGGGAAAAAAACAATACAATCTATTCACACCCTGGAGGGATGCAAATAGTCATCAAACCCATGTTCGGGCCGTATAGGGCCAATAATGGCCCCGAGCACTCGCTGAGGTCATCACTTCACTCAGGACTACCTTAGGCTCCAGCTGGCATGCCGTGGCCAACCCTGGTCAACCTGCAATGCGGGGAGATTCACTATAGTGAATTCATGTGTTGTGTGATTCTATTCAGAGTGCGTAAAGCCTGTGTAATATTTGTGTTATATATTCTGTTGCAGTACAAAACATACTTGATGAAAACACATATGCCTTAGCATGAATCAAGGTTAGGTCTTAGTGGATAATCAAATATTGTTGAACTTGAAGAGCTGAAATGATATCTTGAAATTAATAACAGCGTGCACTGGATTAATAGTGCATATTATTAGGCGTTGCTGCAGAGAGGTCTTGCCCTGATTATACAGGAGGGAAGGGCTGGCCTTTGTGTAGGGCCGCATGTAACTGGTCAAATGTGGCCACCACATTTTTGGGGTTTGGTGCTTCTCATTAAAGCCCCACATGCTTCACATAACAGTGTTCATTAAGGCAAGCTCAGTTCCCCTGCGCATCTGCAGAAGGCCATGTGTTGTTTCTCCACTGTCCCTGTTTCTTCATTCAAACTTAAATGACTATATTCTAGTTTCCTTTGTGTTTCACTTGTAAAGTATTTTCGAACACGAGGTATTTATTCGGATTCATGACTTTGGTTTTATGTTTTTTGTGTTGTATGTTGTTGTTGGCGCCACTATGCCTTTGTGCCTGTTTTCGGCACCTTATGAATATATATAAATAGTAAATAAATAAATAAATAGATACAGTATGAATGGTGGCTTGCGGCTACTGCACTATTGGCTGGGCTCGCTGCACCATGGATCACCATACTTGTCTTGCCCCCAACCAAAAGGTTGCTGGTCCTCCCGTGATAACTGTCCATTTCCGGCACTGGCATTAAAGACAAGCATGCGCTTGCCAAACCTGTTTTTTGTTTGCTCTGTCTTTTTCCTCCCAGAGCAGTTATCTAAGTGCTGCTCTCATTTCCGTCGTTTTGAATGTTGCTGTCAGTATCTATCAACAGGTCATTCTTTTCCATCCAAAGGAAACCTTTTTAAAAAATATATATTTGGATTGTGTTCTACAACTCGTGTTTGCTTTTTGTGGGCTACTTCCTTGAAATTAGATTATTTCGTGCCTTAGGGTTTGCTTAGGTAGGCTGCATTTTTTTCTGAAGTAGAACATTTTCTTCTTTTCAGTCAGTATCTGTAAACGCTTACATATTTTTGGTGACCCTGCAGAGAAAGTAAATTGTTTGCTGGACCTGATCTGGTCGCCTTTGTTATAAACACAGTGTGTGAGGGCTGTTTGGGTTGCTTGGAGCTAATAATTGAGAGTTTGTAATTATCTATGCGCTGACTATGACTTCTAATTATAGAATGCAAATCGAGAAAAAGCTGGTTTCCCTAAGGGTGATGCAAACGGACATTTAAAATTAGAACATCGAGGAATGGGAAAAACATTGATTCATGTTAGACACATATGCTGCTTCTTTAATAGAAAAAGAGACGTAGATTTCTCGACCAAATGTTCACAATGTGACTTCCTGTAGTTGTGTGCGCCACAATTCCTCTTTGTAATCACATATAGCATTTTTCTAAAGGCTACAGAGAGGTAGGGGCTCAAAATCTACATATTCCTGTAATACTTGAAAAGGAATCGCTTTAATATCTCCATGCATAATGATGAAAAGGATGGAACGCATGTATCTGCTGGGCCTGATTGCAACATCATTCTTTTGTGGTGGAGGGAAACACATGAGTATATTGTGAAGCAATATTTCATCTGCAGCTCTTGCTCTGAGGCAACGTTCCCCTCATTGATTGCGTTGCAGATGGATTGTATCATCAGAGAATGGAGTCCAGCGAATGTGGCTTTTGTCTGGTGAGACACAGGATTGCGGCATCCCCTGGTGCGACAGCGGGCGCAGAGTAGTAATAGTAGTGTTCCAATTTACAAGGTAGATACCTGGATTAATTCTGAAATAGCAAAGATCTTGTGGGAGGGATTGCGGTTGGACTCTTTTTTTTTTTTACTATGTTGTGATAGCAACCAGGACAACCTGCAAAAGCACATAGAAGCCTGCTTCTAGAAAGCCACTTTCTTTTGAAACAGGTTCCATTTTCAAATTTCACATCTTGGACCCTTTCCTTGCACACCAAAACATTCCCTTTCACGTCCATAATACAACTGATGTTCTAAACCTTCTCATCGCCCCTAAACTGTCCTGTCTATTGCCATGAACAGCTGATTCCCCACCCTACTTTATTTATCGCACTTGAGGCCTCATTGCGAGGTTGGCGGCACAACTGGTGGTAGTTCTCTCATGTGTAATTACTGTTACTGCAAACATGTCTGATGGAATTACCTCCAGAAAATATTACATAGTGCAAACTCCATCCGTTTTAGGCAGAACCATTCTGGTAATGTTGGAATTACATCCAACCAGAAATAGCATCACAAACAAAAGGCGAAGCTGCAAAGTGGCCATTTTGAAAAATCCTATCCATTTAAAAAACACCCTTTCAGGCTCGCCACCAGAACCTGAAAGAGGGCTACATCAAGTTAAGTGGGAAATAAAAAGGCAGAGTGCTAGAAATGTGCAAGAGAAAGCTGTTTGTTTCTCAGATTAAGAAGACTACCCACCAAAGTATGGCTGCCATCTGGATCGAAAATACGTAATAATGTGGCAGTTGTGGGCATACACAAAATATTGAATTACCTTATGTCCAGGGTTGGTAGCTTCATAGAGCACCACCATAAGGAGACAGCTGCCTCCAGAGGAGAGACAGTGGAGCCGGTGGAACTAACACCATGGGAGGAGATGATAAACCCCATTCGCCCCATGGTGGGACTGCAGGGTGAAGAATTGGCAAAGGTCAGAGCAGCCACCCTGGAAGATCCCATTGACCAAATGATTGGCCTGTATGCTTTTGGCAAACCCAAACCCCAAAAGCATTCCAACCCACACACTTTCAATCACTTTGCAATGCCTTGGCCTGCTATACACATGCACAATAAACACACAACAAAACATTTGTGCCATGGTAGGTGATTGCCTTAAAAGTGGCACCCTTCTGAAATGTACTAAGGCATACATCTGGGACACCTAGAAGTAATATGCACTCTAAAGTGTTTTGGGCTGGCAACTCATGGCACAGACAGATTGTGCAGTGTGCTGCACCGCTTTGTGATGAGCTATGCACGCTTGATTATTTTGATAAGAAAATGATGCTCAGGTAAACTTGTCACACACTAATTATTATTCAATGCACCCTGTGTATGAAAATAAGCAGGGCAGTGTCGATACAGGCTTGGTGTTGAAATGTTACCAAGCAGGCAATCTATTACTTACTCTCTTGCCTTTGCCTATTTTTAATTGGCTACATTGTAAGCTTTGCCCAAACTTGCATCTTTGCACAGTGGACACACAAACATCCGTAAGCAGGTCTTTTGTATCTCATTAGTAGCAGTGTCCCTCTGAGAGTGCTCTATTGAAATTCTTAAGCCCATTCCAAGCGGCTCTATTGGGAGAATGGAGTATGCAGCCATATGGAGTGATAACAAATTGAAGATGGGGACACCTCAAAAGGGAGATATAGTCGTAGCATGTGAACATTGTGATGCGGTGAAAAGACAAGCCTCTCATGGGGCATCCAGGGGAGATGCTGACACACTCTTGAAAGGCCTTCCGGTGACTACCCTGGCTCCCCAGAGATATGTCCTGCATGCTGCAGCATGACCCATCAAAGGATTCTGTAAAAGCAACCATATCACCCTGACCCTCATCAAACTGCACTGCCTCCCACTGCAAGCATGTATCATCTTCATATCCTGCTGCATCATCTACTAGGCTGTCACCTTGAAGTCCCCAAGCTACCTGACTGAGAAACTCAGCATCTCCGGAGGCCGACGATCCAACAGAAGTAAGGAGATGTGCAGACTTGAACTCTGCTGGTGCACGAAGGACAAAACCAGAAGACAGGCCCTCTCTGTCTACTCCCCAAGACTCTGGAACCTCCTCCCCATCAACATCCGACCCACCCCCTTGTTTCTAAAATTCAGGAAGGAGCTCAAGACCCTCTTCTTCAAGGGATGAATCCTCCCTAACACCGAGGTCCATACACCATTCACTCCCCACCATACCTGAAACTGGGTTATCTGATCCCCACTGTCTCCTCCCCTGGTTACTTGTAGACCCCATTCTTAACAACTGCCCTTCCTTCTCTGTTGTTATATCCCCGCTTCCTTGTTTCTCTGCTCCCTAACCTTGTTCTTCTCCCTATGATTGTAACATGCCCTGTTGCTTCCCGAAGCTATGTCTGTGCTCAATAAATACCCTAATAATAATAACAATAATAACTCTGAGTGTGACCTGGGAGTAGAACATCATACTCTGTTGGCTAACTCCAGCCCTCGAGGGCTAAATCCTTGTCAGAATGTTGGGACACCCCTACACATGTGCATACAATGATTCTAAATGTATGCATATGTTTTCTCCAGAATATTAATGAAGGATATCCTGTAAAGTCAGTATTCCAGCCATGAAGAACCAGAGTTGAACAACCCATCTCTATTGTGATGGTAAAGATTTCCACAATTATATACAAACATTTACAAAGTGAGTACTGCATTTTCTACTTGTGTGGGACTCCGAGAGGAAACATGGAGGTGGAAGGCGCGTGTTTGGCCCGTCTCTCCTCTGAGCCACAGCTTTGCCCATAGTTTGTTACCCAAGCTTCAAATGATCCGAAATTGAAGTAGTGTTTTGAAAAACCTAGCCTGCCGAAGAAATGCAGTGTGTGATGTGAAGGCAAAGTGGAGCACATAACAGCTATCCATGGACTTCCATTTTGTGAGCACCAGCATCAACTAGTCATTAGGTAGCAATTCTCCAACCAACTGACAAACTGCAACCCATCCATTTGAGGCACCGATTCACTCATTGAGTTACCACCCGAAAACGTGCTCAAAATTGCAACAACTTCCAGCATAGCCCACAGCCCTCTTTGGCAATATCCGCTGGTGGTAATGTTGCAAGGACATGCACTGGTGGGCCATTTGGAAGTATTTATTACAGGCACCTTTCAGTATTGAGTGACCCCCTGTATTTTTCTTTGGATTTTCAGCCAACCTGTGCCTAGACCTACATTTTGAGGTGTCTTGTAACAATGCCTCTCTTCTTAGGTGATGAAGCTGCTGATGTGTATTCCCAGGCATTTCCGAAATTCAATCACCAATGGAATTTCCTGGAGAGGGGCCTGTCCCGCATCTAAGGGATCTTACGCCTGAGTGAAAGGGGTGCAGATCCCAGGTCATCACAAATGTTGCCTACGCTGCCAAGGGGCATGTCATGCAGCCATTGGAGAAACAGAGGCAAGATTTGCAGCAGATGAAAGTTCTGTCTGAAGTCTGCAAATCCCTGAGGCAAGGCAGAGAACAGAGCTGGAAAAAATATCCACACAGATATGGCGCAATGCAAACGTTGTCTGTAAAGTAAGTCTAAACATCATCAAATTCTTAAACCATTTTATTACAGTGGAACATAGGACTAACACAAAACAATGCCCTACTCAGCTCCATCAAGAGCCACCTGTCACCCTTGATGGCCACCAGTCCAATGTTCCCTCTAAGCTGTGCGCATGTGCGCTTGCCCAGCTTCCTTCTGGGTGCTGCTCAGAAGAATGTCAGCAGCACACACAGACAATTCCCACCTATTCAAAAATATGTAATAAGGAACAATCCACAGCAGGTATCCAATAATTGCTTTGTCTCAAAATGAAGCTAAATTATACTAACTAGTCTTGATATGCTGGTCTATCCTAAATACATTTCCCTGCTATGCAAGTTTGACCTTAAAAAAAAACTAAAGACCCCAAAAATAGAATTCGCCCACAAGAGGTAAAAAACGAATTTGAAAAAGTTTGTCCATGAACAGAAGATAAAACTAAGATATGCCTGCACACATTAACCAAATGATCTCTCCCCACCCAGAACTCCAGAACTCCTATACTTTACTCTATCACACTTATATTTTATGACTCGAACATCCGTCCCAGGCCACATTCAGATATTACCAAACAACCTTGACTCTGCCCACCTTGGCTCTGCAAAAGGCTACCAGACGTGTAGCTATATCCACTTTGTTGTGTTATACTATGAATGGCGTTCAAGCACAAGATTGTGTCACTCATTGTGCCTTAACTAAGCGTCACTCAGACTATGCAACCCAACTGTCTGCGCACATATCAGATACTGGGCCTCATTACGACCCAGGCGGTAAGTTACCGCCTGGGCGGTGACTTTACCACCATGGCGTAAACTACGTTTACGCCATGGTGGTTGGCGGACTTACCGCCCCATTCCGACCTAGGCGGGGCGGTAAGTCCCCAATCCCCATTTACCCTTCCCCATTCCCATTTTTGCCCCATAGGGCATAATGGGAGTGGGGAAGGCGTTAATTACTCCACCGTAAATTACGGTGGCGTAATTAACTCCATGGTCCCTTAGCGCCATGGATTTTAACACCTGCTAAAAGCAGGTGTTAAAAGCACCATGGCGCTAGGGGACCTCGTAATTGGCGGTAAGGGGTCGGCGCAGCTAACGCTGGCGTTAACCCCTTACCGCCAGGGTCGTAATGAGGCCCACTGACTGTAATAAGTAGGCTCTTGCATGTGTAACCTCATCACATTCTTCCTATTCTTTGTACATAAGTCACACAAGCACTTTGTTGCGGCCCCCGTGCAAGTTAACACGTTATGAAACTCACACATTCATTTGCCCACTAAGGGCTTGATTCACAGAAGTATTTTATAATGGCGCACTCCCATAGGAAAACACTCTGTGAATCAGGCCGTAAGAATTTTCAGTAGGCAAATCTCATATTTAGCACCTCCTACTTTAGCATTGTAAACATTACCCTATAAGTGGAGAGCAACATAGCAATATCATTTAGTTGGCCTGCAAGAGTTAACGGGTGTGGATTATGCATGGTATTGATCATATAGAGTATTAGGGCAACTGATATAATAGCTGGAATGCCTTTTACACAATCTGCATCCTTTCCAAGTTTTCATAGTTCCATGGGTCATTCACAGATTATATGTTAACTCGCTGCTATACAAAAATGGTTCTACTGAGAACTTGTATAATCCTAACCAACAATTTAAAGGTGGGGTACATTGGCAACAAGCTTGTATGCACTTCATAGTTATAGTGCATATGCAGATGCATAACATTTCCTTACACTGCCCATAATATTACGGTGAGGCTTTAAATATGTTTTGCTTGCAAAGCATTGTTGGCATGCAAATACCCAGTTAATGTTTTACTGCTAGAATCCCTTGCTTTTTACAGAGACCTGTCAACTAGTATTGGAGGCTAGCACAGGAGTCGGGAGGGATACGGGTGGAAGGTGTGGCGTGGTGGAGTAAGGAGTCTGAGAAAGGGGTGGCATGTTTCAACAACACTTTATTTTAGAAATAAATAAAATAACCTACCTCTTGTTTAGGTAGGGTTATTCCTACCTAAACAAATATGAACTCGGATGCTCATCGTCAGAATGTTTGCACAAATGAAAAATGTCCATCCTATGTCCAAACACCTACTCCAATCCTACCACTTATCTACAAAAGGATTCAGCATCCAAGTGAAACTAATACCAGGAGAATGACTCCCTTCGTCTGGTGAACTTGCTCATACTTTACCTTTTTTCCCTACAATCCTTTGCTCTATCTTCTGGTTCAACAACGAAAGTCTGGTCAGGGGAATGACTCCCTTCTCCTGACCCACTTTGCCCAGCCTTGAGGGCTGTCTTGGGATATTCTTTGGCAATGGTCCTCAAAGTCTCATTTCTTCTCAATGGCTGCTGAAAGCTAGCTTTATAATTCCAGCAATTCTTCCCTGTCTGATGACGTTATGAAGATCACCTCCTAACAGCTCTTGTTTTCTAATACGCTCTTCAATCCCGCTTGGATTATCACTGTGACAAGGGAGATTGCTCCCAAGTCTTTCTTGACTCTTGGTTCTCCAGGTATCACTACTGTGATGAAGGAAATTACTCCAGGGGCTTTCTTGACTTTTGAGCTGCCGCAAACCCCTATCGGGTCTCCTGCTGTTCCCATTACCTGTAACGTGTCACAACGCCATTGCTGGTTCTTCTTGGGTAGATGGGCTTATTTGCATTGCTTCAGCAATTCCTGCTTCCTTCACTCTCCCTGCTTCGTCCTTGCAGCTCTGCCTGGACTTGGGCAACACATCTCCGGCGCAATTGCAGGACCACACGGATCACCTCTGCGAGGTCACACCACGGCTGGCTTGTCACTCCTTCCAATGGTCAGGGGCTTGGCTTTCACTGCAGAGATCCATCGGTCCCTGTCACTGAGGTCAGCGTTTGTAATGTTTTGTGTTTCCAGATTTGGACTTCACGGGGAGGGCTGGCTTCGGGCCGGCTGCTCTCTCTGTCACACGGCCCTTTATTGCTCTTTATTTCCTGTAGCTGGGTCCTCCACAGCGTAAAGTCAAAGTCCTTCTTTACTGTTGAACCAATCTTTATACCTTCTTGGGGCCAACTCTTCTCAGTACCATGGTAAGGAAGCCTGGTATTACACCGCAACTTTCTTTGGCTCTTCTTTTTCGGGGTTATTTTACTTTGCTGACTGAAGAGACATTACCATAACAGACAGTGGTGTTATCAGGAATTTCTAACATGAACTTGGTCCCAAGGGAAAAGGGGTTACAGAGTTCCATCATGGGAATGGGAGTCCCTGTCCAGAGGAGAAGAGTCCCTCACTGTCAGGTGATGTCTTCTGCCACCCCTAGGGGGTCTACCGGGTAGTGGCCTCTCCTCCCTAGTTTCACAGGGAAGGGCTGAGGCGAAGTGACGAGAACCCGTGAATCGACACAAAGTTTACAGGAGAACACACCTTTGGAGTGGGAAACAAATCAGCAACTTGCAAAAACCAAATCTGACGTTTTTACAGTACAGTGAAGGAAATGTGTTTGGTTCCTAAAGGATATGAAATTCTAGTAACAGTTTAGGAAACTGCACCTTCTATTTCTTTCTATGCTGCACTGCTAAGGGCTTTTCAATACATTCATGTGTTTGCATTTATTGCCTCTAGCCTTCCCATTCATCTTATTCAACTGATAAGTGAATTTAAGAAGAGGGGTCCCTAGTTAAAGAAGAAGGCACTTGATCTGTTGTACCTGAGAGCATTGTTGCTACTCACTTAACCAGTAAATATATGGGATTTTCTTTGACAGGGCTCCAGAAGAAACCTCAGTAAGACTCTTGTTGAATTGTATCTACGCTGTGGTGAGCAAGGGTGAGCAAAACTATATGCTGTATTATGTGCCATGTCAGGGTTACAAGCAAGATTCTGATATGATTTTACTCCTTACTTTGAATCAAGTGCCTTTTCATGGAGTAAGAAAGTAATTGGCTTCACCAATAGGGATATGTCATGCTTAATAAAATATGTTTTATCACCCTTAAAATTCCTCTTGAGATCAGACAAGAATATCCAAAGTGCTACCTATGCCACTGGTCTACTGGTCACGGATTCAAGACATATCAGTGGAGCCTTATGGGTAAAAGCAAGGGGATAAACTCCCATATGTTCATGCATTCCCGTTTTTTATTTTGGGCACCTTTTCCTGTTTTTAAAGAGTAAAAATTAATGGGGTATATGCCTCTTAGCTGTAAGGCTTGTTTTGAATAAATGTAACTACTCACAGGACAACGTAATATGGATACTAAGTAGAGGCCCGGGAATTCTAATCATATTCTGTGGTGCAGTTATTCTGCTGCAATTATCGCCCTTACACAAATTATGAGACATGTTCTCCTGGGCCTTCAATTTCTTGATTAAAGTGGCCCATGAAGTCCTATTGTTATGTTTTCTGACACATTCCTCTTAGTTGCCATTATTCCATTTGCTAAAATTGTATCCTATCTGAATTTGTTGACAGCCACATTAGTGAAAAGCAATATTTGTTTTTGTAATAAACGGGAGTGCTTTTTCCCAACTGCATAAACACCTTCTGCATTGTCTGTGAGGAGTGTTGACAAATGAATAGTCACAAGTAAACCTTTTGTTTATCCTGAGCATACAAAGCTTTTTTCGTTCATACATTTTTTTTTCTCTGCGGAGGAGTACTTTTGGTAGTACTTATGGCTTATCTTGAAGTCTGGACTGATTGTTGAGCTCTCCTTATAATCACATGTTAAAGAGTTGAATTGTAGTGGTTGGGAAACTCCCTTCCAACTCTTGGGAAGCTCACAAAGTGTGCGTTCTCACAACAAAGTGGCTTACCTCGTTATTCAGTTGTGCCAGAGGCACAGACAAGGTGGGGCCTGAGCGGGTCAGGCCCACCCAAAATCTGTAAATGCCCACTCAGCAACGGTGTGTGGGCATTTACAGGTGTTGAGGTCACTGAGTTGGGCCCTGCTACATTAGTTTCAGGCACCACTTGCTAGACAATCCTGGCTACGCCTATGAGTTGTGCATGTGGAAAATGATGTGCGCACAAAAGCTAACCATTTCTGCACTTGAGGAAAAATAATTAGAGGGAACATTGGCCAGCATTTTATTACCCTGGAAAATCTGATCCTTGAAATGCTAGACCAACGCCTGAGACACCCTGACCCCTCGAATCCTCTACACACTAGGGAATGACGTACATATTTGGTCCCCACCCACTCTGGAGCAGTGAGTCACAGTCATCCAAATATACCCAAGAGGAAGGCTTCATCAACACCCAAAAAGGCACAACAAAAGAAAAAGTAACAGTCGTGCATCCATGGTTCGCAAATGTGACAGCCGACTCCGATGTCGTGTACCGTGCCGTTTTGAAACAAGGTGAGATTGAGAAGGATTTTACATCCAGAGAGACCTACGTTTTAAAAAAAATGCAATTGTATTTGCAATGGTTACTTGGACTCATTCTGTCTCGCTTACATTTTAGTGATTTCAGAATGAGATAACAGCGGAAGTGGACTTAGAGTGGCAGTTACATCTTTTACACCCTCTTCATTTAGTTTCTACTCTTAGGTTAGTGGAATGTTTGTACCCTATGCAAAACACTGTATGGTATTTATATACATATAGATTTTAAGAGAGAAATATACTATTTACATGTATTTACAGTGTGAATTGGTGATTAAACCGTGAGTGTTGAAGGTCGAATTGAAGAGAAAACTCAAGACAGGTTAGTACTTGGTTTCTAAATATTATGGTTGATGAGAAAACAATACCAAGACAGGAGGCTTACAGGCTTTTTCTCTTATTGTTCTCTACTTTTTTGTATAGTCTACAATTCTACAGACAGTTACACCTGAAGAAGGGGCAGAAGGCCCTGAAACTCTTAGTGTGGTGTCTGCAGTAAGCACCATACTAGGAAGACTTGTTTTTTGCTGGTGTGGGTTCTCTTACAAACAACACAGAACTGTTTATATAGATGCATATTGTTATATGTGTCTGTTTCAGACAAAATAGATTGTGATTTATGTAGTTGATTACATTACTTGATGTTACTCATTCATATAGTATCCCTCTGCATCGTCCACAAGGCCTTCTGGGGCCTGGGGCCTCAATAACTTCAACTCTCTCTTCCTAAATATCTTCCCTCTTGAGCTCTTCTCGCATCCGCCTCCAACTCCCTCAGGGTCAGTTGCTTCTCCAAGCAACGAGTTGGTGGTAGATCTCTCTCTTCGGCTGGGGCCTCCCTCTGGAACAACCTCCCCACATCCCTCAAACTTGAGGAGAACCATCTTCAGTTCCAGAAGCACCTAAAAACCTTCCTATTTGCTTCTGCTTTCTCTCCCTATCTCCCCTGCTGAAGCCCTGGCTGATAATGAGACTGCACGGGTTACCTGCCAACCAATCTGATCTCGGGCCCAAGCCCTGCCAGTTGCATGCTTGCGCTGCCTCCCTGGCAACCCCTGCGCCTGGGGACTGTTTTCTGTATCCCTACAGTCCCCAAACTAGCACTTGTGTCTGCACTCACCCTGCACTTGCCACCAGCTGGCTGTTCTTTATTTATTTTATATTATTATTTATCATCCCATGTACTGCACTTTCCCTCCCACCCCCTGCACATTTCTTTTCCCCCCTTCCGTTGCGCGATCTGATTGACACCTGGCTTAGTAAGATCGTTGTCTGTCTACTCTCTGTTCCCCCCCGCCTCGTCGCACCTTGAAACACTTGTCTATAGGCGTGTTATAAATATCATACCATATCATATAAGGAATTTTGAGGAAATATTATTTTATTTTCAATTAGTTTACAAATTGAATTTTGAACACATCCTGAAAAAGCTGTATAAAGCAATCTTCAGATGGCATATTTGCTATTTTGTATTTTGTTAAAGCTGAATAAACAGATGACTATGAATGGTGAGAGTCACTGGGTTTTCATCGGTGTGTGTGATGATAATGTTTTGTGACTGTTGGAAAGTAGGTAATGGGGGAGTGTTACAAGTAAAAAAGTAAAAAGGTTGAAAGGGCTGTCCTGTGCGATGGTGTGAACGTGCCATCCAGCTCTTTTAATGATGCATGGCCTGAAAGGGGGACTGTGGATACCAGGGATAGTTATAAAGGTACATGGATTATGGTCCTGATTGTATGCTAGAGAAAAGTTTTTGGGACAGAAAATAGTTTCTGTTGTTTACCATTTTTCTCTTATACACAATTGCCCATTATTCCCATTAGCATAATACAAAATGCTAATGGAAACATTGGAGAATCTTGAGTTTAACTACTTTACTGAGAAATGTAAAATAGATGGAGTCTATAAGATGATTTTATTTAGTTCTATTTTTTAACTGTGAAAAGTGGTTCCTAAAGGAACCATTTTTGGGGGAAGAATTTACTTTTTATTTTTTGTTTTGCTTTTTTTTAATAGGAGATACCAGGAAGTAAGGTGGGGGAGCGAAGTGAGGGAAGGGGCACCAACCACAGATAAGGAGGAGCAGGTGCATAGGGCAAGATGCTGGGCGTGCCTTAAATTTAAGTTAGGGGGCAGTGTTTCTTATACTTGTTGATTACAGTCCCGAAAGCACTTCAGAACTGCTACCCTCTTCAGAGTGGTGTGTTGCAGTATATACAGAGTACTGTTGTCTTGGAAAGATATGGATCAAAAGCCTCTTTTGTGATGTCATCTTTGATGTCCTGGGTGTTAGTCTTAGCAGTGCACGGCAGCGGCGCGAGTTATGGTTGCTTAGCTTACCATAACTGGCACATTTCTGGGGTTTTTTCGGTTTTACTTGTAACCATAACATCCCTTTTTAAACAAAGTTGTTTCACTGATATATATATATAAAAATAAAAAATAGTGACCATTCACCTACTGCACAAGTCAAATTTAGTTGTGTCTAAAAGCTACCCATGCTTGCACCAGCGGCAAATTGTTCACTTAAATGACTACCACGCTTGTTTGGGGAAGCTTTTCAAAGGCTTCCTCGTGCAGGTATGTCAGCAGCATGTAAGTGAAAAGCTCCCACTGACACCCCGCCAGCATGGAAGCAAGAGTTCTTCCCTTAATAGGGTGTCGCTACCACGCTTGTTCATGGAAGCTTTAAAAAGGTTTCCATGAGCTGACGGGGCAGCAGTGCATGTGTAACTGAAAGGCACCCCGCTCCCGCCGCACCAGAATGGGAGAAGGTCATTTTTCACTTACATAGGGAGCCACTACCATTTTAGTTTGAGCAAGCTTTTTAGAGGCCCCATGAACACAGTATCAGAGAACGTTTCACTTAAAAAGGGTGCCATTAAGGTGCCGGTTCCAGTAAGCTTTTTGAAAGACTTCCCCAAGCTGCCGTGGCAGCGACACCCTGTGTAAGTGAAATGCTCCCTGCTCCCGTGCTGCACCAGCCATGCCAGAATGAGGAGCAGCGAGGATTTCACTTGAGTAGGGCACTGCTACCGCACCAGTTGAAGTAACCTTTTTGAAAGTTTTCCAGAGCAGAGGTGTGGCAGTGGTGCCCTATGTAAGAGAAAGTTGGCAGCGGTTCCACTCTCTGTGATTGGCTATCATATCTGAAACAGAGATGCAATAGCTAATCATAGAAAGGTCACTTGGCTTTGAAGGATTGTTCCAAAAGTATTCATCCAAAGCCAAATAACTGGATTAAAGCCGACCTTCGTACTCGTATTTTAAGGTGACATTCAGTGCACCCCATACTTAAACGTAACAACCTGTTTCTCGTGTTTTATATATTTGCTTTGTGGAGCTTATCTAAAAGGGTTTTAAAAATAAAATCTGTTTTCAATTAAGATTACTTGCACAACGTGCATTATAATGCATTATCATCATGCTGTATTCTCAAAAGGTCTGTGGGGAGGAGAACACTTATAACTCTTTGTACAGTGGTCTGATCTTTAATTCATAAAATCCTATAGTTATTTTTTTAATCAATATTGCTAGAGTTATGTGACTTCCTAATTATTATTTCCATATCTAGCACTAAAGTTTAGGAATAATACCTCTTTTTATGAGCATGAAGATGGCATTACTGAAGAGTTTTCCCAAAAACCTGTGTACGAAATACTTTTGTTTGAGATACACTTTTGAATCTCTTGCGTCTGTAATGAAGCACTTGCCATTCATAAAGATGTCATCGTGCAGGGGAAAGAAATTGAATAATTCTAAATAATAAACTGTCTGGAAAATGTCCTTTAAAATGCCATCATTTACTTGGACAGGCAAATAAATCAATTTTAAGTAGAGAGTGCAGCTTGCTCTCATTTCAAATATGCATGCTGTTGCATTGCCTAGTTCTTACAAGACCATCTCGTGAAAAAAACTTTCTCCGGGGAAAAATGTAAGCAGAATTAACACAAGATAAGAATAATATATTATTACAAACATAACATCATAATACGCTATACTTTACAAGGTACTAAGAAATCACAGGACTGTAACTTTTAACATGCTCATCAATATTACCCCCTAAACAAATGTCTACTTATGGACTCCAAAATAAACCCTCACTTTTCTTGTGCAAAAAAACACTGTTTTTCACATTAAATTAATGGGGTCACCCACATTGTGTCAAGCATCCCTCGGGCAAAACCTCTCAGTACTTAGTACACTCGTGTGTCCCTCGTCTACCCCCAAATCATCACCCCAACATGTGGTATTTAGGGTACACCCTTCCACTTCTAACCACACCATTTAAAATAAGGATTGCCCCTCATATACTTACCCTGGACTTACTTCAAAGAATAGACTGCTCAATTATTGCTCCAACATCCAACTGTGGCATTCTTGAATCATTCAAAACGTTCACAATATATAGGACACAACCACTGTTGCAAGTGAAAATGTTGAATTCTTCAAATTACACAAATAGCTTTATTCTAATTTAGGAGAATAATTATTTTCACATTTTACTTTCTTTGACAAAAACATTTTAAGCTCCGGTAGCTTTGACCATGTTCAATGATTCACGTTTCAATACATTGTTTTTGCAAATTATTAACTTTAATGTGGTGAATTTCATATTAGAGAACTCAATCAGTTGAGGCAATGCCATGTTTGATTTGGCCTTGCAATGCATGATTGGCATTTGTTAACTGGTTATACCTCCTCCCCATGTGATTGATCTCTTTGTTCACTTGGGAGCAGTTGAGGCTGATGTGTCAATTATTGGAAATGACGTATGCTCTGGGCCGCATCATCTGAATGGATAACATGGCTATGCACAGCACTGGGTTCAAGCATCCCTGTCATTGCATCCAGCTGTTCTCCTGTTGTCAATGTGCTGACCAGGAGTAAGAGCCCTATCTCCCTATGCTGTAAATGTGGACTCGTTCTCACTCTATGATTGCGTTTGAATTAAGCTCCAGTTCTCTATGCATGCAAGGTCTCAGACAGCCAGAATAAGCCACTAGCTGAGTCCTCACCCATACATCGAGCCGCAAGCAGGACTAAGGTGGATGTCAAAACAGTTGCAAACATCTCGTATTTGCAAACTCTATCCAGTGACTTCAAAACATATTCGTCTCTCGGTAAGCATGGACATTATTTTCAACCCACACTACGCCCCCTTGTAAATTTTGCATGAAACACATTTCTCATTATTTGATATGGGGGCTCCTAGGTAGTATTTACTGTCGGAGGGGACATTTTGGAAAATCCGGGGAATTACCCATGTACCACCCTCTGGGTCTGCATCAAGTAGAGGTGGTGTTTCTTTTCCTCATAGTGACCAGTATTCCTCTAGGACTTCCAAGCTGTCATCCTCTCACACTCTAGATAACCATATCACTTTTTTATGACTCCTGAATGAACACATTGTTCAAGAAGGAGTCAATGCAGAGATGAAGGTTGAGGCATTATTTGGCCTATTCATTATATACGCACAACCTACAACTCAACATCTACTATGCTTCATTTTGCTCTTGTACTGATTTTATCACATTCTACTATGGGTGCTCTTCTCCAGTCATCACTGGTGTATTAGGTGGTCATTTGCACCTGTAAGTCCAAGCGACAGTTGGCTGTTCTTC
This sequence comes from Ambystoma mexicanum, assembly GCF_040938575.1. Lineage (NCBI taxonomy): Eukaryota > Metazoa > Chordata > Amphibia > Caudata > Ambystomatidae > Ambystoma > Ambystoma mexicanum. Next base: position 1,075,271,049 of record NC_090935.1, on the reverse strand, counting down.
GAATCCCATTAGACAGATAGACAGTCAGAATATTGTTTATTTAGATATCACAAATTAACATGAATTCAATAATCATACATCAGAAACACTTTAAATGAATTAACATGCATCAATATTGACAACATGTAAAAACAAAAACCCCCAATAAAAACCTGTCTGTCTATTACTCAGAATGCAGCAGGGTTCAGGCAATATTTCAAGGCAGCCTTTTCAAATTATTTTTTTAAATCAAATATCGTTTTCTCATATGCAACTCTCAGAATTACAGGCACAACGCCATTTCTGGCCTGGTCAGCAATATAATGGTGTACAGGTTACCAAATGTGTCACATTTGAGGAGGAAGTTCAGCAGGTCCTTATTTACTATTTCAATGCAAGTTAAATCTACATTTAAGCCTTGTCAGGTCATTGTATGGCCAGTGGGATAATGTTAAGATGTACGGCTGACATAATACTTCTGAAAATTGGGAAATTAATCTTCTGAAGTGAAATCTCCATATAATCCCAAACCATCTCTCTTGGGTATGCCTCTGGCTGAATGATAGTATTATTTGCCCAGAGCTTGGAAAATGGACAGACCACCCCTAGCTTGGGACCATAGACTTGCTTGTTTGAAAGGCCACAGATGAGGAAAGAAAAACAACATAAGAAATATTTGAGCCAGGGATATTGGGGCTGCACAGTTCCTGAGGAACTCCATTAGGCTGGATTGCAACTACCAAGGGTGACCTGCCCAGTACTGGAGCCCATGCTGCATGTTTTGAATGCGTTTTTTGTGTGGTTCCTTACGGGGAGCAGGTGTCCAGCCGGGTTCAAGCTGAAATTCATAGTGGTTCAAAGAAGTGCAGATGGTGAGGGCAACATGGGTCATTTGACAGTCAGTTTTACGGCAAAGATGTTTTTACGGGGATACACATTTTGTGATGGGCATTCCGGGGGTTGCATTTCAATGAGGCCACCAGAGTCGATTCGACTTTCGATGATTATTGTCAGGGAAGATGCTGGTGGTTCAACGGGCGGCTCAAAACAGCACTCAGAAAAATATGGATTGTGAGGTCTACTAGGGTCAGTTAGAAAGTCGGATGTTTTTGGATGCATACACAGGTCGAGTTGGGCAATTCTGGTGCAGCATTCGAAGGTCATGGTTCGAAGGATCCCTAAGGGTGTGGTTGAATGCTGATGAAGATTACAACGAAGGTGCTGGGTGTTCAAAAGGTGGTTTGCATGCAGGGAGTGCAGTGATGAGCTTCAACTTCAAGCCGGGGTAATAATGCCCTCAGCTGTCATGGGGCAACAGCGAACAGGTACAAATGTTCAGAACAGAGGCTCGAAGATCAGTCGAGTGGCCAAGGTAGCTCCAGTTGGTCATGTTGGTTTGAGGAGGTTGAACAACTAAAATCACAGCTCAAAGTTGTTCAAAGGTGAAAACACAAGGATCTTGGCTGTCTAGGTTGCTTTGAGTGCCAAACCAGGGACTAAAGAATATGTTTAGTCATTCTACTCAGGCTCTCAACATGGGGTAGGCTTGCACACACTTCCAGTGGCCTTTCAATATGGTGAGACTCTTGGAAGTGTGGCTGGCAGATATGCATGATTTGCTCCAGCAGCATCGCCAATGTGCCCTTTGGTTAGGGGGCAGCACTGAATACTCAGTCATCACCTCTGGTGGAGGGCTTTGGAGAGTGAACTCTCCCAATAGAGGTCCAGTGAATTCTTCCTTGGGTGTTTGTTCCTAAGTGCATCAAGGAAGGAGTGGGAAACCCCTTATTTTAAAGGCAAAGGTCCACACGTGATTGGAAAAAAAGCAAACTTGCTTTAGAGAATGCAATCCCTGCTCTTGAGACAAGTAGTCTTCTTCTGACATCACACACAATGTGTTTTGTGTTACAGGAAGTGGAAGGGGAAAGGCAAGAAAGATAGAGACTTAGAGAAACAAGATGGTGAATCCTCCCCCCAGCTGAAAGCAGCTTGATCGGTCCACAAAAACCACACTCTTCTTAATAGAATCAAAGACCCATTTAGTATGCAGCACCCTCGGGTGAGGCTACTCCTTTTTTGAATCTTTGTGTCCTTTGGTTCCTGTTCCTAGGAACGCTTCCTGTGGAGTGACTGTATTTCTGTGGAGGGTGTTCCCAACACTCACAAAGGAACAAAAAGAGGCAACTCCCAAGGCTGCAATCTTGCTTGAAGCATCAACAGCATGCTGACTGTAGAGGAATACAAATAATACTTCCACGGATAAGCCAGAGTCACAGGGCTGATACATGTCTGATAACAAATAGGTGTAGCTGTAATAATTAGCTCAGGTGTGGCTGATATTTAAAGTTTAACATGCCATCAGGACAGTATACCTATAATGATGGTGTTTTGTTACAGAGGTGGATATCATAAATGCAGTTCCTGTGCTGGAGACACTTGACTTGGCTGTCACTGCAGCTGCCAAATGGGCACCTGGGACCTCTGAACCTGCCCTGTGCCACTGGAGAGCAGGGCCTGCAGATCAGGTTACTGATGCAGTGGGGCACAGGTTTACACTATGCTTTTGGCATAAAGGTTATGAAAGAGGAATCAAATTAGCATATTACCAGTGTTGTTTCATTCATTTCTCTTTTTTAAATCCACGACTTCTACACCCTTGCTAGATGATAATTCCTTATAGCAACAATCTTAGTTTTTGAATAGTTCATGATTAGCTGGCGAGCCTAAACAATATTTCTTATCATAAAGTGGACTGTCCGGATGGCCTACCAAGAGTCTTTGTACTGGATTGGAAGTATGTGCACCTGAAATAGAATGCTCGAGTGGTAAAACCTGGTGTTGCTTGCTTCTCTTAATCCTCATTACGCAATTAAATGTGTGTTATGTCTGTGCGATTTGGTAAATACTAGTGTCTATGGTCATAGAGTATTAGGATCATGATTCCAAAAATACAGTTTTATTGGATCTCGTTCCGTTATCAAGTTCCACCGTGTTAATTGGCAAGGAACAGAATTCCCAACATTCAGGTGTCTTCGTTTTCTTGTAACTTTCAGCACACCTACACTACTGTCATTGAGTGTAAAAACCACAACTCCCAGCATTCAAATATCTTGGTTCTCTTTTGGTCTGTCAGCATTGCTAGGCTAAGATTTTAGAGTGTTAGAATCAGAGCTCCCAACTTTCATCTTTCTCTCTGTTTGTTTGTTTGCAATAAAGCATTATGATCGTGCAGTGTTATAACCAGAAGTTTCATCATTCACCTTTCTTGGTTTTCTTTTGTTCTGCCAGTGCCATTGCACTACTTTTATAAAGAGTAACTTCCAGCATTAACTTTATTAGCTTTATTTTGCCTGCATTCATAATTGTTCGATGGTTGCGGATTGCTAGAATCACAGTTCCCAGTGTTCAGCTTTCTTGGTTCTACTTTGTTATGTCAATGCCACTTAACAATGGTTGTGGATTGTTAGAAAAACAACTCACAACAGTTGTCTTGTTTGTTCTGGTTAGGTCTGTCATCACCATTGTGCTACAGTTTCAGAGTCTTAGAATGACAACTCACAGAAGTCAACATGTTTGCTTCTCTTTTGGATCTGTTAGACACTGCACTACATCTGAAAAAAGATTCGACAGGAACACCAAGAATTGAGATGTATTGGTTATTTTTTGGCCAGTCAGCCCCAATGTGGTACTGTTGCAAAGTGGTAGAGCTACAACTCTCTGCATAGCGTTTTCTTTTTCTCAGCAACACTGCACTCCTGTTACATAGGTTTAAACCACAACTCCCAGGATTCAGCTTTTGTTGTTCATGTTTGGTTATTAGGCATCACAGTTGCAGAGTGCTGGAAACATAGCCCTGGATATAGTGCTTTCTTGGCTCTCCTTCGCTCTGTGAGTGCCACTGAACCGTTGTCGCAGATTATTAAAACCAAACCCCCAGATTTCAACTTCAGTGGTTCTTTTTTGGTCAGTAAGCATCACAGTTGCAGATTTTTGGAATCAGAGCCATCACTATTCTGCTTTTGTGCTCTCCTTTCCTCTATCAGGGCCAATGAAATGTGGTTGCAGTTTGTTATTACCGTGACTATATAAATATATATACATATATATTTGAAACTTTCTTTTTACAAAAGAGTTAAAGTGAAACCAACAAAAACGTAAAGTCTACAAAATAAAAATCATTATGTTAATGTAACAACATAAACATATAGTATCAACACTTGTTACATGTATTTGATTGAAATATATGAATGTTTGTTGTACTTCTGCGTTTTATATAGTTGTAAGTAATTGTGTAAAATATGATTTATTTATATTCGTGAAATGTTTGTGGCAGCCTCCACAGCACCCCTTAAAGTCATCTCTTACCTCCAGTGTTTAGTTCCAACAGCACAATGTTGGGTAGCTGACTTCAACCCCTTTGGGGTTTTCAACAAACTGTGTATCCAGGTTGCGACAATCTGAATAGACCTTCTGCCATTTCAATTATAGTGTCGAGGCACTTATCAAAGCGCAGCTCACCCTTGCTTTTGATGCCTGCAGACTGACTATCTCTTCTTTAATTATTGTCAATACGGACTCGATACGCCCTGGATGATTTTCTAATGAGATGTCATCTGAATTGGACAGTGTTGGGTTTGCAATCTTTCTCTGCCCACTGGTGGCTTGTGATCTTGAAAGTCTAACAGTGATTGACATTATTGCTGTTGGGTGTGGCTAACCTTATTTTTCTGGCAATCGTCTGTGCCGGATTCAGTCACTTGTGGGTCATCTTTGCCCTGTGATACAGGGTCACACTCTGCTGCAGCTGGAAATGCCGGTTCGATCTGCTTGCTTGACCGAGAGCTGTTCCTGGTGTGCTGGCCTGAGTTTATAGAAACAGCCATTGCTAATGAAATTGGCTCACCCATCGAATCAGTGATGATACTGTTAATTGCTGGAATTGCTCTGAAGATAGTTTTAGGTATATGCACAGGTACAAAGTGAACCACCACATCTGCCTGCATACAATCATAATTATTTAAGGAGCTTTCCTCTTCTGTTTCCCAGTACAATACTACATTCATGCTGCCTGGATCACCTGCTCATAGGCATGGGAAGCGGTAGAGGGGAAGTATGCCCCGTGAACTTGTCAGGATAAGGAGAACAGTGAACACCAAGGCCAGAGGGTATGGATCGGCGACCCGTCTGAACATTTATTGTAATTTGCTGTAACTTGCTGCAACCTGCAGCCTACAACAGCAAGCAGACAGCAATCAAGTGGTCAGAGATCTAGGTCTCTTAGAAGGAGGGGCTCCATGGTGCACTCACAGTCTACTTGGCATGTACCAGCGTCTCTCCCAGCATCTCTCCCGCATCCCAGTCCTAGATTGCTCACTTACTTACTCACCAAAGCATATCACCACCACCACATGCTAGAGGATGCCACAAGATGCTTGAGTGCCTCAGCACTGTCGTTCTCCTTCACCTAATAGTTCAGCTCCACACTCAGCTCTCCCGATCCAGCCTGCACCAAGGAAAGGAAAGGACCTGGAGACATGGAAGCGTAATGCTGTATCCAGCCGCAGCTCGAGGACTGGAGCTGTGAGGCCGCTTCCAAAACCCATGCAGACCTTGCAGGTATATATTAGCAACCCAACTGGAGCAAAGTTATGCTGGATTATTTATTTGCTTGCTTTACTGTATGTTGGAACGTGTATGGGGCAGCATGGGTGAGTGTGTATGCTGGATGTGGTTACAGCTGCTGTGCATATGGGTAGCATGGTTATCATATTTTGAATTTCTTTGCTTCTTTGTATGTTGGATTGTGTACAAAACAATGGGGGTAAGCGCATATGCTGTGTGTGGTTATAGCTGAGCATATGGCTGGTGTGTATTTTTAAATTATTCATATTTTATTTCACTGGAAAACGTGGCTGTCAGTGCGCATGTGTCATATAAATATATATTTTCAATCCTTAATATCTCAAAATTGGTCAAGAAGATGTTCAAAATGTTTTTTCAGTGCACCAATTCATGTTAACATCTAGGTTTCTGCAAAGAATTGGGTAATCAAACGTGCCAGTTTTTCGATATTTGGGATGACAAATTAGTGTTTTCTCATGCAAAATCCCATGTTAAAAGCTGTTCAAAATGCAAAGTAAAAAAAATGTAAACTATGAAGCTGTTAATGTTGAAATCTGAAATGTTGCATGCACAGGGGGCAGCCTCAAAATATTATTCGGGCATACTTTTAGAATGTATCATGCAAGTGTTCAAAGGTTATTAAAAAAATAATTTTCTGGAACTTCATAGAGACTGCGTCTGAACCATAATTATGCCTTACTCTAGCACAAAGGCATAATAGAGCTATGTATCAATTCAGGTATAGGCATATGGCGGGGTATAAAAGGATTGGATAGGGAGTGGGTAGGGACGTAATACGGGTAATAAAGGGTTCCCCCCATTCATCGGAAAAAAATGAAAATAGAACTTACCGCACAGTAATTCTTGTTGACCATGTAGAACCAACACAAAGTTTCCAAAAATGTTTTTGTTTCCTAGGAACAGAAAACATTATACCAGTATTCAGAGGGTGTGGTTGAGCATTGTATTTGAGACAACAGGAGAGCCGGTATATTGAGCCGGTATATTTGCTCTGTGAAAACAGTGTCCTTTGATTTGAATAGGGGCACATTGATGAATATGTTTTTGTTATTATTGTTCCAAAGAAATCTATTTTAGAAAGATAGACATGTCACTATGACGAATACAAAGTGTGTTTTCAATTGACTTGTTGGAATTAGTCATTAATGCTTTTTATGGGTTTTTTTGTGTTTAAAATAAAATCTATATCAGTATTGCATAAATAATAATGCACTTATTTGTTGGATGACTTGTCTGTTTTATTTCTGCGTATTTGAGACTATCACAGGGGAAACATTGATTACTGTAATATCTTTAATGTCAAGTGCCAGTTAGGATGCACTATTAATGGAGTAACACTAAACAACATACATACATAAACAGTACGTGTCTTGTTTGCTCTCCGTGTGCACTTTAATCACAAAATGAAGCCACTGAATTAAGAAGATCCATACACACTAATAATAAAAATGATATTCTGAATGTTGATGCATGGTTGTCAATTAACATTGGGCTATAAATAATGTCTGACCTTTAAATATGATTAGCAACTAGAAAATAGTCAGACAGAAAGAAAGTTCCATACAAAAATGTCAAATTATAATGAAGGCATAGAGGCACACTTAGATATTATGTTAATTTGCAGGTAAAATATCATATCATGATGTAATACCAAAGAAAATACCTTTACAGTGATATTACTGTCTATGATCATTTGTATGTATAATGGCAGAGATAAAAATCTTTCTTTTGTATTAAATTTTGTTCTATGCTTTCTTTAATAGCGTTCACACTGGTATGGAATACTGGCAATTTATGGAATGAATCTAAGGTGCCAAGGGCCGTGGCAATGGCCAGGGAAGAAGGCCATGGCTAGTGGCCCCCTATTCTGTTAAAATATACCGTGGGCATGAATGAATGTCATGTATAGTGGCTTGCTAGTGTTTTGAAATATACAGTGGGCACTTCCAAAGGTTGTGGCCTCTAGCCATGGACAAAGGCCATGGCCAGTGTTGAAAGATGTAGTGGGCATGACCAAAAGCTGTGGCTAATGGCCATGGTCTGTTAGAGTTGCAATGTAATCAGTGATGCCACCAGCAATGTCAAAAGTGTTGTCATAGATGATGTAATTAGTGATGACACCACTGACATCAGTGATGTCATCAGGGATGTCATCATTGTGGTCAGAGGATGCACATAAGGCAGCATAAAGTTAAGGTGGCTTTAGCTGAATTTCAGGGGTTTTATCGTGTTACCTTTTCACCTTAACATCCCTAAAACTAAAGTTTGTTCCTGGAACTTGAAAGGTTTCATTACAATGTATTACTCACCTTAATGTTCCTGCAACTAAATTGTGTTCCCTGATTTTCAAGGGTTTTGTTATACCATAGTTTAAATATTTTCTTTGTTAATGTCGCTAATAGGATTGCAAAAAAATATTTAAAAGTTTTAACTTTAGGGAGAACATATTTAGAAACAATGTACAAAGCAAGATGTGCCCTCCATCCTCACGGTAAGCCTGTGGGCTTTTCTACAGCTTCTAGGTTTGAGAGGTGAATTCCGTAAAAATATAGAAATTCTACACCTACTTTACCCAGCACGTTACTGCTATCCTCCATATTCGACTGCAGCAGCATTTTGGGCTCTTTTCCGTTTATTTTGCTGAAGATCTTGCCGCAACGTGGTAGCCAAACCACGAGGGTCATACTTTAAAAATGGCCTCTCCACATTTGTGCGGTGCCTGACACCATGCATCCAGCCAGCCTCTGCAAGGTCACCTCAGATTGGCTGGAGCCGTCCTACTTACTGCATTCAGATTCGCCAGCAGGCGAGAAGTCGGCCCGCCTCAGAAGGCCTGCCTACCAAGGCTCTTCCTGTCCTGAGCCTGTCCGGAGTCTTCAGAGGCCAAGGCCCAACGCCTCTGCCCATTTATTTTTTGTATTTATATGAGTCTCCTTTCTGCAAAATCTACTGACTCGCCACCGCAGACTACCGATTCACAGCCGCTTCCCACGCACCATGGCCATCGGGTAAGCGCAGCACCGTACTAGAACTCTCTTCCAACATTTCATCTACTGTCCATATCTCTGTGCATATATGTCTCACCCTCCTCACGATAATTGAGGTGCATATACCGATCTATCATATGTGCGCCTAAATGTGGATATGAGCACTATTACTCTGCTACTAGAAACTGAAACTAACTGCCAATACAGTCCTCTTACCGATTTATGTCTAACTTTGCATTTCCACCCATACTGTGTTAACATGAACCTGGCTCATGGTACATATATATATATATATGAGACGTTTGCCAAAATCTATCACTCCTTTGTGTCACGCATCATGCCAACTGTATTCCTACATTGACACACGTGATTACTGTACTGCCTCTGTCATTGTAGGTGTCTGCCCATGCGCCGTGAACCGGCTACATGCAAAATGCAAATTTGTGACTTATACTCAGACTCGCTGACTCTTTCCCGCTAGCCCAACTTATATAAATTGTGACACACCCAATTATCCCATGTGTTGTGCCTCCCTCTAAGCTAGTATTTGTCCTATGTCTGCCTACTTGCAAGCTGCACCTCCAGTTAGTCATTACCTTCCCCTGTGGATATCACCTAATATGATTACGCTTAGATGGCACTGTTTCTGCCTATTGCACCTACGTGCACCTGAATATCTTACGTGTTACAAGCCTACTTAGAATTCTCAATCGGCTTTGGTTCGCATTTTTAACGTATCACATTACCATTGTGCTTTTTAGATCTGCTCTCTCTTGCATTTAGACGTGTTTTCAGACCCATTGCAAGTTCTTGTTCTCCTTTGCTTATCATACTTCCTATGCTTGCGTACCTACTGTGAATCTTTGATCAGATTCTCATTGCATTCAAACGTGGCTTAAGTCCACTGTGATTTCTTGTTCTGCTTTTGCCTTTTTTCTCCTGTGTTTGCTTACTATTGTGTCCATTGCCCTTTATATTTAACGCAAATCTACCGGGCATTGCTAACTAGCGTGTATTGTAATGATGATTCAGCCTACTCTGCTTTGGTGAATCTGCTTACTCCCCAGTATTGAAATAGCCTACCTTTGCAAACTGGAAAAGCCTATTTGTATTGGTGGACCAGTGATACGGTACGGCAGTTTTGAAATAGTTTGCTAGGCTGCAGTGAATCAACCTTACTGCCTTGTTGATTAAGTGCTTACTTTGCATTGATGTCCTATCCTTTATGATATGCTGACTATTGCTGTACGAGCCTTTACTGTACTGATGAACTAGCCCATTCTGCATCGATAATTAGCCTATTCTTTACACTGAACTACTTATACTGGTGTACCTCCCTATTGGCAACACTGAACCACCCTACACTGCACCTTTGAATTAGCCTACTGCCCTTTGTACTAGCGTACGGTTGAAATAGCCTCTATCGATATGTTAAGACTAGCCTATTGTGGACAAGTGAACTAGCCTACTCTGTTTCAATCAGTGCCTAGCTCTAGAACTCGCAACTTACCCTTCAGATTCAGCTAAGGCCAGCATAAGGCCTGTTAACACTGTTAGCGCTCTGGTTGCGCTGCTGAGCTGCACGCCTTCCACGTGTTTCCAAAACATGAGGTAAGAGATCGACTATCTATGCCCAATTGTCATTACTGCACCATCTATGCAACCTGATTGCACCCTGAACTTGTGCGGCTGACTTAAAAAAATATTGGAACATACAAGACATGAATTCCTGTTAACAAATTCACCTTTATTGGTCAAAGCGAAGTAGCACATAATGTTTGCGCAATCTGATTTAGCTCACTTTACGGCCTATGGTATCTGAATCAGGCTATTTTGCCTTTAATGTTTCTTGAACCCGCCTATTTTTAATGCATCTAGTGTACATTGTATAACCTACTTGCTTTCTTATACCTGAACTAGCCTACTGAATCAACCTTTATACTACCTGATAACAACCATATTACCACTGCTCATGAGGTGAAAACCTTGGGCTTTTATCTTGACTCTACTCTTTCCTTCAATAAACAGGTCAATGTGATGGCTTCTGCCACTGCATACACCTGCAACTGATAAGAGCAGGTACACCTTTCCTGTGCATCAACAGCTGCATCACCCTTGCTAAAGCACTCATTCTATCAAAGTTGGATTATTGTAACTCTGTTTACATTGGGGCCAACAAGGAAACCATCAAGAGAATCCAACTCCTTCAGATTAATGCTCTCAGAGCAGCACTAAGAATCTCCAGAAGAGACCATATCTCTGAAACCAGAAGAGCAAATAATTGGCTTTTGACTCACGAGAAAATCCAGTTAAAAGTTGATTCACCTGTATATAAATGTCTAAACAACTCCCTCTGAGAGACTTACTAGAATAAGTCCTACAAGATGCACCAGATCTTCCAACACCAACTACATTACATTACCTAGATTTAAACTCTCCAGATTCAGAGGATGCAGCTTCCAGGTCAAAGCAGCTCACCCCTGGAACTCCCTACCTCTCTCTCTGCGAACAGATCAACCTTACCATAAAATCCGACAGAACCTCATAAGGTGGATCAAAGACTCCGACAAATAAGGTCCGGCTATCTACTTGCTTATGACTGACTCTTCCCGTCCACTTTCGCCTGGCCAACTCTATATATTTGTACATACCTACTTGACCCTTAGTGTATTCTGCATGTATAGGGTATTTTCTGCGTCAATCCTGCAATAACATGAATGTATTTGATTTGCTCTGCTATGTATATTTATTGTATTACGTATGTTTTCAAACTGATTAGTAACCAAGCTGTTTTATGCTATGCGCCCTGATACCCTTGAGTCTGGCGCGCAATACAAGTAATAAAATAAACAAACAAAACATGTGTTCTCAAAATTGATTACCTGCTTTCTTTCATGGTTGCCTGATTTTGTCTTCCCGGTCACCATGACATCTGTGAAAGGGTAATGCAATATATTTCTTAATGGAAATATAAGAGTAGTTCATTTTTATTTTTATCATAATAGTGCTGTACAAATACTGAATGTGTACATATTACTCAACCAATGAAGGTTGTGAATAATAACCATACTCTTGTAGAGGGAAAAAAAACCTCCACTGACTGAACTAATATGCTTCCTGTACTGTTACTTTTATATCTCAACATAGTTAATATGATAGTGATAAAATAAAACATCGTTATTAGTAGCCATGATTTTGAAATAAAACAATTTTGAAAACATTTTTAAAACAGCATTACTGTTTACAGAACGTATTGCTAATAGATCCCTTTTTATTTGTGATTTGCCTCACTGTAAATAATCTACATACAAATTCCATTATTTCTGAGAACAAAATAATGTGCTTGGATGCTACATTCTTTGAGATGGCTAATTTTACTGTAATTGTACATTTTATGAGCTACATCAGCCAGTAACAGCCAGTAACAGCCAGAAATAGTAATGGTCTGGAGTCCAAAGCAGTAACAGAAAGGAGTCCAAAGCAAAAAGAGGACATTAATGCTGGGCCTTGCTGTGCATGTTTACATCCATGGGGAGTCTGTCCTCCACTGCTGCCGCTGGACTCCAGAGGCCCCACTCCCTCCAAACTAAAAACTGCTTCATCACCCCAAGGGAGAAGCCCTCTGGGGGAAAGTGTGTGGGTGTTTGCGCCCATGGGTGTTCGCGCTTGAGGGTTGGCTGAAGGCTGCTTCTCGTGGAAGGTCATGGAAGGTTTCTAAGGCCCCCTTAAGACTTTGGATACAGCACTATGCAGCACTGGTAGAAATTACCCTGGTACAGATGAGGATTGGGAAGAGGAGCTGGACCTCAAGGGCCATACAATCAGCAGGTGAGACTCACCCATTTAGCTATGTAAGGATATTTGGCGTGTTACAGCACAGAGTACAGCACTACTGCACAGGTAGCATTGTTATGCAGCACCACTACATGGGTGTGGTGCATTGCTATATGTGTTGCCAGAGTAACATGGACATAAGAGTAAAGACAGGCTATTCAGTCAAAAACGATTTTTACATATAAGATGCAAATCCATTTTTACAGTTAAAAGCACACATCTGCACATTCAAAATGCACACTATTTTTCACCTGAAATGCCTATGTTGCAAGAGACACATTTGAAAATGAATAACTAACCTTATTAACAACTAACCTGACTAATAAAACTTCATTTAACATAACCCACTAATAAAAATGTGTCTCCACTGCAGAATTAGGCCTACTCTGAAAGTGAACTTTTAAACGCACATTCATTTTTTTTCTCTGCTGCTCTGTCCACATAACTACAGGAAGCAAAGAGCTCGAAGGAACAGGAAATCAGTTTGTTACAATTGCCACTGTAGAAGTGAGCCATTGTGTAGTGAGGGAGGAGATGACATGATTGATTCTGATTGGAGCAGCGTCATAGCAAGTATCATGCTAGAGGCTGTGATTAGAACTTTGCTGGAGAAGCTTGAGAAGAGGGGGAAGGCAGGCGACATCTGGCAGAGCTGGGAGAAGGATCTCTTTCCTGGCTGGGGCATTCCTGCTGCAAAAGCTGAGAGTTCCAGGCAATAACCCCGGTTTGAGAACGGCAGACGCTTGTTCTCACTGGGGTTGATCTTCAAGGGAGCCATCAGATAAGGTAATTACAGAAGCGAGTGGGAGCTGTGCGAAAGTGTGCGAAAATGTTCAGTCAGTGTATTCGAGGGAGTCTCAGTCTCTTATCAGCATATTTAATGTTACCAATTGAATATATTCTCGCAGCTCTCTGTTCATTTTATCACAAATAATGTTGTACCATTTCATTTATTTCTGTAAAAAAAGTTAAACTGTGTTTAAAAGAAATTTCTATAATACAAAAATATTTGAAAACAGATAGCTAGTGTGTATTATTTCTCTCTTTCATTTTGCATGCGGAAAGGTTTAAACGTGGGTAGATTTTTAAACAGTGCAATTGTCATTTTAAAGCAGATGTGTGCATGATTCTATTCAGTATGGACAGTTGTGAGTGACTGTTTGTAGCATAGCCTGTTGGAGGTACATGAGTCAACGGGAAGAGAGACTCTCTGGACATAGTTCCCTACCGTATATAAGGTAGTGCAAATTACCACAAAAATATAACAATAGCCCATGGTGGCACACAACACTAACACTGAAAATGTGGTATCCCTAAAATGTAGGCCTGAGGTCTCTCTAGTGATCAAGAACAATCTAGATAAAAAACAAGGAATGTTGGATATTGGGGCCACAAATAAACCAACCACTATACCAACCAACCACGCAAACTACCGCGCATATCATCTAAATAGGTCTGTATTCTGAAATAATGCAATGTATTATTGTCATGTGTGACCCAATATGAATATAGAGAGTGATTATTGCTAAAGGTATTTTGGCGGTAAGAAAATACCGCAAAGCCCCAAATATCCACAAAATACCCAACAGCTATCCTCAATGACACTTGGTTGGATAGTGTGCACCAACTGACTTTGATATAACCGAGTGATGCATGATTTATGCAGGAACCCATTTGACCAAGTGACTAAGAGAAAATACTAAATCAATGCTACGAAAGCTACAATAGGAGAGTGGCCCCGTATTTTGCACACTCCTCCACCCTCCTCCCCATGCTAAATAGATGGTCCTGCAAACATAAAATGGACATGTTACTTCTGACACCACTAATGTTCGATCAATCACTGCTAATCCGGCCCCAGTGTTTACATCTATATTTAAACGGAAAACCATAACAGTTAAAATGAAATTCCCAGCACCAGAGCAATTTCCAGCAGCATGTATAGCAGAGCCAAGCACAGCCAGTGATAAGAGACTTCTTGGTAAAGCTCATTCTTTTATTGCTAACATTAATAGTTTCCTGGGTACGTTTGGCCCCCCAACTTCCCTTCCAACAAGTGTGGACCCATGGGGGAGGAGAACACTTATAAAGACACTTCTGACATCATTGATCCCACTGAACTGGGCAAAACTGGAAATGATGGCAGCCTGAGCCTGCGCCAAAGAAATGCAGACATGGGTCTTGTGTCATTTTCAACATCTGTGGGTGTCCCTTCAAGAATGGAAGTAGGGGGCATGATTACTTCTGATCTTGTACCTGATCTTGTCCCTGAGCCTGGAAAATTCAACCCAACCAGTTGTATAATGCATGTAATTCCTACAGTTCCAGACCTTCCACCTCCATAACCTCATAGACATGTTATGGCTAACCAAATTCTGCCAACTGCGATGGGGGAAAATATAACACCCAATAAGCCTGCCCCCTATGAATCCCCTCACTCTGCAAAACGCTCATACAAATCTAGCTACACATTGGTATGGATGTTCTAATGTTCTAAAGGTCCAGCGGAGGCCAATGAATAACTTGGGCCAGTGCACACAGGATTTGTAGGTATGGGGCCACAGGTGGATCTAGTGGGCACTACAGGTGATCTGTTATCAGCCAAAAGGCAATGTGTTTCTTCCCCTGCCTGTGAAAGAGTGGTCAAGAGAGAAAGAGTATACCAGAACATTAGGAAAAGATGGACCCAGCGGCTGATATTTACTATAGTAGTATTGTTTTGGCTAAAGTTTGCCAACTCAGGGAAGGGTTCTCCATCTGATCTACATCGTGAGCAGTTGTACAAGCAATCAGAGGTCAAAAAAGCTGGTGTGGGGGGAGGGGTTGCCTGTGTGTGTGCCCAGCATTGGCCCTGATAACGGTGTGACCAACCACAGAGATGAAGGGATTCCAAATAGGTTTAAAACGAATACTCATTTCTCAAAAGGTCCAAGAGACATCACAAAAGCTGGATCATAATACCCAGGACCACAATGAGACTAGCCCCCCCCCCCAAGTCTTCATTGTTGTACCATCCAGTCCCGAATGTAGCCAGGTTCCCTGGGAAATTAATAAACCAAGAAGGACAATGCCCCAGCTGGGTCATGTTCTTGAAAGACTAACTGACAACAACAATAGGCTATTGTTTGCATGGCCAGGGAAGTCACTTTATCTCCATAGGTTCACTAAGCTTGCTTCAAATTACCGTGAGCCCAGAGATGCACTTTTCAATAAATGTCTGTACTGGATCTGGGTGGTGAGGGCGTGCACATTTGTCAACCGGGATCACATTATACATTGTATAAGGTCTCATTTCCAGGGATCTTATATGCTTGACTCCATAAGAATTGATTTCAAGGACTCCCATCTAGTTCAGGGTATATTACACTTCAATGTGCCCTGTGGACCCCCTTCAAAATCTGCAATAGTACTCAGTCACTTTTCCTGTGACAGTTTTCCCTATTGGTCTGTTGTAACAAGAGCAAATGCTGCCGCACTGAGCAATACGACCTCATGAGATGATTGCCTGTTAAGTCCATCAAGGTTCATGGTCCAATGACACTATCCAACATTTATGCCCTAATGTAGATAGTTGGTTTGATCACAGCTTTTATATCATTACTAAGCGTTAACAGGCATAGCTCTAATCTAATGCTGACATTACCTCTTCTGTACTCCCATGGGTAAATAATGTGTGATGTGTTTGTATGTGTACACTGTTGAATTGCGTGCTTGTCAAATTTGTATGGCTTCATAGCCAAAACAAAGTTTGATGATTATTAGGTAGGTATAGGCAAATAATGTATGATAATTGCTAATACTATATAAATGAAAATCCTCCAGGAGCTAATAGCAATAATTAAAAAATATATTCAGTGGAAAAGATGTGTTAAGGGGACATTATTGTTAAGTCGCGCTAATAAAAATCAGTTAAAAAACTTTATTAAGGGGACATTATGGTTAAGTTGCACTAATAAAAACATCAAATTCAGTGAAAAATCTTTGTTACAGGTTCTGGCTCAGTTGCGCTAATAAAAACCTATCAAAATTCAGTAAAAAAATGTTGTTTAAGGGACATTATGGTTCATAATGTCGCTAATAAAAACCTATGAAATTCAGTGCAAAAACTTTGTTAAAGGGATGTTATAGTTACTTTGCAATAACAAAAACCTGTCCATATTATTGTTACAAGTAAAACCGAAAACCCACAGAAATTAGCCAGTTATGATAAGCTAAGCAACCATAACTCGCGCCACCACTGTGCACTGCTAAGACTAACACCCATGACATCCCATGACATCCCATCACAAATGTCATTGATGACATCACTTAACCATAACATTCCTTTAACAACGTTTTTTCACTGAATTTCATAGGTTTGTATTAGCGCAACTTAACCATAATGTATCTTTAACAACGTTTTTTCACTGAATTTCACAGGTCTTTATCAGGATACCCTTAATTTGCATAGATGTATCATACAACATACTGAACCCCCTGACCCGATGCTGATAACCACAGGATCCACAGACTGTGCGACTGTTCGCAGATATTGGGTAGTCTCCACACTGCCCAAAAGATCAGGGGTTATTTTACATGAGGATAGCGTGCAGCAAAGACACTGAACATGTTTAAAGAGCAACAAATAAGTGAATTATAAGTTAAAAGGAACTAGATCTACAAACTCTGTACTTATAAAAGCAGCAGTGCAATTGCATAGGGTGTGCAGCATAATGGAACGCACAAAGGATAAAAATAACCTGTGCTTCCAACAGTATTAACTCAAAGCTGCTTTACATACAAACTGAAAAGCAACTGTCAGCAGGAGAAGTGCAAAATAGTGACAGCAGAACCGTACTAGAAAATGGTAAGTGCACTATAATGTTTCCAATGAAAGTAGCAGTTTGTTCTGTGTACATGACTAGTAACATTTATTATTTATTTTTTAACACAGAAATGGCAAGCACCCTGGAGTGGCTCGAGTAGAATTCCCCTGTTGATGAAATGAGTGAAGATAGTAACTCCAATGGTACACAGTGCAGTTTGAAACATTTGAGAATTAATACACATTGCTTCACATGTAACTGACATATGTTTTTTTTTGTTTTAGCAGCGCATATAGGAAGTTAAGGAAATGGCCAGATGCACCAAACTCACAATGCAGCCAATGAACTAGTGAGTCTGGGGGCAAACATTTAAAAGAGTTTGTACAAAGACATATAATGGGAAATATAAAGTACCAATGCCCCATTTGCACCTGTACCCATTGTCCCTGTCCCAGCCTACCATCCCCACAAATTCCCTGTGAGCAAAGATGGTATGATGAGACTTTAATCCCTTCCTTCCCTGATGACCAACCTATACAAACCCCAATTCCCCTGTTTATGTTTCCGCTACCCCTTCCTTTTCCTAATTGTGTATTTGCATGTGTAAATAAAGTTCTATGTGTATACTGTTGCTTTGTGTGTGTGTGTGTTTTTTTTTTTAAAGCCCTGTTTGGTGTCTGCAGAGTGCACGACTGTGCGAGATGTCTGCAATTAATCAAAATGTGGGTGTCCTATGGACACTGCGCCTGTCCGGATTGTCCGCATTCAAAATTGAGGTGTCTGTAGGACTCCATGCCTGGTTGGCATGTCTGCAAATCTGTGACAAAACATGAATTAGTTCAGGGACCCCACCCCTGTCCTGCGGACACCTGGGCACATGCACATCACATTCCCTGTGTCCTTCAGACAACGCACCTGTCTGGCATGTAAGCAAAGCTGTGTGCATCTCTTCCACCCAGAACCTACTAAAACAAGCCTGTCCTGCATGTCCACAAAGAAGTGACGTACTTTAATTAGTTTGGGGAGCCCTTCCATGTCCGGCGGATACCTGGCACATGCGCATCTTGTCCCCCGGGTACTACGTACAACAGGCCTGTTTGGCAATTTACTCAAAGCAGTGACATACTCCAATTAGTTCGGGGAGCCCACCCATGTACACCTGGGCACATGCGCATCGCAACCCCTGGGTCCTCCGAACACTGCGCCTGTTCGGAACTATCCGCTGTACGTGTGCCACACTTTTCATTATTTCGGGGAGCCCAAACCTGTCTGTAGAACACCTAGGTGCATGCGCACAATGGATCCCGTGCAATAGGTGTCCTGCGGACAGCCGTCCTATTCACAAACGTTCACAACATCACCATGTGACTACACCCATGCAGAGCATTGGCCCTAATTCACAAACATGGTCTGGGCTCCAGAACAGCAAAAAAGTGTTTTGGGGCCAATCCAAGGTGTTTTACTGTGAAACCTCACCTTTGAATCGGTCCCAGACAATGCACTGGACACTTTTTGGAACTTTTTGAGCTCAGCTTGGGGTTCGAAGTGTCTGTGAAGCGCTCGACTTTCCACAGAGCACTCCCCAGCGCCCCCATAAAAGGCCATGCCCCACTGCTGCTCCTCATTCTGTTTTTGGATTTCCTAAACAGAGCACTCTACCAGATTGCTGGATTGCTGCCTTTCTATTGCATATTGCTGTATTGCTCCAGTGCTGCTCCAAATTTCTGCATTGCTGGGCTGCTGAGTTGCTGGATGACCTGAATAATGGCATACACTGCTGTTGCATCTACTGCCTCTGCCTCAGAACCACCCCCACCCCTACCAACACCACAACCACCTTCCCAAGAGCCTGGTGAAGGGAACAGGCATGATCATTCAGAGGAGAAACAAGAGGAAGAAGAAGATGAGGTAATGAAAGTCCCCACTACCAGCTGCCGAAGTGAGTCTTGGGTGTTTAGGCTTTTTTACCACCATTGGGGGTAACCAAGGCTCACACAGCCAAGGTTCACTGCAATGAGTGCCACATGGTTCTCAGTCACGGCAAACCTGGGATGTACAGTTATGGCACTACCTTCATGCGGTGACACATGAGATCCAGCAACAAAGCAGCAGTACGGAGGGTCGTTCCATTCGAAAAGGGCAGTAGGTTGAGTTCCATTGCAGCATCCTCGACATTTGCTCCTGTCGCCACAAGGGACACTCCTGTGGGACATCAGATCCTTCAAATAGCATTTCAGGCCATACAAACCACAGTAGATCCTTACCTTTCAACAGTCACTGTTTTGTGTGTGTGCTGCAACGAAGTACTCTATAGGGGTGAGCAGTTCTGGTGTGGTTTCGAGGCTATGGTACGGGACCACAAAGGAAAGTGCCCCCTACCTCAATGAGGTGGACCCAACATCTTCATCTCTCCATCTGCCCTTTCTTATCCATGTGGTTGTGCCCCTTCTCTACCCTCTCAATCCTTCCCTCCCGTGTGTGCTGTGTTTAAAAAAATCCCCAAAAATTCACAAAACACAAAAAAGGCTCTTTTTAGAGCCACCTTTCACAGGTGGAAGGTATGATGAAAGATGCACACAGATAACAGCATGAGAATACTGCTCTTTACAAATGTATTACGATGGCCCCAGATTCAGACAAAACGTTGAATATATATTACATCTCCTTTTAGAAAGTGAACTAGCAACTCTATGTTACGGATTTGCACACACATTGAAAACAGGTTTCAATTTTTTAAACATGTCTGCTACGCAGCAACTTCAAAAGGTGCAAGAGAGAGATAACATTACAGTCCAGTATTAGAAATCTCTTTGCAAACATGCATGGTACGAAAGAATACTGGTTCTGATGTCACGCAGATATACAGTGTATGCTATGCAACCTTGGCCCACCCACATGGTTTGTCACTTTAAATTGTGCAGAGTATGCATGGGAAGACTTGCACAATTTCCTACGCATAGCAAACAAAAACAAAGGAGGGATAGACATGAAAACACCAGGAGAACTCTGCTCTCTTGACCCTGTGAATGTGTCAAAGTACTTCCATCACTGCTTTATTGTCATGCTGCACTTCATCTGTAATGAAACAATTCCTCCCCTCGGAGAAGTGCAACACTTCTTTTGGAGGAATCCACAGGCGCACCACACATCCACATGCTTTTGTCAATCAAAGATGCTCTTAAATTTGGTCAAGACAGTGATGCCACTGTTTTGCAGTACATTCACAAGTCACTTGCGAAATTCCTTCAGAAAGCACACATAGTGACCTACATTCACAAATGTTGTGGTTTCAAAGACACAAATCTGGGAAGTATTGTCAGCAAATGGCAAATTCTATACCAAATGCTGCTTTGGTTTCCCTAAACCAGTTTAAACGAAAGGACAAGTAAACAGTATGAAAGGCAAATCATCTAAGAACACATAGTGCATAAAAATAACTGAAGCATCAAAGTACATCAATGATTACAATGCAATCATTGCCCTCATGTGGAATGCAAACGTAGACATGCAGTACATTGCGGACAATTCAAATGCAGTTGCACGATATGTCACAGCCTACTTAGCCAAAGCTATTAAAACACATAAAAGACCTCTGGGATGACATGTCATCTGACAAATCACTATCACAAAAAGTATACAGCTTTGGTATAAAAATGCTCTCCCATAGAGAATGTGGTTGGTACGAAGCCACAGACTATTTAACCGACACAGCCTTGCATGGGAAATCTGAAAACCTAGTCTTGCTAATCCTTGTTCCTGCTGCATCCAGAAAAAGAGTTCTCTAAAACCGTACCAAGACACAGAAACAATAGCCAAAAACGTGCACATTTTCTTTTAGATCTAATGGTAAATATACTACTTTGCCGCAAATGCCTTTCACTAATTCAGAGGGCGGTAATTTTGCTGTTTTTGGTTGAAGGCTTATTATTGCTTGAAATAGGTGCACTGTTTGAATTATGATGCTCTCATATAAATTGAGTAGTTGCAGGGGTTTTGGCAGAGTGAATAATTCCATATTATTTGTGATAGCACGTGAAGGAGTTTGATTGTTGTCAAGTTTTGGAGTGCAGTAACTGCAAAGTGTTAAGGGTCAGTTATTTCATATTTGTTTTCTGCTATAAGGTAGAGAGCTAATTCAAACCATTTGGAATCTTCATTGTCTTCTATTTTGTATGTTATGTCTATAGTTTTTGTGTTACTTTTATAAAAAGTTCTGCGGCAACACACACACACACACACACACACACACACACACACACACACACACACACACACACACACACACACACACACACACACACACACATGGTTTGGTACTTCAGAGGATGTACTTTTGAATTTTAGTATTTCTTTTTTGTATGTGTATAGTAGAAGGTTGCCATGTGCAGAATTGTTGCTAGTCTGTTGTAAAGCTATTGCATTTTGTAAGTGGTTTTCACTTCCAAAATATTTACTCTGGATATGGTTGATTTCTTCGAGTAGGTCTTTGGCTGTACCATGTAGAACATTGTTATTTAAATTGGCTGGTGCTAAAGCAGGACTTTTAGCATAGTACAGTTTATAGACTAGATTTCTTATAGTTGAATGATGTGTTGATATCATTTTGATATGATGGAAGCTGCTTTTGAAATAGGTCCTGAAATGCAGGCCAATGAATGTCCTTGCAGTCCTGTGTATTTGCGCACTGGACAGGTATCCATATTTTGCAGCAGTTTTATTTTGATTTTGTCTTTGCCTTTCACATATTGATTGAGGAACTAAAGATTTGAAAGATTTTTTGGCAATGATACACATTGACGTGCATGGCCATTTGTATACTGGACGTTATGGCTGGGGGATGTATTGACCCACTAGGCTCTGCCCTGCGACATCGCTGCGTGCTGGTGGCACCTGAACCAGCAAAATGGTACCAAAAAGCCCTATGTGCGCTAAACCTCTGAAAATTACGCTTTGAAACCGGAAAAAATGGCTGCCAATCTACTTTGCCTATGTCAGTAGTGGAAGCAGACCAGACTCCTGAAACCTGTCACTGGGCTGCCCACAGAGTGAAAATGGAAACTACAGGAAATGCAGGGCTTTATTGCAAGGAAACCCAGAAGTGTTCTGAAATCCTTTTTTCGCTTGGTTGCTGAGATTATAAAATAATGGTTCAAATCCTTGCTGGGTGTTACCCGTCACTTCATTTAAGGAATCTACAGGAGCACACCTTGTCAGGAAAAGCAGAATCCATCATAAGAATACCCACATTAAAAAGTGTGCTTGCCTGAGAAAAATCTTTCAAAATATGGGCGCAGTACCACCGGCTGCCTTTATGAAGCTCTCATTTAATTGCATTAGAGGTTTAAACTTGTGCAGTTAAAATCAAATGGTTGGAATTAAGTGACTTGCTATCAAAAGTAATATAGGTTGCAACTATTTAATCTCTATGTTTAAAAGACTGGAATTAGAGTTCTGTTCGCCTGTTTTTAAATTATAAGTTTATTTTAATCAAAGAAAAATTTAAACAAGTGGATTTTTAAAGTCAGCCTGATGCCAGCCAAATAAATACAAAGCAAATTCCACAGCTGGCCCCAACGAAAGGCACCTCCCTTCTGCTCTCTGGCTCAGGAACTCACATTCAGGTGTTAATGAAGAGGGGAGGAGATTTGAGCTGCTGCTCCTAGGAGAGACAAAGGACTTCCTTGGCTGAAAAAAATATGCAGATGCAAGTGTCAAAAGAAGCCCCTGCCATAGGAATGAGGCAGGGATTGATCTTGAGCCACCAGGAACTTTGGGGGCTGGAACAAACAGATTTGTTTATTCTTAAAACACAGAAAAGTATATTTTGGAAAAGGACTGAGAAAGGACTGTGCGAATTTGTAAAAATTGGAAAATTACAGTGTTGTTAATGTGAATTTTTTGGTCACATTTTAAAAGTACTCTGAATTCTGTGCTATGTTCAGGGACATGACTGCAGAAATTGTGGTTTTGTAGCAATTGTGTTGATGCCAGAAACGTGAAACTTCATATGATTATGCCCAGATATCATGCACACATATGTGTAAAATTGTACACAAATCCGACATTGGGTACCAGACCAAAAGTGTGAAAAATGGCCAAATCTAGAGCCAAGCTCTCACCGCGACGGGGCTCGGATGAATACTTGCTCCACAAAATATGGGATAGAGATATGCTTTTGCTCTCAAGTTTGCAAATTTGTAAATATGTCTTGTATGAAAAGTAGATTTTATTTGCAGAAACAAAGGGTGAGGGTTTCCCTGGATCATAAAACACATCGTCATGATGACACTCTGTTTTCTTCTCAAATCAAGGGAGAGGAAAGACCCTAACCAATAGAATACCTAGGGGTGTGCCTAGTAGAATTCAGCATACCCACCCCTATAGTAAATACATAAATAGAGACAGCTTAGGACCTAGAAGGACACACACATTCACTCACCAACCCATTGCTGGCAGAGCACTTTGCAAGAGAAATCCATATTCCAGAACGTTGAAAACAGAAAGACTCCAGAACTTTGAAAGCAGAAAGGCCCATTTCCAAAGCTGAACCATTCTCAGTTTGGCCTTTAAAAATCCAGAAACCAGATTTTACCCCAGACCTCCAAGGGGAACCAAAAAACAGCCTGGCTGTGCTGTGCTGCTTTCTTGCTCAAAACTATTGCCAAAATCCAAAGATCTAACCCAATAGAGCCGTGCTGTGACCAGATAGCTGTGAACCAGAACCAGAACCCGTCAGATCCAGTCTAGTCCCATCGTGTGGTGTCCAGAGTGTCTTGCCGATTGCAGAACCAGAGCACCTTGACTCCAGTCTGGTGTGCTAGAGGAATTCCTGTCCAGAAAGATCCCTGACCAGATCCCTGACGTGTCCATTCCAAACATTGGTATTGAGTATCCATAGCACAGGATTGTCACTAGCAAATGTATTGTCCATAAGTCATCCTATCCAAACCCATTCTCTTACATCTATAACTGCATTGCTAGAAATCCTTTTGTCTTGCCTGAACTCTTTCTCTTACCCTATAGTTCTATGTAATAGTAGTGTTAAAATCATCTTTGCGCTGATATATTTTCTGAAGAAAGGCCAGCGTCTCGGCAGGCCAAACCATCCAGAGATAGCCTGGGCTGGTGGCTGCACTGTCGTGTAGTTGCATCCCCATAGTCTCCCCTAGAGTAAAGAAACCTTGTTTGTAAATTTAAAAAGCGCATTCTTGTTTTGCAAATTTGCCTCTTTCTGAAAAAAATGACCTCCACAAAAACCTTCATAACTTCTTCACCGTTCATGCTAGAAATGCAATTTTAAGTGTCTAATTGAAGCTAACATCCTCAGCTTTCCAACAAACCCAGAAGCGCATCCCAACTCCTTACAGTTATTCTGCAATCGCGCTTACCACGCGCAGAAAAGTTTGCCATGAATTTTTTTGTTTGGCTTAAATTCATCACGCGTGAAACAGCTGTTTATTGCATCCGACCTCAGAATTAAGTTTTCAACTTGCTAGTTATTCTATAATCATTGCTAGTGGTTATCTGAAACCATACAAAGCGGCTCCCACTAGTATTGAAACCATTTTAGTGAATTAAACCCAGTTTCCGTGTTTTACCATTCATTCAAAGCCACATTCAAAACCATTTTGACAAGTTTGCAGTCATTCCTGTTTTTCTCTGTATTTGCTGGAGGGAAATTGGGATTGATACTATTTTGTTGAATTCTGTATTCCTGAAACCTGTTTTCTCTCCTTCCATCTCTTGATATTGCATATTGGGGGGATTGAGTAGTGTGCAGCGGGAAACAGTAATCACATTGCATTTTGATTGAACCCACACAAAAGTATTATCTATGTGCTGCAGTATTTTTCCCATCATTATTCCGTGTGAATAAAGAGATCTATTGTGACATCACCCCATTGGTGATCATTGTATAACCATTAAAATAGTGTGATATATATATTGTGCAATACATAAAATAAATATGTTTAACTTTGCAAAACAGCCTGCTTCCTGGTTCAGTGTGGCCGGGGGGGGATTAAAAGAGAGGGGCATGATATAAGGGTACATCATTCAGAAATAAAAGAACTTATAGACATAAATAATTAATTAAGGGTTTCAGCTGTGCGTCACACACTAGGCATTGACTTAGGTGGAGTGCCGGGTTGAAATCACTTACAAGATTGGGGGCTTGTGTGCCGGGATTTCTGAATTAGATATACCACTTGTGACAGTCTAATACAGTGTGCTAACTGATGGGGTACATAAACCCGGTTGGGCTAGTACACTGTGTTACACTGTGAAAAACACCCCTCAATAGGAACGCTCTAAGGAACTTAGTCTGTTTTGCAAAAATAAAATAAACTCATGTAAGTCAGAAAGGAAATTAATATTTACAGAATGGCGACCTTGGTAGAAATCAATATGGCTAAAGAACACCTACTGCACAAACTATTTGTCAGGGGTGAATGGACAGAGCAGGATCAGCATGTGTGGTTGCAGGCAATCACAGAACAGACCACTGCAACCGGGTTAGACAAATGGCAAGATCAGGGTCCATTATATGTGGCACTGAGTGAACTGTGTATGGTCCCAAAGGTAAAGGAAGAGCAAAGTAAGATTTCCAAAATAGCGGCATATCTGTACCTCCATATTGGAGCAATACAGGACGAATATTCTGAAGGCCAAGATTGGGCAAATAAGCAACTACAAGCATTAGAAAAAGCCCAAACTGATCTGGACTCTGCAGAGCAAAGCCTGCAGAGGAGCCAAAATGAAATCAGACAGGTCCTGACAAAAATAAAAGAAGATATGGGTATCCTGCAGCAGGAGAAGGTAGAGCAGGATACCAAAATGCTGGCCTTGCAGAAGGAGTATCTAGAAAGTTTGGACTCTCTACTGCAGAGCCAGAAAACACTGGAACAGCAAATACATTTTAACAGGGCATGCGCAGAGCAGGTAGTCACCCTGCAAAGCCGCCTAGACAAAGAAAAAGAAGAGAGTAATAAATTAGTCCAGAAAGACCAGTTCACCCAGGCAGAATTTGATGAAGAGCGCCAGAAAGCTGGTGCGCTCCAAAGACAGAGCGACGACCTGGCTACACAGAGGCATGCTCTTGTTCAGAAAAGGGACACCTTAGGCCAGGAGGTCTGTTATTTAAACGAGAAGATAGAAGAAAATCCCCTGGCCCTTCAGGGCTGGGTGACCTCCAAAAAGACCATGAAAAACTGCTAGAGCACACCAGGAGGGTGAAAGATGCTCTAGCAAGGAAGGACCATGCCAGTATGGACAGGACTCAGAAGGTACCCCTCCTGCAGCAAAAACTGGTCCAGTACTCTAAATTGACACAGGAAGCACATTGAGACAATGAGGCTCTCTGTGAGAAAAATGACAGGCTCCACAGACAGGTAGCTATGCAAGAACAACTGATAGAAACTAGCAAGACCTTGATAGAGGAACAGAAAGCTCAGGTTCTTGCATGGCAACAGGGAGCAGGGGCTGAAAGAGATGAGGCCCGCTGGGAAAGGGAAACACCTGAGCATAACCTCAGGAACCCTAGTACCAGAGGGCTTCATCTCTTCCAATCCCTGGACTCTGCCAACCCCATGTTCACTGGCGTACATGAGCCAAGGACCACGGAGATGGCAGAATTCAATCCAATGAGGAGTATGGGGCTCATAGATCAGCACCTCCCAGGAATGGATAGTCGGGCATCTGGGTATGGGTTCTCAAGTGCTGTCAAATTTAGTGGGGAACTCCATGAGACTAGGCCCACTAAGGGCATCCTGAAAACCTCTGCCCAGCTAGGACAGTGGGGGGGTACTCATCAAATCCTGGGGGTAAGGAGGAATCAGAAGAATCCTCTGAGCACCCCAGGACACAGGAAACTAGGCCCCCACATTATGCCAGCCATTCCCAGGCTCGCAGAATCTGGGAGAGCCTAGAAGACCAGACAGGCACCTCTGGTACCAGTGCCTCTGAGTCAGAGGAGAAGTGGACCAGGGTTACCCGAACCAAAAAGGACAATAAGGTAAAAAGGGCCTTGCTCAAGGATCCCCTAAAACAAATTAAAGCGATAAGGAGCGTCATCACACCCTATCATAAGAACGCAAAATATTCAGTTTGGGAGCACCCAGAGCTCTTTGAACAGATGATGGAAACTTTCCACTTGAACGACAGCCAAAGCTGTATTCAATATGTGAAATGGACGTTCTCTCCCAAGTACTCCAGCTTCTTTGCGGGGCTGGAGGACCAGAATCATTCTAGATGGTCCACCTATAGGGCGGCCATCTTGAAGCATTTGTCTATGCACAGGAATCCTCAGGAGGCTCGCACGGCAGCCTACAACTTGAAATGCGGGGAAGATCAGGCCCCACAAGAATGTGTTCAATAATTAAAGCGTGCCTTTGCGCAGACCACCAGAAGGGTGCGCACTGACAGCAAAGAGTTTGTGAATACTTTCTTCCACGCTCTCCCCAAGTACATCATGACCCAGCTAGTGAGAGACTTTCACGAGAAAAGATCACTAGACTGGATCATTGAACAAGCCACACGCATTTATGAGGTGCAAAAGCCAGTGGAAAACAAAAATAATCCAAAAAGCCCCAAAACAACCGACACCCCTGCTGCTGCTAAGGTGGCAGAGGTGAAGGTTGCACCCATTTTAGATTTGGAGATGGGGGGCCTAAAAACCTGCCTGCACAGAATTAGAGAAACACCAATCCCAGAAGGCCCTCAGGCCAATCACAAACAGGGAGCCAGGGAGGCAATCCCACAAATGGGACCCCTAACTCCCCTGACTACATCAGCCCCCGCTACAAGGGGAATAGACCCATCCTGGGTTATGTGCGGACTCCTCCAGCCCAAGGGGGGGGGGGGAATCCAACCAAACGGCAGCTAACCCAGGGAACTTCCCTCGTAACTTCCCCCAGGAGTGCAGTAATCCCCCAAATACTGGACAGAATTTTTTCCCGAGGTACCCACAAAACTTTCAACCCCAAAACAATCCATCCTTCTTTCCCAATTTCGTGAGCCCAGACAGCCTTATCCGGGAGAGGGGAGGCCAAGGGTGGAGGGGTACCCAAACATCCCTAACCCGGGGTATTTTGGGAGAAGGGATAGCTACCCATCCTGGCATCAGCCCAGGGGAGACATGAGAACCCCATATCAGCCTGAGCGGCTGTCACAACTAGAGCGCCAGGTCCAGAACATGGCACAGGATCTGAGTCACATGCTGAGGGCTCAACAGAACCCTCAGATGAGCATGGTGGCGCAGAATGCCTCGAATCCAGGACCTGGTGCTCCAGAGCAATGACGGGGAAGAACCCCGACAACCCACCGGTTCCCACGGAGGAGGCACAAGAGGAAGGGGGGTGTAGAGCCTTGGAGGAAGCTTCCTTCCCCACTTGGAAAACGCCCTTGGAAACCCAGGAACCAGAACCAAAATCTCCTGCCCCTGAAAGTCTGCAACCGAAGGAGCAGAGGGGGGTAGGAGAAATAAAGAGCCCAAAAAGACCCATTTTGAGGAGAAGGTACAAATCTTCCAATTTGAAGGAGAGGGGTCCTCAGAGGATTCTGGGAAAAGGATCTTCTCCTTCAGAGATGGGGAACTCCTCCCAAAGAAAAATGGCTCCCAAAAGATCCAAATCCAGACTGGGTAGATGTGGGGACTGATTTAGCACCGCCCATCATCCTACCCCAGAATCATCAGCATGAAAATCCACTTGTTCAAACCCATCCTGGTGACTGCCTCCAAAAAGGGGGGGCAGCCCAGAACCAGGGGAACCCAAAACGGCTCACATATCTAGCTGTCATCTTTTCTTATCAGATTCCTAAGACACCAAACAGAATACTGCCCAAATCACCTCTCTATCAGTGTCCAAAACCAAGAAACGAACCCACCAGTTGTCCAAAAATGTACATTATCTGTGCCCCCTTGAGGAGAAGGAGGGAAGATTCTATGCCCCGATCCAGATACAGGGGCAGTGTACAATTTTGGCACTGGTGGACACTGGATCCCAAGCTACCCTTCTGTCAAAAGAGGCCTTTGACCAACTGAATTCGGGAAGGGGGAGAAATACTACATTCTTCTCACCCCTCTTCCTGGACAACTTCAGAACTTCGACGGGAAGGAAATTCCCGTTGAGGGGACTGCGGATTTGGACATTAAAATTGGGCGACACAAGGTGAAGCACCCAGTCATAGTTGTAACTCCAGAGGGCACCCCTTGTTTACTAGGGAATGACATCATGCGTAGGTTGTCACCCCTCATAGATTGTGTAAACAAGGTCTTCTGGACCCAGACTAGCCGACCAATAAAATTAAAACAGAGTGTCAACCATGTTAGTTTAAACGGCACATGCCACATGGTTGAACAAAAATCTGACCAAGTAGAATTTACTTCCAGAACAACCAAATCCCAGACGTGACAGTAATAGCTGTAGGACAGCAAACTGGTGATGGGGGGTCCTCTCTATTTCTGAAAATCAACCTTCCTTCCAGTCTAAGGTGGTATTCCATACTGGAAGGAAACACTCTGAAATTCTTTACAAATTCACAATCAGAAAATCCCACTCCTATAGTGCAGAAAGATGAAAAATCAGCTCAGATCCAGTTGTTCATCCCTATTCAGTTAAATGAAGGGAAGGACTCTGTTCTCGCCCGAGTGTGTGTGAACAACGGTAAGAGCTTCATCAGCGAAGCCATGTTCTGCATACTCCCAAAAGATCCAGCCATTCCCACATTTAAACTGATAGACAAATGGGAAATGGATCTGGAAACACCCAATTCCAAACATGATTGGGTCATGTGAGATGTCACTGTCGCCTTTTACTTAGACAGTGACATTCTCAGTGGCTTTGCCATTAGTTTGGACCTAATAAACTTCAAAGCTTGGTCCCGATTAGCGGATAATCCCATGGGCTTTGATGACCCAGAGAAAGCATTTAGGTCAGCTCAACTGCTGCCTTATGCAGTTGAAATTCAAATTGGAGAGGAAGTCACCATCCCAGAAACGACCTGACAATTCTCAGTGGAAGTGAAAGTTGAAAGGGGAGAGAAATTGAAAAACCCTGACGCCTATATTCATCTGAATGCTCACTTCCAACAGCAAGTGTTGGGGGTAAACCCAACACCACTAGTCAATATAGAACATGACACCATTGTTATAGAGGTGGATAACAGCGACTTAAAGAGTATCACTCTAGCCAGAGGTACCATTATTGGAATGGTGGTTGATGACCAACATTCTTCCATAGATTTAGGTAATGAACTGTTAGGACCAATCCCCAAGGACTGTTTTGACAGTGATAGTGACGATGACACAACACCAGACAGGATCTTCTCCGGGCATGGGGGGAATTTCCTGGTGTACACTTCCTGACCTTTTGGTAAGGAAGATGTGACTTGTGACTTCAGGAGGGATGAGGTGATTTTTCAAGTCCGCGAGGACTGCCTTCCCCACCTGAAGCCAGCAGTCCAAATCAGCACTTTGACCAGGGACTTCTCCACCCAGCTGGAGGAGGCCGCTGAGATAACAAAACCGAAAGTCTTTCCAGGCTTCAGGCAGATGGTTGAAGAGAGTGTCAACCCAGCTGATGCCTGTGAGACTCTGGAGCAAAGGCAAAAATTGAAACAAGTTTTCTTGGATTTTCAGGATCTCTTTGCGGTGGACTCATATGACTGTGGTCGCACCGACATCCACACAACAAAAATTCCCACGGACCCTGGCATGACTCCAGTGTTTGTGAAGCAATATCGCTTGCCTCTCGCATCAATGGAGTCTCTTACTGAAATAATTAAGAACCTTGAGTCCCATGGGATAATCCGTCCAGTCCACAGCACCTTCAATAATCTGGTGCTGGGGATTTTGAAGCCAAATGGCCAGTGGAGACTCTGTGCCAACCTTAGGGTGCTCAGCAAATGAGTCCATACTTCCCGATGGCCTCTTCCCTACATTGACTAAGGGCTGGCCCTGATCCAGGGGTCAAAGGTATTCACTATAATAGACCCGACCAATGGGTACTGGACTGTACCTGTCAGTAGGGAGGACTAATACAAGCTGGCTTTCACCTTCGGGGGGCAGCAGTATGCATGGACCCAGACTCCCTTCGGATACATCAACTCCAGCAATGAATTTAACTTTTTTCTACATAAGGCCATGCCCGACATGGGTGAAAGGGGTTACCTGGCCTATGTAGATGATGTTTTAGTCAAAAGATCAACTGTGGAGGAACACACAGCAGAGATCCATTATGTTCTGACCCAGTTGAGGGCTGCCGGAGCAAAAGTCTCCTTTCAAAAGGCACAGTGGTGTAGAACCTGTGTCAATTTCTTGGGGCATGAGATTACTCCTCAGGGTCTCTATAACCAGGAAAAGAAAGTGGAAGCACTCCAGAAATTAAAGGACCCCACAACTCCGAGGGAACTATGGAGCCTCCTTGGATTGACTAATTAGAGCAGAAAGTTCATTGAGGACTACGCAGAGATCACAAGACCCCTGATCCATCTTTTGAAGGGGGGGTCAAGTAGGAGTGGGGTACAGAACAAACTGAGGCAGTAAGACAACTCAAGAGAAGCCTCTCACAAGCGACTTGCCTAGCTTACCCTGCCAAAAACAAGTTCTTCTTGGAGACAGGGTTCTCAAATACATGCTTAACTGCAGTATTATACCAAAAGCATGAGAAGGTCAATAAAGTAATCTCTTATGCGAGTAAAACTTTATCCTTTGTGTAGGAAAAATTCAACGATTGTGAGAAGGCACTCCTGGCAACGGTGTCGGGCATTTAAGGATTACCGCCCGTTTATCCAGGGGGAACACATCATAGTGGAGACTCCACACCAGCTTCTGCAATATCTCCAAAGTGACAGATTCGGGCCGGAAATGTGAGTAATTCCCAAATTACTTCCTGGATTCTGTCAATGCAAGGCTTTCCTGTGGAGGTCAGATATGGCCAAAACAAGAAGAGTCCCCTCTCGCAAGTTCTGGCTGACTTGCATGATTGTGCCAGAGAAAACTGTCTTGAGGACGAAAGTCTTAAAATCAAGGACAACATGGAGGCATACCTTAATTCCCCACACAAAGTCTTTGAAGAAGACCAGTGTGAGGGAATGCCCACTGTCTATGTGGATGGATGCATCTACCATGTTGACAACAACGGGGAAAAAGAACTTGTGGTCGACGTGGGAAATGCATGGGTGAAAGATGCCCCAGAACCATCTGCTGGGTACAAGATTGGGTACCAAAGTAGTCAAGTGGCAGAGTTGATGGCTGTGCATCAAGCTATCCTCACTACTGTCCAACATCGACTCCACAAACTGGTCATAATCACAGATTCGGATTATGTACGGAACGGGTTTGTGGAGTACCTGGTCAACTGGAAAACCAGAGGCAAGCTATGTGCTAACAACAAACCATTGAAACATGGAAAATTAATCCAAAATATTGATGATCTGGTCACCTCGAATGGGATGACCATCTACTGGAAAAAGATCAAGGGTCATTCTCAAGTAAAGGGACCAGTCAAAACTGGAAATGACCTAGCTGATCAGCTGGCCAAAACCGGAGCCATCCAAGGGGATCTACTTGAGATAGAGTCCCTGTTGGGGGAAATCCAGGTCACTGCAATCACTAGGTCCCAGACAAATTCTCACAATGAACTCTCAACTGCACAGTGGAGTAAGGAGACCCCAGATGCCCTTTTTATTAAAAAGGGGATCCAATAATTGGTAAATTTTATCAACACAAAGAGGACCTCAGAGTGTTGATGAAATGTCCAAAAATGGTCCGAATCCAAGACGGTTTGTTGGTGAGGAGATCCCTAGCTGGCCATGATCAGTGGGTGGGCCCTACCTCATTCCGAAGCCTGATGCTAAATCACGCCCATGATGCAGCCACAGCCGGTCATAGGGGGTTTCATACACCACTTGAAATCTTAAGAGAGTTTGCATACTGGCCACACATGGGACAGGACTTCGACCAATACTTGAAGGGGTGTCTTGTGTGTGCACAATTTCAGCCAACATCCCTCACACACCGTGTGCCTCTCCAAAAGAGGGGGATGACACTGCCATGGTCAGATTTACAAGTCGATTTTATCGGGCCCGTGATTCGCTCCTCTATGGGGGACAAGTACATGTTGACTGTGACATTCTTGTTTACTAAATGGGTGGAATGTTTCCCAGCCCCAAATTGCAAGGCAGAAACCGCAGGTGCCCTGATGATCAACCACATCTTCTCGCGTTTTGGACTACCCCAAAGGATCGAGTCAAACCGACGTAGCCACTTCACTAGTGAAGTAATGACAAAGATGTGGGAGATACTTGGGGTCAAAAGGAAACTACACATTGCCTACCGGCCAGCCTCTAGTGGTGTAGTAGAGAGATACAACAAGACAATTGTGAGCATATTAAATAAGTTTGTGGCAGATTCTGGGGCAAGTTGGAATATCCGACTACCTCTTGTCCTTATGGCCATCAGATCTACCTCTTCATCTGCAACTAAAATGTCACCGTTTGAGCTGATGACTGGGCGCAGGACGGTGCTTCCCCAGCATCTGCTCTACAGAACCCAAGAGCAGACATTGATCAATGCCTCCACAACTCATGAGTATGTTGAAAATCTGAGAAAACACCTTCAACATGCTTTTGCCTGTGCTCAGCAAAATCTAGAAAGATCTGCAGAGAGTATAAAGACCCACTATGACCTTAAGACTACTGGAAAAGAATACCAACAAGGAGACCAGGTCTACCTATACAATTTCCAAAGGAACCAGGCCAAACAGCGCACATTTTTGGCTAGCTGGAGGGGTCCCTTTGAAATTGTAGACAAAATCACACCAGTCGCCTACAAAATCCGCATCCCCAAAGGCATTTTGGTAGAGGGGGAAGATAAGTGGGTCCATATCAACCAACTGAAGTATTGCCATCCTAGGCACACTCTGCAGTAACTAGAGGATTGTTCTGGAACCCAAGAGGGGGTCACTCCAGCTCCTTAGATTTCCAACACTAAAACTATTCCATCTATATAATCAATAAATTGCAAATAGAAAAATTGTCCTCATATGTCAAAATGTATGTATCTGTCCCACTAGATGAATAGTGGTGGGGAAATGTCTACAAACATACTTTTGCTTTATCATCCTAGAATTGGAAACCAAGGAGACTAAAACAAAGGAGGACCACCCATGGACCAGAAGGAAAGATCCAAGGGGCCCGGAGTATCGCTCCATACTCTCATCAGGAATTGGCGAGGAGAACCGGTCGATCCACCACTGATGGGAGAAGCTGATGAATTTTGCCATTTGGACCAGAAAAAAAAGAAACTGATCATCCCAATCTCACGACTTCCCCTTGACGGGAGGTCAAAGCCAAATCGCGAGGGGGGCTTGTGGGATGTACTGACCCACTGGGCTCTTCCCTGAGACATCCCTGCAGGCTGGTGGCACCAGAACCAGCAAAATGGCCACAAAAAGCCCTATGCACGCTAAACCTCGGAAAATTGCGCAGTGAAACCAGAAAAGATGGCTGCCAATCTACTTTGCCTATGTCAGTAGTGGAAGGAGACCACACTGCTGAAACCTGTCACTGGGCTGCCCACAGAGTGAAAATGGAAACTACAATAAAAAGGCAGGGCTTTATTGCAAGGAAACCCAGAAGTGCTCTGAAATCCTTTTTTCCCTTGGTTGCTGAGATTATAAAAAAATGGTCCAAAACATATGAAAATATCCAACATCCATGCTGGGTGTTACCCGTCACTTCATTTATGGAATCCACAGGAGCGCACCATGTCAGGAAAAGCAGAATCCATCATAAGAATATCCACATTAAAAAGTGTGCTTGTCTGGGAAAAATCAGTCAAAATATGGGCGCAGTACCACCGGCCGCCTGTATGAAGCTGTCATTTAATTGCATTAGAAGTTTAAACTTGTGCAGTTAAAATCAAATGGTTGGAATGAAGTGACTTGCTATCAAAAGTAATATAGGTTGCAACTATTTAATCTCTATGTTTAAAAGACTGGAATTAGAGTTCTGTTTGCCTGTTTTTAAATTCTAAGTTTATTTTAATCAAAGAAAAATTTAAACAAGTGGATTTTTAAAGTCAGCCTGATGCCAGCCAAAGAACTACAAAGCAAATTCCACAGCTGTCCCCAACAAAAGGCACCTCCCTTCTGCTCTCTGGCCCAGGAACTGAAATTCAGGTGTTAATGAAGAGGGGAGGAGATTTGAGCTGCTGCTCCTGGGAGAGACAAAGGACTTCCTTGGCTGAAAAGGCTATGCAGATGCAAGTGTCAACAGAAGCCCCTGACAGAGGAAAGAGGTGGGGTTTGATCTTGAGACACCAGGAACTTTGGGGGTGGGAAAAGACAGTTTTGTTTATTCTTAAACACAGAAAAGTTTATTTTTGAAATGGACTAACAAAGCCATGTGCGAATTTGTAAAAATTGGAAAATTACAGTGTTGTTAATGTGAAATTTCTGGTCACATTTTAAAAGTACTCAGAACTCTGTGCTATGTTCAGGGACATGACTGCAGAAATTGTGGTTTTGTAGCAATTGTGTTGTTGCCAGAAACATGAAACTTCATATGATTATGTCCAGATATCATGCGCACACATGTGTACACTTGTGGACAAATCCGACATTGGGTACCAGACCAAAAGTGCAAAAAAATGCCAAATCTAGACCCAAGCTCTCACCGTGACGGGCTCGGATGAATACTTGCTCCACAAAATATGGGATAGAGATATGCTTTTGCTCTCAAGTTTGTAAATATGTCTTGTATGAAAAGTAGATTTTATGTGCAGAAACAAAGGGGAGGTTTCCCTGGATCATACAACACATCATCCTGATGACACTCTTTTTTCTTGTCAAATCAAGGGAGAGGAAATACCCTAATAAATAGAATACCTGGCGTGTGCCTAGTAGAATTCAGCATTCCCACTCCTTTAGGAAATACGTAAATAGAGACCGCTTAGGACCTAGAAGGACACACACATTCACGCACCAACCGATTGCTGGTGGAGCACTTCGCAAGAGAAATCCATAGTCCAGAATCCAGACTCCAGAACTTTGAAAGCAGAAAGGCCAATTTCCAAAGCTGAACCATGCTCAGTTTGGCCTTTAAAAATCCAGAAACCAGATTTGAGCCCAGACCTCCAAGGGGAACCAAAGAACAGCCTGGCGGTGCTGTGCTGCTTTCTTGCTCAAAACTATTGCCAGAATCCAAAGATCCAACCCAATAGAGCCGTGCTGTGACCAGATAGCTGCGAAACAGAACCAGAACCCATCAGATCCAGTCCAGTCCCACCATGCAGTGTCCGGAGTGCCTTGCTGATTGCAGAACCAGAGCGCCTTGAGTCCAGTCCGGTGTGCTAGCGGAATTCCTGTCCAGAAAGATCCCTGACCAGATCCCTGACGGGTCTATTCCAAACATTGGTAGTGAGTATCCATAGCATAGGAGTGTCACTAGCAAATGTATTGTCCATAAGTCATCCTATCCAAACCCATTCTCTTACATCCAGAACTGTTTCGCTAGAAATCCTTTTGTCTTGCCTGAACTCTTTCTCTTACCCTGTAGTTCTTTGTAATACTAGTGTTAAAATCATCTTTGCGCTGATATATTTTCTGAAGAAAGGCGAACGTCTCGGCAGGCCAAACCATCCAGTGATATCCTGGGCTGGTGGCTGCGCTGTTGTGTAGCTTGTATCTTCATAGTCTCCCCTAGTGTAAAGAAACCTTGTTTGTAAATTTAAAAAGCGCATTCTTGTTTTGCAAATTTGCCTCTTTCTGAAAAAAACGACCTCCACAAAAACCTTCATAACTTCTTCACCGTTCATGCTAGAAACTGAGTTATTCTGCAATCGTGCTTACAACGGCAGAAAAGTTTGCCATGAATTTTTCATTTGGCTTAAATCCACAACGTGTGAAGTAGCTATTCATTGCATCCAACCTCAGAATTAATTTTTCACCTTGATAGCTATTCAATAATCATTGCTAGTGTTTATCTGAAACCATACAAAGCGGCTACCATTAGTATTGAAACCATTTTATTGAATTAAATCCAGTTTCCATGTTTTACCATTCATTCATAGCCACATTCAAAACCATTTTGTCAAGTTTGCAATCATTCCTGCTTTTCTCTGTGTTTGCTGGAGGGAAATTGGGATTGATACTATTTTGTTGAATTCTATATTCTTGAAACCTGTTTTCTCTCCTCCCATCTCTTTATATTGCATATTGGGTGGATTGAGTAGTGTGCAGGGGGGAACAGTAATCACATTGCATTTTGATTGAACCCACACAAAGGTATTATCTATGTGCTGCAGTATTTTTCCCATCATTACTCCATGTGATTAAAGAGATTTATTGTGACATCACCCCATTGGTGATCATTGTATAACCATTAAAATAGTGTGAAATATATATATTGTGAAATACATAAAATAAATATTTTTAACTTTGCAAAACAGCCTGCTTCCTGGTCAGTGTGACCGGGGGGATTCAAAGAGAGGGGCGTGATAAAAGTGTACATCATTCAGAAATAAAAGAACTTATAGACATAAATAAATAATTAAGGGTTTCAGCTGTGCATCACACGCTAGGCATTGACTTAGTTGGAGTGCTGGGTTGAAATCACTTACATGGATTAGTCGAATGGAGAATTGAGTTTTCTGGGGATATTTTTGTAAGCACTATTTCTTGTTCCATTATGGTATCATTAAGTTTTTCATAACATTGTCCACTGCTATGGATGGCAATTGTGTTTGTTTGAATTTGTTTGTTTGCTTCTTCATTGAAATATGGTTCTGCGCTTGTGGTGTGACTCCATTCACCTCCACAGATATTTAAGAAGTTATTTTTGTTGACATTCCGTTTATTGAGAAGCCTTTTTTTGTAATTTAGTACTTAGTTTTGTTAGTGGTTTCATTTGGTTTAACACTAAAATAAATAACTTTCTTTTGAGAAGGATTGCACTGTCTATCAAAGCTTCTAAGATTAATTTTCTACGGTAGTTTTTAAGGGTTGTGCATGATTTGTCTCCTGTTTTTATAAGATTCTGAAGGACTCTGTGGCGGAACATTTTTGCTAATATACTTTTTTTGGTATGGTTACTTCATACTATATCAAGATTTATAGGAGCAGTTTTAGCAGTAGTGGTAGCAGCATTTCTGTTAATCATTTTCTGTTTTCTTTTACATTTTGATAGAGGAGGCAAAGTTTCTGTACTGGAAGATTGTTTTGTTTCGGTAAATGACTGTATTAGCTGTTTTGTTTGAACTTTTTGTACAAACTCTGCTAGAGATGGTTGCTTATTTTGGACATTTTTACTTTCATTTGCTCTATTTCTGCGTTGCTTTCTACAGACTTGCTTTCTGGTAGGTATTCTGTGGGGTCTGTTGAAACAAAAAAATAGAAGCTATGGGTTGGGCTGTTGTGCAATGTATGTGTGCTGTATGCATGAGTGTCTGAGTATGATGGTACAGATGTATCTGGTGGTGTGATTGTGCATTGGGCAGCTACAATTAGTTGGGAAGGCTATTCTTCTATTTGTGTGTTACTATACTGCGGTTCAGATGACAGTAGAAAGTGAGCTAGTGGTGAGGATAAGCACTAATAGTAAATCAAATGGTATAACATTAAAACAATTCTTTGTTTTGTAATACTAATATTCAAGGGGCTGAGTTATGTTATTTGTGCACTGAAAAACAAGGATTTGTGTGCCATTCTGCGTGCTAATCCATGTTTAATAAATGGTGATTTTGGGCAGAATGGTGCAGAAAAATTTTGTTTTGTGGGTGCACAAATTACATGAATCACCCGCACAGTGTGTTTGAGTAACACATTTTAACAACAAGAGGATACATATAACAATTAACATTATAAAAGTAACAGTGGAAGCAATTTAAAATTGAGACTCAGACCAAGAAAACAGTAAGTAGAGCAATTAAACTGAAGGGGAGAAGGAGAGTAGTGCAGTATAAGTGAGAGGGGGGAGGGGTGGGGAAGAGGAGGAGGAGGGAAACAGATGGGGTTAATGGTGAGAATGGGGGGAGGGGGAATGGGAGGGAGATGATTAAGGAGATAAGGCAAGGGGGAGGGGCAAGAAGGTGGGAGGGGTTTCATGGTGGGGAATGGAGAAGGAGAGATTTGAGGAAAGTGCAGAATGAAAAAAAGGTAGAAATAGAGTGGAGTGAGAGCGGTAAGGAGTTCCAGTGCAGGGGGGCTAGGAGATGGAAGGAGCGGAAATGGGATGTCGCACAAGGGGAAGGAGGAACAGTGAGAAGAAAGTGGTCAGCAGAGTGAAGGGAGTGGGAGGGAGTGTAGAAAGAGAGGAGAGAGGAGAGGTAAGGGGGAGCAAGATTGTGGAGAGATTTAAAGACTAGGCAGAGAAACTAAGGTAGTATTGTACTTACTCTTTTTTTGTGGAATGAGCAGGTTTCTTTGTAGTTGGTGTTTGTAGTCCAGATGTTGCTGTTTTCCAGGAGAATGGTCTTCACTGCAATTGTAAAAGAAAGAAGTTAATAATTTTGTGTGTTTATAGCAGTGATGTTAATTGAGAGGTTCATTTTTATGTCTTTGTAGTAGTATTCTTGTTCGATTTCTGAACATAGTGTATGCATGCAGTTTCCTTTGACTATCTACCATCTTTATATTTTATTTATATTATGTTAGTTCAACAAGCTTTGAAAATTAGTAGTATATTAAGTGTATGAAATTCACTTGTTTTTTTTAAAGCTGTGTTATAGAATGTTAGAAAGAAGAAATAATGTTATATTTATTTTGCAATTTTTATTAGTTAAATGGTAGAAACTGTATCGAAAAGCATGGTATATATCAATTTGTGAAGTTGTGGGTAATAAAGTAGAAGGATGTGATTTACAAGTGGTGGTGTTATTGCAGCTGGGAGCATTTCAATGAAAGTGTCTATGTGTGTGAGTGTATGAAGATGCATGGAATTCTACTGGCTGTGTGTAATGTTATGATACACTACTAAGTGTTTTTCCACAATTATATTGTCATTTCTTCCATCTTCTAATATTATCATTTTTTAGATAGGTGTGTTAGTAAAAAAAAATAGATAGCAGACAGGTGTAGAAGTGACAGTTGATTATAGCAGATGGAAAAAATTACAATACGTTCATTTTATAGGTTATACAGGTTAACTGGCAGTTAATCTGTTTATATGCATTTTTAAGAGTTGTGCATGTACTGTGCAGATAATATGCATACCTGTAGTTTGCATTCTTGCATGTGGATATGCATGCAGCTGCAAGTAGAAATCTTGGAGACTTGTAGAGTAGTTTTTGTAGTAGGTACTTTCCAATGATATGAGACTTGTACTCAGAGTGATCAACAGTACATTTGAAGTGCTGAACTCTGATGATAGAGTTAGATGCAGAGGTCTTGGATGTGATTGGTGGATGGCTGTGTGACTGCTTAGCTGTATCCAATGAGGGAATGGCACAGAAAGTGATGTGGAAGAGTCACGCGGTCCCTGGACATAGTGGCTGTCCGCCGACAGGGCATGCCACATCCGGGGTTTTCCAGCAAATGCAGCATGGAAAGGGGACTGTAGGGATCAGCCAATAAGATGTTGAGGTTGTGGATTTGCGTTGAAAGAAACTGAGTGTAGTGAAGATGGCAGAGGTCGAGAATGTCAGGGTGTTGGTGCTTGGAGGTATGTTTGTGCATGGTTTACAGCAGTATGCTCCATGCAGGAATGTGGCAAATATTTTTGATGTTAAAGGAGTGGAGGTGGTGTGGAGCAATGTGCCTGATGCAATGCACAGGAAGTTGTACAAGATATGAGCAGGATGAACAATCCCCATGTGGTAGTTTTGCATTATGGAGTTTTCCATTTGGGCTATGTCAGTGCCCCTGCTTTGTTGGAAGATTTGGAATACTTGGTTCAAGCAGTAATGAACATCCTTCCAAATTGCAAAGTATTTTTTTCTGGATTAGTACCTTAGGCAATATGGGACAATCATTCGGTTGTTTGTCCTCAGCAAAACATTGCTAGGTGTGCAATCAACCAAGGCATGTGTGCTTTCATGCATAGAGCTGGTATGTTCTTCTGTAATAATGAGAACATTGATTGCAGTAATGCTGTTCATTTTGAAGAAGATTTTATTTCCTTATCTTCTTTGGGAAATGCAATTCTGTTTTGGAATGAAAGGGTTGCTTTGAAGAAGGTTATGTGAATATTTTAGGAGTAAAGTAAGGACAAAAAACCCCCCAAAAAATGCAAAGTAACAGGTGTTTGTCAAGCATCTGCAAAAAAACCCCCAAAAAACGGCTCTTTTCAGAGCCAACCTCAAAGGGGAAATGGGGCACACTATTTAAATTTACATTCAGCATGCTCAGATTTTCAATATGTCCGTGGACATGCCGTCAGTCCGCGGACACCGCATATTACATACAGGGATTTTGGGGTGTAGAGGCATGCAAATGAGAATGAGCAGAACAACTGATTGGTCAGTAAAGTTTAGTGGGTGTGTTGTGTAAGGAGAGAGTTTGTCAGAAAGTCTTTTTCCTGAGAGAAGAACAGTTAGCTATGGCTGTGTGTTTCAGAAAACAGATTGTCTGGATTTTGGGAGACTCATGGATATATTGGTTGGAGGTGCATGCAGAATGCTGTGGAGTAGCTGCAGATCTTGGATTCCCTCATGTGGAAGTGCACTGGCATGGAGTGCGTGGAATGAAGTGGCTGGACTTGGTACCTCTCTGTGCTAGTTTGGAGACAGAGCTTCATCCAGACATAATTATAATTAATTGTGGAGGGAACAGTTTAGGACATGTGTCAGTAATTTATTTGCCATTTGCAATGAAAGAACGACTTGGGAAGGTCATGGACATTTTTCCAAATTCCCAAGTAATATTTTCTCGTATTGCGCAGAGACAAATGTGGCTGCGTTCTTCTTCATTTGGTCCACAAATGGAGAAAGCAAGGCAGAATGTTAATAAGGCTGTTTGTGCCTTTCTAGGAGATGTTGGCATGTCCTCTTTCCACAATGAAAATATTATGTTTCGTAGCACATATATGTTTTGCTGAGATGGAGTTCGTCTTACTTATGCTGGTAATCAGATTTTTCTGAGAAATGTACAAAATGCATTGCGACCTTTTGTGGAATTACAGCCATCCATTGTGCAGTAGGTGTTGACTATTTCAAGTTTTTGAAACACAAATAAACACCACCAAAAGGCTCTTTTCAGAGCAACCACTTCCTCCCAGAGAAAAGTACAATGGTTTTGATAGGCCAGCACCCCAAACTTTTTATATGTCCGCGGACTGTCAGCGGACAAAATGCACAGGGCCCTGCTCCATTTATTTGTCACTTGTATTTTTAGACTGCTAAAGGCGGCTCTGAAAAGAGCATTTTTTGGGGATTTTTGTTGTTTTATATTTTTTGGGGTTTCTTACACACAACACATTAGGAGAGGAGGGGAAAGGAGTGTAAGGGGGGACACCAACCACAGGGATAAGACAAGGCAGATGGAGAGAGGAAGATGTAGGGTGGGCCATATTTAGGTAGTGGGCAGGTCTTCTCGTGCTCACAGACCGCAGTCTCGAAAGCACTTCGAAGTCTCTCCCCCTGCAGAGTACTGCGTCTCAGTGCATACACAAAACTGTGACCCTCAAAAGGTAAGGGTCATCAGCATTGTGAATGGCCTGTGAGGCAGCTGGAGGGATGTGCTTTCCCACAGGAGTGTCTCTTTTGGTGAGAGGAGCGGAAATGGAGGATGTAGAAGAGGAACTCAACCTACTACGTTCCTCACAAGGTACAACCTTGCGAAGGGCCCCACCGTGGAAAAACCTTAGGTGTTGCTTCATAGTTGTCATACCAAAGCTATACGAACTAGGCCTCCCGCGACAAAGCACCATATTCCACTGGTTGCAGGTGACCTTGTTTGCATGTGCCTTGGGTACGTTATCATGAATGGTAAATAACCGCCACACATAAGACTCACGGTGCGTGCTGGTAGTAGGGACTTCCACTACCTCATCCTCGTCATCCTCTTCATACTCCTCCTCTACATCCTCATGCCTGTTCCCCTCTTCAGGCCCTTGGGGAGGTAGTGGTGGTGGAGGGGGTGGGGTGGTGCTGAGGCAGATGTAGCATCAGGTGGAAGTAGAGGACCCCTGGATGCTATCAGGTTTCAGAATCTTCAAAATCTGGAGGATTGGCAGCCAAAGTAGACAGTGCCTTGTCAGATAGCCAAAAGCACAATGAGGATGAGCTCTGGGGTGTGGCCTTTTATAGGAGTGTGGTTGCGCGCTTCGCAGACACTCACGCTGTCCGCAGACAGATCAAACATGCCAAAAAGGCTCAAAAAGTTCCAAAATGTATGTAGAAAGTCAGGGTCATTGTCTGGGACATGTGCTATGGTGAATTTTTACTATAAAATACTGTGGATTGCCTGAAAAGGTACTTTAAAAATGTTCGGGGACCTGGAAAGTGTCTGCAATTCAGGACACACGCTCAGCGGCGTCGCGAACATGTCCGCGAAGGGAACGGGTGTCCGCAGGACACCAAATGCACGGGAACGGTTGTGCGCATGCGCGCTGGTGTTCTACGGACAGTGTTCGGGTCCTGAAACTAATTAAAAGTGTGACACAAGTGAGACGAACAGTTAGGGACAGGCGCGATGCTCGGAGAACATACGGGTGTGGTGCGCATGTGCGTAGATGTTCTTCAGGCAGAACGGACAGGTTTAGTGTCCTCAGGACCCCTCCATTTTTGTTTAATTACGGACTTCCCGGACACCGTGTTTGTTCTTAGAACAGTTTGAACTTGCCTGCGAACAGTACAGACAGGTATAGTGCCCTTAGGACATTTCCATTTTCGTTTGATTACCGACATCACGGACACCGCATGTGTTCTTAGACCAGTTTCAACTTGCCGGCGAACAGTACGGACAGGTATGGTGTCCTTAGGACACCTCCATTTAGGTTAATTGCGGACATCCCGGACACCGAGTGTGTTCTTAGAACAGTTTGAAGCTGACTGTGGACATTACGGACAGGTATAGTGTCCTTAGGACATCTCCATTTTGGGTAATTGCGGACATTCCGGATACCGAGTGTGTTCTAAGAACAGTTCCATTTTGCTTGCAGACAGTACGGACAGGTATAGTGTCCTTAGGATACCCCCATTTTGGTTAATTACGGACATCCCAGACATCCGTGCTGTCTACAGACACCCCAACTGCCTTTATTTTTTTAAAAAAACACAAAAAAGAACTGAATTAAAACACATATAATATTGAGAATGGGAAGCAGAAACTGACACAAACACGGGAATTGGGGGTTTCAAGAGGATGGATAGGAGGAGATGAAGGGATGGAAGTCTCATCAAAACGTTTTTCTTCGTGGAGAGGGTTTGGGGATAATTGACTGGGATATGGAGAGGGGGGGCATGTAAATGTGTGATAATGGTA
Organism: Ambystoma mexicanum; assembly: GCF_040938575.1. Taxonomy (NCBI): domain Eukaryota; kingdom Metazoa; phylum Chordata; class Amphibia; order Caudata; family Ambystomatidae; genus Ambystoma; species Ambystoma mexicanum. Next base: position 1,075,226,382 of record NC_090935.1, on the reverse strand, counting down.
TTTCATTTTTTCTTTTATGTGGTCCTCCACAACATTTTTCAAATGGTTGAAATTTGCCAAGAGCATGTCCATTTTTTCTTCCATGCGCTGGAGAGTCTTTTCCAATGTATCTTTTGGTGTACTATTTTCAATGTTTGGATGGTCTGTTAAATATATATATATATATATATATATATATATTAAGTGTACATAAAGTAATTCTTATTAATTTGGTTATATAGAGAAGTGTCTACCATTAGTATCACTATCACTATCTTCAGACATTTCCTCACATGGAAAATTCTCCTCAAGCCATTCTAAAGTATTGGACATTTCTGTGAAGAAAAAAAAAAATATATATTACTTTTAGTGTATCTAATACAGACATTTTCGAAATATATAAGAAAAATGAAGTATACTTACTAGCTTCTGGTAAATTGTGTTCTTACTGGTCTTTAGATCTGCTGTTGCTCCTAGTTGTGCAGTTTCTGGGAGGTAATTATGTTTGAAGCCTATCTTTCTTCTTTTGGTATATTCCATTTTAGTACATATGGTATTTAAATGGATGGTTGATGTGTTAGATATATAGGTTCCACTTCTTATTTATTACTACATATAATGTGTCTGTGTGCTTGTTTTTGAACTTGTACAGTGTTCATATGGCATGATATAACAATTTAAGATACCCCCTGAGTTTTTGGGTAGTGTTGCTGTTGTCCATATCCGTCCGCAGACATACTCACAGTCTGCGGACATCAAAATCACTAGCTGGGGGTTCAGTATGTTCTATGTTACATGTATATAAAGTCAGGGATATTATGGTTAAGTCGTGCTACTAAAAACCTATGAAATTTAGTAAAAAAACTTTGTTAAAGGGACGTCAAATTAAGGTGGCCTACCAAAAACCTATGAAATTCAGAAAAAAAACTTTGTTAAAGGGACGTTATGGTTCCAAGTAAAACCGAAAAACCCCTGAAATTCGCCAGTTATGGTAAGCTAAGCAACCATAACTCGCGCCACGACCGTGCACTGCTAAAACTAACACCCAGGACATCAAAGATGACATCACAAATGTCATTGATGACATCACATGTCTGGCTCCCCCTTTTTTCCTTTACTGGCACATCTAGGCCACATGGTTTTCTTCAGTAACAATCAGGAACAAAAAATGTAAAAGGTACTATATTTGTAGACTTATCCTTCAAGTATGTTCTTACAGTAATTCCCTTAGGGTCCAGTCACATCATATGAAACATATACACAGGGGAAGACACAAGTTTGAAAGATAGCAATGCTTTCTGTGCATGAAGATAATCAGTAGGGTTATCAGCACTTTCTGATAGTTCTGTTTTTTTTTTTTTTATTACTGTACTTTCCCTGTATATGTTCATAAGTATTTTGCACTGAATATATATATATATATATATATATATATATATATATATATATTACATGGCCACGCTAGTGGCCATGTAGTTATGGTTAAATTGCTGTTTCCATAGGAAGAGCACTTTTTGGGTGGCTTATAACTTCGCTCTCCCTGGACGGATCCTCACCAAACTTTGCAAAAAAAAGTATTTGAGTCACTCTGAATTCTTTTGCAAAGTTTGGTGAGGATTCGTGCAGGGGGGGGCAAAGTTATAGGGGGGTCCCAAAACATTTTTTTTTCCCATAGACTGAATGGGAAAAAAAATTTGCTCGCGCCTACAGCCCAAACCGCTGGACGGATTTCCACCAAATTTGGACCAGGAGCAGCAGCTTGGTCCCGAAAGTGTGCTTTTGCAAATTTGGTGAAAATCCGTCCAGTAGTTTTTTTTAAGATGACCAAAAAGTAGGTAAAAAAAATTAGTGATATCTGTGTTCGGTTCGCGGACACACTTCCCTGTTCGCTCCGCGGACAGTGTCCTGATTGGCCAATCGTCTTGCGTGATGTTCGCGGACATGCAACGTGTTCGCTGATTGGACGGCGTGGAGAGGAAAGCGCGTCAGATTTTTCGGTAACGTCCGCCATCTTGGATTCGCGGACGTCCGCGGAAAGCGCGGTGAAACTTTGTTCAAAATGTGTATTAGTAGAGTGTGTTGGTGTGTAGGAGTGTTTGGGGAGGGTGGGAGTGTCTGAGATAGGATGAAAGTTGTGTTTTTTATGTGTTAGACGTTCTTTTTGTGTTCGATTTGTTTGCGGACATCACGGGTGTTCTGAAATGTTCTAAATAAACTGACTGGGGGTGTTCTAAGGACTCAATATGTGTCTGTTTTGTTCGCAAGCAAAGTGAAACTGTTCTAAGAACACTCGCGGTGTCCGGGGAGTGTCTGTAGGGGGTGTCCTGAGGACGCTGTCCGTATTGTTCTCTGTCAAGTTGAATGTGTTCTAAGAACATCAGCGGTGTCCTGAAATGTTCGCAAATAAACAAAATGGGGGTGTTCTGAAGACGTTTTTGAGAACACTCCCGGTGTCCTGAAATGTTCGTAGGGGGTGTCCTGAGGACGCTGTCCGTATTGTTCTCTGTCAAGTTGAATGTGTTCTAAGAACACCCGCGGTGTCCTGAAATGTTCGCAAATAAAAAAAATGGGGATGTTCTGAAGACGCTTCTAAGAACACTCGGGTTTGCGGGGAGTGTTCGTAGGGGGTGTCCTGAGGACACTGTCCGTATTGTTCTCTGTCAAGTTAAATGTGTCCTAAGAACACTTGCGGTGTCCTGAAATGTTCGCAAATAAACAAGATGGTGGTGTTCTGAAGACGCTTCTAAGAACACTCCCGGTGTCCGGGGAGTGTTCGTAGGCGGTGTCCTGAGGACGCTGTCCGTATTGTTCTCTGTCAAGTTGAATGTGTTCTAAGAACACCCGCGGTGTCCTGAAATGTTCACAAATAAACAAAATGGGGGTGTTCTGAAGACGCTTCTAAGAACACTCGCGGTGTCCGGGGAGTGTTCGTAGGGGGTTTGCTGAGGACGCTGTCCGTATTGTTCTCTGTCAAGTTGAATGTGTCCTAAGAACACTCGCGGTGTACTGAAATGTTCGCAAATAAACAAGATGGTGGTGTTCTGAAGACGCTTCTAAGAACACTCCCGGTGTCCTGGAATGTTCGTAGGGGGTGTCCTGAGGACGCTGTCCGTATTGTTCTCTGTCAAGTTGAATGTGTCTTAAGAACACTCGCAGTGTCCTGAAATGTTCGTAAATAAACAAGATGGTGGTGTTCTGAAGACGCTTCTAAGAACACTCGCGGTGTCCGGGGAGTGTTCGTAGGGGGTGTCCTGAGGTTTTGTCCGTATTGTTCTCTGTCAAGTTGAATGTGTTCTAAGAACACCCGCGGTGTCCTGAAATGTTCGCAAATAAACAAAATGGGGGTGTTCTGAAGACGTTTTTGAGAACACTCCCGGTGTCCTGGAATGTTCGTAGGGGGTGTCCTTAGGACGCTGTCCGTATTGTTCGTTGTTAAGTTGAAAGTTTTATAAGAACTATCGCGTTGTTCTGAAATGTTCGTAGGGGGTGTCCTGAAAACGGTGTCCGTATTGTTCGCTGGCAAGTTCAAAGTGTTCTAAGAACACTCACATTGCTCGCGGACATTAAAAGTTTCCCATAGATCATAGTTAAATGTTTGACTCTATGGATGTGATATGCTGCGGTGGTTGTTGCCAGGTCATAGAGTCTTGGGTGCATGGCCATTTGGCCATGCACCCAAGATTGTATGCCCTGACAACAACCACCACAGCATATCACATTCATATTTGCTTATAACTTTGGGTGAAAAACAAATGTATAAGGATCAAAGGTATTAGATATTATGGATGTGATATGCTGCTGTGGTTGTCCTTATTATTGTATACTTACTGTTTGGTCTAGTAATGGGAGTCCATGTTTTTCTTCTTCATTTCTGTGATAAAAGAAAATAGCATGTTAGTATTAGTATTTTGTAATGACTTATTACATTGTATAAGCAATATACATTTATTTTTTTTTCGACCCTCATATTTAGTAGAGTACAAATCAGAGTACTGTGCAATTTGCTCAGTTTCTGTATTTGTTGCTAAAATCATTAGGTCTGTGGGATAAAAAAAAATCCATGTTGGATTAAAAAAAAAAAAACCTTTTTCTGTTATGCTACAATTTATTTGTTTGTTTGTTTTCAGTGTTCACTTGTTGTTTCTGGCTAATGCTTTATACTTTGCTTTGTTGTATTTTTTTGGAGCAGTAACAGATTCTTCATTTGTTTTGATATTATAAAATGTTGGAGCAGTTAGATACCAATTGGCGTATTCTAACTGTCCATTTTTTTAATATATTTTAGTGGTTTTGATTTATCTATTTGGATATTGTTACATTTTGGGACTGTTAGATATCAATTGGCGTATTCTAACTGTGTATTTTTTGGCCCAATTTAGTGGTATTCATTTATCTGATTAGTTGTTGTAGAATCTTTGAGCTGTTAGATAGCTTTTGGAGTATTCTAACAGTTTATATTATTTTAACACAAATTTATAATTTTGGGACAGTTAGATACCAATTGGCATATTCTAACTGTGTATTTTTTGGTCTAATTTAGTGGTATTCATTTATCTGATTAGTTGTTGTAGAATCTTTGAGCAGTTAGATAGCTTTTGGAGTATTCTAACAGTTTATATTTTTTAACACAAATTTACTTAAAGGTTTAAATACAGTTTATTTATCAAATTTTGGTTTTAAGAACATCAAATAAGCGTTTGTAAGATTTGCTGGTAATCTCTGCTTTAGAGTAATGGTACTATCATTACATTCAAACCATCCACATTTCTTTTTTATATATGCAGTGTAGTGCCCTGAATTGGTTGTGGCTCCTGCGTGGTAGATTATACCTATTGTTGTGAAGGTTTTCTTAGCAAGTGATATTTGACCATGTGTGAATCCAGTCAGCTTGCAGTTGTTTTTGGTACCATCTGCATTGTAACGTAGAAGCATTAGCATTACGTATTTAATATGTGTTTGTATTACTAACGTGGAGCGAATATCTGAATTGCAGGTAGAGCATAATCTACCATGGTTTGCATTTTGTACAAGTTGCTGAAATGGAATGGATTCACAATTTGGTATTGATATATATATGAAGCGTTCATTGGGGATTTCATCTTGTGTAACATTGTTGCAGAGAGTGCATGTATGTTTCCACATGTATGAAATCTGAAAGATTTCATTTATAGGTATGTTTTTGTTTTCCAGTACATGTAGTAAGTACATTAGAAATTCTTGTGGATCTTCCTGTGAGTTTATAGTGAATTTCACCATTCCAGCACTGTAGTCCAACTGTCGTCTTATTCCAAAAACACTATATGTGTTGTCAGGATTGTTTGCCGCATTTCTGTGAAGTACTAACATTTGCAAACACAATGGGTCTGTACTGTGTAAGTAAATGTTGTCAACAATTGGTGGTAATTGAAATAGAATATTCATTGCTACATTTGCATAGCAACTTACACCAACTATATTTGAGAATTTAAATGGTCCAGATAGTTCTGTATCTAACTGCTTTTTTTGGAGTTTGTCTTCCTTCTTTAAAGAAGTACCTGGTTTACTTTCTCTAATTGATTCTTTTTTGTTTGTGGTACTTGATGAAGTATTAGTTTCTTTTACTCTCTTTGGAGGATTTTCAGTGACGTCCTGTTGCATTTCTGTTTGATTTAGTTTTCTTTTACAACGTTTTAGTTTTTGTGGAACAGAATATGTGTTTAGATGGGGAGTGTATAGTGAGCGAAGTCTATTGCAAGGAATATCAGCGTTTACTTTACTTGCATCAAAGTTCATTAGTAAATAGTCCGTCAAGTGTACGTAAGCGTGATAGTGCTACGTAGCTCATGCCTTCTTTAAAGACTGTGTTACCAATATCTATCATTGCTTTGTCTAAGGTAAGACCTTGTGATTTATGAATCGTGACTGCGTATGCAAGAGTTAGAGAAAATTGTTCTCTGCGTACATACATATCTTTGAAGAGAAGGAATCTAGCTGTTGAGCGTCCTATCCGTTTTACTTCTGAAAGTTTGTCAAAGAGTATATTGACAAACTGAATTTTGTTGTCACGTGGGTATGTTTGAAAGCCAACAACTGTACCCAGTGCTCCATTAACTAGTCCTTGGTCCACGTCAAGGTTACGTTTAAGCATTACTCTGCAATTTAAGGATAATTTTAACATCTTTTCTAAGCCTGCTGTGTTTGAGATTGATTTTTCTAAATTATTTAGTCTTGTTGTGGCTTGGTCACACATGGGTAGTGTCATACCATGTACATCTAGTTTGTCTGTGGTGCTAATTTCCATTATTGGTTGCATTTCTTTACTTAACATTATTTCATTGAATGTGAGACAGCTTGCAAGAGTTGGCATTAAGGCCATACAACTGACATTTTTGTGGGCTAATTGTTCCATAACATCTGTAGCACATGCATTATCGCCATAAAGTGCATTAATGTGCCGTGTTTTCAATGTTGCTTCTGCTTCTTTAGAAAGTATACCAACTCTCAAACTTTTTAAAATGTTGGCATAAGTTAGATCTGCAGATTGGCGCATGTTTTCTGTTAATTCTCTGTATTGGAAATGTTGCCAAGGTTGACATTTCCAATGCTGCCAACAGTTTTACGGCAGAGTTTGTGCCCTAATGTTTTAAAAATAGGTTCACCTTTTACTGGTGTTAATTGAAGCAGATCTCCAAAAACAATAATGTGTTTTCCTGCAAAGAGCTCTTCATAGTCTGTTTTGAGTACTTCTTGTAATCTGAGGTGAATCAAAGCTAACATCAGGTTGGAGACCATTCACACTTCATCTATTAGTAGCATTTTCATTTGTTTCAATACTCTGCGTAATTCCATTGCAGCTTCTGCAGAAAGTTTGTAATAGTCTAATTTGTTCTGGTGTTCTACTGGTAATAGTAGTAATCGGAGTAATGTAACACCACCTATGTTGTAGGCAGCTAAACCTGTGGGGGCAGTGACAACAGCTGACAGTTTGTTGTTTGTCAATTGTTGAAGGAACTTCCTAATGATTTTGATTAGGAATGTTTTGCCAGAACCAGCTTCACCACTGACGTACAGTAGTATAGGTTTATAATTATGGCAGGAACATTCTTTATTTTCATGTTTTACACCATGTGCAATTTGTTTTGTTACTTCTTGAAAAATGCTACTTTGCTCATTGTTTAGTTTTGATTGTAGTATAGTTAAGTCTTCCTTATCTTCATACTGACACATGGTGTTTTCTACTTCTATCATAGCTAATTCTGCCTCATTTGTTATTAGTGGTTCTTGGCTTCCTGTTACAGAAGGTTGACTACTGTGAGGAGTATCCTTATCCAGTTGGGCTTGGAGTTCTTCTTCATGTTGCTGTTCATTGTGCAACATTGTTTTATACTGTGTAAAGGTTACATCAGTTATAGTGCTTTCATTTGCTTTGAAAGCATCCTCATATGAGTCATAGTTATGTAGTAATTGTTCTTCTGTTCTCCATGGTTTGAAGAGTTGTAGCAGTGACATGTAAAATACTTCTTTATGTTGAGGAGTCTTCAATGACAATTTGATATGATTAATTAAATTTGGTTTAGTGAGTTTAACTAAGCTACCTTCACAGTCTGTCACTCTACATTTACCTTTTTTTTCATCAGGTTTCATATTATTTTTGTATGTGTAGTTTTGGGCTATTTGGTATAGACACATGTTTTCCAAAGTATTACTTCTGTTTGGGTAGTATGTGTCCAATAAATTGTTTTTTAAAATGTCTTGGCTGTTGGGATCATGTTTGGCTATTGTTTCTATATCTTCATATAATTTTAGAACTCTTTTTCTAAATTTAGCTGGACCAAGACTTAGCAATACTATATTTTCAGATTTACCATACAATGAAGTAGCAGTTAAACGATCAGCTGCTTCATAAGATCCACATTCTCTATGGGTGAGCATTTTTATGCCCAAGCTGTATAATTTCTGAGATACTGTTTTATCTGATGACAGGTCATTCCAGAGGTCTTGGAGCTCTGTCTTTTCTGCTTTAGTTAAGTATGCAGTGGCATATCGTGCAACTGCAGTAGAATTGTCTGCAATGTACTGCACATCTATGTTTGCATTCCATAAGTGGGCAATGATTGCATTATAATCATTGATATATTTTTCTTCTTCTTTTCTTTTTATGTAATATGTATTTTTAGGTGACTTACCTTTAACACTATGTCTAACTGAAGACATGAGGTTGTTTACTTGACCTGTATTTGTAACTGGTCTAGGGAAACCAAATCGGCATTTGGTGTAGTATTTGCCTTTGTTTTTGTATTTGCGACGACAATATTTTCCACATTTGTGTCTTTGAAATTGTAAAATTTGTGCACGAAGATCACTATTTGTGGCTTCTGATGGAATTTCACAAGTGACATATTTTTCAATAAACTGTAAAACAGTGGCATCACTGTCTTGACCAAATGTAGGAGCATCTTTAATCCATAAAAGCATGTGGATATGTGGTGCTCCTCTGGCTTGGTATTCTTTTCTGCAAAAGAAGTGTTGCACTTCTCCAAGGGGAGGAACAGTTTTATTACAAATAAAATGTAGCATAGCGATGGTGAAAATATCTTGAAACATTAACAGGATCCAAAGAACAAAGTTCTCCAGGTGTTAGAATATCTATGTTTGTTTTGTTTTTATTTGATATGTGTAGGAAATCATGTAAATCTTCCCATGCATATTCTGCACAACTTAATGTAACAAACCAAGTGGGTGGGCCAAGGTTTCTGATCATACAACGTACATCTCCATGACGTCGAAACCAGTAGTCTTTAGTACCACGCATATTTGCTAATAGATTTGTAATATTTGATTGTAAAACCTCATCCTTTTGTTGCACTTTCTCTAATAATTGTGTAGCTGTCATTTTTTGAAAGTGTGATCCTGATTTTAATATGTGTGCAACTCCGTAACATAAAGTTGCTAGTTAACTTTCAAAGAGTAGGTGGAATATGTATTCCACATTTTGTCTAAATCTGGGATCTTCAGAATACATCCGTAATGAGCGGTATTCTGAAGCTGATATTTGAATAGGTCTCTCATCATACCTTCCTCCTTTGCCAGTAGGAAAGAGTAGAGGAAAAGCATGTCCTTCTATACTTTTTTCCCATATACTGATTGGCGATCCTTTTGTTTGACACATTTGGTAAATTTCCAGTACATCTTGTACGGTGTCATTACGGTGCAAAGGATGAATTGTATAATGGTCTAAAGTATTTGATATTGTAGCAGGATCTAGTAGCTCAAATTGACCAGCTTCTTGTTTTTCTTGAATTATTTCAGTTGTATCTTTCAAGTTTTCTTCAATATTAATTTCTTTGTAATATTCATTATTCTCTTTAAGATATTGGAAGGCTTGTCTAACTTTATATAAATGTACCAGCTGTTGCCATTTTTTTTGTCTTTTGTAGGTACTCCATTTACTAATATAATTAAAGATTGCTGCATTGGACGTTGCACTCCTAGAGTATGCACATTTTCTTTTAGATTTAATGGTAAATAAACTACTTTTCCACTAATGCCTTTTATCAATTCAGAGGGAGGTAATTTTGTTGTTTTTGGTTGAAGGCCTATTATTGCTTGAATGGGTGTACTGTTTGAATTATGATGCTCTCATATAAATTAAGTTGTTGTAGAGGTTTTGGTACTGGGTATAATTCAAAATTATTTGTGATAGAACGTGAAGGAGTTTGGTTGTTGTCAAGTTTTGCAGTGCAATAACTGCAAAGTATTAAGGGCTCAGTTATTTCATATTTGTTTTCTGCTACAAGGTAGAGAGCTAATTCAAACCATTTAGAATCTTCATTGTCTTCTATTTTGTATGATAGGTCCACAGTTTTTGTGTTACTTTTATAAAAAATTCTACGGCAACATACACATACATGGTTTGGTACTTCAGCTGATGTACTTTTAAATTTTAGTATTTCTTTTTTGTATGTGTTTAGCAAAAGGTTGCATTGTGTAGAATTGTTGCTTAATTGGTTTAAAGCTATTTCATTCTGTAAATGGCTTTCACTTCCAAAATATTTTTTCTGGATATCGTGAATTTCTTCAAGTAAGTCTTTTGCTGTACCATGTAGAAGGATGTTATTTAACCTTGCTAGTGCTAAAGCAGGACTTTTATCATAGTACAGTTTATAGACTAGATTTCTTATAGTTGAATGATGGGTTGATATCCTTTTGATATCATGGAAAGTGGTTTTACAAGTAGGTCCTGTAATGCAGGCCAATGAATGTCCTTGTAGTCCTGTGTACTTGCGCACTGGACAGGTATCCATATTTTGTAGTAATTTAATTTTGATTTTGTCTTTGCTTTTTACATATTTATTGAGGAATTGGCGTAAAGATTTGATAAATTGTTTGGGAATGTTACACATTGACGTGCATGGCCATTTGTACACTAGACGTTCTGATTCAGTTGAATGGAGGGGTAATTTCAGGTCATATTTTTGTAAGAAGTACTTCTTGTTCCATTGTGGTATTATTCACTTTTTCATAACCTCGACCACTGCTATGTATGGCAATTGTATTCATTTGCTTTTGTTTGTACGGTTCTTCATTAAAATATGGTTCTGTGCTTGTAGTGTGATTCCATTCACCTCCGCTGATACTTAAGAAGTTCTTTCTGTTGATATTTTGCTTATTGAGAAGTCTTTTTTGTAATTTAGTTATTAGTTTTGTTAGTGGTTTCATTTTGTTTAACAGTAAAATAAATAAATTTCTTTTGAGAAGAATTGCACTGTCCATCAATGTTTCTAAGATTAATTTCCTACGATAGGTTTTAAGCTTTGAACCTGATTTCTCTCCTGTTTTTATAAGATTTTGAAGGACTTTGTGATGGTATATTTTGGCTAAAATACTTTTCTTGGTATGCTTACTTTGCACTATATTAAAATTTGAAGAAGTAGTTTTATCTCTACTGATAGGTGATTTTCTGTTAATTGTTTTTTGGTTTGTTTTACATTTTGATAGAGGAAGCGAAGTTGTTGTACTTGGAAACTTCTTGTGTTTCACTAAATGATTGTATTAGCTGTTTTGTTTCAACTTTTTTTACATTTCTGCTAGAGATGGATGCTTATGTTGGACACCTTTATTTTCATTTGCTCTACTTTTGCGTTGCTTTCTATGGACTTGACTTTTGGTAGGCATTCTTTAGGGTCTGTTGAAAAAAATAAAGAAGATATGGGTTGGGGTGTTCTGGAATGTATGTGTGCTGTGTGCATGAGTGTTTGAGTAAGATGATAAAGATGTATGTAATGGTGTGTGATTGTGTATTGGGAACTAAAACTAGTAGGGATAGGTATTCTTGAATTTATGTGTTACTAAACTGGGGTTCAGATGACAAAAAAAAAGTAAGCTAGTGGTGTGTAAAAGTACAAATAGTAAATCTAATGTATACAATTAAAACAGTTGTTTGTTCTATAATATGAAAATTGTAGTGGTTCAGTTGGGTAATTTGTGTGTCCAAAAATAGAAATTTGTGGGCCATTCTGGCTGTAAATCGCTGTTTAAGACATGGACATTTTTGGACAAAATGGTACAAAATCTCTATTTTTAGAAACCGAAATAGCTCATATTAATGTTATCGTATATTTGATTAATAATATAAATATTATGGTGATATTTTACTTACTTTTTTTTAAAAATTAACAGGTAACTTCTTAGTTTTTCTTTCTTCTTCGAATTCGGCTGCTTCTTTTCAGGAAACTGGTCTTCACTGCAATTGTAGAAGCTTTAAATTAGTAACTTTGTTTGTATATAGCACTGTTTTTAATTTAGATATTGATTTTTTTAATTGAAATCCTCAGTGCCTTCTGTAAAACCATTAAACTAATTTATTTACATAAGATACATTGCATCAGTTCAGTACATATGATATGTTCTTAATGAACAAATTGTATTGAATGACTAACTGTAGGTATGGTTAAATTGATGTTTCCATAGGAAGAACACTTTTTGGGCGGCTTATAACTTCGCTCTCCCTGGACGGATCCTCACCAAACCTTGCAAAAAAAAGTAGTTGGGTCACTCTGAATTTTTTTGCAAAGTTTGGTGAGGATTCGTCCAGGGGGGGCAAAGTTATAGGGGGGTCCCATAGACTGAATGGGAAAACTTTGCGCACGGCTACAGCCCGAACTGCTGAACGGATTTACACCAAATTTGCGGCAGGAGCGGCGGCCTGGTCCCAAAAGCATGCTTTTGTAAATTTGGTGTAAATCTGTCCAGTAGTTTTTTTAAAATGACTAAAATGTAAGGCAAAAAAATTAGTGATATCTGCGTTCGCTTCGCGGACGGACTTCCCTGTTTGCTCCGCGGACAGCACCCCGATTGGCCCATGGGCTTTCATCATGTCTGCGGACATGCGACGTGTTGCTGATTGGACGGCGAGGGGCGTGGAGCGCATCAGATTTTCTGTGGCACCCGCCATCTTGTATTCGCAGTCGACCGCGTACAGCGCAGTGAAACGTGGATAAAAAATTGTATTTAGTGCCGTGTGTTGGTGTGTAAGAGTGTTTGGGGAGGGTGGGGGAGTATGAGATAGGTTCAATGCTTTCTTTTTTTATGTGCTGGACGTTTTTGTTGCGTTCGATTTGTCCGCGGAGAACACGGCTGTTCTGACATTTTGTAAATAAACTAAATGGTGGGGTGTTTAGAGGACGGAGTATGTGTCATTTTTGTTCGCAAGGAAGGTAAAAATGAGCTATGAACACTCGCGGTGTACTTAATTGTTCGTAAATACACAAACTGGGGGTGTCCTCAGGACGTTGTCCGTATTGTAATCTGTCTAGTTGAATGTGTTCTAAGAACACTCGCAGTGTCCCGAAATGGTTGCAATTACACAAAATGGGGGTGTTCTGAGAACGTTGTTTGTATTGTTCATTGTCAGGGTGCAAGTCTTTTAAGAGCACTCCTTTTGACCGCTAACAGTACAATTTCCTAGGAGCGTCAAGCGACTTTTTGTCCACTAAAGAAACGATAAATCCGGCTGGTGTGCGTCGACATTATGTGATAATCCTATGACTGGCGCTATTGACCTGGCTGACTTGCTTTTGCGACACTAAATCATATCTCCCGCCACTAAACCTGATATTATCAAAGCATTCATATTCCCCGCCTCTCTCTGTGACGTTACAGGGTGCGTAATGAAAAGCGCCCAGTCGTCTCCAGTACTACGCGACTTTACACAGAACCCGGAAGACGACACACATTATGTCACAACACAGCGCGCCACAATTCAGAATATGAAACTGTGATTTAAAAGCAAAGAGCAAGATTGTAAATGTTGTAAAGTACATTTATTTGACATCAAATGTTTAGAGAATATTCAGCAATTTGCATTTGTCTTTGTTGTCGATCCGCAAAAGTTCATGTTGAGACACGCGATGTTCCTTTGCGGTACAGAGAGTGTTAGATCAGGTTACAACTCAGTGCGCCACAATTCGGAATATGAAACTGTGGTTTAAAAGTAAACAGCAGGATTGTACATTTGGTAAAGTACATTTATTTCACATGAAATGTTTAGTGAATATTCAGCGATTTGCTATTGTCTCTGCTGTCGATCAGCAAAAGTTTATTTGGAGCCGCGCGTTGTTCCTTTGCGGTAGATAGGCTGTTGGTTTATGATAAAAGCAGTAAATGGTCTCTCTGATAATCGGAAGGTTGCTCCAACAACGAGCCATTAGACCACCGTATTGGTTGGTATGTTGTTTGTAGCCGCTAGTACTGCGTAAGGGCATATTGGTCCTTGGCAATTGTCCCATAAAATGGTGAGGGTCATGAAGTTGCATATTTGGACTTGCACCTGGCAGTTGAAGACCCCATCCGCTGGAGTCTGTAAATCGTGACATAGACAAAACGGGGCCACGTACCTGTTTTAAAAAACATAAATTAGTCTCACCAGCCGATCTTCATTAAAAATTATCATTTTATTTATTAGGGCGTGAAACTATTTGCTATCGAAGATAGTGCAACAGAGTATGTTAATAATAAAATAATAATATTTTCCCATTCATATAGCGCTAAGAACTGTGAGGTATCTAAGCGGTGCTTATTATTAACCACGGTGTGTGGTGCTCATTTATCGACCACAGAAGGATGAAAGGCTGAGTTTGGGCTTGCCGGGATTCGAACTTGCATTAGCAAGCTGTGCACGGATGTCAAAGCGAGCGCTGTACTCGCTGTGCCACTTCACAGTCTACGGTAAAGTGGCACAGCGAGTAGAGCGCTTGACCGCCTATAGACCGGTTAAATTATTACTATTAACCCACTCTGTGTCGTCTGCCTTTTTCAGAGCCCTCTAAACGACAGGGGATCAATTCGGCGGTGATAGTACGCGGTAGAAAACATTATGCCACTTTCAACGAACAAGTTCAACTTCAGCGGTCTTTAATGCTACGCTATTGTAATTATATTTGGTATAAAGTAATGTAAAGGGTTACTTACAGTACAATTGTAATTTCCATTGTCTATGAGTGGTGCAGTCCGAAAATACGACTCTGCGTGTGCCAACGATCTTTCGCATAGTGATATAATATGTAAAAGTGGTTTCGTTTCAGAAATTTCATCTTTATCTTCTCTTACGTTTTAGCAACACTCCTTCAAGAGAAGTCTTTCATCACAATCTCTGTCTGTCAAGGTCAAAACACAATACAACCTTATAGTCTGCTTTGTGAGCCTCTCCGGGGCCCGAGAAAAAAATGAAGCAGCTGACCTTCACTGTGAACGAGCATAAATTCTTACTTTGCAACATTCTGTATAAAGCCATCTGTAGAAGTTGGTTTTTGCACGCCATGTTTGTATATTGTTTGCGTGATATTAAAAAAAGTTTGTTTAAAGGACGTTTTGGTTCTAAGTACAGCCGAAAGACCCCTGAAAATAGCAAGTTATGGTAAGCTATGAAAAATAACTCGCGCCAACACCATGCACTGCTAAGACTAACACCCAGGACATCAAAGATGACATCGCAAATGTCATTGATGAAATCACTGATGACATCACATGTGTATGTACTTTTCATGGAATTTGTGTACTAGGGATTTTCATTATAATGTTCCAAAAAAAGTGTCAAGGATATTGCAATAAATATCATACCGTTATTAGTGCTTTGAACGATGCATTTATATCAATAAATAGCATTGTATTATGGGATTCTATGTAGTATACTGAGCTGCTAATGGAGAAAGATAGCATTGTGTGCAGAGTACAAGATAAAAGTATAATATTTGTAATGTTAATATGCAGAATAATGAAATGATAATTGTCGAGAAATGTTGGAAAATTCACAAACTGGGGGTGTTCTGAGGATGTTATTCGTATTGTGTGATTGCTTAGCTGTATGCAATGAGGGAATGGTACAGAGAGTAAAGTGGACGCCGTCCGCAAACACCGCGGCTGTTCGTGGACAGGGCATGGTAAATCCGGGTTTTTCCAGGAAAACCAACATGGAAAGAAGAATGTACAGATCAGCCAATCAGATGTTGTGTTTGTGGATTTGTGTTGAAAGAGACTGTGTGTGGTGAAGATGGCAGAAGTGGAGAAAGTCAGGGTGTTGGTGCTCGGAGATATGTTTGTGCATGGTTTACAGCAGTACGCTGAATGCAGGCATGTTGCAAAGAACTTTGATGTCAAAGGAGTGGAGGTGGTGTGGAGCACTGTGCCTGATTGCAATGTACAGGGAATTGTACAAGTTTGTGCGGATATGGCCACAATGAACAGTCCGCATGTGGTAGTTGTGCATTATGGTGCTTTCCATTTGGGCAACGTCAGTGCCCCTACTTTGTTGGCTGATTTGGAACGCTTGGTTCAAGCCGTAGTGAAGATCCTTCCAAATGCGAAAGTAATTTTTTCTGGATTACTACCTAGGGCAATATGGGACAATAGTTCAGTTTTTTGTCCTCAGCAAAACATTGCTAGGTGTGTCATCAACCGAGGAATGTGTGCCTTCATGCTTAGAGCTTGTATGTTCTTCTGTAACAATGAGAATATTGATGCCAGTAATGCTGTTAATTTTAAAGAAGATGGCATTTCTTTATCTTTTACCGGAAATGCCTTTTTATTTTGGAATGTAAGGGTTGCTTTGGAGAAGGTTATGTGAAGATTATAACAGGTGTCTGTCAAGCATCTGTAAAAAAAAAAAAAACGGCTCTTTTTAGAGCCAACTTCAAAGGGGAAATGGGGCACACTATTTAAATTTACATTCACCACGCTCAGATTTTCGATGTGTCCGCGGACATGGCGGTAGTCTGCGGACATGAAAATCACTACGAGGGGGTTAGTATGTTCTATGTTACATGTCAGGGATATTATGGTTAAGTTGTGTTACTAAAAACCTACGAAATTCAGTGAAAAAACTTTGTTAAAGGGACGTTATGGTTCCAAGTAAAACCGAAAAACCCTTGAAATTCGCCAGTTATGGTAACATAAGCAACCATAACTCGCGCCACCGTGCACTGCTAACACTAACACCCAGGACATCAAAGATGACATCACAAATGTCATTGATGACATAACTGATGACATCACATGGCTGGCTCTCCCTTTTTATCCTTTACTGACATATCGAAACCACATAGTTTTCTACAGTAACAGTCAGGAAGTAAAAATTGAAAAGGTACTATATTTGTAGACTTGGGTTCCTGTCACATCATATATGAAACATGTACGTAGCGGAAGATACAGGCTTGAAAGAGAGGAATCCTTTCTGTGCATGAAGATAATCATTATGGTATCAGTACTTTGTCATAGTTTTATTTTTATTACTCTACCTTCCCTTTATATGCTCATATTTGTATACATTATAGTCACTCTCCATAGAGTGAATGGGAAAAAAATTTTGCTCGCGTCTACAGGCCAAACCGCTGGATGGATTTCCACCAAATTTGGACCAGGAGCAGCGGCTTGGTCCCGAAAGCGTGCTTTTGCAAATTTGGTGAAAATTCGTCCAGTAGTTTTTTTTTTTAAATGACCAAAAAGTAGGTCAAAAAGAATTAGTGATATCTGTGTTCGGTTTGCAGATACACTTCCCTGTTCGCTCCGCGGAAAGTGTCCTGATTGGCCAATCGTCTTGCGTGATGTTCGCCAACATGCAAAGTGTTCGCTGATTGGACGGCGTGGAGCGTGAATCGCGTCAGATTTTTCGGTAGCGCCCGCCATATTGGATTCGCGGACGTCCCTGGACAGCGCGGTGAAACTTTGTTCAAAATGTGTATTTTGTAGAGTGTGTTGGTGTGTAGGAGTGTTTGGGGAGGGTGGGAGTGTGTGAGATAGGATGAAAGTTGTGTTTTTCATGTGTTAGACATTCTTTTTGTGTTCGATTTGTTTGCGGACATCACAGGTGTTCTGAAATTTTCTAAATAAACTGACTAGGGGGTGTTCTAAGGAGTCAAAACGTGTCCGTTTTGTTCGCAAGCAAAGTGAAACTGTTCTAAGAACACTCGCGGTGTCCGGGGAGTGTTCGTAGGTGGTGTCCTGAGGACGCTGTCCGTATTGTTCTCTGTCAAGTTGAATGTGTTCTAAGAACACGCGCGGTGTCCTGAAATATTTGCAAATAAACAAAATGGGGGTGTTATGAAGACGCTTCTAATAACAATCGCGGTATCCGGGGAGTGTTCGTAGGGGGTGTCCTGAGGACGCTGTCCGTATTGTTCTCTGTCAAGTTGAGTCTGTCCTAAGAACACTCGCGGTGTCCTGAAATGTTCGCAAATAAACAAAATGGGGATGTTCTGCAGATGCTTCTAAGAACACTCGCGGTGTCCGGGGAGTGTTCGTAGGGGGTGTCCTGAGGACGCTGTCCGTATTGTTCTTTGTCAAGTTGAATGTGTCCTAAGAAACTCGCGGTGTCCTGAAATGTTCGCAAATAAACAAGATGGTGGTGTTCTGAAGACGCTTCTAAGAACACTCCCGGTGTCTGGGGAGTGTTCGTAGGCGGTGTCCTGAGGACGCTGTCCGTATTGTTCTTTGTCAAGTTGAATGTGTCCTAAGAACACTCGCGGTGTCCTGAAATGTTCGCAAATAAACAAGATGGGGGTGTTCTGAAGACGTTTTTGAGAACACTCCCGGTGTCCTGGAATGTTCGTAGGGGGTGGCCTGAGGACACTGTCCGTATTGTTCTCTGTCAAGTTGAATGTGCCCGAAGAACACTTGCAGTGTCCTGAATTGTTTGCAAATAAACAAGATGGGGGTGTTCTGAAGACGGTTTTGAGAACACTCCCGGTGTCCTGGAATGTTCGTAGGGGGTGTCCTTAGGACGGTGTCCGTATTGTTCTTTGTTAAGTTGAAAGTGTTCTAAGAACTATCGCGTTGTTCTGAAATGTTCGTAGGGGGTGTCCTGAAAACGGTGTCCGTATTGTTCGCTGGCAAGCTCAAAGTGTTCTAAGAACACTCACATTGTTCGCAGACATTAAAAGTTTCCCATAGATCATAGTTGAAATGTTTGACTTTATGGATGTGATATGCTGCGGTGGTTGTTGCCAGGGCATAGAGTCTTGGGTGCATGGCATGGCCATGCACCCAAGACTCTATGCCCTGGCAACAAACACTGCAGCATATCACATTCATATTTGTTTATAACTTTGGGTGAAAAACAAATGTATAAGGAACAAAGGTATTAGATACTATGTATGTGATGTGCTGCTATGGTTGTCCTTATTATTGTATACTTACTGTTTGGTCCAGTAATGGGAGTCCAGGTTTTTTTTCTTCATTTCTGTGATAAAAGAAAATAGCATGTTAGTATTAGTATTTTGTAATGACTTATTACATTGTATAAGCAATATACTTTTATTTTTTTTCGACCCTCATATTTAGTAGAGTACAAATCAGAGTACTGTGCAATTTGCTCAGTTTTGCTCAGGTCTGTGGGAGAAAAAAAAATCCATGTTGAATTTAAAAAAAAACCTTTTTCTGTTATGCTACAGTTTATTTGTTTGTTTGTTTTCAGTGTTCACTTTGCTTTGTTGTATTTCTTTTGGAACAGTAACAGATTCTTCATTTGTTTTGATATTATAAAATTTTGGAGCAGTTAGATACCAATTGGCGTTTTCTAACTGTCTATTTTTTTTAATATATTGTAGTGGTTTTCATTTACCTATTTGGATATTGTTAAATTTTGGGACAGTTAGATACCAATTGGCGTATTCTAACTGTGTATTTTTTGGCCTAATTTAGTGGTATTCATTTATCTGATTAGTTGTTGTAGAATCTTTGAGCAGTTAGATAGCTTTTGGAGTATTCTAACAGTTTATATTTTTGTAACACAAATTTACTTAAAGGTTTAAATACAGTTTATTTATCAAATTTTGGTTTTAAGAACATCAAATAAGCGTTTGTAAGATTTGCTGGTAATCTCTGCTTTAGAGTAATGGTACTATCATTACATTCAAACCATCCACATTTCTTTTTTATGTATGCCCTGAATTGGTTGTGGCTCCTGCGTGGTAGAATATACCTATTGTTGTGAAGGTTTTCTTACCAAGTGATATTTGACCATATGTGAATCCAGTCAGCTTGCAGTTGTTTTTGGTACCATCTGCATTGTAACGTAGAAGCATTAGTATCACGTATTTACTATGTGTTTGTATTACTAACGTGGAGTGATTATCTGAATTGCAGGTAGAGCATAATCTACCATGGTTTGCATTTTGTACAAGTTGCAGAAATGGAATGGATTCACAATTTGGTATTGATATATATATGAAGCGTTCATTGGGGATTTCTTCTTGTGTCACATTGTTGCAGAGAGTGCATGTATGTTTCCACATGTATGAAATCTAAAAGATTTCATTTATAGGTATGTTTTTGTTTTCCAGTACTTGTAGTAAGTACATTAGAAATTCTTGTGGATCTTCCTGTGAGTTTATAGTGAATTTCACCATTCCAGCACAGTAGTCCAATTGTCGTCTTATTCCAAAAACACTATATGTGTTTTCAGGATTGTTTGCAGCATTTCTGTGAAGTACTAACATTTGCAAACACAATGGGTTTGTACTGTGTGAGTAAATGTTGTCAACAATTGGTGGTAATTGAAATAGAATATTCATTGCTACATTTGCATAGCAACTTACACCAACTATATTTGAGAATTTAAATGGTCCAGATAGTTCTGTATCTAACTGCTTTTTTTGGAGTGTGTCTTCCTTCTTTAAAGAAGTACCTGGTTTACTTTCTCTAATTGATTCTTTTTTGTTTGTGGTACTTGATGGAGTATTAGTTTCTTTTTCTCGCTTTGGAGGATTTCCAGTGACGTCCTGTTGCATTTCAGTTTGATTTAGTTTTCTTTTACAACGTTTTAGTTTTTGTGGAACAGAATATGTGTTCAGATGGGGAGTGTATAGTGAGCGAAGTCTATTATATTCTAAAATGCAAGGAATATCAGCGTTTACTTTACTTGCATCAAAGTTGATTAGAAATAGACCGTCAAGTGCACATAAGCATGATAGTGCTACGTAGCTCATGCCTACTTTAAAGACTGTGTTACCAATATCTATCATTGCTTTGTCTAGGGTAAGACCTTGTGATTTATGAATTGTGACTGCGTATGCAAGAGTTAGAGAAAATTGTTCTCGGCGTACATGCATATCTTTGAAGAGAAGGAATCTAGCTGTTGAGCGTCCTATCCGTTTTACTTCTGAAAGTTTGTCAAAGAGTATATTGAAAAACTGAATTTTGTTGTCACGTGGGTATGTTTGAAAGCCAACAACTGTACCCAGTGCTCCATTAACTAGTCCTTGGTCCACGTCAAGGTTACGTTTAAGCATTACTCTGCAATTTAAGGATAATTTTAACATCTTTTCTAAGCCTGCTGTGTTTGAGATTGATTTTTCTAAATTATTTAGTCTTGTTGTGGCTTGGTCACACATGGGTAATGTCATACCATGTACATCTAGTTTGTCTGTGGCGCTAATTTCCATTATTGGTTGCATTTCTTTACTTAGCATGATGTCATTGAATTTGAAACAGCTTGCAAGAGTTGGCATTAAGGCCATACAATTGACATTTTTGTGGGCTAATTGTTCCATAACATCTGTAGCACATGCATTATCGCCATAAAGTGCATTAATGTGCCGGGTTTTCAATGTTGCTTCTGCTTCTTTAGAAAGTATACCAACTCTCAAACTTTTTAAAATGTTGGCATAAGTGAGATCTGCAGATTGGCACATGTTTTCTGTTAATTCTCTGTTTTGGAAATGTTGCCAAAGGTTTACATTTCCAATGCTGCCAACAGTTTTACGGCAAAGTTTGTGCCCTAATGTTTTAAAAATAGGTTCACCTTTTACTGGTGTTAACTGAAGCAGATCTCCAAAAACAATAATGTGTTTTCCTGCAAAGAGCTCTTCATAGTCTGTTTTGAGTACTTCTTGTAATCTGAGGTGAATCAAAGCTAACATCAGGTTGGCGACCATGCTCACTTCATCTATTAGTAGCATTTTCATTTGTTTCAATACTCTGCGTAATTCCATTGCAGCTTCTGCAGAAAGTTTGTAATAGTCTAATTTGTTCTGGTGTTCTACTGGTAATAGTACTAATCAGTGTAATGTAACACCACCTATGTTGTAGGCAGCTAAACCTGTGGGGGCAGTGACAACAGCTGACAGTTTGTTGTTTGTCAATTGTTGAAGGAACTTACTAATGCTTTTGATTAGGAATGTTTTGCCAGAACCAGCTTCACCACTGACGTACAATAGTATAGGTTTATAATTATGGCAGGAACATTCTTTATTTTCATGTTTTACACCATGTGCAATTTGTTTTGTTACTTCTTGAAAAATGCTACTTTGCTCATTGTTTAGTTTTGATTGTAGCATAGTTAAGTCTTCCTTATCTTCATACTGACACATGGTGTTTTCTACTTCTATCATAGCTAATTCTGCCTCATTTGTTATTAGTGGTTCTTCCAGTGGTTCTTGGCTTCCTGTTACAGAAGGTTGACTAATGTCAGGAGTATCCTTATCTAGTTGAGCTTGGAGTTCTTCTTCATGTTGCTGTTCATTGTGCAACATTGTTTTGTACTGTGTAAAGTTTAAATGAGTTATAGTGCTTTCATTTGCTTTGAAAGCATCCTCATATGAGTCATAGTTATCTAGTAATTGTTCTTCTGTTCTCCATGGTTTGAAGAGTTGTAGCAGGGACATGTAATATACTTCTTTATGTTGAGGAGTCTTCAATGACAATTTGATATGATTAATTAAATTTGGTTTAGTGAGTTTAACTAAGCTGCCTTCACAGTCTGTCACTCTATATTTACCTTTTTTTTTATCAGGTTTCATATTATTTTTGTATGTGTAGTTCTGGGCTATTTGGTATAGACACATGTTTTCCAAAGTATTACTTCTGTTTGGGTAGTATGTGTCCAATACATTGTTTTTTAAAATGTTTTGGCTGTTGGGATCATGTTTGGCTATTGTTTCTATATCTTCATATGATTTTAGAACTCTTTTTCTAGATTTAGCTGGACCAAGACTTAGCCATACTATATTTTCAGATTTACCATACAATGAAGTACCAGTTAAACGATCAGCTGCTTCATATGATCCACATTCTCTATGGGTGAGCATTTTTATGCCCAAGCTGTATAATTTCTGAGATACTGTTTTATCTGATGACAGGTCATTCCAGAGGTCTTGAAGCTCTGTCTTTTCTGCTTTAGTTAAGTATGCTGTGACATATCGTGTAACTGCAGTAGAATTGTCTGCAATGTACTGCACATCTATGTTTGCATTCCATAAGTGGGCAATGATTGCATTATAATCATTGATATATTTTTCTTGTTCTTTTTCTTTTTATGTAATATGTATTTTTAGGTGACTTTCCTTTAACAGTATGTCTAACTGAAGACATGAGGTTGATTACTTGACCTGTATTTGTAACTGGTCTAGGGAAACCAAATCGGCATTTGGTGTAGTATTTGCCTTTGTTTTTGTATTTGCGACGACACTATTTTCCACATTTGTGTCTTTGAAATTGTAAAATTTGTGCACAAAGATCACTATTTGTGGCTTCTGATGGAATTTGACAAGTGACATATTTTTCAATAAACTGTAAAATAGTGGCATCACTGTCTTCACCAAATTTAGGAGCATCTTTAATCCATAAAAGCATGTGGATATGTGGTGCTCCTCTGGCTTGGTATTCCTTTCTCCAAAAGAAGTGTTGCACTTCTCCAAGGGGAGGAACAGTTTTATTACAAATAAAATGTAGCATAGCAATGAAGCGATGGTGAAAATATCTTGAAACATTAACAGGATCCAAAGAACAAAGTTCTCCAGGTGTTAGAATATCTATGTTTGTTTTGTTTTTATTTGATATGCGTAGGAAATCATGTAAATCTTCCCATGCATATTCTGCACAACTTAATGTAACAAACCAAGTGGGTGGGCCAAGGTTTCTGATCATACAACGTACATCTCCATGACGTCGAAACCAGTACTCTTTAGAACCACGCATATTTGCTAATAGATTTGTAATATTTGATTGTAAAATGTCATCCTTTTGTTGCACTTTCTCTAATAATTGTTTAGCTGTCATATTTTGAAAGTGTGATCCTGATTTTAATATGTGTGCAACTCCGTAACATAAAGTTGCTAGTTCACTTTCAAAGAGTAGGTGGAATATGTATTCCACATTTTGTCTAAATCTGGGATCTTCAGAATACATCCGTAATGAGCGGTATTCTGAAGCTGATATTTGAATAGGTCTATCATCATATCTTCCTCCTTTGCCAGTTGGAAAGAGTAGAGGAAAAGCACGTGCTTCTATACTTTTTTCCCATATACTGATTGGCGATCCTTTTGTTTGACGCATTGGGTAAGTTTCCAGTACATCTTGTACGGTGTCATTACAGTGCAAAGGATGAATTGTATACTGGTCTAAAGTATTTGATATTGTAGCAGGATCTAGTAGCTCAAATTGACCAGCTTCTTGTGTTTCTTGAATTATTTCAGTTGTATCTTTCAAGTTTTCTTGAATATTAATTTCTTTGTAATATTCATTATTCTCTTTAAGATATTGGAAGGCTTGTCTAACTTTATATAAATGTACCAGTTGTTGCCATATTTGTTTGTCTTTTGTAGGTACTCCATTTACTAATATAATTAAAGATTGGTGCATTGGACGTTGCACTCCTAGAGTATGCACATTTTCTTTTAGATTTAATGGTAAATAAACTACTTTTCCACGAATGCCTTTTACCAATTCAGAGGCAGGTAATTTTGCTGTTTTTGGTTGAAGGCGTATTATTGCTTGAAATGGGTGTACTGTTTGAATTATGATGCTCTCATATAAATAAAGTTGTTGTAGAGGTTTTGGTACTGGGTATAATTCCAAATTATTTGTGATAGAACGGGAAGGAGTTTGGTTGTTGTCAAGTTTTGTGGTGCAATAACTGCAAAGTATTAAGGGCTCAGTTATTTCATATTTGTTTTCTGCTAGAAGGTAGAGAGCTAATTCAAACCATTTAGAATCTTCATTGTCTTCTATTTTGTATGATAGGTCCACAGTTTTTGTGTTACTTTTATAAAAAATTCTATGGTAACATACACATACATGGTTTGGTACTTCAGCTGATGTACTTTTAAATTTTAGTATTTCTTTTTTGTATGTGTTTAGCAAAAGGTTGCCATGTGTACAATTGTTGCTTAATTGGTTTAAAGCTATTTCATTCTGTAAATGGCTTTCACTTCCAAAATATTTTTTCTGGATATAGTGAATTTCTTCAAGTAGGTCTTTTGCTGTACCAGGTAGAAGGATGTTATTTAACTTTGCTAGTGCTAAAGCAGGACTTTTAGCATAGTACAGTTTATAGACTAGATTTCTTATAGTTGAATGATGTGTTGATATCCTTTTGATATCATGGAAAGTGGTTTTACAAGTAGGTCCTGTAATGCAGGCCAATGAATGTCCTTGTAGTCCTGTGTACTTGCGCACTGGACAGGTATCCATATTTTGTAGTAATTTAATTTTGATTTTGTCTTTGCTTTTTACATATTCATTGAGGAATTGGTGTAAAGATTTGAAACATTGTTTGGGAATGTTACACATTGACGTGCACGGCCATTTGTACACTAGACGTTCTGATTCAGTTGAATGGAGGGGTAATTCTAAGTTTTCAGGGCATTTTTTTGTAAGGAGTACTTCTTGTTCCATTTTGGTATTATTCACTTTTTCATAACCTCGACCACTGCTATTTATGGCAATTGTATTCGTTTGCTTTTGTTTGTACGCTTCTTCATTAAAATATGGTTCTGTGCTCGTAGTGTGATTCCATTCACCTCCGCAGATACTTAAGAAGTTGTTTCTGTTGACATTTCGCTTATTGAGAAGTCTTTTTTGTAATTTAGTTACTAGTTTTGTTAGTGGTTTCATTTTGTTTAACAGTAAAATAAATACATTTCTTTTGAGAAGAATTGCACTGTCCATCAATGCTTCTAAGATTAATTTCCTACAATAGGTTTTAAGCTTTGAACCTGATTTCTCTCCTGTTTTTATAAGATTTTGAAGGACTTTGTGGTTTATTTTATTATATATTTGTGTTGTGCCAGGAGAGATTTTTTGAGATACTCTTTTTGCTGAGAGAACAAAAGATAGCTATGGCTGTGTGTTTCAGAAAACAGATTGTTTGGATTTTAGGAGATTCGTGGATACATTGGTTGAAGGTGCATGCAGAAAGCTGTGGAGTAGCTGTAGATCTTGGATTCCCACATGTGGAAGTACACTGGCATGGAGTACGTGGAATGAAGTGGTTGGATTTGCTACCTCTCTGTGGTACTTTGGAGACAGAGCAACATCCAGACATAATTGTAATTCATTGTGGAGGGAACAGTTTAGGGCATGTGACTGGAATTGTTTTGCAATTTGCTATGAAAGAAGGACTGAGGAAGGTTATGGACATGTTCCCTAATTCGCAAGTGAAATTTTCACGGATTGCGCAGAGACAAATGTGGCTTCGTTCTTCTTCATTTGGTCCACAAATGGAAAAAGCAAGGCGCAATGTTAATAAGGCTGTTTGTGGCTTTCTAAGAGATGTTGGCATGTCTTCTTTTCACAATGAAAATATTATGTTATGTAGTACATACATTTTTCGCAGCGATGGAGTCCATTTTACTTATGCTGGCAATCAGATTTTTCTGAGAAATGAACAAAATGCATTGCAACCTTTTTTGGAATTACAACAACGATTTTGAAGTAGATGTTAAGCATTTACAATTTTTGACTTACAAACACCACCCAAAGGCTCTTTTCAGAGCCACCACTTCTTTCCAGAGAAAATTACAATGTTTGTGATGGAGTAGTAACCCAATTTTTTTAATGTTCGCGAACAGTTTGCGGACTTCTAAAAAATTCAAAGAGCCCTGCTTCATTTATTCTCACTTCTATTTTTTAACTGGGAAAAGCGGCTCTGAAAAGAGCCTTATTTTTTTTTGATTTTTGTAATTTTGTATTTTTTTTGGTTTTTCAGACACGACACAGTAGGAGAGGAGGGTAAAGGAGGGTAAAGGGGGGACACCAACCACAGGGATAAGAAAGGGCGAGCTGAGAGAGGAAGATGTAGAGTGGGTTTTATTTGGGTAATGAGCAGGTCTTCTCGTGCTCTGAGACGATAGTCTCAAAAGCACTCCAAAGTCGCTCCCCCCTGCAGAGTACTGTGTCACAGTACATACATACAACTGTGACCCTCGAAAGGTAAGGGTCATCAGCATTCTGTATGGCCTGTGAGGCAGCTTCAGAAAGACGCTGTCCCACAGATGTGGTCCTTTGGTTACAGGATCATAAACAGAAGATGAAGTAGAGGAAATCAACCTGCTACGTTCTTCGCAAGGTACAACCCTGCGAATAGCCCCAGAGTGAAATGACCTCAGGTGTCGCTTCATAGTAGTGGTCCCAAAGCTGTACTTACCGTGCTTCCCGCGACTGAGGATCATTTTGCACTCATTGCAGGTAACATGGTTCGCACGAGCCTTAGGACCATTCCCATGAATGGTAAATAACCGCCACACCCAAGACTCACGCCTAGTGCGGGTAGTAGGGATTTCCTCTACCTCATTCTCATCATCCTCTTCTTCCTCCTCCGCATCCTCACTCCTGTTCCCATCTTCAGGCCCTTGGGGAGGTGGTGGTGGTGGAGAGGGTGGTGGTGGTGCTGAAGGAGGTGCAGCACCAATTGGCAGTTCAGCAGCCAAGGATGCCATGTCGATGTTGGTGTAGTCTGCAGGTGGCAGCAAAAATCACTGTGTTCTGAAGAATAGCCAGAAACACAATGGGAATAAGCTCTTGGGCCTGGTCTTTTATAGGGGTGCTGGTGCGCGGTCCGCGGACATGCGCACTGTGCGCGGACAGATCAAACACAAAAAAAGGATCGGAAAGTTTCAAAACGTATATAGAAAGTCAAGATTGCTATGTGGGACTTGTGGCATGGTGAGATTTTATTGAAAAATATTATGGATTAACTGAAAATGTACTTTTAACTTGTTCAGGGACACGAACAGTGTCCGCATTTCAGGACACACGATGAGCATGGGCGCGGTCATATGATCTGTTTGCGAACTAGTCTGCGAAGGAAGCGCCTGTCCGCAGGACACCAAGTGCACGGAGATTGGTTAGCGCATGCGCATTGATGTCCTACGGACACTGTTCGGGTTCTGAAGTAATTAAAAGTGCGTCACACGTGAAACGAATATTTCAGGACACCGCGTGTGTTCTTAGAACAGTTTAAACTTGGTAGCGAACAGTAAGGACAGATATAGTGTTCTTCAGGACACGTGTAATTTAGTTTATGTAGGAACATTTCAGGACACCAATTGTGTTCTTAGAACACTTTCAATTGGGTAGCGAACACTACGAACAGTTGTACTGTTGTTCATGACACATCATTTTCGTGTATTTAGGAACATTTCAGGACAGCAATTGTGTTCTTAGGACAGTTTTAAGTTGATAGCGAACATTAAGGACAAATATAGTGTTCTTTAGAACACTTTAATTTGTGTTTCTTTACGAACATTTCAGGACACCACGTGTGTTCTTAGAACAGTTTCAACTTGCTAGCGAACAGTACGAACAGGTGTGGTGTTCTTTAGGACACCTCCATTTTCGTTTATGTACGAACATTTCAGAACACTCGCACTGTCCGCGGACACTTTTATTGTTTTTTAAAAAAAAACGGAAACTGTTCACAATACAATATAAAAATGAAACTTTATTTAACATATATTAATAATTTATGACAGAGAAGGTGAGGCAGAAAAAGAAACAAAAACAGGAGAATTTGGGGTTTCAACATGATTGGTATTAGGTGAGGAAGGGATGGAAATCTCATCAAAACGCTTTGGATTATGGAGAGGGTTTGGGGATAATTGACTGGGATATGGTGAGGAGGGACAAGTACATGTGGGGCAATGGTATGACGTTTTTGTTTTAAAATGATCTTCAACAAAAGTTTTTAAATGATTAAAATTGGTCAACAGTAAATCCATTTTTTCTTTTATGTTGTGAAGCGTGTTTTCCATAACAGCTTCTTCAGAGGTAGTTTCTATTTTGTTATGCTCTGTATAAAAAATATATATATATATATGTTAAATGTAAACAAAATAATAATATTTAAATGGTTTATATTATAAAGTGTTTACCATTAGTTTCACTATCTTGTGACATTTCTTCATGTGGGAAATTGTCCTCTAGCCATTCCAGAGTACTAGACATTTCTGTGAGAAAAAAAAAGAAAAGATAATATATTTTTTAATCTAATACAGAAAGTTTATAAATATATGAGTAACATGAAGTACACTTACTATTTCTGGTAAAATAAGTCCTATGTATTCAGTGGGTCTGGTCTTGTTCTCAGTTCTGTTGTGTCTGTGAGGTAATTATGTTGGAAGCCAATTTATGTTCTTGTGGTATATTCCATTTCAGAACATATTGTATTTAAATGAATGGTTAGTGTGTTACATATATGGGTTACATTTCTTATGTATTACTATATATAATGTGTTTGTGTGCTGCTTTTTGAATTTATATGTTCTTATATTATGATATAACAATCAAACATACCCCCCCCCAAAGTTTTTAGGTAGTGGTACGAACATGTCCGCGAACATTAAATAATTTCGCGGACATCAAGTTCATAAGAAGAGATCTAGTCAGTTCCATATGACATGTATATAAAGTGAAAGTCATTATTGTTAAGTTTTGCTACTAAAAACCTATGAAATTCCGTGAAAAAACTTTGTTAAAGGGACGTTATGTTTAAGTTGCGCTACTAAAAACCTATGAAATTCAGTGAAAAAAACTTTGTTAAAGGGACGTTATGGTTAAGTTGCGCTACTAAAAACCTATGAAATTCAGTGAAAAAAACTTTGTTAAAGGGACGTTATGGTTAAGTTGCGCTACTAAAATCCTATGAAATTCAGTGAAAAAAACTTTGTTAAAGGGACGTTATGGTTAAGTTGCCATTAAGTGATGTCATCAAAGACATTTGTGATGTCATCTTTGATGTCCTGGGTGTTAGTCTTAGCAGAGCACGGTGGTGGCGGGAGTTATGGTTGCTTAGCTTACCATAACTGGCGAATTTCAAGGGTTTTTCGGTTTTACTTGGAACCATAACATCCCTTTAACATATATTACATCGCCACGGTAGTGGCCATGTAGTTATGGTTACGTTGCTGTTTCCATAGGAAGAGCACTTTTTGGGCGGCTTATAACTTCGCTCTCCCTGGACGGATCCTCACCAAACGTTGCAAAAAAAGTAGTTGGGACACTCTGAATTGTTTTGCAAAGTTTGGTGAGGATTCGTCAAGGGGGGGAAAAGTTATAGGGGGGGTCCCAAAACTTTTGTTTTTTCCCATAGACTGAATGGGAAAAAACTTTGCGCACGGCTACAGCCCGAACCGCTGGACGGATTTACACCAAATTTGCGGCAGGAGCGGCGGCCTGGTCCCAAAAGCGTGCTTTTGTAAATTGTAAATCCGTCCAGTAGTTTTTTTTAAAAATGACCAAAATGCAAGGCAAAAAAAATAGTGATATCTGCGTTCGCTTCGCGGACGGACTTCCCTGTTCGCTCCGCGGACAGCACCCCGATTAGCCCATGGCCTTGCGTCATGTCCACGGACATGCGACATGTTCGCTGATTGGACGGCGAGGAGCGTGGAGCGCGTCAGATTTTTGTGGCGCCCGCCATCTTGTATTCGCAGTCGACGGTGTACAGCGCAATGAAACGTGGATAAAAAATTGTATTTAGTGCTGTGTGTTGGTGTGTAAGAGTTTTTGGGGAGGGTGGGGGAGTACGAGATAGGTTCAATGTTTTGTTTTTTTATGTGCTAGACCTTTTTGTTGCGTTCGATTTGTCCGCGGAGAACACGGCTGTTCTGACATTTTGTAAATAAACTAAATGGTGGGGTGTTTAGAGGACGGAGTATGTGTCATTTTTGTTCGCAAGGAAGGTAAAAATGAGCTATGAACACTCGCAGTGTACTTAATTGTGCGTAAATACACAAACTGGGGGTGTCCTCAGAACGCTGTCAGTATTGTAATCTGTCTAGTTGAATGTGTTCTAAGAACACTCGCAGTGTCCCGAAATGGTTGAAATTACACAAAATGGGGGTGTTCTGAGAACGTTGTTTGTATTGTTCGTTGTCAGGGTGAATGTGTTTTAAGAGCACTCCTTTTGTCCGCTAATAGTACTATTTCCAAGGGGCGTCAACCAACCTTTTGTCCACTAAAGAAACGATAAATCCGGCTGGTGTGCGCCGACATTATGTGATAATCCTATGACTGGCGCTATTGACCTGGATGACTTGCTTTTGCGAGACTAAATCATATCTCCCGCCCCTAAGCCTGATATTATCAAAGCATTCATATTCCCCGCCTCTCTCCGTGACGTTACAGGGTGCGTAATGAAACGCGCCCAGTCGTCTACAGTACTATGCGACTTTACACAGAACCCGGAAGACAACACACATTATGTCACAACACAGCGCGCCACAATTCGGAATATGAAACTGTGATTTAAAAGCAAAGAGCAAGATTGTAAATGTTGTAAAGTACATTTATTTGACATCAAATGTTTAGAGAATATTCAGCAATTTGCATTTGTCTTTGTTGTCGATCCGCAAAAGTTCATGTTGAGACACGCGATGTTCCTTTGCGGTAAAGAGAGTGTTAGATCAGCTTACAACTCAGTGCGCCAGAATTCGGAATATGAAACTGTGGTTTAAAAGTAAACAGCAGGATTGTACATTTGGTAAAGTACATTTATTTCACATGAAATGTTTAGTGAATATTCAGCGATTTGCTATTGTCTCTGCTGTCGATCAGCAAAAGTTTATTTGGAGCCACGCGTTGTTCCTTTGCGGTAGATAGGCTGTTGGTTTATGATAAAAGCGGTAAATGGTCGCTCTGATAATCGGAAGGTTGCTCCAACAACCAGCCATTAGACCACCCTATTGGTTGGTATGTTGTTTGTAGCCACTAGTACTGTGTAAGGTCTTGGCGATTGTCCCATAAAATGGTGAGTGTCATGAAGTTGCATATTTGTACCTGCACCTGGCAGTTGAAGACCCCATCCGCTGGAGTCTGTAAATCGTGACATAGGCAAAATGGGGCCACGTACCTGTTTTAAAAAACATAAATTAGTCTCACCAGACGATCTTCATTAAAAATCATCATTTTATTTATTAGGGTGTGAAAATATTTGCTATCGAAGATAGTGCAACAGAGTATGTTAATAATAAAATAATAATATTTTCCCATTTCTATAGCGCTAAGAAACATGAGGTATGTAAGCGGTGCTTATTATTAACCACGGTGTGTGGTGCTCATTTATCAACCACGGAAGGATGAAAGGCTGAGTTTGGCCTTGCCGGGATTCAAACTTGCGTTAGCAAGCTGTGCACGGATGTCAAAGCGAGTGCTGTACTCGCTGTGCCACTTCACAGGCTACTGTGAAGTGGCACAGCAAGTAGAGCGCTTGACCGCCTATAGACCGGTTAAATTATTTCTATTAACCCACCCTGTGTCGTCTGCCTTTTTCAGAGCCCTCTAAACGCCAGGGGATCAATTCGGCGGTGATAGTGCGCGGTAGAAAACATTATGCCACTTTCAACGAACAAGTTCAACTTGAGCGGTCTTTAATGCTACGCTATTGTAATTAGATTTGGTATAAAGTAATCTAAAGGGTTACTTACAGTACAATTGCAATTTCCATTGTCTACGAGTGGTGCAGTCCCAAAATACGACACCGCGTGTGCCAACGATCTTTCGCATAGTGATATAATATATAAAAGTGGTTTTGTTTCAGAAATTTCATCTTTATCTTCTCTTACGTTTTAGCAACACTCCTTCAAGAGAAGTCTTTCATCACAATCTCTGTCTGTGAAGGTCAAAACACAATACAACCTTATAGTCCGTTTCGTGAGCCTCTCGGGGGCCCGAGAAAAAAATGGAAGCAGCTGACCTTCACTGTGAACGAGCATAAATTCTTACCTTGCAACATTCTGTGTAAAGCCATCTGTAGAAGTTGGTTTTTGCACGCCATGTTTGTATATTGTTTGCGTGATATTAAAAAAAGTTTGCTTAAAGGACGTTATGGTTCTAAGTACAGCCGAAAGACCCCTGAAAATTGCAAGTTATGGTAAGCTTTGAAAAATAACTGGCGTCACCACCGTGCACTGCTAAGACTAACACCCAGGACGTCAAAGATGACATCACAAATGTCATTGATGAAATCACTGATGACATCACGTGTGCATGTACTTTTCATGGAATTTGTGTACTAGGGATTTTCATTATAATGTTTCGAAAAAAGTATCAAGGATATTGCAATAAATATCATACCGCTATTAGTGCTTTGAACGATGCATTGATATAAATAGCATTGTATTATGGGATTCTATCTAGTATACTGTGCTACTAATGGAGAAACATAGCATTGTGTGCTATAATATGTGTAATGTTAATATGTTTAATAATGAAATAATAATTGTCCTGAAATGTTCGAAAAATCACAAAATGGGGTTGTTCTGAGGACGTTATTCGTATTGTGTGATTGCTTAGCTGTATGCAATGAGGGAATGGCACAGAGAGTAAAGTGGACGCCGTCCGCGGACACCGCGGCTGTTCGTGGACAGGTCGTGCTACATCCGGGTTTTTCCAGGAAATCCTAAATGGAAAGAAGAATGTACGGATCAGCCAATCAGATGTCGAGGTTGTGGATTTGTGTTGAAAGAGACTGTTTGTGGTGAAGATGGCAGAATTGGAGAAAGTCAGGATGTTGGTGCTCGGAGATATGTTTGTGCATGGTTTACAACAGTATGCTGAATGCAGGCATGTTGTAAAGAACTTTGATGTGAAAGGAGTGGAGGTGGTGTGGAGCAGTGTGCCTGATTGCAATGTACAGGGAATTGTACAAGTTTGTGAGGATATGGCCACGATGAACAGTCCGCATGTGGTAGTTTTGCACTATGGTGCTTTCCATTTGGGCAACGTCAGTGCCCCTACTTTGTTCGCTGATTTGGAAAGCTTGGTTCAAGCAGTAATGAAGATCCTTCAAAATGCAAAAGTAATTTTTTCTGGATTACTACCTAGGGCAATATGGGACAATAGTTCAGTTTTTTGTCCTCAGCAAAATATTGTTAGGTGTGTCATCAACCGAGGCATGTGTGCCTTCATGCTTAGAGCTGGTATGTTCTTCTGTAACAATGAGAATATTGATGCCAGTAATGCTGTTAATTTTAAAGAAGATGGCATTTCTTTATCTTTTACGGGAAATGCCTTTCTATTTTGGAATGTAAGGGTTGCTTTGGAGAAGGTTATGTGAAGATTTTAGGAGTAAAGTAAGAAAAAAAACAAGAAAAAAAATACAAAATAACAGGTGTCGGTCAAGCATCTGTAAAAAATAAAAGAAAAACACGGCTCTTTTCAGAGCCAACTTCAAAGGGGAAATGGGGCACACTATTTAAATTTACATTCACCACGCTCAGATTTTCGATGTGTCCGCGGACATGGCGGTAGTCCGCGGACATGAAAATCACTACGAGGGGGTTAGTATGTTCTATGTTACATGTATATGAAGTCAGGGATATTATGGTTAAGTTGTGCTACTAAAAACCTATGAAATTTAGTGAAAAAACTTTGTTAAAGGGACGTTATGGTTAAGTTGCGCTACTAAAAACCTATGAAATTCAGTGAAAAAAACGTTGTTGAAGAGACGTTATGGTTAAGTTGCGCTACTAAAAACCTTTGAAATTCAGTGAAAAAACATTGTTAAAGGGACGTTATGGTTCCAAGTAAAACCGAAAAACCCTTGAAATTCGCCAGTTATGGTAAGCTAAGCAACCATAACTCGCGCCACCACCGTGCACTGCTAAGACTAACCCCCAGGACATCAAAGATGACATCACAAATGTCATTGATGACATCAAAAATGACAAAAATGTAAGTGAAAACAATTTGTGATATCTGTGTTCGCTTCGCGGACACACTTCCCTGTTCGCTCCGCGGACAGGACGGTGAATGGGCAAGCAGCTTGCGTGATGTCCGCGGACATCTGACGTGCTCTCTCATTGGATGCGGTGAAAGCGTGCAGTGCGTCTGGCTTCAGAGACGCCCGCCATCTTTGTTCCTCGCATGAGAGGCTTTGTCAGCAGGAGCGGGATCTGCTGCCTGCACAGTAAGTCTTTCGTGTCTGTCTCCTGTTCCTCCCACCCCCGCTCATGCCCCGTGTGTCCTTCTTGTCCCCCCCACCCCCACTCATGCTCCGTGTCTCCTCTGTTCCTCCAGCCCCCCGCTCACGCCATCGGCACACGGTGGCCAGCGGAGGGCTGAGGAGCAGGATCTGCCGCCTGCACACGAACGCTGTGTTTCTCTCTCCTTCCCACCCACCCCCGCTCATGCCCTGTGTGTCTCTCTCCCTCCTCCCACCCCCGCTCATGCCCCGTGTGTCTCTCTCCCTCCCCCCAACCCCTGCTCATGCCCCGTGTGTCTCTCGCCCTCCCCCCACCCCCGCTCATGCCCCGTGTGTCTCTCTCCCTCCCCCCACCCCCGCTCATGCCCTGTGTGTCTCTCCCCCTCCCACCCCCCCGCTCATGCCCTGTGTGTCTCTCTCCCTCCCCCCCACCCCCGCTCATGCCCCGTGTGTCTCTCTCCCTCCCCCACACCCCGGCTCATGCCCCATTTGTCTCTCCCCTACCCACCACCCCCGCTCATGCCCCGTGTGTCTCTCCTCTCCCCCACCCCCCGACCCCCCGCTCATGCCCCGTGTGTCTATCCCTCACGGAGCCCTTCCCCCGCTCATGCCCCGTGTGTCTCTCCCCCTCCTACCCACCCCCGCTCATGCCCCGTGTGTCTCTCCCCCTCCCGCCCACCCCCCGCTCATGCCCCGTGTGTCTCTCCCCCTCCTACCCACCCCCACTCATGCCCCGTGTGTCTCTCCCCCTCCCGCCCACCCCCCGCTCCTGCCCCATGTGACTCTCTCCCCCCCCACCCCCGCTCATGCCCCATTTGTCTCTCCCCTCCCCACCACCCCCGCTCATGCCCCGTGTGTCTCTCCTCTCCCCCACACCCCGACCCCCCGCTCATGCCCTGTGTGTCTATCCCTCACGGTGCCCACCCCCCGCTCCGCCTCGTGTCTCTATCCCTCCCATGTCCCACCCCCCCGTTCATGCCCCGTGTCTCTATCCCTCCCGCCGCCCACCCCCCGCTCATGCCCCGTGTCTCTATCCCTCCCGCCGCCCACCCTCGCTCATGCCCCGTGTCTCTATCCAGACTGCCGCCCACCCCTCGCTCATGCCCCGTGTGTCTCTCCCCTCCCCCCCTCCCCCGCTCATGCCCCGTGTGTCTCTCCCCTCCCCCCACCCCCAACCCCCCGCTCATGCCCCGTGTGTCTATCCCTCCTGCTGCCCACCCCCCGCTCATGGCCTGTGTGTCTATCCCTCCCGCCGCCCACCCCCAGCTCATGCCCCGTGTGTCTATCCCTCCCGCCGCCCACCCCCGCTCATGCCCCGCGTGTCTATCCCTCCCGCCGCCCACCCCCCGCTCCTGCCCCATGTCTCTATCCCTCCCCGCTCATAACCCATGTCTCTATCCCTCCCGCTGCCCACCCCCCGCTCATGCCCCGTGTCTCTATCCCTCCCGCTGCCCATGCCCCGCTCATGCCCTGTGTCTCTATCCCTCCTGCCGCCCACCCCCCGCTCATGCCCCGTGTGTCTCTTCCCACCCCCCCACCCCCGCTCATGCCCCGTGTGTCTCTCCCCTCCCGCCCACCCCGACCCCCCGATCATTCCCCATGTGTCTATTCCTCCCGCCGCCCACCCCCCGCTCATGCCCCGTGTGTCTATCCCTCCCGCCGCCCAGTCCCCGCTCACGCCCCGTGTGTCTGTTCCTCCCGCCCACCCCCCGCTCATGCCCCGTGTGTCTATCCCTCCCGCCCCCACACCCCACTCATGCCCCGTGTGTCTATCCCTCCCGCCGGGCCCCGCTCATGCCCCATGTCTCTATCCCTCCCCCCGCTCATGCCCCGTGTCTCTATCCCTCCCCCGCTCATGCCCTGTGTCTCTATCCCTCCCACCGCCCACCCCCGTGTCTCTATCCCTCCCACCGCCCACCCCCGTGTCTCTATTCCTCCCACCGCCCACCCCCGGTCATGCCCCATATCTCTATCCCTCCCGCCGCCCACCCCCCACTCATGCCCCATGTCTCTATCCCTCCCTCCGCCCACCCCCCACTCATGCCATGTGTCTCTCTCCACTTCTCCCCCACCCCCTGCTCATGCCCCGTGTCTCCCCTGTTCCCCCCACCCCCCGCTCATGACCTGTCTCACCTGTTACCCCCCCCGCTCATGCCGCTCATGCCCCGTGTCTCCCTTGTGTTACCCCCCACCCCCAGCTCATGCCCCGTGTCTCCCTTGTGTTACCCCACACCCCCCGCTCATGCCCCGTGTCTCCCTTGTGTTACCCCCCCACCCCCGGCTCATGCCCCGTGTCTCCCTTCTGTCCCCCCACCCCCCGCTCATGCCCGGTGTGTCTCATCCCTCTCCCCCACCCCGCTCATGCCCTGTGTCTCTCTCCCCTACCCCCCACCCCCCGCTCATGCCCCGTGTCTCTCTCCCCTTCCCCCCCACCCCCCACCCCCCGCTCATGCCCCGTGTCACTCCCCTTCCCCCACCCCCGCTCATGCCCTGTGTCTCTCCCCCCTTGTCCCCCACCCCCCGCTCATGCCCTGTGTCTATCTCCCCTTCCCCCATCCCCCGCTCATGCCCTGTGTGTCTCTCCCCTGCCCCCACCCCCCGCTCATGCCCTGTGTCTTCCTCCTGTCCCCCCACCCCCGCTCATGCCCCGTGTCTCTCCCCTTCCCCCCAACCCCGCTCATGCCCCGTGTCTCTCTCCCCTTCCCCCCACCCCCCGCTCATGCCCCGTGTGTCTCTCCACTTCCCCCCACCCCCGTTCATGCCCCATGTGTCTCCACTGTTCCCCCCCACCCCCCGCTCATGCCCATGTGTGTGCCCTGTTCCCCCACCCCCGCTCATGCCCTGTGTGTGCCCTGTTCCCCCACCACCGCTCATGCCCCGTGTGCGCCCTTTTCCCCCCCGCTCATGCCCCGTGTCTCCCTCGTGTTCCCCCACCCCCCGTTCATGCCCATGTGTCTCCCCTGTTCCCCCCACCCCCTGTTCATGCCCTGTTGTGTTCTCTCTATACACCCCGCCTTCCCTTTCCATAGCGGCCATCTTGGTAAAAGATGTTCCTTCCTACACCGGGACGCCGCAGGCGTCCCAGTATAGGAAGGAAAATCTTTTTTTTTTTACCACCCGGCGTTCCCACTTTGAGGACATAAGATGTTAGTGGTCTTCATGTATTGAAAAGGATGTTATGGTGACGTTGCACTAATAAAAACCTTTAAAATTTAGTTAATAAAAAATGTTACAGGGACGTTATGGTTAAGTTGCACTAATAAAAACCTATGAAATTCAATGAAAAAACATTGTTAAAGGGACGTTATGGTTAAGTTGCGCTACTAAAAACCTATGAAATTCAGTGAAAAAACTTTGTTAGAGGGACGTTATGGTTAAGTTGTGCTACTAAAAACCTATGAAATTCAGTGAAAAAACTTTGTCAAAGGGACGTTATAGTTCCAAGTAAAACCGAAAAACCCTTGAAATTCGCCAGTTATGGTAAGCTAAGCAACCATAACTTTCATCACCGCCATGCACTGCTAAGACTAACACCCAGGACATCAAAGATGACATCACAAATGTCATTGATGACATCACTGATTACATCACATGTCTGGCTCACTCTTTTTTATTTTGCTGACATATCAAGGCCACATGGTTTTCTTCAGTAACAGTCAGAAACTAAACATTTTATTTTATTTGTAGACGTATCCTTCAAGTAGCTTCTTACAGTAATTCCCTTAGAGTCCAGTCACATCATATGAAACATATACATACGAATAAGACACAAGCTTGAAAGACAGCAATCCTTTTTGTGCATAAAGATAATCAATAGACTTATGAGCACTTTCTGATAGTTCTGTTTTTTTTATGGCTGTACTTTCCCTGTATATGGTCATATTTGTATACTTTCCTTAGGGTCCAATCACATCAAGTGATACATATACCTAGGGTAAATAGCATCTTTGAAACAGAGCAATCATTTATTTGCATGAAAATAATCAGTTAAGTTATGAATTGTTTCTGCTACTACTTGTGCTTTTTTGCTAACTTCACTTTCCCTGTATATACCCATATTGGTATGTGTTCTTGTGTCTTTGTGTTTTGTCTATAGTAATGCAATTATGTAATACATGTGTTTTATTAGCTACTTATTACATATTTCACAGTACACAAAAATCTATTAAGAAAACAATTATCATTTGATTATTCAACATATTAACATTACGAATATTATACCTTCATCTTGTATACTGCACACAATTTATGTTTCTGTATGAATAGCTTAGTATACTAGATAGAACCCCATAATAGAATGCTATTTATATCAATGCATCGTTCAATGCACTAATTAGGGTATGATATTTATTGCAATGATCCTTGACACTTGTTTCGCAACATTATAATAAGAATCCCTTGTACACATATTTCATGAAAAGTACATACACATGTGGTGTCATCAGTGATGTCATCAATGACATTTGTGATGTCATCTTTGATGTCCTGGGTGTTAGTCTTGGCAGTGCACGATGGTGGCGCGAGTTATGGTTGCTTAGCATACCATAACCGGCGAATTTCAAGGGTTTTTCGGCTTTACTTGGAACCATAACGTCCCTTTGACAACGTTTTTTCACTGAATTTCATAGATTTTTAGTAGAGTAGCGCAACTTAACCATAACGTCCCTTTAACAAAGTTTTTTCACTGAATGCACTCAAGTTCTGCCAGTGAAAGCCTGCCGCTCGACACAGTGAAAACTGAAAGCGTCGGAGGGCGTGGCCGGTGAACACCACGGGGGTAAGTGCTTTTCTACATGGCTAACTGAGTGTTTTAGACATAAGTCTTGGAGTGAGGTATGCACTGTTCTCATTGTTTTTTATACCTCACAGCACGAACACAGTTTTAAGTGCTATTTGACCTCCACATGCACGTGTATGAAATCTTTATACATCTTTTAAAATCCAGCCGAATCTCCTGCACTATAAGTGCCTAGGATCTATAACAGTGATACGCTCACGGATACTTATGGCTTCCCAGGCCATCATTGAGGCTACAAGAAAAGAACAGGCAGCCAGCCTGTTCAATGAAACTCTTCCCACAGCCATGGAGAGGACAATGGCAGGAACGGAAAAAGTCAAGGATAACACAGAAATTTAATTGCTGAAAGATTTAGAAAAGCTGAAGAAAAAGGAAATAAGCAAATGGTGGGAAGAACATTCCCTACAAAACTATTTGGATGTGGGACGAACTCCCCGAGGACTTAGAATTTTGACTATACCTTCCTTTGAGGAACAGGACCCCGTGATGCTTAGAGAATGGGGTGATGCTTCCGACCACTGTTCCAAGACCTTTCTGCGTATTTTAGTTAAATACTCTGGGAGCGACCGGACAAAAACATTGGTACAAATAAAAGAACTTGAAGAAAAACTCAAAAGTATAAAAGAGAGTGAGGAAGGGAGAAACTCAAAATCAATATAGAGAATGGACTAAAAATATATGAAGAGGATATAAAAATGAGAAAACAGCACAAGTTCCTACGTGACAAAGGGGATTAGGAACAGGGCAGAGTGTACACTTTCGCACATCGCTTTGATCAAATGAGGAAAAAGGTGAAAGCAGTGACGACCCCTGCAGGATCAATAAATGAAGCCAATTTAGAATCTGCAGCCTCAAACTCTGAGTCTGATGTCACTGAAAATGAAGACGAAGAACCTACATAGGCCTTAATTTTTTAGAAGAAATGAGGCTACTATGCCAAGACAGATGCGCAAATACCAGCAACAAAAAAACACGTGGAAGCGGGATTGGCCAAAAAGGAAGAGGCAGAGGAGGCAGAAAGCCATGAGGAGGGGGCAGAGGGGCAACAAACACAAACAGCAATCCTCCTCCAAGATCACTGCGCTCTGGAAACTAAATAAAGATGTTGAGTTAAGCCCACCCCAACAACAAATCATCAACTTGTCCAACCATGTTTTGACAACAGAGGAAAATAAACTATTCAAACTGGGACTTAATTTCTGCCCTCTGGCAGATTTTGATTATGTGCAAACAAGATTAGATCTGGATAGGTTTGTTCGCAAGTTGCGGCTAAAAAAGTTCTTTGCTTCCAGCACATATACTAAGAAACCCAAACCGCCATTGGAAGGACAAACAGATATAATTATTTCAGATATGGACACTCTCACTGCATTGGCTACTCTCCAAAGTGAAAGTGAACAGATAACAACTACAGATTCTGTCAACCTGGATAGATCGGTCATGGAACAACAAGGTATTAGCATTGACTGGCCTTCAAAGAGTAAACTTAAATGCAAATCCAGGTTTAATCCTTTGAGTGCACAAAATGTGCACATTGAAGCCTTTTCAAATGTAGTGATAGATGACCTTAAACAAGAAAGGAGAAAGAACAATAAACATATCAAAAGTAATTTGTCCTGGAAACAACGGAATGCCCTCTCAAACATATGCAAGATGGACGGATGTATAGTCAAACCGGCAGATAAAGGGTGTAACATCGTTCTGATGAATAAGGTGGACTATATTAAAGAAGCGTATAGACAACTCAACAATTCCAGATGCTACGAGAAACTTGAAAAAAAAAACATTAACCAGATGGAAACAACAGTCTGGGAATTCCTGGTAAAATGGGAGAATGCTGGGATATTGGATGAGGACATGGTGAAATTGTTGTTCACCCGCCACTCTACGACCCCCACGATATACTTTCTCCCCAAGATTCATAAAAATCCTTCTAAACCTCCTGGGAGGCCAATAGTCACATTATGTGGCTCGCTATTTGAAAACATGTCTAAATTTGTGGATGAGACGTTGTGCCCATTTGTTTCAACTCTGCCCTCGTTCATAAAGGACACTACTGATTTCCTTTGCAAAATTGATGACTTGCCGTGGGAACCAACATATCTGCTTGCCACTATGGATGTTGTATCTTTATACACATCCATACAACATGAAGACGGCATCAAAGCATGTGAAACTTTTTTGAAAACTCGCTCTCTCAATTACCTCAACCATTCTATAATGATTCTATAAATGATAAACCTTTGCTTAGAAAATAATATCTTTCTTTTCAATGATTAACTATTTCATCAAATTCAGGGAACCACAATGGGCACCACCTTTGCCCCACCATATGCAAATCTTTTGATGGGGAAATGGGAGAAAACTGTCGTATGGGCCGAAGGAAATGAGCACTTCACTGATAAAATCATTTTGTGGCTACGCTACATAGACGACTTATTCATTGTATGGAATGGTACAGCTGAAACTCCTCAATGTTGATGAACTGAACCTACAATTCACTGAACAACATGGTGAACAATCTGTTGTCTTTCTGGATGTGAAGGTAAAAATTACTGATCAAAAAATTGGGTAAGAATTGCATCGGAAGACAACTGGAGCTAACATCCCATTGCATGCCAATAGTGCACACCCTAAAAGTCTTTTATGGAGCATCCCATACGGAGAATTCATTCGAATTAGAAGGAATTGCAGTGATGTGAAAGACTTTGATTCAGCAGGTAAAATTACGGCTCATAATTTCCTTCAACAGCGATATCCCAAACAAGTAATCGAAAATGAAGGTCAGAGATATGAATCGACAAACCTTGTTAACAACATCATAAACTGATCTTTGGAAATCCACAGAAAAAGACACTACCAGGCTAATACTAACTTTCGGGAGCCATTCTACCATCATAAGAAATATAATCACCAAGTATTGGAAAGTCCTAAAGGTGGATAAAGATCTAGGAAGCATGCTAAATGCACGGCCAGATATTACCTTTCGGAAAAGTCTGACTATCAAAGATTTGGTGGTTCGAAGCTACATGGTCTCCGAAGATGCATCCACAGGAACCAATTGGCTCACAGGGGGACAAAAAGGCTTCTTCAAGTGTAGCAAATGCAAAGCATGCAAATATGCGTTCAATTGCAGAAGCTATACACATCCAATCCTCCAGAGTGAAATACAAATAGCTAGTAGAATTACCTGTGAGTCTTAACTGGTAGTATATGTTCTGAAGTGTCCATGCTCCAAATGGTATGTTGGCAGCACCAAGTGAAAATTAAAGATACACATTTTATAACATATCAGAGCCATTGTTAACAAAGATCACGCATATCCTATGGCCAAACATTTTTCAGAGTACCACAATGGAGATCCAAGTACTCTGAGGTTTTTTGGTGTCCATAAAGTAATTTGCGGCCCAAGAGGAGGAGACAATGAGAAACTGCTATGACAAGAGGAGACCAGACATATCATAGACTTTGAGAGCAAAACCCTGATGGGCCACAATGTGGATGAAGAGCTGTATACTTTTTTGGGAACTTAAAATGTGCCAGCTAGTCATCACACTATTCTAAGTTTTTTGTATATAATATTGCTCAATGTGTCAGTGTCCAATAGGCCATACATCTTGTAGACCGTACTATTTGTATTTATTACAGTTAAAGCAAATTCGTTGTCCCTCCCTTGAATATTTAGATAATGATTTAGTGTCCCTGATTATGATCCTACATGTTTTTGCGTTTTCCTGCCTTTCTTGTCTTCCCCTATGGTTTTGTATGGGCAGATTTTTTAATCTTTTCCTTTTCCACATGTCACCCATGAGCACAGTCTATAATGAAATATCTAATTGAGGTGCATCTTTTTTCAAAATATAGTATATACCATTATATGACTGCTAAGCAGTCTTTTCTAGTCATAAAAGGTCTCTCGGGCATTTATAAATCAAGAGTAATGTCGTGCTATGTAGGAGTATTGATTTTAAGTAAAGCACTTGCACTTTAATTGATGGCTGTAAGACGATGCTCTGGTCATCGAATCATGCTGCTAAAATATTGCACTATGCACCAGCACTTTTATCGCTAAAAGCTGCTATGCATTTGCACTTTGATTAAAAATCTTCTTTTAAGTATCAGAAACTACATAAAGCCACACCATTACCGTGCATAACAACATTCTACTTATGGGTTTTTGTTGTTAAAGAACTCCGCATATAATATTAGATCTATATATGTGTTACTATGATTAGCGTCACTATGATGCTAATTTGATGTTTATTGCTCGAATCTGACTAGGCGCACAAAAACTAGAGAAACACTTTGATTTTCTAAATTATTTTAAAATTGAGACGGAACGTAGATTTTTACATGTACCATCTGGTGAAATCTATCTAGTGTTATAAAGTATTGTCTACGTGCAGACAAGGGGCTAGAATTACATTTTGCATTTTTGCACTGTAAAAGATGGCCAAATGTAAAACCAATACTTTCTAAAGTCACCTTTTCTGTGTTCATTTGGTATGCCATGGGTTAAAAGAGCTCCCATCACAGGGAGGAGCTTCTGTGAACAAGCCACAGGAGTGTGGCGAAACGCGTCAGGTAGCCTCCTCTTGCTACTGGGAAGCCGTCTTTTTTACTGCAAATACATTTTTGAATTAAAGTTTGAAACCTTTTTAAGCGAATTTTCTTGCTGTGTAGTGGTCTGCTTTCCTATTTACTGGACATTTTCAGCGAGCACTTGCTGATGGACATTAATGGATTTCACTAATTGGAGGGAGTGCAGCTTCTAAAGGAACCCGACCTTGCGGTCCGTGTTTGCTTTTCTACTTTATATATATATATATATATATATATATTACACAGTAGTGGCTGTGTAGGTATGGTGAAATTGCTATTCCTATAGGAAGAGCACTTTTTGGGTGGCTTATAACTTCGCTCTGCCTGGACGAATCCTCACCAAACTTTGCAAAACAAAGTATATGGCCCACTCTGAATTTCTTTGGAAAGTTTGGTGAGGTTTGGTCCAAGGGGGGCAATTTTTTTTTTTCCATAGACTGAATGGGGAAAAAACGTTGCTCACGCCTACAGCCCAAACCGCTGGATGGATTTTCACCAAATTTACATCAGGAGCAGCGGCTTGGTCCCGAAAGCGTGCTTTTGTAAATTTGGTGAAAAGCCGTCCAGTAGTTTTTTTTAGAAAGACCAAAAAGTAAGTGCAAAAAATT
Source organism: Ambystoma mexicanum (assembly GCF_040938575.1). NCBI lineage: Eukaryota > Metazoa > Chordata > Amphibia > Caudata > Ambystomatidae > Ambystoma > Ambystoma mexicanum. The sequence goes on along the minus strand of NC_090935.1, from coordinate 1,075,181,726 downwards.
AGTGATATCTATATCTGTTCCGCGGACACATTTCCCTGTTCGCTCCACGGACAGGACACAACTTTGGCAAGTGTGTTGGTGTGTCAGAGTGATTGGGGAGGGTGTGGGAGTAAGGGTTTTGTCAAATGCTGTATTTGTTTAGGTGGAAGGCACCCCTGATGTGTTTGTCATGTCTGCGGTCACCCGGCTGTGGCTGTGTGCGGACATAAAAAATGCAATGCAGTAGCCCATATAGCCCATATAGCCAGTTAAAATGTTTGATTTATGGGTGTGATATGTGGGTGTGATATGCTGTGGTGGTTGTGGCCAGGGCCTAGAGTCTTGGGTACCTGCATTGGCTGCATTGGCTGTGGCTCCTGCATGGTAGATTATACGTATTGCTGTGAAGGTTTTCTTACCAAGTGATACTTGACCATGTGTGAATCCAGTCAGCTTGCAGTTGTTTTTGGTACCATCTGCATTGCAACGTAAAAGCATTAGTATTACGTATTTACTATATGTTTGTATTTGTAAAGAGGAGCAATTATCTGAATTGGAGGTAGTACATAATCTGCCATGGTTTGCATTTTGTACAAGTTGCTGAAATGGAACAGATTCACAGTTAGGTATGGATCCATACACAAAATGTTCCTTAGGGATTTGTTCCTGTGCCATATTGTTGCACAGAGTGCATGTATGTTTCCATATGTATGAAATCAGGAAGATTTCATTTATAGGTATGTTTTTCTTTTCCAGTACTTGTAGTAAGTACATTAGAAATTCTTGTGGATCTTCTTGTGAGTTTATAGTGACTTTCTCCATTCCAGCACAGTAGTCCAATTCTTGTCTTATTCCATGAACACTATATGTGTTGTCAGGATTGTTCGTTGCATTTCTATGAAGGACTAACATTTCAAACACAATTGGTCTGTACTGTGTAAGTAAATGTCGTTAATAATTGGTGGCAATTGAAATAGAATATTGATTGCTACATTTGCATAGGAATTTACACGTTATATTTGAAAATTTAAATGGACCAGATAGTTATGTGTCCAAGTCATTTCTTCGGAGTGTGTGTTGCTTCTTTGAAGAAGTACCTGCGTTACTTTGAGTAGTGCATTCTTCTTTGGTTGTAGTAATTGATGAAGTATTAGCTTCTTTTATTCTTTTTGGAGGATTTGCAGTGAAATCCTGTTGCATTTCTGTTTGAAGTAGTTTTCTTTTACAACGTTTTGCTTTTTGTGGAACAGGATAGGTTTTTAGATGGGGGGTGTACAGTGAACGTAGTCTATTGTATTATAAAATGCAAGGAATATCAGCGTTTAGTCTACTTGCATCAAAGTTGATTAGAAGTAGACTGTCAAGTGTTTACCAGATTACCAGCAAATCTTATAAACGCTTATTTAATATTTTTAAAACAAAAATGTAATAAATAATCTGTACTTAAACATTAACAAAACTTCAATTAGAAAACTATAAACAGTTAGAATACGCCAACAGGTATGTAACTGCTCCAATATTTTTCAACAACCAAACAAATAAATCAATACCACTAATTACTATTCTGTGCATAAACATTAATAAATCTTCAATTAAAAAACTATAAACAGTTAGAATACGCCAACAGGTATCAACTGCCCCAAGATTCTATAACAACCAAACAGATAAAATCAATATCACTAAATTATAACAAGAGATAAACAGTTAGAATACGCCAACAGGTATCTAACTGCTCCAAGATTCTGCAACAACCAAACAGATAAAGCGATACCACTAAATTATAAGTAGAAATAAACAGTTAGAATACGCCAACAGGTATCTAACTGCCCCAAGATTTTGTAACAACCCAAAAGATAGATTAACAACTTGAGAATATAAATAAAAAGTATAATCAGTTACAATTGAACAAGTATCTAACAATCTGCAACAAGCCAACAATAGCCAGAAACAAGTAAACACTGAAAACACAAAAACAAATGTACTGTACCAAAAGAAAAAAAAAAGATTTTTTTAATCCAACATGGATTTTATTTTTCCCACAGACCCAATGATTTAACAACAAACACAGAAACTGAGCAAATTGCACAGTACACTGGCTTGTAATCTACTAAATATGAGGGTCGAAATGAATCAAAAATGTCTATCATTCAATGTTATAAGCTCTTACAAACTACCAACACTAACATGATCTTTTCTTTTATCACATAAATTGACAAAGAATATATGTGCTCCAGTTACCAAACCAAACAGTAAGTATATTATAATAAGTACAACTCATAAATACTGCTCCATAATACAACCATTGAAGCAAACATGTAACCGTATACCACAATGCAAAATGTTTACTACTGTGGCTGTGTAATACATTACATGGCCTGCCGTAGCGGCCATGTACTTATGGTTAAGTTGCTAATCCCACAGGAAGAGCACTTTTTGGGAGGCTTATAACTTTGCTCTCCTCAGATGAATCCTCACTAAACTTTGCAAAAAAAGGATATAGCCCACTCTGAATTTTTCTGCAAAGTTTAGTGAGGTTTGGTCCAGTGGGTGGGGGGCAAAGTTATAGGGGGTGTCCCAAAATGTATTTTTTTCCCACAGACATAATGGGAAAAAAATGTGCTCACGCCTGCAGCCCAAACCACTGGACGGATTTTCACCAGATTTGCAGCAGGAGCGGCGGCGTGGTCCCAAAAGTGTTTTTTTTTTCAATTTGGTGGAAATCCATCCAGTAGTTTTATTTTAAATGACCAAAACGTGAGGCAAAAAAATTAGTGATATCTATGTCCGCTCCGTGGACTCACTTCCCTGTTCGGTCCGCGGACTGGTCTGTGATTGGCTGTTCTGTCTGCGGACTGGCCTCCAATTGGCCAGAAAATGTGCAGACTTTTGCATGGTCTGCGGACACCTGGACACGGCCGCTGGTGAGAAAACATGAAATGCGTTGTTTTTTGTGAAGCGCCAGCCATCTTTTGGGACTTTTTTGGGGTTCGCAGACAGCTCAGTGAAAAGATAAAATAAAATCAGCATTTTACCTGTCAAACTCAACAAACAATCTCTCGGGATGTGAGGGGGATGAGGATTGGATTGGATATGGCCTTAAGAAGCCAAAAAACGGGTTGTTTCACCCCCAAAAGTCTGCAAACACTCCAGATGTTCTTGGGCTTACCTGTGGTGTTCGCGGACACTTCAGATGTCCTATCTGTACCTATTTCTGCATTACAGGGTTGGGGAAAAGCAGTTTTTGGGTGGCTTATAACTTTTGTGCCACTCAATTAAACTGCATATAATTGTGCAATTGTATTCTAGAACTAACCCTGAATGGTTTTGCAAAGTTTTGTGGGATTCTGTCAAAAGGGGGCAAAGTTAGAGGGGGTGTCCCAAAATATTGTAAAGGCATATACATGTGGTGTCATTTGAAGATTCTGCACAACATTTGGCAAAACGATTTTAGATCTAGCTATAAATGGTTTTCTAAAAGTTGGTGGGATTTTCTCAAGAGGGGGCGAAATTAGAGGGGGGGCGGTTTAACATTTTTAGATGGCTTATAACTTTGTTGCTATTTGACGAATGTGGACAAAAGTTATGAGAAAGATTATAGACCCAACCTTCAATGTTTGTGTAAAGACTGAATGGATTTTGTCAAGTGGGGGCTAAGTTATATGACTAATGTTTGTAAATACATTTTGACACTTTAAAAAAATAAAACATGGGCGGATTTTGAGCAAACTCATGAGGAGCATTGGCAAGGACTTTAAAGCATGCTTTTGCAAATGTGTCTGTGTTATATTTTTTGACAAATGAAATAATGTAGGTACAAAGAATAGTCATAAACCTTTGGTGACTGAGGTATAGCTTGTGGCCGTGGGCAGTAGCCAGATTGGTTGGTCATGGCATAAGGTCATGACGCGGATAATCTGGCTATTGGCCATGACCGCTAGGGAAGAAAAATGGTGTTAAAGTGGCTATGTCTACTTGGAACTGGCTATGTGATAAAATTATTCGAAGGTAGGATAGGTTTGAAAGGGAAAAAAGTGCTTGTGGTAATATGTTCATAGGGTTTTGCAGGCTGCCATGGCAAGGGAAGAAGGGCTGTGTACAGAGCCCACCTTCTCTTTCCATGTTGGCTGTCTTGGAAAAGGATGTTCCTTCCTTTTTACAGTGGGATGCCCCAGGCAACCCACTATAGGAAGAAAAATCTATGTTTTAGCACCCTGGGTTCCCGCTTTGGGAACCAGGGGTGATAATGGCCTTTATCCCCCATTTCATGGGCTGCAATGGACGAAAATGGTCCGTAGCCCTCTTTATTTATTTATTTATAATGCACCAATGCCCACAAACATCAGATATTTGTGATGTCATATTTGATGTCCTGGGTGTTAGTCTTAGCAGTGCACGGTAGTGGCACGAGTTATGGTTGCTTAGCTTACCATAACTGGCAAATTTCAGGGGTTTTCCGATTTTACTTGTAACCATAACATCCTTTTAACAACTTTTTTTTACTGAATATATGTATGTATAATATTTATATATTCTGATTAATTTCTACCAGTGGCTGGAGACACTCAGGGTTTCCTTGGAAATAGAAGAGAGGACTGCACTTGGAGCGTCTCTTCTGTGGTTTCTTTGCCATGAACCAGTAAACTTGGAGCACGGGTGAAAGAGTTCCTAATGTAATACATGTTAGGTTAGGATGGGAGAGTGGTTAGGAAAGGCTAGATTAGTGGATGAAAGGCAGGATAGGAGGGAAAGGATCAGTTCACAGATATGTCTGGTGTTGATAGCACTAAAGTTGCTCCAAAACTCAGCTTTCATGTGTAAATTCAACCCAGGTTTGGGTTAACTTCCTTGCCTCCCACAACCTCCAAAGTCAATGACCTACACTATCACTTCTGAATATTTTCAGTAAGTTTATAATTGCGTTTAGGAACAAAGCATTGTATTTACACAATATGTACAGAAACAAGATAATAACAGTAAGACACTAAATACACATACTTAATGTTTCATGCCTCTACAAACTGTCCTTTGTTTTTATTACAGATACAATTAGCTGAGAGTACATTATATAACCTTAGTAAGGAAACCAAGAACTATAACCTAACTTATGACAAAAAAGACAGACCGTCTAAAGCTTTGGCCCAATCTCTACAGGTGCTTGGCTTCCAGCAAAGAAACCCTACACCCACACACTGCAAAAGGTCCACCCTTGACTGGGTAGCAGACCACAACTGTGAAGTAGATGTCAGCTCCAACACCCCATCCCCTGGTCTGACCATCACTTTATACACTTCCTCATCCCATCTTGTATCACCATTCCAAAAAATCTCAACCCAATACCACCTGGATTAGCTAGAAGTGCATAGAATCTCACTAAAGACTTACCTAGACACACCCACGCGTAATCTTCCCACTTCCTCAGATCCATCGGTACTGTAGGAAATTTACAACACTACTATGAAAACAGCTATCAACACCATTGCGCCACTACAGAACAAGAAAGCAAAAAAATAAAACACACCAACACTTGGTTCTCTACTGAACTGAAAGAACTCTGTGCTCTAAAATGTAATGCATTAAGCAAATGGGTAGGTTCCCCACATGAATCCACTCTATCTGCTTATAAAGCCATTGCCGCTTGCTAGAAGAAAGCCATAATTGTAGCCAAATCCTCCTCTTACAACAATAGAAATACTAATAGTACTTCTGAATCCAAAGAGCTCTTTGCCATTTTTAAAGAACTATCCACCCCAACCACGAAATCACAAGATATCGTCAAAGATAAAGCCTGGTGTACCAGTGTACAAACAGCCTTAATAAACAAAATTGAGCTCCTACAAAAAAAGATCCTAAAAAAAAGAACATCATAAACACCTCTCTGAACACACCAAGCCAACCTCCCTCTCTAACAACAAGATCACCACAGTCAAAATGAAGCTATTCTCCTTCAGGGAAGTTACTGAGGCGAAGTAATAGAAATAGTTACCAAAATCACACCATCTAACTGCAAAGGTGATGCCCGCCCGGCTAAACTAGTCAAAGACTGTACTGAAACTCTAGCCCCATTTCTAAAAACCTACATCAATGCCTCCTTCAACTCCAATACAGTCCCCGACAGCCTAAAAGAAACCTGGGTCCGCCCACTTCTGAAGAATCCATCCTTAGACCCAGAGATAGCTAACAACTACAGGCCCATCATTACTTTAACTTTTCTGCTCAAAATTATAGATATGGTTTCCTACACCTACATAGGGAAAAGGCAGTCTGGATTTGGCCCAGGCCATGGTACAGAATCTGCTCTACTCAAAATAAAAATACAACTGGGCGACATCATGGACAAAGACAAGCTGGCACTTCTCCTCCTGCTAGACCTGTTGGCTGCCTTTGATCTCGTCAACCATGATATTCTAGGCAAACAACTAAAAAACACTTCTCTCCACAAGCCATAGTCTGGATCGCATCCTTCCTCAGTGGAAGACTCATGAGAGTCTTCTCTGACTGCGCCTGTGCTCCGCCCATTGCCATACACTGTGGAATCCCACAAGGATCCTGTACTGCTCCCACCCTTTACAACATCTTCACCCTCCCTCTCTTCAAGGACCTTGATCGTCGTGACATAGCCTGCACAAACTATGCCGACGACACGCAAGTCTTACTCCCCCTTGCTGGCATCTACGAACAAGACTCTGCAGCTAATAAACAACATTTACACTGCTATCCAAACCTGGATGGCAGCCAATGGCCTCTGTCTCAATGGAGATAAAACAGAGATCCTTGTGGTTGGTACTAAAGAAACAATCAACAAACTGTCTCCAGAATACAGCACATTCATCATTGACAATACCACCATCACTGTCTCACCAGCAGTAAAAACACTAGGAGTGTAGCTAGACTCCTCACTATCTATGACACGCCAGGTCAATGCCAAAGCCTCTGCCGCTGCATTCACCACAAAAGTCATCAACGCGGTAAAACCATTCCTATCAACGAAAAACTGTAGCACAATTGCTAGAGCTACAGTCGGCACCAAGCTAGACTACTGTAATGCCCTTTTCTTGGGCACCTCTGCAAAAAACATTAACACGCAACAAGTAACACAAAACAATGCCCTTAGACCTGCATTGAGTATTCCCAAAAGGGAACACATTTCCCAAGCAAGGAAAGACACGCACTGGTTGCTGATCAAAGATCAAAGATCGCATTCTTTTCAAAACTCTGGCCATTACACACAAATGCCTTTCACTCAACGCACCCCCCTACCTATCTGAAAGGATCACCCCCTGATCATCATCTAGACCTATAAGATCCCATTGCACCAACCAGATTCTTGTCCCCTCCTTCAAAAGAGCCAAAGCAGGAGGCGCCAGGTTTCAACACCTAGCACCCAAGAACTGGCATGACCTCCCCACTGCACTCAGAAATGAAAAATCCTATACAGTTTTCCACAAAAATCTGAAAACCAAACTGTTCAACTAAGGGACTATGCCTCACAACATGCATCATTTCCGTATTACTGCCACCTTGTTCCACTATAACCAAGGAACATATACGACTGTCGATATTCTCTGAAATGCTGACTTATTGTTGAAAGTATTCTGCAACAGGCACCTTGATGCCTTAGGGCCGCTGTGCGCTATATAAATCCAAGTAAATAAAATTAAAAAAATAAAACTATGTCATCAGTTTTACTTAAAAAATATATTGCCATGCCAACATTGATACTATTATGTAAAATAATAGACAATGAAAAGTGACCTTTATTTCAATACATGAATATTCACTATAAGCTGCGCTATCTTAGAATTGTCATTACAATACTTCTTGTAAAATCTGTGTCGGTCGTAATTTTGGTCTGTTTCATACTGTTTACTTGTTTCATATGTAAACAGATATTTGTAACTACACTCTCTAGCACTCAAAATAATGTACATGGAACCACATACATAACCTAGTACTTATAGGGAACACTTTTACATGTTAAAATATACATCATGTTTTGCATAATAACACAGAAGTAGAAGATTGCAGAATACTCTTAAAAAATGTATCATATTTTGTCTATCTACTATACAAATTTGTTTTGCAGTGATTTTATGTAAAAAGTAAAGAATAGATATTTATTTAGCCCACAATCAAAGTTCACAACAATATTTTCAATACTTGTACTCTGAGGAAAACTATGAAATGCTGCCACTCTTCCCATTGCTCCATTCTCTAGACCCATTTCTACATTCAAGTTCTGATTTAACATAACTCATGTATTAATGTACAGTTTTAAAAATGATTCTCTACCTGTTCTTGAATAGATTTGTCTAATTGAACTAGTTGTGCTTTCACTTTTTGATCTAATTGTAGAGGTATAAATTGTCCATTTAAAACATCACATGATTGAATCTCTATAATGTCTTGCTTCTCAGACATCAGCATTCCATAGTTGAACTTGTTACACTCTGTGACAGTGAACATCAAAGCAACACAATAAAAGTTATTTTCATAAAGAATCAACCTGACATCAGATTCAGAGCATGAAATATGTTGGAAGCCATTCTACATTTTAAGACTGTTTTCATATTTTCCTCAAGGATACCTATACATATCTTTATTTAGCATTTCTTCATACTCAAAATCTGCAGATTGCCTCGTATTAATGGCAAGTTCCTTGAATTCAAAACAATTGCAACGCTTGAGATTCCCAATGCTACCTATATTTTTTTTTACCTTCTTTAGATTGCAGCATCTTGATGAATGGCTGTCCTTTCACTGGAGTTAACTGTAACAAATCTCCAAAAACAATTACATGTTTCACACCAAACAAAAGATCATAGTCAGTCCTCAAGACCTCTTGCATTTCCAAGTGAATGAAAGCTAGCATCAAGTTTGACACCATGCTCAGTTCATCTACAATCAACACATTAATTGATGCAAGTTTTCAAAATTGAAGTTTATTATCATGCTCTACTGGTAGCATAAACAATTAATGGAACATAACACCACCTATGTTAAATGCTGCTAAGCCTGTAGGAACAGTTACAATACATGACAAAGAGCAGCCAGTGACATATTGTATCATAGCTCTCAACGCATTAATTAAAAAAGGATTTCCTGTTTCAGCTTGTCCACTTACATACAGCAATAGAGGTTGACATTGGATATAAGAACATTCATGCTTCTCGTGTTTTAAACCAGTAAAAACCTATCTTTGAATTGAACATACACCTCTGCTCTTCATTTAGTGTACTTACAAATGTGTCATAACTTGTGTGTGCAACTATCGTCTATTGCATTGCACTTTCTACTTCTTCCATTGCAAGCTCAACATCAGTTTATATAATTGGCACACCAAACAAATGTTGACTTCGTTCTGCAGAACCATGACTGCCCTCACACGTCTCTTTTGCCAATTCAGCTGCCAAAAGTTCTTATTGGCAAAGTTCCTTCTCTTTTAGCTCTAAGTACTAGTCAAACTTACAATATGTTATATATTTCTTATTTTGCAAAAAATGACTGTTTACAAGTTTAACATCTTCCAAGCAAATCACTCTCTGCAAGAACAACTGCAAAAGACAAAAACAAAATAATTCCTTTTTCTCTCTCGTTTAGCAAGACAGTTTCATGTGGCTGATTAGCCTTGTATTCTCATGTCCACTAGACAACCTGTACATCCTTGTTCTTTAAATTGTCCTCTGTCACTGTTTGCTTCAATATTTCGATATGAGTAGCATTCTTCTACTTCATAGAAACAAAGATCCTCCAACTCTGCAGACCTATTTGGCTAATACATATCAATCAAGTTGGATATCTAAATCTATGTATTTCAGGTACGCTTGCAGCTAACTGTTGAATTTGACTCGGCGAATTTGAGGGCGTTAGCACCTGCTTTCTTATAGTAGCTATGCCAAGACTTAACCATGCTCCATTAATGCTCTGTCCATACAGAGGCAAAATAGCTGGCCGATCTGCAGCATTGTAGCTTTCACAATCTCTGTAGATAACATCTTCAGTCCAAAGCTTAGATGTTTTGACTAAAACTTTTGTCAGCTAAGTCTGCCCACACTTCTGCTGCATTGCCCTTTTCAGCTTTTGTCATGCATGATGTAACATAGCGAGCAACAGCTGTTGTATGATCTGCAATAGTACATCAGTATTTTCATTCCAAGCAATGACAGGATTGTAATCATTAATGAATTGGCATTCCACATCTCTTTGTAAGAAGTACGTATGCCTTGGGGAGTTTCCAGTCACATGGTGTCGAAAAAATGACATGAGACTGTTTGCTCGACCAACTGGTGTAATAGGCCTAGGAAATCCAAATCTTCACTGAGTGTAGTAATTGTCTTTACTTTTATATTTTCTCTGACAGTACTTTCCACATGAGTGCCTTTGAAACCATTCATACTTGTTCCATAGATCAACATTGACATGCTGAGCAGGGATGGAACAATTAACACATTTTTCTATAAACTCCATCACACAGCTGTCAGTTTCTTTACTATTTTTAATCCACAACAACATATGTATATGTGGATCTCCATGTGCTCGGTTCTCTTTTCTCCAAAAGAAATGTTCCACAGTACCTAATTGTCCATTTTCTTTCTTACATATAAAATGTAACATTGCTAAAAATCAGTGATAGAAGAATCGCAATCCACTTACAGGGTTGCTGGCACACAATTCTGCTGGAGTAATTTGTACTATCCTTCATTAATCCACTTTGCAAGATCATCCCAACCTTACTCAGCTCAACTTAGTCACAAAACAAGTTGGAGGGCCCAAGATTCTGATCATCCATCTAACCCTTGAATGTCTTCTATACCAATATTCCTTAGTTCCTCTCATTGTGGCAAGGATATTGGTAATTTGTCCTTCTAAAATGTCATTTGTTTCACCTGTTGTAGCACCTCACATGCAGAAACATTTTGTAATCTAGTCCCTGTCTGAAGTGTATGAGAAAAAGAATAGCATAGTGTTAACATTCACTTTCATAGATTAAGTGAAAAAATGTATTCAATATTGGTGCGGAAATCTGGAACCTTCAGAATACATTTGTGTACAATGGTATTCTGAAGAAGACATAGGAACCATCTTATCATCGAATCTGCATCTTTTTCCAGTGGGAACAGACTTGGGGAAACAAGGAGCTTCTAAGTTTTTCTTCCCAAATGCTGATTGGTGCACCTTTTGTTGGTTTCATCTGGTATAACTCTAAACTGTCACCCATTACTTCACGTGAGTGTAGAGGATCAATAGTGTAATGTTCATACAAACCTTTCCCTTAGGCAATAGATCATTGGACTGCCCTTCACTGCTCTCGCTTGTTGATTCACCATCAAGTATAGACAAGTCTAGAACAGTTAGACTGTCTTTGTACAAATCACTGTGCTTCATTAGAAACTGTAAAGCGTCTTTTACCTTTCTGACATCTATAAACTGTTACCAAATATGTTTGTCCATTGTGGAAACACCATTTACTAAAACAAACTAAGAATCATCAATCTCATGTTTCACTCCTGGAGTGTTAACATTTTCTTGTAAGTTGAGAGGCAAATAGACAACTTTGCCTCTCACACTTTGCACTAATGACTTTTTAGGCAATGTTGATATCATTGTTGGTAGTCTAACAATAACCTGGAAAGGATGAACAGTTTGCAAGGCAATCAATTAAAACATGTCAAATGTTTGAAACACAAGAGGGATATCAGACCCTACCATGTAATTCAAGAGACTTCTAGGAGGAATCCATTTTTTTTATAATAACTGCCACAGTGTCTTCAAAGGTATGGTGCCTCACTTATGTCAATTCTCTGTTCTACAAACAGATACAAACATCTTCTAGACAGTCTTTTACTTTCTTCTCAATATACACCTGTTGTGCTCGTGGTTTATATAAAGTGCATTGACAGGACACACAAACAATGTTAGGTATTTCACTTGAAAACACCTAAAAAATTGCAACACCTTTTTTGTACTGTTCAAAAATTAGGTCCTTCGAAAGCATAGGATCATCATTTCCACTTCCCACTAGTGTTTGATCTACATAAAAATAATCTTTTAAATTAGCCATTTTTACCATCTGAAGTATAGAAAGTAAACTTTCTACAGCTCCAGTAGTCAGTGTTTTATTCAACAGTGCAAGTGACATGTATGCTGTTTTGCACTGATATAGGTTAACAAGAAGATATTGCATTTTGGTATAATGTGCAGCTGACACTTACATCTGTGTTTGTCAAGACAAGCTAGAGTATGACCAAAAGTCTTATTTTTTCATGAACTTCACAGTCATCTATTCTCTCCAACATCTTGATTTGGCTCTGAACATTATTATTTTTCTGCAACATGGGCAATAACTTCTTTCGGACTTTACAAGAAAATGTGTCAATATTTCACAAATAATGACATGTCCATACGCAAGTTTGTTTTCTTTCTTTTATTGCACACTGGCCTAATGTTACTACTTTACTACTTCATTTCCAGAAATTACATTACATCCACTCTCATCATTAACAAGAGTCACATTGCTTTGTTGAATGTAGCTCTCTTCACTTAAAAATCTTTCTGTATGAGAAGTGTTTTTCCACTCTCCACTAAACACGTCAAACATGATGGCTGTGTAACTACACAAACTGTTTGTACTTGTTGGTTCAATGGCATTGTGACTTTAATTAATTAATTTAGTTTCTTCAACACTAAGATGAGCAATTCTCTTTTCAAATGGTAAGCTTTTCTCCTGATTCCTTCTATTTTTCTCTTTTGCAGAAAATGCATCACCATATTCCTGGATTCTTATTTCACATTACTTAATTTGTGAAGAATTGAGAATGAAACATTTTCTTACGAATTTTCTTATTCCTCTTTCTAACATCTAAAAGAAGTGCCCAGGTTTTTTTTTTCTTAAACAGTTGATCTTTATTAAAGTACTGATATTGATATACATTTCCTATTATCAGAGTGACTTCAAATGTGCTTGGTTCCATTACCATACACTTCATTAGTTGACATATCTCCTGTCTCAATGTGGACTTTTGTTTAATACTTGAACTGTAACAGGCAATTGTACATTGCCTTCAGAACACGTTTGTATAGAACATGAAACAACAGTACCAACATTTTCAAATGTACATGTTTTACTTCCATGCAAGTGATCCTTCCTCTTGGCACATAGCATCTGAGATTTTGAAGGCCTACTTCACCAATGCTGTATAGAAAGAAACAAAATGAGGACAGACATTTCACCACTAAAACCCAAAAAATTTAAAAAGCAGCTTCTTGTTATGAGGGTAACTTATTAGGTAGGACTTAGGTTTCAAAAGCAGGGCCTACATTGTGATATACGCCACAGAAAGCCTGATTGCCGTAGAGCCACTCAAAATCTGTAAATACCCACACAGCAGTACTGTGAACATATTTCCAGGTGTTCATTTCATTGGGAAGAGAAAAGTACTTTTGCTAGAAACCAAAGTGTTCAGAGATTTCAAGTTGCAGTTCAGCCCAGTTTATAGTGTGAAAAGAAGATACTGCTTTACTAGACAGCACTCACTAATGTTCAGCGTTTTGGCACCTCTGCCAAAGTGGACCCATGAAAACTTTAGATATTCTCCAAATCTAAACTGTTTTGCATAATCAAATTGTCTTTCCTTCTAACACAAACCCCTCTATAACTGTACCAGTCACAGAATGTGATTCACATGTACTAATAGCTATGTTGTGATTCCAGAACCTGATCAGCAATTCCCATACATGATTTTTATGATTTGAGTTGTTACTCCAGCAATCTGCCTTTGGCATAAAGCACTTTGAGTGGGAAGGGAAAACAGCTCCAACAAAAAGGTTGAATTTGCATGAGTGCAAAGTTACATTCCCTAAATTCATTTCTACTGCTCTGTGAGGCTGTACTGATTTTAAATGGACCTAGCACCCTCAGTCTTTTTTGCAGTTAAACTCTCAATATACATACTACCTGTGCAAATCAAAGACCGCCACCACCTATTTTGAACTGAAGTAAAAAAAATCCCTTCAAAAAATGGTCATATAGCACAGCATGCAATCTTCATTAAAAATCACATTTGTAATCTTCAGCAACAACAACAAAAAATACTTAATATAATGTACACACGCCACACTGCAAATAAACCTTCAAATATGTAAATATTTACTCACACATACTTTTAACTTATCCAAACGATCCAAAGATTTTCACATCAGCCACAGAGTCAGCATGTGCACAGTGAGTTCTGCAATCAGAATGGCAAAGTCTACAAAATGTTGTCTATGATACTTTTCAAAAATCAATGTCACAGTCTGCAACCGCTGGGGACTTCCTGGCGACCCGAATGATTTTAAAGAAGAACACATTTTTTTAAAGAAAAAGAAAAATGGAAGCCCCTGGTGAAGCGGGGGCCTCTTCAGTGCCTGCGGTGCAAAGGCCCCTGCCACAACAGGTCTGGGGGGTCCCCGGCCCAGTCCTCACGCATCACGCTCAGTAGGGGTTGGTGTTGGGCCTGACCGTGACATGTGGCACATGTAACATGCCACATTCAGCTCCAACCCCTTCACCCTCTGCTTCCTCGCAGCTCACATACAGGAACCCGGAAGCTTTGCCAGCTTCCTGGTTCCTGTTTATGAGCAGCAAAGAGGGTGGCCTGGAAGGCTGACCGAAGCTGCAAGAATAAGCTAAGAACGCTTTTTAAAAAATATGTATATTTTGCTAATGTGTGAAGTGCATGTCAGATGTATGCATGTGAATGATGGGTGATTGATAATTGATGTGATTTGTGTTTTTGAATGTTCTGTGTGGGGGTGTGTGCCTGTGTAGAGTATGCAATGAGTGGAAGTAAGAGGTGTGAGTTAGTGACTGGTGGGCGAATGAGTATGAAGGTGATGGTGTGTTGTTGAATGTTCTCAGTGGATGAGTGTGTGCCTGTGGTAGAGAATGCAATGAGTGGATGTAAGAGAAGGTGCAAGAGAATGGTGAGTGAATGAGTACGAAGGTGATGGTATGTTTTTGTATATTGTGGGTGGCTGTGTGTCTATGTAGAGAATACAATGGTTGGATGTAAGAGAAGGTGCCAGTGTCTGGTGGGTGAATGAGTATGAATGTGATGGTAGGTTGTTGAATGTTGTAGTTGGGTGTGTGCCTGTGTAGAGAAAGCAATAGTGGATGTTAGAGAAGGGGTGAGTTACTGTTGGGTGAAGGATTATGAAGGTGATGGTGTGTTTTTGAATGTTGTGCGTGGCTGCGTGCCTCTGTAGAGAATGCCATGAGTGGATGTAAGAGAAGATGTGAGTGACTGGTGGGTGAAGGAATATGAAGGTGATGGTGTGTTGTTGAATGTTGTGGGTGGCTGTGAGCCTTTGTAGAGAATGCAATGAGTGCATGTAATAGAAGGGGCACGTGACTCGTGGGTGAATGTGTATGAATGTGATGGTGTGTTTTTGAATGTTCTGAGTGGGTGGGTGTATGCCTGTGTAGAGAATGCAATGAGTGGATGTAAAAGAAGGTGTGAGTGAGTGACTGGTGGCTGAATGAGTATGAATGTGATGGCATATTTGTGAATGTGCTGGGTGGGTGATTGTGTGCCTGTGTAGAGAATGCAATGGGTGGAGTCAGGAAAAGGTGTATGAGTGAGTGACTGGTGGGTGAATGATTATGAATGTGGTAGAGTGTGTTTGAATGTTGTCGGTGGGTGTGTGCCTGAGTGGTAAGTACAGTGTAAATGAATGTGAGAATGGATGTATAGGTGAGAGACCAGTGGGTGAAAGGGGATGCATATGTGCATGTGTGAGTAAGGCCCTGGGAGACTAGGGATCACTTGAGCATTTCTGCCACATGATGTATCGACTTTGCATGTTTTTATGGTATTTGTGGACAAAGCCAAGTTCACGAGTGTCATTACCTGGGGTGACTGGCATTTGGTGCAGTCAGTCTAGCCATTGCTTATTGTGACATGAAATTTATTACTCAGTATCTTTCAAACCCCAAGCATGATAAATCGTGTTACCTCGCTAGACTTATGTTTTGGTGTAGCGGCCTATATATTTTTTACTATAGCATGACTTCATATTAACTGAGCATCTTTGATGAATCAAGCATGATAAGTGTTCTTATGGGTCTAGAGTGTCTTACATCAGAACCAGTTTGGACAGGTTTTCATATTGTGACATGCCACTTTTAATCGCCAAACCAACTGGAGTATGTACTTACATACGAGTACTGGCATGTATTGGCAGAGCCAGCTTTGTGTCTAGTGCCAGTAACGATACTATAAAAAAAAATCTTAAACCATACATCAGTATGGTTTTATATAGGAATACTAGCATATGCTGGTGAACCTACCATGGACATGTATGGGCACAGCCAGCAGGAAAATGGTTTTATACTGGCATATATTGCAGGGACCAGCATGATAATGCACTGGGAAATGCCCTATGCACTTTTGGTGACTGGCATCTATTGTACATTTTTTAATGATTTACCCTACACTCTACAAAACTGATTGTTGCCTTTTTTTCCCTAATTGTTGGCCTTTTACCCACATTTTCACAGAAAGTGTGCTTTGTAATGTGCATTTTAACCCATTATTCAAAACATTTTCTCAGGGGACAGGAAGAATCCTCCCAACCTGTAAACCCATTTTCGTTAGTTCGGGCTCCCTTGCTTCACTCAGTCTCTATCGCATTCTTGTGGCAAATATGTGCATGCTCCTGCAGAGGCATAATCATCATGGAAATTGCACACACTTAGTGGTCTGGGCCAGCCAGGGGTGTGGCGTGCCCTATGCTTTGTTAAGGAGCTTGGGGCGGGCCCTCATCATGGCCCACAGGGGGCCCCCACATTTTGTGCCCCACCATTGACGGACAAAGGGGTAGTGTGCAGTGCAATCCTTGAAGTCTGCCAGTGAGTCCCCAGATGAGAAGCTACTTCTGGGTGTTTTCAATTTGAAACAACTGTGTGGTGCCACAGATTTATGTGTGGATCAATGATAATACTTTAAATGGTGGTTTTTTGTTAAGTCCTCTGGCACCCAGTATTACGCTTAGATGATAAAAACGATGGGGGTTCTTGGGTATATTGAATAAACCTTTCTCAGGAATTATAATCCAGCAAAGATAACATTGTCAGGGGCACTCCCACGTGTGCACACATGCTAGTTTAGTAGGTTTCTTCTATCGTAGTGATAGCTGACTCATAGAAACATTTATAACCAGAGCATTTTGTTGATATTAGATCCTGGTCAATGATTTAATTTTCAGGCATTGCTCATGCAGCATTTTACTCCCGAGTACAAAGCAGCACACGCCTCCCCAAGTCAATGCTTTTTTGGCTTGTTTAACACAGCAATGCCACAGATAACGAGTATGTCTGTGTCCATTGATCTATAGATGTTTCATACACGAGCTGTAGCCTGCGTTAGAAATGTTGGTTACCCTGTTACAAGTACTGCATTATGTATGTTTCACATATACATCCCACATCGAATATGGAAAATGACATTCCCCAAATGTGTGCTCGTGGACAAATCACGTCTCCCCCTGTTCCTCGGTTCTTATATCTGGCTGAAATGAGAACTCCTGGAAACATAGGTGATAGATGCATCTGAACAATCTGAAGGTCGTTTGCCATCACACCACGTGATGTCACTTTGGAGGCGGGTCAAATGACATCACATCCTGTGATGTCATTGGCAGGGGGAGTCATGGGTCATGTGATGTTAATTCTACTGCCCCTGGCATTTTGGTGAAATGACTTCCCTGTGCCCCACTCCCACTATTAGTAAAAATTCAAGCTAAGAATAATCTTCCAAAAAAGAGAGAATGAGAGAAGATATCATGGTTGGTTGTAAAACTGTGTAACCTACTGGAAACAGTTGGCTTAATTGCTTACTGACTTATTGTAAGAATCTAAATATTAACATGGACTTCAATTTGGCTAATTTCAGAATGAAATGGTTTGGATTGCGGGGAATGCAATGGTATCATGTTTTTCCTAAGTAGTTCAGTCTGAGAAGCACAGGGCAGCCAGACATCATACTGATTCATTGTGGAGGCAATGATTTGGGTAATGAATGAGGTAGGTCTCTTGTTTAATGATGAAACAGGACTTGAAAAAATGAATGGAAGGTTTTCCTCAAACCACCTTCATCGTGTCTAACCTGACTGAGAGCGAACAAAGGAAGTGGACCACCAGATTTAGTTCTAAAATTGAAAATTCACTAAGAAATGCTAATAAGGTATTTTCAGCTTTCATCAGAGAGCAAAAACAATTATGGCTATCAAACAACATTCAGTTCTACATGTTTATCCTGTATAGACATGATGAGTACACCTAACCGATGAAGGAAATGCTGTGTTCCATTAAAGCAGTACTACAAATGTGCTGAAATGTGCTCACAGTACCCAAAGAGAGTCCTTTTAAGGACTGCCTGTTACATGCATATGCAGACATATAATAACATACAAAACTCTTTTTTTGTAACCATTATTTCATAACCGCGGTTAAGAGATGCTTAAGAGTAGGTTCACAGGTCCATGGAAATAGGTCAGATGTCATTAAACACGCTGCTATGAACACCTCATTTTAACCTCGGGTACACATACATTTTTTTCATACTCAAAAACACATATTTCCAAGGTTTCAAAGTTCAAATAACACAAGGGTAGTGGTGAGGGCATGGAATCAGAAAGGCACGTAAAATTGTGTGGACTAACATTCACAAAATAATATGATCATTACACAGAAATGTGTGGCTTAAAACATGCAGCTACCTCAGAAGTTATAACTGTGGCTATCGTCGCCTGTGAGAGAGCACAACATTTCATTGTGTGGATTGTAGCCATGAGCAACCACCCCTTTGTAAGCGCAGCTATACACACAATTCTAGAAAGGAAACATTAAATGAGTGTGTGAACATACATAAATAGTGAAGGGGCACAGCCTTTAAAAAATATGTCTTACAATTACCTCCCACATTGTTTAATACTAATATGTTTTAGTGTTTGGTGCAAAAAAACTCTTAAGAGTATGAGCCAATAGAACCTCCACTGTAATAGGTACATAGAAACATCACTCAAAAAATGACACTGTTTTATAGTTTAAATAGCCGAAGAACAGCTGAGTTACTTGGCCTCCTATTGACAGCTGCCCACTATAGAAACAATAAGGTCCCAATTGAAAAGTAAATGCAGAGAATACCACCTTCTTTGATAAGGTAACGTATTTCCATTGTTTATTTTAAGAAGTGAGGGGAAAAAGACTATGTTTTACTGTTAGTCCAGAATCGAGAAGTACTAGGATTGGCTTGAAGACAATTATCTACCAGAGGAGGAACTACTTAAGAGAATGCTGAAAAGCAGCAGCCTGAAGAAACTGCAGGTTATTCTGGAAGGTTAGTGATACAAAAGATTGTGATTTTAGGTATGCCTAACAGGCCGATTCATGGAAATAATGTGCACGGAAAAACCGGCGCACGCATGCAAAAACGTGCGATTCGCAGTGGCACAGAAAAAATCGCAGAAAATCGCACAGAAAACAGCGCACATCCATTCATGGAAGCACGGGCACGCGCGAAATGTGGGATGTGCGCTGAGAAAGTGCGCGGCGCACGCTGGCGCACGCTGGCGCACGCTGGCGCACAGGTCATCGAACGCCGTGCGATAAGGCCACAGCGAATTCGCACATAGCGCGGCGCACCGAACAAAAGTAGGCGTAACACGGGGCGTCACACGCAGAATGGGGAACAACTCGTGAAAATGTGGGCGTCACGGGGGAAGTACAGGAGGCAAGTGCGCAGAACGCCCACACGCTCGCCTACAACACGTATTCATGGAATCGAATAGGGAAAAACAGCGCACGGCCAAAGACGCGCAAAGGCCCATACATGTCCGCCACACGAAAGCAGGCGGTAGTGTCCCTGCGCAGGAAAAAAATGTGCGCCAAAGTCCTACACGCGCGAGAAGGCCCACACGCGATCGGGCCTGGGGGAGCGTGTGCGTGTATTTCAGGGGTGCACGTGAAGTTCCACACGCGATTGGCCTGGGCGCGTGTATTTCAGGGGTGCGCGAGAAGTATCTCACACGCGATTGGCCTGGGCGCGTGCATTCCATGGGCTCGCGGGTGGTTTCACACGCGATCGGGCCTGGGGGAGCGTGTGCGTGTAATTCAGGGGTGCGCGAGAATTTTCACACGCGATCGGGCCTGGGGGAGCATGTGCGTGTATTTCAGGGGCTCGCGTGTGTTTTCACACGCGATTGTCCTGGGCGCGTGTATTTCAGGGGTGCGCGAGAACATTCACACGCGATTGGGCCTGGGGGAGCGTGTGCGTGTATTTCAGGGGCTCGCGTGTGTTTTCACATTTCAGGGGTGTGCGAGAAGATTCACACGCGATTGGGCCTGGGGGAGCGTGTGCGTGTATTTCAGGGGTGCGCGTGAAGTTCCACACGCGATTGGCGTGGGCGCGTGTATTTCAGGGTCTCGCGGGTGTTTTCACACGCGATTGTCCTGGGCGCGTGTATTTCAGGGGTGCGCGAGAAGATTCACACGCGATTGGGCCGGGGGGAGCGTGTGCGTGTATTTCAGGGGTGCGCGTGAAGTTCCACAAGCGATTGGCGTGGGCGCGTGTATTTCAGGGGCTCGCGGGTGTTTTCACACCTGATTGTCCTGGGCGCGTGTATTTCAGGGGTGCGCGAGAAGATTCACACGCGATTGGGCCTGGGGGAGCGTGTGCGTGTATTTCAGGGGTGCGCGTGAAGTTCCACACGCGATTGGCCTGGGCGCGTGTATTTCAGGGGCTCGTGGGTGTTTTCACACGCGATTGTCCTGGGCACGTGTATTTCAGGGGTGCGCGAGAAGATTCACACGCGATTGGGCCTGGAGGAGCGTGTGCGTGTATTTCAGGGGTGCGCGTGAAGTTCCACACGCGATTGGCCTGGGCGCGTGTATTTCAGGGGCTCGCGGGTGTTTTCACACGTGATTGTCCTGGGCGCGTGTATTTCAGGGGTGCGCAAGAAGTTTCACACGCGATTGGGCCTGGGGTAGCGTGTGCGTGTATTTCAGGGGTGGCCGTGAAGTTCCACACGCGATCGGGCCTGGGGGAGCGTGTGCGTGTATTTCAGGGGTGC
The DNA here is from genome assembly GCF_040938575.1 of Ambystoma mexicanum. Lineage (NCBI taxonomy): Eukaryota > Metazoa > Chordata > Amphibia > Caudata > Ambystomatidae > Ambystoma > Ambystoma mexicanum. Next base: position 1,075,160,639 of record NC_090935.1, on the reverse strand, counting down.
GCGAGAAGTTTTACACGCGTTTTGGCTGGGTGCGTGTATTCCAGGGGTGCGCGAGAAGTTTCACACGCGTATTGGCTGGGTACGCGAATCCATTGGACCAAAGGCCGGACCAAAGGCCCTTACAGCGCAGGCGCGTCGGTGACGTGAACTGCACGTCCTAGTATCAGCAGTTGTAATAGGTCCTTAGCACGTATACGCGGAAGTGACGTTGGACGTGTGGTCCGGTTTAAAAGGTACGTGTAGGACGTCATTTCCTTGTACGTGCATTTCGTGGAGAGCGAGTGGGTGAAATCTGTACTTCTTGTCGGTTCACACGCTAATTACTTCACAGCGTTTCGAGTTCGTACTCCCTGTTACCTCTGTCAGTTTTTATTTTTTCTCTTTTTCTCTGGACCTGTTCCCTCAGACAGTGTTCACTTCTCCTGTAGTCCTGTCACCTCAGACAGCGTACAATCCTTCTTTTGGCGGGGGTGTTGCCAACGCGTGCACGCGCACGCGCGTGTGCTTCACGTACTTTTTCCAGGCAGACGGTGAGTTGCGCACCTATTTCCCAACAGTGCTTGCCCCGTGTGTCGCGTACCCCTTCAGAGGTCATTGTAGGCTGCGTGTGACACGCATACGTTCATTATTGTGTTTCTGGGTGCCACAGCGTAGTGCGTGTTTTTGTTTCCACGCACGTGGTCTACGAGGGGTCGCTTGCACGTCATTTTCTGTTATTGGGGTGCCTGTGCTTTGCGTGACCCGTCATCTTTCCCCAGGGGTTCCATTCAGCCTTGCAAGTGCACTAGGGTACGAATACCATCTAGTACCCTACCCCTTTGACCCCCAATTGCCCAGGACAATACTTCCCTGCTACTCCCATACGCACAGCTACATCAGTGCCATGTCTGGGAGGCGAGCAAGAGGTAAGGGTGGCAAAGGTGGCCGACCCTGAAGAGGTGGGCGTGGTGGGCGCGGTAGGGGACGTGGCCGGGATTTGCAGGCTACCCCTAGCACCCCACGTGTGGAGGACCAGTCAGGGAGACCCATGCCCCCCCCCATGGTTGAGGAAAACGTGGCTGACACCATCGATGCTCAGCCCTTGTTGGACCCGTCCATTGTGGCACCTGACATGGCACATGCTGACTCTGAGACTGATTTCCAGGTCCACAAGTCTAGGCCACGGGTGGCCGTGCCAGTCAGTGTCACCAGGCCACGTGTATCAGGGGCAGCCATGTCATCTGCTGCCCCAAGTAGGCGGGGTGGGAAGGCTGCAGGGGCAGCTGCAGCTCCGTCCACCCCAGCTCTGACTCTCCCAGCCAGGACAGTGTTGGTCCCAGTCCGTCAGTCTGAGGTTCCCCCTGCCACTATCACACTCGAGCTAATGCCTGCAGGAAGTCAGATGGTCAGTGTGCCATTGCACACTACGACACAGTCCACCGGTGCTCCTGCCCCGAGTGGCCAGAGCGGCATATGCCACTCACAGTCCCAACCACCTCACAAGAGGAAGAGGAAGAGGAAGAGAGCACGTGCACTACAGGCTGATGCCCCAGACACGGCTACACAGTCCGGCACGCCGAGGAAGCCTAGCTTCAATGATGCCGAACTGAATCAACTTGTGCAGTACTTGTCCGATCATGACGCAGAAATGTTGAGCACTCCAGGGTCTAGGATCACACCTGCTCACCGTCAGGCACACTGGCAGGCCGTCGCGGACAGCATAAGTTCCCTTGGGTTTATGAGGCGCACAGCTACTGAGTGCTGCAAGCGATGGAATGACCTGAAGCGCAGGGCAAAGAGTAAGCTGGCCTCAAGTCATGCCGCAACTCTGGTGACTGGAGGTGGGTCTCCAGTAGAGGACATTGAGCTCACTCCACATGAGAATGTCGCTGGGACCTACGTCACAGAGGAGCAGATCCAAGGTGTGGGAGAACTTCCAGATTACGAGGCATTGTCCGGTGAGTGCACATGCATGTGTGTGTGATCCATGTGTACGTTGCATGTGGGAGGGGTCCAGCGTGGGTGCCAGGTCAGGGTGTGTGTGCCTGAGTGGTTTGGGTCACCCATGTGCTTCATCCAATGCATTTTGCCCCCCGGGATTTGGGTATTGCAGTGTCCCTTCTGGCCACAGCAGGCATTAGCCACTATATTGCGCCAGTTGACCTTGAAGTGGCAACATGCAACAACATAGTTCCGTATTTCGCTGTGCACGTTCTGGCTGATTGTAGGAATACCCCCAGTTCTATTGCACATCACTCTGCCCTATTCTCACAAAAATGACATGCCTATGGTACATGCCAACTGTGGGATGGCACTGCTAGCCAGCATGCATCTGATGTGTTGCTCTTCCATCTTGGTGTCATCATTGTCTCACATTTACCTCCCCTTCCAACTCAGTGACAGTGCATGCATGGGAGGGACATAGTCATGTGGGACATGTGTCTATCAAGTACATTTCCTGTAGCTTGTCTGGCCTATTTGTGTGCCATGGTGCTAATGCCTGTTTCCATTTTCTGTCTTTCATGTTTTTTCAGAGGATGACGCACTTGATGCTGTTGAGGGTGAGGAGATGGTGCTCACCCAGGAGGGATCTCTGACACGTCTGAGCACGAGTGGGGGACGTGGTGTGTTGGTGGGTGAGAACCCACTCTTGCTGCAGGGCATTCTCTCCAGGGCTGTATATGGGTGCACCTCCCCAGAACTCTTTTCAAGTGTTGATTCGGATGAGACCCATGTGGATTCGCAGGTATGTGTTCATGGAAGGGATACTGTTCTGTCTGACCCACCTGCACCAGGGGTAGAGCCCACAATGGGGATGTCAGTGTTGGTAGGTGCGCCTGTGGTGGTTACGGATGCAGGGCCACACTCCGCAACATCTGATCCTGTTCCTGGGCCAGCAGATCAGAGGGGAAATGCAGTCCTGCAGCCTCAGGCAGTGCCGACACAGCGAGGCGCAGTTCGCCTTGCCCCAGACAGGTGTGGTGCCCGCCAACGCAGTGGCAGTCCGCCACCTGGCAATACCGTATGGGAGCAATCCATATATGGTATGGCCAACCAACAGGCAGCATCATCAGAAATGATTGCTCAAGCCATGGACAGGGTGGCCACTTCCATTGTCCCCCCAGAAAGGCAGAGGGAGCTACTAGAGCAGGCAACAGCCTCCATTTGCCAATCAATAAGGGAGGACATGTTGGCATCCAACAGGGACAGACAGGCGGCCCTGGACAATCTGAGGGAATCAATTTCTCTAGATGCCCAGGGACAGAGGGAAGCCCTGAGGGGGGAGGTCCAGCACCTCAGGCAGACTCTACTGGACCTTGAGGCTTCCACTGTCACCAGGACAGAACAGCTGCTGGAGCGCGTCACCCGTACGCTCTCGGCAGAGATGCAGGCAACTCGTGCGGAGGTCCGGGCAACACGTCGGGTGTTGCATGGGGATCTCCGCACCATATCCCTCCAGAACGAGGCCTTCAACACCCGCATGCTTGCTGCAATGGAGGACCACACCAGGGCTTTGTGTGGGCTGTCTCCCATAGCACCACCACCTCCTGTGGCAGCAGCAGAGGTCGAGGAGAGCGAATCCAGCAGTGATTCTCCCACAAATTAGTAGCCGTGCAGGCCATGAGCCCATGGAGGTGTTTTATTTTCGCAACATTCACCCAGGTGGCTGTTGGTGAGCATCCTGTCCTCGGACCTCCTGGGTGGCCTCCCCCACCCCCTCTGGCCCCCACATGGCCATTTTTGATTTTTGCTTTTTGATTTTTGAGGTGCAGTGTGTTGCCTTGTGTGGCTCCCGTGAGCTTCCACTGTGTTCCGTTGGGCACATGCAGGCTTGTCCTGAGTTTGGGTTAGATGCTTGGGTTTGTGAGACACACACCCCTCCTGCTTCCCATTTCCATGGACTTGCAAAGGGTGTGCCCAAGTGACAGTGAATTACACAGTGACGTTGGACTCCCATGAGCTATGTGGCCAGTCTGTAGTCAATACTGTGTATACATTCCTAGTGCATATTGTAGTAGTATTGTACACTGCATGGTGTATTGATGTGTGCTTGTGCTTCCATGTCTCCCTCCTAATTTGCAGGGTCAGTCCTCATGTCTTCACAAGCCCGTCTACTTTGGAGATGGAGTTCATGTTGTTAGCAGTGCACTCGCAGATGTGGCTGGCACCAACACTGTACAGTAAGAGGTGGTCGATGTGCTGGCATCATCAGGTTGTAGGTCAACGTATCCTTTAGTATTTGGTCATGTTTGTTGTTATTTATACATGTATGTGGGCATACTGTGTGTGGGCAGTTTCCATTTGGGACACTGTACTCTGTGGCACTTGTGTAATGTTTGGGGTATGAATTTGTTTGCTCTCACATTGCATGACATGCCATGGTGGAGATGAGTGTGGGCCTGTTGGCAGGTGCCCCTCACTGCTGGGGGGTGGGGGTGCAGGGGGACATGGATGGGGGCATGGGGGGGAGGTGTTGGGTGACATGGCACTGTTGTCATGTACTATCTTTGATGGTGGTAGTGATATTGGCATCATTGAAGTGTGTCTTTTGATGACACAGCATTGGTGGTGTTTGTGTAGGTAGGGTGGCACACAATGGTACACTTCCAGTTGTACAGTCTCAGGCTGGTATGGTTGTGACAGGTGACTCTCCATTGAGGCATCATCTTTGTCAGAATGAGTCATCATTGATTGTCAGCTGGTATGTGCCAGGGCTGTGCCCACTCCACAGGGGTGTGATTTTATGTGAAGTAATCAGCCACCAGCTGTGTGCGGGCTGCCTCCCCCCGTGCCCTTTCCCCTCCCATGCGCAGCGGGCGTGCATGTGGTTGGGGATGTGGGGGCACCACCATGTCCACGGCCAGGCCCCGGCGTGTTGCAACGTTGTGCAGGACACATGCTGCCACTATGATCCTGCACACTACTGGGGGAGCGTATAATAGCTGCCCGCCAGAACGGTCAAGGGAGCGAAAGCGTGACTTGAGCACTCCAAATGTGCGCTCCACTATGCCCCGGTTTGCAATGTGGGCTGTGTTGTATCTTACCTGGGGTGGCGTGGTGGGGTTCCGAATTGGCGTCATCATGTGGGTGCTGAAAGGGTAGGCACTGTCCCCTGGGGAGGTGGTGATGGGTATCATTAGTGGGGTTGTGACATTACTGAGTATCTGACATGCATGCACGCGCAGTGGCATTTATACTCACCGAGCAGCCATGTATCGCCATGCCGCCCAGCCTCTATGTCCCGATTTAGGGTAGACATTCTGTAGATGAAGCTGTCGTGGGTTGAGCCTGGATAGTTTGCATATACTGAGGTGATGATTCCCTTGGCATCACATACTACCTGGACGTTGATGGAATGCCAGTGCTTGCGGTTTCTATAGATGTGCTCAGTTGCCCTGGGGGGACGTAGAGCCACATGGGTGCAGTCAATGGCGCCTAGCACTTTGGGGAATTGTGCCACCCTGTAGTATTCCTGTGCGACAGCCTGCCTTTCTGCAGGTGTTCTGGGCAGGTATATGTGCCTGCGGACTGATGGGCGTGCAGTGATGATGGCCAAGACCTGGTGTAGGCAGCGTGACTGGGTGGCCTGTGACACCCCCCCCACTATGGCACTTGTCCGCTGAAATGATCCAGTGGCCAAGAAGTGCAGTACATTGAGGACCTTCTCCAGGGGGCTGAGGGCTTGGGAGCAAAGGGTGGGTGATGTGAGGTCATCCTCCCACTCACTCACCAGGTCGAGTATAATGTGAGGTGGAAAGCTGTACCTCCCATACACCTGGTCATCAGGCATCCCGAAAAGGCTGGTTCTGGGTGTGAAAATTCTGGCCCGGACTATCCTCCTCCTCCTGCGATATCCCACGGCCACTGCTGCTAGGAACGGTATATTCATCCTGGCGTCTGAGCTTGTTTGTTGTTTGCGCGCACTTTTATGCTGTGCGGGTCAACGTACGCCTGCTTCCTGCTGGCGTACGTGCTTCCGGATTGGCCACATTCGATTCCATGAATACGTGTTGTAGGCGAGCGTGTAGGACTTCCCGCGCACCCCTGAAATACACGCGCCCAGGCCAATCGTGTGTGAAACTTCTCGCGCACCCCTGAATTACACGCACACGCTCCCCCCAGGCCCGATCGCGTGTGGAAGCACCCTCGAGCCCCTGGAATACACGCGCCCAGGCCAATCGCGTGTGTAACTTCTCGCGCACCCCTGGTTTACACGCACACGCTCCCCCCAGGCCCGATCGCGTGTGGTAGCACCCGCGAGCCCCTGAAATACACGCACACAGCCCAATCGCGTGTGTAACTTCTCGCGCACCCCTGGTTTACACGCACACGCACCCCCCAGGCCCGATCGCGTGTGGTAGCACCCGCGAGCCCCTGAAATACACGCACGCAGCCCAATCGCTTGTGGATCTTCCCGCGCACCCCTGAAATACACGCGCCCAGGCCAATCGCATGTGGTAGCACCCGCGAGCCCCTGAAATACACGCGCCCAGGCCAATCGTGTGTGGAACTTCTCGCGCACCCCTGAATTACACGCACACGCTCCCCCCAGGCCCGATCGCGTGTGGAAGCACCCGCGAGCCCCTGGAATACACGCGCCCAGGCCAATCGCGTGTGTAACTTCTCGTGCACCCCTGGTTTACACGCACACGCTCCCCCCAGGCCCGATCACGTGTGGTAGCACCCGCGAGCCCCTGAAATACACGCACGCAGCCCAATCCCATGTGGATCTTCCCGCACACCCCTGAAATACACACGCCCAGGCCAATCGCATGTGGTAGCACCCGCGAGCCCCTGAAATACACGGCCCAGGCCAATCGCGTGTGGAACTTCTCGCGCACCCCTGAATTACACGTACACGCTCCCCCCAGGCCTGATCGCGTGTGGAAGCACCCGCGTACCCCTGGAATACACGCGCCCAGGCCAATCGCGTGTGTAACTTCTCGCGCACCCCTGGTTTACACGCACACGCTCCCCCCAGGCCCGATCGCGTGTGGTAGCACCCGCGAGCCCCTGAAATACACGCACGCAGCCCAATCGCGTGTGTAACTTCTCGCGCACCCCTGGTTTACACGCACACGCTCCCCCCAGGCCCGATCGTGTGTGGTAGCACCCGCGAGCCCCTGAAATACACGCACGCAGCCCAATCACGTGTGGATCTTCCCGCGCACCCCTGAAATACACGTGCCCAGGCCAATCGCATGTGGTAGCACCCGCGAGCCCCTGGAATACACGCGCCCAGGCCTAATGCGTGTGATAGTTCTCGCGCACCCCTGTAATACACGCGCCCAGGCCTAACGCTCGCGCACCCCTGTAAAACACGCGCCCAGGCCATTCGCATGTGGAACTTCTCGCGCACCCCTGAATTACACGCACACGCTCCCCCCAGGCCCGATCGCGTGTGGAAGCACCCGCGAGCCCCTGAAATGCACGCGCCAAGGCCTAACGCGTGTGAAAGTTCTCGCGCACCCCTGAAATACACACGCCCAGGCCAATCGCGTGTGGAACTTCTCGCGCAGCCCTGAATTACACGCACACGCTCCCCCCAGGCCCGATCGCGTGTGGAAGCACCCGCGAGCCCATGAAATGCACGCGCCCAGGCCTAACGCGTGTGTAACTTCTTGCGCACCCCTGGTTTACACGCACACGCTCCCCCCAGGCCCGATCGCGTGTGGTAGCACCCGCGAGCCCCTGAAATACACGCACGCAGCCCAATCGCGTGTGGATCTTCCCGCGCACCCCTGAAATACACGCGCCCAGGACAATCGCGTGTGGTAGCACCCGCGAGCCCCTGGAATACACGCGCCCAGGCCAATCGCGTGTGAAACCACCCACGAGCCCCTGGAATACACGCGCCCAGGCCTAACGCGTGTGAAAGTTCTCGCACACCCCTGAAATACACGCACACGCTCCCCCAGGTCGCGTGTCTTACTTCTCGCACTGGTACAGGGAAGGCGCAGCCCGTTGCGATGGTTTTGCGATCTTGATGGCTTTTCCTTGCGCGAGGGCGTTCTTGGGGGCGTAACTGGCGCTGCTGCAGGGTCGCTGCGATACTCTGCGCCACGGCTTGTTTTGGAGGATTAATCCATGAATACGATGTGCGCTGAAATGGATTTTATCGCACGCGGCTGGCGCAGACATTCGCACGGGAACACTCTGCGCCAGCCGCGTGCGATACTTTTGACTGTATTTCCATGAATCGGCCTGTTTGTGTGATAAAGAAGGCATTATTTAAAGTGAAATATGTTAGAAAGGTATTTACACATATCTATTCGAAAATTGGGTGCTAATGGCAAAAGTATTTTGAAGTCAATTATGTCTTTACTTGTTTGACAATTTTTTCTAAATAGTTATTAACAGATGAGGACGTGATTCAAAAGAGAAGAAGGATTCAGCAGCAGCCACCTAGAGATGTCCCTAAAAATGCAATCATGGGATACATTAAAATAACTTTTGATTAATCTTCAAAGGGATATGACACAGTTGAAAAAAGACATACAAGACCTAAAAAGACAAATAGATCGTACTAATGCAGACAACTTACCCAATGAAGAAAACACATCGGGCCTCATTACGACCCTGGCGGAAATCGAAAAACGATGGCGGAAATGCAATACCGCCATCGAATAGCGCTCGGTGCGACTATGACCCGTCACCGCAAAGTACGAAGCCATTAGCGACACCGTAGTGAACGCCAACGCTAACTGCACCAAGTACGCGCGCGCGCGCCATGCCAAACCGTAATTAGCACCATGGCGCAAGGGTACGCGAATTCCGACCCTAGCGGACATGTACCTAACGCCATCAAGCATGGCGGAAAGTACCATTCCGCCATGGTGAGAAGTACGGCATCGCGAATCAACCGTAAATGGCCCCACTGAGTGCCTGTACCCCGCTCCCTGCCCACAAAGTACAACTCCCCGTAGGTGCAATAAAGTCACAATGCAACCAGTGAAATGTACAAGTCACCCATGCATGCCAACGAACAAAAGAATCACAAGAGGGGCCAATGGGAGCTGCAGGGCACAGATGGCACGAATACAGAAGCCATTCCAATGGACATGACCACAGTCCCCCCCCCAGAAACGCACGCAAACACAGGCACCTGTGACCAGCAATATTCCGAAAATCACATCATTCCACCAGTCCACCTGGCTGACCGGCATCTGTTACACAAAACCCAATCCCCCGCCCCTGAGCATGACAACATTCAAACAGTCATATTGGCAGCCCCCATCCCTGACCTCACTGGGCTTCGTAGGCAAACGCGCCCAGCACAGTACCACGCAACTAAACTCCGAAGCTGGAACCCAATGCAGATCTCCTCACAATACATCGCTCCCCAAATAGGAATATGCCACATCACTCGCAAAGAAGAACGCTACACGGCCCATATCAGAATAGAAATTTAATGCACAACAAAATCACCAAGCCCATACAGCCATTAGGCCATGAACTCCAAAACACATTTCACCATTGTGGGCTGCATCCGCAAGAAATGACCAGCTACTACTTGTGTGACGCCCTGTTCCATCATGGTACACAGAGCCACATTCACGTACGAAAAGGCAACATGGAAGCGGACAGAACCGCAGGGCCGTCCCAATGGGGAGGCACTAGTCCAGCTGAAAGGCCGAAATGTTGCTCCGAGCCACTAGTACTGCGTAAGGGCATGTGGCCCATTGGCGATCGTCCCATAAGATCGTAATGCTGCTCCACTGATTAACACGAAGCAGCAGGTGTCGGGAGTAAAAGCCATCTGCAGGAGTGGCATACAGATGGCAGTGGCAAAAGGGGGGGAGATACCTGTCAACCAAAAGAAAAGAAAAAGAACAGAATGGCCATCAGAACTACATTCGAACAACTCACTTCAATGATCACACTAAATCCACAGCCATATGCATGCTAGCCCACTCCAAAGGATTATCACCACCCCAAAACCACTTGCGACTCATAACTATCTATATCGAGGTGTAAACACCATCACAAACGAGTGTACCTGTGCATGCGTCTGTGAAAACAGAATCCATCTGATGGGATTGTTAACGTGCATGGACACAAGTGTCTGAAGGCGCGTCGAGACAGGGAGGGCTCAACAAGGCCAGATAGACGATGGTCCCACTATGGCAGCCCTGCATCACATAGCGCAGGGGAGGCGGATAGATTCCAAGAAGCCCTGTACATGGCAAACTCTGTATCAAATCACCTGCCCATGCATCCATTCATCATTCCCTCATCCCGGTATAAAAACGCCTGAATATTTACTCACATAACATTAGAAATATCCATTGAGTCTGTGCGTTATGCAGCCTGCAAAATCCACAGTGCCCCAGCCCGTAATTCCAGTGTTGTGAAGTAACATGTATTTGGGAACGTCCGGCCTCATCGCCCACGTCGCTATTGCGCATCCCAAACTATTCATATCAATCCTTGCATCCTCGCCATGGCCCCTGTCTCAAGGACATTGAACAATAGAACGTTATATTTGCAGTCAGACCTGTGGGCATCTCCTCGCCGCTAGCTGAAAACCGAAAGCGCCGCCCTTCGAATTCCTCATTTGCAACATCACGTCGAAAAGGCATCTGTGGCCGTTTGAAATCACAAATTAATCCATCTAGTGCGGCTGTGTGTGAAAATGGCAACTGCCTTCACCCACAAATGGGACGCCCCGCCCGTCGGTGCAACTCGGTACAGTGATGCATGAGGGCCCACCGTTACTCGAGTACTACGTTCCACTGACCCATCACAAGTCTGTTCGCGACTGCAAAGATTGTATGTGAAACAATGGGACCATAGCCGAATGTACATATCAACAAATGTTACACGGCAATCGGGTACAAATACATGATTGCAATAGCAAGATGCCATTCCTCGAATTGCAGCGTTGTGTGCGGGACGTGCTCGGCCAAAGGGGAGAGCAGCTTGCACAGGTGGAATGAATCACCACAGGTGGAGGCCATACAGCCTGAAAACACATAAATTGCACACCCAGTCTCCTCCCACAACCACACCCACTCCGAAATGCTACCGGCAGGACTCGCGATGTTGGCCCTGGGGGACCTGATAGCACTGCAAGTACTCCAACTCCAAGAAGAAGACGAACACCAACTACAACCGGCCGCACGGAGGAGACGCAGGAGGAGGAGGAGGCCAAGGCAGGGCCAGCAAGGGCCGCCAGCACAGCCACTACCACCACGCAGGCAGCCCGCAATCCCACGCCTCCGAGCACATCCGTTCAACCTCACTGATGAGCAGATCCACACCCTCTACCGTTTGGACCGGGACACCATAGCCGCCATTGTGGACATGACACAGGCTGACCTTGTCAGCATGATAGATAGCCCAACCGCCATCCCACCCCTACTGAAGGTGGTGTCTGTACTCCACTTCCTGGCCACAGGCACCTACCAGCACACAGTCGGACAGTTGCATGGCATTTCTCAGCCACTGTTCTCACGGACACTATTGCAAGTGCTCGATGCCCTCCTGCAGCACGCAGACGACTACATCTCTCTACCACGCTCGGAGCAGGAAATTACCAACACAAAAGTGGGATTCCATGCACTTGCCGGCATACCGGGTTGCATTGGTGCCATCGACTGCACCCATGTGGAATTGGTCGTCCCACATGCCATGGAGGCCCAGTACCGCAACCGGAAACAATTTAATTCCCTGAATGTACAAATGGTGTGTGACTCCAACAGGATCATTACACATTGTTGTGCCCGATTCCCTGGATCAACCCATGATTCTATGGTCTTGAGGAACTCTACTATACCACGCTACATGGAGCGACACGCAGGGAACAGATCCTGGCTACTCGGTGAGTCTCATTACATGCATGATAATGTGGGGTATGTGATTCGGCAATGACCTGGCAGGAAGGGGGGGGGGGTGTGCGTACGTAGCAATGGCATTCCACATCATACGTTTATCGTCCACATACAGGTGATGCTGGGTATCCACTGAAGAGATGGCTCCTCACACCAGTCCGGAACCCACGGGACCAGCATGAGGAGGACTACAACCATGCCCACTCACGTACCCGTGTAGTCATTGAACAGGCATTCGGCCTACTGAAGACTCGTTTCCGCTGCCTCAGCAGGTCTGGCGGGGCACTCCTGTACCGCCATGAGAAGGTTGCAAAGATGGTGATGGCATGTGTCATGCTCCACAACATGTGCGTACGTAGAAATGTGCCCATGCCCCCTGACGCAGAACTGCAAGCACCTGATGATGGTCATGATGAGGGTGGGGATGTGGCAGCACCTCAAGGAGTCTGCGAGGCACCGGAGGGCCGTGACATTCGTCAGCATCTCATTGATGCATGCTTCTAGCACTCACGCCTGGTGGCTGATACATGGACACGGGACTCGTGGCACTGTGTGTGTCTGGTACATGCACAATATGGACTGTACGCCTATGATGGCCTAGTACACAAAGATCATTGTCCACACATCTCATTGGTTGATCGTGCACTGTTTATGGCATATGTGATATCATGTTGAACACCCTATCGACCCGCCACCCAAGTGAGCCCAACACACCCCCTCCACCCTCCTACCTCCCCCCCGAACACCAGTGTCCAAAGATGCTCATTGTCAGTGGGCTGTCGCTATTGCAAGCCCCCTCTGCGGGTATCAGGGGCACCCCTGCCTGTGGAGCGCAGGTTCCCCCCAGATCTACGTTGGGGGCTGCCCTGGACGGAACTTGCAACGGATGATGTCTCTGCCTGCTCACGTCCATGCATGTCCCTAAGGGTTTGTGAGAGCTCAGTGCGCACACGGCGCACTGCGGCAAGTTCGGCACATACGTCTTTGGACGTCGCATGCAGTTCCCCCCTCAGGCTCTCGGTGCTTCTCTCCATTTGGACTCTCAGGCTCTCGGTGCCACTCTCCATTTGTACTCTCAGGCTCTCGGTGCTACTCTCCATTTGTGCCCTTAGTGTCTCTGTACTTCTCTCCATTTCTGCCCTAAGTGTCTCAGTTGATGTTTCTATGTCTGCCTTAGTGCCCCCACATTCATCGGCATGGTCCTTGAGGGGCGTGGCCAGTTGCTGCTGTTGCACGATTAACTGGTCGAGGGACTGTTGCCTCTGCTGGGCCATGGCCATTTGCGGGGGTGTCACAGAGGGGCTGTTGACCTCATGTTGCCTTGCCACAGGGCTTGTGGGGGATGGCCAGTCGTCGTCTTGTGGGTGCCCCTGCGTGGTATCCTCATGTTGTACGGGATGGGACAGACAGGGGGATTGGGACAGGTCATGGATGGATCTGACTTCGACATCCCCGTCTTCTGTGTCGGAGCATGCTGCCATCAATGGGGTGTCACCTATGGTGCTGCTGCCACCAGAGGCAGTGCCTTCTGTGGCATCCGTTGGGGGGACCTGTGGTGGTGGTGTTGTGGGCATGCTGGCTGCTGGGGTGCCTGTTGATGTTCCCTCCTCTGTGCTGCCACCTGATTTGTGCTGCTGCCGTGTCTTGATGCGTGCAGCTGAGGTGGAGGGTCTTTGGCCGTTGGTCTTGGCCCTCTTTGCAGGTGTGCTGGTAGGGGTGTCCTGATGCTCGTCGTTTGGATCGGACCCTGTGGTGGAGTAAAGGAGGGCGAGGGTTATTAATGGGTCTGTGGGTATTGGAATGGCATTGTATCACATGCATTGGGGTGGTACCTGAGGGTGATTTGGGTCGGGGCCTTGGAGGTGCTTTCATTTGTGTGTGGAGTGAGGGTGCAGTTGTTTGGCAGCCTGCAGTTAGGGTGTGCCTGCTGCACGTGTAGTGGGTGTTTTAGGGGTTTTTAATTATTTATGTATTTATTGTGAGTTTTAAAGTGCGCTATCAGGCCGATGTGTGTGGACGTTCTCCTGGACATGTGTTTCTGTTGCACTATGTAGACACATGGTACTTCACATGATTGGACATTGTGGATTTAGCATTGTTTTATCTGGCCCACCTACCTGAATCTTCGGATGTCTGCACTCCTTTCTCCATCCCTCCGACTCCCTCTATGCTCTCCATTCCGATGGTGGAGGCACAGATTTCTTCCCAGGGGGTCAACTTGATGGGTGATTCAGGACCTCCCCCGGTGGCTGTGGCAATGTTGCGGTTGGCAGAGAGTATGCTGCGGACGCGTATCCGCAGGTCGTCCCATCGCTTTCTGCATTGCTGTGGGTTGCGGGGTGCGGTCCCCACCGCACTTACCCGCTGTGCCACCAGAGCCCATATGGCCTTCTTGTTCGCAAGTGCCGTCCTGGTCATTTGCGTGGAGAAGACGACGGCAGCATTCTCCTGGAGGGTCTCTGTTAGCACGGTGAGTTCCTCACGGGAGAAGTGGACCTGCCGCTTGCGGTTGCACGCTTTCTTCGCTACTTTTCCCATTTTTCTTTGTTTCGCTAGGGTGGATGACGGGTTGGGGTGTGTCTCAGGGTAGTGTTTTTAGTGGTTGTGTGGTTTTTGTGGTTTTATAGGTGTACGGCGGGATGTTTCCCGTTCCGGGCCCATGTTTTTACTTCCGTTTCCGTATATTTACGGTCACCGTACTTTCCGGTAGGCGCACACTGCGGTGTCCGCTGTGATGGGTGGCGGTATTGCACCTAGGGCGCCGTACGGCGGCGGTGTGGGCCGTTTTGGGGTCATTTCCGCCATCGCGGACTTTGCACTTCCGCCATGCCGTGGTGCTCGTGCCCGATGGGTCGGAATGGGCCGCACTTTGCTCCATCATGCAATTGCGGAAACGCTATTTACGCTGTGGCGGTCCGGTCAGTCACTTTCCGCCAGGGTCGTAATGAGGGCCATCATGTGAAAACATTAAAAGAAAAAGAATACCCACAATCACATTCTGCCAAAAATAAATATTTTTATGAGAAACTTTCTTTGCATATTTATTAAACTTTTACAAATTGTTTAGTGTTATTTGTGTTGGCAATGAAGAGAAAGTCATTAAACTGTCACTCTAACTTTACACAAATACTACACTCAATGTATCTCAAAATAGAACTTTCAAGGACTATCACACACATATATACATATATTCTTTTTAAACATAATTTCATAACCACAGCTTGCCATGCTATGGAATAGGCTCACAGGGCCGCTAGACATTCATTATTGCTGTGGTTATGGAAACATATTGCATTTATAACACTTTTCTCACATAAACTGTATTAAATGGATGATAAAACACTTATTTTTCCATTTAAACAGTTTCTGTTGTCTAATGTCTTTTTTTTAATTTAGAGGGTGGCCCTTAAAAGGGCTATTTTGGGGTATGGAAAGAGGAGGGAGGAACTGGGAAGGAAAGAACATTAAGGATGGAATATAAACGCAGAAGTGTATTTAAAAAATAATTTGGTACTCTGACAAATGTGTCTACTTTGGTAATCCCCTTACAAACTCCTTTAGAAGTATCCAAATAAACTCCAATGTATATTTGTGATATTCGTTCAGATGCTTTACTAACTACCTATCGCACACATATAATATTTGTTTTTAAACATAATTTCATAACCGTGGCTATGCTACGTAATGGAATACCCTCACAGGGCCCATAGACATTAGCGACAGCTGCGGTTATAGAAAAAGATAGGATAAATGGTACTTTTCTCACATAAACTGTATTAAATGGATGATATAACAATTATTCATCCATGTAAACAGTTTGTGTTGTCTCAAGTCTATTTTTTTAAACTTAGTGAGTGGCCCTTAAAAGGGCCATTTTGAGAAATGGAGAGAGGATGGAGGAACTGGGAAGGGAAGAACATTAAGGATGGAACATAAACTTGTACCTTTACTCAAAACATCTTGTTTTACTCTCACAATGTGCCTACTTTGGTAATCCCCTTACCTGCTCCTTTAGAAGTATTCCTTCAGATATTTTATTAATTTTCTTTTACCAAACATAAAATAACCTTTTAAACAAAAACATCTGTGAACAACTCTTACAGATAGCCACTCTTTTAAATACTCCTTCCAGAGTTCTGTGGTGATACCAGAAACAAGTACTTAGCCAATGCTTCTCCCATACTTTGCCAATTTCCTCAACATCACATTTTGTCACAGTTTCACCATAAATTATTTCTTATAATTATATGATGAAGATGATTCGTCATCTGACATATCAGTACATGATTCGTCAGATACAGGCTCACAGCTTCATTTGTTTACCTTTCTCCAAAAACAATATGTACCTCAAATGTCCTCTAATAACAGTCTGTATGAACTCTTCATCCCCTACAACTGCTAATGACACAGTTGTTTCCCTGTAGAATGCAAAATAAATACCACCATCCAGTACCATAGCACCTTTCAACGTGTAGCTTCGACCAACCAATAGAATTATAACTTTGAACTACTATTGTGATTGGAGAATAATTTCACACTTAGAACTTACCTTTATAACCGCTTCTATGCTGTACCCACAGCCGCCATGACAGTTACAATGACAGATAGACCATCCCGCTAAAATACCCATTCACTTACCGATAGCCGTAAGTATACATGACCACTATAGCCGTGGCTATAAGACACTATGGAATAGGCTCACAAAGCGCATAGACATTCATAATAGCCGCAGTTATAGAACAATATTCAGACCTTCCAGGATTTTGCGGCATGAAATGGCAAATTTTGCGGCATGAAATGGCAAATTTTGCGGCACAAACCTTTATTTATTGCGGCATTTTTGCGGGACATTTTGTATTAACTGGAGGGTGTAAGATTGCCACATTGCAGGAAATAGGTAGAGTGCAAGGCTAGAAGAGAGCCAGGGTATCATTATTATGTGTCTTTTGTATTAATTTAATAGGAAGAGTCCCAGATGTCTCTGGCTTGGCAGAACAGTGTTTGATTTGGCTACATTTCTGGTTTAATGTTCATGCCTATTTAATAGTATTACCTAAATTGATCATTATCAATTGTAATGCTGAAAATATTCCCCTTCTATGTTCTCCAATCCCCCAAACACCCACAAACATCTCACCAACTCTCCATCATAACTTACATTCCTTAACCTCTCACTCTGTCATACAAATACTCACGTGCTATGTCACACTGTCAAGTCACAATCTGCACTGCCCAGCCCCTGCCACACTCCGAATCATACTCCCAACTCACACCTTACACTCTACAATTCCTCCCTCAATATAGAGTCCTTCATTCTTTTGTGCTGCTTCTGCATCTTGCATCTTTTCTCCCATTCTATCACATTCTTCCCTCATCCTTTTTCCCAATCTGCAGCTCACTGCCTCTTTCTGGCCAACCGCTTCCTCTACTTTCTGTACCTCTGCTCGCTCTCAGATTTCTGGCCCACCGCATCACTGCTTCCTCTGCTCTCTTGTGCAGCACTTCCTCCTCTGACCCACTGCTCTTCCTCTGCTTTCTTGCCCATCACTTCACATCTCACCCATCACTCTCCCTCTCTCTCATAGTGTAACCATTTTTATTATTTTTTTTTAAATGTAGATTTTGTCCCAGTTCCTCAAATGAGGTGGCATTTAAAAAAAGAACGGAGGATATGCTATTTTTAGACAACCCATTTTTGGAAATGAGCAGGTCACCTTATTCTCAAAGGTGACCGGCGCATTTCCACAGGCTTGAGCTGTAGCGCAAATTGTGCGCTGGCAGCTGCCTTGAATGGTGTTCTGGGTTGTTTGAACGAAGTGTAATTATTTACGGCGGAATTGACCGTAGTCAATTTTGCTGCAAATTGATTTGCACTTCAGCCAAACAACCCAAAATGTACCTTTCACCACCACCCGACCCCCTCCCCTACTTAACCGCTTGGTCGCTGCAGCTTCCCCTGCAACCCTGCGGTGCCAGATCCGTCCCTCTAACGCGGGTCGGATCCGTCCCTCTAACGCGGGTCGGATCCGACTCTGCAGGGTCCTTTTTTCGTTATTTTCCTTTTTTTTCTGTCCCCGCCTCCAATTTTGAGGAAAAAGGGGAAAACACTTCTGCAACCACCCTAGACCAAAAATACTAAACAAGGGGAGCGGGTGACACCCCCGCAACACATGTTCAGTATTTATAAAAATCGATCGAATAGAACTGCACGTAATTGGTCAAATTGTAACATTCGATAGATTTTTGTCATCAAAATGGGGAGTACTTTGAATAGAATCGCTCTCCCGACAGTGTTCTGCAAGCTCCCAGCGCCTTTCACAGGGACAGGCACTCTAGGTGCCTGCCGCTGTAAAATGTGACCCAAAAAATGCATTTTTATCCTGTTTGAGGAACAGAAATGCAAGCGACTCAGCAGCGGTTCATACCTTAAAAGAAATGCATGACAGGGTCAGGAAAGACCCTGTCATGCAGTGGCAGCCCCACATCCCGTGCGCGTAGGGTTGCCTACAATTTCTGCACATTTAAAAGTGCATCTTGCTTGGAAATGCGGGATGTGCTTTTAAATTGACAGAAACGCCACTTTATTTGATCAAGGAGGTGAAAAAGGCCATCTGAATGGGCGCGCATATAAAATGTGCCCATTCATGTGTCCCTTGTGGATTGGGCTGCAATTTTTGGGGCGCAAGTGATTTCATTTCTTGTGTAAATAAAAACAAAAAAAAAAGTTGAGCACCTGGCACCCTGAGGATTCTTTTTTTCAAAACAGTAATTTTTGCAGATTACTTTAAAATTTTTTTTTTTTTTTTTTTTTTTTTTTTTTTTTTTTTAAGATGCTGTTTTTGCACAAAACGGCCATTTTTGCGGCATTTTGCGCAAAACGGCCGTTTTCGCGGCATTTTGCGGGATCGCAAAATCGCAATAAGCTGGAGGGTCTGAATATTGCGTATGTAACTGTATTAAATGGATGATAAAAAAAGGTAGCAGGCACCCATCTCTAAAAAGAACAATGCATGATAACCTGTTCTGTGTTTTTCCCCACTTTGAGAGTCAGCAACCATCACTTTTTGCTCACTGTACTTTTTACAAAGGAGAAATATCCATTTGCATATCAGTCTTTGTCCCGCCAACAAGGGCAGTCCAGCACAGAAATGCCAGGCAAACCTCCTTTGAACAACAAGAGTACCAACATCAACCCCAGACATGTGTTTCAGCCTTGTTGGGCCTCATCATTGAGGTGGAGCTGTGCCTCTCTGAGCACAGTGAACAAGGGGTCCACGTCTGGGTTCCCCCAGGTAACTTAGGGTGACCAACCCCAAGTTGCTTGCAAAAATACAAAGAAGGTAGCACGCACCCCTATCTAGAAAGAACATTGCATGGTAACCCGTTCTCTGTTTTTTTTCCCCACTTTGAGAGTCTGCAGCCTCTCAAAGTGGGTAAAAACCACTGCAGAGGTTATCATGCCATGTTCTTTCAAGAAAGGGGCGCCTGCTACTCTTTTTGTATTAAATGGATGATATTACAATTATTTATCCATTTAAACAGTTTGTCTTCTCTAATGTCTATTTTTTTTAACAAGCGATTGGCTCTTCAAAGGGCTGTTTTAGGGGACAGGGAAGGAGGAAGGTGGAACTGGGAAGGAGAGAACATTAGGGTTGACAAATATAGCAAGAGGTAAAAAAGGATACATTTATATTTCTGTTCATGTTTTCATTTTGGTTTTTTTTAACAAATTTAAGGGGAGAATTGACACTTGAATATGAGCCTAGTGGCGGCAGTTGGTCTGGTGTTTTGAATTGGCCCGTGACCAGCCATCTACGGTGGCATCGCCCACCATGATCCAGTTGTGGCATTTGCAGCACAACATTTTTAACTGCTGCAGATCGGGTATGAGTAGCAGTAAATGGAGTTGAGTGCTCGTTGATGGTACTGATGCTCTGACTGCACCAGATGAAGTGGATGTGACTGAGGTTCCAGTAGTGGCTGCAGCAGGCGCACAGAGTTAGGCTCATGAGCCTTCACTTTATGGGGTTCATGTGCCTTCTGATAGTCATCCTCCACCTTATCCTAATGTACTCAGATTAGGTGTTGTATGAGTACAGATGTTTCCAAGCTTAGTTGACAGCCACACAGTTGTTTTTTGCAAATTATACATTGAGCATCTTTGATTTCTTTCCTGAAATGGTGGTCCTTTACGAGGAAATACCGCCAGATATCTGATGTCTTTTTCGTTCTGGATAACATTGTATAGTGGGGTGAGGTGTATGCACTGTAAGGATATTTGGTGTGTTATAGCACAGAGTACAGCACTACTGCACAGGTAGCAATTTTTTATGCAGCACCACTACATGGGTGTGGTTCATTGCTATATGTGTTGCCAGAGTAACATGGACATATAAGTAAAGACAGGCTATTCAGTCAAAAACGATTTTTACATATAAGATGCAAATCCATTTTTACAGTTAAAAGCACACATCTGCACATTCAAAATGCACACTATTTTTCACCTGAAATGCCTATGTTGCAAGAGACACATTTGAAAATTAATAACTAACCTTATTAATAACTAACCTGACTAATAAAACTTCATTTAACATAATCCACTAATAAAAATGTGTCTCCACTGCAGAATTAAGCCTACTCTGAAAGTGAACTTTTAAACACACATTCATTTTTTTTCTCTGCTGCTCTGTCCACATAACTACAGGAAGCAAAGAGCTCGAAGGAACAGGAAATCAGTTTGTTACAATTGCCACTGTAGAAGTGGAGAAGCTTGAGAAGAGGGGGAAGGCAGGCGACATCTGGCAGAGCTGGGAGAAGGAACTCTTTACTGGCTGGAGAAGCTTGAGAAGAGGGGGAAGGCAGGCGACATCTGGCAGAGCTGGGAGAAGGATCTCTTTACTGGCTGGGGCATTCCGTCTGCAAAAGCTGAGAGTTCCAGGCAATAACCCCGGTTTGAGAACGGCAGACGCTTGTTCTCACTGGGGTTGATCTTCAAGGAAGCCAAATTCAGAAAGAGAATAGCCGGAGAAAACTCATGCTGAACAGATAAGGTAATTATAGAAGTGAGTGGGAGCTGTGCGAAAGTGTGCAAAACGGTTCAGTCAGTGTATTAAAGGGAGTCTCAGTCTCTTATCAGCATATTTAATGTTACCAATTGAATATATTCTCGCAGCTCTCTGTTCATTTTATCACAAATAATGTTGTACCATTTCATTTATTTCTGTAAAAACAATTAAACTGTGTTTAAAAGAAATTTCTATAATACAAAAATATTTGAAAACAGATAGCTAGTTTGTATTATTTCTCTCTTTCATTTTGCATGGGGAAAGGTTTAAACGTGGGTAGATTTTTAAACAGTGCAATTGTCATTTTAAAGCAGATGTGTGCATGATTCTATTCAGTATGGACAGTTGTGAGTGACTGTTTGTAGCATAGCCTGTTGGAGGTACATGAGTCAACGGGAAGAGAGACTCTCTGGACATAGTTCCCTACCGTATATAAGGTAGTGGAAATTACCACAAAAATACCACAATAGCCCATGGTGGCACACAATACTAACACTGAAAATGTGGTTACCTAAAATGTAGGCCTGAGGTCTCTCTAGTGATCAAGAACAATCTAGATAAAAAAACAAGGGATGTTGGATATTGGGGCCACAAATAAACCAACCACTATACCAACCAACCACGCAAACTACCGCGCATATCATCTAAATAGGTCTGAATTCTGAAATAATGCAATGTATTATTGTCATGTGAGACCCAATATGAATACAGAGAGTGATTATTGCTAAAGGTATTTTGGCGGTAAGAAAATACCGCAAATCCACACATATCCACAAAATACCCAACATATTTATGGTGCGTTGCAGGCCGGGAAAGTGATCATAGAGTACCTACTGGGTGTGGCAAGCGTGTCTCACACTGCCATTTGCACATTAAAGGGAACCCATTTTATAATAGCAGTCTGCCACTAAAAACAAATTTCAGAATGTCACAAAGGGAAACCACATTTTCAGACCTAGTGCAATATTTAGAGGCAAAGTTGTTTGCACATGGGACGTGGTCGTCGAACAGCACCTTAGAATGGCGTGACCACATTCAGGGTGAGGTGCAGAAAAAAAAACTAGACAATATTTTTGCAGAAGGCAGCATAATTCAGGTCTGCCTTACAAGATTATTGAATGCAGCCGATAAAAGTGCAGAGAAAGACTGTTTAATAGGGCTATGCGGCAAAATATGGTTTATTTTGAATAAGTCCCTGCGAATGCAGGAAAATGATACCCAGCTAATTAACAGGTTAAAGACTGAATTAGATGGGGCAAGTAAAAATCAGGAAATGTTAAGAGCAGAATTGGATGTATGCCAAAAAGACATGCAATTAAAATGCAGAGACTTTGATGCTCAGCTATCCAAAAGCAAGAAACAATTTGAGGATAGTGAGCAAGAATTGGTACACTTAAAAGCCTTAGTGGACCACATTAGACAGGATAAAGATGAGGTTGTTTTAGAAATGCAGATTTTACAAAAAGAACATTGTGAAAAACAATGTGATCTACAGAGTGCAGAACAAGAAATGATTAAAATGACTCAAGAAAGAGACAAGAGAAATAAAGAGTTCAATGAATGCCAAATGCAAATGTGCGACATGCAGGAGGTGATTAATAAGATGAGTGATGAAAACAACTATTTGTAAAATGAAGCAAACAGACTCCTTAAAAAGTGTAAGGACTTAGAACAGCAAATGTGCATTCCCAGGTCCCAGGAGTGGCGGCAGGGTACCACATTCAATGGAGTGGAGGTGAATTCTAGTTCTGTCCAAAGAGCTAGTGCTCCAGTGACTGGGCCGGTGACTGAACTTGGTTGCAGCGCCCTTGGGGGATTTGATACTCCCATTGGGGGCAGCCACCAATCTCATACACCTGAAAACAGGATTGAATCACAAAATAGTGCATTTCCATGCATTGCAACAAGTAGCCCCATAAAAATAATGAAATCCATTAAAGCCCTGATCAAACCATTTAAAAAGGGAGGTGAATGCTGCATTGAGGATCACTTAGAAGCGTGACATTTTTAAAGCACTCCAGATACCTAAGGAACAGTACAGACAATATTTTCATTTAACTTTAGATGCCCCGACGGCCAGCATCATAAGGAACAGCAGAATATGACCTGGGTGGAGTTTGAAAAAGAAATGAGGCGTCATTTTTCTCCTTTTCAGTCATTGCAGGAGGCAAAGAAAGTGGCTTACACAATCACTGCTGGACCTAATACATCCCCTAGCCAATTTTTACAAGACTTAAAAAGAGCATTTTCTCGCTTTGATGCATCTTTTGACCCAAATTCCAATGAGTTTAAAACTGCATACTTCTATGGGCTACAGAAAGACATTATATCCCAATTGGTCCGTGAATTTGACTGTGACAAGTCCCTTGAATGGATTGTACATCAAAGCACAAAACTATATGAGGTACTCTATTGTCAGGGTAGAGAAAGTGATAAAATGAAAGATACTAGACCTAAATCTAAAGAACCCTCAGCCACAGCAATGGAAATCAGGTCATCCAAAATGTCCCTTGAGTCTGCTCAAAGCCAAGGTAATCAACAAAGGTCACCATTTCCTGTACCAATGTTCCAATCACATGATCCTAGTAATAGGGAGAGCTACATCAGCCCTAGGTATTTAGGGGACAGACCCCGGGTAGGATATTGGCCTGATATGGCAGGTATGAACAATAACCAGAGACAAAATCAAGATCAAAGAAATGATGGTCCCTACCAGTCATTGGGGACACAGAGCAGATTTGATCCCAACACCATGATATATGGTAATCAGGATAGACCCTGATATGTGGATCGATTTACTGATAATGGAAATCAACATAGGGGCCAGTACCCACAATCTGAGAGACAGGACATGAGGCAAAACATGAACTACAATCCACGTCAGTACAATGATTCCCCACCAGGGGACTATAATCAAAGGATGGGTGCACCCCGCTCCCCTCGACAAATGAATCAAGAGTTCAGAAACCATCCCAACCGACATCAATCACCTGAGAGGTATCAGAATAGATCCAATCAGGGGGAAAACAACCAATATCGACCTAGGCCACAGAAAGAGGATTCTAGAGAGATGGAAAGGTTCCAGTGCCTTGAGGCCCAAGTGAAAATGTTAGCTGAGCAAATAGGAAAGCTCTATACAGCGCAAAAACAACCTTCCAAAGAGGGGGCTGATGGTCATAGCAATGACCGGGGGGCTTCCGAAAAGTGACTAAGTACTCATGATAACTGCAGTGCCAAAATGACACATTGCTCTGATATAATTTTGCATAACGACTCTGAGATGCCTAATGAATTAAAAATGAAAGTGCCAGTAAATGAACATGTGACAGAAAGTGCAAATACTTCTAAGAAAGAGGTACGGTTTAACCTAGAGCTAAATAAAACAGTAAAGATTTGCACAAATGAAAAAGAAACATTACGAATTCCAAAAGAACAAAGGGACAGATTCAAGAAAAATGACTCATGCATGGGGAATACCAGTGAACAGGGAGTAAGTGGGGATGCTATAGCTCCTTCCCTGGGCAAGCAAAACAATGACCAAACACAGGCAGAAAAAGGAAATACTCAAAAGGAGGGTACAAGTCAATCACCTGAAGAATTCTTTGAGCCACATATTTTTGAAGAGGCTGAAAGGGCTGGTATCACACTAAATGATCACAAATGCACAGAATTAAAAAATGACAAATTGCTGAATGATGTTGTTACACATGTTCAGTTGGAAGGTTGTAATGTGGTCTCTGATGTTACCCAGATGGATGGGCGAACAGTGGCCACACTCCAAAAAACCTCTGATCATGGAGAAATGAATAAAGTCTCTCGCGCAGAAATGGGTAAAAAGGAGGGAAAAATGTCTTTCCATTTACCAATGTGCTTATCCAAAAGTGAAAAAGGCCTGAGAAAGGTGAGCCCTGAAATCAGTAAGAATTCACACTTCTTATGTGTATTAGAGGAAGTTGAGGACAGATATTATGCACCCATCACTGTAGAAGAAAAATGCCACACCTTTGCTATGATTGACACTGGCGCACAGGCCACAATTATGTCCAAGGAGCTGGTAAAGAGTATCAATGAAGGGAGACCCACACAGAGTCAGATCACAGTGAAGGAAAATCAAGGTCCAGTGCATAACTTTAATGGAGAGGAGGTGCCCATCATAGGTGTAACTGAGGTTGACATAGAAATAGGAAAGCACAGAATGAAACAAGAGGTATTGATCACATCTATTTGTGAAATTCCATTTCTGATGGGGACAGATTGCCTGAAAAGATTGTCTCCTCTCATAGATTAGGTGAATGGAGTGCTGTGGTCCTTAACCAAAAAACCATTGAGGCCTAAGAAACTAAAAACTACCTGTACAAATATACTTGGACCCAAGGAAAAATTGGCAGACTGCCATAGATGAGCACACATTACGTTTTTATTTAAAAGAGAAAACATGCAAACAGAATATTGCTCCTAAAACAGATTCAGAAAAACACATTACCACTCTGGCAGAAATACACATGGAAGATGAGCAACCATGGGTTCATGTTGGTATAAATGACTAATTTAAAACAATAAAAGCCACTTTAGCGCTTGGACATGAAAGGAGTTTCATTAATGAGAAATTGTTGCAAAAAATAATGGAGAGGGAAGAAATCCCGAAATTTAGGATTAAAAACCAATATGTTTCTGGGTTGGACAGTCCAGACTTTGAAAACCGAATTGCAGGCAGATTCATGCTTAAAATTAGCATTGGGCAGAAAACAATTTACCATAATGTATGGATAGTGAGTGGAGCACAAAATGAATTTTACATGGACAATGACATCATGCACAGAATGTGTATGGTGTTAGATTTCCTTAATCAAAAAATATGGTCACGCCTAGGTGGTCCGGCACCTGAATTTGAAGACAAAAGAAGGGCTTATCATTGTGTACAACTGGTTCCTTATGCAATCGAATTACAAATGAGGAAAGATGCTATTATTCCTGCATTTACAAAACAGTTTGGGCCTCATTACGACCCAGGCGGTAAATTACCGCCTGGGCCGTGACTTTACCACCATGGCGTAAACGTAGTTCACGCCATGGTGGTTGGCGGATTTACCGCCCCATTCCAACCTTGGCGGGGCGGTAAATCCCCATTTTCCCATTTTCCCTTCCCCATTCCCATTTTGCCCCATAGGGCATAATGGGAGTGGGGAAGGCGTTAATTACGCCACCGTAAATTACGGTGGTGTAATTAACTCCATGGTCCCTTAGCGGCATGGATTTTAACACCTGCTAAAAGCAGGTGTTAAAACCTCCATGGCGCTAAGGGACCTCGTACTCAGGCGGTAAGGGTCGGCGCTGTTTACGCCGCCGTAAAACCCTTACCGCCTGAGTTGTAATGAGGCCCTTTGCAATAACACTGAAATGCAAAAATGGACAGCAGATGAAAGACTCTGATGCATTTGTATGCCTGAATGAATCCATAAAACAGCAAGGCCTGTATTATGCAGACCCTCCAGCTTATTGCGATTTTGCGATCCCGCAAAATGCCGCGAAAACGGCCGTTTTGCGCAAAATGCCGCAAAAATGGCCGTTTTGTGCAAAAACAGCATCTTAAAAAAAAAAAAAAAAAAAAATTTTTTTTTTTTAAAGTAATCTGCAAAAATTACTGTTTTGAAAAAAAGAATCCTCAGGGTGCCAGGTGCTCAACTTTTTTTTTTGTTTTTATTTACACAAGAAATGAAATCACTTGCGCCCCAAAAATTGCAGCCCAATCCACAAGGGACACATGAATGGGCACATTTTATATGCGCGCCCATTCAGATGGCCTTTTTCACCTCCTTGATCAAATAAAGTGGCGTTTCTGTCAATTTAAAAGCACATCCCGCATTTCCAAGCAAGATGCACTTTTAAATGTGCAGAAATTGTAGGCAACCCTACGCGCACGGGATGTGGGGCTGCCACTGCATGACAGGGTCTTTCCTGACCCTGTCATGCATTTCTTTTAAGGTATGAACCGCTGCTGAGTCGCTTGCATTTCTGTTCCTCAAACAGGATAAAAATGCATTTTTTGGGTCACATTTTACAGCGGCAGGCACCTAGAGTGCCTGTCCCTGTGAAAGGCGCTGGGAGCTTGCAGAACACTGTCGGGAGAGCGATTCTATTCAAAGTACTCCCCATTTTGATGACAAAAATCTATCGAATGTTACAATTTGACCAATTACGTGCAGTTCTATTCGATCGATTTTTATAAATACTGAACATGTGTTGCGGGGGTGTCACCCGCTCCCCTTGTTTAGTATTTTTGGTCTAGGGTGGTTGCAGAAGTGTTTTCCCCTTTTTCCTCAAAATTGGAGGCGGGGACAGAAAAAAAAGGAAAATAACGAAAAAAGGACCCTGCAGAGTCGGATCCGACCCGCGTTAGAGGGACGGATCCGACCCGCGTTAGAGGGACGGATCTGGCACCGCAGGGTTGCAGGGGAAGCTGCAGCGACCAAGCGGTTAAGTAGGGGAGGGGGTCGGGTGGTGGTGAAAGGTACATTTTGGGTTGTTTGGCTGAAGTGCAAATCAATTTGCAGCAAAATTGACTACGGTCAATTCCGCCGTAAATAATTACACTTCGTTCAAACAACCCAGAACACCATTCAAGGCAGCTGCCAGCGCACAATTTGCGCTACAGCTCAAGCCTGTGGAAATGCGCCGGTCACCTTTGAGAATAAGGTGACCTGCTCATTTCCAAAAATGGGTTGTCTAAAAATAGCATATCCTCCGTTCTTTTTTTAAATGCCACCTCATTTGAGGAACTGGGACAAAATCTACATTTAAAAAAAAATAATAAAAATGGTTACACTATGAGAGAGAGGGAGAGTGATGGGTGAGATGTGAAGTGATGGGCAAGAAAGCAGAGGAAGAGCAGTGGGTCAGAGGAGGAAGTGCTGCACAAGAGAGCAGAGGAAGCAGTGATGCGGTGGGCCAGAAATCTGAGAGCGAGCAGAGGTACAGAAAGTAGAGGAAGCGGTTGGCCAGAAAGAGGCAGTGAGCTGCAGATTGGGAAAAAGGATGAGGGAAGAATGTGATAGAATGGGAGAAAAGATGCAAGATGCAGAAGCAGCACAAAAGAATGAAGGACTCTATATTGAGGGAGGAATTGTAGAGTGTAAGGTGTGAGTTGGGAGTATGATTCGGAGTGTGGCAGGGGCTGGGCAGTGCAGATTGTGACTTGACAGTGTGACATAGCACGTGAGTATTTGTATGACAGAGTGAGAGGTTAAGGAATGTAAGTTATGATGGAGAGTTGGTGAGATGTTTGTGGGTGTTTGGGGGATTGGAGAACATAGAAGGGGAATATTTTCAGCATTACAATTGATAATGATCAATTTAGGTAATACTATTAAATAGGCATGAACATTAAACCAGAAATGTAGCCAAATCAAACACTGTTCTGCCAAGCCAGAGACATCTGGGACTCTTCCTATTAAATTAATACAAAAGACACATAATAATGATACCCTGGCTCTCTTCTAGCCTTGCACTCTACCTATTTCCTGCAATGTGGCAATCTTACACCCTCCAGTTAATACAAAATGTCCCGCAAAAATGCCGCAATAAATAAAGGTTTGTGCCGCAAAATTTGCCATTTCATGCCGCAAAATTTGCCATTTCATGCCGCAAAATCCTGGAAGGTCTGATTATGAATACATTCCATTGGTAGATATTGGTGAAGGACCTGTAAAAATTATGGTAAATAATAAAGGTTGTCAGGATATTAATTTAGAGGAAAACTCCCCATTAGGAATGGCCATACAAAAATCACATTATACGGCAGATTTAAATAACATGGTGATTGGAAATATCCCTGAAAAGTATGTAGATGCCAAGGGTGAGTTGCCAGAACACCTGGACTCTCAGCCCAAAGGAATATTTAAAATTCATTCTGTGTATCCTTATGATTCAAATGAGACAGTGTACTGCCATCAAGAGGATTGCATAATATTTAATTTAAATGAAAATGAAACAGAAAATCAGCCCATTGAAGTGGAATCTGATATGCCAAAATATTAAAAGTGGCAGCTTTACAAAAAGACACAGCCACACAGTTAGAGGAAAGCGCCGAGATTCCCTTACCAGAAGATTTTCCAGAATTTTCCAAAATGGTAGAAGAGCAGATCTCCTTAGCGGATGCGTGTGACAGCAAAGAGGATAGGAACAATCTGAGGGAGATATTTATGGAGTTTAAGGATGTATTTGCAAAAGATGATTATGATTGTGGTTTAACTGATTTACATGTGGCCACACTACCAGAAGGGTGTAGCAGAAGTCCAGTGTTTGTACGCCAGTATAGACTACCGCTGGCATGTTTAGAATCATTGGCAGAGATTATTAAAAATTTGGAATCGCGGGGAATCATCATGCCCATTCATATCACATCCAATACACCTATTTTAGGTGTGTTAAAGCCAAATGGTCAATGGCGGCTATGTGCAGACTTGAGAGAGTTAAATAAAAGAGTACCAGTAACTAGATGGACACTGCCATTCATTGATCAGGGCCTAGCTCAGGTACATGGTTCAAACGTATTTACCACATTAGATCTCACCTCTGGATATTGGTGCGTGCCATTGGCAGAGGAGAAACAGAATTTATTTTCCTTTACATTTGACAGGACTCAATATGCCTGGCTTAGAGCTCCGTTCGGGTACATCAATAGTGGGAGTGAATTTGGCATATTTTTGAGAAAGGCCATGCCGGATGCAGCGGAAAGAGGAACAATAGTTTACGTGGACGATGTCCTGATAAAAAGTGAGGGCCTGAAAAGCCATTTTGATGAAATAAGACATTTGCTAGGCCAATTGCAGAAAGCAGGCGCCAAAGTATCTTTACAAAAAGCACAATGGTGCAAGAAAAAAGTGAACTTTCTAGGGCATGAAGTGAATGAACATGGGCTAAATCCACAAAAGAAGAAAATAGAGGCCATGCAAAGATTAAAAGATCCTACACATGTGAAAGGAGTAAAAAGATTATTAGGGATGACAGGCTATAACAGAAAGTTCATTGAAAATTATGCAGAAATCACTCAACCATTGACTAAACTGCTTAAACTGAATACTCCCTGGAAATGGGAAAAAGAGCAGTCTGATGCAGTGGCTAAATTAAAGGAATGTCTTGTAAAGGCACCATGTTTAGCATATCCAATAAAGGACAGGGATTTGTTTATAGAAATAGGTTTTTCTGAACATTGTATGCCAGCAGTGTTATCACAAAAACACAATTTGAATCACAAAACCATTGCCTATGCAAGTAAGGCATTTTCCCAAGTTGAAATGAAATTTAATGAATGTGAAAAGGCCCTATTAACCACTGTGTGGGCGCTACAACATTTCCGCCCCATTGTTCAGGGAGAAAAGGTGATTATTGAAACAAATCATCAACCTTTGCAATTTTTAGAGAGTAAAAGAATTAGATCAGGTAATCTAGCGCAGTCCAGAATCACTTCATGGACGTTGGCATTACAAGGTTTTCCTGTAGAAGTGAGATATGGACAAAATAAAAAGAATCCAATTGCTCAAGGGTTAGCTGACTTACATGACTGCGCAGCTGAACAAATACCAAATGAAATGGAAGTGGAAACTAGTTTGCAGGAATGTGAACAATCACCACACAAAGCTTTTGATGAAAAAACATGCAAGGATTTGCCAACTGTATATGTGGATGGTTGTGCTTTTCACATTGAAAATGACAGTAATAAACAATTAGTGGCAGGAATAGGAAATGTCTGGTTGAAATGTGAAGGCGTCCCCAGTATAGGGATGAGGACTGGAGCTAGGAGCAGTCAGGTGGCGGAATTGGCAACCGTTTATAAAGCAATTGCTACTGCAGTTGATAAAAAGTTCAGTGAAATTTTCCTAGTGACTGATTCTGACTATGCACGGAATAGCTTTGTGGAGTATTTGCCTGGTTGGAAAGCAAGAGGCATGGTTACATACAACAAAAATCCACTTAAACATGGAAAAAGATACACGCCATAGACAAATTGGTGTCAGAGAATAATTTAACAATATACTGGAGAAAAATTCGTGGGCTTTTAAAAACACCAGGAGAGGATAAGGAGGGAAATGATAAGGCAGACCACCTGGCTAAGATTGGGGCTCTGATGGGAGAATTGCTACCTATTGATTATTTAATGGGTGAAATACAAATTGATGCATTAACATGTTCTAAAGCACCAAAGGAGGTAGATCAACCAGTGGTACAGTGGAGTCATGACACGCCAGACCAAGATTTGATTGAGGCACAAAAGAATGATCGAATTTTGGGAATCTATTATAATCATTTGATAGATCCTGAACACAATCCTTTAACAGAAAATGATTGTAGGGGAAAAGAAGAGTTGAGGGTGCTATTAAAGAACAAAACACACATTAGATTACAGGATGGACTCATGATTAGAGAGTCCATAACAGGACAAATACAGTGGGTGGTATCCCTTTTATTCAGGGGGCTAATGCTACACCATGCACATGATGCCATAACTGCAGGCCATAGAGGTTCACAAAAAACATTAGAAATACTAAAAGATTATGCTTACTGGCCACATATGTCCCAAGATGTGGAATTATATACTAGAGGATGTCTAGTATGCGCCAAATTTAAACCTGCTTCACCAATGCATAGAGCCCCATTAATGAAAAGAGGCCTAACTCTTCCATGGTCAGATTTGCAAATAGACTATGTAGGGCCTTTAAAAAGGTCGAGCAGAGGAAACCGTTATATTATAAGTGTGGTATGTTTGATGTCAAAGTGGTTTGAATGCATTCCTGCACCAGATTGTAGTGCGCAAACAGCAGCCACATTGCTGGTGAACCATGTGTTCTCAAGGTTTGGGTTGCCACAAAGAATTGAGTCAGACAGAGGAAGTCATTTCACAAGTACTCTAATGAGTAAGGTATGGCAAATACTGGGTGTGAAAAGAAAACTACATATTGCATATCGGGCGGCCTCATCAGGTGGAGTTGAACGGAGCAATAGGTCTGTTGTGGATATTTTAAAGAAATTTGTGGCAGAAGCAGGTTCCAGCTGGGATTTACGTTTACCGTTGGTTTTGATGGCAATCAGATCAACTCCTGCCAAAGCAACAGGTGTTAGCCTCGATGAGGTCTTGACAGGTAGGAAAATGGTGTTACCACAACACCTACTATACAGAACACATGAGCAGACACTTGTGAGTGCATCCACAGTTCATGAGTACATTGATGAACTGAGGAAGCATTTGCAACATGCATTTGCTTTTGTGCAGAGAAATCTGGAAAGGGCTGCTGACAGTGCTAAAACATACTATGATAAAAGAACATCAGTGAGAGAATACAGTGTTGGGGATCAGGTGTACAAGTTTCATTTTGGAAAAAGTAAACAGAAAAGTTTCTAGCAGCCTGGCAGGGGCCATTTCGAATTATAGATAAGGTCTCTCCTGTAGTTTATAAAATTTTGAAAAATGAAGGTGAAACGGCAATAGAGCAGTTCGTCCATGTAAATCAAATCAAACCATGCCATCCCAGACATGAGATCAGGCAGCTTGAGCATGTAGAAACAGATAAAGTCCCTTGAACACAAAAAGAGAAAATAAATGGGTACAATCAGAAGGCAGTGACAGAGAAGTTAAAAAGTTGATTGTTATAATGGCACATAAACACTGTAATATATGTAAATATATATAATATAAAATAAGTAAATAAATAAATACATATAATGGAAGCTCATGGTTGGTATGCAGAGAGAAAATGTATTAAATATTGAATGCTGTTTTATATATGCTTGTTTTCTTGTTAACTTGTGTTTAATTTCAGAAGAAAAAAAAAAAAAAAAAGAAAAACGAAATGTTTTTACCAAGCATGTTTTATTTTTGGCAAAAGGGTGAAGTTAGTATTGTGCTATGTACTTAATTTGTTTCTTTTCTATTTGATTTAGAAAATTAACATTATTTGGTCGGAGGTTCCGGGATCAGAGGCCACGGGAGACGATGGAGTCCTGGAGCCCACGTGGACGGATTCCGGGAAAGCCCCAAAGAGGGGTGAAGACCAAGGCTGCAAAGTGATCAGCATTGAAGATGATACCAATGATATGGTTAATGATGATGATATTTGGAGGGATCTTCAAGAATTCAGAAGCACAGGTTGTCATTGAACCTGGACCAGCATCTGGTATCGCGGTGGAAGAAGCTCCAGGATTCATCATGAATGATAGAAGGATGATTTTCCAAAATATCTACATACCATTGAATCCTGAGATTTTGATTGAAAAACATTTGAACAATACCGGAATTAAGATTGAACAGACTAAAGAGTGGCTGGAAATAAGAAAAGAGGACGCTAAGCAGTCAATAAGAGATATATTAATGCAGTTGGAGAAAACATTTGTGAATTCAGCAGACATTAAGAAGAGGAGAGGAAAGAGAAGTGCGGTGATGCTCGCAATATCATTGGTAATGTCTATAGTTGGAGCCATAATAGGTACCACAATATCAACAGCCAATTCTATTTCGGTAGGTACATTGAGTACTAAAGCAAAACAACTGAGTATTGACCTAGAAATAATACAAAAAATATTAGATGGGATTAGAGGGGGACTGGATGAACAAGTAAGATTCATAAATGAAACTGCAATCATTCTAAATGAACGAGCGGATGTGATGCAACGGGCGACTAAAACAATACTTAAGCATGACAGAACTTTAAATGAAATATTGAACATAATGAGTCCTGTTGATAGACTATTAACGAATTATATGAGAGAAGTTCAAACTGCAGTTTCACAATTGATTCAAGGACATATCCCCTTGTATTTTGTTTCGCAGGATATTATTCGTCAAATGATAGAAAGATTGACCAGGAGGGAAATTGATATGATACAGGTAAAAATTGCATTTGAAATGGGTAATGCAATGCCATTATACGTGGACTTGGAAAGACTAGAGATCGGATTTTTACTATGCATCCCATATGTAACTCCTGAACTTATTTATCAAACGAAGTGGGTACACAACATGGGATTTTGGCAAGAGGACAAATTTATTAAGATTAAGACTCCAGAAGTGGTGGCATTTTAGTCATGGGAACCTGAAGTTTATTTAATACCAAACCTGGAAACATGTGTCAAATTTAAAGAACAAAATTATATGTGTCCAGGTAAACCGTTTGTTCCTGATGCCACAGATGCTATTTGTGGTTTGAAATCTGACCCAAGTATATCAGAAGGATGTGAAGTGATTATTAGCAATATGGGGAGTGAAGAACTGGCACAGGCTAAGATGGTCAGAGGTAAATGGTTGGTCAGCACCTGTTTAAAGAACATGACGGTAGTACATTTAAATCATGGAACATACGTGGTTAAACAGGTGAAATATAATGTTTTTTTATTTACAGGTTCCAAAGGATACAATTGTGTCAATTGGGGGGTTAACATTGTTTCATGTAACAAATGATGTTTGGGAAAGCCAAGTGGAAAATATCGATTTTTTTCAAAGGGATACTTTTCCAATAGATCCGTATGTGCAATATTTATTGAATCACAAAGAAAGACACGTTATAAAAATGAATTTGAGAAAAAACAATATTACAATTAGTAATCTGGGGATAATAGAAGTGGACAGATTTAATTGGGGAACCTGGGGGGAACGCTCAATAGTGGGTTTGGCTGTCCTGGTGCTAATCATGGGTGGATGGTTGATTTGGCTATCAGTAAAAATGAAAATGTTACTGATTTTAGTAGCTACGTCAGGAAGAGAAAGATATCCCAATACACATGCCTTTTAAAAAGAAGAAAAAGAACAAGTTGTTTTTAGGAATTGGCTTGGATCGTAGCCAAGTTCTAAAAACAAAAGGAGGGTATGTAAGGATATGTGGCATGTTACAGCACAGAGTACAGCACTACTGCACAGGTAGCAATTTTTTGTGCAGCACCACTACATGGGTGTGGTGCATTGCTATATGTGTTGCCAGAGTAACATGGACATATATGTAAAGACAGGCTATTCAGTCAAAAACGATTTTTACATATAAGATGCAAATCCATTTTTACAGTTAAAAACACACATCTGCACATTCAAAATGCATACTGTTTTTCACCTGAAATGCCTATGTTGCAAGAGCCACATTTGAAAATTAATAACTAACCTTATTAATAACTAACCTGACTAATAAAACTTCATTTAACATAATCCACCAATAAAAATGTGTCTCCACTGCAGAATTAGGCCTACTCTGAAAGTGAACTTTTAAACGCACATTCATTTTTTTTCTCTGCTGCTCTGTCCACATAACTACAGGAAGCAAAGAGCTCGAAGGAACAGGAAATCAGTTTGTTACAATTGCCACTGTAGAAGTGAGCCATTGTGTAGTGAGGGAGGAGATGACATGATTGATTCTGATTGGAGCAGCGTCTTAGCAAGTATCATGCTAGAGGCTGTGATTAGAACTTTGCTGGAGAAGCTTGAGAAGAGGGGGAAGGCAGGCGCCATCTGGCAGAGCTGGGAGAAGGATCTCTTTACTGGCTGGGGCATTCCTGCTGCAAAAGCTGAGAGTTCCAGGCAATAACCCCGGTTTGAGAACGGCAGACGCTTGTTCTCACTGGGGTTGATCTTCAAGGGAGCCAAATTCAGAAAGAGAATAGCCGGAGAAAACTCATGCTGAACAGATAAGGTACAGGAACAGAAGCGAGTGGGAGCTGTGCGAAAGTGTGCAAAACTGTTCAGGCAGTGTATTAAAGGGAGTCTCAGTCTCTTATCAGCATATTTAATGTTACCAATTGAATATATTCTCGCAGTTCTCTGTTCATTTTATCACAAATAATGTTGTACCATTTCATTTATTTCTGTAAAAAAAGTTAAACTGT
This sequence comes from Ambystoma mexicanum, assembly GCF_040938575.1. Classification (NCBI taxonomy): domain Eukaryota; kingdom Metazoa; phylum Chordata; class Amphibia; order Caudata; family Ambystomatidae; genus Ambystoma; species Ambystoma mexicanum. Next base: position 1,075,124,905 of record NC_090935.1, on the reverse strand, counting down.
GTTTAAAAGAAATTTCTATAATACAGCTAGTGTGTATTATTTCTCTCTTTCATTTTGCATGGGGAAAGGTTTAAATGTGGGTAGATTTTTAAACAGTGCAATTGTCATTTTAAAGCAGATGTGTGCATGATTCTATTCAGTATGGACAGTTGTGAGTGACTGTTTGTAGCATAGCCTGTTGGAGGTACATGAGTCAACGGGAAGAGAGACTCTCTGGACATAGTTCCCTACCGTATATAAGGTAGTGGAAATTACCACAAACATACCACAATAGCCCATGGAGGCACATAACACTAACGCTGAAAATGTGGTATCCCTAAAATGTAGGCCTGAGGTCTCTCTAGTGATCAAGAACAATCTAGATAAAAAACAAGGGATGTTGGATATTGGGGCCACAAATCAACCAACCACTATACCAACCAACCACGCAAACTACCGCGCATATCATCTAAATAGGTCTGAATTCTGAAATAATGCAATGTATTATTGTCATGTGTGACCCAATATGAATATAGAGAGTGATTATTGCTAAAGGTATTTTGGCGGTAAGAAAATACCGCAAAGCCCCAAATATCCACAAAATACCCAACATATTTATGGTGCGTTGCAGGCCGGGAAAGTGATCATAGAGTACCTACTGGGCGTGGCAAGCGTGTCTCACACTGCCATTTGCACATTAAAGGGAGCCCATTTTATAATAGCAGTGTGCCACTAAAAACGATTTTCAGAATGTCACAAAGGGAAACCACATTTTCAGACCTAGTGCAATATTTAGAGGCAAAGTTGTTTGCACATGGGACCTGGTCGTCGAACAGCACTTTAGAATGGCGTGACCACATTCAGGGTGAGGTGCAGAAAGAAAAACTAGACAATATTTTTGCAGAAGGCAGCATAATTCAGGTCTGCCTTACAAGATTATTGAATGCAGCCAATAAAAGTGCAGAGAAAGACTTTAAGATGGCTATGCGGCAAAATATGGTTTATTTTGAATAAGTCCCTGCGAATGCAGGAAAATGATACCCAGCTAATTAACAGGTTAAAGACTGAATTAGATGGGGCAAGTAAAAATCAGGAAATGTTAAGAGCAGAATTGGATGTATGCCAAAAAGACATGCAATTAAAATGCAGAGACTTTGATGCTCAGCTATCCAAAAGCAAGAAACAATTTGAGGATAGTGAGCAAGAATTGGTACACTTAAAAGCCTTAGTGGACCACATTAGACAGGATAAAGATGAGGTTGTTTTAGAAATGCAGATTTTACAAAAAGAACATTGTGAAAAAGAATGTGATCTCCAGAGTGCAGAGCAAGAAATGATTAAAATGAGTCAAGAAAGAGACAAGAGAAATAAAGAGTTCAATGAATGCCAATTGCAAATGTGCGACATGCAGGAGGTGATTAATAAGATGTGATGAAAACAAGTATTTTCAAAATGAAGCAAACAGACTCCTTAAAAAGTGTAAGGATTTAGAACAGCAAATGTGCATTCCCAGGTCCCAGGAGTAATCGGGAGAAATCCGCCAAAGCCCTGATTTGGCGGTATACCTTAAATCCGGCTGTCACGCTATATCTGCCGGATTTAAGGGTCCGCCAAATCAGGGCTTTGGCGGATTTCCCCCGAGCTCTGAGCTAGGGGGAAATCCGCCGGCAGTAAGAGTGAAAATTCCCCATTGAGCCCAATGGGGAATGGGGCATTCCCGAATGGGCTCAGTGGGGAATGGGGAATTCCATTACCACCAAACCCGTGATCCAGCGCTAATAGCACCAGGGTTTTGGCGGTAGGGCTAATACCACCAGCGGTAATACCGCCGGCGTTACCGCCCAACTCGTGATGAGGCCCAAAGTGCTTAAAGAACAAGTCCCTATTCTGTCCTGTCCCTGTATTAGACGTCATTGGTTTTGCTAGCAGTGGCATAGCAGGGGCCCCCACAGCCCACATGGTGGGGGGTGCACTGCAAACCCAGGTCCTGTGGGGGGTCTGAGAGTTAAAAAAGAAATTACTCCTTTTTCAGCACGAGGTGGAGGTGCCCCGGCGCCTCCATCTTGTGCTGTAAAGGAAAACAATAATTATTTTTTTTGTAGCACGAGATTGAGGCGCTCTTACTCCGGAGCGCCTTCATCTAACACAGCAAATGGAATCATTATTTATTTCCTTGGCAGTGTGTAGTGACAAAGCTTCCCGTTGGACCCAAAGTAAAATGCATGGTATGTTGGAGTGAATGACATAGAATGCAGCCTGAGAGAATGTTGATGTATGAGTGGTGATCTGTGAGAGTCAGTTGGGGATGTGGACCCCCTGAAAGAGAACGCAGGTGCATGTTGCCCTTAACCTATGTGTACCTGACCGTATGTACCTGATGTAATGTACAAGGAACATATTAAAGGAGTCACTGGTACATCCCAGGATGTCAGAGTCATCTTTGGCCAGGACCCATCTTTACACAGTGCGGCATGGAGGTCCTCCAGCTCCTCCATCTTGCGCCTGCAAAGGAAATCATTATTTATTTTGCAGAAGGACATGGTGGCATCCCAGAATGCCTCCATCTCAAGCTGCAAATGAATCATTAATGATTTCCTTCGCAGATCGAGATGGATGTACACCAGAATCCTCAATCTCACACTGCAAAAAAACACATTATTTTTCATAGGGTGATGAAGGAGCCCCATAACATCTCCATCTTGAACCACAAAGGAAAACATGAATGATGTCCTTTTATGGAATGGGATGGAAGCGCCCTGGCTCCAGTGCACATGTCAGGAAGCTCTCCCTGCATGAGAGATTGCTGGATCCTCTCTGCGTGGTGGAGCACAGAGCTGAAGGCCTGTTGAAGAGGCATTCCTAGGAAGCCAGGAGACTAGAAACCAGTAAAAAAAAGTGTGTGTGTGTGTTTTCAACGGTGTGGCATGTTTTATGATGTATCTTTGTATGCATGTATGTTTGTGATGTATTGGTGGCTATATGATGTGTGTAAATGAGGGAGTGAATGTTGTGTAAATGTGTTTGAGAATTTTCATTTCAGTGCTCAATTTCTCCCACCTTCACGGCCCCTAGCTCTTTTGCTGGACTTAGGACTTTTTAATTTTAACCCTGGAGTGAGTGAGAACATTTTCCTCCCTCTCTCATGTGTTTTGACCTGATTTGGATTTTGTGTTTTAACTGTTTTTGGAGTCTGGCAAACTCCATAAGCATCTACTTTGTGTATGGTGACACACAGCACTTTCAGTGCAGTGTCCCAGAGAAATCCTTTAGATTTATCATAAAGGTTAAATACCTTTTCTTGGGTGAACTACCATTACCAAGAATAGTAAAATGAAAATGACTTTACTTACCTTTTCTCTTTGTAGGTCCAGCGAACACCATCTTATGTGGAGTGTTTGGGGGTTGCATAGTAGCCCCTAATCCTACATTCTCATGTAACATTTTTATGTTATATACACTACTTTAAATGGCTGGTGGGAGTGGTTTAATTGTTCCTATCATTGTGCTTTTCTTCCGCAGGTTGAACTTTCAGCTGAAGTAAAACACCCATGGGGAACCATTTTGTCAAAATGGTTGTGGTCTTCTTTTTTCATAATTTTCTGTTTGTGTGGTCTTTCTTGGGTTTTACTCTGTGAGTGACAGCCTAGGCTGTGCTTGAATGAGAGAAACCTGCTCAAAAGGCAAGGGTTTTGGGACTAGTGGCAAAGTCGACCACTGGGAGAAGGACCCAATGAAGAAACTGTGAACAAAGCTTTCTGCATCCTCCTGGACCTTTGAATTGTCCGGTGAAGCCCTGCTGCTGTGCTGAAACTCCTTTTTCAATTTGACAGAGAAGCTCTGGAAGGTACAACTTCTCCCCTTGGATTAGTGGGACCAACTACCCTCGAGACGAACTCCACTGGACCATCTTCCCTGACTGGCTGTACTTCTTCATTGCTGCAAGAACCGAGTGGAGCAGGATTGCTTAGATACATTTTTCTTAGGGCTGCAATTGATTTCCAAATAACTGTGCCATACATAGAGTCAAGGGCAAGTTTGTGTCGAATTGCAGTCATTGAGATATTAGAAGGTAATCTAAGCACCTTTCGCCAGAAATGTCCTTCAAGGTGGGACCAAACTTTTTGACTCTAATTCCAACCTGCTTTGGCGCCAAAAGTTAAAGACGGAATTACTTTTTGAGTATAAAAAGTCAGGACTGGGCTAAGAGTACATTTCCCATACTCTGCATGCAATTTGGCACCTTGTAAGGAAATGTTATCATGTGATGGATCAAATCCTGCCACCAGTCCCATTCCTGGATGGATTTGTTAAACAACACTCTTAGGTAGCGAATCGATGTGGCAGTATCAATCAGCTCTCCTGAAACCTTCCATCTAAACTTTTTGTTTCTAGCCAAAAGACATCATTTTTGTCTTCGTTACATTTATTTCGAGATCGTTTTGACACAAAAACCTTTGCAGTCTGTTTAATAATCTTTGGATCCTTTTCTTGGTAGTATCCTTGAGAACTAGGTCATCAGCATATGTGGTCCAACTAATCTGCTGACCATTTACTTTGGGAGAAAAATAGTTTACTTCTTTCAGAGCAATGGGTAGATCGGTGATGAACAGCTTAAACAGTAAAGCCACAAGTGGGCAACCTTGTTTCACGCCTTTCTTCGACTTGATTTCGTTTGTAAGATCGACCAAATTCATTTATACGCACTTGGATGCTTGTATTGGTGTGCAATGCCATTACTGGGTGAAGAAGGTCAGATGGACATGACCATTTTATTAATTTCTTCCATAAGAGTTCACAATTTATGCTGTCAAATGCCTGGCACATATTGACGAAAGCTAAGAAGAGCTTCGTTTTACCTTTTAGGGCTTCAAGTTTCAATAGGTTTAGTAAGATAAAATTTACTTCTGTCCTCACACCCTTTGTAAAGCCAGTTTGGCGACAGTCCGTAATCCCAGCAATCTTGCCCCACCTTGTCAGCTTTTGCTGGAGAAAGGTGGCAAATATCCTCCCGATTGCATTGAGAAAGGCAATCGGGCGATAGTTGGAACGATCAGCCCGGCTTCCCTTCTTGAAAATCGGTACTATCACTGCAGTCAGCCACGATTGTGGGAGTGTCTTCAGGACGCAGATGTTTTTAAATAGGGCTTCTGTGAAGATTGACTATTGATCTTTGTTTGCATTTAACATTAGGTTGGTAAGGCCGTCCGGGCCTGCAGCACGTGAGTTTTTCAACTGTTGAATTGCAGAGGCGATGTCTTCGGATGACTCATAGACAGTCCATGGTCCATGGCACACTGACTCTATTTTTGATGGGACACTTGTGGGCCTTTTAAACATAGCTGAGAAATGTATCTCCCAGCACGCAGCGGATACTCGATTTGACATCTTTATATTGCGATTAACTGTGCCTTTATTTAATATTTCCCATATCTCTCTTGACTTATGCTTGCTGATAAGCTGTAGAATTAATTTGGCTTGTTCTTGATTGCAAGAATGTGCAAAACATTTAAACCAATTACGGTACGCTTGTCATCGTTTTTTAATTGCGTCCCCTACGTCTTTCCCTAAGGATTTTTGACACTTCTGATGTCTTTGTGTATAATTCTTTTATTTCTGTTGACTGATGAGCTGAAGGTGTATTTATTTGTTTGTGACGATGTTTTCATTTGTTTAGATTTGACTGTGAATTGCGACAGCAGAGGAGCATAATTTATTTGGCTGTTTTGACATCAGGGTTGCCGTAATGTTATTTCTTTGATTGTTTATCTGAGACTGATTTTTCCTCAGCCTATTTGCACCATGGTTTACTGGCAGAGACTCCTTGTAATTTTATGAGAAGGTCTCACATTTCATATGCCAAGTAAGTTTGAGTGCATCATGGTCTCGCCATTTACGGTTTCCAAGAAATTTAGCTGATCAATTTTAGCAAGGAAGTTGTTAGAGGTCCAAATATAATCAAGAGTTTATGGCTCTGGTTGCGATGCCATGTGTAGTTCGGTGGGATGTCACCATTAGCAGTGCCATTTAGCATTTCACAATTACGTATTTCTAAAGCTAATTCCCACCAATTTCCTCTATTGCTTTTGTTCATGCTTTGAGTTGTACTCTTTCTCTGTGGTTTCTTATTATTTTCAAACCATGAGTAATTCATGTCTCCACAGATTATGATTGATAGTTCATTAGAGTTGAGCACACAATCATCTGTTATTGAAGTTACTGATTTTATGTTGTTTTTTCGAAGAGATCATTGCTGGGTTCCAGTATGTGTTTATCAACAAAATTTGTTTTCGGTTCATGGATTCTTTCTCTCTGGATTGCAAAATGGTTCCTTGCACAAAAATGTTTGGATTGCAGTTTCAATGACTTCCCACCAGTTGTTTATCTTCACCAATATCAATAAGCCGGGGTACGGATGACCTAGCTTGTTTTTGCCTGCAGGATTTAGTAAGGTTATAAAGCCGTCCTTAACTGGAGGTTCTTGCAACCAAGTTTCTTGCAGGCAGATGGCGAAATTGTTCTCTGTAGGATTATTTAGCGTGTTTTTGGAGTGCAGCGCCACTGCATGGGATCGAGGTATTGCTATGATGCAATTGTTTCAAGCCATGTGTTGCCAGTGTAACATATGGACTTGTAAATGGAGACAGAATACACAGGTCAAAAACAAACCATTTTCTCATTTAAAAGCACATTTTTTTTCTCTTTTCTTGCCTGAAATGCCTCTGTTGCAGGAGACACATTAGATACTTAATGAACTAATAGACCTAACAAATACTAATCACTAATAATAATCAAATAACATCATAATGTGTTCTTCAGTGCAAAATGAGGTAGAAAAGACAGGCTCATTTTAAATGTCCATCCAGATTTTTCTCTATTTTCTCTGTGCTTTTCACGGTCCTTGCTCAGGAAACAAAACTCGAATAAGCAGAAATCAGTTTTGTTACAGTTGCTTACTCTAAAAGTAAGCCATTGTTTAGAGAAGGAGGATATGACATGATAGAATCTTATTGGGTGCACGTCACCCTAGGGGTTGTAACAGAGCTTTCCTGTAGACTCTCCGGGAAGGAGAGAGTTAGTGGACATTTTGCATAGCTTGGGTGAAGACTTGGCTGGAGTGGCTGGGGAGTTTCCTGATTGAGAAGCAGGTCCCAGTGCACTGCTGCACAGACTGGAGATTCCAGTCAATAAGCACCGGCTTGAGAGATTGCAGATCAGAACTGCATGTCCTCACTGGGGTGCTTTAAGAGGGAGCCCTGAGCCATTTCAAGAAAGCGACCAGCCCGGAGACTTCGCATGCTGAACAAGCTACAATTTGCCGGTAATTATCCTGCAGAGTGAGGGGGCAGTGTGTGTGTGTGTGTGTGTGAGAAATCTATTCTGGCAGAGTAGAAGAGGGAATTCCTGTGTTTAATTAACATACTGTAATGATGCAAATTGAATGTTCTCTTGCCGTATTTCTTTTAATTTTGTTACAGATAATGTAAAGTGAATATCTCTGCTGCTGTGCAATTTCCATTTATTTCTGTAAAAGGGGTAAGATGGTGTTGAAATGCAATTGTTTATAATACACAGAAATATATGAAAGCAGACGTGTAGTGTGTTTTTGTTTTTCTCTTTTCTTAGTGCATCTACCATTATAGCACTGGTAATCAGGGGAAGATTTTTAGGCAGTGCATTTGTCATTTTTCATGTAGATAAAACAACAGAAAGAATAAGGTAGCTAAAAATAAGACTTGGCAGTAAAATAGCTGTGTGCACGGTTCCACTCAGCGTATATGTGCGTGTGGCTTCTGAATGGGACATAATGAAATAGCCTGCTGGAGGTACATGAGTCAGCAGAGAGAGAGAGAGGCCTCTGGAATTGTTGACTAATGTAAATATATTAGTGATAATACCACATGTTAGTTCGCTGGTGTAGATAAATCAGTGATAACAGCCCTAGGTGGCACTCCATATGAAAATGTGGTGTTTCTGAAATGTAGGCCTGAGGTCTCTCTAGTGATCACACGAACAATCTAAACAAAAATAAGGGGTTCTGGATATTGGGGCCACAAATAAAACAAAGGAATCATGCTCACCAAAACAAAAAAATACCACCAACCAAATGTATACCAGCTAAATATACCTGTGTACTGAAATAATGCATATCCACTATATTACTATAATACCAAACCCAATCTGAATGCAAGGAGTGATTTATGCTGAATTACTTTTATTTTTGGCGGTAAGAAAATACTGCTAGGCCCCAAATCTACACAAAGATTCCAGAATACGGATGACCTTGCTTGTTTTTGCCTGCAGGATTTAGTAAGGTTATAAAGCTGTCCTTAATGTTCTTGCAAACAAGTCTTTTGCAGGCAGATGGCGAAATTGTTCTCTAATGTGAATGGAAATTCATTGAACAAATGCCAAAAACGTCTTGTGTTCCATGAAAGGAGCACACAAGGAACTTCCTCTGATGTCGTGGTGGCTAATGTTTCTGATGAAATTTGGATGAGGGGTTACTTGTTCTCTCTTCTCGAATTGGGAGGTGCTCGTCTCTGAAAAAATCTGAAGGTTTATTATGCCACCCAGCCTCTTCCTCAAGGCATCCTGTCTTTGTTCATTCGCTGTTTGATCCTCATTGGAATGCCTCAAGTGCTCATCGTGAGATCGTGCATCATCCTTTTTGACCGAAAGGTCGAATCCAAAGAAAAGCAATTCATCTTTTGCTGCCAGGAGTGTTTTCCTCACTGCCTGCGACTTTATATGTAGCAGGACTTGGTCTGAGCTGTTTACCGAAACATATTCAACAATTATGATGTTGTCTGATGTTATAGTACAAAGAAGAGGAATACACTGGAGTAATTTCATAATAATACCTCTGTTCAGATTAACCTCAATTTCGTCCGTTAGAATGTTTTCTAATCTCATTTTCCAGATGTTAGGTTGAGGTTCTGTTCTCAGAACAATGCAATCCTCTACTGAGTTTTTCAGTTGTTTTTGCAGTTGATTGGCAGTTAATTTTGGGTTTAAAGTGCAAGACATTTTGCCCGTCTTCATTGTGATGGAATAAGATGACACCCTCATGTCGGGGTTTCTCAAATCTCTATTCATGAGGGGAGCATCACAAGGTTCCCCAGACGGATTCCCCTTAGGTAATGAGTCTCCAATGGCAGTAGCTTTCAAATTGGTGATTTTGAGTGCTGGCAATGGAGGAATAAAGCCGGAGACTAATATATTTCCTGCTAGATTGTTTGAAACTTCTGGCTCATCGTCTTCATCTACGGAATATGCAGATTGATGGAAGATGATAAAGACTAGGCAGATTGTTCTTCTGACTCAACTCTTTGATGTTTGTTTGGGTTTGTAGTTTGAGTTACTTTCTTGGGCTCTTCAGGATTGTTGGTTGTCACGCTTTTCAGTTTTACTAATGGTTGATTCATTGATTTCCAGTCAAACAGCCCAGATTTTGGTGGAGAAGTTAGGTTTCTTATGAATTACTTTGCATTAGACAAGTGTCGCTTTTGGGTATTTCCTTTTCTCTGATTCTTTCTCTTTGTGGCTTTTTGTTGTTCAGATGTTACCGCTATGTTGTCTTGAATCATCACTGTTTTTGCTTTACCAGAGAATATCCCAAAAGTTGACAGTGGTTTTTGCAGTGAATTTTCATCAGAAATCTGGCCGGTAGATACATCTCTAGATTGAGCAGAAGGGTCTGCAACATTATCCGCAGCTTCTACTTCCATATTTTCAGTGATTTCCTTCGTTGGACCTTCATTTATTTGGGTCTCATTTGTTTGGAGAGAAACGTTGGGCATAACTGTCTTTTGAGACACTTCCAGGTTTACATTTTACAAGCTCAGTTGGATTTAACCTGTGTTCCGGCGCGTTTGGAATTGACATTGGTCCTTGACCTGTGGCAGTCAGTATGGCAGCTGATCTCAATCCCATACTTCCAGTCGATTTGCCTGTAGCCTGACAGTTAGACTTGAGACGGAAGCGGCCTCTCTCTTGTTTGTGAGATGTTCCTGAGGTGTGGATTGACTCGGTTGCCTAACACACTCAGGTCCAGGTCCTTTCCTCTAGCCCACAGCATCATGGAGTAGGTGCTTGGAGCTCAGACCACGGACCATGGACTGTAGTGTTTGGCGTGGAGTTGGCACAGACTTCGGCGTGGGACGTATCCCATATACCAGGCCGGGAGTACAGGAGTCCGGGTGCTGCACCGATAGTGCAGACAACACAGTGTAGACGTGCACCAGTTACAGCCTGCAGGGTAAGGGGTCCCCCCACTCATACTCTTATTATGTTCTGCTGCCTGAATGCTAAGCACAGTTACGTTTGTGCTCGGAGGTACGGGGGTACGGCAGCAAACAAAGGGCAATACAGGGCAGCAGTACAAGCAAGCAGTACAAACAAGGGTGAAAGGGTTAAAGGGTAAGGGAAAGTGTTTATTCTTATTTTTTGCTATTCTCAACCCACTATCGCAGGCCCTACTCACGACAGCATTCTGCTTTCTCTTCAGCAGTAAGGTGTGTGTGTACAGCCTTAAACTAACTCTTTAATTACCCCTAATTACTCCTATTACCCTTCTATGTATGCTAACAGAGGAACAACATATCGACCACACTGCCAACTAATACGGCGAGTGAAGATAGAACGACAGGTAACATTGTAGGGTTGGACAAGCATTTACTGCAAAACCTCCCTAATGCATTGGAGGGGGGCAGACGTTCAAGTCTATTGGAGCACGTTGATCTGTTAATGGAGGAAACCACAAGACCGTAATGGGCAGCCAAGGCAGGTACTCTGCATCCATTCACAGAAGACACAAAAAGAATGGAAGGTGGGTCAAAATACCCATTCACTGTTGATATGAACATAGGGGCCAGTACTACATCATACCAGAATATTCTGGAAGTAACGAAGGAAGTAGACCATGTAAGTAAGGAGGGTGACTTAGCCACAGAAGGCAAGGAACCATGTGACCTCTTAAATGATAATGATCTTAAACCTTGTCCTAAATCATCAGTGAATGAAAACAACCTGAGAATGGTGGACAGAGTTGTGACACACGTTTGTGGTACAGAAGAGTTTACAGAGCAAAAAAAAAGCCCTGAAGCATCAAAAAAATAATTATGGACCTGAATTTAAAGATGAAAGGACAATAACTAATCAAGAAAAGACAATAGACTTGAAGTTAAGGGAGGAGGGTGTCAAGAACCTGAGCCACATTCAACTGGGGCAGTATATGATGCCTGCCTGGAAAAGGAAGAACGATTGGGCTAATGCTAGCATGAGTAATGATAGGTCCGTGGCTAACAGGGCAACAGAATTGACACAAGACAACCACAGACAGCAAAAAGAAGTGGATAACAAAATTCTGTGTTCACCAAATGTGCATTCAGCAACAAAAAAAAAACGAACAACGATATGCATTGCTTAAACGTGGGAAATGACATCACCCAAGCTCCCAGAATGTGGCTTCCCAATACCAAAATGCAACGTCCATCAATACGGCCACAAAAGTGGACCACAGACATTTCGGATCAAGGAAGAAACATATGGAAACCCCAAAATCTGTCAGCTTCTATGACTTTTAACGGGGTGCGAGCTTATGAAGACAATGTCCGCTTACAAACAAGATTCTTCAAGGCAGCTGAACACAGGCAGGTGCATGTAGAGCTGGAAATTCTGGACAATATATTGTTGGAAACATCAAGAACAATAGAGAACGAAGAACAGTCAGTGGGTCAAATATGTAAAATGCCCCAAATAAGTCAAACTCAAAATAACAATGATATCCGAGGGGGAGTAACAAAAAATACTGGATCTCAGACAGATGAACAGAAAGGAGTGCACAATAGCCAGATAAGCCAGGAGTCACAAATGGACAACTTGGTAAAAACTCCTACATTGAGTAACACTAACAAAGAAGATGACCTTGTGGGACCTAACCTGCATGGATTTCCTGAGGTAACATTTCTGTTGGTGTCTACAAAGATGACAATTCTAGTGCTGTTTATTAAATTATATGAGGACATAGCATCAACTTTACAAAACCATACAACTTTATTGGCTATGGTACACTGGAAAACATTCTTTGTGGAGGGCTTTATTTCTTCAGAACAGAACAACTTGGACACGAGCCGAACCAATACTAAAGGAAAGGCAAGAAAAAAAACAGATGGCCAGGATAGTCTCCTTGGAGTTAAGGTTATAAGAGACTCAAAATAAGCCAACAATAAGTGACACAAACTGGTGAATAGACATAAACAACCAAATTACCCTGCAGACAAGGGACGAGTCGACTGGTCAGGAGATGGCCCAGACATCAGTTAAGCCAGGGCCCCTAAAGCAACAGGCAACAATGACTCAGAAAACTGTGGAAAAGGAGATACATCACCGACTGCTCCAGCAAGGGAAGGGGAGACTCCAACTACATTGTGCAAAAGAAGACCAAACTGAAAGAAAGGAAACACCCAAAAAACAGAACAATAAAGTATTTGAAGGGTGCAGACAGGCAGAGGTAATAAACGCAGACAGAAAGGATGGAGTGAACAGTGAAGGGGTAAAAGAGAGGGAAAACCGGCCAAAAATACAACCAGCCTTACATAAAGATCAAAATCTAGACAAGATCGATGCTGATGTTTCTAGGGAAATGGAGGAAAACCTTAAAAACAGCAGTGAGCTACAAATTTGTGAAATTTTCAGAAAAAACACGGTAAAAGACACCCAAAAAAAGATGACGGGAGAGCAAAGAGGAAAAACACAAGAGCTACCCGTTTTAAAACCTAAAATTAAAAAAAGAAGACAAACCGAACTTAAAAAAAAACACCACAAACTACCAAACAATATTCAAATGCAAACCGAGCATTCTTTAAACAGTTAAATCCACCAAAAGAACAACATACCCTGAGGAGAGGTACAGTGGCAATCAGGCCAGAGGAAAAGAAAGGGCTTATACAAAAAGAAACACCAATAATAGTCCTAACGACGTACTCTATATCAGATGGAGATGAAAGAGAGGGAGATGAGGAAGATATTGAAGATGATACGGATAAAGAAAGTGGATGGAAAGGAAGAGAAGGAATTAGAGGAAACAGAGAAAATAAAACAGGAACATCATATAGGTGGTAGACAATCTCAGGATATACTGAGAGGGAACATACATGAAGATAAAGATCTCAATAGAAAACCAATACGACCAAGTGGGATTAATAAAGGATACAACGCTGATAAAAAAAAAGAGACAACACAGGAAGATGTTGAGCGGGTTGAGAAACACTTTATATCACTCCTGTGAATTGTAACACAGTTAAGAAAAAGGAGTCTGTCACCGTCAAACAGGTTAACGAATGAAAACCAGAGGTACCAGAAGGGTGAGATGAACAAAGGGTTGGGTGAGGAAAAAAACAAAAACACTGATCAATTAGAGGGTCTTTTACTGGAAAGGATGATATATTACAATGACAGGCTAATCCTCAACAGAGCAAATGTGGTAAGATTACTACACCACATACCAGCACTGAGATGAATAACTTCCAAAGACATAGCTATAGTTGATTTCCTTGAAGATGAGCGGACTGATAAAGTATTATTACACACAGTTTCAAGGTTGGTAAAACAGCTACTTTGGGAAGAAGCCCACCACTTACACCCTATGGGTTTTGACCTATGTGAATATAAAAAACTATATGTAGACAAAAAGACAAAAGTAGAGAAAACTAACAGCAAAACTCTGAAAAGAAAGGGCACATTTAAAACCACAAATAGTATGCCAATCAGAAGAAGGAACAACAAAACTTCAGGCCATCTACAAACAACAGAGAGTATAAATAAAAGGCCTGAAGGGGAAAGTGCAAAATGTAAGTGGTTGGCAAACCTGGCAGCAGAACAAATGCAAAATCAATAATGTTCAAATGAATCTGCAGAGGACCAATGGACGCTGGTGAGTTGGAATACAAGAGGATTTGGCCATCTATTTAGAAAAGGTGATCTTCAGGAAATGAAGGTAAACATTTTGTGCCTCCAGGAAACCTGACTATTAGAAGCCCCAATCCTGGAGGGATATGAAGTTTTACTAAACCCAGCGTAAAAAAGAGCAAAGGGAAGACCACAATTGGGTCTGTTGGTGGTGATTAAAAATGACCTGAGATGGTCTGTGGTCCAGATCCAACACCCGACTCCATATATCCAGTTGGTAATATTAAAACTGGATCAATTGCCAGAAACCGCTCACCAAGTCCTGATAAGTTTAAACATCTATTGAAATCAATCATTTCTGCTCACACAACATCACCAGAAGATATAATAGCCTTAATAGACAAACACAGGGAAAATGGCCTGTCCCGATGTTCATAATAGCGGGAGATTTAAACTGTTCCTGTTTCAATTCGATAAATCAGCCAGCTGATCAAGACCTGGTAGAAACAACAAACAAAATCAAAACGAGGAACACGCTGGAGAAACGCAATCCAATCAAGAGACTGTATAATTCTGAATGGAATTATACAGGGGGACATTCCGGCCAGATCAACATGGAAAGGGCCCTACTCCCCAGCTATTTTGGACTATATATGTATCTCATCTAACATGTTGCAAATAGTGGAGAGGCTTGAGGTGATCGAAACAACAGCAATTGATCATAACATCTTAAAAATGACTTTCAAGAGTATCAGCAACAACATAAAATGTGTCTATGAAGATCTGACATCACTGGTAGTAAATCCAGGCAGAACAATTTTAAGAATAAAATCGGAAAGTCTTCGCAGGCTGAATGCTAAATTAAAAAAAAACTTGATTATGCAGATGCAAAAGCAAACAAATCTTGATATCATCGACTATTTGCCATTACTGAAAGACTTCAACACAGTTCAGAAAAGTGGTAGTAATAAGCCAAGTAGTTCAAAGAGACATGTTTACAACAAACAGATAGTAGACAGAAGAAGAGAGCTCACTAAAAAAATCAGGAGATTAAACAAGAATATGAAGCCAGAAAACCGAACTGAAATACATAAACTGAAACTAAAATATCATAATTGGCGTTTTAGACACAAAATAAACATGATGAACCAAGACTCAATAAATATGTTGGAAAAAATCAAAAACAAGAACACAGCGGAAATGTGGGCAATTATTAATGAAAAAGATGCCCCACAGTACGCTCTGATGGCCAATCCTATTTCAGCAGATGCGTGGATTGAATTTTATACTCAACTACAATCTGGAACACCTCTGAAGACATCTCTAACGACAGACATCGAGGCAGTGGATTTACCACAAGACACAGACATTGGGCCTCATTACGACCCAGCCGGAGGACCATGGAGATAATAGCACCATGGTCCATGCCGGTAACTTACCGACTCCGCCATGGAGAAAGGGGGAATTACCACCCCATTACAAGGTTGGCGGGGCGGTAATTCCCCCTTCCTCCATGGCCCTTCCCCATTCCCATTTTTGCCCCATAGTGCTCAATGGGAATGGGGAAGGCGCTAAGTACGGTACCGCAAATTGCGGTACCATACTTAGCACCAAGGTCCCTTTGCGGGCCCTACTTTAACGGCTGGTAAAACCAGCCGTTAAGGTCGGGCCCCGCAAAGGGACCTCATAATCAGGCGCTAAGTGTATAACGGTGCCACAGCCTTTTACGGCGCCGTTAAACACTTAGCGCCGGGGTCGTAATGAGGCCCATTGTCTCCATTGAGGTAATACTCAGGAACCTCAAAAATGTGAGAGCACCATGTCTCGACGGCTTGACAAACACCATACTGAAAGAAAATCCATGGGAATGGGGAATATTCCTACAGCACTAAATTAATCATATAACAGCTGTAGGAAAGGTGCCAAATTCTTGGAGAGACGCAATAATCGTGCCCATCTTGAAGAAGGGGCTGATGACCGACCCTAACAACTATCGGCCTATAGCCCTTCTTGATGTGCTGGGCAAGATATATGAGACTATTCTTCTGAAAGCTTTGTCCACATGGAGTGCGGCCGTAGGAAGAAGAGATCCCTGGCAATCTGGTTTGTGAAGAGAAGAGGGACCTCACTTAACATATCATTGATTAATCTGCTAAAGGCAAGAACCAGGACTTTTAAAGATAAGAAAGTATGTGTTGCTTGTGTAGATTTATCAAAGGCATTTGATATGGTCAGCCGAGGAAAACTTTGGGATAGGTTGTCTCAATGGCAATGTCCGGGAACGATTCTAGAGGGAATTAAAGATCTACATACTAATACGACCCTTAGAGTAAGATTGGACAAAACAGGTTTAACATCGAATCAGATCTTGACAGGTATGGGTCTGAAACAGGGTTGTCCTCTAACTCCAGAACTATATAATCTGTATGTTTCTGACATTGATGAGGCATTCGAACTAACACATGCATTCCAGCCAAAACTAGCTGGTACATATATTGGAAGGCTTTTATATGCAGATGACAGATGCCAGTAGGATTGCAACATCAGTAAGAAGCCCTGCAGGTATACGTTGACACAAATGATCTTTCAATAAATCCAGATAAGTCACGTATACTTTGTTTATCAAAATCCCAAAATAATAAAAAGAACAAGTTAAACTGGATACTGAAAGGTAAAAAAAATCCTGGAAGTAAACTCCATTATTTATCTAGGAGTTTGCATTAATAACAGCAACAATGAGACCCCTAGAGTAGATCAAATGAAAAAGAAAACATTGAATTCGGCCGCACAACTACTAAGAAGAAACTGTAGATTCTCATTAATGCCTTTGATATCTTTCTATAGAATAAAAGTAATACCAATACTGGCCTATGGAGCAGAAAAAGATTTTACCTTCTCTGAGAGCATTTGGTCAATTTTAGAGGGTATGTTTTGGCGAGCAGTTTTGAAACTTCCATCTTCCCTCCCAATTCAAGCAATAAGGAGAGAGCTCACGTTGACTTCCTTAAAAGCTGGAGAGAATTGGAAGATCATCTCACTATATAGGAAATGCTATGATTTACCATTGACTGGAGGGTGTGAAGTTCTTAACAAGGATCTGAGTGACACCCAAGAACATCAGCAACAAAAATAGAAAGCGTTGTGTGAAGTGATTTTAGAAGACCTGAATGAAACAAAAGAGGATCTTCTTAACAACCCTTCAAAAATCAAGAAAAACCTTTACGCAAAAGACTGGATTCAGACCCAAGACGATTTGGTGAAATATATAAGTTACAATACATTTTGGGCAGTTCCAAGAAAACTAAATAAGATTCCAGTTTACTTGATGATCTTTCCAAAGTCGTATGGGAGATCACAACTCATGTGGTTCCGATTGAACATTTTGCCCACAAATGAAATCAACCACAGAAGATCAAAGACAGTTTGAACAAACAAATGTAGATTATGCCTAAATCAAGATGCAATTGAATCACTGAAACACTTGACACTTGAGTGTAAAGGTGTAACTGACAAACCGAATCATTGTTTGGAAAGAATCGCGAAAAATATCATGAACAGAGAAACTTCAGTATGGTGGGACATTTTCATCGAAGGAGAAAAAACAAACATTAACTTGGCTTTGGTTAGACTGATAACAACGATCTTTAAGAAAATTGAACTGTTGGTCCAGGAAAAAAAATAAAATGGAAAAGGGAAGGACGCCAGAACCAAGTAACTAGATGGTGGAGGTGAAAACTGAAAGTAATAGCAATATGTTTAAACACGATTATGTTTCTGCTTTCTATCAGGCATAGTTCTTAATAATTTTATTTTATATGAATGTGAACTTTAAGAAATGGCTTAGGTTTTAGTTGTTGTAAAACCATATGATGCCAATAAAAAAAAAAAGATTTTGAGTTCTTTCCACTTTGCTACAGTAGCATGCAGACTGACTGGAAGATCTTATGTCTTGATGTCTCATCCATTTCATGGATTCCAGTATTGCCTCTATTAAATCATCCTTCGCTGATTGATCTCTCAAGGCCAGTTCACTCAGACGATGCTAACATCTTGCTGTTTGTTCGGCTTCTCTTTCTAGATGTTGTTGAAGCGAACTGTTTAAACCTTCCACATTTGATATTTTAGTACTTAAGTTAGTGAGCATCGCTCCTTGATACCTTAGGCAGTCGCTCAGGGTCTCATAAAGTTTAATGAAGGGAATAAGTGCTAGTGAGGTGGCAGCTAGCTTGTTATTATGAATTTGTATCCCAGCAGCTATTGAGAGGTTTATTTTATTGCTGATGTCAATGTTTGACTCCTGTACTTTCAGTTTGGATGAATCAATCGAGCAGCTCCGTTCAAGCTGTTGTTTGGATTCTTATTAAATTGTGAATCAAATTGTAGCATTGGCATCTCAATAAACTCATTTGAATTTATTACCAGCGGTGATGTTTGAGTCAGGTTCTTTACTGCAAATTTTGTTGAGGGGGTGAGCAGCCTTGATTGGGGAGTGCTTGTCTGAATTTGATGACAGATCAGAGTCGGAGGACGAAAACCAGGTGACACTGTCTCTATTTGACTACTCCGTTTTGCAATTGCATTATTAGTTCTGCTGGTTTTTGTAAAACGTGCACTTAGTTTATCCTTGGTCTGCAAAAAATCTGATTTCAGACGTTCCGTTAAGCGGCTTCACAAGCCGCTAAATCTATTGAAGTTTGTCTTTGTTGAAGAGGGATCAGAAATTGCTTAGCCGGAATAGCGGGCAAGTTGACTATTACACTTTGATTACTCGGGCCCACAGATGGCTTGTTCATGGTTGCCCCGTTATTGCTAAGCTTTGAGGCTTTATCTTATCCTCCTACATCATTATCATTAATGTGTGCTTCCATCGAACGATGCAGCTTGGTTATCTTGTTGCTCTCCACGTCTTCGTCATGTCTTCCTGCAAGTTGAATCCCTACCATCAACGGCTGCATTGACACCATTGAGCTGTCAAAATTAGCCTGAATTACACTGTCTTCCATTTGCCAGGTGGGCGAGCATGTATCACTTGACAGTGGATCTACTGCAAAAGTGAATAATCACGGTTTTGTGCTCTGGACTACAGCTTTGAAAACTTAGTCATTTTGATCTCTATGTACTTGAGGAATTTGAATTTCCAGTAATTCAGTGTTAGTTACATCGAAAGAAGAGAGAAACAACTCAGTATTTATTTCAACCAACTCAATGCATGTCTGTGACTTAATTGGTAGCATGTCGGCATTTGGCATGTCAGGTTCTGACATGATAATTGTTTGTGTAGTTGATGATGTATTACAAATCGACTCATTTGGGCATGCCACAGCCGCTAATATTCAAAGACACCGGATTTGTGAAGGAGGTTGCGCAGAGTTTTCGCCTGTATATATAATTTTCGACGCGCTTACCTCGGTCAATATGTCCATTGATTCATGAGGTTTCCACGGCTTGATGTGACGGCGATGTTGAAGAGTCTTTGGACACGTCTGTGGACCGAGGGCTGCCACCATTTTCCGATCAATTCCTCAGGTTCCGAAGCTGACTGAAGCAGACTGTAACTCTGCATGTAACTCCGCACAGCGCTCCACGCCTGAACCTTGTTTTTAAACGTGGAGTGTGTGCTTAAACAGACAGTATTCAAAGCGTTCCAAAGAAAACAAAATCACTGTCGCTCAGCTCCTGTCGCCTCAGAACCTTCTGGTGACTGAAGCAGACTGTATCTCTGCACATAACTCACAATTAGTTTTGTTTTTTTCAAAGGTAGGAGCTCTTTAATATGCCACATGTCTTACTTTTGCCACAATACTCCTAATGCGGTTCTATCTGGATTGTCAGCGTCTTGCTCTGGGCTTACAATGAAGACAGATGTGCATGTTGCCCTCTCTGGTGGTCTAGTGTTGGTGGGAAAGACTCTAAATTCCTCTTGTGGAAATTATGGCTGCTTTCTTTTTTGTGGCTGGGCATATATGGACCTGTTAAACTAAAAGATTTGTAGGATGCACACATCCCATTGAAGTGCACCTTATACCATTGCGAAAAATAGAAAGGTTAGTTGGCATGGAAGAAAAAGGGCAATATTTAAACACTTCAGCATGATCCACAAAGAATCTTAGGGTAAAGACCCAGTCGATGGCAGTATCCCACACACACCTACAGGCAATAGTCATTAGCTTGCGATTAGCTGCTGTAATTAAAGATGTATCTGTACAAGAGCTGAATATCCGCAGCCACCTATCCAATCATCATCATACTAATATTCTGTGTACACATTCTATAAGATCGGATTTGAGAAAGTGTACCTTCTGCTTTTATCTTTTTATATTCGGTTTAAGACGTGAATTGCTTAAAAGGTACTGAATTTAGATCAACTGATGACGTGAAGCTCATTGTTCTCTTACATTCCTGTGAAGTAGAGAGCAGAAGACTCCTGCTCAGGGATGTGCAGGTTACTTGTTCTTGCACCCATATACTGAGAAATTGCCCAATTCATCCTCAAGGAAACATATTGCACGATAAGTGCTTGGATACAGTTGCATTTGTCATCATCATAATCATCATTATCATGAAAATATTACAACTACAATCATTAATAAACCATAAAAACCTGATTAGGATGAATTGTAAAATAACATAGTTATGACCCAGAAAATACAATGCCCTGTAACTCGTTTTAACTCTTGAGTCGATATTGCTCTAATATTTCAAGCTCTCCTTGAAAATAAATGATCTCCCACCGCTATCCTCTATTCGGAGGGAGAAAATTCAAATCATTGCATCCATCACTGCACGAGAAAAAGTGGATTTATAGAGCCAAGTGTAGGGCAATGATAGTATGGGCAAAACAGGACAATGTGGGATGTGGCCTCCAGTGATATTTGATCATTGTATCAAGCTGCAGAAGCAACATTACCCAATCAGTTTGACAGTAGCAGAGCCAACTGCAGGGCGCCAAGCCTGAACATCAGGGAATGCCAGTTCCATGTCTTTTCCATGCCAGCAATTTACTTTGTAATGACTTTGAAATGTTACTTCTATCTGTTTTTCTTTATTGGACTCCCATGATCCCTTACCCCGCATGCCTCTATGCCCCTGTCCCCCTACACTACTATTTGTATCCCAAGCCCCCACTCCCTATTTAACCCTTTACCCACAACCCCTTATTTATTTCCAAAGTATTTCTGAAGTAATTACATCAAATTAAAGTAGTTCAAAGTAATTATTGGTGTTTTAACTACGGGATACCATAATGCCTCCTTGCTTGGGAAGGACATCTGACTGGCAGTGATCCTTCTTTCATGCCAAAAGGATTCCATAAGGGGGCTAGATTCCTTCTTGATACTCTGTTTGGGGTACTCCCTAAATTTAAGAGCCCCACGCGTAGATCCAACTTCAAGCACATGTCTCATGTACCTTTGCCATAAGATTTAACCACAAATTCACCGAAAACTCCATCGGCTTTCGCCTGGTCATTTCATCAATCAGAGATATTCCCAACTCCTTCTTAGGGAGGAGCAGCATTGGAGTACCAGCCCCACATTTGATTATGGTCCTCAAAATGTTATTCTCTGCCACTGCCGAGCCAGCAGATGCAGCACTACTCCAACAGGGCAGCACCTTACAGTGCTGCTGTCCTTGCTCTGGCTCTAAAAGTTACATTTGTAGAAGCATACTTTATAATTAGATTTGTGCAACAAATAACAGAATATTTTATGTATTATCTGTCAATGAGCCTTGATGATCACGAATGTGATTCAATGCAAAGTTCTATTTCATATGCAGTTCATGGTGTCATGGACTAGGAAGCACATTTAGGCACATGAGCACTGAAGACATCTATCTCTGTTAGTTTTTGTATGGCGCTGTTTGCCCAAAGGCCTCAGAGCGCTCACAAAATGGACAGAAATTGATATAAACAGAGACGTAAGTAACAGGAAGCTGATCCACGTGAAGCAGGCTGGAATGATGGGTGAGTTCCTTCGTCAAACAGCCAGGTCTAAAGTTGCTTCTTGAAAGTGTTGATAGATTCACAATTTTTTATGGCTAGAGGAAGAGCATTCCAAATCTTGGGGGGCCATAAGTTGAAGTTGGTAATGCAATACTTTTTAGAAGTTGGCGAGGTTGAAATAGGTCAAGATTATCACTAAACCGCAGGTTTCTCCTTATGGGAGCTTTCTTTATATTGTCAGAGAGATAACTATGCGTGGTACTGTTAAACGGGAAATCATATTGTGCCTCCTTTTTATTTATATTGGCCTAAGCCCAGTCGCTCTGTGAAGAAAACCGTGTTGCAAAGTTCCAATTTTTAGAATCATCCACCATTTTGATTTCTGTTCGTATGTGATTCTCTGTTCTAAAATGGTGGACTTGTTTCTAACTTGCAACTAAGCCTTCCCGACCTTTGAGTTCTGTTAATGGTTAGACTGTCCGAGGGCCGACTGTTTAGACTAGGTAATGAGACCTTGTACTGAGTATTACTTCTTGTTCTAGGATTGTCTGCGCCAACAAGCCTCATCCACAAACAAACATAGATGACAATGTAATGTAAACGCCAAGCGTGGACACTGGCAGAACTACATTGTGAAGGGATATGTACTAAGGCTTATTGCTGAATCCAAGAACATACTTCACCATTGTAACTTGTTGGTAATACAAACCTATGTAATCCATGTGCATATTATTGTATAAGCTGTATGTGAACTTGGCACAAACTCTAGACCGCAGATTATTAACTTGTAGAGGGACTAGACAATATTGTAGGAAATGTATAAAAATACGAATGTTTAGATGTCCAGCGCTCTCCCTCCTCACTCTGATGGACTGGTACTCGTTGCGGGGTGTCGAGAGCCAGAGAGCTATCTGTATCAGATCTGTGTTTCTTTGTTTCTGTGCAGTATTAAAGATCTGTGAATCTTTATAGCCCGTGTTTGGTGTATTTTCTTTTGTGGTACTCAGCCTCGTTATTTCCTTGCTTTTTACAGATGGCGCCTGAAAATGGACCCTCAGGATTGATGCCATCTCATTGAAGTGTTGACGCGGCCATCGGACCGGGATTGGACGGTGAGAAAGGGGGATCCTTCTTGGATGAGACGTGAGACCTCAACAGTACTGCACGACCCGATCCCTAGCCGGTGAGCCCGCGGTCCGTGTGGGCATTTTGATGAGGGTCCAAATATCAAGGCGGGCAGTTTTGCCGAAATCCCCAACCACGAGGGTCCTTTGTTGTCCTTTGTAATCCGATCGAACCTCCCTTAGTTTTTTGATCAGGTGAGTCGTGCCCCGATTCCTAAGTATCCTAAGAATCCAAGAATCCTGATAATTTGATTTGGTGCATTGTACTCACGAGAACAATTGTTGACCAGGTAACACCAGTAATCTGATTTGCCTGAGAAATTGTCTGCCTGTTTCAGGGCATTATTCCGCAGAGACAGACAATCTTTGGAATTTGGCCATCTGGCACCACAGCAGGGGTCACCGGCGTGTACTATGTACTGTAAGCACGGCATTGGTAGTATAGAGTTTAATGATATTTGGCAGAGACAAACTAGACATGCTTCCAAACTTCAGTGGCCAATCAAAGGTAGCTTTGATATTTCTCGCATAGAATATTTAGAGTCTATATTGTTAAAGAAAAAGGCTAATCTAGAGAGTTTTCCTGAGAAAAATGTTTTTATCGAAGGACTGGGAATTCATTTATCTGTAATGTGGAACAGACTGAATGATGTAGATCTCCCACAAGGGTTGAGGGATTTGAATGTTTTAGTATATTCAAGAGATACTGCGGAGAAAGTATATGATCACGTCGAAAGGCTTTTTGAGTATAGAAGGGAGTTAGAAAGGTTATAGAATGATGAAATAGATGGTGATAGTTGGGCGCTATGTTTGTGCAGAAACGGTTCCTTCCTCTTTGTAAATCGATGAGTGAGGAAATGCGAATTTGCACAAGAGATGCATTGAGATGGATTTCAGATATGTCGATATCTCCCGTAGAAGTATATGACACGTGTAGTCAGTAGGTGCCAGAAATGCAGAGGACAGTGATACAGATTATGGTAGAATACCTGCAGGATGAATCTATTAAAAGAAAGATGTGTTGTCCCGCAGAATTATTGAATATCTATAAGAGAGCTTTTTGTCTGACACTCCTTCAGCTGCTTTAGCACTCAATTTAGCTCTGTTGCTCAGTAAGCATTCAGAGTTTCCTATCTCTCAGTTGCCTATGAGAGAGGTTCCTCCGACATTCATCCCAAAAGTTGAGGTTCCAGTGCTGCAGCAGGTACCGCTGCTTATGACATTCCTGCAAATTATGTATCACAGTTTGCTCACGTCCCGTTTTCAAGACAGGAGGTGAATACTATAAGACAATCCATCACAGATATTAGAAATAATCTGACAGGGTTCTATAAAGAAATAGAATCTGTCTTGTTGTCGTCAGTATTCACTTTGAGTGATATAGATTTGTTATGTCCTGTGCTCCTACCCATTGATTTGTGCAAACAGATTAGGACAGTAGACGATGTACCAGGGTTAGGAGACACATGGGATAATATGGCTAGACAAGATAGAGATAGACCAGCTGGTGAGAAACCACCGCAGGTATTACTGACTTTGCCTGATAGAATAGTGACAAAATTGAAAGCTTTAATTCCTGAGAGAAGGATTATGTGGGACAATGCTTGTGTCCAAGGAAAGTCTGTGGATGCTACCAAATTCTTTAATCGGTATGAACAAGTGTTTTCAGATTTCAGTGGACAAGATTTAAGCACAGAGTCTGGAAAACGACTATTTGCAGACAATTTTATGCATGGATTGTTACCTGACATCCAGTCGCAAATAATGATGTCTGAGAGGCCTTGGCAAGCTAAATCTCAGTCTGAAGGGTTGCATATGGCTCAGTACTATGAAAACCCAGTCAATAATGAAAAAGAGAGGATCGAAAAGAAAAAGGGAGACTTGAAAACTAAGGTATTGTTGCAACAGATTGTTAGAGGTCCTAGAGGGGTTAGTACACAGTTTAGGGGACAGCATGTTCCACAAGGTAATATGCTGTTGGGTCCTGTACACGCAAACCAATGTGCTTATTACAGACAAGAGGGTCATTGGCGAGCACAATGCCTGATCCTCCAGCAGAGGTCGAATAACGCATTTGGTATCGTGGTAGACGATCCAGAGGCCGCCCTGGGGCAGGGGGTCCTGATAGAAGTCAGTTTTCTCAGAATCCTCAGTATTTTTCGCAAGATAATCAGCCACTGAGTGTTGAAAATAGAAACAGTTTTGATCATCCTTCTACTGCATATCTCTCTGAAGACCTTCCCTTTGATGATATATTGTTCGCTAGGATTGCCTGAAGCAGGATTTGGAACCGACACCTATTCCCGTTAATCAGAAAGGTCCCTACGTTGAAATGATAGTGGGAAATAGGAAACATCTATTCTTGATAGATACAGAAGCACCGAAGTGTTCTATTGACCATTCACGGGTTCCAAACATTTCACTGTCAGGGCAAGCCAATGTTTCTGTAGGGTTTTCTGGTACACCAGTGGTTTGTCTGGTTTCTTTGCCGATTACACTGGGTCCGTTCACGGATCACTGTCCATTTCTTTTGTCATTGAACTGCAGTGAGCATTTTCTGGGGTTGAATCTGTTGAAAGAATTCAATGCAGTAATTCATTGTTCTTAGGATGGAGTGTGTTTGACAATTTCACCACAGCAATTTTCTGCCTCACAGTTCCTGACTAGACCTTTGCCACCGGAATTTAGTGACGTTCCGGAGTGTTTATGGGCGATTGATGACAATGATGTCGGTGTTTTACAGATTGAGCCTGTTAAAATTATTTTGAAACAGAGAGTAAAGTTGCCACGTATTCCTCAGTATAAGATTTCGGTTGATGGTGAGCAAGCTTTGAAGTGTATAGTTTCTGATTTTGTACACCGTGGGGTAATCGAAGAAATTGCAGGTAGTTTGTGTAATAGTCTGATTTTACCGGTGTATAAGAAAGGTGATAATGCAATTCCCTTTCGTTTTATTATCGATTTACGTGCTATCAATAAGATTGTTGCTCCACAATTTCCTATAGTGTCTGATGTGACGACGATATTAACTATGATCCCAGCTTCTGCTACTCATTTTAGTGTTGTAGATCTTAAGAATGCTTTCTTTAGCATTCCTATGGACAAGGATAGAAGATATCGGTTCGCGTTCACCCTGGGGGGATGCTCGTTTACATTCACCCAAGCGCCACAAGGGTACACGGAAAGTCCGAATATTTACAGTAGGGCTTTGAAAGAGCAGCTTGATACACTCGAGTTGCCCACTACTTGTACGTTGCTTCAATATGTAGATGATCTTCTTTTAGCTGCTGATTCAGAAAGTGCCTGTAAGGAGGGCACCATGTTGTTGCTTATTCACATAGCGAAACATGGACATAAAGCTTCACTGAAAAAGTTTCAATATTGTCGACAGGAGGTCGCCTATTTGGGCTATCACCTGCCAAAGGAGGGAAGAAGGTTGATGCCTGAACGGATTAAAATCATTTCTAGCATGTCTGTCCCAAATACACAGAAGGAAGTCAGAGCCTTGATAGGATTGGCTTCTTACTGTAGGCAGTGGATCCCCAATTTTTCGCTATTGATCAAACCAATGTTGGCTTTGACTAAGAAGAGCATTTCTTTGCCATTGCCATGGAACTTGGAACACCAGAGAGCTTTTGATCTGCTCAAGACTGCACTGTGTTCAGTACCAGTTGTGGGCACACCAAATTATGAAAAGGCCTTCGAGTTGTATTTGCATGAACGTGATGGATGTGCTTTGGCTGTGTTAACTCAGGAACATGGGGGGAAGAGTAAGCCGTGCGGTTACGTTTCCTCTGCCCTTGATCCTGTTGCATGCGCTTTGCCGAGATGTCTGAGAGCTGCCGCTGCTGCTGCTGCGTCTGTAAAACAGAGCGAGGGTCTGGTCCTAGGCCATGCTTTAACCTTGTTGGTACCTCACTCTGTAGATGTTCTATTAAATAGAACGCAAACACAGCACCTCACTTCCGCACGATTAACGAGATATGAATTGATCTTGTTTGCACCACATATACAAATTAAGAGGTGTTGTGTATTGAATCCGGCTGAACTATTACCTTTCCCGCAAGGTACTGCTTGCAGTGACGAAATGTCACATGACTGCCTTTATACCGTGGAACAAGAAACTAAAGGCAGGATTGATCTGAAAGATACAACTTTGAATGATCCACAAGGGTAGCTGTTTTGCGATAGCTCCTGCTTCAAACTTCCGGATGGTACATCCACTGCTGCTTATGCCATCACTACACTAAGCACGATCATGGAAACCAAAAGAATTTCGCATAACTCTGCGCAGGCCGCAGAGATTATTGTATTGACTCAGGCTTGTGAACTTTCCGAAGGGCTTAGAGTAGACATATATACTGATAGTCAGTATGCTTTTGCGGTAGTTCACAACTTCGGTAGACTTTGGGCAGAGCGGGCTTTCTTGACCTCTCATGGAACGAAGATTCAATATGGCACCTTGATAGTTCGGCTACTTTCAGCGCTTGCACTTCCCACTCAGTTAGCAATTACGAAATGCGCAGCGCATCAGAAAATCATAAATGATGTAGGAAAAGGGAACGCTTTCGCTGACCAGATAGCCAAACAAACTGCTACTGATCTCTATGCAGATATGTACACTACAAGGACGTGGCGAGGTTGGATGATGATGGGTGTTGTCAGATGAGTACATTACTATGATGGTCGATTTGGCTCATGGGCCCACCCACATTTGCATCAGGAAGATTTGCAAAATGTTAGAAAATGTCTGGGTGAACGATAACATCTCGAAAACAGCTGAGCGTTTTGTCTAAAGTTGCATGATCTGTCTACAGCACAATATGGGGAAGGGCACATCGACACCAAGGGGTAGTTTTGGACCACCTTCTGACCCTTTTGAAGTGATCCACTTTGACTTTATTGAAATGGAGCGTTGTACTAATTTCAAGTTTGTCTTAGTCGTTATTTGCGCTTTCAGTAAATGGGTTGAAGCTTTTCCTGTAAAAGATGCCACAGCAATGACAACGGCGAAAACCATGCTTATGGAATATTTTCCTAGGTTTGGTTTGCCAAGAGTCATCTGGTCGGACAATGGTCCACATTTTATTGCTACTGTAATTCTGCAGATATGCACAGGATTACAGACCGGCTCCATTCGGCTAGACATGCTCAGAGTGCTGGATTGGTAGAGAGGCACAATGGAATTTTGAAGAACAAGCTCGCTAAAACGTGTGCCAGCACCAATTTGAAATGGCCGGGTGCCTTATTGATAGTGTTACTTTCAATGCGCACCCCCCCCACAGACTAGGACTGGGCTCTCCCCATACAAAGTGGTAATGGGTAGGCCAGCTAACATTTGGAATCTCCCGAAACCCAGGACACTAAGGGACATTGAGCATGTACTTCTTTCTGATTATTGTGACTGGTTAACTAAAAGTCTGTCTTTGATTTACCAACAGGACTGAGAAGCTCTCCCAGCAAAATACGAGGGGTCAGGTCATAGTATCTGACCTGGGCAGTGGGTGCTCGTTAAGGCATTCGAAAGAGCATCCTGTCTCGCACCGCAGTGGAGAAGGCCACACCAGGTCCTTCTGGCCACACAGACGGCGATTCGGGTGGAGGGCAAGAGGCACTGGATACATGCGTCGCATGTCAAGAGGATACCCTTCCCTTTGCCACACAACAAAGAAGATACAGAGATACGTACTTGCTCTGCTCCCAACCATCTTTCAGCATTGAGCAGTACTGCGAGTACTGAGAGTGCTTTGGAGACACTCCCTGAGCCTGCGGGGCCTGGGGAAACAGCTGCTTCATCTCCACACTCTCCTGCAGATCCTTTTGCATCTCTGTCTGGTTCTGCTGCAAATTCATCACTTCCATCAGGAAGCAACGACGCACTGTTCGCAGATCACACTATACCACGAGTCACAAGGTACAATCTGTGTCCATGGAGCTAGACTTATTGCATGGTTCAGCTGTGCCAAAAAGGAGAATAATCACAGGGCTTTTTCCTCAACCTCATCTCTTTTGCATCCAAAGGAAAGTAGTTGGCTGAGGATAGGGAAAGACTAAGAAAACATGTGATCTGGAGATCACCAGCGAACGGACTACAGAGTTTTCGTTTCAAAGGAACAATGCCTGTTATCGCCTCTACTTGTACAGAACAAATAAGTGACTGTGTGGGCAGCAAAGACAGTGGATGATCAAATACATGGTCTTTCAGAACGTATTGTTTTCTTGTAATCATGTCAACCAGTTTCACAATAGTAGTTGCCTTAGGATTTTGGTATATGGAAGAAATACGTCAGCTCGAAACATTTTTGCCTACTGAAAATGTACCCACTGTATCTACACCTTTCGTGCATCTGCACACTCTATCTCCTAGAGACTCTCAACACAGACAGAGTTACCACAATAACGCATTACTGCTTATAATGAATGCAACACATGCCATTTTTAACAGGTCTAATTGTTGGGTCTGCTCTCATTTGTCGCAACAATGAGACAAAGGGTTGGGCTGGTATATTCATCCTTTGCCTCTGACTACTGCATGTTATGCTTCTCTAAGGGCACTATTCTTTGGCCGATGGAATGATAGCATCTCGGGGAACTTTGATGGAACAAATTTGAACAAGTTTGAAAAACGAGTTCTAACGCTCTGGGATGCTCACTCTTTGCAAATAGGAGCAAGCTTAATGTTGCTTCCATTAGGCCTTCTGATAGATTGTCTCGACCTTTTCAATCTTTGATCTCTTTCAAGATGGCTCCTATAGGCAATAGGGATGCTACGCCACCTTCCTACATTGTTAACCATAGTCTCAACTCAGTTTCGTTCTGCATACAAAGGAATGGTACTCAGTCAATGGGTGATTTCAAGGGTTGCACCAATGTTGCGAACTTGACCAGTGAGGACAGACCTTTGTATGTAGGCGAACCTGTCTACTTTGTTTGCAGTAATGAAGCTTTCCCATGGCTACCTAGGGATTGGCAGGGAACCTGTTATTTAGGAATTCTGTTGCCAGGGGTATTTATAGCTAGTACCACAGACATCTCTGGGGCTCGTCCAAGGCGGGACGACAATGACGATACTTCGTGACACGTTCTGGGTGACGTAGCAAAATCCTTAGTACCCTTTTGGGGGCAAATACTAAACTCTGACAATATCAGGATACTAGTGAGAGTACTGGAGAGAACCATCAACCGGACCACTGACATACTCTATAACATGACTCTAGAGCAGAAAGCAATCAGGTTAGTGGCACTACAGAACTGGATGGTATTAGACGTCATCCTGGCTGAGCGTGGTGGAGTATGCAAATTAGTGGGGTCCGCTTGTTGCGTTTTCATTCTGGATTCCTCCCCAACCATATTTAAGGCTATACAAAATCTGCATGTCCTTAGTTCAGAAGTGCACATTTGTCCTGCGCGGTAAACTCAGGTGCACCCTCCCGTGACCCCTTCTCACCTCTTGCTTCTAAGGTCTGGTCGGAAGTCCCTGATGTAGTCCGGCATCTGGCCCTTCGTAGTTCCTTCGGTTCATTTGGCTTCTCGTCTCTCTTGAAATGCAGGTAGGGTCTTGCTCCGCTGGAGGCCACCTTGACAGGATCTAAAGCTCTAGCCAAAGGGAACCCCAGGGAGACAGCACAAATAGTAGGGAAAACGCTTGAAAGCACCAAAATACCCTGCTGATGGCAAGCTCCAGGTGTTCAGGAAAGCCTTCAGAAGATTGTTTAGCTCTGAGAGAGGTTCGTAAATACTTCCAAACAAGTGAATGAGTGTCTAATCCAGATCCAAAAGGAAATAGGGAGTGATCCCTGTACGGAATCTCAGACAGATAAAATAATAGAGATAAGTTTAGAGGGAACACCAGAATGGTGAAAGGATGTACAGAGGTACAGACCAGTGGCCACAATATGTAGCACAGAGCAGAAACGAAGATAAGAGATGAGAATAGAACAGCAAGCCAGATCTCCGTGAATGGCAACAGGAGGCAGACCATGTTGCGGAGGTAATGCAAGGCAACAGATAGAGAAACGCTAGCGAAAATAGCAAAGAGCGAGAGAGGTGACCTGGACTCAGGGAGACGAATGGAGGAATCGCTGCACAGAGGAACAGCGGAATACCTGAAGAGGAAATGATACAACGCACCACGTAGAACGCGTAGTGCGTTGATATCCGAATCTCGGGCGGCCATTTTGGTAGAAGTCTAGACCTTCACTCCGACTTCTATGGCCCTTTTTTCCCAGACTCAACGTAGTGCCCGGCTCTGAAGCTTCCAGCATTGCCACACAAGCCACTGTGGACGCATGACAGTATGCCCCCTTCCACCAGGCACCCCTCCCGGTTTTGCTGGATATAAACGATGATATCGCCGTAGTAATTTGGGAGCATGTATATGTGACTTTGGTTCCCATGTTCGCTCAGAGATGGGGTATCTTTTCCAATGGATTAGATATTGCAATACACCCTTACGATATCTAGAGTCCACAATCCGGGATACCTTGTATTCTTCGGGCTCTTTGGAAATCTTGGTGACACATTTCTTCTTCTTTCTCTGATAAGGATCCATCCGATATTCCTTAAGAAGAGAGGTGTGAAAACTGGGTGAACCCTACATAGGTGCTTTGGTAGCCGAAGCTTATATGCCACTGGATTGATCCAAGCTGTGGTGGGATACGGACCAAGGTATCTAGGAGAAAACTTTCCAACATGTACCCACCAGGGTAAGTATTTAGTGGACAACCACACTAATGTTCCTGGAACCCAATCTGGTTTGGCTCGACTTCGTAGATCCGCAGAGTCCTTGTATCTCTTCTTACTTTCTTCTAACAAGGTTGTGGACTCTCTATGGGCTCTCTGGATCTCATGGAGCAGTTGGTCCACTGAAGGTGTATTAGTAGCAGTTAAATTCTCCCAAGGGAGATGTTGGGGGTGATAGCAAAGGTACACATAATTGGGCTCATGCAGGTGGCAGTATGGTAGGTATTGTTACATGAAAACCCTGCTATTGGTAATAATGACAACCAGTTGTCTTGTTCCCGATTGCAAAAACAATGTAAATATTGCTCAAGGGTGGCATTGAGGCGTTCGGTCTGGCTGTTACTCTGGGGATGAAACCCAAAGAAAAGTGCTTGCTGAATACCCAATTGATTACATAATGCAGTCCAGAACTTTGAGGTGAATTGGGACCCTCTGTCTGACAGTAAGACTCTGGGAAGGCTATGTAGGCGACGATGTCCCTCAGAAAAACGGACGCCAACTCTTGAGCTGAAGGTAGACTGGGTAAAGCAGAAAAATTGGCTAATTTGCTGTAGGAGTCCACAGTAACCATTATAGCTCGCTTCCCTTCTGAAAACGGAAGGTCCAGAATGAAGTCAGTGGAAACATGTTCCCAAGGATGGGTGGGCAAAGCAGGTTGTTGTAGTTGACCAATGGGACGCCCTCTTGCCACTTTACTAGAGGCGCAGATACGGCATGAAAAGACGTATTCTGTGACATCTTTAGTCACCGTAGGCCACCAGAAGCTCCTTTTTACCAACTCTAATGTACCCTTCTGTCCCTCGTGCCCTGCTAATGGAGTCTCATGATACCAGGAGAGAACAGTCCTTTGTAAAGGTTTGGTAGGCAGATATAATGCAGACTCATGAAATAACAAACCCTCCTTAGGAATCAACCTTAGGGCAGAAATGTCTGTATCATGTGTGTGGTTCTTAACCTCCTGAAGAAAGGAGGACACATGAGCTATGAATATCTTATCCGGTAAAAGTTGTTCTCTGGTCTGAGGTTTCTCAATAGGTAATCTTGGGCTTCTAAAAAGAGCATCAGCCACCCTGTTTTGTGATCCTGGAATGTAGGTGAGATGAAAATAATATTGAGAAAAATAATAGGCCCACCTAGCATGTCTTGCATTGGTACATTCCATCTGGTGAAGTACTCTTAAATTACGGTGATCCGTTCTGATCAGAAAAGGCTGAACAGCACCATGCAAGAGATGTCTCCACTCTTGGCAGACTTGCTTCATCGCCAGTAGTTCCTTCTCGAGTAGTGAATAATTCCTCTCACTGGTTGATAGTGTACGTGAGTAGTATGCAATAGGGTGTTATTGATCATCTTCCGCCTTCTGGAGCAACACTGCCCCTAATGCCCCTTCTGAAGCATCCGTCTCCAGGATGAACTGGTGGGATTGATTTGGTTGGACTAGAATGGGTGCAGTAGCAAACAAAGTCTTTAGTGTGTGAAAGGCCTTCACCGCATCCGAGACCATATAAAACTCCACTTCCTTTTTAAGTAAAGCAGTAATGGGTAGAACAATTTCTGAAAAATGTGGAATAAAATGTCTATAGAAGTTTCCAAGGCCTAAAAACGTTTGTACTTCTTTCACGTTTTCTGGTATGGGCCATTTGGTGATAGCTTCTACCTTACTAGGATCCATCTGTATACCATTTTCGGACAGAATGTACCCCAGGTAGAAAACTGAGAAAACAAGAAACTGGCACTTCTCTGGCTTGGCATAGAGATTGTTGCCGTGAAGACGTTGTAAGACCTCAGTAACATGACCATAGTGCTCCTTTTCTGAAGATGAGAAGATTAATATATCATCCAGATATATAACAACAGATCAAAACAAGAGATCCAAAACGATCTTATCAATAAATCTCTGAAAGTTTGCAGGAGCATTCACAAGTCCAAAGGGTATTACCCTATATTCAAAGTGACCCAATGCGGTACGAAAGGCTGCTCTCCATTCATCTCCATTCTTGATCCTTAAGAGATGGTAAGCTCCTCGTAGATCTAATTTGGTAAAGATCACAGAGCCTTGTACCACCTCTAGTATGTCCCGTATGAGTGGCATTGGGTAACGATCCCTCTTGGTGATGCTGTTGAGACCCCGATAGTCTATGCAAGGTCTTAATTTTGTAGTACCTTTCTTGGATATAAAAAAGAGTGACGCTCCCCCTGAGGATCTAGACTCTGTGATTAACCCATTTTTGTAAGTTATTGTCCAGATATTCTCGGAGCACCTTCTTTTCTGCAAGAGAGAGGGGTACATACGACCGAAAGGAACTGTCAAACCTTCCAGCAAGTCTATTGAACAATCTTCGGTCCTATGGGGCGGTAGAATTCTGGGCATTTTATCCTCAAAAACTGTTGAAAACTTTGAGTAACAGGACGAAATGGTTGATACTACAGGATTCTTCAGAAGGACTTCTTGACCCAGGTGCGTATCTTCATGTTCTGTAGTCTGAAGACAGTGTTGAAAACAGTGGGTGGAGTTAAAGCTTATAATATTCAATTCCCAGTCTATCCAGGGATTGTGTTTGCGAAGCCATGGGATTCCCAAGATCAATGGAAAGTGCGCGACCCGGATGATATTGAATCAACGTTCTTCTTGATGTCTTCCCATCCTTAGCTGAAGATTCTGGGTCTCCATGATGATGAGCCCTGAAGAAAGAGGGGTACCATCAACCTCGTCCACTGGTACTGGTCTTTGCTTAGTGGTTAGACGAATCTCGTGTTCCTTCATCCAGTTGACATCTATAAAGTTCCCCGCTACTCCACAGTCTAGCATCGCTAATACTTTGATGGTTCTCTTGGGATTGATCTGTAGATTCACAGCAAAAACCATCAATCTTGCATCCTCTTCAGGTCTGATATGTTGGGCTTGATGGCAGGGATTGTTGTGGCTTCCCCCGATATCTCCCCTGCATAGGATTAGGGGCTGTTGTTTACCTTTCTTCTAGGTGATACTTCTGGGCAATTGCGTAGCAAATGTTTTGAGGAACCACTATACATGCACAGCCCTGCATCTCTTCTTCGCTGATGTTCTTCTGGAGTCAATGGTCCTCGAGACCAATCTGCATAGGTTCATCAAGAGGTCGTTCCAGAGAGCGCATTTCCTTTGTTGGAGGGAGAAGATTGGTCATTGGGGTAAAGGTACAACCTCTCCTTCTTTCTTGCTGGCGTTCCATTAAACGGTATTCGATCTGTAAGGTTAGTGTGACTAGGTCTTGAAAAGTCGTAGGTCTCGCCATTCGGACTAGTTCATCCTTTAAGTCTTCATGAAGTCCTCTTCGGAACAGTGTCTGCTGAGCTGAATCCGGCCAACCCGCCTCCACTGTGAGTTTCGGGAAATGCAATACATATGTTTGAACATCAGCTGAACCTTGATGAATATCCAAGATAGCTTCATATGAAGAAAATGGAACCTATGGTCTTTCAAACTGTGCATGAAATTGTTGTAAGAATAGATTGTAATCCTGAAGGTTGGATCATTATTTGTTACCAGGGGAGTTGCCCAAGCCAGGGCATTTCCTGTCAAGTTCGAGACGACAAACCCTACTCGGGACCTGCCAGTCTCATAAGTATTAGGTCTGAAAGCAAAATAAACTTGACAAGTATCGATGAATTCCTTAAGAGCTCGAGGATTGCCATCATATTTAGCAAATGGTAAAGGAATGTGTGGTAAATCACCTTTGGTTTCATCCCGATAGGCTGCCAATAGTTTCAATGTAGCATTTTCAGCACGTACACTCTGTACTTATGCAGTCAAACCTTGGATGGTGGCCACCATCTCCTGGTATTGTTCGAGAGAGGCCATCTCTGTTATTGGGCGATGTATTCTGTCCTGCGCGGTAAACTCAGGTGTACCCTCCCGTGGCCCCTTCTCACCTCTTGCTTCTAAGGTCTGGTCGGAAGTCTCTGATGTATTTCGGCATCTGGGTCCTCGCAGTTCCTTCGGTTCCTTTGGCTTCTTGTTTTTCTTGGAATGCAGATAGGGTCTGGCTCCGCTGGAGGCCACCTTGACAGGATCTAAAGCCCTAGCGAAAGGGAACCCCAGGGAGACAGCCTAAATAGCAGGGAAAAAGCTTGAAAGCACCAAAAAACCCTGCTGATGGCAAGCTCCAGGTGTTCAGGAAAGCCTTCAGAAGATTGTTTAGCTCCGAGAGAGGTTTGTAAATACTTCCAAACAAGTGAATGAGTGTCTAATCCAGATCCAAAAGGAAATAGGGAGTGATCCCTGTACGAAATCTCAGACAGATAAAATAATAGAGTTAAGTTTAGAGGGAACACCAGAATGGTGAAAGGATGTACAGAGGTACAGACCAGTGGCCACAATATGTAGCACAGAGTAGAAACGAAGATAAGAGATGAGAATAGAACAGCGAGCCGGATCTCCGTGAATGGCAACAGGAGGCAGACCAGACTCGCGGCGGGAAGGCAACAGATAGAGAAATGCTAGCAAAACTAGGGAAGAGGGAGAGAGGTGAGCTGGACTCAGGGAGACGAATGGAGGAATCGCTGCACAGAGCAACAGCGGACTACCCGGAAGAGGAACGGATACAACGCACCACGTACAACGCGTAGTGCATTGATATCCCAATCTCGGGCGGCCATCTTGGTAGAAGTCAAGACCTTCACTCCGAGTTCTATGGCCCTTTTTTCCAGCACTCAACATAGCGCCCGGCTCTGAAGCTTCCAGCGTTGTCACACACGCCACTGCGGACGCATGACAATGTTCCTGAGGGGAATTGGGATCTTAGCACTTGGTTCTGGGACTTTGTACGTTCTTGGGGATGGAAGCTACGTTCAGTCTTATTGATTATTCTGGGTATTCTGTTGTTCTGCTGTTGCTGTATACAATGTCTTCCTGCCATATGTTCAATGTTAGGGGGATGTTGTGGACAGACTATGGGAACATTAGGACAAAAGGTACGCACACCGGATAGATTGACCAACAAATTTGTGTTGAAAGAAATTTCTCTTACAGACCTTATGGCGATTGATATCTCTGATGATTGTGATTCAGGTTTTTGAGAGGTGGAGTTACTCGTAAAGTGACTAGTTGTAGTTTAGCCCTTGGCTTAGGCCAAAAGGAGGGTTTGTTAAACGAGAAATCATATTGTGCCTCCTTTTTATTTATATTGGCCTAAGCCTAGTCGCTCTGAAGAAAATCTTGTTGCAAAGTTCCGATTTTAGATCGACTTTGCCGCCATTTTAGAATCATCTGCCATTTTGATTTCTGTTCATGTGTGATTCTCTGTTCTGAAATGGTGGACTGTGTTTCTAACTTGCAACTAAGCCTTCCCGACCTTTGAGTTCTGCTAATGGTTAGACCGTCCGAGGGCCGACTGTTTAGACTACGTAATGAGACCTTGTACTGAGTATGACTTGTCCTAGGATTGTCTGTGCCAACAAGCCTCATCCACGAACAAACATAGATGACAATGTTATGTAAACGCCAAGCGTGGACACTGGCAGAACTACATTGTGAAGGGATATGTACTAAGGCTTATTGCTGAATCCAAGAACATACTTTGCCATTGTAACTTGTTGGAAATACAAACCTATGTAATCTATGTACCTATTATTGTATAAACTGTATGTGAACTCGGCACTCTAGACCGCAGATTATTAACTTGTAGAGGGGCTGGACAATATTGTAGGAAATGTATAAAAATACAAATGTTTAGATGTCCAGCACTCTCCCTCCTCACTCTGACGGGCTGGTACTCATTGCGGGGTGTCGAGAGCCAGATAGCTATCTGTATCAGATCTGTGTTTCTTTGTAACTGTGCAGTATTAAAGATCTGTTAATCTTTATAGCCTGTGTTGGGTGTATTTCCTTTTGTGGTACTCAGCCTAGATATGTCCTTGCTTTTTACAGTACCAGCTAGACATTTATAGACCATAACTGTTCATTTGAATTGTATTCTTTGTCCAACCGGGAGCCAGTGAAGGTTCCTCCTAGCGGTCGAAATGTATGCGGGTCCAAATTACATATTGCTAGTCCAGAACTAGTCCAGAGCTACCAGTCGATGAAATGTACACTACCCAGTTGTGCAATGTGGGCCATAGCATAATGCCATGGTGTAGGAGAGTATTGGTGCCAAAATGGCAAACCCCTTTATTCATAGCCTGGTGTTCCACTCTTCGTAATGGGGATAGGAGCGTATTTGTCTGGAATTGCCTCGCACAAATGGAACTCCTAGCCCGTCACTTGCTGCAATGGGAAATCCTTCAACGGAACTAGTGCAGCCGTGAGGACTGAAACCAAGGACAATTGGTCTTATTATGGACTCTGTTCTGGAGGTGACATAAGAAAAATAACCACACAACTTCTGTCATGTTAGAGGGTCCACGTAGACACAAGGCACTGGCAAGACAGAACTGCAGAATCCCCTGCATCTCCCCCAGTGCAGGCAGCACCCCTGGGAAGAGCTGGGAGAAAACAGCCCATACACAGCGCCTGGAAACACTTGTGTACAGGCGCGTTATAAATGACATATCATTTCATATATCACAGCTACGTAAATGGCAGTAAGACAAGGAGAAAACACGTCGAGAAACCCTGTAATGCCTAAATAGTGAAGCTACTTAATTTTCAGTGTGATTTCTATAACTACGTATTGAAACCATATTCTATGGATTTTGGTTAAAAACAAATGTAACATTTTTCTGTCAATAGATGAAGTAAACTGACAAAGAGAAGTTTGAAACGCTAATATTATACAAGCTTGTAATGTATATTGGATGTCATGTGTTATTAACAGTGAGCCACATTTAGACATGATGAGGAACATCTATTAATTTGCAATAGTTACAGACTTTCCATAATTTGCATACACCTCAAAGGAGGTCCATCTCCTTTGCTTCTTTATACCCCACAGCTCTCAGTTTGCAATGATGAATTATTGATTTCTGCAACCCATGCAGCAGGTCTATAAGTTGCTATGGGAATCCTTCCATTGCATTCATATTTCATCATATCACCAAGAAGCCAAAATAGCGCAAATTATCGCCTGGTGATTTCCTTTCATAGTCTAACAATGATTGCAAATAAGCACGGCCGAGAAGACATAATGTGAGCCTGAAAAAGGAGATGCTGAGCTCATTGCATAGGAATGAAGAGCCACCACAAAGGTCACACGTTGAAATGTTCTTCCCAAACGTGTAGAGTCATGCAAAAGTTACATTTTACACTCAGGTATTGATTTTAAAATGTATAAACACAACATACCAATACCAACGCCCAACATTAATATGATTCTCTTTCCTCACTGACTTAAAAACCCTGTTGATTGTTGGTAAGGAAGAAGGTTCCAGACAAGTTGCCCTTTCAGTTTCAAAGTCTTGGCCATGGTAGCCTAGATTCGAAAATGAATGACGACATTGTTTGGGATTCAGCAATGTGCAAGCGAGCTAGCTGGAGTCTAATTATGTAAACATGTTCACAGTCAGTAGAAAAAGGTGGGCGAATTCCATTCATCTTGTGCCTTAATAATGCATTGGGGATGCTAGGGAAATCCCCCCACGTTGTTAAATTTCACCCCTCCCAAATAGCCCCTTTCTGGGTGGAACATTGCGTGAATGAAATTGCAGCAACATGAAAACAATTAGACTAATTCGCGAGCGGAAAATAGTTTTTCACAATATAGGCATGATTTTCAAAAGCATTTTTCAATGCAAAACCCTCATTGAAAAACGCTTTGTAAATCAGGTCTCAAGTTTTTTGCGCAGTACTTTTTTCATGTGTAACAGGGAAGTTAAATTTAAGGACGGAATTTACCAATTTCACTTTGAGCACTTTAATTTTTCGCATCACTCTTTAGAAGGTTTGCCTGCTAAAAACGAGACTGTTGGCTTGGCCCACGTGCATAGTTGTCCATGCCAAAGACATCCATTAAGGGGAGGTCCCAGCCCCCGCAGGGTGCGCTCGAGGGGACCTCCCACATAGTGTGGTGCCCCTCTGGCTTCCCCCCTTATCCCTGGCCATTGTTGTGTACGCCTTACGTCCCGCTACGCAGAGACATAAGGCGTCATGTAAATATATGCCCCGCTACGCGTGGGCAGTTCCGGGCGCACCAGAGCATCAGGGTGCACGCGTATCATTTCGCTCCAACTGGAGCTGCGCAGCGAGGCCTTGGTGCACAGGGCCTTCTACTATCTGCTTCCTGCTGACGCATCGGTTGAAAGCAGGATTCTACAATGGCGACGAGGAAGCTATAATGCAGTGCGTGTGCCAGAAAGGATCAATGTGCCAAAGTATGCAGATTGTCTGGGCCACCCCAATACCCCCAACTCCTCAAGGCAAATTCACGGGGAAGAAGAAGAAACAGGCCAGCACTCGCTGAGTCGAGACTGTCAATTCGTCCACCGATGCGGAAGGGAACAATGATGCACTACCTCAAAAAGATGCAGCGAACGAGCAATGGAGGAAAGGAAAAAAGGTGTACCCAGTCTCAGCACTGGACTACGGAAGCACGACGCCCACGAAAAGACTGAGAAGACGAAAATGTGTGATCGCCATTTAATGCCAAGAAACGCTGATGACCATAGATAATGGGGAGTCCGTTAACGTCATGCCAATGACCGCATTCAGAAAACTACGACCCCCACCAATCCGGAAAATGACGGACACGCAGCTGTTTGCATATGGGTGCAAAACTCTGCTGCCCATAATAGGACGGTTCCGGACGACCCTCAGCAGAGGTGACAAGTCACTACAGTCCAAAATATATGTTGTGAACGCAGGGATTGAGTGTCTACTGAGAGGCGATGCGGCAGAGGACCTGGGACTCATAAGCTTCCTCTGTGATGCAACAGATACACAAGACATCATCAGCATTCTGGGGAAATAGCCCAACTTCCTCAAGGGCATTGGATGCCTAAAAGGAAAGTCCATCAAACTTCATATTGATGAGTCCGCCCAGCCGCGAGCAGTACGCTATCGAAGAACTCTGTTCCACATAAGAAATCACTTGAGAAAGCGGGCATCCTTGAGGAAGTAACCGGACCAGCACCATGGGTGTCCCCCAGCACCATGGGTGTCCCCCATGGTCGTCACCAAGAAACCCAAACAACCGGGCAAGGTGAGAATATGCATTGACATGCGCCTCCCATATGCAGCAATAAAGCGGGAGCGACACATCACCCTCACCCTCAATGAGATTATAGTGGACCTCACAGGATTGAAAATCTTCTCAAAGGTCGACCTCAATGCGGGATACCACCAACTGAAACTCCACAAGGACTCCAGGTACATCACAACATTCTCCACCCATATAGGTTTGCGCAGATACAAACGACTCAGTTTTGGAATTTCCTCTGTGGCCGAAGTGTTTCAGCAGACCATCCAGGAGGTGATACGTGGCATCCCGGGGGTGCTAAATGTCAGTTATGACATTCTCATTCATGCAGGTGACAAGGAAGAACACGTTCGACGACTAAACATGCTGCTCTGCAGGTTAGAGAGTGCAGGCCTAACTATCCATCAGGACAAGTGCGAGTTTCTAAAGGAAGAAATCTCGTTCTTTGGATACATATTCAACAGCGCAGGCATCTCTGCAGACCCTCAAAAAGTAGAGGACATCTGTGCTGCATTACCCCCAACCACACCAACAGAAGTATGCAGCTTCTTGGGGATGGCACCATACTGCGGAAGA
This sequence comes from Ambystoma mexicanum, assembly GCF_040938575.1. Classification (NCBI taxonomy): domain Eukaryota; kingdom Metazoa; phylum Chordata; class Amphibia; order Caudata; family Ambystomatidae; genus Ambystoma; species Ambystoma mexicanum. The sequence continues at coordinate 1,075,083,527 of NC_090935.1, read as the reverse complement.
TTCATACCCAACCTGGCCACAGTATCTGAACCTCTGAGAGAACTCACGAAGGCCAGCACAAAATGGATCTGGAGCCCCACCTGCCGGGTGGCGTTCGATCAAATCAAGGCATCACTCTCGGCCGACACAACCATGGCATACTACAATCCCAAGCTGCCGACCGAACTACCCGTCGATGCCTTGGGGCAATACTAATCCAAGTAACGGCCACAGGTGACTCAATGCCGATCACATATGCTTCCCGCACTCTGACACCGACGGAGCAACGATACTCACATATAGAAAAGGAAGCAATGGTAGTACTGTGGGGCTGTCGCCACTTTCACCTGTACCTGTACGGCCGCAAGTTCAAGGCATACACGGACCACAAACCACTCCTTCCCATATTCACAGGCTCGTCATTGCACCCCCCAGACAAAATAGGCAAGTGGCTACTATACCTACAACAGTATGACTTTGAACTGGCTTACCAACTTGGCAGCGGGAATCCAGCGGACTTCCTGTCCAGACACCCAAGACAAGCCACGCCAGGAGAGATACACGTGGTGGAGGAAATGGAGGAACACATCTGCAACATGCTCCACATGATGAAACCAAGAGCCATCGGCATAGAAGACATCGTAGAAGCCAAACAAGCCGACCCATGTTCTGATCTGGTAAAGGACACGGTCATCTCCGGGGAATGGAAATCCTTCCTACGGAATATTCATAACCGGACTGCCGAAGCCAAATAATTCCTCTGTGGCATGTTCGCGGTAAGGCAAGACCTGTCACTCATGAAGGAAGGGCTCATATTAAGAGGGACCCGAATAGTCATCCCCGGTAGCATGCAAGACAGAGTCGTAGCACTAGTGCACAAAGGCCACCAGGGAATGGTGAGGACCAAGGTCCGGATCAGACACTGTGTATGGTTCCCCCGTCTCGATGAAAAAGTGGAGCAACTCATCATGACATGCCTCCCATGTCAAATCACCAGCGCCTCGCCCAATCCGGAGCCCATACTATCGGCGGAGCGAAGATCCTCCAGATGGGACACAATCAGCGTTGATTTCTGCAAAATACAGGAGGGCACGTATCTGTTAGTGGCCATCGATGACAACTCTAGGTACCCTGAGGTCTAAATTGTGACCTCTACGGCAGCAGAGACAGTCATACCGGCTATGGAAATAATATTTGCCACTCACGGCCTTCCAGGGTGAATCCGGAGTGACAGTGGACCTCCGTTCCAGGGCGAGGAATTCAAGAAATACCTAGCCGACCTCAACATTCACTACCATCATATAATGCTGCGATGGCCACAGGCCAATGGAGACGCAGAAAGATTCATGCGAACACTCAAAAAAGTGCTGCGTCTGTCCTGTGTCAACTCAAGCTCCTGGAAGGTGGACTTAAACAGGTTCCTAAGAAACTACCGAGTGACACCCCACAGCGCCACGGGGATACCACCAGTGGATATCATGTATGGAACCATAATCAACTCATCAATCCCACACCACCCGAGCAGGGGCATGGACACGTATGACAGGCAACAAACTCAACACAGGAGGTCTGTGGCAAATGACCAGATGAGTGCCAAGAGGCACGCCAAGAGATCCAACCACCGGGTCGGTGATCATGATAATGAATAATGATAAGGAACCCATCCAAGTCGAAGCTGGACACCCATTATGACTCCTTCCCATGGACTATAACACAAAGGCGAGGGACCATGATAACAGCCACGAGGGGACGAAGACAAGTCACAAGAAATGCATCATGGTTCAAGACAGTACCACGAGACCTGTGGACGGATGGAGAGCAGCCACCAGCGGAAGAAGATGACCCGCAAATTGAGGAGGAGCATCATCATCAGGAAGGAGAAGCGACCATGAACGGGGGCATGCACGAGATGCCGATTGAACCAGAGGAGGCAGAGCTGATCGATGAAGGTGAGCAGCCCAATGAGAGTCAAGGGATAGTCCCAAGGGGTGGACGATATACCCTGAAAACTGTGCAGAGGCCCCCTGAAAGACTCAAAGACTATGAGTGGTAACAGCCCAGCCAGCGAAGCAGTAGAAGCCACTGTTTGGAACACTGTTTTGAAAAATAGCATAGTTGTTAATATTTTGTTGGGGAAAAAGGAGGAATGTTGTGTACGCCTTACGTCCCGCTGCGCAGTGACGTAAGGCGCCATGTAAATAAATGCCCGTCCCTGCTATGCGTGGGCAGCTCTGGGCGCACCAGAGCATCAGGGTGCACGTGTATCATTTCGCTCCAACTGGAGCTGCACAGCAAGGCCTTGGTGCGCAGGGCCTTCCACTATCTGCTTCCCGCCGACGCATCAGTCGGGAAGCAGGAATCTACAGCAATGTCACTTCCCCCCTCTGCTCCTACATGAAGGAGTAGGGGGCGGGCCATCCCCAGGGTGGTCATTTCCAGCCCGCCCTGGGGACTGCTGCCTACAAATACAGAGGGGGACTGGAGCACAGCCTCTTTCCTGTCCCCCTCTGTCGAATAAGTTTGTATTTGTGTTCGGAAGCAGCGTTGTTTTACAGATGGAAGAGCGGTTTGTATAAGGTAATGTGTGGAGTTGATGGGCAGCACATCGGCGCCTGCCCTTGCCGAGCATATCCTCCACGGGTGCACTGGGTGGTGTAGGGGTGCTTACCCTGCCACAGGCATTGCAGTGCCTGGGGACCGCGGGCATTGCAGCAGGGGTGGAGTAGATGGGTGCGCGTAGGTGCGCATACTCTTGCCTGTAGCCGGGTGGACCATGGGCATTTCCTCCATGGGTGCGGGCGGGGCCAACTTTGTATTCACGAGAAGTTTGTATTTTTAGATGTGCTAGGTGCGGGCAGGGCCAACTTTGTATGCACAAGAAGTTTGTATTTTTAGATATGCTAGGATCTGGTTAGCGTTGCCACGAGGCACTAGGTGAGGGTGATTTGTGGAATGCGTGAAACACAAGAAGCACGGCAGGGAGGGCGGGAACAAACGGTGGTAGCGCAGTAGTTCGGGGTGTTAATTCTGTGGTTTCACCCTTCTGTGAGTGCGCTGAGCAAAGGAAAGCGGCATTGAGCGCGGGTCTGTTTTGTCGTCAGATTGAATAGGAGTATGTTAGGCACTGGGTTCGGGATATCGGGCAGGGTGGATGTTCGGCTGTATCAGGCAAGATCACAAGGGGGCCGGTGCCGCACACAAAACAACCGAGGCAGTTCACGGGTATGCGTAGCCCAGAATGCATGGAAATATGATGTTTAGCACATTAGGTATAGGAATGCGGTCGGGGCAACAGGATGGTGACGTCCACCGTTTTTGGATAAGGAACAACAGACGACTGGCAAAGGGTCAGAATCCACTCGAAAGCAGCCTTTTGTATCCCTATGTAGGCGCGGATTAGATAGCGGTGAAATGCGGCACATTTCGCTACGCCCTGAAATATGGTATGGACAAGATGGCGGGGCGTGATGTTTATTATATGCGATCCAGGAGTGGCAGGCTGCAGGCAGAACTAGCTCTAAAAAGCCACTTAGAAGGAAAGTACACTAGTGGTTCTTTGGGGACGGTAGACACTGGATCACATGGCAGCCAGCCCGAGCGCCGATGGGCACTAGCACGTGTTTTCGGCAAAGCGTGCCATGATGAGGGAAGAAAGCATGGTGGGAAAACGAGGATAGGATAGGGCATTTATAACGCGCCTATACACTAATGTGCTAAGGGGTTATGGGAGCGGAAACAGGGTAGGATAAAGAGATGAAGCTATGGAGAATGCTCCGAGTAATAAGGGTGCACCACTCTCGAGGGTTAGGGGGAAGAAAAAGCACGGCAATAATACGATGGAATTACAAAACGGGTAGACACAAGGGTCAGTATACGACAATTTGTAACGCGAATATACACAAAGTGGGCAGAAGGGGAATTTATACCGTGACTTGGCACTTGGCTATCCACAAGCGTTATTACTTGGGCAGGGGTAGCCTCTAGGGACAAACGAAGGGAGCTGGTGCATTTCTGAGGGGATAATGGTTTAAAGATGGGACGGGCGTTGTTTAGGTCCACGGGCATTCATTTATGGACGCGTATGTATGGAAGTGTTTGCAGTGATCCTTTGTTTCAGCGATCCTGGGCTAGGTAAGGGCCATATCGGTTGATTTTAACGCGCCTAAAAACGGGTCGGTGAACAACGGCGGAAAAGAGGGCTACTGACCCAGTGCGTGACGGTATTATGTGTGGGTTTCAACGATGCGCTCCATCAGTTATTAAACCAGAAAAAAATAATAGTTTTTGCAATTTGCCGGCCCACAGGATTTGACGTTAGGTGATATTTTATTGTTAGGGCATTGTTACAATGCTAGAGCTCAGGACCCTAGTGCAGTGGTTTGGGAGTTCAAGTGAAGCGTCTGAAATACATTTGTATGCCAGAGCGGCAAATCATTTAGTTCCGTTAGCTCATACGTGTGCTTAGGGGTTAAAACTGCAGGCGCTATGCCACTTTGAGGTTGGAAGAGCATGTTAGCATGACTCTCCTTCATTCACGTTTAGTTTCAGCCAGAGTCAGACCAGGGGCGTTTCTAGTGGGGGGGCTAAGGGGGCGGTAGCCCCTGATCTTTTGGTTGTAGCCCCGGATAGAATCTCAGGAGCTACAGCCAAAAGACTAGCTAGCCCCCAGTCCCAACAATTCCAACATCAGCTTAGCCTCGGGTCTTTTCCAGACCTAACAACTCCCCTGAGCCAGACCCACATACGTTTAAGCGCAAATATGTTTAAAATGGAGTAACATGGTATTGGATAACTCTCAGGGTCGCATCTAAGTCATCCAGCGCGTTTGGGAGCGGGACAATCATTGAATTATGGTGGTGGCAGACGCAGCGTTTCATTCTCTATTTTATCAAAGGAAAGTGGTGTTTTACTCTGGGGGCACCATTAGGGTCTGTCCACTTAAAATAGGAAATTGCATGATTAGAAGCCATCTAGTTCGGAGGAAGTCAAGCAGTGCACTTTGAGCAATGGTGGGGGGTTGTTCTTATGCTGCATTTGTTTTAGATCAAGTTGAGGCTTGTGGGTCAGAGGGAAATGAGAGGGAACACCGGGGAGAAAGTAGGGGTGTTTTGACAAATGTGGAAGTAACATATGTGTGGTTTTACCAGGCACAAGTTTAGGTCATCTGGAAAGAGTACTTTTGTCGGAAGGAGCAAGGTACGGTAAAGGGTGCCTACTCAACGGTAAGGTGTCCACAGGCCGCACTGCTCGGTGGGGGGACTAAGTTATGTTGACAACGGGGTTTGTGGGATTTTCCACGTGGAAGGTCACTGCACTGCCAAAAGGCAGTCAAACAGCATAGTTAGCAGCTGTCTAATGTTGGAAGAAGGTGTATTACTGTGGGGGCACCATTAGGGTTTGTGCATTTAGAAACGAAAGCAGGGTATTACTCTGGGGCCACCATTAAGGTTTGCCCAGATTGGGAAAGGTTGTGCCCGGTGCGGTTACCATGTTTTGGTTAGTTCCAACACGAACAAAGTGTAACAACAATACTATTTGCTGCAATTTAGAGTGGTACTGTCGGCCGAGGTCATGGATTTCATTATGCGCAATGCACGGGTTGTTGCTTGACTACATCTTTTACGCTGCGGATCGGTGGACTAGTTCAACCACTTTGTCACAGTGATTAAGTTGCACCCCCATCATAGCCTGAGTGGTGCACGTTGAGTTATTTGGGGGCACTACAGATAGCAGCAGGATGGCTGTGGTGGAAGGAAAGTATTTAAAGGTATTTACTGACCATTGATGGTAGCAGGTACAAAATGGTGCAAGTGCATGGCCATGGAAAAGTATCTTTCTGGGGTATTAACCGGCAATTGAATAGGGTCTGTCTGGGTTATTTACTGGCCATGGATGGTAGCAGGTGCAAAAAGGGTGTAAGTGCATGGCCATGGAATAGTATCTGGCGGATCCCTTAGGCTTATTTACGACCCCACAGAGACCACAAATACCATAATGAGATTGCGATTGCGTTGCTTAGGCTTGGTTTCCTTCATTAAGTAAAGGGTAGTAACATTTTCATCGTTCTGCAAGGTGGAGCAACATCAAATGGAGCACATGTTGTACTACTAGGTTCGGGGTTTCCTTGTGTTGGATGCACTGTGGTTTTCCCCACTTTGAGATGAGGGTTGGTTGCCATGGCTTTTTCTCTCTGTACCTTTCACATGTGGGAAATATCCATTGGTATATCAGTATATAAACGTGCCTATTTTCTGAAAAACGGGCATGCTTGAAAGCAGGTGGCATCAGAGCAATGCGGTTTCCCTTTTTCTTGTTTTGGCCCGTATTATGTTGCAGGGAACAAGTTGGGTGAATGCGGTTGTACAGGGGCTGACAGTAAGCATGGTTTAAAAAAATAATGAACAAATAAATTTAATAAATAAATAAACCAAAACAAAAAGTGTGCTTGGTGAGATAAGCCTCTCCAAAAATAAGGTGTATTTTAGTATAGTGGGTGTGGTCTATAGCCTCCCGGCCACATGTTATTTTTCATTGCTAAGAGGAAGCTATTTACACTGGTACTATGTTCAGGTGGCATGGCCTCTCCGCCACACAAGGCATGTCCTTGGTTGGGGGCGACTAATTTAAAACATGTGTCTTTGTGGTTACCTGGCTATTGTGAGAGCTAGGGCCGGGCAGCAATTTTAATAACAAGTATTTCTCCTTACAATGCAACGGGGATGCCATATGTTTGTTATAAAACTATGCAATTGGTTTGTGGTGATCAGGTTTAAGGCCGTGGCAGTGTTGGCCAAAACTGTTGTTAATGCAGGCACAGGGCCTGCATTTAATTAGCCAGTTAAGACAAACAAAGAAAAGCCTGGCAAGGGGTAATGCACACAGGCCAAGGCGTTTGGTTTTGTCAATGCTTGTTTTTGACAGGACTAGAGCCAAGTACACCGATGGTGCTGAAAAAGGGAAGGGCTGTAGGCAGACATGAATGACCAGGAAATTGAGGTCAGCACCAGCAGCCGTTGGGACCAAGGGGAACATAAGGTTGATGGATGGGCCAACTGGGGGACTCTGTTCCGCAGATGTATGATGCAAGTAACAGATGTGTGCTATGTGTTATAGGATATGTGAATAATACCGGATGTCTACGGCTACCTCAGTTTGGTCCCAGAAGAGTGATGAAGAACGTGTCATAACTATCGCGAAAGGTCTGGTAAGACGTGGGACACCCACAATGACATTGCCGTGGTAAGTGTAAAGGGTGGCATAAATGCACAATGAGTTAAACTTCCTACCCAGGTATAAATTAGCGGTCTAGTAACACAGCCCATATCCTTGGAAGGGGTTGGTAAACTGTGGGGCCTCACACAAGGACATGCCAGTGGTAAGACTGGAGAATGGGAAAGATATACAAAAGGTGTACATAATTTTGCATTATGTTTTGGCTACAAGTTAAGGGTCTTGCTTGAAACACACACGACAACCCTTGAGTCAATTGGTAGATGGTAAGATGTCGGACACACGGTACATGCTTGTGTTCAGATCGGAGTGGCATACACGCACTGCAAGCTGCAAGGGTTGTCACATGCAATGGAAAGGTCTGTCCAGTAACATGGGACATGTGAGGTTGAACAGGCTGTGGGACATGGTCCCACGATAAATGCCATAGCAAATACCCGAGGTTGGTACAAGCACACTTGGGGCACTTAAAATGCAAGTACATTTACAAAGGCAACTGGGCGAAAGCATGACCCGCTGGAAGGCCGGGTGCAGCTAGAACAAGTGTAAGCTGTGGGGCCTCACACAAGGTGGATTTACAGGGTGAAATGGGATGTTGAATAAAGCCAGTGATAGGTTGGAATTGTGGTTTAGGTGAAGGGTGAAGGTAATTTGCAACTAGAACAAGGATAGGTTTTATTGAAGCATGGGGGTAGCGGGGGCAACCCCCAAAGCATGGCAGAGTTCGGGCCGTTTTAGCCGGGGAGGGGTATGCCGCGGCTTGAACCCTGGGCTGGATTCCCGATGGCCGCATTCAAGCCAATCTTGTGCGACAGGCACTGAATCCCTTATGAATGCCGGAGACTCCTCACCTTCAGTTCAGTGGGCCCGAGGTGCAAGTACTCTGTGCAGCAATCTGGAGCATATGTCCGGTGCCTTACGACATGCATGGAGGCAGCAAGGGGACACCGAGAACATTCAGACCTGTGCAATTCAAATGTGGAGCGTGTGTCCTGGGCCTTGCAATTAGTGTGATGGCACGCACGAAGAACAGTACATATCAAGAGACAGGCACCAACAGTATTCATGAACATGCATCATGGACTTTTAGATGATAAGACATTATCCATGCTGCACTGTTTTGGAAGGCATGGCACTATGGAAGATTCCGATGTTGCCATGTATGCGTGTGTGTGCGCGTGTTGTCCTTGGAATGTGGGCAAGATTCAGAAAATGGGTGCTACAGCAAGGTGGGCCATCCAGGCACAAATTGCAGGATTGATGGGCGGCCATGCAGTAATGGGTGCCATGCGGGTGCAAATCTGAGCGCCATTGAAGGAGATCACCGCCACACGTGCTACTGAGTACATTGTGCCTTCATTTTTGTGTGTGATATGTTCGTTTGTACTGATTTTGAATGCATCAATACAAACTAAAACATACGACCAAAACAATACACAGTGTTGACCATTTCCACAAACAATGTTTCCCTTCACAGCCATCCCCAGCCCAGAGCGCCCAAGAGTACCCATCACTACCCACCTCTCTCCCTCTAGAGTGGCATAGACAGAAGATACATACATAAAGCACCCTATTGATGGAATGCCCACAGGAGCATATGAAGATGCAATCGATTGATCCATCCCTGTTTTTCCTTCATGCTTAAAAGCATCTTCCACTGATACAAACGGAAAAAAAAATTGCCCCTCACCCACATGCCAATGGAATCTAGTGAAGAAGTAAAGAGGATGTGGGAATAAGAGAGAAAGGAGGAATTGAGAGGAGGCAAAGGAACCCAGCGCATGTGAACAATGCAAGAGAAGGTGAAAGTGAAATGGAGCTAGCGTGAGACAGGTGTTAGATGCCAGATGACATCCTGGCCTGCAGGCCTCACCTGATGCTGCTATGAACTGTGCTGAAGCCTGAAGTGTCACAGTGTGGGAAATATGGATAGAAAAAAGCAACACGCAAAGTTTACAAACAGCGAGCTGGAGATCTTTATTCATGAGGTCTTCAAATATGAGGCACAGTTGTTCAATGCCAAGCAACGCCCATCACCAATGAGAGTGAAGAATGGAATATTCAAAAGCATATCTCAGAAATGCAATGCAGTGGCTGCTGTGAAAAAAGGACAAAGTACAAAAAAAAGGTATCTCGTCCTGGCTGAAGAAGACCCGGGAAGGATGCTCAGTACCATGATTATGGTAGGGGCACAGGTGGGGGATCACCTATCCAATAACCTCTCAATGACCTTTCAATTATCTTTGGGGCTATGTGGAGAGCATTGGTTAAATGAGCACCAACAGTTGGGCATCAGAAGAGGGTAGTGAAATGTTTGCATCACACTGATCTGTAAGAGGTAACTGTTGCAGCAACAAACATATAGGAGCAGTGGTCTGAAATGTCTTGTGATCAAACTGTACATTGGTATTGTGTGTGTGTGTGCTAAAACTATTTTTCCACAGGGTGATACAGTTACAATGGATAGCGTGAAACGTACCACAGCAAAACACCAAGTAAGCAGCTAAGGGAATAATGTGGCCATCTGAAGGTTGCAGCTTGAAGGGGGATACATCACCAACCATCACCATTCCCATCACTCTGGACTGTGGTACAGACAATCATACTTTGATAAAGAAGTGCTGACAGACTCCTATCCAAATGAGCACAGTGAGTGGGTGAACAGTCAATCAAGAAAATGTAAAGCCAGGTTGAAAAGCAATGGCCTGGAGGGTTGCCCAGATATGTGCCCTGGTTATGATTGATTCAAAACCATCCAGCCATCATTTTCTTGTTTTCCTTAAGGTATTCCAAGTGGAACGGTGTACCGAAACATAGGTCTCAAGCCTGCTGGACCCAGAGACCCACGCTACAACTTCCTTATTAGCCTAATTTGACCAAATGATGTTTGGGATTGTTTGTGGTCTCGTACAAAAAGGAATGTGACCTAGAGGGTTGGCTGGACTGCCCTTTTGTGGTGAAACCAATCATGACTTGTATATTGTCTTTTCCCTTCTGTAATGGCTTGTCAGGCTGAGAAACGAGTGTCTAGAAGGTTGCCCAGAGCTGTGCCAATAGTTGATTGTTTCAAAACCTTCCAGCGTACCTAATTCATGCCTAGTCAGATAGTTATACCAGAGGTGGGCATAGAGATCCAAGCTACACATCTCGAGTGATGCCCAATGAGGATGAAACATGTCTGCGGTTGCTTGTGGTCTCTTGAAAAAGGGATGGGATCTAGCAGTTTGGGGTGGACTGTAACTTTTCAGGTGGGACCAAACCTGACTAGTATTTTCTCTGTCCCCTTCTGTTATAGGTTGTCAGGTTGAAAGATGATGGTCTGGAAGGTTTCCAAGAGCTGTGTCTTGGTTTTGATTATACAAAACCTTCCAGCCATCATCCTTTGGTTTAGCTTGAGTCATTCTGAGTGGGAAGGGTATATCTAAACATGGCATAGTAGGCTGCCGAGCCAAGAGACCCAAGCTACAACTCAAACATGATACCGAATGAAACCATAACACCTCTGGGGTTTCTTGTGGTCTTGTGCAAAAGAATGTGACTGAGCAGTTCAGGCTGGACTGCCCCTTGTTGGTGTGGGACCAATTCTTATTTGTGTATGGTCTTTCCCCTAATGTAATGGCTTGATAAGCTGAAAAATGATGGCCTAGAGGGTTGCCCAGAGCTTTGCCTGAAGAGCGGTAGAAAAAGAATCGGAAAGCCAGGTGATCACCAAAGAACATTTCCCATAACAATTTCACCAGAGGAATCAGCACCATCTGGCAAAGCTCAGAACTTGCTTGAGACTACTGCTGAAAAGAATGCAGTTTGATTGTTGAACTCAATAAGCACAGGAGTGCATTGTGTGCACTTTATAGCAAATAATGTTATCTGCAGGTCCAGGATGAGCCAGAAATGTTACTCAATACACGGAGGCAAGCGACAGCCATTGCTTGTTTGATTGATGCAATTGCCAAAAATACTGCTGCAACATGGCACTGCACAAAAAATGCTTTGTAAAAGGGATGTGGCCTGGCAGTTTGGTCTACACTGACCATTTTGGGGTGGGACCAAGTCTGATTTGCATATGGTCTTTCCCCTTCTGTAATGTCTAGCAGGCATCCTGTGCCCTTGGTTATGACTGATTCATAACCTTCAGTCATCACCTTTTAATTTTACTTAAGTCACCCCAAGTGTGATGCGTATGAGAGATATGGGTCCTGAGCCTGATGGAGTTAGAGATAAAGCTACACCTCATTGATTATGCCCAATGAGACCAAAACAGTATTTGGTTGGTTGCAGTCTTGTGCAAAAGAGATGTTATCTAGCAGTTTGGGCTGGACCTTTTTGGGGCAGGACCAAGCATGATTTTGTACTGTCTATCCTCTTCTGTAATGGCTGATGTATGTGCTAAATTCCTTTTTTTTTATTCCGGGGTGGGAGATTTTTGCAACGGATAGTGTGAAAACTGATGACATAAAACAACAAGTAATGCAGATAAAGGAATAATGTCACCATCTAAAGGCAGAAGCTAAGAAGGTGTTGGAATGCAAGTGCAATGTCCCAGGCAGGCAAAGAAATGTAGACTGTGGATGCAAAGGTTTAATATAGGGTGATGTATTTTGCATTTAGCAGTAGTATACACTATTATGTTTTAAGAGATGTGTGAGTAGGTAGCTGACATAGGTAGGCATATGAGATTGAGTCAGAGGAGGGTTGTGATAAAGGCGAGGTCCAGGGGATAAGGTAGGAGGAGTTCCGCCATATTGGATTTTAGGAAATGTTACAGGATGTGTTTTGTGACAGTATGAGAAACAGGTCTAATGTGCAGCTGCGGCTCTGACCAGTTCATCCTTAGACAAGTCCCCCTTCATTCCCCCCAGAGAGAAGTTGTGCTGTCAAAGTTACAGGCAGCCGTGCTGTGCCAATGACAGTTAATTGACTCCAGCTGCAGAGTTCAGAGATGCTGGGAAAGGAATGTTGTATCTAGGAAGGAATGGTATGGATGTACCTTTTGATGTATGAATTAATGTGAGCAGGGCATGGGGTTCTGTGATTGCAAGAGACCTGGTGCAGATTTAGAGCACTACTGGCCTCACCTGAAGAGTGGTCATCTATTTGAACTGCAGGCGCTGCACTCTAGGGATCAATAAATACACACAATGTAAACATAAGAGTGGTGCCCTGATCCCATCATTCATGGGTTACTGGGTTCCCAGAGAGATAAGGGAGAAGACATGCTAGGTCTGTACTGTGATTTGGGTTGGGAGGAGCAGAGTCCGATGCCAGTACATGTATCTATTTGTATTTATTTTTGTATTTATTTTATTTGTATTGCGCGATTGCCCTGGGGCATCTGGGCGCATAATTTGAAAAGGCAATGGTTACATACATGTAAAAACAAGTTTCACAAGAGGGACAAAAGCAAGACTTAAAATGAATATGCAATTCTTATAGAAACACGTGTTACAGACAGATTACATAGTTACAGACTGTACTAATGACATTTCACGTAGTGTGAGGGCATATTACAAAGTATAATAGTATACACAAACATAAGAATGTTACAATTGCAGAGGATGGCTAAGGGGTCTGACATTGTCGCATAGTCATAACTGGCCAAGTAGTTAGGAGGATGAGGCAGCAGCGTCAGGTTCATGGAGCCAGAGTTTAGTGTTGTTCTTAAAGGAGAGAAAGGAGGGTTCCGCTCTGAGTGAAGTAGGTAGTGTGTTCTAGAGTTTGGCCGCAAGGACTGGGAAGCTTGATCCCCCGGCTGTCTGAAACTTGTATCTAGGTACAGTAAGTGAGTTCAAATGGGCAGACCTCAAGGGTCTGTTGGTGGTATGCTGCCTGAAGCGATTGGCCAGGTATGTGGGTGCCAAATTGTTCTGGGCCTTATATGTTAGGGCAAGGGTTTTAAGAGAAATTCGGTGAGCAACGGGAAGCCAATGAAAATTATGTCTCGTATCAGAGATGTGCAATCTCCTCGGGAGGTTGAGGGTTGCCCTAGTAGCATTATTCTGAGTAACTTATCATTGTTTCTTTGGCTGGTCCCTAAGTAGAGGGCATTACAATAATTAATTTTTGCCATGATGAGAGTTCTAGCAAGGATAATGCAGTTGGCAGTTGTCAGGAAGGGTCTGCAGGTGGTGATAAGTTTGCAAGTGTAAGCCAAAGCAGATGCAACAGCATTTGTTTGTCTGGTGAGGGATAGTGTTGAATCCAGGTAAAAACCAAGTGTTTTTGTGTCGTTGGACACTTTGATAGAGTTCCCATCAATAGAGAAAGATTTATAAGCAGGGCCTAGTTTGGAAAGTTTGATATGTGAGCCTAGGACGAGTAATTCTGTTTTTTCAGCATTAAGGCAGAGCCCATGATGTGCCATTCAGGCCTGGATGACTGTGTATACTTCATTGAGTTCTTTAGAGTCAATTACATAGTCTCCAGTGATGGGGATGAGTATCTGGATGTCATCCGCATAGTTGGTGTACAAAACATCCAGATAGTCAAGTATGTCAAAGAGCAGCATTCTAAACACATTGTACAGTGTGAGAGAGACAAACAATCCATGTGGGACTCCACAAGGGACAGGTGCTGGGTCAGCATATGCAGATAGTGAGAAGACCCTCATGGTTCTGTTAGCCAGGAAGGAGCTGATCCAAGAGTTGGCAGTGTATGAGAAATGAGCAGCTATTTTGAGGTGGTGACATAGAATTTGATGATCTACCAGATTTAAAGCTGCTGAAAGATCAAGAAGAAGTAGGAGTGCCAACTTGCCCTTGTCTTCCAGGTCCTCAATTTGTGTTTTTAAGTCAATCAAGGCGGTTTCAGTTCCATGTTTGGGACGTAAACCTGATTGCCGAAAATCCAATAGTTTATTAGTTTCAGGGTAGTCCTGAATTTGGAGGTAAGCGGCACGATCTAGAATTTTCAGTAAGTAAGGCACAGTGGTAATGGGTCTATAGTTGGACGGGTTGCTTGGGTCCACGGTAGGCCTTTTGATTAGCGGGATGACCCATGCATCCTTGAGGTTGTCCGGCACAATGCCAGATTTATGGCATTTCTGAAGGTTGTGATAAAAGGCACAAGGTCATGGGCAGCCTCATTGATGATAGGATCCGGGCATGAGTCACCTTGGCAGTTGGAGGGTTTGAGTTTCTTAATTATATTTTCAACTTCCCAAATAGAGAGAGGTGAGAAGCTGAAAGGTTTAAAGGCGTGTTTAGGAGTGGGGGGGTTAGAGGACAGAGAGTTGAGTGCTGAGTCTGAGAGGTTGCTTCTTTTGGCGTTAGTTTGAAGCAAGAGATTTTATCTAAAGGTGCCTTTTGGATGTTGGTACACCATGCAGTGTCCAGGGTACATATATCCAGTGGGGTTACAGGGTTGAAAAGTTATTTTGTGTTGGATTCTGCTTGCAATATGCGTTTATTATAAAGGTCTTTTTTTGCTGTAAGTATGGCTTCTTTGTAAGAAGAGGAGGCATTGGTTAGGATGTTTATGTTGATTAGTGACAGTATACTTTTCCAATGTTCCTCTGCCTTTCTTTTTTCTTTGCAAAGATCTCTAAGATGTGGAGTAAACCAGGAGCAGAGGTGAGGACGAGGTTTTTGTTTGCGTAATTTTAGCGGTGCATTAAGGGATTTTAGCATGGTGTGATTGTAAGTATCCACTGGAACTGTGGGATCGGAACAAGTGGTGATGCAGAATTAAGCAGAGGGAGAATAAGAAGGAGAAGTTTCTCCGTGATAATGTCCTTCTTGTTATGGATATGTATGGATGAGGCAAGATTAGATTTGGGTGTTTGAGGGTTGGAGTTGATAGAGAAGATTATTTTATGATGATCAGACCAGAAGCAGGGTGTAACTGAGATCAGGTCGAGAGCACAGTTCAGGTCTGCAACCCAGTCAAGGTTACATCCTTTATTGTGGGTAGCCTCTTTGATGTGTTGGGTAAAACCAAAGTCTGTTCATGTGCTTGCTAGGTCAAGGGCTTTAATGTCGTTCGCATCTTGGTACCCTAGATTGAAATTGCCAAGTAGAAGTATTTGCGAGTTAGACTTAGTGTTGGCGGCAAGGATGGATGAGATGTCCTCAATGAACGTGGCAATAGGACCAGGAGGCCTATATTTAAGGTGCACTGTAGCAGTTTGGTTAGGAGAGGTGGGTAGTTTGATAGAAAGTAATTCTGCCGATGGGATCTGTTAGGGAGAATTCTCTGTTTAGGCTGAATTTCCTAACCTAGTGAGTCCCCCAGCAGCTTTGCTGGATTTCTGGAGTTTGTTTTTTTTCCATCCTGCCAAGAGTGAGACTCTTTTTTTCCCACTCTTGGACATGAATGTGTGTAATTCCTTTGAATGTCAATGTGTTCTATGGGCTATGGGGTCTTTTACTCCATAGGGTCTCAGCGGACCCCCATCATAGACTCCATACCCGGGGACTGACTACTGTCTCTCCGGGCATGTAAAGTCACCATTGGCTTTACTAGACCTAAATTTACTAACAGAACTAATACAAACCATCCTATTGTGGATGTACTAGTAGGGGTAATTCGATTACTCCTAGGTCTGTTATTCGAGGGGGCACTGTCCCGTCCCCCCTCGTCGAGTTTTGGCTGGTGGCAGTGGAAACTACTTGTTATATTCGACCCCGAATATAACCCTATTGGATTCTTCCCATTGTTTCTCGTTAATCTCTAACGTACCACCGGTTTACTTATCTTAAATAAGTCTATCGGATGGTATTTTCTGCCAGAACTCGGCTTTTTAAAATGGCGTCTGTGTTCATCTCTGTGACTCCTAAACCAAAGGTTGAGCCCTTTGTTCCACTTTTGGCGGGCTTCTGTACAGAGGCCCTCCAAAGTGGTGCCATTCTGTCTGGGTTACCACAGGGGTGTGGGAGGGGGTTTAGGCACCCTGGACCGAGTTGCCTTGCCAACTCCAGTCACACTCTGGTGTGATTGGCCCAAGTGGTGAGCCTCCCCGCTCACCACTTAGCGTGTGTTTATTGACAGCTAGGCTGAATGAATGGGGGTTTTCTGCATAAAAGCAGGGCTTTTGGGACTGGATCTTGAGAAGTCGCCACAGGACCTAAGAATCCGACGAGGGTAAAGCTGAGCCAACCTGCAACGACGACACCACCGGTGGAACCCTGCGGAATCGACTCACCACCGCCCGACGACAGAGAAGATCTCCCTGCTGGAGAATCTCTTCCCCTGACTGGTGGGAACAACCAGTCCCCTTTGCTTTTTCTTCGCCTCAGGACGCAGTGGTCGATTTGCCCGTGCAGAGTACCTCAGCAACCGGATAGCCACTACCCCTGTGGTGCCTTGTGACAGAGCACTCCGCGGCTGGTCTCTTCCCTGGTGGTGCACCGATCTTCAGCTTTCCTTCGACAACGAGATCATCTCTTCTCTTGGCAAAGACCGGACGTGCATCCACCACCAGGAACAACTGCCCCCGCCAGAGCTGTCTCTCCACAATCAAGGTACTGTGTCCGCCTGGCTTCCCTTGTTGCCGGATAGAGTGAGGTGTCTTAATCCTTGCCTCTCCATAGGGTCGCCTCCAAGCTTTCTCTAGCGTGTCGTTCTGAACTGGTCCAATCTGCCGATAACAATTTGGTACATAGACTCGAACGCATTTCCACTAAGATACTTTTTGGGACATATCGCCTTGCCTCTCTCCAAGTGGGCCTGGCCTCTGAACTTTATGATCTACAGTGGTTCTTGTCTTCTTGCCTTGCATTTGTCCGTAAAGTATTGGAACCGTGTTGATATCATAACCTGCCTCATTTTTCTCTCCCGCCCTAACGAATACTAGAGTGCCATCTAGATTAAAGCATACACCTCTGTCTGCAAATAAGTGATGCTGACAAACCTAGACTTGTCGAACTATTGTTAGGGGGATTGATCTTTTTCTGCGTAGAGTAATTGCATTGAAGTGTTTGCCGTATTAGTGCCAGAGTGTTTTCTATAGATGTGTCGTTATAAATAAATACCTTTATATCTTTACACTGAAGCCTTGTTCCGTGTTTGCTTGTTCTACTGTGTAGATTGCCCTATTTTGTATACTCCACATACTGCCTGACTCTTCTTGAGGGAAGTCTGACTGCTCAGCCACAGCTACCAAGTGAATCTGTGTGGTACAGACTGCTACCAAGTGGGTTTACTGCCAAACACCTGTAGTACTAAATCTTTTGCAGTGGTCCCAGAGGGAACTGCACAGGTTTCCGCCTAACACTGGTGTACAGACGTGGGATTTGTATCGAGTATACAGTTTAGAGTGCTTTTCGACACTTTAGGATAACTAACCACAAAGCTTAGCGCTAAAAAGCAACTTTCAAAAACATGTCTACTATGAAAGCTTACAGTCAAGAGTCCTTGTCAGGTGATAATACTGAGAGTTTACGAGCCCTCTGTAGGCAAGAGAATCTTTCTGTAAGGGGCAAGAAGTTAGAACTAATAGAGAGATTGCTGGCGAACCAAAGCCTGGGTACTGGTTCAGAGGAACCAATTTCTCCAGAAAATGTAGATAACAGTGATGGTGTTGATCTAAATCATAATTCTGATGATAGCGATGAAGAGGCTGAAGAGGAAGGAGAGGCTAACGAAACTGTCTCCCCTGCTCCTCTACCTGCCTTACCAGCTGTACCTACGGGGCCCATACCAGGTCCCACCTGTAACCCTGCTTATTTTGAACTTGAAAAAATGAAGCTCGAATTAGAATACAAACGGTTCTTGGCTCAATCTGAACGAAACCAAGAGCTCGAGTTTAGACGGATGAATGCCCAGGCTGAGCAGAAGCAAGCTGAGTTAAGACTCAGGGAAATAGAACTTAACCACGAGTTAGAGATGAAAAAGTTGTCTATGGAAAATGCTTCTCTCTCCTCTGGTTCCTCTAGGAGCTCCAGTCCCAAAAGACCCCGGATGCCGAAGGAATTAGTGGGTATGTATGAGCCGAGATTGGATGTGTTGGATTGGTTAAAACTGTTTGAGTACAATCATGGGCTCCAGGACATCACCGGGAATGATTTACTTCCCTGGTTGTTCTCTAGGCTCCCTCCTGTTGCGACTGATGTGGTAATGGAGTTGGGGGAGGCGGATAAGACGGATTACGAAAGTGTGAAACTAGCTTTGATAGCTGGGTTTGGGAAGACCCCTTCCCAGTATCTTAAGAGGTTTAGAACCCTCAAAAAGCATGATGGTACCCCTTGGGCTACCTGGGTGAGTGAAGGATTGAAAAACTTAGAGGGATGGATTAAGGGTTACAAAGTGAACAGTTATGAGGGTATGAAGAATCTTTTTATGTTGGAGTCTATTTATGATGCCTGTTCTCCTGAGCTCAGACAGCACTTGGCTGATTCGAAGGAATTGGATTCCCGGAAGCTAGCTAAGGCTGCTGACTTATGGGTTGCCAACAGGGCTACTCATAAGGATTCTGGGGCAAATCAGAAAAAGGATGAGGGAAAAAAGCCTAAAAAAGACTCAAAGGAGAATTTGAATAACTCAAATTCCCAAGAGGGCCCCAAACAAAACTAGAAGGGTAAGCCACAAGGAAAACCGCAGCAGAATAGTGTGTCTTCTGGTGCCAAACCGGAAGGAGGCCAGAACAAGCCACCATTCCAGAAAGCATTCGGTAAATGCTTTGTTTGTGGCTCAACTGACCAAGTGAAAGGAGATCCCAGAAGTAAGGGTAAACCTTCAGGGGTCCAGCTTGTCTCCTTAGCCTTCGCTCCATAGGAGGAAGTCCAAATAGCAAGTGGAAACTTTATACTGCTAACTGACGAACCCATCGGAGTCTCAGCGAGCGTTTCTTTAGTATCTCTGGGGTTGTGGGAACAACAGAATTTAGATGTCTATAATTCTATCCCCGATAATACTAAAGAGTATTATAAGGACAGTGTCCAGGTGAATGGTCAGGAGACTCCTGCCATTAGGGACACTGGGGCCAGCATAACTGTGGTGGATAAATCGTTTTTTCAGGCTGAGGATGTTGCTAAGGCACCCAAATGCCTCACCAAGTTAGCTGGAGGGCCTGTGCAGATGCTTCCCCAATTACCAGTTCTCATCCAGTGTAACGACATGACTGTGAAGATACCTGTCAGCATACAGAGTGAGGTACCAGGACGCGTACTGTTGGGTAACGATTTGAAAACTCTCTGAGTTGTATTGCATACTCCCAGACCTCCTAGTAAACGGTTACAGGAGCTAACCAGGCCCGCAAGAGAGAGGACCATGCGCAGTACTCTCCAGGAGATGATGAAGAAAGAAATCACTCCTGCTCCACTGGAATTCTCAGCCACTGTCTCAAAGAAATCAGAAGCGAAAGGAAAACCTAAAACTTCTACACAGAAACCAGCAGCCCGCATTTCAGTGCAGCCAACAAGGACTTCCCCACGGTTGTCCAAAGTTACGCCTGTAACTCCACCTCCAGCCGAGGCTGAGAGGGAGGTACAACCCTGTGTGGTAGAATTAGACTCTGAGGAAGAGCTAATGGAAGGCCAGGAACTCATTGGAGATCTGGATCATGCTGACCATCCTGAGCTGCAGTCTTTACTGGCAGAAGGTGGACCCAGCAGGGCAGACTTCAGTAAGGGACAGAGAGAATGCCCAAATCTGGAAGGTCTTCGCCACCAGGCAGAAGCTCAGGCTGAAGGGCAAGAGCCTGGGAAATACAGGTTGCACTGGGACGATGGCCTCTTCTACAGTGAACCGACCGAGTCTGCACCTGGAGACTACAAACGACTTGTAGTACCCCAAGAGAACAGACCACAGTTCTTGCAGTTAGCCCACGACTTTCCTTCGGCTGGTCACTTGAGTTTCAAGAAGACTAAGGAAAGGCTCTCTCTCTACTTCTATTGGCCGAAGATGGGGGCCGAAGTGGAAAAACACTGCAGGAGCTGCCACACCTGCCAGACCTCTGGTAAGGTGGGCTCCAAGAATATGGCACCTTTAGTGCCTCTCCCAGTTGTGGGAGTCCCATTTGAGAGAGTAGGGATTGACATTGTTGGTCCCCTTGATCCTCCAACCTCCTCAGGCAACAGGTTTATACTTGTTGTAGTAGACCATGCTACTAGGTATCCTGAGGCAATTCCTATGAAGACTGTTACAGCTCCGCATGTGGCTAAGGCCCTCCTTGGTATTTTTACTAGGGTCGGGTATCCTGAGGAAGTAATCTCTGACAGGGGGTCAAACTTTATGTCCCACTACATGAAAGCCATGTGGAAAACCTGTGGAGTTACTTACAAGTTCTCAACAGCTTACCACCCACAAACCAATGGGTTGGTAGAACGGTTCAACCGAACCATGAAGAGCATGATAGGTGCTTTTAAGGAACCCCTTAAGCGTAAGTGGGACCTTCTACTGCCATGCCTTCTCTTTGCTTATAGAGAAGTCCCTCAGGAGGGAGTAGGTTACTCTCCCTTCGAGCTTCTCTATGGTCATCCCGTCAGAGGTCCATTGGCCCTGATTAAGGAGGGATTGGAGAGTGCTCCTTCCCCCAAGCCAGTCAGAGTGACTGACTACATGATAGGTCTCCGGAGGAGAATGTCGCACATGACGACAGAAGCAAGCGATAACTTGAAAGCTGGACAAGCATTGGTCAAGCACTGGCACGATCAAAAGGCTAACATGGTTGAGTTCGTTCAAGACCAGCTCGTTTTCGTTATGATCCCAACAAGGCAGAAGGCCTTGCAAGACAAATGGATGGGACCCTTCAGAGTCGTGGGTAAACTCGGAGAGGTCAACTATCTGGTGGACTTGGGCAATCCCAAGGAGGCTCCGACAGTCTTTCACACCAACCGACTCAATGCGTATGTCTCAAGACCCGATGTAGGAGCATTGCTTCTAGCATCATCAGAGGAAGAAGAAGAGAGTGAAGCTCTTCCGGATCTCCTCAGAGGCTTACCTTTGGATGAAAAAATTGAAGGAGTAAATCTCTCTTCAAATCTGACACCCGAGCAACAAGAAGAGTGCAAATCTATGTTGAATCAGTTTTCCTCTCTGTTCTCGCTTTCGCCAGGCTTGACCCCTTGGGGCCAGCATGACATAATCACTGGTGACTGTCTGCCGGTCAAAAGCAGAGGATACCGAATGTCAGAGAACGTACGAACCCACATCAAAGGTGAGGTCAGCAAGATACTCGATCACGGGGTAATAGAGCCCTCTACTAGTCCATGGTCTAGCCCAGTTGTGTTAGTACCATAGTCCGGATCTAAAGAGCTTAGATTCTGCATGAATTATAGAGCTCTTAATGCAGTCACCAAGACTGATGCCCACCCTTTGCCAAGAACAGATGAGTTGGTGGATAAACTTGGCGCCGCCAAGTTCCTCAGCACATTTGACTTGACGTCAGGCTATTGGCAAATAGCCCTGACAGACCATGCCAAGGAGAAAACTGCATTTTCTACCCCCGTGGGCTTATACCAATTTAAGGTAATGCCTTTCGGATTGAAGAATGCACCTGCTACGTTTCAACGGATGGTAAACCAGGTTCTGAATGGGATGGAGGACTTCTGCATGGCATACTTGGATGACATCGCAGTGTTCAGCAATTCCTGGGAAGAACATGTAACCCACCTGAGAGATGTTTTGCAGGCTCTTGGACGAGCCAATCTGACCATAAAGGCAAGTAAATGCCAAATTGGACAGAGTAAGGTAGTCTATCTTGGACATGAGGTAGGAGGTGGAGAAATAAGGCCTTTGCTCAGTAAGATTGAAGCTGTGCAAAATTGGACAACACCTACTACTCAAACCCAAGTGAGAGCCTTCCTAGGCCTCACTGGGTACTACAGGAATTTCATAGAGAACTATGGGACCATAGCTTCTCCACTGAATGTCATCTCCTCGCCCAAATTTCCTAAAAAGGTTAGATGGAACGAGGAGTGCAATCAGGCTTTTGAAAACCTGAAAAATGCTCTTTGCCAAGCCCCAGTTCTCAGAGCTCCTGATTACCGCCAACACTTCATTGTGCAGACAGATGCTTCAAATGTAGGAATAGGTGCCGTACTCAGTCAACTGGATGGGAAAGGTAGGGAGCACCCCGTTTGCTTCATCAGCCGCAAGCTGAAGGATCCTGAAACAAGGTGGGCAACAATCAAAAGAGAGTGCTTTGCTATCGTGTGGGCTCTGAAGAAGTTTAGGCCATACTTGTATGGTTCTACTTTTGTCATTCAGACTGACCACCAACCCTTGAGATGGTTAATGCAAATGAAAGGGGAAAACCCAAAACTATTGAGATGGTCGATCTGCCTGCAAGGGTTTGATTTCACCATTGAGCACAGGTCAGGGTGTCACCACCAAAATGCTGATGGTCTCTCTAGGATGTATGTCATCGACTAGAGATATGAGATTCATCCAGGAGTGGATTAAATCCTCCTGTCCCTTAGTCTGGGGGGGGCGAGTGTTAGGGAGAATTCTCTGTTTAGGCTGAATTTCCTAACCTAGTGAGTCCCCCAGCAGCTTTGCTGGATTTCTGGAGTTTGTTTTTTTCCATCCTGCCAAGAGTGAGACTCTTTTTTTCCCACTCTTGGACATGAATGTGTGTAATTCCTTTGAATGTCAATGTGTTCTATGGGCTATGGGATCTTTTACTCCATAGGGTCTCATATGGTTTGCTATGTGTGTTACACCGCACCCTCCGTGCCGTAGCACTGGGGAGTCCTAGCGGACCCCCATCATAGACTCCATACCCGGGGACTGACTACTGTCTCCCCGAGCATGTAAAGTCACCATTGGCTTTACTAGACCTAAATTTACTAACAGAACTAGTACAAACCATCCTATTGTAGAGTACTAGTAGGGGTAATTCGATTACTCCTAGGTCTGTTATTCGAGGGGGCACTGTCCCGTCCCCCCTCGTCGAGTTTTGGCTGGTGGCAGTGGAAACTACTTGTTATATTCGACCCCGAATACAACCCTATGGGATTCTTCCCATTGTTGGAGATTGATACTTTTTCTCGTTAATCTCTAACGTACCACTGGTTTACTTATCTTAAATAAGTCTATCGGATGGTATTTTCTGCCAGAACTCGGCTTTTTAAAATGGCGTCTGTGTTCGTCTCTGTGACTCCTAAACCAAAGGTTGAGCCCTTTGTTCCACTTTTGGCGGGCTTCTGTACAGAGGCCCTCCAAAGTGGTGCCATTCTGTCTGGGTTACCACAGGGATGTGGGAGGGGGTTTAGGCACCCTGGACCGAGTTGCCTTGCCAACTCCGGTCGCACTCCAGTGTGATTGGCCCAAGTGGTGAGCCTCCCCGTTCATCACTTAGCGTGTGTTGATTGACAGCTAGGCTGAATGAATGGGGGCTTTCTGCATAAAAGCAGGGCTTTTGGGACTGGATCTTGAGAAGTCGCCACAGGACCTAAGAATCCGACGAGGGTAAAGCTGAGCCGACCTGCAACGACGACATCACCGGTGGAGCCCTGCGGAATCGACTCACCACCGCCCGACGACAGAGGAGATCTCCCTGCCGGAGAGTCTCTTCCCCTGACTGGTGGGAACAACCAGTCCCCTTTGCTTTTTCTTCACCTCAGGACACAGTGGTCGAATTGCCCGTGCAGAGCACCTCGGCAACCGGATAGCCACTACCCATGTACCGCGACCAAAAGGTGGTGCCTTGTGACGGAGCACTCCGCGGCTGGTCTCTTCCCTGGTGGTGCACCGATCTTCAGCTTTCCTTTGACAACGAGATCATCTCTTCTCTTGGCAAAGACCGGACGTGCATCCATCACCAGGAACAACTGCCCCCGCCGGAGCTGTCTCTCCACAATCAAGGTACTGTGTCCGCCTGGCTTCCCTTGTTGCCGGATAAAGTGAGGTGTCTTAATCCTCGCCTCTCCATAGGGTCGCCTCCAAGCTTTCTCTATCGTGTCGTTCTGAACTGGTCCAATCTGCCGATAACAATTTGCTACATAGACTCGAACGCATTTCCACTAAGATACTTTTTGGGACATATCGCCTTGCCTCTCTCCGAGTGGGCCTGGCCTCTGAACTTTATGATCTACAGTGGTTCTTGTCTTCTTGCCTTGCATTTGTCCGTAAAGTATTGGAACCGTGTTGATTTCATAACCTGCCTTATTTTTCTCTCCCGCCCTAACGAATACTAGAGTGCCATCTAGATTAAAGCATACACCTCTGTCTGCAAATAAGTGATGCTGACAAACTTAGACTTGTCGAACTATTGTTAGGGGGATTGATCTTTTTGCTGCATAGAGTAATTTCATTGAAGTGTTTGCCGTATTAGTGCCAGAGTGTTTTCTATAGATGTGTCGTTATAAATAAATACCTTTATATCTTTACACTAAAGCCTTGTTCCGTGTTTGCTTGTTCTACTGTGTAGATTGCCCTATTTTGTATACTCCACATACTGCCTGACTCTTCTTGAGGGAAGTCTGACCGCTCAGCCACAGCTACCAAGTGAATCTGTGTGGTACAGACTGCTACCAAGTGGGTTTACTGCCAAACACCTGTAGTCCTAAATCTTTTGCAGTGGTCCCAGAGGGAACTGCACAGGTTTCCGCCTAACAGGATCTTTGTTTGATTGGTATCCCTTTCTAATCTGATGATGGAGAAGTTATCAGGGATCACCAGGGACAAGGAGGGGTTGGCTGCTGCATGCAGCCAGGTTTCTGAGACCAAGGAGGCACCAATCTCCTTCCTGGTCTTGATTTGGTCACCCTACTTTACGGGCACACCTTGCACCTACTCACTGCAGCACTATCTTTTACGCCCATTTGCTACCTATAGGTCATACAGCTATCATCTTAAGACTTCAGACAATATGACAGTTACCAATCCTTATCTGAATGCACCATCCCTTTGGATCGGGAGAAGGAGTGCAGAAAAATCCAAGGGCCAATCCATTTTAACTGACTAAACAAGGTATCAATTGTCTAAATAAGCAGTCTGAAACAATCTAAATTAACTAGCGGAGTATCAAATAACTGAGTAGAAAACAACTAAATAGCTACTGTATACTAGGATATGCATGTGGTAACGTCGGTTATACACAGAGTAGCAGGTAACACAGTTATTGTAACACAAAACTGATGATACCGGTCAATACACAGATACAGCACAGAACCTATTAATAGCTGATGCAAGGCGTGCTGCAGACAGGTCCTAGACTTGAGGCAGCTGACCGAATTTGACTAAGAAATTGTGTAGTCGTGGGCAGGACCATGATAGCTAGGTAACAAGGTGCTAGGTCAGAGTATAACAGGAAAACAATGATTGGTGCTAAATATCATGGAAAGCGACACAGCAGGATTATACTGTAATGCGCTATGTTGGCAGGTGGCGTTGAAACGGAAAATACATTAATCTAACTGTACATACATTAGTGATAGACAATTAGATAATTGATAGTACATTTTGCTGTTACAGATAGGCTGTTTCAAGATAGATTTAGCAGTGAGAAATAGGCTGTTTAGAGACATGTTTTGCCCAAGGCAGAAGCGCGTATAGTGGCCATGGTCTAGTACCTAACAGTACATGAAGTTATGTCAGTGATGCAACATAGTCTATTACAGGCTTATACAGTACAGTGTAGCCCACAAGGCGTGGAGAATGTATGAACAATATCACAGTATGCTGGAACGAACATGTTGTATGTTTTACAGGCTGGTAACTTCAGAAAGAGAGTGTGTTAAGATTGCCTACGTTGACAGTACTTAGAAACGGTGAGCATTAGGTTGCATTGTTAATAAAACATGATTGTTACAGATTGCTGCATATATATGAGACGTAGCAGCTAATAGTAGAGCAATCGGTGAACGTTTGTGACGAGTATGTGAAAAACCAAGATAATAGTCAGAGTTTTGGGTGCTTCTACGCACAGTAGGTTTGCGTGGATTAGTGAAGGGTAGGGAGCTGTTTGTGCTTGCCACAGTGACTGGTATGATGAGCAGGCCCATTGTATTATCAAAGCAGAGTTGACCTTGCTATAAGCACTTTGATCATGCTCCGAAGCAGGGATGCACATAATAATAATAATAATTTTGCATTTATATAGCGCTACGAACCCTCTGGTATCTGAGCGCTGCTTATTATTATCCACGGTGTGTGGTGCTCGTTTATTGACCTCGGAAGGATGAAAGGCTGAGTTGGCCTGGCTCGGGTTCAAACCTGCATTAGCAGGTTCTGCCTGGATGTCAAAGCGAGTGCTCTACTCGCTGTGCCACTTGACCGGCTTACAGTCATCATGTGGTATTCAAGAATATTTACTCGTTACAGAAATGTATGATGGTAACAATGTACCTGGTAGTCAGTTAACTTGTAAATTCACAATGACAATGTAGCAGGTCACGTGTTTAGAGGAATGTGTTTTCGATAATGTGAGACCAATACAGTAATGAACTGTAGCAGATAATTGGAATTGTATATAGGTGTTAGCCAATGGAAAGTACAGGATCATGTTGTAATCTTTATTATGCATCGTTTTGTAAATTTGTGGTTTTCCGCTTTAAAAGATGAAACTCTTTTGAGTGGGATGAGCTCTGTGTTAGTTCGGTTTAACTGGACTGTCTGATACTTTTTGCATATAATTAAAGTGTCTTTTCCTTACAAAAGGTGCTTTCATTATTTGACCTATTTGAGATTGTTTTATATCATTTGGGAAATTGGGTCCTTCACCTTACAGAATTCGGGACTCCGTTATCCCAGACTCTCTTTGAGGCAGGGGATCCTTCTGCTGCACATCCTGGATTACGGTGGCTGTCTGCAATGAGCAGATGCTGTGTTGCCAGAAAGACCACCTGTTCCTTGGAGCACGGTGCTGCACCCAAGTGTACAGGAAAATTGACGGGATCTTGCATCGGAGATGCTCGGGAGAACGTTTGCCCCTGCAAGTACAAATTGCAGGGGAAAACAATAGGTGTTAAGGAAGTGTCTAGTTGAGTGTTTGTGAGTGTGTGGAGGGAGCAGAGAATGTGGCGATATATATTGGTTTTATAGTAGTGACCAGAAGGAGCTCCTCTGACAAGAGGAAAGAGGATGTCCTAAGTAGTATAAAAGTGATTAAAGATCAGAGAGGGCAAAGGGAACCCCTCACACAAGAAGGAAGGCAGTGCTGCAAATAGAGCAGAGGTTGATTATGTAGAGGTCCACAGACACGGTCAACCATGCCATCCTGCTCAACCATGTCCATGATAACCTGGGTACACCGATCAGGCTCTGGCTTGGCTGACCTCTTTCCTCTCTGATCGACCTTCCCAGATCCAACTTGTCTCCTTCCACTCCTCTATCTCTATCTCTACCTGTGGTGTTCGCAAGGGGTCGAACCTCTCTCCATGGATGTTCAACCAATACCTTGCACTTCTTGCCCACCGCATTCCCGCTCTCTTCCCCAACTTTCAGTGCTATGCAGGTGACAACTCATTTTCAGGCTCCCTTCTGCCACCTCTTCTCCTTCTCTCATCTCTGACTGTCTGTCTGCTATCCAGGAGTGGTGTGCTGCCAACTGTTAGGCAGAATCATAAGCAGTACCCTTTGGGAACACCACACACAGTTAAGACTACAAGTGTAGGTACAATTTCACCTTTGGTGCAAGCCTGTATTACACAGTAAAGTGGTAGCAATGGCTGAGCAGCCAGACTTATCTCAAGAGTAAAGTGAGCAGTAAAAGAGTTTACACAAAGGACAACACTTACTAGGATTCAAGCAAACACTGATTCAAGATTTCTGAGTAAAAGAATACACATTTATTTACGCCATCAGTTATAATAACATTTCACTATCATAAAGCAGCAGAAAATCACAATCTTAATATACTACAACAACCCCCAATCAATTCTGGACAAGTTAGGCTCAAAATGAAGTGTGAGAAAAATGGCACTCCTGCAATTTAAAAGGGTGCAAAAGACAAGGTTATCCAAAATCAACAATACCTACAAGTTATAGACAGGGCAATCTAGAAAAGGCTACTACAACTAGGATTCAAATCAATATGCCTTGACCAATGTTGATGGTCCCGCGTCTTTGCAGAGGATCACACAGTTCAGAGTAGTTGGCGGTTAAGTCTTTGCCAAATGTTCAAAACAAAATTGGTCGGAGGAAAAGTTATTCAAAGGAGAAGAGAAGGACAAGCCTTCGGAGAGGCAAAAGATTTCAAGCACTTTCAGCGCGGTTGAACGGAACGAACGACTGGATTTGCACAGTACCTTAAATGGAGAAGAATGCTTTAGCTGAGGCAGTTGTTCCTGTCAGTTCCTTTAGGCTCATGGTTCCTGAAGCAACTGTCGTGGTGACAAGAAGGAGGATGTCTGGAGGGTCCTGCACTGCCCAGGGAAGAAGCCAGCAGCAGAGCAAAACGTCAAATGAAAGGTGGGCTCCTTAAAACCTAAACAGGTTCCATTCCTCCTGGCTATCCGGTTCACTGTAGTGATGCACAGCAAATTCGACCAGGAGAGGAAGGCCTGCGTTTGGTGTTTGGCGAGCTGGTTGGTCCCACCGAGCTCAAGGGAAGAAGATTCCTTGCAGATATTCTCTGTCGTCGAAGTTTCGGGCGATTCGGAACTGCAGCAGGGCTTCAACAGAGATGTCCGGTAGTTGCAGCAGTCGTCTTCTTTCAGCTTCTCTTCAGTTCTCTTGATCCAGTGGCGACTCTGCATTCCAGTCCCAGAGACTGGCTTTTTATGTACCAAATCCCCCATTCACACAGCCTGGCTGTCAGTCACACAGCAGGGTGGCTGTCCTGGCAAGGCAGCCACCTAGCCAATCAAACTAGAGTGCAACTTGGGTCTCCAAGGAGACCCTGTGCAGGGGGCCTCAAACCCCTCCCTCACATCCTGTCTACCCAGACACACAGGCGCCTAAGGAGGGCTTCTGTGCAGAAGGCCGCCAAAGGACGGCAAACAAAGGAACCAAACCTGGTTTGGCATGCAGAGTAAAACACGAGAAAGACCTTTACAAAAAGAAATGGTGAATAAACCCGACCGGAACCAAAATAAAATAAAACGGGTCCAGCGGGTTAGAAATTGAGGCTGCCACCATAGCCTCTAACGGTACCGAGGCTATTTTCATAGCTCGTGGTAGAATAAAAATGGTAAATACCACTGCCACCAGCCAAATCTTGAGGAAAGAGGAACATAAAAATGTCTCATGAGAATCAGACAGAAGGGAATAACTATTACCTATAAACCTTGGAAGATAGTTTGGACTTGGTCTGTAAATTAAAAAAGACTAGTAAAGTCAATAGCAACTTTACAGGTTCTGGGAGACAGCAGTCAGTCCCAGAAAATGGAGTTTAAAGTGGGAAGTCTAAAAACACAATCCTGTGTCATTGCACTGAAGGTGCTGTGTTGACACATAGTAAAAAGATGCCTATGGGGTGGCTGAGACTCCATAGCCCATGAGCATAAAATGTACAACACACAGCAAAACACATGTAACGGTGGGAAAAAAGGCTCACACTGATCCAGGTAAAACAATTAAAACCTAGAAATCCAGCAAAGCTGCTGAGGGACTCAACAGGTAAGGGAAATTAGCCATTCTGGAGAATTCTCCCTAAAACCAACGATCTCTGCCTTAATGCCAGTAAGAATGAGATTCTCCTCATCGACACACCTGCTCCCTCCTTTCCTGTCACTCTCTGGCCAGCCTCTCTTGGCCCTCTTCCTTCTCCCACCTATGAGGCTAAAAACCTCAGGGTCATCTTCAACTCCACTTTCTCCTTCTCGCCTGACATCTCTGATGTCTCTAAGCTACCAGGTGCACTGCCTCAGAGGTATTCTTCATTGCCTCTCCTTCCACGAGAAGCTCACTGTCACCAGAGTTCTGGATCTCTCTAGGATGGACTACGGCAACAGACTCTTTCTAAATCTGCTTTCTTCTACTCTCTGCCCTCTGCAACTCATCCAGAACAGGACTGCAAGACTTGTCCTTGGCCTCAAGCCCAGGGATAGTATCTCTCCAGGACTGAAATCTCTGCACTGGCTCCCAATGGCTGCAAGGATTATGTTCAAAACCCTCTGCATTGTCCACAAGGCCTTCTGGAGTCTGGGGCCTCAATACCTCCAACTCTCTTCCTAAATATCTTCCTTCTCGAGCTCTTCACTCATGCGCCTACAACTCCCTCAATGCCAGTCGCTTCTCCAAGCAAGGCATTGGTGGTAGGTCTCTTTCTTCGGCTAGGGCCTCCCTCTGGAACAGCCTCCCTGAAACTTGAGGAGAACCATTTCTGTTTCCAGAAGCACCTCAAGACCTTCTGCTTTGCTTCTGCTTTCTCTCCTCCTCTCCCCTGTTGAACTCCGACGGAACTGCACGGTCACATGGCTACCCACTGAGCTCGGGCTCGGGTCACCTCCTCCACCAGCTGCACACCTGCACTGCTTCCTGGGCAACCCATGCACTTGGGGGCTGTTTCTGTATCCCTACAGTTCCCCCAGCTCTTGACACTTGATGTCTGCACTTACCCCTGCTTGCCACTACTTGGACTATTTACCTATAGTTCATATTTATTTGATTTATTCTACACTGTTGATCCTATGTTTTGCACTGCCCCCTCCACCTTTCCGCCACATTTTCCCTTTCCCACCTTCCCTGCACTTGCGCGATCTCAATGTCACTTGGCCTAGTAAGATCATTGTCTTGTCTTCCCTCTGTTCCCCCTCCCTTGCCTTGTCGTGCCTTGAAACACTTGTGAATAGACGTATTATAAATGCCACATCATATCATATTACCCAACACAGGGGGGAGTGAGAATGAAAAACTGGCTCATCTGAAGGCAAGGAGACAGAGGAAGGGTGTAAGCCATTGTGCAAACAATTGTGTTTTATTTTTGATGATGTTTCTGGTTTAACGTTAGTTTAATGTGTGTATAGAATTGTTGTGGTACAGGGCAATGGTTTCCCAATTGTATGAATAAGGATGTGTTGTGTTGAGTGGGAAAGGGCAAGGGGAGTGTGGTTTAGGTTGAGAATACATTGGGAGGGGACACAGGGAGTGTGAAAAGTGTTGGGAGGGTGGAATAGAACCGTGTTGCTGCATCGGTTATTTGAGAAATAAGTATTTCTGGTAAGGAGGAAAGAGTTATAAGTACCCCACTTGAATATATGTGTTCTGCACTTCCGTGGTATCAGAACAAATCTGAAATACCCCTGTGAGTGGATTGCAGATACCAAAAGGGGAATGCACAAGCTGTGGCACGAAGAGGGCTCACTAACAAGGATGTTACTCCCAGGACTAACCTACACCCACCGGACCATTATCCCTACACCCACTGACCATTATTTCTGAACCCTTCAACTAAGTACACATACATACACCGATGTGTGCCCAATCTATGTACATACTCCTGAAGTCCATGCAGTATTTGTTATGATGTATAAACCCCTTAGCCTTGATGTTGTATATTTTGTATATTGAAATAGTGTATAATTCCCTGAGTTTGACCTTCTGAACTTGTACTTTTGATATGTATGTAACCAAGCTTAAAGTAACCTTGTGTTCGGTGGGCATTATGAGTAAATAAACAAACAAACAAACACACATGTGCTTGGACATATGTATACATATCTGGCTGCAAAATATAAAGGGACAATGTTGAAAAGTAGGCAAGGTATCCTTGAACTGTGGAGAATGGTTGAGAATTTAGAAGAGGCCCAGTGAGAACACAAAGAACAGAAGGTGGGAATAGATATACCCAGTCTTGTCCCCACAGCCCCACCTCCATATGGATTTTTCCCCTTGAAACTTGAAGCAGGATATAACAACCCCCAGTATGTACCCTACCCGCACCAAGGCAGGGAGCTCCCACTTCAAGTACGAAGGCCACGCATACATTTTTGGCTAATGCTACATGAGACCCACTGGTTATGGAAGGAGACAATAGGGCATGCAGAGAATTAGAAACATCTCTCTATAAGACAGAAGCAGAGCTTGTTCGAGCATCACAGGAGCAGATTGAGAGACAGTAACTGACTATAGAAGCAGACGAATGGAAAAAAGGTGACATTGTAGGGTTTGACTGGATTAGAATAGCTAGATACGCAGAGGTCACAAATGGCAAAGATGTGTGGGCACTAGAGGAGGAGCAGGGGGGAATGAGGAGGATGAGGTACCAGCAGTACAAACATTAAGGATAGAGAGTTTATGTGGGCTGAGGCTTAGGGCCGGACCAGGTCGAATGGCTGTGGCAAAAGACAAGAGAGAAGGAAGAACTGAGCAGGCCAAAAAACAGGAAAGTAACTTCCGTTATTACACAAGGAGCATGGATGGGTACAATATATACCCTGGTCACACATGGACCGAAAAAACTTAACAAAGGCATTACCCTCACAGCGAAGGCAGGCAAATAGATCTATGCTTTGGAAAAAACAGACTGCAGGGATTACATTGGCTGTGGGAGACATGAAACGTTTATTCTCCATGTTGCTAGGGGAACAGGCAGATGACATATGGAGGAAGGTGGAGTACCTAGGGGTACAGACGAATAATGAAAATCATGATGGAACACAGTTTAATGACTGTTGAATGAGAGTATGTACCACGTTAAGGTCAGCATACCTAGACACATCAGACATCAATTTGATTATGGCCCATACCATGAAGTTCGCAATGTAAAAATACCAGATTCAAGAAATGTGGAGGGTCAAGAAAGGGGAGCTACGGGGCAAGAATATAGCGATATTTTATAATATGTTATAGAAGGGGCTCCCCAAGGATGTGCACAAATATTTAGATAAGGTAGTAGGGATTGAAGTGATGGGCTGAAATTCAGGCAATCATAGTGTATCATTGCAGGAGAAGGGAGAAGCAGGAAAAAGAAACAACGGAGCAGGTTCAGAAAGCTGAAGCATATTTAGTTCACAAGAAGTTAGCAAAGTTAAGTGATAAAGGGGCACTGATTACCAGCTTCCACGAGGGGCAGCAGGACACAAGTCTAGCACCAGAATGGATCGAGTGTTACCAAGGGTACTCAGACAATAGAAGGGGGGAGGTTATAAGAGGGGAAGAGGAGGTTTTCATGGAGGACGAGGTGGTGAATTTGTGGAATGAGGAAGAGGTTTGGGGCAAGATAGGACACTTTGTGTGAGAGTGTAGGATGAGACCAGTATATTCTTATGATCCCAGCATTTTTTCTATCAGATCCGTGTATGCACTTACATACCATCCGCCATCACAATTAATGGCCCCAATTGCTCCATCCCCCCACCAGCGCCTATCACAGGTCAACCACCACAGTATCACACACCTCCACAACAGCAAATGCAGAACCTAGGTCCAACCACCACAATGGCATACATACAGCAGCAAGCCCCACAGCCCCCATTTCAACCTTGGGACAAGAACCCCCTGCCACAAAATACAGTAACCCATTACACCGGAGCGAGTGTACTAGGAGTGAGCGTTATTCCACTCACAGTGTCAAACACCTATCTCCAATAGGACAGCCCATAGAGATCCCTCACATGCCTAGATCTTTCAGTCACTGCCGTCCCAGCAGAGGAACCCCAGGTAGGTGTGAGCCTAGGTAGAAAAACATGCACCTTGATGGTAGACACATGAGCTACACAGTCCTGAATACAAATAATGGACGCACAGGGGTTCTCTGGGACAATAATGTCGGTTCCATTTAGAGAAGATTTACCCATAAAGGTATGTACCCAAGAGGTGGTATTCTGATTCTTATTTTCAAAAGATACCCCAGTGAACTTTCTAGGTAGGGACCACCTGAGTAAGATAAACATGACTATTGAATTTGCTGTAGATGGGTAGATGGTGTAGTGTGCTCAACCCCAGGAGTACATTATGCTAGGGCTGCTGTGATAATATCAGCACTTGATAGTGATGGCACTACCAAGGGGTGCCTATACATTCATATTTGTCCCTATATGGAGTGACAGCGTTGGTGGGATGAGTGCCAGGAATTAAAGACAAAATGTGTAGAGTGCTTGTGGAGTTTTTGTTTAGGCCAGCAGTCCCTCAAGAACATGCCCGGGGTACTATGCTCACACTAGCTCTAGAAGCGCAATAATCAAAAAAGATATGGTAATACCTTTAGGGATTGACAATGAAGGAAGGGAGTAGCACACAGTTTTATGCATAGATCCCTCCCGGCCATTAAGGGGTGTGTTCTAGCACCTTGAAGCATCTTAGTGCTAGATGGAAATACCAGTAAAATGTCTCAGACCAAACAACTGGACAGACTCAAAGAAGATGGTAAAATACTGCTTTTATCTCAATGAAGGAAATCAGGGTTAATTGTCATTCATCAAATTGATTCATGCAGGATCACACTGTCTTCTTTATTATACTTAGTATATATAATGCTAGATGCATCAACTATGACATCATCCTGCGTGGCATATTACAAAAACCTATCCAGGGGTGGATTGGATTAGGGGAACATGTCTACATGTTGAATACATAATAGTATTAGTATCTCATTGGTGGTCCCTTGTATGTATGACCCACCCTGAGCTACCTTTAAATACATATAATACTGTTTATAGCAAACAATATGGCAGCAGAATAATACTTGCAACATTGTATGTAAAAGTGCATGGCAGGCGTTTTTGAATGGTTGTCAACCCAAATCCAACCTTGGACATTCTGCTTGCTAGCAGCACATACACAGAAATGAACCCCAGGTTCTTGGAGATATGTCAGCTCTTCCCTTCTTTTACCAATTAGTTTACCCTCTCTCATCAGTAGGCCTCATGCCAGGGTCTTCTGTTTGAAGATTGACCTTGCCAGTCTGCACTGTCCCAGGACCTTCAAGCAGTGTAGGCGCACCATTATCTTAGTTTCACGCCTAATGAACAGCCCTTGTTTGTGAGCTCTTCATCACAAGTTAAGAGGCCAAACATTTTTCCATGTAAACAGTGTATTTAACACTATTTGATTCAATTATACTGGGTGCAGTTGCTCCTTTTGGCCTTTAGAGACTTGCTCACTCTAGCCCATAGAATCAGTAGTCAATTTAATTGTCCAATACTTGGCATCTGTAATTGTTCTTGTGCCGCCAAATCTTGAGAAATATGCCCTTTGCACATGGTCTGCTCGTTAGACTTCCTTCATACTTTGCCTTCTTCTCTTGACATAGCATCCTTGGTCTCAGGCCAATGTACAATTTTATTTTGTGTTCCTGGGCTTGTATTTTGAGGTAGCTGGGTTGATTGACATAAGCCATCATCCATCTTGTTCCAATGGTTATAAGAAAGATTCTATGTGTTCTTTCTACCTTGCGTTACGGCGTATTTACAGTTATTGACCAGTGAATCACTTCATTCTTCTTCGTGTTCATAATTACTGAATCATTGGATATATGTTTCTCTTACTTCTTAAGTTACAGCTTCATCCTTAAGTATTTTCATAGTTTCAGCATAGATTCTTATATCTTCTTTATGACATTATTTTACTGTCATCCGACTTTGTTTTAACGTACATCCATTCTGTTCATGGCTGCGTTTTGACAGCCGGGCAAAGGGCATCCTTCTTGATAGCTTTTCTCCACTCTGTCAGCTTCTGGGTACACTGAATGGTTGCGACTGAGAGGTTCGCCGTCAAAAAACGGGGACCAAACTGGGGCACAACTCATGAGCAATCAATTATTATCTCACGTTTTTCACAAACTCTTAACCCAAATTATTTCAAACATTAACACTCATGTTAATAGGAAATAATGTACCAAATACTTTCTTGCTTTGCATCAATGTATTTTTTTCAAAAAGTAATGAAAACATATTTCTCATATTCACATAACAAAATAATGTTTCCTTTGTGGAAATACAATTTGAATATTCATGTAATAAATTACAACAAAAACATTTCTTTCATAAGGCATCATTTGTCCAATCTTTCCTTGAAAAATGTCCCAATCACTTAATAGGTAACTGTCACAATTCACTTGATATGATATGATATAATATGATATGGCATTTGTAACGCGCCTATACACAAGTCTTTCAAGGCGCGACGAGGCAAGCGGGGGAACAAAGGGAGACAGACAAGTGCAAGGGTAGAGGGGAAAGGGAGAAGTGCAAGGGGGAAAGGGAGAGGGGAAAGTGCATTACAGGGTCAATAGCATACAGGAAATAACAAGGGCCAACTAGTAAGTGCTGGGAAGGGGGCCTGTGGGAAACAGACACAGTCCCATAGTGCAGGGGGTGCCAGGGTGGCAGTGCAGGGGAGAGTGGCTGGGCCAAGGACCCAGAACGGCAAGTGGCCCAGTTGCAGATTCAGTGCAGTTTCAGTAACTTTAGCAGGGGAGAGGGGGAGAGAAAGCGGAGGCGAAGAGGAAGATTTTGAGGTGCTTTTGGAACCAGAGAAGGTTCTCCTCAAGTTTCAGGGAGGCAAGAAGGCTGTTCCAGAGGGAGGCCCCTGCAGCAGAGAGAGATCTGCCACCAACTCGTTGTTTGGTGAAGCGGCTGACCCTGAGGGAGTTGGAGGCGGATGAGCGAAGAGCTCGAGAAGGAAGATATTTAGGAAGAGAGAGTTGAAGGTATTTTGGCCCAAAGCCCCAGAAGGCCTTGTGGACAATGCAGAGGGTTTTGAACTTGATCCTCGCAGTCACTGGGAGCCAGTGTAGTGATTTCAGTCCTGGAGAGATACGGTCCCTGGGCTTGAGGCCAAGGACAAGTCTCGCAGTCCTGTTCTGGATGAGTTGCAAAGGGCGGAGAGTAGAGGCAGGCAGATTTAGACTTGTGACTGTTAATGGTTATTGTCGCCTATCCTTAACTACGCATTTTAGGCGCTTCTAGCCTTTCTTCAGGTTGTGTGTTGGGTTTATTAATGTAAAAAATTCAATAAATATTCTAAATTAGTCTACAACCTCCCTTGCTGAAAATAATACCTTTAAGTACTTGTTGCTCAATGCAGGAGCCCTGCAGCACCTCTTCACGGCTGCTCTTTATTCCGGCGCTCGATCGGAGCCGTTGGAGCAGCATCCTCACGATTGCCTGACCTGATTGCACCCCAGCTGTCCTGATCCCTGGAGGCACGCATCTCGTGGCCTCCCCCCCCCACCTGACTGTGATTGCACCCTGTGCTTTCACTATTTGCAGGGACAGAAGCGGATCCCTGGATTCAGCCGATTCAGCCCGACGCGACCGAGACCAAAATGGCCGCCGACACGAACGCGTTGCTTGCGTTCCTCCTGGTTGCCTAGCAACCATATTTGCATTTACTCGCAACGCAAGGACCGGAGGCGGAAGCCGGCCCTGCACATCCGAAGGCCCGCAGTTCAAAGGCCCTTCCTGTCTGCCCCTACAGCTACACTGCCATTCATTTCCACACAGGGCAGGAGCCCTGCAGCACCTCTTCACGGCTGCTCTTTATTCCGGCGCTCGATCGGAGCCGTTGGAGCAGCATCCTCACGATTGCCTGACCTGATTGCACCCCAGCTGTCCTGATCCCTGGAGGCACGCGTCTCGTGGCCTCCCCCCCCCACCTGACTGTGATTGCACCCTGTGCTTTCACTATTTGCAGGGACAGAAGCGGATCCCTGGATTCAGCCGATTCAGCCCGACGCGACCGAGACCAAAATGGCCGCCGACACGAACGCGTTGCTTGCGTTCCTCCTGGTTGCCTAGCAACCATATTTGCATTTACTCGCAAAGCGAGGACCGGAGGCGGAAGCCGGCCCTGCACATCCGAAGGCCCGCAGTTCAAAGGCCCTTCCTGTCTGACCCTGTCCGCACCTGACGGCACGGCGCTGGACTCTGCTCCACGTACTTACTTCGCTTCTCTCCTTGGCATCCCTACGCTACCTACTTCACATTTTACACGCGCCGCCTATCTTTCTTCGAGTAGGCTCTGTCCGTCTGATGTATCCCCACTTGGAACCATCTGGTAAGACCTATGCCCAAGCGCTGGTTCTAATGCAGTTTGCTATGTGTCTCTGATCACTGCATGGCACATCTACTCTTCATTCTGCTCACCTAGTATGTGCTGAGTGCTCACTTCTGCTATCTCAAGTTATCCCCATCTCACAACACAGCCAGCACCTATCACGGCCTCCCGTGCCCCATGTAGGCTGATGTCTTATGATCCGTGTTAAACCACATTGATTGTTGTGTCGCACCCTATGGTCGCCTACAGACTACATTGATTGTTGTATTGTACCTCATGGTCGCCTACAGACTACATTGATTGTTGTGTTGCACCCTATGGTCGCCTACAGACTACATTGATTGTTGTATTGTACCTCATGGTCGCCTACAGACTACATTGATTGTTGTGTTGCACCCTATGGTCGCCTACAGACTACATTGATTGTTGTGTCGCACCCTATGGTCGCCTACAGACTACACTGATTGTTGTATTGTACCTCATGGTCGCCTACAGACTACATTGATTGTTGTGTTGCACCCTATGGTCGCCTACAGACTACACTGATTGTTGTGTTGCACCCTATGGTCGCCTACAGACTACATTGATTGTTGTGTTGCACCCTATGGTCGCCCACAGACTACATTGATTGTTGTGTTGCACCCTATGGTCGCCTACAGACTACATTGATTGTTGTGTTGCACCCTATGGTCGCCTACAGACTACATTGATTGTTGTGTTGCACCCTATGGTCGCCCACAGACTACATTGATTGTTGTGTTGCACCCTATGGTCGCCTACAGACTACATTGATTGTTGTGTTGCACCCTATGGTCGCCTACAGACTACATTGATTGTTGTGTTGCACCCTATGGTCGCCTACAGACTACATTGATTGTTGTGTTGCACCCTATGGTCGCCTACAGACTACATTGACTGTTGTCTCGCACCCGTGGTCACCTACTGACCATATCCACTGCTGTGTTGCCCTCATGTCTACCCTCTGACCACACTGAATTCACTAATCAATGTTATGCTCTAGGTCGCCAATTAGGTCCCCAGCCACCTGAGTACTAGTAACGCCACCCACATCATGTATTGGTACCTATCAACTCTCATCCATCTCCTGTATACATACAGTAGACACTGGACTAGCCAACCCAACCCTCATTCTACTCACGACACATTTACCAGTTCATATACGGTAACCATCCCCCCCTTCTCGCGGCCCAGCACCATGACAACTGCAAACCCGTATTTGGATGATCCAGCACTATGGATACGCCACTTTGCTACTAGACCAACACCTAACCAACCTTGTACCACAGCCATTAGAAACATTAGACTGAATACTAGAACCAGACCACCTACTCATATATGCCATCACTACCCCAGCAGCCTATTGAACAGAAACACTAGATTGAACTCCAGAACTAGTACTCCGACTCACCCTTACTCTCACCACCCCACCATCTTAACCAGAAACGCTAGACTCAGAGTCCGTAGTAACCTTGCCAGCTTCCCCACAGCCCTCTACACACACGTCTTGATAAATCTCCCAAAAAAGACAAACTAATCAAAGCAGCCTTAGTGAATGCTAGGTCTCTTCCTGCCCATGCTCTTGATATAGCTGACTTTATAACTAACGAAAACCTTGATCTCCTCGCAGTCACAGAAACATGGCTCAATGCTGCATCCGGCCCATCCTTGGCCCTCGCCATACCTGATGGTTATACTATCATTAGATCTGACAGAAATACCACCCAAACGAAGGGAGGCGGACTCGCCCTCATATTTAGAAATACCTTCGACATCAAAATCATCCAAGACGCTCAAATCCTCTCAGCAGAATCACTATCTATTAAGCTCCCTCTCTCACCCAACCACACGGCATCATTGCATCTTATTTACCGCCCACCAGGACCCATTTCCTCTTTTATAGAGGACATTGCATCTCTTATATCCATAAACACCAAACCTAACTCTCAAATCATCTTACTTGGGGACTTTAACCTCGGGTTCAACGATCCTAAGGACACTAACGCCCATGACCTAGCCAACACCTTATCCGAACTTGGTCATACACACATTATCCACAAACCCACTCATATCAAAGGCAGAACACTAGACTGGCTCTCCCACCTCAACTGTCCTATCGACCTCCTATCCAACGACCCTTGCATCTGGTCGGATCATCACAAACTCACCTTTGCTATCAAAGCCAATTTACCCCCCGCGTTGCCTATCATCGCCCCCGCCACCTGCACGAGAAATAAGAAAGACATTACCCCTGACAATCTCTTACCCATTTTACTTCCTATTCTGAATAATACCGATTCTGATGCTGACCCCACAGTCCTAGTGGATATCTACAACCAGGCTATACTCAAAGCACTGAACACCATTGCCCCTTTAAAATTACGGAAACCTAAACCACAGCGTCACCTTAACACCTGGTTCACGCCGCAGTTAAGAGAATTACGCAAAACTAAAAGAATCGCTGAGGCTCACTGGAAAAAACAACCTACAACATCCAACAAGACAGAGCTTACCCTAGCCTCTTCCCGTTACAAAGAGGCCATATTGCTGGCTAAGAAAGATACCTACAACAAAAGGATCACACAAGCGGAATCGAACACTAAAGAACTTTTCAAGATTCTGAAAGAACTAGAATCCCCTATTGCCCCCACTGACAAATGTATCACTGACTCACTATGGTGTAGCAATATTCAGAAGGCCTTATTAGACAAAATAGCTCGTCTACAAACCAAAATTAACGCAAAAAAATCCTTATTATTAGCTGACCCTGACTACACACAACCACCTAACAGACCATCCACCTTCAAATCAACGTGTAAACCTTTCAACTTTTCACCCCTCGCTATTTGGGAAGTGGAAAACATCATCAGGAAACTCAAACCTTCGAACTGCCAAGGTGATGTTTGCCCTGCCCCGATCATCAAAGCAGCCGCGCATGACCTAGCACCTTTCATCACCAACCTCATTAATGCCTCATTTAAATCTGGAATAGTACCTGATAACCTTAAAGACGCCTGGGTCATTCCTCTTCTTAAAAAACCTACTCTTGACCCTGCCAACCCGTCTAACTATAGGCCTATAACGACTGTACCGTTCTTATTAAAAATATTAGACAGAGCAGCCTATTTACAAATACAGGCTTACTTAGACTCAAACAACCTCCTAGGACTTAGGCAATCAGGCTTCCGACCAAGACACGGTACGGAAACTGCACTAATAGACCTTACTACACAGATCCATTTCCTGAAAGACAATGGCAAACTCGCACTCCTTCTATTGCTTGACCTGTCAGCAGCTTTCGACTTGGTCAACCACCAAACACTTTGTCATCACTTGAAATCTGCAGCACACTTTTCTGACGCAGCCACGGCTTGGATTAGCTCCTTCCTGGCGAACAGAACCATGAGGGTCTTTTCTGCTACAGATTCTGCTGTACCCTCACCAGTACCTTGTGGGGTCCCGCAAGGCTCTTGCGTGTCCCTGACACTTTACAATATATTCACTAAACCACTCTTTGATATCCTTGACGCTCTGGGTGTCACGTATACTAATTACGCTGATGACACCCAGATACTCATTCCTATCTCGGGTGACTACGTAACTGACAGTACCACTCTTAATGAAATCTACTTGGTAATACAAGCATGGATGGCACACCATGGACTGTGTCTCAATGACGAAAAAACGGAGTTAATCATCCTGGGTACTCATGCCAAACTTAAAAATCTCAACCCCTCATTCAAAGCCTTTACCATAGATGGTAACCTCATCCCTGTGTCAAATAACACCAAAACTCTTGGTATCTACATTGATGCCACCTTATCCTTCTACAAACAAACCAACGCAGTAGCCTCCTCAGCCGCATCCACCTGCAAGCTGATCACGGCATGTAGACCGTTCATCTCCACACCCAATTGCATTACTCTTGCTAGAGCACTAGTCCTTTCCAAATTAGACTACTGCAACGCCCTTTACCTGGGCACTAGTCACAATAACATCAACAAATTGCAAGTAGTCCAAAACAATGCCATTAGGGCTGCCTTCAACATCCCCAAAAAAGCACACATATCCGAGACCAGACGTAAACTACGCTGGCTCCCCGTCGAGCACAGGATAGCTCTTAAATCTTTGGCCCTCATACACAAAGTCAGGGCCAACCTTGCCCCAGCATACCTCACAAGCCAATTTACACCCCACACCTCCTCTAGACCACTCAGGGCAGCACAAACTAATACCATGACCATACCGCGATTCAAACTTCAAAACTCAGGTGGAGCTAGCTTCCCTGTTCAAGCTTCCAAATTATGGAACTCTATCCCCGCGCCTTTGCGTGCAGAATCCTCATTCAACCTGTTCAAACATAACACGAGGTGTTGGCTTCACAATTTGGACTCCTCGACAGCCTATCTCCCGGATCCTGGCACGCTACATTGATGCCGGCACACCATGTAATTTATGTATACTTGTATGCACTTGCAATAATATGATTGTACCTTCTGTAATTGTAACGTAACCACTGTTGACTGCTTTTATTGTAACTGTAACCAGATTTAACTTACGCGCCCTTATGCCCACGGGCCTGGCTGCGCTTTACAAATAAACAAAATACAAATACAAATACAAATACTAACCTTCAGAATGGTCCAAAGTCCAATACGGACAGCCTCTATTGGATAGACACATAACGGGTGCTGTAAAACATATGCTTTAATGCTGTGCTCAATATCGTAATGATGTACAGAGGGACCAAGCACCAAAAACAGTGCTAGGTCTCCCTGTACGCCATCCTAATTCTGAAAAGAAACCACATAATGGGTGCCATTCAAGGTGACTCTTACCCCGTTAGTGCAGGGTATTCTATTTCTGTTGTTGGGGCAGAATGTATGGCGTCTTCAAGTTCATTGGGATATCGCCCGTTTCTGCACTCCTAGGGATACAGATCCTATTCACATATTATAATCATATGTTTCAAACTGTATCATTAGATGAAATCCAATAGTCTTGATAGGTTTTCCAGTGTGATCTCCTATCTTTAAACTACGCTTTTCAGGCTTAAGGTGCCCTTTTTTGCAGGTTTTAGAAAATTGGATTGGCTTGATATTATCTGTAAAACATAAATATTATGTCTCAGTCATTTATCTTTAAGCTTCGAGTAAATCAAAAATAGAGAAACGGGAAACCAACTTTCAGGTTAGTTCACTCGAATTGAGCCACGTTAGGAATATTTTTGATTTACTCGAAGCTTAAAGATAAATGACTGAGACATAATATTTATGTTTTACAGATAATATCAAGCCAATCCAATTTTCTTAAACCTGAAGAAGGGCACATTAAACCTGTAATGCGTAGACAGATCTTATCTGGAGACAAAGCATTAGAGGTATCACAGTCTTGCATGAGAGACAAAGAAGAGATCCCTATTCTGCAGGTATTTAATTGTTACATGGGGCCATGTGCATGCAGAACCAGATTTTATGGAAGCAGCTTGAGCAAGGTTATGACATTGTGAGAAGACATGTTCTGAGGGAGGAGAAATGCATTGGGCCAGCTAATGACTAATATAATAAAGCAGGAGGATAGGACCCTAAGGCCAGACGTTCTAGTAAAACATATGAGAGGGAATGATTTGGTGCAGAGCGCTCGGCTAATTCTGATTGGGAAGTTGAAGAGCGGTTTACAGATTTTTAGGGACAGGAGGCCACGGATACTGATAGTTTAGTCAGTGTTGTTTCCAGGGAGGGTTTTGAGAGGGTGAAAAAAGCAGTTTGCGAATAGTAGTACAAGAAGTGACTTGGACAGTTAAATAACACAGACAATTGGTTTCATTTGCCTGGACCAGAAGGATGCCTAATTTATCTGCATGGAAATTCAGAGTCAGGAACGGGTATATTAATTCAAAATAGGGACAGAGATTTCCATCCATAAGAGGACATTATGAAAGGTGCGTTACATTTGGTGAGGCAGAAACACAAATAACACCATCGAGGAGGTTTTATCTTGGAGGTTGAAAGTTTGTTAATGAAAGATTGAGGTTCAAAGGAAAAATCTTACCAAAGAGAGCTATTAAGGGAGGACCGTTGGTCAACATTTCGAAAATGTTTAAAGAAAAGCAAGAATGGCGCGAGACAACAAAGGCTTTGAGGTTTGGCTGTTAATATTTTCAGAATGTGGAGGTGGGGATTGCAAACTTTAGATATTAGAAGGTTAATTAGATCATTGTTAGTTGTACGGTGGGAAGGCT
Source organism: Ambystoma mexicanum (assembly GCF_040938575.1). Lineage (NCBI taxonomy): Eukaryota > Metazoa > Chordata > Amphibia > Caudata > Ambystomatidae > Ambystoma > Ambystoma mexicanum. Next base: position 1,075,039,297 of record NC_090935.1, on the reverse strand, counting down.
GAGGATGATGGGAATTGTTGGTCTTGAGGGGTCTCAGGTAATTGTGACTTTTATCAACGGAAAATGTGTGTGTGTCTTACTCGCGCTTCTTCCTCCCAACGTATTCACAGTGATCATAATGACACATTGTTGAATGAGTTTGTTTTATGAAGAACACTTCCTTTAGCTCTTTTTCATTACCAAGAGTAAATGTTAACGTGAATACCTGTAATTATTATTACCACACATAAAAACTGCATGCCTAGCACATGGAACGCAATAGAATTGTGCCTAGCAGTGGCTTTCCTTTCTTACATGGAGAATGTTGAGGATGCGTGTTGCAGATTGTAAAAGTTGTCACAACATCTGCTTCACTTTGCGTATCCTGCCAGATTGTAACAATCTGAAATCAACACTTCCATGGCATGTGAAAAAGAAAATAAGTTATACATACAATGCAATGAGCAAGAGGATATATACAATCATCTTTGACATAACCCCATTAAGGACATGGATTCATTGTGTCTCTCTGACCTCCATGGATGCACTATACGTAAAGCCACCTTATATGATATGATATTCTATTTGTATCGCGCTCGTACACAAGTGTTTCAGAGCACAAAGGCAGTTGAATCTGCTGACTTGAAAGACCTGGAAATCCAATTTCATATAGTTAAACAGCAAAGCATGCAACTTATTTTAGGCCCTGTCCCTAGGCATTAAGGCTGCCTCAAAGCCTTGTTTGGGTCTTTATTCTTTACATATAGGTTCTGCAGCTGATATGGAAATAATAACCTCTGCAGTTTCTAGACGCTGTCCCATGCATCAACGCAAATGCTCTCCGTTTCATGTTCATTGTCCACGTTTTCACGTGTTCAGTGTTGAACAAAAGTCATTTGGCTGTTGAATATCTCTGCAAAGAGCTTGGATATGTATCTATTTTGGTGTACACCTCTGTAAAGCGCTCCATTGCTTCTCAAAGCTAGGTCCGTGCTCAATAAATACAATAATAATAATAATGATAATAATTGTGTAGAATGTAATATGAAACCTTTTAAATTAATGTGTGATTGATCTATCAACATAAATGAAATGATGCTATTTAATTAACAAACAAAAGTGGATCATCATTGGTGACACTTAAGGTGTATTAGTGATGCCATGTGTGCCTACCATGTTCATCTTATTTATAGGTTTACATTTCCTTTCACAAAGGCATGCATTGTCACAGACTGGTGAGTATTCAATCTAGAGGCACGAGCGCTGTCTGCATATGTCTTACAGATACTTAGGCTTGCCCGTTTTGCTTGTTTATACTGAACCTTCAATTTACTGTATGTAATTGATGAAGAGACCTATGGACACTGTTGTCATTGAAGACATTACTTATCACCTGAGAGTTTTTTTCAGCAGGGATCTACCAGTGTCCTAAAAGAATAATGAGCTGAGTTTAATGTAAGTGGCCTGCTAGGTTGTGTCACCAGGCATTAGGATACTGTATCATTCACTTCCATATCTCCCATTCCTAAAATAGGCTCTTCTTTCGATCAGGTGAAGAATACTGTCAACTAATTCCAACATTACAGATCGTACAAGTGGCAAAGGAGCCTAAATAGCATTGTTTTGGGGAGAGGTGTGAGAGATAGCGTGCATGCACATACACACACAGGCACATATATGCATGCTTTGCCACCTCTTACACTATCACTGCACCATGTTTTATAAATACCACTCTATATCTCTGTCTTTGTCTAAGTGGATGTGTGTCACGTAATCAGGTGTACATTTGCTAGAGTCCCTTTCAACAGTTGCTGACAGCTGCACGACCAGAGAAAAAAGCAGACCAGACACCTTCGGGGTGTTTTTTTTTTTTTTTGCGAAAGCAGCTTGTCAAAAATGCAAGGGCTACCATTATAAAATAGATTTTTGTGTTCTTTCAATGTGTACTTCTAATTATCACTTTAACTGTGCACCTAGAATAGCCATACACAATATTCTCTCATAGTAGATTATCATTCCAAGATGGCCTGTCTTGTGCACTCCTATAGTACTTATTAAAATTGTCATTATGAAAAAAAGAAAGGGCCAAAGTGCACCAGTTATGGTTCCTGGTTCCTTTTCATGAAATCAAAGTAAATATTCATTTTATTTTATTGGGTATTTATGATGCACCTATACGGTAAATGGTGTTTCAAGGTGCCACAAGACAAAAGGGGGTGGAGCGGAACAGGAGAGATGAATAACACAAACGATTCTACTAGGCCTTGTGCCATTCCATCGTGCAAGTGCAGTAACAAGAAGTGCAGGTGAGTGGGGTCCAATGCTAAGTGCGAGGATGGGGCTGGACTTGGCACAGTAGGGTGTGTCCCTGTCGGCTAGTACAGATATAGGGAGTCTGATAGGGCAATTGCAGGAAGGGTGAGACAGGGGAGACAGAGGAGTTGGGGTAGACTGGGCAAGGAGGGCCTGCTGACCAGTATGACTAAGAGGTTACCAGTTATCCAGTCAAAATCAAAATGCGGCAGAGGGGAAAATTAGCAGGGTAGGTGGCGAGGGAAGTAAGAAGAGAAAAGGAGGATCTTGAGAAGCTTCCAGAGCTTAAGGAGATCTGGCTCAAACCTGCAAGGGGCAGGGAGACCATTCCAAGGGGAGGCTCCATCAGAAGAGAGAGCTCTACCCCCCCCCCCCACTCTCTGCTTGGAAAAGAGTCTGTTATGCAGGTAGTTGGAGCTAGAAGACTGAAGAGCTCTACCAGGGAGGTATTTAGGGAGAGAAAGTTGGATGTAGCTGGGTCCCAGACAGCCTTATGGATGTTGCAGTGGGTCCTCACAACAACCGGGAGTCAGTGGGGAGGTCTGTGGGCTGAGGCCAAGGATAAGTCTTGCAGTCCTATTCTGGATTAGTTGAAGGGGGCAGTGGGAGGATTTAGGAAAATTGAGGAAGAAGCTGTTGCAGAAGTCCAGCCTTGAGAGGACCAGAGCTCTGGAGAAATTGAGCCTCATTACGAGTTTGGAGGTAAGTAACTGTCTTTACCGGCATGGAGCAAATACCGTGTCTGTGTAGTAAAGAGCCTGCTAATAGAGGGCTATTACGAGTTCGCGGGCACGAGCATTGCGCCATGCCAGTAATGACATTACCGGCATGCCGCTAAAGTCAAAAGAATTGACCTTAGCGGTTTCATGGAAAGCGCTGACGGCACTAAAGGCATCAATAGATACGGCATTAGCAGGCACGTAAATAAGCGCAACCGGAAGTAGCGTCATCGCACAGGAACGAGAAAGAGCGGCCATTTTTAAAAACACAATCCATTGCCATTCTCAGCACCAAGGACCTGGAGCATAATGCTGAGTACATAGATCAACCTCCAACAACTATATAATGCCCAAGGCAGTCAAAAAAGGCACCGCCCGCCAGCACAAGGAGCGCTTTAACAAGGATGAGCTCACCATGTTGGCTGAGACCCTGGTTGACAATGCCGATGTCGTATTTGCAAACAGCCTCAAGAGGGAGGCAGTCCTCAAGAAGAAGGAAATTTGGGAACTAGTTGCCCAAAGGGTCAGCGCGGTAGGTAATACCCCGTGCACCACAAAGGGTGTCTGTAAGAGATGGGATGACCTGCGCCTGCGAGTCAGGAACATCCTTTCCGCAAACAGGAGCCAGGCCATGGCTACTGGTGGAGGAGCAAGCTCACCAATAAAGTTGAACCGGTGGGAGATCATCTGTGCCAGCATGATTGGCATAGAGGCCATCAAAGGCGTGGGCGATATGGAGTGTGGCACCACATCATCGGCGGAGGGAGGTGAGTAGCCCATGAAAACACTGTAATGCAAAGTCTGATGACAGTCCACCAATGTGTCTGTCTAAAGAGGCAAGGCATGGCCCAATACATGCACATTCCCAGCCTAGTTGTCGTCTGCAGCACAGACACATGCACTTGCTGCAGCATGGCAATGCCATACCTGACACACACCACACAAATATGAAAAAGGCATAAGTGACACTGCACGCAGGCCACAACAGAAATGCATGTCACATAGCAAACGGCCGCCCCAAAATGAGTGACCCTGACGGATGCCTGCATGATCCACCCATATAGCAAGCACCTTGATCATCAAAACTCCACTGCCTATTCCCCTCTAATGTGTATATGAGCAATAATACTAATGTTTGCATGATGCTTGTCAAACCATCACTCATGCCGTCCCTCTCTTCGTCCCCCACAAGCTCAGACTCAGACAGCAAAGATCAGGACTCACCGCCCCAGGTGAATACACCCCGGAAGAGGTCCAGGGATGAAGGCAGCATGCCTTCCACTTCCAAAGCCCCACACAAGCCACGACAAGCACCAAAGACCAAACCAGCCCTAGATGCCACAGCACTGGTGCAACTCCTGGACCATTGGTTTGCCCGGTGTAGCCTTGCTGCTGTGCTGAAACTCAAAATTCGTATCGAAAGAGCAAGCCCTGCAAGGACGACTTCTCCCTTTGAGTTGGTGGGACCAATCAACTCCAAAGTAAGCCACCCGGACATCCTCTTGGAGCTGGTTGAAATTCCACTGCAGTTGCTGCTGGAACCGAATAGCCAGGGAGAGGAACACCAGATAGTGTGCATTGCTTTTACGTTGGCCAAGAGCTCCAGCAAGATCCTCTGGACTCCCTGGAAGCAGTTATAACCCAAAGGGCACTGAGGGTGCAGTGTACAGGGTGAAGCCCTAACAGGCTAGTATTGTAACACGAAGAAGGAGGGCAACACACAACTGTATGTAGTTAAAAGTAGGCAGTGGGAAAATCCCATTTATGCGAAACAGTAACGCTATAGAGCAGTGACAAAGGAAATAAAGTGTCGGTTTTGAAGACAGGATGATAGATAGAGAATAACTACCTGTCCCTGTAGAGTCCCTAAATGTAGGAAAGACTTTCCTTAGGCAGAGGTGATGTAACGCTTACAAAAAAGGAGACAGTAAAAGAGGTCAAAGAGAATCTATTTTTGAAGAACAGTAACAACATAAAGGTTGTTAGACTCCTGTATGTCCCAGGTCACTGTTAAACCTCACAGAGGAATATAGGCAAAAGGGCATAAAAGTAAAGTTTACACCTAGCACTGAAAAAACTGATAGATAACAGGTCCAGACTGTCTATTGTGGGTACATTATGCTTTACTATCCCATAGACAGGTCGAGACTTCCCAGGTTAACTCTACAGTTAAAATCTCAGAGGGAGGCTCAAAATAGTATTTTTGTACTGCTGTGATTCACAGTTTTTTTTTAAAGCAAGTGCTCTCTAGTAGGAATGAGCCAAATTACAAATGAAGACAAACATGTAGCCCATGTGTGCCCTTCCAGCAGAGTCTTAAATGGTAGGGCAGGACGTGAGGCCGCAATAAAAGACATATAAAGGGTTGTTCATGGTAAGGGTTGTTTTGGTTCTCCACCATGTAACAACCACTGTCTGTCTACCGGTTTCAGTGGTGTATTTTTGGTGTAACCACTTTCATCAGGACAGTCTTCTAAAACAAGGGGGAAGAGTACTATAGTGATGTTCTATATTCAGTCACTGTGCTTCTGCCACAGAGTTCATACTTTACCCCGTTGCATAGCGCCAATGCAGGAAAGTTCAAGAGGGGAACCTCGGCGACTCGAAGCAGCAACTGTAACCCCTGGAGGGTCTGGGGGTTACAGTTGCTGCTTTGAGTCGCCGAGTACATCACACGACCTCGAACATCGTCTCTTGACATGGACTAACATACCTGTCATAGGTACTCTGCCTATTGGCTTATCCAACACGGAATACACCCACTGCACCTGGAAAGGTTCTCCTCTTGAACTTCCCTGCATTGGCGCATGGAGAATGGTGAGGATGAGTGCCGCAGTTTTTAAAAGTTGTCACAGCATCTGCTTCACTTTGCGTATCCTGCCAGATTGTAACAATCTGAAATCAACACTTCCATGGCGTTTGCAGAAAATAAGTTATACATTCAATGCAATGAGTAAGAGGGTATAAAATCATCTTTGACATAACCCCATTAAAGACATGGATTCATTGTGTCTCTCTGACCTCCATGGATGCACCTTCGGCAGAATCTGCTGAGTTGAAAGATCTGGAAATCCAATTTCATATAGTTAAACAGCAAAGCACAAAACCTATTTTAGGCCCTGTCCCTAGGCATTAAGGCTGCCTCAAAGCCTTGTATGGGTCTTTATGCTTTACATATAGGTTCTGCAGCTGATATGGAAATAATAACCTCTGCAGTTTCTCGACGCTGTCCCATGCATCAACGCAAATGCTCTCCGTTTCATGTTCATTGTCCACGTTTCCACGTGTTCAGTGTTGAACAAAAGTCATTTGGCTGTTGTATACCTTTTCTATACCTCATGTATCTGTATTGTTATATACCTATGTAAAGCACTGTGTTGCTTCACGAAGCTAGGTCTGTGCTCAATAAATATAATAATAATAATAATAATAATGATAATAATAATACTTGTATAGTAGGTAATATGAAACCTTTTAAATCAATTTGTAATTGATTTATCAAAATAAATGAAAGGATGCTATTTAATTAACAAAACAAGTGGATTATCATTGCTGACCCTCAAGGTGCAATTGTGATACGATGTGTGCCTTTTATGGTCTCCTTTTTTCGGTTTAGAATTAATTTCACAAAGGCATGCATTGTAGCATAGCTTTATTCTAGATAATCAATGGTGACTACTCCATCTACAGGCACTAGCTATGCCTGCATATGTCTCCCTTACAGATATTTAGGCTTGCCCGTTTTGCTTTTTAATGCCGAACCTTCAATTTACTCTATGGAATTGACGAAGAGACCAGGGGACACTTTTTGTCATTGAAAACATTAGTCATCACATGAGAGGTTTTTTCAGCAAGGATCTACCAGTGTCCTAAAAGAATAATGAGCTGAGTTTAATGTAAGTGGCCTGCTAGGTTGTGTCACCAGGCATATAGCATACTGTATCATTCACTTCAATATCTCCCATTCCTAAAATAGGCTCTTCTTTAGATCACGGGAAGAATACTGTCAACTAATTCCAACATTACAGATCGTACAAGTGGCAAAGGAGCCTAAACTACATTGTTTTGGGGAGAAGTGTGATAGATAGCGTGCGTGCACATACACACACAGACATATATATGAATGTTTTGAGGTTCATATGTGAAAGAGAGAGTGATGAACTTTATAAGGAACCAGATGTGATAAGCCTATCTTGCATGTTTTGCCACCTCTTACACTATCTCTGCATTCATGTTCTCTCTATCCCACTCTATAGCTCTGTCTTTGTCTAAGTGGATGTTAGTCACGTAGACAGGTGTGCATTTGCTAGAGCCATTTAAACAGTTGCTGACAGCTGCACGACCAGAAAAAAAGCAGATTGGACACCTTGGGGGTGCTTTTTTTTGCAAAAGCAGCTAGTCAAAAAAACAAGTGCTATAATTATAAAACAGCTCTTTTTGTGTTCTTTCAATGTGTAGGTCTATCTATCACTTGCACTGTGCACCTAGAATAACAATATACAATATGTTCTCATAGTAGTTTATCATTCCAAGATGGCCTGTCTTGTGCACTCCTATAGTATTTTTTCAAAATGTCATCAAAGTGCACCAATTATGGTTCCTGGCTGCTTTTCATGAAATCAAAGTAAATATTTTATTGGGTATTTATGATACACCTATACAGTAAATGCTATTCCAAGATGCCACAAGACAAATAGGGGTGGGGGAAATAGGAGAGAAGAATAACAAAAATGATCCTACTAGGCCCTGTGTCAATCGGATCATGCAAGTGCAGTAACAAGAAGTGCAGGCGAGTGGGGTCCAATGCTAAGTGCGAGGATGGGCTGAACCGGGCACAGTAGGGGTGTGACCCTGCAGCTAGTACAGGGAGGGAGCCCAATAGGGCAAGTGCAGGAATGGTGGGTCAGGGGAGACAGATGAGTTGGGGTAGACTGGGCGAAGAGGGCTTGGTGGCCTGAATGACTGAAAGGGAACCAGGCAGCCAGTCAAAATAAAAATGGGGCAGAGGGAAACATTTACAGGGGCGTAGAGGGAAGGAAGAAGAGAAAAACGAGGATTGTGAGAAGCTTCCGAAACTTAAGTAGATCTGGCTCAAGCCTGAAAGGGGCAGGGAGACCATTCCAGAGGGAGGCTCCTGCAGAAGAGAGCGATCTACCCCCCACTCTCTGCTTGGAAAAGAGTCTGATCTGCAGAGAGTTGGAGCTAGAAGACTAACAGGATCTGGCAGGGAGGTATTTAGGGAGAGAGAAGTGGAAGTAGCAGGGTCCCAGGCCCGAGAAAGCCTTGCAGATGTTTCAGAGGGTCTTGAACTTGATCCTCACAAACAGTGGGAGCCAGTGGCAAGATGTCAAGGCTGGAGAGATGAAGTACCTGGGCTTGAGGCCAAGGATACGTCTTGCAGTCCTATTCTGGACTAGTTGAAGGGGCCAGAGGGAGGATTTAGGCAGATTGAGGAAAAGCCTGTTACAGAAGTCCAGACTAGAGAGGACCAGAGCTCAGGAGAATGTGGGTTTCTGGGGAAGGTGAGGAAAAGGAGAATGCCTCTAAGGAGGAGCATCTGAAAGTGGGCCTTCTTGACAAGATCTGAAATGTGAGGAGAGAAGGAGAGAGTGGAGTTGAAGATGACATCAATGTTTTGAGGACCGATAGAGGGCAGCCAGAGAGAAGAAGGGCAGTAGGGAGCTGGGGTCACAATGAGATGGATCTCAGTTTTACTTGCATCAAGGCAGAGGTCATTAGCAGTGCACCATGCCTGAAAGCAGTCATACAGCCAGGAATGGGAAAGGAAGATGAGGAGGCAGTGGAGGGAAGCTTGAAGGAGAGCAATGTGTCATCCACATAACTTGGGGAGAGACGGAGGAGATCAAATGGGCAAGAGGGGCAAGATACACAGCAAGGGGATAGAGCCCCGAGGGACGTTGCAGGTGAAGAGTGTGATGGGGAGAGAAAAGGGCCCAGTTGAACCTATTGACAACATAAGGATAACAACAGATATTTACATTCCACAAATGTGTCTGTGACAAAATGGTTGTCTGCTCTGTAACAATGGGACCTGAACTAATTTCCGTTGACACAACTCTCACCATAACATTAAAATGTTTGTAACATTGAAGCACATGTACTGTTTAAGGTATCCGCAGTTTTCGGATGTGAGGATTGCGTGCTACGATAATCATCACAGTACTAGGGTTCATGGGAGTTCAGGAGATAAATTTTCATTTGCCTGTGTGAAATGAGCAGTCATGCTAATAGAATTACATGTATAGGATTTACAATAAGTGTGCTGCATCAGTTCACAGTAGGCATTGGGGAGATAATTCAAGCAAAACAGATTTTTGAAAGGTCGGCCAGGTTACAGATTTTTCAGAGGCTCGAACATATCTGTTTTAGACTAGTTCAATCTTGTGTTTATGTAAAGGAAGGTGAGTAGAAAGTCAAAACACTGTGTTTTGCATTTGGATGGCTACTGCAGAGCTCTGGCTAGCGAGGTAAGAGGATTTATATAGCCGTGGGTGCTTAAAGATTAGTAATGGTATAAGATAAAATATAAACAAATTAATTGAAAAGAACAAGGCAGACGGGGATGCGATAGGGGGCACATGATTTGTGGGTGAATGGGGCAATACAGTGAGAGACAAGCTGAGTTATGCATGTGTATTTAATAGTCGTTGGAGCAAGCCAATGTAACTGGAATCTCACTTGCATTTTATAGGTGGTGGATAATGCCAAAGTAGTATTAGGCATACATACATTTTATAGGCAGGGAAAACTTCATAACAGTGACAACACCATGTGCAATTTGTTGGCAAAAGAGGTAAGCAAAGAATATTTAGTTAAATGTGGGTTTTGTAAGCAGGGACAATGCCAAAGCAGTGTTTTTTTCGCAAAGATGTGTATTGTTGGCATAGGAGAATGCCATACAAGTAATAGGCACACATGCATTTTGTAGGGAGAGGAGAAGGCCAAAGCAGTGTCAAATACAAATGCATTTTCTAGATGGGGAATATGCCACAGCATTGTTAGGCTCACATGTGTGTTGTGGGTGGTGGGAAATGAGAAAGCAGTGGGCACTCCATGTGTGTTTTGTAGGTGTAGTAAATGCTAAACTAGCGGTCTGCGCTGTGATGAATTAGATTCTGCTCTGAAGGTGTACAGGGATGAGTAGGGGCACTCAGCCCTCACATTTTTAAAAACCAAAACACAACACAATCATAAAGGTAAAACAGGGAGAGTTAAGCAAAATAACTCCTTTGGCTTTTGTGATAAAGTAGGCTAACGGAAGGCTATACTTTCAAGAGGGGTGTGAAAGTGATATAGTGGTGACCTAAACAACACAGTATCAAACACACCACACATTGAATGAAAGAGATTACTGTACAAAAGCTACCCCAAAGGAAGAACAAAGAAGAAGATGTAAAAAACAAGAGAAGGTAGCACTCTGAGCGTAATTCCAGGGATGTTATGTAAAGTACTAGCCACAGTAAAGGATAGCTTGTTGAAACCAGGAGCAATCATGACCTAACCAGTCTTTAGGGTCCAAGTGGACCACGGGGGTAGTTCAGAGCCAAAAGTATCTGGATTCAGTTCTCGATGGGCTGACACAGTAGAGAACAAGTAGACAAAAAGTAGACAAAGGTATTCCGTATTATTAAGCTCCTTAGGGCACCTGGAATTTCCAAGAAAATAATGTGGTACTTATTTTTAATGTGTGATGGTTTGGAGGCATCTCACCTAGAAATCTTAGATGATGAGTTTATGAAGAAAGGGCTTTGGTGATGAGTTTATGACGAAAGGGCTTTGGTGATCAAACTGTTTAAGGAGTTAAGTCAGGCCTTGAACGTGAAGGCACAGGTTGCAAGGGTTGTATTGTGTGCAATTCGGGAAGAAACCAATGTTTTTATTTCTGCTTCCCATTATCAAAATCTTGCATGAGAGTGGCAAAGAAGAGAGCCTTACAATGCAGGTATATAATTGTTACCTCGGTCATGTGCATGCAGAACCAGATTTTATGGAAGTAGTATAGCTTCCCACTATATATGGAATGCTAAGCTTGAACATGGAATGTAGAATGTAAGGAGAAAAATGCAAACTGCTGTGACAGTTGAGAGGGAGCTTTTGGAGAATCCCATGGTGCTTACATGTAGCACTGACTAAAGTACAATCATCCACTTACCTGTGTTGTGATCCTTTCACTGGCTAAGAAGACCACCGCGGCCGCCCCACCGAGTAACCACAGTGTGGAATCCAGATCATGTATGCACTGTACTGATGATGTGGCCACAATCGGGTACCTGCTGTTGCAAACAGAGGGATGTGAGTGCATCGAATAACGCCTACAGGATGAGGTGAGAGGTGCTTCTTCCCACGCTTGTGCGCTGCTGTCCCATTAGACTACAACACCGGCTAAAGGCAGTGGAGCGCAAGCACCAGCATGAGTCATCACATGTGTATGAGACAGCATTAAGCCGGCGGCTTGTCAAACCGGTGTGCACCTTAGAGGAAAGGACCACAGAATGCAAAATGTACGTGCTGCTATTTTGGTTACCGCAGATCAACAACGAACATTACAAAGACAAAAACACAATACCTACCCTACATTATTTGGGTTAGTGTTACATCTCTTCTGTCTTTTTGATTAAACATTAACAAGTATTGAAACTGAATATTCTTGTTCTTTCTCTGTTCAATTGCAAAAAAAGAGGAAGAAACATTACACACGTTTAAACCCCTACAATTAAATTAAACAGGACACCAGGCATAAATGTCGTGTGTATATCATTGTGCCAGCACCATGGATATACAAGGAGAGCCTCCTCCAAACTTCTTCATGGTGGTCCAAGAGGAACACTACATACCGTGGAAGGGGTGGAAACAGATGTTTTGACCACTATGTGCTTGCTGTACATGGATTAAACTTTTCTGGTGAAAGGAAGAAGTGCCTTTTAATGCAATGTTTGGGCAACTATGGCCAAGAACAATTTGCAAACTTAACTCCACTGTCAAAGGACGAATCAACAGGTCTCAAAGAATATTAAAAGTGTATAAAAATGCTTGACAAACACTACGAAAAGTCAGTGAGCATCATTTTAGAAAGGCAACATTTTTGCAAAAGGAAACAACAAAACAGGGCATCTGTAGAACAATCTATTACAGCTCTCAGAGGTTTGACAGCCTCATGTGAATTTGGTAGTACCTTGAATGAAAGAATACGGTACCAGTTCATGCTGTAATGTAGTGATGAAAAAGTAAGAGAAGCTTTGTGGTCCAAAAGTGATCCCTCAATTGATGAAGTAATTAGGATAGAGAAAGAAGTAGAACACATGCACAAATGTGTGAGAGAGTTATAAAAAATAATTAAGTCAGATTCGAAGAAAACTGAAGATGTTTTGGAAGTCTCAACAGTACAGTCAAGGAGAACTAACAGAAAAAACATAACATCCAAAAAGATGGTGTGAAGAGGAGATTCAGCAAACATAAAGAAGGAAAGGAAGGCGATGACAGGAAGGATGACAGGAAGAGATGTTTCCATTGTTACAGTTTGTTTCATTTTGCGAGTAACAATACATTTCTTGCCTTCAAGGCTATATGTAAGAAATGCAACATTAGAGGACATTTTACATCCTGTTGCAAAACCAAGACTGAACATATTGACTGTGTAGATGAATTGGAATTGTGTGAGTATATGGAGGAATGCACATGTCTGGTAGATAATGCAATTGAGGATATTTGATTGGGAATGATGATGCTGACATTGAAAAACCCATGTCCACCATTGAGATTGAAGGGGTGGATATTGGTAAGGGGATCGACTCTGGAGTCTAATTTTGACAGCAAGTTACAAAATAGTATTTTTCTCAATAGAGTGGATATCAGGCCTGTAGCATATGGAGGGAAAATAATTTAACTGGATGATTGGTTTTGGGTGATAATGAAATTTAAGGACAGGGCGGCCAAAGGCAAAGTTTATGTTTCGAAGAAGGGGAATGATCCACTTTTGAGCTAGTCTCAGCAGAAAAGGTTGATAATAAAGCTTGACCCCAATGCAGATAAGGCAGTGTCCAAAATAGAACGTGTGAATTACCTGTTGCAACACAAAGTGTTTCGTGAAGAATTAGGTAATCTTAAAGGCTTCATACACAGAATTAGAATGAAAGCCAACTCAGTCCCAGTTGTACAAAAACTGAGGTATGTACCCTTATCTATTAGAGCCGTTGTAAAGGAAGAATTGTAAATGATGGAAAGGTAAAGGGTGATCGAGAGAATTGAAGCATCAGAGCGAATTTCTCCTTTAGTGGTGATACATAAACCCAACGGCAAGTGAAACTTTGCATTGACCTCAGGGCTGTAAATCGATGCGTGATACCCAACAGGCATCCTTTACCCAATATAACCAAAATGTTAAGATCCATCAAAGGGACACAAGTTATGAGTAGTTTAAATATGAAGTTGGCGTATCACCAGATTGTTCTACATCCATTTTCCAGAATTATTACACTGTTCATTACTCCAGAGGGCCTTTTTTCTGTGTAGGCGTATGTGTGGGGTGCATTTAAAGGCCCCAAACAGAAGTCCCTTTCACCTGAATGGCATGCATTTAGACTCTGCAACAAAAACGGCCTGGCTTTTCCATTTGTTGTTCACATGAATGGCAGGCATTTAAACACTGCAACAAAAATGGCATGGCTTTTGCTTTTGTTTCATGTAAAGTTAAAGAGCCATGTGGAAAGTGGCCTACCTGGCATTATCAATAGACAAGCAAGAGTTTAATTCACAAAGGAAGGAGGAATCAAAGAATCCGGTGAAATGGAAAACAGGATTTTTAAACATTGGAAGCAAAAATTGCCTGCACATGTGTTTTTAAATAAAAACAGATTTAAAAAAGCCATAATGGAAAAAAATATCACTGCTCACAGAAAAATGTCAGAAAAGCAAAACATGATGTGTGTGTTGACCAACGCAATGTATATTATGTTTCACTCAAAAACTCCAGTGACATCTGAAGAGACACTTAGGGCCTCATTACACGGATGGCAGTAAGGATTTACTGGTACAGGTAAAATACCGGTACCGGTAAATCCTTACCGCCTTACTACGAGGTCCCTTTGTGGGTTGGGGGATTTAACGCCTGCTTTTTGCAGGCATTAAAAACCAACCCGCAAAGGGACCCAGGGAGCTAATTACGGTACCGCAATTAGCGGTACCGCAATTAGCACCTTCCTCATTCCCATTATGCCCTATGGGGCAAAAATGAGAATGGGGAAGGGCAATGGTGGAAGGGGGAATTACCGCCCCACCAACCTTGGAATGGGGCAGTAATTCCCCTTTCCGCCAAGGCGGTGCCGGTATTTTACCGGCATGAACCATGGCGCTAATAGCGCCATGGTTCTCTGCCATCTGTGTAATGAGGCCCTTAGTGTTCAGGAAAAACCTATTTCTGGCTGAGGACAAAACTTCATAAAGGAAAACTCCACTTCCAGCTGGTTGTAACATCTAATGGCCCCACATTAAAATTTGTTGCTGCTAAAAGCGTCAAAATTCTGTGGGCCTCATTACACGTTAGGCGGTAGAGGGTTAACAGCATCGGTAGAGCTGCCGGCCCCGTTAACCCTCTACCGCCTCATTACGAGGTCTGCTCAGGGGACCCACTAAGGGCACCTGGTAAAACCAGCCATCCTTAGCGGCACCCGCGAGCATACCAGGATGCTAACAACGGGCCTGTCATTAACAGGCCCATTGTTAGCATCCTCCCCATTCCCATTGAGCCCTATGGGGGCTCAAGTGGGAATGGGGATGTATTGGGTCCGGGTTCCTTGAATGGGGAAATACCGGGTGTTGGGGAGAATTCTCTTATAAGGCTAATTTCCCAAACCTAGTGAGTCACCCAGCAGCTTTGCTGGATTTTTGGGGTTTGTTTTTTTCTCCTGCTAAGAGTGAGACTCTTTTCCTCCCACTCTTAAGCATAATTTGAGGTATGTCTTTGACTTTTTGTGTACTTTTGGGCTATGTTTTTTTTTTACTCCATAGGGTATCATCTGTTTTTGTGTATGTGTTACACAGCACCCTCAGCGCAGTAACACAGGAGTGTCATAGTGACCCCAAACATAGACTCCATACCCTGGGACTGACTACTGTCTCCCAGGGCATGTAAAGTCACCATTGACTTTACTAGTCCAAAATTGTGAACAGAACCAGTACAAACCATCATATTGTGGAAGTACTGGAAGGGGTTAATTCGATTGCCCCATGGTCTGTTTCCAAGGGGGCACTGTCCAGTCCCCCCTTGTCGAGTTTCTGGCTGGTGGCAGTGGTTACCACGCAAAATATTCCACCGGAATATTTCCTATGGAGTTTTCCCATTGATTTTAAATGCACCACTTTTTGGTGCAATGTTAACGATACCGCCGGTTTATTTATTCAATATTAAATCCCCGGTTGGGTCTTTTTGCCAGAACTCTTTTCTAAAATGGCGTTTGTGTCCATCTCTGTAACTCCAACCAAGGTCGGGCCCTTTGTTCCACTTTTTGGCGGGCTTCCCACAGAAGCCCTCCAACTGGTGCCACTCTGTCTGGGTTCCACAGGATGTGTGGGTGGGGGAATGGGCACCCTGGACTGCGTTGCCTTAGCAACTCAAGTCGCACTCTGTTCTGATTGGCCCAGTGGTGAGCCGCCCGGCTCACCACTTAGCATGTATGAGTGACAGCTAGGCTGTTGAATGGGGGTTTTTCTGCATAAAAGCAGGGCTTTTGGGACTGGAACTTCAGAAGTCACCACAGGACCAAAGAAATCTGAAGAGGGGAGAAGCTGAGCCATCTGCAACGATGACACCACCGGTGGAGCCCTGCTGCAACGACCTCACCACTTTCCCAGCGACAAGAGAAGATCTTCTGCTGAAAGAGTCTTCTTCTTCTGAGCTGGTGGGATCAACCAGTTCGCCATTTTGCCTCCCAGGATGTCTCTTGGTCGAATCACCCGTGCCAAGCACTCCGGCGGCCGGATAACCAAGCTGCACCACTGTGACCGCAAATACCAGGAACACACCTTTTCACCGACAAACTCCGCTGCTGGTTTCTTCCCTGGGCAGTGCAACGACTCCAAGTATCCTCCTCAACGAGATCCTCTCTTCCCCTGGTCAAAACCATGAACTGCACCCGTTGCCAGGAACAACTGCCACCGCTGGAGCTTCCTCACTCTTTAAGGTACTGTGTTCTACCTGGCCTCCCTTTCTTCGGTTTGCCCAAGGTGACCCTTAAATCCTTGGCTTTCCAACTGAGTTGGCCCCCAGACCTTCTAACTTTGTCTTTTGAACCACCCCAACCTCTTTTGAACATTTCTACAAAGACGTGAATGCATTGCTAAACCGTGTGATCTTGGGCACATTTCGCCTTGCTCCATTCAAAGTGGGCCTGGCCTATGAACTTTGGCTCTACAGTATACCTTGCCTTCAGTAATTTGATTTTGTCTCTTAAAAGTGTTGGGAACTGTTTTACTTTCATGACCTGCTTTTTTTTTCTCCCTTTAATCTAATTATTGGAGTGCCATCTAAGTTACGCGCTCACCTCTGTTTTGACAAAAAGTGGTGTTTTAACTTAGACTTGTCTAGTAATTGCTAACGGAGGTGTAAATATGTTTCTGGTTGTGTTGGAACTTGCTTACTTGCTTATAATTAATAGTGCTAGTGTATTTCCTAAAGTGTGTGTTAAATAAATAATTATATACTTTTGATACAAAGGTCTGGTCAGTGTTTGCTTGTTCTACTGTGATTTTAGCCCTATTGTCTATCCTCTGTATACTGACTAACTCTTCTTGAGAGAAGTCTGACTGCTCAGCCACAGCTACCAGGTAAATCTGGGTGGTGCAGACTGCTACTAATTGGGTTTACTACTTACTCCTGTAGTCTTCATCTTTTTGCAGTGGTCCCCAAGGGAACTGCACAGGATTCTGCCTAACACCGGGCCCTCCAAGGTCGGAATGGCCCGGTATTTCCCCATTCAAGGAACCCAGACCGGGTACCCGGTATCGGGGTAGCCATGCTGCTAAAAGCGGCATGGCTATCTCCATACTTGTAATGAGGTCCTGTATCCACCAGACCTGCTGACTAGGAAAGCAGGGACTTCAAAAGAAAGCCATCTTTGGCTGGAGCATGACTGAAAGGTGTGAATCTTTATTGCACCCACTTCAAAGAACACACACTAACTTCAAAGAGACTCATAAAAGCCTCTGGTCATAGAATGGCCCAGGGAGACAAATGGCTATGTGAGATGAAGCAGCCATCCCATTTGCTGAACAGGAACACTCACAATTAATTTAAAAGACTATTTTCATTTTAGGCATAGTGTGGATTGATTTCATTTTTATACCATTTTTTTTACATAATTTCCAGGCGGTTTTGGGAGTATAACATGCATCTACCTGTGGCTCTGGGAACTGTACTGACCAGTTAGACTAGGTTTCTGGCTGATCTGAACATATTACAAATGTGAGAGTTGGTGAAAATGTAGAAAATGCAATTAGGGATATGCATGATAACAAACATATTCAAAACTGTTGTACATTTTATGAAAATGACAAAAAACATGACACATCACCATGCTACATCGTACAGATTTCGCGGTTGGCTTATCTAATTACCCATGATCAAATAAAACGGAAAATATGTTTAGTATGGCAGTTGCTAGTGCAATTATGATGTTGTGATACATAACTAGTTTTTGCCAAAAAGTTGAAAGAAGAATGAAGGATGATGACAAATGGGAAAAGACAGATGTTGCTCCAAACCCCTAACCCAATCTTGACTGGGGATGGAGAGAGAGGGTAACTGTCCAATCCTAGTGGCAGGGATTATTGCAGGGTACTTCCTCTAGATTGTGAAATTGGTGATGTCATTCCTGCTATATAAGGTGGACTGCACTAGGACAGAGAACACACAAAAAAACGACGAGACATAAAAAGGAGGACAGAGAGAGCGCTGCTTGAACTTACCATCTTTGAGAGTGGAGTGAACAGACCCCTGCCCTATCTTTCCAGAGTGTCCTGAGATGCAGCTGGCTTTTCTGAACCTTAAACAAAGGCTTGCTATGTAAGTAGCAATAACCCCAGCCCTAAATTGCATAAGCCTTTCACTCTTGTAACATTGCAACTAATATTTCCCCATTGAATATTCCCCATTGAAAAGCGCAATTGCCACTGCATTTTAGTCATCTCCCCACTAAAGAATCTTTTTTTTGACAATGTAGTTCAGTCATCTCCCCATAGAAGAATGTCTTGTTTGCCTGTGTATGTTAGCAAATCCCCATTGAAAACCCTGTCATTTGTCTGTGTAAATCCTTACTATTTTTGTAAGGAAATCAATTAATTTCATGGTATCGGGATTAGTCAAATTCGAAACCAGCAATCTTTTTCTGTGTGTCCCTGTGTTTAAATTGGGCCCTGAGAAACTAAGTTGCATTTGCCACTGTATTTTCTCTTTGCATGTGTCATCCTGAACCAAAACCGATTTCCCTATTGTGAGCTCATCCCTTTCCCAGAGCCTACCTGTGATTTTCAGCCTCAGTAAAAAATGAATTCCATTTGCATTTTCTTTTCCATTGAAATTAAGCTTGACATCCCAAAAACGATTTTCCATTTCTGTTCCTCTTTCCCTATTGTGTGGTCAAAACTATTTTTGCATTTGCATTCCCTTTCCATTGCTCATGTGTTGCTATTCTAAAATTCGATTTTCTCTTTGTGTGCTGTTTAGTATTTCCAAAAACAACTGCCTGTCTTTCTAAACATAAGCAAGCATATTCCCTGTTTTCTATCTCTTTCCCCTAGCAGCTGAGAGAAAAAATAAAAACCCCATTCTTCCATTGGGGCTCCAAAAACTGATTTCCCTCTGCTTTGCTGGATCCCCATCTTGTTTCTATGTGCACCACAGCACAACCGATTTTCCCCCTGTATTCTTACTCCTTGCCACTGCCTTCCATTCCAAGGAATCCAGTCCAATTGATGTTTGGGGGGGCTAAGTGTCGCAGATGGTAGTGCTTAACCATAAGTGCTATCATTGTGTGGTAAATTGTTTTTTTTCTGTTCTGCCATTAAAAAAGGGAAGTAACTGTGAGAGTATATCTTAACCTGGTTGTTTGTAGAGATTAATGCATTTTGTGTTGCCACAACATTGGTGGCTGTTGTCATTGATTGATTTGCCTTTGACATAAACAATAAATTAATATATATTTTATTGATACACACCGGCCTGGTTCCTAGTCCATTGTGACACAGGTTGTTTGTGGGGGTTGGGTGTGGTATACTAAAACAATAAAAAGTGTTTAATGGAGTGCCAAATTCATTGTAGGGGAAGGAGTTCCCTGGCTTGCGTGTGCCGTGTAATAAACCATGACAAAGTGGGGGCACGTAGTCATGGGATTGAGAAAAGTGTTTTCATCCATGACAGTGTAGCACAGCAGACCAGCCCATTGAAGGTATTGTTACATTTAGGGGATAGAATGCTGGTTACATTGTGAAGGTGCCAGCCAAACTTGTACCCTGGGTGTCAGGGCTGTGTGCACAAATACAAGATTGTGAATACAAACTAGGCAGGAGCAGGGATGAGATTTTGTCCTGGCATAGAGAACCCATCAGGTGCAGAACACATTTACAATGAGCAGTGTAGAAATGAACATGGCTAGGAAGCACCTTATATCCAAATGTATTATTAAAGGGAAATGGGCCGAACAAGAACATGAAGCCTGGCAATCTAGAATGATGCAGCAGGTTATCTCTATAAACATGGATGTGTGGCTGGATAGTGGCCTGTTACAGCAAGCACTGACAGATTTTTATATGACGCAGGCCACCAGAGATGAGCAAATTAAAATGGTCCAGCTCACTGCATATATGTACTTCCACATGATGATCAAGGAAGAAAGGTACCGGGAGAGTGTAGCCTCTGTGAAAAATCAATCTGAATTATTAGAGCAAGCACAGATAGAGATAAGGCAGGTAGATGAGAAAGAGTTAGAATTAGGAGACATTATTCTGCGCATAAAGGATAAGTTAGCAGCACAGCAACAAATGAATTCAGTGTCAAGAAGGTGTTGAGAACCGGAAAGAGAGTCAACTATAATTGAACCAACAAGTGGCATATAATAGAGCCTGTTTAGAGGACATTTGTGCATTTCAAAATCAGACTAAGCAATTGAGAGAGGAGAATAACCAGTGGATCATAAAGGAGGTCCAGTCCCATGCAGAATTTGACTAGGAGCGCCAGAAGTTGAGCACTGTGAAACAGAGGAAGATCAACTTGGTGAACAGAATAGCACACTGTGTCAGGAAAAAGATTCCCTGTGCCAGGAAGTGTGCCAGTTAAAGACATACCTGGAGAAAAGTGAGTCATGTTTTCAGGAACTGACTCACATGAGGGTAGACGATGAAAAGTTTATGGGACACGTAAGGCAAGTAGAATTGGATTTAGAGCAGACAACAAAGGCCACAAATGCACAGAGTGAATAGATTAGTCTCCTGCAAAAGAAGAGGTCTGAGTATTTTCAGATAATACAAGATTCACAGAAAGAAAATGAGTCCCTTTGTGAGGAAAACAAGGGACTCATGGCCAAGTAGTTGTTCAAAGCAAGGTTATAGAAGCTACTAAAGCTCTGGTAGCAGATCTCAAAGCTCAGGCCTCTAGCTACCACTAAGAGATAGGGGCTGAGAAAGATAAAGTAGAGAGGTTGGAAAAAGAAATGTCTAGATTCAATCAGGCCTTGAGAAACCCCGAACAGTTAGGGTATAGAACAGCAAACCCTGACCATTGAGCCATGCCCTCTTTACCAGGGGCCTCAAGACAACTTACCACATTATATGCGCATGACGCTGGAAATGTAAGGTCTACCAGTTCACAAGAACCAGGAATCATGAGGCAACTGGACTCAATTAGGTCTAGTATAACTGGGCTGGAAGGCCAGTCCCTAGCAGATATTGATGGACGTGCATCATTAATTAGGTTTATAAATATCCTGGCAAATACATCTGACCAGGAGGACTCCTATGATGAGAAGATCGGAAAGTTAGACTGGCAGGAACAAAGGTTACAAAGGGACCATCTGGTCCACTTTGCAGATAAAGAAGAATCAGAGCTCAGGCCCCAAAAGAGCATCTTGAAAACCTCCACCCATTCAGGGCAATGGGGAGAGTTCTCCTCCACACCCGGAAGAAGGAAGGAGCAAGCTGCATATTCCCTGGTGCAAAAGGGGGAAGTGACCCAGAGAGCCCACAATACAGCAGGGGAGAACAGACTAGACCCCTTCACTATGGGAGGGATTCCCAGTCTCAAAGAATCAGAGAGCTCCTAGAGGACAGGGAGTGGAACACAAATAGTAGCAGCTCTGAGTCTGAGGGTGAATGGACTCAGGTGCAGCGGAAAAAAAGGCTGCCAAACAAAAGAGAACTATTGTAAAAGACCCAATTCGGCAAATAAAAGCCATCAAAACTTCATGACTCTGTGCCAAAAAGATTCAAAATACTCTGTGTTGGAGCATCTAGAGCTGTATGACCAGATGATGTCATTTGGCATTAAAAATGATCTCAATTCCATGGAGATTGTCAATTGTCCCCGGAAAACTCCAGCTTCTTTGATGGGCTGGAGGATCAAGATCATTCAAGATAGTCTACTTACAAGGTGACCATCTTGAAACACTTTTCTGTGCATAGGAACCCTCAGGGGGCTCACAAGGCAGCCTACAACCTGCAGTGCGGAGAGGATCAGGCCCCTAGAGAGTTTGTGCAGGAACTGAAGCAGTATTTGCCCAGACCTCTAGACAAGTGTGCACAAATAGTAGGGAGTCTATTAACGCATATTTCTATGTCTTCCCTAAGTATATCATGACCCAATTGGTAAGGGACGTCCATGAGCAAAGGACCCTGGATTGGGTAGGAGAGCAGGCTACTAGGATCTATGAGGTCCGAAAGCCTGTTGAAAACAAAAACATTCCCAAAAATCCTAAACCATCCAACACCCCTGCTGCTGCCAAGGTGGCGGAGGTGAAGAATACCCCCATTCTGGATTTAGAAATGGGGGGGCCCTAAAAACACTCCTCCCTCTATTAAGCCAAATGAGAGGCAGAGGAGACCCTCAGATCAATCCCAAGTGGGTGGGAGCCAGGCAGGGTATCAGACAAATGCGTCACCTGACTCTACCACCTGCATAAGCCCAAGATACAAGGGTAATAGACCCATCTTGGGGTATGTATGTATTTCCCTGGCACAGAATGGGGGTCAAATCAGGTATGTGTAGTCCCTCAAAACTTCCATCCAAACCTCCCACAAAAAGTCCCAACAAACCTCCCACAAAACGTTCCGCAATCATGGGCCAAATTCCAAATGACTGTTACCTCGGTGACAGCGACTTACCTCAAGAAAAGATTTTCAACCGGCAAGGGGGTAATCTCTTGGTGTACTCTTCCTGCCCTTATGGGGGGAAGAGATAACCTGTGACATCTGGAAGGAGGAGGTGGTATTTCAGGTCAACAGTGACTGTCTCCATTGAAACCTCCTGTCCAGGCCAACACCATAACAAGGGATCTCTCCACTTAACTGGAAGATACCGTGGAAATTGCGAAACCCAAGGTATTTCCAGGTTTCAGGCAGATGGTTGAGGAAAAGATCAACCTTGCCTGTGAGACTGAGGAGCAAAAGCAGATGTTTCCGGATTTTCAAGAGATTTTTGCTGAGGACTCGTACGACTCTGGACGCACTGAGATACATTTCACCTCCATACCAATGGACCCTGGTATGGCTCCCGTATTCGTGAAGCAATACCGGTTGCCCCTTATGTCTATAGAGTCACTCACTGTGATAATAAAGAATGTAGAATCCTGTGGGATAATTTGTACAGTCCACAGTACCTATAATAACACGGTGCTGGGGATACTAAAACCCAATTGCCAATGGAGACTTTGCGCAGACCTTAGGGAGTTAAACAAATGAATCCACATGTCCCAATGGCCTCTTCCCTACATCAATCAGGTAGGGGCCCAGATCCAGGGGTCAAAGGTGTATAATAGCATTGGCCTGACCAATGGGAACAATGGCTACTGGACAGTACCTGTGAGTAGGGAAGACCAGTGCAAGCTGGCCTTTACCTTTGGGGGCAGCAGTACACGTGGACCCAAACTGCCTTTGGATATATAAACTCTGGCAATGAATTTAACATCAGGCCATGCCTGACTTGGGTGAAAGCGGAAACCTGGCCTATGTAGATGATGTTTTAAAAGCTCAACTGTGGAGGAACACATAGCTGAAATACACTATGTTCTGACCCAGTTGAAGGAAGCCAGAGCGAAACTGTCCTTCCAGAAGGCGCAATCGCGTAAGATCCATGTGAACTTCCTAGGGCATGAAATCACCCATGAAGGTCTCAGTCCCCAGTAGAAAAAGGTCGAAGCCTTATTAAAATTAAAAGACCCAATGACTCTGCGTGAACTAAGAAGCCTTCTTAGACTTATGAATTACAGTAGGAAGTTCCTAGAGGACTATGCAGAGGTCACAAGACCCTTGGTCCATTCATTAAAGGCCGGGGTCAATTGGGAGTGAGGTCCAGAACAAGCTGAGGCAGTAAAAAGAAGCCTTTCACAAGCGCCTTGTTTGGCTTACCCCATCAATAACAAGGAGTTCTTCTTGAAGACTGGATTCTCAAATACTTGCTTAACAGCAGTATTGTACTAGAAGCACGATAAGGTCAACAAAGACATCTTGTGTGCGAGCAAGAACTCCTGGCAACGGTGTGGTCATTGAAAAATTACTGCCCGTTCATCCAGCGGGAGTACTTCCTTGTCAAGACACCTCACCAGCCTTTCAAATATCTCCAAAGTGACTGAATCTGGGCAGGGAATGTGAGTAATTCCAGAATTACTTACTGGATTCTGTCCAGGTCAGATATGGCCAAAATAAGAAGAGTCCCTTCGCGCAAGGTTTGGCTGACTTGCATGATTGTGCTCAAGAAAACTGTCTTGAAGACGAAAGTCTAAAAACCCATGACAACATGGAGGCATACCTAACTTCCCCGCACAAAGTTTATGAGAAAAACACATGCCAGGGGATACCCATAGTTTATGTGTATGGATGCTCCTACCATGTTGACAACAACGGGGAAAAGGAACTGGTGGCTGGCATTGGGAATGCCTGGGTGAAAGATGCTCCGGAGACCTCTGCTGGGTACAACATTGGTCCGCGAAGTAGTCAGGTGGCAGAGTTGATGGCAGTTCATCAGGCTATTCTCCCTGCCGTGCAACACCAACTCTATGAACTGGTCATAATCACGGATTCAGATAATGTCAGGAATGGGTTCGTGGAGCATCTGATAAATTGGAAAAGTCGAGACATGCTGTGTACAAACAAGAAACCGCACAGGAATGGGAAATTAATACAAGCCATTGATGATCTGGTCACCTCTAATGACATGACCATCCACTGGAAGAAGATCAAGGCTCAATCCAGAATAGAGGGACCAGACAAAACCGGAAATTACTTGGCTGACCAGTTGGCCAAAACCAGAGCCATCCACAGAGATCTCAGAGAGATTGACTCCCTTTTGGGGGAAATGCATGTCGCTGCCATCACCCGGGCCCAAAACACTTTCCCAAAATGAACTCTCAACTGCCCAGTGGAGTAAGGAAACCCTAGATGCTTATTTAATTACGGCACAAAAAGGGATATGATTATTGGGAAATTGTATCAACACATTGAAGACCCCATGAATTTTCCTCTGACCTAATCCAATTACATTGGGAAAGAGGATCTCTGGATGATGATGAAGTTTTACAGAATGTTCTGAATCTAAGATGGTTTATTGGTACAGAGATCCATCTCTGGATGTGACCAGTGTCTGGTATCTACCTCATTCCAAAGCCAGATGTTAAGTCACACCCATGACGTGGTCACAGCCGGTTATCAGGGTTTCATACAACTTTGGAAATCTTGTGAGAGGTTGCATACTGGCCACACATGGGCCAGGACCTCGACCAATACTTGAAGAGGTGTCTTGTGTGTGCGCAATTCCAGCCAAGTTCCCTCACACACCAAGCTCCCCTCCAGCAAAGGGGGATGACACTGCCTTGGTCAGATTTGCAAGTAGATTTCATCGGGCCCGTGATTCGCTCCTCTAGAGGAAACAAGTACATGTTAACCATGACATGCTTGTTTACCAAGTGGGTGGAATGTCTCCTGGCCCCAAATTGCAAGGGAGAAATAGTATTTGCCCTGAGGATCAATCACATCTTCTCGTGTTTCGGCCTTCCTCAAAGGATTGAGTTGGACCAAGGAAGTCACTTCACCAGTGAGGTGATGACAAAGATGTGGGAGATACTTAGGGTAAAGAAAACTTCACATTGCCTACTGTCGAGCCTCCAGTGGGGGAGCTGAGGGGTACAATAGAATGGTTGTGCACATTCTAAAGAGGTTTGTGGCAGACCCTGGGCCTAGTTGGGACATATGACTACTGCTTGTCCTGATGGCCATCAGGTCTACACCATCTTCTGTGACAAAAATGTCTCCATTTGGGCTAATGACTGGACGAAAAATGGTGCTACCTCAGCATCTGCTCTACAGAACTCAAGAGCAGACCCTGATCAACGTGTCCACAACCCATGAATATATTAAGAATTTGCAAAAACACCTTCAGCATGCTTTTGCTTACGCTCAGCAAAATCTGGGAAAGTCGGCAGAGGGGATGAAAACCCACTACGATTTAAAGACCACTAAGAAAGAGTAACAAGTAGGAAACAGGGTCTACTTGTACCATTTTCAAAGGAACCAGACCAAAGAGAGGATGTTCCTCCCCATCTGGTGCGGCACATTTGAAATTGTAGATAGAATCTCACCTGTTGGCTATAAGATCTGCATCCCAAAAGGAGAACTGACAGAAGAAACATGGGTCCACCTAAATCAGTTGAAAAGCTGTCATCCTAGACATGCTTTGTGACTGATTGATGAGCAAAATGAAAGTGGAGTAGAGGAACCATCGGAAGAATGAAAAGGAAAGATGAAAAATCAGACAGAAATATATGCGTTTTTCTGTGTAATTATGGTTAAGTTGCGAATCCCATAGGAAGAGCACCTTTTGGGTGGCTTATAACTTCGCTCCCTCTGGATGAATGCTCACCAAACTGGTCAATGGGGGCAAATTTATAGGGGGGTCCCAAAATTTCTTTTTTTTCCATAGAGTAAATGGGGAAAAACTTTGCGCACGCCTACAGCCCAAACCGCTGGACAGATTTTCACTAAAGTTGTGGCAGGAGCAGCGGCTTGGTCCCAAAAGAGTGCTTTTCTAAATTTGGTGAACATCCGTCCAGTATTTCTTTTAAAAAATTATCAAAAAGTAGGTCTAAAAAAATTAGTGATATCTGTGTCAGCGGGCACACTTCCCTGTTCGCTCCGCTGGCAGGACACTGATTGGCTAAACGGCTCGCAATGTGTCCGTCGATTGGCTGGAGTGAGGCGTGATGTGCATCAGATTGTTCCGATGCGCCTGCCATCTTGGATCCACCGACAGCGAGGCAGCGAACAGAGGCGAAATACAGTTTTGGGGAGTATTTTGGTGTGCAAGAGTGCTTGGGGAGGTTTGAGGAGTAAGAGAAGGGTCAAATACTGTATTTATTTAGGTGGCAGGTGCTACTGATGTATTCACCATGCCCGCGCTGTCTGGGATGTTCGTAATTAGTGAAAAGGAGGGGTGTCCTAAGGATAGTATTCCCGTCCGTGCTGTCTGCTGGCAAGATGAAACTGTTCTAAGGACACGCGCGGTGTCAGCGGACATAAAAATTGATCATATGCCGCAGTTAAAATGTTTGGTTCTATTGGTGTGATATGCTGCGGTGGTTGTGCCCAGGGCTTAGAGTCTTGGGTGCATGGCCAAAGGCCATGCACACAAGACCGAAGTTATAAGTACTGAAGTTATAAGCCACCATGGGTGTGATATGGTGTGGTGGTTGCGGGTGTGATATGCTGTGGTGGTTGTGGCCAGGGCCTAGAGTCTTGGGTGCATGGCCGCAGGCCGTAGGCCATATCAATGCTTTGTCTAGGGTAAGACCTTGTGATTTATGAATGTTGCTGCGTATGCTAGAGTTAGAGAAAATTGTTCTCTGCTTACAGAAATGTCTTTGAAGAGAAGGAATCAAGCCCTATCCTTTTTACTTCTGAAAGTTTGTCAAAGAATATATTGACAAACTGAATGTTGTTGTGATGTGGGTAAGTTTAAAAGCCAACAACTATACCCAGTGTGCCATTAAGTAGTACTTGCTCCACATCAAGGTTACGTTTAAGCATTACTCTACAGTTTAAGGATAATTTTTATATTTTCTCCAAACCAGCTGTGTGGGAGATAGAATTTTCTAAGTGATTTAATCTTGTTGTGGCTTGTTGACACATGGGTAGTATCATACCATATACGTCCAGTTTGTCTGTGGAGCAATTTTCATTTATTGGTTGCATTTCTTTTTTCAACATTGGTTCAATGAATTTGGAACAGCTTGCAAGAGCTGGCATTAAGGACATACAATTGACATTTTTGTGCGCTAATTGTTCCATAACATCAGTAGCACATGAGTTATGGCCATAAAGTGCATGGGTGTGCCGGGTTTTTAATATTGATTGTGCTTCTTGAGATAGTACACGAACTCTAATACTTTTTAAAAATGTTGGTCTGCAGATTGGCGCATGTTTTCTGTTAATTCTCTGTATTGGAAATGTTGCCAAAGGTTGACATTTCCTAAGCTGCCAACAGTTTTACGGCAAAGTTTGTGTCCTATGGTTTTAAAAATAGGTTTACCTTTCACTGGTGTCAATTGAAGATCTCCGAAAACAATAATGCGTTTTCCTCCAAAGAGCTCTTCGTAGTTTGTTTTAAGTACTTCTTGCAATCTGAGATGAATCAAAGCCAATATTAGGTTGGAGACCATGCTCACTGTATCTATTAGTATCATTTTCATTTGTTTTAACATTTTCATTTGTTTTAACACTTTGCGTAGTTCCATTGCAGCTTCTGTAGAAAGTTTGTAATATTCTAATTTGTTTTGGTGTTCTACTGGAAGGAGTAGTAATCAGTGTAAAGTGACACCGCCTATGTTGTAAGCAGCTAAACCTGTGGGGGCAGTTACAACAGCTGACAGTCTGTTGTTTGTCAATTGTTGAAGGAACTTGCTGATGATTTTGATTAAGAATGTTTTGCCTCAACCAGCTTCACCACTGATGTATTGTAGTATAGGTTTGTAATTTTGGCAGGTACATTCTTTATTTTCATGTTGTACACCATGTGAAATTTCTTTTGTTACTTCTTGAAAAATGGTGTGCTGCTCTTTGTACAGTTTTGATTGTAGTAGAGTTAAATCTTCTGTATTTTCTTCATAGTGACACATGGTGTTCTCTACTTCTCTCATAGCTAATTCTGGCTCATTTACTATTAGTGGCTGTCCCAATGGTTCTTGACTTCCTGTTACAGAAGGTTGACTACTGTCGGGAGTGTCCTTATCTATTTGTGCCAGGAGTTCTTCTTCGTGTTGCTGTTCATTGTGTAACATTGTTTTGTACTGCATAAAGTTTATATCGGTGATAGTGCTTTCATTTGCTTTGAAAGCATCTTCATAACAGTCATAGTTTTCTATATCACTTCTTCTTTTCTCCATGGTTTAAAAAGTTGTAGCAGTGACATGTAATATAGTTCTTTCTGTTGAGGAGGTTTTAATGACAATTTGTTATGATTCATTAAGCTTTGTTTGGTAGTTTCACTAAGCTGCCTTCACAATCTGTCACTCTATATCTACCTTTTTTTCATCGGGTTTTATATTATTTTTGTATGTGAAGTTTTGGGCAATGTGGTATAGACACATGGTTTCTAAAGTGGTACTCCTGTTCGGGTAGTATGTGTCTATTAAATTGTTTTTCAAAATGTCTTGGCTGTTAGGATCATTTTTGGCTATGTTTCTATGTCCACATATGATTTGAGAACTCTTTTTCTAGATTTAGGAGGACCAAGACTTAGCCATACTATATTTTCAGATTGTCCATACAAAGCAGTACCAGTTAAACGATCTGCAGCTTCATAGGAGCCACATTCTCTATGAGAGAGCATTTTTATGCCTAAGCTTTATAATTTCTGAGATAGTGTTTTGTCTGATGATAGGTCATTCGAGAGGTCTTGAAGCTCTGTTTTTTCTGCTTTTGTTAAGTAGGCTGTAACATATCGTGCAACTGCAGTGGAATTGTCTACAATATACTGCACATCTATATTTGCATTCCATGAGAGGGCAATGATTGCATTGTAGTCATTGATATATTTTGATGTTTCTGTTCTTTTTATGTAATACGTGTTCTTAGGTGATTTACCTTTAACACTATGTCTAACTGAAGACATGAAGTTGTTCACTTCACTTGTTTCTGTAACTGGTCTAGGGAATTCAAAGCAGCATTGGTGTAGTATTTCCCTTTGTTTTTGTATTTGCGATGACAATATTTGCCACATTTGTGTCTTTGAAATTGTACAATTTGTGCATGAAGATCACTATCTGTTGCTTTCAATGGAATTTTACAAGTGACATATTTTTCGATAAACTATAAAACAGTGGAATCATTGTCTTGACAAAATTTAGGAGCATCTTTAATCTATAAAAGCATGTGGATGTGTGGTGCTCCTCTGGCTTGGTATTCTTTTCTCCAAAAGAAGTGTTGCACTTCTCCGAGGGGAGGAACAGTTTTATTACAAATAAAGTGTACCATAGCAATGAAACGATGATGGAAATATCTTGAAACATTAACAGGATCTAGAGAGCAAAGTTCTCCAGGTGTTAGTATATCTATGTTTGTTTTGTTTTTGTTTGATATGCGTAGGAAATCATTTAAATCTTCCCATGCATATTCTGCACAACTTAATGTAACAAACCAAGTGGATGGGCCAAGGTTTCTTATCATACAATGTACATCTCTGTGACATCGGAACCAGTACTCTTTTGAACCAGGCATGTTTTCTAACAGATTTGTAATGCTTGATTGTAAAACCTTATCTTTTTCTTGCACTTTTTGTATTAATAGCGTAGCTGACATATTTTGAAAGTGGGTTCCTTATTTCAATATCTGTGCAAATCTCTGTAACATAGAGTTGCTAGTTCAATTTCAAAGAGTAGGTGGAATATGTATTTCTTCAGAATACATTCATATCAAGCGGTATTCTGATGCTGTTATCTGTGCGGGTATCTCATCGTACCTTCCTCCTTTGCCAGTAGGAAAGAGTAGAGGAAAAGCACGTGCTTCTATTCTTTTTTCCCATATGCTGATTGGTGATCCTTTGGTTTGTCCCATTTGCTACCTTTCTAGTGCATCATCTATGGTGTCCTTAGAATGTAATGGATGAGTTGGATAATGGTCTAAAATATTGGATACTGTAGCAGAATCTAGAATTACAAATTGGCCAGTTTCTGGTGACTCTTGAATTATTTCAGTTGTTTCCCTTAAGTTTTCTTCAATATTTATTTCTTTGTAGTATTCATTATTTTCTTTTAGATATTTCAAGGCTTGTCTAACTTTACACCATTTACTAAGACAATTAAAGATTGCTCTATTGGACGTCGCACTCCCAGAGTGTGCACATTTTCTTTCAGATCTAATGGTAAATAATCTACTTTGCCACATATGCCTTTCACCAATTCAGAGGGAGGTAATTTTGCTGTTTTTGGTTGAAGGCGTATTATTGCTTGAAATGGGTGCACTTTTTGAATTATGATGCTCTCATATAAATTGAGTTGTTGCAGTGATTTTGGTAGTGGGAATAATTCCAAGTTATTTGTGATAGCATGTGAAGGAGTTTGCTTGTTGTCAAGATCTGTAGTGCAGTGACTGCAACGTATTAAGAGGTCAGTTATTTCGTATTTGTTTTCTGCTATAAGGTAGAGAGCTAATTCAAACTATTTGAAATCTTCATTGTCTTCTATTTTGTATGTTACGTCTACAGTTTTTGTGTTACTTTTATAAAAACTGGATATACTTTTAAATGTTAATATTTATTTTTTGTATGTGTGTGGTAGAAGGTTGCTATGTGCAGAATTGTTGCTAGTCTGTTGTAAAGCTATTGCATTTTGTAAGTGGCTTTCACTTCCAAAATATTTTCTCTGGATATGGTCGATTTCTTCTAGTAGGTTTTGGGTGTACCATGTAGAAGAGTGTTATTTAAATTGGCTAGTGCTAAAGCAGGACTATTAGCATAGTACAGTTTATAGACTAGATTTCTTATAGTTGAATGATGTGTTGATATCATTTTGATATGATGGAAGGTGCTTTTGCAAATAGGTCCTGAAATGCAGGATAATGAATGTCCTTGTAGTCCTGTGTATTTGCGCACTGGACAGGTATCCATATTTTGAAGCACTTTCAGTTTGATTTTGTCTTTGGCTTTCACATACTGATTGAGGAACTGGCGTAAAGATTTGAAAGATTTTTTGGGAATGTTACACATTGACGTGCATGGCCATTTGTATACTAGATGTTCTGGTTCAGTCGAATAGAGAGGCAATTCTGAGTTTTCTGGGGATATTTTTGTAAGCAGTATTTCTTGTTCCATTATGGTATTATTACTTTTTTCATAACCTCGTCCACTGCTATGGATGGCAATTGTGTTTGTTTGGTTTTGTTTGTATGCTTCTTCATTAAAATATGGTTCTGTGCTCGTGGTGTGACTCCATTCACCTCCACAGATATTTAAGAAGTTATTTTTGTTGACATTCCATTTATTGAGAAGTTTTTTTTGTAATTTAGTAGTTAGTTTTGTTAGTGCTTTCATTCTGTTTAACACTAAAATGAATAACTCTCTTTTGAGCAGGATTGCGCTGTCTATTAAAGCTTCTAAGTTTAATTTTCTATGTTAGGTTTGAAGAGTTGTACATGTTTTGTCTCCAGTTTTTATAAGATTCTGAAGGACTTTGTGGTCGAACATTTTTGCTAAAATACTTTTTTGGTATTGTTACTTGCTAATATATCAAGATTTATAGGAGCAGTTTTATCAGTAATGGTAGCCGAATTCTTGTTAAGCATTTTTTGTTTTGTTTTACATTTTGAAAGAGGAGGCGAAGTTTCTGTACTGGAATCTTGTTTTGTATCGCTAAATGACTGTATTAGCAGTTTTGTTTGAACGTTTTGTACAAACTCTGGTAGAGATCAATGCTTATTTTGGACACTTTTATTTTCATTTGCTCTATTTCTGCGTTGCTTTCTACAGACTTGCTTTTTGGTAGGCATTCTTTGGGGTCTGTTGAAAAAAAAAGAAGGTATGGACTGGCCTGTTCTGCAATGTATGTGTGCTGTGTGCATGAGTGTCTGAGCATGATGGGAAAGATGTATGTGTTGGTGTGTGATTGTGCATTGGGCAGTTAGAATAAGTTGGGAAGGCTATTCTTCTATTTGTGTGTTACTAAACTGCGGTTCAGATGAGAGTAGAAAGTGAGCTAGTGATGAGGAGAAGCATTAACAGTAAATATAATGGTATACAATTAAAACAGTTCTTTGTTTTGTAGTACTAACATTGTAAGGGTTGAGTATGTTATCTGTGTTCCACAAAAACAGGGATTTGTGTGCCATTCTGCCTGCTAATCTTTGTTTAATAAATGGGGATTTGTGGGCAGAATGGTTCAGAAATCGCTGTTTTTGTTTGGTGCGCAAATCACATGAATGAAACACACAGTGTGTTTGAAGAACAGTAAGAATATTAAGGTAGTATTGTACTTACTCTTTTTCTGTGCAATGAGCAGGTCTCTTCGGATATGTTGTTTGTAGTTCAGATGCTGCTGATTTTCAGGAGAGTGGTCCTCACTGCAATTCTAAAAGAAAGAAGTTAGTAATTTTGGGTGTTTATAGCACTGCTGTTAATGCAGACGTTGATTGTTATGTTTTTGTGGTAGTATTCTTGTTTGATATCTGAACATAGTGTATGCATGCGTTTCATTTGACTATGTGCACCATTTATATTTTATTTACAATACGTTATTACATCATGCTTTGCAAATGAGTAGAATTTTAAGTGCATGAAATTCACTTGGTTTTTAAAGGTATGTTGTAGATAGCAGGCAGGTTTGGAAAAGACAGTTGATTATAGTAGATGGGAAACATTTCAATAAGTTCATTTTATAGGTAGACATGCCAACAATTGGGGGCACCTGAGAGGGAGATTTCACCACAGCAATCAGGAACATTTATTTTTCTCATAGGATTGCATTGCGATTAGCATTAATTTAGGCAGGAGACCGTAAAAAATAGTGTGATTTTCAATGAAAAATCGGGAGTGTCACGCCTAAATCGGGAGGGTTGGCATGTATGTATAGGTTATGCGGGAGACAGTAAAAAATGGTGCAATTTTTCAATGAAAAATGGGGAGTCTCGTGCTTAAATCGGGAGGGTTGGCATGTATGTATAGGCTATGCAGGTTAAGTGGTATTACTCTGTTTATATGGATTCATAACACTTGTACATGTACTGTGAATAAAATATGCATACCTGTAGTTTGTATTCATGCATGTGGATATGAATGCAGCTGTAAGTAGAAATCTTGGAGACTTGTAGAGTAGTTTTTGTAGTAAGTGCTTTCCAATGATATGAGACTTGTACTCAGAGTGATCAACAGTACATTTGAAGTGTGGAACTCTGATGATGGAGTTAGATGTAGTGGTCTTGGATGTGATTAGTGGATGGTTGTGTGACTGCTTAGCTGTATCCAATGAGGGAATGGCACCGAGAGTGATGTGGAAAGGGCTGGCTAAGAGTTACGTGCCACATGGACACCACGGTTGTCCGTGGGTAGGGCGTGCCACATCCAGGGTTTTCCAGCAAATCCAGTATGGAAAGGGGACTGTAGGGATCAGCCAAACAGATGTTGATGTTGTGGACATGTGTAGGAAGAGAGTGTGTGTAGTGAAGATGGAAGAGGTGGAGAAAGTCAGGGTGTTGGTGCGCGGAGATATGTTTGTCCATGGTTTACAGCACTATGCTCAATGCAGGCATGTGGCAAACAATTTCGATGTTAAAGGAGTGGAGGTGGTGTAGAGCGCTGTACCTGATTGAAATGTAGAGGGAATTCTGCAAGTTTGTGAAGATATGCACAGGATGAAGAGTCCCCATGTGGTAGTTTTGCACTATGGTGCTTTCCATTTTGGCAACGTCAGGGCCCCAACTTTGTTGGCAGATTTGGAACAGTTGGTTCAAGCAGTAATGAACATCCTTCCAAATGTGAAAGTCATTTTTTCTGGATTACTACCTAGGGCAATATGGGACAATAGTTCTGTTTTTTGTCCTCAGCAAAACATTGCTTGGTGTGCAATCAATCGAGGCATGTGTGCCTTCATGCTTAGAGCTGGTATGTGTTTCTGTAATAATGAGAATATTGATTCGCATAATGCTGTTTATTTTGAAGAAGATGGCATTTCTTTATCTTTTTTGGGAAATGCCATGCTGTTTTGGAATGCAAGGGTTGCTTTGGAGAAAGTTATGTGAAGATTTTAGTTGTAAAGTAAGAAGAAAAAACCCAAAAATAAATACAAAATAACAGGTGTCTGACAGGCATCTGCAAAAAAACCAAAAAAAAAACCAGTTCTTTTCAAAGCCCACCTCAAAGGGGAAATGGGGCACATTATTTAAATGTACATTCACCATGCTCAGATTTCTGATATGTCCGTGGACATGGCGGTAGTCTGCGGACAGTGCGTATTACATACAGGGATTTTGGTGTGGAGAGGCATGCAAATGAGAATGAGCGGAGGTACGGATTGGTCACTAAAGTTTACTGGGTGTGTTTTGTAAGGAGAGATTTTGTCAGAACGTCTTTTTCCTGAGAGAAGAACAGATAGCTATGACTGTGTATTTCCGAAAACAGATTAACTGGATTTTTTGAGACTCACATATACATTGGTTGGAGGTGCATGCAGAACACTGTGGAGTAGCTGCAAATCTTGGATTTCCTCATGTGGAAATGCACTGCCATGGAGTGCGTGGAATGAAGTGGCTGGACTTGGTACCTCTCTGTACTACTTTAGAGACAAAGCATCATCCAGACATAATTATAATTCATTGTGGAGGGAACAGTTTAGGACATGTGTCTGGAATTTCTTTGCAATTTGCAATTAAAGAAGGACTTGAGAAGGTCATGGACATGTTTCCAAATTCCCAAGTAATTTTTTCTCGTATTGCACAAAGACAAATGTGGCTGCGTTCTTCTTTATTTGGTCCACAAATGGAGAAAGCGAGGTGCAATGTCAATAAGGCTGTTTGTGCCTTTCTAAGAGATGTTGGCATCTCCTCTTTTCACAATGAAAATATTATGTTTCATAGCACATACATTTTTTTCGCAGAGATGGAGCCCATCTTACTTATGCTGGCAATCAGATTTTTCTGAGAAATGTGCAAAATGCATTGCAACCTTTTTTGGAATTATAGTCATCTATTTTGCAGTAGATGTTGACGATTTCAAGTTTTTCAAAAACACAAAAACACCACCCAAAGGCTCTTTTCAGAGCAACCACTTCCTACCACAGAAAAGTGCATTGGTTTTGCCAGGGCAGCACCCTAAAATGTTATATGTCCTACGACTGTCCGTGGACTTCCAAAAAATGTACAGGGCCCTGCACTGTTTATTTGCCACTTCTATTTTTAAACTGTGAAAGGCGGCTCTTTTTTGTTTTTTTACACACTAGGAGAGGAGGGGAAAGGAGGGTAAGGAAGGGAAATCAGCCACGGGGAAAAGAAAGGGCAGGTGGAGAGAGGAAGATGTAGGGTGGGCCTTAGTTAGGTAGGTAGCAGGTCTTCTGGTGCTCCATGACCGTAGTCTCAAAAGCACTTCGAAGACTCTCCCCCCTGAAGAATACTGCGTCGCAGTACATACACAATATTGTGACCCTCGAAAGGTTTCAGCATTGTGAATGGCCTGTGAAGCCGCTGGAGTGATGCGCTCTCCCACAGGAGTGTCTTTTGTGGTAAGAGGAGCAGAAACGGAGGATGCTGTAGTGGAACTCAACCTACTACGTTTATCACAAGGTACAACCTTGCGAATGTCCGCACTGTGGAACTACGTTAGGTGTCGCTTCATGTATGTCATACCAAAGCTGTACGAACCACGTCTCCCACGACTCAGCACCATTTTGCACTGGTTGCAGGTGACCTTGTTCAGACGTGCTTTTGGTACGTTACCATGAACGGTAAACAACCGCCTAACCCAAGACTCCCGGCGAGTGCTGGTAGTAGGGAGTTCCACAACCTCATTCTCTTCCTCCTCTTCATCGTTGTTCTCTACATCCTCACGCGTGTTCCCCTCTGCAGGCCCTTGGGGAGGTGGTGGTGGTGGAGGGTTTGGGGGTGGTGCTGAGGCAGACGTAGCAAAAGCAGCCATGGATGCCATCAGGGTTGATGAGATAATCACAGCAAGAGCAGCAAAGGCAGCAAAGGTCAATCTGCAACAGCCAAAAGTACAATGAAGATCAGCTCTGGGGTATTGCCTTTTATAGGGGTGGAGGGGTGAAGTTCGCAAACAGATCGAACACCCAAAAAGGTTCAAAAAGTTACAAAAAGTATGTGGAAAGCCAGGGTTATTGTCTGGGACATGTGCAATGGTGTATTTTTACTGTAAAATAACTTGGATTGTCTGAATATGTTCTTTTAAAATGTTAGGGAACCGGACAGTGTCTGCAAATTAGGACACATGCTCAGCGTGGGTGCGGTCACATGATGATGTCGGGAACACGTCCGTGAAGGGAACTGATGTGCATGGGAACGGTTGTGCGCATGCACGTGGGTGTTTTCTATGGACAGTGTTCGGGTCCTCAAACAAATTAAAAGTGCGACACAAGTGAGACAGACAGTTACGGACAGGCGCAATGTTCGCAGGACTTACGGGTGTGGTGCGCATGTGCGTAGATGTTCTGCAGACTTTACGGACAGGTATAGTGTCCTTAGGATACCTCCATTTTGTTTGACTACGGACATCCCGGACACCGCGCGTATTCTTAGGACAGTTTCAACTTGGCTGCGGACGGTACAGGCAGGTATAGTGTCCTTAGGATTCTTCCATTTTGTTCATCTATGGACATCTCGGACACCAGGTGTGTTCTAAGAACAGTTCCATCTTGGTTGCTAATGGTATGGACAGGTATAGTGTCCTTAGGACACCACCAAGACACAAAGGATTGAATTAAAAGACACATAATATTTTGTTTTATTATATACAGATAGATAATTTATGAAAGAGAGGGGGAAGCAGAAACTGATACAAATACAGGGGAATTAGGGGGTCGGAGAGGATGGATGGGAGGGGATGAAGAGATGGAAGTGTCATCAAAACGTTTTTCTTGGTGTTGAGGGTTTGGGGATAGTTGACTGGGACATTGTGAGGGGGAACAGGTACATGTGGGACAATGGTATTTATTTTTTTCTTTTATGTGGTCCTCCACTAACTGTTTCAAAACATTGACATTTTCCTTGAGCATGTCCATTTTCTGTTCCATCCGTTGCAGAGCCTTTTCCAATGTGTCTTTTGGTGTATTATTTTCAATGTTTGTATGGTCTGTTAAAAATAAATATATGTATGTTAAGTACACATAAAGTAATGATTATTAAGTTGGTTATGTAGAGAAGTGTCTACCATTATTATCACTGTCTTCAGACATTTCCTCACGTGGAAAATTCTCCTCAAGCCATTTCAAAGTACTGCACATTTCTTTGTGAAAAACAAAAATATATTAATTGTAGTGTACCTAATACAAAAAGTTTAGAAATATATATTTAAAAAAAAATAAGTTTACTTACTGGTTTCTGGTAAGTTGTATTTGTACTGTTGTGTAGGTCTACTGTTGCTTCTAGCTCTGCAGTTTCTGTGAGGTAATTATGTTGGAGGAATGTCTTTTTTGTTTTGGTATATTCCATTTTACTACAAATGGTATTTAAATGGTTGGTTGATGTGTTAGA
The DNA here is from genome assembly GCF_040938575.1 of Ambystoma mexicanum. Taxonomy (NCBI): domain Eukaryota; kingdom Metazoa; phylum Chordata; class Amphibia; order Caudata; family Ambystomatidae; genus Ambystoma; species Ambystoma mexicanum. Next base: position 1,075,001,336 of record NC_090935.1, on the reverse strand, counting down.
TATATAGGTTTCACTGTTTATTTATTATTACATATAATGTGTTTATTTGCTGCTTTTTGAACTTGTGCAGTGTTTATATGGTATGATAGAACCATTTAAGACACCCCCTGAGTTTTTGGGTAGTGTTGATGTAGTCTGCGACCGTTCACGGACATACGCACAGTCCGCGGACATCAAAATCACTAGCTGGAGGTTCAATATGTTCTATGTTACATGTATATAAAGTAAGGGAATCCTAGTAAACATCTATCAAATTCACACTATGAAAATGTATATTCAGTAAAAAAACTTTGTTAAAGGGACGTTATGGTTAAGTTGTGCTACTAAAAACCTATGAAATTCAGTAATAAAACTTAGTTTAAGGGACGTTATGGTTAAGTTGCACTACTAAAAACCTATGAAATTCAGTAAAACCGAAAAAAACCCTGAAATTCGCCAGTTATGGTAAGCTAAGCAACCATAACTAGGGCCACCACCGTGAACTGCTAAGACTCACAGCCAGGAAGTCAAAGATGACATCACAAATGTCATTGATGACATCACTGATGACATCACATGTGCATTTACTCTTCATGAAAACTCTGTACAAGACATTCTTATTATAATGTTGGCAAAAAAGTGTCAAGGATCATTGGAATAAATATCATGAGCTAATTAGTGCATTAAGCAATGCATTGATATAAATAGCATTCTATTATGAAGTTCTAACCAGTATACTAAGCTACTCATGCACAAACATAGGCAGTGTGTGCAGCAAACATGGCAAAGGTGCACTATTCATAATCTTGCCATGTTTAATAGTGAAATGATAACTGCTTTCTTATTAGAGTTGTGCGTACTGTGAAACATCTAATAAGAAGATAATAAAACCCACTTACTACATAATTGCATTATTACAGAGAAAACACAAAGAGACAACAAAACATACAAATATGAGTATATACAGGGAAAGTGAATTAAGCAACAAAGCAGAAGTAGTAGCAGAAAGAGTTCATAACCTAACTGATTATCCTTATGCAGAGAAATAATTGCTCTGTTTCAAAGCTGCTACTTACTCTATGTATGTGTATCACATGATTTGACTGGACCCTAAGGAAAGTAGTGTGAGTACAATGTATAGAAATTAGAAATATGAGCATATACAGGGAAAGTACAGTAATAAAAAAAAAACTATCAGAAAGTGCTGGTAATACTTCAAGTGTACGAACATACTTGAAGTATAAGTCTTTAAATATAGTACCTTTTCAATTTTTTGTTCCTGACTGTTACTGAACAAAACCATGTGGCCTAGATATGTCAATAAAGGAAAAAAGGGGGAGCCAGACATGTGATGTCATTAGTGATGTCACCAATGACATTTGTGATGTCATCTTTGATGTCCTGGGTGTTAGTCTTAGCAGTGCACGGTGGTGGTGCGAGTTATGGTGGCTTAGCTTACCATAACTGGCAAATTTCAGGGGGGTTCCGGTTTTACTTGGAACCATAAGGTCCCTTTGACAAAGTTTATTTACTGAATTTCATAGGTTTTAAGTAGCGCAACTTAACCATAACGTCCCTTTAACAGTGTTTTTTTACTGAATATATATATATATATATATATATATATATATATATATATATATATATATATATATATAACAGGGAGTTATTTACTTGGTGTTATTGTACAAATGAAGAGAAACATATATATTGTTGTGAAACAAGAAGGTCATGTATTGTTGTCGTCGTAAATTCTTTGTAAATCTTCCAGGAAAAATTGGTGTAAAAAGTACTGAAACTTTCTTTTTTATCTTCTATTAGAGAACAAACCTCCTTAAATTCCAGCCTGGAGTTGAGAGCGGAGCACGATGAGATGGAAGAAATGGAGTGCTGTGCCACACCCTCCAACCCAAAGATTGAAGGAGAGGCTGGAGTGCCCACTCCTAAAAGTAGGAAGAAAATGGGGTGCCACACCATATCCCCCAACCAGAGACAGATGGGGACACTGGAGGGCCCTCTCCCTGATGAAGGAAAATTACGCCTAAGGAAACCCCACTCTGCCCTGCTGTTTCCCAACAAAGAGTCATGGAAGAACAGGGGGGGCATGTGGGATGTATTTAAAGGCCCCAAACAGAAGTCCCTTTCACCTGAATGCAGGCATTTAAATCCTGCAACAAAAAGGGCCTGGCTTTTGCTTTTGTTGTTCACATGAATGGCAGGCATTTAAACACTGCAACAAAAACAGCTTGGCTTTCATGTAATGTTAAAGAGCCATGTGGACAGGGGCCTACGTGGCATTATCAATTGACAAGCAGCAGTTAGATTCACAAAAGAAGGAGAAATCAAAGAATCCTTTGACATGGAAAACAAGATTTTTAAACATTGGAAGAAAAATGACCTGCACATGTGTTTGCAAATAAAGCCAACTTTAAAAAAGCCACAATGGAAACAAATATCACTGCTCACAGAAACATGTCATGAAAGCAAAACATGATGTGTGGATTGACCAAAGAAATGTATATAATGTTTCACCCACAAACCTCCGATGACATTTGAAGATACACTTACTCTTCATGAAAAACCTGTTTCTGGCTGAGGACAAAACTTCACAAATGAAAACTTCACTTCTAGCTGGAGGTCACATCTCCCATGCAATGACCCCACAATGAAATGTGGTGCTGCTAAAAGCGTCAACATTCAGTATCCTCCAGACCTGCTGACTAGGAATGCAGGGACTTCAAAAGAAAGACATCCTTGGCTGGAGCATGACTTAAAGGTGTGAATCCTTATTGCACCCACTTCAAAGAGCACACACTAATTTCAAAGAGACTACAAAAAAAACTCTGGTCACAGAATGGCTCACGGAGACAGATGGCTGTGTGGGATGAAGCAGCCATTCCATTTGCTGAACAGGAACACTCACCATTAATTTAAAAGACTATTTTCATTTTTGGCATTTTGCGCAGCAACCATACTGTGGATTGATTTCCTTTTTATACCATTGTTTTAATGCCATTTACAGGAGGTTTTGGGAATATTAATTGCATCTACCTGTGACTCTGGGAACTGTAATGGCCAGTTAGACTATGGGCCTCATTACGACCCAGGCGGAGGACCATGGTGCTAATAGCACCATGGTCCATGCCGGTAACTTACCGACTCCACCATGGACAAAGGAGGAATTACCACCCCATTACAAGGTTGGCGGGGCGGTAATTCCCCCTTCCTCCATGGCCCTTCCCTATTCCCATTATTGCCCAATAGGGCTCAATGGGAATGGGGAAGGCGCTAAGTACGGTACCGCAAATTGCGGTACCGTACTTAGCACCAAGGTCCCTTTGCGGGTCCCTACTTTAACGGCTGGTAAAACCAGCCGTTAAGGTCGGGTCCCGCAAAGGGACCTTGTAATCAGGTGCTAAGTGTTTAACGGCGCCGCAACCTTTTACGGCGCCGTTAAACACTTAGCGCCAGGGTCGTAATGAGGCCCAATGTTTCTAGCTGATCTGTACATGTTACAAATGTGAGAGTTGGTGAAAAGGTGAAAAATGAATTTAGGGATATGCTTAATTTCTTACACATTCATAACTTTTGTACATTTTATGAAAACAAAAGAAATTGTGACGCATTACCATGCTACATCGTACAGATTTGGTGGTCAGTTTATCTAATTCCCCATGATCAGCTAAAACAGAAAATACATTTATTATGGCAGTTGCTAGTACAATTATGAAATTGTGATACATAACTCGTTTTTAACAAAAATTTGGAAGGAGAACAAAGGATGATGAAACATGGGAAAAGATAGATCTTGCTCCAAACCCCTAAACCAATCCTGACTGGGGGCGGAGAGAGAGAGGGTAACTGTCCAATCCTAGTGGCAGGGATTATTGCAGGGTACTTCGTCTAGATTATGAAATTGGTGATGTCATTTCTGTAATATAAGGGGGGCTGCACTAGGACAGGCAACACACAGAAACCGAGGAGACATAAAAAGGAGGACGGAGAGAGGGGTGCTGAAACTTAGCATCTTTGAGAGTGGAGTGACCAGACTCCTGCACTATCCTTCTAGAGTGTCCTGAGATGCTGATGGCTTTCCTGAACCTTAAACAACGGCTTGCTATGTAAGTAGCAATAACCCCAGCCCTAAATTGCATAAGCCCTTCATTCTTGTAACATTGCAACCAATATTTCCCCATTGAAAATTCCCCATTAAAAAACCCCAAATTGCCAGTGCATTTTAGTCTTCTCCCCATTAAAGAATCCTTTGTTTGCCCGTGTAGTTCATTCAGTTCCCCATAAAAGAATCTCTTTTTTTGCCTGTGTATTTTAGCAAATCCCCATTGAAAAAAAACCCTCATTTGTCTGTGTAAATCCTTAGTACTTTTTTGTAAGTAAATCAATTAATTCCCCCATTGAATTTCATGGGATTGGGATCGGTGGAATTCGAAACCAGCAATCTTTTTCTCAGTGTTTTTGTTAATTGTTACAGTTATAAAGTGTTGCCCAAAGAATGAATCTGATTTTGATCTGGTAACCAAATGTGTCCCTGTGTTTAAATTGGGCCATGATAAATGAATTTCCATTTGCCACTGTACTTTCTCTTTGAATTTTTCATCCTGAACCAAAACCGATTCCCTTTTATGAGTTAACCCCTTTCCCAGAGCGTATCTGTTATTTGCTGCTTCAGTAAAAAATGAATGCCATTTGCATTTTCTTTTCCATTGAAATTAAGCTTGACATCCCAAAAAAATGATTTTCCGTTTCTGTTCCTCTTTCCCTATTGTGTGGTCAAAACAAGTTTGTATTTGCATTCCCTTTACATTGCCCATGTGTTGTTATTCTAAAAATCTATTTGATTTTCTCTTTGTGAGCTGATTAGTATTCCCTAAAAGCTTTACCTGTCTTTCTAAACATAAGCAGAACTACCCTGTTTTATATCTCTTTCCCCTAGCAGTTGAGAGAAATAAGAAAAACACCATTCTTCCATTACTGCTTAAAAAAAACAGATTTGCCCCTGCTGTGCCGGCTCCCCATCTTGTTTCTGTGGGTGCCACACCAAAACCGATTTTTCTCCTGTATTCCTACTCCCTGCCACTGCCTTTCATTCAAAAGAATCAAGTTTAATTGATGTTGGGGGGGGGTGAGTGTCGCAGGGGGAAGTGCTTAACCATAAGTGCTATCATTGTGTGGTAAATTGTTCTTTTTCTGTTCTGCCATTAAAAAGGTACGTAACTGTGACAGTGTATCTTAACCTAGCTGTTTGTAGAGATTATTGCATTCTGTGTTGCCACAACACTGGTGGCTGTTTTCATTGGTTGATTTTCGTTTGACATAAATAATGAATTAGTAAATATGTTATTGATACACCCGCCCTTGTTCCTGGTCTATTGTGACATTGGGTGTTTGTGGAGGTTGGGTGCGAGACGGGTTTGAGGCCTACTCAAAAAGGATCTGTAGTATACTAAAACAATAAAAAGCATTTTATTGTGTGCCACATTCATTGTAGGGGAAGGAGTTCCCTTCTTGTGTGTGCTGTGTGATCAACTGTGATATATGCCTTTTGGTTTAGTGTCTGCTGCCACTGTTTTTCAGTGCATTATGTATAAACCTTTTCATGACATGAAAGGAGTCTTGAGGTTGAACACTGTGCTTGATATAGTCATGAATGCAGGCTTAACCGTATGTAGAGATAGATGCACATTTAGCAAATCTACTCTCCAATATCTGGGACATGAGATCTCTCAACAAGGCATTAGACTTTAAACACGTTTAGTAGACAATATTGTGAATTATCCCAGACTAACAGATGAAGAAAAGATAGTCTCATTCCTTGGCATGGCTGAATATTACATCAAATCTATTCCAGGTTTAGCAAACAAATCTATTCACATGAGGAGTTTGGTAAAGAAGGGTGTCAAGTTCCAATGGAGTGAGCAATGTGAACAAGAATTTCAGGAGGTAAAGTTAGCCTCAGTCTGCTGACAACAATTGCCAGCAATCATGGACTAGGAGCTGTTCTCTCCAAATGGTGTGAAGGTGGGAAGGGAACAGTTGCTTTTGCATCCAGGGCTTTGAGGAGTGCCAAGAAGAACTATTCCACAATTGCAAAAGAGCTTTGAGCAATCAAATGGGCAATTGAAAGGTTTGTTTCCTTTTGTGTGGTGTGTAACTTACTGTGAGATCAGACCACAAACCTTTGAAGGAGATTATTTTCTCGAAGGGTTTGGATAAAGTATCATCCCGTATTAGCAAATGGGTTGCAGGTTTACAGGAATACTATTGGGAGATAGAGTACCTTCCTGGCATATGGCACAAGGCAGCAGATTGTCTTTCAAGGTTGACAAATGTGATAGAAGATGAAGAGGATGAGGAAAGTAAGGATGATAAGGTTTTTGAATGTCAGCCAGGACGTAGTAATGGAGAGTGAGTGGCGCAAAGCCATGTTAAACGACACAGTGATGATTAATGTCAAAGAAAGACTTGAAACTGGTTTGAAAAGTAATGAAATCAAAAGTGGTTTGATTCCTGATGCTACCATGCATGTCATTGATGGGCTCCTCCTCAAAGAGGTTTTGGTGCTGACGGAAGACAGATTGTTTCCTTCTGTTAGAGTTCAGGGAACAATTATAGAAATGGCACATGAGGGTCATCAAGGAATGTCCAAAACAAAACAGTTACTAAGACAGGACTACTGGTGGCCAGGTATGGATTTGCAAGTTGAGAGGGTAATCCGAGAGTGTGCAGAGTGGGCGGGCACCACCAAAGGGTGTGTCATGAGAGTATAGCCCATGCCTTTGATGTCCATTTCCTCTATGCCTTCCAAACAGGTAGGTTTAGATATTGTGCGACCCGTGAGGTCCCAGGGGTTTCTCAAGTATTGCATTGTGTTGGTGGACATGATTTCACATTGGGTGGACATTTTTCTGGTTGCAAAATGTGTGTACCAAAGAGATCATAATATTTCTAGAAGAAGTTTTCAAGAGGGAAGGTTATCCACCACTATTATAATGGATAACAGTGTTCAGCTCATTTCGGAGGAAATGCAAATGTTCTTGAAAAGGAATGGCATAGAACATCATACCAGTTCCATATATAATTCTGAAACCAACAGAATGATTGAAAGGTTTAATAGAGTTATCAAGGAGAGCATTAGGTTGGCTATTTCAGAAGGGAGTGATTGGAATAAAGACACGGAAAACTGGTATCTTATAGATTTGCCACCAATTGAGTGTCTGCCTGTGAGGTTGGAGGGAGGAAGCCCAATACACAGGTTTCTCCGCCATGGCTGAGAAGAGCTTGTTTGAAGAACATTGATTTGAATACGATTAAGGGGAACATTGTAAGTGGCAAGTCTACAACTAAACTCATTTCAATATCATAAATGTCACAAAGGAATGTTTGGTCAATAGAGGGGATTGGGTGCGAATAAAACTCCCACACAGCAGAATGGATGGGGGTATAAATTGGTTTAAGCCAGTAGAAGTCATAAAAAGATGATTTGGTGCTGTAAAAGTAGCAGATGGGAGAGTGTGGAACGTCACTAGAGTGTCCAAGTGTTTGGAAAAACCTGTGGATTCACAAGTCAGTAGGGGGGGTTGGTGCCCAGAGTATTCGTGAAAGAAAGGGTGGGTTGTTGCAGGATTGTGATGTCCATAAAGCGAAGGATCAGTCAAGTCAGTGATAAACTAGAACTCACCCGGTACGCGCTGTGGAAGGCTTTTGTATCTGAGAGATTATGTGGATTAATTGTACCTTATTGACGGGGCTGCAATGTTCTATTTGGAGTGTTATTATTGACTTCCATCTATTGGAACGTGGTCCCGTCTATACACAGCTATTTTCATGCATTTACTCCAACCCTGAATTCTTGTAGCATTGTAGCGTTGTACCTGTAAATAGTTCACCTCCTGTAGGTCTGTAGATAGTGTGTTCCTGTAAGGTGCAAGGTTTTCATGTCTTTATTTTTTCCTGCTATGTGAATGTTTTGATGGTGAAAAGGGGAGATTTGTAGGATTTCGCTGTATTTGGAGTGCCAAGGTAGAAGATGGAATGTAGAATGAAAGGGGAAAGATGCAAACTGCTCTGTCAGTTGAGAGAGAGAGCTTTTCAAGCATCCGGTGGGGTTTAATGTAGCACTGAATAAAGTGCAATCATCCATCTACCTTTGGTGTGGATCATTTCAAGCAGCTTGAGCAAGGTTATGGGCAATGTGAGATGACATGATCTGAGAGAGGAGAAATGCATTGGGCCAGATAATGACTATGATACTAGAGCAGGAGGGTACGAATCAAAGGCCAGACATTCTAGTGGAACGCATGAGAGGAATGATTTGGTGAAGAGCGCACAGATCAACGCTGATTGGGAAGTTGAAGAGGGGTTTACAGAATTTTATAGACAGGAAGCCACGGATACTGATAGTTTAGTCAGTGTTGTTTCTAGGGAGGGTTTTCAGAGGGTGCAATAAAGATGTCTGCGACTAGCAGCTCAAGAAGCAATGTGAACAGAGAAATGACACACAGACATTGGGTTTCATTTGCCTGGACCATAAGGATATGCAATTTATCTGCATGGAAATTCCGAGTCAGGAGGAGGTTTTATCTTGGGGTTTGAACTTTTGTTACATGGAAGATTGAGGTTCAAAGGATAAATCGTACCAAAGAGGGCAATTAAGGGAGGACGAGTGGTAAACATGTCGAACATGTTTAAAGAAAAGCAAGAATGGCGCGAGACAACAAAGGCTTTGAGATTTGGCTGTTAATGTTCTCAAAAAGTGGAGGTGGGAATTGCATATATTTAGATATTAGAAGGTTAATTAGATAATTGTTAGTTGTACGGTGGGAAGGCTGAAGATTATTCGAATTGTAAGCCTTCAGAGCTCTCAGGTAATTGTGACCTTTTATCAACAGCAAACGTGTGTGTGTCTTACACGCTCTTCTTCCTCCCATCGTATTCACAATGATCATTACGCACCGTTGAATTACTTTTTTATAATGTTAACTTTTAGAACACTTCCTTTAGCTCTTTTTCATTACCAAGAGTAAATGTTGACGTGAATACCTGTAATTATTATTACCACACATAAAAACTGCATGTCTAGCACATGGAACGCAATAGAATGTTGCCTAGCAGCGGCTGTCTTCTCCTACATGGAGAATGGTGAGGATGAGTGCCGCAGTTTTTTAACGTTGTCACAGCATCTGCTTCACTTTGCGTATCCTGCTAGATTGTAACAATCTGAAATCAACACTTCCATGGCGTTTGCAGAAAATATGTTATACATACAATGCAATGAGTTAGAGGGTATAAAATCATCTTTGACATAACCCCATTAAAGATATGGATTCATTGTGTCTCTCTGACCTCCATGGATGCACCTTCGGTAGAATCTGCTGAGTTGAAAGATCTGGAAATACAATTTCATATAGTTAAACAGCAAAGCACAAAACCTATTTTAGGCCCTGTCCCTAGGCATTAAGGCTGCCTCAAAGCCTTGTTTGGGTCTTTATTCTTTACATATAGGTTCTGCAGCTGATATGGAAATAATAACCTATGCAGTTTCTCGACGCTGTCCCATGCATCAACGCAAATGCTCTCCGTTTCATGTTCATTGTCCACGTTTTCACGTGTTCAGTGTTGAACAAAAGGCAATTGGCTGTTGAATATCTCTGCAAAGAGCTTGGATATGTATCTGTATTGGTGTACACCTCTGTAAAGCGCTCCATTGCTTCTCAAAGCTAGGTCCGTGCTCAATAAATACAATAATAATAATAATGATAATAATTGTATAGAATGTAATATGAAACCTTTTAAATTAATGTGTGATTGATCTATCAACATAAATGAAAGGATGCTATTTAACAAACAAAAGTGGATCATCATTGGTGACACTTAAGGTGTATTAGTGATGCCATGTGTGCCTACCATGTTGATCTTATTTATAGGTTTACATTTCCTTTCACAAAGGCATGCATTGTCACAGACTGGTGAGTATTCAATCTAGAGGCACGAGCGCTGTCTGCATATGTCTTACAGATACTTAGGCTTGCCCGTTTTGCTTGTTTATACTGAACCTTCAATTTACTGTATGTAATTGATGAAGAGACCTATGGACACTGTTGTCATTGAAGACATTACTTATCACCTGAGAGTTTTTTTTTCAGCAGGGATCTACCAGTGTCCTAAAAGAATAATGAGCTGAGTTTAATGTAAGTGGCCTGCTAGGTTGTGTCACCAGGCATGTAGCATACTGTATCATTCACTTCCATATCTCCCATTCCTAAAATAGGCTCTTCTTTCGATCAGGTGAAGAATACTGTCAACTATTTCCAACATTACAGATCGTACAAGTGGCAAAGGAGCCTAAATAGCATTGTTTTGGGGAGAGGTGTGAGAGATAGCGTGCATGCACATACACACACAGGCACATATATGCATGCTTTGCCACCTCTTACACTATCACTGCACCATGTTGAATAAATACCACTCTTTATCTCTGTCTTTGTCTAAGTAGATGTGTGTCACGTAATCAGGTGTACATTTGCTAGAGTCCCTTTCAACAGTTGCTGACAGCTGCACGACCAGAGAAAAAAGCAGACCAGACACCTTCGGGGTGTTTTTTTTTTTTGTGAAAGCAGCTTGTCAAAAATGCAAGGGCTACCATTATAAAATAGCTTTTTGTGTTCTTTCAATGTGTAGTTCTAATTATCACTTTAACTGTGCACCTCGAATAGCCATACACAACATTCTCTCATAGTAGATTATCATTCCAAGATGGCCTGTCTTGTGCACTCCTATAGTACTTATTAAAATTGTCATTATGAAAAAATGAAAGGGCCAAAGTGCACCAGTTATGGTTCCTGGTTGCTTTTCATGAAATCAAAGTAAATATTTATTTTATTTTATTGGGTATTTATAATGCACCTATACGGTAAAGGGTGTTTCAAGGTGCCACAAGACAAAAGGGGGTGGAGTGGAACAGGAGAGATGAATAACACAAATGATCCTACTAGGCCCTGTGTCAATCGGATCATGCAAGTGCAGTAACAAGAAGTGCAGGCGAGTGGGGTCCAATGCTAAGTGTGAGGATGGGGCTGGACTTGGCACAGTAGGGTGTGTCCCTGTCGGCTAGTACAGAGGTAGGGAGTCCGATAGGGCAAGTGCAGGAAGGGTGGGACAGGGGAGACAGAGGAGTTGGGGTAGACTGGGCAAGGAGGGCCTGCTGACCAGTATAACTAAGAGGTAACCAGTTAGCCAGCCAAAATCAAAATGCGGCAGAGGGGAAAATTAGCAGGGTAAGTGGCGAGGGAAGTAAGGAGAGAAAAGGAGGATCTTGAGAAGCTTCCAGAACTTAAGGAGATCTGGTTCAAACCTGCAAGGGGCAGGGAGACCATTCCAAGGGGATGCTCCATAAAAAGAGAGAGTTCTACACCCCTCCCCACGCTCTGCTTGGAAAAGAGTCTGTTCTGCAGGTAGTTGGAGCTAGATGACTGAAGAGCTCTACCAGGGAGGTATTTAGGGAGAGAGAGTTGGATGTAGCTGGGTCCCAGGCCCCAGAAAGCCTTATGGATGTTGCAGTGGGTCCTCACAACAACCGGGAGTCAGTGGGGAGGTCTGTGGGCTGAGGCCAAGGATAAGTCTTGTAGTCCTATTGTGGATTAGTTGAAGGGGGCAGTGGGAGGATTTAGGCAAATTGATGAAGAAGCTGTTGCAGAAGTCCAGCCTAGAGAGGACCAGAGCTCTGGAGACATTGAGCCTCATTACAAGTTTGGAGGTAAGTAACTGTCCTTACCGGCATGGAGCAAATACTGTGTCCGTGTAGTAAAGAGCCTGCTAATAGAGGGCTATTACGAGTTTGCGGGCACGAGCTTTGTGCCATGCCGGTAATGACATTACCAGCATGCCGCTAAATTCAAAAAAATTGACCTTAGCGGTTTCATGGAAAGCGCTGGCAGCACTACAGGCATCAATGGATACAGCATTAGCAGACACGTAAATAAGCGGAACCGGAAGTAGCGTCACCGCACAGGAACGAGAAAGAGCGGCCATTTTGAACAATCCATTGCCACCCTCAGCACCCAGGACCTGGAGCATAATGCTGAGTACATAGATCAACCTCCAACAACTATATAATGCCCAAGGCAGTCAAAAAAAAGGCACGGCCCACCAACACAAGGAGCGCTTTAACAAGGATGAGCTCACCATGTTGGGTGAGACCCTGGTTGACAATGCCGATGTCGTATTGTATTTGCAAACAGCCTCAAGAGGGAGGCAGTCCTCAAGAAGAAGGAAATTTGGGAACTAGTTGCCCAAAGGGTCAGTGCGGTAGGCAACACCCCATGCACCACAAAGGGTGTCCGTAAGAGATGGGATGACCTGCGCCTGCGAGTCAGGAACATCCTGTCCGCAAACAGGAGCCAGGCCATGGTTACTGGTGGAGGAGCAAGCTCACCAATAAAGTTGAGTCGGTGGGAGATCATCTGTGCCAGCATGATTGGCATAGAGGCCATCAAAGGCGTGGGCGATATGGAGGGTGGCGCCACATCATCGGCGGAGGGAGGTGACTAGCCTAAGAAAACACTGTAAGACTGTAAAGTCTGATGACAGTCCACCAATGTGTCTGTCTAAAGAGGCAAGGCATGGCCCAATACATGCACATTCCCAGCCTAGTTGTCGTCTGCAGCACAGGCACATGCACATGCCTGCAGCATGGCAATGCCATACCTGACACACACCACACAACTATGAAAAAGACATAAGTCACACTGCACGCAGGCCACAACAGAAATGCATGTCACATAGCAAACAGCCGCCCCAACATGAGTGACCCTGACGGATGCCTGCATGATCCACCCATATAGCAAGCAACTTGATCATCAAAACTCCACTGCCTATTCCCCTCTAATGTGTATATGAGCAATAATACTAATGTTTGCATGATGCTTGTCAAACCATCACTCATGCCGTCCCTCTCTTGATCCCCCACAAGCTCAGACTCAGACTCTGACAGCAAAGACCAGGACTCACCGCCCCAGGTGAATACACCCCAGAAGAGGCCCAGGGATGAAGGCAGCATGCCTTCCACTTCCTAAGTGCCACACAAGCCACGACAAGCATCAAAGACCAAACCAGCCCTGGATGCCACGGCACTGGTGCAACTCCTGGACGTTGGTTTGCCCGGTGTAGCCTTGCTACTGTGCTGAAACTCAAAATTCGTATCGACAGAGCAAGCCCTGCAAGGACGACTTCTCCCTTTGAGTTGGTGGGACCAATCAACTCCAAAGTAAGCCACCTGGACATCCTCTCGGAGCTGGTTGAAATTCCACTGCAGTTGCTGCTGGAACCGAATAGCCAGGGAGAGGAACACCAGATTGTGTGCGTTGCTTTTAAGTTGGCCAAGAGCTCCAGAAAGATCCTCTGGACTCCCTGGAAGCAGTTATAACCCAAAGGGCACTGAGGGTGCAGTGTACAGGGTGAAGCCCTAACAGGCAGGAAGGAGGGCAACTCACAACTGTATGTAGTTAAAAGTAGGCAGTGGGAAAATCCCATTTATGCGAAACAGTAACGCTATAGAGCAGTGACCAAGGAAATAAAGTGTCGGTTTTGAAGATAGGAGGATAGATAGAGAATAACTACCTGTCCCTGTACAGTCCCTAAATGTAGGAAAGACTTTCCTTAGGCAGCAGTGATGTAACGCTTACAAAAAAAGGGTACAGTAAAAGAGGTCAAAGAGAATCAATTTTTGAACAACAGTAACAACATAAAGGTTGTTAGACTCCTGTATGTCCCAGGTCACTGTTAAACCTCACAGAGGAATATAGGCAAAAGGTCATAAAAGTAAAGTTCACACCTAGGACTGAAAAAACTGATAGATAACAGGTCCAGACTGTCTATTGTGGGTACATTATGCTTTACTATCCCATAGACAGGTCGAGACTTCCCAGGTTAACTCTACAGTTAAAATCTCAGAGGGAGGCTCAAAATAGTATTGTTGTACTGCTGTGATTCACAGTTTTTTTAAAGCAAGTGCTCTCTAGTGGGAATGAGTCAAATTACAAATGAAGACAAACATGTAGGCCATGTGTGCCCTTCCAGCAGAGTCTTAAATTGTAGGGCAGGACGTGAGGCCTCAATAAAAGACATATAAAGGGTTGTTCATGGTAAAGGTAGAGGTTATTTTGGTTCACCATGTAACAACCGCTGTCTGTCTGCCGGTTTCAGTGGTGTATTTTTGGTGTAACCACTTTCATCAAGACAGTCTTCTAAAACAAGGGGGAAGAGTACTATGGTGATGCTCTATATCCATATATATATATTCATATATATATATATATATATATATATATATATATATATATATATATATATATATATATATATATATATATATATATATATATTACATGGTCACGGTAGTGGCCATGTAGTTATGGTTAAGTTGCTGTTTCCATAGGAAGAGCACTTTTTGGGCGGCTTATAACTTCGCTCTCCCTGCACGGATCCTCACCAAACTTTGCAAAAAAAGTAGTTGGGTCACTCTGAATACTTATGCAAAGTTTGGTGAGGATTCGTCCAGGGGGGGCAAAGTTATAGGGGGGGTCCCAAAACTTTTTTTTTGCCATAGACTGAATGGGAAAAAACTTTGCGCACGGCTACAGCCCGAACCGCTGGACGGATTTACACCAAATTTGCGGCAGGAGTGGCGGCCTGGTCCCAAAAGCGTGCCTTTGTAAATTTGGTGTAAATCTGTCCTGTAGGTTTTTTAAAAATGACTAAAATGTAAGGAAAAAAATTAGTGATATCTGCGTTCGCTTCGCGGACGGACTTCCCTGTTCGCTCCGCGGACAGCACCCCGATTGGCCCATGGGATTGCATCATGTCCACGGACATGCGACGTGTTCGCTGATTGGACGGCGAGGGGCGTGGAGCGCGTCAGATTTTCTGTGGCGCCCGCCATCTTGTATTCGCAGTCGACCGCGTACAGCGCAGTGAAACGTGGATAAAAAATTGTATTTAATGCCGTGTGTTGGTGTGTAAGAGTGTTTGGGAAGGGTGGGGGAGTATGAGATAGGTTCAATGCTTTGTTTTTTTATGTGCTAGACATTTTTGTTGCATTCGATTTGTCCGCGGAGAACACGGCTGTTCTGACATTTTGTAAATAAATTAAATGGTGGGGTGTTTAGAGGACGGAGTATGTGACATTTTTGTTCGCAAGGAAGGTAAAAATGAGCTATGAACACTCGCAGTGTACTTAATTGTTTGTAAATACACAAACTGGGGGTGTCCTCAGGACGCTGTCCGTATTGTAATCTGACTAGTTCAATGTGTTCTAATATCACTCGCAGTGTCCCGAAATGGTTGCAATTACACAAAATGGGGGTGTTCTGAGAACGTTGTTTGTATTGTTCGTTGTCAGGGTGAAAGTGTTTTAAGAGCACTCCTTTTGTCCGCTAATAGTACAATTTCCTAGGGGCGTCAACCGACTTTTTGTCCACTAAAGAAATGATAAATCCGGCTGGTGTGCGTCGACATTATGTGATAATCCTATGACTGGCGCTATTGACCTGGCTGACTTGCTTTTGTGACACTAAATCATATCTCCCGCCACTAAGCCTGATATTATCAAAGCATTCATATTCCCCGCCTCTCTCCGTGACGTTACAGGGTGCGTAATGAAACGCGCCCAGTCGTCTCCAGTACTACGCGACTTTACACAGAACCCGGAAGACAACACACATTATGTCATAACACAGCGCGCCACAATTCAGAATATGAAACTGTGATTTAAAAGCAAAGAGCAAGATTGTAAATGTTGTAGAGTACATTTATTTGACATCAAATGTTTAGAGAATATTCAGCAATTTGCATTTGTCTTTGTTGTCGATCCACAAAAGTTCATGTTGAGACACGCGATGTTCCTTTGCGGTACAGAGAGTGTTAGATCAGGTTACAACTCAGTGCGCCACAATTCGGAATATGAAACTGTGGTTTAAAAGTAAACAGCAGGATTGTACATTTGGTAAAGTACATTTATTTCACATGAAATGTTTAGTGAATATTCAGCGATTTGCTATTGTCTCTGCTGTCGATCAGCAAAAGTTTATTTGGAGCCGCGCGTTGTTCCTTTGCGGTAGATAGGCTGTTGGTTTATGATAAAAGCAGTAAATGGTCTCTCTTATAATCGGAAGGTTGCTCCAACAACGAGCCATTAGACCACCGTATTGGTTGGTATGTTGTTTGTAGCCGCTAGTACTGCGTAAGGGCATATTGGTCCTTGGCGATTGTCCCATAAAATGGTGAGGGTCATGAAGTTGCATATTTGGACTTGCACCTGGCAGTTGAAGACCCCATCCGCTGGAGTCTGTAAATCGTGACATAGACAAAACGGGGCCACGTACCTGTTTTAAAAAACATAAATTAGTCTCACCAGCCGATCTTCATTAAAAATCATCATTTTATTTATTAGGGCGTGAAACTATTTGCTATCGAAGATAGTGCAACAGAGTATGTTAATAATATAATAATATTTTCCCATTCATATAGCGCTAAGAACTGTGAGGTATCTAAGCGGTGCTTATTATTAACCACAGTGTGTGGTGCTCATTTATCGACCACGGAAGGATGAAAGGCTGAGTTTGGGCTTGCCGGGATTCGAACTTGCGTTAGCAAGCTGTGCACGGATGACAAAGCGAGCGCTGTACTCGCTGTGCCACTTGACAGGGTACAGTAAAGTGGCACAGCGAGTAGAGCGCTTGACCGCCTATAGACCGGTTAAATCATTTCTATGAACCCACTCTGTGTCGTCTGCCTTTTTCAGAGCCCTCTAAACGACAGGGGATCAATTCGGCGGTGATAGTACGCGGTAGAAAACATTATGCCACTTTCAACTAACAAGTTCAACTTCAGCGGTCTTTAATGCTACGCTATTGTAATTATATTTGGTATAAAGTAATGTAAAGGGTTACTTACAGTACAATTGCAATTTCCATTGTCTAAGAGTGGTGCCGTCCGAAAATATGACTCCGCGTGTCCCAACGATCTTTCTCATAGTGATATAATATGTAAAAGTGGTTTTGTTTCAGAAATTTCATCTTTATCTTCTCTAACGTTTTAGCAACACTCCTTCAAGAGAAGTCTTTCATCACAATCTCTGTCTGTCAAGGTCAAAACACAATACAACCTTATAGTCTGCTTCGTGAGCCTCTCCGGGGCCCGAGAAAAAAATGAAGCAGCTGACCTTCACTGTGAACGAGCATAAATTCTTACTTTGCAACATTCTGTGTAAAGCCATCTGTAGAAGTTGGTTTTTGCACGCCATGTTTGTATATTGTTTGCGTGATATTAAAAAAAGTTTGTTTAAAGGACGTTATGGTTCTAAGTACAGCCGAAAGACCCCTGAAAATAGCAAGTTATGGTAAGCTATGAAAAATAACTCGCGCCAACACCATGCACTGCTAAGACTAACACGCAGGACATCAAAGATGACATTGCAAATGTCATTGATGAAATCACTGATGACATCACATGTGTATGTACTTTTCATGGAATTTGTGTACTAGGGATTTTCATTATAATGTTCCGAAAAAAGTGTTAAGGATATTGCAATAAATATCATACCGTTATCAGTGCTTTGAACAATGCATTTATATCAATAAATAGCATTGTATTATGGGATTCTATGTAGTATACTGAGCTGCTAATGGAGAAAGATAGCATTGTGTGCAGAGGACAAGATAAAAGTATAATATTTGTAATGTTAATATGTAGAATAATGAAATGATAATTGTCCTGAAATGTTGGAAAATTCACAAAATGGGGGTGTTCTGAGGACGTTATTCGTATTGTGTGATTGCTTAGCTGTATGCAATGAGGGAATGGCACAGAGAGTAAAGTGAACGCCGTCCGCGGACACCGCGGCTGTTCGTGGACACTGCGTGGTTCATCCGGGTTTTTCCAGGAAATCCAACATGGAAAGAAGACTGTACGGATCAGCCAATCAGATGTCGAGGTTGTGGATTTGTGTTGAAAGAGACTGTGTGTGGTGAAGATGGCAGAAGTGGAGAAAGTCAGGATGTTGGTGCTCGGAGATATGTTTGTGCATGGTTTACAGCAGTACGCTGAATGCAGGCATGTTGCAAAGAACTTTGATGTCAAAGGAGTGGAGGTGGTGTGGAGCACTGTGCCTGATTGAAATGTACAGGGAATTGTACAAGTTTGTGCGGAAATGGCCACGATGAACAGTCCGCATGTGGTAGTTTTGCACTAAGGTGCTTTCCATTTGGGCAACGTCAGTGCCCCTACTTTGTTGGCTGATTTGGAATGCTTGGTTCAAGCCGTAGTGAAGATCCTTCCAAATGCGAAAGTAATTTTTTCTGGATTACTACCTAGGGCAATATGGGACAATAGTTCAGTTTTTTGTCCTCAGCAAAACATTGCTAGGTGTGTCATCAACCGAGGCATGTGTGCCTTCATGCTTAGAGCTGGTATGTTCTTCTGTAACAATGAGAATATTGATGCCAGTAATGCTGTTAATTTTAAAGAAGATGGCATTTCTTTATCTTTTACCGGAAATGCCTTTTTATTTTGGAATGTAAGGGTTGATTTGGAGAAGGTTATGTGAAGATTTTAGGAGTAAAGTAAGAAAAAAAAACAAGAAAAAAAATATAAAATAACAGGTGTCTGTCAAGCATCTGTAAAAAAAAATAAAACGGCTCATTTTAGAGCCAACTTCAAAGGGGAAATGGGGCACACTATTTAAATTTACATTCACCACGCTCAGATTTTCGATGTGTCCACGGACATGGCGGTAGTCCGCGGACATGAAAATCACTACGAGGGGGTTAGTATGTTCTATGTTACATGTCAGGGATATTATGGTTAAGTTGTGTTACTAAAAACCTATGAAATTCAGTGAAAAAACTTTGTTAAAGGGACGTTATGGTTCCAAGTAAAACCGAAAAACCCTTGAAATTCGCCAGTTATGGTAACATAAGCAACCATAACTCGCGCCACCGTGCACTGCTAACACTAACACCCAGGACATCAAAGATGACATCACAAATGTCATTGATGACATAACTGATGACATCACATGGCTGGCTCTCTCTTTTTATCCTTTACTGACATATCGAAGCCACATAGTTTTCTACAGTAACAGTCAGGAAGTAAAAACTGAAAAGGTACTATATTTGTAGACTTGGGTTCCTGTCACATCATATATGAAACATGTACGTAGCGGAAGATACAGGCTTGAATGAGAGGAATCCTTTCTGTGCATGAAGATAATCATTATGGTATCAGCACTTTGTCATAGTTTTATTTTTATAACTCTACCTTCCCTCTATATGCTCATATACATTATAGTCACTCTCCATAGAGTGAATGGGAAAAAATGTTTGCTCGCGTCTACAGCCCAAACCGCTGGACGGATTTCCACCAAATTTGGACCAGGAGCAGCGGCTTGGTCCCGAAAGCGAAAAGTGAAAATTCGTCCAGTAGTTTTTTTTTTAAAATGACCAAAAAGTAGGTAAAAAAAATTAGTGATATCTGTGTTCGGTTTGCGGATACACTTCCCTGTTCGCTCCGCGGAAAGTGTCCTGATTGGCCAATCGTCTTGTGTGATGTTCGCGGACATGCAAAGTGTTCGCTGATTGGACGGCGTGGAGCGTGAAGCGCGTCAGATTTTTCGGTAGCGCCCGCCATATTGGATTCGCGGACATCCCCGGACAGTGCGGTGAAACTTTGTTCAAAATGTGTATTTTGTAGAGTGTGTTGGTGTGTAGGAGTGTTTGGGGAGGGTGGGAGTGTGTGAGATAGGATGAAAGTTGTGTGTTTTATGTGTTAGTCGTTCTTTTTGTGTTCGATTTGTTTGCGGACATCACGGGTGTTCTGAAATTTTCTAAATAAACTGACTAGGGGGTGTTCTAAGGAGTCAAAATGTGTCCGTTTTGTTCGCAAGCAAAGTGAAACTGTTCTAAGAACACTCGCGGTGTCCGGGGAGTGTTCGTAGGGGGTGTCCTGAGTACGCTGTCCGTATTGTTCTCTGTCAAGTTGAATGTGTTCTAAGAACACGCGCGGTGTCCTGAAATGTTTGCAAATAAAATGGGGGTGTTCTGAAGACGTTTTTGAGAACACTCCCGGTGTCCTGAAATGTTCATAGGGGGTGCCTTGAGGACGCTGTCCGTATTGTTCTCTGTCAAGTTGAATGTGTTCTAAGAACACCCGCGGTGTCCTGAAATGTTCGCAAATAAACAAAATGGGGGTGTTCTGAAGACGCTTCTAAGAACACTCGCGGTGTCCGGGGAGTGTTCGTAGGGGGTGTCCTGAGGACGCTGTCCGTATTGTTCACTTTCAAGTTGAATGTGTCCTAAGAACACTTGCGGTGTCCTGAAATGTTTGCAAATAAACAAGATGGTGGTGTTCTGAAGATGCTTCTAAGAACACTCGCGGTGTCCGGGGAGTGTTCGTAGGGGGTGTCCTGAGGACGCTGTCCCTATTGTTCTCTGTCAAGTTGAATGTGTTCTAAGAACACCCGCGGTGTCCTGAAATGTTCGCAAATAAACAAAATGGGGGTGTTCTGAAGACGCTTCTAAGAACACTCGCGGTGTACGGGGAGTGTTCGTAGGGGTTGTCCTGAGGACGTTGTCCGTATTGTTCTCTGTCAAGTTGAATGTGTCCTAAGAACACTCGCGGTGTCCTGAAATGTTCGCAAATAAACAAAATGGGGGTGTTCTGAAGACGCTTCTAAGAACACTCGCGGTGTCCGGGGAGTGTTCGTAGGGGGTGTCCTGAGGACGCTGTCCGTATTGTTCACTGTCAAGTTGAATGTGTCCTAAGAACACTCGCGGTGTCCTGAAATGTTCGCAAATAAACAAGATGGTGGTGTTCTGAAGATGCTTCTAAGAACACTCGCGGTGTCCGGGGAGTGTTCGTAGGGGGTGTCCTGAGGACGCTGTCCCTATTGTTCTCTGTCAAGTTGAATGTGTTCTAAGAACACCCGTGGTGTCCTGAAATGTTTGCAAATAAACAAAATGGGGGTGTTCTGAAGACGCTTCTAAGAACACTCGCGGTGTCCGGGGAGTGTTCGTAGGGGGTGTCCTGAGGACGCTGTCCGTATTGTTCACTGTCAAATTGAATGTGTCCTAAGAACACTCGCGGTGTCCTGAAATGTTCGCAAATAAACAAGATGGTGGTGTTCTGAAGACGCTTCTAAGAACACTTGCGGTGTCCGGGGAGTGTTCGTAGGGGGTGTCCTGAGGACGCTGTCCGTATTGTTCTCTGTCAAGTTGAATGTGTCCTAAGAACACTCGCGTTGTCCTGAAATGTTCGCAAATAAACAAGATGGTGGTGTTCTGAAGACGCTTCTAAGAACAATCGCGGTGTCCGGGGAGTGTTCGTAGGGGGTGTCCTGAGGACACTGTCCGTATTGTTCTCTGTCAAGTTGAATGTGTTCTAAGAACACCCGCTGTGTCCTGAAATGTTTGCAAATAAACAAAATGGGGGTGTTCTGAAGACGCTTCTAAGAACACTCCCGGTGTCCTGGAATGTTCGTAGGGGGTGTCCTTAGGACGCTGTCAGTATTGTTCGTTGTTAAGTTGAAAATGTTCTAAGAACTATCCCGTTGTTCTGAAATGTTCGTAGGGGGTGTTCTGAAAACGGTGTCCGTATTGTTCGCTGGCAAGTTCAAAGTCTTCTAAGAACACTCACATTGTTTGCGGACATTAAAAGTTTCCCATAGATCATAGTTGAAATGTTTGACTCTATGGATGTGATATGCTGCGGTGGTTGTTGCCAGGGCATAGAGTCTTGGGCGCATGGCCATTTGGCCAAGACTGCATGCCCTGGCAACAACCACCGCAGCATATCACATTCATATTTGCTTATAACTTTGGGTGAAAAACAAATGTATGGTTCTCTGTCAAGTTGAATGTGTCCTAAGAACACTCGCGGTGTCCTGAAATGTGCACAAATAAACAAGATGGTGGTGTTCTGAAGACGCTTCTAAGAACACTCGCGGTGTCTGGGGAGTGTTTGTAGGGGGTGTGCTGAGGACGCTGTCCGTATTGTTCTCTGTCAAGTTGAATGTGTCATAAGAACACTTGCGGTGTCCTGAAATGTTCGCAAATAAACAAGATGGTGGTGTTCTGAAGAAGCTTCTAAGAACACTCCCGGTGTCCTGGAATGTTCGTAGGGGGTGTCCTGAGGACGCTGTCCGTATTGTTCTCTGTCAAGTTGAATGTGTCCTAAGAACACTCGCGGTGTCCTGAAATGTTCGCAAATAAACAAGATGGTGGTGTTCTGAAGACGCTTCTAAGAACACTCGCAGTGTCCGGGGAGTGTTCGTAGGGGGTGTCCTGAGGACGCTGTCCTTATTGTTCTCTGTCAAGTTGAATGTGTTCTAAGACGTTTTTGAGAACACTCCCGGTGTCCTGAAATGTTCGTAGGGGGTGTCCTTAGGACGCTGTCCGTATTGTTCGTTGTTAAGTTGAAAGTGTTCTAAGAACTATCGCGTTCTTCTGAAATGTTCGTAGGGGGTGTCCTGAAAACGGTGTCCGTATTGTTCGCTGGCAAGTTCAAAGTGTTCTAAGAACACTCACATTGTTTGCGGACATTAAAAGTTTCCCATAGATCATAGTTGAAATGTTTGACTCTATGGATGTGATATGCTGCGGTGGTTGTTGCCAGGGCATAGAGTCTTGGGTGCATGGCCATTTGGCCATGCACCCAAGACTGTATGCCCTGGCAACAACCACCGCAGCATATCACATTCATATTTGCTTATAACTTTGGGTGAAAAACAAATGTATAAGGAACAAAGGTATTAGATACTATAGATGTGATATGCTGCTATGGTTGTCCTTATTATTGTATACTTACTGTTTGGTCATGTTTTTCTTCTTCATTTCTGTGATAAAAGAAAATAGCATGTTAGTATTAGTATTTTGTAATGACTTATTACATTGTATAAGCAATATACTTTTATTTTTTTTTCGACCCTCATATTTATTAGAGTACAGATCAGAGTACTGTGCAATTTGCTCAGTTTCTGTATTTGTTGCTAAAATCATTGGGTCTGTGGGAGAAAAAAAAAATCCATGTTGGATTAAAAAAAAACCCTTTTTCTGTTATGCTACAGTTTATTTGTTTGTTTGTTTTCAGTGTTCACTTGTTGTTTCTGGCTAATGCTTTATACTTTGCTTTGTTGTATTTTTTTTGGAGCAGTAACAGATTCTTCATTTGTTTTGATATTATAAAATTTTGGAGCAGTTAGATACCAATTGGCGTATTCTAACTGTCTATTTTTTTAATATATTTTAGTGGTTTTGATTTATCTATTTGGATATTGTTAAATTTTGCGACAGTTAGATACCAATTGGCATATTCTAACTGTGTATTTTTGGCCTAATTTAGTGGTATTCATTTATCTGATTAGTTGTTGTAGAATATGTGAGCTGTTAGATAGCTTTTGGAGTATTCTAACAATTTATATTATTTTAACACAAATTTATAATTTTGGGACAGTTAGATACCAATTGGCGTATTCTAACTGTGTATTTTTTGGTCTAATTTAGTGGTATTCATTTATCTGATTAGTTGTTGTAGAATCTTTGAGCAGTTAGATAGCTTTTGGAGTATTCTAACAGTTTATATTTTTTTAACACAAATTTACTTAAAGGTTTAAATACAGTTTATTTATTAAATTTTGGTTTTAAGAACATCAAATAAGCGTTTGTAAGATTTGCTGGTAATCTCTGCTTTAGAGTAATGGTACTATCATTACATTCAAACCATCCACATTTCTTTTTTATATATGCCGTGTAGTGCAATGAATTGGTTGTGGCTCCTGCGTGGTAGATTATACCTATTGTTGTGAAGGTTTTCTTACCAAGTGATATTTGACTATGTGTGAATCCAGTCAGCTTGCAGTTGTTTTTGGTACCATCTGCATTGTAACGTAGAAGCATTAGTATTACGTATTTACTATGTGTTTGTATTACTAACGTGGAGCGATTATCTGAATTGCAGGTAGAGCATAATCTACCATGGTTTGCATTTTGTACCAGTTGCTGAAATGGTATGGATTCACAATTTGGTATTGATATATATGAAGCGTTCATTGGAAATTTCTTCTTGTGTCACATTGTTGCACAGAGTGCATGTATGTTTCCACATGTATGAAATCTGGAAGATTTCCTTTATAGGTATGTTTTTGTTTTCCAGTACTTGTAGTAAGTACATTAAAAATTCTTGTGGATCTTCCTGTGAGTTTATAGTGAATTTCACCATTCCAGCACAGTAGTCCAATTCTTGTCTTATTCCATAAACACTATATGTGTTGTCAGGATTGTTTTTTGCGTTTCTATGAAGTACTATCATTTGCATACACAATGGGTCCCTAAAGTGTAAGTAAATGTTGTCAACAATTGGTGGTAATTGAAATAGAATATTCATTGCTACAATTGCATAGCAACTTACACCAACTATACTTGAGAATTTAAATGGTGCCAGGAGAGATTTTCTCAGATACTCTTTTTGCTGAGAGAACAAAAGATAGCTATGGCTGTGTGTTTCAGAAAACAGATTGTTTGGATTTTAGGAGATTCGTGGATACATTGGTTGAAGGTGCATGCAGAAAGCTGTGGAGTAGCTATAGATCTTGGATTCCCACATGTGGAAGTACACTGGCATGGAGTATGTGGAATGAAGTGGTTGGACTTGCTACCTCTCTGTGCTACTTTGGAGACAGAGCAACATCCAGACATAATTGTAATTAATTGTGGAGGGAACAGTTTAGGACATGTGACTGGATTTTTTTTGCAATTTGCTATGAAAGAAGGACTTAGGAAGGTTATGGACATGTTTCCTAATTCTCAAGTGATATTTTCACAGATTGCTCAGAGACAAATGTGGCTTTGTTCTTCTTCATTTGGTCCACAAATGGAAAAAGCAAGGTGCAATGTTAACAAGACTGTTTGTGCCTTTCTAAGAGATTTTGGCATGTCTTCTTTTCACAATGAAAATATTATGTTTTGTAGTATATACATTTTTCGCAGAGATGGAGTCCATCTTACTTATGCTGGCAATCAGATTTTTCTGAGAAATGTACAAAATGCATTGCGACCTTTTTTGGAATTACAACAACGATTTTGAAGTAGATTTTAAGCATTTACAATTTTTGACTTACAAACACCACCCAAAGGCTCTTTTCAGAGCCACCACTTCTTTCCAGAGAAAATTACAATGTTTGTGATGGAGCAGCAACCCAATTTTTTTAATGTTCGCGAACTGTCCGCGGACTTCTAAAAAATACAAAGAGCCCTGCTTCATTTATTTTCACTTCTATTTTTTAACTGGGAAAGGCGGCTCTGAAAAGAGCCTTATTTTTTTTGATTTTTGTAATTTTGTATTTTTTTTGGTTTTTCAGACATGACACACTAGGAGAGGAGGGTAAAGGAGGGTAAAAGGGGGGACACCAACCACAGGGATAAGAAAGAGCAAGCTGAGAGAGGAAGATGTAGAGTGGGTTTTATTTGGGTAGTGAGCAGGTCTTCTCATGCTCTGAGACGATAGTCTCAAAAGCACTCCGAAGTCGCTCCTCCCTGCAGAGTACTGTGTCACAGTACATACATACAACTGTGACCCTCGAAAGGTAAGGGTCATCAGCATTCTGTATGGCCTGTGAGGCAGCTTGAGGAAGACGCTGTCCCACAGAGGTGGTCCTTGTGGTGACAGGATCAGAAACAGAGGATGAAGTAGAGGAAATCAACCTGCTACGTTCTTCGCAAGGTACAACCCTGCGAATAGCCCCAGAGTGAAATGACCTCAGGTGTCGCTTCATAGTAGTGGTCCCAAAGCTGTACTTACCGTGCTTCCCGCGACTGAGTATCATTTTGCACTCATTGCAGGTAACACGGTTCGCACAAGCCTTAGGAACATTACCATGAATGGTAAATAACCGCCACACCCAAGACTCACGCCTAGTGTGGGTAGTAGGGTTTTCCTCTACCTCATTCTCATCATCCTCTTCTTCCTCCTCCGCATCCTCACTCCTGTTCCCCTCTTCAGGCCCTTGGGGAGGTGGTGGTGGTGGAGGGGGTGGTGGTGGTGCTGACGCAGGTGCCGCACCAAGTGGCAGTTCAGCAGCCAAGGATGCCATCTCGATGATGGTGTAGTCTGCAGGTGGCAGCAAAAATCACTGTGTTCTGAAGAATAGCCAGAAACACAATGGGAATAAGCTCTTGGGCGTGGTCTTTTATAGGGGTGCTTGTGCGCGGTTCGCGGACATGCGCACTGTCCGCGGACAGATCGAACACAAAAAAAGGATCGGAAAGTTTCAAAAGGTATATAGAAACTCAAGATTGCTATGTGGGACTTGTGCCATGGTGAGATTTTATTGAAAAATATTATGGATTAACTGAAAATGTACTTTTAAATTGTTCGGGGACACGAACAGTGTCCGCATTTCAGGACACACGATGAGGGTGGGCGCGGTCATATGATCCGTTCGCTAACTAGTCCGCGAAGGAAGCGCCTGTCCGCAGGACGCCAAGTGCACGGAGATTGGTTAGCGCATGCGCCTTTATGTCCTACGGACACTGTTCGGGTTCTGAAGTAATTAAAAGTGCGTCACACGAGAAACGAACATTTCAGGACACCGCGTGTGTTCTTAGAACAGTTTAAACTTGGTAGTGAACAGTAAGGACAGATATAGTGTTCTTCAGGACACATGTAATTTCGTTTATGTACCAACATTTCAGGACACCAATTGTGTTCTTAGAACAGTTTCAATTGGGTAGCGAACACTACGAACAGGTATAGTGTTCTTCAGGACACCTCCATTTTCGTTTACGTACGAACATTTCAGGACACCAATAGCGTTCTTAGAACAGTTTGAACTTGCTAGCGAACAGTACAGGACAGGTATAGTGTTCTTTAGGACACTTTCATTTTGGTTTGTTTACGAACAATTCAGGACACCGTGTGTGTTCTAAGTACAGTTTCATGTTGCTAGCGAACACTACGAACAGTTGTACTGTTGTTCAGGACACATCATTTTTGTTTCTTTACAAACATTTCAGGACACCACGTGTGTTCTTAGAACAGTTTCAACTTGCTAGCGCACAGTTCGAGCAGGTGTGGTGTTCTTCAGGACACCTCCATTTTCGTTTATGTACGAACATTTCAGAACGTCCGCACTGTCCGCGGACACTTTTATTGTTTTTAAAAAAACAAACGGAAACTATTCACAATACAATATAAAAATTAAACTTTATTTAACATATACTAATAATTTATGACAGAGAAGGTGAGGCAGAAACAGAAACAAAAACTGGAGAATTTGGGGTTTCAACATGATTGGTATTAGGTGAAGAAGGGATGGAAGTCTCATCAAAACATTTTGGATTATGGAGAGGGTTTGGGGATAATTGACTGGAATATGGTGAGGAGGGAGAAGTACATGTGGGGCAATGGTAGGAGGTTTTTGGTTTGAAATGATTTTCTACAAAAGTGTTTAAATTATTAAAATTAGCCAACAATACATCAATTTTTTCTTCTATATTGTGAAGACTGTTATCCATAACAGGGTTTTCTGAAGTTTTTTTCTATTTTGGTATGCTCTGTACAAAAAAATAATATATATGTTAAATGTATATAAAAAAAATAATAAATACATGGTTTATATTATAAAGTGTTTACCATTAGTTTCACTATCTTGTGACATTTCTTCATGTGGGAAATTGTCCTCTAGCCATTCCAGAGTACTAGACATTTCTGTGAGAAAAAAAAAGATAATATATTTTTTAATCTAATACAGAAACTTTATAAATATATGAGTAAAATGAAGTACACTTACTATTTCTGGTAGGATAAGTCCTATGTATTCAGTGGGTCTGGTCTTGTTCTCAGTTCTGTTGTGTCTGTGAGGTAATTATTTTGGAAGCCAATTTATCTTCTTGTGGTATATTCCATTTCAGAACATATTGTATTTAAATGAATGGTTAGTGTGTTACATATATGGGTTACATTTCTTATGTATTACTATATATAATGTGTTTGTGTGCTGCTTTTTGATTTGTTAAATGTTCCTATATTATGATATAACAATCAAACATACCCCACCACCCCCCACCCCCACAGTTTTTAGGTAGTGGTACTGTTCTCCGAACATGTCCGGGAACATTAAATAAGTTCGCGGACATCAAGTTCATAAGAAGAGATCTAGTCAGTTCCATATGACATGTATATAAAGTCAAAGTCATTATTGTTAAGTTGTGCTAAAAACTTTGTTAAAGGGACGTTATGGTTAAGTTTCGCTACTAAAAACCTATGAAATTCAGTGAAAAAAACTTTGTTAAAGGGACGTTATGGTTAAGTTGCGCTACTAAAAACCTATGAAATTCAGTGAAAAAACTTTGTTAAAGGGACGTTATGGTTCCAAGTAAAACCGAAAAACCCTTGAAATTCGCCAGTTATGGTAAGCTAAGCAACCATAACTCGCGCCACCACCGTGCACTGCTAAGACTAACACCCAGGACATCAAAGATGACATCACAAATGTCATTGATGACATCACTGATGACATCACATGTGTATGTACTTCTCATGAAATATGTGTAGAAGGGATTCTTATTATGTTGCGAAAAAAGTGTCAAGAATCATTGCAAGAAATATACCCTAATAAGTGCATTGAATGATGTATTGATATAAATAGCATCCTATTATGGGGTTCTATCTAGTATACTAAGCTACTCATACAGAAACATAACATTGTGTGCAGCGTACAAGATGAAGGTATGATATTCATAATGTTAATATGTTGAATAATGAAATGATAATTGTTTTCTTAACAGATTTTTGTGTACTGTGAAATATGTAATAAGTAGCTAATAAAACCCATGTATTACATAATTGCATTACTATAGACAAAACACAAAGACACAAGAACACATACCAATATGGGTATATACAGGGAAAGTGAAGTTAGCAAAAAAGCACAAGTAGTAGCAGAAACAATTCATAACTTAACTGATTAGTTTCATGCAAATAAATGATTGCTCTGTTTCAAAGCTGCTATTTACCCTATGTATATGTATCACTTGATGTGATTGGACCCTAAGGAAAGTAGTGTGAGTACAATGTATACAAATATGACCATACAGGGAAAGTACAGCCATAAAAAAAAACAACAGAACTATCAGAAAGTGCTCATAAGTCTAGTGATTATCTTTATGCACAAAAAGGATTGCTGTCTTTCAAGCTTGTGTTTTCCCATATGTATATGTTTCATATGATGTGACTGTACTCCAAGGGAATTACTGTAAGAACCTACTAGAAGGATATGTCTACAAATAAAATAAAATTCTTAGTTTCTGACTGTTACTGAAGAAAACCATGTGGCCTAGATATGTCAGCAAAAGAGAAAATAGTGAGCCAGACATGTGATGTAATCAGTGATGTCATCAATGACATTTGTGATGTCATCTTTGATGTCCTGGGTGTTAGTCTTAGCAGTGCACGGTGGTGGCGCGAGTTATGGTTGCTTAGCTTACCATAACTGGCGAATTTCAAGGGTTTTTTGGTTTTACTTGGAACCATAACGTCCCTTTAACAAAGTTTTTTCACTGAATTTCATAGGTTTTTAGTAGCGCAACTTAACCATAACGTCCCTTTAACAAAGTTCTTTTCACTGAATATATATATATATATATTTTGTTGGTCTGAAATATTTAGAAAATTATTAAAAGGCTGTATTGGCTTGTTCAGTCGAACTTACATCACTATATTGCATGTGCATTAAAGTGATGTGACTGACTCAAAAGGATTGCGAAAAACCAAGAGATGCTCACCTTGCATTGCTCATCATTAGATTAATGCCAGCTGTAGATGGTTTAGAAATCAAGCAGATCATGTTTAACATTTGCTCCTTTCCTGGGTCAAGTTGAGAAAGGATTTATGGATCTTTAGTTACTTCCACGACAAGCACCTCTAGGGTTGCACGCAGGGCAGTGATGCAGGCAGCTGCACCATGAGGTGCCAGCAGCTTTATCCTGAGCCAGGGAAAAGAACACAATGCATTTCTTAGCACATACAATATTGCTTAAAACGTGCAACAGATGCCACAACCAAATATCAATGTTTCTCTTCTCAACTGGCCTAATGAAGGCAAATTATCAATTTGTACTCTGCTGGAGCCGCCCTACACAAGCTCCTACATTGCGCTTCAAACAACTGTTGAATAGATACATCCTTTTGAAACCCTCTTTCTACAGAACACATGGGGAAATCAAATCTTCATTTTGGTCTTCCCAAAACCTAGGTTGTCCATTTGGAAAGGGGAATGCCAGATTTTAAGTGGACCAAATAGATGGGTCTACTGTCTCAGCTAGTGGTTCATGGGTCACTCGTATAGTACTTCAGAAACAGTACTTAGCAGTTGAAAATCCTAGCAGCTTACCAATACCGCCACTGACCTGAAGCATAAATAAAAATAGTACCACTAAGGATTTTTGAATATTTGATAAAGGAGCAAATCAGTAACAAGGAAGGTTAAGATAACAACTTTCTTTTCACCGCATTATATAAGTAAGCAAGCAAGCTAGGTCTTGTGGAGATTTTTCCATAGCTATCTGGATAGGTGATATCATATCCCTCACCAAACAGAAGGAGGGTTCTTACCACAAGATGGACGAATATCAGAAAGTGTTAGCAAATACAAAGCATACTTGGTTTCACACTCACGAGATGGCAGAAAGACGATATGTAGGTATTAGAACCACCTTTAAATTATCACATTCTAAATATCCAGATCATACAAACTAGATATCACATCTCTTTAAATAACTTTTCTTAAAGTTAAGAAATCATCTCCTCCATGTTAGTCTAACTTTCTAAAAACCTGTTATAAATTCAATTAAGGCTTACATTAATGGAATCCACTTACCTAATAGTAACCTACACGAAACGATTCAATCAATATTGCACTATTATGCACTATGTACATGATGGATTTTCAGAACTAGCACAAGGGGAGCGGTTAGAGTTGTGAGTGGTCTAATTGTACAATGTGATGTACTCAAATTATACAGCAAGTAAAAAACACTTCTGGGCATTAACATAATACAATTACAGGTACGTATTAGTATATCAAAAACACATACATATGTGCTAGATAATTTCTTTTTGGATGTAATTCTAACCACTTGTGAGTCCCCTGGCACTTTTGCAGGACTCTTGGGTTCTTTTATCAGTTTGCCCGTGGAAACCTTCTACACAGATTTTTACTTTACCTTTGGGAACCTTTTTCAACCCTTTTGGCTGCATCTTGTTTGGAGTTATACTTTCCTCCAACTTTAAAGCATCTGCAATGTACTATTGCAGCGCACAGCACTTTCTGTGCATTGTTGCTGGAAGCTCCTCGGCCTGCCCTTTTTATTTTCCTTGTGATAACAGCCATTACCAAGGACATGGGGATAACATTTCATCCAACCCGACTTATTTGTGGAATCAGCACACCCCATTTTATGGGATGTGCTGAGTGGAAACAATGTATCCTTTATCCACTTCGCCTGTAACTTTCAAGTTCCAGTGACATGTTCATCTGAGTGGCTGTTGGCAGTGGAGGTTTTCTAACGATTTTTGAGAATCTTTCACATAGGCTGCTGTTGCAGCCGGAGTAAGGGACACATACGTCACAATCGCCCTAAAATGGTGGCTGTACATTTTTGCCAACTCTTGATTTGTCCTTTCTTGAGCCTTCTACGTGCCTGAAAGGACAGGAAGTCGGGGAGGTGACCGAAACTCCCCATGTCTGTCCTGCAGTGTGTCTGATCCAGTTCTAAATGAGAGGCCGACTGTTGTTTTGGACAAGCCAGCCCTCAGATTTGCATGAAGGCTTGAATAGTTATTGGTGGATGTCGATGGGTTTACTGCATAAAAGGCGATGGTCCTAGAGCAAAAGGAAGTCAATCAATGGAAATTTGAAGACAACAGATGCTTGCAGACATGTCCAGCGACCACCAGAGCAGACAGTGAAGGGTGCAGCTCCAGTCTCTCTCTTCTGATCAACAGGGAAGATCCAGACCAGACAACTTCCTCCCTGAGACCGGAATGCATAACCAGTCTCGAGAACAACTGCATTTTGAGCCGTTGATAGAAAAGATTTCTCTTTACAACACCTTCCCATCCATTTCAATGGACCCCCACACTTTTTGCTTTCATGTTTGACCTGACCTGTAGTTTTTACAGTGCAGTGAAGCCTTAAGCTTCACTACACTGTCTTTTGATCAACTGTTATCGGGAAACTGACTGACATGTCATTCAGGCTGTCAGTACATGGACACATTGTTTCCCTTAGTTTTGTTACTTAGTTACTACTTTTAGTAACTTTATCAATTGTGCTAACTTATTGTACAACACATTATGTTAGGGAGAATTCTCAGAAATATGCTAATTCCCTTATACCTTAGAGACCCTCTTGTACTGGACTTTAGGACTTTCATTTCTAACCTGTAGAGGGGGAGAACTTTTTCACACTCATGTATTTTTCTGTGATTTGGGCTCCGTTTCTTTTGACTTTGGAGTCTGACAAACCTCATAGGCGGCATCTTTACTTGACACAAAGCAACTTCAGTGCAGTGACAAAGGGAAGTTTCTTAGATTTCCCAAAGGTTTAAATACCTTCTCTTGGTGAAACTAATCTTTCCAGGAGCAGTGAAGTTAAATTGACTTTACTTACATTTTGTAACTTTCTAGACCCATTACACTATTTTACCATAGGGTGCTGGAGGGGTTACTTAGTATCCCCTTTGTCTACTTTCTCATGTGCATTTTTAGCTTACCCTTTCTACAATTAATGGCTGGTGGCAGTGGTTTACATTTTAACTACCATTGTGTGTTTTTACTGCGGGCTGTGTTTGCAGCTGCAGTAAGGCACCCATGGGTGCCCATTTTGTCCAAATGGCCCTGGACTTGTTTTTTTGCCATTTCTTGCTGGAAAGGTCCTCCTTGAGATTTATTCTGCGTGCTAAATCAGGTTTGGTCCCTTTGTTCACTTTGTCTTTGACGGGATTCAAGAGTGAAGCCCGCCTCTTGCTCCAGTGTGTCTTATTATTAGATCTGTCAGCTGCATTTGACTTAGTCATTCACAAAGTCCTTTGTAATCATCTTACCTTAGCAGCACACTTCTCTGATAAAGCTAATGCCTGGATCGAGTCCTTCCTCCATAACAGATCAATGAGGGTCTCTGCACCCTCGGCTATAACTGAACCTGCACCAGTCTTGTGTGGAGTCCCCAAGGATCCAGTGTTTACCCTACCCTATACAATGTGTTCACAAAGCCTCTTTTAGATGACCTTGATTATTTGGGTGTCAGCTACACCAATTATGCTGATGACACCCAAATACTCATCCCTATCACTGGAGACTATGCAACTGATGCGAAAGCACTCAATTAAGTCTACCTTATCATCCAAGCATGGATGGCTAAGCAAAGACTTTGTCTAAATGATTATAAGACAGAGTTACTCCGCTTAGGATCCCAATCAAAACTTCACTGCTTAGATGGACAGTTTAACTCCTTCAACATTGATGGTAGCAACATCAAGGTCTCCAAGGATGTGAAAACATAGGCTTATATATTGACTCTGGACTAACATTATCAAGACAAATCAATGCGATAGCCTCCCCTACAGCATACACCTGCAAATTAATTACTGCTTGCATAAAATTCCTCACTACAGCCAACTGCTTACCCATAGCCAGAGCATTACTCACATCAAAATTAGACTATTGTATTGTGCTTTACCTGGGAACCAACCAACAAAACATAAAAAAGCTGCAAGTACTACAAAACAACGCCATTAGATCGGCGTTAAAAATTCCCAGATCACAGCACATCTCTGAATCGAATCTGAACTGGCTATCGGTCTATCAAAGGATTGCCTTTAAAACCGTATCCTTAACTCATAAGTGCCTCCCAAACCTAGCGCCCAGATACTTGACCAACAACTTCGCTCGCAACATCGCAGATCGCCCCACCAGAACTACACAGTCACATTGTCTTAAGATCCCTAGATTCAAACTAAAGAAGGCAGGAGGTAGTAGCTTTCCGGTACTAGCAGTAATGTTGTGGAACTCTCTACCCATAACTTTAAGAATCATACCTTCTTATCATATTTTCAGGAAAAATGCAAAAATGTGGCCATCCACACAAGAGAATTAGAAATGTGGTCCCTCCTCTTGTTACTTCACTGCACTTCTGCTCTGCACTTTACTGAACTTGTCGTACCTCATTAACTTATGTAACCATGTAACGTTTTCCTATGTAAGAAATGCACCCAGATGCCTCAGGGCTTGGTGCACTTTACAAATAAAATAAATACAACATAAATACAAATACATAAACTAAACCTTTCCTGCAATGGGTTTCAAAACATTGTATTTGTGATAATGCCCAGAGTTCTGCCAACATTGGCCTTCAACTTCGCAAAAAATCTTGGCAGAGCATGGTCCTCTGTCACATCTGAGTTTTAGCTCATTAATGAAGAAACGTGAACACAGTTATACACATTTAAAATGTCACTGTGCAGCATCTAAAAATTAAATCCTTTACCCACTCTACACTATGTAATATCATGCATTCACTCAGCAGCACACTCCTCAAATTGACTAAACTTACCAAAGAAATCTTTAATCATGTGTGTATCTTGAACTGCTCGTGTCCCCAATCTAGTTGTCGGACAGAAGAACTCTTTGGGCCTCATCACGACTTTGGCGGTAACCCTTAAATCCAGCAGTTGAGCTATTACCGCCTGATTTAAGGGTCTGCCAAATCAGGACTTTGGCGGATTTCACCCCAGCTCTGAGCTGGGGGGAAATCCGCCGAAAATTTGCGCTATTACCCCGGCGGGAAATCCGACAGCGGTAAGAGCGTGAAAATTCCCCATTGAGCCCAATGGGGAATGGGGCATTCCCGAATGGGCTCAATGGGGAATGGGGATTAACATTACCGCCGAACTCATGATCCGGCACTATTAGCGCGGGGAGTTCGGCGGTAGGGCTAATACCGCCAGCGGTAATACCGCTGGCGGTAATGCCCAAGTCGTGATGAGGCCCTTTATCTGGTCCACTCACTTTTCACCTGGAACGAACCCTCCGCCAGCCTTTCTGCCACACGCTTCTCCCAAAGTCAGACAGAGGAAAAGCGTGCCTGGGACCTCTCCTGAAACAGCTGCCAGCTTTCGAGCCAGTGAGTGAGAGAAAAAGCCCAGCCCTTTCCTTCTGCAAGCCTATTTAAGCATTTTTTCTGAGACCTCATTTGTCATTCAAAACCACCTCCCTTTTTGTCAATCAGCCAATCCAAGAATGTTCTCACCGTGTTTACCCCGATCGCTTAGAAACTGGAGCAATAGCTACATCTCAGTGCTGTTTTTCTGCTCTGAAGGTTTTTAAACAATGCAACATCTTTAGCAGAACGTATCTCACATTCCACACTTCTGATTTGTCACGTCACCATTCAGACACAGCACAGCTTTAAGCCTGCACATTTAATTTATTTCCATCAATCTGCACCAAGTTTATGTAACCGTCATGGACTGGTTTGCACTAATTGTTAGTATGGGAATCTGTTATATGTCAAATGGATAAGGTAAATTAGTATGTTACTTTCATGTTAGTTTCTATTTTAATGTAACTCAGCCTACAACCCTGGTATCGTGGTGCTGAGTGATAATTTTTCTAGCATGTGTTCTATGCATTGCCAATATTGGCATTTATTATATTCAGAGTCGCACACATGAGTCTCACACCCTTGGCCCTAGTTACAATTCAGACCTTTGCTAAAATGTGGATGTTGAAATGTGGAGCTAACCTTGTTTAAATTCAGAATACATTTCCCTACAGACAACACGGATAGGGCCACAATTATTATGTTTTGGATCAGAGGTGCAGAAGTTAAATGGAGGCTCTGGCTGCAGGGACATCCCAGAAAGCAATATAACCTTTGAACCTGCCCTGGTCTACTCAAGAGCAGGTGCTGCAGATGTCAGATGACTGATGCAGCAGGGATCATGTGTGTACTATATTTGTGGCATGAAGCTTTAGGAAACGAGGATCTGATTGACAGCATTGTTGTTCTATTTAATAAAAGCCAAACAAAGCTCAGGCGATCTCACCCTCACCAGCTAACAATCGGTCAGCCTGTTTCAGTGAAATACAAATCCGTGAGCTTTGTTACAGAGACACAATTGTACAGAAAACTGGAGAGGAAAATCAAGTGAGAATACTATTCTGAATTATATCATATGATAAGTCACTTAATTATGACCTTTAAAGCATGTATTTTTCAGGAAACCTATTTTGCACAACTCGCTTTATGAAACACGTCTTTTCTTACTCTATGTGTGAAATCTCAAATACACCACCTTGGCCTAATGCTGCTGCTAATAAGAAGGTGCCTCATGCTTGACTGGGTGCTGGGTCCAGTCGTACTACAGCAAAAGAACACTTTTCGAGCAACTGCAATACCAGAAAGTCGATCGAGCTCGGGCCAGAAGTTCATTGTCTAGTATGCATTTAACAAGGAAGCGAGTTACCACGGCTCACAATCAAGGCGTCGATATGTGTGGCCTCTTCAAGAAGTTGTAATGTTAATGGAATTGTCAAAATAAATACATCAGACGCCATCAGAAGTCACTTTCTATGAAGGCTCTTTTTTAAGAGTAGCAAACATTCTGGAGGGAATTAAAACGTTCTCTGGGTGGTTAAGTTTGCTACCATTACAGAATGTGCAGCACAACACGTAAGCTGTCAAAACCCTGTGATTTCTATTCTGACTGCTTGTCCATCACCAAGTGAGCTTGTGCGTCCTCTGGGCCATGCTGGGACTTGCAAAGTTTCCTACCAAACACTCTTCATGCAGTGCTGGCACCACCATGATTGGCGCGAGGACCTTCCAGCAAGGTAGCCCACATGCTGTAAAGTAGAAGGCTCAATGGCTATGCACAATGGAAACAAGCACACGTCCGGTGCTAGGTTCTGATGTAGCTCATGTCCCCTTAGATGTGCCCACGATCCATGTGCTGAAATGCCACTTGCTAGCTCATCACACCTCTGTACACTATGCTAAAACCATGACACAATCATTGTTCCTGTAGCCTACTGTCTCTGCTTCTCGCTCTATAGCTACCTCTCTGTTCCCCTCGCAGTGTGTATCAGTCATATATTACCTTGCAGCACCGGGCAGGACCAGAGGCAAATGGAGGCTAAATTCACCGGCTGACATTTAATAGCCCAAAACGTTATTCAGACAGCAACATTCTTGCGGGATTGCACATCTGTCTTTTCCGATAGGAAAGATCCATCAATGAAAGTCATTAAGTGTGTGGGAGGATGCAGAAGCCCAGGACCCGCCTGAGCTCATGCATGCGTCTAGGTGTACATGTGGACAGCCTGGGATGCGCACCGCGGTGCACCTCTACAAGGGTGGCAACTATTGCACACATCATAACTGTCATTTCCAATTGATATACACTCACTCTTTCACGTTATTGCTGTTACTTGAGGACTGGGCCCAACTTGCGCACATGCATCCATTCTGTGGTGATCAGAATGGGGATTGTCGGCAGAGCTGTGGTTTGAGATGTCAGTGCTGAATCCTAATGTTAAACGGGATGACAATGCATGGGTGTAAGAGAACACTGCAGAAATCCATGTCTCCTTCTTGTTATATCATGTGCATCTGAATGTATTGGGAATTCGGGTGAAGTCCCCAAACATCCTTATTGCTGGACATTCTAGTTATTGGATTAGGTATCGATCTTGCTTAGATCCCGTTATTAGAAATGGCAGTACTCAAATGGACTGGTGGGCCTTGGTGGCCGAAAACAAATGTCTGGAGAAAGTGCTTAACCTCTTATCGTGTCTGTTGCATTCCAAGCCTGGTTAACTGAACATTATAATTGGACGCACATTATTTATACACATGATTAGGTGTTGGCGAATTGTATTGCACTTGGGCAAAACCCTGTGGCCAAAATAATGCTGCGGTGAAGGATGGCAGGAAAGCTGTGTTGATAGGCAATCCTTTGGCATGACTTCACTTGCGCACCTGCTGACATTGTGTGTGTTTCCTGTCATTTGACCCAATGACATTTGCCAATCACTAGTTAGTACAGGTATATAGACCTATGTTCCTTGTAAGTTACAGTTTTTGTGGACTGCTGACACTGTTTTTCTTCTGCCAGCATTCCGCAGGACCACACATACACAATGAAACAAAACATGTTCCAGGCCTTGCCGTGAACCCCTACCCACTCTGCAGAGAGTAGGAGAGCCACGCTCATCGGGCATCCACCTCCAGCCATGCCAATTACCCCCAGCGGCAGCACATTCTCCTGGTACAGCGTTGGCTGTAATGTTAATACCTTACCATGGCAGTTGCCACCCCAACCCAAATGGGACAGTTTAAGGAGTGCTGGGCAGGTAGTGTCCAGGAGCACATAGCCAAATGGGAGAGGGTATGGACAGATGGCATGCTTCAGGGAGAGCATGGCCCTGGACTAACAGAGTAGCCACGTCATGGAAGAAAGCGACAGTAATGTGTATAGCCATCAGCACTGACACAGAGCATCCGACGTGGGCACGCTCTACCTTCACCTTAGAACATCCGCAGCAGTGTCAATTGTCAGGAGGCTGCTTGCAAGATGGGTTTTGGAAGAGTTTTGTCCCTGGCAATGATCAATGGCAAGTGCAGCGCTGCCAATCCAGTGGGAAGCAGCCACAGGAGGACATGTGCAAAAGGAAATTCAACCCATTGAAAACATATTTTACGAAAGCAGGAAAGGGGAATTTATAGTAATGCTGCTGCAATTGCAAGAGGCCAATGCTTGTTCAAAAAAATACACAGAACAGTTATGAAACATTCTCTACTCCCATGGAGCCGAGCCTTTGCATCACGAGACTATGCAAGAGGCACTTGCAGATCAAATAATGTATCCTGTTGAGGTTCATCTGGGTGGAAGCCGGCCTTTTCTGCTACCCCCATAGTCCCATCATCAGAGAAAGGCTCGGGAACCAGTATCCAGGTAGCCTATTCACTTTGCAGCTGTGGCACACATCTAACACGTGATACGAAAAGGTGAAGTTTACCAATGTTCAGCCGAAAACACTTAAGGAGGAGCCACTGTAATCATCCCGCCCAACACCTACCGCCACACACAATCCCTGACAGAATTTCAAAAACAGGGCCCGTTTAATAATATTCTCCACCTAAACCACTCTACTGAAAGGGGAAGCCTAGCGCATGGCTTCAGAAAATGGGGATTTCAGGACAGAGCTAGGCTAGAGTTCCCCCAGTCCCCCTACCCCCCACACACACAAACACTATAGAGAACATTGCTGGTGCAGATCACCACGCACACACAAACGCGCACCAAAATCATCAATCAATCAACCCCTCAGAGACATTTACAATATATTGTTGCTCCTTTAATTCAGAGGGCGCTTCTCTTAATTCACTTCGAAAACGACATGCTTCTTCTGTAAATCATTGTGCCTGGTAAGGGACGTCATTTAGGGGTCGCCAGAGGTCGCAACTGCAACCTCTGAGGTCTCCCTTCGACCTCTAAAAAAAGCAAAAAAAAAACTTTTCTTTTTGTTTTTAATTATTATTGTTATTTTTTGTAATGCAAGCTCCTGGCCTGTGGCCAGCACCATGTGACTCTTTACTTCTAGAGTGGCTGGCTTTCTTGTTCAGGCCTTTTAAAAAAAGAAGAAAAATAAGAACAGGAGTGCCACAAGTCTAACCCTTTCAGCACTGACCCTAAATAGGAAAGAATAGAAATACCAAATAATGTGTAATTCTGGAATTCTATACAATAATTGCTAGACTCATTAAAGGTTTATTTCAGGCACGCTTCAGGGGGTGAGTCACTGATTTAGTTTGTTCTTAAAAGCCTCAACTCAGCCTTTCATCATTCTGGTGTCGATAAATGAGTACCAACACAGGTTGAGTGATATTGGGTGTATATTTTGTCTATATAAAGCGCTTAAGCATAAGTGCTATATAATATCACATCATTATCAATCGGTCATGGACGTTTGCTTGCATTCACATTAATTTGGTAATATGGGCCTGTCCACACTGATCTTAACAATACATATGGCCATCCATCCTTGTATGAAATTTACATCACATTATAGTGATATCGTAACCATATTTTTCGTAGTTTACAATGCTATGTGATGCCACTTCCTGTTTTGTCAACGGGTGAAAGGTTGTGTACCAATTTGGGGTGGGTCAAATGACATCACTTCCTGTGATCTTATCAGGGGTCAAGGGTCGCGTGATGTCACTTCCGCTACCCCTGGCATTTTGGTGAAATTACGTCCCTGACCAGTCAATGTGAGATCTCCTCCTGCTCTGAGGGACATAGTGAAAGGGCCTGATGTTTTTCGGACCTCTAGCGTGAAAATCGAGCAATTTGGACAATTTAAGAAGACATTATTTTTATTTGCAGATGCCTTTCAAGAAATGTATAATTCTCTCCCCTGTAGTTGCACATTACCCTGAACCTCTCACGCTTTCGGAATGCACTTCCATTTATATTTGTAATCACATTATTTTGTATTTTCTTTATTTCAAATATCAATGTACACATATTCCATTTCGCCGGCTTTCTATGTGTAGTTTGAATAAAGCAGTTTTTTGGAGACAGCGTGTATTTTCAGGTGTGAGGGCTTTTTTAAATAAATTATGTTTTTTACTTTTCTTATTGCGTTTATACCTTCTGTGTGAAAGGTGCTGGTGCTCATGTGTTGTCTCTGCTACATGACGAGTACAATACATGTATAGCTTAGTGCGGAGCCACCTGGACGTATTATGTGTATATGCGTGAATAGAGCCAGTGTACTGAAGAGACAGAAGACCCCAAACCAGGGCTCAAGTCCTAAAAATTAAAGTGGGGGGATTTATCAACAAGCGCAACGGGATGTGACGTCACCAGAAATTAGCATATCAAGGTGAATATGCACATTTCATTAAACTGGAGTTGCATAACCACTCACACTGAACAGGTCAAATGGCATTTGACTTTCATAAAATCAACACACACACACCCATACAAACAAAACCAAATGAGGATATTTTCTTCTAATAGTGTTTTTGAAAAAGCAAAAAGGTGTTCATGTTTTAAACTCCAAGAACCAATACAAATTGTTTCCCTGGGTCTTGCAGTAAGGAAATGCGATATTTCACCTTTAGTTGTTTGTTATTTTTCATCACATTATATAGTGCAGTGGTGAAGTGTCTGGCCTACAAATTTGACACTGCGGTTTGATCCCAGAGGTTGGCATTAATTCATAAATTCAAAGAGGACATCCAATGTTTCTCTTTAAGCTGAGGGGGACTGAGTCCACCATCTAAATAAAGTGTGTGGACTACATCCCCCCGCATGTACCCTCGACTTGAGCACTGCCCCACACCCACATCATATAAAAGGACAATCCCAGAGGCACATTAAACTGCAAACACTAGTGTCAATGGAGAGTGTAGTCCTCACCAACAGTACACACCTACGTATACACCAGAGAAAAGGGACAATCTAGCCGACACTAACACACTGGGAAATAGGGCAAGTTGAAATAAATGCTACACCACACATGAAAAAGGACCAGTTAGTCAAAAGTACAAGACCA
This sequence comes from Ambystoma mexicanum, assembly GCF_040938575.1. NCBI lineage: Eukaryota > Metazoa > Chordata > Amphibia > Caudata > Ambystomatidae > Ambystoma > Ambystoma mexicanum. The sequence continues at coordinate 1,074,959,669 of NC_090935.1, read as the reverse complement.
CTTACAAAAAAAGATAAAAGGGGCAGTCTAATTAACATTTGCAATCTGAGAATATGGCTAGTCCATCCCACCGTACATAATGCCCCTGCAAACACACGTGAGCCAGTCTGGCCAACATTATCTTTATTTATTTATATTTATATTATCTGAAATTAGTACCCGACACGCGCTGTCCACGGGAAATACTACACGTGGATTGGCTCTTTTCTGAGCCATACCACACGGTATTCCCGTGGACGTACAAGCGTGCCAGTGTTTGTTCCCGGGGGCGTGGCAGCCCCCTAGCCAATGAGGAGGCTCGAAACGGGGCAATCCCTGCTCAGAGCCTCCCCAAAGCTGGAGGCTACCTTTGACCCCCGCCAGGGACTCAGGTAAGTTTTTGTTTTCCCTTCACCCCCTTCCCCTGCACACTATCCCCTCCCCGCCCTCCCAACCCCACTTACCTTCTTTTTTCTTTTTCTCGGGAGCGAACGTGCTGGGAACACTTCTGTTCCAAGTGCGTCTGCTCCCGATGGCCACCATGGAAAGTGAAAACGGATGCTTGGGCCTGTAACTAAGGGCCCCGGGGGCATTACCTGGGGTGGTATTGGCCCGCCGCCTTATGTTTTATTGCCACACTAACGCTAAGATTAGGTGGACATTGTAGCCCACTATACCACCTCAAAAAGAAATGGGCCAGTGTAGCACTCTGCCCTATCACACATGAAAGTCAAGGCATCCTATATTCAAATATAAGAGGTATTTTCAGAGAAGTGATCTGTGCTCACATGAGAGTTGGATTTCTTTAAACATGGATGCCTCTGATGTAACACAGCTGATTGGATTGCAACCTAGCTCACATCTGCCTACCCTTGCCCACATAACCAAGCTCGGTCCCACGACTCCATTATGGCTCACACATGTTCATATTGACCCACACCAACTCATACATGTTCACAAGCTCATCCATAAGTGCGCCCGCTCACCCACCTTAACCTGGCCCTGATGACTTCCACCTGAATACCTTAGGTCACTCGGGCTCACCCTCTCCCACTCTAGGCCCTGCCATGACCATTTTAGCTCACGTCCAATAGATCACCCCTGCTCACCTCCACCCAGTATTTTTACATCACACCCAATCACAAAAGCTCACCCTTGCCTACCAATCCACCCTAACACACCCCTGCTCACACCAATTCGGTCAACCTTGCTCATCCCCGTCCACCCTTTCAAACCCCACCCTCCTAGCCAAGAAAACCTCAATCACCCTAAATCACCCCACATAGAAGCTTAGTTAACCACCCATGCACTATTACAGCCAAGCACCAGATTAACCCCCTAGCACAAGCTATGGATTGTAATGCAGTGACCTGGGATGAGTGGTTGTACGGGCGATAAAGCCCAACCACTCACTCCCAACCCATGAACGATGGCTCCTAGTATCCGTCACCAGAAGCTGGTACCGCAACACATGCATGCAATTTAGTAGTAGGAGACATCTCCTATTGATTATGATAAAGTTACGTGTGTTTATTGTGTTTGTAACTAATGTTATCTGTCTACAAACAATAAGCTGGAAACATTTTAGGAGCTTGTATAATTATTACTGGTTATGTAGTGCCCAAGTAATAAATTATGGAGATATTACTTCCGGTATTGAGAAGATGATATGACTACTTGAAAGGGTGCTGTAAAATCAATATGATTACATAAGAAAGCCCTTCAAAAATGTCTGCAATGCATTCTTTGTGGACACAACACATTAGTAAACGATATCTTAAACATAATTGTGTGCACAGCAATGCACATAGGTCGTCTTACTATGTATACTGACACTCATGCGTGTCTGAAAATTTGAACTTGCAGCATGTTTAGAATACTAGCTATTTAGAGCTAATGTATTTGCTGTATTCATGCATGTACCTGTAAAATGCAATTAATATCTCCATACCCCAAAATATTGGAGTTGCCACACCACTGTACCTGCTGGCTGAGTTAAACACATCTGCAGTAGGACCATTGCCAGTCTCAAGACTACAAAGACACATGCTAGTAAACATTCTCCTGCTGCATTCCATCCCAGTAGCAATCCTCCACTTCCAGAAAGAGCTGAAACCCTGGATGTTTCAGCCATATTGACATTTCCTAGACTCATGGGGTGATTATTTGCCATACAACACCGTGCTACCACGCAAAGTGTTTGCTGCACACACAGGAGCGTGTTACTGTCTGACCCTTAACACTATGGTCCTGGCTCATGGAATTTCTAGCGCAGTGCAAAGGGACAAAGGGACTTTGCACTGCCAACACACACCCTGATTCACAGAGCCGTGCAAAATGTATTTGTGCAGTGCAAAGTGACTTTCCACTGGTGCAAAGTCACTTTCCACTGCAATAGTACACTTTGCACATCTCTGTGAATCAGGGTGTTTGTTGGCAGTGCAAAGCCATTTTGCACCGTACTAAAAATTGCATGAATTAGGACCTTTGGCTTGTTAATGTTAGTCTAGTCCTGCTGTACAGTGCTCTGCTGCTTCCTAGCTAGTTGCATGCTCTATGAATATATTAATAATAATAATAATAATAATAATAATAATAATAATAATAATAATAATAATAATAATAATAATACTACGGTGCCAATGTTTATTTATCTTCAATGTCAGCCCCATGGACTCCACAAAAGCTGAACATGAATTACCAAAGTGTTATGTGAATTTGTGAGGGCGATCTTTCTCAGAACCTGTGAGTGATAATTGAGGGTGACCCAGAATAAACGCATGACACAGGTGGGCAGCGCTTCTGAGAAATGAGGCTCTTATCCGAGAACCCTGTGCGCGCGGCTGTTCGTCCAGCAGCAGTGCAGGGACGCCTTATCTATGCATACTTATACATGTAGTTAAGGGCAAGTACATTATTGTGCTTCAAATGCTATGAAAAAGAGAGCATTATTGAGGAGAAGGCATGCAGGCTCTTCCGTGATACCGATCGTGGCAGTGAGTAATTGCTGCATATTCCCAGCAGCATTGTTCATTTAATTCACATTGCATTTCCCCATCTTTCACATCCAATGACTATCATGTCATTGTATTTCCATGAGATTTTTTTTTCCTCAATAACAGCAATGTTTTCCATGGTGGGAAATGTTCTAGATTAATAGTGATAACACCTTTTACATAGGCTCTTGTCACCCGTAAAGGAGTTCCCAGAAAGGCAGGAGGGGAGAATGCGCCGGCTTCCATGGAGAGAAGGCGCTAAGCGTCCTCAAGTGATGCTGTAACCTCCTGCGCTTTGAGGTTAAAGACTCGGGCTACATCTTTACAGTCTTTTATGCGCCAGTGGTGGTACATTACTCTTTTCATTACATGGAATGAGTATTATACATCTATATCTTACACATTAAATGCGTTTTATTATGGATGAGTGAAAATGTTTTCACACTGCAATGATAATAAAATGGCATAGGGTGATGATAAAACATGTTACCATGCCATAAAACGTGTGCCTTTTTATTACAGATAATTGAAAAATTGACATCTATTGAAAATGAAAAATTCCGGGGTAGAATTGTGTTTCCGTTTTAGTGCAGCAAGGGCCAACGTCATGATAACATAATGCAATCGTTCATGCTAACAAGAACAGGCAAAGAGAACTTGCGTGCTAGTTTGATAGGTTTACGATATTATTCATTGGGCTAAGTCAAGTTACATTTTTTGTTAAAACACACACGCATACATAAGGGATACTCATACGAAGATGACATGATTAACGTGTTTTTATATAAAGGAGCAGCAAAGAAAAATAAGAAATGGAAAGGCTATTCTATGAAAAAGGTCAAGCAGAACTCGGCATGTCTAGAGAGTCTTGCCCATGACCTTAGTGCACCTTGACAACAGTTCCCTCCTCTAGTTTCCTCATTCAGCATTTCTGACCTGATTGTTCACAAATGGCCTGTGTTCCTATTTTACGACTGTTGTGGTTGTGTTTCTTGGTCATCCACTTTTACATTTTCCTAATGGAGTTCTTCTCTCCTCCCTGGATCTTTGCCTCCATGATTTCAATTGGACCCCACGCGGTGCTATCTTCTAAAGGCCTTTCTGTTCTCTCTGATGGGGCTCGTTTGTATATTTAAATATTGTCCTCTTGGTTTTTTTCTCAGTAATTGTGCAATTTCATACCAAAGCTGTTTCCTCCCATCAGTTATTGAACGTCTTTGGACTCCTGACGCCTAAACCCATCAAAGCTCCAGGCCATGTTCTTACTTTCTGGCCATTAATCAATCTTCTGGCACACTACATTCACCTTCCAAGACAATTCTTCTTGCTTGCTTCTCTGCTGAACGCCTTGGGCGATCTTTACATCTGGACTCTCCATCTGCACCCACATCGCTCAAATAGCTGTCAATACGAACTACCAATATTACAAACACATGTCCCGTTATTTGCTCCATTTACTAAACTATTGATTTTAAGCTGTGTTGTTTCTCAGTGCATGTAGTGCTTTCCCTACTACTGCTCTAATGCATTCATTAATCACTGCCTCTGCCTTTGGCACACCGAAGCTGATGGAAAACCAACATGCTTATTAAAAGGCTCAATTTAAAACCAAATACATATGCAACCATCTCTCCCCATATGTGTTGGACTTGGCTTAAGGGGTGCAGGGAAAGTACAGGAAGTACTCACTATTATCTCAGTACAATTAATCATATGGAATCTTTATGCTTACCTCCAATAGCTCCAGTAGTGCCTAAGCTGGGGTCCGGGGGAGGTGGGACCAGCTCCTCGCTTTTAAACCAGGGTTTACATAATGATAAATATGAGAAAAGGTTAGCAATCTGTATCCTGGAGAAGTATTCTAAACTTCCTGAGTAGAACAGGATTCCCCATGGCAGGATGATACTCTACAGAACGTCTTCGAAGTGCATGTGATTCATGGGATCAGAACAACATTCTCAAAATATTACTTTAGCAACTACCAGCAAAAGTACCCGTTCTCGGAACGGGTTCTGTAGATAGGACATGATAACACTGATCCTTAGGTCACTGTTTGAATTGGATTATCTCTTGATGTGCATTGAACCCTGAATTAAACTGCACTGAGAATGGGCGCGCGTGACTTGCTGATATACCGCGGAGCAGATGTTGGGGGAGGCGAGCGTTGGTGGGCTGCTACATACTGGGACCTTCTGTACTCTCTCCCCACCTGTCACCTCACCCTAGCATGGTGCAGTTTGTTGTGGTGCATTGCAGTGTAAATATCTTGAAAACCTTGCATCCTAGGGACTGGACCGGGCCTTTTACGACCACATTGATGTTTATCTGATTTCAGGTAGCATGTCTCATGTGTGAAGGTGCTGAAACCAAGGGCAAAGTGTGTGCTGTCCAAATGTGATAATGTCCAGAGGGTCTGAACTGGTAACTATGCAAACTTTGGTGCACATTTGTGAAACGGTGTGGAATTGTATAAGGAACAGTGCTTTGGCAAGCCACAAACCCACAAACAAATTTTGACTTGTGCTAAAACTGAGGAACGGAGTGGGGTGTCCAAATGTCATGTAGCCAGTAATGTCTGGAGGGTCCTAACAGGCAACTATGCAAAATGTGGTGCAGATTGATGAAATGATGTGGAATTGTATAAGGAACAATGCTTCACTACAAATTACACCACAAACAAACACATTCTCACTTTTGCATGTATTTATTTATTTTCTTTTTTGTAGTTTTCATAGCACAATACTCACCCGTAGGCCTCAATGTGCACCTACGTATATAGATAACGTAATTTAACATAAAGCAGGCTTATATATTGAAACCTCTGCGAATGTGCTGGCTGCTTGGCACAGGGGCTTTCAGAAAGGGGTGGGGGTAGGAGTTGGCTTTTTGGATGCCAGGGAGATGCAAGTGATAAGTGCAGGCTGAATTGGCTATTTTCAGGGTGTCAGTGTGTTTCTGAATTGTTCCAGAGGGTGACACCTGGGATGGCGGAACATTCTGAAGCAAACCCCATGTGTCAGTAATCAGTTTGATCCACGAACAATGCCCATAAACACATTGTCTGGAAGATATGTGGTGTGCGTTTGTGTCTGTGGTGGGAGGTAAATGTTTTGCTGAATTGTTCAGAAAGAGCAATGTATATCTCATCTAGGGTTTATGAAGGGTCCTAGAGGGCACCCAGCTGCAGTTTGTAAGTGGAGAAATGTATGTGGTATAAGAAAAAACATATGCATTTCACTTAATTGTGTTATTCTACGGCAAATTACACTCTAAATGTAAGATACTGTTAGTTTCTAGTTTTGGGTTTGTGCATATAAAATACAGAGTTTGGCATGTTTAGCAACTTAGTCTACTGGCTCAGGTTTGGGATAGGTTTTTTAATTTTATTTTGGAGAGCACACAATCTTGGTTCATTCAAAGAGTCACGCAAACATGGGAGTATACAAATTTTATCACAAAATAAGCATCACTTTATTTTAATTGGCATCAACAGTCCTCTTAAATCTTCTCTTTTCTGCACACTGCTATTTGGAAAAATGTCCTTGGTTATTTAAACTGACATTATTTTCTTGGGAATAAAGCGGAGAAGCTAACCCACTTCCTGTTCGACTTTAAGAAGCATAAGAATGTGTTCACGATTTCTATCTGTATGTAAATTATTGTTTTTACAGGTCAAGAATCTTTGGGTCTTGGGTCGTAGCCGATCTATTTCCCATTTAAAAAAAAAAAAGTAAAGGACTGTCCCCTACCAACTTCTGCCCTAATGAGCTCTTGAACACTTATGGTAAATTGTTAGCATCATTGTGTGTGAACTAGAATCATGGGCAGATTCTATAGGTAGTATGAAACAATTTCAATCTGGGTTTAGGAAAGCTGTGGGGATGTAGCTTAATGGCTATGCTCTGGCCTGCCTGCAACACAATGCTTTGCAGAAGAATGACAATCTATTTGTGGGAACTGTAGATCTGGCTTCAGGCGTCGTCTCTTTAAATCGGACTAGACTATGGAACAAACTGTCGGTCTGGTATCTTCCTCCCTATCTATTGGTTATGATTATACAAGCACATCCCAATTCTGGTATTAAGGTCAGATTGGATGGACACAGGCACCTGTCAAATAAAATCTTATCTGTTCGAGGTGTGAGACAAGCAGGGGTCAAGTCCTAAAATTAACATTGGATGGAACTCATCAAGAAACACCATGGGATGTGAAGTCACCAGAAAATAGCATATCAAGCTGAAATATGAACATTTCATTCAATTGGCTTTGTATAACCTCCCAAATTGCACAGGACAAATGGAATTTGCCATTCATAAAATCATCACACACACAAAACAAAGAGAGGATATTGTCTTCTAATAGTGTTTTTGAAAACATTAAAAGGTGCGCATGTTTTTAAACTCCAAGAAGCAATACAAATGTTTTTCCTGGAACACGCAGTACCGAAATTTCACCTTTAATTGTTTGTTATTTTTCATCAGGTTATATAGTGCATTGGTGAAGTGAATGTGTGCAGCCGTTTGATCCCGGAGGCTGGCTTAAATTAACAAATTCAAGGAAGACTTTCAATGTTTCTCATCTTAGCAGGGGAAGGGGACTGAGTTCACCCTCTGAAGAAAGTGGGTGGACTCCATCCGCCCACGTGTACCCTCGACTTTAGGCCTGGAGACAAGGCTGCATCTTGTATCCCTGTCTCTTCAAGTGTTAATTTCTGACCTAACTTTGGCATTTTCTAAAATCAGGACGTTCCCCCGCAATTTACAGAACCAGCATATTCACTCAGTAGTGCATGCTAATGATATTTCTTTATCCAACCAAACCCCTTTGGGTCTCCAGCGAACCCTCAGGTCTTTCTGCCCTTACTTGTTAGAGAATGAACTTGTGATGAATATAGAGAAAACAAAAATAAACCAATTCACAAGTTCTAGAAAGCACACACATTTGGAATAGACTATTCAAAGGATGTTTATGGAAAAAGTAAATCAATGTACATGTTGAGTTCACACATTTTTTTTAAAAGCTACCAACTCCATACTGTTCCCCCTGTTAAAAGATAAATTTTACTAGTCTCTTTCCATTTGCACAGGTTGCACTGTTGTTTTTCATTTTTTCCCTTAATCAACTATTATACAGGAAAAAGAGTCCCTAGTATTACTGTGGGGTGAATTGACAGGCCATAACAGAAGTCCCCGTCACCTGAAAAATGACATCAATATTGCCACCAAAAACAGCTGTGCTTTTCTCCCTGGCACATGTGTGACTAGCATTTGAACCCTACATTTAAGAACGGCCCCGTGGTTGCCTATCTTTCAACTGCATAACCAGAGGTTATGCACTGCATTGAAGAATGGCCCTGTGTTTGCTTTATTTCATCTGCATTACAAAAAAGTAGTTATGCACTACATCAAAAGAACAGCCTTGCCTGACTGTTAAATCACAGGAGGGGCAAGGAGGTCAACATTGCAACCCGACACAGCTTATGTTTTCCCTTTCATGTGAACCGCAGCACTCAAAACACTGTAAATGAAAAAAAACGGCACGGCTTTTCCTTTTTTGTCATGTCACATCAAAGAACTCAGTGCCATAACCTTCCATGTCCATGAACCAACAGTAATTGCAAACCCATTCAAAAGGCCTGTAAAAATCCCATATCAAATAAGGTCATCTTGGCCAGCCATATTGTGTTTAAGACTATGCCTGAGGGGATCCATAATCTCACAATCGCTGTAGAGGCATCAGTGAGGTATTCAACTTGTGCAATGTCATGTGATGTTAAATCCTCTAATTCAAAGACATCGCTAAAAATGTTCAGTACACTTTGTCGGTTTAAGTTGTAATTGGGATAAGGACCCTCACAGCATTTTAGGATTAGCGTGTGACAGGCTGAGGCAGAAGGAATGGAATGACAAGACTGATTGATGTTAGGATTTTTCGGCCCATTGTTGCTGGAAGGGATATTGTTTCTTTCCAGATTGTATTTTGGGTTTAGTGGCATCGGACAAGGAGCTTGTTTAGATACATTCAGGCCTCCATTATTTGTTGGATTCAATGGAATTGCCTGTTGGGCCACCGGAGAGGTCCAGGATACTGATTTCAGTTGGGTATCAGAGGCTGATTTCTTTAATTGTTCATTCTGCTACAGACCACGATCATCCATATAGGAGTCTAATGCCTTACGCATTTCCCTCAGGATAAAGGATCTTTGCGACTCAATTTCATTCTTATTGGGCATTGGTAACAAGTTATCTGTAGATGTGACCAATGCCTTAGTTGGAATCTGATCATGATTTTTGTCAGTGCAGCCAGTTTCAAGCACCTCAACCAAGGCGTCCAACGGTTCATGGTCCCCAGGACCAACAGGAGGGACCTGTTCAACAGGATTCGGTACTACATTAATTGGAATGGTTGGAGCAGTCTTTAGGGCGTCTGAAGCCACAGAACAGGTCGTAGTGATTTTTTAAAGAAAGCATTTAATGGCGCTTTTGTCACTTGTGCAGCAGGCATGTTCTTAGTTTTTTTTTTTAGCTGTTGCTCTTGTGATCATCTTGACTTTTGGAGGGATTGCAGGGGTATTACCAGATGTTGAAGCAGTGACATTCAAGATAGGTAATACATTATCAGGATCAGGTACTATTGAAACCTGTACACTCAACCACAAATTATTTGTTGTAGTTGGTTGTGCAAGAGGCAATTTTGTAGGACTTGGTGTGATTATATGGGAGATAATAGGCACCACAGAATGGGGGGCATCAGTCAATAAAGCTGGGTCCTATGCCATCGGGTTGCTAGTTGGATCACTGCATAGCTTACCATTACATGGGTGGGATTCGGCTTGAGAAGCCAGTTTCACTTTTTGTGTCCATAGCAGTAAGTCGTCCAACTTAGATTCCTGTTTTGTTATTTTTGTATCCAACACTTCAACGAGTTTGAACAAGGATAATAAGGTGGTATTAATTGCTGTCAGAGTAGTTTGTAACAACAACAACTGAGTTTCACCAGAATCACCTTGTGGAGGCGCCATAGGGCGACGCAGTGTAGGATGCACATATGAAATTGCAGACAAGGAGTAGTGTACTGATAATGGAGGCTCAGAATACACATTTTGGAGGGAGTTTTGAGAATTGCAAATCGATATTGGGGACTCACACTGACTCGCATAAAGGGAGACCTCCTGATTGTCGGGGACTTCTGGAGTGTAGTCGGTAGACATGGTGAATTGAATAGTACGTTCAACAACTTGAGGAGGGATATGACGTGTTTAGCATTGTATTATTAGAGAGTTCTCGTGGTGCCGTTAAACCCTCCACAGTACTAGTGAGAGGCCACTGTATTGGTAAACCAGAGTTATTATTTGGCTTAAATGGCTGAAGAGCTTGTCCTTTCAGCTGGACACCTTGTTTAGGGGTTGACAAGCACGTAGGGTTAAATACTGCTGTACTGGGGCCCCTTGGTGTATTAGGGCATGGTGTCAACACAATGGATTTGTGAGAAAGCATTTTTTCTGCAGGGTATTTTGCTTACCATCCAAGCTATTGCAAACATTTACCGTCGGAAGCATGTCGGTTTTCAATGAATAAAGCCGACCACGTTTCAGCATTTCAAATAAAAAGATTTTGCTAAATAGTGCAACAACACAATCTAAACAGGTTTTACAAGACACAGTTCAACTACAGCCTTATTAGGCACTTACTTATGAGTAAAGGTAAAAAAAAGGCCACCTCCACCATCAACGCGGCAAAGTGGCTAAGTGGTACTCTACCGGTACTCGCCTGTGTGCGCGTGTGGTGTGCGCGTGCGCATACAATTTGTATTGAAAGGCAGTTCACACTACAGCCAATCGCCGTGAGAAGTGGGCGGTGCTGAGGAGGCTCAGCCAAAAAAAAAAGTGCAATTCTGGCACCACAAACCAAAGCAAAGGCTGACACTGACACTGCAAAACAAACAAACAAAACACATTGTCACTTTCACTGGGCTAGCAAGTGGTTTCAATAAAGTTTCAGTTGACACAGTTCAATTCGTCACCTTCACATAGAAAACATCCAAGAACCAAAGTCCAGCGTTCGTGCAGGAGCAGTAGCAGCAGGTAGTGCGGGTAAGTGGTACTTTGACCGGTACTCGCCCATGTGAGTGCGCGTAGCGCGTGCGCGTACAATTTATATTGAAAGGCAATTCACACTACAGCCAATCGCTGTGAGAAGTGGGCGGTGCTGAGGAGGCACAGCCAAAAAAAAAGTGCAATTCTGGTGCCACAAACGCCAAAGCAAAGGCTGACACTGACACTTCACATAGAAAACGTCCAAGAACCAAAGTCCAGCGTTCGTGCAGGAGCAGCAGGCAGTGCGGGTAAGCCATACTCTGACCGGTACTAGCCCTTTTTTTTTATAGGAACCCCCTCTCTCTCACCAACTTCCTCCTCCCCTCTTCTACCTATCCTCTTTCTGTCACCCCTCTGGCTCCTCTGCCATCTCCAACGGGTGTACCACACTTGTATACCCCTTCTTGGGAGACCCTTTAGAAGTGGCAACCTGCTCAATTTAGCTACCCTCAATACTTGTTCTGCCATCAAACATTCCTCTGACATTTGCTACCTCCCTGATGACCTCAACCTTTAAGTCCTTGCTCTCATCTAGTCTTGGTTCAGGGACATCTCTGTCATGAGTTTGAACAGTCTCCTACCTGAAGGTTACAAGATCCTCTCCAAACCCAGGCTTAACCAGCCTGGTAGTGGAGTTGCCCTCATTTTCCCTGAGTGGGTCCCTGCTACTATCATAACCACTCAATCATACTCCTCTTTTGAATCCCTTGTCTGCAGGATTGGAGTCTCCCTTGGTCTCTCTCTGACTCTAGTCAACATCCACAGGCCCCCTGGCCAGTTCTCCCACTTTCTTTCTGAATGTGCTGACCTCATATTTTCTCTTGTGACCTCTTCCTACAAGCTCCTCTTCCTTGGAGTCATAAATATTCACCTCCCATGATGCAGCCTCTGGGGCTTTCCGAAACCTCTGTAACTCTTTTTCCCTCTCCATTCTCCCCTCTGTTCCAATGCACTCTGCCGGACACACCTTGGATATGCTCTCTACAACCCTCTGCGTACTCCCCTCTCCTGGTCTGATCATGTCCTCCTTTCCACTTATATTGACCCCTTTGATCCTCTGGCTAAGCCTTCGTCTGCACTGCCAGCATCCTTCTGCTTCATTTGACTGAAGAAGCGAGTTTCAGCTGCTGCTTTTGCCACCTTTCCCCCAGCCTTCACTCTCCTCCTTCTACTGACTCTCAGTCTGGCACAGCCCTTTCTAACTTTCAAGTCTCCATTTCTAATACTCAGAATATCTTTTCCTCTGCCGTGAGGATCTGCTTGAAGCCTGCTTCCAAGTGCAACTCTTGGTACGACTCTGATCTGGCCGCTCGTAAACACAAGTACAGAGTTGCTAAGCGGAAGTGGGAGGTTTTGTGCATATCTTCTTGTTAGGCAGAAAACTGTGCAGTTCCCTCTGGGACCACTGCAAAAGATTTAGGAATACAGGTGTTTGACAGTAAACCCACTTGGTAGCAGTCTGTACCACACAGATTTACTTGGTAGCTGTGGCTGAGCAGTCAGACTTCCCTCAAGAAGAGTTAGGCAGTATGTGGAGTACACAATCCACACAGTAAGACAAGCAAACATGGAACAAGGCTTCGGTGTAAAGATATATAGTTATTTATTTATAAGAACACATCTATAGAAAACATTCTGGCACTAATACGGCAAATGATTTCAATCACAATTACTATACGAAGAAAATATCAATCCCCCTAACAATAGTTTGACAAATCTAGGTTCAACGGCATCACTTATTTGCAGACAGAGGTGTATGCTTTAACCTAGATGGCACTCTAGTATTCGTTAGGACGGGAGAGAAAAGGCGGGTTAAGAAATCAACTCGATACCAATATTTTTAAGAACAAATGCAAGGCAAGAAGACAGGAACCACTGTAGATTCCAAAGTTCAGAGGCCAGGCCCACTCGGAGAGAGGCAAGGCGATGTGTCCCAAAAAGTATCTTAGTGGAAATGCGCTTCGAGTCTTTATCGCAAATTGTTATGGAAAGATTGGACCAGTTCAGAACAACAAGTTAAAGAAAGCTTGGAGGCGACCCAATGGAAAGGCGAGGATTAAGACACCTCACTCTATCCGGAAGAAAGGGGAGCCAGGCGGACACGGTACCTTGTTTGTGGAGAGACAGCTCCGGCAGGGGCAGTTGTTCCTGGTGGTGGATGCACATCGGGTCTTTGCCAAGAGTAGAGATGATCTTGTCATCAAAGAAAAGTGAAGTCCTGTGCACCACCAGGGAAGAGACCAGCCGCGGAGTGCTCCGTCACAAGGCACCACCTTTTGGTTGCGGTACAGGGGTAGTGTCTATCCGGTTGCCGAGGTGCTCTGCACGGGCAATCCGACCACTGCGTCCTGGAGCGAAGAAAAAGCAAAGGGGACTGGTTGTTCCCACCAGTCAGGGGAAGAGACTCTCCGGCAGGGAGATCTCCTCTGTCGTCGGGAAGTGGTGAGTCGGTACAGCAGGGCTCCACCGGAGGTGTCGTCGTTGCAGGTCGGCTCAGCTTTACCCTCGTCGGATTCTTAGGTCCTGTGGCGATTTATGAAGATCCAGTCCCAAAAGCCCTGCTTTTATACAGAAAACCCCCATTCATTCAGCCTAGCTGTCAATCAAAACACGATAAGTGGTGAGTTGGGTGGCTCACCACTTGGGCCAATCACACCAGAGTGCGACTGGAGTTGGCAAGGCAACTCAGTCCAGGGTGCCGAAACCCCTTCCCACATCCCTGTGGTAACCCAGACAGAATGGCACCACTTTGGAGGGTGTCTGTACAGAAGCCTGCCAAAAGTGGAACAAAGGGCTCAACCTTTGGTTTAGGAGTCACAGAGACGAACAGAGACGCCATTTTAAAAACCGAGTTCTGGCAGAAAATACCACCCGATAGACTTATTTACGATAAGTAAACCAGTGGTATGTTAGAGATTAACGAGAAAAAGTATCAATCTCCAACAATGGGAAGATTCCCATAGGGTTATATTCGGGGTCGAATATAACAAGTAGTTTCCACTGCCACCAGCCAAAACTCGTCGAGGGGGAACGGGGCAGTGTCCCCTCAAATAACAGACCCAGGAGTAATCGAATTACCCCTACTAGTATGTCCACAATAGGATGGTTTGTACTAGTTCTGTAGTAAATTTAGGTCTAGTAAAGCCAATGGTGACTTTACATGCCCGGGGAGACGGTAGTCAGTCCCCGGGTATGGAGTCTATGAGGGAGGTCCGCTAGGACGCCCCAGTGCTACGGCACGGAGGGTGCAGTGTAACACACCTAGCAAAACATATGAGACCCTATGGAGTAAAAGACCCCATAGCCCATAGAACACATTGACATTCAAAGGAATTACACACATTCATGTCCAAGAGTGGGAGAAAAGAGTCTCACTCTTGGCAGGATGGAAAAAAACAAAATCCAGAAATCCAGCAAAGCTGTTGGGGGACTCACTAGGTTAGGAAATTCAGCCTAAACAGAGAATTCTCCCTAACACCTCTGACAAACTGGCCTGCTGCCTTCCCAAAGGCAATACAGACTTGCAATCTGCTCTAAAAAGAGGCCTATACCCAAGCCTTCATCTCTGCAGCCGCTAACAACATGGCTGTACTTTTCAAAATTTGCAAGGAACTCACCAACCCTACCACATTCTCAACCTATCCTATGCCCCAGGCAATCTGCACTTCTCTGACTTCTCACTTTATCTCCAAAACTCATGTCATACTGTTAAGCAGAATCCTGTGCAGTGCCCTTAGGGACCACTACACACAATTAAGACTACAGGTGGCAATACACGTTTTACCTTTGGTACAAACCTGTACTACTATGTTAAAGTGGTAGCAGTAGCAGAGCAGACAGCCTATCTCAAGAGTATATGAGCAGTAGCAGAGATTACACAAAGGGACCACAATTACTGTGACTCAAGCAAACACTGAGGGCCTCATTACGACCCAGGCGTTAAGGGTTAACGCCGTCGTTAACCCTTAACGCCTAGTCTGATTTTAACGGCTGCTCTTAGCAGCCGTTAAAATCCATGGCGCTAAACCGCCTTGCTGCTAATTACGCCACCATAATTTACGGTGGCGTAATTAGCGCCTTCCCCACTCCCATTATGCCCTATGGGGCAAAAATGGGAATGGGGAAGGGAAAATGGGAAATGGGGATTTACCGCCCCACTCACCTTGGAATGGGGCGGTAAATCCGCCATCCACCATGGTGTAAACGCAGTTTACACCATGGTGGTAAAGTTGGCGCAAATTAGCGCCTGGGTCGTAATGACCCCCTGACTCAAGGTTTCAGGTAGAAAATATAAGTACATTTATTTTTAAACCATTTGTTATGAACAAAACACTTCTATTAATTCAAAACCACACGTAAAATATACTACAACCAATCAATTCACTTTGGTACACTCTAACACAAGGTAAGTACCCTGTGTTTTAACGGACCAGTGTTGCGAAACAAGAGACGTTACACATGCGATCACTTTTTGACAGTAATGACAGTTCGGTCTTACTAAAGAAACGCGTATCTGCAGCAAGAATTGTTACCGGGGCAAAAACACACTTAACACCTGGGTTAACCAGAGAGTGTTGGGGGCAAAAATCATAGGCAATACTTTTGTCAAGGTAGACAGAATCAGAAAACACCCTTAGACGGAAATTCAAGAGTCAATAGGCCGGAGCCAGTGTCAAGTGGAACCAAGTTCCTGTTGTCGAGGATCACACAGTCGGACAGTTCGAGATTCAACATTGCCAGGAGTATTGTCAACAGAGGAAGCAAAAGTTATAACAAGGAAGGAAGATAAGGGACGACAAGGGCAAGCCTTCGAAATCAAGAAAAGGGATTCAACCTAATTCCTCAAGCAGAACACAGTACCTTATTCAATGGAGAAACTGGTGCCCTGGCAGTTGTTCCTGTTGGTTTCCCGCAGACCCACGGTTCCTGGAACTTCGGTGCAAAGGAGGACATCTGGAGGGGTCTGCACCACACAGGGTGCACTCCTTAAAAACAGGAGAGGCTCTTCAGATGGCTATCCGGACCACTACAACCGTGTGCAGCGATTTTGACCAAGAAGAGGATCCTCGGGCTGTGGAAGATGAGCTGGTTATCCCCACCAAACTCAAGGGAAGAAGACTCCAGACTGGATCTTCTCTGGTCGTCGAAGGGTAGATAGCTCAGGACTGCAGCAGGGCCTCACCGGGATGGGGTAGTTGCAGCAGCCATCTTCTTCTCCGCTTCTCTCTGGTTCCTTGTAGTTCCAGTGGCGACTCTGACTTCTAGCCCAAGAGACCTGCCTTTTATGCGAAAATCCCCCATTCACACAGCCTGGCTGTCAATCATGCAGCAGGGGGGTTGTCCAGCCCAGACAACCACCTCAGCCAATCATGGCAAAGTGCAACTTGGGTTTCCTAGGATACCCTGTGCAGGGGTGACTACACCCCTCCCTCACATTCAGCCCACCTAGACATCCAGGCGCCTGGAGGAGGGCTTCTGAGCAGAAGCCCGCCAAAAGATGGTGAACAAAGAAGCAAACCTGGTTTGCCGCACAAAGTAAAACACAAGAAGGACTTTAACAAAAAGAAATTGCGAATAAACCCGACCGGAGCCAAAAGAAAAAGTATTTGGGGGGTATAAGTTTGAGGCTAATATAATAGCCTGAAACAATACCACGTTTATCTAATATAATAGCGGTAGGACATTTAGGGTAGATACCACTGCCACCAGCCAAGACTGATGTTAAAAGAGAAAAACAATGCTCTAGGAGGTACAGATCCAAAGGGATACAAAGTAACCCTTTCCAGTACTCCATGGAAGATGGGGTGTACTGGATCTGTGATAAAATGACTAAGTAAAGTTAATGGCAACTTTACCCTTTTCTGGGGGACTGTAGTCAGCCCCAGAAATGGAGTCGGTGGGAAGTCTAAAAGACAACCCTGTGTCACTGCACTGATGGTGCTGGGTAACACACAAAAGAAGGGGACTACTGAAGTGGTGAACTCCAGAGTACACAATCATAAAATCACGTGAGAGGCACATGGCAAAATATGGTTAAGATAAACTCCAGAAGTCCAGCAAAGCTGCTGGGGGACTCACTAGGTGAGGGAAATTAGCCATACATGAGAATTCTCCCTAACGCATCCTCTCCTCACTCATCTCTACTGCACCTCCTTCTCCTTCCACTTCTTCCAGGCCACCCAAGCCACCTCTCTCACCTCCCCTTCTATTGCCCACTTTTTCTTCCATAACACCTCAGGTTCTAGAAAAGTCTGTTATATGAAAGTCTCTCTCTAAAACGGTTCTCCCCTGCTCCTCCAGAACTATCTATCAAGGACAACATTGTCTCCCTTGCTCCAGCCTCAGCTTATTTGTGCAATCACTCCTGTGCCACTGGTGCCTTACCCTCACTTCTCAAGTACTCCCTTGTGCAACCTCTCCTGGAAAAACATTCCTCTGATCCTTCATGTGCCACAAACTATCACCCTATTTCCACTACCCCTTTTTGTGCAAACTCTTGGAGAAACTGGCCATCTCCCAGCTTGTACACCAAACCAAATCTGTTGGTTGCCTCCACGATCACCAGTCTCACTTTAAAGCTGCCAGAGGCATAGAAACTGCTCTCCTGAACACCTGTGAAGACTTGCTCACTAATCTTTATTCCAGCTCTCCTTCTGTCCTCATGCCTCTTGACCTCTCCTCTGCCTTTGACACAGTCAACCATATCACCCTAATAAATCAGTTCTGTGACACCGTTGCCATCACCGACCTGGCTCTGGATTGCTTGACTTCCTTTCTCTCTGACCAACCCTCCAAGGTTCAATTGGGCCCTTTCCTTTCCACCATCTCATTCTCCACTTGTGGTGTCCCTCAGGGCTCTATCCTCTCACCCTGGCTTTTCAATATCTACATGCCCCACAGCCCATCTGATCTCCTCCTTCGCTCCCAATTTTCAGTGTTATACTAATGACACACAGATTTTCATCAAGCTACCCTCCTCTACGTCCTCTTCTACCCCTCTCATTCCAAACTACCTGTCTGCTATTCAGGCATGATGCACCACTAACATGGTCTGCCTTAATGCCAGTAAGACAGACATCCTTCTCATTGGGACCCCTGCTCCCCCTCCCACACTCTGGCCACCCTCCTTGGGCCCCCTCACCTTCATGTGAAGCAAAAAACCTTGGCATCATCTTCAACTCCTCCCTTTCCTTCTATCCTCATATCATGGACCTGGCCAAGAAGGCCCACTTCCAGTTTCACCTCCTCAGAGGCATTCTCCCCTTCCTCACCTTCCCCCAGAAACTCAATGGAGGTCATTCTGAGTATGGCAGTAGGGGGTTAACGGCACTGGTAAGGATGCCGGTGCTGTTAACCCCAAACTGCCGCATTCTGAGGTCCCTCAGCTAGTCCCACTAGTGCCGGCTGGTTTTACCAGCCGCCCTTAGCAGGACCTGTTAAGGGACCATGGAGCTAATAACAGGCCCGCAATTTGCGGGCCCGTTATTAGCTTCTTCCCCATTCCCATTGAGCCCTATGGGGGCTAATATGGGAATGGGGAATGGCTTTCAAAATGGGGACTTACTGGGTCCGCATAGGTTGGAATGTCCCGGTAAGTCCCCATTACAACTATCCAGACCCGGACCCGAGTTTGGAGGCCACCATGGTGCTAGTAGCACCATGGCTGCCTCCAAACTCGGAATGACCCCCAATGTCTCCAGAGCTCTGGTTCTATTCAGGCTTGAATGCTGCAACAACCTCTTCCTCAATCTGCCTAACTCTTCTCTTCTCCCCCTTCAACTAATCCAGAATAGGACTGCAATACTTATCCTTTGCTTCAAACACAGGGACTGCATCTATCCAGCCCTTACATCTCTCCACTGACTCCCGGCGGCTACGAGGATCAAATGCAAGAACCTCTGCATCATCCACAAGGCTTTCTGGGGCCTGGAACCGAACTATCTCCAATTCTCTCTCCCTAAATACCTCCCCACTAGAGCCCTTCGCTCAGCTAGCTCCCACTCTCTGCAAATCAGATGTTTTTCTAAGCAGAGAGTGGTGGGTTGGTCTCTCTCCTCCGCAGATGCTTCCCTCTGGAATGGCTTCCCTACCCCTCTTAGACTTGAACCAGATCTCCTTAAGTTACAGAAGCTCCTCAAGACCTTCCATGTCTCTTCTTCCTTCCCCCTCCCCTGCTAATGTCCCATCTGCCTCTGACTGGTGGTCTAGTTCCTACCAGAAAATTTAATTTATTTTTATTTCATGACAGATCAGTCACATATCAACCGACTATCAGACAAGAAACCCCCAGAAAATTAAGCATAGAAGACATAGAGAACACTCTGGTCTTATTATCTTTAGCAAATGATACTCTGAAATCAATGTCGAAAATTCAAAGCTAATTAGGGATCCACCAGAGAAATATCGATATACAGGAACACCGGACATGTTCCAAATTTATGACACCATCAACCTCGGAAAATGTGATAGATACTTTCTATCAAGCAGTTTCAAATTATATACATGATCATATAGATGCTACAATTAGCGGATTAAATGAGCAAGATTACATCCAAATGGCTAATGATCATCTTTCCACTCCTGGATGTTACAGACTCAAACCCAACTGTGCAGACAGTAAAAGAACTGAGCATATTAGTGCAGCATTGGTATTCCAAAGGATTACTGACAGACCACAAAAAATCCTTTCTCATCAGATCCAAACCCCTCATGCAAACTATCTACTTTTTGCCAAAGGTACATAAAACTTTTGATCATCTACCTCCAGTCAGGCCAATTATGAGTGGTCAGGGCTGGGCTACCGAGAGGCTAGTTGAATACATAGATTCTGCAATAAAAAATGTAGTTCCCCAAATTCCGGCATATCTCAAAGATACAACACATACCCTGACTGTCTTAAATCAAATAATTTGGCAACCATATTTCCACCTAGCCACTCTAGATGTCAAATCATTGTAAACTTCTATTCAACATGGGTTGGCACTTGTAACAATAGATTTTTTTTTCATTACCTGTTCTGCATCATACACTACACATGTACAAATGATCAAACGTTTTCTTGAATTCACACTTAGGGCCTCATCACGAGTCTGGCGGTAACCCTTAAATGCGGCGGTAGCGCTATTACTGCTGCATTTAAGGGTCCGCCTGATCATGGCCTTGGCGGATTTCCCCCCAGCTGGGGGGAAATCTGCGGCACATTTGCTGATTTTCGGCAATATAACCGCTGGCGGGAAATCCACCAGTGGTAATAGCGCAAATTTTCCCCCTTGGGCCCAATGGGGAATGAGGAATTCCCAAATGGGCCCAATGGGGAATGGGCACTAACCGTTACACCAAAACCGTGATCCGGCGCTAATAGCGCCAGCAGGTTTGGCGGTAGGGCTAATAGCGCCGGCGGTAATAGCGCCGGCATTTCCACCCAACTCGTGATGAGGTCCTTAGTCATAATCAATTTATCTTCAATCGTCACTATTACTTGCAAACTAATGGTACTGCCATGGGTGCTAAATATGCCCCTTTGCTTGCCAATTTATTCATGGCATTCTTTGAACACATGCACATATAACAGGCACATGAATGTGCAGGAGAAATACAAATGTGGAAAAGGTACATTGACGATGTGCTGCTTATATGGGATGGTTCACTAAAGAGATTTGAGTGTTTTTTTACAATATCTCAATCGTAATAACTTTGGCATTGGATTTACTGACCAAATAGATGATTTGCACATAGTATCTCTTGACCTTAATAAAAGCATTGAGCACAATAAAGTCCAAACCAGAACACATAGAAAACGTACAGCGATGAATGCCATATTACATGCATCAAGTTGCCACCAAACGAGTGTCATAAATAACATACCCAAGGGAGCGTTCTTTAGAGCACGTTGAAATTGTCGCATGAATGAGGACTTTGACTTAAAATGTAAGTTGATTGGTGACAGATTTGAGGAAAGAGGGTACCCGGTCCAAATTATCAATCAAGCAAAAAGTACAATTAACAAGGCAGATCGCAAATCATTACTGAAGAAGGAGATGATTACTAAAAGTGACTACCCTGAAATGGTTAACTTTATTACTAAATATTCTAGTGACAGCAGTGTCATATATAACATGCTCAAGAAACATTGGTTCATCCTGAAATTGGAAAGAGATATTTCTCAATATGTTTCTGACTGACAGAGTATTATCTACACAAAATTACCTACATTTTGAACTAAACTATCTCCCTCTTTCCTGAGTTCTGAACCCAATAAACAGATCACTTAGTTTAGCACCCCAAGCAAGGGATGTTACAAATGTAGGACTTGTAATTTCTGCAAGTTCGCCCTATCACCTACAAAGACTTTTACATGTCATGGAGGACTACAGGTAGAAATAAAAGACTTCATTAATTGAAAAACGAAATATGTGGTGCATGGAATTGTTTGTGTGTGTAAAAAAGTAAATATAGGGAGAACCATTTTGGTGCTCAGAGTCAGAATACGTGAACCCCTGACGGATCTCAATAACCAAGATCCTAAAATTCCTCTTGCTGTGCATTGGCAAAGACAACACCAACGACAACAGCAAAGATATTCGCTTTGTGGGACTGCATCTGGCTAATCCACATGCAAGAGGAGACCACCAACTACATATAGAGAAGTTAAAAACACGTATCATCTGCAAACTCAGATGCTTAAAACTTGAATTGAATCAGGAGCATGAGCTAAATGTTTTTATTTGTCCAAGGATATATCATTGGACAACTGTATGTCTAGCTTGCATGGCAAAGTGTTTGAATTTGTTTAATTTATGGATGCAAGGCAGACATCTATGTTATGTTTGACATTGGAGTGGCATACTTTGACATCTAAGAAGAGGCAAGGCGCAATAGTGGTACCTAACTGAATATATATATTGTGTATGGGATCATTAAATACAGGCAATATAATGGTTTTCAATGTCAGCATGTATTACTAAAGTACCACCTAACATCGGGTGGGGTAGAAGGTTGAGCCTCCTGGACAAGGAATCCCTCATCATTAGACAAAAGAAATTGAAAATTAGTCATGTGTGGCATAAAGCATTAAACAATCTTCTATCTAGCAAATCAATAGGAGAGTGTATAATCAAGTAAGATAATTGACTCATCTTCATTTTTATTTTATAAATGTAGCGTGAAACTCAAGGCACTAGTCCAACCCAAAAATAATTTCAAACCGAAAGATGACAGAATTAACAACAACGTGTTAATATCAGAGAAAACAAATCTAACTAATTAGTCATTTGTGACGCAAAGTGTTTATTAATAATCATCCAACTATAAAAAATAAAGAGGAGGGTGTATAATTAAGCATACACAATTGATGTTGTGTCATTTGTATTTAACAATGCAGTGTGAAACTCATTACCAAAATTAATTTGAATTGAAAGTTGGCAGAACTAACATGTAACACCAAACAGTGCACATATGACTGGTTGCTCTGACTCAACAGATTCTATTCACGGCTATTTAAATGTATGAATATAGATTCCGAGTAAATAAACAGATTGCATTCATTTGTAGTCAGGCTTTTCTCTAGAAACGATACAACAGGGTCATGTGACTGATCACATGACTTCAAGTCAATAAGCATAAGTATAGGGACCTCAGTACAGACTGGCTTTTGCCGGTGCAGTGACAGGACCTTCGCATTTATGCATAGACTTCTCATCAGACCTACTTAAATTCAGGTAAGCGTAACGTCAAGTCCTCATTCTTTCCTTCTAGTTAGCGTAAGCACTAACAACGCCACTCTCGACACAGCGGCTGTGATAAACAGTACAAAATCTCTTATTTTTTGTTACAGCTATGTTAGCAGTGACACGAATCTCACATCTGTGCATAGACATATACTTACTATAATTACTGGTCTTAGGTAAGATGACACTGAATTGCTTTAAAAGTAAAATACAATGCACTTCTCGATGTTCAACTACCTGCCGATTGAAGGCAAATAGAACAGCACATTTTAATTTTCCTGCAGCCCAGAAGCTGAATGCATTTTTTCAGGTAGACTATTAAATAAGGCACCTTGACAATTATGCTACAATAAACCTGAGGTATCACAAATAAATGACACAAGACTACAATATTGCAAATACGGTTAACACGATTACATTCTAAAATAGGTAAAACTTTCATTTGTACGTCCAATGACAATGTAAAAAACAGATCCCATTAACATGTTGAAATATCCAATATTGGGGTACTTCCCCAATGCTTAACAGTGCCGTCCTATTTAACAGAGAGGAAACGCCCAGCTTGAACTCAATTAACTCCAAGCAACCACATTGATGGTTTTTCAATGCGAATATTGCACTGTAAATAGTGCACACCATTACACAGGTATTTGTAACATGTGTATCTTTAAATAATGCATTGCCCTTATAGAAAACTAACATATAATACTGATTTTCTTGTATAATGTGTGTTACTAGAGGCTGACTTTTACAACTATCAGTTAGAGGTATCTTAATACTGAGATGTCGAAATTGTGCATATCTAGTAACTAAATTCAGAATCATTTATAGTATAGAGACCGGGTAGTCATACTATTGATACAAGTACTTTATAGATTCTCATGAAGTAAAATATGACTTTAAATTTGAGATTATTTAATATTCTAAATAGTTGTTTTTTTGTCCTTTGTTTGTCCACCTCTCCCTTCTCCTTACAGTGATGCAGTTATACTTGAATGACTATTATATAATTTATGTGATCCAATCAATATATGGACTGAACTTTAACCAAATTCAGGAGTTGTATTGCAAAGTGTGCACTGATAACAACCCAACGGTTTGAAACACATGTTGGCATTTCTGTGTATGTTTTTTAGGCAACACTGTGCATATTATTTACAGGTTCTAGTGTGTTTTGGGACAGCTATCTTGTATTATTTAACTTGGTGACTCTCTACAAGAGATGATCAGATAGGAATTTTGAATTGTTGACTGCTTAAACTGGAATTTGCCGTAAAATGTGTGTGCTTGAAAACACGATAAATTATATCTGCAGAGTGTAAATATACTTTGTATACACATAGCTTCTCAATTGGAGATGTACAAAGATGTTGAGAAACGTCACTAATACATCCTAGTAGCGCTCACAGGCAACTAAAAATGTGGCATCATTGCTTTGTTAACTGTTCTTTAAGAAGAGTGTAGAGCGCGGAAGAGAAGAATAATTGGTTTACTATCTATATACATTGCAGGTGGGTTAGGGTAACTCAGTGTTTCTACCTGTACCAGAGCTAACTCTCAGCTGATCTAGTCAAACTATTCCTCTAATTAACCATCGGTGCATGGAGGTCTATAGCGCACCCTGTACTAAGTACCCCACTTGTTTTCCATTGAGTTCCTTCATAGAGCTACAAGCCCACCCCCGCCCAATTTAACTCTGCACTTATTCTCCCAATCCCCACTCATCCTGCACTTGCCTTCACTGGCCCCACTGCCTACACTTAGCTGGTTAGCTTGCACCCCTCATAGCCTCCTAGCCCATTAATTGCACTTAGTTGTGAACACCCTTTACTCTCTTCCTCCCCCTGGCCCTACCTACCTGGCTTTCCAGGCACCCTCCTTCACATCGGCCTTCCACCCAGTTTCTGCACTTCTCCACCTCCCTTCCCCCATGCACTTCTTCTCACTGCACTTGCACAATCTGAATGTCATAGGGTATATCAGGACCACTACTTTTCCCCTGCCTGCCACGCCCTGCCATGCTGCACCTCAAAACACTTGTGTGTAGATTCATTACAGGTGAACAATAAACACAATAAAATAAAATATTATTTTGGGGTTTATTTATAATACAAATGTTTACTTTCTACCTAGATTTTCTAATGGGATTTTTGCTATGATATATTGTGAAAGGTGTGTGATAAACCAAAACACAATTAATACCATTTAAAAAATGAACATGTTGTACACCAAGTCACAAATCCAGGAAGAACTTGCCCCTGAATATAATCTCGGAGTTTGCTCAGAAATTACTTCATTTGGCTACTATCAGAGAATATTATAGGCCCTGTAAATCATATATTTTGGAGCATACTATACATATACTTCCACAACATTTTACTTTCACCTTTCAGTGGCATAGCTTGTAAATATTTCCCTAAAAGACTTTCAATTCCTTTCTGGGGCCAGATTACAGAAACTTTACACCACTGCAAGTGCAAAGTTGCACGGTATTAGCACTGGGGCAAAGTTTGACCTATTTTTAAAAACATTGGAACATATTATAAAACTATTGCACCATGACAAGTTCAGTTTGGCATGCTATAGGCACCTGGGCAAAAATTGCCGTAGTGCAAAAAAAACAACAAAAAACTTGTCACTTCATTTTTGCATCAAGGAAAAGTTTGCCCTAGTGCTAATACCATTCCGTATAACACTAGGGCAAACAGTGCCCTGGTGCAAAGATGTAGTGAAAATGCATCTATTTTGCACTAGGGCAATTTCTGCCCCAGTGTTTCTAATATTCCAAACTGCACTTGTTGGGGGGCAATGGTTTTTTAATGTGTCCCCCTGTTTTTAAAAATAGGGCAAACTTTGCCCTAGTGCTAATACTGTGCAAACTTTGCCCTTGCACCGGCGCAAATTTTCTGTAATCTGGCCCATGGTGTTAAAAAAACTCTTGGGACATAAATTTAAATGCACTGGGTTTATTGCGCTCAGTGTTAGGCACATGACAGGGAGGAACAGGATTGGTCACCATCCAACTGCAGCAGGACCCACATTCTGGGGGGCTTTTTTGAGGACAGATTTCTTTTTTCCTCCCCCTCTTGTTTTCTTGCTAAGTTTCTTGGAAGAAACTGTGCACTTTTACCAATATGTTTAATTTTTATGTGCATATGTTTATGATGGCATTGAATGATGGGATATACCTGTCTCCACCAGAACTATGTGCAAATCAAATGTGGAGTGTTTGACTGTTGTTTTTTCAAAATGTTTGACTCATTACAAGTATGAGACTCAAGCTCTGATATACTTGTTTATTTATGGAAAACTGGTATGTACCACCTCTAATGTCCTGCATCCAGCACCTTGAGAAACATGAAAGAAATTCCATGTTCTAGTCAATAAAATAAGACTAGCTTCAATTTTGTTAGTGTAAAAGACTGCTAAATTTCACTACTGTAACATTGCTTTTGCACTTTTACCTCAGATTAAAGGATGTGTATCTAGTGATTTTTTTTAATATAACCATTCATGAATAGGTAATCATACACAAATAATAGCGTGATCCAATTGATACTGGCGGTTACCGCTCGGTGGCAATAAGCCCCGAGGCGGCGGGTCAATATTGCCCCAGGTAATGCCCCCGGGGCCGTTACCATGGGCGGTATTGGTCTGCTGCCTCGGGTCTTATTGTCATTAGTACCCCAGCCGTTAGACCGAGGAACTAATGGCATTTTATTCTGCTTCTGCTGCGTTTCGAAACAGAAAACATAAAAAACAAAATAAATTGAAAAAAACATGGCTGCCTGGAAATGGAAAATGTGGTCCGTTTTCCATTTCCATGGTGACCATCGGGTGTCATGATGTCTACCCCCAGGCATCCGGATCAAGCCCATCAGCCACGGGAGCAGGCAACCAGACATTTACAAAAACCCCAGCAGCCCCAGCTAGGGGCTGTCTGGGTCAGTCCTGGCGCTGTAGGCACCAGGCTCCTAATAAAAATCAGTCCTGGCGCCATAGGCGCCAGGCTCATAGACATTACTTACCTCATGCAGACCATGCTGCAAATAAATCCAAGCCAACGTGAGGCCTGGATGGGACTATTTTACTATAGGGACTATTTTTTACTCGGATGTGTTCCTGGGGAACTTCTTTCCTGGGACTACTTTGGGGGCTATTTAAACCACGCCCGAACAGCAGCACATACTTCGTGTTATTCTGCATTCAGCAGCGTGACTCTCACCGTGCCTGCAGCCAGCATCCAGTCTTCTGCCACGCCCGCGTGCCTGCAGCCAGCATCCAGTCTTTGGCCACGCCCGCCTCGAATCCGGAGCTCCTAGAATAAAGAGGAAGAAAAGGACAAGGTTAGAAAACAAACTTATTTCAAATTCTTCACCTGATTCCGGATCCATTTCATCTCCCGACCTGGAAAGTACATCAGTCCTGCAGGCGTCGCTTGGCCAGCTCCAGCACGGCGCCATACTCACCAGTTCTCACAGCATCTTTCGATCCAGCACTGTCTCCATCATTTCTTCGCCGTACTCCGGCACCTAGGGGCACAAGAATAACAAGGTGAGCCAAGGGAATCAACAAATAAATCTTACCACCATAGACTTACCTGATTTACCACCGGCGGTATTATTCTCCATATCTTCATATGCTGCATCTGTAAAGAGGGAGAAAAAACAACACGTTAACACATGCAATAGTTACCGGACAGCGTTGGGTAACACAGACTCTTACCTGAACGCCAGCAGCAGCTACGAGACCTTCTTCTCACAAACTCAGTTGCAACTTAAGGAAGGAAGGGGACAAGAGTGAACATCGGGCACATTGAACTATTTGAACTTGATACTTACCAATCCCGCCTGGGACTTCAGAGTCAGTGCTTACCGGAACTCTCCCAACGCCTTCAAACCAGTGAAGTAACTGGTATCCACACGCCCCTGCAAGACACGCAGGATGGAGAGCTCATCTTTTACCAACATAAGGTGAGGTTACTAAGGGGATATCGGAGGTGATTAGTGGGGGAGAGCGAGAACAGTTGGGAGGCCATCACTAAAACCCACAGGTGGCTAATCCCTGTCTCCACTTGCAGGAAAATACTTCTTCGGGTACAGCAGACAAGACTAGGCGGGCCAGTCCAGACAGTCATCTCTGCACTACGCATCAAGTTGACGGAGACCGCAGCTGTCCGGGTCCGATCGACACCCCTGTGGGGTCTAGGTGAGTGTAACATTGGGAGCGGACGCGCTGGGAACAGAAGTGTTTCCAGCGCGTTCCCTCCAAGAAAAGAAGAAAAAAGAAGGTAAGTGGGGTTGGGAGGGTGGGTAGGGGATAGTTTGCGGGGGAGGAGAGTGGCGGAAAAAAACGTACCTGAGTCCCCGGCAGGGGATGAAGGCAGCCTCCAGCTATGAGATGAGGAGGCTCGGATCGGGGATTGTCCTGTTTTGAGCCTCCTCATTGGCTAAGGGGCTGCCACACCCCTTGCCAGGAACAGAGTACCCGGCACGCATGGCGTACACGGGAATACCATGTGGTATGGCTTGGAAAAGAGCCAATCCACACGTTGTATTCCCGGTGTGCTGGGTACTAATTTCTGTTACAGCCCCAGGTTCCACCATTCAGGGCTGTCACTCTCATTAAACTCTATCTTGGCATTGGTCACCCCTAAAAAGTGGATTTACGTTAGCTACATCTTTGTGGGAAGGTGATAGGTTCTTCTCAGATACTGACAGTCCCAATTATCCTTCTCTTTATTTTGATTGGTCCAATGCATCTGTCCATGTGACTTTGGTAGGTTTTTCTCTGCAGTATGGATGTATGATTGAATTGATCTAAAATCTATTTTTCTCTCATCATTTTTGTTATGGACTTGAACCATTATTGAAGCCTATGTATTCAAAGTCTATCAGGCAAAACCCACTTACCATGCAGAGACACGTCCCTGCACCAGTGCCCTTGAATCCCGGTACAGCGATGGCACAGCGTCCATGGTGACTCCAGTAGCATCTCACAGAGAGACTGCGATGAAAGTGGCTTCCACATGCAACACAGGGTTCCATGTGATGTTACCAAAATGTGTTTTACCAAAAACTGTTTTACCAAGCTGATTTTACCGAATTTCTTTTTCAGTATTTTGTTTTTTGTTTTGGAGCTCCCCCAGCACCCTGTTATTTTTTCTATTTGTAACCCCACGCCAACTACCACTGTGCCCCTTTTACCACTTTACCATTTTACCCCAGACCCCATCTACTTTTTTTTAAAATACTGAAAAAAGTATTTGGTGATATTTTTTCAGTAAAACATTTTTCAGTAAAGACATTTAAGTAACATCAGTGGATACTGCAACACGATACATGCCATCTTGAGGTCATATGGGGAAATCGGGGTCATATGACATGTCATCATAAATACCCTGAAGCACTTGGAGTACAGATGGTGTGAGAAGAGAAAGGGAAGGTCCCTGCCAGTCGCAAATGTGACCCCCTAATAGGGATAGGCCGTCAGAAAGGGGAGAGGAAAGGATCAAGTCTTGTTAAGGGGAAAAAACGGAATGACAGAAAAAACCCTCTAGGTTCACTGTAATCAAAGAATTAAATAGGCCCAGGAATAATCAGCGAGTGGAAGACGAGGACAAACGCACAGCACAAGAGAGAGGCAGGGTGAAGGAAAAGAATGCAAGACAGAGGGAAGCTGGGGAGAGGGAAAAACAGGGAAGCATTTTACCCATATTTTCAGCCTGTAAAGCTCGGATACAATGAAGGACGCAACACCGTTAGAAGGATATGGGCCTCATTACAACCCTGGTGGTACGGAGTGAACGGCGCCGTAAAAGGTGCCGGCGCTGTTCAACCCGTACCGCCGTATTACGAGTTCCCCTCGCGGGACACGGTAAGCACGCCTGGGAAAACCAGGCGTGCTTACCGGGTCCCGCGAGGGGAAGAGGGAGCAAACAACGGGCCATCTCGTAATGGCCCGTTGTTTGCTCCCTCTCCCATTCCCATTCAGCCCTATGGGGGCTGAA
The DNA here is from genome assembly GCF_040938575.1 of Ambystoma mexicanum. Classification (NCBI taxonomy): domain Eukaryota; kingdom Metazoa; phylum Chordata; class Amphibia; order Caudata; family Ambystomatidae; genus Ambystoma; species Ambystoma mexicanum. The sequence goes on along the minus strand of NC_090935.1, from coordinate 1,074,929,864 downwards.
ATGGGAATGGGGCAGGACCGTGTCCAGGTCCTTGGAAGGAGGAATTACCGGGCCTTCCGAACTCAGAATGGCCGGTAAGTCCTCATTCTGAGGAACCAGACCCCAACGCGATTTCGGCGGCACCCATGCCGCCAATAGCGTCATTGTTGCCTCCAAACTCGTAATGGGGGCCAATGGGCCTCATTAAGACCCAGGTGGTAAGTTACCGCCTGGGTCGTACCTTTACCACCATGGCGTAAACTACGATTACGCCATGGTGGTTGGCGGACTTACCGCCCCATTGCGAGGTTGGCGGGGCGGTAACTCCCCATTAACCCATTTACCCTTCCCCATTCCCATTTTTGCCCCATAGGGCATAATGGGAGTGGGGAAGGCGTTAATTACGCCACCGTAAATTACGGTGGCGTAATTAACAACAAGGTCCCTTAGCGCCATGGATTTTAACACCTGCTAAAAGCAGGTGTTAAATCCTTCTATGGCGCTAAGGGACCTCGGAATCAGGCGGTAAGGGTCGGCGCTGTTTACGCCGCCGTAAACCCCTTACCGCCTGGGTCCTAATGAGGCCCAATGTCTTTATTTCTCCTCGGATACATACTAACTTGATTTCACTTTCCCTTGTTCCTCCCCCTCCCCACATCATGCCAGGCAAGACTCTTTCCTGTCTCTTAAAGAGATAATGCACCATAACACCATAGAAACAGCTAAAGCAGAGAGTATTGCCATGCAAGGTTTAGCACATCCTCAGCATTATTGAAGGAAGTGCGTGATGGACGACAGTCAATATCTTTAAGGAGCACTAAACCGGCAATATAAGTTGTCAGTCTAACATATTGGCATGATTAGTGTCCCCCATGCCAGCGATGCCAGATCGACTAGTGTCTCACGATGACAATTGGTGCCATTTGAATGACCATTTTTTTCATTTAGTTTTTCAATAGCAATGATTAACCTATTTCCATGGGAGTTAGCTAATAACTTAAATGCTAAACTAAGGCCTCTGAGAGCACATGCCATGGAGCAGGCACACATTGGAAAAATTGGCTATTGCTCTTCCATAGATCAAAAAGCTGAGGGCTGCATGGAAAAGGGTCTTTTGAAGCATTGTGTCACTAATAAGCAGGTTTATAACCATTCGATCTGGCCTTCCTCATAAACTGTAAAGCACCACATAATGGAGATTTTCAGAAATGTAAAAGGTCTATTTTCCTGTATTTAAGCTCTGAATACACACAGCTTTGTATGTTGAGCTGAGCTAATAGACATGTTACTGATGGGTGGTGCTGTGATACCCGAGAGCTAACCTATGAACATGTTGGCTCGGCACCTAATTCGGGTTTGGTTTCCGAGAGTACAGTTGCCTTGCAAGTAGAAAAATAGGATGATGTTGTATGTTTCAATTCACATCACTTAATACTGTACTGTCTTTCAGCAATTTCATTAAATCAGCATAATATACAGTATACAAGTAGGGCATGTATGCAACATGGCTCCACAAAGAAACGTTATTTGTATTGAACATTTCCTTAACTTTGAGATTAACATTATGGGGATGAAAAGCATTGTACAATATATTTTATTTACTAAACAATGTTTATTTTCTACTAAATAAACTTGACAAGGTGTGGAGTTAAGGTGGTATCTTATTTTCTTTGACCAACTTAGTCGAGTGATTGTGGGAAGGGTTTTGACGTCACACATTTATAAGGGAGGATGAAAATGTCCTGATAAAGGCAATAGCTGCAGAATTAAGTACAAACCTTGACAAGGCCCTGATTTTTTGCATATCTTCCTTAACAGAATTCATATAAACAAAGTTACTTCAATCAGGAGAAGCAACTGATTTTTGTTTACATATATTCATTTACAACATCTTTTAACATTGATTTACAGAGTGGACTTATCCTTAACAGTGAGTGAGAGGATGTGGATATAAGACTAATTGATTCAGGGGAGGTGGAAACATGAACCAGGAACAAAGACTACAGAGCATGATAAAGGAATGGGATAGTGGAGGAAATTGTATGTTTTAGGATGAAGGGATAGAGTAATATGCAAGTGGTTCTTCAGAAAGGAGACGACTTTGGAAATTGGAGTGGAAGAGCATTCTAGAGTAAGGGAGAAAGGAGAGAAAGGAGAGGAAGAGAGCGGAAATGAGAGGGAGCACCAAAAGCATGAGAGATGGCAATGAGGTGAGCTGAGAATGAACATGGGGAGTAAGGGGGAGAGTAGGGAGTGAGATGGGCCAAAAAGTATGGCGGGGCAAGTTTGTGTATAGTTTTGAAGATTGTGAGAATGAGTTTATACTTTGACATCTGTTCTATAGATAACCAGCCCAACTCACAAAGGATTGGGGATGTGGAGGTTAAGCGGGGAAACAGCAAATTTGAGGACTTTGTCGATATGTGAAATCAGTATAGTTGGGAAGGCCATAGAGTAGACTGGCACAGTCGTCAGATCGAGAGAGTACTAAAGAGGAGATTATGTGTTTTTCAGTATTAAAGATAAGTTGTATTTTTATGATGTTGAGGAGATTAAGTCTGGCTGCAGTGTCAGATTTGGAGATGAAATGTGAGAAGTTGCGAGATGGGTCGTAGATGACTGCAAGGTTGCAGAAGCAGAATAGGGAAGGTAGTCAGGAGAAAAGAATAGTAGAGGGGGAAGTATGAGCTAGCCTGTTTGGATGAGAAGTAGAGCACTTCAGTCTTAGTGGAGTTGAGCATGAGCCAGTGAGGTGCCATTCAGTATTTTATGGCAGAGGGACAGTTACCCATTTTGTACCATAGCTTGTCAGATAGGAAGGAACACAAGAAGCAGATATGGGTGTCAGCAGTGAAGAGTTGATAGGAGATCAAAGTGCCAAGAGCAGAGCGTGTAGAGAAAGAAATTAAGTTGGCTGTGGACCGACCCTTGAACAGAAACAGTACGGGGTGAGTGAGAGGGTGATGCTGTTCCAGGACACATGGAAGTGTCTGGGGGCAAGAGATGAAGAAAACGCCTTGACAGATAGTGTTGACAGAAGGTCAGAATGGTTGATGGTACCAAAGGCAGTAGAGAGGTTGAGAAGAATAAGAATAGGTGAACGCTTAGTATGATGAGCAGCAGATATACAGCTGCTGACATTGAGGAGAGAGTTCAGTAGAGTGCAGAGGTCAAAAGACAAATTGAAGACGATCCAAGACAATGCATGTTTCAAGGAACTCAGCGAGTCTGTTGAAAACTACATGCTCTAGGATTTTGGAATAGTGGGGTACAAGAGAGAGAAGATGAAGTCATCAGGACAGTTAAGATCTAGAACATGTTTAAGGATAGGGATGACCGTCGAAGACTTGTAGGTTGATGGAAATGCGTCACTGTCAAGATTGGAGTCGAAGAGGGAAGTAAAATACAAATCTACACTGACAACTATGAATTTCACTCTGTGTGGGGAGACAGGGTTGTTGGGGGTCATGAAGTGTTAGCCTTGAAGAGAAGGTTAAGAATCTCATCAGGGTTAGTGGGTGCAAAGCAAGACATTTTTTGGCCCTCATTACAAGTTTGCTGTTCTGTAAAAAAGTGCTGGTAACAACAGTTACCAGCACCTTTTCTGGACCACCAAACTACAAGTCTGCCGGTAGTTCTGACCCCTACCAAAAGAGTTTTCACTGAAGCACTGCTACTGTTACTAATGATGCCGGTGCTTCAGGGTTCCCATTCCTATGGAGCCCTATAGGAATCAACAGGAATGGGAACTTACCCTTCCGACACCGCCCGTAATATTCCAGTATTACCCGGATATCAGGGTGGCGGAAATGGCAATTAGAGTTTGCCTTCATTACGAGTCTACCAGTAACAATTATCAGCAGACTTGTAATGAGGGGCATTGTCAGAGTACAGGAGGGTAGAGGTCAATGGTGTAGGAGAATGTAGGAAGAGGGACATTTAGATGAGAAGGAAGCATTAAGAGTAGCATTAAAGTTAGTGAAGGTTTTGCCAGTTGATAGAACAGCACGTTGCATCAGAGGAGAGATAGTTGTTTAGGTCAAAGAGGTAGAGAGGAAATTTGGAGAAGGGAAACTTGCACTTAGTTATGGAAGTGGTAGATGGAGAGAGAGGGGTGGAAGTAGGAGTGGAGATTGAGGCAAAGATGATGGAATGATCAGAGGGAGAAGATGCAGTGGAGATATTAGAGGCAGAGAGCTGGAATGAGTGAGACTACGGTCAATGGAGTTAACATTTGAATAGGTGGGCAGAGAGTGGACAGAAACAGTGAGGGGTTAAGGAGAAGAGAGCTAATGTCAGCGGATAAAGGAGTGGAGAGAGAGGAAGTGTCTAAACCACCAGTGACAATGAGGTTATGATGGGGAGGAATGAAGCCAGTTAGTTGGGTGAGTTGGCCAATAAATTGACCACATGAACCAGGTGGCCGAGCGAGAGTTATAATTTAAGAATCTGAGACAATATCCACCACTAGTTGAATGAGTTCCGAATCTCCATAGGCAAGTGCTCCTTTCAGTACAGAAGCACAATGCTTTTATTTTGAGTCGCTAAACCTCATTGTATTGCCACTCATACAGCATGAACCACAACAGAGGAGCTTGCTGTGAAATATTCAGCATAGTTGCTAACAAATAGCACATTCTGAATGAGATAACAAGATGTCCAAAAGGCATCAACCCCTGCTCCTCCACTATTACTTGCTAGCATGTCTTTTTTGTGCACCAACACTTATGCCTGAGGTTCAAACTGTGTAACTAAACATTTTTTAGAAGATAGTCTTTGCATCCAGCTACACAAAGGGATGGCAAAAAACAAATCATGTATCTAAATGCTATCATTTAAGATTGTGTTCATGCCCACTGGAAATGTTTCAAATTACACCTGTGACACTTGCTAGTAAGTCTGTAACTGCTCTGATAATCAATACAGAGGATGTGCAGGTTTTCAGTAGGAAAGGAACCTCAATAAAATGGCCGAAACAGTATTTTTCAACACAAATTGCATTTGCCTGAGTACAACTGAAGTCCACAATTTAACAGTTTTCTTGGACACCAACAGGTTTTATCTGTACCTTGTCTTGAAATATCACTTTGAAAAGAGAGCTTTTGATGTGAAGAGTTCCAGAAGAGGTTGCCGTTAGGTACAGATAATGGCGAGTAGAAGAGAGATGCTAAATTCATCAGCAAGGTAAAAAGTTTAGTGGGACAGAGGAAAGCCATTTCATACATTATCTTTACCCAGAATGCTTAGTGCAGAAAATAAGTGTTTCAAAATAGAGGAAGACACATTATTTTGAGTATTCTATGTGAAATTGAGTTGTGAGACCTACTTCCCCAAAGTAGTGATCGATATCATGGAACTATACCTGCCTAATGTCTTTTTTTCCTGACTGCATCATAAGGCTATTAGTTTAGCACCTTAAACATTGCTTCCCAGGGACATATTCGTGTCACGTCGCCTTGTCTGTCTTTAAGAAGAGAAAGGAGTTTGGTTTTCAGAAACGTTGTCTCCCATAGCCAGACACTGGCACAATTTGAGGGCACTTGTACTGTTCTCTCTCTTCAGAGCTTTTATAACCTCATTTCACTAGTTTGACTTCACTTCTCTTTCACTTTACCTTACCTCATCCTGCCCAGGGTGATGATCTTTCTCCACAATGAACCCCTTCAATCTTAAAATCTTTGCTCTTAATGCTGACATCTTGTACCTTCATTGTGATAATTCCTTATAACATTTTTCAAATTAACAAATGTGTTTCAAATCATTCCAGCTCTCTATGGCCATCCCCAGTATTGTTTTACCCGTTTTGAAGAGATGAGACTGATGCACACCAATATATTTACCAAAAATGTTTTTTTTTTTTTTTTAACACATTTTACAAAAGAATTTCTTGCCCAGGAAAAAGTGCATAGGCCTTCCTCCCTTGCATGAGAAACAGCTGCATATGATTTGCAAAGGTACCAGTTTCAGATTAAGACAAGACAAGCAAATTACACCCGGAAAAAGAACATTCTTTGAGAGTGCCTGGAGAAGGAGCTAACTAGTAAAAGCCGGCATATAATGCCGGCATATAATGCAGGCCTTCAGGGTGCAGATCTTCCAATACTTCATAAATGTGAGAAACACCCACCTGGATGCTGAACATATGAAAAAAAGGTGTATTCACAGAAAGGGAGCAACTACATGCCAAAACATTGTTAATCAGCACTTGCTTCAATCCTAATGCAGCAAGTAGCCGCAGAAAGAGAAAATACTGTTTGATCAAACATTGGCGATCATCACTTGCTTTAATTCAAAACTAGGAACAATGTTTAAATTGACAACCACATTTTGCAAGAAAGCCCTATCTATAGGAAGAACGTGTTATTGCACGTGCTGCCAGATAATAAAAAGAAAAAGAGCTTCCATTCCCATCCCTGGTAATATCGGGGGGCGGGGGGGGAGGGGTCTACTGCACCTGTTATGCTGTCGAACGCGTTAAGACCACAATTGAAGCTGGTTAGTCCCCAAAATCTCTTTGCCGTTGGATACTTTCAGACATCAAGTCGCATCAGTTTAGCCATATCCATCTTTGTAATCCCGAAATGTGCATCAACGCCTCAATATGATCATGTCATCTGGATAGCACGCATTTGACTGCCATGACAAAACATCAATGACAGTGGCTATGCTATTGAGTTAAAGTCACATGCTCTATAATCCAAATATTGTTTCGCTTCATTATCTCATATATCCTGAAAGTTAAGAACTAAGATGTGATCTGTGATTTGGATCTTGGAAAGACGTCTCAGATTGAAGCAGTACTGAAATGTTCTTATTTTGGACTATTGTATTGCCCAACCCATCCAAAATAAGAACATGCCTGTGCCATGGGAGGACCCATTATGTCCAAAATCGTAAATGTCAAGATTATGTAAGTGATACAGATTTGGATTGAATGGGGTTGCAAAGTAAACAATTCAGAGGTCTACCATGCTTGTGGATTGAGTCAGGTGTCACTTTCTCCATGTTTGTGTTTTTTATTTTTATGTGCTTATGTTTTAACAAAAAACTATTCTTAGGGTGCTCTGCCTAACCTTTCCATGAACATATGAACTGGGCCAGTTTACCTACACAAACAAATCATTTGTATTCTCCACACTCGACAGCTTCACTGAGTCAATTAGATGATTACTATTCCACTTTCAAAATGGAAGACTAAAGAAGAAAGAAGACTGTGTCTATGGAATGTATTGTCTACGGAAAAACGTTAGGTAACTAATGTCGGAATGTATTGTCTACGGAAAAACGATAGGTAACTAATGTCGCAACCTTTCGAAAAGTATTGAAAACCTGTTTTTGTTTAATATGAATCTTTTAATAGGAATCAAATCTCACCGTCATGACCTGCTAGCCGCCGCTCTCCACCTGTAGTAATGTTTACTCTACCTGCAGCATAGTCAGGACCAACCTGTAACCCGGTCCGCATTAGCCACTGTAACTTTTATTCCTCATTCCATATTCTCTGTACATACTTTTCTTTTCTTGGTATATCCTACTCTTGTACGTAAGCACTCAGAGCTTGGACTAATGTACGCTCTGTTGTAATATGATGTTCGTGCAACCATATGTAACCCTGCTGTACACATGATTATGCGCCCAGTTATCTGAGGGCTCGGATGCGCTTTATAAATAAACTAAACTAAACAAAACTAAAGCTTTTTTATAATATACAGCTTTCATATGTATTTAAGTATCTGGTGTGGAATTTTCTGAGATTGCTGTGCTCTGAATGATGGTTTGTCGCATTAATTGCACCTGTGTGTCACCAATATTGCACATGCTACAACAATATCTACACTGTAAAAGGGGACACTGGCAGCCCTTGAATATCCATGTGGTTTTTGATGTCAGCAATATTATCTTGTATACGACTGTCAACTATCCTCAAACCTCCCTCAGCAAATGTGTGTGCCATTATTTTGCAATGTCACAGCAAATGTGGATGGCCAGTATGCCAACACCTGTTTGCTTGGTAACTAAAACATGCACACATTTTACACAGATATTGCAGCTGTACACTCTACAAGTGACAGTGAATACCCACTAATGAGACAATGGACCTCCTTACGAGTCTGGCGGAAATCATGCAGGAAAAACCAGCAGGAAGCTGCCAGACTCGTAATGATGTACCGGCACCTGACTTGCCGGAATAAACGGGGCATTACAGCCCCGGCAGTCCGGTAAATCAGGCGTCAGTAAAATGTTGATCCCCATTCCCGTTGATTCCCATAGGACTCCACGGAAATGGGGACCACAGAAGCACCCACACTGTTAATAATGGTGCCAGTGCTTCTGTGAAAGTCTGCTGGCGGGTGCCTTTCCAACCGCCAGGGTCAATGGTGCCGGTTAGTTTCCGGACCGGCAAACTTGTAATGAGGGCCAACGTATCCCTCCTTGTAGGAATCCAGTGGGTACAATCCATCAGCCATAAGAGGCAGCACACATCCACAACACCATCAAGCACATGTTTTTCCTGATGTTCAGCTCTCATTTTTTTGTCATTCAGGTGCTGCATGGCTGTATGAACCTACAAAGGTTTTCCTTAGCATAGTGGCACATAGGGGGTCATTCTGAGTTTGGAGACAGCCATGGTGCAATTAGCACCATAGCTGCCTCCAAAACTGGGTCCGTGTAGCACCATGGCTGCCTCCAAAACTGGGTCTGTGTCCGGGTAGACGGAATGGGGACTTACCAGGATATTACGACCTATGCAGACCAGGTAAGTCCCCATTCCAAAAAACATTCCCCATTCCCATTTGAGTCCCCATAGGGCTCAATGGGAATGGGGAAGGAGCTAATAACGGGCCCATAAATAGCGGGCCCGTTATTTGCTCCATGGTCCCTTAACGGGTCCCGCTAAGAACGGCTGGTCAGACCAGCAGTTCCTGGTGGGACCGGCTAAGGGACCTCGGAATATGGTGGTAGGAGGTTAACGACACCGGCATCCTTACCGGTGCCATTATCCCCCTACCGCCATACTCGGAATGAGGCCCAAAGTGTGTTACACAATGTTTCAGTGTGGAGCAGTGTAGCTATAACGTTCAGTCATGACTTCCAAGAGTTCTATCCCAGATGCTTGTGTTGAAGAAATGCATGAAGTGTCAATGGGCATCATTTACCAATTGATACATAAGCTCTACAATTACGTTCCAGTCTGCTATCACACTTGACACCATGTGACAGTATACCACCAGAGAGCAGGTGCATGGGGCCACAATTGTGGCAATTTGCTGTGCCAAGGCAAATAGCATATGTACCATGGTTCATGTGTGTGTTGTATTAATGTCAAACTGAACACTCATGTGTTGATGTGGTGTGTGCCTATATGTCATCATTCAACATGGTTTGGGCAATAGAGTGCAATCTCAGAAAACTAGCTGGCACAACCAATATAGTAGTGTTGAACACATACAGCTGCACAATCCTTGGCTACTTTTCAGGTGTCATTATTGGATTTGCAGAATACAGCAAGTGTCACTACGTAAGTCTCAAAGGCAGCTAAGATGTCGTTGTGTGCCCGCTATTGGCTTGTCATGCTGGAACATCTGGAGCCTTGTCTGGTACCCGTCAAGTAGAACCATGGCCCAGACTGTTACATTTTAGTGGCTGACCATGCCATATCTTTGACTTCAATTAAGTGGATTGGGGCTACTTTGGTTTAGATGCCAACTTAGTGCATTATCATCTAATACTCATATGTGATCTTCATTCAGTAGTCTGGGATTCGACATCCAACACCTTCTGCATTATATATTCACGTATACTATGCTACAAATGGATGGGTGTGATCAGGAGGCAGCACTGTGGGGCAATGGGCACAGACCTGGGAGTCACTGTGTTCCGCTGGTGGGCACATGTAAACTGGAACTAATAAATATACCTCGTCACCCATAAACTTCCATTGTGGTGTTTGGTGACTATCCACTTCTAACTAACACTCTTTCACCTCGCTGGCTGGCATGTCAGAACCTGGGTTCTGCTGGGGGATGCTGGTGGCACATAATTAGTAGGTACATCTGTATGTGTCACTGATCACATGAGGGGTGCCATAATTCACACATGCCACTGTTTTGAACATGTGTGGCTATCCTGTGAATTATTACTCACTTTTGCATTTTATGTTCCTCATTCTAGTCTTGCATTTTACTCATTACATCTTCAACTATTGATCCTGCAAAATGACACAGGGAAGCTTATGCTGGTTCTTCTCCGTAGTGCTGTCTCCTCCAATTCTGATGCATGCAGTGGCAGAAACCTTGATATGCATTGCCTTCTGGGTATGTGCTTTTGCTAACATGCGACATGGTCTTCATCTTGTGCTACTTCCACATGCTTTATTCTGCGATAGCCTCTCCCTGGTTTTCCTACTGTTGACATCTAAAAATGTATTTAAGCCATAGCCTGGCTGTCAGTACACACATTTGGCATTAACGCTGCTTGATAGCCCTTGCTCGGGTGCATTACATTCTGGTGGTGCAGCGTCTGTGAAGTTTGAATAATTTATAGTCAAAATAGTCAATGAAAGAGGTGAGTTCTTCTCTGAAATTATTTATTCTATGTCTCTTCCTAGGATCATTGTACCCTCTTTCACCTTGTTTTAGTATTCAAACTGGTGGTCTGACATCTATCATCTCCCTAGGAGAACTACCATGCAGTTGTCTTCACAGTGACCTCCTTCTTTTTGTTTGTTGTTTTCACTGAAATGTACATAATGTCTATTCACATGTACATGTTTCGATCCATCTCAACCAGGTGCAGAATTTGTTCACAGTTCTGGTGTGTTTGCTTCTTAAACACATTAAGTTAGATGATATGGATGAAAATGTGCACGTGTGAAAGGCTTGCACAATAGATTCTGTCTGTGAAAACGTTTGCATCAGATGGAGATACATGTTTTTCTAATAGACCATGCACACAATGAGATTGTGAAGTCCAGGACTTACACTTTGTGAATTATCTCACCTTGAGATGCTTTATTGCACAAGCACATATTTGTGTAATTTCCCATGTCATGCGATACCAACATTTTTGTGAACAAGCCTGTTTACACATAATTATGTGTACATTATAAATGTTAACCACAGAAAGAATGGGATTAAGAACAAACACATGAATTTATAATGTTTTGAATACATATTTCAAATAATATTATTATAATCATATATATTATTCAGTAAAAAAAACTTTGTTAAAGAGACATTATTGTTAAGTTGTGCTACTAAAAACCTATGAAATTCAGTAAAATATACTTTGTTAAAGGGACATTATGGTTCCACGTAAAACCGAAAACCCCTGAAATTTGCCAGTTATGGTAAGATAAGCAAACAAAACTCATGCCACGACCGTGCATTGCTAAGACTAAGACACCCAGGACATCAAAGATGACATCACAAATGTCATGATGACATCACTGATGACATCACATGTCTGGCACCCTCTTTTTTCCTTTAGTGATGTGTCTTAGCCAGTAATACTTAGGAACAAAAAAAATCAAAAATTACTATATTTGTAGACTTATAAATATGTTCTTACAGTAATTCACTCACAGCATATGAAACATATACCTAGGGAGAATACACACTTAAAAGATACAAATGTTTTCTGTGTATGAAAACAATCAGTAAGGTTATCAACAATTTCTTATTGTTCTGCTGTTTTTTTATTACTGTACTTTCTCTGGATATGCTCATGTTTGTATTCACATTACTTTCTTTTCTTTAGGGTGCAGCCACATCATGTGATAGTTATACATAGGTAAGTAGTAGGTTTGAAGCAGAACAATCATTTCTGTGCATAAAGATAACCAGGTAGGTTATGAATACTTTCTGGTTCTACTGCTGCTTTTTTGCATACTGCATTTCCCCTGTATATACTCATATTTGTATGTGTTGTTGTGTCTTTGTGTTTTGTATGTAATAATGAAATTGTATACGAAGTGGGTTTCATTAGATACTTATTACATGTTGCACAGTATACAAAATTCTAATAAAGCATTTATCATTTCACTATTCAACATGGGAATATTATGAATATTACACCTCCATCATGTATGCTGGACACAATGCTTATGTTTATACATGAGTAGCTTATTATACTGTAAATATCTTTATAATAGAATGCTATTTATATCATACATAGCTCATGACATCTATTCCAATGATGCTTGACACTTTTTTGTCAACATTACATTAAGAATCCCTGGTACAGACTTTTCATGAAAAGTACATGCACATGTGATGTCATCAGTGATGTCATCTTTGATGTCCTGGCTGTTAGTCTTAGCAATGCACGGTGGTGGTTAATTATCTTACCATAACTGCTGAATTTCAGGGTTTTTTTTGGTTTTACTTGGAACCATAACGTCCCTTTAACAAATATTTTTTTACTGAATTTCATACGTTTTTAGTAGCGCAACTTAACCATAACATCCCTTTATGAATGTTTTTTTTACTGAATATACATATACATAGTGTGAATTCAATAGATGTTTACTAGAATTCCCTTACTTTATATACAAGTAACATAGAACATGCTGAACCCCCTGCTAGTGATTTTGATGTCCGCGGACTGTGCATATGTCTGCGGACGGACGCGGACAACATCAACACTACCCAAAAACTCAGGGGGTAGCTTAGATTGTTCTATCATGCCATATAATAACTGATCAAGTTCAAAAAGCAGCACATAAACACATTATATGTAAAAATAAATAAGAAGTGCAGCCTATAAATGTAACACATCAACCATCCAGTTAAATACCATATGTACTAAAATGGAATATACCAAAACAAAAAAAGATATGCTTCCAACATAATTACCTCACAGAAACTGCACAGCTAGGAGCAACAGCAGACCTACACAACAGTAAGAACACAACTCACCAGAAACTAGTAAGTAAACTTCATTTTTCTTATATATTTCTAAACGTTCTGTATTTGGTCCACTAAAAGTAATATATTTCTTTTTACAAGGAAATGTCCAGTACTTTGGAATGTCTTGAATAAAATTTCCCATGTGAGGAAATGTGTGAAGACAGTGATACTAATGGTAGACACTCCTCTATACAAGCAAATTAATAATCATTACTTTATGTGTACTTAACATATATTTTTTTTAACAGACCATGCAAACATTGAAAATAATACAGCAAAAGAGACATTAGAAAATACTCTACAGTGCATGGAACAAAAATGGATATGCTTATGGAAAATGTTAATCTTTTGAAACATTTTGTAGAGGACCACATAAAAGAAAAAATGAAATATCATTGTCCCACATGCACCTGTTCCACCTCTCCATGTCCCAGTCAACTATCCCCAAACTCTCACCACCAAGAAAAACATTATTATGAGTCTTCCATCCCTTCATCCCCTCCCACCCATCCTCTCCAAACCCCTAATTCCCCTGTATTTGTGTCAGTTTCTGCTTCCCCCTCTCTTTCATAAATGTTATATTTGTATATAATAATAAAATATTATGGGGTCGATTCATGGAATTAATGTGCGCCGAAAATTCCCGCGCAGAGGTGCCAAAAAGTGCGATTTGAGGTAAAAGTGCGAAAATCGCACTGCAAGTGTGAAAATCGCAGGGAAACCAGCGCACATCGATTCATGGAAGTCCGTGCGCGAGAAAAACATTGGATGTGCACTGAAAATGTGCACCGCGCACGCCGCGCACATGTCATTCAACAGCGTGCGCCACGGCCACTGCGAAATCGCACATAGAGCGGCGCACATCACAATAGTAGGCGGAACACAGGGCGGAACACTCGGAATGGGGAACAACGCGTGAAAATATGGGCGTCACGGGGGAAGTACAGGAGGCAAGTGCGTTGAACGCCCACACACTTGCCTACAACCCGTATTTATGGAATCGAATAGGGCAAACCAGCGCATGGTCAAAGACGCGCGCAGGGCCAAACAAGTACGCCACAAGAAAGCAGGCGGTAGCGCCCCTGCGCCTGAAAAAAATGTGTGCCAAAATATACCCTAACAAATAAGCACCCATATACAGCCATGATGAATGGTCCATACAGTGCCCCTCTAGGACAAATGAGGTGCAAAGGGGTACTGACAAACACGGACACCCGCTGTGTGAAAAATAGCATGTGCGTGTGTTCCTGGGTGCGCGGGAAGTTCCACATGCGATTGGCCTGGGTATGTGTACTTCGGTGTGCGCGGGAAGTTCCACACGCGATTAGCCTGGGTACGTGTACTACGGGGTGCGCGGGAAGTTCCACACGCGATTAGCCTAGTTATGTGTGTTTCGGGGTGCGTGGGAAGTTCCTCACGCGATTGGCCTGGGTACGTGTACTTCGGGGTGCGCGGGAAGATTCACACGCGATTTCAGCAGGGTACGTGTATTTCGGTGGTGCCGGGGAATGCTACACGTGATTTGGCCGTGTGGGTCTTCCCAGGTGTTCCCTCTACACCCTCCATGGCCCCCGCAGGCAGCCCACACCACAGGGGACTACCCTGCACCCCTGCTCATGTCCCACTGGCAACCCATCCACCATGGCCATGCCCACCAGCCAACCCACATGTCACCTTGCACTACGGATCACCAACTCATGTCTCCCAGCACCCCCACCCCCCAGCATCCAGGGGCACCCTCCACCAGGCCCCCACTCATGTTGTCCTGCACCCCCACCCCCCAGCAGTGCAGGGGCAGCCTCCACCAGGCCCCCACTCATGTCTCCCTGCACCCCCACCCCCCAGCATCCAGGGGCAGCCTCCACCAGGCCCCCACTCATGTCTACAATCACTCCCAGCCCCCAGCAATGCTGGGTTAGCCTCCACCAGGCCCCCACTCATGTCCAACTCATGTCTCCCTGCACCCCCACCCCCCAGCAGTGCAGGGGCAGCCTCCACCAGGCCCCCACTCATGTCTCCCACCGCCCCCACCCCTCAGCAGTGCAAGGCACCCTCCACCAGGCCCCCACACATGTCTCCTGCCACCCACACCCCCCAGCAGTGCAGGGCACCATCCACCAGGCCCCCACTCATGTCTCCCTGCACCCCCACCCCCCAGCATCCAGGGGCAGCCTCCACCAGGCCCCCACTCATGTCTCCCACCACCCCCACCCCCCACCACAGCAGGGGCAGCCTCCACCAGGCCCACACTCATGTCCAAATCATGTCTCCCTGCACCCCCACCCCCCAGCAGTGCAGGGGCAGCCTCCACCAGGCCCCCACTCATGTCTCCCACCACCCCCACCCCCCAGCAGTGCAGGGCACCCTCCACCAGGCCCCCACTCATGTCTACTACCACCCCCACCCCCCAGCAGTGCAGGGGCACCCTCCACCAGGCCCCCACACATGTCTCCCACCACCCCCACCCCCCAGCAGTGCAGGGCACCCTCCACCAGGCCCCCATGCATGTCTCCCACCCCCCCACCCCCCAGCAGTGCAGGGCACCCTCCACCAGGCCCCCACTCATGTCTTCCACCACCCCCATCCCCCAGCATCCAGGGGCACCCTCCACCAGGCCCCCACACATGTCTACCATCACCCCCACCCCCCAGCAGTGCAGGGGCAGCCTCCACCAGGCCCCCACTCATGTCTACCACCACCCCCACCCCCCAGCCACCAAGGACACCCTCCACCAGGCTCCCACTCATGTCTCCCACCACCCCCACCCCCCAGCAGTGCAGGGGCAGCCTCCACCAGGCCCCCACTCATGTCTAACACCACCCCCACCCACCATCAATGTAGGGGCACCATCTGCCACCAGGCCCCCACACATGTCTCCCACCACCCCACCCCCCAGCAGTGCAAGGGCAGCCTCCACCAGGCCCCCACTCATGTCTACCACCACCCCCACCCCCCAGCATCCAGGGGCACGCTCCACCAGGCCCCCACACATGTCTACCATCACCCCCACCCCCCAGCATCCAGGGGCAGCTGCCACCAGGCCCCCACTCATGTCTACCATCACCCCCCAGCAGTGCAGGGGCAGCCTCCACCAGGCCCCAACTCATGTCTCCCACCACCCCCACCCCCCAGCATCCAGGGGCACCCTCCACCAGGCCCCCACTCATGTGCAACTCATGTCTCCCTGCACCCCCTCCCCCCAGCAGTGCAGGGGCAGCCTCCACCAGGCCCCCACTCATGTCTCCCACCACCCCATCCCCCAGCATCCAGGGGTACCCTCCACCAGGCCCACATTCATGTCTCCCACCACCCCCACCCCCCAGCATCCAGGGGCAGCCTCCACCAGGCCCCCACACATGTCTACCATCACCCCCACCCCCAGCAGTGCAGGGGCAGCCTCCACCAGGCCCCCACTCATGTCTACCACCACCCCCACACCCCAGCCACCAGGGGCACCCCCCACCAGGCCCCCACTCATATCTCCCACCACCCCCACCCACCAGCAGTGCAGGGGCAGCCTCCACCAGGCCCCCACTCATGTCTACCATCACCCCACCCCCCAGCATCCAGGGGCAGCCTCCACCAGGCCCCCACTCATGTCTACCACCACCCCCACCCCCCAGCATCCAGGGGCACGCTCCACCAGACCCCCACACATGTCTACCATCAACCCCACCCCCCAGCATCCAGGGGCAGCTGCCACCAGGCCCCCACTCATGTCTACCATCACCCCCAGCAGTGCAGGGGCAGCCTCCACCAGGCCCCAACTCATGTCTCCCACCACCCCCACCCCCCAGCATCCAGGGGCACCCTCCACCAGGCCCCCACACATGTGCAACTCATGTCTCCCTGCACCCCCTCCCACCAGCAGCGCAGGGGCAGCCTCCACCAGGCCCCCACTCATGTCTCCCACCACCCCCATCCCCCAGCATCCAGGGGTACCCTCCACCAGGCCCCCACTCATGTCTCCCACCACCCCCACCCCCCAGCATCCAGGGGCAGCCTCCACCAGGCCCCCACACATGTCTACCATCACCCCCACCCCCAGCAGTGCAGGGGCAGCCTCCACCAGGCCCCCACTCATGTCTACCACCACCCCCACGCCCCAGCCACCAGGGGCACTCTCCACCAGGCCCCCACTCATATCTCCTACCACCCCCACCCACCAGCAGTGCAGGGGCAGCCTCCACCAGGCCCCCACTCATGTCTACCATCACCCCACCCCCCAGCATCCAGGGGCAGCCTCCACCAGGCCCCCACTCATGTCTCCCACCACCCCCAACCCCCAGCATCTAGGGGCACCCTCCACCAGGCCCCCACTCATGTCCAACTCATGTCTCCCTGCACCCCCACACCCAGCAGTGCTGGGGCAGCCTCCACCAGGCCCCCACTCATGTCTCCCACCACCCCCAGCATCCAGGGGCAGCCTCCACCAGGCCCCCACACATGTCTACTATCACCCCCACCCCCGAGCAGTGCAGGGGCAGCCTCCACCAGGCCCCCACTCATGTCTACCACCACCCCCACCCCCCAGCAGTGCAGGGGTACCCTCCACCAGGCCCCCACACTTCTCCCACCACCCCACCCCCAGCAATGCGGGGGCAGCCTCCACCAAGCCCCCACTCATGTCTACCACCACCCCCACCCCCCAGCATCCAGGAGCACCCTCCACCAGGCCCCCACACATGTCTACCATCACCCCCACCCCCCAGCATCAGCCTCCACCAGGCCCCCCTCATGTCTACCATCACCCCCACCCCCAGCAGTGCAGGGGCAGCCTCCACCATGCCCCCACTCATGTCTCCCACCACCCCCACCCCCCAGCATCCAGGGGCACCCTCCACCAGGCCCCCACTCATGTCCAACTCATGTCTCCCTAGACCCCAACCCCCAGCAGTGCAGGGGCAGCCACCACCAGGCCCCCACTCATGTCTCCCACCACCCCCACGCCCCAGCATCCAGGGGAACCCTCCACCATGCCCCCACTCATGTCTCCCACCACCCCCACCCCCTAGCATCCAGGGGCAGCCTTCACCAGCCCCCCACACATGTCTACCATCGCCCCCACCCCCAGCAGAGCAGGGGCAGCCTCCACCAGGCTCCCACTCATGTCTACCACCACCCCCACACCCCAGCCAACAGGGGCACCCTCCACCAGGCCACCACTCATGTCTCCCACCACCCCACCCCCCAGCAGTGCAGGGGCAGCCTCCACCAGGCCCCCACTCATGTCCCCCTGCACCCCCACCCCCCAGTAGTGCAGGGGCACCCTCCACCAGGCCCCCACTCATGTTTTCCTGCACCCCCACCCCCCAGCATAGAGGGGCAGCCTCCACCAGGCCCCCACTCATGTCTCCCTCCACCCCCACCCCCCAGCAGTGCAGGGGCAGCCTCCACCAGGCCCCCACTCATATCTCCCTGCACCCCCACCCCCCAGCATCCAGGGGCACACTCCACCAGGCCCCCACTCATGTCTCCCACCACCCCCACCCCCCAGCATCCAGGGGCAGCCTCCAACAGGCCCCCACACATGTCTACCACCACCCCAACCCCCCAGCTGTGCGATTTGCCTGGGTACGTGTATTCCTGGGGTGCGTGGGTAGTCTCCCATGCGATACCATCAGGGTATGTGTATTATGGGTCTGCGTGAACTTCCACACACAATACCAGCAGGCTACGTGTATTACGGGTTTCGCGGGAAGTTCCACACGCGATTGCCCTGGGAACGTGTATTACGGGGTGCACGTGAACTTCCACACACGACTGGACCTGTGAGAGTGGGGTACGTGTATTCCATGGGTGGACAGGAATATTTTCTCGCGACTGGGCCTGGGAGAGCATGTTACGTGTATTCCTGGGGTAGGCGGGAAGATTCACACGTTCGCCTACAATGTGCCGAAAAATAAATGGTCCAATCCTGAAACACGTACGCCAGCATGAAGCAGGCGTACGTCAACCCGCGCAGCATAAAAGTCAGCGCAAACAACAAAGAAGGTCAGAGGCCAGGATGAATATACCGTTCCTAGCAGCAGTGGCCATGGGTTACCAAAGGAGGAGGAGGAGGATAGTGAGGGCGCACATTTTCACTCCCAGAACCAGCCTTTTTGAGATACCTGATGACCAGGTGTATGGGAGGTACCGGTTTCCACCACACATAATACTGGACCTGATCAGTGAGTGGGAGGATGACCTCACATCACCCACCCTGTGCTTCCAAGCACTCAGCCCCCTGGAGAAGGTCCTCAATGTACTGCACTTCTTGGCCACAGGATCATTTCAGCGGACAAGTGCCATAGTGGGTGGAGTGTCACAGGCCACACAGTCACGCTGCCTACACCAGGTCTTGAACATCATCACTGCACGCCCATCAGTCCATAGGCACATATACCTGTCCAGGACACCTGCAAAAAGGCAGGCTGCCGCCCTCGATTTCTACGGTATGGCACAATTCCACAAAGTGCTAGGTGCCAGTGACTGCACCCATGTGGCTCTACGTCCCCCCAGGGCATCTGAGCACATCTATATGAACCGCAAGCACTGGCATTCCATCAACGTGCAGGTAGTATATAATGCCAAGGGAATCATCACCTAAGTATATGCCAAATATCCAGGGTCCACCCACAACAGCTTCATTTACCGAATGTCTACCCTAAGCCGGGACCTAGAAGCTGGGCGGCATGGCGATACATGGCTGCTTCATGAGTATGAATGCCACTGCACATGCATGCATATCAGATGCAGAGTTATGTCACTACCCCACTAATGATGCCCATCACCTCCTCACCAGGGGACAGTGCCTACCCTCTGAGCACCCACATGATGACGCCAATTCGGAACCCCATCACGCCTCCCGAGGTAAGATACAGCACAGCCCATATTGCAACCCAGGGCATAGTGGAGCGCACATTCGGACTGCTCAAGTCACGCTTTTGCTCCCTTGACCGTTCTGGCGGGCAGCTGTTATATGCGCCCCCAGTAGTTTGCAGGATCATAGTGGCAGCATGTGTCCTGCACAATGTTGCAACACGCCGGGGCCTGGCTGCGGACATGGTGGTGCCCCCACATCCCCAACCACATGCATGCCCGCTGCGCATGGGAGGGGAAAGGGCACGGGGTGAGGCAGCCCGTACGCAGCTGGTGGCTAATTACTTCACATAGAAATCACACCCCTGTGGAGTGCACACAGCACTGGCACATACCATCTGATAAGCAATGATGACTCGACCTGACAATTATGATGAACAAAGGGACAATCAACTGTCAGAACCATAGCAGCCTGAGATTGTTCATGTGGAAGTGTCACAATGTGTGCATCCCTACCTACACAAACACCACCAATGCAGTGTCATCAAAAGACACACTTCCATGCTGCAGAAATGAATACCCACTTGCAAAATACTACATGAGAACAGTGCCATGTCACCCAACCCCTCCCCGGCACAGCCACAAAACACACCATGGCATGTCATGAAATGTGAGAGCAAACAAATTAATCCCCACAACATGCCCCAAGTGTCACCAGCTACAGTGTCCCTAATGGAAACATGGCCACACATGAAATGCTCACAGTAATGCAGGACCTACAACACACATTACCAAATACTTACCAAGAATACCAATCACCTACACAACCTCCAACCTACCTTAAACATGACATTACAGACTTAAAAATGTGCTAGCCTCACTACCTGATGATGCCAGCACTTCGAACACTTCCAAGTATACAGTGTTAGCGCCACGCAAGAGTGTAGGTGCACTGCTTACAACATGGACTGGAGTACCAAGGTGGACCGTCTTGTGAAGACATGAGAAATGGACCTGCAAATTAGGAGGATGAGATGGATGCAGAGGCACATATCAA
This sequence comes from Ambystoma mexicanum, assembly GCF_040938575.1. Lineage (NCBI taxonomy): Eukaryota > Metazoa > Chordata > Amphibia > Caudata > Ambystomatidae > Ambystoma > Ambystoma mexicanum. Next base: position 1,074,909,113 of record NC_090935.1, on the reverse strand, counting down.
TATGCCATGCAGCATACAATACAACAATATGCACTATGAATGTATACACAGTATTGACTACAGATTGCCCACACATCGAATGGGAGTCCAATGTCACCATGTACGTCAATGTCACTTGGGCACACCCTTTGCAAGCCCATGGAAACGGGAAGCAGGAGGGGTGTGTGTCACAAAAACCCAAGCATCTGAACCAAATTCATGAGAAGCCTGCATGTGACCAGCCACAATGCAGCGTATGCCCACGGGAGCCACACAAGGCAACACACTGTCCAAAAAACAAAAAAAAAATTAAAACAAAAAAAAAAATCAAAAATGGCCATTAATGGGCCCGAGGGGGTGGGGGAGGCCACCCAGGAGGTCCGAGGGCAGGGTGCACACCAAAACCCACCTGTGTGGATCTTGCGAGAAAAAAAACACCTCCATGGCCTCATGGCCTACACGGCTACCCTATTGTGGGAGAATCACTGCTGTCGCTCTCCTCACCCTCTGCAGCTGCATCAGGAGGTGGTGGCACTATGGGAGGCAGCCCAGGCAAAGCCCTAGTCTGTTCCCCCATGGCAGCAAGCATGCGGGTGTGGTAGGTCTCATTCTCTGGAGGATAATTGTGCGGAGGTCCCCATGCAACAACTCACGGGATGCCCGGTCCTCCGCCCTAGTTGCCTGCATCTCATCTGAGAGCGTACATGTGAGACGGTCCAGCTGCTGTTCTGTCCTTCTTTTTGTTGAAGCCACAAGCTCAACAAGAGTCCTGAGGTGAAGGAGTTCCACCCTAAGGGCTTCCCTGTGGCCCTGGGACTCTATGGAAATGGCTTCCCGCAGAGTCGCCAGTGCCGCCCGCCTGTCCCTGTCGGACGCCAACATGTCCTCCCTGTGTGACTGGCAGATGGAGTCTGTTGCCTGCTGTAGTCGCTCCATCAGCCTTTCGGGGGGGGACAATGGAAGTGGCCACCCTATCCATGGCCTGAGCCATCATCTCTGATGATGCTGCCTGTTGGGTTGCCATACTGTGTATGGATTGCTCCCATGTGGTATTGCCAGGTGGTGGACGGCCACCACGTCGGCGGGCACCACACCTGTCTGGGGCAAGGTGAACTGTGCCTTGCTGTGCCGGCACTGCCTGAGGCTGCAGGACTGCATTCCCCCTCTGATCTGCTGGTCCAGGAACAGGATCAGATGTCGCAGAGTGTGACCCTGCATCCGTAACCACCAAAGGCGTACCTGCCAACACTGACATCCCCATTGAGGGTTCTAACCCTGGTGCAGGTGGGTCGGACAGAACAGAATCCCTCTCACGAACACTCACCTGCGACGGCACATAGGTCTCATCATCCGAATCGACACCTGAATACAGCTCGGGGGAGGTGCAGCCAGAGACACCCCTTGAGAGCACGACCTGCAGCAGTTGTGGGTTCTCACCCACCACCACACCACGTCCCTCACTGGTGGTCGGTCGGGCCTCAGACCCCTCCTGGGTCTGCACCATCTCCACAACCTCAGCAGTATCAAGTGCGTCATCCCCTGCAAGGACATAAAAGAAAACAAATGGAAACAGGCATTAGCACTATGGCACACAATTAGGGCTGAGAGGCTACAGAAACATTACTTGATTGACACATGTCCCACATGACTAAAACCCTCCCATGCATGCACCGTCACTGCGTGTGAAGGGTAGGCAGATGGCACACATTGATGACACCAAGATGGAAGATGAACACATTTGCTGCATGCTGCCTAGCAGTGGTATCACACATTGGCCAGTGATTGGCAGGTCAAATACACATGCCATCACACAGATGGCATGTACCCTAGCCATAAAGTGAAGAGGGAGAGGAGGGCACCAATTGTTCATTCAGTCCAGTTTGCTCATGAAATTGATTTTTTCATTGAAATGGTTCAAATGTTTAACCTGGAGCTGCCAGTCCAAAATTGTCCTATAGCACAGGGACATGTCTAAACAAATCATGTCCAGGAAACAAAGCCAGTCCATTGTACCATAGCCATGTCAGACATGTGACAATAGGACAGAGAAATCCTGAGTAAAAGTGGTGGTATGCAAACAATCTGCCTGAATAAACAGGGGAAAATAAGCAAAAATGTTGTGGCAAGATGACACTTCAAGGGCAACTGGCGTGGTGTTGGGCTGGATGTCTAATGTTGGCAGAAGGGATGCTGCTATACCCAAATGCTGGTGCGCAGAATGTATTAGATGAGGCACATGGGTGACCCAAACCACTCAGGCACCCACACCCTCACCTGGCACCCAAACAGAAGCCCTCCCACGCACAACATGCACATGGATGACACACATGCATGTGCACTCACCGGACAATGCCTCGTAATCTGCCAGTTCTCCCACGCCTTGGATCTGTTCCTCCGTGACGTATGTCCCAGCAACCTGTTCATGTGGAGTGAGTTCTATGTCCTCTGCTGGAGACCCACCTCCAGTCACTAGAGTTGTGGCATGACTTGAGGCCAGCTTATTCTTTGCCCTGCGCTTCAGGTCATTCTAACGCTTGTAGCATTCAGTAGCTGTGCGTCTCACGATTCCAAGGGCACTTATGATGTCCGCAATGGTCTGCCAGTGTGCCTTACATTGTGCAGGTGTGGTCTTGGAACCTGCAACAATCACCATTTCGCAGTCATGTGCGGACACATACTCTACAAGTGCATTCAGTTTGGCCTCATTGAAGAAGGGCTTCCTTGATGGGCTGGACTGTGCAGCAGTGTCTGGGGCATCAGCCTCTACTGGACGAGCACTATTCCTCTTCCGCTTGGAAGGTGGGGGGATCCTGAGTGTCCTACGCCTCTCTGGACACTAGGGGCAGGAGCCCCGGTAGACTCTGTACTAGGACTGTGGGATTGCACACTCAGCATGGGAGTTGGTGCAGGCATTAGCTCAAGTGTGATGGTGTCAGGGGGAATGTCAGCATGATGGACTTGGACCGACACTGTCCTGGCTGGGTGTGTGAGAGGTGGGGTGGATGGAGCTGCAGCTGCCCCTGCAGCCTCCCCAGCCTGCCTACGCGGGGCAGCAGATGGCCTAGCTGTCCCTGATCCACGTGGCCTGATGACACCAATGTGCACCGGCGCACATGGCCTAGACCTGCTGACCTGGAAGTCAGCCATGGAGTCACCCTGTGCCAGGTCTGGTTCCACAGTGGGCTGGTCCAACAAGGGCTGAGCATGGATGGTGTCAGCCACGTTAACCTCAACCAGGTGGGGGGCATGGGTGTCCCTGACTGCTCCTCCAAACATGGGGGGCTAGGGGCACCCTGCAAGTCACGGCCACGTCCCGTACCGGATCCACCACGGCCACCTCTTGGGGCTCGGCCACCTTTGCCACCCTTATGGCTTGCTCGCCTCCCAGCCATGGCACTGATGTTATTGTGCGTATGGGAGTCAATGTGAACTATTGTCCTGGGCAATTGGGGGTCAAAGTGGTTGGGTACCAGATGGTAATCGTACCCTAGTGCTCTAGCAAGGCTGTATGTCACCCCTGGGGAAAGATGACGGGTCACGCAACGCACAGACACCCCAAAAAAGGGAAGTAAGGTGCACACAATCCCTCCTAGACCACGTGTGTGGAAAAATAAACCTGCACTACGCAGTGGCACCCAGAAACACAAGAATGAACGTATGCGTGTCACACGCAGCATAGAATGACCTCTGAAGGGGTATGCGACATACGGGGCAAGCACAGATGTTAAATACGTGCGCGACTCACCGTCTGCCAGTAAAAAAAGCGTGAAATATGTGCGTGTGCGCGTTGGCAACACCCCCGCCAAAAGAAGAATTGTACGCTGTCGGAGGAGACAGGACAACAGTAGAAGGGAACCGCTGTTTGAGGAAACAGGCCCAGGAAAAAGAGGAAAACAGAAAAAGCTGTCAGAGGTAACAGGGAATACGAACTTGAAACGCCGTGAAGTAAATTGCGTGTGAAACGACAAGAAGTACAGATTTCACCCACTCGCTATCCACGAAAAGCACGTACAAGGAAATGGCGTTCTACACGTACCTTTTATACACACGTCACAGACGCGCATACGCGATGAGGCCATTTCCACCAATTACACGCTTTGACACTCGGACGTGTATCTTTTTTTTACACGCGCCATTCTCTACGCCCATGCGCGTGACATCATAGCTGCACATGGGGGCCTTTGGGCCAATGAAATTGCGTATGCTTGCATACGCGCTTTCGCGCTAAGGGCCTTTCCTCGAATTACACGCAGATGTGCAGGACTTTTCATGTGCCAAATCACTCCGTATCAAGCTGGCCATGCGTAAGAACACGGAAGACCACGCTCCTGCCCAGAAAGCTGATTTACTGCCCCCCCAGAGCCCCGAGCACGCTCCCACCTGCCATCTGCTGCTGCCTGACTGCCTGCTGCCCATGTGCCCTGCCATTTGCTGTTGCTGTAACCACACCTGCTGGAACCGAAGACTCCCGACTGGGATTCCATCGCTCCACAGCTCAGCCCCAGGACCCAGTTGCCCAGCCACTCCTGCCTCTGGGGTTGTCATGTCGGGCACTGCAACATCTGGCACCACTAACAACCCCCGGCCAGAGAGGCAGAGGGGCACCAGCTTCAGTGCCAGGGAAGTTGGTGTCCTGGTGGAGCAAGTCCTGGGGCAGTATGATGCCCTCTAGGGAAGTGTGCGCGCCGACAAGGAAGGACGGACTCGGATCTGGACGGACATCGTGACTGCCATCAACGCAGAGGGGGTGGCAGTCCGCGACTTCCAACAAGTCAAGAAGCGCTGGGAGGACTTCAGGTCCAGGACCCTGAACAAGGACCTTGAAGGCAGCGGATGCTAAGGGGTGCCAGGGCCACTTGTCGAAAGATCAGATGAGGGTCCTGGAACGCATATCCCCAGCGCTCCATGTCCAGGTCCTTGAGAGGCAAACCCGTCTGGAGTCGAGCGGTAAGTGTACATGCATCATGATTATAAGCTGTGCGTGTGGTGATGTACCAGTAGTGTGCCGGTTCCACATCTGTTTGTATGGGGCCGAGTATGGGTGGGGGTGTACAGGACCATAAGGCTAACACATGCGAGGGCTGTCATGTGTGAGACATGGATGGTGCTTGTGTGTGTAGGCTTGCATGCCAAATGCAGGTGTGTGGGCACACATGTTTGGATGAATGTGTATGTAAGTAGGCATGTTCGTGATGTCACGCATGTATGTTGTTTTCAGCTGCATGTATCAGCACTGTGTACATGTGCATGTGTGTGTATTTGACAAGGGTGCAACAGTGATGCAACATGGATGCATGTGACAGCGGGATGTGAAAGCTTGATTGGCAGATGTGACATGGATGCCCATCAGAACACTGCGACAGTTGGCTGAGGTGTACATATGCATGCAAGTGTGGTGGTGTGCGTGCATGTGTAGTGCACTCCCTGTGTTGCATGTGATGTCTGTCTCACCTTTGCCTGCTAATGCTGTTGTATGTGTATGGATGGTGCTGGCAGTTGCGATGTGGCTGTGGCATGGCTCATGTGTGCAAGTTGAAATGACATGTGTGTTGCCAATTGTGATGCCATGTCTGAGGTTTGCCAATGCCACTCATGTGCAACTGTCATGTGTGTATGTGTCCATTGTACAGTGCCCTGATGCCTGTTTTATTTCTCCCTGTCTGCAGCGTCAACTGATGAAGAGGGCGGAGAAGGTGCTGTGGAGCACAGCGGCGGGAATCGCTCCGCCAGCCGGAGATGCAAGGTCCAGCTCCCCTCCCAGGTTCTGATCTCGTCAGGGAGTGAGGAATCCGGTGGCTCATCCTAGGCCGCAGCTGCCAGTGGGAGGTCCAAGAGGCAGAGGTCGGAGTTGGACTCCTCGGCAGCAGAAGGGGCAGCTTGGACCGCACAGGGCCCAACGGGGGAAGATGACACAGAATCATCCAGGTTGGTGGGGGGTTTGGTGGAGGAGGAGGCCGTGCAAGCAACAGAGACGGGGTCTGGAGGTGGGGATTTCACTGGTGCTAGTGGTGCAGTGCAGGACCAGGGACAGGTGGCAGCACAGGTCGCCGCGGAGGTGCCTGTGTGCAATCCTGTCCCTGATCCTGTCACTGCATTATCATGCACCAGCAAGGATGCCTATGTCCAGACACATTTTCAGGCAGGGGATGAGCTCATGACAACTGGCCTTCCTCTGCCTGCGGACGTGGCTATCCAGGTCCGGGTTGAGCCTGTCCTACTGGTGTGGCGTTACGTCAACGGGCCATGTGAGGTGACCTGCAGTCTTTTCATGAAGAGACTGCATGACATCTCGAATGGCTTGTTGACCGCGTCGGCCTACTGGGACAGGTCACCCAGGCCGGATTCCTCCATTTGATGGGGCTTGCTACGACCCCCTCCTCAACTGAACCCCCTATGCACCAGTCGTCCTCCGTGCCATCTTCCCACCCATCAGTCACCTGGGTGCCCTGTGGAGTTGCCTCTGACGGTGCAGCCAGGCTGGTGGAGGAGGCATCCCTGCCACAGTCGGGAGTCGGACGTCCAGCAGGGGTGGCCACATCAACGACTGCATCCCAGCCAGCGGAGGATGTGCAGGCAGCAGGAGGCAATGCACGGGCAGAGGCGCAGCAGCAGCAAGGTGGTGGGAGCCATGATGGGTTGGGGCCTTCGACATCGGAGGGGCAGGCATCGGCTGGAGGGCAGGAGGACCCAGGATGGGAAGTGTCTTCCATGTGGCAGCGGTTGGGCCACATCATAGATGCGGAGCGGCAGCAGGCGGAAGAGGCACGGCTCACGATGGTCAGTGCAGAGAACTCCATGCGGAGGGCAATCCGCAGGGAGTTTGGGGTGAACATGTGGACAGCCCTGCAGACACTCAGGGCCATGGAGGAGGACCCCCTCCGGGACATTGAGCAGGAGTTCGAGGATGCCCTGGCCCGGAACATCCCGAAGTGAGCCGTCGGACTATCCCACTGCCCTTTTAAATAGTTCTGTAGTTAGTGTGAGGTTTCCTTTGGTTTAGCATTTTTTTTGGACCTTTTGGACAATGGGCCACATTTTTGTATATAGTTTTTTTTTAGGTAGTGTTATTAGATAAGTTTAATTTCTTCGGTTGGGATCATGGACCCTGGATTGTTTATCTGTATATAGTTGACTTTTGGATTTTCATTTTTTTTTATGATTTCCCCATGGAGCAATGGTTTTCGATTTTAATTTTCCATTGGATTTACTTTTGTGGACTGTTACTTTGGACACCTTTCCTTTGCATTATGATTTGTGGTTTTGCATTATTTCACGTACCTGCTGTTTTTTTTTTAATTTCCATTATTGTTTGTTTATTTTTGATTCAATTTATGTTGCTTTTAATACATATTTTTTCTTCAAACTTCAATGTGTAGTATCATCTCATTGGTTTCATGCATATCATGATATGGGTTTTGACATTCACTGACACCCATTGGGTGTATGTGAGGGACATGTGTTCATTTCCAAACTTGCAATTGAGGTTCTATCATGTTTTTGCCATTTCTAAGTCGGTGGATGCAATACTCAGGTGGGTGTTTGTCATTTGGAGGCTGAGCATAAGGGCCAGGGATTTAGATTGTGGTGACATGTTGTCTGGGGGACATGGGTAGGGGCCTGGTGGAGGCTGCCCCTGCACTGCTGGGGGGTGGGGGTGCAGGGGGACATGAGTGTGGGCCTGGTGGAGGCTGCCCCTGCACTGCTGGGGGGTGGGGGTGATGGTAGACATGTGTGGGGGCCTGGTGTAGGGTGCCCCTGGATGCTGGGGGGTGGGGGTGGTAGACATGAGTAGGGGCCTGGTGGATGCTGCCCCTGGATGCTGGGGGGTGGAGGTAGACATGAGTGGGGGCCTGGTGGAGGCTGCACCTGCACTGCTGGGGGTGGGGGCAGTGGGAGACATGAGTGTGGGCCTGGTGGAGGGTGCCCCTGGTGGCTGGGGGGTGGGGGTGGTGGTAGACATGAGTGGGGGCCTGGTGGAGGCTGCCCCTGCACTGCTGGGGGGTGTGGGTGATGATAGACATGAGTGGGGGCCTGGTGGATGTTAGGCAGAAACCTGTGCAGTTCCCTTAGGGACCACTGCAAAAGATTTAAGACTACAGGTGTTGGCAGTAAACCCACTTGGTAGCAGTCTGTACCACCCAGATTTACCTGGTAGCTGTGGCTGAGCAGTCAGACTTCCCTCATGAAGATTTAGGCAGTATGCAAAGTATACTCAATAGGCACTCAGATACAATAATACAAGCAAACACTGACCAGAGCTTTGGTATCAAAGTATATGATTATTTATTTAAAAACACACAGTTGAAACACTCCAGCACTCTTATTGTAAACTTATCCTAAACACAGTCACTATTATGATATATACTTTTTCCCTATTAGAAAATCACAGTAAAACACCACTTATTTTGATGCAGAGGTGAGTGCTTAACTAGATTGCACCCTAGTAAGTTTGTGAAAAAGGGAGGGAAAAAGACAGAATATGAAGAGGTACACCACTCTACGATTCAAGAACACTGTTAGCAAGGCAGAGAGCAAAAAGTCACTGGTGAGTCAAAGTCCAAAGGCTGGGCCCACTCTTAGAGAGAGCAGAGCACAAATGCGCCCAAGATCACACAGTTACACTAGGCTTAGAAAGTCTTGCAGAGGGTTCAGAAAGAGTTTAGAGAGGCTTAGAAAAGTTTAGCAAAGGTGTCCCAGGCTAACCCAGGTTCGAAAGCCGGGGGCTAAATCTACCCTGTACAGTCGGTAGCAAGGGAAGCCAGGCGGGACACGGTACCTTAAGTGGGAAGGATCCTCCAGCGGTGGCAGTTGTTCCTGGTAGTGGGTGCAAGTTGCGTCATCATCCAGGGGAAGAGAAGATCTCGACTTGGAGGAAAGATGAAGGTCGTTGCACTACCAGGGCAGAAACCAGCCGATGAGTTTTCCGGTTAAAGGTGGTACCTTTGTCTCGCGGTCGTGGTAAAACGTGGTATCCCGGTTGCCGGGGTGCTTGGCACAGGCAAGGTGGCCACGAGATACGTCGGGAAAGTGCAAAGATGGTGAAAATGGTTATCCCCACCAGTCAAAGGAAGAAGACTCTCCGGCGGGAGATCTCCTCTGTCGTTGGGAAAAGGTGGTGAGATGGTCCAGCAGGGCTCCACCGGTAGTGGTGTCGTGGCAGGTCGGCTCAGCTTCTCCCTCGTCAGATTCTTAGGTCCTGTGGTGAATTCTGAAGTTCCAGTCCCAAAAACACTCCTTTTATGCAGCAAACCCCCATTCACTCAGCCTAGCTGTCACTCAAACATGCTAAGTGGTGAGCCGGCCGGCTCACCACTTGGGCCAATCAGGACGGAGTGTGACTTGAGTTGCCTAGGCAACTCAGTCCAGGGTGCCTAAATTCCCCTCCACCCCTCCTAAGTACCCCAGACACAGTGGCACCACTTTGGAGGGCTTCTGTGGAGAAGCCCGCCAAAAAGTGGAACAAAGGACTCGACTTGGGTTGGAGTCACAGATGAGAACACAAACGCCATTTTAGAATCAAGTTTTGGCAAAAAATACCAACCGGAGAATTAATATTAATTAAATAAACCGGCTGTATGTTCGAGGCTACCGTAAATAATTAAATAAAGGTAGTAGCCTAAAACATTGGTAAATCCCATAGGAAAATATTCGCGGTTGAATATAAAAAGTAGTATCCACTGCCACCAGCCAAAACTCAATCAGGGGGGACGGAGACGTGCCCCCTGGACTAACAGACCCTGGGGCAATCGAATTGCCCCAGCCAGTACATCCACAATATGATGGTTTGTGCTGGTTCTGTTCAGAATTTAAGACTAGTAAAGTCAATGGTGACTTTACATGCCCTGGGAGACAGTAGTCAGTCCCAGGGTATGGAGTCTATACTGGGGGGTCACTATGACAGCCCTGTGTCACTGCACTGAGGGTGCTGTGTAACACACATCACAAAAACACATGAAGCCCTATGGAGTAAAAGACCCCATAGCCCATTAAACACATCTAGATTCAAAGAAACACACTCAAATCATGCCCAAGAGTGAGGGTAAAAAGGGTCTCACTCTTGGCAGGAGAAAAAAAATAAACCCCAAAAATCCAGCAAAGCTGTTGGGGGACTCACTAGGTTAGGAAATTCAGCCTAAACAGAGAATTCTCCCTAACAGTGGAGGGTGCCCCTGCACTGCTGGGGGATGGGGGTGCAGAGGGACATGCGTGGGGGCCTGGTGGAGGGTGCCCCTGGATGCTGGGGGGTGGGGGTGGTGGTAGATATGAGTGGGGGCCTGGTGGAGGGTGCCCCTGGTGGCTGGGGGGTGGGGGTGCAGGGGGACATGTGTGGGGGCCTGGTGGAGGCTGCCCTTGGATGCTGGGGGGGTGGGGTTGATAGGGGACATGAGTGGGGGCTTGGTGGAGGGTGTCCCTGGATGCTTGGGGGTGGGGGGGTGGGAGATATGAGTGGGGGCCTGGTGGAGGCTGCCCCTGCACTGCTGGGGCCTGGGGTGATGGTAGACATGAGTGGGGGCCTGGTGGAGGGTGCCCCTGGATGATGGGGGGTGGGGGTGGTGGGAGACATGAGTGTGGGCCTGGTGGAGGGTGCCCCATTGGTGGCTGGGGGGTGGGGGTAGTGGTAGACATGATTGGGGGCCTGGTGGAGGGTGCTCCTGGATGCTGGCTGGTGGGGGTGGTGCTAGACATGAGTGGGGGCCTGGTGGAGGCTGTCCCTGGTGGCTCGGGGTGCAGGGGGACATGCATTGGTGGGCAGTAGTGCAAGGTGACATGTGGGTTGGCTGGGGGGCATGGCCATGATGGATGGGGTGCCTGCGGGACATGTGCACGGTAGGCCCCTGTGGTGTGGGCCACCTGCAGGGGCCGTGGAGGGTGTAGAGGGAACACCTGGGAGGACCCACACATGCAATTCACGTGTGGTGCTCCCCACGCACCCCTGGAATACACGTACCCTGATGGAATTGCGTGTGATACTTCCTGCGCACCCCTGAAATACACGTACCCTGGTGCTTTTGCGTGTGATACTTCCCACGCACCCCTGGAATACACGTACCCTGCTGCTTTTGCGTGTGATATTTCCTGCGCACCCCTGGAATACACGTACCCTGATGGAATCGCGTGTGATACTTCCCGCGTACCCCTGAAATACACGTACCCTGCTGCTTTTGCGTGTGATACTTCCCGTGCACCCCTGGAATACACGTACCCTGCTGTTTTTGCATGTGATACTTCCCGCGCACCCCTGGAATACACGTGCCCTGATGGAATCGCGTGTGTTACTTCCCACGCACCCCTGATGTACACATACCCAGAACAATCGCGTGTGGAACTTCCCATGAACCACTGAAATACATATTCCCTGCTTGGAGTTTGCCGTTTGGCAGCCCTCTGAACTGGTCCAGGGTTAGCGCAGCCCTTTGCGATGATTTGGGGATTTTGAAGGCTTTTCCTTGCGCGAGGGCGTTCTTGGGGGCGTAACTGGCGTTGCTGCAGGCTCGCTGCGCCACTCTGCACCATTGCTGGTTTCGGAGGCTAAAATCCATGAATATGCTGTGCGATGAAAAATATTTTTTCGCACGCGGCTAGCGCAGTGTATCGCACGGGGACACTGTGCGCCAGCCGCGTGCGCCATTTTCGTGCGAATTTCTATGAATTACCCTGTCTATATGTTTTTACTTTATTACTTTGTGTCTTATTTTTTTTTCAAAGGCAGTTAGGGTGTCCGCAAACAGCGCGGGTGTCCAGAATGTCCGCAATTAACCAAAATGGGGGTGTCCTGAGGACACTATACCTGTCCGTACTGTCCACAGGCAAGATGAAAATGTTCTTAGAACACACTTGGTGTCCGGAATGTCCGCAATTAACCCAAATGGAGGTGTCCTAAGGACACTATACATGTCCGTACTGTCTGTAGAACATGTACGCACATGCACACCACACCCGTAAGTCCTATGAACATCACGCCTGTCCGTAACTGTCCGTCTCATGTGTGTCTCACTTTTAATTAGTTTGAGAACACAAACACTGTTCATAGAACACCAGCGTGCATGCGGAGGACCGTTCCTACGCATTTGGTGTCCTGCGGACACCCGTCCCATTTGCGGACGTGTTCGTGACATCATCATGTGATGCACCCACGGTCCCCGAACATTTTTAAAGTTTTTTTTAGAAAATCCAAAGTATTTTACAGTAAAAATTTCCCATTGCCCATTTCCCAGACAATGACTCTGGCTTTCTACATACTTTTTGCAACTTTTTGAGCCTTTGTGGGGTGTTCGATCTGTCCGCAGAGTGCACCCCTGCAACCCTATAAAAGGCTACACCCCAGAGTACATCCTCATTGTGCTTCTGGCTACCAGACAGAGCATTGTCTATATTAGCTTTTGATAATCTTCCTGATTTTGCTGCTCTTGCTGCTTTTCATCAAACCTGATGGCGTCTATGCTTGCTACTCCTCAGCACCACCCCCACCTCCTCCACCACCAACACCTCCCCAAGGGCCTGCAGAGTGGAACAGGCATGAGGATGTAGAGGAGCAGGATGAAGAGGATGAAGAGGATGAGGTAGTGGAAGTCCCTACTACCAGCAGTCGCCGTGAGTCTTGGGTGTGACGGTTGTTTACCATTCATGTTGACGTACCAAAAGCATGTGAAAACAAGGTCATCTGCAACCAGTGCAAAATGGTGCTGAGTCATGGGAGGCCTGGTTCGTACAGCTTTGGTACGACATCCATGAATCGACTACTAATGTTGTTCCATGGTGGGACCGTTCGCAAGGTTGTACCTTGTGATAAACATAGTAGATTGAGTTCCTCTACAAAATATTTCATTTCTGCTCCTGTCACCACAAGAGACACTCCTGTGGGATAGCGCATACCTCCAGCTGCCTCACAGTCCATCCATGATGCTGTTGACCCTTACCTTTCGAGGGTCACAATATTGTGTATGTACTGCAAAGCAGTACTTTGCAGGGGGGAGAGTCCTCAGAGTGCTTTCGAGGCTGCAGTCAAGGAGCATGAGAAGGTCTGCTACCTACCTAAATAAGGCCCACCCTACATCCTCCTCTCTCCACCTGCCCTTTCTTATCCCTGTGTTTGATGTACCTTCTTTACCCTCTTTCCCCCTTCTCTCCTAATGCGTTGTGTGTAAAAAAACAAAAAAATATGAAACAAAAACCACCCAAAAAAAGGCTATTTTCAGAGCCTCTTTTTACAGTTTAAAAATAGAAGTGGCAAATAAAGGAGCAGGGCCCTGTGCATGTTACAGAAGTCTGCGGACAGTTCGCGGACATCTAAAATTTTGAGGTGCTGCCCTATCATAACCATTGCACTTTTCTCTGGGATGAAGTGGTGGCTCTGAAAAGAGCCTTTTGGTGGTGTTTGTTTGTGTTTGAAAAACTTTAAATAGTCAACACCTACTGCAAAATGGATGGCTGTAATTCCAAAAAAGGTTGCAATGCATTTTGTACATTTCTTAGAAAAATCTGATTGCCAGCATAAGTAATATGGACTCCATCTCTGCGAAAAATGTATGTGCTACGAAACATAATATTTTCATTGTGAAAAGAGGACATGCAAACATTTCATAAAAGGGCACAAATAGCATTATTGACATTGTGCCTCACTTTCTCAATTTGTTGACCAAATGAAGAAGAACGCAGCCACATTTGTCTTTGAACAATATAAGAAAAAATTCATTGAGAATTTGGAAACATGTCCATGACGTTCCCAAGTCTTTCTTTCATTGCAAATTGCAAAGATATTCCAGACACTTGTCCTAAACTGTTCCCTCCACAATGAATTATAATTATGTCTGGATGATGCTGTATCTCCAAAGTAGCACAGAGAGGTACCAAGTCCAGCCACTTCATTTGATGCACTCCATGCCAATGCACTTCCACATAAGGGAATCCAAGTTCTGCAGCCATTCCACAGCGTTCTGCATGCACCTCCAACCAATGTATCCATGAGTCTCCCAAAATCCAGATAATCTGTTTTCTGTAACACACAGCCATAGCTATCTGTTCTTCTCTGAGTAAAAAGACTTTCTGACAAACTCTCTCCTTACACAACACACCCAGTAAACGTTATTGAGCAATCCCTTGCTCTACTCATTCTCATTGACATGCCTCTCCACCCCAAAATCCCTGCATGTAATACGCAATGTCCGCGGACTACCGCCATGTCGCGGATATATCGAAAATCTGAGCATGGTGAATGTAAATTTAAATAGTGTGCCCCATTTCCCCTTTGAGGTTGGCTCTGAATAGAGCTGTTTTTTGGGGGTTTTTTTATAGATGCTTGACAGACACCTGTTATTTCGTATTTTATTTTCTTTTTTTTCTTACTTTACTCCTAATATCTTCACAAAACCTTCTCCAAAGCAACCCTTACATTCCAGAACAGCACAGCGTTTCCCATAAAAGATAAAGAAATGCCATCTTCTTTAAAATAAACAGCATTACTGAAATCAGTATTCTCATTATTAAAGAAGAACATACCAGCTCTAAGCATGAAAGCACACATGCCTCGGTTGATTGCACACCTAGCAATGTTTTGCTGAGGATAAAAAACAGAACTATTGTCCCATATTGCCCTAGGTACTAATCCAGAAAAAAATAAGTTTGGCATTTGGAAGGATGTTCGTTACTGCTTGAAACAAGTGTTCCAAATCTGCCAACAAAGTAGGGGCACTGACATAGCCCAAATGGAAAGCACCATAGTGCAAAACTACCACATGGGGACTGTTCATCCTGCCCATATCTTCACAAACTTGTATGATTCCCTGTACATTGCAATCAGGCACAGTGCCCCACACCACCTCCACTCCTTTAACATCAAAATTGTTTGCCACATGCCTGCATTGAGCATAGAGCTGTAAACCATGCACAAACATATCTCCAAGCACCAACACCCTGACTTTCTCCATCTCTGCCATCTTCACTACACACAGTCTCTTTCATTACAAATCCACAACCTCAACACCTGATTGGGTAATCCCTACAATCCCCTTTCCATGCTGGATTTGCTGGAAAACCCTGGATGTGGCACACACTGTCCGCAGACAGCCACGGTGTCTGCGGACCACATAACTCTTAGATAGCCCTTCTACCCTTTCCACTTCACTCTCTGTGCCATTCCCTCATTGGATACAGTTAAGCAGTCACACAACCATCCACCAATCACATCCAAGACCTCTACATCTAACTCAATCATCAGAGTTCAGCACTTCAAATGTAGGTTGATCACTCTGAGTACAAGTCTCATATCATTGGAAATCACCTACTACAAAAACTAATGTACAAGTCTCCAAGATCTCTACTTGCAGCTGCATGCATATTCACATGAATGAATACAAACTACAGGTATGCATATTTTATGCACAGTACATGTACAACTCTTATAAATGCGTATAGACAGAGTAATTGCCATTTAACCTGTATAACCTATAAAATGAATTTACTATTATTTTTCCCATCTGCTATAATCAACTTTCACTTCCAAACCTGTCTGCTATCTAAATTCTCTTTTTACACACACAACTATCTAAAAAGTTATAATATTAAAAGATGGGAGAAATAACAGTATAATTGTAGAAAAACAAATTGGGGCCGATTCATGGAACAAACGTGTGCCGAAAATCCCAGCGTAAGCAGGCGCAAGGTGGCGCAAGTGTGAAAAAGCACGCGCACGCGCACGCGTGCGATTCAAGGAAGGCGCTGCGCTTGTTTCCCACTGGATGTGTGCCAAATCGGTGCATGTCGCACGCGGGCACACACGTCATCAAACGGCGTGCGCTACGCGCACAGCAAAAGCACACATAGCGCAGCGCTCACAACAAAAGTGGGCGGAACAGTGGGCGTAACATGGAGAATGGGGAATAACGCATGAAAAAGAAGGCGTAACTGTGGAAGTACTGCAGGGAACTACACGGAACGCCCGCACGCACGCAAACAACCCGTATTCATGGATTCGAATACGGGGAAACCCGCGCACAGCAAAAGACACACACAGACGTGAACGCGTCCGCCACATGAAGGCAGGCGGAAGCTTCCCCGCGCATAGTATAAAAGTGCACGCAAACAACTAACACGTATATACAGCTACGATGAATGCCCCATTTGTCGGAGCGCTGATCGTGGGACACCGCATGAGGAGGAGAATAGCCAGGGCACGCATTATTTCACCACAGAAAAGCCTTTTTGGGATGCCTGACGACCAGGTCTATGGCAGGTTTAGGTTTCACCCTGTATCATCCTAGACCTGGTTAGGGAGTGGGAAGATGACCTTACATCCCCCACCCTTTGCTCCCAAGCATTGAGCCCCTTGGAGAAGGTGCTCAATGTCCTGCATTTTTTGGCCACTGGGTCATTTCAGCAGACTACTGCCATAGTGGGGGGGTCTCACAGGCCACGCAGTCACACTGCCTACACCAGGTCTTGGCAATCATGACAGCACCCCCCTCAGTCTGCAGGCACATATATATGCCCAGAACACCCGCAGAAAGGCAGGCCGTTGTCCTGGACTTTTACAGGGTGGCACATTTCCCCAAAGTGCTTGGTGCCATAGATTGCACCCATGTGGCCCTACGTCCACCTAGGGCCACTGAGCACATCTACCGAAACCGCAAGCACTGGCATTCCATCAATGTACAGGTGGTATGCGATGCAAAAGGAATCTTAACCTCTGTCTATGCAAACTACCCTGGTTCCACCCATGACAGTTTCATATACAGAATGTCCACCCTGAGCCGGGCCCTGGAAGCTGGGCAGCATGGCGACACATGGCTCCTAGGTGAGTACAAATGCCCTTGCACATGCATGCATGTCACACACACACACAAATACACAAACCCCAATAATCACAACCATTATCACCTCTCCAGGGGACAGTGCCTAACCTCTGAAAAACCACATGATGACGCCAATCTGGAATCCCACCACACCACCCCAGGTAAGATACAACGCGGCCCATATTGTAACTAGGGCCAAGGTGGAGCGCACATTCGGAGTGCTCAAGTCACGCTTCCGCTCCCTTGACCGCTCTGGTGGGCAGCTACTCTATGCACCCCCAGTAGTGTGCATGATCATTGTGGCAGCATGTGTCCTATACAATGTTGCAACATGTCAGGGCATACCGGTGGACATGGTGTTGCCCCCACATCCCCAACCACTGGCACAAGCGCTGCCCATGGGTCGGGATAGGGCACATGGCGAGGAAGCCCAGACCCAGCTTGTGGACACATTTTTCACCTAAACTACCACCCCGGCGTAGTGCACACAGGCCTGGCACATACCAGGTGGCAATCGATGATGACAAAGAGACAGTCAACTGTCACAACCTTACCACCCTGAGATTGTTGCCATGGAAGTGCCACATTGTGTGCATCCCTAGCTACTTGAACACAAGCAATCCTGTGTGACCAAAAGGCACACGTGCAAGATGTGAATCACACACACCTGCAAAACAGGCCATGACTATCACTGGTATGTCACTCAAACCCTCCCAAACCACAACATGACATGGCAAGCAATAGCCATACACCAACACAGTACCAATAAGGTACACATTGCCATGTGAAAAATGTAAATTGGCATCAGACAATGATGCCTGACATGGAATCAGATTAAATGACTGACCAACAACCTCCCACCCAAAATAAGTCATACCCAAATGCATTCCAAAATTTGTAGTTGTAACATAACAATGAATGCCTGTCTACATGCACATTGTGCATTGCAAAATAAACACTGCAGCTTCTGTGTGCTGTGTCTACCTCCTGCAACACACTGCTCAGTGCACAGCACAGTTAACAGCCAATATGTGTGATGCACAACCTGAGCATCACATCTAAGTGACAAACCACATCAAAAATCAAATTAGGCATGTACAGGATCCACAATTGGTTATAGGACATGTGCTGCAGGGACACAGTGGGCACCAGAAGGAAAACAGAGTGTACACGTGGACATGGAAGGGTGGTTGTACATGTAGTGCATTGTAGTGTGAGTGTGTGGGTCAGTAGGGACATGCACTCAACATATGCATGTGCAATCAAGTGACCATCAGTGTCCTCTACACATCACATGTGAACATTCAACATGTGTACACCCCAGCATGTAAAACCACAACTATCCCCTCACACCTGAAAGGTAAACACAACACATGAACAGGCATTGATCAGCAGAACACATCATGTACATAGGATACCACAGTTACAATGTCAGGGTGCCCATCACACTGCAGGGCAAGGCAACTATCACCAACAAAGCACCCCCCCTCCATCACAAATCACCATGACCCACAGAACAACTGCACCAGGGTTATGGAGCCTTCATCCTTGAATTTCACCTGGCCACAGGATCACCCTTCCCCTTTGTCACCATCTCCCACCTTGTGTGTAAAAAGTTGCCAGCACACTCAGAGTCCACCTTGATTTGCAAAAATACTACATCCAAGAGTACTCAAAGCAGGCCACACAGAAGCCAAGCAAAAAGCCTGCAGGCAGATAAACTAACCAGAACAACCTCCAGTAGATGACTTGAAGTAGCAGTACCTCACAAAGGCCAAGTACTACCACAATGACGTAACAACCAAGGTAGCACAGTAAAACAATGTCAAAACAGGATGTGTACCATGTGTGGTACATAACATAGAATGATCCACCACAAACAGATGTGTACTGTCACAGCTCCCGCGTACAGGTGCAGGAGTGGCACGAACCAACCACCCCCACAGTGGTCTGGGTGGCTGCAAGGTCAAACTCACACAGGCCTCTGAGACCCTGTTGGGGAAGGAGGGTCAGGTATATGCAGTCGGGTCAGGCGTTGGCATACTGGATAACTGGAATGAGGGGCAGGAGAGGGGAATAGGATTGACACGGGAAAGTAGGGAATGCCCAAAAATGTAGTACTCACATTAACACATACACAATCATACCAAACTTGTTCATCATGCACATAGCAGAAATTCACTGAACTGGAAGTCAAAGAGGAACTTATCTCTGGGGTGAGTGCTGGCCTCCTGCCTGCACACTCTCAGGTCCGGTAACAGGAGCACTTCAATGCTGCAAAGAGAGCCACAGTTAAAAATGTGTGCGTGCCCATAACACACAATCGCACCACCAAATATGCCCCAAAGTAACAAACTACTCTACAAACAGACAATCTGGTGTGGATGCTTCGTACCCATATGTAACATTACCCCTGTGATGGCTCATACACAGTCAATGCAGTAAGTCGGACGCCGGTGGGTGCGTGGCAAATGGAACACCAATGTGTCACGATTCACACAACATGCAATGTTCCCTGGGTAAGCAGACAGACGCATATAGCAAGGTATGACTTCAGAACAAGTTGTCTTCCACCATGACCGAAATAAAGTGTGCAGTGCATGTTTCAAATTCTACATGGAAATGAAATGCACTGCACCCGAGTCTGTCCCTTGCTGTCTGTCCCTGTGAGCTGTTTCTTTCCATGTCTCAGAACTCTACATGGGTGATACAAGCACATCCATGGACCATGGTGGACCAGAGGGTATGTGCCACTGCCCCTGCAGGTGCCCCAGACAACCTTACAATCAACTAGCCAGGAGTCCACCAACACATCTGAGCTTTATTGTGCGCTTCAACACCAATATTCGTCCAAGCTCACCCTCAGCTCACCCTCAGTGCTGCTACTAAGCCTGCATGTGCAACTGGCCTGGTGGAAGGTTTTCTGTGTTGTGGCCCCCCTGTGCTGTTCACCTAGCCTGGAGTCCCTTGAAACACGTCAGCAGTTTTAGGATGTATGATTGCAATCCCTGTGCCTCTGCTTGCGCACACATGTGCATGTGGGCACCACCAAACGTGTCCAGATTCCAGACGTCCAATGGCCCATGTCTGCTGACAAAGGTGGTCTGGAGGCTCATCCCACTGCAGAAAGGGCATGAAACACATGATTAATGCTTTAGATTCATCTGTGTGTGTGTCTCTTCAGGCATCACATCACTGGACCATGTCAGAGACGTACATCAGAAATCACACCATCAGTCCGTCTTTCACAGCCAAAGTGTGGAACACACTATCTACGGTATGAATTGCAACAAGCACATGTACAGTAAAGATAAGAAACATACTACACAATGCATAGCAATGAATGTACACATTAATCATGAAAGACCCCATCTAGCAAAAGCAGAACAGTGGACAATAACACCCCAATCATCCCCCCTAGGGGTGTTAACACAAGTTCCACAGCAGCAGACATGCCACAGATATGACAGTCAAAAGCCCTTGTGTAATAGGCTGTTACACCGAATCATCCTTGCAAGCCCATGGATAAGGGAAGCAGGAGTGGCATATGTGAGTCAAGGACCCCAAGCAGCAAACACATACACAAGACAAGCCTGAAGGACCCAGCTGGAACAGACAGTGGATGCTTTCAAAAGCCACAAAGCACCACACTGTCACATGAAAGCACAATAGACAAGCAATTTTAAACTATATTAACCAATTACACTAACTATGAAAAACCTACATTACCTAATTAAACTAACTATCAAACAGAAACTTAACTAACTATACTAAAAGAAAAATCAAAAATGGCCACATTCGACCTGGGGGACACCCAGGAGGGGGGAGGTACAGGGTGCTGCTCAACACCCACATGCGATGATGCTGAGCAAAAAAAAAACCTGCATGGGCTCAACGCCTGCACAGCCCGACCTATGTGGGAGATAGATTGTTGTCCGAGTCTGGCTCATCCTGGAAAAGAAGATGTGGCACAGTAGCCTGGCCATGCCTAGCCGCAGCTTGCCCCTCGTCGGCAGCAAGTCTGCCGGACGGGTGAGCCTGGTTCTGTGTGGCAATGACATGTAGGTCTGCATGCAGAACTGCCCGTGATACACGTGCTTCCTCTTGCAAGGTAGCACGTGTAACACGGAGTTCCCCCTGCAAGGCCTGGCTGGACAACCGCTGCACCTCCCGGCAAGCCTGTAGCTCAGCCGAGATGGTACGCTCAAGCTGTGCAAACCTCTCCTCTGACCGCTCCCTCTGGGACATCAGAAGGACACCCAGAGTGGATTTGAGGGAAGCATACTCCTTCCTCTTGGCCTCCAGCAGCAATTGCTTCACGCAGAGACGACATTTCAGCCTGCGTGCCCTGTCTGAGGCCGCCATGCCCAGCCTGAGTGAGCGGGCCATTGACCGTGCCACCTGCTGCTGGAGAAGCACCGGCATAGCAGGGGGGAGCACGGATCGGGCCACACGCTCCATGCTCTCAGCGATGTTCTCCATTGCTGCCCCCTGCCGTTCTGAATTGGCAGTCATGTCTTGCTCCCACTCAGTATACTGAGGTTGCGCGCGGCAACCACGTTGCTGGGCTTGACCCCTGCGGGACCCAAGGACCGGGGGTCCTCGTCGTGTTGGCACCACCCGCGGCTGCACGACTACATGCCCCAGTCAACGTGATGTCCCAGGCACATCAGTGACTGGTGTGAAGGGTGACCCTGCATCCCGATCCACCATGGGTGGAGGTTCCAAGACTGTCTGACCCCTCAGTGCTGTTGTCGCGGACAGAGGAGTGTCCACATCAGAATCACTCTCCCCTGACACATGGACCTGATGCTCATCCAACTCGACATGGACGTCAGAGTCGTCATCAGGGCTGGACTCATAGGCAGCCAGAGACAAGATGGACTGTAGCACTTGGGGGTTTTCGTGGTCTACCACCCCACAACCCCCACTTGTGGCAGGTGGATGGAGTGATAACAACCCTGTGCCTGGCATGACAACACCATCCTCCGGCTCCATTGCGTCATCATCTGAAAAATAGAGAGAAAAAAGGTCACTACACATGTCAGAAGCACACAACACACACACACACCGACAACAAACACATCAGGCAGACATGTGACACACAAAATAGAAACTGGCATGCATGCTGGGTCAACTTGGAATTGCTTCTGTGATCAGAACTGTTGAAAGGTGGCAGTTTACATTGAAGTGGGTCTATGCAGTGCAGCAAATGTGTATGTTACTCACTACTTACATGTACAAGTACTTCATGGTGTGTGTCAGAAAATGTGAAGGCAGTGCAAGGTCAACTTCAGGCATCACGTGCAATGTGCATTCAATTGGTAGCATATCTACAAGCAAAGCACCCCTCCACCTAAGTGCAAAAGCAGGGATGCCTAGCATGATATCAAAAGGCTGACCATAGACCTGTGTATTGACCGGCAGTGTTGACTAGCATCAACAGCTTCATGTGAGTCAAGTGACAACACTGCAAATGATGGTGGGACAGTAAGGAGGGCACATGATGAAAGGTCTGGAGGCCACCCACGTGTGAAGAAGACACTACACCAGTCGGACAGAGTCATTGGACATTAAACAGGCTGAGGCCTGTGACCCACCCAGATTGTCAGACCCTAAACATGTGTGCAACGCAGTACTGAGCCACAGTTGACATGGGAAGGCTGATGAAATGCCATGCAATGTATGTCACCCAGGACTTGTATTACAGTTATCATTCAGTCAAGGACACATAGGGGCATGCGTGCAATGCACATGGAGCATGAATGGGCACTCATGTCCCTGCGGGGCATCTGACCTCTGCACAGTACAAGTGAGATACCCTGCATCAAGTATTAATGCTGTACCACACAGCATATGTCTGGCAGATTGGTTGCGGGAAGTTAGCATGTACACAGGATGCATGAACAGGGAAGTACCCAACGGCAATATTGAAGCAGACCAGTGCAAAGGTGGAATTGGGGTACAGAGCGGGGGGTGAAGGGGCAAGGGAGCATGCCTACATGGAGTACCCAC
The DNA here is from genome assembly GCF_040938575.1 of Ambystoma mexicanum. NCBI lineage: Eukaryota > Metazoa > Chordata > Amphibia > Caudata > Ambystomatidae > Ambystoma > Ambystoma mexicanum. The sequence goes on along the minus strand of NC_090935.1, from coordinate 1,074,886,332 downwards.
ATGCAGGCAGAGGACACATGAACGTCATTCATGCTATGACATCGTGCCTGGGCTGAGAGGAAGGTCACCCCACGCAACATGCAGAAGGACCAGTGAGTTGGAACATGGACCAGAGGCGCATACTGGTAACCAGCATGTGAGGAGGGTGCAATAGTGTTGATGCGGACAGTCCCTGTCTGATCCACATGTCCACCATCCAGCAGAGCAGACATGCATCACGGAAGCATTGCATTACTTGCACATCAGAACCATGTACACGTCACATGTAGTGGCAATCATGCACAACACATCCCACAAGTAAAACACACACGTCCTCAACAAACACGCATCAACACTCACTGGAATGGGCATCAAAATCCGGCATCTCTCCCACTCCTTCAACCGATTCAGATGGTGTGAACTCTGTAACGAGTGACTCATGCGGAGTGAGGACTTCTTCCTCTGGTGCAGGCCCACCGCCAGTCACCAGAGTCAAGTTGTAATTTGAGGCACGCTTAGCCTTAGCGCTGTGTTTGATGTCATTCCAACGCTTTTTGCACTCTTGCACCGTGCACACCTCATAGCCGAATGCACTGACATGTTCCGCAACATGCTTCTAGTGGGTATCACTTTGGGCAGCCGTAGTCTCACTATTGGCACCCACAAGCATGTCACGGCTGTGGCCCTGCACGTAGCCCACGAGGAAGTCCAGTTCCTGGTTGTAGAAAGGCTTCTTGCTTGACGTGCAGGAGGATGTGGCTGTGTGTGGGGTCCCAGCCTGTGCTGCAGGTTCAACCTTCCTCCTCTTGGATTGTGGCTCAGACCCTGGCTGGCTAATGCCGCCCTGACCAGTATGGCCAGTGGGCTCAGTGGATTGAGTCGAGGGAGTGGCAGGTGGAGGGACGACCAAAGGCCTGACTTCTGTCAGTGGCAGTTGGGTGCCCTCTAATGGACCCTGCACAGCAACATCCACTGTGGCAGGGTCATTGACCGCAACTGTCCTGGTTGGCAGACTCACAACCGGGGTGTTGTTGGGTGCATCTGCCCCTGCACTTGCCAACACCTGGCTGTTCTGGGCAGCAGATGACATAACTGCCCAGGGACACGTGTCTTGGTCAGGGCAGCCCTGCGTGCCCCTATGGTTTCCCTCCTGGCTTGTTGGAAATCTTCCAAGGGCTCCTCAAGTGCCAACGCAGGCTGCACTGGCAGACCATGAGCCTGGGTGGCGGTGTCCACAGCTGCACCTGCAGCTACCACTACCTTTGGGCCTGTGGCAGTCGATGGAATGGACTGCCGGGTCACATGGGCACCAGTGCCAGATGCAGAAGCTGAATCTCCCGGAACCACAGGGGGTGGTGGCATGACTGCACTGACACATGGCACAACAACGTGCTCAAGTGGTGCACCCCTGTCTCTTCCCCCTCTGCGGCCGCCCTGGACACCCTGGAGTTACCCCTTACTCCCTGGTCACCCCGGCCACGTCCCTGACCACGCCCGCCATGGAGAGGACGCCCAGCTGAGGCACCCCTCACCTTTGGTGTCCTCCCAACCATGGCACAGATGTAGTAGTGCCAGCACAGATGGAGTAGTGCCAATGGGAGGTGTACACCACAATTGACCGGGGCAATTGGGGTGAAGGTTGTGGGAAGCAAGATGTTAACAGCCCCCCTACACCTGCAAGGCTGTATGTGACCCTGGTGATGTAGTGACGGGTCACGCAATGCTCAGGCACCCCAAAACTGCTGGAAAACCGTGCACGCAACCCTGCAGCCTACGTGCATGGAATCAACCTCCCGCAGTACGCGGTGGCACCCAGTAACACGAAAAATGCGTACGCGTGGGACACGCAGGCTACTATGACTTCAAAAACTGTGTGATACACAGGGGCACCCGCAGTGGGAAAAATAGCATGCGCGACTCACCGTCTGACTAGCGCGATGCAGAAAAACACGCGTAGCCAATACCCCTGCCAAAAGAAGAGATACGTCCTTGATAGCTGTGAAGTTGTGATGGCGCACAAACCAACACGAAGCAGCAACACACGTCGGTCTCCACGAAAGGCACGTACAGCGAACTGCTGGCTCCGCTCACCTTTAACCCGTGCTGAGGGAAACGCCCATGCGCGTCACGTCACTTACGCGCATAGGCCCTTTCCTCGGATTACATGCATTCACACGGGGACATGCATTTTGTTCACGCATGCGCTAATCCACTAGGCCCACATCACGTGGGAAACGCCAGCGCAAGCCCGCGCACTTCACATCACAGAATCGCTTACTTGCGAAGGGCCTTTGGTCCAATGAAATCGCTGACGCGCTTACGTGCTAAGGGCCTTTCCTCGAATTACACACTGACGTGCAATTTTTTCACGTCCCAAATCACTCCGTATCAAGCTGGCCACACGAAAACACTCCTGCCCTGAAGGCCATTTTCCTGCCCCCCAGAGGCCTGAGCACGCTCCCACCTGCCATCTGCTGCTGCCTGACTGCCTGCTGCCCACATGCCCTGCTATTTGGTACCTGCACATCAGCCATCTGCAGGGGTCCGGTTGCTGTGTCCACCCCTGCTGGAAGAGAAGACTCCTGACTGGGATACCATCGCTCCAAAGCCCAGCCCCAGGACACAGTTGCCCACCCACGCCTGCCTCGGGGGTCGCCATGTCGGGGCAAACACCATCTGAGACCACTGGCGACCCCCAGCCAGAATGGCAGAGGGCCACCAGCTTCAGTCAGAAGGAAGTTGGTGTCCTGGTGGAGCATGACCTGGGGCATTATGATGCCCTCTTCAGAACACCAAGCGCCAACAAGGAAGGATGGGATAGGATCTGGGACGACTTTGAGGTTGCCATCAACACAGAGGGGGTGGCAACCCGCAACATCAAGCAAGTCAAGAAGCGCTGGGAGGACTTGAGGACTTGAGGTCCAGGACCCACATAAAGGCCCAGCGCATCGTGGAGGGGGCTGGGGCCGCATGAGTACCATCCAGATGAGGGTCCTGGAACGCGTAGGCCCAGCGCTCCACGCCCAGATCCTTCGGAGGCAGACCCGTCTGGAGTTGAGCGGTAAGTGGCCAAGCATTGCTGTGTGAGACAGGGCATGTTGCAGGTTGCTGGTTGTCTGATATTTGCCTGTATGTGTGACATAGGCCATGTACGTATGTGTGTGTGAAGGGACATCATGGTCATGCATGTGAGACCAGTAATGTGTGAACCACATGGTTGGTGCATGTGTTACAATGCAACATGCGGAGCAGCATGCAGAATGCACACATTAATGCATGCCTGTCTCTGTTAATGGACATGGATGGGGTGTGAGATGGGTGCTGCTGACATGGACATGTATGGGGTCCATGTCTGTGTGTCTGACTTGTGTTTCTGTGACTTGTAAATGCCATGGATGCATGACACATGTCTGTGGCAATGTTCAGATTCACTGATGCAGCCTACTCATCCTTGTATCCACTGTGTCTGGGGTGTACGAGGCCAGATAGATGAAACTACGGTGAAGTGTGTGCATGTGATAGGCATGTCCCATGATGCATGTGAGTTTCAAACCAGCATTGTATGTTTCAAGAGTCCCTTGGACATGTATGCTAATGTTCATAGCATGCGCCATGCCTGTTACTGCATGTGTTTTGCCTGCACTGACCCAAGTGTTGTGGAGGGACATGATGGAAGTGATATTTGACAGTACCACTCATCTGCTATTGCTCCCTGATGCTTGTGTTCTATGTCTCCCTCTACACAGCGGCAAGTGATGAAGAGAGCAGAGACGGCGCTGTGGAGCAAAGCGGCGGGGATGCCCTCACCGGCCGGCGACGCAAGGCCCAGTCACCCTCCCAGAAATTACCATCGTCCGGGAGTGAGGGGACTGGTACTGCGTCTGCCACTACAGCTGCAGCGGAAGGGGTGGGTGAGCCCCCACAGGGGCTTGCAACGGCGGAAGACGGTGTGGAGCCATCCAGGTTGGTGGTTTCCACAGAGGAGGAGGAGGCCTCTACTGAGCCACACATGGGGCCTCGTGGGGGTGCTACTACTGGTGCAAGTGGTGAAGTCCAGGGGCAGGGGCAGGAGTCAGCACAGGTTGCCGTGGAGGGGCCTGTGCATGTCAATGTCCCTGACACTGTGACTGCACCAACATGCACCAGCAGGGATGCCCCATCCCAGGCCCATCCACAGGTAGGGGGGATGTCCATGTCATCTGACACTCCTCCACCTGCGGACGAGGGGACCCCTGACCGTATGGAGAAGGTCCTAATTGGTGTTGCGTTGCACACGCGTGACATTCGTGATGACGTGCGTGCTTCCCGGGGGGAGCACGCACGTCATCACGAAGAGCAGCGTGCCAACGTGGCCCAGTTGGGAGTGTCCATGGTCGGGGGTTTTGTACATGTGTCGGCCACTCTGGCGGCCCTCTCCTCCTCTGTGGAGACTATGCGCCAGTCGTTCTCCATGCCATCTTCCGGCTAGATGCCACCAGGGCCCCCTGTGGACCTTCCCTGACCAACGCAGCCAGCTTGGTGGGGATCCCATCCCTGCCACAGTCGGGAGTCGGAGGTCCAGCAGGGGTGGACACTCCAGCAACTGGACCCCAGCAGATGGGGGATGTGCCGGCATCATCGGGCAGGGCACGTGCACGACGGCGTTGGTGGATTCCATCAGCCTGGATGCCGTTGTGCTGGCAGAGGCAGTTGCGTTGGAGGCAGCGGCAGGCTCAAAGTGGGAGGCATCATGGCTCGGGGCCATCTACATCAGAAGGGCAGGCATCAGCCGGAGGGCAGGAGGACCCTGGAATGGGACCCGAAATATGAATTCCCCGCTCTGACAGCAAAATCACATGTGAAACTTCATGCGCAGCCCAGTAATACACGTACCCAGGCCAATCGTGTGTAAAACTTCCCGTGCACCCCTGAAATACACGTACCCAGGCCAATCGCGTGTAAAACTTCCTGCGCACCCCTGAAATACACGTACCCAGGCCAATCGTGTGTGAAACTTCCTGCGCACCCCTGAAATACACGTACCCTGCTGAAATCACATGTGAAACTTCCCGCACACCCCTGAAATACATGTACCCTGCTGAAATCGCGTGTAAAACTTCCCGTGCACCCCTAAAATACACGTAGCCAGGCCAATCGTGTGTGAAACTTCCCGCGCACCCCTGAAATACATGTACCCAGGCCAATCGCGTTTGAAACTTCCCGCGCACCCCTGAAATACACATACCCTGCTGAAATCGCGTGTGAGACTTCCTGCGAACCCTGTAGTACATGTACCCCTCTCGCACAGGGCCCTTTCGCGTGTGAGACTTCCTGCGAACCCTGTAATACATGTACCCCGCTCGCACATGGCCCTTACGCGTGTGAGACTTCCCACGAATCCCGTAATACATGTACCCCGCTCACACAGGGCCAATATTCCTGGGGTTCGTGTGAAGTCTCACACGCAATTTCAGCAGGGTATGCGTATTTCGGGGTGCAGGGGAGTCCTACACGTGATTTGGCAGTGTGGGTCCTCCCAGGTGTCCCCTCTACCCCCTCCACCGCCCCTGCAGGCAGCCCACACCACAGTGGACTACCCTGCACCCCTGGTCATATCCCGCAGGCAGCCCATCCACCATGGGCATGCCCCCCAGCCAAGCCACATGTCACCTTGCACTACTGATCAACAACGCATGACCCCCTGCACCCCCACCCCCCAGCAGTGCAGGGCACCTGCCAGCAGGCCACCACTCATGTCCCCCTGCACCCCCAACCGCCAGCAGTGCAGGGCACCTGCCAGCATGCCCCCACTCATGTCCCACTCATGTCCCCCTGCACCCCCATCCCCCAGCAGTGCAGGGAAGCTGCCAGCAGGCCCCCACTCATGTCCCACTCATGTCCCCTTTCACCTCCACCCCCCAGCAGTGCAGGGCACCTGCCAGCAGGCCCCCACTCATGACCCCCTGCACCCCCACCCCCCAGAAGTCAGGGTTACCTGCCAGCAGGCCCCCACTCATGTCCCCCTGCACCCCCAACCCCCAGCAGTGCAGGGCACCTTCCAGCAGGCCCCCACTCATGTCCCATTGCAACCCCACCCCCCAGCAGTGCAGGGCACCTGCCAGCAGGCCGCCACTTATGACCCCCTGCACCCCCACCCCCAGCAGTCGGGGACACCTGCCTGAAGGCCCCCACTCATGTCCCCCTGCACCCCCACCCCCCAGCAGTGCAGGGCACCTGCCAGCAGGCCCCCACTCATGACCCCCTGCACTCCCACCCCCCAGCAGTCAGGGGCACCTGCCAGCAGGCCCCCACTCATGTCCCACTCATGGCCCCCTGCACCCCCACCCCCCAGCAGTCAGGGGTACCTGCCGGCAGGCCCCACTCATGTCCCCCTGTACCCCCACACCGATCAGTGCAGGGCACCTGCCAGCAGGCCCCCACTCATGTCCCACTCATGTCCCCCTGCATCCCCACCCCCGAGCAGTGCAGGGCACCTGCCAGCAGGCCCCCACTCATGACACCCTGCACCCCCACCCCCAGCAGTCAGGGGCACCTGCATGAAGGTCCCCACTCATGTCCCCCTGCACCCCCACCCCCAGCAGTGCAGGGCACCTACCAGTAGGCCCCCACTCATGTTCCACTCATGTCCCCTTCACCCCCACCTCCCAGCAGTGCAGGGGACCTGCCAGCAGGCCCCCACTCATGACCCCTGCACCCCCACCCCCAGCAGTCAGGGGCACCTGCCATAAGGCCCCCACTCATGTCCCACTCATGTCCCCTTGTACCCCCACCCCCCAGCAGTACAGAGCACCTGCCAGCAGGCCCCCACTCATGTCCCACTCATGTCCCCCTGCACCCCCACCCTCGAGCAGTGAAATGCTGATCTCATGACACAAACCAAAAGTCAAAACTATGTACATCAACACATGTCCGTACACATACACTGGTTGGCATTGCTTGTGTAAACTCACATTTTTACATGCATCAAGCCAATGAGCGAATCCCACACATGGAACTAAAAAATGAAAATGTATTATGTACATGAAATCAAAAATGAAATGAAAGCGTACCAAAATATGAAACATGAAAAGAAAAGCATGTGAAAATGATGATTGAATGAAAATGATAACCAATCCATATGAATTCAAATGAAAAACAGTCCAAAGTCAGCCTCCAACAACGCAAATCCATAGGAAATGTAAAAAAAAGAAATCCATTGCTTTATGTTTGTAACCAAAAAAAGAGAAAAATAAGTCCATAGTCAAACTATTTACAATTGATTGTCCATGAAAAAAAAATCCATTGCTCCATGTCCATAATGCAAAACAAAAAAAAAGGATACATGATGAAACTATATACAATCCATTGTCCAAGGATGTAAAGGGTCCATGATCGCAACCAAACTAATGAAACCTACATACCTACGGACCTAAAAATATGACTATATACAAAGTTGGGTGACATTGTCCAATGACCTCAAATAAAAGGAAAACATAAAGGAAACCTAACTCTAAAAACTATTTACAAGGGCAGAGGGCTAGTCCAACGGCTCACTTTTGGATGTCCCAGGCCAGGGATTCATCGAACTCCTGCTCAATGTCCTGGAGGCGGTCCTCTTCCATGGCCCCGAGTGTTCGCAAGGATGACGACATGTTCTCCTCCAACTCCCTGTAAATTGCCTCGAGGCACTCGGCCCGCCTCAGGGCCCTCCGCATGGAGTTCTCCGCCCTGACCATCGTGAGTCATTCCTCTTCTGCCCACTGCCACTCTGCATCTATAGCATGGCCTAACCACTGCCACACGTAAGACACTTCCAGTCCTGGGTCCTCCTGCCCTCTGGCCGATGCCTGCCCCTCTGATGTTGAAGGCCCCAAGACATCTTTGCTCCCACCTAGAGCCTGCTCCTGCTGCTACTGTCCATGTGCCGTGTCTGATGGTGCCTGCACATCCTCCATCAGCTGGTCTCCAGTTGTGGTGTCCACCCCTGCTGGGCCGCCGACTCCCGACTGTGGCAGGGATGTGAGCTCAACCAAGCTGGCTGTGTTGGTCGGGCCAGGTCCACAGGGGGCACTGGTCGAATCGGGGCCGGAAGACGGTGTGGAGAATGACTGGCGCATAGTCTCCTCAGAGGAGGAGAGGTCCGCCAAAGTGCGCAACACATGTAGGGACCGACCAACCAGGTCGGAGCCCATAAGTTTGTGGGACCCCTCGTCCGCAGGTAGTGGAGAAGCAGATGACATGGCACTCTCCCCTCCCTTCGGATGGGCCTGGGACGGGGAATCCCTGCTGGTGCATGGTGGTCCAGTCACAGGGTCAGGGACAGCAACATGCACAGGCCCCTCTGCAATGACCTGTGCTGCCTCCTGCCCCTTGCCCTGGACTGCACCAGTTGCACCAGTGGTACTACCCCCACCAGGCCCCATGTGCGGCGCAGTAGCGGGATCCTCCTCCTCTGTGGAGACCAACAACCTGGATGTCTCCACACCGTCTTCTGCCATTGGAACCCCCTCTGGGGGCTCACCGGCCCTTCGGCCACAGCCGTTGTGACAGACGCAGCACCAGCCCCCTTGGTCCCAGATGATGGTAATTCCTGGGAGGGTGGCTGCCCAGTGGAGGCATCCCCGCTGCTTGACTCCACAGCGCCGTCTCCGCCCTCTTCTTCACTTGACGCTGCATAGAGGGGGACATAGAACACAAGCATCAGGGTACATTACAAAATACCCTAGACATGAAGCAACAACACATGAGTGGCACTTTCAAATGTCACTTCCATCCTGTCATTCCACAACCCATGGGTCAATGCACACAACACACATGCAGAAACAGTCCCAGCGCCTGCAATCAGCATCAACATCCATGTAGAAGGGCCCCTGTAAACCAAGATGTTGCCTTCAAAGTCACATGCAGCCATGGCGTTTCAAAGTCAAACACACACTTTTCTGGCACACACACACACACGTGCACCATACAAGTACATGACATCAGCACCCATCCCTCACCCCCCCTTCATGTCCAGGAACAGAGACACCCATGCTTTCATGTGTGCATTCCGCATAGAGCTCCCCATGTTGCATTAAAACACATGCACCAACCATGTGGTTCACACATAACTGGTCTCACATGCATGACCATGATGTCCCTGCACACACACATCCATACATGGCCTTTGTCACACATACAGGCAAGCATCAGACTAGCAGCACACTGCGACATGCCCTGTCTCACACAGCAATGCTTGGCCACTTACCGCTGAACTCTGGACGGGTCTGCCTCCGAAGGATCTGGGTGTGGAGCGCTGGACCTATGCATTCCAGGACCCTCATCTGGATGTTACACATGCGTGCCCGGCCCCCCTCCGCGAGGCGTTGGGCCTTGTGGAGGGTCCTGGACCTGAAGTCGTCCCAGCGCTTCTTGACGTGCTTGATGTTGCGGGTTGCCACCCCCTCTGCATTGATGGCAACCACTTCGTCGTCCCAGATCCTCTCCCGTCCTTCCTTGTTGGCGTGTGATGTTCCGAAGAGGGCATCATAATGCCCCAGGACATGCTCCACCAGGACACCAACTTTGGTGGCAGTGAGGCTGGTGGCCCTCTGCCTCTCTGGCTGGGGGTTGCCAGTGGTGCCAGATGGAGTTGTTCCCGACATGGCAACCCCAGAGGCAGTATTGGGTTAGCAACTGGGTCCTGGGGCTGGGCTGTGGAGCAATGTTATCCCAGTCGGGAGTCTTCTGTTCCAGCAGGGGTGGACACAGCAACTGGACCCCTGCAGATGGCTGATGTGCAGGCACCAAATAGCAGGGCACGTGGGTAGCAGAGAATCAGGCAGCAGCAGATGGCAGGTGGGAGCGTGCTCGGGGCTCTGGGGGGCAGGAAAATGGCCTTCAGGGCAGGAGTGTGGTCTTCCGTGTGTGTATGCGTGGCCAGCTTGATACGAAGTGATTTGGCATCTGAAAAATGTGCACGTCAGCGTGTAATTCAAGGAAAGGCCCTTAATGCATAAGCGGGTCAGCACACGTACGCGATTTCATTGGACCAAAGGCCCTTTGCGTGTAAGCGCGTCTGTGACGTGTCGTGCACGGGCATTGCCATTTCGCATGTCAAACTGCATGCGAACCCCAGGAATACATGCACCCCACTCGCACAGGGACCTTTTGCGTGTAAAACTTCACACGAACCCCAGGAATACAAGTACCCCACTCACGCAGGTCCCTTTCGTGTGTAAAACTTCCTGCGAACCCCAGTTAAACACGTACCCTGCTGAATTGGCATGTGAGACTTCCCGCAAACCCCATAATACATGAACCCCGCTCGCACAGGGCCCTTTCGAGTGCCAAACTTCCTGCGAACACCGGTTATACACCTACCCTGCTGAAATGGCGTGTGAGACTTCCCGCGAACCCATAATACACGTACCCTGCTGAAATCAGGTGTGAGACTTCCTGTGAACCCTGTAATACACGCACCCTGCTCGCACAGGGCCCTTTCACGTGTGAGACTTCCTGCGAACCCCATAATACACATACCCTGCTGAAATTGCATGTGAGACTTCTCGCGAACCCCATTATGCACGTACCCCGCTCGCACAGGGCCCTTTCGCGTGTCAAACTTCACGCGAACCCCAGGAATACATGTACCCCAATCGCACAGGGCCCTTTCGCATGTAAAACTTCCCGCGAACCCCAGTTATACATACCCTCCTGAAATGGCGTGTGAGACTTCCCGCGAACCCCATAATACACGTACCCCGCTCGCATAGGGACCTTTTGCCTGTCAAACTTCCCGCGAACCCCAGTTATACACATACCCTGCTGAAATGGCGTGTGAGACTTCCTGCGAACCCCATAATACACGTACCCGCTCGCACAGGGCCCTTTCGCTTGTCAAACTTCACGCGAACCCCAGGAATACACGTACCCCACTCACACAGGCCCTTTCGCGTGTGAAACTTCACGCACACCCCAGTGATACACGTTCCCCGCTTGGCTTTGCTGTTTGGCAGCCCTGTAAACTGGTCCAGGGTTAGCGCGGCCCTTTGCGCTGAATTGTGGATTTTGATGGCTTTTCCTTGCGCGAGGGCGTTCTTGGGGGCGTAACTGGTGCTGCTGCAGGGTCGCTGCACCACTCTGCGCCACGGCTGGTTTTGGAGGCTAAAATCCATGCATACGCTGTGCGCGGAAATCGATTTTAGCGCACGCGGCTGGCGCAGACATTCGCACGCGCACACTGTGCGCCAGCCGCGTGCGCCAGTTTTGTGTGAAATTCTATGAATTACCCTCTTAGTAGTGTAGTATAAAATTACACACAGCCAGGATAAGTTAATGCATCTTTATACACTCACACTTATAGACACTATCATTAAAAAACTCACAGCTGAAATAACTCCACTCCCTGTGCATCACATCCTTCTGCTTTGTTATCCACACCTTCACAAACGCATACATTCTATGCTTGTCTATACAGTTTCTGCCATTTCCATTACAAAAATTGCAAGAAAAGTACATAATTATTTCTTCTATCTCCGAACATGCAATAACACAGCCCTAAGAAACCAAGTGAGTTTCATATACTTAGTATTCTACTCATTTGCAAACCATGGTGAACTAACATATTGTAAGTAAAATATAAAGTCTGCACATTGTCAAAGGAAACTGCATGCACACACTATGTTCAGTTATCAAACAAGAATACTACTACAAAAACATAAAATTCAAAATCTAAATTAACATCAGTGCTATAAAGACACACAATTACTAACTTCTTTCTTTTACACTTGCAGAGAAGACCACTCTTCTGAAAAGCAGCAGACAAACAACTCAGAAAAAACCTACTCATTCCAAACAAAAAAAGTAAGTACAATACTACCATAATATTCTTACTGTTACTCAAACACACTGTGGGGTTGATTCATGGAATTTGTGCACCAAAAAACAGAGATTTGTGCACCATTCTGCCCACAAATCCCCATTTGTTAAACAGAGATTTGCAGGCAGAATGGCGCATTATTCCCCATTTTTCAGTGTACAAATGACATAACTCAGCCCCTAGAATGTTAGTATTGCAGAACAAAGAACTGATTTAATTCTGTACCATTAGATTTACTATTAGTGCTTCGCCTGACCACTAGCTTACTTTCTACTGTCATCTGAACCCCAGGATACTAACACACAAATACAAGAATAGCCTTCCCAACTAGTTGTAGCTGTCCAATGCACAATGACACACCACCACATACATCCTTAACATCATACTCAGACACTCATGCACACAGCATACATAAATTGCAGAACAGCCCAACCCATACCTTCTTTTTTTTCAACAGACCCCAAAGAATGCCTACCAAAAAGCAAGTCTGTAGAAAGCAATGAAGTAGAGCAAATGAAAATAAAATTGTCCAAAATAAGCGAAACAAAACAAGCTCCCAGTTCAAAGACTTTCCCTCCTCTTTCAAAATGTAAAACGAAACAGAAAGTGATTAACAAAATGCAGCTACCACTACTGCTAACACTGTTCCTATAAATCGTGATGTTGTGGCAAATAACCATAACAGAAAAAAGTATTTTAGAAAAAAAAATTCCACCACAGATTCCTTCAGAATCTTATAAAAACAGGAGAGAAATCATGCACAATCCGTAAAACCTACCATAGAAAATTAATCTTAGAAGACATAGACAGTGCAGTCCTTCTCAGAAGGAAGTTATTTATTTTAGTATTAAACAAAATGAAACCACTAACAAAACTAACTACTAAATTACAAAAAAGACTTCTCAATAAACGGAATGTCAACAACAATAACTTCTTAAATATCTGTGGAGGTGAATGGAGTCACACCACAAGCACATATTTCAATGAAGAAGCATACAAACAAAAGCAAACAAACACAATTACCATGCATAGCAGTGGATGAGGGTATGAAAAACCTAATAATACCATAATGGAACAAGAAATACTGCTTACAAAAATAACCCCAGAAAAATCAGTATCACCTCTCCATTCGACTGAACCAGAACTTCCAATATACAAATGGCCGTGCACGTCAATGTGTAACATTGCCAAAAACTCTTTCAAATCTTTACGCCAGTTCCTCAGTCAGTATGTGAAAGGCAAAGATAAAATCAAAATGAAACTTCTACAAAATATAGATACCTGTCCAGTGTGCGAATACACAGGATTACAAGGACATTCATTAGCCTCCATTTCAGGACATATTTGCAAAAGCACCTTCCAACATGTCAAAATGATATCAACACATCATTCAACTGTAAGAAATCTAGTCTATAAACTGTACTATGCTGAAAGTCCTTCTTTTAGCTAGTGCTAAAGTCCTTCTTTAGCACTAGCCAATTTAAATAGCAATCTTCTGCATGGTACAGCCAAAGGCCTACTCGAAGAAATACAGCATATCCAGAGAAAATATTTTGGAAGTGAAAGCCACTTACAAAAGGCAATAGCTTTAAAAAAAGACTAGCAACAATTGTACAGATGGCAACCTTCTACTACACACATTCAAAAAAGAAATACTCAAATTTAAAAGTACATCCGCTCAAGTACCAAATCATGTGTGTGTGTTGCCGCAGAACTTTTTTTAAAAGTAACACAAAAACTGTAGATGTAACATACGAAAAAGAAGACAATGAAGATTCCAAATGGTTTGAATTAACTCTCTACCTTATAACAGAAAACAAATGCGAAATAACTGACCCCTTAATACTTTGCACTTACTGCACTTCAAAATTTGACAAAAACCAAACTCCTTCACGTGCTATCACAAATAACTTGGAATTATTCCTACTACCAAAACCCCAACTCAATTTATATGAGAGCATCATAATTCAAACAGTGCACCCCTTTAAAGCAATAATACGCCTTCAACCAAAAACAGCTAAATTACCTACCTCTGAATTAGTGAAAGGCATTCGTGGCAAAGTAGTTTATTTACCATTAGATCTGAAAAGAATGTGCACACTCGTGGAGTGCAACGTCCAATAGAGCAATCTTTAATTGTCTTAGTAAATGGTGTACCTACAAAAGACAAACAAAATTGGCAACCACTTGTAGACTTACATAAAGTTAGACAAGCCTTGCAATATCGAAAAGATAATAATGAATACTACAAAGAAATTCATATTGAAGAAAACTTGAGGGAAACCACTGAAATAATTCAAGAGTCACCAGAAATTGATCAATTTGAACTTCTAGATCCTGCTACAGTGTCCAATATTTTAGACCATGATACAGTTCATCCATTACACTCTAAATACACCATAAATGAAATACTAGAAACGTACCGAATGCGACAAACCAAAAGATCACCAATCAGAATATGGGAAAAAAGTATAGAAACATGTGCTTTTCCTCTACTCTTTCCTACTGGGAAAGGAGGAAGGTACAATGATAGACCCATTCAGATAACCACATCAGAATACCGCTCATTACGAATGTATTCTGAAGATCACTGTTTTAGACAAAATGTGGAATACATATTTCACCTACTCTTTGAAAGTCAACTAGCAACTCTGTGCTACAGGGTTGCACACACATTGAAATCAGGTACCCACTTTCAAAATATGTCAGATATGCAATTACTACAAAAAGTGCAAGAAAAAGATGAGGTTTTACAATCAAGCATTACAAATCTGTTAGCAAATATGTGTGGTACTAAAGAGTAGTGGTTCCGATGTCACAGAGATGTACGTTGTATGATAAGAAACCTTGGCCCGTCCACTTGGTTTTACATTAAGTTGTGCAGAATATGCATGGGAAGATTTACATGATTTCCTACGCATATCAAACAAAAACAAAACAAACAAAGATATACTAACACCTGGAGAACTTTGTTCTCTAGATCCTGTTAATGTTTCAAGATATTTCCATCATCGCTTCATTGCTATTCTACACTTTATTTGTAATAAAACTGTCCCTCCCCTCGGAGAAGTGCAACACTTCTTTTGGAGAAAAGAATACCAAGCCAGAGGAGCACCACATATCCACATGCTTTTATGGATTAAAGATGCTAGTATATTTGGTCAAGACAGTGATGCCACTGTTTTACAGTTTATTGAAAAATGTCACTTGTGAAATTCCATCAGAAGCAACAAAAAGCAATCTTCATGCACAAATTGTACAATTTCAAAGACACAAATGTGGGAAATATAGTCGCAAATACAAAAACAAAAGGAAACACTACACCAAATGCCACTTTGGTTTCCCTAGACCAGTTACAGAAACAGGTGAAGTGAACAACTTCATGTCTTCAGTTAGACATAGTGTTAAAGGTAAATCACTTAAGAACACATATTACATAAAAAGAACAGAAGAAGCAAAATATATCAATGATTACAATGCAATCATTGCCCTCTTATGGAATGCAAACATAGATGTGCAGTACATAGCACACAATTCCTCTGCAGTTGTACGATATGTTACAGCCTACTTAACCAAAGCAGAAAAAACAGAGCTCAAGACCTCTGGATTGACCTATCATCGGACAAAACACTGTCTCAGAAATTGTACAGCTTAGGCATAAACATGCTCTCTCATAAAGAATGTGGCTGCTATGAAGCTGCAGATCATTTAACTGGTACTGCTTTATATGGACAATCTGAAAATATAGTATGGCTAAGTTTTGGTCCTGCTAATCTAGAAAAAGAGTTCTCAAATCATACGACGACTTAGAAACAATAGCCAAAAATGATCCTAACAGCCAAGACATTTTGAAAAACAATTTAGTAGACACATACTACCCAAACAGGAGTACCACTTTGGAAACCTTGTGTCTATACCACATAGCCAAAACTTCACATACAAAAATAATATAAAACCCGATGAAAATAAACGTAGATACAGAGCGACAAATTGTGAAGGCAGCTTATGGAAACCTACCAAACAAAGCTTAATTAATCATATCAAATTGTCATTAAAAACTCCTCAACATAAAGAACTGTATTACATGTCCCTGCTACAACTTTTTAAACCATGGAGAAAAGAAGAAGAGTTACTAGATATCTATGACTCCTATGAAGACGCTTTCAAAGCAAATGAAAGCACTATAACCAATGTAAACTTTACACAGTACAAAACAATGTTGCACAATGAACAGCAACACAAAGAAGAACTCCAGGACCAACTAGGTAAGGACACTCCCGACAGTAGTCAAGCTTCTGTAACAAGAAGCCAAGAACCACTGGGATAGCCACTAATAGCAAATGAGGCAGAATTAGCTATGACAGAAGTAGAAAACACCATGTCTCACTATGAAGAAGATACCGAAGACTTAGCTGTACTGCAATCAAAACTAAACAATGAGCAGCGTAGCATTTTTCAAGAAGTAACAAAAGAAATTGCACATGGTGTGGAACATGAAAATAAAGAATGTACCTGCCAAAATTAAACACCTATACGTCAGTGGTTAAGCTGGTTCAGGCAAAACATTCCTAATCAAAATCATCAGAAAGTTTCTTCAACAATTGACAAACAACAAACTTTCAGCTGTTGTAACAGCCCCCACAGGTTTAGCTGCCTACAACATAGGTGGTGTCACTTTACGCCGATTACTACTCCTTCCAGTAGAACACCAAAACAAATTAGAATATTACAAACTTTCTACAGAAGCTGTAATGGAACTGTGCAGAGTGTTAAAACAAATTAAAATGCTACTAATAGATGAAGTGAGCATAGTCTCCAACCTAATGTTGGCTTTGATTCACCTCAGATTGCAAGAAGTACCAAAACAAACTACGAAGAGCTCTTTGTAGGCAAACACATTATTGTTTTCAGAAATTTTCTTTAATTGACACCAGTGAAATGTGAATCTATTTTTAAAACCTTAGGATACAAACTCTGCCATAAAACCAGCTTAGGAAATATTAACCTTTGGCAACATTTCCAAAACAGAGAAGTAACAGAAAGCATGTGCCAGTCTGCATACCTCACCTACGCCAACATTTTAAAAAGTATTAGAGTTGGTGTACTATCTCAAGACTCACAAGCAATATCAAAAACCCGGCAAATCCATGCACTCTATGGCCATAACTCATGTGCTACTGATGTCATTGAACAATTAGCACACAGAAATGTCATTTGTATGTCCTTGATGCCAACTCGTGCAAGCTGTTCCAAATTCAATGAAACAATGTTGAAAAAAGAAATGCAACCAATAATTGAAATTTGCTCCTCAGACAAACTGGACATACATGGTATGACACTACCCATGTGTCAACAAGCCACAACAAGACTAAATACCTTAGGAAACTCTATCTCCAACACAGCTGGTTTGGAAAAAATATTAAAATTATCTTCAAACTGTAGAGTAATGCTTAAATGTAACCTTGACGTGGAGCAAGGACTAGTTAATAGGCACTTGGTACAGTTGTTGGCTTTCAAACATACCCACGTGACAACAACATTCAGTTTGCCAATATTCTCTTTGACAAACTATCAAAAGTAAAAAGGATAGGATGCTCAACAGCTCGATTCCTTCTTTTCAAAGACATGTATGTACGCAGAGAACAATTTTCTCTAACTCTAGCATACACAGTCACCATTCACAAATCACAAGGTCTTACCCTAGATAAAGCATTGATAGATATTGGGAAAACAGTCTTTAAAGAAGGCATGAGCTACGTTGCACTGTCACGCTTACGCACACTTGACAGTCTATTTCTAATCAACTTTGATGCATGTAACGTAAACACTGATATTCCTTGCATTTTAGAATACAATAGACTACGTTCACTATACACCCCATCTAAAAACCTATTCTGTTCCACAAAAATCAAAATGTTGTAAAAGAAAACTACTTCAAACAGAAATGCAACATGATCTCACTGTAAATCCTCCAAAGAGAGTAAAAGAAGTTGATACTTCATCAATTACTACAACCAAAGAAGAATCTACTACTCAAAGTAACTCATGTACTTCTTCAAATGACTTGCACACAGAACTATCTGGTCAATTCAAATTTTCAAATATAACTTGTGTAAATTGCTACGCAAATGTAGCAATGAATATTCTATTTCAATTGCCACCAATTGTTGACATCATTTACTTACACAATACAGACCAATTGTGTTTGCAAATATTAGTCCTTCATAGAAATGCAAGCTACAATCCTGACAACACTTGCAGTATTCATGGAATAAGACAAGAATTGGACTACTGTGCTGGAATGGTGAAATTCACTATAAACTCACAAGACGATCCACAAGAATTTCTAATGAACATACTACAAGTACTGGAAATCAAAAACATACCTATAAATGAAATCTTCCATATTTCATACATGTGGAAACATGCATGCACTCTCTGCAACAATATGGCACAGGAACAAATCCTTAATGAACACTTTGTGTATGTATCCATACCTAACTGTGAATCGTTCCATTTCAGAAACTTGTACAAAATTCAGTAGGTCGTAGGCCGTAGGCCATGCACCCAACTAGGCCCTGGCCACAAGCACCACAGCATATCACACCCATAGAATCAAACATCTATCAAATATTTGCAAATGTACAGTTTGTGTACTGTTTGATTTGTATAGCTTGTATGTGACGTTTTGGCTACGTTATGTCATTAAGATTGTAGAGTTTGGTAACAATCACTGCATTATAACATATCAACGGAAGTAAACATTTTGTATTGTGGACATGCAATGTTTTCGCTGATTGGCTGGAAAGAAGCATGAGGTGCGTCGTATTGTTTTGATGCACCCACCATCTTGGATCCGCGATATCCGCGGACAGCATGGTGACGAACGGGGAAGAAATACAATTTGCAATTATGTTGGTGTGTAAGAATGGTTGGGGAGGGTGGGGGAGTAAGAGATGGGTAAAATACTGTATTTGTTTAGATGGCACGCACCCCTGATGTGTTTGTCATGTCCGCTGTCACCGCGGCTGTCCGCGGACATAAAAAATGCAATGCAGTAGCTCATATAGCCAGTTAAAATGTTTGATTCTATGGGTGTGATCTATGGGTGTGATATGCTGTGGTGGTTATGGTATTACAAAACTGGCATTTGTTGCATTCTGAGTGGTGTCCACATCTCTTTAATACGACTTTCGTATGCAATACGTTCAACCAGAACCTTAAAAAGAGATCCCGCTTTTTTCTATTGGGGAATTTCCTTAATTACTGGGGCGTGATGTTTGGAGCTGCAAATATTTCCCTTGACAGTGAGTGAAGAGTCGAATTTGACCTCTGTTCTGTTTCTCATCAATCATCGGCCCACAGGAGTTTTTTTTTCATGCATTCGGTTGTTGCTTAATATTTTGGTGGTCATTACTAAGTTCAATAAGATGGTTCGACACTGATTTGACCACATATTTAGAACCCTTTCGTTCATTTTTGCCTCTTTTGTTTTGATCAGTTCAAACTGAAGATGACATCTTGCCTGATCTACTTTTCGAAAGAGGGATAGGGCGTTCCATGTCACTCTGGCATATAAAGATATCAAGCCCACCTCGTGAAGAATGATTGCCTTGTGGGTGGTTTTTGGGAGATGCAGTACCCTTTTCCAAAACCAGCCTTCCAGGTATTCCCAGGTTTCGCACTTAAGGTCCAGGTAAGCCTCTGCTCCATAGTAGAGGGCTGGTGACACATTTTGATTGTAATGGTTGATTATTGGCAGAAGTGAGAATTTCCTGAGCTTCCGCTCTATCATTTTCACTTGGTTGGTAGGGTGTTTTTTCTTTCTGTTTAAGTATTATAGCCAGGTATTTTTGCCTTTGTTTACATTTTTGGACAGCTGAGATATTTAATTTCATCAGTCTGCCATAAACGTTTTCCATTTTATTCCCAGCTGGTTTTGTTTTTCTTATTTGATGTTTGAGTCCTGAGTACCTTTATCTCTGATTTTGCTTTGTTTATTCTAATGGAATTTTGGGATACATATTCTTGAAGGATGTTTAATTTTCTTTGCAGACTGACCGGGGTTTGACGTATTAGCACCAGAACATCTGCCTATAGGAGCCAGCCTATTTCTATCCTATTTATTTTCGGTGAAAAAGTGGTGCCTTCTGACAATGTTTTTTTAATGTCTTGGATGAAGAAATGAAAAGGGCTGAGGCTAGGGGACATCAGTGTTCAGGCCTTTGGATGTTTGAATATTTTGAGACAATCTTCCAATTTGATTCAGTTCAATTTGCATGGACGTTGATGTATAGAGGTCTTTTATGGCTGCTAGCAGGTGTTTTTGACAGCCTTGAGTTTGCAATTTCTGCCACAGCTGGTTGCGGTCCACGTTGTGAAAGGCTTGTTCTAAGTCTACGCAATTGAGGTAGATGTTTTCCCCTGTTGTTGCTCGTATTTTTAGCAGGTTGATCAAAAATAAATTCAAATTACAGCTCACTTCCTTCAATAAGCCAGTTTGACGGCTGTTGAAACTTTCTGATATTACAAGCCATTCATTAAAACATTTTAATCATCTAAAAGTGCTATCAGGCGTTAATTTGTTGGTGCCAATCTATTGCCCTTTTCAAAGATCAGTACTGTTACTGGTGCTTTCCAGGACTTCAGGATTTTCCTTTCAGCTATGATTTTGCGGAACAGAACTAGACAGAAATCTGCTTCTGGTGCTTCCTTTAACATAGTGTTGGTTAGGCCATCCGGTCCCAGAGTGTGGGATCTGCTTACTCTCTTGATAATCCTCAATATATCTTCTCTATCTAGTTCTATTTCCCAGTTTTTGTCATGTTTGTAAGCTAAAATGTTTTGTCTGAGGGCCGGGCTTTCAAAGAGCTTCTCGAAATGCTGTGCCCAGATTTCTTCTGGAATGGGATTTAGTTGATAGGTGGATTAAGGCAACTATAGCACATTTAAAATTTGCCACAGGGTTTTGCTATTATTCATGGTAAGAGCCTTTAGGATGTGTTCTGCGTCATTTTGGATAATTATGATTTTGTAGGATTGTATCCAATTTCGGTAGGTTTGATTTTTTTTTCTTATCAATTCTTCTTTGTTTATTGATGTTGCTTTATTTAGTTTTCGCAGCTCTTAATTGGGGAGTCTTTTTTTAGCTACCACTTTGCGATCATAGGTCTGGTTCTGCTTGTACGTTGGTCGAAGATCTTTATAGCTATGTTTTCTGTAAGCCGCTAGGATGCACTTTTAGTCAAATCCATTACCAGCCCTATCCTCCCAAATTGATAGGGCTCTAGTTAGGTTTGGGATTTCCTTAGATGCAATTCGGATGTGGTATCTTCCACCCTCTAATTCCACCATTTCATTCCAACTGCCCTTATTTTCTTTTAGCATTCCAGCACATCGCAAAACGACAGGATTGTGGTGACTGGAGCTGCTGGGAACCACGTTAAGCATTTGTATTTTGGGGACTAGGTTTCTTGAAACAAAGAAGTAGTACAGTTTAGCTTGTTGGTCTCCATTCCTCCAAGTTGCAGTTCCCAGAATATCACCCTTTGTGTTCCCTTTCAGCATGTGAAAGTCTCTCTGGGCCATTTCTTTGAGCCATTTCTTTCTTCTGTGTGTCTTCGAGAAGATTTCAGTGCAGCTCGGTGTCAGGCAGTCGATGTTAAGGTCACTTAACAGCATAGGATCTATTTGTGTGCTGTACATTTTGTCCACCCATTCAGCAACTAGGTTTCCGAAGGAAGGGCCTTCTTAAGCTTCTGGGTTCCAATATAAATTAAACAAGATTCGCAAATCTCTTTTCTTTTTTGGACTTATATTTGGTTGATTATCACAATTTGGATATAAGTGTTTGGATTAATAGTTGTGATCACACGAAGGCCCCAGCCATTTCTTATGATTGTTAGGAGCCCAGATGAAGGTCTTCCCTGTGTTCCTTTTTTCACATGGTTTGAGTGGAGGGTGAAGCCTCTAGAAAGGGTTTTTCTGAGAGACAAGATTCCTGTATGCAAATTATTTCCAAAGCGGTGATATTAGGGTCCATGGTTAGGAAGAGATGGGAGAAACCACAAGTGTTCCAGGACCATGTGGCCAACTCCTTATTCTTGGGAGGCTTTTGGCCCCATTCATGGTGTCATTGGGCAACGGCTTTAGTAAGCCAAGCCCACGATTGCTTTTCTTTATTAGTGAGACTTCCTTCCCTTGCTTGATGTGTCACCTTCATTGGATTATGCTCCATGTTGTTCCCTTGGATGATGATCTTTATCTGATTATTATTGGTTGGTGCTTCCCTTACAGCTTTAGAAGCTGAATGGTCTTGCAATTGTTTATCAGCCACTCTGTTGGACATGCATTTAGACTTATAGATGTTTGTGTTTGGTTGCGAGGCAGAGATTTTTGTTTTCTCAATCAAGGAGATTTTCAAGTTCTCTCTTCTCCTGACATCAAAACCTAGTGATCGTAATTTGTTGCTTGTCTCTAGGAGTAGCGAGCACAGCAAGGCCGATCCCATATACATGATTTTGATCTTGTCTGAGTTGATTACTCTGAGTTTCGGAATGTGATGGAGAAAACTCATGATGTTCAATCAATTTAAAATCAGACCATCATCTGCTCTTAGAATCCATTCGAAAAAAACGATTGGGCACAAGTTTTCATCTTTTGTGCCTCTACGGGCACTTCTTCTTTTCTAATTTTGAGGGTTATTACCTCTCTAGTTTTTCCACCCCCCAGTCTGTGACGATGTAATTGCGAGACGATCTTGCTGTGATTTATTTGTTCAGTTTTTGGCAAACTGCCTTCAGTAGGTTTCTCCTAATCACTTCTTGCAATTTTCGCTCTTTTATCACCCATTGTTAAAAATGGCAGGGATGAACAAAGAATGGCCTAACAGTTGGAGGCAAAGGCGGCTTCTCCTGAAACACTAGGTTCAGGTGCTCCTTTAGATCAATCCACTGATGCATCAAGCTCTTTGTCTTCGTGTATGGAAAGTTCCAGTAGTGTATCAGTGATGGTAGTCTCTGGGCCTTTCCCTAGTTGAAGTTGCATTTTTGGTATGGTCAAATGTGCAGCTTCTGTCACACCTTCTGAATTGGAGGACATTTTTGCTTTATTAATTTAGACTAGTAGGGGCGGCCCCAGAAGAACATTTTTAAGATTTCTCAAAAAACCTCATGAGCCACAAAGTTTTGCTTTTTTGGGTTTATCATGTTTTTGGGCTTCTTCATTTGTAGCCCTTTTTTCACTACTAGGGTGTGGGATGTGGTTGTTTGGTTATGCTCCAATTTGGAGAAAGGGTTTAAATTATCTAGATTCAGTTTGAGTGCGCTTCTCTGGTTTGCTGTAGGCGGGCCTCTGACATCTTCCAGGGCATCTGCGGAAGCTTGTGTCAGGTCTTTAGCACTCTCTGTTGTTACGGTGTCTAAAGCTTCATTCGTGACCACCGGATTAGCAATTTTTGCTGGTCTTCTGTTGTGAGGCTCTTCTATCAGCATCACTTGATGTTCTGCCACAGTAAGTTCCCTTACCATTGCTACCATAGTATTCATGGTCACTCTTTGGTCTGGATTGCATGAGTGATCGCGCTCCAGCAGTTTTTCTTGCTGTTTTGCAACTTGCAGCTGCTCTGGAGTTCGTTTCATGGGCCAAGCCGCTAATTCAAAAACTCCGTCTAGGAAAATCCTTTTGTCAGTCTGTACATCCTGTATCAAGTCCAACAGGGATTGGAGTTTTACTCCATCCATTTCCTTTTATCTCACTTTTTTTCTTTCATGGATACAATAGATGCTTCAACATAGACCAACTTAGAGTTCATAAGCAAGTAGCTTTGTCTGGTCTCTCAGGTTGTCACTTAAAGATTCATACATCTTGAGGTAAGGAGCTAAAGAAATAGTAACCACTGAGAGTATGCTTGTCTGTAATTGGTTAGCCCAATCGGGTACTCGTAATTCCGCCTTTTTCGCCTTTTGAGGCCAGTGGTTGTCTTCTGAGTGGATGCTCTCTCTGGCTCCAAGGTAAAGCATCATCCTGGGTTGAGTCACTGTCTATAGATGAGACTTCACTCGAGCTTTGCTTCTTTTGTGCATCTTCATTATTTGATCTTGTTCTCTCTGTTTGTGCGTAATTAGGTTTTTGGGCGCCTTCCTTAGGCTGCACAATATTAGGAGGTTCTTGTGTCCTACTGCGGCGGGGAAACACGTGTTGAGGAACTGATACTTTACACACCTCCAAGTTGAGGTACGTGTTGTCTACACTATCAGATCTCAAGGGAATATTTCAAATTGAAGAACTAATTGCATCTATATACGGAACCATAAATTACCAACAGAAAAAAAACGTTCTATTCAAATCTAAAAGGACTTTTCAACCCACAAGGACTTCCTTAACCTATAAGACTTAGTGAATAAAACCAAGGACTTCAAATGAATAAGGACCTCAAACTAACAAGGATTCATTTCAACTCACAAACAAGACCTAGTGTATCCAACTAAGGACCTTTCAACCTACAAGGATCAAATCTTAGTGAAAATAACTAAAGATTCCAAGTTGGCAAATAAGCCTCAATTTTTGACACCCTCAAATTAATTATTTTTTGTTTCAAAAATATTTTTTCTTTCTTTTGGACTTATATGTATCAATCTTAGTTGAATTTAAATTTCAAAATAAAACTAACAAGACTTTGAATTCCATCGTTTGACAAATTATTTCAATTTTGAGAAACACGACAGGAGGGCTTATTTTCTTCAAGTCCTATTTAATTTGGCTTTTTTGATTGGAATTTCTGTCAATGGATCATCATTTCTATTTAAGGCCACATTCATTCTTTTATTTTTTCTAGGATTTATAGTCTCAAGGCCAGATGTGAATATGTTTGGTGAGTCTGACCGCAGAGGGCAGGTCCTCTGCAGCTTACTCGGTGGTTGATTTAATCTGAGGATCATCTTCTGAGCTTCCAAGACAGTTTGTTAAATCTATGGATGCTCTTCCAGGCATATTCGATGTGGAACTGAGTGGACATTTGTCAATCTCTGGACCATTCCACAATGGTGCTCCTTGATCTTATGTCAATGCATTTTTATCATCCTCCAGAGGTTCAACCATACCATGCTGAGATGAGACAAGCATTCAGTCACGGCATCGGAATCTTCTTGGTTCTCGCTGTCTAGCGGGTCCCGGGATTCAACTAGGAGGGAGATAGACTTTTCAGAATGCATTCCGATCCCCACAATTTCCAGCACATCATTTTGTGAGTACCTTGTATTGTCCCTCAGGTGTGTTGGGGGGGGCATGCACCATCGCTCGTGTAGTTTCACGCTGGGGATTCAGCTCACACAATACACTCCACAGCAAGATCTCACTGGTGGGGTCATTCCAGTTTACAGCTGGGTCTGCGTTGCTTTTGTTATACGTGTTCAGTTCTATATGGGGCTGCAAAGGGAATATGTTGTTCAAGCGGTTCTCATTTTCAGCGGTAGCAGGTGTGCAGCCCTCTTGTGGAGAGGTGAAATCCAACAGACATTTTTGTGGTCTAAAATGCCATTTGAAATTTTTCAAATCTGAGTTGGAGTGACTTTTTTTGTGGTAGGGCTGATTTGGCCCTCTTCTGTATTTCTTGAGTGGTCTCTTAGGAGAAATAATTATGTGTGGGTCTATGATCTTTTGCATGCATGTCCCCTCCGAGGAAGGACATCCCATTTATATGCACTCCCATGTATACTTGCAGTCAAATCTTTGCCAGTTGGGGCACCTCCCGTGGTGACCAACACCACTTTGGTTGTCATTTCGTCCCCCTCTGTATTCGGGAGCCAGCAGAATGCGGCATTAGCAGTCGCTTTCTCGTCTATTTTCCCAACATTCCTGTTAGGGAGAATTCCCCTCTACCTTAGAGACCCCCAGTTCTTTTTGCTGGACTTTAGGACTTTTAATTTCTAACCTGGAGAGATTGAAACCTTTTTTCCACTCTCTCATGTATTTTTCTGTGTTTGGACTCTGTGTTTCTTTTGACTTTGGAGTCTGAAAAACTCCATAGGCATCATCTTTATATTGTGACACAAAGCACCTTCAGTCCATTGGCACAGGGAAGTCTCTTAAGATTTCCCAAAGGTTTAAATACCTTCTCTTGGATAAACAACTATTTCCAAGAGCAGTGAAGTGAAATTGACTTTACTTGCATTTTGTAACTTTCTAGATCCACCATACACTATCTTACAATAGGGTGCTGGAGGGGTTACTTAGTATCCCCTTTGTCTAGTTGCTAATGTAACATTTTTACGTTACCCTTTCTACAATTAATGGCTGGTGACAGTGGTTTACTTTTTACTACCATTGTGTGTTTTTACCCCAGGCTGCAATTGCAGCTGCAGTAAGACACCCATGGGTGCCCATTTTATCAAAATAGCCCCAGTATTCTTTTTTCGCCATTTCTTGATGGAAATGTCCTTGTTGAGATTTACTCTGCGTGCCAAACCAGGCTGGGTCCCTTTGTTCATTTTGTCTTTGGTGGGATTCGCCGGCATGTGTGGCAGGGGCAGGATGTGAGGCGGCTGCCCGAAACTCCCTGTGTTTAATCCCCTTAATTAAAGAAATGCACCGAAAGGTGGTTGGCTGGCTGTTTGTCATTGGAGCACAGCCACCCTGCTGTGTGATTGACAGCTAGGCTGGAATGCATGGGAGAAACCTGCATAAAAGTCAAAGCTTTTTGGGTAGGATGGCAGAGTCGACCACTGGATGAAGGAATTTGAAGAAGAACTTGGAAGAGAGCCTGCTGCAACTCCTGGACTGTTGGTTTACCCAGTGAGGATGACTTCCCCCTTGGGTTGGTGGGACGAATCAACCCCAAAGTGAACTCGTTTGGACATCCTCTCAAAGCTGGCTGTACTTCCATTGCTGCTGCAAGAACTGAAGTGCCAGAAGATGAACACCAAACTGACTGCATCACTTTTAATTAAGACCTGTGTTTAAGGAAGATCCTCCGGACTCCCTTAAAGCAGGACTGATGAAGCCTCAGCCACCTCAACAGAGTGCTGGACCCCAGATGCGAGGAAAGTCCAGAGTGGTATCCGTGAGACCGCAGTGGTGCTATTTGCTATAGATGCGAGGAGCTGAAACCACAAAGTGCAGCTGAATTGCTGCCAATGACCTTCAAGTTGTAGTGCAGTAGTCCCCAGATATACTCCCTCTTGTCCCCATGACTGAGGCCCAGGAACAACGGGATTTGCAGAGCTACACAGGAACAGAAGCCAGCTGGAACCATTTCTTCTAACCAAAGATACTGTAAAGTTAAGAGAACTTACCTCTTGTGGTGTAGCCTTATTTGTTCTCAGTTGAGCCTTTTCTTGGTTGCCCTTGTAGAGTTGCTTGCAGCATTGCCCCAAACAAACCACCCAGCTTGTAGCCCTTCAAGTGATTTGATTTCTACAAACCTTTCTATAAACATTGTGGAAGACTTTTACTTACCTGCAAGAAGATCTTCAACTCCCCTAAACTTTGCTCAACTAACATTGGCTGTCCTGGCTCCCTGAGAGACTCTTCTTACCTCTTACTTTATGCATTTACCTTTCCCTCAGGAAAGGGTTAATGTACTTTGCATTGGAGGGTTTAAAATGTACTTGACAGACAATGAATTATATGTTAACCTTTGTTTTATTCCCATATCTAACCTTTTCACCAAACTCAGTATTGCTCTAAATGTATCAGTAATAAATCAATGTCCACAGTGTCCTAGCTATTTAAGTCACCCGAGGGTGTAGAAAGTGTCTGTGTGCCATCCCCAATGGGTATTATCTGATTAGAGAAACTAAGAGTGTGTTTTGAAGTATATTTTGAAGTGGTACATGTTTTGCTCCCTTCTGAAGAAGGCTTATATAACTGACTGTTAAATAAATTAATAATTGTTTAATCAAGAAACCTTGAGTGTAAGAGTTTATTTGAATACTTGTCCCTGTGAATCTCTGTGTAAAAACCCTACTGCTCACATTGACCCCTTTTGAGATAAGTCTGGCTGCTCAGCCACACTACCAACCTGTGTAGTACAGACGTATACCAAAGGTTGGGTTACCTATTGCCAGGAGGACAAGGTTGCTGTAGTCTCCCAAAGGGTACTGCACACAATCTTCCATAACAATTTCCCACCTTCCCTGCTATCAACTCACAATCCTTCAAGCAAACCCTTGATTGCAGAGTGCAATTATTTGTATTGCTATGTTGTCCGTTCCTTTGCTGATGTTGGAGGGAGTTATAAACTGTATCAGGTGAACACAAGCATTTTTTTTTCTGCTGCCATATCTAATGCAATGTCTTGTTCCACGTTTGCAATATTAGCAATGTTAACAATGATCGGGGAGATACGTAACGCTCTCTTTCTGGGTGCAGATTTAGAGGTACCTTTTGTCTTATCCTCAGATGACATCCCTTGATCGCCGGGGGTTCCAAACATCTCAGTGTGCCTTCTAGCTCCATGCTCCTCACGGCGAACACTCGGAAAACACTCTGTGACACTCCGCGTCCCGAGTGTAGGATTTATAGAGCACACCCACTGGCAAGATGATTGAAAGAGAAGCAGACTCTTCTTAATCTGCAGCAGTCTGAAACAGCCAAGTATTCTACCAGGACAAATACTCGGCAAACACTCTACAATGATACAAGTCCGGAGTGTAGGTTTTGTAAAGCACACCAACTGGCAACATGATAGAAAGAGAAGGCAGATTCATCTCAATCTGGCTCAGTCTGAAGCAGCCAAGTATTCCACCAGGACAAACACTTGGGAAACACTCTGAGATGCTCTGCGTCCAGAGTATAGGTTTTGTTGAGCACACCCACTGGCAAGATGATAGAAAGATAAGGCAGACTCTTCTCAATCTACAGCAGTCTGAAGCAGCCAAGTAGTCCAACACAACAAATACTCGGCAAACACTCTGTGATACTCCGCATCCAGAGTGCAGCTTTTATAGAGCACACCCACTGGAGAGTGAAGGCAGACTCTTCTCAATATGCAGCAGTCTGAGCAGCCAAGTATACCACCTGGACAAACACTCTGCAAACACTCTGCAGGGTTTTGGAGGGGTTTTGGAGTTTTAATGTAGGTTTATTGAGGTTTGAGCGATTGTAGCTACTTTTGGTG
This sequence comes from Ambystoma mexicanum, assembly GCF_040938575.1. NCBI lineage: Eukaryota > Metazoa > Chordata > Amphibia > Caudata > Ambystomatidae > Ambystoma > Ambystoma mexicanum. Next base: position 1,074,857,398 of record NC_090935.1, on the reverse strand, counting down.
TTGATCTGTCATAAGTTTCTTGATGTTTAGTGTGTTTTTGTAGGAACTGTTTGCGACCCTGATAGCACAGGCAAGTCTACCTGGAAAACAAACCATCTTCTTCTGTGGAGGCTTCTAGCAACTTAACTGCCACCACCACCATCTCTAGGAGTGCTGAAGAGGGAGAGCATCATAACACCTGCTATGCCCATTGTGTATCTTGGCAGCAACATTAGACTCACTGCACCAAAAGCCATATACTAGTTAACGCTTCCCCATCGGTGCCAGTGTGACTTACAACTGTGGCTGCAGTAGGCATTTGTTGCTGTTGCTGCCCCAACCTTTATCTCATGTCGCATGGAGACAACTACTGCAATTCTGGAAGGCAGGTTATTAGCTTGGGGGAGCTGGTCTGCATGGTAGTGACAGGCAACCTGAGGAGGCACATTGTGTAAGGCAGGAAATAGCCCCGCAGGGAGACTCCCCACCCAGTACTGTGGCAGCGGGCTCTGTCAGACCTATAGACATTTTGTTGGTAGCTGTTGCCATTGAAAAAATCCAGGGAACTTTAGTTGGGGAGGTAAGAAGACGAGGGAGAGGGGTCGGGAGAGGCAGAGCTAGAGGTAGAGGAGGAGCGGAGAGAAAACTTAGCAGTGGTAACATGAAAAAATGTTAGACAAACTAAATTGCTATACCATGTTACAGTATAAAAACAATTTGCCTAGCTTAAGTGTTTCTTCTGTTTTATTATAGTAACTTGAAAATCAAACTATAAACATGTACCCAGAAAATACATTTGAATAGATCCTGCCAAAAAAGTACTTTTAAAAATATGCCAAAAACCATATTAAAAAGACATTTCAATTTGCATACCTTGCACAAACCTATACGTTTTGAAAACAATATTTTTAAAATGCAGAATATATGAAATTAATAATTATGTGTATGTAACTCTTCAGAGGGAGACCTGAACACATATTTTATATATGTCCTACCCTTAGAAAATATTAAACGTCATCAGAATTCTATTCACATTTTGTATAGCGTGTTTATGATTATGTAAATTCATATTAGTACATAGAAAAGTACCAAAAAAGCATGGAGTGCATTGTGCATACCATGATGCACAGGCACTTATTTTATAGTAAAAAATAAACATAACTTTTATTAAAAGTGATGTATTCCCAAAAGACAATGTGTAGTATATAAGCATGCAACATCCCATTTTGCAAATGAAGAACACAGCAATTTGTGTCTATACCAATTCTATTTGTGAACAAATCTTTTATACTTAGTGTGCATCCCCAATTTGGACACGTACACACTTAAACAATATTTCCCTTTTATACGTTTGTAAAGACATGTACAAATTGGGTTTCTCAGTAGGAAAATATCCTCATTTCAGAAACACATTGGTTTTATGTTTTTCCTTTTTGGTTTATTTACACATTTGTTTTTTTTTTGCATACAGAACGAATACGATTTCCTATAGCTAGAAATAAATATATGGAACCTACCAACACAAGGCAACAGTCTGAGCAAACATCATTACATACACACATTTTATGATAATAAACATAAAAGATTATTGCAGAATTCAATACTGTGGAGTTAAATCAAAATCATTTTTGTAATTCAACCAGTAAGAAGGTTTCAACATTTTTTCTACTAAAAATAAGTTTAAATATGGAGATGTATTTAGGTAAAAAGGTCTTCTAAAAATTGAAAAAGTGTCTATCCTGAACTATGCCACATACTAACAAATTAAGGCCTCTTTTTGGCACACTGTAGTACTAAATTTCGAAATTATATTTAGACTGTATTATAATTGCAAAAAGAACCACTACACTTCAAAAATACATCCATTAAACAAACATGTAATTACTTTGCTTGCCATATTATATTAATGAATATGTAACTATTATATAATGTGAGCAAATGTTTTTTCCTCTTTTTCCAGGGGCTTGGGTGATTGAGGAAGTAAATATATAAAAAAGAACACATTCACCACTAACTTCCCTCCTTTCATATTTTAATATGTATACAGAATCATATAAAAGACCACAAATAACCAAAATATGTGGACAATCAACTAAAAAAAAACAGACAAAATGCCTGTTCAAGGCCAATACTACAAATAGCGTTTTCATTGTAATTAATATCCCCTATAAGCAGCCCACATACCAAAGTCTAAATGTTTGGTAGCATAGGTGTGTTATGATGCGGTGGTTGTGGCCAGGGCCTAGAGTCTTGGGTGCATGGCCGAAGGCCCGTGTCTCCCATGTTCCCCCCCTCTCGCTGATTCTCCGTGTGCTCCTCCCACCCCCCGCTCATGCTCCGTTTCTCTTTCCAGTTCCCCCCGATCATGCCCCGTGTTTCTCTCCCCTTCCCCCCACCCCCCGCTCATGCCCTGTGTCTCTCTCCATCCTTTCCTCCCACCCCCCGCTCATGCCCTGTGTCTCTTTCCCCTTCTCCCGCACCCCCCGCTCATGCCCCGTGTGTCTCTCCCCTTCCCCCCATCCCCCGTTCATGCCCCGTTTACCTCTCCCCTTCCCCCCACCTCCCGCTCATGCCCCGTTTGCCTCTCCCCTTCCCCCTCACCCCCTGCTCATGCCCCGTTTCCCTCTCCCCTTCCACCCCACCCCCCACTCATGGCCCGTGTGTCTCTCCCTCCCCCCCCACCCCCGCTAAAGCCACGTGTCTCTCCCCTCCCTTCCCACCCCCCACTCATGCCCTGTGTGTCTCACCCCTTCCCCCACCCCTGCTCATGCCCGTGTGTCTCACCCCTTCCCCCCACCCCCCACTCATGCCCCTTGTCTCTCCCCTTCCCCCCCACCCCCGCTCATACCCTGTGTCTCCCTACTGTTCCCCCCACCCCCGCTCAAGCCTCGTCTCTCTCCCCTACCCCCCCACCCAACACTCATGCCCCGTTTGTCTCTCCCCTTCCCCCCACCCCCGCTCATGGCCAGTGTCTCTCTCCCCTTCCCCCCGCTCATGCCCAGTGTCTCCCTCCTTTCCCCCCACCCCCCACTCATGCCCCGTGTGTCTCTCCCCTCTCCTATCCCCCGCTAATGCCCCGTGTCTCTCCCCTTCCCGCACCCCCTGCTCATGCCCTGTGTCTCTCCCCTTCCCCCCACCCCTCGCTCATGCCCCATGTGTCTCACCCCTTCCCCCCTGCCCCGTGTGTCTCTCCCCTTCCCCCACCCCCTGCTCATGCTCCGTGTGTCTCACCCCTTCCCCTGCACCCCACTCATGCCCTGTGTCTCCCTCCTTTCCCCCCACCACCCTGCTCATGCCCTGTGTGTCTCTCCCCTCCCCTACCCCCACTAATGCCCCGTGTCTCTCCCCTTCCCCCCATACCCTGCTCATGCCCCGTGTCTCTCTCCCCTTCCCCCCACCCCCCGCAGACGCCCCGTGTGTCTCACCCCTTCCCCCCTGCCCCGTGTGTCTCTCCCCTTCCCCCACCCCCTGCTCATGCTCCGTGTGTCTCACCCCTTCCCCTGCACCCCACTCATGCCCTGTGTCTCCCTCCTTTCCCCCCACCACCCTGCTCATGCCCTGTGTGTCTCTCCCCTCCCCTACCCCCACTAATGCCCCGTGTCTCTCCCCTTCCCCCCATACCCTGCTCATGCCCCGTGTCTCTCTCCCCTTCCCCCCACCCCCCGCAGACGCCCCGTGTGTCTCTTCCTTCCTACCAACCCCGCACTCATGTCCCGTGTGTCTCACCCCTCCCACCCACCCCCGCACATGCCCCGTGTGTCTCACCCCTTCCCCCTTGCCCCGTGTGTCTCTCACCTTCCCCCCCACCCCCAGCTCATGCCCCGTGTCTCTCCCCTTCCCCCCCACCCCCCGCTCATTCCCCGTGTGCTCCCCCCTCCCCCCACTACCCGCTCATGCCCTGTGTCTCTCCCCTTCCCCCCACCCCCTGCTCATGCCCCGTGTCTCTCTCCCCTTCCCCCCACCCCCACCCCCTGCTCTTCCCCCATGTCTCTCTCCCCTTCCCCCCACCCCCTGCTCATGCCCCGTGTGTCTCTCCCCTTCCCCCCACCCCACCCATGCCCTGTGTGTCTCTCCCCTTCCCCCCCACTTCTGCTCATGCCCCGTGCCTCCCTACTGTTCCCCCCATACCCCACTCATGCCCCGTGTGTCTCTCCCCTTCCCCCCACCCCCCGCTCATGCCCCGTGTCTCTCTCCACTTCCCCCCCACCCCCCACTCATGCCCCGTGTGTCTCTCCCCTTTCCCCCACCTCCCGCTCATGCCCCATGTCTCTCCCTCCTTTTTCCCCACCCCGCTCATGCCCTGTGTCTCCCTCCTTTCCCCACACCCCCGCTCATGCCCCGTGTCTCCCTCCTTTACCCTACCCCCACTCATGCCTCTTGTGTCTCGTCCCCCCCACCCCCTGCTCATGCCCCGCCTGTCTCTCCCCTTCCCCCCCACGCCCCGCTCATACCCTGTGTCTCCCTACTGTTCCCCCCCACCCCCCGCTCATGCCCCGTGTGTCTCTCCCCTTTAAGCCCACCCCCCGCTCATGCCCCATGTCTCTCTCCCTTCCCCTGACCCCCACTCATGCCCTGGGTCTCCCTACTGTTCCCCCCACCCCCCGCTCATGCCCGGTGTCTCTCTCCCCTTCCCCCCACCCCCCGCTCATGCCCCGTTTCTCGCTCCCCTGCCCCCCCACCCCCTGCTCATGTGCTGTGTCTCTCCCCTTGACCCCCACCCCCGCTCATGCCCCGTGTCTCCTTCCTTTCCCCCCACCCCCCGCTCATGCCCCGTGTGTCTCTCCCTTCCCCCCACTACCCGCTCATGCCACGTGTGCCTTGTTCCCCCACCCCCTCTCATGCCCCGTGTCTCCCTTGTGTTCCCCCCACACCCGCTCATGCCCTGTGTCTCCCTCGTGTACCCCCCCCACCCCCGCTCATGCCCTGTGTGTCCTTCCTTTCCCCCCACCCCCTGCTCATGCCCCGTTTGTGATATGATATGATATGATAAGGCATTTGTAACGCGCCTATACACAAGTGTTTCAAGGCGCGACGAGGCAGGGGGGGGAACAAGGGGAGACAGACAACGATCTTACTAGGCCAGGTGTCATTCAGATCGCGCAAGTGCAAGGGTAGAGGGGAAGGGAAAAGTGCATGGGGGAAGGGAGAGGGGAAAGTGCAGTACAGGGTTATAAGCATACAGCATACAGGATAAATAACAAGGACCAGCTGGTGGCAAGTGCGAGGTAAGTGCAGACAAGTGCTGGGAAGGGGGGCTGTATGGATACAGACACAGTCCCGTAGTGCAGGGGTTGCCGTGGAGGCAGTGCAGGGGAGAGTGGCTGGGCCGAGAACGGTGAATGGCCCAGTTGCAGATTCAGTGCAGTTTCAGTAGTATTAGCAGGGGAGAGGGGGAGAGAAAGCGGAGGCAAAGAGGAAGGTTTTGAGGTACTTCCGGAACCGGAGGTGGTTCTCCTCAAGTTTCAGGGAGGTAGGAAGGCTGTTCCAGAGGGAGGCCCCTGCAGTGGAAAGAGATCTGCCCCCAACTTGTTGTTTGGAGAAGCGGCTGACCCTGAGGGAGTTGGAGGCGGATGAGCGAAGAGCTTGAGAAGGAAGATATTTAGGAAGAGAGAGTTGAAGGTATTTTGGCCCAAGGCCCCAGACGGCCTTGTGGACAATGCAGAGGGTTTTGAACTTGCTCCTCGCAGTCACTGGGAGCCATGTAGTGATTTCAGTCCTGGAGAGATACGGTCCCTGGGCTTGAGGCCAAGGACAAGTCTTGCAGTCCTGTTCTGGATGAGTTGCAAAGGGCGGAGAGTAGAGGCGGGCAGATTAAGATAGAGGCTGTTACAGTAGTCCAGCTTAGAGAGAACCAGGGCTCTAGAGACAGTGAGCTTCTGGGGGAAGGAGAGGAAAGGAAGGATACCTCTGAGGAGGTGTAGCTGGTAGTGTGACTTCTTAGATACGTCAGATATGTGAGGAGAGAAGGAGAGTGTGGAGTCGAAGATGACCCCAAGGTTTTTTGCCTTGCAGGTAGGAGTAGGAAGAGGGCCCAGAGAGGCCGGCCAGAGAGCAGCAGGGAAGGAGGGAGTGGGAGTGCCGATGAGTAGAATCTCAGTCTTACTGGCATTAAGGCAGAGGTCGTTGGCGGCACACCATTCCTGGATAGCAGAAAGACAGTCAGAGATGAGGGAAGGAGAAGAGGAGGCCGAGGGTAGCCTGAAAATGAGTTGGGTATCATCCGCATAGCACTGAAAGTAGGGGCAGAGAGCGGCGATGTGGTGGGCGAGAAGTGCCAGATACTGGTTGAACAGCCAGGGAGAGAGGTTAGATCCCTGGGGGACACCACAGGTAGAGAAGAAGATGTCAGAGAGGAAAGACCCCAGTTGGACCTGGGAGGGTCGATTTGAGAGGAAAGAGGTCAGCCACGTCAGAGCCTGACCAGTGATACCTAGATTATCACGGAGACGGTTGAGCAGGATGGTATGGTTGACAGTATCAAAGGCAGAAGAGAGATCAAGCAAAATGAGAACACATGGAATGTTAGAGTCAAGGTTCGAGAGCAGGTCCTCACGGATGTTCAGGAGAGCAGTTTCCGTGTTTCTGGCAGCTCTGAAGCCAGACTGATGGTCATGAAGACTACCAACACATTCAGCATGGAGATTAAGCTGGGAGATGGCCAGTTTCTCCAGGAGCTTGCCCAGGAAGGGAGTGATAGAGATTGGGCGATAGTTAGCTGGGCAGGAAGGTTCGGAAGAGGGTTTCTTAAGAAGGGGGTGGACAAGGGAGTGCTTGAGAGGGGATGGGAAGACTCCAGAGGTGAAGGAGTGATTGCTGAAGTCAGCAAGGGCAGGAGCCAAGGAGTCAATGTGGTCCCTGATAGTTTTGGAGGAACAGGGGTGGACCTGTTTTGATGAGACTTTCATAGATCGGACTTGTCTTGAAACCTCGTCAGCAGAAAAAAGGGGAAAGGAAGGGAAGGAGAGAGGAGGGGTGGCAGCAGAAGAGCCAGAGGAAGGGCAGGGAATAGAGGGGGGGAGGTTATAGGAGAAGAGTGAGGACAGGATGTCCTGAGTTTTTGAAATGAAGTGAGAGGCCAGTGCCGTGCAGAGGGCCTGGGAGGGGACAGGAGAGGTAGAGACTGCAGCAGGGTTGGCCAGCTCCTTGCAGATTTTAAAGAGTTCGGCCGAATTGTTAGATGCCGCAGAGATGCGGGCTTGGATAAGGGCTCTCTTCTTGGTGAGAACGGAGAGCCGGTATTGCCTTTGGAGCAGGCGACAGGCCAGTTTGTCAGAGGATGAACATGAAGCATGCCATTTCCTCTCTGCCACCCTGCACTTGCGCTTAAGGGTGACGAGATCCGAGTCATACCAGGAGTTACATTTGGCTTTGGGCTTCAGGCGGATTCTCATGACAGGGGCAAGGATATCAAGAGTATCAGATATAGCGGAGTGGAGAGTGGAGAGGGCTGTGTCAGGGTGGGAGTCAGCCGAAGGGGGAGGAGGGGGCAAGAAGGTGGCAGCGAAAGCCTCAACTGACACGCGCTTCATGGGTCGGATGACCGAGAAGGAAGGTGGCAGTGATGGGGGTGGCTTTGCCTGTGGGGTAGGGAGGGTGAGGTGGGAGGAGAGGAGAAAGTGATCACTCCAGGAGAGAGGAGTGGAGAGAGGGACAGAGAGGGGAAGGTCAGAGGAGATCAGGGCATCAAGAGTGTGCCCTGCAGAATGAGTCGGCCCAGATGGGAGAATAGAGAGTGAGAGAGAGTCGCAGAGGTTGCGAAAGAGTCCAGAGGGGGGACAGGAGGCATCCAGGTGGATGTTGAAGTCTCCAAGAAAGAGGAGTTGAGTGGTTGAGGACAGGAGTGAGGAGGAGAGGTCCGCCCACTCGGAGAGGAAGGAGAAAATTTGACCAGGTGGCCGATAGATAGTAGCCACGGTAAGGGAATGGCTAGGAGAGAGAGAGAGTCGGCAGACAAGACATTCAAAAGAGGAGTAGGTCTTCATGGGAGTAACAGTGGCAGGAATCCACTCAGGGAAGATAAGGGCCACACCTCCCCCCGCACGGTTGGGCCTGGGCACAGAGAGGATCTTGTAACCGTCGGGTAGGAGTGTGTCAAAGCTGGTGACAGAGCTGGCCGTGAACCATGTCTCAGTGAGACCGAGTACGTCAAGGTCAAGTTCCTCAAGAAGACGGCAGTTATCAGAGGAATGTTTGACGGCAGAGCGAGAGTTAAGAGTGGCAATGTGGAGAAGTTTGCCATCTTTGAAGGACTTCCGGGGAGGGGTACAGATCAGAGGTACGCCCTGCGTAGGTGAAGAAGGAGCATGAGAGGGGGTGGGGAGGGAGGGAAGAGGCAAGTTAGTCGAGGACAGAGGAGGGGGCGCAGCAGGAGAGGAGAGGAAGTTGATGAGGCGTGGGAAGGGTCTATCGAAGAGGTGAAGGTTGGCCTGAGGGCCTTGGACCAAGACGGTCCCATTAGCATAGACATTAATGATGGCCTTAGAGGAGTGGAAGGAAGCCAAGAGGACATCCCAACGGGTGCCACCATTAATGGGGGAAGAGGAGAAAGGAGAGAGCACAGAGACCATATGCAGGGTCCATAGGTCAGGAGAAGGCACGAAAAAGAGGATATCAGTGAGAGTTTCCTTGGAGGAGGCACTAGTGTAGGTGTCAGCGATAGGGAGGCCTGGGTTGGAGACCAGGATGTCCTTTTTAAACTTTTTCCTACCAGATTTAGTGAGGAGAGCAGGATAGTCAATGGAGAAGCAGTTAGAAAAGATTGGTGAGATAGAGAGCACCATAGAATAGGAGGGAGTGGGTGGGGGAAGGCAGGACAAGCGCAAGTGGATAGGAAGAGAGCGGCAGGCGTTCGTTTACCACAAATTCAGAACACAGTAAGGGGTATCAGGTACACAGTGGAGAGGCCACCTAAGTTTGAAAATCCTGCAGAGGGAGAAAAACCCTAGTTTACCACAAATTCGGAACACGGTGAACACAGTAAGGGGTATCAGGTACACAGTGGAGAGGCCACCTAAGTTTGAAAATCCTGCAGAGGGAGAAAAACCCTAGTTTACCACAAATTCGGAACACGGTGAACACAGTAAGGGGTATCAGGTACACAGTGGAGAGGCCACCTAAGTTTGAAAATCCTGCAGAGGGAGAAAAACCCTAGTTTACCACAAATTCGGAACACGGTGAACACAGTAAGGGGTATCAGGTACACAGTGGAGAGGCCACCTAAGTTTGAAAATCCTGCAGAGGGAGAAAAACCATAGTTTACCACAAATTCGGAACACGGTGAACACAGTAAGGGGTATCAGGTACACAGTGGAGAGGCCACCTAAGTTTGAAAATCCTGCAGAGGGAGAAAAAACCCTAGTTTACCACAAATTTGGAACATGGTGAACACAGTAAGGGGTATCAGGTACACAGTGGAGAGGCCACCTAAGTTTGAAAATCCTGCAGAGGGAGAAAAAACCCTAGTTTACCACAAATTCGGAACACGGTGAACACAGTAAGGGGTATCAGGTACACAGTGGAGAGGCCACCTAAGTTTGAAAATCCTGCAGAGGGAGAAAAACCCTAGTTTACCACAAATTCGGAACACGGTGAACACAGTAAGGGGTATCAGGTACACAGTGGAGAGGCCACCTAAGTTTGAAAATCCTGCAGAGGGAGAAAAAACCCTAGTTTACCACAAATTCGGAACACGGTGAACACAGTAAGGGGTATCAGGTACACAGTGGAGAGGCCACCTAAGTTTGAAAATCCTGCAGAGGGAGAAAAAACCCTAGTTTACCACAAATTCGGAACACAAAGAAGTGTAGCTGCACTGCGAGGAAGTGAACAGGTAGGGGTGGGGTGGGCCGGGGGAGCAGGTGGAGCTCACAAGATGAAGCGGTGGAATGGCCCTGGCGTCCCCTGCGGACACCTGCAGACACACCGGGAGCCGCAAAGGAGGGAGCCGCCCTTTGCCTAAGGGGGCCCTTAGCCGCTGGGGCTGCCGGGCAGGGGCTGCCCTGGTAGCACCAGTAAGAGGAGGAGGAGACACGGGCCAGCAGCCAATCAGGGGGGAGCTGGGAGGATTGGAGGCGGGAGGGAGGGGACCAAGGAGAAACACGGAAGGGGAGAGAGGGGGGCTGGGGAGAACACACGGGAAAAACAATGGCAGCAGCCCAAGAATGGGCAGAAAAACAAACACACGGCCCACGGAGGGCTCAATACCTTATCTGGGGGCCTGCAGTCACCGGCTCTGCCTGATGGAAGTGGCGAGCGCGGTGGACTGCAGGCAGCCTAGCCTAGACAACACACGGGCCGGCAGCCAATCAGGGGGGAGCTGGGAGGATTGGAGGTGGGAGGGAGGGAGGGGACCAAGGAGAAACACGGAAGGGGAGAGAGGGGGGCTGGGGAGAACACACGGGGAAAAACAATGGCAGCAGCCCAAGAATGGGCAGGAAAACAAACACACGGCCCACGGAGGGCTCAATACCTTATCTGGGGGCCTGCAGTCACTGGCTCTGCCTGATGGAAGTGGCGAGCGCGGTGGACTGCAGGCAGCCTAGCCTAGACAACACACGGGCCGGCAGCCAATCAGGGGGGAGCTGGGAGGATTGGAGGCGGGAGGGAGGGAGGGGACCAAGGAGAAACATGGAAGGGGAGAGAGGGGGGCTGGGGAGAACACACGGGGAAAAACAATGGCAGCAGCCCAAGAATGGGCAGGAAAACAAACACACGGCCCACGGAGGGCTCAATACCTTATCTGGGGGCCTGCAGTCACCGGCACTGCCTGATGGAAGTGGCGAGCGCGGTGGACTGCAGGCAGCCTAGCCTAGACAACACACGGGCCGGCAGCCAATCAGGGGGGAGCTGGGAGGATTGGAGGCGGGAGGGAGGGAGGGGACCAAGGAGAAACACGGAAGGGGAGAGAGGGGGGCTGGGGAGAACACACGGGGAAAAACAATGGCAGCAGCCCAAGAATGGGCAGGAAAACAAACACACGGCCCACGGAGGGCTCAATACCTTATCTGGGGGCCTGCAGTCACCGGCTCTGCCTGATGGAAGTGGCGAGCGCGGTGGACTGCAGGCAGCCTAGCCTAGACAACACACGGGCCGGCAGCCAATCAGGGGGGAGCTGGGAGGATTGGAGGCGGGAGGGAGGGAGGGGACCAAGGAGAAACACGGAAGGGGAGAGAGGGGGGCTGGGGAGAACACACGGAGAAAAACAATGGCAGCAGCCCAAGAATGGGCAGGAAAACAAACACACGGCCCACGGAGGGCTCAATACCTTATCTGGGGGCCTGCAGCCACCAGCTCTGCCTGATGGAAGTGGCGAGCGCGGTGGACTGCAGGCAGCCTAGCCTAGACAACACACGGGCCGGCAGCCAATCAGGGGGGAGCTGGGAGGATTGGAGGCGGGAGGGAGGGAGGGGACCAAGGAGAAACACGGAAGGGAAGAGAGGGGGGCTGGGGAGAACACACGGGGAAAAACAATGGCAGCAGCCCAAGAATGGGCAGGAAAACAAACACACGGCCCACGGAGGGCTCAATACCTTATCTGGGGGCCTGCCGTCACCGGCTCTGCCTGATGGAAGTGTGTCCTGTTCCCTCTCACCCCCGCTCATGCCCATGTGTCTCCCCTGTTCCCCCCACCCCCCGCTCATGCCCTGTTGTGTTCTCTTTATACACCCCGCCTTCCCTTTCCATGGTGGCCATCTTGGTAAAAGATTTTCCTTCCTACACCGGGATGCCGGAGGCGTCCTGGTGTAGGAAGGAAAATCTTTTTTTTTTACCACCCAGGGTTCCTACTTTGAGGACCTAAGATACTAGTGGTCTTCATCTATTGAAAAGGATGTTATGGTGGCGTTGCACTAATAAAAACCTATGAAATTCAATGAAAAAACTTTGTTAAAGGGACGTTATGGTTAAGTTGCGCTGCTAAAAACCTATGAAATTCAGTGAAAAAACTTTGTTAAAGGGACGTTATGGTTAAGTTGCACTACTAAAAACCTATGAATCTCAGTGAAAAAACTTTGTCAAAGGGACGTTATGGTTCCAAGTAAAACCGAAAAAACCCTTGAAATTCGCCAGTTATGGTAAGCTAAGCAACCATAACTCGCGCCAGCACCGTGCACTGCTAAGACTAACACCCAGGACATCACTGATGACATCACATGTCTGGCTCACTCTTTTTTCTTTTGCTGACATATCTAGGCCACATGGTTTTCTTCAGTAACAGTCAGAAACTAAACATTTTATTTTATTTGTAGACGTATCCTTCAAGTAGGTTCTTACAGTAATTCCCTTAGAGTCCAGTCACATCATATGAAACATATACATATGGGAAGACACAAGCTTGAAAGACAGCAATCCTTTTTGTGCATAAAGATAATCAATAGACTTATGAGTACTTTCTGATAGTTCTGTTGTTTTTTTTTTATGGCTGTACTTTCCCTGTATATGGTCATATTTGTATACATTGTACTCACACTACGTTCCTTAGGGTCCAATCACATCAAGTGATACATATAAATAGGGTAAATAGCAGCTTTGAAACAGAGCAATCATTTATTTGCATGAAAATAATGAGTTAAGTTATGAATTGTTTCTGCTACTACTTGTGCTTTTTTACTAACTTCACTTTCCCTGTATATACCCATATTGGTATGTGTTCTTGTGTCTTTGTGTTTTGTCTATAGTAATGCAATTATGTAATACATGTGTTTTATTAGCTACTTATTACGTATTTCCCAGTACACAAAAATCTATTAAGAAAGCAATTATCATTTCATTATTCAACATATCATCATTACGAATATTATACCTTCATCTTGTACGCTGCACACAATGTTATGTTTCTGTATGAGTAGCTTAGTATACTAGATAGAACCCCATAATAGAATGCTATTTATATCAATGCATCGTTCAATGCACTAATTAGGGTATGATATTTATTGCAATGATCCTTGACATTTGTTTGGCAACATTATAATAAGAATCCCTTGTACACATATTTCATGAAAAGTACATACACATGTGATGTCATCAGTGATGTCATCAATGACATTTGTGATGTCATCTTTGATGTCCTGGATGTTAGTCTTAACAGTGCACGGTGGTGGCGCAAGTTATGGTTGCTTAGCTTACCATAACTGGCGAATTTCAAGGGTTTTTCAGTTTTACTTGGAACCATAACGTCCCTTTGACAAAGTTTTTTCACTGAATTTCATAGGTTTTTAGTAGCGCAACTTAACCATAACGTCCCTTTAAAAAAGTTTTTTCACTGAATATATATATGGTAGTGGCCCTGTAGTTATGGTTAAGTTGCTCAACCCGTAGGAAGAGCACTTTTTGGATGGCTTATAACTTGGCCCCCCTGGACGAATCATCACAAAACCTTGCAAACAAAGTACATGGCCCGGTCAGATTGATTCAGTGAAAACTGGTAAGGTTCTGTCAAGGGGGCAAAGCTATAGAGGGGTCCCAAAATGTGTGGGTTTTCCCACAGATGCAATGGAATACAAATGTTGCACATGCCTATAGCCCAAGCCGCTGGACAGATATTGACCCGGAGCAGCGGCTTGGTCCTGAATGCATGGTTTTGTAAATTTGGTGCAAATCCGTCCAGTAGTTTCTTTTTAAAATGGACAAAACCTAGGTACAAACAAATGAGTGATATCTGGGTTCGCTCTATGGACTCACTTCCCTGTTTGCTCGGTGGACCAGCCTCTGATTGGTCCAGGGGCCGACATGAGGTTCACAGACATCGGACGTGCCCGCTGATTGAATGGTGAAAAGCTTTGGGTGCGTCAGATTTTCTGAAACATGTCCACGGACAGCGCGCTGGGGCAAAAGTCTGGAAAATACATTTTGGATTATTTGGTGGGAAAAAAGATGATATTTTTGTGGGTGGAAAAATGTCGGTCAGCTGTCATAGCTGTCCAATAACAATGCAGCAGTTCATGGACATCGACGTGAACGGGAAGCTTGGAAAAAACAGTTCACATTATCTGATAGCTGAAAGAGGATGTACAAATGATAGCGAAGTGGAATGAAGATATCTGGAGCTGTTTTTTTAGTTGAAATAAGGATATGGAAATGTTGACGACTCTGCAGTCAATTTTAGTGTCCAGTGACATTATTTTGATTGCGGGGGTTGAGGATGAGTTTTATTGTGTATGGTGGTGATGGTGTATGGTAAGTACTTCTTGCATAGTTACCACCACAGTATTAATATGTGTATAGTAATTATAGGTAGTAGGAGTATGGCCAGAATTGCCATAATAGTAGTATGTGTATAGTAATTATATGTCATGTAGTGGGAGTACAAAGTGTTTGGAATATAGAGGAATGATGTAATTGAACTGTATATGGTACATATAATTGTAGTACAATTAAGGTTAGTGCTTATAGAATATGCATTTGATTGTAATTGCTATGGTTACTTAGTGTTATAGCATTATGAAGCTGGAATCTTTGGTTTATTTTCTGTAGGAAAAAACAATACAATTTGTTAAGTAGAATAGTTTAAAAGCTATAGTACTATACACTATTACATATACATTTGCCAATCATAAACAGTACATTGTAAGTACTATGTTTGGTACAACATTAGTGTATGACACACTGCTGTTGTTTTGACATTAGATAACCATTGGGTCATTGGGAAAACAAATCCGTACTGGATTTAAAAACAAATAAAACCATTACAGTTACATGAGTTTAAGGGTGATTGTACGTTTGTTTGAAGTTAGCTGTGTTTAAGGGAATGCCTGAAGTAGTTATATACGTGTTTGCATATTCTAACTACATTAGAGGTTAGAAGATTTTTTGTCATATAAGAACTGAGAATGGGTATTTTAAGTGTTTTGGATCAAGGGTATTTTTCAAGTAGTTAGATACCTGTGGGCGTATTATAACTAGATTGACTTTCAAAACTACTATTGTAGTATTAAGGATGTAGGTAGTTACCTGCTGGCGTATTCTAACTGTTATTTGTGCTATAGTATAGTGACTAAATTTGGGTTGAAGGAATATTAAGTAGGCATTTGTTAAATGTGTTGCTAACCTATGATTTGGAGAAACGGAGGAATCATTACATTCAAACCAACCAATCTTTTATGACATATGCAGTGTAGTGCACTAAAATGGTTGTGGAACCAGTGTGGTATACTACACCTACTGTGGTGAAGGTTTTCTTTCCAAGAAATACTTGGTCGTGTGTGAAGCCTGTAAGCTTACAGTTATTTTTGGTACCATAAATCTTGTACCTTAGAAGCAGAAGTATGGTGTATTGGCTATGTAAGTTTATTTGTATGGTGGAACTATTGTCTGAATTGCAAAAAAGGCATCATATCCCATGATTTGCATTCTAGAGAATCTGTTGAAATGTAATGGATTCAGAATTTGGTATGGATCATTCATTAGGGATGTGGCCTTGTGAAACATGGTTACAGAGTGTGCATGTAGGTTTCCACGTGTCTGAAATCTGGAAGATTTCATTTATAGGGATGTTTTTGGTTTTCAGTACTTGTAGTAAATTCTTTAGGAATTCTTGTGGATCTCCCTGTGTGTTTATGGTAAATTCGACCATTCCTGCACAGTAGTCCAATTCTTGCCTTATACCTGAGACACTGGGGGTCATTACGAGGTTGGAGGTAATGGAAAAACGATGCCCGTAAAGGATTACCCGCATCGCATACCTCTCCGGGCTATTCCGACAAAAAAACCCGGTATTAGAGGCACCGCTAATAACGGTGCCATTAATAGCGGCAAAGGCACGGGCATGCAGCCCTTCAGGCCGGCAATACCGGGGATGCCACCAACAGGAGGACATCACAAGTAAGGCGGACATGCAAATACCAGCATCATGAAGGCGCTAATACGGGATACCGGCATGCCGGCAAAACCGTCATCGCAAAAACACGTGTAAACTGCTATGTGTAGTGTTCCCAACTGCCACAGGTGCACACAATCAGCACAGGTGGAGGCATTGGAGTCTGGGCCAGCACAAAAGGAGCACACATACACACTACACCCCTTCCCACAACAAAATGATACCACTAGTAGTAGCAATACTGGAGATGGAGGACATGCTTGCATTGCTACACCAGCAACAACAACAGCAGGCACCAGAGATGCAGGAGGAGAAGGAGGGTGAGACAGGTCCAGCATGCCCCACCAGTGCAGCCAGTGGTACCACGGAGGCAGCCCCCAATCCTTCACATCAGACCCAGTCCATTCAACCTAAAACCTAAGCAGATCCACACCCTGTACCGTCTGGACTGAGACACCATCACCAACATTGTGGACATGATACACAAAGACATTGTCAGCCTGAATACGCACCGCCATCCCCCCTCTACTGAAGATAGTCTTGGTGCTCCACTTCCTTGCCACAGGCACCTACAAGCACACAGTGGGGCACATGCATGGCATATCACAACCCTTATTTTCTCGCATGCTGAACCAAGTGCTGGATGCCCTCCTGAAGCACACAAGGGACTACATATCCCTACCACAGACTCCCCAGGAGATATTTGATACAAAAGTTGGCTTCCATGCACTGTCAGGCATGCCAAATTGTATTGGTGCCCTCAACTGCACCCACGTGGAGTTGGTGGTCCCGCATGCCATGGAGCTGGCTTACCGCAATCACAAGCAATAATATTCCATCAATGTGCAGATGGTATGTGACACCAGCAAGATCATCACACATTGTTGTGCCCGATATCCCGGATCAACTCATTACTCAATTGTCCTGTGGAACACCATGCTACCACGTTACATGGAGTGACATGCAGGACAACGTGCCTGGCTGCTTGGTAAGTTGCATGACAGGCACATGGCAGTGAAATGGGGAGATAGATGCACACACCACCGTGGTGTCATTGTTGTTGTGACAGCAAAATGTGCACATCCAAAAACAGTGACCCAAAGCATCCTAAACTGAACATGAGAACCAAATCCCATAGCAATGAAGTAAGTTGTACACCTATCACAACATGCCAAACTTAAAACCACCCCACATCCCACAACACATGCACCGCCAATCATCATACCTCACACTCTGTAACACAATCCAGCAACATGCTGTGAATATACACTATGTACATTTCTGCAGCAAATCATAACACAGGACAAGCATCCATGGTAGTGCACTGAACAACACCACCAAGAACACTACACATGACATATGCAACACAAACACAGTGGTATGCATTCACAATGCATGAGCAACATCAAGGCAGTGTACATCGTGTATCATCTTGAAGATGCAACCCACACCATAAGTCCATGGCACTGCACACATTGAGGGCATGAGTAATGTGTGCATACAACCAGGGACATGTGCATGTGACCATCAATTATCAGCAGGCGTATGTGACAAGTACAGCTGTTCATCACAAATCGACTAACATGTACCTTTAATTTCCTCTCATGCAGGTGAAAGTGGCTATCCCTTGAAGCCATGGCTCTTCACCCCTGACCGAAACCCGCAGAACAGGTACAAGGAGAACTACAATCGTTCCCATAACTGTACCCGTGTGGTCAACGAGCAGACCTTTGCCCAGTTGAAGGCACGGTTTTGCTGCCTTAGCCGGTCGGGTGTGGCACTCCTCTACAGCCATGAGAAGGTGGCCAAGATCATCATGGCATGTGTCATGCTACACAACATGTGTATCCAACGGAACGTGCCCCTGACATTGAACTGCAACCACCTGCTGATAGGGATGAAGAAGATGTGGGCGCACATCATCGTGGTGCCAATGCACAGGAGGGACATACTGTGCGTCAGTCAGTGATTGCACAATATTTCTAACACACATGGGTGCAGAGGGTGACATGAATGTGGGACAGAGGGCACTGGGTGTGGGAGTACATGTACACTAGGCACTGTATATCAATAAATGACACATATGCAATAAGGAATGTCCACTCAAGATTTTTGTTTTTACACAGCAGGTGTATTAAACTGTTCAATGGAATTAAGTGCTCAAACCCCCACCTCACACACCCTCTCCCCCTTCACACTCCCCCCACACACCCTCTCCCTCTCCCCCTCCCCCCACAACTCCCCCACATACCCTCTCCCCCTCCTGCTCCCCCCACAACTCCCCGACACACCCTCTCCCCCTCCCCCAGAACTCCCCCACACATGGTGTCCAAGCAAATGCTTCATGTGTCAGCGTCTATTGCCTAAATCAGGCGGCCCCATTTACATCCTTCCACTTCCTGCACCTGGTGCAAAGGGCGCGCTGACCTGCGTAGGGGGCTGGTTTTTGTGGAGCTGGATGAGGAAGGGGTGGCCGCTTGCTCTGGTCTGGGGGCCAGACACTCAGCCTCCAATGAATCCGCTATGCGGGAGAGGACCTGCCTCAGTGAAGCCACCTCCTCGCATATTCTTGTGGTGCTTGCCTCAATGGCCTGCCTCAGGGAAGCAGTTTTGTTGCACCCCTCCTGCCTTGCATGGGCACCGTCTGCAACAAACTAGGGCAGTGAGCTACTCCTGGCCTGCACTACATGTCCTATCTGCTGCACCCCCGCCTGTACACCAGTGGAGGTGGAGGGTGCATGTGTGACATCCCTAACTCCATGTCTCCTCTGCAGGACTCATGCTCCCTTGTATGTCCTCCCCTCCAGACTGCTCTGGTGTGATATCATGGTCAGAGTACACAGGTGTGACCTGGGGTGATGGTGCAGGACTGGGTGTTGCAGCGAGGTTCAAGGAGTTGTCCTCGATAGGAACACACACCTGGACCTGCGCATCATCGTCTGTCTTGGGTGCCGTAGCTGCCGCCTCCCCAACAGAGCTGTTCTCTGCTGAATGTGCCCCATCGCCCTCTGTCTCCTGTGCAGGTGACCCAGGTGTTGTGGGGACTGTGGCAATGGGCCTAAGCGGCACCAGTGCCGTGGCATTCTGTGCTGTTAGCAACTTCAGTGTCTGTCGTGGCTTGGCTGGGGCTTTCGATGTGGAAGGCCTGTTGCCTTCTTCCCTGGCCCTCTTCCGGGGATTT
This sequence comes from Ambystoma mexicanum, assembly GCF_040938575.1. Taxonomy (NCBI): domain Eukaryota; kingdom Metazoa; phylum Chordata; class Amphibia; order Caudata; family Ambystomatidae; genus Ambystoma; species Ambystoma mexicanum. The sequence continues at coordinate 1,074,838,427 of NC_090935.1, read as the reverse complement.
GTTGCCTGTGGTGCTCAGTCCCGGGCCTCGCTGTCAGGATCTGAGCCTGTGGGGGACCAAGAGAGGGAAGGCATGAGTGATGGTTTGACAAGCATCCGGCTTACATTGGTATTATTCCTCTTCGACACATTAGAGTGGATTAGGCAGTGGAGTTTTGGTGATCACGTTGCTTACTGTATGGTTGGAGCATGCAGGCATCCATCAGGGTCACTCATGTTGGAGCTGGCGTATGCTATGTGACATGCATTTCTATTGTGGACTGCGTGCAGTGTGACTTATGCCATTTTCATTTTTGTGTGGTGTGTGTCAGATATGGCATTGCCATGCTGCATGAATGTGCATGTTCCTGTGCTGCGGACGGCATCTAGGCAGTGATGTGTCAAATGTGTATGCATTAGGCCATGCAATGCCTCTTTGGGCGGGAAAATTGGTGGACTATCATCATAATTTGCATTACAGTGTTTTCTTAGGACACACACCTCCATCCGCCGATGAGGTGGCGCCACGTTCCATCTCGCCGACTCATTGTATGGCCTTGATGCCAAACATACTGGCACAGATCTCCTTCCACCGGCTCAGCTTGATGGGTGAGCTGGGACCACCGCCAGTAGCCATGGCCTGGCTCCGGTTTGCGGACAGGATGTTCTTGACTCTCAGATGCAGGTCATCCCATCGCTTGCGGACATCCTTGATCATGCAGGGAGTGTTGCCTACTTCACTGACTTTTTGGGCAACAAGCTGCCAGATCTCTTTTTTCTTTATATGTGCCTCCCTCTTGAGGATGTTTGCAAAAACTACTTCTGCATTTTCTGCCAGTGTCTCTTCCAGCATAGTTAGTTCATCCTTGTGATGCTGGAAATGCGTCAGAGGGACAAGGCCTCCGTAACCTGGTCCTTTACTGCCTTTTTATTGTGTGTTCTGTCGTGTTTCCCACGCAGGAGTTCATGTGGGACTCCTGGCGGTGCAGCTCTCTCTCTTTTGGTTTGGTGAACAGACCCATGGGTTACCCTTACGGCACCCATGGGTGGGGGGTACAACCCTGTGCTCCTAGTGTATGTTTTTGGGCACCTGTGGGTGGCCCGCAGAGCAGGGCATGGGCTGGTCGCAGCTCCATGCTGAATTTGCCAGGTGCTCTGGGTATCCTCCATTTTGGGATACCCAGGCCCTGCCACTGGAATCAGTTGATTCCGGATAGAAAACAAGATGGCCCCTGTGGCCTCTTGCTTTCTATTACCTTGTTTTCCCAAAGTCCTGGGAAGCCATGACTCTGTCCCTTCCCCCTGACTGGCTGTTGGGTGGAAGTTCCATAAATGGTGTTGTTGTGAAGTCCAGTCCAGACTGGCTGGAGCCTTCCCAGTGACTGTATGTTGAGGGTACACCCTGTGGGTGGGACCTGGGTGAATGGAGTGTGTGACCAATATGCACTTCTTGTTGTGGCTGTCTGGTTTCTGGTATGAGAGACAAAGACTGAGACAGCCCTGCCCGAAACTGGCCTGAATACAGTGTGTAGTGTTGAATGGCTGGGTACTTGTCCCAATCCACATTCCTTGTGGTGATTGTCTGAGAGGGAGGAGGATGGCCTGAATGCACTGTGTGCCTGATTAGCTGACTGACTGCATGAATGCCCTTCTGTATGATTGGCTGCTGAGTGTGAGCCAGCAGTGTTGATGAGAGACAGGATAATATATCTGGGGACCTCTCACCAATGGAAATTGTTCAGAAGCTGTGTCTACACTTGAAGAGTAACTGGAACTGCTGATCCTCGACGCCCAGCTGGAAGAAGAAGACTTGCTGTTGCATTTGCTTCAACCTGATCTGAAAGCTGCCGAACTCGTCAAGGACTGATCCGATAGAGGACCTGGTAAGGCGCCCTCTTCCCGTGCTCCGAGGGACCATCAAGCACCGCTAAACGTCGCCGAAGCTCCCTGGAAGTCACCCTTGGAAGGCTGCCGACCCGAGACGGGACCGCTGAGGAGAACGAAATGAAGACCAGGACTTCGCCGCTGTCGAAGCCCATCGCGGTCGACCAGGGTTCGCAGGTTTGTGTAACCGCTGGAGGCCCGTCGAAGTTGTGTTGCCCAGACGTGGGGACCGCTTGACGCTGTGCCGCCGACGACCGGAGCCGCCCGCTCCTTTGCCTAAGAACATTTGAATCGAAGGACTCCCTTGTCCGCAACGTCGACCGCTTTGTCCCGCCAGTGAAAGTCGGGGACAACCAACATGCCGAGGAGAATCCGCTGATGGGTTTCCCGCCACCTGAAGGCCTCAAAGACTTCGATGACTCAACGCCCTTGTTGGGCCACAGTTCTTCCGAAACTCTTTGCGGTCCTGAACAATCCATCGCCGAGGTGCCCCGCACACCTCATCCTTGCAGGACGTCGCTGACGAGCACCGTCTGGATCGACATCGTGGTCTCAGCACCCTTGAACCTCTCATCAATGCCGTCAACGCCAAGTTCACCTCTTCGACACCTCTCGACGATCTGTGACTCCTGCTTGAAAGGGGGTCACTCAAGAAGGATCCGTCGATGCTTCTCTGAAGAACTCTACTCCACCAGGTGCATTGGGGGGGGTAAAAACATTATAGGAGAGAATATGACTATTGGACTGGGCTTGTGCTATATCTTTATTTTTACAGTTTGCCCAGATGGGGGGATCTCCACACAGAACTGCACTTTGTGGTAGAGGCCAGTCTTCTGCCTATTGTTTAAACCATCTTGCTTTCCATCCTATCTCTATTGCTGGTTTCCTGGTTATTGATCTGTGTATCATTCTAACAGTATAGTTGATGCACTTTAATGAGATCTGATAATATTGGCGGTACCACTTTAGAATTGTAGATATTTATCATTGTTGATTTCTGAGTACAAAGTGCATTATTGTGATCGTGTACATACCTTTGAATATTAATTATATAAAGACTGTGTTTTCAGTAATACAGTGTGTGGACATTCCTTTTTGGGGGTTGGGGGACTACTCTGTACTTAAGAACCAGCCTGCATCACCTCCTGAGAAGCTAGGCCTTGATTGCTTGTCCATTGCTACCAAATAGAGAATCTTGGCTGCGGTCCTCTGTGCCTCTCCTCTACTATATAGAGAGCAGGAGTACAGACACCCCCCACCGGTATCTTTACAATCCTCATCGAAGTGCTCTTTGCACTGGGCATGATGCTAGTGCTGATGGTAGATTTCTGTAGTCAGAAAAATTATCCAGATCCTGTGTGGTGAGGATGGCAATGGATTGTGTTTTTCAAGATGGCCGCCATGCTCTTTTCTGTTCCTGTGCAATGACGCTACTTCCAGTTCCGCTTATTAGTGGTCACCGCTATTAGCGGTGCCTGCTAATGCTGTATCCATTGTTGCCGGTAGTGCTGTCTGCGGTTTCCATGATGCCGCTAAGGGCCATTTTTTGGACTTTAGCGGCATGCCGGTAATGTTGTTACTGGCATGGCACAAAGCTTGAGGACGCAAACTCGTAATTGCCCTTTATTAGCAGGCTCTTTACTACACGAACACAGTATTTGCTCCATGCCGTTAAGGACCGTTACCTCCAACCTTGTAATGACCCCCACTGTAATTGTTGTCAGGACTATCTGTGGCATTTCTGTGAAGGACGAGCATTTGCAAACACAATAGTCCATACCTTTTAGGTAAATGTTGTGAACAATTGGTGGCAATTGAAAGAGACGATTCATTGTCACATTTGCATAACAATTTACTCCAGTTGTGTTGCTGAATTTAAATGGACCAAAGAGTTCTGTTTTGATCTTTTGATGGGCCTGCACATCTTTCTGGAGAAGAGACATGTGTGTCTTTCTTTTTTGATGGTCGTGCAGTTGACTTTGTTCTAGGCAGTTTTGTGGTTGTATTTTTTGATGCATAAGAAGTTGGCCATTGTTTTTTTAGCAGCATTGTTGGGAGATCTGCTATAGCTTCTGTTTGTATTACTCCTCTTTTTAAAGGTGTATTTTTTGAGGTACAGGGTACATATCTAGATGGGGGGTGTATAGTGCCCATACCCTGTTGTATTCCAGGATGCAAGGAATGTCAGTGTTGACTTTGTTAGCAGCAAAGTTAACTAGGAATAGACCATTGAGTGGACGTAGACGTGAAAGTGCTACGTAACACACACCTTCTGTAAAGACTGTGCTTCTAATGCCAACCAATGCTTGATCTAGGGTTAGACCTTGTGATTTGTGAATATGATAATATATGATATGACATGGCATTTATAAAGCGCCTATAGACAAGTGTTTCAAGGTGCGATGAGGCAAGGGAGGGAGAACAAAGGAAAGACAGGCAACGATCCTACTAGGCCAGGTGTCATTCAGATCGTGCAAGTGCATGGAAGGGGGACGGGGGAGAAGTGTGGGGGGGTGTAGAGGACAGTACAGTACATGAGATAAGAAAAAAAAACAAAAACAAAAATAAATAATAAGTAAAGGTACGCCCAGCAGGTGGCAAGTGCAAGGATAAGTGCATGCATCAGGTGTCAAGTGCTGGTAGTGGAACTGTAGGGATACAGAAAAACAGTCCGCTAGTGCGGGGGTTGCCAGAAAGGCAGTGCAGGAGTGTGACTGTTGGGGGAGGGGACCTGGGCCCGAGAACAGAGGGTGACCAGGTAACCAGTGCAGTTTCAGTGTCAGCAGCCAGGAAGTCAGCAAGGGATGGGGGGGGGGTAGAAGCAAAGAGAAATGTTTTGAGGTGCTTCCAGAACCGAAGATGATTTTCAAGTTTCAGGGAAGCAGGGAGGCTGTTCCAGAGGGAGGCCCTAGCCAAAGAAAGAGATATCCACCAACTCGTTGCTTGGAGAAACGATTGACCCTGACAGAGTTTGTGGTGGATAAGCGAAGAGCTCAAGAAGGAAGGTATTTAGGGAGAGAGAGTTGAAGGTATTGAGGACCCAGGCCCCAGAATGCCTTGTGGATGATGCAGAGGGTTTTGAACTTAATCCTTGCAGCCACTGGGAGCCAGTGCAGAGATTTGAGTCCTGGAGAGATACGATCCCTGGGCTTGAGGCCAAGGACAAGTTTCGCAGTCCTGTTCTGGATAAGTTGCAGAGGGCGGAGCGTAGAAGCGGGCAGATTTAAAAAGAGGCTGTTGCAATAGTCCACCCTAGAGAGAACCAATGCTGTGGAGACCATGAGCTTTTGGGGGAAGGAGAGGAAAGGAAGAATACATCTGAGAAGGTGCAGCTGGTAGTGTGACTTCTTAGAGATGTCAGGGATGGGAGGAGAGAAGGAGAGTGTAGAGTCGAAGATGACCCCAAGGTTTTTAGCCTTGCAGGTGGGAACAGGAAGAGGGCCAAGAGAGGCCAGCCAGAGAGCTGCAGGGAAGGAGGGAGTGGGTGTGCCGATGAGTAGAATCTCGGTCTTACAGGCATTAAAGCAGAGGTCGTTGGCGGCACACCATTCCTGGATAGCAGAAAGACAGTCAGAGATGAGGGAAGGAAAAGAGGAGGCCGAGGGTTGCCTGAAAATGAGCTGGGGATCATCCATATAGCACTGAAATTTGGGCCAGAGAGCAGCGATGCGGTGGGCGAGAAGTGCCAGATACTGGTTGAACAGCTAGGGAGAGAGGTTAGAACCCTGGGGGACACCACAGGTAGAGAAAAAGATGTCAGACAGGAAAGACCCCAGTTGGACCTGGGAGGGTCGATTTGAGAGGAAAGAGGTCAGCCAAGCCAGAGCCTGACCAGTGATACCCAGGTTATCATGGAGATGGTTGAGCAGGATGGTATGGTTGACAGTATCAAAGGCAGAAGAGAGATCAAGCAAAATGAGAACACATGGATTGTTAGTCAAGGTTTGAGAGCAGGTCCTCACGGATGTTCAGGAGAGCAGTTTATGTGCTTCTGGCAGCTCTGAAGCAAGACTGATGGTCATGAAGGCTACCAACAGATTCAGCATGGAGATTAAGCTGGGAAATGGCAAGTTTCTCCAGGAGCTTGCCCAGGAAAGGAGTGATAGAGATAGGGCGATAGTTAGCTGGGCAGGACGGGTCAGAAAAGGGTTTCTTAAGAAGGGGGTGCACAAGGGAGTGCTTGAGAGGGGATGGGAAGACTCCAGAGGTGAAGGAGTGATTGCAGAGGTCAGCAAGAGCCAAGGAGTCGATGTGGTCCTTAATAGTTTTGGAGGAGCAGGGGTGGACCTGTGTTGACGAGACTTTCATAGATCGGACTTGTCTCGAAACCTCATCAGCAGAAAAAAAGGGGAAAGGCAGAAAAGGAGAGAGGAAGGGTGGCTGCAGAAGGGCCAGAGGATGGGCAGGGAATAGAGGGGGGGAGGTGATGGGAGGAGAGTGAGGACAGGATGTCCTGAGTTTTTGAAATGAAGTGAGAGGCCAGTGCCGTACAGAGGGCCTGGGAGGGGACAGGAGAGGTAGAGACTGCAGCAGGGTTGGCCAGCTCCTTGCAGATTTTAAAGAGTTCAGCCAAATTGTTAGATGCCGCAGTGATGTGGGCTTGGGTAAGGGCTCACTTCTTGGTGAGAACGGAGAGCCGGTATTGCCTTTGGAGCAGGCGACAGGCCAGTTTGTCAGAGGATGAACATGAAGCAGGCCATTTCCTCTCTGCCACCCTGCACAAGCGTTTAAGGTTGACAAGATCCGAGTCACACCAGGAGTTACATTTGGCTTTGGGCTTCAGGCGGATTCTCATAACAGGGGCAAGGATATCAAGAGTATCAGATATAGCAGAGTAGAGAGTGGAGAGGGCTGTGTCAGGGTGGGAGTCAGCCGAGGGGGGAACAGGGGGCGAGAAGGTGGCAGCGAAAGCCTCAACTGACACACGCTTCATGGGTGGAGAGAGGGACAGAGAGGGGAAGGTCAGAAGAGATCAGGGCATCAAGAGTGTGCCCAGCAGAATGGGTTGGCCCAGACGGGAGAATAGAGAGTGAGAGAGAGTCGCAGAGGTCGCAATAGAGTCCAGAGGGGGGACAGGAGGCATCCAGGTGGATGTTGAAGTCTTCAAGAAAGAGGATTTGAGTGGTTGAGGACAGGAGTGAGGATGAGAGGTCCGCCCACTCGGAGAGGAAGGAGGAAATTTGACCAGGCATCAAGAGTGTGCCCAGCAGAATGGGTTGGCCCAGACGGGAGAATAGAGAGTGAGAGAGAGTCGCAGAGGTCGCAAAAGAGTCCAGAGGGGGGACAGGAGGCATCCAGGTGGCTGTTGAAGTCTTCAAGAAAGAGGATTTGAGTGGTTGAGGACAGGAGTGAGGATGAGAGGTCCGCCCACTCGGAGAGGAAGGAGGAAATTTGACCAGGTGGCCGATAGATAGTAGCCACGGTAAGGGAATGGCTAGGAGAGAGAGAGAGTCGGCAGACAAGACATTCAAAAGTTGAGTAGATCTGCGTGGGAATAGCAGTGGCAGAAATCCACTCAGGGACGATAAGGGCCACACCGCCCTAGCACGGTTGGGCCTGGGCACGGAGAGGATCTTGTAGCCATCAGGTAGGAGTGTGTCAAAGCTGGTGACAGAGCTGGCCATGAACCATGTCTCAGTGAGACCGAGTATGTCAAGGTCCAGTTCCTCAAGAAGGCGGCAGATATCAGAGGAATGTTTGACAGCAGAGCGAGAGTTAAGAGTGGCAATGTGCCGAAGGTTGCCATCTTTGAAGGACCTCCGGGGAGGGGTACAGATCAGAGGTACGCCCTGCGGAGGAGGAGGAGCACGGGAGGGGGGCAGGGAGGGAGGGTAGAGGCAAGGTAGCCGAGGACAGAGGAGGGGGGACAGCAGGAGAGGAAAGGAAGTTGATGAGGCGCAGGAAGCATCTATCAAAGAGGTGAAGGTTGGCCTGAGGGCCTTGGACCAAGACGGTCCCATTAGCGTAGACATTAATGATGGCCTTATAGGAGTGGAAGGAGGCCAAGAGGACGTCCCAGCGGGTGCCAACATTAATGGGAGAAGTGGAGAAAGGAGAGAGCACAGAGACCATATGAAGGGTCCGTAGGTCAGGTGAAGGCACGAAAAAGAGGATGTCAGTGAGAGTTTCCTTAGAGGAGGCACTGGTGTAGCTGTCAGCGATAGGGAGGCCTGGGTTGGAGACCAGGATGTCCTTTTTAAAATTTTCCTACCAGATTTAGTGAGGAGAGCAGTTTAGTCAATGGAGAAGCAGTTAGAAAAGATAGGTGAGATAGAGAGCACCATGGGATAGGAAGGAGTGGGGGGGTAGGACAAGCATGAGCGGGCAGGAAGAGAGCAGCTAGCCCTAGTTTACCACAAATTCAGAACACAGTGAACACAGTAATGCATATCAGGTACCCAGTGGAGAGGCCACCTAAGTTTGAAAATCCTGCGAGGGGAGGAAAAACCCTAGTTTACCACAGATTCAGAACAGAGTGAACACAGTAATGCATATCAGGTACCCAGTGGAGAGGCCACCTAAGTTTGAAAATCCTGCGAGGGGAGAAAAACCCTAGTTTACCACAGATACAGAACACAGTGAACACAGTAATGCATTTCAGGTACCCAGTGGAGAGGCCACCTAAGTTTGAAAATCCTGCGAGGGGAGAAAAACCCTAGTTTACGACATTTTGCAAGGCATAGTGAAGACAGGGCACAATGCGAAGGAGGTGACAGGTCTAAAAGAGGTGGGCAGAGGGAGCAGGAGGAGCTAACCAAGGTGGACCGGCGCCAAGCGTCCCCTGCGGACACCTGCAGACACACAGGGAGCCGCAACTGTAGGAGTCACCCTTGGCCTTGGGGACCTTAGTCGCAGGGGGCTGATGGGCAGAGGGCTGCCCAGGAGGGGATGGTTATAGGCAGAGGGAGGAGAGGAAGGGGACGGGGGTGTGGGCGGGCAGGGAGGCGGGAAGGGAGGGGAGGTCCAGGAAATGGGAGGGGGAGCAGGCACAACAACGCGCTCAGAGCGCGAAGCAAATATTCAAATTAAAACACAAATCCACTCACGGAGGCCCGCAAGGGCCAGACAGGGCTTCCTTGGCCTGCAGTTCCCTCAGGGCTATCGCCGACCGCTCTCTCACTCGCCGCTGAACAAAAAAGCGAGCAGGGGGAGCGGCCGTCGAGTAGGCCAGAAGGGAACCAGCCAGACAGCCAATCAGAGGGGGGTGTGAGCGGGCAGGGAGGCAGGAAGGGAGAGGAGGACCAGGAAATGGGAGGAGGGAGCAGGCACAACAACGCGCTCAGAGCGCAAAGCAAATATTCAAATTAAAACACAAATCCACTCACGGAGGCCCGCAAGGGCCAGGCAGGGCTTCCTTGGTCTGCAGTTCCCGCAGGGCTACCGGCGACCGCTCTCCCATGCTCCGCTGAACAAAAGAGACGTGTCCTTGTTGCGCCATGATCTACAGAAGCTGACTTCCCACACGGGAGAGGCGGAGGCACGAATCTCGGAAACAGAAGATAGCTTGCGAGGAGTGAATCGGCAAGTGACGAACATGCTAACACGCATAAAGCTCTGGAAGCAAGAGCCGATGACAGTGAGGGCAGATCCAGATGCAATAATATCCGTATAATCGGCCTTCCTGAAAAAGCTGAAGGGGAATTTATGGAACTGTTCCTTTAGGAATGGCTGGCGAACACCTATGACGTAAAGTCATTCTCCAGGTTCTTCTCTAATGAGAGGGCCTAATGTATCCCGGCCGGATCAAAGTGACAACAGGAGCTCCACCACGCACAGTCATTGCCAGATTTCTAAATAATATAGATAGGGATACAGTTCTCCAACTGGCAAGATCGAAGGACACGGTCACATTCAACGGATCAAAGATAGCCTTCTTCCCCGATTTCACTAAGGAGGTCCAGAAAGCGCGCCAGTCATTTGACCCGCTCAAAAAACGGCTGCACTCAATGGTTGTCAAATATGGGTTAGTTTTCCCTGCCCAACTCAAGATATTCCATGGGGGCACGACCGTGCACTTCACCGACCCCAGAGAGGCGTGGAGCTGGGCTGAGCGCCACATAGAAGGGGACTGGAGTGCGGAAGGAAGACAGAGGAGGGAACGCAATAGTCCTCGCCCAGAGCGGCCGCCAGAACAGGACCAACAGCAGCAACCACAGCCAGAAAATCCGCAGCAGGGAGGTGTATGAAGTGTGTGCAACGTTGGGTAGTACGATAGGGTCATTGAGTAATGGAGCGCCACAGAGCTCTCGCCCCTTATACCAGTTTATTCACGGAATACATCCAGGCCACTGGCTAACTAGTCACCCCCCCCTGGACTAGGACTAAACTAAGACTTCATCTCCAGCACCACAGGGAGGTGCTGTAAAGTTTACTGTTCACATGTATTTGTTGGGACGACAGATGCTTCAGTTGTGGGTGGAGTATGGGGAGGGGGGAGTTGGAGACAATGTTTGTCTGCAAAGTTTAGCATGCAATGGTACTAAGAGCAACATGAACTTGACTTACGCTGTCACTTTGTGGCAAAATCATCCAGAGAAACACGCTTGTAAAACCTTACCCTACACATTTGATGATACCTGAGGCGGCTCGAACCACCAGGCAACTAACACTCATGACATGGACTGTCAATGGGCTGGGCTCCAGCATCAAAAGGAGGCTGGTGTTACAATTTTTGAACCGCCACTCCCCAGATATAGCTCTCCTGACCGAAACCCATCTGGCGGGGACATCGTGCACATTTTTTCAAAGATCTAATTACCGCACGGCGGTACATGCAGGCTTTTCCATGGGCCCTAGAGGTGTGCTGATACTCATACATTAAAGGCTCCCTTTGGAAATTACGCACACCACAACAGACCAAAGTGGCCGCTATGTACACATCCAAGCAACAATATGGAATCAAACCCTAGCTATCCTGGCACTATACTCCCCCCCATCTCTACTCAGTGCTCTCCTAGCAGACATCACCCCGATACTGGCAGAAAACGATGCAGACACCTAGGTGCTTGGGGGTGGACTTTAACAAGGTCATGGACAATGTCTCAGATCGCTCACACCCGATAGCAAGGAATCCTGCTGCCACCACCAAACTGGCCGCATTTGCCTCCTCTCTGGGGCTACGAGATGCATGGCGGGACATACACAAGAATGCCCGAGAATACTCCTTTCACTCTGGAGTACAGGCATCCATGTCCAGAATAGACTATTTTTTCCTCCCAAATCATAATGTCCACAAAATATCCAACGCATCCCATCTTCCTCGGGGTATCTCGGATCACTCCCCGCTGGTCCTGGAATTAGAAACAGAGAAGCCGTACCCCCCACCTGCATGGCGACTGAACTCCTATTACCTGGGGTTCCCAGAGCTGCAGGAGAAGATGGAGACAGCCACCTCCAATTACTATGAACTAAATTCAGGCTCCGTTGAGGATCCTATCATACTATGGGAAGCATACAAATCATCTCGAAGACGTCAGCAAAAACGAAAGCCCACTGTGCACTGATCAAGTCTGCCGAGGAGGAGGTTGTGACCAGGGATGCAGAGCCAATCGCCAATGATACCCCAGAGACGAATCGAGATTTGAAACTGGTGCAAAAGAAACTCCACAACCTATCACTTGACTGCGCCCAAAAGGCACATCGTGCCATGAAGGCACGCCTTTATGAAACAGGCGATAAAGCTGGGGAAATGCTAGCATGGCTGGAGCGACGTGAAGAGGGGCAACGAAAGGAGAAATGTGTTAGGACAGCAGGCGCAACATCAGTCTCCACTGTTGCGGAGATAGCAAATTGTTTTGCGGACTACTATGAAAATCTTCATAAGCCCCCAGCCACCACACCGGTCAGTGACATACTCGATGATGCTGACCTCCTGATACTCACAACAGAACAGGTCACTATGTTAGACAGCAGGGTAACACTGGAAGAAATCTCTGCAGCCATCTCCCAGCAACAAACAGGCAAGACCCCAGGACCCAACGGGTTCCTGATCGATGTTTGGAAAAAGCTGAATCATCTGGACATATCCACGCAAATGCTCAGCATGTTTGAACAATCCCTAACAAAAGGTAGGCTCCCACCGGACTTCCGCAAGGCCACTATAATAGTGATCCCCAAGGAAGGCAAACCCCCCGATGAGTGTAGCTCATATAGACCAATATCCCTAATGAATAGCGAAGCCAATATTTTGGCCAAGGTGCTAGCAAATAGACTCCAAACGGTCATTTCAACATTGATACACCCGGACCAATGTGGCTTCATGCCCCAAAGTCGACGAGGATGAACATTCGTAGACTCCATCTGGCATTAGAGAGAGCACCTGTGCTACATCAATCGCTAGCACTACTGGCTATAGACTTCAAAACGGCATTCGATTCAGTCTATTGGGAGGTTCTATGGGCGATCATGAGAAGGATGCAATTTGGCGATTCCTTTATAAAATGGGTCCAACTCCTCTATAACTGCCTACTGGCGGAGGTAAGAGTGAATGGATGGCCTTCACGCGTATTCCCTCTGGGAAAGGGTACCAGGCAAGGTTGCCCACTTTCGGCTATAGTGTTTGCATTTGTGATAGAACCATTGGCAATCATCCTACGGAGCTCACCCACATGGTGTGGCTTCAGTTGGAATCCAGAATGGGAGGACAGAGTGTCCTTGTACACTGATGACCTTCTGGTGTATCTGGGTGAGCCGGCGTTATCCTGCCCTGTAGTAACTTGATTACTGATAGATTATGGTGTCTTTAGCGGGCTACGAGTAAACTGGGCAAAATCGGCGCTCTTCCCAGTAAAAGGGATCGACTGAATTCCGCAATCTGGCTCCCCATATCACATTGAATTCAATCAGTTCAGATACCTTGGCATCCTAATAGAAAACAATCTTAACAACTATGTACCCCAAAACCTACACCCCCTGGTCAAAAGATACTTGCAGGATGTATATCACTGGGCATTATTACCATTGGCACTGTTAGGCAGAGCAGCACTCTTTAAAATGCTGGCCCGGCCCCGGTTCCTCTAAATCCTCCAGAACGCCCCTCTCAGTATTCCCGCTGTAGAGTTCCGAACAATTGACAGAATAACACGTAGGCTTCTAATGGCGGGGAAACACCAGAGAATAGCTTTTAAAACCCTTCAACGCTCGGTCTGGGAGGGGGGTATAGGACTACCGAATATTCAAGTCTACTACTGGGCATCGCAAATGGTGACAATAAACGATATTCTCCACAGGAACCCGCAACTTCCCCACATACAGGCTAAGATCGCTACCCGATATGATCTGACCCCGATTGACGGTCTATACACCAGTGTGAACCGTCACCCTAGGGGCACGATTACAGCCCACACAGCCCAAATATGGAGGGATACCCATAAGTACATAGGTTGGGACGACACGCTCAGCCCGGTCCAGCCCATCTGGAATAATGCCCACCTTGTGGGCCTCGATAATCTTCCTAAATGGCCGGTTTGGGCAGCAGCAGGTATCCATACCATCAAGCAAGTATATGCTAATAACAAGTTGATCCCATTTGCCGAAATCTCGCTCACACACAGCCTCCCTCCCTCTGAGAGATTCCACTATAACCAACTACACCATGCATTAACAAAACAAAGGGCCCGTCTGTTGGAAATGCCAGAATGTACACCCATAGAGAGGAATATAGTTGCCGACAGTGTGAAAGCCAAGGTTACATCTACCATGTACAACACTATCTCCTCCTTTGCCACAAAAGAGCTGTCGAGCCTAAAACTTAAATGGGAAGGGGACGTGGGCCTGATTCTTCTGGAAGACTGGATTGAGACCCTGATGTACCCCAGGGAAACAGCGATCTCAGCAAGAATCAAACTCATTCAGCTGAAAATACCCCACAGACTATATTACCCTTGTGTGGCGCTATACAGGTGGGGCAAGACATCTGACCCAAAATGCTTATGATGCAAGCAGCAGGAGGGGACATTGTATCACATTCTATGGAAATGTACACAAGTACAACACTTCTGGGGTAGCTGCTGTGATAGACTCTCCAGAGTCATAGGCCGATTAATCCCTACTGATCCCAAACTCCTCCTCCTGGGTATCGAGGCAGAACAGGACCTGTCGTGCTTTGAAAAATTATTACTTTCAACAACTACCGGAATTGTTACAAGAAATATCACGCAGCTGTGCGGTTCAGAAAGCACTCCACAATATGAACAATGGAAATCAGATATAGACGCAATTATCCTAATGGAAAGACGGGTTTACCAAGCAAGAGGCCTGGGCAAAACAGACAAGATATGGGGGAAATGGGAGGAGTTGTTGTGAGACTTATACAAACTGAACTAACCCAACTCGTAAAACAGCACCCTTGCCTTCGCCGGATATACTGAGACAAAAATTGTCGTCAGACGTCTGAAGGAACTAAATGCGAAATGTCAACGGACACTTAATATGGATAATATTTTCTGCATTCCGATCCTTATTTGTGTTTCTACATTAGTCTTCGAGTATGCAACAGTCTCTTGTGTAGCTCTACCACTTTTGTGCACAGTTATATGTTTGTGTGTTCATGTTATTGTCTTGTAAGGTGAAAAGACAATAAAACATGTTATTAAAAAAAAAGTTTGTTGGGGACTTATATTCTTTAAGGCTTTCTTTTGGCATACTGGTGTGTTCCACCATTTCATATCCTCAACCATTGCTGTCTATGGCAATTGTTTTTTGTTCTTGTTTATAAGCTTCTTCATTGAAAGTAGGTTCTGTACTACTTGTGTGAATCCACTCACTATTACAGAATTTTGATAAGGTTTGTAAATTGACAGTGCGCATGTTTAGAAATAATATTTGTAATGCATTGATTCATTTAGTTAGAGGTATCATTCTGTTTAAAATCAATACAAACAATTCTCTCTTCAGTAGAAAAGTGATGTCAATTAGAATTTGCAGGATTAGTCTCCTGCAGTATTTTTTAAGGGTAGATTTTGACTTCTCTGCTGTTTTTATAAAATGTGAAGAACTCTACGGTGGAACATTTTCTGTAACACATTTCTTGGATTACTTTAGCATGGCTAAGTTAACACTGGTAGATAGAGGTTTGGTTTGTCAGTAGGTCTACTTTTCTTTGTACATAATCTTTTACTTTTAGTTTTTGCAGGAGGGACCTTAGCTTTTTTAGTTGTGGCTGGTTTAGTTTTGTTGAGTTTGCTTTCTAGCTCTTTTGTTTGAATGTTTTCTATATATTGTTTTACTGTTTTCTATATATTGTTTTACAGTTGGATGACTATATGGTGTAGGTTTATTTTTATCTGCTGTACTTTCTTTCTTTTCTATGGAGTTGCTTTTTAGTAGACATTTTGTTGTGTCTGTTGGGAAAAGAGAACATTTGGTTTAGAAAGTTGTGTAATGTATATGCATGTATGGTGCATGGGTTTGTGGTTGTGATTGTAGAGATGAATAGAGTGCTGTTTGATTGTGAAGTGGCATATTAGGTGTGGTTGGGAAGGTTGTGAGAGTAAGAGTCTGTAGAGGTGTGATGGTGTTTGGTTAGTGAGTAAGGGAATGGCAGTGTGATGGAGTCTGTAGGGTGATTGTGCTGTTTTGAGCAATAAAGTGGGTATTGCAATGATGGTGTGTAGATGGGAACAGTATAAGAGTATGAATGGTGGAGAATAATGTACTTGAGTGAAATAAATGTTGGTTTGAAAAGAGTAGTGTGTGGTGATATATAATGGAACTGTGCTGATGAAATTACATAAATATGCATGGCACATTATTGTACTTATTTGTTGGATGTGAAGGATATTCATTTTTCGGGTGTTGTCTTCGGTAATGTGCTTCTTAGCAGAGTTTTGAGTAATGTTAAACATGGAATAAATAGCCAATAATTCAAGAATTAGTACACACTTGTGTTACATATTAAAACATATGAAAACCCACAATACATATAAATCATAGGAACATACAGGGAAACTAAAGGTTTATCATCATGTATATAAATGAATTGCATGTTTGAGGCCTGCTTATTGCCCCATGTATGTGTGCCATGAGGTGAGACCACACCCCAAGGAAAGTACTTCAAGGACATACAAGATGGTTAACATCTAGATATATACCACATTTTCAATTTTCATATTCTGACTGTCAGTGACCAAAACCACCTGACGTAGTTATGTCAGTGAACATAAACAAGTGGCCCAGATATGCAATGTCATCATTTATGTCATCAATTACATTTGTGATGTCATCTTTGATGTCCTGGATGTTAGCCTGGGTGTTAGTCTTAACGTGCATGGCAGTGGCGTGAGTTACGGTTGCTTAGTTTACCATAACTGGCAAATTTCTATGTTTTTTGTTTTACTTGTAAACGTTACATCCCTTTAACAATGTTTTTTCATTGAATTTCATAGGTTTCTATTAGTGCAACATAACCATAACGTCCCTTTAACAACGTTTGTTCACTGAATTTCATGGGATTTTGTTAGTACAACTTAACCATAATGTCCCTTTAACAATGTTTTTTTCAGTGAATATATATATGTATAAATACTTTAATTAAACAGACCATGTACAACAATATTTCAATTGAATACAGCACACAAACCCACTTCTGTGGAAAGAAACCCGAATATGCAAAGATAGAAATATGCAGCACTGTGAGTAACAGGGGTGAAAGTCAACCAATATCCACATTGTTTTTAAAATTAGATGGTCTTGTGTGGGAAAAGGGATTAAAGGTGACCAAACTAGTCTCTAGGGCCAAAGGTTCGACCAGGGGGGGCAGGTAGGACTCAATAACACCTACTCACTGTTCTTGGTAGTTCAATAGCATTGATCTAGGCATCTTGGTACTGAGAGTGGTTGGAACAGGGCTCAAATATGTCAGTCGCCATTTCCAGATGGGGAGTAGTGTGGAGTTGCTGTCAAACTAAAGTGCCCTGTGATTCGAAGCGGAGTTCAAAGTATGCAGATCATGACGGCCACTTTGGTCCGTTCACAGTTGACAGATGGTTCAATGGAGATGCTGAGGACTTGATGCACAGTTTGAGGTGGTCCAGTTTAATGCAGCATTCGAATGGCCACAGTATTGATGAAGCAACCTGGTTGAGTTCAACCATCGGTGTAGATCTGTAAGGAAAAATTAGCTGTTTCAAAAAACAGTTTGAATGAGTCGGTGCAGCTCCGTGGGTGCAGTGTGGTGGCAAACTGGTGTGAGAGTGCAGCAAAGTGGTGTGAACATTAGGAGAGTGCCAAAAGCAGCACCAAAGAGTCCTGGTCATTGAAATGTGTTGAGTGGTTTTCGAAAGATGGCTCAAAGCGGTACAATTTTCAAAACACAGAGACCCTGGCCGTATTGGATCACAGGGTGCTGTGAGTCCAAATCAAGGGGCTAATGTGCAAGATAGGACCTAATTCTCATTCTCCCAAAAACGAGGGTTAGCAAACACCTGCAGGCATACTTCACTTCCATTGAGGTCCCGGATACTAGAGTAGCTGGCAAAAAGGCAGGTCCTATTCCAGCAGCTGGTCAACACAAAGTGTCCCAGGGATGGTTAGAGTGCAGAGTTTGTCCCTGCCGTGGAGCATCTGCCTTCACCTCACAACTGGGTAATTTTAGAAAGGTCTGCTCTTCCAACAGGATGCAGACACATTTTCCATGAAGTGATGAAGTTCAGAGATGAATCAAAGAAGGAGACATTGACCCCCTCTTTAATAGGAAACAGTCCTCAGGGTATTAGACAAAAAGAAACCTTCTTTAAGAGGTCCAATCCCTGTTCTTTTGAAATGTAGTCTTTGCCTTCTGGCATCGTAACCATAGTGCTTTGTGCTAAAGGAAGTGGAGGGGACAGGAAGGAGAAAACACGATGGTGGAACTCTTTCCCACTTGTGCTGAGCTCCCTCTTTTCACATTAACCCTACCCCTTCTCAGACCCATAGCATCCATGGCCATTTGGTATGCAACATCCTGGTCTGAGGTAGTCAGTTTCTATACAGTGTGCCTCTTGATTGTTGTTTCCCAAGGAAATCCCCTGCCCATTGTCTCTCTCTTTACTTTTATTGACTTAATTTATGCAGTTTACTGGTTCATTATGTAGTTTCTTTCTTATGGGTATTCTCATTTCTTGTTTGTTCTGTTGTAGCCGGTTCATTATTGCCACCATTTATTTGATTGTACTATTACAATATTTTTTGTAAAGCACATTAACGTAAGGCGATATAGAAGCCAATAAAAATATGATACAATAAAATACAATAAAAGATAATGACACCATTAAATCTAATGCCTTAAAGGATTGTGACCTAACCACAAAAAGGGTTTTGTACAAGTATACATTTGTGCTTATGATCATCTGTCAAATAGTCTCTTGATAACGGGTAGAAGTGTTACATGTGAAAAACATCATTGTTGTGTGGCTGTTCATTTAGACACTTACACTTAAAAAGTCTTATTTTCATTTAGTTTCAGCAGAAATTGGATCTGGATCTACTGGGTTGCATGTTTGCATTGTAAGTTCATTCTATTTTCTTAGGACATCTTTCTGGTTTGAGCCACTGCCAACCAAAAAAATCAGCATGCAGTGGACAAAGCCTTAGCTGCACCTCAATTACAGAAAACTATTTCCTCTACACAGAAATCCTGGAAAAAATGTAACTACCCAAATGCAGAGCTTTTTGGAAGAGCATAACCTTCTGGATTCATACCAGTCAGACTTTAGACCAATAAACTATAGAGGGGGAATCCCAATTGTTACTACAGAAGTAGTTACTCTACCTTTTATCGGGGGTGCAATAGTATTAGACTTGAAAGGTTTTTCGTTTTTATCAACAGCTTACAGACATATATCATTAAATGGCGCTGTAAAACAAATAATTCATTCAATTTTTAATATACATTTCTGTTAGAAAAACACATAATAGCTTAAAAAAGCGGTGGGTCAGTCCCATTCAATTGACATAAAACAATTGTACGTTGTTTAAAAATACAAACAGTTATGTTGTGACACTTAAACTGGGCCGTAGGGAAGTATTGACTTCCGTCTATATGGCAAGACTTTGGTTCAGTGATCAATCTGGGGAGCTGTAGCTATCTCAAACTGTTCACAGGACCTCGGTTCAGGTTGTTAGGTCATCATTCTAGTCTAAGTTCTAGATGGTAACACGCGGCATGTTTCAGTTCTTAACACAATTTATAGAACTTTCTTCAGGAGTAGTGCCATATTCTAATAAAAACAACAACTTTAACAACAAACTTAGAGCGTGCTATGATTGAGCATCTCTTAGGTGATGGATTTCTGTTGCAAGTGTTTAGTATTGAACTTGATTGTTCTTGCTATCGCTGTTGATAACAAGAAAGACTAAGAAGATGTAAGCTTTTATTGATATTACTTCTTTTATGATAAAATAAATGTATCTAACATGACTAGGTTAAATGATTACCTAGTCTCGTTGGAGGTGAGTGGTTTTAAATAAGAGGTATTCCTGTTGTAGGCAGGCATTAGTCCTCTAGGTCCATAGTAAATGCTTCAAAAGGACTAGTTGGACCTGCAAGATAAATTTGCATAGATAGAAGCTGCTGTTAGTCTGTCCTAGCTTATTCTCCCTCAGTAAACAGAGTGCAAATTCTAGTTGCTTACCTTTCCGTGAAGGGGCAGTACTTCAAGGTGTTAGTGATATGTAGACCCAGGGTCTAGGGTATTATGTTCTTAGACGTGGCTCGGGTCATTTAGAGAAGACCGTGTGGTCCACAAATCTGAACAAGTTAGATATTAACTATTGTGACCTCTAGATGGAATTAAAAAAGGGGATAATTGAGAAAGAACCGCGTGTACATGTGCGTACCTGGACGGTATTTAATTTGCGGCTCAAGCGACTGCAACCTGTTAGTTGCTTTCCACGATAGACTAATCTTCAATCTTTAGCCCATGTGTGCCGGTGTATATAGGTTTCTAAAGTGAGATAAACATATATAATGACTGTTAGTCATTAGATGTGGTGTATTAAAGAAAGCCTATGTCATAGGTGCAGCAACACACCAGAAGTTCCTAGTTTGACATCTATATCTGTAAAGAGGTGTAGAATTACCTTCATTAGTTTGAATCCATATATGAGACCCGGCGCGGTCAATCCCACACGCTACGCGACGCTGTTTGGATATAACTGGCAGTCGCCATCTTGGGTGTGTGGATTTAAATATGTTCTGTAGTCCTTTTTTTGTTTTTATAAAGGTCACGGTTGTTACAATGCTAATCGCTAGGTCCCGTTGTTATATACGGATCGTAAAAAGACCAGTTTATTACTAGTATAGGATGTCAGTGGTATCTAAAAATGCAGTTAAAGTGAAAAATGGAACAGAAGAATACTGGCTTCTCCGATGAAAAAATACATACGCGAAATTCGCGAGGAAGGAAACGCTGGATATTAGGGCGTATCTTGTGAACAATTAAGCATCAAACCTTAAGGGGCTGAAATTAGGTATTCTTTAAATATACAGTGAAATAGAGATCCTCCAATTAATGGGGAGCTGATAGCTCTATTCATAGATATGTATTTATATGGTGGTAGATGTCGTGCTAGAACTGTTATTTGACAAGTACATTGGTATCTACTGTTACTATTAGAAGGAAAAGGGGTTACATTTTATGCCACTCAATGGATTCATTTAGACCTATTTTTTCACTTTTTGTCAGAAAAAACAAGTCTTTGCTCTTTTTCCAGTAGTAGTTTTTTCTTGGTCAAAGGATCTTTGCCTTTGATCATGAGTAATACTTTCCATTTAAAGTCTTCACTAGAATTATTTTTTTCTAAGTAGTGTTTGACCATGGGTGCTAGTAGAGTTTTATTTCTTATACAACTTCTGTGTTCTATCCTCCGGGTTTTTACTTTTCGGATAGTTTTACCTATGTAGGTTTGCCACATGGGCAGGTGATCATATATATGACATGGTCCGAATTGCAATTCGTCATTTACTAGACCAACCCATGGCACCAAAATGGCTCTTTACGGCAGCCTGTGACAAGCTTTTGGGGGCTGCCGACAAAGGTGACATCAGCATGCCTGTTATTCTGCACTTGTCTGGGCAGCCTTCGACACAGTCAACTTTGATATTCTCATTTCTAGGTTGTCATTGGTGGGGTATGAATCTAATGAAGCTCTTGGATGGTTTATTTCCTTTTTGACCGATTGGGTTCAGCAGGTCAAAGTTGCCCTGTATTTTTCGGATTCTTTATCTGTCATCTGCAGGGTACCCCAGGGATCCTCTCTGTCCCCATTATTGTGTAATGTTTATTCCCGCCCGCTGCTGAATATCTTCTCTGAGTTCGATTTGCATATCTATGTTCAGCTCAAGCAACCATTGGAGGCAACATACCAAGTTTCATCCTGCACAAATAAAATAAAAAGCTGGAAGTTGGTAAACAAGCTCTAACTAAACACATCAAAAACAGAGGTCATTTTTTGGCTCCAAAAAAAAAGGTAGCAAATGCTCTACAATCTATCCCTTGTCCAACTCTCTTTGGGGCTCCTCCAAAATTCACCCAAAACAGAAAAGTATCTTGGTTGTGACAGTCCAGTATGTACTGCAATTTACATATTAACCAAAGGGTAAAATCTGTATAATACCAACTAAAACTAATAAATCCTTTACTGCCTCTTATTGCAGAGAAGGATCGTTCAACAGCGTTTGGTACACTCACAAATTCAAAATTGGATTATCGTAACACCCTTGTTCAAAGATTCCAAATTCGTTAGGGCGTTCAAAGATTCCAAATTCGTTAGGGCGTTCAAAGATTCCAAATACAAAGATTGCAGGTTGCATAGAACTCTGCATTTAGGCTGATTTTTGCATTACCAAGAAAATAAACTGTCTCGCAGTATCGAAAAAGCCTTCACTGGCTTCCAGTGCAGCAAAGGATCCTGTTAAAAGTTTTATGCCAGGTCTTTAAATGTATTCACGGCCTAGCCTTGGCTTATCTGACCTCTAAAATTGTTATCCATCGCCCAAATCGATCACTTCGATCCATGGGACAAGAACTTCTGGTTGTCCTCTCTCCAAAACTGCAACATGGGGTGATCGGGGTTTCTACTGCCTCTGACCCTGTTCCTGGATTTCACTTCCAGTGGTTCCACGATGGATTGAATCCCTATCTATCTCCAGGGAAAAACAATACCTTTTCTTGTCATTTTGACCATCTAATACGCACGTCTCAAGCATATAACCTAGTGCAGTCCATGACTTATTTGTTGATCAATACTTGCGTCCAGGTGCAGACTCTGCCCGGACCCCTACGGGGTATGCATTTTAGAAATGCCAAAATCAAATCGATCAAATGTACACTTGTGTGGCCTTGTGGTTTGCCTTTTATAAACGATGCATGCAGATCATTGATCACCAAACAAAATAAAGGTTCTATTTGGCTGCTTGCTTGCCTTTATTATTATAATTATTTCTCAATCATTGTATAACATTAGTGTATGAAACATTATGATGCCACCATCCGGCTCCCACCTTTCTGTGCCTTGTATTGAAAAAAAAATGATGTTCACAGTTGTGCACTGCTCGTCCAGGTTGCTCAATAGTTTCATCTTCTTCATACTATTAAAAGATAACAGTGAGAAAAAAAGTCACACACCTCAGGTTGTGATGCTGAAGGATCTGCTCCTCTTGCATTCCTTGATGAAGCTATGATGTCTGGTAACGTTCTTGTTTCCACCAGATTGTATGATTTGTGGCAGGCAACTTGTTGTTCGGAATAGAACATAACTGTTTTACCCTCAAAATATGGCCCATGCAGTTGCCATACACAGAGGATTGGGGCATGGAACGTGCTGCTGCTTCCAATAAAATAGAGAGTTGTAGACATTGGTTTGCTGACACGAAACACTTAAATGCAGCTTATTTTAATAACCATTTGTAAGGGAGAGCACACGAGGGTAGTTTCCTCCTTAGATGTCTCAGTAATAATTCGAATAAAGATGTGATTTACATTTCTATAAGCTTCACTGATAAATAGAAATAATGTTTCACAGTACATGCAGTTAATTCATGTATCAATGTGTGTTACTGAATGGGAAATCAGTACTTTAAAACTTGAAAAATATACATATAATGACAGATATGGTTCATATCTATTTGATTTTGTAAAACAATTCGTTTGGTAATCAGCTACAGCATTTTAAAAGTCAGCATGTTTGTTTTCTAGATTTAGGTCAGAGTTAGGTTTGTGTTTAAAAGTACTGACAGCTTTGTTAACTAAGGTTATTTACAGTCCTTGAAGTTTACTTGTAACTGCCTTGAGCTCTTTTGCAGATGTGCTCACAACTTAAATAGGTTAATAGTGCTTCATTCACCTCCAACCTCAAATGATATTAACTGAACAAGTCTACTGGAATTTGCCTTTTTATTGAAATGCGCCCTAGTGGAATTGATCTCAGTAGTCACATACCCACAGCCTTTTAAATGTGCACTGTAGGTTAAAATTAAAACTGTAGTTTGTGTTCTGACCTCTACAACTTAATAGCCTTCACTACAACCTGAGACATCACTGCCAAACCCTGCCAAGTAAGGGCTTTCCACACTTCTTCCTGTCTTCCCCAAGAACTAGACTGTAGTAAGCAATCCCTGTTCGGTTGCATCAGAGGATAAAAACGTGATGGCCAGAAACTGTATGTTGTTCTCACATGCTCTATTAGGCAGTACTGCGGCCTCTGCACTGCTCTGCAGATTGGAGGAAGGTTTCACATAAACTAATGCATTCTTGCAAAAATGCAAAAGCTGGGTTTACATTTGGGCTCAGAAGTGTCCAATCAAGCGATGACTGTGGAAATACTTTCATACAATGTACATTTCGGTCGCTAATTATGGGTCCCAAATCAATAAACTATTACGAAATTGTGTTCAGTGAAGACTTTTCAGGAGAGCAAAACAACAGATGTGATGTTTTAAGTGTTTCAAATGTTCTACTGTCAGAGGCGATGCATTTACCTTTGTCAACCTTCTTGGTGACTAAGCACGGGCAGACGTTCTCAAAAGTGATTCACAGGCTATATTGACACTCTTGTACTCGTGGTTAACTGCTGTTTTATCTTCCAGTGCGAATCTGTCTGAATATAGAGCCATACATTTCAGGGATGTTCAGGGTGGATTTGGCACATAATAACTTACAAGACTTTACTAATTGAAAGAAATAAGGGGAATGGGATGATTTAGGTGAGACTATGTGTGGGCATTAGCAAAAGGAAATGGAGTCCTCAGCATCTCTGAATGTTGTCCAAGTCTGACAGAACATTAAACTCTGACTTAAGATATCTGCTACAGAAAATGATGTGTAAACTAAAGTCCCCACGTTTGAATGTAGATAAGCATAACTCAGACTTACATCCTTCTGAAGTTGACAAAAGTATTAAAGTTGAAGTTGTGAATTGTTCAATTGCATTCAGACCATGTCAGGCATACTTGGGTCTGCCTTTCATCATTCTCAGGTCAACACATTGTGCATTCAAGAGGTATGTACTATTGCAAAATAGTGCATTCATAAGAAACGTGAACCTTTAAAAAGCCTATAGGGCTGGGGCAGATTCAGACACGCATGAGAGGTGCATAATGTTACTTCTGGCTTCATTTGCTTTCAAGAGTACTACTGAGGTTTTCCATTTAATAATTGAGAGATTCCTTGGGTGCAAGTCATTGACATCAGAAAGGCCAGTTTGTTTTAGGCAGATTCCCTGACGTTCCTTAAAGGAATACCATTCATTAAAGTAGGATTGCAATGTTATGAGATGTGTACCTGATAAAAAAAAAAATAACACATACCATATCTACAGTAAGAGGCCAATAGAGGCAGGGAGCAACATACGTGCTCCCAACACTAATGCATGCAAGACCAGCACATAATTTGGGTGAGATAAACATGAAGACACAATCAGTGGCTTCAGGATACACACAGGCACTCAATGGGTCACTCTTTACCATTACCATGGTCATCAAATGATAAGAAAAATATCATAATCTAAACGCAGGATCACCAACACTTTTTCAGATCATCACAAAGTGAACATATGTAGAAAAAGGTCACATTTATTATCCTCTACACAACCTTTAAATGAATTAATACATTTAAGCTTCTCAGCCGAAGACAGACTTCTCCAGAAGTAACTCAAAATCAGCAAGTGAGAAAAACTCAAAAGCATTGTGGAAGGCTGTAGCTGAGGGGCTGGACCAATACAAATCACCCATTGACACCAACATCACTGAGGAGATATTGATGGTTCACTACAAACAGATTTATCGGGAGGTGGGGCCTGAAAACGCAGGTCAGTTGATTGCCTCATCTACATAAATAGTGGCAGAGGAAGTAATATCAACGGAAATGATAGAGGCCTATGCCGTGTCAATACTTTTTACTGAAAATAAGATCAGCAAAGCCATTCATCGTATGGTAAGAGGCAAGGCCCAAGGACCTCATATGATACTGGTGGACAGTTTCAAACATGCAAACACATGGTGGACCCGGCTGCTTACGGTAGAATGCTCATTGTTTGTGCGAAGTGCATATCTTAGACTAACTCCATTATTATCCTTATCTATAAGAAAGGCCCTGTCCATGAGGTCTATTCCAATAGACTGATCAGTCTGATTGGCATCGATAGCAAGATTTATTTGTCATGTCATATTGGCAGAACTAAACAAGTAGATCGAAGAGTACAGCATTCCAAATTGGGCTCAGGGAAGTTTGAGAAGTGGGCTCTTTACTGTAGATCAGGCCTGTGTTGTTTGGCACATAGCCAATAAAAAGCTGTAGCCAAGAAGTTGCCTATCTATGCATCCTTCTTGGACTTCTCATTGGTCTTCAACCTAGCAATTAGAGAGAAGCGAGGCATCACACCGGCCGAGCTATCAATAGATTGTATGCTTTTGCATATTATTAAGGTCTTATATTTAAAAACTACCGCTCAGATTGGGTATGGCATATACAATCAACTCACAAACAAAATGTCAACTGTTAGAGGAGTTAACCAGGGTTGCCTATTATCACCAGTTTTCTTCTTTCTATATATCAATGGCCTGCCAAAACATGTGGAAGAAACTTCCAAATACATACCTAATACCAGTGGGAAGCCTGTGATGATTTTATTATATGCACGTGATTCAGTCCTCTTGACCAGGGCACCTAATGCCCTCAGAGTCTACTAGCAGTGGCAACTTGATGCAAGGAAATCAATTCATTCTAAAAAAGGTAAATCAAAAGTCATGGTTATCAGCACTAATCAAGTAATGAAATTAAAACCTTGTTTTAGAATTCAGGGCAAACCAATCGAGGTTGTTGATTGTGTCAAGTACCTCATGGTTTCCATCATCCTCAAACTTGACCTGCAAATCACCAATTGATGTTGCAACAAGGAAAGAGTAGTGGCAGGGAAGGCCATTATTAACCTTGTTGGCAAATATGGGGATAACCTTGGGGTTGAAAGTGACAGACGCGTATGGTGCAGAGATATTGGGTGTAGATAGAAATGTGAACAGAATAGCCATATGTGAATACCAATTCTGAAACATCTTCTGTACCTACCACAAGGTTTCCCAAATGCTACTCTCATGCTGAAGTGAGCATTCAAAGCCAACAACCAAGGCTGAGGATTCACCAGTCAGTTATGCTTTTAAAAGACTGACCGACAGCCCAGACAAAACACCTTGTGGATACGGCCTGGTGTGAACATGTTTCCCAGTCTTTTGTTTTGAGATATAGGAATCAGCTGTGTCAGGATTTTACATACATGAACCTAGAGCACCCACTGGATCTCTCACTCTATCCCATTGTCTTATATAGGGCACTTAAGATGAACTAAAAAGTAAGCAACTTGAAACAGCAAGACTGACAGATGAGGAGGAACTGGTCTTCTGTCCCACACTGAGTGGGTGGATATCTATACATCTCATCATGGCCACCAACCATATACAGACATCCTTGTTAATCTGCAAATGAGACACCTATTTGCTCTCACTAGAACAGACACTCTACCGTTGGCAAGCAACATGAAAAGATGGAAAATTGCAACAAATGTCAAAGGCATAATGTGCAAGGAAACTTTGCATCATTATCTCCTCATCTGCTCAGCCTATGAACCTTTGATGCTAAGGCACATTACCACCCTAGTTAGGAGGGAAGGTCTTATGGGCAACTTGGATGCTGCACTTCCATTTCTATTAGGGTATTTTGGCATGGCCACTGAAACATCATCTGCTGGGCTCGTTTATGGGGCATGGAAACAGTGATCCAGTAGGGATTCGAGTTGATGACTCCAAGTGCAATGGTGATTTAAACGACAGGGCTGTGAGTGAATACGTCTATTACCACATGTATTATCTTTAACTGCCCCTTGGAGTAATAGTCTTTTATAGAGTTAGTTTCCTCACAATAACTGTTATAGGTTATGAGGGTCCGAAATAGATTGTTGGAGTTTTTAATATTCTATAGATTAACTAATTCTTTTTAAACCCTTCATTTTGATTACTGCATTATGTATTTGTTTAAGTTGTATGTTTGGTATTGATTGTATATTATGTTATTTATGATGTCTATATCTCAGCCATGAAAGGCCTAATAAGTCGAAAGTGTAATCATCCCTCTCTCTCAATTTTCAGAGATGTGCTTGACCTTTTTTTTTTTTTTGACCGTGAGCACGCAGGGACATTAATATTCATCTGATACCATACAATTTCAACACTAGTCAGGGCACAGGGAAACATCCAGTGTAATAGGCAAACAAAAATATACGTCCATGAAAATCTATACGTCACACAGGCATCTACCTAGTCCTTTAAAACCAATTGTTGAAGGGACCCTGCCACAGAGTTTGGCAAATATCCTGCCTGAGTCTCTCAGCCAGTCCTACATATGTTCTGATCTGTGGTACTTGTAGTCTGAAACGTTTGATGGGAAAACTCAAAGCTGCAAATGTCAGAATGCAAAGGGGTGAATGTGGACTGGATGAGATGAAATACCCTTACCCAATATACAGCTAATTAACATCTCTGCAAGCAGATCACCTTGTCCACATGTCTTCTTCTAGAAACAGAAAACATTTTTCTTCAAGGGTGAAAGCAAACACTCAGAAAACATTTTCCAATGTTATCATTGAAAGGCACTCATATTTTAAACATGGCCTTGTCAGTATTCAAAGCTTTCAAACTATGGTGTGAAAATCTGCTCCCCTCTTACTAGTGCATTGTCAGGTACATTAATACAATAGGGGCATTTATAGAGTATACGTTCACTGGGACATGATTGCACTGATAACTGATGTATATTGTTACTAACTCAATAGTACCCTTTTTGTGGACCTAAGAAGTATATTGTTGCCGAAAATGTATGACCACTTATTTTGCCCCTGCCGGTTTCCATCCTAAAATGTTGAAATTCAAAACATTGGTATTTATGTTTTATTTTTTTAAATATGGGAAGGAACAATGCTCTTTGAGTCACAAAGGAACTATATATATATATATATATATATATATATATATATATATATATATATATATATATATATATATATATATATATATGCAGATAAATATATATTTCACAAAAAAACAATCTTTGAAGGGACGTTATGGTTACAAGTAAAACCAAAAAACCCCTAAGCAACCATAACTCCCACCACCACCGTGCATTGCTTAGACTAATACCCAGGACATCAAAGATGACATCACAAATGTCATTGATGACATCACTGATGACATTACATGTCTGACTCACCCTTTTTTCGTTTAGTGATATATCTTGGCCAGTAATAGCTAGGAACAAAAAAATAAAAAAGTGCTATATTTGTACACGTATACTTCAAATATGTCCTCACAATAATTCACTTAGGGTCCACTCACAGCATATGAAACATGTACATATGGAAAATACACACTTGAAAGATAGGAATGCTTTCTTTGTATGAAGACAATCAGTAAGGTTATCAACACTTTCTTATTCTTCTGCTTTGTTTGATAACTGTACTTTCTCTGGATATGCTCATATTTGTATTCACATTACTTTCTTTAGGGTGCAGTCACATCATGTGATAGTTATACATAGGGAAGTAGTAGGTTTGAAGCAGAGCAATCATTTCTGTGCATAAAGATAATCAATTCAGTTTTGAACACTTTCTGGTTCTACTGCTGCTTTTTTACCTACTTCACTTTCTTTTTATATAGTCATTTGTATGTGTTGCTGTATCTTTGTGTTTTGTATGTAATAATGAAATTATATAGTTGGTGGGTTTTATTAGCTACTTATTACATGTTGCAGAGTACACAAAACTCTAATAAAAAGCATTTATCATTTCACTATTCAACATGGGAAGATTATGAATATTGCACCTCCATCATGTATGCTGCATACAAGGCTCATGTTTATACATGAGTAGCCTAGTATACTGTAAAGAACTTCATAATAGAATGCTATTTATATCAATGCATTGCTTAATGCACCACATAGTTCATGATATCTATTCCAATGGTCCGTGACACTTTTTTCGTCAACATTATAATAAGAATCCCTTGTACAGACTTTTCATGAAAAGTACATACACATGTGAGGTCATCAGTGATGTCATCAATGACATTTGTGATGTCATCTTCTTATGTCCTGGGTGTTAGTCTTAGCAGTGCACGGTGGTGGCGCGAGTTATGGGTACTTAGCTTACCATAACTGGCGAATTTCAGGTGTTTTTCGGTTTTACTTGTAACCATAACGTCCCTTTAATAAAGTTGTTTTACTGAATTTCATAGGTTTTTAATAGCGCAACTTAACCATAACCTCTATCAAAGTTTTTTTTACTGAATATACATATACATAGTGTGAATTTGATAGATGTTTACTAGGATTCCCTTACTTTATATACATGTAACATAGAATATACTGAACCCCCTGCTAGTGATTTCATGTCGCGGAATGTGCGTATATCCGCAGATGGACTCAGAAAACAGCAACACTACCCAAAAACTCAGGGGGTATCTTAGATTGTTCTGTCATTTTTCTATCATGCCATATAAACACTGAACAAGTTCAAAAAGCACTACATGAACACATTATATCTAATAATAAATAAGAAGTGGAACCTAAATTTGTAACACGTCAACCGTCCATTTAAATAGCATATGTACTAAAATGAAATATACCAAAACAAAAATGATATGCCTCCAACATAATTACCTCACAGAAACTGCACAGCAAGAAGCAACAGAAGACCTACACAACAGTAACAATTCTTACCAGAAACTAGTAGGTAAACTTCATTTTTCTTATATATTTCTAAACTTTCTGTATTAGGTACACTGAAAATAATATTTTTTTTTACACAGACATGTCCAATACTTTGGAATGGCTTGAAGAAAATGTCCCATGTGATGCAATGAGTGAAGACAGTGATACTAATGGTAGACACTTCTCTATATAAGCCAATTAATAGTCGTTACTTTATGTGTACTTAACACATTTTTTTAACAGACCATACAAACAGTGAAAATAATATAGCAAAAGAGACATTAGAAAATGCTCTGCAGCGCATGGAACAAAAAAATGGATATACTAATGGGAAATTTCAATATTTTAAAACATTTTGTGGAGGATCACATAAAAGAAAAAAATAAATATCATTGTCCCACATGTACCTGTTCCCCCTCTCCATGTCCCAGTCAACTATCCCCAAACCCTCACCACCAAGAAAAACGTTATGATGAGACTTCCATCCCTTCATCCCCTCCCATCCATCATCTCCAAACCCCTAATTCCCCTGTATTTGTGTCAGTTTCTGCTCCCCCCTTTCATACATTTTATATTTGTATATAATAATAAAATATGATGTGTGTTGTTACTTTATTCCTCTGTGTCTTTTTTTTTCTAAAAGGCAGTTAAGGTGTCCAGGGACAGCGCAGGTGTCTGGATTGTCCACAATTAACCAAAATGGAGGTGTCCTAAGAACACTATACCTGTCCGTAATATCCACAATCAAAATTGAACTGTTCTTAGAACACACTTGATGTCCGGAATGTCTACAATTAACCAAAATGGAGGTGTCCTAAGAACACTATACCTGTCCGTAATATCCACAATCAAAATTGAACTGTTCTTAGAACACACTTGATGTCCGGAATGTGCATAATTAACCAAAATGGAGGTGTCCTAAGAGCTCTATACCTGTCCGTAATGTCCGAAATCAAAATTGAACTGTTTTTAGAACACATTCGATGTCTGGAATGTCCGCAATTAACCAAAATGGAGGTTTCCTAAGAACACTATACTTGTTTGCACTGTTCGTAATTAAAATGGGACTGTCACACTGTCTGTAGAATATCTACGCACATGCGCACCACACCAATACTGCAAAAATAACGCCTGTCTATAACTGTCCGTCTCACGTGTGTCACACTTTTAATTAGTTTGAGGACCCGAACACTGTCCTAGAACAACCGCGCGCATGCACACAACCGTCCCTGCACATTTGGTGTCCTGCGGACAGCCATCCCATTTGCGAACGTGTTTGCGACGTCATCATGTGACCGCAGCCATGCTGAGCGTGTGTCCTAATTTGCAGACAATGTCTGGGTCCCCAAACATATTGAAAGTACTTTTTTGGACAATCCAAAGTATTTTACAGTAAAAGTTCACCATTGCACATGTCCCAGACAATGTCCCTGGCAATCTACATACTTTTTGGAAATTGTGGAGACTTTTTTGGGTGTTCGAAGTGTCCACGGGCATCCAGGGTGTTCACAGAGTGCGCACCAGCACCCCTATAAAAGGCCACACCCTAGAATTGCTCCTCATTGTGTTTCTGGCTACCTGACAGAGCATTGCTTCAGACTTGCATTGACTACCTGCATTGCTGTTGATTTCTACCTGCAGTGTCCCAGATGGCGACCATGGCTGCTTCAGCTGCATCAGCACCCCCACCCCCTCCACCACCACGTCCCCAAGGCCCTGAAGAGGGGAACAGGCCTCAGGATGTAGAGGAGATGGATGAAGAGGATGAAGAGGATGAGGTAGTGGAAGTCCCTACTACCAGCACTCGCCCTGAGTCTCGGGTGTGGCGGTTGTTTACCACTCTTTAAGGAGTGCCAAAAGTGCGTGCGAATAAGGTCACCTGCAACAAGGGCAAAATGGTGCTGAGTCGTGGAAGGCCTGGTTGGTATAGCTTTGGTACATCAATGAAGCGACACCTAAAGTCGTTCCATGGTGGGGCTATTTGCAAGGTTGTAACTTGTGATAAACGTAGTAGGTTGAGTTCCTCTACAACATCCTCCGTTTCCACTCCTGTCACCACAGAGAAAATCCTGTGGGACAGCGCATCCCTCCAGCTGCCTCACAGGCCATTCATGATGCTGTTGACCCTTACCTTTCGAGAGTCACAATATTGTGTATGTACTGTGATGCAGTACTCTGCAGGGGGGATAATCTTCGGAGTGCTTTCGAGACTGCGGTCAAGGAGCATGAGAAGATCTGATACCTACCTAAATAAGGCCCACCCTACATTTTCCTCTCTCCACCTGCCCTTTCTTATCCCCGTGGTTGGTGTCCCTTCCTTACCCTCCTTTCCCCTCCTTTCCTTGTGTGTCATGTTTAAAAAAACAAAAGAAATATAAAACAAAAACCAAAAAAAAGGCTATTTTCAGAGCCGCCATAAACAATTTAAAAATAGAAGTGACAAATGAATAGTGCAGGGCCCTGTGCATTTTTTAGAAGTCCACGGACATTTATTTTTTGGAAGTGCTGCCCTCTCAGAACCATTGCACTTTTCTATGGGAGGAAGTGTTGGCTCTGAAAAAGCCTTTTGGTGGTGTTTTTTTGTATTTCAAAAATTTCAAATGATTAACACCTTCTGAAAAATGTATTAATATAATTACAAAAAAGGTGCAATGCATTTTGTATATTTCTCAGAAAAATCTGATTGCCAGCATAAGTAAGATGTACTCCATCTCTGCGAAAAATGAATGTGCTACGAAACATAATATTTTCATTGTGAAAAGAGTACATACCAACATCTCTTAAAAAGGCACAAACAGCCTTATTGACATTGAGCCTCGCTTTCTCCATTTGTGGACGAAATTAAGAAGAACGCAGCCACATTTGTCTTTGCGCAACACGAGAAAAAATCACTTGGGATTTTGGAAACATGTCCATGACCTTCCCAAGTCCTTCTTTCATTGCAAATTGCAAAGAAATTCCAGACACATGTCCTAAACTGTTCCCTCCACAATGAATTATAATTATGTCTGGATGATGCTGTGTCTCCAAAGTCACACAGAGAGGTACCAAGTCCAGCCACTTTATTCCATGCACTCTTTGCCAGTGCACTGCCACATGAGGGAATCCACGATGTGCAGCTACTCCACAGCATTCTGCATGCACCTCCAACCAATGTATGCATGAGTCTCCCAAAATCCAGATAATCTTTTTTCTGAAACACACAGCCATAGCTATCTGTTCTTCTCTCAGGAAAAAGACTTTGTGACAAACTCTCTCCTTACACAACACACCCAGTAAACTTTGACCAATCCCTTGCCCTAAACAGTCTCATTTGCATGCCTCTCCACCCCAAAATCCCTGTATGTAATATGCGCTGTCCGTGGACAACTACTATGTCCGCAGATATATCGAAAATCTGAGCGTGATGAATTTAAATTTAAATAATGTACCACATTTCCCCTTTGAGGTTGGCTCTGAAAAGAGCAATTTTTTGGGGGGGTTTGCAGATGCTTGACACACCTGTTATTTTGTAATTTTTTTTTCTTTTTTTTTCTTACTTTACTCCTAAAATCATCACATGAGCTTCTCCATAGCAACCCTTCCATTCCAAACAGCATGACATTTCCCATAAAAGATAAAGAAATGCCATCTTCTTTAAAACAGCATTACTGGAATCAATATTCTCATTATTACAGAAGAACATACCAGCTCTAAGCATGAAAGCAAACATGCCTCAGTTGATTCCACACCTAGCAATGTTTTGCTGATGAAAAAAAACAGAACTATTGTCCCATATTGCCTAGATACTAAACCAGAAAAAATAACTTTGGCATTTGGAAGGATGTTCATTACTGCTTGAACCAAGTGCTCCAAATCTGCCAACAAAGTTGGGGCACTGACATAGCCCAAATGCAATGAACCACAGTGCAAAGCTACCACATGGGGACTGTTCATCCTACCCATATGTTCACATACTTGGACAATTCCCTGTACATTGCAATCAGGCCCAGTGCTCCACAACACCTCCACTCCTATAACATTGTTAGGGAGAATGCTCTGTTTAGGCTGAATTTCCTAACCTAGTGAGTCCCCCAGCAGCTTTGCTGGATTTCTGGAGTTTGTTTTTTTCATCCTGCCAAGAGTGAGACTTTTTTCCTCCCACTCATGGACATGATTTGTGGTATTTCTTTGAATGTTAATGTGTTCTATGGGATATGGGGTCTTTTACTCCATAGGGTCTCATGTATTCTGCTATATGTGTTACACAGCACCCTCTGTGCTGTAACACTGGGGTGTCCTAGGTGACCCCCACCATAGACTCCATACCCTGGGACTGACTACTGTCTCCCAGGGCCTGTAAAGTCACCATTGGCTTTACTAGACCTAAATGTACTAACAGAATTAGTACAAACCATCCTATTGTGGACGTACTGGTAGGGGTAATTCAATTACCCCTGGGTCTGTTGTTCGAGGGGGCACTATCCCATCCCCCTTCGTCGAGTTTTGGCTGGTGGCAGTGGATACTACTTTTTAAATTTAACCGCAAATATATTCCTATGGGATTCTTCCCATTGTTCGGGGCTAATACTTTTTCACATTAGTCTCTAACATACCGCTGGTTTATTCATCTTAAATAAATTCACGGGTTGGTATTTTCTGCCCGAACTCGTTTTTTAAAATGGTGTATGTGTTTTCGCCTCTATAACTCCAAACCAAAGGTTGAGCCCTTTGTTCCACTTTTGGCGGGCTTCTGCACAGAAGCCCTCCAGAGTGGTGCCATTCTGTCTGGGTACCACAGGAGGTGTGGGAGGGGGTTTAGGCACCCTGGACTGAGTTGCCTTGCAAACTCAAGTCGCACTCTGGTGTGATTGGCCCAAGTGGTGAGCCGCCCCGCCCACCTCTTAGCATGTTTGATTGACAGCTAGGCTGAATGAATGGGGGTTTTCTGCATAAAAGCAGGGCTTTGGGGACTGGAACTTCAGAAGTTGCCACAGAACCTAAGAATCCGACGAGGGTAAAGCTGAGCCGATCTGCAACGACGACACGTCCGGTGGAGCCCTGCTGAACCCCACCACTTCCCAACGACAGAGGAGATCACACTGCTGGAGAGTCTTCTTCCCTTGACTGGTGGGAACAACCGGTCCCTTGCTTTTTCCTTGCTTCCAGGACGTCTAGTGGTCGAATTGCCGGTGCTGAGCACCCCGGCAACCAGATAGCCAACGAATATTAGAGTGCCATCTAGGTTAAATCATTCACCTCTGTCTGCAAATAAGTGGTGCCGTTGAACCTAGACTTGTCGAAATATTGCTAGGGGATTGATCTATACTTATAGTAATTGTGATTGAAGTTGTTTGCCATATTAGTGCCAGTGTGTTTTTCATAGATGTGTTTTAAAATAAATAATTATATATCTTTACACCCAAGCTCTGATCAGTGTCTGCTTGTTCTAATGTGTAAATTGCTCTATTTTGTATACTCTAAATACTGCCTAACTCATCTTGAGAGAAGTCTGGCTGCTCAGCCACATCTACCAGGTAAATCTGGGTGGTACAGACTGCTACCAATTGGGTTTACTGCTAATTCATGTAGTCCTAAACTTTTTGCAGTGGTCCCAGAGGGAACTGCACAGGTTTCTGCCCAACAAACATCAAAATTGTTTGCCACATTCCTGCATTTAGCATACTGCTCTAAATGATGCACAAACATATCTCCATGCTGGATTTGCAGGAACATCCCGGATGTGGCACGCCCTGTCCGCGGACAGCCACGTTGTCCGCAGAGTGCGTAACTCTTAGACAGCCCTTCTACCCTTTCCATGTCACTCTCTGTGCCATTCCCTCATTGGATACAGCTAAGCAGTCAAACAACCATCCACCAATCACATCCAAGACCTCTACGTCTAACTCCACCATCACAGTTCAGCACATCAAGTGTATTGTTGATCTCTCTGAGTACGAGTCTCATATCATTGGAAAGCACCTACTACAAAAACTACTGTACAAGTCTCCAAGAGTTCTACATGCAGCTGCATGCATATCCACATGCATGAATACAAACTACAGGTATGTATATTTTCTGCAGAGTACATGTACAACTCTTATAAATGAATATAGACATAGTAACTGCCACCTAACCTGTATAACCTATAAAATTAACCTACTGTCATTTTTCCCATCTGCTATAATCAACTGTCACTTCCAAACCTGTCTGCTATCTAAATTCTTTTTTTACACACACAGCTATATATAAAAGTGTAATTTAATATTAAAAGATGGGACAAATAACAGTATAATTGTATAAAAACACTTAGTAGTGTATTATAAAATTACACACAGCCAGGATAAATTAATGCATCTTTATACACTCACACAGCCAGACACTATCATTAAACAGCTCCCAGCTGAAATAACACCACTGCCTCTAGATCACATGTTTCTGCTTTGTTACCCACACCTTCACAAATGCATACATTCCAGGCTGTTCTATAGAGTTTCCGCCATTTACCCTATAAAAACAGCAACATATGTATATGATTATATTTTTCTATCTCCTAACATCCAATGACACAGCCTTAAGAAACCAAGTGAGTTTCATATGCTAAGTATTATATTCATTTGCAAAGAATGTTGAACTAACAGATTGTAAGTAAAATATAAAGGCTGCACATAGTCAAAGGAAACTGCATACACACACTATGTTCAGTTATCAAACAACAATACTACTACAAAAACAAAAAAATCAACATCTCAATTAACAGTGCTATAAACACACAAAATTACTAACTTCTTTCTTTTACAATTGCAGTGAAGACCACTCTCCTGAAAAGCAGCAGCATCTGAAATACAAACAACTCAGAAGAAACCTGCTCATTCCAAACAAATAAAGTAAGTACAATACTACCATAATGTTCTAATTGTTACTCAAACACACAGTGGGGTTGATTCATGGAATTTGTGGCCGCAAAACAGGGATTTGTGTGCCATTCTGCCCACAAATTTCCATTTGTTAAACAGAGATTTTTGGGCAGAATGGCACACAAATCCCTGTTTTTCGGCGCACAAATGCCATGAATCAGCCCCTAGAATGTTAGAATTGCAGAACAAAGAACTGTTTTAATTCTATACCATTAGATTTAGTATTAGTGTTTCTCCTCACCACTAGCTTACTTTGTATTGTCATCTGAACCCCAGTATAGTAACATACAAATACAAGAATAGCCTTCTCAACTGCCCATTGCACAATCATACACCTCCACATAAATCCCTACCATCATACTCAGACACTCATGCACACAGCACATATACATTGCAGAACAGCCCAACACAAATCTTCTTTTTTTCCAACAGACCCCAAAGAATGCCTACCAAAAATCAAGTCTGTAGAAAACAACGCAGAAGTAGAGCAGATCAAAATAAGTGTCCAAAATAAGCATCCATCTCTAGCAGAATTTGTACAAAAAGTTCAAACAAAAGATCTAATAGAGTCATTAAGCGAAACAAAACAAGCTTCCAGTACAAAAACTTTGCTTCCTCTTTCAAAATGTAAAACGAAACAGAAAGTGATTCAGCTCCCTCTACTGCTAACACTGCTCCTATAAATCTTGATGTAGTGGCAAATAACCATACCAAAAAAGTGTTTTCTAAAAAACTTTCTGCCACAGAGTCCTTCAGAATCTTACAAAAACAGGAGAGGAATCATACACCACCCTTAAAACATACCATAGAAAATGTATCTTAGAAGCTCTCATAGAAAATGCAATCCTTCTCAAAAGGAAGTTATTTATTTTAGTGTTAATCAGAATGAAACCACTTACAAAACTGACTACTAAACTACAAAAAAGACTTCTCAAAAAATGGAATGTCAACAAAAATAACTTCTTAAATATCTGTGGAGGTGAATGGAGTCACACCACAAGCACAGAACCATATTTCAATGAAGAAGCATACAAACAAAAGCAAACAAACACAATTGCTATACATAGCAGTGGACGAGTGTTTGAAAAACGTAATAATACCATAATGGGACAAGAAATACTGCTTACAAAAATATCCCCAGAAAACTCAGTATCACCTCTTCATCCGACTGAGCCAAAACGTCCAGTGTACAAATGTCTGTGCACGTCAATGTGTAACATTGAAAAAAAATCTTTCAAATCTTTACGCCAGTTGCTCAATCAGTATGTTAAAGGCAAAGACAAATTCAAAATTAAACTACTACAAAATATGGATACCTGTCCAGTGCGCAAATACACAGGACTACAAGGACATTCATTGGCCTGCATTTCAGGACCTATTTGCAAAAGCACCTTCCATCATATCAAAATGATATCAACACATCATTCAACTATAAGAAATCTAGTCCATAAACTGTACTATGCTAAAAGTCCAGCTTTGGCATTAGGCAATTTAAATAACAATCTTCCACATGGTACAGCCAAAGACCTGCTCAAAGAAATAGAGCATATCCAGAGAAAATATTTTGGAAGTGAAAGCCCCTTACAAAATGCAATAGCTTTACAACAAACTAGGAACAATTGTACAAATGGCAACGTTCTACTACACACATACAAATAAATAATACTAAAATTTAAATGTACATCTGCTGAAGTACCAAACCACGTTTGTGTGTGTTGCCTCAGAACCTTTTATAAAAGTAGCACAAAAACTGTAGGCATAACATACAAAATAGAAGACAATGAAGATTCCAAATGGTTTGAATTAGCTCTCTACCTTATAGCAGAAAACAAATATGAAATAAATGACCCCTTAATACTTTTACAGTTACTGCACTGCAAAATTTGACAACAACCAAACTCCTTCACATGCTATCACAAATAACTTGGAATTATTCCCACTAACAAAACCCCTGCAACAACTCAATTTATATGAGAGCATCATAATTCAACCAGTGCACACATTTCAAGCAATAATATACCTTCAACCAAAAACAGAAAAATTACCTACCTCTGAATTAGTGAAAGGCATTTGTGTAAAAGTAGTTTATTTACCATTAGATCTGAAAGAAAATGTACACACTCTGGGAGTGCAACGTCTAACGGATCAATCTTCAATTGTATTAGTAAATGGTGTACCTACAAAAGACAAAAAACTTTGGCAACAACTGGTAGACTTGCATAAAGTTAGACAAGCCTTGCAATATCTAAAAGACAATAATGAATACTACAAAGAAATTAATATTGAACAAAACCTGAGGGAAACCACTGAAATAATTCAAGAGCCACCAGAAACTGGTCAATTTGAACTTCTAGATCCTGCTAAAGTCGCCAATATTTTAGACCATTATACAATGCATCCATTACACTCTAAAGACACTATAGATGATGCACTAGAAACGTACCAATGCGACAAACCAAAGGATCACCAATCAGCATATGGGAAAAAAGTATAGAAGCATGTTCCTTTCCTCTACTCTTTCCTACTGGGAAAGGAGGAAAGTGCAATGATAGACCCACTCAGATAACAACATCAGAATAATGCTCATTATGAATGTATTCTGAAGATCCCAGATTTAAACCAAATGTGGAATACATATTCCACCTACTCTTTGAAAGTCAACTAGCAACTCTATGCTACAGAGTTGCACACACATTGAAATCAGGTACCATTTTCAAAATATGTCAGCTAAGCAATTACTACAAAAAGTGCAAGAAAAAGATGAGGTTCTACAATCAAGCATTACAAATCTGTTAGCAAATATACATGGTACAAAAGAATACTGGTTCTGACGTCACAGAGATGTACGTTGTATGATAAGAAACCTTGGCCCACCCACTTGGTTTGTTACATTAAGTTGTGCAGAATATGCATGGGAAGATTTACATGATTTCCTATGCGTATCAAACAAAAACAAAACAAACATAGATATACTAACACCTGGAGAACTCCGCTCTCTAGATTCTGTTAATGTTTCAAGATATTTCCATCATCGCTTCATTGCTATGCTACACTTTATTTGCAGTAAAACTGTTCCTCCCCTCGGAGAAGTGCAACACTTCTTTTGGAGAAAAGAATACCAAACCAGAGGAGCACCACATATCCACATGCTTTAATGGATTAAAGATGCTCCTAAATTTGTTCAAGAAAGTGATCACACTGTTTTACAGTTTATCGAAAAATATGTCACTTCTGAAATTCCTTCACAAACAACAAATAGCGATCTTCATGCACAAATGTTATAATTTCAAAGACACAAATGTGGGAAATATTGTTGTCGCAAATATAAAAAGAAGGGGAAATACTACACCACATGCCGCTTTGGTTTCCCTAGACCAGTTACAGCAAAAGGTCAAGTAAACAACTGAATGGGCCTCATTACGACCCTGGCGGAAATGGAAAAATGATGGCGGAAATGCAATACCGCCATCGAACACCGCTCGTTGCGATTATGACCCGTCACCGTAAAGTACGATGCCATTAGCGACACCGCAGTGAACGGCAACGCTAACTGCACCAAGTACGCGCACGCGCGCCTTGCAAAACCGGAATCACCGCCATGGCGCAACGGTACGCGAATTCTGACCCTAGCGGACATGTAATGAACGCCATCAAGCACGTCGGAAAGTACCATTCCGCCATGGCGAGAAATACGGCATCGTGAATCAACCGTAAATGGCCCACTGAGTGCCTGTACTCCACTCCCTGGCCACATTGCACAACCCCTGGCAGGCGCAATGTACTCACACTATGCAACCAGTGAAATCCACAATTCACCCATGCATGCCAACGTAGAAATGCATGCAGGGGCTCAAAGCGCCCCGTGAGTGGGCATCCATGTACGGCATGCCACCATAGCCGTACTGATGCAGCACAGGCATGTGAAGGTACAATACATCAAAATGAAAATCAAGAACACATGACACAAAACAACAGTAGTCGCCCATCGCTTGCCACCAGCGCAAGGCAACATCCAAAACAGCATCCTGAGGGGGACTGCACCAGCCCTGTACTCTTGCCAGTAAACAAACCAACCATCAGCAGAAGCATGTACCACACAAGTTGGCAGAGTGACTGAGCATCCAGGCTCATCCCAAGAGGGGCCGATGGGAGCTGCAGGGCACAGATGGCATGAATACAGAAGCGATTCCAATGGACATGACCCCAGTCCCCCTCCAACAAACGCACGCAAACACAGGCACCTGTGACCAGCCACATTCTGAACATCCCATCATTCCACCAATCGACCTGGCTGACAGGCACCAGTCGGCCAAAAGCCAATCCCCCGCCCCTGAACAGCACATCATGTAAACAGTCACAATGGCAGCCCCTATCCGTGACCATACTGTGCTACGTAGGCAAACGCGGCCAGTACAGTACCACACAACTCAACTCAGAAGGCGGAACACAATGCAGATCATCTCGCAATACATACCGCCACAAATCGAAAATCGCTACATCACCTGCAAAGAATAACGCAACACGCCAAATATCGGAATACAATTTAAATGCACATCCAAATGACAAAGGCCTCACAGCAATTAGCAAAATAACACCAAAACATCCATCATCACCGAGGGCTGCATCTGCAATAATTGACCAGCTTCCACTTGTGTGACGCCCTGTACCATCATGGCACACAGGGCCTACATCAACGTTCCAAAAGGCAACATGGAAGCGGCAAGAACCGCAGGTCCGTCCCATGAGGCAGGCACTAGTCCAGCTGAAAGGCCGAAATGTTGCACCTAGCCACCAGTACAGCGTAAGGGCATGTGGCCCATTGGCGATCGTCCCATAAGATCGTAATGCTGCTCCACTGATTCACCCGAAGCTGCAGGTGTCGAGAGTAAAAACCATCTGGAGGAGTGGCGTACAGATGGCATCTGCAATAGGGCAGGAGATACCTGTCACCCAAATGAAACACAAATTAACCGATTGCATTACGGGACTCATGATGCATTACAATCTTCATTCAACACACCAAATCCAGACCCATATGCATGCTAGCCCACTCCAAAGGAATATACACACCCCTAAATCAGTATCGATTCATAACGAAATCAATCGAGGTAAATACACCATTGGCAACGTCGGTTACTGTGCATGCGTCCGTCAAGACAGAACCCATGACATGGGATTAGTAACGTGCCTAGACACAAGTGTATGAAGGCGCGTCGAGACAGGGAGGATCCGACAAGGGCAGATAGACGTAAGTCCCACTATGGCAGCCTTGCATCACATAGCGCAGGGGAAGGGGATTGATTCAAAAAACCCATGTACATGGCAGACCCTAAATGGAATCATCTGTCCATGCATCCATTCATCATTCCCTCATCCCGCAATGAAAACGCATGAATATTCACTCACATAATATGTGAAACTTCCATCGCGTCTGTGCGTAATGCAGTCTGCAAAAACCACTGTGCTCCTGGCCGGATCTGTAGTGTTGTGAAGCAAGATGGATTTGGGAACGTCCTGCCTTATCGTCCACTACGCTATTGCGCATCCCATTCAATTCATGTCATTCATTGCTTGCTCGTTATGGGCCCTGTCCCAAGGACATTCAACAATAGAACGTTACATTTCCAGGCAGACCTGTGGGCGTCTCCTCACCGCTACTTCGAAACCAAAAATGCTGGCCTTCGAATTCCACACTTGCAACATTACGTCGAAAAGGCTTCTGTGAACGCTTGCATTCACAATTACATCAATGTAGTGCGGCTGTGTGTCATAATGCTAACTGGCTGCAATCACAAATGGGACGCCACGCCCGTCGGTGAAGTACGTTACTGTGCTGCATGAGGGTCGGCCATCGATCGAGCCCTACATACCACTGACTCTTCACAGGTATGTAAGCGGCTGCAATCATAGCATGTGTAACAATGGGAGCATAGCATGAAAATCAGTCAAAGTACATCACACTGCCATCGGGATTTGATACATGATTCCAATTCCAAGATGCCATGCGGCCAAATGCAGCCTTACGTGCGGGACGTGCTCGGCCAGAAGGGATTGCATCTGCCACAGATTCATTCAATCAGCACAGGTGGAGGCCATACAGGCCGACAGCACATATATAGCAGACCCAAACCCCTCCCACAACCACTCCCACTCCAAAATGCTACCGGCAGGACTAGCGATGTTGGCCCTGGGGGACCAGATAGCACTGCAAGTGCTACAACTACAAGAAGACGACGAACAACAACAGGTACAACAACCGGGCGCACAGGGGAGACGGAGGAGAAGGAGGAGGAGGAGGGCAAGGCAGGGTCAGCAAGGCCCACAAGCACTGCCACTACCACCACGCAGGCGGCCCGCAATCCCACGCCTCCGAGCTAATCCGTTCAACCTCACTGCTGAGCAGATCCACACCCTCTACCGTTTGGACCGGGACACCATAATCGCCATTGTGGACATGACACATGCTGACCTCGTGAGCATGATAGATAGCCCAACCGCCATCCCACCCCTACTGAAGGTGGTGTCTGTACTCCACTTCCTGGCCACAGGCACCTACCAGCACACAGTCGGACAGTTGCATGGCATCTCACAGCCACTGTTCTCACGGACACTCTTCCAAGTGCACGATGCCC
The DNA here is from genome assembly GCF_040938575.1 of Ambystoma mexicanum. NCBI lineage: Eukaryota > Metazoa > Chordata > Amphibia > Caudata > Ambystomatidae > Ambystoma > Ambystoma mexicanum. The sequence goes on along the minus strand of NC_090935.1, from coordinate 1,074,794,811 downwards.
TCCTGAAGCACGCCGACGACCACATCACACTACCACGCACGTACCAGGAGATTACCAACGCAAAAGTGGGATTCCATGCACTTGGCGGCATCCCGGGTTGCATTGGTGCCATCGACTGCACCCATGTGGAATTGGTTGTCCCACATGCCATGGAGGTCCAGTACCGCAACCGCAAACAATATCATTCAATCAATGTGCAAATGGTGTGTGACTCCAACAAGATCTTCATGCATTGTAGTGCCAGATTTCCAGGATCTACCCATGATTCTATGGTCCTGAGGAACACAAGAATACCACGCTACATGGAGCGACACGCAGGGCACAGATCCTGGCTACTCGGTGAGTCTCATTCCATGCATGACATCGTGGCCCATTTGATGCGTCAATGACCTTGCAGGAAGGGGGGGGGCTACTTAGCACTATCATTCCACTGACACCCTTTATTCGTCTCATACAGGTGATGCCGGGTATCCACTGAAGAGATGGCTCCTTACACCAATCCGGAACCCACAGAACCAGCATGAGGAGGACTACAACCATGCCCACTCACGTACCCGTGTGGTCATTGAACAGGCATTCGGCCTACTGAAGGCTCGTTTCCGCAGCCTCAGCAGGTCTGGCGGGGCACTCATGTACAGCCATGAGAAGGTATCTAAGATGGTCATGGTATGTGTCATGCTGCACAACATGTGCATACGTAGGAATGTGCCCATGCCCCCTGACGCTGTACTGCATGCACCTGAAGATGATAATGATGAGGGTGGGGATGTGGAGGCAGCTCAAGGAGTCCATGAGGCACAGGATGCACGTGCAATCCGACAGAGCATCATAGATGCATGCTTCTAGCAACCACGCATGGTGCCTATTACATGGAAAGGGGACCTGTGGCACTGTGTGTGTGTAGTACGGGCACATTGTGGACTGTACGCCTATGAGGGCCTCGTACGCAAATATCAATGTCCACACATGTCATTGGATGATAATGAAGTACTGTATTGTTAATGTGATTTGATTTATACACCCTATGGACCCGGCACCCAGTGAAGCCCAACACACCCCCTCCACCCTACTACCTCCCCCCCCAACACCAGTGTCCAAATATGCATGCTGTCCGTGGGTAGACGCTATTGCAAGCCCCCTCTACGGGTATCAGGGGCACCCCTGCCCGTGGAGCGCAGGTTCCTGCCAGATCTGCGTTGGGGGCTGCCCTGGACGGAACCTGCCACGGATGATGACTCTGCCTGCTCGCGTCCATGCATGTCTCTGAGGGTTTGTGAGAGCTCCGAGAGCACACGGCGCACGGCAGCAAGTTCAGCACAGACGTCTTTGGACGTCGCATGCAGTTCCCCCCTCAGGCTCTCGGTGCTTTTCTCCATTTGTGCTCTCAGGCTCTCGGTGCTTCTCTCCATTTCTCCCCTGAGGCTCTCACTACTTTTCTCTATTTGTGCCCTGAGTGTCTCGGTGGATGTTTCCATGGCTGCCCTGGAACCCCCGCATTCATTTGCATGGTCCTTGAGTAGCGTGGACACTTCCTGCTGTTGCTCGATCAGCAGGTCGAGGGACTGTTGCCTCTGCTGGGCCATGGACATTTGCGGTGGTGTGACAGGGGGGCTGCTCAACACATGTTGCCTTGGCACAGGACTTGTGGGGGTTGGCCAGTCGTCGTCTTCAGGGTGCCCCTGCGTGGTTTCGTCATGGTGTAGGGGATGGGACATGCAGGGGGATTGGGAAAGGTCATGGATGGTACCTACGTCGCCAGCACTGTTTTCCGTGTCGGAGCATGCTGGCATGACAGCTGTGTCACCTATGGTGCTGCTACCACCAGAGGCAGTGCCATCAGATACGTTCTTTGGGGGGACCTGTGGTGCTGGGGTTGTGGACTTGCTGGCTACTGGGGTGCCTGTTGCAGTCCCCTCCAGTGTGCTGCCACTTGATTCCTGCTGCTGCCGTGTCTTGATCCTTGCACCTGAGGTGGAGGCTCTTGGGACGTTGGTCCTGGCCCTCTTTGCAGGCGTGCTGGTCGGGGTGTCCTGCAGCTCGTCGTTGGTGTCGGACCCTGTGGTGGAGTAAAGAGGGGCGAGCGTTAGTTATGGGTCTGTGGGATTTGGAATGGCAACGTATCATATGCATTGGGGTGGTACATGAGGGTGATTTGGGACTGGGCCTTGGAGGTGGTCTCATTTTTGTGTGGATTGAGGATGCATTCATTTGGCTGCCTGCAGTTAGGGGGTGCATGCTGCACATGTAGGGGTTGTTTATGGCATCTTGATTAATTTGTTTATTCTTTCTGACTTTTAGAGGGCGCTGTCAGGGCAAAGTATGTTTTGCACTATGGGGTCACATGGTACTGCACATGTTCGTGCTTTGTGGATTTCGCATTGTTTCTCTTGACCAACCTACCTGATTCTCCGGATGTCGGCACTCCTTTCTCCATCCCTCCGACTCCCTCTATGCTCTCCATTCCTATGGTGGAGGCGCAGATATCCTCCCAGGGGGTCAACTTGATGGGCGACTCTGATCCCCCCCCGGTAGCTGTGGCGATGTTCCTGTTCGCAGAAAGTATGCTGCGTACGCGGATCCGCAGGTCGTCCCACCGCTTGCGACATTGCTGTGGCGTGCGGGGTGTTGTCCCCACCGCACTTACGCGCTGTGCCACCAGGGCCCATATGGCCTTCTTGTTGGCAAGGGCCGTCCTGGTCATTTGACTGGAGAAGACGACGGCGGCATTTTCCTGCAGGGTCTCGGTCAGCACGGTCAGTTCCTCTCGGGAGAAGTGGACCTGCCGCTTGCGATCACACGCTTTCTTGGCTACCTTTCCCATATTTATTTTTTTAACTGGGGTTGCTAAGGGGTTGCGATGTGTGTCAGGGTCGGTTTTTTAATGGTTGTGTTGGGATTCGGTTTTATAGTTGTGCGGCGTGCTGTTTCCCGTTCCGGCCACATGCTTTTACTTCCGTTTCCGTATATTTACGGTGCCCGCTCATTACGGTGCCCGCTCATTACGGTGTCCGCTCATTACGGTGACCGCTGAGATGGGTGGCGGTATTGCACCTGGTGCAGCGTACGGTGGCGGTAAGGGCCGTTTTGGGGTCATTTCCGCCATCGCAGCCTTTCGGATTCCGCCATGGCGTAATGCTCGTGCCCGATGGGTCGTAATTAGCCGCACTTTGCTCCTTCGTGCAATGGCGGAAACGCTATTTACGCTGTTGCGGTCCGGTCAGTCACTTTCCGCCAGGGTCGTAATGAGGCCCAATGTCTTCAGTTAGACATAGTGTTAAAGGTAAATCACCTAAGAACACATATTACATAAAAAGAACAGAAGAAGCAAAATATATCAATGATTACAATGCAATCATTGCCCTCCTATGGAATTCAAACATAGATGTGCAGTACATTGCAGACAATCCCACTGCAGTTGCACAATATGTTATAGCCTACTTAACCAAAGCAGAAAAAAACAGATCTTCAAGACCTCTGGGATGACCTATCATCAGACAAAACACTGTCTCAAACTGTACAGCTTAGGCATAAAAATGCTGTCTCATAGAGAATATGGCTGCTATGAAGCTGCATACCATTTAATTGGTACTGCTTTGTATGGAAAATCTGAAAATATAGTATGGCTAAAGTCTTGGTCCTGCTAAATCTATAAAAAGAGTTCTCAAATCATACGAGAACATAGAAACAATAGCCAAAAATGATCCAAAAGCCAAGACATTTTGAAAAACAATTTACTGGACACATACTACCCAAACAGGAGTGCCACTTTGGAAACCATGTGTCTATACCACATAGCCCAAATCTTCACATATGAAAATAATATAAAACCAGATAAAAACAAAGGTAGATAGAGAGTGATAAATTGTGAAGGCAGCTTAGTGAAACTTACCAAATGAAGCTTAATTAATCATATCAAATGGTCATTAAACACTCCTCAACATAAAGAACTATATTACATGTCCCTGCTACAACTTTTTAAACCATGGAGAAAAGAAGAAGAGTTACTAGATATCTATGGCTCCTATGAAGACGCTTTCAAAGCAAATGAAAGCACTATAACAGATGTAAACTTTACACAGTACAAAATATTGTTGCACAATAAACACCAACACAAAGAAGAATTCCAGGCCCAACTAGATAAGGATACTCCCGACAGTAGTCAACCTTCTGTAACAGGAAGCCAAAAACCACTGGGACAGCCACTAATAGCAAATGAGGCAGAATTAGCTATGACAGAAGTAGAAAACACCATGTCTCACTATCAAGAAGATACAGAAGACTTCACTGTACTGAAATCAAAACTGAACAATGAGCAGCATAGCGTTTTCCAAAAAGTAACAAAAGAAATTGAACATGGTGTACACCATGAAAATAAAAAGTGTACCTGCCAAAACTACAAACCTATACTGCTATACGTCAGTGGTCAAGCTGGTTCAGGATAAACGTTCTTAATATGCTACTAACAGATGACGTGAGCCTAATGTTGGCTTTGATTCACCTCACATTACAAGAAGTACTCAAACAGACTACCAAGAGCTCTTTGGAGGAAAACACATTGTTTTTCGGAGATCTTCTTCATTTGACACCAGTGAAAGGTGAACCTATTTTTAAAACCTTAGGGCACAAACTCTGACATAAAACTGTTGGCAGTATAGGAAATGTCAACCTTTGTTAACATTTCCAATACAGAGAATTAACAGAAAACATCCGCCAGTCTGCAGACCTCACATACCCCACCATTTTCAAAAGTATTAGAGTTGGTGTACTATCTCAAGAAGCACAATCAATATTAAAAACCCGGCACATCCATGCACTCTATGGCCATAACTCATGTGCTACAACGTGTCATAACTAAACTGACCCATGGACCTAATGCCAACCCAAATCCCCTCTAGCCCCCAGTACAAGCACACAACCATACACTGCACCCACTCCCAAATTAGCCATGCCATGAGTCTCAAAAGAACCAGCATGGCCATGCATGAGTATACAACAGAGCCACATAGTGGCAACACATGACTGACGGAATGTTCATAGAGACATGCACAAAACCAATGATGAAATGAAATAGCAAATGTGCAAATTAAGAAATAATGAAAGGAAAAAAATGAAATGAAAGAATTCCAATGTAAAACAAAAATTCACAACAGGAAATTAGAAAAGTGGTCCATTGCCATCGTCCATATAAAGTACATTAAAAAGAATAAAAACCATTGCTACATGGAATGTCCGAATAAAGAAAGTATGTACAAGTCTGCAACTATATACAATGGAAGTCCAAATGGTCCATGATCCACAAACAAAAGGAAACCGACAGAAAAATCCTATGAATAAAAATATATATACATGAAGTGGAGCAAAGTTTATTAACTCCAAAATAAAAGAAAAAACAAAGAAAACCTAACACTAATGAACTATGTACAATGGCAGTGGGCAAGTCCAACCGCTCACTTGTTGATGTTCTGGGCCATGGCATCATCGAACTCCATGTCGATGTCCCGCAGGCGGGCCTCTTCCCTTGAGGCACACAGCCCGCCTCAATGCCCTGAGTCCCCCGCTCGCATCCAGTAAAATGCATGGATAAAGTCCCCCCTGTGGTGTGGCCTGCCTGTGGGGCATGGGGAGGGTGGATGGGCTGTCTGTGGGCCATGGGGAGGATGGTTGGGCTGCCTACGCATATTCTAGGGGTGTGCATGGATTTTTACATGTGTTTTCACTAGCACGAGTGGGGTACGTGTATTCCGAGGTGTGCGTGGACTTTTACACGAATTTCCGCTAGCGTGAGCGGGGCATGTGAATTCCGGGGGTGCACGTGGACGTTTGCACACACCCACCCACCCCCATTGACGGGCACCTGCCAGCAGGCCCCAACTTATGTCCCCCCACACCCGCACCCACCCCCATTGACGGGCACCTGTCAGCAGGCCCCGACTCATGTCCCCCACCTATCCACCAGTGATGGGCACCGGCCAGCAGGCCCCGACTTATGTCCCCCCACCCACCCCCATTGATGGGCACCAACCAGAAAGCCTCGACTTATGTCCCCCCACACCCTCACCCACCCCAATTGACGGGCCCCTGCCAGCAGGCCCGACTCATGTCCCCCACCCACCCGCCAGTAATGGGCACCTGCAAGCAGGCCTGATTTATGTCCCCCACACTCACACCCACCCCTATTGACGGGCACCTGCCAGCAGGCCCCGACTTATGTCCCCCCACACTCCCACCCAGCCCCATTGACGGGCACCTGCCAGCAGGCCCCGACTTATGTCCCCCCACACTCCCACCCAGCCCATTGACGGGTACCTGCCAGCAGGCCCCGACTCATGTCCCCCCACACCCCAGTGCACCCCCATTGACGGGCACCTGCCAGCAGGCCCCGACTTATGTCCCCCCACACCCTCACCCAGCCCCATTGACGGGCACCACCAGCAGGCCCCGACTCATGTCCCCCCACACCCCAACCCACCCCCATTGACGGGCACCTGCCTGCAGGCCCCGACTCATGTCCCCCCACATCCAAACCCACACGCATTGACGGGCACCTGCCAACAGGCCCTGATTCAGGTCCCCTCACACCCCAACCCACACCCATTGACGGGCACCTGCCAGTAGGCCCCGACACATGGCCCACCAAACAACATGTCATAACAAAACAGACCCATTAACCTAATGCCAACCCAAATCCCCCCCTGCCCCCAGAATAAACACGCAACCATCCACTGCACCCACTCCCAAATTAGCCATGCCATGAGTCTCAAAAGAACCAGCATGGCCATACATGAGTGTCCAACAGAGCCACACAGTGGCAACACATGACTGAGGGAATGCTCATAGAGACATGCACAAAACCAATGAGAGTACACCACACCAATGATGAAGGAATATGAAATATATTGAAAAACATAATGAAATGACAAACCTAAATATCAAATGTGCAAATTAAGAAATAATGCAAGGAAAAAAATGAAATAAAAGAATTCCAATGTAAAACAAAAATCCACAACAGGAAACTAGAAAAGTGGTCCATTGCCATTTTCCATATAAAGTACATTAAAAAGAATAAAAACCATTGCTCCATGGATTGTCCGAAGAAAGAAAGCATGCACAAGTCTGCAACTATATACAATGGAAGTCCAAATGGTCCATGATCCACAAACAAAAGGAAACCTACAGAAAAGTCCTATGAATAAAAAACTATATACATGAAGTGGGCAAAGTTTATTAACTCCAAAATAAAAGAAAAAACAAAGGAAAGCTAACGCTAATAACCTATGTACAATGGCAGCGGGCAAGTCCAACGGCTCACTTGTTGATGTTCTGGGCCAGGGCATCATCGAACTCCATGTCGATGTCCCGGAGGCGGGCCTCTTCCCTGGCCTCGAGGTCTCGCAGGGATGCAATCATGGCCTGTTCCAACTCCCTGTGAGTTGCCTCGAGGCACACAGCCCGCCTCAGTGCCCTGTGCATGGAGTTCTCTGCCCTGACCATACTGAGACGTGCCTCCTCTGCCCGCCGCCGCTCTGCATCTATCAGGTGGCCCAACGACTGCCACACAGAAGCCACTCCCAAACCAGGGTCCTCCTGCCCATCGACTGATTCCTGCCCTGTGATGTTGAAGGCCCCGAGCCATCATAGCTTCCACCCTGAGCCTTCTGCTGCTGTGCATGTGCCCTGCTGGTCGATGCCTGCATTTCCTCCTCTTGCTGGGGTCCAGTTGTTGGGGTGCCCCCCCCTGCTGGACCTCCGACTCCCGACTGTGGCAGAGATGTGTCCTCCACCAGCCTGGCCGCTGGGTCAGGGGCAGCTCCACAGGGTGCCCAGGTGATACTTGGCCAGGAAGATGGCATGGAGGATGACTGGCGCATAGGGGCTCAGTTGAGGAGGGGGTCGCTAGAAGATCTAGCACACGGTGGAACCCAGCCTGGGTGACCTGTCCTAGTAGACCAACACGTTCAATGAGTTATTAGAAATGACGTGCATTGTCCTCACAAGAACCCTGCACGTCATCCCAAATACCACGTTGACGCAACAGCACCCCCAGCTAGGACAGGCTCAACCCGTTCCCGGATTGCCACGTCCACAGGGAGAGGAAGGCCAGTTGTTGTTCATGCATCCCTTCCCTGAAAACGGGTCTGGACGAAGGCATCCCTGCTGGTGCCGGATGATGCATTCACAGGATCCGGGACATCATTACACACAGGCACCTCCGCGGTGCCCTGTGCTGCCTCCTGTCCCTGCCCCGGGACTGCACCACTAGCACCAGTGGAATGCCCCCCTCCAGGTCCTGTGCGTGGGCCTTCCACAGCCTCCTCCTCAACCAAACTCCCCACCAACCTGGATGACCCTGTGCCATCTTCCTCCACAGGCCCCTGTGGGGGCTCAGCTGCCCCTACTGCTGCCGAGGAGTCCACCTCCAACCTCCGCATCTTGGACCTTCCCTCTGCAGCAGCGGCCATGGACGCGGCACCAGACTCCTCACTCCCGGAAGAGATAACAACGTGGGAGGAGAGCTGGGCTTTGCGTCTCTGGCTGGCAGTGGGATCCCTGTGTCTGTGCTCCACAATATTGCCTCTGCCCTCTTCATCAGTCGATGCTGCAGACAGGGAGAGACAGAACACAGGCATCAGGGCACTGTACAATGGTCAGATGCACATGTCAAAGTTGCACATGAGTGGCAGTGTCAAACTTCACAGATGCCATCACACTCCCCAACACACATATCATTAGATCCCACACACATGCAGAATTTGACAGGAATTGTGCAGCAGGCAGCAGCATCCATACGAACACAACAGCATGAACATCCAAAGGTTGGCATGATGTCACAAGCAACATGGGGAGTGCTGAACATATGAACATGCGCCAACAGACAGACATGCATCTATACATCTCCACTACCTGTCACAGTGCAATCATCGGCAAGTATGTCACATATGCCAATCGGGTTCATACATGTCCGTGTCATATGCATCCATGTCGTATCACTGTCGCACACATGCAACCCACACATGCACATGTATGGCGGGCACATACATGAAGGTGTAACCAGCATCCATGTGTCACCCCCTAACGATGCCATAGTACATACACATAAATACCAACATATGTGCATCTCTACATGCAGTTGTGCATCATGCTTTGGAACACATACACCATTGATGTGCATCACTCATGACAGGACTCACATGCAGCACGGTCATGTCCCTGCACATAAACATCCATACATGGGCCTTTTCAGACATATGCCCAAGTTGCACACTCCTTGCACACCTCATCATGCACTGTGTCCAATAAGTACGCATGGACACTTAGCGCTCGATTCCGGACCGGACTGCTTCTCGAGGACCTGGTGGTGAAGCGCTGGGTTTAATATGTTCCAGGACCCACATGTCGTTGGTGGTAAATTGGATACGGCACCTCACTGCATGTGCTGCTCACAAGAGGAGCCGGGCCTTCCGGAGGGTCCTGGACCTGAAGTCCTCCCAGCACTTCCGGACGTGTTGTCTGTCACGGGTTGCCACCCACTCCGCATTGATGGCAACCACGATGTCCAGCCAGATCCTCTCCTGTCCATCCTTGTCGGCGCATCTTCTTCCATAGAGGGCATCACAATGCACCAGGACTTGCTCCACTAGGATGCCAACCTCTCCTGCTGAGAAGCTGGCAGCCCTCTGCCTCTCTGGCTGGGGATTGCCAGTGGCGTCTGATGGTGTTTCCCCCGACATGGCAACCGCCGAGGCAGCTGTGGGTGGGCAACTGGGTCCTGGGGCTGGGCTGTGGAGCAATGGAACTTCAGTCTGGAGTCTTCTGTTCCAACAGGGGTGGTCACAGCAACTGGACACCTGCATATGGTTGACGTGCAGGCACCAAATGGCAGGGCACTTGGCCAGCAGGCAGGCAGCAGCAGATGGCAGGGGGGAGTCTGCTCGAGGCTCGGGGGGGCAGGAAAATGTCCTTCTGGGCAGGAGCATGCTCTTCCATGTGTTGTTGCGTGGCCAGCTTGATACGGAGTGAAAAAACAGCACATCAGCATGTAATTCGAGGAAAGGCCCTTAGCGTGTAAGCATGTATGTGACGTGATACACACGGGCGTTTCCCTTGTCACGGGTGCATAGAGTTTCTGCCCGTGAAAAAACAGAAAGTCTGCGTGTTAATGCGTGTTAATGCGTGTAATTCGAGGAAAGGGCCTAAGCGCGTAAGTGACGTGACACGCACAGGTGTTTCCCTCAGCACGGGTTAAAGATGAGTGGGGCCAGCAGTTTGCCTTTCGCGGAGACCGACGTGTGTTGCTGCTTCTGGTTGTTTTGCGCACCATCACAACTTCACAGCGGATCAAGGACGTATCTCTTCTTTTGGCGGGGGTATTGCTACGCATGTTTTTCATTATCACGGTAGTCAGACGGTGAGTCGCACACACTATTTTTCCCACTGCGGGTCCCCTTGTGTATCGTGTACCTGTTTTTGAGGTCCTAATAGCCTGTGTGTCCCACGCATATGTGTTTTTCATGTCCCAGGGTGCCACCGCATAGTGCGGGAGGTTAATTACACACACGTGGGCTACCGAGGGTTGTGTGCATGGTCTTACTGCAGTTTTGGGGTGACTGAGCATTGCGTGACCCGTCACATTATCACCAGGGTCACATACAGCCTTGCAGGTGCACAGGGGTGGTGTTACCATCTTGTATCCCACCCCCTTCACCCCAATTGCCCAGGACAATTGTTGTGTACACCTCCCATTGGCACTTCTACATCTGTGCCAGCACTACTACAGCACTACTACATCTGTGCCATGGTTGGGAGGCCACAAAATGTGAGGGGCGCCTCAGTTTGGCGTACTCCATGTGGCGGGCATGGTCAGGGACGTGGCCGGGGTGACCAGAGAGTGAGAGTAGGGGGACTCCAGGGTATCCAGGGTGGCTGCTGAGGGTGAAGAGGCAGGGGTGTGACTCTTCGACATGATGTTGTGCCACGTGTTGGTTCAGTCATGCCACCACCCCCTGTGGTCCAGGAGATGCAGCTCTTGCATCTGGCACTGGCACCCATGTGACCCGGCAGTCCATTTCATCAACTGCCACAGCCCAAGGGTAGTGGTATCTGCAGGTGCAGCTGTGGACACCACCACCCAGGCTCAGGGTTGGCCAGCGCATGTTGCGTTGGCACCTGAAGAATCCCAGGTTGATTTCCAGGAGGTCACGAGGCACACGGTAAGTGCACACGGGGCTGCCCTGACCGTGGCACATGTCCCTGGGGCAGTATTGTCATCTGCTGCCCCGAGCAGCTGAGTGTTGGCAAGTGCATGGGCAGATGAGGCCGACACCACCCGGCTGTGAGTCTACCATCCAGGACAGTCCCGATCAATGACTTTGGCACAGCAAATGTTGCTGTGCAGGGTCAAGTCAAGGGCACCCAGCAGCAACTGATGCAAGTCAGGGCTTCCGTCCTTGTTCCACCTGCCACTCCCTCGGTTCAATCCACCAACACCACCGCCCATACTGATCAGGGTGGCATTTGCCAGTCAGGGTCCAGACCACTGTCCAAGAGGAGGAAGGTTGCATCTGCAGCAGAGGCTGGGACCCCAGACATGGCTCCGGGCTCCAGCACGTCAAGAAAGAAGACTTTCTGCAAGCAGGAACTGGACTTCCTTGTGGACTACTTGTCGGGACACAACCGTGATATGCTAGTGGGCCCGAATTGTCACACTATGGCTGCCCAGCGTTTGTCCCACTGGAAGCATATTGCAGAAGGTGTCAGTGCAATCAGCCATGAGGTGCGCACAGCTTAGGAGTGCAAAAAGCACTGGGATAACCTCTGATGCTCTGCTAAGCTAAAGTGTGCCTCTAATTACAACATGACTCTGGTGACTGGCAGTGGGCCACCACCTGAGGAGGAAGATCTCACTTCACACGAGTCAGTCGCTGCGGTGTTCATACCGCCAGAATTGTACGAAGGAGTGGGAGGGATGCTGGACTTTGATGCCCCATCCAGTGAGTGTTGTAGTGTGTTTGTACAGACCATGTGTGTTTTGCTTGTGTGATGTGTTGTGCTTGATTGCCACTACATGCTATGTGTACATGGTTCTCATGCGCGAGTCATTCAATGCTTCACTGATGCGTGCCTGCTGTGCAGCATGCTGGTTATGTAGAGCAGTCAGGGACTGTCCTCATCACCACACTTGCACCCTGCTCACATGCTAGTCACCCGCAGCCCCTCCGGTCCATCGTCCAGCTCAATGGCCCTTCTGCATGTAGCCTGGGGTGTCTTTCCACTCAGCACTGGGACTATGTCATCGCATGACTGATGTTCATGTGGGTTCTGCCTGCATGCGGGTACTCCTCATAGGCATGCTCCCTTGTCCCACCACCCCCTTGCACCCCAATTTCACCATGGCACTGGTGGATATCACGTTGGAGTACTGCAATGGCCTGTTCAACTGTCCTGTGTACATGCACACTTCCCCTGCCAACCTGCCAGACACATACAGTGGGGTACATCCTTTATCCTTGATGCAGGGTGTCTCTCACGGACTGTGCAAACGGCAAATGCTCCACAAGGACATGAATGCCGATTCATGCTCCATGTGCATTCCATGCATGCCCCTATGTGTCCTTGCCCGGATGATCATTGTAGTACGTCTACAGGATGACATACGTTTAATGGCATTGATTATCCTTTCCATGCCCACTCTGGCTCAGTCCTGCATCACGGACATGTTTAGGGTGTCACAGTCTGTGTGGGGCACAGGCCTCCCCCTGTTTCAGGCCCCCTGACTCTGTTCAACTGGTGTAGTGGTTTCTGCACACGTTGGTGTACTACTGAGGGTTCCTCATGTGTCCTGCTCACTGTCCCATTCTCATCTGCTGTGCCGTCAGTTGACTCAGATGATGGAATTGACGCTAGTCAACACTGTCTGCCAATACACAGTTCTTTGGTCACCCTTTCACTGCCATGCAATGCCTCCATGCATTTCACTAAGGGGGGGGGTTGCCTGCAGCCATGCAACCCATTGCATGCACATTGCACATGATGCCTGAAATTGCCCTTACACTGCCTTCATGTTTATTGATGGACATCATGATGTACTTGTTCATGTAGATACTGGGTAATGTACACATGTTCTGCACTGCATCAACCCACTTCTGAGCCTTGTTACACTGTTCTACATGCCTACTCACTGCTGCAATGTCAAAGTGTCCTGACATGTATGGTCGGATTTTCATCCCTTCACTGTCAGGAATACCACGGGCACAGGTGCATCCTGTGACACCTATACTCAGTATTGGAACACCCTAGTGGGTGTTTAGCAAAGTTGATTTGCCAAAGGGTTTAGGGCGCAGATTGATTGTAGCCTGCCAATCGGGTTGTAATGACTGTGGAGCTGCCTTCACGTGTGTATGTGTTCACTTTCAGATACATCAAAGCAAGCAGCGTTGTAGCTGCTTGCTTTGCTGTATTGGATGCTGTTCAGGTTTCACAAAACAGGTGTATAGGGAAAGGGGTATTTTTGCACACTTTCACATGTACATATGCAATCAGCTTCAACATTGTGTATTGCAACATTGCGGCTACTCACTTATGTGTGTGTGAAAGTGTTCATTTACACGTGTCTTCCGCAGGTTTTTGGTTGACTGACTAATATGTAGTTGATTGACGTTCAAGCTGGTAAGGTTTCAGCATTGCGCACATTATGTTCAACAGGCATAATCCTGAAGGTGCACTGTTGTGCAGTATGTGTACGCCCAGGCCCACTTAGCTAATATGGTGGGGCCTAGCCGTGATGAGTTTACACACGGAATAATGGAATAGGGCACATTCATATCACAATGTGCTCAATCAGGCCCTGAAGGGTATTCTGGAGGCTTCATACCCTGCGGCTCGGACCGTACTGGGCGTTATGGTCCCTCATGCCTGGTTGCAGGCCCTTGCTTTGCTCATGAAATTCACTATGACTACATGGCCCATGACGCCCGGTACGGGCTGAGCTGCAGATGCATGAAGCTATATTGGTGATGATGGTTTAGTGATGCATGTGTATTTGCATATTATGTGTGTCATTGTGTGTTTGGATTCACCTGCAGCTGTGGGCATTAAGCAGTTCAGACATGCTTATGGTATGTGCCATCTCTTTGTTGCCATCTGTCATTCCTGCCTGTGACATGTGCCTGACAGAGGTGGTGTGTGATGGAGGTGATAACTACATTTTGTACTTGTATAGGCTTTGCTATTTAGACACATCATTTCTGCTTTTGGGATGTTTGCATATCAATGCCACAGGATGCATGCCAGATTCTCAGTTGTGTGTGACATGTCTGCTTCATGTGTTGGCTGTCGATGTGATGCCTATGTGTGTGTGGGTTAGGTGCTTCTGACATGTGTACTCATGTTTTTTTTCTCCCCTTTTCAGATGATGACGCAATGGAGGCAGAGGGTGGTGATGTCATTCCAGACACAGGGTTGGTATCACACCAGCAACCCAGCACAAGTGGGGGTCGTGGGGTGGTAGGCCATGAGAACCCACTTGTGCTCCAGACCATTGTGTCTAGGGCTGGCAATGAGTCTAGCTAGGATGATCACTCTGACGACAATGTTGAGTTAGATGCGCGTCATGTCCATTCGTCAATGGTGAGTGATTCTGATGCGGACGATCCTCTGTCCGTGACACCTGCACTGAGGGACCAGACAGTGGTGGGACCTCCGCCTGTGGTGGATCGGGATGCACGGTCACACTCAACACCAGTTGCTGATGTGCCTGGGGCATCACGTCAATGGAGGTATGTAGTTCTGCAGCCATGGGCAGTGCCAACCCAAAAAGGACTGCGGCTCCTTGGGCCCCATGGGTGTCAAGCCCAGCAACGCGGTGGCCGTGTGCCACCAGGGTATACTGAGTGGGAGCAAGCCATGGTTGCCAATTCCGAACAGGGGGCAGCAATTGATAATATCGCTCAGAGCATGGAACGTGTGGCCCAATCCGTGCTCCCCCCTGCTAGTCAGGTGCATCTCCAGCAGCGGGCAGCACAGTCCACGACCCGCTCACTCAGGCTGGGCATGGCAGCCTCAGACAGGGCATGCTGGGCTGAAATGGTGTCTCAGCATCAAGCACTTGCTGCTCACGCAGAGGCACAGAGTGAGGCCCTGAGGGAAGACCATGCTTCCCTCCGATCTACTCTGGGTGTGCTCTTGATGTCCCAGAGGCAGCGGACATAGGAGAGGTTGGAGCAGCTTGAGAATACCATCTTGGCTGAGCTACGTGCTTACTGGGAGGTGCTCCAGATGTCATGCCAGGCCATGCAGGAAGAACTGCGTGTTACACATGTTGCCTTGCAAGAGGAAGCACGCGTATCACGTGAGGTTCTGCATGCTGACCTATGTGTCATTGCCGCACAGAACCAGGCTCACTGGTCCCACAGACTTGCTGCCGAGGGGCAAGCTGCGCATAGGCGTGGTCAGGGTACTGTGCCACGTCCACCTTTTGAGTCACAGGGTGAGGAGGACGAGGACTTATCTCCCACATAGGTCGGGCTGTGCAGACGTAGAGCTCATGGAGGTTTTTTTTTAATCTTAACATCATTGCATGTGGGTTTTGAGGTGCACCCTGTACCTCCCCCCTCCTGGCTGCCTCCCCCCCCCAGGGTCGTATGTGGCCATTTTTAATTTTTATAGTTAGTTTAATTAGTTAATATAGTTTAAAATTGCTTGTCTATTGTGCATTCATGTGACGGTGTGGTGCTTTTTGGCTTTTGAAAGCATCCACTGTCTGTTCCAGCTGGGTCCTTCAAGCTTGTCTCGTGTATGTGTTTGCAGTTTGGGGTCCTGACTCACATATGCCACTCCTGCTTCCCCTGTCCATGGGCTCGCAAGGATGGTTCGGTGTTACAACCATTTACACAAGGGCATTAGACTTTCGTCATATCTGTGGCCTGTCTGCTGCTGTACTACCTGTGTTAACACCCCTACTGGGGATTATGGATGTTTTCTCCACCGCATGTCTACAATCAATTTTTGTGAGTACATTATTGAAATGTCCATTTATTGATGTTGATTGTGATGTATGTTCTTTTCTTGCCAGTAGATGTTCTTGATGCACTTCATGCTGTAGACAGCAGACTGCACCTTTTGCCTGTCAGAGTCACACTGATGATGGGAGGGGGCCGGATTTTCCCTATGTCAAGTTGGGGCATGTTGAGTTCAGACCCTGGGGATTGTGGCAAAGGAGGATGCATTAGGAATGTGACCCAAGATGCATAAGTCACAGTCCAGTCCTCACCTGAGATGTCTGCTTATACTTCTACTACACTCTGTTCCTTTTGGATGGCACGTTGTGTCTGTCTTCCCTGTTGGACTTTAATGCTGCCTGAGGGCACAGTTTTCCTACTGGACTACTGGTCTTTAACTTGTTTTTCACATTGTGGTGCCTTTAGTACCTGTTCTTCTTCTTGCTACTGTCCTTGATGCAGATATGTCTGCCTGTCTGTCGGGCTGTTATTTCCACATACTCTTACACTGCCTAGGTTTGCCTCTGTAGAATTCTGTTCAACAGCATCTTTCTGTCACTCCTCCTGTCTTTCATCTATTACATCCATGCCTTCATGTTGGCAGTTGGCTTTTACCAATGCTATTCAACTGTTGTGGCTCTTGACTTGCTGTCAGCTGTTTCTGGCTATCTCACATTCTCTGTGCCTTTCAAGACTCCTGCTTTATCTGCCTTTCTTTGTTCACACTATCTATGAATGATTGGGGTTTCAGGTCAACCATCCTGTTGTGCCAGCCTCCTTGGTTTATTTTTGATTCAAGTTCCAACTCTACCTGTCAGGGTACAGAACCTGGGGTTGTGTGTGAGGAGGTGGGATGTAGGTCTCAGACATGGCCCATTAAGAACCAGCATGAAGACACACACAGTAAACTTTCAATACTTATTGATGCCTTTTATGCCCTTTCTCCAGGAAAAGGAGCAGCCAGACTACCTTTGCCAGCAGACACCAGTCCAAGAACTACTAAACCCTTGACACTTTGGGTGGGGCACACGTGCGCATGCGCGCACAAGCAGAAGCATGGGGCATGTGCTCAGACATCCGACAGAAGCAGATGTGTTCCAGGAGCTCCAAGCAAGGTGAACAGCACGAGGGGCCATGCCCTAGCCAACCTTCCTCCAGGCCCCTCACACATGCAAGGTAAGTTGCACCAGTGCTGGGGAGGTTGGCCAGGCATTGGGGAAGATGCACACAGTACAGCTAAACTGCTCTGAGGACAAAATGCCAAGAAGCTTTCCCAGTTGTCAGGGGCACACGCAGGGGGTGTCAGCCATATCCTCAAGTCCATCCTGCTCCATAGAAGCTAAGTTATTTGCGCAGTAGCATTCCTAGACACAAACTAATACAGCGCAAGGGGGGGAACCCATCACCGCACAAACTCGAATGCAGTGCACATCATTAGCCTATGCAAATTGCCATGTGCGTTACCTGTAGAAATCCACAGCTGGCAGAACGCAACTTGTACTGAAGTCGCACCTCGCCACACGCATCTAGCAGCTCACCCAAGGACCATTCTATCGTGTGATTCTTACCACATGGTCTTCCATTTACCACGGGGCCATGTGTGGCTGCCATAACGCATTAACAGTGTATGAATGATCACGGGGGCGCAAGCAAGAGGATACAAACGAAGCAGCAGACAAGAGTGCTTGTTTGGGGAGGAGTCACTAAGTTTGAGGCATGAATGGTGTCATGTGTGTGGGGAAATCACACACATAATAATAACTCACGCTCTCTTTGCAGCATTGAACTGCTCCTGTTACCGGACCAGAGAGTGCGCAGGCAGGAGGCCAGCACTCACCCCAGAGATAAGTCTCTCTGTCTCGGCTTTGAGACATTGTGTACAAAATGCATGAGAAACATGGTTTCTCTGATTGAGTATGTGTAATTGTCAATAGTAAGATTTTGTCTTTTGCCTATTTTCCATTGCCCAACCACCTCCCCTCTCCTGACCCTTTTTCCAGTTATCCTGAATACCGATGCCTATCCAAACAACGGATCCCTGACCCTCTTTCCCCACCGGGGTCTCGGTGGCCTGTATAAGTTTGACCTTGCAATTTGAGGTACTGTTATTAGCACATTCCCCCTTCCCATTGAGCCCTAAAGGGGCTCAAATGGGAATGGGGAATGGCTTTTTCAATGGGGACTTACCGGTCCCGCAAAGGTCGGAATAGACTGGTAAGTCCCCATTGAACAAGGGCGGACTCGGTACCGTATTGGAGGTGTTCATGGTGCTAATAGCGCCATGATTACCGCCATACTCGGAATGAGGCCATTGTCATTGTGGGGTACTATGTACATGATGTGTTCTGCTGGTCAATGACTGTTCCTGTGTTGGCTTTACTTTTCAGGTGTCTGGGGATTGTTGTGGTTTGACATACTGGGGTGTACACATGGGCAATGTTCACATGTGATGTGTACAGGTCACTGTGGGTGACTTGATTTCACATGCATGTATTGCGGGCATGTCCCTACTGACACACACACTTACACAATGCTCCACCACACATACAACCACCCTTCCATGCCCACAGGTGCACACAGATTGCCTTCTCTGGCATGCTGTGTCCCTGCAGCGCATGATCACTTACCATTTGTGGATCGTCTACATGCGTCAATTGATTATTTTTGTTGCTTGTCCTTTTTATATGATGCTCAAGGTGTATCCCCAACAGAATGGCTGATCACTGGGCTGTGTGCTGAGTGGTGTGTTGCAGGAGACACACACAGCACACGGGTTAGGGATTTGCGGATTTGGCTTGGACAATGTGCATGCCAACAGGAATTCTGTCTTTTGTTGATGGTACCGCTGGTGGCATGCATTTGTGTATGACTTTGTATGGGGGGGGTTGTTGGTCAGTCATTTGACCTGATTCCATGTCAGGTGTGATTATTTTAAGCCTGTTTCCATTTATCAAATGTCACTTTGTATCTAATTCGTCATGTGTTGGGCTTTTAGTTTTCTATTTTGCTGTTGCATGCCATGTCACGGTGTGGCAGACAAGGGTGATGTGGGTTGGGAGAGTTTGGGTGACATACCAGTGATTGTCATGGCCTGTTTTGCAGGGGGGTGGTGTGATGTACATCTTGCATGTGTTCCTTTTGGTCACACAGGATTGGTTATGTTTAAGTAGCTAAGTATGCACACAATGGGGCACTTACGTGGCAACATTCTCAGGGTGGTAGGGTTTTGACAGTTGACTGTCTCTTTGTCATCATCAATTGTCACATGGTATGTGCCAGACCTGTGTGCACTCCGCAGGGGTGGGAGTTTAGGTGAAAAATGTGGCCACAAGCTTGGTCCGGGCTGCCTCGCTACGTGCCCTTTCCCCTCCCATGGGCAGCACCTGTGCCTGTGGTTGGGGATGTGGGGGCACCACCATGTCCACCGGTACACACTGCTGTGTTGCAACATTGTGCAGGACACATGCTACCAGAATGATCCTGCACACTACTGGGGGTGCATATAGTAGTTACCCACCAGAAGGTCACAGGAGCGGAAGTGTGACTTGAGCACTCCAAATGTGCACTCCACTATGCCACTGGTTGCAATATGAGCAGCGTTGTATCTTACCTGAGGTGATGTGGTGGGGTTCCGTATTGGCGTCATCATGTGGTTGCTCAGAGGGTAGGCACTGTCCTCTGGGGAGGTGATAATGGTTGTGATTAGTTGGGTTTGTGTATTTGTCTGTGTGACACAGGCATTTGTACTGACCTAGGAGCCATGTGTCACCATGCTTCCCAGCTTCCAGGGCCCGGCTCGGGGCGGACATTAAGTATATAAAACTGTCATGGGTAGACCCAGGATAGTTTGCATAGACAGAGGTGATGATTCCCTTGGCATCGCATACAACCTGTACATTGATAGAATACCAGTGCTTGCAGTTTCGATAGATGTGCTCAGTGGCCCTAGGTGGGCGTAGGGCCACATGGGTGCAATCTATGGCACTGAGCACTTTGGGGAAGTGTGCCAACCTGTAAAAGTCCAGGACCACGGCCTGCCTTTCTGCGGCTGTTCTGGGCATGTATATGTGGCTGCGGACTGATGGGCGCGTAGTCATGATTGCCAACACATGTGTAGGCAGCGTGATTGCATGGTCTGTGAGACGCCCCCAACTATGGCAGTTGTCTGCTGAAATGACCCAGTGGCCAAAAAATTCAGGACATTGAGCACCTTTTCCAAGGGGCTCAGTGCTTGGGAGTACAAGGTGGGTGATGCGAGGTCATCCTCCCACTCAGTGACCAGGTCTAGGATGATAGGAGGTGGAAACCTATACCTGCCATAGAACTGGTCATTAGGCATCCCAAAAAGGCTGGTCCTGGGCAAAGAAATGAGAGGCCTGGCTATTCTCCTCCTCCTGCGGTGTCCCACGATCAGCGTTTCGACAAATGGGGCATTCATCGTAGCTGTATATACGTGTTTGTTGTTTGCGCGCACTTTTATACTGCGCGAGGATGCTTCCGCCTGCCTTCATGTGGCGGATGTGCTTACGCCTGTGCACGTCTTTTAGCGTGCACGGGTTTCTGTATTTGATTCCATGAATACGTGTTGTCCGCGTGCGTGAGGGCGTTCCATGTATTTCCCTGCAGTACTTCCCCAGTTACGCCTTCTTTTTCATGCATTTTTCCCCATTCCGCGTGTTCTGCCCCGTGTTCTGCTCCCTTTTTGGTGTGTGCGCTGACGTTGTGCGCTTTCGCTCGCACAGCGTTCTGGATGTTGCAATGACATGTGCACCATCCGCGGATTTGGCGCACATCCCGGGGAAAACATGCACAGCGCCTTCCATGAATCTCACATATGCGCGTGTGCTTGCTTTTTCACGCTTGCGCCAGCTTGTGCCACAGATTTCGATGCACATTTGTTCCATGAATCGGCCCCACAGTGTTCACGGAATAAGACAAGAATTGGACTCCTGTGCTGGAATGGTCAAATTCGCTCCACCTTACAAATACAAACACATAGTAAATACGTAATACTAATGCTTTTATGTTACAATGCAGATGGTACCAAAAACAACTGCAAGCTGACTGGATTCACACATGGTCAAGTATCACTCAGTAAGAAAACCTTCACAATAATTGGTATAATCTAGCATGCAGCAGCCACAATCAATGCAGGTCACTACACTGCATATGTAAAAAAGAATTGTGGATGGTTCGAATGTAATGATAGTACAATTACTCTAAAGCAGAGATTACCAGCAAATCATATAAACGTTTATTTAATATTCTTAAAACCAAAATTTAATAACTAATCTGTGCATAAACATTAACAAAACTTCAATTACAAAACTATAAACAGTTAGAGTACGCCAACAGGTATCTAAATTCCCCAAGATTCTGCAACAACCAAACAGATAAATCAATACTACTAAAATATAAGAAGAAATAAACAGTTAGAATTCACCAACAAGTATCTAACTGCCCCAAAAATCTACAACAGCCCAACAGATAGATGAATAACTTGAAAGTATAAATAAAAAAAAACATAACCAGTTAGAAAACGCCAACAGGTATCTAGCTGCCCCAAAAAAATCTGCAACAAGCCAAAAGATAGAACATTAGCCAGAAACAACAAATAAACACTGAAAACAAACAAAGAAATATATTTTACCATAACAATTTTTTTTTTTTTTATCCAGCATGGATTTTTTTTCCCACAGACCCAATGATTTAATAAACACCTAATGATGTCATCTTTGATGTCCTGGGTGTTAGTCTTAGCAGTGCACGGTGGTGGTGTGTGTTATGATTGCTTAGCTTACCATAACTGGGGAATTTCGGTGGGAGGGTTTGGTTTTCCTTGTAACCATAACTTCCCTTTACAAAGTTATTTCACTGAATTGTATAGGTTTATATTAGTGTAACTTAACACAATGTCCTTCATCAAAGTTCAGTGAATTTCACAGTTTTTTACCAGTGCACCCTTAATTTGCTACAGGTTACTTATATTATACTCACCCTCAATGTAGCATCTCTGAAGTCCACGGACAGTATGAAAATCTGCGGACAGCAGGTAGAATTCACAAAGCCAAGAAGCACAGGGGACAACAGAAATTGTTGTACCTTTCAACCAACAAACATATACACATAAAACAACATTACTTACATTTACTAAACAAAAATATACCTTTTTGTACAAAAAATCATTCGAAAATGTACAAATGATTTGTTCAATTAGCACACAATATAATGAAATGCACCAAGCACAAACCATAACTGTACACCTCATATTACCACTTCAAGACAGCTCTTCATACAGACTCTCATACACCAGGTGCTCATTCCAAAACAACCTCATACCAAATAGTTAGTACACTGTATTTTTTCTCTATTACCATTCGTTATGTAAACACTTCTTATAAGCGAAAAACTCAATTGTCTTTATTTTAACAGAAATGGCAAACACAATTGAGCGGTTGGAAGAAAACTTCCCAAAAGAAGAAATGAGTAATGATAACATCTCTACTGGTAAACAATACATTTTTCAATATAAACAAATAATGTAATTTAGCTCATTGAAACAATATCTGCTTTTCTTATATGACGTGCTTTACATGAAGAAACAACATCCCAATTTAATTATAGAGAAACCCAAGAATGAGAAAGACAATCTCTATCCCCAACTGCACATAATGAAAACATGATCTTGTCTGATAAATAAGATGAACTTAGTAATGAATTTAAGGAACTTTTAAGTTATGTTAAAATTCATGTTATTAGAAATGTTGATTAATACTGTTCTTCTTGTATCTGACCACCCTGCCCCCAGCAATCACACTCACATATTCCCAAAGTATAAATAAAAAACCCTTTGATGAAACTTCACTCCCTCCCTCCCCTGATGATCATTGTATAGAAATTCCAAATTCTCATATATATGTTTCCCATTACGATACCCCATCCCTTTCCTAAATACATTTATTTTATATACTATAAATATGTTGTATATTGTTCTGTCATAATTCTTATTTTTTTAAACCGTAATTAATAGTCCACGGACCATACAACTGTCCAGGGTGACTGTTCAAAATATGGGGTGTCTGTGGACATCGCACCATGTCTGGACATGTCCGCTCTTGTATGATGCACTTTTAATTAGTCCACGGACAGCTTGCCCGTTTGCAGACATCCATGCACATGAGCCCAATGTCTCCCACCCGATGGATGTCCGTGGACACCCATCGGTGACTTGGATGTCCCCAGATGTCATCATGTGACCATACCTGTCCAGTGTGATGGCCTATCCGCTGTACGACCTGGGCTGTACTCATATGGGACAATCTCCATGTGCCACTGCACCAGATCCAACCACCCGGATGCTCTGAGAAAGGCTTTTTCTTTCACAAGGAGAAACAGAGTGATGGCTTCTACCCTATCTTCCTTGACCGCTCCTGCCAGCTCACAGGCTACTCTTCTGGGGCACATGATCCTGGCAACCACCTCACAGGCCATACAGAATGCTGTTGACCCTTACCTTTCAAGGTTAACAGTACTATGTTTGCACTGCGACGCACCAAACTGCACGGGGAGCAGTTTCGTAGTGCTTCTGAGGCCACGGTCAAGGAGCATGAGCAACACTGCCACCTACTTTAAATTTAGGCCTGCCCAACATCTTACCCTGACCACGTACCCCTCTATCTCTGGATTAATGCCCCTTCCCTGCACTCCTTCCCCCACCTTGCCATGCCTCTCCTGTAAAAAAAAAGATACAAAATCACAAAACACTCGTAAAAAAGGATCCTTTAGGTGCCACCTTTCAAAGTAAAAACAATAGAACTTAAAAAAAATCACAGGACCCATTGCAGCCTACAGAGTCTGCAGACAGTGTAGTAGTCAGTGGACATCTGGAAAATTCCAGGCATGTGGTGGGGAATGGAAATCCTTTTAATTGTTTTTCGCTCAGAAATGATGGCTCTTAAAATAAAAAATGTCCTCGTTCTGGCTTTTATATCTTTTTTTGATTATTTGGTTGTATGTACTGAACTAACATTCTACTCAATTTCATTATTTTTTCTAACGTTCACAAACATTGCTTCCTTTTGTTCCAGTGTTTCCTTTTTGTTTACTTCAGCTACTAAAGAATACTTAAATACATATGTTATGTGTTCATAGAAACTGCATCAATGTTTTTTGAAAATTTTTAAGAACAATCTGATTGCCCACATCAGCCAGATGCCCTCCATTTTTAGAAAAATGTTAACAATATCACATTGAATATTTGCATTATTTTTTAAAACTTTATTTTTGGTTTTTAAAAACAGAGAAACAGACAACAATGCACAGGTTGTAACTAGAGATCCCAACCACACCCTCCCCTGCCTTCGCCCCCAGGTTCGACAGATGGTAAATCACAAGGAAAAAATACAGTTTGTGTTGCAGACAGCATTTACTTAACAACAGTGACATTGAGGGTCCGAGCTTGGGGATGAGTTCTGTGAAGAGGTTGTTTCCATGGTGGAGATCAAATATTAGATGTAGGGACCCCAGATATCCAGGGAGTTTTTATGAAGTCTGTTTCTACATCTTGACAGTAGGTCACATCGTTTAGCCATCTTTGCAGATTGTGTGGGGGTCTGCTCCCCCATGCTATTGCAATCCTTCTTCATACCAAGGCCAGCAGTAGACCCACTAGTCTGCATCCAGAAGACAGCAAATGTCTGGTTAAGCCGAGAAGTGCCTGAGTGGTGTCAGGTTCCATTTGTATTCCGATGATTGCTGAGGTTTTCTCAAGTACTAGGCTCCAGAATCGAAAGATGCGTGGGCATGACCAGGCTAGGTGAATAAAATCTGTATCTGGAACACCGCAACGTTCACATGCTGCCGAGATTGTCTGACGTAGCGAGTGAGTCTCGCGGGTGTATGGTACACCTGGTGCAAGTAGGTGAAATGTATTTGCTTGTAACACGTGTTGAGTGATACCTTCTGCGTTTGTCGTGGGATATAGGTCCAGTCTCATCTGCTATCGTGGCCTTCAGGGCCCTCTCCCATCTCTTTCTAGGAGTTATAAGTGAGGGAGTTGTGTCAATCGGGAGCGTCTTATATATCTCGGAAACTAGTCTGCCTTCGCCCTGTGATTGTATCACCCCGTGCAGAGGTTGCCATGTGGGTGATTGTCACAGAAATGTGGCAAGACTGTTTTGGAGTGCACAACCCAGCCTAAAGTATATGAACATGTCCAGGGCGTTGTTGCTTACTTTGTCTCTGGCTTTTTGTGGAGTTAGAAATGTGTCCTCAATAAAGAGGTTGCTTAGAGACTTAATTTGTAGCTTGTCTGCCCATCATAGATATATCTTCTTGGTGGTTAAGGCGATTCTAGGTATGAACTTTGCTGGGATTAGGGGGGAGAACCTGACCCGAACGTCAATAGTTTGCACAATTTTCTTCCAAATAGCGTAAGTAGTAAGAACTACGTTTAGTGTATTGTGAGGTACTTGTAGCAGACCTAAGATGGTTGCTCTCAGGAGATAAGGGGTCACCAGGGTCCACTCAATTTGAGCATGAGGCCTGATAAAGTGTGTAGAGTACTAATGGCCGAGGAATTGGGCTTGTGCGGCCCATTAATTGCGTTCCAAGTCTGGGAGTGCAAGGCCACCTTTTGCCACGGGCTGAATTTGCGTGGAGTATGCCCCTCTTGCCACCTTGTCGCCCACAGTAAGTCAAGAATCAGGCTCCAGATGCGGAAGAGGAACTGTTGTGTCACCAACAGAGGGATGTTTTCAAAAACGTAGAGTCATTTGGAAGAATTACCATTTTGACCAAGGAGACTCGCCCCCAAAGTGTGAACGGGAGATGTTTCCAACTATTTACTTTGCCCTGTTGTGTTTGTATCGTTTTTCCGTAGTTAACTTGCATGATGTCTTGATGGGATATGGACAGGAGAATACCCAGGTATCTGACTTTCGAATGTTGCCAGTTGAACCCAAAGTCGTCGGTGAATTCCTTGGTGTTTGCAGTTAGGGGAAATATGACAGATTTCGAGTGGCTGATTTTCAAGCCTGAGAAGTTGTCAAATCTGATCACCTCTTGCATCAATTTGTGAGGTCCAAGAGAGAGGCATCTGTCTAGAAGCGACCTCGGAGAGCGGAGGATAGATGCTCCATCACTAGTGCAAACAGCATGGCTGACAAAGGGCATCCTTGTCTGGTTCCCCTCTGTAACTCTATATCAGACAACATCGTTTTCCCCAACATGATGTTGGAAACGGGGTGATTGAATAGGAGGGAGATCAATTTAAGGAAATGATTACCTAAGCACACTCGCTTCAGGACAGCAAAGAGAAAGGGCCATTCAATGGAGTCGAAGGCCTTTTCGGTGTCGTGCAGGACTGCCGTCACTTGGCATTCGGGATTGAGAGCCTCCATGACTCCAAACATCCTTCATATGCCAAATGTTGTGTTGCGGCCAGGTATGAAGCCGGCTTGGTCAGCTCACCAGACCGGGCATTAGGGGGAGTAGACTTGATGTGAGGTTTTTTGCCAGTATCTTGTTATCCAGATTTATTAATGAAATCGGTCGGTATGAGGCACAATCTTCTTGGTGTTTTCCCAGTTTATGTAGAAGGATAACCTTTGCCATGCAAAGGGTCGGCGGCAGTACTCCCGTTTCCAGTGCTTGCTTGTACATCTGCAGCAGGAGCAGGGCCAGTAGGTGGGTGAAGGTTTTATAAAATTCTGCTATCAGACAGTCGGGGCCTAGGGCTTTTGTGTTAGGGAGTTCTTTAATTGCTCTGAGAATTTATTCTGGAGTGATAGACTGTTCAGCAGTTCTCTCAACTCAGCATTCACCCAGTACAGTTCAATGTTCTCGAGATATTGGGACAAGTCCACTGGTGCTATAATGCTTTTGATAATAGGCACGGAAGGCTTCGGCAATTTCCTCTTCAGTATGGACCAGATTGCCACGCTGGTCTTGGATCCTTTCTACTAGGGTTGGTTTCCTCTCTGCTGCCACTGGTCATGCCAGGAGGGCTCCGGGTCTCTGACTTTCACCGTATCGACAGACTTTGTGGCCCTGGATCAGAAATGTATTTCTCTTTAGGCTGCGGACCTAAAGTTGTTGAGCTCTACCTTGAGGTCTGCAAGAGATTGAGGGTCATTAGATATAGTACATTTATGTACAAGCTCTTTCAGGAGGGACTCTCTGGTAATTAGTTCTCTCCTGATTAGCTTCAATATCCCATTTTCTTTTGCCAAGCACACCCCCTAGCATAGCATTTCAGCGTCTCCCAAAGGGTGCCAGCCGACGAAAAATGGGTATGGTTTAATTCAAGAAATGATGTTATCTCAGTTCAAAGTTTGTCTGCAAAAAACTGATCTTGTAGGGATCTAGGTTTGAATCTCCAATGCGGCCTGCCCTTCTTGATGTCCAGAGCAATGCATTCGAGAGTGACTGTGGAGTGGTCGAAAAGGGTCCTTGGCAGGATTTGGCTGCACCCCCATTGTAGATGGCTTTGGGAGGATACCAGCAGGTAGTCAAGTCAACAAGCTTGTGTTGTGGACCCATGAATTAAAGGAGTATTTGCTGGTATCCCAGTGGTTTTGCGTCCATATGTCAATGAGGTTATAGTCATCACAAATTTCAAGGATCTGGAGACTTGCTTTGGAGTGAGGGGACGTGGGGGCCTGGGATTTGTCTTTTTGGGGATCATAGATGATCCTGCCATCTCCATGTGTGTCATCACCCAGTCGAAATTGTTTGCACCATCAGTTTTCAGACCGTAGGAGTTCACAAGGATAATTTATTTTCCTTCCAGGATCCCTCGTACAAGGAGTGCTCTGCCTTCTGTGTCTTTCTGTGTCGATATTAGTCTGAACTTTGTCCTCTTGTCTATCAAGATGGCAATCCCTCCGGAGAATGAGGAGTATGAGGAGAAGTATCTATGACAGCCCCAGTCCTGGGCCCAGCTGTTTTCAGAGCTGGGGAGAAGGTGTGTCTCCTAGATCAGGGATATGTCTATCTTGTGCCTCTGGAGATATTGGGATATTTTGCATGTTTTAGTCGGGTGATTGCCTCCCCTAATAATCCACATGACTAGACTGAATGCAACGTTTGGTGATTATCTATATGTCAGAGTTGATCGGTGTTCCCTGTGGTCGTGGTTATTCTTGTGATTACATTATGTTGTCTGCAGGTAGGTGACGATTGGCTGAACAGCTGTGGGTCGAAATGACTGGGTAATGGTGGAGTCGGACAGCAGGTGTTGGATCTACAACCGGTACATTCCCAAAACTGTAACTTCTTCCCCCCCTCGCACGGGCAACCCCAACTCGCCTGTAGTTGTTCCCTCCCCTTTAATCAAAGTCATTGTGGGTGCTGTGCTTGGGGCGCTAGTGCCCATTCAAGGACAGTCTTTTTCATCATATCGCCAAGCTCCAGTGTGGAACGTCAGTTGCAAGAAGTTCATGGTGGGTTTGCAGTTTCTCAAGTCATGGCGGGTTTCTTCTGGAGCGGTCTCTTCTTGGTAGTTGTGGGACGTTTTCGGGGGGTCTGCAGCCAATTCATCCAGAAAGGAGTTTGCCTTTTCTGGTGAATAGACGAATTGGGCTTTTGCGTCATGTTGGATCTGCAATTTTGTTGGAAATAGCATGGAATACTACATTTGGTTGTCTTGCAGAGATGGCGTTTAACTCCTGAGAAGGATCTCCTTAAGGTTTGGACTGCTGGGGAGAAGTCGGGGTAAAGTTGGATATATTCACCATCAAATTGGAGTTCCCCTTTTTTCCTTGCCAGCCGCAAGATTGTGTCCAGATCTTTAAAGTTGAGGAGTCTATCGATGATCGGGTGTGGGGCAGCTCCTGGGATGGGCTGGCTGGAAGATACCCTGTTTGCACTTTCGACTACAAATACTTGTGATAGGGCCGAGGTTCTGAAGAGGTCTTTGCATACACTCTCAACGAATTCCTCAATTTTCCCTGGGATCTGCCTCTCCCTCACTCCGACGAGCCTGATGTTGTTGCAGCATAAGCGGCCCTCGAGGTCTTCATTTTTGGTGGTTAAGCCCTTCATTTGGTTTTCTAGCATTGACATGCTGGCGACGAGCAAGGTTGAGCACTCATCGAGGTCAGAGACCCTCTGTTCCACGGCGTCCAGCCTGTTGCTGTGTTTATCAAGACGATGCTACAGCAGGTCCACCTTTGACAGTGCTTCAAGCTTGTTGTCTAAGTTGCCTATTCCGGCCTTCAGTTCGAGTAGGATCTCCCAAATGTCTGCAGTTTGGGATGGCTCGTCCTCTTGTTCCATTTCTGCAGACGGGGACTCCATTTGGTCACTTAATTTAGGGGTTTTGCTCACTGTACCGGGTTCAAAATTCAGGTTCCTTTGGGATTTGTCTGTTTTACCCATCTTGTTATATTGTTATATTTGTGTGCGAACCAAGGTTGTAGTTGGGTGAGGCCAGAGAGGACAGGGATGGCTTTTCAGATCTAAGCCAGGCCGATGGTCAGTTTATTGGGCCGGCTAGTGCTGAGAACTTATGGTGAAGCCTGTTGGCGGACGGAGTCTGGAATATGAGTCTGTTATTGTGATCACTTTGCCAGCAATGGGTAAGCGCCCTAGGGTTGGGGAGAGGCCCCATTGTGGCTCATCCACCAGAAATTAGGAATTATGGACTGATGGAGTGGGAGACTTCTGCGAATTGGTGGCTGATTGGAAATAGAGTTTGTGAGATTTAGGTAGTGCTTCAGGACAATCAGGAAGAACTGTGAGCCCGCGATAGTTGGAAAGGTTTGGCCTTGTCATTGGTAGCAAGATTAGACAGGCTTACATGAGGGCTGGTCTTGAAAACAACAGGGAAGGCTTCAAAAAGCTAAAGGACACGGTACAACCGTGACCATCCTTTTAACCGTTAACAAGGAAACGTATGGTAGCACAACAACAACGGTTTTTTAGGCTGTTGTCTGTTTTCTCTGTGGATTGGTGTTGCGGCCTCCTGCTCTCATCACTGCGGTAACCGGCGCTCCGCCACTGCCCACACAACTGGCTACCTCTGGGCCTCCAGCTGGTAGTCTGGCCACCCTGCCATGTTGCTCATGATGTGGTTGCCGCTGGTGGTCTGCCAATGTCCCTCCCCTCGGTACATCACTGGGGGTGGTGTGTCCCAAGCCCAGGAGCTGAGCCTGTCTTTGGCCTGCCTGTGCAGACCCGCAGCGATTGAGGCCGCGGCTGCCCACGCGATGTCTGTTATATGTATGCTGGCTGAACAGTGCCCCAGTCTTTTGGATCTTCCTAGTGGGTTGGCACTATCATGCAGTTTCCTCTGCAGATCTCGTTGTGCTCCTGACTCAAGTCATCTGCAGCTCGGCTCCTCTCTGCGCCCTTTTGCCAGCAAGAGAGGAGCCAGGGTTGCAATGATGGGCAGGGCTATTCGTCGTTCAGAGTGGCCGAGCTGGTTGGGCGATTTTCTACGCCTCCGTTATCGAAGCACCACGAGCATCGTAGTATCAGGCAGCATCACCCACCTATTATAGCTGAATCACACACCGGAGGATACAAGTCTTTCAGGATTAGTTCGGGAGCCCTGTCGGAGCTCACAAAGGAGCTGCCACCTTGGTTGGCTCTCTAGCGCCCTCTCTATCGAACATTTTCATTATGAAACTGTCATGCTAACATCACACAAAAAAGTACATACATTTTTATTCACATTGCGCCTTTCTTTCTCAATTTGTGGACAAGATAAATGGAAAAACATCCACATTTGACTCTGAGCTATCGGAGAAACATGTATCCTTCTTTGCAAACAGAATTGAAAATCCAGTAACATAGTCCAAATGGCTGTCTCCACAGTGAACTACAATGATGTCCAGATGCTTCAAATGAACCATATTCTTACAAAACAGCTGAAATTCTGCCCACTTCATTCTTCGAACTCCATACCATGAAACTTGAAATTCATCTAATCCAAGATTCTCAGACAATTCCAGTGCTCAGAATACACCTTTAGCTAATGGATCCAAGAGTCTCCCAGAATCCATACACTCTGGTTCCTCAAAGACATAGCCATAGTCATCTTCAGTGCTGTCTTCGCAGTGCCCTGTCCATGCCTGGCATGCTCAAGTGAACCATGTGGCACTTGCATTGTCCGGGGCTACCGCAGGGTCCGTGGACACTGTAGCAAAGGGCAGCCCTTTTACCCTTTTTACTTTTATGTTTGCTACGCTTCCTTATTGGCTGCTTTCAAACAGTCACACATCTATCCACCAATCACATCCAATAACTCTACATGTAACCTTGTCATCTTAGTTCAACACTTCAGATGCACTTGAGAACTCTCATAGTAGATCTGCTGATACTCACAGCCATTTGCTTAAAAAACTACTGTAAAACTCACTACGATTTCTATTTGCACATTCAACAACATCTGCATCTAACAAGACAGTACAGGTATGTTATTTGTTTAAGTATTTTTGTTCAACTCTTTCACAAATGTATATATACAGGATTCCTGCCACTTATCCTGTAATAAGCTTCTAAATAAGCATATTCTCTTGTTTAACCACTATAGCAAACGCCATGCATTTATTTATGTTTTTCCTTTATTACGGTGCAACAAAACCCTTGGGTATCTAGGTGCTAGTTACATTGAGGGAAACCAGAGGAAGGGAGAGGGGGTGGGGAATTGCATTAGGTGGAGTGATGAGTCTTTGGGTGGAGCAATGCTAGTTGAATAGCCAGGTCTTTAAGTTTCTGTAGAAGATCCAGTATGCCAGTTCTTTTCTTTTACATTACGACATTTACAATTTACAATTGACATTATATGGATTCATCTTTATCTGAGAGCAAATCACATAGATACATACGGAAGGGACCCCATATGTCCTTAGGCCGGCTTGCACCCGAGAGAGTCAAAACATATTGTTCCTCACACTCGTTGACATATGTCAGTTCGCGAAGGAAAGTGGTCATGCTTGGCGGTGTGGACATTTTCCAGGTTTGTAGGATACATTTCTTTGCCACTGCGCATGCCACATTGAATAGTCTCCTGGTTTTCTCCGAGCACTTGCCAATGTCTCCAAACAAGTATTTGTGGGGGGTTAATTGCGGGGGTATCAACGTGATTTCAGCCAATAGCTCAGCCACCTCCCCCCAGAATTTCAGAAGGGCAGGGCACTCCCAGTACATGTGAAAGGAGCCCGCAGACTGAGCCCCGCATTTGGGGCACTCCCCCCCCCATGCTCTTCACCAAATTTTGCCAGTTTATCTGGCGTGTAATGCAACCTATTAAAGAGTTTAAATTGTATCAAGCGTAGACCCGCATTTAATGAAACTTTTTTCGTCAGTGCACAATATCTGCTCCACTTATCTTCTGGGATGGGCATTTGCAGGTCTATTTCCCATTTGTTTTTGACCTGGTTTATTGTAGAGGTGTGGGTTTGCACTGCTGTATACAATTTAGAGATACCCAGCCCGGCATTCATGGTGATGACCTGTGTGCAGGGGTGTTGGGGAGGTTCATCTGGGAACATTGGCTACCTCTTCTGAAACGCGGCCCTTACTCTATAGTATTGCAATATTTTGAGTGGTCCACCCCCCATCGCTCTCTCGAAATCCTCCTTAGTAGCAAATTTACCATCTATAAACATATTGCCCACCCTCATTTCCATGTGGGGGTCCCAGACCTCCTGAATACCCATATCAAACATGGGGGGAATACCCGGAAAGTTCCACAGGGGGACCTCTGAGTTATATGGTGTCTCCAGCTTTAGCCTCTTAAACAATGCGCCCCAAGCACGGACCGTGCAGCTGACCGGGTCATAATCGCAAGTGTCCCTGTGTCTTGTAATGAATATGACTGACCTAATGTCCACCGGGGATATAGTGTGCACCTCCACCCATGTATGTGGTGTTTCCCCAGAGACCTCATACCATTACTTCGCAAATTGCGCCTCGGCAACCAGGTAATAAAGCTCAAAGTCTGAAGCAGCCATACCTCCGGTGTCATAGGGCTTTGTCATTTTTTCCCACCCAGTTCTCGCCGCCTTACCATTCCATATGAAGTTTACTATTAACGACTGTAGCTTAGTAAAAAAGTCTCTGCCCGGCCATATTGGTATGTTTACAAAAAAATATAATAGTTTGGGGAGGACTATCATTTTGAGCAGGGCGATTCAGCCATATAAGGATATGGGGAGGCGTCCCCAGATCTGTAGCTTAGTGCTCAATGTCTGCAGCGCCTTCTCGTGGTTATTCGCGTATAGGGTTTGCCTATCTCTGGACACTAGCACCCCAAGGTATCTGATATGCTGTTCTGACCATTTCAGGCCACACATATTCGTAGGGCATTCAGTGGAAGGATTGAGCGGAAATACTTCCGACTTGGCTAAATTGATGACATACCCTGAATACGCCGCAAACTCATGTATGTCTGTCATAATGGGCTCTATGTTTTTCTCTGGTTCGCGGAATTATAGGAGTGTATCATCCGCATAGAGCGAAATCAGTTGGATCGCGCCTTTCATGTTTATTCCCCTGTCCCTATGCCTTAGTCTAACAGCAGCTGCCATTGGCTCGATAGTTAAGGCAAACAAAATGGGCGACAAGGGGCATCCCTGTCTTGTGCCCCTCCCTAATTGAAACATCTCGGAGATGGTTCTGTTGGTGCATACTCTGGCTCCTGGAGCGGCATAGAGCAGCCGTACAGACCAAATGAAAGTGGGTCCCACCCCAAATGTTTCCAATACATTAAAGAGATATTTCAAGGACACGAAGTCGAATGCTTTTTCGGCATCCAGGCAACGGCAGCTGCACTCCTCCCGGGATCAATCTGTGCCATTATACCAAATAATCTACGGAGGTTCAATGCAGTGAATCGCAGGGGAATGAACCAATTCTGATCAGGATGCACCAATGTCGAGACCAATGGTGCCATCCGGTTCGCCAGAACCTTGGCAAATATCTTGGCATCAAATTGATAAGTGATAAGGGCCTGTATGATGACATGTTGCTAGGTGGGCGTCGGGGTTTAGGTAATACTGCTATGATGGCTTCCCTCATTGTCGGGGGTAGTATGCCTCCCTCTAGGGCTTCCTTTCAGGTCCCCAGCAGCACGGGAGTTAGCTCCTTGCGGAACTCATTTAAAATTCCGCCCCCAGCCCATCGGAACCTGGTGCTTTGCCTGACGCCAGCCCAATGATTGCCTCTTCCATTTCCTCCACAGTGATTGGTTGATCTAGGGCCAATTTGTTTTCAAGTGGGAGTTGTGGGAGCCCTAACGGTGTTAAGTATGCCATAATCTCAGTGGTCATT
Source organism: Ambystoma mexicanum (assembly GCF_040938575.1). Lineage (NCBI taxonomy): Eukaryota > Metazoa > Chordata > Amphibia > Caudata > Ambystomatidae > Ambystoma > Ambystoma mexicanum. Next base: position 1,074,760,540 of record NC_090935.1, on the reverse strand, counting down.
TTGCTATCCCTATTGGAATACAGTGTTTGATAAAATTGGGCAAATTCACCATTTATACCCACCTCGCTTGTTTTGAACTCGCCATTCGCATCTTGAATACTAGTAATAGGTTGTGGCTGTCGCTCCTGCTTAATCAGATTAGCCAGTGTTCTACCTGCCTTATTGCCCTCGCCATACCTGCATGCTCTGGACGGGGCTGCCATATACTGTGTTTCTCTGGTGGCCAGGTCATTGAAATCACGGATGTGTTCATGGATTTCAGCTAGGGTGTTCCTATCGTGTGTGCGACTATAGGTTCCCTCAAGGTTGTTTAGGGCGTTTTCCACCTCCTCCAGCTCCCTCCTCACTCCCCTCAGGAGGCCAGTAGATTTCGACAGGAGTGCTCCTCTAGCCCAGACCTTGAAAGTCTCCCAGACAGTGGAGACCCGCGTCACTGACCCAAGGTTATTTTTAAAGAATTATGTTATTTCCTTGCGTAGGGATTCTACTACCCCAGGGTCACCAAGCATCCCACCCGGCATTCTCCATTTCCTAGCTGGTCTGGGAGCATCCCTCAACCAAAGCTCCAGAATAAGTGGGGAGTGGTCAGACAGTGTACGGGGTAAGATTTCACAGCTGTGCAGTGTCTCGGAAAGGCCCTGTGATGCAAAGAATTAGTCTATTTGCGACTCACTGTCATGGACGGATAAATAGTAGGTGTACCGTCTAACGTCTGGGTGTAATGTGCGCCAAACATCTATTAGAGCCATTTGTGAAAGAAGTTGCCCCAGCGTCAGCGCCATTCTAGTGGGTGTCCTCATTTTCACACTAGATCTATCTGTTGTAGGGTCCAGGGCCTTGTTAAAGTCCCCACCCCCCATATTATGGAAGAAGCGTCAAGTTTGTTAAGGGTTTCATATATATTTAAGTAGAAGTCTGGGTCATCTATGTTAGGGCCATATGTATTCAGCAATGTATCATGTTTCCCAGCCATTTCCCCCATACCAGCACATATCTGCCCTGCACGTCCACCTTGTGTCCCGCTACCCGGAACCCCAGCGAGGGATGTATGAGAGTGATAACCCCCCTGGACTGAGACAAGTCATTTGTATAATACTGTGTCTTCCCCCATTTGGGCATCACATTTTCGTTCACTGCACCTATTGCATGAGTTTCTTGCAGCATCACGACTTGATGTATAGAAACATAATTGCCAACCTTCATGGCCTTCATTGGGTTGTTCAATCCACTCACATTCCAAGACAGAAATGATATTTTCAGCCCCCCTGCACCGTTATTTCCATATGTATTAGTACCTGCCATGTCATCCACCGTTCCCAATATTCACATTACGGGAGCAGCAATCGCAACCGCAAGACCACATACTCTTCAAACCAAACTTAAGAACAGTGCACTTTCCCCCCACCCCCACTTTGCCGATAGCTCAGCATAGCTAACTGTTACCTGGTCTCTTGGCCCCCCACCAGCATCGTCTCCCCAAACTTGACGATGCTGCCCATTGACACTCAAAACTTGCCCGATGGGCTTTTTAACTGAGCTTGTGGACCTTTCCATAGGGTCGGCTAATGTTGCCATCTGGGCACCCACGGAGGAGGCTCCACAGCCCGACAACAACAGATCTTGTTCCAGTTCAGTTGTGCTGACTTATAAGGACATAGAGTCACTGCAGGGAAGGCGCAGACTCATCTGCCTGGTGAATCGATTCAGTCCTCACCAGGATTGGGTCTCGCATTTTGATCCCTCATTCGGTCTATAGGGGGCAGTGGTATGGAGGCCTTCACATACGCCATGGCCTCAGAAGGGTTTTCAAAGAAGTGGGCTCTCCCTCCGTGTTGAATTCTCATCCTCGCCGGAAAAATTAAAGCATAAGGGACACCACGGAGCCGTATTTGTTTCTTAACCATTTCATAGGACCTGCGCTGCGCTTGTATGGTCGCGGAAAAATCAGGATATATATGAATTCTGTTCTCTTCGAAATGTAGTGTTCCCTTTTCTCTGGAGAGATAGAGTATTGCATCCCTATCCCTGTAGTTTAGAAGGCATGCAATGATGGTGCATGGAGGTGCTCCCGGCTTCGGAGGAGGTGCAAGCGTGCGGTGAGCTCTCTCGACGAGGAAGTGGTTCGAAAGGGATTCCGCTCCCAGTACCGATTCCAATAGTTCTTCCACCTGTCTTTCCATGGAGCCCTTGCCAAACGATTCCGAGACCCCAACAATGCAAATGTTATTTCTGCGGGACCTAGATTCAAGATCTTCGCACTTGTCCTGGGTTTTGCGCAGTTCGGTCTGAAGCAGGGCTATATCTCGTTCATGCTGAGAAATCACATCTTCATTTGAGCCTATTCTGTTTTCCGCCTATGAAATGCGTGCGCTTTCCTTTTCCACGCGGGCCTTAAGGGACCCAATCATCACCACTATATCGCCCAACTTGACGTTGACAGCCAGGAACCCATTTTGTACAATTGTGGCCAAGTGGTCCAAAGGGTCTGCGTCTTGATTTACGGATGTTTGTGGTGCCCCTCCTGATGCCTCCTGTGGATGGGAGCTGGTAAAGGAATCCATTGGGCTGGTTTTTCTTCCCCCTACAGCTTTCTTCTCAGTGCAGCCCATTAGGCGACATTGTCACTTTTGGGGTGGACTGTGCTTTCCCACGGATTTATGTTGCTGGCGACCAGTGTCGGATTATGCTGTAAGGTGGCAGCAAGGCCTGTGTCCCGCATCCAGGCTCGGGGCATACCGCAATGCCGGTGTGGGGATAGGTTCAGCCTCACCGCAGATGTACACTCTCACCCCAGGGGTGTTTTTGTTAGACTCCCACAGTTTTCGTCCACAGCAGCAAGTAAGCTTTATCCCCAGGAGACACCGGGGGCAGGGTGTACCGTTTCAAAAAATTATCATCGGTGCCAGGCTGCGCTCCTTCCTACAGATTCACCCCACCTTCACTGGTGCTGTGGCAGCAAGCTTCTTCTATATTAATTTTTTAACGTTCTCCCCCACTCTTCCGGATCCGAGGGGGAACACATTGCCATCGCGGCGTACCCTCAAGCACTTGGCAGGATATTTTTGCCCGGAGCCTGGTGCAGGAAGGTCCGAGTACTTGTCTTAGCACAGGCGAGAAGAGAAAGCAGAGCGCCGCCACACTCCGGTAGCGCTTGTGTGTTGGCGGGCTGCCCCTCCCACCCTGGCTGACCCATCTTTGAGAGCCCCGGGCTCAAGTGGGAGTCGCCTGGAACCCACGGGAGGTTACTCTGCAGCTCTTCGGCCGCTGCAGCTGCACCTGCGGATATCTCCGTCGATCCACCGTCCACGCGCTCTGTTTTCACAGGGTGCCTTCAACGAACCTTCCCCTGTGATATTCTGCACCTGTACATCAGCCAATTCAGAACTGGAAGGATTTATAGATGAAAGGATTTCAATCGAGCCGGAGCTCACCACCTAGGTGGCCATTTTAGATGTGCGCAACAGCGCCCCTCATGCCAGTTCTTTTCTGAGTATTGGAGGGAGATTGTTCCAGAGTTTGGAGGCCATGACCGGGAAGCTCTTACCCCCTACGAGAGGTGATTGACATTGGGGATCTTCAGGAAGTGAGAGTTTGAAGATCGAAGAGGTTGGGCGGGTGAGTATTTCTCCACACAGCGTGAGAGGTAGTTCAGGGCAGTGTTGGTGAGACATCAATGGAGCAGGGACAGTGTTTTGAACTTAATCCTTTCTCGGATGGGCAGCCATTGTGCCTCTCTCCTGGCTTTTAGCATTTTTGGTGGATTTTGAGAGTTCAATGGCCACTCGGAGAGCATGGTTCTGAATCGTCTGAGGTTTAAGGTTGCGCACAGAAGTACTGGTAAATAGGATGTTGCAGTAGTCGATTTTAGCTCTTGTGATAGCTCTTGCAATGGAAAGGTGGTTCGAAGTGGAGAGGAAGGGCCTGCTGGCATGAAGCAGTTTGGCTATATAGGCCGCAGACACAGCGATCTAGTTCACTGGGTCAAGGTTGCGAAGTGTGGAGTGCCAGCCGACATTGAGGATTTCAGTTTTGTCATTATTTAGGCAGAGTAGGTGAGAAGCTATCCAGTTTTGCATGACTTCTTATACTGAGTTTATGGTGGCTTAGTCCTGAGCGTAAGAACCAGAAAGAGGGATAAGGAGCTGTGTGTCATCAGCATAGTTCATTTAAGATATGCCAAGTAGGTCAAGGTGGTCCAAGAGGGGTTTCCTATAAATCTTGTAGAGGGTGAGGGAAAGGCAGGAGCCTTGGGGAACTCTGCAGGTGACAGGAGTAGGTGTGGCAGAAAAGCCATCGATGAAGACTTGTAAAAGTCTGTCAGCTAGGAAAGAACTGATATAATTGGTGGTAGATGGAGAGAAGTTAGCGGTCGAGGTGAGTTGAGAGGAGAGGATTTGGTGGTCTACCAGATTGAATGCTACAGAGAGGTACAGCATCATCAGGAGGGCAGGTTGGCCAGTGTCCTTGATGACATCGAGTTAAATTTTGAAGTCAATTAGAGCAGTTTCGGTACTGTGCTTGGGGTGGAAAAATGATTGGCGAAAGCCGAAGATATTGTTCTCCTCGAGATACTGTTGAACCTGGATGTAGGCTATATGGTCCAGGATCTACAGAAGGTAAGGTACCGTAGTAATGGGGCGATAGTTTGTGGGGTGTGGAGGGGCAAGGGAGGGTTTCATGAGTAGCGGTAAGACCCATGCTTCCTTCAGGGATGTTGGCGCCAAATTAGTGGAGAAGGAGGCATTGATGATGGTTGTGAAGAAGGGCGTAAGCGTCTCAGCACAGTCTTTGATGATTGGAGCTGGGCATGTGTTGCCTTTGCAAAGTGAAGTTTTGAGACTTTTGATGATCTTGGTGACATCCAGGGGTGAGACAGGGTAGAATTTGAACAGGGTGCAGGTGTGGATAGGTAAGGGGCAGGGTGCTGTGGGAGGTGGTGGTTTGGCTAGCATAGCAAGTTGTTTGGAGAGGATTTTTTCTATGAGGGAGTTGACTTTTCCAGTGAGGGCGTCTTGGATTTTGTTGCATCAAGTGCTCTCCACTGTCAGGTCTGGCTGGAGGGAGTGGGGGTCTCTAGCTCCTGGAGGATTGCAAAAAGTTCCCAGGAGTTGGATTTGGCATTGCTGATTCTGGAATTGTAGCGGCTGGCTTTGTTAGTGTGGATTTCCCTTATTTTGTTTTTGGCAGGGGAGGAGAAGAGGGCTTTGAATGCAGAGGGGGTTCCAGGCTAGCTCAGAGGCATGCTTTTTGGCATGGGCTTCAAGGAGTTCAGGTTTGAACCAGTTTTTTATTTTTTTATTGAAGGGTTGGCTTCTCTACGTTTGAGAGGGGCAAGCATGTCAACTGCGGGAGCAATAGTTTGCTTCCAAAAGTAACCAGTGCTGCTGAATTTGTCACTGAGCATGGGGTATGATCAAGGGTAGCGAGTAACTGGCAAGGTTGATGGAAGCACATTTTTTTGTGCACTGGGCCATACCTACAGGTTTAGCAGGGTGTACTGGTCTGCAGCGTTCTGAAGGGGGGATTTTGAACACAATGATGTGGTGGTGAGACCATGGGCATGGTGAAAATGTTACAATTGAGGTCACTAATTAAGTCAAGGGTGTGGCCTTGGGTAGGCTCGAGGGAACATTGTATGAATCCAGCATGGTTAATTGCAGTGGCTACGCTGGTGGCTAGTGAGTCTGCGAATCATCAAGGCCCAGGCTGAGGACCCCGAGGATTACAACTTTTGAGTTGGGCTTGATGGAGGAGAAGATGCTTTGCAATAAATTATCCTTGAAGGTAAGGGCGGGGCCAAGAGGGTGGTAGATAAGGAAGATGGTGATGGAATCGGTTGGTGACATATTGAGCTTTGCTAGTAAGGATTTGCAGTCGTGGAGGATGTTGGTTTGAGTGGCTCTGATAGTGAGGGTGTTTTTGAAGATGTGGGAGATGCCATCTCCTGTTTTAGTAGATCTGTCACATCTAGGATAGTGTAGCCCAGAGTGATAGAGAGGGAAAAGTCTGGGTCTGCAGAGGGTTAGTTAGCTTTCAGTGATGGCAAGTAAGTTGAGGTTGTTGAAGGTTATAAGGTCAAGGATTTCGGCTGCATGGGCCGGTACTGATCTTGCATTGATTACCGCACAGTTGAAGGTCTCACGGATAGGTATGGCAGGAGGGCATGTTTGCGTGGGTCGCAATGGCTGGGGAGCATAGAGAGGGAGGCGTGGGATGAACTGCGTGTGCAGTCTGAGGAACCTAGTCTTCTTAAGGATTGGATGGGCCATATCGGATGCAGACTCAGGGATTTAAGTTTGCATTGGGCCTGGTCTGCGAGTGTGCAACAGGCGAAGTGATTGAGGAGTGTGGTGTGGGATGCACGCAATGAGCTGAGAGTGTAGTGTAGAGTAGGAGCCATATGTCTCTACCGGAAATGCCGCCCCTATTTTGCCAATATGTTGGATGCCGGAAATTGCGACAAGCACAATGTCAATAATTATCCTGATACCACAAAAGGTCTTTTAAAAAGGTATCCGTTGAGAAGGTCCTATAAGATGTACCGCCAGAGAGTTGACAGCCCCTTATGAGAGGTACTTGAAGAAGTGTGAAGCGGTAAATGCAAGAGTTTGGTGGCGTCACAGGAAATAAGAGATTTAATGATGAAGTTCAACATGACAATTTCTTTCACTGATGAATGCATAGTGTGCTCTACTCCAGGGATACATTATATGAATGTGGGCAAATTCATATTGGCATTGACAGGGCAATTGGCTCTGCATGGAATGCCACTAGAGCCAGATGTTTTCCTTTACGGGGTACGCATTCTGTTGACATGGTTACCCGGCTTGGTGGGAAGGATTATGAGAATAGCTTATGAATTCTTGTTCAGGCCACAGATTCCTATGGACGAAGAGGGGGGACAGACTATTCCCATAGAGTTAAATGCAACCATAGTCAAGGAGAAATGGCAATGCTTGAAGGAACAGATGTAATGTAATGTAATGTAATGTGAACATACATAGCGCCGGTAGCCCGCAGGCATCAGGGCGCATTAATACAAACAAAACACACACTGTCTAAAGATCTTAGTGGTGCAGCTAGAGAATTAGAAGGTCTAGAGAGTAGAAATGACTTGAAGAGGTGAGTCTTCAAGTGCCTTCGAAATTGTAGGCGATTCTCCTGTAGTCTCAATATCACTGGAAGGGAGTTCCACATCTGAGCTGCCTGCACAGCAAAGGATCTGCCCATCGCTGATTTAAGGTTGTATTTGGGGACTACAAGCAGACTTTTTCCAGCCGAGTGCAGTTGTCTCGTCTGCGTGTAGGGTATAATGCTCTTCTTCAGATAGCTGGGTGCTTTCCCAAAAAGGCATTTATGCACGAGTGTGAGGGATTTAAACTTAATCCTCTCTTCGACTCCTAACCAGTGTAGCACTTTTCTAGCCGTGTTGATGTGGTCTCTTCTTAAGGTGTTTTACTAGTCTTACCGCATCATTTTGAATGACTTGACAGATGTGTAGATCTTTGGTGCAAGCGGCTATGAGAAGGGCATTGCCATAATCTAACCTAGACAACACCAGGGCCCTGGCAATGGTGACCAAGTTGTTTTCCCTCAAAAAAGGTCTAATAATCCTCATAAACCGCAAATAGTAGGCTGTGTTCTTTTGCAAGAGGTTGGCCTGGGCTTCTGAGTTAACAGAGGAGTTCATCATCATATCCAGGGTTTTAACCTGACTGGATACTGTTATGATGGCCTCCTTGATCTGAAATGATTTGTACTGTCCCCCAGTTTGTTTAGGATGAGACTAGATCCAAACAACATGAGTTCAGTCTTAGAATCGTTGAGGCACATCCAGTTGGCTTGCATCCAGTCATCTATTTTACTGTATCTTTTCACTGTCTGCTCTATGATATCCATCCAGCTCTATTATTAGCTGCGTGTCATCAGCGTAATTGGTGAAGAAAACTCCAGATTCCATCACGTTGTCACACAGTGCATGCATATACAGATTAAAGAGCATAGGTGAAAGACTAGCACCCTGGGGCACCCCAAAGAGAACTGGTGTAGGATCAGAAAAATGATCTCCACAGTGAACTCTAGCTTGGCGATTCCTGAGAAATGAAACTAGCCACTTCTGTGCTATATCCGAGCAGCCCACAATGTCTCACAAAGCTTTGACCGGTAGATCATGTTCGACCAGATCAAATGCCACACTAAGATCGAGAAGCATCAAAATCCCAATTTTACCCCTGTCCATAAATCCTACCATGTGGTTCTGGAGATCCAGCATGGCCGTCTCTGTGCTGTGTGCTGCTCTAAAACCGGACTGTTGGTGGTGTAGGGATGCATGGGTTTCTACATGGTCCTACAGCTGCTGGGTGGCTATTTTATCTAGGATTTTAAGTATGAAATTAGAATTAGTGATAGGCCGTAAATTCCCTGGGTCCTTGGGATCCAGCCCAGCTTTCTTCACTAGAGGTGTAATCGTGACCTTTTTGATTTCATCAGGAACTAAACCCTCTTCAAATGAGGCATTCATGATAAATGGGAGCAAATTGCTCTTTGTTTTGAAGGATAATGTTGGGCGGTAAAATATTCTCTGCACAAGACGTAGGCCTCATGTGACCAAGCACCTCCAGTAGCTCTGTTTCGGTTATGGGGGTGAAAGAGAAATTCTCCTGTCTCTGATTTTCAACAATCTTCCTGGCGTTGATAATGTTCTGCCTGGCTTTAGCTATTTTAGCAGAGAACGCATTTTGTATGGTGTCGCAATCTTCTTTTCATGGTGACAAAGGCGGAGTAAGGTTTTGCGGTTTCTCTACACTCTTAAGTATTTCAAAGAGTTTGCTGGTCTTATTATCAGCTAATTCAATTTCCTTATTGAAATAGTTGGCCATGGCTAATCTTATTTTATCTTTATATTTCTTGTTTGCTGTTTTCCATCTCTCTGTTTTAAGTGGTCCTATCTGAGTGCCACTTCCTTTCAAGAGCTCTTTTTTCTATTTTGGTGGTTTCTATGTCCAAATTATACCATTTCTTTTGATCGTTGTTTTTTCTGGCTAGCTTAGATATGATTTGGGCTATTTCGTTTACTAGTTTTTGTATTTGTGCGGTGTATTTCTGAAGCAAAACATCACATGTATCCTGCTCCTGAAAGGAGGCAAGTACTGCATTTAAGCCTGGCTATATATGCTGTAATGTCAGATTTTTAAAATTTCTGCTGGTGGACCTTGGCATGCGGGTTGTGTCTAGTCAAAGGGGTCTTGAGTTATATATTCAAAGTGACAAAATAGTGGTCACTCCAGATACATGGCTCAGTCTTGCAGTTTTGATATTTCAAGTTATTTGCTATAATCCAGTCCAGTTGATTTCCTTGAGGAGTGGTGGGTGCCTCATTTACAATCATGAAATCTAGGTTGTGTAGTGCTTTCTCCAACGAGATAGCTTCCTTATCTTTTGTATCCCCACGCCAATAGTTGAAATCACCTACCACCAAGGAGGATGTGTTGGTGGATTTCAGATTGACTAATTGGGAGCATAATTCATTAGAAAAATATAAACTCAGTGACGGAGGACGGTATACAACTATTAAATTGAAAAAACTATTGGGGGTGAATGTCAGTTTCAAATGGATAGTTTCACAGCCGTCACAGCTAAAAGAGGCTTTAAACAACTTTAGTATTTCCTTAGCTAGATGAAGCTTAGATGAAGAGGGCAGGCCATGGAGAACAGTGATTGCCATTGGGGAAGAGTGTAGACTCACTGACGTCACTGACAATGATATTTTTAGAGATGATCCGACAGATGAAGTATTCAAGATGAGTATTACATATTGGATTATAATAGAAAAAAGAGAGATCCCACAGAGAATGGCAACAGTGCGGCAGCGCCCAACATTTTTTGATGAAGACTTGGGAAAGGTGCCAAGCGCTTTATGGACTACAGGCCCCTATGAAGTAGGCCTATTGAAGGGGGTAGGGGAGGTTAAGATAAAGTTGAAGCCAGGCGCAATTTTACTTCGAGCAAGATACTCGCTACCTAACTCTATACTAGTGGCCTAATGCTGCAGAACGAATGTTGTGTTGTCTTCAAAAATACTTAACGCCCAATGTCTAACTAACTCACCTCTCCCAAGGCTAGCTTCATTGCATATACTGCATACATTGCCTTGCCGAGTGCGGCCCATGTGTTGCCTTTTATAACATATATTGCGTGCTCATTTTGAACCTGTGCCTTGCCGAGTGCGGCCCATGTGTTGCCTTTTATGACTTATATTGTGTGCTCATTTTGAACCCGTGCCTTGACCAGTGCGGCCCATCTGTTGCCCTTTATAACATATATTGTGTGCTCATTTTGAACCTGTGCCTTGCCGAGTGCGGCCTATGTGTTGCCTTTTATGACTTATATTGTGTGCTCATTTTGAACCCGTGCCTTGACCAGTGCGGCCCATCTGTTGCCTTTTATAACATATATTGTGTGCTCATTTTGAACCCATGCCTTGCCCAGTGCGGCCAATGTGTTGCCTTTTATAACATATATTGTGTGCTCATTTTGAACCCGGGCCTTGCCCAGTGCGGCCTGTGAGTTGCCTTTTATAACATATATTGTGTGCTCATTTTGAACACGTGCCTTGCCAAGTACATCCCATGTGTTGCCTTTTATAACATATATTGTGTGCTAATTTTGAACCTGTGCCTTGCCCAGTGCGGCCCATGTGTTGCCTTCTATAACATATTTTGTGTGCTCATTTTGAACCCATGCCTTTGCCCAGTGTGGCCCTTGTGTTGCCCTTTACAACATATACTGTGCGCATATGCTGACTGCATAAATTGCCCAGGCCTTCATCCACACTCCCAGTGCTGACTCTATAATTGCATGCACCACCACTGGACCAATGATGCTCCAAGGTTGATCCTATGACTGCATGTACTGCATGTATCACTGCCCAAATTTGCGCTTGCTACTTAGGCTACGCTCATGTTGTCTGCACCATTAGAGACCAGATAGGCACTCCACACCCGCTACATGCACACACTCTGGCACCCTATATCAGAAGGATCACATCCACTTATTACCTACCTAGTGATCCCTTGTAAACCTCCAATGCGCAATAGCCTTGCTGCCACATTCTGCCACTACCACCTAGAGCCTAACCTCCCATGTTGGCCACCTTAAGAGGCGCCACATTGACTATGGCAACGTTCCTCCCCTTTTTCCACAATATCTCACCTCAGAACCCTACCAACATGGCCACTTCACTTTACCCAGAACCACTATCCCCAGTGGATTGGATAAACAAATTTGCCTGTCCACCTACACCCCTCACACCATGCCCTACACTTCTCGGAAACATACAACTAGGCTCTCACCTCTTTCTACCTACTATCACCACACTGAATGCAGCCCCTCCACTAAAACTCAGGAACGCTAGACTTAGCCACCACACCTGCGCTAGACACAAACCCATCAGAACAATCACCAACCAAACCAAGAACCGTATGCAGCAGTTACGCATATCGATTCCACAGCTAACCAAATCCTCACAACACCCCACACACCGCCACCCACAAAAGTGAACCCTACCTCCATTCCCATCAAGCGCGCTCTCCTCAATGCCCGCTCCTTGGTAGCCCACGCTACTGATGTTGCAGGCATTATCTCTGCTAACCACCTTGATTTCATCGCTATCACTGAGACGTGGCTCCACTTAGCAGCTGGTCTAACTTTAGCCTTAGCCATCCCGGATAACTACAACATCATCCATGCCGACAGAAAAAAAAACGCAATAGGAGGAGGGGTAGCAATTATTGCTAAGTCCATCCTAAACATCAGAGAAGTAACTAACACAACCTTACCCTCAGCCGAACTCCTATCCATCAAACTTCCATTATCTAACACCCAAACGATCCTCCTACATATTATATACAGACCTCCAGGTCCACTAGCCACTTTTGAAGAAGACATCTCTCACCTACTCACCACTAACACAAACCCAAATCACAAATCATCATTATGGGTGATTTTAACCCGGGACTCAATGACCCTAATGACAATCACGCCACCTCTCTCAATGACATCATCATCCACCTAGGCCTCACTCAACACATCAACAAACCAACACATACAAAAGGAAGATCCCTAGACTGGTTGGCAGATGCCAACTGTAACCTCTCACTGACAGACCTCATACTTTGTGCTTGGACGGACCATCAACTTATCACCTTCACTCTACCCAGAACTGCACCCAAAATGACACTGCCTTCCAGGGCACTACAAATAATCTCCAGAAACAATTGCAACATTACTATTGAAAACCTCAGACCTCTTATCATGCCCATTACTCAAGCCAACCTTCCCTCTGAGAACGACAACCCATCCACCTTGGTAGATCTTTACAACAACACTTTGGAACTAGCCCTCAACCAGATAGCTCCACTCAAACAACGAAAAGCCAAACCCATTGCCCACACCAACAAATGGTTCTCAGCAGAGCTAAAGGCTCTCTGCAACATCAAAAGAGCTGAGGAAACCAGTTGGAGAAAAGCCCCATCCCTCTCCACAAAAGTCAAATTCGCTACAGCTGCCTTCACCTACAAATCTGCTATCTTAAACGCCAAAAAAGAGATTTATAACTTGAGAATACACAACGTCAAATCTGGCACGAAAGAGTTATTTTCTATACTAAGAGAACTTGAATCACCATTGCCACCTATTGAGGACTGCACTAAAGACAAGGCCTGGTGTAATAATATCCAACTTGCCCTATCCAACAAAATTGCCCTTTTACAGGCTAAAATAGACGCTGAAAAAGCCAATCTTACCATCAAAGAGAACCCCAATAGCAAAAAAAAAAACACCTATACCCAATTGTCCCCTCTTTCACTTCTTCCCAGTCACTGAGGAGGAAGTAGTTAAAATAATTGCTAGCCTTAAACCATCCAACTGCAAAGGTGACCTATGCCCCGCCTCCGTCATCAAAGACGGAGCCAAAGATCTAGCTCTTCTCATCACCACACTGATCAACTCCTCTTTCAAGAATTCAGTGGTCCCCAACAACCTCAAAGATGTGTGGGTCCTCCCCCTTCTCAAAAAACCCAACCTAGACCCCAACACCCCCACAAAATATAGACCCATCACCACAGTCCCTTTTCTACTCAAAATATTAGCGTAGCCTACCTCCAAATACAGCAACATTTGGAAGACAATAACCTCTCAGGCTTGCGACAATCCGGCTTTAGACCCAGGCATGGGACCAAAACCACCCTCCTGGATCTAAAAATCCAAAGACAAGGGCAATCTGGCCATCTTGCTCCTGTTGGATCTCTCCGCTGCCTTCAATCTGGTTGACTACCAGATCTTCACACAACACCTTGAGTCAGCTGCCGCATTCTCTCAGAATGCCACCAATTGGATTCAGTCATTTCTGTCTGACAGGTCGACCAGGGTCTTCGCTGCCTCAGCGGCTGCTGATCCCATCCCAACCCAATGCGGAGTTCCCCAAGGGTCCTGCATCTCCCCCACTCTTTACAACATCTTCACTAAGCTTCTCTTTGACCGTCTTGATGATCTGGGTGTCAGCCACACTAACTACGCAGACGTCACCCAGGTCCTCATCACACTCACTGGCTGCTATGAAGAAGATGTTGCAAAGCTTAACTAAATCTATCTAGAAATTCAAGCCTGGATGGCCACACACAGTCTCTGCCTCAATGACGATAAGACAGAACTGCTTATCGTAGGCTCCCAGGCCCGCCTCAACAAATTGGACTCTAGGTACCAATCTTTCACCATTGATGGCAACATCATAAAAGTCTCCAAAGAGGTCAAAACACTAGGCGTGTACCTCGAGTCCACCCTTTCAATAAAAAACAAATAAATGCCACCATCTCATCCACCACCTATACCAACAAACTGATCAACGCCTGCAGGCCTTTTCTTTCCTCATCCAGCTGCCTCCCCTTATCTAGAGCGCTGATATTGTCCAAATTAGATTACTGTAACATACTTTTCCTGGGCACCACCACAAAAAATCTGAACAGACTCCAGATTCTTAAAAACAATGCCCTAAAATGCGCTCTTGTTAGTTTGTTTGTACATTTATATAGCGTATCTGAGCGCTGCTTATTTCGCACGGTGTGTGGTGCTCATTTATTGACCTCGGAAGGATAAAAGGCTGAGTTTGGCCCTGCCGGGATTCGAACCTGCATCAGCAGGCTCTGCACAGATGTCAGAGTGAGCGCTCTACTCGCTGTGCTATCTGACCGGCTATCTTAACCTCCCGCGTAAGGCTCACATCTCTACGGCCAGCAAAGAAGTCCACTGACTCCCAATTCGAGACAGAATCAAGTTAAGAACCTTGGTCATCACTCTCAAGTGTCTGTCACTGACTTCCCCACGCTTGCTATCTGACAAATTCTCTAGACACAGCACCACTAGACCCACTAGGACTCCCTACCTGCACCAACTAAAGGTTCCCAAATTCAATCTAAAAACAGCAGGAGGTTCCAGCTTCCCAGTTCTTGCAGCTCAATGTTGGAATACACTCCCTCTTGTAATCAGAGCAGAAGCTTCCTTGTGGCCATTCAGAGCCATGGTAAAATCCTGGCTATCTGCCTAATCATTCTGCTACTCGTCTACACACCTTCTACTCACTCCACCAATTTGTACCGTATGCCTTAACTATTTCTTGTAACGGACCACCATGTAACCTGGTCCCTCACTATCAATGATATTTATCTCATACCATTTACTGTATATTTTGATTGAATGTATGTACCATTGTACTTCGCGTCACGATATGTAACCATGTTGTCCACATGATTGTGCACCCAGCTACCTGAGGGTTCGGATGCGCTCTATAAATAAACAAACATAACTAAACTAAACTACCCCATGTATTGAGAGGCAGCTGAAGGTATATTTTAAGACTATTTCAGCACAGATGAAACAAGGTATTCTGGTACCATCAAAATCATTGTGCAATACCTCTGTGTATCCTATCAAGAAATCAAAGGGGGGTTGTGGAGATTCATACAAGATATGAGACCGATTAACCAGATTGTAGAGGCAGAGTTTCCTTTATTTCCTAAGGCTGCAACGGTATTATGAAGTATGCCAGTGGAGGCGCAATATTTTACAGTGATTGACTTGAAAAATGTGTTTTTCTCAATCCCGTCACACAATGATTCGCAAGACGTGTACGGTGATGTCAACTGTGCACGCAGGATTAGCATGTTGGAAAAGGAGGGGGTCCCTCTGAGCAGATAGCACTCCAGTGCAACACACACTGTTATTGGACAGGCTTATTAAGGCACTAGAAATCAAAATATAGCCATAGCGATAATTAAATGCGCAGCACATACTAAGCAAACCAACTTTATTTCTTGTGGGAATGAATCCGCAGAAGTAGAGGCCAATAGGGTTGCATATTCACCAGCTATTTCAAAATTTGATACTCTAAATGTAAAGGAGAAAGTAGTCATGATTATGGTATTGAATGAATGGTTTAATCATTTACCGAGAACACAGTTGATGGAAATTCAGGGCAGTGCACCACAGGGAGAGCAAGAGTTATGGAAACAAATGGGCGTTCTTTGTCCCTCTCCGAAGCACTACGGTGACAAAACACCACTGGAAAGCCAGTGGTGCCAGTAGCATTACGAAAGGTAGCGCTTGAGCAGATGCACTACCGGGCGCATGTAACTAGGGAGAGTTTCGCAGAAATTATTGCGGAGGACTGATTTGTCTGGAAACTGTTAGAACACATTGCATTTTATGTAGTAAATTGCATCGGATGCCAAAAATTTACAACTGGGCATACACTGCACACTATTAGATAGTGATTCCTTGACCGAATCGTCCTTTTCAGCATTTACATATTGTTGATAAGCTGCAACTATGTAGTGGATACAGGTATATGATAGTGGTTGTGTGTCCCTTCTCCAGGTGGATCGAAGCAGGTCCTGTACACACCCTAATGCCACTTGTACAGCAAAGTTTTTAGTATTAGGAGTCTTTCCAAGATGGGGAGTGTGTGAGGTGCTAAGATCCGATAATGGGCCCCATTTTGTTAATGAAGAATTTGAACTGATTAGTCTATTATTGAATATTCAGCACACATTTTCTTCTGCTTATCACCCACAAGTGAACAGTATATGTGAGAGTCTCACTGGTCTTTTTAAAGAGATGATCGTAAAACTTAAATTGACACTGAAGAAGGGATGGCTATATTGCCTACCTCTAGCCTTATATGCATTAAGGAATCAGCCTGGGTAAGATCACCCCCTCATACTCCATGAGTTAGTGACAGGGAGGCGAATGAGAACACCTTTGTCTCCTCCATTGAGCAGCAGACATGTATTTGACATGTATGACCGCTAGAATCTCTGTCATTTCAGATCATCTCAAGCTCCAGGGGATTCTGTCTCAGGGCACAAATGAAGACCATTCAGCAACCGGAAGTTCAGAATTACTACGTGTACCTAGCATTTTTATTGGAGATGCAATTGTATTACAGAATTTGACCAGGAAGTTGCACAAGCCACCGTTTAGTGGACCTTACTTAGTGAAGGACATTACTCCCTCAGCAGTGAAAGTCCAAGGGAGACGTGCTTGAAACCATTTGAACGACGTAAAGCCATATGCTGGGAAGGCCAATGCACCCCCAACAATCGATTCGGAAGGAAGACAAGGTGAAGAAGTTCAGCGCTTGCAGATTTCAGAAGCAAGAAAAGGAGAAGTTCATCAATTGCAGACACGATCAATGACAAGGAAGAAGGACACTAAGGTTGCTGATTAAATAAATGCAAGTGTGCATTTGGACTGTGGCTCACCCTTGACACTATTTATAGATATTATAGCAGGAGTGCAAACACAGTTCTTGAGCCACACACATCTTTTGAAAGTCGAACTTTAGAAAATGTGGATGCAATTGTTTGGTTGACTCTATGGTTTTGTCAAACAACGATGTCCATAGGGACCTTATCACTGTTTTCATATTTATTCTTAGAGCTTATCCTGCTCTTGTTGGGCATAGTGTCAACATAACAAATTTTCTGCATGATCCTAAAAATGGCCCTGCATTAAGGAGGCTACTTTTGGCAATAGTTGAGCAGATCATGCAGCTACCTGATATACCCGAATTGCCTGATGAAAAAATGTTTTCCTTCCTTAAAGTAGTACACAGGCAAATTGAGGAATTTTGAAAATGTTACAGTTTTGGAAAGTGAGCAGGTCCAACGACGTTCAGAGAATCGTAAATGGTGAGGATTAATGTATTGGTCTATAATATGTGCATGCTCAGCATTCATCCTTGTCTTCCTGGTTCTTTTAATCCATTCTGTTTAT
Source organism: Ambystoma mexicanum (assembly GCF_040938575.1). NCBI lineage: Eukaryota > Metazoa > Chordata > Amphibia > Caudata > Ambystomatidae > Ambystoma > Ambystoma mexicanum. The sequence goes on along the minus strand of NC_090935.1, from coordinate 1,074,743,212 downwards.
TACATTGATCCAAGCATGGTTGAAGTCCCTTTGATTCTTCTCACTCGAGTGACTCAAACAGAACTGTCTATTACTGAGAGCCCACAACTATTAGTGATTTTCCCCACGCCAGTAGCTCATGTAGGGTCGCCTATTGTTAAAACAAATGTTCCTTTGGTCTCCCCTATAGGAAGGACCATTGCTGATATGCTTCTTGAGTATTATGCAAGCACTCACTTTGGTAGGGGAGACACAAGAGAAGCACCAGGGAAGATGATCATGAATTAAACAATTATTTAGACAGTACAGCACACTTGGGTAACACAAGGTACCAGCACGTGAAAAAGGTATCAGAGAGAACATCCAAAGAGAGTTACTATGTTTGTGCTCTCATACCTTATGCTAAGGGGACTTATAAGATATTCATAGCTAAAAAAATCGCAGTCCAAAAAGTAAATTGCCTGATGCACCTTGCTCTCTGCGAGACGAGAGGGAAGTTCCAGGGTCGAAAAGCATCCTTGATATGTGTGACTGAGAAGATAGCATCAAGAGAAGGTGACTATGTGCAAGACTTAAAGATAAGAGAGAAATCAGAGACAATGAATCAAGTGATCAGATATGAACAGTCTGGAATAAACGGAGCAGGAATCAGATGGGAAGAAAACAAAATGCTCAATTGTCAAGGAAAGAATCGCAAATAAATACGAAGATGCAAGGAGAGATGTAAGTTGTATATCAAGGGAATGGTGCTGACTCCAGAAGGATGGGCTGAAGGCCTGATTCTGTGAAAGCCGCTAGCACTAACCGGACAATCTGAAGCAATTGTGTGGAATGCAGAGAATGAATGCAAGCATCACTAGTCGAACATTGTGAAATTGCTGACATGGGTCAATGATAAAGGAGGACCCTTGCAGATAGTACGTATAGCAAATGCATCCCTGTGTTTCAGAAACTATGGCAGAAGAAAGGTTGGAATGAATTAGCAGTGTGGCTGAATTCTCAATGTACCAGAAATGAAGGATGGGACAGTAGTGTTAATGTACCACTACTCGGCCTCTGGATCCAGAGCTTATACGATGTTGCCCAAAGACTGGGGAGGGCTGTGTTCCATATTACATATTAATGTTCCAGCATTGGTGATTCCAAAGAGTGACCTGAACATTGGAGAGTTTTCAAAAGCACATGCCCACATGAGGAAGAGGAGATCGTTTGGATGTCTCAATTGGACAAGAAGGAATAATTACTTTTCAACTAAGTAAATAGAAGCCTTTGATTCTATTCCATATGAACACAGTTTGTTCAGTCAGAATGCTGCAGTATTCACAACTATTTTAATAACAGGGATCCCGAAGGTGGCGAATGCAAAGTGATTGCAAATCACTCACTGGGAGCTCCTGCAGACGACCAACACTACCATAACAGGATTCAACGCTCCCAAAGAAGAATTGCGAGCTATAAGACTGATGACTTTGCAGAATAGGCATGTCCTGAACATGATTGCGGTAATGGATGAAGATGTTTGTGGCAAAATCGCGGAATCATGTTTCATATACATACCTTCTCGCGATGATGAGAATGGGACTTTGACAGAGGCTATAACGTTGCTAACAAACTTGCACAGCAAGATGGAAGATGAGAAAGAATATATTGCAGATGACGGTTGGCTTGCATTGATCTTCTCATGGGTTCCACAATAGATGGCAAATATTTTCAAGTGTCTTGGAGCACTGCTGGAAATGATCATGTTTGGATTCTGTTAAATCAGGATTAAAATTACACAGTGTTAGAAGACAGAAAAGAAAGCAGTAGGAATGAAGATCATGATCGATGTTGAGTCTGTTTTGGAAAAAAAGGAGCTGACTGATGAAGAACTTAGAAAATATATAGAAGCAATCATTCTAGCACCTGATGGATTGAAGATCCTGTATTCGAGAAAAAACAAGAAGTATTTGGGAAGATGGATCTACTGCAGCCTGAATGGACAATGTAGCCACATGACCTGTAGTGTTGATGACCATGTAAAATCAACAGGCTCTCCGAAAGAAATAATGAAGATATGGACTCCAAAGAAGAACTTTTTTAGACGAGGATGTCTAGATGTGAAGACTGATGGGAGAGTGGTCAATGAATCAACCAGAGGGGGGAGTGTAGGGGAAGAGCAAAATGCCTCTACCGGAAATCCTGCACCTATTTTGCCTATATTTTTTAAGCCGGAAATTGTGACATGTACAACGCTGATAATGCTACCGACACTGCGAAAGGTCTTCGAAACAAGGTTTCCATTGAGAAGGCCCTGTATGATTTCCCCCCATAGACATGACAGTCTCTTAGGGGAGGTTTCTGAAGAAGTGTGAAGCGGTGAATGCAAGAGGTTGGTGGCATCAAAGGAAATGAAAGTGATGCACTGAGAAGGATGATCAGAGAAGAGAATGCATAGACTTTATGGAACCGGATGACGAAATAAGGAATCGAGTAACAGTTTATGTGCGAAATGAAGATTGCACATACGAAGAACACTGAAGAAAATTTAAGTCACTTTATAGTTGAACAGATGTTGCAACGCAAGTAGACAAAGTAATCATGAAGTTTGGCTATACGTTGTGAATAGACTGCCGGCGGTGCTGACAATATATATATATATATAGAGTCTGGATATTCGATGCAGCAACTTTAGAAAGCCAGGGCCCATGAAAGAGAAGGGCTTAAAATGTGGTGCAATAGAGAAAAGCAACTGAAAATCATGGAAGGATTGAGGAGGCTGTCTGGCCCATTGTCAAGGGTTGGGGCAGCCAAGAACTGGTTATCTATTTGAGGCGATACAAAGAATGTGAGAAACAAGGTGAGCTCCTGTAAAGGTGCAACAGAAACACTATGAATGCCAATTTGTATTCATTTAATATCATTAAATGCAAAGAAAGGAGCTCAAATGCAGTCCCATATCACGTGGATTGGTTGGGAATAGAAAATGGGCAATCTGCATCAAGACTTGAAGATAAGAACATGCTTGCACTCCATTCTATTCTCATGAGCAGTGATACTTTGCAAGGCCAAGTTCAAAGACAATTCGAATGTCAGACAGCATGAGTGATGATGGATGATGGGCTAATTGGGTTGGGAGGCATGGTCAAGTCCACCCACAAGCACCTGTGGTAACAGCTTATGTGCTGCTAGCGAGTCAAATATTCCAGAAGGGTAAAAGTATTGAAGAGCCCTATGGAGTGTTGTGTATCTAACAGATATTGAGGATGACTTGTGTAAGAGCCCTCCCCATCTTACCACGTGCAATACAAATAAATGAGACACACCCCAGACGAGGAATGAGGCTAAGAGGACAGGTTGCGAGAGTTCAAGATCTTTATATAGAATTGTCATCCAGAGAACTCTACTGCCTGAGAGCACTCCGGCAAACACTGCATTTACACAACACTATAAAGTGAAAAATCGTCACAGATAACGCAACTAACATAGGGTACTAAATCAATGCAGGATTGACTGACATTATAGATATATATGTCCATGGAGGCACTACTTCTTCTGGATTGGTTGCTCTGTTGACAAGAGGGTGAACATCACGTGGTCCAGCTGTCAGTGTCCAGGAGGGGTGAAGGTCAGGTCGCTGCGAGGAGGTGTGGTCACTAACTAAGCTAACATAATTCATCTTAATGAAGCATGCACTAAATACTAGTCACCACAACTCCTTTGAACAAATCATTATCAACCTATAAACTTCATTTGTGTATTTACAATATCATTCATTGAGACTTATATGGGATATTAGGTTAAGGGTCTTGAACTATATGATAACATTGGTTGCGCCAAATGTCTGGACTCGTAAAGAGACTGAGGCAGGTTGACATTTGTTAGTAGTGGGAGACAACATACTGTGACAGAGGTCTGATATTAGCTGGGGGCATGCTAGATGGGCCTCATGGCGAGGTCATGTATCTGGTATATCAAGAGAATACCTTGCAAGGACACCGGGTTACACTGGCAGTAATTTTACAATAGCGAAGGTGAGGGGGCATGAGCTGATTTGTGGAGATGGATGAGTTTAAGGGCCTGGCTCAAGCTGGTTCACACACAGGACAGTGATCTCAGAGGAAGGGTGAGATGCTACATTTGTTTTTGTTGCAATTACTTCCGGCTTGAGCATGAGAATGGAGCTTCGAAGCTTTCAGACACAGTGAGAGAAAAGGTGGGGGTAATGTGTGCGATGTGCGTGGCACTGCTGACGGGAGAGAAGCCTTTTCGTATTATCACCGTGAGGCCTAGTTACAAAGATGGAGTCAAGGGGGCACAAAATGGATTCCACGTGTCCGACACAACAGCCCCACTATGCAAATACCAGCCAACACTGGTATTACATAAGGGCGATGGGGGGATTCTTCACTGTTGGAGGCACATGGTCCATGTTGTACTAAAGGAAAGGAGGGACAGGGGCCTACTGGCCCCTCACTCCCACACATTCCCCCCTTTCATTACATCTAAAGTAACAAACTATTAGCTCTTTTGTTCACGCTTCGATAATACTCAGCTCCGGCTACCGCTTCATCCCAAGCAGGTGTAGCCTTTACGGGCATCCATGCTCTACATATGCTTTTCAGACTGTGCCCTTTGCTTGCATATTCGTCAGGGGGTGCATGTCATGTATATTCCCCCATCTCCATCTAGGTCCACCCACACCTCTTTGTACCATTGCAGCTCTGTTGGTTCTTTTATGGTGGTGTGATATAAGTTATCAACCCTGTCCCCATTCTGGCGGTACACCGCTGTCATGTGATACTTTGGTGTGTTGGGTTCCCCAGTTTGCATTTGTGCATCTATCATAGTTGTTACTGTTGCCTGTCAGCCCATCGTTACCATCATCATAGCTGAGTTAGGCATAGATTTTGCACAACATCAGATACCTAGTTGGCACACACAGAAAAATAACATTATGAAGACGATAATAGGAATGAACATTAGTATCACAGTGTTGAACCAGGAGGGTATCCAGCTGAGCATGTTGTTAAACCAGTTGCTCGGTTCTATTCCTCCTTCTTTTGAATTCTTTCTCCCAAGTTGTGTACTGCTGAGATCATGTGGGAAAGGGTTCCATTATCTGCATCTTCAGAGGGCACGAATGTACAACATGCGCTCCCGATTTTTCGGCAAACACCGCCGTCCATTGCTGTGAGGAGATCTAGGATGTACCGGTTCTGCATTGTCATTAGCCGAAGAGCACGAAGTTCCACCTTGATCACATTGAGCCCTTCTTCAGTGTCATTTACCAGCTGGATCAGCTCCGAGCGTACTATTTGTAACCATTCGGCGTTAGTTTGAGCCTGGAGCCCTGGCGCTAGGAGGGAAGCAAAGAATGTGTCTGCAGAATTGAAGAGTTTGTGCTTTGTCGGGATCTCAGCAAGAAGAGCAGATGATTCAGAGGAGATGTAGTTGGACAACCTCCTTTTGCGAGAGAGTATGTCTTTTAAGTCATTTTCTGACAACAGTTCATAGTTCATATGCTGGAGGCTCTGCTACCACTGCTTGGCTGCTGCCGATGTGCCAGCCGACTGCCCTGCTGCCAATATGTCAGCCGATCTCCCTGCTGCTGATATGCTAGCTGATCTTCCTTCACTGTAACGCTCACCTGATTCCCTCGGAGGCGCGGGTCTTGACTGGGCGGTGAAACCGTCTTCAGCGTTAGGCGTAGGATTCGTTTGGCTCCCGGATTAGGCCCCTTCTTCACTGAAAATTTGACCCGGAGGGTGAGGTGTCTGCAAGTAGAAAATCTAGGTATTAGTGGCTGGAAGGCTGGGAGAAGTTCCAAGCCCCTCTCTCCCTCTCTCCCCGTGGTACTGGGTTGTAGTCGTGCTCACCTTAAATAGGTGAATGCCGGGCTCTCCATCCTGCGTCTTGTGCAGGGGCGCTGGGTCCAGTTACTTCACTGGATTCGAGTTCAGCCTCTTGATTGCAGAGGGTGATTTGAGAGCGATGCCGCCGTTTGCTGCACGAGCGTGACTTGTAAGTATTAAAGTTCTTTTTAGATTGCTCTCTTATAATGTCTATGTCTTTTTCCTTTTCAGTTGCTGCCGATGCCAAAGAAGATGCCCTCCCGGTTCGTGGCAAGGAATAAAGCAAGAAGATGGAGAATAGGATGGCATGTAAGAAGAAAGGCTCCTCTAGGGCTGTAGAATGCACCTTAATGTCTCTTTTTGTCTTTAAAGGTGATGGAATGCGGCGCGAGCAGAATTGAGGCGAGCGTAATGCAGGTAAGTCGTTTTGCAACTAAGCGTTAGTAACCAATGTTCTTTGTCTTTGCAGGCCCGATGCCGGACGAGAAATGCAGAAAAAACGCCTTGGATGCTGCCGATGGATCGGGTAAGTTGAAGCGCCAACCTTGCTTTTGCCTAACCTGTGCCTTTTGTTTTTGCAGGAGTTGCTGAAGACTGCAGATTGGTTCCAGCAAGTAATTTTCTTATTCACAGGATCCGGAGCTGAAGATTCCCTGGAGCTGACACGGTGAGCGTCCTGCTGCAGATGCAGAATAACGCGAAACACGTTGCACCAATCGGGTGTGGTTTAAATAGCCCACAGGAGTGCTTAGGTGTCTCCTTCCGCAGCCTCACACAGGAAAAAATAATTCCTGCTTCCAGAAGGATTCCAGCATCAATGATCCAGGGAGTGGTGCCTGCCCCACCCAGAAGAAAAAGTAGTCCCTGCCAGAAGAGAATGAAACATCATTCTGCTGGTAAGTAAGCAGCATGGTCTGCTGCAGGTAGGTCCACCCAAGCACTTTCACACTTGTTATGAGCCCGGCGCTTCCTGTGCCGGGACTGGTCCATTTTATGAGCCTGGCACCACCGGTGCCAGGACAGGGTCCAAAAGGTCCCCACTGGAACTGGCTGGCGCCGATGGTATATGTTATGAGCCTGCTTCCAAGGGTGTTGGGTTGGTCCTGACTCCTTGGAAGCAGTGGTCATGACAGCACCCCCCCTCAAGGCCCCTCCCAAATTCGTCTTCCCCGGGGGTTTCGGTTTATCAGGAAAAGTTCGATGAAACTTCTTAACCAGACGGGGTGCATGAACATGTTCCGACGGTTCCCAAGATCTTTCCTGAGGGCCATAACCTTTCCAGTCAATCAGATAGTATAGTTTTGATTTGGAAATCTTGGAGTCTAGGATGTCTTGTATTTCGAATTCCAGTTCTCCGTCCACAAGAATAGGGTCTGGAGATTTCGTCAAACGGGTTCCAGGTTGCATGGGCTTCAGTAGAGAAACGTGGAAAACTGGATGTATTTTCATATGGGCAGGTAGACCCAATTTAACTGCCACTGGATTTATTATGGCAGTGATTGGGTAAGGTCCCAGGTATCGTGGATTGAAAGTACGCGGTCCTTTGAGAGGTAAATGTTTGGTTGATAGCCAGACTTGATCTCCCACAAGATATTGAGGGGCCTCCTTTCGACGTAGGTCTGCACGCTTCTTGTATTGTTCCTTGGCTCGCTTAAGGTGAGACGTGGCCTCTTTAAAGGCTTGAGTGATTGTAGAATGCAGATGATCTACAGCTGGGGTCCCAAGAGTCTGAGGTGGATCAAGATTTGAGGTGCGGGGGTGGATTCCATATAAAAGAAAAAAAGGAGTCTTTCCGGTTCCAGCATGGACTGAATTATTATAAGCGTACTCCGCAATCCAGAGAATGTCTTTCCAAGTACTCTCCGATTGTTGTAACATGCAGCGCAAATATTGTTCCAGGGATTGGTTGGTCCTCTCGGTCTGCCTGTCGGTCTGGGGATGATGGCTGGTTGAAAGTCTTACATCAATTTGGGCTAGGCGACAACAACTCCGCCAGAAGTGGGAAATAAATTGACTTCCTCTGTCTGAGATTAAAACTGAAGGAAAGCCGTGCAACCGAACGATGTTTTCGAGGAACTCTCGGGCCAGAATTGAAGCTGTGGGTAACCCTTTTAATGGGATAAAATGAGCCATTTTCGAGAATAGGTCTACAATTACTAAAATTGTATTAAATCTGGAGCATGGTGGTAAATCCGTGATGAAGTCCATGGAGAGAGTATGCCACGGGTGTGGAGGAATGTCTAGGGGTTGTAAGAGGCCTGCTGGTTTCTCCTTCTGGCTTTTGCTTTGGGCGCACACACCACAGGAATTTATGAAATCCTTAATGTCCTTTCTCCAAGACGGCCACCAAAAATGCCTTTTTATCTTTTCTGACGTTTTGGCAATACCTGGATGTCCTTCCATTAAGGAGTCATGGTAACATGAGATCACCTTTTTTTGTAAATCAGTACCAGGTAGATATAACCTTCCTCGAAAGTATAGTAAGTTCTTATCCGTAGTGAAGTCTTTTCCCTTGAGTTGCCAGTCTTGCACCTCTGCTGGAGTCAGAAGTTTTTTAACTGTAACTTCAATGTCTTCAATGGATTGTGCATTAACCAAACCCAGGATTCTCTGTTCCGGAATTATGGGCACGGGTTCAGGATTGGTCGTGAGTTCATCTACTCCAATTCGGGAGAGGGCATCAGCTTTACCATTCTTGTTGCCAAGTCGGTAAGTTATCACAAAGTCGAATTCGGCGAAAAATAGTGCCCAGCAAAGTTGTCTAGAGGATTGAGCTTTGGCTGATTTAACGTACTGTAAATTACGATGATCCGAAATGACGGTGACTGTGTGTCGGGCTCCCAGGAGATAATGCCGCCAGGCTTTAAAGGCGGACTTAATAGCCAAAAGTTCCTTATCTGTAATGGTATAGTTGATTTCAGGAGCCGAAAATTTGCGGGACCAAAATGCCACTGGGTGTAACTGGTTTGTCTCTGGGTCTCTTTGCGAAAGCACTGCTCCCATTGCGAGACTGGAAGCATCGGTCTCAACGATATAGGGGAGTTCCGGACGAGGATGTTTTAAAACCGGAGCCGAGGTGAATTTTGTTTTTAGCTCTTGAAAAGCTTGTTCAGCCTCTGTCGACCACTTGAAACGTTTATTTTTTCTAAGGAGGGCTGTAATGGGTTGGACTACTCGAGAGAAATCTGGAATGAACCTACGATAAAAGTTGGCGAAGCCCAACATGCTTTGAACACCTTTCACAGACGTTGGTGAGGGCCACTTAATGATAGCGTCCACTTTCCTTGAGTCCATGTGGACTCCATTAGGTGACAAAATAAATCCTAAAAATTCGACCTCAGTGACATGAAAAACGCATTTCTCCAGCTTTGCAAAAAGTCTGTGTTTACGGAGCCTCTCCAGTACTGCTGTGACATGTTTTCGATGTTCCGCCTCAGAGGACGAGTAGACCAGAATGTCATCTATATAGACAACTACACACACGTCAATGAGCTCTCTGAGGACGTCATTCATAAAATACTGAAAGGCAGTCGGTGCGTTGCATAATCCAAAGGGCATTACTTGGTACTCGAACAGTCCATATTTAGTACGAAAGGCCGTCTTCCATTCATCGCCCTCTTTTATTCGCACCAAATGGTAAGCTCCTCTGAGGTCCAGCTTTGTGTAGATACAGGCACTTTTAACTTGGTCAAGAAGTTCAGGGATCAATGGTAACGGATACCTGTTCTTAATCGTAATCTGGTTTAGGGCACGATAATCTATACATGTTCTTAGGTCTCCCTCTTTTTTTGGAACGAAGAACAGAGCTGAGGAGGCTGGGGACTTCGAAGGACGGATAAATCCATTAGCCAGGTACTGGTCCAAATACTGCCTCAGGTGAAGATTTTCAGGTTCTGTGAGGGCATAAATTCGACTGCACGGAGGAGTGGATCCCGGAATCAAGTCTATCTGGCAGTCGTAGGATCTGTGAGGAGGCAGAGAATTAGCTTGATCTTTCTGAAAGACATCTTGAAATTCCCGGTATTCTGGAGGCAGTTGAGGATTCTCAAAAGTAGTTGCTGCCAGTTTAGTAAGGGGCTGAGGATAACAGGTAGGAGCGCATTCTGGAAACCGGATTGTCCTTGCTCGCCAATCAATTTGAGGATTGTGCTTCTCCAACCAAGGGATTCCCAGGATAACTTGAAACTGCGGAGCCTTGATCACGTCAAACACGATCTTCTCTTGATGTCCATCTTGGCTTATCAATGTCACTTCCATGGTGGTGTGAGTTACTGGTCCGGAAGCTATTTCCGTACCATCCACGGTGGTGATAACGTCTTTCATCGTCTTAGGACAAAGAGATAGATTCATCCTGGCGGCCAATTCACAGTCCACGTAATTGCCGATTGCGCCACTATCAATGTATGCTTTAAGGGCATGCATACGATTAGGTTGTTCTGGACTCACGAGGACCATGGGCATGATGAAATGCGAGGTCAAAGAACTGGTTTTAACGCTCGGCAAGCGGACCTCTACACTTGTCGGGCGAGGTCGTTTTCCGACTCAGAACCTTCGGCACCTTTATCAGAAGCTCCTACTATCTTCTTCCTAGGTTTCACTGGGCAATCTCGAAGAAAGTGTCCAGAGTTTTCGCAATAAAGGCAAAATTGCAATTGCCTTCTTCTTTCCCTTTCCTTTTGGGTTAGAGGTCCTTTCACAACCCCAATCTGCATGGGTTCCACGGTATCATTTCCTTTAGCTGAACTCTGTGGTCTAGAAAAAACTCGAGTTTCAAATCTGGAACGATCGGCCTTCCGATTCTGTATTCTATGATCCAATTGAACCACCAGGTCGATGTATTCGGAACAGTCTTGTGGAGGATTCACCACCTGAGCCAGAACGTCTTTAAGTTCTCCACGCAGGCCTCTGTAGAAAAGGGTGATTCTCTTGTCCTCAGGCCATCCAGTTTCAACCACTAATCTGTTGAACGATGCAATGTAGGCCAGAAGATCTTGATTGCCCTGTCGTAGTGAAAGAAGTTCATTGTCCAGGGCCTGTCCCTGCGAGTGTCTTGCAAACAATTTTTCCATACTAGCTTGGAAATCCTGGAAGTTATGAAGAACAGGGTCATCTCGAGTCACTAAAGGAATAGACCAATCTGCGGCGCTGCCACTAAGATATGAGAGCACGAAGGCCACCTTAGCCTGGTCCGTTGGGAAAGCGGCGGGTCTGCATAAAAAATGCAAGCGTCACTGATTGATGAACACAGCAAATCTTTTCGGATCACCTGAAAAGCGCTCGGGCGGAGCCAAAGGTACATTTCCTGGTAGGTTAATGTGCACCGGATTGGTAGAAGTCGTTGAAGCATGACCCCCACTAGGAGTAGGCAGAGGAGTTTGTCCCGCTTGGGCTTGCAGCAATTGTCTAGCCAAGTCGTCTGTTCGTTCCTTAGAGACCACTAACTCCCTCCTTAAGGCATTCGTTTCCTGGCGTGCTGCGTGTACTTCTGCCCTCAACTCCCCAAGTAACTGGGCCAATTGGTCTGTGTCTGAAGTTTCCATTGCGCCTGGGCGGGAAATATGTGGTAAGGCTTCGCGTTCTGTAACGCTCACCTGATTCCCTCGGAGGCGCGGGACTTGACTGGGCGGTGAAACCGTCTTCAGCGTTAGGCGTAGGATTCGTTTGGCTCCCGGATTAGGCCCCTTCTTCACTGAAAATTTGACCCGAAGGGTGAGGTGTCTGCAAGTAGAAAATCTAGGTATTAGTGGCTGGAAGGCTGGGAGAAGTTCCAAGCCTCTCTCTCCCTCTCTCCCCGTGGTACTGGGTTGTAGTCGCGCTCACCTTAAATAGGTGAATGCCGGGCTCTCCATCCTGCGTCTTGTGCAGGGGCGCTGGGTCCAGTTACTTCACTGGATTCGAGTTCAGCCTCTTGATTGCAGAGGGTGATTTGAGAGCGATGCCGCCGTTTGCTGCACGAGCGTGACTTGTAAGTATTAAAGTTCTTTTTAGATTGCTCTCTTATAATGTCTATGTCTTTTTCCTTTTCAGTTGCTGCCGATGCCAAAGAAGATGCCCTCCCGGTTCGTGGCAACGAATAAAGCAAGAAGATGGAGAATAGGATGGCATGTAAGAAGAAAGGCTGCTCTAGGGCTGTAGAATGCACCTTAATGTCTCTTTTTGTCTTTACAGGTGATGGAATGCGGCGCGAGCAGAATTGAGGCGAGCGTAATGCAGGTAAGTCGTTTTGCAACTAAGCGTTAGTAACCAATGTTCTTTGTCTTTGCAGGCCCGATGCCGGACGAGAAATGCAGAAAAAACGCCTTGGATGCTGCCGATGGATCGGGTAAGTTGAAGCGCCAACCTTGCTTTTGCCTAACCTGTGCCTTTTGTTTTTGCAGGAGTTGCTGAAGACTGCAGATTGGTTCCAGCAGGTAATTTTCTTATTCACAGGATCCGGAGCTGAAGATTCCCTGGAGCTGACACGGTGAGCGTCCTGCTGCAGATGCAGAATAACGCGAAGCACGTTGCACCAATCGGGTGTGGTTTAAATAGCCCACAGGAGTGCTTAGGTGTCTCCTTCCTCAGCCTCGCCCAGGAAAAAAGAGTTCCTGCTTCCAGAAGGATTCCAGCATCAATGATCCAGGGAGTGGTGTCTGCCCCACCCAGAAGAAAAAGTAGTCCCTGCCAGAAGAGAATGAAACATCATTCTGCTGGTAAGTAAGCAGCATGGTCTGCTGCAGGTAGGTCCACCCAAGCACTTTCACACTTGTTATGAGCCCGGCGCTTCCTGTGCCGGGACTGGTCCATTTTATGAGCCTGGCACCACCGGTGCCCGGACAGGGTCCAAAAGGTCCCCATTGGGACTGGCTGGCGCCGATGGTATATGTTATGAGCCTGCTTCCAAGGGTGTTGGGTTGGTCCTGACTCCTTGGAAGCAGTGGTCATGACATTCACCTCCTTGGATATGGCTTTCTGCGATTACCATCAGAGCTGGATGTAGAGTGGCCAAGGCACAAGTGCCCTTCCATGATGCCGGGAGGTGCAGGTATGCTTGTTTGCCGCAGACCCAGTACATATCCATGAGTGTGGCCGTACCTTTCTTCATATCTGGAATTATAATTGTTTTGTTGCACTGTCTGTTGACACCCATAGGCACCTTCCCTTCTCCATGGAAACAAAGCTCATTTGGATTTCTTTTTGTATCTTGATTGGCTTTTCTAGTGCAGTGACCCACGTGGGTTTTGCAATGTGCTGGGACCAGACCGGAGCACACGTTTCTTTTACCCATCGAAAGTTCTCTTCAGTGAGTCCTTTTGTTTTCTGTGAATCTTGTTCCTCTTATGACGAGGAATGGTTCTTTAATGCAAATTACTCCTTGGCCCTTGTGCATGTTCTCTCATTCCGCAGCAACTCTATTGTAACTGTGTGTGCCTGGAAGGTGCTCCAAATTCTACACAATACGCGATGCCTTAAACACTGGGCCTCTGTGTCAAGGGTATCGTGAATCTCCTCTTGATCCTGTAGGATCTCGGCCTCCCTTACTTCCCTTTCCTCCTCACCTCGTATTCCCCGGCGTAGATTCAGGGTCCGGTTTTCCTTAGGCTTGGCCTTCCCTTTTTTTTGTAGATGAGAACGGCCGAAGGAGGCCGCCACCGTGACACCCCAAGGGTGATCGGTGGTGACCCTCCGCGGCCGCGGAGTGAGGGGAAAAAGCCAGAGGCTGAAAAAACCCCAGAGGTCTGTAGAAGATGCGTCGGTAGTAGGAAGCACTTGACACTTGCAGGGCTGAGTAAACTGCTGGAGAAGGCACACTCCTTTCCAAAATTTGACAAACAGGTCTCCAAGGAGGAAACGCTGAGACCGGTAGGAATTCGGAAGTCCAAAGTGTCAGCAACAAGGTAAGCGGGCTAGGCAAGGCAAACCCGTAGTGTATTCCTGGGGGCTGTACACAGAAGGAGCCGATAACAAGAGAGGGCGAGTGGAGGAAGGTAAGTAAGAAAGGTGGAAGGGTAGACAAGGCGGAAAAGGCAATAATAGTAAACAAAGGCGGGCGGAAGGGGAGGTAAGGAACACGGGAAAGAAGCAATAGGAGGACGTAGTAAAGGTGGTAGGACGGGAAGGGAATGGAGAACGGGAGCGAGGAAAGGGGGAGAGGGAGGAAACCAGAATCGGAGCGAGCTCCGGAAGGTAACTGTAACAAACAATACGGTAGCAGGGACACTAGCACGGAGAAAACAAGCAGCAGCCAAAACTGGAGCGTTGCAACGCACCCGAACACAGGAAGGGGCGGGCTATATCCTGTGTCGGGATACGTTGCAGAAAAGACTAGACCGCTGCACTGGGTAGAGGAAGCGTGATCGGAACACCCGTACGCCGCTTCCACCTATTCCAGAGCTTCCAGGCTCCCCGAGCCGTGACAGTATGCCCCCTCCTAAGGTCCACCCCTCCTGGCTTGCCAGGGTGACTACGATGGTATTTGCGTAGCAAGAGGGGCGAGTCCAGATGTCCTTTAGGTTCCCAGGAGTCTTCTGATCGTGGGTATCCTTTCCAGTGGACCAGATACTCTAGACGACCCTTATGGTAACGTGAATCGCATATCTGAGAGACTTCGAAGATGTCGGTCTTTGGACCTTTTGGCACAGGAGCGGCAGTCTTCCTACGAGACCATTTGTCCTCATGAAAGTCTTTAAGCTGAGAAGAGTGAAAAACGGGATGTATACGTTGTAATTGAGAGGGTAATTGCAAGCGGAAGGCCACTGGATTAATTTTCTGGGTTATCTTATAGGGCCCTATGTATCTGGGAGACAACTTGGAAGGGCGCACCCACCTTGGTAAATACTTGGTCGATAGCAGGACCTTGGAATCCACGTTCCATTCAGGAACTGATCTCCGATGTTTGTTCGCCTGGTAACGGTGTCTGTTTTGAGCTTCTTGGAGCCCTAGTTTGGCCTTACGATGAGCTTCTTGGAGGCTTTCCGCAATAGATTCTACAGAAGGGACTGTGGATTCAATGCCGGTCAAAGGATATAAGGCACGGGGATGGTAACCGTAGGTGCAGTAAAAGGGACTCATACCGAGGGCTGAATGACAAGAGTTGTTGTACGAGAATTCGGCCGTCGGCAACAGTTGAACCCAGTTATCTTGGCGTTGATTGACGAAACACCTTAGGTATTGCTCAAGTGTACCATTTAGACGTTCAGTCTGGCCGTTCGATTGGGGATGGTACCCGGATGTTAAAGCCCTCTCGATGCCTAGTCTTTCGCAGAGAGAGGACCAAAATCGGGAAGTATACTGGCTGCCACGATCAGAGATGATCTTAGTAGGAATCCCGTGCAGTTTGAAGATGTCTCTTAGGAACACCTCGGCCATACTTGACGCGGTTGGTATGCCTGGTAAGGGGGAAAAATGGGCCATTTTGGTGAATGAGTCAACGACAACCATGATACAGGTACAACCACTGGATTCAGGTAACTCTACGATGAAATCGGTAGAGACAGTGGTCCATGGACCGGTAGGGATAGAATCCGGTTCAAGCAGACCTAAAGGTCTTTGAGTGGAGGCTTTATTGCGGAGGCAGGTAATACATGACTGGACGTATAACCTGGCTTCTTCCCTTATTCGAGGCCAGAAGAAATAGCGTAATAGGAGTTCCTGAGTGTTATAGATGCCACGATGACCTGCCACCTTGGCGTCGTGGCACCAGGATAGAGCCTTTTCCCGGAGAGAAGGGGTTGGTAGATACAATCTCTTGTCCACAATGTATAGACCGTCTTGGATAACATAATCCATTTTCTTCTTTAGACCGGTCTCGGCCTCAAACCTTCCGGTAGAGTCTTCCTTGACTTGTTGTAGGAACGCGGACAACGTTCCTATGGTACGGGACTCAGGAAACATTAGCTCAGGCTTGGTCTCCAGTTCCATAAAATAATCACTCCGTCGTGATAGGGCATCGGCTACTACATTCTGGTTGCCCGGAATGTATGTGATGTTAAAGTCAAACTGCGCGAAGAAGTGCGCCCATCTTGCTTGTCTGGTGTTGTAGCATTCAAACTGGCGTAACACCTGGAGATTCTTATGGTCCGTTCGGAGTGTGAACGGATGCATTCCCCCTTGGAGTAGATGACGCCACTCTACACAGGCCAGTTTCATTGCCAGCAGTTCTTTCTCAATAACAGAGTAGTTACGTTGACTGGGATTCAAAGTCTTGGAATAGTATGATACCGGGTGTTCCTTTCCTTGGTACTCCTGAAGTAGGACGGCTCCTACAGCGGCTGAAGAGGCATCAGTTTCCACCACAAAGGGAAGGCTTTGATTGGGTTGACGTAATATAGGAGTCACACAGAAGGATCGTTTTAGCAGCTGGAAGTTCTTTTCTGCTTCGGTAGTCCACCGGAATGGCGAAGAGGTCTTTTTGAGGAGAGAGGTCATCGGAAGCACCAATTGGGAGAAGTTCGGAACGAACTTCCGATAAAAGTTCGAGAGTCCTAAGAATCTCTGAATGTCCTTCACAGAAGCAGGAGATGGCCACTCCAAAATAGAACTGACTTTGCGAGGATCAACGGCTATCCCTGCCGAAGAAAGAATGTAACCCAAATAGGGTATAGTTGATGCTGAGAAAACACATTTCTCCAGCTTAACTGAGAGTTGATGGTCCTGTAGTCTGTGAAAAACTTCCACTACGTGTAGACAGTGTTCTTCTTGGGTGCGAGAGTAAACCAATATATCATCGAGATAGACGATGACCGAGTTGCCTAGGAGATCCGAGAAGAGTCTATCCATAAAGCGCTGGAAGATAGATGGAGCGTTGACTAACCCAAACGGCATCACCTGGTACTCGTACAACCCAAAAGGTGTCCGAAAAGCCGTTTTCCACTCGTCTCCTGTTTGTACCCTGAGCAAGTGATACGCATTGCGCAGGTCCAGTTTAGTAAAGACGGTGGCAGAATGTACGGCCTGAATGATCTCGGAAATGAGGGGCATAGGATAGCGATCTTTGATGGTGACCTTGTTAAGACCCCTGTAGTCAATACAAGGACGTAGTTCTTTGGTGTCCTTCTTGGGGATGAAAAACAATGATGCACCGGCAGGGGATTTAGAAGGTCTAATGAGTTCGTTGGCTAAGTTCTTGTCCAGGTATTCCTTCAAATGATGTCTTTCCTGGAGGGTTAGCGGGTACAGGCGACCGAACGGAACCAAGGACCCTGGATGAAGGTCAATGGCACAGTCTTCTGGCCTATGCGGAGGAAGATCCAGGGGGATCTTCTCGGTAACTACATCGGTGTACTCAGCGAGATAAGCAGGCAAACAATGGATTGTTTTGGGATCTTCACCACAAAAGGTGTGTACTGTAGAGAATTCTGTTTGGGGTAGACAATTGGTCTTGCAAAAGGAGGATTGGAAACTCAGAACGTTCTCGGACCAGAGAATGGTAGGATTGTGTCTTCTTAACCACCCAATCCCGAGGATTAATGGGAAGTGCGCAGCCCTGATCAAGTCGAAAGACAAACGTTCAGAGTGTTGCATGATGTGTAAGACAAGGGCTTCGATAGTGTGCGTAATGAGACCAGAGCTCAAAGGCCTTCCGTCAACACCTTCTACCTTTTGATCTTCGGCCTTGGCAATACGGGAAATGCCTTGCCTTTCGGCCCAGAGAATGTCCATGAAGTTGCCTGCGGCTCCGCAGTCCAACAGGGCTTGTGTCTGAATGGTAGTCTTGTTGATGATCAAGGTGACCGCCATAACCATAAGACGGTGGTCTTCGGTGCACTCTGGAGAAGTAACAGAAAGGGTGACAAAGGGACTAGCTTCGCTCCCTCGGTAGTGCGTCCCCAGCTTTACCGAGGGTGTTCGTTTCCCGAACGCCTGGGTGGAACGTCGGGGCAATCTCTGAGTAGGTGAAGCGGCGATCCGCAATACATGCACAGGTTCCCTTCTCGTCTTCTTCTACGTTCCTCTGCGGTGAGAGGGGAACGTGTGCTTCCGATCTGCATAGGCTCTTCTCTTGTGAGACGAGTGGCGGTAGGGGGGAAGGAAAGAGAAGGGCCAGGGGGTATTGATGTACTGCTCTTAGTCTTGCGGCGTTCTGCTCGACGTTCTGCCAGTCGGAAATCTATCCGGAGAGTAGCCGAGATCAGGTCAGCAAAGGTAAGGGGACGTTCTATCCTGGCTAGTTCATCCTTCAACTCCTCACGCAGTCCCCTTCTAAAGATGGCATACTGTGCTTGTTCTTGCCATCCTGCTTCTGCAGCGATTTGCCTAAAGGAGGTGATATATGACATAACATCATTGTTTCCTTGTCTGATGTCTAGCAGATCTTCGGATGCCAAGTAGGTACTCTCGGTACGTAGAAACGTCTGTTTCATCAAAGTCTTGAAGGCCTCGTAATCTAGGAGGACGGGATCAGATCTGTTCACTAGAGGAGTGGCCCAGGCCAAGGCGTTACTGCACATATGGGTAATCATGAACCCCACCTTAGCATGGCCAGAGGCGAAAGTATGTGTACGGAATGTAAAATGCAGATGACATGCATCCAAAAATTCCTGGAGTTTCTTGGGGGTTCCATCAAACTTTCCCGACACAAGAGGTAAGGGAGGCAGGTCGGTGGACGGAAGATCCCGTTCTGCGATCCGTTGTTGGAGAGTAGCATTGGCCCCTTTTAGATTTTGCACCTCTAGGTTGAGGTTTTGAACTGCTGCTATCAGTTCTTGGATCTGTTGAGGAGAGGCCATGGCGGTATCGAGGCGTTGCAAACTGTCAAGGGTATCGTGAATCTCCTCTTGATCCTGTAGGATCTCGGCCTCCCTTACTTCCCTTTCCTCCTCACCTCGTATTCCCCGGCGTAGATTCAGGGTCCGGTTTTCCTTAGGCTTGGCCTTCCCTTTTTTTTGTAGATGAGAACGGCCGAAGGAGGCCGCCACCGTGACACCCCAAGGGTGATCGGTGGTGACCCTCCGCGGCCGCGGAGTGAGGGGAAAAAGCCAGAGGCTGAAAAAACCCCAGAGGTCTGTAGAAGATGCGTCGGTAGTAGGAAGCACTTGACACTTGCAGGGCTGAGTAAACTGCTGGAGAAGGCACACTCCTTTCCAAAATTTGACAAACAGGTCTCCAAGGAGGAAACGCTGAGACCGGTAGGAATTCGGAAGTCCAAAGTGTCAGCAACAAGGTAAGCGGGCTAGGCAAGGCAAACCCGTAGTGTATTCCTGGGGGCTGTACACAGAAGGAGCCGATAACAAGAGAGGGCGAGTGGAGGAAGGTAAGTAAGAAAGGTGGAAGGGTAGACAAGGCGGAAAAGGCAATAATAGTAAACAAAGGCGGGCGGAAGGGGAGGTAAGGAACACGGGAAAGAAGCAATAGGAGGACGTAGTAAAGGTGGTAGGACGGGAAGGGAATGGAGAACGGGAGCGAGGAAAGGGGGAGAGGGAGGAAACCAGAATCGGAGCGAGCTCCGGAAGGTAACTGTAACAAACAATACGGTAGCAGGGACACTAGCACGGAGAAAACAAGCAGCAGCCAAAACTGGAGCGTTGCAACGCACCCGAACACAGGAAGGGGCGGGCTATATCCTGTGTCGGGATACGTTGCAGAAAAGACTAGACCGCTGCACTGGGTAGAGGAAGCGTGATCGGAACACCCGTACGCCGCTTCCACCTATTCCAGAGCTTCCAGGCTCCCCGAGCCGTGACACTCTGACAAGTGTACCTTTTGTAGGACTAGTATGTTGGGTTCCCCTGATGCGTGCGGTATGAGCGATCAGACATAGCAGCTCTCATTCGTGGCTTGTTTTGCTGTGGCACTCATTTCTGAGTACCATTTATTCGATTGGTTAGGGTGGCGGGGGTCTTCTATTTAATCTAATCCCAGGCCATGGTAGATATCATATCTTTTACCGCCCACCCTCCTTTTTCCTCTCCTCCTTCCCCCTTTTCGGTAACTCCTAACTTTTCGGTAGTGTATCGGGATTACCCCTCATGCTGTGTCATTGACACCATTCACAGTATGCTTAGCTGACAGGTCTGGTGATTCTCGAGTAGCAGCAATGTAAAAGTGCATCATTGATTCTTGAGAGGTAGGTTCCTTGGTTGTCTGTGCATTAATATTCATTTGGTTATGCTCATTCACCCAATAATAGTCACCATCATACTTGCTTGTTTCGTTATCATTACTCGGGCTTATAGCAGCAAGTGGAAGGAGGGGGGGCTGTTGTGTCATTAAAGTGCACCATGAAGAGAGAGAGAGAGAGAGAGATGGGACAAGATGTAAACACATTCATATTCATTGTCATTTTATACTGTTTTCGTAATTACTTTTTCATTCCATTGGCAATTTCAGTGTTGTTTGTTTGCTCACGTTGAGGGAGTGCACTATTGCGTTCTCTTCTCACATCTGAGAGATGCACCCAATATTTCAGTCCCTTTATTTTCACGCCCGTGAGTGTACAATAGATGATCTCGTGATCTCCTAGGGTCCATGAAATCTTGACAAGTTCCACCTTCAAACAAAGCTCTGCACATATACATTTTCGCCTGGCATTAAGGGGCCCTCTGGACTGTCCTGGGCTGGCATTGCAGTATCTTTTGCAACGTTCTCAGTAAAAGGTGGTGCAATCTGTTGTGCTATGATACGTAATGCGCGTGTCAACAGGTATTCCTTAAATTCTTCCCCCAGCACTGTGACAGCCCTGTGCTCATCTGATGCTTTTCTTATTGGGAAGAGTGGCATATGAATAGGCCTGCCCATCACTATTTTGTGGGGTCTTAAATGTGGTCTTTGCCTGGCTGCATCCTGAGTTGGAACAGTGATAGGGGCAGGCAAAACACCCAATTTTTCTTGAGTGTGTTGCACAACTTTGACAATTTACTTTTGAGCAGGCCGTTGATCTTTTCCACCATCCCATTAGCCATTGGATGATAAATAGAGCACAGTTTGTGCTTAACCCCTCGGAGCGATGTTACTTCTTTGAAGAGGTCATTCACAAAATGTGTGCCTTTGTCTGATCTTATTACATCACAAATTCCCTACCTTGAGAACACCTCCTGCACCGAAAACCTTGCAGCACACTTCGCGTCTGAGTGGGGACATGGTCCAGCTTCCACCCACCTAGAGAAGGGGCAGGCCACTACAATCAAGTATCTTGCTCCATTGCATCTCTTCCCCATGTCTGCATAGTCAATGTGGAGCTCTTTTAAGGGCCCCACTGGGCACGGTAATGTTCCTCGTAATGTTCTTAGTGTCATCCCTGAACTTTATGTTTGACATGTGATACATTCTATGGTGAATTTTGACAGATGTTCCTGCAGGTTGGGAATGAACCAATGCTCTTGTATGTCCGCCATAATATGTTGTTTGGCTACATGGGTCAGGAAATGCAGCTGTTGGAATGCTATTTATAATAGCTCCACTAGCATCACTACCTTCCCGGCTAATTCCTGTCTCCAGATCATATCTGTTGGTGACTGTTTGCACCCTTGTTTAGCCTAAAACTCTTGCTCTTCTATTGGTGCTCTTCTCTGTAATTCTATTATTTGTGTTATTGGTGTATTTCTATACCCCTCTTCTGATGGTTCTGCGTTGGGCGTTTTAACAATACATTCTATTGTTGGGGGCACATTAAAATACGCAGCGGCTTTCGCTGTTGTGTCTGCTGCCACGTTTCCCAATGAGATTGCGTCCGTGTTGTTAGTATGGGCCTGGAATTTCACCACTGCCACTACTGATGGTTCCGCTAATGCTTCTGTTAATTAATTTACCAATGCAGCGTGTTGTACTGGCGACCCGTCTGCCCTTCGGAACCCTCTTTGTCACCATCGTGACAACCCTAAATGTACTGTGGTTGTGGCATATACTGAATCTGAATATATTGTTACTGCACATCCTTTTGCTGTATGCAACACCTCAATTAATGCCACCAATTCCGCCGCTTGTGCGGAGTAATGAGACGGGAGGTGTTTTTGGACAATTGTTTCTTAATTTTCTTCATCCATTCTCACCACTGCCATCCCCACGTATTTTTCCCCTGTTTCAGTATCCATGGATGCTGACCCATCTATGAAATATATTTCTACTTCCTGTAAGGCATTCTCATTTGCTTTGGGAATATCATCTTCTTCTCCCTCGTATGTAGCACAATCTGGTTCCTGCATGTCTTCCATAGTGCAAGGTTCAGTAATGAATGTGGGTGGGTTTACCGTTTTACATCTGACCACATGGACATTTGGCATTTGGGCTAGAGATTATTATTTCGTAGGCTGTCGCACTTTGTGTTGTCAAGGTTGATTTGGACCGTTCTAGAATGGCAAAGAGTGAGTGCTCTGCCTACAATGTCACTGAGCATCCCATCACGATTGTGGTGCTTTTTTCAATGGCGAAGGCCGCTGCAGTGAGGGCTTGTTCGCATGCGAAGTGACCTTGCATCACTGCGACCAGCGTACCGCTGTAATAGGCCCGTGGCTTGTGACCTATTGACATTTTCTGTGTCAGTACTGCAGTCATTAGTGTGCCATTGCAATGTGAAAATAGATAAAATTCCCTGTCATAATCTGGGTTCGCAAGAACTGGTGCATTTTCAATCAGGTCTTGCCAGTTGAAGTACTGTGTCATCATCTCATTTGTCTATTTTATTGGTGTATTATTCTTTTGAGACTCTTTTAGTGCTTGCAGTAGTGGGCGTGTGTATGCCGCGTAATCAAGTATCCATGTGCAGCAGGTGCGGCAGTAATTATAGATGTCAAGAAACTTTTGCATGTCTTCTACTGTTTTTGGTATTATCATACAGCATATGGCAGCTGCTCTTTCAGGAAGTATCCTTTTGCCATCTTTGGAGATTAGTTGCCCTAGGTACAGTACTTCAGCTAAGCAGTATTGCAATTTTCCTTTGTCTACTTTCTATTCTTTTGTGGCTAATAAATTCAACAATGTCACAGAATCTTCTCTACACTGCTCTTCGCTTTTGCTACAAATGAACAAATCATCTACGTACTGTATTATTGTGCTCTCTACCTCAATATTTCTAAGATCTTCATGTAAAATCCTATTGAAAATGCTGGGGCTTTCACAATACCCCTGCGGTAACCTGCAGTGCTCGTATCTGTTCCCCCCCTAACGTGAACGCTGTGAGGTACTGAGAGCTTGGGTCAAGTGAGATTGAAAAGAAGGAATTCTTCAGATCCACTACTGTAAAACATGTGGCTTCTTTGGATATGCTGCACAATATTGATGCCAGATTAGGCACTAATGGATATTCTTTGTGGATGACATCATTGAGTGGGTGTAAATCTTGTATCATTCTGCCCGCCCCAACCTTCGCTTTTTTGATTGGAAAGATCACCGTATTACATGGAGAGCTGGATGACACTATTTTTTCTTGTTTCAGTAGTCTGTTTATTGTCTCTGTAATTCCTTCCTCTGCTTCCTTTGATAGTGGGTACTGCTTTACTCTTGGAGGTATGGCACCTGGATTCAGTTTCATTTTTATTGGTGTTACTTCATGCAATAATCCTACATCATGGGGACCTGTTGTCTAAATCTCTGGAAGGACCTTTTCCATGTCCTCCTCGAATATTGTGGGTGGCACTACTGACACTAGCCATGAGAGGATTGTGTATTTCTCTTTGTTGGAACATGATGTTGCATGGTATGCTTATTTTCATTATTATCTCCCCATCACTCTCACTGTCAGTGAACAATTCTTCATCAGTTAAATTGCGCATATGCATAGTACTGTTCTCCACTCGCATACATGCGTGTCCAGTCCTATCACTGCAATATGCTTGCTTGAGACCTGAACCCCTTCTACATCAATGGACAAAACGTTTCCTGGCACAATGTCTGTATTTACAATTGGATGAAAAACAAAATCTGAGGGTACCTTCCATTCTTTTCTTGTTATTTCCGGCACTACTCATGATACCATAAATGAACAGGTCCATGTCAATGGGCACCCTCTTACTGCAACTGCTAATCATCAACATTGCTTATACAGTGCACACTCCTGACATTGAGCATACTATCCCATGTTCAGTAAAGGAGATTGTCATGTTCATTTTGTTGAGAAGGTCCCTTCCTAGCAAATTTATTGGTGCGTCTTCGTGGTACAGTAAGGGTGTGCACACTGTTTTTCCCCCCACCGTTATGTCAAGGTCTTTTGGGTAAGGAACTTTTAAAATAGCCCCAGAGAACGCCTGCGTTTCCAAATTTCTTCCTGATAGCGGAATCCGCTCTTCCATGAGACATGATTTTTCCACTCAGGAGTCTACCATTAAGATAAACTGCTTATTCCCTATTTCTGCTCCCATTAGTGGTTCCTCTTCTGCACGTACGGTAGTGGATAGGACTGGACATACAAGCGCTCTCTGTGGGCTGTCCAAATCAGCGTATGTCTCAGTTCCTGGCACTGAGAAAACATTATCTCCTACCCCCGCTGCGCTACAAAAAGGTGCCAGTGCACCATTAGCAGATGTCGCAAATATGTTATTGTTTGCATTCCCTACTGCACTTGGTCTGGCCATAGGTTGTTGTACCCCCCTCTGTTGTGGCTGCTGCTGCTGGGGTGGCTGTCTTTGCAGCATTTGGGGTTCATTGTAATATTGCTCATTTTGTCCGCCCCCTCCCATAGGTAACCTGTAGGGACTACCTGGGTATGGATGTCTGTACTGCTCTTCATTTCCCATAGGGGGCTGCCCTAGGAAGTAACCCATAGTTCGCATTCTACAATCTCTTGAATAGTGCCCCCACCTCCCGCAATTACAACATGACCCTTGTGGTCCTCCTCTCATCCCAGGCCCACCAAATCCTCTATTTCCCATTCCTCCAAATCCCCCTCGTTGCCCGCTGTACGCACCTCGTCCTCTTGTTGGTCTCCCTTGCCATTGGGGCCCTCCATATTGTTCTTCTCCATCCCACTGTTCTTGTCCGCCTGCAGCCCATGTTGCAGCCATTCTGGCTGGTGCATTTCCTGCTCCGTCATCCCCTTCACTGCTCCCATCAGTTGATGTTGCTACATTCAGTGCTGCGACCTTCATTAACTTATTCTGCACTAACTTCGCTTCATCTGCCAACCTTTTCTGTGCTATCTCCTTTTCTCTTTCTTTGATCCTCCTACAATGGTGTACAATTATGCTTTTAATCTCAGGCCAGCCCTTGGCTTCTATCCCAGCTATTTTATCCAAGGTCTTCTGTACCTCCTTCGAGAGCCCTTTTTTAATTATGAAATAGAACAAGGCGGTGGATTGATCCCTGTTGTACCCGTTTCACTTCTCCACAGGTCTTGCACCCAGAGGATGAATTGCGTAGGCTCCTCCTCCTCTCCCATCCTGCACTGAATCACTAGGTTTAAATTTGGGATGTCTGGAAACGCTCTGCGCAATGCATCCCATACCTGTGCTCTAACATTATTGAATGGCAATCCATCATGGCAGTCACAACTCATTGTCACTCCTGGGAATCCCATCTTCACCCACACTGCGTCTGCTTGATCACCAACAGAGGACACCAACACATTTTTCACATCCCCTATTGCTAGCGGAACTCCTGCTGTATTCTTGAATGCATGTATCCATTTCCCCGCCCCGCCCGAAAGTGCGGGGAGAAGTTTCGACACGTTGTTCTTGTCCATTTGGGCCCACGGAATGTAGTGTGGCCTACCTGCCCCTTTGTGTATTAGTGGCATTTGCAGTTTGTGTTTTCTTCCTGTTTTACTTGCCGTTCCCTTTTTTGTCCTAGTCACCAACATGTTTCCTACCCATTGTCTTAACCTCCCTTGGGGTGCTCTTTCATCTACCTCGTCGAATGGGAATGGCAGCGGGGATCCCGCCGTTGCTACCCCTTATTCATATTCATCCAAATCGCTCCACACCTCTTCTATTTTCTCTTCTTGTTCCCTCTCTTCTTGCCCCTCCCCGCACTGGCTGTCTGTGGTTGTTGGACATATTATTCTCACTGTCCTACCATTTAAATGAAACAAGAACTCTCCAAATTGCCACTCCTGCTCCTGCCCTCTGGGTATTGGCACCAGCTGTGATGGTGCTGGCATCGATTGTCCTGCAACACTTGGTGGGGGCGTGAGGTCTGCCGCTGCCAATGGTGGTACTTCCCCTCCCCCTGGCAACATCTGGCCCCTATCGCATAATGCTCTTAATTGTGTTATTTCCAACTGTGCATGTGCAAGTTCCCTGTCTAAATCCCAAGTTAGTTGTGCTAAATTCACTGGTGGGGCGCTAGTTGAGCCATAGAGCCCCCTTTTGTCATATGGGGGTGGGGCAGTGGCTGTTGCCGCTGCCGGAGTAGTCAGGGTGGGGCATGTAGGCACATACTGGGGCTCACTATATCCTACTGCTGTCCTCGTCATCAGCGGGTATATTTTAGTAGTGTCATTTTCTGTTGTAGCTGTCGTACATTCTCCCCCTGCGATCCCACCTACCTCTTGCAGCGCTTTCTCTTTCTCAACTGTTTTATTCATACTTACCTCACCTACGGCCGTTATCTCCTCAAATATTCGCCACAAATCTAACACGTCCCTTCTGTAACTGCTTCCCTTTGTATCTTGCCAGCAGGTGTGTGGACACTAGATCCAGTACCCTCTTATCAAACGACCCTCCCTCTGGCCATATGGGTGTTGTACTGTCTCCATTTATCTCTGTCACCCACTGATCATGTTGCATCTGTATCTTTTTCGCTATACAATGGGAGATGCTGGCAAATATGTGCTGGTGGTGTTGTCCCCCCCATGATAGTATAGTTTCCATTGTGTAAGTGCACAGTAACACTCTTCTCGTTTCAACATTTTATGCAACCTTCTTTTTTTTCACCAACACTATTTCAACAACCTCTCCCCTTACACCACTTGGCTGGGACCGTAAACTATTTAAACTTATAAATATTCACTATTTACCATCATCGGAAACATTTTCATTTACGTACGCATTGCGTTGTCAATTTTCTTAATCAACCTTAGTTTTCTTTTTCGACTTACAGACCCATAAGCAGTTACTGACAGACCAACATGTAACACTTTGACGCACGTGAAACCAGAAAAACATGTGACATGTAACATATACTATCTGCACGCTTTTACTCCCCCTTTTGAATTACTTTAGTTTGTTTCTCCCTGCTCTAGCTTCCCCATGCACTCCCCACCTCTTACTCCCTCCTCGCTACCTCACCAAGAAGTCGGAAAAATAATATTCTAAATTACTACTCTGAGTCTACTACATATACGAGACTCCTACTATTTTCTCTTTAAATTCACTTATTCACCTGCACTGGACAAGAAAATGCTACGCGGCGCCGCCTTCTACCCCGTTCAGGCTAGGATCCCTTACTCTTCTTTTACCTCTTTATCTCAACAAAACCTAATGGCCATATAAAGGATAGATCAGAAAAGCTTCAGTCACCGTTCACGGTCTATACACAATCTGGTCCGCACCCCAACCAAGCCGGGGCCCGCCACAGTGAGCAGCTTTTTCAGTTGGGTATTCGGTAACCAGGAAACCTTGGACCCTTCTTGTTGTGCGCACAGGCTGGTCAACTGCGGATGTGATGGTTTCGCTGGGGGGCGTCCCGGGTCTCGCCGCATGGCACAGGGCCTCGGGGCACCTGTCCCAAATCACGTTGCGGGGGTCACCAAATGTAAGATCCCTCCCTGTCTTACCACGTGCAATACCAATAAATGAGACACACCCTAGATGGGGAAATAAGGCTAAGAGGACAGGTTGCGAGAGTTCAAGATCTTTATATAGAATTGGCATCCAGGGAACTCTGCTGCCTGAGAGCGCTCCTGCAAACATTGCATTTACATGACATTATAAAGTGAAAAATCATCATAGATGATGTAACTACCATAGGGCACTAAATCAGTGCAGGATTGGACAGACATTATAGATATATAGATATATAGATCCATGGAGGCACTACTTCGTCCGGATTGGTTGTTCCATTGGCGAGAGGGGGAACATCATGTGGTCTGGCTGTCAGTGTCCAGGAGGGGTGAAGGTCAGGTCGCTGCGAGGCGGGGTGGTCACTAACTAAGCTAACATAATACATCTTAATGAAGCATGCACTAAATACTAGTCACCACAACTCCTTTGAAAAAATCATTATCAACCTATAAACTTCATTTGTGTATATCATTCATTGAGACTTATATGGGGTATTAGGTTAAGGGTCTTGACCAATATGATAACATTGGTTGCCTCGAGGGTTTGGACTCGTAAAGAGGCTGAGGCAGGTTGGCGTTTGTTAGTAGTGGGAGACAATATACTGCGACAGAGGTCGGATGTTAGCTGGGGGCATGATAGGTGGGCATCATGGCGAGGTCACGTATCTGGTACATCAAGAGAATACCTTGCAAGGACACAGGGTTACACTGGGAGTAATTTTCCAATAGCGAGGGTGAGGGGGCATGAGCCAATTTGTGGACATGGATGAGCTACAGGGCCTTGTTCAAGCCGGTTCACACACAGGACAGTGATCTCAGAGGAAGGGTGAGATGCTACATTTGTTTTTGTTGCAATTACCTCCAGCTTGAGCGTGAGAATGGAGCTGCGAAGCTTTCAGACACAGTGAGAGAAAAGGTGGGGGTAATGTGTGCGATGTTCGGGGCGCTGCTGAGTTGAGAGAAGCCTTTTTGTGTTATCGCTGTAAGGACTAGTTACAAAGATGGCGTCAAGGGGGCACAAAATGGATGCCACGTGTCCTACACAACAATCTACGCAAATGCCAGCCAACTCTGGTATTACAAAAGGGCGATGGGGGATTCCCCACTATTGGAGGCACATGGTCCATGTTGTGCTAAAGGAAAGGAGAGACAGGGACCTACTGGCCCCTCACTCCCACACACTTAGACAAGGGGTGGGCACAAGGTGTCCACCTGACTCTAGATACCCAATCACAACCCGTCCCTATATAGAAAGTATACCTAGATCTTCCCCCTAGACCTATCACAATCCCAAATGCGTTTTCTTAATTTACCACATTGTATGACATCATGAATAACGAGTTTTTATTATATAAGGATGTTTTTTCATGTGATGCTTCAAGATTATGCTGTGGGACTCCCGGTTTTAGACAATTGACGATAAAACAGCTTTCGTTTACCAACTTCCTGAGTGGGTCTGGCTATTGGTGTGAGAGCTATTCTGCACCCCCATCCATGTAATGCAGCGATTCATCATTCAAAAGGACCTAACGGTTCAGTATCCTGAGTGGTCTATTCCTGCTAAGGATCAGAGGGGACGTAGTGATGGCAGAATCAGGGATTTTAAGTTTCCGGTTACTCCTGGTCTGCGAATCTGCGGTGGGTGAAGTGGTTGAGGAGCGTGGTGTGGGAGGCATGCTGTGAGCCGAGTGCGTAGCCTGAGGAAGCTATTCCTTGTAAGATCAGAGGGGGCTTAGAAATGGCAGAATTGGGAATTTCAGTTTGCGTGGGGCCTTGTCTGCGAATCTGCAGTGGGTGGAGTGGTTGAAGAGCATGGTGTGGGCCGCATTTGGTGAGCCCAGTGTGTAGCCTTAGGAACCTATTCCTTGTAAGGATTGGAGAGGGCGTAGCGTTGGCAGAGCCAAGAGCATCAGGCTGATGGTGGAGTAGGCGGGGTTAGAGGCACCAGGGTGCTTACCTGCAGTCCAAGTGAAACAGGAGTCCGTGGAGGATGGCTGGACTTGCGTAGAGGGTGCTGTGGGGTCTCTTGGGTAAGGGCTTTAGCCGGCTTTATATCTGCCTGAAGTTGTTGCTCAACCATGGGGATTGGGCTCGGCCAATTATGCGAGGTGAGGTACATAGTGGATGAGTTCAGGGCGCCATTGGATTGAGCAGCGCCTAACACCTGCAACACTTAGCACTGTGCCTTTTGCCTGCGTGGGCTTTGCCGCAGAGGATTCGCCATGCAGGTTTTAACAAAGCAGAGTCAAACGGTGATGCCTATCATGTAGTGGACGTGGATCGAGCAGCATGATCTGCATACCTGCAGTGCTCAACACTGTGCCCTTGGCCTGTGCAGGCTTTGCCGCAGAGGGTTCAGAACACAGGTTTTAACGAAGCAAGGTCGAATGTCGATGTGTAGCACGTAGTGGACGTGGATCGAACAGCATGCTCTGCGGACCGGCAGCACCCAACACTGCGCCCTTGGCCTGCGTGTGCTTTGCCGCAGAGGGTTCGGCATGCAGGCTTTAACAAAGTGGAGACAAACATCAATGCATAGCATGTAGTGGACGTGGATCGAGCAGCGTGCTCTGCGGACCTGCAGTGCTCAAACCAGCACCCTTAGCCTGCCCAGGCTTTGCTGCAGAGGGTTTGGCATGCGGGTGTTCATGAAGTGGAGTCGAAAGTCAATGTGTAGCACGTAGTGAACATGGATCGAGCCATGCTCTGCGGACCTGCAGCACTCAACACCATGCCCTTGGAATGACCAGGCTTTGCCAGAGAGGGTTTGACATGCAGGTTTCAACAAAGCCAAGTCGACCGTTGATACGTAGCCTGTACTGGATGTGAATTGAGCAGCGTGCTCTGCAGTCCTGCAGCACTCAACACTGCACCCTTGGCCTACGTAGGCTTTGCTGCAGAGAGTTCGGCACACAGGTTTTAACGGAGCTGAGTTGAATGCTGATGCATAGCACATAGTGGACGTGGATCGATCAGCATGCATTCAGCACATCAAGTGGCAGTTACATACAATGCTATGTGTTTAAAAATATTTCTTTTTTGGAGCATTTTCATGAAAGGTAAAACATGATTATGTACATTGATGGGAGCATGGTTTGTTACGTTTTTGTAAAAGAAAAGAAAACCAGATTGAAAAGATGTGTACAACATTTTTAAATGACACTTGGTGTGTAGAAGTTTAATATGTTGGCAGTACATGCATACTGGCCAACAAGACCCATTCCAATCTATAGGTGCTTATCAAGTCATGTTTTGTTTCTCTTCATTCTGTAACTTGTAGTAGCTTCTCCCATTAGACAACTTGGAGTACATGTCCCAGAATGCAAAACAAAAAAACACAGGACGGTTCTCTAACATTCAAAATTGTGATTTATATTGAACGGAAAATGCTGTGCGTTAAAAAATGTTTCTTTTTTAGGAGCGTGTTCATTTAAGTTAATAAATGCATATATAGATTTATAGCAGTACTGTGTGTAACTTCTTTGTAAAAAAAAAGAAACAGCAAATACAACATATTTCTACAACTTTTTTTAAGGGCCACTTAGTGTTTGGAAGTTTAATATCATAGCAGTACATGCTTACTTACTACCATGACCCATTCCAATCAGTAGGTGCTAATCCAGTCCCAGTTTTTCACTGCATTCTGGTACTTGTGGTCCAAGTTTTCTAATGGAAAATGCGCAACTGCAACTCCCACAAAACAAAGTCAACAACAAAGACTTTATAAGCACCTACATATTGCAATGCATCACGTTGGCAAGTATACATGCATTGACAACATATCACTTAAAAATGTTCAACACATCTTTTCCATCTGATTTTCTCTTCTTTTACAAAAAAAGTTACACTCTGTGCTGCTATAAATGCACATTTGCATTTTTTTCACTTTCATGAATATGTCCCTAAAAAGAAACATTTTTAAACGCTCAGCATTTTCCATTTTTCATTCCATAGCAATGTCACACTTTCAAACCTCACTCATTACATCCCTTACACTGCACCCATTCTCCACCTGCTCACACATATATGTATACCACCAAAGTATCTATATGCAACACTTCACCTTACATATAAGGTACTCTTCTTTCCCAACCTCTACCACAAGACAACAAACACTGCTGCAACAACAATCTGCCATTGCATTGCCACTAGCCCACAATTTCGCTATTATTTAAAAAACACTGCAGCACATTACAAATATATTGCACAACACACACAGCACTTCTTTAATTAAAATCAGCAGCACAAAAATAATTTAGACATACACTTTTTTCTCACACCCATTTTTGCCCTGTTCCTTCTAATGTCCCAAAGATCACTAATCATACTCCACTTGGTGCACAGAGTTTGGTGACAGAGTGTGTTTGGTCATCAGTAGGGAGATACACTCTCCAGGCTACAGGCTGCAAGCTGGACCTTTGCATTACTGTCCCTTAACTCAGTGAGAAAGAAAAATCGGTGTTCGGGTGGGCAGAGGATGGTGGAGGAGCTAACCCATACTGCGACCCGGAAGGTAAGTCTGAATGGCCCTTCTAAGAAAGCTCTGTGTCGACACCAGTTACTTTCAGTTAACCAAAGGCTGTAAGGTCCATATTATTCTATAAGTTACTGTCTGCCTGTGCCCCATGGATAGTGTGCTATGTGCATTAAGCCTGGGAAAGGGGCATCTAAGTCACGTACCTATGGCTCAAGGAAGGAACGTCCATTATGGTTAACTCCCTAAAAGGCACGACGAAACAGACATGATTTGTTTGGACACAGCCCGAGTGATGACCCGATTGGTGGCTGCCGGAAGGAACAATAAACATTCGGATATTACATTAATGGCCAAAATAACTGATTACTATCAGTCCACAGGAGTAATGGTAAATTGCAACGATAATACTAACTTCAATAAATCCAAGCGTGCTGCAGAGAGCCCTAAAGACTATGGCGACATAGATATTATTTACCTCTTAGCGTTGTGCTACTCGTTACAAGGAGCCACAGTGGCTTGTGTTTCGACAGCTCCATCCTCTGAAGATCAAAACTCTGTGTCTGAAGTCAAAACTCTGTGTCTGAAATGTGGGTGTGCACACGATTCCACCGGATTCTCCAGCTCATTTGTACGGTTTTGAGTCGCCATCCGACATCCCAAAGCAACCACTGCTGGTACATCTATAAGCAAACAGGCTGCAGAGACAATGGGGCAACGGCTGTCAGCGTCACCCAATCTTTGCCCAAGTAATACATCGGCATCTGCTGTTGGTGCTGAGAGTGTTCAAATAGATAATGCAACGGAAACACGTTTGATTCCACTATTTCCACCAACAACAATGAATCTATTTAAAGATGGTTTAATGCACTTTGCAGTAACAATGTTACTTAAACTATATGGAGTTATATTGGAGGAAGTAAAAAAGTATGGCATAACTATTGCGACATTGCATAAACGATTGCAAGGAGTGCGACCGGCTACTGACAGCCAGGCTTTTCCAGTACCAGTGCAACCGATGGAGCTGCCTAACGTAACCTGCCACCGGGAAGTAACAGCCGTGACCATGGCCATGAATTTGCACGAAGAGGACACCTCAAATTTAACTAGGTATAAATCAAGAAGACAAAGACGTTTGACCACATGGGCACAACTGCGCAAACAGGCTGCAGGTCGCAAACTGCCTCCCGTATTTAAACTGTGGCCCAATGACCCCCTCAATTCAACTTCAATTGCTCCTGATGTAGTGCAGACGAAGTAGGCGAATGGCTGTCTTGCTTCCAGGTGCCCAGTGCGACAGAGGTCGACTGGTACATTGACCAGTTGGCTGCTGGGTGATGGTGGTCATCCAGTGCAACAAGCAGTGGGCATATCACAGCCTGCAACAGCACCAGGTTTTGGCAGTGTGGCAACAGAGTTAATGGACGTTTGGTTGTGGAGGCTAGTCCAACAACTGTATCACGTGTGGTGCATTCAATCCCGCTTCCCTCAACACAGTCTGTTGTTTTTCCTCCCACTGAAGAAGAACTAAATCCTTTTACGAATGGTTGAGGCCCTCTGACATTTACAGAGAAATGTACTAACAGATCCGGCTTGCTCAATGTTTGCAAAAACATACCAGCATTGGGAGTCTTGTCATCATCAGACTTTAGTTTCATTGAACCAGTTAACCTTAATGGAGGGATCTTTGTACGTTGTGTGTATTTCTCTACAGTTGAAGTACCTACACTTATACGTAGCCATCAGTGGTTCATTCAGAATGCAGGCTATATATTAGACCACCTATCACATGTTTTCTACCAATACAAGGTGAATCTGTCATTAAAGAGTCTCTTACTGAAGATGCTATGGGTTGGGAATGGTTTAGCAAATACTTAATGCAACAGTTGGTGGAAGTTAAATTAAATTAAAAAAAATGGTAAGCTGGAATACCAGGGTACACACCCATTTCTTAGATTGAAAGGGCTCTCTTCCACTTTTTAACAAGTTTGATGTGCCTTTTTTACAGGAGACGTGGCTTACTGCAAAGATTGATC
This sequence comes from Ambystoma mexicanum, assembly GCF_040938575.1. Lineage (NCBI taxonomy): Eukaryota > Metazoa > Chordata > Amphibia > Caudata > Ambystomatidae > Ambystoma > Ambystoma mexicanum. The sequence continues at coordinate 1,074,709,261 of NC_090935.1, read as the reverse complement.
TTGGGGGTTTTCATCTGTTTCAGCTTTTGGCCACTAAGGATTTGCAGGGGCGCTGATTTAGTGACTTAATTGTGAGGATTTAGCAGACTATACCCTTGATAAGTGTGAATTTTATTCTAAGTACTGATAACATACTTCCTGTTGAGGTCAATATAAAGGGGCACACAGATCCACTGGTGTGTCTTCTAACTAATATTTATGTTTCCCCAGAAAAAGCGTCGCTGATTGAGATTTACAAGTCCATAATCCTTATTTGTTCGACCTGGGTGGTAGGTGCTAACCATGAATGTATAGTGTTAGATATGAACCTCAATGCAGGTTGCCGCAATTACAAGTGTTCCAAATACAAATGGTTAAAACCAGTTAGTATCGTGGTAAGGAAGAATGGGAATATTAAAGGGAAGTCATGGGTTAATTTCCTCTGGGATTGGGATCAATTAATGTACAATGGCAACACCCCTGGTGACTGCCTTGGACAAAGCACCTGGAACATGGGGAGGAAATCATCTACATTGGACTACATTTTGGGTAGTAATACCTGTACCGAGTCTAGCAAGAACGGGTTTAGTGACCACCATATGTTGATTCTGACATTAAATATACGGTCTTTTTGGGTGGTCGGTTCGGTGGGTGGGAACTTGGGACGAATCATGGTGGCAACATGATTTGTTGGACACTGAAGAACTTAACCAAGATCTCACAATCAATGAACCAACTACTCAGATATGAGTTGGACAGGGTGGAAGATTACGTTGTGTACGATATGGTTATGTATCTTAAACATCTTGCATATCAAACAGATTTGGTAAAAGAGCATCATTTGGCTATTAACGAGGCAAATCATATTAATTGCCTTGATAATGAAATATGGGATGCAAAGTGTCTTATGCACAGGCAGATGAGACAGTTTAGAGGCACAAATTGTTCACCTTGGGTACTCAAGGTTACATTAAGAAGAATTAAGCTTGACTACAAGAACTGGCTTAGAAGAAGTTGGTATTCCATCTTGAATGCACAGTGGCAGCAAATGTTTATGGTGCTTTGCACTGGCCAGGCAAGAACAATTGGCAAATTCAGCGCAAGGCCAAGGGAGACACAAGATACAATATCGCAAATCCAATACCGCAGTGTAAGTGGATTCAGCTAAATATGTTGCTGCTGATGGGAATCATACATGCGTGGAGGAAACTATGCAATGGACACTGTTCCCCAGTATAGATGAAATCCAGGTGGCAATAGTAGGCCTAAAAGGATCCTGGACACCAGGTCCTAATGGCTTATCAAATGCGACATTGAAAGCCGAACCCCGAGCATGAGCCACTATGTTAAAGATTTTATTTGATAAAGTTTGTGCAGAAAGAATGGTTCCATCTACCTGGCAGCAGACTATCCTGATGCCAGTCTACAAAAAAGGAGGCAGAGAATGTCCTGATAATTATAGAATTATGTCTTTACTGGGCGTTCCTGGAACGTTGTTCTCCACTTCTTGGACCCCTGTGAGTATTTGTATACCCCCTCACCCCGCTTTGGTCCCCCATGAGTGTTTGGTGCCCCCACCCACCCCTCTGGTCCCCTGTGACTGTTTGTGTGTCCCCCAACCCTCCTTTCTGGTCCCCTGTGGGTGTTTGTGTGCCCCCCACACCCCTTTGATCCCCAGGAGTTTTTGGTTCCCCCAGCACCCCTCTGGTCCCCTGTGTGTATTTGTGTGCCACCCACCCCCATTTGTGCTCCCCCATAAGTGTTTGTCTGCCTGTGAGTGGTCCCCTGTGAGTGTTTGGTGCCCCCCACCCCACCTATAGTCTCCCTTGAGAGTTTGTGTGGCCTCTGGTCCCCTGAGATTGTGTGTGTGCCCCCCACCCCCTCTCTGGTCCCTAGTGAGTGTTCATGTGAACCCCCACCCCCCTCTGGTCCCTTGTGAGTGTTGTTTATTCCCCATCTCCCTCTCGTCCCCCGTGAGTGTTTGTGTGCCCCCATCCCACCATTGGTCCCCAGTGAGTGTTTGTTTCCCCCACACCTCCTCTGGTCCCCATGAGTGTTTGTGTGCCCCCACCTCCTCTCTGGTCCCCGCAAGTATTTGTGTGCCCCCCTGTTCCCCTGTTTTTACCTCTTTGCCCCTCCTCCCCCCTCTTTCAGGAGCTGGCTTGATACATTTTGATCAACACCACCGTCTTGTGGGTAATACACTGGATTTTGACTTTTACTCATTGACTCATGGTGCTTCACCCTCCTTCATCGTTCATGCTGGACTTTCACTGCATCTCGAACCTGGGTGGCAGTTGAACAATGCTGTGACCTTCCTCATTGTGAATCCTGGTTTGCATTTAATTGTACTCTTGCATCCTTATGTGTTATTTCTGACTCCTCCATTTGTTTTATCTCCCCCCCTTTGGTCTCCTTGTGATTCTTGTGTTCCTCCATCTCCCCTGTTGCCCCACAGTCTTGTGATGTCTGTCCACTAATGCCCTCATCTTCTGACCCACCCTCTCCCCATCACTGTTTCCTTAGCACTTATACTTTTCATAAATGTGATTTCTCAGATGTCTCAAATACTTTTCATAAATGGCTCCTGACCTCTATGATAGCAGCTTGTTTTGTCCCCCCATTTGTCTTCTCTAACTTCTACCCTCCAGCACTATCTGAAATGTCATCAGGCCTAGTAGTATAAATGTTTGTTTTGTTCTCATCCTCCTCCCTGTACTCCTACCCCCTCTCCCGCCCTACCACTCTTTCATTCCAGCACTACCTCAATTGTCGCCAGGCATAGTAAGTAAGCCGCTTGTCTGTCTCATTTGCCCGCCCATCCCTCCTCCCCTCTTCTTCAATGTCATTAGCTCTTACTCTATCACTAATGTTTCCCAACCTGTTTGATACCAGCTTGTTTGTCTCTTCCCCCCTTCCTCGGGTATTCTCCTACCTCTCCCCCTTCAGCACTATCTGAAATGTCGTCAGGCTTAGAATGATTGTCTCTTGTTTTGTTTTTCTCCTCTCCCTCACTCCAACCCCTCTACGCCTCCCTCCTCTTGTTGAATTCCGGCACTACCTCAATTGTCATCAGACATAGTAATGTAGCTGCTTGTCTGTCTATTTCTTCCTCCCCCTTCCTCTCCAATGTCTATAGCACTTGCACTGTCTGATATATCGCCACAGTGATTGTGATAGTTTATTTTTCACTTTCTGATTGTAGCAAGAATGTTACTGTATTCTCCCATGTTCCCTCCCTGCCTTGAAGCGCTTTGAAATACATGTATAGGCACCATATAAATATACAATCAATCAATCAATCAATCAAAATGAAAACAGTACAACAAATGTCATTTTCAAACAATGCAAAGACATTTTGGACAATGAACACCAACAAGAGGAAGCTATTAAATCTCAACTCGAGAAAGACACTCCTGAGTGCAGTCAAACTTCCCTTACAGGAAGCCAAGAATTCACCTAAGAATGCAAGACGTCCTAAAAACCGACTACGAAAAACTGTTTGGATGAAAACATGTTAATGCTTTCAGAGACCTCCCACAGTTAAACCCAGTAAAATGTCAACCTATTTTCAAAACATTAGGACACAAACAATGCTGAAACACACTCGGCAGCATTGAACATGGGAATCTCTGGCAACATTTTCACTACAGAGTACTAACTCAAAACATATATCAGTCTGCAGACCTCACCTATGGTAACATTTTAAAAAGCATTACAACTAGTCTGCTTACTAAAGATGAAAAATCCATCTTAAATAGACTAATCCATGACTATATGGGTGAAACACATCTGCTCCTGATGTCATGGAACAATTAACTCAACAAAATATAAAATGCATATCCTTAATGCTAACCCTTTCAAGCTGTAGTTAATTCAATGAGACAATGTTAAAAAAAAGAAATTCAACCCATTCTGCATATCAACTTCACAGACAAACTAGAAGTGCATGGCATGACTCTCCCTATGTGTCAACAAACAACAGCACAACTAAATAGCTTAGAAAAATGTATCTCCAAAACAGCTGAATTGGAAACATTTTTAACTTTTTGTCTAAACTGTAGAGTTATTCTAAAACGTAACCTTGATGTAGAACAAGGTTTAGTCAGTGGAATAATTGGTACAGTTGTCGGCTTCCAAACTTATCCTCATGACAGCAACATTTAGTTTGTCAACATCCACTTTGACAAACTTGCAGAAGTATAAAAGAACTAACATGTTTTGTTCTAGTCAAAGACATATACGTATCCAGAGAACAATGTTCTCTATCTCTTACATATGCTGTACCTATTCACAAATCTCAATGTCTAACCCTAGATCACGCATTGATTGAAATTACCTGCACAAGAACTTTAAAGAATGTATGAGTTACAAAGCACTTTTGCATTTCCGTGCACCCAATGATCTATTCCTAGTTAACTTTGATGCAAACAAAGTCAACACTGACATTTCTTGCATCTTAGAATGAAACAGGCTATGTGTACTGTACACTCCCATCTAGATATGTACCCTTTACCTCAAACATTAAAACATTTAAAAAGAAAACCAATACAAATAGAACCTATTACATATCTCCCAACAATACCGCTAATAAAACAATGACCAACTTCTTCTCCATCAAATAATACAACTACAAACTGTCTACCACAAACTCAACTGCACATCCATCAGAAGACAAAGAGACAAATATACCTATTAAAAAAAAAAAAATCTGCAGACCCATCAAACGATGTAGGGACACAACTCTGGTCCACGAATTGAGTAAGTTGCTATGCAAATGTAACAATCAATCTTCTGTTCCAATTGCCACCAATTGTTCACAAATTTACTTAATCGGCAAGGACCAGTTGTGTTTTCAAATGCTCATCCTTCACAGAAATGCCACAAATAATCCTGAAAGCACTTACAGTGTCTCAGGTATAAGTCAAGAATTAGACTACTGTGCAGGAATGGTACAATATACCATAAACACACACAAATATCCACAAGCATTCCTAAGGTACTTACTACAAGTACTGGAAAACAAAATCATCCCTATTAATTAAATCTTCCAGATTTCGTACATGTGGAAACATACATATACTTTAGGCAACCATGTTTCACAAGAGCACATCCCAAATGAACACATTGTGTAGGTATCCATGCCAAATTCTGAATCCATTCCATTTCACCAGTTTCTACAAAATGCAAAACATGGCATACTATGCCCTTTCTGCAATTCAGACAATCATTCTAGCATACAAATAAACTCACATAGTCAGTATGTCATACTAATGCTTCTAAGATACAATGCAAATGGTACCAAAAATAACTGTAAACTCACTAGCCAAGTATCTCTTGGCAAAAACACCTCCACAACAGTAGGAATAATATACCACACTGGTACCACAACCACTTCAGAACACTATACTGCATATGCCAAACGTGGTTGGTTTGCATGTAACAACACCTTTTCTAGTCAGAAACATGGGTTACCATCTAATGCCTACTTAATATTCCTTCAACCCAGATTTACTCCCCAAACTGTAACAAAATACATTGTTAAAATACAACAGAAGGTATCTAACTACTTCAAAAATATCCTTCATTGCAATACACTTCAAATACGCCCTCGCAGTTACTACAAAACATCTTATAAAGTCTAATATAGTTAGAATAAGCCATCATGAATCTAACTACTTTAAACATTCTCTTACTTACAACACACTTCAAACAAACATATTATCACATTTACACTCACATAATTATAATTTTTTTTTTAATCCTCTATGGGTTTATTTTCCCAATCAACCAATAAACCAATGATTATTTCATGTGAAAAGAACAACAATGTAGCACAAACTAATGTACCAAACATAGTACATAGAACTGACTGTTTATGAGGGTCAAAAAAAGTAAATGTATGTGTAAAATTGTATGCAATTAAAACTTTCAAACTGTCCAGACTTTTTCCCCACCGTGCTATTCGCGGACACCAGTGGCTGTCTGGGGATCCAACATATTGGCCGTTTAAAAAGATATGACGCACCTCACGCTTTTGAGCATCCAACAAGTGGGTGTGTACGATGTCCGCAGACATCACGCTGGACCCTGGTTGGGCCAGGGGCTCTCCACAGATCCGAATAGGGAAGTGAGTCGGCAGACCAGACCCAGATATCACACATTTTTTTATACCACCTTTTTTCCTGTTTAAAAAAAATAACACTGGATGGATTAACACCAAATTTACAAAAGCACGCTTTAGGGACGCAGCCGCCAATTCTGGCACACATTTGTTGAAAATCCATCCAGGGGTTTGCCCTGTAGGCGTCAGCAAAACATTTTTTTTATTGTGTCTATGAGGATTTCCAAAAATATCGGGACCCCCGATATCTTGGCATCCCCTTGACGAAACCACGCCAGCCTTCAGAGAATCATTCCGGGGGGGGAGGCACATACCTTTGTCGCAAAATTTGGTGAGGATTTGTCTAGTGGTCCTGAAGTTATAAGCCGCCCAAAAATGGGATCTTTCTATGAGTTGAGCAACTCAGGGCACCTACCACAGGCCCTAAAATATATTTTACCAATATGCACGTACGTGTGCAAGCTTCCATAGGCATTATGTGAAAAATACATAGAATATTGTTGGGAAAAGAACTCATTTTAAGAATCTAAACAATTGGAAACATGAAGGTAGTTTTTCATTTGCACTGTATCCGCTCTGTGTGCTTTATACATTTATGTTTCGTGTTCGGAACAGCATAATTGTCTATGGTTTAAGAATATAAATCAGAGCTACTGTATATGAGGAGCATTAAATGAAGGCTGTACAAAAGATAATGTCATGAAATCAATCGCATTCTTAAGCAGCATCCTACCCCAAGCGAGATATTGATTTCGGCGGAGGCTAGCGTTCAATATATTAGAGTAGTACATGTTTTCATACCACTTCAAATGTTTACCTTGGCACAGCCATCAATAGCGTATGATGTTTTGTCAAAATATTCCAGCAGACTGACTCTGACAGGGGCACATTTGTTGACAGTGAACATGAGGCTGCTTCTCGATCTGTCAATGTAATATGGATGGCATTCATTATGTATGTTTTCCTTACGTGACCTTCACTGAACTGTTGTAACTTTACAGTGGCTTCCTCAAACATTCCCTCTAAATTACACTCACTGTTTTGGACAACACTGGGCAGCTTTAACACTAGGTTTTTGCGTAGATTTTTTGTGAGAGCTCTCAAACGGCCAATATGTGTACTACACATATCCAGCGAGGGAATAAAAAGAAATTAAAAGGTACAGTAACCAGCGAGTCATGAGAAAGAGTTGCTAAACTGCAAATTAATGCGGTCCCATGTAGGCTAGGGCTGATGGGAAATGTAGGCAAACAGATTAGCAACACAAATGTTGCAGACTCCAGACAGTTAATACACGAAACAGAACATATTCCGGGAGAATAGATTCGCGGCAACGTGCTCGCCTTGGAACCAAAGCGACACGAAGCAACACAGGTTCGATCCCTGGGTCTGTGCTTCGAAACCTCTGGGTATTTAATACGCAACTAAGACAAACAAATTAAAACAATTATGCAACTAAATAACAACAACAAATTGCTGTAAGACCTCTTCAATGGAGCGCTTTAAAAAGCCAAACAAATAAATATGAAACTACATGTAAATTTCCAATATTCCGCGCATGTTAAACTGAAATATCCTGAGTGAACTTTTAAAAGTTTGGGAGGGCAGCATTCAATAGCACCGAAAGCTTATGGAATGCAGATGGGGCTTTATTTACAAACCGTTTTTCAACGGGAAAAATACCATTGTGGCTTATTGTGCTTGTATACTTCCAGCAAGGGAGCAGCTGCATTAAGTTAATGACGTTCACTGCTCAAACACGCAGAAATGCGTTATAAACCTACCACGATCAGACTACTGATCGTTGCACTCTGCGCAAACTTGCAACATAATTGTCATGTAACAGAGAATGCGTTAGTGTAACTATGAATTTGCAATACATATATGTGCTGGGTTACAATTACGCATAACAACCACAGCACGGCATGTAAGGATCACGGTATGAATCCATCCCTTGGCCTACACATGACTATTGCCATGAATTGCTCCGCATTTGAAGTACTACATGGCAGCAGATGTGCACAATACATAAGTGCAATGAAGATGAAAATGTATACCATGTCTACACAGGTGCAAGGAAGACGTTCTAAAAAAATGTGGTTGGTGACAAAACAGGAGAGAAAAGATAAAAAGTTGAACAGCCGCTAGGATGTCCTCACAGGTAAGTGGGGTGCACAGTGCAAGGGAAGCATTTTGCTTGAAACCTAAGAGCTGCCTAACAGCAGATGTGCACAGTAAACGTGTATCATGCAAAATTGTGACAGCCTCAAAACCAACAAACCTATGCAAATGAGCATATACAATATTATAATAAGTTATCGCAAGTGGCCTTCCCTCTTCACCCCCCTTGGTAACAATTGAGGTGCCTCCCCTCTCTGCAGACAATATTACATATTTCCTCATTGCTCACTGGCCCACCCTCAGCTTAACTCTCCCAACTGTGGGACATTAAAATGAGCCCGGCCACGCCATGACCACCTCTTGTATGTTCTGCTTACAGATCTGCCAGGCAACGTGCCCACCAATGTCAGAGAGTGCAGGTTTGCTGAACAATACGAGATCAATGCACTCATTGGGTCATGGTGGGGAACGGACTCAATACAGAAGCATTAAGTACAGTTAAGACTGACAGGAAGTTGCTGCAGGATAGTGTGCGGTGCATGAAGAGACTGGGGGCCTCATTACACGGATGGCGGTAAGGGGTTACCGGTACCGGTAAGGGTACCAGTGCCGGTAAACCCTTACCACCTTACTACGAGGTCCATTTGTGGGACCCTACCTTAACAGCTGGTTTTACCAGCCGTTAAGGACGGGACCCGCAAAGGGACCTTGGAGGTAATTACAGTACCGCAATTTGCTGTACCGTAATTACCACCTTCCCCATTCCCATTGTGCCCTATGGGGGCAAAAATGGGAAAGGGAAGTGCCATGGTGAATGGGGAATTTCTGCCCACACACATTGGATTAGGGCGGTAATTCCGCCATTCACCATGGCGGACTCAGTAAAATACCGGCGGCAACCGCCGTCCGTGTAATGAGGCCCTCGATCACTAAACCTCACGAGGTGGGGCTGACAAGTGGTGAGCTCTAATATTAATTCAAAGGCCACTCAGGTGAGTGGTGTGCGGTTGAAGGTGTGTAAATGCTTCAAGGTGGGACAGTTAAGAAAGAAGGTGGGTGTCCTGCCACACATATTATTATATTCTCATTCATGTACATTTTTAGTTTTTCCATCCAATTCTTTGACAGGGGCTTTTATTAGGTAGCCCCTTGTTTCATAATTTACTAAGCCCACAGTCCTCCCACTAATAGGGCTATCCCTTCAGTTACTCCTCAAGGTGGGACAGTGCTGCTGAAAGGCAGACAGGGACACGATTGCGCAGAAGTCTCAATGGTGATCCAGACCTCCTTCCTCTAAACAGAGAAAACACGATTCCTGTGCACGTCAATGCTACAGGCACACTCCTGAGGACCTACAGAGCGGTAAATCATTCAGACCTAGAAAGTGGGGAGGAGATTGAAACAGCCTAGAGCAACATCCACAAGGGCTGCGTAGCTCCAAGGTAAAATGTCAGGCAATTATGGCCAAAGCAAGTAAATCTGCTTTGATCCAGTGCAGAATCAAGAATGCTCCAGTAATGACCCTGGAAGATGCTGATCCAGATGAAAAGGGGAGGGGCATCTCAAAAGAATTGAGAGCTACAGTACTAGCAGGGCCATGTGACACCTTTACGGTTCTGGTAAAGGGGGGCAAGGAAGAAGTGGACTGAGACCCAAACATTGACCAATCTATGATGAGGGTGCGCATATGTAGGGGATGGTTTAACTCCAGAAAAGAAAAAAAAAACATTCTATTCAACATTCCTGTCCAACCTGTTATGCAGTGCAAGGGAATTATAAAGAAATGGCCGGGAGCAGTGACCACAGGCTGGATGTCCCTGAAGTTAGTAGGGTAACCCCTCGTGCCCCCTCAGGGCTGATAAAGATATGACACCTCTGCTATCAGTTGAAAGAAGTGTGGATTCTATGCTAAATTGAGCTAATGCAGGTTCAAACCTTGCTCCTTCACAGTGGTGTACGAGGTGTATTTGACATAATCCATCTTGAAAGATCCCAAACTAATAGTTCAGAAAATGTATGTTGAGGAGGGCATCAACATCAACCTACTGGACTTTGAGCAGCAGACCCAAATAATGCCTGACACAGCTATGGGCGGTGTTAATTCAGAAGCACTCACAGGGCTGCATCATGAAGACAGCAAGACCGAAGCTATGGATCCATCATCTGAAAGCGCACGCTAGTCAAAGGAGTATTCTGTTGCAGGTGCCAATTTTGGAAGGCAGACAATTCAGCCCAATATCTCATGAATTTATCAACACATCATTCAAGGATTGAATTTATACACAACCCATTAATGGAAAATCAGAAGCATATACAAAGAAAGACTTTCCTAGGTCCATCTGTGATAAAGCACTACCAGTTGGAAACTAAATACCGGTGTCCATTTCTCCATTACACTACATACGTTTTATTTAGGAGATCAGCAGCAGAACAAGAAATAAGACAAAACTCATGGTACATGTACAGTACTCTAGTTTCTCACCAAATGGTCCATAAGCCATGAAAAGAGTCTTACCCAAAATGTTCGAACAGGTGGGAGCGTGACAGAAGGCTCTTCCAACCAATTTCTATTAAACACATGGAAAAATAATACGGTTGTGAGGCGTACATGTTTTTATTTGGATTCCAGACTTTAATGTTGTACTACACATTTTCATGTTTATCATGCATTTCTTTCATAAGTGCATATTGGCAATAGTAGACACAGTAGGCAAATCCTTCAGGAGAAAAACACTGCGCTCAAACATTCCACACATTACATTGCTCTAGATTTGCAAGGCACAAGCTCTGCCATTTTCACAGTTTCTGGCACGCTGTAAGTGGGCAATGAACTGTGAGGGGAAATCCTGTGTCTTTCTTTAAATGGGAGGTGAAACACTTAACCAGACATACTTGATCAGTGGGAAACTTTGCAGCGTTCCTCAGATGTCCGTTTCTGAATCTTGGGCTCCAGTGACGTTGTGTCATGGGCATGGTGGTCAGTGAGTCTTGCCCTTAGACTGGATTTATGTAATTTTGCACCAATTATTATATGGCTCCTATGGCTCCAGAATGATTTTTTTAGGCACTGCCAATCTTGGTCATTGAGTCGGAGCCAAAAACACAAACCCAAGGATCGCAGCAGGGAATTCGATTGCATCTGGTTGCCTGAAAAAGCCATTTGCTTGTTTCAACCCTCGTTATTTAAAAGCTACTCTAAACAAGACACCAGGTTATGAAAGAGCAAGCAGCTGTAGCTGACCCACAGATACATGTGTTCTCTTCTCTTCTATGGGTTCTCTCTGATCTAGTGTTTGTACAGATCAGAAAACTCCTGGAAAGTCTCAGTTGAAAAGTGATGTCCCTAGATGTCACCTGATCGAAGGCGATTGTAGAATGCTCAGCGGTTTGCTTCATCGGCTAGCGGTGCAAGAAAACGTGTTGCTGCTGGCATGGGTGTCACCTTATGATTTTCGGTACGGGGCAAACATTCCCACTCCGATAGAAGTGCAGAGACGTACCCATCCCCAGGTCAAAACAAATCATTTTGGAGCACCTTTTGCAGCAATAGTTTGAAAAAAGCCATAGGTTTGACAGGGAGATCAAAAGATCATATTTTAGCAGCAGTCGCCTAACCGGTTGAGCTGTCTTTCCTCAGTTTTCGGCTTTTGGCTCTTCTTCAATTCTTCTGCTCCTGCCAAACAGCTCTGGCCTGTTCTGCATATCTGATTCCCTCTCCACTCTGTAATTAAGGCTGCAATTGCACATTTTTCAAGCATGATAAAACAAAAGACAGGATGGAAGGCAGAGGGCACAGGCATCATTGACAAAGAGCCAAGAGGGTAATGAGCATCAATGAGGAACCAGAAGGCGAGAGAGAAAGGACTTTGGAAGGAAGGAGAAGGCACAGATAGAAAGAAAAGAGAAGAAATGTGCAGCACACAGTGCAAGAGGGAGCAGGAAATCTATAGTGCCATGTTTAGTTTGAATGATAGTGGGCACTAGTACTTTCCCATGCTATCACGAACCGCATTTGATTGTGCACTGGCTACCATGCTCATCTGCAACATTGGGGCTAGGAGCAGAAGCCCTGCACCCTGAGGCCTATAGATCAAACATGCATTCTGGAAACAACAGGTTTACATGAGTAACGCTGGATATTAAGTGGTTTTCCCCACACCATGCATGGCCGGTATATCTGACAACGGTTGCACTGTCAGTTGAATACAAAGAGCATGTGTCGCAAGTGCCTTGAATACATGTTTTTGTGACCACATTAAAATCCAATACTGCAGTGTTCCACGGGCAGGGTTCGATGGCTCTCATACACTTGGAATGGGGGAACTTGGATGGCTTTCTCGCACATGGCATGGAGAAACTCTAGAGCTCTGACTAGCGCAAAATGTGCTTCTGTTCCAGCCTAACAAATTACAAACATAAATATCGCAAGTTGTACGAAATTATATATTTTTTAAAACATTCCTTATCGATGAAGACTTTGTTCACCATTATTGAGCATCTTGTGAAGCGGTGGTTCAAGTTAACATTTTGTCACATTTCGACTTGCCATTGTCAAGCTACTCCATCATAAAAAAGAAGGGTGGTGGAGGTGCACACTGGGAGTCTCTGTCAATAAGATTCAAAACAAGTGTGTAGATAACAATTATTCAGTCCTTAGTTAAGGATTTAGGTGCTCCTGTGTGTGTCTTGGCTACAAGACAAATAATGAAATAAGAGAACGAGGGTCCGTCCACGAGTGGGGGACAACAACAGGACACACTGTAGTCTGATATAAATCAGAAAAAACGTTCAATGAACAATGATGTGGTGCAGGAAGCACAATCAAGTGTGTAATTTAATCATGAAGTTAAATCAGTGAGTCAATGATTTAGCACAATGTTTAGACAAAAATACATTGGTAGTGCATGTCAAAAAATATATGTATACATCACATATCAACATAAATAGATAACAACAATCATAGATGGGTAGTTTGAATGCTAACAATTAACAACAAAGTTAGAAATAAACCCAATTGCTTCAACAATTTTGGCATAAAAACATATATGTGATTTCATGTGGACAGCTTTAAACACTGCATGAGAATTATGGGATACAGTGTTGGCCTTTGTGCGTACAACGTGTTTCAGGCTTAGCCCTTCATCAGGTGCAGGGACATAGTGAAGTTTCTGAAATACATAAGTGAATAATATATGCGTTAGATTGTGATTCCTTGAGAGGAATGATTGTAAGACTCTGTTTAGTAAATTCAATGGTTATGAAGTGGGAGAATGGAGATAGAGGATCAAGGCCTAGACACCCACCACGAGAGGAGTTTGCCTATCTACCAGACAACCAAATAACCTGGTACAGGAACATACGGATGTGCCCACCTACCTGCCCAGCAGCCCGCCCTGCCCATGCCGACACCTGCGGCATGGATCAACTCGACTAAACCTACACGTCGTTAGAGATGCCATGACGACCTAGCCAACGGTCAGCACACCTGTGTAAACATGCACACTGGACACTCCCACACCAATCCACACAAAGAACATACTCAGTGCTATGACGTAGGCGACAGACATACCCACGGATGTGCATCTTTATTATTTTTCACATAGACTCTCAAAATGCAGAAACGCAAGACGCATAATGAATTTATCTAAAAAGGCTTGCTCACGCTTCTTCTAAGAACCATGTACCATAATGAAGAATATAACGGAGACACGATACTGGGGATAGAGCCATATGATACCGTAACCTAAAGCGCTCTGCATCAAACGGTTCCACCTATGCACCAGGCCCAAGTAGGCCGCAAGCAAAAGCTTCCATGAGCATTGAATAAGCAAGAGCTCGGTTGCTGACCCTGCAGAATGAGCCCGGCGAAAGCACACAGCCAAGGGCACGATGTTGCAATCTCACACGCCGCAAGCCGACGCCAAGGTCGCACCTGCAAGATAAACCAGGCACACAGTGGGAAAAACAATATTAATTGTGCTGAATTCTGCCTCAAACACGGTCCCACCTCACGTGACAAAGCCAACCCTGACAGGATGCCAAGCCCAGGAGGAAGGAGACGCCAGAATCCCACGTTTCAAGACACAGGCAGATACAATTAAAAGACTCATTGGACATCTGCAGCAGTGGGAGTAGTCGACCTCCCAACATATGAATAAATCCTCACATTGTTTACACCTACCCATAGTAAAAACATTGTTGCAAATTACAGGTGCACCGCGAGCTGGGAACAGCGATAGTCCCAGACTGGGAGGCTCGCGAGTGGACCAATCAGAACATGGGGCTCTTATCACTGACGCCATTAACATTGACCAATCCTCAGAGGTCTTCATGTAACAATTTTCATGTATCAAATTGAAGGGACAGCCCAAGTATATCACCTGACTAACCCTCAACCACTAACACCGTTCTCTATATGTATGCTATACTAACCCTACCACTCGAGTAACCAATCCAGAGTGGAAATAGGTTTTTTGCTAAACTTTGTAAAATGACGCAAGTAGCGCGTCATACAAAGGTAAAAAGGGCCTGCGAGCCCCACGATTGTGTGTGTGTCAGGACGGATGCGTACGTTCCTTGACCCATCCCTGCCGTTTTGTCTAATAAACAGCAGAGTCACCTTGCTTCTTACGTGTGTCTCATACTCTATCTCTTTTGGGATATACAGGAGGAGTTGGGGCCTCCCTGCCCGGAGGTCTACGGACGGCCCGGCCGACCCCGGCAGAATTTCCCCCCGACAAGTTGGAGGCACTGCTGAGATCTGTTTAAGATCTGCTTTTTTATTTTGATTTTTTTCCACGTAATCCCGCTGCGAGGAGGCCCGGCGGCGCGGCCCCCTCTGCCGTTGCCCCCTTCTGAGAACTACAGGACCATTGCGGAAATGGAAGACGACCAGACAGCGCAATCCGGATATTGGCCTTCGGGAGCCGGTTGAGAAGTATCCCGCCCGCGGTTGGCGAGTGTCCAGACGTGGTCCAGACGAGGGGAGGTGGCGAGCCGCTTGGAGGGGTGCACGCAGTCGAGCGGCCCCGCATCAAGAGAACTTGGTGAGCATGCCACGCACAACAAGCAATGTGAAATTGTGAGGGAGGGGGGAGGAATTAAATACGGGAGGTGGGAGGTGTTGCACAGGTGCGCGGCAAAGGTTTGACAATTTAGTGTTGGCAATGAAATGAATGGTAGCCGAACGAGTGCGAGAGCAGTCGGCTACGTTACGCGAGAGAGGGGGGTGGAGCACGAAAACATCACGTGCGGCCGCTCGTAGACACTGATTGGCCTAGGTCGCGACTACGTGTAAGGGTGTGTGTGTGTGGTTTCCTACAATTTGGCATTTATTGATCAATGAGTAGATGAGGATCCCTATTGTTCGAGCAAGAAACTCGATAGGCAGATGACGTTTCCCTGTAGGGAAGTAGGCGGTAGCTAGTTAGTTGCCCAATACGGAAGATAATTGGCTGGTTAAGCCCTCCTGTCGAGGGGCGTATCACACGCGAGGCGACGCAGCGTGCGCAGTCCGATTATATTATTGATTACCTTGTTCCAGGAGTGACAGGAAGACAGCTGTGAGGTTAACGGGGGTAGATTGCAAGTGTATTTTGGACTTAAAGAATATATGAAGAACTTAGCAGTGGTTCGAAGAGATCGGTGACGTCACCAGTAGGGCTTTCATAGGATATCCCGAGCACAAGGCATCTTTCTTTCTGAGAGTGGTGGGGAAGAGAACTGTGGTAAGGGAGTGGAAACGGAGATAAACGGTAATGAGTTGATCGGGGAAAGGCGAAACGGGGGACGTGGCTGCGCACGGAGAACGCCGGCCACGGCAAGTGTAGAAGAAGGAGGAGGAGCAAATGAAAATAGGACAACTGTATAAGAACGTCACAAGGGGTACGCAGCCGCAGGTGGCTGCGTGCGCATCGGCCGCAGAGGGCCGTAAGGGTGTTATGTGAAGGAATAAAGAAAGAAGAAAATATACAAATGTAAATATTATATTTTAATAATTTTCCTTAGCGGACTATCGCAAGTCCCCAAATTTACGGGGCCAGGTAAAGGTATAAGATTGTGTATTGTAAGTGTTAGTAAGATAATAGCTACCAAATAGGGGAAGGATAATAAGTGAAGCGCTACTATGTCATACGGGACAGGATCGGGAGGGTGGGGGAACACCCTCACTACCCCACTACAACACATATGTACAACACTGTCACCCCATATGGAGAAACTGATCAAGTATAGCATAGAATGGACACAGGGGACGGACAACAAAATGATAACACCATGGCCGCCTAATGGTAGCTTCGATCCATATACCCAACATTCACTATTAAACCATCTGCATAATAAATACAAAGGGAAGAAGTTGACACACCACGTGGAGGTGTTTAACTTATGGAGGATGTTCCAAGGGTCCCGACCAGGACCAAATGGAATGTTCACTGTGGGGGAAATACCGGAAGAAAAAGAGATTAAGGAGGAAGGAGAGAATGGGGAAAAGGGGAGTGAAGACCCAAAGAACACGGGGAACGGACAAGAGGGAGGAGAAAAGAATAATACCTCAAAAGAAAATCAAATAAAAAAGGAAAAGAGCAACGATATACCCCTAGCAAAGGTAGTGAAAACAGAGGGAGGGGGGTTGTACCCTTTAAGAGAATAAGGAGAAATAGAAAGAGGACAGTTAAGGGCGGCTGAGGCGTACTCGAACCCGGCATACAGCCCGCCACCATATGTGGCTCATAGGAAGATGCCAGCAGGGGAGGGGAGGACTGGAGAAGAACAAACTGTGGAAATAGGACATGATGAGTGGGTGGCTGCGCAGATACTATTAAAATTACGAGGTTCATTAACAGGAGAAGAGAAGGAGGTAGTAAGGAAAGTAGACGAGGATAATACCAGGGAGAGCGAAATGAGAGGGGAAGAGCTGTTACAACAAAAGGAAGAGATTTTGGAGGAACAAATAGCAGAGTTAAGGGATGAGCAGAATGAACTGATCAAACAGCTCGAGAGGGAGGAAAGAGAGAGAGCGAGGGAAAGGAAAGAAGGTAAGAACTAATTGGAAAAAATAAGGGAACGAACTGAGGAGCAAAGGAGAGAAGCAGAAAGGGTATCAAGAGCAGTGCTACGAGAGAGGAAAAAGGAAGAAGAAGAGAAAGAAAAAGAAATGGCAATGTGGAAGAAGAGATTACTATCAGAAACGACTAGGAAATACAAAGAAGGGAGGGTGATAGAGACTATATTGGAAAGGGAAAGGGTGAGATGGGAAAGGAAGAAAGAGGATGAAAGGATATTGGAAAAGATGAGTAGTGAAGTAATGGAGGAATTAAAAAGGAAAAGGGAGGACATTGGTAGAGAGATGGAGGAGAGAAATGAAGGGGAAAGAGAAGATAGGAGAGGGGAGAGTCAAGTAAGGGGGTATGTATATAGAGACACAGAAGTAGCAACAACATCAGCGCAGAGGGGAGCGGTTGGTAAAGGAGAAAAGGGAGAAACTGACCTAATAGACTTAAAAACAGTAACAATCAAGGGGAAAAAGACAGAGTGGGGACTGCCATTTATGAATGACTTTTGTAGTGAGGAAGAAGAAGGAATGGAGAAGGAAGGAAGAAACAGTGAAAGGGAAAGCCTAGATAAACTATACACCACCCGGACCAATACAGACTCACCATGGATCTGTAGGAGAAAGGGTGAACTGGAGAGAAGTGAGGAGGAAGAGCAAGGAATAGCAGAAAGACAGACACATGAAGCCACACCGTCACCATCACACCCTCTCCCATCCCACCCTACATGCTCAACCACCTCACGCTCATTACGTACAAACAAACTTGCGCCCTTCACAAACGAACTGACACCCTATGCAGGTCGGCTTAGAGACCTCCCTAGACGCAGGCAGGAAGGACGAATACACACACCCACATTAAATACAGGAAATGATGGAAGAAGGGGAAAAGATGGAGAAGAAAGAGTTACGAGCAGGGGAAATACGGACGAAATTGACGATGTAGGAGAGAGGGAAGAAGAGGAGGGGTGTGAGGACTCGATTTTATGGAACCCAAGGGGTAAAACGAGACACAACTTAATGCCACTTCTGGAGAGGGGAGGGGTTAGACCACAATACGTCCCCTGGAAGCATACAGACAAAGAAAATATAAAGTGCAGGCTCCCATCATTAAGTGGAGGTGCGGGTAAATGGATATATGAAATGGAAAAACACACAGCAGGACAGAAACTGGCAGTGGGAGATGTAAAGGGCCTTCTAATATCAATATTAGGGGATGCAGCGGATGACATTTGGAAGAGAGCGGGGTTCACTGGGGTAACAACAGCAAACACATCGCACGATGGGGCACCATTCGCAAACTGCAGACATGCACTATGGCAGGCACTGAGGGTACAGTACCCAGACACATCAGACATAGGAGCAATTACCTCACGCAAGATGCGTGAGAATGAAGGTCCTATTGATTATATCCAGGAAATCCAAGAGAAGTGGCGCATGGAAACTAGGGAACAATGGGACAAAACACCAGCAATATTCTATCATATACTAGTACAAGGGCTCCCAGAAGGAGTTCAGAAACAACTGAAGAAAGTAGTGGGAATGGAAGCAAAAGCATGGACAGAAATACAACCGACAATAGTGCATATTTGCAGGACATGGCAAGAAAAAATGAAACAAAAGGAAGAGGACAGGAAAACGGAAGAGTCTAAACTAGTACAGAAAAAACTTACTAAATACACAATGGAAGGGGCACTAATAACTACGCCTACAGCAATGACCAAAAGCCCCACACAAGTAGTGGCTGCACAAGATCCCTCCCAAATACCACCTTCACAGACTATAACACAACAGGTGCCGCCACTCCAACCATACACGACCAACAGGGGAGGAGGATAATCAATGCCAGGAGCTGGGTATTATAATTACAACAGGGGAAGAGGTGGAATTATGAGAGGGAGAGGATACGGATATAACACACAACAGCAGGTGGGAGGACTTAGAAATTCCTACCCCACCGGACAACCAGTATACCAGGACAACACAGGAAGCTTTCCATGGCAGAGTAGGGAACCACCGGTGTGTTGGAGTTGTAGATTAGTAGGGCACATGTCACGCACGTGTAGAGTAAGACCAGGAACACCATCATGGAGCGAATTGGGACAAGCAAGGCCCAAACAGGAACAGCAGGGCATACAGCAGCAGCAGATGTTGCAACAGGGAATTGAACAGTAACAACTAATAACACAACAACAGCCACAGACATATTCACTGCCACAACAACAGGTAGCGATAACACCACAACTCCAGGCACAACAAACACAACTGGGTAGGGTGACGGTCCTGGGACGCAACCCTTACACAGGAAATGGTCAATCATTGTACCCTCAATAGGACAGCCCACAGACGGCCTTGGTGTGTCCCATCCTGTCAGTAACACCTAATAGTGCGGAGGAACCACGCATAGAGGTAACGATAGGTGACAAAAAATTATCATTCCTTGTTGACACCGGGGCGACCCGGTCTTGCATAAGGGAAGGTAAATTTAAGATGTCGGGCGAAGCCATGAACACCCAAGGATTCTCTGGGGCTAGAGGGTTGGTTCCCTTTACTGATAACATTCCCTTATCTATAGGAGATTATGACATGTCAGTCCCACTTTTATATTATAGTGCCTCACCAGTAAATATACTGGGGAGAGACATCATGAACAGGTTGAATATGACGATCTCCTTTACGGAGGACGGCATAATTTGCTCTACTCCAGGAATTAACAAGCTCACAGCACGACAGATTATGCAAGCATACTGCGGACAGACAGCGATTAGGGCTGAGCCAGTAGATGGCGAACTATTCCAGTATGGGACAGACATGGCATTTGCATGGATGCCAGGGATAGAGGGAAAGATCTGGAGGAGGCCACCAGCCTATTTGTTCAGACCAGAAACACCAGTCAATGAACCAGAGGGGAAGGTGGTTCCAGTGGACATTGAGAGCATTATAGCAACAGCTGATTACATTGCGGTACATGCCCAAGACAGAGAAGGAAGAGCATGGAGGCCAGTGATAGCACTAGCAGAAGGATGTAGACTCACCCAGGTGTCAGATGAGGAGCTGTTCTCAGAAGAAAAGGAGGAAGGTGAAATGGTGTTTATGATGAGTGTGGAAATATGGCTAAGAGTGGCGTACAAACAAGTGGCACAGAAAATTGCAATGGCACTTGAGACACCCACATCCACCCCAGTTCCCTTCTTTGAGGAGGATATGACAAAAGTACCCACATCATTATGGACTACCAGCCCCTATGACGTGGGGTGCTTAAAAAGTATAGGGGGAGTAAGGATAAAATTGAAAAAAGGTGCAATACTCCCCAGAGTGAAACAGTAGCCACTATCAAAAGAGGCAGATGAGGGCATATATGAAACCATAACGGCCCTTATAAATAATGGCATATTGGTCCCCTCAGAATCACCATGTAACACAGCTGTATACCCAGTGAGCAAGGCTAGAGGGGGGTCTTGGCGCTTCATACAGGATCTCAGGCCCTTGAACAACATAGTAGAAACAGAATACCACATAACCGCAAACCCGGCCTCAATATTGTGTGGCATTCCAGCAGAAGCATCACGATTTACAGTGATCGACCTTAAAAATGCTTTTTTCTCAATACCATTGCACCCAGACTCACAAGATCTGACAAGCTTCACTTACAGAAACACAAAGTGGAAAAACACCAGATTGCCACAAGGGTACTGCGAATCACCCTCAATCTTTAACAGAGTAATACAGATGGATTTGGGTAACATTGAAGTGGAAAGCACAGTGTTGCAGTATGTCGACGACATAATAATTTGCAGTACAAACGAAAGAACATGCAGAGAGGACTCATTAAAGATGCTGACAATATTGGCTGAAAAAGGTTACAAGGTAGAGATGGAAAAGTTACAGTACTGTCAAGAACAGGTACTTTACATTGGTCAGCTCATATCCCAACATGGAAGGAAGATTGCACCACAAAGAGCACAGGCCATTTCAAAAACGCCAGTGCCACAAACAGTGAGGGAACTGCAGCAGTTCCTGGGTCTGTGCAACTACTGTAGAGCATGGGTATTTGATTAAAGCTCATACATAGGACCCCTGCTTGAGGGGTTAAAGGAAGCTAATAAAGGGGAGAAAAGGTTGGGGTGGACAATGGAAATGAAAGAGGCTTTTGATGAACTGAAAGATGCGATATCAACTGCTCCGATACTGGCAACCCCAGACTATGAGCGACAATTCTTTATATTTTCACATTTCGACTCAGCAGTAATGAAAGCAGTGTTGGCTCAAAAAACAAGCATGGGCTACAAACCAGTAGCATTTTACAGCGGCCACTTAGATCCTGTGATGTTAGGTCATTTCCCCTGCGAACAAGGTCTCGCCGCAGCTGCTTTTGCGGTAGAGAAAGCATCAACAATCACCATGGGGTGCCCAACTACACTGTTTGTGGAACATGCATTATTTGCAATATTGAATAAACCTAAGTCCACCCTAACCACGCAAAGGGCATCAGGTTATGAGATCATCTTATCCAGAGCTGAACTATCAATTGTTAGATGTAGCACGGTCAACCCTGCAAGGTTGCTAGCAGAAGTACTTGAGGAAGGAGATTATGCACACGATTGTACGCAAATCACTGAAATGTACTCATGTACTAGAAAGATTGAAGAGAACGCACTAGAGGGAGGTGAGCTCATGTTCATTGATGGGTCATCAACTATCGACCAAAGGGATGGTATAAGGAGGACTAGGGCAGCAGTGGTAAAAATGATGGAGGTACCGGTGTGCGTGGCAATGAAATGTGTACAACTACCACAGCATTATTCCGCTCAAGCAGCAGAATTAATTGCACTAATCTTGGCGTTGAAGGAAAGCTTTGACAAACGAGTGACCATATATTCCGACAGCGCATATGTTACGTCCACTGTTCACTCAGGGCTGTCGAAATGGAGAAGAAGAGGGTTTAGGAGAGCTGATGGCACTCCAGTGCAACATGCCCTCCTATTGGATGAACTAATTGAAGCAATAAAAGCCCCCCAAGAATTAGCTTTGGTGAAATGCACCGCACACACCAATGGTGAAGACCACATTTCAAAAGGGAATGAAGCAGCAGTCGCACATGCGAAGTATGCTGCATATTTTGGTGAGATATGGAACCCCCAGAGTCAGAGAGAGGGAGAGGGAGGGGAATGGCTAAGGAGATGTTGATAAGAGAAGGGTACACCCATCTCCCAGCCACACAGATAATGGAGCTACAAGCGGCTGCATCAATGGCAGAAAAAGAATTATGGGTAAAAAGAGGATGCACAATGTCACCAACTGACGCACTATGGCGCCAGGGTGACACTGGAAAGATTGCAATACCACTGGCACTATTGAACACCGCCCTGAGCCAACTACACCACCCAGCCCACACAGGCAAGGAAGTAATTGCAGCACGAATTAGGGAAGACTGGTTCTGTCCCGAGTTAAATTCTCATGTGTCTAACTTTATCAGCAATTGTCTCACATGTCAACAGTTTACGGCCGGTCACACTCTGAAGGTGATAAGAGGTACTTTACCCCGGCCAGAGGGACCCTTCCGACATCTCCATATTGACTATGTTGATATGATCATCGTATGTCAAGGAAATAGGTATATGATTGTAGTAGTATGCCCATTCTCGAGGTGGATTGAAGCAGGGCCCTTTTCACACCCAGATGCATTCAGAGCAGCTAAATTCCTAGTGAGGGAGGTCTTCCCCAGGTCGGGAGTGTGCGAGGTACTGCGGTCAGACAATGGCCCACATTTCGCAAACGAAATGTTCCAGCACATCACATCCTTACTGAATATCAAGCACAAATTTGCATGTGCATACCACCCACAGGCCAACGGTGTATGTGAACGCCTGAATGGCCTATTAAAGGAGGCAATTGAAAAAATACAGCAAACAACAAAGAAGAGTTGGTTGTATTGCCTCCCACTAGTCCTATTTGAGCTAAGGAATAGACCAGGTTCCGACCACCACCTCACCCCTCACGAGGTGGTTACCGGACATCAAATGCGCCTTCCCCTAACGCCAACATCAAGAGCATTTACCGACCGTGAGAGTTCTGCAAATGTCCTTGGTGATGAAATGTACCAATATGTGTCTTCTTTGATTACTAGTGTAGTGTTTGTGTCTCAACAGCTCGAGCGCACACGGGGCGGGTCTAACAGCGATCAACAAAAAGACGCGGATAAAGAATTGGAAAAGGAATGACTGTGCAAAGTTGCTAAAGGTGACCACGTACTACTTCACAATTTCAACAGAAAGTGGAACAGCCCACGCTTCACTGGTCCCCATCTGGTAGAGGAGGTATTCACGAGAGCAGTAAAGCTACAGGACAAACGTGCCTGGAACCACCTACACGACGTAAAGATCTACAAACTCCAGACCCGCCCCAGCGCCACCGACAGGGCCACTGGAAGAACAACAACAGCGTCACCAACGGAGGAGGAGACTTCTACCACAACTAACGGCCTAAGTGTCCCCATACCCTGCCACCCCTCAGATTCCCCAGAGGCAACTACTAGAAAAGAAAGGGGTGATCCCCATACCGCCCACCCCATGGTTACACGATTAAAGAGTAAAGAGACTTCCGCCAGTTGAGCCTCAAACCCTCTGCCCTTTGACCCCCTACCCACTGCAGTAATAACTGAACTGAAGGACATTGTCTTGCACATATACACATGTAAACACCTGAATGTTCTCTTTCTTTTCTCTCGCACATGCAGGTACAGCGTATTATTGTACTACTAAGAAAGTAGATAACTAACAAATTCACTGCCCAGGAGTAGATGGTACCCTCAGACGATAATTACCCGGAAGAATTGTCACACCAATTTGTATATAAAATAAAAAGGCCAACGTACCTGAAAAGAAGGAGGGTACGTGTTTACTACACAGCATTCCTCTTGGCCATAGAACATTCAATGCCCCACCTCCAACCATACTTGCCTGCCCTAAAAGATAGATTGCTTAGATTGGCGTGGGAACAGCTCTTCGCCTGGGCACTGAATGACTACTTGATAGGGAGAGCTTAAAAAACATCAACTAACACTAGTAACGAGCATATTAAGAATTTTCAGGCGGGCAACTTTAACGTCACAAGAATAAGCTGCCGGACTGCAGCAAGGTAAGAGCAAAATGCCGGTGAAATTAGCATTTGTAATAAAATTGATAGGGATTTTAATGACCACCGGGTTCTTGGCTGCCTCTGTATGGCAGTACAGCTATGCTATCAATATTATTGCTGTACCCAAACCTAATGCACCCCCACCCCCCGCTGCAACAGGTGTTACGTCAGGTGGTACTAGTAAACTCTCACACAAGGAAATTAGAGTTAAACGCAGCACATACTCAGATAATAAAGGTATTGACAACTACATACAAGATTAAGCACACGTCTCAAACAACATATGGTACCAACACATGACCCACATAGGTAAGCAGACAACAGAAGACAGCTGCTACGTTTGCTCGTTAATCCCATACGCCATGAGCGCTTCTCGAACATTTGTTGCCACGGAGATAGATGAAAAAGTAGCACGATGTATAATATACCTGGCACTGTTCCAGACGAAAGGAAGATTTCAAGGGACAGTAGTGCAACTGGTGTGGAAAACACGAGATACATATCCATATGAAAACAACTTCCTCAAGACTTATTTGAGTTACCACAAGAGCAGTTTACATGCTGAAGGATTCAGATACATAACAAGTGGTCCTGAAAAAGGAGAAACAAAGAAAGTAACACTACAGTACCTACCATGTGATTGGTACACCACTGAAGTCCCTGGTAAAAACGGATGTTGGGAAAGACCACTGGTGATAATAACAGAAAAGGTGTACATGAACAACAAATGGGACATAGGAGTGGTTGGTAGCAACATGGTAACAAGAGAAAATATTTCAACTATTGATGGACACAACCATAGATGTTGGATGACTTGGGTCAAGTACGTACCCATGCTCACGTGGATGGAGAAGGATGAAGACCCAATAACAATACTGCCGCTAACTGCGCCTAAGGTATGCTACCAACATAAAGAGAAGGTGGACGTAGGATACAACACCAACTACGCAAGCGTGATGGAGTTACCTGAGGGGGGAGCAGGAACAGCAGTAGTAATGGACCATTACTGGGCCTGTGGAGAAAAAGCATACCACACACTGCCCCCTCTGTGGAATGGTATATGCACAATGGTGCATGTTAATGTACCATCACTAGTGGTACCCCAGAAACATGTCAATGTGGCGAACTTCCCCAAAATGGATGAAGGGAACAAGAGGAAGAAGAGATCTGTACAACCTCAGAAGGGGCCAGAGAGCAAAACCAACGGCAATAATACTGTCCTGAATAGAAAGAAAAGACAAGGAGAACCTCTGACAGGGAATTACCTATGGGGAAGGTCGGAAACAGCACTCACTTCAATTCCACCAGAGCACAGACTATTCAGCAGAGCAGCAATGTTCTTCTCCTCAATAATACATCCAGGACTACAGGCTTACGCAAACGCAAAATGGCTCCAGATAACTCGGTGGGAACTAATGATGACTATTAATTCTACGGTAAATGGATTCAACGCAATAAAAGAGGAACTGCGAGCTGTGAGGATGGTAGCACTTCAGAACAGATATGTACTGGACCTCCTCACAGCAATGGAAGGAGGGGTTTGCGCTAAGATAGGACAATCATGCTGCACATTCATCCCTGCCAACGATGCTGACAATGGTACACTGACAGAAGCAGTTTTACAATTGGCCCAGATGCACTCAAAAATGATGGATGAAAGTAAAGGTGTGAAAAAGGATGAGAGCTGGTTTTCAATATTATGGTCATGGATGCCATCTTGGCTGTCAGACGGACTGAAGATTATAGTTGGATGTACTATTTTGGCTGGAGCTACACTGATCATAATAAGATTTTGGAAGGCCCGGAAGGCACGCACCACAAACGAGATGATCGAAATGGTTGGTATGCACCTCTTGATGCCAACAGATGACGGCCAACACACAGGCACAATCATAAAAGAGAGAGAGAAGTTGCGCAACCAGATCATCACCAACCACCTGGACTCACCATCTGTGAAGCTCGACGACCCAAGAAACCCAAGGAGCTACATAGGGAAATGGGTATACTGTACTCCTGGAGGAACCTGTGCATATATGTATTGGTCATTTGAAGACCATGTTAACCACTATGGACATTTGGGAGGAATAACTAAAATATGGAGGGTGAGAGGAGATAAAGAAAAGGATATGTTTGTGGTCGACAAGTCGACCAGAGGGGGGACTGAAGTGGGAGAATGGAAGAACAGACTTCCGCCCTTCCCCTCTCGCGCTTGGCCTAGAGGATCACGGCCTAGACACCCGCCATGAGAGGAGTTTTCCTATCTACCAGACGACCAAATACCCTGGTACAGGAACATACGGAGGTGCCCACCTATCTGCCCAGCAGCCCGCCCTGCCCATGCCGACACCTGCGGCATGGATCAACTCGACTAAACCTACACGTCGTTAGAGATGCCATGACGACCTAGCCAACGGTCAGCACACCTGTGTAAAAATGCACACTGGATACTCCCACACCAATCCACACGAAGAGCATACTCAGTGCTATGACGTAGGCGACAGACATACCCACGGACCTGCATCTTTATTATTTTTCAAATAGACTCTCAAAATGCAGAAACGCAAGATGCATAATGAACTTATCTAAAAAGGCTTGCTCACGCTTCTTCTAAGAACCATGTACCATAATGAAGAATATAACGGAGACACGATACTGGGGATAGAGCCATATGATACCGTAACCTAAAGCGCTCTGCATCAAACGGTTCCACCTATGCACCAGGCCCAAGTAGGCCGCAAGCAAAAGCTTCCATGAGCATTGAATAAGCAAGAGCTCGGTTGCTGACCCTGCAGAATGAGCCCGGCGAAAGCACACAGCCAAGGGCACAATGTTGCAATCTCGCACGCCGCAAGCCGACACCAAGGTCGCACCTGCAAGATAAACCAGACACACAGTGGGAAAAACAATATTAATTGTGCTGAATTCTGCCTCAAACACGGTCCCACCTCACGTGACAAAGCCAAACCTGACAGGATGCCAAGCCCAGGAGGAAGGAGACGCCTGAATCCCACGTTTCAAGACACAGGCAGATACAATTAAAAGACTCATTGGACATCTGCAGCAGTGGGAGTAGTCGACCTCCCAACATATGAATAAATCCTCACATTGTTTACACCTACCCATAGTAAAAACATTGTTGCAAATTACAGGTGCACCGCGAGCTGGGAACAGCGATAGTCCCAGACTGGGAGGCTCGCGAGTGGACCAATCAGAACATGGGGCTCTTATCACTGACGCCATTAACATTGACCAATCCTCAGAGGTCTTCATGTAACAATTTTCATGTATCAAATTGAAGGGACAGCCCAAGTATATCACCTGACTAACCCTCAACCACTAACACCGTTCTGTATATGTATGCTATACTAACCCTACCACTCGAGTAACCAATCCAGAGTGGAAATAGGTTTTTTGCTAAACTTTGTAAGATGACGCAAGTAGCGCGTCATACTAAGGTAAAAAGGGCCTGCGAGCCCCACGATTGTGTGTGTGTCAGGACGGACGCGTACGTTCCTTGACCCATCCCTGCCGTTTTGTCTAATAAACAGCAGAGTCACCTTGCTTCTTGCGTGTGTCTCATACTCTATCTCTTTTGGGATATACGGGAGGAGTTGGGGCCTCCCGGCCCGGAGGTCTACGGACGGCCCGGCCGACCCCGGCAGAATTTCCCCCCCGACAGTTAATAACTGACCGTCTTACAACCATTGGCCCAGTTGTCAAGGGAAATATTTAGTTGGATCTGACTCAAACGTAGAGGAACAGGGAGCTAAAATTTGCAGTGATTCTAATTGAGAAATATAAAGATCTTGTATAGCCAGAATTTAAATGACCGCGTGTGGGACCAGTCGCTCAGTACAAAGTGCTGTGTCCTACACTAGGGTGGTGTATTTTATAAGCAGTTTGGTTAATGTACTCACCTATAGCAGTGAGTTCGCCCAGACGGTAATAGATATTGGTGGTTCATGAAATACAGTCTGTCAAACCAATGCTTTTTGCCGGGCCGGTTGAAGCCATCTGCAAAAAGGTGAGGTACGGTCCGAAGCATATCTCCTCCTGTTAGCACATACTACACTCTGACAATATAGGGTATGAGCATTTTTTCACATTGGACTGTGCCTCACCTTTTTGCAGATGGCTTATATCGGCCCAGTGAAATAGCATTGACTTGGTGTGAGGTCCATGAGGATAGTGTCATCGGCATACATCAGCCAAGGTATTCAATGGCTACCCTTGCGAGGAGCAAAGTTTCTTACATCCCCCCAATACTTATCCAAGTAAGAGGTATATATATTATACAATAGGGGTGCAAATATGCACCCCTGTTTTAAGCCAACATTGGTTTTCAGTTGACGGGATAAACTTCCATTTTATGACAGCTGTATTGACACCACCATATCACTATAAAAAGTGTTGTCAAAATGTCGAACTACAGGGTCAATACCCCATTGCAATAACTCCTGCTAATGTTTTGAGTGGGATACAGTGTCAAAAGCTCTAGAATAGTTGATAAAACATAAGTAGAGATTACGCTTGCAAAACATTGTATTGGTAAACAAATACCATAGAGCATAGTTGTAATGGGATGTACTATAACATCTAAATATCCAGTTTGACATTTATGTAAGAGTCCCCTAGCCTCTGCCCATATATTACATTGTCTTAATAATAATGTTTTAAAAATCTTGGCACTGGAATCGGTCATAGCTAGGAGCCTATAGTTGGAGGGATCATCCACACTGCCCGTTTTGTATACGGGAATCATTATCGACTCCCTCCAACTATCAGGAATCCTGCCAGATGACATAATATCTTGTCAAACTGACAGCCAATATCTCTGCCCATTTAGATGGATTTGGTTTAAATACATTAGGAATGGTGTCAGGGCTGAGGACTCTAGAATTTTGGAAAGGTTCACAATATCATCTACTTCGAATCCCTTTAAGATTCTCCAATCCCGAGGCAAACAGGAATAGACAATTCAGTTAGTGATGGATCGTGGAATACATGCCCCATATACAGTAGGCAATATTTCTCAGAAATGGGGTTCAATTCTTGCACGGATATACGTGCAAGATATGTCCTCAAAAAGGACCAAATCTTTCTGTTTAATTTGTAAGAAGCAATATGAGCATGCATCTCCAATTAGCACTGTGAATACAGGTAGAGGCATCATATTATGATTGTGTCTTTAAAAAAGGCAGTACCTATTATCCCTTCAAAAAACGTCACTGGCCCAGGCCCCTTCTTGCTACCACCCAAAAATATTTTCACAGGATGCTTTGCGCAA
Source organism: Ambystoma mexicanum (assembly GCF_040938575.1). NCBI lineage: Eukaryota > Metazoa > Chordata > Amphibia > Caudata > Ambystomatidae > Ambystoma > Ambystoma mexicanum. Next base: position 1,074,679,564 of record NC_090935.1, on the reverse strand, counting down.
GGCTTACTGGAGTAATGTCCTTTCCTTCTAAAATACATTTGGTTACATGCTTCATGTACAACAGTAGTCCCATCTGTAAAAGGGAAGTCCTAAAAGTCTTCCTCAGTCTCCATCAAGATCTTCACATTGGAAAACTATTTTATTTGTTGATCTCACGTATCATCAGGCAAATGGGAACTCCAATTACCGAATTACCGGGCCATCCCAGACAGTCTGTATGAGCTCTGTCAACTATCAGACAACAGGCAACATCTTAGAAACAGGTTCCCAGGGCACCTCCAAATTGGGCTTTTACAACCAAGAGACCACTGAATTCCCACTGGATGCCATGAAGAATGTCCCCATTCTATTTTCTTCCCAAACCTCGAGGGAGATTAATTATTTCTGTAGTTCTCATCAGCAAAGTGCCTCCCTAGCTTTTCTCTTTTTTAACACATGCTCTCTTATGGGGCATGAGGTGGAATTTCATGATTTTCTCACCGATACCACTCCCGATCTCCTTGCCATAACAGAGTCATGGCTGAAGAAAGCGATACCTTCCAGTGCTACTGTGGCCATTCTGCCCGGATTCTTAATCTCTCACGCCAATCGCCCTGATCAAAGAGGTGGAGGAGTAACGAGTCTGTTTAAAAAACATCTTAACTTGCATGTTTTCCCCCATGAATCCCCTGATGGCTGTGAAAGCTTTCTGGCCAAAATAATCAATCAATGCAAAACAGGTCTGGTGATCTATTGACCCCCGTGAGATACCCCACCTTTGAGGAACAGTTCCTTAGCTTGCTCAATAACATACCAAAGCTAACTCTCCAGTGATCTTTCTAGGAGACTTTATTCTCTGGGCTGATGACCCTCGGATAAGCAAGCATCCTCTCTTCTCTCTGCCGTGAGTGGTGAGATTCTCACAAGGGGTTACCATTCCAACCTACAGAGAGGGACAAACTTGACTGGGTATTTAAGCATCCCATTTTGGTCACAAACATCTCTTTAATGCAATGTCCCTGGTCCGATCACTCTATAATGAATACTACCACCCTTCAGCCAGCTCCGCCACTGAGACTTGATCCTGGACCTTAGCAGTTTACAATGACCAGAAACATCAAACATACTACTCCACAAAAGCTATAAATCAAATTGTCAGCAAGCCTATCCCCTCTTGAATCCTTTGACAACTGTGACATTCTGGCTTTTCATCTTACCACAACTATCAATTGCTTGTGAAACATTCAAGCTAGTGAAAGCTGAATCTTACAATAATTCTTGGTTCCTTGAAACTATTCTGTCTCTTAGGCATTTGAAAAGAAAGGCAGAAAGAGATTGGCAGAAGCAGCCTTCCCTCATACCCTCTCACTGTACAAACAGTAGAAATTGTCAAACTAGCTACTGTGGAGGCAAAATCATCCAGCTTCTACAGCAGGATTGCATCTGTTATATCTAGCTGCAGGTAGCTCTTCTCAATCCTAAAATAATGTAAGGGTAAATCTGTGCGTAAAGCAGTGTAAGCGATATTCAATCAACACTACAGCTAAGTCAATGCCTAGTCTGGGATGCTGAGGAAAACCCTTATTGGTGTATTTTTATATTCGGTTCAGTACTCTGGATGACAACCCTTGTATAACACCCCCCACTTAGAATCCCCCCGACCCCACTGAGCCAAGAAGTAGGTTTGTTTTGCAAATTAAAAGGTTTATTTGAGAATTTAAACAATGTATATATATATATCACACTTTATAATAAATTAATATCTGATAATACACTTAGACATATGATGTTGATCAACAATGGGTAATCTGGCACTAGCACACTTCTTTACAATCAATGAGGAGTTAGTATAGGATGGATAAAGTAGCAAAAATACTTTTATGATTTCAAGGATGCAATGTTGAATGAACATGCAGTACAGAAACTAACTGATATGGTTTCACAAGATATCATATGTTCACTTTTCCCCTGGTGGCAATTCACCCCCCCCCCCGTTATATGCAATGCAAGGAGATGGAAGTAACACACACAGTTCTCAGGAATGCAATCAAATACAATACGAAATTCAATTCCCACCCCAGCAAGCTTAGAGAAAACAGGTATGAGTTTTAAAACACAGGCCCAAGTGCTTTGAATGTGGTGGCAGTGACGTGAGAAATATGCTGAAAATGCTTTTCATTCCCTTTAGGAGGTTCAGGGTGAGTGAGAGATACTTGGGATGAGCTCAGGCTCACTTTAGCAATGATTCAGGGATGGTTATTAAGAGGCAAATGAATTTTTAGCAAAGGAAAGCAAAAAGCTGCTACCTTTTTACAGGTAAAGAAATCAGGCCAAATCGCAAATCGCAGCAAAATTCGCGAGTGCGTGAATCGCGATTACGGCAAAAGTATAAGGAGTAGCAAGTCGGTTTTAGGTTCGTTGGAAAGCTTAGATTCTATGAAAGTTCCTAGCCCAAACGGTTCCAGAGATACGGATGATTAAATAAAGGTAGTTTTTTGGATTTAAAGTAAACTCAAAATGACAGGTGACAGCTTACAGCTGCAGAATTGACAGGTGACAGTTGTGCAGCTTTAAAAATGACAGATGACACGATTTCTAGGAGGCAGTTCTACTTAGGTTAAAATAGTTTGGATTAGATTATTTTAACTAAGAGATTGGGTTCTGCACATTTCTGGCGGATACTCACTCCTAATTTTGAAATGAATGGGCCTCGTCACGGATCTGGTCAACTGGACTGGACTGGGCGGTTCTGCTCACAGCATCTGGGACAGCTCTGCTCTGCTGGTCTAGCCTCTCTGGATACGGCGGGTCAATCAGGCACCGGTTCTGCTCACAGCAGTCTGGTTCTCTGGCAATTGTTCTTGGCAAAAGAATTCAAACAGCTCGCCCGGCTGTGGAATAGTTTGCAAATGATTTTAAGGATTCTGAGGCCTGCTGAGAAGAGTTCTCAGTTTGTGGGTTTAGGCCCTTGCTTTAAGTCCTGAAGGAAAGTTCTGGTCTTTGGAGATTGATGGATTTGAAGTCTGGATCTCTGGATGTGAAGTCGTCGGTCAGCATGCTCCGCAGCAAATGGAATTGAATGTCTCTACCTGTCCCAGCAGTCTCTTTTTATGTGTTTTGGAAATGGGTGTGTGCCTGGGCCTAGCTAAGCCTGCCCCTCTCACTTATCACTGGCCAATTCCTCCTCTATCCCTTGATTGGGGGAACTGAGATGTGAGTCAGAGTGATGAGGTAGATTTTATGGCCAGAGGGCCCTCCCCTGTCCTCTTAACGCACAAATCTATATTTGATCCAAATACATATTTTCCCAAAAATACACAGTTGTTTTTACATCACCTACACACATCATATATCACATACGGGAGGCACTGTTCCGACTCTGGCGTTTCTAGGAGCTTGGGTAAAGAAATGGCAACTTATTTTCGATTTTAGTGGGTTATGCAACATTGGTTTTTCATTAAAAATTATACACATATACACAGCCTGTCCATACATACTCCAGTAAATTCCCATGTCTCTAGCTTAAACACAGAGTCTGTAGTATCAATAAATAGCGGGGTTTTGCCCCAGAACATCACACAAATTGGAGTTTGGGCTTGAATTGTGGGCAAAGTTTTCATTTTAAGGATCTCCAAATTTCACATTTCTGTCATCTGGTTACCAAGATTTATCAGTGTTTCTGTAAAATATATATTTGCTTTCAATTCAAAGTACTGCAGTGCTTGAGTCCGGCCCCAAAGTTTGGGGATGACAGTGATCACATGTCTCTCCTGGCTGGCAGATCGTTGTTGACAGGAAAGAGTCAAAATCACCATATCCTATTCAAGGGAAAAGGTCTTTTGTGTGGGCTCCAGCAAGCTGAGGTCAACAGACCAGGGGGCCACTTTGCATTTGGTTAGCATGACCATGTGATATCCTGGGCTTTCTGAGGTGAGAACGTTTCCCAGCCTTTTGGCCTGTTAATCAAATCAATAGTCTCTGGGAGCAGCAGGTGGTTAGATTTTTAATTAACCCGCAGTCTTTTGAAGTCCCAATTGTCACAGAAGGCTGATTAGCTTCTGAAGTAACAGTTCTCCTGTCAGAGTTTAGACCGCTAGCACCGCCTTGAGTCCAAGTGAATGCATTCTTTTTGGATCAGTCTTGAATTAATGCATTTCAAACAAGAGATTTTACATGGAAGTATATTATCCAGGTTCAGCACATGGCACTGGTGTGGTTCTGCAGTAAAATAATTTTGTGCCCATAATTTAGCCATATTTGACCTGAAGAAAATGAATTCCCACTAGTTATGGGTTGCTTTTGACAATCAGCATTGCCCCTTTTGCAATGGTTTCAGGCTACTGTGTGTAGCCCAATTGTGGTTTTAGGCAGTGCCCTTCTGTGCCCACAACATAGGCAGTAATGGGTGGCAGCCTATTCTTCATGCATTTCCCTGTGCATTTTCTGGGAAGTTCTGGCCATCATGATGTTTTCAATGCCAGTAAGGCACAGTTTTTGTGGTAGGGCTCGGATGCATGGGTAAAAACATCCCACAGCAGTACCCAATAAAGATCCAGCATGGAGTCAAATGATCCATGATAGATTCAACCTTAAAATAAACAGCCTTAAACAAGCAATTATGTCTCAACAACGCCTGCTCACTAACACAAGGAATGGCTCTCCTTCCCAGCCCAATCCTCCAGCTCCCCAAAACAAACAATCACCCATCAAAATGTGTCTTTAAATACTGCACTGAAGCTCAAATCTGCATGATTGTGGCTGGAATGAAGCCCACCTGTTTACTTAAGGAAGTGTGGATCATTGCATTATTGTAGAAAAACAGCCTGTATCCCACCATAGCCAAACATTACCATGAAATAACTAATGTTCCCTTTTACTGGAGTGTATGGATTGTGTTGCATATATCCAACTTCAAGAGTTGATTGAAAGCAACAATATCCTCATCCCACGGCAGTCAGTTTTGTGAGTCAGGCATGGAGACTGTCATGCTGGACCTAAAATCCCACCTCGTCAGCATTGTGGATGAAGCTCAGCCAGCCCTTCTCATGCTATTGGATCTCTCTGCTGCCTTTGACCTTGTCGACCACTCATTGTTGGTGGCCAAGTTAGAGGATCGAGCTCACTGCACCAGCACGGCCACACTCTGGGTATCTTCCATCTTGGGTCCCAGAAATTCTAGGGTGGCAACGGATGGCACCAGCTCTCTACCAGCAGTCATCACCTGTAGTGTCACTCAAGGGTTGTGTATTTTCCCCTCTTTGTTCAGCATTTATGTCATGCCCCTCCTTGCCCTCTTGGATGATCTGGGTGTTCAGTACACCAACTATGCTCACAGCACTCAGGTCATCCTTGAACTGTCAGGCCGCTATACTCTGGACGCTCTTGCTATTAATTCCATCTAGAAGTCTAGCCAGGCATGGATGGCAACCAATTATCGGGCTTTAACTGATAAAACTGAGTTGCTGATCCTTGCCTCAGAAAAAAAGACTAAAACAACTTCACACTGACTATGAGAGCTTTACCATCTCTGGCAGAAAAATCACAGAAGCCAGCAGTATGAAGACACTGGGCATTATTTTGGATGCCAAGCTCACCATGAAGCCACAGGTCGCTTATATTTAGGTCATCTGCGGTTACAATGCTAAACTCTTAAAACTACATTCACCCATACATATCTCTTGGGAATAGATCTCTACTTGCCACTGCCCTGATGAACTCATGCTTGGACTATTACAACAGCTAGTTGCTAGGCACATCTCGAGCTAACATCAGGGCACTTCAAGTGACGCAAAATAGTGCCTTCCAGGCTGTCCATGGGTTATCCCAGAGAGATCATATCACTGAGGCCAGGAGGGAGCTTCTTTGATTGCCCATAAAACACTGTGCTACGCAAAAACGTCTCTCCCTGACCTTCAAGTGTCGGAATAATGTGGCACCTCAATAGGCAGACTGCCTCACAGCCATCCAGCCGAGCTAGAATTCATGTTCCCAAGACTTGCACAAGCTTGTGCAACCCAGGTTCAAGCTCAACAGATTTGGTGGAACTGTCTTTGGCGTCCAAGCATCCTCAGCCTGGAATAAGCTTCCACTGGACCTGAGACTGGAAAAATCCCTCATGGAATTTAAGAAACTGACGAGGTCCCACTTGTTCAACCTCAAACCAGGTTAAACATAACTCCACTCGGTCTATGATATTTTTCCTGACAGCTCTATCTGCTTTTTTTGTTGTCTATCGTGTCTTCATATTCTGTGCACCCTGAGGCATAGGGGTAAGTGGCGGATTATAAAAATTGAAATAAATAAATAAATACAATCCTGTGAATGAAGAACAACCATGTCAGTTTTTGATAAATGCCACAATATGAACAGAATACAATTCACTACTGAATTAGACCAAAGACAACGAACAAATAAAGAAACAGGTGACTTACAAAGGTAACATCCTAGGCGGGCAAGTGCTTCAAACAAAGGATGGCTGAACTGGCTCAAAAAACATTGAAGCTTATCCAGACAAATGGACAAAATGTTGAACGATTTGCATCTGAATTGCACAATGGTTAGGAAATTTCAAAACAACGAAACTTGCACTCTAGACTCGGCTCTAATTAAGTTCTTTGGTAATACTGAATTCAGAATGACTATTGGTTAAGGAATTGATACACCAGGTACATAACAATAAATGCAAATCTAAAAAACATAGTGGGTGCACTTTTTTCATTTCTGTTCACTTTAGAAAATCCAGGTCACCATAAATACAAAGGTGACTGGCACATTTCAGGAGGGCTGTGCGGCAACACAAGTGATGTGCTGTGAAGCCTGAATGCATATGTTAGTGTTGGGGCTGTGCTCTCAACACTCATTTATGACAGGATTCTAGGCTGGGTGCTTGGAGCTCATTTCACAGTCTGTCGTTGTGAAACGTTTAATCGAAAAAAACAAGCAAACATTGTACTCCCTATGTGAGGGAATGAAATGCAAGTCGCACAGCAGCTGTTCATATGGCTGCTTTTTCATGTAGAAGTACAAAGGAATACCCGGCCATGCATTGCTCATTCTCTTGCTCTTATTGCGAATAGGTGGAGGTGGATGAGAATGTGACTATTTCTGCACATTCCAATGAGCATGCCGTGTGGGGTACCAACATTCCAATGTGCGTTGAAATACACAAAGAAAAAACTGTATTGTTCAAAATGCACAAAGAAGTTGAAAAAGGTCATCTGAATGTGTGCACATGTGATGCACACATTGAGATGTCCCTTGAACATAAGGCACACTTTATTTGTGTTGCCAATGATGAGATGAGTATGCACATCTCATCACTTGCACCAATCAAAAACATTCACAATCTTCCCCATTCTTTCTTAATATCCACATGGATTTTAACCCGATTTGAGCCCTTTTGTCCTATGGCTTAAATTGTCTCCACCATATTTGAGCCGAATCACACATTTGAGGATTACACTAGATACAGCTCGCGATCCATCTCTATGTAGCCTCAAATGGCTTGAGTTGATTTGAATTATTCCTTCAAAGGTTGGAACCTGCATTGTAGTCAATCACTTTAAGTCCCACATGTTCCTTCTTCAGAGGAGTATTGTAAAAGGATATACAATTACAGATGTCAAGGAATTGAGTTAATAGCACCAAACTCACTGTGGATGCGTATTCAGGAGTGACTACACATCAGAGCACACACTGAGTTATTAACATAATATTCACTGTGAGTGCATATCTGGCAAAGGCTGAAAATCCCAGGATGCGTTCTATCAAGTGCACAAATCGCACCACATTCTCTCTCTCTGTTCAGAACCAGAGATGGCCCACCCATGCATAGCTGTACTGATTCGGTGTCCGCTGCTTTTTATTCAAGCACACTAGAATTGGAACCTAAACTAAAATCGTACTGATTTAGTTAATGCCACTTTAGAATCTAGCCACACTAGAATTGTACTGGCTTGGTTTCCACCGCTTTTTGCATTTAGTCACATTAGAACTGTACTAACTTGTTTCCTGCTGCTTCTTTTGAACTTAGCCAAGCTGGAATTGTGCTGATCTGGGTGACACCACTTTTTGAGTTTAGCCACACTAGAATGGTACACATTTGGTTAAGGCTGCTTTTGAATCTAGCCACACTAAAACAGAACTAACTTGGTTCCTGCTGCATTGAGTTTGGCCACACTGGAATTGTGTGATTTGTTTGACGCTGCTTTTGAATTTTGCCACAGTAGGGTCCTGCTGAGTTAGTTAGCGCTGCCTTGAATTTGGCCACACTAGAATTGTGCTGTTTTGACATTTACTCCTTTTAGATTTACCCACACTGGAATTGTGCTTTGCTGACTAATGCTGCTTTTTAGCTTGACCACACTAGAGCTGCACTAATTTGGCATCCTCTGTTTTTTTCATTTAGCCACACTAGAACTGTACTGATTTAGTTGTTTAGATTTAGTTTAGTCATGCCTTTACAAACCATACACCAGGACCAAAGCAGACATGGGACAATACAGAATGAAGAACTCACAATATAACTACTCAACACCCAGAGATCACACGAAAACAACTGACCACCCCCTTTCTCTTTTCCACACCATGGGACCTCTCACATAACACACACACCCGCAGGGCTAATGAAACAATCCACCAGAAATGAGCAAACTACACACCTCTCTCTAATCCTACTACAAACCCAATGCCTGCAGACATCAACCATCTCAGACACAGTATGCCACCCTTATGGACACAACAAGCCCAGTGCACATAACAAAGCACACCTAGAAAGATCACACACACAGACACCAGTATCTCCTGGTTCAGCACTCATCAACAGAAGATCACAAACTCTATACCTGCCCTCTCTCCCTCACAAACCAACCCTACCCACTTTTCCTGCAGAGCCACATGAGAGCCTGGAGAACATGCAAATGGCAGCAGTGTGCAGCATGAATCAACATAACATAACATAACATACTACGTGAACTGTATGCTTTCCATTTACAGTCCAGTGCTTGACATGAGTATTACTTGTGTGGGTAGCTTAATTCTCGAGTGGCCAAACTGTCCTCTTGTCTCATATTTGAAGGATCTGCTCTATAAGGGTGCATAAGCACATCAAGTGAAGGAGAAAAAAGAAAGTCATTACCAGCATCATACACTAATTATATTAAGGTAGGTCTCCTCATTACACCCCAAAACTCACTTGTCCAAATGGTTCACAATTCTTATCTCTGGGTGGGGTTTTCCACTGGTATGGTAGTAGATTGTGGATGACATTTGAGAAAAACCAAGAGTTAGATGCCATTGGTGAATTTGCTGAATTGTGTACCCAATGTAATACAATTCCTTCAGATTCTTGCTCATTACTAAAGTGATGGGTCTAGTCAATGCAGGGGTGAGCAGTAATAGACATAATTACACTATGATATAAATGAAATTCACAATGAATAACTTAATGAGTGTCCTAATAAGATGGCCTTAAAGAGGAATTGCATGCTATATTCACACCAAGGAAACGTTCTATTAAAAAAGACTTCCACCTTCAAAGGGTCCCCATGACACAATGAGCAGCTAATATTTGCATTTCACAGGGGCAAGAGCAGTAGAATTTTATATTTCCTGCCTCAACACTTCATCCCACAGAGACCAGACAAGTAAATAACAATTGGTGCCATTGAGATTTGTCATTTCGGCTGATATTCCTTTCCCGCTTTAAACCTGAATGATACATCTTTGACTGCAGTTGTTGCTTGGTCAACGATTGTTTGAATGTAAATGGAAACGGTTATCAAAATGGTACTGTAATGTACACGGAATGGAAAGAAAAGGGTGTGACCAACGCTCTAATGTACAGTGGGTGTAATACAGTACACATGTCAAGCAAAACACATGCATCTACTGTCACAGATGCAAAAGGGTAGAGTAACCTTGCTGTGGCACAGATCTGCAAATCATTATATGCTATATGTTGCCCCTAGTGGATAAAGAAGGTGTAGTTTATTTTGGTTGCTTAAGGCAACCCACCATGGAGAAAGTGGGGAGGTACAACATTTTCACCATTGGTTTATCGGTGACAGGAAAAAAGAAACACATACTCGAGGACATTAGATGATACAAGGGGTCTCATTCATGGTCAAGTTGGATGCAAAGTATCATTCACAATTACAATAATCGAAGACATCAAAAAAATGCCTGTATTAAGTATAGTTATACCCATTACCCCAGCGGCACAGAATTGTCAACATCCTGTTTTCCGGCACATACCACCTATGGAGGTCCCATTGGAACATTTCTTGAGAAGATGTACAGGAAGGTGCATTGCCCCAAGGTGAGAATGGTAAGGAGAGTCACAGTGGAGTGTGAGAAACTAGAAGTGTCTACAGCAGTGTTAGAAACCTCTTTTGATATTAAAGAAGATGACTAGGGAGGGCCACTAGGATAATGGGCTTTTTCATTCAGAATATAGGCCATGCAACTGACGCCTAATGATTGTGCCTTGCATTATTTGTCTCTTGCCCAGAATAGATGGAAACGTGTTCAACAAGGAAAGTACTATGATGAAAAAAAAGAGTGGATGTAGGATGACAATCGCAATGCCTATGTTAACACTTTGGACTAACCTCAAGATGGATCTCTCTTCCCAATGGTGAACACCATGATTGAGGATTGCTGCCACACCTGTCACATGACTGGAGTATTCATAAAAATCCAGGGGAACGAGTCGCGGATAGTCAACTGTTTGTCTCCCATGACACACTCAAAGCTGGCTTTAACCTGGCCGTTCATGTTTATTGGGTCCCGATCTTCTTCTTCTTCTTCCTCTTCTTCTTCTTCTTCTTCTTCTTCTTCTTCTTCTTCTTCTTCTTCTTCTTCTTCTTCTTCTTCTTCTCCTTCTTCTCCTTCTTCTTCCTTCTTCTCTTCTTCTACTCCTTCTTCTCCTTCTTCTTCTTCTTCTTCTTCTTCTTCTTCTTCTTCTTCTTCTTCTCCTTCTTCTTCTCCTTCTTCTTCTTCTTCTTCTTCTTCTTCTTCTTCTTCTCCTTCTTCTTCTTCTTCTTCTTCTTCTTCTTCTTCTTCCATTTATTATAATGTGCAAAACACCCGAAGGCATCAGTGTGCACAAAGAGACGGACAACAAACAAACAACATAATCAATATTGGGTGCAATGAGGTGGACAAGGATGGATTAGAGGATTCATCTTGTGAGTTTAAAAGGTGTGTTTTCACTGCCTTTTAAGTTTAAGTGCAACACACAATCTATACATTTCCCTTTTGGAGCCCTCTAGTGAACCACACACTGAGACATCCACCAGCAGTGCAAAAAAAGTGGTTCAACCTTGCATGGTCTTACTGGACCCTACTGAAAACATACCTGAATGTACACATGTATTGCAATGAAGGGTTTTAATTGTCATTATAGACGTTACATCTACAATTTACTACTCATCACCTGAAACTAAGAGTTCTGTGTTATGTGCATTGTATTATACACATTATACTGTAGACTGAAACGTGGAAATACAAACCTTAGAATATACTCCTGTGCAAAAACTGTCTGCAGTAAAATGAGAGGGTCCAACACAGCTGTACATTGCAAACAACCACCAACCAAACATGCCGCAGTGTCCTACATTTTTATGTGATCTGACCCCTTGAAGGATGTGCAAGTTAACACAATTAGCCTATATAACACGTTTCTGTATTAAGTAGGCTTGATAGCTGGGGAGTTCTGGTCATCATTGCAATTTATGAGACAAGGTGCAGGAGGATTTACAACTGAGAGATACTCTCTGAATGTCTACTCCCTTTGAGAAATTAAGAGGAGATGTGAAATGGTGTACAGTTGTTATTGATGCATAAGTCACAATGAAAAAGATAGTAAATGTGTTGAGACAAAGAAGCACTCTTGGTTATCTTAATGCAGGATAATGTAAACTGTTTGCAACAGAGCATTACGTCTCAACAAGAAAACAAGCAGCTAGGAAGAAATGTTTTTGACACCAGCCATTAGGCATTAAAATAGGATAATATTGCTGAACGAGAATTAGAATTGATAGATGTAGAATAGAGCAGTTTGTATTAGCTGATTCTCAATATAGTATTATCAAGATCCAATTGCAATGACAGAATGTTCAGAAAGTGAGGTGAAGCACTCTTGAGATTTGCTTTTGTGGACCATGGAATGGTGAGTTTCAAACTAGGAACAGAATAGCCATAACATACTCTGGAATTGAAAGATATGCTAAGGATAAACAACACTGAAAGCATGAGATATGTTAGTGTGCAAAAGTCTCTGAACTCTTAAAGGGAACTAGCACTGAAACTGCCACTTTCCAAATCGTAGTGTATGCACTTCGAAATCCTGATAATGTAGAGTCTACATTTATCACAGGGGTACACTGGAAACCAAAAGGAGCTTGGAAATACATTTCAAAGTGGCCCTACCACCTGTCTTCTTAGACATCTCCACAGCCTTTATGATGGTTGATCATCAGATGCTTCATTGCACTTTGGAATGAATAAAACTGTTCTTAAATGGTTTGACTAATTCATTTATGATCATACTTTGTAGTAAAAAAAAAATAACACTGCTCCCTGCTTCAGTCCTTGACCTTTTGGTATCCCACAACTCCGTCACCAATGCCCTTTACACATTTATGTGTAATCAGTTGTAACATTGATTTAAAACACATTGGGCCTCATTACGACCCTGGCGGAACGGGTTAAACGGCGCCGTAAAAGGTGACGGCGCCGTTCAACCCGTTCGCCACATTACGAGGTCCCCTCGCGGGACACGGTAAGCACGCCTGGGAAAACCAGGCGTGCTTACCGGGTCCCGAGAGGGGAAGAGGGAGCAAACAATGGGCCATCTCGTAATGGCCCGTTGTTTGCTCCCTCTCCCATCCCCATTCTGCCCTATGGGGCAGAATGGGGATGAGGAGCACGGCATTACCGCCACCCGCGAATGGGCACTTACTGGCCCATTCAACTCATAATGGGCCAGTAATTGCCCATTTGCGCGTGTCGGTGATGGATGCGAGTTCGGCGGTAGTCGTGCCTGTAATGCAGGCACGGCTACCGTTCGAACTCGTAATGAGGCCCATTGACACATATACATTGAGCAGTACACACATAAGGCTGAACTTTCCCTCAGAAAGTATCAGAAGAAGACATTCTAAACCTCATTGACTGTTCAGTGAAATCCACCAGTAGAATACCCAGCGATATCTCTAGCTTAACCCTCGCAAACAAGAACATGCACTCCTTTCTGAAACACTGATCATGCTCCTTCTCAAGGAATGGATTTCTGTTCTCTCTGTTCTAAGAATCTCACCCAATCTCATCACCAACTCTAAATCAGGGCTGTCATCCTGTATCATAAATGTTATCATAATCTTCATGTTAAAACATGTTGACAGGTTGACCGCCAATGGGCATTGCCAAGAGAGCTGCCGAGTGTTACAGCTCCACACTGAGATTCTATCACATTTTGGTGCAAGACGACCTCTATTACGTAAATCCTATTTCTGTGAGAGATTTAGAACACCCCAGGAGCAGCAAGTGGCTGATAAAATCAACCCAGAGCTCACCAACCTCCAACATGCGAGTGTGGACCTGAAGACAAGTCTGGGAGGGCACTTGTTGCATCTGATTAACAGCAGAAAGTGTAAAGAAACCAGCTGAAAGGAAGACCCTATACTGGGAATAATAACAGTTAAACCCAGAAGTGAGTGGAATGGCAGTGGATTAGGATGGCTGGGCCACTGGCTGCTCAGGGCACACAAATACCCAGATTTTTGGTGCCACAACAGAGTTGTGCGGAAAGCACCACTGGGATCAGCAGAAGTGAAGAAGGCCAGGTGTGTATAGGGTCCTAGAAGGAGAGGGGAGGGTGGGCCCAGAGTTCAAAGGACATGGATTGGCATGCTCCATGCCCCCAGTCAAGATCACACTCCATTGAAGGAATTTGTCAGACCTCCACTAAGCAGGCCATTGGAAGCTACCATATGGGAGTTCAAGTGCTTACTAAACACACTAGCAAGGCATGGAGCATGTGTGAGCACACTGACCACCTGGTTATAGCACATGTCTCTGGCGTGGGATGGTGGGCTACTGTGAGAGTACCCATAGCAGTGATATTCTTTGGTAATTGTGGAGCGGTCACTTCAGAGTCTTGTAGGTCAGTGAAGGACAATATATTCAGCAAATTTTGTGCTGAAAGCACATGACACAGTGAACTGAGAGTACTGCGTACGTGTTAGGGGATCCTGAGAGAAAAATAGGGGCTCCCCGAAAGATATGTTGTTCATTTTGATGGATATCATGAACATGATCTTTAAAAGCAATGGAACACGCAGGGCAAACCTTTAACAGTGTGATTGGTCTACTGCCCTAGTGGGGGCTAGATTACATTCTGTGAGGCAATCAAAAAGAAACTCAAAGGGTTTGTTGCTGGCCCCTAAATGGTGGGAAGGGATTTTAATATGGTGATTGATAACTTTAGGGACAGGAAGCGGACAAAGGACACAGCAGTAGCTTCAGCAAAGAGAACTGAGTATGAAAGAGTTCATCAGATTAATCAGTAATGGGACCTGACCAATTAACTGATCCCCTTGTCATCAGGGTCCACAATGTACTACTATCAGTCACATGACTAATTTTCTAGAATTGACCTAATATAAGTGGGTGTCGGCTTGAATGGGTTCCTTACTGGGTTTAAGGTGGAACCAGTTCTGTGGTCTGACCACGGTTTGGTCCGGGTTAACATAGGTTCCTGGCTATTCCACAGCAACGTAGGTAGGTGACGCTGTAATGACTCTTACTTAAAGATAATGGGCCTCATTATAAGAATGGCGGTAAAGTAACAACGGTGCCGGCTAGCGCTACCGGCACCATTGCTATTGTACCGCCATACTATGAGATGTGCTCACAGGTGCCTGTCAGACCGCCAGGTCTGACCTGGCGGGCAGAGTGGCACCCCTAAGCACAGCAAGTCGGATGACACGGCACTGTTGTAAATGGTAAATCTATCCGGTGCATCCAACATCCCCATTCCCATTGAGCCCTATGCGGCTCAAATGGGAATGGGTATGTACCGGTTCTGGCACCCACAAAAGGGCAATTACTGGGTCCGGGGTGGCCGGAATACCCAGGTAATTGCCCATTCGTGGGTCCCGGACCTGGTTGCGAGTTTGGAGGTAGCCTTGCCGGCTTGAACGGCAAGGCTACCTCCAACCTCGTAATGAGGCCCAATGTCATGGCCCAGTCAGTATTGATGGAAATTAAGGACTATTTCAAGCTTAAAGATAAGGGAGATATTAGTTCCCAGTTCCTGTCGGAAGGCTTTAAAGCAACACTGAGGGGAGTCCTATATAAGAACGGAGTGAACCAAAAGCAGGAACGAAAGCGAGTTGAAAGGGAGTTCAGGGGGAACATTGAGGGCTTATAACCCAAAGGTCCCCAGAGTGGTCGAGGTTCTCAAGCGCAGGGGGCACGTCTGAAGCAGTTTAGAGCCCAGTTGACATCTCTGCTGGTCCAAGCAACTGAAAAGAAGCTCTTTTACCTAAAACATAAGTACCATGAGAAGGGCGACAAAGCAGACAGGATTTTGACCTGAAGATTGAGGGAGATGAATAATTCTAAAATGGTGATGGGCATCAGATGTCGGGATGGTGCACTAGTCAGTGATTCAGAAAGCATAGGCAATTTATTCAGCGATTATTACAAGCGGCTCTACACATCGGAATTCCCACATTAACAACTTCCTCAATTGCATTTCGATAAGCGGTCACTCTGGGGAACAGGTGGTCGTTAAAGAAGAAATGATCACAGAGGAGGAAGTGATACACACAATTAAAAACATGAAGGGGGTACAATCCCTGGGGATGATCGATTCACGGTGCATTTTTACAAAATGTACTGCTCACTTTTAGCACCATACCTAGCCGGAGTGTACAACAATATCCTGAAAGGAGGTTCCCAGCTGGATACCATGTTAGAGGATATAATAGTGGTCATTCATAAGGCCGGTAAAGACCCAGAGTCCTGCTACTCATATAGGCCAATATCCCTTCTAAAAAGTGATGTTAAGATTTTGGCTAGAGTATTGGGGAGGTGGATAGAGAGCTCCCTTCCAGCCTGATGCATGGAGACCAGGTAGGTTTCATAAGAGGGAGGCAGGGTTCAGACAACATGAAGAAAAAAATGACTTTCTGCATGTGGCATAGAGAACTGGACAAGATGCAGCTCTGGTTTCAATACATTCAAAGAAGGCATTTGATAGAATGGAATGAATGTACCTATCCAAAGTGCTAGCAAAAATAGGTTTTGGTAATAACTTTTTAAGTTGGGTAAGCACCCTTTACAGATCCCCCGAGGGTACAAATTCAAGTTAATGGATCTCTGACAGCTCTGATTATCCTGTCCAGAGGAACAAGGTAGGGCTGTCCGCTCCCCCCTCTATCAATGAAACCCTTGGCAAAAGCAATACGAGCGAATAGCAGTATATGGGGGATCACCTGTGGGAGTCAGAGTTTATATTGTCCTTATTGGCGGAAGATATACTGGCCTATGTGATTGACACAGACATCTCCTTCCCCGCTCCTGGCACAAATTGCTTTGCTTGGTAGCTTCTCTGGGCTGACGATTAATGTTGGTATATCAAATGCTATGCTGATCCGAGTTGGGGGGTTCTTGTGTGGATAGATCTAAAAGGGTGTGGGGGATGAGGGTGGGGAAACACTTGATCTCCCTAGAGACTTACCATCACTGTGTCCTGTCAATTTTGATCCCATGCTCAAAAATATTTTAAAAAGATCTCAACCAGCGGTCTGCAACAGTGGTATCCTGGTATTGCCGAATGTCTATTAAGATGAATGTATTTCCCCCGGCACCTATATTTCTTTACAGCTCTCCCCACTGTCCTCCTGATAGCTACTTTAGGGAATTGCAGGGCACCCTGACTAGATTCATCTGGCTTAAGTAAGTACCGGAAACAAAGTTTTCGACCCTCACCGTACCCAGGGACTTTTGGCTTACCCATATTTCAACCTATATTATAAGGCCTCCCAACTGCGGGTCCTAGTAGAGCACATGAGTGATGACTTGGGAAAGTATTGGACTTTCTTAGAGGACCTAGAAACTCACTCCAAAAATGTCAGGGACTTGTTTTGGGCCCAACTAAGTGAATCCCCCCAAAAATGTCTGTATCAACTGATACTGGGGGTATTGTGGTCCTTTTGGAAGAAGAACATCACCAACCAGGACTTATCCTCAATGCCGTCACTGCTCAGGTTGGTGCGGGGTCGCGCAATGGATCTTATACAACATGGTTTTTGCAACTCACAGAAGTGGTCGAACAGAGATCTGGGAAGAATAGATCCACTTTTCTCACAGGGATGCTTCATTGACTATAAGACCCTCCAGGGATTCTTGGGCACTGTGGGATCGGTTGACCCACTCAATGGCATTGTCTTACATCACTGAGCTGCCTATGCACAAGAAACAGTAACCTGGCTGCGTTGGCTCCTGTGCACACCAGGACCTCAAAACTGCTTTTGGCAGCAACAACAGAAAAATGGCTGTACCATTTTGCCTCTCACACTTCGGGCAAAATGGAACAAGGGGAGACACTGAAAAATATGCCAGTGTGCTTTGAAACATATTTGGAATCATATGAAAAGGAAAGCTTGCCATTGCTGCAAAAGCCAAAATCCCCTTAAAAATTAAACCGTTTTCACTGTTTCTCAAAATGCTGCTTTGATGCCAATGTCATCTGTCATTCTGAAACCACTGTGAGTAAATTGGCTCAGTTAAAACCAACTCTCAGAGAAATCAAAAGCAACTTCATTTTCACTTGCACAGGAAACACGCGTTTATTTCTTGACAAAATCTATCCAGGCGCAGCAGTTCAAAGAGACTTTTTACCCTCTGAGCCAGGTCAAGGAGAATTTTATCTATACTTTAGATACGAGTCCTGCTGCAAGGAAAATGACTACAGCTACCAAGAAAGTGGCAATCTGAGAAGCTGCAAACCGAATTAAAGAAAGAAATGATAGCAGTTTTTGACACATGTGGAAAAATGGGCTGTGCTGACTGAAGAGAAAAAAATGACATGTTTAAAATTCAATTGTAAATAAAAGCCTGCTTACTTAGCAATGTAAAGGAGTTATGTTAGTGGTGACAATACACACATAGGATATCTTCTGTCTTAGGTTGGTTTAATTCAAGACAAAGTAAGACATTAAACAGTTTAAAATTCATAGGCTGGAGTTGCAAGCTCTCAGAAACCTGTAATTCCAGTTGCCATATATGAAGCTCCTCCTAGGAAGGGAGATACACCCTAAATCCAGGACACATAGGAGTGAAGTACCAGCTTGAAAATCTTTGAATGGGTTAGGACAATGGGGGTTTGCATGCTCATCAGACATTCGTCTTTGCTCCAGGCTGGGACAATAGCAGTCCTGGGACACTCACCTATCAAGTGGGGAAGGGGAAATAAAACATTTAATTAAGAGAGAGGCCCCCATCCTGCTTGAAAGAAACTGCCAGTTGGTGTCAGCGGGGAAGATAAAAAAATTAAAGACAATGTCTCTCATTTGTCTTAAGACTATTTTATAAAGAACTTTACAAGACTTGTATCTCAGCTGCCAAAATTGGTAAAAATGTGGAATTTTCACAGCGTAAAAGTGGAATTCCGGTCTGTATTGTAAAACTTGGTAGAATGTCTTGACACACTCTGGACAGAAATGGTGATATATGTTGTATTACAAGAAAAGCATCCGTGTCGCAAACATAAATTTTGTACATACATCTCTGAGGAACACTGGCATCTGTTTATAAAATTGGTGAGTTTTATGCCAAATCTTTAATGTTTAAAATTACCAAAATGTATCAGAAAGGCGAATCAAGGTCCCAGAGACTTGATGATTGGACTGATCTGTGCAGCACAAAATAGGTAACCTGTGTATCTGACTTACTAAGAGGTTGTAACTGCAGAAGTATGTGTTTTTGGCAAAATCAGATTTTCAGTAAAGTAAATGTGGGAGTTTCTAGATACAGTAAAAATCACCTAAAAAAACATGACATCCTTTTCCTAAAATCCAATCAGCCAAGAGCTAGGCGGAGACTTCTACCCTTGTCCTATCCTATCTTTAGGGGTGTGAGTAGTGAATCCTGCCCCTGTTATATAATGTAATGATGTCACCTGGCTTTGTAAATAAGAGCCCCTGACAACACACAGGGACTGATTCCTGACTGATTAGTGATTTCCTGCCAGGCTTCCTGACTGTTCCTGTCTTCATCTTGCATATATCCATCTAAACTCCAGATCCTAACCACAAGGCCAAGCAATTGCTGATCATGCTTCATCAAGGCCTCAATTCTAAAATAATCCCCATAACCAAGGGAAGCAATGTGGTGTTTTGGGGAAGCATCCTGAATTGACCTGGATTGCTGCCAACCACGGCATGCTGCTGCTATCCTACTATCCTGATGCCCTACAGTATCCAGTAACCAGGATTGACAGTCCAGAAGAATTATCCTTTGGTATTCAGTCCCTGCCCAGCTGACTCTGTCCCGCTTAGTTTGTTCAACTGACCTGTGTTAGACCACACCCGTGTACAACCAGAACCGCTGACTGTCCAAAACCCAAACTTAAAATTGTGGATTGTGAGTATCAATAAGAACCATAGAAACATAGTAAACCTTGTCTCGCTTTTCTCTATCCCATCTCTAAGTCATCCTATCCTTATCCCGATAATTTTAATATTGTCACAATCATTCTTGCTACTTTGCTTTGATTCCTTGTGCTAGCGACAATATCTTTAATATTTTTTTCTTGTGAAATCCTAAGCCCTTAGTCCTCCCTCGGGTGATCGGACTGGGTCCAACAGGGTGGGTGCGGAGGTGCTAGGGTTGATTCCGCGGATCAACCCCAGAGCTTACTGTGTCTCAAACTGGTCGCCTAGCCTGAATGCCCATAGTGTAGAGTAAAATGTCCTTGTCAAAGTTGATTTCTGTTCCTTTTTCACGCCTTCATTTTCTCAAAAACGCACCTCAGTAGATTTTGCATGACTCACTGAATTCAACAGGTAGAGACCTCAATTCACTTTTATATTGTACCTAGGATCCATAGCTACACCCAAACCCAAAAACCGCATCGAGATTTTCACCCATTATTTATTCAAAACCGTTTTGGTAAATTTAGGCAGGATTTGCATAAGTGTGTAATTTTACAACGTGTCATTTTGGATATAAATGGTTTTCAATCTTCCATTCAATTTCAAATTGTATGCTTTGGCAAAATCAAATACATGTGATTGCTAGTATCTTTCCAGTATTGCTCCAGTAAAGAATTATTTTTGTCTCAAGAGTTTTAGACACATTCAATATTTAGCCGTCCATTTCCGAGTGTCATTTTAGCATTGCCCGGTTTAAATCAGTTTTTCTCTCTTGTGTGGGGAGGGAAAGTCAGATTTCTATTCTGTTTCTTATTTGTCATTCCCGATTACCTGCTGATTCTGTTTATCCACTTAAAATTGATTATGTGAGGGTTAAGGGAACGTTGCCGGGGGAAATTCTAACTCCAGCGCTACCTTATCTAAAATCAAAATGCTCCTAATGCCTGGTGTTTTGTAGTTGTGTCAATAGAAGGTTAAACTAAGTGCATTGCTTACATTCCTATTGTTCTTATCGACCCATTGGTGATTGATGTCCCTTATTAAAAATTGTATGATTTCTTTTGAATTTTAAAATAAATAAATAAATATTATATTTTATCAACCAACCTGCTTCATGGTCCATTGTGACCCGGGGTATTTGAAAAAAGGGGTGTGATATGAGTGCTGTATCATCTCAATATATAATCTAATCTATCACACATAAGCATTTAAATTGCACGCTGCATACTGGGCTGAGACTAATGTGTGCGTCGCCTGATTGAAATCCTTGACACATTTGTGGGCTTGAGTCCAGGGATTGAGTTTGGTTACCACCTGTGACAGTCTAGCGCAGCAAACTAACCTGCAGGGTAGTAATACTTTGTTGGAATACTGTGATACATTGTACAAGCGCATCCCAAAACAAATCCTCCAAAACCAGGCCTGTCTGTAAAAGTAAAATTAAATCAACCCCAAAATAATTAATAAAGAAAGAACATCTCCAAAATGGCTGTTCTAGTAGAAATCAGTATGGCTGGGGAGCACTTTCTGCACAAGCATTTTGTCTGAGGTCAGTGGCTAGAACCGGATGAACATGTCTGGCTACAGGAATATACACAACAGGATGCTGCCATAAACATGAACATGGATACATGGCAGGACAATGGCCTACTACACCAAGCTCTTAGTGAATTATAAATGGCCCCAAAAGTTAAAGAGGAGCAAAGCAAAATTGCCAGAATTGCGGCCTACCTATACCTCCACATAGGAGTTATACGGGGAAAGCATGCTGAAAACACAGTTCTGGCACAGAATCAAATTGAATTATTAGAAAAAATCCAGAATGATCTAGATTCAGCAGAACAAAGGCTACAGAAGAGCCAATAATTTGAGGCAGAATCTAGAGATTATGTCACCAAATTAAACGAGGATTTGTCCCTCCAACAGCAAAAGAATGCAGACCAAGACACCCAATTACAGGCATTGAAGGAGGAGTGTAAGGAAAGGGTTGACCTCTGCAAGAGAGTCAACACAAGTTTGCCTAACAATTACATTTTAATAGAGCCTGCGCAGAGCAGACGGTTTCCCTACAAGACCAGATAGACACATTGAAAGAGGAAAATAATAAATTAATTGTGAAAGACCACCACTCTCAAGAGGAATTTGATCAGGAGCGCCAGAAATCCAATATTATCAAAAAACAAAGGGATGACCTGGCGGAGCAGAGGGGCACCCTAAATCAAGAGTAAGATGTCCTAGACCAGGAAATAAGCGAGTTATAAACCGAGTTACAGGAAAGTAAGTAGGACCTCCAGGAGCTCAATGAATGAAAGACAGAGTATGGGAAGCCACTGGGGCATGCCAGGTGGGTGAAGGAAGCTCTAGAAGGGAACATCCAGACCAAACATGCTAAAACTCAGTAGGTGAGTCTCCTGCAACAGAAAATATCTCAGTATTCCCAAAACATGCAGGGAGCTCAGAGAGACAATGAGGCCCTCTGTGACAAATTGATGGGCTCCACCAACAAGTGGCAGCACAAGAGCGGATCATTGAGACCAGTAAGGCCTTAATAGATGAACAAAAGACTCAGATCTTTGCTTATTACAAAGAAATAGGGGCTGAAAAATAAAAGCTAGCAAGGTTGGAGAAAGAAGGTGCTAGACTAAATCCTAACTGGAGAGACCCTGAACAGGTAGAGAGAGACACGGTAACCCCTGATCATATCATAAGGACCTCTGTACTCAGGGACTCCAACCCCTTAAATTCCATGAAAACTGCCAACTTCATGTCTACTGGGTCACATGAGCCGGGAGCCATGGGGCTGGCAGAATTCAATAGGTTTGGTAAGGTGGGACTGACAGATCAGCACCCCCCAGAAATTGATGGATGCTCGTCCCTATACAGATACCCAAATGTAAGGGCTGATATCTCTGACAAAGAAGACTCCTATGAGGAGAGGGTCAGGAAGTTAGATCCACTAAAATACTGCCTTCCAAGGGGCCATTTGGTTACATTTAATGGGGAACTAAAGGAAATAAGGCCCAGAAAGAGCATCCTGAAGACCTCTACCGAGTTAGGGCAGTGGGGGGGGGATTCTCCGCCAACCCTGGGAGCAGGGGAGAGTCAGAAGGCTCTTCTGAGCACCACAGGAGCATAGAAACTAAGCCCCAACATTCTGCAAGCCCTTGACAAGCTTGCAGAATCTGGTAGTGCCTAGAGGATCAAGAAGGGACCTCCAGTACCAGCACCTCTAAGTCTGAGGGCGAGTGGACTCAGGTGATTAAAACAAAGAAGGTAAACAAACTTAAGAGAGCTATGAAAAAAGATCCCATTAGGAAGATCAAGGCCATTAGGAGTCTTGTAACTCCATATCATAAAAATGCAAAGTATCCTGTTTGGGAACACTTAGAACTATATGAGCAAATTATAGACACTTTTAATATGAAGGACAGCCGGAATTGCATAGAATATTTAAAATGGACCTTCTCCCCTGAATACTCCAGTTTCTTCGCGGGACTTGAGAACCAGAAACACTCCAGATGGTCCACCTACAGGGCAGCCATCTTAAAACATTTTTCTGCTCACAGAAACCCCCAAGAGGCCAGCAGGATGGCCTACAATCTGCAGTGCAGGGAAGATAAGGCCTCTCAAGAATTTGTGCAGGAGCTCAAATGTGCCTTTGCACAGACCACCAGGAGAGTGCGCACAAATAGTCGGGAGTTCATCACCACCTTCTTTCATGCCCTCCCAAAATATATAATGACCCAGCTGGTGAGGAACTTTCATGAGAAAAGATCGCTGGAATGGGACATAGAACAGGCGACCCGCATTTATGAGATACAAAAACCAGCAGATAACAAAAATCCAAACAAAACCCCCAAACTAGCCAACAATCTTGCTGCTGCTAAGGTGGTGGAGGTGAAGGTTGCTCCCATTTTAGATCTGGAGATGGGGGGGGGGGCTAAAAATATACCTGTACCAAATCAACCCAATGAAAGACCCAAAAGGCCCTTGGGCCAATCCCAGACAGGTGGTAGTCAGGGAGGTAATCCCACCAATTGGACCCTTAACACCCCTGATTACATCATCCCCCAACACAAGGGAACCAGACCAATCCTGGGGTATGTTTGGACCCCCCAGCCCAAGGGGGGGATCCAACCAGGTAAGTGCTGCCCCAGGAAACTTCCCTCCTAACTTTCCCCAGGAGGGCAATAATCCTCCAAATGCCGGGTTGAGTTTGTTTCCCCGGTACCCACAAAACCCCAACCTGCAGGACAACCCTCTTTTCTTTCCACGCTTTCAGGAGCCCAGACAGCCCAATCCAGGAGAGGGGAGGCCAAGGGTGGAGGGTTACCAAAATTCTCAATACCCAGGGTACTATGGGAGAAGGGACAGTTACCCTTCCCGTGATTCACCTAGGGTTGACCAGGTGAAACGGGTGTCACAACTGGAGCGCGAGGCCCAAAACCTATCCCAGAAGGTGGGTCACATGTTGAGGGCTCAACAGAACCCTCAGATGAACATGGTGGCTCAGAACTCCACGAACACCCCGACAACTCACCGGTTCCAGAGGAGGAGGCACGGGGGGAAGGGAGGAGTAAAGCCTAGAGGAAGCTTCCTTCCTCACCCTTGAAAAGCCCCTGAAGCCCTAGGAACCAGAACCAAAATCTTCTGCCCCCAAAAACCTGCCACCCAAGGAACAGAGGGTGGGTACGAGAAATAAAGAACCTAAAAAGACGCATTTTTTGGAGGAGGTTAGTGTCATCCAATTTGAAGGAGGGGAATCCTCAGGGGATTCTGGAAAAAAAATATTCGCCTTCAAGGACGGTGAAACTCCTCCCAAAGAAAAATGGGTCCCAAAAGATCCAAATGAAGAGTGGGTAAATGTTGGGACTGAGTCAGAATCGCTGATCATGGAACCCAGAATGAGCATCAAGGAAACCACACTGTCCAAACGAAGTCTGGAGACTGCCTCCAAAAATGGGGGAGGGGGGAGCGGCCCAGAATCAGAAGAAGGGGAGCCCAAAACTCCCCACATATCCCAATGTCAAAATCTCCTTTCAGATCCCCAAACTCCAACACTGAATCGTGACCAAACCACCCTGTATCAGAGTCGAAAATAAGGAAATTGACCACCAAACTTGCCCAGAATGCCTATTACCTTTGCCCATTGGAGGAGAAGGAGGGTAGATTTTATGCCTCAGTCAAAGTGCAAGGGCAATTTACATTTTTGACACTGGTGGACACTGGATCCCAAGCCACTCTTCTGTCAAAGAGGTCCTTTAATCAGCTGAAGTCAGGAAGTGGGGGGGGGATACCAGATCCCTCTCACCCCTCTTCCTGGACAACTTCAGAACTTCGATGGGAATGAAATTCCTGTCGAGGGGACTTCGGGGTTGGAAATGAAAATTGTGCGACACAAGGTGAAACACCCAGTCATTTTCATGACTCCAGAGGGCACACCCTGTCTACTGGGGAATGACATCCTGCGTAGGTTGTCCACCCTAATAGACTGTGTGAACAAGGTCCTCTGGACCCAGACTAACAGACCGATAAAATTAAAACATAAAGTTAACCATGTTAGTTTAAATGGCACATGCCACATGGTTGAACAAAAACCAGATCATATGGAGTTCCATTTTCAGAACAACCAAGTACCTGACGTGGCAGTAATTGCTGTAGGAAAACAAACTGGTGATGGGAACTCCTCTCCATCTCTTTCAGTTTCAAGTGGCATTCCCCACTGGAAGGAAATACTTTGAAATTTTATACCAATTCACAATCTGAAAATTCCAAAGGTACAAAAACCAGCGGATAACAAAAATCCAAACAAAACCCCCAAACTAGCCAACACCCTTGCTGCTGCTAAGGTGGCGGAGGTGAAGGTTGCCCCTATTTTATATCTGGAGATGGGAGGGGGCTAAAAATATACCTGTACCAAATCATCCCAATGAAAGACCCATAGGGCCCGAAGGCCAATCCCAGACAGGTGGTAGTCAGGGAGGTAATCCCACCAATTGGAACCTTAACACCCCTGATTACATCATCCCCCAATACAAGGGAACCAGACCAATCCTGGGGTATGTTTGGACCCCCCAGCTCAAGGGGGGGATCCAACCAGGTAAGTGCCGCCCCAGGAAACTTACCTCCTAACTTTCCCCAGGAGGGCAGTAATCCTCCAAATGCCGGGTTGAGTTTGTTTCCCCGGTACTCACAAAACCCCAACCTGCAGGACAACCCTCTTTGCTTTCCACACTTTCAGGAGCCCAGACAGGCCAATGCAGGAGAGGGGAGGCCAAGGGTGGAGGGTTGCCAAAATTCTCAATACCCAGGGTACTATGGGAGAAGGGATAGTTACCCTTCCCGTGATTCACCTAGGGGTAACCAGGTGAAACGGGTGTCACAACTGGAGCGGCCATGCCCAGAACCTATCCAGGAGCTGGGTCACATGTTGAGGGCTCAACAGAACCCTCAGATGAACATGGCAGCTCAGAACTCCACGAACACCCCGACAACTCACCGGTTCCAGAGGAGGAGGCACTGGGGGAAGGGAGGAGTAAAGCCTAGAGGAAGCTTCCTTCCTCACCCTTGAAAAGCCCCTGAACCCACAGGAACCAGAACCAAAATCTTCTGCCCCCAAAAACCTGCCACCCAAGGAGCAGAGGGCAGGTACGAGAAATAAAGAACCCAAAAAGACCCATTTTTTGGAGGAGGTTAGTGTCATCCAATTTGAAGGAGGGGAATCCTCAGGGGATTCTGGAAAAAAAAAATCTTCTCCTTCAGGGACGGGGAAACTCCTCCCAAAGAAAAATGGGTCCCAAAAGATCCAAATGAAGAGTGGGTAAATGTGGGGACTGAGTCAGAATCGCCGATCATGGAACCCCAGAATGAGCATCAAGGAAGCTACACTGTCCAAACCAAGTCTGGATACTGCCTCCACAAATGGGGGGGGGGGAGCAGCCCAGAATCAGAAGAAGGGGAGCCCAAAACTCCCCACATATCCCAATGTAACATTCTCCTTTCAGATCCCCAAACTCCAACACTGAACCATGACCAAACCACCCCTGTATTAGAGTCAAAAATAAGGAAATTGACCACCAAACTTGCCCAGAATGCCTATTAACTTTGCCTATTGGAGGAGAGGGGGGTAGATTTTATGCCCCAGTCCAAGGGCAAGGGCAATGTACATTTATGACACTGGTGGACACTGGATCCCAAGCCAATCTTCTGTCAATGAGGTCCTTTGATCAGCTGAATTCAGGAAGTGGGGGGGTACCAGATCCCTCTCACCCCTCTTCCTGGACATCTTCAGAACTTCGATGGGAATGAAATTCCTGTCGAGAAGACTTCGGGTTTGGAAATAAAAATTGGACGACACAAGGTGAAACACTCAATCATTGTGATGACTCCAGAGGGCACACCCTGTTTACTGGGGAATGACATCCTGCGTAGGTTGTCCACCCTAATAGACTGTGTGAACAAGGTCCTCTGGACCCAGACTAACAGACCGATAAAATTAAAACATAGAGTCAACCATGTTAGTTTAAATGGCACATGCCACATGGTTGAACAAAAACCAGATCATATTGAGTTCCATTTTCAGAACAACCAAGTACCTGAAGTGGCAGTGATTGCTGTAGGACAACAAACTGGTGATGGGAACTCCTCTCCATCTCTTCCAGTTTCAAGTGGCATTCCCCACTGGAAGGAAATACTTTGAAATTCTATACCAATTCACAATCTGAAAATCCCAATGTCATAGTCAAGGGTGATGAGAAACCAGCTCAAAGTTTAGCTGACATTCAGAAAATTAGAGAATAGTTATTCATCCCTATTCAGCTAAATGAGGGGAAGGAATCTGTTCTCGCCTGAGTGTTCGTGAAGAACGGTAAGAGCTTCATCAGCAAAGCCATTCTCTGACAGCTCCCAAAAGATCCAGCCATTCCCACATTTAAATTGATCAATAAGTTGGAAATGGGCCAGGAAACTCCCAATTCCAAACATCTCCTGCCAAGCAGGTTTATGCTCAAAATCTCTATCGGAAACAAAATCATAGTGCATAATTGTTGGGTCGTGCGAGATGTCTCTGCTGCATTCTATTTAGCAGTCACATTCTCAATCGGTTTGTCATTAATTTGTACCTCATCAATTACAAAGCCTTATGATGCAGAGAAAGCATTTCGGTCAGCCCAATTGTTGCCGTATGCAGTTGAAGTTCAAATTGGAGAGGATGTCACCATCCCAGGATGGACACGACTATTCCCACTTGAATTAAAAATTAAAAGAGGACAGAAACTGCAAAATCCTGACACATATGTACACCTCAATGCCCATCTTCAACGGCAAGGGTTGGGGTTAAACCAAACACCATTAGTTAATGTAGAACACAACACCATTCCAATATTGATGGATAACAGCGACCTTAGGAGTTTCACTCTGGGTGCAGGCACCATTTTTGGAATGGCAGTTGATGACCAACATTTTTCCATGGATTTAGGTAACAAACTGATAGGACGAATCCCCAAGGACTGTTTTGACAGTGATAGTGACAATGACATAACACCAGACAGGATCTTCACCTGGCAAGGGGGGAATTTCCTGGTGTACTCTTCCTGCCCTTACGGGGAGGAAGAAGTGACCTGTGACATCAGGTGGGATGAGGTGATCTTCCAGGTCCACAAGGACTGCCTCCCCTGTCTGAAACCCTCTGTCCAGGTCAATACTTTAACCAGAGACCTCTCCACCCAGCTGGAGGAGTCAGCTGAGATGGCAAAACCAGAAGTCTTTCCAGGCTTCAGGCAAATGGTTGAAGAGAGAGTCAACCTAGCTGATGCCTGTAAAACTCTGGAGCAAAAGTTGAAACAAGTTTTCTTAGATTTTCAAGATCTCTTTGCAGTGGACTCATATGACTGTGATCGCACCGAAATCCACAAAACAACAATGCCCCCTGACCCTAGTATGACTCCAGTGTTTGTGAAGCAATTCCGCTTGCCTCTCGCATCCATGGAGTCCGTCACAGAAATAATCAAAAACCTTGAGTCCCGTGGGATAAATCGTCCAGTCCACAGCACCTTTAATAATCCATTGCTGGGAATTTCAAAACCGAACGGCCAGTGGAGACTCTGTGCTGACCGGAGGGAGCTGAACAAACGGGTCCACATGTCCCGATGTCCTCTCCCCTACATTGACCAGGGGCTGGCCCAGATCCAGGGGTCAAAGGTGTATACTGCCGTTGACTTGATCAATGGATACTGGACCGTGCCTGTCAGTAGGGAGGACCAATACAAGCTGGCCTTTACCTTCAGGGGTCTGCAGTAAACATGGACCCAGGCTCATACGTCTAAGGCCATGACTGACTTGGGTGAAAGGGTAACCTGGCCTATGTAGATGATGTCCTGATCAAAAGCTCGACTGTGGAGGAACACATAACAGAAATTCGTCATGTTCTGACACAGTTGAGGGTTGCCGGAGCAAAACTCTCCTTTCAAAAGGCACAGTGGTGCAGAACCCGAATCAACTTCTTGGGGCATCAGATAACTCCTGAGGGTCTCTGTCCCCAGGAAAAGAAAGTGGAAGCACTCCTAAAACTAAAAGACCCCACAACTCTGTGTGAGCTAAGAAGCCTCCTTGGACTGACTAATTACAGTAGGAAATTTCATTGAGGACTATGCAGAGATCACAAGACCCCTGATCCATCTGTTGAAGGGTGTGGGTCAATTGGCATTGAGGTCCAGAACAAGCCGAGGCAGTAAAGCAATTCAAATGAAGCCTTCCACAAGCGCCTTGTCTAGCCTACCCTGTCAAAAACAAGGAGTTGTTCTTGGAGACATGGTTCTCAAATACATGCTTGACTGCAGTATTATATCAAAAGCACGACAAGGTTTGTTTGTTTGTTTGTTTGTTTATTTATTTGTATAGCGCTCTTGACCCAGGGGTATATGTGCGCTTTGAACATCAGGTTACAGGTAACAGAAGGGGACAATAGTACAGTAGTAGTAAGGCATAAGAAGGTTGACAGGAAGGCAGTTAGTGCATAGATAATAATAGGCAAACAACATAGAAAACATTTGAACATTAGGTATGCATACATACATAGTTGGTAGGTTATTGGTTGAGTAACCAAGTGATGACCTTAGTTCTGAAGGGTTGGAAAGTGGGTGTAGATTTGATATCCAGTGGAATAGTGTCAATAAAGTAATCTCCTATGCAAACAAGACTTCATCCTCCGTGGAGGAAAAATTCAATGATTGTGAGAAGGCACTCCTGGCAATGGTGTGGGCATTGAAAAATGACCACCCGTTCATCCAGGGGGAACACATCATAGTGGAGACTCCACACCTGCCTTTGCAATATCTCCAAAGTGACAGAATCTGGACCGTAAATGTGAGTAATTCCAGAATTGCTTCCTGGATTCTGTTAATGTAAGGCTTTCTTCTAGATGTCAGATATGGCCCAAAACAAGAAGAGTCCCCTAGCGCAAGGTCTGGCTGACTTGCATGATTGTGCCGGAGAAAACAGTCTCGAGGACGAAAGTCTTAAAACCCAGGACAACATGGAGGCGTACTTGAATTCCTCGCACAAAGTCTATGAAGAAGACAAATGCGAGGGAATGCCCACCGTTTATGTGTACTGGTGCTCCTACCATGTTGACAACGGGGAAAAGGAACTGGTGGCTGGCGTTGGGAATGCCTTAGTAAATGATGCCCCGCAACCCTCCGCTGGGTACATGATCGGTCCCCATAGTAGTCAGGTAGCAGAGCTGATGGCAGTTCATCAAGTCATCCTCACTGCTGTCCAACACCAACTCCAGGAACTGGTCATAATCACCGATTCAGGTTATGTCCGTAACTAGTTTGTGGAACACCTGGTAAATTGGAAATCCAGAGGCATGCTATGTGCTAACAGCCAACTGCTGAAACATGGCAAACTCATCCAAAATATTGAGGATCTGGTCACTTCTAGTGACATGACCATCTATTGGAAGAAGAACAAGGGTCATTCCAGAATAGAGGGGCTAGACAAAACTGGAAACGACCTAGCCGATCAGCTGGCCAAAACCAGGTCCATCCAGGGGGATCTCCTCGAGATCGAGTCCCTGTTGGGGGAAATCCAGGTCACTGCTATCACTAGGTCCCAGACAAATGCTCACAATTAACTCTCAACTGCCCAATTGTGTAAGGAGACCCCAGATACTGATTTAATCACGGCACAAACAGGGGATCCAATTATTGGTGAGTTTTATCAACAGATTGAAGACCCTGAGAACTTTCCCCTGACAGATACAGATTACATTGGGAAAGAGGACCTCAGGGTGTTGATGAAATGTCCAAAAATATTCTGAATCCAAGACGGTTTGTTGGTAAGGAGATCCACATCTGGCTGTGACCAGTGGGTGGTCCCCACCTCATTCCGAAGCCTGATGCTAAGTCATGCCATTTGATGCGGCCACAGCCAGTAATCGGAGTTTTCACACTACTTTAGAAATCTTGCCAGAGTTTGCATACTGGCCACACATGGGACAGGACCTTCACCAATATTTGAAGGGGTGTCTTATGTGTGCACATTTTCAGCCAACTTCACTCACACACCGAGCTCCCCTCCAGGACAGGGGGATGACACTGCCTTGGTCAGATTTACAAGTAGATTTCATCGGGCCCTTGATTCGCTCCTCTAGGGGGAACAAATACATGTTAACCGTAACATGCTTATTTACCAAATGGGTGGAATGTCTCCTGGCCCCAAATTGCAAGGCAGAAACAGCAGCTGCCCTGATGATCAACCACTACTTCTCGCGTTTTTGGCCTACCCCAAACGATTGAGTCAGACCGAGGTAGTCACTTCACCAGCGAGGTGATGACAAAGATGTGGGAGATACTTGGGGTAAAAAGGAAAGTACACATTGCCTAACACCTTCTTCTGCAACTAAGATGTCTCCAGTTGAGCTGATGACTGGGCGAAGGATGGTGCTACCTCAGCATCTGCTCTATAGAACACAGGAGCAGACACTGATTAACGCCTCCACAACTGATGCATATGTTGAGAACCTAAGAAAACACCTTCAACATGCTTTTGCACATAATCAGCGGAATCTAGAAAGATCTGCAGAGGGCATGAATACTCAGTATAATCTAAAAACCACCAAAAAGGAATACCAAGTAGGAGACAGGGTCTACTTGTACAATTTCTAAAGGAACCAACACAAAGAGCGTACATTTTTGCCTAGCTGACGGGGACCTTTTGAAATTGTAGACAAAATCTCACCTATCACCTACAGAATCTGAATTCCCAAAGGTGACTTGACATAAGAGAAGTGGGTCCACATCAATCAGCTAAAGACTTGCCATCCCAGGCACCCTTTGCAAGTCCATAGAAAACCCAATGTGGGATACATCTGAAGCATAGGAATATTTCAATTGTCACTGAATGCATGTGTATCCCACTGCTGTCATCCCGATTGGAGGACAGTTAGTGGGAAATTGTCATAACCGGTTTGTGTTCTCTTTTATAGATTCATACTGGTTGCACCGTCCTTACCAAGGAGGACCTCCTCGGGGACTCGGAAGGAGAAACCAAAGGAGATCTGTGAGTGTCACTCCACGTCATGAAAGGAAGATCCCAGGGAAAGTGAGGAGGCGTCATTCCACGTTCCGACCAGAGACACCAAGAGGAGCAGGACGCACTGTTCTCTGATGGAAGAGGGACTCAAACCTTCCTGACCCTGCTGTGACCCAAGGAGAAATCCCACTTGCCCAACTCCCCCTCGACTTGGAAAACCCAGGAGAAGTTGGGGGGATGTGTGGGATCTATTGACCCACTCAATGGCATTTCCTTAAATCACTGAGCTGCCTTTGCACAAGAAACAGTACCCTGGCTGTGCTGGTTCCTCTGCGCACCTGGACCTCAAAACTGCTTTTGGCAGCAACAACAGAAAAATGGCTGCACAATTTTGCCTCACACACTTTAGGCAAAATGGAACAAGGGGACACACTGAAAAATATGCCAGTGTGTTCTGACACATATATGGAATCAAGTGAAAAGGAAAGCCTGCCATTGCTGCAAAAGCCAAAATCCCCTTCAAAATAAAACCATTTTAACTGTTTGAAAATGCTGCTTTGTTGCCAATTTCATCTGTCATTCTGAAACTACTGTGAGTAAAATGGCTTAGTAGACAACCATCTCTCAGAGAAATCAAAAGCAACTTCATTTACATTCGCACGGGAAACACGCATTTATTTCTTGACAAAATCTATCCAGGCGCAGCAGTTCAAAGAGACTTTTTACCCTCTGAGCCAGGTCAAGGAGAATTGTATCTATACTTTAGATAAGAGTCCTGCTGCAAAGAAAATGACTACAGCTGCCAAGACAGTGGCAATCTGAGGAGCTGCAAACCGAATTAAAGAAAGAAATGATATCAGTTTTTGACACATGTGGAAAAATGGGCTGTGCTGACTGAAGAGAAAAAAATGACCTGTTCAAAACTCAATTGTTAATACATGCCTGCTTACTTAGCAATGTAATGGAGTTATGTTAGTGGTGACAATATACACATAGGATATCTTCTGTCATAGGTTGGTTTAATTCAAGACAAAGTAAGAAATTAAACAGTTTAAAACACATAGGCTGGAATTTCAAGCTCTCAGAAATCTGTAATTCCAGTTGCCAGCTATGAAACTCCTCCTAGGAAAGGAGATACACCCTAAATCCAGGACATTTAGGTTCGAAGTACCAGCTTGAAAAACTTTGATTGGGTTAGGACATTGGGGGTTCACATGCTCATCAGACATTTGTCTGTGCTCCAGGCTGGGACAATAGCAGTCCTGGGACACTCAACTGTCAAGAGGGAAGGGGCAAAAAAAGCCTTCAATTAAGAGAGAGGCCCCATCCTGCTTGAAAGGAACTGCCAGTTGGTGTCAGCAGGGAAGGAAAAAAATGACAGACAATGACTCCCATTTCTCTTAAGACTATTGTATAAAGAACTTTGAAAGACTTGTATCTCAGCTGCCAACATTGGTAAAAATGTGCAATTTTCACAGTGTAAAAGTGGAATTCTGGCCTGTTTTTTAAAACTTGGTATTATGTCTTGATACACTCTGGACAGAAATGGTGATAAATGTTGTATTACAAAAAAAACATCCATGGTGCAAACATAACATTTTGTACTTACATCCCTCGGGATGACTCACATCTGTATATAAAATTGGGGAATTGTAGGCCAAATCTTTAATGTTTACGATTATCAAAATGTATCAGAAAGGCGAAGCAAGGTCCCACAGACTTCAGGATTGGACTCATCTGTGCAGCACAAAATATGTGACCTGTGTATCTGACTTACTAAGAGGTTGCAACTGCAGAACTATGTGTTTTTGGCAAAATTGGATTTTCAGTAAAGTAAATGTGGCAGTTTCTAGATACAGTAAAAATCACCTCATAAACATGACATCCTTTTCCTGAAAACCAATCAGTGAAGAGCTAGGCGGAGACTTCTAACCTTGTCCTATCCTATCTTTAGGGGCATGTGTAGTGAATCCTGCCCCTGTCATATACTGTAATGAGCTAGCGAATTAGACACCCTGCACTCCAAATGTATGGTACAATTATTATAATAAAACAATTCAAGAAACTATAAAACAGGTTTAAGGTGCGGTGGAGAAAAGAAACAGCCCTGTCATATGGGTTGTCAATACAATAGAACAAGAGTAAGTTCCCTGTTGGGGAACTCCCATCCCCTGCACACTATCTATGGCTAGAATAGCCCAGTAATTTTCAAATAGTAGAAATAAGTATTTCAATTCAAGTCACTGTTTTCCCTGTGGATCTGTTTATGCAAATAAGACCAAAAGTAGTCAATTCACAAAGTCTTTTTTTTCTTTAACGGTGATTTATTCCAAATGTATGTGCCCAATGCGTTTCAAGATTCATTCTCTTCATCAGGGGCTGTGAGTTCAATCAATTTCCATTTATCTATAAATATTCAACAAAAATATGAATCAATAAGTGTATAACATTCAAAGTAATCATAGTGTAAATCATCTAAAAATTGTTCTTGTACAGAAATCAAGTTCAATCATCATATGTCAACACCTGATCAGATTTCTCATAATGTGACAATTTAAAGAAACCAGAATTTTTTTACAATGTTGCCCATCCTAAATTATAATTTCTGAATATAATTCATGATTGTGAACACAATACGGAAGTTTTGGAAAATGATAAACACCATGTCAAAAATAGAGAAAACGTTAAAAAATAAGCATTATGTAAATAATGAGATATGCTAGAGATTAGCCTCAAGATATGTCTATGCTTTGGACTAATTGTTCTGACTACATAGTGAAAGAGAAGTTAAAGCACTTACTCAAGTATAGGGTGTGGCTAAATTCCAGACGTAGGGAAGCAGTAATGATGTCACCTGGCATTATAAATAAGAGCCCCTGACAACACACAGGGACTGATTCCTGACTGATTACTGATTTCCTGCCTGGCGTCCTGTCTGTTCCAGTCTTCATCTTGCATCTATCCATCTAAACTCCAGATCCTGGAGTGAGATGTATAAAGAATGTTGTTTTTCCATTTGTGCTGCATGTATGGTTGTGATGTGTACATGTACATTGGGTTGAAAGCATTGCATTATTTTCTTTTTCAGTAGCATTGCTTATATTATCATCAAAATCATGTAAGCTCATTTCAGCTTCTTGCCGAATACAAACACTACTAGTCATTTAATACAATATTAGCTTAAATCATGTTCAAATTCAAACATGTTCTTAACAGAAGTTAAAATCCCTTGTTGGATTAAACAGAATGCATTTGCCGGATTATATTAAAATATGCAAAAAATCATGCCGGGAGGAAACAACATGTTTAAAAATTAAATATATATTTCCATGACAAATTCAGTTCTAAAAAAAGATTGGTTCAAATACATACAATAATCAGGCACACAATAATCACATCTGCCCTACTACAGACCTTATGGTTAGCCACCTCTGTCTCAGTGTAGTATATCTAGGACACTGGAGGAGCAAGTGTAATGTTGTCTCAACTTCAGTCTGCAAATGAGGCAAAGATTAGATCAATGTCGGGACCATTGACTCATATAATCGGCAATAGGCAAAGTGCTCTATCTGAATTTCACGTAAAGTGCATGCGCACAAATCTGATACATTTTATTTAGATATTGCTGAGGAAGGAGGTTATCCTTAACTGTTATATAATGAGCGAATCTTCAAAGTGGTATTGAGTCAGTAGTCAATGTTTAAAACCCATAGAACTTCTAGCTTAGCTTTACCCATATCAAACAGTGGGTCAAGAAATGATGTATCCTTTCTTACTCAGTGTTCACAACCTATGCTGCCCATGATGCTCTTTATATCTTTATGCCATTTCCAGTTACTGCCACCCTGGCATTCAATGAAACCCCACAGCATATCCTTTTGCCCATTCAACCCATCAAATGTGTGTATCTGTTACCAGTCAACAAAAGTTTAACTCAGGGTTTGAACACAACTCTTTTAACTCCAGTTTCTAAGAGTATCAGGTAGGGAGGGATACTGTTCTGTAGATCCATAATTTGCTTGATGACTTTGGTTTCCAAGGATGACTGTTTACCAACCCCTTCTGTACTACACAGTTTGCTTCTGTAAATTGACTCAGGTATTAATTGGGCACTGTTGACTGCTAGGTCATCAAATGAAGTCATTTCCCATCTTTGGTGCTCAAAGAAAGAAGGGTGGTAGCATGCCATCATAACATGAATTCACTTTTACTAGTGTGTTCACTCCAGCCCACATTTTCTCTGGAACATAACCCCAGCATAATAGGAGCTAACTTCACAAAAAATTGTTTATCGACGGGTTTGACTCTATCGACAAAGAGAGGGATCTGCATTATCCCGGCAGTCCTTGGACGTCTTGGCATCTCAGTACCTGGAGGCCTTAGTTCTGTTGTATGCTGAATAGCTGGACAATGAGGTTGCATTACCTTTAAAATGTGTTCACATTTTTGGGGGATATGAGGGGTGAGCTCTGGTCTAAGATTTTCCTCCAGGAAGATTAAGGTGGAAGTAGTGTGATTACTGGGAGGTTTATGACACAATGGGCCTCATTACAACTGAGGCGGTAAGGGGTTAACAGCGCCAGTAAAGGTGCCGTCACCATTGACCTCGTACCACCTCAATACGAGGTTCCCTCTTGGGACACGCTCTGGATGTCTGGTCAGACCAAACGTCCTTTGTGGGTCCCAAGAGGGGACAAGCATACAAACAACGGTCCCATCATTAACGGACCCGCTGTTAGCATGCTATATTCCCATTGAGCCCTATGGGGATCACATGGGAATGGGGATTGTCCGGGTCCGGGTTCCCTGAATGGGTAAATACTGGGCCCTCCAAGGTCAGAATGGCCTGGTATTTCCCCATTCAGGGACCACGATCCGGACACGAGTTTGGGGGGAGCCATGCCCTTATTTAGGGCATGGCTCCCTCCAAACTCGTAATGAGGCCCAATGTTTTGGATTTTAAGACAAACATAGAGAATGTCACACTTGAAAACAGGCATGCAGATCTCGGCTCTTAATGCAAAGGGCATAAACTCAAACCCCCAAAAGATATGTCTTGGCCAGCGGGTTGAACATGAAAACACTCTCTCTAAAGAAGAGAGTTTTGGATTTAATGTATACATTTGGGTCACATGTTCTATGCCTCTAATACCACAGAACAGAGTGCAGTGGGAATATTTTTGCAGAAGATGTAACATGTCGAATGTGTAACAATCAAAAGGGCCTACATGTGAAAAGTATTGTGGAGAAAGAGAAGAAGTCTTCAAACTCACCTTCAGGAATTCTGATTCGACCCATCAGTAGCCATTGTCTTGACACTGATGAGGATGCCACTCAAAGCACTCAAAGCATTAGGAGACACTCATTTCCCTGTTTTGAATGATGATGACTTAACTCTTCTGGAGCCTACACATTTTAATTGACTCAACGCCAATCACCATGGGATCGCATTGACAGGAATCTTGACATCGTATCTACTGCAGTAAAAGCATGAAGAACCTGATTTGATGCAGTTGAAGAGCCTACTGTTAAAAGGCCAAGGCCAATTTTCGAGCAACCTAATGACTGTTAAGACACTTTTTACTCCGGGATTGCCAAACATAGACATAGCCTTTGACCAGTAATATTGCTTCAATTTATTGCCCGAACAATCCAGCTCAAGTTCCGAGAGTGCCAAAATATACACCAGTCTCCATTTTCCATGTTCTCTTGATTTTGCTTGTGCTTTCTTGTTACCCACTTGCATTTTCATTGTTTAATTAAAAGTCTACATTGTTATGAAAGTTTGATTGAAGATTCTTTTTTTTTGTAGTCCTGGTATTATTGGTTTGCTACTGTTATCAGCTCAAACTTACCCACCCCCCGCCCCCGCCTAGAGCATAACCTGCCCTGAGCCCATGTTTGAAAAAAAGGAAAAGGACGTTTACCCTACTGGCTGTGTCTGCTTTATTTTTATGATTGGGATCACTGCTCGTTTAGTAGTAGGGTGGGACTGACGTAGGCTGTTTAGCACCTGCTCATTCCTGTACTCCTATTATCTTGAATAAAGTTTAAGTCACCATGAGGAGGATTAATGTGCACCAGACTCTTATCTCCAGCGAAGGATTTCTTTACTGACAGTTTTTCCTAAGATTTACCTTGATACCTTTTCTGGTTAAGGTTTCTAATGCTATACTGCAGAAGGGAATCACCCTCTGGTCTCAGAGCATTAGGATCAGGAATCCCAAAAGAGAGAACAGACATAGGTAGCTGTGCTACATGTAGGCCATTCTCACTTCTCAACATTGTTGCTAAAATCCTGACCAGGTTATTGCCATTCAGTCTGTCTTGACAGAGTCCTTCCAGGAACTGTACATGGTGACTAGGTCAGCTTTAAAAGAAGTAGGAAATGTGACCATAACTAATAGTTCACCGGACCTGGTCCTG
Source organism: Ambystoma mexicanum (assembly GCF_040938575.1). Taxonomy (NCBI): domain Eukaryota; kingdom Metazoa; phylum Chordata; class Amphibia; order Caudata; family Ambystomatidae; genus Ambystoma; species Ambystoma mexicanum. The sequence goes on along the minus strand of NC_090935.1, from coordinate 1,074,640,958 downwards.
TCAACGCAAAAATGATATTTCAACTGGGCAGTTGACAATTGATTTGTTAAATTCTAATGCAGGTTGGTTTGGAAGGCAATGTAATTGATGTGGCCACATTGTACATGTCCAACAGAAAGAGTAGTGGTCAATTGATTCCAATCAGAGGTCTTCTCTTTATGCAGCGATATGGATCACGGCTGTCCCTTATCGCCATTATTATATCCATTAGTGATCTCAAATCTTTCTCTTCTTTCTCTCCGACAACACCTAACCATGTTTCTAGACTAGTCTGATCTATGAAAGTGTCATCCAAACAGGAGCTCCCCTGCACCTCCAGAACCTTCAAGGACCACATTGACACTCTTGCTCCAGCCTTGGCCAATTTCTGCCATCATTCTTTCACCAGTGGATCTTTCCCCTCTCTCCTCAAGCACTCAAGCATTCCCTTGTGCACCATCTCCTTAAAACTTAAAAGCCTGATCGCTCACTCCTTTCCCGGGCAAACTCTTGGAAAAGCTGGCCATCTCCCAGCTTACTCTCCACACTGAATCTGTTGGTTCTCTCCATGATCATTAGTCCGGCTTTACAGCAGCCAGAGGCACGGAAAATGCTCTTCTGAATACCCATGAAGATGTGCTCACTAATCTTGATTCCAGCTTTCCTTCTGCCCTCATTCTCCTTGACATTTCCTCTGCTTTTTTACACAGTCAATCAAGCCATCCTGATCAAATGATTCAGTGGGAATCTGGGCATCATGGACCAGGCCCTGGAGTGGTTGATCCCCTTGCTCCTGGACCAACCCTCGCAGGTCCAATTTGGCCCCTTCTCTCCACCACCTCTCTCTCCACATGTGGTGTTCCCCAGGGCTCTACCTTCTTACCCTGGCTCTTCAATGTCTACTTGGTCCCTTGGGCCTACCTAATCTCTAACTTCTCTTACTTCCAGTGTTATGTGGATGACAATCATCTCACTTTCAGGCTCTCCTCAGCCTCCTCGCCTCACTCGCTCATTCCTGACTGTTTATCTACAAATCAGGACTGGTGAGCCTGCAAATATCTCTGCCTTAATGGCAGTAAAACGGATATCATTGTCATTGGGACCCCGACTCCCACTTTCCCTCTCTCTCTCTGTCCACCCTCCTTGGGCCCTCTTCCTTTTCCTTCCTGTGAGGTCAGAAATCTTGGTGTCATCTTCGACTCCACTCTCTCCTTATATCCTCACATCACATACCTTTTGAATAAGGCCCACTACCAGCTGCACCTCATAAGAGGTATTCTTCCTTCTCTCTTTTTCCCCTAAACTCACCGTCTCCAGAGTCCTGGATCTCTCTAAGCTGGATTACTGAAACAGCCTCTTTCTCAATCTGCCTTCCTCTACTCTCTGCCCTCTGCAACTAATCAAGAACAGGACTGCATGACTTGTCCTTGGCGTCAAGCCCAGGGACAGTATCTCTCTAGCCCTGAAATCTCTCCACTGGCTCACGGTGGCTTTAAGGATCAAGTTCAAGACCCTCTGCATCGTCCAGAAGGCTTTCTGGGGCCCGCACTAAATCCAACTCTATCTTCCAAAATACCTGCATTCAAGAGCCCTTTGCTCAGCTACCTCAAACTCTCTGAGGGTCAGATGCTTCTCTGGGCAGAGAGTGGGAGGTAGATCTCTCTCCACTGTAGGTGCATTCCTCTGGAATGGCCTCCCTGACCCTCTCAAACATGAGCTGGACCCCCTAAAGTTCCAAATGTATCTCAAGACCTTCCTTTTCTCCTGTGCTTTATCTCTCTCCCCCCTGCTGACCTACCTGTCTGCTATGCCAACTGGTTGCTTGACTACCCTCAAAGTCTTATTGGGTACCAGGCTTCTCCATGGTCAGTATCCCCTGCATTGCCTCCGGGCGTACCGCATACTCAGGGGCTGTATCTGTAACCCCACAGCCACCTGCCACTTTGCACTTACGCAGAGCCGTACTGCCCTGGCTGCATCTCCTCAGAACATTGCCCTGATTGCACTACCCCTTCTTCTTATTCAAAATATAAATATATTCATTTTTTGATAAAAAAGGATTTTTTGTTATAGCATCCATGGTTCAAAATCATTACACAAAACATACATATTTAATATGACAATCTTTCAGACAAACAACAACACTCTACAATTGTGCCTAGGAGTTAGTTCGTTGTGAATTCTACCATATTAACAATGCAATTTTAACTTATTTCTTGATAGTAAAAAAAGAAAGACACTACACATAGGGCCTCACTACACGGTAGGCGGTAAGGGTTTACTGGTACCGGTAAGGGCACCGGCATCTGTAAACCCTTACCGCCTTACTACGAGGTCCCTTTGGGGGACCCGACCTTAATGGCTGGTGTAGACCAGCCAATAAAGTTGGGACCCGCAAAGGGACCTTGGTGCTAATTACGGTACCGCAATTTGCGGTACCGTAATTAGCCCCTTCCCCATTCCCATTGAGCCCTATGGGGCAAAAATGGGAATGGGGAAGGGCCATGGAGAAAGGGGGAATTACCACCCCGCCAACCTTGGAATAAGGTGGTAATTCCCCTTTTCTCCATGGTGGTACCGGTATGGTACCGGCGGCAACCATGGTGCTAATAGCACCATGGTTTACCGCATTCCGTGTAATGAGGCCCTGCACTTCCACCTAAGGACATTAGAAATCTTTACATAGGTTTTTGCATACAGACATTAATTTGTTGTAGTACTGGGACAGGAATATTCCTATCTCTTTAATGGAAAAAAGGCAAGACTAGTCAGCCCATGAAATTTAGTCATGTTCTTGTCGACATGTGTTTTGGCCCCTCCACCGTGATATGCTTGTCCATATGTTCTCAGTCAGCTTTATATTGGGGCTTCATCAGGACAGAAATATTTTGATGTTTGAGTTAATCAAATGTACCCCTAGGATTTCAAAGCAGTCAATCCAAAACAGAACCATAAAAAAACATAGAGCTCCTAAAAAACTATCGTCTGTGATACGACTTTATACTCAGTCTCTGCTTAGGGAGCAAACTACTGACCATAGTCTTGATATTTTGAATGCAGGGCAGACTTTCAATTTGATTTCCTCTGTTTATAGTGCAGGAAATGACTTTGTTCCACTCAGCCCGACAGAAAAAAAGACCACTTATTACACAGCCTATTACGTTGGCTTACTGGCAAGGCATTGTTTTATATTACTGACCTTGCAGTGGAGAGTAACTTCTACTGTGGGCTCTGGTGCCCTTGATGTTGATTATTTTCTGTTTCTAAAACTTCTTCTTCTTAATATTTCATATTACTTCTAAGGAATAGCAAAAAAAGAAACTCAATTAGATTCTTGTCCCTTTCTAACCTATCTTGACATATATTTTACCTAAGGCCTATGATATTGCACCTTAAATATCTATTCTTTGACTTGTGTGTAAAGTTATAGTTAGTCTTTTAACTGGCCAAACCCGTTTCATCATTTTACCCATGACATTCAACACACACTTTTATGGAACATTCATTCTAAACCCTCATTCTAGTGGAACCAATCCACAGCACCACAGACCATGGGCCTCATTACGAGTTTGGAGGTAGCCATGTCCCTACTAAGGGCATGGCTGCCTCCAAACTCGGGTCGGGGTTCCTTGAATGAGGAATTACTGGGCCATTCCAACCTTGGAGGACCCGGTAATTCCTCATTCAATGTACCCATCCCATTCCCATTTGAGCCCCATAGGGCTCAATGGGAATGGGGAGGGAGCTAACAACGGGCCCGTTAATAACGGGCCCGTTGTTAGCTCCCTGGTCCCCTCGCGGGACCCGCAAAGGACGTATGGTCTGACCAGACGTCCAGAGTGGGCCCCGCAAGGGAACCTCGTAATAGGGCGGAATGGGTTTAACGGCCCTGGCACCTTTGCTGCCGCCGTTAAACCCATTCCGCCAGGGTCGTAATGAGGCCCCATGTCTCTCTATTTTAGGCATCACCATGAATTCAATAACTCAACATTTCAAAAATGACGTGCCTGCATCAGTTAATTTGAAAAAATACCTTTTTGGGAAAACAATTTTTTTGGCAACATGTCATTGGTACCACAAATATTAATTTCAATGGTTATGTTTTTAAAGTACGCTGTAGCCCTCACTGGGTCCAGACATTTTAAAAATACAAAATTACACACCCGCATCATATCATATGCAAAAAATGACATTTTAAGAAAGACTCCTCATTGGGAAACGTGTGGTTGGCCACACTACTCTTAGGGCCTCATTAAACGGATGGCGGTAGGGATTTACCGGTACTGGTAAAATACCAGTACCGGTAAATCCCTACCGCCTTACTACGAGGTCCCTTTTCGGGTTGGGGGATTTAACGCCTGCTTTTTGCAGGCGTTAAAATCCAACCCGCTAAGGGACCTCAGAGCTAATTACGGCACCGCAAAATTGCGGTGCCGTAATTAGCGCCTTCCCCATTCCCATAGAGCCCTATGGGGCAGAAATGGGAATGGGGAAGGGCAATGGCGGAAGGGGGATTTACCGCCCCTCCAACCTTGGAATGGGGCGGTAAATCCCCTTTCCGCCAAGGCGGTGCCGGTATTTTATATATAGCGCCATGGCTCACCGCCTACCGGGTAATGAGGCCCTTAGTGTTAGTGATTATATTTTCATAATTTCAGGGATTATATTTTCACTGTAACCCATGCTCGGATGAAGGGGAAAAAGGAGAGAAAATACCCTTACTTGCATCCTGCTCCCTCTGTAGTTTAGTTCCTCCCTGATCGCACTCTAACAAACGAGTGGCAGAATCAGCACAAGTTAAGGTGCTCGAGACTGGAGAAAAAACCCATGTCAACAACGTAGTATATATATGACTGCCATCTTTGGAAGGGAAATGTCCCATTAAAGTTATACTTTTAATATAAAAAAAAGATGATTCAAGGATACAGTTATTCCTGTGCACCCTACCGTGCATCAGAAAATAACCTTTTTCCTTCTTCATATTCCTTAGAGTATTTACTTTCTCTATATTCGTGCTCTGGCTACGCATGGCTATATCAGCAGAAGCTAAAATACTTGATACTAAAAGAATGCATAATCCTAGGAAACAAAACATTCTGGAGTACCCATATCTTATACATGCCTTCAGAAAGCTGCATTTGGGCACCCATATAAGAAACATTATGGGCCCATTGAAGTTTCCGGATTAGTTTGAGATGGGCTTAGAGACAGTGGTGAACATGTGGAAAAGAGACTGGTACAGACGCATGCTTCAATTGGAACTAAATCTAGGCAGACAACTCCTTTCTGTCTTTATGTATTTTCAATTCAATGAGCTCTGTCAGATTCCAAATGGAGTGAAACATACAACGAAAATGTAACCTCTTTCAAGAAAATACTTCTTACCTATTGTGGCACAGAACATTTGATTTGTTCCACACATACAAAAGTAGTGAGGGCTGGCTCTGATGCTCCACAGAGGGCAAAAATGCTTTGGGAGCAAGATCTGGGGTGTTACATCACAGATAGCCTCTGTCAAATTGGCCCTCATTACGACCCTGGCGGTAAGTAATCTACATTACCGCCATGGCGTAATCATCGTTTACGCCATGGACCGATGGCGTAAAGAGCGCCATATTCCGACCCATCGCGCACGAGCATTACGCCATGGCGGTAATGTAAACTACGCCATGGCGTAAACAGCCCTTACCGGCATCGAATGCCGCGCTGGGTGACCTACCGCCACCCATCATTGCGCCGACTGTAATCAGCGGGCCCCGTAATCAGCGGGCACCGTAATTAGCGGTCACCGCAAATAAGCGGAACCGGAAGTAGCGTCATCGTGGCGGAACGGGAAAGAGCACAGCGGCCATCTTTAAAAACACAATCCATTGCCATCCTACCCAACCACACTGCATTCGACCCTGAAACCCTGTGAATCCCATTACCCACCCATTTCCTCACCTAACCATGCCAAAAGTTGTTAAAAAAGCCTGCGACAGGCAGCGGCAGGACCGCTTCAGTCGCGAAGAATTAACCATGATTGCAGAAACGCTGCAGGAGAAGGCAGACGTCGTCTTCTCATCAGAGATGACGAGACCAGCCATAGCCCGGAAAAAAGCAGCACGGGAACTCGTGGCACAACGCGTCAGTGCCATAGGTACCACCCCACGCACCGCCAGACAGTGCCGCAAAAGGTGGGATGACCTCCGGCTCCGAGTAAGGGGCATACTGTCAGCAAACCACAACCTGGGACTGGCAACTGGCGGTGGAGCAGACTCCCCACTGAAGATGCAGCCATGGGAGGAGACATGTGCCTCATTGATCGGCATAGAGTGCATTGAGGGCGTCGGCGGAATGGAGAGAGGAGCCCCGACATCAGGAGACACAGGTAGGTGCCTCCAATGCAGCCTTGCAAAACACCCTGAATCACACTTACATGGGAATCACAATGTCGCCCCATATGGCAAACGCAACACATCAGCAGAAGACCCACACCCTGCACACATGCAGCATGTACACTCTACGGCAGGCACACACATTCCTGCATGCTCAACCCACCCAAAAGGGAGACAACCTGTATGTCACGGCCTACAAAGTCCACCATCTATCCATCTAAACCATGGCACTCATCACAATGCCTGCTCAATGTCCGTTGAACCATCAATAACACTTTCCCTCCTCTGCTCCACCACAGGCTCACACTCGGACACCGGCAGGGACGAGAGTGGCACCACCCCAGCCAAGAAGACCAGGACAGAGGGAAGAGGCCACCAACCATCCACCTCTGCTGGACCCATGGCCAACCCACAGCAGGCCACAATTCCTGTTGCCGAACAGCCCAGGGCAGCAATTCCCCCCGAGGAAAGGGACATGATGGCACCCACGGCAGACCCACAACCACTGCCGCCCACTGAGGGGATCGTGTCTGCGGGGAGCAGTACAGTCGGGGAGACTGCAGCCATCGCAGCCTGTTCTGACAGCGATGTGGCGAATGGGGATGATGACATGGAAGGTCCCCCCAACACCCAACTTACCTCCCCACACCTGTCCCCATGTAGCCTGCATGGACAGGACACACAGGGGCAATCCCCTGGAGGTTCATGGCCAGCCACTCCAAGCACAGTGGGAGTAGGGGAAGAGGGGAGTAGTTCTATTGGGCCTGCAATTGCAACCTCCATTGTGCCTGATTTCAGCCAGGTGCTGGACCAAATATCAGCGAGGCAAGAACAACTGGCGTCAATCCTAACGCAGCATGTTGCTGATTGTGGAGGTGCCAGTTCAGGCATGGAGAGGTGTGCTGACAGCATCAAGGCAGCCATCCAATCAGCAATCACGAACATATGCACAGAACTAGCCGCAGTGCGGAATATGACTGGTGAACTGATACGGACAATCATGGACACAAGGCGTAGCAAGCAGGCCGGTACCTCCTCAGCTGCAAGTTCGGCCCCATCCAGCCCCGTCCGCAGGTCATCCAGGACCCGGAGGAGTACAGGCAGGGGGGCCCCAGGTTCCAGGACAGGGGGCTGCCAATAGTGCCCGCCCAGTGGACCACTAAAACATTACCCACTTCACCACAGGCACTGGCACTCCTTTGCAGAGATTTCTGGGGGGAGGGGGAAGGGGGGATTGGGTGTGTTGGGGTTTTCAGGGGGGAGGGGGGATTGGGTGTGTTGGGGTGTTCAGGGGGAGGGGGGATTGGGTGTGTTGGGGTGTTCAGGGGGAGGGGGGATTGGGTGTGTCATAACTTTTCAGAAGCACAATACACTTTTTCGTTTATCACAAACCAAATGTGTGGACATTGCTCATTGTGTATGTGTGCTTTATTGTTGTACAGTCTACAGTGTGCATATACCAGACACACACAGTGCCCCAAGTGCCGTCCACATGTTACACGCACACGCTGTGTGTGCTAGAAGTATTGGTCAATGAGATTCTGACGCATTTCACGCCCCTCCTGTGCATCGCTGCCTCCTTGAGATGCTGGCCCATCCCCACCCTCATCATCCTCATCATCAGGTGGTTGCAGTTCTGCGTCAGGGGGCATAGGCACGTTACGTCTGACGCATATATTGTGTAGCATGACACATGCCATGACGATCTTCGCAACCTTCTCATGGCGGTACAGGAGTGCCCCGCCAGACCTGCTGAGGCAGCGGAAACGTGCCTTCAGTAGGCCAAAGGCCTGCTCTATCACCACACGGGTACGTGCATGGGCACGGTTGAAGTCCTCCTCATGCTGGTTCTGTGGGTTCCGGACTGGTGTAAGGAGCCACCTCTTCAGGGGATAGCCTGCATCACCTGTAAATGGGCAACAATGTATGTGTCAGGAATGAGATCGCTTTCTGAACATGACGCGCCGCCATGCCTTGCATTCAACTGTTACTTTGCACCAAATTTAGTTGTGCTAATGGATTCACACTATGCAACCGGTATATGTTCATGGCTCTCATGTACTGTTTTGCATGCCAAGACACAATGCAGGGGGGACAATTGCCTTGTGAGTGCCCATCCACTGTGTCCGTTCAGGCCGTTACTTTATGTGACCTGGCACGTGTCCTGTGATGTCAAAGCTCACATGATTGCAACATTGCTGTCTGGCTCATTATGACCCCAGGGAACAATACTGGTGTCAATGGGGGGAGTTTGTGGGTCTTGCTGTCTGTGTAGTGGTGCATTGATGTACCTGTCCGACATGTGCCTCCTTTGTGCGCAGTTATGGGGGACAGGCCTTTCAGTTGATCAAGCCATCCTGATCAAATGATTCAGTGGGAATCTGGGCATCATGGACCAGGCCCTGGAGTGGTTGATCCCCTTGCTCCTGGACCAACCCTCGCAGGTCCAATTTGGCCCCTTCTCTCCACCACCTCTCTCTCCACATGTGGTGTTCCCCAGGGCTCTACCTTCTTACCCTGGCTCTTCAATGTCTACTTGGTCCCTTGGGCCTACCTAATCTCTAACTTCTCTTACTTCCAGTGTTATGTGGATGACAATCATCTCACTTTCAGGCTCTCCTCAGCATCCTCGCCTCACTCGCTCATTCCTGACTGTTTATCTACAAATCAGGACTGGTGAGCCTGCAAATATCTCTGCCTTAATGGCAGTAAAACGGATATCATTGTCATTGGGACCCCGACTCCCACTTTCCCTTTCTCTCTCTGTCCACCCTCCTTGGGCCCTCTTCCTTTTCCTTCCTGTGAGGTCAGAAATCTTGGTGTCATCTTCGACTCCACTCTCTCCTTATATCCTCACATCACATACCTTTTGAAGAAGGCCCACTACCAGCTGCACCTCATAAGAGGTATTCTTCCTTCTCTCTTTTTCCCCTAAACTCACCGTCTCCAGAGTCCTGGATCTCTCTAAGCTGGATTACTGAAACAGCCTCTTTCTCAATCTGCCTTCCTCTACTCTCTGCCCTCTGCAACTAATCAAGAACAGGACTGCATGACTTGTCCTTGGCGTCAAGCCCAGGGACAGTATCTCTCTAGCCCTGAAATCTCTCCACTGGCTCACGGTGGCTTTAAGGATCAAGTTCAAGACCCTCTGCATCGTCCAGAAGGCTTTCTGGGGCCCGCACTAAATCCAACTCTATCTTCCAAAATACCTGCATTCAAGAGCCCTTTGCTCAGCTACCTCAAACTCTCTGAGGGTCAGATGCTTCTCTGGGCAGAGAGTGGGAGGTAGATCTCTCTCCACTGTAGGTGCATTCCTCTGGAATGGCCTCCCTGACCCTCTCAAACATGAGCTGGACCCCCTAAAGTTCCAAATGTATCTCAAGACCTTCCTTTTCTCCTGTGCTTTATCTCTCTCCCCCCTGCTGACCTACCTGTCTGCTATGCCAACTGGTTGCTTGACTACCCTCAAAGTCTTATTGGGTACCAGGCTTCTCCATGGTCAGTATCCCCTGCATTGCCTCCGGGCGTACCGCATACTCAGGGGCTGTATCTGTAACCCCACAGCCCCCTGCCACTTTGCACTTACGCAGAGCCGTACTGCCCTGGCTGCATCTCCTCAGAACATTGCCCTGATTGCACTACCCCTTCTTCTTATTCAAAATATAAATATATTCATTTTTTGATAAAAAAGGATTTTTTGTTATAGCATCCATGGTTCAAAATCATTACACAAAACATACATATTTAATATGACAATCTTTCAGACAAACAACAACACTCTACAATTGTGCCTAGGAGTTAGTTCGTTGTGAATTCTACCATATTAACAATGCAATTTTAACATATTTCATGATAGTAAAAAAAGAAAGACACTACACATAGGGCCTCACTACACGGTAGGCGGTAAGGGTTTACTGGTACCGGTAAGGGCACCGGCATCGGTAAACCCTTACCGCCTTACTACGAGGTCCCTTTGGGGGACCCGACCTTAATGGCTGGTGTAGACCAGCCAATAAAGTTGGGACCCGCAAAGGGACCTAGGTGCTAATTACGGTACCGCAATTTGCGGTAACGTAATTAGCCCCTTCCCCATTCCCATTGAGCCCTATGGGGCAAAAATGGGAATGGGGAAGGGCCATGGAGAAAGGGGGAATTACCACCCCGCCAACCTTGGAATAAGGTGTTAATTCCCCTTTTCTCCATGGTGGTACCGGTATGGTACCGGCGGCAACCATGGTGCTAATAGCACCATGGTTTACCGCATTCCGTGTAATGAGGCCCTGCACTTCCACCTAAGGACATTAGAAATCTTTACATAGGTTTTTGCATACAGACATTAATTTGTTGTAGTACTGGGACAGGAATATTCCTATCTCTTTAATGGAAAAAAGGCAAGACTAGTCAGCCCATGAAATTTAGTCATGTTCTTGTCGACATGTGTTTTGGCCCCTCCACCGTGATATGCTTGTCCATATGTTCTCAGTCAGCTTTATATTGGGGCTTCATCAGGACAGAAATATTTTGATGTTTGAGTTAATCAAATGTACCCCTAGGATTTCAAAGCAGTCAATCCAAAACAGAACCATAAAAAAACATAGAGCTCCTAAAAAACTATCGTCTGTGATACGACTTTATACTCAGTCTCTGCTTAGGGAGCAAACTACTGACCATAGTCTTGATATTTTGAATGCAGGGCAGACTTTCAATTTGATTTCCTCTGTTTATAGTGCAGGAAATGACTTTGTTCCACTCAGCCCGACAGAAAAAAAGACCACTTATTACACAGCCTATTACGTTGGCTTACTGGCAAGGCATTGTTTTATATTACTGACCTTGCAGTGGAGAGTAACTTCTACTGTGGGCTCTGGTGCCCTTGATGTTGATTATTTTCTGTTTCTAAAACTTCTTCTTCTTAATATTTCATATTACTTCTAAGGAATAGCAAAAAAAGAAACTCAATTAGATTCTTGTCCCTTTCTAACCTATCTTGACATATATTTTACCTAAGGCCTATGATATTGCACCTTAAATATCTATTCTTTGACTTGTGTGTAAAGTTATAGTTAGTCTTTTAACTGGCCAAACCCGTTTCATCATTTTACCCATGACATTCAACACACACTTTTATGGAACATTCATTCTAAACCCTCATTCTAGTGGAACCAATCCACAGCACCACAGACCATGGGCCTCATTACGAGTTTGGAGGTAGCCATGTCCCTACTAAGGGCATGGCTGCCTCCAAACTCGGGTCGGGGTTCCTTGAATGAGGAATTACTGGGCCATTCCAACCTTGGAGGACCCGGTAATTCCTCATTCAATGTACCCACCCCCATTCCCATTTGAGCCCCATAGGGCTCAATGGGAATGGGGAGGGAGCTAACAACGGGCCCGTTAATAACGGGCCCGTTGTTAGCTCCCTGGTCCCCTCGCGGGACCCGCAAAGGACGTATGGTCTGACCAGACGTCCAGAGTGGGCCCCGCAAGGGGACCTCGTAATAGGGCGGAATGGGTTTAACGGCCCTGGCACCTTTGCTGCCGCCGTTAAACCCATTCCGCCAGGGTCGTAATGAGGCCCCATGTCTCTCTATTTTAGGCATCACCATGAATTCAATAACTCAACATTTCAAAAATGACGTGCCTGCATCAGTTAATTTGAAAAAATACCTTTTTGGGAAAACAATTTTTTTGGCAACATGTCATTGGTACCACAAATATTCATTTCAATGGTTATGTTTTTAAAGTACGCTGTAGCCCTCACTGGGTCCAGACATTTTAAAAATACAAAATTACACACCCGCATCATATCATATGCAAAAAATGACATTTTAAGAAAGACTCCTCATTGGGAAACGTGTGGTTGGCCACACTACTCTTAGGGCCTCATTAAACGGATGGCGGTAGGGATTTACCGGTACTGGTAAAATACCAGTACCGGTAAATCCCTACCGCCTTACTACGAGGTCCCTTTTCGGGTTGGGGGATTTAACGCCTGCTTTTTGCAGGCGTTAAAATCCAACCCGCTAAGGGACCTCAGAGCTAATTACGGCACCGCAAAATTGCGGTGCCGTAATTAGCGCCTTCCCCATTCCCATAGAGCCCTATGGGGCAGAAATGGGAATGGGGAAGGGCAATGGCGGAAGGGGGATTTACCGCCCCTCCAACCTTGGAATGGGGCGGTAAATCCCCTTTCCGCCAAGGCGGTGCCGGTATTTTATATATAGCGCCATGGCTCACCGCCTACCGGGTAATGAGGCCCTTAGTGTTAGTGATTATATTTTCATAATTTCAGGGATTATATTTTCACTGTAACCCATGCTCGGATGAAGGGGAAAAAGGAGAGAAAATACCCTTACTTGCATCCTGCTCCCTCTGTAGTTTAGTTCCTCCCTGATCGCACTCTAACAAACGAGTGGCAGAATCAGCACAAGTTAAGGTGCTCGAGACTGGAGAAAAAACCCATGTCAACAACGTAGTATATATATGACTGCCATCTTTGGAAGGGAAATGTCCCATTAAAGTTATACTTTTAATATAAAAAAAAGATGATTCAAGGATACAGTTATTCCTGTGCACCCTACCGTGCATCAGAAAATAACCTTTTTCCTTCTTCATATTCCTTAGAGTATTTACTTTCTCTATATTCGTGCTCTGGCTACGCATGGCTATATCAGCAGAAGCTAAAATACTTGATACTAAAAGAATGCATAATCCTAGGAAACAAAACATTCTGGAGTACCCATATCTTATACATGCCTTCAGAAAGCTGCATTTGGGCACCCATATAAGAAACATTATGGGCCCATTGAAGTTTCCGGATTAGTTTGAGATGGGCTTAGAGACAGTGGTGAACATGTGGAAAAGAGACTGGTACAGACGCATGCTTCAATTGGAACTAAATCTAGGCAGACAACTCCTTTCTGTCTTTATGTATTTTCAATTCAATGAGCTCTGTCAGATTCCAAATGGAGTGAAACATACAACGAAAATGTAACCTCTTTCAAGAAAATACTTCTTACCTATTGTGGCACAGAACATTTGATTTGTTCCACACATACAAAAGTAGTGAGGGCTGGCTCTGATGCTCCACAGAGGGCAAAAATGCTTTGGGAGCAAGATCTGGGGTGTTACATCACAGATAGCCTCTGTCAAATTGGCCCTCATTACGACCCTGGCGGTAAGTAATCTACATTACCGCCATGGCGTAATCATCGTTTACGCCATGGACCGATGGCGTAAAGAGCGCCATATTCCGACCCATCGCGCACGAGCATTACGCCATGGCGGTAATGTAAACTACGCCATGGCGTAAACAGCCCTTACCGGCATCGAATGCCGCGCTGGGTGACCTACCGCCACCCATCATTGCGCCGACTGTAATCAGCGGGCCCCGTAATCAGCGGGCACCGTAATTAGCGGTCACCGCAAATAAGCGGAACCGGAAGTAGCGTCATCGTGGCGGAACGGGAAAGAGCACAGCGGCCATCTTTAAAAACACAATCCATTGCCATCCTACCCAACCACACTGCATTCGACCCTGAAACCCTGTGAATCCCATTACCCACCCATTTCCTCACCTAACCATGCCAAAAGTTGTTAAAAAAGCCTGCGACAGGCAGCGGCAGGACCGCTTCAGTCGCGAAGAATTAACCATGATTGCAGAAACGCTGCAGGAGAAGGCAGACGTCGTCTTCTCATCAGAGATGACGAGACCAGCCATAGCCCGGAAAAAAGCAGCACGGGAACTCGTGGCACAACGCGTCAGTGCCATAGGTACCACCCCACGCACCGCCAGACAGTGCCGCAAAAGGTGGGATGACCTCCGGCTCCGAGTAAGGGGCATACTGTCAGCAAACCACAACCTGGGACTGGCAACTGGCGGTGGAGCAGACTCCCCACTGAAGATGCAGCCATGGGAGGAGACATGTGCCTCATTGATCGGCATAGAGTGCATTGAGGGCGTCGGCGGAATGGAGAGAGGAGCCCCGACATCAGGATACACAGGTAGGTGCCTCCAATGCAGCCTTGCAAAACACCCTGAATCACACTTACATGGGAATCACAATGTCGCCCCATATGGCAAACGCAACACATCAGCAGAAGACCCACACCGTGCACACATGCAGCATGTACACTCTACGGCAGGCACACACATTCCTGCATGCTCAACCCACCCAAAAGGGAGACAACCTGTATGTCACGGCCTACAAAGTCCACCATCTATCCATCTAAACCATGGCACTCATCACAATGCCTGCTCAATGTCCGTTGAACCATCAATAACACTTTCCCTCCTCTGCTCCACCACAGGCTCACACTCGGACACCGGCAGGGACGAGAGTGGCACCACCCCAGCCAAGAAGACCAGGACAGAGGGAAGAGGCCACCAACCATCCACCTCTGCTGGACCCATGGCCAACCCACAGCAGGCCACAATTCCTGTTGCCGAACAGCCCAGGGCAGCAATTCCCCCCGAGGAAAGGGACATGATGGCACCCACGGCAGGCCCACAACCACTGCCGCCCACTGAGGGGATCGTGTCTGCGGGGAGCAGTACAGTCGGGGAGACTGCAGCCATCGCAGCCTGTTCTGACAGCGATGTGGCGAATGGGGATGATGACATGGAAGGTCTCCCCAACACCCAACTTACCTCCCCACACCTGTCCCCATGTAGCCTGCATGGACAGGACACACAGGGGCAATCCCCTGGAGGTTCATGGCCAGCCACTCCAAGCCCAGTGGGAGTAGGGGAAGAGGGGAGTAGTCCTATTGGGCCTGCAATTGCAACCTCCATTGTGCCTGATTTCAGCCAGGTGCTGGACCAAATATCAGCGAGGCAAGAACAACTGGCGTCAATCCTAACGCAGCATGTTGCTGATTGTGGAGGTGCCAGTTCAGGCATGGAGAGGTGTGCTGACAGCATCAAGGCAGCCATCCAATCAGCAATCACGAACATATGCACAGAACTAGCCGCAGTGCGGAATATGACTGGTGAACTGATACGGACAATCATGGACACAAGGCGTAGCAAGCAGGCCGGTACCTCCTCAGCTGCAAGTTCGGCCCCATCCAGCCCCGTCCGCAGGTCATCCAGGACCCGGAGGAGTACAGGCAGGGGGGCCCCAGGTTCCAGGACAGGGGGCTGCCAATAGTCCCCGCCCAGTGGACCACTAAAACATTACCCACTTCACCACAGGCACTGGCACTCCTTTGCAGAGATTTCTGGGGGGAGGGGGAAGGGGGGATTGGGTGTGTTGGGGTTTTCAGGGGGGAGGGGGGATTGGGTGTGTTGGGGTGTTCAGGGGGAGGGGGGATTGGGTGTGTTGGGGTGTTCAGGGGGAGGGGGGATTGGGTGTGTCATAACTTTTCAGAAGCACAATACACTTTTTCGTTTATCACAAACCAAATGTGTGGACATTGCTCATTGTGTATGTGTGCTTTATTGTTGTACAGTCTACAGTGTGCATATACCAGACACACACAGTGCCCCAAGTGCCGTCCACATGTTACACGCACACGCTGTGTGTGCTAGAAGTATTGGTCAATGAGATTCTGACGCATTTCACGCCCCTCCTGTGCATCGCTGCCTCCTTGAGATGCTGGCCCATCCCCACCCTCATCATCCTCATCATCAGGTGGTTGCAGTTCTGCGTCAGGGGGCATAGGCACGTTACGTCTGACGCATATATTGTGTAGCATGACACATGCCATGACGATCTTCGCAACCTTCTCATGGCGGTACAGGAGTGCCCCGCCAGACCTGCTGAGGCAGCGGAAACGTGCCTTCAGTAGGCCAAAGGCCTGCTCTATCACCACACGGGTACGTGCATGGGCACGGTTGAAGTCCTCTTCATGCTGGTTCTGTGGGTTCCGGACTGGTGTAAGGAGCCACCTCTTCAGGGGATAGCCTGCATCGCCTGTAAATGGGCAACAATGTATGTGTCAGGAATGAGATCGCTTTCTGAACATGACGCGCCGCCATGCCTTGCATTCAACTGTTACTTTGCACCAAATTTAGTTGTGCTAATGGATTCACACTATGCAACCGGTATATGTTCATGGCTCTCATGTACTGTTTTGCATGCCAAGACACAATGCAGGGGGGACAATTGCCTTGTGAGTGCCCATCCACTGTGTCCGTTCAGGCCGTTACTTTATGTGACCTGGCACGTGTCCTGTGATGTCAAAGCTCACATGATTGCAACATTGCTGTCTGGCTCATTATGACCCCAGGGAACAATACTGGTGTCAATGGGGGGAGTTTGTGGGTCTTGCTGTCTGTGTAGTGGTGCATTGATGTACCTGTCCGACATGTGCCTCCTTTGTGCGCAGTTATGGGGGACAGGCCTTTCAGTTGATCAAGCCATCCTGATCAAATGATTCAGTGGGAATCTGGGCATCATGGACCAGGCCCTGGAGTGGTTGATCCCCTTGCTCCTGGACCAACCCTCGCAGGTCCAATTTGGCCCCTTCTCTCCACCACCTCTCTCTCCACATGTGGTGTTCCCCAGGGCTCTACCTTCTTACCCTGGCTCTTCAATGTCTACTTGGTCCCTTGGGCCTACCTAATCTCTAACTTCTCTTACTTCCAGTGTTATGTGGATGACAATCATCTCACTTTCAGGCTCTCCTCAGCCTCCTCGCCTCACTCGCTCATTCCTGACTGTTTATCTACAAATCAGGACTGGTGAGCCTGCAAATATCTCTGCCTTAATGGCAGTAAAATGGATATCATTGTCATTGGGACCCCGACTCCCACTTTCCCTCTCTCTCTCTGTCCACCCTCCTTGGGCCCTCTTCCTTTTCCTTCCTGTGAGGTCAGAAATCTTGGTGTCATCTTCGACTCCACTCTCTCCTTATATCCTCACATCACATACCTTTTGAAGAAGGCCCACTACCAGCTGCACCTCATAAGAGGTATTCTTCCTTCTCTCTTTTTCCCCTAAACTCACCGTCTCCAGAGTCCTGGATCTCTCTAAGCTGGATTACTGAAACAGCCTCTTTCTCAATCTGCCTTCCTCTACTCTCTGCCCTCTGCAACTAATCAAGAACAGGACTGCATGACTTGTCCTTGGCGTCAAGCCCAGGGACAGTATCTCTCTAGCCCTGAAATCTCTCCACTGGCTCACGGTGGCTTTAAGGATCAAGTTCAAGACCCTCTGCATCGTCCAGAAAGCTTTCTGGGGCCCGCACTAAATCCAACTCTATCTTCCAAAATACCTGCATTCAAGAGCCCTTTGCTCAGCTACCTCAAACTCTCTGAGGGTCAGATGCTTCTCTGGGCAGAGAGTGGGAGGTAGATCTCTCTCCACTGTAGGTGCATTCCTCTGGAATGGCCTCCCTGACCCTCTCAAACATGAGCTGGACCCCCTAAAGTTCCAAATGTATCTCAAGACCTTCCTTTTCTCCTGTGCTTTATCTCTCTCCCCCCTGCTGACCTACCTGTCTGCTATGCCAACTGGTTGCTTGACTACCCTCAAAGTCTTATTGGGTACCAGGCTTCTCCATGGTCAGTATCCCCTGCATTGCCTCCGGGCGTACCGCATACTCAGGGGCTGTATCTGTAACCCCACAGCCCCCTGCCACTTTGCACTTACGCAGAGCCGTACTGCCCTGGCTGCATCTCCTCAGAACATTGCCCTGATTGCACTACCCCTTCTTCTTATTCAAAATATAAATATATTCATTTTTTGATAAAAAAGGATTTTTTGTTATAGCATCCATGGTTCAAAATCATTACACAAAACATACATATTTAATATGACAATCTTTCAGACAAACAACAACACTCTACAATTGTGCCTAGGAGTTAGTTCGTTGTGAATTCTACCATATTAACAATGCAATTTAAACATATTTCATGATAGTAAAAAAAGAAAGACACTACACATAGGGCCTCACTACACGGTAGGCGGTAAGGGTTTACTGGTACCGGTAAGGGCACCGGCATCGGTAAACCCTTACCGCCTTACTACGAGGTCCCTTTGGGGGACCCGACCTTAATGGCTGGTGTAGACCAGCCAATAAAGTTGGGACCCGCAAAGGGACCTTGGTGCTAATTACGGTACCGCAATTTGCGGTACCGTAATTAGCCCCTTCCCCATTCCCATTGAGCCCTATGGGGCAAAAATGGGAATGGGGAAGGGCCATGGAGAAAGGGGGAATTACCACCCCGCCAACCTTGGAATAAGGTGGTAATTCCCCTTTTCTCCATGGTGGTACCGGTATGGTACCGGCGGCAACCATGGTGCTAATAGCACCATGGTTTACCGCATTCCGTGTAATGAGGCCCTGCACTTCCACCTAAGGACATTAGAATTCTTTACATAGGTTTTTGCATACAGACATTAATTTGTTGTAGTACTGGGACAGGAATATTCCTATCTCTTTAATGGAAAAAAGGCAAGACTAGTCAGCCCATGAAATTTAGTCATGTTCTTGTCGACATGTGTTTTGGCCCCTCCACCGTGATATGCTTGTCCATATGTTCTCAGTCAGCTTTATATTGGGGCTTCATCAGGACAGAAATATTTTGATGTTTGAGTTAATCAAATGTACCCCTAGGATTTCAAAGCAGTCAATCCAAAACAGAACCATAAAAAAACATAGAGCTCCTAAAAAACTATCGTCTGTGATACGACTTTATACTCAGTCTCTGCTTAGGGAGCAAACTACTGACCATAGTCTTGATATTTTGAATGCAGGGCAGACTTTCAATTTGATTTCCTCTGTTTATAGTGCAGGAAATGACTTTGTTCCACTCAGCCCGACAGAAAAAAAGACCACTTATTACACAGCCTATTACGTTGGCTTACTGGCAAGGCATTGTTTTATATTACTGACCTTGCAGTGGAGAGTAACTTCTACTGTGGGCTCTGGTGCCCTTGATGTTGATTATTTTCTGTTTCTAAAACTTCTTCTTCTTAATATTTCATATTACTTCTAAGGAATAGCAAAAAAAGAAACTCAATTAGATTCTTGTCCCTTTCTAACCTATCTTGACATATATTTTACCTAAGGCCTATGATATTGCACCTTAAATATCTATTCTTTGACTTGTGTGTAAAGTTATAGTTAGTCTTTTAACTGGCCAAACCCGTTTCATCATTTTACCCATGACATTCAACACACACTTTTATGGAACATTCATTCTAAACCCTCATTCTAGTGGAACCAATCCACAGCACAGACCATGGGCCTCATTACGAGTTTGGAGGTAGCCATGTCCCTACTAAGGGCATGGCTGCCTCCAAACTCGGGTCGGGGTTCCTTGAATGAGGAATTACTGGGCCATTCCAACCTTGGAGGACCCGGTAATTCCTCATTCAATGTACCCATCCCCATTCCCATTTGAGCCCCATAGGGCTCAATGGGAATGGGGAGGGAGCTAACAACGGGCCCGTTAATAACGGGCCCGTTGTTAGCTCCCTGGTCCCCTCGCGGGACCCGCAAAGGACGTATGGTCTGACCAGACGTCCAGAGTGGGCCCCGCAAGGGGACCTCGTAATAGGGCGGAATGGGTTTAACGGCCCTGGCACCTTTGCTGCCGCCGTTAAACCCATTCCGCCAGGGTCGTAATGAGGCCCCATGTCTCTCTATTTTAGGCATCACCATGAATTCAATAACTCAACATTTCAAAAATGACGTGCCTGCATCAGTTAATTTGAAAAAATACCTTTTTGGGAAAACAATTTTTTTGGCAACATGTCATTGGTACCACAAATATTCATTTCAATGGTTATGTTTTTAAAGTACGCTGTAGCCCTCACTGGGTCCAGACATTTTAAAAATACAAAATTACACACCCGCATCATATCATATGCAAAAAATGACATTTTAAGAAAGACTCCTCATTGGGAAACGTGTGGTTGGCCACACTACTCTTAGGGCCTCATTAAACGGATGGCGGTAGGGATTTACCGGTACTGGTAAAATACCAGTACCGGTAAATCCCTACCGCCTTACTACGAGGTCCCTTTTCGGGTTGGGGGATTTAACGCCTGCTTTTTGCAGGCGTTAAAATCCAACCCGCTAAGGGACCTCAGAGCTAATTACGGCACCGCAAAATTGCGGTGCCGTAATTACCGCCTTCCCCATTCCCATAGAGCCCTATGGGGCAGAAATGGGAATGGGGAAGGGCAATGGCGGAAGGGGGATTTACCGCCCCTCCAACCTTGGAATGGGGCGGTAAATCCCCTTTCCGCCAAGGCGGTGCCGGTATTTTATATATAGCGCCATGGCTCACCGCCTACCGGGTAATGAGGCCCTTAGTGTTAGTGATTATATTTTCATAATTTCAGGGATTATATTTTCACTGTAACCCATGCTCGGATGAAGGGGAAAAAGGAGAGAAAATACCCTTACTTGCATCCTGCTCCCTCTGTAGTTTAGTTCCTCCCTGATCGCACTCTAACAAACGAGTGGCAGAATCAGCACAAGTTAAGGTGCTCGAGACTGGAGAAAAAACCCATGTCAACAACGTAGTATATATATGACTGCCATCTTTGGAAGGGAAATGTCCCATTAAAGTTATACTTTTAATATAAAAAAAAGATGATTCAAGGATACAGTTATTCCTGTGCACCCTACCGTGCATCAGAAAATAACCTTTTTCCTTCTTCATATTCCTTAGAGTATTTACTTTCTCTATATTCGTGCTCTGGCTACGCATGGCTATATCAGCAGAAGCTAAAATACTTGATACTAAAAGAATGCATAATCCTAGGAAACAAAACATTTTGGAGTACCCATATCTTATACATGCCTTCAGAAAGCTGCATTTGGGCACCCATATAAGAAACATTATGGGCCCATTGAAGTTTCCGGATTAGTTTGAGATGGGCTTAGAGACAGTGGTGAACATGTGGAAAAGAGACTGGTACAGACGCATGCTTCAATTGGAACTAAATCTAGGCAGACAACTCCTTTCTGTCTTTATGTATTTTCAATTCAATGAGCTCTGTCAGATTCCAAATGGAGTGAAACATACAACGAAAATGTAACCTCTTTCAAGAAAATACTTCTTACCTATTGTGGCACAGAACATTTGATTTGTTCCACACATACAAAAGTAGTGAGGGCTGGCTCTGATGCTCCACAGAGGGCAAAAATGCTTTGGGAGCAAGATCTGGGGTGTTACATCACAGATAGCCTCTGTCAAATTGGCCCTCATTACGACCCTGGCGGTAAGTAATCTACATTACCGCCATGGCGTAATCATCGTTTACGCCATGGACCGATGGCGTAAAGAGCGCCATATTCCGACCCATCGCGCACGAGCATTACGCCATGGCGGTAATGTAAACTACGCCATGGCGTAAACAGCCCTTACCGGCATCGAATGCCGCGCTGGGTGACCTACCGCCACCCATCATTGCGCCGACTGTAATCAGCGGGCCCCATAATCAGCGGGCACCGTAATTAGCGGTCACCGCAAATAAGCGGAACCGGAAGTAGCGTCATCGTGGCGGAACGGGAAAGAGCACAGCGGCCATCTTTAAAAACACAATCCATTGCCATCCTACCCAACCACACTGCATTCGACCCTGAAACCCTGTGAATCCCATTACCCACCCATTTCCTCACCTAACCATGTCAAAAGTTGTTAAAAAAGCCTGCGACAGGCAGCGGCAGGACCGCTTCAGTCGCGAAGAATTAACCATGATTGCAGAAACGCTGCAGGAGAAGGCAGACGTCGTCTTCTCATCAGAGATGACGAGACCAGCCATAGCCCGGAAAAAAGCAGCACGGGAACTCGTGGCACAACGCGTCAGTGCCATAGGTACCACCCCACGCACCGCCAGACAGTGCCGCAAAAGGTGGGATGACCTCCGGCTCCGAGTAAGGGGCATACTGTCAGCAAACCACAACCTGGGACTGGCAACTGGCGGTGGAGCAGACTCCCCACTGAAGATGCAGCCATGGGAGGAGACATGTGCCTCATTGATCGGCATAGAGTGCATTGAGGGCGTCGGCGGAATGGAGAGAGGAGCCCCGACATCAGGAGACACAGGTAGGTGCCTCCAATGCAGCCTTGCAAAACACCCTGAATCACACTTACATGGGAATCACAATGTCGCCCCATATGGCAAACGCAACACATCAGCAGAAGACCCACACCCTGCACACATGCAGCATGTACACTCTACGGCAGGCACACACATTCCTGCATGCTCAACCCACCCAAAAGGGAGACAACCTGTATGTCACGGCCTACAAAGTCCACCATCTATCCATCTAAACCATGGCACTCATCACAATGCCTGCTCAATGTCCGTTGAACCATCAATAACACTTTCCCTCCTCTGCTCCACCACAGGCTCACACTCGGACACCGGCAGGGACGAGAGTGGCACCACCCCAGCCAAGAAGACCAGGACAGAGGGAAGAGGCCACCAACCATCCACCTCTGCTGGACCCATGGCCAACCCACAGCAGGCCACAATTCCTGTTGCCGAACAGCCCAGGGCAGCAATTCCCCCCGAGGAAAGGGACATGATGGCACCCACGGCAGACCCACAACCACTGCCGCCCACTGAGGGGATCGTGTCTGCGGGGAGCAGTACAGTCGGGGAGACTGCAGCCATCGCAGCCTGTTCTGACAGCGATGTGGCGAATGGGGATGATGACATGGAAGGTCCCCCCAACACCCAACTTACCTCCCCACACCTGTCCCCATGTAGCCTGCATGGACAGGACACACAGGGGCAATCCCCTGGAGGTTCATGGCCAGCCACTCCAAGCCCAGTGGGAGTAGGGGAAGAGGGGAGTAGTCCTATTGGGCCTGCAATTGCAACCTCCATTGTGCCTGATTTCAGCCAGGTGCTGGACCAAATATCAGCGAGGCAAGAACAACTGGCGTCAATCCTAACGCAGCATGTTGCTGATTGTGGAGGTGCCAGTTCAGGCATGGAGAGGTGTGCTGACAGCATCAAGGCAGCCATCCAATCAGCAATCACGAACATATGCACAGAACTAGCCGCAGTGCGGAATATGACTGGTGAACTGATACGGACAATCATGGACACAAGGCGTAGCGAGCAGGCCGGTACCTCCTCAGCTGCAAGTTCGGCCCCATCCAGCCCCGTCCGCAGGTCATCCAGGACCCAGAGGAGTACAGGCAGGGGGGCCCCAGGTTCCAGGACAGGGGGCTGCCAATAGTGCCCGCCCAGTGGACCACTAAAACATTACCCACTTCACCACAGGCACTGGCACTCCTTTGCAGAGATTTCTGGGGGGAGGGGGAAGGGGGGATTGGGTGTGTTGGGGTTTTCAGGGGGGAGGGGGGAATGGGTGTGTTGGGGTGTTCAGGGGGAGGGGGGATTGGGTGTGTTGGGGTGTTCAGGGGGAGGGGGGATTGGGTGTGTCATAACTTTTCAGAAGCACAATACACTTTTTCGTTTATCACAAACCAAATGTGTGGACATTGCTCATTGTGTATGTGTGCTTTATTGTTGTACAGTCTATAGTGTGCATATACCAGACACACACAGTGCCCCAAGTGCCGTCCACATGTTACACGCACACGCTGTGTGTGCTAGAAGTATTGGTCAATGAGATTCTGACGCATTTCACGCCCCTCCTGTGCATCGCTGCCTCCTTGAGATGCTGGCCCATCCCCACCCTCATCATCCTCATCATCAGGTGGTTGCAGTTCTGCGTCAGGGGGCATAGGCACGTTACGTCTGACGCATATATTGTGTAGCATGACACATGCCATGACGATCTTCGCAACCTTCTCATGGCGGTACAGGAGTGCCCCGCCAGACCTGCTGAGGCAGCGGAAACGTGCCTTCAGTAGGCCAAAGGCCTGCTCTATCACCACACGGGTACGTGCATGGGCACGGTTGAAGTCCTCCTCATGCTGGTTCTGTGGGTTCCGGACTGGTGTAAGGAGCCACCTCTTCAGGGGATAGCCTGCATCACCTGTAAATGGGCAACAATGTATGTGTCAGGAATGAGATCGCTTTCTGAACATGACGCGCCGCCATGCCTTGCATTCAACTGTTACTTTGCACCAAATTTAGTTGTGCTAATGGATTCACACTATGCAACCGGTATATGTTCATGGCTCTCATGTACTGTTTTGCATGCCAAGACACAATGCAGGGGGGACAATTGCCTTGTGAGTGCCCATCCACTGTGTCCGTTCAGGCCGTTACTTTATGTGACCTGGCACGTGTCCTGTGATGTCAAAGCTCACATGATTGCAACATTGCTGTCTGGCTCATTATGACCCCAGGGAACAATACTGGTGTCAATGGGGGGAGTTTGTGGGTCTTGCTGTCTGTGTAGTGGTGCATTGATGTTCCTGTCCGACATGTGCCTCCTTTGTGCGCAGTTATGGGGGACAGGCCTTTCAGTTGATGGTGTTTGGTGACGTGCATGTAGGTGCGTTCCTTTGGAGTCAATGTGGTCACATTTCGTACAATGCACTTGCAGATGGTTGTGTCATGGTTGGGGTACACTTTCATTCACATGTTAGGGCTGATTAGATCAGGCATCATGTATACAGTTCTCAGATGACGTGAGTGCTGCCTCAGGGTATGATCTGGCTACTGCTAGTCGCAGCCATGTGACGTATGCATCATTCCCCCCCGCTTTCTGCCAGGTGAAATATGCATTGGTACGTCGATCACCTACACACTTCGCATTTCCATGCTCATGACATTAGACTCACCGAGTAGGCAGGATCTTGGGCCTGCATGTCGTTCCATGTAGCGTGGTATTGTGGAGTTCCGAAGGGCATTGAATCATGGGTTGATCCGGGGAATCGGGCACAACAATGTGTGAAGATCCTGTTGGAGTCGCAGACCATTTGCACGTTGATTGAGTGAAATAGTTTACGGTTGCGGTATGGTACCTCCATGGCATGTGGGACCACCAATTCAACATGGGTGCAGTTGATGGCACCAATGCAACCAGGTATGCCAGCTAGTGCATGGAAACCCACTTTGGTGTTGGCAATCTCCTGGGCAGACCGTGGCAATGAGATGTGGTCGTCTGTGTGCTTGAGGAGGGCATCAAGCACTTGGATAAGTGTACGTGAGAATAAAGGTTGGGATATGCCATGCAACTGGCCCACTGTGTGCTGGTAGGTGCCTGTGGCCAGGAAGTGGAGCACGGACACGACCTTCAGTAGGGGCGGGATGGCGGTGGGTGTTTCTATCATGCTGACGATGTTGTTGTGTATCATGTGCACAATGTTGGTGATGGTGTCCCTGTCCAGTCGGTACAGGGTGTGGATCTGCTCTGCGGTGAGGTTGAATGGACTGGCTCTGATGCGTGGGATTGGGGGCTGCCTGCGTGGTGCCACTGGCTGTGCTGGTGGGGCTTGCTGGCCCTGCCTTGCCCTCCTTCTCCTCCTGCGTCTCCTCTGTGCAGCTTGTTGTTATTGTTGTTGTTGTTGTTGTTGTTGTTGCAGTTGTAGCACTCGCATTGCTATCAGGTCCTCCAGCCCCAACATTGCTAGTCCTATTGGTATCATTGTGGAGTGTGACTGGGGCTGGTAGGGGTGGGGTGTGGTCTTTTTTCACTGGGAGAGTCTGTATTGCCTCCACCTGTGCTGATTCTGTGCACCTGTGGCAGCTGGGAACACTGCACATGGCCATTTACGGTTGGTTCGCGATGGCGGAATTAGCGCCATGGCGGTAAGGTACTTTACGGCCTTGGCGATGGCGTTAGGGGCATGTCCGCTTGGTTTGTGATCTGCGTAGCTTTGCGCCATGCCGGTATTTACGGCATGGTGGGTCGCGCGCGCGTGACCTTGGTGCTGTTAGCGGCACCGTAAACTACGATGTCGCTAATTGCACTTTCGTGGGTCATAATCGGACCTAGCGGAAAACGATGCCGGTATTCATTTACTGGCATCGTTTTCCGCTTACCGCCTGGGTCGTAATGAGGGCCAATGTGTAACAATGCATATAAGACTGCCACATAACTCCTAATACAATATGCATGGAATGCAACTGTTCCATAGATGGCAGCTCCCACCACGAAGGTGTTATCATTCTTTCCCAGAAGAGAAGCATTGTTGTAGATAGAAGATAATTGTGAATGCTTACTATTATAACATGTCCTCCTTCCTAGGGATTCAATCAGTTTTAATATAAAGTAAATGCGTGTGGCACTTAGCACTTGTATACACAATGGTGGTTGTTCTTGAGGAATGTTTTGGGTGATGTAACCTAGTTGGCCCCACTTGGTCATAATCTATCTATATATAAAAAGGAAAAGGTGGGTGTGGCTATTCATAATGTTCAGCATGCTTCCCAACATGGGAACTCAAGGAGTTGGAGGTGGAGGAGCAGAGAGGTTGCGTAGGAAGATATTTCAGTAGAGAGAGTTGGAGGTATTGCGGTCACAGGCCCCAGAAAGCCTTGTGTATAATGCAGAGGGTCTGATCTTTGCTGCCACTGGGGGCCAATGAAGAGAATTCAGTGCTGGAGAGATACAATCCCTGGTTTTGAGACCAAGGACTAGTCTTGCAGTCCTGTTTTGGATGAGTTGTAGAGGACAGAGAGTAGAGGCAGGTAGATTTGGAAAGAGGTTGTTGCAGTAGTCCAGCTTAGAGAGAACCAGAGCTCTGGAAATAGTGAGCTTCTGGGGGAAGTGAGGAAGGGAAGAATACCTCTTTGAAGGAGAAGCTGGTAATTTAACTTCTTAGAGACGTCAGAGATGTGAGGAGAGAAGGAGAATGTGGAGTTGAAGATGACCCCGAGGTTCTTAGCCTCACAGGCAGGAGCAGGAAAAGGGCCCTGAGTGGGCGGCCAGAGCATGAGAGGAAAGAAAGGTGCTGGTGAGCCAACGAGGAAGATCTCTGTCTTAGTGACATTAAGTCAGAGATCACTGGCGGCACACCACTCCTGGATTGTGGACAGACAATCCGGGATGAGAGAAGGAGAGGAGGCGGCTGAGGGGAGCCTGAAAGTGAGCTGAGTGTCATCCGCAAAGCATTGAAAGTTTCAGCAGAGAGCAACTATGCAGTGGGCAAGAGGTGCCAGGTATTGGTTGTACAGTCAAGGAGATAGATTAGACCCCTGGGGAACACCACAGGTGAAGAGAATGTTGGAATTGAGGAAGGACCCAAGTTGGACCTGGGAGGGTCGTCAGAGAGATCAGTGTTACCCAGGTTATCATGGAGCCAGTTGAACGGGTCTGAATGCAGCAAAGTGACTGGATGACAATCCCATTATCTCGGAATACAGCAGTGTGTTCTGTATCGAAGAAAACATTTGCCTTTTTGACCAGAACCCTAAGTTCTGGGACTCTATACCCCTGATGTTTCACCAGGCCACATCTCTCATCACCACCAGGAAACAAATCAAGAAATACCTTACAAAAAACACAAACTATGTCTCTCTGTTAGTAACATGAGGAACTACACACCTTTGTCATTCTACCTTTCTACTTGTGTGTTTTTGTGGTCTGTTTCATATCGGTACACTTTAAACCCTACCTATTTCGACCCCCAATAACTACCTTTATCCCAGCTAACACAAACATCAACTAGCAGCCCTGGATCTTTCACTGCCATGCCCAATCTACTTAATACTACACCTCAACTAATATGCTTCCTGGACGCAACTCCCATTCTCGCACCCCCTCCTGCTTTGTAGCTTGCCATTGGTCAACCCTTTCTGCCTCTCTGTCAATCCATCTTCGTCTGCAAAAAATGCTGGTGTACTTTCTTACGTCCTACCTGCTTAATTCCTCTGAACCACCATTGGAATGCGGGTACAAGCCACCTGCATTATTTCAACTGTACAATGAATGGGATCATTCGTTTTGTGCTTTTCCCCAGTCTTTTCCCACTCCACCATTCGATGTCCTCCCATTCAATCTTCTCTTCCTCCTGGTCTTACTCCTCATCTGCTGCCCTTGACCGCCATAAATGTGGTTAAAATTGTGACCTGTATTTTCCTACTTTTCTCCTCCTGCTTCCTGTCCCCACCACCAGCAGGCATCGACTTCCATGACTGTGGTCTTCCCCTCATATGGCATTCTTTACTTGGTAACTTTCTTTCCATCTCTGCTTTGAGGTTAGCTTCCACTAGCACTGACTACCTGACTATTCCCTACATGGAATTCTTTTTTCTTCCTTCTTCTACCCTTTCAATTACGGGTCGGGCATTACCTTTCCCTACAACCCAGTACCTCCCATCTCTTCCTCTATCTTCCCTTTTTTGTTTTTTACTTCAAAGTAGTTCAAGATATTTTAAATTTACCTTAGGTTTACACTTTAAGCATTGGATATTTCTCTGTAAATATATAGCTTCTTTCACATAGCGCCTTTATATCCTTCTACGTGTGGATTCTGCTTTATAAAATAATATAACAATCACACGAGGGACTCAGGGGGGGTTTAGAGCATTTGCTGGCCCTTTATGCCCCTCTCCCCAAGTGGGGGTGATTCTTATTCGCATCGGGTACGAATACTTTTTGGGGTGGTGGACCGGCTCAGCCTTTATTGTGTGAGCCCAATCACCCATAAAGATGAAAAAACAAGCTGGATGCCACCATAAAAAATTAGAAAAGGGGTCAAGTCCGTTTTCTTTTTCTATGGCAGCTGCAACGGGAAGTAGCGGCGATGCCGGAATCCCTAGGACGTAAGTGGGGTGGGGGTCAGGAGACTTGGGGATAACGTGGGGGTAGGTGCAGGCTCAGGTTGCGCAAATAAACATTGGCTGGACCCAGGGAAGGGCCTCAGGTGGCTGGGAAAACACAGGCAGTACACTGCGTGTTCTTGCACGTGTGTCCAAGCCACCTGATTGGCTGTGTCCCCTTCGCCGGGTGCAATACATATATGAACTACGGAAGACGTTTCAGACCTGTATGCTTTGCATGGGAAATATGAGAAGCAGGATAACTTGTTAGTGGTTGTAAATTTAAATGAGATAATGTTGATGATGACACGTTAATGTACAAAAATGGCTGTCCTCCTGTAGACGTCTGGAGAGAGCAGGAATACTGGAAAGCAATGACACTCAAAAAGGAATTGCTACCAAACCTATGAAGCAAGCAGTAAAATAAAACATGTATGAATGTTGGTAAAATGGGTTCTATTCTTGTGAGGGATTGTGAAACTGAGTGAGATGTCCTTCATATTTTTGGTACTTTACTATAGCATGAATGAGAAAGAGAAATGAATCACAGCACTGACCAATTAAATGCAGGAGCCAAGATATTGAAACCACCAGTGTACAGATGCAAAATAGAAACAAAAACCCTACTGATGTGAAATATTAAAATAACAACCAGAAAAATAGTCATAGCTGGAGGAAAATCCTTAACAAATGACTTGCCCCCAGAGTCAGGTTTTAGTAACTTCTTACATAATAACAAATCAGAAATCAGAATGTACAGGCCAGATAGGCGATCCCATGATATGACATGTATCCCTAAGGACGTTTAATCAGATGTATAATCAGAAGGCTGGGAAATAATGAATGAGACTCCATAGCTATATAGAATTTCGAATTCTTTTGAGTTTTACCTCCATTTCGTTTGAACGATAAAAGCTGATTTGAGCCTCCATTATACTGTGAATCTGATTTGCCTGTTTTTCCCATATCTTGAAGCACAGGAGAATCTGACAACGCCGTTTTGGCAGCGTTTTTAAAATGCATTCTCCAGCCTAGAAGCTCACATTACCAGAATGCTGAGCTCACCAAGTGTACATGATGACCCCAGCCAGTTGATCCTTCTTCGGACTTTGCCTTTTACCAGCCCCTGTTTGACTTCACTGAGCTATAGATATTTTTCAAAGTCGCTGTATGTGGCATGCTAAACTCACATAAGGCTGTTCAGGTCTTGTCATGGCCTGGTCCTCCAACACGGCCTCACTAAAAGATTCATCTGAAGAAGAGTGTCTGGACCTTATTAATCCTTCCAAATACAAACACTGATACCAATTAAAACATATTTAATAGACAGCCCCAGTTAAAAAAAATTTAAACAGAAGACCCCATTGTTTGATATTATAAAATGGTTACGTCGATTGTTATTCCTATTTTTCCAATTTTCTTCATGAATACCATGCCAGTATTCATATAATGACCGTCTATACTTTTTAAAAAATCAGTTGAATTGGCATATGTGTCTTATCTCTTTTGTTTTGCATTGTACTTGTGTTATTCCTGAATATATGGTGACGTTATGGCTTGGCAAGTCTACCAAAACAGAGTTGTCTTGTCAGGATCTAATTTACTGTGCCACTCAAGCAGAACACATTCTCCATTTCTTAGTAAAAATATTCTAGAAAAACACGTGTAAGCGTTAACCTTTGACCATGGTTGGTTGTGCTTAGAATACATTACTGCAGTTGATGGACACTTGGGTTTCATTGGAGTATGGGAAAAACAAGTGCAATTGCAATGGGCACAAATGCAAAAAAAAATGCAATAGAGCAAAAGAGAAATGTTTGTGTTAGTCTTTTTGTACTGGTGCAAAAACGCATTGAAAGATGTTTTTTTGTACTGGGTATTTTTATTTCCCTAGTTGACATGTTTTTGTAATATCAAATCTATATGTTTTCTCTCTTCCTTTTAACTGTCTCAATAAGTGCCCTAGTCATTTCAAAGGTTTCAAATTAATTGTAAACTTTGGCACTGCTCTGGACAGCCCTCTAGACCATTGTTCTTCACCTGTCAAGCCATTACAGAAAAGAAAGACCATATGCAAATCAGGCTTGGTCCCCACCCATAAGGGATAGTCCAGCAAGAACTGCAGAAACGTTTCGGCCTTGTTGAGCATCATTAGGGAGGAGTAGCTTAGGTCTATAGGCACAGGACCCATGTCTGGTCATACCCATTGCACTCAGGGTGAGGGATCAAGCCTGATTTGCATATGGACTTTCCTTTTCTGTAATGACTTGGCAGGTGAACATCGATGGTCTGGAGGGTTGTCCAGAGGTTAAGAGGTTAAGATTAATTTTAAACCTTCCAGCCATCACCTCTTCTATTTCGCAATAGTCTCCCTGAGTGGGACGGGCATGACCAGACATGGATCCTATGCCTGCTGGGCCTAGATACCCAAGCTACTCCTCATTGATGATGCTCAACAAAGCTGATGCTTGAGAAATCAGATGATATGCAGGCAAAACCTGTTAATATTTGTCTATGGGAATATTTGACTGGACATAATGGGCCTCATTACGACCCAGGCGGTAAGTTACCGCCTGGGCCGTGACTTTACCACCATGGCGTAAACTATGTTTACGCCATGGTGTTTGGCGGACTTACCGCCCCATTCCGACCTAGGCGGGGCGGTAAGTCCCCAATCCCCATTTACCCTTCCCCATTCCCATTTTTGCCCCATAGGGCATAATGGGAGTGGGGAAGGCGTTAATTACGCCACCGTAAATTACGGTGGCGTAATTAACTCCATGGTCCCTTAGCGCCATGGTTTTTAACACCTGCTAAAAGCAGGTGTTAAAAGCGCCATGGCGCTAAGGGACCTCGTAATTGGCGGTAAGGGGTCGGCGCAGCTAACGCTGGCGTAAACCCCTTACCGCCAGGGTCGTAATGAGGCCCAATATATTGAATTGGAACACAGATTTTGAAAACTCCTGTTCAAGGTCACTTCCAATTACTCATTTATATGAGCTGGCTATACCATAGACTTGATTGCCAAAAAGAAAAACACAAGAGGTGATGTCTGGAAGGTTTATAATGAATCATAACCTTTGGCATTGCTCTGGGCAACCCTCTGGATCACTGTTCTTCACCTACCAAGCCATTACAGAAAAGAAAGACTATATGCAAATCAGGTTTGGTCCCACCCCATGAGGGATAGTCCAGCATGAACTGCTTGGTCCTCAGATATGTTTTGCTTTGTTGTGCATCATCAGTGAGGAGTAGCCTGGGTCTCTAAGCCCAGCAGGCACAGGACCCATGACTGTTAATACCTGTCACACTCAGGGTGACTCTAGCAAAAAAGAAGAGGTGATGGCTGGAATGTTTATAATTAATCTTAACTCCTCGACAACCCTCCAGTCCATCATTCTTTGCCGGCAAAGCCATTACAGAAGGGGATAGAGCATATGAAAATCAGGCTTAGTCCCTTCCCAATAGGGTCAGTCCTGTTCGAACTGCTTGGTCGCCTGCCTTCTGCACAAGATCACAAGCATCCAAGACATGTTTCCACGTTGTTGGGCCTCATCAGTGAGGAGTAGCTTGGGTATCCAGGCCCAGCAGGCATGGGACCAACGTCTGGGCATATCCGTCCCATTCAGGGTGACTAAAGCAAAACACAAGAGTTGATGGCTGGAAGGTTTAGAATTACATTTTAACCTCTGGCACTGCTCCGGGCAACCCTCCAGACCATCATTCTTCACCTACAAGCCATCACAGAAGGGGAAAGATCATATGCAAATCAGGTTTGGTCCCACCCCAAAAGGGGCAGTCCAACCCAAACTGTTTGGTCACATCCCTTCTCCATGAGACCCAAGCATGCCCAGACATGCATTGCATACATTGTATATGTATTTCTGACTATAAATAAGCACTAAAATAGCACCCTTCCTTACCCGACACCTGTTACCAGACACAGCAACTTTAAGAGGTGGCCCCGCCCACTAAGGGGCTGGTCTGTGACGCCTAGTTGTGGGGCGCTGGGGGGACGGTGCGCTTCGCGCCAGTTACAGTGGGCACAGAATAAAGAAAGGTTGAATTATATCTCCGGCTGCGTGTCCTTATTGAAGCACGAAACCCGGGCAACATTGGCGATGAGGATCTCTCCCTCATGCACCGCAGTCCTCCTTGCTGGCATCCGCTGTGCTCCCAAGCCCTTGGCAATCCGCCAGGCCTCCTCCTCCTCACGTGGCCGGCGATCCCGCCGCGCTTGCACTGCATCCCCCTGGCATCCCGGCAGGTCTCCACCTCCAGACCCAGCCAGGGTACCCCAGCGCGACAGTGCTCCGCTCCTCCACGCTCCAGAGCCCAACTTCCGATGCCGCCCACGTGGCCGTGTTGAAGCAGCCGCTCCTGCCCCCCACGAGAAGAGCGGCCAGCCACTCCATGCCACACGAGGCCCAAAGCCTACACCTGACAAGTGAGACACGTGCGTAACAACGGTTGGCGGGCCTCTATCCCCGCACACGCCGTCACCCAACCCAACCACCAGGAAACACTCCTTCCCTAACAGACCACACGGCCCTGAAGCCACAGCCAAGCTGGGCGGATCACGTGGCCTAAACACATCAATCCAGGTGTTCTCCCACAACTGGCACACAGCGTGCACCAGAACACCCACCCAGTAACGCCACCATCTTTGTTCCTACACAAACTGAGGAGAAGAATATAAAAAAAAGAAACATTTTGTTAACATCTCCTCACTCGCAAACCTTCAATGCCCGCACCCGACAGCCGGCTACCACAAAAAAAAAAAAGGCACACCATCTACACAAGATGAGCAATCCCTCATCGCCCCAGCCGGCCCATGCAGTGAAATCTATCCAGTTGCGGATGCCACAGGCCACGAAAGGTCCGAGGTGGACTGAGTGGATGGAAGACTTCCAACACTTCGTAAGGGGTTCAGGGGATGGCGATTCTCCCCACATTAGGAATATCGTCCTCAACCTGGTGGGGGGAGAAATAAAGACTATTGTAAAAACCATTCCAGCAGCGGAACAAAATGACTTTGCAGCCCTAATCAAAACCCTGGAAAAACTACTCATAATTGAACCCAATCGCTACTATGAAAGGTATCTGTTCAATCAGTGCTCCCAGAAACTACAAGAGACAGTCGACAAATACATAACCCGCTTAAGAGTGAAAGGCGTACGCTGTCAATTTGATGCATTCTCGTTAGATGAAGCGATACACCTAAGAGTCATCGAAGATTGCCTATCACCTGCATTCAAGAAGCAGCTATTGAAGAAACCCCTCACTATACCCGAAGTCAGCGAACTCGCTCGCATCTTTGAGAGAGTTGACGCCCAAGCCGCATCCATGACTGGTACCAGCAATCCAAAACAAGAGCACACTGACCTCATAGCAGCAATCCAGCCACACCGCCAGGGCGACAAAGGACAATACCCATATAGGCCTCAAGCCCTACAAGTACCACGTCAACAAAGACAATGTTACCGTTGCAGCATGGCATTCCCACACTCAGGGTCTTGCCCAGCACTATCGCAAAGATGTATGAACTGCGGAAGGGAAGGATATTTCCAATCAGTGTTCAGAGAAGGAAAATCTTTCCCCACGTTGCGACCCCAAGCTCCCGTCAGGATGCCTTCCTGCCCGCCATTTCCCCAATACAGACACAAAGATACTATCAACCAAACCAAAGGCAATGCGTGAGAGCTGTCGACCATTATCAGAACTATGAATACCCACAGGCACAGGACTACTCGGAACAACCAAAATACCTCACGGATGAATATGACAACCCCGCCGGAGGGATACGGAGAGGACACATACTATCACGACCCCACGACAACTGCAACCACAATGTATTATGACCCGCATAGCCAAGACAAGTAAGTCAACATCGTCCTCGACAGCGAAGAAGCCAGAGAAGCCCTAACAATACCAATCAAAATGGGAAACACCGAATTTCACTTCATGGTGGACTCGTGCGCCACCGTAAACATCATGGGCGAGCAGGAATACTTGAGAATTCCAAATCCACCAGCACTCGAACCATCGCAATCCAGATTCTTCCAGTGGGGGGCAGCCACACCCTTACAGACTGTTGGACACTTTACGCGCCGTCTCCTCTTAAATGGACGACAAGTTGACACCACCATCCATGTGATACGTTCCCTCACCAAAGGGAGGTGCCTCCTCAGCTACTACACCGCTTCACGCATGGGCCTGATCGAAATCCACATAAGAGCAGGATACACTATAGGAGCAGATCGGGAAGATCTCCCATGGACAACCCCAAAACCTAATTTCCAAAGCAGAGATTGTGCAAAAATACCCCAAATTGTGCAGGGGCCTAGGAAAACTCAAAGGTCCCCCAATCAAGTTGCACATCGACCCCACAGTGCGACCCGTACCGTGACACTCAAGGCGGGTTGGATTCCACCTACAGGAGGCAGTCTCGAGAGAACTTGAACAACTACTCTCTGATGGCATTATTGAGCCTGCAACAGGACCAACACCATGGGTCGCCCCTCTAGTCATCGTATCCAAAGATGGGGGCAGACTATGCCTATGCGTCGACATGTGAGTCCAACGTGAGAGAGACCCTGCCCCATGCATCGAGGACATGATAGTACAACTGAACAATGCTTGCATGTTCTCAAAACTTCATCTAATCCAGGGATACCACCAGCTGGAGCTACACCCTGACTCCAGAGGAATAACAACCTTCGCAACACATGATGGGTTGTTCAGATACCGGAGACTAAACTTTGGCATTTCATCCACCGCCGACATTTTTCAGGAAGCGATGCAACAGATCATTAGACCAATCCGGGGAGCCTTAAACTACAGCGACAACATTCTCATCTTTGGAAGCCCATGATGCCGCCCTCTTTGCCACGTGCGAAGCAATACAAGCCGCTGGCCTCACGTTGAACAACAACAAATGCCGATTCAGCAATTCAAAGCTCACATTTTTTGGACACATCTTCTCGAGTGAAGGGATGATGTCTGACCCTGAGAAGGCCGACACTATTACAAAGCTGAAGGAACCACAGCAGACGGCTGACGGTCGCTCCTTCCTATGCATGGTAGGATACTGCGCCAGGTACATACCACATTATGCCTCACTCACAGAAACACTCCGGAAACTCCTACAGAAAGAAGCAACGTTTGATTGGTCCCCAGCGTGCCAATGCACATTTGATGCCATCAACCAGGCTCTCTTGGAAGCCCACCTCCTAGCCTATTTCAACCCAACCTGGCACACGGAAGTTATAGTGGACGCCAGCCCAGTTGGCCTGGAAGAGATTTTAGCACAGACGAGCAGTGCAGAAATCAACCCCAAACACATTTTTGCTTATGCAAGCAGAGCACTGTCCACCCCAGAAGCGGCATACTCGCAGGCCGAGAAGGAAAGCCTGGCCGCAGTCTGGGCCTGTGAACACTTTCACAACTTCCTGATAGGAAAAAAGTTCACTCTGATCACGGACCACCAGGCACTGCTTTCACTATTCGGCAACCAACACACCAAGATGCCTCTGAGGATAGAACGTTGGGGCATTCACCTTCAAGAATATGATTATGACTTCATACACCGACGCAGAGGCAACCTAAACCCCACCGAATAGTTAACGCAACACCCGGTGGGGGCCCCTTTGACCCAAAGAGGTGATGTCACTTACGTCAACTACCTCGTAGCAAACTCACTACCACCCGCATCGATGGAGATGGTTGCAGCGGCCTCAGCAGCGGATGCCACGACCTCCATCAGCCTCACGTCTGCCAACAAGTGGAAAGACCACCGACGAGTAATGCTAGCTCACCCGGGGGTGTTCAAAGAAGAAATTGAAAGACTAGACAGAGTACACAACGAGCTGACCGTCAAAGACCACAACATACTACTCAGAGGGTGCCACATCGTCATCCCAGCCACCCTGAGAGCAGATGTTGTCTGCACCGCCCACGAAGGACACCGGGGGGCAGAAAACACAAAGAAACAACTGCGATGCCACTTCTGGTTCCCATTCCTGGACGCGGCAGTAGACGAATGGATAAAGAACTGCCATGCGTGCCAATGCACGTCGCCAGCCGAACCTCCTTCTCCTCTACAACACACGCAAATAACAGACCGCCCCTGAGAAAGTGTGGCGGTGGACTTTTGCGGACCTATGGAATCAGGTGATTATCTCCTTCTCCTGATCGAGGAATACTCACGTTGCCCCATCATCAAGAAACTAGCTACCACAGCTTTCTCCCAGGTAGCCGCAGTGCTAGACGAAGTGCTCAGCGAATAGGGCATTTCCAGAGTCATCAAATCTGACAACGGTCCACCTTTTAGTGGATATGAGTTTGCGGCGCTGGCAAGACACCTTGGGTTCAAGCACATGAAAATCACACCTCGACACCTACAGGTAAACAGAATGGCGGAACGATTCATGGCGTCAATAAAGAAGACGGTACAGAGAGCCCGCATTGAGGCAGTTAACCCACATCAAGCATTATGCCGGCTCCTTAGAGACTACCGAAACACACCCCACGAGGCCACGAACAAAACTCCTGGTCTGATACGAAGTGCATACCCGCATCTTACGAAACTCCTCGGCCGCAGAGGACATGGACGCTGAAGTAGCACAACATGATGCCGAAGCGAAAGAACAAGCGAAGAAGGACACTGACGCAGATCAGGGATGAAATTCTCATGCAACAGCTCATGATCAGAAAGACAGACCCACGGTTTGCTCTGAGCCCCATGAGAGTAACATCCGTAAAAGGGACAATGGTGACAGCCCAAGATCACAACAAGGCCGTCATGAGGAACTGCCAACAATTCCAACACTACCTCAAAAGAGAAGAGAGAGAGCCTCCACCCAGGGCCTGCAGCCCAGTCCCACGAGAAACACATGATGATGAGTGGATTCCACCCGGGGGAGCTGGCGTCAGATCGGAGCACAGCGGAGATGCTCCAAGTGCGGAGGAAGCAGAAGCCTGACATGAGAGACCACAGCGGGTAATTAAGGGGCCAGCATGACTGGTCGAAGAATGTTAACCTGATGCTTGGACATTTTGTCCGGGGGTGTTGTTACCAGACACAGCACCTTTAAGATGTGGCCCCACCCACTAAGAAGCTGGTCTGGTGACGCCTGGTTGTGGGACGTTGGGAGGAAGGCGAACTTCACGCCAGTTACAGTGGGCACAGAATAAAGAAATCTTGAATTATATCTCCGGCTGTGTGTCCTTATTGAAGCCCGAATCCCAGGCAACAGCCCCCTGTGGTGACTGCAGTTGGTTGTGCTACTGGTCCAGAGGCTCCATACTAAGATCACTGTGCATTGTGTGCCACTGTGTGCTGTGACAGAGTGTCAGACCTCGCAACTGTGCTGAGAAGGAGCGTGAGGTGGGGTGGCCCTCACGACCGAGATTCTTGGATTCCTGTCCCGTGCTGTAAGGCGGTGGTTGCAGCAGTCTCCTATTGGTGGGTGCAGTCTGGGGCGGTGAGGCATGAGCAGCGAGTGTGTTTCGGTGCTGTCCAGAGCCCTGCCCAGCTCAGTGTGATGTAGCCTGCTACCCTTGCATGTTGGCTGCATTCACTGCAACTGAGAGGGTTGACCGAAGACAGCCATCCTGGATGAACACAATTACAATCATCACCCTGATTGTGGGCCTCCCCCTGCTGTGGATCCGCTCTTACCTGACGTTGGGCTGTGACCTGCTCCAGGGAGAATTGTTGGGCCTCTATGCATTGAGGAGGGGACTGAGCTGTGAACATACAGCGGGTCATCCTGCTAATATAGCGAAATGCATGTAAGAATATATTAGGAATTACCAGTCAAGAATACACATTTTGCAGCGCTGGCAATTGTGGGGCTCTGCATGCTAGCCACTGCCTTTGCAACCCTGGCAACATCTGTTGGGTTGAGAACTCTGGTGTACATGGTTCAGACCAATGTCCAGCCTTCAGAACTGTTGTGATGTTGGGTGGGGGTCAGGTCATGGCTGACACTGTGGATGTTCTGCATTTAGATGTTTAAAGAATACTTGATGCCCACTGAGGGACGACTGTTTGTAGCTGTACTGTGTGGATCGTGTTGAGTATTTTTACCTCATCATTGAATTTGGCTGATGAAGTGCTAACAGAGGGGGACTGATCCTTGCTGACTGGCCCAGGCCTACTCCTTTGTCCTCCTGGGGAGTGAGTTACTGTCTGAGGCACTTGTGGCTTTTGGTCACTGGGTGGGTCTGGCCTGCAGTGGGCCCTGTACAGTGGTTGCGGGGCTGTACTACTGCAGTACATAATGCATGTCAATTAGAGGCACCCAGGTCCTTGGGCTGCAGGGCTTGCAGCAATATCCTAATGACCTGTCACTTGGGTCAGCATCTAAGGGGCCTTGAACAACTGGGCCTTGCCTTAATACAAACTGGATTGCCTCAGCAGGACCATCCGGCCCCAAACGACCCCTTTTCAGGTGCCTCCCCGCTGCTTACTAATTGTACCTATGACCTGTGAGGCCTAACTTCTACACAGGGCTGATCCTCGAGACTGGTGTTGAACCTGCCTGTAATCTTTGGCTGAGTGGCAGCTGCTATCATGCTTCTCTTGTCATTACTTGCTGATGGTACATATCTCCTTCTGAGTTGGGGCGATGCGAGGCAGCACCCTAGTGGATACATCCTGTGAACA
This sequence comes from Ambystoma mexicanum, assembly GCF_040938575.1. Lineage (NCBI taxonomy): Eukaryota > Metazoa > Chordata > Amphibia > Caudata > Ambystomatidae > Ambystoma > Ambystoma mexicanum. The sequence continues at coordinate 1,074,601,326 of NC_090935.1, read as the reverse complement.
CATTTCTCCCCTCCCCTCTCCTAGGGTACTCCACCTTGTCACACTCTTCTCAACAACCCCCTCCTCTCCTGGGCCGGGTTATCACCATGACTAAAGGAGGCGGAAAGAAACAAAGCTTGATGAATATGTTTTCCAAGTCTACCCCCAGAGGGACCAGAGATCTTGGGGAGTCTGAAGCTGGCCCATCCTCTCCTGGCAATAGTGAACCCACAGAGATGCAGAAGTTGATGGACTACATGAGGGAAGCGTTCACTACTCTCAATACCAAGCTGGACGACATTAGTGACACGATTAGTGCTATTAAGGCCTGCATGGAAAAAACTGATACCCGAGTAACTGAGGTGGAGACCAGGGTCGAAGCTGTGGAAGATGATATCACTGCGCTCAGATCCGACCTGACTGTGCTCACCAAACAGGTACAAGAGAATGGGAGGAAAAACGAGGATTTGTAGTCCAGATCTAGACGTAATAATATACATATATTTGGTATCCCTGAAGATAATATTTCTGGCTTCATGGAAGACTTTGTGGAGCAAACTCTTCTTTCCTTTTTGGATGGTCCCAAGTTATCCCCCCTCTTTGCGATAGAGAAAGCACACCACTCACCAATGATGTAACCCAAGCCTGGTGCTCCCCCTCGCCCGATCTTTGCCAGAGTCCTAAATTACCGGGACTGGGATGCACTACTACGAGGCCTGGTTTTACTTTCCACATGGATTTGATGACAGGTGAAACATCAAGATGTATGAGTTGGAATGTTCGAGGTCTGCGAAATTACACTAAGATGCACAGACTGCAATTATATGTTGAACAGCACAAAGCCTGCATCCTCTTTCTGCAAGTGATGCATGCACAGGTGGCAGGTTGTGAGAGGTTTGCAAAGAGTTGGCACGCACAATGCTTTTACACCCATTATTCAACCCACAACCGGGGGGTAATGACTTTAGTACATATAACACTCTCCAAGGAGTCGGGGATCCTAAAGAAAATGCATAGGAACATCCAGCAGAGTGAGAAATCTCTAAAGTAACTGGAAGCGGCATATGCTTCGGACTTGGCTGCTTCAATCCTAGATGCCATTAAAGAGGCCCTTCATAGTTTCAGGGAGGCGGCGGAGAGGGAGCTCAAGTTTTTGGATAGCACTACGGCTGCAATGCAATACGGTTTGGATGAATGACTGGGTGGCCTATTGGCTAGAGTGGTCCGGCAAGAGGCAGTGGGTTATCACATTCTCTTAGTTGAGGATCTTGACTGAACACTGATCCATACTGAAAGTGACGTCAATGAAGCATTTTGTTCCTTCTATGCAACACTGCATACTAGCGGTGATGAGGCCCACCGGGCACTGACATTGAAACATTCCTAGACGCTCTACCTCTTCAATACTATCAGATGATACTAGGGATTCCCATGACTTCTCCATTGGAATCAAAGAGATTGTCCGTGCCATTGATACTCTACCCCCCAATAAGGCCCCTGGGCTAGTCAGTCCCACTATGGACACTTACAAAAAGTTACACATTTCTCCTGGCCCCACCAATTAGAAGTGGTGTGGGACAAATCATGTGTAAAGAAAGAACTTGCCCCTACACTAAGAGAGACAGTGATAACGGTCCTTCTTAAACTTGGGAAGCATTCCACGCAATGTGGTTCATATCAGCCCCTATCACTGATAAATTGCGATGTAACAATATTTGCTAAGGTGCCTGCCCTCTGTTTTGCCCCATACATGGCACACCTGATTCATACTGATCAATCTGGCTTCGTCCCCAGCCGCTGTACAGCCCTTAATCTGAGACAATTATTTAATGTCCTAGCCCAAATAGACACCACGGTCTGCGCTGTCGCTGCTGTTAGACGTGCAGAAGGCCTTCGATTCAGTCTCTTGGCGCTTCCTCTGGGCAGTGCTTGAGAAATGCAATTTTGGCCCTCGGTTTGTGTCTTGGATACAGCTGCTATATGCCAAGCCTGTTGCCATTGTGCGCACTAACGGTCGACTCTCACGTCCGTTTGATATTGGCAGGGGAACCAGACAAGGATGCCCTTTGTCCCCACTTACTTTTGCAATAGTCATGGAACCCTTAGCTGATCTCATGCAACTAAAACATGCTCATTGGGGGGATACGGCTAGCTGGGTCGCCCAAGATAGTTTCTTTGTTTGCAGATGATGTGTTACTATATATAAGAGACCCAGAACGCAACTTTGAGCCTGTTATGTGTGATGTCTCTCTTTTTGTCTCCCTGTCTGGCCTCCGGGTTAACTGGGCCAAGTCTGAGCTGTTTCCTATGACCAATGCCACTGTAGCACCAATGGATCTTCTGGTATTCGCCTGGGCCCAAACTGAGATAAAGTATCTAGAGGTAGTGGTCACGAGGCACCAAGCCACATTATATGAACGAAACTTTGGAACTTATCTGCAGCAATTTAGCCTGAAGCTACTTTCATGGGCCAACTTGCCCATTAATCTATTAGGTAAGGTGACCCTCCTTAAGATGATGGTACTGCCCCAAATCCTGTATTGTTTCCTAAATGTCCCTCCGGTGGCCCCCTTACTGTATTGTTTGATAAATTTAAGACCGTGATAAATAGTTTCCTGGGCATTCCAGTGTGGTGTGGCTAAAGTGGGCTACCCTGATGAAACCGCTTAATCAGGGTGGGCTGGCAGCTCCTGACTTCGAGGTGTACTGGCTTGCGGCACAAGCCCATTATGCGCGTACTGGACCGCGGACCAGGGAACTTCGCTCTTTGGCACTGCCCCCCTTGTGGATGGACCGGGGAATACCCAGCCCGGCAGACACTACTGCTTTCGCCTGGGATAGAATCGGGACGCGTACGGGCATTCCCCACCCATTCCACAAAGATCTGCCATTATGGAATCTCATTCCTGGGTCCCCCAATATTAGTAAGACTGTGGCTGCTAAGTGGTCTGCTGACAGTTTTTCCACCCTTTGGGATATGTACAAACAAGGTTCATATGTATACTGGTCTGACCTGCGTGGGCGACTGAGTTTAGCCCCCTCCAGGTGGCTACAATATGCTGGGCTACGGTGGGCCTTTCGGATGGCGTGGTCTGTGTTCCCTTCACAGCCACCAGACGAACCTCTGCTTGCGCTCGTAATGGGTAGTACGGTGCCCACTGGTGTAGTGTCTCAATTGTACAAACAGCTGCAAGAACACAGTAACAAACCCCCCGCTAGACTCTGTAAGACTTGGTTCAGGGACCTGGGAGTAGATATAACTGAAGAGAAATAGGAGGCTATGTGTGGTCATACTTGCGCAGTATCCCTAAACTCAAGGTTTCGCTTGATCCAAATTAAGGTATTGCACAGGTTTCATTACACTCCTGCTAGACTTCACACTATGTCTCAAGATCGTTCGCCCCTATGTCCCAGATGTCACACTGATGATGCAGGGTATCTTCACATGATTTGGGCCTGCCCCCGAATATCCGAGTACTGGATTAAGGTCTGCACAGCTTTCTCAACAACGATTGACCAAACAATTGAGTCCTCTCGCATGAACTGCTTATTGCATGAGTTCTTGTCACTACATAGGAGCTGCCGTAAACTGGCCAGTCTGTGTGTGCTTTTAGCAGTGCGACGCTTACTATTGGTGTGGCTTCGGGCCATCTGTGGAACAATGGCTTTGTGATGTTACTTGGGCATCAGATACAGAGGAGCGTTGGATCTCTCTACAATCACCTGGATGTAAGCCACGAGATATATGACATCCATTTAGGGCATACTTACACACACCGATGATGTGCTGAGCACAGACCCACCTGGACCTTCAATCCCTATTAACTCTTAACTGCGTGAAATGCCAACCTCTGTCTAGTGCATTGTCGCCATATCCATTAGTATACTGCGAGGTGTCGAACCCATGGAAATTGTAACTATATGTAATCATACTCAGCTGTATATTTAAGTACAGATTGTTTTTATTGCATTGTCAAACAATAATAATGAAAGGTTTAAAAAAATTTAAAAAAAATATAGAGTTCCATACCTCACTGTCTTGTAGGCACACGCTGTGGGAGGTCTTTCCATGCCCCAGCGTGCTGTGGGCCTCAGAAACAATAATGACTACAAACGCACCTTTCTTGCAGAGTGGCAAAATACAAATGTACCCCTGTTGAAAGCAACATTATGAGAACGAAGCTATGCAGTGTTGGACTGTCAACTGCAGTGAAGTGCACAACAGTCAGCCCAAATGAACAAAAACTATGCATTTTCATTTGCATGCCGCATTCATCTAGCTCCCTTATTCCTTTTTTCGGGGTCCGTTAGAGTGATTCTAAAGGGCCTCCCAGTAGCCAAATCGTTTGAGATTTTGTATTAACCCACACTATGGATTTAGTCATTGGGAACAGGAACAACAACTGTCCCTGGGTTTAGACGGGGAGGCTTGATTTATGATTTCCGACTTTTTGAATGACATTCTATAAAGTTTCATGCATGCTGTATATCGAATTCAAAATGTGCTGCATATTTCTTAAGCTCTCACAACATTTGGGCTGTATCAACACATTTATCTCTAAGTGTGCCTTTGTTTTCTGCCTAGACATTGTAATTCAGAAGCGAAATATTTGCCTTAGGCATTTTCTGTAACTGTTCTATCAGAATGGAATGCCTTTTTTGAAGAAAACTCACTTGGTTCTTGACCTCCATCTCAAAAAATGTGTTCAAGTTTTTCGCCTGTTTTCCTTGCATGGTGTCATTAAGAATTTGCCCGCATACCGCTGCAGTCTGCTGCTGGAGCCAACTGTGTTCAATTAGGATATGTTTACCTCTTAAATATTGGGCTTAATTGTATATTCAGATTCTTTTTGGTGCATATACTCAATTGATTTGCATACTTTAGAGAGTTCCTATAAAATTCAGTTAGCTTACTTGTATAGCGTCTTAAAACACACAACATCAAAAAAGTATCAAGTTATTGAAATAATATTTTTTTCAAGACAGTTTGGTATTGTGTTCAGTGTTTCTTTTGACTACTTACACTATACAACAGTACATTATGGTATTAGCAATAGGACAAATATTGCCCTATTGGAAAGCATACATTTTCAATGTCTTTTTGCAGAATGGCAAAGTTTACCCTGGGTCTAATTCTATTGTGTATTGGCACTGGTTAAAAAATGCATTGAAATAATACACGTTTTTACTAGGGTAATTTTGCTCACTCAATTGCACCTGTGCCTGTGCAAAGCTTCTGTAATAGGAAAACTAAGAGGTACATTAACGCTGCACAAAGAACTCAAAATTTATGCTGTGGAATTCGCAGATACTTTATTGTGTGCCTAATCATCTTATTGATGTCAGCCTAACACGTGTTTCGAGCTATGTGCTCTTCTTCTGAGGCTGAGTTACAAAAACACATTATAGACACAATTTTTTTATTTTTTATTTTTATTTTATTTGGATTTGTTAAGTGCCCCACGGCCCGGGGGCATTGTGGCGCTGTTACATAATATTTGACTTGGTAACAAGCTGACGACAATGGTTACAGGCATAGACCATGTCTATTTGCGATAAGTGTATGGAGTTCCATGGTTACAGTGGAACAATGTGAGAACAATTATTATTAACAATAACAGACAGAGATGGTGTTCCGTGGTTACAGTGGGACTGCTTACTTATTGTAAGGGTTAGTATTGGAACATAGTTTAGTTGAATAGTTTGTTTTTTAGCGCTTTTCTGAATGTGAGTAGGGATTCTTCTTTTCTGAGATTAGGTGGCAGTGAGTTCCAGGCTTTATGCAATTGATGCAGTACATAAGTGTACAATGGTACACCAGTGTCACATCCAGGGACAACTAAAAAAGGTGGGATCAACATGTTAACACAAATTCAAAAGCAAAATGATTTTTAAAACACTTTACATTTTCGCCATCCAAGAATGAGTAACATGTATACAACCCCATGTGCAATAATGTAACAATTATTAAGGAAAACTTGTTGGAAGCGGCTGTGTGGTTGTGTGATAGCGAGCAAGGTTTCAGTCCACAGTGCGGCTTGAATGGCCTGTTTGTACGTGCGTTACGTGAGGTTCTTTCCTCAGATACGAGGATTCGAGGAACGCTTGCAGGAGGCACGGAAGATCTTGGATCCCGGATGCTCCGCAAACACAGTGTCCCGTCACGTGAGCTGATTCTGTTGGGCCTGTGTTTGTGTCTGCCGGCTGGTGCTGCTCTGCCTGTACTACTCAAAGTGATTTAAATATGGGCGGCATTCAATCCTGAACAGGGGGTGAGTGACATTCACTACCTTTACTTCTCTGCCTAGTCCACCTGCTTTTCACTGACTTGCAGCGGCTGCGGTGTTTCACCCCCGTGCCTGAGGCATTCGGTAAGTGAAGCAGAGGTGGAGCAGGACTTGTACTGCCAACCGTTTTAGCTTGTTGTGCCCGACTTTGTGTACTTATCTGCCCTTTAATATAGTGGAGTGGCATGATATAGAGAGGCAGTATCTTGTATTTGTGTTGCATTCCCAAATTGAACAGTGGTGATTTGCTGGTGCCTTTGGTCATTATTTCTGAGCCAGCCCTGAATATTGTGTGCAAACTTTGAGTGGTGTTAGCAGTGTCCTTGATACCACCTGGCACCTTTGTTTACTCTACCCTGATGCCGGGGAAAGTGGCAAAGCGTGGTAAGGGGTGATCCATGGAAAGAGACCATATGGGCTCCGATCAGCTAAATTGCGTTCCACGCCTGTGGTGTCATCTCCAAATAAGGACTCCGGCGTTAGAAAGGGGGCGAGTTCTCTGGGAGTGCAAACTCTTTCCACAGGCCCCCTTGATGCTTTTTTTTAGGGCCAAATCTGTGCGCCAAGATACAGGCTCACAACCTGTGGAGCCGACTGTGCAAAATTTGGAGGTAAATACTAGTTACTGCCCATTGGACCTTGATAATGACTCCCTTCTACAACTGTGCAATGCCTTACAGGATCATTCTTCAGCTTTTGTAGATAGAGGAGGGAAAAAAGTACCCCCTGGTAAAGATTTCCCCGCACCGTCAAATCTTGGGGAACAAGAGGCTAATGCTGCTATGGAGTCATCTACTATTGCACGCCTCATTAACCAGGGGCCTCAATCTAAAACCGTGCCGTTACCGGCACTAGATGCATCAAAAATTGATGTATGGGACCCATCTGTGGCTGTCTCACTGGGGGACACTAGACTTTCGGCAAGCCCTAACCTCTTGCCGGACTCTGTAATGCCCATCAGTGAGTCGCTCCAAGCTGACTTCAGTACTCATGATACATCATGTACTGCCCAAAACAACGGAATACTGAATTTTGCTGTAAATGAAGATTTGAAACTGCAAGGATCTGCTATTGCAGCATTACATAGCCACTTGTTCTCTGTTGAAAAGTCAATACTGAAGTTAAAACTGGATTCTCTGATAGAACATGTTAACAAACTATCACTGCCTAGACATGAAGTATCTGTACACGTGATTCCTGATTCCTTGGAAGCCCCTAAAACAGTGACGACTGCTCTACCAGTTAGGGCAAATGTAGGGAACAGACAGGCAACGCTCCCTAAACATCAGGAGACAAAGAGGAAGGTAGTACATATTCCCTCTTACCTACCTACTTTGGGGGATAAACCACATAGACCGGATCAACCTCTGAACTCTACACTGCGGCCTAGCAGTTCTAATATGTCAAAAAAACAGAGAAAACGTCCAGCACAGAGGAAAAGGCGATCAGCTCAGACAGTAGGTAATCTTACAAGCTGGCTGAATGATGAGGACCCTCAGCCCTCCGCTCCTTCTGTACCAGATAAAAATAGATCTATCCTAGATTCTGAAATGAGGGTGGGGGTGCAGCCTATCACTCCTGCTATTCATCCTTCTCCAAATGCTGCTATTGGCACAACTATATCTCAGTCAAAGATTCTTGCGACCGTAAGCTTGGACCCAAAATCCTTAATTATTTCGCCAGTACAGGGATCAAAAGACACTTGCCGATTAAATCGACCTCTGTTGCTGGCCTTGCTTAACAAAATACCCTCTCTCAGAATCTTAAACTCCAATGATTTTGACTTTGTAGAACCCCTTTCGCACTGTTGGGTCTTTTGCTACTAAGTTGCACTGCAGTTTACCCGAAACTATATCTCTTATTAGACTGCATAAAGACTCAATAGACCATCTGGGCTATGTGTTGGATTCGCCAATCATGGTGGAAGTTGCCAAAGATGGGTGCGCCAAATGTAACTGTGTCCAGGTAGCACAACAAAAAGTTGCTACCCCAGAACTGATGCTTGCAATACCCAAGATGAACTGTACTGATGCTCAGGGGTGGGAATGGTTGAAGGCCATGATTGCGTTGAAAACTGGCTCGGAGTGAAATTGGACTGTTTCAGTTGGAATACTAGAGGTTTCAGTCATTGGTTAAATGGCAACACTTTTTTAGAATTTCTGTCCATACAGGATGTGCTTATGTTAGAGGAGATATGGTATACTTTTGATGTTGAGTTTTATGGATTTACCACCTTTCAGGTTCTAGCTACTAAGAGGGATCGGGGTCGCCCGAGTGGTGGCTTATTGATTGGTGCTAGATCCTCGCTAAACCCAAGATTAGTATATCAAGCAGCACCTGGGAGCAGTATACTGGCAGTGCAAGTTTCTCCTGCTGGGGGACTTGGTAACTGTCAGGATATCTTAATAGTATATGTCTATGATCCTCCAGGGGAAGTCATTACAGAGCTAATCATTGACCAACTGGACATTATATAAACTACCTAGCAAGGTTATTCTCATGATCAAGCAGTCATTGTCGGTGGTGATTGGAATACAAATGTGGTTGATGGAGGTGGATGTGGGGGTTACCAACATGTCTCAGATTATTGCAGCATTCTATACAAAAAATCCAACAGAAAGGGGAAGTTGTGGCTAGATTTGCTTAAGGAGTGGTCTTGTACGGTTCTAAATGGGCACACAGAGGGTGATTACCCTGGACAGAAAACCTGGGCCTCTGGCTCCAAGATGGCCATTTTAGATTACATGGCTATCTCTGACTCCCTATTGGAACACGTTCTACGATTACAGATGGTATTCAATATCTATAGTGACCATTCCTTGGCCGTATTAGTTATTACTGGCTCCGCTGGACTGGGGGAGCTGTGTCCCTGCAGTGATGTGGTTGTCAATCAGGCAGGGAACAGGATCCGCTGGTTTGAAAAGAACATCGAGAGGGTGAACATATTTGCTTTCCCTAGGAGCTGTTGCATAAAGCAGCTTCTTTGGGGCAAAAACCCTGAGGCCATTGAAGATTGGTTAGGGGGATTGACGCCGATGCTTGCCAGGGGGAAAACAGCTCCTACGGTAAATTGGGGGAGAAAGAGTAGACCGGTATTTGACATAAACATCCAGGACCGTAAACGCCAATTGAGACGTGAACTTAGGGCTTGTAGAGGGGAAGGCTATCCCCGGGGTAACCCTCATGAGATAGCCATTCGCATAAAGTTCTCTAAACGACAGTACCACACCTGGCTTTACCATTACCGAAAATCACAACAAAGAGGGAAATGGGAAAAATGTATCCAGATCCTTAGTAATAGAGACACGTAAAATTTGGCAAACTCTCACTGGGGCTGGAGGTGACTTGTCTCAGAAAATAATAAATCCAATCTCGTCCGATCAGTGGGTACAATATGTTAAGAGTAAGTTCTATAACCCTAACACCCTCTCTCATTGTAACACTGGATATGTATAACATGGCCACTATGAACTTTAAAAGTGTAAAACAAGCCATTATAAATTCTAAGAGGTCTAACGCACCTGGTCTGAATGGTTTGGCAAATTCTGTCCTGAAAAAAGATCCAGATAATTGGGCCCAGGTTCTCCTGGCTCTCTTCACCCGAGTTTGCTGATCTTGTACTGTGCCTTCGACATGGCAAAGATCAGTGTTAATCCCGGTCCATAAGAAAGGAGACCGTAGGGAGGTAACCAATTACCGACTTCTGACCATATTGGACGCCACAGGCAAGGTTTTTGCAACACTGGTACTCAGAGAGCTGGAGACCTGGATATTTGCAGAACAAGTTCTTCATCTTGCCCAGACAGGATTTAGACCAGGTGCCAGCAACACTCACAACAGCAGAGGGCTGGATTCATTGATAAACACCACACTGAGTAACAAAGAAGCTACTTTATATATGGTATTTGTAGACTTCACTAGCGTGTTTGACCAGGTAATGAGAGAGAAACTTTGGTCTAAGCTGACTAGCCTTAAATGTCCCAGCTGGTTAGTTCAGAGTCTAAAAGCATTGCACAGTGATAGCAGTGCTAAGGTTAGACTTAACAACGAAGGTGCAGTGACTGAACCCATTAGTATTAACATGGGAGTAAAGCAGGGATGTGTAGCGGCACCCACATTATATAATCTTTACATCTCTGACTTACTCCAACGTATGGGATTAAAGTCAAACTGCCCCCCTAAATTGGGGACTATTCCAATAGCAGGTAGGCTCTAAGCAGATGACCTGATACTGTTTGACTGAACATTATCGGGCATCAAGAGTATGCTGAGGGAACTTGCACAGTACTCCTCCGAGATGGGTCTGGCTATCAATTTAAGGAAGACAATGATAATGCTGATCAGCAGAAAGGGCCCCACTAGGCTGGGAATTGAATCTAGTTGGGCCTGATAGAGTTTGCTGACTCCTATCCTTATTTGGGTTTGGATTTCGATACATCTCCAAATTATAACAAGATAATTGCCTGCAAAAAAAGACAAGCCAAATTATTGACATTGCAGGCCTGCAAATTCTCAAGAGGGAATGCGGGTTTTAGCCTAGCGGGTACTATAAAGTTATACCAGCAGTGCTTTGTCCTAGCTATACTTTTGGCCTAGAACTGCTGGCTATGCAGGACTTAAACTGGCTCAATATCCTAGAGGGACAGTATTGGCGAGTAGAGTTAGGTTTGGGGCCGACTTCTTCCATGCAATTCCTGAGGCATGGCCTTGCGTGCTCTGGGAGTTTTCTAGTTAAAATCTTGTACTGTACAGAAATGTAAGCTGCTTGCAATAGTGGTAAACAACTATGATGCTGAGAAGGTTTTGTGGGGAGATAATTTAAAAAAACGTAATGAATCACTTTTCCTAGAGATTGGTTGGATTCATGCAGAAAAGAAAATGCAACCATTTATCCATCTGAAAAAATCATTTGTGCGCAAACTAAATCACTGGGATTGGTATGAAAATTACCCCCATCTTGAAAGGCTGAAAGGGTATGAGGCTGTGTTTAACGTAATACACAGATACAGGAGAACACAGCCCTATTTATTACTCTGCCTCGACCCGGCAGTGAGAGACTTTCTGCTAAGGCTGCGAACAAACCAACTGCAGGTCCTCGCTATTACGGGTGTTTATCAGGGCTTAGCTTCAAGTGATAGGTCTTGTTGTATCTGTAAGAGTCCATACTCCCTAGAAACTGCTTGACACATTCTTACCTCTTGCCCTAAATTGGACCCATTATATATGAACTTACTGGGAAGATTGGTACATAGATATGAGAATATTGTTCGAGACTCTTTTTGGGTTTACTGTCTCCATTCATATGCAATATAATCCCATTTGCCCTGTTTAGTTAGAGTGTGGACACAGGTTAGAAAATTACTGCTACCAATTTAACTCAGTATTGCTGATCTGACTATACTGCTATGGACCCTGTTTTGCAGCTGTTGGTATTGATTTATACGGCATGCTTTGACACTGCTTTGAGCCACGCACTAGTTTGTATGTATATTTGCTTATTTAATTAGAGATACACTTATTTTTTGCGATTTTAAGTTCTCTTCAGTGTCAAGAGCTATGAAGTCTTTTGGGATTTTGTATAATCATGAAAGATGTTTCTCTTGACTTTTGTAATCTGGAATTTTGTAATGATTTTGTGTAAAGTTCACATTTCTGGACTAAATCACAATAAATTATTATTATTATTATTATTATTATTATTATTATTATTATTATTATTATTAAGGAAAACAGGTTGTATGGCAATTAAATTCACAGACAAACAAACAGAGAGAGAGAGAAAACAATGAAAACACGGAATTAGTCATTGGGCATTGGACTATATAGGCAGCACAATTAGTCCTTTAAAGATCAGGATATGGGAACATCTTTCAACTATAGGTAATCAGGATGCTAGATATCCGTTAGCGACACACTGGCAATATTTTCAGCAAATGGCTACCAAAAAAAGATATGAGGATTGTGGGTATGGCAAAGGTCATATTAACGCAAAGAGGAGGTAACTTGGAACTTAAATTGAGACAATTAGAAGCCCGCCTTATCTGTCAATATAGGACAGTATCTGCAGGGCTCAATACGAATCACGAAATATCTGTGTTTCTATGAACCTCATCTCAACTGTTTCCATATAGTCGATTGTATTAATGTATCTTAATGGACAACGTAAGTCCTTGTAAAAATGTATTGTGTGCCATATAACATTACATGTAATTGCATGGGTGCTTTATTATATTGAATTCTAATCGTACGCAGCTTTAGAGTTATCAAATTTTTTGCACCCCTTACCCGCATGTTTAATTGCAAAAGACCTACACACACATCCTATGTGGTTTAAACCATTTAATGGGGTTAATTGTGTAACTTCATTGGGGTATGATGGACCAACGCAAGCACAACATTAGTAAGTTCAAATGTTTATTAATATTGTTATGTTTGTATTATCATTGTCATTGTGATACATGGTACTGCACTCTGTCACATACAAAGTGAACTGTCTAGAGAGGATTGGGGATAAGCCCGCCCTCTGTGTAGTGAGAGGATGATTCTATTATATTTTATGGGCAAATAATCTCGGTGCATTAGTGCGTCAAACAATAGAATGAAAACACTACACTACCTTGAATTGGGACGTCACTATAAATTACACGTCATCTAAGCAATGTGGTACAATTTTAACAATATGGATAAGTAATACAAGTCATGCATGCTTAATAAGATGTGCTCCATTGGTACAACATGGTCCTATATTACCAATGCGGCCAAAAGTGTTCAAGCAAAATGGCGACCGCACAAGCACACTCGTGTAATCGGATTAAATAAATCCCCCTGCAAGGTAAGCATCACACTTCCTTGACAACGGCTCTTTACGCTGAAAGGCTAGGTAAGCACTGACATTGCGGCTGCGAGTCATTCTCTAATGTCATGCTGTATAAGAATTGAACCCTTAATGTATATTTTAGAATCAAATTCAGACGATGTATTGTTCTCTTGTTTTCCGGCTTAATTGGCCCAGCTGAACCCATCAATTTGAATGAACTCCTTACTTGTGTGCGAACAGGTTTGGTATCTACAGTGCTGTCCATCCCGCACTCGGGAGGCATATATAGAGGTACATGTTTGACAATTGCAGTATTCTTTAGTTCACAAAGGTATTCATGAGTAACTTGTGCTTAAAAATATTTTTTGTACCATATAGGTTCCAGACAGGAAATTGAGGATAGGTAAGAAAATGTTTTAATTGGCCAGTTCAGATATAATGCCAAGTTGAGCAATAATGTGGTGACCACATAAGCCTCTTAGTAGTACATTACCATTGTACCTGTTTCTTTTTTCTAAGACAGATACTGATTTTTGAAGAGCATTGAAGGTAGACTATACAATCTACAGATCATGATTCAAGTATATGAAATGTGACATAGAGCACAGCGCCACCATGCCCAATGACTAATTCTGTGTTTTCATTGTATTCTCACTCTCTCTGTACGTTTGTCTGTGAATTTAACTAGCATACAACTTGCTTTCCTTAATAATTGTTACATTATTACACATGTACACATGGGGTTATATACATGTTACTCATTCTCGGATGGCGCACATTGAATGTGTTTTAAAAATCATTTTGCTTTTGAATTTGTGTTAACATGTTGATCCCACCTTTTTTGGTTGACCCTGGATGTGACACTGGTGTACCTGTGTAAACTTATGTACTGCATTCATTCTGTCTATAATGTGTTTTTGTAACTCAGCCTCAGAAGAATAGCATGTAGCTCGAAACACTTGTTAGGCTGACATCAATAAGCTGATTCGTCACACAAGCTGATTCGTCACACAATAAACTCACTGCAAATTCCACAGCATTCATTTCGAGTTCTTTGCACTGTGTGAATGTACCTTTTAGTTTGTACATTATCTAACTGTGGTGTATTCAGCAGCATACCCATACTTACATTCACCTGCTGCATTCTTTTTGCCCAAGTTCCATTGTGTATTATCGCTCGGGTGTCGAGTCTTTCTCTGCTCTTGGTTTGGCCTTCTGTAATAGGCCCCCTGATATGTGATACAAATATTCGCCATATATTTGCAGTCCACTTTAAAATCCGAGGCAATAGCAATATTCTGGAACTACAGTAGGGCACATATCTATTCATGCTTGCTTTGTATCTGACTCTTATGGTTTCACTTTCAAAAGCAACAGTGTTTTTAGTTCTTGTGATGTTGATTGTTTATATTTTAAATTACACATTGCTGCAAATTCAGTCATGATAACTGTACAAAGAAGTAAATTCATGTTGCTTACGTTGAACCTTATATTTTCAGACTACGATTAAGCGAGTGTAATATGTACCTCTTTAACAGAATGGCAATCATTTTTATTTTGCAGAGCGAATGATCACCTGCATATATGTATGTGAAGTTGTCCATTGTTATCTATAACACTTTCTTTTCACCGGGCCCTTGGCTTTTCACACAACACCAATTCATCTTGCAAAGTGCTGTTGGTAGAAAGGCCACCAATGGCCGAAGGAGTGATACAGAACATAGGACCAATTGGAATCCATGCTCGTCAGAATCTCTATGGCAAAATCTACATAGGAGAAAAGTAGCTCTGTGATTTTTATCCAACTTGTCACATATATATGGGCAATATTGTATTTCACCCGACATCTAAATTATGTTTATCAATTAATACATATCGCCATACATTCGAAAATAACCTCATGAAGCCACAAACAAAATTACAAATCACAGCAGGACATTCCGTGAAATCAGTTTGATTCTGATTGGCTTGGGGCCAAGTAGCTGGCTCAAGCATTACACCGTTTTCAACCTACTGTAAAATCTCATTTTTCCAGCATCATTGGCAAAATAACTGTGTTGAATAATCAAAAATCCTGGTTAACAAAATGTTAGGTGTCTCTGGACAACAATGCAAAAAGGCTAAATAATCAAGCTTCCTGTCGTGTTTGCTCTGTTGACAGGCTGCAAAACGCTGTTAACCAGCATTTTCTGAACAGGAAACGTTACTAATGCTGGAAAAGGAGGTGCGAGTTAATAAAGTGATTGATAAGGGCCAGTTAACAAGGCGTTTACTGTAATGTTATGATGAACATCCTACATCCCACACATGAGAGGAAATTTAAGTTGAGACAACCCGTAAACATAAGTCTGAAACCTCATCAGAGGCCAAAGGCTGAGAGCAACAAAAAAAAACAGATCACTGTCATTCCTGCCATTTCCTTTCAATGAGAGGTAAACAGTAGACCACAAGACACATACATATAAACCTAGAGTTCAAATGTGTAGAAAGAGGGCAGACACATTTGCCAGTAAATACACATTTAGAATCAATGCAGCACAAAGCTACACACACACATGCAAGAAAGTAGGCATCAGGAGATAGTGAGCATTTTAGACAATAGAGTGAGCATTTATTGGATATAGCAAGTGGTAACAGATGCAGACAACATAAACATAACGCATATTCTGTAAGTGTGAGTACATAGAGTAGGTCTGAAAATAAAGGTCATTCATAAGACATTTAGATTGTAGTAGGCCTCAGAATCTCATGGATTATTCCACACAGTCAAAATACATTTGGTTTCAGCTCATACACGAGAAACACGCTGACAACGTTAGCAGCCTTGAACATATTGTAAAGCCACGCTGTTATTGGTTAGCAGGATGAGGTGAAATATTGTTTCCCAAGCACAGGATGAGAAAACTTGATATAATCAGTTGTTGCAACTATGAGCAGACATCATAAGGGGAAGCAGGGGAAGCCGAGTAGAGATTGGTTAAGAGTAGGGGGGCGTAGCAAGGTCCCACACATTTAACAAATGAGACAAATAACTAATAAGGATTCTGCCCATGTTCTTAGAAACTCACAAATGCAAGGCCACAGTTTGGTGGGAACGAGGCAATGTGAAGAGGTGTCACAAGACAAATCCACTCAGGCAGTAAACACACTGCACATTTTAGGGAAAGAATGCACTTAGGAATAAAGCAAATATCATTGGTGCCATGAGCATCTCTTACCAAGAACATACAGAGGTAGTCAACTACGGTTGTTAAAACCAAGAGCTAAATTAAATATTGAAGTTTTCTGAACACTCACTAAATTCACCTGCATTTGAATATAAAAAAAAACTACGCACACCCACCCAATCATTGAATGCACAATTTAGTCATGCCCGTGGTCTCAAAGCAAGAGATCAGAAAGCACGCTCCATGAAGTCATGCAGTCACATCATGAAGTTGCGACATTAACTACTGGTTGAGCAGTCACAAGAGTGATGACGATAAGTTGGTGCCAGCCTTTTAGCCCTCTTGAGAATGGATGCAAAGTGTTCTCTTTTGTTGCCACAATGCTCGCCACTCAAAATTCGATTGGTCACCAATGACTGAAATAGCCCACCCCAGGAGAATCAGAGGGACTCCACCAATCAGAAGTCAAGTTGTATATGAAAGATTTTAACATGACTACTATGTAATCAAAATCCTGATAAACTAAATGGTCCCACCATGAAGTCATTATCATAAGGCAGTCATTAGAATGGCCACGAAGCATAGGATAGGCCAATACACCTAGGCATTGTATAGAATCACCTGAAAGGCAACCAAGGCTGTCCAATCAGCAAACAACATTTCTAAAATATTTTGAATTAATGTTTGAAATGTCGTTCCAATTTCTACTAGATAACACAACCATTTTGTGATGTTCTTTGAATACTTTTTGGATTGTTCCCGGCCACAGTTGCATGTCATTCATTTTTGTTTTTCTTGCTGTTGTGGACTTTCATTGACTCATTGGATTACTTTTATTATATTGATTTTTGGGCCTTACATTAAATTTGGTGACCCAACCGCCGTGATTCCAGGATTTTCTGGGAGCTGGAAACTCTCTGTTGTGACTCCTTGGTACGCGGCCCTGCTTTCGTGGAGCAGAAACTGCACAGACCACAAGGAAGTCAGCAAGTGGCAGAATTATCCATTGGCTTTCCTGATCGCTGAAGGCTGATGTGTGACTCCCACGTATGCAGGCCTTTTTGAGGGGAGAAATGGCATTAGAAAATGTTGGAAGAATGTAGTGCAAAAACAAGGGGGGTTCTGGGAGTTTCTCTACTATCGGCCTATATCCCGGGTTAGAGTCTCAGCCAGAGTCTTTAGCTCACCATCCTTTTACGGAAGAAAGATTTCCACTACATATCAGTCTTTGTCCTGCCCAAAGGCAGTCCAGCACCAAAATGCGTGGCAATTCTCTTCTGAACAAGAGTACCAAAAGCAACCGCAGACACGTGTTTCGGCCTGGTTGGACCTTGTCAGAGAGGTGGAGCTGTGCCTCTCTAAGAACTGTGAGTAAGGGTTCCACGTCTGGATTAGCCTAGTAATTTAGGGTGAAAATCCAAAGCTACTTAATATGCAAAAACAAGGGGGGTTCTGGGAGTTTCTCTACTACCGGCCTATATCCCGGGTTAGAGTCTCAACCAGAGACTTTAGCTCACCATCCTTTCAGGGAAGAGAAATTTCCACTACATATCAGTCTTTGGCCTGCCCAAAGGCAGTCCAGCACCGAAATGCCTGGCAATTCTCTTCTGAACAAGAGTACCAACAGCAATCCCAGACATGTGTTTCGGCCTAGTTGGGCCTTGTCAGTGAGGTGTAGCTGTGCCTCTCTAAGAACAGTGAGCAAGGGTTCCACGTCTGGATTAGCCTAGTAATTGAGGGTGAAAATCCAAAGCTACTTAATATGCAAAAACAAGGCGGGTTCTGGGAGTTTCTCTACTACCGGCCTATTTCCCGGGTTAGAGTCTCAACCAGAGTCTTTAGCTCACCATCCGTTCACGGAAGAGAAATTTCCACTACATATCAGTCTTTGTCCTGCCCAAAGGCAGTCCAGCACCGAAATGCCTGGCAATTCTCTTCTGAACAAGAGTACCAACAGCAACCACACATGTTTCAGCCTGGTTGGGCCTCATCAGTGAGGTGGAGCTGTGCCTCTCTAAGAACAGTGATCAAGTGTTCCACGTCTGGATTACCCTAGTAAGTTAGGGTGAAAACCCAAAGCTACTTAATATGCAAAAACACGGGGGTTTCTGGGAGTTTCTCTACTACCGGCCTATATCCCGGGTTCGAATCTCAACCATAGTCTTTAACTCACCATCCTTTCACGGAAGAGAAATGTCCACTACATATCAGTCTTTGTCCTTTTTGCATATTTCAAGTAACTTTGGGTCTCACCCTATGTTACTAGGGGAATCCGACGTGGACCCCTTGCTCACTATTCTTAGAGAGGCACAGCTACACCCTACTGATGAGGTTCAACCAGACTGAAACACGTGTCCGAGGTTGCTGTTGGTACTCTTGTTCAGAGGAGAATTGCATAGCATTTCGGTGCTGGACTGCCCCAAGGCAAGATAAAGACTGACATGTTTGGGATATTTCTTCTCTGTGAAAGATAGTGAGCTAACGACTCTGGTAAGGCTCTTGTAACCAAGACTAATGTCTGACAGAGAGTCTTCAGGACCCCCTTGTTATTTGCATATTTCAAGTAACTTTGGGTCTCACCCTATGTTACTAGGGGAATCCAGACGTGGACCCCTTGCTCGCTATTCTTAGAGAGACACAGCTACACCCTACTGATGAGTGAGGTTCAACCAGACTGAAACACATGTCTGGGGTTTCTGTTGGTACTCTTGTTCAGAGGAGAATTGCCTAGCATTTCGGTGCTGGACTGCCCCATGGCAGAACAAAGACTGATATGTTTGGGAGATTTCTTCTCTGTGAAAGATAGTGAGCTAAAGACTCTGTGTAAGGCTCTAGTAAGCAGGACTAATGTCTGGCAGAGAGTCTCCCAGGACCCCCCTTGTTATTTGAAGAATTTAGTGCATCAGATGCGTGGTTTTGTGTTGTATTTGGAGGCACCTGAGGGGTGTGCCTTAGGAGGTGATCGCAGGAGATCTTTTTTGTTGAGTATTGATGTATTACTGTTGTCCGGTACGTCACTGTCACATCATCAGTGATAAAAACGTGCATGGCAGTTGAACATATGTACAAGTAGCTCCCGAAATACAGGGACAAGATAATCAAGCACATTTTAGAGTGGTCAAAAGGGACAGATGGGAACATGTTTGAAACATGTTTGGGAATGCAACCTACAGAGTTCAGACTGACCTACCCCTTTTGGGCTGCGACCAAGACTGATTTGCATATGGCCTTTCCCCTTTTGTAATGGCTTAGGCAAAGAACAATGTTCTGGAGGGTTGCCCAGAGCAATGCTAGATCTTAAGATTAATTCTAATCCTTCCAGCCATCAACTCTTTTCTTTTGCTGTAGTCACCCAGAGAGGGACTGGTATGCCTAGACGTAGGTCCCGTGCCTGCTCGGCCGAGTGATCCAAGCTACTACTGACTGATGAGGCTCAACGAGGCTGAAACATGTTTGGGGATGCCTGTGGTTTCATGCAGAAGGGATGTGAGCTAACAGTTCGGGCCGTCCTGCCCCTTTTGGGGTGGGACCAAGCCTTATTTGCATATGGTCTTTCCGTCTTTTGTAATGGCTTGGCATGTGAAGAATAGAAGTCTGGAGGGTTGCTCAGAGCAATGCTATCAGTTAAAATGAAATCCAAACCTTGCAGCCATCACCTCTCTTGTTTTGCTGTGAGTGGGACCAGTATGGCTAGATGTGGGTCCTGTGCCTGCTGGGCCTAGAAATCTAAGCTACTCCTGACTGATAAGGCCCAACAAGGCCAACACATGTTTGGGGATGCTTGTGGCCTTGTGATGTGACCTAGCAGTTCGGGCCGGCCTGCCCCTTTTGGGTTGGAACCAAACCTGGTCTGCATATGGTCTTTCCCCTTTTTGTAATGGCTTGGCAGGCAATAATTATGGTCTGGAGAGTTGCCCAGAGCAATGCCAGAGGTTAAGAATCATACTTAACTGTCCAGCCATCACCTCTTTTGTTTTACAAATAGTTGAACTACAGGAAAAGGTGCCAGTTGAGGAGAAAGCATTACCCAATGATTTGGTACGGAGACAAAACATCACAGGTAAAGTAGTGATACCCTTGGAGATGCTAAATGTTGCCTTAGAACAGCTGCAGGACCCAACACATCCACCTAAGCAGCACATTGCTGCTGACAGCATTAAGGATTGATTTGTACCGAACCTGTCAGAGCAAGTGGATATGTTTCTGGCCAACGCAGTAAGTGCCACATGTATCAAAGCGATTATACCATGAAGATCTTAGGGCAACATTGCCCCACACATCAGGGCCTTTCAAGGAACTCCATGTCGATTTTATCGACATGGTGAACAGGTGCATCACATACAGGTATCTGATCATAATTGTATGCCCATTTTGCCATTGGATTGTGGCTGGTCCTTGTGGGAACGCTGATGCAAAATGTGCAGCCAAATTTCTGATCAGAGAGGGATTTTCAAGATGGGGAATGTACAATGTCCTGAAGCCCTCACTTTGCAAACAAATTATTTTGTGAATTAGCATTGGATTGGCGAATCACGCAGGGCAAACAAAGTAGTAACAGTACAATACAGGTTTGTATGTTATCGTCTGCTGTTGATACAGTTTCGTTTTCTCTTGAATTCATCCATAAAGAACTCAATTTCATCATCAGTGTGATTTATTCAGATTCGGGTGGTGTATGACTGCTTGCAGCCGACACGTTTTTCGATCATAGGTTGTCCTTAAGGCAAGGATGATGCACTTGAAATTTCCTTTATAACCAGTGGTCGAAGTGGGCGGGAGCGGTCGGGAGCGGTGCTCCTCTACTTCTTTTAATGAAGTTTTACCGTTCCTATACTTTTATTTTAAAAAGAAACGGTTCCAGAACGGTTTCGTTTTAAAATAAAAGTGTAGGAAGCAGTTGAAACTTGCACTTTCAGTGCAGTCCACTGAACATTCCCTTAAACTGCAGGCGCATGCATTTGGGGGTTTATATTGTGCATGGAAGGGGGTGTGGTGATGGGGTTTGCGGGCGGTGCAGACCAGTAGGGAACATAGCTCCACTACTTCTTTTCGTACACTTTGACCACTGTTTATAACGTTATCAATTCCTCAAAATATATGTTGTCAACTATTGACTATTGACTGGCTGTTTGTCTCCTTAAGTGAGTTCTTGTATATTGTGTTTCTCTTATATAAACCTCATTAGGTGTGTCGTGCTATCCCAGGGACAATTCCCGGCACCTCACAAAGTTGCCTTGCGTGCTAGCAGAATCTGAATAAATCACGCTGATGTTGAAATTGATTCTTTATGGATGAATTTAACAGAAATTTGAACTGTATTAACAGCAGACCATAAAATACAAACCTGTATAGTACCGTAACTACTTTGTTGGCCCTGCGTGACCCACAATCCAATACTAATTAATGTATTTCTTTTTGAAGCTTTGGAAAGAGCATCTATGTATTGGTGATGCTGCGGGCGAGGATACGTACACTTATAATACAATTTTAAGAGCCAGAGCGCATCCACCAGCTTGTTTTACCTTACACAGCTTTAACAAAATTGTTTTGTTAGATTACAAAATTACTGGCTATCAAACGGTATCTGGTCATATTTTTGAAAACATGTTTTCAAATGACCATGTCAAAAAAAATAGCAGAATTTTTTTTTTAATGTTTTCTTTTTTATTTTATAGGTTTTTTTGGGTTTCGTTAGTAAAAATAAGTTAGTTAAAAAAAAGTGAAATTAAAGAAAAATACAGGGTTTGGGGGGAACACCCCCATTTTAAAAAGAAAATTAAAAAAACATTCGAAAAAAAAAATTGCGGCAAATTTGGTGTCGAGAAAATGGCATTCGAAAATATGGGGTATGAAAATATCACTATAAACCGTATCAGACATAAGCTATGCACAGCATACCACCAACAAGCCAATGAGATCGTAGAGAGATTAAATGTTTACTGAACAACAACGTGCTAAAATGTGTGCAACTCTAAAAAAGAGCTAGGTTTATTGCCTAACACTAGCACTGTACAGTTTGTGCAACCAGCCAAGCAAGAACCACCACCACTTGTCACGTAATTAGGTGGTGACAGGTAGGCAGATGCACACGCCAGTCACTCCAACAAGAACACTGACAGATGCTCACAGGATGTGCAGATGTTCTGGGGCCAGAGATGAATGCATATCTTAAGAATCTTTAAAAATCATTAGGTAGCAACAAAAATACATCAAAAAGCGCCCGCAAATCCAAGCAAAATAGAAGCAACTCAGCCCAAACAGCTAAGTCCACGGGATTGAGTCTTCACACAACAGCACAATCACAAATGGAACCAGCCCAATTTCACTGTTCCGCATGAGGTTGCCCTGTATACAGCCACCACTCTGAAGTTGAAGAATCGTAAGGTGTGGATTCGCCTGTCGGACGTCAAAAAACATACCAGCACCAGCAACCGAAGTTCAGTAGAGAAGAGACTATGAAATCTTATCTTAGGAGAGTACAAACATTTGGGCAAAGCAAAGCTGCAAGGTCGACACAAAAATTAGAGACTCATACAGCAGGAGATAACAGAATGAAACAGCTGTGTATAGGGATTTGTTGTTTGTTTTTCTCTCTTCTTCTCTCTAACTCTATTATGAAACTAATGACTGTCAGAATTAGACATAGGAATAGCAATGGTAGTGTTAGTGATATCATAGATATAACAGCACTTAGAGGTAGCCTCGTGACCAGACATAAAAGAAGTATTCAAAAATAAAGAAGTATACATGTCAATATTATATATGAGCATCACTCTGAAGGAAATAATATCTGGCATGATCCTATAGGCAGGGCCCAATATAAGAATTCATGTTATATGTGTGGGCTTATCCAGGATGTGGTGGAACCCCCAAATTATTCATAAAAGGAGAGGTACCAGTGCTAGAGGCACAGTGCTTAGCATACCTGATACTCTGTATGTTGCAATCACAGTTACAGGGACACATAGTTCAAATAAAGCTTGAAGAATCTAACAAAAGCAAATGTGAAGCAAAAAAAGGAACAGGCTATAGCAAATGTGCAGTAACACCTCAGATGTACATTGAAGGAGCAATATTCTGGAAAAATAAACGGGCGAAGGGGAAAGCAGTATTCATGGCAGACGGACTGGTAGGATATACAGAAGATGTCATCAAGAATGCAGATGGAAAATCTCAAAATATCTGTGCATCATATGTCAATAAGTTACAAAGTTTGCAGCAGCGTGGACAAAAAGTAAAGCACAGTTACTCAATCTTAATTTTGTTTCAGAGGCAGAATAAGCATGCCCATGGGTCAGAACAAAGGGTGCAGCATAACTATGACCATAGCAGCAGTGCCTAAGGGCACTGCCACCATAATGGACCTGTTCTGGCAGTGTGGGACTAAGACTTACTTCCATCTACCACCATCTTCAAATGGGGCATGCTCACTCGTCAACTTGCACATCCCAGTACTTTTAAAACCTGAGAAACACCTATCGATCCCAAAAGGTAAAGGTGCAGCAAGGTCCCACACATGTAACAAATGCAACATATAACTAATAACATTTCTGCCCATGTTCGTAGAAACTAATGAATACAAGGCCACAGTTTGGTGGGAATGAGGCAATGTGCAGAGGTGTACACGAGACAAAGCCACTTGGACATTAGACACACACTGCCCTCTGTAGGAACATTTTAATTTAGGAATCAAGCAAAATTCGTTAGGGGTCACAAGCATTTCCTACCAAGAACATACAGAGGTAGTCAACCAAGGTTCTGAAAACCAATATATAAATTAAGTACTGAAGGAATATAACACAGAGAGTTTACTTAACACTTACGAAAGTTCACCTGCATTTGAATATACAAACTACGCATACCCACCCATTCATTGAATACACAATTTAGTCATGCACATGGTCTCAGAGCAAGAGGTCATAACACACGTCAAGTGATGTCATGTAGTCACATCATGAGTAAAGAAATAAAAGGGATTTGTTTCCAACCAGAAGTCACAACATGTATTGCCGGTTGAGCTGTCACAAGAGTGAGAACAGTAAGTTGATGCCAACATTTTAGCTATTGGAAAAGGATTCAAAGTATTCTCATTTTGTTGACACACTGTTCACACCTCACAATTTTATTGTTCACCAATGTCAGCAGTAGCCCACCCCAGGATAAGAAGAGGGGCTGAAATGAGTTAATGCAGTTCTAATATAAAAGAAACATAGAAAGAACTTCAATACGTGTTGGGCATATGATAAATGTGTCTGTCATCTGTGACAGAACCTGGAAAATCCCACCTTAGGTTATAGGGTTATACCTTTTAGTTTAATCCTGTACCACCCAATGGTTTGGTAGAAGTGGCTGAGCAGTCAGGCTTATTCTAAAGGGGGAGAACACTTTAAATCACAGTAGAATACAAATTAGCACACCTTAAGTCAAATATAAAGCAATGCAAAAGTAGAGAAACTATTGATACTTTATAGCAAACAGTAGATTAATTGTTGCACTTCAATTAACCCTGATTAACACATATTCCAAAGCCCATCCCTACACTACATGAGTCTCACAAAGTCAAGGGGGGCAGTGGTGATGCACTGACCAATGGCAGATGTGGAGAGAAGCAGGTAAGTAGTGGTAAGTAGTGAACCAAGCAGAGTCTATTAAGGTTTCTTCGGGTATATGTGATTTTACTGACAGACATTACAGAGTGGTACATTTAATTGCGGTCAAAACACAGAAAAACACAAAAAAACATTTTTAATAGGGGGGCCAAGCCCCCGATTTCCACCCTTAAAATGCCACCCCAACCCCATTTAACCTCTTACCACACTACACTTTACATATTTAAATAATGTTTTCAGTGGTTTTCAGTGTTATAGTATGCTGTGAAATGTATCACTCTGTAATGATATATGTAAATTGGGCACCGTTTCTCCAGGTCTTGCAGTTAAGTATTAGTGATTTTCTCAATTTAGAGTGCTAGCAGTGGTTCACCCGAATGGGACTTAGGGTGCCCTGGAGGGAGCTGAAAGTAACAGCATAACTGCAGACCTGCAAGAACACAAGAGCAACACAGCGAGATCAGGGTAGGTACCTAGGCTCAGGACTGTACCTTTTCAATGAAGAACTTGATGCAGCAGGTTGATCCCCAACGTGATGTAACCGTTGCCCCCAGTTCGGATTTCTTGGTCTGGCTGAATAATGAATGCTGAAGAGAACCGTTGGATTCACTCAAACTGTTGGATACCCATCAGTGCATCTTTGTGACACTGGTGCATTGGAGCCCTTTACAGGCTTCTGTTCTGTGATTGTTGTCATCCAGAAGACTTTTTGTTGGTTCTCGATCCTACACTCAGCCCCTCAGCTGAGTGGAATAGTGTTGCTGCAGGCCCAGAAGGATGCCTACAAGGTTTCAGCTGGATCCACACTTCACATGAGTTTGCACCACAAAATGGCACAGGTCCCAGGATATTGAGAGTTAGCAACCCAGGAAGGTCGCAGCTCTTCGTGGGATGGTGCCAAATGCAGGTGGTCTTGACACTGGTTAGGCCCATTAATCCCTGGGAGGAGGTCATCTTCGAAAGATCTTCCCTGTTGCTCATAATTCGAGGTTGGGTCTTCTGCGGTCACTCAATGACTCTGGTGTTTGCTTGGAAGTTGCTGCAATGTCTTTCTTTAAATTCCTCATTGCACCTTCAGTCCAGTGGTTGACTCTGAGGTTCAGGTTCAGGATCCTCACCTTGTATGCAAGAAAATTGGCTAATCCCACCAATCACAAGACCCACTCTCATGCAAGGGGATAGCCAGCTTCCCAGGTTAAACTGGTTCCAGGCAGGCACACTGCAGGACAAAGACCAGCAGAGTTTCAGATACCACCCCCATTTCCTGTGTTTTCAGACACTCAATGAGCCTTGGTGGCCTTTCCAAGGCAAGCCTGCCAAAGGCAAAATACCTATCAAGATGACCCCCCACCAGGCAGGTAGAAGAACGCTCAGGTAAGAACAAGTGATCATGAACAGGGCTTAAAACATACAGCCACCATTTTAGGCAAATGGAGATCCTGGTGTCCCTATCGCAGCTACGAAGGCAGCCTGCAACAAACATTCCACCAAAGGTTGTGCAAAAAGGTACACTGCCACCAGCCTGTCAAATGCACTTTTAACAGTAACTAAAAGTTACTGGATCTCTGAGAAAAGGGAGACAACGTTTCCCCTCATTGTTCCTAATAGGGTGGGGTGTGCTGATCTCACAAAATAAAATACAGGAGGGACAAAAGGGTGTCCCCCTGCAATGTAACATATGTTATCACAAGTACGGTAAAAAGGAAAGCTAAAGGAGCTTTCAGCAGAACTGCACAGAAAGTGTTGTGTGCTGCAATAATAAAATGAAGATGCCAGAAAACATGGCTCCATTATAACATTATTACAAAAAACAGGTAAAAAAGATTCTTCAAGTTAGACTAAAAGAATGAGTGACTGTGGGAAAAGGGTCCCACTCAGTCAGGAGAATGATATAATAAAACAATAGTCCAGCAATAAGTGCTGAGACACTCACGAGTGGAAAGCATTTGACTCAAAAAGGAAATCTACTCAAACAGCAGCTTTTAGGGAATGTGAGCTGTCTTCATCCTCGTGTCACTGAATAATCCTGAGACAAGGTCAATTAAAGTTTCTGCATGCTACGGCTTTTCCTTTTAAAATTGCTATGTTTGTAACATGTAGACTCTGTAAACATAGACCTAGCACCATCGGATCCATGTAATAATGTCCCTGCAAAAATTACACCTGGCAAAATAGTCGCCGAACAATGGCCGTTTTTTGCAGGGACATCATTACATTAAACATGCAGGGGCCAGTGGTGGCTGGTGACTTTGAAAGATGGTGGGGCGTAGATTTCTCTGGGAGAATTTGGGAGCGAGCGAGTGCAGCGAGCAAGCCCACACCACACCAAGGGGGTCCGTGAGTGTTCTCCCCCGCAACATATTTTGAAAAATGTCTTCCATACTGTGCAATTTACTGTCCAAGCCCACAGAAATACGACATAAAAAGCATCAGGTTTTACGTACTAAATGTGGTGCATTATTCTTACGTGTGCAAGTCTGATGGTGTATTTTACATCAGCTTGTATTGAGAATATCTGGTACTATGCTGTATGCATAAAGACATTCATTATATAGATAGCCAGTAATGATGGAAAAATATCTTTTTGTCATGCTATTACTGGCATAAACATGTGTTCATCCTCTTGTTAAGGTGTGATTTTATTCATTTTCTGAAATAACCCACAAAATAACTACAAATATAGTAGTACCACACTAACCAGACAGCATTGTATTTGTACAGCTAGGGAGAAATGGCATGTGAGGAGGGATAGAAAGTATGTAGGTGTTGCTTGGTTATTCACCCACCCATTGACTGCCCATGGCCAAGCTAATCCCTATGGCCATTCCACCCATGTCCTGCCCTTCCCTGGGCAAAACACATCATCATGAGAGCTCTTTGAGATAGCTTTTTCCGGCATTACCATCAGACTTTGTGCTCAAAGTGCCTGCCATTGTTTTTTCAAAGCAGTCTTAAGTTAATGACTTAATTGGAGCTCTAAACGCACTACTGGTCTTATAAAAATGTCTTTACCAGGTCTGCCTTCAGCTACTCGATTTAGAAGCACTATTTGTCCTTCACTGAACTCCTTCTGAAAATAAGCACTGGCAAACCCAAAAGTTTTGGCTTGTGTATTGTATTAGGCATTTGCCTGGCACTGCTACTAGAATCCCAGGAACTCGGACCATTTTGCCGTTTGCGCATTCTGCCATCAACTTCCCCGTGAATTTCATTTCCCTGGGCAGGGCTCCGGACGGTCCTGGAGTGGACTGTCCTCCTGGGGAATGATCAAACGTCTTTTTCTGTGGCAATACTTCTGTGCATAAAGGCGTTCACAGGGGTCAATGGAGAGCAGGGTCGGACTGGGCCATACAATTGTCTCGGGCACCAATGAAAAAGTGGCCCACAGTTGCAAAAGGCTATTCATTCCTTTTGTGACACTGTTTGAATAGTACCAAAGGGAGAGTTTTTTGATAAAAAGTGAAGCAAAT
Source organism: Ambystoma mexicanum (assembly GCF_040938575.1). Classification (NCBI taxonomy): domain Eukaryota; kingdom Metazoa; phylum Chordata; class Amphibia; order Caudata; family Ambystomatidae; genus Ambystoma; species Ambystoma mexicanum. The sequence continues at coordinate 1,074,572,997 of NC_090935.1, read as the reverse complement.
TGTGCATTTTAAAGAATATACATTCAGCAACACTGGTCAAAGCTACTAGCCACATAGTGAAGTAACTCATCAAACTGGCCCACATTGGCCAAAAAAGTGTCCCACACCAGCATTTTGTGTTTTTGGTTCAGCCGTGGGCCTATTGCCCTATAGGCTAGTCCGAGCCTGATGGAGGGAACTCTTGAACTGGGCTGGAGTCCCATACTGCTTGCTGGTGGCCTGCTAATGCACCAGTGCTTGCATGCCCTTTCCCCAAAAAAAACAAGCACACACCCCTGCATAGCCGAATAGCCGATCTCACCTAAAACTGATTAGTATGGCAAAGGGTCGTTTAAGCAGGGTGAATGGCTGCTGCTCTTTCCGACTGTGAGAGAAGTGCTCTCGATGTTCCATTTTGGCAGGTAACATACATGGAAACGGTCTGAATTGAGTTCTAGACTAACGAATAGACTCATTGCAGGGATTCTCTATCAACTGAAACCGCAACTGCCCGCTGGTCCCTCTTCGTTGTCATTTTCATAAGTCAGTGAAGGATGGCCAGGTCCTTCACTGACTTATGAATGTTATGAATTGATTGTACCTGACAGACTCGTGTTTGGGGCGGGGCCTGCAGATGTGCTGGCCCATAGGTGTGGTCAGAGCCAAAACATTTACAGTACACACTCAGCACAGACGGCCTGCAGTAGGAAACTCGCAGAGCCACAGGCAATAAAACACTTTTTTGGCAGCAGGCACTCTTTTGCAGCCTTCGCCATGGGATGGTCTCGGACGAGCCACAGGGACCATATCTACTAGTCCAAATGCCCTATGTCGTATCAGATGGCTGCTACATGTCCCCACTTCTTCATTGAAGCCGGGAAATAAACTCGCCGTTTTGCTAAACGTGTGCAGAAACAATTTATCAAAGTCACAATTTATTAAAACTGGTACCTTTTCTAAAAACTTTAGGAAGAACACCCCAAACCGTGTGTACCTCCAACACTGACAGCCTACAGCTCTCCTAAATATAGCAACAGCCGTGGTCTATTAGGTACACTCGCTTTGGTTAAAACAAAGCATGTTAAAACTGTTCCGCTAACACGTACCTGAAGCGCAGCAGCCCCATGGAGTAAGACTCGGGGTCATAAGGACTGCCTTATGTAATTCGACAGCAGGCCGAGGAGGCCCCGCATCGATGACACCCGGGCTGGGCTCTCCTCTGACTCACACTGTCGTGATTCACCGGTCTGAGTCAGAGGAGAGGAGAGCCACACACAAGTGCTATCCAGGCTATGCAGGGCCAACCGGCCTGCCGCCTGGCCTAGAGGCGACGAAGTCTCAAGTAGTCCAACAAAACAAGGCCCTGCTAGCCCCGCAAGCCCCGCATTTCATTTCCCAGGGCAGGTCTCTGGGCGGTCCTCCCGGTCCTGGAGCAATCTGCCCTGGGGAATGATTTCCAGGCCAGGCTGCCTGCAACACTACAAGTTAAGTTGCTTACCGGCAGCGACAGCGGTGGCCGTCCAGGGAGCCCGGTCGGAGTTGGCTTCTAACACCTCTGCTCTGTCAGGATCCATCCCAAGACAAAATGAAGGTGGCAGTGTGGCACGCACGCACCATGCGCCCTTCACCCCACCCATACTGAAATGTCATTGGCTGGCAAACAGCCAATCACATTTCTGTTGCTATGCGCCCTTGTCCCCTGACTAACTGAAAGCAGCACTGAAATGATCAGATCCACTGCGCTGTTTGCGCACATGATATTAATGCTGGCGGGGCCACCCCTCTATCGCCCCGCCAGCCTCCTAGTTGATGGGGTTACGTAGAGTGCGTGGAGCTACGAGCTCCACACACTTTACTGCAGAAAGAATCTGCGTAAAAAGGGACGCGCCCCTGTGGCAGCCGGCCCATGATGAATATGCAGGCAAGGCAACGAAGCGCACACACAGTGAGCGAGTGTGGGTGCTGGCATATATATATATATATTTTTTTTTTTTGTTTTGCTCACTGTCACGAAATGCAGCAGAACAGATTCAGATCAGAACTTCTTTTGAATCTGTTCTGCTGCACACATAACAACTTAAGTTGTTCGAACACTCTTCCCTGGGGAGCGTCCTGGATGGGGGGGCGGCGCCCCCCCGCCCAATGAAAGCGGCCGCCACTGGCAGGGACACCCTTGCAACCCCCAAAACCTTCTTTTTTTCAAGGTGCACGGGGGACACCCCCGCAACTCCTGCTCCCCTTGACCCCATATATATGGTCACCATATAATGACGCCACAACCTTTTCCCGGCAATATTATGTATGGCGACCATAGGTAAAGGGATAATATTACCTGATACCGCACTGTAAGGATGATTGTTGTGTGTGGCGTACATGGGAGAGCAAATAAGCTATCATTTCCATCATAAAATGCTTGGGAAATGCCCTAGGGCCACACTGCTAGGTTTATTGCATTACCACATGTGTTGCTGATGTAAATGCCTTCACAATCTCCTTTCTGGATGCTGGGGCCATGGCCCTCTCCTCTGGGCACATGTCAGCATGGCCTTGTTACACAGGCCATTTGCTCTTGTAGGGAGGGGTGGTTTGATATCCTGCCTTGCTTCCCATTAAGGCACATGAACCCTACTTAATTATTTAGTCTAGTCGTTGAGTCCTAAGGATGGGATATGCCACTGAGAATCTGTTAGTGAAATGCATGTTAGTATCAGCTGCATGTAATAAGATTTCAAATGTCAAATGGCAGACGATGCACCCCATACCCTACGTGCATGTGTTAGCATGATTGTGTTAAACAATTCTACTATTACAAACTATGACACTAACATTTACTTCTTTGCCACTCCTCTGCGCCTCATCGGGTATGCCAGTTGAAGGCTGAACGTCAACCTTTTCCTTACATAAAACTTACATAGCTCTGCCCTCTGAACTTTGTGGTGTCAGCCTAAGTGTACATTTGACAGAAGCCATAAGGTTGAGACGGATCTGCAGGTCCCTTAATGTTCATGTTGTTTGATTGACACTCCGGGAGATGCATGGCTCCATTAGTAGAGGGTTTACTGCTGCAGGCAAGGTGGGCATTGTCATGAAAATCATGTTAATGCATGCTGGTAGTGCATGTAACTTTTGTCTATTCGATGTGCGTGCACACACAAATGGTGATTAGTGAGCTGTTCCCCGTGAAGACACATTACAGCACCCACCTGGGAACCACAAACGTCACATGGTGTCAGCAATCTATCTGCACAATACATACACACTCTAACCTATGGGAATTGTGGCAGAGACGCACTTGCACTCCAGCCATCTGATATCACCTCTGTATGTTACTGGGGAGATTTACTGCTGGCCAAGGCGTTGCTCTTAGACTAAGCTTACTTCACCTCCATTCAAATGCAAATGAAGCATCACTCAAGCAGTAGGGTGAGAATTTGGCTAAATAGGTAGGGGGCAGTCACTGACAGAAAACCAATATTTCATGGACTCAAGCAGGGATGCATTTTGGCACGCACCATTTTCAATGTATACCTGGACGGCTTATCTACAGCCATATGATCTGCTAAAATGTACCCTACCTAGATAGGTGAGACTATATATAAATGGATAGGTTATACAGATCACCTCGTGACTATGGTCACCACTCCAGGAGGATTACAAGAATAACTTTAACCACTCAGTGCCTGTACTGAGTTCAATGGTCTGAATCTAAATACTGAACACACAATAATCATGGCCTTCCATTCAGGAGCCAACATAAACCACGAGGTCTTTAACTGGACACTGAATGGACACACAATATAACTTGTAAAACAGTATAGTTACCTATTTGTAACCACTGATGATAAATTAAATTAGTCTTCTCAGCTTACTTATACCAACGCCATGGTTAACTGTTGAATTAGGGCACTTAGGTCTGTATTCACATAGTCATAGTGATCTTTTATTGAAAGCAATGATTAAGGTATATCGTTCCAAAAACTATTTTCACTTACCGAGCAGAAATATGGGGCTATGAATTGAGCAAGGAGGTGGGTGACATTGATGGTAAATGCTTAAATGTTTTGTTTAGACCTGCTATAACTCCAATCTAAAACTAGATCTTTGTGAAGTTAGCACCATACTCACTGCTAGATGCTTTAACTACGACTGGAAATGTGCTAATTCCCCACAAACACCTTATTTTAAGTAATAAAAAAAAGAGCTACATAACCAGATCCTCCTACTTAGGAGGTGCAATTATTGACACATTATTTGAAACTACATGAACGAGCAGCAATTGTGTGGCAATATAGGCTACAGATTTGACCTATGGAAAATTCAAAAACCAGACTAAAAAAATGATGCAATCCTATAATGATGAATTTGACATTGTCAACTTAGACACTTGGGTGAACAGTGGCCCTTATAAAGCAACACGCTCAGAAAGAAAGCATATTTCCTCATATATCTATTGTTTACCCAATAGTAATATACTTTGTGTAGCAACCCCCATGGTCACCTTAAAAGGGGCACGGCAGTGCGCATGTTAGGGTCAGCTGACCCAAGTTAATGTGAACACGCTCAGTGCGCAAATAATGCAGTTTTGGATAAACCTCCATGGTGTGTGTTTGTGCCTTGGTGTTGTCCATGCTGTGAGCTGTACAAGCCCTCCGCATGAGACTGAGACATTACACTGGCGACAATGAGGCGAGGCCACGGCACCAGCATGTGACAGTTTGCTGCTTCTCATCTGAGTAGCCCCACTCCTCACCAGCACGGGAGAGCAGAGGAGCAGGGAGGGGATGAATTGAGTTCTAGCCAGCCCGGCGGACTCTCGGAGACAAGAGGAGGCACATCCAGGGCCCAAGATTCCCGCTCACTGTAAAGGATAAGCATTGAGTGTGAACCCAGAGGGACAAGACAGCACCATTACCATAGCCCTGTAGCACGAGGGATATGTGAGGCCTACAAAAGCTCAGGGATGCAGGGCAGAGACTAAGAAATCACAGGGCATCGTGTTAGCCCACACCAGCCCACCAACACCGCTGAAAGAAACCAGAACAAAGCGCCACACATTGACGCAGTCAACATGGGTTGAGTTCCCTGACACGCCCCAGCACCATGTCGGACCTGGCGCAAGGCAAGGACCAGGCCGGACCAGCTCCCTGCCCAGCTCATAAAGGGATAGATGTATTCCCGGTATGGTCGATTATGCCATTTGACACCACAGACACCACCAGTCTAGATCCGAAGCGGACAGGTGGATGAAAGAATTTGATGCCTACGTAGACGCAGTCGACCTGCAAGAAGAAAAACACATCATTGGGCTGCTCACCATCACGGCTGTCCCAGAGGTATGGGACATCATCTTTGAGTTGCCAGAGGATGTGGAATATAAATATAAAGACCTCAAGAAAATATTAAAGGAACACTTTGCGACACACAGTAACATTGATTATGAAAGACACGTGTACCACACCACGGCACAATTTCTGGGCGAAAGCACCGACAAATTCATGACACGCCTCAGATCCAGAGTCAAACACTGTGAATTCCACCAGTATAATGATGAGGAGGCCATCAAGTCCCAAGTAATTTCTGGGTGTGAGTCCATAATACTAAAAAAGAAATTGCTGCAGCTATCACACACGCTAGCTAAGATGCTCGTCCTGGCAAGTGGGTCTCAAGCCTTAGACCTTCAAATATCCATGTTGAACATAACTCAAATTTCAACACCAACCATCAAAGAAGAAGGAATAAACAAGCTCATGACTCAACAACATGCCAGACAAGACGCCCAACAAGAAAAACATTGTGGGTACGATCTCCCTCATGACGGGTTGTGCCTGGCCATTGGTGAAATATGCTCGGCATTTGCCGAAAATCCTAAGGCAGCAAAATCTAGCTTGTGAGAACAGGGACCATGCCGAAAGAAGTCCTCACCTCGGCACCATTAGGAAGAGCGAACGAGGATCCCTGAGAGACATTATAAGGAGAGATGCCACAAGAAGGGAAAACATTTGTCATCACCGAACAACTGCCGAAACGGTAGGAGGCGGATCCACCATCTCCACACGAACACGCCTTCCACAAGCAAGTCTGAATCACAATCTAGCACAGACAGGAAGAGAAGAGGATACTTATATGCCCTGGGTAATCCAACTGCATCAGCACAGTGCCACTCTGCCACTATCCATTCAAGGTCAAGAGTTTGAGTTCCTTATTGACCAAGGAGCCACCATAAATGCTATGCTGGAATCAGAGAATAAGAAACTCACAAAGAATCATGAAGCATGAGTGGCCATTTATGCTTTCGAAGCCAAGGAACTGCTGCCGTGGCTGGCAATCTTAAAACACCGGTGTTGGCACAAAGATAAGCAAAATCGCATAATAGTCCATGTCCTGGTGACATAAGCTGCAAGCATCTGTGTACTAAATTTCAAGTCTTCTGTTCAAATGGGACTAATACACATACTATTATCAGATCATGGCGAATAAATACATCTTGCCAGCAGCCAAGATACCATCAAGTTTTTCCTTGACTCTTCAAAGGAATCATGAAGATAAAAGGATGACAAATCTGGCTACATATTGGCCCAACAGTGAAACCTATTATGCAACACTTCAGGGGTATCCCTTCCATATTCAACAACAAGTAGAGAAAGAATTGATCACGCTTGTAGAGTCAGACATAATTGAACCAGCATCCAGACCAATGCCATGGGACTCTCCGGTGGTTCCAGTGCCCAAAGGGGCCCAGAAGGACAAATGAGACTGTTCATGGACATGCAGGCACCCAATCAAGCCATCCGTAGAAAGCATCACCAGTCACTGTGCATCACTGACATGATGTATCTACTCAGCAAGGGGCCACCGTTTTCTCTTGCCTAGACCTAAACAAAGGCTACCAACAAATTGAACTCTGTGAAGAGTCGAAGTACATGACGACTTTTACCACCCATTTAGGACTGTTCCACTATAAACGCCTGAGCTTTGGGATTTCATCAGTCGCAGAAATATTCCAGGAAGAAATATGTAGGATCATCTGTCACATACCGCCCTGCATGAATGATAGTGACGATATCCTGATATTTGGTCACTCTCAGAAAGCCCATGTCTCTAATCTGATAAAGGTCTGTGCAGCACTTAACAGCACCAATGTAACACTTAACAAAGAGAAATATGACTTCAACAAGAGTACACTAAAGTTCTGCATCCACATTTTTTCCAAAAACAGGATTCAGCCCGACCCGGACAAGATCTGTGCATTGACAGAAGCCCCTCAGCCAGTGAACTTTGCACAAGTGAGATCATTCTTGGGATTGACAAGCTACTGTACCAGATGCCTGCCAGATGTTGCCAACACAAGCGCCCCTCTATGCTCGCTCACGAAGCAGGACATACTTTTTGAATGGGGTTGTTCACAGCAGGATGCCTTTGATAGAATCCAGAGGGACATCACTGCAGCTGTGTGTATGTCATACTTTGACCCCAACATGCACACCGAGGTGACATAGAAGCGAGCCTGGTAGGTCCGGGGCAGTCCCTGCTCAGCACTCCGGGAGTGAACACGCACAGAGGAAGGTGGTGTCCTATGCCAGGAAGAGTCTCGCCAAAGCTGAACAGAGGTACTCACAGGCAGAGAAAGAGGCCCTAGCTATTGTGTGGGTGTGAAAACATTTTCACTTGTTCCTCTATGGGAAACCCTTCAGGATAATTACTGACCATGAGGGTCTCATCACCATCTATGGGAAACCAACTGCACAGATGCCACTCAAGATAGCATGAAGCAGGACATACTTTTTGAATGGGGTTGTTCACAGCAGGATGCCTTTGATAGAATCCAGAGGGACATCGCTGCAGCTGTGTGTATGTCATAGTTTGACCCCAACATGCACACCGAGGTGACATAGAAGCGAGCTCGGTAGGTCCCGTGGCAGTCCCTGCTCAGCACTCCGGGAGTGAACACGCACAGAGGAAGGTGGTGTCCTATGCCAGGAAGAGTCTCGCCAAAGCTGAACAGAGGTACTCACAGGCAGAGAAAGAGGCCCTAGCTATTGTGTGGGTGTGAAAACATTTTCACTTGTTCCTCTATGGGAAACCCTTCAGGATAATTACTGACCATGAGGGTTTCATCGCCATCTATGGGAAACGAACTGCACAGATGCCACTCAAGATAGCAAGAAGGGGACTATGCCTACAGGAGAACAAATACTACATCATCCACCACACGTTGCCGCCAGACATCCCCATGGTGAAACTGACGAAGTGCATGGGGGATGATGCAACACTGTCTCTTGTAACATCATGCTTCAGGAGCGGGTGATGGAACTCTGCCGAAGCATCCATTCGATCTAAACAGCCTTTTGATGGCCATTTACTCAAAACACTTGACAAGTAAAAAGATGAGCTGGCCATTTCGTCCTCATCTGATACTCAAAGGGGGCCAACTTGTACTGCCAGAAGCACTCCACCAACATGCAGTTGACACTGCGCATGAAAATCACAGGGGTATCTTGTCAACAAAATGCATGCTCCAAAGGAAATAATGGTTCCCAGGCATGGACAAAATGATTGAGACAACGCTGAAATTAGGCCACATTTGTCTCAGCCTGCTAACTCCAGCATTCCCAGAACCTCTGCACATGACCACACTGCTGGAAGGGGTGTGGGAGGAAGTGAAATTGACTTTTTTGCCCCACTGAGTTTGTGAGAATATGTACTGTTAGTGTTATATGAACGCTTGAGGTATCCCGATGCAGAAATAGTGTCCTCCACAGCTGCCACGGCCATAATACCCATGCTAGATCGGATCTTCTTGGAGTCCCCAAAGTGGTCAAGGAGGACAATGGCCCTCCGTACACCAGCAGAGACATTTGTGATTTCACCACATAAATGGGCTTCCAACACCACAAGATCATGCCACTCTAGCCACAAGCAAACAGGGCTGTGGGGCATTTTATGGCAAACGTCAAGAGGGCCATGGGCATAGCAAATATTACCCACATGCCTGTAGAACAATCATTGTACCAGCTCCTACGGGATTACCAGAATACGCTGCACGACTCCACAGGAACGTGCACTGATGAACTGATGTTTGGTTGCTTTGTGCACTCAAGATTGTTTCAAAAATATCAGGCGTAAGAGGAGAATGCAGAGGAAAGCAAAGTGAGGAGAAGGGATGCCCTGGCAAAGGAGAGAATGAAAACATATGCTGACAAAAGCAGTAGGGCATGAATCAGAGAGACCATGGGGGTCATTACGACCCTGGCGGTAGGGGGTTAACAGGGCCGGTGGAGCTGCCGGCCCCGTTAACCCCCTACCGCCTCATTACGAGGTCTCCTTGCGGGACACGCTTAGGACGCCTGGTAAAACAAGGAGTCCGTAGTGGGTCCCGCGAGCAGACCAGGATGCAAACAACGGGCCCGTCATTAACGGGTCCATTGTTTGTATCCTACCCATTCCCATTGAGCCCCTTAGGGGCTCAATGGGAATGGGTATGTACCGGGTCCGGGTTCCCTGAATGGGGAAATACCGGGCCCTCCAAGGTCGGAATGGCCCGGAACCCAGACCCAATACCCGGTATGGGGGTAGCCATGCCACAAATAGCGGCATGGCTACCTCCATAGTCGTAATGAGGCCCCATGACTTAGTACAACAGACCCAGTCCCAGAAGGACGTCCCACCTTTCGACCCACGGTTATTTGACCATCACCCACGTGAAAGGGTCCATGGTAACGGCGGAAAGATAAGGATGGACAGTGACAAGGAACTGCTCACTCTTCAGGAAGGTAGGCGACCGCAGTACATAAGTCATTCAGACATGGAGTGAGGCAGAGGACTATGTAAGGGAGATGTCAGGATTGTAATTGTTTATTTGTAGAGCACTTTTACACAAGTGAAGTGCTTCAAAAACTAAGGACATACTCAGGAGACAAAGACGAATCAGAAGTGGGGGACAGAGCTCAGCCAAATAAGCTCCTGAGGGAAGCAACGCAGCACACCATACCAACAATAGGCCCTGCCGCACCATCGAAATATCGAGACAGTGGATAGAGGAAATGGGGTAGGACAATGTTATTTTGGGGGGAGATGTAGCATTGCCCGTGGTCACCTAATAAGGGTCAGCTAACCCAAGTTAATGTCGGCACGCAAATAAAGCAGTTTTGGATAAACCTCCATGGTGTGTGATTGTGCCTTGGTGTTGTAAGCCACAAACAGTCCGATGTGCGGGGCGGTTCTGTGATGTTCGCGAACACTTTAGATGTTCGGGGCATCTATGCCTATTTTTGCATTAAAGGGTTGGTGAAAACAATTTTTGGATGGCTTATAACTGTGGCGCCACTCAATGAAACTACTACGAAATTTGGGAATTGTTTGCTAGCCCTGATTCTAAATGGTCATAGAAAGTGTGGAGCTGTTTTGTCAAGAGGGAACAACATTAGAGGGGGGTCAAAAATATTGTAAAGGCTTATAAATGTGGTGCCATTTGACGAGTCTGCACTAAAGTTCGCAACCATAATTTAAATTTAGATATAAATATTTTTGTAATTTTTGGGGGGATTTTGTCAAGAGGAGGCTAAATTAGAGGGGAGGGTCTCAACATTTTTAAATGGCTTATAATTTTGTTGCAGTTTGACGATTGTGGACACATGTTTCCAGAAAGATTATAGACCCACCCTTGAATGTTTGTGTAAAGTCTGAATGGGTTTTGCAAGTGGGGGTTAAGTTATATGACTATTCTATGTACATACATTTTGACATTTTAAAAAAATAAAACATGGGCAGATTTCCAGCAAACTCATGTAAGGAGCATTGGCAAGGACCCTAAAGCATGGTTTTGAAAATGTGCCTGTGTTTTATTTTTTCACAAGTGTCATAATGTAGGTACAAAAAAGCAGTGGCTAGATTATCCGGGTCATGGCATAAGGTCATGAACTGGACAATCTGGCTACTGGCCATGACCATGAGGGGCGTCAAACGGGGATATGGGCATGTCCACATGGGACCGGCTATATGGTATAGTTATTCAAAAGTGGGATAGGATTGAAAGGGAAATAAAATGTTGCTCGTGGACATATGGTCATAGGGTTCTCTATTCTCGTTCTGCAGGCTGCCACCAAAAGGGAAGAGGATTACTACGAATATGGGGGCAAGCACAGGATGCATCTGTGTGACTTAATCGTGATGGTCGGAGGACACAGAGCATTTCCTTGATCGGTGCTATGGGTTAAAGTGGAGAATACACGGTGCAAGTGCCGAACAGCAGAAATAGTAAAAATACATCTTGAAAACTCCAGACATGGACAGAATGGGTACTGACAGAGCTGGGAGACCAGTGAAGGGGAGGGGACAAACACCAAAAAGTGCCAGGGGAAGAGCACAACCATCATGTGCTGGGGATGCACCACTGGCACCAACACAGCCACCGAAGGAGCCACTGGTACACCTTCAACCCAGGGACCGCCACCAGATCCGAGAAGGGGGTGAGCCGGAAGAGGCAATTTAATGGAGAGGAATTGCAAATCCTCATGGATTTTGTTGAGGAATACCAGTCTGAGATGTACCCCTGGGCTGAAACACTGTGACACAGACCCAGCATAAGCAGAGGTGGCAGGAGGTGACTGATCTGGTGAATGCTTGTGGGGTGGAGAAGCGCACTGCAAAAGAGGTGCATAAGCGCATGGGTGATCTGACAAGGTGTACTATGGAGAAGCTCGAAGCAAATGTGTCCTCTGCACAGCCGACTGGTGGTGGTACTCCACATATTGAAGAATTTCTGAGGCGGTAGCCTCTGGCCTCATCTCAAGTGAACAAGTTGTTGGTGTCGGAGGCATCAACACATTTGGACACACTGTAGGTGAGTGATATGTGTGACTGATGCAGGTGATCATGATGCCAATGTGCATAAGGGGGGTGGGGGTGATTTGGTGCTGCACAGTGGGATTCACTTGACGTGGAATGCATTGTGGATGTTGGCTGCATAGAGGACACTTCACTGCACCTTGCAAGAGTAGATTTAAATGGAACTGTCCTCATGGCATTGTCTTCAGGTGCTGCATATCAGTTTGTTTGTGCAGTGTGTACTGTCATTTTTGCATGCACTGACATGGCTCCTCCACTGGCAATGGCTCATGATTGCAAGTGTCATTCAATACTCCGGTCATACAGTGACCAAGGGATGGGTGCAATGCCAGTGTACTGAAGGGGGGTACATCACCTGCACCCCTTATGCTGGTAGCATCCAGCCTAGCCAAGTGTGACAAGGATGCCTGTGCATTTGGGGTGTTCATGCTCTGTTTGACATAAAGGTGCACACCAGTGACATCTGTGTGGTGCATGTGTGCATTTGTCCCTTGATGCAACTTTGACTGTAACCTTTGCAGGGAATATGACTGTCAATTTAGCATTTCCTGTACACACAGGGATAGGATTGTGATTACTCTGGCCACTGACCGTACATGGCCACAATCACACATGTGAACTAGATTCTCTGTTGGACGAGGGAGCAGGGTTTGCATCAATGTTGCCCGGTCTCTTGCCCCCTTGGCACACAGCTCTTGCAATTGCAACTCTGCCACTGTTCCTCCATTTCATACTCCTACCAGCGTCATTCACTTACTGGCTCATCCATTTGTTCATCAAAATTTGCATTGACTAAACATTCAAGCCCAGCTATATGTTTTCATGCCTTTTGCCAGTGCTGTTGCAACATCCATCTTGAACTGGATGGTCTCCAGCCAGTCCCCCTGACTGGGGATCTCCAAACAGCCCTTTAAGATGAGTAGCAGTACCCTCGAGATAGATGGGGATGCAGATTTGTACTTATGCATCAAATAATTATGACAACTCAATAGTTTGGCAAAGGGAGTCAGTTTAATGACAAGTACATAAAACAGGGAGTACATCCAACATCAGCAACCGCTCAATCTCCTCTCTCTCTTCCAAGTCCGACTTGATTTTAGAAAAAACACAATATTTATAGCAATAACTCATCATCACTGACGCGCAATCTTAAAAACCTAACATGCAACGTGATTGGTTATAGGAAGGTAACTTCAACATAGGTACTATATCTGTATGTGGTAACGGGGAGAGGGGATTTGACAATCAATGTCAGGTGGGGTAACTAAGCCCTTCCTTCATAATGGCCACTATGAACATCACTGAAAGTACGACAACCCATTGGCTCTACTCACTATGGGACCCTAGATTACACGTTCCACTATGATTGGGTTGGCATCACCCCCATTCATACTTTTCCAGTTTACATCTAGCAGCATGCAGAAAGACCAGCCAGGGAGTTTGCCTGCATCCCAGCTTCCCTCCAATTATGTTACAATCAATCATCACCTCAGTGATCATGTGTCAATTACTGCTTTGTAGTTTGGCCTCACGTCTGCTTCTTGGTCTGAGATTTTTTAAGGAGTATGGGTATGGCAGGGATCCATGCGTAGGTGTGAAGGTCTCATCCTTTCCTGCCTGCCTTGCAACGTGGCTAAGACACTGTGAAATCTGCCTCTTCTTCGTGGATTTTTGTGTATTTGATTTAATTCTGCCAGTCTTCTACCATCTGTGGCATATCTTGACCTTTCTGAACAGGATACTCTGTTCTTTTCTCTTTAATTGTATCCACTGTTGGCTCTTCTCACCAGATACAACCTTGGCTTCTTGGCATGGTTACCTTCAGCTGGGTTTTGCTCCGTTTTAATTCTCGATTTGTTTGCTGCAACACACTCCTCTCGAGACCTTTAGTAACCTTTGTTCAATTCTGCTTATGTGCATAGTGGATTTACACTCATGTATAAACTGCTTTTGAGGTATATATTTATAATTTGGCACTTTACACAATCTATTTACTAATAAACATAAGCAAGCTTAACGATTTCTTTGCTTCTTGCAGTTTCTTGCATCTGTACACATTTAACTACCTGAATATCTTCATCGTGTATATGGCATAAGTTTCTTCATCTTGACGTCAACTTCTTCATCTAGAGCTCAAGATATCACTTATCCATAGCATCTACTCTTGGTTTTGTCTCCAATCAGCATTCTCTGGTCATATACCATCTATGTGTGTGTACGTATGATTTCTTATGATGTCACCATTCGGCTTCCTTTATTATCTTCTTGGCTTCTTCGGGTATTCCCTTCTGATAACCATCATTCTGTCTCGACTGTAGATATGGTTTTCTCAATGGGTACCTTACTGTCCATGTTTTCTTAGGTGTCAGTACTTCAATAGGTGCTGGTGCTGTTACTCTGATAGGCACTGGGCAGAGCCCAACAGCTGCTCTTTGCTGGTTTATTTGTTCATCATGGGTCACATACTTTGGCGTGAATGTATTGGGTACAATGAAGGGGGTGGCTGGAGTGTGGATGATATGTGGCACTTCCTCTTCAATCTCCTGCTTGCTCTGTCAGTGTGGCTGCATGATGATGGCCACATGTGTGTATACTGTGGCAGACACATGCATGCACATGTTTACATGTGCTACCAATACTGGTGGCAAGGTCATGCATGCTAGGTATTCAATGGCAGGCTGATGGTTTCTGCTTGTATGGGACATGGCGCTCACATGCCCAGATTATATGGCACAGATACATATGCTTGCCACCATCAGTGTAGGACATGTGCATCCTGGAGGCTTACGTTGCAGGTTGTGATTGCATGGTTTACACGTCACTCACTAATCAGTTTTACACTGCCATTATGTATGTTGTATTAAGGGTGTATGGGATGCAATGGTGCTCCAGCTAGGGTTGGCATGGATGTGAGACAGGACTATGGCAACAGTACTGGCTTCTGTTGCATGTGTCTGTAGGTGGTTTGTACTGCATATATTTCATGTGTGGCATGGATCTATGTCCAGATGTTGCCCTAATTTGTGTTGTCTTATGTTTTCTAGGTGATGGCGCAGCTGAGGTGGACCAGGTGCCAGGGGACCATCAGGGGATGCACAACCATGCACCGACAGTGGCCAGGATTATGAGCATGGCAAGAACCCACAGGTGATGGAGGTCAAACTCAGCATGTCTGCACTTGCATCATCAGGGGAGGAGGATGATGATGATGATGTTGTGGAGTTTTTGAACCAGATGGTGGCTGAACAACCACTAAGCTGTCCCGACCCCATGTTCCTACTTGAGCTTGTAGAGGAGATTGAGATTAAGGGGGGGCAGGAGACTGTGGCCCTGCACGTGGTGAGTCAGGCATCTTTGGATGGCACTGTGCCTGCAACACTGCCCACACCTATCCTGGTGGCAGCAGAAGTCTGTGCTGGTAGAGGAATTCATGTGGACCCACAGGCCGTGATGGTGCAAACGCTCAGGCAGGCAAGCACTGAATAATTGCATTTGTGACGCCCATGCACACGTGCTGAACATAGGCCCCTTCCACGCCTTGACTTGGAGGAGGAGGTCGTCACTAGGATATTGAGGCACTTACCGGCCTGTTGCATGCCTCTGTGTCACATGTGGCAGCTGCACAGGAGGCCAAGGCATCGTCCTTCCGTGGCCAGCGGGCCCCTTCCCATGATGATCCACAAAGTGGATCATAGCTGGATTTTTGCCCAATTGGGAAACCATTTGGGTTCCTGGCACTATGTTTCTTTGTTACGCATCACCCCGCCACACCCTTCCTCATCACCCTGCTGATTTTGTGCATGGTCATCGATATATATTGTTTTATTTTGGATTTGATGTCCGGGGTGGACTAATTTGCTTTCTTTTATGGTCATTTCCATCTGCCGCTGAGTGCAGCTGGTTCTGTCTCGGTGGAGCTGTGCTACTGATGCTGATGGTGGCATGTTCAGACTGACATGTTTAGTGATGTCAACTGGCATGCTGGTTTCACAAGTGGCATGATCGGACATAGAGGTAAATGTGATATTGAACCATGATGTGTGTTATGTGTGGAATATGTGTGACACAGTGCATGCACTCTAATGGTCATGCATCTGTTTTCATTGTAGGTAACTTTGCACTGTCGGCTCATGCACACCCTGTGAATGCAAACAGTACACTCTCCTTCATTTCAATTCCCCATTCCCTCTGCTGTACACTGAACTTCCTGACAAATATGAAGAGGCTCAGGGTTAGGTGGAGGTAGTGGGGATGCACAGCACAAAGTCAGTGAAACAAGGTAAGGTACTCCATGCCTGTCATTTTCAGGTTTGTTGTCCTATGCATTCCAGTACTGTCCTGATGTGGCATAGCTATGGTTTTGCCTGAATGTGCTTTTTGGTTGTTAGGTGGGTGATTGACGCAGGCAGCAGACATGAGGTTTGTAACATTTCTATTATTATGTACTTTGTTTGAGTTTTTGCAGGATGCTGGTGGTAGTCTGTCCACTTGTGGTGCTTATGTGCACGTGTTTATAGTGCTGGCCCATACACTGACATCCTGGTTTGTTCTTGGATTATTAGGTGTCATGTCCTGTGTTCCTTGTGAAGAGGAGGCGCCAAGCACAATTCACACTCCTGCTGTCCATTTTGAAGTACCAGGAACGTTCACACCGAAATATGTGATGTATGATGAACAAATAAACCAGCAGAGAGCCGCAGTGGGGCTCTGTCCAGTACCTATCAGAATAACAGCACCTATTGAAGTACCAACACTTAAGAAAACTTGGACAGTAAGGTACGCATTGAGAAAACCATATCGACAAATGAGACAGAATGACGATTATCAGAATGCAATACCTGAAGAAGCCAAGAAGATGCTGAAGGAAGACGAATGATGATGTCATAAAAACCCGGACTGACTCACATATAGAAGATATAACGACCTGAGAATTGTGACAAACGAGACGACACACCATGGACAAGTGATATCCTAAGCCTCAAGTGAAACAATTGATGTCAAAGAAGCTTATGCCATAATCACGATGAAGATATTCAGTTAATTTAAATGTGTACATATGCAAAGTAACCGCAAGAAGCACAGAAAATCATGAGGCTTGCTTATGCTTAGTAGTAAGAATAGATTGCGGCAAGCACCACATGTACATATCTACCTCAAGAGAGCACTTTATATAAGTATACTTCCACTGTGCACAAGAGCAGAAACAACCAAAGGTCATTAAAGGTCTTCAGAAGAGAGTTTTGCAGCAAACAAATTGAGAATTAAAGACGGAGATAAACTCAGACGAAGATAACCATGCCAAGAAGCCAAGGGCATATCGGCTGAAATAGGCCAACAGTAGATACAATTAAGGAGAAGAAGAAAAAAGTATCCTGTTCAGAAAGGTCAAGCCACAGATGGCAGACGACTGGCAGAATTAAATCAAATACACAAAATTGCATGAAGAATAAGATGATTTCACAGTGTCAGAATCACGTGACCGAGCAAGTAGAAGGGGTGAAATGTTCACACCTACGCATTGACCCTTGCCATGCCCAGATGCCTTAACTTTCCCAGACCAAGAAGCAGACTCGAGGCCAACCACAAAGAAATAATTGACACATGACCACTGAGGTGATGATTGATTGTAGCAATAATTGGAGCGAAGCTGTGCGTGCAGACATACTCCCTGCACCTAGCCAGCTATTCTGCACAATGCTAAGCAAGTGGAAAAATATGAGTGGGATTGATGCCAACCCAATCATAGTGGACCGTTTAATCTAGGGTCCTATAGTTAGTATAACCAATGAGACATCATACTTTTAGTGATATCTACAGTAGCCATTTTGAAGGAAGGGATTAGATGCCCCAATTGACATTGTTTATCCAATCCCTTTTTTCCCCGTCACCATATACAGATATAGTACCTATATTAAAGTTACCTTCTGGAACCAATCAAGTTGCATGCTAAGTTTTAAGAGTTACACGTCAGTGATGATGAGTTTTTGGTATAAATGTTATGTTTTCTCGGAAATTAATTGGAGTTGAAGCGAGAAGGAAGATCGAGTGATTGCTGATATTCATGAACTCCCCGTTTTTTGTACTTGGCATTAAATGGACTCCCTTTGCCAAACTATTGAGTTTTCATTATTGATTTGATGTGAGAGTATTAATCTGCATCCTCATCCATCTCAAGGGCCCTGCTACTCATCTTAAAGTGCTGTTTGGAAACCCCCTGTTCTTTGGGCCGGCTGGGGTCCCTACTGCACACTTGGTAGCAGAGGATGGTTCGATTAGATTCTGTTAGATAAGACACCCACTGATCATCGACATAAGTAACTCCTGGTCCTCGGCAATATCACAAGTCCTTTGCCATCCGGCTGAGTAGAACAAGAGGCTCCCTTTAGATAGTGGTTAGTCTAAAGTGAAAACCATGCAGGGTCGGTCATAAGGAACCTTTCATTTCCCCCATAAACCCCTTCCCACTTCTACGAGCAGCTAATCGGACGAATGGCAAGGAGAGGCGGTAACAAAATCGATGATACCGAGTGTCCAGAGAGGAAAAAAATGCGAACGGTGAGTGAAATAAAACTAAATGCTTTGGCAAAAAATTGCATGCCTTAGAACAAGTTAGTAAAGGTAATGGAGGGAGGTGGGACAAAAATAACATCAGAATAAGAGTATAATGTATATATAAGGGAAAACATATTGACTCAAGAGTGGCCGAGCAATAGAAAGATACCGGGAGGATCCTAGAGGGATAGAGAAAGATACCACGAGGATACCCGAGAGATAGAGAGAGATACCGGGAGGATATCCGAGAAAGGAGGATGCGCCCAGATACCTAGGTTTTAATATAGCGCTAGAAGAAGCCTGCAATTAAAGTCCTGAATTAATAGGACTACAAAGATGACAATAATCGATTAAAAAGGCAATCTGAAAGAAATGGGCTTACATTCCATGTGAGAATAATAATAGCGGCATATAAGCATCTGAGGAAGCAGATGGCATGAAATGTATTTAGCCGGCCTGAGTCTGTCTAGTCTGTTATGTCTGTTGTGTAAGAAATGTTTTGGGGGAAATAGCATGAAAATTGTACGATGGAAGAAATTAAATGTTGTATGACATGAATTGATGGTTGTTGTTTGAAAAAGTAAAAGTAACATTTTTGGTGAAAAAACAGGATTGGAATTTGCGACGATTGCTGTTCACTCATATTGTTGATTTTGTTTGAGAAACATACAGCATAACAAAGTGCTATATGAGGAGAAGATAAGCAGATTTAAGCATGGAAGACATTACACCGTTAGTACACTTGTGCAAACAGTTGCCAAAACATGCACCTAAGCTGAAGAAGTACAGTGCAGAATGGGTTAAAAGAACCGCCCACAAAATGTTTATGCCATGGCCGCAGGGCGGATCACTATCTAAAATGGTCCTGCAACACATGACGAGAAATTTGCTCGCCACGTATACTGGCAAAACGTTAGATAAACTCCTAGCTAGTTTAGAGCTTTGGAGGATGTACCAAGAGGAAAAGGACCATCCAAAGCCACCATCAGATTGGATGCTTAGCATATGCACAGAGGGGGGTGAAACGCCTTCTGCGCCACCCACCCCATCTGAAACAAAAAATAGAAGCCAGTAAAGAAGAAGGATTATATCCGTTGAGGGAACTTAAAGCAGCCACAGGATATAGCAACCCGTCATATGAGTCACCTACGCAAAGTAGTGATGAAAGCCCAGATAAGGACAGAGATAGAGATTTTACCTCTAAAGTCCGAGGGACAAGGAGAGACGCGAAAAGGGAAAAGGAGACCAAGCACAAGCAAGTACATCTCTAGATACGAGTAGAGAGGGAAAGAGACGAAAAGGAGATGAGGACAGAACTGATGAGATGACATTCACAGAGAACAAATGGATGGGAGGTCAGATTTTATTGAAACTCAATGGTAAAGGCATTGAGGATGTGAGACAAACAGAGAACATTTGTTTATAATCCTGAATGGAATCATAATTCAGGTTGCTCTTAAAGCTCATCAAAATCACAGAAGAGTGTAAACTTTCCGCCGAGGGACAGATCGAGAAAATGTTGCCAGAGAACTTCACTCCTGCTCATGCTGACAACGAAACAACATGTCTTCTGGAGTGAAACAGAAAAGAGGCATTGACTGGGAGCTTGTTTATTTTGAAAACGCAAACTAAGAGATTTGCTGAACTTATTACCTTACCTGACATTTTCATATACGGAAAAGATAACTGTTTCCAGAGACAAGAAACAGTATATTATTCATTCCAGTATCTGCAATCTACAAGCAGAAACAGCAGAACCCGGATACAACGACATTGCTTAGAATGCATTAAAGAGTTTGTTTTCTTTCCTTAGATGATTGAGATGGCCAACCAGAATAGAAATCTTGTCCTTCCTCAGGAGGAGAGATTCTCACATTGTCCCGGAAATAAGTGTTGTAGGTTAACCCATAGAGGAATTATGTACCTATGCATTGTATTTATCATTGTCTTACTGTCACTGATGATTTCAATTGCATTTTTTATTGGTGCACAAAGTGTTCCAATTCCAGTGCACCCACCTGATGATGTAAGCATGAAACCCACAAAGGTGCACATACCTTACATATTTATTCCAGTCCATAGAAGGTCTGATAGCGGAATAAGTGAACTTGAAATGGATGTGATGAGCAATGATACACACACACTTGTGGTAACAAACAAATTGAACCGCCGGAGACAGGGTCGGCAGAGCAAGCATGAGAGGGGGGTTAATGAAAAACACACACACACGCAAACGATGAGTGCACATACACCTGGTCTAGTTTCAATAACTACAGAACCACAGTCCAAAGAAGGGGAGAAGTTTGGACAACCAACAATGAGAAGTGCCACACCAAGTGAAGCCAAAAGATAAATGGATAAAGCTGAACTTTTACAGAGACAAAAGGAGTTGGAGACTCCATTGACAGAGACAGCATTGACAAGCACCCTCAATCCAACAATGAAAGGGACAAGTACAAGTCCTACCAAACTATCACTTGCAGAGATGATAGCAGAATCAATTTGGCTGTTCGTAGCCAAAGCCAGGAAAAGGCAAAGAGATAAGGAAGGAATGACAGAGCTCTCTACTACGCAAGGACTTCAGATGGAGATGCCTGAGAATCCTCCAGCAAGAAGAAGCTATATGGATGCGATTAAGGATGTGATGATATCAAATACAGGAAAACCTTAAGAATCAGAAGAAGCACACAAGAAGATAATAACGAACTAAACGACTACCTGGACAGCACAGCACACTTGGGAAATAACATCTGGTACCAACATATGAAAGAAGTTGGAAGACGAAATTCCGAGGAAGAATGCTTTGTTTGTGCACTCCTACCTTACAGCATGGGGAAGTCAAAAGAACTTTGCAGCTGTCGAAGTAGATGTACAGACAGCACACTGTCTGTCACATATAGCAATGTGCAAGACCAGAGGCCATTTAATGGGAAGTGATGCTTCACTGAACTGGGCAACTGAAGCAACTGATCCAAACGAAGACGATTATGTCCAGGACATAAAGACAAGAAACAATTGAAAAACAAAGAACATTGTTGTAGAACGGAAAATCATATTATACCCTCTTGATCGTATGTATATATATTGGCCTGGGCCAAGTCGTTCTGCAAGGAAATCCGCGTTGCAAGGTCCTGACCTTAGATCTGTGTTAGCCCCCATTTTAGGTTCATCCGCCATCTTAGATTCTCACTCTAATGTCACCCTGTGCTCTAAAATGGTGGACAGTGTTGTTTTGAATGTGTCATGGCCGTCTTGACCTCTGTGTACAAGTTAATATGTAAACTATCCGCAGGCCAAATGTTAGGGTCATGTACTGAGACCTTGTCCTTCATTGACCTGTGTATAGAGGATTACCTGTGCCAAAGTTGCTAATCCATGAACATATATCGTGCACAATACTGTTTGAGCATCTTATGTGAACACTTGTTTTACTATATTGCATAAAGATATGTGCGAAGGCTCAATGTGAAATCCAAAGACACACTGTTGCTATTGTAACTTGTTGGCAAATGTATTAAGGATTCTCCCTAAATGTATAGATGTATAAATTAGGAACGAACTCGGCACAAACCCTAGATCCGAGATTCATTAACCTGCAAGTGGGCTGAACATCAGATAATTGGGGTCATTACGACCCAGGCGGTAAGTACACCAACTTTACCACCATGGTGTAAACTACGTTTACACCATGGTGGATGGCGGATTTACTGCCCCATTCCAAGGTGAGTGGGGCGGTAAATCCCCATTTCCCTTTTACCCTTCCCCATTCCCATTTTTGCCCCATAGGGCATAATGGGAGTGGGGAAGGCGCTAATTACGGCACCATAAATTACGGTGCCGTAATTAGCACCAAGGCGGTTTAGCGCCATGGATTTTAACGCCTGCTAAAAGCAGCCGTTAAAATTGGAATCAGGCGTTAAGGGTTAACGACAGCGTTAACCCTTAACGCCTGAGTTGTAATGAGGCCCAATACACTGTATAAAAGGCACGACTATTTTACTGTACAGTCCCACTCACTGAACACACTGAACAGTGCTGGTTTTCACTGTGTTGTACTGAGGGCCTGATAGCTATCTGTTGCTTTGTCCTTTGAAACTGTTCAGTTGTAGAATAAAAATCTGTGCATCTTTTGAACCCGCGTTTGGTGTATTTCCTTTTGGGGTACCCAGCCTCGATATCTTTTTTTTTGCTTTCACAGATGGTGCCCGAATAGGGACCCTCAAGATTGATGCCAGCTCCTTGAAGGTTGACGCGGCTATCGGACAGGGATCGGACGGTGTAAAAGGAGCCCCTTTCCTGAATGAGAAGCGACACCTCAGCAGCGCTGTACGGCCCAATCCCTGGACGGTGAGCACGCGATCCGAGTCGTCATCTTGACGATGGTCCACTTATGGAGGAGGGCAGATTTGCCGACATCACCAAACACGAGGTAAAATGTGTTAGAAAAACGTTTAAATCCGATTGGACCGCCTTAGGCTTGATCAGGTGAGTCATGACCTGATCCTTAATTATCCTGATAATTTGTTTTGGCGTATTACACTTGCAAGTGCAATTACTGACCAGGTAACACCAGTATTCTGATATGCCTGGGAAATTGTCTGCCTGCTTCAGGGCATTATTCCGCAAGGACAGACAATCTTTGGAATTTAGCCATCTGGCGCCACAGGAGGGGTCGCTGGCTTGTACTATGTACTGTAAGCATGGCATCGGTAGTATAGTATTTAATGCTATTTGGCACAGACAAACTAGACATGCTTCTGAACTTCAGTGGCCAATCAATGGTAGTTTGAAATTCCTCGTATTGAATACTTAGAATCCATTTTATTAAAGAAAAAGGCTAGACCTGCAGCATTTTATGTATTACAGAATTGGAAGAAAGAAGCTTTACAGCAGCTTAAAAGTAGAGAAAAGCATGCGCGCCGTCATAAGACGAATGCCGAAAAAGCATTGTTGTATGACCAAGATAAACAGTCTGAGTCGGCTAGGAATATGGATAGGGCTTTCTCACTTGGTATCCAGAAAATCTATCCTTCCAAAGACGTTCATGTTTCCGGTGAACTTATCAACAAATTGTTAAATGAACGAAGGCCTGGTGCCACTGCGCCACCTCCGTATGTTCCTCTTCCTGCTGGTTTGCCTCTTCCTGCTGTTATTTCTCCTCCTGCTACTCCTATTGTTCCCTCTGCTGTTCCTCCTCCTCCATTTGTTGGTCCTCCACCTGCTCCTCCACCTGCTCCTCCACTTTTTCCTGTTGTACCAGTGATAGCACCTCCGTTGAACATGCCTACTCTCCCTCTTCCAAGTGGTTCTATACCGCTTGTAGTAGATCAGGGAGCGGGATCAAGGGTTGTCACTCGTAATACTGTACCTCCAGAGAAGAAACGTGAGTTGATTGCGTGAGCTAAGCATTGTATGGAGAAGGGGGATCAAGCTAATGTTTTTGCCACACTTTCTAATATGGATAATTTTCCTGAGAAAAATGTTTTTTATTGAGGGATTAGGGATTCATTTGTGTGTAATGTGGGGCAAGCTAAACGATATAGATCTCCCACGAGGGTTGAGGGATCTGAACACCTTAGCTTTCTCAAGAGACACTGCGGAGAAGGAACAAGAGAGGGTATTTGAGTATAGAAAGGAGTTGGAAAGGTTACAGAATGAGGATGAAGATGGAGATAGTTTGGACATTATGCATGTGCAGAAACGGTTCCTCCCTTGTCGTTAATCGATATCTGAGGAAATGCGAATCTGCATGAAAGACGCGATTAGATGGATCTCAGACACATCGATAACTCCTGTTGAAGTATATGACACGTATAGTCAGTATACGCCAGAAATGCAGAGGAAAGTGATACAGGTAATGGTAGAGTACCTACAGGATGAGTGTGTAAAAAGAAAGATTTGTTGTCCCTCAGAGTTATTGAGTATATAGAAGAGAGCTTTTTCACTTGACAGTTCTTCAGCTGCTTTAGCGCTCGATTTGGCTCTGTTGCTTAGTAAGCGTTCGGAGGTGCCTACTTCTCAGTTGCCTATGAGAGAGGTTCCTCTGACATTTGTCCCAAAAGTTGAGATCCCCCGCTAATGTTACAGCGGGTATAGTTGCTCAGGATATCCCTGCACACTATGTGTCACAGTTCTTTCACGTCCCGTTCACAAGACAGGAAGTGAACACCATTAGTCAATCTATTCCCGAAATTAGGAAAAATCTGACAGGGTTCTATAAAGAAATAGAGCCTGTTTTGCAATCTTCAGTATTCACTTTAAGTGATATTGATCTGTTATTCCCCGTACTCCTGCCCGTAGATTTGTGGAAACAGGTTAGAACTATAGACGACATAGCAGGGTTAGGAGATACATGGGCCAACATAATTAGACTCGATGGAGAAAGGCCAGCTGGTGAAAGACCGCCTCAGGTGATACTAACTTTGCCTGACAGAATCGTTGTGAAATTGAAAACTACAATTCCCGAAAAGAGAATTATTTGGGACAAGCTTACTGCCTGTGTTCAAGGGAAGTCTGAGTGTGCTACCGAGTTCTTTAATCGGTTCGAACAGGTATTCTCGGATTTCAGTGGACAAGATTTGGGCACAGAGTCTGGGAAAAGATTATTTGTAGACAAATTTGTGCATGGATTGCTGCCTGACATCCAGTCACGAATCATGTCTTCCGACAGTGCTTGGCAAGCGAAGTCTCAATCA
The DNA here is from genome assembly GCF_040938575.1 of Ambystoma mexicanum. Classification (NCBI taxonomy): domain Eukaryota; kingdom Metazoa; phylum Chordata; class Amphibia; order Caudata; family Ambystomatidae; genus Ambystoma; species Ambystoma mexicanum. The sequence continues at coordinate 1,074,547,927 of NC_090935.1, read as the reverse complement.
GAAGTACTGCACATGGCTCAGTACTATGAGAATCGTTTCAATAATGAAAAGGAAAGAGTCGAAAAGAGAAAAGGTGATTTGAAGACAAAAGTATTGTTACAGAAAATTGTTAGAGGCCCTAGAGGGGGTAATTCACAAATTAGAGGTCAGTATGTTCCACAAGGAAATGTGCCCTTGGTTCCTGTAAACATTAACCAGTGTGCCTATTGTAGGCAAGAGGGTCATTGACATGCGCAATGCCCGATTCTTCGACAGAGGTCAAATAACACATTTGGGAATATGGATAGACGATCCAGAGGTCGCCTTGGTGAAGAGAGTCCTGGTAGAGGTCAGTTTGCACAAGATTCACAGCAACCTTTTTCACAGGATAATCAGGCACCGAGTGTGGATACTAGAAACATTTTTGACCTTCCTTCTGCCACTTACCTCTCTGAAGAACTTCCTTTTGACGACATTCTGTTTCAGTAGGATTGCCCGAAGCAGGGTTTGGAACCTACACCTATTCCCGTTAATCAGAAAGGTCCCTACGTTGAAATGTTAGTGGGAAATAGGAAACATCTATTCTTGATAGATACTGGGGCACAGAAGTGTTCCATTGATCATTCTTGGGTTCCAAACATTCCACTGCCACGGCAAACCAATGTTTCTGTAGGGTTTTCTGGCATACCCGTTGTCTGCCCGGACCTATTTATTTGGGTCCCTTTACGGACCACTGTCCATTCCTTTTGACTTCGAATTGTGGAGAGAATTTGCTGGGGTTGAATCTGTTGAAGGAATTAAATGTGGTAATTCATTGTTCTTCTGATGGAGTGCGTTTGACGATTTCACCACAACAACTTTCTGTCTCTCAATTCCTGACCAGACCTTTGCCGCCGGAATTTAGTGATGTTCCGGGGTGTTTGTGGGCTATCGACGACAATGATGTCGGTGTTTTGCAAATTGAGCCTGTTAAAATTGTCTTGAAACATGGAGTGAAGCTGCCACGTATTCCACAGTATAAGATTTCAGTCGATGGTGAGGAAGCTTTGAAATGCATTGTCTCTGATTTTGTGCATCGAGGGATGATTGAGGAAATTGCAGGTAGTTTGTGCAATAGTCCGATTTTGCCCGTGTACAAAAAAGGCGATAATGCAATTCCTTTTCATTTCATAATTGATTTCCGTGCCATCAATTAGATCGTCGCTCCACAATTTCCAATTGTGCCTGATGTGACGACGATATTAACTATGATCCCGGCTTCAGCTACTCACTTTAGTGTTGTGTATATAAAGAATGCTTTCTTTAGTATTCCTATACACAAGGACAGTAGATATTTGTTCGCGATCACCTTGGGGGGATGCTCCTTCACATTTACCCTTGCACCACAAGGTTACACGGAAAGTCCTAGCATCTACAGTAGGTCTTTGAAAGAGCAGCATGATACCTTGAGTTGCCCGCTACTTGTACACTGCTTCAATATGTTGATGACTTGTTTTTTGCTGCCGACTCAGAAAGCGCTTGTAAGGAGGGAACTGTGTTGTTGCTTATTCACCTGGCTAAACACGGACATAAGGCTTTGCTAAAAAAAAATCAATATTGTTGCCAGGAGGTGGCATATTCAGGCTATCTCCTGTCAAAGGAGGAAAGAAGATTGACGCCTGAGCGGATAAAACTAATTTATAGCATGTCTGTTCCAAATACACAGAAGGAAGGTAGAACCTTGATAGGAATGGCTTCTTACTGTAGGCAATGGATCCCTAATTTTTCATTAACTATTAAGCCGATGTTGGCTCTGACGAAGAAGGGCATTTCTTCTCCATTGCCGTGGAACATGGAGCACCAGCGTGCATTTGATTTGCTCAAGACTGCATTGTGCTTGGCACAGGTTTTGGGCACATCAAATTATGAAAAGGCCTTTGTGTTGTTTGTGCATGAATGTGGTGGATGTGCTTTGGCTGTATTAACGCAGGACATGGAGGAAGGAATAGGCCATGCGGTTACTTTTCAACCGCCCTCGATCCTGTAGCATGCACTTTGCCAAGATGTTTGTGAGCAGTCACTGCTGCGTCTGTAAAACAGAGTGAGGGAATGGTCCTAGGCCATATTTTAACCCTGATGGTACCTCACTGTGTAGATGTTCTACTGAATAGAACTCCTACCTTCCGCACGGTTGACGAGATATGAATTGATCTTGTTTGCACCACACATTCAAATTAAGAGGTGTTGTGTTCTCAATCTGGCTGAACTCTTACCTTTCCCGCAAGGTACTGCTTGCAGTGACGAAGAGTCACATGACTGCCTTTACACTACGGAACAAGAGACAAAGGGTAGAATTAATCTAAATGAAACTCCTTTGAACAGTCCACAAGGGGAGCTGTTTTGCAATGGCTCCTGCTTCAAATTTCCAGATGGTACATCCACAGCTGCTTATGCAATCACTACATTGAGCATGGTTGTGGAAACCAAGAGAATCACGCATAACTCCGCGCAGGCAGAAGAGATTATAGCTTTGGCCCGAGCTTGCAAACTCTCTGAAGGGCTTACTGTGATTATATACACTGATAGTCAGTATGCTTTTGAGGTGGTTCACAACTTTGGGAGAGTTTGGTCAAAAAGAGGGTTCTTAACTTCACATGGTACAAAGATCCAGCATGGCTCCCTGATAGTACGGCTACTCTCAGCGCTTGCACTCCCTGCTCAGCTGGCTATTGTAAAATGCGCAGCGCATCAAAAGATTGTAGATGATGTAGGAAAAGGGAATGCTTTTGCTAATCAGATAGCTAAACAGACTGCCGCTGATCTCTCTTCAGACATGTATACTTCAAGGGAAGCCACAAATGCCTGTACTATGGATGAGGGTATTGATCGTGTAAGGGATATCCAAGCCGATGCCACATTAGAAGAGTCTAAGAAATGGGCTGAGGGCTTGGGAAAACTTGACGATGATGGGTGTTGGGTTGACAGAGTTGAAGGGAAATGGCTACTTCCCGACGCGTACATTATGATGATGGTTGTTATGGCCCATGGTACCACACATATATGTGCTCGTAAAATCACAAAAATGTTGGAAAAAGTATGGGTAAATGACAAAATCCCTAAGGTAGCTGAACGCTTTGTTCAAGACTGCATGATCTGTTTACAGCATAATGTGGGAAAGGGAACATCAACTCCTAGGGGAAGTTTTGGTCCACCTTCTGTCCCCTTCGAGTTTATACACTTTGATTTTATTGAGATGGAACGGTGTAATAATCTAAAGTATGTCTGTGCTTTCAGCAAATGGGTTGAGGCTTTTCCCGTTAAAGATGCTACAGCCATGACCACTGCAAAGACTATGTTAAAATTGTACTTCCCAAGGTTCGGGCTACCTAGAGTCATCTGGTCGGACTATGGTCCACATTTTATCACTGCTGTAATTCTGCAGATATGTGCAGGATTACAGATCGATAAACGGTTCCATTCGGCCAGACATGCTCAGAGTGCCGGACTAGTGGAAAGACACAACTGCATCATCAAAAACAAGCTCGCTAAGATGTGTGCTGGCACCAAACTAAAATGGCCGGACGCCTTACTAATCATGTTATTATCAATGCGTACCACCCCTCAAACTAAGACTGGGCTCTCTCCCTTTGAGGTGGTAATGGGGAGACCTGCTAATATCTGGAACATTCCAAAATGTTGTTCCTTGAGAAATGTTGAAAATGTACTTCTTTCAGATTACTGTAGCCAGTTGACTAAAAACTTATATTTGATTTATTACCAGGTGCGAGAGGCTTTACCTGTACGATACGAGGGCCCCGGTCACAGTATATAACCTGGGGAGTGGATTCTTGTAAAGTCCTTCGAGCGATCATCTTGCCTTGCACCTCGTTGGCGGGGCCCCTTCCAGGTCCCACTGGTCACACAGACGGCGGTGCGAGTGGCAGGCTGGAAAAATTGGATCCATGCGACACACACCAAGAAAATTCCACACCCAGTGCCATACAATACAGAAGAAGCAGAACCCCTTACCAGTACTGCAACCAATGATCCCGAAGCAGTAACTAGCATCGAAAGTGTGTCGGGGATTCTCCCAGATCCTGTGAGGTCTGGGGAAACAGCCATTCCATCCCCACACTCTTCAACCATTTTGTTTCCAGAGGCGATCCCCAATTGCGCCTCTAACCTTACTTCCGCTCATTCGCCGCTTCCAGTGGGAAGTGATGACACGTTGTTCATGGATCAATCAGTACCAGGGATCGCATGGTACCATCTGCGTCCAAGGAAATAGACTTACGGCACGGTTTGGCTGTGTGCTTGGAGAAGAAGAAAGTCCCATTTAATTGTTCAAAAAGGGGATTCTGTTGGCTAGGGTTTGTGGAAGGACTAAGAAGATGCTCGGCCTGAAGGTCACCAGCTAAAAACATTGGTGTTTTTCATTTGAAGACTACACCGCCTGCAACCGCTTCCGCTCGTATGGAAAAGACTGTGTGACCAGTTATGGAAATGAACATTTAACTATGTGGGCCCCGAAAATGTACGGCTGCTTTGTGATAATGTTAATTGGTTTTATAATAGTAATTGTTTGAGGCTTCTGGTATCTACAAGAAGAACATCCGCTTGAAAATGTGTTGCCGATTAAAAATTTACCTACTGTTTCTATTCCTTTCCTCTCAGCACAGACAGAGATATCATAACAACACATGATTACTCATCATGAATGCTACACATGCCATCTTTAATAAGTCCAACTGTTGGGTCTGTTCACATTTACCGCAACACAGGGATAAGGGTCTAGGTTGGTATATTCATCCTCTACCTTTGACAACTGCATGCTATGCTTCTCTTAGAGCACTATTCTTTGGTCGCTGGAACGATAGCATCTCAGGGAACTTTGATGGGACTAATTTGAATCAGTTTGAAAAACGTGTTCTGACTCCCCTGGGATGCTCACTCTTTGCAAATAGGAGCAAGCTTAATGTTGCTTCTATTAGGCCTTCTGATAGACTGTCTCATCCTTTTCAATCCTTGATCTCTTTTAAAATGGCTCCTATAGGCAATAAGGATGACACGCCTCTTTCCTACACTGTCAATCATAGCCCCGATTCAGTTTCTTTCTGCATACAGAGGAATGGTACTCAGTCAATGGGTGATTTTAAAGGTTGCACCAACGTTGCAAATTTGACTGGGGAGGACAGACCTTTGTATGTAGGCGAACCTGTCTACTTTATTTGCAGTAATGTAGCATTTCCATGGTTACCCAGGGATTGGCAGGGAACTTGTTATTTAGGGATCCTGTTACCCGGGGTATTCATAGCCAGTACTGTAGGGGTTTCAAAGTCTCGTCCACGATGGGACGAGAGTGGTGACACTCCAGCACAAGTCCTGGGAGACGTAGCAAAATCCTTTGTGCCATTTTGGGGTCAAATAATGAACTCTGAGGATATCAGGAGATTAGCGAGAGTACAGGAGAGAACCATCAACCGGACCACTGACATACTCTATAATATGACTTTAGAGCACAAAGCGATAAGATTGGTAGCACTTCAGAACCGGATGGCAATAGATGTCATCCTGGCTGAACGTGGAGGGTTATGTAAATTAGTGGGGTCCACTTGCTGTGTTTTCATGCCAGATTCCTCCCCAACTATCTTCAAGGCAATACAGAATCTGCATGTCCTAAGTTCAGAAGTGCATGTTCCCGAGGGAAACTGGGATCTTAGCGCCTGGGACTTCTTGTGATCTTGGGGTTGGAAGGTACTTTCGGTCTTGTTGATAATTTTGGGAATTCTGTTGTTTCTTTTTTGTTGTATACAATGTCTTCCTGGTATATGTTCGATGCTGGGGGGATGTTGCGCACAGATGATGGGCACATTAGGACGCAAGGTATACGCCCCAGACAAGAACTCCAATGAATATGTGCTGAAAGAAATTCTGGTAACCGATCTAATGGCAATAGATATCTCTGATGGTGATTCAGGGTGTATGGACGCTGAGATGTGGAGTTATTCGTAAAGTGATTAGAAGTAGTTTAGCACTTGGCATAGGCCAAAAGGAGGGTTTGTCGAACGGAAAATCATATTATACCCTCTTGATCGTATGTATATATGTTGGCCTAGGCCAAGTCGCTCTGTGAGGAAATCCGCGTTGCAAGGTCCTGATCTTAGATCTGTGTTAGCCGCCATTTTAGGTTCATCCACCATCTTCGATTCTCACTCTAAAGTCACCCTGTGTTCTAAAATGGTAGACAGTGTCGTTTTGAATGTAACATGGCCGTCTTGACCTCTGTGTACAAGTTAATATGTAAACTACCCGTAGGCCAAATGTTAGGGTCATGTACTGAAACCTTGTCCATCGTTGACCTGTGTATAGAGGATTACCTGTGCCAATGAAGCTAATCCATGAACATATATCTTGCACAATACTGTTTGAACATCTTATGTGAACACTTGTTTTACTATATTGTATAAAGATATGTGCGAAGGCTCAACGTGAAATCCGAAGACACACTGTTGCTATTGTGGCGAATGTATTAAGGATAACCCCTAAATGTATAGATGCATAAATGAGGAACGAACTCGGGACGAACCCTAGATCCGAGATTCATTAACCTGCAAGTTGGCTGAACATCAGATAATACGGTTTATAGTCATAAAGTCGAATGAAATAGTATCGAAAGTCATAATGTCTAAAACAAAAAAGTCGGAAAAATAAATGTCGATTTGTTTTTTGTTTTTTTTTGTTCGAATTGGGGCCCCCCGCCCCCAACTGTTATATGAAGCATCACAAGATCGCTGGTTACCTTTCCTTCCCGGAGAGCGTGGAGTTGGGGTTGCGAGTCTGTCGATGTATCAGTGCCGATGAATGAGTAACGCGAGGAATCGACCCAACACCCTCCCGACGGTGAACGACAGGATGGCACTGAACCAACTACCAACGCCACGGGTGGCACTTCTCTGTATTAACGTGACGTCGGGACAGTGTTTCCACTGACAGAGAAGGCAAGGCAAAGTCCTCTTCAACACCAGTAGATCGATGGGCGGATCTTCAGAACTTCCAGGATGGCAGAAAAGGCACAGATACCGGCAGGGCACAAGACCGGTAGAAGGTGGGCAAGGCAGGCCTTCAAGAAAGAAGGACAGACAAGGGAAATCCCCCCAGGACCAAAGACCCCAACAGGAAAAGATGCTAGGCAGGGGAACCCTGGCTGAACCCTCCTAGCACCCTGAACCAAGGGATAGGCAGGGACAAGGCAGGACAGGGGACCAGAGACAGGAACCACCAGGAGCAGGTAAGGGGTTAGTACAGGCAAGACACAGCTGAGAAGGAGGCAGGACTGGAGGCACAGGCAAGCAGGACTCCAGAAGCGCATACACGGAAAACCCGCGTTAAGACGCGCTGTTTCCGTGTATGCGGGGCTTTTTTATATCCCGGGACCAAAGCAAGGCCTGGGACGCATGTCCCTGTTACTGCACATGCGCGAAACGTCGGATGCTGACGATCCGCGCATGTGCAGAACATGCAAGATGGCTGTGCCCAGGGATCCGGCCCAGACTGTGGGGCGTCGCAGGGAAAGACGCCAACGTGGATAGAGTCTCCAAGAAGGAGCCCGCCACGGCCAAAGACCCGGGCCCCCAGAACAGGTAAGTGGCGCACGCGCGCGCGGCGTGACACCATACCCCCTCCCGGACAACCCCGGGGCACCAGGTTTCCAGGGATAGCGGAGATAGAAATCCCGAACCAGGTGCGGTGCATGCATGAAGGAGCGAGGCTCCCAAGTGCGGTCACAAGCCTGATAACCCTTCCAGCTGACCAAAAACTGCAGCGCACCACGCCTAATCCGCAAATCACAAATCTCCTGCACCTCAAACTCAGGAACCCCCAAACCAAGACCAGGGCAGGACAGGAACAGGGACGACCCAGAACATCGGGTACATAGGGTTTCAAAAGGGAGACGTGAAAAACAGGATGGATCTGCCAAGAACGGGGCAAGGACAAACGAAAGGCAACAGAAGAAACCCGCCCAATGATGCCAAAGGGGCCAAAAAAGTGGGGAGCCAGTTTCACGGGCAAATTGCGTACCGGCAGATTTTTGGAGGACAGCCATACCCTGTCTCCAACCCGAAGGTCGGGCTCAGGCCTCCGCCGTTTATTGGCCTGTTCCTTCATACATGCTTGGGCCACTGCTAAGGTACTGGCCGCCAGGCGATGTTAGTCACGGATCAGAGTCACCAAGGTGTCCGCTGACAGTACAGCACTGGAAGAAGTAGGACGAACAGGTAGTAACTTGGGGTGCAGGCCAGAACAAAAAAAAGGGCTGAGTCCGGTAGCAGAATGAACAGCATTGTTGTAAGCTACCTCCACGGTGTCTAACCAATCAGACGAGTTGTCTTGAGTGGCATTGGCGTAACATCGTAGGTAGTGTTCAAGGGTTTGATTGGTACGCTCGGTCTGCCCATTAGTTTGGGGATGATAACCAGAACTCAGAGCACGCTGAATGTCCAAATGCTGACACAGTTGATCCCAAAATGAAGAAATAAATTGTGACCCACGATCCGAATCTTCTCAGGGAGACCGTGAAGACGATATACTTCATGTAGGAAATGTCGCGCCATCTGGGAGGCAGTGGGCAGTTTAGGAAAGGGTATGAAGTCATCCAATTTGGTGAAGCAGTCCACCACTACCATGATACATGTGTACCCACCAGAAAATGGCAAGTCGACGATAAAGTCTGTAGCAATGGTATGCCAAGCGTATGGTGGCGTAGGCGTAGGTTTCAGAAGACCAATGGGTTTCTTGCGAGGAATCTTTGTCTGAGCACATAATGGGCAGGAATCTACATAGTGCTTGACCAGCTTGGCCCATCCTGGCCACCAGAATTGCCGTGCAACCAGTTCTTGAGTAGTGCGAACCCCTCGGTGACCACAAACAACGGAATCATGACAATTCTGCAGGACGATCCTCTGAAGGTCTAAAGTGGGAACGTACAGGCGATCCTTGGAACAACAAGCCGTCGCATTCCCTGGTATCAGAGCGTTGCAGTATCTGTAACCTGGAGGGATCCGTCCGAGTGGCATCCAACAATTGCTGAATCTGGGGAGTCAACATCGACAGGAAATGCTTCGAGGCTATCAGAGGTTCCGGGTTCTTGGCTCTTTCGACGTCATTCTCCGGGGATCGAGACAGAGCGTCGGCCTTATTCTGGGAACAAGGAATATACGTGACCACGAAATCAAACTGCGAAAAGAAGAAGGCCCTACGTGCATGCCAGGAGGTTCTGCATTGCAAAGAACGTAGGAACTGGAGATTACGGTGATCCGTGCGAACTTGCACCAGATATCTACCTCCCAGCAAGTGATGACGCCATTCCTCGAAAGCCGCTTTAATTGCCAGTTCTTTTTCAATTACAACGTAGTTTCTTTCGCTCACTAAAAGTTTCCGTGAATAACAGGCCACCGGGTGTTCTGTTTCCGTAACTGGGTCATGCTGTAGTAAGACCGCACCTATTGCATAGTCTGAGGCATCTGTTTCAACCACAAACGGTTTCTCATCATCCAGATGTTTCAAAATAGGAGCCAACATAAAGGATTTCTTTAATTCCCGAAATGCGACTTCAGCCTGAGAGTCCCAGAAAAATTGCACTTTATTGGTGGTCAGGCGGGTTAACATGTTGGTAAGGTGAGAAAAATGAGGTATGAAGCGTTGAAAAAAGTTAGCGAAGCCCAGGAACCTTTGTAAAGATTTAACATCATGGGGCTGTTTCCATTCCTGTATGGCTTGCAGCTTCGTAGGGTCCATCCGCACTCCCGTGCTGCTGATTACATAGCCCAAGAACTCCATGCTTTCCAGATGAAATTGACATTTCTCAACCTTGGCATACAGGTGGTTAGCAGTTAATCTACGGAGTACTTCCTGAACATGCGCAACATGCGCCGTGCGAGTAGTAGAAAAGACCAGGATGTCGTCTAGATATACCCACACTGATATACCTATAAGATCTGAAAAGATAACATCCATGAACCGTTGGAAGACGGCCGGGGCGTTGCAGAGTCCAAACGGCATTACTCTATACACGTAATGGCCAAAAGGTGTCTTGAAGGCCGTCTTCCACTCATCCCCCTTTTTAATCCGCACCAGGTGGTAGGCTCCTCTCAGATCCAACTTGGTGAAGATCCACGCTGATTTCAAGGATTCGATGATGTCCCGGATGAGTGGCAGTGGGTATCTGTCTTTGCACGTGATCTCATTCAACTGACGATAATCGATACAAGGGCGCAAAGTACCCTCCTTTTTCTTGACAAAGAAAAGCAGGAATCCCGCGGGAGATTTGGACGGCACGATGTAGCCCTTGTTAAGGCAATCCTCGATGTATTCCTGTAGGACACCCTTTTCTGATTGAGTCAATGAATAAATCTTGCCATGAGGGATGACTGCATCGGGCAGGATATCAATGAAACAGTCAAAGTGTCTGTGAGGCGGTAATGGAATGTCCTCTGGTTTGGAAAACCCTTTAAGGAATCCGGCAAACTCCTGAGGTACAGACTGGGTGGCACATAGACAGACAGATATGTTGGCAGGAGTAAGTGGCCCCAACCTCGCCGGAAAGGAATCGTGAAGATAACAGTCCCGAGAACAATGTGCAGAGGTGAATACCAGGGTTCGGGAAGTCCAGTTGGCTTGTGGATTGTGATAAAGCAGCCAGGGCAAGCCAAGTACCACCGGGAAAGAGGGAGACTTGATTACGTCCAACGAAATCCGTTCAAGATGCCCTTCCACTGAGAGCCACAATGGATTGGATTGTTGGCTCACCGGACCAGAAGACAAGGGCGTACCGTCAATCACCTCAACCACTGCTGGCCGTTCCTTGCCGTGCAGATGGATCCCATTGGAAATCGCAAACGAGGCATTGATGTAATTGCCCGATGCACCACAATCCAGAAGAGCCCTGGTCTTCGTACATTTCCCTTGCCAAGCAACTCCAACTTCCAAGACCAACAAGGGTACCGAGTGCATGGGAAGAAGGTCTGATTGGAAGAGGCGGCCCGCCGCTGCCTTCTCACCAAACAGCGGGCCCGTTAGTTTTCCTGCTAATTTAGGTGCCTAAATAATGGCCAGAACCACCACAATACAAACACAGGTTTTGCTGTCGTCTTCTCTTCTTTTCAGCCTCGGACAATGGCCCTCGGATGGCTCCCAGTTGCATGGGTTCTGGACCCACGTCGGTTGAGGTAGTAGATCCTGGAGACTGTACTGGAAGGGCCGGATGGTATCGGTCTGTTCTACGATGTTCGCTTTGTCGTTCAGCTAACCTGTGGCCATGCGCAGCACTTGTTCCACCAATGTGGGTAATGTTTCCGGCTCAGGAATGTTCAGCAATTCGTCTTTGTATTCTTCCCGCAGTCCCCGACGAAATAACGTCTTCTGAGTGATTTTGGGCCATTGGGAGTTGGTTGCCAGCTGTCAAAACCGACTAATGTAGTTAATGATATCTCCCGATCCCTGTTTGATCTCCATCAGCTGTTTCTGGGCCATGGCTGCCAAGTTGGGTGGTTTGAAGACTTCCAGAAAGGCTTTCTCAAAAGCAGCAAAATCACCCAACAAGGGACTGTTAGTGGAAACCAGAGGAGCAGCCCAAGCAAGCGCGTTGCCGGTCAAGTTTCCTAGGATGTACCCGATCTTAGCCTTGTCTTGACTGAAATGAATTGACCTGATCTGGAAATGGATCCGACAGTGGGTACAGAACTCTGCCACTCGACGTGGATCACCATCGAACTTCATGGGAGTTGTGTAGGCCATGGTATTCTCAGGCTGTGGGAGTACGCTCAAACCCTGACCCATTGCCTGTCGAAGGGTGTCGTTCTCCTGGTGAACGGTAGTCATCTCAAGGCGCATGGCACGCATTTCTTCACGTAGTTCTTGCATGTCATCCTTGTTGAGGATGGAGGATAGGCATCTCAATCTGTTATATGAAGCGTCACAAGATCGCTGGTTACCTTTTCTTCCCAGAGAGCGTGGAGTTGTGGTTGCCAGTCTTTCGATGTATCAGTGCCGATGAATGAGTAATGCGAGGAATCGACCCAACACCCTCCTGATGGTGAACGACAGGATGGCACTGAACCAACTCCCAAAGCCACGGGTGGCACTTCTCTGTATTAACATGACGTCGGGACAGTGTTTCCACTGACAGAGAAGGCAAGGCGAAGTCCTCTTCAACACCAGTAGATCGATGGGCGGATCTTCAGAACTTCCAGGATGGCAGAAAAGGCACAGAGGACCCAGGCCCCCAGAACAGGTAAGTGGCGCACACGCGCGCGGCGAGACACCAACCCCCCTTTTTTCACCCCTTTTTTTACCCACAGAACCCAAAAAAAACATGTAAATCAAAAAATAAGAAATTCGACATTTTTTTTTCGACCTTATTGTTCAGACATTTTTGCAATTTGATATTATTTTTTCGACATTATGACTGCACACCGATAATACACTGTATAAAAGGCATGACTATTTTACTGTACAGTCCCACTCACTGAGCACACCAAACAGTGTTGGTTTTCGCTGGGTTGTACTGAGGGCTTGATAGCTATCTGTTGCTTTGTCCTTTGAAACTGTTCAGTTGTAGAATCAAAATCTGTGTATCTTTTGTACCCGCGTTTGGTGTATTTCCTTTTGGGGTACTCAGTCTCGATATCTTTTTTTTGCTTTCACATTGTTATTAGATATGAGAAGCCTGGAGTTAAAGGAGTAGAGATCAGAAGAGAGGCAAACCAAAGACTGAACGTTCAAGGAAAACCTCAAGAAGATGCTGGGAGTTGGAAGAGCAGAGGCCAAATGCAAATTTGGGGAACAGTGCTTTCACCAGACGGATGGGAGAAAGGAGTAGTGATCTGCAGAGCATGGGTAGTGATTGGATGTTACCAGGCTACCATTGGCATGCTACAAAATGGATGCGAGCCATTATGGCCAAGACTTGCTAAACTATTGACATGGGTCAAAGACAGAGGAGGGCCCTTGCAGATAGAGCCAATGGAGAGTCCAAAATCTGCTTCAGGAATAATGGCACAAGGAAAATGGGAGAGAATCAGAATTGTGGACAAGTATTCGACACTCCAGGAATGGTACATGGTACTGCAGTGATCATGGATCATTATTGGGCATGTAGATCCAAAGCATATATCATATTGCAAAAGAATTGGGGCGGTATATGCACACTGGTGAATGTCCATGTTCCAGCGCTGGTGATTCCAAAAAGTGATTTGAATATTGACAGTTTCCCAAAAGCAGATGCTCAACTGAGAAAGAAGAGATCGGTGGAACTGATAAACTGAATGAAGAGAGAGAATGACTTTTCTGCTTAATCAGAAGAAGCCTTTCTTGTGATCCTGTATGAGCACAGATTGTTCAGCCTAACCTCATCAGTGTTCATGACAATTCTGATGTCAAGAGTTCAGGTCGGAGCAAATACTAAATGATTGCAGATAACCAGATGGGAGTTACTACAGACCATCAACACGACCATAAAAGGATTCAATGCAATCAAGGAAGAGTTAAGGGTGATTTGATTAATGACTCTCCAGAACAGATATGTCCTTGACATGATCACAGCTATGGTAGAGGTGTTTGTGCAAATTTCGGAGAATCATCTTGCACATTTATACCATCTCACAATGACGAAAATGGAACCTTAACAAAGGCCATATGTATGCTGATAAATCTACAGAACCAGATGATTGATGAAGCTGACGAAGTTGACGATGACAGCTGGTTTGGACTGCTATTTTCATGGATTCTGCAATGGATGGCAGATGCATTCAAATTCCTAAGAGCCCTGCTAGTGATGATATTGCTCGGATTATGTGTTATCAAGATAATATTAACTCAGTGCCAGAAAACTGCAAAAAAGGCCATAGGGCTGAAGATCATGATTGATGTCGAGCAAGTATGGAAACCCAAGGACCTGACTGATGAAGAAATAAGAGACTTTGGGGAAGCCAGCATTTATGCACCAGAAGGAACAAAGTTTTGGTATCCAAGGAAACACAGAAATTATGTGGGAAGATGGATCTATTGCAGTCCAAGTGGACAATGTCAATTTTTGACATGGAACAAAGATGAGCACGTAAGAACAGCAGGAAGCTTGAAAAGAATCATAAAAATATGGACCCCACAGAGACATTTCTTCAGACCTCTATGCCTGGATCCAGAGGATGAAACAAAAGTGGATACAAAAGAAGAAGTGAAAGTGGTTGATGAATCGCCCTGATGAGGGAGTGATGGGGTGGTGCTAAGCATGATTCACACTCAGTACCAGGAACGTTCACACCAAAATATGTGACGTATGATGAACAAATAAACCAGCAGAGAGCCACAGTGCGGCTCTGTCCAGTACCTATCAGAATAACAGAACCTATTAAAGTACAGACACCTAAGAAAACCTGGACAGTAAGGTACCCTTTGAAAAAACCATATCGACAAGTGAGACAGCATGACGATTGTCAGAATGCAATACCTGAAGAAGCCAAGAAGATGCTGAAGGAAGATGAATGATGACGTCATACGAATTCAGACTGACTCACATTTGGAAGGTATAACGACCTGAGAATGATGACAAACAATATGAAACACCATGGACAAGTGACATCCTAAGCCTCAAGTGAAACAATTGATGTAAAAAATGTCAGAGGTTTTTGCCATAAGCACAATGAAGATATTCAGTTAGTTTAAACGTGCACATATGCAAAGTAACCGCAAGAAGCACAGAAAATCATGAGGCTTGCTTATGCTTAGTAGTAAGAATAGATTGTGGAAAGTGCCACAAGTACATATCTACCTCAAGAGAGCACTTTATATAAGTATACTTCCACTATGCACAAGAGCAGAATCAACCAAAGGTTACTAAAGGTCTTGAGAAGAGAGTTTTGCAGCAAACAAATCGAGAATTAATGACGGAGAGAAACTCAGATGAAGATAACCATGCCAAGCAGCCAAGGTCGTATTGGCTGAACTAGGCCAACAGTAGATACAATTTATAAGAAGAAGAACAGAGTATCCTGTTCAGAAAGGTCAAGATAAGCCACAGATGGCAGACGATTGGCAGAATTAAATCAAATACACGAAATTGCATTAAGAATAAGACAATTTCAAAGTGTCAGAATCATGTGACCGAGCAAGCAGACAGGATGAAACTTTCCCATCTACGCATGGACCCTTGTCATGACCAGACGCCTTAAATTTCGCAGACCAAGAAGCAGACTCGAGGCCAACCACAAAGAAAAAATTCACACATGACCACTGAAGTGATGATTGATTGTAGCAATAATTGGAGGGAAGCTGGGAGTGCAGACAAAATCCCTGCAGCTGTCTGGCTATTCTGCACGCTGCTAAGCAAGTGGAAAAGTATGAGTGGGGTTGATGCCAACCCAATCATAGTGGACCGTGTAATCTAGGGTCCTATAGTTAGTAGAACCAATGAGACGTCATACCTTTAGTGACGTCTACCGTAGCCATTTTGAAGGAAGAGCTTAGATGCCCCACCTGACATTGTTTATCCAATCCCCTTTCCTTGTTACCATATACAGATATAGTACCTATATTAAAGTTACCTTCCTAGAACCAATCAAGTTGCTTGCTAAGTTTTAAGAGTTACATGTCAGTGATGATGAGTTTTTGGTATAAATTATATGTTTTTTCTAAAATGAATTTGATTTGAAGCGAGAAGGAAGATCGAGTGATTGCTGATATTCATGAACTCCCCGTTTTTTGTACTTGTCATTAAACGGACTCCCTTTGCCAAACTATTGAGTTGTCATTATTGATTTGATGCAAGAGTATTAATCTGCATCCCCATTCATCTCAAGGGTGCTGCTGCTCATATTAATGTGCTGTTTGAAAACCCTCAATCCTATGGGCCGGCTGGGGTCCCTACTGCACATTTGCATGCCATGTCCTGCCTTGATTATTGTCAGGTAGCCAGTCCATCATTCATGTGCATCCTGCACACCTGGGTCTCACCTTACACATGGGGGCAGGAGGGGGTGCTTCCAGCGACATGCTGCACCATTCCTCGTACTTTTCACATGTTTTCATGGACGTGATCAGTGAGATTTGCTCTTATTTTCATGATGGGTGCAGGGCAGAGTACAGCCTGTTTACCAAGCTTCTTTGCCATGCCACTCTGCACACCTTCAGTGTGAATGCTCCCTGGACCTGCAGCCTACTGCCATACAAGGGTATTTCCCACACCCACCCACACTGCCATGTGGACCCAGTCCAAAGGTGCCCTGTGGACAGCACCTGGGAGGGTGCCCTGGAGGCACCTGTACTCATGGTTGTACTGATGAGGCACCAGCAAACCCAGTGTGATGGTGAGCTGGCCCACACTCACCAAGTCAGACACTGCACATGCATTGTTGTGCTGGTGCAGGACTGAGGCTTCCCCCAGCCAGTCTTCAGTGGATGCTGCCTGCAGCTGCCAGTAATCCTGCTGCCCTGACAACTCCAGGCCTGCACAAGCAGGTGGACCCTCTGCCAAGGCATAATGGGTGTGTAAATCAGTCATTTAAATTCTTCTTGAGGGTTCATGCATCAACAACGGGTAATGGTAGTGACTCAATATGGTAGTGACTCAATATGGGATGGTGTGCCATGCTCTTGGTTGGTCATTGTTTGATGGCTCATGTCCATGTTACTTACTTAGTTGATTTGTGTTGCCAAGTTTGCTTGTTTGAGTGACGTTGGATATGTTATGTGTGATACTTGTGACAATGCCCATGTTTACATATTTTTCTATGAGGTTGTCAGTGGGGAATTTGTGTGTTTTTAACAGGTATGAGACACACACCACTTATCCACCCTGGCATTCCATTCTCAGGCAGCTGTGGATGGCCCAACTGGACTTGCCATGCTGCATCATAGAAGGCATTCAGGGATGTGACTATGGTGTAACTTTTACACTGGATTTTTTTCATGTCAAATATGTCTGGATTAGCTGATTGTGCTGGCCCCTCACCCTTTGGCCTGCTGTAGGTATGGGTACTGCATGTGGCTGCAGATGGAAACCATCAAGCACCTCTATTGGTATGGCACGACAGGTGGCTTTATTATGCAAGATGCAACATGCCAATATGATTTAGCATGTCACAACGGGTGCATACAACAGTACTCCACCTGAATGATCACGGCAGCAGAAGTTAATCAGCGCTCAAAATGTCTGCTCAATTATGCCTCGGGTCGCAATGTGTGCTGTATTGTAGCGGGCCTCCACTGGTGCTGTGAGATTTCGGATAGGCCTCATCAGAAATGGTAATAGGGGATATACACTGTGCCCTGTGGATGACATAAACAATATTTTGTTATGAGATGTGTTGGTATGGACGGTTTGTATTGGATGTGACCACCCCTTGAGTCTGTTTTTGTGTGTGTGCTGGCTGATACTCACCAATGAGCCACTTGTTGCCGAATGTTCCTGATGCCAGTGCCTGGTGGATGGGGAATAGTGTAGTATAAAGCTGTTGTGGGTGCATCCAGGGTAGATGGCATTGGCATTTATTATGTGACCTCTTGCATCGCAGAGATCTGCACATTCAGCCAAATCCAATTTTTACTTTCCGATATATGTGTTCAGTGGCTCATGTGGGCTGTAGTGCAACATATGTGCAATTTCTTGCCCCAAGTGCCCACGGGAAATGGGCAACTGCATAGAATTCTTGAGCCACTCTCTGCCTTGCCTGCACATTGTATGGCATGTCTATGTGGCTGTGCACACATGCAATGATGCAGCATAGGACCGGTTTGAGGGAGTGTGCTTTTGTAGACTATGCAAATACCCCCCCAACAATGGCTGTGGTCTGTTGGAATGTACTGGTTCCCAGAAAATGGAGTTCAATTAGGACTTTCACCAAGGATTTTCACCATGGGTGGTATGGGCTGTGTGAGCACATGGTTCTTGACACTGTGTCATTCTCCCACTCCCTGATCAATTCAAGGATGACATGGGGGGGGAGCAATAAATGCCATAGACTTCCTTATGGGGCATGCCGAATATTGTTGTGCATGTATGGTAGATTCTGGGCCTTTTCCTCCTTCGTCTCCTTCTTCCATGTAGAAGTAGGTATGCGAGCAATGCAGGGACGGGCATGGTGGCCCCTTTTGCTACAATTGCATGCCAGGCTCTAAATCTGCGACTGTATGGCACAGTCTCACCTTGGGGCTGGTCACGGGTGGTGATTTTTTTTGCACAAATGCAGGAGGGGATCTGTAAATACAGGTTTGTTTGCACCTCATGCAGTGTGTTTGTGCATTATTACAATGCCGGTTACCAGACATTTGATCGAAAAAAATTGGTTGACTGGACAAATGGTCGAACCAATTTGGTCGAAAACCAAATGGTCGAATTTTTGTTTTTTTTATTTTCACCCCTTTTTTTTGGGGGGGTCCCCCCCCGAACCCTCATTTTTTCTAAAAAACTCTTTTTTTCCCTAAACGAAAGCCAAAAAAATACATATATAAATTAAAAAAAAAATTCGACCATTTGGTTTTCGACCAAATTACGTCGACCACTTGTCTGGACACCTACGATGCCTCCCTCCCCACGCCCACGTTATCCCTAATTTATCTGGTTTAATGAGGGCATTTGCATAGTATGCCCCCTTCTTGGTCTTTGCACTGCCCAGTGTCACTTAGGCCAATCTGTAAATCGGCATGTTCATTTGTTCACATTTCTGTAAATCAGGCCCAATGTATTACACGATCACCTTAAAATAACACATGGACGACTAGAGATCAAAGTGAAGCCACTTTATGACTGCTGTAATTCACTTCAGTGAAAGAACCTGCATTTGTCTGTGGCCTGCAGTGCTGCCAGTTTGACAGTGCGCACCAATGGAAATAACCGTTTTTCAGATGGGTGGCGGGGTCTGAAAAATGACCACGCATCATTTTTTGAGGGTCATTTGCAGAGTTCCACTCTGTGTCACTGGCTATCATACTTGGTATTATTTCATCCCCACTGGCGTTATTCTATCCCCACCGGTGCTAACTATAAGTTATACAACGGGCATGTTGCTAAAGTACAGGCTACGGTTTCAACCATCATTACTAGCCTCATGGGGTATTAGTGTCCTCATAGAGCAACACTGCGTAATGGACTGCTTTTTCTGCCTTGCATTGCACTTGGAGAAGCATGTTTTGCTCTGTTGTTGAATGAAAACACACCACGAAACGGCTTCTTGAATTAGGTATCTGAGTTACAACATGAAATTATTGAAATGATCCGATTTACATCGAGAAACCAAGGGACACTATGATGTGTGTCTAGGGCTAGTGTAAAACAGTATTTGTTACCACTTATTTCACTGTGGCCACAGTCTAAAATAGCTTTCAGAAACTATAGAATCCAGTGGCATCAACAATCGCAAATCTCCAGTGACCTGAGGGTCATTGAAGAGGGAACAAGAACATTACAAAGCGCAGAATGCAAAGCGTGGCTTAACTCTGTGTGAGTCCATAGTCATGGTGAGGAAAACGAGAAAATACTGGACCACATGGTTAAAATAGGAAGAGCGATCTTAGGTGGGAGAGAAAATGGAATGAACATATGAGTAGTGAGGGCCACAATACGAGTTTGGTGGAAAATGTTACAATTTAGTACTAGAATTTAGCACTGCGCTTTTTTAACATTACCACGCTCAGTCATGTGGATTTATCACACAATTACATGTGGAGTCACAGTGGTGTTAGACCCAATTTTTGGTGTCCATTGGGCTCTATGGGGATGTTTAGTGGCCCTACCATGAGCAGTAATTACGCATGGTAAATTCAATGATATTCGGCAGTAAGTTGGAAAATATACCTCTAGCTTTTTGCTGGTTGTAAATCTACCTTAACACAAAACCCATATACATAGTAATGTGGCGGGAAATTGGCAGTATAGGAATTATCGCCACTTTACTGCAGCATTTTCATGCACTACAATACGTGTTATGAGGACCAAAGTGGGGTGAGTGTCCTTGGGTATTGAAAGGAAAAAAAAAGATATATGTGTGAATAAGTAAAAAGGTCCAAAGTGTGGTATCACATGTAAACATGAATAAGGCAAAGCATTTAAAAACATACTTTTTAATTAAATGGCATATTGAGCTGAAGGATAGCATGTGTGGGTTGCGTGGGCTAAAATAATAAATATACACAACTAGTGTCAAAGCCTGTGTACATGGACCAAAGTCCGTAAGGAAAGGAATTTCCATACTGTTAATACATTATTTGGTATATTTGATTGTAATTGGTTGTTATTCATGTTAATGGAAGGAAATATTTTTTAGGTTTTCATTAACACAGTAGGATCACTATATATCCTAAGGCAACAGCTCCCTGTAGCGGTGACAACAGGCAAAGCAGGCAATCCCTACTGTGCATGACTGCATCGGACAAACATACATCTGGCCTTTTATTATATAGGATGTGTGGTCTAGGGTGTGGATTGGATGGTTTTCTGGCATTATGAGTGCTTCAAGATGGCAGAGGATGGGAGTGGTTGATTGGTCATTACACGTGTAAGACGGTGCTTACCTGGCTTGTTTGAGGTTTAACCAAATCAGGGGTCCAAAAGAGCTTGTGGAATATACATTTGTCATGAGCTTTCATTAGTTTGGCAAGCATGGAGCTCTAATAGCTCAACTCGCAGTAGATCTATTTCCAGAAAGCCTGGCCTGTTTGTCATCTTTTTGCTTGCAGTCTCCCTTTCTCGGAACATAAACAAATGTTCAATTCCAAGGTAGTCTAATCTCAGTGCAACTTCATAGTAAATGAAAATCAAGATGCAGAGGTTGAGTGTGGAGAGAAAACAAGAGTACAAGGAGAGATAGAACAAGATATAGAACAAGAGAGTGAGAAAGAGCGAGAGAGTGAGTGAGAACTGGACCACATGGTTACTATTTGGAGATTGATTGTGTGATGAAATTTTCACACCTTCCAAATCAAAACCGGGCCTTCAAACACAGTTAATTTAAATGGGAACTACATAATAACACAAAGTACAGCAACAACATGTCATTGAATGCACCAGATGTCATATGATCACAATCTAAATAGGTATGATTGCTCACCAAATTACCAATTTGGGTTGGGAAACAATGGTCAATATAAAGCCCATACCTTAAAATCAAGCACTGTATTCCAGGACTGCATGATCGCCAGTAGGGGTGGGGGAAAATTGCTATTTCCATTCGTCAGGAAAATTGGAGCATTGCAGGGAAATTTTGCCCAATCCACCAATTTGCAAGTGGAGCAGAATTAGAAATTTGTACCTTTTCCCAACAAAAATATCTTTTTATGAAATGTCGTTTTTATTAAAAATCATTTTTGGGCCACACAAAAACTACATATCAGCTGCCAAAAAATCCCTTACAAAAGTGCAGTAAAAAAGGTCGAAATGTGCCAGCCGACAGAACACAATTTTTGGCTAATTTTGCCAATTCAGTTTTGCCAGTGGGGATTTTGCCCACCCCTAATCACCACCACATAGACAAAGAACTGACAGATCTTGACCACTCCTCACCTGGGCTCCATTTAAACGTAACTTAGTGCTACTTGGCACTACTCTCTCGGGCACCAGAACCCTGCTCTGTTAGTTTAAGCTACCTATTGGCAGATGCAACCCAGGCTTGCTTTATTTCTGATCACACTTCTTATGGAGTTAAGCTTTTGCGCCCTCATCAAATGTGCTTTTCAGTATTTGTTGTGACAGAAAGCTTAACTCATGCTTATTCTTAGCTTAAACGTATACGTCTTTTTAAGATAAAATAACAAAGTCCTATGGCCTAAATGCACCTTAAAACTATTTAAATAGCAACAGTGATAGAAATTATAATACCTGTGATTCTATATATTTTTTATTAATAAAATCCAAAGTATTTTTTGGAACACGTTAAGACTTTGTGGCTAGCTACACTTTCTATGTATGAAACCATACCTGTTAACAAGCAGGTTTATCAATACAAATATGTTATCGAAACACAAAACATTACACAAAATCAAAATCAGTGACTCTATTAAGTCTGGTGTCAGGCCCTGTGAGTGTTCAACATCATTTATTCCATGAAAAGATTTTCTAAAGAGCGAACTTGGCCTGAGGCCACGAGAGCACTGTACAACACTTACATACATAAAAATTATATTTAACACAATTTAAAAAAATGTAAGCATAAACATTATTTCTATCTAAAACAACTGACCAGTCTTGCTTAAGACCAGATCACATCCTAAAAGTACATTCTCGATAAAACACTAAAAACAGTTTTCTGAATTTTTAAAATATTGCATAGTTCTTTTGGCAGAACATTCCACAATTTTACAGCACCCAGTGAGAATGACCGTTTTGTTGAAAAAGACGTTCTCCATCTTGGCAATTCCAAAAGTAGGGATTCTCTACTATTTACTCCTCTTAGGCCACCTGAAATTTTCAGTTTGTTACACAAGTATTCAGGGGTCTTAAAATATAGAGTGAAGTGGGAGAATGGAAAACCAGGCTCCCGTCCTTCACCTCTCGCGCTTGGCCTAGAGGGTCACGGCCCAGACACCCGCCACGAGAAGAGTTTGTCCATTTACCAGACGACCAAATACCCTGGTACAGGAACATACGGATATGTCCATCTGCCTGCCCAACAGCCCGCACTGGCCATGCCGACACCTGCGGTTCGGATCAGCTAGACTAAAATCCACACGTCGTTAGAGATGCCATGACGACCTAGACAACGGGAAGCACTTCTGTACAAATATACACACTGAACATTTCCACACCAATCTACACGAAGAACATACTCAGTGCTCTGACGTAGGCGACAGGCATATTCACGGACGTGCATCTTTATTATTTTTATATAGGCTTTCAGAATGCAGAAACGCAAGACGCATCATGAACTCATTTATAACGCTTGCTCACGCTTCTCTTGAAACCATTACCACCATAGAGATATACTGGAAACACGATATTGGTCATGGAAATATATGCTATTATAACCTAAAAGCACCTATGCACCAAACGGACTAATTATGCACCAGGCCCAAGTAGGCCTCAACCAAGAGCTCCCGTGGACATTAACAAAGCACGAGTCAGGTTGCTGATCCTGCAGAAAGAACCCAGTGGAGCAACCAGCCAAGGTCGTAATGTTGCAAACTCACAGTCCAAGAACACATCATCAAAGGCACGATGTTGCAACCTCGCACCCCGCGCACCAACGTTAAAGTCACGCCGGCAAATTAAACCAGACGCGCAGTAGAAAAAGCAATATTAATTGTGCAGAATTCTGCCTCTTTCACGGTCCCTCCCCACGTGACCAAGCCGAACTTGACGAGATGCCAAAGCCCAGGAGGAAAAAGGCGTCTGGGTCCCTCGCTACGAGACACAGGCCAATACACTTGAAAGGCTCAATGGACATCTGCTACAGTGGGAGCGGTCAGCCTTCCACCTATGAATAAATCCTCACATTGTTTGCACGTACCCATATTGAAACATTGTTGCAATCACAGGTACACCGAGAGCTGGGAACAACGGTGGTCCCAGGCTGGGGAGCTCACGGGTGCACCAATCAGAACATGGGGCTCTTATCTCAGACGTCAGTAACATTAGCCAATCCTCAGGAGTCTTCATGTAACAATTCTTATGTATCTAATTGTAGGGACAACCCAGATATACCACCTGACTACACCTTGTCCACTAATATCATTCTCTATATGTGTACTATACTAACCCTACCACTCGAGCAACCAATTAAGAGTGGCGATAGGTTTTTTGCTAACTTTTTGACGTGACGCAAGTAGCGCGTCATAATACAGTAAAAAGGGCCTGCGAGCCCCACGATTGTGTGTGTCAGGACGAACGCGTGCGCTCCTTGACCCATCCCTGCCGTTTGCATAATAAACAGCAGAAGTTGCCTTGCTCCTTGTGTGTGCCTCATACTCTGTCTCGATCCGAGATATACACGGGAGGAGTTGGGGCCTCCCTGCCCGGAGGTCTGCGGACGGCCCGGCCGACCCCGGCAGAATTTCCCCCCGACAAGTTGGAGGCACTGCTGAGATCTGTTTAAGATCGACTTTTATTTTTAATTTTTCCAGGCACTCCCGCTGCGAGGAGGCCCGGCGGCGCGGCCCCCTCTGCCGTTGCCCCCTTCTGAGGACTACAGGACCATCGCGGAGCTGCGAGAGGACCGGACAGCGCAATCCGGATATTGGCCCTCGGGAGCCGGTTGAGAAGTATCCCGCCCGCGGTCGGCGAGTGTCCAGACGTGGTCCAGACGAGGGGAGGTGGCGAGCCGCTTGGAGGGGTGCACGCAGTCGAGCGGCCCTGCATCGAGAGAACTTGGTGAGCATGACACGCACAACAAGCAATGCGAAATTGTGAGGGAGGGGGAGGAAGTAAATAAGGGAGGAGGGAGGTATTGTAAAGCGGCGAAGGTTTAACTGAGTGTTGCTAATGGAATGAATGGTAGCGAGACGAGTGCGAGAGCAGGCGGCTAACGTTACGCGAAAGAGGGGGGCGGGGCACGAAAACATCACGTGCAGCCGCTCGTAACAGTGAGCTAACGTTACGCGAAAAAGGGGGGCGGGGCACGAAAACATCACGTGCAGCCGCTCGTAAGACACTGATTGGCCTAAATCGCGACTACGTCTGAGGGTGGGTGTGTGGTTTCCTACGATTTGACATTTATTATTCAATGAGTAGATGAGGTTCCCTATTGTTCGAGCAAGAAACTCGATAGGTAGATGACGTTTCCCTGTGGGCGGTGGCTAGTTACGTAGTTGCCCAAAACGGAAGATAATTGGCTGGTTAAGCCCTCCTGTTGAGGGGCGTATCACACGCGAGGCGACGCAGCGTGCGCAGTCCGGTTATAGTATTGATGAGATTACCTTGTTCCAGGAGAGACAGGAAGACAGCTGTAGGGTTAGCGGGGTAGATTGCAAGTGTATTTTGAATTTAAAGAACATAACACGAATATACCAGTAGCTCGAAGAAATCGGTGACGTCGCCAGTAGGGATTTAATAGGATATCGCGAGCATAAGGAACATTGGGTTTGAGAGTGGTGGGGAAGAGAAGCATGATAAAGGAGCTGATACGGAGATAAAATATAAACCAGTGGGTCGAAAGAAGAAGGGGAAAGGGGCGTGGCTGCGCACGGAGAACGCCGGCCACGGCAAGTGTAAAAGGGGGAGGAGAACGAAGAAACAGGACGACTGTATAAGATCGTCGTAAGGGGTACGCAGCCGCAGGGGGCTGCGTGCGCTTCGGCCGCAGGGGGCCGTAGGGGAAGGAATATAATATAACATCATATTTATTATTATTGCATAATTTGTCAAAGGATTGTCGTAAGTCCCCACACTTGCGGGGCGAGGTAAGCAATACAAGGTTGTATATTGTAAACTGCTAGTAAGGGGAAGAGTAACAAGGGGAGTGCAACCATGTCATACGGGAGAGGGTCGGGAGGGTGGGGGAACACCCTCACTACCCCACTACAGCACATATGCACCACACTGCCACCACACAGGGAGAAGTTAATTAAGTACAGCATAGAGTGGACCCAGGGGACAGACAACAAAATGTTAACACCATGGCCGCCTAATGGTAGTTTCGATCCATATGCCCAACATTCACTACTGAACCATCTGCACAATACATACAAGGGGAAGAAGTTGGCAAACCACGTGGAGGTGTTTAACTTATGGAGGATGTTCCAGGGGTCTCGACCAGGACCAAATGGAATGTTCACTATGGGGGAAACACCGGAAGAAAAGGAGATTAAGAAAGAAGGAACGGGTGGGGAAAAGGAGTGCGACAACACAAAGAATACGGGGAACGAAAGACAGGGAGGAGAAAAGGTTGATAAATCAGACGACATAAAAAAGGAACCGAGCAATGAGATACCTATAACATCGGGAGTGAAAACAGAGGGAGGAGGGTTGTACCCTTTAAGAGAATTAGGAGAAATAGAAGGACAGTTAAGGGCGGCTGAAGGATACTCAAACCCGGCATACAGCCCTCCACCATATGTGGCTCATGGGAAGATACCAATGGGGGAAGGGAGGATTAGAGAAGAGCAGACTGTAGAGATAGGAAACGATGAGTGGGTAGCTGCACAGATATTGTTGAAATTACGAGGCTCACTAACTGGAGAAGAAAGGGAGGCGGTAAGGAGAACAAACGAGGATGATGCCAGAGAGAGTGAAATGAGGGGAGAGGAGCTACTACGGCAGAAGGAAGAGATTTTGGAGGAAAGATTAGCAAAACTAAGGGATGAGCAGAATGAACTGATCAAACAACTTGAGAGGGAGGAAAGAGAGAGAGTGAGGAAAAGGAAAGAAGGTAAGGACGAATTGGAAAGATTAAGGGAACGAAGTGAGGAGCAAAAGAGAGAAACTGAAAGGGTAAAAGCAGCAGCAGATAGGGTATCAAGATTAGTGCTGAGAGAGAAGAAGAAGGAAGAAGAAGAAAAGGAAAAAGAAATGGAAATATGGAGAAGGAGGATAATATCTGAGACAGCTAAAAAATATGAAGAGGGGAAGGTAATAGAGAGTATAGTAGAAAGAGAAAGGGTGAAATGGGAAAGGAAGAGAGAGGATGAAAGGATATTGGAACAGATGAGCAACGAAGTAATGGAGGAATTAAAAAGGAAAAGGGAGGAAAATAGTAGGGAAATGGAGGAGAGAAGTGAAGAAGGAAGAGAAGGGAGGGGTAGGGAGAGTGAAAGATGGGGAGATGTATATAAAAGCAGGGAGGTAGCAACGACATCAGCACTAGGGGGGACAGTTGGTAACAACGAAAGGGGAGAAAGAGACCTAATAGATTTGAAAACAGTAACAATAAAAGGAAAAAAGGCAGAGTGGGGGGTGCCATTTATGAGTGATTTTTGCAGTGAGGAGGAAGAAGGAGTGGAGAAGGATGGGAGAAAGAGTGAAAGGGAAAGCTTAGATAAACTGTACCTCACTAGAACGAACATAGATTCGCCCTGGATAAGTAGACGATGGGGGGAGCTGGAGAGAAGTAAGGAGGAAACGAAAAGAATAGGGGAAACACTAACCAATGAAACCACGCCACCCACATCCCCATCACGCCGCCCTCCCACGTCGCTACCTACATGTTCAACCACCGCACGCTCTCTGCACAGAATAAAGCTCGCGCCCTTCATGAACGAACTTACACCTTATGCATGTCGGCTTAGGGACCTCCCTAGTCGCAGGCAAGACAGACAAATAAACATACCCATATTGAACACAGGGAATGATGAAAGAAGGGGAAAGGAAGAAGAGGGAGGTAGGGGCAAAGGTAGTAAGGAAGAATTTGAAGTAGTAAAAGAAATGGGGGAAGAGGAGGGGTGTGAAGACTCAATATCATGGAGCATAAAGGGTGACACAAGACAGAATGTAATGCCACTGCTGGAGAGAGGAGGGGTTAGACCACAGTATGTACCCTGGAAACATACGGATAAGGAAAATATAAAATGTAGGCTCCCATCATTAAGTGGAGGTGCGGGTAAGTGGATATATGAAATGGAAAAACACACCGCAGGACAGAAGCTAGCAGTAGGAGATGTGAAGGGCCTGTTAATATCAATATTAGGGGACAGAGCGGATGACATTTGGAAAAGAGCGGGATTCCATGGGGTAACAATAACAAACACATCGCATGATGGCGCACCATTTGCAAACTGCAGACATGCGCTATGGCAGGCACTGAGAGTACAGTACCCAGACACATCAGACATAGGAGCCATTACTTCCCGTAAGATGGGTGAAAATGAGGATCCTGTTGATTATATCCAGGATATTCAAGAGAAGTGGCGCATGGAAACTAGAGAACAATGGGACAAAACACCAGCCATATTTTATCATATACTAGTACAAGGGCTCCCAGAAGGAGTTCAGAAACAACTAAAGAAAGTAGTGGGAATGGAAGCAAAACCATGGCCAGAAATACAACTGACTATAGTACATCACTGCAGGACATGGCAAGGAAAAATGAAACAAAAGGAGGAGGACAGGAAAACAGAAGAGGCCAAATTAGTACAGAAAAAACTTACTAAATATACAATGGAAGGGGCACTAATAACTACGCCCACACCAATGGCCCAAAGCCCAACGCAAGTAGTGGCTGCACAAGATCCAGCTCAAATAGCGCCTCCACAAGGTGTAATACAGCAAGTGCCGCCTCTGCAATTACACGCACCAAACATGGGAGGAGGGTACCCAATGCAAGGAACTGGGTATTATAGCTATAACAGAGGGAGAGGAGGGTTTATGAGGGGGAGAGGATATGGATATAATACCCAGCAACAGGCTGGGGGAATCAGAAATTACTACCCCACAGGGCAACCCGTATACCAGGACAACACAGGGAGCTTCCCATGGCAAAACAGGGAACCACCCGTGTGTTGGAGCTGCGGACTATTAGGACACATGTCACGTACATGTAGGGTCAGGCCAGGAACACCAGCATGGAATGAACAAGCACAACCTAGGACCTCACAAGAACAGCAGGGCATACACCAACAGCAGACGTCACAACAAGGGAGTGACCAACAACAACAAACACGACAGCCACAAACCTATTCACTGCCACAACAACAAATAACACAGCAACTGACGCCGCAACAACAACAAGTGGCGTTAATACAACCACCACCCCAAACTGAACGAACACAATTGGGTGGGGTGACGGTGTTGGGACACAACCCTTACACAGGGAATGGCCAATCATTATACCCCCAATAGGTCAGCCCACAGACGGCCTTGGTGTGTCCCATCCTGTCAATAACACCTAATAGTGCGGAGGAGCCACGCATAGAGGTAACGACAGGTGACAAAAAATTATCATTTCTTGTTGACACCGGGGCAACCCGGTCTTGCATAAGGGAAGGTAAATTTAAGATGTCAGGCGAAGCCATGAACACCCAAGGATTTTCTGGGGCTAAAGGGTTGGTTCCATTTACTGATAACGTTCCTTTATCTATTGGAGATCATGATCTGTCAGTCCCACTTTTGTATTATAGTGCCTCACCAGTAAATATACTGGGGAGAGACATAATGAACAGATTGAATATGACGATCTCCTTTACAGAGGATGGCATAATTTGCTCTACTCCAGGGATTAACATGCTCACAGCACGACAGATTTTGCAAGCATACTGTGGACAGATAGCGATTAGGGCAGAGCCAGTAGATGGCGAGCTATTCCAGTATGGAACAGACATGGCATTTGCATGGATGCCAGGGATAGGAGGGAAAATATGGAGGAGGCCAGCAGCCTATCTATTCCGACCAGAAACACCAGCTAATGAACAGGAAGGGAAGGTGTTTGGAGTGGACATTGAGAGCATTATTGCAACAGCTGATTATGTTGCTGTGCACGCCCAAGATAAAGAAGGGAGAGCATGGAGGGCGGTGATAGCACTAGCAGAAGGATGTAGGCTGACCCAGGTGTCAGATGAAGAGCTGTTTTCAGAAGAAAAGGAGGAAGGTGAAATGGTGTTCATGATGAGTGTAGAAATATGGCTAAGAGTGGCTCACAAACAAGTAGCACAGAAAATTGCAATGGCACTTGAGGCACCCGCAGGCACCCCAGTCCCATTTTTTAAGGAAGATATGTCAAAGGTGCCCAAATCATTATGGACTATTAGCCCTTATGACGTGGGATGCATAAAAAGCATAGGGGGTGTAAGGATAAAATTGAAAAAGGGTGCCATACTACCAAGAGTGAAACAATACCCATTGTCAAAAGAGGCAGATGAGGGCATATATGAAACCATAACGGCCCTTATAAACAATGGCATATTGGTCCCCTCAGAATCACCATGTAACACAGCTGTGTACCCGGTGCGCAAGGCTAAAGGGGGGTCTTGGCGCTTCATACAGGACCTCAGACCCTTGAACAACATAGTAGAAGCAGAGTATCCAGTAACAGCAAACCCGGCCACAATATTGTGTGGCATTCCAGCAGAAGCATCACGATTTACAGTAATTGACCTTAAAAATGCTTTTTTCTCAATACCATTACACCCAGACTCACAAGATTTGACAAGCTTTACTTACCGAAATACAAAGTGGAAACATACCAGATTACCACAGGGGTATTGTGAATCACCCTCAATTTTCAATAGAGTAATACAGATGGATTTGGGTAACGTTGAGGTGGAAAGCACAGTGTTACAGTATGTGGATGACATAATAATTTGCAGTACAAACGAAAGTAAATGTAGAGAGGACTCCTTAAAAATGTTGACAATATTGGCTGAAAAGGGGTATAAGGTAGACATGGAAAAGATACAATACTGTCAGGAACAGGTACTTTACATTGGACAACTGATATCTCAACATGGAAGAAGGATTGCACCACAAAGAGCACAGGCAATCTCAAGCACTCCCGTGCCACAGACTGTGAGAGAACTACAGCAATTTCTGGGGCTGTGCAACTACTGTAGAGCATGGGTATTTGATTACAGCTCATACATAGGACCCCTGCTTGAGGGTTTGAAGGAAGCAAATAAAGGGGAGAAAAAGTTGGGGTGGACTATGGAAATGAGGGAGGCATTTGACGAATTAAAAGACGCGATATCAACTGCTCCAGTACTGGCATCCCCAGACTATGAGCGGCGCTTTTTCATATTTTCACATTGTGACTCAGCAGTGATGAAAGCAGTGTTGGCCCAAAAAACTAGCATGGGCTATAAACCAGTAGCATTTTACAGCGGTCACTTAGACCCTATAATGTTAGGCCACTTCTCTTGTGAACAAGGTCTTGCTGCAGCTGCTTTTGCAGTAGAAAAAGCATCAGCAATAACTATGGGGTGTCCAACTACACTATTTGTGGAACATGCACTATTTGCGATATTGAATAAACCTAAGTCCACACTAACGACACAGAGGGCATCAGGTTATGAGATTATTTTGTCCAAAGCTGAACTAGCAATTGTTAGATGTAGCACGGTTAACCCTGCAAGGTTCCTAGCAGAAGTAATTGAAGAGGGAGATTACGCCCACGACTGCACCCAAGTAACTGAGATGTACTCATGTACTAGGAAAGTTGAAGAAAACGCACTAGAGGGAGGTGAGCTTTTGTTTATTGATGGGTCATCAACTATTGATCAAGGAGATGGGATAAGAAGGACTGGGGCAGCAGTAGTAAAAATGATGGAGGCGCCGGTGTGTGTGGCTATGAAGTGTGTACAATTACCACAGCATTACTCTGCTCAAGCCGCGGAACTGGTTGCACTAATATTGGCATTAAAGGAAAGTTTTAATAAAAGAGTAACTATATATTCTGACAGTGCATATGTTACATCAACTGTCCACTCAGGGCTATCAAAATGGAGAAGAAGAGGGTTTAGGAGAGCTGATGGCACTCCAGTACAACATGCCCTCTTGTTGGCTGAACTAATTGAAGTAATAAACGACCCCCAAGAACTAGCCCTGGTAAAATGCACCGCACACACAAATGGAGAAGACTACGTATCAAAGGGAAATGCAGCAGCAGACGCACATGCGAAATATGCTGCATATTTTGGTGAGATATGGAACCCTACAGACTCACAGAGAGGGAGAGGGAGGGGAATAGCTAGGGAGATGTTAATAAGAGAAGGGTACACCCATCTCCCAGCCACACAGATTATGGAACTACAAGCGGCTGCTCCAATGGCAGAAAAAGAAGTATGGGTGAAAAGAGGATGCACAATGTCACCAACTGACGCACTATGGCGCCAGGGTGGCACTGGGAAAGTTGTAATACCGTTGGCACTGTTAAATACCGCCCTGAGCCAATTACATCACCCTGCCCATACAGGCAAGGAAATAATTGCAGCACGAATTAGAGAAGATTGGTTTTGTCCCGAGTTAACCTCTCATGTGTCAAATTTTATCAGCAATTGCCTCACATGTCAACAGTTTACGGCCGGTCATACTTTAAAAGTGATAAGAGGTACCATACCCCGGCCAGAAGGACCTTTTCGACACCTTCACATTGACTATGTTGATATGATCAACATATGTCAAGGTAATAGGTATATGATTGTAGTAGTATGCCCATTTTCTAGGTGGATTGAAGCAGGGCCCTGTTCACACCCTGATGCGTTTAGAGCAGCCAAATTCATAGTAAGGGAGGTCTTCCCCAGGTGGGGAGTGTGCGAGGTGTTAAGATCAGACAATGGCCCCCATTTCGCAAACGAAATGTTCCAGCATATCACATCCCTGCTGAACATTAAACACAAATTTGCATGTGCATACCACCCACAGGCTAATGGTGTATGTGAACGCCTGAATGGCTTATTGAAGGAGGCAATTGCTAAAATACAACAAACAACAAAGAAAAGTTGGTTGTATTGCCTTCCGTTAGCATTGTTTGAACTTAGAAACAGGCCAGGGTCCGACCACCACCTCACCCCACACGAAGTGGTTACTGGACGCCAAATGCGCCTTCCCCTAACACCAACGTCAAGGGCATTCACCGACCACGAAAGTTCAGCAAATGTGTTAGGTGATGAAATGTATCAATATGTGTCTTCTTTGATTACTAGTGTCGTGTTTGTGTCTCAACAGCTCGAGCGCACACGGGGCGGGTCTACCAGCAACCAAGAAAAAGACGAAAATACAGAATTGGGAAAGGAGAACTTGTGCAAACTTGCCAAAGGTGACCACGTACTACTTCGCAATTTCAATAGGAAGTGGAACCAGAAGAGGTTCACTGGCCCCCATCTGGTAGAGGACGTATCAACAAGAGCAGTAAAACTAAAGGATAAGCGTGCCTGGAACCACCTACATGACGTAAAAATCTACAAACTGCAGACCCGCCCCAGCGCCAACGACAGGTCCATTGGAAGGACAGTAACAACATCCCCGACAGCGGAAGAAAGTTCCATCACAGACGACGACCCAATTGTTCCCTTGGAGACAATAACTGACGAAGAAAAGGGTGATCCCCATACTGCCCACCCTATGGTCACACGCTCAAAGAGTAAAAACAATCCCGCCAGTTGAGAAAACCCCCCCCCCATTGACTGCTAAGTACAATTGTAATTAAAACTGAAGGACATTACTTGCACCAATACACATGTAAACACGTGAATGTTCTCTTTTTCTCTCGCACATACAGGAACTGCGTAATATTGTATTGTAAGAAAAGCTAATTAACGTATTCAGTGTGCAGGCGTAGATGGTGCTGCCAGACGATAACTACCCAGAAGAATTGTCACACCAATTTGTATACGAAATAAAAAGGCCAACATACTTAAAAAGGAGAAGGGTACGTGTCTACTACACAGCCTTCCTCCTGGCCATAGAAAATTACATGCCCCACCTCCGCCCATACTTGCCGGTCCTAAGAGACCGATCACTTAGGGTAGCGTGGGAGCAGCTCTTCACCTGGGCACTGAATGACTACTTGATAGGGAGAGCTTAAAGAAACAAAACTAACATTTAATAACGAGCACTTTTGAGAATTTTTAGGCGGGCAACTTTAACGTCACAAGAATACGCTGCCAGGACTGCAGCAAGGTAAGAGCAAAATGCCAGTGAAATTAGCATATGTAATAAAAATAATAGGGATTTTTATGATCACCGGGTTCTTGGCTGCCTCTGTCTGGCAGTACAGCTATGCTATCCATTTTATTGCTGCACCCAAACCTAATATACCCCCGTTCCCTGCTGCAACAGGTGTTACGTCAGGTGGTAATAGTAACATTGCACCCAAGCTAAATAGAGTTAAACGCAGCACATACTCTGACAATAAAGGTATTGATAATTATGTACAAGATTCAGCACACGTCACAAACAACATATGGTACCAGCACATGACCCGCATTGGTAAGCAGACAACTGAGGATAGCTGTTACGTTTGCTCATTAATACCATACGCCATGAGCGCTTCACGAACATTTGTTGCCACTGAAATAGATGAAAAGACAGCACAGTGCATAATATATTTGGCCCTGTTCCAAACGAAAGGAAGATTTCAAGGAACAGTAGTGCACATGACATGGAAAACACGAGACTCATACCCATATGAAAACAACTTCCTTAAGACCTATCTGAGTTACCACAAGACCAGTTTACATGCTGAAGCATTCAAATACATAACAAGTGGCCCTGCAAAAGGAGAAACAAAGAAGGTAACACTGCAGTATCTACCATGTGATTGGTACGCCACTGAAGTTCCGGGTAAACAAGGATGCTGGGAAAGGCCGCTACTGACGATAACAGGAAAGGTGTATCTGGACAACAGCTGGGAGATAGGAGTAATTGGCAGCAACATGGTAACAAAAGAAACTATCTCAACCATCGAGACACACAATCATCGATGTTGGACGACGTGGATCAAGTACGTACCAATGCTCACGTGGGTAGAAGAAGATGAAGACCCAATAACAATACTACCATTGACTGCGCCCAAAGTATGCTACCAGCATAAAGGAGAGGTGGACGTAGGATATAACACCAATTGTGCAAGCGTGATGGAGTTACCTGAGGGGGGAGCGGGAACAGCAGTAATAATGGACCATTATTGGGCCTGTGGAGAAAAGGCATATCATACACTGCCTCCCCTGTGGAATGGTGTGTGCACAATGGTACACGTCAATGTACCATCACTAGTGGTACCTAAGAAGCATGTCAATGTGGCGAAATTTCCTAAAATGGACGAAGGGGATAAGAGACGAAAGAGATCTGCACCACTCCAGAAGGAGCAAGAGAACAAGACCAACAGCGAAGATACTGTCCTAAATAGGAGAAAACGACAAGGAGAGCCACTGACAGGAAATTACCTGTGGGGAAGGTCGGAAACGGAACTAACGTCAATACCGCCAGAACACAGACTATTCAGCAGAGCAGCAATGTTTTTCTCCTCAATAATACATCCGGGACTGCAAGCATACGCAAACGCAAAATGGCTCCAAATAACCAGATGGGAACTAATGATGACCATCAACTCAACTGTAAATGGGTTCAACGCAATTAAAGAGGAGCTGCGAGCTGTAAGGATGGTAGCACTACAGAACAGATATGTACTGGACCTTCTCACAGCAATGGAAGGAGGAGTTTGTGCAAAGATAGGACAATCTTGCTGCACGTTCATACCTGCCAACGATGCTGACAATGGTACACTGACAGAAGCAGTATCACAATTGGCCCAGATGCACTCCAAAATGATGGACGAGAGTAACGGTGTAAACAAGGATAAGAGCTGGTTTTCACTATTATGGTCATGGATGCCATCTTGGCTGTCAGATGGACTGAAAATAATAGTGGGGTGTACTATTTTGGCTGGAGCTACTCTGATCTTAATTAGATTTTGGAAAGCCCGGAAGGCACGCACGACTGACGAGTTGCTGGAAATGGTGGGAATGCACCCCTTGATGCCAGCAGATGATGGCCAGCATACAGGGGTGATAATACAAGAGAGGGAGAAGCTGCGCACCCAAATCATCACCAACCATCTAGACCCACCATCAGTGAAGATCGAGAACCCAAGGAACCCCAGGAGCTACATAGGAAGATGGGTATACTGTACTCCTGGAGGAACATGTGAATATATGTATTGGTCATTTGAAGATCATGTAAACCATTATGGACATCTCGGAGGGATAACTAAGATATGGAGAGTAAGAGGAGATAACGAGAAGGATATGTTTGTGGTCGACAAGTCGACCAGAGGGGGGACTGAAGTGGGAGAATGGAAAACCAGGCTCCCGTCCTTCACCTCTCGCGCTTGGCCTAGAGGGTCACGGCCCAGACACCCGCCACGAGAAGAGTTTGTCCATTTACCAGACGACCAAATACCCTGGTACAGGAACATACGGATATGTCCATCTGCCTGCCCAACAGCCCGCACTGGCCATGCCGACACCTGCGGTTCGGATCAGCTAGACTAAAATCCACACGTCGTTAGAGATGCCATGACGACCTAGACAACGGGAAGCACTTCTGTACAAATATACACACTGAACATTTCCACACCAATCTACACGAAGAACATACTCAGTGCTCTGACGTAGGCGACAGGCATATTCACGGACGTGCATCTTTATTATTTTTATATAGGCTTTCAGAATGCAGAAACGCAAGACGCATCATGAACTCATTTATAACGCTTGCTCACGCTTCTCTTGAAACCATTACCACCATAGAGATATACTGGAAACACGATATTGGTCATGGAAATATATGCTATTATAACCTAAAAGCACCTATGCACCAAACGGACTAATTATGCACCAGGCCCAAGTAGGCCTCAACCAAGAGCTCCCGTGGACATTAACAAAGCACGAGTCAGGTTGCTGATCCTGCAGAAAGAACCCAGTGGAGCAACCAGCCAAGGTCGTAATGTTGCAAACTCACAGTCCAAGAACACATCATCAAAGGCACGATGTTGCAACCTCGCACCCCGCGCACCAACGTTAAAGTCACGCCGGCAAATTAAACCAGACGCGCAGTAGAAAAAGCAATATTAATTGTGCAGAATTCTGCCTCTTTCACGGTCCCTCCCCACGTGACCAAGCCGAACTTGACGAGATGCCAAAGCCCAGGAGGAAAAAGGCGTCTGGGTCCCTCGCTACGAGACACAGGCCAATACACTTGAAAGGCTCAATGGACATCTGCTACAGTGGGAGCGGTCAGCCTTCCACCTATGAATAAATCCTCACATTGTTTGCACGTACCCATATTGAAACATTGTTGCAATCACAGGTACACCGAGAGCTGGGAACAACGGTGGTCCCAGGCTGGGGAGCTCACGGGTGCACCAATCAGAACATGGGGCTCTTATCTCAGACGTCAGTAACATTAGCCAATCCTCAGGAGTCTTCATGTAACAATTCTTATGTATCTAATTGTAGGGACAACCCAGATATACCACCTGACTACACCTTGTCCACTAATATCATTCTCTATATGTGTACTATACTAACCCTACCACTCGAGCAACCAATTAAGAGTGGCGATAGGTTTTTTGCTAACTTTTTGACGTGACGCAAGTAGCGCGTCATAATACAGTAAAAAGGGCCTGCGAGCCCCACGATTGTGTGTGTCAGGACGAACGCGTGCGCTCCTTGACCCATCCCTGCCGTTTGCATAATAAACAGCAGAAGTTGCCTTGCTCCTTGTGTGTGCCTCATACTCTGTCTCGATCCGAGATATACACGGGAGGAGTTGGGGCCTCCCTGCCCGGAGGTCTGCGGACGGCCCGGCCGACCCCGGCAGAATTTCCCCCCGACAAGAGCTTGTACACCGAACATAATATCTTAAAATTGATCTTCTGTTCAATGGGTAACCAGTGCAACTCCTTCGAGATTGGAGTGATACGGTCAAATACCTTTGCCCCATATCCCAATCTTGCATCTGCATTATTCAGATATCTTAAAGGGAAAATAGTTGATTTTGGTAGCCCCATAAGCACAGAATTCTCCAAAATCTATTCTTGATAAAACCAATGCTTGAATAAATGTCCTGAAATGCGAATTTTGGACATAAGGTTTTACTGCTCTCAGCAAACGTAACTGAAAATGTGCTGCTTTGACCTGCCAGTGCTTATGATTGCGGTATATGTGCTCCATCATTCGGGGTGGCCATAGTACAACATGTGTGCCGTCAATTACACCTACAACATGGGGGAAGTGTGTGACAGGATAAAATTCTTGGATGACTGGCTGCCTTTCTGCCAGTGTTCGGGCATATATATGTGCCTGCATACACATAAACATGCTGTTATGCATGCCAACACCTGTGTAGGCAGTGGGATTGGGTGGCCTGCGAAATCCCACCAACTATTTCAGTTGTTCGCTGGAAGGACCCAGTTGCAATGAAATTAAGTGAAGTGAGCACTTTTCCCAGGGGGGTTAAGGGCCTGGGAGCAGATGCTTGGTGATGCTAAGCCATCTTCCCACTCCCTGACTAGGTCTAGGATTATATGGGGGGAAACCTGTACCTGGCATATACCTGGTAACCCGACATCCCAAACAGCGTGGTCCGTGTTGTGAAGATTTGCTTCCTGGGCATCCTCCTCCTCCTGCGTTGTCTGTGCACGATAGCTTCTACTATTGATGGTTTCACCATGATCATAGATGTTGCTTTGGTGTGCATTGCGTGCTTTAAACACATTGGTTCCTATGCACGTTGTAGTTTACGCCTGCTAACAAGTGGCGGATGCATCACAGGGTTTGTGTGTGTTTTTTCGTGACGTGATGTTCCGTGCTGAAATACATGAATACGGTTGAATTTGTGTTGCAATGGGCATGCGATTGTTTGGCCATGGCCCGTCCCTCAAAACGGCCACATTTTCTTTCACATGTTCTTCGTCATTTTGCGTATTCCGCCCCCTATTTGGATCACTGCCTAAGCCCGGCCCACACTCTGCTTGGAGTCTCACACAAGGTGCTCATCCACTCGCAGAGACATCCTGGGCCTGAGCAAACTCCACTCAAGTCTTAGAAAAGTCCAGTGCATTTGTTTCCATGAATCGATGAACATGGATTTGCACGCAAAGTCACAATTGTCCCAGCAGATTATTCCATGATTCGGGGCCTAGTGTTTTGTTTGTAAATTAGGCCGATTTAGCATGTTGCTAAGTGACTTTCCTCTCAATACTTTGCACCACTCTGTGAATTTGGCTCGTTTCAATGTGTGTGTTGGCAGTGCAAAGTCACTTTGCACCACGCTAACTTTCTGAATTAGGCCCTTCATCCCGTGGGCCCCTGCACCATGTGCCACGCTTCTGTTTTGATACTACTTTGTGCAGCACACGCAGTTAGGTTGCTCTTTTTCACTGTGTAAATATGGAGTCACTTTCAACAAGAAATCGAGAGCCTTCTTTATTCACAATGCACTGATGGAACACACACTGGATATATTCAGTGAAACAAACTTTGTTAAAGGGATATTATGGTTAAGTTGCACTAATAGAAACCTATCCAATTTGTGAAAGAACTTTGTTAAAGGGACGTTATGGTTAAGTTGCACTAATAAAAATGTAACAAAATCAGTGCAAAAACTTTCTTAAAGGATTATTATGGTTACAAGTAAAATTGAAAGAACCCAGGGTTAACGCCAGACTTTTAATGAGGCCCCATGTCCCGGTTGATCTAGCGTCTTTTTGTAACTTTTTGAGTCCTACCTGTGGATTGAATTGTCACGGACAGTCGTGCGGTCCGCGGACAGCCCCTCTAAAGGGACCCATCCACTGCTGCTCCCCATTGTGTTTCTGGCTTTCCAGCAGAGAGCACCAGCTGCTGATTTGGCATATTGCTGTTTTTGCATTTGTGCTTCTGTACATAATGGCATAAAGGCATCCATGGCTACTGCAGGAGGAGGATGGAGGAGGATGAGGTAGTGGAAATCCCTCTCACCGGCTCCCAATGTCAACCTTGGGTGTGAAAGATATTTACCACCATTGGGGGGTACCTAAGGCTACTGAGTGGAAGATTGTACTCAGTCGCGGAATGTCGGGTCTGTATAGTTATGGCACCACCTCCATGTGGCGCCCCCTCAGGACGGATCACAAGGGAGCCGTGCAAAAGGTTGTACCTTTTTGTAGGGGCGAGTAGGTTGACATCCACTAACACAACCTCAACATTCGCTCCTACCACCAAAAGAGACACTCCTGTGGGGCAGAGGATCCCTGAGGAAAACTTGCAGTCCGTACATGACTCAGTCGACCCTTACCTTTTGAGGGTGGCAGTGCTCTATATGTACTGTGACACACCACACTTTGGGGGGAGCAGTTTCTAAGTGTTTTCAAAGCTGCCATCGGGGAGCATGAGAAACACTGTCTCCTTACCTAATTAAGGCACACCCAACATCTTCCTCTCTCCACCTGCCCCTTCGCCCTGTGGTTGGTGCCTGTTCCTACCCTCCCTTCTCTTCCCTACCCCCTTCTGTCTCCTGTGAAAAAAGCCCCAAAAATATAAAACACAAAATATAAAAAAATAAAAGGTTCTTTTTAGAGCCACGGATCACAGTTCAAAAATAGAAATATTAAAAATGTTTTAGGCCCCTATGCAGCCTGAGAAGTCTGCGGACAGTGTGGTAGTCTGCGGGCATCTACAAAATGTAAGTCGTGGCAGCATCTAAACCATTGCACTCTTTGGGTGAGAAAGTGATGGCACTGAAAGTTTTGAAGTAAACTAAGCAACATTCTACTGAACTAAACTTTTTCTTTCAACCTCAAAACAGTAGGCATTCTGTTTTTGCCGTGCTTCCAGGCATTATGTTTCACTTACTGCAAAAATACTTTCTTTATTTACAAAAAGTGCATCATTACATTCCAAACATTTTCCGAAAAAGCTGATACCCAGCATCAGTCAGAAATACTTCATCTCTGCGCAAAATATTGTCAGTGTCAAATTTAATATTTTCATTATGGAAAGACGTCATGCCAACATCTCCCAAAAATGCACAAACAGCCTTTTTCACATTGCACTTCGCTTTCTCCATTTGCGGACCAAATGAACCGGAGAGCATTCACATCTGTCTCTGGGAAATTCAGAATAAATTAGTCAAGAGTTTGGGAACATTTCCTTCATTTTCCCAAATGTCTCCTTCATTGCAACTGCAATAGAATTCCGGTTACATACACTAAACTCTTTCCTCCACAATGATCAAAATAATGTCCGGTTGTTGCAGTGTGACCAAATTGATACAAAATAGGAGCAAGTCCACCCACTTCATGCCGCACACTCCATACTACTTCACATAAACATGATGAAATCCAAGATTTTCAGCCACTCCACACTGCACTGCATACACCTGCAACCAATGGATCCCAAAATCCACACACTCTGCCTCGTAAAAGACACAGCCAAAGCCATAGCCATAGCCATGTGAATTTCTCTCAGAAAACAGATCTTCTGCCACACTCTCTCCTTGCCTACCACACCAGGAAATATGATTGGGTATTCCCCTGCAATGCACAGTCCCATTTCCATTCCATTTTTCAGATAGAAGGACATTGTGTGTTTCTTTGTGTAACAAACTATCTTCACAATATTATAAGGATAAATTGTTATAACCTAGATGTGTCTTAAGGTTATATTTTTGTGAAGTAGCCACAACAGTTTACTCCCCTTTTGGTTTTTCTTGGTTTTCACTTGAATTTGATTTTGGAATTGTGTTTAGTTTGTTGTTTTTCACCTCCCCATCCCCTCTTTAGTTTTTTATTCTTCAATTGCATATTGTGCATGCAGATAATTCCAACAATACTTTCTCCTTTGTTCCTTACTACTTTTTCCGTATATGTTGGTTTGTTTAAATCCAATGTATTTGCACATTTGTATTTTTTGCTTCATAAAATATACATATATTTTGGTATTTTTGGTTCATTGGTGTTTTTTCTGATAAATGTACAAATGATCTCTGCAACGCCTTTGGCGTAGTGAAGGGCTGGTCTAAATAGTTTTTTTTTAAAATGATTTAACCCAGTTGTACCAACCCTACATGCAACAGTACTTTTCTTTTTGATGTAGTATATATATGCCCAATACTGTTGCACTTTCCTAAGGGTGAACCGACCCCACCCTGTGGTGGTTATGTTTGTTGATTTCATTTCCATGCCTGGCATCCTCAAAAGACCCAGATGTGGCATGTGCTGCCCGTGGACAAATCGTCCAAATGAAGGGGGTGGGGAGAGAAATTAAACATAAGGTAAGGAATTTACTCTCTAGTGGAGGCTCTGAAAAGAACCTTTTTTCTTTGTTTTTTATTTTTTTTGGGGGGGATTTTCAGATTTGTACACTTACTCACATGCACTGTACATCATTTTATAAGAACTTCCTAAGTGGATGAAAATTAGCAAAGCAGATTGAATTGCCCCACATCTGTTAACGTGATGCCATCACAAAAAAGGACTTGCAACATCCTCCAGAACATTCTCATTTGGGAACGATGACATAACAACACTGCACAAAAAAGAAGATATCCCTTTGTTGACAAGATGCCTTCCTGTGTCTTGTTGAGGACAGAAGACATTGGGGCAAGTCCATAGTGGACTTGCCCCATAGCTGGTATATGGGAAAATATCACCTTTGCACATGGAAAGAGCTCCATTAGTGCCTTCAGCAACTCCTTCACTGCACTCTGCAAACCTATTGCACTGATTTACCCCACATGCAGTCCTCAACAATGCACCACAGTGACATCTGGAGTGTTGAAAACAGCCATATTTTTACAAAGTGCAAATACACCTTTCAAGTTTCGACCAGGCACATCACTAAAGCTTCCACTACCTCCAATCCAAGGTTGGCAGAAATGACATATATTTCTGTGTACCTCTGCAAATTAATCATAAAACAATCTCCCACCATCCACACACGGAGTCTCTCCATCTCTACAACCACAGCCATCTTCACTACACACAGCAATTAAAACAACTATTACCCTCTCTTCCTATAAAGCACAAACAGATCACCTGATTGGCTAATTCCCACAGTCCCCTTTCAATGGCAGGCATCCTGAAAAGACCGGGATGTGGCATGCCTTGTCCGCCGACTACCACATTGTCCACAGACCCCGTAGCACAGGGCAGACCTTCTTCCCTTTCCACTTCAATCTTTGCAGCACTCCCTCATTGGCTACTGTCAAGCAATCACCCACCCATCCACCAATCACATACAAAAACTCTACGTCTAACTCTGTCATCTCATTTCAACACTTCAGATGTACTGTTCAACATTCAGAGTACAGGTTTCCTGTTATTCCCAAGCGCCTGCATCAAAGACTACTGTAAAACTCTTCAAGATTTCTTCTTGCAGATTTACCCACATCTGCATCTATTAACACAAAGTATAGGATGCATATATTTTTGAAATTACATTTCCAACTCTTTTACAAATACATATAAACATGGTTCCTACCACTTACCCAATAATCATACTATCGTTTGTCCCACCTCCTGACATGAAATGGCACTCACAATGATGTGTAGAGCAATCTTTTCTTATAATGAAGATTTTCATAACACTTTCAAATCACATATTTGCAAATTCAGCAGCACTCTGTGTGTATTTTTTGTGAAAGAAAAGAAAACCACATTTGAAACATTTCTACAGCATATTTAAGGAAACAAGCCTTTCCTCAACTCTTTCCTACAGGAAAGGGTGGCGGGTGGGTACGATAAAAGAATCAGAATACTGCTCTTTACGAATTTATTCTGAAGACCCCAGATTCAGAAAACATGTTGAGTACATATTCCACCTCCTGTTCAAAAGTGAACTAGCAACTCTATGTTACTGAGTTGCACATACATTGAAAACAGGTTCCATTTATTTAAACATATCTTGTCTGCTACCCAACTACTTCAAAAGATAAAATACAAAGATGATGTTTTGCAGTCAAGTATCACAAATCTCTTGGCAAACATGCATGGTACAAAAGAATACTGGTTCCAAAGTCACACTGATGTACGGTATATGCTAAGGAACCTTGGCCCGCCCACAACTTCCTACACATAGCGAACCAAAACAAAGCAGGGAAAGACATAAAAGAAACAGGAGGACTCTGCTCTCTTGACCCTGTAAATGCATCAAGATACTTTCACCAATGCTTTATTACCATTCTGCACTTCATCTGTAATAAAATATTCCTCCCCTCAGAGAAGTGGAACATTTCTTTTGGAGAAAAGAATATCAATCCAGAGGTGTTCCAAACATCCACATGCTTTTTTGGATAAAAGCTGTCCTAAATGTGGTCATGACAGTGATGCCTCTGTTTTGAAGTTTATTCACAAATACATAACCTGTGACATCCCTTCAGAAACCAAACATAGTGAGCTATGTATGCACATTTTACACTTCCAAAAACATAACTGTGGAAAATGCTGCCAACGCAGATATAAAAATAAAGGTAAATACTATACCAAATGCAGCTTTGGTTTCCCTAGACCAGTTTAAGCAAAAGGACAAGTAAACAGCATCATGTCTTCTGTTAGACACAGTGTGAAAGGCAAATCACCTAAAAACACATACTGCATTAAAAGAAACAAAGCTTCTAAGTACATCAATGATTACAATGCAATCATTGCCCTCTTTTGGAATGCAAACATAGATATACAATATATTTCATAAATGCCACTACTGTTGCAAGATATGTCATAGCCTACATAACAAAAGGTGAGAAAACAGAGCTAAAAGACCTCTGGGATGATATATCATCCGACAAAACATTGTCACAATAACTGTACAGCTTTGGCATAAAAATGCTCTCCCATAGAGAATATGGATACTACAAAGCTGCAGAATGTTTAACAGGCACAGCCCTATATGGCAAATCTGAATACATAGGGTCGCATTACGAGGTTGGAGGTAGCCTTGCCGGTAAGAGCAGCATGGCTATCTCCATACCGGCATGAAAGTCTGTTCAAACCGCTGCCGGTGCTACAGGCATGCTGTGCTTGTGAGCACCTTTCATTCCTCTAGGGCAGACCTGGCGGAATGAAAGGCACCCATGGCACAGCTCAGTGTTTGCCGGTCAAGTAACAACGGTACCGGCAAGTATACAGGTACCGTTGTTACCAGACCGGCAACCTCGTAATGAGGCCCATAGTCTGGCTAAGCCTTGGTCCAACTGCATCCAGAAAAAAGAGTGCTAAAATCATACCAAGACGTAGAAACAA
The DNA here is from genome assembly GCF_040938575.1 of Ambystoma mexicanum. Classification (NCBI taxonomy): domain Eukaryota; kingdom Metazoa; phylum Chordata; class Amphibia; order Caudata; family Ambystomatidae; genus Ambystoma; species Ambystoma mexicanum. Next base: position 1,074,503,351 of record NC_090935.1, on the reverse strand, counting down.
TAGCCAAAAATGATCCCAACAGCCAGGACATTGTGAAAATCAATGTATTAGACACATAGTACCCAAACAGAAGTACTGCTTTGGAGAACATGTGCCTATACCACACAGCCCAAAATTTCTCCTACAAGAATAATGCTAAACCAGATATAAAAAAGTGGAAAATACATGGGGCCTCATTCCGAGTTAGGCGGTAAGGGTTTACCGGCACCGGTAAGGATGCAGCTGCCGGTAAACCCTTACCGCCCTATTCCGAGGTCCCTTAGTGGGACCCGCAAAGGACGTGTGGTCTCGCCACACGTCCTTTGTGGGTCCCGCTAAGGGACCAGGGCGCTAATAACGGGCCCGTAATTAGCACCTTCCCCATTCCCATTGAGCCCTATAAGGGCTCAAATGGGAATGGGGAATGATTTACTGAATGGGGATTTACCGGGTCCTCCAAGGTCGGAATGACCCGGTAAATCCCCATTCCGCCAGACCGGACCCGGGTTTGGAGGCAGCCATGGTGCTAATAGCACCATGGCTACCTCCAACCTTGGAATGACCCCCACGGTCTCAACATTTGAAGGTAGCTTCGTCAAATTTACCAAACCCAGGCTAATTAATCATATGAAGTTATTTAAAACTCTTCAACATAGATAACTTTAAAACATGTCCCTACTCCAACTTTTTAAACCATGGAGAAAAGAAGATTTATTAGGCACCCATGACTCATTAGAATCTGTATTCAATGCAAATGAAAGCAGTATGACAAATGTTAATTTCAAGCAATACAAAAACATGTTGGAAAACGAACGCCAACAAGAGGATGAAGTTCAAGCACAACTAAATGAAGACACTTCAGAGGGCAGTCAACGTTCTATTACAGGAGGCCAAGAACCACTTGCAGAGCCACTCATAGTAAATGGAGCAGAATTAGCCATGATTGGAGTACAAAACACCATGGGCCTCATTACGACCTCAGCAGTAGCCATGCCGCTATTGGCGGCATGGCTGCCGCCGAAATCGTGTCTGCTTTCCCAGAATGGGGAATTACCGGGCCATTCCGAGTTCGGAGGGCCCGGTAATTCCTCCCTCCAGGAACACAGGCCAGGACCTTCCCCATTCCCATTTCAGCCCCCATAGGGCTGAATGGGAATGGGAGAGGGAGCAAACAACGGGCCGATTACGAGTGGCCCGTTGTTTGCTCCCTCTTCCCCCCGTGGGACCCGGTAACAATGCCTGGTTTTACCAGGAAGCCTTACCGGGTCCTGCGAGGGGACCTCGTAATGTGGGGGAACGGGTTTAACGGGTCAGCCTCCTTTTGCGGAGCCCGTTAAGCCGTTCCGCCAGGGTCGTAATGAGGCCCCATGTATCAAAATGAGCAATCAGAAGAAAACTTGGCATTGCTGAAATCACAATTAAATGATGAGCAACTTGGCATTTTCCTAGAAGTGACTAAAGAAATTGAACATGGTTTGCAGCATGAACGTAAAGTGTGTAGCTGTCAAAATTATAAACCTGTACTCCTCTATGTAAGTGGTGAAGCTGGTTCAGGCAAACCATTCTTAATAAAAATCATCAGCAAATTCCTACAAAAGTTAACAAACAACAACCTTTCAGCTGTCGTAACACCCCCCACAGGTTTTGCTGCCTACGACAGAGGAGGTGTTACTTTACACCGACTACTGCTCCTTCCAGTAGAACACCAAAACAAATTACAGTACTTCAAACTATTAACAGAAGCTGATACAGAACTGCGCAGAATTCTGAAATAAATGAAAATGCTCCTAATAGATGAGGTGAGCAAGGCCTCCAACCTAATGTTGGCTTTAATTCATCTCAGATTACAAGATGTACTTAAAATGGGCTATGAACAACTCTCCTCCACTAACACTCCCTATGTGTCAACAAGCAACAACATGACTAAATAGAGTCAGGGCTAACATTCATTTCATTGTAGGGTACAACAAACTACATTCACTTAACACACCCCATCTCGATATGTGCCCTGTTCCTGAAAATGGTCAACTTTAAAAAAGAAAAGTAATGCAAACAGAGCTTATAAGAGATCTCACAACAGTACCACCAAGGAAACTAAAAACAACTGCTACTCCATCAAGTAGTACAACCACAAATTGATCTAGTGCAAACGCAAGTGCACATCCATCAGCAGAAAGAAAGAGAAATATGTCTTCTAAAAAAACAAGTGGAGTTCCAGCAAATGCACAAAGACAGAACTCTCTGGTCCATTTAAATTGTCCAACATAACTGTTGTAAATTGTTATGCAATGTAGCAATCAATCTTCTGTTCCAATTGCCACCAATTGTTCAAAACATGTACTTTAACGGCTCAGACCAGTGGTATTTGCAAATGCTCGTCCTTCATAGAAATGTGACAAATAAACCTGACAACACTTAGAGTCTTACAGTGTCTAAGACAATACTGTGAAGGACTGGTAAAAATCACCAGAATCACACAGGAAGATCAAAAAGAATGTCTAATGCACTTACTGCAAGTACTAGAAAGCAAAAATATACTTATAAGTGAAATCTTCCAGATTTCTCAAACATGGAAGCAAAAACATGCACTATCTGCAATCATGTTGCACAAGAGCAGGTCCCTAATGAACAATGTGTGTATATATCTATACCCAATTGGGAATTAATTCCATTGCATCAGCTGGTGCAAAATGAAAATCATGCCATATTATGTACGTTTTGCAATTCAGACAATCATTCCACCTTGCACATACATGCACATAGCCAATATGTAATATTAATGCTTTTAAGGTACAACGTAGATGGTACCCAAAACAAATGCAATCTTACTAGCTTCACACACGGGCAAATATCTCTTGGCAAGAAAACCTTAACAACAGTAGGCATAATATACTACACTGGTGCCACAACCACTGCAGGTCAGTATACTTCATACATTAAAAAAGATGTGGTTGGTTTGAATGCAATGACACTTCTATTACTGTAAAACATAGATTACCAGCACATCTAACAAATGCTTACTCAATATTCCTTAAACCTAAATTTAGTCACTAACCTGTAAAACGATCATAAATTAGTGCACTTTAGACACCAACAGGTATCTTACTGCTTCAAAAAAATACCCTTCAGAACTGTAAAATTATAAACAGATAGAATACACCAACTGGTATATAGCTACATCCATAGTGCTGCAATGATGTTTCTGAAATGGAAAACAGTTTCAATATGCCAACAGATGCACATATAGTACATTTTTTGAATGCTATATATATTTTTTCCCAATGACCCAATGATTATGCAAACAGAAACAACAACTGTGCAAAACACACACTGATGGTGTTGTTTTACCCATAGTACTTAGAATGTACTGATTGTGAGGGTCTACAAAGTTTAGTCACTAACCTGCAGAACTATCAACAGTTAGAATACACCCCTGGTATCAGTAATAAAAGTCCTTCAAAACATACCCTTCAAAACTGCAAAACTATCAACAGTTAGAATACGGCAACACGTATCTAACTGCACCCATAATACTGCAATGTTACTTTCCAATAGTGAAATAGTTAGAATCCACCAACAGGAATGAAACTGTTTCAAAACATGTCCTTCAAAACTGTAAAACTATCAATAGTTTGAATATGCCAACTCGTACATAATGGCACCAATAGTATCACAATATTAGTTTCCAATAATAAAATAGTTAGAATCCACCAACAGGAATCAAACTGCGTCAAAGCATACCCTTAAAAACTGCAAAACGATGAACAGTTTAGAATACACCAACCGGTATCTAACTGCAGCCATACTATTGCAATGCTATTTTTCAGTAACACAATTGTTTGACTACTCCAACTTGGAATCAAGATGCTTCAAAAAATTCCCTTCAGAACTATAAAAGTATCAACAGTTAACATAAACTGACTAGTATCTACCTACATCTGTAGTACTGCAATGCTCCTTTTCAAATAAAAACAACTGTTTCAATACGTCAACAGATATCTAAATACTTCAACATTCCTTTAAAAAAAAGAGACTACCAGCACTTTCGAAAAGCAAAACACTACACCATGACAATTCTTCCTACTGCAACACTGCTTGTAACAACAAGTACACTTATTTGTGCACCTCAAACATTCCTTTAAGTACTGCAGACTTCAAACAAGCATAGTGTGACACGTAATGTGAAATAATGTACTCATTTGTTTTTTAATCCTACATGGATTTTTTTCCCAATGATTATGCAAACAAAAAACAAAAAAACAACTGTGCAAAACACACAGTAATGTATTTTGAAGTATAGTACTTGTAATTAACTCATTATGAGGGTCTAAAAATTACATGAACATGTGAGATTGTAAGCAATGCAACATTGTGAACTATCCTACCTAAAATATTATGCAATGTGTTTTCACAGAAAAAGAAGCAAAGATTCCTCCTGCATTACCATGAACAACAAAGTCAACCTGTACCCCCAATGGTAAATCAATCATATGTACCATGTTCACTTCAATGGTATTGTGTCACCATGTTACAAAAACTATATACTGTCCACACACAAGGTATAGTTACTATACGCATATTATTATAATGGTTGTTTCCAATAGCCAAATTCCATTTCTGTACACATATTATTACAATGGCTGTGGGCAGTGGCCAGATTCTTTGGTGCATGCTGTATTAGGCTGTGGTGGTTGTGGCCAGTGCCTAGTTTTTTGGGTGCAACCACCACACCACAACTTGCCCTTAACTTCACAATTCAAATGCCATCTGCAGACATCAAAACAAATCGCCAACCCTATTTTTCACCAAAGCCAACATCACCATACCATCTAGATTCCACTCCCCTACTCTAACAAGCCGATTGAAGTCACCAAATAACCCCAAACATTTTCCTCCAACTTCCCACAAAACACTTGCTATTACAATGGATGTGGCCAGATTCTTGGTTGCATAGCCCTATTATGCTGCGGTAGTTGTGCCAGTGCCTAGATGCTAGGGTGCATGGCATATTTTTAACCTATGCAAACATCCTCATGTCATCTACATTCCACTTCCCTACCTAATAAAGCCTGCCTGCAGTCACCAGATAAGCAGCCCACACAAGACTCTGTCCACAGACTACCGTGGTGTCCATGGACTGCCGCGCCCCATACACTCTTCTTTCACTTATATAAATAGCACCATATCATCTTTCTTTCACTTCCCCACCGTTCCCAGCTCCTCTTTCCAACACCAAATGACCCAAAATATGTTTCCGAGCCCTGCTCTCCACTGCGCTGTCCACGGACAGCCGTGGATATCTGCGAATAGAACATGACGGGCATTTTGAAAAAATTTGACACACCTCACGCTTTTCACCAACCAATCAGTTGGCACGCCACGTGTCCGCGGACATCACGCCGCCCTCCTGACCAGTCGAAAGCCTGTCTGCGGACCAAACCCAGATATGACTATTTTTTTTACCTACTTTTCACCTGATTTAAAGAAAATTACTGGACGGATTTACACCACATTTTTTGGGACCAAGCTACCGCTCCTGCTGCACATTTAGTGAAAGTCCATCCAGTGGTTTGGGCTGTAGGCCTGAGCACAATTTTTTTTTTCATTGCATCTATGGAAAAAAAAACCTTTTTGGGACCTCCCTAATAACTTTGGTAAGGATTCGTCTAGAGGGAGCTGTAATAAAGACCAGGACAAACATGCACTCATGTTAAGCATTCTTCTGCTGCATCTCTCCCTCCCCCTCATTCCCACTTCCCATCCTCTTATATTTTTCATGCACTTTTCTCTCTTCCACATACTAAGGACTGGGAACCTCTAATTGGGGAACAGTATGCTAACTTTCCCAACAAGCCCAGGTACTCTCACACCACTGTGGTCATGTCTGTGGTCAAAGGCACATAACATAACATAACATAACATACCATAATGGAATACTCTGTGCAGGAATGCGGTCCCTGAAATGCAAAGGGAAAATAAATGGAGTTCAGCATCTGCAGTGCGGGTTTCCCTTATTCAATACTTTTTCAAATTACTCTGTGTGGATTGGCTACAGCAGGAACATATGGACATGCTGATGTCAACACATAACATAGTACATAACATAACTTAATGGTCCCTACTTGTCCTATTAGTTTGTGTCAAATTTCAGTTCACAGAGTTTTTTAACACTGTGCTTAGCGGCACAGACACTGAACTACAAAAAGCTCTTCTTCTATCTTGGGCCGAGCCCATCTCTAGTGTAGGGGCTCCTCTCACCATATCATATAATCACTGAACCTTTGGTCTTCCAGGTTCCTGATCTCCAGCACTTGAAGGGACTACATTTCCCAGACGACCTTCCCTATTTGAACACCATAGAATGCACATGAGCACAGTGTGCATGCCTGATATGCGCCACTTTTTTAAGTCTCATTAGCCTGCTACACTCGAGAATGTTGGGCCTGATTAATGGAATATTCTGCAGGGAAAAAAGAGACTTGCACGCGAAATGGCGCACAAATCCTGTCCGTCGATTCATGGAAAGCAATGCGCAGGGCTTACCAGGGACGAACGCCTTGGGCGAGACTCCTAAAAGAGGTTGGGCCAGGCCTGCACAGCCACCTAAAAAGGGTGGGTAACATGCCGAATGAGGGAGAACAATTGAAAATGTGGGCGTTTACGAGGGATGTTACACCATCAAGCAATTGCACAGCCTATACACGCGCAAAATAAACATATTTATGGAATTGAATTGGGAACGTCGGGTCGCGAAAGAGCAATTACAAGTCCCGGAACACCTATGCCACTCGATAGCAGGCATACACGTCAATGCACACTCTAACAACAGCATATAAACCATGCAAGCACAACAAATGCTCAGATGCATCCACGATGAATGCACCCTTTGGTGCAGCAATCATCCTGGGATACTGCAGGAGGAGGAGGATGGCCAGAGCCTGGATCTTCCACCCATGGACCAGCCTTTTTGGGATTCCTGATGACCAGGTCTAACCCAGGTAGAGGTTACCCCCCCCATTTCATCCTAGACCTCGTCACAGAGTAGGAAGATGACATCACATCACCCACCATGTGCTCCCAAGCATTGAGCCCCTTGCAAAAGGTGCTCACTGCTCTGGATTTTTTTTGCCACTGGGTCATTCCAGCGGACCATCGCCGTAGTCGGTGGCATCTCCCATTCCACACAATTTAATGCCCACACCTGGTTTTGGCATGCATAACTGCACAAACTTCTGTTCGCCAGCATATCTATGTGCCCAGAACATTGGCAGAAAGGCAAGCAGTGGTCCAGGATTTTTATGGGGTGGCGCACTTTCCAAAAGTGCTAGGTGCTATTGATTGCACCCATGTTGCTCTATGTCCACCTCAAGCAACAGAGCACATATACCTCAACCAGAAACATTGGCACTCCATTAAAGTGCAGATTGTGTGTGATGCCAAGGGCATCATTACTGAAGTGTATGACAACTAACCTGGTAGCACACGTGATAGTTACATCTTCAGGATGTCCCTGCTACTCCTGGCACTGGAAGCTGGGAAGCATGGCAACAAATGGCTCATTGTTGAGTATGAATGGACATGCACATGCATTCAGGTTTCACACAGACCAATAGACACTGCCAACAAATGCCAAGGACAACCACCCTAACCTCTACAGGGGATAGTGCCTAACCTCTGAGGACATAGATGATGACGACCATTCGCAACCCCATCACACCTGCTGAGGTAAGCTACATTACTGCCCATATTGCGACTCAGGGTATATTGGAGTGCACATTCGGAGTGCATCTATGGAAAAAAAAACCTTTTTGGGACCTCCCTAATAACTTTGGTAAGGATTCGTCTAGAGGGAGCTGTAATAAAACAAATATAACTATATAATTTTGTTGTGACACTTTCAAAAGTTTGGGATTGGCAAGTTAAAAGCAGAATCCGTTCAAGAACTCATGTATCCTAAACGTGGCATTGTTGCTAGACCCATGGATTGCAGCCACTCCCAGACTGCCTGCACAGGCAGAATGAAACTAATCGCAGGCTCGAGGAGGCGCTTGTGCCTGCGTCGCTTTCTTTGAAGTGGATCATTGAACCTGCCACTGATATTCAGAGTGAGAAGCAAAACGGTTCCCGTGTGTTCTCTGTTGGTTAATAATGTTTGCAGACTGCAGTCCTCAGTGTTTGTCGAAAAACGTGTCTTTTCATGTACAGGCTATTTTATCAACATTCTTTCATCAAGTATCAGAGGCATTAGCTGCTCGTTCTCATTAATTCCTGCAACCTCGACTGATACATTTGTTATTTCCTATATTGATTGCTGTATTACTCTATTTACCAGCGTGTATTATTAATAAGTATCAACGAGTGTAGAATGCAAGTGTTGGCAGAAAAGCGGGCAGCTGTGAACATGTAACTTAAATATTTTAAAGCATCTCTAGATACCAATTAAATAATGCATCGATTTTACGGTCCTCACATTGGCCTGCTAGATTTTAAATGGCCTTGGCTGCAATTATTTTCCGCGCTCTTTTCGTGTGGTTTTCCCTGATGGATGATAGATCACTAATGTGTATTTACTTTACTGTAAATTTCATCTTTGATGTCTCACTTTGGAAGGTCACGTTGTGAATCTTTATGGACAGCCTTTCTAGAGCTCGAGAACTAACTGGACGGCCATGAACCCATCTCCCCTGGGTGCCCTTTTCTGAGAAATACCGAGTTTTCTATGAGGAGTTTCCTGCAAAGGAAGTTATCGTCCTGCCAATCATCGCTCTGTCAGATTGAGATGTGTACACCAATCGTGCTCAAGGGATAGGCTGACCTCGAGAGATAGGTTGAGCATGCAAAATGCATGGTTTTGAAGTAGCTCTTTATTCTAGTTATGTAGGTCTGACTGATCTATAGACATGTGCCACTCTTTCGCATTATATTATTTGTTAGTTGCTCCATTTTCTAACAATTGCAATAACATGCCTAACATGCGTAATACTCCTATCAGGTATTGTAATGATAAGCCTGTCCACTAACATAATATGGTGGTTAAACTACCAAAAGCCCCAGTGTTCACGCCATTGGCATTTATTACCACCAGAACCCCAGTTACTCACATCATTGTCATCCAATGCAGAGCAACTCACATAGGTTTTGAGGATAGATCCAGCTGGGAAAGCAGTGCCATATTGCATTTGGTCAATTTAATACAGCAGTGTCAGATTCCATTATATCTAATTGCCCCAGTTAGGTCAGATTTACACTATTTCCCCTTATCACAGTAATGTCGCATGCCGACCTTCTCAGTCCAGCGTGGCCGGTCTGCATTATTCCCAGTCATCTTGCCAAGGCGACCCCATAGGGCAGCAGCAGGGCAAGGCATGTTCAGTACGTCCACCGCCGATGATTGCACTCAAGATCTTTCTGAATGAAAAGAAACTTCATGAATATGGCTGCAAAATAATTTATTATTCCAGATACTTGCATAACACCCATTGAGTATGACCACGATTAACGGTGGGTTATGTTATGTTTTGTTATCTGAATTTATAGAGTGCACGGTCGCCCAGGGGCATCATGGCGTTCATGGTTTGTTGCTGTTAGAGTAATTTAAGCAGGCATGTATGTTTGTCTGACCAGTCCAACACTACATTCCCCCGATATTTAAGAAGCTATATGGGATTGGCTGTTTGTACTTGCTTGGGACAACAAGCTTTAGAGGCAGAAGCATTAATATCAAGCTAACAGTCCGTCTATTTTAAGGGACTCTGTAGGCTGGATATACATTTCATAATAAAGCATTGCCCCCTATGATACAGGTCCTATGCAATGTTGGGAAATGAAAATAAACTCTAGCATGGCATGAACATGGAATGAAGGCCTAACGATAACCTTTCACTGCTAAGGTGACAGGCTGTACATAGTTGATTCAGTCAATCACACTGCCCTAATATCTCTCTTCCCTTTGTTTTCCGCCTTCATTCTCCTCTCATACAGTGCATACTTAACCAGGCCACACTGTGCCCCAGGCTTGGCAGTTATAGAATTCCTTTTCTGCAGTTCACTCGGCTTTGAAATTTCCATTTCATAACCAGGCAAATAAACGATCAAAGCGCAATGATTTTCCCAATAGCCTGCATACATCTCGTGCCCCTCGTGTAACCAAAACAGTGCATTCTGTACTCATTTCCAATTCTCCAAAACTGCTTCGAAGTACAGTCCAACTATTCCAAACACTTTAAAACACCCCCTTATTTTCTGTTTTACTGATTTAAAGTCCACCTACCAGGACAAACATGCACTCATGTTAAGCATTCTTCTGCTGCATCTCTCCCTCCCCCTCATTCCCACTTCCCATCCTCTTATATTTTTCATGCACTTTTCTCTCTTCCACATACTAAGGACTGGGAACCTCTAATTGGGGAACAGTATGCTAACTTTCCCAACAAGCCCAGGTACTCTCACACCACTGTGGTCATGTCTGTGGTCAAAGGCACATAACATAACATAACATAACATACCATAATGGAATACTCTGTGCAGGAATGCGGTCCCTGAAATGCAAAGAGAAAATAAATGGAGTTCAGCATCTGCAGTGCGGGTTTCCCTTATTCAATACTTTTTCAAATTACTCTGTGTGGATTGGCTACAGCAGGAACATATGGACATGCTGATGTCAACACATAACATAGTACATAACATAACTTAATGGTCCCTACTTGTCCTATTAGTTTGTGTCAAATTTCAGTTCACAGAGTTTTTTAACACTGTGCTTAGCGGCACAGACACTGAACTACAAAAAGCTCTTCTTCTATCTTGGGCCGAGCCCATCTCTAGTGTAGGGGCTCCTCTTACCATATCATATAATCACTGAACCTTTGGTCTTCCAGGTTCCTGATCTCCAGCACTTGAAGGGACTACATTTCCCAGACGACCTTCCCTATTTGAACACCATAGAATGCACATGAGCACAGTGTGCATGCCTGATATGCGCCACTTTTTTAAGTCTCATTAGCCTGCTACACTCGAGAATGTTGGGCCTGATTAATGGAATATTCTGCAGGGAAAAAAGAGACTTGCACGCGAAATGGCGCACAAATCCTGTCCGTCGATTCATGGAAAGCAATGCGCAGGGCTTACCAGGGACGAACGCCTTGGGCGAGACTCCTAAAAGAGGTTGGGCCAGGCCTGCACAGCCACCTAAAAAGGGTGGGTAACATGCCGAATGAGGGAGAACAATTGAAAATGTGGGCGTTTACGAGGGATGTTACACCATCAAGCAATTGCACAGCCTATACACGCGCAAAATAAACATATTTATGGAATTGAATTGGGAACGTCGGGTCGCGAAAGAGCAATTACAAGTCCCGGAACACCTATGCCACTCGATAGCAGGCATACACGTCAATGCACACTCTAACAACAGCATATAAACCATGCAAGCACAACAAATGCTCAGATGCATCCACGATGAATGCACCCTTTGGTGCAGCAATCATCCTGGGATACTGCAGGAGGAGGAGGATGGCCAGAGCCTGGATCTTCCACCCATGGACCAGCCTTTTTGGGATTCCTGATGACCAGGTCTAACCCAGGTAGAGGTTACCCCCCCCATTTCATCCTAGACCTCGTCACAGAGTAGGAAGATGACATCACATCACCCACCATGTGCTCCCAAGCATTGAGCCCCTTGCAAAAGGTGCTCACTGCTCTGCATTTTTTTGCCACTGGGTCATTCCAGCGGACCATCGCCGTAGTCGGTGGCATCTCCCATTCCACACAATTTAATGCCCACACCTGGTTTTGGCATGCATAACTGCACAAACTTCTGTTCGCCAGCATATCTATGTGCCCAGAACATTGGCAGAAAGGCAAGCAGTGGTCCAGGATTTTTATGGGGTGGCGCACTTTCCAAAAGTGCTAGGTGCTATTGATTGCACCCATGTTGCTCTATGTCCACCTCAAGCAACAGAGCACATATACCTCAACCAGAAACATTGGCACTCCATTAAAGTGCAGATTGTGTGTGATGCCAAGGGCATCATTACTGAAGTGTATGACAACTAACCTGGTAGCACACGTGATAGTTACATCTTCAGGATGTCCCTGCTACTCCTGGCACTGGAAGCTGGGAAGCATGGCAACAAATGGCTCATTGTTGAGTATGAATGGACATGCACATGCATTCAGGTTTCACACAGACCAATAGACACTGCCAACAAATGCCAAGGACAACCACCCTAACCTCTACAGGGGATAGTGCCTAACCTCTGAGGACATAGATGATGACGACCATTCGCAACCCCATCACACCTGCTGAGGTAAGCTACATTACTGCCCATATTGCGACTCAGGGTATATTGGAGTGCACATTCGGAGTGCTCAAGTCATGTTTCCGCTCCCTTGACCACTCTGGTGTTGTGTTGCTATATGCACCACCAGTAGTCTGCAGCATCATTGTGGCAGACTGTGTCCTGCACAATCTCGCAACATGGCGTGGCATCCCAGTGGACATGGTGGTGGCCCACCATCCACCCCCAGAGGCATCCCCCTTGCGTATGGATGGGCAAAGGGCAAAAGGAGAGGTTGCACGTACCCAGCTTGTGCAATCTTTTTTCACCTAAATTCCTTCTCCTATGGAGTGAACACGATCCGAGCCGCCATTCAATGATGACAATGGGCCAATCCACTGTGCCCACAAAGCCACCCTGAGAATGTGCCCTTGGAAGTGCTAATTAGTGTGCATCCATTAAAACTAAAAATACATGCATTTCGTGTTTCCAAAAGAAACACATTGAAGAGAGAGTACACCACTACCACCATTGCAACCATTTAATGAAATCACCCCTTAGGCTGAAAAATCATCCCACATGACTAGCTAACAGACCTGTCAAATGTGTAACCACCGATAATTCAGTAAACTCAACAACCATCATATCTGAGCTGCGAACCATACATGGCCTCCAAAAGTAACATGTTCCCAAAATACCAGAGGCACAATGGCATATTGTAGCGCACCTGTTCGAGAATTTGCATGATGTGCAAATACGTCCCTATTGTGCTGTGTGGAAAAGCAGTGCAGTAAGGATCCTCATGTGACATAGATTCTGGCAAGATGACCACAATGCACCCCATCCCAAATGAACCACTGAACAAGAGGTCATTGACAATTGCGACAAAGAGGGCAACACACCAAAATGGCCACATCCACACATGCAGCAACTAATGTAGCCATTCTGTATGGACCAAGATAAATGCACATCTTACCTGTCCCCTGGGCATGCAATCAACAGTAAAAAATCATACCATGAAATAGCCACCATTCCCTTACGGCAGGATCTGCAGACAATGACAAAAATCGAACTGAGTGCAGCCAACACATCCATGCATCCAAAAAGTATAGGCGCACGCGCCCCAGTCAGTGACATGCAACACATGCATACAACTCACAATAAAACCACTAATATGTGTCCCAGAACACATCCAGTAAGACCTGCACATTTTTTTGCAATTCAAACACACAAAGCACACACTGACAAACAACCACAACCCCCACACTGCCTGACCCCCTGAATGACATGCAGCAAATGTACATGTCACATATCCCCATTTCCAAGTCGATGGCAATACACAACACACACATCAGTCAACATGCTGCATGAAAATGAGAAGATATCAGAAATGGAGATAATAGAGCCCCCCAAAAAAGCAGGGACCCCTCTGGCAGACAATCAATGACATGACAAGGCATGCCTTCACCAACGTAGTAGTGCGACAATGCAGTGAACGCAGTCATGGGAGCCCATGATGCAGAGCACAAGAAGGCCAGTACACAAATACTGACCTCTTGCACTCCAGGCAGGACCATGCTGGAGGCAACATTTCACAGAGGTCGATATCAGACCGGAAGGCTGGCAACCGAGACATCTGCCATGGAAGACATAAGCAGACATGACAACGCAATGTGAAACTGCAAACAAGGATAAATGCAAGAGAAAAGTGCAAGGTCAATGCAGACTTCATTGTGACAGCATACAATGGGTTCAATTGAATGCATCAGCACCATGCACCCAGCTGCGGTCAACTTGAAGTTTCAAACATCATGGTGCAGCATGCATGGACAATGCATATGAAAACACCAACACTGCACAACGTAGTGTGCCTTTTCACAACATAGCATCCAAAAATGTGCATCAATGAGTGTGGGAGGGTAACATGGAGCAGGAGTCACAACTATTTGCCTCTGGAGTCATTGCCATTGTGGCAGTGGGGATGTGTACAGTCTGAACATATACACACTCACTCAGGGCACGCCATAAGGCATTTTATTTCAGCTTGGATGGTCTATGAGACATGGCAGCACATGCACACATGTGTGAATAGTAATTCAATACACTGCATGGCATGAAGTGTAACTAGGATTTCTGACACATGTACATGTCTAGCAGAGCAGAGTCACTTACATCAACGATGCAGCAAACAACTGTGCATGTTGTGGTATCATGTTGCAGATGTTGGGGGGATGCTTGTGGGGGATGAAAAGTGTCACACGGACATGTTCCACTGATGTACAACACATGGTTTATATGCCCTATTGTGTCCACTGGACAGGAGTCAGTCCACCACATGACATGGTTCACCCAGGCAGTCATTCCAATGCAGACAGATGTACACCACAGTTACACATCTTGGTGATGCAACTTCACATTCTCAGGATGCACAATGTTGGTCACTCACTGGACGTATCCTCGTAATAGTCCAGGCCTCCCATCCCTTCCACCTGCTCCAATAGTATAAATTGGCTCATAGCCTCTTCATGCTGGGTCAGCTACTCCTCCTCTGGTGATCCCCCTCCAGTTGTCAGAGCAGAGGCCAGGTTGGCACCCAGCTTGGACTTGGTGTGACGGGTGAGATCATTCCTGCGCTTCACTACCTGTGCAGAAGTTCACTTCTCAAACCCTAAGGCGTTGATCTCGCCCATAACATGCTGTCAATGCACCATATGCTGAGCAGTTGTATGGGTGCTCCCTGGATGCAGACACATGTCATTGTGGTGAATGGTCACATAGTACATGAGGATCTTGAATTCTTCATCATGGAAGTTCTTCTTCCTAAATGTGTCAGTGTCCTGTGCCGTGTCATGGGCTTGAGCATGTTCCTGCTCTTCAGGGTTTGCCTTCTTGCCACAGGTTCCACAAGGTGTTGGTGCCACCCCTGTGTGGCTGGGACCACTTTGGGATCCAGATGCCAGACCACCAGTGGCTTGGGGTATGGCATGACCCCTTGGGGCTGGGGCAGCTGCTTCCACTGCATGTCCCTGACCCCTTGGGGCTGGGGCAGCTGCTTCCACAAAACATCCCTGACCCCAGCCACGTCTTCCCCCTTTCCCTCTTGGGGCCTTTCCACTCATGTCTCAGGATTAAATGGAAATATGGAGGGCACACCAAGTTATTGTCCTGGGCAATATGAGTGAGGGGGCAGTCTCAGTGATGTGAGACAAAGTTCTGTGCTCTAGCAATGCTCAAATGTACTGCAGATGTTGATAGTATGGTAAGCGTAACGTACAGGCATTCAGAAACAAAAAAGGAATGCATACACAATACCAGGCTAGCTTCCAAAATAAGAAAAAATGGTACACAATACGCAGTGGCACCCAGCAACACAAAAAGTGCATACGGGAATCCCAGAAAGCTACCAGAAAAGTAAGAATAGTGGTACGTGATACAAAGGGGCACCCAGAGTTGAAACAAATGCCTACGTGACTCACCGTTAGCCTCGCGAAGAAAGAAAAGTTAATGCGTGTATGCGCAGAGGCAAAGCCACCACCAAAATAACAAGTACGTGCAGTCCCTGAAGTGAACGGAATGTGCGGCACCCCGAAAAACAACATTAACTCAACTCGTCCGTCTCCTCTCCTTCACAAACACGTTTGGAGTCGCTTTTGCACATACTGATGTATTCCCAAATATGGCATGCTCAACGCCTGCCTGCAGTGTGTGTCACGTAAGTTACATGCTGAGGGTCTTTCCTATGTTTTCATGTGTCCAAGCTTTTCTTTGTTTTTACATGCAAAGTCCCTTCACTCTGTTTCCGGCTGCCTTCACTGTGAGACATGGAAGACCCACGCTCCTGCCTCTGTACCATATTACCTGCCTCCTCCTGCCCTGTGCTACCTCCGACTTTGCCATCTGCTGCTGCCTGTACAGTGTGCATGCCTGCTGCCCACCTGCACTGCGTTTGGAGTGCCTGCTGTCCAGCCATTGCCTTTGCTCATGTCTCTGGCCATGGAACACCTCAGCTGCTTTTTTCTACTCCAACCGTGCCATTTCACCACCACTGCTCCACAGCACATCTCCAGGACCACCTTGCCCACCCACACCTGCCTCGGGGGTTGCCATGTCAGCATCATCATCCTCTGACCAGAGTGGAACCCCATGATAGGGAGCCAGAGGGCTGTCAACTTCAGCACCAGTGAAGTTGACATCCTGGTGGATAAGGTGCTGGAGCATTATGATGCCCTCTTCACCCCTGTGATGCAACACAGCAAGGAAGGACATCAGAAGGTCTGGGACAAGATCACAGATGCCATCAATCCGGAGGAGGTGGTCTGAACCTTCAAGACCGTGCATAAGCGCTGGGAGGATCTGAAATATAGGAACCACGGCAAAGCCATGAGCTACATCCAGGCCGGTCCTGCCACAGAGGGGCACCGTGCATCTGAAGCAGGCTGTTGAGTTACAACATGCAGGTCCTCGAGAGGTTCTACCCATCGCTGCATTCCCAGGTCTGTGAATTGCAGCAATTTCTGAAGTCGACTGGTGGGTAGTCATGTGGTACACTGCTCTACGATGCATATGTGTTGTACATGTACCTGTATGTTAGCAGATACCCCCTTAAGCCTGCAGCAAGTATTTTTCTGAGAAGGATGTCTACATGCATGCCCCAGACATTGCTCTCAGACATTCAGAATATCTTCGTATTTGAAATGCGCTCTTACTTGCATGATGTGTTGTAATGCTGTCTTGCAGACCATGCACATGCAATGTTACTTATGTCTGAGACGTGCCAGGATGGCAAGTGTGCCAGAAGAGGTAGTGTTACCTATGTCATGTGCGTGCATGATGCTCATGTGTATGTGCCCAAAATGGGAATGTGTGACTGGGCATCACTCATGCCTGGATGTAACACATGCATTTGGATGTCAAGTTGAGGCATTGCAGTTGCATGGACTCTGATGTGTTTGGTCATGTGATAATGCTGCTTGGGCACAATGAGTTGATGTGTGTGCATGACATGTGTATGTTCTTGGTGATATGGCATGCTCACAGGTGCAGGTGCAATTGATGCATGTGTGTATATCATACACAATTGATTGCATGCAATTTGATGTGATTGTGTGTAGTGATGGCCAGGCAGGGGTCTGCATGGATGTGGATTGCATGTTCATGTGTGTCGTGTGGAAGTTGATGGTTGTTTCTTTGACAAGTCATGTTCCTGTGAATGTTGGTGATGCCACGCCGGCTTTGGTGCAGTACACTGATGTTTCTGTTCTGTGTCTCCTTTTCCACAGTAACATCTGATGAAGAGGGCGGAAGCAGTGCTGTGGAGCATGGATGCCCCCACCAGACAGAGGCTCTGGCCCCAGCCATGCCCCCGTGACAGTTCTTCTCCAGGGAGTGATGTGGCTCTGGCAGTGTCAGTGACATCGGGCATGGCTGTTGGGGGTGAGTCCAAGAAGGTGAAGGTGGGAGGGGACTCCTCGGCAGCGATGGGGGAAGGTGATGCCACACAGGGGCCTTCCATGGTGTAATACACCCTGGAGTCATGAAGGTTGATGGAGGGGGAGATGGAGGAGGTGACCATTGCAGCCCAGCCCATGGGGTCAGTAGGGGGTGTTGAGATGGGCATGCTTGCTGTAGTTCTTTCCCAGGTGCATGAGGCTGTGCAGGCCACTGTGGAGGTGCCTGTGCAAAATCCTGTCCCTGGGGCATCAATTGCAGCAGTGGGTGCCTGCCAGGATGCCTCCACCCAGACCCACTCCCCCTTGCAATCTGGTTTTTCCATCCAGGATAATGTGCTGCCCCTGCTTGTTGGGTTGACGAGGCAGACAGGTGTGATTAATGATGATGGGCAGGCTACTCGTAGTCTGCATGCCTATAATCATAGTGAGCTATACCGCCTTGTGGCCTTGCTTGCAGCAGGCGTGTTCCCTGGTGGACTCCATGGGCTGTTCACTTCTGCAACCACCTCTTCGTCTTCCTCCTCTGTGCCCCAGTCATCCTCCAGAGTGCCTTTAGGCCAACGTATGGGCAGGGCTCCCTGTGCACTAGTCCCACCAACAACACCCCGCCTGGTGGAGCTCTCATCCCTGCCTAAGGTGGGAGTCCCAGGCACAGCAGCTGAGGTGGTCAATGTGCCTACCCAGGCACAGACTGGGTAAAATGCAATGGAGTGATAGCAGGCACCTATGAGCAGTGCAGGTGACGTACGCCCCCAAGGATCGTTATCAGCTCGGAGGGCATACCAATGCATTAGGTACTGAGCACTGTGGCAGCAGGTGGTAATGACAAGGAGGCATTATGTTGAAGGGTAGACCACCCAAAGGAGGCAGGCAGAAAGTGTGAGGCAGGAGGTACATTTGGAAATGAGGCACTCAATGTCTTTCATGCTCAGGCAATATGAAGGGCAGATCGTGGCAGAGAGGCAGCGGGCACAGGAAGCGAGAGTCAGGATCGCCAGGGCATCGGGCAAAGAGACATGCTGCCATCCTGGAGGCCACTTGCAGGGTGTTGGACTCAGCCCTGGTCTGCTGCCTTTGTACATAGTTATTTAGGTGTAGTTTTCCTTTTTTTATTTATTATTTGCCCCAGACTCTGCAGACTTCCCACGTATTTTCCATGTGTTTTACTTTTGTGTTCTTTGGTAATGGAGTGATAAAACAACTCCAGTGGCATCATCTTTGTCTGTGTGTCACACAGCACCTTCAGTGCAGTCGCACAGGTGTGTCTTTCAGACTCCACAAGGTTTAAATATCTTCTCTAGGACTGACTACCATCTCACAGAGCATGTAAAGTAAAATTGGCTTTACTAGTCTTTTTCAAATTTACTGACCCAGCACACACTATCTTCCTATATAGTGCTGTAGGGGTTGTTTAGCTTCCCCTGAATCAAAACACTTATGTAACAGTAAAATGTTACCTTTTTCTATTTTAAAAGGGTGGTGGCAGTGGTTTAGATCAACTACCGTGATTTTTCCCGACCGCTAACAACAGTAGCTAAAAATCGGGTCAGCCATGTTTTTCAATATGGCGCCCAAGATCTATCTGTAAAAACACTCTCCGGTCACCTTTTTTCACCATTTCTTTTAGGAAAAGTCCTTCTTGTGTTTGTCTCTGCACGCCAAACCAGGATTGGTCCCTTTGTTCGTTGGCCTTTGGCCGGCTTCAGTGCTGAAGCCCTCCTCTGGTGCCAGATTGTCTGGGGTGGACAGGATGTGAGAGAATTGCCCGAAACTCCCTGTGCTTAGTCTCCTAGGAGACCACAATGCACTCTGGCTTGGCTGGCTGGCTGTCCAGCAAGGACATCCACCCTGCTGTGTGAGTGGCAGCCAGGCTGGAATGAATGGGGGGAAAACTGTTTAAAAGCAGGTCTCTGGTACTTGGAAAGCAGAGTCGACCACTGGAACGAAAGAACCAAAGAGGAGAGGAAGGAAGAGGACTGCTGCAACTCCTGGACAACCATTGAAGCCCTGCTGCAGGTCCGAATTGCCTGAAACTCTGACGACAGAGAAGCCCTTCAAGGTTAACTTCTTCCCTTAAGTTTGGTGGGAACAACCAACTTGCAAGCCTCCTGGACACCGTCCTATTCTGGTCGAATTTTCATCAGAGTGCTGTTGAAAACTGGATAGCCAGAGGGAAGGAAACCAGCTCGTGGACTTTAAGGCGCTCACACCTTAAACTGACGTCTTGCTACAGCTTTTGGCCTCTTCCCTGAGCAGTGCAGGAACCTCCCGACTTCCTCCTTCTTGTCCCCATGACTGAAGCTCGGGAACAGCGAGATCTGCTCAAACTGCCAGGAACAACTGCCTCTACTACAGCATTCTTCATTGACAAGGTACTGTGCAAACGCATTCCAGAACTTTTTTCGGCCATCGAGAAAGTGCGTGAAACTTACTTCAACTATGAAGGCTTGTCCTTCCCTTAATATTCGTCACAGTTTTCGCCTTTCCAAATCCTTTAAAAAGCCATGGCAAAGACTTAACCGTTATATATCAGAACTGTGCTATCCTATACAAAAGACTCTGAACCATTGACTTTGGCTCTCGCCTGTTGAGATGAATTGCTGCTTATATTTAACTGAAACCCTTTGCCCTGCCTATGAATGTATTTTGGCTGTCTATTCTTATAACATTGTCTTTTCCCTCCTTTATTAAGTATCTGAAGTGCCATTTTGGTCCCACTTCATTTTGGAGCTAACCTTGTTCAGTTACTTACCGTTTGGATGTTTGTGGTGTATTAGTGTGTGATACTGAACTGCTTATCCTAGAGTAATGTTTCCTAACTGACTGAGTAAATAAATGTATATTCTTTTACCGAGAAACATTGAGTAAGTGTATATTTGAATCACTTTATTTGTTGGTCCTTTGTGTAACTTGTTCTACTGCTCACTTAAACTCTTGAGATAAGTCTGGCTGCTCAGCCATCACTACAACTTTACTGTGTAGTACAGGCTTGTACCAAAGGTGAAATTGTGCTTACACTTCTAGTCCTAATTGCTTGTAGTGGTTCCAAAGGGTACTGAATGTAATTCTGCCTAACAGCACCGTCCGGCTCAATTTACTTCATTAGGAAGTAGACACGCCTGCCTAACCTTCCGTATTTGGGTTAGGAGGTGTAGCATCATGGCACCCCCTTTCCTTCATTAGGGAGTGGTCACTCAAGCCTCCTCTTCCATCTTTGGCTGGCGGTGTAGCATGCCACCCCATTTTGTCCTTCTTTCTGGGGTCCCTGGGGTGCTCACCTGACCCCCCTCTCGCCTCCAGGCTGGAAGTGAATGGAGTTAATTATCTAAAAAATAGAAAAAAAAAGAGATTTGGTACTTTTTACACAACATATTTCCCCAGAGAATTTACATAGAATTGTAATAAAACAACAGCATACAGTTAGAACACGAAACATTTTAACCATTTCACACAACATTATTTATCTATCTTCTTCCTTTGTACAATGAGCACAAAGTAAATTACTTCATATATATATATATATATATTCAATGAAAAAACTTTGTTAAAGGGACGTTATGGTTAAGTTGCGCTACTAAAAACCTATGAAATTCAGTGAAAAAACTTTGTCAAAGGGAGGTTATGGTTCCAAGTAAAACCGAAAAAACCCTTGAAATTCGCCAGTTATGGTAAGCTAAGTAACCATAACTTGCGCCACCACCGTGCACTGCTAAGACTAACACCCAGGACATCAAAGATGACATCACAAATGGCATTGATGACATCACTGATGACATCACATGTGTATGTACTTTTCATGAAATATGTGTACAAGGGATTCTTATTATAATGTTGCGAAACAAGTGTCAAGGATCATTGCGATAAATATCATACCCTAATTAGTGCATTGAACAATGCATTGATATAAATAGCATTCTATTATGGGGTTCTATCTAGTATACTAAGCTACTCATTCAGAAACATAACATTTTGTGCAGCGTACAAGATGGAGGTATAATATTCGTAATGTTAATATGTTGAATAATAAAATGATAATTGTTTTCTTAATAGATTTTTGTGTACTGTGAAATATGTAATAAGTAGCTAATAAAACACATGCATTACATAATTGCATTACTATAGACAAAACATAAAGACACAAGAACACATACCAATATGGGTATATACAGGGAAAGTGACGTTAGCAAAAAAGCACAAGTAGTAGCAGAAACAATTAATAATTTAACTAATTATTTTCATGCAAATAAATGATTGCTCTGTTTCAAAGGTGCTATTTACCCTAGGTATATGTATCACTTGATGTGATTGGACCATAAGGAAAGTAGTGTGAGTAGAATGTATACAAATATGACCATATACAGGGAAGGTACAGCCATAAAAAAAAAAAAAAACAACAGAACTATCAGAAAGTGCTCATAAGTCTATTGATTATCTTTATGCACAAAAAGGATTGCTGTCTTTCAAGCTTGTGTCTTCCCGTATGTATATGTTTCATATGATGTGACTGGACTCTAAGGGAATTACTGTAAGAACCTACTTGAAGGATACGTCCACAAATAAAATAACATTTTTAGTTTCTGACTGTTACTGAAGAAAACCATGTGGCCTAGATATGTCAGCAAAAGAAAAAAGAGTGAGCCAGACATGTGATGTCATCAGTGATGTCATCAATGACATTTGTGATGTCATCTTTGATGTCCTGGGTGTTAATCTTAGCAGTGCACGGTGGTGGCGCGAGTTATGGTTGCTTAGCGTACTATAACTGGCGAATTTCAAGGGTTTTTCGGTTTTACTTGGAACCATAACATCCCTTTGACAACGTTTTTTCACTGAATTTCATAGGTTTTTAGTAGCGCAACTTAACCATAACGTCCCTTTAACAAAGTTTTTTCATTGAATTTCGTAGGTTTTTAGTAGTGCAACTTAACAATAATGACTTTCACTTTATATACATATCATATGGAACTGACTGAATCTCTTCTACTGTACTTGATGTCCGCTAACTCATTTACAGGGTAATTCATGGAAATTTGCACAAAAGTGTCGCACGCAGCTGGGGCACAGCGTGCCCGTGCGAATGTCTGCGCCAGCCGCGTGCGATAAAATCAATTTCCGCACACAGTGTATTCATGGATTCTCGCCTCCAAAAGCAGACGTCGCGCAGAGTGGCGCAGCGACCCTGCAGCAGCGCCAGTTACGCCCCAAGAACGCCCTCGCGCAAGGAAAAGCCATCAAGATCGCAAAACCATCGCAAAGGGCGGCGCCAACCCTGTACCAGTTTACCGGACTGGCAAACAGCAAACGCAAAGCGGGGAACGTGTATTACGGGTTTCGGGAACACGCGTGCGCGAGAAGTTTCACAAGCGATCTGGCCTGGAAGAGCGTGTGCGTGTATTTCAGAGGTGCGCGAGAAGTTTCACACGCGAACGGGCTGGGTGCGTGTATTTCAGGGGTGCGCGAGAAGTACCACATGCGATTGGCCTGGGCGCATGTATTTCAGAGGTGCATGAGAAGTTCCACATGCGATCGGGCCTGGGGGAGTGTGTGCGTGTATTTCAGGGGTGCGCGAGAAGTTCCACACGCGATTGGCCTGGGCGCGTGTATTTCAGAGGTGCGCGAGAAGTTCCACACGCGATTGGCCTGGGCGCATGTATTCCGGAGGTGCGCGAGAAGTTTCACACGCGATCGGGCCTGGGGGAGCGTGTGCGTGTATTTCAGGGGTGCGCGAGAAGTTCCACATGCGATTGGCCTGGGCGCGTGTATTTCAGAGGTGCGCGAGAAGTTCCACACGCGATCGGGCCTGGGGGGAGCATGTGCGTGTATTTCAGGGGTGCGCGAGAAGTTCCACACGCGATTGGCCTGGGCGCGTGTATTTCAGAGGTGCGCGAGAAGTTCCACACGCGATTGGCCTGGGCGCGTGTATTCCGGAGGTGCGCGAGAAGTTTCACACGCGATTGGCCTGTGCGCGTGTATTTCAGGATTGCGCGAGAAGTTCCATACACGATCGGGCCTGGGGGAGCGTGTGCGTGTATTTCAGAGGTGCACGAGAAGTTCCACACGCGATTGGCCTGGACGCGTGTATTTCAGAGGTGCGCGAGAAGTTCCACACGCGATCGGGCCTGGGGGAGCGGGTGCGTGTATTTCAGGGGTGCGCGAGAAGTTCCACACGCGATTGGCCTGTGTGCGTGTATTTCAGGGGTGCGCGAGAATTTTCACACGCGATTTCAGCAGGGTACGTGTATTTCAGGGGTGCGCGAGAATTTTCACACGCGATTTCAGCAGGGTACGTGTATTTCAGGGGTGCCGGGGAGTCCTACATGTGATTTGGCAGTGTGGGTCCTCCCAGGTGTCCCCTGTACACCCTCCACGGCCCCTGTAGGCAGCCCATACCACAGGGGACTACCCTGCATCCCTGGTCATGTCCCGCAGGCAGCCCTCCCAACATGGGCTTGCCCCCCAGCAAATGCACATGTCTCCTTGCACTACTGATCACCAACTCATGTCCCCTTGCACCCCCACACCCAGCATTGCGGGGCACTTGCCAGCAGGCCCCACACATGTCCCACTCATGTCCCCCTGCACCCCCACCCCTCAGCATTGCGGGGCACCTGCCAGCAGGCCCCCACTCATGTCCCACTCATGTCCCCCTGGACCCCCACCCCCCAGCATTGCGGGGCACCTGCCAGCAGGCCCCCACTCATGTCCCACTCATGTCCCCCTGCACCCCCACCCCCCAGCACTGCGGGGCACCTGCCAGCAGTCCCCCAGCCAACATGTCATCACAATCTAGATCCCTGGCCCTTATGGTCCACCTCCAAATGCCAAACACCCACTCGAGTATTGCATCCACCCACTTAGAAATGGCAATGACATGATAGAACCCCAAAAGCCAGTTTGGAAATGAACACATGGCCCTCACATGCACCCAATGGGTGTCAGTGAATCTCAAAACCCATATCATGATATGCATGATACCAATGAGATACTACACATTGAAGTTTGATGAAAAAAATGTATTAAAAACAGCATAAATGGAATTAAAAATAAACAAATGACAATGGGAATCAAAAACCAAAAGCAGCATGTCCGTAAAATAATGAAAAACGACAAATCATAATCCAAAGGAAAGGTGTCCAAAGTCACAGTTCAAGAAAGTAAATCCAAGGTAAAAACAAAACCGAAAACCATTGCTCCATGGGTAAATCCAAAAAAAAAAAAAAAATCCAACAGTCAACTATATACAGATAAACAAACCAGGGTCCATGATCCCAACTGAAGAAATGAAACCTACATAAAAATACTACCTAATAAAATAAAACTATATACAAAAATGTGGCCCATCATCCAAAAGGTCCAAAATAAATAAAAAAGCAAAGGAAACCTAACACTAACTACATAAATATTTACAAGGGAAGCGGGCTAGTCCGACGGCTCACTGGTTATTGTCATGGGCCAGGGCATCATCGAACTCCTGTTCAATGGCTTGGAGGCGGGCATGTTCCCTGGCCCTGAGGTCCCGCAGGGATAATGCAGTGTCCAGCTCCAACTCCCTGCGAAGACCCTCGAGGCACTCAGCCCGCCTCAGCGCCCTCCGCATGGAGTTCTCCGCCCTGACCATTGTGAGCCGTTCCTCCTCTGCCCGCTGCCGCTCCGTACCTATCTGCTGGCCCAACCGCTCCCACACGGAAGCCACTCCCATTCCAGGGTTCTCCTGCCCTCCGGCCGATGCCTGCACCCCTGATGTTGATGGCCCCGAGCCATGATGCCTCCCACGTCGAGCCTGCCGCTGCCTCCGACGCAACTGTCTGTGCCAGCACGGCGGCATCCAGGCTGATGGAATCCACCGATGCCGTCGTGCCCGTGCTCTGCCCGATGATGCCGTCACATCCTCCATCTGCTGGGGTCCAGTTGCTGGTGTGTCCACCCCTGCTGGACCTCCGACTCCCGACTGTGGCAGGGATGGGATCCCCACCGAGGTGGCTGCATTGGTCGGGGCAGGTCCACAGGGGGCCCTGGTGGCATCTGGGCCAGAAGACGGCATGGAGTACGACTGGCGCATAGCCTCCACAGAGGAGGAGAGGGTCGCCAGAGTGCCCGACACATGTACAAGACCCGCGACCATGACCGCTCCCAACTGGGCCACGTTGCCATGGTGCTCTTCGTGATGACGTGCGTGCTCCCCCCGGGAAGCACGCACCTCATCACGAATGACAGCCGTGCGCAACGCGACACCAATCAGGACCTTCTCCATACGGCCAGGGGTCCCCTCGTCCGCAGGTGGAGGGGAGTCAGATGACATGGACATCCCCCCTACCTGCGGACGGGCCTGGGAAGGGGCATCCCTGCTGGTGCATGGTGGTGCAGTAAAAGTGTCAGGGACAGTGACATGCACAGGCACTTCCACGGCGATCTGTGCTGCCTCCTGCCCCTGCCCCTGGACTGCACCACTTTCACCAGCAGGGATGCCCCCACCAGGCCCCATGTGCGGCTCAGTAGCGGCCTCCTCCTCCTCTGTGGAAACCACCAACCTGGATGGCTCCACACCGTCTTCCGCCATTGCAAGCTCCTGTGGGGGCTCACCCACCCCTTCCGCTGCAGTGTGGGGGCATCCCCGCCGCTTAGCTCCACAGCGCCGTCTCCGCCCTCTTCTTCACTTTGCGCTGTGTAGAGGGAGACATAGAACACAAGCATCAGGGTACTGTACAATGGTCCCCTAGACAGGAAGCAACAGCAGATGAGTGGCACTGTCAAAGATCACTTCCATCATGTCCCTCCACAACACATGGGTCAGTGCAGGCAAAACACATGCAGTAACAGGCATGGCGCATGCTATGGACATAAGCAAACATGTCCAAGGGAGGCTTGAAGCATACAATGTTGATTTTGGACTCACATGCATCATGGGTCATGCCTATCACATGCACACACTTCAACGTACTTTCATCCATCCGGACTCATACACCCCAGACACAGTGGATGCAAGGATAACTAGGCTGCATCAGTGATTCTGAACATTGTCACAGACATGTGTCATGCATCCATGGCATTCACAAGTCACAGACACGCAGGCCAGAAACACAGACATGGACACCAATAATGTACATGGCATCAGCACACATCCCTCACCCCCACCCATGTCCAGGAACAGAGACTGGCATGCTCTCATGTGTCCATTCCGCATAGGGCTCCCCATGTTGCATTTAAACACATACACCAACCGTGTGCTTCACACATTACTGGTCTCACATGCATGACCATGATGTCCCTGCACACACACACGTGTACATGGCCTATGTCACACATACAGGCAAGTATCAGACAACCAGCACACTGCAACATGCCCTGTCTCACACAGCAATGCTTGGCCACTTACCGCTCGACTCCAGACGGGACTGCCTCTCAAGGATCTGGGCATGGGGCGCTGAAAGTACGCGTTCCAGGACCCTCAGCTGGATGGTACTCATCCTGCCCTGGCCCCCCTCCACGAAGTGCCGGGCCTTTATGAGGATCCTGGACCTGAAGTCCTCCCAGCGCTTCTTGACTTGCTTGATGTTGCGGGTTGCCACCCCCTCCGCGTTGATGGCAACCACAAAGTCGTCCCAGATCCTGTCCCATCCTTCCTTGTCGGCGCGTGGTGATCCGAAGAGGGCATCATAATGCCCCAGGACAAGCTCCACCAGGACACCAACTTCCTTCTGACTCAAGCTGGTGGCCCTCTGCCCCTCTGGCTGGGGGTCGCCAGTGGTCTTGGATGGTGTTTGCCCCGACATGCGACCCCCGAGGCAGGCGTGGGTGGGCAACTGGGCCCTGGGGCTGGGCTGTGGAGCGATGGTATCCCAGTCGAGAGTGTTCTGTTCCAGCAGGGGTGGACACAGCAACTGGACCCTTGCAGATGGCTGATGTGCAGGCACCAAATGGCAGGGCACGGTGGAAGCAGGCAGACAGGCAGCAGCAGATGGCTCGTGGGAGGCTGCTCGGGGCTCTGGGGGGCAGTAATTCGGCCTTTTGGGCAGGAGCGTGGTCTTCCGTGTGCTTACGCGTGGCCAGCTTGATACGGAGTGATTTGGCATGTGAAAATTCTGCACGTCAGCGAGTAGATCGAGGAAAGGCCCTTAGCGCGTAAGCGCGTCAGCACGCATACGCGATTCCATTGGACCAAAGGCCCTTAGCGCGTATGCGTGTCTGTGACGTATCGCGCCCGGGCATTGCTTTTCGTGGGGTGCGGTGCGTGTGTTTTGCAGGCGTTGGGGTTCACACACTATTACTTCACAGCGGGTGGGTGTTGGCTACGCGTTCTTCTACACGCAAGGTAGACGGTGAGTGGTACCCTGCTCCCCCAGACCCGATCGCGTGTAAAACCACCCGCGAGCCCCTGAAATACACGTACCCCGCTCCCCCAGGCCCGATCACGTGTAAAACCACCCGCGAGCCCCTGAAATACATGCGCCCAGGCCAATCGCGTGTGAAACTTCTCGCGCACCCCTGAAATACACGCACACGCTCCCCCAGGCCCGATCGCGTGTGAAACTTCTCGCGCACCTCTGAAATACACGCGCCCAGGCCAATCGCGTGTGAAACTTCTCGCGCACCTCTGAAATACACACGCCCAGGCCAATCGCGTGTGGAACTTCTTGCGCACCCCTGAAATACACGCGCACAGGCCAATCGCGTGTGGAACTTCTCGCGCACCCCTGAAATACACACACACGCTCCCCCAGGCCCGATCGCGTGTGAAACTTCTCGCGCACCTCTGAAATACACGCGCCCAGTCCAATCGCGTGTGAAACTACTTGCGCACCTCTGAAATACACAAACACGCTCCCCCAGGCCTGATCGCGTGTGGAACTTCTCGCGCACCCCTGTAATACACGCTCCCCCAGGCCCGATCGCGTGTGAAACTTCTTGCGCACCTCTGGAATACACGCACAAGCTCCCCCAGGCCCGCTTGCGTGTGAAACTTCTCGCGCACCTCTGAAATAC
Source organism: Ambystoma mexicanum (assembly GCF_040938575.1). Classification (NCBI taxonomy): domain Eukaryota; kingdom Metazoa; phylum Chordata; class Amphibia; order Caudata; family Ambystomatidae; genus Ambystoma; species Ambystoma mexicanum. Next base: position 1,074,474,667 of record NC_090935.1, on the reverse strand, counting down.
ACACACCCAGGCCAATCGCGTGTGAAACTTCTCGCGCACCTCTGAAATACACGCACACGCTCCCCCAGGCCCGATCGCGTGTGGAACTTCTCGCGCACCCCTGAAATACACACACACGCTCCCCCAGGCCCGATCACGTGTGAAACTTCTTGCGCACCTCTGGAATACACGCACACGCTCCCCCAGGCCCGATCGCGTGTGGAACTTCTCGCGCACCCCTGAAATACACGCACACGCTCCCCAAGGCCCGATCGCGTGTGGAACTTCTTGCGCACCCCTGAAATACACGCACACGCTCCTCCAGGCCCGATCGCGTGTGGAACTTCTCGCGCACCCCTGAAATACACGCACACGCTCCCCCAGGCCCGATCGCTTGTGGAACTTCTCGCGCGTGTAGAACTTTGGCGCACATTTTTTGCCTGCGCAGGGACGCTACCGCCTGCTTTCGTGTGGCGGACATGTATGGGCCTGTGCGCGTCTTTGGCCGTGTGCTGTTTTTCCCTATTCCATTCCATGAATACGTGTTGTAGGCGAGCGTGTGGGCGTTCCGCGCACTTTCCTCCTGTACTTCCCCCGTGACGCCCACATTTTCACGAGTTGTTCCCCATTCTGCGTGTAACGCCCCGTGTTACACCTACTTTTGTTATGTGCGCTGCGCTATGTGCGAATTCGCTGTGGCCTTATCGCACGGCGTTCGATGACCTGTGCGCCAGCGTGCGCCAGCGTGCGCCACACACTTTTCAGCGCACATTCCACATTTTGCACGTGCATGGACTTCCATGAATAGATGTGCACTGTTTTCTGTGCGATAATCGCACTTGCACTGCGATTTTCGCTCTTTCACTGCGAATCGCACGTTTTCGCACGCTTTTGCCGAAATTTTCGGCGCACATTAATTCCATGAATCGGCCTGGTAATGTTGGGGGACATGTTCGAAGAACAGTACCACTACCTAAAAACTCTGGGGGGGTATATTTGATTTTTATATCATAACATAGGAACATTTAACAAATTCAAAAAAAAGCACACAAACACATTATATGTACTAATACATAAGAAATGTAACCCATATATACAACACACTAACCATTCATTTAAATGCACTATGTTCTCAAATGGAATATACCACAAGAAAATAAATTGGCTTCCAACATAATTACCTCACAAACACTACAGAACTGAGAACAAGAGCAGACCCACTCAGTACATAGGACATATATTACCTGAAATAGTAAGTGTACTTAATTTTATTCATATATTTATAAACTTTCTGTATTAGATAAAAAAAAAATATATTATCTTTTTTTTCTCTCACAGAAATGTCTAGTACTCTGGAATGGCTAGAGGAACATTTCCCACATGAGGAAATGTCACAAGATAGTGAAACTAATGGTAAACACTTTATAATATAAACCATTTAATTATTATTATTTTGTATACATTTAACATATATATATATTTTTTTTTGTACAGAGCATACCAAAATAGAAAATACTTCAGAAAAACCTGTTATGGATAACACTTTTCACAGTATAGAAGAAAAAATGGATTTATTGTTGACTAATTTTAATAATTTGAAAACTTTTGTGGAAGATCATTTTACACCAAAAACCTCGTACCATTGCCCCACATGTACTTGTCCCTCCTCACCATATGCCAGTCAATTATCCCCAAACCCTCTCCATAACCCAAAACGTTTTGATGAGACTTCCATCCCTTCTTCACCTAATAACAATCATGATGAAACCCCTAATTCTCCTGTTTTTGTTTCTGTTTCTGCCTCACCTTCTCTGTCATAAATTATTAATATATGTTAAATAAAGTTACATTTTTATATTGTGTTGTAAATAGTTTCGTTTTTTTAAAAAAAAAACAATGCAGGTGTCCGCGGACAGTGCAGGTGTTCTGAAATGTTCGTAAATAAACGAAAATGGAGGTGTCCTGAAGAACACTATGCCTGTTTGTAATGTTCGCTAGCAAGATGAAACTATTCTAAGAACACACGCGGTGTCCTGAAATGTTCATAAAAAAAAAAATTAAAGTGTCCTAAAGAACACTATATCTGTCCGTAGTGTTCGCTAGCAAGTTGAAAATGTTCTAAGAACACAATTGGTGTCCTGAAATGTTCGTACATAAACGAAATTGAACGTGTCCTGAAGAACACCAACGGGGTAATTCATAGAATTTCGCAGAAAAGTGTCGCAAGAGGCTGGCGCAGAGTGTCCGCGTGCGATTGTCTGCACCAGGCACGTGCGCTAAAACCGATTTCCGCGCACAGCGTATTCATGGATTTTAGGCTCCCAAACCAGCCGTGGCGCAGAGTATCGCAGCGACCCAGCAGCAGCGCCAGTAACGCCCCCAAGAACGCCCTCGCGCAAGGAAAAGCCATCAAAATCGCTAAATCATCGCAAAGGGCTGCGCTAACCCTGGACCAGTTTACAGGGCTGCCAAACAAGGAACGCAAAGCGGGTAACGTGCATATCAGGGGTACGCGTGAAGTTATACACGCGAGTAGCCAGGGTGCCAGGGTACGTGTATTTCAGGGGTGCGCGGGAAGTTCAACACGCGATAGTCCAGGGAACGTGTATTACAGGGGTACGCGGGAAGTTCAACACGCGATAGTCCAGGGAACGTGAATTACAGGGGTACGCGGGAAGTTCAACACGCGATTGTCCAGGGAACGTGTATTACAGGGGTACGCTGGAAGTTCAACACGCGATTGTCCAGGGAACGTGTATTACAGGGGTACGCGGGAAGTCTTACATGCGATTAGCCAGGGCACGTGTAATACAGGGGTACGCGGGAATTATCACACGCGATTTGGCAGGGTACGTGAATTACAGGGGTGCGTGGGAATTATCACACGCCATTTTGCTGGGTACGTGTATTACAGGGGTGCGTGGGAATTATCACACGCGATTAGGCTGGGTGGGTCATCACAGGTGTTCCCTGTACACCCTCCACGGCCCCTGCAGGCAGCCCACAAAACAGGGGACTACCCTGCACACCTGCTCATGTCCCCCTGCACCCCCACCCCCCAGCCACCAGGGGCACCCACCACCAGGCCCCCACCCATGTCTCCTACCACCCCCACCCCCAGCAGTGCAGGGGCAGCCTCCACCAGGCCCCCACTCATGCCCGACTCATGTCTCCCACCACCCCCACCCCCCAGCACTGTGGGGCACCTGCCAGCAGGCCCCAACCCATGTCACCCACCACCCCCACCCCCCAGCAGTGCAGGGGCATCCTCCACCAGGCCCACACTCATGTTCCCTATCACCCCCACCCCCCCCGCCACCAGGGGCACCCTCAACCAGGCCCCCACTCATGTCTCCCAGCGTGCTACGTGTATTTCAGGGGTGCGCGGGAAGTTCCACTCGCGAATAGCCTGGGCGCGTGTATTTCAGGGGTGCGCGGGAAGTTCCACACGCGAATAGCCTGGGCGCATGCATTTCAGGGGTGCGCGGGAAGTTTTACACGCAACTTCAGCAGGGTACGTGTATTTCAGGGGTGCGCAGGAATTGTCACACGCGATTTGGCTTGGTACGTGTATTACAGGGGTGCGTGGGAAGTTACACACGCGATTAGGCTGGGTGGGTCCTCACAGGTGTTCCCTGTACACCCTCCACGGCCCCTGCAGGCAGCCCACAAAACAGGGGACTACCCTGCACACCTGCTCATGTCACCCACCACCCCCACCCCCCACCATCCAGGGGCACCCTCCACCAGGCCCCCACTCATGTCTCCCACCACCCCCACCCCCCCAGTCACCAGGGGCAGCCTCCACCAGGCCCCCACCCATGTCTCCCACCACCCCCACCCCCCAGCAGTGCAGGGGCAGCCTCCACCAGGCCCCCACTCATGTCCCCTATCACCCCCACCCCCCCCGCCACCAGGGGCACCCTCCACCAGGCCCCCACTCATGTCTCCCACCACCCCCACCCCCCAGCAGTGCATGGGCAGCCTCCACCAGGCCCCCACTCATGTCTCCCACCACCCCCACACCCCAGCAGTGCAGGGGCAGCCTCCACCAGGCCCCCACTCATGTCTACCACCACCCCCACCCCCCAGCAGTGCAGGGGCAGCCTCCACCAGGCCCCCACTCATGTCTCCCACCACCCCCACACCCCAGCAGTGCAGGGGCACCCTCCACCAGGCACCCACCCATGTCTCCCACCACCCCCACCCCCCTGCCACCATGGGCAGCCCCCACCAGGCCCCCACTCATGTCTCTCACCACCCCCACCCCCATGCCACCATGGGCAGCCCCCACCAGGCCCCCACTCATGTCTCCCACCACCCCCACCCCCATGCCACCATGGGCAGCCCCCACCAGGCCCCCACTCATGTCTCCCACCACCCCCACACCCCAGCAGTGCAGGGGCAGCCTCCACCAGGCCCCCACTCATGTCTCCCACCACCCCCACCCCCCAGCAGTGCAGGGGCAGCCTCCACCAGGCCCCCACTCATGTCTCCCACCACCCCCACCCCCCAGCAGTGCAGGGGCAGCCTCCACCAGGCACCCACCCATGTCTCCCACCACCCCCACCCCTCAGCAGTGCAGGGGCACCCTCCACCAGGCCCCCACTCATGTCTCCCACCACCCCCACCCCCCAGCAGTGCAGGGGCAGCCTCCACCAGGCACCCACCCATGTCTCCCACCACCCCCACCCCCCAGCAGTGCAGGGGCACCCTCCACCAGGCCCCCACCCATGTCTTCCACCACACCCACCCACCAGCAGTGCAGGGGCAGCCTCCACCAGGCCCCCACTCATGTCCCCTATCACCCCCACCCCCCCGCCACCAGGGGCACCCTCCACCAGGCCCCCACTCATGTCTCCCACCACCCCCACCCCCCAGCAGTGCAGGGGCAGCCTCCACCAGGCCCCCACTCATGTCTCCCACCACCCCCACACCCCAGCAGTGCAGGGGCACCCTCCACCAGGCACCCACTCATGTCTCCCACCACCCCCACTCCCCAGCAGTGCAGGGGCACCCTCCACCAGGCACCCACCCATGTCTCCCACCACCCCCACCCCCCTGCCACCATGGGCAGCCCCCACCAGGCCCCCACTCATGTCTCCCACCACCCCCACCCCCATGCCACCATGGGCAGCCCCCACCAGGCCCCCACTCATGTCTCCCACCACCCCCACCCCCCAGCAGTGCAGGGGCAGCCTCCACCAGGCCCCCACTCATGTCTCCCACCACCCCCACCCCCCAGCAGTGCAGGGGCAGCCTCCACCAGGCCCCCACTCATGTCTCCCACCACCCCCACCCCCCAGCAGTGCAGGGGCAGCCTCCACCACGACACCAACTTCCCTGGCACTGAAGCTGGTGCCCCTCTGCCTCCTTGGCCGGGGGTTGGCACTGGTGCCACCTGTTGTAGTGGCCGACATGGCAACCCCAGAGGCAGGAGTGGGTGGGGAAGTGGGTCCTGGGGCAGGGCTGTGGGGCGACGGAAAATCAGTCGGGAGCCTTTGGTTCCAGCAGGGGTGGTCACAGCAACAGCACCCCTGGCTGATGTGCAGGCAGCAAATGGCAGGGCACGTGTCCAGCAGGCAGTCAGGCAGCAGCAGATGGCAGGTGGGAGCGTGCTCAGGGCTCTGGGGGGCGGTAATTTGGCCCCCTGGGTAGGAGCGTGGTCTTCCGTGTGTGAACGCGTGGCCAGCTTGATACGAGTGATTTTGCACGCGAAAATCAAACACGTCTGCATGTAAATCGACGTGCACGCGTAGGAAATTGTTGCGTGACACGTCCCAGTTTCAAAGCGTGTAATAGTTGAAAATGGACCTACACGCAGAAGTGACAAAGCGTGTGATTGGTGAAAAAGGACCTACACGCAGAAGTGACAAAGCGTGTGATTGGTGGCAATGGCCCTAGCACGTACACGCCGCGTAAGTGACGCTGTACGTGTGGGCCTGTATATAAGGTACGTGTAGAACACCGTTTCCTTGTACGTGCTTTTCGTGGAGAGCGAGTGGGTGAATTCTGTACTCCTTGTCGTTTCACACGCGATTTACTTCACGGCGTTTCCAGTTCGTACTCCCTGTTACCTCTGACAGCTTTTTCTCTTTTTTCTCTTGTACTGGTTTACCTGGGCCTGTTCCCTCAAACAGTGTCCCCTTCTACTGTTGTCCTGTCTCCTCAGACAGCGTACAAATCTTCTTTTGGCGGGGGTGTTGCCAACCAAACACGCTCATTTTTCACGCTCTTTTACCTGGCAGACGGTGAGTCACGCACGTATCTAACTTCTGTGCTTGCCCCGTGTGTAGCCTACCCCTTCAGAGGTCATTCTAGGCTGCGTGTGACACGCATACGTTCATTCTTGTGTTACTGGGTGCCACAGCGTAGTGCAGGTTTTACTTTCTGCACACGTGGTCTAGGAGGGGTTGCGTGCACGTCATCTCCCTTTTTTGGGCCTCCTGTGCGTTGCGTGACCCGTCATCTTTCCCCAGGGGTTACATTCAGCCTTGCTAGAGCACTAGGGTACAATTACCATCTGGTACCCAACCCCTTTGACCCCCAATTGCCCAGGACAATAGTCTACATCCACTCCCATACGCACATTAATATCAGTGCCATGGCTGGGAGGCGAGGATTCCGTAAGGGTGGCAAAGGTGGAAGAGCCACAAGTTGTGGCCGTGGTGGATCCGGTAGGGGACGTGGTCGTAACTTGCAGGGTGAGCCTGTCCCCCCATGTGTGGAGGACCAGTCAAGGGCACCCATAATCCCCCCCCCTTCTCTCCCTCCCCCCCTCCCGTTGAGGCTGATGTGGCTGACACCATCCATGCTCAGCCCTTGTTGGACCAGCCCATTGTGGCACCAGACCTGGCTGACTCCATGGCTGACTTCCAGGTCAGCAGGGCTACGACACGTGCGCTGGTGCACGTTGATGCCATCATGCCACGTGGATCTGGGGCAGCAAGGTCATCTGCTGCCCCAAGTAGGCAGGGCGGAGAGGCTGCAGGGGCAGCTGCGGCTCCATCCACCCCAGCTCTCACACACCCAGCCAGGACAGTGTCGGTCCTAGTCCATGCTGCTGACATTCCCCCTGACACCATTACACTAGAGCCAATGCCTGCACCAACTCCCATGCTGAGTGTGCAATCCCACATACCTGATACAGAGCCCACCAGGGCTCCTGCCCCTAGTGTCCAGAGCGGCGCAGGACACTCAGAATCACCACCACCTTCCAAGCGGAAGAGGAAGAGTGCTCGTCCGGCACAGGCTGATGCCCCAGACACGGCTACACAGTCCGGCCCGTCCAGGAAGCCCAGCTTCACGGATGACGAACTGAATGCACTTGTCCAGTATGTGTCCGGACATGATAACGAGATGGTCATTGTTGCAGGATCCAAGACCACACCTGCACAACGCCAGGCACACTGGCAGACAGTTGCGGACATCGTAAGTGCCCTTGGAATCGTGAGGCGCACAGCCAATGATTGCTATAAGCGCTGGAATGACCTAAAGCGCAGGGCAAAGAAGAAGCTGGCCTCAAGTCATGCCGCAACTCTAGTGACTGGAGGTGGGTCTCCAGTATTAGACATGGAACTCACTCCACATGAGTCAGTCGCTGGGACCTACGTCACGGAGGAACAGATCCAAGGCGTGGGAGATCTGGCTGATTACGAGGCATTGTCCGGTGAGTGCACATGCATGTGTGTGTCATCCATGTGCATGGTGTGTGTGTGAGGGCATCTGTTTGTGTGCCAGGTGAGAGTGTGTGCGCCTGAGTCGTATGGGTCAGCCATGTGCTTCATGCAATGCATCCTGCGCAGCTGCATTTGCCCATTGCAGTATCCCTTCTGCCAACAGTAGACATCTAGCCCAACAGCACCCCAGTTGCCCTTGTAGTGTCACCTTGCCACAACATTGTTGCTTATTTTTCTATGTTCAATCAGACAGATTGTTTGCATTCCACCACTTATACTAGGCATTCCTCAGTCCTCTGGTCACATGTCTGGCATGGCTATGGTAAAGTGGAGTGACTTTGTTACCTGGATATCATATGTTCACACATGTCCCTGTGCAATTGGACCATATTGGACTGGCAGCTACAGGTGAAAAATCAGACCTGTTTGAATTAGAAAAGCTATTGCATGCGGGAACTGCACTGAATGAATAAGTGCTGCCCTCCTCTCCATCTACACTCAATAGCAATGGTACATGGCAGCTGTGTGATGGCATGTGTGTGTCACCTGGCAATCACAGGCCAATGTGTGATGCCACTGCCAGGCAGCATGCAGAAAATGTGTTCATCTTCCATCTTTGTGTCATGAGTGTGTGCCATTTGCCTGCCCTTCATACGCAGTGAGGGTGCATGCATGGGAGGGTCTTAGTCATGTGGGACATGTGTCAATCAAGTACTGGTTCTCTTGCTTCTCAGCCCTCATTGTGTGCCATGGTGCTAATGCGTGTTTCCATTTCTTTGTCATTATGTCATTGCAGGGGAAGACGCACCTGATACTGCTGGGGTTGTGGAGATGGTGCAGAGCCAGGAGGGGTCCGAGGGCCGACCAACCACCAGTGAGGGACGTGGTGTGCTGGTGGGTGAGAACCCACAAGTGCTGCAGGTCGTGCTCTCAAGGGGTGTCTCTGGCTGCACCTCCCCCGAGCTGTACTCAGCTGTTGACTCGGATGATGAGACCTACGTGCCGTCGCAGGTGAGTGTTCCAGGGAGGGATTCTGTTCTGTCCCACCCACCTGCACCAGGGTCAGAACCCTCAATGGGGATGTCAGTGTTGGCAGCTAGGCCTTTGGTGGTTACGGATGCAGGGTCACACTCCGCGACATCTGATCCTGTTCCTGGGCCAGCAGATCAGAGGGGGAATGCAGTCCTGCAGCCTCAGGCAGTGCCGGCACAGCAAGGCGCAGTCCGCCTTGCCCCAGACAGGTGTGGTGCCCGCCGACGTGGTGGCCGTACGCCACCTGGCAATACCGCATGGGAGCAATCCATTTACTGTATGGCTACCCAACAGGCAGCATCATCCGAGATGATGGCTCAGGCCATGGATAGGGTGGCCACTTCCATTGTCCCCCCTGAAAGGCTGATGGAGCGACTAGAGCAGGCAACCAACTCCATCTGCCAGTCACACAGGGAGGACATGTTGGCGTCCAACAGGGACAGGCGGGCGGCACTGGCGACTCTGCAGGAGGCCATCTCCATAGAGTCCCAGGGCCACAGGGAAGCCCTGAGGCAGGAGCTACATCAACTCAGGACGACTCTTGTTGAGCTTGAGGCTTCAACACACCAAAGGACAGAACAGCAGCTGGAGCGTCTCACCCGTACGCTCTCAGCTGAGATGCAAGCAACGAGGGCGGAGGTCCGGGCATCCCGTGAGTTGTTGCATGGGGACCTCCGCACCCTCATCCTCCAGAACGAGACCTACCACACCCGCATGCTTGCAGCCATGGAGGAACAGAGTAGGGCCTTGCGTGGGCTGCCTCCCATAGTGCAACCACCTCCGGATGCAGCTGCACAGGGTGATAATAGCGACAGCAGTGATACTCCCACAATAGGGTAGCCGTGTGGGCCATGAGCCCATGGAGGTTTTTTTTTCCCAGGATCCACACAGGTGGGTTTTGGTGTGCACCCTGACCTCGGACCTCCTGGGTGGCCTCCCCAACCCCCCGGGCCCTTTAATGGCCATTTTTGATTTTTTTTATTTTTTTTTATTTTTTTTTTTATTTTTATTTTTATTTTTAATTTTATATTTTCCCCAATTTTTTTGGGACAATTTGTCGGCTCCGTGGTTCCTGTGGGCATACGCTGCATTGTGGCTGGGCACATGCAGGCTTGTCATGTATTAGGTTCAGATGCCTGGGTTTGAATCACACACACCCCTCCTGCTTCCCGTTTCCATGGGCTTGCAAAGGGTGTGCCCAAGTGACATTGAAGTACATGGTGACATTGGACTCCCACTACATGTGTGGGTAGTCTAGTCAATACTGTGTATACATTCCTAGTGCATATTGCTGTTGTGTTGTACACTACATGTTGCATTGATGTGTAACTCATCATCTGTGTCTGCCTCCCAATTTGCAGGTCCCTACCTCATGTCTACACAAGGCCCTCTAGTCTGGAGATGGGGTCCTTGTTGGCAGCAGTGCACCTACTACTCTACATGGCGCCAACACTGTTCAGTTGGAAGTGGTGGGAGTGCAGGCATTTGCAGGTGGTGAGACTACTGATTTATCACATTAGTGAAGTCATGTCAATGGTAGTACCTGCTCAAGTTTGTTGTTGGTCCTGCATTACAGTGAGTATTTCAGGTGTAGCAAGTTTCAATTGGGGACACTGTACATCGCAACACTTGTCATGTTGTGGGGATTACTTTGTTTACCTGCACATAGCATGACATGGCACGGTGTGTTGTGTGGCGGTGCTGGGGATGGGTTAGGTGACATGGCACTGTCCTCTTGTTGCATTTAGCAAGTGGGTATTCATTTTAGCTGCTTGAATGTGTTTCTTCACAACACTGCATTGGTGGTGTGTGTGGGTAGGGATGCACACATTGTAACACTTCCAGGTGAACAATCTCAGGCTGATATGCTTTTCACGGTTGAATCTCCAGACATTCAGGATCAGTGTCAGGTTGAGTCATCATTGACTGTCAGATGGAATGTGCCAGGCCAGTGTGCAGTCCACAGGGGTGTGATTACTATGTGAAGTAATTAGCCACTAGCTGTGTACGGGCTGCCTCCCCCGTGCCCTTTCCCCTCCCATGCGCAGCGGCTGTGCATGTGGTTGGGGATGTGGGGCCACCACCATGTCCACGGCCAGGCCCCGGCGTGTTGCAACGTTGTGCAGGACACATGCTGCCACTATGATCCTGCACACTACTGGGGGAGCGTATAACAGCTGCCCGCCAGAACGGTCAAGGGAGCGAAAGCGTGACTTTAGCACTCCCAATGTGCGCTCCACTATGCCTCGGGTTGTAATGTGGGCTGTGTTATATCTTACCTCGGGTGGCGTGGTGGGGTTCCGAATTGGCGTCATCATGTGGGGGCTGAGAGGGTAGGCACTGTTCCCTGTGGAGGTGGTGATTGGTATCATTGGTGGGGTTGTGACCTTGCTCAGTATCCAACATGCATGCATGTGCAGTGGCATACATACTCACCAAGCAGCCATGTATCGCCATGCCGCCCAGCATCTAGGTCCCGGCATAGGGTGGACATTCGGTAAATGAAGCTGTCGTGGGTGGAGCCGGGATAGTTTGCATATACTGAGGTGATGATTCCCTTGGCATTACATACTACCTGCACGTTGATGGAATGCCAGTGCTTGCGGTTCCTATAGATGTGCTCAGATGCCCTGGGGGGACGTAGAGCCACATGGGTGCAGTCGATGGCACCTAGCACTTTGGGGAATCGTGCCACACCGTAAAAATCCAGGGCTGCAGCATGCCTTTCTGCAGGTGTTCTGGGCAGGTATATGTGCCTGCGGACTGATGGGCGTGCAGTGATGATGTTCAAGACCTGGTGTAGGCAGCGTGACTGGGTGGCCTGTGACACCCCACCCACTATGGCACTTGTCCGCTGAAATGATCCAGTGGCTAAGAAGTGCAGTACATTGAGGACCTTCTCCAGGGGGCTGAGTGCTTGAGAGCACAGGGTGGGTGATGTGAGGTCATCCTCCCACTCACTCACCAGGTCCACTATTATGTGTGGTACCTTCCATACACCTGGTCATCAGGCATCCCGAAAAGGCTGGTTCTGGGTTTGAATATTCTGGCCCTGACTATCCTCCTCCTCCTCCTTTGGTAGCCCACTGCCACTGCTGCTAGGAACGGTATGTTCATCCTGGCGTCTGGCTTGTTATTGTTAAAGTGCGCAAATTTTTGCTTTGCGCGTGTTCTAGGCGAGCGTGTGACCCGCGCACCCCTGGAATCCAGTTCCCAGTCCAATAGCGTGTGGAAATTCACACGCACCACGGGATACAGCGTGTGACCCGCGCACACCTGGAATCCAGTTCCCAGTCCAATAGCGTGTGGAAATTCACACGCACCACGGGATACAGGTTCGCTGACGTACTTGCGTGTGTAAGTGCCCGTGCACCCATTAAATACACGTACATAGGCCAATCGCGTGTACGTGCACTTTTGTCCAATTACTCGCGATGACACTCTGACGTGCAGTATTTCCACGTGTGCCCCGTCATCACGTGCTGAGTGGGGAACACCCGTGCGGGTCACGTCACAGACGCGCTTATGCGCTGAGGGACTCTGGTCCAATAGAATCGCGTATGCGTGCTGACGCGCTTACGCGCTAAGGGCCTTTCCTCGGATTTCACGCTGACGTGCAGGATTTTCACGTGCCAAATCACTCCGTATCAAGCTGGCCACGCGAAAACACACAGAAGACCACGCTCCTGCCCAGAAGGCCGAGTTACTGCCCCCCAGTGCCCCGAGCAGCCTCCCACGTGCCATCTGCTGCTGCCTGCCTGCCTGCCTGCCTGCTGCCACCATGCCCTGCCATTTGGTGCCTGAACATCAGCCATCTGCAGGGGTCCAGTTGCTGTGTCCACCCCTGCTGGAACTGAAGACTCCCGACTGGGATTACATCGCTCCACAGCCCAGCCCCAGGACCCAGTTGCCCACCCACACCTGCCTCTGGGGTTGCCATGTCGGGCACTTCCACATCTGGCACCAGTGGCAACCCCAGGCCAGAGGGGCAGAGGGGCACCAGCTTCACTGCCACCGAAGTTGGTGTCCTGGTGGAGCATGTCCTGGGGCAGTATGATGCCCTCTTTGGATCGTCCCGCGCCAGCAAGGAAGGACGGCAGAGGATCTGGGCCGACTGTGTGGTTGCCATCAACGCGGAGGGGGTGGCAACCCGCGACGTCCTGAAGATCAAGAAGCGCTGGGAGGACTTGAGGTCCAGGACCCTTGTGAAGGCCCGTCGCCTCGTGGAGGGGGGCCGGGGCCGCATGAGTTCCATCCAGATGAGGGTCCTGGAACGCGTACACCCAGCGCTCCACGCCCAGATCCTTGAGAGGGAGGCCCGTCTGGAGTTGAGCGGTAAGTGTCCAAGCATTACTGTGTGAGACAGGGCATGTTGCGGTGTGCTGGTTCTATGATACTTGCCTGTATGTGTGCCATAGGCCATGTATGCATGTATGTGTGCAGGGACATCATGGTAATGCATGTGTGACCAGTGATGTGTGACCCACATGGTTGTTGCATGTGTTCAAATGCCGCATGGGGAGCCCTATGCAGATTTTGAACATGAGAGCATGCCAGTCTCTGTACCTGGACATGGGTGGGGGTGAGGGATGGGTGCTGATGCCAGGTACATATATGGTAGCCATGTCTGTGTGCTTGACCTGCGTGTCTGTGACTTGTGCATGCCATGGATGCATGACACATGTGTGTGAAAATGCACAGATTCAGTGAAGCAGCCAAATTACCCTTGTATCCGCTGTGTTTGGTGTGTTTGGGGCCAGATGGATGTGACTGAGGTGAAGTTTTGTGCATGTGATAGGCATGAGCCATGATGCATGTGAGTTACATATCATTGAATGTTTCAAGAGTCCATTGGACATGCATGGAAATGTCCATGGCATGCACCATGCCTGTTACTGTGTGTGTTTTGCCTGGACTGACCCATGTGTTGTGGAGGGACATGATGGAAGTGTACTTTGACAGTGGTGCTCATCTGCTATTGCTTCCTGTCTAGGGGACCATTGTACAGTGCCCTGATGCTTGTGTTCTTTGTCTCCCTCTACGCAGCGGCTAGTGAAGAAGAGGGCGGAGACGGCGCTGTGGAGCAAGGCGGCGGGGATGCCCCCACGGCTGCAGCGGAAGGGGTGGGTGAGCCCCCACAGGGGCCTGCTACGGTGGGAGACGGTGAGGAGCCATCCAGGTTGGTGGTTTGCACAGAGGAGGAGGAGGCCGCCACTGGGGCACACATGGGGCCTGGTGGGGGCATCCCTGCTGGTGCAAGTGGTGCAGTCCAGGGCCAGGGGCAGGAGGCAGCACAGGTCACCGTGGAGGGGCCTGTGCATGTCGCTGTCCCTGACCCTGTGAGTGCACCACCATGCACCAGCAGGGATGCCCCGTCCCAGGCCCGTCCGCAGGTAGAGGGGATGTCCATGTCACCTGACTCCCCTCCACCTGCGGACGTGGGAACCCCTGGCCGTGCGGAGAAGGTCCTGATTGGGGTCGCGATGCGCACGGCTGTGATTCGTGATGCCGTGCGTGCTTCCCGGGAGGAGCACGCACGTCATCACGAAGTGCACCGTGCCGACGTGGCCCAATTGGGTTCGGCCATGTTCGGGGGTTTCCTGCATGTGTTGGCCAATGTGGCGGCCCTCTCCTCCTCTGTGCAGGCTATCCGCCAGTCGTTCTCCTTGCCATCTTCCAGCCCAGATGCCACCAGGGCCCCCTGTGGACCTGCCCCGACCAATGCAGCCAGCTCGGTGGGGATCCCATCCCTGCCACAGTTGGGAGTCGGAGGTCCAGCAGGGGTGGACAACACAGCAACTGGACCCCAGCAGGTGGAAGATGTGACAGCATCATCAGGCAGGGCACGTGCACGACGGCGTCGGTGGTTTCCATCAGCCTGGATGCCGTCGTGCTGGCAGAGGCAGTGGCGTCGGAGGCAGCAGCGGGCTCGACGTGGGAGGCATCATGGCTCGGGGCCATCAAGATCAGAGGGCCAGGCATCAGCCGGAGGGCAGGGCAACCCTGGGATGGTGGTGTCTTCCGTGTGGGAGCAGTTGGTCCAGCGGATAGGTGCGGAGCGGCAGCGGGCGGAAGAGGAGCGGCTCGCCATGGTCAGGGCGGAGTTCTCCATGCGTCGGGCGTTGAGGCGGGCTGAGTGCCTCGAGGAAGCTCGCAGGGAGTTTGAGCTGAACATGGGGTTATCCCTGCGAGACCTCGGGGCCAGGACAGAGTCCCGCCTCCAGGACATCGACATGGAGTTCGATGATGCCCTGGCCAGCAACATCAACAAGTGAGCCGCAGGACTTGCCCGCTGCCTTTGTATATAGTTATATAGTTAGTTAGTGTTAGGTTTCCTTTATTTGTTTTTATTATTTTGGACCGCTCGGACAATGGCCACTTTTTTGTATATATTTTTTTCATTAGGTAGTAGTAGGTTTCCTTTATGGTGTTGGGCTCATGGACCCTGGTACATTCCTGTATTTAGTTTGTTTTTTGAAGGAACATTTTCATTTTTTCATTATTGTGTTCACCATGTGGAAATGGTTTTTCATTCTTTTGCTTCTACTTGATATTGCTTTGGTCAACATTTGTTTTTGTATTCCTTTTTCGTTTTTTGATTTTTACTTTTGTTCTCCGACATGGACCATTTATTTTGTTATCCACATAGTTGTATGTTTGATTTGTTTACTTATTTTTAATCTTTAATACATTTTTTATTTTTACTTCCACTTGTGTTATTTTGTCTTTGGTTTCATACATGTCATGATATGGGTTTTGACATTCACTTGCAGCCATTGTGTATGTGTGTGTGACGGACATGTGTTCATTTACATACTTGCCATTGGGGTTGTGTCATGTAATTGCATTCACGTAATTGCATTCAATATGTGGGTGGATGCAATCCTTGCCTGGGTGTTTGTGCTGGGTATGCTGCCCATTACTGCCATGATTGTGTATCGTCAGGACCTGGGGGCAGGGGGACATGGGTGGGGGCCTGGTGGAGGCTGCCCCTGGGGGCTGGGGGGGTCGGGGCGGTGGTAGACATGAGTGGGGGCCTGGTGGAGGCTGCCCCTGTTGGCTGGAGGGTGGGGGTGGTGGGAGACATGGGTGGGGGCCTGGTGGAGGGTGCCCCTGGTGGCTGGGGGGTGGGGGTGGTGGGAGACATGGGTGGGGGCCTGGTGGAGGGTGCCCCTGGTGGCTGGGGGGTGGGGGTGGTGGGAGACATGGGTGGGGGCCTGGTGGAGGGTGCCCCTGGTGGCTGGGGGGTGGGGTGGTGGGAGACATGGGTGGGGGCCTGGTGGAGGCTGCCCCTGGTGGCTGGGGGGGTGGGGGTGGTGGTAGACATGAGTGGGGGCCTGGTGGAGGCTGCCCCGGCACTGCTGGGGTGTTGGGGTGGTGGGAGACATGAGTGGGGGCCTGGTGGAGGGTGCCCCTGCACTGCTGGGGTGTGGGGGTGGTGGGAGACATGAGTGGGGGCCTGGTGGAGGGTGACCCTGCACTGCTGGGGTGTGGGGGTGGTGGGAGACATGAGTGGGGGCCTGGTGGAGGGGTCCCCTGGTGGCTGGGGGGTGGGGGTGGTGGGTGACATGAGTGGGGGCCTGGTGGAGGGTGACCCTGGTGGCTGGGGGGTGGGGGTGGTGGGAGACATGGGTGGGGGCCTGGTGGAGGCTGCCCCTGGTGGCTGGGGGGTGGGGGTGGTGGGAGACATGGGTGGGGGCCTGGTGGAGGGTGCCCCTGGTGGCTGGGGGGTGGGGTGGTGGGAGACATGGGTGGGGGCCTGGTGGAGGCTGCCCCTGGTGGCTGGGGGGGTGGGGGTGGTGGTAGACATGAGTGGGGGCCTGGTGGAGGCTGCCCCTGGTGGCTGGGGGGTGGGGGTGGTGGGAGACAGGGTGGGGGCCTGGTGGAGGCTGCCCCTGGTAGCTGGGGGTGGGGGTGGTGGGAGACATGGGTGGGGGCCTGGTGGAGGGTGCCCCTGGTGGCTGGGGGGTGGGGGTGGTGGGAGACATGGGTGGGGGCCTGGTGGAGGCTGCCCCTGGTGGCTGGGGGGTGGGGGTGGTGGTAGACATGAGTGGGGGCCTGGTGGAGGGTGCCCCTGCACTGCCGGGGTGTGGGGGTGGTGGGAGACATGAGTGGGGGCCTGGTGGAGGGTGCCCCTGCACTGCCGGGGTGTGGGGGTGGTGTGAGACATGAGTGGGGGCCTGGTGGAGGGTGCCCCTGGTGGCTGGGGTGTGGGGGTGGTGGGAGACATGGGTGGGGGCCTGGTGGAGGCTGCCCCTGGTGGCTGGGGGGGTGGGGGTTGTGGTAGACATGAGTGGGGGCCTGGTGGAGGGTGCCCCTGCACTGCTGGGGTGTGGGGGTGGTGGGAGACATGAGTGGGGGCCTGGTGGAGGCTGCCCCTGCACTGCTGGGGTGTGGGGGTGGTGGGAGACATGAGTGGGGGCCTGGTGGAGGGTGCCCCTGCACTGCTGGGGTGTGGGGGTGGTGGGAGACATGAGTGGGGGCCTGGTGGAGGGTGACCCTGCACTGCTGGGGTGTGGGGGTGGTGGGAGACATGAGTGGGGGCCTGGTGGAGGGTGACCCTGGTGGCTGGGGGGTGGGGGTGGTGGGAGACATGGGTGGGGGCCTGGTGGAGGCTGCCCCTGGTGGCTGGGGGTGGTGGTAGACATGAGTGGGGGCCTGGTGGAGGGTGCCCCTGCACTGCTGGGGTGTGGGGGTGGTGGGAGACATGAGTGGGGGCCTGGTGGAGGGTGACCCTGCACTGCTGGGGTGTAGGGGTGGTGGGAGACATGAGTGGGGGCCTGGTGGAGGGTGACCCTGCACTGCTGGGGTGTGGGGGTGGTGGGAGACATGAGTGGGGGCCTGGTGGAGGGTGCCCCTGGTGGCTGGGGTGTGGGGGTGGTGGGAGACATGGGTGGGGGCCTGGTGGAGGCTGCCCCTGGTGGCTGGGGGGGTGGGGGTGGTGGTAGACATGAGTGGGGGCCTGGTGGAGGGTGCCCCTGCACTGCTGGGGTGTGGGGGTGGTGGGAGACATGAGTGGGGGCCTGGTGGAGGGTGCCCCTGCACTGCCGGGGTGTGGGGGTGGTGTGAGACATGAGTGGGGGCCTGGTGGAGGGTGCCCCTGGTGGCTGGTGTGTGGGGGTGGTGGGAGACATGGGTGGGGGCCTGGTGGAGGCTGCCCCTGGTGGCTGGGGGGGTGGGGGTGGTGGTAGACATGAGTGGGGGCCTGGTGGAGGGTGCCCCTGCACTGCTGGGGTGTGGGGGTGGTGGGAGACATGAGTGGGGGCCTGGTGGAGGCTGCCCCTGCACTGCTGGGGTGTGGGGGTGGTGGGAGACATGAGTGGGGGCCTGGTGGAGGGTGCCCCTGCACTGCTGAGGTGTGGGGGTGGTGGGAGACATGAGTGGGGGCCTGGTGGAGGGTGACCCTGCACTGCTGGGGTGTGGGGGTGGTGGGAGACATGAGTGGGGGCCTGGTGGAGGGTGACCCTGGTGGCTGGGGGGTGGGGGTGCTGGGTGACATGAGTGGGGGCCTGGTGGAAGGTGACCCTGGTGGCTGGGGGGTGGGGGTGGTGGGAGACATGAGTTGGACATGGGTGGGGGCCTGCTGGCAGGTGCCCCACAGTGCTGGGGGGTGGGGGTGGTGGGGGACATGAGTTGGACATGGGTGGGGGCCTGCTGGCAGGTGCCCCACAGTGCTGGGGGGTGTGGGTGCAAGGGGACATGAGTTGGTGTTCATTAGTTCAAGGAGACATGTGCCTTTGCTGGGGGGCATGCCCATGTTGGGTGGGCTGCCTGCGGGACATGACCAGGGATGCAGGGTAGTCCCCTGTGGTGTGGGCTGCCTGCAGGGGCCGTGGAGGGTGTACAGGGTACACCTGGGAGGACCCACACTGTCAAATCACATGTGGGACTCCCCGGCACCCCTGAAATACACGTACCGTGCAGAAATCGCGTGTAAAACTTCCCGCGCACCCCTGAAATACACGCGCCCAGGCTATTCGCGTGTGGAACTTCCCGCGCACCCCTGAAATACACGCGCCCAGGCTATTCGCGTGTAAAACTTCCCGCGCACCCCTGTAATACACGCGCCCAGGCTATTCGCGTGTGGAACTTCCCGCGCACCCCTGAAATACACGCGCCCAGGCTATTCGCGTGTGGAACTTCCCGCGCACCCCTGAAATACACGCGCCCAGGCTATTCACGTGTGGAACTCCCCGCGCACCCCTGAAATACACGCGTCCAGGCTATTCGCGTGTGGAACTTCCCGCGCACCCCTGAAATACACGCACCCAGGCTATTCGCGTGTGGAACTCCCCGCGCACCCCTGAAATTCACACGCCCCCATGCTATTCGCGTGTGGAACTCCCCGCGCACCCCTGAAATACACGCGCCCCCAGGCTATTCGCGTGTGGAACTTCCCGCGCACCCCTGAAATACACGCACACAGGCTATTCGCGTGTGGAACTTCCCGCGCACCCCTGAAATACACGGGCCCAGGCTATTCGCGTGTGGAACTTCCCGCGCACCCCTGAAATACACGCACCCAGGCTATTCGCGTGTGGAACTCCCCGCGCACCCCTGAAATACACGCGCCCAGGCTATTCGCGTGTGGAACTTCCCGCGCACCCCTGAAATACACGCGCCCAGGCTATTCGCGTGTGGAACTCCCCGCGCACCCCTGAAATACACGCGCCCAGGCTATTCGCGTGTGGAACTTCCCGCGCACCCCTGAAATACACGCACCCAGGCTATTCGCGTGTGGAACTCCCCGCGCACCCCTGAAATACACGCGCCCAGGCTATTCGCGTGTGGAACTCCCCGCGCACCCCTCAAATACACGCGCACAGGCTATTCGCGTGTGGAACTTCCCGCGCACCCCTGGAATACACGTAGCCCGCTCCCCCAGGCCCGATAGCTTGAGGAACTTCACGCGAACCCCTGTAATACACGTAGCCCGCTCCCCCAGGCCCGAGCGCGTGAGGAACTTCACGCGAACCGCTGTAATACAAGTAGCCCGCTCCCCCAGGCCTGATCGCGTGTGAAACTTCACACGAACCCCTGAAATACACGTAGCACGCTCCCCCAGGCCCGATCGCGTGAGGAACTTCACGTGAACCCCTGTAATACACGTAGCCCGCTCCCCCAGGCCCGATCGCGTGTGAAACTTCACACGAACCCCTGAAATACACGTAGCACACTCCCCAAGGCCCGATCGCGTGAGAAACTTCACGCGAACCCCTGAAATACACGTAGCCCGCTCCCCCAGGCCCGATCGCGTGAATAACTTCACGCGAACCCCTGTGATGCACGTACCCTGCAAATCGCGTGTGAGACTTCCCGTGCACCCCGGTATACACGCACACGTATTTTTTGTCAGCGGGTGTCCGTGTTTGTGGGTACCCCTTTGCACGTCATTTTTCCTGGAGGGCCACAGTATGGGACATTCATCATGGCAGTATATAGGTGCTATTTGTTGGCGCACCTTTTGGCGCACATTTCTTACAGCCGCAGAGACGCTACCGCCTGCTTTCTTGTGGCGGTCGTGTTTGTGCCTGTGCGCTGGTTTGAGCGTGCGCTTTTTTCACCTATTCTATTCCATGAATGCGTGTTGTAGGCGAGCGTGTGGGCGTTCCGCGCACTTGTGCCCTGTACTTCCCCCGTGACGCCCACGTTTTTGCAAGTTGTTCCCCATTCCGAGTGTTACGCCCGTGTTCCGCCTACTTTTGTTGCGTGCGCCGCGCTATGTGCGAATTTCGCTGTGGCCTGTGCGATTTTCGCTGTGACCTGGCGCACGCTGTTAGATGGCCTGTGCGCCAACGTGCGCCGCGCACTTTTTTATCGCACATCCGCTGGTTTTCTCGCGCACGGCCTTCCATGAATCGACGTGCGCTGCTTTTCGTGCCATTTTCGCACTTGCACTGCGATTTTCGCTATTCCACTGCAATTCGCACGTTTTTGCCCACTTGCGCCGCGCTAATTATTCCATGAATCGGCCTGTATATCTGTCCTTACTGTTCGCTAGCAAATTTAAACTGTCCTGAAAATGTTTGTTTCACATGTGACGCAATTTTAATTAGTTCAGGACCCGAACAGTGTCCGTAGAACATCAACGCGCATGCGCTAGCCAATCTCTGTGCATTTGGTGTCCTGCGGACATGCGCTTCCTTCGAGGACTTGTTCGCAAATGGAACATATGACCGCACCCACGCTGATCGCGTGTTCTGAATGCGGACACCGTTTGGGTCCCTGAACAAATTAAAAGTATATTTTCAATTAATCCATAATATTTTTCAATAATATCTCACCATGGCACAAGTCCCACATAGTAATCCTGAGTTTCTCCATACCTTTTGAAACTTTTCAAACTTGTTTTTGTGTTTGATCTGTCCGCGGACAGCGCGCATGTCCGCGGACCACGCACAAGCACCCCTATGAAAGACCAGACCCTACAGCTTATTCTCATTGTGTTTCTGGCTATTCTTCGAAATACAGCGATTTTTGCTGCCACCTGCAGATTACACCATCATCGAGATGGCATCCCTGGCTGTTGAACTGCCACCTGGTTCTGCACCTGCTTCAGCACCACCCCCACCCCCTCAACCACCACCACCTCCTCAAGGGCCTGAAGAGGGGAACAGGAGTGAGGATGCAGAGGAGGAAGAAGAGGATGATGAGAATGAGGTAGAGGAAAACCCTACTACCCGCACTAGGCATGAGTCTTGGGTGTGGCGGTTATTTACCATTCATGGGAATGTTCCTAAGGCTCGTGCGAACCGTGTTACCTGCAATGAGTGCAAAGTGATACTCAGTCGTGGGAAGCACGGTAAGTACAGCTTTGGGACCACTACTATGAAGCGACACCTGAGGTCATTTCACTGTGGGGCTATTCGCAGGGTTGTACCTTTGCGAAGAACGTAGCAGGTTGATTTCCTCTACTTCATCCTCTGTTTCTGATCCTGCCACCACAAAGACCACCTCTGTGGGACAGCGTCTTCCTCAAGCTGCCTCACAGGCCATACAGAATGCTGATGACCCTTACCTTTCGAGGGTCACAGTTGTATGTATGTACTGTGACACAGTACTCTGCAGGGGGGAGCGACTTCGTAGTGCTTTTGAGACTATCGTCTCAGAGCACGAGAAGATCTGCTCACTACCCAAATAAAACCCACTCTACATCTTCCTCTCTCAGCTCACCCGTTCTTATCCCTGTGGTTGGTGTCCCCCCTTTACCTTCCTTTCCCCTCCTCTCCTAGTGTGTCATGTATAAAAAACCAAAAAAAATACAAAATATCCAAAATAAAAAAAAAAATAAGGCTCTTTTCAGAGCCGCCTTTCACAGTTAAAAAATAGAAGTGAAAATAAATGAAGCAGGGCCCTTTGTATTTTTTAGAAGTCCGCGGACAGTTCGCAAACATTTAAAAAATTGGGTTGCTACCCCATCACAAACATTGCAATTTTCTCTGGGAGGAAGTGGTGGCTCTGAAAAGAGCCTTTGGGAGGTGTTTTTAAGTCAAAAATATTAAATGCTTAACACCTACTTCAAAATGGTTGTTGTAATTCCAAAAAAGGTCGCAATGCATTTTGTACATTTCTCAGAAAAATCTGATTGCCAGCATAAGTAAGATGGACTCCATCTCTGCGAAAAATGTATGTACTACGAAACATAATATTTTCATTGTGAAAAGAGGACATGCCAAAATCTCTTAGAAAGGCACAAACAGCCTTATTAACATTGCGCCTTGCTTTTTCCATTTGTGGACCAAATGAAGAAGAACGAAGCCACATTTGTCCCTGCGCAATTCGTGAAAATATCACTTGAGAATTAGGAAACATGTCCATAACCTTCCCAAGTCCTTCTTGCATAGAAAATTCCAGTTACATGTCCTAAACTGTTCCCTCCACAATGAATTAAAATTATGTCTGGATGTTGCTCTGTCTCCAAAGTAGCATAGAGAGGTAGCAAGTCCAACCACTTCATTCCACGTACTACATGCCAGTGTACTTCCACATGTGGGAATCCAAGATCTACAGCTACTCCACAGCCTTCTGCATGCACCTTCAACCAATGTATCCACGAATCTCCCAAAATCCAAACAATCTGTTTTCTGAAACACACAGCCATAGCTATCTTTTGTTCTCTCAGCAAAAAGAGTATCTGAGAAACTCTCTCCTGGCACAACACACCCACTAAACTTTCCTGACCAATCCCTTTCAGTGCTTATTCTCATTTGCATGACTGCTGAACCCAAAAATCCCCGGATGTAACTCCCGATGTCCGCGAACTACCGCCATGTCCGCGGACATATCGTAACATGAACAGCCCTTCTACCATTTCCACTTCACTCTCTCTGCCATTCCCTCATTGGATGTAGCTAAGAAATCACATGACCATGCACCAATCACATTCAAGACCTCTACATCTAACTGCATCATCATAGATCAGCACTGCAAATGTACTGTGAATCTCTCTGAGTACAAGTGTCATATCATTGGCAAGCACCATCTACCAGAAATACTGTACAAGTCTCCAAGATTTCTACTTGCAGCTCCATGCATATCCATATGCATGAACACAAACTTCAGGTATGCATATTTTCTGTACAGTAGATGAACACATTTTCAAACAGACTTTTAGCTTGTGTAATCTGTAAAATGAATTTACTGTATTTTTTTCAATTTCCTAAAATCAACTATCACTTATAAAACTTTATACTATTTACTTTCTTTATACACACACACTCAAATCATGTTACACTAACATTTTTAAATGAGATATATAGACTACATGTATTCAAACTAAATTGCATGCAAGCACAATCTATGTTTAAATCTTTAACAAAATACTTATACAATTTCATATTTTTTTGTTTTTATTTATTTATTTACTTAATTACTTTAATTTAGACATGACATTGAGGCGCAATTACCTAGAACAGCTTACTTACAGAAATAGTGGTATTCACTGGTATATTATAAATTTCACAAGACATAGTAAAGATATTTTTTTTTGCTACAGTTAGTCATTCAATACAATTTGTTCATTAAGAACATATCATATGTACTGAACTGATGCAATGTATCTTATGTAAATAAATTAGTTTAATGGTTTTAAAGAAGGCACTGAGGATTTCATTTAAAAAAATCAATATCTAAAATAAAAACAGCGCTATATACAAACAAAGTTACTAATTTGAAGCTTTTACAATTGCAGTGAAGACCAGTCTCCTGAAAAGAAGCAGCCGAATTCGAAGAACAAAGAAGAACTAAGAAGTTACCTGTTAATTTAAGAAAAAAAGTAAGTAGAATATCACTATAACATTTGTATTATTGATCAAACATACTATAACGTTAATACAAGCTATTTCGGTGCCTAAAAATAGAGATTGTGTACCATTTTGTCCAAAAATCTCCATGTCTTAAACAGCGATTTACAGCCAGAATGGCCCACAAATTCCTATTTTTGGACACACAAATTACCCTACTGAACTGCTACAATTTTCATATTATAGAACAAACAACTGTTTTAATTGTATACATTAGATTTACTATTTGTACTTTTCCATACCACTAGCTTACTTTTTTTTGTCATCTGAACCCCAGTTTAGTAACACATAAATTCAAGAATACTAATCCCTACTAGTTGTAGTTCCAAATGCACAATCACACACCATTACATACATCTTTATCATCTTACTTAAACACTCATGCACACAGCACACATACATTCCAGAACACCCCAACCCATATCTTCTTTATTTTTTTCAACAGACCCTAAAGAATGCCTACCAAAAGTCAAGTCCGTAGAAAGCAACGCAAAAGTAGAGCAAATGAAAATAAAAGTGTCCAACATAAGCATCCATCTCTAGCAGAATTTGTAAAAAAAAGTTGAAACAAAACAGCTAATACAGTGATTTAGTGAAACACAAGAGGTTTCAAGTACAAAAACTTTGCCTCCTCTATCAAAATGTAAAACAAACCAAAAACAATTAACAGAAAATCAGCTATCACTACAGATAAAACCACTTCTTCAAATTTTAATATGGTGCAAAGTAAGCATACCAAGAAAAGTATTTTAGCCAAAATGTACCGTCACAAAGTCCTTCAAAATCTTATAAAAACAGGAGAGAAATCAGGTTCAATGCTTAAAACCTATCGTAGGAAATTAATCTTAGAAGCGTTGATGGACAGTGCAATTCTTCTCAAAAGAAAGTTATTTATTTTACTGTTAAACAAAATGAAACCACTAACAAAACTAATAACTAAATTACAAAAAAGACTTCTCAATAAGCAAAATGTCAGAAGAAAGAACTTCTTAAGTATCTGCGGAGGTGAATGGAATCACACTACGAGCACAGAACCATATTTTAATGAAGAAGCGTACAAACAAAAGCAAACAAATACAATTGCCATACATAGCAGTGGTCGAGGTTATGAAAAAGTGAATAATACCATAATGGAACAAGAAGTACTCCTTACAAAAATATGCTCTGAAAACTTAGAATTACCCCTCCATTCAACTGAATCAGAACGTCTAGTGTACAAATGGCCATGCACGTCAATGTGTAACATTCCCAAACAATGTTTCAAATCTTTACGCCAATTCCTCCATAAATATGTAAAATCAAAATTAAATTACTGCAAAATATGGATACCTGTCCAGTGCGCAAGTACACAGGACTACAAGGACATTCATTGGCCTGCATTACACGACCTACTTGTAAAACCACTTTCCATGATATCAAAAGGATATCAACACATCATTCAACTATAAGAAATCAAGTCTATAAACTGTACTATGCTAAAAGTCCTGCTTTAGCACTAGCAACGTTAAATAACAACCTTCTACATAGTACAGAGAAAAGACCTACTTGAAGAAATTCTCTATATCCAGAAAAAATATTTTGGAAGTGAAAGCCATTTACAGAATGAAATAGCTTTAAACCAATTAAGCAACACTTCTACACATGGCAACCTTTTGCAAAACACATACAAAAAAGAAATACTAAAATTTAAAAGTACATCAGCTGAAGTACCAAACCATGTATGTGTATGTTGCCGTAGAACTTTTTATAAAAGTAACACAAAAACTGTAGACCTATCATACAAAATAGAAGACAATGAAGATTCTAAATGGTTTGAATTAGCTCTCTACCTTGTAGCAGAAAACAAATACGAAATAACTGAGCCTTAATACTTTGCAGTTACTGCACTACAAAACTTGACAACAACCAAACTCCTTCACGTGCTATCACAAATAATTTGGAATTATACCCAGTACCAAAACCCCTACTATTCAAACAGTACACCCATTTCAAGCAATAATACGCCTACAAACAAAAACAGCAAAATTACCTCCCTCTGAATTGGTAAAAGGCATTCATGGAAAAGTAGTTTATTTACCATTAGATCTAAAAGAAAATGTGCATACTCCAGGAGTGCAACGTCAAATGCAGCAATCTTTAATTATCTTAGTAAATGGAGTACCTACAAAAGACAAAAAAATATGGCAACAGCTGGTAGATTTATATAAAGTTAGACAAGCCTTCCAATATCTTAAAGAGAATAATGAATATTACAAAGAAATTAATATTGAAGAAAACTTGAAAGATACAATTGAAATAATTCAACAAACACAAGAAGCTGGTCAATTTGAGCTACTAGATCCTGCTACAATATCAAATACTTTAGACCATTATACAATTCATCCTTTGCACTGTAATGACACCGTAGAAGATGAACTGGAAACTTACCAAATGCGTCAAACAAAAGGATCGCCAATCAGCATATGGGAAAAAAGTATAGAAGCACATGCTTTTCCTCTACTCTTTCCTACTGGCAAAGGAGGAAGGTATGATGATAGACCTATTCAAATATCAGCTTCAGAATACCGCTCATTATGGATGTATTCTGAAGATCCCAGATTTTGACAAAATGTGGAATACATATTCCACCTACTCTTTGAAAGTGAATTAGCAACTTTATGTTATGGAGTTGCACACATATTAAAATCAGGATCACACTTTCAAAATATGACAGCTACACAATTATTAGAAAAAGTGCAACAAAAGGATGAGGTTTTACAATCAAATATTACAAAACTATTAGCAAATATGCGTGGTACTAAAGAGTACTGGTTTCAACGTCATGGAGATGTACGTTGTATGATCAGAAACCTTGGCCCACCCACTTGGTTTGTTACATTAAGTTGTGCAGAATATGCATGGGAAGATTTACATGATTTCCTACGCATATCAAATAAAAACAAAACAAACATAGATATACTAACACCTGGAGAACTTTGTTCTTTGGATCCTGTTAATGTTTCAAGATATTTTCACCATCGCTTCATTACTATGCTACATTTTATTTGTAATAAAACTGTTCCTCCCCTTGGAGAAGTGCAACACTTCTTTTGGAGAAAAGAATACCAAGCCAGAGGAGCACCACATATCCACATGCTTTTATGGATTAAAGATTCTCCTAAATCTGGTCAAGACAGTGATGCCACTGTTTTACAGTTTATTGAAAAATATGTCACTTGTGAAATTCCATCAGAAGCCACAAATAGTGATCTTCATGCACAAATTTTACAATTTCGAAGACACAAATGTGGAAAATATTGTCGTCTCAAATACAAAAATAAAGGGAAATACTACACCAAATGCTGATTTGGTTTCCCTAGACCAGTTACAAATACAGGTCAAGTGAACAACCTCATGTCTTCAGTTAGACATAGTGTTAAAGGTAAGTCACCTAAAAATACATATTACATAAAAAGAAAAGAAGAAGAAAAATATATCAATG
Source organism: Ambystoma mexicanum (assembly GCF_040938575.1). Lineage (NCBI taxonomy): Eukaryota > Metazoa > Chordata > Amphibia > Caudata > Ambystomatidae > Ambystoma > Ambystoma mexicanum. The sequence goes on along the minus strand of NC_090935.1, from coordinate 1,074,447,194 downwards.
ATTATAATGCAATCATTGCCCACTTATGGAATGCAAACATAGATGTGCAGTACATTGCAGACAATTCTACTGCAGTTGCACGATATGTCACAGCATACTTAACTAAAGCAGAAAAGACAGAGCTCGAAGACCTCTGGAATGACCTGTCATCAGATAAAACAGTATCTCAGAAATTATACAGCTTGGGCATAAAAATGCTCACCCATAGAGAATGTGGATCATATGAAGCAGCTGATCGTTTAACTGGTACTGCATTGTATGGTAAATCTGAAAATATAGTATGGCTAAGTCTTGGTCCAGCTAAATCTAGAAAAAGAGTTCTAAAATCATATGAAGACATAGAAACAATAGCCAAACATGATCCCAACAGCCAAGACATTTTAAAAAACAATTTATTGGACACATACTACCCAAACAGAAGTAATACTTTGGAAAACATGTGTCTATACCACATAGCCCAAAACTACACATACACAAATAATATGAAACCTGTTGAAAAAAAAGGTAAATATAGAGTGACAAACTGTGAAGGCAGCTTAGTTAAACTCACTAAACCAAGTTTAATTAATCATATCAAATTGTCATTAAAGACTCCTCAACATAAAGAAGTATATTACATGTCCCTGCTACAACTCTTCAAACCATGGAGAAAAGAAGAACAATTACTAGATAACTATGACTCATATGAGGATGCATTCAAAGCAAATGAACGCACTATAACTGATGTAAACTTTACACAGTACAAAACAATGTTGCACAATGAACAGCAACACGAAGAAGAACTCCAAGCCCAACTAGATAAGGACACTCCTGACAGTAGTCAACCTTCTGTAACAGGAAGCCAAGAACCACGGGGAGAACCACTAATAATAAATGAGGCAGAATTAGCTATGATAGAATTAGAAAACACCATGGGGCCGATTCATGGAACAAACGTGCGCCGAAAATCTTTGCGCAAGCAGGCGCAAGCAAGCGCAAGCAGGTGCAAGCGCAAAATTCATGGATTCATGGAAGTCCCTGCACGTGTTTACCTCGGGATGTGCGCCAAACCCGTGCATGGCGCACACGTCACTGCAACATCCCGAAAGACGTGCGTGACGCGCACAGTGGAAGCGCACAACCTCGGGGCATACACCAGAAAGTGGGCGGAACACGGGGCATAACGGGCGGAATGGGGAACAACGCGTGAAAATAAGGGCGTAACTGGTGATGTACTGCAGGGAAGCAGACGGAACGCCCACACGCACTCGAACCACACGTATTCATGGAATCGAATAGGGCAAAGCCACGCACAGCCAAAGACACGCACAAGCCGAAACACATCCGCCACACGAAGGCAGGCGGTAGTGTCCCTGCGCATTACAAAAGTGGCAACATACAGCAATTGGGCCTGTGCGAGCGGGGCACGTGTATTTCGGGGGTGCGCGGGAAGTTACACACGCGATTGAGCGGGGTACGTGTATTTCGGGGGTGCGCGGGAAGTTACACACGCGATTGAGCGGGGTACGTGTATTTCTGGGGGTGCGCGGGAAGTTACACACGCGATTGAGCGGGGTATGTGTATTTCGGGGGTGCACGGGAAGTTACACACGCGATTGAGCGGGGTACGTGCATATCAGGGGTGCGCGGAAAGTATCACACGCGATTCCATCAGGGTACGTGTATTACAGGGGTGCGGGGGAAGTGTCACACGCAACATCAGCAGGGTACGTGTATTCCAGGGGTGCGAGGGAAGTTCCACACGCAATTCCATCAGGGTACGTGTATTACAGGGGTGCGCGGGAAGTTCCACACGCAAATGTCCCGGCTATGTGTATTTCGGGGTGCCGGAAAGTCTCACACGCGATTCCATCAGGGTACGTGTATTACAGGGGTGCGCGGAAAGTATCACACATGATTCCATCAGGGTGCGTGTATTACAGGGGTGCGCGGGAAGTTCCACACGTGAATTTCCAGGCTACGTGTATTTTGGGGTGCGCGGGAAGTCTCACACGCGATTCCATCAGGGTACGTGTATTACAGGGGTGCGAGGGAAGTGACACACGCGACATCAGCAGGGTATGTGTATTCCAGGGGTGCGCGGGAAGTTCCACACGCGATTCCATCAGGGTACGTGTATTACAGGGGTGCGCGGGAAGTTCCACACGCGAATGTCCAGGCTACGTGTATTTCGGGGTGCGCGGAAAGTCTCACACGCGATTCCATCAGGCTACGTGTATTACAGGTGTGCGGGGGAAGTGTCACACGCGACATCAGCAGGGTACGTGTATTCCAGGGGTGCGCGGAAAGTATCACACACGATTCCATCAGGGTACGTGTATTACAGGGGTGCGCGGGAAGTTCCACACGTGAATGTCCAGGCTACGTGTATTTTGGGGTGCGCGGGAAGTCTCACACTAGATTCCATCGGGTTACGTGTATTACAGGGGTGCGAGGGAAGTGTCACACGCGACATCAGCAGGGTACGTGTATTCCAGGGGTGCGCGGGAAGTTCCAAACGCGATTCCATCAGGGTACGTGTATTACAGGGGTGCGCGGGAAGTTCCACACACGATCTCATCAGGGTACGTGTATTACAAGGGCAGCCTCCACCAGGCCCCCACTCATGTCTCCCACCCCCCCAACCCCCAGCAGTGCAGGGTCACCCTGCCAGCAGTCCCCCACTCATGTCCAACTCATGTTCCCCTGCACCCCCACCCCCCAGCACTGTGGGGCACCTGCTAGCAGGCCCCCACTCATGTCCAACTCTTGTTCCCCTGCACCCCCACCCCCCAGCACTGTGGGGCACCTGTCAGCAGGCCCCCACCCATGTCTCCCACCCCCACCACCCCCCAGCAGTGCAGGGGCACCTGCCAGCAGGCCCCCACCCATGTCGCCCACCCCCCTCCACCACCCAGCAGTGCAGGGTCACCCTCCACCAGGTACCCCACCCATGTCTCCCACCACCCCGACCCCCCAGCAGTGCAGGGGCAGCCTCCACCAGGCCCCCACTCCTGTCTCCCAGCACCCCCACCCCCCAGCCACCAGGGGCAGCCTCCACCAGGCCCCCACCCATGTCCAACTCATGTTCCCCACCCCCCCACACCCCAGCACTGTGGGGCACCGGCCAGCAGGCCCCCACCCATGTCTCCCACCCCCCCATCACCCAGCAGTGCAGGGGCACCCACCACCAGGCCCCCACCCATGTCCAACTCATGTTCCCCACCCCCCCACCCCCCAGCACTGTGGGGCACCTGTCAGCAGGCCCCCACCCATGTCCAACTCATGTTCCCCAGCCAACATGTCATCACAATCTAGATCCCTGGTCCCTATGGTCAGCCTCCAAATGCAAAACACCCACCCAAGTTTTGCATCCACCCACTCATAATTGGCAATTACATGACAGAACACCAATTGCAAGTTCCGAAACAAACACATTTCCCTCACATACACCCAATGGGTGTCAGTGAATCTCAAAACCCATATCATGATATGCATGAAACCAATGAGATGATACTACATATTGAAGGTTGATAAAAAATATGTATTAAAGGAAACATAAATAGAATCAAAAATAAAGAAACATAGATGGGAATGTACAAAAATGAAAAGAAGCATGTCCGTGAAAAAAAGCAAAACCAAAAATCAAAATCCAAAGTAATGGTGTCCAAAGTCACTGTCCACAAAACAAATTCCAACGGGAAATAAAAAAGAAAGCCATTGCTCCATGGTTAAAATGTGAAAGAAAAATACAATCCAACAGTGAACTATGTACATACAAACAAGCCAGGGTCCATTATCCCAACAAAAGAAAGGAAACCTATCTAACTACACTAACTAATAAAATGAACTATATACAAAAATGTGGCCAATGTCCAAAAGGTCCAAAATAAATCCAAAAAAAAATGAAACCTAACACTACCTACATAACTATGTACAAGGTAGCGGGCTAGTTTGACGGCTCACTTTTGGATGTCCCGGGCCAGGGCATGATCGAACTCCTGCTCAATGTCCCGGAGGCGGTCCTCCTCCATGGCCCCGAGGGTCCGCAGGGCCGTCGATGTGTCCACCTCCAAACCCCTGCGGATTGCCTCGAGGCACTCAGCCCGCCTCAGGGCCCTCCGCATGGAGTTGTCCGCCTTGACCATTGTGAGCCGTGCCTCTTCCGCCCGCTGCCGCTCCGCATCTATGGCGTGGCCCAACCGCTGCCACACGGAAGACACTCTCTGTCCTGGGTCCTCCTGCCCTCCGGCCAATGCCTGCCCCTCCGATGTTGAAGGCCCCGAGCCTTCATGGCTCCCACCACGTTGCTGCTGCCTGCTGTGCCTCTGCCCGTGCACTGCCTCCTGCTGCCTGCACATCCTCCGCCGGCTGGGGTGCAGTCATTGATGTGGCCACCCCTGCTGGACGTCCGACTCCCGACTGTGGCAGGGATGCCTCCTCCACCAGCCTGGCCGCACCGTCAGAGGCAGCTCCACAGAGCACCCAGGTGACTGATAAGTGGGAAGATGGCACGGAGGACGACTGGCGCGTAGGGGGTTCAGTTGAGGAGGGGGTCATAGCAAGCCCCATCATACGGAGGAATCCGGCCTGGGTGACCTGTCCCAGCAGGCTGACGTGGTCAACGAGCCATTTGAGATGACGTGCAGTCTCCTCATGAAAAGACTGCAGGTCACCTCGCATGGCCCGTTGACGCAACGCCACACCACTCAGAACAGGCTCAACCCGGATAGCCATGTCCACAGGCAGAGGAAGGCCAGTTGTCGTGAGCTCATCCCCTGCCTGAAAACGGGTCTGGACGTAGGCATCCCTGCTGGTGCAAGATAATGCAGGGACAGGATCAGGGATAGGATTGCACACAGGCACCTCTGCGGCGGCCTGTGCTGCCTCCTGTCCCTGGTCCTGCACTGCACCACTAGCACTAGTGGGATCCCCACCTCCAGACCCCGTCTCTGTTGCTTGCACGGCCTCCTCCTCCACCAAACCCCCCACCAACCTGGATGACTCTGTGCCATCTTCCCCTGTTGGGCCCTGTGGGGTCCCAGCTGCCCCTTCTGCTGCTGAGGAGTCCAACTCCAACCTCCGCCTCTTGGACCTCCCCCCCGCAGCTGCGGCCTGGGGCGCGGCACCGGCCTCCTCACTCCCCGCCGAGATGACAACATGGGAGGGGAGCCGGGCCTTGTGTCTCCGGCTGGCAGTGGGATCCCCGCCGCTGTGCTCCACAGCACCTTCTCCGCCCTCTTCATCAGTTGACGCTGCAGACAGGGAGAAATAAAACACAGGCATCAGGGCACTGTACAATGGACACATACACACATGACAGTTGTACATGAGTGGCATTGGCAAACCTCAGACATGTCATCACAATCCCCAACACACATGTCATTTCAACTCCCACACATGAGCCATACCACAGCCATATTGCAACTGCCAGCACCATCCATACACATACAACAGCATGAGCAGGCAAAGGTGAGCCAGACATCACATGCAACACAGGAAGTGCACCACACATGTACACACACCACCACACTTGCATGCATGTGTACACCTCTGCCAAGTGTCGCAGTGTTCAGATGGGCATCCATGTCACATCTGCCGATCAGGCTTCCACATACCGCTGTCACATGCATCCATGTTGCATCACTGTTGCACCCTTGTCAAATACACACAGATGCACATGTACACAGTGCTGATACATGCAGCTGAAAACAACATACATGCCTGACATCACAGACATGTCTACTTACATACACATTCATCCAAACATGTGTGCCCACACAACTGCATTTGGCATGCAAGCCTACACACAACCACCATCCATGTCTCACACATTCCAGCCCTCGCATGTGTTAGCCCCACGGCCCTGTACACCCCCACCCATACTCGACCCCATACAAACAGATGTGCAACCTGCACACTACTGAAAAATCACCACACGCACATCTCACAATCAGGATGAATGTACACTTACCGCTCGACTCCAGACGGGTCTGCCTCTCAAGGACCTGGACGTGGAGCGCTGGGGATATGCGTTCCAGGACCCTCATCTGTTCTTCCGACAAGTGGCCCCGGCGCCCCTTGGCATCTGCTGCCTTCAAGACCCAGTTGCCCACCCACTCCTGCCTCTGGGGTTGTCATGTCGGGGCAAACACCATCTGAGACCACTGACAACCCCCGACCAGAGAGGCAGAGGGGCACCAGCTTCAGTGCCACCGAAGTTGGTGTCCTGGTGGAGCAAGTCCTGTGGCAGTATGATGCCCTCTTCGGAAGTTCCCGCACCGACAAGGAAGGACGGACTCGGATCTGCACTGACATCGTGACTGCCATCAACGCGGAGGGGGTGGCAGTCCGCGACTTACAACATGTCAAGAAGCGCTGGGAGGACTTCAGGTCCAGGACCCTGAACAAGGCCCGGTGCCTCTTGAAGGCAGCGGATGCCAAGGGGCGCCGGGGCCACTTGTCGGAAGAACAGATGAGGGTCCTAGAACGCATATCCCCAGCGCTCCACATCCAGGTCCTTGAGAGGCAGACCGGTCTGGAGTCGAGCGGTAAGTGTACATGCATCCTGATTGTGAGATGTGCGTGTGGTGATTTTTCAGTAGTGTGCAGGTTGCACATCTGTTTGTATGGGGTCGAATATGGATGGGGGTGTACAGGGCCGTGGGGCTAACACATGCGAGGGCTGGAATGTGTGAGACATGGATGGTGCTTGTGTGTGTAGGCTTGCATGCCAAATGCAGTTGTGTGGGCACACATGTTTGGATGAATGTGTATGTAAGTAGACATGTCCGTGATGTCAGGCATGTATGTTGTTTTCAGCTGCATGTATCAGCACTGTATACATGTGCATATGTGTGTATTTGACAAGGGTGCAACAGTGATGCAACATGGATGCATGTGACAGCGTGACAGCGGTATGTGGAAGCCTGATCGGCAGATGTGACATGGATGCCCATCTGAACACTGCGACACTTGGCAGCGGTGTACACATGCATGCAAGTGCGGTGGTGTGTGTACATGTGTGGTGCACTTCCTGTGTTGCATGTAATGTCTGGCTCACCTTTGCCTGCTCATGCTGTTGTATGTGTATGGATAGTGCTGGCAGTTGTGATATGGCTGTGGTATGGCTCATGTGTGCGAGTTGAAATGACATGTGTGTTGGGGATTGTGATGACATGTCTGAGGTTTGCCAATGCCACTCATGTACAACTGTCATGTGTGTATGTGTCCATTGTACAGTGCCTGATGCCTGTGTTTTATTTCTCCCTGTCTGCTGCGTCAACTGATGAAGAGGGCGGAGAAGGTGCTGTGGAGCACAGCGGCGGGGATCCCACCGCCAGCCGGAGACTCAAGGCCTGGCTTCCCTCCCATGTTGTCATCTCGGCGGGGAGTGAGGAGTCCGGTGCCGCGTCCCAGGCCGCAGCTGCCGGGGGGGAGGTCCAAAAGGCGGAGGTTGGAGTTGGACTCCTCGGCAGCAGAAGGGGCAGCTGGAACCCCACAGGGCCCAACAGGGGAAGATGGCACGGAGTCATCCAGGTTGGTGGGGGGTTTGGTGGAGGAGGAGGCCGTGCAAGCAACAGAGACGGGGTCTGGAGGTGGGGATCCCACTGGTGCTAGTGGTGCAGTGCAGGACCAGGGACAGGAGGCAGCACAGGCCGCCGCGTACGTGCCTGTGTGCAATCCTGTCCCTGATCCTGTCCCTGCATCATCTTGCACCAGCAGGGATGCCTACGTCCTGACCCGTTTTCAGGCAGGGGATGAGCTCACGACAACTGGCCTTCCTCTGCCTGCGGACGTGGCTATCCGGTTCCGGGTTGAGCCTGTTCTGAGTGGTGTGGCGTTGCGTCAACGGGCCATGCGAAGTGACCTGCAGTCTTTTCATGAGGAGACTGCACGTCATCTCGAATGGCTCGTTGACCACGTCAGCCTGCTGGGACAGGTCACCCAGGCCGGATTCCTCCGTATGATGGGGCTTGCTATGACCCCCTCCTCAACTGAAACCCCTACGCGCCAGTCGTCCTCTGTGCCATCTTCCCACCCATCAGTCACCTGGGTGCCCTGTGGAGCTGCCTCTGACGGTGCGGCCAGGCTGGTGGAGGAGGCATCCCTGCCACAGTCGGGAGTCGGACGTCCAGCAGGGGTGGCCACATCAACGACTGCACCCCAGCCGGCGGAGGATGTGCAGGCAGCAGGAGGCAGTGCACGGGCAGAGGCACATCAGCAGCAGCAACGTGGTGGGAGCCATGAAGGCTCGGGGCCTTCAACATCGGAGGGGCAGGCATCCGCCGGAGGGCAGGAGGACGCAGGACAGAGAGTGTCTACCGTGTGGCAGCGGTTGGGCCACGCCATAGATGCGGAGCGGCAGCGGGCGGAAGAGGCACGGCTCACAATGGTCAGGGCGGAGAACTCCATGCGGAGGGCCCTGAGGCGGGCCGAGTGCCTCGAGGCAATCCGCAGGGATTTGGAGGTGGACACGTCGACAGCCCTGCGGACCCTCGGGGCCATGGAGGAGGACCGCCTCCGGGACATTGAGCAGGAGTTCGATGATGCCCTGGCCCGGGACATCCAAAAGTGAGCCGTCAAACTAGCCCGCTGCCCTTGTACATAGTTATGTAGGTATTGTTAGGTTTCATTTTTTTTTGGATTTATTTTGGACCTTTTGGACATTGGCCACATTTTTGTATATAGTTGATTTTATTAGTTAGTGTAGTTAGATAGGTTTCCTTTCTTTTGTTGGGATAATGGACCCTGGCTTGTTCGTATGTACATAGTTCACTGTTGGATTGTATTTTTCTTTCACATTTTAACCATGGAGCAATGGCTTTCTTTCTTATTTCCCGTTGGATTTTGTTTTGTGGACAGTGACTTTGGACACTATTACTTTGGATTTTGATTTTTGGTTTTTCTTTTTTTCACGGACATGCTTCTTTTCATTTTTGTACATTCCCATTTATGTTTCTTTATTTTTGATTCTATTTATGTTTCCTTTAATACATATTTTTTTATCAAACTTCAATGTGTAGTATCATCTCATTGGTTTCATGCATATCATGATATGGGTTTTGATATTCACTGACACCCATTGGGTGTATGTGAGGGAAATGTGTCTGTTTCGGAACTTGCAATTGGTGTTCTGTCATGTAATTGCCAATTATGAGTGAGTGGATGCAATACTCGGGTGGGTGTTTTGCATTTGGAGGCTGACCATAGGGACCAGGGATCTAGATTGTGATGACATGTTGGCTGGGGAACATGAGTTGGACATGGGTGGGGGCCTGCTGGCAGGTGCCCCACAGTGCTGGGGGGTGGTGGGGTGGGGAACATGAGTTGGACATGAGTGGGGGCCTGCCGGCAGGTGCCCCACAGTGCTGGAGGGTGGGGGTGCAGGGGTACATGAGTTGGACATGAGTGGGGGCGTGCTGGCAGGTGCCCCACAGTGCTGGGGGGTGGGAGGGGTGGGAGACATGGGTGGGGGCCTGGTGGAGGGTGACCCTGCACTGCTGGGGGGTGGGGGGGTGGGAGACATGAGTGGGGGCCTGGTGGAGGGTGCCCTTGCACTGCTGGGGGGGTGGGGGTGGTGGGAGACATGGGTGGGGGCCTGGTGGAGGGTGCCCCTGGTGGCTGGGGGTGCAGGGGGACATGCGTTGGTGGGCAGTAGTGCAAGTTGACATGTGGGTTGGCTGGGGGGCATGGCCATGGTGGATGGGGTACCTGCAGGACATGTTCAGGGTAGGCCCCTGTGGTGTGAGCCACCTGCAGGAGCCCTGGAGGGTGTAGAGGGAACACCTGGGAGGACCCACATGTGCAATTCACGTGTGGTGCTCCCCGCACACCCCTGTAATACATGTACCCTGATGGAATCACGTGTGGAACTTCCCGCGCACCCCTGGAATGCACGTACCCTGCTGATGTTGCGTGTGATACTTCCCCCGCACCCCGAAGTACACGTACCCTGATGAGATCGCGTGTGGAACTTCCCGCGCACCCCTGAAATACGCGTACCCTGCTTGCACGGGGCCAATCGCGTGTGGACCTTCCCGCGCACCCCTGATATACACGTACCCTGCTGATGTTGCGTGTGAAACTTCCCCCGCACCCTGAAATACACGTACCCTGCTGAAATCGCGTGTGGAATTTCCTGCGCACCCCTGAAATACATGTACCCTGCTGGAATCGTGTGCAGAATTTCCCGCGCACCCCTGAAATACGCGTACCCTGCTCGCACAGGGCCAATCGCGTGTGGAACTTCCCGCGCACCCCTGAAATACACATACCCTGCTGACGTCGCGTGTGAAACTTCCCCCGCACCCCGAAATACACGTACCCTGCTGAAATTGCGTGTGGAACTTCCCGCGCACCCATGAAATACACGTACCTTGCTGAAATCGTGTGTGGAACTTCCCGTGCACCCCTGAAATACACGTACCCTGCTGGAATCGCGTGTGGAACTTCCAGCGCACCCCTGAGCTACGTGTACCCTGCTCGCACAGGGCCAATCGCGTGTGGAACTTCCCGCGCACCCCTGAAATACACATACCCTTCTGATGTCGCATGTGAGACTTCCCCCGCACCCCGAAATACATGTACCCTGCTGAAATCGCGTGTGGAACTTCCCGCGCACCCCTGAAATATGCGTACCCTGCTGAAATTGCGTGTGGAACTTCCCACGCACCCCTGAAATACACGTACCCTGCTGGAATCGCGTGTGGAACTTCCCGCGCACCCCTGAAATACGCGTACCCTGATCGCACGGGGCCAATCACGTGTGGAACTTCCCGCGCACCCCTGAAATACACATACCCTGCTTGAAATCGCGTGTGGAACTTCCCGCGCACCCCTGAAATACACGTACCCAGTAGCAATCGCGTGTAGAACTTCCCACGCACCCCTGAAATACGCGTACCCTGCTCGCACGGGGCCAATCGCGTGCGCACCCCAGTGATACACGTAGCCCGCTTGCCGTGCTGGTACAGGGTTAGTGCAGCCCTTTGCGCTGGATTGGGGATTTTGATGGCTTTTCCATGCGCGAGAGGCGTTCTTGGTGGTGTAACTGGCGCTGCTGCAGGGTCGCTGCGCCACTGTGCGCCACGGCTGGTTTTGGTGGCTGGATTCCATGAATACGCTGTGCGCGGAAATGGATTTTAGCGCACACGGCTGGCGCAGGGATTTGCACGCGCACACTGTGCGCCAGCCGCGTGCGCCACTTGTGCGCTGAATTCTATGAATTATGTGTCAGAATGAAGATAAGGAAGACTTAACTATACTACAATCAAAACTAAACAATGAGCAAAGTAGCATTTTTCAAGAAGTAACAAAACAAATTGCACATGGTGTAAAACATGAAAATAAAGAATGTTCCTGCCATAATTAAAAACCTATACTACTGTACGTCAGTGGTGAAGCTGGTTCTGGCAAAACATTCCTAATCAAAATCATTAGTAAGTTCCTTCAACAATTGACAAACAACAAACTGTCAGCTGTTGTCACTGCCCCCACAGGTTTAGCTGCCTACAACATAGGTGGTGTTACATTACACCGATTACTACTATTACCAGTAGAACACCAGAACAAATTAGACTATTACAAACTTTCTGCAGAAGCTGCAATGGAATTACGCAGAGTATTGAAACAAATGAAAATGCTACTAATAGATGAAGTGAGCATGGTCTCCAGCCTGATGTTAGCTTTGATTCACCTCAGATTACAAGAAGTACTCAAAACAGACTATGAAGAGCTCTTTGCAGGAAAACACATTATTGTTTTTGGAGATCTGCTTCAATTAACACCAGTAAAAGGTGAGCCTATTTTTAAAACATTAGGACACAAACTCTGCCGTAAAACTTTTAGCAGCATTGGATATGTCAACGTTTGGCAACATTTCCAATACAGAGAATTAACAGAAAACATGCGGCAATCTGCAGATCTCACTTATGCCAACATTTTAAAAAGTATCAGAGTTGGTATAATTTCTAAAGAAGCAGAAGCAATATTGAAAACCCGGCACATTAATGCACTTTATGGCGATAATGCATCTGCTACAGATGTTATGGAACAATTAGCTCACAAAAATGTCAATTGTATGGCCTTAATGCCAACTCTTGCAAGCTGTTTCAAATTCAATGAAATCATGCTAAGTAAAGAAATGCAACAAATCATGGAAATTAGCGCCACAGACAAACTAGATGTACATGGTATGACACTACCCATGTGTGACCAAGCCTCAACAAGACTAAATAGTTTAGAAAAATCAATCTCAAACACAGCAGGCTTAGAAAAGATATTAAAATTATCCTTAAATTGCAGAGTAATGCTTAAACGTAACCTTGACGTGGACCAAGGACTAGTTAATGGAGCACTGGGTACAGTTGTTGGCTTTCAAACATACCCACGCAACAGCAAAATTAGGTTTGTCAATATTCTCTTTGACAAACTTTCAGAAGTAAAAAGGATAGGACGCTCAACAGCTAGATTCCTTCTCTTCAAAGATATGTATGTACGCAGAGAACAATTTTCTCTAACTCTTGCATACGCAGTCACGATTCATAAATCACAAGGTCTTACCCTAGACAAAGCAATGATAGATATTGGTAACACAGTCTTTAAAGAAGGCATGAGCTATGTAGCACTATCACGGTTACGTGCACTTGACGGTCTATTTCTAATCAACTTTGATGCAAGTAAAATAAACGCTGATATTCCTTGCATTTTAGAATACAATAGACTTCGCTCACTACACACCCCACACCTAAACACATATTCTGTTCCAGAAAAAGTAAAACGTTATAAACGAAAAATAAATCAAACAGAAATGCAAAAGGATGTCACTGCAAATCCTCCAAATAGAGTAAAAGAAACGAATACTTCATCAAGTACCACAAGCAAAAAAGAATCAATTAGGGAAAGTAAACCAGGTACTTCTTTAAAGAAGGAAGACAAACTCCAAAAAAAGCAGTTAGATACAGAACTACCTGGACCATATAAATTCTCAAATATAGTTGGTGTAAGTTGCTACGCAAATGTAGCAATGAATATTCTATTTCAATTACCATCAATTGTTGACAACATTTACTTACACAGTACAGAGCCATTGTGTTTGCAAATGTTAGTACTTCACAGAAATGCAGCAAACAATCCTAACAACACGTATAGTGTTTATGGAATAAGACAACAATTGGACTACTGTGCTGGAATGGTGAAATTCTCAATAAACTCACAGGAAGATCCACAAGAATTTCTAATGTACTTACTACAAGTACTGGAAAACAAAAACATACCTATAAATGAAATCTTTCAGATTTCATACATGTGGAAACATACATGCACTCTCTGCAACAATGTGACACAAGAAGAAATCCCCAATGAACTCTTCATATATATATCAATACCAAATTGTGAATCCATTCCATTTCAGCGACTTGTACAAAATGCAAACCATGGTAGATTATGCTCTACCTGCAATTCAGATAATCGCTCCACGTTGTTAATACAAACACATAGTAAATACATAATACTAATGCTTCTAAGTTACAATGCAGATGGTACCAAAAACATCTGCAAGCTGACTGGATTCACACATGGTCAAATATCACTTGGTAAGAAAACCTTCACAACAGTAGGTATAATCTACCATGCAGGAGCCACAACCAATTCAGGGCACTACACTGTATATATAAAAAAGAAATGTGGATGGTTTGAATGTAATGATAGTACCATTACTCTAAAGCAGAGATTACCAGGAAATCTTACAAACGCTTATTTGATGTTCTTATAACCAAAATGTGATAACTAAACTGTATTTAAACCCTAAGTAAACTTGTGTTAAAAAAATATAAACTGTTAGAATACTCCAAAAGCTATCTAACTGCTCAAAGATTCTACAACAACTAATCAAATAAATGAATACCACTAAATTAGACCAAAGAATACACAGTTAGAATACGCCAATTGGTATCTAACTGTCCCAAAATTTAACAATATCCAAATAGATAAATCAATACCAAAAAATAGACAGTTAGAATACGCCAATTGGTATCTAACTGCTCGAAAATGTTATAATATCAAAACAAATAAATAATATGTTACTGCTCCAAAAAAATACAACAAGCCAAATTATAAAGCATTAGCCAGAAACAACAAGTGAACACTGAAAACAAACAAACAAATAAACTGTAGCATAACAGAAAAAGGTTTTTTTTTAAATCCAACATGGATTTTTTTTTCTCCCACAGACCCAATGATTTTAGCAACAAATACAGAAACTGAGCAAATTGCACAGTACTCTGATTTGTAATCTACTAAACATGAGGGTCCAAAAAAAAAAGTATGTTGATTATACAATGTAATAAGTCATTAGAAAATACTAATACTAACATGCTATTTTCTTTTATCACAGAAATTAACAAGAAATACATGTACTCCAGTTACTAGACCAAACAGTAAGTATACTATAATAAGGAGAACCATAGCAGCATATCACATCCATAGTATCTAATACCTTTGTTCCTTATACATTTGTTTTTCACCCAAAGTTATAAGCAAATATGAATGTGATATGCTGTGGTGGTTGTTGCCAGGGCATAGAGTCTTGGGTGCATGGCCAAATGGCCAAATGGCCATGCACCCAAGACTCTATGCCCTGGCAACAACCACCGCAGCATATCACATCCATAGAGTCAAACATTTCAACTATGGTCTATGGAAACTTTTAATGTCCGCGGACATCATGAGTGTTCTTAGAACACTTTCAACTTGCCAGCGAACAATACGGACAACGTTTTCAGGACACCCCCTACGAACATTTCAGAACAACGCGATAGTTCTTAGAACACTTTCAACTTGACAACGCACAATACGGACAGTGTCCTCAGGACACCCCCATTTTGTTTATTTGCGAACATTTCAGGACACTGCGAGTGTTCATAGAACACATTCAACTTGCCAGCGAACAATACGGACTACGCCTTCAGGACACCCCCTACGAACATTCCAGGACACCACAAGTGTTCTTAGAAACGTCTTCAGAACACCCCCATTTTGTTTATTTGCGAACATTTCAGGACACCGCTAGTGTTCTTAGAACACATTCAACTTGACAGAGAACAATACAGACAGCGTCTTCAGGACACCCCCTACGAACATTCCCCGGACACCGCAAGTGTTCTTAGAAGCGTCTTCAGAACACCACCATCTTGTTTATTCGCGAACATTTCAGGACACCGCGAGTGTTCTTAGAACACATTCAACTTGACAGAGAACAATACGGACAGCGTCCTCAGGACACCCCCATTTTGTTTATTTGCGAACATTTCAGGACACCGCGAGTGTTCTTAGAACACATTCAACTTGTCAGCCACAACCCCCATTCATATTTGCGAACATTTCAGGACACAGCGAGTGTTCGACAACTTCTTCAGAACACCCCCATTTTGTGTATTTGCGAACATTTCAGGACACCGCGAGTGTTCTTAGAACATATTCAACTTGACAACGAACAATACGGACAGCGTCCTCAGGACACCCCCATTTTGTTTATTTGTGAACATTTCAGGACACTGCGAGTGTTCTTAGAACAGTTTCAGTTTGCTTGCGAACAAATCAGACACATATTGAGTCCTCAGAACACCCCCCATTCAGTTTATTTAGAACATTTCAGAACACCCGTGATGTCCGCAGACAAATCAAACACAAAAAGAACATCTACACATAAAAAACACAACTTTCATCCTATCTCATTTACTCCCACCCTCCCCAAACACTCCTACACACCAACACACTCTACTAAATACAAATTTTGAACAAAGTTTCACTGCGCTGTCCGCGGATGACTGCGAATCCAAGATGGCGGGCGCTACCGAAAATCTGACACGCTTCACGCTCCACGCCGTCCAATCAGCAAACACGTTGCATGTCCGCGAACATTACGCAAGCTGATTGGCCAATCAGGACACTGTCCACGGAGCGAACAGGGAACTGTGTCTGCGGACCGAACACAGATATCACAAATTTTTTTTTACCTACTTTTTGGTCATTTTAAAAAAAACTACTGTACGGATTTTCACCAAATTTGCAAAAGCACGCTTTCGGGACCAAGCCGCTGCTCCTGGTCCAAATTTGGTGAAAATCCGTCCAGCGGTTTGGGCTGTAGACGCGTGCAACATTTTTTTCCCATTCAGTCTATGGGAAAAAAAAAAGTTTTGGGACCCTCCCCTATAACTTTGCCCCCCCTGGATGAATCCTCACCAAACTTTGCAACAACATTCAGAGTGACACAAATACTTATTTTGCAAAGTTTGGTGAGGATACGTCCAGGGAGAGCGAAGTTATAAGCCGCCCAAAAAGTGCTCTTCCTACGGAAACAGCAACTTAACCATAACTACATGGCCACTACTGTGGCCATGTAATATATATAAATATTTATATATGTTAAAAAAACGTTAACAGCAACTAGCCTCATTACACAGCTGGTGCCATCGGGCTGGATTGAGCAACACTCCATTCATGTGTAAAACTGTCTCCCCTGGATAAAAAGGCATGAGCCTGTATTTGCCAAGTGAGAAACCAAAAAATGCCCAGGCACTCAAAAGCCAATTGGATTATAAAATGCAGTTTAATTAAAGCACAACATCACAATGTTTAAAAAGGCATGCTAATAGGATATACCCAATATAGGCAGACCAGGAAAGAAGGCACTTACCCCTGCAGGTAAAAAATGCCACGCGTTCCTCTCAGTCTAGAGCTTCCTCGGGCGAAATAGATTTGGATAATGTTTGCATCCTGTTTATTTAAAAACATCTACGTTTGCTAGGCTCTGCCCCTCCTGTGACTGGTCAGCTGACCAAATGTCATATGACCTCCTCTGGAAATGTGGACTCGAAATGACAGCAATGTTGGATAGGTAACAAATTGGCAAATTTACTCTAAAAGCCTCAATGGACTAGCTTCATTCTAAATCTATTGCGAAATCGCATATATTTATACATTCATTATTAAAATAACACATAAGTACACATCGGCGTGTCGGCCTGGCAAACATTTTGCATAATCATAATTCAATAAGGGAAACATACCGTACCATTGTACTTATACAAACTACAAAGTCTCAACTGTCTTATTTCCATATCAATACAGGCGCAACACTCTCTACAAAATAAGTGCAATTCAGCCCAAACAATGCAAGCAACAATTTCCTAATGAACACTAATACAGTACCTATGACTGCATGCTCTCCCATCCATAATTAGTCGGACAATGACCTGTAAAGAGATGCTCGCACACCATTTGGTGCTGCAGTCTAGAAGTGCCCTGATTATACTACAGAACATATATCATCACACAACCATTAATCCAAGCAATGCCATCTGACGGACAGGCATAAATTGGCACATTCTTTGTCACAATCACTATCTAGCTCAACAGTAACTTTAAATTACCAAACTGACCATTATGCTCTGAATAAAATAATGCTTGGCTATCAAATCCATAGGTCATAAATGAACCTTATTCTGATCTTCAGAGAATCTAAAGCCAAATGCCTTGTTCTCTCTCCTAAAGTGCAAAATATCACAGTGTCAAAATCGCTTTCTCAGTATATCTCAAACATAAGTGCAATGCAAGTGCAGTATCAGGAGACACCTAACTAGTCTCACTCATAAAGTGCACATTCGCAGTGTGCAAAAATCGCTTTCACAGTGCATCTCTAACAAATGTAAAGTGAAAATAACATTTTCTGTTACATGCTCACTAGTCACTGTAGCATTGTCTCTTTACAATCCTACAAAAAATATTATCAAATGATTAGGATTATATCTGCTCAATGTCATTCAGTCCCTAACCCAAACAACTCTATCATAGGTCTCCACATTTACCCTATAAATTAATCGAGGAATTTTACTGTTTAATTCAAGAATCAACATAGCTCAGAGTCAACATTAAGGCCAGATGGTTTTAAAGTATTGTATTTGCAAATAAAATTAGCTTCTAGCTGGAGTAACTTAAGTTCCCTGTTTGCCATTCTTTTGTGTTGGGGACTATGAGCCAAACCCTGAAAGGGCATGACCCCCACATCCCCATTGTGTTTATCCACAAAATGTTGTGTCAAAGGGTATCTGAGATCACCATTCTTAATAGCCCTGTAATGTTGGAGTATGCACAGTTTCAGTGCACCAATAGTCGAGCCAAAGTAAGGTAAGCCACAACTACATGAAATGTCATAACAACAAATTTGGTAGACAATTGATGTTATGTTTGTATATACATAATTTGCCACCCAATAACGCACGTGGGTCTTTGATTACATATGGATACATTTTGCATTTGGAGCATTTGCTAAAGCCAACATGAGGTCTCCTGATAGGTGCAACACTACTGCTGTTTGTCTCACTATTCCACATACTAGGTGATAAGATGTTTTTAAGAGACAGAGCTTTGTAGAAAGTAACCTCAGGGAAGTGACCTAATACTCTATCCAAATCTCTATCACTGGTAAGTATCTTCCAGTGTTTAAGCATAATTGCACTCAATTCCTTTGCTTGATGATTAAAGCCTGTAATAAATCTAATCTTATCTGATGGTTTGGACTTAGGCTTAAAAAGGTCACTACTCGAGTATTGTTCAGCCCTGTTGAAAGATTGTTCTATACTGTTCCGTTTATACCCTCTCTCAACAAATCTCTGGCCAATCTTTTTAACTTGAATCTGATAATCTGCATTATTACTAGAAATGCTTTTGGCTCTGAGGAATTCCCCAAATGGTATGGATTTCTTCAGAGCTAATGGGTGATAGCACATGACATGCAGGGTAAAATTAGAACTGCAAAACAAAGGGGGGTCTGGGAATCTCTCTACCAGCACAAACAGAGCCCAATGACCTGTTCTTGGGAGAATAACCCTTGGAAGATACTCTAGCTCACTGTCCCCTTCACAGAGAAGACATTTCCCCGCATATCAGTCTTTCTCCTGCCCAGGTGCAGTCCAGCACCTAAATGCTAGGCAATGCTAGGCAATTCTCCTCTGAACAAGAGTACCCACAGCAACCCCATAAACGTGTTTCAGCCTTGTTGGGCATCATCAGTGAGGTAAAGCTGTGCTTCTCTAAGAACAGTGAGCAAGGAGTCCACGTCTGGATCGCCCTGGTAACTTAGGGTGAGACCCAAAGTTAATTTATCCAAAACAAAGGGGTGTCTGGGAATCTCTCTGCCATCACGAACACAGCCCAATGACTTGTTCTTGCGTGAATAATCCCTGGGAGAGACTCTACCAAGTCTTTAGCACTCTGTCCCTTTCACAGAGAAGACATTTCCCCACATATCAGTCTTTGTCCTGTCCAGGGGCAGCCCAGCACTGAAATGATAGGCAATGCTCCTCTGAACAAGAGTACCAACAGCAACCCCATAGACGTGTTTCAGCCTTGTTGGGCATCATCAGTGAGGTAAAGCTGTGCTTCTCTAAGAACAGTGAGCAAGGGGTCCACGTCTGGATCGCCCTGGTAACTTAGGGTGAGACCCAAAGTTAATTTATGCAAAACAAAGGGGTGTCTGGGAATCTCTCTGCCAGCACGAACACAGCCCAATGACTTGTTCTTGCGTGAATAACCCCTGGGAGAGACTCTACAAAGTCCTTAGCTCACTGTCCCTTTCACAGAGAAGGGAAATGTCTTCTTTGTGAAAGGGACAGTGAGCTAAAGACTTGGTCGAATCTCTCCCAGGGCTTATTCACCCAAGAACAGGTCATTGGGCTGTGTTCGTGCTGGTAGAGAGATTCCCAGAGCCTCCTTTGTTTTGCATACAATTAATTAATTAGTATTTATTGTGTTATAGTTTAAATTATAAACTTTACACAGACCTTAAAAAATATATAGCATATAAAGTTAATACATAATCAAAATACATATCTAGGTACACATACAGAAAAGTCGTAGCCTAAAGAATGAAAAAGAAGACTAATATATAAAATCTATCCACATAAATTACTTACATTCAGCTGAGAATTGTCTATACATAAATTGAGATAATCACCTAAAGAGTTATGCCCAATCTAACTTCAACTCTCAGCCATATGGTATATAGTGCTGTCAACAGGCGTATACTGTTGGAATTCATACAATGGTGCCAAAACAGATCATCCTTAATATACATAGTTTCATGAACATAGTTGCCAAGTAGGGGAGTAAATGTACTGGCCATCACTGGGCATTCAGTTAAAAGGTGCTTTGCCGTCTCCAGCTGATCTTGAGTTTTACATAGGCGGCATATTCGCAGCTCAACAGTAATCTTGTCTTTTCTCCCCGTGATCATTATTGTGGGTAGTTGCTTTAATCTGAGCAATAAGATAAACCGTCTGAGTCTGGCTGATGGGGAGATGTTCAAATATCTCTGGGGTTTCTTAAACTCATACAATCTGTAGTGCACAAATTGATAACTTCTCAGGCTCCCAAGGTGTTCAAAATTCTCTAACCAGTCCCAGAAATCTATCCCTTTCACAGAGAAGACTTCAAAGGCTGCTGTGAAGGCTATATAAAGGGCATTTGCTCAGAGCTCTATGTACTTCCTCTGAGTAGCAACCATCCGTAGGTTGCCAACCTATTTCACGAAATAGATTAGTCATCTGATCAATGGTTGAGCATACCGAGTGCTCCTTATTCCTTTCTTGATGGACCACTGTTAATAATCCATTACTTGCGTCACGGGTCATTTTTAGATATAACGAGGCCCGCTTCTTTAATACTAATGCCTTTAACGAAGTCAGGCCAAGTTCTAATCTAACAATGGCCATAAGGACACAGGGAGGTAAGCCAAGAATGCAACGTCAAAATGTACCTGCTATCACCTGTAACCACTTTAAATCAGATTCAAGGAGGGCTACCAATCCATAGATTATGGCCGGGGAAAAAGCTTGTACATAAAGTTGGCATGTACCCCACAGAGTAAAGCCACCCTGTTTAACAGTAAACCTATAAAACAGGGCAGTCAATTGCACCGTTCTGATGCTGTGTGATTGTTTACAGGCCACATAATCTCCAAAGACTTCAAAGTCTATGTCCAGGTAATGGTACTGGGGCACGTAGGAGATGTTCACCGAGCCTACTTTAAGTTGCACACGGGCTATCTTCTTTTTAGTGTATCTCATGACATTCGTTTTTCCTAAGTTAATACTAAGGCATTCTCCTCTGCATACTCCCACAGTGCAGCCGCTGATCTACACATCCCACTGATGGTATAATCAAATATCACCAGATTGTCTGCGTACGCTAATGCTGGACAAGTGGCTAGTTTGGGGGGGGCAGTTGCTAGCAACTGTTATTGCTTCGGGAATGTCATAAACATATAGGTTGTAAATTAGAGGTGCTGTAACGCATCCTTGTTTTACTCCCCTATTTTGGGCCACAATATCAGTTGTATGACCTTCCTGATCTAACTTCAGTTTAACTGATTTATTTTGATGTAAGAGTCTTAGGTAATATATTAAACCTTCCGGACATCCCATTAGTTGCAATTTTCTCCACAGACGGCTTCTAGGTATGTAATCAAAGGCTGCTGTGAAGTCTATATAAAGGGCATACAATTAGAACTGGCCTCTTTTCTATATCAAGTTTATTTGAGTATATTGTCCACTACTTTGAGCTTAATGTCAAGAAATACCAATTCTTCTTTGCTACTAGTAACAGTAAGTTGAAGGTTCAGGACATTATCATTGAGAATATCAATATAGCAAGAGAGACACTCATCTGAGCCTTCCCGTCCAATAAAGAGATTGTCTACATAGTGATACTGCACCGTTAAATATTGAGTATATTGTTCCAGTTCTTCTCTCCATTCCAGTTGGCCCTTTCACTAACCCATTTATAAATTGGCATATGTTGGTGCCATACATGAGCCCATGACTGTGCCCTGGATTTGTCTATAGATATGATATTCATAGACATTTCATTGTGTTGACGATACCTCACTGATCTTGTTTCAAGAAAGTATCGACACGCAGCTAGGCCATGTTGGTGTTTGATTGCGGTGTATAGTGATACCACATCAAGATACCAATCTATATTTGGTCTCCCAATTAACATTACTGAGCTTATTCAACAGATCTGAAGTATCACATATGTAGGAAATGAGACCAGTAACAAATGGTTGAAAGAAAAAAATCTAAAGGTTTTTATGTATTCTCAAGAAGGCTGTTGATGGAAGAAACAATAGGTCTTCCCAGGTGCTGAGAAAGACTCTTGTGGATTTTAGGATTAAAATATATCAAATGTGCGGAAGGATGCTTGTTCTTCAAAAAGAAATATTAATCTTCATTAATCAGTTCTCTTTGGAGCCATTGCTGAAGTAAAGTGAAATATATTTCTTCAGTTTCACTTTTGGCTGACTCTTGAACTCTCTCATAGCAGATTTCATCTTCCAATTGTCTCGATAGTTCATTCCTCTATAGAGTTTTGTCCATGATAACCACTCCTCCTCCTTTGTCAGAGGGATGAATAACTATGTTTGAATCTGTTTTCAGGCAGTTCAAAGCTACATTTTGAGCATAGGTTTAATTCCTGGAACTTGATATAAGACGTTCAGAGAGTTTCTTGAAATCCTTGGTAACCAATTCTTCGAAAACTTCAATGGGACTGCAAATAAAATTCGGACAGAAAATTGATTTAGGTTTAAATGTATTCGAAGGTCTGATATCTGTATGAATGCCATAATGGTCAAGTAGTGTAGAGTTGACTAAAACATCAGTGCTTTCTGACACATCTAGAGGATCATTCTGCAATGTTGTCGTACATGTCAAATTGATGAGATCTGTGCGGCAAAGCAGACACAGCTTGTACATTATCAGTGCTTCTGATTCTCCCTTCATCAAGTTCCTTATAAATTTAAATAAGTCAGTCCTAGT
Source organism: Ambystoma mexicanum (assembly GCF_040938575.1). Taxonomy (NCBI): domain Eukaryota; kingdom Metazoa; phylum Chordata; class Amphibia; order Caudata; family Ambystomatidae; genus Ambystoma; species Ambystoma mexicanum. The sequence goes on along the minus strand of NC_090935.1, from coordinate 1,074,424,338 downwards.
AGAGGTAAAGTCGGGCAGAAAGAAGTAAGGACTGATTCCTCGGTGGGAGTTCATGTCCTCGATGATATATTGAAGATTTCTAGTTGTAAGTCTTCCTTCCTCTCAGTCCCCCATCTGATTTTTCCCAGATCGAATTGTTCTGATGTTTGGATTGTCTCAACAACCTTGCCTCGATTTGTTATTTCCGCCTTTCCTGCTGTTCCTCTTCCTTATCCTGCAGGTTTTCCTGGCCCTTGTTTGTTCATTTTGCTGTCCAAGTGCAGTAACTTAAACTTGTCTTAAAAATTGAGGTTTTTTGAAGTAGTAGCATCCTGATCTGAGTGACTAGTGAGGATGTTACAGAAAATTGCGTTTGCACTTTACATTTGTTAAAGATGCACTGTAAAAGCGATTTTTGCACACTGACAACTTGCACTTTATATATACTGCATTTGCATTGTAATTATGTTTGAGATATACTGAAAAAGCAATTTTTGCATTGTGATATTTTGCACTTTACGAGAGAGAAAACAGCATTTGGCTTTAGATTCGCTCTGAGAGATGTAGTTTAGTCAGTTTTCTATATATGCTGCACATTTTTGAATTCATCATGACATATATATGTTCTGGTGGAATTTAGGTTCTGTATGCACTGATCAGTGACCATTGCATATACTTTTGTAAGAATCTGATGTTATACATGAAAGCCAGTCCATTTGTAAAACATCTCACTGGAGATCAGAACAAGGTTTTATTTTATTTGCAACATAATGGATAGTTTGGTAATTAACAGTTACTGTTGAGCTATACAGTGGTTATGACAAATAATGTACAATATATGCCTGTCCATCAGATGGTATTGCTTGGGTTAATGGTTGTGCAGGCCACCACTAGGCTGCAGCACCAATTGGTGTGCAAGCATCCCTTTACAGGACATTGTTCAAGAAAATATGGATGGTAGGACATGAAGGCGTAGGTGCTGTTTTAGTGTTCATCAGGCAATTGTTGATTGCATTGTTTGTTCTTAATTGCACTTCGTTTGTAGAGTATGTCGTGCCTGTATTGATATGGATATCAGAGAGCTGTGACTTTGTATTTTGTATAAGTACACTGGTACAATATGTTTCACTTATTGAATTATGATTATGCAAAATGTTTTCCAGGCCGGCCCAACGATGTTATTTTAATAATGAATTTATAAGTATATGTGATTTTGCAATAGATTTAGAATGAATTCTAGTCCATTGATGCTTTTAGAGCAAATTTGATGATTCATTACCTATCCAACATCGCCGCCACTTTGAGTCCACATTTCCAGAGGAGGTCATATGACCTTTGGTCATCTGACTGGCCACTGGAAGGGGAGAGCCTGGCAAACATAGATGTTTTTAAGGAAGCTCTAGACTGAGCAGAACATGTGGTGTTTTATACCCGCAGGGGTAAGTGCGTTCTTTCCTAGTCTGCCTACATTGGGTATATCTCATTAGCATGCCTTTTTAAACATTATGATGTTGTGCTCTAAATAAACTGCATTTTATAATCCAATTGGGTTTTGAGTGCCTGGGCATTTCTTTGGTTCCTCACTCGGCAAATACAGGCTCGTGCCTTTTTTTCTGTGGGAGACTGTTTTACACATATATATGTATATATATATCAAAACAAAGAACAAACGGCAATCTCCTCAATGAAAAAATCACCCAGATACGTTTAAAAAAGGATCTCCGTCAAACGTCCTTTATTCAACAGGTAAAGTGGACAAGTTGCTCAGGAGAGAACAAAACAACTATGTGTTTCACCCTAACGGGCTTCGTCTGGTTGTAAACATAAATGACAGGCTTCTCTTTTTAAACACTTTTACATACACGAAAACGTCCTTCTTTGCTTTTCATTGGCTAAACCTCTCATTCCCAGTACATTTTTCTGTGAGTGACATCTTGGAACGGTTAAACCATGTATTCACAAATACTGATAGAGCCAAATACTTTCTGTGTTTTACATGAAATATATGGTTTTAGAAATGTAACACATATTGTCAAAGATACTGATAGTAGTCATATTTCCCAACGTGTAAATCTTGATTGTATATTTTTATTTACATTTCTACATCCAGCATTGCACTTCCTGCATTATTAACAATAACCCATGTTTTTGAAGAGGTTTCTCACATCATGCCCATATTGCACTTTCCATATTGCTAAAATGCCTGGTGCGTTCAATAAAGTGCACTATCCATTGTAATGGTAAGTATTTCCACATTTCCAAACTGTCCAAACTTTGAATAAAGTGCATAGTGCACAGAGAAAATACTGGTATAACAATAAATAAGTCAAGTCTTGCTGGTATAACAAATGACATGTTATGCACTTGTGAAATTTCAAACTGTAGCCATTACCTAAGGAAATGTCTTTACTATGTCATTGCTATAGTGCATTTTCCAATTTATCAAAGTGCCAAGTGCTTTTAACAAAGTGCATTGTGCGTTATAGCTGCCGGTATTCACATATTTCCAAAATATCTTATACTTTGAGTAAAGTGCATAGTGCACAATGGCAATATTCATACTAATATGGCAACAAACATACCTAATCATTTCAAGGAATGTAGCAGTCATTCCTAACCTTTTGTATAAAGTGCAATGTGCATTATGGCAACAGATGTTCCAAGCATCCAAAGTATCTAAGGCCCTGGATAAAGTGCATTATGCATAGTAGCAGCATATGTTCAAAATTTCCAAAGTGACTAGTACTATAGATAAAGTGCATAGTACATCACAATAATTATTTGACAGTCTTCAGTAATTATAAAACCTCTTTGCCAGAAAAAAGTGCTTAATGCTCACAATATATAAAACAACTTAGTTGACCCCAAACCTCTCAGTTTTCAAATATATAAGATGTTAAAAGAGGGAAATCAAAAGGAAAAAAGGGGGATAGTATATTTTTTCAAGTGTTTAAAAGGAGCCTGTGACAGATTGCCAAAAAATGCAACCATGTTCAAAAATGTGTGTGTATGATTATTAAAAAGCTTCCTACATGTTAAGAAATGTAAAAACTATTTATATAAAAAAATGTGTTAAAAGAAGGTATACTTCAAAGATAAGCAAACATACAGTGGCCTCATATTCTTAGATAAAATCTCCATGTTCTTGTTTCATGTTTTGCCTTTTGTGTATACATATTAGAAATATACCCAAAAACGGTTCTAATTTCCCACAAACGTATAGAGTTCCTCGTTCTTGTTATGGCCACCTGGATTTTTTGTTTGGTAGTCGACGATGTATTTACATTCAGTTTGTCTCAACTTTAATTCTCAATTACCTCCTCTTGGGTGTGGTAAGATTTTGTCTATGCCGAAATATTTGAACGATGAAATATCTCCATTGTGCTTTTCCTCAAAATGCTTGGCAAGGGGGTAAGTTGGATCTTTGTTTTTAATGGCCCGAAGATGTTGTAAAATTCAAAGTTTTACTTCTAGTTTTGTACTGCCTATTTACCAGAGGTTACAGCCACATGTGATCACATAGAATATATACATATATGTATTTACTGACAAAGAATTGTTAAAGGGATGTTATGGTTAAGTTGCACTAATAAAAACCTATGAAATTAAATGAAAAAAATGTTGTTAAAGGGTCGTTATGGTTAAAAGTAAAACCCGAAAACCTCAGAAATTCGCCAGTTATGGTAAGCTAAGCAACCATAGCTCGTGCCACCACCGTGCACTGCTAAGACTAACACCCAGGACATCAAAGATGACATCAAAAATGTCATTGATGACATCAATGATGACACCACATGTGAAATTCATTTTAATGAAAAGTCCATACAAGGGGTTGTTTATAATGTTGGTAACAAGATGTCAGGGTGATTCGGGAGACCTACCATGAACTACTTAATCTATCAAATAATGTACATTTCAATCTAGCATTCTATTGGCATGCACTCTACTTCAATAGTTGAATTTATGCAGTGCCAAGGCACATGGTGGGGAAGGAGAAGTGGGAGAACCACTATGAGCTAGTTAAAGTAATACTCACATCTCTTTACCAGGCTTGAGGCCCATCTACCTGCTTGTTCGCGGTGTTGGTCATGCCATCTTGGTGTCTGCATGCACTACAGAAATGTCAGGTGCACAATCTAATTAGGCCTTGAATGAATGACCATTGTTCCGATCACGTGGTGAGGGACTGCTGTGCTAAAATAATTTCAACTATTTATTGTGATTTTCCTACTGTTCTACGTGTGTGCACTTTCCTTCAATGGCCATTTGGGGCACTGCATATTCATGCATTGTAGGATCAATTGGCATGGTATCTACCAGCACCTGGTATTCAATGATGTTTGTGTTTCTCACTGCTACCAATTGTAATTAATTAACCGTAGTATTGTATGCTGTGTGCTCTGGGAAACATTATCTAGTTTCAGCTCCTCAAGAGAATCTCCCTTCAGGGCACTGACCTTGGTTTTGTGCTACTGTCTGGGCTTTGTGAGGCTTGGAAAAATGTGTGCTCAGGGATTATGTCAGGATGCAGTATTTGAGGCCTTGCTAGTTTTGGTCTGCATAATGGCGGCACTTTGGTTTTCTTTCCATCATGTTGTGTTCCATGTGTCTAGTATATATTCTGTTGCATGTGTACCCTATCTTCGTGTTCTGGAACCTCCTACTTCTATAAGTCCAAACTATCTTGTGCCCTACTTGTGTTGCACAGCATCTCTACCTTTAGTGATGGCTATGTGATTCTTAGTGTTTCACTAAGGGTTCAATGAACATTTCTTCGTTTGTATCTTGGTTCATAATTGGGAGCAGGTGGTGTGTGGCCTGACCTGGTGCAACTCTCATCTCCATTACCACAGGAACACACAGATAGACCTATGCAGGACACATCACATAACACAACCATATCCAGCAGATCTGCCTTAAGAATCCAACTGATTAACAACCTGGCTCTTCAACGCCTACTGAATACACTCTCACCTACTCGCCGACTCGCAAACAAGGCAAACCAAATACTGTGCCCATTACAACTTAGTCATAACTTTACATCTCACCAGTCAACTGCTAAAAAGTTCCCACAACACACAGATACCTTTGCCTTTGCAGCTCTTTCATAGGGAAGCATAGGCCTCTAGGAAAACAACACAAAGCATCTAGCCATCTCATATGTGCTGATGCAAGTTGCTCCTAGCTAAACTGGCATGAACAGTTAAGCACAATGCCTTCTCATTTCCTGCTAACCCCTAATTATTCCCCCAACCTTTTTCATCTATATATCCACAAGAGTGCCTGGATGCCAATAAAATGGTAGCAGCATGTCATATGTGGCACTGGCAACCGTAGACCACTTTTGACATTGTGATCCTCACAAGCAGTTGGGGGTGGTGCCCCACCACCAAATGTACACATCTTTGTTTATGACACCCTTGAAGAGATCATGTGCCATGTGGATTCCTGCTGCATTTATTGGGGAGGCATTGTTTGTGCTTGGGATCTACACTGCGTAGTTGCTGCAGGAAGCTCAAGGCAGTTAATGGAGCTCCACAACCCTTGCCTTCTTTAGGATCGTATGCAGAGGGGGAGGAATGAGTTAGTCAATGGGATTGGACTGGTCACACATGGGCACTAGCCTAAGCGAGAGAGCTTCAGTTTTTTGTGGGAAAGGTGGATAACTTTATGAGAGGTTAGTGTGTGCTGCACCATGTGAAACAGCCGGAGAACTTTAGTGGTTTCACTGTGACCTGTGCAAATCCCTGTGAACCTTTAGAGGTGCCCATGCCCAACCTGCAAAAACACCTACACACCTTAAGACTAGGGCCTTAGTGGGTCGAATAGGCATGTGAAAATTCCTGAGAACCTCAAGGGGTGGCTCTGCCTTCTGAAAAAAACAGAACACCTTAAGGGAAGGCTGCACCTTGTGAAAATATGTGAAAACTTGAAAGGGTGGCTGTACCCTGTGAAAATACCCAAGAACCTTTGGCTGTGCTGTGTGAAAAAAAGTAGTAGATGCCATTCCACAGACTCCTAAAATGAAGTGATATATAGATTTCAATCAATGTCAGTTGTTCAACATGCAGCCCTGCATGACTTATCCTGCAATTAGAGACATTTTATTTGGTGCCACTAAGAAATATCTTGTACTGCACACTTTTGGGGTGAAGCTTAGTGATTCTTAAGCAATTCACACATGTTCTGCTCTACAGTTGTCCCACCTCCTGCAGTAATACTATAAAGGCGTACCATGCCATCCCCTGGGTGTAGTGTCTTGTAGATAGGCATCAAACATCTGTGTGGCTAATGGTCTGCTGTCTGTTTGTGATGAAGCTTCTGCAGTTAAATGCCGGTGTCACTGAGGAGGGTGTCCCACAGCGTCATCGTCAACTTGTAGGATATGCTCACACTTCTCTCAATTGCCATTGATATACTGCTATTGAACTTGCTGTAATTTGTGAGATGTAAATGAATGGTGTTGTTTCTGCTGCTTGTTGGTTTCTAATGCCAATAGATGTTGAAAGCACTGCCGGAAAGTATCATTGCATATTTGCAGTGTCTCTTCCTTATGATTCTTGCTGCAAGGCCTCCTCTCCTGAAACATGCAGGTGAAAATGGATGATTCTACTTTGAACATGGGTACACAAAGAACGCAAGCACAATGCAATGTTGAAAGAAGCCCCTCTCACAAGTCATGCTGCATCAACATAGTGTTGGTCAGGTTGAGCACTGAAGCAGGTACACCAGAGACATAAACTCTCTCAGGAATGTGTTATTATCACTAACCCACTTGGTGGCCTTGCCAGAAAGGCTGGAACACATGGAGCAGACAACAGACAGCAGCTTCTACTGACACATTGTTAAATCTGCCCCAGCTAGTGCTATGCTATAACAGCTGCGGTAATCTGTGATTGCGTTGCACTGCTCATATAGCTTGCCCAGCATGGCAAAGTAAAGCTTCAACGGGTGACCACTGAGGTCTTCACATTTTGCTGTGGCAACTTGTCTCACACTTGAAGTTGGCGCATTTGATTTTTGGCATAGTAAGCGCACCTAAAATGTGAAATGGGCTGTGATCTCTTGAGTCACAGTGACCATTCCTTTGACAGGCTCACAATTGCTGAGAAAGCATGTGACCATGAGATGAAGGAAATCTGCAAAGCTGGTGATATACATTGTCTTGCCAATTTGTAAGCCATGCAAGGGCATTTGATTAATTGTCTGCTGCAGCAACAACCTATTTCAAATGACATGACCTTAATCACTTTGCTTCCACCTCCCCCACCTTCTTTAAGATGACTACTCCCCCGGAACGTCTGTATGGAAACACATGCCTGCACCATGTTAACTGTTGTTTATCTTCATTCACTTGCCACACCCCTGAACTACCCCTAGGAGAGCGGCAGGTTGCAGTACAAGCTCTATCCACTGGTACACATGTCCATGGTGAAGTGGAATTCTTGTCCCATTCACTTTTGCAGTGCATATAGCACTGTTGCCATAATGTTATTTTAACCTTCTGGCACCTCGTTTCATGAGAAATCATTTCAGACTGGAACTTCTCAATGGTGATCATCTTTTCACATATGGCACCGGAATCCAGTGTTTGCCACAATTGTGGATGCCAAGGGAACTGTTGCCTGTATTATGGCCAAATTAGCATTGAATACACACTGTCATAGGACTTGTGATATTTCTGATGACACTCTTGCACTTCCGTTACTCTGCCCCGATGTTATGCATGAACACTGTTCTGCACAAGTATAGGGGGTACAGCATGGTGACCTACTTCATGTGTCAAGCACTGAGGCAGAGGAAGTATTGTCAGGAATTAATACAGATTGGTGAAGGTTTGCAACTTATATGATGCAGTAGGGAGATATACACCTCAGATCATTTGATGTATACTTATCTCTGTGAATGCAACATATGTATATTGAACCAAGTAGATGTGGTATCTTTGGCACACTGTTTTCTTGCAGTGTGTAAATATACCGAAATGTGCTTGCCTTTATTACACCATAGTGTATTGCCACACTTTTTATTCTCAGAGTGGGCTAGCAGCAAACCTGCTGGATTCAGCTAGGATTGATGATGCTGGAAGTGGTGGAGCTGGTAGAGGTGTGGATGCTACGTAATTATGTGGTGTGCTTTTAAATCTGCAATTGGACAGCATTATCTTGAAAGGTATGTAAACAGGTGGTGGACAAGCTTCTATTAACACTACAGATGTTGCTTCCATGACAATTACTATATAAGAGGTAGACACCTCCCCTTTTTTACACTGAGAGGAACCGTATGTTCTGCCTCCCCTGTCAGTCTTAATGGATGTTCATTGTTTAGATGTAATATCATGTACTGAAGTATGTATCCCTTAGTGACTTTTGACAGAGGGAATGTAATGTCAGTCAGATGATATTCTCAACTGACCCCATACAATTGTACCCCCAGTGCATAAAGCAAGTGATGCTGCAGAGGTGAAAATACTATGAGCACCACGTCTCCTCTTGCCTCTTGCTAATTCTGGTGCTGAAATAATGTTACACATGACTTCAATTGTGTGCCACATACTTCCTCACCAAATGCCTGCTGCACCCTCCCAGAAAATCAGGAAAGCATGACTTCCCCATAAGCCACCCTGAGGGATTCCCTGTACCTCCTGCTCTTTCTTCCAGGTATCAATCATTGGCCTGTGTCTCATCCACTTGCTTCAAGAGACAGGCACAGACTGGTGTGTCACTTGCCACCTCCTGTATAACCTACTGGTACCTCTTGGAAAAATCAGGTGAGTCAGCTCTCTCAGAAGCTGGCCTATGGGATTTGCAGCTCCTCCTTCTCCTCCTTACAAATGTTCTGTGATGGCACGCGCATTGTTCAATAATGCCCACTTATTTCAAAAGACTAATACTGACCAGAATATCAACCTCCCTCAATATCTGCTACTCCCTCACAGCAAAATCAGGTGGCCGTGGCTCTTCCAAGAAGTGGGACTTATGGTTTGGTGGCGTTTACCACTCCTCCTCTCAGGTGTAACCAGACGGTATCTGTCTCATCCCCTCACCTCAAGAAGCAGATACTGACTAGTGTCTCACCCACCTGTACACATGTTTGCTAATGGCTCTTGTGTTGTTCACACACTCAGTCTTTGTATCAATGACACACAGTGTTATTTAAGCAAAACAAAAGCTACATCTCAAATCTCTAATTGGGTCCCATTGACTTAGTACTCCTCCATATCCATCATCTCATAACTACTTTAAATATCCCTAATTTTCCCAAAATATCTTGTCTGCAGCTATGGACCCCCACTTCTGTGAAAGCTGCCTGAGACTGAATGGGTACTTCACTCATGTGTCACTCTTTAAGCCATGTGGATGAACTTCAGACAAATGGTTCCAAATGTTTGCCTGACGTTTGTCCTTGACAAATCACCCAAACGTCAGGTGATTTGTGTTTGTGGTGAGATAGTTCACAGAGGCCTTGTTGATGTGTATCTTGTCCATTATCTGTACAGCCTTGCATTACTCGCACACTTTGCTTATCGGATGCCAGTGCATGCCTAAAAGATTGGCTCACTTCACTGTCCTTATTTAATGAATGACTCCAGTGAATCCAAAGGAAACAATTATGGCTGGATTCCTTGGCATCAATGTTACTCCAGAAACATACAATGATGTACAGTATACACAGTGCAAACTGATGTGATGTAGACCTAACTGACATACATTTAACACTGCATTGTCAAACTACTGTGCCAACTAACTTTGTGCTGACACCCATAGGGTAATATGAAGACATAGGTGATTATGGTGATAATGGAGCTGATGATGATGATGGTGATGATGGTGATGAAGTCAATGAAGAGCCCTTTGAATGGCATGTGATCTAAGCCCAGACTTTGGGAGAACTGTAATGTTCCACAGGGCACTATCTCACCACGGGCTACACAATCAATGCATCAACCTTCCGACAGTGACCAGGACAACTACACCCCCTTCACCACTTCAGACACTGCCACAACAGTTCAAATAAAAATAGAATAGTTAAGGACTTTGGACATTCTGGTGGTGGGGTTGGACTTCATCACCAGTCTGTTGGATCAAAACCTTTCCAGTTCAGGTAGGGATCTTGCTAGACCTCCTGTAGTCACCAAATGATTAGTCATCACACAGGAACAGCCATCCACCCGCCGACTACCCTCTCCCTACCAATTGCTTCTACACCGATAGATGGCACTGAGGTTCTGCATAGAGTGTCAGAGTGTCAGCCATTTAGGCAGTCCAGATACAGATAGGGGAGAATGAGAGCTAGCTTGATGCATAATGAGGGGAGGATCTGCGACTCTTGGACTGAGGAGCAAGGACAATATTCTAGCCCATGATGCAGAGGTCCAAGCCCTCAATGCAGCAGCCATAACTTCCAGAACAACTAAACTCAATTCCAACCTCTCCCCTACCCAGACATTATCAAGTATATACAGCTGACATTACTTAACCTTTATGCAACATATCTTTCCGTTATGTTTGTGCTATCTTAGGATGTCGGGCCTCACAAAAACATAGCAAAATTATTTTGACAGGATAATATAATTTGCTGCAATGGGATCGCTTGAATTTGAACCCAGGTTTCCTCATTTCCCAGTCTGCAATTTGCAATTTGACAGCAGTCTCCATCTCCTTCCATGCCATCCTATCTCAATGCAAAGAGATGGTGAATCAAGAGAATTCATTGGTAGAGCCGAGCCATAGCTGAGCCATATCTTCACTCTAAGATCCACTCACATGCTTGCGCTGCAATACACCCATACCTAGCTTCTTGCTTCCCCACAACGTCAAACCTCCACCTGGCAATCTGTCTATCCATTCAACAACCACAGCATAAGACCATCACTTGCCATACTGCCTCCCTACCAGTACACATTATATACATGGTTAATATTATCATTATTTATGGGTTAACTCTGTAGATTACCCATATGAATGAGACTTTCTCTACAGATAAATAAGGTAAATAAAGCACAGTGATGAAACGTGATTTGCTCAGGATTGCTTAACGTGTGAAGTGTGAAGTGCGGGAATGAAGGTATTTGAGCACTCAATTACTGGTTGTATAGTTACTAATTTAGACAGTAGGGTAGACTTAATCTTTTTCTAGTCCATCTCCATTATTACAACCAACAAAGCACTTGCTGCAAAGTTCTTATTCAAAAGCTAACCTAGTACACTGTTCAATAAATCTGGCTTTCAAAGCACCAAGTCACATGATAAAGCAAATTGACAAATATAAGTCTTGGTTGAAACCTATATTTGTAAAGCCAGTATGCATCACTTTATCTAAAAAAAAGAAAGGGGCTGAACCAGTCCCACAATTGGGTATAGTGACATGCTGGTCAGACACAGATTTACTCAATATGCTGATCTACCTTTAGAAATGTTTACCTCTGTCTTATTTCCACGATTTTCCTTACCCATAACCCTCTTGTTTCCTTCAGTTGCACCACTTCCTCAATGTCCTTTCTCTCCTTTCCTTACAATTAACATTCAGGACTTGGTTCCTCTGTTTTACCATAACTTAAACTTTAACTCAATCCGCTACCCTTGCTCATACACACATCCCTTTCTGTGCGCGGGCACACATGTAGATGGCAGACTTCCTTGATTACCAGGTCAATCTTTGGTTGGCATAAGAAGCTTTGATCGGGAACCTGCTGGTAGTCAAAGCTATGGGCTCTGCACTTTGACAATGCAGAGTGAAAGACACCGCTGGTGCTTGGACTTTATTAATCTCTCAATGTGTGCACTTTCTTGGAAAGTAGGCTGCATATTTCAATTCATTTTAACAGAAGGAACTGAAAGGGGTATCAGCCTGGGATCTGGTGATGGAGAGGGAGTAAGAATTAACTATTATATTTACTTGTGTTTCCAAGGAAGCTGGAGAGAGAGAGGACAGAAAGAGAGAGAGCAAAAGAGAGAAAGAGAGTGAGAAAGCGAGCGAGAGCTATGATATGATATGATATTTAATTTATATTGCGCTCAAACACAAGTGTTTCAGAGCGTGACCTAGCAAAAGGGAGGGTAACAAGGGAGAACAAAAACAACAATGTTACTATGCCCAGTGACATTTAGAATGTGCAAATGCATGGAAAAGGGAAAAGGGGGAAAGGAAAGTGCATGGAAGGGGGAGAAGTGGAAAGTGCGGAGCACAAGAGAGAACAGAATCGATAATAAGTGCAATAAATAAATAAATAAAGGCAGTGAGACGTGGTAGTGCAGCCAGCAAGTGGCAAGTGCGCGATTAGTCAGGTAGGGTATATCTGATTAAGTACAGATAAAGAATGTGGGACTGTATGGGCACATATATAGATCCCAGTGCAAGGGATGGTCCGGAGGCAGTGCAGGAGGGAGGCAGGGTGTGCAGGTACCTGGGCCCGAAGGACAGAGGGTGGCCAGGTGCACGGCGCCGAGAGAGAAACACAGATCAGCAGGGCAGAAGAGGGGCAAAGACAGAAGTGAAGAGGAAGGTCTTGAGGTGCTTCCAGAACCGGAGATGGTTCTTCTCAAGTTTCAGGGAGGCCAGGAGGCAGTTCCAAAGGGAAACCCCAGCCGAAGACAGAGATCTGCCCCCGGCTCGTTTCTTTGAAAAACAACTGACCCTGAGGGAGTTAGAAGTAGAGGAGCGAAGGGCTTGAAAGGGGAGGTATTTATGGAGGGATAGTTGAAGGTATTTTGGACCCAGGCCCCATAAAGTCTTGTGGTCAATGCAGAGGGTTTTAAATGTAATCCATGCATTCACTGTGAGCCAATGAAGGGATTTCAGAGCTAGAGAGATACGATCCCAGGGCTTAAGGCCAAGTACAAGTCTTGCAGTCCTGTTCTGGATTAGTTGTAAAGGGCGGAGAGTGGAGGCAGGTAGATTTAGAAAGAGGCTGTTACAGTAGTCCAACCTAGAGAGAACCAGAGCTTGGGAGACAGTGAGCTTCTGAAGGAAGGAGAGGAAAGGCAGAGTCCCTCTAGGGTGGTGCAGTAAGAAGTCTGAATTTTTAGAGGCATCAGAGATGTGTGTGGGGAAGGAAAGTGTGGAATCAAAAGATGACCCCAAGATTCTTAGCCTCGCAGGAAGGGGTAGTATGAGGGCCAAGGGAGGCTGGCCAGAGTGTGAGGGGAAAGGATGGTGAGGGTGTACCAATGAGGTGGATCGAAAATCTTGTTGGCATTTAGACCAAGATCATTGGAGGCACACTAATTTTGAATAGCAATTAGGCAATCAGAGATGAGGGAGATAGAAGAAGGAAGGAGATAGAAAGGAAGAGATTAGTGTCTAGTATGTGTGTGTGTATTTAAGTTTTCAGTTTGTGTCTGTGTGATGGTTTGAGTGTATTTATGACTGTGTTCAGTATATGTGATTAGATGTATCTCTGTTCATGTGTCCAACTTGGTCCTTCTCTCCGACATCCGTTTCTCTACCTGTGGTGTCCCCCAGGGATCTAACCTCTCTCCCTGGCTGTTCAACCAATACCTGGCACTCCTTGCCCACCACATCACAGCTCTCTGTCCCAACTTTCAGTGCTATACGGATGATACCCAGCTCTGTTTCAGGCTACCCTCGGCCTCCTCCTCCTCCTCTCCTTCCCTCATCTCTGACTGTCTGTCTGCCATCCAGGAATGGTGGGCTGCCAACGACCTCTGCCTTAATGCCGGTAAGACTGAGATTCTATTCATCGGCACACCCACTCCCTCCTTCCCTGCAGCTCTCTGGCCGGCTTCTCTTGGCCCTCCTCCCATTCCCACCTGCAAGGCTAAAAACCTTGGGGTCATCTTCGACTCTGCACTCTCCTTCTCCCCTCACATCTCTGACGTCTCTAAGAAGTCACACTACCAGCTGCACCTACTTAGAGGTATTCTTCCTTTCCTCTCCTTCCCCCAGAAGCTCACTGTCTCCAGGGCCCTGGTCCTCTCCAAGCTGGACTACTGTAACAGCCTCTATCTAATTCTTCCTGCCTCCACTCCTGCAACTTATGCAGAACAGGACTGCGAGACTTGTCCTTGGACTCAAGCCCGGGATCGTATCTCTCCAGGACTGAAATCTCTGCACTGGCTCCCAGTGGCTGCGAGGATTAAATTCAAAACTCTCTGCATTGTACACAAGGCCTTCTGGGGCCGCAATTCCTTCAACTCTCTCTTCCCAAATATCTTCCTTCTCGAGTTCTTCGCTCATCTGCCTCCAACTCCCTCAGGGTCAGTCGCTTCTCCAAGCAACGAGTTGGTGGCAGATCACTCTCTTCGGCAGGGGCCTCTCTCTGGAACAGCCTTCCTGCCTCCCTGAAACTCGAGGAGAACCATCTCCGGTTCCGGAAACACCTCAAAACCTTCCTCTTTGCTTCTGCTTTCTCTCCTCCCCTCCCTTGCTGAATTCATGACTGAAATTGCACTGGTTACCTGGCCACCCTTTTTCTGATCTCTGGCCCAGGCCCCGTCAACTGCCCACCTGCACTGCCTCCCTGGCAACCCCTGCACTTGGGGACCATTTTTTCTGTATCCCTTCAGTCCCCCTTCCAGCACTTATGTCTGCACTTCCTTGCACTTGCCACCAGCTGGCTGTTTCATGTGTTGTATTTATCTTATCTATTCCACTTCCCATGTACTGCAATTTCCCCTCTCCCTTCCCCCCTCGCACTCTTCCTTCCCCCCTTCCCAGGCACTTGTGAGATCTGCATGACACCAGGCCTAGTAGGATCGTTGTCTGTCCTCCCTTTGTTCCCCCCCTTGCCTCGTCGCGCCTTGAAACACTTGCTTATAGGCGCGCTATAAATATAATTCCATATCATATCATATCATATGTATCTTCCACCCAAGGTTTGCTCAAATGCCACTGGCCATTTTCCATTGGAATAGCAGCAGCTGTATTTAAGGTGGATTTTCTGCCGACAATCAACCTATTTTTACCTCATGCAGGTGAATGCAAAAAATCCAAATTGGCCCCAATTTTATTTTAAAACTTTTGTTTTAATTGTACAGAAGGGTAGCGAAGGGTAGCACATGAGCTTCCCTTCGATACTGTGAACAATTATTTTTTCTCCAAAGGGACGTGGTAAAGGAGTGAAAAGGTAGTTGTCTCTGATGGCCCCCTCTGCATAAAAGAGTTAGAATTGACCCTTTTGTACATTAAATAAATGTACAATAGTGGTATGAGCTAGTACTGTACATAATCTATTTTCACCTTCAAAGTGAAGATGGAAGTGGCCGAACAAACATTTTTTTAAAACACCTTTTACTTTTAACACTGGTGCAGACAGTATTTCTAGAATATCTCCAGGAGTAAATCCCGTGCCAGTGGTAAACCCTGAAGTTGTAATTTTCTCTGAGGGTATTTCATAAGAAAATAATACCCAACTCTGAATGACCCTTTAGATTGTAGTCTGTAATAATTAATACCTGGATGATACATCTTTGTGTGTGTTTTTTCAACTGTGCCCAAAAGTTAGTATCACAAACAATCCACCCATATTGTAGTATACATGGGTGGGATCCAGGCTGCTATTAAACACTTCTTGTAATTAACTCACCAATAACATGAAAAACAGCAGTACAGGTGAATCATTCTTAAAGAATGAAACTGAGTGCAAACTAATACGATATGCACACTTACCTGGCAAGTAGGAGTCATGATAAGCTTCTGAGGATTGTAACAGACAATGAACAGAACAATATGTAGAATGCCACTGGGCCGCATGAACATGCCATTGCGGCCTAGCAACGTCTCCCTGTCACTCACTATAGAGGCCCACATGTGGGGGCAACCCATTCTCATCTGCAGCATTTTTAAAATCAATGTGGTGCCTCGCCCTATCTACAGACGAGCCGGGCAGACCTTTCAGCACTCTATACTGGATATACCGGGCAGACTGGATTCCGAAGGAGTTCCTCTTGCTCCATTTCTTTTACATGTTGCTTCACTGACCCAGTGTAGCGACTGGAGGGGGTTATCTATATTTCTTCCCTCTGTTCAGTTAGGGTAGAAGCACCCTAGCCAAGGTTCTCAACATGGTAGTAATGGACATGAAACCAAAGCAGTAATTCAAAGGAGTTGATGCAGGCTGGTTCTTAAGTACAGTGAATCCCCAAGCCACCACAAAGGAATGTACACACACTATGTTATGTGACACAATCAATACACAACTCACTTTGTACCCTCTTAAGATTGTCCTAATAATAGTAAATATATACACATATACGTGGTAAAACAATGTACTTCAGATTCAATTTAGAATGCACCAACTGCTGACAGTTCTTGATAAGCATAGGAATCATAAAGCATTGGATAATGGCATAGATATACTGTAAAAAGGCAGGTTAGATTGTCAGGAAGCTTTCTTTAAAGTATGAAATTTGATGTGGACACTGACAAGGCCTGGCTGAAGAGGATAAGACCCTTGGTGGCTTTGGATGACTTTCGGTGGCGACGGGTGCAGTGCCAGAAGTAGATGTCGGATTTCGGGATTTCTGGGTGGACACCCTTTCAGTTCTTTGGTGCTGCAGCTGACATGGACACAACCACTGGACTGGACTAGGGGCCCTCAACATGTCTAGACACTTGAGATGTCTTTTTCTGATCTTGGTGGAGGGAAACACACCAGTGGACACTGCACTGCAGGCAGCAACGCTGGACCCTCTCTGGTGTGGAAAGTGGACATATGTTGTGGCAGGGATGCACCTTGAAGTATTCCTTAGACATTTTAAACCTTTGTATCTTATTGTGTCAAGCAGCACTATGACGGGTTACCCCCTCTTTTGGGTGATGCTCAGCAACCTGGCGTCCAGTGGTCAAAAACGCTCCTCTGGACCGTGGCCAACACAGACTGACTTCTTGGCTTCATAAGGTTTTCCTCTTCTGGACCCATGAATATGCCTTCTCCGGATGGCAGACCCACAGGAATGGCTTCCGGGACACTTTGAGTGAAGAGCAGCAGTTGCATGATGTCCCCTTGTTGCTCGGGAAGAGGTTGTCTATACAGGTCATCTCTAGTTCGGGCCTTCAGTCAGTACAGCAGTTTTCAGATTTGGTGAAGAGAAACAGCTGCATACTTCTTCCCCTAACTGGACTCCAGGATGCAAGCTTAAGATGACTCCAGCTTCAGCTTCATGTTTCTGGTTACAGCTTCTGACAAGGAGGTGAGTGTGAGGCACCCTGTTATACTAAACACTCTCCATCCATTCAGGGTGAGCCTGGCTCAGCCAGCCAATCACATACAAGTGCATTCATGCAGGCAGCACCCAATCAGGCTCACAGGCATTCAGGCTAGACAACCACAACACAGAATGTGGATTGGGGGCTACTGTCCAGCCTTTCAGTGCACCACACTGCATTCATTCCAGCTTCAGTCAAGGCTGGCTCCGGCATTGTGTCACACAACGAAAACCAGGCACCCACAAGAGAGAATGCATATTGACTGCTCACTCCATTCAGGTAGGCTCCACCCCAAGTCTGGCAGGAAGCAGCCCCAGAGCCATATATTGTCCTTCTACCCAACAACCATTCAGGGAAAGGGAACAGAGCCAGGGCTTCTCCAGACTTTGAGAAAGAAGGTGGTAAGGCAATGGAAACCAAGAGGCCATCAGTGACCCACTTTCCTTTATGCAGGAATCCATCTATTCCTATGGCAGGGCCGAAAATGTAGGATATCTAGATTCACTGTCATATCAGCATGTTGCAGCCACCTGCCCAGACACTGCTCTGTGGCCAACAAACATGTGCCCAAATACATACACTAGTGGTATAGGGGAGTACCTCTACCCATCGGTGCCCTCATAGCTCCCATGGTACTATTCACCAGGAACAAAATGAAGAGCTGCACTGCCAGGGGGTCCAAACTGGTCTCCTGTGCAGAAAATAACCATAACACACAGAATAAAGAGGTAAAGGACAAAGACAAGGAGGCCCTATCCCTCCAATGTATTTCCAGCATCACACACAGACAGAGGCGTTGCTTGGGGAGGGCTGAGGTCTTTTGGTTGTAGCCCCAGATAGAAGATCAGGGGCTACAACCAAAAAGCTAGCTAGCCCCGAGTCCCAACAGTCACAACATTAGCATAGCCCCAGATTGTTTCCAGATCTAGCTATACCCCTGCACACAGGTATCAACAGCCCATCAAGACCCCATTTGGTCCATTGACTCTCTCCTCCCGTTTCAGCATGCCCCTATGCGCACACGACAGAGATCAATAATGGTAGCTGCCAAGCAAAACCATGGTGGCTACTATTACAATAGATCATTAAGGACATCCCCTCATCTTTGCACAAGTCTAGAAGCAGACAGAGACTGCAGGCGTCACTACCTCTCCACCAGCATCAGAATAAAGATGTGGGCGGAGACATATTCAGATTCCCTGCAGAGTGGGAAACATACCGAGCATATTTACTCTTTGATTTTCATTCTCTGCAGAGAATCTGTACAAAAATCTTACGGCTTCAGGAAAAGCTGTGGAAGCTGTGTTTTGGTGGGTTCGACTATCTTCACACATGTTCACCCTCGTGAACATCTGTAGCAACATACAACAAAAAAGTGATTGGGCCTCATTATGAGTTTGGTGGTAGCCATGTCCTTAAAAAGGGCATGGCTACCTCCAACCTCAGGTCCGGCTACGGGTCCAGAAAAAGGGGACTTACCGGTCCATTCTGACCTTGGAGGGCACGGTAATACCCTTTCACGGGACCCAGAGCCAGTATGTCCCCATTCCCATTTGAGCCCCCATAGGGCTAAATAGGAATGGGGAGGATGGTAGCATTGGTACCGTTCATAACGGTACAGTTGCTACCATCCTGGTCTGTTCGCGGGTGGCGCTCTGCACGCCTGGTCTGACCAGGTGTCCAGAGCGGCACTTGCAAGCAAGCTCGGAATGTTGCGGCATGGCAACAATGGCACCGGTAGCACTACCGGTGCCATTGTTGCCTTACCTCAACAGTCGTAAAGAGGCTCATTGTCTATGTTTCGTCCCCTGGGTTATTATTGCACAAACAAATGTAAAGGGGTACATTTACATAACATTGTGCTATATAACTAATTACACAAGATACAGAAACTACGTCCATGGATCTATTTGAGGGAAAAGCTGTATTTATTGTTCTTTCATGGGCTTGTTTTGATGTTGTTCTTCATGAATTTAGTGGTCTAGCCATATATTTACGTCGACTCTGTCTCAGCACCTGATTTGCAAAATGAAAACCTAGGGTTAATATGATCCAACCATGAGTGAGCTCTTCTTTTGTACTGATAGTTGTGCGAGTTTGCCTCTATGGTTCTTTCCGCAAGAAACATTTGGTGGAATGTCCCCCTTTTTGATAGTTTTGACTATTTTGCTATTGATAAAAAAAAGCATAAACTGCCCAAGCGTTCTCCGAGCACTCATGCTGCATGCGCTGTACATGCGCCAGCGTCTCACGATATCATTTCAAATTAGATGAAGTTTATTTAGACACAAGGTCGAATATCCAAAGCCAATTAAACCATTAATGAACTGCCACGGGGGAACTAAAACAATTATAAGACCTTCTGAAATAATGGAATTGCATATTTATGAGACACTTTGCCACAGGAGAATTGGTTTAATTTACATTCCTTAATATCTTTGTGTGGAAATGGAAATACAGTTACAAATTGGTCGAAAAACACCATCCTAGCACCTACTGTCCTTAAAAATGATGGAGAAAGCTTGCGTTTCATTTCTGAAATGGGTGACATTTTAAAGGCTTACACTATTGGCAGGTCCAGAACTTACACTGATATCATGGCTTTCCCATTGGAATAGTATTACCAAATGGAATCTTAGATTCTCCTGTTGCAGCCCAATAGATGAACGTTCTCAACCTGTGCACATCAGCATTTTAAATCTCTCTTTTTCTGCATGCAGACATGCATGTATGAGGAAATTTCCTAACTCACAGTTTCAGAATGGTTAGGTAAGAGCATGCATGGCTCACAAACATGAACTGCTATGATAGCTGGCCTGCATGCTTGTAAACAAAGGTGAGCCATGACTTCATAAATATCACCACGTGCCCCGGGGTTGGCTAATACGGCTGTAACTTACATGTGTTGTTACAAACCTTTCCACAAACATTGTACACAATTATCTGCACAACCAGAAAGTTAAATTATCTTCAGCTAAGCAGGGCAGCTCATTTGGGAAAGTGCACTAATTCGTAAAAACAATGGCTGGGTGGTGTCTAGGATGTAACAACAATCATAGGCAACATATGTTTAGCCATTTAAAAAGGAAATTAAAGAATAATCATTAGGAACTTTCTTTACATTTCTTTCATTAACCCTACTAATGTCTAAGGAATACACAGACACATTCAACCATGCGTCCCTTAAATGGTAAGTACTCTTGAAATATTCACAACACAAAGGTGCTATATGTTGGACATTAATTGCGTTGAATGTTATGTTTAGTTATAATGAGTACTTGAGCACAGCTGGAAAAAAAAAAGACAATGTAGTGAAAAATGCGTCCATACGTCACGCAACAATGCTCCGAAAACTAGAAATCCTACCTGCAGTAGTACTTCAAACTCATCTGCTGAGTCGTTTTAACTAAACAAGCAGCTTAATTCTTCAATAAAATGCTCTGAACACCTGGTATCCTCGCAAGTATTTGTTGCCTCTCTCTGCTCCTTCTTCATGTGAAAGATTGATGTCATCAAATTGTCAATCTTTTAGGGAATCTGAAGAATTATTCGAAGAAAAATAAAATGAATGGGATATTTCATTGAATTTCGGCAATACAAAAATTACATGTAGCCGTAAA
Source organism: Ambystoma mexicanum (assembly GCF_040938575.1). Classification (NCBI taxonomy): domain Eukaryota; kingdom Metazoa; phylum Chordata; class Amphibia; order Caudata; family Ambystomatidae; genus Ambystoma; species Ambystoma mexicanum. Next base: position 1,074,403,570 of record NC_090935.1, on the reverse strand, counting down.
CTTCAATTGAGTCTCCTATTCTAAGCCAGTTCAATGACAAGGGGAGCAGGGGTGTCCTCCACACCATTGTTCACTTCAATAGCCTCGAGGGTAGTGGTGGTATCCCCTGCTTCCCAAACAATAAAGTAAAAAAAAAGAAAAGGACCCTGCAGTGCCGGTTCTCAATCACGGAACCAAAGGGAGCAGGTGTTGCAGGGACAAAGCGAGTTGGTGGCACACAGTGAAGTGTGCTGCTGAGGGACAGGTAATGGGGTTGGTGGTAGTGGATTAATTGAAATGGGAAGGGAGGAATAACGGAAACTTATTTTAAAAAAAATACCTTTCATTTTCTTCTCCCACAGTCATTTCAGCTTCAAACAAATTTCGCTAATCCCAGTATGTTACCTTCGGTGATGAATTGAACTAGGTTATTCCTCTGAGGCACTGGAACTTGCATGGCCTTTGTGGGAATATTCTTCTTCTCCTGTTCAGGATTTTTCATTTGATTTTTATACACATCATGTCCCAGTACTAGTCCATCGACAAACTTCATACTTTTGTCTGACATTGCCTTCCTAATATTGACTGTCTTGCACTCCAATTAGCGGTGAGTCCTGTCAATAGATCTTGTTATTGCTGCAGTTAAGGTGGACTTTAAACGTGCAGTAAAGGTCGAGATTTAAATCTTTCATGTTTTAGGAGCTACAAGGACAATTGACACCCAACAGATGTTCTATCATTCAATATAATTTTGAGTTGTCAGAAATGTCATGCTATTGTTGTGTACTTGAATGTGTGGGTTAAAATCCCAAAGGGAATGTAATTCTAGTTGGAATTCAATGATGCCACATAATATCATTCATGACCCTAATCAATTTTGCTTTTCTTAAAGCTGGGATGTGCATTTGATGTGTGGACAGGTCGGGAGGGAAGTTCAAGGTGAACATCTACCTTTACCGAAGGTGCTATTAAGAAGGGATAATGCAAGATGTCCATTGCCTTGGGTGTCTTTTGGGGAAGTTCTGTCTCAGAAAACACATTTGGGAAGTTATTATGCCATGGATCACAACCCATTCAATGATAAGTACAATTAGCATTAAAAATAAGTCATAAGAGACAATTGGATAGAGGAGAGAATGTGCTATTTACCAAAAATGGCTGCCTTATGGATTTTTTTGTCTTACTTACTTTAGCTCTTGAAAGTCTTTACATAGTTTAATTTGATCCACACCATTTCCCTGCTGGCCATTTTTGCTAAACCCCAGATTCCTCAGTCCGGCTTTGACACTGTGGGGCTACACTATGCATTCAACTGCTCAGCTCCCATCTTTGATTTGGGCAACACCGCCAAAGCCCTCTGAGGTCCCTCACCCTGCCTTTCCCACTTAACTCCAAGGTGTCTTGTTAGGGACACCCCCGTAATCACCAGTCTCTTGCTGGAACCCTCTTCTCTGCTCCATCTCCCTATGCCCCTCTTCCTCCATTCCTGTCTGCCATGCTTTCCCTCCACCCCTCCACCTCACTGTCAACCTGACCCCTAACCTTGCGTCACATCCAGCTCCTAACCTGGTCTGTCAGCCGGTAAGCATGCACACATTCAGACATAAGCTATTCTTGACAGGCCATCATTCTGGACAGACAGTCTGAATTTATTTTTAGCAGACAGAAGGCAAAACAATGTAATTCTAATATCCTTTATGTCCCATGAAAGAGTGTTGCTCCTTCAATTTAACTTTAAGAATTCAAAATGTAATAACATGTCCAGAGGATTCAAATCAAATATCATTATAGTTAGATTCTGTGGTGAAACAAATAGGAGTTCTTTGTTCAATATTTGAACAGGAATTGATTCAATTTCTTATCTCTTCATATGTGGTTCTTACTGTGAGTATATCTGATTGTTCCAAAATAGTGTAAATGGAGTATTATTCTTAATTAGTTTTCCAACAACTATTACTCTTGCATATGTTTGTATCGCTAAAGTGTTGGATTCCTTTTCAGTACTCCTACGTTTGTGCGATTTGCCAGAGGGATTACTAACTCTTCTTTTGCTAATTTTGTAATTTAAACACTGCAAGAGATCAAGAGATGCATGGCTCCAATATCTATTATATATATATATATATATATATATATATATATATATATATATATATATATATATATATATATATATATATATATATATATATATATATATATGTCAAATATTGTGTGTGGGTTTGTGGAAAAGTGTTGTTCCTTATACAATTCCACACTATTTCACCAATCCTAACCAAATTTTGCAGAGTTACCTGTTAGGATCCTTCGGGGCAACACAGGCTGCATGACATGTGGTACCCCACCCCTTTCCGTCGAATTTCAGCACAAGTAAAAATGAGTTTGTGGGTTTGTGGCTTGGTGAAGCATTGTTCCTTATACAATTGCACACTCTTTTTACAATCTGTACCATTTGGTAGTTACTTGTTAGGACTCATCGGACATTACTGGCTACATGACATTTGGACACCCCATCCTGTTCCCTCTATTTCAGCACAAGTCAAAATGTGGGCGTTTGTGGCTTGGCAAAGCATGGTTCCTTATTCAATTCCCCATTGTTTCACGCCATCTGTGCTACATTTTGCAAAGCGATCTGTTAGGACCCTGGGGGCATTACTAGCTTCATGACATGTGGCCACCGCACCCCCTTCCCCAGATTTCAGCACCTTAACACATGAGACGGTAGCCTGAAATCGGCGAAACATCAATGTGGTCATAGAAGGACCAGTCCCCACAGAATGAACAAAACTCGAGGTCCAGGCCCTAGGATGCAGGGTTTTCAAGATATTTGTATTGCAATTCACCAAAATGAACTGCACCATGCCAGGGTGAGGTGACATTTGGATATAGAACACAGAAGGTCCCAGTATGCGGCAGCACACCAACTCTCGCTTCCCCCCAACATCTGCTCCTGGGTATATAAGCTAGCTACACATGCTCATTTTCAGTGCAGTTTCCTTGAGGATGTAAAGCACATCAAGCAATAAGTGAATCGGAACCATGACCTACATGATCAATGTTATCGTGTCTGTCTACAGAACCTGTTCGAAGAATGGGTACTTATGCTAGTATATTCTATACTGATTTAATACTTCCTTTCTTACCATGTCCTGTCATCTCGGGTATCATATTGGATGTAGAACCATATATTTTGTACATATTGACTAGACTACTTATTTACTTTTAAGAAAGAAAATATGCTTTTAGATCTTCCTTTGTTTCTGATAAGTATTTGTTTTTCACATGTGATTATAAACCTTAATCTAATATCAACCCGTAAGTAATAATTTGAATGCTATTTACAAACATTCTTCCTAACAGTTAACTTCAAAGGCATTTGTACATGAATTACTAAATAACCAACCATCATTCTCATTCACATTGTTTTACAATTGCATTTTTTTAGGTGTCTGATGCTACATATTAGGGTATGAAATCAATTTATCCTAGTGATAATCGTCTTTCACAGTAAATGCTAACCATTGAATAGCAGCTGTACACAGTATATCTCCTAATCACATCAATGCTCTATGTAACCTAACCCTCCAAACAAGCTTCTCTCAGTCTTAATCTCCCTCCAGCTTAAAAAAAAAACGATTGTCTAGAAAAATGACATACGTTCTACATGAAATAAATTGAATGTTTACACTCCAGTTCTTCGTTCAGTCAATTTCTGTGACTCTGGTTTATAAGTCACTGTTCCTATTTCCTGTACTCTTTAGAATGTTATTCACCCAAAAACATGGCTTATCACAGCTGTTTAACATAAATGGGGATCAAAGACATGTCTGATTCCAAGATACATCATATAGTTGTAGTGATGATTAGACAGGAGAAGAAAGTACAGAATAAACTCCAAGCGTCTCAGGTTAACAACATTATCCTAGAGAATACCTGTCAGATTGTCAGAGTGTAGGTCCATTTGGAAGGGGTAACAGAGGATATGGGAGAGCAAGATCACACAGGGAATGGATAGACCAAGAACAAAGGTTTTTTTTTCTGCAATACTGACTAAAACATGAAATTCCCTTCCAATGATCGCAATCCCTGCAAAGCAACATCTACTTCAGAAAAGGCAATCAGAGCATGACTATTCACAAGGTTGATAAAAGAAATAACAACACAGACATTTGACAAGCTGATACTAAGATAAACAAGTCAACTAAATGTACACCTTGCTCAAATATTAAAAAGCTAGTTACATGAACTACAGAAGAAAAAAGCATAACCTGCAAGAGAAAAAAAGACACTAAACCAACACTAGCCGGCTACTTGCCACATCCACTAGGCCGGGTCTGACTGGAAAAATCATTATCCTACAACAGAATGCAATAGGATGTAAAATATTTATACTTTTTTATAGTTTTTTTTATTTATTGTGATTTGTTTAATTAAAAATCCTTTCACAACAAAACAAAGATAAGGCAAAACGTGAATTACATACATTAAAACAGGTAAAAAGGGACATTTAAAAATACATACAATTAAAATCAAGATTATACATGTATTTCATTATATATTTACAGCAACTAATATGCATTTTACTATTAAAATTCTGCAATACCTTACGTGTTTTGTACATACTTCAACATAGGCATCATTAGGGAAGTGTTAGTCTCCCAAAATGCAAACACAAGTTTGTATAAGCCATCATAGATAGAACATTGATAAAATGAAAAAAGAACATAACACTGTAGTCTGCTGCCATCACTGGAATCAGAATGCTGAAAATAGAATGGAATAGAAGGAAATATTGAGAGATGTTGAGAAATTACGACAGAGTAGATGCTGTGCCGTGTTCTGTGGGTGGGGCTTTATGACAAGATACATTTCACAACACAATGTCCAGTGTTGTGGATTCTAAAATAGTGGTGCCGAAGTGCCCCAGCAGTTTCCAGTGCCTCATGATGTCATCCTGAGTACTTTGTCATCAGCCAGCACTGACAACATTCACCAGGAGGGTGGAGCCGGAGAGGTAGGGCTGCGCACCAACACGTTGTCCTCTGTACTGCAGCTGAGCCCCGTAAGGATCGTCTTGTGGTTCAAGCATCTCTGAGCCCAATAAGTCACATGACCCTGGCCTGTGCACTGATGTTACTCACCAGATAGAAAAGGGGCCATGCCTGCGGCATGGCCTAGCAATGTGTCAAAACCAAGAGTTTTGCGAGGGCTACAGACTCAGAAGAATATTTTTACAATCATACTTTAGGACAGTATAGAATAGATGAAGAGCTCTTAACCAGGGCAAAGGAAGAAAGAAAAAAGGGAAAGTACGAAAGGAGATGATTGACTCACCCGTTCAAGTCCACACTAAAAAAGGAGAAGGGAGAGAGAAATCGTATACATGACTAAAATAATTAAAACTGAGTGTCCTCATCAACAGCCACCTTAGAAGGGCCTGAACCCAACCATCCCAACGCTGCAAAATAAATCTCCCCTTTGACATTCCTTCCAGCTCCTGGGAACCCTCTGTGCCATGGACGCACTGGAAGAAATCCTTTTAAGTGTGGTACAAACTGTGGGTGGAGAGAAAGAAGTCCCTCTTCATGCACTGTCTTGGCAGTTTTATGATCTCCCAGACCTTACTCCAGAAGAGTCTGTTGACCTAAATTAACATGAAAAGTGCATTGATAAAATCAACAAACACTATGAGACCAAAACAAAAGATACACATTTGGAGGATAGAGCAGATGGAAGATGAATATGTGTAACAATACGTCACTGCACGTATGGGCCTGGCTAGAACCTGCAACTTGGAACAGCAAATGGATGAAAGGCTTAGAGATCAATTCAGGCTTGAGTGTAGAAACAACTAAATCAGAGAGCAACTGTGCTCTAAAGGAGAGCCTTATTTAGATGAAGTTTTCAGGATAGCCAAGGAAGTTGAACACACATATAAGTGTGGAAAAGGAAGCCTTACAACACACATTTTCAGAAAAAAAGGAGTCAAAACAACAGAATTGTTAGGTGCTATATCTGCAAATAACAAAACCACTGGGAAAGGCAATAACTATACAAGGGCTGGCAATCGAGTCAGTAAAAAAACAATATTGAGGGGTACAATGCCTTTGTAGAAAAGATGTTTCAGATGTGACCCAGTGGGTTCCTTGCAAATAGTCCCACTTTCCCAGCTCTTGAAACTAAGCATGCCAGAAGCAAGAGGAAGGGGCATCTAACAACATGCTGCTTGCCGGTCACAGACCATCAATCTCATTGACGGGGTGTATGAACATTCTGAAGAGACAGTGCTTGCATTGGGTGATGAAGAAGAACTGGATGGGCCCACACACATGGTAAAGATTAATGGGCAACTGATTGAAATTATTGATTCAGGGTCACAGTGCACCCTTCCCCCGAAAACATTTTTGACAAGATAACTTCCATGAAAATTAATTGAAGGAAGTAGACATTAAACCGGTGGCATATGGTGGTGCAAAAATAAGCATGATAGGATGGTTTATAGGAAATGTCTAATTTAAAGGAAGAGTTGCTCTGGAAAGTTTATATTACAGAAAGAGGATCCATTCCTTGGCTTCAGCAGAACAAAGCCCTAAATCAAGCTCAACCCCAATGTGCGTGAGATGGTAATATACTGTGATGCTGGTGAAATGCAGCAGTTATTCAGCAAGAAAGAGGATGCTTGAATGGCTTTGAGCATACAATCAAATTGTGTCAAGGTTCCATGCTTGAAGTGCACAAAGTTAGGAATATTCCCATGCTCATCAGGGAAAAAGTAAAAGAAGAGCTGTGTAAATTGGAAAAAAATGGAAACATTGATAGAATTGATGCTTCTGAATGGGTCTCTCGTTTGGTTATTGCAACAAACCCAAATGGGAAATTGAGACTCAGTGTTTTTGATCTCTTCTCCCTCAAGAAATGCGTAGTACCCAATCATCATCCTTTACCAAACATAGCAGAAACTCTGTCAAAATGAGGAGATGCATGAGTATTTTCATTGTTAGATCTCACTCCTGCTTATACCCATATAAGACTTAACCCAAGTTCTAAGGAATGTTTAGTGATTATCATGCATGATGTTTTTTTCCAATTCATGTGCATGCCTTTCAGCCTTGTATCGGCTGCATCAGTAGTCCAGAGGATCATGAATAAACGAACCATGTGTCATATGATTTCTGAATGACATATGAGTGTTTGGTAAGGCTACTGAAATGTTAAGCAGATTGACGAACATGTTAGTGGAAAAGAGTCTCATGTTGAGAAATGAACACTTAATCAAAGGGAAATTGACCTTTTGGGACACACGTTTCCGGCCATAGGCATTACTCCAAAAAAGGATTTGGATAACAACATTAAAGGAACACCTGAGCCAAAAGATAAAGAGAAAATGTGTGCCTTTCTTGAAATGGGAAAACACTATTGCAAATTTATGTCAAGCTCTGTGGACAAAACAGTAATAGCAATCTCTTCTGAAGGATTTATCCAAATACAAATGGAAGACAGAATGTGCTAAAGAGTTTGAAATGATCAAGATTCCTTTAGTCCAAACACCATTTTTTTAAAATGTAAAAGTTAGTAGGCAAACAGTACTATCAACGGATGCCAGCAGTACACGGTTATGCACAGTTATAATGCAAGTAGAAGAAAACAAAGAATTCATCATAGCCTTTGACTTGAGGCTCCTCAAAGGGGCAGAAGCATATTATTCAACTATTGAGAAAGTATTCCTTGTGATAAATTCGTAAATAGAGAAATGTAGAACATGTTTGTGGGGACTGAACATTTTAGTTTGAATGGATCACAAACCACTAAGATAGATAGACACTCCAGAAGTAAGAACTGGACAGAGACTTTTCGAGAATAAAAAGTTGGGTGATACCTCTGCAGTAATATGCATTTGATATGGACTGTGTCCCTGAAAAAAGAATGTAACTGCTGATTGTTTATCGTGTCTGGTGGCAGTCAATGAGAATGATAGTAAAGATAATAAAGATGGGGAAGGTGATGAAGAGGGTGAATGTGTTCTGAGTATTGAACAAATAATGGGTTCAAGGGATGAATGGGATGCTATTCTAGAGGAAGATGAGCGGCTGAAAAAGGTTAGCAATAGATGAAGCATTCCGAATGAGCCATAACCCACATTTCTGTTCTCTAGTATCCTGTTGATGGGATTGGAGAAGGTGGTTGTCTCACAAATGTATAAGATATTGGGCCTCATTATGAGGTAGGAGGTAGCCATGGTGCTATTAGCACCATGGCTACCCCCTTACCGCATTCCGGGTCCGGGTTCCCGAAATAGGGACTTACCGGGTCATTCCAACCTCTGACCCATAAAACATACCACATCACAATGACACTCCATTCCTTCCCCCAATCAAGGGAGAGAGGAGAACTTGGCCAATGATAAGTTGTGAGGGGCAGGCTTAGTTATGCCCATGCACACACCCATTTTCAAAACACATAAAAAGAGACTGCTTTGGACAGGCAAGACTTCACTTTCCCCTTTCTTGCGAAGCGCTTTGCCGGACCAGACAATATCCAGAAGGACCATCTCGAGGAATTAGAATCCAGACTTCAGAACTTGCAGCAGCAGCTGAATCCTTTTTCAGCAGGCCTCAAAATCTTTTGCAAATTATTCAAACAGCCGGGCTGAGCTGTTTGATTCTGGCTAGAACCCTGTGCCAGTACCCAGAAAGCAGTGCTGTATCCAGAATCCACTTGATCCAGATCAGCAGAACCAGAGATCCAGACCGCCGTGCAGTGCTATTCCTATAGTTTTTCCGTAATCGCGCTCGACGAACGCGACTAAATTGCCGCGAATTGAAAAATGAGCTCCTGTCAAAAATAGCCGTCTTTTGCTCGCAACTGCTGAAATCCGTTTTCCCTCTGATAATCATTCCTGAATCATTGCCAGTGTCACTTGAACTAATCTTAAATAGCTATCACCTACCCTGAACCTCCTACAGGGAATTAAAATCATTTTTAGCATATTTTTCCCTTCTTTGCTTACCACATTTAAAAGTACTTTTGCCTGTGTTTAAAACCATCCCTGTTTCTCTAAGCTTGCTAGGGGGGGACTGAAATTTGCATTGTATTGTGATTGTATTCCTGAAAACTTTGTGCTCTACTTCCATCTCCTTATATTGCATAGGGTGGGAGGGAATTGCCACAAGGGGAAAAGTGAACATATTATTTCTTGTGAAACCCGATCAGTTTATTTCTGTACTGCATTTTTATTCATCATTGCATTTCCTTGAAATCATAAAAGTATTCTCAGCTACTTTATCCTCCCTATACTAACTCCTAAGTATTTAAATCAGTGTGCTAGTGTAACATCATCCATTGTTGATCACTGTCATATGCCTAATTGTGCTATCAAATATTAATTTATTCATAAAAAGTGATATATATATATTGTTTACTTTCTCAATAAACCTTTTACATCATTGAAAAACAAACCTACTTCTTGGCTCAGTGAGGTCAGGAGGATTCAAAGAGAGGGGTGTTATATAAGGGTTTATCATCCAGATTATAACTTGTCATAAAAATATATAAATAAGGGCTTCCCTTGGGCGTCCCAGACGAGGCACTGACTTGGTGGGATTGCTGAATTGAAGTCACTTAACAGATTGGGGCCTCAAGCCGGGGATTCTGGATTAGATCTATCACTTGTGCAGATTAATACAGTGTGCTAACTGACAGGATACATAAATCCTGTTTGATCACCACGCCGTGTTACACTGTAAAAACACCCCTCAAAGGAACACTCTAAGGAAACGGTCTGTTTTGCAAAATAAAATACAAACTTCTGTAAATCAGGAAGGAAATCAATTTCCAGAATGACGACCTTGGTAGATATCAAAATAGCCAGAGAACACCTCTTACATAAGCTATATGTGAGAGGTGAGTGGGCTCATCAGGACCAGGCGGTCTGGTTGCAGGCAATTGCACCCCAGATCACTGAAACAGGGTCAGACATATGGAGAGATCAGGGTCCAATACATGTGGCCCTGAGTGAACTATGTATGGTCCCTAAGGCCAAGGATGAGCACAACAAGATTGCCAGGGTAGCAGAATATTTATATTTATATATGGGAGCCATACAGGACAAATGTGCTGAAGGCCAAGATCTGGCAAATAGGCAGCAGATGGCATTAGAAAAGGTCCAATCTGACCTGGTCTCTTCCAAGCAGAGGCTGCAGAGGAGCCAGGAGTCAGACAATTATAGTAGGCAGTATATCATTAAAATAAAAGAGGATATGGGTATCCTGCAACAGGAAAAGTCTGACCAGGATACCAGATTTCTGGCCTTGCAGAAGGAGTACCAAGAAGGTTTGGACTCCCTACTGCAGAGCCAGAAAAAGCTGGAGCAACAGATAGATTTCAACAGGGCATGCACAAAGCAGGTAGCCACCCTGCAAAGCCAATTGGATAGAGAAAAAGAGGAGAGCAATAAACTGATTCTGAAAGACCTGGATACCCAGACAGAATTTGAGGAAGAGCGACAGAAAGCTCGTGCCTTCCAAAGTCAAAGGGACGACCTGGCGGCACAGATGCAGGCTCTTAGTCAGGAAAGGGACACCTTAGGCCAGGAAGTCTGCCAATTAAAAGAAAACATTGAAGAAAATCATCTGGCCCTCCAAGGGCTGGGTGACTTCCAAAAAGAGCATCAGAACTCGTTAGAGCACACCAGGAGGGTGGAAGATGCTCTGGCAAGAAAGGAGCAGGGCAGTAGGGAGGGGATTCAGGAGGTAACCCTCCTGCAGCAAAGACTGGCCCAGTACTCCAGGATCAATCAGGAGGCACAGAGAGAAAATGAGGCTCCCTGTCAGCACAATGATAGGCTCCAGCAACAGGTAGCCATGCAGGAGAGACTGATAGAGTCTAGTAAGGCCTTAACTGAGGAACTGAAAGCGCAGGCTCTTGCATTGCAACAGGGAGCAGGGTCTGACAGAAATGAAGTTCGCTGGGAAAGGGAAACAACTGAGCATAACCCCAGGAGCCCTAGTACCAGAGGCCTTCATCTCTCCCAGTCCTTGGACTCTGCCACCCCCATGTCCCATGGTGCACATGAGCCCAGGGCCACGGGAATGGCAGACTACTATCCAACCAGAGGTATGGGGCTCATAGGCCAGTACCTCCCAGGAAATGATGGGCCGGTATCCGGGTATGGGCACCCAAGTACAGTGCAATTTAGTGGGGAACCCCAGTAGAGTAGGCCCACTAAGGGCATCCTGAAAACCTCTGCCCAGTTAGGTCAGTGGGGGGGGTACCCATCAAATCCTGGCAGCAAGGAGGAATCTGAAGACTCCTCTGAACGTCACAGGACACAGAAGACCAGGTCCCCACATTCTGCCAGCCATTCCCAGGCTCGCAGAATCAGGGAGAGCCTGGAAGATCAGACGGGCACCTCTGGGAACAGTGCTTCTGAGTCAGAGGATGAATGGACCAGGGTTACCCGAACCAAAAAGGCCAATAAGGCAAAAAGGGCTTTGCTTAAGGACCCCTTAAGACAGATTAAGGCAATAAGGAGTGTCATCACGCCTTATCACAAAAACGCCAAGTATTCTGTTTGGGAACACTTGGAGCGTTATGAGCAAATGATGGAGACTTTCCATTTGAAGGACAGCAGTAGCTGCATTCAGTATGTCAAATGGACATTCTCCCCAGAATACTCCAGTTTCTTTGCAGGGCTGGAGGACCAAAATCATTCAAGATGGTCCACCTACAGGGCGGCCATCTTGAAACATTTTTCTGTTCACAGAAATCCCCAAGAGGCTCGCAAGGCAGCCCCCTGCACTTGCGCGGTCTGAATGATACCTGGCCTAGAAGGATCGTTGTCTGTCTTCCCTTTGTTCCCCCCCTGCCTCATCGCGCCTTGAAACACTTGTGTATAGGCCTGTTACAAATGCCATATCATATCATATCATATCATTTCAATGTGGGGAGTATCAGGCCCCACAAGAATTTGTGCAGGAATTGAAGCGTGCTTTTGCACAGACTACAAAAAGTGTGCGCACGGACAGTAAAGAATTTGTTAATACATTTTTCCATGCCTTACCGAAATACATAATGACCCAGCTCATGAGAGATTTTCACGAGAAAAGATCTTTAGACTGGGTCATTGAGCAAGCCACCCGCATCTATGAGGTGCAGAAACCGGTGGAAAATAAAAAATAACACCCAGAAAACCCCCAAATCAACCAGCACACCTGCTGCTGCCAAGGTGGCAGAGGTAAAGGTTGCCCCCATTTTAGATTTGAAGATGGGGGGGCCTAGCAACCTACCTGCAGCAAATAATTCGAAGCCCAGAAGGCCCTCGGGCCAGTCACAGACAGGGAGGCAAGGAGGTAGTCCCACAAATGGGGTCCCTCACTCCCCTGATTATGTAAGTCCCTGCTACAAGGGAAACCGACCCATCCTGGGTTATGTGTGGACTCCTCCAGCCCAAGGGGGGGCAAATCCAGCCAAGCACCTGTCCCAGGGAACTTCCCTCCTAACTTCCCACAGGAGGGCAGAAATTCCCCAAATCCTGGGCAGAACTTGTTCCCCAGGTATCCACCCAACTTCCAGCCCCAAAATCATCCATCATTCTTTCCCTACTTCCCTGAGCCCAGACCACCTGATATGGGAGAGGGGAGGCCAAGGGTGGAGGGGTACCCAAATCTTCCTAACCCGGGGTACTACCAGAGAAGGGATAGCTACCCTTCCCGGGATCAGCCCAGGGGAGAAAACAGAACCCTGTATCAGCCTGAGCGAGTTTCCCAACTTGAGCGCCAGGTCCGAAATATGGCACAGGAGCTGGGTCGCATGCTAAGAGCTCAGCAGAACCCTCAGATGGGCATGCCGGCACAGAATGCACCAAACTCTGGGCCTGGTGCTCCAGAACAATGACGGGGGCAGCACCCCGATAACCCACCGGTTCCCAGGGAGGAGGCACAAGGGGAAGAGGGGGTGTAAAGCCTTGGAGGAAGCTTCCTTCCCCACTTGTAAACAGCCCCTGGAAACCCCGGAACCAGAAACAAAATCTCCTACCCCTGAAAGTCTGCCACCCAAGGAGCAGAGAGGAGGTAGGAGAAACAAAGGACCCAAACAGACCCATTTTGTGGAGGAGGTACAGGTCTTCCAATTTGAGGGAGAGGGATCCTGAGAGGATCCTGGGAAAAGAATCTTCTCCTTCAGAGATGGGGGAACTCCTCCCAAGGAAAAATGGGTCCCAAGGGATTCCAACCCAGACTGGGTAGATGTGGGGATTGAGCTGCCGCCGCCCATCATTCTATCCCAGAACCAACAATACCGAAAACCCTTGATTCAAACCCATCCTGGTGACTGCCTCCAAAAAGGGGGGGGGCGGCCCGGAACCGGAACCAGGGGAACCCAAAACCGCATCCATAGACTGGGTAGATGTGGGGATTGAGCTGTCGCCGGCCATAATTCTATCCCAGAACCAACAATACTGAAAACCCCTGGTTCAAACCCATCCTGGTGACTGCCTCCAAAAAGGCCAGGGGTGGCCCAGAACCGGAACCAGGGGAACCCAAAACCGCATCAATATCTAATTGCCAACTTTTTCTTTCAGATTCCCAAACCTCCCTGCCGAACTCTGCCCAATCTCTTCTCTCTCAATGTCCAAAACCAGAAAATTAGCCCACCAGTTGTCCAAAAATGTGCATTATCTGTGCCCCCTTGAGGAGAAGGAGGGAAGATACTATGCCCCGGTACAAGTACAGGGGCAGGGTACAATTTTGCCACTGGTGGACACGGGATCCCAAGCTACCCTTTTGTCCAAAAGCACCTTTGATGAACTAAATGCAGGAAGGGGGAAGAATTACCGAATTCCTCTCACCTCTCTTCCTGGACAACTTCAGAACTTCGACAGGAAGGAAATTCCCGTCGAGGAGACTGCAGATTTGGACATCAAAATTGGGCGACACAAGGTGAAACACCCTCTCATAGTAGTGACTCCAGAGGCACCTCTTGTTTACTAGGGAATGACCTCCTGAGAAGGTTGTCACCCCTAATAGGCTGCGAAAACAAGGTCCTCTGGACCCAGACTAGCCGACCAATAAAATTAAAACAGAGCGTCAACCATGTTAGTTTAAACAGCACATGCCACATGGTTGAACAAAAATCTGACCAAGTAGAATTTCACTTCCAGAACAACCAAATTCCAGATGTGACAGTAATAGCAGTAGGACAACAGACTGGTGATGGGGGGTCCTCTCTATTTCTGAAAATCAACCTTCCCTCCAGTTTAAGTTGGTATTCCACACTTGAAGGAAATACTCTGAAATTCTTCACTAATCCACAATCAGAAACTCCCACTCCGATAGTCCAGAAAGATGTGAAATCAGCTAAGAGCCTGGCTGTTGTTCAGCAAATTGGAGAGCAGTTGTTCATCCCTGTTCAGTTAAATGATGGGAAGGACTCTGTTCTCGCCCGAGTGTGTGTGAACAACGGTAAGAGCTTCATCAGCGAAGCCATGTTCCGCCAACTGCAAAAAGATCCAGCCATTCCCACATTCAAACTGATAGACAAATGGGAAATGAATCTGGAAACACCCAATTCCAAACATCTCCTGCCAAGCAGGTGTATGCTCAAAATCTCCATTGGCAACAAGAGCATAGTCCATAATTGTTGGGCCATGCGAGGCGTCACTGCCACCTTTTACTTAGGCAGTGACATTCTCAATCGCTTTGCCATTAGTTTGGACCTAATAAACTTCAAAGCTTGCTCCTGATTAGCAGATAATCCCATGGGCTTTGATGATCCAGAAAAAGCATTAAGGTCAGCTCAATTGCTACCTCATGCAGTTGAAATTCAGGTTAAAGAGGAAGTCACCATCCCAGAAAGGACCCGACAATTCTCCCTGGAAGTGAAAGTTAAAAGAGGACAAAAATTGAAAAACCCTGATGCTTATATTCATCTAAATGCTTCTCTCCAACAGCAAGGGTTGGGGGTAAACCCAACACCATTAGTCAACATAGAACATGACACAATTCCAATAGAGGTGGATAACAGCGACTTAAAGAGTATTACTCTAGCCGCAGGCACCATCATTGGAATGGCGGTTGATGACCAACATTTCTCCATTGATCTAGGAAATGAACTGTTAGGACCAATCCCCAAGGACGTTTTGACAGTGACAGTGATGACAATACAACACCAGACAGGATCTTTACCCAGCATGAGGGGAACTTCCTGGTGTCCACTTCCTGACCTTTTGGTAAGGAAGATGTGACTTGTGACTTCAGAAGGGATGAGGTGATTTTCCAGGTCCATGAGGACTGCCTTTCCCACCTGAAGCCTCCAGTCTAAATCAGCACTCTGACCAGGGACTTCTCCATCCAGCTGGAGGAGGCCGCTGAGATAGCAACCCCAGAGGTCTTTCCAGGCTTCAGGCAGATGGTGGAAGAGAGAGTCAACCTAGCTGATGCCCGTGTGATTCTGGAACAGAAGCAATAGTTGAAACAAGTTTTCTTGGATTCCCAAGATCTCTTTGCGGTAGACTCATATGACTGTGGTCGCACCGACATCCACACAACAACAATTCCCATGGACCCTGGCATGACTCCAGTGTTTGTGAGGCAATATCGTTTGCCTCTCGCATCCATGGAGTCCCTTACTGAAATAATTAAGAACCTTGAGTCCCGGGGGATAATCCGTCCAGTAGACAGCACCTTCAATAATCCGGTGCTGGGAATATTGAAGCCAAGCAGCCAGTGGAGACTCTACGCCGACCTTAGGGAGCTCAAAAAACGGGTCCATACTTCCCGATGGCCTCTGCCCTACATTGACCAAGGGCTGGCCCAGATTCAGGGGTCACAGGTATTCACTGCAATAGACCTGACCAATGGATACTGGACCGTGCCTGTGAGTAGGGAGGACCAATACAAACTGGCTTTTACCTTTGGGGGCCAGCAGTACACATGGACCCAGACTCCCTTCGGATACCTCAACTCCGGCAATGAGATCAACATTTTCCTACACAAGGCCATGTCTGACCTGGGAGCCGACGGGTAACCTGGCTTATGTAGATGATGTCCTCATCAAAAGTTCAACTGTGGAGGAACATATAGCGGAGATCCGTTATGTTCTGACGCCGTTGAGGGCTGCCGGAGCAAAACTTTCCTTTCAGAAAGCACAGTGGTGTAGAACCCGTGTTAATTTCTTGGGGCATGAGATTACTCCTCAGGGACTCTGTCCCCAGTAAAAGAAAGTGGAAGCACTCCAGAAACTGAAAGACCCCACAACTCTGGGGGAACTAAGGAGCCTCCTTGGACTGACTAATTACAGCAGAAAGTTCATTGAGGGCTACGCAGAGATCACCAGACCCCTGATTCATCTCTTGAAGGGGGGGGTCAAGTGGGAATAGGGTCCATAACAATCCAAGGCAGTAAGACAGCTCAAAAGAAGCCTCTCACAAGCGCCCTGCCTAGCTTACCCTGTCAGAAACAAGGAGTTTTTCTTGGAGACAGGGTTCTCTAATACATGCTTGACTGCAGTATTATATCAAAAGCATGACAAGGTCAATAAAGTAATCTCCTATGCGAGTAAAACTTTATCCTCTGTGGAGGAAAAATTCAACGATTGTGAGAAGGCACTCCTGGCAACGGTGTGGGCATTGAAGAATTACCGCCCGTTTATCCAGGGGGAACACATCATAGTGGAGACTCCACACCAGCCTCTGCTATATCTCCAAAGTGACAGAATCCGGGCCGGAAATGTGAGTAATTCACGAATTACTTCCTGGATTCTGTCAATGCAAGGCTTTCCTGTGGAGGTCAGATATGGCCAAAACAAGAAGAGTCCCCTCGCGCAAGGTCTGGCTGACTTGCATGATTGTGCCAGAGAAAACTGTCTCGAGGACGAAAGTCTAAAAATCAAGGACAACATGGAGGCCTACCTTAATTCCCCACACAAAGTCTTTGAAGGAGACAAGTGTGAGGGAATGCCCACTGTCTATGTGGATGGATGCTCTTACCATGTTGACAACAATGGGGAAAAAGAACTAGTAGCCAGCATAGAGAATGCATGGGTGAATGAGTCACCAGAACCCTCCGCTGGATGCAAAATTGGTCCCCGAAGTAGTCAGGTGGCAGAATTGATGGCTGTGTATCAAGCCATCCTCACTGCTGTCCAACACCAACTCCACAAACTGGTCATAATCACAGATTCAGATTATGTACAGAACGGGTTCGTGGAGCACCTGGTTAATTAGAAAACCAGAGGCATGTTATGTGCTAATAACAAACCCTTGAAACATGGGAAGTTAATTCAAAACATTGATGATCTGGGCACTGTGAATGGGATGACCATCTACTGGAAAAAAGATCAAGGGTCATTCCAAAGAAGAGGGACCAGGCAAAACTGGAAATGACTTAGCTGATCAGCTGGCCAAAACCGGGGCCATCCAAGGGGATCTAATAGAGATTGAGTCCCTGTTGGGGGAGATCCAGGTCACTGCTATCACTAGGTCCCAGACGAATGCTCACAATGATCTTTCAACTGCACAATGGAGTAAGGAGAACCCAGATGCTGATTTGATTATGGCTCAGAAGGGGGATCCAATAATTGGTAAGTTTTACCAACACATTGAGGACCCTGAGAACTTTCCCCTGACGGATACCGATTACATTGGGAAAGAGGACCTTATAGTGTTGATGAAATGTCCAGAAATGTTCCGAATCCAAGACGGTTTGTTGGTAAGGAAATCCCAAGCTGGCCATGATCAGTGGGTGGTCCCTACCTCATTCCAAAGCCTGATGTGAAGTCACGCCCATGTTGCAGCAACCGCCGGTCATAGGGGGTTTCACACAACACTTGAGATCTTAAGAGAGGTTGCATACTGGCCACACATGGGACAGGACCTCGACCAATACTTGAAAGGGTGTCTTGTGTGTGCACAATTTCAGCCAACATCCCTCACACACTGTGCTCCTCTCCAAAAGAGGGGGATGACACTGCATGGTCAGATTTGTAAGTCAACTTCATAGGCTGTGTGATTCGCTCCTCTAGGGGGAATAAGTACATGTTGACGGTGACATGCTTATATACCAAATGGGTGGAATGTCTCCCGGCCCCAAACTGCAAGGCAGAAACAGCAGCTGCCCTGATGATCAACCACATCTTTTCGCATTTTGGTCTACCCCAAAGGATTGAGTCAGACAAAGGTAGCCACTTCACCAGTGAAGTATTGGCTAAGATGTGGGACATACTGGGGGTTAAAAGGAAGCTACATATTGCTTACCGGCCAGCCTCTTCTGGTGCAGTGGAGAGATACAACAGAACCATTGTGAGCATCTTAAAAACATTTGTGGCAGATTCTGGGCCAAGTTGGGATATCCGATTACCTCTGGTCCTAATGGCCATCAGATCTACCCCTTCATCTGCAACTAAAATGTCACCATTTGAGCTGATGAATGGACGCAAGATGGTGCTTCCCCAGCATTTGCTCTACAGGACCCAAGAGCAGACATTAATAAATGCCTCCACAACACACGAATACGTTGAGAATTTAAGGAAAAACCTTCAACATGCTTTTGCCTATGCTCAGCGGAATCTAGAAAGATCAGCTGATAGCATGAAGACCCAATACGAAAACTACCAGGAAAGAATACAATGTGGAAGACCGGGTCTATCTATACAATTTCCAAAGAACCTAGGCCAAACAGCGAAAACGTTTGCCTACATGGAAGGGACCTTTTGAAATTGTAGACAAGATCTCCCCAGTTGCCTACAAAATCCGCACTCCCAAAGGCAGTTTAGCAGAAGGGAAAGACAAGTGGGTACATATAAATCAGTTAAAGCTTTGCCTTCCCAGGCACACTCTGCAGCAACTGGAGGAGTCCTCTGCAAAACTACAGGGGGCCGCTCCAGAGTAATTCAGTTCCAATCCTAAAATATCCCACATATAGGGCCTCATTACACAGTAGGCGGTAAACCATGGCGCTATTAGCGCCATGGTTCATGCCGGTAATCTACCGGTACTGCCTTGGTGGAAAGGGGAATTACCGCCCCATTCCAAGGTTGGCGGGGCAGTAATTCCCCCTTCCACCATTGCCCTTCCCCATTCCCATTTTTGCCCCATATGCATAATGGAAATGGAGAAGGCGCTAATTACGGTACCGCAAATTGCGGTACCGTAATTAGCTACCTGGGTCCCTTTGCGGGTTGGTTTTTAACGCCTGCAAAAAGCAGGTGTTAAATTCCCCAACCCGCAAAGGGACCTCGTAGTAAGGCGGTAAGGATTTACCGGTACCGGTAAAATACCGGTACCGGTAAACCCTTACTGCCTACCGTGTAATGAGGCCCATAGTCTCTAAAATATTATGATTCTTGAATGCAAATGTCTCCTGATTATATCTTGTTTTTTTTAAAATAAGAATGCCAATGTCTCTTGATTTATAAAATGTATATGCCGCCCCACTATATCGACAGTGGGGTAGAAATGTCTATGAATAGGCATTGCCGCTTTGCTTTGTCATCCTAGGAGAGATAAACCATGGAGACTGAAAAAGGAGGACCCGGTACCGCCCGAAACTCCCATCAGGACCGGCGAGGAGAACCGATCGATCCACCCTGATGGAGGAAAAGATGCTGAACTGTGCCATCTGCGTAATCAGAAGAAGATGATGCGGACATCCCAGCCCGTGGATCAAAACATCCTTTGCACCCGACTCCCCCTTGACTCGAAATCAAAGTGCAGTAGGGTGGGGGGGCTTGTCGGGTGTCTTGACCCACGTTTCAATTATGCTACCACATTTGGTGCTGAGGGCTTAGAAAATCCAAGATGGCAGAAAAGCCCACATTTGCACCAGAATCCAGGAGAACCGCGCAGTTTTGTGCACACCAAAATGGTCGCCTGACCTGCCACACACCAGTGCAAAGAAAGATGGTTCTGTTCAAAATCTGTTTTTATTAATGTCAAAAATTGCTAAAATCATGGGCCCGAAACCACCAAACAAAAATCCAACTCTGGTTGAGTGTTCTACTTTACTCTACTGCAGATCCACATCAATGCCATGTCAAGCAAGGATCATATACTATCAAGTAAAATCCTTTCTTTTTGAAATGTATTAATTCAAGACAGCTTCCAAAAATAGGTGCAGTACCAGCATTGGACACTAACTGGCGCTAGCGATCTAAACTCTGATAGGAGAACTGTATTTCAGGAGTTGCAAAAGGATCCTGAGCTAGCTGGGAATTCAAAGGCTTGCTGATTAACGAAAATTCTTAACACCTGCTGTTCCCAGAAGACAGTCTGATTCAATTAACAGTCCAAGAGGCTAGGAAGCCTTCACACCTCAGAACTCCACACAAGAAGGCAGGAAATCACAGGTTTCCTTTAACCAAATGCAGAATGGCTCCCTGGTCTGCTTACCTCAGTCAACACGATAGACTCTTCCCATTGAATAGAATATGCTGATTTGAGCTGTGACTGTAAACAGTGCTCTGGGGGAAGGAGAGCCATGTGACTTACCAAGCTTCTGGGGGCAGACCCAGACACGTTTGTGAATTGAATTGGACGCAAATATATGTTTTATAAAAATACTGATAACTAATTGTAACCAGATGACAGAAATGTACAACTTTGAGATTCTTAAAATGACAATTTTACTCAAAGTTCAAGACCCAGCTGGTCGCTCTGTGATGTTCTGAGGCAAAACCCCGGGAATTATGAATATTGCAGACACTGTGCTTATGCTAGAGACCTAGTAAATTACTGTAATATGCCCAGAAGGGGGGTGTACCTCTGTGTAAATTTGGATAAAAGTCCAATATTGGAAAACCAATCAAAAATGAAAATAAGTTGTCATTTCTGAACCCAAGCTCTTAGGAAGATCAGAGTTGGGCAAGAATGTACCTTAATTCATCTACAATGTGTATATGTAATTTCAACAAACGGTGTATCTGGGAAATATGTGTTTTGGGTAAAATTAATTTTTCTAAGTGAAACCAAAGGGGAGGATCCTCTGACCCATAAAACATACCTCATCACGATGACACTCCATTCCTTCCCTCAATCAAGGGAGAGAGGAGGACTTGGCCAATGATAAGTTGTGAGGGGCAGGCTTAGTTATGCCCACGCACACACCCATTTTCAAAACACATAAATAGAGACTGCTTTGGACAGGCAAGACTTCACTTTCCCCTTTCATGCGAAGCGCTTTTCCGGACCAGACAATATCCAGAAGGACCATCTCCAGAGCTTAGAATCCAGACTTCAGAGCTTGTAGCAGAGAGGCCTGAACCACCAGCTGAATCCTAATTCAGCAGGCCTCAAAATCTTTTGCAAATTATTCAAACAGCTGTGCTGAGCTGTTTGATTCTGGCTAGAACCCTGTGCCAGTACCCAAAAAGCAGTGCTGCATCCAGAATCCACTTGATCCAGACCAGCAGAACCAGAGATCCAGACCACAGAGCAGAGCTGACCCAGGGAGCTGTGACTTCAGAACCACCCGCCAGGAGTCTAGTCCAAACCTGACCAGAACTTGACGGCCTATTTCAAATTTATAGTGTGAGTACTCAGCTAGAACTGTGCCAGGACCAATCTCTTAGTCTAAAATAATCTGATTCAAACCATTTTAACCTGTCCAGAACTACATCATAGGACTCGTGTGTTCATTCTGTCATTTCAAAGCTGTAAAAATGTCATTTTGTCATTCTGAAGTTTACTTTAATTTCGAGAAACTACCTCCACAAAATGGTCTGTATCTTTTGATCCGTATGTGCTAGGGACGAGATTTAACTTTCATTTTAAAGCTAATATTCTACGCTTTCCAACAAGCCTAAACGAAGACTTTCTATACCTTATAGTTCTTCTGTAATCGCGCTCGACGCACGTGACTAAATTGCCATGAATTGAAAAATTAGCTCCTGTCAAAAATAGCCGTCTTTTGCGCGCAACTGCTGAAATCCGTTTTCCCTCTGATAATCATTTCTGAATCATTGACAATGTGACTTGAACTAATCTTAAATAGCTATCACCTACCCTGAACCTGCCTCAGGGAATTAAAATCATTTTAGCATATTTTTCCCTTCTTTGCACACCACATTTAAAAGTACTTTTGCCTGTGTTTAAAACCATCCCTGTTTCTCTAAGCTTGTTAGGGGGGAACTGAAATTCGTATTGTATTGTGATTGTATTCCTGAAAACTGTGTGCTCTACTTCCATCTCCTTATATTGCATAGGGGGGGAGTGAATTGCCACAAGGGGAAAAGTGAACATATTATTTCTTGTGAAACCCGATCAGTTTATTTCTGTACTGCATTTTTATTCATCATTGCATTTCCTTGAAATCATAAAATTATTCTCAGCTACCTTATCCTCCCTATACTAACTCCTAAGTAATTAAATCAGTGTGCTAGTGTAACATCATCCATTGTTGATCACTGTCATATGCCTAAGTGTGCTATCAATTATTAATTTATTCATAAAACCATCCCTGTTTCTCTAAGCTTGCTAGGGAGGAACTGAAATTCGTATTGTATTGTGATTGTATTCCTGAAAACGGTGTGCTTTACTTCCATCTCCTTATATTGCATAGGGGAGGGGGTGAATTGCCACAAGGGGAAAAGTGAACATATTATTTCTTGTGAAACCCGATCAGTTTATTTCTGTACTGCATTTTTATTCATCATTGCATTTCCTTGAAATCATAAAATTATTCTCAGCTACCTTATCCTCCCTATACTAACTCCTAAGTAATTAAATCAGTGTGCTAGTGTAACATCATCCATTGTTGATCACTGTCATATGCCTAAGTGTGCTATCAATTATTAATTTATTCATAAAAAGTGTGATATATATATATTGTTTACTTTCGCAATAAACCTTTTAAATTGCAAAACAAACCTACTTCTTGGCTCAGTGAGGTCCGGAGGATTCAAAGAGAGGGGCGTTATATAAGGGTTTATCATCCAGGTTATAACTTGTCATACAAATATATAAATAATGGCTTCCCTTGGGCGTCCCAGACGAGGCACTGACTTGGTGGGATTGCTGAATTGAAGTCACTTAACAAGATAAATCATCCTTACCATATAATGTGCAGTCTTACACATCAAAGTTGTCTGCCATTATTAAGAAAAACTGATATTGATTACTATTTATTACAAGTCTGTGTACTACATTTGTCTTTGATACATTCCAAATTGGCTACAATATATTCTGTTTTAGAGCATTTTATCAAGTATGGCTTTTGCTATGTTCCATAAATTCATCAATGCAATAACTATCGGGATGGTGTATGCCTGCATGCACCTGCCCCAAAACATAGATGTTTCCATAATGTTCTCATTATATGCCCACTTGCCCAATAATTGGAGTCTTTCCTTCTTAATTCTGGGACATACAGCAAATCTATGAATAACACTTTCGGAAGTATTAGCCTCTGCACAGAGTCCACATGTTCTCTTATCATGCTGAAGCCTCAGAAAGTCACCAATCACTCATAAGCAAGGAATTTGGTTCAACCTTAATAATAAAAAAGAACCCCCTAGGTAAGGAACACGGGCTCTTTAAAAGGTAGGGTTGAGGCTTGGCAAATATAAATGTTTGAATAATTCCTTCTCGAATGGAAGTATATTTAGTTACGTGCTTACAGTTAATTAAAAAATCCTGTCTGAGGCATCTGTTCCACAATTGTATATTGATTAGGAGTAAATCCCGAGTGGATTCTAATGGCAACTCTACTTCCATCAAATATTTTGTGCAAACCATATTCAACCAGCTCAATTTCCTGGTTTCTTCATTACTTAACTCTTCTTTCAACAACAAGAGAACCCGCCTATTATGGTGATTCATAATTTTGAGCCACATATTAGGTACACGTAAGGTAGTCTAAGTGGTTTGTCAGAGTTGCACATTAATAATACTTAACGATACACTCTTAGCAACAGTCAAAATGCGTCTTAGTAACTGGTCTTCTACGTGATTGAGACAATTCTTTCTTCAGTTTCCCAGGCCTCTAGGCCGTATAAAATAGTCACAACCACGCTTTGCTTGTAAGCCAGGAGACCATTACGGCTATAACCAGCTTGAGAACCCATATGAGACATTATTACACCTTATTTACTGTTGGCTCCAGTTTCGATCATTGCAAGAGTGTCTCTCCCATATGTACATACATTATGTAACGGCACAATAGGATTCAACGCAGACGAGAGACTATTGATGACATGCCAATTCAGGCGGGACGTGTTTTCTGAATTAGAATGATTTAAGGTCGCATTGATATATTTCGAAGATTTGTAGGACGTGAGAATAGACCCAAGATATCCAACATTAGTAAAACAAACCACGAGTTTTGCCTTGAGAAAGACCGAGAGAGGTCGAAACACGTGTTGGCACATTACTCTGTCACGGCACAACCCATATCGGTTGTGATGAAGATTAAACTTTCAAAACTTTTATTTTTATGTTAATTCAGATTAATACATTGCACAGGAAGTGTGCAAGAGTACTTTTCTTTTGTATAATTGTTATGCTGGCAGCGCATCCATAATGTGGGAACACCCCATGTTCCAATAATTATGAAATAGTTATCTATTGCAATTTGTCTCATATCCATTTGAAAACTGGAGAATGCATCAGTCAATTAACTGCCCAATGCGTTTAGCACCAAAAACACCAGTCTATACCGCTTCCATGTTCAATTCATGCCACAAGATGAAGGCCACCAAATTAATAACGACATCCGCCATCTCAGGCAATTAAATAATGTAACGAGCATATAAGATTTTAGAATTAAAGAGAATACCTTTTAGGTGAGAGCGGCAGTAAATGTACAATTGTTACTGATTTTGAAACAGACTCCCACCGGATCTCAATTCATGCTAATCGGATCCCACGCCAAAGTCGGTGATACTGAAAAAATAATTGTAGGCTGCGTGTTAGACTTTTTATGGGTTATGTGAGATAAGAAGAACTGTTGTTTGTTGAACTGACCCTGTTTCTTTTGTATATGTACCAAATCTTCACAGGCCATGTTGGAGATACAAAACAATGAGGCCTCATCTTTTGCTTTATTATCACATTCCAATTCCCAGGCGCAGCAAGGAACATGCATACACACCATCGTATAAATGTATCTGGTTAGCCCCTTGACCAATTAGGTAGGAATGTTAGGAATGTTAGAAGTTGAATAGGAGACGGGGTGCGGCCCTGTACGAAGGCCATACTCATGGGAGCCAAGGTAGAGGTCTTGAGCTGCCAAAACAGGAACTGAGATTTAGGGCACTAGCGCCCCCCAGAAGAATGGTCATTAATTTGAACTACCAGATGCACAGGAATAGTGCTCTTAAATCCTTCATGAATTGGATGGATTAGTGGGAAACTAGGGCCATTTCCCAGTACGGGTGACTGAATCATGGGAGAGCTGAGCACAACAAGCTCTGTGATTTGATGAACCACAGCGAAGAATGGGTGGTGCCAAATTATAAAATTACAATGGGGAGGCATGATGGGGGTGCCACGTGTCTGGGATGAGAAAAGAGTTGACTTGTTTGAGAGGACCAAACTGACCTCAACATTTTCTTGCTGAGTTCATGTTGATGACCGGGTGCACATCACATGGTTAGGAGTGCAGAAAGGACATTGCCTTTTAAGTTTAACCAATTACCCTGCAGTGTTCTGAGGTGAAGAGCTTGTCACCCATGTGTGGAGAAGATGGTGAACACCCAAATCTTACTCCCGCGTACAGGCAACAACACAGACGATTCCAACATGCTTAACAACACTTACTCTATGATTAAGGCATGGATGGCAACCAACTGCCTATGTCTAAACAGGGACAAAACTGAAAACCTGATTGTTGGACCACCTGCAGGGCTAAAAAACCTAAATGAACAATACAATGCCTTCTACATTGATAACATCGTAGTTCCTGTCTCTGCGTCTCTAAAATCCTTAGAGGTTTATATCAATGCTGCCCTCTCCATGACTCGCCAAGTGAACACTATTGCCTCCTCAGCAGCCAATGCCACTAAAGTATTTAATGCTTCAAGACCCTTCCTTTCCAAAGACAGCTGCTTAACAATTGCCCGAGCAGTCATCGATCGAGGATCGACTACTGCAATGTCCTCTTCGCAGGCACCTCTTCTGAAAACCTCTAGAAACTTCAAGTAATACAATATAACGTCCTTCGGGCATCGCTTAACATTCCTAAAAAAGAACACATCTCAGCTGCCAGAACAGATGCGCACTGGCTGCTGTTTAAGAATGCATCACTTTCAAAACCCCATAAGTGCCTGTCCAATACAGTGCCCCCGTATCTCACCCAGAAAATAACCAAAGCCAACTCAACAAGACCGACCATTACACCCTATTACCTCCTCCTTCTTTTGCCGAAATGCAGTTAAACATTGGAATTCTATCCCCCTATATCTACAGCTGAAATATCATACTCGGTATTATGGAAAGCAATAAAAACACAGATGTTTGACCAAATTGCCTCACGCTTTGCATATCTCCTGTTCTCTACTTACATCATTAGCTGCAGTTACTCAAAATTCTCTACAATTGTACTGTATGCAAATGCCTTGTAACGATGACAGCGTCTCAATGCCCTGGGGTTGTTTTTACACTTTATAAATTAATTAAATAAATAAAGAAGGTGACACAACCAATCAGAATGGGGGCTACTTGTAACCATTAGCATGTAAATAGGCGGCAGCCAATGAGGGTGGGCTATTACTACTGTATATTGAATGTGTCATGAATTACTGACTTTTTCTGTTTTGTTTAAAAAAAAGTGAACTCCATTTTTTTGAGGAGAGTTCTGCAGCAGTGAATGTATAATACCATTGTCACCATCTTCCTTTTTGAAATAAAGTTCTTGCTCTTCTCGAAAAAGGGTGCACTACATTTTTTCCCTGTCATTTTAATTTTTTTTCTGTGTCTGGTTTTTGTGGAGTTACCCTACATTATTGATGACTCCGACGTGATACCATATTTCTCCACAAAGACGGAGGATTCCTAGCCGCACATCCGGAGGGGCCATGCCCACCTGCAGCAATCAGTCTCCACTACTGTGCACCTTCGAGAAGTTTACAGGACCTGTTTTATCTGTATTCCTGTCTGTTCTTTGGAGTGGGACGCTGTACGCGGATTGTGCTTGCCATTAATGGTACCCAGTAATGGAGGATTTTGGGTGAACACATAGGTGTAAGTGCACCTCCTTTGGAGAAAAACAAGTGGGATATGGGGAGGGAACATGAGTGTTTGAGAGAATGAAGAGTGGTATATATATATGGGTGCATTGACAGGTTAGAAAACTACTTGGTATTATATATATGTTAAGTTGGATTGTTTTTATATAGAGGATTGTGGTGTAATTGAACCCTTTGCTATGCCACTAGGGAAGAACACATTGCTGTGTAACAGAGTGAAATAAATACAGATAAAGACCCCAAACATTTAGTGACTCAGATCTCTCTGCCCAATATAGGGGGGTGTGAGAACAAGAAGTAGATGTGGTAGAGGCCCCTGTGGTCCTGGGATCTCCTCACCCAATATAAGGGGGAGTTGGAACGAAAAAGTAGAGTTTTTCTTGTGATTTTCATTGTCCGTGATGTGCTGTTGTGATTAGTAGAGACCATGGGAAGGACAATTGTGTTTTAACATAGGAATATTGAGAGGCGTGAGTGTATGCGTATGTGTGTGAAAAGGGAGCGAGTATTGAGGGGAGGGAGTGGGCACTGGCAGGGGAGGGACATTGGGGAGGGGCATTGTTTATTGAATTGAGGCAAGGGGAGTGCTAACATCATGAAATAGGGATAAGGGGTGGCTACAATGGAGCCGGAAGCCCCATTGGAATATATTTGCAAGGCTTGTCCTTTGTATCGAGAAAAGATTCTCAAGTATTATAAGGAATGGCTAGCAGAGATAAAAGTGGGAATGCATAAGCCATGGCCAGAACATGAAACAAATAACAGAGACATATTGAGTCATATGTATACATTTTTGGCAGCCAAATATGACGTGAAAAACTTGAAAAACAGGAAGCAGGTCTTAAAGATATGGAAAATGGTGGAGGATTTGGAGGATGCGTCTGCATATTCTTTTAAGGTAATGAGTGAGGTGGTCACCCCTCACGCCTCCAACAACAATTATGCCCACTGCCTTGAATGCCCCCCTTTCCCAGTTGACTTCATCAAGTGTCCCCCATTGGGATGTTATCCCACACATGCTGCATCGAATTCCACATATGTCCCATTACCTACCACAGCTTCCGTGCCTCCCATGCCGGCACAATACCACAATCTTAATAACCCTAAAGTGTTTGACACCGCGAGGGGCAAGATACCACTGGAGACAACTGACTCAAAACAGCAGAAGGAGTTAATAGATGCACTGCAGAAAGTGAAAGGTAAATTGGCACATTTAAAATTGGATAGGAGAGATGGGTAGAGTAGGCCTGTGTGAAAAGATGAATGGAGGGCGGGAGACATTCTGTTTCGTATAGACATCACAGCTATTAAGGATGTTCGCATAGAGAAGGACAAAAAGGAGAAGAGGAGGCAAGGTGAGAGTTTGGATCATGGTACAGCACGGTCAGATGACAAATATGATCGTACGTGAGTAGGATACTGTAGATGAACTGGAAGAGGAGGAACACCCACCTGTCATTTCCTGGGAGTAGAAAGCTTGTGGGGACCTAGGTTGCAAAACTGATATCGGTGTATGGTGTTGGCTAAGACATCAGTGACAGGAAAAAGAAAAATGGTAACAACACTAGGAGCACAGTTTCTGTTGCTGCACAAGGGTCCTGGAAGAGCACAATATATACCATGGGCCCATGTGGATCTTAATGCTGGAGTGGGAAAGTGGATGTATGCTTTTGAGAAGCAGACAGCTGGTACAACTATGGCTGTAGGGGATCTGAATAGCCTGTTTGTTTCTCTACTGGGGGATCAGGCTCACCACATATGTGTTAATGCTAGGTGCCCGAGTGTGAAGTTGCGTGATGATAGTCACAATGGGGTGGACTTCAATGACATTAGGTGTGGGCGGCGTTGCAGCACAAATATCCAGATACACCCGATCTCCAATTGATTATGCAGAGAATGATGCAAGATGATGAGGATCCTGCTCAGTATATACTGCATATACAGGAAATGCGGAGGGCAGAAATAGGAGACGCTTGGGATCGAGTGATTACATTTTTTCATTGTGTTCTAGGAAGGGGACTTCAGAAGGAGGCACAGAATGCACTCGACAAGATAGTAGGGATTGAAGCAAAAGGTTGGGGGAAATTTAGTCTACTATTTTCCACCATTGCAAACGGTTGAAAGAAAATGAGACGGCAGCAGCACAGCAAGCGCAAGTGGAGGAAACAAAACTGGTTCAAAAGAAATTATCAAAAGTTGCATTGTAAGGGGTTGTATCTACAGTTCAGACAAAAGGATTGGCAGAGTCCAGCACAGATCAGGCTGATGTTGCAAGCGGCTCCAGAGTGGGGAGGTGAAAACGATTGGGCAGGTGTTTACCAGCCCCATTACCAAGGGGAATGTCCAGGGGTTTCAGTGAGGAGGAAGGGGTTTTTCTGGGGCATGAGAAGGGCAAGGAGGTTTAGGGGGCTTGGGGCTTAGAGAGTGCAGAAGTAGACAATCCTTAGCATACCCTCTGCAACAGATGTAGCCTGTCCCCAGGGAGGACCAGCCCCATACGCCCAGCCATATGATCAATTGACCCCAGTAGTTATTTAGGGTACGCCAATGCCCGTTGCCCCGCCTTCTTCCTCACCATCATTTCCACAGTTACCAACTTCAGACTCCATTAAGAGGTCACTGTATGCAGTGCATCAAATACAACAGCAGGTAACTCAGATACAGAGCAGTAATGCTGTGCAAATGGCACAGTGATACACTATCAAGGGGAAGCAGTGGTCAGAGGAAATCCATTGGTCTTTCCAGGAACAAACACATATCCAGATTAGGGGAGCCCACAGAGAGCCTTAGTGTGCTCAGTCCTATCGGTCACTGCTGAGCCAGAAGAGGAACCATTGGTGGACGTGGAGATAGGAGAACAATAATTCCTGCATTAGCGAGGGAGGGTTCCCTTTAGCAGGCGAGGTTATGGGCATGCAGGGCTTCTCTAGGACAATTCAGTTGGTTCCCTTCATGAAGAAATTGCCGACTAATGTGGGTGGCAGGGAAGTGTGGGCCCCCTTGTATTCTACTGCAGCCCCAATCAACTTACTGGGAAGGGACAACTTAAGTAAGTTCACCATAACCATCTCATTCACAAGGGTGTGGTGTGTTCCACACCTGCTATGTGTTCTTTGAGGGTGATGCTGATTTTGCATTCATTGGGCATTGAATCTGCAGTGAGAAGACTAACAGTAGCATCTGAGCTATTCATATACGGCATCACAATATCGTTCAGTGAAGTACTTGTTCCAGCCTGCCCAACCTCAGGAGGTTCGTAGCAGAGACAATTATTATGCTTGACATAGAAGGAGTTCTAGAGTCAAATACAAATACCATTATGGCAACCCTGCATCTGGAAATCATAGTACATTCTAATTTACTGTTGAATATGGTTATCTACCCTGTGAAGAAATCAAAAGGGGCTAGTTGCAGGATGATTCAGGATTTGTGCCCTCTGAATGATGTAGTGCTGGCAGAATATCCAGAGGTTCCACACCCTGTCACAATACTGTGTAACATAGCTTCTACCCATTTCATGGTAGTGGATTGGAAGAATCTTTTTTTCCTCAGTGCCTTGCATCCAGACATGCCGTATCTCATAGCATTTATGTTTGCCAGGAGCCGATTCCAGCACAACAGATGAAATGGTTAACAGTTTTCAGGAGCTGAAAACACTATCTCCACTGCTCCTGTGTTATCAACCCCAGACTAGGACTAGAGTTGTATCTTTTTTCACATTGTAATGGTAAAATGATGACTGCATTCTGACACAACGGAGTACCATGGGCTACAAGCCCTTAGCATATTACAGCGGTATGTTGGATTCCGTTATGCATGACAGTTTCTGTGTGAAAAGGCATTGGCAGCTGCTACTTTTGCCATTGAGAAATCAGTGACTATTTTCATGGTGTGTTCATTGCAATATTTGAAAGGTCTAATTCCACATTGACTACGCAGAGGTCTTCCGCAAAGTGTTCTTTGTTGACTGGTCTTCCACTATTGACAGGGACACTGGCCAGCAACATACTGGGACAGCAGTGGTGTGATAGTGGACGGGGAGTATGATGTCTTTGCTGAGTGCAGGTTGCCGGGCCATTATTCGGCACAGGCAGCAGAAATGGTTACCCTTATTGAAGCGCTCGAGGCAGCATGAGGATGTCAGGTTACAATATATTTGTATTCAGCATATGTCACCCCCACCACTGTTCATTTAGGATTGTCGAGGTGGATGAGAGGGGGATTTCGTAGAGCAGATGGGTCCCCAGTTCAGCATGCAGCTTTGTTAAATTGAGTGATCGATGCCCTGTCGCAAACCACACTTTCCACCATTGTCAAATTTGCCAACCACGCAAGTTGTGTAGTCTTTGTTTCCCTCGGGAATGAAGCAGCAGACACAGCTGGAAAATTGGCCACATATTTGCAAGTACTAGAGAATCACGTGCATCCCGTCTTTGTACAAAGGCAGATAACATTGCTGGTTCCATATGCTGCACTCCCTGTTACCAAAATAATTGAGATACAAGGTCAGGCACCGCAAGGTGAGAAGTTGGTGTGGCAGAAAACGAGATGTGCACAGTTCCCAAATGATTTTGTGTGGAGACAGACTAGTACAGAGAAGGTTGTGATGCCCCAGGACTTAGTCCTAGTGGTTTTCGACCAGCTCCACTACCCTGCCCATGTGTCCAAAGAGCATATTGCTGCAGAACCTCCACTTGGTGCCCATATGATTCAGGAGTGTCTAATATCGCAATGTGATGGATCCCTGCTTTCATGTGTTGCTTGATGGAGGTAGCCAAGGTATCCTCCTCATGCTGCCCTACGCCCAAAATCATCCGGCTGTGACACTATCTGCTGCCTCAGTAACCCCACCATCCAGCAACAAGCAGAGGACATTTTAACAGACAGATTATATGTTGGATAGGTACCCACCTATAACAGAACGTATATTCATATTAATAAATGCAATGGCCAATGGACATATTTTATTTATTTGCATTTTTAAAGCCCTCACACAGCCCACAAACATCGAGGTGCTGTTACAGGAATTGTTTGTTTTAGTTGCGTAGTTGTTTTGTCTTAGTTGCAAATTTATAACACGCTTAAATACCCAGAGGTTTCTAAGCATGGACGCGGGGGTTGGAAACTGTGTTGCTTCGTGTCGTCTTGCTTCCAAGGTGAGCACGTTGCCGCTGAGCTATCCTCCTGGGATTGGTGTCGTCTATCAATCTAAAAGACAAGTGATGAGAAAAAAAATCAGATCACTCTTCTTTTTTCTCATATATAGTTATAATCATCATACATAGGTTTATTCCACAGCCGTTTCTGATTTCATACATATTTCCCAACTAAGTGGGAAATAGAAGTCAACAAATGGCTTGTAGCATATAAGACACTAAAGAATATAAAGATGTTCCACAAGGATTAGGCTTTCTGTGAACGAGGATTGAAGATGTACTGTAGACAGGGCAATCTTAAACATTTGTATTGTTTGATTTATGATCAGGCAAAACATGTAATATGAGATAAATAAATGTAATGAGTGTAATGATGACCACTAAAATCTTCACAAATAAGAATGGAAGAAGGGCTTGTTTTAATTTATGTATTTGCAATTCTGCTGGAAAACATAAGCATCTCTATGTTTACAATCATATAAAACTGATCTTCGTTTGATATAACAGTAAAGTATAGCTATTGAAACCACATAGAAAACACATTATTTCAAATCTTTGATGATTTTTACAATCTTTTATGGCATCCAATGTAAACCTAGTCAAAACAATTGAAAGACCTACCTGATGGCTCAGTATATATCATTCTCACGAATTACATGATTAAATTGTACTTAATTACAAACTTTTTGAAAAATGATATCTTCGTCTCATTCAAAGGTATGTGCTTGGTAACTCAATGCTTAGTGTATTCAAGTCTCACCTCAATTGTACACAATTGACTATTACTATTTGAGCGAGGATTTGTGTTTCCCTCAGACTTACCAATTCCATTGTCTACTGTAAGTTAAAATGAAAATGGCCCTCAACCATTTGTCCAGAAAGATATTAATGTACAGCATTGTCCTTCCATATTTGGATGGAAACAGATAATATTTTTGGATAATTGTCTTTTTCACAATCAATACAAGGTATTGTTTGAGTTCCAAAGGGTGACTTTTCACTTGAACTCTTTGACCAACAACACGTGATCCTCACCAGTTATTGATCTAGCATTATCCCATTGGGCCTATCAAGGAATTGACCATTTAAGAATGTAAACATTAAATGTTGCTTAGGACAACTCATTTTCTAACTTTCGCTTAGATAGTAATAGCTTATCCTTTCTAGCTGCCATGATTTTTGAAATAGTCATACCATTCTAATCTATGTGATTTTTCACCTAGATACCAGTCCTAGTTCCAGTTGAATCAAGTCCATAAGGCACCACTGCGGAAGGTTCAAAACCATTCTTCAATAACAGGCCTCAATAGTTTCAATCCATTTTATCGGTTCAATCAATTTGGTTTCTAATCCATAAATGGCCATATGTACAATCTTCTGCTTGAAATATTTTATGATTGGGCTTAAGTTGAAACCCCTGTATTTAATATTAAATCTGTTTATTGCAGCAATTGTCAGATTGATCCTCTTAATATGCTTGGTGAGGAAATTAGCATCATTATTTTAGTCACAAAAATTATCCAACCACTGATTGAACATGGTCCCCATCCTAGAAACACTCCTCAAGGCTTCATCTATGTCAGTCAAATAAAGAATAAGCAAATGTGCCACTACACAGATCACTGGGCACGGGCAGTATAGCTCAGTGCCAATGTGCTTGTCTTGGAAGCAAGACAATGCAGAGCAACATAGGTTTGAATCCTGGGTAGCGCTTACACACTCATTCTTTATTAAGTGTATTATAAATTACCAATTAATACATAATAATATGTAATAAAACACACCTCTTTTTAAGACTTATAGTGGTCTCAATTGAATCAGTGCAGTTGCCATTCAAGTCTAAGTGTATCCTTACTCTGGTTTGATTGTTCAACACTGTCCTTAATTGTAGCAAGTCCATGTCAATGCCTCACACCAACACCTTATTGCAGAGGCAATTACTATCCTATCAAAAATTGATCTGTATTAAAAGAAGGTAACATATAATGGATTTTGGTCCAGTATTCTGGCTTGGCTTGGGAAAACTGTAAGAATTATGATATTGATATCAGGTGACAAGCGTTTACAAAATCCAGTTTCAAACAAAGCTAGTACTCTTTCGCTATCCATCCAGGAATTCAATTATTTTGTAGATGCAATGATCTTACAGCTGTCATCTAAAATAGCTGTCAAATGATAGTTCCCTGGTTCCAAGCAATCTCCTTTTTAAAGAAATGTGTACTAGAATTCTGTCTCTCCAAGAGGCCGGTATAATAGAACATTTTTAAAATAGCAAATGTAAAATTCAGGCCCACAATGGTGGCTGGTTTTTCAGTGCTATGCTTCATAGCTTGTATGGACCAGGTGTGCACCATGGTTTCATTTTTAAAGTCATAGCTACAAACATTTGTTAGTTACATAAATCCAACACTTTTGTCTGATTTTGAACAGAGATCCTATTTTTTTTTTATCCGAGTAGTTCCCAATCAAGGAGCTTAAGTGCCTCGCCCATACAACCGAATGAAGCTGAGGAATCTGTGTAAGTGAGACTGGATCTTCGTTAATTAGGGACCAACATTTTTTTACATTTCTTTGCAGAAAGCACATAGATCCTGTTTATTTTTATTGTATGTGAGCCAGTTTCTATAAGTTTCCATGATTTGGCGTTTTGCAGTATTATAGAGGGCCGGATGGCTAAATGATTGAAACGCTAGTCACTTGTAACACTTTTTACTTACCGGCCATAGCCACAACATACTGGATCCCGGTCCCTCTTACTGACCATTCCCTTTTTGGGGGTTACTTAACATTATTATAGGTTAATGAACCCATGTCGATCATAGTGCTGGATTGGTAAAGCATATATTGGAACTGTCTAACCCATTTTAATACTGTCCATACAATTACTATGATTAGTAAAATTTCACTGAGTGAAATGGATTCTATTCCCAGTGGGGTTAATCGTTAGGTTGCCAGTGCATTTATTTTGCAGTGATTTACCCCAATTTAAGGTAATTATTAGAGAACGCATTCAGTGCTCGCTGCATGGGTTTGCCAGTATAAACAATTTTTAATACTTTGTCAAAAGGGTTAAAGTTAATAAAAAAGTAGTCCAAAATGAATTTACTAGTTCTGGCATGCAATGTAAATTAAGACCCAGGACAGTAACTGAAGCAAAGTTAGCTAATGCACTCCTTTTATCTAATGAAGAAGGTGGAATGTGGAGACGATTGTGTCTGGGAAAGAGATATAGAACATTAGAGATTAAGGAATTAACTGAAGCAAATATCTCGAGAAAGCGGGGAAGAAGATAAAGAAAGGGCCATTGGATGGCAGAGTTCGATAAGGAAATTATTGGCTTGTGAAGCCAAAGAGAAGAAAAAAATGAACATGATTGAGGCTATTAAGGCAGAAAATAATAGAAAAGCCAGGAGTGACACTGAAATAAAGAAAAAATTGAGATATTACCATGGTCTGAAAAATGACTGGAGTCAGGTAGAGAATTCACATTTCATTTAAATGAAATTGCTGTATTACAGACATCAAGTGAGTAAGGAATGGGTTTGACCAAGGGAATACCTACGAAAAAAAAACAAATGTATGTTATTGCATGTTAAAAGTTTTTTTTGTAGGTATGCTAATTAAGTAAACAATGGTGTTGGTTCACACAAATACCCCCTCCTATCTGGCAGAGTGAGATGAAATCAGTGTTCTGCAGATTTCATTATTTAACAATTATTTGAAGATACTCTGCAAATTATTAAGTGCCCAACTGATAGTAGCAGTGCCCTTCTTGGTAGTCACAAACAACTAGGATTTGTGCAAGAATATGATATAATGCCACAAAGTCAAATGTTGGTAATGGAAGTCGAATATGTCAAGTCAAGAAAAGCAACCATTGGCAAAAACAAGTATTGATGGTTAGACAGCGTTTCGTAAGGTCAGCTAGGGCATTTTTTGCCAAGATTCAGAACAAAAGAACATCCCTAACAAACAGATTAGTGGAGGGAAAGCCTTATGTAAAAAACTAAAGCAAGTGGTGAATGCAATTTTCATTTGAGATATTAATATATACTAGATCAGGTGCCACTTTGCCCAATCGTGTTTGCTCTTTTAATTGAGACTTTTTAGTAAAGGATACAGATAATCAGGAAGATAGACTAGATGACAACTAAAATTATACTATATGCAGACAGTCTTTGTAAAAACTCACAAAATCCCTCGGATGAAGAGCAGTAATGGACAAAGGGAATTGTGTGAATATCCACATATACAATAAATAAAGAAAAATCACTTAGAACATACTGGAATTATAAGAGCAATATTGGCACAGGTAGAACAATGTACATATTTAGGGATACATGAAAAAAATCTACTTAGATTTATTTAAGATAAACTGTGTTCCCTCCATACATATAACAAAAAGTGATTTTGATCATTTGAAAGCACTTTTCTCTAATTTATTCTGAAGGGTCAATTTAGTAAACAAGATTATAGTGTCTAGATTATGGTCAATGTGTGAGAACATTTGTGTTAACATTCTGTCCAAATGTTTTAAAAAGATGTACAAAGTAACATCGGTAGGTGTGTATGGTTTATTGGGTTGCATATGTTCAGGTGAGTACAGGTATTACTGGGCAACCAAGTACAGAAGAATAGGTATTTTCATGGGACCATTAATCAAGCAATGTAAAACAATCGGGGTATAGTTTAAATGTATCAAGGTCATTCTAGCAAAGAATATATTGAGCAATAAACCCTAAGGTGTGGGATATTACGACCAGGCTATGGCCTTGTTCCCAAGTTACAGAGATCCCTGATGCCATTACGTATTGGTACTGCCCCACCCCTGCAAGAGGAGGTTTTAGCTATCCACCCCCAACATAATTTCAAGGTTGCTAATATATTTATTTAAGTTGGGAAAAGGAAAAGTGGTTGTTCAAAGTAAAATGATCACTACAGTAAAAGAAAAAGGGACTGCTCATAGTTCCTTCTCCCTTTCCATGGCAGGCATGGTTCTAGCAATAAAGTGGTGGAATGGGGGAGAAAGCATTGTGAAATGTTGGTGGAAGATAAGTGTGCATGAGAGGGACATTTGGAAGCATGGGCTGGGGGGAGATGAGTTGCAGGACGGTAGCTGAAAGCTGGCGCCCCAATAAAGAAAATGGCAGTATCCCATTGCTGAAGGGTTGTGGTAGCCGAGAAATACTTCATGGTAATTCAGATCTTCTAAGTACCCTGATTGGCTGGGAGTTGCATGAAACCCCCTCCCAGAAACTAAAAATCAAGAATTTGCATCTAAATATTTTTTTTAAGTGTGTCAAGAAACATGGTGGCCATTAATATGTTTCAACCTTTTCCGTCACTATGAAGGATTGTATAATTGGTGACATGAGTCTATTTTCTCCATTGTGGGTGGTATCTATTGGCCAGTAACTTTAAAGAAATATCTCCTAAAAGAATTGATAATATTTAATAAAAGGTATTGGAGGACATAACTCCCCAAGAACATATATGTTCAACCAATGAAGGCTAGTCAGAGAAGCAAAAAAATATAAACTCTGGAAACACACACTAATGAGTCTTCAAACAAACACAGATTCTGTCCTTGGTCTCAGATGTGCTGCTACAACATGCCCAACACAACCCAACAAGTGTCTATCAA
Organism: Ambystoma mexicanum; assembly: GCF_040938575.1. NCBI lineage: Eukaryota > Metazoa > Chordata > Amphibia > Caudata > Ambystomatidae > Ambystoma > Ambystoma mexicanum. Next base: position 1,074,365,620 of record NC_090935.1, on the reverse strand, counting down.
TGCCACAAATTGCAGGTTTTACATTATATCACTCTTCCCAGGCATTTTAGGTGCCCTAGACTGCACACATGGAACAATGGGCCTTCCCCAGTCAAAAAAACAGGTAATCATAGACTGAAAAACATCAACAAACTATGAACAACTAAATGATGTCTGATGATAATCTCATAATCACCAACTACTTTACATGGCATCTGAAATTCACAAATGATGAAATAATCCCAGGCAACAGCATGGTGCCCACTTTCATGGGTACCCATAAAGGTCAACAATTGTCGCTTTTAGGTATGTTTAAACAGTAACATATAGGGGGTAATTCATAGAATTAAGCGCACAAGTGGCGCACGCGGCTGGCGCACAGTGTGCGCGTGCGATAGTCTGCGCCAGCCACATGCGCCAAAATCCATTTCGGCGCACAGCGTATTCATGGATTTCAGCCACCAAAAGCAGCCGCGGCACAGAGTGGCGCAGCGACCCTGCAGCAGCGCCAGTAACGCCCCCAAGAATGCCCCTCGCGCAAGGAAAAGCCATCAAAATCCCCAATCCAGCGCAAAGGGCTGCGCTAACCCTGGACCAGTATACAGGGCCGCCACACAGCAAACGGCAAGCGGGGAACGTGTATTCCTGGGGTTCGCGGGAAGTTTCACCGCCGATTTCAGCAGGGTATGTGTATACCTGGGGTGCGGGGAAGTCTAACACGCGATTTCAGCAGGGTACGTGTATTTCTGGGGTGCGCGGGAAGTTCCACACGTGATTGCAGCAGGGTACGTGTATTCCTGGGGTGCGGGCAAGTTTAACACGCGATTTCAGCAGGGTACGTGTATTTCTGGGGTGCACAGGAAGTTCCACACGCGATTGCAGCAGGGTATGTGTATTTCTGGGGTGCGAGCAAGTTTAACACGCGATTTCAGCAGGGTACGTGTATTTCTGGGGTGCGGGCAAGTTTAACACGCGATTTCAGCAGGGTACGTGTATTTCTGGGGTGCGCGGGAAGTTCCACACGTGATTGCAGCAGGGTATGTGTATTTCTCTGGTGCGCGGGAAGTTTAACACGCGATTTCAGCAGGGTACGTGTATTTCTGGGGTGTGTGGGAAGTTCCACACGCAATTGCAGCAGGGTACGTGTATTTCTGTGGTGGGGGCAAGTTTACCACGCGATTTCAGGAGGGTACGTGTATTTCTGGGGTGCGCGGGAAGTTCCACACATGATAGGCCCTGTGCGAGTGGGGTACGTGTATTTCGGGGGTGCAGGGGATTCCTACACGTGAATTGGCAGTGTGGGTCCTCCCAGGTGTTCCCTCTACACCCTCCACGGCCCCTGCAGGCAGACCACACCACAGGGGACTACCCTGCACCCCTGGGCATGTCCCGCAGGCAGCCCAACAACCATGGCATGCCCCCCCAGCCAAGCCACATGTCAACTTGCACTAGTGATCACCAACGCATTACCCCCTTGGACCCCCACCCCCCAGCAGTGCGGGGCACCTGCCTGCAGGCCCCCACTCATGTCCCCCAGCACCCCCACCCCCCAGAAGTCAGGGGCACCTGCCTGCAGGCCCACACTCATGTCCCCTTGCACCCCCACCACCCAGCAGTGTGGGGCACCTGCCAGCAGGCCCCCACTCATGTCCCTCTGCACCCCCACCCCCCAGCAGTGCAGGGCACCTGCCAGCAGGCCCCCACTCATGTCCCCTTGCATCCCCACCCCCCAGCAGTGCGATGCACCTGCCAGCAGGCCCCCACTCATGTCCCCCTGCACCCCCACCCCCCAGCAGTGCAGGCAACTGCCAGCAGGCCCCCACTCATGTCCCCTTGCACACCCACCCCCCAGCAGTGTGGGGCACCTGCCAACAGGCCCCCACTCAAGTCCCCTTGCACCCCCAGCACTGAGGGTCACCTGCCAGCAGACCCCCACTCATGTCCCCTTGCACCCCCACCCCCCAGCACTGAGGTGCACCTGCCAGCAGGCCCCCACTCATGTCCCCTTGCACACCCAGCACTGAGGGGCACCTGCCAGCAGGCCCCCACTCATGTCCCCTTGCACCCCCACCCCCCAGCACTGAGGGGCACCTGCCAGCAGGCCCCCACTCATGTCCCCTTGCACCCCCACCCCCCAGCAGTGCAGGGCACCTGCCTGCAGGCCCCCACTCATGTCCCCCAGCACCCCCACCCCCCAGCAGTCAGGGGCACCTGCCTGCAGGCCCCCACTCATGTCCCCTTGCACCCCCACCACCCAGCAGTGTGGGGCACCTGCCAGCAGGCCCCCACTCATGTCCCCCTGCACCCCCACCCCCCAGCACTGAGGGGCACCTGCCAGCAGGCCCCCACTCATGTCCCCTTGCACACCCACCCCCCAGCAGTGCGGGTCACCTGCCAGCAGGTACCCACTCATGTCCCACTAATGTCCCTTGCACCCCCACCCCACAGCAGTGCGGGGCACCTGCCAACAGGCCCCGACACATGTCCCCCAGGCAACACGTCATTACAATCTAGATGCCTGGTCCTTATGGGCAGCCTCCACATGCCAAACACCCACCCAAGTATTGCATCCACCCACTTAGAAATGCCAATTACATGATACAACCCCATTGCCAAGTATCTAAATGAACACATGTCCCTCACACACACACAATGGGTGCAAGTGAATGTCAAAACCCATATCATGACATGCATGAAAACAATGAGATGATACCACACCTCGAAGTTGGATGAAAATTTTTTATTAAAAGCAACATGAATGGAATTAAAATCAAACAAACGACAATGGAAATTAAAAAAGAAAAGCTGCATGTCTGTAAAATAATGAAAAACAAATCATAATCCAAAGGAAAGGTGTCCAAAGTCACAGTTCCAAAAATGAAATCCAAGGGCAAAACAAAAGTGAAAACCATTGCTCCATGGGGAAATCCAAACAAAAAAGTAGAATCCAACAGTGAACTATATACAGATGAACAATCCAGGGTCCATGATCCCAATTGAATTGAAGAAATGAAACCTATCAAAAACTCCTACCTAATAAAAAAAATATATACAAAAATGTGGTCCATTGTCCTAAAGGTCCAAAATAAAAAAAAAACCAAAGGAAACCTAATACTATCCAACTATTTACAAGGGCAGCGGGCAAGTCCAACGGCTCACATGTTGATGTCCCGGGCCAGGGCATCATCGAACTCCTGCTCGATGTCCCAGAGGCGGTCCTCTTCCATGGCCCTGAGGGTTCGCAGGGACGATGACATCTGGAACTCCAGGTCCCTGCGAATGGCCTCGAGGCACTCGGCCCGCCTCAGGGCCCTACGCATGGAGTTCTCCGCCCTGTCCATCGTGAGCCGTGCCTCTTCCGCCCGTTGCCGCTCCGCATCTATCGCATGGCCCAACCGTTGCCACACGGAAGACACTTCCCGTCCCGGGTCCTCCTGCCCTCCGGCCGATGCCTGCCCCTCCGATGATGAAGGCCCCGAGCCATCATGGCTCCCACCTTGTTGCTGCTGCTGCTGTGCTGCTGCCTGTGCCCTGGCTCCTGCTACCTGCACATCCTCCTCCAGCTGGAGTGCAGTTGTGGAGGTGGCCACCCCTGCTGGACGTCCGACTCCTGACTGTGGCAGGGATCTGTTGTCCACCAGCCTTGCCGCAGGGTCAGAAGCAGCTCCACAGGGCACCCAGGTGATACATGGGTGGGAAGATGGCATGGAGGAAGACTGGGGCATAGGGGGTTCAGTTGAGGAGGGGGTCGGAACAAGGTCCAGGAAACAGAGGAATCTGGCCCTGGTGAGCTGTCCCAGTGGGTCACCGCGGTCAATGAGCCATGTGAGAAGACGTGCAGTCTCCTCATGAAAAGACTGCAGGTCACCTTGCATGGCACGTTGACGCAACGCCACCCCACCCAGGACAGGCTCAACCTGGTGCCGGATAGCCACATCCGCAGGGAGAGGAAGGCCATTTGGTGTAAACCAATCACCTCCCTGAGAACGGGTCTGGACGTAGGCATCCCTGCTGGTGCAAGATGATGCAGTGACTGGATCAGGGACAGGATTGCACACAGGCACCTCCGCGGCGGCCTGTGCTGCCTCCTGTCCCTGGTCCTGCACCACTAGCAAGAGTGGAATCCCCACCTCCAGACCCCATCTCTGTCCCTTGCACGGCCTCCTCCTCCACCAAACCCCCCACCACCCTGGATGACTCCATGCCATCTTCCTCCGTTGGGCCCTGTGGGATCTCAGCTGCCCCTTCTGCTGCCGAGGAATCCAACTCTGACCTCTTGGACCTCTTGGACCTCCCCTCGGCAGCTGCGGCCTGGGACGCGGGACCAGACTCCTCACTCCCCGACGAGATGAAAACCTGTGAGGGGAGCCGGGCCTTGCGTCTCCGGCTGGCGGTGCGATCCCTGACGCTGTGTTCCACAGCACCTTCTCTGCCCTCTTCATCAGTTGACGCTGCAGACAGGGAGAAATAAAACACAGGCATCAGGGCACTGTACAATGGACTCATACTCACATGACAGTTGTACATGAGTGGCATCGTCAAACTTCAGACATGGCATCACAATCCCGAACACACATGTCATTTTGACTCAAACACAGCACCATCCATACACATACAACAGCATGAGCAGCCAAAGGTGAGCCAGACATCACATAAAACACAGGGAGTGCACTAGCCATGCACACACACCACCACACTTACATGCATGTGTACACCTCCACCAACTGTCGCAGTGTTGAGATCGGCATCCATGTCACATCTGCCAATCAGTTTTCCACATATCAGTGTCACATGCATCCATGTTGCATCACTGTTGTACCCTTGTCAAATAGACACACGTGCACATGTACATGGTGCACATACATGCAGCTGGAACCAACATCCATGTGTGACACCACAACCATGCCAACTGACATACACAGTAATCCAAACATCTGCATTTGGCTTGCATGCTTACCCACACATACACCATCCATGTGTCTCACACATGAAAGGTCTTGCATGTGTCTGCCTCACAGCCCTGTACATACACATCCATACATGGCCCTAGAAAAACACATGTACAACCTGCACACTACTGGCACACCACCACACGCACAGCTTCCAATCAGTATGCATGTACACTTACCGCTCGACTCCAGACGGGTCTGTCTCTCAAGGACCTGGATGTGGAGCGCTGGGCAAATGCGTTCCAGGACCCTCATCTGATGCTCCGACAGGTGGCCCCGGCGCCCCTTAGCATCCGCTGCCTTCAAGAGGCGCCGGGCCTTGTTGAGGGTCCTGGACCTGAAGTCCTCCCAGCGCTTCTTGACATGTTGGAAGTCGCGGACTGCCACCCCCTCCGTGTTGATGGCAGTCACGATGTCCGTCCAGATCCGAGTCCGTCCTTCCTTGTCGGCGCGCAAACTTCCAAAAAGGGCATCATACTGCCCCAGCACTTGCTCTACCAGGACACAAACTTCGGTGGCAATGAAGCTGGTAGCCCTCTGCATCTCTGGCTGGGGGTTGCCAGTGGTGCCAGATGGTGTAGTGCCCGACATGGCAACCCCAGAGGCAGGAGTGGGTGGGCAACTGGGTCCTGGGGCTGGGCTGTGGAGTGATGGTATCGCAGTCGGGAGTCTTCTGTTCCAGCAGGGGTGGTCACAGCAACTGCACCCCTGGCTGATGTGCAGGCAGCAAATAGCAGGGCACGTGGGCAGCAGGCAGTCAGGCAGCAGCAGATGGCAGGTGGGAGCGTGCTCGGGCCTCTGGGGGGCAGTGATTCGGCCTTTTGGGCAGGAGCGTGGTCTTCTGTGTGTGAACGCGTGGCCAGCTTGATACGGAGTGATTTGGCACGTGAAAAATGTGCACGTCAGCGTGTGATTCGAGGAAAGGACCCTAGCGTGTAAGCGTGTCAGCACTCGTACGCGCTTTCATTGGACCAAAGGCCCTTCAAGCGTAAGCGCCTCTGTGACGTGACGCACGTGGGCATGTGCGGGCGTTTCCCTCGTGACGTTAGCATAGTGGGTCAACGCGCGTGAAAAAACTGCACGTCCGCGTGTGAATGCGTGTAAATCGAGGAAAGGGCCCATGCGCGTAAGTGACGTGCGCGGGCGTTTCCCTCAGCACGGGTTAAAGGTGAGCGGGGGCAGCAGTTCGCTGTACATGCCTTTCGTGGAGACCGACGTGTGTTGCTGCTTCCTGTTGTTTCGCACGCCATCACAACTTCACAGCTATCAAGGACGTATCTCTTCATTTGGCGAGGGTATTGGCTACGCGTGTTTTTCTGCATCGCGCTAGTCAGACGGTGAGTCGCACACGCTATTTTTCCCACCACGGGTGCCCCTGTGTATCGCACCCATTTTCGAGGTCATAGTAGCCTGCGTGTCCCACACGTACGCGTTATTCATGTTACTGGGTGCCACCGCGTACTGCAGGAGGTTTATTCCACGCACGTAGGCTGCAGGGTTGCGTGCACGGTTTTACTGCAGTTTTGGGGTGCCTGAGCGTTGCGTGACCTGTCACTACATCACCGGGGTCACATACAGCCTTGCAGGTGCAGGGGGGGTTGTTTACATCTTGCTTCCCACCCCCTCACCCCAATTGCCCAGGTCAATTGTGCTGTACACCTCCCATTGGCACTACTCCATCTGTGCCGGCACTACTCCATCTGTGCCATGGTTGGGAGGCCAGCAAAGGTGAGGGGCGCCTCAGCTGGGCGGACTCCTCGTGGCGGGCGTGGTCGGGGGCGGCCACAGAGGGGGAAGAGGCAGGGGTGCGCCACTTGAGCACAATGTTGTGCCATGTGTCGGTACAGTCATGCCACCACCCCCTGTGGTTCCGGGAGATGCAGCTTCTGCATCTGGCCCTGGCGCCCGTGTGACCCGGTAGTCCGTTCCATCGACTGTCACGGGCCCAAGGGTAGTGGTAGCTGCAGGTGCAGCTGTGGACACCGCCGCCCAGGCTCAGGGTCTGTCAGCGCAGGCTGCGTTGGTACTTGAGGAGCCCTTGGAAGATTTACAACAGGCCAGGAGGGAAACCGTAGGGGCATGCAGGGCTGCTCTGACCAAGACACGTGTCCCTGGGGCAGTTATGTCATCTGTTGCCCCGAACAGCCGGGTGTTGGCAAGTGCAGGGGCAGATGCACCCAACAACTCCCCGGTTGTGAGTCTGCCAACCAGGACCGTTGTGGTCAATGACCCTGCCACAGCAGATGTTGCTGCGCAGGGTCCATTAGAGGGCACCCAGCTGCCACTGACACAAGTCAGGCCTTTGGTCGTCCCTCCACCTGCCACTCCCTTGGCTCAATCCACCGAACCCACTGGCCATACTGGTCAGGGCGGCATTAGCCAGCCAGGGTCTGCGCCACAGTCCAAGAGGAGGAAGGTTGCACCTGCAGCACAGGCTGAGTCCCCACACACAGCCACGACCTCCTGTACGTCGAGGAAGAAGCCTTTCTGCAAGCAGGAACTGAACTTCCTCGTGGACTACGTGCGGGGCCACAGCCGTGACATAGTAGTGGGTGCCAATAGTCAGACTACGGCTGCCCACCGTGACACCCACTGGAAGCATGTTGCGGAACATGTCAGTTCATTCGGCCATGAGGTGCGCACGGCGCAAGAGTGCAAAAAGCATTGGAATTACCTCAAACGCAGTGCTAAGGCTAAGCGTGCCTCAAATTACAACTTGACTCTGGTGACTGGCGGTGGGCCTGCACCAGATGAGGAAGAGCTCACTCCGCATGAGTCACTCGTTGCAGAGTTTATACCACCTGAATCGGTCGAAGGAGTGGGAGAGATGCTGGACTTTGATGCCCAGTCCAGTGAGTGCTGATGCGTGTTTGTTGAGGACGTGTGCGTTGTACTTGTGGGATGTGTTGTGCATGATTGCCACTACATGTGACGTGTACATGGTTCTGATGTGCAAGTAATGCAATGCTTCCGTGATGCATGTCTGCTCTGCTGGATGGTGGACATGTGGAGCAGACCGGGACTGTCCGCATCACCACTATTGCACCCTACTCACATGCTGGTTACCAGTATACCCCTCCGGTCCATGTTCCAGCTCACTGGCCCTTCTGCATGTGGCGTGGGGTGACCTTCCTCTCAGTCCAGGCACAATGTCATAGCATGACTGACGTGCATGTGTCCTCTGCCTGCATGCGGGTACTCCATGTAGGCATGCTCCCTTGCCCCTCCTCCGCCACTCTGCACCCCAGTCCCACATTTGCACTGGTCTCCTTCAATCTTGCCATTGTGTACTTTCATGTTCATGCGTCCTGTGTACATGCTAACTTCCAGCGTACAATCTGCCAGACATATGCTGTGTGGTACAGCCTTAGTACTTGATGCAGGGTATCTCACTTGTACTGTGCATAGGTCAGATGCCCCGCAGGGACATGAGTGCCCATTAATGCTCCATGTGCATTGCACGCATGCCCCTATGTGTCCTTGACTGGATGATCACTGTAATACAAGTCCTGGGTGACATACATTGCATGGCATCTCATCAGCAGGCAGCAGGCAGAGGAGAGGTTTGCACAGCTTGAGCGTACCATCTCAGCTGAGCTACACGCTTGCTACAGGCTACAGGCTTGTCGGGAGGTGCAGCGGTTGTCCAGCCAGGCCTTGCAGGAGGAACTCCATGTTACACGTGCTACCTTGCAAGAGGAAGCATGTTTGTAACGTGAGGTTCTGCATGCAGACCTACGTCACATCGCCACACAGAACCAGGCTCACCCGTCCGCAGACTTGCTGCCGTCGAGGGGCAAGCTGCAGCTAGGCATGGCCAGGCTACTGTGCCACGTCCTCCTTTCCAGGATGAGCCAGACTCGGACGACCATCTATCTCCCACATAGGTCGGGCTGTGCAGGCGCTGAGCCCATGGAGGTTTTCTTTTTGGCTGAGCATCATCACATGTGGGTGTTGAGCAGCACCCTGTACCTCCCCCCTCCTGGGTGCCTCCCCTCCCCCCCGGGTCATATGTGGCCATTTTTGATTTTTCTTTTAGTTTAGTTAGTTAAGTTTCTGATTGATAGTTAGTTTAATTAGTAATGTAGGTTTTTCATAGTTAGTGTAATTAGTTAATATAGTTTAAAATTGCTTGTCTATTGTGCTTTCATGTGACGCTGCGGTGCTTTGTGGCTTTTGAAAGCATCCACTGTCTGTTCCAGCTGGGCCCTTCATGCTTGTCTTGTGTATGTGTTTGCTGCTTGGGGTCCTTGACTCACATATGCCACTCCTGCCTCCCTTATCCATGGGCTCGCAAGGATGGTTCGGTGTAATAGCCTATTACACAAGGGCTTTGGACTGTCATATCTGTGGCATGTCTGGTGCTGTGTAACTTGTGTTAACACCCCTAGTGGGGATGATTGCAGTGTTATTGACCACTGTTCTGCTTTTGCTAGATGGGGTGTTTCATTATTAATGTGTACATTCATTGCTATGCATTGTGTAGTATGTTCCTTATCTTTACTGTACACATGCTTGTTGCAATTCATGCCGTAGATAGTGTGTTCCACACTTTGGATGTGAAAGACGGACTGATGGTGTGATTTCTGATGTACGTCTCTGACATGGTCCAGTAATGAGATGCCTGAAGAGACACACACAGATGACTCTAAAGCATTAATCATGTGTTTCATGCCCTTTCTGCAGGGGGATGAGCCTCCAGACCACCTTTGCCAGCAGACATGGCCCATTGGACGTCTGGATTCTGGACACGTTTGTTGGCGCGCACATGTGTGCGCAAGCAGAGGCACAGGGATTGCAGACATACATCCTAGAACTGCTGACATGTTCCAAGGAAATCCAGGCAAGGTGAGCAGCACAGGGGGGCCACAACACAGCAAAGCTTCCACCAGGCCAGTTGCACATGCAGGCTTAGTAGCAGCACTGAGGGTGAGCTTGGACGAATATTGGTGTTGAAGCACACAATACAGCTCAGATGTGTTGGTGGACTGATGGCTAGTTGATTGTAAGGTTGTCTGGGGCACCTGCAGGGGCAGTGGCACATACCCTCCAGTCCACCATGGGCCATTGAGGTACTTGTATCACCCATGCTGCCTTCCGAGACATGGAAAGGAGCAGCTCACAGGGACATACAGCAAGGGACAGACTCGGGTGCAGTGCATTTCATTTCCATGTACATTTTCTGAAACATGCACTGCCTATTTTTTTACGGTCATGGTGGGACACAACTTTTTCTGAAGTCATACCTGCTATATGCGTCCGTCTGCTTACCAAGGGAACATTTCATGTTGTGTGAATCGTGACACATTGGTGTTCCATTAGCCACGCACCCACCGGCGCCTGACTTACTGCATTGACTGTGTATGAGCCATCACAGGGGGAATGTTACGTATGGGTACGAAGCATCCACACCAGATTGTCTGTTTGTAGAGTAGTTTGTTGCTATGGGGCATATTTGGTGGTGTGTTTGTGTGTTATGGGCACGCACAGATTATTAACTGTGGCTCTCTTTGCAGCATTGAAGTGCTCCTGTAACCGGACCTGAGAGTGTGCAGGCAGGAGGCCAGCACTCAAAACCAGAGCTGAGTGTCTTGTTGTTTTTCTTTCAAACTGCTCTACATAGGCTTGCTGGGGGGTGCACTGTTGCATGGATGAATGTGTAATTCAATTTTTTTATGTTTTTTTTTCCATAATCACCACAAGTCCTATCCAATTCTAAACCCTGTACCCTGTACCCGGTGTTCCTGCTTCCCGTACCTATCCAACCAACGTTCCCTAACCCTCTTTACCCGCTGGGGTTGCGGATGCCTGTGTAAGCCCCAAGCTTGCAGGCACCAAAACCCTAGAGGGGGTGGTTGGTTCGTGCCACTCCTGCGCCTGGACTCCGGAAGGCCCTGACAAGGATGTACAAGTTTGTTATGATTGTGTATGTGTTAATGCAAGTACTCCATTTTAGAGCATTCCCTACTTTCACGTGTCATTCATACTCCCCTCTCCTGCCCCTCATTCCAGTTATCCAGTATGCCAACGGCTGTCCCAACTGCATATCCCTGACCCTCCTTCCCCACCAGGGTCTCAGAGGCCTGTGTGAGTTTGACTTTGCAGGCACCCAGGCCACGGTGGGGTTGGTTGTTTCGTGCCACTCCTGCGCCTGTACACGGGAGCTGTGACAGTACACATCAGTGAGTGGTGCATCATCTATGTTATGTACCACACATGGTTCACATCCTGTTGTGACCTCATTTTACTTTGCTACGTTGGTTGTTACATCATTGTGGTACTACTTGGACTTTGTGAGGTACTGCTACTTCATGTCATCTACCAGCGGCTGTTCTGGTTCGTTTTTCTGCCTTGGATTTTGTGTCTTTGCAAATGAAGGTGGACTCTGAGGGTGCAGGCAACTTTTGATACACAAGGTGGGAGATGGTGACGAAGGGGAATGGTGATCCTGCAGTTGTTCAGTGGGTCATGGTCATTTGTGAGGGAGGGGGGTGTTTTGTTGTTGATAGTTGCCTTGCCCTGCAGTGTGATGGGAACCCTGACATTGTAATTGTGGTATCCTATGTACATGATGTGTTCTGCTGATCAATGCATGTTCATGTGTTGTATTTACCTTTCAGGTGTGAGGGGATAGTTGTGGTTTGACATGCTGGGGTGTACACATGGTGAATGTTCACATGTGATGTGTAGAGGACACTGATGGTCAATTGATTGCACATGCATATGTTGAGTACATGTCCTTGCTGACCCGCACACTCGCACTATGATGCACTACATGTACAACCACCCTTCGATATCCACATGTACACTCTGTTTGCCTTCTGCTGCCCACTGTGTCCCTGCAGCACATGTTCTGTGACCAATTATGGATCCTGTACATGCCTATTGTTGCTTAGATGTGATGCTCAGGGTGTGCATCACACACAATGGCTGTTCACTGTGCTGTGCACTGAGCAGTGTGTTGCAGGAGTCGGACACAGCACACAGAAGCTGCAGTGTTGATTTTGCAATGCACAATGTGCATGTAGACAGGCATTCTTTGTTATGTTGCGGCTACTACTTTTGTGATGCATTTGGGAATGACTTATTTTGGGTGGGAGGTTGTTGGTCAGTCATTTCATCTGATTCCATGTCAGGCATCATTGTCTGATGCCAATTTACATTTTTCATATGGCAATGTGTACCTTATTGGTACTGTGTTGGTGTATGACTATTGCTTGCCATGTCATGTTGTGGTTTGGGAGGGTTTGAGTGACATAACAGTGGTGGTCATGGCCTGTTTTGCAGGTGTGTGTGATTCACACCTTGCATGTCAGGGTCAGCCGCTTCTCGAAGCAACGAGCTGGGGGTAGATCTCTCTCAGTGTCAGGGGCCTCCCTCTGGAACAGCCTTCCTGCCTCACTGTAACTTGAGGAGAACCATCTCCACTTCAGGAAGCACCTCAAAACCTTCCTCTTTGCTTCTGCTTTCTCTCTCCCTCTCCCTTGCTAATTTCTTCACTGAAACTGCACTGAATCTGCAACTGGGCCTCTCTCACCGACCTCGGTCCCTGGCCCAGCCACTCTCCACTTACACTGCCTCCCTGGCAACCCCTGCACTGCGGGACTGTCTCTGTATCCCTACAGCCCCCCCTTCCCAGCGCTTGTCTGCACTTACCTTTGCACTTGCCACTAGCTGGCCTATTTATTTATTTTTTATTCTACTTACCCTGTACTGCACTCCCCCCTTCCCCTTCCCCTTGCACTTTTCCCTTCCACCTATCCCCGCACTTGCGCGATCTAAATGACACCTGGCCTAGTAGGATCGTTGTCTGTCTTCCCTTGTTCCCCCCTCCCTGCCTCGTTGCACCTTGCAACACTTGTGTATGGGCGTGTTACAAATGCCATATCATATCATATCATATATCATATGTGTGCCTTTTGGTCACACAGGATAGCTTGTGTTTAAGTAGCTAGGGATGCACACAATGTGGCACTTCCATGGCAACAATCTCAGGGTGGTAAGGTTGTGACAGTTGACTGTCTCTTTGACATCATCGATTGTCACCTGGTATGTGCCAGGCCTATGTGCACTCCGCAGGGGTGGGAGTTTAGGTGAAAAATGTGGCCACAAGCTGGGTCCGGGCTTCCTCGCCACGTGCCCTATCCCCTCCCATGGGCAGCGCCTGTGCCTGTGGTTGGAGATGTGGGGGCACCACCATGTCCACCGGTATGCCCTGCCGTGTTGCAACATTGTGCAGGACACCTGCTGCCACAATGATCCTGGACACTACTGGGGGTGCATAGAGTAGCTGCCCGCCAGAGCGGTCAAGGGAGCGGAAGCGTGACTTGAGCACTCCGAATGTGCGCTCCACTATGGCCCTGGTTGCAATATGGGCCGCGTTGTATCTTACCTGGGGTGGTGTGGTGGGGTTCTGGATTGGCGTCATCATGTGGTTGCTCAGAGGGTAGGCACTGTCCCCTGGGGAGGTGATAATAGTTGAGATTATTAGGGTTTGGGTATTTGTCTGTGTGTAACTTGCATGCCTGTGCACAGGCATTTGTATTCACCTAGGAGCCATGTGTCACCATGCTGCCCAGCTTCCAGGGCCCGGCTCAGGGCGGACATTCTGTATATGAAACTGTCATGGGTGGAGCCAGGGCAGTTTGCATAGACAGAGGTGATGATTCCCTTTGGATCGCATACCACCTGTACGTTGATGGAATGCCAGTGCTTGCGGTTTTGGTAGATGTGCTCAGTGGCCCTAGGTGGACGTAGGGCCACATGTGTGCAATCTATGGCACCGAGCACTTTGGGGAAGTGTGCCGCCCTGTAAAAATCCAGGACCACGGCCTGCCTGCCTTTCTGCGGGTGTTCTGGGCATGTATATGTGCCTGCGGACTGAGGGGCGCGCTGTCATGATTGCCAAGAACTGGTGTAGGCAACGTGACTGCGTGGCTTGTGAGACCCCCCCCACTATGGCAGTGGTCCGCTGAAATGACCCAGTGGCCAAAAAATGCAGGACATTGAGCACCTTCTCCAAGGGGCTCAATGCTTGGGAGCAAAGGGTGGGGGATGTAAGGTAATCTTCCCACTCCCTGACCAGGTCTAGGATGATGTGGGGTGGAAACCTATACCTGCCGTAGACCTGGTCGTCAGGCATCCCAAAAAGGCATGTCCGTGGTGAGAAAATGCGTGGCCTGGCTATTCTCCTCCTCCTGCGGTGTCCCACGATCAGTGCTGCGACAAATGGGGCATTCATTGTAGCTGTATATACATGTTTGTTGTTTTATACTGTGCACGGGGACGCTTCCGCCTGCCTTCGTGTGGCGGATGCGTTGACGCCTGTGCGCGTCTTTTGCCGTGCGCAGGTTTCCCGTATTCTAATCCATGAATACGGGTTGTTCGCGTTCGTGTGGGCGTTCCGTGTAATTCCCTGCAGTACTTCACCAGTTACGCCTTCTTTTTCACACGTTGTTCCCCATTCCGTGTGTTACGCCCACTGTTCCGCCCACTTTTGTTGTGTGCGCCGCGCTATGTGCGCTTTTGCTGTGCGCGTAGCGCATGCCGTTTGATGACGTGTGTGCCCGTGTGCGACATGCATGGATTTGGGGCACGACCAGCGGGAAACTAGCGCAGCGCCTTCCTTGTATCGCACGCATGCGCGTGCGCTTGATTTCTCACACTTGCGCCTCCTTGCGCCTGCTTGAGCTGGGATTTTCGGCGCACGTTTGTTCCATGAATCGACCCCATAATGTCGCAACCAACCACCACTGCATCTCTAATCCACAATCCTGTCTTCCACTTTCACTCCTTCATCCCTACTATGTGGATATTTACCCAAAGCATATATTAATCACAGCTGCATTAATCACAATCTAATCATGGTTAGGAGTCACAGTAGGTTCACATGTATACAAATAAGGGTTGGGGCACACCAACAGTGTATGTGCTACAATACAATCACACTGCTTTGAAGTGAATTGGAAAGTTCAAATAAGGCAGGAAATGACTATTAGGTGGTCCAATTCTGAGAATTATGTACTGGAAAGGGATTGGACAGGGGGTGTAGAGAAGGCATTGAAGTGGTTTGCAGTAGGAGACTTATTTCCAGGTAAACTATTCAAGGATTTTGCTGAGCCTTTAGCCCTCTGTGTAGTCCACTTTGTAAACCAGTCCTTTGCTGAGTCCCAGTAATATCAAAGAGGAATGGATCACCCCACTTATCAAAAAGGACAATCTTGATCCTTCAGTTCCAGGAAATTCCAGGCCCATCACGAATGTGCCTTTCTTGTTGAAGATAATTGATAAGATTGCCTACCAACAATACCAACAATTCATAGAAGGAAATTACATGCTTGCCGAAGAACAATCAGGATTTCGTTCCAATCACGGCACTGAGACAGCGCTCCTGGATTTACAGGTGTCCATTGCATCTATTATCGAAAATGGTAATCCAGCACTACTCCTTCTGTTAGATCTCTCTCTGGCATTCGATCTGATTGATCACGACCTACTTGCCGAAAGACTGATAACAATTGGTAGATGCTCTCTCACCGCAGCAGACTGGTTAACATCTTTCCTAGGCCCAAGAATGGCAGCAGTTGTTAAGGGGGACTTTACCACCCTACACACTCTGCTGCTAAGCGGTGTCCCACAGGAGTCCTGCATGTCGCACCCTTCTCTTTAACATTTTCTCCAAGCTATTATGCGTCATGCTACGAACCATGGGTGTCAAGTTTACAAACTATGCGCATGACACCCAGCTGGTTTTCCCATTGACAGGAAACTATGAAAAAGATGCTCAGAGAGTTAGAGAGGTGTTTTCAGCCATACAAAAGTGGGTGCTTCTAACGCCCTGGCCCTTAATGAAACAAAGACAGAACTCATGATAATGGTTACTCCCCAGAGACTAAAAAGACTAGAGGCTCAATATCAAAATTTTAAAATCAATAACATTATTATTATAGTGTCCGACTATGTAAAAAACGTTGGGCATATTCTTGGATTCTCACCTATCCTTTAAAAGGCACGCGTCATATCATAAATCTACCTGTGCCTTTTTTACCAGCCTTCTCTGGCAAATACGTTCCTACTTATCTAAGCCCAATCTCGCTGTAATTGTGGGGGTGATAGTTAACTCCAAACTGGTCTACTGCAACAGTCTCTTACTGGGCACCGCAAAATCTAACCTAAACAAAATGAAAACCATCCAAAATGGTGCGGTTAGAGCAATAAATGGTATCAATCTGTTTAAAAGCCAGTTGAAGACGTGGCTCTTTGATGATGGGATGGAGTAAGTCCCCGCCTTTCTCTTTGCCCTGCCTGTTCTTCAAATTCTCTGTTTACCTCCTTCTCTGTGTTTCATGTCTCTGTTTTGCTGTCAATGTGAGCACGTTGAGGCCTATGGGCGATTTAGCGCTATACAAAAATTAATATAGATAGATAGATAGCTATATAGATAGATAGATAGATAGATAGATAGATAGATAGATAGATAGATAGATAGATAGATAGATAGATAGATAGATAGATAATGGCAGAGTGATAGGGATAATTGGGAGTTCAAGATGAGATATTAGTCAATCTGAAGGTCACATTTTGACAAGCCAGGGCAGGACCTGTATATTTCATTGGCACACACTGTGATGAATTGCCTTCTGGCAACGATGTGAAAGTCCTGGTTTTTAAATAATATAGCTATGCAGATAATTCTATCTCTAAAAGGGAAATCTGCTGATCGGATTTCTCTTTTCACAAGCTCCTTGCCAAAAGCATAGTGTGTATCTATGTGCTGCTACATCAGTATCCTGATTTCCAGCACCTGCCCGACCAGTGACACAAAGCAGCTTCAGGGGTCCCAGATGCCCATTTGACAGCTGCAGTGACAGCCACGTCTCTGAAGTTCTGCCGCTGCTTTTAAGATATGTAGCCCAGAACTAACACTATGATGATCATAAGCTATCCAAGCTGGTGCCAGGATAACATTTAAATATAAGCTATAATTAGTTTAAGGCATGGTTCATGGCACTACGTATGATCATTACAGCCACGTCCAATTTTATATCACACGTGTGTCAGCTCCTGTGAGCCAAGCTCAGCTGTGGAAGGTGATGTGTATTCTGAACAGACAGGCTGAGCCTACCAAATGACAGGATAGGAACCTTAATGGCATGGCCTCTTCTTTGATTTCTTTGTGAGGGTAGGCAACACCATCTGTCAGAGACAGCCACATACAAGTCAGATGTCCTTGGTCAAGGCTTCAAAGGAGCACATCCATTCAAAGGAAGTATCCTCACACAAGGGTGCTACATTCCTAAAGGCCTTTGTTCCTAGTGAGAAGGGCAGTGGGCAGGCTTAGAATAGACCGGATGGCTCTGTAAATTGGTGGAAGACTTCCACCATCTTATTTCTATCTGCCTATCTCTCTCCTTCCTATCCCCTCTACTTCTTCTGGTGCAAAGCACTTTGGGTGTGATATCAGAAGGGCAAATTCCACTCAATTAAAGAACAGGGATTGGACCACTAAGGGTGGCTAGATTTAGTCCTCCCTTTAGCCCTTGAGAAATGTCCTACACTTGGCTTCATGCATCATCAAGGGTCTACACAGATACAACAACATCACTTCATCTAATCACGTTCAAGTCCTGCTGCATCATCTATAAGGCAGTCGTCCTCAAGTTACCAAGCTACCTGGCAAGCTAAACTCATCTTTGCCAGCAGACAGCACACCACCGGAGCACACCACCGGAAGCCAGGACACGTGCAGACTTCAAATCCACTGCTGCAATAGGAAAGGACCAGAAAACAAGGTTTCTCTGTCTACGCCCCCAAGAATATGGAACCTCCTTCCCGTCAGCATCAGACTTGCCTCCATGGTACTACAATTCAGAAAATACCTCAAGAACCACCTCTCCAAGGCATCTCTACTCCTCAACACCTAGGCCATCAGGTTGCCCCTGTGCCATCCGACTCTCTAAACACAATCCCCAGCTCTCCTCCCTGCCACACTGTACATCTTCCGCAACGCGAGGTACTGGTATTGCTGTGGCTGATAGAGAGGCAGGTCTTACTCCAACAGCAGGACACTTCTCAGGTTGCTGTGAGTCCCACACCAGGGAATCAGGGACAAGGTGGGTCCTTGTGCACAGACTCTCAAACATTGATGAGGCTGGCAGACAACTGAGAGGTTCTTCAACAAGGTGAAGTCCGGGGTACCACAGGGTCTGGTAAAGAGGCAGGTCTTATTCCAGCAGTAGGTCCCCCAATGGTCTCTGTGATGGTTATGGGCTGAGATCAGCACTGCATTGGAACACTTGCCAATACCTCACAGCTGGAGGATTCTGGAAAGAAATGCTTGACCACCAGGGTTCATACAAAATCTTCTTCAAGGGTTGGAGTCCAAAAGATGATTCCAAGATGATTCAAAGAAGTGGTGGGAGGACCCTACGTTTAAAGGTACAGATCTGCAGGTGATTTGACTATATGCTGGTGAACTTGCACCTTCTGACCAAACCAGGGCAGATAAAAGAGTGGAATTGCATGGTAACCTTTCACCCTCAGTCCAATCTAGGGCAGATCATAGACTGGAATATAAAGAAAGGCAGTCTGATTTACAGAGCGGTCTGCAACCAACAGGTCAAATGAGGATGCTCAGATCAAGCTTCAGAGAATGGCACTCGGTCTCGAAATTCAGGCATGCTCACTAGAAAGAAATGGGACTTCAGAAACCTATCAGTGACTTCAGACTCCACACTGAAGGATACTAACAGGCAGGCCCACAGAGAAACCTTCCAGCCGCAGAGAGGCACACAGAGCAAGGGACTGTCCTCTGGGCAGGCCAGCTCAGATAGACTGGCCCTCCCTTAACTCGCCAGTCTACAAGGGATAAAAAAAACTGCCCTTTCTGAAATTTTAGGGATGACAATCAACCAATGCCACTAGAGGTTAGGGGTGAACACTCCTCAGCCACCACTCCTCAACAGACAAACAGGACAGGCAATTCCAGCACACTCCAGGCATAACAGCAAGACACCGCTGATCCAAGAGTGGAGGGAAGGTCACTATTCTATTAGGTGTGGGCACTCACCGGATAGTCATCACAGGGCACCACAATGCACTAGATAGGGAGCAAATCTCTCGCACCTCAGAGAGTTTTCCAAGGAAAGCCTGTGGACTGCAGCTCCTGATTCACGATGAACGAAGACATCAACTTCTGTTACTGATTATAAATGTCTGCACACACAGCAAAAACAATCAGTGGCATGCCAACTTGCCACTTCTCAACTTCAAGGGAGGCAGCAACCATAGGAAATAGCACACCAACCGGGTTGAAATGGTCAAGATGGTGGACCCCCATTGTTTCCCCAACCTGCTAACAGCTCGGAAAGCCCAGGCACTGCAGAATCCCCCTCACTCTGAGAGCCAGGGCTCATTCACCTCAATGGCTGCATTCCTCTCAGGCAGCTAGGGGGCAGGTCATCCCCAAATCTGCACTAGGCACTTAACTACAGGGAGGGCAGCTATCTTAAGCAAAAATGCACGCCACCGAGGATTGCAAGGGGTCAAGATGGCAGACCCAGTCGTCACCTCCGCCTCCTCACAGCTCAGATATTCAGGCAATACCGGATCGCTCCTACTGAGAAATCCGGAGCTCATACAGTCAGATGGCTGCACTTCTTGCAGGCAGCTGAGTTCGGGCAGGTTGTCAAGTACTCAGCCAAGTACTCAACACCGGGTTTCCCGCTGTGTACCGGGTGTTACTACTTGTCGGCGCGCTCACAGGTACCATTTTTGGAGCTGTGAGAGATCGAGTGATTCGCGCCCAGGTATCGGATGCAGTTCTAGGTGAGCTTCCATGCTGTTAGGGAGAGTTCTCATAACTGTGCTAATTCCCTTCACCTTGGAGACCCCCAGCAACTTTGCTGGATTTTGAGAACTTGATTTATTTACCTACTCTTTCATGTATTTTGATGTGTGTTTTACACTAGTGTTCTTTGATTATGGAGTTTTAGACAACTACATAGGCATCATCAATTCATGTGTGTTACACAGCACCTTCAGTGCGGTGACACAGGGATGTCTTTTAGACATCCCAAAGGTTTAAATACCTTCTCTCGGATGAACTACTGTTACAGAGAATGTAAAGTGAAATTTACTCTACTAGTCTTTCCTAATTCCTAGACCCAGCACACGCCATCTTACAGTGGAGTGCTGGAGGGGTTACATAGTATCCAGTGTCTAAATACTCATGTAGCAATTAAATGCTACCCTTTCCTATTGAAAAGGCTGGTGGCAGTGGTTTTACAACAAACTACCATGAATTTTCCCGACAGCGAACACCGGTCGCTAGAAATCACGGGAGCCATGTTTTTTCAAGATGGCGCCGTAAACCCCTTTGTTTAAACAGGTCCCAGTCTTCTTTTTTCGCCGCTTCTTTTTGGAAAGGTCCTTCTACAGTGTGTCTCTGCGCTCCAAACCAGGTTTGGTCCATTTGTTTGTGTGCCTTTGGCGGGCTTCAGGGCTGAAGGTTGCCTCTGGCGTATGAGTGTCTGGGGTGGGCTGGCAGTGAGGGAGGTGACCAAAACTCCCTGTGCTTAGTCTCCTAGGAAACCCAAATGCACTCTGGAGTGATTGGCTGGCTGACTGTCCGGCAAGGAAAGCCACCCTGCTGGGTGAGTGACAGCTAGGCTGCAATGCAAAGGAGAGAACTGTTTAAAAGGCGAGTCTCTTGGACTGGAAAGCAGAGTCGACCACTGGAACGAAAGAACCAAAGAACAGCTGGAAGAGGACACCTGCTGCAACTCCTGGACCGTTGGTTTGCCCGGTGAAGTACTGCTGCAGGTCCGAATTGCCAGGTTAATCTCGACAGAGAAGCCCCTTCAAGGACAACTTCTTCCTTTGAGTTGGTAGGACCAATCACCTCATACGCCACCTGGATACCATTCTCAAGGCTGGTTAGGATTAACCAGGGAGAGGGACACCAGCTTGGCGCTTGAATTACAGCTACTGGAACTGAAGTGACTCCATCTTGTCAGCGTTTTCCAATGATCCCGTGCAGTGCAGGAGTCCCCTGACATCTTCCCTCTTGTCTCCACGACTGAGGCTCAGGAACAGTGAAATCTGCAGGATATTCCAGGAACCAACGTCTTCAGCTGCATTTTGCTCTTCATATTAAGGTTCTGTGCCAACCCGATTGAGAGAACGCCACTCTTGCACTAAAAGTTTGTATAGCTTTCCCAACTTGCAGGCCTAATCAGCTTGTGACCCAACATATGATCCTTTTTCGTCTAAACTACTTCTGAGAACTTTTGCAAAGACTTTACCGTTTATTACAAGAACTGCTCTTTCCTATCCAAGACACTAGTCCTTTGACTTTGGCCTATGCCTATTGAACTCAATTGAGTCCTCTTGTGAACTGAAACTAATTGCACTGCCTGAGAAAGTATTTATGATCTATTCTACTTAACTTGTACCTTTTACTACCATTGAAAGTAACTGAAGTGCCATTTTGCTCTTACTTCAGGGGAGCCTAACTTGTTCGGAAACATATTGGTTCAGTACTGAAGTGTGTTTGTGTATAATATTAAGTTGCCTCCTTCTAGTGAATGTTTTTAAAATGATTGTGTAATAAATTAATAAGTGTTTTACCAAGAAACCTTAAGTATAACTGTCTACTTGAACCACTATGATTGAAAGACCTCTCTGTAACATCTTGTACTGCTCACATTCACTCTTGAGATAAGCCTGGCTGCTCAGCTTGCTACCAGAAACTGTGTGGTACAGACTTATACCAAAGGTTGGTTTGGCTTACACCTATAGTCCTAATTGTATGTGGTGGTCCCAGAGGGTACTGCATGCAATTCTGCCTGCCTTACACATGTCGACCGATGCAATGTTCTGTGCTCCAAATTTTCAGCGGCAAGAGTTCACGATTTACATCTCATTTTTGGCTGGCTTGTGGGGGCCAGCTCTTTCAGAGCTCACAAAGCTTGCGGCGAACATGTAAATTCAGACCGCCACCATAAGCTGTCCCAACACAATGACAGTTTCCAATTGCATTGCATCTAGTTCATGAACCCACCATAGCCGTCACAGTGTCCATCCCAGTTCATTTCTGATCCCAGCATGTTTGCACAGTACTGTGAATTGAATGGTGTAGGGAGCTTTCGCCAGATCTAGTTCTTACTAGTTGTTACCAGATATTGTTATGCAAAAATAGCCACATTAACTTGGCACCTCCACAGTCAATGTTTCTTGCATTCCTGTGAAATTGAAAACCGATATTGTAAATGTGCAAATCCAAACTATTGCAAGAAACTACAGACCAGAAACCAGACCTCAAAGTGAGAGGTTAACACATGCCACCATATCTGCTGGGCATTCTAGTCAGTGTTAGAATAGCCTGCAACAAAGAAATCACAACAGCACAGGAAACCACGTAAGACATGGACCCTTCAGACATAATAATAATAATAATAATAATAATAATAATAATAATAATAATAATAATAATAATAATTATTATTATTATTATTATTATTATTATTATTATTATTATTATTATTATTATTATTATTATTAGAGAAGCAATGGAGCACTTTGCAGAGTTATACAAACATGCAAATACACGATGCAGTTTGTTTGTTTGTTTGTTTGTTTATTTATTTGATATGGCGCGGCCGAGACCCGTAGGTAGTTGGGCGTATGCATTACAAGGATACTTATCAGCTTGGTTACAGGGTAGTTGTATACATACATAGTTATATACAGGCAAAGATAGTTATGCAGTGTTACAGAGAGTGATCAAATTTACAGAGACAAATTAGCATAGTACCAGTTGGTCGTGCAGAGGTCAGGTGGGTGAGCTGCCTGGTGTGGGGGGGATTCAGCAACAGCTCAAGTTTAGACATCCTTGGTCCATAACCAGCTAGAACTTTACGCCTAAATGAGGGGTAGGGTTGGTCGGTTCTAAGCTCTAATGGGAGTTTGTTCCAGGATTGGGCCGCAGTAACTGGGAAGCTGGAGCCGCCAGCTGTGTTCAGTTTGTATCTGGGAACCTCTAGGGTGAAGGCGTTAGCTGATCTCATGGGCCGGATTGAGGTTTTCCTGTTTATTCTCTCTGTAAGGTATGGGGCTGCTATGTTATTTAGGCATTTGGATGTGAGGGAGAGGGTTTTGAGGAGGACCCTGTCTTTTAAATTGAGCCAGTGAACATTTCTTCTGATGGCAGAGATATGATCTCTGTTGGGAATATTTAGAGCTGCTCTTAGGGCATTGTTTTGGAGTCTTTGCAATGTGTCTATGATGTATTTATTAGAGCCCGCATAAAGTGCGTTTCAGTAGTCCAGTCTGGATAGTATGAGTGCGTTGGCTAGGGTGATGTGGTTGGTTTCGGATAGGAATGGTCTGCATGCTCGGATCAGTTTGCAGGTGTATACTGAGGAAGAGTTGACTTGCTTCTTGAGGGTAAGTGTGGAGTCAAGATAGAAGCCAAGAGTTTTAACAGCAGGAACGACTTTAACGTTGTTTTTATCGATATTGAAGGTGGAATAGTTGGGGTCAAGTTTTTTTATGGCTGTCTCAGAGCCCAGGATTAGGAGCTCAGTTTTGTCGTCATTCAGGAAGAGGCCATGGGATGCCATGCATCCCTGAATGAGGTGGTATATCTTATTTACTAAGGCCAAGCCCTCCAGGAAGTTGCCCGAAAGGCGGATGAGGATCTGGGTGTCATATGCGCAGTTAGTGTAGGTGACACCCAGTCTATCCAACTTGTCTAACAGGGGCTTAGTAAAGATGTTATACATAGTGGGGGAGACGCAAGATCCCTGAGGTACACCGCAGGGGACTTGAATGGGATCTGCGGCTGCGAGAGGGGAGAAGACTCTTATGGCGCGGTTCGCTAAGAAGGATTGAACCCAGGTTATGGCATCACTTGAGAAATGGGCGGCTGACCTGAGGTGGTTACATAAGGCTGTGTGGTCCACTAGGTCAAAAGCCGCCGATAGGTCAAGGAGGAGTAGCAAAGCTGAGTTCCCTTTGTCCTTTAGCTCATCAATTTGGGTCTTTAGGTCTATCAAGGCTGTTTCTGTGCCGTGGAGGGGGCAGACTCCAGACTGACGTGATCCTAGTAGGTTGTTGGCTTCTAGGTAGCCCTCTATTTGTATATATGTAGTGCTTTACAGAGGTACATAACAGTACAGATGCATAATCAATTGTTTTTCAGAGGTAACAACAGAACAGGTATACTATAGGTAGGATACAGAGGGGCACAGAGGAGGGCTTCCACTCAGTCCTATTGCAGATGTGGTGTCTCTCCAAATATCCCTTTGACTCTCACTACCATCTATAAGTCCCCTGGTCAGGTCTTCCTCTTCCTCTTGGAATGGTCTGACCACACCTCTTCTCTTTCCTCCAGCTCCACTCCAAGCTTCTCTTCCTTGGGGACTTCAATATTCACCACGACTCTCCTGATTTGTCGACCAATCTCTGCCGCAGCCTCTGTGACCCTCTTTCCCTCTCCGTTCATCCCTCCGATCCGACGCACTCAGCCAGACATATCTTGAATACTCTCATCTCTGCAGATATCCCCATTTATGTCCTCACTCCCCTCTACTACCCTTCCTCCTCCCTCCCCAGCTTTCAATCCTCCCTTGGCCCCTGTGCCTCATCTTTTACTATCCTCCTTCTTGCCAATAGTACCAGATGAAGTCCTAGACAAGTCCTTTCTATGAATGTCTACTCCAAACAGGTGCTCTCCAGCTCCTCCTGAACGATCCCTCCCTTGAGCCAGCCTTGGCCAATTTCTGTAATTACTCCTTTGCCACTTGCTCCTTCCCGCTCACCCTCAAGCACTCCCTTGTGCATCCTCAAAAATCCCTTTGCTGACCCCTCTTGCCCAGCTATCTATTATACTGGCTCCATTATCCCCTTCCTGGGCAAACTCCCGTAGCAGGCTTGCCCTCTCCCAACTAATCCTTCACTCTGAATCTGTTGGCTGTCTCCACAGCCACCAGTCTGGCTTCAGAGCAGCCAGAGGCATGTAAACTGCTCTTCTGAAAACCCATGAAGACTTGCTCTAAAATCTCAACTCCAACCCTCAATCTGTTCTTATCCTTCTGGATCTTTTCTCTGCCTTTGACACAGTCAATCGTGCCACCCTGATTAATCAGCTCAGTGACATACTTGGCATCACAGGTCTGGCACTTGACTGTCTGTCCTCATTCCTCTCCGACCATCCTTCTCAGGCTCAACTGGGCCCTTTTCACTCCCCATCACACTTTCCACCTGTGGCATCCCTCACGACTCTATCCTCTCGCTGGGGCTCTTCAACAGCTACCTTGCCCCTCTGGCCCATCTAGTCTCCTACTTCTCTCCTCACTTCCACTGTTAGGCAGATGACATGCAGCTCTCCTCCAAACTTCCCTTTACTTCCTCCTCCTCCTCCTCCTCCACTCTCATCCCTGACTGTGTGACTTCTATTCTGGCATGGTGAGCTGCTAATGATCTCTGTCTTAATGCAAGTAAGATGGAGCTCTTTCTCATTGGGACCCCAGCTCCCTCCTTCCCTTCTTACCTCGGGCCACCCTCTAAGGGACCCCTCCTCTCACCCACTTGTGAGGCAAAAAAACAGAGCAGAAAGTGGGTGGTAGATCTCTGTCTTCCGCAAGAGCCTCCCTCTGGAACGGTCTCCCTGCCCCTCTTAGGCTTGAGACAGATATCCTTAATTTCCAGATGTTCCTCAAGACCCTCCTTTTATCTTCTTCCTTCTACCTCCCCCTCCCCTGCTAACACCCCTCTGCTTTAGTGACTGGCTGCCTGGCTCCCTCTGAGTTCTACAGGGCTCAAGACGCCCCCTGCCCAATGCTCCCCCCTCTCCTTGCACTTGCATGTGGATCTTCTCCCCAACACCCCTTTCAATCGTTTTTCCCTTCTTCCTATCCTCTCCCATCCCCTGCTAATCACCCCATCTACCTTAGTGACTAACTGCCTGGCTCCATCTGTGTTCTACAGGTCTCCAGTTGCCCTTCCCAGTTCACCCCCCTTCAGACAATTGTTCTGGCTACGGAATGCAGGTGCAGGCACTTTCAACCCTTTTGAATGTTGAAATACAAGCACACATCTATTGGCAAAAATGACGTACAACATCATGATTGGCTGTACCAACTGTGTATCAGAGATTAAGTTGGTCGAAAATATTGCTGTGATGGCTTGCAAGATACAATTCTTTCTTCCGATAAAATAGAGTGCACATTAGAAAACGTCACCCAGCTTTCCTACTGCAGGTAATATGACACTCAACACACTTGGCTTATGTTGAGAGCAGTTTTAGGTCGAAGCATGTGTTGGCGCCAGGGCACGTGTCCTATTTGAGCATGCACCTTTTGGAAAATGGAATAAACGGATTGTAAGCTACCTGAAAAAATGACATTTCCTTTTTGATGAGAATCAATCTATTGTCTAATGAAAATTAACTCTCTGAGACACTTACCCTGACTGATAGATAAACGTACCGTACCAGACTGCCTATTCTGATCTTTAGCTGACAACCTTTCAGAACTAAATAAGTTGACAATAACTAGGGGCATGAGCATGAGATAAGTTGCAGCTATGTTTTTCTGAGGTAGGGTGTAGGCTCATTTTGATGTTCAGGGATTTTGTACTGTACAAAGACTATGATGTTATTTCAAAAGCCTGATGGCTTGTATTAACAACATGAGAATGCAAGGATGTTTCTAAAATATACTATAAACAAACACTTGCTGCTTGGGCATTCACTGTGCTTGGGCCAGTCTCTTAAATTGTATCATCTGCTCATCCATTCTCAGGGTCTTTATCAGTGGGTTTGTCGAAAAATACGTCATGGAACATTATCATTATGGGATGAACATAATCTCGACCTTTTCATTGTAATTGTAACTGTAGTTGTCATTTATATAGTGCCATTCACCATTACAATAGTCTCCACATGCTTGTGGTGGGAACGCCCTCGGGGACCGCAGTCCAGAGTATAGGAAATTCTCATAGAGCTTTATAATGCGTGTGTGCATTTTGACCAAGATGAGCAACTAGGTGGGCTGGCCGGGATCCTGTAAGCAACCCCAGAGATCAGGCATGTGGATGGGTGCTGAGGGGGGTCACGAGAGTGTGTGAGTGCAGAAGACCCGTTATGTGCCCAGATAAACCAAATTTGTCATAGGTCGTTTCTGCTTTCTGGTGCATGAGTGCAGGTACCCATGCCTGCAGCCGATGTCTACCGTACCGTAGGAATCTGCTGGACCTTTTGTTGTTGGCGCTATGGTCCATGAGAGTGAGTCCTCTAGGTCAACTAGATGGATCGCTGTAATAGGTCTTTCAAGGTTCGGGTGCAAGCTATCATATTGCATCTTCTAGGAGTTATAGATTGGTTGTCTTATTATCTTCTAGATGTGATATCAAGGTTCCTTGCTTATCTTTATTTGTCATTTGCTGGCAATGCTCATACATAAAGGCGCATTAGATGGGCTAAATCCAAGGTCTTCTAGGTGTACTGAGAGAGGTGAGTCCAGAGGCTAAAGTATCCTAATACCTGGTTCGAGTAACGGAAGACATTTTTTAATGCTTGGAGCTATTTATGTGCACTGTGTATTTAGAGGGATGCTGGTGTACCTAGATGGGGACCACCATGATTACACCCTACCTCCGCCTAGTGGAGCGTGGCCATGTTCCTCATTGGGGCATTGCATTAGCACCATTAGCAACAGCCTGGCATGTTTGTAGTCAATGGATGACTGAGTTGTGTGGCTAGTGGTCTGTGGTTACCAGTTTGCGAGGTGGGCCACCGCAATAACAGCTGGTGCCACATGGGTGTCAGTTCGTGTCCCTGAGTGGAGTTTTCACTGTCCTTACTAGGAGGATGGGGATGGCCTTGCTGATCCGTGATATGCTACAACATTCAGAGCAACTGGTTTGGATAAGAATGTGGCTGTGGCTGGAAAAGTGATGATGTTGTGATGTAGATGGGGAGGGACTCCATTCCACTACACATTTCAGGATTCCACTGGAAATAGCCACGTTTTTAGGTCCTTTCTGAAGGAGAGTTAGTGTTTGTTGTGGAAGATGTGTAATGGAAGAGAGTTCCAGATGGAGGGGGCATGGATAGAGAAGGCAGGTCTTCCCATTCTAGTGGAGTTGTGAAGGGGAGGGGTTATTAGAAGGAGTGCCAAGCCTGATCAGAGAGATCTGGTTGGATGGTAGAGAGTGATATTGTCTTTGAGGAACTCTGGTCCAGTGTTATGGAGGGCGCGGTGTGTGATGCACATGGCTTCAAAGGTGGGCTCTCAGCTGTTAGGGAGCCAGTGTAGTACTGTGAGGGCACAGGTGTTATGCTCTCTGGGTGAGAGGACAAGGAAGTGTCTGGCTGCAGAGTTTTGTATTCGGTGGAGTTTCCTGAGCTGATTTGCTGGGGTACCTAAATAGAGTTAGCATAGTCTTAGTGGAACAGAATAATGGCAAATTGTTGTTTGACTCACTATAACATCCTGCTCCTCTCAATCTTCTGTTCATTTTCCCTTTTGTACATGACTGGATCCAATATTCTGCACTTACTCTCGATTTGCAGATGATGGAAGTTGGTCTTCCTCAAAAACCTGATCCTCAATTACCCAATCTAGTTATAATGACCATGAATGCATTAATACATATTTCTGAAAAACAGTCTGTCCAAATCGTGTGACTGCAAAAAATGTATTTCTACTGTGTAGAGGAGAAGCCAAGTACCCCCACCTCACCCATAGTGCCTATATGCTGGGAGCCGGATGTGAAAATTGGGCGGTACCTGTGAAAATACCAATACCTAGGAGAATCCTGGGGGCAAGGTTACCATTTAGAAAACCGTACCTGCATACAAGGAAATATGACGGCCATTTGAACGAAATCCCGGAAGAAGCAGAGCAAAGGAATGGTAAAAACGAATGGTGACATCATGCAGAGCTGACGTGCCTAGAAATGATGCAGAGACTAGAGAATGCAGATATTCTATAAGGCATCAAGAAAGTATCAAGGATATGTAATATCTTGGGATCAAGATGAAGAAGCTTATGCCATAAAATGGATGATGACATCAAGTCAGTATACACGTGTGCAGATGCAAACGAAACGCAAGCCGACAAAGGATTCTTGAGGCTAGCTTTATTGCGAATAGATTGCGGCATGTGCCAATATATGTACATATATGCATAAAGAGTAAAAGGTGGATGTTTCCACTACGTGCTATAGCAGAACAGGACTTTAGAGAGAAGGCCTCATTTGTAGTGTGTCGCAGTAAGAAAACACATGAATTAAAAGTGAATCTCGGAAAGGTGAGGTTTGATGGACCATGAAGCCAAGCCAAGAAGCCAAGGTCTTATCAGGCTGAAGTCAACTAACATTGGATACAAATCATGGGAAAAAACAAAACTCCTGTTCAAAAGACATGTACAAGCTAGGAAGACATCAAAGGTCTATTAAAAAATAGTATTTCAAGACAGTGAAAGCTTAAAATCATGGTCTTCAGTCACGTAGAAGAATGAAGTTGGACGAGCAAGATGCTCACACCTACGCTTGAGGGCAGAGCGTGCCTTCACTCCCCCGATTCTCCACAGTACAGAACAAACTCAAGGCCGAGCTTCAAAGCCTAATTGACTATGCTGACCTCTGAGTTGATGATTGATTGATATGCTAATTGGTGGGAAGCTGGGGTTAAGACAAGCTCACTAGCACCTGGAAGTCCAATCTGCGTGCTGCTAGACGTAGGTGGAAAAGTACTGACGAAGGTTAGAGTGCCAACAAATTGTAGGGGACCATGTAATTAAGGGTCCTATAGTTTGTATAGCCAATGGGACGCTGTGTATTTTGTGACGTTCATAGTGGCTATTTTGAGGAGAGGGCTTAATTGCCTCACCTGATGTTAAGAAACTTATCACTTTTCACTTTTCCTTACTGTCCCATTCTTGTAAAGATCATATACTTAGATGTTTACTTAGAGCCTATCACAATTGCCACTAGGTTTTGTGGTGTGCAATGTAGGATGACGTTGGTAGTGACGTAGGTCAACGTCAATGATGATGAGATTTTGATATATAAGCTCAGTTTTTTATGAAACTCGTTGAGTACGAGGATCGAGCAAATTCAATGATGTTCGTAGTGCTCCCTGTTTTAGACAATTAAAAATAAAACAGTTATCCTTTTTACAAACTAGCTGAGTCATTTTGATTATTGATCTATGAATAACATCTGCATCCCCATCCATCTCTTGGGTAATTGCTACTTATCTTAAGGGGCGGAGGTTATTCAGTTCACTTGGTAGCGGAGAGGATGGTTTAAAAAATCCATTGACATAAGTAAACTTTGAAGTCCCGGCAATATCACATGATCTCTGCCATATGGCTAACAGGACTTGAAGCTTCCCGTAGACAGTGGTTTAGTTTAAATTGTTAAAATCTTGCAAGTAGGGTGTGACAGGTCGCTCCGGTTTCAGACGGACTCCCCTCCCACGGTCTACCAGAGGCTGAACGACCAGGAAGCTGGAGAGGCGGTAAAAGAGGCATACGATCCAGAGAGTCAGAAGACGAACATGCAAATGGTGAGTAGACACTGAGCGAGTAGAAACTGTGTATGGGAAATGAGTGTCGAGAAGTGATAAGGGAAGGAAGTGTAATGGAGGGAGGTAGGATAAACATAACTCGAGAATAAGAGTTTTAAATATTGAATAGAAATTGACTTGTGTGAGGTCAAGCAATTAAGAGGTATTGTGAGGAGAGTGCCACGATAATAGAATACCCCCTGTGCTTGCGTTTTAAAGAACGTAACAGAAGAAATGTTATCTTAAATTCCCGTAGCGGTAGCAGTAGATGGCGGGTTTGGTTAAAGAAAGAACTTAAACAGTTTGATTTAAACTCTGTAGGCGTATTGATTTAGAGGGCAAGACGAGTCTTAGAGAAAAGATCATAAGAGATAAGAGATATGTGTGACCGGTAGAGTGGGTCTGTTTGTCTGTTTGTTTTATGTATCTATGTGTTGGTGATGATGTAATAGTTAAAAGTGATTATTGAAAAAAGGAGAAACACAAGTCTGAAAAATTTCATTTGTTGTTTGCTTTCAAGGTTATGGTGTTTAGCAAGATTAAAGTAAAAAACATGATTTAAACGGATTGGATCCAGCGACGATTGGTGCACGCTCATATTAGATTGTTTTCCTAAAACGTATTGTTTTTCAAAACCTGTGACAAAAGAAAATGAGTATTGGTAGTCAAGAGTGACGAGTCAAAAATGGAGGATGCTTCTGTGTACCTCTGCAAGCAATTGCCGAAACATGCACCTAAGCTTAGATAGTATAGTGCGGAATGGGTTAAGGGAACCGCAGACAACATGTTTATGCCGTGGCCGCAAGGAGGGTCACTATCAAAGGTAGTCCTGCAGTATATGATGACATATTTGCATGCAGCATATACGGGGCAAAGGTTAGACAAGCGACTAGCAACCTTAGAACTTTGGAAAATGTACCAGGAGGAAAGAGAAGAGTCGCCTCCTATAGATTGGATTCTTAATATATGCAAAGAGGGGGGTGAGGAGCCTTCTGCTCCCCCTGCCTCACTGGAAATAGACAGCAAAAACAAGAACAATGATGAGTTATACCATTGAGGGAGCTTAAGGCAACAACAGGGTATAGTAACCCGGCATATGAGTGGTCTGCGCAAAGCAGTGACGAGGGTTCAGAGAGAAATACAGAGAAAGATGTCATTCCCAAGGTCCTGACCGACAAGGAGAGAATTGATTGAGCAAGCACATCTTTAGATATAGGAAGAGAAATAAAGAGATGGAAGGAAGAAAGAGCTTAAGCTGATGAGTTAGCACTTCTACAGAACAAATGGATTGGTGGTCAGATTTTGCTTAAACTCGATGGTAAAGGCATTGAAGATGTAAGACAAAGGGAAGATCTAGATGGGCAAGATAAAAAAGATAGAGAAATGGAAGAACAATCGAATGAAGAGGCGAAAAGGAAAGATAGACAAATATGAGAGTTATATCAAGATGAACAGTTGAAGAAGTAGGAAAAAGCAGAGGAGCAGAGAAAACGAGATAATAGACAAAGGGCAATCGATGAGCGGGAAATGTTACAAAGAAAATGAATAGAAGAGGAGGAACATAAGTCAAGGGATAAGAGAACGCAAAGATGAAAGAATGAGGAGATACAGAGGGCAAATGAAAGAAGTGATATGAAGAAAAAGTATGACAACAGAGTGAGGGAGGAAGCAAAAAGCTCATAGAGCTTGATAATGACATAGAACGAAAAAGAAGGCAAAGAGCACACAATCTCGATCACCTGGAGAAGGAAGTAAGGAATCCCAATCCAGATGTAGCATGGGAGGACATAGAGGAGTTCTTCCCGGAATATGAGTCATTACCAGGCCCGTCTAGAGTAAATCTAGAGGACGAGTTTGACTTTAGAAGCATTGGGAAAGCGATTGATAAAGTTTATCATGCCATGAGAATCCAGAAAGTATTTAAAGGGAAGGAAAATAATTGACTTGAGAGTACACTGTCGTATGACATAGAGGGAGCTGCATGTAGTATGAGGCCCAAGGAGTTGTCTTTAGATGACTGACTCTACACAGAGATGAGGAGGAGAGAAGTTATACGAGTTGGGCCCAGGAATTGTCAGATGAAGACAGAGACAACTTCTGTGGATAAGAGAGGGGTGACGTATGTGGTCCTGAGGGTTGTTTTACAATGGATAAGGAAGTGAGATGGTAAGATATAGACGTGCCTATACTTCGGGCGTCAAAATCATTGACGCAGACAGATCAACCTAAAGGGCAACCCCACGGTGAGAGGGGGTAGTCACCACCCTATGTGAGCAGATTAAGGTCGCTGCCAGGAAGAAGGCGGTTGGAAAATATTGTCCCTGCCTTGAATAGGCAGACAATGGGAGATGAGAGTGAGTTTGTGGTTTCACAGTTTCCCTTGCTAGAGAATGGAGGAGCTAGACCATAGTATATACCTTAGCCCGAAATGGACAAGGATAATTTAAGATGTAAACTTCTGAATGTAACTTCTGGTGCTGGGAAATTGAAACATGAATTAGAAAAGATGACAGGAGGAAATACATTGGCTAGGGGCTCCTGATTGCCATCCTTGGAGAGAGGGCTGATGAGGTTTGGCCCAGAGCAGGGTATGTTGGTGTTACTATGGTTAGCACTGCTCATGACGGAGCGCTGTTCAATAACTGCAGAGCGGAAGTCTGGAAAGTACTTAGAGTACTGCATCCAGGCACGTCTGATATGGGAGCTATAATGATGAAAAAGATGCAGGAAGGGGAAGACCAGCTTGCTTACATTCAGAATTTTCAAGAGCAGTGGAGCTTGGGGACACACGAAGCTTGGTGGAAATCTATACCTGTGTTCTATCATAAATTATGCCAAGGGCTGCCAGACCCGGTAGAGAAGCAGATCAAGAAGTTAGTGGGTATGGAGGCAAAACCTTGGTCAGAAATTCAGCTGACCATCGCACATTATTGCAGACTCTTGCAAGAAAAAAATCGCAAAAAAGATGATATCAGGAAAGGTGAAGAGGCAAAGTTAGTGCAAAAAAAGTTATCTAAATATGCTATTGAAGGGGCAATGATAACTAGTGGAGACAGATCAAATTCACAGCGGGTAACAAACATGCCACAGATTTAGCTCCACGAGGAAGAGGAGGAATTTGATGTAGAAATTTTCCATATAATCAAGGGAATTGGCAAAATAATCAGGGAAACGTTCAGAGCAATCAAGTTAGATTTCAAAATATGAAGAATGACAATCAAGACATGCAGGATGGGCAGAATATGAGATTTCCTCTTCCTGTATGTTGGGCATGCGGAATGACAGGGCATTTAGCTCTTATGTGTAGAAGTCAAGGGTTTGTGCAGAATGGTCAATTTTCAAGAGGGAGATTTCAAACCCGTCTGTATATTCACAGCAGAGTGGAGATGGGTTTGCTCAGAATCAAACAGTGCAGAGGGCACAGACGCCGAGAATGCAGCAAGATTTGCAAATGCAGCAAGCAGCAGTGAATCCACCTCAAGGGCAGTCACAGCATTCCCCTATGCAGATACAGCAAAGCACAAGTATGGGGCCATTAGTGACTCCTAAAATAGGGGGTGTCTCTGTAGAGGGAGGGAATACTTTTACAGGTACAGGAATGAGGCTGTACCCAGAAAAGGACAGCTCACTGGGAGACTTGATGTGTTCAATACTATCCGTGACGCCTAATCCTCATGAAGAACCAAGGGTAGACGTCAGTATAGGAGGCAAAGGTTTTTCATTTTTAGTAGACACGGTGCAACATGCTTGTGTATAAAAGGGGGACAATGTTAAATGTCTGGCAATGTCATGAATACTCAAAGTTTCACAGGAGCTACAAGCAGAGTTCCTTTTACCGGAGACTTACCAGTCTCTATAGGAGAATGCGACATGTCGGTGCCACTGCAGACACCTGTCAATATATGAGGTTGAGATCTAATGACTAAGTTGAATATCGCAATTTTGTTTACTGACAAAGGTATAGTGATTTCAACACCAAGAATGCATTATTTGAACGCAAGAAAAATCATTATGGCATTTGCAGGACAAGTGAGCATGCGAGCAGTTCCGTTGGAACCTGATGTTTTTCTTCTGGGGTACGCACTTTTTTTACATGGCTATGAGGCCTAGTAGGCAGAACTATGACAATACCTGGTGAGTTTTTATTCAGGCCAAAGATACCTATGGATGAATAGAAAGGGCAAATCTTTCCCTTAGAACTACAAGCAGCCATAGTGCGAGGAGAAGTGGCTTTGCTTGATGGAAATGATTATGAAGGAAGACGATGGTGTACAGTAATCGCCATCGGGGAGGGATACAGATTAACTGATGTCAAAGATGAAGATCTGTTTAGAGATCATCCATCTGATGACAAAGTAGTGTTTGAAATGAGCATTATTTATTGGGTACAAGCCATCAAACAAGAGGTTCCTCAAAAATGATGATAGTACCAAAAGTGTCCCGGTTATTTTAAGGAAGACATGGCAAAAGTGCCAGCATCATTATGGACGACAGGCCCCTATGACGTAGGCCTATTGAAGGAGGTTGAGGATGTAAAGATTAAATTGAAGCCAGGAGCAATTCTACCTTGAGCATGACAGTATCCTATGCCTTGAGAGGCAGATGAAGGAATTTTTAACACTAGTCCTGCTATGATGGATCAAGGCATCTTGGTGACGTCAGAATCACTGTGTAATGCCTCAGTGTACCCTATCAAGAAATCTAAGGGTGGTCATGGAGGCTAATTCTAGATCTACTCCTCATTAACCAGATTGTAGAGGCTGAGGTCCCTTTAGTGTCTAATCCTGCTACAATCTTATGTAACATACCTGTTGAAGCACAATATTTTACTGTGATTGACTTGAAAATGCATTTTTCTCAATCCCTTACACAAAGATTTGCAGGATCTGGCAGCATTTACGTTCAGACAGACTAAGTTAAAAATCACAAGATTACCTCAAGGGTATTGTGAGTCTCCATCGATTTTCAATACAGTTCTCCAGATGGATTTAAGCAATATTGATCTGAAAAGTGTTGTGTTGCAATACGTAAATGACATTTTAGTTTGCAGCACTTTAGAACAAGAGTGCCAATGTGATTATATACAGTTGATGATTCCACTCGCTGAAAAAGGCCACAGTTCACTTCCTGACATTCATTTTTTACAGCCGTCCAGACATTCCGCAATTCCGAAGCTTTGAGAGTTTTGCTTGGTATTGTCCGCAATTTCAATTATCAAGTCCACATTCAAGCCCAGCCTCAGATGAAGAGCTGGTTTCGGCTCAAAACACGTGTCAGGCTGTTCCTGTATTGAATATATTTTTTGGGACTACAAACTATTATTTGCAATTTTCTCTTGACGAAGTGCGAATGGGACCCGCTCGTGTTTAATTTGAACTTTCTCCAGTGGAAATATACTGGCAGTATATCCACAATTCCCAGATACCTGCAGCTGTGTTGCTCATTATTCTTGATCTTTACAAGCGCTGAGGATTTGTGACTTTTTCTGCCAAATTACTTTCCTTATTTTTAACACTAGTTCCGCTATGATGGATCAAGGCATCTTGGTGATGTCAGAGTCACTGTGTAATACCTCAGTGTACCCTATCAAGAAATCTAAGGAGGGGTCATGGAGGCTAATTCTAGATCTACACCTGATTAACCAGATTGTAGAGGCTGAGTTCCCTCTAGTGTCTAATACTGCTACAATCTTATGTAACATACCTGTTGAAGCACGATATTTTACTGTGATTGACTTGAAAATGCATTTTTCTCAATCCCTTACACAAAGATTTGCAGGATCTGGCAGCATTTACGTTCAGACAGACTAAGTTAAAAATAACAAGATTACCTCAAGGGTATTGTGAGTCTCCATCGATTTTCAATACAGTTCTCCAGATGGATTTAAGCAATATTGATCTGGAAAGTGTTGTGCTGCAATACGTAAATGACATTTTAGTTTGCAGCACTTTAGAAGAAGAGTGCAGACGTGATTCTATACAGTTGATGATTCCACTCGCTGAAAAAGGATATAAGGTTGACAAAGAGAAGTTACAGTTTTGTCAATAGGAAGTGTTGTACATAGGTCAGTTGATTTTGCATGAAGGAAAAAAGATTACTCCTGAGAGAGCTGAAGCTTTCTTCAAAACCACGAAGCCACACACGATAAAGCAGATGCAGAGATTTCTGGGATTATTAAACTATGTCAGAGCACGGGTCTTTGATTACAGTTCATATACAATGCCTTTATTACAAGCTCTAAATAAAGCACAGGAAACACAAGAGAAAATTGTTTGGACTGAGGAGATGGAAGAAGGGTTTGAGGAATTGTAAAAGGCAATTTGTACAGCTCCAGTTTTAGGGATTCCCAAATATACTGAGGAATTCTTTTTGTTTTCGCATAAGGATGGTACCATTATGGCAGCAGTCCTTACACAGAGAACCACATTGGGGTATAAGCCCCTTGCATATTACAGTGGGATTTTTTACCCAGTAATGAGGGGTCATTTTCTGTGCAAACAATCTTTGGCAGCCACCGCATTCACCATTGAGAAGGCTGCAAGTATAGTGATGGGATGCTCTATGACGTTGTTTGTTGAGCATTAATTATTTGCCATCTTGAAGAAACCTAAAGGGATACTGATGTCTCAAAGCGCTTCTGCCTACAAAGTAGTTATATCAAATCTGGTGATTAAAATAGTTTGATGCAAATTAGTGAATCCTCCCATGTGTGTAGCTGAACCACTGCCAGAGGATAAGCATGCACATGATTGTTCGAACTATGAAGAGTTCTATGATCAAATCCCTAGGATAAAGGAATATGCTTTAACAGGGGGAGAAACAGTTCTTCAAGGATTGATCAAAATGATGGGCAGAGATTTACAGGTGCTGCTGTGGTAAAACACACAGCCAATAGGGAGTTTCAAACATTGGTAAGTGCACAACTCCTGTCTCACTATTCAGCACAGGCTGCCAAGTTAGTGGTGCTGATAGTCGCACTCGAGAATCATGCAGACCAGGAAGTAACCGTGTACAGTGACTCCGCCTATGTGATGTCGACAGTGCACGCAGCATTAGCACATTGGAAAAGGAGGGGCTACCTCAGAGTGGATGGCACTCCAGTGCAGAATGCTGCCTTATTGGACAAGCATATAAAGGCACTACAAATCCCAGTAGCCATCACAGTCGTTAAATGCACAGCTCACACTAAAAAGGCAGGTTTTATGTCACACAGGAATCAAGCAGCAGATGATGAAGCCAAACATGCAGCATGTTCAGAAGATGATACGCCTAATGCAAATGAAAAAAATGTGGTGATGATGAGTGTGTCTGAATCCTATAGTAATCTTTCAAAGACACAATTAATAGAGGTTCAGGGAGAAGCACCTCAAGATGAAAAGGAGTTATGGACGTGAGGAGGGTGTTATTTAAAACCCTCTGAAGCATTGTGGTGACAAGACAGGACTGGTAAACTAGTAATGACTGTAGACTTATTAAGGGTGGCTGTGGAACAGCTACACTACTCTGCACACACAACTAGAGAAAACCTCACAGCAACTATTGCAGAAGATTGGTTTGTACCAAATTTGTTAGAACATGTTCCATTCTATGTAGCGAATTGCATTGTTTGTCTAAAGTTCACTACTTGGCAAACGCTGCACACAGTTAGAGGAGTTGTCCCGAGACCCAATGGCCCCTTTCAGCATTTCCATATCGACTATGTCGATATGCTGCAAGTATGTAATGGGTATAGATACATGATTGCAGTAGTCTGTCCCTTTTCACGATAGATTAAGGCTGGTCCATGTACACACCCAGACTCCACCTGTGCAGCAAATTTCTTAGTGCGAGAAGTATTTCCTAGATGGGGGGGAATATGTGAAGTATTAAGATCAGATAATGGCCCACATTTTGTTAACACAGTCTTTCAGCAGATAGGTTTGTTGCTTGGTATACAGCACAGGCTTTCTTCAGCTTATCATCCACAAGAAAATGGCTTCTGTGAGAGGCTCAATGGATAGCTTAAAGGAAGAATAGCCAAGTTGAGGCTTATCTTGAAGAAAGGCTGGTTGTATTGTCTACAAGTGGCATTATATGCATCGAGGAACCAACCATGTTCGGACCACCATCTTACCCCCCCATGAAATAGTGACATGGAGGCGAATGAGGACACCCCTCACACCTCCATCCAGAGTTAGATGTGATGCCCAGCCAAAGTCATAACTGTTAGGAATCGAGCTACGTAACTACCTTATTTGAATGACCTCAAGTATCTCTGTCATTTCAGATCAGCTATGACAAAAAGGGTGTGGGGCACTACAGAACACAGAAGGTGACGCTTCAACAAGTTGATTGCAAGAGCTATGTGTTCCTAAAGTGTTTCCCTGAGATGCGATCCTCATCTGCAACCATATGAGAAAAAAGTGGGACAAGCCCCCGCTTTAACGGTCCTTTTATTGTGAAAAATGTCACACCGTCTGCAGTCAGAGTGCAGGCCAGACATGCCTGAACTTTCCTAGGAGACTTAAAGATTTATGCTGGAGAGACCCCATCACCCCCGCACCCTTCAGAAGCAAGCATCGGGGAAGAACCTCAGCACGTGCAGACTAGGCCTATGATGAGGAAGAAGGATGCAGAAGCTGTCGCGTAAAGACAAAGAGTTCATTGGACTGTGGCTTATTTTGAACACACTTTTCAGTCATTTGGGGGAAAGTTAAGGTAAGATATCTGTTCTTGAGCCACAGGGATTTTGACATTGGACTGAGGCATGCTTAAGCCTTGATAAGAAGAGAAATATGCCAGATCTTGATTTTGTTTTTCGACAATTAGAAAAGGGTACAGTACCCTGATTCCTTCCTTTCTCGCTAAGTTCCTGTTTGGATTTTCTCATGGTGGTACCTAATGACAACGTTTCACAGATCATATTTTTCATTTTGTGTTGCGCACATATCCGGCAATTTTGGGGAGAACTACTAGCGTTCACATTTTCCTGCAAGATCCTAAGAATGGTCTGATTGTAAGGAGATTGCTCAAAGCGATTATTGAGCACGTTTTGAAGCTTCCTGAGTACAGTGTGGAAAGTACAAATGCCCTTATCAGCTGACAATGCACACAAGCTGGTCAGTTTGGTCATCTACTACCTGATTAAATAATGCCCACAGCTTGTTAATAGACACACAGATGTCCACACCTTTCTAAGGGACCCGAGAAATAAAGTAGCATTGAATGAGATTTTGAGAGACATTATATTTCAAGTAAATGCTTATTCTGAGAGAACTCTGAGATCTGAGTGAGGCTTTCCGTCGAGGGACAGATTGAGGGATTGCTGGCTAAAAAAGAACCCTTGTTTCATGCTGAAAGAAAATCATTATGTCATCTAGAGGGAGGCAGATTCAAAGGGTCCATTGGGAATTCGTGTTTATCGTCAAATAAGCAATCAGTGGATCAAAAAGGTTTTTCAAGTGACATCAGCAGTTTCCAGAAGCAGGGCATAATGGTGCCATATTAAAGTTTCTTATTTCCTTCCTTAGGCAATAAAAATGGGCAGCATTAGTAACAATATCATCATGCCAAATCCAGAGAGGTGTCCACGTTGTTTAAAAAATCGATGCTGAACACTTTCCTATCACTGTGTTATTTATGCTTCCATTCTGTTCATAATAATACTGCTTTCATTCACTGTGCGAACAGCCTATTACATAGATGTGACTGGAGCAAAAACTCCTGAGAGTCTTCCTATGCAGAAGGAAGGTATACTTGTGGCAACTACTAGGCAGATAAGACCCTATGTAGTTATCCCTGTTTCAAAGAATGATGAGGAATCACCTAAATCTGAGGTAAATGTCACTATTACGCAGTCACATGATAAAAATGTCTTAGAGATTATTTTCTGACACCAGAGACAGGCTTTACAAGGGAAACAAAAGAAATTAGTGTTGAAAGGTGAACCTATACAGAAAGTTCATGTAACCACACCCAGTCCACTGACCGATGTGCCCATGATTGGTCCAGTTAGAATGAGTTATGCTGACATGTTGTATGAGATAATCATGACAGATCGAAAGAGAAGAATAAGACCTAAGAGGGATATTGGGGAAGATGACTCCAGCACTTTTGGGAAACAACATGATATCAACATATGAGGGAAGAGGGAAGAAGAACCTCGAAGGAGGAATGCTTTGTATGGGCACTCCTGCCTTATAATATGGGGAAGTCAAAGCTTTTCATAGCTTTTGAAATAGATGTCCAGACAGCACATTGTCTTTCTCACATAGCACTTTGATGAACAACAGGGCAGTTTATGCGCTTAGGTGCTTATCTCAAATGGGTCTGAATAGACAGATCCAGATGAAGATGACTATGTTCAGGACGCAAAGACAAGAAACAGAGCGCACACTAAGGATCATGTGATCAGATACGAGAAGCCTGGAGTGAAAGAAGCTGGAATCAGTTGGGCAGTAAACAAATGTCTGGGGAGTCCAGGAAAATGTGCAGAAGAAATTCATAGATGGAAGAACATAGGCCAAATTCAGATCTGGGGATCAATGTTATCACTAGATGGATGGGGAGAAGGAGTGGTTGTCTGTAGAGCATGGGTGGTAACTGGTTTCTACAAACCAGCAATTGAAATAGTGCAGAATTGACGTAATCCACTATGCCAAGACTTGCTAAACTACTGACCTGGGTTGAAGGCAGAGGTGGACCCTTACAGATAGTTCCATTGGAGAGTGCACAGGTGTGTTTTAGAAATAATGGCACAAGAAAAGTTGGTGAGAATCAGAACTGTCGTTGAATCTTTGATGCTACAGGAATGATGCTTGAACAGCAAGAATCGTGGATCACTATTGGGATTGTGGAACCAAAGCATATATGAGGCTACCAAGGATTGCAGAGGACAATGCTCACTAGTGAATGTTTATGTTTCAGCACTGGTGATTCCAAAAAGTGACTTAAACCTTGACAGTTTTCCAAAAGCAGATGCTCACCTGAGAAAGAAGAGATCTGTGGAGCTGATAAGAACAATACAGAGGGAGGTCTATTTCTTAGCAAAATCTATAGAGGCGTTTGATGCTATTCCCTATGACGACAGACTATTTAGCCAGACAGCTTCAGTGTTTTCATTGCATTTCATGCCAAGTGTCCAGGTTGGAGCAAATATCAAATGGCTGCAGATTACAAGATGGGAATTGTTACAGACAATTAACACTACCATAAAGGGATTCAATGCTATCAGAGAAGAGTTGAGAACCATACAACTGATGAATCTCCAGAACGGATATGTCTTGGACATGATCACAGCTATGGATGACCAGAATGGAACCTTGGTGGAGACCATAGGTATGTTGACAAAACGCCACTGCCAGATGATTGACGAAGTAGAAGACATTACTGATGACAGCTGGTTTGGATCACTCTTCTCTTGGGTTCCACAATGGATGGCAGACATTTTTAAGTTCCTTGGAGCTCTGATATTAATGATATTGCTTGGGTTTTGTGTGATCAAGATAATAATCTCCCAATGCAAGAAAACAGCCAAGAAAGTCATAGGGATGAAGATTATGATCGATGTTCAACCAGAATAGAAGGCCAAAGACTTGACAGATGAAGAAATCAGAGACTTTGTGAAAGCCAGTATTCATGCACTTGGGGGACAAAGTTCATGTATCCAAAGAATCATAAGAGGTA
This sequence comes from Ambystoma mexicanum, assembly GCF_040938575.1. NCBI lineage: Eukaryota > Metazoa > Chordata > Amphibia > Caudata > Ambystomatidae > Ambystoma > Ambystoma mexicanum. The sequence goes on along the minus strand of NC_090935.1, from coordinate 1,074,323,449 downwards.
TGTGGGAAGATGTATCTATTGTAGTCCCAATGGACAGTGCAGCTTCATGACATGGAACAAAGATGAGCATGTGAAATCAGCAGGATACCTGAAGGGAGTCATAAAGATATGGATCCCAAAGGAGTTTTCTTCAGACCAAGATGTCTGAATGTGAAGGATGATGAGAGCGTGGTTGATAAATCGCCCAGAGCGGGGAGTGTAGAGGAGTAGCACAGTACTGCCACCTCAACGACCTCACCCATATTGCATATATGTTGGGAGCCCGGATGTGACAATCATGCGGTACCAGTGAAAATACCATTACCTATGAGAAACCTGGAGGCAAGGTTCCCATTGAGAAAACCGTACCTGCATACAAGGAAATATGATGGCTGTTTGAATTAAATCCCAGAAGAAGCAGAGCAAATGAATGGTGAAGACAAATGGTGATGTCACACAGAGCAAAGCTGACATGCCTAGAAATAATGCAGAGACTAGAGAATGTAGATATTCTACAAGGCAGCAAGAAAGTATCAAGGATAAGTGATATCTTGGGATCAAGGTGAAGAGGCATAGGCAATAAAAAGGATGAAGATACCAAGTCAGTTTACACATGTACAGATACAAAATAAATGCAAGCAGATGAAGTATTGTTGAGGCTAGCTTTATAGTGAATAGATCACATCATGCGCCAATATATATACATATTTGCATGAAGAGTAAACGATGGATGTTTCCACTTAATGTTATAGCAGAGTTGGACTTTAGAGAGAAGGCCTCATTTCTAGTGTGTCACAGTAAGAAAACACATTACTTAAAAGTGAATCTCGGAAAGGCGAGGTTGGATGAGCCATGATGCCAAGCCAAGACCCCAAGGTCTTAGCAGGCTGAAGTCAACTAACATCGGATACAAATCGCGGGAAAAAACAAAACTCCTGTTCAAAAGACACAAACAAGCAAGGAAGACATAAGAGGTCTATTAAAAAATTGTATTTTAAAGACAGTGAAAACTTAAAATCATGGTCTTCAGTCACGTGGAAGGATGAAGTTGGACGAGCAAGATGCTCACACCTACGCATGAGGGCTGAGCGTGCCTTCACTCCCCTGATTCTCCACAGTACAGAACAAACTCAAGGCTGAGCTTCAAAGCCTAATTGACTACGCTGACCACTAAGGTAATGATAGATTGACATGCTAATTGGTGGGAAGCTGCCCCTGGAAGTCCAATCTGCGTGCTGCTAGATGTAGGTGGTAAGGGAAAGTAGTGACAAAGGTTAGAGTACCAACCAATTGTAGGGGACCACGTAATTAAGGGTCCTATAGTTTGTTTATCCAATGGGACACCGTGTATTTAGTAACGTTCATAGTGGCTATTTTTAGAAGAGGGCTTAGTTGCCTCACCTGATGTTAAGAAACCTATCACTTTTCCTTACTGTCCCATTCTTGTAAAGATCATATACTTAGATGTTTACTTAGAGCCTATCACAATTGCCACTAGGTTTTGTGGTGTGCAATGTAGGATTACGTTGGTAGGGACGTAGGTCAACGTCAATGATGACGAGTTTTTGATATAGAAGCTCAGTTTTTTTATGAAACTCGCTGAGTAAGAGGATCAAGCGAAGTTGTTGATGTTCGTAGTGCTCCCTGTTTTAGACAATTGAAGTAAAAACAGTTATCGTTTTTGCCAACTAAGTCATTTTGATTATTGATGTATGAATAAAATCTTCATCCCCATCCATCTCCAGGGTAATTGCTACTTATCTTAAAGGGCTGAGGTTATTCAGTTCACTTGAGTGGGCAATGTGTTCATACAATAAAACCTGCAATGTGGGGTTATTCTCTACACGCAGCAGGCACTGTATCTGGTGTGAACTGTCTGGAAACTGCACTACTAGTGGAGTCGTAACCTCTGGTAAAATTTGGGACTGTGGTCACCTTGCAGTGCCATGACTTTGACTTGTGTTTTCAAGTCATGAGGTGCACTTTCCCAAAATATTGATTGTTGCCTAGTGCACAACCTCCTGCAATGTTCTTTGATTAATGATATCCCCCCACAAAAATTGCATGTAACTGTCAATATTTATGATTATGACACATGATTATGGCAACACAGAATCAAGAGAGTAACACATGGTTTGGGTGGAAAGCAAAACAAGATCACAGGGATTGACAGCTGATTTGTTTCAAGTGGCAATAAGAAAATAACAGAGTGACTCCTGGTATTTCTGGTAAAGAACACAAATCAGAGATATGTGTACCATATTTTCTCTGAGAGAACAGACTCAAAGACATTGACAAATGACAAATGTTTTTACAGAAATCCCTAATGAATTACCCAAATAGATACATAATTGTGCAGCTGGAACATAACACATGCTGTTTTTTTCAGGAGCTAACATTAAATCACAGAAAGTGAAACGTGGCTTGTACTGGTGGCTTCGCTTGGTTCACTCGAGCCTATTACTATGGGCCCTGGGGCATTACCTGAGTCAGTAATGCCCCTGCCACTCGGGGCATATTGCTTAATTATGTTGAATAGTGAATGACAACAAATCCTTATAATTATGTGTATAAGCACCGTTTAGCGAGGAACCCAACCAAAACCTACCTAATCCAAACTTGGGGCACTAGAGCACAGGCCCTTTGGTTCCTACTACCGGCTGCTTGTGCAATCAAAACCGGTATGTCACTAGAAGTTAGGCGCACTAACCAATAGTTCCACATGCTCTCGCCATTTCCCTGGATCTGCTTTAAAACCTGTTCCTAATCATGAATAACACATTGTAAATACTTCCCTTAGAATGCCTGACCTGAGAGCGAACAGGAAATGTCTGCCTCTCCAAATGCATCCCACTAAATCTTAGTAAACTTCAAAGTTGTGTCTCTATAACGATCTGCGGTTGAACGAGTTTGAACCCCACATACACTTTCTTCCCAAAAAGGTTGAGATGTTCAACGGTGTTGGACTCAGAAATTCAGGTAATTCCCATTTAGCTCAATCCAATTCGAGCATGCATGTTGCTAAATTCTTCAGTCAATCTTGCACACGGCAGTGGTAAAACTGTTCAGTAAACACACGTCTCAGTACTCCTGCATTAAATGCTACACGTTAGTCAATAGAAGCACACATTAATATGTAGACATTAAAAATATCAACATATGACAGGTAGGACACGTCTACCCATGGCATTTGCCCATGGCATTTGTCACCTCTGTGTGTAATGTTGTCCTATGCCATGAAGTACCACTAACGCAACAAAACAAAACACAAAACATAGGAATTCAACTTAGCACAGTACTCGGCATTTGAACCACAACAACCTTTTATAGTATCTGGTACCAATACGGCTCTGCAGCCACGGCTTTTGCTCCATGCGAAATACAATGGAATGGCTATTGACATCTGCTAAGCGTAAAGAGATGACGTGTTATCTATCACCTTACCTTGCTAAATAAAAAATATATTGTTGACTTAATTGGAAGATTATAGTTTTCGGGAACCCCTCACAACTTAGAACAATGAACACGAAGACTCACATTTGGCATTTGCTATAAATCCAGCCCTTGTATGTTTGGTCTCAGAAAACACATTTTGAACAGTATATCAATTTTAAACCAAATACAGCCAGTGGCATTTTGACCGGCCATGTACTGCAAGTGTCTGTTGACAACATTGCAAGAGAAATTAGAGGCAGACTTGTAACAAGCACCACAAACTCACCCCTGAGGCTTATAAAGCGAGATATATATCAGACTGTCTGGCGAGATGTACTATTGTACGGTACCCAAAAAAGAGACACATTATTCAAGTGATATGTAATTTCAGGGAATCCATTTTCGGCCCAGAGTGCCCGGAAGGGGCAGTTCTCTGTAAAGTGAAGGAAGGTCACAGCACGTAATGGAACTGCAAATGCTTTATGATAATGCTTAACCGATAGGGATTGAGAAAAATGTTGCTATTTTTTCCAGGAGATTGAGGAAATGGACCTTTGGCAATTCTAAGCGTATAGTAAAAGGGCTGCAGATCCTTCTGGAGGTCGTCATTGCTTGGGAGTGAAATGTAAAGAAAAAAAAAGCTCCCAGGAATTACTCAAGTCAATGTTCTGATCATTTTATGCAAAACATACCCGTAAGGAAGGTTGCGCTGGGGCCGCACGCATTTGCACAGGCATACCAACCAGGGTCGTTTTTGCAGCAATGCCTTTTTCAACAGCAACACTTTGTGACGTCATAATAATGCTGGTGCAAAAGTGCGTTGCACTGTTGCAGAGTGTATGTGTTCCTTATGATACGTCTCCTTAGCTGCAAAATGTCTTCCTCTTTTCCCTGTTAAAACGGTGTGCTCTGATGGGCAAATATTCAAGAATAGATCCAATGGTTGGAAAAATAAAAGGGATATTGTATAGGTTAGCATCGAATAGAAAGATATCGCTGGCTTTTTTACTAGTGTTTCACAGGCGCTGCTCACTAATATTTGGAAACACGAGCCCTGAAAGTGTGATGCAGCAGCCAGTGTTTTCAGCATCTTATATGAACCCACTTTATTCTGTGTTGCACCTGACTTAATGACCCGAGTAATTCCCTAACTTCCAGATAAATTAACACTACAGGGGAACTCACTCACTTCACGTTAAGAGATAACGATTTCGATAGTAGGCTTTGTCTCCGTGCACGTTGTTTTCTAGTTGCTTCTCAAGTATAGACTTTTTCTTGTTTCAAGGGCAACGCACGCCTCTCTGGTTTGACCTCTACAGTATTTTTTTAACCAATTCATTGGTATTGAAATCCTGTAATTTTGTTTACAGCCTTAGCAACCCACAAGGACCAAGGAGGCTTGAGAATCAATATGTAGCATAATGGGAAGGTTAAACAATCTACAATCGCTCACAGAGCGGCCATATTGAAACGTTACTCCCTTCACAGATGCGGTGACAACAGACCATGGATTAGTCATCTATTGCAGGGATGGTGATTTTCAAAAGATTAGGAAAGGCTGTACTGTTTACCATGCACATATCCTCCACGTTATCTCGCGATGTTATGGCACAGCAGAAGGCTGTGCATTTGGTATCAGATGTATCCCGAGGATCATATTTGTTCGTTAGGACACGTGTCATTAAACTAATCAATTCATTTGAGGCCGAAAAAACGAAAAATGGTGGCAACTTTATACTCTTCTTTACTCAGAATATTGAAAATGAATTGATTAGATAAGGATACCATTCATTAAATTGAGTTCTAGTGTTCCTTTTCAATAGTCCTACATGCTAAAGTGTGACATCGGTTCTTTAGCAAAAAAAAAAAAGAGTAAAAAGCTGTCAGCAAAGAAAATAACATACATCCCAGCATCAGTATCTCCAGTCTATGTTATGGTGGATAAGCATTAGGACTATAACGAAGAGCATAACACTCATTGTAAAGAATATTACGAATAATTAATTAGAATATTACCAGTTCATCCATCTTCCACTACCAGTTGGCAATAGATTGCGGTCCAATCAGGCCTATGTGATTTAGAGAAGGTGTTTGCACCCTGTTGCTCTAGAGGCCTTTTGCCAACGACTCCAACGACCCCTCGCGTCTGACTATTGTGGCTAAGGATGATCGGCATTATAGCCCTAAACAATTGGGGAGCCAATGGTTTCCGACCTCTGCTTTGAGGGTGAAATGCCAACGATAGGCCACATAGGGCATCATGCTGCAAAACCCATGAACTCTTCTTTCAGAGTCAAGAAGGAACCTGACAAACTATTTGAAACAGTAAAACCAAGGGAGTGTGTGGGATTCTGCACACATTGTTTAAAATGGGGTCCAAGTGCGATCAGGAACACTGTGTAGCGGCCATGCCACAATCTGACACAGTACTCCTCTCACCGATATTTGGGCAGCAAGCAGTTAGTCAGTCAACATACTTTTATTCAATATAAAATCGTCAAATCAATACATAAAATGCATAAAAAAAGATGTAACAGTGTAAACTTCATATCAATATGAATGAGCATACTTTAGAAACAGAGCACAGAGGAGAGCCCTGCTCACAGCCTCTAGCTCACAGCCTCTATCGTTAGTTTTAACAACCTACTGACAGCCCTGTTGATCAACTCTGAATAACTAGAGTAAGGTGACATATCACCCAAGTCATAGCGGTAACCAATCCAGCTCCTCAATGTGGTGAAGAAGGCTTTCTTTCCTTGCATTTATACCCAAAAAAACACACGCGGCATCCCAAAGAGGGAAAGGAGAGCTACTTTCAAGGTATGTCCTAAATGCCATTCCTATTTCCAATGAGTGCATGCCTGCATCCTTTTTTTGAGCACCAGGTAGGAAGAGCCTGAACAACAAAGGCTTCAATGAGGTTGAAGTCTGATAGGACGTTATGGAGAAAATGATGAAAAGGGCAAAGAAACACATTTACATAAGACGCATTCTGAGGAAGGAGGGCATTCAAAGGGTACTCTATCCAACCGCTTATGCCTATAGTTGAGGTAATGACCGACAGGAAAATAATCTTAAAGTAATGTAGATATAATTGACTTCAAGTAGTCCTAAAGTAGAAGATTAAGAACATTTAAGAAGTGGCAGACAATCCAATGAAGGAAAAGGGGAATGTAACTTAGGGCTCACAATCGAAATACTCCTCAATAAATAAGGCATGTATTCTTCCAATTGAGAGAGTGTAGACCATAAGGACCCTGTGAGGAACAAATGAAAAAGGAATTCAAAAATCATTTCAGACCAACTGCAAAAAAAACGACTGAAGGTTTGGAATAAAACTGTAACATGGTAGTTCTTCTAGAGCAGTGGGTAATCAAAGGAATCCACTGTACCAACATGTTCATCTGCAGCGCCTTCTTTTCTGATCCTGTAAATTACATTTTTAATGTGCCAGTATGGGGCTCAGGAGGATTGGGTTGTGAGGAGAGTAGTAGGAACATAGTAGGATCCACTACGGAGACACATTCATTTAAAAAAACAGCAAGGACATGTTTCTCCACCATTACAGGACAACCAGACCAACAGAGGGCCCTTGCCCTTTTATACTCAGAGGAACTTTGGGTATTAGGGGAATTGGAGGGAAGGCAAATAGGAGACCTTTATGCCAGTGCAGAGCATGGGCTTCTACTCAACTGGCCAGCCTAAGCCTGGTTCGGGAAAAACAAAACAGACAGAATAGCATTCTCCCTGGATACAAAATGTTCAAGTAGTGGTGCCCCAAACCCTACACAAATGTGGTGGAAAAGTGTAGCCTAGAGAAAAATCCCTAGTGGGGGAAATACCCTGCTCAAGGTATCCATGCAGACATTCTCTGCTCCTGGTAGGTAAGAAGGCTTAAGGGATTGACTCTAGAACTACACTAATCTGAGCAGTTTTCGAATCACTTCTGACAGGGAACCAGCTCTCATTCCTGGTGGTTGCCAGATACGCTTGTCATATTATTTTCTGTGTGAATAAAAAGTGTATGTCTAATTCAGAATCACATCGTTGGAAACGACTTAACTGAATAAGGATAGCAGACATTTCCCTCGAGTTGCAAAACCTTTCAAGAGATCCAGACCACCTTGAGTAGAACAATGCCCCCTTGTTGCCATCACCTCTTTATACTGGCATGTAAAGCTAGGAACTGTGGGACAGTGGAGTCCTGATAGCCACCCCAATGGACATATAAGAAGGAGAATGCTGAAATAGCAGGTCTGCACATATTTGAGCTGCAGTTGGTATTGTACAAGAATAGGACAGGATGTATAATTGAAAATATGGGTCAGCAGAGTTTTTAAGTACATTCTTACCCATTTCACCACAAATTAACATGAGACAATATTGCCACGCCCGTTCAACCCCTATTGAGCAAATGGTGACTCCTGGGACAGGAAGGTGCATACATAAGTCTGAAGCATCATTATTGGGTGAGGCTAAAGAAACCTTTTCCCTACTGATATATCGATCAGTGCATCTAAAAATTTCAAAATTCACTGTAGCGACATTGAAGAGCTGTTCCTGTTTTGTAACAATCCAAATTTGGTTACCAGAAAACAAAGAGTCTCGTGGTCTGAAGCTGTCTGATGGAAAGTGTGATCGTGCATCAGACAGTGGACGAATATGCCCTGAGAATGTAGATGCTCCACCAGAGGGGCAAACTTCTCTAAATACACTCAGATAACATTTCAGGACATTGGCAAGATCCTGAGCTAAAAATGTCCATGTGGCATTGGAATGTGGAGGAAACCTTATCAGCCTCCAAGGATTTGGATGAAAAAGTATGCATCTTCAACTTTCACAGATGAAATAAACAAGCCCTTCTCCTTGGAGGGTTGATCATCCGAAGATTGTCTCTCCTAAGTGGAATATGCTTAATGCAATGTTTACCTGCTTCAACTTGATATTGAACCTGAAAGACCCAGAATGCATCAGGAATAGAAACAAAGCCCTGAATGTAAAACAGTACCTTTTCAATAGTAGCTCTCGAACCCCCTCCTGAACGGCATTTTGCTTCAGACGATTCTAGAACCATGGTTCATCCATCACACCGGAATATGCAGGAAAGGTTAGTAATTCAGTGCACTAGCCACACAGAGCAGAACCAGCACCCGTGTGTCTGACATGGTTTGGACCCGGAAATGCAGATTTGTTCTTAAGAAAGTAACAATTAAAAAATAATTCGAAACTATCTGCCAACCAATTTATTATACAAATCAAGGGGAAAAACACTGCATTGTTCAAATCAATCCTAAAATGAAGAACCTGATGTTTTTGAGCAGCATATTATTCTATATGTAATTCACTGTGTGAATATCCTTTGATGTATATATAGCTTATCAAAAGCCTTATTAAACAGATAGGTAAGACCGATAACGGTATATAATTCATTCCAACACACTACTATCAGAAAATAAAGTATGTACACCTGTCAACCAACCCAACCTTGAAGAAAAATAATCTAATTGCAGAGTTCGGCAGAGTTAGAAATAATACAAGAGTCCATCCCAGTCACAACTTCTCATGTGTTTTGAATGTCACACTATGTTACGGTATGCTTTTAGTACATTGGTCACCAAAAACCATATTGGTGCTAAGGTGAGGTTAAACAATACCGTTAAGAAATACAAACACACTAATATTTCAGGTAGTTGGCAGGTTTTTAGATGTTTACAGATCACTTAGGGATCCTTTATAAATCTAGGATGGCCAGGTAATATATCACAGAGCTGAGAGGTGAGACACGAAAAACAAATTGCCTCTAAACACTGGTGCTGGATATGCAGTACAGAGAGCAATCAGAGGTTAGATTACAGAGGAATCGTAGAAAGGTACAATTTAAGAAGTCGTTTTTTTCTTGTAGAGGGGTCTTAATTGATATTACTCCTTATGCATAATGCATAATGCTTTTAAATTAATATACTTTGCCTCAAGTAATTAAAGAAATTCTTCCTCGGATCCTGAAATAGGGTCCCGTTTTTATCAATCAAAAGTAAAGCTGGCTGAAGCATTCTGAATTAGCTGTAAGTGACCAATTTCTTTATTTGTTGACACACATATAATGCATTACAAGCAGGCAGAATTAAAAGTATGAAGCAGGACAATTCTCTGATAGGCATATAATAACTTCAAAAAATGATGACATACCTTAAAATGATTAGATATCATTTCACCAGGGCATCTATCTGTGGTACCAAGGATAGATTACAGTCTAATATAATGTTATACAAAAAAGGTGTGCCTGATTAAAGTCCCTGGTCCTCCAGGCGTCATATAACAATAATATAATATTGGACCAACAGAACAGGGAATAGCTATTCACAACATTTATTTATTTATCAATACCAATACATGTTCCATTTGTTGATTTCTAAAAACCTTTATTCACATATCAAAATTTCATAAAAAATATATAAAATCAAACATATTCACAAAAAACAAATATCTGCATCAAGCATTCATACTGATTCACTCCTACCAATCTTTCCACTCTTTGCTTTGTTATCACAGCATATACATCTTTTTGTCTTTTGGCCTCCTACATGGATAGCCTCCAATTTTTGTTTACACAATGATCAACAAAGTCCTCTATCCACTCCTGTGATGGTACTGCCTGCGTGTTCCTAATCACACAGACCTATGTCTACACGTGTTTCGGTTGTCTTTTTGGGACATCCACATTTGTAGCCCCTTGGATCTTGCAACCTTCTTCAGGACAGAAAATTGGGAGTTGCCTGGTTCCCGTAAGCCTCAAGTAGGGTGAGTATCACCACCTAAAATACAATACAGAATATCAACAGACCTGACTAACCATCACTCAACCTTTCATATATGCTATTTCATTATCATAAGCTATTCCCTCTTATTTGCGTCACATTAAATGTGTAGAAAATGATTCTAAACAGTAATCATTGTATCAATATTTATGAGCGATGAACTTCTTAACACCCATTCAAATTCAGATTTTTTCCTATCTGCATCATTGCATAATGGCCACTCTAGTCTGTCCACATCAAAGATGCAAATTAACTCAAACTTAACATAATTTCATTTGTGTACTTATTCACATTAATTTGCTGTATTCATACATCAGTGTATTTAATATGGACTCTTCAAGAGAGGTTCTTCACGTTTTAGACAGGGCTATTGATTACAAAATAGCAACTACAAGGAAAAGGGGATTCATTGATACTCTTCACAATTTATACATAATGAAGTGGAAGAACTATGATTGCTGGTGGATTATTAAAATACTTACACCTGTTGTAACATATTCTTATACAGGGGGTTGTTTTTATCAACCTGCAGCCACAAAGTACCGCCCTGATGATGATCCTACAGCAGGATCTGAAAAAATAGATTACGGGAAGCAGACTGAAAAACTGGCCTTTTTACAAACCTATATCATTGTGATAAACACATCTTTCTAGGTTACTACTCAAGAATAGACATTTCCGTTATAGCCTGTCACAGCCCTTCCCTGTTTCTATTATCTGCTGATTTCCGTTTCAATTCTAGCCCTCATGAGCATTTTCTGGTAGGATTAAAAGTGTCAAATGCCTATCTTCAAGGTTCTTAGATCTTAAACCCACTCCCTCTGTTCCATGTCCTCCTCATTTCCTCCTGGACTGCGAATTCGCCCTCTCCTGCTTACCTGATTCATTCCGCTTGCAGAGTCCATCTACGTGCCGTGTCGCATTCGTCTTCCGGCATGTTTATTTATGCTCGCGAATCCATGGAGGCAGAAAGAGGACTACCCCTCATCTTCCGTGTGTGAACACTAAAAAGGTACTAATTCCTTCATTTGTAACAATCAAAGAGGAGAAAAAAAAACCTCTCTGGATATGTTGACACTGACTGCTTACTGTTGGAAAATTGGCAAGCCCGGCTCAAAGCTAAATCTCATTGCTTTTCCGACGCTCTATTTATTTTGAGGCGTCATAAGTATTACACTCTGGCCAAAAACGAATGGGAAATGCCAAACGGCGCAATTTTATGGACCCGGGATTGCCCAGTAATGCATGTTTCATACATGTCTGTGCATATTCGTGTGCTCATGCAAAGCAGACCCAAATGGTATCTCCTAAATACTGCTTTGCTTACAGATCTACTAATTCACTGTTCCTTGTGGTCAAGGAGTTATAGCTATAGATCAAAAAATTTAAAATAAAAAAATCTAAAAATAATAATAAAAATTACTCAATAAACAGCTCACAAAACACCAATGATGTATACACTATAGATCGTTTCCTTACCAGAGTGTACTCTATGTCAGTATGCCAATGTATATTAGTGAGCATTTTTCTACTATTGCCTCGCGATACAGTGAGTATTCATCTCTTGTTCCTATAGTTCAAAGAGATCTGAGTCTCATGTTCTGAGAGTCGCTATAGTACAAACTGAGCCCGATCTCCACGGATCATTCGTTAGTGTGTGATCAGTGCTCCCCATTCAACTGAAAGGTTGAGGCCATTCCTCACTGTGTCTAAACGATATATCCATCGTTGTTCCAATCTACGGAGCATGGTGGATATGTCTCCTCCTCTTTTTGAAATTTTTATGGTTTGTAACACAAACCATCTTAAATCTGTATCTTTATGTTGTTTGAGACTGAAATGGTCCACCAGAGGTTTTTCAGCTACCTTATTCCGGATACAACTGTGATGTTCCCCTATACGCTGTCTGATCTCTCTTGTTGTTTTACCCACATAAAGGAGATTACAGGGACATCTAATAATATAGATTGTATTTTTCGTGCGGCGTTTGTATGTGTGTTCATTTTCCATTTTATCGCCCCATGATTGAACTCTTGTCTTGTCTCAGATAGTGGACATGACACACAGTTTCCACATTTATGGTGGCCTCTGACTGGGGGTAATCCCCATTGATTCAGTACCGTTTGTTCTAAGTTCAAATCTCTGTATGTATGCACTAGACGTTGTCTCAGATTTTGATTCTTTTTAAAAGCGAAGATAGGTTTCTTCGAAAGACTTCCTGGTTGTTTGATTATATCCCAGTTCCGATTCACAATTCTTTTAATTTCATTGCTTATTGGATTAAAAGCTGTAACACACACTAATCTCTCCTGTTTCTTTTTCTCTTTAGGTACCAGGCATTCATCTCTGTTCCTGTTCAGGGCTCTTTTCAAATGATCCTTAACTAATTTATTTTCTTTTTTTTTTGGATACCCTCTATTCAGTAACCTTCTCTTCAGATCCTCTGCATGTTTTTTATATTCATCCTTTTCGGTGCAGTTTCTCCGTATCCTTAAAAACTGGTCATAGGGTAAATACTGGCGAAGACCCACTGGGTGAAAACTAGAATAGTGTAATTACGTATTCTTATCAGTAGTTTTACGAAAAAGTGTGGTCACCAACTGCTGATGCGATTTTTTAATGAGTAAATCTAGAAAGCTTACCTGGGTTTCATGCCATTCCATAGTAAATTTGATTTTGTTGTCGCATGTGTTTAACCATTGATGACATTGATTCAGTGTTTCACTAGTTCCCCTCCATATCATGAATATGTCGTCAATGTATCTGTACCCGGCCCGATTATATCCCAGTTCCGATTCACAATTCTTTTAATTTAATTGCTTATTGGATTAAAAGTTGTAACACACACTAATCTCTCCTGTTTCATTTTCTCATTAGGTACCAGGCATTAATCTCTGTTCCTGTTCAGGGCTCAAATTATCCTTAACTAATTTTTTTGGATACCCTCTATTCAGTAACATTCCATCCATAGATTGGAACAACGATGGATATATCGTTTAGACACAGTGACGAATGGCCTCACCCTTTCAGTTGAATGGGGAGCACTGATCACACACTAACGAATGATCCATGGAGATCGGGCTCAGTTTGTACTATAGCGACTCTCAGAATATGAGACTCAGATCTCTTTGAACTATAGGACCAAGAGATGAATACTCACTGTATTGCGAGGCAATAATAGAAAAATGCTCACTAATATACATTGGCATACTGACATAGAGTACACTCTGGTAAGGAAACGATCTATAGTGTACACCTCATTGGTGTTTTGTGAGCTGTTTATTGAGTAATTTTTATTATTATTTTTTAAATTTTTTGATTTTTAATTTATTGATCTATAGCTATAACTCTGTGACCACAAGGAACAGTGAATTAGTAGATCTGTAAGCAAGGCAGTATTTAGGAGATACCCATTTGGGCCTGCTTTGCATGAGCACGTGAATATGGGCAGACATTTACGGAACATGCATTACTGGGCAAGCCCGGGTCCATGAAACATAAAATTGCGCCGTTTGGCATTTCCCATTCGTTTTTGGCCAGAGTTTAATACTTATGACACCTCAAAATAAATAGAGCGTCGGAAAAGCAATGAGATTTAGCTTTGAGCCGGGCTCGCAAATTTTCCAACAGTAAGCAGTCAGTGTCAACATATCCAGGAAGAGAGCTTTTTTCTCTCGTCTTTGATGGTTACAAATGAAGGAATGAGTCCCTTTTTAGTGTTCACACACGGAAGATGAGGGGTAGTCCTCTTTCTGCCTCGATGGATTCGCAAGCATAAATAAACTTGCGAGATATGCACTAAACCAGCACCGGAAGACGAATGCGACACGGCACATAGATGGACTCTGCAAGCGGAATGAATCAGGTAAGCAGGAGAGGGCAAATGGCAGTCCGGGAGGAAATGAGGGGGACATGGAACAGAGGGAGTGCGTTTAAGATCTAAGATCCTTGAAGATAGGCATTTGACACTTTTCAAACTAACAAAAAATGCTCATGAGGGCTAGAATTGAAACAGAAATCAGCAGATAATAGAAACAGAGAAGGGCTATGACAGGCTATAACGGAAATGTCTATTCTGGAGTAGTAAGCTAGAAAGATGTGTTTATCACAATGATATATGTTTGTAAAAAGGCCAGTTTTTCAGTCCGCTTCCCGTAATCTATTTTTTCAGATCCTGCTGTAGGATCATCATCAGAGCGGTACTTTGTGGCTGCAGGTTGATAAAAACAACCCGCTGTATAAGAATATGTTACAACAGGTGTAAGTATTTTAATAATCCACCAGCAATCATAGTTCTTCCACTTCATTATGTATACATTGTGAAGAGTATCAATGAATCCCCTTTTCCTTGTAGTTGCTATTTTGTAATCAATAGCCCTGTCTAAAACGTGAAGAACCTCTCTTGAAGAGTCCATATTAAATACACTGATGTATGAATACAGCAAATTAATGTGAGTAAGTACACAAATGAAATTATGTTAAGTTTGCGTTTATTTGTATCTTTGATGTGGACAGACTAGAGTGGCCATTATGCAATGATGCAGATAGGATTAAATCCGACAATCAATTGAATGGGTGTTAAGAAGTTCATCGCTCATAAATATTGATACAATGATTACTGTTTAGAATAATTTTCTACACATTTAATGTGACGCAAATAAGAGGGAATAGCTTATGATAATAAAATAGAATATATGAAAGTTTGAGTGATGGTTAGCCAGGTCTGTTGATATTCTGTATTGTATTTTAGGTGGTGATACTCACCCTACTTGAGGCTTACGGGAACAAGGCAACTCCAGATTTTCTGTCTTGAAGAAGGTTGCAAGATCCAAGGGGCTATGAATGTGGATGTCCCGAAAAGACAACCGAAACACGTGTAGACATAGGTCTGTGTGATTAGGAACACGCAGGCGGTACCATCACAGGAGTGGATAGAGGACTTTTTTGATCATTGTGTAAACAAAAATTGGAGGCTGTCCATGTAGGAGGCCAAAAGACAAAACGATATATATGCTGTGATAACAAAGCAAAGAGTGGAAAGATTGGTAGGAGTGAATCAGTATGAATGCTTGATGCAGATATTTGTTTTTTGTGAATATGTTTGAATTTATATATTTTTTATGAAATTTTGATATGTGAATAAAGGTTTTTGAAATCAACAAATGGAACATTTATTGGTATTGATAAATAAATAAATGTTGTGAATATCTATTCCCTGTTCTGTTGGTCCAATATTATATTATTAGTCTAATATAATGACCAGGTTTCAAGCATAAGGCACTAGCATGGGTCAGTGTTTGGGAGTCTCTGGCCAGTGTGAATATCCCAAGAGAGAGAGAGTTGGATAAAAAACAATGAGTTCTGTATTTGATGGATTAAATTTCAGTTGATGTTCGTACATCCACGTCACATCATTGTTTCTACCATGCAGCATCTACATGCGGTGCTGCCCATATTCTCCTCAAGTCCTTGTAAGGAGAATCACGGTATCACCATCATACATAAAACAAGCATTGCCAATGCTAACAGTTTGGGCTTTTGTGTAGGCATGGGAAAGGCACTTACTTGCCAAGCACAGCCTTAGTGATATTAACTACCCATTGATGGTAGAAGGTGCAAAATAGTGCAAGTACCTGGGCATCTAATAGCAGTGCCTGGCAAAAGCTTAAAGTGTATGCACTACCCAACAATGTTGGTTTTAAAGTTTATTTAAACAGAGCTTCAGTGGCTTTGCCAATGCTTGTTTTTAACATAACTTCAGTGAAGGACACACAGCGTGCTTATAAATCGAATGACTGATGGCAAGCCGGCTAAGATATTTGTATTACATCAGTAGTGTGTGTACAACTCCAATTAAGCCATTAACTGTCAGAAGATTGCTTTGAACAGACACTGGCAGGCCCCTTGAATGCAAAGCCAGATGCTTACGCAAAGAGTTCCCATGAGCAGGTGTTTTGGGGCGGGCAGAGGCAGGAATGGGTGTAAATGGCCTTAGGAATTAGCATGCTCAATGGCAGGCAATGAGTGGGCACATAACGAAACAACACCTACACATTTTGTGTCCCTCCTCATATGTCATTCCTACCTATATGTATGCCAATGCAATAGTTTCAGCTCAAAAGCGACACCTAATAGCGCAAACTAATGATGCACCTTGAGGCCATAAAAGTGTGGCCTATGGGTGGAAAGAGAGGTAACATTGTTGAGCCTTAGGGCAACTCAACGTTTAGATGGAAAGGTGTTGATTAATAACATGTTAAAGTCACTGATTTCTTTTACTAATCAATAAGGAGCATTCCCATTCTAGAAGCAGGTCATGTACAATATAGGAGTACATGTGTCCCGGGAGAATGGTGTAATCAATCTGCCAAAAGCTGCCACCAGATCAAATACTTTCAATGCAGAGACACTGCCACCATCAGCCACCCTCCTAGGGTTGTCCAAAACACATATTTAAACTGACACAGCCCTCCTGGTGGTTCTACAACCACCCTGGGTATTATCAAATGGCGTTTGATTTTCTGTCAGAGGCTGAACTTGTTTATTTGTGAAAAAATGAGACCTAAGCTAATGAGCCATCGGTGTAGGTCTGAATTTGTTTATTTAGCACCCTTTAATTAACTTCAAAGGAAATGGGAGCCTATGTATTATGCAGTAGTTTTTGGATGATTAGAATCAAGATTTTCCTTTTTCAAAAGAGGTAAGACAATGGAATGATTTAAAATTTAGGGTTATTTTGTATCTTGCTTCCTAGAGGGTGAGTAGATCAGCCCCTCTTCTGGTTCCTGTGTTATTATATCCCAAATTCCACGATAACTCTTACTAAATAAACCGAGCGCTCTCCTCCGGCACCTGCCCCTTGCTCCCTTCCACTTCCTTGTTGCATTCCATACAGCCCAACTCCCAGCCCTCCCACCGCCCTGATTGGCCCTGTTGCCATAGGCCTTTACACAGATGAAGCCCTAACAGGCCTGAACAACTGTGTGTGCATTTGTATCCTGCTTCCTAGAGGGTGAGTAGATCAGCCACTCTGGTGGTGTCTGTGATATTTTTGCCCAAATTCCATGATAAATAAACGGAGTGCTCTCTGGTGCCGCCCCCATGCCTCTTCAACTCCCTTGTTGCTTTCCATCCCGCCCGCTTCCCAGCACTCCCACCACCCCTGATTGGCTATGAGGACCCATTTAGTCCAACCTCCCAGGGCAGGCCCCTGCCCAGGCAGCCCCTCTGGCAAAGGACCTTGAGGCAAAGGATAGCTACTGAAGAAGAAGCAGCCCCAGATCATGTTGGCCTGTGTTAGGTGGTGAAGCCTTCAGCCGTAAACCAGCTGCAACTGACACAGTAGGTGAGGTCTGAACTGGGAGGATAGCAATTGCTGTCCTCCGTCTAGACTGTCCAACCCGTCTAATTACTGTTTCTATTACACTGTCTACAACACCTTATGTGCCTCCACATTAGGCCTCTGAAATATAGGTGTTGTTGCATTTACTATTGTGCCCCCACCTTAAGTGTCTTAAATCTTGGTTTTGTTGGAGCCACTACTGTGCCCCCACGTTGGGCATCTCAAATCAAGGTGTTGTTACATTCACTACTTTGCCCCCATTTTAGGTGTCTCAAGTCTGTGTGTTGTTGCATTCACTACTGTGCCCTCATTTTATCTGTCTCAAATCTAGGTGTTGTTGCACTCAATACTGTGCCCCCAAATTGGGCCTCTGAAGCCTATGTGTTGTTGAATTTACTACTGTGCCCCCACTTTAAGTGTCTCAAATCTTGATTTTGTTGCAGCCACTACTGTGCACCCACGTTAGGCCTTTCAAATCTAGGTGTTGTTGCAGTCAATACTGTGCCCCAATTTTAAGTGTCTCAAATCTAGGAGTTGTAACATCCACTACTGTACCCCCAATGTAGATGTCACACATCTGGGTGCTGTTACATCTACTTCTATGCCCCCATAGGTGTTGTTGCCTTCACTGCTGTGCCACCATTTTAAGCGTATCAAATCAAGGTGTTATTGCATTCCAACTACTGTGCCCCCAGTTTAAGTGACCCCACATTAGGCCTCCCAAATCTGGGTGTTGTGTCATTCACTATGGCGCCCTCACTTTAAGTGGTCCCTCCCTCTATTCAGGTGTCTCAAATCTAGGCACCATTCCATATAGCCCTGTCTCAAATCTAGTTATTTAGCTGTTACTGCATTTACTGGACCAGACTTGCAGCCCCTCCATCAGCCAGCATGTACCCACACACCACACCAACACAACTCACACCCCATTGCCCCTCCATCCTTTCACCTACTCCCATCTCTATCAAACCGACTGCCGCATAATATCTCTTCCTGCTCCAACCCAACCTCAGTCCACCCCAACAAACATCATCCCTGACTAGTCCATCTGTTCCGGCCTATCCAAACACTCAGCCCCCGCGGTTCCCCACCTCTCCCCATCAGCCACCCAGTCCCACAATGCCCCTCCGGCCACCAGCACCATTGGACCCACTTCTGCCCACAATAAGTAAATCCAGTTTCTTTGACCGACTATCCTATGACAACCATACTTTCATCTTTATCACTGAAACATGGTTCAGTGATGACTTTAAACCAGTCACACACAAAGCATTCCCTCCTGACTACACTCTCATCCCCCACAACAGAGCCACCAGTTGTGGCGGAATAGGCATCCTCCACAAATCCTACTTATCATCTCTCTCCCCGAAACCCAGCCATGCACAGCTAACTGCGAATCCCTGCTGATCAGACTTTCCCTGTTGCCCACTTTCTCACACAGTTCCTTACTCATCTAGAGACCACTGGAGTACAACAGGCATTTTGCCAACAATCTCTGTGACTCATTAGCTTCCATTCTGGTCAACCATCCTTCACTCACTCTACTGGGGGACTTCAATATCTGGTTTGATATAACCAACAACCCCATGACCCAACCCATGGTCGACAGCCTAAAGGCACTTCACCTCGCCAGACATAATACAGGTCCCACCCACAGCGGAGACCACACCCTTGATCTGGGCAGATGAGGCACTAAAATCACTAAGGCAGACGAATCTAGCAGCAAATTATAACTGTCTATACTCCCACATGAATCTGGGTGATCCTACCAAAGCTGCACCCACGAGGGAGAAGAGTGTGTCACAAGTGAATAAATCACCTGGGGAGCTGCCTCTTATTAAACCCCTGAATCTCGCCTTGCTCAATACCAGGTCACTAGTCAAACATACCTTGGATGTCCACGATTTCATCTTGGAGAAAGACTTGGACATAATGTGCATTACAGAGCCATGACTCTCAGATGCACATGGCCCTGTTATAGAACAAGCGACCCCCGCTGACTATGTCTTTTTTAGGAATAACCATGACATACGCCAGGGCGGTGGAGTTGCTATCATATGTAAAAAATAACTTGGGATTTATGAGACTAAGAAGGAATGTGAAGGGTGCAATATACTGCACTCCAAGATTATTCATAATAATAACTTTAGTATGAACTTTGTAGCACTTTATGGGCCACCAGGAGAGTCCCCACAGTTCAATGAAGACCTCACCAATTTGATATCCTCATTCCAAAAACCAATACTGCAGTAATCCTTCAGGGAGATTTAAACCTCTGGTGAGGGTACCCCAGAGATAGGAAAGCATTGGACTTAGAGAGACTTCTTAATAATGAAAGCATTATTATACATAATTCTGAACCCACGCACATTAAGGGAAATATTTTAGATTGGATAGGCAGTGAAAACATCACATTGACAGGAGTCATGACCAACCCTTGTGTGTGGTCTGACCATTCATCCCTTACGTGTCAGATACAACTCCCAACTCCGTTCAGGCAGCAACATCTATCACGTAACGTATCAGGTAGGTATTACCGGGCTATTACCTCAGCTGATTTAGCAGGATGCATGAATTCCCTGGTGGCTAAGTCTAACGATCTGGACCACCCTGACACACTTATAGAGAATTTTAACAGAGACATGATGACCATGATTGACAGGCTTGCACTGATTTATTGTCAAGAAGTGTAAAGGACTCTCCAAATCACCAAAAATGGTTTTCCTCAGAATTTTCTCAGCTTAAAGCTAATAAAAGACAGGCAGAGCATGCCTGGTTGGCTCAAAAAAAAACCAAAAACAACAACATAAGGCAGTAAGGAAACGTCGGGAGAAGGAGTATAAAGACAAGATTACAGAAGCAAAATGTAATCATTATAATGATCAAATAAATAGTGTAGGAAACCAAACGAAGGAACTTTTTAAATTATTTAAAACTTGGGAAAAACTTAAAGTTTTAAACCAGAATATAAATCCTATAAAGGAAGACTGTGCAAGGGTTCAAAGAGCCTTTTTGGATAAACATCTGCTCGCTCAGAAAAAGATCAGTGAAGAGTTGGATAGGCTGAAACCTGTAATAACGGCAGACAACACTGGCAAAGGGCTGCTTGACTAGACGACCGACCGTACACCACTAAATCACGGGAAGCAAAATCAGGGGGCTTCCTCCACTCGCTTTAGTTTCTCAACAATAACTATACCAGAAAACATAGACATACTTAAGGGTATGCACCCTACTAGCTGTCCAGGGGATCTTTTGCCATCTACGGTCATCCTGGAACACTATGATATTTTTGCTCCTTATTTGTGCAGATTTGTTAATTCTTCTTTCAAATACTGCAGTATACCGCAATCCATCAAGGATGTGGCAGTGACCCTGCTCCTGAAGAAACAGGGTTTGGACCATAATGACGGTGCAAACCTGCAACCTATCTCTAAGACTTTATGCTTCCTAAAGCTGGTCAACAAGGTGGCTACTATGCAGCTCCAATTATACATGGAAACTACTGGCACATTACATAAGAAGCAATCAGTCTTTCAATGCTCCCATGGAACAGAACTTTTAGTTCAGTTTAGTTTCTTTATTTGTACTGCGCACCGATCCTTGAGGTAACTTGGCGCCAAAACTTTGAGCGAGTGTTGCAGGCATATATCAGAATTGCTTAATACAGACCGAGACGCAAAATGGAGATAAGATCTTACACGAATGGAAGATAAGATGTGAAGCGACTTTGGAAAAGCTAGACATCTCGGAAGAGACCTTAAAGTGTAATCCAGATAAGGCCAAAACATCTGTTCGGGAAAAGGATTGGGATGAAACACAGGAGCAAAGCCTGTCAAGGAATCTGTGCCACAACATCATCTGGGAAAGAAAGGGTTTAAATATGCTCCCACCATACTTGCTGAAATTTCCATCTGCCCATTACAGAGACTTGCTCATGCGTTGCAGGCTTACAGGCCGATTCATGAAATAATTAGCGCGGCGCAAGTGGGCAAAAACGTGCGAATCGCAGTGGAATAGCGAAAATCGCAGTGCAAGTGCGAAAATTGCACGAAAAGCAGCGCACATCGATTCATGGAAGGCCGTGCGTGAGAAAACCATCGGATGTGCGATAAAAAAGTGCGCGGCGCACGTTGGCGCACAGGTCATCTAACTGCGTGCGCCAGGTCACAGCGAAAATCGCACAGGCCACAGCGAAAATCGCACATAGCGCGGCGCACGCAACAAAAGTAGGCGGAACATGGGGCGTAACACTCGGAATGGGGAACAACTTGCCAAAACGTGGGCGTCACGGGGGAAGTACAGGGTACAAGTGCGCGGAACGCCCACACGCTCGCCTACAACACGTATTCATGGAATAGAATAGGGCAAAAAAGCGCACGCTCAAACCAGCGCACAGGCACAAACACGACCGCCACAAGAAAGCAGGCGGTAGCGTCTCTGCGCCTGGAAGAAATGTGCGCCAAAAGGTGCGCCAACAAATAGCACCTATATACAGCCATGATGGATGTCCTATACTGTGGACCTCCAGGACAAATGACGTGCAAAGGGGTACCCACAAACACGGACACCCGCTGACAAAAAATACGTGTGCGTGTATACCGGGGTGCGCGGGAAGTCTCACACGCGATTTCGGCAGGGTATGTGTATTTCAGGGGTGCCCGGGAAGTTCCACACGCGATTGGCCCAGTGCGAGCAGGGTACGTGTATTCCATGGGTGCACGGGAAGTTCCACACGCGATTCCGGCAGGGTACGTATATTTCAGGGGTGCGCAGGAAGTTCCACACGCGATTGGCCCAGTGCGAGCAGGGTACGCGTATTTCAGGGGTGCGCGGGAAGTTCCACACACGATTTCAGCAGGGTATGTGTATTCCAGGGGTGCGCGGGAAGTTCCACACGCGATTTCAGCAGGGTACGTGTATTTCAGGGGTGCGCGGGAAGTTCCACACGCGATTGACCCAGTGCGAGCAGGGTACGTGTATTCCATGGGTGCGCGGGAAGTTCCACACGCGATTTCGTCAGGGTACGTGTATTTCAGGGGTGCGCGGCAAGTTCCACACGCGATTGGCCCAGTGCGAGCAGGGTACGTGTATTTCAGGGGTGCGCGGGAAGTTCCACACACGATTTCAGCAGGGTATGTGTATTCCAGGGGTTCTGGGGAGTACTACACGTGAATTGGCCGTGTGGGTCCTCCCAGGTGTACGCTCCACAACCTCCACGGCCCCTGCAGGCAGCCCACACCACGGGGGACTACTACCCTGCACCCCTGCTCATGTCCCGCAGGCAGCCCATCCACCATGGGCATGCCACCCAGCCAACCCACATGTCACCTTGCACTACTGATCAACAATGCATGTCTCCCACCACCCCCACCCCCCAGCCACCATGGCCAGCCCCCACCAGGCCCCCACTCATGTCCCCTATCACCCCCACCCCCCAGCCACCAGGGGCACCCTCCACCAGGCCCCCACTCATGTCCCCCTGCACCCCCACCCCCCAGAATCCAGGGGCACCCTCCACCAGGCCCCCACCCATGTCTCCCACCACCCCCACCCCCCAGCCACCATGGCCAGCCCCCACCAGGCCCCCACTCATGTCTCCCACCACCCCCACCCCCCAGCAGTGCAGGGGCAGCCTCCACCAGGCCCCCACTCATGTCTCCCACCACACCCACCCCCCAGCCACCAGGGGCACCCTCCACCAGGCCCCCACCCATGTCTCCCACCACCCCCACCCCCCAGCCACCAGGGGCACCCTCAACCAGGCCACCACCCATGTCTCCCACCACCCCCACCCCCCAGCCACCAGGGGCAGCCTCCACCAGGCCCCCACTCATGTCTCCCACCACCCCCACCCCCCTGCCACCATGGGCAGCCCCCACCAGGCCCCCACTCATGTCTCCCACCACCCCCACCCCCCAGCAGTGCATGGGCACCCTCCACCAGGCCCCCACTCATGTCTCCCACCACCCCCACCCCCCAGCAGTGCAGGGGCACCCTCCACCAGGCCCCCACTCATGTCCCCCTGCACCCCCACCCCACAGCATCCAGGGGCACCCTCCACCAGGCCCCACTCATGTCTCCCACCACCCCCCAGCAGTGCAGGGGCACCCTCCACCAGGCCCCCACTCATGTCTCCTACCATCCCCACCACCCAGCAGTGCAGGGTCAGCCTCCACCAGGCCCCCACTCATGTCTCCCACCACCCCCACCCCCCTGCCACCATGGGCAGCCCCCACCAGGCCCCCACTCATGTCTCCCACCACCCCCACCCCCCAGCAGTGCAGGGGCAGCCTCCACCAGGCCCACACTCATGTCTCCCACCACCCCCACCCCCCTGCCACCATGGGCAGCCCCCACCAGGCCCCCACTCATGTCTCCCACCACCCCCACCCCCAGCAGTGCATGGGCACCCTCCACCAGGCCCCCACTCATGTCTCCCACCACACCCACCCCCCAGCAGTGCAGGGGCACCCTCCACCAGGCCCCCACTCATGTCCCCCTGCACCCCCAACCCCCAGCATCCAGGGGCACCCTCCACTAGGCACCCACTCATGTCTCCCGCCACCCCCACCCCCCAGCAGTGCAGGGGCACCCGCCACCAGGCCCCCACTCATGTCGAAGCACCACCCCCACCACCCAGCAGTGCAGGGGCAGCCTCCACCAGGCCCCCACTCATGTCTCCCACCACCCCCACCCCCCTGCCACCATGGGCAGCCCCCACCAGGCCCCCACTCATGTCTCCCACCACCCCCACCCCCAGCAGTGCATGGGCACCCTCCACCAGGCCCCCACTCGTGTCTCCCACCACACCCACCCCCCAGCAGTGCAGGGGCACCCTCCACCAGGCCCCCACTCATGTCCCCCTGCACCCCCAACCCCCAGCATCCAGGGGCACCCTCCACTAGGCCCCCACTCATGTCTCCCGCCACCCCCACCCCCCAGCAGTGCAGGGGCACCCGCCACCAGGCCCCCACTCATGTCGAAGCACCACCCCCACCACCCAGCAGTGCAGGGGCAGCCTCCACCAGGCCCCCACTCATGTCTCCCACCACCCCCACCCCCCTGCCACCATGGGCAGCGCCCACCAGGCCCCCACTCATGTCTCCCACCACCCCCACCCCCCAGCCACCAGGGGCACCCTCCACCAGGCCCCCACTCATGTCCCCCTGCACCCCCACTCCCCAGCATCCAGGGGCACCCTCCACCAGGCCCCCACTCATGTCTCCCACCACCCCACCACCCAGCAGTGCAGGGGCAGCCTCCACCAGGCCCCCACTCATGTCTCCCACCACCCCCACCCCCCTGCCACCATGGCCAGCCCCCACCAGGCCCCCACTCATGTCCCCTATCACCCCCACACCCCAGCCACCAGGGGCACCCTCCACCAGGCCCCCACTCATGTCCCCCTGCACCCCCACCCCCCAGCATCCAGGGGCACCCTCCACCAGGCCCCCACCCATGTCTCCCACCACCCCCACCCCTCTGCCACCATGGGCAGCCCCCACCAGGCCCCCACTCATGTCTCCCACCACCCCGACGCCCCAGCAGTGCAGGGGCACCCTCCACCAGGCCCCCACTCATGTCTCCCACCACCCCCACCCCCCTGCCACCATGGCCAGCCCCCACCATGCCCTCACTCATGTCCCCTATCACCCCCACCCCCCCAGCCACCAGGGGCACCCTCCACCAGGCCCCCATTCATGTCCCCCTGCACCCCACCCCCCAGTATCCAGGGGCACCCTCCACCAGGCCCCCACCCATGTCTCCCACCACCCCCACCCCCCTGCCACCATGGGCAGCCCCCACCAGGCCCCCACTCATGTCTCCCACCACCCCCACCCCCCAGCAGTGCAGGGGCACCCTCCACCAGGCCCCCACTCATGTCTCCCACCACCCCCACCCCCCTGCCACCATGGGCAGCCCCCACCAGGCCCCCACTCATGTCTCCCACCACCCCCACCCCCCAGCAGTGCATGGGCACCCTCCACCAGGCCCCCACTCATGTCTCCCACCACCCCCACCCCCCAGCAGTGCAGGGGCACCCTCCACCAGGCCCCCACTCATGTCCCCCTGCACCCCCACCCCCCAGCATCCAGGGGCAACCTCCACCAGGGCCCCACTCATGTCTCCCACCACCCCCACCCCACAGCAGTGCAGGGGCACCCTCCACCAGGCCCCCACTCATATCCCCCTGCACCCCCACCCCCCAGCATCCAGGGGCACCCTCCACCAGGCCCCCACTCATGTCTCCCACAACCCCCACCCCCCAGCAGTGCAGGGGCACCCTCCACCAGGCCCCCACTCATGTCTCCCACCACCCCCACCACCCAGCAGTGCAGGGGCAGCCTCCACCAGGCCCCCACTCATGTCTCCCACCACCCCCACCCCCCAGCAGTGCATGGGCACCCTCCACCAGGCCCCCACTCATGTCTCCCACCACCCCCACCCCCCAGCAGTGCATGGGCACCCTCCACCAGGCCCCCACTCATGTCTCCCACCACCCCCACCCCCCAGCAGTGAAGGGGCAGCTTCCACCAGGCCCCCACTCATGTCTCCCACCACCCCACCCCACAGCAGTGCAGGGGCAGCCTCCACCAGGCCCCCACTCATGTCTCCCACCACCCCCACCCCCCAGCCACCAGGGGCACCCTCCACCAGTCCCCCACTCATGTCTCCCACCACCCCCACCCCCTGCCACCATGGGCAGCCCCCACCAGGCCCCCACTCATGTATCCCACCACCCCCACCCCCCAGCAGTGCATGGGCACCCTCCACCAGGTCCTCACAATCCCCAATCATGTGCGTTATGGTCAGCCTCCACAGCCAAAAAGCCCTACCAAGTAACCCATTCACCCACATGGAAATGGAAATTACATGTTACACCCCCAATGTTCATGAAGCTAATGAACCCATGTCCGTCACACACAATGGTTGCAATTGAATGGGAAAACACCCAACATGACATGCATGAAACCAATGAGATGATACCACACAGTGAAGTATGAAAACAAAATTGTATAGAAAAAAATTAAAGAATGCTAAAGAAATGAAACAAACTACAATGGGAATGAGAAAAAATAAGCTGCATGTCCGTATAAAAAAAAAAAAAACAGCAAATCAGAATCCAAAAAAATGTCGTCCAAAGTCAAATGTAAAAAAATATCTATCCAATCAAGAACTATGTAAAAAAACTTCCAAGGGTCCATGAGCCCAACTGAACAAAGGAAACCTACAAAAAAACCTAACTAAAATGCAACTATATACAAAAAGTGGAGCAGTGTCCGTCGACTCCAAATCATAATAAGAAACAAAGGAAACCTAAAACTAAAGAACTATATACAAAGGCGGCGGGCAAGACCAGCGGCTCACTCTGTGGTGTTCCGGGCCAGGGCATCATCGAACTCCTGTTCGATGTCCTGGAGGCGGTCCTGTTCCATGTCCCCGAGGGTCCGCAGGGACGACGCCGTGTCCTCCTCCAACCCCCTGCGGATTGCCTCGAGGCACTCGGCCCGCCTCAGGGCCCTCCGCATGGAGTTCTCCGCCCTGACCATTGTGAGCCGCGCCTCTTCCGCCCGCCGCCGCTCCGCACCTATGGCGTGGCCCAACCGCTGCCACACAAAAGACACTCTCTGTCCTGGGTCCTCCTGCCCTCCGGCCGATGCCTGCCCCTCCGATGTCGAAGGCCCCGAGCCTTCATGGCTCCCACCATGTTGCTGCTGCTGCTCTGCCTCTGCCCGTGCACTCCCTCCTGCTGCTTGCACATCCTCCGCTGGCTGGGGTGCAGTTGTTGATGTGGCCACCCCTGCTGGACCTCCGACTCCCGACTGTGGCAGGGATGCCTCCTCCACCAGCCTGGCCGCACCGTCAGAGGCAGCTCCACAGGGCACCCAGGTGACTGATGGGTGGGAAGATGGCACAGAGGACGACTGGCGCGTAGGGGGTCCAGTTGAGGAGGGGGTCGGAGCAAGCCCCATCAGACGGAGGAATCCGGCCTGGGTGACCTGTCCCAGCAGGCTGACGTGGTCAACGAGCCATTCGAGATGACGTGCAGTCTCTCCATGAAAAGACTGCAGGTCACCTCGCATGGCCCGTTGACGCAACGCCACACCAGCCAGGACAGGCTCAACCCGGACCTGGATGGCCACGTCCGCAGGCAGAGTTGACGTCAGCTCATCCCCTGCCTGAAAACGGGTCTGGACGTAGGCATCCCTGCTGGTGCAAGATGATGCAGGGCCAGGATCGGGGACAGGATTGCACACAGGCACCTCCGCGGCTGCCTGTGCTGCCTCCTGTCCCTGGTCCTGCACTGCACCACTAGCACCAGTGGGATCCCTACCTCCAGACCCAGTCTCTGGTGCTTGCACGGCCTCCTCCTCCACCAAACCCCCCACCAACCTGGATGACTCCGTGCCATCTTCCCCTGTTGGGCCCTGTGGGGTCCCAGCTGCCCCTTCTGCTGCCGAGGAGTCCAACTCCAACCTCCGCCTCTTGGACCTCCCCCCGGCAGCTGCGGCCTGGGACGCGGCACCGGACTCCTCACTCCCCGACGAGATGACAACACGGGAGGGGAGCCGGGCCTCGCGTCTCCGGCTGGAGGTCGGATCCCCGCCGCTGTGCTCCACAGCACCTTCTCCGCCCTCTTCATCAGTTGACGCTGCAGACAGGGAGAAACAAAACACAGGCATCAGGGCACTGTACAATGGACACATACACACATGACAGTTGCACATGAGTGGCATTGGCAAACCTCAGACATGTCATCACAATCCCCAACACACATGTCATTGCAACTCGCACACATGAGCCATACCACAGCCATATCGCAACTGCCAGCACCATCCATACACATACAACAGCATGAGCAGCCAAAGGGGAGCCAGACATCACATGCAACACAGGAAGTGCACCACACATGTACACACACCACCACACTTGCATGAATGTGTACACCTCTGCCAAGTGTCGCACTGTTCAGACGGGCATCCATGTCACATCTGCCAATCAGGCTTCCACATACCGCTGTCACATGCATCCATTTTGCATCACTGTTGCACCCTTGTCAAATACACACACATGCACATGTACACAGTGCTCATACATGCAGCCGAAAACAACATACATGCGTGACATCACGGACATGTCTACTTACATACACATTCATCCAAACATGTGTGCACGCACAACTGCATTTGCCATGCAAGCCTACACACACAAGCACCATCCATGTCTCACACATTACAGTCCTCGCATGTGTCAGCCCCACGTCCCTGTACACCCCCACCCATACTCGACCCCATACAAACAGATGTGCAACCTGCACACTACCGAATAATCACCACACGCACTGCTCACAATCAGGATGCATGTACACTCACCGCTCGACTCCAGACGGGTCTGCTTCTCCAGGACCTGGACGTGGAGCGCTGGGGATATGCGTTCCAGGACCCTCATCTGTTCTTCCGACAAGTGGCCCCGGCGCCCCTTGGCATCCGCTGCCTTCAAGAGGTGCCGGGCCTTGTTCAGGGTCCTGGACCTGAAGTCCTCCCAGCGCTTCCTGACATGTTGTAAGTCCCGGACTGCCACCCCCTCCGCGTTGATGGCAGTCAAGATGTCAGTCCAGATCCGAGTCCGTCCTTGTCGGCGCGGGAACTTCCGAAGAGGGCATCATACTGCCCCAGGACTTGCTCGGTGGCACTGAAGCTGGTGCCCCTCTGCCTCTCTGGCCGGGGGTTGTCAGTGGTCACAGATGGTGTTTTCCCCGACATGACAACCCCAGAGGCAGGAGTGGGTGGGCAACTGGGTCCTGGGGCTGGGCTGTGGAGCGATGGAATCCCAGTCGGGAGTCTTCGGTTCCAGCAGGGGTGGTCACAGCAACAGCACCCCTGGCTGATGTGCAGGCAGCAAATGGCAGTGTACGTGGGCAGCAGGCAGTCAGGCAGCAGCAGATGGCAGGTGGGAGCGTGCTCGGGGCTCTGGGGGGCAGTAGTTCGGCCTTCTGGGCAGGAGCGTGGTCTTCCGTGTGCTTACACGTGGCCAGCTTGGTATGGAGTGATTTTGCACGTGAAAATCCTGCACGTCAGCGTGAAAATCGAGGAAAGGCCCTTAGCGCGTAAGCGCGTCAGCACGCATACGCGATTCTATTGGACCAAAGGCCCTCAGCGCGTAAACGCGTCAGCACGCATACGTGAATCTATTGGACCAAAGGCCCTCAGCGCGTAAACGCGTCAGCACGCATACGCGAATCTATTGGACCAAAGGCCCTCAGCGCGTAAGCGCGTCTGTGACGTCACCCGCATGGGTGTTTCCCACACAGCACGTGATGACAGAGCACACGTGGAAAGACTGCACGTCAGAGTGTCATCGCGTGTAATTGGACAAAAGTGCGCGTACACGCGATTGGCCTATGTACGTGTATATCAGGGGTGCGCGGACACTTACACACGCAAGTACGTCAGCGCACCTGTATCCCGGGGTGCGCGGGAATTTCCACACGCTATTGGACTGGGTACTGGATTTCAGGGGTGCGCGGGTCACACGCTCGCCTACAACACGCGCAACGCATAAATTTGCGCGCTAACAAAATAACAAGCTCAGACCCAGGATGAACATACCGTTCCTAGCAGCAGTGGGCGTGGGCTACCAAAGGAGGAGGAGGAGGATAGTCAGGGCCAGAATATTCACACCCAGAACCAACCTTTTCGGGATGCCTGATGACCAGGTGCATGGGAGGTACAGGTTTCCACCACACATTATACTGGACCTGGTGAGTGAGTGGGAGGATGACCTCACATCACCCACCCTGTGCTCCCAAGCACTCAGCCCCCTGGAGAAGGTCCTCAATGTACTGCACTTCTTAGCCACTGGATCATTTCAGCGGACAAGTGCCATTGTGGGTGGTGTATCACAGGCCACCCAGTCACGCTGCCTACACCAGGTCTTGAACATCATCACTGCACGCCCATCAGTCCGCAGGCACATATACCTGCCCAGAACACCTGCAGAAAGGCATGCTGCCGCCCTGGATTTTTACGGTGTGGCACGATTCCCCAAAGTGCTAGGTGCCATCGACTGCACCCATGTGGCTCTACGTCCCCCCAGGGCATCAGAGCACATCTATAGGAACCGCAAGCACTGGCATTCCATCATCGTGCAGGTAGTATGTAATGCCAAGGGAATAATCACCTCAGTATATGCCAACTATCCCGGGTAAACCCACAACAGCTTCATTTACCGAATGTCCACCCTAAGCCGGGACCTAGAAGCTGGGCGGCATGGCGATACATGGCTGCTTGGTGAGTATGAATGCCACTGCACATGCATGCATGTCAGATACTGAGCAAGGTCACAACCCCACCAATGATACCAATCACCGCCTCCACAGGGGACAGTGCCTACCCTCTCAGCCCCCACATGATGACGCCAATTCGGAACCCCACCACGCCACCCGAGGTAAGATATAACACAGCCCACATTACAACCCGGGGCATAGTGGAGCGCACATTCGGAGTGCTAAAGTCACGCTTTCGCTCCCTTGACCGTTCTGGCGGGCAGCTGTTGTACGCTCCCCCAGTAGTGTGCAGGATCATAGTGGCAGCATGTGTCCTGCACAACGTTGCAACACGCCGGGGCCTGGCCGTGGACATGGTGGTGGCCCCACATCCCCAACCACATGCACAGCTGCTGCGCATGGGAGGGGAAAGGGCACGGGGGGAGGCAGCCCGTACACAGCTAGTGGCTAATTACTTCACATAGAAATCA
Source organism: Ambystoma mexicanum (assembly GCF_040938575.1). Taxonomy (NCBI): domain Eukaryota; kingdom Metazoa; phylum Chordata; class Amphibia; order Caudata; family Ambystomatidae; genus Ambystoma; species Ambystoma mexicanum. The sequence goes on along the minus strand of NC_090935.1, from coordinate 1,074,292,117 downwards.
CACCCCTGTGGAGTGCACACTGCCCTGGCACATTCCATCTGACAATCAATGATGACTCAACCTGACACTGATCCTGAATGTCTGGAGAATGAACCGTGAAAACCATATCAGCCTGAGATTGTTCACCTGGAAGTGTCACAATGTGTGCATCCCTACCCACACAGACACCACCAATGCAGTTTTGTGAAGTAACACATTCAAGCAGCTAAAATGAATACCCACTTGCAAAATGCAACAAGAGGACAGTGCCATGTCAGCCAACCCAACCCCAGCACCGCCACACGACACACCGTGCCAGGTCATGCTATTTGCAGGTAAACAAAGTAATCCCCACAACATGACACTAGTGTCACAATGTACAGTGTCCCTAATTGAAACTTGCAACACCTGAAATGCTCACAGTAATGCAGGACCAACAACAAACTTGAGCAGGTACTACCATTAACATGACATCACACATGTTATATATAAGTAGTCTCACCACCTGGAAATGCCTGCACTCCCACCACTACCAACTGTGCAGTGTTGGCGCCATGTAGAGTCGTAGGTGCACTGCTGCCAACATGGACCCCATCTCCAGACTAGAGGGCCTTGTGTAGACATGCGGAAGGGACCTGCAAATTGGGAGGTAGACACAGATGATGAGTTACACATCAATGCAACATGCAGTGTACAACACAACAGCAATATGCACTAGGAATGTATACACAGTATTGACTAGACTACCCACACATGTAGTGGGAGTCCAATGTCACCATGTACGTCAATGTCACTTGGGCACACCCTTTGCAAGCCCATGGAAACGGGAAGCAGGAGGGGTGTGTGTGACTCAAACCCAAGCATCTGAACCAAATACATTACAAGCCTGCATGTGCCCAGCCACAATTCAGCGTATGCCCACAGGAACCACGGAAGCCAACAAATCGTCCCAAAAAAATTGGGAATAAAATAAATAAAAATAAAAATAAAAATAAAAATAAAAAAAAATAAAAAATGGCCATTGATGGGCCCGGGGGGGTTGGGGAGGCTACCCAGGAGGTCCGAGGACAGGGTGCACACCAGAACCCACCTGTGTGGATCCTGGGAAAAAAAAACACCTCCATGGGCTCATGGCCCACACGGCTACCCTATTGTGGGAGTATCACTGCTGTCGCTATTATCACCCTGTGCAGCTGCATCCGGAGGTGGTTGCACTATGGGAGGCAGCCCACGCGAGGCCCTAGTCTGCTCCTCCATGGCTGCAAGCATGCGGGTGTGGTAGGTCTGGTTCTGGAGGATGAGTGTGCGGAGGTCCCCATGCAACAACTCACGGGATGCCCGGACCTCCGCCCTCGTTGCCTGCATCTCAGCTGAGAGCGTACGGGTGAGACGCTCCAGCTGCTGTTCTGTCCTTTGGTGTGTTGAAGCCTCAAGCTCAACAAGAGTCGTCCTGAGGTGAAGGAGCTCCTGCCTCAGGGCTTCCCTGTGGCCCTGGGACTCAATGGAGATGGCCTCCTGCAGAGTCGCCAGTGCCGCCCGCCTGTCCCTGTTGGACCCCAACATGTCCTCCCTGTGTGACTGGCAGATGGAGTCGGTTGCCTGCTGTAGTCGCTCCATCAGCCTTTCAGGGGGGACAATGGAAGTGGCCACCCTATCCATGGCCTGAGCCATCATCTCGGATGATGCTGCCTGTTGGGTTGCCATACCGTAAATGGATTGCTCCCATGCGGTATTACCAGGTGGCGTACGGCCACCACGTCGGCGGGCACCACACCTGTCTGGGGCAAGGCGAACTGCGCCTTGCTGTGCCGGCACTGCCTGAGGCTGCAGGACTGCATTCCCCCTCTGATCTGCTGGCCCAGGAACAGGATCAGATGTCGCGCAGTGTGACCCTGCATCCGTAACCACCAAAGGCGTAGCTGCCAACACTGACATCCCCATTGAGGGTTCTGACCCTGGTGCAGGTGGGTGAGACAGAACAGAATCCCTCCCTGGAACATTCACCTGCGACGGCACGTAGGTCTCATCCGAATCAACACCTGAGTACAGCTCGGGGGAGGTGCAGCCAGAGACACCCCTTGAGAGCACGACCTGCAGCAGTTGTGGGTTCTCACCCACCACCACACCACGTCCCTCACTGGTGGTTGGTCGGCCCTCGGACCCCTCCTGGGTCTGCACCATCTCCACAACCCCAGCAGTATCAGGTGCGTCTTCCCCTGCAAAGACATAAAAACAAAGAAATGGAAACAGGCATTAGCACCATGGCACACAATGAGGGCTGAGAAGCAAGAGAACCAGTACTTGATTGACACATGTCCCACATGACTAAAACCCTCCCATGCATGCACCCTCACTGCGTATGAAGGGCAGGCAAATGGCACACACTGATGACACCAAGATGGAAGATGAACACATTTTCTGCATGCTGCCTGGCAGTGGCATCACACATTGGCCTGTGATTGCCAGGTGAAACACACATGCCATCACACAGATGGCATGTACCATTGCTATTGAGTGAAGATGGAGAGGAGGGCAGCACCTATTCATTCAGTCCAGTTCCCGCATGTAATAGCTTTTCTAATTCAAACAGGTCAGATTTTTCACCTGGAGCTGCCAGTCCGAAATGGTCCAATTGCACAGGGACATGTGTGAACAAATGATATCCAGGTAACAAAGTCACTCCACTTTACCATAGCCATGTCAGACATGTGACTAGAGGACTGCGACATGCCTAGTAAAAGTGGTGGAATGCAAACAATCTGACTGAATGAACAGTGAAAAATAAGCAACAATGTTGTGGCAAGGTGACACTTCAAGGGCAACTGGCGTGCAGTTGGGCTAGGTGTCTACTGTTGGCAGAAGGTTTACTGCTATGGCCAAATGCAGCTGCGCAGGATGTATTGCATGAAGCACATGGCTGACCCATACGACTCAGGCGCACACACTCTCACCTGGCACACAAACAGAAGCCCTCACACACACCATGCACATGAATGACACACACATGCATGTGCACTCACCGGACAATGCCTCGTAATCAGCCAGATCTCTCACGCCTTGGATCTGTTCCTCCGTGACGTAGGTCCCAGCGACTGACTCATGTGGAGTGAGTTCCATGTCTACTACTGGAGACCCACCTCCAGTCACTAGAGTTGCGGCATGACTTGAGGCCAGCTTACTCTTTGCCCTGCGCTTTAGGTCATTCCAGCGCTTATAGCAATCATTGGCTGTGCGCCTCACGATTCCAAGGGCACTTATGATGTCCGCAACGGTCTGCCAGTGTGCCTGGCGTTGTGCAGGTGTGGTCTTGGATCCTGCAACAATGACCATCTCGTTGTCATGTGCGGGCACATACTCAACAAGTGCATTCAGTTCGTCATCCGTGAAGCTGGGCTTCCTCGACGGGCCGGACTGCGTAGCCGTGTCTGGGGCATCAGCCTGTGCCGGACGAGCACTCTCCCTCTTCCGCTTGGAAGGTGGTGGTGATCCTGAGTGTCCTGCGCCGCTCTGGACACTAGGGGCAGGAGCCCTGGTGGACTCTGTATCAGGAGTGTGGGATTGCACACTCAGCATGGGAGTTGGTGCAGGCATTGGCTCAAGTGTGATGGTATATACAAAAAGGCGTGCCACCATCTAGCAGCAGTGGTTTGACCCAGGAGTGACACACCAGGGGGGTCAAAAGACATATGTGTTTACAACAAAGCAAAGTCCTGGTGTATCTAAGGTTGGCCCGTATGGGGTGTGAATAAATTAAAGTTATTCATCCGGTCCCAAAACCTTTGTATCTAGTATAATTCATAGATATTGCATGCAGTCAGAAATTAAAGTCATTCCTTCAAAATGAGACATAAACATTATGGAAATTGCAAATTAAAAGCTTTATATCAAAGAAACAGAAAATGATATACAAAAGTAAGGTCTAACATGTAACAGCATGTAAAAACAATGGTTTAAATGGTACATACACGAATTAGGTGTAGAATCATTAAAAAAATTGAGAATACGTAATGAAAAAAACTTTTTTAACATAAGTTAGTTAACAGTCACAGTTGGTTGACAAATGAACTCTTAACAAGTGAAAGTATGAAATTGAAGAAAATGAAATAAAGAAACAGTAATATTCATCGTAAGCTGTAACCTTATTGAGGAAAACACGTGCCCCTTGTTGTGGGGCAATTGTGAAGAAACAAATAAGTTAATTATTTTTCGTATCCCAAAATCGAAAATTATTATGTATTGGGATTGGGTCTCAAGTGTGATGGTGTCAGGGGGAATGTCAGCAGGATGGACTAGGACCGACACTGTCCTGGCTGGGTGTGTGAGGGCTGGGGTGGATGGAGCCGCAGCTGCCCCTGCAGCCTCTCCGCCCTGCCTACTTGGGGCAGCAGATGACCTTGCTGCCCCAGATGCACGTGGCATGGTGACATCAACGTGCACCAGCGCACGTGTCATAGGCCTGCTGACCTGGAAGTCAGCCATGGAGTCAGCCAGGTCTGGTGCCACAATGGGCTGGTCCAACAAGGGCTGAGCATGGATGGTGTCAGCCACATCAGCCTCAACGGGAGGGGGGGGATTATGGGTGCCCTTGACTGGTCCTCCACACATGGGGGGACAGGCTCACCCTGCAAGTAACGACCACGTCCCCTACCGGATCCACCACGGCCACCACTTGTGGCTCTTCCACCTTTGCCACCCTTACGGAATCCTCGCCTCCCAGCCATGGCACTGATGTTAATGTGCGTATGGGAGTGGCTGTAAACTATTGTCCTGGGCAATTGGGTGTCAAAGGGGTTGGGTACCAGATGGTAATTGTACCCTAGTGCTCTTGCAAGGCTGAATGTAACCCCTGGGGAAAGATGACGGGTCACGCTACGCACAGGAGCCCCAAAAAAGGGAGATGGGGTGCACGCAACCCCTCCTAGACCACGTGTGCAGAAAGAAAAACCTGCACTACGCTGTGGCACCCAGTAACACAAGAAAGAACGTTTGAGTGTCACACGCAGCCTAGAATGACCTCTGAAGGGGTAGGCTACACACGGGGCAAGCACAGATGTTAGATACGTGCGTGACTCACCGTCTGCCAGGTAAAAGAGCGTGAAAAAGGAGCGCGTTTGGTTGGCAACACCCCCGCCAAAAGAAGATTTGTACGCTGTCTGAGGAGACAGGACAACAGTAGAAGGGAACACTGTTTGAGGGAACAGGCCCAGGTAAACCAGTAAAAGAGAAAAAAGAGAAAAAGCTGTCAGAGGTAACAGGGAATATGAACTTGAAAAGCTGTGAAGTAAATCGCGTGTGAAACGACAAGAAGTACAGAATTCACCCACTCGCTCGCCACGAAAAGCACGTACAAGGAAATGGTGTTCTACACGTACCTTTTATACAGGCCCACACGTCCAGCGTCACTTACGCGGCGTGTACGCGTTAGGGCCATTTCCACCAATTACACGCTTTGTCACTTCTGCGTGTAGGGCCATTTCCACCAATTACACGCTTTGTCACTTCTGCGTGTAGGGCCATTTCCACCAATCACACGCTTTGTCACTGCCGCGTGTACGCGCTAGGCCCATTCCCACCAATTACACGCGATGACACTCTGACGTGCTGTTCAATTACACGCGATGACACTCTGACGTGCAGTCTTTCCACGTGTGCTCTGTCATCACGTGCTGTGTGGGAAACACCCGTGCGGGTGACGTCACAGACGCGCTTACGCGCTGAGGGCCTTTGGTCCAATAGAATCGCATATGCGTGCTGACGCGCTTACGCGCTAAGGGCCTTTCCTCGATTTTCACGCTGACGTGCAGGATTTTCACGTGCAAAATCACTCCGTACCAAGCTGGCCACGCGTAAGCACACGGAAGACCACGCTCCTGCCCAGAAGACCGAACTACTGCCCCCCAGAGCCCCGAGCACGCTCCCACCTGCCATCTGCTGCTGCCTGACTGCCTGCTGCCCACGTGCACTGCCATTTGCTGCCTGCACATCAGCCAGGGGTGCTGTTGCTGTGACCACCCCTGCTGGAACCGAAGACTCCTGACTGGGATTCCATCGCTCCACAGCCCAGCCCCAGGACCAGTTGCCCACCCACTCCTGCCTCTGGGGTTGTCATGTCGGGGCAAACACCATCTGTGACCACTGACAACCGCCGGCCAGAGAGGCAGAGGGGCACCAGCTTCAGTGCCACTGAAGTTGGTGTCCTGGTGGAGCAAGTCCTGGGGCAGTATGATGCCCTCTTCGGAAGTTCCCGCACCGACAAGGAAGGACGGACTCGGATCTGGACTGACATTGTGACTGCCATCAACGCGGAGGGGGTGGCAGTCCGGAACTTACAACATGTCAGGAAGCGCTGGGAGGACTTCAGGTCCAGGACCCTGAACAAGGCCCGGCGCCTTTTGAAGGCAGCGGATGCCAAGGGGCGCCGGGGCCACTTGTCGGAAGAACAGATGAGGGTCCTGGAACGCATATCCCCAGCGCTCCACGTCCAGGTCCTGGAGAAGCAGACCCGTCTGGAGTCGAGCGGTGAGTGTACATGCATCCTGATTGTGAGCAGTGCGTGTGGTGATTATTCGGTAGTGTGCAGGTTGCACATCTGTTTGTATGGGGTCGAGTATGGGTGGGGGTGTACAGGGCCGTGGGGCTGACACATGCGAGGGCTGTAATGTGTGAGACATGGATGGTGCTTGTGTGTGTAGGCTTGCATGGCAAATGCAGTTGTGCGTGCACACATGTTTGGATGAATGTGTTTGTAAGTAGAGATGTCCGTGATGTCACGCATGTATGTTGTTTTCGGCTGCATGTATGAGCACTGTGTACATGTGCATGTGTGTGTATTTGACAAGGGTGCAACAGTGATGCAACATGGATGCATGTGACAGCGGTATGTGGAAGCCTGATTGGCAGATGTGACATGGATGCCCGTCTGAACAGTGCGACACTTGGCAGAGGTGTACACATGCATGCAAGTGTGGTGGTGTGTGTACATGTGTGGTGCACCTCCTGTGTTGCATGTGATGTCTGGCTCCCCTTTGGCTGCTCATGCTGATGTATGTGTATGGATGGTGCTGGCAGTTGCGATATGGCTGTGGTATGGCTCATGTGTGCGAGTTGCAATGACATGTGTGTTGGGGATTGTGATGACATGTCTGAGGTTTGCCAATGCCACTCATGTGCAACTGTCATGTGTGTATGTGTCCATTGTACAGTGCCCTGATGCCTGTGTTTTGTTTCTCCCTGTCTGCAGCGTCAACTGATGAAGAGGGCGGAGAAGGTGCTGTGGAGCACAGCGGCGGGGATCCGACCGCCAGCCGGAGACGCAAGGCCCGGCTCCCCTCCCGTGTTGTCATCTCGTCGGGGAGTGAGGAGTCCGGTGCCGCGTCCCAGACCGCAGCTGCCGGGGGGAGGTCCAAGAGGCAGAGGTTGGAGTTGGACTCCTCAGCAGCAGAAGGGGCAGCTGGGACCCCACAGGGCCCAACAGGGGAAGATGGCACGGAGTCATCCAGGTTGGTGGGGGGTTTGGTGGAGGAGGAGGCCGTGCAAGCACCAGAGACGGGGTCTGGAGGTGGGGATCCCACTGGTGCTAGTGGTGCAGTGCAGGACCAGGGACAGGAGGCAGCACAGGCCGCCGCGGAGGTGCCTGTGTTCAATCCTGTCCCCGATCCTGTCCCTGCATCATCTTGCACCAGCAGGGATGCCTACGTCCAGACCCGTTTTCAGGCAGGGGATGAGCTGACGTCAACTGGCCTTCCTCTGCCTGCGGACGTGGCCATCCAGGTCCGGGTTGAGCCTGTCCTGGCTGGTGTGGCGTTGCGTCAACGGGCCATGCAAGGTGACCTGCAGTCTTTTCATGGAGAGACTGCACGTCATCTCGAATGGCTCGTTCACCACGTCAGCCTGCTGGGACAGGTCACCCAGGCCGGATTCCTCCGTCTGATGGGGCTTGCTCCGACCCCCTCCTCAACTGGACCCCCTACGCGCCAGTCGTCCTCTGTGCCATCTTCCCACCCATCAGTCACCTGGGTGCCCTGTGGAGCTGCCTCTGACGGTGCGGCCAGGCTGGTGGAGGAGGCATCCCTGCCACAGTCGGGAGTCGGAGGTCCAGCAGGGGTGGCCACATCAACAACTGCACCCCAGCCGGCGGAGGATGCGCAGGCAGCAGGAGGCAGTGCACGGGCAGAGGCAGAGCAGCAGCAGCAACATGGTGGGAGTGATGAAGGCTCGGGGCCTTCGACATCGGAGGGGCAGGCATCGGCCGGAGGGCAGGAGGACCCAGGACAGAGAGTGTCTTCCGTGTGGCAGCGGTTGGGCCACGCCATAGGTGCGGAGCGGCGGCGGGCGGAAGTGGCGTGGCTCACAATGGTCAGGGCGGAGAACTCCATGCGGAGGGCCCTGAGGCGGGCCGAGTGCCTCGAGGCAATCCACAGGGGGTTGGAGGAGTTCACGGCGTCGTCCCTGCGGACCCTCTGGGACATGGAACAGGACCGCCTCCGGGACATCGAACAGGAGTTCGATGATGCCCTGGCCCGGAACACCACAGAGTGAGCCGCTGGACTTGCCCGCCGCCTTTGTATATAGTTCTTTAGTTTTAGGTTTCCTTTGTTTCTTATTATGATTTGGAGTCGACGGACACTGCTCCACTTTTTGTATATAGTTGCATTTTAGTTAGGTTTTTTTGTAGGTTTCCTTTGTTCAGTTGGGCTCATGGACCCTTGGAAGTTTTTTACATAGTTCTTGATTGGATAGATATTTTTTTACATTTGACTTTGGACGACATTTTTTTGGATTCTGATTTGCTGTTTTTTTTTCATACGGACATGCAGCTTATTTTTTCTCATTCCCATTGTAGTCTGTTTCATTTCTTTAGCATTCTTTAATTTTTTTCAATACAATTTTGTTTTCATACTTCACTGTGTGGTATCATCTCATTGGTTTCATGCATGTCATGTTGGGTGTTTTCCCATTCAATTGCAACCATTGTGTGTGACGGACATGGGTTCATTAGCTTCATGAACATTGGGGGTGTAACATGTAATTTCCATTTCCATGTGGGTGAATGGGTTACTTGGTAGGGCTTTTTGGCTGTGGAGGCTGACCATAACGCACATGATTGGGGATTGTGAGGACCTGGTGGAGGGTGCCCATGCACTGCTGGGGGGTGGGGGTGGTGGGAGACATGAGTGGGGGCCTGGTGGGGGCTGCCCATGGTGGCAGGGGGTGGGGTGGTGGGAGACATGAGTGTGGGCCTGGTGGAGGCTGCCCCTGCACTGCTGGGGGGTGGGGGTGGTGGGAGACATGAGTGGGGGCATGGTGGGGGCTGCCCATGGTGGCAGGGGGGTGGGGGTGGTGGGAGACATGAGTGGGGGCCTGGTGGAGGCTGCCCCTGCACTGCTGGGTGTTGGGGGTGGTGGGAGACATGAGTGGGGGCCTGGTGGAGGGTGCCCCTGCACTGCTGGGTGGTGGGGGTGGTGGGAGACATGAGTGGGGGCCTGGTGGAGGGTGCCCCTGGATGCTGGGGGGTGGGGGTGGTGGGAGACATGAGTGGGGGCCTGGTGGGGGCTGCCCATGGTGGCAGGGGGGTGGGGGTGGTGGGCGACATGAGTGGGGGCCTGGTGGAGGGTGCCCCTGCACTGCTGGGGGGTGGGGGTGGTGGGAGACATGAGTGGGGGCCTGGTGGGGGCTGCCCATGGTGGCAGGGGGGTGGGGGTGGTGGGAGACATGAGTGGGGGCCTGGTGGAGGCTGCCCCTGCACTGCTGGGTGGTGGGGGTGGTGGGAGACATGAGTGGGGGCCTGGTGGAGGGTGCCCCTGCACTGCTGGGGGGTGGGGGTGGTGGGAGACATGAGTGGGGGCCTGGTGGAGGGTGCCCCTGGATGCTGGGGGGTGGGGGTGCAGGGGGACATGAGTGGGGGCCTGGGGGAGGGTGCCCCTGCACTGCTGGGGGGTGGGGGTGGTGGGAGACATGAGTGGGGGCCTGGTGGAGGGTGCCCATGCACTGCTGGGGGGTGGGGTGGTGGGAGACATGAGTGGGGGCCTGGTGGGGGCTGCCCATGGTGGCAGGGGGGTGGGGGTGGTGGGAGACATGAGTGGGGGCCTGGTGGAGGGTGCCCCTGGTGGCTGGGGGGTGGGGGTGGTGGGAGACATGGGTGGGGGCCTGGTGGAGGGTGCCCCTGGTGGCTGGGGGGTGGGGGTGGTGGGAGACATGAGTGGGGGCCTGGTGGAGGCTGCCCCTGCACTGCTGGGGGGTGGGGGTGGTGGGAGACATGAGTGGGGGCCTGGTGCAGGGTGCCCCTGGATGCTGGGGGGTGGGGGTGCAGGGGGACATGAGTGGGGGCCTGGGGGAGGGTGCCCCTGCACTGCTGGGGGGTGGGGGTGGTGGGAGACATGAGTGGGGGCCTGGTGGAGGGTGCCCATGCACTGCTGGGGGGTGGGGTGGTGGGAGACATGAGTGGGGGCCTGGTGGGGGCTGCCCATGGTGGCAGGGGGGTGGGGGTGGTGGGAGACATGAGTGGGGGCCTGGTGGAGGGTGCCCCTGGTGGCTGGGGGGTGGGGGTGGTGGGAGACATGGGTGGGGGCCTGGTTGAGGGTGCCCCTGGTGGCTGGGGGGTGGGGGTGGTGGGAGACATGAGTGGGGGCCTGGTGGAGGGTGCCCCTGCACTGCTGGGGGGTGGGGGTGGTGGGAGACATGAGTGGGGGCCTGGTGCAGGGTGCCCCTGGATGCTGGGGGGTGGGGGTGCAGGGGGACATGAGTGGGGGCCTGGTGGAGGGTGCCCCTGGTGGCTGGGGGGTGGGGGTGGTGGGAAACATGGGTGGGGACCTGGTGGAGGGTGCCCCTGGTGGCTGGGGGGTGGGGGTGGTGGGAGACATGAGTGAGGGCCTGGTGGAGGCTGCCCCTGCACTGCTGGGGGGTGGGGGTGGTGGGAGACATGAGTGGGGGCCTGGTGGAGGGTGCCCATGCACTGCTGGGGGGTGGGGTGGTGGGAGACATGAGTGTGGGCCTGGTGGAGGCTGCCCCTGCACTGCTGGGGGATGGGGGTGGTGGGAGACATGAGTGGGGGCCTGGTGGGGGCTGCCCATGGTGGCAGGGGGGTGGGGTGGTGGGAGACATGAGTGGGGGCCTGGTGGAGGCTGCCCCTGCACTGCTGGGTGGTGGGGGTGGTGGGAGACATGAGTGGGGGCCTGGTGGAGGGTGCCCCTGCACTGCTGGGGGGTGGGGCTGGTGGGAGACATGAGTGGGGGCCTGGTGGAGGGTGCCCCTGGATGCTGGGGGGTGGGGGTGGTGGGAGACATGAGTGGGGGCCTGGTGGGGGCTGCCCATGGTGGCAGGGGGGTGGGGGTGGTGGGAGACATGAGTGGGGGCCTGGTGGAGGGTGCCCCTGGTGGCTGGGGGTGGTGGGAGAAATGGGTGGGGGCCTGGTGGAGGTTGCCCCTGGTGGCTGGGTGGTGGGGGTGGTGGGAGACATGAGTGGGGGCCTGGTAGAGGCTGCCCCTGCACTGCTGGGGGGTGGGGGTGGTGGGAGACATGAGTGGGGGCCTGGTGGAGGGTGCCCATGCACTGCTGGGGGGTGGGGTTGGTGGGAGACATGAGTGTGGGCCTGGTGGAGGCTGCCCATGCACTGCTGGGGGGTGGGGGTGGTGGGAGACATGAGTGGGGGCCTGGTGGGGGCTGCCCATGGTGGCAGGGGGGTGGGGTGGTGGGAGACATGAGTGGGGGCCTGGTGGAGGCTGCCCCTGCACTGCTGGGTGGTGGGGGTGGTGGGAGACATGAGTGGGGGCCTGGTGGAGGGTGCCCCTGCACTGCTGGGGGGTGGGGGTGGTGGGAGACATGAGTGGGGGCCTGGTGGAGGGTGCCCCTGGATGCTGGGGGGTGGGGGTGGTGGGAGACATGAGTGGGGGCCTGGTGGGGGCTGCCCATGGTGGCAGGGGGGTGGGGGTGGTGGGAGACATGAGTGGGGGCCTGGTGGAGGGTGCCCCTGCACTGATAGGGGGTGGGGTGGTGGGAGACATGAGTGGGGGCCTGGTGGGGGCTGCCCATGTTGGCAGGGGGGTGGGGGTGGTGGGAGACATGAGTGGGGGCCTGGTGGAGGCTGCCCCTGCACTGCTGGTGGGTGGGGGTGGTGGGAGACATGAGTGGGGGCCTGGTGGAGGGTGCCCCTGCACTGCTGGGGGGTGGGGGTGGTGGGAGACATGAGTGGGGGCCTGGTGGGGGCTGCCCATGGTGGCAGGGGGGTGGGGGTGGTGGGAGACATGAGTGGGGGCCTGGTGGAGGCTGCCCCTGCACTGCTGGGTGGTGGGGGTGGTGGGAGACATGAGTGGGGGCCTGGTGGAGGCTGCCCATGCACTGCTGGGGGGTGGGGGTGGTGGGAGACATGAGTGGGGGCCTGGTGGGGGCTGGCCATTGTGGCTGGGGGGTGGGGGTGGTGGGAGACATGAGTGGGGGCCTGGTGGAGGGTGCCCATGCACTGCTGGGGGGTGGGGATGGTGTGAGACATGAGTGGGGGCTTGGTGGGGGCTGCCCATGGTGGCAGGGTGGTGGGGGTGGTGGGAGACATGAGTGGGGGCCTGGTGGAGGCTGCCCCTGCACTGCTGGGTGGTGGGGGTGGTGGGAGACATGAGTGGGGGCCTGGTGGAGGCTGCCCATGCACTGCTGGTGGGTGGGGGTGGTGGGAGACATGAGAGGGGGCCTTGGGGGGGCTGGCCATGGTGGCTGGGTGGTGGTGGTTTCGGGAGACATGAGTGGGGGCCTGGTGGAGGGTGCCCATGCACTGCTGGGGGGTGGGGGTGGTGGGAGACATGGGTGGGGGCCTGGTGGAGGGTGCCCCTGGTGGCTGGGGGGTGGGGGTGGTGGGAGACATGGGTGGGGGCCTGGTGGAGGGTGCCCATGGTGGCAGGGGGGTGGGGGTGGTGGGAGACATGAGTGGGGGCCTGGTGGGGGCTGCCCATGGTGGCAGGGGGGTGGGGGTGGTGGGAGACATGAGTGGGGGCCTGGTGGAGGGTGTCCCTGGTGGCTGGGGGGTGGGGGTGGTGGGAGACATGGGTGGGGGCCTGGTGGAGGGTGCCCCTGGATGCTGGGGGGTGGGGGTGCAGGGGGACATGAGTGGGGGCCTGGTGTAGGGTGCCCCTGGTGGCTGGGGTGTGGGGGTGATAGGGGACATGAGTGGGGGCCTGGTGGGGGCTGGCCATGGTGGCAGGGGGGTGGGGGTGGTGGGAGACATGAGTGGGGGCCTGGTGGAGGCTGCCCCTGCACTGCTGGGTGGTGGGGGTGGTGGGAGACATGAGTGAGGGCCTAGTGGAGGGTGCCCCTGGATGCTGGGGGGTGGGGATGCAGGGGGACATGAGTGGGGGCCTGGTGGAGGGTGCCCCTGGTGGCTGGGGGGTGGGGGTGGTTAGAGACATGAGTGGGGGCCTGGTGGGGGCTGCCCATGGTGGCAGGGGGGTGGGGGTGGTGGGAGACATGAGTGGGGGCCTGGTGGAGGCTGCCCCATTACTGCTGGGTGGTGGGGGTGGTGGGATACATGAGTGGGGGCCTGGTGGAGGGCGCCCCTGCACTGCTGGGGGGTGGGGGTGGTGGGAGACATGAGTGGGGGCCTGGTGGAGGGTGCCCCTGGATGCTGGGGGGTGGGGGTGCAGGGGGACATGAGTGGGGGCCTGGTGGAGGGTGCCCCTGCACTGCTGGGGGGTGGGGGTGGTGGGAGACATGAGTGGGGGCCTGGTGGAGGCTGCCCCTGCACTGCTGGGGGGTGGGGGTGGTGGGAGACATGAGTGGGGGCCTGGTGGGGGCTGCCCATGGTGGCAGGTGGGTGGGGGTGGTGGGAGACATGAGTGGGGGCCTGGTGGAGGCTGCCCCTGCACTGCTGGGTGGTGGGGGTGGTGGGAGACATGAGTGGGGGCCTGGTGGAGGGTGCCCCTGCACTGCTGGGGGGTGGGGGTGGTGGGAGACATGAGTGGGGGCCTGGTGGAGGGTGCCCCTGCTTTGCTGGGGGCTGGGGGTGGTGGGAGACATGAGTGGGGGCCTGGTGGAGGGTGCCCCTGGATGCTGGGGGGTGGGGGTGGTGGGAGACATGAGTGGGGGCCTGGTGGAGGGTGCCCCTGCACTGCTGGGGGGTGGGGTGGTGGGAGACATGAGTGGGGGCCTGGTGGGGGCTGCCCATGGTGGCAGGGGGGTGGGGGTGGTGGGAGACATGAGTGTGGGCCTGGTGGAGGCTGCCCCTGCACTGCTGGGGGGTGGGGTGGTGGGAGACATGAGTGGGGGCCTGGTGGGGGCTGCCAATGGTGGCAGGGGGATGGGGGTGGTGGGAGACATGAGTGGGGGCCTGGTGGAGGCTGCCCCTGCACTGCTGGGTGGTGGGGGTGGTGGGAGACATGAGTGGGGGCCTGGTGGAGGGTGCCCCTGCACTGCTGGGGGGTGGGGGTGGTGGGAGACATGAGTGGGGGCCTGGTGGAGGGTGCCCCTGGATGCTGGGGGGTGGGGGTGCAGGGGGACATGAGTGGGGGCCTGGTGGAGGGTGCCCCTGCACTGCTGGGGGTGGGGGTGGTGGGAGACATGAGTGTGGGCCTGGTGGAGGCTGCCCCTGCACTGCTGGGGGGTGGGGTGGTGGGAGACATGAGTGGGGGCCTGGTGGGGCTGCCAATGGTGGCAGGGGGATGGGGGTGGTGGGAGACATGAGTGGGGGCCTGGTGGAGGCTGCCCCTGCACTGCTGGGTGGTGGGGGTGGTGGGAGACATGAGTGGGGGCCTGGTGGAGGGTGCCCCTGCACTGCTGGGGGGTGGGGATGGTGGGAGACATGAGTGGGGGCCTGGTGGAGGGTGCCCCTGTATGCTGGGGGGTGGGGGTGCAGGGGGACATGAGTGGGGGCCTGGTGGAGGGTGCCCCTGCACTGCTGGGGGTGGGGGTGGTGGGAGACATGAGTGGGGACCTGGTGGGGGCTGCCCATGGTGGCAGTGGGGTGGGGGTGGTGGGAGACATGAGTGGGGGCCTGGTGGAGGCTGCCCCTGCACTGCTGGGTGGTGGGGGTGGTGGGAGACATGAGTGGGGGCCTGGTGGAGGCTGCCCATGCACTGCTGGGGGGTGGGGGTGGTGGGAGACATGAGTGGGGGCCTGGTGGGGGCTGCCCATGGTGGCAGGGGGGTGGGGGTGGTGGGAGACATGAGTGGGGGCCTGGTGGAGGGTGCCCATGCACTGCTGGGGGGTGTGGGTGGTGGGAGACATGAGTGGGGGCCTGGTGGGGGCTGCCCACGGTGGCAGGGGGGTGGGGTGGCGGGAGACATGAGCGGGGGCCTGGTGGAGGGTGCCCCTGGCGGCTGGGGGGTGGGGGTGGTGGGAGACATGGCTGGGGGCCTGGTGGAAGGTGCCCCTGGATGCTGGGGGGTGGGGGTGCAGGGGGACATGAGTGGGGCCTGGTGGAGGGTGCCCCTGGTGGCTGGGGGGTGGGGGTGATAGGGGACATGAGTGGGGGCCTGGTGGGGGCTGGCCATGGTGGCAGGGGTTGGGGGTGGTGGGAGACATGAGTGGGGGCCTGGTGGAGGCTGCCCCTGCACTGCTGGGTGGTGGGGGCGGTGGGAGACATGAGTGGGGGCCTGGTGGAGGGTGCCCCTGGATGCTGGGGGGTGGGGGTGCAGGGGGACATGAGTGGGGGCCTGGTGGAGGGTGCCCCTGGTGGCTGGGGGGTGGGGGTGGTGGGAGACATGAGTGGGGGCCTGGTGGAGGGTGCCCCTGCACTGCTGGGGGGTGGGGGTGGTGGGAGACATGAGTGGGGGCCTGGTGGAGGGTGCCCCTGCACTGCTGGGGAGTGGGGGTGGTGGGGGACATGAGTGGGGGCCTGGTGGAGGGTGCCCCTGGATGCTGGGGGGTGGGGGTGCAGGGGGACATGAGTGGGGGCCTGGTGGAGGGTGCCCCTGCACTGCTGGGGGGTGGAGGTGGTGGGAGACATGAGTGGGGGCCTGGTGGAGGGTGCCCCTGCACTGCTGGGTGGTGGGGGTGGTGGGAGACATGAGTGGGGGCCTGGTGGAGGCTGCCCCTGCACTGCTGGGGGGTGGGGGTGGTGGGAGACATGGGTGGGGGCCTGGTGGAGGGTGCCCCTGGATGCTGGGGGGTGGGGGTGCAGGGGGACATGAGTGGGGGCCTGGTGGAGGGTGCCCCTGGTAGCTGGGGGGTGGGGGTGATAGGGGACATGAGTGGGGGCCTGGTGGGGGATGGCCATGGTGGCTGGGGGGTGGGGGTGGTGGGAGACATGCATTGTTGATCAGTAGTGCAAGGTGACATGTGGGTTGGCTGGGGGGCATGCCCATGGTGGATGGGCTGCCTGCGGGACATGAGCAGGGGTGCAGGGTAGTAGTCCCCCGTGGTGTGGGCTGCCTGCAGGGGCCGTGGAGGTTGTGGAGCGTACACCTGGGAGGACCCACACGGCCAATTCACGTGTAGTACTCCCCAGAACCCCTGAAATACACATACCCTGCTGAAATCGCGTGTGCAACTTCCCGCGCACCCCTGAAATACACGTACCCTGCTGAATTTGCGTGTGGAACTTCCCGCGCACCCCTGGAATACACGTACCCTGCTGTATTCGCGTGTGGAACTTCCCGCGCACCCCTGAAATACACGTACCCTGCTTGCACGGGGCCAATCGCGTGTGGAACTTCCCGCGCACCCCTGAAATACACGTACCCTGCTTGCACGGGGCCAATCGCGTGTGGAACTTCCCGCGCACCCCTGAAATACACGTACCCTTCTCGCACTGGGACAATCGCGTGTGGAACTTCCCGCGCACCCCTGAAATACACGTACCCTGATGAAATCGCGTGTGGAACTTCCCACGCACCCATGGAATACACGTACCCTGCTCGCACTGGCCCATTCGCGTGTGGAACTTCCCGCGCACCCCTGAAATGCACGTACCCTGCTGAAATCGCGTGTGGAACTTCCCGCGCACCCCTGAAATACACGTACCCTGCTGAAATCGCATGTGGAACTTCCCGCGCACCCCTGAAATACACGTACCCTTCTTGCACGGGGCCATTCGCGTGTGGAACTTCCCGCGCACCCCTGAAATACACGTTCCCCGCTTTGCGTTTGCTGTTTGCCAGCCCGGTGAACTGGTCCAGGGTTAGCGCAGCCCTTTGCGATGATTTAGCGATTTTGATGGCTTTTCCTTGCGCGAGGGCGTTCTTGGGGGCGTTACTGGCGCTGCTGCAGGGTCGCTGCGATTCTCTGCGCCACGGCAGGTTTGGAAGCCTAAAATCCATGAATACGCTGTGCGCGGAAATCGGTTTTAGCGCACGTGCCTGGCGCAGTCAATCGCACGCGGACACTCTGCGCCAGCCGCTTGCGACACTTTTCTGCGAAATTCTATGAATTACCCTGTCAATGTATGGTATTCCTGAGAGGTAAAATGGAGAAGACGACTTATTGACAAATCGATGGCATACTGCAGGTTCTGTAAAAACAGGAACCAAATAGAATCTATAAGACATGTGATGCTAGTTTGTCCGACGCTCGCACTGAAACGACAAGTATACATGGGAAGCTATACCATCAATATTACTGAGGAGACGGAAGAGGAGTACTGGGAGCGGCTAATGACAGTCGAAAAGGTCGGTAAGACCTTAGATGCCTTGAAATTTGTCGAAGCACTAAAACTGGACCAGGAGGTTGACGATCCTGAAGTGTGAGCTAAACTGACTAAACTGGACAGACCAAGAGAATTGGTTTTGGGAAAAGTTACTGCATCTACGTAACTTTGAACATGCACTCATCTAATATTAATGAACTGACATGAAGGAGTGTTAAAGGTTTAAATTTGATTAACCAATAAAAAAAAAAAAAGAGCAGAATTTGCAACAACAACAACAAGTGCGATTGACTCATGTCATAATGGTTGATAGTTGAGAGAATATGCTACAATAACAGGTTGCTCGTGTTACAGCAAGACATACAGTGATATTAAAAAGGCACAGTGTTTTGATGCCTGTTAGCCAGACGTTAGCGTCTCTTACTGAATAGCCAGTTCTTTACTTCGGCTCTAAAGGTCCAGAACAAAGGTTCCATTCTGAGGCGGAGGGGTAGGGCATTTCACTGTTTGGCGGCTAAGACAGGAAAACATTCTCCACCAGCTCTTTTTAGATTGAATCTGGGGATGGTGAGTCAATGCAAATACAGGGCTGTGGTAGGTCTAGCTTATTGGTGTTTGTTGAATTTATCTGCCAGGTATTTGGGGGCAGAGTTAGTTAGGCATTTATGGGTAATAACAAGTGTATGAAGGGAGATTCTGTACCGTACTGGGAGCCAGTGGGCATCCTGACTAAAGCTGGTGATGTGGGTAGACTTGGGGATGCTCAATGCAGATCTTAAGGCGTTGTTTTGAAGGACCTGGAGTTTGTTGAGGTTTTGTTCAGAGGCGCCTAGGAAGAGATTGTTGCAATAGTCTATTTTGGACAGCACTAGTGCCCTGGCTAGAGTAATGCAGCTACTAGGTGAGAGGAATGACTTGCAGGCATTGATCAGCTTTTTGGTGTATGCGGTTGTAGATGTGGTGGCATTCACTTGCTTCTTCAGTGAAAGTCTAAGTAGACCCCCAAGGTTTTGATTTATTTGGCCACTTTGATCAGATTTCCATCAATGTTGATGGATGCATAGTGTAGGTCTAATTTGTTTAGGCGTAATTGGGATCCGACTGCAGGAGCTTGGTTTTCTCGTCATTGAGGCACAAACTGGGGTCTGCTATCCAAGCCTGGATCTCCAAGTATATGTCATTAATTAGTTTTACAAAGGTAGCGGGCGCCCCTCTCCCGCAAGAACAGACATGATAACCTGTTCAGTGGTTATTAACCACTTGAGAGTTCGCAGCCACTGCTTTTACTCACTGTGCCTTTCACAGATGGGTAATATCCATTTGCATATCAGTCTTTGTCCTGCCCTGGGGCAGTCCAGCACCGAAATACAATGGCAATTCCAATCTGAACGAGAGTACCACCAGCAACCCCATACACGTGTTTCACCCTTGTTGGGGATCATCAGTGAGGTGAAGCTGATGCCTCTCTAAGCACAGTGAGAGGGAGACCACGTCTGGTTGCCCCCAGGAGACCTAGGGTTACCAATCCCAGGTTCCTTAAAAAATAGTTTTACAAAGGTAGCGGGCGCCCCTCTCCCGCAAGAACAGACATGATAACCTGTTCAGTGGTTATTAACCACTTGAGAGTTCGCAGCCACTGCTTTTACTCACTGTGCCTTTCACAGATGGGTAATATCCATTTGCATATCAGTCTTTGTCCTGCCCTGGGGCAGTCCAGCACCGAAATACAATGGCAATTCCAATCTGAACGAGAGTACCACCAGCAACCCCATACACGTGTTTCACCCTTGTTGGGGATCATCAGTGAGGTGAAGCTGATGCCTCTCTAAGCACAGTGAGAGGGAGACCACGTCTGGTTGCCCCCAGGAGACCTAGGGTTACCAATCCCAGGTTCCTTAAAAAATAGTTTTACAAAGGTAGCGGGCGCCCCTCTCCCGCAAGAACAGACATGATAACCTGTTCAGTGGTTATTAACCACTTGAGAGTTCGCAGCCACTGCTTTTACTCACTGTGCCTTTCACAGATGGGTAATATCCATTTGCATATCAGTCTTTGTCCTGCCCTGGGGCAGTCCAGCACCGAAATACAATGGCAATTCCAATCTGAACGAGAGTACCACCAGCAACCCCATACACGTGTTTCACCCTTGTTGGGGATCATCAGTGAGGTGAAGCTGATGCCTCTCTAAGCACAGTGAGAGGGAGACCACGTCTGGTTGCCCCCAGGAGACCTAGGGTTACCAATCCCAGGTTCCTTAAAAAATAGTTTTACAAAGGTAGCGGGCGCCCCTCTCCCGCAAGAACAGACATGATAACCTGTTCAGTGGTTATTAACCACTTGAGAGTTCGCAGCCACTGCTTTTACTCACTGTGCCTTTCACAGATGGGTAATATCCATTTGCATATCAGTCTTTGTCCTGCCCTGGGGCAGTCCAGCACCGAAATACAATGGCAATTCCAATCTGAACGAGAGTACCACCAGCAACCCCATACACGTGTTTCACCCTTGTTGGGGATCATCAGTGAGGTGAAGCTGATGCCTCTCTAAGCACAGTGAGAGGGAGACCACGTCTGGTTGCCCCCAGGAGACCTAGGGTTACCAATCCCAGGTTCCTTAAAAAATAGTTTTACAAAGGTAGCGGGCGCCCCTCTCCCGCAAGAACAGACATGATAACCTGTTCAGTGGTTATTAACCACTTGAGAGTTCGCAGCCACTGCTTTTACTCACTGTGCCTTTCACAGATGGGTAATATCCATTTGCATATCAGTCTTTGTCCTGCCCTGGGGCAGTCCAGCACCGAAATACAATGGCAATTCCAATCTGAACGAGAGTACCACCAGCAACCCCATACACGTGTTTCACCCTTGTTGGGGATCATCAGTGAGGTGAAGCTGATGCCTCTCTAAGCACAGTGAGAGGGAGACCACGTCTGGTTGCCCCCAGGAGACCTAGGGTTACCAATCCCAGGTTCCTTAAAAAATAGTTTTACAAAGGTAGCGGGCGCCCCTCTCCCGCAAGAACAGACATGATAACCTGTTCAGTGGTTATTAACCACTTGAGAGTTCGCAGCCACTGCTTTTACTCACTGTGCCTTTCACAGATGGGTAATATCCATTTGCACAGCTTAGAGAGGCATCAGCTTCACCTCACTGATGATCCCCAACAAGGGTGAAACACGTGTATGGGGTTGCTGGTGGTACTCTCGTTCAGATTGGAATTGCCATTGTATTTCGGTGCTGGACTGCCCCAGGGCAGGACAAAGACTGATATGCAAATGGATATTACCCATCTGTGAAAGGCACAGTGAGTAAAAGCAGTGGCTGCGAACTCTCAAGTGGTTAATAACCACTGAACAGGTTATCATGTCTGTTCTTGCGGGAGAGGGGCGCCCGCTACCTTTGTAAAACTATTTTTTAAGGAACCTGGGATTGGTAACCCTAGGTCTCCTGGGGGCAACCAGACGTGGTCTCCCTCTCGCTGTGCTTAGAGAGGCATCAGCTTCACCTCACTGATGATCCCCAACAAGGGCGAAACACGTGTATGGGGTTGCTGGTGGTACTCTCGTTCAGATTGGAATTGCCATTGTATTTCGGTGCTGGACTGCCCCAGGGCAGGACAAAGACTGATATGCAAATGGATATTACCCATCTGTGAAAGGCACAGTGAGTAAAAGCAGTGGCTGCGAACTCTCAAGTGGTTAATAACCACTGAACAGGTTATCATGTCTGTTCTTGCGGGAGAGGGGCGCCCGCTACCTTTGTAAAACTATTTTTTAAGGAACCTGGGATTGGTAACCCTAGGTCTCCTGGGGGCAACCAGACGTGGTCTCCCTCTCACTGTGCTTAGAGAGGCATCAGCTTCACCTCACTGATGATCCCCAACAAGGGTGAAACACGTGTATGGGGTTGCTGGTGGTACTCTCGTTCAGATTGGAATTGCCATTGTATTTCGGTGCTGGACTGCCCCAGGGCAGGACAAAGACTGATATGCAAATGGATATTACCCATCTGTGAAAGGCACAGTGAGTAAAAGCAGTGGCTGCGAACTCTCAAGTGGTTAATAACCACTGAACAGGTTATCATGTCTGTTCTTGCGAGAGAGGGGCGCCCGCTACCTTTGTAAAACTATGTCATTAATTAGTTTGGAGTCTTCTTCATAGCACCCTGACAGCATAATGAGAACTTGGGTGTCATCAGCGTAATTCGTAAATGTGCACCAAAATTGTCAAGATGGTCAAAGAGGAGCTAAGTGAAGATATTGTAAAGCGTTGGCGAGATGCACAAGCCTTGAGGGACACCGCAATAGATGGGAATAGGGTCGGCTGAGGCTGAAGGTGTAAAGACCCTAGTGGTACGATTGGACAAGAATGATTGTATACAAGTAGAGGCATCGCTGGAGAAGGCAGCTGCTGTGGATCGGTGATCAGTGAGGATCTGGTGATCGACAAGATCAAAAGCTGCTAATAGGTCTAGCAGCAGGAGCATAGCCAGTTTACCATTGTCCTTAGCCTCATCCATTTGGATTTTAAGGTCCAGGAGGGCTGTTTCCGTTCCATGTCTCGGCCTAAAGCCTGATTGTCTGAGGCCCAGTAGGTTGTTGTCCTTGAGGTGTTTCTGGATTTGTAGATAAGCGACTATATCTATAAACTTTAGGATGTAGGGAACAGTGGTGATGGGCCTTTAATTAGTGGGACTATTAGGGTCTAGGTTAGGTTTTTTTAAGAGGGCCATAACCCATGCCTCCTTGAGGTTGTTGGGTACTGAGCTAGTCTCAAAGGAGGAGTTGATTATGGCAGTAATGAAGGAGGCCAGGTCCTTGGTGCCTTCCTGAATGATTGTGGCTGAGCACTGGGGGCAGAGATCCCCTTTGCATCTAGAAGGTTTGAGGCTTTTGATGATATTTTCCACTTCTTTAGGTGAAACAGGTGAGAAGGAGAGGGTGGGCATACGGGGGTACTGTGGTTAGGAGGTGAGGAGGTATTGGCGTTCTTGGCCAGGCTGTTCTTTTTTCACTCAATTTTGGATTGGAGCAGAGCAGTTTTGTCTGCGGTAGCTTTCTGTATTTTAGCGCACCAATCTGAGTCTTTCACACAGGCTTCCAATGGTGGGGATTGGGACTCAAGTTCCCAGAGGATATTGAAAAGCTCCTTGGTCTTAGATTTGGCATAAGGGATTCTGTTGTCATAAGCCTCTCAAAGTGCCTTGATTGATCTACAGACGCAGATGCTGGCAGTTTTGGAAAAAAAGTGGATCAGGGCTGCTGATTCTGCTTGACTTATCGGCAGCCTTCGATCTACTGGACCACAGAATTTTGTTGGAAAGATTGGTTGTCACAAGGGGTATCTCGGGTGAGGTGGTCAGGTGGATGAGATCTTTTCAGAAAGGTCACAGATCTAAGGTGTACTGGGGAGATGCCTCGTCAGAGTCGGAACTCATTATCTGTGGAGTTCCACAGGGGGCATGTTTGTCCCCTTCACTCTTCAATTTATACATCTAACCATTGTGCGTGGAGGTAGAGAGATTGGGCTTCTTCTTCACTAATTATGCTGATGATTTTAAGCTTTCAATGGAGATTAGTGGGAATCACACAGAGGACCAAGAAATACTAAATAATATCTTCCGGGTTATAAAAAATTGGATGTCAAACTAGTTGTGTTTGAACGTTGGGAAAACCGAGTTGATAATCTAGGCGTCCAAACAAGCCAGGGAAGTTCTAGAGCAGGTTTTCTCCAGCTTCCTGATTTAGGGCAGCCAAATTCAGGTAGCCAGTAAAGTGAAGACCTTAGGCACATACATGGAGGCCAACTTGAATGCGGACGCTGATGTGGATTACATTGTAAGGAATACCAACTATTACCTCTGAGTTCTGAAATTAGTTGGCTCCATGATCACCAAAGAAAACCGTACAAAATTGGCACACACTATTATACTTCCTCATCTGGACTACTGCGATTCCTTGTTGGGAGGTGCCAGCAAGGATGGTATTCAAAAACTTCAGAAAATCCAAAATAGGGTGGTACATATTGTCTGTCAAATAGCGTGGAGGGACCAGTGTCCACTGCCCGGAGAGAGCAGTGGATTCTGCATTGGCTCCCAGAATCAGCAAGGGTCCTCTTCAAGCTATTAATCGTAGGCCATAAGTGCATCTTTGGGTCCGCCCCCTGTATCTTAGAGAGAAGGTACTAATCTATCAACCTACTAGCAAACTTTGCTCTACAAAGGAATGCATCCTCAACATAAACTGCTTCAAGAGAGCCTGTGGAAAGGGCCACTCTTTCCAGGTTTTAGTGGGACAGGCCTGGAATGAGTTACCAGAAGCACTCTGAAAAAAAGGAAACCATCTTGCCTTCAGGAAATCACTCAAGACTAGGCTGTTTATGTAAAGAAGTCTGAGACGATGGATGCCCTAGCCTCATAACTCTGTCCTCTGTTCAACGCCTGGATGCCCTAGGGCTTGGGCACTTTATAAATAAAATAACATAACATACCATAACATAACTTGATGCAATCTTCAGCTCCTCTGACTTTGTCTCAGTGTCCAGCCCCAAACCTCTCATTTGGACAGACCACTCAGTCCTACCCTTCTTTATCTGCATGTCAACCCCACTACCCATGGTCTGCCCGATCTCAACACACAACCACAAATGTTGGAACATGGTCAAGGTACTGCCTGACATGGCTGATACCTTGCTACACTCACTCACAACCACAGACAGACCTCTACCTATCGAATCCTTTGGCTCTTGGCTCAATGACTCACTCCTCCCACTCACCCCCTCATGACCCACCCAAGCCCACAAAGTACCAATCACCAAATGGTTCGTGCCCCACCTGAAGACTGTCAAAACCCCAAACCACTCCCTCGAGCGCAAATGGCGATCATAAAAAAGCATACATTTGCAAATCCCTGTTCACCCACCATCACCTTAGCTACAAATCTGAGATCTGAAAGGCCAAAGAAAACTGCTCCACTCCCTTGGAATACGAGGCATGACACTCATCTGGATTGCCTTGTTCCTTAACAACAGGAAACAAATCACTATCCACCAACCTTCACCTCCTCAGCCTGCCTAGTGTACACTGGAGTACCCCAAGGCGCTTGCCTCTCTTTACTCCTTTTCAACCTGCTACAATTATGTGGACAGAACCAAAAATTATCCAGAGAATCTGCAAAACATGCTCTGATCATCCCCCTGACCTAGCAGATTCCCCGAGTGTCTAGACCAGTGGATGACTAGAAACCACCTCTGTCTCAACCCAGGGAAAACAGAGATCATGTTGTGTGGCGACACAGCTCTACTCCCGCAACCAGTCCCATGGCCTCCCACCCTCAGCATCCATCCCCCACCCACAGCACAGTCAAAAACTTTGCTGCACATTGGACTCAGACCTAACCCTATCCCACCAGATCAATAAGGTATCCAAATCCAGTTGCTACCACCTGAGATTGCTGAGACATTTTCCCTTAGCTCACCTCCCCAACATTTTGACATCTATTATGTCAATTGTCATGTCCCGACTGGACTATGCAAACTCCAAAGAGTCTAAAACCCAGCTGCCAAACTCCTCCTTCCACGGGGATGAAGGGACCACACATGGCCTGCTCTCTGCACCCTCCACTGGCTACCTATTGGATGAAGGGCCACATTAAAAATCCTGTGCATCACCCAACGAGCAGTGCAGAAGATCAGCACAACATACCTCCAAGAGAAGACTATGCATTAACACCCAACAGGCACCCTAAGGTCAAGCATCGCCCTCCTACTAATGATCCCAGCTTCCAATTTAGCCAGACTTTTTGGGTCAGCCTACTCTACCTTGGCACCAACTCTATGGAACTCACTACCTCACCAAATTCAACACAACCAGCACTACATTGCTTTCCATTAAAGCAATAAAACATGACTTTTCCCAAATCTGTAAAAGGGTCCCCCTGTTGCCATAATCCCATCCCCCAATGGCCAAAGTTCTGTGAGAATCAGCTCTAATAGGAAACACAACAGATGAACTACGGAAGACAACTGACCAATGAATTACCTCACCCCAAAAGAAAGGAACAATCAGTGCACGTAATTCAGCCTATGCAATCAGGCCGCACGCTCCTAGCTCAATTGCCAAAGCATAGCTGGTGTTATATGATCAATAGAGGCTACACCTACCTACCTAGGACTAGGAACCTAGGCTCAGAAGTAATTATGCTTGGCTAATCTCTCCAGAGAATCATGCAATAGCCCAAGAAACACCCAGTAACCAAGATTAAAATTCCAACAGGGACTCAGAAAATGGGCCCTCTGAGTGCGACTACAGAGCGTCTGGAAAAGGACTGCCCGACCGAGATAAAACAACATACCCTCACCGGGCAATTTACCTCTCTATCAAATGCACTACCACACTGAACTCTGAAAAGAGGGTGGGCCACCCGCCGATAACCAGACACTCATTTCTACCAATATGCTCACTCTCCACTTTACATCAACAAACAATAGAACACAGCTACACGCCTCGATCAATTCGACCTAGCTGCACACATACCTACATCGCACATAGAACACCTAAACAGCCTGGTAGAATGCAGCTATACCCCATGGTAAAATCGTCCTAACAGCACACATGGGGCCTCATTACAACCCTGACGTTAAGGGGTTAACGGAGCCGTAAAAGGTTGCGGCACTGTTAAACCCTTAACGCCAGATTCACACTTTAACGCCTGCTTTTGCCGTAATTAGCACCTTCCCCATTCCCATTGAGCCCTATGGGCCAAAAATGGGAATGGGGAAGGGCCATGGTGAATGGGGATTTACCGCCCCGCCAACCTTGGAATGGGGCGGTAAATCCGCCATCCACAATGGCGGAATCCGGCATGGACCATGGTGCTAATAGCAACATGGTCCAACGCCAGGGTTGTAATGAGGCCCATAATCTCCTACACATGCCCCATGGTAGCCAGAATGCAGACTGGGAGTCCACCCTCCTTGCTGCACACATTACACTGAGCTCTCACATCCACTATATAACACTTAGCGATAAAATGCAGCCAACCCGCGCAAACCACTCTGCCTGCCCACAAACCAAGCACACTAAAGCACTATATGCTATACTACTCTCTCAACTAATACGGACAGAGGTCCCAGAGAGCGTTCATCCCACAACGCTTTGAGATATTACCAATGGTACATAAGGCGCTATAGAAATGCACTATAACATAATGTAACATAACATGAAGTTATACTATTTTGTAGTTTTTGGGGCTAAGAAAACCATAAGATTATCAATTTACGGGCCATAGGACAGGGGAGTGCCTTATAAACATCAGATCCAAGATCACGCGTATTCCAATTAATAAAACAAAACCATGAAGTTCCATAGTCACACACAAATCAGTACATAAATATAAGCATATCCTCAGCCCTGTCCTTCATGTATTTAATACCCTTTTAAACTTTAGTTCATCACCTCAAATAGTACAGAAATAGAACATAATTGCATTGTCATAAATGGAGGGGAAGTAAAAGGGAATAAGGGAAGAATGGAAATGAGTGTAGTGGAAAGAGTGCAGGAGGATGATCAGCAAAGGGAGGGAAAGGATAGCCCCACTAAGAAAAATATATTAAGCTCTGAATTTGATTGGTTAGATCCTCGGGGACTGAGGTCACCATATAATCTAGGGACTGTGGCAACTTTGCGGGGTATCAGGCAGCTGATTTAAGGAGACATCCTTACTGGGCTCTCCCAGCCAGAAAAGTAGTGCACAAACAGTGAGCGCGTATTGACAGTTTGAGAATCCATGCATATGCATCTCTGCACTCTATGAGAATCACAAACCTTATGCCACCACTAGTGGACTCACACTGCCTTGGGATTCGTTAAGTGATCATTTATTACTTAAAATGCCAGTTTGTTAAGTAAGTTAGGGATGTGGTTGCTGGTAAACAGAGAAAAAAGGGAGAACTCATATTTTACCCCTAGTATGATTTTCTAATGCCAGTGGGGTGCCCATGCTTAACACTCCCTGCATAATCACCTTTACCTTTTAGCAGAATTTTTTCACAAACTGGCATTCATTATTGATATGCTTGAGTGATGTGTGAGCATTACCAAGATCAACAAATGTTCCAACCTCCTAAGGACAACATGGAAGCCTTCTCAGGAGTAATACAGTGTCACTGTCACAGCATCTACCAGGCATGCTTCAGGCTGGCTTATTTAATCACAGAATGTAAAGTCATGCAATACTCTTACAGTTCCTATCACCTAAAGAAATCCCTCAATCTTTTTTCTATTTGTCTTTGCACTTCCACTTCTGGATTAGGTTATCGTACCATCATCCCTTACAAGTTTGTAAAGAACAGGTGCTTTGTTCGGGTCAAAATTTCCAAAGGATCCATGAACCGTCCATTGCGATATTATAAGCATAATCCAGGTAGACTACTCTCAGCGCTCCTCAGTTGCAAAATCTAATGGGTTAATCAATGTTTCATCCTTAATTTATTTCATTTATTGTGCATTTGTAAGTTGCTTATACATCAAGAAATTGTGTTTCAAAGCGCCCAGAGGATAAAGGGGAAGGACCATGGGAACAAAGGCAATTAGAATAAACTGATGAACATAAAAGGGGTGATCCTACAAGGCATTGTGAGCATCCAGAACGTGTTTTCATCTAATGTGTTCAAATTCCTGCCTTTATTATGGGCCCATCAATAACTAGATGATAATATATTCAGGAGGAGCAATAATCATCACTTAAGCTAGTAAGGAAGAAGAAAATAGATGCAGGGTTACACATTGGTTGTAGTGCCATTGATAAAGTAAATGTACTTGACTACTTAGTGATCAGACTCAAGGTGGCCCATGCAGATGGATATGTCTAATATTACACTAAGTAGGTACAGTGCAGCTAAAATTAAATTTAGGAGAGAACATGGGGACGGTGCAGTCAAGCGGCCCTTCATATCTACAAATTGCAAGCAAGACAAGCTGTGCTTTAGGGTGCCGAGACTTGGGGGCATACTATTGTTAAAATTCTAGATATCACAAAAAATACTTTCCCAAAAGTTAGTTGAATTTTAGCAAAGAGCACTTCAGCAATCATTTTGCATGAAGAGTCAGGCCTATGTTTTATCGGCTGACAGATTGCAATGAAACCTATGTTATACTGCACTGCTCCCTCATTAAATAAATATAAGGAAACATTCAGGGACATCATTTAGGGGTCAACAAGGCTCTTAAATGCGACCCCTGAGGTCTCTCCTGTTACCCGTGTGGTCTCCCTTGCTACCCATAAACAAATAATATTTTATATGTTATTGTAAAGACAATACATCAACTAGTCCAAGACTTCACGATCTGCCAGAGTACCTAGCAAAAGTACTCCTGTGCAGAGTAAAATGTGTTTCATGCCACTGGAAAAACACTCATATGTAGTACAGAAAACAAATATCACTTATAATTAATGCGGCTGTCAGAACAATCAGGCAGAATACAATATGTGCAGATGGAATAATGGCAACTAAAAGGAATGTGTCGAAAACATGCCAATAGGAGTTCATGTGCCACTTCAATGAAGTAATTCAAGGGCCAGGGGAACATGAATAGTTTGTGTAAGGAAGTGTGAGTTGTAATATGATTATTGCATCATAATAACTGTGCCTCAAAATATGATGATCAAAGTTCCTGGGACTCTGCTAACTATCCACATTACGTTGTCCTGTGAGTTGTGACAAAACTTACTCATAACAATCCTTAAAGCTAAGAGACAAATTCACCATCCTTTTGTACTCCCTGAAAAAAGGAAAATGTGCCCAACAAATATGGAATACATGGGAGCCCACACCCTGGTTCTACCCACAAAGCAGCACTTATATTTTTTCAAGTTAGTTACCCGCTGATCAGTGGCATAGGACAGAATTCTAATAAGATTGCTGCCCGATCTCAAGAGAAATTGTTAAGCTTGAAAGTATACTTGAGGCAGCAGGTAGGTTATGTAAGCTCCTTTATACATAGTCTTCAATCAGGTGACATCAGCTACATCAATCATAGGAGATAGGAAGAGAGCTGTGGGAATTCCTTCAATGGCCAACATGCAATGAGGCCCAACATCATGAATCTGCATAAACCTGCATGTACAGAAATATTTTGCAGTGCATACAATACAATATTTCTTGCAACATACCCCTTCAAACCCATTGTATTCTACAAGTGCTCAATGAAGCTGCTTTTGTATAGCAGTGAGTTATCATATAATGTGTTAAGGTTTTTCCCCAATGGAACTTTGAACTCTCAGAAAGGATGCAGGTTGTGTGAAAGGGTCAAACAAACAGCCATCACCCTATTATTATAGAGGAGTAATGCCAGGCATACTCATACCTATTGTCCCTTGCAGGCCAAGTAAATGTTGCTCTCCACTTAAAGGGTAATGTTATCAATACTAAAGTAGGAGATGCTTAGATGACTTTGTCTACTCAAAATTCTTAGACAGAAAATTAATATTCAAGTTTCATAATGTGTTAACTTGCAAGGGCAGAAGTTAGTCATAAAATAAAAGAATGGTAGAGTCAAGAATCAGAGTCCTGGTTGGGGAGGGTACATTATTTGGTTAGTGTGTCCAGGCATATCTTGGTTAGATTCTTCTGTTTGCGAAGCCCCTTTTTCATATTAGTTTTTAACCTCTTGTGTGTGTATTCTGTTGTTAGGGTTTTTACATTTTTAATGTCCCACTTGCATAGTAGGGTAATCCAATTGATTACCAGAATATCAAGATTAGTTTATTTTAAGAGCAAGCACATATGAGATAATATTTGTGGCTTGTACCTTATTAAATCTTTTAGAATAGGTGAGAATTTTCTGTGTGCACTGCTAAAAGTCTTCTGAGCGGTACCCAGAAGCTAACTGGACAAGCACACATGTACACATTGAAGGCGCTCACTCCCCACCTCACCAATAAAACTCAGAATAAAGAACACATCCCAGTAGGGAATGAGACCAAGAGATTGGTATTGAGAGTCAGGAAATGCTTATACACTAGGATTTTCTATGCAGAATCCCCGTGAAATATGAGGTTTGAGAAAAACAGAGTTAACTATAAGGAGCCCACTCGTGCACGTCCATAAACCAGGAACAATCTCAAGCCAGTCCTTTATAAGTAAACACAACTCATCATGACTAAATACATATACTCATCCACCCATTATACTGTGGGATGTTTTTACCCATGCATCCAAGCCCTACCATAAAACTGTGCATTACTGGCATTGAAAACATCATGATGGCCAGAACTCCCCAGAGAGTGCACAGGGAAAACATGAAGAATAGGCTGCCACCCATTTTTGCCTATGTTGTGAGCACAGGAGGGCACTGCCTAAAACCACCATTGGGCTACACACACAGTACCCTGAAACCATTGGGAATGGCAATGCTGATTGCCAAAAGCAACCCAGAACTGTGGGAATTCATTTTCTTAATGTCAAAATGGATGCAATACTGGTGCTCACCACTATCAGAAAGCCGGCATTTTAAAACCACCAGACTTTTGTGTAAAACTGAACAAATGAACCCAAACCAGGCCAAGGAAAGACTTGCTAAGAGGTGGATACAATGTAAAACTATATTCTGAAATAACTTGAAGGAAGTAATTATTTAATGTATATATATAAAAAATAGCTGGGGATGTCAGCAGCTTAAGTGAATTTGGGTTTAAGGCCACTAAAATCGAAATGTTTAGAATAAATGAGTGACCTACTTGTGAGTGTCACATAGGTTGCAATTGTTTAAATGTCATAGTTTTGAACTTAGAATCAGTATTCTAGCTGCATGTGTAAAAATTGTCAGTGTGATTTGCATGTAGAAAACTGTGAACTAAAGTGACATTTAGCTGAATTCTGCCTGACAACTACCCCCGACAGGAGTTGAACTGGCTCAACAACTCTTCCCAGGCCTGGCTGCATCCTGCTGCCCCTGCCAAAAGGAGATGACACCTCTCTGATTGGAAAAGGGGAGGAGCACCTGGGGACTGCAGGAAGTTGAACAAATCCCTGTCCTGGACTCAGGCAAATGTTATATTCGGGGGGTCGTAAAATGGCTTCCTCTTGGGAGAAACTGGGAGGGGCAGTGCCTGTGAGAGCCAGCTGAGCTTGGGCGAAGTGGATAAACCAGAAATTCCACCATGTGCTTTGGAAAACCACACCCCTTTGGGGCCAGAGCATGATTTTAAAAAGATGGATAATTCACAGTGCGGACTTGTCAAAATTATATAAATAACATCATCATTTTTGTGATTTTTCTGTTCACATTTTAAGAGGTGTTAGGACCCTGTGGGATGTTCTTGGGGATAGTAGCAGAAAAAAGGTTGTTATTCCAAATATATGCATGTTAAAAATCTGACACTTTATCATCTGAATCCCATATCCTGGTGAATATTTTTGTAAAATCTGGAAAGGTTTAGAGGTCGTTATCTGGATGAAAAGGGGAGAATTCTGTCATAAGTGGACACGACATCGTACAAAGAAAGGGATCAGATGGTTTGGTGCTGCAGAAAATATGTTAACTGGACATATAATATTAGAAAAATGGTACATAGATAAATATGTATTTGGGTCAGAAATAGATTGTGTGCAATTTGACAAGGGAGGCTCCTCTGACCATAAAACCTACAGCATCACTCTGACACTCCATTTCTTTCCCCCAATCAAGGGAGAGAGGAAAGCTTGGCCAATGATAAGTGAGAGGGGCAGGCTTAGCTAGGCCCAGGCACACACCCATTTTCAAAACACATAAAAGGAACATTGAAACCCAGGTAGAGATTCACTTTCCACTTTCTTGCGGGACGCTTTGCCGGGAGACTTCAGACTTCACATCCAGAGATCCCTACTTCAAATCCATCAATCTCCAGAGACCAGAAATTAACTACATAATTTGTAGCAGAGAGGCCTGAATCCACAAGCTGAATCCTCTTCAGCAGGCCTCAAAACCAACCAAACTATTCAACAACCGGGCGAGCTGTTTGAATTCTTTGCCAAGAACTTTTGCAAGAACCTGTAGCAGTATCCAGAAAGCAGTGCTGTATCCGGAACCAGAGAGAACCAGAGACCAGATCGCTGTGAAGAACTGCTAGCAGAAGTCCAGCCAATCCTGACTCGATCAGTGACGGAGTCGCATTCCTGTCCAAAATCTAGTGTGAGTACCCAGCTAGCACTGTGCCAAAACCAATCTCTTAGTTTAAAATAATCTAATCCAAACTATTTTAGCCTATTAGAACTGCCTCCTAGAATCGTGTCATTCTGTCATCTTTAAAACTGAAAACTGTCATCTGTCATTCTGAGCTTTAAAATTTCAAATCCGAAAAACTACCTTTACTAAGTCGGCCGTATCTCCGGAACCGTTTGTGCTAGGAGCGAGTTCTTAAAGCTAAGATTCTGAGCTTTCCAACGAGCCTAGAACCGACTTCCTACTCCTTATAGTGCCTCCCTAATTGCGCTCGACGCACGCGACTAAATTTGCCGCGATTTGATATTTTGCTTAATTTCAGCCACGTGTAAAAATATTTGTCCTTGCCTTCCTTGCTGAAATTCGTGTGCAACCTGACAATCATTCATAGAGCATTGCTAAAGTGATCCGGAATTAATTTAAAGTATCTCTCACTCACCCGGAACCTCCTATAGGGAATTAAAAGCAATTTTAGCATATTTTTCACTTAATTACAACCACATCAAAGTATCTTGCCTGTGTTTAAAACTTCTACCTGTTTTCCTCTAAGCTTGCTAGGGGGGAACTGAATTATATTTGATTGCATTCCTGAGAACTGTGTGCTTTCCTCCCATCTCTATACCTTGCATAGGGGGGGGGGAATTGTCAAAGAAAAGTGATTGCATTGTCTTCTGTTGAAGTCATATCAAGTTTATTTTCTTTACTGCATTTTCATTCATCATTGCATTGTCCTTGAAGCCATAAAAGCATTCTCAGCTACTTCATCCTCTCTATATCACTTCTAAGCCATCAAAAAGAGTGTACCACTGTAACATTATCCATTGTTGATCACTATCATCCTCACAAGTGTGCTATCAAATATTAATTTACTATACAAGTGTGATAGATATATATTGTTTAATTTTCAAATAAACCTTTTAAATTTGCAAAACAAACCTACTTCTTGGCTCAGCAGGGTCGGGGGGATTCTGAGAGAGGCGTGTTATATAAGGGTTGTCATCCAGAGTAAATGAACTGGACATACAAATACATCAATAAGGGCTTCCATCAGCATCCCAGACTAGGCATTGACTTAGCTGTAGTGTTGAATTGAAGTTGCTTACAATACCCAACAGATTTCGGAGCTTCTCTATCATCTTGTGTATGTTATTTTGTGGATCAAAAGAGCATTGTTGCTCACTGTTTATAAATACATAAATAAATACAATGCAATGTTAAGTAATCCTTAAGTCGTACTGCTTCCATTGGGTGACCAGCACTTAATATTGTTGAGTCAATCCCTGTGTCAGTGGGTGTACTTTGCCATTATTGGCTTGCCAGACTGACCCAATGTAGGCTCAAGTGAAGCAAGGTTCTTGGTCAGTGCCGGGGATGCTATCAGACAAGCCCACCTGCTGATATGGGGATTAAGGCCATTAGAACCCTGACCTGTTGCACAGGCTGCTAATGCTTTGTTCTGCCAAAATATTTTCCATTTGATGAAGGGGCATGCATGGTTCTGTGCCTTAGCCATCAAAGCGAAGTTTGTTCTATAATAAGATAACCACCACGGATGGTCGTCTGGGGGTTGGGACTAGGCCCGTTCTTGCTCCCATTGGTGGCATTGTAATGAAGAGGCATGAAGTCATGGAGGTGGGGAGAGGTTCCATGGAAGCGACTGGCCCACCAATAAGTAGGCATGTCTGAGGTCAGCATGGGGCGGAAGAAAGGCCGCTTAAGGGCACGACAAGGGGGCAGTATGAAGGTTAGTCAGGTCATAGGGAAAACTAGTGCTCTAGTGCGGGGGGATCCAGCAGATCCCTCTGAACATGGGCTGTCGCTTACCATGCATGCCTTTTCATAGGTACAGCGTATTGTCTGGCTCCCCTGATACATGTGCACTTGTATGTTCACAGCTCTACTGACAAAGCTTTACTTCTTTGCACATCTAGTTATGTGTTCTCTTGATATTTGCACACCAGCTTTGGTCAGTCAGCAGTCGATTTACACCCACCACATTCCATTAAAGGTTTTATAGCCCCTACTAGCTACTAACTGTAGAGAGGCTAGTAGGGGCTATAAACTGCTCTCATGAAATGTGGCAGGAGTACATTGATTGCTGGCTGACCTTAACTGGTGTGCGCATATCAGAGAGCATCAGATTGTTGCCCTCCTGGAAACTTGGGCTTCCAAACCTATTAATATTCAGGACTACCAGTCCTTCCACATTGCGGCTTGTAATGGGCAATGAGGTAGACCCGGGGTGGGCTCCTGGTTTGGGTTGATGTTACTCTTGGCTGAAAGGAGGAGGCCATGGATTCTGGATCATCGGATCTACATCTGTTAAAGATCCGGATGGCTAGAGAAGATGTGGTTATTCTGGTTAACTTGTATAATAGGCCCTTGCAGGGATCGATAATTTTGGCACACCTCCAGAAACTGGTTGAAGTCATGAGCCCAGCCGCACAATGCTCTTATTGCATTATAGTGGTGGGTGATTTTAACTTACAGCTAGAACCCCATAACTATATGATAGAGCATGGGGATGATCAAGATGAGTCTTGGGACATCCCACCTCTTATTGCTGCCTCTCCTCGATGTGTGCACTGCCTTGCATTGGAGACGGTGTGTATTTTGCTCAAATTGAAACTAAGGGCCTGTAATGGCCATTTTGAAAACAACCAGCCTGCCAAAAAACATTTAATGGGGTAAATGGAGCTCCCTGATTGATTATATAATATTCACGGGATATGATTGGGCTAGGATTGGTGATTTTGCAATCCATAAGAGATCAGAGAGTGGCCATTATCCTCTAGTAGCAGAAATCCAGGGACACAGTAGGGGGTGGGGTTGGAGCTACGGTGCACCATTCAGATCAGCCGATGGTATTAACCGGCCATGCTTGGAAGGGGGTTAGATGGGCCAATCTGCTGGAGAAGGGCTTGAAACCGCCTATCTATGCCTCTATTCTGAATAAAATCATGACACAAAACTTAGCGATGACATGATATTGTGTGAATTTGAGCAACTGAAAAGAAACATAGCTCGCCTTGTGTCTTTCCCTGTGGACGAAGCAAGGAAACATTCCCCACCTCGGGCTTGTTGGTGTGACAAAGCTTCTCACAGAATCAAAAGGGTGATGGTATCCTGTGTGAAATAAAAAGCACAGAGCGGGTTGATGAATCTCGTTTGCAAGCTCTAAGATTAAAATACAAAGAGCTAACTGGAAGGAAGAAGAGAGAGTTTGTGACTGAACAATGGCGTAGGCTACATGGAGCCCTGCAATCCAGGGATGCTTGCTCCTTTTGGAAGCTGGTTACTGGCAAGTAATTGAATTGGAATAGAGACTTGACATGTAACATTGGAGAGTGTGAATGGTGATCCCATTTCACCAAACTTTATCAAGCTGCAACCCATCCTGCCACTAGCTTGTTAATATTTAGACCACTATCATCCGCTACCTTCTCATTTTCTGTTGGTGAGGTGGCAGTCGCTCATAATCATTTTAAAAACCATAAGGTGCCAGGCCCAGACATGATTCCAACAGATCTCTTTAAGAATGAGCTAGAGATATGGGCTCCAGTGTTATGTAGGCTCTTTAATGCCATCCTGCGTAATAGCGACATGCCAACATCTTGGGGCAGGATAATAATTGTCCCCATCTATAAAAAGGATGGGAAAGACTGCCCAGTTAACTACCACTGAATTTCTCTCCTTGGCAAGCTCTTCGGTAAGCTTATTCTCACACTGTACCAGGCGTGGGCTGATCGTGACAATGTGGTTAACTATCTCCAAGCTGGGTTTAGGCCAAATAGGGGTACAAAAGACCATTCATTTATGTTATTTTTGACCATTGCTAAGTATACCACCCTGAAGAAAATGTACCTGTATGTGGTCTTCTTGGATTTAAACATGGCCTTTCAATACTGTGTCAAGAGATTTACTGTGGAATATTCTACTGAGGCGTAGTGCTCCACCGGACCTGGTGGCAATTACATGTTCACTGTTTCCTGCCAATAGAAAGCTACCGTTAGTTATGACCAGGGTGGGGGAGACTGAGGACTTTGAGGTGAATGCTGGAGTAATGCAGGGCTGCACCCTGGCACCCATATTATTTAATATCTATACACAAGAAATTATTGATGCCTTGTTAAGTGGGTGCTGGGACTGCCCCAAGATGGAAGCAGACACATACCCAGTGTTATTCTATGTAGACGATGCAGTCCTTCTGTCCACCATGCCCAAGGGCCTGAAGCATGTTTTGTATATTTTTGCTACCAAATGTCCTGAGTTGAATTTAGTTCTAAACATCCCAAAATGCAAAGTGATGGTCTTCAAGCTGCCCCATGCTACAAGGAGAACACTAAATTTGAGTATGTGACTCGGGTATCGAACAAGTTAACCCCTTTGACTACTTTGGAGTCTGTTTTGAGGACACATGTAGTTGGAAGCCACAGGTAGTCAAATCAACACTCTCACTAACCAAATACT
This sequence comes from Ambystoma mexicanum, assembly GCF_040938575.1. Classification (NCBI taxonomy): domain Eukaryota; kingdom Metazoa; phylum Chordata; class Amphibia; order Caudata; family Ambystomatidae; genus Ambystoma; species Ambystoma mexicanum. The sequence goes on along the minus strand of NC_090935.1, from coordinate 1,074,254,911 downwards.
GTGCTGGTATCTCATTATTGTTTGCTAAGCATGGCAGAGGTTCAATTTCCCCCACATTGGAATTATTCCACAAACAAGCCATACCGGCAGCTAAGTATGGATCTGATCTGTGGGGACATGTTAATATTGCTGATTTGTCTACCTGTGAAAACAAGTTTTTAAAGAAACTACTGCTTTTACCTGTGTCAGCACCCTTGGCCATGGTACACATAGAACTCGACAATACTAGGATAACAGCTCAGACCGCTTTTAAACCAATATTGTTCTGGGCAAGGGTTTGGAATGGAGAGGGGCTAGATACATGTAGGAACGCCCTGTCACATGTCTTGAGCCTCGAAGGGGTGGGAAGTTTAAAGTGGCTTGCACATGTAAAGGGTTGGCCTTTCGGGCTAGATATGGCTGAGCTGTGGAACAATCCACAGGTGTCTCAGATATGGGACCTGAATACCTTGAAGCTCAAGGCAAAAATGTCAATGTATGAAAATCTGGTTGCTGATGCCACGAAGTTGACATTTGGAGTGCAATACCTTGAATCCACAGCAGAACTTAGGTTCAGTGTTTATTTGGATACCATCCTCTCAGAAATCGAAAAATCTCTCTATGTCTGATTTAAACTTGGATAACTGAAGTGTGGCAGGGGGCACAGTCACATCCTTGCCCAATGTGTGGATCTCAAACAGAAAATATTGCACATTTTATACTAATCTGCACTAAAACCCATTTTATAAGATGCATCTACTTGTGACCTATTCTGAACAATGCAGGCATTTGGCATGCAACCCCTGCAGTTAGGTATCTAAGAAAATGTTCACTTCCTCATGTGGTGTTCGGAACTGCACATTTTATATATAGGGAATGGTTGCTGAGAAACAGGATTTTGAAGAGTGGTCTTGGCACAAGGCCAATGGCAAGTAAGTGCCTGAGGCTGCAAGTTTTTGATCTCCTCAGTCACTATTTTGATAAAAGCTTACCTGTTGATTATCTGCGCGCTAATATAACTGACACTGTGTGGGGCATCCTTTTACTCCTAACCTTGAAACTTTTACCCTAAGCAACTTCAAACAAATCTATGCCCTGTATGGGGGCAAATCTCTGAGAGCTATGTATGACATGCGGTTGATTTTCACTTATTGACCTGTAATTTTTACAAAGTTTTTAGTTCGTTGAGATAATTGTGCATTTTATATCGAATTCATTGCTGATTTGTACTGATTTTTTTTTAATATAGATGTTGACTGTCTATTGGAACTTAAAGGCTAAATGCTGAATAAAAGTATGTTTTTTGACTGACTTAATATCCCAAAAAATAGTTACAAAAAAGAAATATCCTTGAGGATAGTGGGCATATTACTCTAGTATAAACCGGCCAAATATACGAAGAGAAGAATAAAATGCGATCTGAATATTTTAGGCATTTGCTGTGATATAACCTAGCTCATCTCAGTCCTCTGTGATCAAGGCAACATCCCAGTACAAAAGTCAACGCGTACAGAATAATCACACTGCGCTGCTGAGATTTACAGTGCACAATGAACCATGGCATATAGGATTTAGGGAAATAGTTAATTCTATAATCTGCAGTTAAAATAAGGAGCATTCTATTTGAGTGAAGATAGATGAGCTTTTAAAAACCACTATAAGGAGTAATAACCAGCAGCATTAGGAACACTGGATTTGAAATGCAATATTTTAGAACTATTAACAATGTGTCGTAGTAGTACCAATATGCTAAATTGAATTTATGCAAATGATTTAACAAAATCTGAAATGATGCCACTTTGTGAATCTACCCTATTTCTTCATATGCAAGGGATGAGTGTCCCCATGTATCACAATATCATGTGCTCAATGTGACTATTAACACTGCAAAATTGGATTTTTTTGTTTAATCTATGTCTGTATTATCTTCAAGCTTTAGGGGTTGTCAGTGTTCATATGCCTCAGTTTTATACATATTGAATTCTACTTTTATAATAAAGTTGGCAATCCAAGATGCATGCATGGTGATATATAGTGCCTCCAGCACTGATGTGTGTATGTGAGACAAGAATGTAATAAAAGGTAAGGTTGCTATATATAAAAAGCTTATTTTTACAAACTATTGGAAGGCCAGCATTAAGGTACAAACACTCACTCCAAATGAGAACATTTCCAAATGCAAAGTCCATCAAATTCGAAATTAAAGTACACCCATACTTACCAGTGTCGATTTATAGTGGTGCATCGAGGTGAGCTACCGAATATTTAAATAAAGTGTTGTGAAGTAACTGTGTAGTGCGAGTCAATGTTCCATTTCTAGAGTGATGAACTTTACATTAAGGAAATACAGAGTGTGTGCCTAAATTAAGCCTTGGGCAAGTTATTCATCTGAATCCCAAATCACCCCCATTTTTTTCATATTTGGGATCTGTCTAACTTCTCAAACTTGAAGGCGATTTGGGTAAATGAGTTTGGGCACTCCGATTCTCCTGGCAATATATGTGAGAGGCCTGCTGCAGAACGTTCACAGTTGCTGGTAATCTTTCAGAGAAATAGGACGCTGGTGTAGACTGGTGTTTGCTGCTGTTTGAGAGTTAGATCATTTTACTTTCTTTTCTATGTGGGGATATCGGGGCTTTCAAACAAAATGTCATAGCATGTTGTGTATTTAATATTGCAGGTCAGAACCAGGGTAGCATGGTTTTATGCAGTGTTCAACATAAAAAAATAATGGTATTGTTTTTGCAAAGAAAATTTAAAAGCAATCTGCATTTCATAATACGGAATGCTAGCCGTTGCATTTCTTTCTTTTTCTTTTAGTGATTTCTCTTTTGTTTGCCAGGCACCTGAAACATGTACTATGCATTGGCTCAGGCTGATTGATTTAACACATTATCACACACAAGCAGTTGAATTGAATTTACTTGCAACATTGTTGAGGGACCAGAAAAAAATAGAAAAATTGTTGCCGGAGGAAGTGATTGCAGGTGGTGGGCATTAGTAGTAGGTTGATTGGCTGTGTGGCTGGACACATCACTTGCTTGAGTTCTGTAAGATTCAAGAGAAACCTGATTTACATGTGGTACATTTCAGCTATTTTCAGTAGTTGAGTTGATATCAGGTATTAGAGCATGACACACTACCTCCTTGAAAACAGGCTGCCCGTGCCTATAGTAGTTGAGGCAAAACACAACTCCCCAGAGCCAAAGTCCAAAAGTGGGAGGAGAGGAAGGAGCTGTGGAAATGCTCCATGCTTCACTGCAGAGACGTTAGTTGCTACATTAATGGGGACCTATGAATCTTGTGTATTAGAATAGGACACGATTGGACAATAACCACACTTTGGCCTCTGATTTCATTGATGGCATAATGTTGATGATCAAAGTGATTAGGATGACCAGAATAATGACATTCTTACCTCGTTTCATATGAAAACATTGTGAGAGGTTTTTATGGCTAATTGAACTGATAAAGAGCTCAACACCAGCAGTAGCCCAGAGGGAGGGTTGGAGGAACAAGTACTGCATGAAAGGGCACCAACTGCAACCGCAAATCCTGTATGTATCCATAGCATTGAAATACAATGACAAAGCACTTATCCTGTGTACACTCTCTTTGTAACACCTCAAGGATTCAAGGATTCTCAGGTTGGAGTGGTGTTCTTAAATGAATGAGAGCACCTTCTGGGACATACCAGCAAGCAGAACCACCTCTTGAACATGTGTTCCTTGCAAAGCACCATCTTCCTTCTTCCTCTGTCCCAGCATATGACACCCATTGCAAGGCAACAGCTCATGTCTGTCGTGTGGAATTTCTTTGTGCAGAGACACAATCATCATATGGCCACCAAAACTCTGAGCTGAAAAGTTGTGTTCCGCGGGAAGGCAGGGACCAATTTGTGCACTGCTGGGCTATAGGAAGCAACATCATCCACAAGAGTGGGACCAACATAATACACAGCCTACTCCTGGGAGCCAGTGAACACTCAGTTGGGTGCCGTTAATACCCTAATTGGTAAACCAAGAATGGAGTGGTATTGCATCAAAGTAATTTTTCTGGTAGTGCCATCTGCAGCACCGAAGCACAAAGCAGTGGTAGGAGAACAATTTCTATGCGCCAGCCCATCCTCAGTGAGTCGTTTCAGTGCAGTCATGCATTTCATCCTATTCTTCCATGGGTACAGTGACTCAATGCAACTGATATTGGTCGCAGTAGACCTTGTGATAAATGCCTTTGTTGAACTAAATGTTTCATTGTGTTGGTGGCAATTACTGATGCACACTGGCACATTCCATCCATGTTTATTTTGCGAGCAAGGCTTCACCTGCATTGTCCAATGCATTAGTTCAATCAGCGAGACAGGGTTTTGACAGGTCAGAGTGTGGAAAAGTTCACACTTCATTATGGATATGTGAACAAGTGGTCAAATCAATGATTAAATGGCTGTACGGGCTCATTGGGTGTCATTCTTCATTAATGTCAAGCAACAGAAGTCATCAGAGCAGCTGCATGCTCTCAACAACAAACCACATAGTGTATGGAAGGTTATGATGGAAGTAGACAGACATGAGAAGGCATGAGTGATCAAGTGGAACAGGTGTTTGCAAAGTGGCTACCTTCCATCAACCAGCACTGGACTTTGTGGCACCAGATATGGCTTCAATGACATTGCTGAAACAAGGCTGGAGAATAAATTGCATATGCCACGCTTTGCACGTGGTAACTACCTTGTGGTGACACATTTTATCAGTGAATTCTCCCTGGACAGAGTATGCTTGCTGTAATATAGAAGATATGTGCTTAATTAAATTCTGCCAAGCATACCAATCCAGCAATGCTTTTAGTGTCTTGCAGGTGCAGCACAATCTCCCACACCACCAGTTAAAAATGTCTTCTACAACACATTGGAATTCAGCATTGCATATGTGTGACAGCCTTTGCAAGCAAAGCAATGCTGGAGAGCGATGTCAGCCATAGTCACAGATGAGCATGTAATGAGGCCTTCTTCACCCACTTCAGTGGTAGCTGCAATGTCTTAAATTTGCTATGACACTTTGAGGACGCCATAAATCAAGTGAGCCAAATCTCTGTGTCACTGAGTGAGGTACTTTAATTTATCTATTTCCTCAAATGTAACCTGTTCTTTAGAGCAACACAACATGATAACAAAGGTAAGTCAGCCATTGTGCAGCCGATGAGTGTACTGCTGCATTCTCTAAGAATGTTTTATATATTACAAACATAAAGGAAAGCATTGAGTACCTTTTGGTATACCTTTTTGGCCCCTGTTGTAAGGGTAAAGTGGCTGCATTCCTGACTATGGGCAGTAGGACAACACATACAGAAGACATGCTTGGAATGTGCAATATGCCAGCAAGAAGTTTCTCTTCATCTGGTAGCACCCTCTCCACTGTAACTGTGTCAGTTGCAGGGTCATCCTATGTAGGCTGTGTAACTCTCACACATAAATACTTGGGGCTTTGTTCCAGATTCGGCATTCTTCAATGTGCCTCAACGTCGGAAAACAACAAGTAGTAATAATGGGTCTATCGCTACACAGCTACATAGTTGATGGATGCATTTGTGAGTGAGACCTGCTAGCTTGCCAAGGCTGATGACCTACTACAGTATTGATTCTCCACTGCACTTGCCAGTGTACTCATGCCATCCTAAGATGCCCCAACCTAATATACAGTCAGTGCATGGTTTTACTTCTGCTGGCTCCATTGTCTCTGAAAACAGAAGAAGCCTTGATGTAGCTCATTTAGAACAACTGACATTCATTAAAATAGATGAGCACCATATGACGACTGACTATGGCAAGATATCATTGCTTTAGCAAGCACACTGAAAGGTTCCTCAAAGTCAGCACCAGACCAGAGTCAGAGGATAACTTTTTTCCCAGTGGAGAGGACATCCTGGGCAGTGGAGCGGGTGGTGGCTACAGTGGTGTCTATTGAAATTACTAGTTGAGGCTCTGGTGATTAATTGGTATTATGCTGGGGAATTAGGTGTTACTCTACAATTATGACACACAATTATGATTTCTACTATCAGAACATTAGAGAACATTACAAAGGAGTCCCTGATCAATATACCGCAGACATTCCAGTGATTGAAAAGAGTCATTCACACATAAATGTGTATGACTCTTTTCTATCATGGGATTGCAGGTACAGACTGAATTTGTATGCCTCTCCTGTCTTGCATTTTGACATCAGTGGTGTGGGCATAAACTACATGTCTACCTTTCTCCTATCTTCCAGGGGTGAGAGCACACACACACATTTTACATCTCTCTCACAGCAGTGGAAGGCACAGCTTGAATGGGTACATCTCCCTCATCTCACAGGGGTGAGGACACACACATAATATGTATTTATGTCCTGTAACAAAGAGGAATGAGCACTCAATAAATGTATATTTCCTTCCTGCCTCACAGGTATACGGGAACACACTAAATAGTTGTGTCTCTCTTTTCTCACAGGGGTGAAGACTGATGCTCGTTTTTTTTTAGACTCACCTTTTTTGCAGAGGTCTAGCCAAACACTCAGTTTGTACATCCCTCCTGTCTCGCAGGGTTGAGGGCACACATGCATTTTTTATATCTCTCCCCTCCAGCCGTACTGGGAGCATAGGCTGAATTTGTACATCTCTCCTTTCTGGCAGGGGCCAGAGAACATACTCAATGTGTATGCCTCTCTTTTCTCACAGGAGGAAGGGTACACACAGTAAATATGTAATCTCTTCTCTCTCTTGGGGTGATGGCAAAGATTTGATTTTCTGTCTCTCCTGTCTCACAAGGGTAAGGGCAGACACTGTATTTTTTTGTCTATCCTCTCATGCAGGGATATGGGCAGACACACTGTTGAACCGTTATGGTCCTTTTAGTTAAAGTAACACATCCTATGATGGATGGGATGGAGAGTAACTCTCACACCAAACAAGAAGAACGACTCAGGAAGTTGGCAAAAAAGTCTGTTTTAATATCAATTATCAAAAAGTACAATGGACATCAACGGACGTCGCACAACACAATCTGAATACATTTCATAAAAGATTAAACTTTTATAGCAAAAACTCATCATGGGTGACGTCATACTATGTGGAAAACTACAAAAACCTACGCAGGGTTGTGATAGGACTAAGGGGAGCATCTAAGTATACTTTCTATATGGGATAAGATTGTGATTGGGTCTCTACAGTCAGGTGGGCATCTCAGGCCCTCCCTTAGTGCAAGTCATCTTTAACAGTTATTAGCTACACGGCAAACCATTGGCTATCAAACTATAAGGCCCTTCATTATATGGCCTTCTACAATTGGTTGGCACACTTGTACCGTTTTGGAACATTTAATTCTCTAGCAGCACATAAGATGGTACCCCACGTGCTGGTGGGTGGACTTGACCATACCTCCCCACCCAATTACCCCATCATCTCTCATCACTCATGCCCTCTGCCAGTCAGATTGTCTTTGAGCTTAGCCTTGTAGTTGCTTCTCGTCTCTGGGAACATAAGGGACTGTGAGCATGTTCTTATCAAGGTTCAAGCTTGCATGCCCACATCTATTTCCATCTTGGACTCATGTGATCAGAGACTGTGAATCGGACCATTTTATAGCATTTAATTGTCTTAAATGAAGAAACTTGGTTCTCAAGGTGTTTTCTCTTTGCAACTTAACAAGAGATGTTTCAGTGTCTCACATCCACTTTTTCTTCAAGGACTGATAATCAGTTTTGGCTGCTCTTAGCCTTTGACACCAAGCCAAGCAGTATTCCTTTGGTCCATCTCTGAGACTCTACTTTGCTGCGACACAAACACAGCTATCAATCCTCTTTTCTCTATGGGTTTAGCTTACTAAAATTATAGCATCGACTGTCCAGATTCTACACATATATAAATATATATATTGGCGACACCGCCTGCAGTCTATTCACTACGTATAGCCAGCCTTATGATTACTTAAAGTACTTGCCTTACGGCTACTGTACAGTTATGAAACGACTTGCATTATCTGCAGTGCTTCTTCACACGTGCAACCTTCATTTCGCACATGAAAGTCTTCTCGATTCCTTACTTCGCCATCAGATTCTATAAGGTCTATGCATTCTCTTCTCTGGTCATCCTTCTCTGTGTGTCACACTCATCTTATTTGATGTCACTAGCCTCTCTTATTCACATCTTTACACTTCTTCAGGAATCTCTCTCAGGAGATCGTCATCTCTTCAGGGATACATGATCTAGGGTCTTCACAATGGATATCTTATATCAAAGGCTTTTACACTATAGGTACCATTACTGGCGTTGCGCATGTCACAATTTCCAGTTTTCAATATATAGACAGAATAGGGGTGGGACTCCCTGCAGAGGCATTTGGCTGCTCCTCTACACTGTTTTTGTGTCTCTCCTGTCTCTCAAGGGTGTAGGCACATATTTCAATGCTGCATAGCTTCTGTCTTGCAGGAGGAGCTTCACAGCCAGTATTTCTACGTCTCTCCTGCCTTTCAAGTGTGAGGGGCAGATTCCATAACTATGCCTCTCCTTTTTCGCAGTGGTATGCACTAGGGCTGTACTGAATAGCATATTTAGAATTCGGCTGAATACCGAATAGTTTGTCAACTATTCGGCCGAAGCTGAATATGAAGCCGAATAGTTGCTTTATTTAATAAATCATGTTCCAAACTTCAAAAAACACACTTATTAAAAAAAAACAAAAAAAACACCATTTTAAACACATTCTATACTTTTATTTCTCTACATTGTAATTAATACAGCATCTTTATTTAAAGTATAAAAGCCAGAAAAAAGCAGATTTAACCACAATGAAGGGAACAATTGAACAGAAGATTGTTGCATATTCAGTGCCTGTTAAAGTAGGTGGCTTCACAAATCCAAAAGGACTGCCTTTGTGAATCAGATGCATTGCATTCTATATCCAGTTGCAAAGTCGATGTAGTCTAATTTCAAAACTTCTTTCCAGCTCACATAGAAATGTATAAAATGGTTCATGTTGGCTCATGCAGGACACAAGTCAAGAGGAAATCTGAAATGCGTGAACTCCATCTCACAACTATTCACCCCGACCAAACAAATGATGCTCACTTTTCACTTATCCTAGCCACTCCTTTTCACCCATACACAAACATATGCAACTTATCATTCCTGATAAAATAATCAGATAATGTTAAACTCAGGACTCAAGTCCTTAAAAAAAGAAAAGGGGGAACTATGACGTACGCAGTTGGAAGTGACATGAAAGGAACTGAAAGTATCTATGCACATTTCTTTTAGTTTGTCTTTTCCAACTGAAAAAAGTGCAAATTGCATAAAAACATTTGCCAAAAGAAAAGATTTTCCTGTATTGTTGAGCACCTTTTATGTCTAAGAATCTGTAACAAAACATGTCCTAAAGAGCAGATTACAATATAAGATATTTTTCAGCTGTGTGATAGCAATTTGTCTGGTCTAATTCTATTCAGTTTTGTAAACTGAAGTCTATTTTGCCTCTCTGAGTTCATGCTGCATTGTATTCAAATGAGAATCTCAAAGTATTCGGCAAGAGCCGAATAGATAGAAACTATTCGACCGGAGCCGAATACCTTTTTTTCAGCCGGAATTCGGCCGAATACTTACTCGAAGCCGAAGTTCGGTAAACCCCTAGTATGCACACATTTATTTAATCTTTCCTGTCCAACAGAGGTGAGGGCACAATCTGAATATATATGTCTCTTCTATCTCACCCCAGTAATGGTACACAGTCAATGTGTATGTAAATTCTGCATCTGAGGGGTGAAGGAATACACTCAATTTTAAGTCTGTCCTGTTTAGGGGTGGTGTGATCACATTCTCAATGTTTACATCTCTCTAGTTTCGCTGGGGTGATGCACAGACTGAATGTTAACATCTCTTCTGTCACACAAGGCTAAAAGCACACACTCAAATGTATGTCTCTCCTATCTCTCAAGGGAGAGGGCACACATTAAATTTGACTCTTCTCTCTTGCACGACTGAGGGCCCAGCCTGAATTCTTACATACATGCTGTCTTGCTTGCCGAAGTACGGGCATATTGTGCACTTTCAAGTCTCTCTTATTTCAGAGTGGTGTGGACACATAGGCTGAAATTTGATATCACTCCAGTCTCACAGGGTTGAGGGAACAGCCTGCATTTTTACATCTTTCCTGTCTCACAGGTGTAAGTCCACAGACTCATCTTTAATATCTCTCCAGTCTCACAGGGGCAAATCGTGAATTGTTATATTTCTCCTGTCTCACAAAGGTAAGGGCACGCACCCGACATTTACATAATTCCTGACTTGCACGGAAGAGGGCGCATACTCAAAATTGACATCCATCCTCTCTCGCAGGAGTGGTGTCAAAACCTGCATTTTCATCACCCATGACTCACATGGGTGAGGACACATTCTCAATATTTACAGCTCTCCTATCTTGCACGGGTACGGGCACAGACTACATTTGATATCAGTAAAGTCTCACAGGGGTGAGGGAACTACCTGCATTTTTACATCTTTCCTGTCTCACAGGTGAAAGTCCACAGACTCATCTTTAATAGCTCTCCAGTCTAACAGGGCAAATCGTGAATTGTTATTTTTCTGCTGTCTCACAATGGTAAGGGCACACACTGGACATTTACATAATTCCTTACTTGCAGGGAAGAGGGCACATACTCAAATTTGCCATCTCTCATGTCTTGCAGGAATGGTGTCAAAACTTGAATTTCCATCTCCCCTGACTCACAGGGTGAGGGCACACACTCAATATTTACATCTCTCTTATCTTGTAGGGGTAAAGGCATCGACTCATTTTGTAAGTCTCTCCTGCAAGAGTGAGGGCACACATTCAATTTGGGTGTCTCCCTTGGCTTGCAGGGGTGAGGGAACACACTCAAAATGTATGACTCTCATGTCTTAAAATTGGGCGATGGCACACATTCAAATGTTTAGTTCTCGCCTGTCTTGAAGGGGTGAGGGTACTGTGAGGAGTCTGAAATGAAAGCCGGAAACACATTTGCCATCTTTTTGGTTAAAGATATTTATTAATATAAATGGGATGGAAAAATGACTCTATGACCCTGCTCTAAGAGGAATTTTCCCTACCTAAAACCAAAAACTAAGGATCTGTCCATGTCAGGATGTCAGAATCAAAACTGCCCTTGTGTCAAAACGTTCTATCCTGACCCTCACACTACAAACCGAATCTTCAGGTGAAAAGGGACATGTCTTTAACCTGGTGATTGAAAAAAAAGTTCATAAAAGAAAAATAGAACAGCTCCAACTAAAAAGTTATCTATGGTAAAAGAACCTTGCTTCCAGAGGATGATTCCCTTCCCCTTGAATTCTTCACACTATGCAAATGAATCTTGGTTTAACAGTCTGTGTGTCTTTCTTGGTGAACAACAATCCTTTTGTTACAAAGTTCTTTAGTCTAGTAGTTCCTTCTTTCAAAAGTTCCTACTTTGATTTAACAAGCCCAGTCCTTTCTTCGAACTTCCTGTAGATTTGAAAGTGCCTGGTATACTCCCCTGCCAGGACTTTTTCTGCACTTGCGACTTCCGGATTAACTTGCCTGACAGACTTTCTCACATTCATAGGTAAACAGTTACATTGTATTAGCAATATTCCGTCTTGTTTTGCAAATACTCTTTTTATTGTCTCTCTTTCTGTACCATTACAGTTTACAAACTGTCTTTGGAGCAGTCGCCGAAAGGCTTTGTGTCACCACTTTGCTTGGGCTGACTCACCGGCTCTCTGTGGCATCTTCTGACCCATTCGCGCATATGCGGTGAAGCTTTGCAACCCTCTTTACACTCCAGGCTTTCTCACATTCATAGGTAAACAATTCCTCTTCTTATTCCTGCACTTGTACGTGTCTGGTTTACTCACCTGTCAGGCTTTCTCACATTCATAAGTAAACAGATACTCTCTTATTTCCAAAATTGCATATATCTTCTTTGGCTCTGTATTTCTGGCTGTTTTAACATTTGCTTTTGTTTTACCCCATATCTGCATTCCATACTCTCATATACCAGCGGGGCTTGTATTTGCAATATCCCTTCCTGTTTTGCAAATACTCTTTTTATTATCTCTCTTTCTGAACCATTACAGTTTACAAACGGTCTTTGGCGCAACCACTTTGCTTGGGCTGACTCACCGGCTCTCTCTGGCATCTTCGGGCCCATTTGCGCAAATGTGGCAAAGCTTTGCAACCCTCTTTACACTCCAGGCTTTCTCACATTCATAGGTAAACAATTCCTCTTCTTATTCCTGCACTTGTATGTGTCTGGTTTACTCACCTGTCAGGCTTTCTCACTTTCATAAGTAAACAGATACTCTCTTATTTCCAAAATTGCATATATCTTCTTTGGCTCTGTATTTCTGGCTGTTTTAACATTTGCTTTTGTTTTACCCCATATCTGCATTCCATACTCTCATATATCGGCGGGGCTTGTATTTGCAATATCCCTTCTTGTTTTGCAAATACTCTTTTTATTGTCTCTCTTTCTGAACCATTACAGTTTACAACAGGGTCGGATTGGGTCGTCGGCCAATCGGCCCGTGGCCGATGCAAAATCATGGCGAGAGCCCTGGGGGCCGGTTCCTGAAGCCCACGTGGGCCGGTTTCGGCTCAGGCATGGGCTTCACACTTAAGGAACCAGCCCCCAGGGCCTCGGCCTTGCCGGACAGATGCAAGTTGCAAAGGATCTGTAAGTAACTTACAGATCCTTTGCAATTGCAGCCCCGCGTCCGCCGCCGCCGGCCCGCTGCAGATGCAGAGAAAGGTAACACTGAAGTGTTACCTTTCTTTGATAAATGCGGTGAGTCGGCGGCCAACTGCCGCGGCCCGCGACACCCTGGCGCCAGCAGCAGTCAGTGTTACAAAACACTGGGGGCGAGCGGCAGGGCTGGGCGGTGCTGCCTCAGCCCGGCCTGCTCCCTCCCAGTGTTTTGTATTACACAGATTCTGCTCTCGGCGACCGCCTCCAGTGCCCGCCACAAGTTGAAGCAGTGAGCTGCGTGGTGGACCAGCATCCAAGGCTTCCCATCTGGGCCCCCTACATCTCGCCTGATCAAGCGCTGGTCGAGCCTTCAGCCCAGGGATCCTGGACCCAGGAGCCCAGGGTCTGGCCTCGGCTCGGTCATTCCCATGTGCAGAGAGTCAGCCTTCAGCTGATGCCTCAGCTGCTGTTTCTGGGCCTGCTTCTTTCCTGGAAATGTAGGCTACCGGCCAGGAGAAGGTAAGGCTCTCAAATACCATTGCCCTCCCCCTTCCAAAGAATCGAGGAGACCGGAGCAGGAAAATTGTGTGTGTGTTTGTTTATTATTTTTTAGAGGTGCTTTTTATTTTTGTAAGTAACTGACGCTTGGGTGAGTGCCAGGGTGGCTTGAGCTGAATTTACAGGCAGCTTCTTTGCATGCTTTTGCCAGAACCATAGCTTTATCTTAGCCTGGCATGCCAGCGTGTCAGAAACACAGGCCTGGCGTGCAATCTTGCCACTGTTCCATAGGCCAGGCTCCTCGGATTCCCCTTCGGTTCCTGGACTGTGGTCCTCAGGGGATGCGGCAAGCACTGGACCGGGGAGGCTGTTCCCATGAGGAGGGAGGGGGCGGCTCCCTTCTAGCGCAAATAACTGGTTATGAGAAATCGCTTTGGTTCCATGGGAGAAAGCAGTAATTACATGCAGAGGAGAGTGGCCCGCTGATTGAGGGCTAGGCGTGTTTCGACCTCTTAACTTGGTGATATTGCAAATGTATATTACCTGCCGAAGCAAGGGCAGTGGCCTCTTACTTTCTGCCCAAATCGAAACTCTCACTTTAGCTATGATTGACTCGCTGGCTGTTTCTACGTGACCAGAAACTGGGATTCTGAAGATGCACGTATGCTATTGATATGTAAATATAGGCCAATAGCTGCTCACCATGTCCCTAGAATCAAGGTTGCAAGACTTTCGAGACTTTTCAAAAGCAGTGTGGACTAATCGCATCATACATGTCAACACGACCCATTCCATTCAGGGGATGGTGTGTAGCACTGATTTGAAATTGGGTAACTTCAGGACCACAAATCAGGAAAATGGAATGGGGAAAACAGAACTGGACTGCCATCTGAGTAGGATGGGGCATGTTGGCAGGACTTTTGGACAGGTCCACGCAGGCTGCATCAGAGGGGAGACTGCAGAGAAAAGGCCATGTGCGCTGAGGCCACAATCTGCACAGATGGTTTGCTCTGTGTGTGTATATCTCTATAGGATCAGCTATACGTGCAATTATTTTCTCTCACTGTATGTACCAATCTTGCTTGTTTAGCTATCACCATCCTGTATTCCTACAGCAAGCAAAGTAAGCATACTGTAACTAACTGTAAGTATGTAACCGTGACTGTTTCCAAAACAACTTGAAGCAGCACTGGAGTAGTAGTCAGTCTTCAGCTGATGCCAGCCTTCAAGGTGGGGGGGTTGGGACGCTGGTATATTCCTAGCTGCTGTAAATCACTGCAGAGTGTGGGAAGCTTCGGGTCCCCTCAGAATCCGACGAGCGAGCGCAGCTATGAGGTGCTCTGGCACTACTGTGGGAGGTGAGGGAGGGTGCACTAGTGAGAGTATTTGTGGGTTACTTCTGTTTTAGTGGTTTGATCAGCTGTGACTTCAGTCATCCAGTGAGTTTGCAGTTGTTCGGACATCAGTGCAATTTACCCAGAGCTCTCAAGATCCCCCTGGCCATCCAGTCCCATTTTTTCCCCATTGAGTTCTGGAACTTTTCGTTTTTTTATTTCTGATTTGAAAGATGGAAAACTACAACCCCCAGAATTCCAAGTAAAAACAGGTCTGGACTGCCTTCTCACGCATGACCACGGAAAACCTGAGCGCTCTGAGTAAATGCGCCTGTGAATCACCACTGTATCACGGTGTGGGTGCAGCTTGGAGTCACTCTGGTATCATTGTAGTGAGTGTACCTGTGTGTTACTCGGGTACCACTGTGGTGAGTGCAGAGCTGAGCAATTCAGGTATGACTGAAGTGAGTACAGCTGTGAGCAATCGAGTGAGTGCAGCTGTTTGTTACTTGGTTATTAATGGACTAAATGCAGCTGTGAGTCACTCTGGTATCATTGGAGTGAGTGCAGCTGTGTGTCACTCGGGTGCCACTGTAGTGAGTGCAGGTGTGAGCCACTCACTATCAATAGAGGGAATGCAGCTAGTAGTCACCCTGGTATCAGCGGAGTAAGTGCAACTGTGCTTGCTGAAAATCCCACGCTGTATTTGTTTATTGTGGATTTATACGAGCGTGGGGTGACGTGCTTGTGTGGAGAACGTGCAGAGGTAGGGTGGGTGCAGCAGTTGTGGCAAAAGGCAGGTGGCATGGATCTTTGTACAGTGGAGGTGATACGGGGGGAATGACGGGGCACCAAGTGGGTCATTGAGTGCCAGTGGTTGCTACCATTGGTGCCTTGGGACGTGCTAGCAGTGAAAAGATAACATGAGAATGAAGTGGTTGGATCGGACAAAAATACTTACTCAGACCCCCATTGACAAATACAGTCATTTTAAAGGCAAAGCTTTTGTCCTTGTGATATTTTGAAGGAGATGTGGTCGGATGTTGTGACCTAGGGGGCAGGAGGGCGCTCCCTTTCTTGTGGCCCATGGGGTGTTGCTTCTTTGAATTTGTAATGTTGTTTTATGCGGTTGCCAATCGCATTCATAAGGGTTTCAGCCAGTAAAGTAACAAGTCTTGGATTTGAGTGAAATGTTCAAAGGCCTTTTGAAGAATGGGAGTGGTCCTGGGCTGCATTCTGTATGCAAGTGTAAGACATTGGCATTACCAACAGTTTGGGCTTCTGTGTAGGCATGGCCAAGGCACTTGCCAGGCACGATTGTAGTGGTATTACCTGCCCATTGATGGTAGCAGGTGCAAAATGGTGCGAGCAAGTACTTGGGCATATAATAGCAGTGCCTGAGAAATGCCACTTGTGCACAGGTCAGGGCTGTTGGCTTTGCCAGTGTTTGTTTTCAACAGGACTTCAGAGCAGGTCACACAGAATGCCTATGGGTCGAGTGGCTCTGGGATGACCTGGTTAAGACATTTTTATTGCACCAGTAGCGGTTTGCAACTCCAATTGAGCTATTGGCTCTCAGAGGACGGCTTTGAGGAACGTGCTGGCGGGGGCACTTTGCATGCAAGGTTTGTTGATGGGCCTGATTGGGGTGAGCTCGAGGAGTTCCCATGAGCGGGGGCGTTGCTGGTGGGTGGGGGATCTGGGGAGGCTGTAGCCCCGGGTCTTCTTTTCGTTATGGCCCTGGATGGAGGCTCAACAAGCTGTGGCCCTGTCACAGAACTGTATGCAAAGTTATGTTATTTTATGAGTTGTGTTGTAATGTAACAGACACATGAAGCCTCCATAAGCAGCATTTTCTGAAAAGTTGTGAATTGACGCCATTCACGGATGATGGTTTGAGGGCTACTTTTTTTGGGGCAATGGGTAGGCCACTTTTTTGGAGCGAGAGGTGGGCCACTTTTTTGAGGCGAGGGGTGGGCCACTTTTTTGAGGCGAGGTGTGGGCTACTTTTTTTTGGGTGTCCGGGCCTATTTCTTGTCCCAGTCCGACCCTGGTTTACAAACGGTCTTTGGCGCAACCACTTTGCTTGGGTTGACTCACCGGCTCTATGTGGCATCTTCGGACCCATTGCGCATATGCGGTGAAGCTTTGCAACCCTCTTTACACTCCAGGCTTTCTCACATTCATAGGTAAACAATTCCTCTTCTTATTCCTGCACTTGTATGTGTCTGGTTTACTCACCTGTCAGGCTTTCTCACTTTCATAGGTAAACAGATACTCTCTTATTTCCAAAATTGCATACATCTTCTTTGGCTCTGTATTTCTGGCTGTTTTAACATTTGCTTTTGTTTTACCCCATATCTGCATTCCATACTCTCATATACCGGCGGAGCTTGTATTTGCAATATCCCTTCTTGTTTTGCAAGTACTCTTTTCATTGTCTCTCTTTCTGAACCATTACAGTTTACAAACGGTCTTTGGCGCAACCACTTTGCTTGGGCTGACTCACCGGCTCTCTCTGGCATCTTTGGGCCCATTTGCGCATATGTGGCAAAGCTTTGCCACCCTCTTTCCACTCTTGATTTCCTTCACATTTCTCCGGTTCCTTTCGCGGCTTCCCCTCAGCATGCCTGCCTTCCTTCGGGTCTCGGTAAGTGAAGTGTTGCTTTCTCTAGTTTACGAATGCCCAGGAAGCTTCCCACCGTTCCTAGTGCATCTGTGGCACCTTCAGTTCATGCAACATTTCTCTGCCTCCTTGCTGGTGAACCCCCTTTGTTTAGCTATACGGGTATGTGCTCCCAGGCGCCACATGCCTCGCAGAAAGGTAAAAAACCTCTTTAAGACAGCAGCAGCCTCTTGCAACTGGTTTTCATTCTTATAATGTTCCGCGCAAAGGTGCATTGTGAAGACAACTAGCATGCTCATTGAGCTTCAGGCTCTTTCCATTCTATATTACTCACTTCATCCTCCACGTGCCAGTACTTGGGTAATTGTGGGAGATGAAGTCCATTGAGGTTGACTGATGCAATTTGGTTGAAAACTCAGAGCTATTCTTTCCAAATGATGAGCTAGTTCTACATGGATGATAACTAGAGCTAGAAAAGACAGTCTTGGAGCATTTAACCTTTTGTCCAGGATTGGGAGTTTGGTTAAAAAGGCTTTCAGAAAAGGTTACTCTATTCTTCCTAATAGGGGGCATAGATGCATGGCAATAGGCCAGTAAAGTATTAGGTACCAAGGGGTCTTTTCATTGCCAAATGTGGGATACCATGCCTCATCCAAATAAGCCATGAAATCTCCCTGGAGGCTGTCTCCTACCATGTGATCCAACCCTCGTATAGCTGCCCTCAGGGTCAGGATCGGGTAGCAACTGCCATCCCATGGCTACATGGGAGGAGGTTAACACTGGGAATCTGAGCAGACTCCATTGGATTCATCACAGTACACATTCAAATTCTATGTCTCCTCTCTCTTGCCAGAGTGGGGGCACATCCTCAATCTTG
The DNA here is from genome assembly GCF_040938575.1 of Ambystoma mexicanum. NCBI lineage: Eukaryota > Metazoa > Chordata > Amphibia > Caudata > Ambystomatidae > Ambystoma > Ambystoma mexicanum. Next base: position 1,074,236,863 of record NC_090935.1, on the reverse strand, counting down.
CAGTGATGGGGCGACACACTCAACTTTTATGTCTCAATTGTCTTGCAAGGATGAGGGCACATACTTTTTATATCACCTGTCCCTGTACATCTCTCCTTTTCACCTGGGTCAGGACACATACTAAATATGTATGCCTCTTCTGTCTCCCAGGGGTGATGGCACAGACTGAATTATTATATATTTCTTGACTTGTTGGGGTGAGGGCACAAAATGAATTGTTGCATCTCTCTCTGGAGATATGAACCCAAATAGAGAGGAGTTGTTCAATGAACTACTCTTTAGTCTATGCTGAGTATCTTCACGTGATGCAAAAAATAATTACTAAATCTCAGCAACATATACATTTCTCCTGCCACACCGTAGAATGTCAAGCATCCTAATTTATCAAGGTTTGTGGTTTTAAGAAAGATAGCTGTGTCTGTGTTTAGGCTCTTTCACTAGACAAGCAAATGGTGCTCCAAGAATCTAAAAAAGCATAGAGCGACTGTCCACATTCTCAGTGAATGTCATTTTGAATATATTCCTTGCCCAAAGAAGTTTATCTTAAACCTCAAGCAGGGCACCTCCATTTTAAATTTCTACCTTCACTGGAATGTTTTTTGGTCTACAGTCCAAAGAATACACTACTCTGAATAAAGTTTAACATGCCATTTTGGTGTAGTATTTGTTTTTGGAGGGGTAGGATTCATTTGTTGAAATTTTGATATGTGTTCCTTTTTGGTAGGAAAGGAGAACACAAAAGCAACAGAAATAGCCTTTATCTTGAAATAAAAAAAATAGTTACACAGGTTCACCATGCCACATCACCACAGCAAAAATCTCAGCATTTTCAAATGAGCTCAGGGTAATATTTTCCAAAATGATGTTATGTTCTGGCCATTACTTTCTTATGCACTAAACTTCATTGACTGAAGATGTGTCCGCACCCTAGGCACAATATCTCTGTCAATGTTGGCAATAGCACTGCACTCTGGGACATTGATCCATCTCCAACACACCCTAGAATGGCATCTGGGCTTGACCTTTCTCTTTTGGGAGTAGGTACCATTCCTTCACTAAATTAGCAGCACCACTGACTTCAGACAAGCCTCTATGTCTGAAATTCCCCTATGTTCTTCTTGGAGGTCACTGCTGCACTGTCATTGTCATCTGTTGGTATGGGCTGGGGTGGTTGGAAATTGTCAAATACATCAGGGTGCCAGCACTGCAGGTGGTGTTGGAGGAACTTGGTGCCCAATGAATGGGTGGCAGAGATCTGCCCCCTCCGAATGGTCTTTGCCCCAGGCACATAGTCACTCCACTAATTCTGCATCTGCTGCTGAAACCCAAACAGGTACCTTTTAAGTAATCCCAAACACAAGAGGATGATGACGAATAAAGAGGGGTTTTCCTCCATTCCTCCCTGTACCTTTGGGTGAATAATTTTCTTGAACACTCACTGGGCTTTATGCATCTTACTGACCCCTAAGATACTCTCTCTCCTCCTCCAGGCTCATCCCGTACTCACTCTCCTCCTGAGCCCTGCACTATTGCTTCTGCCATTGTCTCAGGCTCCCCCTCGCTCTGTTTTAGATCTGTTCTCACCATCATCCCCATAACCATCCTAATCATCACCTCCAATTGAACAAACAACCTCGGCAGCATCACCATCTCCTGGAGAAGGCAGATTGTATTTGAGCCTTAGCCCAAGAACGTTCATCAAATATGCCACCAACTCTTCATAATCAAAGTAAGACAAAGAGTATTAGAGATCCACGTCCACATACGGATTCAGATTGCTCTCGTGCATTGCGACCATATTCACAAAACAAAAAATAAGTTCTCCCAAATAAAATTTAAAAATAAATATTGTTTTCTCTAAAAAAGAAAAAAGTGTTGCTCAACTAAAATATAAAAAAGTCCCTAACAAAAAAAACAAAGGAAAAGAAAAAAACTGTCTTCCCAAATTCCCAAAAACTGGCTTCAAAAGTAAGACAAATATAAATATGTCTCCAATTTAAAGAACAACGAGTTCAAATTCATATCACAAAAGAAAAGCATTCATAATTAAATTGCCTTTGGCTTTGGCGCTCAAAGTAAGAAAAGGAAAATAAAGGCTTACCAGATAAAAAAACAAAAAAACCTGCCTAACCCTCAAAAATGTCTCTCTTTCACCAAATCCTGGTGTGGATCAGCCCTGGCACAGCTCCCTGTAGCCATGCCCAACCCATAAAGGATACCAGAACATGATGGTTCTTTATATGCCCTTCAGAATGTGTTTCTGCCTAAAAATTCACATCAGAATACTTGAATCTGACTGCACTGAGCCACTCTGAGACAAATCCTTGCGCAATGCCCAAATCTAGGTACGGGCTCATAAATCCACATAAACACATGCGAGAAACCTGAATGGTGCGATTCTTTAGCAGGATCCCAAGGATTCATCCAAATCTGGAGATAGAATTCACAGAGATTTGTGGAGTGGGGGTGGGAGAGATTCGCCCATGCTTTATCGTAATGTAGGCGTTCCCAATGTTTGCCAATATTTTAATCACCTGTTTTTCATTTTGCCAGGCTCACTCCCTTCACCCTTGACCATGACCTGTTCCAAGATGATGCTGGGCTGACCCATCCAGGATCACACCTGTAGAGAATTGACAATTGTATCAAATAGTTCTGATGTGGTTCTTGGGGTTTACCCAACAACTCCTTCAACCCATCCAGGCTGGTCTCTGGCCTCCCAACACTCCCATTACCCGGATGGAAAATATAACCATTGTCATTTGGTGATGGAGTAGAAGCCATGGATGTATTGATTATTATGAAATTAATACATACAAGTAAACAGTTAATTCCTTACCAGGAAGGGTAATCTGCTAATCAGGTCTCCTTTTCATATTTTACATGGCGAAAGCTTAGTGTAAAACTGGGCCATGCAGAATCAGTATCCTAAACTGCAGCACTTGCTTTCTAGTGACACAGAGCAGGTTCAGGGGTCACAGGTGATAATCTGACAGGGATTCATTTAAGATATTCACCCCTGTTCCCAAAAGCACATAACAATGGGAGTTACTATCATGGTATCATGATCGCAGTTGTAAACTTTAAGTATAAGTCATACCTTTGTTTACGTTATTGTGACTAGTATCTCTCATATGTATCCAAGCTACATCAAATTAATATCATACATGTCAGTCCTGTGTGCCCAGCATTGGAAGGGTTATGCATATTCCACCCTGACAGGCTATCTCAGCTGATCACAGCAAGACGGTAAACTGGGTGGAGCCTCTCTTTGATCCTTTGAGAGGGCTCATAACACCCTCTCCAGGGAGCTAGCCTCCCCGGAGGTTCTGGCATGCGAAGCAGGAATAATATAGCACACCCACAGCAAAAAGGACTAGCCTCACAAAAGGGTTCTCCAAACCAAAAGGACTGTTGATGCATTTGGGAAGGGGGTGGGGTTAGTGTAGACAGAAGAAACTCAGGCCAGTGGGAGGAGGACTACACCATGGTGTTTCCCTCTAACTCAATCCTTCCTTCCTGTTCCCTCCACTTACATTAGCACAAAGCACTTCAGGCATGATGTCATAGGTCAAAGAACACTTCTCTAAAGCACAGATATTGGACCCCTTAAAGTAGGCTTGCTTTGGTTCAAACACCTGCAGACCTTTGGATTTAAAATAAGGATCTCCCACTCCTTCTTTGATTCATGTTGGAACAAGCAGCCAAGGAAGAAGGTGTTTCACCTTTGTTGAGAGAACGTACTTTCCAAAGCCATCCACCAGTGAGGTGAAGACTGAGTGTCCAAGGCAAAGTCACGCTCTGGTGCCTATTCATCCATAGGGCACATTAGGGGTTACCTTCTGCTGTAACAAGACCTGCACCTCTGGCAATCACAATGCTGCCCAGACCTCCTTATGGTGAAGGACCACTGAAAGTGTGCACCAGCCTCACTTGCATAGGGCTGAAATACAAGGATCTACACATGTCCCTTAGAACCCTGAGTGGCAAACACAGCACCTGGGAGCCTAGTGTCATGATTCCTGTCCCTCATGTCCCCAGCCCTCCAGGATGTCAGGCTGGAGCCAGGCCACGATCACCTACATGGCCCTCAAGGGCCTCTCCATCCCTCCAAAGACCCACTTGGAGTCAGACTTGGCGCTTGTGGCACCAGACTCACTCACTCCCACAGGATAACAAGATGGATGCCCCCACATATTTCGGTTCCCAGAACTGCATGTGCAGTCTAGTCTTTTGGGTGTGGTTCAGCCCAGAGACACCTGGGATACCCAGAGACTATTTAAGCCATGCCCAGGCTGAGGAACATGCTTTGTGTTTTCTGCACCTGCAGCTTGACACTCACCGTGTTCGAATCGGTCTCCAGAAGGCCTGCATCTTTCTTCTGCGCTCAGCTCCTGAAAGAACAAGAACACCGTCATCCATCTGCAAGAGGGAAAAGACACTCCAGGTTAGGGTGGAAACATCTAGAGGCGCTGCATACCACGCTTACTCACCGCATTTCTTCTTCATAACCGCCATCCACGCTGAAAATGTTGCAGCAACTAAAAGACACAGAAAAAGAATTCAGTTCAATACAAATACGAAAGGGTCGAATCGCGCAACGTGCTCTCACTCACCTTCAGCGCTACTCATCTCAGCAGCACGTCACCATCCCCGGACACCGGCCATCATCTAAGGAAGGAAAGGAACAAAGTTAGAGAACTGTTCAAAAGACTCATTATACTTACCTGTCGGACTCTTGCCAGTGAAGTAACTAGGCAGTAACAAGCCTGCATCAATCAACGCGCCCCTGCGCTGAAAGCAGGATGGAGAGCACACTTTCCAAGAAAACAAGGTGAGCTGTGGATCAAAGGGAAGGGTTGGCCCCGGGGAAGAAGGGGATCACGCACACAGAGACAATAGGGAGTTAAACTCTACCAATCCTGTGTTTCAGGTCCAGTCTCCAGTTGAGTAGACTCCATGGAAGGGTTCGAGGTCATAAGAGGTCAGAACAGGCTGAGTGACGTCCCCGTGGATACCAGGTGAGCCTTACACCTAGACAGCCATGATCCCTGCATTTTCCAGCACCAATCAGCTGTGAGGCGTGCTCTGAGCCTGCTCCACCACATCGAACCAGCAGGACTTTTGGCATGAATCTGAAAGTCAATCCTTTGATTGGCATGTTTCAACCAGTTCACCGCTGCACCGTGCTAGCTGCACACGTCATTGCCTTGGCTCAAAAACTCAGCACCTCAATGCATCTGCTGCCTTCAAACTGCCATTCGATCAGCCAGCATCTTTGCTGTCAATACTCACAATCTGGCCTTCTTCACGTTTCACTTAGAACCACAATAATCTTCCAGTCAACCCAACTCAACATTGTTTTCCATCTAGGACAATTCTACAACCATACTTGAGCTTCTTTGACCTGCACAAACAGCACCTAGAAGCCTGGTTCAATGTTGCTGAATCGCTAAGACCTGCTAAAGGTACTTTTGACTAGTAAATGCACTCTGGTCGATTTGTGGGTGCTAGAGACTGGATTGGACCACATTCATGCCTTTTTGCTCAAGTACATATCCTTTTTACAATCATTGTAATTAATGATTGCCTTTTTTCCCCTTGCATCATTACTCAGAGTGATGCATCTTCTATCTTTGCCCATTCTGTGTTGTTTCCACAAGGGTGGTTTTGTGCAGTGTTTTTTTCTATTTAGCAGCAACAACAATACTTTATTCGACGTTATGCCATCAATGTAAACATTACATGATATCAAAAATTAAAAACAGACCAGACAAAGCTGTGCACTGTATCAATAGGAATAGCACAAGGGCAATTCTGGGTAAAAGTTTAAGATTGATAAGCATTTACAGATCATAATTGTGTAAAAGATTTACAAATTATTAGAACCACTAGTACATTGAGAATCAAATATCCATGCCATTAAGAAAGTGGCTGTTTGCAAACTTGTCAAAAAGGGGTGCTGGCAATGGCCCTCGCTGCTGGGGATCGGAACCTCATCTAATTGAGTGAACGGACCCCCTTAATTTGAGGGCAGTGTGAAGGAAATTCACTAAGGCTACATACATTTCTATATTGTTACAGACCTTGAGAAGACACAAAGCTGTGTCCAAACCCTTATTCCATATTTTTTAACGAATGGCTTCATTTGTGTATTTCTTTGAAAGGAATACAAAGGGTAGAACACAATAAAGTGAATAACTGTTTCCAGTATTATTCCACCAAAGGGACGAAACGTAGAGTTGCCTCGTAATCCACAGTTTTCTCAGTCCAAATAAAATACTGTTCATTACCCCAAGAAAGTGTTATGTCAAGCTTCTAGTATTATTAATTGTGAGCCTAAACTCCTTACTGCATTGCACTAAAATTAGAAGATGCTTTTTGTTGCCAAAATGGTGTTTTGGAGATTAAGGACACGTCATCCGCATATAGCAGGTTTCCGATTTTTTCCTTGTTGATACTGGGTGCATCACTCTCAGAATTTTTATCAGTTTTGACAGTTCATTTATATAAACTAAAAATAAAAAATGGGACAAAACACAGCCCTGGCACACACCATTGTTCATGGGCACGGAGTTGGTACAGTCTCCGTTAGCACCATACTTTTCTCTAGCAGTTGTCTCATAGTAAAGTACCTGTTGTGCATTCAGTAGGTTAGATGGCAGATTTAGATCATTAAAAACCTGGCACAGTTTGGCTGGGTCTACTCTGTCAAAGCAGTTCTAAAACCATTTAAAACAGTAAAATGTGGTTCTTTCTTGACTTTTACAGATTGAAAAATTAAAGACAGCCCTTCCAAAAACCTCTCTGGTAATCCGAGATAGCATTGTTTTGCATACCCAATCTTCGAGTTGAGCCAACAGAACCCTTGCATAGACCTTCGATATGGAATCAAGTAAGGGGATTATTTGTAGGAGAATAGCTAGCTATCTCCTTTCTTAAAAATCAGAAAATTGTCAGCTGAATGCCATTTTAAAGGGACTAACGTTACTGAATTTAAAACCCTTTAAGTGCCAAGTATGCTCGTCCTTTTTACATAGACTTCAAAACATTCAAAAAGGATGTTGTGAATGGTACCCAGATTAATGGCTCACTCCGAATCAGATTGCCTAGAAATATATCTAGACCAGGGGGCTTTTCACTCCTCTGTTCTACAATAGCATGGATAACATCTGCTAGGCTAAAAACAAGGGTGTCAACTCTAAAATGAGTATCACTGATAATAGCAAAAGGTGCCATGTTTTTACTAATTGGGACCAAACTGTCATAATACAAATTATAAAAATGCCCCATCCATTCAGAACCAGTAATGGTGGATTTAGGGGAAGGACACCTGCTGGTGGAGTAGTACTTGAACACTAGATTCCATGATTTCTTAAAGTCTTTGTCTGATGCAGCATTCATAATTTCAGCCCAATTACTTATTTTGAAATTAATTGTTCCCCAAAATAAGCAGCTTATATTCAGACCGAATATCCTTGACTGAGGCTAAATTAGTGCTGGGTCCTTTCTTGAGCTCAGAATGTAGTCGGGACTTCAGCATCTGGCACTTTTGATCAAATCAAGAATCATCTGGAATATGGATGAGCCTTGGCCGGGTATGGGGTGCCAAGGTTGATAAAAAAAGGCTGGATCTCTTTGCAAATGCCATTATAACTGTACTCAATGTTTAGATTGCCTGTGTTTATGTTTAGGATATAGGTTCCAAAAACTTATATTATATTTGAATACATTCCTGGTATTGCAGTATCATGATTCATCTTATCCTATCTGATTTGTTTTCTGTAGGTGCTAATACTGGGCATTGATGATCATGGGCATAGCCCAAACACACATGTTTGGTAGATAGATGCAAGGTGAGGTTTAGATGAAAGTTGCTCTCTGGTCTTATAACTTCTAGGCTATTGGCCAGATACCAGCTCTCCAAATTCAGTAGAGTACAGTCTAGGTGACTCCAGGCCATACCTCTTGTGAACTTTGGAGCAACTTGTCAGTCTCCGGTTAATCACTCATTTGTTGCCCTTCAGCTCAGTTCAATAAATAGCATAGAAAACATTAGAGATTTGGAGGGATGGGAAATATGAGAGCTTGGTTCAAAAGCTGGGCTATTCCAGCCTTCATTTTCATCACAGGTAAAGTCTGAAAATTCAGGCAGGGGTTCATACTGTACATTGAGGTCTCCTGCCAAAATGGTGATAACATTAGGTTTCCAAAATATACACAATCTAAAGGCAGACTTTAGAGAACTAAAATCTAATTTGCAGGTTATGGGCTTCACAAAAGTATTGAAAATGACAAATTTGAGAACTGTTGACAAAAAACATTTAAACACATCAGAACAGAACAGGCAGTATCAAGTTCGTCACAATGATAGCTACGATCTGACAAAACCCACATTGCCAAACCCCCACCTTGATGGCCACATGCTACCTGAACAGCATTACATGAATAGCAATCAAGAACAGGGATCTGTAGAGGGATGGGTGCCCAGGTTTCTTGAAAATAAAAACTATCTGCCTAAGTTACAACATCTAGCTAATCAACGTCATCTATTTTTGAGGCTAGATCAGCAATGTTCCATGGTCAAATTTTAAGGTGCAATAAACCAGTGGAAAACTTAACCTCAGTACTATGAATATTGCCTAGACTAAGTGAGGGTAAGGCATGTCAACCACTTGGATTTGTTACAGGAATTGAAGTACCAATATGTTTCCAGCATCACCACTGTCCATTACAAGAAATGCATTACTTATCAGTAACTTTTGTTCTCCAGCATTAGTATCTTTCATACATGATGTATGAATATCGCCCGTCGTCAGACTGGGAATCCTCAGTAACACAGATCAGTTCATTTTTAAACTGAAACCTTAGTCACTCTTGCCTAGTCTTTGTGGATCATGTTGCCCACAGACAATAGAAAGGGCTAATTAACTCTACCCCTGGAGGCCATATTCAGATTTTTTACTGCACTTTATGTGTTGGAAGTCCTCAGAAATCTCTCTTACAAAATGTCATGTTTTCTTCTATTTTGATTTAAGTTCTTTTTGATTTTTTGAGATTGGTTGTATGCTTCAACCCAACAACATCTGGAGTTGGTTCCTGTTCCGGTGGCCATTGAAGGGGAATCTCGTCTCTGACTGTGAGGCCTACATCCAGACCAAGAACAACAGCATCTTCAAAGTCTGTGGCAGATGCGACTTGAAAAATGTGTATGTGGAAGATTTCCAGGATCATTGATTCTACTGTCTTCATCCGGCCCACGTAATCCAAGATGGCTCCCTCTGCCAGTTGTTTTAAAAGACAATGCTCTGAGACCACCATTGCATGTTAAGGTATGGCTTGATAACACTGGGGGAGAATCTGACTTGACCTCGATCCAGAGTCATGCCTCATTCAGGCAGAGCCGACCTTCCTGGCATACTTCCTGTAGCAAGAGGTCAAGGTCACATGATGATACTTCGCAGAGTAGGAAGTCTCCAAAGGCCCAGTTGAAGGAGTACTCAACATTATCTTCATCTGAGGCCTCTTAAACTACATCTCTACTCTCAGTAAATATATACTCTTTGTAGACAACAACACTGTTGACACAAGGCAAGGCAGCTTCTTCATCCATGGTTTCACCATCAGTTAAAAGAAAATCATTGTTGACGAGCCCGGGAGTCAAGTCTTCATCTATGACTCTGTCCACAGATCACGCCAAGTCTCCATTGGCAACAACAGACCGAGCTCCGTCGATGGCCTGTTGATAAACGTGCATAGGACGTCAATCACTACCTCGTCGATGACACTGATGATGACCTTGTTGGCGACCTTACGTACGTTTATGATCATAACACCGTTGACTGGCCGAAGCTACATCTGCTACAATGTCCTCACAGCCATCAGCCTTGGCTGCTTTACCCCGGCCTCTGTAGCTTTTTCCACCACAGCTATGCTGAGCTCATTGGCTATTCCACTGGAGAAAGTTCTACAACCTGCCTTTGATTCTGACACGGAATGCCCTGTGGGAGTCTTCTCCGATGACAAGATCATAAAAGGACATTCTGACCTGCATGCCCTCACCAAGGGCAATCCCAGCACGAGTGGCAGTTTCTCCTACAATTCCTGCAACCTCGTCTCCTGCGGTGGAGCCTCCTAGCGATGTCTCCATGGACATTCTCACCACATAGCCATCTTTGGTGTCAGAGTTGCAAAACAGGCTGCCCACCCAATGACTGCAAGAACTGAGAGGATCATCTGTACCACAGCAAGGCATGAGTGGATCTCTTGCTGCTCCTCCTTGCCCCCCGCTGAGACTAACCACTACCCTTCCCAGTATACAACTTTATAGACACAAAATCCAACAACAGTGTGTCACAAGGGGATGCCACCATGCACTTCACTGGCATGGTGGTATCAGGCCCTCCAGAACTCCTTACACCAACTTGATAACTGTTCCCAGGTCACGCAAAACCTGTGCTGGTGGCACAAGTTTCCCAACCATGGCCGCCACACTGTGGAACGGCCTCCCACCTCCCATCAGGCTGATTGACTCCCATTCAACCGTTCTCAAGGCCATCAAAACAAGACTCTTTGTTTGAATCACACCAGACTTCTGTGTACCTGATCTTGCTCACTGCTTTTCAGATCTGTAATATTTTCTTAATCATGTAAGTATGTATGTAGAACCATTTATCCTGTAATGTAACAAGTCTTTTCTTTTGGGCGGCTTCATTGTAAACCTTAATACGCCTTCTTAAATTCTGCTATAGCGCCTCGATGCCTGTGGGCTGTAGTGCGCTCTACAAATCCAAATAAATAAATATATGGATGAGTTCGATGATCTAGTGCTGGGAGATGGTGAACCAGAATATGCTCTACTTCGTGATTCCCCTCCAGATGAAATCAGGGCCTTCCATGTCCTGATTACAAGGTCCATAAAGATGTTTGGTTTGGCTCTGGAGGACCAGAGGAAGGAAGGATTCCTCTACCGTTGTCAGGAACAACACATGAAATCAATGTTTGCTATTTCCATGTTGGAAGACATTTGGGAGGATATCTGCTGACCTTGACCAACCCATACTCTGCACCCCCAAGAAGGAGAGGTTTTGATAAAAAATCATAGGGTGCCAAAATGCCTCAGGACACATGCCAGCCCTGACTCTGTGATATCCATAGCAGCCTGCAATCGTTCGTCCAATCGCTCTTCACCTTGCTGTATCCCCTCCCCCCCATAAAGAAGGCAAACACCTCAATGTCTTTGGGAAATGCATCATTTAGACTGTGCTACAACCATTAAGGTGGCTAATGCAATCACCATTCTGTCCAGCTATGACAGAGAACTTTAGTTCAAGATGGGACCTATTCTTGGACTCTTTCCAGACAACAAGAAGGAGGTGGCTTTTGCACAGAGAAGTGGCTTCAGACCATGTAATCTTCATCTCTGTGGACATTGCAGACACTGGTTTCTGAAGACTGGGAAATTGGCTGTATTACGCAGGTAAGGATGGCTAAAAGCCACCAACTTCTGTCCGAAGTCCAGGCAAAGGTGGTGGACATGCCCTTTAATTGAACTGACCTCTTTGGCAAGAAAGTGGATGGCACTTTGCAGACCATCAAGGCCAAAACAGAGACTGCCCATTCTCTTGGCATTCTGCAGCAACACCACTTGTCCTTTTGGCCTGGGAAGTCCCACTTCTCCAGGATATCAGGGGACAACTGGCCCTCATACCACTCTCCATCAAACCAGTCCCCTTTGTACTCAGTGATGGACAGCTACAAATTGATGTCCCAGTCTTACCAAGGAAACCAGCAATGACAGGTCTCCTCACAGACCAGGAGCTACATGACCAAACAAACCTGACCCAACTCAGATTCAACCCCCTCCCCCACGTTCACATTGTGGTGGGAGAAGGCTTTCTCAATTTGTCAACCAGTGGATGCCCATCACCACAGATGGATGGGTGTTATCCCTTATTCAGCAGGGGCACACTCTGAGTTGATCAACCAATCATCCACAATCCCTCCCATATAGAGGTTAGAGAAACAACTGCCTCTGTTGCTACAGGGGGTCCAATCTCTCCTGTGAAAAGGAGAAATCAAATGAGTCCTAACCACTCAGCGAGGGTGTGGAGTCTACTCCTGGTACTTTTTAGTAAAAAAATAGATCTGGAGGTTGGAGACCCATTCTAGACCTTGCTGCCCTCAACCCTGCAGTAGGTTTTGTCTCCACTTCAAGAAGGGGGTTTTCTGGTGTCCCTGGATCTCGAGGATGCATATTTCCACATCCCTATTAATCAAAAACAACATTGATACCTGCACTTCACGAAGGCATGGCACCAGTACCAGTACAGAGCTCTACCCTTTGGACTCCGATCAGTCGTTAGGGTCTTCACCAAATGTCTGCCCCCAGTGCTGGCACACGTTCACCTCTCAGGTGCTCACGTCTAACGTACGTAGATGACTTGCTGGTACAAGCAGAGTCATTTGCCCTGGCTACCCATCATACAGAGAAACTATCCAATGTCTGCAATCGCCAGGATTCTCAGTGAACGTTCCAAAACCCTGTCTGACCCCCTCTCAGCAGGCGCTCTATTTGGGGGCTCAACTAGGTGCACGTTCTTGCATGGCCACTTCCTCGGAACAGAGGATGCAATCCCTTCTTGCAAAAGTCCTACTACTCTCCCAGAGGTTGCAGGTCCCAATCCTCCTCCTAAAATTGCTGCTAGGGATGATTTCTTTGTGCATTCATCTGCTTCCACACAGCCGGCTTCACTTGCAGCCCCTCCAGATATTCCTAGATGCACACTGGCAGCAAGTTCCAGACTCCTTCGAGGACAATATCCTGCTGACACGGCAGTTTAAAGCTGTCCTGCCCTGGTGGTCAATATGGATGCATCTTGTCCAAGGCGTTCCCATTTGCCTGCTTCCACATCAAGTCACCATCACTACAGATGCCTCCCTGGAGGGCTGGGGCACGTATAGAGGATAGCTACATGCCAGGGCCCTAGGGACAATTTTTTTTGTCATGAACATCATACATCCCACACGTGAGAGGTAATATATGCTAAGATAATCCATAAAACATTAATCTAAAGCTACACCAAAGACCAAAGGCCCAGACATCAAGCGTAGTACGCTGACATTCCCACCATATGCTGTGACGAGATATATACAGAAACCACAAGGCACACGCAAACACCCACATACAGATTATAGGTCATGTAAAATGATGGCAATGACATGTAACATACAGAAAAATATTAGGTTTAACCAGGCATGCACACACAAGTGAGCAAGACAAAGGACATGAAGAGGGCTTCAAGGAGACATATAGGCATTAATTAGAAACACTAAAAGGTAGTGTGTATGAGCCACGATATAGATGTACATTCAACTTTTTATTGATGTGTAACACATAGAGTAGGCCTCAGAATAAAGGTAGTTCGTAGGCCATTTAGGTTTCAGTAGGCTTGAGCAGGAAATCTACGAGGAGAAGACTCTCCATATCAATCTTTTGGAGCTGCATGCTGTGTTTTGGGCCCTCAAGTCATTCCTTCCTCAGCTCAGCGGTCATGTGGTCTGGGTTGTCACAGACAGCACCAACACCATCTAAGAATATCTTACCTGCTATTGCTGGCTAAGTTGGGCCTGTTGCATCTCTCCATCAGAGTGCACCTCTTGTATATCTCACAATACACTTGCTTCTATTCTGCACCTTCTCTCTGGGCCAATTTTTTGGTCAACACATTCTTCAAGGCTCTCTTCAATTCCTTCCTGCTGTTCTGTTGGCCAGCCCCATTCTGGGAACTGAATGTCATCCTTTCCAGGCTCATGAGACCTACCTTTGAATCTATGCATAAGACTCCACTCAAGTTCCTGAACTGGAAGACTGCTCTGCTGGTCAGCATCATGTTGGCTAGAAGTACAGGCTAGATTCTAGCTTTTTCCTGCAAAACTCTGTACATGGTTTTCCAAAAGTCCAAGGTGGCACTACTCACAAACACTTCATTTGTGCCAAACGTTCCTTCAGGATTTCACATGAATTAATTTGTGGTGTTGTCTGTTTTCTTCAGTTCACCGTCCTCCCCTGTGGAATGATTTCTGCATTCTCTATATCTGGTGCTTGCTTTGAAATAATAGATATCCTGCACCAAGTCGTTCTTTGTGACATTTGGGCCCTCCGCAATGGGGAATACATTTTACAAATTGTCACTTGCCTGGTGGATTTCCTCCTGCATCTCCTCCTGTCATCATCAGGCAGGCTGGCAGGCATCTCCCTGGCAAACCCAGGGCTAATTCCACAACGGCCATTGCTGCCAAAATAGCCTTCCTCTCAAAAGTTCCTCTTCTGGACATGTGCAGGGCTGCATAATGGATATCTGTACACTACTTCACTAGGTTTTACTGTGTACAAAGGGATTCCACAGCATTGTCCAGAGTTGATCAGGCAGTTCTACGTAACCTGTTTGCATAAGGTCAGTGTCTACTATGGTGTATCCTTTCTACAAGGCACATACCTCCGCCCGTATGGTTATGTGGTACTGCTTTGTAATCTGTTCATACAGCATGTGAATCTATGAATCACTTCAGCCTGGGTTAAAATTAAGTAAGGTCTAGAGACAGTTCCTCACACCAATGTGGGTGATGTTTTCTATTGATTCACTATGTCACAGTCACGATTCTGTAAGGTTATTTAGCGTGTTACAACACAGAGTACAGCACTACTGCACAGGATCAATGTGTAGCATGTTTTTTTTTATTTATTTTATGCAGTACCACTGCATGGGTTTGGTGCATTGCTATGATGCAATTGTTTCAAGCTATGTGTTGGCAGTGTAATATGGACATATAAGTGAGGGCAGGTTATTCAGTCAAAAACGATTTTTACATATAAAAAGCGAATCATTTTTTTTCACAGTTAAAAGCACACATTTGTACATTCAAAATGCGCACTATTTTTCACCTGAAATGCCTATGTTGCAAGAGACACATTTGAAAATTAATAAACTAACCTCATTAACAACTAACCTGATCATAACCCACTAATAATAATGTGTTCTTCAGTGCAACATGAATGGAAAATGACAGGCTCTGAAAGTCATTATTTAAATGCACATTCAGTTTTTTTTTTCTTTTTGCTCTGCTGTTCTGTCCACAGTAACTGCAGGAAGCAAAGACCTCGAATAAGCAGGAAATCAGTTTGGTTACAGTTGCAACTGTATAAGCCAAGCCATTGTGTGCAGAGGGTGGTTAGGGCATGATAGAATTTTATTGGTTAGGATGCTTTGGTAGGAGGTAACCAGAGTTTTCTTGTAGAATCTCGAGGAAGGAGCTAGGCAGAGACATCTTGACACAGCTCGAAGAAGGACTGGGTTGATAGCTGGGGATGCCTGATTCCTAAAGCAGATTCAACTTGGTTGCAGAGACTGGGATTTCCAGTCAACAAGTCCCAGTTTGAGTGACAGCAGATGCTTGTCCTTGCTGGGTGAACCCCTCCAGAAGGCGACCAGCCAAAGAAGTTACATACTGAATAAGACTGGTAATTATCTCGCTGAGGTGTGGGGGCTGAGTTGTACGAAAATATTCAGTCAGTGTAGGAAAGGAGATTCCTGTGCTTTACCCATGTGTTTAATGTTGCAAATTGAATTCTTGTCTCCGCCACTCTCTTCTCAGTGTATCACAAATAATGCTGTTACTGTGCTATTTCATTTATTTCTGTAAAGAGTGAGATCGTGTTGAAATGCAACTTTTATAATACACAAAAATATCTAAAAGCAGATGGGTGGTGTGTTTTATATTTACCAATACAGTGCTGATGATGTGGGGAGATGTTTAGACAGTGCAATTGTCATTTGTAAGGTAGCTAAAAATAAGATTTGGCTGCAGCTGTGTGCGCAATGTCATTCAGTATGAGCAATTATAACTAACTGTGTGTGTTATAGCCTTTTTGCTGAAGGTAAATGAGTCAGCAAAAATAGAGACCCGGGACATAGTTCACTACCGTATATAAGTTAGTGAAAAATACCACATGATAGCTCGCTGCCGTAGATAAGACAGCGAGAAATTGCCCATGGTGGCACACTAAAAATGAAAATGTGGTGTTCCTGAAATGCAAGCCTGAGGTCTCTATAGTGATTACACGAAAAATCTAAACAAAAATAAGGGGTTCTGGATATTGGGGCCACAAATAAAACAAAGGAATTGTGCTCACCAAAATACCACCAACCACGCATACCAACCACGCATACCAACCACACATGTCTGTGTACTGAAATAATGCATATCCACTGTATTATTATTATACATAACCCAATCTGAATACAAGGAGTGATTGTTGCTAAATTATTTTTGGTGGTAAGAAAATACCACCAGGCCCCAAATCTACACAAAATACCCAACATATTTATGGTGCATTGTAGGCCGGGAAAGTGATCACAGAGCACCTACTGGGCGTGGCAAGTGTGTCTCACACTGCCATCTGTACATTAAAGGGAACCCATTTCATAATAGCAGTGTTTTACCAAAAACGAATTTCAGAATGTCACAAAGGGAAACCACATTCTCAGACCTAGTGCAATATTTAGAGGCAAAGTTGTTTGCACATGGGATATGGTCGTCGAACAGTACCTTAGAATGGCATGACCGCATTCAGGGTGAGGTGCAGAAAGAAAAACTAGACAATATTTTTGCCGAAGGCAGCATAATTCAGGTCTGCCTTACAAGATTATTGAATGCAGCCGATAAAAGTGCAGAGAAAGACTGTTTAATACGGCTATGCGCCAAAATATGGTTTATTTTGAATAGGTCACTGTGAATGCAGGAAAATGATACCCAGTTAATTAACAGGTTAAAGACTGAATTAGATGGGGCAAGTAAAAATCAGGAAATGTTAAGAGCAGAATTGGATGTATGCCAAAAAGGCATGCACTTAAAATGCAGAGACTTTGATGTTCAGTTATCCAAAAGCAAGAAACTATTTGAGGATAGTGAGCAAGAATTGGTACACTTAAAAGCCTTAGTGGACCACATTAGACAGGATAAAGATGAGATTGTTTCAGAAATGCAGATTTTACAAAAAGAACATTTTGAAAAAGAAAGTGATCTCCAAGGTGCAGAGCAAGAAATGGTTAATATGATTCAAGAAAAAGACAAGAGAAACAAAGAATTCAATGAATGCCAAATGCAAATGTGCGACATGCAGGAGGTAATAAATAAAATGAGTGATGAAAACAACTATCTGCAAAATGAAGCATGCAGGCTCCTTAAAAAGTGCAAAGACTTAGAACAACAAATGTGCATTCCCAGGTCCCAGGAGAGGCGGCAGGGTACCACATTCAATGGAGTGGAGGTGAATTCTAGTTCTGCCCAAAGAGCTAGTGCTCCAGTGACTGGGCCGGTGACTGAACTTGGTTGCAGCGCCCTTGGGGGATTTGATACTCCCATTGGGGGCAGCCACCAATCCCATACACCTGAAACCAGGATTGAATCACAAAGTAGTGCCATTCCATGCATTGCAACAAGTAGCCCCATAAAAATAATGAAATCCATTAAAGCCCTGATCAAACCATTTAAAAAGGGAGGTGAATGCTGCATTGAGGATCACTTAGAAGCGGTTCATGACATTTTTAAAGCACTCCAGTTACCTAAGGAACAGTACAGACAATATTTTCATTTAACTTTAGATGCCCCGACTGCCAGCATCATAAGGGGATTAAATGAACAGCAGAATATGACATGGGTGGAGTTTGAAAAATAAATTAGGCGTAATTTTTCTCCTTTTCAGTCATTGCAGGAGGCAAAGAAAGTCGCTTACACAATCACTGCTGGGCCTAATACATCCCCTCGCCAATTTTTACAAGACTTAAAAAGAGCATTTTCTCGCTTTGATGTATCTTTTGACCAAAATTCCAATGAGTTTAAAACTGCATACTTTTATGGGCTACAGAAAGACATCATATCCCAATTGGTCCGTGAATTTGACCGTGACAAGTCCCTTAAATGGATTGTACATCAAAGCACAAAACTATATGAGGTACTCTATTGTCAGGGTAGAGAAAGTGATAAAATGAAAGATACTAGACCCAAATCCAAAGAACCCTCAGCCACAGTAATGGAAATCAGGTCAGACAAAATGTCCCTTGAGTCTGCTCAAAGCCCAGGTAAAAATAATGTGACACCTGAACAAAGGGGTAATCAACAAAGATCGCCCTTTCCTGTACCAATGTTCCAATCACATGATCCTAGTAATAGGGAGAGCTACATCAGCCGTAAGTATTTATGAGACAGACTCCGGGTAGGATATCGGCCTGATATGTCAGGTATGAACATGTTATGATGTTGATCATTGCTGCATGGAAAGTCATGCAGCAGAATGTTTACTAGTCCAGACCCTGTGTGTATGTTTATGTTTTGCTCAAGGTTCTGTTTTAGTCAGTTGAAGCCTCAAGTGGGAGGAGAGGAGCCCTCTGTATTGTTGGGGCCTTAATATCCTGTTATCCTAATAAATACTTACTACGAACCTTACCTGTGTCCAGAGCGTCCTCACAACAATGGCGACGAGGATGGGATAACAGGAGGCCCCAGCAACAAGCTGCCCTATACGTTGCCCGCTGCCAAAGCGTAGAAGCGACCATCGAAGCTAGGCCACCCCGTCGGAAGCTGCTGTGGTCCCAGCTCTGGGCTGCTCCGCTTTCCCCGGCGTTGCAGCGGCCCTCGGACCAACAAGGCGAATAACCCTGTACCCAGTGAGTGCTGCCTCCAAGTAAGTGCTGCGCCGCCCCCACGCATTGACGAGCGACGAGTCGGCCTCCCGTTGTATTTTTCAGCGGCGCCGTTGGCTGCGCGACTGTGTCCCTTGAAGTCACCGCCCTTCCACAGGCGGGATCCCACGACTGGACTTATAAGCCCGAAAAAAAAAAAAAAAAAAAAAAGGGGGGAAGGGGGCAGAGCACATCGAGAAGGAAAGGTGGGCTATTGGAACCGCCGCCACCCAGGGGAGATCAGGCAGTCTGAACCGCTGCCACCCAGAGGAGATCATCCCCTCCACTTCTCCAAGCACGCGAAACTAGTGAGAGGCCGGGGCGGCGGCGCAGAGCACTACCGTAATTTCGGTAGGAGGCGCGCAGGCGGTACACGTTACCGTGCGAACAATAGTAGGCGCGCAACAGAGGAAAGTCGCGTGGTGTGCGGATCAAGAGATTTGTGAGTGGACGTGCAGCATAGCCCGCACCACCCCAGTGTGGTAGAAGGTACATCATTCAGCAAAAATCAAGGATCTTGTCATTACATTGTGTGAGGAAAAAACTGTGACATATTGAGAAAGAAGGCACGTGGAATTCAAGAACAGTTTAGGAGGTCACAGACCGGCAGATCACACTCTTGTCACTATGGCAGGTCTACCAGGTATCGCAGGACCGCCAATTTTCATGCCAGTGCCGGGACCTGCAAAAATCTTGTGGGCCCAATGGCGCAAGGGTTTTCTACACTACATGAGGGCAGCAGGTGGGACATCTTACTCCAGCGAAAGGAAACTGGCGTTGTTGCTGCATTTCTTGGGATATGAGGGCCAGAGAATATACGAAACGCTTCCACAACCGCATGGGGATGGTGGGGGTGATGACATGAACGAATTTGATGTGGCTCTGATGAAGTTGGATAAGCACTTTAATCCCAAGACCAGCACGATATTGGAGCGGTACAATTTCCGCATGCGTGTGCAGGCATCTGGAGAATCTGTGGAAGAATATGTGACAGCGTTGAGACATCTTGCCCTGTCCTGCAAATTTCAAGATGGTTTTGACGAGCACATACGTGATCAGTTCATAACACACTGCAGGGCCAACAAGATTCGAGAGGAGCTATGGCTAAGAGATGAGCCAAATCTGGATGACGTATTGGACATTGCGACGAGGGTAGAACATTCATTAGCGTGTGTTGCCAAATTATCTAGAAACGAAGTGCCAGAGCCAAAGGAGAGTAAAACAGAAGTTTTAAGTGTAACAGATGGGAAGGGCAAGAAAAAATCGAGGAATCGGCAGCCAAGTCGGGGAACTCTGGAAGAGAAAAGAAGCCAAGAACTCCCGCAGAAGGCAGAGAAGAAGAATGAGAGACTGTGTTTCCGATGTGCGAGCAATACACACTTCGCATCCTCGGTTGTGTGTCCGGGACGCAGGGCTACGTGTGCTAAGTGTAGGAGAAAAGGGCATTACGAAAACTGTTGCAAAAACTTTCAATTTGGACAAAATGCTCAAAAGAAGGTCCTATATGTGAACGAAGAAGAAGATGGAAGGTCGTCTGAGGAGGAAATGACACTTCAAATGCAGAATGTCGTGGTTAACACCGTTAATGTTGTTATGGAGGATGAAAGTGTCGATGATTGTGAGCGTCCATATGCTTTGGTAAAAGTGAATGGCCATGAGGTATCCATGATGGCAGACTCTGGGTCCAAGATCACTTTGGTGTCAAGAAGTGTGTTTGAAAAGGAGATGCAAGGGGAAGTGTCCGGCCTATCAAAACCTGATATAAATCCGGGGGGTTATAATCAGGACAAAATTGACCTGTTGGGGTATGTGTGGAGTGAGTTTGAGTTCAAGGGCCGGAAATGCGACGGCAAGGTATACATAACAAAAAAGGGACAATCCCTGTTGGGATGGAGGGAGCAGAAAAACCTTGCCATCAAGTTGGACCCGAACAAGGATGAGCAGGTTTATCAGGTATCAAGATCAGATGTAGGGTCATGTAAGTATGTGGTAGAGCACGGTGGAGTGTTCAATGGAGGTATGGGAAAAGTGAAAGGTTTTATTCACCAAATTATTTTGAAAATAAATAGCACACCTGTAGTTGCGAAGCTTAGGCCAGTACCTTTGTCATTGAGGGAAGGGGTCAAGAAGGAGTTGATGAAATTGTTACAGTCGGGTGTGATTGAAAAGGCAGGTGGAGTAGAATGGGTGTCCCCGGTAGTGGTAGTTAAAAAGAGTTCAGGAGATCTAAGGCTGTGTATAGATATGCGTGAGCTCAATAAATGTATCATGGTTGATAGGCACCCATTGCCCAACATGTGTGAGATGTTGACCAGAGTTGGGCGAGGGAAGTTTTTTTCAAAATTAGATATGGCGTCAGCCTATCACCAGATTGAGTTGGAGGAAGGATGTAGGAAGCTTACCGCCTTTATTACTCACAAGGGTGTTTTTCAATTTAGAAGGATGCCTTTTGGTTTGGCATCGGCCTCATCGGTATTTCAAAAGGTAATGGACTACTTACTCAGACGTGTGAAGGGGGTGTTTTGTTTCCAGGATGATGTGTTGGTCTGTGGAGAAACACTTGAAGAACACGACAAAAGATTACTCGAAGTTTTGAGAATTTTTGAAGAAAGGGGGGTCAAGACAGGAAAAGTGTAAATTTGCTCTTTCAAAGGTAGATTACTTAGGCCACGACATTTCTCATGAAGGGGTAAAACCTAAAGAGAGCATTGTAAATTCGATAAAGGCAATTGAGAAGCCAACTAACAAAAATGAACTACGTTCATTTTTAGGCATGACGGAATTTTACCAAAAATGTGTGATGAACTATGCATCCAAAGTTTTGGAAATGAGGAAGATTCTAAAAAAGGGGGTTGAATTCATATGGAACAAAAAGTGTGACATGGAATTTACAAAGATCAAACAAGAGATTGATATGGCCCGCCCTTTGGGTTGTTTTGATACAAGGAAATGTTCTATAATTACTGTAGATGCCAGCGAAGGAGGGCTAGGTGCAGTACTTTCGCAGAGACAAGAAGATGGTACAGAGGAGGTGATAGCAGATGCGTCACGTGCCTTGAAGGGTGCAGAGTTGAGATATTCCGTTCTTGAGAAGGAAGCCTTAGCTTGTTATTGGGCTGTTGAGCGGTTTAGAAATTTTGTGTGGGGTATGGATTTTGTTTTGCGTACTGATCACAAACCATTAAAGGTTATCTTCGAGAGTAAGGGTTTGGATAAGGTTTCGCGCAGAGTGGCCGGATGGGTTACCAGGATGCAAGCGCACACATTTTCTATGGAGGTTATACCTGGGAAGGAGAACAAGCTAGCCGACAATCTTTCAAGAGTAAGGGTTGCAACCCTGGAAGGGTCAGGTGAGGAGACGGAAATGGAAATGGTGTTTGTTAATACAGAGGGAATTGTATCTAGAGAAGAGTGGCTGGTGGAGATTGCAAGAGACCTGATAATTAATAAGGTAATTACATATGTGTCCACGTCTGTTTGGCCCAACAAATCTGATTTGGTCGAGGGTGAGAGGCCTTATTGGGAAGTTAAGGATGAGCTATCGGTCATTGATGGCGTGCTGTTCAGGTGGGAGAGAGCAGTTGCTCCGCCAGGTATTCGGAAAAGAATTATCGATTTGGCTCATAGTGGTCACATTGGTATCACCAAGACCAAGGCAGTATTAAGGTCAGATTATTGGTGGCCGGGATTCGACAAGGAGGTTGAGAATCATCTTGCACGATGTCATTTTTGCATCAGGAGTGGGAAGGGGGAGGAGGCTAGGAAGCAGCCTCTGATTGATGTAGGAGTTGCATCAAAAGTCTGGTGTGATATAGCAATGGATATATTGGGTCCTGTTGACCTAGGATATGGCCGAGGAAGATATGTAGTACTGGTGGTTGATTTATTCTCCAGGTGGGTAGATTTCACGGTGGTTCGTGAGATATCGGGAGAGAATATGGTGAAGGTGTTGCAGGAAATTTTTGCGAGTGAAGGATTACCTGAGAGTGTCCTTACTGACAATGGAACGCAATTTACTGGAGGGCTATTTCCTGCATACTTAGAAATGTGTGGGGTAAGTCATAGGAGGGCATCTCCTTATCATCCTGAGACCAATGGAGTGGTGGAAAGACTAAATAGATGTGTGATGGAAAGTGTACGCATGGGAGAGCAGTGTGGTTTCGATAAATTAGTGATGATTCAAAACAGAATGTGGGCATTACGCATGGCACCCCATGCAACTACGGGATTGTGTTCATTCGAACTTATGAGTTGCCGAAGGGCCTTCTCGATGGCGTGTCCCCCATGGTTAGGGAAGAGCAGGGAATCGGATGTTGTTATTGAGGAGGTCAGAAATTCACTCAAGAAAAGGAAGAGTGAGTGGGTCATGCGAGAAAATAAGAGAAGAGGAAGGAAAGAATTGCATGTGGAGCGAGGTGATTGGGTAAGAATAAAGAAGGGTGTGGTGAAGAGAAAAGGTGATTCATTATACTCAGATCCAGTTAGAGTGGTTGCTGTTATGAAGGGAGCGGTACGTGTGGAAGGGGGACAGGTCTGGAACAAGAGTAGGGTGGCTACAGTGAAGAGAGATCAAGTGTAAGGTTCCAGTGTCATATATGTGGAAACTATATATAAAAAAAAAAAAAAAAAAAAGGGGAGATGTGTTATGATGTTGATCATTGCTGCATGGAAAGTCATGCAGCAGAATGTTTACTAGTCCAGGTTCTGATGATGTCACAGACCCTGTGTGTATGTTTATGTTTTGCTCAAGGTTCTGTTTTAGTCAGTTGAAGCCTCAAGTGGGAGGAGAGGAGCCCTCTGTATTGTTGGGGCCTTAATATCCTGTTATCCTAATAAATACTTACTACGAACTTTACCTGTGTCCAGAGCGTCCTCACAACAGAACAATAACCAGAGACAAAATCAAGATCAAAGAAATGATGGTCCCTACCAGACATTGGGGACACAGAGCAGATTTGATCCGAACACCATGATATATGGTAATCAGGATAGACCCCGATATGTGGATCGATTTACTGATAATGGAAATCAACATAGGGGCCAGTACCCACAATCTGAGAGACAGGACATGAGGCAAAACATGAACTACAATCCACGTCAGTACAATGATTCCCCACCAGGGGACTATAATCAAAGGATGGGTGCACCCCGCTCTCCTCCACAAATGAATCAAGAGTTCAGAAACCATCCCAACAGACATCAATCACCTGAGAGGTATCAGAATAGATCCAATCAGGGGGAAAACAACCAATATCGACCTAGGCCACAGAAAGAGGATTCTAGAGAGATGGAAAGGTTCCAGTGCTTTGAGGCCCAAGTGAAAATATTAGCTGAGCAAATAGGAAAGCTCTATACAGTGCAAAAACAACCATCTAAAGAGGGGGCTGATGGCCATAGCAATGACCGGGGGGCTTCTGAGAAGTGACTAAGTACTTATGACACCTGTAGTGCCAAAAAGACAGATTGCCCTTATGTAATTTTGCGTAATGACTCTGAGATGCCTAATGATTTAAAAGTGAAAGCACCAATGAATGAACATGTAACAGAAAATGCAAATACTTCTAAAAAAGAGGTACGTTTTAACCTAGAACTAAACCAAACATTGAAGATTTGTGCAAATAAAAAAGAAACACCGGGAATTCCAAAAGAACAAAGAGACAGATTTAAGAAAAATGACTCATGCATGAGGAATACCAGTGAACAGGGAGTAAGTGGGGATGCTATAGCTCCTTCCCTGGGCAAGCAAAACAATGACCAAACACAGGCAGAAAAAGGAAATACTCAAAAGGAGGGTACAGGTCAATCACCTGAAGAATTCTTTGAGCCACATATTTTTGAAGAGGCTGAATGGGCTGGTATCACACTAAATGATCACAAATGCACAGAATTAAACAATGACAAATTGCTGAATGATGTTGTTGCACATGTTCAGTTGGAAGGTTGTAATGTGGTCCCTGATGTTACCCAGATGGATGGGCGAACAGTGGCCACACTCCAAAAAACCTCTGATCAGGGAGAAATGAATAAAGTCTCTCGCGCAGAAATGGGTAAAAAGGAGGGAAAAACGTCTTTCCATTTACCAATGTGCTTAACCAAAAGTGAAAAAGGCCTGAGAAAGGTGAGCCCTAAATCAGTAAGAATTCACACTTCTTATGTGTATTAGAGGAAGTTGAGGATAGATATTATGCACCCATCACTGTAGAAGAAAAATGCCAAACATTTGCTATGATTGACACTGGCGCACAGGCCACAATTATGTCCAAGGAGCTGGTAAAGAGTATCAATGAAGGGAGACCCCCACAGAATCAGATCACAGTGAAGGAAAATCAAGGTCCAGTGCTTAACTTTAATGGGGAGGAGGTGCCCATCATAGGTGTAACTGAGGTTGACAAAAAAATAGGAAAGCACAGAATGAAACAAGAGGTATTGATCACATCTATTTGTGAAATTCCATTTCTGATGGGGACAAATTTCCTGAAAAGATTGTCTTCTCTCATAGATGGGGTGAATGGAGTGCTGTGGTCCTTAACAAAAAAACCATTGAGACCTAAGAAACTAAAATCACAAAACAGCAACATAAATGAATGTCACACCGTTGCCAAAACAAATGATGCTGTGGAGGTATATTTCCAGAATAGTTGCATACCTAGTGTCACTGTTATATTAATGTGTCAAGACAAAATGCAGAGCGACAATGAAGGACTACCTGTACAAATATACTTGGACCCAAGGAAAAATTGGCAGACTGCCATAGATGAGCACACATTACGTTTTTATTTAAAAGAGAAAACAATCAAACAGAATATTGCTCCTAAAACAGATTCAGAAAAACACATTACCACTCTTGCTGAAATACACATGGAAGATGAGCAACCATGGGTTCATGTTGGTATAAATGACTGTTTTAAAACAATAAAAGCCACTTTAGCGCTTGAACAGGAGAGGAGCTTCATTAATGAGAAATTGTTGCAAAAAATAATGGAGAGGGAGGAAATCCCGAAATTTAGGATTAAAAACCAATATGTTTGTGGGTTGGACAGTCCAGACTTTGAAAACCGAATTGCAGGCAGATACATGCTTAAAATTAGCATTGGGCAGAAAACAATTTACCATAATGTATGGATAGTGAGTGGAGCACAAAATGACTTTTACATGGGCAATGACATTATGCACAGAATGTGTATGGTGTTAGATTTCCTTAATCAAAAAATATGGTCACGCTTAGGTGGGCCGGCACCTGAATTTGAAGACAAAAGAAGGGCTTATCATTGTGCACAACTGGTTCCTTATGCAATCGAATTACAAATGAGGAAAGATACTATTATTCCTGCATTTACAAAACAGTTTGCAATAACACTGAAATGCAAAAATGGACAGCAGATGAAAGACTCTGATGCATTTGTAAGCCTGAATTAATCCATAAAACAGCAAGGCCTTGATTATGAATACATTCCATTGGTAGATATTGGTGAAGGATCTGTAAAAATTATGGTAATTAATAAAGGTTGTCAGGATATTCATTTAGAGGAAAATTTCTCATTAGGAATGGCCATACAAAAATCACATTATACAGCAGATTTAAATAACATGGTGATTGGAAATATCCCTGAAAAGTATGTAGATGCCAAGGGTGAGTTGCCAGAACACCTGGACTCTCAGCCCAAAGGAATATTTAAAATTCATTCTGTGTATCCTTATGATTCAAATGAGACAGTGTGCTGCCATCAAGAGGATTGCATAACATTTAATTTAAATGAAAATTAAACAGAAAATCAGCCCATTGAAGTGGAAGCTGATATGCCAAAAAATTTAAAAGTGGCAGCTTTACAAAAAGACACAGCCATACAGTTAGAGGAAAGCGCCGAGATTCCCTTACCAGAAGATTTTCCAGAATTTTCCAAAATGGTAGAAGAGCAGATCTCCTTAGCGGATGCGTGTGACAGCGATGAGGATAGAGACAATCTGAGGGAGATATTTATGGAGTTTAAGGATGTATTTGCAAAAGATGCTTATGATTGCGGTTTGACTGATTTACATGTGGCCACACTACCAGAAGGGTGTAGCAGAAGTCCAGTATTTGTACGCCAGTATAGACTACCGCTGGCATGTTTAGAATCATTAGCAGAGATTATAAAGAATTTGGAAGCTCGGGGAATCATCAGGCCCATTCATAGCACATCCAATACACCTACTTTAGGTGTGTTAAAGCCAAATGGTCAATGGCGGCTATGTGCAGACTTGAGGGAGTTAAATAAAAGAGTGCCAGTATCCAGATGACCACTACCATTCATTGATCAGGGCTTAGCTCAGGTACATGGTTCAAAAGTGTTTACCACATTAGATCTCACCTCTGGATATTGGTGCGTGCCATTTGCAGAGGAGATCCAGAATTTATTTTCCTTTACATTTGACAGGACTCAATTCGCCTGGCTTAGATCTCTATTCGGGTACATCAATAGTGGAAGTGAATTTGGCATATTTTTGAGAAAGGCCATGCCAGATGCAGCGGAAAGAGGAACCATAGTTTATGTGGATGATGTCCTGATAAAAAATGAAAGCCTGAAAAGCCATTTTGATGAAATAAGACATGTGCTTGGCCAATTGCAGAAAGCAGGCGCCAAAGTGTCTTTACAAAAAGCACAATGGTGCAAGAAAAAAGTGAACTTTCTAGGCCATAAAGTGACTGAACATGGGCTAAATCCACAAAAGAATAAAATAGAGGCCGTACAAAAACTAAAGGATCCAAAAAATGTGAAAGAGGTAGAAAGTTTATTAGGGATGACAGGCTATAACAGAAAGTTTATTGAAAATTATGGTGAAATTACTCAACCATTGACTAAACTGCTTAAACTGAATACACCCTGGATATGGGAAAAAGAGCAGTCTGAGGCGGTAGCTAAATTGAAGGATTGTCTTGTAAAGGCACCATGTTTAGCATATCC
Source organism: Ambystoma mexicanum (assembly GCF_040938575.1). Taxonomy (NCBI): domain Eukaryota; kingdom Metazoa; phylum Chordata; class Amphibia; order Caudata; family Ambystomatidae; genus Ambystoma; species Ambystoma mexicanum. Next base: position 1,074,209,181 of record NC_090935.1, on the reverse strand, counting down.
CATAAAGGGTAGGGATTTCTTTGTAGAAATAGGGTTCTCTGAACATTGTATGTCAGCAGTGTTATCACAAAAAACATGATGTGAATCACAAAACTATTGCATATGCAAGTAAAGCATTTTCCCAAGTTGAAATGAAATTCAATGAATGTGAAAAGGCCCTATTAACCACTGTGTGGGCGCTACAACATTTCCGCCCTATTGTTCAGGGAGAAAAGGTGATTATTGAAACAAATCATCAACCTTTGCAGTTTTTAGAGAGTAAAAGAATTAGGTCAGGTAATCTAGCGCAGTCCAGAATCACTTCATGGACGCTGGCATTACAAGGTTTTCCTGTAGAAGTGAGATATGGACAAAATAAAAAGAGCCCAATTGCTCAAGGGTTAGCTGACTTACATGACTGTGCAGCTGAACAAGTATCAAACGAAATGGAAGTGGAACCTCGTTTGCAGGAATTTGAACAATCACCACACAAAGCTTTTGATGAAAAAACATGCAAGGATCTGCCAACTGTATATGTGGATGGTTGTGCTTTTCACATTGAAAATGACAGTAATAAACAATTAGTGTCAGGAATAGGGAATGTCTGGTTGAAATGTGAAGGCGTCCCCAGTGTAGGGATGAGGATTGGAGCTAGAAGCAGTCAAGTGGCGGAATTGGCGGCCATTTATAAAGCAATTGCTACTGCAGTTGATAATAAATTCAGTGAAATTGTCCTGGTGACTGATTCTGACTATGCACGAAATAGCTTTGTGGAGTATTTACCTAGCTGGAAAGCAAGAGGCATGGTTACATACAGCAAAAAGCCACTTAAACATGGAAAAATGATACAAGCCATAGACAAATTGGTGTCAGAAAATGATTTGACAATATACTGGAGAGAAATTTGTGGACATTTAAAAACACCAGGAGAGGATAAGGAGGGAAATGATAAGGCAGACCACCTGGCTAAAATTGGGGCTGTGATGGGAGAATTGCTACCTATTGATGATTTACTGGGTGAAATACAAATTGATGCAGTAACACGTTCTAAAGCACCAAAGGAGGTAGATCAACCAGTGGTGCAATGGGGCCATGACACGCCAGACCAAGATTTGATTGAGGCACAAAAGAATGATCGAATTTTGGGATTCTATTATAATCATTTGACAGATCCTGAACAAAACCCTTTAACAGAAAATGATTGTATGGGAAAAGAAGAGTTGAGGGTACTATTAAAGAATAAAAAACGAATTAGATTACAAGATGGACTCATGATGACAGAGTCCATAACAGGACAGATACAGTGGGTGGTACCCCTTTCATTCAGAGGGCTAATGCTACAACATGCACATGATGCAATAACTGCAGGCCACAGAGGTTCACAAAAAACATTGGAAATACTAAAATATTATGCTTACTGGCCACATATGTCCCAAGATGTGGAATTATATACTAGAGGGTGTCTAGTATGCGCCCAATTTAAACCTGCTTCACCAATGCATAGAGCCCCATTGATGAAAAGAGGCCTAACTCTCCCATGGTCAGATTTGCGAATAGACTATGTAGGCCCTTTAAAAAGGTCGAGCAGAGGACACCGTTACATTTTAAGTGTGATATGTTTGATGTCGAAGTGGATTGAATGTATTCCTGCACCAGATTGTAGTGCGCAAACAGCAGCCACATTGCTGGTGAACCATGTGTTCTCAAGGTTTGGGTTGCCACAAAGAATTGAGTCAGACAGAGGAAGTCATTTCACAAGTACTCTAATGAGTAAGGTATGGCAAATACTGGGTGTGAAAAGGAAACTACATATCGCATATCGGGCAGCCTCTTCAGGTGGAGTTGAACAGAGCAAGAGGTCTGTTGTGGATATTTTAAAGAAATTTGTGGCAGAAGCAGGTTGCAGCTGGGATTTATGTTTACCATTGGTTTTGATGGCAATCAGATCAACTCCTGCCAAAGCAACAGGTGTTAGCCCCCATGAGGTCTTGACAGGTAGGAAAATGGTGTTACCACAACACCTGTTATACAGAACACATGAGCAGACACTTGTGAGTGCATCCACAGTTCATGAGTACATTGATGAACTGAGGAAGCATTTGCAACATGCATTTGCTTTTGTGCAGAGAAATCTGGAAAGGGCTGCTGACAGTGCTAAGACATACTATGATAAAAGAACATCAGTGAGAGAATACAGTGTAGGGGATCAGGTAAGTTTAATTTTGGAAAAAGTAAACAGAAAAATTCTACATTTCTAGCAGCCTGGCAGGGGCCATTTCGAATTATAGATAAGATCTCTCCTGTAGTGTATACAATTTTGAAGAATGAAGGTGAAACAGCGATAGAGCAGTTTGTCCATGTAAATCAGATCAAGCCATGCCATCCCAGACACAAGATCAGGTGGCTTGAGCATGTAGAAACAGAAAGCCCTGGGGCTACTGCCCACTGATGCACACAATACAACAGAAAGTCCCTTGAACACAAAAAGATAAAATAAATGGGTACAGTCAGGAGGCAGTGACAGAGAAGTTAAAAAGTTGATTATTATAATGGCACATAAACACTGTAATATATGTAAATATATATAACATATAATAAATACATAACTAAATAAATAAATAAATAAATAATATAAAAAGTAAAAAAAAAAAATAATGGAAGCTCATGGTCGGTGTGCAGAATGAAAATGCATTGAATTTAAAATGTTGTTTCATGTATGCTTATTTTCTTTTTAACCTGTGTTTAATTTCAGCAAAAAAAAAAAAATGTTTTATTTTTGGCAAAAGGGTGAAGTTAGCATTTTGCTATATACTTAATCTTTTTCTTTTCTATTTTGGTTTAGAACATTAACTATTTATAACGGAGGTCACGGGAGACGATGGAGTCCTGGAGCCCACGTGGACGGATTCCAGGAAAGCCCCGAGGGGGGGCGAAGACCAAGGCTGCAAAGCAATCAGCATTGAAGATGACACCAACAATATGTTTAATGATGATGATATTTGGAGGGATCTTCAAGAATTCAGAAGCACAGGTTGTCATTGAACCTGGACCAGCATCTGGTATCGCGGTGGAAAAGGCACCAGGATTCATCATGAGTGATAGAAGCATGATTTTCCAAAATATCTACATACCATTGAATCCTGAGATTTCGATTGAAAAACATTTGAACAATATCAGCATTAAAATTGAACAGACTAAAGAGTGGCTGGAAATAAGAAAAGAGGATGCTAAGCAGTCGATAAGAGATATATTGATGCAATTGGAGAAAACATTTGTGAATTCAGCAGACATTAAGAAGAGGAGAGGAAAGAGAGGTGCAGTGATGCTCGCGATATCATTGGTAATGTCTATAGTTGGAGCCATAATAGGTACCACAATATCAACAGCCAATGCTATTTCGGTAGGAGCACTGAGTACTAAAGCGCAACAACTGAGTATTGACCTAGAAATAATACAAAAACATTAGATGGGATTAGAGGGGGAATGGATGAACAAGTAAGATTCATAAATGAAACTGCAATCATTCTAAATGAACAAGCGGATGTGATGCAACGGGCAACAAAGCTAATTATTAAGCATGACAGAACTTTAAATGAAATATTGAACATAATGAGTCCTGTTGATAGACTATTAACGAATTATGTGAGAGAAGTTCAAACTGCAGTTTCACAATTGATTCAAGGACATATCCCCTTGTTTTTTGTTTCGCAGGATATTGTTCATCAAATGATAGAAAGACTGACCAGGAGGGAAATTGATGTGGTACAGGTAAAAATTGCATTTGAAATGGGTAATGCGATGCCATTATATGTGGACCTGGAAAGGTTGGAAATTGGATTTCTACTATGCATACCATATGTAGCCCCTGAACTTATTTATCAAACGAAGTGGGTACACAACGTAGGAGTTTGGCAAGAGGACACATTTATTAAGATTAAGACTCCAGAAGTGGTGGCATTTCAGTCATGGGAGCCTGAAGTTTATTTAATACCAAATTTGGAAACATGTGTCAAATTTAAAGAACAAAATTATATGTGTCCAGGTAAACCGTTTGTTCCTGATGCCACAGATGCTATTTGTGGTTTGAAATCTGACCCAAGTATATCAGAAGGATGTGAGGTGATTATTAGCAATATGGGGAGTGAAGAACTGGCACAGGCTAAGATGGTCAGAGGTAAATGGTTGGTTAGCAGCTGCTTAAAGAACATGACAGTAGTACATTTGAACCATGGAACATACGTGGTTAAACAGGTGAAATATAATGTTTTTTATTTACAGGTTCCAAAGGATACAATTGTGTCAATTGGAGGGTTAACATTGTTTCATGTAACAAACGGTATTTGGGAAAGCCAAGTGGAAAATATTGATTTTTTTCAAAGGGACACTTTTCCAATAGATCCGGATGTAGAGTTTTTATTGAATCACAAAGAAAAACATGTTATAAAAATGTATCTAAGAAAAAACAATATTACAGTTAGTAATCTGGGGATAATAGAAGTGGAAAGATTTAATTGGGGAACCTGGGGGGAACGCTCAATAGTGGGTTTGGCTGTCCTGGTGCTAATCATGGGTGGTTGGTTGATTGTGCTATCAGTAAAAATGAAAATGTTGCTGATTTTGGTAGCTACATCAGGAAGAGAAAGATATCCCAATACACATGCATTTTAAAAGAAGGATGGGGGGCAAACTTGTTTTTATAAAATTGGCTTGGATCGTAGCCAAGTTCTAAAATAAAAGGAGGGTATGTAAGGTTATTTAGCGTGTTACAACACAGAGTACAGCACTACTGCACAGGATCAATGTGTAGCATGTTTTTTTTTATGCAGTACCATTGCATGGGTTTGGTGCATTGCTATGATGCAATTGTTTCAAGCTATGTGTTGCCAGTGTAACATGGACATATAAGTGAGGGCAGGTTATTCAGTCAAAAATGATTTTTACATATAAAAAGCGAATCATTTTTTTTCACAGTTAAAAGCACACATTTGTACATTCAAAATGCACACTATTTTTTACCTGAAATGCCTATGTTGCAAGAGACACTTTTGAAAATTAATAAACTAACCTCATTAACAACTAACCTGATCATAACCCACTAATAATAATGTGTTCTTCAGTGCAACATGACTGGAAAATGACAGGCTCTGAAAGTCATTATTTAAATGCACATTCAGTTTTTTTTTTTTCTTTTTGATCTGCTGTTCTGTCCACAGTAACTGCATGAAGCAAAGACCTCGAATAAGCAGGAAATCAGTTTGGTTACAGTTGCAACTGTATAAGCCAAGCCATTGTGTGCAGAGGGTGGTTAGGGTATGATAGAATTTTATTGGTTAGGATCCTTTGGTAGGAGGTAACCAGAGTTTTCTTGTAGAATCTCGAGGAAGGAGCTAGGGAGAGACATCTTGACACAGCTCGAAGAAGGACTGGGTTGATAGCTGGGGATGCCTGATTCCGAAAGCAGATTCAACTTGGTTGCAGAGACTGGGATTTCCAGTCAACAAGTCCCAGTTTGAGTGACAGCAGATGCTTGTCCTTGCTGGGTGAACCCCTCCAGAAGGCGACCAGCCAAAGAAGTTACATACTGAATAAGTCTGGTAATTATCTCGCTGCGTTGTGGGGGCTGAGTGTGTACGGAAATATTCAGTCAGTGTAGGAAAGGAGATTCCTGTGCTTTACCCACATGTTTAATGTTGCAAATTGAATTCTTGTCTCCGCCACTCTCTTCTCAGTGTATCACAAATAATGTTGTTACTGTGCTATTTCATTTATTTCTGTAAAGAGTGAGATCGTGTTTAAATGCAACTTTTATAATACACAAAAATATCTAAAAGCAGACGGGTGGTGTGTTTTATATCTACCAATACAGTGCTGATGATGTGGGGAGATATTTAGACAGTGCAATTGTCATTTGTAAGGTAGCTAAAAATAAGATTTGGCTGCAGCTGTGTGCGCAATGTCATTCAGTATGAGCAATTATAACTAACTGTGTGTGTTATAGCCTTTTTTGCTGAAGGTACATGAGTCAGCAAAAATAGAGACACGGCACATAGTTCACTGCCGTATATAAGTTAGTGAAAAATACCACATGATAGCTCGCTGCCGTGGATAAGACAGCAAGAAATTGCCCATGGTGGCACACTAAAAATGAAAATGTGGTGTTCCTGAAATGCAAGCCTGAGGTCTCTATAGTGATTACACGAAAAATCTAAACAAAAATAAGGGGTTCTGGATATTGGGGCCACAAATAAAACAAAGGAATTATGCTCACCAAAATACCACCAACCACTGTTGGGTATTCTGACCCACATTTGGACTATTATGCTACAACATTTGGTGCTGTGGGTTTAGGAAATCCAAGATGGCCGAAAAAGCCCACATGTGCACCAGAATCTATGAAAACCGCGCAGTTTGTGCACACACCAAAATGGTCGCCTGACTTTCCACCCCCCGGTGCGGGTGTGCTGGGTCAGAAGAGCCATGAGTGAAATGGGGTGCCAAAGAGAAAAACAGCAGTGCCTGTTCACTAGAAAGCACTTTAAAAATCACCCTTTGTTTCTCTGAAGGCAAGCTCAGAATGCCCATTTCAAACATTGCAGAATATCCAATAATCTCACTGAACACCAGCAGACATTTGACAGAATAAAGTCTTGTGGGCATACAAAATCTGGAAAGAGGATGAGCCTAAAATAATGTTCATAGCAAAACTGGCTGAGCTGTGGATTTCAGCAGTTTAGGTAAATTTGGACTGAAAGACACTAAAAATCTAAATGTTTAAAAGAAATGAGTGACCTACTTTTGAGTGTCACATAGGTTTCAATTGTTTAAATGTCATAGTTTTAAACTTAGAATCAGCATTCAAGCTGCATGTGTAAAAATTGTTAGTTTATTTGAATGCAGAAAACTGGGTAACTAGAAGTGACATTAGCTGGGACCTGGCTTAAGGAACTGAATTCTGCCTGACATCTACCCCCACAGGAGTTAAAACCTGCTCAGCCACTCTTCCCCTTGCCAAAAGGAGTTGTCACCTCTCTGATTAGATTAGGGGTGGAGCAGCTACAGGGAGTTGAACAAAGGCCTGTCCTGGGCCCAGGCAGATGGTTTATTAGGGTAGTCATGAATGGCTTCCTTTTGAACAATGGGCCTCCCAGGGCCCAGGCAGATGGTTTATTAGGGGGACCGTAAAATAGCTTCCTCTTGGCAGAAGCTGGGAGGGGCAGGGTCTCTGAGCTTGGCAGAAACTGGATAAACTGGTTTCTCCACCTTGTGCTGGGGGGAAACCACACCCCTTTGGGGCCAGAACATAAATCTAAAAAGATGGATCATTCATAGAGCGGACTTGTGAAAATTTTATAAGTGATATCATTATTCTTGTGATTTTTCTGTGCACATTTGAAGACGTGTTAGGACCCGGTGGTATGTTCAGGGGGTTTTTTAGCAGAAAATAGGATATTACTCTAAATGTATGTATGTTAAAAATCTGACACTCCACCACCTAATGCCCACATGCTTTGCGAACATTTGTGTAAATGCGGGGACAAATCCAATATTGGTAACCCGACCAAAAAGTGAAATATGTTGCCATTTTTGAACCCAAGCTCCTAGAAACGACAGAATTGGAACAGGGGCTACCATCAGTAAATGCATGATGTGTGTATGCAATGCCAAACAACTGTCTATCGGCGAATTATGTATTTGGATCAGATATAGATTGTGTGTAAAGTTGACAGGGGTGGGTTCTCTGTATCATAAACAGACCTCATCATGATGACACTGAAGTGGGAGAATGGAAGACCAGGCTCCCGTCCTTTGCCTCTCGCGCTTGGCCTAGAGGGTCACGACCCAAACACCCGCCACGAGAAGAGTTTGTCCATTTACCAGACGACCAGATACCCTGGTACAGGAACATACGGATGTGTCCATCTGCCTGCCCAGCAGCCCGCACTGGCCATGCCGACACCTGCGGCACAGATCAACTAGACTAAAATCTACACGTCGTTAGAGATGCCATGACGACCTAGACAACGGGAAGCACATCTGTACAAATGTACACACTGGACATTCCCACACCAACCTACACGAAGAATATACTCAGTGCTATGACGTAGGCGACAGGCATATTCACGGACGTGCATCTTTATTATTTTTACAAAGGCTTTCAGAATGCAGAAACGCAAGACGCGTCATGAACTCTTCTACTAGCTTGCTCACGCTTCTCTTGAAACCAGTTACCGCCATGAGAAGTATAATGAAGACAATACTGGTCATGAAATTATATGCTCCTATAACCTAAAGCACCTGTGCACCAAACGGACAACTTATGCACCAGGCCCAAGTAGGCCTCAAACAAGAGCTCCCGTGGACATTAACAAGGCAAGAGTCAGTTGCTGATCCTGCAGAATGAGCTCGGCGAAGCAACCAGCCAAGGTCGCAATGTTGCAAACCTACATTCCAAGAGCAAATCATCAAAGGCACGATGTTGCAACCTCGTACTCCGCGCACCAACGTTAAAGTCACACCGACAAATTAAACCAGACGCGCAGTAGAAAAACAATATTAATTGTGCAGAATTCTGCCTCTTTCACGGTCCCTCCCCACGTGACCAAGCCGAACCTGACGAGATGCCAAACCCAGGAGAACAGAGGCGTCTGGATCCCTCGCTACGAGACACTGGCAGATACACTTAAAAGGCTCAATGGACATCTGCAACAGTGGGAGCGGCCCCCGTCCAGCTATGAATAAGTCCTCACATTGTCTGCATGTACCCATAGTGAAACATTGTTGCAACTTACAGGTACACCAAGAGCTGGGAACGACGGTGGTCCCAGGCTGGGAAGCTCACGGGCGCACCAATCAGAACATGGGGCTCTTATCACTGACGCCAGCAAATTTAGCCAATCCTCAGGAGTCTTCATGTAACAATTCTCATGTATCTAATTGTAGGGACAACCCAGATATACCACCTGACTACACCTTGTCCACTAATATCATTCTCTATATGTGTGCTATACTAACCCTACCACTCGAACACCCAATTAAGAGTGGCGATAGGTTTTTTGTTAACTTTCTGAAGTGACGCAAGTAGCGCGTCATAATACAGTAAAAAGGGCCTGCGAGCCCCACGATTGTGTGTGTGTCAGGACGAACGCGTACGCTCCTTGACCCATCCCTGCCGTTTTGTCTAATAAACAGCAGAGTCACCTTGCTCCTTGTGTGCGTCTCATACTCTATCTCATCTCATCTGGGATATACACGGGAGGAGTTGGGGCCTCCCTGCCTGGAGGTCCGCGGACGGCCCGGCCGACCCCGGCAGAATTTCCCACCGACAAGTTGGAGGCACTGCTGAGATCTGTTTAAGATCGACTTTTTATTTTTACTTTTTCCAGGCACTCCCGTTGCGAGGAGGCCCGGCGGCGCGGCCCCCTCTGCCGTTGCCCCCTTCTGAGGACTACAGGACCATCGCGGAGCTGCGAGAAGACCGGACAGCGCAATCCGGATATTGGCCCTCGGGAGCCGGTTGAGAAGTATCCCGCCCGCGGTTGGCGAGTGTCCAGACGTGGTCCAGACGAGGGGAGGTGGCGAGCCGCTTGGAGGGGTGCACGCAGTCGAGCGGCCCTGCATCGAGAGAACTTGGTGAGCATGACACGCACAACGAGCAATGCGAAATTGTGAGGAAGGGGGAGGAAGTAAATAAGGGAGGAGGGAGGTATTGTACAGATGCGCGGCGAAGGTTTAACAACTGAGTGTTGCTAATGGAATGAATGGTGGCGAGACGAGTGCGAGAGCAGTCGGCTACGTCACGCGAAAGAGGGGGGCGGAGCACGAAAACATCACGTGTGGCCGCTTGTAGACACTGATTGGCCTAAATCGCGACTAACGTGTAGGGGTGGGTGTGTGTGGTTTCCTACGATTTGACATTTATTGATCAATGAGTAGATGAGGTTCCCTATTGTTCGAGCAAGAAACTCGATAGGTAGATGACGAGGTTCCCTATTGTTAGAGCAAGAAACTCGATAGGTAGATGACGTTTCCCTGTAGGCGGTAGCTAGTTGCATAGTTGCCCAATACAGAAGATAATTGGCTGGTTAAGCCCTCCTGTTGAGGGGCATATCACACGCGAGGCGACGCAGCGTGCGCAGTCCGATTATATTATTGATGTGATTACCTTGTTCCAGGAGAGACAGGAAGACAGCTGTAGGGTTAGCGGGGGTAGATTGCAAGTGTATTTTGAAACTCATAGTGAGAATGTACCAGTAGCGTAAAGACATCGGTGACGTCACCAGTAGGGATTTAATAGGATATCGCAAGCACAAGGAACCTTGGGTTTGAGAGTGGTGGGGAAGAGAAACATGATAAGGAAGCGGATATGGAGATAAACGATAAACGAGTGGATCGGAAGAGGAGAAGGGGAAAGGGGCGTGGCTGCGCACGGAGAACGCCGGCCACGGCAAGTGTAAAAGGGGGAGGAGAACGAGGAATCAGGACGACTGTATAAGATCGTCGTAAGGGGTACGCAGCCACAGGGGGCTGCGTGCGCCTCGGCCGCAGGGGGCCGTAGGGGAAGGAATATACAATATAAAATTATACATATATATATATTTGTGTTTTATTATTTTTTATTTTTTTTTTATTATTATTATTGCATAATTTGTCAAAGGATTGTCGTAAGTCCCCACACTTACGGGGCCAGGTAAACAATATAAGGTTGTAAATTGTAAACTGATAGTGAAGGGAAGAGTAACAAGTGGGACACCACTATGTCATACGGGACAGGGTCGGGAGGGTGGGGGAACACCCTCACTACCCCACTACAACACATATGCACCACACTGCCACCCCATAGGGAGAAATTAATTAAGTACAGCATAGAGTGGACCCAGGGGACGGATAACAAAATGTTAACACCATGGCCGCCTAATGGTAGTTTCGATCCATATGCCCAACATTCACTGCTAAACCATCTGCACAATACATACAAGGGGAAGAAGTTGGCGAGCCATGTGGAGGTGTTTAACTTATGGAGGATGTTCCAGGGGTCCCGACCAGGACCAAATGGAATGTTCACTATGGGGGAAACACCGGAAGTAAAGGAGATTAAGAAAGAAGGAACGGATGGGGAAAAGGGGTGTGAAAGGACAAAGAATACGGGAAATGAAGGAGAGGGAGGAGAAAAGATTGATAAATTAGACAACATAAAAAAGGAACCGAGCAACGAGATACCCATAACACCGGGAGTGAAAACAGAGGGAGAAGGGTTGTACCCTTTAAGAGAATTAGGAGAAATAGAAGGACAGTTAAGGGCGGCTGAAGGATACTCGAACCCGGCATACAGCCCTCCACCATATGTGGCTCATAGGAAGATGACAGTGGGGGAGGGGAGGATTGGAGAAGAGCAGATTGTAGAGATAGGACATGATGAGTGGGTAGCTGCACAGATATTATTAAAATTACGGGGTTCACTAACGGGAGAAGAGAGGGAGGCAGTAAAGAGAACAGACGAGGATAGTGCAAGGGAGAGTGAGATGAAGGGGGAGGAGCAATTACGACAAAGAGAAGAGATTTTGGAGGAAAAATTGGCAAAGCTAACGGATGAGCAGAATGAATTAATAAAACAGCTTGAGAAGGAGGAAAAAGAGAGAGTGAGGAAAAGGAAAGAGGGTAAAGACGAATTGGACAAATTAAGGGAAAGAAATGAGGAGCAAAGGATAGAAGCTGAAAGGGTAAAAGCAGCAGCAGACAGGGTGTCAAGAGTAGTGTTGAGAGAAAAAAAGAAGGAAGAAGAAGATAAAGAAAGGGAAATGGAAATATGGAGGAGGAGGGTAGTATCAGAGGCAGCTAAGAAATATGAAGAGGGGAAAGCAATAGAAAGAGAAAGGGTGAAATGGGAAAGGAAGAAAGAGGATGAAAGAATATTGGAACAGATGAGCAACGAAGTGATGGAGGAACTAAAAAGGAAAAGAGAGGAAAATAGTAGGGAGATGGAGGAGAGGAGTGAAGGGGAAAGAGAAGGGAGTAATAGGGAGAGTGAAAAATGGGGGGATGTATGTAGAAGTAGAGAAGTAGCAACAACATCGACACAAGGGGGAGCAGTTGGTAACAAAGGAAGAGGAGAAATGGAGCTAATAGACTTAGAAACAGTAACAGTAAAAGGGAAAAAGGCAGAGTGGGGGATACCATTTATGACTGATTTTTGCAGTGAGGAGGAAGAAGGAGTAGAGAGGGGAGGAAGAAAGAGTGAAAGGGAAAGCTTAGATGAGCTGTACCTCACTAGAACAAACATAGACTCGCCATGGATCAGTAAGAGAAGGGAGGAGCTAGAACGAAGTGAGGAGAGGGTGCAACAACTAGTGGAAAAACAAACCCATGAAGCCACACCATCGCCATCTCCATCACGCCCTCCCCCATCGCACCCTACATGCTCAACCGCCACACGCTCGCTGCGCACAATAAAGCTTGCGCCCTTCATGGACGAATTGACTCCCTATGCATGTCGGCTTAGAGACCTCCCTAGCCGCAGGCAAGACAGACAAATAAACATACCCATATTAAACACAGGAAATGACGAAAAAAGGGGAAAGGACGGAGAGGGAGGTAGGAGCAGGGGTAGTAAGGAAGAATTTGAAGTGGTAAAGGAAACGGGGGAAGAGGAGGGGTGTGAGGACTCAATATTATGGAGCGTAAAGGGTGACACAAGACACAACTTAATGCCACTGTTGGAGAGAGGAGGGGTTAGACCACAGTATGTACCTTGGAAGCATACGGATAAAGAAAATATAAAATGTAGGCTCCCATCACTAAGTGGAGGTGCCGGTAAGTGGATATATGAAATGGAAAAACACACCGCAGGACAGAAACTAGCAGTAGGAGATGTGAAGGGCCTGTTAATATCAATATTAGGGGATAGAGCGGACGACATCTGGAAGAGAGCGGGATTCCATGGGGTAACAATAACGAACACATCGCATGATAGGGCGCCATTTGCAAACTGCAGACATGCGCTATGGCAGGCACTGAGAGTACAGTACCCAGACACATCAGACATAGGAGCAATTACTTCCCGTAAGATGCGTGAGAATGAGGATCCTGTTGATTATATCCAGGATATTCAAGAGAAGTGGCGCATGGAAACTAGAGAACAATGGGATAAAACACCAGCCATATTTTATCATATACTAGTACAAGGGCTCCCAGAAGGAGTTCAGAAACAACTAAAGAAAGTAGTGGGAATGGAAGCAAAACCATGGCCAGAAATACAGCTGACTATAGTACATCACTGCAGGATATGGCAAGGAAAAATGAAACAAAAGGAAGAGGACAGGAAAACAGAAGAGGCCAAACTAGTACAGAAAAAACTTACTAAATACACAATGGAAGGGGCACTAATAACTACGCCCACACCAATGGCCCAAAGCCCCACACAAGTAGTGGCTGCACAAGATCCAGCTCAAATAGCACCCCCACAAAGTATAATACAGCAAGTGCCGCCACTGCAATTACACGCACCAAACGTGGGAGGAGGGTACCCAATGCAAGGAGCTGGGTATTATAGTTATAACAGGGGGAGAGGAGGATTTATGAGAGGGAGAGGATACGGATATAATACCCAACAGCAGGTGGGGGGACTTGGAAATTCCTACCCCACAGGGCAACCGGTATACCAGGACAACACAGGGAGCTTCCCATGGCAGAGCAGGGAACCACCCGTGTGTTGGAGTTGTGGATTACTAGGACACATGTCACGTACGTGTAGGGTCAGGCCAGGAACACCAGCATGGAATGAACAGGAACAACCTAGGCCATCACAAGAACAGCAGGGCATACAACAACAACAAATAATGCAACAACAGCCACAAACATATTCACTGCCACAACAACAAATAACACAACAACAGCCACTGCCACAACAACAAGTAGCGCTAACACAACAACCCCAAACTGAACAAACGCAATTGGGTAGGGTGACGGTCTTGGAACAGAACCCTTACACAGGGAATGGCCAATCATTGTTCCCCCAATAGGACAGCCCACAGACGGCCTTGGTGTGTCCCATCCTGTCAGTAACACCTAATAGTGCGGAGGAGCCACGCATAGAGGTAACGATAGGTGACAAAAAATTATCATTCCTTGTTGACACCGGGGCAACCCGGTCTTGCATAAGGGAAGGTAAATTTAAGATGTCAGGCGAAGCCATGAACACCCAAGGATTTTCTGGGGCTAAAGGGTTGGTTCCTTTTACTGATAACGTTCCCTTATCTATCGGAGATTATGATCTGTCAGTTCCACTTTTGTATTATAGTGCCTCACCAGTAAATATACTGGGGAGGGACATAATGAATAGGTTAAATATGACAATATCCTTTACAGAGGATGGTATAATTTGCTCTACTCCAGGGATTAACATGCTAGCAGCACGACAGATTATGCAAGCATACTGCGGACAGACAGCGATTAGGGCGGAACCAGTAGATGGCGAGCTATTCCAGTATGGAACAGACATGGCATTTGCATGGATGCCAGGGATAGAAGGGAAAATATGGAGGAGGCCAGCAGCTTATCTGTTCCGACCAGAAACACCTGTTAATGAACAAGAAGGAAAGGTGTTTGTAATGGACATTGAGAGCATTATTGCAACAGCTGAGTATATTGCTGTGCACGCCCAAGACAAAGAAGGAAGAGCATGGAGGGCAGTGATAGCACTAGCAGAAGGATGTAGGTTGACCCAGGTGTCAGATGAGGAGCTGTTCTCAGAAGAAAAGGAGGAGGGGGAAATGGTGTTCATGATGAGTGTAGAAATATGGCTAAGAGTGGCTCACAAACAAATAGCGCAGAAAATTGCGATGGCACTTGAGGCACCTGCATGCACCCCAGTCCCTTTCTTTAAGGAGGATATGTCAAAGGTGCCCAAATCATTATGGACCATTAGCCCTTATGACGTAGGATGCATAAAAAGCATAGGGGCTGTACGGATAAAATTGAAAAAAGGTGCCATACTACCAAGAGTAAAGCAGTACCCATTGTCAAAAGAGGCAGATGAGGGCATATATGAAACTATAACGGCCCTTATAAACAATGGCATATTGGTCCCCTCAGAATCACCATGTAACACGGCTGTGTACCCAGTGCGCAAGGCTAAAGGGGGGTCTTGGCGCTTCATACAGGACCTCAGGCCCTTGAACAACATAGTAGAAGCAGAATATCCAGTAACAGCAAACCCGGCCACAATATTGTGTGGCATTCCAGCAGAAGCATCACGATTTACAGTAATAGACCTTAAAAATGCATTTTTCTCAATACCATTACACCCCGACTCACAAGATTTGACAAGTTTCACTTACCGAAATACAAAATGGAAACATACCAGGTTACCATAGGGGTATTGTGAATCACCCTCAATTTTCAATAGAGTAATACAGATGGATTTGGGTAACGTTGAGGTGGAAAGCACAGTGTTACAGTATGTGGATGACATAATAATTTGCAGTATAAACGAAAGTAAATGCAGAGAGGACTCCTTAAAAATGTTGACTATATTGGCTGAAAATGGGTACAAGGTAGACATGGAAAAAATACAATACTGTCAGGAACAGGTACTTTACATTGGCCAACTGATATCCCAACATGGAAGAAAGATTGCACCACAAAGAGCACAGGCCATCTCAAGCACTCCCATGCCACAGACTGTGAGAGAACTGCAGCAATTTCTGGGGCTGTGCAACTACTGTAGAGCATGGGTATTTGATTACAGTTCATACATAGGACCCCTGCTTGAGGGTTTGAAGGAAGCAAATAAAGGGGAGAAAAATTTGGGGTGGACTATGGAAATGAGGGAGGCATTTGACGAATTGAAGGACGCGATATCAACAGCTCCAGTACTGGCATCCCCAGACTATGAGCGACGCTTTTTTATATTTTCACATTGCGACTCAGCAGTAATGAAAGCAGTATTGGCCCAAAAAACAAGCATGGGCTATAAACCAGTAGCATTTTACAGCGGTCACTTAGACCCCGTGATGTTAGGCCACTTCCCTTGCGAACAAGGTCTCGCTGCAGCTGCCTTTGCAGTAGAAAAAGCATCAGCAATAACCATGGGGTGTCCAACTACACTGTTTGTGGAACATGCACTATTTGCAATATTGAATAAACCCAAGTCCACACTAACGACACAAAGGGCATCAGGTTATGAGATCATTTTGTCTAGGGCTGAACTAGCGATTGTTAGATGTAGCACTGTTAACCCTGCAAGATTCCTAGCAGAAATAATTGAGGAGGGAGATTACGCCCACGACTGCACCCAACTAAATGAAATATATTCATGCACTAGAAAAGTTGAAGAAAATGCACTAGAGGGAGGTGAGCTTTTGTTTATTGATGGGTCATCAACTATTGATCAAGGAGATGGGATACGGAGGACTGGGGCAGCAGTGGTAAAAATTATGGAGGCGCCGGTGTGTGTGGCTATGAAGTATGTACAGTTACCACAGCATTACTCTGCTCAAGCCGCTGAACTAGTTGCACTAATATTGGCATTAAAGGAAAGTTTTAACAAACGTGTAACAATATATTCCGACAGTGCATATGTTACATCCACTGTCCACTCAGGGCTATCAAAATGGAGAAGAAGAGGGTTTAGGAGAGCTGATGGCACTCCAGTGCAACATGCCCTCCTGTTGGCTGAATTAATTGAAGTAATAAACGACCCCCAAGAGCTAGCCCTAGTAAAATGCACCGCACACACCAATGGTGAAGACCACGTCTCAAAAGAGAATGCAGCAGCAGACGCACATGCGAAATATGCTGCATACTTTGGTGAGATATGGAACCCCACAGACTCACAGAGAGGGAGAGGGAGGGGTATGGCTAGGGAGATGTTAATAAAAGAAGGGTACACCCATCTCCCAGCCACACAGATTATGGAATTACAAGCGGCTGCACCAATGGCCGAAAAGGAAATATGGGTAAAAAGAGGATGTACAATGTCACCAACCGACGCACTATGGCGCCAGGGTAGTACTGGGAAAGTTGTAATACCGTTGGCACTTTTAGATACCGCCCTGAGCCAATTACATCACCCAGCCCATACAGGCAAGGAAATAATTGCAGCACGAATTAGAGAAGATTGGTTCTGTCCCGAGTTAAATTCTCATGTGTCAAATTTTATCAGCAATTGTCTCACATGCCAACAGTTTACGGCCGGTCATACCCTAAAAGTGATAAGAGGTACCATACCCCGGCCAGAAGGACCTTTTCGGCACCTTCACATTGACTATGTTGATATGATCAACATATGTCAAGGTAATAGGTATATGATTGTAGTAGTATGCCCATTTTCTAGGTGGATTGAAGCAGGGCCCTGTTCACACCCAAATGCATTTAGAGCAGCCAAATTCCTAGTAAGGGAGGTCTTCCCCAGGTGGGGAGTGTGCGAGGTGTTAAGATCAGACAATGGCCCGCATTTCGCAAACGAAATGTTCCAACATATCACAGCCCTGCTGAGCATAAAGCACAAATTTGCATGTGCATATCACCCACAGGCTAACGGTGTATGTGAACGCCTGAATGGCTTATTGAAGGAGGCAATTGCAAAAATACAACAAACAACAAAGAAAAGTTGGTTGTATTGCCTTCCGTTAGCCCTATTTGAACTAAGGAACAGGCCAGGGTCCGACCACCACCTCACCCCACACGAGGTGGTTACTGGACGTCAAATGTGCCTTCCCCTAACGCCAACGTGAAGGGCATTCACTGACCACGAAAGTTCAGCTAGTGTACTAGGTGATGAAATGTATCAATATGTGTCGTCTTTGATTACTAGTGTTGTGTTTGTGTCTCAACAGCTCGAGCGCACGCGGGGCGGGTGCACCAGAAATCAAGAAGAAGGCGCCAGTACAGAATTAGAAAAAGAGAACTTGTGCAAACTTGCCAAAGGTGACCCCGTGCTACTTCGCAATTTCAATAGGAAGTGGAACGACAAAAGGTTCACCGGCCCACATCTGGTAGAAGACGTATCACCAAGAGCAGTAAAACTAAAGGACAAGCGTGCCTGGAACCACCTACATGATGTAAAGATATATAAACTGCAGACCCGCCCCAGCGCCAACGACAGGTCCATTGGAAGAACAGCAACAACATCCCCGACGGCGGAAGGAAGTTCTACCACAGACAACGACCCAATTGTTCCCTTACCGTGTCACTACCCAGCTACCCCAGAGACAACAACTGACGAAGAAAGGGGTGATCCCTACACTGCCCACCCCATGGTCACACGTTCAAAGAGTAAAAATACTTCCGCCATCTGAGCGCAAAAAACCCCCCCCCCGCCCATTGACTCCCAAGGACAGTTGTAACTTAAACTGAAAGCCACTGGCCGCACAAATACACATGTAAACACGTGAATGTTCTCTTTTTCTCTCGCACATACAGGAACTGCGTATTATTGTATAATTGCAATTTAAACTGAATGTTCTCTCGCACAAATACACATGTAAACACGTGAATGTTCTCTTTTTTCTCTCGCACATACAGGAACTGCGTATTATTGTATTGTTAAGTAGAGAGCTAATTAACAAGTCCACTGTCCAGGCGTAGATGGTACTCCCAGACGATAATTACCCAGAAGAATTGTCACACCAATTTGTATACGAAATAAAAAGGCCAACATACCTAAAAAGAAGAAGGGTACGTGTCTACTACACAGCCTTCCTCCTGGCCATAGAATATTACATGCCCCACCTCCGCCCATACTTGCCGGTCCTAAGAGACCGATCACTTAGAGTAGCGTGGGAGCAGCTCTTCGCCTGGGCACTGAATGACTATTTGATAGGGAGAGCTTAAATAAAACAAAACTAACATCTAAAAACGAGCATTTCTGAGAATTTTTAGGCGGGCAACTTTAACGTCGCAAGAATACGCTGCCAGGACTGCAGCAAGGTAAGAGCAAAATGCCGGTGAGATTAGCAGTTGTAATAAAAATAATAAGGATTTTGATGATCACCGGATTTTTGGCTGCCTCTGTCTGGCAGTACAGCTGTGCTATCAATTTTATTGCTGCACCCAAACCTAATATACCCCCGTACCTTGCTGCAACAGGTGTTACGTCAGGTGGTAGTAGTAACATTGCACCCAAGCAAAATAGAGTTAAACGCAGCACATACTCAGACAATAAAGGTATTGATAATTATGTACAATATTCAGCACACGTCACAAACAACATATGGTACCAACACATGACCCGCATTGGTAAGCAGACAACTGAGGATAGCTGCTACGTCTGCTCATTAATACCATACGCCATGAGTGCTTCACGAACATTTGTTGCCACAGAAATAAATGAGAAGATAGCGCAGTGCATAATATACTTGGCACTGTTCCAGACGAAAGGAAGATTACAAGGAACTGTAGTGCACATGACATGGAAAACACGAGACTCATACCCATATGAAAACAACTTCCTCAAGACCTACTTGAGTTATCACAAGACCAGTTTACATGCTGAAGCATTCAAATATATAACAAGTGACCCTGCAAAAGGAGAAACACAGAAAGTAACACTGCAGTATCTACCATGTGATTGGTACGCCACTGAAGTTCCGGGTAAACAAGGATGCTGGGAGAGGCCGCTACTGACGATAACAGGAAAGGTGTATCTGGACAACAGCTGGGAGATAGGAGTGATTGGCAGCAACATGGTAACAAAAGAAACTATCTCAACCATCGAGACACACAATCACCGATGTTGGACGACGTGGATCAAGTATGTACCAATGCTCACGTGTGTAGAAGAAGATGAAGACCCAATAACGATACTACCGTTGACTGCGCCCAAGGTATGCTACCAGCATAAAGGAGAGGTGGACGTAGGATATAACACCAATTGTGCAAGTGTGACGGAGTTACCTGAGGGGGGAGCGGGAACAGCAGTAATAATGGACCATTATTGGGCCTGTGGATAAAAGGCATACCATACGCTGCCTCCCCTGTGGAATGGTGTGTGCACAGTGGTACACGTCAATGTGCCATCACTAGTGGTACCTAAGAAGCACGTCAATGTGGCGAAATTTCCTAGAATGGATGAAGGGGATAAGAGAAGAAAGAGATCTGCACCACTTCAGGAGGAGCAAGGGAACAGGACCAACAGCAATGACACTGTCCTAAATAGAAGAAAAAGACAAGGAGAGCCGCTGACAGGAAATTACCTGTGGGGAAGGTCGGAAACGGCACTAACATCAATACCGCCAGAACACAGACTATTTAGCAGAGCAGCAATGTTCTTCTCCTCAATAATACACCCGGGACTACAGGCTTACGCAAACGCAAAATGGCTCCAAATAACTAGATGGGAACTAATGATGACCATCAATTCTACAGTAAATGGGTTCAATGCAATAAAAGAGGAGCTGCGAGCTGTAAGGATGGTAGCACTCCAGAACAGATATGTATTGGACCTTCTCACAGCAATGGAAGGAGGAGTTTGTGCAAAGATAGGACAATCATGCTGCACGTTCATACCTGCCAATGATGCTGACAATGGTACACTGACAGAAGCAGTTTTGCAATTGGCCCAGATGCACTCCAAAATGATGGATGAAAGCAACGGTGTGAACAAGGATAAGAGCTGGTTTTCACTATTATGGTCATGGATGCCATCTTGGCTGTCAGATGGACTGAAAATAATAGTGGGCTGTACTATATTGGCTGGAGCTACCCTGATCATAATTAGATTTTGGAAGGCACGGAAGGCACGCACTACTGACGAGTTGCTGGAAATGGTGGGAATGCACCCCTTGATGCCAGCAGATGACGGCCAGCATACAGGTGTAATAATACAGGAGAGGGAGAAGCTGCGCACCCAAATAATCACCAACCATCTAGACCCACCATCAGTGAAGATCGAGAACCCAAGAAACCCCAGGAGCTACATAGGAAGATGGGTATACTGTACTCCTGGAGGTACCTGTGAATATATGTATTGGTCCTTTGAAGATCATGTAAACCACTATGGACATCTCGGAGGAATAACTAAGATATGGCGAGTAAGAGGAGATAACGAGAAGGATATGTTTGTGGTCGACAAGTCGACCAGAGGGGGGACTGAAGTGGGAGAATGGAAGACCAGGCTCCCGTCCTTCGCCTCTCGCGCTTGGCCTAGAGGGTCACGACCCAAACACCCGCCACGAGAAGAGTTTGTCCATTTACCAGACGACCAGATACCCTGGTACAGGAACATACGGATGTGTCCATCTGCCTGCCCAGCAGCCCGCACTGGCCATGCCGACACCTGCGGCACGGATCAACTAGACTAAAATCTACACGTCGTTAGAGATGCCATGACGACCTAGACAACGGGAAGCACATCTGTACAAATGTACACACTGGACATTCCCATACCAACCTACACGAAGAATATACTCAGTGCTATGACGTAGGTGACAGGCATATTCACGGACGTGCATCTTTATTATTTTTACATAGGCTTTCAGAATGCAGAAACGCAAGATGCGTCATGAACTCTTCTACTAGCTTGCTCACGCTTCTCTTGAAACCAGTTACCGCCATGAGAAGTATAATGAAGACAATACTGGTCATGAATTTATATGCTCCTATAACCTAAAGCACCTGTGCACCAAACGGACAACTTATGCACCAGGCCCAAGTAGGCCTCAAACAAGAGCTCCCGTGGACATTAACAAGGCAAGAGTCAGTTGCTGATCCTGCAGAATGAGCTCGGCGAAGCAACCAGCCAAGGTCGCAATGTTGCAAACCTACGTTCCAAGAGCAAATCATCAAAGGCACGATGTTGCAACCTCGTACTCCGCGCACCAACGTTAAAGTCACACCGACAAATTAAACCAGACGCGCAGTAGAAAAACAATATTAATTGTGCAGAATTCTGCCTCTTTCACGGTCCCTCCCCACGTGACCAAGCCGAACCTGACGAGATGCCAAACCCAGGAGAACAGAGGCGTCTGGATCCCTCGCTACGAGACACTGGCAGATACACTTAAAAGGCTCAATGGACATCTGCAACAGTGGGAGCGGTCCCCCGTCCAGCTATGAATAAGTCCTCACATTGTCTGCATGTACCCATAGTGAAACATTGTTGCAACTTACAGGTACACCGAGAGCTGGGAACGACGGTGGTCCCAGGCTGGGAAGCTCACGGGCGCACCAATCAGAACATGGGGCTCCTATCACTGACGCCAGCAAATTTAGCCAATCCTCAGGAGTCTTCATGTAACAATTCTCATGTATCTAATTGTAGGGACAACCCAGATATACCACCTGACTACACCTTGTCCACTAATATCATTCTCTATATGTGTGCTATACTAACCCTACCACTCGAACACCCAATTAAGAGTGGCGATAGGTTTTTTGTTAACTTTCTGAAGTGACGCAAGTAGCGCGTCATAATACAGTAAAAAGGGCCTGCGAGCCCCACGATTGTGTGTGTGTCAGGACGAACGCGTACGCTCCTTGACCCATCCCTGCCGTTTTGTCTAATAAACAGCAGAGTCACCTTGCTCCTTGTGTGCGTCTCATACTCTATCTCATCTCATCTGGGATATACACGGGAGGAGTTGGGGCCTCCCTGCCTGGAGGTCCGCGGATGGCCCGGCCGACCCCGGCAGAATTTCCCCCCGACAACACTTCATTTCATTCCCCCAATCAAGGGGAAGAGGAGGAAGTGGCCAATGACAAGTGGAGAGGGGTAGGGCTTAGAAAGCTAGCCTCTCCACCCACTTTCAAAACACATAAAAGCAGACAGTCAGGACAGATAGACATTCTATTCCATCTGCTGCGGGACGCTCTGCCGGGAAAATCCATACTTTACCTCCATCAACCTCCAGAGAGCCAACATAGAGACTTAAATCTATCCACCTTCAGAGACCAAGACTTTACTCCAGAATGTGTAGCAGAGAGGTCAACTACAAGCTAAATCCCTCTTTAGCAGGCCTCAAATCATTGCCACTATTCACAGCCAGGCGAGCTGTTTGAATTCTTTGCAAGAACTCTTGCCATTTGCCAGAGAGCAGTGTTGTATCCAGAGAGAGACCAGCTGAACCGGAGACCGCTGTTAGCAGAACCAGAGAGCTGACCCAGATCACTGTGAAGTGCCGAGACCAGACCGGAGTCCAGTCCGAAAACCTGACCAGATCCGTGGCGAGGCCTAATTCAAAAATATATTGTGAGTACCTAGCTGTCATGATCTCTGCTTCCAAAAGGTCAGGGTTTTCCCAACTCCCTTGGAAGCAGATCCATAACCCAGGTTCCGAGTGCCAACCAGTCCCAATTGGGACCTTTTGGACCCAGTCCTGGCGCCAGTGGCACCAGGCTCATAAATATGCCCAGTCCCAGCGCTGGAAGCGCCGGGCTCATAATGCTTGGGTGGACTTACCTGCAGCAGACCATGCTGCTTACTTGCCTGCCAGTTGAGCCTCTGATCCTCTTCTGTTTGGAACTACTTTTCCTGTTGGGTGGGGCAGGAGCCACTCCCTAGATTCAGAACACTGGAACTCTTCTGGAAAGCAGGAACTCTTTTCTTACCTAGGCGTGGCTGTGGAAGGAGACACCTAAGCACTACAGGAGGCTATTTAAACCACACCCGATGGATGAATCTTGCTTTGCGTTATTCTGCATCCTCTGCAGCAGAACGCTCATCGTGTCTTCTGCATCTGATCCTGGGCCTAAGGAAAAAGGCTTACCATCCTGAATCCAGTCTTCAGCAACACCTATAAAGACAAGAAAGAACAGGTTAGCATTACGGTCTTCAGTGACAGCTCTTCACTTACCTGGTCCATCGGCTGTCACCAACGCCTCGCGCTGCATTCCGGCATCTGAAAGACAAAGGCTTACCTACTCTTCGTGCGCTCCGGAGGTCTTCACACTGCATTCCGGCATCTGAAAGACAAAAGCTTACCAACTCTTCGCACCCTCCGGAGGCCTTCGGCGCTGCATCCCGCATCTGAAAGACAAAACAAGGTGCGTTTAAAGACATTGGGGAACTTTAATACTCACGTTCCATTACTCCTTTCCACATCTAACCCAGTGGGTATTCCGGCATCCTGCAGCCGCTCCGAACTTGTACCTGCAAAATAAAAAGACAGTTAGAGCGCATCGTGAAGCAGGCAACAAGCGCTTACTTACGTGCTTCCAGGCGCTTCTATTCATCACACGGGCTCCATCTTCAACTCACTTCAGCCCGTCATCCGCCATCGCCGGAACCCTGCAAAACAAGAGACATCATTACTAAAGACTTTAAAGACATTGGCCCTCATTACGACCCTGGCGGAAATCGAAAAACGATGGCGGAAATGCAATACCGCCATCGAATAACGCTCGGTGCGATAATGACCCATCACCGTAAAGTACGATGCCATTGGCGACACCGTAGTGAACGCCAACGCTAACTGCACCAAGTACGCGCACGCGCGCCATGCCAAACCGTAATTACCACCATGGCGCAACGGTACGCGAATTCTGACCCTAGCGGACATGTACCTAACGCCATCAAGCATGGCGGAAAGTACCATTCCGCCATGGTGAGAAGTACGGCATCGCGAATCAACCGTAAACGGCCCTACTGAGTGCCTGTACACCACTCCCTGGCCACATTGCACAACTCCCCGTAGGTGCAATGAAGTCACACAATGCAACCAGTGCAATGTACAAGTCACCCATGCATGGCAACGAACAAATGAATCCAGGGGCTCCAAGTGCCTTGTGAGTGGGCATCCATATTTGCCATGGCACCATTGCCGCACTGATGCAGCACAGGCATGTGAAGGTTCAAGTACAGCAACATGAGCAGAAAAATGAGACAAACAAAAACAGGCCCCCCCATCGACTGACACCAGTGTAAGGCAACATTCAAAGCAGTATCCTGAGTGAGACTGCACCAGCCCTGTACTCCTGCCAGTAAACAAACCAACCATCAGCATAAGCATGTACCACACAAGTTGGCAGAGTGACAGAGCAGCCAGGCTCATCTCAAGAGGGGCCAATGGGAGCTGCAGGGCACAGATGGCACGAATACAGAAGCTATTCCAATGGACATGACCTCAGTCTCCCTCCAAGAGACGCACGCAAACACAGGCACCTGTGACCAGCCATAGTCTGATAATCACATCATTCCACCAATCCACCTGGCTGACCGGCATCTGTTACACAAAAGCTAATCCCCCGCCCCTGAGCATGACATCATTAAAACAGTCATAATGGCAGGCCCCATCCCTGACGTTACTGGGCTTCGTAGGCAAACGCGGCCAGTACAGTACCACGCAACTATACTCAGAAGCCGGAACCCAATGCAGATCTCCTAACAATACACCGCTCCACAAATAGGAATATGCTACATTACTTGCAAAGAATAACGCTACACGGTTAATATCAGAATAGAAATTTAATGCACCACAAAATCACCAAGCCCATACAGCCATTAGGTCATGAACTCCAAAATACATTTCAGTATTGTGGGCTGCATCCGCAATAAATGACCAGCTTCTGCTTGTGTGACGCCCTGTTCCCCCATGGTACACAGGGGCTACATTCACGTTCAAAAAGGCAACATGGAAGCGCCTAGAACCGCAGGGCCGTCCCATTAGGTAGGCACTAGTCCAGCTGAAAGGTCGAAATGTTGCTCCTAGCCACTAGTACTGCGTAAGGGCATGTGGCCCATTGGCGATCGTCCCATAAGATCGTAATGGTGCTCCACTGATTAACTCGAAGCAGCAGGTGTCGGGAGTAAAAGCCATCTGCAGGAGTGGCATACAGATGGCAGCGGCAAAAGGGGAGGAGATACCTGTCACCCAAATGAAATGAAAAAGAATAGTATGGCCATCAGAACTTGATTTGTATTACTCACTTCAATGATCACACTAAATCTACAGCCATATGCATGCTAGCCCACTCAAAAGGATTATTCCCACCCAAAAATCACTTGCGAATCACAACTACAAAAATCGAGGTGAAAACACTATTACAAACGAGTGTTTGTGTGCATGCGTCTGTTAAGACAGAATCCATTAGATGGGATTAGTAACGTGCATA
Organism: Ambystoma mexicanum; assembly: GCF_040938575.1. Lineage (NCBI taxonomy): Eukaryota > Metazoa > Chordata > Amphibia > Caudata > Ambystomatidae > Ambystoma > Ambystoma mexicanum. Next base: position 1,074,183,159 of record NC_090935.1, on the reverse strand, counting down.
GACACAAGTGTTTGAAGGCGCGTCGAGACAGGGAGGGTTCAACAAGGGCAGAAAGACGATGGTCCCACTATGGCAGCTCTGCATCACATAGCGCAGGGGAGGTGGATAGATTCCAAAAAGCCCTGTACATGGCAAACTCTCCATCAAATCATCTGTCCATGCATCCATACATCATTCCCTCATCCCGGTATGAAAACGCCTGATTATTTACTCACATAACATGTGAAATTTCCATAGAGTCTGTGCGTAATGCAGTCTGCAAAATCCACTGTGCTCCAGCCCGGAATTCCAGTGTTGTGAAGTAACATGTATTTGGGAACGTCCGGCCTTATCGTCCACTACGCTATTGCGCATCCCATACTATTCATATCAATCATAGCATTCTCGCCATGGCCCCTGTCCGAAGGACATTAAACAATAGAACCTCATAACTGCAGTCAGACCTGTGGGCGTCTCCTCGCCGCTGCTGTCCTTCGAATTCCTAATTTGCAACATCACGTCGAAAAGGCATCTGTGACCGCTTGAAATCACAAATTCATCCATGTAGTGCGGCAGTGTGTGAAAATGGCAACTGGCTTCACTCACAAATGGGACGCCCCGCCCGTCGGTGAACCTCGGTACAGTGCTGCATGAGGGTCCACCGTTAATCGAGTACTACATTCCACTGACCCTTCACAAGTTTGTTCGCGACTGCAAAGATAGTATGTGAAGCAATGGGACCATAGCAGAATGAACATATGAACCAATATATCACTGCCATCGGGATGAAATACATGATTGTAATGGCAAGATGCCATGCGTCGAATTGCAGCGTTGTGTGCGGGACGTGCTCGCCCAAAGGGGATTGCAGCTTGCACAGGTGGAATGAATCACCACAGGTGGAGGCAATACAGCTTGAAAACACATAAATTGCACACCCAACCCCCTCCCACAACCACACCCACTCCAAAATGCTACCGGCAGGACTAGCGATGTTGGCCCTGGGGGACCTGATAGCACTGCAAGTACTCCAACTTCAAGAAGAAGACGAACACAAACTACTACAACAACCGGCCGCACAGAGGAGACGCAGGAGGAGGAGGAGGGCAAGGCAGGGCCAGCAAGGCCCGCCAGCACAGCCACTACCACCACGCAGGCAGCCCGCAATCCCACGCCTCCGAGCACATCCGTTCAACCTCACGGATGAGCAGATCCACACCCTCTACCGTTTGGACCGGGACACCATAACCGCCATTGTGGACATGACACAGGCTGACCTTGTCTGCATGATAGATAGCCCAACCGCCATCCCACCCCTACTGAAGGTGGTGTCTGTACTCCACTTCCTGGCCACAGGCACCTACCAGCACACAGTCGGACAGTTGCATGGCATTTCACAGCCAGTGTTCTAACGGACACTATTGCAAGTGCTCGATGCCCCCCTGAAGCACGCAGACGACTACATCTCTCTACCACGCTCGGAGCAGGAAATTACGAACACAATAGTGGGATTCCATGCACTTGGCGGCATACCGGGTTGCATTGGTGCCATCGACTGCACCCATGTGGAACTGGTCGTCCCACATGCCATGGAGGCCCAGTACCGCAACCGAAAACAATTTCATTCTCTTAATGTACAAATGGTGTGTGACTCCAACAGGATCATTACACATTGTTGTGCCCGATTTCCTGGATCAACCCATGATTCTATGGTCTTGAGGAACTCTACAATACCACGCTACATGGAGCGACACGCAGGGAACAGATCCTGGCTACTCGGTGAGTCTCATTTCATGCATGATAATGTGGGGTATGTGATGCGGCAATGACCTGGCAGGAAGGGGGGGGGTGCGTACGTAGCAATGTCATTCCACAAACATCCTTTATTGTCCACATACAGGTGATGCCGGGTATCCACTGAAGAGATGGCTCCTTACACCACTCCGGAACCCACAGAACCAGCATGAGGAGGACTACAACCATGCCCACTCACGTACCCGTGTAGTCATAGAACAGGCATTCGGCGTACTGAAGACTCGTTTCCGCTGCCTCAGCAGGTCTGGCGGGGCACTCCTGTACCGCCATGAGAAGGTAGCAAAGATGGTCATGGCATGTGTCATGCTACACAACATGTGCGTACGTAGAAATGTGCCCATGCCCCCTGACGCAGAACTGCAAGCACCTGAAGATGGTCATGATGAGGGTGGGGATGAGGCAGCACCTCAAGGAGTCTGCGAGGCACAGGAGGGCCGTGACATTCGTCAGATTCTCATTGATTCATGCTTCTAGCACTCACGCCTGGTGGCTGATACATGGACACGGGACTTGTGGCACTGTGTGTGTCTGGAACATGCACAATATGGACTATACGCCTATAAAGGCCTCGTACACAAAGATCAATGTCCACACATCTCATTGGATGATCGTGCATTGTTTATAGCATATGTGAAATTATGTTACACACCCCATCGACCCGCCACCCAAGTGAGCCCAACACACCCCCTCTACCCTCCTACCTCCCCCCGGAACACCAGTGTCCGAAGATGCTCATTGTCAGTGGGCAGACGCTATTGCAAGCCCCCTCTCTGGGTATCAGGGGCACCCCTGCCTGTGGAGCGCAGGTTCCTCCCAGATCTACGTTGGGGGCTGCCCTGGACGGAACTTGCAACGGATGATGTCTCTGCCTGCTCACGTCCATGCATGTCCCTAAGGGTTTGTGAGAGCTCAGTGAGCACACGGCGCACAGCGGCAAGTTCAGCACATACGTCTTTGGACGTCGCATGCAGTTCCCCCCTCAGGCTCTCGGTGCTTCTCTCCATTTGTACTCTCAGGCTCTCGGTGCTTCTCTCCATTTCTGCCCTAAGTGTCTCAGTTGATGTTTCTATGGCTGCCTTAGTACCCCCACATTCATCAGCATGGTCCTTGAGGAGCGTGGCCAGTTGCTGCTGTTGCACGATCACCTGGTCGAGGGACTGTTGCCTCTGCTGTGCCATGGCCATTTGCGGTGGTGTCACAGAGGGGCTGGTCACCTCATGTTGCCTTGCCACAGGGCTTGTGGGGGATGGCCAGTCGTCGTCTTGTGGGTGCCCCTGCGTGGTATCCTCATGGTGTACAGGATGGAACAAACAGGGGGATTGAGACAGGTCATGGATGGATCTTACTTCGACATCCCCGTTTTCTGTGTCGGAGCATGCTGCCATTAATGCAGTGTCACCTATGGTGCTGCTGCCACCAGAAGCAGTGCCTTCTGTGGCATCCATTGGGGGGACCTGTGGTGGTGCTGTTGTGGGCATGCTGGCTGCTGGGGTGCCTGTTGAAGTTCCCTCCTGTGTGCTGCCACTTGATTTGTGCTGCTGCCGTGTCTTGATGCGTGCAGCTGAGATGGAGGGTCTTTGGCCGTTGGTCTTGGCCCTCTTTGCAGGTGTGCTGGTAGGGGTGTCCTGGAGCTCGTCGTTTGAATCGGACCCTGTGGTGGAGTAAAGGAGGGCGAGCGTTATTAATGGGTCTGTTGAAATTGGAATGCAATGTATCACATGCATTGGGGTGGTACCTGAGGGTGATTTGGGTCGGGGCCTTGGAGGTGGTTTCATTTTTGTGTGGATTGAGGATGCAGTTGTTTTGCAGCCTGCAGTTAGGGTGTGCCTGCTGCACGTGTGAGGGTGTTTTTAGGATTTTTAATTATTTATGTATTTAATGTGAGTTTTAAAGTGCGCTATCAGGCCAATGTGTGTGGACGTTCTCCTGGACATGTGTTACTGTTGCACTATGTGGACACATGGTACTTCACATGATTGGACATTGTGGATTTAGCATTGTTTTATTTGGCCCACCTACCGGATTCTTCGGATGTCTGCACTCCTTTCTCCATCCCTCCGACTCCCTCTATACTCTCCATTCCAATGGTGGAGGCACAGATTTCTTCCCAGGGGGTCAACTTGATGGTGATTCCGATCCTCCCCCGGTAGCTGTGGCAATGTTACGGTTGGCGGATAGTATGCTCCGTACGCGTATCCGCAGGTCATCCCATCGCTTTCTGCATTGCTGTGGGTTGCGGGGTGCGGTCCCCACCGCACTTACCCGCTGTGCCACCAGGGCCCATATGGCCTTCTTGTTCGCAAGTGCCGTCCTGGTCATTTGCGTCGAGAAGACGACGGCAGCATTCTCCTGGAGGGTCTCTGTGAGCACGGTGAGTTCCTCACGGGAGAAGTGGACCTGCCGCTTGCGGTCGCATTCTTTTTTCGCTACTTTTCCCATTTTTATTGCTTTCACTAGGGTGGATGACGGGTTGGGATGTGTCTCAGGGTAGTATTTTTAATGGTTGTGCGGGAATTCTGATTTTATAGGTGTACGGCGTGCTGTTTCCCGTTCCGGGACCATGTTTTTACTTCCGTTTCCGTATATTTACGGTCACCGTACTTTCTGATTGCCGCTCATTACGGTGACCGCTAAGATGGGTGGCGGAATTGCACCTAGGGCGCCGTACGACGGCGGTGAGGGGCGTTTTGGGGACATTTCCGCCATCGCGGACTTTGCACTTCCGCCATGGCGTAGGAATTAGCCGCACTTTGCTCCGTCGTGCAATGGCGTAAACGCTATTTACGCTATGGCGGTCAGGTCAGTCACTTTCCGCCAGGGTCGTAATGAGGGCCATTAGGATTACTCGAAACTTACCGTTCGTGCAGTAAACGACGGACAGCAGTCCTCTGAAGTCAAGAGGCCTGCTCCCCTTATCCAGTGAAGAAACTGGTTACAGCACCCTGCCCCGAGGCAGATGGAGAGCACGGCGTTCACTTACCTAAGGTGAGAGCGTTAACCTTTGGGGTTCTACAGGAGAAGAGAAAGGGAAGAAGAGAGAGACATTCAATAACCCAGTTCCTTAATCCCATATTTTCTATCTGCCGACATCTTATCCTTCGAGTCAGACATACAGTGCACAGAGGTCCAGCCCAAAGAGCCAGCCGTGTGTTACACATCACCTTTGAAGATACGGTATACGCCCAGTCAAGACCGGCGCCTCTACGGGAATCAGGTGAGCGTTACAGAACGCAAAGCCTACCACAAAACTCCCGTCCAGGCGCTATGGAAACCTCAGATACCGACCAGTTAGCCCAGTTACTTGGGGAACTAAGGGCAGAAGTGCATGCAGCCCGTCAGGAAACGAACGCTCTAAGAAGGGAACTGATTATTTCCAAGGAGCGAACAGATGATCTCGCTAGACAATTGCTACAGTCACAAGCCGGACAGACCCCGTTACCCGCATCTGGGGGAAATCTTCCTTCTACATCCTCTATGAATCCAGTGCAGATCAACCTACCTGGGAATGTACCTCTGGCTCCGCCCGAACGATTTTCTGGTGACCCAAAGAGGTTTGCAGTATTTATCAATCAGTGCCGGTTGCATTTCTTATGCCGGCCAGCAGCCTTTCCAACTGATCAAGCTAAAGTAGCTTTCGTGCTTTCGTACCTTAGTGGCAATGCGGCAGACTGGTCGATCCCTCTAGTAAATCAAGATGATCCAGTCCTCCATGATTTTCAAGCTTTTCAGCTCAGTATGGAAAAACTGTTTGCAAGAAATTCACAGGGGCAGGCCTTGGACAATGAGCTTCTTTCGTTGCGACAAGGTAATCAAGACCTTTTGGCTTATATTGCGTCTTTCAACAGACTGATAGTGGAAACTCAATGGCCTGAGGACAAAAGGATTACGCTGTTTTATAGAGGTCTACGTGGAGAGCTCAAAGATGTGTTAGCCCAAGTAGTGAATCCCCCACAAGATTGTTCGGACTATATAGACTTAGTCGTTCAAATAGATCACAGACTGCAGAACAGGAAGGCCGATCGTTCCAAGTTTGATGCTCGAGTATTTTCCAAACCGCCAACTCCTTCCAAAGGAGTAGACTCCGGGGAACCCATGCAAATAGGGGGTCTGAAAGGTCCTCTAACACAAAAGGAGCGGGAAAGGAGAAAACAGTTGCAATTATGCCTCTATTGCGAAAACTCAGGGCACTTTCTTCGAGACTGTCCGGTGAAACCTGCCAAGAAGGCAGTAGGAGCTGCAGTTACCAAAGTTACAAACTCTGAGCAGGGAAACGACCTCGCCCGACAAGAATAGAGGTCCTCTTGCCGAGCGTGAAAACCAGTTCCGTGACCTCGCATTTCGTGATACCTATGGTCCTCATTAGCCCTGATAATCCGGATCGATTACATGCAATTGAAGCTTACGTCGACAGCGGTGCCATCGGCAATTATGTGGATCATGAAATGGTTTTGAGGATGAATCTAACTCTTTGTCCCAAGGCTGTAAAGGACGTCATTACTACGGTGGATGGTACGGAGATAGCCTCCGGGCCAGTAACGCATACCACTCAAGAGGTGACGCTAGTAAGTCAAGATGGACACCATGAGAAGATCGTGTTCGATGTGATCAAGGCCCCTCAGTTTCAGATTATTCTAGGAATACCTTGGTTAGAGAAACACAATCCTCTGATCGATTGGCGAGCAAGAACGGTCCAGTTTCCAGAATGTGTCTCTACTTGTCACCCTCCACCTGGTGTTGCACTGGCAGCAATTTCTTCAGAGACTCCCCAGTTACCTCCCGAATACCTAGAATACCAAGATGTTTTCCGGAAGGATCAGGCTAACTCTCTACCTCCTCATAGGTCTTATGACTGCCAGATAGACCTGATACCTGGATCTACTCCTCCTTGTAGTAGAATTTATGCCCTCACCAAGCCTGAGAACCTTCACCTTCGACAATACCTGGATCAATAACTGGCAAATGGGTTTATTCGTCCTTCCAAGTCCCCTGCTTCTTCAGCTTTGTTCTTCGTTCCAAAAAAGGAAGGAGACCTTAGAACTTGTATAGATTATCGCTCCCTGAACCAGATCACCGTTAAGAATAGATATCCGTTACCTTTGATCCCTGAACTCCTGGACCAAGTCAGAAAAGCATGCATATATACAAAGCTGGATCTTAGAGGAGCTTACCACTTGGTACGAGTAAAAGAGGGCGATGAATGGACGACGGCCTTCCGCACCAAGTATGGGCTATTTGAATATCAGGTCATGCCCTTCGGACTTTGCAATGCCCCGGCCGCCTTTCAATATTTTATGAACGATGTCCTCAGAGAGCTCATAGATGTGTGTGTTGTTGTTTACATTGACGACATCCTCGTTTATTCTTCATCGGAATCTGAACATCGGAAACACGTGAAAATGGTCCTCGAAAGATTGCGTCAACACAAACTTTTCGCTAAATTGGAAAAATGTGTTTTCAACGTGACTGAAGTTGAATTCTTGGGATTCATATTATCACCTGGCGGAGTGCGTATGGATTCAAAGAAGGTCGATGCAGTTCTCAAATGGCCATCACCATCCTCCGTAAAAGGTGTGCAAAGCATGTTAGACTTCGCTAACTTTTACCGCAGGTTTATCCCCGAATTCTCTCGAATAGTCCAGCCCATCACTGCCTTGTTAAAGAAAAACAAACGTTTTGAATGGTCTACCGAGGCGGAACAAGCTTTCCAGGATTTGAAGACTAAATTTATCTCTGCACCAATCTTAAAACACCCTCGCCCCGAACTCCCCTACATCGTGGAAACTGATGCTTCAAGCCTTGCCATGGGGGCAGTTCTATCACAAAAGGACCCGGTAACCAATCAGTTGCATCCCGTGGCATTTTGGTCCCGCAAATTCTCGCCTCCTGAAATTAATTACACGATTACTGACAAGGAACTTCTGGCTATCAAGTCTGCCTTTAAGGCTTGGCGGCATTATCTGCTGGGGGCCCGACACACCGTTACTGTGATTACGGATCACCGAAACCTGCCATATTTGAAAACCGCAAAAGCCCAATCCTCTAGACAACTCCGTTGGGCATTATTCTTTGCCGAGTTTGACTTCATAATTACCTATCGACCTGGTACAAAGAACGGTAAAGCTGATGCCCTTTCTCGGATGGGAGTGGAAGAACACTTGATCAACCCTAATCCTGTACCAATCATTCCCGAACAAAGAATTCTGGGTGTAATCGCCACAGAATCCATAGAGGAAGTTAAGGATAAAGCCAGGCAACTTGTAACTCCAGCAGACATACAGAATTGGCATCTGCAGGGAAAGGACTTTGCAGTAAAGGACAACTTATTGTATTTCCAAGAACGATTATACCTACCCAGCACAGATTTACAGAAAAAAGTAATCTCTTGTTATCACGATTCTTTAATGGAAGGACATCCCGGTATGGCCAAGACCTCAGAAAAGATCAAGCGCTACTTCTGGTGGCCGTCTTGGTAAAAAGATATCAGAGACTTTATAATGTCCTGTGGAGTATGCGCCCAAAACAAGAGTCAAAAGGAAAGACCAGCAGGCCTCTTACGCCCTATTGACATCCCACCTCGCCCTTGGCATACGCTTTCTATGGACTTCATCAACGATCTACCTCCATGCTCCGGATACAATACGATTCTAGTAATCGTGGACTTATTCTCCAAGATGGCGCATTTCATTCCGCTCAAAGGCTTGCCAACAGCAGCAACTCTGGCCCGAGAATTTCTCGAAAACATCGTCCGACTGCACGGTTTTCCTTCGGTTCTAATTTCGGATCGAGGTAGTCAATTTATTTCTCATTTTTGGCAAAGTTGCTGTCGGTCGGCTCAAATTGATGTGAGACTATCGACCAGTCACCACCCTCAGACCGACGGACAAACCGAGAGGACCAATCAAACTCTGGAACAGTATTTACGCTGCATGCTGCAACAAACGGAAAAAACTTGGAAAGACATCCTTTGGATAGCCGAATATGCCTACAATAACTCTGTCCATTCGGGAACTGGGAAAACCCCATTTTTTCTTTTGTACGGCAGTCACCCTCGAACCTCGGAGTTGGATCCCCTCCAAGATCTTGAAACACCAGCAGTAGACTACCTGCATTCTACAATCACCCAAGCCTTTAAGGAAGCTGTTTCTCACCTTCAAAGGGCAAAAGAACAATACAAGAAAGGAGCAGATCAACATCGGAAGGAAGCCCCTCAATATCAAGTAGGGGATCAAGTCTGGTTATCCACCAAATATCTACCTCTAAAAGGGCCACGCACATTCAACCCAAGATACCTTGGTCCCTATTCCATCACTACCATAGTAAACCCAGTAGCGGTCAAGTTGGACTTGCCCCCGCACATGAAGATACATCCGGTCTTCCACGTCTCTCTATTAAAACCCGTGCAACCTCAAACCCGACTAACTAAATCTCCAAAACCTATCCTAGTTGATGGAGAACTCGAGTTTGAAGTCAAAAGCATTCTGGACCCCAAGATCTCCAAATCTAAACTATTTTACCTAATTGACTGGAAAGGCTACGGCCCCCAAGAGAGATCCTGGGAACCTGCTGAATATGTCCACGCTCCTCGCCTAATCAAAAGATTTCACCGAACATTTCCTGACAAGCCAAAACCCCGGAGAAGCCCGGTTTGGGAGGGGCCTTGAGGGGGGGTACTGTCATAATCTCTGCTTCCAAAAGGTCAGGGTTTTCCCAACTCCCTTGGAAGCAGATCCATAACCCAGGTTCCGAGTGCCAACCAGTCCCAATTGGGACCTTTTGGACCCAGTCCTGGCGCCAGTGGCACCAGGCTCATAAATATGCCCAGTCCCAGCGCTGGAAGCGCCGGGCTCATAATGCTTGGGTGGACTTACCTGCAGCAGACCATGCTGCTTACTTGCCTGCCAGTTGAGCCTCTGATCCTCTTCTGTTTGGAACTACTTTTCCTGTTGGGTGGGGCAGGAGCCACTCCCTAGATTCAGAACACTGGAACTCTTCTGGAAAGCAGGAACTCTTTTCTTACCTAGGCGTGGCTGTGGAAGGAGACACCTAAGCACTACAGGAGGCTATTTAAACCACACCCGATGGATGAATCTTGCTTTGCGTTATTCTGCATCCTCTGCAGCAGAACGCTCATCGTGTCTTCTGCATCTGATCCTGGGCCTAAGGAAAAAGGCTTACCATCCTGAATCCAGTCTTCAGCAACAGCTATAAAGACAAGAAAGAACAGGTTAGCATTACGGTCTTCAGTGACAGCTCTTCACTTACCTGGTCCATCGGCTGTCACCAACGCCTCGCGCTGCATTCCGGCATCTGAAAGACAAAGGCTTACCTACTCTTCGTGCGCTCCGGAGTTCTTCACACTGCATTCCGGCATCTGAAAGACAAAAGCTTACCAACTCTTCGCACGCTCCGGAGGCCTTCGGCGCTGCATCCCGCATCTGAAAGACAAAACAAGGTGCGTTTAAAGACATTGGGGAACTTTAATACTCACGTGCCATTACTCCTTTCCACATCTAACCCAGTGGGTATTCCGGCATCCTGCAGCCGCTCCGAACTTGTACCTGCAAAATAAAAAGACAGTTAGAGCGCATCGTGAAGCAGGCAACAAGCGCTTACTTACGTGCTTCCAGGCGCTTCTATTCATCACACGGGCTCCATCTTCAACTCACTTCAGCCCGTCATCCGCCATCGCCGGAACCCTGCAAAACAAGAGACATCATTACTAAAGACTTTAAAGACATTAGGATTACTCGAAACTTACCGTTCGTGCAGTAAACGGCGGACAGCAGTCCTCTGAAGTCAAGAGGCCTGCTCCCCTTATCCAGTGAAGAAACTGGTTACAGCACCCTGCCCCGAGGCAGATGGAGAGCACGGCGTTCACTTACCTAAGGTGAGAGCGTTAACCTTTGGGGTTCTACAGGAGAAGAGAAAGGGAAGAAGAGAGAGACATTCAATAACCCAGTTCCTTAATCCCATATTTTCTATCTGCAGACATCTTACCCTTCGAGTCAGACATACAGTGCACAGAGGTCCAGCCCAAAGTGCCAGCCGTGTGTTACACATCACCTTTGAAGATACGGTATACGCCCAGTCAAGACCGGCGCCTCTACGGGAATCAGGTGAGCGTTACACTAGCAGAACTGTGCAGAACCAATCTCTTAGTTAAAATAATATAATTCAATCTATTTTAATCTAACCAGAACTGCCTCCTAACTCTCACCTGTCATTTGCATAGCTGTCACCTTTCATTTTCTATCTGCAAGCTGTAACCTGTCGCTTTGAACTTTTAAAATTTCAAATCCGAAAAACTACCTTTATTTAATCGTTCGTATCTCTGGAACCGTTTGGGCTAGGAACTTGGTTAAACTTTCCTCTGAAGGCCTAGAATCTCACCTTTTCAACAAACCTAGAACCGACTTCCTACTCCTCATACTTTTGCCGTAATCACGATTCTCGCACTCGCGAATTTTACCGCGATTTGCGATTTGGTTAAAAATCCAGCCACGTGTGAAAACAGCAGCTTCCTTGCTTTCCTTGCTAAAAATGTGTTTGCCTCTTAAGAACCATCCCTGAATCATTGCTAGAGTGAGCCTGGACTAATATTAACTAGATACTACTCACCCTGAACCTCTAGAGGGAATTAAAAGCATTTTAGCATATTTTTCACTTCATTGCCAGCACATATAAAAGCATTTTGGGCATGTGTTTCAAACTTCTGTAGTCTAAGCTTGCTGGAGTGAACTGAATTACATTTGATTGCATTTCTGAGAACTGTGTGCTTTCCTTCCATTTCCTTGCATTGCATAAAGGGGGGAGTGGATTGCCAGAGAAAAGTGATTACATTGTTTTGTTGAAATCATATTGAGTATTTCTGTACTGCAATTTCATTCCACCTTGCATCCATTTGAAACCATAAAAGTAGTGTTGCTATCTTATCCATCCTATAACCACTCATCATTGATTATAAAGAAGTGTGCTAGTGCCGGACTATCCATTATTGATTACTGCTCAGATTAAGTGTGATATTCAATTATTAATTTATTATAAAGTGTGATATATATCTATTGTTTAAATTATCAAATAAACCTTTTAAACTTGCAAAACAGAACTACTTCTTGGCTCAGTGGGGTCAGGGGGATTCCAAGAGAGGGGTGTTATATAGGGGTAGTCATCCAGAACGCATGAACTGGACGTAAAGATATATCAATAAGGGTTTCCATTCAGTATCCCAGACTAGGCATTGACTTAGCTGTAGTGTTGAATTGAATCCTCTTACACCACGCATACCAACCACGCATTTCTGTGTACTGAAATAATGCATATCCACTGTATTATTATTATACATAACCCAATCTGAATACAAGGAGTGATTGTTGCTAAATTATTTTTGGCGGTAAGAAAATACCGCCAGGCCTCAAATCTACGCTTAACTATAGATGGCACTCCAATTAGTTTATGAAAAAGGGAGGGAAAAAGACAGAATATGGAAAGGTACACCACTCTAAGATTTAGGAACACTTCTAGCAAGGCAGAAGAGCAAAAAGTCACTTGTGAGCCAAAGTCCATAGGCTGGGCCCACTCTTAGAGAGAGCAGAGCATAAATGCGCCCAAGATCACACAGTTACACTAGGCTTAGAAAGTCTTGCAGAAAGTTCGAAAAGAGTTTAGGGAGGCTTAGAAAAGTGTAGCCAGGGTGTCCCAGGCTAACCCTGGTTCGAAAGCCGGGGGGTAAATCTACCCCGTACAGTCAGTAGCAAGGGAAGCCAGGCGGAACACGGTACCTTAAGTGGGAAGGATCCTCCAGCGGTGGCAGTTGTTCCTGGCAGTGAGTGCAAGTCTCGTTGTCGTCCAGGGGAAGAGAAGATCTCGACTTGGAGGAAAGATGAAGGTCGTTGCACTGCCAGAGAAGAAACCAGCCGCAGAGTTTTCCGGTTAAAGGTAGTACCCTTTATTTCGCGGTCGTGGTAAAACGTGGTATTCCGGTTGCCGGGGTGCTTGGCACAGGCAAGTCGGCCACGAGATGTGTCAGGAAAGCGAAAAGACAGTGAAACTGGTTATCCCCACCAGTCAAAGGAAGAAGACTCTCCGGCGGGAGATCTCCTCTGTCGTTGGGAAAAGTGGTGAGACGGTCCAGCAGGGCTCCACCGGTGGTGTCGTCGTGGCAGGTCGGCTCAGCTTCTCCCTCATCGGATTCTTAGGTCCTGTGGCAACTTCTGAAGTTCCATTCCCCAAAGCCCTGCTTTTATGCAGAAAACCCCCATTCACTCATCCTAGCTGTCACTCAAACATGCTAAGTGGTAAGCCTTCTGGCTCACCACTTGGGCCAATCAGGACGGAGTGAGACTGGAGTTGCCTAGGCAACTCAGTCCAGGGTGCCTAAATCCCCCTCCACCCCTCCTAAGTACCCCAGACAGAGTGGCACCACTTTGGGGGGCTTCTGTGGAGAAGCCCGCCAAAAAGTGGAACAAAGGGCTCGACTTGGGTTGGAGTCACAGAAGAGAACACAAACGCCATTTTAGAAACGAGTTTTGGCAAAAAATATCAACCGGAGAATTAATATTAATTAAATAAACCGGCGGTATGTTCGAGGCTATCGTAATTAAATAAATAAAGATAGTAGCCTCAAACAATGGGAAAATCCCATAGAGAAATATTTGCGGTTGAATATAAAAAGTAGTGTCCACTGCCACAAGCCAAAACTCGATCAGGGGGGACGGAGACGTGCCCCCTCGACTAACAGACCCCGGGGCAATTGAATTGCCCCAGCCAGTACGTCCACAATATGATGGTTTGTACCGGTTCTGTTCAGAATTCAAGACTAGTAAAGTCAATGGTGACTTTACATGCCCTGGGAGACAGTAGTCAGGCCCAGGGTATGGAGTCTATACTGGGGGGTCACTATGACACCCCTGTGTTACTGCACTGAGGGAGCTGTGTAACACATATCACAAAGACACATGAAGCCCTATGGGGTAAAAGACCCCATAGCCCATTAAACACATCTAGAGTCAAAGAAACACACTCAAATCATGCCCAAGAGTGAGGGTAAAAGAGTCTCACTCTTGGCAGGAGACAAAAATAAACCCCAAAAATCCAGCAAAGCTGCTGGGGGACTCACTAGGTTAGGAAATTCAGCCTAAACAGAGAATTCTCCCTAACATATACATTTCCATTTTGCTAAGCAGCACGCAGAATGGTCAGCCAGGTGCAGGGTGCCCCCTCAGCTACCCGGCCTTCCTCCAATTAATGTTACAATCAATCATCACTTCAACAACAATGTGTCAATTATGTTACTGTGGTTGGCCTCAAAACTGCATCTTCTGACTGGGAAAGTTCTGATATCTCTTCCTGGGCTGATGCCAAGCGTAGGTGTGATCTTGTGCATCTCCTCACTCGGATGGTCACGTGATGCAGACACTGTGAATTTGCCTAGTTTCTCTCGATTTGTGCATTTAATTCTTATTCAGCATGCCACCTGCCTACGCTTCTTTATCTTGACCTTTCAACAGCAGGATATTCTGTTCTTAAGTTTCAATTAGATGTTGCTACTGTTTGATCCTTTAATTGGTATGATCTTTGCTCTCATGGCACGAGTTGCATCTACTGAGTTTCGATTCAGCTGTCTCTTCTCATTTTGCTAGAATATGAATCTTGTCTTGTTTGCCCTCTAGTTACCGGAGTTGATTCTGCTTTTCGTGGAATCGCACTTATAATACTGTGCTTCATTTTGAGGTAGATTATGTATAATGGCGCTTGCCGCGCTATTCTTCTATTTAGCATAGCAAGCTGCACTGTTTTCTTTTATTAATTTTGCTTACAGCTTAACTCTACTTTCTATCACTTTAAGCTCACAATCTCTTTTCTCAGGGCGTTCCATCTCCTTGTGTCATTCTTGGTTTGTCATTTGTTCTATCTGTGAGCCAATCCGGGCACTCGTGACGTCACCATTCGTCTTCCAGTAAGGCCTTTTTGGTTTCTTCCGGGAAGGTACTTAGGCAATCTTCATTTCGTCTCATTTGTTGTTAGGGTTTTCTCAATGGATACCTTACTGTCCATGGTTGTCTGGGTATTGGTACTTCAATAGGTGTTGCTCTTCTGATGGGTACTGGGCAGAGCCCTACTGCGTCTCTCTGCTTGTTTATTTGCTCATCATACGTCACATATTTGGGTGTGAATGTTCCTGGTACTTCAAAATGGGTGAAGGGAGTGTAGGCTTTATTTGGGACCTCCTCTACACTCCCCCCTATGGGCGATTCATTGACAACTTTCACCTCCTTCTTTGGATGCAATTCACTTGATTCTTCTATATCTATCTTCACTCCATCACCTGGGTTCATTCCTTCTTCATCTTCTGGATCTATACATGAGGGTTTGAAGAAGTGTCTCTTCAGAGTCCATACCTTTATTACTCCCTTCAGGCTTCCTGTTGTTCTTACAAGTCTGTCTTTATTCCATGTCATGAGTTGACATTGTCCATTTGGGCTACAGTAAACCCATCTTCCCACATAGTTTCTGTGCTTCCTGGGATAGAGAAACTCTGTTCCTTCTGGCGCGTGAATGCTAGATTTCCCAAAGCCCCTTATTTCTTCATCAGTCAGGTCGTTGGGCTTCCATCCTGGCTTTACATCAATCATCATCTTCATCCCTATGGCTTTCTTCACAGTTTTCTGGCATTGCGAGATTATTATCTTGATAACACAAAATCCTAGTAATATCATCACTAGCAGGGCTCCTAGGAACTTGAATATGTCTGCCATCCATTGTAAGACCCAAGAGAATAGTCATCCAAACCAGCTGTCTTCATCAACGTCATCAGTTTATGCGATCATCTGGTTCTGTAGCTTCCTCAACATGCCTATGGCTTCTGTTAAAGTTCCATTTTCCTCGTCGTGAGACGGTATAAATGTGAAACATGATTTTCCTATTTTTGCACAAACTCCTCCTTCCATAGCTGTGAAAATGTCAAGGACATATCTGTTCTGGAGAGTCATCAGTCGGATGGCTCTTAGCTCTTCCTTGATTGCATTGAATCCTTTATGGTCGTGTTGATGGTCTGTAGTAACTCCCATCTGGTTATCTGCAACCATTTAGTATTTACTCCAACTTGGATCTTTGGCATAAAAATGGTTGTGAACACTGATGAGGTGAGGCTGAACAGCCTCTGTTCATATGGGATTGCATGAAAAGCTTCTTCTGATTTAGCAGAGAAGTAATTCTCTCTCTTCGTCCGAGTTATCAGTTCCACAGATCTCTTCTTCCTCAGGTGAGCATCTGCTTTCTGGAAACTGTCAATTTTCAGGTCACTTTTCGGGATCACCAATGCTGGAACGTGGACATTCACTATTGTGCATTTACCTCCCCAGTCTCTTGGCAGTCTGATGTATGCTTTGGATCCACACGCCAAATAATGATCCATAAACACTGCAGTTCAATGTACCATTCCTGGAGCGTCAAAAACTCATCCACAGCTCTGATTCTCTCCCATCTTTCTTGTGCCATTGTTCCTGAAGCAGAATTTTGGTCTTTCTAGTGGCACTATCTGTAAGGGTCCTCCTCTGTCTTCGACCCATGTCAGTAGTTTTGCAGGTTTTGGCCACAACGGCTTGCATCCGTTTCGCACTATGTTGATGGTGGGCTCGTAGTGACCGAAGACCATCCATGCTCGGCATATCACTACTCCTTTCTCACATCCGTCTGGTGAAAGCACTGTTCCCCAAATGTGCATTTGGCCTCGAGTCTTCCATCTCTGAGCTTCTTCGGGAGTTTTTCCTTGGACATTTAGCTTCTGGTTTGCTTCTCTTCTGATCTCTGCTCCTTTAACTCCAGGCTTCTCATATCTGATCACAATGTGTTTCGTCTTACCATTGTTTCTTATCTTTATGTCCTGGACATAATCGTCTTCATTTGGATCAGTTGCTTCAGATGGCCTTTTCAGAGAGGCATCACTACCCATGAACTGGCCTCTGGTCTTGCACATTGCTACGTGTGACATACAGTGTGCTGTCTGCACATCGATTTCTACAGCTACAAAGATCTTGGACTTCCCCATGCTGTATGGTATGAGTGCGCAAACAAAGCATTCCCCTTCTGAATTTCGTCTTCCAACTTATTTCATGTGCTGGTACCAAATGTTGTTTCCCAGATGTGCTGTGCTGTTAAGATAGTTGTTTAGTTCATTGTCATCTCCATGCATGCTTCTCTTGATTCTTTATGTTTTCCTGTAGTTGGCTATGACTACATCCCTGAATGCATATGTATGGCTTTTTCTTGCTGGAGGATTCTCAGGTATCCTGGTCCATGGTGCAGGCCTCCTCATCTGCGCCATTTGAGTGGACAATAGTCTGGCAGTTCTTTCCTTCTTCTCATACATCTTTCTCCTGCTGGTTACAAATGCCCATGCCAACCACCCTGACACTGGTCCGGTGTATGGTTGTATTGTAGAACTGGTACTTGTCCCTTGTGTTGGAACATATGTGGTTGGTAATCCAGTCTCTGCAATTTTGTTCTTCAGTTCCTCTTGCAGTTACCTTGCTCTGGCTATGTGCGGAACTAATGAGTCTACTATCAGTTGTGTCCATGCAGAGAGTTTCTCAGCGTTGACTCTTGTTTTCTTAAGAGTTTCTGATATAACTGCTTCTGTTGGTTTTTGCTTTAATTCTTGTTTTCTCACAACATCTGCTGTGGAGTTTCTTATGGCAGGCAGTCTTTTCTTCTCTACTGCTTTGTTTTGTGGTTCTGTAGTCATTGACACAAGGGCCTGTTTCATGTGCATTTAGTGTTTGTATGCGTGTAGTTGTCGGTGATATTACTTCATTAATTCCTTGCCGACCCTGTCTCCGGCTTTTCTTTTCGTTCGTTACCATAAGTGTGTGTGTGTATCATTGCTAATCACATCCATTTCAAGTTCATTCACTCCACAGTCAGATCTTCTAGGGACTGGAATGACAATGTAAGGTCTGGGTGCCTTTGTAGGTGTCATTCGTGCATCATTAGGTGATTGTACTGAAATTGGGGTGCTTTGTGCACCAATAAAGAATGCAGTTCTGATCATGACAGTAAAACAATAATGAATATTATGCATAGGTACATTATGCCCCTGTAGGTCAGGCGGCAGCATTTTCTTCCAGAGAAACTTGTTCTTCTCTCCTCCTGTGGTAGGACCAGATTCCTGCTCTGAACCCCCATCTCGATCATTTATCAAATGTCAATTTTATTGCATTCCCTTAACCAATATCATCCTTCGAGTTCTGTGTTTTCTCCACAAGTGTTAGGTGCTCCACAAGTGTTCCCCCTCTCGCGAGTGGCAAATTGTCTCTTAGGTCAGGATATAGTTCCTTTGCTAGACTATAGGAAAAATCTAGATAAAATAACACTTTTGTGAGTCCCTTTACTGTGCATGTTCAAAATAGGTAAGCTCCCAATCTACACTCCCCTGATCTGTTTCAATCCTGAGGACATGGTGTATGCTGGTCAATACGAAGAGTAAGGACAGAAAAATATCAAATGCCAATGAAGTTCTTGACACTGCTTCCTCGATCTGTCCCTCGGCGAAAGTTTTTTTTAAATCTCCTCAGATAGTTCTATTGATGGTTCGAAATCTCTATTTGCAGTACAATTCCATGCAAAAGCATGCCCATCTGTGCAACCTAAGCTGGATTTCTGATAAATGTGAGGACGTCAAAATCGATTGGTCTCTGCACTAGCTCTGGAAAGTCAGTGACTAGACGAAAAATGACATTATGAGCCAACCTCGTGTCTTCCAGTGACAGGGACATTCGTCCTGTCTTGCTGAGGTTTGGAATTGTATGTTTTCTCCTAAATGCAAACAATGTCTGCACTGTCTGGTCGCGTGGAGTGCAACTAGAATTATGATTTTATTTTAAAAGATGGCTTAAATGTTCTGTATTTGCTGGGTCTCGACGGAATGTGAGTGTATCTGTTGTTCTCCCGATAAGAGTTGGACAGTCTTCAAATATGCGAAAGAACAGTGTGTTGATGGGCTCATCTATTTCCGCCTGTTTTGGGAACATTTGATTCTTTCTCACTGTACTCAGGGAGTAGGATAAATTGTTCAGCAATGACAGTGAGGAGTTGTCTTATTGTCTTTTTGTTTTCAGGATCTGGTAGGAAGGCAGTGACACTGTATGTATGTATGTATGTATGTATTTTATTTTTGTATAGCGTCGGTAGCCTGAGGGCATCAGGGCGCTTAGACTCACAACACAGCAACTGCATGACAGACAATAAATAATGGTTACTGCGGCCTAGTGAGTGCCCCTGAACACTGCTTTCCCCGTATTCATCATCTAAAGAGGTGTGTCTTCAACCGGTTCCTGAAAACAAGATGATTTACTTCAGACCTAAGAGATTCAGGAACGCTGTTCCACAATTTAGGAGCCATCACAAGAAAAGATCTGCCCAACCCGGATTTCAACTTGAACTTAGGTACAGTCAAGAGGCACTTTCCCCCCGAGCGTAGACTTCTACTGGGAGTGTAGAGCACTAAGCTCTTTTTCAAGTAGTCCGGAGCTATGCCATAAAGGCACTTGTGTACCAAGCAGAGAGCCTTGAACTTTATGCGCTCCTCTACTCTAAGCCAGTGCAGAGATAATCTATCTGCAGTCACATGGTCTACACTGGTGAGCTTCCCTTCCAATGACAGGAATGATTTTAGCACTAGATCAAACTAGGTGACCACATCCTTGGTGATGTCGCTACTGCGGGACACCATAAGTGACTCCGAATAGGGTCTCGGTGTGGAACGAGTCGGGGTACTGTGTTTGCTTCCAATGTAAGTGTCCTCGGTCAAAATTTGGCATCTTCTTTTCTCAAAGCTTAAGTGTGCCTCAGTCCAAAGTTCAATAGTCAATAACCTGTGTTGTGGCTTACACATGCAATTTTCTTCTTCACCCTGCAACTAGGATGCACAGAGTGTCTGTTTTGTATGTCCTTCTCCTATTTTTTGCTTACAGGAAGTGTCCAATTTAAGCCACAATTTGCAAAAAGTTCTTTGTCTTTGTCTAGCTGGTCATGAGTCCTTCTTCCGCGCCATGGATTTCGTCTGCACATGCTGTGGTTCTTTCCCATCACTCGTCGACTCCTCTCATTGGGGTGCAGGAAGGGGGTCTTCTCTGATGTAGGGCTTTATATCGCTGAGAAAAATCTAAGCTCTCCTAACCATGCAGTTTCACTCAGAACAAAGTGCAGTCCTCCACTGTAAAAGGATCGTTGAATCTTGGCCCACTTTTTCCTTGCATGATTCTTCACAAGTACGGTGTCTCCAGGGAAGATGGATGGAACATGTAAGCCTTGAACTTGGTCTGTTGTAGTATCTCCTTCTGTGTTCTGTGCTGCTCCACACCCTTTCCGTCATCGCTGCAGCTGGTCTGAAATCAAAGTAAGGCAAGATGTCATACAGTTCAGATAGTTTTGCATTTCAGACCCTAAAACCTCTCCTGTTGACTGGGCATCATATCTAGCTCTATCTCAGGGTGTCAGACGAGTTCTCATTCTTCTTCCTGTGTCTATCTCGTGTGGCATAAGATGATGGTCGGACCGGGGTTGGTTCCAAAAGTGCATACAGTGCCAGTGGAAGGCCGTGCAACCACCCCTTCTTTAGAGTAAGCTTCAACTTGGCTATCCTTTCCTTTAACAAGCCTTGAGCTTCTCACAAGTCCCATTACCTTGCGGATGATACGCTGATGAGAACTTACGCTTTATACCAAGCAGCAAGCTAATCTGCTCGAACACTGCATTGACAAAATGAGGGCCATTATCTGACCTCATGACCTCGCACACCCCCCACCGGGGAACACTTCTCTCACTAAAAATGTGGCCACACAGGTAGAGTCTGGGTGTGTACATGGACCTACCTCAATCCATCTAGAAAATGGACACACCACAACAATTAAGTATCTGTACCCGTTACATACTTGAATCGTGTCAATTTAATCGACATGCAAGTGCTGAAAAGGCCCATTTGGCCTTGGGATGACTCCTTTCATTACTTTTAATGTGTGCCCAGCCGTGAATTGCTGACAAATTATACAGTTTATCATAAAGAATGCAACGTGCTCCGCTAAATTCAGTAAGAACCAGTCTTCTGCTAGTGTTGCTGCTAGGTTCTCTTTTGTCATGTGCGCCGGGTAATGTAACTGCTCCAGCTCTATTTTTAATATGGCTACAGGCATTACTGGTTTACCAGTGCTGTCTTGTCACCACAAGCTGTCAGAGGGGTTTAAAGAACACCCTTGACGTTTTTGCAGGTTCTTCTCTTCCTGTGGTGCCTCCCCTTCGAGTTCCAATAGCTGTGTTTGCCCCAAATTGCTGTAACTTTCAGGTGCAATTTGTGTAACCATCATCCGCTCGTTGGCATGGATAACTTCCACTTCCATGATTGTTTCACTTTTGGATGCGATGCGCTTGGCTTCTGTGTCTGCTGCTTGATTTCCGTGTGAGATAAAATCTCCCGCTTCGTGTGGGTGGCGCATTTCATGACCGCTAGGGAGCTGTAGTGCCTTGATCAGCCTGTCCAATAAGGCTGCATGCTGCACTGGCGTGCCATCTGCTCAGAGGTAGCCCCTCCTTTTCCAGCGTGCTAAGCCTGCGTGCACTGTCAATGTCACATAGGCGGAGTGACTGCACACTGTTACTTCCTGGTCTGCGTGATTCTCAATGACGAGTATTAACGCCAAAAATTCTGCAGCCTGTGCTGAATAATGAGATGGTATTCGTGCACTCGAAACTCTCCATTCGTTGTGAGTTTCATCACAGCAATGCCTGTGTATCTTTGCCCATCATTTTGGTCGATCCTCGAAGACCCGTCAATAAAGACAATTTCTCCTTCTACCAAGGCATTTTCTTTCACCCCTGGGATTTCATCATAGAATTCTTCATAATTTGCACAGTCATGTATGGGCTCTCATTCAGTGACTGGCTTGGCTATGAACATAGCTGGGTTTACTATCTTACATCAGATTATTTTAATTGATGGATTTGATATGATCACTTCATAAGCAGAAGCTCTCTGGGATGTCAATGTGTCCTTTGGTTTCTCTAGAATGGCAAATAGTGAGTGCTCGACGTACAACGTCATTGAGCACCCCATCATAATAGTTGTAGCCTTCTCTATGGCGAACGCTGCAGCAGCTAAACTTTGTACGCACGGGAAATGACCTCTCATTACTGGGTCCAAATTCCCACTGTAGTATGCCAGGGGCTTGTACCCCAACGTGTTTCTCTGTGTGAGTACTGTCGTCATAACGCTGCCATTTGTGTGTGAAAACAGGTAATTTCCTTTGCATAATTGGCGATCCCTAGAACTGGTGCTTTGCAGATGGCTCTTTTGAGTTCAGCAAATCCTTTCTCCATGGTCTCCGACCATTCAATCTTTTCTTTCATCACTTGGGCCTTCTTTAGGGCCTGAAGTAAAGGCTTGGTGTAAGAGCTGTAGTCGAAGACCCATGCCCTGACATAGTTGCATAGGCCTAAACAGCTCTGCATTTGCTTTATCGTGTGTGGCTTAGCCGTGTTAAATATGGCTTCAGCCCTTTCTGGGCTTACTTTCTTTCCCTCATGTGAGATCAGCTGGCCTATGTACAGCACTTCTTGTTGACAATATTGTAACTTGTCTTTGTCAACCTTATATACTTTCTCAGCCAGTATTGTCAATAGCAGAACAGAATCGTGCCTGCATTGTTCTTCTGTTGTGCTACAAATTAAGATGTAACCCACGTATTGCAGGACGACGCTTTCTAGTGCGATATTGCTCAGATCCATCTGCAGGACTCTGTTAAAAATAGAAGGAGACTCACAGTACCCCTGTGGCAGCCTCGTGCTTTTCAGACGCATTTGTCTGAACGTGAATGCCATCAGATCCTGTGAGTCACGGTGCAACAGGATTGAGAAAAATGCATTTTTCAGGTCAATCACCATGAAATATTTTGCCTCAACAGGTATGTTACATAGAATTGTAGATGGGTTCGGGACTAGAGGGAACTCTGCCTCAACAATATCATTTATTGGCCTCAGATCTTGAAGTAGCCTCCAAGACCCCCCATTTACTTTTTTTCACAGGGTACACTGACGTCACTAAGATGCCTTGCTCTATCATGGCAGAAATTGCCTTAAAAATCCCCTCATCTGCCTCTCTGGACATGGGATATTGTCAGGCTGTTGGTAGAATTGCTCCTGGTTTCAGTTTAATTTATTTATTTTTATTTGTAAAGCGCACAACAGCCCTTGGGCATTGAGGTGCTATGAGAAGGCTTAGGAAGGCTTGATTCAGGGTTACATGAATGCAGCCCCAGCAGATACTTGGAAACAGAACTGGTTGCGATTGACATGGACATTTTCATGACCGTTTCATAACAAATAGGCACAGGGCAGAGTACATTGTCAGAATCATGTTACAGTACACATCACATAGGTTGTTAGACAAAGGGTCTAGTTTTGATGGCCTTCCTGAAGGTTGCATGGGAATCAATCCCACTGATGGAAGGGGGAAGGGAGTTCCACAACGTGGCCGCCATGTTGGGGAATCTTTACCACCCGCTCTCACTCTGCGGGTAGAGGGTACAGTGATTCTGTTGGTATAGGCCGCTCTCTTTACTAATCTTCACTTCTCCAACCCCCTACAAGAGGCTAACGTCATAGGGGCCTGTAGTCCATACTGAGACAGGCACCTTGGCTATGTAATCATCAAAATATTCAGGACGATTTAGTGCCATCATCATTCTCTGAGGTACTCCTCTTTTAATCATCTTTACCCAAAAGGTGAGACTCACTTCCACCATTGTCTCTCCCATATCTGCTTGTTCTTCAAAGAGATTGTCATCGTGACATCAGTCAATTGATATCCTTCTTCAATGGCAATCACTGCGCACCATCGTCGGCCCTTGTCGTCATAACCATCAATCAAGGCCACTCTCCCTCGCACAGCAGCCGTGTGCATCATCAAGGGAAATACTTGTCCCTTCTCCTCAAGCATCAGTATTCTGGGTCTGAATAAGAACTCATCAGGGGGTTCTCATGACTTTGTATGCAAGGCCTGGCAATCCTGCCATGAGCACACGCATACCATATGCGAAAGTTTCTGGCTCTAATGGTATGGCCCTACTGGCTATGCGTCCTGAGTATGCTCTAATCATTTTGCATACATTTGAGTAGTGCAAGTTGTTATTTCCCTGTATACATCCAGATAATGTTCTCAACTTGTGTTATCTAACAGTGATTAGAAACGGATACATTACCAGCTTTATGTTGGATGTATTTTGCACTTTATGTTAACCGACCATTTGATTGTTATTGACGAAATCCTATGTTTTATATGTGATGATCTAGTAAGATCCTTTTGTAATTTATTTAAGGAATTTGTGATGATTGTTATTAATTGTGTGATTTATTAATTATTAATGTGTATTAAATTAAAGTTTATATACAGGTTTTTTTAGGAACCTATTCGGTTGTGCAACCTGTTCTTTGAGCTCTGTCTCATATATATTTTGATGTTAAACAACTTCTAACAATATGAGCGAGCTCCAAACACTGCAAGCTCCAATCCAAATTTTTTTCCACAAAATGTTATACTTTCTAATTTACTGAAAACATCAATTCATATGCGATTCTATCTCAGCTCTGCAATCGCATAAAACGTAACCGTTGTGGTAGTCTATTTGTTCCCCATCATGTGGGACTCTGGGTACACGTTTCTTCTAACCGCTATTTTAAAGCGTAGGAATAAGTTGAATCCTCCCACTTCTCGGGTGTCTGCCCCAGTAACCTCTCTATTCTCGGGTGTCCTCCCCGGTAACTTTTATTTATTTAATTATTCCCCAGTCATTATCCCCTTTTATATTTATAGTCTTCTCTACTTCTAACTATTTTTAGTGTTTTCCCGCCTCCCTCCGTTACCTTTTCCCCTTACTTGTTTCTAGAGCTTTCACTTTTTCCAGAACATTAGTCTTTTTCACTCACCGTTCGCATGGTTCTTCTCTGGACCCTCGGGATCACCGCCTTTGTTACCGCCTTCTTTGGTTTTTCGCCCGTTAAGCTGCCGTAGGAATGGGAAGGGATGCGTGGGGAACACGGGTCCCTTCAGGCCTTGTCTGCAGTCTATTTACACTACCATTGTCTACGGGGAGCTTCATGGTCAACTGAGCTGAATGGCAAAGGACTTGTGATATTGCCGAAGACCTAGAGTTACTTTATGTCGACGGTCAATAGGTGTCTTATTCAAATCAATAATCGATAATCGATAATCATCAAATTTCTGCTACCAAATGTACTCAGGAGACCCCCAGCCAGCCCATAGAGCTGAGGTTTGCTCCAAGAGTACTTTAAGACGAGATAGCTGCACCTTCAGATGGATGGGGCGCAGATTTATTACTCCAACACCAATCAATAAGGACAACTCAATGGTTTGGCAAAGGGAGTCTGTTTAATGACAAGTAGAAAAAAAGGGAGTCATGGCAATCAGCAGTGATGTGATAGTCTGTCTCACTTCAACTCCAACGAACTTCATAAAAAACATATTATTTATACTGAAAATTTGTCATAAGTGACGTGTAACACTCAAAAGTTAATAAGCATTTCGATTGGTTTGGAAAAGGTAACTTTAATATAGGTGCCATATCTGTATATGGTAACGGAGTGAGGGGATTGGGTAAATACTGTCAGGTGAGCATCTAAGCCCTTCCTTCAAAATGCCTACTGTAGACGTCACTAAAAGTATGACGTCCCATTGGTTCTACTAACTATAGGATCCTATATTATTTGGTCCATTGTGATTGGGTTGGCACCAACCCCATGCATACATTTACACTTTGCTTAGCAGCACGCAGAATGGTCAGCCAGGTGCAGGGTGCCCCCTCAGCTAACCGGCCTTCCTCCAATTAAGGTTACAATTAATCTTCACTTCAACAACAATGTGTCAATTATGTTACTGTGGTTGGCCTCGAAACTGCATCTTCTCTCTGGGAAAGTTCTGATATCTCTTCCTGGGCTGAAGCCAAGCATAGGTGTAAACTCATGCTTCTCCTTGCTAGGATGGTCACGTGATGCAGACACCGTGAATTTGCCTAGTTTCTCTCAATTTGTGCATTTAATTCTTATTCGGCTTGCCACGTGCCTACGCTTCTATATCTTCACCTTTCAAAGACAGGATATTCTGTTCTTAAATTTCAATTAGATGTAGCTACTGTTTGTTCATTCTATTGGTATGACCTTGGCTCTCCTGGCACGAGTTGCATCTGCTGAGTTTCAATTCAGCCGTCTCTTCTCCTTTTGCTAGAATATGAATCTTGTCTTGTTTGACCTCTAGTAACCTCAGTTGATTCGGCTTTTTGTGCAAAGTAGAATCGCACTTATAATACTGTGCTTCATTTTGAGGTAGATTTTGTATAATGACGCTTGCCGCGCTATTCTTCTACTTAGCATAGCAAGCCATACTGTTTTCTTAGCTTTCCTGCAGTTTCAAGCATATGTACACGTGTAAACTGATCGACTGTATTCATTTTGCTTACAGCTTAACTCTGATACGCTTTGATAGCTTTCTATCACTTTAAGCTCACAATCTCTTTTCTCAGGGCGTTTCGTCTCCTTGTGTCATTCTTGGTTCGTCATCTGTGAGTCCGTCCGGGCTCTCGTGACATCACCATTCGTCTTCCATTAAGGACTTTTTGGTTTCTTCCGGGACGGTACTCAGGCAATCTTCATTTTGTCTCATTTGTTGGTAGGGTTTTCTCAATGGATACCTTACTGTCCATGGTTGTCTGGGTATTTGTACTTCAATAGGTGTTGCTCTTCTGATGGCTACTGGGCAGAGCCCTACTGCAACTCTCTGCTGATTTATTTGCTCATCATATGTCACATAATTTGGTGTGAATGTTCTTGGTACTTCAAAATGGGTGATGGGAGTGCAGGCTTTATTTGGGACCTCCTTTACAATTGTCTGTGGGCAACATGACCCAAAATGACTAGGCTACAGCACTATGCATGGGGTTAACTATAACACTGTCAAATTAAAATCCCTAGCCATCAAATGGGTTGTGGTCAGTCTTTGATATTACCTAAGAGGGAGATCATTTTGCCTGGTGACAGACCATTCCCCCTTAACCTGGATGATTCTAAGAATGGATTAAAATCCCCAGGTTTTGAGTTGGTTTTTGGACCTATAATGTTTTTGCTTTTTTGTTGAACATCAAAAAGGAAAAGAACATGGAAATGTGGACTTTCTCAGTCATTTCACTCTTGTTGCTGAAGGGAGACCTCTTGCTTAATAGTAGGGGGATGTGATGAATCTGGATGTTTTGTCCCTTCTTCCTTGGGTGGAGCCACCCTCTTTCAGTCTATGGAGATGAACCTCCCAGGCAAAATCCTCCCTATGGTTTGGGAGTGACTCCTCTCAAGTGACACAGATTCCCATTCCCATAAGGAACTGCCTACATCTAAGACATTTTCTTATATATGGGAATTAGAGAAACTGGTCTTACATTCAATTGTGGGACTCAAAATATCATTGAAAGAACCTTTGGATGTTTTGTTCAAAACAATGCAGGTCTCTCTGTGTGCTTGACAGCTGAACATCAACAACTAAAATAAAATCTCTATTCCCCTTGAATGGAGGAGAACGAGACAAAGCAATATCCAGAGGTGAGCTTCTGGCGTGCCCAAGAAACCTGAATAGTGCAACCGGCCAAACAGCTTGGAACAAAGGAACAAATCCAAGTGGAACCAAGAAATAATCTAGACGTGAACCTAGTGGGGAGAAACATACATAAGAGTTGGAAGGGGATAAAGGTGATATCCCTCCACCTGTGACAACTGGGAGAGTTGATCATTTTTGGAAGTTGAGACTTAATCTACCCAAGAAACTTTTTGGAACTTTTAAACCAGGGAGAACTATTTCCTATAGAAAAGCCTTGGATCTTAAACAAAGAGGGATTCCTTGAAACCCTCTGAAATGTATGGGTGATTGACTTTGAAGACAAGGCATGCTGACCAACTTTCTGGTATGTTTTTTCTAAGTGGTAGGGCTAGTTTAAAGGTTAGGATTCAGTGGGAGGACTATATTTGTTATTTTAACAATAGACAAAAACCTTTAGTAAAGTTTGTTAGGCAGGGAACTCTACTTTCAGCAATAGGGTCAGAAAGGTGTTTTATTTCAGATAAATAAAACCCTTAAGAACATGCCCTCTGGTCTGAGGCCTTCTTCTAACCTGCCAGACATGCCACAAATAATAACCATTCCAAAAAAGGACCCTCCACATAGGGAAGGTCACTATCAATTAATCACCCCCCCAGTGCTTTCTTAATGATACAGTTTCAAAAGAGATCAAACTCAAACAGAGAATACCCCGATGAACTCAAAGTAATCCAACTCAATCAGAAATGTTAAGAGTTTCCCAATCCAGAGAACGGCCTGCACAATGTCATCAGGGTTGCGCTTGTATTCTCCCATTCTGGTTGAAGGGCTCTTACTCATTGACTGTTGGCTTTATTCGCCAAATGGCATCACTATTGTAATTGTAATTATTTATTTGTAGAGCGCTTATACACAAGTGAAGAAGACTTATGTAAAGATGACTTGAATCCATGTTTTACATTTAGAAGAAACATTTTTGTAAAACTGCACTGTTAACCTGATTTTTATTAAAACAATTTGAGTAAATGACCTATAATTCATGGCTGGCAGGATGGCCTGCGGTGCAGACCCGAGCCTCAGGGGGGGGGGAGTGTCCCACACATAGGGATGGTCGGACTGTGTGTGGGACCCCCCCCCCCGAGGCTGGGGTCTGCACCCCAGGCCACACTGGTGATCTGGCCAGGCTGTGTTAGAGCTTTTCCATCCTCATTAGAGCTTTTCCCTCAGGGGAGGGACGGGGACTACACTTGGGGCTCCCCGCAACCGACGCTGGGCTTGTGGACGGTTGACACACAAGCAGGAAAAGCTGCCCAGGCCAGTGGCAGCACCCCCGGCCATCCTGGAGCTCTGGTTGGGAGACGTTCAAACGTTTCCCTCCGTGGAGGAATGGGTACCCTGCTGGTGCTCCCTATGACTGACGCTAGGCTTGGATACTTGGCGACACACAGGTGACACCTGCCCGAGGACCAGGCATGTTCCACGAATGCCATAGAACTGAGGACCAGATGCTGTAAAGAATTCTAGTCTCGTGGAGGAAAAGGGCCCACTCTGGGCATCCCCTGACACACTCACCACATTTTGGACTTGTCCACACATGGGTGACACTTCCATGAGCACCGGAAGAAACCTACAAATGTCATGGAACTCAATGTCAGACAGATATAAGCGGTTCTAGCCCCATGGAGTAAAGGGACCAGCACAGAGTACCTCTTGACCGTCACAAGATTGGAAGATGCTGCATGCAGGAAACATCGCACTGAGGTCGGGAACAGTGCAACAGCTGCCCTGGAGCTCTGGCAGTGCCACAATATGAGCATCTACACATGCAGAGGTATGGGGAGCCCACAGGGGTTTTAATTACATTACTCACAGTTACCTATGAAGCTGTAATGAGACTGATTGCCTCATTACGTTGTGCCTGAGCTGTGTGAAGTTAGGCGTCAGATTTGGTAAGTCCCCATTCCCATGGAGTACCATAGGACTCCACAGGAATGGGGACCCGGAAGCACCAGCACTGTTATTAATGAGGAGTGTGCGTCCGTGACAACTCTGCCTACAGGGGCTGTTGCGCCCCGCTCGGTCAATCCAGCCGGGCAGGATGGCCCCTGCAGGATTACTTGTAGTGTGGCAGCCCAGAAATAGGGGTGAGGGTAAGCTTACCGGCACCCTTATTTCCGGGCCGCCACACTCGTAAGGAGGCCTAAAGTATCTTAAAATCGATCCTTTGTTTGATGGGCAGCTAATGCAAAGATTTCCTTAGAGATGCCAAAGAGGCAGTTTTTGGGACTTTAAAAATGTATCAAACTGCTGCCTTCTGTGTTCTCTGAAGCCAGCTCAATTGTCACTCTGGCATGCCTGCAAGTAGGCTATTACTGTAATCCAATTTGGAATAAATTAGAGCTCCCACCAGTGGCGCATGATCTGTCTGGGGGATAAAAGGAAGCACCAGGCGCAGTAGGCGAAGGGTGTATAAGACTGATTGCACCTTGGCTACAACTTGACATGCACTGCCCGAGGTCGGACTGCCAAATAAATGCAGCCAAGTCCTTGACTATTGGTATAAAAGCTGGCTGTGAGCCAAGGATACAAGGAGGTGGTGAACATATGACTTGATCCAGCAAAAGGTGTTTAGGACTGAATAGACACACCTCTTTTTTGGTAGGGGTCAATTGAAACCGGTTAAGTGACATCCACTGAGCCACTTCTTCCAGACAAAATGGTTACTTTATGCAATTTTATTGTATTGTATAGCACCTTTCACCATTAGTATGGTCCCAAAGCGATGTAGGTTGAACGCCCTAGGGGGACTGAAGTCCAGGTATGGGAACATTCAAGAAGTGCTAGTATGGTGTGTGTGCCTAACAACCAGTACTAAGATAAAAGGGGAAGCCAAGTCGAGCCAGCATGTGGATGGGTGGTGAGGGGCAGTCTAGAGAGAGCTGGATAGTTATTATGTGTGCACCTATATATCAAATTTTTGTCATGCGCAATAGCTGCATTCATATGGCAGAGGTGTTGTGCAAAGTGTTTTTGAATGGTGTATGATAGCAGATGTGTGCCGTCTGCGGCAGTGTCTAGGGCTAAAGTTCCATGTGCATGTAGTGCCTTAGTGCTCTAGCTACATTCAATGTTCACCTAAAATATATGCACTAGCTGCATTCTACCTTCACCTAGATACAATGCACTGGATAGATTGTATATTCTTAAAAATACATCCAAGTGCAACAGATTGCCTGCCCCCAAAATACATAATTATTCAACAGATGTGATTACTATAACATGTATCTGGTATCATCGGGGTAGGAATGAAAACTCGGCTCAAATGTTCTAAAGACACCATTAAATTATATAATAGCGGATATAGAGAGGATCCCTGAGGGATTCCAGAGTTCAATTGCAACATAGCCGAGAGGTGACTTGTTAGCTTCACTCGCCGACACCAATTAGATAAAAATTAGCTAAACAGAGCAGAGCATGCTTAGAAACGCCTCTCACCAACACACATCTCAACAGAATGATATCATGATACACACTGTGTCGAATGCTGCGAAAGGTCCAGAATAACCAGTAAGGTTAGCTCTCCATGATCTGCTGCTTTGAAAATGTTGTCCTATACTGCCACCAGAGCGGTCTCATTACAATGACATGGACAAAAGCCTGACTGATGCGTGCCCATCAGTTTGTGTTTTTCTACATTATCCGGGAGCTGTGTGGTTAAACGTGTTCAATGCATTGGCCCTCATTACGACCCTGGCGGAAATCGTGGCGCAAAATGCACCATGGAGCACGGCGGAAAGCTGCCGATAGCGCCATGGGGGTTGGCGGATTTACCGCCCCATTCCGACCTTGGCGGGGCGGTAAATCCCCATTCCCCATTTTACCCTTCCCCATTCCCATTTTTGCCCCATAGGGTATAATGGGAGTGGGGAAGGCGTTAATTACGCCACCGTAAAATACGGTGGCGTAATTAACAACAAGGTCCCGTAGCGCCATGGATTTCTCCGCCCGGAAAAACCAGGCGGAAAACGCTCCATGGCGCTACGGGAACTCGTAGTAGGGCGGACGGGTCCGCCGCGAATACCGCTGGCGTAAACCCACTCCGCCAGGGTCGTAATGAGGCCCATTGTCTTGTTCTTGCGATGGGGTATTACCAGAAGAAATACTAGTGGGAAGAAAGCAATTTGAAATAGTAGAGAACAGTGTGCTAGGTCTATTAAGGGAGTTCTGATATTTTATTATGGAGGAATTTGGGTTTAGCCTATAAAATTGCTGTTTTATAGATTTATATAGCGTTTTTCATACTCTTGATGGAAGTTTCATTTCTGCATTTCCTTCACCGTCTCTCCAAATTACAACACTGTTGTTTAAGAACAACTGAGGGTAAGAAGTACCAAGTATGTGAATGTTTTTAGAAGGTCTGAGTTGGTAGGGAGCAAAATGTTAACATATAGATTCCATCTCCTTGGTCCCTTGTTCAAAAAGCCCTAAACATCCTAGTGAAGTATTTATGTATTTATTTTTTTAATTTTTAGAAAGTACTGCACGCCTATGGGCCTCGGAGCGCACAAAAAAGACACGGATGAGACAGAGAACAGGAAGGGAGAAAGCAGCAGGCTCAGAATAGGTCAAGAGTGAACCAGAACACTACAGTTTAAATTACCCTGGTTTGAGGTTAAACAGTGCATTTTTATTGCCTTCTTAAAAGATGGCAAGTTGACAGCCAAACGTATAAGACCGGGAAGGACATTCCAATGTTGGGGAGCCTGAATATCAACAGAAGTCCCTCCAAAGTTTATGTCTGGACAAGATGAAAGTAGGATTAGTCAAAGAACAAAGGTTCCTTATATTGGCAATGGGCTACACCCGATTAATGAGATAAGCCAGGCAGGTTTTAGAGTTGCATTTAAAAGTCAAGGTCAAGAGCTTATGTGTGATCCTGTGATTCACTGGGAGCCAGTGAAGGGTCCTTCTGGCGTCCCTGACATGCATGCACCTGGACAGGCCTTGAACAGCCCGAACCGGATTGTTCTGAGATACCTGGAAATCCTGAATATTGAGATCTGTGGTGCCTGCCAGCAAGCTGTTACAATAGTCCTATGTTGAGGTGACAAGTGCCGTAGCAAGCAGTGCACAATTATTAGCAGTAAGGAAATGGCAAATATAATGTATTTTCTTGGTGATGAGGCCACACTTAGATCGAATGGTCTCATAGATAGTTCCTCATCAAGTACCACCCCCAATGTCTTAACTTTCTTAGATACAGCAATGGTGTTGCCAACATTACATAAATTGTCATATTGAGGGCTAGTTTACTCAGATACACTCTAGAGGCTATTATCAAGAGCTCCATTTTGTTGCAATTCAGTGCCAGTGAATTGCCTGCCATCCATGCCTGGACGGCGTGATAGATGTTATTAATGGCAGTCAAATCTTGTTCGTAGTGTCCACTGAGATCAAGGATGACCTGAGTGTCATCAGCATAATTTGTATACCGGACACCAGGTCTAGCAGGTCCAACAGACGCCGAATGTAAATTTTAAATAAGGTGGGGGACAGGCAGGAGGCCTAGGGGACAACACATGTTCGAATAACAGGCTTGGAGCTGTCATCGGATACCCAGACAGTCCTGGTCCGAGGAAGGAGGACATCCATCTAGAGGTCTGATTAGAGCAGTGAGAGACCTCCCCCAACCTTGTCACCAGTAGAGAGTGGTCCACTAATTTGAAGGCCAAAGAAAGGTCTAAAAGCATCAGCAGGGCGGGGTGACCTCTCTCCATTACGCCGGCCAAGGTAGATTTAAGATCCAGCATGGCAATCTCAGTTCCATGCTGAGATCTGAAGACCGATTGATGCAGACCAAGAATCTAATGCTCTTTGACATGCTTCTGGAGTTGGAGGTATGCCATTTTGTCTAAGATCTTCAAGACAAAAGGCATGTTAGTAATGGGCCGATAGTTATCCGTCACCATTGGATCAAGGGTAGCTTTTCTAAGCAGGGGCGTAACCCATGCTTCCTTTAGAGAAGTAGGAACCATGTCCTCATCAAAGGACAGGTTGATGAGTTTATTCATTCAGGGTGCCAGGAGTTTAAGCAAGTCTTTGAAGACCTCTGCTGGACAGCAGTCACCTGGGCAAGAGGTGTTTGTGAGATCACAAACAATCTTAGTGACTTGCTATTCTGAATAATGAGTGAAGCTAAAACCTGGGATGTTATTAGTTTTGGGAATAAGCACTTGGGAGCTGTTCATCTGAGTATAATGTCCATGGGATGAGATCTGGATGTTCTTAATTGTTATCTTATGGGATGCAATTTTAGCCATGAAGCCATTGTGGATTTCTTAGCACCAGGCTTTTACAATGTCGCTGACATTTGATAGGCGCTGGTAATCCTTTCATTGTAATTTGCAGATTTGCCTGGGACAATCACAGACTTAAAATCCTGCACTGCTTGTTTATACAGTCATAGGTGGTCTCATTAGGATTTTTTCACCAGGCTCTTTCTTGGGCTCTCTTAACCTGTCTGGCAGAGATGATATCATTAGAGAACCAAATGTTCTGATGCGCCTCAGGCTTGGTGAATTAAAGTTTCAATGGGGCGAGGTCTGACATGACTTTTGTATGGATGTGGAGATATGTAGCGCAATGGATGAATATTTGCATAAGGAAGATAGTGGTTTCAACCTGGATGCTAGGCATGCTGAGAAATGCGGGGCAGTAACATTTTTCAAATTACAAGCCTGTTTTTGAATGTGGGGTAAGGTGTTCATTTTTGCCAGAGGTGCAGTAGAGCTATCGTGGCCTAGATCAAGAAATGGTCAGACCATGCACAGGGCGAAACCTGCATTTGCGAAATGGATAGGTTTTGGAATAGCAGGCAGTCGAGGATGTGTGCGCCTTTATGTGTGGGCACCTCCACCCATTGTCTGAGTTCAAAGATGGTCAAGGAGTCAGTAAGTGAACAACCGTGTTTGTCAGAGGAACTGCTGGCCCAGTGATTAAAAATCACCCACAATAATCAGTGCCAATAGTTCAGAGAGCTGTTCTTCAAAGTGCAGCATGTCCCTAGGGGGTCTGTAGAGGGCCAGCACATTCAAAGATGTGCCAGATGAGGTTTCTATCTTAATACATGGGGATTTGCACTCGTCGGGCTGGTATGGGGGATGGTATGGCAGTCAACGTCATGCTTACATAAAAGTGATACCCCACTCCTTTACCGCTAGTACGGTCAGCACAGAAGATTTCATAATTGGCAGGTGTAGATAGTGTAGCTTTACTAGGTATATTTGGATTGAGTTGTGTTTCAGTAAGCCCAGGTAAATCAGGGCCATGTTGGAGCAGGTGGTCTGACACCTGTACTCCATGTTTTAATAGATCTCTTGTATTCAGCAGGGTAAACGAGAGGACCAGTATACGTGCAATGTTTTTAGTACATGGGTCTTTCACATCAGGGTTGTTATTAATGTGTACATGTAGAAAAGTACAATCACACTGCGCACATTGTCTGTGTATTCAATGCGGAATTGCATATAATTTGTTTAACTGAACGTCAGCCTAAAATGTGTTTCGAGCTGTGCTCTTCTTCTGAGGCTGATTAATTACGTCACAAGTTAATTGCATAGAATAATCAAGTAATCATTGAAAACAAATGTATCCAAAAATACAGGCAACACAACCCAAGAACAGGGACAAAGGGTGAAGTATACAATGACCAAAAGAACAACGAAATGCATGAGCTCATCAATAGTATATGCAAAAACATAGATTCGATATTGTAGAGAGTGTAAGATAAAATTCAAGACATACATACACAAAAGAGAAGAAACAATAAAAAAAAAAACTGAAAAAACGAAATTAGTAGCACATAGTGGTGTGTAGGAGTGAGTTATATGGAAGCTGGTGTAGAATGTCACATCCCTATGGCCAAATAAACCCGTTGGGTACTATACCTTGAGGGTTCATCTGTACTGTATCTCCTCTGCAAAATAATAATGTTGAGTGTTACCAAACCATATATTGAAAGAGACCTGATTGTGAGGGTTCCAATCCCCTGAAGTTAACTGATTATTAATGGTGCTTACCAATTGTTGGTTTGTCTCTAGGATATGGTGTTTGGCAATTCTGTAGAAAGATATGACCAATAATTGTGCAGGTTGGCATGAAGAAGCACTGATGATAGCCATCTAACACATTGGTTGTGCAAACCCATAGACATGATCTGTCTTGGGCCAAACACTTAGTATATGATAGTTCGAAATTTAAAATAACATGTCAAACGTTTACCGATATAGACTTTGCAGTTGCACCTCAGTAAACGACTCCCGCATAGCGTTCGTGACGGTGTGCATATAAACGAGAAAGAAAATAAGAAATTGCGACTTCAGCCATGAAAAAATAGCCAATTAACAAAAAGATCGGACCGGGACTAGATCGAATACCGCTGGGGACCGTTTCTAAAGCCCCAGTCATTCTTACCTGGCCTTTCGGCTTGCTTCCACATTGTCAAGGACCCGATGGCCTCGATTGGTACCTGTATATGCACTTACACAAGGATGTGGACCCTTACTAGCTTGAACGGAGCATCCCCAACTCCGTCCGCCATCTTACATGAGGGAAATTACTCTACCAGCTCTACTTGTCATTTATTGCATCATTTATGATCCTCAACTAAGCCGAGTGCATTATGCTTGTGAAGACATACGGTGAGCGTCTGGCCTGATCCAATTTAAAGCACCAATCGCTCAACAAGAAAATACAAACACAGCCAATATGTAGCACTAATATTAATGTGTGTCCCATTTTTTTATTAAAATATGCCTAAAAGTAAAGGTTCATACTGGTTAATAAAGATGGTCCTTACATTTAAAGGTTCACACATCTGTTACCGCTTACGCATACCAAATGACCACATGTTAAGTGGACCCCAAAGTAGTGGCCATATTGCACAGATTCAGGCCACATATTAACTGCATGTATTGAAGGTCAGGTCATCATCCATTTAATAGATTTGCATGTGACACAGTAACCCTCAACCGCGGCAAACTCATTCCCACACCACGTTAAGCATTATTTGGGGTACGTAATCAAATTGTGTGAATGCACATGGGCACTGGCATCTGTACAGTATTTGTTTAGCACCGAATCAAGGGTAAGATCAGTTGGAATGTGTTATAGAAAAACTGAAAATTCTTGATACGTATTGAGGCCACTGTCCACCGTTCTATACTGACAAATGATTTTAGCTTCCAACTGTCTAAGCTTAAGTTTGCAGTTGCCAACTCTAGGTGTTAGATTTACCGTGGCCATCCCCACGAACTTAATATTCTTCTTATCCTCCATTTGATGGACATTTTGCCAATGGATGGCTAATTGGTATTTGACTCCTTGATTGGCAATGGTTGATAGATGCTCTCTAATTCTGACTTGAGTGGTCTGATAGTGCTTCCAATATAATGTAGTTCACGCACACATGTTATACAGTAGACAACACATTTTGAATTGCAATTAATGAAAGATCTGATGGAGAAATTCCCCAGTTTACCAAAGTCAATCTCCCTGTTTTCCAAAGCATGCGTGCACATGTTACAACACCCACATTTGTGGAACCCAGTCTTCTGAGCCAGCTGAACCTAGGTTTGGCTACTAACTGGGTTGAACATGTAGAAGGGACATATAATATTTTTTAATGTCACTGCCTGTAAATAATATTAGGATTTGTGTCTAGCTATTTGTTTAAATCTCTACATTTTTGACTGTCAGAATTATAGAGAGTGATGAGCCTAAATTTGGTTAATCAGCATGCTTTCTGACTTAAAGTAGCCCCTCCGGGCCCTCTCTAAAACTTTTTCAAAGCCCCCAGCCCTCCCTATCACCTGTTTGCTTTGCCTTCCCCACCCTGCACCCTCTTCCTGGACCCGCTCCCTCCCGCCTCCCGACCCGCCCATCCCGCTCCGATTGGTCCCTTGGACCGTGTTGTGTTGGCCTAACGGCCCCGCTGAAACAGTGCACCCATCTTTGTGATTTGACTGCCGGTGAGTGTCCCGCGCACTTGTAGCGCTCCAGTAGCGTCTCTGGGCCCTCTCTGAAACATTTTCAAGGCCCCCAGGCCCCCTTATCCCCCGTTTGCTTTGCCTTCCCAAACCCTGCACCTTCTTCCTGGTCCCGCTCCCTCCCGACCCGCCCATCCCGCTCCGATTGGTTCCTTCGACCGTGTTGTGTTGGCCTAATGGCCCAGCTGAAACAGTGTGCCCATCTATGTGATTTGACTGCCAGTGAGTGTCCTGCGCACCTGTAGCGCTCCAGTAGCCCCTCTGGGCCCTCTCTAAAACTTTTTGAAGGCCCCTAGGCCCCCCATCCCCTGTTTGCTTTGCCTTCCCCACCCCGCACCCTCTTCCTGGTCCCGCTCCCTCGCGCCTCCCGACCCGCCCATCCCACTCCGATTGGTTCCTTGGACCGTGTTGTGTTGGCCTAATGGCCCCGCTGAAACAGTGCACCAATCTTTGTGATTTGACTGCCGGTGAGTGTCCTGCGCACCTTTAGCGCTCCAGTAGCCCCTCCGGGCCCTCTCTAAAACTTTTTCAAGGCCCCCAGGCTCCCCTATCCCCCGTTTGCTTTGCCTTCCCCACCCCGCACTCTCTTCCTGGTCCCGCTCCCTCCCGCCTCCCGACCCTCCCATCCCGCTCTGATTGGTCCCTTGGATCATGTTGTGTTGGCCTAACGGCCCCGCTGAAACAGTGCACCCATCTTTGTGATTTGACTGCCGGTGAGTGTCCTGCACACCTGTAGTGCTCCAGTAGCCCCTCCAGGCCCTCACTAAAACATTTTCAAGGCCCCCAGACCCCCTATCCCCCGTTTGCTTTGCCTTCCCCACCCCGCACCTTCTTCCTGGTCCCGCTCCCTCCCGCCTCCCGACCCGCCCATCCCACTCTGATTGGTCTCTTGGACCGTGGTGTGTTGGCCTAACGGCCCTGCTGAAACAGTGCACCCATCTTTGTGATTTGACTGCCGGTGAGTTTCCCGCACACCTGTGCGCTCCAGTAGCACCTCCGGGCCCTCTCTAAAACTTTTTCAAGGCCACCAGCCCCCCTATCCTCCGTTTGCTTTGCCTTCCCCACCCCGCACCCTCTTCCTGGTCCCGCTCCCTCGCACCTTCCGACCCGCCCATCCCGCTCCGATTGGTTCCTTGGACCGTGTTGTGTTGGCCTAATGGCCCAGCTGAAACAGTGCGCCCATCTTTGTGATTTGACTGCCGGTGAGTGTCCTGCACACCTGTAGTGCTCCAGTAGCCCCTCCAGGCCCTCACTAAAACATTTTCAAGGCCCCCAGACCCCCTATCCCCCGTTTGCTTTGCCTTCCCCACCCTGCACCTTCTTCCTGGTCCCGCTCCCTCCCGCCTCCCGACCCGCCCATCCCACTCCGATTGGTCTCTTGGACCGTGTTGTGTTGGCCTAACGGCCCTGCTGAAACAGTGCACCCATCTTTGTGATTTGACTGCCGGTGAGTTTCCCGCGCACCTGTAGCGCTCCAGTAGCACCTCCGGGCCCTCTCTAAAACTTTTTCAAGGCCACCAGCCCCCCTATCCTCCGTTTGCTTTGCCTTCCCCACCCCGCACCCTCTTCCTGGTCCCGCTTCCTCGCACCTCCCGACCCGCCCATCCCGCTCCGATTGGTTCCTTGGACCGTGTTGTGTTGGCCTAATGGCCCAGCTGAAACAGTGCGCCCATCTTTGTGATTTGACTGCTGGTGAGTGTCCTGCGCACCTGTAGCGCTCCAGTAGCCCCTCCGGGCCCTCTCTAAAACTTTTTCAAGGCCCCCAGGACCCCCTATCCCACGTTTGCTTTGCCTTCCCCACCCTACACCCTCTTCCTGGTCCTGCTCCCTCCCGCCTCCCGACCGGCCCATCCCGCTCTGATTGGTCCAGCCGAGACGATTCCTCTCCATTAACAGTTCTCCTAGGGCAGCCCTCTGCCCAGCAGCCCATCGGCTAAGGACCCGAGGCAAAGGACGACTCCTTCAGGGACGACTTCTGATCGTATCAGCAGGTATCCGCAGGAGAAGCAAGAAGCCATCAATAAGTAAGTGTGGGAAGGGCAGGGCCAGAAGCAATCACTTCACGCCATACCACCCAATCACTCATCTAACAAAGCATCACCACTGTAAACTCATTATATCTGTAATATATTTGCATTTGGAAACTCTGTTCTATACATGTGAGAATTGCATTTAGTAGTGTTCCCAATAGTCACTCTGTGAAAGTTGCATTTAAAAGTTTGCCCTATAGCCTCTCTGTGAATCTAGAAGTGTACCCAATAGCCTCTCTGTGAAAGTTGCATTTAGAAGTGTGCCCAATAGCCTCTCTGTGAAAGTTGCATTTAGAAGTGTGCCCAATAGCCTCTCTGTGAATTTAGAAGTGTGCCCAAAAGGCATGCTGTGAATTTAGTAGTGTTCCCAATAGTCACTCTGTGAAAGTTGCATTTAGAAATGTGCCCAATAACCCCTCTGTGAAAGCTGGAGTTAAAATTGTGCCCAATAGCCTCTCTGTGAAAGTTGCATTTAGAAGTGTGCCCAATAGCCTCTCTGTGAAAGTGAATTTAGAAGTGTGCCCAATAGCCTCTCCGTGAAAGTTGGAGTTAGAATTGTTCTCAATAGCCTCTCTGTGAATGTAGAAGTGTGGCCAATAGCCTCTCTGTGAAAGTTGCATTTAGAAGTGTGCCCAATAGCCTCTCTGTGAATTTAGAAGTGTGCCCAACAGCCTCGCTGAGAATTTAGTAGTGTTCCCAATAGTCACTCTGTGAAAGTTGCATTTAGAAGTGTGCCCAATAGACCCTCTGTGAACGTTGGATTTAGAAGTGTGCCCAATAGCCACTCCGTGAAAGTTGGAGTTAGAATTGTTCTCAATAGCCTCTCTGTGAATGTAGAAGTGTGCCCAATAGCCTCTCTGTGAATTTAGAAGTGTGCCCAACAGCCTCGCTGTGAATTTAGTAGTGTTCCCAATAGTCACTCTGTGAAAGTTTCATTTAGAAGTGTGCCCAATAGACTCTCTGTGAAAGTTGACTATAGAAGTGTGCCCAATAGCCTCGCCGTGAAAGTCACATTTAGAAGTGTGCCTAATAGCCTCGCTGTGAAAGTTGCATTTAGAAGTGTGCCCAATATCCTCTGTGAAAGTTGCATTTAGAAGTGTGCCCAATAGCCTCGCTGTGAAAGTTAATTATAGAAGTGTGCCCAATAGCCTTCTGGTGAAAGTTGCATTTAGAAGTGTGCCCAATAGCTTCCCTGTGAATTTAGAAGTGTGCCCAATAGCTTCCCTGATTTTAGAATTGCATTACAAGTTGAATTCTGAAGTGTGCCCAATATCCCGTGTGAAAAGTTGTATTTTGAAGAGTGCCTAATATACTCTGTGAAAGTTGCATTTAGTAGTGTGCCAAATAGATGCTCTGGAAAGTTGCATTTAGAAGTATGCCCAATAGCCTTGCTGTGAAAGTTGATCATAGAAGTGTGCCCAATAGCCTCGCTGTGAAAGTTGCATTTAGAAGTGTGCCCAATATCCTCTGTGAAAGTTGCATTTAGAAGTGTGCCCGATAGCCTCGCTGTCAAAGTTGATTATAGAAGTGTGCCCAATAGCCTCCCGGTGAAAGTTGCATTTAGAAGTGTGCCCAATAGCCTCCCTGTGAAAGCTGCATCAGAAGTGTGCCCAATAGCTTCCCTGTGAATTTAGAAGTGTGCCCAATAGCTTCCCTGTGAAAGCTGATTTTAGAATTGCATTACAAGTTGAATTTTGAAGTGTGCCCAATATCCCCTGTGAAAAGTTGTATTTTGAAGTGTGCCTAACATACTCTGTGAAAGTTGCATTTAGTAGTGTGCCAAATAGACGCTCTGGATAGTTGCATTTAGAAGTGTGCCCAATAGCCTCTCCGGAAAATTGAATTTAGAAGTGTGCCCAATAGACGCTCTGCGAAAATTGCATTTAGAAGTGCACCCAATAGCCTCAGTGAAAGTTGATTTTAGAAGTGTGCCCAATAGCCTCTCTGGAAAATTGAATCCAGAAGTGTACCCAATAGACGCCCTGTGAAAATAGCATTTAGAAATGTGCACAATAGCCTCTCTGTGAAAGTTGAATTTTGAAGTGCACACAACATCCCCTGTTAAAAGATGCATTCAGATGCATGCCCAATATCCTCTGTGAAATGTTGCATTAGAAGTGTGCCCAGTAGCCTCTCTGTGGAAAATTGAATTTAGAAGTGCGCTCAGTACCCTCTGTGGGAAAGTTGCATTTAGAAGTGTGCCCAATAGCCTCGCTGTGAAAGTTGCATTTGGAAGTGTGCCCAATATCCTCTGTGAAAGTTGATTATAGAAGTGTATCCAATAGACACTCTGTGAAAGTTGCATTTAGAAGTATGCCCAATAGACACTCTGTAAAGTTGCATTTAGAAGTGTGTCCAATAGCCTCTCTGGAAAATTGATTTTAGAAGTGTGCCCAATAGACACTCTGTGAAAATTGCATTTAGAAGTGTATCCAATAGCCTCTGTGAAAATTGCATTGAGAAGTGTGCCCAATAGCCTCTCTGCTAAATTGAATTCAGAAGTGTGCCCAATAGCCTCTCTGGAAAATTGAATTTAGAAGTGCGCCCAGTAGCCTCTCTGTGGAAAATTGAATTTAGAAGTGCGCCCAGTACCCTCTCGGAAAAACTTGCATTTAGAAGTGTGCCCAATAGCCTCGCTGTGAAAGTTGCATGTGTGCCCAATATCCTCTGTGAAAGCTGCATTTAGAAGTGTGCCCAATAAACTCTCTGTGAAAGTTGACTATAGAAGTGTGCCCAATAGCCTTTCTGTGAAAGTTGCAGTTAGAAGTGCGCTCGATAGCCTCGCTGTGAAAGTTGCATTTAGAAGTGTGCCCATTAGCCTCGCTGTGGAAGTTGCATTTAGAAGTGTGCCCAATATCCTCTGTGAAAGTTGATTACAGAAGTGTGTCCAATAGACGCTCTGTGAAAGTTGCATTTAGACGTGTGCCCAATAGACACTCCGGAAAGTTGCATTTAGAAGTTTGCCCAATAGCCTCTCTGGAAAATTGAATTTAGAAGTGTGCCCAAAAGACGCTCTGTGAAAATTGCATTTAGAAGTGTACCCAATAGCCTCTGTGAAAGTTGCATTTAGAAGTGTGCCCTATAGCCGTCTGCCCAATAGCCTCTCTGGTAAATTGAATCTAGAAGTGTGCCCAATAGCCTCTCTGGAAAATTGAATTTAGAAGTGCGCCCAGTAGCCTCTCTGTGGAAAATTGAATTTAGAAGTGCGCCCAGTACCCTCTCTGGGAAAGTTGCATTTAGAAGTGTGCCCAATATCCTCTGTGAAAGTTGACTATAGAAGTGTGTCCAATAGACTCTCTGTGAAATTGACTATAGAAGTGCGCCCAATAGCCTCCTGGTGAAAGTTGCATTTAGAAGCGTGCTCAATAGCCGCCCTGTGAAAGTTGCATTTAGAAGTGTGCACAATAGCCTCCCTGTTAAAGTTGCATTTAGAAGTGTGCACAATTGCACCTCTGGAGAGTTGCAATCAGAGGTGTGCGCAATAGCCCTCCTGTGACAGTTGAATCTTGAAGTGTGACCAATAGCCTCCCAGTCACACTTAAAACTAACCCAAAACTAACTAACACCTACTAAGCATGAGTGCACCCTCTCCACCAGAGTTTGTTGGAAACAACCACCACAGACCACCCCCACTACCCGATATGCCTTCCCTCCCGCCCTGCCCTCCCCCTTCCCAAATCAGCCCTCCCTCCTCTGCATTCCCTACCATTCCCCTCTCCAAACACCAAGCCAGAGGGGCACGATGGCGAGCCAACCACCCTAAAACCACTCCTCCCCCGAACCCCACCACCGACCAGCCAAGGGTAACCATGCCCGCTCCCCTCACTATCATACTGGGGACATCCCGCCCTGCAACCATCCACCCCCGCCTTACCCACAAACCCCTGCCTCCTTCCACCACCGACCACACCCTTTCACCTCCCTAAAAACTGCACGCCTAGCCCTAGCAAGAACCGAAGCCGCATCCCTCTCCCCCTCTGACCCCCCTACCCTCTCTCACACTCCAATCGCAACAAAGTAACTAAAGAGGAAACGTACCTGGTCCCCCTCAATCTCTCAACTCTCTTTGCCTCCCCTATCTCGACCCACCTCTGCTTTTCCCAAATCACCTCCTTCTCCCATGGCTTCACCCTTCCTGAAACCCCTATCCCTCGACTTCTCATCAACTGCATCTGAAACTCCTAACCCCCCACAACCCACCTTCAAATCTGCCGAGCCAAACCCGATCATCCTAACACACTCAACCACCCAATCCTGCCCGAAGCGCTCCAATTTTTCGGCGCGCCCACTATTCCCAACAACCATCCCTCACACTACCACACTCCCTCTCCAGCTTCCAATCTCTCGGCCACCACCCCCTTCCGCTCCAGCTCCGAGACCAACCGCGCCTGCAGATGTGAACTGCATCCTATTTAATGCCTGATCCGTAGCAAAAAACAGACACTGCATCTTTGACCTCCTCGCCTCTGACA
Source organism: Ambystoma mexicanum (assembly GCF_040938575.1). Lineage (NCBI taxonomy): Eukaryota > Metazoa > Chordata > Amphibia > Caudata > Ambystomatidae > Ambystoma > Ambystoma mexicanum. Next base: position 1,074,139,178 of record NC_090935.1, on the reverse strand, counting down.
AACCAGACCTGGTCTTCATCACCGAAACTTGGTTCTCTGACGACTTCGCCCCAATTGCCAATGAAGCCCTTTTCCCCCTGAGTACTCCATCATCCAACTGAACCGTCCATCTAGAGGAGGGGGAGTAGCATTCGTCTTCAAGTCTCTCTTATGCTCCTTAATCATCGACAACCAACCTTCCATTCCTTCCTGCGAATCTCTCCTCATTAAATTATCCCTCTCCCCGTTGCTCTCACATAGCTTCCTTATAATCTACAGACCCCCTGGCTTTGATAGACAATTTGCAAACAACCTCTGCGACTCTATTGTCACCCTTCAACTAAACCATCCCAACCTCACCCTTTTTGGAGACTTCAACATATGGTTCGACATCCCCACCAACCCTATGACACACTCTCTGGTAAAATAGGTACCAAATAATGATACTCTCCACCTATTCCTCCCAAGCCCGACCTGTCGACATGGGAGTCCCACAAGGAGCATGCCTATCCGCCCTCCTATTCAATCTCTACTTGATCACCCTCCCAACAATAATTCATTCACAGAACATCCTGTGCTGCAACTACGCCGACGACAACCCAACTAATTCTAAAACTCCTGAACTCAAAACCAATCTCCAGACCTGACCGGGCATCCTGCCTCCTTGACATTGAACTCTGGATGTCCCAAAGCCACCTCTTGTTAAACCCCTCCAAAACAGAAATCATGATATGTGGCAACTCAGAACTTCTTCCACACCCGCTTCCCTGGCCATCCGCCATGGGCAACTCACCGACCCCCTCCAACTCTGTGAAGAATCTTGGATGCACCCTTGACTCTGACCTAACACTCTCGCGCCAAGTCAACAACGTCTCAAAGTCCTGCCACTACCACCTTAAAAACCTTAGGCGCATCTTTCCATATCTCTCCTTTCCCAACAGACTCTCCGCTGTCCAATCAATCGTTACATCAAGACTGGACTACGCAAACCCCCTATACCTCGGAATCCACGCGTACCAACTGAATAAACTCCAAAGGACACAAAACGCAGCAGTCAAATTACTACTGGCGCTCGGCCCAAGAGACCACATCTCCCCGGCCCTTAAGACGCTGCACTGGCTTCCAGTAGCCCTAAGGGTGACCTTCAAAACCTTATGCATCGCACATCGAGCACTGTTGAAAACTGGACCTCAATATCTTCAAGACAAGCTAAAACCCTATCACCCCCCAAGCACCCTAAGATCAAGCTCAGCCAGCCTCCTAGTCATACCGAAGACAAACGCATTCAGGTTAGGCGGATCATCATTCGCCGCCTTGGTCCCCACGCTATGGAACTCACTCCCACCCCACATCCGCCTAACTGAGGACTTAACGTCTTTCCGCAAACTGCTGAAAACCTGGCACTTCCCCTAAAACCAACCTTTCCCAAACTAACCCAAACAGACTAACAGCAACTCAACGACACCAATCCAACAAACTACCTGATGCAAGAAATTGACAGCCAATAACCCCTAATATAAACTAGAAGGACAAACAGAATTAAACGAACAATCTAGATCAAAGCAATAAAAATAGTTAATGAGAAGTAAATCATACGGAAACAGTAACGAGATTTAAACTCCTGAAATGGACAGAACACATGAGGAATGAACGAAGTGAATGGCGTGGATGAAATAGTTAAAATAAATGAAGCAGGTGGAACAGATGAATGCGCTGAGTGGAAGAATGAATGAGTGGAAGAACAGATAACTATATAGTTCGAATGAGTGTGGAAATCGAATGAATATCTAGATCAGATGAATGTATTGAATGGATGAACATGTCGAGCGGATGAGTGTGTAGAGCGGCTGGGTGTATAGGGCGGACGAGCGTGTAGCGCGAATGAGTGCGTAAATACGGAGAAGCAAGTAGAACACAGGACTGCGTAAACCAGATGAATGTGCAGAACGGATGAGCATAAACTGGATGAGTGTGTAGAACAGACTAGTATGTGGAGCATATGAGTATGTAGAGCGCATGAGTGTGGCTAGCGGATGAATACGGAAGTGCGGTGAATGTGTAGATCGCCGGAGCAGAAGAATGTACAGACCTGGTGAATGTATAGAACGGAAGAGTGTATAGAGCGGATGAGTGTATAGAGCGGATGAGTGCATGGAGCGGATGAGTGTATGGAGCGGATGAGTGTATGGAGCGGATGAGTGTATGGAGCAGATGAGTGTATGGAGCGTTTGAGTATATGGAGATGATGAATGTACAGAACAGATGAAGGTATAGAACAGATGAGCGTAGAGATGAATATATAGAACAGGATATTGCTGTTGATTGCGTGAATGCACGAGTGCTTAAAGCAGATGAGTGCGGAGAGGGGATGAGTGCGTGGAGCAGATGAGTGCGTGGTGCGGATGAGTGCTTAGAGGGGGTGAGTGCGTTGAGGGGGTGAGTGCATAGAGGGGATGAGTGCACAGAGGGGGTGAGTGCGTAGAGGGGGTGAGTGCGTAAAACAGCTGAATGCATAGTATGCATGTGGGCATAAAGCAGATGAGTACCTGGAGCGAACGAGTGCCTGAGCGAACGAGTGCCCAGAGTGAACAGACATATTGCGTAGAGCGGACGAGTACGTAGAATGAACAAGCGCATATTCCATCCAGTACTGATGAGTACGCAGACAGGATCAGTACGTAGAGCTGCTGAATGCGTAGAGCGTGGGGCAGATAAAAGTGCATGCGTGGAGCAGACAAGGGTGCATGCGTGGGGCAGACAAGAGTGCATGCGTGGGGCAGACAAGAGTGCATGCATGGGGCGGACAAGAGTGCATGCGTGGGACAGACAGGAATGCGAGGGGCGGACTGGAACGCGCGGGGCGGAATAGAGCATGCAGGGCGGGCTGGAATGCATGAGTGCTTGGAGCAGACCAGAGTGTATAGACCATACTGGGATGCATGGAGTGAATAGGAGTGCACGGAATAGACTGGAGCGCATAGAATTGCATGACGTATATAGTACGGATTGGAATGCAGAGAACCCATCATATCACACCACCACGATTACTCTCTCCTTTACATCACCACTCAACTAGAACACAGAGATACTATGACACCATTCGGTATAACTGTTCTCATACCAACATCCGCCGCTTACTCCACATCATTCTAAGTAAACACTGCTGGTTTCACACCCCAAGCCAGGCGTTCTCCCCAGGCCTAACGCAGCCACATCCCTTCTGGATAAATCCTGCCAGAACAAACACATTCTCCTGATCTCTCAACCACCACACCTACCGCTAAGAAGCAGCTATTACACAAATACATCACGAGCTGCACACATACCTGGTGCTCACACGCACCTTTTGACTCTCTCTACTCTCTCTACTGATCTGAACTTCGGTTCCCAAGGGCGTTCAACCTACCAGCGCCTTCAGACCATTCCAATGGTATATAAGGCGCTATATAAGTGAAAAATAACATAACATAACATAACATAAAGTCGACCGGGTTGGAGCAATTTCTCATGGCCCTGATATTTTCACCTTTAGGTATATTGACAATAACTGACTTCTTGTGGGAGCTTTGCGCATACTAAACTGCATTGACAGATGTGCTCTTAAGGAAAGTTTTAGTCATGATACCTTGATCCGTAATCATAATAGTCAGGTCTAGAAAATCAATGTTGGTATCACTGAATTTATACGTAAATTGTAACCCCCAATCATTTGTATTCATGAAATTGACAAAAGCCAGCAAAGAATCCACTGCACCCGACCAGATTATAATCACATCATCAATAAACATCCTCCATAGATGTATGAAGGGGGACAATTGTGCATTGACAAATACAAATTGTAGTTCGAACTGATGCATGAATATATTGGCTAGGGCAGGTACGAAGCTTGCTCCCATGGTGATCCCAATCAGTTGCCTGTAATACACATTGTTAAACAAAAAGACATTTTTCTGTAGTGTACACAATAGTAATTCCTTCAGCATTTCGTTGTGGGTATAGAAAGATGCAGAATATTGTCCAAAAATAAAATTAACACTTTCTATTGCTTTGTGGTGGGCAATGGATGTGGATAGGGCCTTGACATCAAGGGTGACTAGTAACAGATTTGCTTGAAGTGTTAGGTTCTCAAGTATCTGTTGTTCACTGTATCTCGCACATATGTGGGCGTCTGAACAACCAATGGTAGTAAACATTCATTGATATAAATAGAGATGGGTTCCATAATGCCCCCTCTTCCACTGACAATCGGCCTCCCCTCTGGAATACGATCAAAATCTTTATGGATTTTAGGGAGGAAATATACTGTGGTCATGGTTGGTCCCTCCACTGTTAGAAAGTGTTTATCCAGATCAGTTAGAATTCCCCTTTGATACCATTTCTGTATCAAAGTTGTCATTAGCTCTTTCAATTCACAAATTGGATTAGCAGGTAAAGCTAGGTAACACCTGGCAGTATTAAGATGTTGTAGACCCATGGTAATATAGTCCTGCTTGTTCATGACAACTATGTTGCCCCCTTTGTCTGCTTCTTTAAATATGAGGGTTTGGTTAGTAGCTACATTTTGAATCGATTGTTGTTCAGTTTTGTTCAAATTCAGATTATACTGATCCTTATGTTTAGGGGTGCTGTCTGCCAATTTATGGATAACATTATTAACCACTCAGTAGAAAGTGTCAATGATATTATCATTCGGAAAAATAGGCGTAAACTTAAATTCTTTGGTCAATTCTTTAATCTTCAAGTTTTGCTGTTTAATATCCCAATCTTTCAACATATCCATTACACTATTTGAATGATCCTACTCAACATCTTGTAGTGTCATTATAACATGTTTGATGAGCATTGTTTGCAAGGATATCTCTGAAGGGGTAGGTATCGTCAGCTTTGCTGTATATTTCTGAACTTGTGTTGAAAAAAATGTCTTGAGTTTAAGTTTACGTATTAACTTAAAGAGATCTATCTGGATTTCAACATAATTGTTGAACCCAGAAGAGGCAAATGATAAGCCCTTATTCAGTAGAGTGATCCTCAGGGGTGATTTGATATGTACTCAGATTAAACACAAGGTCTACCTGTTTAGATTCTGAAGCGATCTTTGGTGTGAGGCTCTGGTCACCCGCTGTGATAGGGGTTTCCACCAGCCATGTTGCCCCCCCCCCTTGTACCCTTTGGGGTGTGCCTGTGTTCAATGTATTTGAACTGATAGGTAGTTGAAATCTTACTTGTTTTTTTAATATTGGATGCTTGACGATTGCCCTTTTTGTACCTTCTGATCTGTTCTAAAAATGGTGACAGACCAGCTGTTGCTAGTGTGCTAGCTGTGGCCCCCTCTTGGTCAAGGGGCCTTTGAGAGTTAGATGTGCTTGCATCACCATCAGTAATAGTGCTCCCCTGTCACTCTCAATATCCAAGCTTACTGGTGATGAGGCCACACTGCTGCTTCATGATGTTGATACTTCATCATATTTTGGTTCATACGTATAAAACCTGTTATCACGATAGTCCCTATCATCACGCAAGCAATTTCTGGATTTCCGTAGTTTAACCTCATCCTGGTGTTGCCTGAGTATGGTATACAATGTTTTGAAATTCTTGTCAGTAGTAGCAGCAGGTGCATCATACAAATCTATTTCTTGTTTGAAAGCATCAATGTGTGTGACAATCTGTGCATGTTCACGCTCAGCGTGTTCTATTAAGTTAAGAGTTTCATCAAATTATTGGAGCTATTCATCAAATGTGCTTCCCATTCTGAGGCCAAGTCACTATCTAATGGGTCCTCAAAATTCTTAATCCACAAGGGATTTTCTTTTCTTGCAAGTAATGTTTCAATGTGGTCTTTTCCCAAAATGTGTTTATCTCTTTGATACGGAGTCGTTCTAATTTAATGAACTTAAATCTCAGATCTTCTTTTTCAACATTAAGTCTCTTGAAGGGGTTCAGGGTCGAGCCCTGTGGTGCAAACAATGTTTTAATATAATTTTCTCTTGTCAGTAAGTATTCAGCTGATTCCGCCATATTCTGTTAGATGATGTGCAGCTGCTGTGGAGAAGGTGGCAAAGGAGACTATGATACCCAAGCGCTTGCAGGCAAGTAAATCCAAAACAAAAGGCTGCAGGTGACAGTGAATTGCGGGTATTTTGTTATTAATGTGGTTAATCGCTACGTCCTGTTGAGGCGTGGGTCCTTTTGTACGAGCTGAAGGGGCACATAGTGCTAAGAGAATTGCCCATGCAGATCGAAACATAAATGCGCCGGCCAGGGAGTAAGCAAGCACAAACAGACACAAATGTAGTGCCAGCGAACACAGTGGCTTAGAGATACATGGAAATGGAGATCTAGACATCAAGTGTGGTAATAAGTAAAAAGATGTTGTAGAGTGCAAAGAAACTCACCGAGATTGTTGGACTGGCAGTAGAGAGCCTATGTGGACCGGGATGGTGATGGCGATGTCCAGCGAAGACCGGCTCGCTGCAGAAGCACTGGCGCTGAAGCGCCTGAATTCAAAATAAATACAGAGAGGTGTCTGGGAAATGTAGTTCCAGGCACCATGCAGTCACACAACACTAGCAAAACGAGAGTGCTTATCTCTCAGCCAAGCGTACCAACAAACATTCAAAGCAACAAGTCAAAGTTGGTACAAGTAGCTGAGCGTACTGAGAGAAATCTAACAACCGATATCAGACGCCGTACAAGTAAACTTAGACAGGGTATAGTAAGCAATCAAAACGAAGTGTGCAGAGCTGTTCCGGCGAATGCTAGCAGGAGCGTACCGGGAAGGAAAGATGACGGGTATCAACAGCTGCTAAACTAATGGATATTTTCAACTCTGGAATCTGCAGGAGATCCTTCCCCTTACGGTACTTAAACATTGTGTCATGAGGGCCAGCGCTCCGGGTTATGTGAACAGCTTTCCAAGAGAAGAAACACACAAAATGATCTGACCGAGAGATTGACTGTGTGCTACCCATTTGGGTGCCTGAACCACGGGTAAAATGGCTGTGTTGATTTGGGGGAGAAATGTCAAGCGGATTCAATTTATGGTTCTTCAGTATCTCCCATATCTCGGCAGAGTCCAGCTCAGAGGGATTATCCAGCCAGATGCTGAAATATCCAATTCACAATAGGTGCTGGAATTTAAGGCCTTTCGTGGTAAGAAACAAATCAAAGTTGGTTAGAAAACGCCAAATCTTGACATGCGATATCTGGGAAACCTCATCCCAACTAAGTATTTCTGAGTGTGAAATCTTCCAGGGCTTCTTGTAGATTCCTGCTATGATGCCACCTCTCCTCATAGACCGATTTAGAAATTGAATGGATACATCTTTTGGGACTAGTAGGTGAAACATCGCAAAAGGAGGATTGTTACACGAAATCTCTGTGACAAATGAAAAGTCCAGGCCATGTAGTTGTTAAATCAGATATCTCCATATCATGTTGAACTGCTGATCTATCATGAACAAGAGCGACATTAGTCTGAGAGAGAAAGGTATTTCTCTGATGAGAGGTTTGTAGGGTATGCTCTGTGTGAAGATCTGGTATTTTGTTTTGAAGAGTGTAAAGGTTTGTCTCCTTTGGGTCTTCGTCTGAGCAATGGATGTGCCACTGTTAAGCTTACCAGTCATGTTGGTCTCAGCTGTTCAGCTGAGGTCTTACGGCAGGGCATACCGACAGGCAGCGTTCCCTGCCGAACGTCGAAAACACGTCAGAAATTGGCGCAAATAGACTTTGGGTTAACGCTTTGCGAAGATGCGAGTCAGTGAAGGGCTACCGGCCCCAGATTATAGCATCAACGGTAACCACAACGCTTTGCTAAATGTGCAAAAGTGTAGTTTTAGTCCCATTAACGAAGAACCTAGAGCAAAGTAAACAGCTTCACGTATATAGCACTCTATTTCCCCCAACGGTAAGAGTAGGACCACTTGCAGGATGTATGATGTCAATCTAAAATTCCGTACAGGCGATTTAAAACTGCAGTGACGTCAATAATGCAATTAAACACATATCACGTTATTAGGAATACAAAGCTAAACAAAGTACACAATAAAAACACGAGTTGCTATGTTTTATTAATGTTGCTGGAACTATTAGTAACAATACATCTCAATGGGTGGGTCCTAATGCCAGTGAGAGAATTTATAGCACACATGTGTATTTTGATTTGCAAAAGCAGAGAGAGATGTGGTGGTTCAGATCTAGATTTGAATTGATTGCTGTCAGCATGAAAGCAGCATTTTCTTTTTGACTTGCTTACACGCGATGCATGCGGAACCCCGCCCCCAAAATACATTCTCTTCCCCTGTCTGGTAGGCCATATTGCCCTTGCACCAGTTCGTATGCTGAATCATTGGCAAATTGCTTTTTTACTCCTTACCCAAATTGCTAAACCTTACGTTTGGAAAAGTCCAGAGGATTGCCTCAGGTGCATTGCAAGTACAATATTACTAAAATCCTAAAACGAAAAGATGTCTGATTTGGTTTCTCCTCTCCAGTTCCACAAATGAAAACTCATGAAAGAACGTGCCTGATGTCCACTCGCCTGGGCGTAAACAATCTCTCAATGTATGACAATATATTTCTCCACTCCTCCCCCTCAAAAAATCAAGCAAGGTACAAAATATTTAAAAGATTTGACACAATCTAACTTTTCAAATTTCGGGAGTTTTGGTAGTGAACCCATAGTCACTGACTGGAAAAATAATGTGCAGCTTAATTTACATGTAGAGAATGCGGTTGTATTTCATATTTTTGGTGGCAGTGCAAAGTGACTTTGTACCGGGCTAAAAGTTCCATGAAACCGACACTTGGAGTGAATTATTCCACTGTATTCCCTTGATGTAATTATGCCCTTACACTACAAGCTGCAGTAATGTAATGTGCAATAGGGCACTACGACACACTTCAATTTGTACACGTTTTTCCTCTTAAAATCACTTCTATGCTCAGTTGTTTTGACCTTATCAAAATTGCGTAATTATAATACCTGCCTGACCATTCTATCTTCCTCTTGCCTGGATTCTAATTATTGTTGTTAAAGATTAATGTAGAACAGCCAGCCAAATCGAATAGAAATAGGAATTTTGAAAAGGTCAGGCAGAAAGAAAACGTGTTTTCTATCATTTCTAGAATATTGCAGCCTGCAATATTTCCAAGACGTCTCTCCAGTCAGAATGCCAAATGTGGCACCTGTGTTCCTTATTTATATTAATTCAAAAGAACACAAACAAACGTGCAATGCCAAACTGCTATCTCAATGCACACAATCCTGGGGTAGAATTGGTGCATTATATGGATGAATGTCTCACTCTTGGCCAACGTGAAGGCTCTACATTGGTTACATATTCCGCCCTGGTCTTAAAGTGTACCAGTTCAGCGTTGCGCCTTTGTTTCATTGAGTAGGTGTTGATAGTGCAAACAGATGACAAATGAGGCCAGTTTTTCTGGCAGTGAATTACGGCCAAACTCCTATTTGTTAATCCAGAGCTATCAAGTTGGCACTGCCATGAAACAGAGTTTGGCACCACGAGTTATTAAAAACTATGAAAATCTATCTAACAACCACACTAAATAACTGGATTATAATAACTATAATATGAAAATAATAAATGGTTGATTTACATATGTTATTAATTATTTATTTATAAGCCGACGAAAGCCTGCGGGCATCGGGGCAGCAAAAACACAAATGACAGCGGAAAGAAGGGACAGGCAAAACATAACGATTGATTCCTACCTAACCCAAATCGTTCCCTACACCACACCTTTTTTTTGTTTTTGTGCTAATCATCATTCTATCGAATTCTCTTGGTTGACTGTACCTTCCATCGATTTGCCAGACTCATTTTTTATCCCCAACTCTTTTTTCTTTGTTTATCCCATTCATGTTTTCACCCAACCATCCCTTCCCCAAGCCCAAACCTCTTACTTGTTTGTCCTACTAGCCCTATCAACCCTTCAGTGCTCACACCCAAAGGTCACCGTCACCACGCTATCTTTTTCTACTTTTTACATGTTCACCCCTTTTCCTCTGGTTGCCTAAGGTCAGCATTAGCATGTGGTCTAGCATTTTCTCTTTTCCCCGCCCCATGCTAAGGACCTGGCTGCTTTTTCACAAATAGCACCTTTGCTCTTTCTCACACCCAACTTTTAAATGCTGTTGCATTCCAGAGCCTATTTGATGCTCAAACCAATAAAAGTAGAAAGGCCCTGTACTCTAATCTGTTCGAATGCTGCCCACACGTTCATGGCCAAAGTCATGACTTCCATTCCCCAAACAGTTAAGAGCTTGCTGTTTTATTTTACTGTGACCTCATGCTGAACTCATCCTCATTTGCGGATCTATGTAGTGTATCAACATATGTGATGGCATGACTGTAAAATGTGATATGGGAGAACAGAGAATAACCAAAATAATATTAGGGCAATCGTCAGCTATTCCCCTCTTGTTAAACTACTAAAAAAAAGAAGTGACACAGCTCTGGCCTATACTCACCGTGGGTTCATTGAACATAAGCCCCCTATGTTTGCAATGAAACGGGGGCGAAAACTCTGCGATTCGCTTAAACACACAAAGAAACAGAAGACAAGACCCCCAATACCCTATGGAATCACTCCAGTCCTACCGGACATGCCCCATGTGGCCAATGCATAGTGTGCCCCAGACACAGAGAAGCACATCTATCGAGATAGGCTGGCATTACCCATGGCACCAGAAGCACTTTACGAACTGTAACAGCAGTAACTTAATCTACATCATCACGTGTCCGCGCAGTCTTATATAAGTGGGGGTGGCAACACGACCAATGAAAATCCGTATCAGCGAACACCGCTCTTGCATAAGAACTAAAAAGACTTCTGCACCCATGGTCGAGTATTTTATACAGAAGACACATGGCCACTCAGATATCACCTGGGCCATTCTAGAGAAAATCGTGGTCCCCCAAAGAGGAGGCACCTTGCATGTCTTGTTATTCAAAAGAGAGCAACTCTGGAATTATCCTTTACACATAGACATAAGAGGTCTCAATGAACATACCAGTTGGCAAGTACTGGCCACAATGTGTGCACGTTGGGCCCCAGGGATTTGTAATAAATAAGGTTATGCAACAGACAGAGTGTACGTAGAAGAGGCAATTGCCAACTTTGGCTTATTGTGGTATCCGTAGCCCTGTGCATATGGCATACCTCCGACGGCTAGCACCATTCCCCCTCCAGGCCTCACTTTGTACACATCTACTGTGAGCGCTCCCTTAGTGATCAGCACATGGGATTTGTTAACACACATCTCTGAGGGCACTGCATGTTTCCTTTGCACACTGCTGCCCCATACACACCTCTCATACAGATAGGCTCTGCATGGACACAAGAGTGGAGGCTTGAAGCTGCAAAGGAGGGCCAGTGCATACATAACTAACACTTACATTGGGGACGCGTGCAATGGCTGGGAGCCATCCAGGCGATTGCTTATGGAGGCTGAGTGTGGCTGCCATAGGAATGGAACTTTCCGTTCATGCAACCACTCCACAGCCTCTAAGGCATATGGATGAGCATCCAAAAACAATATATGGCATATAATATGCCACCCTGGATCATCACATTTTGCTTTACTAATACCTGTAGGCAAACCTATTAACACTAGTTTAGATCGTAACATCGGATCCGACGTAGCAGTGACTTACAGTTCTTGACATACTTTACTAGAGACAATACTCCAATATGGCCCCACGATTAGAGAAGGGGAGTAGTGGCTCCAGCATGCATGCACGCATCACAGAGCTATGCTCTGCCAGCTCATTTAGTGAGATCTTTCAGCCGTGCGGTGCAGACCCGTTATCTCACTGAATCTGAACATGAAAGCAATCAGGTAAGAGAGAAGAGGCCTGGTCCACAGTAGGTAGAAGACTACACTGAATCTGAACATGAAAGCAATCAGGTAAGAGAGAAGAGGCCTGGTCCACAGTAGGTAGAAGACTATGCAGCCTGGCCGTGGAACCTTGCTCTGTGGACAGAATGTGAAACTGCAAAATATTGGAAAGAAATAAGCCTGTTAACCCTCCAATTACAAATCCTGACACAGCACTTCTTTTTTGATTGTGTCTAGGAATCATTTATACCATGAACACAGATGCCACCCGGCTACTAGATTGAGTGCCACCTGTGCCACATGTTGGGTATGTACAGCAATTTTGGGGATTGCATTAAAATTAACAGACATAAACACCTGGATGCCATTAGTAAATATACACTTGGTCCCCCCCTACCCCCTCCAGATCCCCTACAGGTGCACAGACTGATGCTCGATAATAATGAAGCATCTGAGGTCCTGAAGAAAGTGGTCGCCCCAACATGGGGCACTGAAACCGGGCAGCCAACACCATTCAGGGATTTCCCACCAATAATGGGATACCCCATGTTAAAAAATACGTGTACTAGTTAGTGCACATTTGTATAAGTAAATGATGTTTTTAAACAGTTGAAGTTCACAATAGCAGGACAATTAAAGCATTTGAGATCCTTGCTAGACCTCAGTACATGGGACGCATCGAAACGTGTCTCTTTGCTCTTTTTAAAATATGTTGAGCAATTGGGTCAGCCTCTCTCTGTCCCCTCACCCTAGATAGGCGGTACACCACCGGCACCTAGGGGCAGCAACCACCCTGAGGGCACAGATAGTATGGATGGGGGGCCATTTAGATCAAATGAAAATATATGATGAACAAAAACCACTACTCTGAACTTCATCGGGATAAAGGACCAATTCTGCCATAGGAATGTGTAAGTATTAATTTGAAAGGAAGATCAGCACCAATGCAAATGTAACCATCTCTGTGCCCAAGTCTAATTTAAGGAATCAGTTTCCATTAAGCTATGGTGCATACAAGCATATGTGTGTGCATTTGTAACTAGACTAAGAAAAATGTGCATGCATTTAATTAAAATGCACTACACATTTGGATATTTCTCTGTCTCTGTATTCAAATTGTCATTTCTTATAAGAAAGTGGCAAGGAGTGCAAAAGCTTTCGAAAAGCATAGCTGGCTACTTGAGGGCAGACAGCTTTTTTAATTGGCTATAATGTCAGAGTGCAAGGGGGAAAAAGTCTAGTACAGGAAGAGCAGTACAGATAATCACCCAGTGAAGGCGGAAGTGAGGAACAGAACACACGTTAGGATATTACTAAGCATTAGAAAGTGCGAGGAGCACCTGTAAAGTGTTTTTGATGATTGTTATTGAAAGTTGAGATTTCACATTACATTCTAGTACTTTCCCTTTTTGTCAAGGTTCACACATCTGAAATAACGCTGCACTTGCTAAGCAGGTTGAACAACCCGAGCTTCGTAGCTTTTCCCAACCCTGATAGACACGCACATGTTTGGATTTCGCTGGATAACTAGCTGGCTGGTTGCTAGATGTGGGGAAAAGCACAAGACACTCAGAATATGTTTGCATAAGCACAGTTTGACATTCTGAAGGGAATCTTGGACGTAGAACGACTGAAGTCTGCTGGATTTTTTAAGAGAAGCTTGCCCTTAAAATCTATAACTATTTCTTGAACAAAAGCCTGTGGTTTATTAAATATGTCCACACCGAAATGGAGTGATGTTCCTGGACCATAGATGAATTTACATTGTAAATTCCTGTGTCCAGACTTGCAGTGAACAATTATTTAACAACTACTTAACAGACAGTTCATTATTTGACAAGTGTCTGCTACGTTGTTTGCACAATTTATTTTTCATAAACTTCATTCAAAATCTCAAGCTGTCTAAAGAAACAAGGAAAGAAAGAGCGTGCTCCACAATAATCATTTAAGCTCAATCAAAATCATCCAGAATTATGCTTTCTAGTTAACTTGGTTAATTGCAGGCATTTAAAAAAATAGACACATAATAAAAAGTAACATTTACCAATTCACTTTCAACTAACATAAAACAAAAGTTACACTCAACATTTAAATTAACAAGGATACAAAAATGGTCTGATGTAGAAGTGTAATGCTAGTATACATCACTCATCCAGTGGTGGGGTTTCATGTAGCAAACTAAGACATTCTGTAGTCTTGATTCACTGCAATAGACCGTTCTATGTTTGCTTTTGACAGAAATTAATTAGATCAAAACATAATAAGGGTTTTCCAAGAAGAGAGAGCTCAAAATGAAGAAACATATGCCACATACATTATGAAGATATTTAGTTAGTTTAAACGTGTACAGATGCAAGTAACTGCAAGAGGCAAAGAAATTGTGAAGCTAGCTTGTGCTACATAGTCAATAGATTGCGGCAAACACCAACGTTTACAAGTATATACCTCAAGAAGCACTTCATGTAGGAATGCAAGTCCACTACGCATATGAGCAGAATTGAACAAAGGTTACAAAAGGTCTCAAATGGAGTGTGTCACAGCAAGAAAATCAAGAAACGAGACAGAGCAAAACTCAGCTAAGGATGACCATGCCAAGAATCCAAGGTCTTATCTGGCTGGAATAAGCTGACTTTGGATACAATTAAGGAGAGAAGAGAACAGAGGATCCTGTTCCAAAAGGTCAAGATAAGCCACAGACGTCAGAGAACTGGTAGAATTAAATCAAATATACGAAAAGACACAGAGAAAAGCCGATTTCACGGTGTCCAGTCACGTGACAAAGGTAGGCTGGAAGAGTGAGACTTTCACACTTACACATGGATCCCTGCCATGCCCATACTCCTTAAAAGGTCTCAGAGCACAGAGCAGACTCAGGCCAAACTACAAAGACGTAATCAACACATGACTACTGAGGTGATGATTGATTGTAGCATAATTGATGGGAAGCTGGGGTACAGACAAGCTTCTCTGCATCTGGATGCTGTTTCTGTGCGCTGCTAGACATAGGTGGAAAAGTATGAGGGGGGTTGATGCAAACCCAATCATAGTGGACTATCTAATCTAGGGTCCTAAAGTGAGTAGAGCCAATGGGACGTCATACTTTTAGTGACGTTCATAGTGGCCATTTTGAAGGGAGGGCTTAGTTGCCTCACCTGACAGTGATTATCCAATCCCCTCTTCCCGTTACCAGATACAGATATAGTACCTATATTAAGTTACCTTCCTATAACCAATCACGTTGCATATTAGGTTTGACGTTAGTAGGTGTGCAGGTTGTACATCAGCAATGATGAGTTTTTGCTATAAATATTTTGTTTTTTCTAAAAGTAAAGAGAGCAAGAAGATTGCACGATTGCTGGTGTTCGTGGTGCTCCCCATTTTATTAACTTGTGATTAGTACGGACTCACTTTGCCAAACTATTGAGTTGTCTTAATTATTTGATGCATGATTATGAATCTGCATCCACATCTTTCTCGAGGGTACTGCTACACATCTTAAAGGGCTGTTTGGATATCATCCAATTCACTTGGTAGCAGAGTTAGATGGTTAGATTAGATAAAGATACCCATCGACTGTCGACATAGGTAACTTCGGGTCCTCAACAATATCACACGTCCTTTGCTATCTGGCTGATAGAACAAGGAGCTCCCGTAGAGAGTGGATAGATTAATTGAAAAATCCTGCAGGCTAGGTGTGACGGGTTCCTTGCTTTCTCCCAAAAAAACCTCCCACATCTATTAGTAGATCGGACGAGCTGCACAGAGAGGCAGTAACGAAGGTGGTGACCCCGAGCATCTGGAGATGAAAGACATGCGAACGGTGAGTAAAAAAGACTGAATGTTTTGGCAAAGCATGCATGCTTAGAAAACAAGGAAGGGAAGATAACAGAGGGAGGTGGGATAAAATATAACATCAGAATAAGAGTGTAATGTATATATAAGGGGAAAGATATTGAATTGAGTGTGGCCAAGCGATATAAAGAGTAATCATGATTGTGGCCATGAAAGAATATAGCCCAGTTCCTAGATTTTAATGAATGCTAGCAGAAGCCCTTATCTAAAGTCTTTTAAATAGGATGACGCAGGAGACCGGATTGATTAAAGACAATCCGAAAGAGATAGGCTTAAGTTCCTTGTCGGAACAGACATTAGGGGAAAGATGCGTCTGAGAGAGCAAATGGCATAAGATTTATATGGCCGGCCAGAGTTTGTCTGTTTGTTTTATGTGTTTGAGTAAAATTGTGACGTTAAAGTCGAAAACTGTATTTTTATGTGAAAAAAAGGTATGAAAATTGCACAAATATAGAAGGAAATTCTTGCATGACATGGATTGATGGTTGTTTTTCAGCAAGATTAAAGTAAAAATAAATATTGTTGAAATAACGGTATTGGAGCTTGTGACGATTGGTGCTCGCTCATATTGTTGATTGTTGAGATGCAATTTTAATAAAGTGTGAAGTGGAAAAATAAGTGTTATTTGAATAAGGGGTAAAAGAGTCAAGCATGTAAGACATTACTCCATTAATATACATGTGCAAACAGTTTCCGAAACACGCACCTAAGCTTAAACAGTACAGTGCGGAATGGGTTAAAGGGACTGTGGACAAAATGTTTATGCCGTGGCCCCAAGGTGGATCGCTATCAAAAAAGGTCCTGAAGCACATGACGACATATTTACATGCCCCGTACACTGGCAAAAAGTTAGACAAGCGCCTGACTAGCTTAGAACTTTGGAAGATGTACCAAAAGGAGGAGCTGCCGTTAAATTGGATACTGAAAATATGTAAAGAGGGGGGTGAGGAGCCTTCTGTGCCACTCGCCCGTCTGAAATAAAGAACAAAGCTAGTAAAGTCGAACAATTGTACCCACTGAGGGAACTCAAAGCAGCAACAGGATAAAGCAACCCGTCATACGAGTAACCTACGCAAAAGTAGTGACTGTTAGGCAGAATTGCATTCAGTACCCTCTGGGATCACCGCGCACAATTAGGACTACAGGTGTAAGCAAGACCAACCTTTGGTATAAGTCTGTACCACACAGTTTGTTGGTAGCGAGCTGAGCAGCCAGCCTTATCTCAAGAGTGAATGTGAGCAGTACAAGTAGTTATACAGAGGACTTTCAATCACAGTGGCTCAAGTAGACACTTATACTCAAGGTTTCTTCTTGGTAAAACACTTATTAATTTATTTACACAATCATAAATCAAACATTTCACTAGAAGAAGACAAGTTATATTATAGACCAATACACTTCAAAAACCTTTGAGACAGTTTGAGCTCCCCTGAAAAAGGAGCAACATGGCAGTTTTAGTTATTTAGCAGTGAGCAAAAAAGGACAAAAGTAAGTAGAATAGATTACATATACTTTCTAGGCCGTGCAAATAGTTTCAGTTCACCAGAATAGTTCAATTCAAGTCAATTGGCCAGGCCAAAGTCAATGGGCTAGTGTTCTGGATAGGAAAAAACAGTTCTGGTATCAAACGGTAAAGTCTTTGCAAAAGTTCTCTGAAGTAGTTTAGGCAAAAAAGAATCATTTGTGGGGTCACAAGCTGATTAGGCCTGCAAGTTGGGAAAGTTTCACAAACTTTCTCCGCAAGAGTGGCGTTCTCTCAATCTGGTTGGCACAGTACCTTTGTATGGAGTAAACAAATGTTGTTGAAGTTGTAGTTCCTGGCAGTTCCTGCAGATCTCGCTGAAAAACATGGCTCCTGTGATCTTTAGCTACCAGTGTTCGCGGTCGGGAAAGATCATGGTAGTTCATTGTAAAACCACTGCCACCAGCCTTTTCAATAGGAAAGGGTAGCATTTGACTGCTACAGGAGTGTTTAGACACAGGGGATACTATATAACCCATCTAGCACTCCATTGTAAGATGGTGTGTGCTGGGTGTATGAATTTGGAAAAGACTAGAAAAAACAATTTCACTTTACATTCTCTGGGAAACTGTAGTTTATCCCAGAGAAGGTATTTAAACCTTTGGGATGTCTAAAAGACATCCCTGTGTCACTGCATTGAGGGTGCCTTGTAACACACATGAAAAGATGATGCCTATGGAGTTATCTAAAACTCCATAATCAGAGAACACAAATGTAAAACAGGCATTGAAATACATGAAAGAGTGGAAAAAAAGGCTCACACTCTTTCTGGGTAAAAGTCCTCAAAATCCAGCAACGCTGCTGGGGGTCTCTAAGTTGAAGGGAATTAGCACATTTTTGAGAATTCTCCCTAACACTCTTCCCCTCCAGACTAAGGGACAGGAGGATTTAATGCACCCCTGGATGAATCTCCTTACTCCAGTCGGTCAAACATTCTGGAGAGACCATCAACATTTTGGTGATTACACCCTGACCTGGCTTAAATGGTATAATCAAACCCCTGTAGGCTGATTGACCATCTTAACAATTTAGGATTCTCCCCCTTCATCTGCATTAACCATCTCAAAGGTTGGTGGTCAGTCTGAATCACAAAAGTAGATCCATACAAGTATGGTCTAAACGTCTTCAGTGTCCACAAAATAGCAAAACATCTCTTTCAATGGTTGCCCACCTTGTTTATGGTTCCTTCAGCTTCCTGCTGATGAAGCAGATGGGGTGCTCCCTACCTTTCTCATCCAGCTGACTCAGAACTGCACCTATACCTGTATTGGAAGCATCTGTTTGCACAATGAAGGTTTGGCTGTAGTCAGGAGCGCTTAAGACTGGAGCTTGACAAAGGGTTTTCTTAATTCCTTTAAATGCCTTAGTGCACTCCTCATTCCACCTGAACTTTTTAGGAAATTTGCGCGAGGAGACCACATTTAAGAGAGCAGCTATGGACCCGTAGTTGTCAATGAAGTTCCTATAATAACCAGTGAGACCTAATAAGGCTCTCACCTGGGTTTGAGTAGTAGGGGTGGCCCATTCTTGTACAGCTTGTACTTTGCTATGCTATGCAATGGCCTTATTTCACCTCCTCTTACCACATGTCCAAGGTAGACCACTATGCTCTGACCAATTTGACATGTACCTGCCTTTATGGTTAGGTGGGCCTGCTCAAATGGCTGCAAAATATATCCTAAGTGGTCAACATGTTCTTTCCATGTAGGGCTGAACACTGCTATGTCATCCAAGTATGCCATGCAGAAGTCGTCCATCCCATTCAGAACTTGATTAACCATCCTATGGAATGTTGCAGGTGCATTTTTTAATCCAAAAGGCATTACCTTAAACTGGTAGAGGCCTGCTGTGGTTGAAAATGCAGTGTTGTCCCTGGCATGGTCTGTCAGGGCATTTTGCCAATAGCCTGACATTAGGTCAAAAGTACTGAGGTACTGGGCTGAACCAAGTTTGTCCACCAGATCATATGTCCTATGTAAAGGTTGGGCATCCATCTTTGTGACTGCATTTAGAGCTCTAAAGTACACACAGAATCCCAACTCTGTGGATCCTGCCTTTGGCACTAGCACAACTAGACTAGACCATGGACTGATAGAGGGTTCTATTATCCTGAGATCAAGCATCGTGTTGACCTCCTCTTTTATATGGCTTCTGGCATTATCTGATATTCTGTAACCTCTGCTTTTAACAGGTAAACAGTCACCAGTGAGAATATCATGTTGGCCTCAAGGGGTGAAGCCTGGTGATAAGGAAAAAAGGGAGGCAAACTGATTTAAAAGAAACGTGCACTCCTCCTGGTGTTCCAGTGTCAGATTAGAAGAGGGATTAACTCCTTCTATTTTCTCATCTAAAGGCTGTCCCATGAGGAGATCAGGTAGAGGTTCACTCTCTTCCTCCTCTTGAGCTGAAGCTAGAAGCAAATCTCCCACTTCTAGTCTGGTGACATAAGCTTTTAGACATTGGTGTAAAAGACCCTGGGGGCCTCCTTAGGATCGCCGAAGTCCACCAGATAGTTGACCTCTCCAAGTTTTCCCACAACCTTGAAGGGTCCTAGCCATTTGTCCTGAAAGGCCCTCTGCCTTGTAGGTACCATAACTAAAACTTGCTGGTCTTGAGTAAACTCAACCATGTTGGACTTCTGGTCATGCCAATGCTTTACCCGAGCCTGACCTGCATTTAAGTTATCAAATGCTTCTGTCATCATGTGTGTCATTCTCCTCCGGAAACCTTACACAAAGTCAGTGACTCTCACTGGCTTGGGAGAAGGAGCACTCTCCAACCCATCCTTAATTAGGGCCAATGGACTTCTAACTGGATGGCCATAGAGAAGCTCAAAGGGACTAAATCCAACTCCCACCTGATAGACATCTCTATAAGCAAACAGAATGCATGGCAGTAGAAGGTCCCACTTCCTTCTAAGGGGCACCTCTAAAGCACCTACCATGCTCTTCATAGTACGGTTAAACCTCTCTAACAATCCATTTGTCTGTGGATGGTAGGCAGTTGAGAACTTGTAAGTCACTCCACAGTTCTTCAACATGGCCTGCATGTAGTGGGACATAAAGTTTGATCCCCTGTCAGAGATGATTTCCTTAGGAAAAACTACCCTGGTGAAAATACCAAGTAGGGCCTTAGCAACAGCCTGAGCTGTAACAGTCCTCATAGGTATGGCTTCAGGATACCTAGCATGGTCTACTACTATAAATCAATTGCCTTAAGAGGTTGGAGGGTCCAAGGGACCAACAATGTTGATTCCTATCCTCTCAAATAGGACTCGCATCACTGGGAGGAGCACCAAAGGTGCCACATTCTTGGCTCCACTTTTGCCAGATGTCTGTCAAGTGTGACAGCTCCTACATAATGTATATACATCAGAGCCCAAATTAGGCCAGTAGAAATACAGAGAAAGCCTTTCCTTGGTCTTCTTGAAGCTTAAGTGACCAGCCAAAGGAATCTCATGGGCTAACTGTAGGAACTGGTGTCTTGTCTCTAGAAGCACTACAAGTCTTCTGTAGCCCCCTGGGATAGACTCAGTCGGTGCACTGTAGAAGAGGCCATCTTCCCAGTATAACATATGCTTCCCTGGCTCTTGCCCGTCCAGCTGGGAAGCTGCCTGTTAGCGAAGGCCCTCAAGAGTAGGACACTCCCTCTGGCCTCTGCTGAAGTCTGCACTACAGGGGCCACCTTTTGCCAGTTAAGACTGCAGCACAGGATGGTCTTTAGGATCCAGATCTCCAACATGGTTCAGGTCTTCTTCCAGCTCTGAATCCTCAGCAGCTGATTCAACTTTTCCTGGTTGTTCCTCATACTCAGCCTCAGCTGGAGGAGTAGTCACAGGTGTGACTTTGGACAGTCCTCGTGGGGATGTCCTTCTTGGTAGCACAGGAGTGCTTTCTGTCTTTTTCTTGGAGACCTTGGCTTTCCCCTTTGTCTCATTTTTCCTTGAAATAGCATTCAGTAACTTCTGTGGGCTGGGTGTTATAGATACTTCTGTAACATCCTCTGGAGAGCCATCTAAGGTACTCTCCTTGGCCCTCCTTGTCTGCTCCTGTTTACTTTTGCTGGGAGGCCTGGGGGTGCTTGATACAACTCCAATACTTTTTAAGTCATTCCCCAACAGGACTCTCCGACGCACCTCACTTTGCACACTAACAGGTATCTTGACAGTCATGTTGTTGCACTGGATGAGAGCTGGTAGTCTAGAAAGCATTTGGACAGGGCCTCCAGAGAGCTTAGGGATCATTTTGGGTGCCTTAGAAACATCCTTCTTGTACAGAGGGGTGGTCCTGTCCTCAAACATTTGAACTACACTTGATTGTTGTAGTCACAATTCTGACACTTCTCCAAATTAGTATTAATACATCTGCAACAGTATGCATCATAGGAGGAAGGTTCCAATCCAAGAACTGGAAAAACAATGGTGGTGTCCTTTATTAATTAGGCCACTTATATGCACATTGGTAATTCAGTGTAGAAAACTAAAAAATTGCACATAGCAAATAAACCTTGTCACCAACTCAGTGAGTGGTATGAACAGAACAGCATGTATTGCAAATATTCAGTGCATATTTAAATGACATTACATGTTCAGTGGTGACAGAAGGTCACTAAATTGGGACTGTTTTTGTCCGTACAGTACAGATTTCTCAAGAGACTTTTTTTGAAAATATACACAAAATTTAACAACATGGGTACAGTGTGTTGGCTGCACACTACCGTACTAGTGCTGTTTTGTGTTGCTTATATCCAGTGTTGCAAAGAATTGCATCATATTTGTCAATTTGGACAGTGTTTTATCACAGTAGCAATCAATATTCACACAGCACAGTGCTTATAGCTTCAAGAAACCTAAAAATAGGGTCCGCTAAAAGGCAACGTCAAAATAAAGGCAGTAATAATGATTCAGGTCATCGTTCAGAGAGGTTTTGGGATCCAGACACGAGGACATAAGACGTTTCAGCTGTAAGGAGGTTGCAGCCTTCTTCTGGGGCCAGGTAAAGCAGGACTCCCTATGATTAAAA
The DNA here is from genome assembly GCF_040938575.1 of Ambystoma mexicanum. NCBI lineage: Eukaryota > Metazoa > Chordata > Amphibia > Caudata > Ambystomatidae > Ambystoma > Ambystoma mexicanum. The sequence continues at coordinate 1,074,116,944 of NC_090935.1, read as the reverse complement.
ACAATATAGAGGTGTATTGGTGAATGTTCCAGAAAGTGGATCATCACTGAGTGTCTTAAAAAGGCCTCTGAGAGGCTATACAGGGGGGTAGGCCCTTTGGTCCCAAGCACTGACCTTGCACATAGGTGAAGCGGTTCACAAGCTGGATATGGTGGAACCAGCGAGGTTGAGGTGGACGTTGTCCTGGTTTCTCCAAGGTGTGGGATATGCTATTAGGTGAGCTGTGAAGACAGGACACCAACAGTGATTTAGTAATGTGTGAAAATTGTGTCCGACTGAATCTGAATCTGATCTGAAGTGAGATATGTGGACTGAGGGTACCTTGTATCTGTAGGGAAGCTGGGTGGTATGCTGCAATGCTTCAGTGGCAAGGAATCAGTCACTGATGCAGGAGATTAGTTCCTGTCTGTAGGTACGGGAGCTCAGGATCTGGGGAGCAGGAGACAAAGATATGCTGTGGCTGTAAGTGCCATGAGGTAGCAAGGGGGGAGAAAGTGGTGTGCTCTTAAGAAATGGCTGCTGCAGTGGGCTTACCTCGCAGTTCCGTGCGGGCCATGCTGGCTGGAAACAATCCGTGCTGGCGCTCGCGTTTGCTGTTGAGTGAGCTGTATTAGATATGTGCACTGTGCATGCGCGCCGGGAAAGTGTCTCGGTTGTGCGCATGCGCTGGTGCCCCGGGATTAGGGTAACCAGGTTAACAGGACGCGAGTGCGATCCCACTTAGAGGAGCGTCATGTACATGACATTGAGGTAACAAGGAGAAAGTAAACAGTGATTGAATAGAGTTAGCAGCTAAACTGTCTGCCTAGTGCTAGAACGCATACAGCTGCGGTGTATGAATGTAGGGCTGAACAAGCCCTGAGGCAAATTGGCAAACGCTGTGAGGAGGTGACATGGGCTGCAACAAGTGCAGGTTAGCAACTGTGTTGGAGGACGTGCATGGGCTTGTGGGGGCCGCCCTGGTGGCTGGAAGGGGTGGCACTGGCATGATTATGCAGGGGGAGGCCATGTATATAGAGGCTGTGGTGCATCTGTAGGGTTTTTATACTTGGCCTGTGGGCAATGTGTCTGGTGGGGGGGCCGCTAGGGGAGCCCTGAACCCTAGCGGCCCTGTAGGCACAAGGCTTATCCATTGTACCTACGCACACCACTGACTGGTTCAAATTGGATGGAGAACTCTCTACTTTTCTTCGCACTATCAGAAGAAAAGTTTTCTTCAAGGACAAAGATTGCCCATTGGAGGCAGAGGACACCAGACTTAGACCCTCTTAGTTGTTATGTATTGGCATTGAAGGTCGAGACACATGCCAAGGAAACTTGTTGCAGCCCATGTCACCTCCTCACAGCGTTTGCCGATTTGCCTCAGCAAAGTTTACAGCCACAGCAGACTGTGACCAATTTTCCGCAACAGCAATCTCAACAGTCCCCGATGCAACTTCTACAGACTACAGGCACAGGACAGACATTGAACTCTAGAGCAGGAAATGCCACTGGTGATGGAGGAAATCCATTCACTAACTCTGGGACGAGAATGTACATGGACTAGGACAGCTCACTGGGAGACCTGATGTGTTCGATTCTATCAGTGACACCAAACCCTGACAAGGAACCAAGGGTAGATGTCAGTATATGGGGTAAAGAAAATGTGTTCTTAGTGGACACGGGTGCAACACGCTCGTGTATACGTGAGGGCAAGTTTTCTTTATCTGGCGATGCCATGAATACCCATTGTTTTACATGAGCTACAAGTCGTGTTCCTTTTACAAAATAACTTCCAGTTTCCATAGGAGAATGTGACATGAAGGTGCCACTGCTTTATTCGAGGCACATACCTGTCAATATGATGGGACGAGATTTGATGACAAAGTTAAATAAAACAATCTTGTTCACTGAGGAAGGAATAGTGTGTTCAACTCCAGGAATGCACTATTTAAACATGTGCGAAATGATTACAGCATATGCAGGATGAATGGCTATGAGAGCTATTCCATTAGAACCTGAGATATTCACATAGGGAGTGTGCATATTAATGTCATGGCTACCAGGCCTGGCGAACAGAACAATGAGAACCCCAGATGAGTTTCTGGTCAGACCAAGAAGACCTATGCATGAGGAAAAGTGACTAGTGTTTCCCTTAGCAATACAAGCAGCCATAGCACGAGGAGAGATGACTTTGCTTGATGGGTGTGATGATGAAGGAAGACAACGATGCGCAATAATCGCAATTGGGGAAGGTTACAGATTGACTGACATCACTGATGACGATCTGTTTGAAGAACAAATAGGTGAGGATGAGATGACATTTGAGGTAAACCTCACTTATTGGGTGAAAATGATTAAAAGAGAGGTACCCCGGAGAATGTTGCTAGCACAAAAACGTCCTGAATATTCTGATGACAACATGGCAAATGTGCCTGTCTCAGTATGGACTACAGGCCCTTATGACGTAGGCTTACTGAAAGGAGTCGGAGAAGTGAAGATTAAATTGAAACCAGGATCAATTTTACCAAAAGCACAACAGTATCCCATGTCTAGGGAGGCGGATGAAGGGATTTTTAAGACAATTTCTGCAATGATGGATCAGGGCATCTTAGTGACGTTAGAGTCATCATGCAGTCCTTCGATTTACCCAGTGAAAAAAGGGAAGGGGGTTCTTGGAGGCTAGTACAAGATCTTCACCCAATAAACCAGATAGTAGAGGCCGTGTTCCTTCTAGTCCCTAACCCGTCTACAATTCTGTGTAACATACCTGTTGAGGCACGTTATTTCACGGTGATTGATTTGAAAAATGCATTCTTCTCAATCCCATTGCACAAAGATTTACAGGATTTGACATCTTTTACGTTGAGACAAGTTTGTCTGAAAAGCACAAAGCAGCCTCAAGGGTATTGTAAGTCCCTTCGATTTTCAAAAGAGTCCTGCAGATGGACTTGAGCAACATTGCAGTAGAGAGTGTTGTTTTGCAATATGTGGATTACATTTTAGTTTGCAGCACAGCAGAGGAAGAGTGTAGATGCGATTCCATTTAGTTATTGTCTATACTTGCTGAGAAAGGATATATAGATGACAAATAGAAGTTACAGTGTTGTCATCAAGAGGTTTTGTACATAGGCCAACTGATTTCACATAAAGGAAAGAAGGTTACCCCTGAAAGAGCCAAAGCTATTTTGAAAACAGCTAATCCACACACGATAAAACCAATGCAGAGTTTTCTAGGATTATGCAATTATGTCAGGGCATGGGTCTTTGACTACAGCTCTTATGCCAGGCCCTTATTATAAGCCTTAAAGAAAGCACAGGCAACAAAAGAAAACATTGTGTGAACTATGGTCATGGAGGAAGGGTTTGATTAACTAAAAAAGGCCATTTGCATGGCACAAGTTTTAGGGTTTCCCAATTATGCAGAGGAATTTTACCTGTTTTCACACACGGATGGTACTGTTATGACAGCAGTCCTTACACAAAAAACCATGTTGGGGTACAAGCCCCTGGCATACTACAGTGGGATTTAAGACCCATTAATGAGAGGTAATTTCCTGTGCGAACAAAGTTTGGCTGCCACTCCGTTCGCCATAGAGAAAGCCACAACCATTGTAATGGGGTGCCCAATGACATTATTCGTTGAGCATGCAATATTTGCCATTTTAGAGAAACCAAAAGGTACATTAACATCAAAAAGAGCTTCTGCTTATGAAGTGGTCATATCAAATCCAGCGATTAAAATAGTTTGACGCAGAATAGTGAACCCAGCTATGTTTATAGCAGAATCAGTTAAGGAAGGAGAGCCAATACATGATTGCGCGAACTATTAAGAATTCTATGATGAGCTCCCTATAGTAAAGGGAAATGCATTGGCAGAAGGACAAATCGTCTTCATTGACGGATCTTCTAGGATCGATCAAAATAAGGGACAGAGCTTTACAGGTGCCGCTGTGGTGAAGCACACAGCAAATGGGGAATTTCGAGTACTTATTACGTTTACCCTCTGATTATTCAGCATAGGCTGCAGAATTATTGCCATTGATACTCGCGCTCGAGAATCACGCAGACCAGGAAGTAACGGTGTACAGTGACTCTATGTGAAGTCAACAGTGCATGCAGGATTAGCGCGCTGGAAAAGGAGGGGCTACCTCCGAGTGGACGGCACGCCAGTTCAGCATGCCATCTTATTGGACAGGCTCATTAAGGCACTACAACTCCCAGTGGGCATAGCAGTCATGAAATGCGCAGCCCACCCAAAAGGGACAGATTTTCCTCATGTGGAAATCAAGCAGCAGATGCTGAAGCCAAGTGTGTGGCAACTGAGGATGAAATTCGATGTGCATTAGAAAATTATTGTTGCGAGGAGTGAGCCGGAAGGCTACAGTAATATGTCAAATACTCAGTTACTGGAACTCCAAGGGGAGGCACCACAGGACGAAAAGAACCTTTGGAAGTGAAGAGGGTGTTCTTTAAACCGCTCTGAGTCTTAGTGGTGACAAGACAGCACTGGTAAACCAGTAATGCCTATAGCCCTACTGAAAATAGCACTGGAGCAGTAACACTATCCAGCGCATGTAACAAGAGAGAATCTAGCAGCAGCCATTGCCGAAGACTGGTTTGCACCAAACCTAGCAGAGCATGTTGCATTTTAAATTGCATAATCTGTCAGAAATGTACAGCTGGGCATACACTATGTGTGATGTGTGATCAGAGGAGTCATCCCAAGGCCTAATGGTCCTTTTCAGCACTTGCACACCGACTATGTCAATATGATTCAAGTACGTAACGAGTACAGGTATCTAATTGTTATGGTGTGTCCATTCTCTAGATGGATAGAAGCAGGTCTATGTACACACCCAGACTCTACCTATGCGGCCACATTCTTAGTAAAGGAATGTTTCCCAGATGGGGAGTTTGCGAAGTAATGAGGTCAGATAACGGTCTTCATTTTGTTAACACAGTATTTGAACAGATCAGCTTGTTGCTTGGTATAAAGCACAAATTTTCGTCGGTGTATCATCTGCAAGGAAATGGCATATGCGAGAAGTTCAATGGCTTGTTAAAGGAAAGGATAGCCAAGTTGAAGCTTACTCTGAAGAAAGGATGGTTACACTGCCTTTCACTGGCAATGTGTGCACTCAGAAACCAGCCTGGTTCTGACCATCATCTTATGCCACATGAAATTGTGATGGGCAGAAGAATGCGAACACCTGTTAATGCCTCGAACTAGAGCTAGATGTGATGCTCAGCCAACAGGAGAAGTGCTACGATTAGAAATGCAAAACTACTTGAACTGCATGACATCTAGTTTTTCTGTAATTTCTGGACAGCTGCAGTGACGAGGAGGGTGTAGGGCAGTACAGAACACAGAAGGAGATACTACAACAGACAAGATTCCGGAGTTATGTGTACCTCAACTATACCCTGGGGATACCGTATTAGTTTGGAATCACACAAGGAAAAGGTGGGACGAGCCACGGTTCCACGGCCCTTTTATGGTGGAGAGCATTACGCCATCTGCAGTTAAGTTAAAGGGAAGGAGAGCTTGGATCTTCCTTGGTGACATCAAGCCATATATCAGAGAGACCCCTCTGCCTGCACCTCAACCCAAAGAGGTTACAGATAACAGGGAAGAACCACAGCATGTGCACAAGAGATCTATGACGAGGAAGAAGGATGCATGACCGGTCAAGTGAAAAAGCAAGCAACTTTTGTGATAAGGTTGTGGCCCAGTTACAAGACATTTCCTTTGAGCAAAATAAGGGAAAAGGACACAAATACGAACACTCTGTACATCCTAGTTGCAGGGTACCAGACGAGAATTGCAATCATTGAGCCACAAGTAGCTTGTTGACTTTGGACTGAGGCACACTGAAGCCTTGATAAAAAAAAGCTATGCTGAATTTTGATTTAGGATATATAAATTGGAAGAGAATACAGTATCCCAAGTCATTCAATACAGAGTCTTTGTTTGGACTTACTTATGGTGTCACACATTAGTGACCTCACCGGGAACATACTGACCTATTTTGAATTAGTATTGAGGTCCTACCGTCATTGGTGGAGAGACTTACAAGCATAACAGAGTTTTTGCAAGATCCTGACAACGAAAAGACAATATCAAACTTACTCACAGTGTTCAAAGAACCATTTCTTTTACTTCCAGAGTACAGCGAGGACAAGACAAACGTCCCTATCACCAGAAAAATCATAAATTGGCAAATGCAGTGTTCATTCGCTTAATTGAAGAATTTACAGATCTTGTTGGGAGACACACTGATACTGACGTGCTCACATTCATCCATGATCCAGCGAACACTGCAAACTTAAGTATGCTTCTAAAAGGGATCATAATCCAAGTCACAATCTATTTTGAACCAAATCACAGAAGAGAGTAGAGACTTTCATTCAAGGGACAGATCGTGGAAGTGTTGACAAGAAATACGGTTTTTGCTGACAGGGAAGCAACATGTCATCTAGAGTGAAGCAGATTCGAGGTATAGAGTGGGAACTTTTCTATATGGAACAGGTATTGTAGACTTGCCGAGGTCATTGTTCATTGTTGGAGCATTACATTGCAAAATAGAACTGTCTCCAGAGACAAGAGACAATCCCTTATCCATATTCAGAGGATAACTGGTCCAGAACTATTGATCCATGAAGCAGAGACAGCAGAACCCAGAAGGAAGTGATAATAATGAAAGTGTATTAAATAACCAGTTTTTGCTTCCTTAGATGATCGAGATGGGCAGTCAAAGCAGTAGCATTGTTCTCCCTCAGGAGGAGAGACATCCATATTGCCCAAGAAACAAATGCTGTCAAATGACATATAGATGTATTATCTATGCATGTATTATATTCATAATCATATTGCTGTCACTAACAATTAGAACAACATTTTTTATAGGTGCACAAAGTGTTGTTTCCGTGAACCCACCTGAGGATGTATGCATTATACCTACAAAAGTGCCCAGACCCTATATAGTCATTCCTGTTCCGAGAAAGAATGATAGAGTGACTGAGCTTGAAATGGACATGGTAAGCAATGACACACACACAACACTTATTTTAGCAAATGAGTTGAAACACCAGTGACCGGGTCAGCAAAGTAAACCAGACAAGGGATTGATGAAAGTTACACTTAAACAGATAATGAGTACAACTACATCTGGTCTAGTGTAAATTATTTCAGAATCACATTCCAGAGAATGGAGGGAGTTTGAACAAACAACAACGAGAAGTTTACGCCAAAAGAAGTTGAGAGACAAATGGAGAAAGCTGAACTTTTAAGTAGACAAAAGGCTTTAGAGAATAAGCAAATAGAGACAACACCTGCAAGCAAAGCTGATCCTGCGCAACATGATATCAGGGCAGTGCCTGGAAGAAGAACACAAACAGAAATTTTGAGAGATATTTTCATGCCTAGTTGGTATGTTGAAAGGATGAATCTTATTGCACTTTCTCCTACTCAAACAGTACAAATAGAAACGCCGAATCATTGATGGAGATGCCTGAGAATCGTCCAGCAAGAAGGAGCTATACAGAAGTAATGCGTGACATGCTTGTGGAAGCTCAAATCAAAAGAATAAGCCAGAAGAAGCACACAATAAGACAATAATGAATTAAATGATTACCTGCATAGCACAGTACATTTGGGAAACAACCAACACATGAAGGAAGTTGGAAGCCGAACTTCGGATGAGGAATGCTTTGTATGTGCACTTCTGCCTCACAGCATGGGAAAGTCAAGAATCTTCATAGCTATCGGGATAGATGTTCAGACAGCACACTGTCTGTTAGACATAGCAATGTGCAAGACCAGAGGTCAGTTCATGGGAAGTAATGCTTCTCTCAAATAGGAACTGAAAAAAACAGATCCAAATGAAGATGACTATGCTCAAGACATAAAGACAAGAAACAATGCCAAAAAGAAGAATGTCGTGATCAGATATGAAAAACCTGGAGTAAAAGGAGCAGAGATCAGAAGAGAAGTGAACAAAAAAATTGGAGACTGCGGAAAAAACATCAGAAGAATCTTGCAGATGAAAGAACAGAGGTCAAATGCAAATCTGGGGAACAGTACTTTCACCAGACGGATCGGAATTGAGAGTAGTAATCTGCAGAGCATGGGTAGTCATTGGTTGTTACCAGGCTACCATTGACATAGTGCAGAATGGATGCAAGCCATTGTGGCTGAAGCTTGCTAAACTACTGACATGGGTCAAGGACAGAGGAGGACCCTTGCAGATAATACCATTGGAGAGCCCTAAATTCTGTTTCAGAAATAATGGCACAAGGAAAATAGGAGAGAATCACAATTGTGGTTGAGTCTTTTACGTTCCAAGAATGGTGCATGATACTACAGTGATCATGGATCACTATTGGGCGTGTGGATCCCAGGCATACATGAGATTGCTGAAAAATTGGGGAGGTATATGTACATTGGTGAATGTCCATGTTCCAGCGTTGGTAATTCCAAAAAGTTTCCTCAAAGCAGATGCTCACCTAAGGAAGAAGAGATCTTTGGAGCATATAGAGAGAAAGAAGAGGGTAAATGATTTCTCTGCTCAATCTAAAGGAGCTGTTGATGCTATCCCATATGAACATAGACTGTTCAGTCAGACTTCTTCAGTATTCACCTTGATCCTGATGCCAAGAATTCAAGATGGAGCAAATACTAAATGGTTGCAGATAACCAGATGGGAGTTATTGCAGACCATCAACATGACCATAAAAGGATTCAATGTAATCAGAGAAGAGTTGAGAGCAATCAGACTGATGACACTCCAGAACAGATATGTCTTGGACATGATCACAGCTATGGATGGAGGTGTTTGTGCACAAATCGGAGAAAGATTTTGCACATTTATACCATCACATGACGACAAGAATGGAACCTTAACAGAAGCCATGTTGGTGATGATATTACTTGGATTCTGCGTGATCAAATTAATAATCTCACAATGCCAGAAGACTACAAAGAAAGCCATAGGGATGCAGATCATGATGTTGAGTCAAGATGGAAGCCCAAAGACCTGACTGATGAAGAAATAAGAGACTTTGTGAAGGCCAGCATTTATGCGCCAGAAGGAACCAAGGGATCATAGAAAATATGTGGGAAGATGGATCTATTGCAGTCCAAGTGAGAGAATGCCAACTGATGATATGGAACAAGGATGAGCACGTGAGAACAGCAGGATGCTTGAAGGGAGTCATAAAGATATGGACCCCAAGGATGCAATAAAAGTGAAGGATGAAGAAAAAATGGATGCAAAGAAAGAAGTGAGAGTGGTCGATGAATCGCCAAGAGTGGGGAGTGAAGAGGAAGTGTCGAGTATCGCCCCCACTCCAACTGCCCCCCTCCCATTGCCTATTGAGTTCACACCAATGTATGTGACGTATGAAGAACAGTTAAATCAGCAGAGAGCAGCACATGGGCTCTGCCCAGTACCTTTCAGTATAACAGCACCTATTAATACACCAACACCTAAGAAAACCTGGACAGTAAGGTATCCATTAAAAAAGCCATACCTACATTCTAAACAATATGACAGTTGTTTGAATAAAATACCCGAAAAAGCCAAGAAGATACTGAAGGAAGATGAATGGTGACGTCATTAGAAATGGGACTGACGCACATATAGAAGATATAATGACCTGAGAATTCTGACAAGAGACGAACTATAGAGAAGGTACCACGGATAAGTAACAGCGTGAGCTCAAAATGAAGACATTTATCCCACATACATGATGAAGATATTTAGTTAGTTTAAACGTGTACAGATGCAAGTAACTGCAAGAGGAAAAGAAATTGTGAAGCTAGCTTGTGCTACATAGTCAATAGATAGCAGCAAGCACCAATGTTTACAAGTATATACCTCAAGAAGCACTTTATGTATGAATGCAAATCCACTATGCATATGAGCAGATTTGAACAAAGGTTACAAAAGGCCTCAAATGGAGTGTGTTGCAGCAAGAAAATTGAGAATCGAGACAGAGCAAAACTCAGCTAAGGATGACCATGCCAAGAAGCCAAGGTCTTATCTGGCTGGAATGAGCCAACATTGGAATCAATTACGGAGATAAGAGACAGAGGTTCCTGTTCAGAAAGGTCAAGATAAGCCACAGCCATCAGAGAACTGGTAGAATTAAATCAAATATACGAAAAGATATGGAGAAAAGCCGATTTCACTGTGTCCAGTCACGTGACAAAGGCAGGATGGAAGAGTAATACTTTCAAACCTATGCATGGATCCCCGCCATGCCCATACTCCTTAAAAGTTCTCAGAGCACATAACAGACTCAAGGCCAAACTTCAAAGAAGTAATTGACACATGACTACTGAGGTGATGATTGATTGTAGCATAATTGGTGGGAAGCTGGTATGCAGACAAGCTTCTCTGCACCTGGATGTTCTTTCTGCATGCTGCTAGACGTAGGTGGAAAAGTATGAGTGGGGTTGATTCCAACCCAATCATAGTGGACCATGTAATCTAGGGTCCTATAGTGAGTAGAGCCAATGGCACATTGTACTTTTAGTGATGTTCATAGTGCCCATTTTGAAGGGAGGGCTTAGTTGCCCCACCTGACAGTGATTATCCAATCCCCTCTCTGTGTTAGCATATACAGATAAAGTACCTATATTAAGATACCTTCCTATAACCAATCACGTTGCATGTTAGGTTTTTAAGGTTGCCACGTAGAATGACGTTAGTACGTGCACAGGTTGTACATCAGCAATTGCAGGTTTTTGCTATAAATATTGTGTTTTTACTAAAAGTAAAGAGAGCAAGAAGATCGAGTGATTGCTGATTTTCGTTGTATTCCCCATTTTATGAACTTTTCGTTAAACAGACTCACATTGCCAAACTATTTAGTTGTCTTAATTATTTGATGCATGAGTGTGAATCTGCATCCCCATCTATCCCGAGGGTACTGCTACTCATATTAAAGGGCTGTTTGGAGATCATCCAGTTCACAAGCTTTACATTATTTGAATGCCCAGAGTGCTTTGGGTGTGGAGCAATGTATGCAGCTGTAATTCCAGGGATAGGGGCCCATTAATTGACAATCATATTGCCGGGAAACGATATTTTGCGTTACCCATTTGAATAAAATGGAATCCAAACCCCAAAACTTACATCGTGTGAAATAAGAAAGACCACTCAACCCAGTTAAATGCCTCCTCAGTGTCTAATGATAGAAAAAGTATGGGTTAACCAGCTTTCAATGTATTTTCTATTAGATGACATAACCTCCTAATATTTTCACATGTCTGTTGTTTTTTAATGAATCTGAATTGTTACGGGTCTATCAATTTTGGGAGTAAATTGTCTAGCCTATCCACCAAGATTTCAGAATAGATCTTTGCATCTATATTCATCAACTCTGTAGGGCGATATGAGGCATATATTGTTGCGTCCTTTTTGGGTTTGGGAAATAAAACCACTTTTGCCTCCTCCATACTCGGTGTAACATGCCGCACCAATTGAAAGGTTTTATATAATTTTGTTAGCCATGGGGCCAAACGTTTACAATATGTTTTGTGAAAAAGTGCCAGGAATCCATCAGGTCCCAGAGCTTTATTAAGTGGCAGGTATGGTCACAGGATCGTCCTTCATCCCTTCCAAGAATGCGCTCCTGTAAAGACATTTCACCCCACACCAAATTAGCCGCCTTCACACAGTCTTCATACATGTAATTTAACTTGTGACTGAGGCAATACTATTTTTAGACTGGAGTTCTCTAGCCAACAGCATTTTGCAAACTAGCAACGCCGATGGCTGCTGTTACTTCCTCTGTATTTCTCATGTGTACGTCATCCAAAATTTCAGAACTGTAATGGAAGTCAGGATTACCAGTCCCTTTGCCAATCCCTAAATCTGATGATTGGTGGTTCAGGTTAGCATCATCCATGTCTAAGGTAAGTTTTGTTTTTGATGGGAGAAAGGTGGTGGGTTATTTCACATTTTAGATCCCATTGATACTCTTCTCCTTGCCACCCTCTACAGCTCCTGACCCCAGTTACCAAGCATCAATAAGAGGCGTACTCGATCTGCTGCCTCCAACTGTTGAGGTGAAGTCCCGCTAGAGTCAACTTTATCCCTGCCATCTCAACTAAATCGGGGGAGGGGTCCTGGCCGAATCTTCCTTGGCTCCCAAAAGGTCTCCTGCTCTGGCTCCTGATCCTTTCAAGGAAATCCATTATGCAACAAGTGTGATTTGCTTCCAATTCTATTGTGGCAGTAATTGGAGCATGATTTGACAGTGCGATGGAGCCCAATTCATATAGCCGCCATCTTTCCCATGAGGAGTGCTGATACCTACAAGTAATCTATTTGAGAAAAGGATTGGTGAACATGAGAGTAGAATGTGTAACCCCTCTCCTTCTCATTAACATGTCTCCACGTATCTTCCAGGGCCAAAAAATAAATCTTTGTTTAAGGGACTTTATGGAGTTTTCTAGCCTGACATCATGATGGTACGACTATCTTCTGTAGGTATCCAAGCCACATTAAAATCTCTCAACAATATGATCTCGCCCTTGGTGTATTCTTCTAGCTGAGACATCACCATTCGTAGGAAACCATCTTGTGCCACATTTGGACCAAAAGCCATCACTATGGTATGTGTGCAGTTCCCTACATGTGCCCTAACAAACAGGGAGTGACCCCATTTACTCATATGTCCCCAAAATTGTATGTTCGGAATCCCCTTAAATTTTATCAGGACCCATGCAATTATATCTGCTTCATTGGCCTGGAATATTTGGGGATATGATTGTGCTTAAATCTATGCCTAATTTTCTGATATGGGTTTCCTGCAATGCCACTATGTCTGGCTTCTCCCCCATGAGATATAATTCTTTCTTCCTCTTCACCAGGGAATTCAATCCCCTAATATTGTACATCAATAATTTGCATGGTCAGCCTATTCGGAGTTGAGATTCCCATCTTGCTTCCTTTCTTTTCCCCTTTTCCTTGTCTGCTGTAGCTGTATCTGTTAGCCACGCTTCAACCCCTCTGTGTCTCCAGTTAAATCTTCCCACTTCCCTCTTCCCTTTCCTCTGGATTTACACCACCCTTTCACATCCCTACACCTCACGCCACCCCCCAACCCCAATCCAACAATCCGGGTCATTGTTGCTATTGATCCTGCAGATAAAATGCTGCGGCAATGACCTGTAACCAAACCCTGAGATATACACTAATTAGGGCACTCACTCTTGTTTCCATTGTATGTCAATGACACTGGAGTCTCCCTCCAGCTTCCCTCCTTTCCCAATGATTAGAAATATCTAGTCTTTTCCTTCCATTCTTATATAACTTTCTCACATATGCCCAGTTATGTCCCAATCCACCACCATCCAAGATTTTCATAAACATTTTCGATGATCCACAGTACGAGGGATATGCCTCCTTTCATGCAAAATCTGACCTCTGCCATGTTCAGTTGCTAAGGGAATTTCCTTAAGGGTGTACGTAGATGGTCTCCTCCCCCTTTAGCCATTTGCAGCACTGATGACCATTCCCATATTTGTTTTCTGTCTGGGAGGGGTTGTTGCCTTCCTCCCTGATTTGTAAAATGTTCTGGCCTTCCTCATTAGTAGTGATACACAGTTGTTTACGTTCCCATGTAAAGAGATGACCAAAAGGAAACATCCATTTGTACCAAATTTGCTTCGCATTTAAGGCCTTTACAACATGACTCATGGCCACGTGCTTCTGCATGGTAGAATGTGCAAGGTCCTGCTACATTTGGGCCTCTGCCCCTTTAATGGTCATAGGAACAGCCAACCACACTGCCCTCAAGATATTTTCTTTGTGACTATATGAAGCCAAAGCCACCATCACATTTCTAGGTCGCAAGTATGGTTCTGTCCTTTTGGGCATGACTCTATTTATTCTGCCGGTGATGATATAAATCAGAGAAATGTCTCTTATTAAGTGTCCAAAACAATGTTTTATTGTGTCTTTGAGGTCTTTATCGCTCACACTTTGTGGCAATTCTTTGATACGAAAATTGGACCTCCTAGATCTATTTTCTAAGTATTCTCATTGAAGCTCACAGTTTTGGGAAAGACTCGACAGTTGTTCCAGTAGCTCATCATTATTTTTGGTCTTGTCAGCCACATCCTTTTACGTTGCACTCATTTGTGTCAATGCGCTCTTCAAGATTCAGGATCTCCTCCTTCACCTCTTTTATAAATTCTTTCAGTTCCTCCTTCAGAGAAGTGAATTGGCTGTGAAACAATGCAGTGATTTGTTTCCTGGAAGTAGTGAAGGCATTCGATTAATTTCTGTTTACTCACTGCCCGTTTTCGTCGTGGGCGCGCTATTCTGCTTCTCTGGCATTCTTTCCTCTGTTGATGGGGTTTCCACCATATTAATCCACTGGCGCCAACACCTTTGCACAGCTTCCACCGGGTGTTGCTGTGACTTGGGGATCTTAGGAGTATCATTCCATTTCACCCATTGGCATCAGGGAAATGTATGTTCTCTCTCACACATGGGCCCTGCCGCATCTCCATCCACAGATGTAATTGACAAGGCTTCCAGTCTTTCCCTGGAACCAACCAGGGGGCCCCCATTTATATAGCGCAAGGGACTCTGATGTGACCTAAACCTTTTTCCTGCAGCAGCCTTTATTTATTCCTTTAGGTTTAGAGTAAGAATCACATAAAATTGCTGCTTATCTTTGTTTCTGTCTGTGATAGCACTCGGCTCCTATGTGGGTAAGCCTCTCTCTCGTACCACCATTAACCCCCTTCCATTAGACGGATTGATCCACCCTCAGCTGTGCTCCTCAGTAAATCTTCAACGGTCTTAATTTCTTTGGTGGTCATTAGAATACTTTAGCTATGTTGCCTTGCCGGACGGATTCAGACCCTTTTCACTCTTTCCACGCCTGTATCGGTTGGTGCTTTCATCTCCTCCCCGCAGTAAGCCCCTCACCAGGACCGGGGTCACTTAGCAGGGAAGCAGCTTACTCAGCTTGAAAGCCTGTGTTGGAGCCTAATGATCTTTCAAGCTCCTGACCTGTTGAGGCAACTGTGATTCTCCTCTGTTCTCTGCCCGAGGTACTCGCTGGTGATCCGAAGTCTCTGTCTCCATCGCAGGCACTCCACTAGATTCGCATGAAAACTGGCGCTTATGGCCCTGCTTACTACAATTCTCACCAAGTCCTGTGGTGTCTTGGGGGTCACAGCTGTGACTGCTTTGTAGTCCAGCAGTGTTACCAATCCCTTTTGGCAGAAAGTTGTTCTCTGGAGGAATAGGGAGCATTATATTTGGAGGCCTAGAAGATGCAGTTTGAACTTCCCATATTTACTCGACCAGGCGCCATCTTGGAATCCGAGAAGTGTGTTTTCGAGTAAACATGTATTCATTCATGTATGTATCTATTCAGCATAGCTAAATGATAAACAGCTTGATCCTATCATACATGCATACATGAAAACATGCTTACTGGTTTTGAATAGTGTAGTACATGTATAACTATGCAAACAAAAATAGTAGTAGGCAGTGGAACCTAATCCATTCTATTTTCTATTTAGAAGAATATACAGCAACTCATTTGGCAGCTAAGAAAAAACACCTTGAGCTGTTGGGGCCTTGAGGTAATGACCTTTAGCTTGCAGAGACTACTAATTATTCAGTTTGGAGCTGCTACTAACAGTGGCATAACACAACATTTGGGGACCCTCTGTGAGCCATGCTGAGAGCCCCACCACCCCAGGTTTGCAACAAATCACAGGTCGTGCCACACTCTGGGCCGGCCTTGATTACCACGATTGTGCAATACGCACAAACGTGCTGCTTCAGGGGTATGACACACACTGTACTAGTAGAAACATATGTATGTGTTTTAATGCATTAAACAGCACACTTTCCAAGTGTTTACAATTGTTGTGTAGGGTAACACCAGTCCAAACATCAAATACATGCAAGTCACCAACAGTGCACAGGAGCATTAATGCTTTAATTAATGTAATGCTTTGCTGTTAAAAATGCCATGCCACAATGAAAATATGTCCAACCATCTGGCTGCACATTATAGACCCAGTCTAGACACATAATAACATATTAAAATAAAGCATGCCAGGCCACATTTCGACATACCAAGACTGGTTGCACCAAAATGCAAGTCGAAGCAATAACCATTATCATGTTTGTTTTATCACAGATGCCCAGACAAATATACAATGCCACAGTAAGAAACGGCTAGACTGGCAGCACTGAAATGCCAGTCTAGCCACTAATACCACACACACTTACATGCACGCACACACATTTAAACAAAATACATTTTCTTACCTTTAATCCGTTGGTCCAGGGAATTAGACCTACAGCTCCCTGCAGCTGAAGCAGCCAGTAATGCGTGTTCCCGTCATCTGCAGAGGATCTGGAGGCCTCTTTGTCATGGGGTGCGGGGTAGCCCCTTCACTGTGACTTCATAAAGAAATGACTTCCGTTAAAGGACCAAACCGGAAACAGAAATAATGTCTTTAAGAAGACAGACTGATTTCAAACAGAAACTATTTTTTTTAAGTCATTGGGCTTGCCTCCCCACCCCATCACATGGAGGCCTCCAGCCTGTAGGATTCCATGTCATGGGTTGGGGGTGCTCTTGCACTTCATAAAGAAATAATATAATTTTCTAGTCACTCTGCCTTCCTAAAGAAATAATTACAAATCATTAGTTTAGGAAGGCAGAGTGACTTCAAAAAGAAACTATTTCTTTTGACTGTTTTTTAATTTTTTTAAAGCATTAGTTTTTCTTTTTTGTCTGAGGGGCCCACTTCCAGGACATGTGCAAGGCCTTCCACAACACGGGGGATGCAGGGGCCCCCGTTACGCCAGTGCCTACTGATAATTTGGCAGAGTGCTCAGGAATTTTACCAACCATTATTGTTTACCATTATCCCAAGTAGAAAGGGGGAATCACATTGTGAAATCTTTTAAATAGGCTGCTGGCCCATAGACCATGGCTGCTGCTGAGGCTAACGTCATGCTGGGGATTAAGGGGATGCAGGCTCTAAGCCTCACCTTAAGTTATGTTTCATTTATGCTTTGAAATGCATTGGATTTCACTTGACTGAGTAATGTGCAATTTGTGCTTTGCATTGAATTGTTTCAATTATTTTGATGTACAAGATTGCTTCATTGAATTAAGCTTTGGTTTGTTTTGGAAGAAACATGAATAGGTTTGAGTACCTTTGTATAATATTGCTTCATTGAACTGGGCATTATGATTTGATTTAGATGTTTTTTGCCATCTCTTAGAGAAGGGATGAACATAGATTTGTGTTTTTATAATGTGAATTGAGCCCCAAGGTGGGAGAATTATTGATATCAAGTTGGTTTAGTTGAAGGGAAGTCACTTGATATTCATCTCATGTAGAGGTTTGAGCAATGATTATGATAAAGTTAAAAATAACAAACAACTGTGTTTGAACCAGGGATTTTGTGATTGTAAATAAAATGTTTATTTTATGTACAACGCTTGTCGTTCTTGACTCTGGTGTATCACTGGCACATTGAATATTATGAAATAGCTAATCAAAGGCACTGGGCCTCATTACGACCCTTGCGGTAGAGGGTTAACGGCGTTGATAGAGCTGCCGGACCCGTTAACCCTCTACCACCTCATTACGAGTTCTGCTCGTGGGACCCGCTAAGGACGTCTGGTAAAACCAGGCATCCTTAGCGGTCCCGTGAGCAGACCAGGATGATAACAACGGGCCCGTCATTAATGGGCCAGTTGTTAGCATCCTCCCCATTCCCATTGAGCCCTGTACCAGGTCCGGGTTCCTTGAATGGGGAAATACCAGGCCCTCCAAGGTCGGAATGGCCTGGTATTTCCCCATTCAAGGAACCCACGGCATGGTTACCTCCATACTCGCAATGAGGCCCACTGTGTTATTTGTTCTTTTGCCTCTCTTTGCTCTCTTCTCCGAAAGTCTTTCTATCTCTCCCCTCAATGTATGTGCATTAGGATATGCATGGCACTTGACGAGGAACTTTTGTAGAAGGTGTCAGGTTTTGAGGGTTCTAAAATGCTAATGATGTGAAGAAGGGAAGGGGACACATCCTGAGGCCCAGAAATCACAAATATAAGTGTAACAAGATCATATATCAGCTCTGGGCTGGCCTGTGGAGACATCCTTTTATAGTTAGTCCAGTGACGGATCGCTTCTTCCGTTTGCATAAAAGGGATGCTAGACCCCTCTCTGAGCTGGGCTGGGAGAGGAGCTCCTTATCTAACTGAGAGGTCAATAAGACATGACAGACCTAAGTCTAAACCTTGACCACACACTTGTAGACATTGGCAGATTAGTCCTCAAATAAGGATTGAGTTACATTGCACTTTCACATCTTCGTACACTCAGTGATCTATTTTTAGATAACTTTGATGCAAACAAAATCAATGCTGACATTCCTTGCATACTAATATACAACAGGCTGCTGTACACTCTACACTCTACATCTGAATATGCAGCCTGTACCTAAAAATAAAACCTCTAAGAAGTCAACTAGTACAAACAGCAACATAGCAGAGCTCCCCATTTCCCATGCAAAAAAGAAAATAACAAACACAGAACGTTCAAACCGAAGAGACACCACATTCTCTGGTCCTTTTACATTCAGCAACACAACTGGAGTAAATTGTAATGCAAATGTAGCAATCAATTTCCCATTCCAATTGCCACCAATTGTGGACAATATTTACTTAAATGGTTCAGAACAGCTATGTTTACAAATGTTCATCCTGCACAAAAAGGTTACTTACAACCGTTACACTATCTACAATGTCTCATGGATAAGACAGGAATTGGACTACTGTGCAGGAATTGCTAAGTTCACTATAAACACACATGAGGTTCCACTCAAATTCCTAATGTAATTACTGCAAGTACTATAAATACAACACATGCCTATCAATGAAATCTTACACATGTCCTACACTTGGGAACATACGTGTAGTATCTGCAGCCATTTTTTGCCAAAGAGCATATCGCTAAGGATCGATTTGTGTATATAGCTATAACTAATTGTAATGCAATCCCATTTCAACAACTTGCAAATCATGATATGTTATGCTAATTTTGCAAATCAGACAATCCTTCAAACATAGACATAGATTCACATGTCCAATAAGTAATATTAATGCTGTTAACATAAACTGCAGATGGCACTCCAAATAACTTTAAACTCACTAACTTCACACATGCCCAAGTACCTCTTGGCAAGAAATGATTCACAGCAGTAGGCATAATATACCATAGTGGTGTCACAACCACTTCAGGCCACTATACTGCATATGTAAAAAAGAAGTGGTTGGTCTGAATGTAACAACACTTCTGGTAGTCAAAAACATAGATTAACAGCACATCTAACAAATGCCTAGTGAATATTCCTTAAACCCAAATGTAGTCACTAAATCAGGCTTTAAATTCCCATTTACAACACTATAAAGTTAAAATACGCCAATGGGTATCTAATAAAAAAAACATAAGCAAACAAAAAAAAACAAATATTCTTTATTACAATACACTTAAAACTTGTCATCACCTTTATAATGACTTAATACATCATACTACCACTATACTACTTTTACAATACTATACAGTTACTTACAATATGCCAATGTTTACCTAAATACTTCAATATAAACAAAAACACAAAGCAAATATTCCTTTTTATATTACCCTTAAAAGACACAATCACCTATATAATTACTTAATACACACATACTATCACTGTACTACTTTCTACATGCGTCTCCCTTTCATAAATGTAGCAGTCTGGAAAAAATGGAGAACATGTTGAAGACACTGTACATTTTAATAATAGTAAATGTAAACAATGGGCTTTTCAATGCACCTTGGATTTTTTCACCATGACCCAATGATTACAACATGTCAATTCAACAACGGGTTATCTCACACACACACATGTTGTGTAAAACCTTAAACATGTATATCTTCCATAGCATGTTCTACAACTAACTATATTTTCTATTATTTACAGCCAAAGAAACACAGATCTTCCCTTATTAGCATGTCCAATAGAGCACATTATCTTAGCCATAGTCAGCAGCCACATTAATGCACCCATTCAAAAGTAAACATACTATTTTGCCATAGCCAATCGACACATGGGGCCTCATTCCGAGGTTCGCGTTAAATCACTGACTTTACCGGCATGGCGGAAATACCGTATCCGCGTTGGTAGCAGGGCGTAAATAGCACCATATTCCGACCTCGCGGGCACAAGCTTTCCGCCATGCCGGTAAACCCCCTAGCACCATACCGGTAAAGGGCGCGTCAAACCCCTTACCGACAACATCCGAGACGTAACTAACACGATCGCCCTCCACCTAGTGCGTAAATAGCGGTGCCCGTAATTAACGATGACCGTAAATTACGGGCACAGGTAAAAACCGCAAACGGAAATTACGTCACCGAACAGGAACGGGAAGCATCATGGCGGCCATCTTTAAAATCACAATCCATTGCAATCCTCCCCATACAGGACTCGTGGGCATATTGTGATAGGCAAAATAGACTCCAGAGACCAGCATCATGCCAAAAGCATTAAAAAAGGGTGCTGCGCGCATCAGGAAGGAGAAATTCTCCGAGGATGAGCTCAAGGTACTTGTCGATACTCTGCATGAACATGCAGAGATTGTTTTCAGCAGCGACATGCGCAGGCCCACCATCCTCAGGAAGAAGGAGATATGGGAGCTGGTCTCGCAGAGGGTGAGCGCTGTCGGAAACACCCCCCGCAGCACGACGCATTGCCGCAAACGCTGGGATGACCTCCGTCTGAGGGTGCGGGCCATCCTCTCAGCAAACCGCAATCTGGCCCTAGAGACAGGAGGAGGCCCAGGCTCACCCATAAAAATGAGGCCCTGGGAGGAAACATGTGCAGAGATGATGGGCACAGAAGCCATCGAAGGCGTTGGCGATATGGATTGCGGTGATCCTTCATCAGCTGACGCAGGTGAGTGCCATGAGTGTAAACAGTACATGCATCCCTAATGCAAGTCATCGCCAAGGGCAGGTCAAGCAGTCACATCATGTTTGGGTAACCCCCCCCCAATGATGCCGTAACAACTGGGACCCAGGATGATGTCAGGTGCAAGGCTGACACCCATATTGGGCATGCCACACAAAAAGCTGGTCAATGTCAGTCACCACAGTACTCCGCCAACATGAGTGACCCTGCCGACAGTATGCTTTTCCCATCCAAGCAAAGCTCACAGTCCCACACAGCACCCAAATGTCACCAAAACGCTGCTATCCCATCGTAATACCATTGTCTGGAAGTAATTCTGACCCCCAGATCATTGCTCATGCTGTCTCTCTCTTGCCCCCCACAGGCACCGGTCATGAAAGTGAGGACCAGAAAGACCCCCGGACAAGTACCTCCCGGGGCACAGGCAGGGGACAGCACACACCTGCAAGCAGGAAGAAGGCACATGCCACACCACCTGCCCCAGCAACCCCCATGGAGGGTACACAACCCACATCCGCGGCCCTGGACATGCCTGCAGTTCTGCGGGACACATGCCCCACGTTGCACCATGAGGAATCGAGTGCGTCAGGGGAGAATGCTGCCATGTGCATCCTCGATGTGCCAGGCAGCACATCACCAAACACCATCGACAACGTGGAGGAGCCCAATGTCTATGTACAGAGCCCAGACACTCCCTCGTACAGCCAGGTTGCCCATAGCGACCCTGGGTCGAGTGACGGCCCAGGGCTCACAGGCGAAGCGGATACACCTGTCTGTCATGTGCCCACTTCCCCTGCAGGAAGTCCTGTAAGTCCTGCAGGCACGACAACACGGAGCCTGCCAACCACATCGCCCACATCGGCTGCAGAAACAGTGCGCTGCCAGCACCTCACGGGCATGATAGAGGAGTTCCTCCGGGACAACCGGGAATCAGGGTCGGTGCTACATAATGACCTTCAGGCCCTGGGCCATCAGTACCAGCACATCTGTGAAATGCTTGGCAGGATTGCTGATGCCCTGGAGGCAGCACCCCCTAGACCACAGTCCCAGCAGGAGGAGCCACCCTCCCAGAGCTCCTCCACGCAGACCAGCCCGGTGCGTAGGTCACTGCGCACGATGCGCCGGAATGGAAGGGATGCCCAGGCTCTGGCAGTGCCCATTGACCGTGCAGCCACACACATGTGGCCAATGCTGCACTGATGGGAACATTGTGGGGTTGTTGTGGGGGGAGGGTGGGGGGTTGAGGGTGTGTGTGGGAGTTGGGGGGGGGGTGTGAGGGGGTTGAGGCTGTGTGTGGGAGTTGGGGGGGTTGAGGGTGTGTGTGGGAGTTGGGGGGGAGGGGGAGGGGGTTGAGGGTGTGTGTGGGAGTTGGGGGGGAGGGTGAGGGGGTTGAGGGTGTGTGTGGGAGTTGGGGGGAGGGGGAGGGGGTTGAGGGTGTGTGTGGGAGTTGGGGGGGGAGGGTGAGGGGGGTGAGGGTGAAGGATCTGTTGTACACGTTTGGACATCATCATCCAATACACAGTTTGGTCTATCCTACAATACAGAGTGGACATTCATTATTGTGCATGTGTCTTTTAATGTCTCACAGTGCATGCAGTACATGTATCCCCACACCCAGTGCCCAATGCCCTGTCATCCTCACCCCCTTAGCTGACTTGTGATTCAGAAATATTGCTCAATCAATGCTTGTCGCACGGTACGTCCCTCCCGTGCATCGGCACCATGTTGCTGTTCTGCCATTCCTTCCTCCACCTCCTCCTCCTCCTCCTCATCTGGTGGTAGCAGTCCCATGTCAGGGGGCAGTGGCACGTTCCGACGGATGCACATGTTGTGAAACATTACACATGCCATGGTGATCTTGGACACCTTCTCGTGGCTGTAGATGAGGCCCCCACCTGACCGGCTGAGGCAACGGAATCGTGCCTTCAGAAGGCCGAAGGCCTGCTCTATGACCACCCGTGTACGGGTATGAGATCTATTATAGTCCTCCTCGTGCCTGTTTTGGGGGTTGCGGACCGGGGTAGCCAGCATCACCTGCATGAGAGTGGAATGAAGGTAAGTGTTGGTACATTCATGGTGGAGAACTGTGCTAGTCTTACATTGCAGCGGGGGATGACTGGCCATGCACACATGTCCCTGGATACAATCAACCCATTACTGGTCCGGCCATGTGAGCTGGCCAATGGAATGATGGAGGGGGTAGCTTCTCCCTGATGGGTCATGGTGCGCACTCATGTCTTGTTGCATGTGCATCGTTTATGCATGCAGCAGTGTTGGACTGCATTAATTGATGACTTGCATGAGACCTGCTGTAAGGGTGTGTTGGTAGTAGTTGGTAGCATAGCCTTCATTCAGCACTGATCCCTATCATGGTGATGGGCAGCTATCCTATGGAGGTGCCGAACCAGTCACACGCAGTAGGATCCCTGTCAGACTAACCTCTATGCACTCCCATGGATGACTGTCCTTTGTGTTGAGATGCAGGAGTCAGCGACATGGTGCTATTGCACTGCATGGTGCACGATGGCCTTACGGTGTGTAAGGTCCACCGATGTGTGGTGCATGTGTCGTGGTCTTAGGCCAGGGTAACTGTTTGTCAGGTACCATTAGGTGTTGGCTCGTATTCACTACTGTGTGGTTAGGTGGTAATGTGGCGTGCCACTTGTCATGGGGCACAGTGTTCTGTGAGGTGCACAACGTACAATAGCGTTGTCATTCCCTCCCGGGTGGAGTATGCATCCCCCCCCTTTCCCTCCCGGGTGGAGTATGCACCCCCCCCTTTCCCTCCCGGGTGGAGTATGCATCCCCCCCCTTCCCTCCCGGGTGGAGTATGCATCTCCCCCACCCCCTTTCGCAATGGGGTATGCTGACAACCTACTCAGAGACCCAATGCACTGCCATGGCCCATTATGGTTACTCACCAAGCAGCCAGGTACGTTGTCCGGCATGTCGGCCCATGTAGCGTGGTAGTGTTGAGTTCCGCAGGACCAAGGAGTCATGAGTTGATCCGGGGTACCGAGCATTGCATTGTGTGATGGCTTTACTGGCATTGCACACCATCTGGACGTTGATGGAGTGGTATTGCTTGCGGTTGCGATACGGCACCTCCATGGCATGGGGAACCACCAATTCTACGTGGGTGCAGTCGAGGGCACCTATGCAATTTGGCATGCCTGCAAGTGCATGTAAGGCAGCTTTGGTATCAAATATCTCCTGTGGAGTCCGGGGGAGGCATATGTAGTCCCTTCTGTGCTTGAGGAGGGCATCCAGCACTTGGTTGAGTATCCGGGAAAATATTGGCTGTGAAATGCCATGCATGTGCCCCACTGTATGCTGGTAGGTGCCTGTGGCAAGGAAGTGGAGCACGGACACTACCTTTAGTAGAGGGGGGATGGCAGTGCTGATTTCTATGAGGCTCACTATGTCGGTATGTATCAGGGCCACTATGGTAGTTATGGTGTCCCAGTCAAGCCGGTACGTACAGGGTGTGGATCTGCTCTGGTGTGAGGTTGAAGGGGGTGGCTCTGATGCGGGGTATTGGGGGCTGCCAGCGTGGTAATGGTGGCTGCACTGGTAGGGCATGCTGGCCCTGTTTCACCCTCCTTCTCCTTCTGTGTATCCTCTGTGGTGGTTGCTGTGGTTGCTGTTGTTGCTGTTGTCGTAGTTGCTGCCTTGCAAGCAGGGCCTCCAGCTCCAGGAATGCTGCTACAATTGGTATCATCTTGGTGGGGGTGGGGGTGTGGTGTGTGGGTGTGCTCCTTTTGTGCTGTGTCAGACTCTATTGCCTCCACCTGTGCTGATTGGGTGCACCTGTTCCTCTTCCAAACACTGATCAGGGTTGTTAACACCTTCCCCGCGATGGCGGTATTAACGCCATGGCGGTAAGGTACTTTGCGCCCATGTGGAGGTCGTTATTTCCGTGTTCGCTTTGCTTGGAATCGGAGATGGTTTACGCCTTCCCGTTATTTACGCGATGGCGTGTCGGGCGCGCGACACTGGTCCGCTATTTACGCAATCGTAGTTTACGGTGGCGTAAATAACGGTGTGGCGGGTCAGAATGGACCGTAACGGTAAAGGAAGTCGTTATTCCTTTACCGGCATCATTTTTCCCTTAACGCCGGACTCGGAATGACCACCATGGTTTAGGCCATGCACAAAACAATCTAGCCACTGGCCATGGCCACAACAAAATGTATTGTTATCACTACTACTATATCAATAATCCATGCAGCCATGCCCAACAAATATTACATTTTTACCATGTCCAACTATTTCTATTTCTATTCAAATTTGTAATGTGCTTAAGCCCACAAGCGTCAAAGTGCATAAAAGACATTTAGACTACAGAAATGACTGGACAAGTACCAAGGAAGAAGATGTCCGAGTGGTAGGAAGTCAAAACAAACCAAGGAATCAAGTGAACAGAAGAGTCTTCAGTCTCTCATGTAACATTGAAGACTCTTTTCCACGGAAAGTTCCACAAGGAGAGAGTCCAAGCTGTAGAGGCATGCATTGGAAAAGAGTGGCCCCAACCTCTTGATCTTTTGATCTTTTGTATCTAGGACAGCTTAATCTGAAGGTATTAGAAGACTAAGTCGATCTGGTCTCCTACTGCTGGATAAGACTTAGCTTGAGATAAGAAGGCGCCAAGTAGACATTTGTGGAGCATGGCGTTTAGCTTAAAATGAATTCTGGATGGAATAGATAGCCAATGGAGGGCTCTCCTATTGTCTGAAATGTGGTCTCTTTTAGAGACATTTTTGACAATCAGTACTGTAGGTATTGTATCCAAGGCCAGTAGCCACATTGTTGCAGGCATTCAACATAAAGAAAACATAATGTTATGCCCATCACCAGTAGCCACATTCTTCCATGCATTCAACCCATTTCTGCAAGCATTCAAACCAAAGTAAACATACTATTGTGATCATAGCCAGTAGTTATATATTTTAACACTTTCAACCCAATGTATACATATTGTTGTGGTCATGGCCAGTGGCCATATGGTTAAAAGTTAAAGTATTGCTGTGGCTTTGGCCATGGCCACAACAATATATATTGTTATTATTACTACTACTATATCCATATTCGGTGACAACCGACAGCCATTTTTACACACAATAACACATACAGTCTTTCATCCTCAAAATAACCAACATATACATGACTATTAATTACACTCACTAGTTTCATTACATAAGTTTACATCCTAAAGTAAGCATTGTTGTAACATCTAACATAACTCCACCATTCTGAAAGGATGTCTGCAAACACATAGTGATGTCCATATTGGTTGCGGAGTCGTGGACATGAAAAATAACTGGACAGAGTGACAGCCCCACGGCCGTTTCTACACGCAATAATTCATACATTTTTCTTTTTTTTCTCTCTCCAACCCTCCACAGACACCTTTCATCCTCAAAATACCCAGTCTTTGTACAGCAATGTCCATGGACCATGGGCACAGTTCGCAAACTTAACATGGCGTCTGCTTCAAGAGTATTGATGCACCTCACATTTGTAATTGTTCAATCAGCGGCTACTTACAATGTCCGTGAATGGCACATTGCTCCCAGATTGGTCCAGATTCATCTGCGGACATCGAATCAGGAAGTGAGTACATGGACCGGATGGAGATATCACACCATTTTTCAGAACTACATTTTGGTCATTTTTCCATACGGATTAACACCAAAAGCATGCTTTCGGGACCATCTTGTCACTCCTCATGCAAATTTGGTGCAAATCCTCCAGTGATTTGGGTTGTAGACGCAAGCAAAATGTATTTCCATTCATGTCAATCCCGATTTCAAAAGTTTTGGCACCCTTCCTATAACGTACCCTTCCTTGAAGAAATTGCTTAAAACATTCAGCTGACTGTATACCTTTTTGTAAAGTTTCATGAGGATTTGTCAAACCGTGCCAAAGATATAAGCCACCCAAAAACTGTTCTTCGATTGGGATGAGCAACTGAACCACAACTACAGGGTTTCTACTGCAGACCATGTTTTCAGGGAAATACCTTGCGGGGATGCTAAGGTAACTTTTTCACTCAACAAAACCCCTGTAAATCAGCTAAATCCACCTCAACTGTGTGCCCCCTGTTGCACAGCCTATGACCACATCACTGGTGACATCACTAATTACATCATGTATATGATGGAAGAAATACAAGCAATTAGAGCTAGTGAGTCCTCCTTTTTAGGGGCTGTGTGGCTGAGGACCAAATACAAGCATATACAACAAGAAATGCCACTGAACAGCTACCCACCTACAGACGCACTAGGTGTGTCCAGTTGCAACAGGTGCTACCAATCATGTCAATCACTGGATCAAGACAGGAACAATAGACATTTTTTAATCAATGAGTATAAAAACACTCGGAACAATTTCCATATAAAAAAGACAAAAATGCATTTTGTTTACACAAGATATCACATAAAACAACATTCTGTGATAGTCACTGATTGCAATGAATCAAAGCTACCGAAATTCCCATAATCTAACGATATTGTGAGGTTAGTAAGGGTGTGTGGTGGACATTTGGCTGTTTCATATGTCCCTAATTCTTATAACTTGTCCTTGGCTCTGTTGACACAGAGAAATGTGTTTCTGGGAACTAGCAACAATTTTTATAAAGCACTCTATAGCCAACTCAAACCGCTATTAGATGTGTGCTGCACCCGTCTTCAGGACGTCAAATGATGATACCAGGAATTTGATGTTGAAAAAGGTTCATTAGTTGACCCTTCACATTATGGCAATCTAAAAACCAAAACAGAAAAAGCGTATTGGTAACATAGTTAAAAACCCAAGGTGGGGTATCATATCTCTATATGTGTGCACATGCAACTATTGACACTAACCTTCTGATTACTTCATTGGCGTGTGTGGCATCAAATTCGGTAGGCATGTGGACCACATTTGAACGTTAAGGCTGTGGATTCCCACAGTCATTGGAACTGAAAAGCAAATATGAGATGGACCTTGTGAACTCAAACTTGCAATTTTACTTCTCCTTTTTGTTTTTTACTTTTTTGCACAGCTTGGTGCAAGTTATGTAATAAGTGCACAGCAATCCGAATCTGATGTTAGAGCCCAATATGGACTGCTCTGTATTGAACATTCATTTTCATTTTGTATTTTCAGCCTGTTCTGAGTGTTTTTATACTCATTGATTAAAAAATGTTCATCTCTATTGTTCCTGTCTTGATCCAGTGATTGACATGATTGGTAGCACCTGTTGCAACTGGACACACCTAGTGCATGTGTAGGTGGGTAGCTGTTCAGTGGCATTTCTTGTTGTATAATCATGTATATGATGGTATGAGACATAACATAATTTATGACTTAGCTAATGGAAGCTTTCAGTAACTAAAAAGTAGTTTAGTCTGTGGCCTTTGCAATGGCTAAGGCTGTAGCCACTGGCCATGGCTGAAGGAGAGTCAGTGTTGTAAAATGTACAGCAGTCATAGCCGAAGGCCGTTGCCACTGACAATGACTGAAGGCCATGGCTAGGGGTTCATTAGTATTTGGGCTAGGGGTTCACAGCGCATTTTACAATTTATGGGGGAAAGGCTAAAGGACGTGGCCACTGGCCGTGTCTGAAGGTGATGGCTAGTGGCTGTTTAGTGTTGCGTAATATACAGTGGGCACAGACAAAGGCTGTGGCCAGTGTCCATGGATAAAGGTCATGGCTAGTGATCCTTAATGTGTTAAAATATACTCTGGGCATGGCCAAAGTCCGTGGCCACTGGATATGGCCATAGCTAGTGGTCCCTTAATGTGTTAAAATATACAGTGGGCATGGTCAAAGGCTGTGGCCACTGGCCATGGCCAGATAGTGCTGTAATGTAATCAGTGATTCCATCGGTGATGTCACCAGTGATGTCATCAGGGATGTCATTATTGTGGCCATAGGCTGTGCAACAGGGGGGATCAAAGTTAAGGTGGACTCAGCTGAATTTCAGCGATTTTGTTGCGCTAAGAATGTACCTTAACCTCCCTGCAAGTAAAGTTGTTTCCCTGAATTGCAAGGGTTTTGTTATATCATAGCTTAAACATGTTCTTTGTTAATATCACTAATAGCATTCACAAACAAATATTAAAGCTTGTTTATTTTGAAAACAATGTAGAAAGCAAGATTTGTCCTTCAAAATTGCTTACCTGATTTATTTGATGGATGCCTAATTTTGTCTTCTCAGTCAACATAATATCTCTGAAAGACAAAGCTATATATTTTACAACAAAAAGAGTGGTGATGTTTTATTTTCTTTTTTCATAATAGTACTTTACAAATACTGAATGTATTCTGATTATTCAACCAATTAAAGTTGGGAAAATTAATAATTTTGTAGAGGAAAAAAAACGTCTTTGTGCTTAAAGTTTACTTTCTCATCGAAAATATTTTCTATTTATACAATACTAATTATCCAAAATACTTTTATTAAAACGTATGAATGTATAAAACAATATATCCTAAAAAATACCACCAAAGAACAACAGGCCCTCTGCCAATAGGATTATATGTATTTTCTTTCAACAGGGATTCGTCCTCTCCCCTATTTGTAAAAAACATAAAATAAAAACTCAAAACACAAAAAAACAAAAAAACAAATGTTCCCTTTTATCCACATTGTTAGATGTGTGAACCCCAAAGTTCTTCCATCCCCAGTTCCACCCTCCTCATTCCCACTCCCCCAAAACTGCCCTTTTCAGGGCCACTCTCAAAGTTATAGAAATAGATTAAATAAAAACAACACTGCAATAGTAGATCACTAAATCTTAGGTGATCAATTTTAGGCAGTTTGTGTTGATTATGAATGGGGGTAGGGTGAGTGGGTGTTGCTAGATAGGATGCATGTAGGGTGAGTGGGGTAGAAAGGGTGGGGGCAGGGTGGATGTGTGGGAGTGTAGAGGGTGGGGGTAGGGTGAGTGGGTGCAGGTACACAGGGTTAAGAGTATACAATGGGTGGGGGAACTCAGAGTAGGGTAGGGTGGGTGATTAAGGGTAGAAGGAGGGTAGGATGGGTTGGATATAAAGGGTGGGGTATGGTGGACAGGGATATAAAGGGTCGGGGTAGGATGCATTTGGAAGGGTAGAGGGGGTTAGGGAGGGTGGGTGGGTGAATAGAGAGTTCCAGCAGGGCAGGTGTGGGTAGAGAATATGGGGGTAGGTTGGCTGGATAAACATTTCAAAAGAGTAAATGTACATACTGAAAGTGAGCATCTCCCAACAAGAGATTTAGAACTCCCCAGTGAGAGTCAATAACGGACACACCCCGAATGGGAATGAGACCCAGACCAAGTGCGGGTGAAGTAAAAAGGTAAACATTTATCTAAACCAATATAGGGGAAGCAGAGAACTCTGCAAACTCTGAGAGCGCTCTGCCAGACAATGGAAAGACATTCATATTTATTACAAAATAACGTCATCAGTGAGGTAAGCTATAGGGGGCACATAGTCATCGGGATTGGATGGTGAAGACTGGACACTAAGGATTGTGTAGGGGCAGTGCTCCATGATTGGCAGAGATCCACGTGGTGCCAGTGCGGGGTGCTCGGGTCAGCTGGGCTCATCTGGGTGGAGCACTGGGTCCGAGAAAGTCTTGAGCTATTACAATTTCTTCTACATAACAGTGCCCTTGTGGCCACACATACTTTTACCGCCATCTATCTAAGTTAACACATGAGAGACATACTCTTAAACGTTTGACCTGAACAATAAAAGTGAGAACACATGGGTCCAAGTAGCAAAATTACTCATAGGATTATGGTGTCACATTCACCAATCATTCTGTTAGATCTCCTAAGACAATTATTTATTGTTTGTTTGTGTGAGAAGAATATATAGCCACACAGGGGGTCAGGGGTGAGCTGGGGCGGTACACTTCAGGAGGGGCATGCATTCTTTCTTCAAAAAGCCTTATGATTAAGATGTGGGGCTTACTGCCCATATTTCATTAACCAGAGTTTGGGGGTGCCAGGTAGATTCATGGTAATATTGTGAGTTACGGGGGATGAGGAGAGGGTGCATGCTTAGTGCAGGCTCAACTAAAAGGGTGAGAGGTTGTATTTGTAGCATCACATCATTCACAGGGCTGAGGCTTCGAATCCTGGCCCGGCCAGAGGGGGAGGTTAGGTGGGGGCTTTGCACGCAGTGGTATCGGAGGGGGGAGGGGAGAAATGGTCAGCAGCATGTTGGGCCTAACATTCGCTACAATGTGAGGGTCACACATAGAGCTTACATTCAAAATGAGGTAGAAATAGGTTAGTGTGTGCATTTGTACAGTGACAAGTCTGCAACGTTCTGCTTACAATATGACGTGCATAACTCAATGCTCAGAGGGTAAACAAATGCTACGAAGGGTACTCTATTATACAGTCGGCACCCATTTCATTAAAAAACATACATTTTGTAATACTTAATTGAATACATTTGAAATCGTACATTTTTAGGACATCATTGTGTATATATATTGGTATCATATATTACTTTGTGTGGGTTGTACAGCAACAGTAATCCTTGATTAGTACTGAAAGGCTTGATCATACACTTCATTGTTTCGTGTGGGATCTGGGATGGGTGAGGGCCATCTTATTTCACTATGTACAATCAATCTCATGGACTCGAAGCAAATTTATTGTCCCTTCAGATGGCTTAGCTGCATGGGTGAACCAGGATGGCACACAGGCTTAGCATTCATGTCTGCCACTTCAAACAGGGAACAGGGTTGGGGGGTATCTGCAGCATATGTCATGAATGTGGGATCTGCAAGAGGACAAGATAAGTTTTATGGGGGTAGTTTGTTTGTTCAAACCCCAGCTTCAGCCCGGTCATCTGCAGGTAAATGATGGACTATGGAAGGTGAAAGATACAGTGTTTGTAATGTAGCTTGTTCGCGCCTAGTCTCTCGTGAGAACAAGCCTGCAGCAAAGCCACCAAGGGGAGGAGGGCGAGGGAAGTGGCAGACTTGCTGTGCGCAGTCAGGAGGGGAGAGCTGCAGCCCTGCCGACTGCTTGTGCCAGTAAGGCCTAAATTATCATGCACAAAATGCAGTCTGAATGAATCACAAAATGGAGTCTGGTACCATCCTAACAGATGAGCGTGCATTAGAGCCACATGTGTCGGTCAGCAGCCATCCTGCATCCCTGGCCATAGGCGCATGGGTGGCTGCTGGACGGGCCATACTCTGAACACCTGGAGAGATTAGAGGGGATGGGGGCCATGAAGACCTTCCCTCCCATACATTCCCCCCTTTCATTACTTAAGTAACGAATATTGTAGCACACCCAACCTTCTCTGTTCTTCCTCATCAGCTACCGCTTTGTCCCAGGCTGGTGTTCCCTTTTGTGGCATTCAGGCCCTACAGATTCCACTGAGGCTCTGCCCCACTCTAGTATATTCATCAGGTGTGCAGGTCATATATACACACCCCCAATCTCCCTCCAAGTCCACCCATACTTCCTTTTACCACTCTAGTGTGTGGGGCTCCTTTATTGTGGTGTGATATAATCTGTCCACTATGTCCCCATCATAGTACAATGGTACCATTCTATATTTGGGCCCCGGATCCTCACCTGTTTGTACTTGTGCTTCATGTGTCATCTGTGCCACTCCTCTAGTGTTGCCCATTGTCACCATCATCATTGCACCATTAGGGACTGCGTTTGTGCAACACTGAAGACCTAGCTGGCACACACAAAAAATCAGGTGCAAAAAGATGATGATGGGTACCAATAGTTTGACCGTCATCCTGAGCCAGGAAGGTCACCATGAAAAAATGTCATCAAACCACGAGCTTGGCTGCACCCCTCCTTCTACCTTCATCCATTCACCAAGGTTGTGCACTGCTGCCATAACGTGGGACAGGGTCCCATTGTCCGTGCCTGTAGAAGGTACAAATGTGCAACATGCGCTCCTGATTTTTCGGCAAACACCTCCATCCATGGCCCTCAACAGATCTAGGATGTACCTGTTCTGCATTGTCATTAGCCGTAGGGCTCTTAGCTCCACCTTGATCACGTTGAATCCTTCTTCTGTGTCGTTGGCCAGTTGGATCAGCTCCCAGCGTGTAATTTGGAGCCATTTTGCATTGGCTCGCACCTGGATACTTGGAATGAGGGAGGCAAAGAATGTTTCAGTGGAATTGAACAACCGGAACCTGTCTGGAATCTGTGCCAAGAGGTCTGTGGATGCCTTAGATATGTAATTGGCCGACCTTCTTTATCTGGATACTGGGCTTTGCATGTTCACCACATATAGGGCATACACTGGGGCCTCATTGGTTGGTTGTGGGGCGCCTTGTTCTTGGATGGCCGGCAGCCCCTTCCCCTCTTGAATATGAGTCTCTGGGACCACTATCAAGGCTGAATGCAGCGTTGACAGAAAACACGTGTCCCTCCATGACTGTGGGAGGTGCAAGTATGCCTGTTTACAGCAAACCCAGTACGTATTCATTAATGCAGCTGTACCCATCTTCCTGTCTGGGATGATGAGTGTTTTGTTACAGTTCTTATTTGTGCCTATGTTTATTTTTCCTTCTCCGAGAAAGCACAGCTTGTAGGTAAATTCTTATTGCAGTTTGAAGGGCTTTTCCACGGCTGTTACCCAAGTGAGCTTTGTGATGTGTTGGGTACATACCAGAGCGCATGTTTTCTCGATCCACTGCCACTTTTCTTCTGCCAACCCTCGTAGTGCTTCTGCTTTGCATGTAATTTGTTTGTCTTGCCATTTATTGTCCAAATACAATGTCCCTTTAATCGCAAAAAATGGTTCTTTCGAGCACACCACCCCTTTGGGTCTTGAATAGCAAGTTCTTTCGTTCTGCAGCATTTCAAAGGAAACTGTGTGTGCCTGGAAGGTGTTCTTTATTCTACATAAGGCAAGATGAATGAGACACTGGGCATCTGCAATAGGTGGTTCTTGTGGCAGGACCACCTTGGTGGTACCTGAGGCGCGGGGATTAGAGAGCACACATAACAGCTCGTGTTAGTTTTTTTTTGCAGTAGAACTCAAGTCTGCATACCACTTGTTGGACTGGTGTGGGTGTTGTGGATTTTCTATTGTGTCTAATCCCAGTCCAGAATATTTATCATACCTCCTTTTCCCCGCCTCATTCTACTGCTTTTGGGATGCACTCTTCCTTTCTCTACATCATGCCGCATTAAAGGTGTTCCCCCCACTCTCCCCTTTTCCCATTCATTGTACAGGGCAAGAAGCCTCTCGGCTGTTTCCACATTTTCTTTCTTTACACTTGTGGGGGGTTGATTACCTACAGAAGTTTCAAATAGTGGTGTTACAGTAGTGGTGGTGTCATCATATAACCAAGGTAATTCAGAAGAATGTGGGTCATTCAGCTCGTTAATGTTATATTCAGAGGCATTGTACGGGGCAGTAGGACGTGGTGATACCGGTTCATCACTTGTATCATTTGTGTGCCATTGCCACCATGGTGTGTACCATATCCCCATATTAGTTTAAAGCCATCCCATATGAGGTGGGACCCTTGTTTTATCATGCTCCCCATATTAGTTTAAAGCCATCCCATATGAGGTGGGACCCTTGTTTTATCATGCTCATCCCATTCCCTCCTCCCTCATTTATATCAATTGATATAAATGTAACTGCCCAATATATTACTAGTCCAAACATCATTGAGAAAAATATAACAGCACACACAAACAGACCCCACTCATAACAGTATCTACGCAAGGCAAAGTTGCTGTTCCCATTTCTATCTATTCTAATATGCTCCGTTGCCATGGTTTCTCCTACATAATGAGACATAAAAGCATATTAAGCAGCTCATATACATAAAAGTTTTATCTTATTTTCATTTTTATACATTTTCAATTTCTTGCCATAACCATTTTTAAATTCAATTATTGCTACAATATTATTACTTAGAGAGAGAGTGAGAGAGAGAAAAATATTTCTTTGCTCCATTAACGTTGTTATATACATCATTATATTTCTTCATTTAATGCTTCTTCTTTTCTGTCACATTTATACCTCTCAATTTACACCTTTCTCCTATTAAGTTTGTGTTTCTTCTTCTGCCATTCCTGTTTCCTGTGTCACACTGTCATAAGCTTTTCGTACGCCTGTCAAATGTATCCAATATTTCAGCCCTTAACCTTTACGTCAGTGGGTGTGCAATACACCACTTCATATGGGCCATGAAATCTTGGAGAGTTCCCCCGACATACGAAATTTCTCACATATACCATCACCCTCGGGATTAGCTGACCTGTAGGACTGTCTGCCGCTGGTGTTATTGTGTCACTTGTTGCTTCTTGTGTGAACAGGGGTGCTAGCTGCCTGGCGATCATACGGGCTGCTTTTGTGAGCTTAGTCAAGTATTCTTTAAATTCTTCCCCTAGTACTGTTGCAATTCTGTGAGCAACCAAGTGTCTACGGAGTGGGGAGTGGGCTGTATGCATGCGTCTTCCTGTTACAATTTCATGGGGGGACAAATGGTTGTCCTTGCTGGGTTGATTTCTCAGTTCGAACAAGGCCAGGAGTAAGTAGTACACCCAATTCTTTTTTAGCATGAAACACAATTTCGACAACCTACCTTTCAGGAGGCCGTTAATCTTCTCAACCAAGCTGTTGAATTGCGGGTGATAAATAGTGCACAGTTTATGTGTGATTCCCAGCATTGCTGTTACTTCTTTGAACAGATCATTGACAAAATGTGTCCCATTATCTGAGCGTATTATGTCGCAGATTCCCCAGAGCGTAAACACTTCCCACACTAGGAACTTTGCAGCACACTTTGCATCCGGGTGGGCGCACGGCTCTGCCTCCACCAACCTTGAAAACGGGCAAACCACCATTATTATGTAGCGTGACCCATTGCATCTTTCTCCCATGTCGGCATAATCAATATGCAGCTCTCTAAATGGGCCAGTTGGTTTGGGCAATGTTCCCTGCAGTGCTCTGACTGTCATTCCTGAATTATATATTTGACATGTTGTATATTCCATGGCCATTTTTGATATTTGCTCTGCAGCCCTGGTGCAAACCAATTTTCTTGTATCTCTGCAGCAATGTGTTGTTTAGCATTGTGAGCCGGGAAGTGGAGTTGTTGGAACGCTATTTCTAGTAGCTTATGGGGCATTACTACTTAATCTGTATTGTTTTGACGCCAAAAGAGATCAGTGGATGACTGGCTACACCCTCTTTTTTCCCACAACTCCTTTTCCTCAACAGTTTCCCCTTGTTGTAAATTTAATATATTTGGAATGGGCATTGAATTATACCCATCAGGACGAACTTCTTCCACATGTTTCTGTAATATGTACTCACCTGTTTTTCCCTTGGCTAAATATGATGCTTCTTTCGTGGCAGCATCCGCTGCCATATTTCCTATAGAGATGATGGCATTGTTATTTGTATGGGCCTGGCATTTCACTATGGCCACAACTGTAGGTTCCTTTAGTGCCTCTATCAACTCTTTTAGTAGCTCAGCGTGCTCCACTGGGTATCTGTCTGCTCTGTGGAATCCTCTTCTCCCCCATCTAGCCAATCCTCCATGTACTGTTGTGGTCATGTATGCAGAGTCAGTATAGATTGTTACTGCACATCCCTTTGCTGCTTGTAATGCTTCAATGAGCGCTACTAACTCTGCTGCTTGTGCTGAGTAGTGGGCAGGTAGCCTCTGTTGGACAAGTACTTCATATTCACTTGCCTCTAGTCTCACAACAGCCACCCCACATGTTTCTATCCTGTGTCTGAGTTAATTGATGCTGACCCGTCTATAAAATATATTTCTCCTTCAGATAAAGCATTTTCACTTACTGTGGGTGTATCTCCATCCTCTCCTCTGTATGTAGCACAATCATGTGTTTGCATGTCTTCTACTGTGCATGCTTCTGTGATAAATGTTGCCTGGTTAACCCTTTTACATCTCACTATGTGTATTTTAGCGCTGGATAGGATACACTCGTAGGCTGTGGCCCTTTGTGTTATCAGTGTGGTCTTTGATCTTTCGAATATTGCAAATAGTGAATGTTCCACAAACAGTGTCACAGAGCACCCCATCACAATTGTTGCACTTTTCTCTATTGTGAACGCTGCGGCTGCAAGAGACTGCTCGCAAGTGAAGTGTCCTTGCCTCACTGCATCTAGCGTGCCACTATACTATGCTAGAGGCTTGTGAACGAAAGATGTTTTTTGTGTTAACATTGCTGTCATGAGTGTCCCATTGCAATGTGAAAATAAGTAGAACTTGCGCTCAAATCTGGGTTCGCAAGAACTGGTGCTGTTGAGATCAGTTCTTTTAATGTGCTGAATGCATCCTGCATTTCTTCTGTCCATTGTATTTCTGTGTTTTCTCTTTCTGCTTCTTTTAGTCCCTGCAGTAATGGTTTTGTGTATCCTGCATATTCTGATATCCAAGCACAGCAGTAATTGCATATGCCAAGAAACTTCTGAATTTCTTTCACTGTTTTTGGCTCATTTACAGCGCGTATTGCAGCCACCCTGTCTGGAAGGATTCTCTTACCATCCTTTGATATCAACTGACCCAGGTACAACACTTCTTCCGGACAGTATTGTAATTTCTCCTTGTCCACCTTGTAACCTTTGTGGGCCGATGATGTCAAAAGTGTAATAGAATCCTTCCTGCACTCATCTTCATTTTTCCCGCAAATCAGTAGATCATCCACATATTGAATGATCGTGATCTTTGTGATGATATTCCCTGGATCTTCATGTAAGATTCTGTTGAATATACTTGGGCTCTCAAAGTATCCCTGAGGTAATCTACAATGCTCATATCTTTTCCCAACCAGGGTGAATGCTGTCAAATATTGTGACTCAGGGTCCAGTGGTACTGAGAAGAATGCGTTCTTCAAGTTTACCACTGTAAAGTATGATGCATCTTTTGGTATACTACATACAATTGATGCAGGATTTGGGACCAAAGGAAATTCTTTTTGTATGACGTCATTAAGGGGGCGTAGGTCCTGGATCATCCCCCAAGCCCCACCCTTTGCTTTCTTGATGGGGTAGATGCAAGTATTACATGGTGAATTTGAGGGCACTATTATCCCCTGTACTGGCAGAGCATATATTGTTTCTTTTATCCCTTCTTCTGCTTCTCGGGACAGGGAGTATTGCTTTCATTGGGGCAGCAACGCCCCTGGTTTAAGTTTTATTTTTACTGGTGTCACCTCGCGCAACAATCCTATATTGTGTGGGCCTGTGGTCCACAATTCTTGTGGCACCAGTTGCATGTCATCATCAAAAAAGGAAGGTGGTGCCCCTTCCACTTCCACTAGCTGTACTGGCACCTGCCTTGTTTGTATCATGATATCGCAGGGGATTGCAATCTCCATCACTATCACCCTATCGTTGTCTACATCAGTAAAAAGGTCCTCGTCGAACACATCTCGCAGTGCAATGTTAGCATTAATACACAATACTGTGCGCCACTGACACCCATGTATGTCCGTTCCTATAACTGCTATTCTTTTCGCTGACACCAGTTCTGTATGCAAATCTAAGGACATCACTGTTCCTGGCATTATTTCTGGGCGGGCTACAGGGCGGAAAACAAACTCTGTGGGTACTCTCCACTCTTGGCATTTCAACTCGGGGACCACTTGTGCTAGTGTTTTTAGTCCCTGGATGAACATGTCTGGGTCAACAGGTATGCCGCATACCTCCAGTGCTGTGGCTCATGTGTGTACTACCAACATCACTCGCAATGGGCAGATCCCCAGGGT
This sequence comes from Ambystoma mexicanum, assembly GCF_040938575.1. Taxonomy (NCBI): domain Eukaryota; kingdom Metazoa; phylum Chordata; class Amphibia; order Caudata; family Ambystomatidae; genus Ambystoma; species Ambystoma mexicanum. Next base: position 1,074,078,203 of record NC_090935.1, on the reverse strand, counting down.
CGAGCAGACTATCCGTCTTTCAGTGAATGATATAGTCATATTGAGCTTGCTGTGGAGGTCCCTCCCCAGCAAGTTAATTGGGGATTCTTCATAGTACAGCAAAGGTGCTCGTACTGGCTTCCCTCCTATGGTTACATCCAAATCTTCTGTGTAAGAAACTTTGACCACCACCTCAGAGAACCCTTCCATTTCCAATTTACGATTAGATAACGGAAACCTGCCTTCTCGTAGGCATGATTTTTCGGCTTCCGAGTCTACCATACAAATTAATTGTTTATTCCCTATCTCTGCCCCCACGAATGGTTCCTCTGCTGCATCAAGGGTTGTTGATAGTACTGGACACACAAGTGCTCTCTGTGGGCTGTCCTTTGCTGGATGTTTTGTCATTCCCCCATTGACAAAACCATTCCCTGATACCACTGCCACACCATCAAAGGGTGCAGGTGCACCATTTGCCGTTGTGACGAAAGGGTTACCTTGTACATTTGTCATGTGTTCGCGGTATTGTGGGTGTTGTTGAACATTACACGGTGGTGCTCTCTGCTCATCTGGGTGTCTCTGAACCTGCTGTTCTTCTCTCCCTCCACCTCCCATTGGCAGCCCATATGGGCTCCCTCGGTGGGGGTGGCCATACTGCTGTTCATTTTGATAATTATTCATGGGTCTGCTTCTACACTCCCTTGAAAAATGTCCCCACCTACCACAATTCCAACTGTTCCCTTGTCCTCCCCTTGGACCTGGACCTCTGTACCCACCATACCCTCCATACCATGGACAATCCCCTCTTTGCCCTCTGTACCCACCTCTTTCTCCACGGGCACTCCTCACTTGCCACTGTGGCCCTCCATATTGTTCCTCACCATTCCACTGCTCCTGTCCATTTACTGTGTAATTGGCTGCCATTCTTGCTTGTATTATTGGTGACCCTTCCTCCTCCTCTCTGTCCCTGTCTGTGGGGAGTGCGGCTACAGCTGCTGCGACCTTCACTAGTTTTGTCTGAATTAATTTTGCTTTCTCTGCTAATCTTCTCTGTGCTTTCTCCTTCTCCCTTTCTTTGATCCTTTTGCAATGGTGTACTAAGATACTTTGTTTCTGGGGCCAGCCTTTGGCTTCAATCCCAGCTATTTTATCAAGCGCTTTCTGAACTTCCTTCGGGAGCCCTTTTTTATTATAAAGTAAAACAGGGAGGTTGACAGATGCCAGGCCGTGCCCGTCTCTGCTCTCCACATCTCCTGCACCCGTAAAATGAAAGCCATTGCATCTTCCTCATCATTCATTGTGCATTGCATTACTGACTGTAAGTCTGGTGTGTCTGGGATGTGTCCCTCAATGCGTCCTATATTCTTGCTCTTACTGTGTTAAAAGAAGCACCATCATGTCGGTCACAATCTAATGTTATTCTTGGGAAGCTTGCTTTCACCCAAACCCTATCAGCTTGATCACCCACTGCAGATACCAGCAAACGTTTAACAACACCTACTGCCAAAGGAACCTCTGCAGTGTTTTTCTCAAATGCATATATCCATTTACTTGCACCTCCTGACAGTGGGGGCAGTAATTTCAACAAATTGGCCTTATCCATCTGTGCCAAGGTATATAATGTGGCCTCCTTACTCCCTGATGCATCAGGGGCAGCTGCAACATTCCTTTTGTTCCCTTCCCCATACTCACCTTTGTCCCTCGTTTTCCCAACACGGCCATCCTCCCCGCTCTGTTTCTTAGCCTCCCATTCCATTCTTCTTCCATCCCCCGCCCCAGAGGTGTTTCCTCTAGTCTCACCAGTACTCCCCCTGCTGCGATCCCTATTCTCCTTCCTTCTAACTCCTCTTCCTCTATATCACACCACAGTTCTTACGCTCCTCCCGATGCCATACCATTTCCCATTGTTTCCCTCTCTGGCATGTGTTGCTCTAGCTCTATTATCCTTGTTGGTTCATCATTTATTCGAAACAGTATCTCCCCTTCTTCCAGCCTTCCTCTATGGATCTGTTGAGTGTCCATGATCTCTGTGTTTGATCGACCCTGGAAGTACCTGATCCACTCTGTTCACATATATTCCTTAGTCTGGACAATTCACTCTGAGCTAATGATAACCTTGCCTAAATCTTATAAATCTTCTAAATCTTCTGTGAACTTTCTGATATCTATTGCTGGGGTACTCAGCTGTCCACTCTTGGGTACTCATATGGCGGGGGTGCTGTGGGTCGTGGTGTGGTTGGGGAGGTGGGTTTTGACACATACACCGGATCACTGTATCCTTCAGCTGGCACTGGTTTGTTTAAGAGGAGATATATTCATACAACCTTTCCTGGCCCTTCCTTTTCTTCACCCTCCTTTCATTAGTCTCTGTTGCCAGGGGAGATGCAACCTGTTCCTTTATTTGCTCTTTCCTTTTTACTGGAGGTACCTCTTCAAATAATCTCCATAGGTCTTATATCTCTCGTCTATTCTGCAACTGTTTTCCTTTGTATTTTACAAATATGCAAGTAGCCACCATATCCAGGACATTCTTGTCAAATGATCCTCCCTCGGGCCATACCTGCGGTAGCCCTTTTCATTTAATTCCGTGATCCACTGATCATGGTACTTAGTTTTCCTCTCCGCAGAACCAAGTAAATTCTGACAAATATGGGCCAGTGGTCTTTCTGCACCCATGTTAAGTTCTCGTCCCCCCTTCTACCTCTGGCTGGTGCATGTGTTATGTAGTTACAATACTAACTATACCAGTATTTTGTCATTGATATACCACTTCTAAACACCGTATACACTTAGTTTTTTTTAAAAGTGTCACACTTACGATGACCACTTATTCATAGGACATCAGTACAGTTATTGTAGCCATTATCAAAATGCAGTGATCACAAAAGACATGACAAATTCAGTACATGATGTTGATCAATAGACAGTTCACATACAACACATAACACATACCCTCCCTGTCTTCTCTCAATGCTTTTATTAATAATGATCTCCCTTACCCCAGCACTTTATACCCTTTATCCCTTAGGCCATCTGAATATCTTCCCGTAGATCAGAAAAGAAAAAGAATAAAGCATTTCTAAATTGTACTTAGAGTCTTCACTGTATGCGAGACACACTGATTTCTTCTATATTCCACTTATTTCCAGTACTAGTCAAGATAGCACTATGTGGTGCACCTTCTACCCCCTTGCAGAGCTAGGTTTCCGTCTTCCCTTTACACCTTGTAATCTCCTTAACTCATGCTAATGGCCAAATGCAGAGAAAGAAAAAAGAATAAGATAGTATCTATTATACTCCGAGAGCCCCTATAACTCAATCTGACCCTGTATACTATTTTCTACATCCAACTCCTTTTAATGTCGCTTGCACTTGATACTCTGTGTCCGTCTTGATTCAAGACCCTCTGGACCCGGTCTGTTCAGGCGCTGCCCCATGCTCAATGGCCGCCCACGGCGAGCGGTACTATAGGTTTTCTGAAGTGGGACCCGTACCCTATCACCCTACTGCATGCGCATGTCTAAGTGTACAAGTTGCCGTAGGTGGGCAGCTCTTTTGAGGGGGCACGCCGTAGTCTCCGCTGCGGCCGGGGATGTCTCGTGCCAAAAGGAAAAATCACGTCCTAGGGGTCACCACTTGAAAGTGAGCATCCCCCAACAAGGCATTTAGCGCTCCCCAGTGAGAGTCAATAATGGACACACCCCAAATGGGAATGAGACCAAGACCAAGTGCGGGTGAAGTAAAAAGGTAAACGTTTATCTAAACCAATATAGGGCAAGCAGAGAACTCTGCAAACTCCGAAAGCGCTCTGCCAGACAATGGAAATACATTCAAATTTATTACAAAATAACGTCATCAGTGAGGTAAGCTATAGGGGGCACATAGTGGTGGGGATTGGGTGGCGAAGACTGTACACTAAGGATTGTGTAGGGGCGGTGCTCCATGATTGGCAGAGATCCACGTGGTGCCAGTGCGAGGTGCTTGGGTCAGCTGGGCTCATCTGGGTTGAGCGCTGGGTCCAAGGAAGTCTTGAGCTGTTACAATTTATGCTACATAACAGTGCCCTTGTGGCCAGACATACTTTTACCGCCATCTATCTAAGTTAACACATGAGAGACATACTCTTAAACGTTTGACCTGAACAATAAAAGTGAGAACACATGGGTCCAAGTAGCAAAATTACTCATAGGATTATGGTTTCACATTCACTGATCATTCTGTTAGATCTCCTGAGAGAATTATTATTTGTTTGTTTGTGTGAGAAGAATATATTGCCACACAGGGGGTCAGGGGTGAGCTGGGGTGGTACACTTCAGGAGGGGCATGCCCTCTTACTTCAAAAAGCATTATGATCAAGATTTGGGGCTTACTGCCCATATTTCCGTAACCAGAGTCTGGGGATGCCAGGTAGACTCATGGTAACATTGTGAGTTACAGGGGCTGAGGAGAGGGTGCATGCTTGGTGCAGGCTCAACAAAAAGGGTGAGAGGTTGTATTTGTAGCATCACATCATTCACAGGGCTGAGGCTTCGAATCCTGGCCCGGCTAGAGGGGGAGGGCAGGTGGGGACTGTGCATGCAGTGGATTCTGAGGTGGGGGGTAAGGGGAGAAACGGTCCATTAGCATTTTGGGCCGTACATTCGCTATGTTGTGAGGGGCACACATAGAGCTTACATTCAAAATGAGGTAGAAATATGTTAGTGTGTGCATTTGTACAGTGAAAAGTCTGCAACATTCTGATTACAATATGATGTGCAAAACTTAATGCTCAGAGGGTAAACAAATGCTACAAAAACACTCTATTATACAGTCGGCACCCATTTCATTAAATCCATACATTTTGTAATACTTAATTGAATACATTTGAAATCGTACATTTTTCGGACATCATTGTGTATATATAGTGGTATCATACATTACTTTGTGTGGGTTGTACAGCAACAGTAATCCTTGATTAGTACTGAAAGGCTTGATCATACACTTCATTGTTTCGTGTGGGATCTGGGATGGTTGAGGGCCATCTTATTTCACTATGTACAATCAATCTCATGGACTCGAAGCAAATTTATTGTCCCTTCAGATGGCTTAGCTTCATGGGTGAACCAGGGTGGCACACAGGCTTAGCATTTATGTCTGGCACTTCAAACAGGGAACAGGGTTGGGGGTTATCCACAGCATATGTCATGAATGTGGCGTCTGCAAGAGGACAAGACAAGCTTTATGGGGGTAGTTTGTTTTTTCAAACCCCAGCTTCAGCCTGAGCATCTGCAGGTCAATGATGGACTGCGGAAGTTGAAAGATACAGTGTTTGCAATGTAGCTTGTTTGCACCTAGTCTCCCATGAGAACAAGCCTGCAGCAACGCTGCCAAGGGGAGGAGGGAGAGGGACGCGCCAGGCTTGCTGTGCGCGGTCAGGAGGGGAGAGCTGCAGCCCTGCAGACTGCTTGTGCCAGTATGGCCTAAATTATCATGTACAAAATGGAGTCTGAGTGTATCACAAAATGGAGTCTGGTACCAACCTAACAGATGAGCGTGCATTGCAGCCACATGTGTCGGTCAGCAGCCATCCTGCATCCCTGGACAAAGGCGCACGGGTGGCTCCGGACGAGCCATAGTCTGAACGCCTGGAGAGAATGGAGGGGAGGGGGGCCATGAAGACCTTCCCTACCATACATATCTCAGGCTTAACTCTTGTTGATATCCACCCTAATGCTATGTCACATAAGACCATTTTCTATGTGATTGGCAATCCATTCTCTTCTAATTTATATATATGCTATTGGGCTTCGGAATGGGAATACGCCAAGTAAAGCCGGTTCTGAGTTCTACAATGCGTTTCCTATGTGATTGTCAATCCATTATCTACTATAAAATATGTCCTCTTGTGCATTGCAGCAGGAATGCACCAAGTTAAGCCGGTCCAGAGTACCCTAATGTGTACATTGCACACAGCCTTTGGTGATGTCACCAGTGATGTCATTCATAATGTAATTACTGATGTCACCAGTATAGTTGTGGCCATTGTTGGTCATATAGTTGTGGCCATCGTATGAATACAGACAATGGCCACAGCCCTAGGCAATGCCCCCATTCATCTAGACAGTGGCTATTGCCACAGTAACATGACACGGATAGTATAGCTCAGTGGCAACGCACTCGTCTTGGAAACAAAACGACGCAGTGCAAAACAGGTGCGAACCCCGGGTCCACCCTTAGAAACCTCTTTGGTATTAAGCACATTATTTTAATGTAATTTATTTTTTATTAGAAAATGTTTTATTGTTGCTTTTTGGAAAGCAAGATACCTTACACAAAATCACCATTAAAGAGTAAAAACACAACAAAATACAGAATAAATGATTGTAACTACATTTACACTTTAACATTGAGGCAAGCATATGAATACCATATCATAAAAACAAATTTAATTTATCCTCATTCTACATCAATTGTAGATGGTAAAACTTCAAATCACAATTAAAACATAGAAAAGAAAAACATGGTTTGCATTAACGTTACAATTCTGTCTTGGACTAATTCACATCTTCATATAAAAAAACGACTAAAATCTCACTCCAATTGAACATTTCACTTTACATAGATAGCAGCAGAAGGAAATGTGATTCTGACATCTCAGTTAACCTATAAAAGCACGTTCAATACAAGATTACCCTCTTGAATTACCTTGGATAGCTGTTCAAATATTACCATTACAAATGTTACCAATACTAGAAATAGTGAGGTCTGTGTCCCTTTCATCAATCTATTCTACAAAGACTCACTGATAACTGCTGTTGTTGAATGTAAAAATGGCTGACAACATTATCCTGTCTTCCATTAACACATTGCAATCTATAATCAGATGATATTGCATCTCTAAAGACTGTGACTTGCACATTCTACAATTCTGTAATTCTAACAGAATGCTCAATTGAGGACCCACAATTTCTAAATTGGGTGAACAGTTGAGATAAAATTTCAGGTATCACTGACGAAATCGCACAGATGTGAATTCAGTTAAATATGTTTTCCTTTTTTTCATGCAGTAAAATAAATAGGAAAACTTCTTATATTTTTCTAGCCTTTTAAGGTTCTTAATATCCCAAAGGTTATCCCTTCTCTTAATTTCAATACCTCAGATTTCACAGTCTGGTCAAGATTCAATGCATTCATGTGATAAAGTGTGTTATAACAAAACCAGGTATAATATTTGCACAGTAATTATGTAATGAATATGGACATTGTAAATTGAATAATTGAGGTTATTGGGCTTACAAATTGCAATAAGTATCATTTTAGGGATGGACACTTAGATATGGTAAGAAGGTTATTATATATGCTTTTCTGTCTGCAAATATAAAGAAAATATAATTAGTTATAGAACATACCTGATGAAATATAATTAGTTAGTTATACAAACATGTTTCATTTTTTGACACTCAGAAATAGTAGACTATGTTTGATACAATATATGTGCGTGGTACACTGTTGTTGTCTTCATATATAAAAGTAATCGGGTCATTGGGAAAAAATCCAAGGTTAATTGAAATAACCCATACACTGTCTAAGATTTACATGCCAGGGTGCATTAAGAAAATCCTTGCTATATGGAGAGCTACATGGTAGGAGAGTTTGTACAGTTTGTGAGACAACGCCTTTACTTTTCCTCATTGCTTTTTCTTCTGACTACTGGGCGGGTTCTCTGTAAAGGAGAAGAGGTTTTTTGACAACCTCCTAATTTTTTCCGATCCTTTTGTACCCTCCTGTGTCCATATAACTCTGTCCTTTGTCCTGTCATTTGTTCTGTTTATCAATTCATTATTTTAGTTAGTTATTTTCTTTTTTTTTTTTAAATTATATTTTTAATTTTAGTGGCATAGTCCTTTTTGTCATGTCTTTTTTTATTTGTTTACATTTTCCTCCCAGGTCAGAGATTGTCCACCTGGTCTGACCACAGCAGTAGTAGCGACAATGTCATCTGGTTCCTGACACCATCCTCAAATGCAAAAAGGAAAGAGATAGAGCAGGTGCAGTGCAAGTTCTGCAAGAAGGTTCTACGGCGTGGACCTTCTAACATGCCAGTGCAAAGCCTGGAGACATCCGTCCTCATTCAACTCTTAAGACCTCAACACGAGTTGGGTGGTAACCTGGCAGTATTACTGAAGGCATTACTGCCTGTTCTAATAGCATTACCGCCAACTGGTCCGGCGCTATTAGTGCCAGATCAAGGGTTGGCTGGTAACTGTAATTAACCATTCCCCATTGGGTCCATTTGACATAATAGGGAATTTTCCGTGCAATTAGTGAGCGCTAATTGCACGGCATTAATTGTGCCCAAAAATGGGGATTTTTGTGCCATATTTACCCCCAGTTTAAAGCTGGGGGTAAATGCTGGCAGACTTGTGGTTGGACGGACCCTTACATGTGGCGGTAAAAATGTTACCACCACATTTAAGGGATACTGCCCAACTCGTGATGACCCCGTTGGTCTCAGTCCACTGGGACAATGTTGATGTGGTCCCATTTTATTGCAGAGAAGGTTTAGGAGAAGTGCATGCAAATAAAACCTTTAACCTCAGAGGAAGTTGTCAAAGTGATGAAAGTGGTTGTGTGTGGGTTGCAAACCCTCCACAAAACAAACTTTCTACATGTACCACTGCACCAAAGCAATGTATTTGCTGTGGAGCACAAAAGAAAATACATTCTTCCAGACTTTAATTTCAGCAAAACAGAAGAACAGTGGATGATGTTGATTAAGAAGTTTTCACTGAAGCCAACATTGTGGGCAGGTTTATGTGTGTTGCTTTTCTATTATATCTTGAATTAGTTCATTTTTGTAATGTTATACATGTACACAGATTTAAGTACAAATTATATGTTTCTGTAACACAGGTGTGTAATATATTACACACTTAGACTGAAAAGACAGCAATTGCCCAAAATAGTTTTTAAATAGTTAAACGTTATTGTTTTTTATTGAAAAGTAATATGCACAGAAAAAGGGAAACAGTTGAAAATGTTGATCTTCATGAATATGCAAATAGAAATCTGTAATAGGGTGAACAATAGTTTATGATAGAACAGGCTCTGAATCACAGAACAAATGCACTCTCAAAGTTTCCATTGCAAATCATTCTCTACATATTTACTGACACTTACTCGTAACATCAGCATGCGCACAGTGTGAGTTCTGCAATCAGAATGGCAAAAGTCTACAAAATGGTGCCTATGATACTTTTCAAAAATCGATGGCACGAAAGAGTACTAAAGTAAGCAAACTACCAAAATGGCTGACACATTTTCACTGCAACCAATCACAAGCAAGTACACAATTGCAACAGTAACACCAACCAACTTCAAACATCAAAACACAGACATCATGCATGCCATACTCGAGCTATTAGTAGAAATTCAAACTAGGAGTAATTTTCCTGCAAACAGAGAAGGATTGCAGATATCAGAGCTGGTTTTAAAATGGTGCTAAAAAATGGAGACAGTTGAACTGCAAATTTGTTGAAATACTACACTCAGTGTACCCCAAAACAGTCCTTTATCAGTACTAAGTATTAGATACATATCCAAACATATAAAGACATACACATTTTTTTTTGTAACCATCATTTCATAACCGCGGCTATGAGAGGCCATGGAATAGGCTCACGGGCCATGGAAATGTATTATAGCCATGGCTCTAAACAAAACCCTTCCTGTAGCCGGGGGTACATGTACATTTTTAACATAGTCAAAAACACACATTGCCAAGGCTTCATAGTTCAAATGACTCATGGGTAGAGGTAAGGGCATGGTATCAGAAAGATATGTAAAATTGTGTGGCCTAACATCCACAGACTAATATGACTATTGCACAGAAATTAGTGACAAAATACCTGCTGCTATTCTACCTACCCATGTGTACAAGAACAAACAATTACAGCTACACCTAGGCATGATGCTGAATATGTCAACAATCAATGAAACCTGTTATTTCTATTTTGTCATAGCCATGTCTATCGGGGAAAATGGAAAAAAAAGCTTCCCTGCTCTCTCAGGCCCTCACCAAGAGACCATCTGTACCAGCTCCCCCCACTTCCCTGATGGCCTCCTCACCACTCCTACCCTCTCCCATTGCCCCTACAACACTCTCTGTTTCCATGATGCACTTTTAGCTGAAATGTTGGCTAGCTGAGGGTATACCCCATGTTATTGCCGGCAAGATGCTGGATCTGTATGGCAAAAACCAATGAAAACAGTTATTTCTATTTTGTCATAGCCGTGGCTATCAGGGAAAAACAGAAATAAAAAAAGCTTCCCTGATGTCCGAGGACCTCAACAGGTGCCCCCCACATCTGTGCCAGCTTCCCCACTCCCCTGATGGCCTCCTCACCTCCCCTAGCCTCTCCCATTCCCCCTACAACCCTTGTTGTTCCCGTGGTGCAGTTTCAGTTGAAGTGCCGGGACTAAAGACCGCAGGGGTTGCCTGTACTTCTGCTCTCTATATGATAGAGGAGAGGCACAGAGGACCCCAGCCAAGATTCTCTATTATTGGTACGTGGTTGAGCAATCAAGGCCTAGCTTCTCAGGAGGTAATGCAGGTACAGTGTAGTCCCCAAGCCCCCACAAAGGAATGTCTGCACACTGTATTAGTTGAAGCACAGTCTTTATATAATTAATATTCAAGGTTATGTACAATATCACGATAACTCACTTTGTACTTGGTTATCTATATTGGCAAATATACCGTTCTACGTGGTACCACTATTATGATTAGAAATCATTAAAGTGCATCAACTGTACGGTTAAATGTCACACAAATCAGTTTGTAAAGGAAACTAACAATAGATATGAGAGGAAAGCAGTTAGTTAGAACAATAGGCAGAATACTGGCCATGTTTACCTATTCACAGTTCTGTGTGGAGATCCCCCCACCTGGGCAACCCGTAAAATAAAGATATATCACAAGCCCAGTCCATATATTGTTCACAAGAATCTTTCCAATAGCTCAGCAACCCCAAAGTACTTGGTGTTGTAAAGTTCCTCGTCGGGAAATCAACGGCCCTTCTTGAGTGTACTCCCTTTAAGGCAGGAGCCACGGGTCGTCGAACGTCTGGCGATGAACACGGTGAACTATGGCAGTGAAGTGGCAGCTTCGTTCCTAGTGGTGCTCGTCGGCATCTCTGTGGTCTTTGGGTGGCGGGAAACCCACTGGCAGATGCTCCTCAGCGCGTCGACGGCCTGGCCTTCTCCGGTGGGATAAGGCAGGCAGCGAGTTCTTAGGCAACGGGAGCACAGAGGCTCTGGTCGGCGACGGCGGTCGTCGACGTTGACGGACAACAGTCCGGGCGCATCTCTTTGGGATTCCGCAGCAATCCCCATCTCCAGTCGGCAGCCTGTCGTAGGTCTGTCTACCAGGGAGCTTTGGCGAAGATCAACTGGTGCACGATGGTCCATCGTAGCTCAGGAAGAGGGCGCTTTACCAGGTCCTCTCTGGGTCAGTCCTTGGAGACACAGCAGCTTTCAGATTGATGAAGAAGGGCAACAGCAATTCTTCTCTTCCAGCAGGGCTTCAAGGTCAAGCTTCAGTTTCACTCCAGTTACTCTTCGTAGTTTGGACTTCAGCTTCTGAACACGGATTCTAGCAGTGAGAGGCCCCCAGATATACTAGTTGATCTCCCATTCATTATGCTGGGTCACACTCAGGCAACCAATCGGTCAGAAGGGCATTCATGCAGGTAGGCAGCCAATCAGGTGCATAGTGCATTCAGGCCATTCACTTCGCTCCAGACACTCACAGCAAGTTATGTGTATTGGGACAAGTACCCAACCATTCAACACTCCACACTGCATTCATACCAGTTTCAGGCAGGGCTGTCTCAGTCATTGTTTCAAACACCAGATACTAGATATCCACAACATATAATGCATATTCGTCACACACTCCATTCACCCAGGTCCCACCCACAGGGTGTACCCACAACATACAGTCACTGGGAAGGCACTAGCCAGTACTGCCTTGACTTCACAACAACACCATATATGGAACTTCCACCCAACAGCCGGTCAGGGGGAAGGGACAGAGTCAGGGCTTCTCAGGACTTTGGGAAAAGAAGGTAACAGGCATTTGAAAGCTAGAGGCCAGAGGGGCCATCTTGTTTCCTATCAGGAATCAACTGATTCCAATGGCAGGACCTGGGTATCCCAAAATGGAGGATACTCGGAACACATGTCAAATTCAGCATGGAGCTGCCAGCAGCCCATACCCTGCTCTGTGGGCCACACACAGGTGCCCAAAAACATACACCAGGGGCACAGGGTTGTACCCCCACCCATGGGTGCCATAAGGGTATTGCATGGGTCTGTACACCAAACCAAAAGAGAGTGCAGCCCCGCCAGGAGTCCCACATGAACTCCTGCAAGGAAAACACGACAGAACACACGATAAAAAGCAGTTAATGACAAGGATACGGAGGCCCTGTCCCTCCGATGCATTTCCAGCATCACAATGGGTAGCCGCGGTTATACCCCACATTATAACTGAGAGTATGCAACAAACGTTTTAGCCTTGTGTTGCAAACTTGGTCCCTAGCTCCCCTCCAACTTCCAAATTTCACCTCTAGACTATTGGCATTTGCATGTTTTTTCAACTGCAAATTACTTTTTTCAGAGTTTTATTTTCTGATACCATCGGCTATAACCTGGGGTATGACTGTGGCTGTGCCTCGCATCGAGAAAAAAAGTTGTTGGCTGTTTCATTTATAAACACCCAGTTTCTACGCAATTTACCCCAGATATAGATATCTATTTTGGAGAAGTGGGCACCCCCTTTTCTATCAAATACTAAAAGAAGTACTGAATGGAATAACCACAAACCACAAAAGGATTGCAATTCAACACTACATGCCCAAGGTGTTTCAGACCTGATCTGAATCTGTCCAGCTGTTTTGGCTGTAGGGTCCAGCAAATATTTACCTTTTTTGCCTAGAAGGAATGGGTACTAGGACATAATTGTGTTTTTTTGTCTTCTTAATACATTTGTTATTTTTCAAAGAATCTTTCTGAAATTTTCCAATCTGGGGGATCCTGTGGCAAACAGCTTTGTTAACAAACTTTCAGCCAAATCCTTTGCACGATTCAAATGTTATTAGCAATTCATTTTTGGGATTTCCTATGTTACTGCATTTTACCTCAACTATAGAGCGGCGATCGCCACCTTATAATAAATATTAAATGTTAAATGTTAAAGGTATTTGTACCGCGCATCGTCACCAACAGAGTTGGTCCCCAGGCGCTGAAAAAAACTTTGCTAAAGGGACATTTTGGTTAAAATGCACTAATAAAAACCCTATGAAATTCATTGAAAAAACTTTGTTAAAGGGACATTATGGTTGCAAGGTAAAATCGAAAAACCAAAAATGTTTGCCAGTTATGGTAAGGTATGTAACAATAAGTCATGTCACTGACACTGCTAATACTAACACCCAGGACATCAACGATGACATCACAAATGGCATCACAGATATGTGTATAGCACTATAAAATGCAGCATGATCACACCTTACCTTCATTTATACTGGTGAAATATATACTACGTAAGAAACCTGTGACACCAGGTCTGCTACGGCTGCTAGGAGTAAGAGAGAACAGCTCAAGTAACCCATCAACAACTGTTTCTACAGTCATTGCATAGTATTGCCTTTTTTACTGAACGTGATCAAGTGGTTTTTCAGAAGATACATCATTTTCCTAGCAGAATGCGATAGTGCTGTTTCCGATCAAAGGTTGATTTACATTGTTTTGATTTTTGTGGAGCAGGCTATGTGGCTGATTGCAAAATGATCACTGTAGGCCTCAAACACCAGTCCTTATCTTGTTATGGAATTAGAGCCTCACCAACCTTTTAAAAGAACCCCATTCACAATCTGTCTTCTGTTTGTGTGTCTTGTCTGAATTGAATATGGTAGATCCCAGCATCTACTGCCAGGAACTAGAGCTGCTTTATTGATGTTCACCATCCCAACCCAGAGGAGAGAAGAACCCAAAACAATACTTCTGTTGGGTAAGAGTATTGGGGCACATGCCAGTGCCCCCAATACAATACAATTCAAAGTCAAAGCAGCCATATGCCAAGGTGCTCTTTGGCAGGCAACCACATCCACCCCAACATCTTACTCTTTGGGTGCATCAGAGGAAAGATAACCACTCCCCTCTCTAGATCTCTACCCTCCTTTGCCTATGTCTCAGTCCATAATGGTCAACCTCAGCACAACATTCCAGGCACAAGAGCAGCCTGTCAGAGGTGAGGTACAGCACTGGTGAGTGTGGGCAGGTAATGCTGTGCAGTGGACTGCACTGTGTGTGCTGCCAGTAAACGATGTAACAAACCGTCTCTTTAGCAATAGTTGTGAGGTGCGCTCGCTGAGTCAAGGGTTACCATATTGCACGATAAAGTAGGAATGGGTCCTTGAACTCAAGAATTTAAGCAATCCCCTCGACAGTGGCATAATCAAAATCTCCCACAGAGAGGCATGTGCTGAGTATAGCAGGCGAAGAGGGGGCTGAGGTGTACACGGACATTGTAATTGGTTATTTATAACGCGCTTAGTACCAAGAGGTTTCTAAGCACAGACCTGGGGATTGAACCTGTGTTGCTCAGCGTCGTCTTGATTCCAAGATGGCGAGTTGCCCATGAGCTATTCCCTCAAGACATGGGATCATTACAGAAAACCTTCTTCGGCTGCCAGGTAACATGTCCTAGGTGTTTGTTTCAGTATCAGTAAATGTATGAGTTCCTCCTTGCCTTGCTTTGATGTATTATTGTATTTGCAATACATGCTGACAGACTTGACATCATTTTAATGCACTATCATCTGGTATCACATATCTTCCTAAGGGAAGCTTTGATGCCACTCCATCAGCAAACTTTTAAGGAAGTGACTTTGAAGAATACACTCGGCCAAAATCACGCATTGCTAGTTCACACACAATGGGCAGAGAACCTGGTGTTCAACTAGTCCAGCCTTCTCAGGGGTTTACGGTCATCATTGCAAATATGTTGTCATTGAAAAATACATGTTTCTATACCTGTAGCATTTTACAATAAATACTCTCATTTTTTTTTCAAATCTTCACAACTATAAAGAACGGTTAATCATCACGTGTGCTTTATCCCATTCTAACTCTAATTGGAACGAGAAGGGTTAACATACTTGGATTCCCTTTGAACAGGGAACATGTCTGCATGGGAGGCAAAGCATTTCGCGTAGCTTTTTTCCGGAATAACAATGCCCCGAAGGCCCTCTGACAGCCTTTCCTTCTGATTGGATTCTTTGAACAACTTTTGAGATAGTTTGGCTAGATTGCGCCATATTTTGTTAACATTCCTATTAGCTGGTCCATCTGGACAGGCTGCGTTCCCACAGAATATTGGGCAATTTATTCTAATATTTCTTAATCTGTCAATCCTTAGCCGAATTGACAAGTTATTTTATTGCTAAGAACGTTTACCTTCCCTTCTGCTAAGACTTTGTCAATTCCCCATTAGCCAAGCCATTATTATCCCTATTTAGCGGTTTTTAATATTCTACAAATCGTAAATGTATTTAGTTTGGGCCTGCCCCTGTTTACCATCTGCTGATGCAATGTCTGTAATATTACTTTCCGTGTGGCCCCATTCATGCTGCAGTCTTTCTTCTACGTGGATTCTGCTGTACGCATCCATTGATGTTTGCTGTCTGTGATTTATGCATGCGTTGTGATTTCATGCGCATATTTGTTTTAGTGAATTACTGTTTAAAAGCTAGATTTTCTTATTGTCCCCATTGATTAAGCAAGCCGATGATTGTTTTCTGCAGAAGAGCAAGCATAGCTTTGCCTAAGGTGGAAACTGTCTGTATTTATCTAACGTCTGTTTGCATTTAAGGCAATTCTCCCCATTGCTGTTTCTCCAGCGGATCCGTTTAAAGAACCTTTTCCTACATTTGCATTTTTTGATCTACACAATTATATTTAATTGATCGTATCTCTATCCACTTCATCACATTTAATGAGCTTGATATGTTGAGGATCTTGGGAGACCTGGCTTGTCGTGTACCTATACTTCTGAGCACTAACAATTGTATAAGGTGTAGGAGGACAGCATGCTTATGTCTCGTGTCAATGACGTAACTTACATCGTGTTAAAACTTAACGTGAACAATATTCATTACTTATTCTATATTACAATATAAAACTTGACTCACTTGGTAATATCTAAAAAGTGATGTGTTTATTACTCAGAAAAAAACATTTTTTTTGACTCGCCTTTTTTCTCATATTTTTTACCACTGGATGTGAGGGGAGACCTCCTTACCTCCACCCGAAGCCCTCTAATACCCCTCTGCACCCCCACCAATATTCCCTGACACCCACCTACATCTACATTTTGGTGAAATAATGTGAGGAAAAAACTAGCAAAATAAACAAACTTGAGCAGTTTTTGGTTGCGTAATAGACGGAATACCAACACAATCAAATATACAACACATTGTATGTATTATGTAAACAATGTGTCAGTTCATTACAGAGCCTTCATTGGGAAAGGAGGCTTCATCATTTCGATATTTTTCAAGTAGAGTAATGACGGAGAGCCTGCAATCTATTAATGGTACAGATGTGAGTATTATGCTGCAGTATACTTCCTGTATGAATGGAGCTCTTGGTAAAGGAGTTACCCTTCAAACCCAATCTCAGCAACTATTATTGTTGTGAGTATTATAAAATGTGATCTGCAAGCTTTTCTCCCTACTTTTGTAACTCGGAAATCTAATAAGAACTTATATATTTTTTTTATTAAATAAGGTTTATTAAAAAAACACATTCATAAGGAATTTGAGAAAACAAGAAGAATGCCAATAAAATGCCAACTCTGTTAGTATTGGGTTTGTACATACATGTATGAGGGTCCTCATTGGTCTCTATGGCACCACATTGCTCCACAGCTGTTGACTCGACAGTACATATTTAGAAAAAGAATTTGTTAAAGATCAATGGTTAGAGTTTTGCTAAATTTGGTTACTCTGAAGATATGCTGAGGTCTGATACAGTGGCCCTCTCGGGTAAGACCACTGAACTGCCTGCTGTTACTTTGCTCTTGCCAGTGGGATTCAGGGTCTGAACTAAGCAAAGTAAGGTCTTCTACAAATTCATCATGGCATGAACATTGTGAAACCTTCCCCAGTATATGGGTGCAAAGAATGTAGTGCTCAGATCTTGCTTTGCAAAGGATACATAGCTATCTACCATCACCTGATGTGTCCACCCTATTACATCCAGGTCATGTTAGTGTGGAATGTGACCTTGACTACTGAGCCAAAGGAAAAGGAGACACCCCAGTCATTCTTACATGGGCCTTGCAGGTCCTTATCAGGATCAGACCTCTTCAAGTTACATAGACAACCCTGGTCACACATATCTATAGAATTTATGATTTGCTGGATCTGGAGATAAACCTCCATGATGGAATAGATTGGGATGCAGTTAATCCACCAGTGAAGGTTTTCCTTTGTTTTATGTTATTGTTCCATTTGTTATTCATCATAGAAGCTGTAGATGCAGTTGATGCTGGCCCATTCATGGCTCCCAAGTGACGAGAAGAGACAACGTTTTTACTCTACTTGATCCTGTAGGCAATGAGAAGGGATATTGTCACCAATAGCTGTTTCCCATGTTCCATGTAATCTCTCAGGAAGAGATAGTTACTCTCTTGAGGAGCCCCTCTATAAACAAAATGAGACAAGAGATAATAGTACTAGCTGTGAATGTCATCCCAAATCCCTGTGGTCCTCCCAAGCCTAACACGATATCCAGACTCAGGAGTACTCCCATGACTTCCGGCCACAGAAGATTCACATTCTTCACCAGTCAGGAGCCCTGGACTTCCAGGGGTGGATTATAATGTAGTCGATATTTAGATCTGCGCCATTGACCAGGTTGGCAGAGGTTTCAGCAGGGGCAGGGAGTTTTGTGATCATTTTTTTTTCATAGGGTTTTGTTTGCTGCAGAGGAATCAGCAGAGATTTGGGGTGGCAAATCTTGATTTAGATTCAGGAGGGAGCATAGATGAGAGGTTTTGCATGGCTCTCCCTTCCATGGATCTTTGGACTCAGTGGAGGAATAGTGAGTTCAAATGCCACAGATGGAGGAGGCAAGTCAAAAATCTGTTTCTCATGTGTGCCTTCATTTTGTCTGGAATGATGTCAAAATATGACTGGTTAATCTGTCTCTAGAAATTGTAACTTTTGCTTTAAACCTGTGAATTTTTTAAAGAGACAAAAATTCAAAGACTTTGGGCCTCATTACGCTGGAATAAATGGCGGTAATTCCATCACCAGCATTTATTCCGGACCGGCAAAACACAAGCATCCAGGAAGTGCACTGTGACTGTTGGACTGGGGACTGCTACACAGTTTGGATCTATTGTTTGCTGCTCTTTGTCAAGCTAAATTGCTTGCAAACCCGTGCACGAGTCGGCAAGAAGAAGCCTGCCGTACCGCATAATGCGCTGTGTGGCATGTGAATCTTTCAAAAACCCACGTCATAGTATTGGCCCTGCCTCCTCCCGCGCCCCACCCCCTGTTGTCAGCCCATCATTCTACATATTCCTGCTGCATGCGCATCCAGCGCGCGCATCCAGGAAGTGCACCGGAAGTGCACTGTGAATGTTGGACTGTTCGACAGGTCGCGGGCCGATGGGTCGGGGGATTCTGCATTTTTACTTTAACTATCATTGCTTTCCAATGGGGCTCTCTTGTAAGTGGTCTGCAATTGTGCCCATAAATTAAGTGATTGTCTGTTTCATGTTGTGTTCCCCTAATATGAAAATTCTCATGAAATGCAATTGGTATAGACATTCTATAATTATGTCTATTTGTATCTGAACTCTAGCGGGTGATTAACTTCCTGCTAATAGTTGAACGCGAGTTGAGTCCTTCTGAGTAACAATATTACTGTGAATTACTGTGAATAATACTGTTGCTCATGTTAGAACATGAGCGGGTGAAATAACTATTGGTAACAGTCGAACTCGAGCGGGTAAATATTATTGCTGCTTACCTTGAACTTCAACTTGTGCATTTCATTTATGACCTTTGTGTTCTGTATATTATTTCTGCTGTTATCTGAAATTGAGTGGGTGTATTAAGCCCTGCCTACTATTGAACTGGCGCTGGTGAATACTAGTTGCCTCTATACTGTGAAACCAAGTGGGTGTTTTTCATGATTATCTGCAATTGAACCTAAACTGGTGAATATCATTGTTGATCACAGGTTAATGTGATCCTGTGAATGACCTGGTAATCCAATCTGGAATGCTAGCAGGCGAATATTATGATCATTTATATCTAATAGACGAGTAAAATTGTCACCTGTAATTGATTTTGTTCAGGTGAATACTATTGTTACCTAGCTCCAAACCCGATCTGGTGAACAATATTGTTGCGCACTTCTGTTGAGAATTGATTAACATTATTGCTGTTCAAATTTTGAATTTGAATTGCTAAATACTACAGCTATCTTTACTTGGAATTAAGTTGGTGATTAACATTGTTTACTGCTAACAGAGAAGCTGCGATAATGGTCAATGGGTTGCGTAGTAGTTGTTAGATCCACAATGCTACCATTGACAAAATTAATGAAGCGGATATCCGCAGTGAAGAAGATGGTCTAAATGTGTCGACTCATAGTGAAATGAGTCTCCCCAATGAGGCCGGCACATCAACCTGCTTCAAAAAACCGGGCGGTATTTTGCCACTAAAAATATTGTATCAGGCAGCTGATGAAAGTCATTATGCATTGCATAGTGAACCAATTGTGAAGGTTAAAACAGGCGATCTATTGATGCCTCATACCTACAAAGTCAAGGAGATGAACCTGGACAAATCATACATACCATCTAGTCATGATTTAAAGGTGCCTGAACATAGGGAGTAACTATCCAAGATGTCCATTACCTCTACTAAACCCAGATTCTCTGATATCTCCATTATTGCACCAGTGATTGAGGCACTCTTGGAAAAATGGATGCGTTTTTTCAAGGGGACCCTCAACACCGGTAAAACATTGAAGATGTTCATGTATTTACCAAATCCATGGACTTGATGGAAATCCAGACTCAGAGTGATGAACATCTGATAGAGGGTGAGCCAATTAAGACAGATGCCCCTATGCAAGAGTTTCATAACCTTGAGTCTAGTTTGCCATCAGATATTCGAGGAAACGCCAACTCATCTGAGGCTCGTACATTTTCTGAACCAGAGACTGCCATTTCCCCTCCTATAGTAAAACCAAGTGGCGTAGAGTTTGAAATAGAGGTGGAACGTAACCTGCTTGAATCCTCGGATTTAGGATTGGAGGTTCCGGTCCTGACAAGGATTCTCAATCTCCTTGATAAGGGGCATGAGTAGACTCAAACCCAAATTGCTACCACCACTGGTATACTAATAGAGGTACTAGCTAAAATAAACAGATTGGAAGGCTTCCTATTTACCTGTGACACAGTGGCAGCACTGTCAGCTAAAAAACTAAAGCCAAGCCCGTTGATGATAGATAGAGATAGTCAAACCCTGGCAGATTTGAGTCATATGCTGAAATTACTTCAGTAGAAGAGATCAAACCTGATAACGATGACTCAATTAAAAATGAACTACTTGAGTTGGTAACCGCTAATGTCGCAGCAATTAAGCATATTCTACAGGGGCAATGATCTACTCAGCATTATGCTGGTGATAAGTTGGAAGATTTGCCTCAGGAGATACCTGTTAGCCCTGAAACCCATCCTGATAGTCCATCAGCCCTGACTAACTTAATTGATCTTGATAATGACCTACAGAAATCACAAAATCTCCATAAATTATCCCAAGAGACTATGATGAAAGATCCAGAGATCAAACCGGTGTTGACCAGAAAACAAAAAAAACGATTGATTCTTAAAGCTGAAAAACATAGAATAAATCAAGAAAAGAACAACAGTGCAAACAAAGAACAAAAAAACAAAAAATGACTTTTTGAGGACTGGAAAAAGAGACACTGATAACATAATT
Source organism: Ambystoma mexicanum (assembly GCF_040938575.1). Taxonomy (NCBI): domain Eukaryota; kingdom Metazoa; phylum Chordata; class Amphibia; order Caudata; family Ambystomatidae; genus Ambystoma; species Ambystoma mexicanum. The sequence goes on along the minus strand of NC_090935.1, from coordinate 1,074,057,153 downwards.
ATGGAAGAGGAGAATTTTGATTTCCAACAACTCAATAATGAATCCAGAGTATTGCTGGATGTTGAGTCTGATAAAAAAGACCTGTCTATTCAAGAGGGGCCTGAAAAGTGAATAAATAGTAAGGTGAACAGGGAATTATTATCTGACAATTCGGTATATTCCCCGAAACAGAAACAATCTGATCTGTTACACTTTTTTCCAGCACTATATATCAAGAAAGCTGGTAACTTTGAGAAATCTAAAACACCAATTAAGGTCATTTAATAGGCTTCTGTTCTGAGTGATAACAAGTCTCAGCTAATTGAAGAAGGTAAGGACAATGTGGCTATATTAGCAATGAGTCATTCAAAAGGGATGGCAATGCATACTGAACAAAGATCTTCAAATAATCAAGCCTACTGCTTAGACGAGCTTGGATTAGAACCTGATTTAGAGATCCTTACCCTTGAGGCACCGTCAATAATGGGATGGGAAACTAAGTCTCTAACATCTTCTAAAGTTAACTTAAATTGTTCAGCTATCCTCAAGGCATTTCAGGCAATCCCAGCGTTGAGAACTATCAGGAGTGACGATGTTGATTGGGTGCGCCTAGCAAGTGCCAACCCGACGAGGATGATATGTGGCTATCACTCCCACATTATAATGAAAATCATATGGGAGCAGAAAGAAGACTTCAAACTACTAGGCTTATTTACATGTATTTTTAGATCGGACGAACAAGCTGAAATTTTTATCACCACACCCCCAATAAAAGAAGACTTACCTGTGACTTCAATATTTGGGGGTATTCTGTCTCAACTAACAGAGGATTTGTTCAAACAGTTCATGAACTTTGCAACAATATTTTCTGGAATGGCCGGTGCAGGGCAAAGTAATGGGACACCGGTGTTGCTTAATAAGGAAAAATACTAGAATGAGATAGTTGGATTGTCCTTGTTCTCATGGAATTCATGTAGCCTGGGCAATCTCCGTGCTTGGACAGATAAATGTGATTCATCTTCCCGCCCAGGCATTTGTTTAATCCAAGAACGATGTCCCAGGGTGGCTTTTACTTAGAAGGCTATCACACTCATTACCAGCCAGCAACAAGGGGGATCCTCGGTCGCCCGTCTGGTGGACTTGCCATTCTTATTGATAAAACACTCAGGTTGGCTTCCATGTTAGTGTGTACTGAGGATTCCTTTGTTGCAGTAGAAATTCATCCATTAAAATCTAATGCACTGTGATTCTTAATCGTTAATTTATATTGGAATCCCAATAAAATATCTTTTGAAGATCTCACCACTCAGATTAGTAACATCTTTGAAAATGCATTGTTTAAGAACTCCAATACTTGTATTGTGATTGGTGGTGACTTTAATGCTACCTGTCTGGCCACTAACAAGGAGACCAGTACAGGTATACAGAGACATGCTCAGAGCTCGCTGACAAACGGAAGGAGATGGGTTCACTATTTTTTATCATGGGACGTTCAATTGGCTCCTTTTGCAAGTGATTCTTACCAGCATACCTGGTCTAGAGGGCCTTGGATGTCCATGATAGACTATATTTTTGTATCCACTAAGTTGCTAGGTATGATTGACCCAATTTTAATTTGTGATTTACAATATGGTGATCATTTCGCCTTGAACTCACGTCTCCACCTAAATTTGGGTATGTTTGAATTAAATCCAATGTTAACAACAAATGAATTTGATCGGTCCCGTCTATCTCTTAAATGGAATCCAAAATTATGTCACCAATTCTTACTGAAGATTAATAATGACCCTCGTTTTATTTTGGGAGTGAGTCAAGGTGGAATTCAAAGTGTTATAGCTGAATCAATCAACTCCTGGAAAATTCGTACTTATATGTCACAATTAATAAAAGTTCGGTGTCTACATTCCAGACTCATAGACACCAATTCAACATTAAAAGTGAACCTAAAAAAAAAGAAATAGAAACAGTTATGTCAGCTTCAGCAATCCCATTATAATGCACAATTATATCTTACCCACAAACAAGATACTTTACAAATATATCTAAAAAAATTAAAATTCTTAAAATACGAAATTGACTTGTCTGATAATCAGAAAATCTTATCGTTACTTTTAAAAAAATGATCCGAGACAGGGGTGGGGTATACTTAGAACTGTAACTGGGAGTTCTTACTGCAGCGAAGAACCTTCGATCGCAGAAATGTCCTGGGTTGAGTACATAAAAACCAAATTTGCATATCCTTAGTCTTTTATAAACAAACGTTTCAAAAATGCTGCTAACAAAGCAGGTGGAAACTGACCATGGGACGCTAATGATATTTGTGTGGCTATTGTAAACTCTAAAGGCTCTCGAGCACCCGGGCCTGACGGCATTGCACCCTGCTTGATGAAAGCTAACCGAGAATTATGGGACGAGATACTTAAAATAAAATTTGATGTGATTCATCTAACAGGAATTATACCCAGTTCATGGACTTCCGACTTTATAATCCCAGTATACAAGAAGGGAGCTATTTACGATCCGGCTAATTTATAGGCAGATAGCACTTATGGACAGAGAATTATGCTACCTTATTGTTAACATCTATTCAATCACACATCTCAGCATTTTCTATTTTATCAAAATTTCAAGTTGGCTTCCATAAATATATGGGATGCTAACTGAATGCTACTATAATTGCACACTTACATCAGCATACCAAATATTCCAACACAGGACCTATATACATGGCAGCCCTTGACCTAACAGCAACCTTCAACTCTGTTATTAGACCCTTACTACTATGAAAAAAGTATGGCTTTCCTATTAATTTGGTTGCCATTATTGCGTCCCTGCATTATGAGACTACTACCTACAGTGTACGACTGGCCAAGGCAGGGGCCATCACTGATCTTATGCCCACGGCAATTGGGCTTAAACAGGGCTGCAATATGGCTGCGGTCCTGTTTAACCTCTATCTGTTAGATCTGGATGAAGGGTGGGACAAGGCACTGATATTTCCGGTCAAGGTAGGTGGCCTTATTCTTAATTGGCTTAGTTTTGCCGACAATCTCCTTTTTTTCGACCGTACGCCATTTGGCTTAAAAACCAAGTTGAATTTATTGTATAACTATGCCATAAAGAATAATTTGCAAGTAAATCCAATATAGTCCTTTATTATCTCATTTTCAGACGGAAGGAAAAAGATGAAAAAATTGACTGGTGCCTAAATGGAATTTTAATCCCTAGGCTCCATCCAGGCGTTATCTAGGATATAACTTAGCTACGACATACTCTACTGAGGGCTGGAAGAGAGTACTTAATGATAAGGTTAAACCACTTACTTCACAGATGCGGATTATCTTTCGTAGACTGGGAACATTTTCTCTCATTCCTAATATCAAGTTCTATCTCCAAAAAATACAACCTATTCTTCTTTATGCCTTAAACATATGTCTATGTGATATGGAAGAAACTTTGGACGTATTACAGGGAATGTTGTGGAATAAGGAGCTGGGACTTGCTTTATCTACCCCGAATATGATTATATGTCATGAGCTAGGTTTATTACCTTTATCAGTGAAATGGCATTGGCGTCTACTTTCTAACTATGCTAAAATGTTATCTCCAACGCCTGCTTCTCTACATAAAGATTTGGCAATTATGATTATGAAAGAATCACCTCTGTCTATGTTGAAATTTAAAACTAAAATGAACCTTATATTATCTGCAGCAATGATTTCTAAAGAAGATCTAATATTGAGCCTCCCTTCGTGCAAACTTAAATTTCAACCCTTTCACTTGTGTGTTATGGTGCACAACAACAGTAAAAGCAAAGCATTCTACGAATATGCTATATTTACACGTCAATGGGGGCAATATGCCAAGCATTTGGAGAAGTTTCCCTGTTATAAAGCTAGACACATCTATTTAAGATTCTGCCTGAACCAACTCCAAACTAATGAAAAATTAATGATTTGGTATTGTGCAAAAGACATAGGGCCTCATTACGACTTTGGAGGAAGCCATGGTGCTATTAGACATTCCCCTCAAATGCCATTCCCCATTCCCATTTAAGCCCCCATGGGAAGGGGGAAGGCACTAATTGTGGGCCCGGTATTAGCTCCAAGGTCCCTTAATGGGTCTCGTAAAGAACGTGTGGTCAGACCACACGTCCTTTACGGTTCCTGCTCAGGGACCTTGGTATTGGGTATTAAGGGATTACCGGGACCGGTATCCTTACTGGTGCCCGGTATCCCTTACCGCCCACCTCGGAATGAGGCCCATAGTAAATTCTGGACAATGCAGATTTTGTTTAGGAGTGAATGCCCTAGAAACATTAAAGCATTTGACTGTTTACTGCTCTGGCTTTGAACCTGTAAGAAAACAAATAATGGGTGATTATCTATTCTCAGACTCAGGACTCAGTAGAGAAACCTTGTGGCAAAGATGTATGTGGGGAAGGTGCCAATCTCTGACCCTTTCTTTAACTTCATTTATAAGGTTCTTAGAAGCTAAACTGTAGAAAAGAGAAGATTTGTTCCTTTGCCTCCTTACTCTTGAATCGATACAGTTTGTATGTACTTAATGAAGCATATTATGATGCATTGTCATGATGAACTGATTAAACTAAGAGCTTTCGGTATTGATGTATGTTGTGTCAGAAATGTGATTCTTGTTTTAAACATCTGGGAAGATTTTAATGAGATTTCAGTTGTATTAGTTTTATTGGGTTTTATTGATGTATGATTCTTTGGTTTATAGGATTTCTGTTTTTCATGTAATTGTAATTATGAAATTGTAAAGGTATCTCTTTGCGTTTTACCAGACACAATAAATACATTTAAAGCCTGCCAGTGGGGGCCACGGATCTCCCACCAGGCCTGAACTACCGGGAGTTCAGGCCCCTACCATTAGATAGATGCCTGAATCACCGGCTCTGTCATTGAAAGGGCCGGTGATTGACGAAATCCCTTTCCATGGAGGCCTATGGGACTCTATTGGAATGGGAACTTAACTTCAACCCAGTACTGTGCACCATTATGGGTGATTCACATCTAATATACAATTAGATTTTCAATAGTACGTTTCACCTCATATGAACCGTTTATGACAAAGACATACATTGAACAAATCCACATACAAATAACATTTAAGTAGCAGTCAACTACAAGAACAACTACAGAATCAAATACCATTGCATAAATAATTATTTCAATGCAGAATATATAAAAAATAAATAACCTAGGAGGAAAAGGATCATCCGTGTAGCAGATCAAATATACCCATTTTGATGCCAGGGGAGAGTGGCGATACATTGTAAACAGTCACTCGCAACCACTGGAAATCAAAGGACCCAAAATGAAGCTTGGCATCTAATGGTGGCACTTGAAACCCCAAGGTAAAATGTAATCCTTGTTTTGATAGTTCTCATATACAATTTGATGTTGTGTATGGCCTTACTGCACCGCCTTTTCCATTCCTTGCACTGTCCCCATTGGCAGGGCTGAAAGCAGGATGCATGTGAGAAGAATGCAGAAGATGTATAGCATCTCCCCCACCACTTCATTGCCCCCCCAAGACAAAACATACCTGACATCCTGCCACGCTACCTGGCTGCCCTTATATTCCCACGAAAAAAGCCAAACAATGCACGGCATCTTGCCAGCATCTCCCTGCTCCCTTGTACGTGCTGCAAAATAATGTCGAATGACAATTTTTTCGAAAAAATAATGTCGAAAAAAAAGTCTAATTCGGTTTTTGGGTAAAAAAAAAAATGAAAAAAGGGGGTTTGGGGGGAACCCCCCATTTAAAAAAAAAATGCATTAAAAAAACATTCAACATTTTTTTTCGACATTTTTTTTCTCGAAAAAATGACTTTCGACATTATTGGTTTCGAAATTTTCACTATAAACCGTGCTGCAAATCTAAAACACTCCAGGTATCCTGCCCATCCCCCTTCTTGTGTGTACACCCCAGCAAATAAAAACACAATCTGGTGTAGTCCCATCCTTCCACACCTCACTTGTGGATGTGCTACCCTCACCAAGAAGCAATACTATATTTCACATTCTGCAAACAATGCCACATCTCTCAGCTTCCTGACACAACCCCGCCACAGTAGGTTCCCCAGAGTGCAGGAGCTTCGAGCCTATCAGCTGTTTCCGTTGTCAGCACACAATAGTCATCTTGGGATCCAGCAATGTAGGTGAGCCTCACTCCATCAGTTAGGTTTGGGAACTGGGCCTTTCACTACTTATCTTGGGTGAAAGGAGCTTTGGGGGAGACAGAGAACATGCAGTGAGACACTGGCTTGATAGGACTTCAATATTCCAATGCCATGGTCTCATAGATAGATCCAGAACGTTCTAAGAAATGTATTTTCTAATGGCTTCCTATACAGCCGTACATAACAGCATTGCTTTTCAATAAGGTGTTTGCTGCCAATAGGTTGTATTTCCTAAATTCTGCCATTGACAGGTGCTGCCATCACCCCACTGGCACACAATGGCAACATACTTAGTGAATCGATCTAGCTCAGAGATATAGTTGCCTCAAATTCCTCTCTTTCAAACATCAAAATCATTGTTTGTAAACAGGTGTTGTACTTCATATTGCAAGCACACTGAGCTAGCATAGCTAGAGGGGAAGTTACCACAGTGCTGTGGGGAGGAACAGGGCAAAGGCAGACGACTCATAAACTTTGATCATAAAACCTTGTTTATCGTTGCATTGGTGTGTTTTCCCTTTGCTGTGCCTCGGGAGAGGGAAGCGGTGCAGTGCTTGAGCTGTAAAACCCTATAAATAATAAAAAATGAGCGTTCGCAATTTCTTCAAAGGTGGTAAATTGCACTGAAGGGGCAGACAATATCGGCTTTTTTTTTATTGCTGGATATTGCAAGTGAACCATTTTCGATAGATTTGCCATCAGGTTTTGTTGGTTAAAACAGGTACACAAGAACAAATAATGGAATTTATAAAATGATATAAACGTCTGTTTCTGGCGACTTCTTCGTTTATTGTCAACGTCAATGTACTAACAGTGTATGGGAACACCTTAAGTATGATGTATTGTTAAAATATGTCGACTTCCCTTCTAGATGATCTGTGAAAAGAAGACACATTGCTGAGCGCATTTGCTTGAAGATTTGAACTCCATACACATTTACAGTCTATTGATTTTTTCTAGCTTGTAGTCTATTTTTCATTTTCTTCATTTAGAACGCAGCACAGGTTTAGGGGATCCTGCTCAGAGCGAACATAAACATCTAAAATCCACGCAGACGCAGGATGTGTGCAATGTCTGGTTTAAATTATCTTGCTAAATAGGCTTGAACCTTTAATAAAAAGCTCAGCCCTTTGTGAAGTATTTGTGCTTTAAGAATATGTGTACATGCAATTTCAAGATAGTTGAGGTGTCCCTGTCTATACGTTACGTTATGTTATTGGGCATTTATATAGCGCTCTATATATCATAGGTATGACCCAAAAGCGCTTGTGGGTTGAACGCCCTCGGGAACCGCAATCCACGTCAGTTGAGAGAGTAATGTTATAGGGTGCTTGGGTGCACTCAATATGTGAGCAGCTGATGTGATTGCTTGATGGTAGCTGCATGCTAAAGTTAGGTGTGTTGGTATTGAGAGATCATTTGAATGTGTGCAGTCTAGTGGTTTGCATCCGAGACTGCATTCTTTTTTGTTTGTTTACTCTATTTATTAGTGGCCGAGTGGTTACAGGGCAACAGGAATACATCTTGTATAGTATGGATAATCACATTCAGTACAGACAGCAGTGGAAAACATGAAGCATATGTAGGCAGGTATTCGCCAAAACGATACAGAAGTCAGAAATAACACATCTCAATTTGGTTTGGGTATATCTGGGTCACAGAGGTAGGAACGGAAGGCTGACCAGATATTGCAGGGTCTAGATATGGGGGTAGGGTGGAGATATTTAGATCCTCGCATTCCTGAGCCCATGTCACCAGACAGTCTTTTGTGGTTGTTTTTTTTTGTCCTTCCATCTCAATAGGATGGCTCTCTTAGCAAGCACGGTGGGCCTTGCTATGGATTTCGGGCCAGATGCCAAAGAGTATTCCTAGGGGGTTGCATTCCACTGAAGTGGTCAGTATCTGGGAGATCACACTTACAATTTGGTCCCAGTAGTTGCTTATCCGTGGGCATGACTAGAACATGTGCAGGTGGTCTGCAGGGAAGTTTTGACATCTTGGTCAGCCCTGGGGTTGTGCATGGGCCATCTTAGACAACTTAGCCAGAGTGTATTAAAGTATATTCAGGAGTCTGAATTGCATACATTTAAATCGAAAATGTATTGAGACTTTCTGAGTATGCTTACAAATGGGGGCCCATTGGCCAGCTGTGAGTTCCGGAACCTTGTTCCCTTGACCATCCCTCACGGGTGCGCGGAGAAAGGAGGGGGACGGTGACTATTACGATTTTAAATAGTGTGGAAAGTATTTTTCTGCAGTCTCCCCAATTTGCAATGTAGGCCAGGGGGGCAGTCTTTGATGGATCATTAGGATAAGAGGGCCATCTATCGGATACCACTACTCGCAGCCTGTAGTACTGGAGATGATCAACCCCAGTGTTCCTGTGGCCTTGTTTCCATGTGGAGGGTGTGATGAACCGACCCTCAGGAAAATATCTGCTAAAGCTCTGTAGCCCAGGCGTTCCCATCTTGTCTGGATCGCATTGTCCAATGTGGGTCTGGGGAGTCATAAGTAGTAGGGTCTGTCAGTGTTGGTATGGGTGAAGAATAGGCACCACGCACGCAATGTGGAAGCAACTGGATCGAAAGGGCAGTCGTCCTTGTGTTGGTCTAGTATAAGTGTTTTAAAATCGGAGTCAGTTGCGGCTAGGGCCTCCAGTTTCACGTGATGGGGGAGATGACATAGGGTACCAGCATGTGGCGAATTGAGCCTTAGTGGCTATCCAGTGCAGTTCTAGGTTGGGGGCAGCAAAACCACCCTTATCATAAGGGTGCGTCATATCGAGCCATTTCTTGCAGACTGCTCTGGAGTGCCACAGGAACTGTGCAATGTATTTTGGAAAAGTATAGCTTGATCGGCCATATTGGGATATTGGTGAAAGCGTACAGCATCTTAGGGAGTATTATCATTTTGATTAGTGATAGCTTGGCAGCAGGGGAGAGCGGGAGAGCCATGGCTGAATGGGATTGCGATACTATCACCTCCAGGTATTTAATATGATCCGGGGACCACAGTAAAGAGTAGTACCGTGATAGTCCAAGGTTGCGTCTGTGAGGCAGTATATTTCAGATTTTGAGAAATTCATTATAAAGCCAGAGAGAATACCTATTTGGGTGATGTCCTCGAGTATTGGTGACAGGTTAGTAGAGGAGTCTCTTATGTACAGTAGCACGTTGTCTGCGTTTAGGTAAATGATCTCGGGGCCACCTAAGCGGATCCCGCGGTGTCTATGGTGGATCCTGACAAATTCCACCATAGGTTCGATAGCTAAGGCAAAGAGGATGGGAGAAAATGGGCAGTCTTGTCTGGTTCCCCTCTCGAGTTGAAATGTAGTGGATATACATGCGTTAACGAGAACCCTAGCAACTGGGCATGTGTACAGGAGTTTAAAGTAGCTCAGCATGTTGGGGCCGAATCCCATCCTTTTCAGAGTTGGGGAACAGATAGTCCCAGGTGGCCATGTCGAAGGCCTTTCGGGCATCTATAGTTATCACAACTGCTTGCCCTCCTGGGTTGATTCTAGCCATTATGTCAAATAGGTGCCTAATATTAAGGGTGGTGGAACTTCCCCGCATAAAGCCAGCCTGGTCGGGGTGGACCAGGTGCAGCATCAGTGGAGGTAGGCGATTAGCTAGAACCTTCACCAGTATTTTGGTGTCACAATTTATAAGGGAAAGTGGTCGATATGAGCCACAGTCGTTACTGGGCTTGTCAGGTATAAGCATGACTGTGATTAGGGCTTCTCTAAAAGATTCTGGGAGAATATGAAGGCAGAGGGATTCATCCCAATCCAGTAGGAGCACTGGATATAGTGTTGCGGCATATTCTTGATAAAAAATGGCCGTTAAGCCATCTGGGCATGGGGCTTTGGATTTAGGGAGGGTGGAACTGAGGGCTATGATTTTCTCGGAGAGTGATCAGGAGTTCTAGTTCATCCCTGGTTTGAGTACTGAGACAGGATGATGGAATAGATTGGAGGAAGGTGTGGATGACTTGTTCGTCTCTCGGTTTAGGTGCAGTGTATAGTGTGTGGTAAAAGGTACGAAAAACCTCCACTATATCTGCATCGGACTATCTATTATTCAGGTGCATATCTAGAACCTGGTTTTTACCGCGTTGGGAGCGGACTGCTCTTGCCAGTGTTCTGCCAGGTATGTCACCTTCCCTTTATTTCCTGGCCGTGGTTGGCCGAGTGAAATATTGGGTTTCTTTTAGGGAGAGCTTCTCAAATTTCTCTAGTTCAGAGTAGATTTTAGCGAGTAGTGTGGGGTCAGGGGTTCTAGAGTGCTCTTGTTCGAGGTCTTTCAGTGACCTTTTGACGTGTTCTAGGTCTCTTCGGATGCATTAGAGGACACTAGACTCTCGCAACATCTCCAAACCCCTAATATACACTTTAAAGGCTTGCCACCTAGTGCTGTGAGAAATATCTCCTGGGTTGTTAGTGTCAAAGTAAGTGTGAATATCGGATTTAATGTCTGCCCTAAATACCACATCCAGCAATCCCAAGGATTTAAATCTCCAGGAGCAGGTTGACGGGATTGTTTTAAGTTTTAGGGTTAGTGAGACCGGAGGATGGTCGGACAAGGTGCGGGGTCTGATGTCTGCCTCTAGGACCTTCCCTATTAGTGAGCTAGAGATGAAAAAAAGATCTATGCAGGAGGACATGTCGTGTGGAGAGAAGTAGAAAGTGTATTCTCTGGATTGGGCATTTGTGATGTGCCACACATCCCTGAGTTTGAGCGTTTGCATAAGGGACAGCAGTTGGCGAACAGCCCTGGTCTGGGGACGGGGGGGCAGTGTTGGATCTGTCGAGAGTGCGGTCAAGGATAAGATTCATGTCACCTCCCCATAACAGCGGTAATCTGTGGTAGCCATAGAGAGTGTCATGCAGGCGGTCAAAGAACTCCGGGGAGTCAGCATTAGGGCAATAAGTGTTTATAAGAAAGTGTTCTAGAACTTCCAGGACACCATGAATAAGCAAAAACCTCCCTTCTGGATCCACATGTGTGTGTTTTTTCATGAATTTCAGGGGCCCTCATTACGACCCTGGCGGCAAGTGAAAAACGATGCCAGTAAAGGATTATTGGCATCGCTTACCGCTTCGGCCGATTATGACCCGAGATAGCGCTATTAGTGGCACCGTAATTAACGGTTCCGGTAAGAGCGCCAAGGGCGCGGGCACGCCATCCCCATGACATAAATACCGCCATGGCGCTGAGTGGGGAACATTACGAGTCACGCAGACATGCAAATAATGCCTTTGTGAAGGCCGTAAAGTACCTTACCACCATGGTGCTAATACCGCCATCACGGACCAACCGTAAATGGCCATGTGCAGTGTTCCCAGCTGCCACAGGTGCACACAATCAGCACAGGTGGAGGCAATACAGAATGGGCAAGCACAAAAGGAGCACACCCCACCCCTTCCAACACCCAGTCACACTCCACAATGAATCCAATACTACTAGCAATGCTGGGGCTGGAGGACCTGATTGCAGTGGAAGTGCTACAACAACAACTACAAGAAGAACAACAACAGGCAGCACAGAGGAGACGCAGGAGGAGAAATAGGGCAAGGCAGGGCAGCATGTCCCACCAGCACAGCCAGTGCCACCATACAGGCAGCCCCCAATCCCACGCATCAGAGCCAGTCCATTCAACCTAACCGCTGAGCAGCTCCACACCCTGTACCGCCTGGACCGAGACACTATCACCACCATTGTGGACATGATACATGACAACATTGTCAACCCGATTGAAACACGTACCGCCATCCAACCCCTACTGAAGGTAGTGTATGTGCTCCACTTCCTGGCCACAGGCACCTACCAACACACAGTGGGGCAACTGGATGGCATTTCACAACCATTATTCGCACGTACGTTGAACCAAGTGCTTGATGCCCTCCTCAAGCACACAGACAAACACATTTCCTTACCACGGTCTGCCCAGGAGATCTCAAACACCAAAGTGGGTTTCCATTCACTGGCCGGCATACCTGGTTGCATTGGCGCCATCGACTGCACCCATATCGAATTGGTGGTCCCACATGCCATGGAGCTAGCGTACCGCAACCGTAAGCTATACCACTCAATCAACGTGCAAATGGTATGTGACTCGAACAAGATCATCCCTGGATCAACCCATGATTCAATGGTCCTGTGGAACTCCACGATTCCACGCTACATGGAGCGACATGCAGGGCAGAGATCCTGGCTTCTCTGTGAGTCGCATGTTAGGCTCATGGAAATGTGATGTGGGTAGGTGATTGAGGCATAGATGCATACTTCACCTGGCTGAGATGGGGGGGGAGATGCATACCTCACCTGGCTGAGCTGGGCGGGAGAGAAGCATACCTCACCTGGCTGAGATGGGGGGGGATGCATACCTCACCTGGCTGAGATGGGGGGGGGAGATGCATACGTCACCTGGCTGAGATGGGGAGGGAGAGATGCATACCTCACCCAGCTGCGAGTGCCAGAGGGAATGGAGCAAGCTCATACCCCAAAAGCAGCCCAGACTGGACCTGACACCTGACCACATAATGCAAGATGTAAGCAGCCCTACCATGCGAATGAAGCAGTGTCCCAACCATCCCACAGACATCTGCATGTGCAGTGTACCAAATCAGACCACATCCCCCTCAACAAAATGCAGCTACAAGCAATGACTATAGCCAATACACAGCACAAAACACCATGAACTGAAAAGCCAGTCCCCCATTACTGCGTACAAAGGAGTCACATGAGGGTCAAATACATCAATACACCACTACACTGACACAGAGGCCCAACTGAATTGCATGACACCATTTGTTGTGCGTAGTGAGAGCATCATGAGGCTGACATCAACGTTGCCAGGATGGAAGCATACAAATTACTGGACATCTGCAAGATCACAGAAACAGCCGTCATGGACTAACACAGTGCAGGTGCACTCACAAGGAACTGGACCCCCCAGCGCACACTAGTCGATGGTATGCAAAACAGTCCATAAGAGGAATACACACATAGCAGTCACATCGTGTGACTCCATTCATGCATGAAAATGGGGTTGAGATGAAGAAATAAATGCATGCCATGGTCTCACTTGATGAGGTCAAATATGATGTGATAACTTACACATACATTGTTGCCCACATGCAGGTTATGCAGGCTATCCCTTGAAGAGGTGGCTCCTTAACCCAGTCCGGAACCCACAGAACAGGCACGAGGAGGACTATAATCATGCCCATACACGAACCCGTGTGGTGATTGAGCAGACATTTGGCCTCTTGAAGGCACGGTTTTGCTGCCTCAGCAGGTCTGGTGGGGCACTCCTGTACCGCCATGAGAAGGTGGCAAAGATCGTCATGGCATGTGTGATGCTACACAATATGTGCATCAGACGGAATGTGCCCCTGCCCCCTGACGCTGAACAGCAACCACCTGACGAAGAGGATGAGGAGGGTGGGGATGGGGCAGCACCTCAGGGAGGAAGCGATGCACAGGAGGGACTTGACATGCGTCGGACTCTGACCAACCAATGTTTCTAGCACACATGGACGGGGGGTGTCACATGGAGATGGCACTTGGGGCACTGGGTGTGTTAGGGACATGGACACTGTAGACTTTAACCAATAAAGCACACGTACGCAATAAGCAATGTCCACACATGTGATTTCTGAATAACCAAAAAGTGTATTGAATAGGTATATCTAAGTGAACACACCCACCACCCCACACACCCACTCCCCCCTCCCCACTCTACTCCCCAACACATCCACTCCCCCCTCCCCCCTCTACTCCCTAACACACCCACTCCACCCTCCCCCCTCTACTCCCCAACACACCCACTCCCCCTCCTCCCTCTACTCCCCAACACACCCACTCACTCCTCCCCCCTCTACTCCCCAAAACATGGTGTGGATGACTGCGCACAAGTGGATAATGTGGCACCAGTACACAAGGCTGCGCCTATTGGCATCCCTCTCTCTCAGCACCCGGTGCACCCCTGTCCGATCGCCGCAGGTTCCTGCCCAACCTGCGCACGAGGCTGGTCCTGGTTGAACTGGCAGCCGAGGAAGAACTGGGTTGCTCACATGGACGCATGTCCCGCATTGTTTGTACCAACTCGGACAGTACGTGCCGCACCGCTGCCAGTTCAGCACATATGTCCTTAGAACTGGACTCAATAGCAGATCTAAGGGTAGCAGCACAATCACGCATTTCCCCCCCAGCAATGGCGGATTCTGTGACATGCTGTGTCAACAGGGCTGTTAGTTGCAGTTGGCGCGTAATGATTTCCTGCATCCCCTCTTAGGTGTTGTGACCTGTGGCTGATGGTTGTGGGGTGTCCAATATACTGCTACCCTCCTGCACATGTGTAGTTGGGCTGGGAGTAACCGGCCACGAGTTTCCAGGAGATGGCCCCTGTATGCTGTTGTCGTGCTGCCTGCACGGGGACAGGTAGGGGGAATGCAGGGGGTCTGTGAGGGGACTGTCAACATTAACAACATCCCCTTCCTCGTTGTCCGTGATCGCTTCGGTGGCAGCTGTTTCACCGATGGTGCTGCTTTCGGCTGATGCAGTGCCTTCAGCGGACAACGCTGGGCAGATGGTGGATGTCGGTTGCGCCGAAGTGGTGGACGTGGTAGACATCGGTGCCGTGGCCTGTGCTGTGCTCTGGGACATTTCCGGTTTTTGTGTTTTCCTTGTTCCCCCTGAGGTGGAGGGACGGTGTTGTGCCTCTTCGGCCCTGGCCTTCTTAGCAGGGGTTGCACCTGTGTCATCATCGCCGCTGTCCGAATGTGAGCCTGTGGTGGACGAAAGGAGGGAGAGGGTTAGTGATGGGTCTACGGGTATTGAGCAGGCATTGTGATGGCTGCATTCATTTTGATTGCTGGATGAGTCACATTGGAGGCAGTGACATACAGGTAGTCTCACTCTTAGGTGGTTGATGCATGGAGGCATGTGGGTAGCTACAGAAACGGGGAGCATTATGCATGTGTACAAGGTGGAGGTCAGCACTGTCTGTAGGCAGTCTTGTGCTAATGTGTCCGGTGGACCCTGGTTTGCATCATTGCACTTCCCAATCATGTGGACATCATTGTGGTGAGATTGGCATAGTTGGACTTGATGCACCTAACTGCATCGCCTGATGTCTGGGCTCCTCTCTCCATGTCCCCAACTCCCTCAATGTTCTCTGTGCCTATGGTGGCGGCATATATCTCCTCCCACGGCTGTAGTTTTAGGGGCGATTCAGCACCTCCACCAGTCGCCATGCCGAGATTCCGATTTGCCGCCAGTATGCTCCTGATGTGGAGATGTAGATCATCCCACCGCTTGCGGCATTGTTTGGCAGTGCGGGGTGTTGTGCCAACAGCACTGACCCTCTGGGCGACCATAGCCCAAATTGCCTTTTTCCTCTGCAGTGCCGGTCGGGTCATCTCAGTGGCAAACACAACATCTGCATGTTCTTGGAGGGTTTCGGCCAACATTGTTAGCTCCTCCATTGAGAAGCGCTCCTGGCGCAGCCGATCTCCGCTCTTCTTCAAAACTTTGGGCATCCTGATGTGAAAGGGGTGGTGTTGGAGGTTTGTGGAAGTTGTGGGGATCAGGTGTCTACTGGTAACAGAGGATGGCAATGGATTGTGTTTTTAAAGATGGCCACCATGCTCTTTCCCATTCCGGTGCAGTGATGCTACTTCCGGATCCACTTATTTACGGTCACCGCTAACAGCGGTTCTCACTAATTTCGGTTACCGCTATTAGCGGTGACCGTTAATGTCGATAGCTACGGTGGCGGAGTGTAACGCTCACCTGATTCTCGCAGAGGCGCCGGTCTTGACTGGGCGACTACCGTATCTTCAAAGGTGATGTGTAGCACCCGGTTGGCTCTTTGGGCTGGACCTCTGTGCACTGTATGCCTGACGTGTAGAGTAAGATGTCTGCAGATAGAAAATATGGGGTTAATGAACTGGGGTTATTGGGGTGTCCCTATCTCTTTCCTCTTCTCCTCTCCTGTAGACCACCAAAGGTTAACGCTCTCACCTTAGGTAAGTGAATGCCGAGCTCTCCATCTGCCTCGGGGCAGGGTGCTGTAACCAGTTTCTTCACTGGATAGGTAGCGCAGGCCTCTTGACTTCAGAGGACTGCTGTCCGTCGTTTACTGCACGAACGGTAAGTTTCGAGTCATTCAAATGTCTTTAAAGTCTTTAGTAATGATGTCTCTTGTTTTGCAGGGTTCCGGCGATGGCGGATGACGGGCTGAAGTGAGTTGAAGATGGAGCCCGTGTGATGAATAGAAGCACCTGGAAGCACGTAAGTAAGCGCTTGTTGCCTGCTTCACTATGCGCTCTAACTGTCTTTTTATTTTGCAGGTACGAGTTCGGAGCGGCTGCAGGGTGCCGGAATACCCACTGGATTAGATGTGGAAAGGAGTAATGGCACGTGAGTATTAAAGTTCCCCAATGTCTTTAAACGCACCTTGTTTTGTCTTTCAGATGCGGGATGCAGCGCCGAAGGCCTCCGGAGCATGCGAAGAGTTGGTAAACTTTTGTCTTTCAGATGCCGGAATGCTAACCTGTTCTTTCTTGTCTTTATAGGTGTTGCTGAAGACTGGATTCAGGATGGTAAGCCTTTGCCTTTCAGATGCCAGAATGCTAACCTGTTCTTTCTTGTCTTTATAGGTGTTGCTGAAGACTGGATTCAGGATGGTAAGCCTTTTTCCTTAGGCCCAGGACCGGATGCAGAAGACACGATGAGCGTTCTGCTGCAGAGGTTGCAGAATAACGCAAAGCAAGATTCATCCACCGGGTGTGGTTTAAATAGCCTCCTGTAGTGCTTAGGTGTCTCCTTCCACAGCCACGCCTAAGTAAGAAAAGAGTTCCTGGTAAGAAAAGAGTTCCTGCCTTCCAGAAGAGTTCCAGTGTTCTGAATCTAGGGAGTGGCTCCAGCCCCACCCAACAGGAAAAGTAGTTCCAAACAGAAGAGGATCAGAGGCTCAACTGGCAGGCAAGTAAGCAGCATGGTCTGCTGAAGGTAAGTCCACCCAAGCATTATGAGCCCGGCGCTTCCAGCGCTGGGACTGGGCATATTTATGAGCCTGGTGCCACTGGCGCCAGGACTGGGTCCAAAAGGTCCCAATTGGGACTGGTTGGCACTCGGAACCTGGGTTATGGATCTGCTTCCAAGGGAGTTGGGAAAACCCTGACCTTTTGGAAGCAGAGATCATGACAGTACCCCCCCTCAAGGCCCCTCCCAAACCGGGCTTCTCCGGGGGTTTTGGCTTGTCAGGAAATGTTCGGTGAAATCTTTTGATTAGGCGAGGAGCGTGGACATATTCAGCAGGTTCCCAGGATCTCTCTTGGGGGCCGTAGCCTTTCCAGTCAATTAGGTAGAATAGTTTAGATTTGGAGATCTTGGAGTCCAGAATGCTTTTGACTTCAAACTCGAGTTCCCCATCCACTAGGATAGGTTTTGGAGATTTGGTTAGTCGGGTTTGAGGTTGCACGGGTTTTAATAGAGAGACGTGGAAGACCGGATGTATCTTCATGTGCGGGGGCAAGTCCAACTTGACCGCTACTGGGTTTACTATGGTAGTGATGGAATAGGGACCAAGGTATCTTGGGTTGAATGTGCGTGGCCCTTTTAGAGATAGATATTTGGTGGATAACCAGACTTGATCCCCTACTTGATAGTGAGGGGCTTCCTTCCGATGTTGATCTGCTCCTTTCTTGTATTGTTCTTTGGCCCTTTGAAGGTGAGAAACAGCTTCCTTAAAGGCTTGGGTGATTGTAGAATGCAGGTAGTCTACTGCTGGTGTTTCAAGATCTTGGAGGGGATCCAACTCCGAGGTTCGAGGGTGACTGCCGTACAAAAGAAAAAACTGGGTTTTCCCAGTTCCCGAATGGACAGAGTTATTGTAGGCATACTCGGCTATCCAAAGGATATCTTTCCAAGTTTTTTCAGTTTGTTGCAGCATGCAGCGTAAATACTGTTCCAGAGTTTGATTGGTCCTCTCGGTTTGTCCGTCGGTCTGAGGGTGGTGACTGGTCGATAGTCTCACATCAATTTCAGCCGACCGACAGCAACTTCGCCAAAAATGAGAAATAAATTGACTACCTTGATCCGAAATTAGAACCGAAGGAAAACCGTGCAGTCGGACGATGTTTTCGAGAAATTCTCGGGCCAGAGTTGCTGCTGTTGGCAAGCCTTTGAGCGGAATGAAATGCGCCATCTTGGAGAATAAGTCCACGATTACTAGAATCGTATTGTATCCGGAGCATAGAGGTAGATCGGTGATGAAGTCCATAGAAAGCGTATGCCAAGGGCGAGGTGGGATGTCAATAGGGCGTAAGAGGCCTGCTGGTCTTTCCTTTTGACTCTTGTTTTGGGCGCATACTCCACAGGACATTATAAAGTCTCTGATATCTTTTTTCCAAGACGGCCACCAGAAGTAGCGCTTGATCTTTTCTGAGGTCTTGGCTATACCGGGATGACCTTCCATTAAAGAGTCGTGATAACAAGAGATTACTTTTTTCTGTAAATCTGTGCTGGGTAGGTATAATCGTTCTTGGAAATACAATAAGTTGTCCTTTACTGCAAAGTCCTTTCCCTGCAGATGCCAATTCTGTATGTCTGCTGGAGTTACAAGTTGCCTGGCTTTATCCTTAACTTCCTCTATGGATTCTGTGGCGATTACACCCAGAATTCTTTGTTCGGGAATGATTGGTACAGGTTTAGGGTTGACCAAGTGTTCTTCCACTCCCATCCGAGAAAGGGCATCGGCTTTACCGTTCTTTGTACCAGGTCGATAGGTAATTATGAAGTCAAACTCGGCAAAGAATAATGCCCAACGGAGTTGTCTAGAGGATTGGGCTTTTGCGGTCTTCAAATATTGCAGGTTTCGGTGATCCGTAATCACAGTAACGGTGTGTCGGGCCCCCAGCAGATAATGCCGCCAAGCCTTAAAGGCAGACTTGATAGCCAGAAGTTCCTTGTCAGTAATCGTGTAATTGATTTCAGGAGGCGAGAATTTGCGGGACCAAAATGCCACGGGATGCAACTGATTGGTTACCGGGTCCTTTTGTGATAGAACTGCCCCCATGGCAAGGCTTGAAGCATCAGTTTCCACGATGTAGGGGAGTTCGGGGCGAGGGTGTTTTAAGATTGGTGCAGAGATAAATTTAGTCTTCAAATCCTGGAAAGCTTGTTCCGCCTCGGTAGACCATTCAAAACGTTTGTTTTTCTTTAACAAGGCAGTGATGGGCTGGACTATTCGAGAGAATTCGGGGATAAACCTGCGGTAAAAGTTAGCGAAGCCTAACATGCTTTGCACACCTTTTACGGAGGATGGTGATGGCCATTTGAGAACTGCATCGACCTTCTTTGAATCCATACGCACTCCGCCAGGTGATAATATGAATCCCAAGAATTCAACTTCAGTCACGTTGAAAACACATTTTTCCAACTTAGCGAAAAGTTTGTGTTGACGCAATCTTTCGAGGACCATTTTCACGTGTTTCCGATGTTCAGATTCCGATGAAGAATAAACGAGGATGTCGTCAATGTAAACAACAACACATACATCTATGAGCTCTCTGAGGACATCGTTCATAAAATATTGAAAGGCGGCCGGGGCATTGCAAAGTCCGAAGGGCATGACCTGATATTCAAATAGCCCATACTTGGTGCGGAAGGCCGTCTTCCATTCATCGCCCTCTTTTACTCGTACCAAGTGGTAAGCTCCTCTAAGATCCAGCTTTGTATATATGCATGCTTTTCTGACTTGGTCCAGGAGTTCAGGGATCAAAGGTAACGGATATCTATTCTTAACGGTGATCTGGTTCAGGGAGCGATAATCGATACAAGTTCTAAGGTCCCCTTCCTTTTTTGGAACGAAGAACAAAGCTGAAGAAGCAGGGGACTTGGAAGGACGAATAAACCCATTTGCCAGGTATTGATCCAGGTATTGTCGAAGGTGAAGGTTCTCAGGCTCGGTGAGGGCATAAATTCTACTACAAGGAGGAGTAGATCCAGGTATCAGGTCTATCTGGCAGTCATAAGACCTATGAGGAGGTAGAGAGTTAGCCTGATCCTTCCGGAAAACATCTTGGTATTCTAGGTATTCGGGAGGTAACTGGGGAGTCTCTGAAGAAATTGCGGCCAGTGCAACACCAGGTGGAGGGTGACAAGTAGAGACACATTCTGGAAACTGGACCGTTCTTGCTCGCCAATCGAGCAGAGGATTGTGTTTCTCTAACCAAGGTATTCCTAGAATAATCTGAAACTGAGGGGCCTTGATCACATCGAACACGATCTTCTCATGGTGTCCATCTTGACTTACTAGCGTCACCTCTTGAGTGGTATGCGTTACTGGCCCGGAGGCTATCTCCGTACCATCCACCGTAGTAATGACATCCTTTACAGCCTTGGGACAAAGAGTTAGATTCATCCTCAAAACCATTTCATGATCCACATAATTGCCGATGGCACCGCTGTCGACGTAAGCTTCAATTGCATGTAATCGATCCGGATTATCAGGGCTAATGAGGACCATAGGTATCACGAAATGCGAGGTCACGGAACTGGTTTTCACGCTCGGCAAGAGGACCTCTATTCTTGTCGGGCGAGGTCGTTTCCCTGCTCAGAGTTTGTAACTTTGGTAACTGCAGCTCCTACTGCCTTCTTGGCAGGTTTCACCGGACAGTCTCGAAGAAAGTGCCCTGAGTTTCCGCAATATAGCCATAATTGCAACTGTTTCCTCCTTTCCCGCTCCCTTTGTGTTAGAGGACCTTTCAGACCCCCTATTTGCATGGGTTCCCCGGAGTCTACTCCTTTGGAAGGAGTTGGCGGTTTGGAAAATACTCGAGCATCAAACTTGGAACGATCGGCCTTCCTGTTCTGCAGCCTGTGATCTATTTGAACGACCAAGTCTATGTAATCCGAACAGTCTTGTCGGGGATTCACTACTTGGGCTAAAACGTCTTTGAGCTCTCCACGTAGACCTCTATAAAACAGCGTAATCCTTTTGTCCTCAGGCCATTGAGTTTCCACTATTAGTCTATTGAAAGATGCAATATAAGCCAAAAGGTCTTGATTACCCTGTCGCAACGAAAGAAGCTCATTGTCCAAGGCCTGCCCCTGTGAATGTCTTGCGAACAGTTTTTCCATACTAAGCTGAAAGGCTTGAAAATCATGGAGAACCGGATCATCTTGATTAACTAGAGGGATCGACCAGTCTGCCGCATTGCCACCAAGGTACGAAAGTACAAAAGCTACTTTTGCTTGATCAGTTGGAAAGGCTGCTGGCCGGCATAAGAAGTGCAACCGGCACTGATTGATAAATATTGCAAACCTCTTTGGGTCACCAGAAAATCGTTCGGGCGGAGCCAGAGGTACATTCCCAGGTAGGTTGATCTGCACTGGATTCATAGAGGATGTTGAAGGAAGATTTGCCCCTGATGCGGGTAACGGGGTCTGTCCGGCTTGTGACTGTAGCACTTGTCTAGCAAGATTGTCTGTTCTCTCCTTGGAAATAATTAGTTCCCTTCTTAGAGCATTTGTTTCCTGACGAGCTGCATGCACTTCTGCCCTTAGTTCCCCAAGTAACCGGGCTAGGGGGTCAGTATCCGAGGTTTCCATAGCGCCTGGGCGAGAGTTTTGCGGTAGGCTTTGCGTTCTGTAACGCTCACCTGATTCTCGCAGAGGCGCCGGTCTTGACTGGGCGACTACCGTATCTTCAAAGGTGATGTGTAGCACCCGGTTGGCTCTTTGGGCTGGACCTCTGTGCACTGTATGCCTGACGTGTAGAGTAAGATGTCTGCAGATAGAAAATATGGGGTTAATGAACTGGGGTTATTGGGGTGTCCCTATCTCTTTCCTCTTCTCCTCTCCTGTAGACCCCCAAAGGTTAACGCTCTCACCTTAGGTAAGTGAATGCCGAGCTCTCCATCTGCCTCGGGGCAGGGTGCTGTAACCAGTTTCTTCACTGGATAGGTAGCGCAGGCCTCTTGACTTCAGAGGACTGCTGTCCGTCGTTTACTGCACGAACGGTAAGTTTCGAGTCATTCAAATGTCTTTAAAGTCTTTAGTAATGATGTCTCTTGTTTTGCAGGGTTCCGGCGATGGCGGATGACGGGCTGAAGTGAGTTGAAGATGGAGCCCGTGTGATGAATAGAAGCGCCTGGAAGCACGTAAGTAAGCGCTTGTTGCCTGCTTCACTATGCGCTCTAACTGTCTTTTTATTTTGCAGGTACGAGTTCGGAGCGGCTGCAGGGTGCCGGAATACCCACTGGATTAGATGTGGAAAGGAGTAATGGCACGTGAGTATTAAAGTTCCCCAATGTCTTTAAACGCACCTTGTTTTGTCTTTCAGATGCGGGATGCAGCGCCGAAGGCCTCCGGAGCGTGCGAAGAGTTGGTAAACTTTTGTCTTTCAGATGCCGGAATGCTAACCTGTTCTTTCTTGTCTTTATAGGTGTTGCTGAAGACTGGATTCAGGATGGTAAGCCTTTGCCTTTCAGATGCCAGAATGCTAACCTGTTCTTTCTTGTCTTTATAGGTGTTGCTGAAGACTGGATTCAGGATGGTAAGCCTTTTTCCTTAGGCCCAGGACCGGATGCAGAAGACACGATGAGCGTTCTGCTGCAGAGGTTGCAGAATAACGCAAAGCAAGATTCATCCACCGGGTGTGGTTTAAATAGCCTCCTGTAGTGCTTAGGTGTCTCCTTCCACAGCCACGCCTAAGTAAGAAAAGAGTTCCTGGTAAGAAAAGAGTTCCTGCCTTCCAGAAGAGTTCCAGTGTTCTGAATCTAGGGAGTGGCTCCAGCCCCACCCAACAGGAAAAGTAGTTCCAAACAGAAGAGGATCAGAGGCTCAACTGGCAGGCAAGTAAGCAGCATGGTCTGCTGAAGGTAAGTCCACCCAAGCATTATGAGCCCGGCGCTTCCAGCGCTGGGACTGGGCATATTTATGAGCCTGGTGCCACTGGCGCCAGGACTGGGTCCAAAAGGTCCCAATTGGGACTGGTTGGCACTCGGAACCTGGGTTATGGATCTGCTTCCAAGGGAGTTGGGAAAACCCTGACCTTTTGGAAGCAGAGATCATGACACGGAGGTGCTATTTGCACTGCATACGATGCCGGTAAGTGGAATTTTACACCCTTTAGCGGCATGGCGGTGATTCCATTACCGGCATGGCGCAATGCTCGTGCCCGAGAACTCGTAATGTGCCGCTTTTAGCGGTCTCTGGCCAGCACGGACACGTTATTTGTGCCATGCCGGTAATGGCCGATACTTACCGCCAGGGTCATAATGAGGGCCAGGGATTTGTGAATAATCACCATGACACCCCTTGGTTGAGTAGAGAATGAGATATAATTATGATTTCCCCCCAAGGTAGTAGCTACATGGCAGCAGGTGGCTTGTTTGGCATGCGTTTCTTGTAAAAACAGTATATTTTATCCGATGAGCGTAGGATATGATTTTCCATGATTTGGTAAAGTTTCCATGCTCAGGGATGTTCCAGCTTAGTATCTTCACCTGTTGTGCCATATCTGCTTCATAGGGTCATGGTCGTTCTTGGGTGTGATTGTACTGCAGGTGAGTTCAATGTGTGTTACCGTTTGCTTCTGGGCCCGTCCACCAGGGTTTTAGTAATTTCCATCCTCTTAACCAGTGATAATGCTCAAGAGGCGCATTGAGAAGAACCTGCGCAACAGGCGCACCTTGTGTCGGTGGGGACATGTTCATCCCTGTGATGCCATCTTCCCCTCTCCCTCAGTGACTCCCCCAACCCAGCATTGTAACCCCCCTTCCCCATTTCAAACTTCCCCCAATGCCAACTGAGTCTCGGGGATGAGGACAACAGCTACACGAGTGCAACTGCAAGTGGGAATGTTGTTGCCTGTGGCAGATATCAACAAAGAGGACATTGGGCCTCATTACGACCCTTCTGCTCCCATAATGAAAGGGTCCGGTACGGGACCGGCCTCCTTCATTACGGGAGCGCCGATTACGAGGTTCCCTTTGCAGGACCCTGTAAGGACGCCTGGTAAAACCAGGCGTCCTTTCCAGGTCCCGTGAGGGGAAGAGGGAGGTCATAACGGGCCAGTTGTTATGTGCCCGTTATTACCTCTCTCCCCATTCCCATTAAGCCCTATGGGGCTCAAATGGAAATGGGGAATGGTTCCTGCAAGGAGAAATTACCGGGTCCTCCTATGTCGGAATGACCCAGTAAGTCCTCATTGCAGGAACCCGGTAATGGAGCCCAGTATGGAGGCAGCCATGGCGCAAATAGCACCATGGCTACCTCCATACTCGTAATGAGGCCCTTTGTGTCCTTGGCATGACTAGTGATTAGGTAGCGGGACTTACAATGGGTTACAATCAGCACATATCTTATGCATAGGCCATAGGCAATAGGTCTAGCGAACAAGGCTTATCGGGTAGCCCGAGTCATTCCGCCGGGTCAGCCTCTCTGATCTACGATTCAATAAAACTTATTGCCTCAGAGGATACCGTGAAGAAGTAGAACTTGCCACAGAATTGAAGTTTGAGGCGGCCCGGAAATAACATTGCATATTGAATTTTCCTCTCCCCAAGCATCTTCTTAATTCCATTAAATTGGCGTCTCTCTTGTTGAACGGGGATGGAGAAATCCGGGAATAGGCGATGGTTTGGGATCTGAGTCTTAGAGTTTTCTTTTCCCAGGCAAGTCGAAGAAAGGTATCTCTGTCCCGGTAGCTCAAGATTTTAGCTACAATGGGTCTGGGGACGATCCTGGTTTCGGTTTAGGTCAAAGAGCGCAGTGTGCCCGTTCCACCGTGAAGAATGGTGAGAGGGCAGGCAGGTCAAACAGGTCCCTGAAGAGGAGAGGTTTTCCATGGACAGCTTCATATTACCAGTCAGTGCGTCTTCCGGGACTCCCACTATTCTGATATTATTTCTACAGAAGCACGATTCAAGGTCAATGCACTTGGCCTTGGCTTGTTTCATATCTTTGGAGAGAGAGGGATGCCACTGTCTCTTGCAGTTTATGTATATTGTCTTCATTAGTGCCAATCCTGTCAATGGCTTCATTTACTCAGGCTCCCTCATGTGCCAGATGAGACCGTATTGAGACCACACTTGCATTAGCGTCATCAAGTTTTTTCGTGCACTTCTGCCATGGCCTCCATCATACCAGTGAGGTCTGGTATGATCGGGGATTGTGGAGGCGAGGAGGACAGTTCTGGCAGAGGATGGTGAGGCAGGGCCGGGTCATCACATGGGACTGCCTTTGTAAACTTGTCCATTGTGCCTGCCTTTTTACCTCGCCAGCTCCTTTGGTCATGACCGGGGGAGTGTTCCTCAGATGGTCCAATATGGGCTCTTCTTGCGGTGTGGGTGGGGAAGAGTGTGTTGTAGAAAGTCTAGGAGGAGTTCCCTTGTTTCCTCCCTGCCTCAGTTTGGGGGATATTGTTCGGTCACACTAGTGCATGGCAGGTTTTATGTTCCGCCGGATGTGAGAATAAAGTATGACTGTTTTAGGGCTACTTTTAGTGTGCTCTGCGGGGGGGATCTTGTGTTGTTCAATGAGAGACCCCGTGGGGAGGTTGGATCCAGTTGATTGAGAGGGTCATTCTCAAGCGCGCTACAGTGCTGAGTTTGTGAGGTTAGATCAAGAATGTGCTGCCTAAGGGATCAGGGGCATGTAACAACAGCTGCATATATCCATGTGGGGGCCCCACTTTCGTGTGCCGCCCATTGGCTTGAGAGGGGAAGATCCTCCGCATGTATGGTGGAGCTGGGTGCACCGAGATTAGTTGTGGGCAGCAAGGCTGCCCAGCAGGAGGGTCCATGTCTAGGC
This sequence comes from Ambystoma mexicanum, assembly GCF_040938575.1. Classification (NCBI taxonomy): domain Eukaryota; kingdom Metazoa; phylum Chordata; class Amphibia; order Caudata; family Ambystomatidae; genus Ambystoma; species Ambystoma mexicanum. Next base: position 1,074,031,134 of record NC_090935.1, on the reverse strand, counting down.
CTCTCGGCAGGGGCGCATCTTCAGCGCGGGGGTCTACTTTCAGGCCACAGATCTCCCCAGTTTCATAGCAGGGGTTTTAAGGGTCTAGGTGAGGACTGGGGAAACACTCACCTCATGTGTGATTGGCTATTTGAGGCCGTGGAGAGACAGATGTCATGGGAGCTCCGGTGCCGAGATGTCAGTATTCCACAGGCTCCTCTGGGGGCTGGATGCCTGCAGTGGGGAAAGCAGCGCCATCCTCTCCAGGAGGGACGGTCTCGTCCCGGACTCTGTGTAGTTGGCAGTGTCCGCATTATGGGTATGTAGGACAGGACTGCCTCCAGCTTGGTGTTTGCGGTTGCTGGGGCTTGCCGTGGATGTCTCAGTGCGGTAGTCCCAAAGTCCGCCTCTGCCGTGTGTTCCAACATAATGGGTCTCGGTGTGCAGGCAGCCCAGATGGATGCCCGGGGCCAATCTGTTTCCCAGCTCCCTCACCAGGTCCACAGGCAGGCGGGCACAGACTGGGCCTGGCGAGGTCAGAAGTAGGCACACAGGCCTAGCAGCCAAACCGGGCCTCAGTACCAGTTCCAGAGGATCCAGGGGGGCATGTGCTGTCATCTGCTTGGGTGTTGGTTGCACTGTCTGCTGGGCAAATAGTATGGATCAGGTTGTATAACGTTGGAGTCAGACTCTGTGCTCCACATGTGTCTCCAAAGTGTCATAGGCGCGCTGCAGTGAACGGGCCTCTCGTTTCCTCCGCCTCTCAGAACATGGTAATGCAGCTGGATCCAGTAGACTTCGTAGTTGTTCGCTCGCTGGATACGGCACAGTCCGAACGATATGAAGGTCGCTGTATGTGCAGTCATGATAGCGTCCCAGCGCCCTCAGGATGTTAAAGAGGGAGGGTCGAGAGATCTCCGGTGGCTCCAGGAATGGGGTCTATCCTTCAGGGTAGACTGTGTATGTCTGTCACTCCTCCTCTTCCCCCGTCGAGTTGTGCAGTGGTAGTCGGGCGCTCAGCTCTTCAGGCGTCTCTGAGGCTGTGTGCTGAACAACTGCCTCCTGGGCGTGCTTGGAGCCCAGACAAAGTTTTCCAGCTAACTATGAGTAAAAGAAACGCCGCCTTTGCAAGTTAGTTTTCTGCCTTGGCACGGAGCTCGTGAGCTAAGTGGCCTTTTTCTATGGCTGCTTAACAGCGCCCCCTCCGAGACTGCATTCTGGTGGGATTAGGCCTGTGTAGGATGCTTATGTGTGCAGCTAGGCCTTTTGTTTCGTGGGGTGTAGCTGCGTTCTACCAGGATGTTGAGGTGCACTTGGAGTATTGTTCCTATGTGAGCAGCTAGGCGGAAATTGATCGGGGTGTAGCTGCGTTCTATTGTGTGTTGGTATAGATTAGAGCGTGAGCGTAGTGATAGGAGAGTGTCTGGAATGGATGTTTTATTCTTACAAGCCCATTTTTCTGGATTACATTCATGTACTTCGCGATAGCTGCATTCAATGGGAGATGGGACAGGGGGTAGATAGACATGTGTAGTGGATGCACAAGGCTTAGTGGTACTATATCTGGCACCTGCTAGATATGCTATGATCTGTTGCCATTTACTTGCCCATTAACATACTAAAAACAACTAAAGAATTATGCATATCTATAGTCCCATTCTATAGGTCAAAGTTTCTTATTGGTTTGAAGTAAGCACACACGTGTCGGGTAAGGGCCAAAAATCAGTATTGAAAAAATAATCCAATGAGCCAAATGCTGCATGGAAGCAAGAAAATCAAATGTTTATTACATGCAACTGCAGCTAGGAAAAATCCACAAATCATTCAACATCACATCATTAAATGTTGGTTTATAAAGTGAGAAGATGCATGTAAATCCACATTTACTGATTGGACAGTCGTGGTTGTGCTATAGTTGACTCTATACAGTGTCTAGCACCACTGGCCTATCCTATCCCTTGTTAGCATTCTAATGACTACCTTGTGGAAATCATCTCATGGTGGGGATATCTAGTTTTACATAGATTTGATTGGACAGTTGACAGTTGACAGTCTAAAATGTTTCAGATTGAAGATGATTGCTCATTGGCTATGTCTCTTTGACAGTTCTGGGGTGGGTCGCTTCCCTCATAATTAGCCAATCATATAGTGAGGTGTACAAAGTGTGGCAACAAAAAAGAACACTTCACAGCCTTTCTCATCAGGGCTCACATATTGTCACTGACTTACCATTCTTACCTTTGTGACTGTTCAATTGGCAGCTAGTATTCCAACCTTTCGTTGGAAACATGTTACCCTCTCCTTCCTTTCTCATGACGTGCCAGCATGACTTCATGGGACCGGATTCTTGGCTTCTTGCTCTGGGACCAGGTGCATGTCTAACTAGTGTATTTGTGTATGCGTGAAAGTGACTGGCCCCATTACTTATGTATACCTATACTCCAGGGGTTGGCAGAAATCAACATATAGGGCCTCATTACGACCCGGGCGGTAAGGGATTGCCGGTAACGGTAAGGGCACTGGTGCTGGTAATCCCTTACCACCCAATTCTGTGGGTCCTCCCTTAACGGCTGGTTTGACCAAGCGTGAAGGACGGGACGCGCAAAGGGACCTCGGAGGTAATTACGGTACCGCAATTTGTGGTACCGTAATTACCGCCTTCCCCATTTCCATTGAGCCCTATGGGGGCAAAAATGGGAATGGGGAAGGCCCAATGGTGAATGGGGAATTGCCCCGCCAAACTTGGAATGGGGCAGTAATTCCGCCATTCACCATGGCAGAATCAGTAAGGTACCGGCGTCAACCATGGCACTAATTGCACCATGGTTAACGCCCGGGTCGCAATGAGGCCCATAGTGTTTAATATGCTCCTTATTATGGTTCTGCGTACCAATATCTTCCTTAGTTGGGGTGGTCATGTTATTCTGTATTTGTACTTCTACTCCTAGGTGGATGTTTTCCTACAGGAGGCATTATCTGTGTTCCCCCAGATCAACTTGTCTCATGTTCTCTTCTGTTACCTTTCTCATTCTCTGCAGCTGTGACCTTCGTCTTGCTGATTTCCAAAGCACTGGATAGGCATATTACTTGTTAAATGTTTCATTTACTACATGCCTGGGAGCCTGCTGCCCTTCTGCTCCTAGCCCATCCCCTGTGAATCTCTTATACCCTTCCTCCTGTGCCCTTACAAAGTTGTAACACCTAATTAGGTCACTGTTCCTCGTTCAGAACCTGGGAATGAGCTTCGCCACCCTGTTCAGACCAATCGCAGCACAATTTTACACCCTGTCCATGACTGCTGACCTTGCATGTGTGTCTCTCTGGTGTGATCTGATACTGGATGTATTTTAATGTGTGGAATAATCCATGTATTTCTGAGGCCTATTTATTGTAAATGGCCTACTGCACTACCTTTATTCGGAGGCCTATTTCATGTTTTACACAATTTAAGGAATGTTAGATATGCTCATAGTGTGTTTTATATTTGCTACATGTTAATTTTTCTAATGAGTGCTTGTATTGCTGCTAGAATCATTGTGTCTTTGTTGTGCTCACTTGTCTGCGTGTGTGTGTGTGTGTTTGCCTGGTTAGACCTAATGTTGGCTCATATGTTTTTTGTCTTTGCCATCATTCTACATGAAATACATTCTGAAGGTATGCATGCATACATTGCTGGTGGCTGTCGTACCACAGACAGGGGTCTCAGGAATCAGAGTATTACCTTGTCGGCTTCATCTAAGGCTTGTAGTCTATGCATGCTGTCTAGACCTCTGGCCTTCAGTGTGGTTCCAGCCTCGTGTTTTATGGGCTTCCTTAGTTTATATTTTCTCTCACCTCTGGGGCGTTGGTGAGGCACCCTGTGCCCGGCAATACAGACAAGCAGCAGGAACCAGTCTGACCCAGGTATGTAGTAAAAGGGAAAATTCTTTATTCTTCTTAGTTACAGTTGCAGGGTAGAAATACAGGAGCACAGGGCATACACTTCCTTCTGGTTCCCATCTCACTCTCCAAGTCCTCAAATGACATCCTTGCAACCTGGAGCACCCACAGGTTCCATATGCATCATCACATTCCACACACCTCACTTCACAAGCACTCATCATACATAGACACCTAAGTTACAACACATCTCCTTCCTTAAAAATAACAAACAGAAAAGCTTGGCTACTCGACAACTTATAAAACGCCAGGATCAACAACATTATAAAACATAACTAAACTCATTCTACCCTAGCCTGCCATGCTAGGTCTCAGGACTGCCCCTTCTGAGCACACACTGTACTCTACATAGAGCAAAAATAACATGCCTACCAACTAAACCATCAAAAACATATTCTTTCAACTAGAAACTGGCACCTCCTATCCCAGGTCTGCCACAACTAGGAACTACCCCGCTCCACCAAACAGAGCAATCTCACTGGTCAGAACCATGATCCTAAGGGACCCCTCACGAACACTGCATAAAACTACCTCGGACCTTAAAGAACAAAGTGTCATCCAACAACCATCCCTTCTACTGAAAGAAAACACATAAAAAAAAATGAAAAGTTGATAGAAGAGAAACTAACAAAACAAAGAACACGCACAGAACAATAATGCAACCCCACAGGCAAGTTGCGTACGGTTCTGTGTACTGTGAAACAATTTCATGCAAGCACAAAACAATGGAACTAGTGCATGCAAAATAAAATTATAGAAAGGTAAAAACAATTCTAAACAAGTTGGGATGTCTAATATCTCTTACCAGTTTTATAAAACTGCAAACACATACTAGTAAGCTTCATCAACACGGGCAGTACATTGTGTGCCAAAAGGAAATTCTGTTAACTCTACTCCAAGAACAGGAACTATCATCCTATAATTCATCCAATACTATTAAACTGACAATACAAACCCTAACTATAGACTTCACTTTCATAAAATTCATGCTCATAAAACACTCCAAATGTCAACTAGATACTCACCAGATAAAACTCCATTAATGTACGCTCTCAAAGATGTGTGTCTCATGTGTACACTATGCTCATCTCTTAAAATAACTCTATTCATGGCCGCTCCGATTGAACATACGACTCATGTATGAAACAGAAATTTGCTCTCACACCTATCCAACTCAATAATTCTGAACATGGCTGCTCAGATTTAACATGCAGCCCATGTAATCATTTTTAACTTGGAGCTCTCACACTTATACATCTCAATAACTCCAATCATGCTCGATCAGATTCAACATGCGACACACATATCAACAACATCATGAATTATTGTTAGGCATAATCACATGCAGTGCCCTTTGGGAACACTATGCATAATTAAGACTACAGGTGTAAGCACAACCTCACCTTTGCTATAAATCTGTACTACATAGTTTTGTGGTAGCAGGGCTGAGCAGCCAGGCTTATTTCAAGAGGGATGTGAGCAGTACAAGGTATTAAACAAAGGACTTGCAATCACAGTGGTTCAAACAAACACTTACTCAAGGTTTCTTGGTAAAACAATATTAATTTATTTACTCAGTTAGAAAACATTCCACCAGCAATAAGCAGCTCAATATCACACTCTTATACACTACAGTACTAAACCAATACGTGTCTGAAAAAGTTAGGCTCCCCAGAAGTGGGAGCAAAATGGCACTTCAGTAACTTTCAAAAGGGAGTAAAAAGACAAAGGTTATAGGAAGCAAACACAAATACTTTCTTAGGCAGGGTAGATAGTTTCAGTTCACTACAAGAGGCAATTCAATTCAATAGGCCTGGGCCAAAGTCAATGGATCAGTGTCATGGATAGAGTAGCACAGTTCTGGTAGTAAACAGTTAAGTCTTTGCCAATGTTCTCAGAATTAGTTTGCAAGAAAAAGAGTTATATGTCGGATTAGGAGCGAACAAGACTCCAGAGTTGGGAAAGTTTCACAAACTTTTACTGCGGCAGAGAGGATTTCTCAACTACATTTGCACAGTACCCTTGTAATGAAGAAAAGCTGTAGCTGAGGCAATTGTTTCTGGCAGTTCCTACAGAGCTTGCTGTTCCTGGGCCTCATTCATGGGGACAAGAGGGAGGATGTCGGGAGGTTCCTGCACTGCACGGGGACGGATCCACCAGCTGGGCAAAACATTGGTTTAAAGTGTGAGTGCCTAAAAGTCCACAAGCTGGTATCCTTCTCACTGGCTATCTGGTTTTCAACAGCACTCTGAAGAAAATTCAACCATTATGGAGATGGTTTCCAGGTGGCTTTCGAGTTGGTTGTTCCAACCAGCTCAAGGGAAGAAGTTGTCCTTGAAGGGGCTTCTCTACCAAGGGAGTTTCAGGCAATTCAGACCTGCAGCAGGGCTACACTGGGCAAACCAACAGTCCAGGAGTTGCAGCAGTCATCTTCCTTCAGCTCGTCTTCGGTTCTTTCGTTCCAGTGGTCGACTCTGCCTTTCAAGTCACAGAGACCTGCTTTTAAACAGTTTGTTCCCATTCATTCCAGCCTAGCTGTCACTCACCCAGCAGGGTGACTTTCCTTGCTGGACAGTCAGCCAGCCAATCATGCCAGTGTGCACTTGGGTCTCCTAGGAGACTAAGCATAGGGAGTTTTGGGCACATGCCTCACATCCTGTCCACCCCAGACACTCAGGCGCCATGGGCGGACTTCAGTCCTGAAGCCCGCCAAAGGCTCACGAACAAAGGGACCAAACCTGGTTTGGCGCGCAGAGACAAACACTAGAAGGACCTTTCCAAAGAGAAATGGTGAAAAAAGTCAATCGGAACCTGTTTTTACAGAGGGGGCTCAGACGCCATCTTGAAAAACATGGCTTTGGTGGATTTCAGCTACCGGAGCGTTTAAACGGGTCGCTGTCTGGAAAATCATGGTAATACTACTGCTACCAGCCATTCTAAGAGGAAACAATAGCATTTGAGTACTACACGAGTTTTCTAGGCATAGGTAATACTAGGTATTCTAGATAAGAGTGGGAAAAAAAGGCTCACACTCTTTCCAGGTAAAAATTAAAGTCCTAAAAATCCAGCAAAGTTGCTGGGGGTCTCAAAAGATAAGGGACATTAGCACATTTCTGAGAATTCTCCCTAACAATTATCTTACACTTATGTCTCCTAATCTTCACCTATAATTAATTATAACTCCACTGGCATGATAAACTCTTGATAATATTTGGGTAGCACTCCTGGCCAGTGTGTGAGCTACAACCTATAAACTGCATGCACGTTACACCTTGAACATGCACACATTTTCACTATAAACTCATGTACATACCTCTTAAACATGCACCATGCTGTCCCACACTACAACTGTAAACTTATACCACTTTACATTTCTGGTGACTTTGGGGGTGATAGTCACATTTGGCAGAGCAATGTTGATCAGGAACTGATCTGTCAGTGATCACCAATACACAATTTTGACATCCCAACATTGATTATGAACATATCTCTTCTTAATTCAGTGCACACGTGGGTTTGTATCCCATCCTGATCGCCAAATGAGGCACCCTGTGCCAGGTAATAGAGACAAGCAGCAGGAACCAGTCAGACCCAGGTATGTAGTAAAAGGGAAACTTCTATATTCTTCTTATGCTTCTTAGTTATAGTTGGAGGTAGAACTACAGTAGCACAGGGAATACGCAACCTTCTAGTTCCCATCTCACTCTCCAAGTCCTCAACCAACATCCTTGGAACCTGGACCACCCACGGGTCCACATGCATGAACACATTCCACACACCTCACATCAGAAGCACTCGTCATACCTAGACACCTAAGCTATAAAAGTCGGACGATCATCCCAACACACGCAATGCAATGTGCAAAAAACATTACCATTTAGGTGTGAGTGCATGTGTCCAAGATGGTAGATGTGTAGGAAGTTTCTACAGAACACAGCACCTGACAAGTATTATCAATCTAACACTTCCTCCAAATCTAGCTAACCATTCTCCAAATTACTGAAACAATGCGAAACAGGTAACAGAACCTGCTCCATAATTAACTTCATCTTATCCATGCAATCTGAATCCAGTCCTAAGTGGGAACACACTGAGCTACTTTTGGTCAAGAACACCAACTCTGCAACTGTTGTCCTCTGACAACCAAGACAAAGGGCCTCATTACGACCCGGTCGGTAAGGGATTACCGGTACCGGTAAGGGCACCGGTACCGGTAATCCCTTACCGCCCAACTATGAGTTCCCTTTGCGGGTCCTCCCTTAACGCCTGGTTTTACCAGGCGTTAATGACAGGACCCGCAAAGGTACCTTAGAGCTAATAACAGTACTGTAAATTGCAGTACCGTTATTAGCACCTTCCCCATTCCCATTGAGCCCTATGGGGGCTCAATGGGAATGGGGAAAAGCCCTGGTGAATGGGGAATTACCGCCCCCGCCAACCTTGGAATGGGGCAGTAATAGCTCCATTCAACAGGGAGGAGTCGGTGAGGTTTTGGAGGCAGCCATGGCGCTAATAGCGCCATGGTTACCTCCAACCTCGTAATGACCCCCAAAAAGTCAGTCATGGATTAACAAATGAGAGTTGGCTGATTGAACAATCAACCCACAATATATTTCTACCAACAAAAAGAGAAATGTAAGTGGAAAGAGCCTCCAATCCTGAGTCTATCTTCTAGTTTTTCAGTATAGTGCGCGTTATTAACTTCTGCAAATTCATAGTATTGGTCTACCGGTTTAGTGTTTTAAAAAAAATGTATACCACCTTCATCAGGACGGTACGTTCTGGTAGAGCTTATGAACCTCCTTGGTTTTTGTACTCTATTTGCCATGTTGCTGCCACATCCAGCACTTGCTTGATACTCTGTGTAGCACGATCAGCAGGGGACACAATAAAAATAGAGACACATCATGTGCTCTATTAGTGAGGTATCATTTGGAGAAATGTATACATATATCGGTCTTACTTGTAATGCAATTACTAAAATGTCATTGCAAAATTTGTTATGCTAAAAATGTGTGTGGGGAGGTTTTCTAAAACAGTATCACTTGTCACTCATTCTAAATATTCAAAATCGATATTTAACTAGCGCATGTTCTTAATCCTTAAAACTTCTGTTTTGACTAGTTTCCAAGATGGCTGCCGGGGAGACGAGCCGCGGCTAAGTAGCGCTCGTCCCGGGCCGCCGACAAAAAGCACCTTTAAGCAGCAATACAAGCGTGTCCCACGAGTGGATCGCCCCCCCCCCTAACCAGCTCGCAGGCCCAGCACCAGCAGAAAGACTACTGGGGGCGCAGAAAACTACGAGGAAGAGAGACCCGCGGAGCCCGCCCCTCCCCCACTGGGAGATTCCCGTTGCCGAGCCGGCGACAACACCGGAGCGAATCGGCGCGGGCAAGGAGAGCAGGAAAGCGGTGGGACTGGGAATTGGTGCGCCGGGGGCGGGAACACTCCCACCTCTGGAGATCCGCCAGCATTGAGACCCTCGAGGTGGCCGCGACCGAGGGCTCTGGCGCGGCCCCGCCGGCCCCTGCGGCCCCTCCCCCACCACCCTGGTAGATGCCCGGAGTCCGCATCTCGGGGCGCAGGGTCCCCAGCAACACATCGGAGGCGGAGTGCACGGGGACCCCACGGATCGCGGGGCCCGGAACACAGTCGACCCCCGCAGGGCAAGGCGCAGTTGGCTCCGTTGGCAAGCTTGCGACCCTAAAACGGAGACAGCACCACGGAACGCAGAGAGAGCCCAGAGAGTTCAATTCCGGATAGAAAAAGCCCCCCAGAGGTGAGCGGAGCAAAGTAGCTGAGGGAAACAGGCCCATAGACAACAGATCGCCCCAGCCACTCCAATATACAGCAGCCGGAACGATAGATATCCCAGGGGGAGTCAAAACAGAGACGGATTTCGGATACAGGACAAAGCGGCATGAGCCAACGGGCTGCAGCGAGGGTGCCCAAGGGGACACACTCAGAGGGCATCGTGGACACTGCAAAAGGGAGAAGGGAAACCCCATCTGAAAGACGTGTCCAGCCTGGGGTGCCCCCGCGGCCGAAATAGGCACTACGGAATGGGAAGGGAACTCATTCCAATAGGAGGGGCCCACCAAAGCAGATCCAAACAGGCACGGACCCCATGTTCGGGGCGAACCAAGAAGACTACTCCAAGAGAACCCAGTGGGGACATAACAAGCTCACAGGGGACCTATAGAAGCCCACGCACGCCCCCAGGATAACAAACGCAGCATGTCAAGGGCAAAAAGCAAAAGTATCGCCTCCCAACAGACTCCGCAGTCCTCAAGACAAGACACAAATATCCTTCAACTGTGGTCAACGGACGCTACGCCGCAAACAAGAGGGAAGCCTCAGGACTCCCAACAAGGCGAAGGCATGTCTCAGACGAACCCCCAGCATCCACCCACTAGGGAAGACATGCTATCATGGTTCCAGGAGCTCCAAGAGAAATTCATGTCCTCAGTACAGGAACAATTCACCACGATGAAAAATGACATGAAACAGGCGGTTCAGGACCTTAGGGTCGATGTGGCTAAACTGGAGGAGAGAACAGACACAATGGAAAGAGCAGTCCAGGGGATCGAGGAGGAAACTCAACAGGTTAGCGAAACTCAGGAACACCTGGTGAGACTCACCCATAACCTCGAGATACAATGTGAGGACTTGGAAAACCGCTCCAGACGCTCTAACATTCGCATAAAAAACATGGCGGAAACAGTAATGGACAAAGACCTTCAGACGGCTGTGAAGGAGGTGTTCAGAGATATATTAGAGGCATCTGAAACAGATACAATAGGAATCGACAGAGTCCACAGAGTCGGACCAAAAAGATCAGGAGCACCAGGGGAAAGACCACGGGACGTTTTAGTGGCGCTATCCTCATACCCACAAAAAGAGCAGATAATGAGGAAGGCCAGAGATATGGATCATATCAGAATGAACGGACAGGAAATCCAACTATACCAAGACCTAGCCCTGGTTACACTCCAAAAAAGAAGAGAGATGGCCCCATTGGTCAAGGCCCTGCAGGCAAAAGAAATTCGATACAAGTGGACCTTCCCCTTTGGGCTGACCTTTACATGGGAAGGGAAACAGAGAAAAGCGACCACATGGGAAGAGGGCCTCAACATAATGGGCCTACAGGACGAAGTGGAGGAAGCAGATCAAGCAACATCCAGGGGGGAGCAAAGGAGAAAACCAAAAGGATGGGAAACGATCGCACGAAAAAGGCCGAACACTGGACAAGAGGGCCGTAGGAAGCTCCCATAATAGGAGGAAAAGAAGAAAATGAAAGCCGTGGACACCAAGGCGACAGCCGCACAAAGCACCAACCAGGGGGGATGGTGAGAATAAGAACAGCTGCACTAGAGGCAGAGACGGCGGCCCGGGAATGACCCGCCGGCTTGGAATCGGGTAAGAAAAGACAGTTAAGTGGGGTTTAGGATTCCCCACAAAATTCCCCCCGAGAGGATGGAGGGCAGGGAGCTGTGGGTGCAACGCCCTGGCAACAGTAGGAACCCTCGCCCTACTCGGGGGCAAATTGTTTGGTTTATGGTTATTAGTTGGGGGGTGAGTTCAGGGGGAAGGGAAATGGGGATGGGGACACCAAAACTACAGCAGCGGCAAAGGAAGGGATTCCAAGAACATTGAACATTTGCTTTACAAAATGGGGAAGACCCGCATTGTGACATATATAACATAAGGGGGATTAATCATCCAACAAAAAGGGTGAAACTGGACAAACTTCTAAAAAGGGAAGGGGCGGACCTTTTGCTCCTCCAAGAAACGCATATTAGAGCTAAGGACAAACAGAAAACCCGGGTAAAGGGATTTAACATCTGGGCCCAGGCAAATGCAACAGAAAAAAAGCAGGGGTCCTGATAGCAGTGAGGGCTGGTAGGGATGCCATATTAGAGGATGCCATCACAGATAAGGAGGGAAGGTATGCGTTTGTTAACGGGGTGCTGGAAGGGCAGAGGATCACTCTCGCGACAATATACGCGCCAAATGTGGGACAGGATGGTTTTCTGAGAGATACCCTGGGAAAATTAGAATCCTTCGCAAGGGGGGAGATTATTTTGGGTGGAGATTTGAACATGGCATGGGACCCACAACAGGACAGAAGTACGGGGAGTGTATATGGTCATGGGGCACCGTCAAAACGCCTCAAGCTACAAATGGACCAACTAACCCTAAATGATGTGTGGAGGGAACTCAAGGGGGAGCAAAGTGGGTACACATACTTTTCACATGTGCACAACTCCATGTCAAGAATTGACTATTTTTGGGCATCAGTGGGGCTCATAGGCAAGATCCAAGGGTTGGAAAAGGGGGCAATTGCACTTTCAGACCATGCACCCCTATGGCTCGATCTGATTCTTCCAGGGAAATCTAGTGGCCTGTGGAGATGGAGATTACCGGAGGACATAATACAGGACCCGGTTACAGGGGACGCCATAAGAGAAATGATAGAAGAATACTTCACAGAAAACGACACTGGGGATGTATCTATGAGTACAGTCTGGGAGGCGTTTAAAGCGGTGATCCGGGGGAAATTAATGGCACTAAAAATCACGAGGGAGAAACAGAGATATACGTGGGAAAAGGAACTGGATAGGTCAATAACAGAACTGCAAGGGAAAATCCTGACACAACCCACAAGAGCACTAAAGACGGCGCTCAGACACACTCAAGGCCAACTAGAGATGCTACGCACAAAGGGAGCAGAAAGGACCCTGCTGTACCTAAAACAAAGGTACTATATCAAAGCGAATAAAGCAGATAAGCTTTTAGCAAGACAACTCCGCGCCAAACAGAAAGATAAAACGATCAAAGGCATCATAGACACGAAAGGGGAACATCATACGCGCACACATGACATAGGGAAAGTGTTCAGAGATTACTATCAGAAACTGTACTCCACGGACCACCCAGAGGCAGACGCGCAGGACACATATCTGAAATCCCTCAACTTCACGCAAATACCAGAGGCAGACAGGCAGGCCTTAGAGGACCCTATTAAAGAAGAGGAAGTTAGAAAAGCAATAAATGCACTACCACTAAATAAAGCCCTTGGTCCGGATGGATTCACGGCCCCATTTTATAAAAAATCTGCGGATCTGCTGATCCCGGTCCTAACCAGACTCCTAAACTAATTTAAAGAATGTGGCACTGTAACCCCCACGATGAACGAGGCGAAGGTCTTAGTATTCCACAAACCCGGGAAGGATCCCTCATACCCGGCCTCTTATAGACCAATATCCCTAATAAATATTGATGCCAAAATATACACCAAGATATTAGCAGCAAGACTCTCCCCACTTCTCCCTAGACTAATACACCACGACCAATCGGGCTTTATTCCAGGTAGACAAACCCATGACAATCTTAGAAGGGTCATTCTCCTGGTGGAAAAGATTGGCATAAAGCAAACCCCAGCAATTCTACTTGCAATGGATGCAGAGAAAGCATTCAACCGGGTAGAATGGTCCATGCTATTTAAGACCCTGCAAGCCATGGGATTTGGAGAGCACTTTATTGCTCTTATTACTGTAGAGTGGCCATCAACGGGGAAGTAACTGAAAAGGTATCCATATCCCGGGGAACAAAACAGGGATGCCCACTCTCCCCATTGCTGTACGCTATCTTTCTAGAACCCCTACTAATGAGATTAAGAGAAGCCACACAAATTAAAGGGATAGATATGGCAGGCATACAACATAAGGTTACCGCATATGCGGATGATATGTTGTTAGCATTGGAGGAGCCGGGCCGAACGTTGGCGGCTGCAGTCGGGGAGCTGGAAGTTTTCAGGGCCATCTCAGGTCTAAAAATAAATAGGAACAAGTCAGAAATCCTAATACTGGCAGGGGATGGGGGAGTGATAGAGAAAGAAGCAAAAGCACTCAATCTCAAAATAGCAGCGGAGGGCATTAAATACCTGGGAATAACACTATCTCACAGGGTGGAGCAGCTTTATAGTAAGAATTACCCGCAACTCCTAACGAGGGTTCGCAGAGATTTGGAAAGATGGAATCCCCTGTTGATCTCCTGGTGGGGCAGGATTCAGACGGTAAAGATGACCATCCTCCCAAGACTATTGTACTACTTCCAAGCCCTTCCGGTGGGGGTACCCCGCTCATTCTTCAAGACACTGTCGAAGGTAATCACAACCTTTGTGTGGAAGGGGAAAAAGCCAAGACTGGCTAGGGCTATCTTAACCACTCCAACCAGGGAGGGTGGGATGGCGCTCCCTCATTTTCAGAGGTACTACCAAGCGGCCCAGTTAAAAGTGCTACGAGAGTGGCTGGGCGACGATCCACAACCAATCTGGGCAGCACAAGACAGGGCAGTGGCAAGAACACCGTTGGTGGAACTACTCTGGAAACAGAAACAGCATAGACACCCCAACATAGGGATTAGTGAAATAATGAGAACAACGATGGAGGCGTGGGACGCCCAAACACGAAAAGGTTTAATGACCACCACGCTGGGCCCTTTTACCCCCATATGTAAGAACCCACAGTTCCCGCCGGGGATGGAACAGGGGACATACGAAAGCTGGGAGGAGGCCGGTATAACAAAAATAGGGGAAATGTACATCAACAAGGAAATTAGATCGTATGAATCCTGCCTCCCACCTCCAACACGCTCCACTCAAAATAAATATAGATATGAACAACTCAAACATTGGCTAATATCCCCCGATATCGTGAAGGCAGCAACGAGAACCCTCACTTCATTCGAGAAATACATTACAACCAACTCAGGGGCAAAGAGATGGATATCGACTCTATATTCCTTTATAAATACTCAAGATGAGGAAATAAAATGGTCATACATGATCAAATGGAGCAGAACTCTGGGAGAGGAACCGACGAGGAAACAGTGGCAGGATCTCTGGACCTTGATCCCCATAATGACCAGATCAGCACAAATAAGAGAAATGTGGATTAAAATAGTGACACAGTGGCACTACACTCCTGAAAGACTCCACACAATGTTCCCGAAAACGTCAAACCTGCGCTGGAGGGAGTGCGGAGAGGTGGGGACGTGGAAACATACCTGGTGGGCCTGCAAGGGAATAGTGCCTTTCTGGGATGAAGTTAAGCGAGAAATGGGCAAGATATTTCCAGATGTGGGACAACTAGGGGAGGGTGTCTGGTTGTGTGGAATGAGAGATGACACTGCAAGAAGATATAGAAAAGCACAATGGAGAAGCTTTATGGGACTCCTCATTGCTGCATGGACAACGATAGCCCAGAACTGGAAAAAGAAGGACACTCCAATGAAGTTCACGTGGCTCCAAAAAGTCTGGGCGCAACTAGCAATGGAAAAAGTTACACACACAATCTAGGGAACGAGGGACTGCTTTACTAAACAATGGGGGGAAGTCCTGGAGTACCTTCAGTCAGACTTTCAGGAACAATGGTGCCCACACAACATCAAGGTCACGGATATCTTTAATGCATAATGTAATCCCTGAATCAAAACTCAAGTGTCCCAGGGGAAGGGGGGAGGTTGGGGGGAGGGGAAAGTTGTTACAATACTCGATGTATGGAGATATCGGAAAAAATAATAAAGACAAGTGTAAAAAAAAAAATTTTTAAAAAAAACTTCTGTTTTAGTTTGTTTTACCAATGCTCCACAGGCCGTGTTGTTATCTGGTGTCTTGCCGGTGGATTGGTCAGTCAATGTAACATTGGGGGATTGCCTTGATTTGTTCCTTTGTGAGGGCAGGTGACACCCTCCCCAGAGAGATAGCCACTCTGCAGGAAGCAGTAATGGGAACAGGAATCAAAGGGCACCCCCATTCACAAAAGCGGCAGCCTCAGATAAGGGTGCTTCATAGCTAAAAGCCTTTGATTCGATTTGGAAGGGGCAGAGATAGTATGGACAGATGGAGCTATTTTTAGCTGGAGGAAGGTTCCACCATCTTGTTTTTCTCTGCTTCTATCATTCTATCCTGTCCCACAAAGCACTTCCAGTGAGCTGTCAGGAGGCAACATCCACTTGCTCTAAGAACAGCAATTGGGCCCCTAAAGCAGTGTAGAGCTAAACCACTCCCAACTCAAGTCCAAAATACAAGAGAAACAGCAATTCACAAAAACATGGAGTGCACCACATGCAGGAAAAACACAACATGTATTGGTATATGGCAGCCGGGAAGATGAACAAAACAAGGCGACATTGACCCGCCCTTTGCAGGCCCAACATTGTATAGTCACAATAATAACATTAGCATATGCTGATAAAAGTGTAACAAAAATAGGATCCTAGCAAGGTGATTGGCTGGTCATCACTAGCCATCTAAACAACTCTATACATTGTTGAAAGACTACTGACAGTTTTATCTCATCACAAACAGATCACCACCCACTCCACATAGGCACCCCCCCCACCCTTGATCAGCCCCAAAAATTCATCAATCCAATTTCAGGAAAACAGTTGAATAAAGGGCTTCATTTCAATTGGGCCATATTACTTTAGACAATTGGAGATGCAACATCCCACCTAATCGGCCAACAGGCAACAAAGTAACATGGCACACATCTCCTCTATCCACTCCCTGTTCCCACTATCTGCTTTTGCTCACCATGTAGGTCCTTATCTTGTTTACAATTTGCCAGCCCTGGAACACTGTCTGCTAGCACTCTTCTTGCAATGAATGGCATTCTAGAAAAAACATGACTGGTCCAACGCTGATCACATTCCTGGACCATAATTTCTGTTATTTTTCCACATACTATTCAGTATATTTCTTATTGTGTCTGCCTGAGAACACTCGCTGCAGCCTTCACACACATTACATATACCTTCACAATCTGATGAGGCAGTACCTGTTGCCTGGGACCAGGCATTTATCTCATGAGAAACACTTCCTTGCACTAAATAGCAGACAATTAACTCACACCCATCCCCACCTGCCATTGGACTCTCAGCATGATTGCAGGAACGGACACAATTCAATCAGTTGCTTCCAGCTGACAGCTATGTCCTAATACACCACAATTGCTGCTTAGTGCCACGACTTGAGACCTATTTTGAAAAATGGTGCAGCTGTTCCTCGTAATCCATAACATTACTACAAACACAAGATTTAACAATTTTGTGTAGAAAAATAGGAGTTGCACATGGCATCATTTGCAAGAGAAAAAACAAGGCGAGCTCTGCTTCTGTGCAAAAAGTTAAAACATTGTGTGTTGCGTGTCTGTGTGTGTATGTTTTGTGCAGCTTTTGTACAGTTAACATGCAACTCGGAAAAATGCGGTGTCATGTACTGGATTAAGGGCAGGTGCAGCACACAATATGCTGTGTGTTCTCTATGCAGTATGATGTATGCAGGAATGTGGCACATTTCACCAGGTATTTTGTACAATCTTGTTGTGCAAGCAAAGTGTGAGAAATATAGTGTAGTGTTCTGTGTGTCATGCTCCAACATGGGGCAATGTGCTGCATAAGATATAATATGCTGCACCCTCCCTATGGAATGCAGTCCATGCAAGCAATACAATTGTATGTGCCACAGTGCTGCCAAAAATCAGAATTTCATAAAGAAATCACTACCTGTGTTATATCAAAAATGAAAAGAAAAAACAAAAATGTGCCACCATGTTGTCACTTCTCAGGTTTCACCTACATTCATTGGCCCTGCTACTGTTCGAGGCACATGGTCATTACATCAATGCACCAGCCCTGATGCCCTGTTAGATGATTGCCCCTGGGTGGTACCTCCACTCCCATGGGGGGCAGTGCACCTGTATCTCAATCCTCCCCCTTTTCTTACATCAGTAACAGAAAACTCCCCATCCCTTCTTTTTCCTCCTTCTTCACCCACATTTTACTGAGATGCTGCAAGCTGCAACCTTCTTCTAGACATTCCTCTAGGGACCCATGGAGGATAACACAGTTGTTCCCACCAATGCAACTAGCCCAGTATGTTTCATAGTGATAAGGGTCCATTTCCTCACTGTTACCAGCCCATCATCCCTCTTTCTGTACCTTCTCCCTTCTTTTGTTTTCCCCATATTGAACATCCTTCTTGCTCCCCACTGTTTTCTCAGTTTTTCCCCCAACGTCTTCCTTTCCTGTGCACAAAAACCCAATACTACTTGGATCACACAAAGAATGATGAGCACCAGTACGAGAATAGGAACCAATACCTTCAGGACCTGAGCCAACCATCTGGGTAGCCATGAAAAAATGCCATCAAACCAATCTTGCTTTAGTACCCTGCTAGATTCTTCCACCACCTTTGTATCCAGGTTGTGAAGGGCACTTAGGGCTTCTGTTAAACTACAATTTCTTTCATCGTTATCAGGTTTCAGGGTGCAGCATGTTGTGCCAATATTTGCAGAAACACTGCCTTCCATATCTGTCAACAGGTCCAAGAAGTACCTGTTTTGCAGGGTGATCAACCTCACTTCTCTAAGCTCCTCTAGTATTTGGTTTAACCCCCTCTCAGTGGAAATGTCTTGCTGCAAAGGCCCCCATCTTGTTATCTGGAGCCATTTTACATTAGCAGCAGCCTGACAACCCTGTGCTAAAAGAAATTTAAAAAAGGTATCAGTAGAACAAAACGACCTGAACTCTGTTGGTATCTCATGCAACAATTCTGATGATTTCTGAGATGTGTAATTGTTCTCCCTCCTCCTTCTTCTTCTACTTCTGTTCTGCAGTACTCCTTCTGCTTGTGTAATGCTAGCACAAGTAAAGTTATAATTCTGCACGTGTCCACACCTAGTCTTTGATAGTCCTTCAGTTGTTCAACTAGGGCGCGAGTGTCCAATATCCATTTCAGGAAGCCTGTGACTAATTCCTGAATGTTCAATAAATTAATGTTTGATAAAAGAATGCTCTTCGGCAGACAGTTTGGCAACAACATGGACATTGAGAGGGGCAATACCTGAATGAGGGACTCTACCAAAGCAGGTGTATACAGTGCTATATGGGAGCATGCACCAGCCCATCATTTTCTCCCATGTTGACAGTGACCCGTGCTCTGAAACACAAATAAGGATGTGTGAGTGGATCTATTCTGACATGTGTTTTGTTGTTTGTTATCCACTTGAGAGCATGTACATTCTCTTTCCATGTTTTCAAACAGGATAAATTAATGGTGTTTTCCACCTCCAATGCAAATCCCACCAGACCTTTTGCCATGCAGCTAATTTTCTTCTCCACCTACTCTCCTTTGTAGCAAACTGCCCCTTCAATGTGAATCAATGTTTGAGTCCTGCACCAGGGAATGGAAAGCCCCATCTCATAAGGCGTATGTGCATGTTGTGTGTTGTGAATCTGACCTCCCCCTTTGTGGCCTCTCCCTCTCATAAGGCAATACCATGTCCTTCTTTCCTGCCTAATCTCGGCCCATGCAGTTGCCTTGCTCACAGCTCCACCACCAGATGGCTTGATGAACACCTGAAGCCATGGTGGTGGAGCTGACCTTGCATCTGTGCCCAGCAGTGTTCTCTATTTTACACCATTGGAGCATCGGCTCCTGCGAAATGGCATATGCCACATCGGCATGACTACAAGTGCCTGTTTCAGCCTAGTTCTGATGCTGCAACCTGCCCATGATTGTTTGGGCCCTTCTTCAAGGTCCATTGGTGGGGAGCTGGCAGGCAAAGACTGCCCCTGTTGCAAGGACCATTCCTCTCTGTTTCTGTCTTGGTCTGGGTGGGGCCCAGCCCCCAGTCACTGCCTTCTCTCTGGATCCATGTTGCGGCCACCTTTCTTCCTGGCGACCTTCCTTCTATTGCCAGGTAAAATGTAGTCCTACTGCATTCTCCCCCATTCCTTCCTGCCCTATTCTGCCCCTTGGTCATTCTCTCTTCCTGACTGTGATACTGCAATTAACCCACTGGCTGCTCCCTCGCTGCCCCTGTGGTTGCTGCCGCACCAGGCACCATCCCTCTTAGTGGCTCCCCGAAGCATACCTCTTGTCTGTTTCTCTGTGTGCTGGCTTCTCCCCTCCCAGTTCATTATTTTCTGGCACCTCTCCCCTTCTCTTCCACTCTCTAAAATCATACATTCCCTGCCCCTTTTTACCATACCTTGCTGCTCCATCTCGCACCTCCCACCTGAATCCCCTTCAGCCCTTGCATCAACTATTGGCACTTGCTCCCTCTATTGCTCACATCGGGATCATTCTACAATCCATGTGTTGCATCCAGATTCTTCATCTGACATTATCCTGCTTCATCCTGGATTCATTCTTCGGGCATTGACTTGGTTGTGTTTGGGTTCTTTTGTGACTGACCGAATAAACAAGCAGCATGCTGACCTCCTCAACCTGCTGGGAGTCCCTCGCTACTACCTCCACCTATCTGACTCTTTCTCCTACCACGAATTGCATGTCTGTATGCCTGATGTAGACCCTCACTCCTTGAGGCCTGCTAATTCCAGGCTGCTTTCATGTTTTACTTGTCCTACCACTAATTGCTTGGTTGTTTGCCTGATGTAGCCCCTCAGTCCAGGAGGTGTGGCTTTTCCAGGCTGATTACATGTTTTGCTTGTAATACCACTAATTGCTTGGTTGCTTGCCTGATGTAGCCCCTCAGTCCACGAGGTGGGGCTTTTCTTGGTTGCAACCACGCCTTGTCACCAATTGCATTCAGGTTTTCCTCATGCAGTTGACCTACTTTTCCCTGCACTTATTACTTGTTTTTGTTTTGTTGCCCTTCCTTCTTCCGCTCCTGCACTGCCCTTCCACGCCCAACATCCCTGTTTTGCATGTTAAGTGCTTTTACATCCCAAATGTCATCTCACGACTTAGTCAGAGTGTGTTTGTTTGTTTTCACCCTCGTTTCTCCTTCCCTCACTTCCCCACCCTCCTTACTCCACTCCTCCTCTGCTCACCTGCAGTTCTGAATGTTTTCAAGAGACTTTTAAGAACGTTTTTATCTGTGTTATTGTTTTTACCTTATTCCCCCCTGATTTCCCCCATCTTGATGCGCCTTGAAATGCAATTGCTGTATCATGCGCACTACAAATGCCAATCAATACAAATGTCAGGGTTCCCTGACATCTTTTTCATTTTGACGTAGTTAGTTGTCTTCATGCACTATCTTCCCTTCTTCCACCCACTGTACAGTGATTGCTTGACCCTGGAAAAAACCTACTTCACACAGTGCCATATGAAGTAAACACTGCGTCTTCTGCGCCTGCACTTCTCTTGTATAGAGGATAGCCAAGTAACCCCCCTCCAACTGCCCCGCCCATGTTACCTATAGAATGGGAATCAAAGTATATGACGTATGCGGAATAGTTGAACCAACACAGAGCTGAGCGTGGACTCTGTGCAGTACCCATAAGAGTACCAATACCTAAGAGAATCTGGGAGGCAAGGTACCCATTGAGAAAACCGTACCTACACGCAAGACAAAATGATGGCCATCTGAATGCTATTCCTGAGGAAACAGAGCAGTTAAAAAGCAAGAATGAATGGTGACATCACGTGGAAAGAGATGACGTACACAGAAGAGATGCAGAGATCAGATAATGCAGATATTCTATAAGGCATCAAGAAAGCAACAAGGATAAGTCACATCTTGGCCTCAGAATGAAGAAGCTTGTGCTGCAGAAACAGATGAAGATATCAAATCATTTACACGTGTACAGATGCAATTGCAATGCAAGCAGCTAAATAATCGTGAAGCTAGCTCTAAGCTTATAAGAGATAGACTGCGGCAAGAGCCACTATATATATACCTCCATAGATACATATGGACAAATAAAAGATGGATGTTTCCTGTGTATGTTATAAATCAGTGCTGAACATAAATAAGAAGGCCTCACTTCAGTGTGTTACAGTTAAAAGCAAGTTTTAATTGAACAAATTAATCTCAGCAGAGATAGGATTAGCCAGGAAAGCCACAAGTCTTATCAAACTGGACTTGGCTGACATTGGATACAAATTGTGTGAATGAACAAGGGGCTCCTTTTCCGGAAGCTTGAGGAAAACAAAATACTTTAGAGGACTATTAAAAAGAATATTAAATACACGAAAAGCTCAATTTCATGGTGTCCAGTCACGTGGAAGGAAGAAATTGGACTATTGAGGTGGTCACACCTACGCACAAAGGCCGGCTGTGCCTACACTCCTTAAAATTCTCAGAGCAAAGTACAAACCCAAGGGCAAACTTCAAAGCACTAATTGACACTGGACTGTTGAGGTGATGATGGATTGATATAATCATTGGTGGGAAGCTGGTTTCTAGATGAGACCACTAGCACCTGGATGTTCAGTCTGCATGTTGCTAAACGTAGGTGGAAAAGTACTGATGGGGGTAAGAAGCCAACCAATTGTAGAGGACCATGTAATCAAGGGTCGTATAGTTTGTGTAGCCAATAGAACGTCGTGTATTTAGTGACGTTCATAGTGGCCATGTTTAGGGTGGGTTTAGTTGCCGCACCTGATGTTAAGCACCCTATCACTTTCCTTCACGGTTCTATACTGATATGGAACTTATGCTTAGATATTCACATAGAACCAATCACTCCCTCTGATAGGTATTTGTAGTTTGCCACGTAGGTAGTGACGAAGTCACCGTCAATGATGATGATTTTATGCAATATAACCTCAGTTTCCACTAAAATGCATTGAGTAAGAGGATCGAACGACTGCTGATGTCGATGTTAGTTGTACTCCCTGTTGTATATACTTGTTATAAAACAGACTCCCCTTTTGCCAAACTACCCGAGTTGTTTTGATTATTGATGTTTGAATACAAATCTGCATCCCCATCCATCTCCAGGGTATTGCTACTCATCTTAAAGGGCTGCGAGAACCCAGTTCCCTTGGAATGAATGTTCCAGGTTTTCCTGCTGCTTGTGGTATAAGGGAACACACATAACATGTTCCAATAACTCTCTCCCTACCTAATGATGCCATGTGCTCGTACCACATGTTACCAGAGTTGGTGTGAGGTTGGCCCCCTGGCTGGTTTTAAAACAATTCAGAGTGCAACACTTCCCATTTTGTTCTTGCCATGGTGTGGCCAGTGGCTGGGGTGCGAGACAAGACAATACATCATATTTGTTAACATATCCTCTCCTTTCTGTTCCCTCCAGCTGCTAATACAGGGCCACTCCCTGGAGCAGCAGAAGGCACACCACAAAGACATACTTTATTGGCAGAAATGTTCTTTGGGCCTTATTCACAGAAGTGTTTTATAATGACTAAACCCAATTGGAAAACGTTCTATGAATCAGGGCCTTTGTGTCACCCTCCCTTTCTTCTCCTGCAAGGGGGTGGGGCATTGCTTTTATCCTGTTGGGTATCAGAGATGTAGATCCATCTGTTTATTCCTTCCATTTTAATGGTGGTGCATGTGTTAAGGGTCACTGTGTAGGGCTCCAAAAATCACTGCTCCCTCCACTTCTTTCTTGTAATGTTCCTTAAAAGCAGTCGGTCTACAGTAGTCAGCTGGAGTGAGGGCAAAGTGCCCTGTTCTGCTTTCTCTGGTGATGCCTCAGATGATGACGGTGCCGGCCGGGGTTGTCGGGGCCAAGTCTGTAGGGAGATAAATCTGAGTGATTGAGTAGGCTCTCTAAAGTAGCACCTAAACACCTCCCACTGAATTTCAGTGGTACTGAGGGCATCATAAATAGGCTGAGCATTGTAAGCAGAAGCATAAGGAGTTAACATGTGTCTGCCAGTCAAATCTTATATGGGGTGAGATGGTGATCTGATCCAGGCTGATTGCACAGTGCAAAGAGAGTTAGTGGTAAGCATTGGAGCCATCTTTTGCAAAGTTAATAACACAGCTTTGCAAGGTGCTCCTCCAATTGGCCATTCAGCCATTCTACTAAACCATCCATCAAACACAATCTCTGTTCCACGTAACACCCTCAAGAGAGGGTGTTACGTGGAACAGAGATTGTGTTTGATGCCAAATAGGAAAGTTATCTCCCTGAAACGTTCATTGGAGAAGTGTGGGCCATTGTCAGACCGTAGTACTTTGCACAGTCCCCACCATGGAAAAACCTCACATGATTGGAATTTAGCTGCCAATTTTGCATCACAATGGATGCATGGGCCTGCCTCAAGCCAATGTGAGGATGGACGCGCCAAATTAATTATTTAGAGATAAGTTGCAATCTTGTTTTGCATATCTATATAATCAATATGCAAATGGCGGAAAGGCCCTGAGAGATGAGCTAATGTGGCTTTGATCGTTTTTAGTGTGTGCCCCACAGTAAACCACTGACATGTCAAACAATTAGCAATAAATTCAGCCACTTGCTCATTCAAGTTCGGGAAGTACCATTCTGCTTGGAGATTGGCTGCAATGCTTTCTTTTGATGTGTGTGCTGGGTGGTACAGCTGATCAAGTACAATGTTAAGCAACTCAACAGGCATCACTTAGTTCCCAGAAATGTTTGAAGCCATTGTAAATATATGGATGACAAAGAACACCTCCTCTTCTTCATTAACCACTGTTCCTGTATGAGTGCCCTGTCCTGCTACTTGGTTATCTGTGCTATTGGTAGGGTTTTGTAGCAGTCTACAAATTTCACCTGCTGCTGTGTTATGCATGTCAATATGGGCAGTTGATCAGTAATGTGTGGCAGGTAAGCTGCTTGTTTGGCCATTATGGCTGCTGCTTCACTGCCAATTGACACAAAGTCTGTACCAATCATATGGGCAGCACACTTAACCACTGCTAGAACTGATGCTAACTGTATCACGTATATCACTCTGGATAGTAAGTATGTGTGCTATACTGGTGCCTGTCACTTTTCCTGAAGCCTCTTGTCTTCTATCTAGACAATCCTTAATGTACTGTGGAGGTACCATAAGCTGAGTCACTATAAATGGTAGTGGCAGCAGCCCTTACCCATCTCTACTGCCGATATCAATGCCACTAGTTCAGCTGCTTGTGCTGCATAATGTGATGGAAATCTCATCTGTGATGCCACCTCAAAATCCTCCCCATCAAAGCACACCACTGCTGACCCAGTGTGGCAACTTGCTGTGTTCTGATCTATCGTCGATGTCCCATCTACAAAGTATATTTTCACCTCTTCAAATCCCTCTTCTCCCACTGTGGGCTGGCCCTCTAGTCCTTCTTCATACGTGGGGCAATCATTTACTTCATCATTTCCTTCATCATCCTCCTGGCTGGGCGACACAAGTTGCAGTGTTAATAACATGACACCTCACAATGCACACTGCTGGGTTTGTTAGTATAACTTCATATGATGACGCTTTTTGCTTGGTGAGTGTATTTTGGGAATTTTCCAGGAGTGCAAATATTGCATGCTCTACATAGAGAGTTACTGGACAACCGATTGTGATGACAGCTGGCTTTTCAATGGCAAAAGCTAATGCTGCAAACACTTGCACACAAGGAAAATGGCCCTGCATTGCTGTGTCTAAAGCAACACTATAATAAGCCAGTTGTGTGTTCCCTTTGGACTTTTTCTGAGTGAGGACAGCCATCATTACTCCCCCATTTGAATGAGAGAACAGAACAAACTCTTAGTTGTAATCTGGGGTTGCTAATACTGGTGCATATGTTAATGCATCTTTCAGTTCTTTAAAGGCATATATCATTTCTCCGTCCAAGTGATGAGGCCGTTCACTTTCTGGGCTGCCTTGAGCCTCTGCAATACTGGTTTTGGTGTAACTGGAGAAATCGAAATTTCCAGAACTGGCAGTAATTGCAAAGGCCCAGCAATTGCTGCCTCTCATTCACTGTGTTTGGTTGGGGTGTATTAGCGCACTGCTGCTGCACTTCCGGGTGATAATCTTCTCCCTTCTGGCAATAATATTCACCCTAGGTCAACCATCTCTTTCTAACATTATTTTGCTTTTTATTTGTCCACCTTGTACCCCTTATTGGCCAATAATGTCAGCAGTGTTAAAAAGATCCTCCCTGCACTGCTTGTCTGTGGCGATGCACTCCCTGAGATCATCTACATATTGTATTACTGTGCTCTGTGTCTGTAAAATTCCCAAGTCAGCCTACAAATTTGCTTGAGGACTTGCAGTATCCTTAGTATCCTTGTGGGAGTCTAGTGTCTGGAATTGCTGACCATGGTAAGTAAACATGTGATATACTGACAATCTGGGTGTAATCGTAGGAAAATAATGCATTATTAAGGTCAGTCACTGTAAAGCATGTCACCCCCATGGATATATTGCTCAAAATGGTGTCTGGGTTGGGTACCACCAGAAACTCTGCCTCCAAAATGCTGTTCCGTGGCCAGAGATGCTGCACTATCCTCCAAGACCGACCTTTCGCTTTTCTGACAAGGTACACAGCCATGTTGCACAGGGCATCTCAATACTGCATTATGCCCTGTTGCAAGAGTGCTACAACAGTGTCATATACCCACTAATCAGCCTTTTTGCACAAGGGGTACTGTCTGCCCTGGGGGACATGGCCCCCTCCTTCAGTTTGATTCATGCTGCCCTATTCCTTTTAACAGCCCTATGTCAAGAGTCCCAATGGCCCGTATCTGTTTGCATACTTTCTACAAATCTTCCTGCGGATGGGTTGACATTCCTCTCACATGGAGAGACAGTTGTGGGACCTCCCTGGCTGTACACGGAAGTGACAGGGTTTGCTAATCACAAACATCATCTCCGCTCTGTCCTTGTCTTCATCAAAAAGTTGTTCATTGGTCAAGTCAGTCAAGCCTTGGGTTTGATCAGTAGACAGGACAGTGCCCCATGCAATACCGTCCTCATCTATCCCTTGTAAAATCACCTTGTCTATTTGGGTTATTACTACATCTAACTGTATTGTGATGACTGTTCCTTTTTCCACTTCCTTGTGCACCACTGATCTGAACAGATACTCTGTAGGTACTTGTAATGTGGGATTTTTTTTAACCTAGGTACCCATCCTAGCAGCACCTGCACACCATAGAAGAACAGTTGGGGGTATACTGTGATACCTCACTAAGTACTGTGGGCGCACAGCATTCACAGCACTGCTTTTGCTCTGCTGTAATACGCTCCACGAGTGGAAGACACTAGACCCTTGTCAGAAAAGGGAACAGTTTACTCATGATATCTCTTTCTAATATGTTAATCAGAGTTTCTTTAGAGTACATTCGGGGTGCACCTATTTCCTGTTTGCCAATGATAGGTGGCAGGTCTTCTGTGAAGGTATCCATGACAGAAGCCCCAGAGAATCCATGTTTGTCCCTCATAATGTCTGATAAAAGAAATCATCCTTCTCTAATGCAAGATTTGGTAGCCCCTGTGTCAGCCAAAAATGAGAATATATTGCTGCCTATGCTAACTGCCACTATGGTTTCTTTTCTCGGTCTGCAGTTACTGATCAGAATTTGCACACGAAAAACTCTCTTTGGGCTGTCCGATTGTATGCTTATGTTTGTGCCGAGTGGTATGAAGGGATTGTCCCCTATCACTGCCGCACCTGTGTAGTGTGGTAAAAAGCCCTGTGGGAACAGGTTGGTGTTCCGCTGCATGTTGGTTGTCTGTGCTTGTGTTTGTGCCTGAATTTGTGTCTGTGCTTGTGCTTGGAGGGGATTCTGCTGCTGATATTGCTGCAGGACTGCTTGTGTTGCTGGCACTGGTACATGCTGTTGCTGAGGCATCATTGATATACTCTGGGCACTCGCGACAGTTGGAGGTTGCTGTGGTATCATATTCTGAATGGTCTGTGGAAATGTGTGCTGCATGGGTGGTGCTTGCTGCTGTGGCAAACCCTGCATATTCTGGGGAAACGTATATTGTATGTGCTGTGCCTGTTGCTGTGCATGTGTGTAATAAGGCACATTGTTGAAGACTGTGGTGCTATCAGGGACATACTGTGGTTAATTTCTGCTCCTGCATTTCCTTGCAAAGTGACCTACTCCTCCAGCAGACCAACACTGTCCTCCGTATGCTGGCCTCATTCCCCCATGTCTGAAACCGCTACATCTTTGGACCCCCCTCACATTCTCTGGAAATATCCCTGCTGTGGGGTGAACCATCTTTGTGGTACAAATACTCTGTGTGGGGCAAATCCTCCCTGTGGTGCAAACATTCCCTGTGGTGCAAACCCTCCCTGGTATGTGAACTCTTCATGGGTTGTAAATCCTCTTTGTGGCACAAACCTTTGCGGTGTAAAGCACCTTTGGGCCATGAGTCCCTCTCCTGGAAAGGCAGTTAAGTTCTGTACTTATTTTAGCTAATGTATTCTGCATTAATTTTGCCTGTGCCTTTTGAGGAAGGCACTAGAAGGGAGGTATTTAGGGAGAGATAGTTGGATATAGCAGGGTCCCAGGCCTTAGAAAGACTTGCCGATGAGCAGAGGGTTTTGAACTTGATCCTAGCAGCAATCGGCAGCCAGTGGATATGTTTTAGGGGTGGAGACATGCAGTCGCTGGGCTTGAATCCCTGGATAAATCTTGCAGTCCTATTCTGGTTTAGTTGAAGGGGCAGAGGGAGGATAACGGAATATTGAGGAAGAGGCTGCTGCAGTTGTACAGCCTAGAGAGGACCAGAGCTCTGGAGACTTTGAGTTTCAGGGGGAAGGTGAAGAAAGGGAGAATGCCTCTGAGGAGGTGAAGCTGATAGTGGGCATTCTTGGCAAGGTCGCAATGTGAGGAGAAAAGTAGAGAGAGGAGTCAAAGATGACAGAAAGGTTTTTTGCCTCACAAGAGGGTGAGGGGAGGGAACTCAGAGAAGGTACCCAGAGAGTAGAAAGGAAGTAGTGAGTTGGGGTCCCAATCATAAGGATCTTAGTCTTACTGGCATTAAGACAGAGATCATTTGCAGCACACCATGTTTGTATAGCAGTCAGACAGAGGAGCATAGTCTCCGTGCCTTTTGGTGAGTCCTGGGCAGGTGTACTGCCCTTGGGTGGACTGCCCCTGGGTGGATTGGGCCTGCCAATCCAGTTTGGGCGTGGTTAGCCCAGTGCAGTGCCCTGGTAACGGGGCCTTATTTTTGAATATCTTAGTTGTGGTAACAAGGTGAGCAAGGAGAGTACACAAGCTCATTTGGGTATTACCCATCTGCTTTGGTGTTGTCACCTATCTCCCCCTATACAACCCCGCTTACCTACCTCTCCCCTTATTTTATAACTGGTAATGCCAGGAAAAGCCTCTAGCTGCTGCAAAGCAGCGGGCAACAGGGGGAAAAAACCCTATGCACTACGCTCCAGCAAACAGACCGATGAAGTTTGCACTGAGCTGCAGAAAAACGGCAAGGATGGGGATACAGGACCGAAAGTACCTGTTGAGGAATTAAACAAAAAAAAAGGTCCATTGGATGCCTATTTCCCTGTTAAAACCTCTGCCCAGATAACCTCTCGACCGGCATCAGACATGATCTTTCCTCTAGTTGAGGTAGACAGCAGCTACCTACCACTGGATTTGGATAATGATTCCTTACGCCAGTTATGTTACGCGTTACAAGATCGTACCTCCCCTGCAGTAAGGGGCAGGAGTGTAGAGGCTGCAGAAATAGTTTCCTCACTGCTGCAGCCCTCCTTGCCGGATCCTCCATCAGCAGAGGAGTCTCAAGTCCCATTACGATCAAGGGAGGAGACTACACTGGGCCCTGCCCCCCCTACGGGGGCAGCAGTGGGCACTCCAGTGGTTATGGAGATAAAGGAAACTCTCCTGCCTGTACAGTCCAACACAGGGGGGGCAGCTAGACTATCTGCCAGCCCCAACATGTTTTATGGCACTGCTTTACCCTCAAGTACACTTACTGAGGAGGAGTATAGTTCCCACGAGACTTCTATAAATCATAATAACAGTATTTTAAATTTTGCAATAAAAATACTTTTAAAACTTTGTGGCACTACACACGAAGATCTGAAGCTTCAGGGGGTCGCAATTGCAAGTATATCTGAACGTTTATCAACTCAAATCCAACTTAAAGAAAGGCCATGTAACGATCGGCGGGAGATTACCACTTAGAAATCTTCTGCTGTAAAAGGCCCGTCACAGGATTGCACCATTGTTGAACCGAGTGCAGTAAATTTGGATACGACCCTATCACCATCTCTGGCAGACCTAATAAGGGGTACATCTGGCCTGGGGCCTGCTACGAAACGGCAGGGGAAGCAGATAAAACAGAAAACCCTGATGATAAAAAAGAAGATTAATGCTGAACAGCTGGATAATCAGGATGTGAATCGCTCTGTATTAAACTCCACAATAAAGCCCCGTAGTGCCAACATGTCAAAAAAGCAACGAAAAAGAGCTGCAAGACGTAAAAGACGTTCGGCGCAAACTGTGGGTACTCTTACTAGCCGGCTGATAGAGGAAGGACCGGCCTGTGCCACGTCTTTCCAGGAGGAGGACATAGCCTCAAAACAGGTCCATGTAGACCGCAATTTAGTAGTTAGATCTAATGTACTTATACATGAGACTCAGATTCCTCCGACTATCACCAATATAGCCCCTAGTAATACTGCTGCTCTTTTTCTCGATCCCCCTGTTGTGTCTCCATCCCCTACTATCCCTGTGATGTTACCTCAGAGAACTTTAACTATTGCATCTAAAACAGCTGTAAATGGGCGGTCATTGAATCGTGCCACACTTTTGTCATTGCTTAATAAGGTCCCTTCTTTAAGGATACTTAATAGTGGAGACTTCGATTTTGTGGAGCCACTAAGACCTTTGAATACTATGATTACTAAAGTACACTGTAGTCTACCGGAAACCACTGCCCTAATTAGATTACACTCAGCATCCTTGGGATATCTGGGATATGTCTTAGATATATTGCCAAAGATGGATGTGCCTGAGGAAGGATGTACTAATTGTAATTATCAAAAGACACAAAAAATAATCTCTAAAGCTGAATCAAAGCCATTAGCTAAATGCAATGACAAACAAGGCTGGGAATGGCTAAAGAGTATGATTGCTACTAAAAGTTGTTCAGAATGAAATTGGTCAGTGGTGAGCTAGAATACCAGGGGGTTTAACCACTGGCTTGTTGGGGGAGCGCACAAGAAGTATTGTTTTCTTACGAAATTTTTGTACTTCAAGAGACCTCGATCACATTTGAGGTTGAATTTGATGGATCTGTGACTTTCCAAGCAGAGGCTACTAAGGGGGAGAGTGGTCGCCCTAAGGGCGGCCTGTTAATAGGTATAAAGTCAACATATAGTCCAAGACTGGTAAATGACCCTTTGCCCGGTAGTACTGTTAATTATTGATATTTACGATCCTCCGGGTACTTCGAAGACTGAGTCTATCCTCGAGCAACTGGATTCCATATTAATGAATTGGGATGCCGATCATGAAAGTAACCCGATCATTTTATGTGGGGATCTGAATGCGAGATGTGTGGACTTAGAAGGTTGTGGTAAATATGACACTGTATCTGATTTTAGCCAAACGCCACAAGCAACCTCCAATTCCAAAGGCAAGGCATGGGTTGATTACTTAAATGAATGGAGGTGTACAATCTTGAATGGTCGCACAACCAGTGATATTCCCGGCATATCTAACTGGCATATGGGCACAAAGAGGGCAGTCTTGGACTACATGGTGGTTTCCGAAGGTGTCTTGGGTACTGTCGCGGGTTTTCACATTGCCCCCAACACTTATAGTGACCATGCACCAGTTGTTTTGACCTTAAGTGGTGGTGGGGGAAAGAGCTTTGGGAATGTTTGTAGCGATGTGACTACAACAAATCAAGGGAATCGGATATGCTGGTCCCAGACTAATATTGATAGAATGAGGTCCTTGATTTTCCCTGAGGGCTGTTGTGTGAAGAGTGAATTAAGGGGGAAATCCACAGAGGAGATAGAGGCATGGATAAAATCTCTCACTCAGTCCCTGTTCAAGTATACTCAGGTACCTAAAATGAAATGGAAAGCTGTTGAAAGGGGTAAGTTTGATATTAAGATTCAAGATCGTAAAAGGTTAATTAGACGAGAAATTCGAGCTTGTAGACTCACCTCTATTAACACCAGTAATCCGCTGGAGAGGCGGACTGTGATTAAGCATATAAAGCGGCAGTATCGTATATGGCTCTACCATTACCGTAAGTTACAACAACGTGAAAAATGGGAGGGCTTCATTCAGACTTTAATGAACAGAAATACTCGCCGCATTTGGCAATTATTAGGTGAGGCAGGAGGGGACCAGGGATTAAGAATAGTTAATCCTATTGGTGAGGAACAGTGGGTAGCACATGTTAAGCTTAAGTCCTTTAATGCAAACATACCTGCCTCTACCATGGTATTAAACACATCCCCTTGGCCCTTGCCTTTAAGCCACAATGCAATAAGGCAGGTTATTTTAGCCCTCAAATCCTCCAAAGCCCCTGGCCCGAATGGGCTGGCAAATGTGGTATTAAAACGTGATCCGGACAACTGGGCACACGTATTTCTAACACTCTTCGCATGTATCTGTAGAACGGCTTTAATACCATCCTCATGGAAAAGGGCGGTGTTTTTACCAGTGTATAAAAAGGGAGATCAAGGTAATGCTGGCAAAGTCTTCATGACACTTGTCCTTAAGGAACTTGAATCTTGGGTCACTAGTAATAACATCTTGAATTATGCTCAGACAGGGTTTAGACCTGCTTCCGGGACAGCCCACAATATCAGGGTTCTGGACCTATTGATCAACAATACCTTGCGCAATAAAAACGCTACCTTGTACATGCTTTTTGTTGATTTCTGTAGTGCATTTAACCAAGTTAAGAGGGAGACCCTGTGGACAAATTAAGGAACTTGAAGTGCCCTGGTTGGATACTTCATGCTTTGATGAGCTTACATAGTGACAACAGTGCCAGAGTCAGGCTCAACAATGAAATTGGGGGACACCCCTATTGTAGGGATGTTATATGCGGACGATTTAATATTGTTTGACCGAACACTGACGGGAGTAAGGAGCATGCTGGAGGAGCTATCTCTTTATTCAACGGAATTGGGACTTACCATTAATCTAAGGAAAACTAAGATAATGGTAATCGCCAAAAGTGGCCCTTGTCGGTCAGAAACTATTACAAGCCTAGGGAGTATAAGTATTGATCAATCCTATCCATATTTTGGACTTGAATTTGACACTCAACCCAACTATAATTTGATCATCTCGCAAAAAAAGAGGCGGACGAAACTCCTTACACTGCAGGCTTGTAAATTTGCCAAAGGAACAGCTGGGTTTAGTATTGAGGGGATTATTAGACTCTACCAACAATGCTTTGTCCCCGCTATCTTGTATGGCTTGGAGGCTTTAGCTATACAAGACATGAACTGGCTTAATATACTAGAGGGCCAGTATTGGCGAGCAGTCTTGGGTTTGGGCCCAGCTTGTTCTGTCCAGTATCTTAGGTTGGAACTGGGTTTGACATCTTTGAAAGGCATGGCATTGAGAGCTCGTGGCGTGTTCTATTTGAAATCTATTTCCTCCTCCTCCTGCAAATTACTTAGTTTAGCCGGTACCAACTTTGATAACGAAAGGTCACCCCAAGGAATAAGCTATAAACAGTTAAATGAATCTCTCTTTGCTGACATAGGGCCTCATTACACGAAGGCGGTAAGGGTTTACCGTTACCGGTAAGGGCACCGGTACTGGTAAACCATTACCGCCTTACTACGAGTTCCCTTTGCGGGACCCAACCTTAATGGCTGGTTTTACCAGCCGTTAAAGTAGGGTGCCGCAAAGGGAATTCTGTGCTAATTACGGTACCGCAATTTGCGGTACCGTAATTAGCACCTTCCCCATTCCCATTATGCTCTATGGGGGCAAAAATGGGAATGGGGAAGGGCCTTGGTGAATGGGGAATTACCGCCCCCGCTCACCTTGGAGTAGGGCGGTAATTCCACCAAGGCGGACACAGTAAAATACCGGCAGCAACCATGCTGATAAGAGCGCCATTGTTACCGCCTACCGTTTAATGAGGCCCATAGACTGGTCCCATGATAAGAAGCGGCTAATGCCATTTATCCATCAAAATAAATCTTTCATACAAAAAATTAATAGATGGGACTGGACCCAAAACTACATACCCCTGTCATCTTTGAAGGGGTACAAACTGTATCTCATGTAATCCACAGATACAGAAAGTCCCAACAATACCTGTTACTTTGCCCAGATCCGGAGGTACGACAATTTATGTTAAGATTGCGGACGAACCAGTTACAGGTATTCGCGGTTATTGGGCCACAATTATGTATTCTACCGAAGGACAGGAGCTGTCGTATCTGTGAGAAGGGAGAACATTTAGAAACTACGAGGCATGTCCTGACTATGTGCCCTCATTTGGGCTCACTGTATATGTGCATGCTAGGAAAGCTGGTAAACAACTATGAGACCATTAAGGGAGACTCCTTTTGGGATTATTGTTTAAATTCCGATTCAATTAGGACTCAACTGGCACTATACAGAGTATGGGTTAAAGTCAAAAGTTTATTACCCAACCATCTGGTATCAGCAGAATCGTGCGGGGCTCCTTTGGAACCTTAGGAATCAGTCCTTATGTTCAAACTCGGAAGTTTGAGGTTGGATATTATTATTATGATATCCGTGCCAGGTATCCTGTGTGTAGAGTTGTATATGGTATGTTTGGGACTGTGCCATACTTACCTTTTATATTCTACTTTTGCATTGTATTGTAGTAATTTAGTATTGCATTGTGTTTGATTATGTATATATGTATAATTTCTTTTAAAAATGTATTTAATTCATTTATTGTAATACGTTTGTATTAAGTCATTTTATGTACTTGTATATTTTGTGTAAAGTTCAAATTTGAACTATGTCACAATAAATGTATTATTATTATTATTATAGCAGTCAGACAGTCAGGGAAGAGAGAGAAGGAATAGGATGAGGTTGAGGGAAGCCTGAAGAAGAGCTGCTTGTTTTCTGCATAACACTGCAAATGAGCAGAGAAGGAGGAGATCAGGTGGGCCAGAGGGGCAAGGTAAATTGAAGAGCCACGGTGAGTGGAAAGATTCTTGAGGGATGTCACCAGTGGAGAGTGTGATAGCGAAGAGAAAAGGGTCCCGTTGAACCTGGGAAGGTCAGTCAGAGCGGAAAGAGGTTAACCAGTCCAATGCCAGGCCTGTGATGCCAAGGAGGTCATGGAGCTTATTTGTCAGGGCGCAGCGATTGACCGTGTCAAAGGCAGAGGAAAACTCCAGAATGATAAGAGCGGATGCAGAGTTGGAATTGAGATTTGAGAGCAAGTCATCACAGGTGTTCAGTAGAGCAGCTTACATGCAATGATGGCTGCTGCTATTTTAAGCTGTGCAGACATACAAAAAGTGATGACTTTGTACTCTGTGCCAGCCACAGGTTACTAGGGCAAGGCCATCTTAATGCCAGAGGATCACAATGGTCGGAACTGATCTGTTAATCTGTAGCAATGATCGTCAGATGTTTGGAAAGGTACACCCCTTACCAGAGGAGGATGTAACTGGAAAGTTATCAGCACCCCATATAACATAGTGGGGTCAATTGTCTGAAGCAGATTAAAGAAGGTTACCTGGAGGGCGGCGGGATAGTGGGTTAAGAAGAGGTTAATGCTAGGATGCTGTGCATATGTCTTGCAAGACTAACTGTAATAAACCCTTTTGCTCAAACCATTGCTTAAAATTGATACAATTCTCTTTTTTTGATGTTCACACACAATCCAACCATTCTGTTCCCAGCTGGCACATCACCTCACTCTCCCCCCTTACCCCCTAGCCCCATGCACTTGACAGCAGGTGCACGCTGGCACTTAGGATTCAGTGCACCTGAACCCTCACAATCTTTGTGGAGGAAACAGGCATCGCAGAATGGAGGAGTTCAGCAAATTAAATGGAGCAAGCGCTGCAGACTTGTAAATAGACTCATATTTTGTGGACCTCCTACACTAGAAAAAATACTGAGTGACAAAAACAGATTGCAACTTGAAAGTTAAAGTGTGGTCGGTGGGAGATTGGTTCTGAGACCTGGGAGTAAACCTGCAAACAGGTTTACCTGGCTCATGAATTACCCAGACTTCCACTGTATTTTGGAACTGCAGTAGTCCTTCTACAAGATTCAGGTATTTGATTTTGGAGAGACAAATTCTGTCTATACAGTTGACTTGCTACTGCAACATTTGAACAGTCACTGGGAATCTTTCAGAGATGAGCTTTGGGGTGTTTCTGTTACTGTTCAGAGATATAGCCTTCTTACTTCAAGCTGGCCTTTAAGGCATTGATTTTGGGGTGGAATCTAGGCAGTGATGATGGCCAGATTGTGCCTTTGCCACCACAACTGCAAGCTGCATGTAGCCAATGCAGGCCAAGCAGGCCAAATAATACAAACAACTGGAGACTGAATTTCAGGATCGGAGGAATGCAGAAAGGGTCCTTAGGGAACTCACGTGCAAGGGTGTCCTCTGTACATTTGGAACTGGCTAAATGCTGGTCAGAGGGGCTTGTGGGATCACTAATGCTGCCTTGAGAGTGTCACAGGCAAGGGCAGGTTCAATATGACCTGGGACATCATAGTCACATGCTACAGGGGATCAATGGAGATAGGGTAGGCCTGTTCGCACAATGGAACCCAATGACACTCGACTTTTGGGTTTTGGTGGGGATGCAGATAGAGCACAGGAGGCACATGGAGTCAAGGAAAGCATCCAAAGAGATGACACATCAGGTCACTGGTGCACTCGGGGCAGCGGATTTAAGACAGTTGGTGCCATAGACAAGAGATAGGTCACATGACTTAGGCTGTCTGTACCGTTCTGGATGAAGCATTGGTCCAGGGGCGCAAGGAGGACAATATTGCCAACACAGGTGTAAATCAGGTGCCAGTGCATGTGGAGCTGCACATCCTATCAATGTGGCGCTGCAGGCAACATGCTCATGACTTTGCTGCAGGCCTGATTACATAATGGCTTCTACCATGGTCTGACTTCCTGAATTGGGTCACGGTGCAGCAATGTCAAGGAGGTCCAACGCAGCAAGGATGCTCAGCACCAGTATGGATGTTGTTACCTGCAGGTTACTAGTGCACATACACAGAAAAACATCTGTTTCATGCTAAGAAGCCCTGGTACTGTCTTATCAAAAGAAAACTCCTCCCGAGAAATGCTGGTACTGGCGTAAAATGAGTAGCATGTTTACTGCGAAGGACTGGTGCTGCCACATGAAAAGTCAGGTAGTCCTTCTGAGAATTGCCGGGATAGTGCCATTGTTAGCATATCAGTCTGAACCGAGAGGGTCCCGTACAGCTCAGCAGTTGTCACATCAAAAATATAGGAGCCTTGCAGAGCAGTGTTGGCTCCCAAAAATAAGAAAAACATTTACTGCAGGGATAATTTACGGGTTTCAACTAACAAAGCGAAACTTACTGCATTACCTTAAATAACTTTCATTACATTAAAGATGTAGCATCATATGCAAATGCATATGTAATTAGATTGAACTAGATGCCACCTTATCAACAATAGCAGAGAAATGGCAATCACCTTGAGGTGTGATGCGGGAGTCCAAGGCCTAAACTTTCATGGATTTGAACAAAAGTTATGGTTTTATGCAGACAATTTGCTTCTGTTGTTGTGGAATTTGGCTGTGTCACTACCTGCCTTGTTAAATGTAATAGACAGGTGTCATGATGTAGCAGGATACCAGGTAAATTGGTCTAAATCTGAGGTATTGCCAGTATCAGGATACTGTGATAAGAGTTTGGTTACTGGAATAGGTTTTCAGTGGTGTGACAGTAAACTAAAATACCTGGGTATTTGGCTGACCCCATTGGTGGATGACATGGCAGGGGTAAATATGAACGAGGTGTGTAGTGATATAAAAATGAACATTCAGAGGTGGTCTTTGCTTCATTTATCTCTCTGGGGCAAGGTGATCGCTCTAAAAATGAATGCTGCTCCGAAAGTTAATTACATTCTGGGTTTGCTCCCGGTGAAGATTTGTAAATTAAATTGGAAGAAAATTGATGGTTTGTTACAGTACTTTCTCTGGGATAATAAACCACCACGGCTAAAGTTGTGGAAACTTCAGTTGCCTGTGGAAAAAGGGGGACTGGGCGTCCCGAATTTCAAAGCTTATCATTTGGCTTTCTCAAGTCATTTTATTGTACCCTTTTTGAAGGAATCACCAGATGAATGGGCTATTGCGGAGGCGAGTTTGTTGGGCCCGCTGCCTCCTAGGGCGATTCTCACGGCTACAAACATGTTGTGTAGGAAAATGCCAATGACAGTCTTTCTGAGGGAGACTTGGAACAATATACATGATTTGTTGGGCTTGGTTGCTTTGAAAACCACTCATGCTTCCATTTGGCTGAATCTGGTGATTACTGTTGGGGGTAAGACTTTATTCTGGCCGGAGTGGTTTCTGAGTGGTATACACTGGATTGGTGATGTCATTAAGGATGGTAAGTGGATTGGAGAAAGAGAGTTATGTGAGAAATTTAACATTGAAAATTTCCGAGTTGATGATTTCAGAAAATTGAAAAGATGTATAAGTGGTGTGGCAGAGCAAGGGGGTGCAATGCTGAATCTCTTTCTTAAGGAGAGGGAGCCAGGTTGTGGTTCAATTGCCAGCAGGATATACAATCGAATTGTGTCTACATATAAAGAGAATTCTGAATTGAGAGCTGATTGGGGCAGGAGACAGGGGTGTGAGATTACGCCTGAGATGTGGTTGGAGATGTGTGCTAATGTTAAGCTTTGTTCTATAAATTTGGAGGAACGCTTGAGACAAATAAAGATTCTCAACAGAGTGTTTGAGTCCAAAACGATTGTTTAAGAGAGGTATGGCTGAGACGGATGAATGCTGGTGTTGTAGGAATGGATTTGGTAGTTTAGAACATTTACTATGGGACTGTGTGCGAGTACGGGGATTTTGGCAGGACATATGTTGCATCTGTTTACGTATTCTGAATTTGGATGTTGCATTGGATTTCAAAACAATGATCTTGGGAGGTGGTGAGTTGCTAGAGGACCTTTCTGTTTCTCAGAAAAAATTATTGCTCCGAGGGGCAGGTGTGGGCAAGAAGATGGTATTAAGGGTCTGGAAATCTCGGATTGCACCCACTGTTGCGGATTGGATTGAGGGGATGACCAGTCTTGCAAACATGGAAAGGATGATTTACAAGAGACAAGGGAAAATCTCATTACATGCAAAGATTTGGGAAGACTTTCTGAATTTGTACTAGTTATTTATCTCTTTATCTTATCGGTAAATATGCATATTGTATTCTGCATTTTGTTTAATTGTTTTAGTTATTTGTTCTTTTGATCTTATGGATTGATTATTGTTTCTGTGTAAATTGTACAAATAAATACATTTTAAAAAAACAATAGCAGAGAAATAAAAAAAAAAGTTTAAAAAAAGGTCATAACTTCCCTTTCTTCTCCTTCCGTTTGATATGTTCACCAAATTTAGCAACTTGTTTCAAGTTTGATGCCGTCCTTTTGTGACGTTAATGATGATGCACAGTCTCAAGCTGGGTTTTTGTGCTGCCTGTTGTTTAACTGTGTAGCCGCATTTGGGCTCTCACAGTGGCAAACCTACACGAGGGAAGTATACAATTTATCATTTAGTGACCTGTGAAATACAATATCGCTTGGCATGACAATTTCTAAGGCACTGATGTGTAAAAAGGCAGGGGATGTAAGATGCCATTTTTTTTAAAGTGATAGACAAAGTCCATTCAATATTCCATTTCTAGAATAGAGGAGTTTTATTCATGCTACAAGTTGCACAAAGCGCTGTCCATTAGGTCTGTTCATTTTCAAAGAAAAGTGCTGTATTGTTATTTCCCAGCAGGTGTTGGAAAAGTACATGAAACGACTTTAGACTTTAAACCGAAGTTCTTTTTGGCTTGAAAAATATATCTGTGCTCCCATCACACTAT
The DNA here is from genome assembly GCF_040938575.1 of Ambystoma mexicanum. Classification (NCBI taxonomy): domain Eukaryota; kingdom Metazoa; phylum Chordata; class Amphibia; order Caudata; family Ambystomatidae; genus Ambystoma; species Ambystoma mexicanum. The sequence continues at coordinate 1,073,991,414 of NC_090935.1, read as the reverse complement.
ACGCTTCCAGCTGTAAACTCTCTGATGAGTAGAACGGGATACTTTTTTCTATGGATGTCCAGCTGACAAATGTTCATCATATTTAATCACTATTTATTACCGAATTGCAAATCCTCTTTGCGTTGATGTAAAAGAAATGCCCCTTTGGTAAATCATCCGAAATATAGCAGCAGCAAATGCACACACACATGCGATGTCTAACTACATTCGTGCATCAGTCAACAGGAACACCCAATAAAATGGCTGTATTTAATAAATAGTATGTCGATTTTCAACTGTTGGCTTAAAATAATTTTACCAGGAGGATAGCTCAGGGGCACTGCTTTTGTTTTGGAAGCAAGACAATGCATAGCAACATTCTTCCTTCTGGTCCTATCCACTTGGCTGGACACACTCTTGATGCCTTCATCCACACTGATCTTTCACTCTCTTCCCCACTGATCACCCCTCTCTCCTGGTCAGACCACTCTCATCTCACCTGGACCCTCCCGGCCCTCTGACTGCTCCTCCCCAGCCCTGCCAACCTCGTTCACGAACATCAGTCTGATGAAGCGTGTGTTAACTGATGCCTCTGCATCTATCATCATCCCCCCTCGCGCCTCTTGCAGCCTTGAAACGCAAGTACAGAGCTGCAGAACGGAAGTGGCAGACCTCAGACTCACCCTCTGGCAAACTGACCTGTCACCTGCTCCAAAGGCTGTACAGACTTTCCATCCGCACCAAGAAAAGGGCCCACATCCTGGCTCGTGTCTTTGATGCATCCAACAATTCGGCTGAACTCTTTAAAATCCACTAGGAACTAGCCAACCCTTCCATAGTCTCTTACTCACCTCTTCCCTCCCAGGCTCTCTGCAACACATTGGCCACAGACTTCACTGCAAAAACTCTGGACATCCGGAACTCCTTTATTTTCCTCTACCCCACCACTTCCCTCACCTCCTGCCTCCTGTGGCTGCCCATCCTCCCTCTGCCTGTCTCTCCACCTTCTCTTCCATCACACCTGATGAGGTCACCAGAGTTGTCGGCTCCATTAAGGTCTCCAAGCAGGTTTCCCCCTGCTCCTCCAGAACCATTAAGGACAATATTGGCTTTGTTGCCCCTGCACTTGCTGATTTCTGCAATCACTCTTTTGCTTCTGGATCTATCCCCTGCACCCTAAAGGACCCCCTTGTGTGCCCCTCCTGAAAAAACCTTCTACAGACCTGTCTTGTCCTGACAACTACCACCCGATACCTATCACCTCCTTCCTTGGGAAACACTTGGAGGAGCTGGTCTTCCCCTAAGTGACTCAGCACACTGAACTTGTTGGTTGCCTCCACAACCAACAATCTGGATCCTGAGCATCCAGAGGCACGGAAACTGTTCTTCTGAACACCTGTGAGGAACTGCTTGCTTCTCTTGATTCCAACTCCCCAGCTGTTCTTATTCTACTTTATCGTTCCTCTGCATTTGACACAGTCAACCACTCCATCCTCACAAAATGGCTCCACAATACCTTAAGTATCTCAAAGCAGGCACTGGACTGGTTGACCTCCTTCTTCAGTGACCGTCGTTCCCAGGTTATTCTGGGATCTTTCTCCTACCCCACCTCTATCTCCACCTGTGGTGTCCCCCAGGGATTCAACCTTTCTCCCTGGATTTTTAACACTTATGTTGCTCCGCTTGGACATCTCATTTCCACTTTCTACCCTAACTTCCAGTGTTATGCAGATGACAAACACCTCTTCCCTCTGACCCTCTCCTTACTTCCTCCATCATTCCTGACTGCCTATCTGCAAACCAGTCATTGTTAGTTTGTTTGTTGATTTAATATAGCGCAGACCAAAACCCTCAGGTAGCTGGGCGCAAGCAGTACAAGGATACTTAAGAAACTTAGTTACAGAGCATACAAAACACATAGGAGACTTAGTTACATAGGTGGGTAGGTACATACAATGTGTAATAAGCAGTTATAAACTGTGATAGCTAGAATGCAACCATAAGTTAGCAGTGACTAAGTGGTCCCAATAGAAAAACCAAAATACAGGCAAGGGATGCCAGAGAGTATACAGTTGGCAGTGGTTATCATAGCAATCCTTGGGAGGTCATTCAAGAGTGGGCAGGGCGAGGGGTAAAATGGGTCAGCAGGGGTTAGCAGGTCAGAAGGGCAGTCAGTTTAGGCGTCATTAGTCCGTAGCCAGGTGAGGAGTTTCAATCTGAATGTGGAGTAAGGTTGGTCAATTCTGTGATCTAGAGGGAGTCCATTCCAGGATTGAGCGGCTAGAACCGGAAAGCTAGAGCCGCCGGCTGAGACCCGTTTGTATCTAGAAACCTCTAGGGTGTAGGCATTAGACATTCTCGTGGGTCGGTCAGACGTTCTCTTGTTTACACTTTGTACAAGGTAGGGAGGGACTATATTATTAAGACATTTGGACGTGAGAGAGAAGGTTTTAAGGGAGATTCTGTCCTTGATTTTAAGCCAATGGGCATTTCTTCTGAATGAAGAGATATGCTCTCTGTTCGGGATGTTTAAGGCTGCTCTGAGGGCATTATTTTGGAGTCTTTGCAATTTATCAATAATGTACTTATTAGATCCTGCATATAGTCGCAGAAAGGAATGGTCTTCAGGCTCGGATCATTTTGCACGTATAAGCTGTAGGAGAGGCTAAAGAGTTAATTTGCTTCTTAAAGGTGAGTCAAAATAGAAACCATTGTATACTTCCAATGATCTCTGCCTGAATGCCAGCAAGACTGAGATTCTTCCTACTGGGATTCCTGCCGTCTCCTTCATCTAAAGCCAGGAACCTGGGAGTCTTCTTTGACCCCTCTCTATCCTTCCTCACATTCTGGACCTTGCTAAGAAGGCCCACTTTCAACTCTACCTATTCAGTGGAATTATTCCTCAACTCACTTTCCTAGAAAGTTCAATGTCTCCAGAGCTCTGGATCTCTCTAGGCTAGACTACCCTACTAGCCTTTTCCTTAATCTATCTTCTTCTTCTCTATGACCCCTCCAGCTAATCCAGCCAGAATAGGGCTGCAAAATGTTGTCCTTGGCCTCAAGCCCAGGGACCGCATCTCTCCAGCCCTAAAAGCTCTCCACTGGCTCCTGGTTGCTGCATGGATCAAATTAAAATCCCTCTGCACCATCCACAAGGCTGTCTGGTGCTGGGGACCATGCTATACACAACTTGCTCTCACTAAATACTCTCCCTCCAGATCTTCATGCTCTTCCGGCACCAACTCTCTGTGTGTCAAGTAATTTCGTAACAGTGAGCTGGTGGCCGATCTCTTTCCTCAGCAGGCTCCCGCTTATAGAACAGCCTCCCCCTTCCTCTTTGTCTTGAGCCGGATCTTCTCAAATTCCAGAAGCCCCTCAAGACTTTCCTCTTCACCACCTGCTTTCCTTCCTCCCATCTCTACTAAACCTTAGAGTTGCTGAGATTGGTGACCAGGTCCCTTATGTCTCTTCCTGTGCCCTGGCCTCCCACCCCAAACGCCTTCAGCCTCTGCTCACTCCCATCACTTGCATCAGCACCCACTGGCCTATGCCACCACATGCCTGCAGTTATTTATTGCCAGCTGACCACTCACCTAGGCGCTTATAGGTGATCACCCACTAGCACTTCCTTCTTGTACACTTAGCACTCACCACGCCCCAGTCCCTCATTCATCTCTCTCTTTCTGCACTTGCACGTTCGGAATGCTCACACGGCCTAGCAGGTCTGCTTCTATCTTTTATTGTTATATTGATTTTCATTCCCATGTTCCCTCCCTGTTCCCCCACAATTTACTGGATGTATAATTGCCTTACAAAGGCACAATAACATAAATTTTAAAACAACACAGGTTTGAATCCCGGACTGGCAATTAGAAAGTGGCCTTAGGTATTAAGCATGTTATACAAGAACAATTACAACCATGTTGAGTAAAATATTTCAAACAATTAATTGAAAATAAGTGGACTTCAGTTATTTGATAACAGTAAACATCAATGTTAAAATAGGACCAGTATTTTAAAGCAAATTGCATTCCTTTCCACAAAACCAGGGAAGCAGCATTACCCGGCTGGAGGAAAACATTTTCAGAAGTATTGACTTCATTTCAGTTTGTCAAAATAGTTTCAACCAGCGTAAAAGTGTGGTTACCATGCAAATTAAGTTTACCAGTTAACATCCATCCATGCAGATATGTGAACTGCCATCTATGGTGGTGGCCTCAAGATACACAGGTGTGCTGGGTACGACCTCATATCCATATTAGGAAGACAGGTGAATAGAAACTCTGAAAACTCAGTGTTTGACTGTTGCAGACGAATGAGTGACACCGGCTAGTTGGAAAGGGGAATTTTTGTTAGGGATAATTTGGGATTAGGTAGAGTAATGTCATTAGGTTAGACTTTGGGGGCCATGAAGCTATCTGGACCATCCCATCAACTTCCAAGAGGAAGAGGGTTGCCACATTGGACTTTCAGATATGTTTGTTATGGAAAAGGCAACACCCCAGAAAGGGTAAATCCCACAAGAACGCACAGTGAGACAGGAGCTGTTTCTGAATCTGATGCAGAAGCACAGTAATGTGTGGACTTTAAAATACTATCTGGAAGCACTGGTGACACACAAAGAGGTACTTCTCGCGCCTTTCGTAAACTGCACTACTGATCAAGCAGATCAGTAGACTCTCGGATACTCTGTTCCAGCAAACCAGAAGGAATTCCTTTCTCTGAACATTCATCCATACCACTTACACATAATCTCCCATTAAGACCTGTAGGTTTTTAACCTTAATCCCATTAATTTGCCGAAAACTGATGAGTGATCCCTGATATATAATGAATCCCTAAGGCAACAAGATAGTACTTTCAGGTTATTTTCTGTTTCCACAACACCTGCTGTTCCTTTACATCCCAGCACTTGGATACCTTGCAGTTTACAAAACCTCTCAGATATGTGACCTATTGAGAGTTGATGTAGAAAGAATTAAGGACACAGTTGTTGAATTATAAAAACGTTATTCCTCTAATAAGTTTACTCCTGTCTCTCTCCACTGCAGAACCTGTTCCTGGGGTCCCGTGCACGGTTCTGAAGGAGCGATTCCTTGATCCCACCTTAGGGTATAACTCTCCTTATTAGTTCATTCTTTCTGGGGGGATTGTTGTGCTCTGGTGTGTGAGTGCCGTTTCATCCGTTTTTTCCAAAGAAATCTCGACATGTGGAGGACAAAGAAAGACAGGAAATACACCAAACCAGTAACAATAGAGTGGTGTTAGGTACACATGTTTTTGTAGGTAGCCTTTAACAGAAAAGCCTCAAAGTGCAGACAGGCAGAAGCTAAAACAAGAGAGTTCTGAATCTTTTCCTGAAGGCATGTGGATCATTCAACTATGAAAATCATCAGGGAGGGTATTTCAACATTTGGCAGCTAAAAAAGCACTAATAATACTTTGAGAACTCTGAAAAGTCTGACAACAGCCAATAACATTGTGCATCTAATGGCTGTTCTTTGAGGTGATTAAGATATGCAATTTCAAGAAACGTTTAAAGTAAAGGGGGCTGGCCATAGAGAGCTTTGTAGGACAAGGTGAGACGTTTGGAATATAGTCTGTCCTTCTTAGTCAACCACTGCAAGAATAGTAGTAGTATGTGATATTTTCCGAGTATTGGTTACAATGCATGGTACAGCATTTTGCAACAGGTATAGTTAATGCAATGAAGAAAAGGGCACTCCAGATTAAAGAGGATTAAAGAAATTCAACGTGGAACCCATATTAGCTCTTGCTATGGTAGCTCATTGACCTCCTGATCATAAAGTCTGAATCTGTTGAAGAAGCACCAGATGTTTGCTGATAGATCTCGATAAGTTGTTCACTTATGGGTTGGGTGGTCACATAAGGTAAATAGTTGTCTATCATATGTGAAGTTATAACATTTGTTTGTGTTTTGATAATGGGTCCGCATTGAGAAAAAGCTAGATAAAATGCAATAATTTTTTGTAAGGAATGGGACAATGCCATGAGCTTGATCTCAGTTTTATTCTGATACATCACAACCCAGTGTTATGATATCCATTGCCCAACATGTTGGACAATAGATTAAATAAATGCAATCTTGGTCTGACCATCGCCATTGAGGCGATAAATAATTAGGTTGTTGTCTACATAATTTTGGAAATCTGCTCCTATGTTCAATAAAATATTGTGTAAAGGTTTTATGACAACGTTTAAGATAAAATAGGTGAAAAGCAGGCCTAAAATGTGCACTCCCCTTTCTGTTTACTTTTTCAATAATATTTTAAGAGGTGTGGGACGTTTAATATAGGTTGATAACTAGTGGAATCCCCAGGGTCCAAAGAGGGCTTCAAAAACAGAAGAGTGAGACAAGATTGCCTGAGAAATTTAGAAATGCAGCAATCTCTAAAAGAAGCCTTAACAAACCTATTGGCTGTAGAGCTGAGAATGTCCACACATTCCTTAATAGCAATGGAGAGGGTGAGGGTAGGTGGGGACTCGCTAGGTTTGAGGCCAAGAACGATAGCTTCAGTGTCTTCAATAGAAATAGGTTTCAAATCAAACAGTTCTGTGGGGGGTACGATATTGAGGACCAGGGACTGCCCCAGGTATTCTATGCCACAGGAATTAATCATATAAGCAGATGCATGGTGTGGAGAGGAGCTAATGGGAAATGTGATTATATTTTATCAACAACGAAAGTTTATAATGTACTGCACCACAATGTAGAGGGATACACCAAGCAAGTGGTGGGACAAGGGCTTCTCAGGAAGGCTAACATTTGAAACTGTTCTTTAGTGGAATTAACAAAGCATCTATGTGTTAGGCATAAACAATTAAATTTGCTTTCATAATAGAAAATGTATACTTCTGTCTAGTAAAAAGCAAATATTGTGTTATGGAATTCTTCAAAATTCTCTCTTAGATTAATAAAAGGCACATTTCAAGCAGGCAAGTTCAACAGAGTGTTGTTGATTTGTATGTGTTTAGTTATAAAAGGGACATGCCTGTTGATTAGAAAGATGGGCATTCTAAATGATAATGATACTCACCACTGAGGAGTCGTCATAAATCTCAGTGTCAATGTTAATTATATCTTGGCCAAGATGGGTAATTGGCAGTTTTATTCTGTGTCATTTTGAGATAGAGCTGATGCCAGCCAATGCAGCTGCATCCATGGAAAGTAAAGGTAAGAGGAAGAATAATGTGGCATGGTCACACATTCCAATGCTTAATGTGTGGGGTACACTAGAAAAGATGTTTTGATTGAGAACTCAATGTATTGTGCATCGTGTTTTATGTGTGGACAATATAGTCCTAAAGCAAAAAACCTAACTACTTAAGTGATGAATAAATAGACTTAGCTTGATGCTTGCTATAGTAATTGAAATTCAGATGAAAGTCCCCTATTAGCAATAATGGGGTAGAGTCAAATGTTAGATAGAACTTACTGTGCTTAGAAAAATATTAAGTACAGTAGGAAACAACACATAATTACAATTTTATTGGCTGGGTTGTAACCATGAATTATTGATGCTCATAATCAGGCTTTTACAATGCCAAATATTTGGTCAAAGATGTTTGAGCTTTGACGTTACCCTTCATAACAAATCTTTTCCTCCTCCCCTCTGCTGTTTAGTGTGGGCTGCTATCATAGCATAACCTTCAGGGAGCATGCAGGTAGGACCTGAATTGTCCTCTACCCATGTTTCTTTAACAGCGAGACAATAAATGGGGTTGTGTGAGATAAGATATGGTGCCAAACTTTCCGCGGAATATCAGGCTTTCCAAATCAAAGAAACCCTTATTCCAATGACAGATAAGGTTAAAACATTAGGCATGACGCTGGAAGCATCCCTCAATTCTGATGCCCAGGCGACGTATGTTAGTAAAAATTGTAACTATTACATCCGGTTACTTAAAGCCATCAAACCACTATTGAGTGAGAAAAACTGTGCCACAATAGCAAGAGCGACCGTCATGTCACGTCTAGACTATGGTAATGCTCTCCTGGTAGGAGCTAGTAAATAAAACATTCAAACATTCCAACTGGTCCAGAACAACACGATCAGAATGGTCAAAAAGAAAGCAAGAAGTGAACATATAAGTGAAGCTAGACGAGACCTTCATTGGATGAGAATAGAGGAACGTATTCAATTCAAGTCTATGTGCCTTACTCATAAGTGCTTATATGGCAAGGCACCAGCCTAATTGAAGTCCAAACTTACGTTTTACCATCCACGTAGGGCATTAAGATCAGAAGCAAATGAACTCATAACACCCCTGAAATTCAAGAAAGAACTCGGCTTGGGCAGAGCTTTCCCTAACCAAGCAGCCTCCAACTAGAACAAATTGCCTAAACACCTCAGATTGGAGTCCAATCTTCTGGTCTTTCGCAAAAAATTGAAAACAGAGCTTTTCAAGTAACCTCCCGCCTCGGCCACTCTGAATCAGTTATCTGGTATATATATGGCTTCCGTCCCGTCGCCTCTTTCTGGCTCCTTCTTGAGCTATGTTTATGTCTAATTGTAAGCGCCCCGATGCCTGGTATCTCAGTCTTATGGCATGTGCCAGATTCTGCATTCATTTGAGACTGAGTGTTGGGAAGGCTGTGGCACTGTCATTCTCCGGGTAAAGCTGTAGTTGAAGGTAGAAGTAAGGATTTGTGAGGAGAAAGTTAATATGAGATAGCACTTGCTGTACTATTCAGATTATAGTGCTTGGATATTGTGCAGTATTTTGGAGCATACAACGTCAATGTTCCAAAAAGGTTTGGTAAGGTTGGATACATAGAAAGATAAAACGTACAAAAAGATCCAACCAACACAATTGGGGAGTCACTTAATGTGAAGACCAGCAAAAGAGTAAAGATTACAAGGTGTACCATGTGAAGTGATACGACCAGATGCAGGAGAAGATCTTTGGAGATGTATACCAGTTTCTCCAAGCTCCACATCTCTTTGAATGTCACCTTACTCTTATAAACCATTAGACAATGTCAAAGGAATTGGCAGAAACTTTTGCTCTGTAAAAATTGGAATGCACCAGAAATAAATCATTGACCCCCTATTATACTCAAGAGTTGTCTATCAGTATATTGTCCTGTAGAGCTCTTGAGAAATTCTAGTGCAACACCAACAAAAGAGAAACGTCTATTGCTCAAGGCCTTATATTGCATACAGCAGACCCTGATAGCCAATCCCAAATCCCTTTTTGCAGTGGTCAAACACTTCTCGAACCCAACACCAGACTCAGAAGTACAAGAATCCTCCAGGATTTATGGGCGTATCAATAATTTGTTTGTCAACAACATTGATACCAGCATGCTCGACATTAAGGGCTCCAAAACCTCTGACCCCTCTCCCTATATCCCCCAATGGGCAACTCAACCCTGTATCACCATCTATCCCCTCTATCCTGAGGACATGTATACATTATTAAAACAGACTCTTACACTATTGACATCCTCCTGTCCATCATCCTTGAATAGTCTTCCAGTCCTGCCCTTACTGCACTTCTTAAGATTGTCACCCCCTCCCTCAGAGAGTGTACATTCCCAGATGTCTTAAAATAGGTTTTATTCACTCACTCCTCAAATATGCCACCTCATTCCAGAAGTTGTGAAAACTACTGTTTATTGACAAATCCATCAAGAAACGTGTTAATAATGAAGGACATAGAAAAATTGAGCAACTTGGTCTCCTCCGAAATTCCCAATCTGGTTTACACCCCAAATACAACACTTAAACAGCCACCATCCATGTGGTTGACAAAACCCTTGAGATCATCAACAAAGGGGACTTATGCCTGCTAGTCCTCCTGGAACTAACAGTTGTGTTGACCATGTCTCCTCCAGTCGTTCATGTCCTCGTGCAGCCAGTTTGGGCCCCTTGCAGTTTTACCATCCATCATCCCTGGGCAACATTCGGGGGCGGTTCCCTGACCTATGCTTCAACATTCTAAAGAACAGTACAGGTAGGATAGGGACATGAAGGATGTGCTTGTCATGTGTTAATCTCTCAGGAACCCTTTTATTGATAACTTAATGGTTCTTTTGCAGCCTGGGAGAGAACCAGGAGTCGTTCAGTTACTCTCGCCTTTTCGTCTGAGTCGTCTGGATCTCATCTAGATTACAGTTTCACAGGAACCGCTCACTCTGGAGCAAAGTCACACTTTTTTTAGGAGGCCTAGGCCACTGTATATGGTTTCTACTGCAGGGTGTTTTATCCATCCTTTACAATGACTTAGACATTCTCACATTTTAACCCCAGTATCATGATTTACCCCATGCCTAAACTATATCCTTTGTTCGATACATAAAAAGGGCCACTATACAAAGGGCTTCTATATTGTCCTAATAATCAGGTCCAAACATCAGAGTGGTGAAAATGAGTCTAGGAAACATGTTACTTACACATTTAATTAATAAAGAAAGGGAAGCAGATTTTAGGAATTCTGCATCACACAAAGTCAAATTAGTTCACTCTGGTATGTAAAAGAACTGAGTCTTCTCCAAGTTGTATAAACAATATTTAAAAGAAACAAGAAAAAACGCTTTCTGGCAGTTTTCTGGACCTTTAATTTTCCAGGCTTCTTAGATATTCATAACACCATATATGACAACATTGGAAACAAGTCTAATGTTGGAGGGAATTAATAATGACACCAGAGACCTAAAAAAGATAAAGCTGCACAGTCCATTGGGTTCTCAGTGGGCATAATAATCAGCTCTCAAACCATCCAAAGAATTATACCCTCTCTTGTGTATTAATAGTGAATCCATGATTCTGGCAATCATTCAGGCCTCCAGATCGCAGAAAGTGCTCCATTGCTCTTCCATTCTAGCCAAACTAGATGTGTAATACTATGCCTTTCAGGCTGCAACTCTAGACTAATACTCTTTATTTATTAGTGGATCTTTTTCACTTGCAGAGAAATACCAAGCATGAATATCACTCTCCCTTCTTTATATGTCGTGGCTCTTGAGCCTTTGCTATAAAACATGCAGAAATACTATATGATTATATGCATTGCAGGGTTCTCTACAACCCCCAATGTCTCCGCATAAAATGACGATTATGTACTGTATATGGCACAACCAAGAGATTCCCGCCCTCGTTTTTTTCTGTCTTATTAGGGAGCTGGAAGAATTGTATGGCTACAGTCACAACATGCATACCATTAGGTTACACCTCTTGCTAGCACTTGAATCCATAGTTTGTTGCCTTGTGCATTGTGTGGGAATAGGTGTAAATACTTGGTAATAGTAAACATTATTCACCCAATCCATAACATATCAAGTTGTCCTGATAGATATTCTCTTCCTCACCTGTCTTTTGTTGGAGTCTGGATTTGATTGGAATGTTCATCTCACTCTTGGGATGCCACCTGTTACCTGGTCTAAATCAAACTTTAGAATACTTAACACTTGTCTGCAAGGCTTTATATGGAGATGGAGCATGGCCCGGGATTGCTCTGTGCAAATTGAAGTGACAAGAAGAGAGTGCAACACGCATATTAGGTTTTGTAAAAAAGCTTCTGATCAATCCCTAAGATGTTGTGTTATGTTAGATGATATTTTTATAGTGCCTACTGACACTGTTATGGCTTCAAAGTGCAGTGTGCTAGAAGGCCCTTCGGAAGACCGTAGTCTGTGCAAACATGGATATAAAAGAGAATTACATTGCATGTAAATAGTAATTAGAATTAGGCGACTATTAAATTACTAGCAGGGATGGCAAGTTTAAAACGATATAAAAAATTGTGCAGAACATTGTGGTCAGACACAAAGATGACTATGTCATTGACTACGTGACAGCTGGACCGAATTTGTCATGGGACTCAGTTGTGTTCTATGGGTTGCATTACAAGAGGAGGAATGGGCATTATAAACAGTCTATCAAGCCGTAGAGCAACTGTCTACAGTGAGGGCTCTAGTATACTTTACATGCAGGACACATGTACACTGAATTACATGTAGTCAAGCCAAATCAACCTGCAACCCTATACTCCCACCACTGGCTTCTTGCATACAGGACTCATTTCACTAGCTCACACTGCCCCTGCTCCCTCTCGTCGATACATTGTATCCCAAGTGAAGCAAAACAAGCCTTTGTGAGTGGACAGGTGATGGGGAAAGGACAGTCAGTCTGTACATTCCATGTAATTACCATAAACAACACTTAAGGGTTTTGGGAGAGAAGAACCTTTGGTTCAGAGAAAAGGCTACTTGAAATGTTGGGCCACAGTCACCCATTCTTACCTGCTTGCTTGGTATGCTGGTGGTTGGCAGGCTAAGAGAAGTTCACTCTACCATGCTCAGGTGCTGGGCTCTGTGGCCTGCTAGGAATGCTTCCCATTGTGAACAGGGCCTGTCTTGGGCATGGCAATACAAGTGTTTTTCAGGCATTGTTGAAGACACAGGCTAGAATTCCATGTCATTTCACCCAGAAGTATACCTTTCTGTCTCCTCAGGCCCCAAATTCTTCTTACACAGTCTGCAGAGAAAATCCCACCTGCACTGCCACAAACTCACCATGTTTTGACATGACACTAGGCCTTTGGTATCAGCGATGCTGCAACGCTGCAGGGGATTCTACATGATGAAAGCAGAAAAGAGGGAGGGTGGGGTGTAGATTCCCCAAAGATTTTCTGCACCTTTATGTAAAAAAGGAGATGGGAGGCGTGATGGTCACAGGATGGTGAAGAGCAGTGTGTTGGCAGTGACAGCCAGGGGATGCGGGTTTGGGGCATTTGATGGGCTTTCCAATAAGTTTAGCATTTTTAGTTAGCAAAATCCCTGGCCCCTTTCTAGTTTAGGGTCTCAGTGGGTTTTCCTTACTTGTGCCACAGCTAAAATAATAGGAGTTGGGTAAAGGCGCATGAGTCTGAGGCGAGCCCAGTCTTCGCCAGACCTCACATCGTTTTTGGAATCAAGCCCAGTGAGAGCTAGTGGGAGCCAACATTGCTGCAAAAAGCTACAAGCGTTTTTTCTTTTTTTTTTTCTCCTCTTTTGGAACATTACCAGGAGTGCGGAGTGTGGAGTTTTGAAAAGCTTTGCTGGTACTTTAACAAAGGAGGACAGCCCATAAAACATGACTCCAAGCGCGTAGCGACTGCGCGTGAGTCTGAGGCGAGTCCAGTCTTCTCCAGTCCTTGTCCAGGAAGAGTGATATAAAATGGATGACCTAGCCACTAAAGATTCTGTTGTGGCCCGACGATACACCAGAGCAAAATCAAGGTTGCTGACACATCTCCATGATTCGCTGCTACCCGCCCATCCTACATGTATAGGAAAAGGTAAGGAGCGGGAGCGGGAACAATCTGTGAACACTCACGAGAAATCTCATAACAAACTCGGAAATAGCCATAACTATGGGCAGTTTAACAAACATGGCTGCAATGATCATATGGTAGACCCTCAAGTCAGCTACGACAACCTTGAAATGACGGAATGCACGTGTCAGAAAACGCGTACCCACTCCCCGCGGGTACATGTCGGCCTCCTGAACAACGGAAGAGAACTGTAAAACAATGCGCTAAATCGCCTGACTACACAGTGCGAGCTACAGGGGCAGTCGGTAAACTTTGATAAAACAGAGGCACATACATTAAATGTAACAGACGCCAAATTGACTGAGGTGGGTGTTGTATAAAGCTAAACCTTTGTATGCTTTGTTGTATAAAGCTAAACCTTTGTATGCATTCTTGTTGCTATGGTTTTCAGCTGCGTTTATGCCAAGCACATCATCTGTAATTCCAGAATGGATTTATGCCTACTGTGCCATTCTGGACTGATGTGTGCTTGGAGATGTTTACTCTGGAGTGAAGTCAGTTATACCCTGGATGCTGCCTGTGTTGGGGGTCTTAAGTGAGTTACTGAAGCTATTCCAAATAAACTGGCTTTCACTAACCAAGTTTGTGGCTTCTTTAGAATGGCGACGAGGATGGGATGTCTGTAGTGATCCCTGCAGAAGCCAAGACCCCCAACAGTGACTGGAAGTGGAGTTTGGCAGGAGCTGTCAGCAGGAGCAGCCACCATCCAGGAGGAATTGGCAGGAGCTATCAGCAGGAGCAACCACCATCCAGGAGCTGTCAGCAGGAGCAGCCACAATCCAGGAGGAATTGGCAGGAGCTATCAGCAGGAAGCTGGAAGCTGGAAGCTGCCTGAAAGTGGATGTGGCGCTGAATCAAGCCCAGCTGAATACGGATGTGGCACTGAATTGAGAAAGGATACTGAAACCTCACCCAGGGCCCCCTGTGGGAAGGCGAATTAGGAGGAGCTATCAGCAGGAAGCTGAGAAAGGATACTGAAACCTCGCCCAGGGCCCTTTTGGGAAGGGGAATTAGGAGGAGCTATCTGCAGGAAGCTGGAAGATGGAAGCTGCCTGAAATTGGATGTGGCGCTGAATAAAGGCCAGCTGAATGCGGATGTGGCGCTGAATTGAGAAAGGATACTGAAACCTCGACCAGGGCCCCCTGTGGGAAGGCGAATTAGGGGTGTATGACAAAGGGCACCACAGCTTAGAGAAGGTGCTTTCTCTGGCCCCCCAAAGGAGGAGATATTTTTGTGGTGGTGACTGGACAAGCATAGCCAAAATAGAGTGGCTATGTATGGCAACATTTGACGATATTCTAAGAATCACCAATTGACATCTTGAAAGCAAAATTGTTTTTGTTGTGTCATATACTTTGGACACATATTAACCTGTCATTTTACGCATTGTGTTACGTAGCATTTAGAGGTTATAAATATGGCCCTGTCTGGAGTTCCCGGTCCGCAAGTATTTATGCTCACACCAGGTCCGCTAAAATTAAGTGGGCCCCGTGGAAGAAGGGATTCCTACATTATGTTAAAGCTACGTGTGGGAATGGAATGTCTGTAGAACGTAAAGTAGCGATGTTAATGCATTTTCTGGGGTATGAAGGTCAGAGGATATATGACACACTTCCTGATATTTCCGAATTAGATTCAGAAGAGGGAACAAATGATTTTGACCTGGCATTGACCAAACTTGATAGGCATTTTGAGTCAAAAACTAGCACGGTATTGGAGTGATATCATTTTGGCATGAGATGTCAACATGTAGGAGAAACTGTTGAAGACTATATAACTGCTTTGAGACATTTATCCCTCAATTGTAAGTTTGGTGGTGGACTAGAGGAACACATAAGAAATCAATTTATGATTCACTGCTCTAATGATAAAATACGGGAGGAAATTTGGTTAAAGGACGATCCAAACTTAGAGGAGGTCATTGGTATAGCGAAGAGAATTGAGCACACATTACAGTGTGTAGCGAAGCTGTCCCTCAAGGAAAATAAATCAGCACCAAGTGTTGAGGTACTAAGAGTTGGAGATAAGAAGGGAGGGTGCCCAAAGGAAAAGAAAAAACATAGAACCAAGCCCAATAAACATTATGAGAATACCCAAGCCAAAGGTGCGGGTGGTGAGCAGAATAATAGGCGGTTTCAAAAGGACGCCGCTCAATTTAATGTGAAAAAGGAAGATAGGTTATGTTTTTGCTGTGGGAGCTCACGACATTTGTCTACATCTCCCATTTGCCCTGGGAGGCGAGTGAATTGTGGTTTATGTAAGAAGTGGGGGCACTTCGAGAATTGTTGTAAAAACTATCGAATTGGAGGTGGAAGGGGAACCCTCCTGATTGAAGAATATGACGGTGTATCTTCTGAAGAAGCTGATGTTTCTGAGAATGAAATAGTTACCGTTCATATGGTAAAGTGTTCAGGTTCTGATGAGTGCGAGCATCCATCAGCATGGATAGAGGTAAATGGTCATATGGTTAAAATGCTTGCTGACTCCTGCTCCAAAATCACATTAATATCTAAAACTGTTTTTGAGAATGTAATTGGAGGTGATGTCAGATGTTTGATTCCTTCAGATAAAATGCCTGGCGGATATAACGGAGACAAAATAGAAATTCTGGGGTGCTATGAGACAGAATTCAAAGGGAGGTTCACACGTGGGAAAATATATGTTACCAAAAGAGGTGAAACCTTGTTAGGTTGGAAGGAACAAAGGGGTTTGGGAATCAAGTTGGATCCTAATAGTGAAGAGCAAGTCCTCAATGTGGTTAATTCTTCTGAGGTTAATAGTGACAAAACAAAATGTGAAATGGTGACTAGATATCCTGAGGTATTTTGTAACAGAGTGGGGTGTCTCAAAGGGATGGTGCACAAGATTGAGGTGAAAGAAGGAAGCAATCCTGTTGCGTCCAAGCTCAGACCGCTGCCCCTGTCTATGCGGAATGCTGTGCGTGAGGAATTAATGAAATTGGAAAGAGAAGGAATTATTGAGCCAGCTAGGGCTGTGGAGTGGATATCTCCTGTGGTGGTGGTAAAGAAAAGCAATGGGGATTTGAGGGTATGCATTGATTTGAGGGAGCTTAATCGGTGTGTGGTAGCAGATCACCATCCTCTTCCCAATATGGGGGAGTTATTGAGTAGGATAGGGAGTGCAAAATATTTTGCAAAGCTTGACATGGCGAGTGCGTATCATCAGATAAGTTTAGATGATGAGTCACGCAAATTGACTGCTTTCATCACTTATGAGGGAATATATCAATTCAAGTGCATGCCATTTGGGCTGGTGTCAGCGTCTTCCGTATTCCAAAAGGTTATGGACAAATTGTTGAAGGATGTCGGCGGTGTATGGTGCTTTCAGGACGATGTCCTGATATGTGGGAAGGAAGAGAGTGAGTTAAAAACAAGACTGGATTTAGTTCTCAAGATCTTTAAAGCAAGAGGAATAACTTTGCGTGACGAAAAATGTGTATTTCTGACTCAAGCGGTTGATTATCTAGGTCATGAAATTTCTGAGCAGGGACTCAAACCAAAAAGGAATTTAGTGGAGTGCATTTTGAAAACACAGCCACCAAAGAATAAGGCTGAGATGAGATCATTTCTAGGTACTATTGAGTTCTATCATAGGTTTGTTGAGAACTATGCCAATTCCATAACTAAATTGAGGGCATTATTAAGGAAGGGTGCTGAGTTTGAATGGAGCAAGGAATGTGAAAAAGAATTTGAAGCAATGAAAAGAAAAATTGATATGGCAAAACCCCTATCGATGTTTGATACTAGGAAGAAAACCAGTCTGGCCGTGGATGCCAGTGAGACAGGTATAGGTGTGGTGATGTTGCAGCCAGATGTTGATGGTACGGAGATGATTGTAATGCATGCATCCCACATGTTAAGAGGTGCAGAATTGAACTATTCCGTGTTGGAAAAGGAAGCCCTGGCGTGCCATTGGGGCATTGAAAAGATGAAAAATTTTGTCTGGGTTCAAGAGTTTACCTTGAGAACAGATCACAAACCCCTTAAGGCGATTTTCGAAAGTAAAGGCCTCAACAAGGTTTCAAGGAGAGTGGCAGGCTGGGTAACCAGGCTACAGTGTCATAAATTTGAAATAGAAGTAGTTGCTGGTAAAGAGAATGTGCAAGCTGATCACGCTTCGAGAGTGAAGTTGGAGAATGATGCTGGTGAAAAAGGAAGTAATGTATATGGTGAACATTAAATGGTTTTTGCAACTGTGGAGGGTATAATTCAGAAACAAGAGTGGATTCAAGTTTTAAGGGCCAATGAAATGTGGAAGCGGATTATGGGATTTGTGGCGGATGGGTGGCCAAAGAAAAGGCTACTATCAGGTGAAGAGAGGGCTATGTGGGAAGTAAGGAATGAACTATCCGTAAAAGGAGAGCTGTTGTACAGATGGGACAAGTTGGTGGTTCCAGGCAGTCTGCGGATGAAAATTGATTGATTGTGCCCATCAGGGACATATTGGCATTTGTAAATTGAAAGAAGTAATAAAAGCCGATTACTGGTGGCCATTAATTGATTGCGAAATTGAGAAAGTGGTTGGTGCTTGCAGTGACTGTACCAAATCAGGGAAGAACGTGATAGCTGTGTCACAACCAATGGGTAAAACTACAATTCCTGATGGTGTGTGGCAAGATTTGTCCATGGATGTTCTAGGTCCCGTAGACATGGGTGCAAGTAGAGGTAGGTTCATTTTGGTGATGGTTGATACCTTTTTGAGATGGACAGAGTTTAAGATCCTGAGGGAAGTCACGTGTCAGCGCATAATTGAATTCACGGAGGATGTGTTTGAAAAGGAGGGTTTGCCCAGGAGCATTCTCACAGATAATGGTCCACAATTCATGGGAAAACTATTTTTGGAGTATCTGTACAAATGTGGAATCAAACACAAAAAGACTCCTTTGTATTGTCCCCAAGCAAACGGTATGGTTGAGAGAGTAAATCGAAGTATTATGGATGCTATTCGTGGAGCTAATGCATGTGGTTTTGACAAAAAGGTTGCAGTAAGAGACAGGCTGTATGCTTTGAGGATGGCTCCGCGAGTAGAAACAGGGATTAGCTCATTTGAACTTATGAGAGGGCGAAAGGCAAATACCTGTGTTGCGCCAGCTTGGTTGGGCAGGGCGAGAGCGTCAGATGCGGTTGTGGATGATGTAAAGAAAGGGATGGAAGCCCGAAAAAACAAGTGGGTGGAAAGAGTCAATAAGAAGCACCCAAGGAGAATAACCGTGGTCAAAGCTGGAGATTGGGTATGGATAAGGAAGGCTGTTGTTACCAAGAAAGGGGAACCGTTATACACAGAGACTGTTAGGGTTACACGAGTCTTCAAAAACGCTGTGTGTGTAGAAAGTGGTCAAGTCTGGTCTTTGTCCAGAATCGCGAAAGTAAAATGATGTAAGTATATATCTGTTCAGTGGGTACATATCCCACAATAAAGACATTTATTTCATAAGGGAGGGGGATGTGTTGTATAAAGCTAAACCTCTGTATGCTTTGTTGTATAAAGCTAAACCTTTGTATGCTTTCTTGTTGCTATGGTTTTCAGCTGTGTTTATGCCAAGCACATCATCTGTAATTCCAGAATGGATTTATGCCTACTGTGCCATTCTGGAATGATGTGTGCTTGGAGATGTTTACTCTGGAGTGAAGTCAGTTATACCCTGGATGCTGCCTGTGTTGGGGGTCTTAAGTGAGTTACTGAAGCTGTTCCAAATAAACTGGCTTTCACTTACCAAGTTTGTGGCTTCTTTACAGTGGGACTATGCATTGATGGTGAGTTTACTCAGTCACAGGTAGGAAATATTAGTGGTGAAAGAACAAGCACTGACGAACTTGCTGAAACAAACAACGTAGGGGAAATCTCACCACATCCAAATATCAGCTCTAACCAAGGAATCACAGAGAAAACAACAGAAATTTCTCCAAAAAATAAAAATGCCTTACCTGAAACAGCTGTAATGGAGAATCCGCTGGAGCAGGAAAAAGTCTATATAATCCCAAGCACTTCAATAAACTAGGACGACTCCATTTATTCAGATGCATCGGACATAATGATTACTGAAGTAATCTTCCTTCTGACAGCGCCACCTTGTGCGCGAAGAATCAGATGAAGGTGTGGGCTCATAAAAATAGTCTATTAGTACTGACAATGAAATTGTCAGAATCTGTCCATGAGTGCTGTCCAGAAATGGTTCCCATTGACCGTGGTACAGAGGATGATAAGAGCAGCAAGGGAAACAACAAGAGATGTGAAGGGCCAACATTTCCTCCAACAAGCAAGGAAAAATAAATAAATCAGAAAAAGAAAAGCCAAAGTGAATAACTAAAAGTTGCATACGAGAACAAAGAAAATTCATGTGTAAACAAACAGATGGCAAATAAGATCTCCCATCAAACAGCTAATGGGATAGAGTTAAGTAAGCAAGTTACATGAATGCCGCCAGCCTTGACAAACGACCTAAAGGAGTGAGTTTAACCACGGATGACGAAGAAAATGGGACCCAAGGAGTGGGAGTCCTTAAGATCCCCAAAAAGGCAAAAACTCACATAGAAGCAGAGATTTGCACACCCAAGTGAGACGTCTACTGCAAGAAGTGAAAGGAAAGTTTGCCTCTCCCTTAATAGGGAAAAGAGTTAGAGTTAAAAGTATGAGCGTTATGATCTATCAGTTGCAGACGAAATCTTTGAGCAAGAATGGAAAGAACAATTTATTAAAACGATGAAAGGAAAATACAAAAAAAGTAAAGAAAGAGATAATCCGGAAAACATTAATGCGGTGCTGCTTCACAACACCCCTCATGACTTGGAAGGTGGGGTTGTTAAGCAGATATCACCACAAATACACCAACTACCCAAGTGAACAGTACCAAACAGGGGTTTAAAAGTGTTGGGCAGTATTGAAGACGCTGACCTGACAAGGGCACCCCCTCACGACAAGTATTGTCTACAATCAACATTCGTGTCCAAAGGAAGTCATGTTGCTGAATCAAATCTGCAGGAGGTCAATACCCAGAAGAAGCGTAAAAACAGAGCGGCCTTTACACAAATGGAAAGCATTACACGTGTATCGAAAGGATCTCAAAGAGACAACTATATGAATACCGGAAGTGACTGCAAAACCAACGGTGAAGTGGATAAAAGTAAACAGAGGAAAGAGCCTCAAAATGTAAAGAATGATTAAATTGAAAATGAAGAAACAAATTCAGGAGGCAGTGACCACTTATAAATCGCAGCGGGTATGCAGATACATAACAATGTTATGGCAGCCCTTTCAATCTCCTTGGCGCACTACATGAAGTTGTACGAAAACTAAATGACAGTTTAAAAGCCAACAATACCTTACTGGCATTAATGCTAACAAAACTAGCAGCACAAGAAATAATGTCAGTAAATCTTGACGCCAAAGACAATCAAGAAGCGGAAAATTCTGCGGCCTGGCAACAAAGGCTATTTGATTTAGAAAGTGGTGTAAAAAATTAAAAGGAACAATTAACTCAAGCATTGGTGGACTCCTTCAAATGGATGTGGAAAACACGTGAAAGTAGAGAACGTGAAACAAGCAGAGAGGATACCAACAAAGCCTTCAACCACAGTGAAAAAACATAAAGGAGGTTACTACTCAAGGAGTGAAGCATGGCAACTAGTCGACTGAAAGGAGCAATATCTACGCAAGGAAATATGGACAGAGAGATTACCAATCTAAAGGAGGCAAATCAAATAAAATCTAGAGAAGATCATAAAAACAGAAAAACCACATTTTCGACGGGAAATAATGATGATGAGAGAAAGGACCGACAAAAGCGAGTTTCGGGTAAACCGACAAAAACATCAGACAAGGACGATCTGTTTCCAGTATTTGGTGTAACACTTACTGTTTGATTTGACTTGACTAAAACAAATCAGACCATCACAATCAAAAATGTTGAGCCCGAAAAGAAATCTGCAAAAGTAACATCTCTAAAAGAATTTCGGAAATCAAAAAATATTAAAGGAACACAATGGAATCAAAACACAGGGGCAAGATCCTTTTTTCGAAACAAACACAAAGATAGATTCCACGAGGGTGGAAAACAAAGACAGTAAGTCATCTTCAACATTGAGTAAGAGAGTAGTGCAAATAAAGAGAGGGAAGAAGACAACGATTCCGAGCCAGGAAACTGCTCTCAAGACTTGATTGATGATGCATCTTTTTATATCAACGAAGCAGAACAGTCCTTTGTAGCAACTCCAGTGGATAGACGTAACGGAAATCCGGGTACAGAGAAATCTCAATGTGCTCGACAAGTGGAGATGGTGATAAATAACAGTTCCTTGGACACATGTGTGGAAGAAATCAAAGAGGCTGAGAACGAATTCCTAACACTTGACCAAAAAAAATTGCAAATTGGGAGACAAGATGAAAAAAAACAGAATTACCAAACAAAGATGGAAGCGAGTAAAGCCAAAAAGATCATCTGAAATCCTACAATGCCACTTATGAGTAACGGGAAAAACATTGACAGAAGGCATGAGCAAAAACAAAACAAGCCATTGAGTGCAGATGAATTAAAGATCTTATTTGAGAACATCCTCCCTGACAATAATGAGTTGAATCTAAATCGGAAGAAAGTCATGCAGCTACTGCAGTGTGTCCTCTGGCTCAGGTCAATAACATCCAAAAACATAGAAGTGGTGGTGGAATATGTAGACGAAGAGCGGATTGATTGTGTTATACTCCATTTGAAGAACAAAACAACAGAAACTCTTTTGCTCAAGGAAGCAATGGAATTCAAGAAAAGAGGATACAAAATGAGAGCTCTTCAAACAGAAACTTACCGGTGCCAAAAGAAGGAAAAACTGTACACCTATCAACCAAGGAGGGTACGGATTGTTCACAATACAAAATGCTGAAAGGTCAAAAACAAAACAAAGATATTTTTAAAATAATGGTGAAAAACAACCACATGACGACCAACAACCAAAACACAAGAAATATTTCTGGAGGATCTATGAGTGACAAAGTGGATTGGTCGTGGGTAGCAAATTCTCTAGTATTGCACGATAAACAGAAGTAGCATAATGCGAAAGTCCAACTAAGCCAGGACA
Source organism: Ambystoma mexicanum (assembly GCF_040938575.1). Taxonomy (NCBI): domain Eukaryota; kingdom Metazoa; phylum Chordata; class Amphibia; order Caudata; family Ambystomatidae; genus Ambystoma; species Ambystoma mexicanum. The sequence goes on along the minus strand of NC_090935.1, from coordinate 1,073,969,007 downwards.
CAGTGATTTCCTGGAATACAAGGGGGTTCACTCACCTAATGACCAAAGAAAATCAGCACTTAAATAATGACACCCTAATATGTCTGCGAGAAACCTGGTTAAGTGACACACCGACGAGCAGAATTTTTGATCTCCATATGAATAAAGCCATAAAGGGACCGCAGGGACAGCCGCCTGCCGGTTTCCTGTTCTTGGTAAAAAAAAGGGCATGGATACCGAATAACAATGAAGGGAAACCCTAACAAATACATACAATGGGTTCTACTTGAAAAAAGCGAGATAGACATGAGACATCGACAAAAACACTGGTGATAAATGTCTACTGGAACCATGTGGAAATAACTGCAGATTTACTATTATCAACACAGTTTTGCTAAGATCTAAAACAGCTGAAAATACAAACTTGGACATGCTAACTTGTGGCAACCTAAATATAAGGTGTTTGAATTGTGATGGGCAACCACAGTTAGACAAAATAAGTATGGGCTCCTCTAACGTAGCAAGATGGATGCAAATGGCTTACGAGAACAACTTATTAATGCTTAATGGTCAGACAAAGGGAGATTTGCTTAGTGCAGCTACATGGTCCAACGGAACTGTTAAGTCCACAATCGACTACATGTGGATCTCACCCTCAATGCTGCACAAAATAAAAAGCCTTAAAATCATTCACCAAGATGACAGTGATCACAAAACATTGGAAGCAACTCTACTTTCGATCCAAAGAAAAGAATAAAAAAATGGTAGAACTAAGATCACAAAATCATGAGCTAAATCCAGCAGGTAACAGGCTGCGATTTACAAAAAAAGACATCACAAATTTAAACGACAAACTCACAGAATCAAACAACTAATTGGATTACAAAATTCTGCTTGCAGTACACCTGAACAAAAAACTGGCCTAACACACGACGCAATGATTTCCAAGCACCAATATAGGGTCGACCTGGTGGCTAGAAGAAAACAACTAAGGTGTGAAATAAAGCAGCTAAAAGAATTGAATCAAAAACTCCATAAAGAGAAGGCTATAGCCCAAGCGCAACAACGCTACAAAAACTGGCTTAGAGAATTCAAATCCAGAAGACCCCAAGAACAATGGGAGCTTATGCTGAGGTCATGCAACAACTAGAGAGACATGGAAGATCATTAACAAATATACTCTGAACCAACAACAGAGGCTGATTAGCGGGGTTTCAGAACAAGAGTGGATTATACATTATACTCAAGTGTTTAAAGCATATGAGGACGATCCAACAGAGTACGAAGATAATAATAAGACCCCTTGGAAGGGAACGATGGAGATAGAAGATTTAGTAGAAACAATAAAAAAACTGAAAAATTCTTCTGCTGCTGGACCTGATTGTTTTTCCAATATTCAGCTCAAAAAAGATCCAAAAAATTGGGCCATACTGATTAACAACATATTCAAGCAGATTGCAGTGCAAAAGAAAATCCCAGGAGTATGGAACAAAAGCAGCCCCGATTTACAGAAAAGTGAATCGGGACGATCTGAAGAATTATCATCCCATATCCCTCCTATCAACAATTGGGAAGATCTTTGCTGCAGAACTTCAATGAAACCTGACAAGTTGGCAGACAAAAATAACATCATAGATCCCCGACAAATGGGATTTACTAAGTGAACTAGTACAGATTTGAATCTCTTCATATTAACTATGCTTAAAACAAAGGTACTAACATCTAATAGAGAAATCCACCTGGCATTCATAGACCTGAGTCAAGCCTTTGACATGGTACATAGAAGGAAACTATGGGATACATTCAAAAATTGGAAGTGCCCTGAAGATATCTTGAATCCAATAAAAGCACTACACCAAAATACAACAACCCAAATTCGACTTCACAACAATGGAACTCTGACTTCGGAAATCGCAATAAAAAAAGGAGTGAAACAAGAATGCCTGCTGGCTGCCACTCTTTTTAAACTATACATCACGGATCTTCCCAAAATAACAACAAACATAAGGCATTTTCCTCCAAAGTTGAACGAACAGGAAGTATCAATAATTTGCTATGCCGATGACATAGTACTAATAGACGAAACAGGAATTGGATTGCAGTGTTTGTTAAACAACTTACAGTCTTATATGACATCTAACAACCTGGTGATAAATAGTGACAAATCAAAGATTGTCACAATTGGAGGAAGCAAAAAACCATTAATAACAAAATTCAAATGGCAAATCGGGGGCGAGCAATTGTACACAGTCTCTGAGATTCGATAGCCAGGGATAAGGTTTAATACCTCGAGTATCGAAAGTAAATGGGAAGATGGGCTATTTATAAAAGCAAAGATGCTGAGTTCGCAGGGCAGCATCATAAATGGAAGATTTGGGAAATGTTCACTTAATCCTGTGAGAATGTTCTACTCTCAGAAATGTGTTCTATCATTAACGTATGGTAGTGAGGCAGGGGTGAATCTAAACTATAACATCTGGCCAAAACTAGAAAGTATTTTCTGGAAACCCATACTGAAACTGCCAACAAATGTGCCAATAGTCGCAATAAGAGCAGGACTATGTTTGGAGTCCATGGAAGCAAAGATGAAATGAAAATCTCTATGTCTATTGAGGAAAATTAGTGAAGAAAAACCAGCTGAAGGCTATAGAATATTGGTGGAAAACGGAAAAGGTAAAAACGCTGAAATCCTAAACACCTGGAAAAAGGAATGGGTAAAAATGATTGCAGACCTGGAGTCATCTTTGAACAAATTAATATCTAATTCAAATCGAATAAAAGAGAAACTTATGAGAGCTAATTGGATTGCGACAAGAGAGGCAAAGATGGGACTTAAAAATGGTGAGAATTTGGCAAACGAACATCGGAAGAGAAACAAGATGCCAGACTACCTACTTAAATTTCCATTTAGATTCTGCAGAAAAAGACTAATGAAAATCAGGTTGGATGTATATATAACTAATGAATATAAGAACCGGACGGGCAAAAGAGGGGTTATTAATGGAAAGTGCAGATTTTGCCATTAAAAGAAACAAATGGAAACAGCTTTTCACCTTCTACTAGAATGTACTGCAGAAGTACAAATGAAACAATGACTGTTGAGCGCACACATGACACCGTCTGGAGGAAAAACCATTGAAGAATGGTGGGACTACTTCATACAAGGACACAACCACAAGTTCACATGCCAGAGCATAAACCTCCTAGAGAAGATCCTCCAAGTTAAGGAGATGAACATGGAGGGAACAGCTGATAATGATTTGAAAATCTGAAATTGGAAAATGTGAAAAAGGTTTACTAATATAAAACAAAAATGTCACTATAAAAATAACATTTTTTAAAAAAGACAGCTATGATTAATTTACCCAGATTTTAAGGGGTGTAGGGAGGGGCTGTCAGGAAGTAGCATGTGAGCGGTTCCCTACACAGGGCCCCTGGAGCCAGTAAAGCTTCCACCTCACCCATTAACAGCTATTTACACTACAGAAGAGAGAGAAGGAGGAGCGTGGCAGCTGAGCTATCTCTCTGAAGTACTTGGGATGTTGACTGAATTGTGCTCATACATTTACATCCTTTGTACACGTTGGCAAGAGGTCGTGGGGAAATGTGAGAAAAGGCAGAAGAAGACCCCCATACTCCTCTTAAACTGGACAGCTGCTGTGTGGGCCTTCTGTGACTGCAAATGCAATGGGGCATTGCTCCCCCCTTCCCCTCAATCTCATTGTAAAACAGCTAAGAATTGTAAACCAGGGGTGAGAAACACAGAGACAAAGCTGAAAAGTGAGAAAAAAACAGCCTTTGTGTGGTGGGTTCAGATATTTTGTAAGTGCCTCAGCCACTGCGTAAGCTGCGTCTCAGGTTGTAGAATGCTTCTATAAGAGTTCCTTTCACCTACCCTGAACTGTGTTTAGGCATGCACGCACACACTCACACAGACACACAGATTTGTGAGGCACTGATATATCATTGGGCAAATGTACCCTTTCCAGCTGTTTGCCATGTTACGGCCAGATCCAAATGGATGTACTTGGAAAGTGTCTATGACTTGTTCCCTAACTGTTTCTATCATGTTGTAACATGATGTTTAGGGGCAGTGTCATATATGTTCACGTGGAAAGGTATTGAGAAGAAATAAATTGTTTATTCTGGCTTTGCGGGTGCCATTGCCAAATCAGTGACTCCCAGCCTAGCAATGCACATTGTAAACTGGGAGACTAGATTGCAACCGCTTGAATGTCTTTAAATGCCCTAAATGGTAGAATTTAGATAGGCAGAAGTACCCATTTGCTATCATAAGGATATCTGTATTATAGGTCTAATTGTGTTCTGGAATAATGGCTTAATTGTTGGGTCAAGAATGTCAGTGCAATTAACCAAAATAGCCAGTTCCTGTACATGTATACCCAGCAAGTGAAAATCCTTTTCAGAGTGACCAACTTCCTTCATTACTTAGGGCCTCATTACGACCCTGGCGGTAAGCGCCCGTCATTAACGCCATGGCGTAATGAGCGTTTACGCCGTGGGACGATGGCGTAAAGAGCGCCACATCACGACCCATCGCGCACGAGCATTACGCCATGGCGGTAATGCAAATAACGCCATGGCGGAAAAGGCCCCTACCGCCATCGCTAAGCGAGCAAGGTGCCCATCCGCCAGCGTAAGTAGCGGCCACCGTAATTTACGGCCAGCGTAATTTACGGCCACCGTAATTTACGGTGGCCGTAAAAGGCCAAACCGGAAATAGCGTCATCGCGCCGGAACGGGAAGCAGCCCGTCGGCCATCTTCAAAAACACAATCCATCGCCATCCTACCAAACAACACCAGACCCAACCCTGACACCTGTCCCGACAAAACACCCACCCACCCAAGTTCCCGAAAATGCCGAAATGCGTGAAAAAGGCCTGTGACCGCCTGCGCCAGGAGCGATTCAGCCGGGAGGAACTCTGCATGCTAGCGGAGACCCTGCAGGACAACGCAGGTGTTGTTTTCTCCCCTGAAATGAGCCGGACAGCAATCGGGAAGAAGAAGGCCATCTGGGCCCTGGTGGCTGAGCGCGTCAGCGCGGTGGGGACCGTACCCCGCACCCCACAGCAGTGCCGCAAACGCTGGGATGACCTGCGCATACGGGTCAGAGCCGTCATCTCGGCAAACCGCAACCTTGCCCAGGGAACCGGTGGAGGGTCAGAATCCCCCCTGAAACTCCAACCGTGGGAGGAGATCTGTGCTGCCACCATCGGCATGGAATCCATCGAAGGCGTTGGAGGGATGGAAAGGGGAGCCCCGACATCAGGCGATGAAGGTAGGTGCCTCATACAAGACATGCCATAGTCACAGCAGTCCAATCATGTGTAGCACAAGGTTGCCCTAGAGTGTAAATGCAACACAAATCAATACTGCCCATAGCCACATGCGAGCACCACCCTGCATACACTGCTGGCACCCGCATACCTGCATCCACATGCCACACCAAAAGGAGACAACCTGCATGGCACTGCCTGAAATCTGCCTCATCCACTGGCCAAAATAATGTCAACCATTGTCATCCAAAAGTCCGTATACCCATCAATAACGCCCTCCCACCTTTGCTCCACCACAGGCACAGAATCACACCCAGAGGACCAGGAGAGCCCTGCGCCGAAGAGGGCGAAGTCCACCAACAACCTCCCTGCACCCTCAACCTCAGCTGCAGTGAGGCAGACCCCACGACAAGCAGGTCCCACTGCAGGCATACCGGAGGTCCCACCGGCAAGCACCCCTGTTGGCAGCAGGCCAGCAGCTGCTGCTCCACCTCCACCGACATTGCCTGCCACAGAAGGCAGGGGGTCAGCGGCCAGCAGCAACATCGGGGAGACAGCTGCAACAGCTGCATGTTCTGACTCGGACATGGAGCAGGAGGTCAGAAGCCCCACTGACCAACTACATTCCCCCTGTTTCTCAGACGCCAGCCCCCATGTGGGCGACACACAGGGGCACACTGAGGCAGAGGAGTGGCCTTCCACCCCATGCCCTGTCCACACTCCACAGGAGGGGACCAGCCCCTCCATCACTCCACCTGCACTGGCCATGGGCCAGCACGGCCAGCCGTCCCTCGAGGACATCACTCAACGGCAGCATCAACTGTCCGCAATGCTGGATGAGCATGCAGCGGAATGTGTGGGGGCTAGGATTAGCATTGAACAGGCCACGGAGACACTAAGGGCGGAAGTGGCGCAGAGCACTGCCACCCTGAGGGATGCCATGCAGGCCATGTCCAGGGACATCTGTGCAGAACTTGCGGCCTTGCGTCGTGCGGTCATTGGCCTCACCCACACACGACAGGACGTGCATGCACAGGAGCAGCCAGGGACATCCTCCACTGCCAGTTCTGCGCAGAGCAGCCCCGTGCGCCGTTCCGGACGCAACCTGCGCTCCACAGCCAGGGGTGCCCCGGGTGCCGGGAGAGGGGGCTTGTGACGGCCTGTGGACACTGTCACAGGCATCTGTTGACAGCTACTTGGGGTGTGTTGGGGTGTGCAGGGGGGAGGTGGGAGGGGGTGTGTTGGGGTGTGCAGGGGGGAGGTGGGAGGGGGTGTGTTGGGGTGTGCAGGGGGGAGGTGGGAGGGGGTGTGTTGGGGTGTGCAGGGGGGAGGGGGGAGGGGGTGTGTTGGGGTGTGCAGGGGGGAGGTGGGAGGGGGTGTGACACGACAGTTCATGGTTCCAATACACTTTTTTCTTTCACAAAAAGGAAATGTGTGGACATTTTCATTGCGTATGTGTGCTTTATTGGTGTACAGTCCACAGTGTGCATGCCCCAGAGACACACAGTGCCCCAAGTGCAGTCTCCATGCGATGAACACCAGCCGTGTGTGCTAGAAGCAGTGGTTGATGATACTTTGGCGCATGGCACGCCCCTCCTGTACATCGCCTCCTCCATGTGGTGGCGCCCCATCTGCACCCTCCTCATCCTCATCCTCATCGTCAGGTGGTTGCAGTTCTGCGTCAGGGGGCAGGGGCACATTCCGCCTGACGCACATATTGTGCAGCATGACACATGCCATGACGATCTTTGCCACCTTCTCATGGCCATACAGGAGTGCCCCACCAGACCTGCTGAGGCTTCGGAACCGTGCCTTCAGGAGGCCGAATGTCTGCTCTATGACCACACGAGTACGTGTATGTGCACGGTTGAAGTCCTCCTCGTGCTGGTTCTGCGGGTTCCGGACTGGCGTGAGGAGCCACCTCTTCAGGGGGTAGGCTGCATCACCTGTATGTAGGCGAGAATGTATGTGTCAGTCATGTTGTCTGATCAGGAACATGATGTTCCACCATGGCTGGCATGGAACTGTTACCTTGGCTCACTTCTACATGCACTAATTGATTCACACTATGCAACCAGTATATGCTCATTGCTGCCATGGCCTGTTTTGCATGCCATCACCCTATGTATGCAGAGGGGTTTTGTGCATTGTGAGTGCCCTTCCTCTGTATCCGTTCTCTGTGTTACTCACAGGCCAGTGGAGTATGCATCATCCCCCCCCCCCTTTCTGCCAGGTGGAGTATGCATCATCCCCCCCCCCTTTCTGCCAGGTGGAGTATGCATCATCCCCCCCCCTTTCTGCCAGGTGGAGTATGCATCACCCCCCCCCCTTTCTGCCAGGTGGAGTATGCATCCCCCCCCCCTTTCTGCCAGGTGGAGTATGCACTGGTATGTCATTCCCATGCCCACTTCCATGACATAGCACTCACCGAGTAGCCAGGATCTTGGGCCTGCATGTCGCTCCATGTAGCGTGGTATTGTGGAGTTCCTCAGGATCATGGAATCATGGGTTGATCCGGGGAATCGGGCACAACAATGTGTGATGATCTTGTTGGAGTCACAGACCATTTGCACGTTGATAGAGTGGAACTGTTTCCGGTTGCGGTACGGTACCTCCATTTCACGTGGAACCACCAATTCCACATGGGTGCAGTCGATGGCACCAATGCAACCGGGTATGCTGGCTAGTGCATGGAAACCCACTTTGGTGTTTGCAATCTCCTGGGCAGTCCGTGGTAATGAGATGTGGTCGTCTGTGTGCTTGAGGAGGGCATCGAGCACTTGGATGAGTGTTCGTGAGAATAATGGTTGTGAAATGCCATGCAGGTGCCCCACTGTGTGCTGGTAGGTGCCTGTGGCCAGGAAGTGGAGTACAGCCACTACCTTCAGTAGGGGGGGGATGGCGGTTGGACTTTCTATCATGCTGACGATGTCATCGTGTATCATGTCTACGATGGCGGTGATGGTGTCCCGGTCCAAACGGTACAGGGTGTGGATCTGCTCAGCAGTGAGGTTGTTTGGATTGGCTCTGATGCGTGGGATTGGGGGCTGCCTGCGTGGTGGCACTGGCTGTGCTGGTGGGGCTTGCTGGGCCTGCCTTGCCCTCCTTCTCCTCCTGCGTCTCCTCTGTGCTGCCTGTTGTTGTTGTTGTTGTTGCTGTTGTAGTAGCACATGCATTGCTATCAGGCCCTCCAGCCCCAACATTGCTAGTCGTATTGGCATCATTGTGGAGTGTGACTGGGTGTGGGTAGGGGTGGGGTGTGCTCTTTTTGTACTCCCCTGAGTCTGTATTGCCTTCACCTGTGCTGTTTCTGTGCACCTGTGGCAGCTGCATTCACTTGAATTGGCCCTTTACGGTTGGTTCGCGATGGCGTTATTTGCACCATGGCGGTAAGGTACTTTGCGGCCTCGGTGATGGCGTTAGGTGCATGTCCGCTTGGGTCAGCATTTGCGTGCCTTTCCGCCATGGCGCTAAGTACGGTGTGGGCGGTCGCGTGCGCGCACCCTTAGCGCAGTTAGCGGCAGCGTTAACTACGATGCCGCTATTGGCATCGTAGTTTACGGTCAGGAGTCATGATCGGACCTGGCGGAAAACGATGGCGGTAAGCATTTACCGCCATCGTTTGTCACTTAGCGCCAGGGTCGTAATGAGGCCCTTAGACACTTAGATACTCATCTATTCCTACTTGTGTTGTTAATGAGTGAAGTGTCAGAGTGGGTGAGGTGGGAATCCTTGTCACTGACCGGACCTTGCAATCTAATAAAAACAGCTCTTTCTCCTAATTATAAAAAAACAGTAAAGATTATCTTCCAAACTCTGATACCATCTCAACATATTGTTCTTACTATGGAATTTATGGAATTCAATGTTGAATCTCTAGAATAAGCTCCATCAAACAGCACTTACTGCAAGGATCAATCAACTATTGTTTTTATTCTCTATATATACATTGTTACCTCAGTTTTACTTCATAAATGGTCTGTAAATATATTGATTTATGCTGGTATTGTGTGTAAGAAACAGGAACTCAATGTTCCCTTGCCTTTTCTTTTGAGCTCAACGTGTTTAAATGTGTGCTGTCATAGGTTTCTAAATCTTTTTTTTTCCCCAAAAAATGCTTTTTAGGGTGGTTTGGTGCTTCATGCCATCTCCGGTAGGATCGACCACTTACTCATGGGAATTCATCTATGCACACTAATCTAAAAGAATATATAAATAAATAAATATAAAAGCATTTGAAACTTTTTTTTTCGGTCCTTTTGGTTTCGTAAAAAAGGGCATTCGATCCTTTTTTTTCAATCCTTTGACCGGACACCGTTTACATTTAATTTTGGTAATACCACAGATGGCATTAATAACATGAAATTATCCTGGCAGTCCCATTTTTATAATTCTCTTAGGATGTCTTTGCATTGTGAAATGAGAATGTGTTATATTGTTTGGATTTGTACCATATACAGCTGTTAATTGCATAGTTTCCAGTAGTCTGCATGTATCTGTAGAAAGAAGAGGTGGGTGGGGTGGTTAGGGGGTTAGCGGGTAAAGCTAAGGCATTGAGCTCAAGTAGAGGTGCAAGTAGAGCCAGAAGCAGCTGGTATCAGTGCAGGTGTGTTCTTTAGGTGATTTTTGGTGTTTTCCCTATAGGTATGTGTTTCCCTATGGGAGACATGAGGGTTGTGGTGGAATCTGAGCGTTGTGTGTCAGTTTTAGCAGTTGGTTTGAGATGTGCAGTATTTTGTCTAAGTTGTGATTGGTGATTTGCTGCATTTTCATGACAGCGAGTTAGTGAGCGTATGTTGATTATAGTGTTTGAAGAGTGAAGTCGCTAGTCAGGTAGATTCTTTGAGCAGATCTGGTTGCCTTTTATGTGCTATGTGGTGAATTCCAAGTGTCTTTCTATTAAAACATTGCCTCTTTGTGCAAATCCTTGTGTTTTCTGATGGGTGTGTGTGTGGTTATGGATGAATGGTGTGATAATATTGCATGGTTAGCTCGGTTATCATTGTTACTTAGTTCTGAAGGTTTGTTGTGCTGTTTCCAAAGGGAGGTATCTGCGTCTTAGTGCTTGTTTTGATGATTTGTATGTTATGAAAATGTTTATATGTGCAGTAGTGTCCTTGCTTATGGTGGTATGTTCCTTCTTGTCCTATCTTGGGTTATGGGTATACACCTCTCTTGCTGTGTTGAATATCCATGTTTTTCAGAGCTTCTGTATGTCAGATGTTCTTCTGATGTCCTGATTTCTTTTGGGACTGAGTTACATATGTTTGCTCAGAGGATGGAGAATGTCGACCCCCACACTTTTCTCATAGTACCTTGATTCTACAGGCTGTTGCTGCTTGACCTCACCATTCTTCTCTGTTGGTAATGGGTGATGGTGACTGGAGGAATTCTCCCTGCCCATACAGTTCCATGTGATGTGTGCAGTGTTTTTTTAAATCTATTATTTTCTTTACTGGCAACCAGTGGTGATGTACACCTTTTGAGCTACATCATGTGAAGTCCAATCTAGTTTTTAAGAAACAAAATCATTGCTACTAAAGTGGAAATTAGAACAGCATACCTAACTCTGAACTCAGCAAAGACCTTACTCAGTTGCATAATACACATCAGGGCTTCTTACCACCGGTTGCAGATATGATTTGAAGTGGGATTAAATTAAAAGATGATTTGTTACTTAAAGTTCCTATTCAGTTTGTCTAGCACTGCTCGGCTTGTACCATATATCCACACATCTGTGGATCTCTATGGATGGGAAGCATGGGGAAGGCTTCCTTTTTGACTACTGTTTCCTATTTTTTGTCGAGGCATCCCTTCTTTTGGGTGTACTGGCCATTTTTATAAAGTAAATGTGCCTGGTACATCACTTTCCTGTAGGATTGTTCTTAGCATTCTCAGATAAACAGTGTGTAGCGGTCTTTGATAAGAGCCACTGATCAGACTCTGTGACCAGAAAACATGTTAACATCGCTCTCCCTGATTCGATCGCTTTCCCATGGTATATGAACACATTGCGAGCCTTACCCTGATATCTCGATAAAACTCTGCCCAGGGCCAGACAGATTTGACACAGACATATTTGTCAAATATAAAGATATGTGATCATTTTTCCTTTTTCTCTTTCTCATAGAGGGATTTCTAAAAAATACAAATCAAGTGGAGATGTCTGTCCATCTTTTAATGATTACTTGGTTGTCTATCAGAAGCACACATTGCAGTTGTATGGGACCCGCTGAAAAAAAAGCAACATGTTTGTCTTTTCTATGTGACTTTTATAAAACACATTCTTAATGTGGAGCAGACCTCACATACCCCCATTTGCCCATGCTCCTAACCGTGCCCCCTCTTACTACTTCTCAATTATTTACACCCTTCCCCTCATTTTTAAGCTTTTATTTACTTTTACGTATTAAAAAAAATATGCATGATCGCTATGAAATGTCGTCAGAATGGATACAGAACATTTGGAGTTGCACATTATTTGGGTTTTCTGGCCTTCTATCAGAAAATGCTTGACATGTCTATTATATGACGTTGTGCTTTGCTCAGTAAGCCAAGTGTAACTTTTTTATTCTGACTACAGTTTTGCAATGGAACTGTAGAATGACAACAAAATTAAATAATGTTCTTTTTGGTTACTGTTTTTCTGCGGTCTCTCAAATGTAAGCGAAGACTCAGGTGGCCCTGGAAAACAAGCACCGAAAAACAAGACTCTATGCACATAGAACGAGATACTGGTATAGTGAGAGACAGAGAGAGACTGCCAGACAGGCAGACACAGTAGAAAGAGAGCAAAGAGAGAAGGTGAGAGTCAAAGGGTGACAGAGACCACACTACAGTGGCATGCAAAACAAGGGTAAAGCCGGAGTTTAACATTCCTTTTAAGCACTTGATCTGCTCCCAATTGCGTGTCATATCATTTGGTCGTGAAACCTATGTCTCAATGATTACTTGTTTTTGCTTATCATTTCCTCATTTAGTAAAACTTGTTGGAACCCTTGCAATAGAAATAATAGATATAACCTGGAGAACACAACTAAGGTAGCCGATTACAAAACATGGTCTGTTTGGTAAGTGGCCCTATACCTTTCTACTTTTTCTGCAGCAAACAGTGCTTCATAAAAAAGTAAAAATAGGTTTTGTAGGGTTTTGAACTATATAACATTGAATTATAGCTTAATAAAATAAAGTTGCCTTACTGAACTTTGTTTGCATATGTTTTGGATATTAATAATCTTAATTATCCAGAGTTTTCACGTTCTCATTTCAGATTTAATAAGTAAACAGTCTACGGTACTCTTACGCTTCCAGTACCTCATTATAAAGCACTTACCTTTCATCTCCCTGGACTCATTTTGCTGATCAGTCGTCTAATGGTCCCACAGCAGGGGACAGCATGACTTACGCCCTAATTGAATAAACTCATCAAACACGCGCTCAAAGTAAAGCCATAACATTGCACTAAACACGATTTTCCAATCAGAGTCTTGATGGCATTAGTGAGCAGCATTGTGGTCAACAGATGGCATCTCTATCAAGAGCTGCTCAAAGATGGCGCAGCCCAAGGAAGCGTAGCATCTGGCCTTTTACAAACATCATTGCGAGGACGACGGCACACAACACATTAAAATATCTTATCCTAATTTGCCCATGCAGATTTGAAGTCCCAGTAGAGCTCAAACGTCAATCTTTAATTCAGGTCCTTTTTGAATAATGATCTTGCTATCTGCTGAAGATTCTATCGAACAACAGCCATTCCGATTAAATTAATAAAACACGCAAGCAGGGTATCAGCAATACTGTGAAGCTGGACTACATAAAGAAATCTATAGGAGACTTACTTAGATGAGATGAACCTGTCTGCGTTAAGCAGAATCATCTAAAGGAATAGCACCCCAAATACTTCAGCTCATTCTATCAAATCCACAACCTTGGGGGCATGCAAGAATCGACAAAGCCAAAATGTAATGTTTTTCTTCCAGTAAGAATACTTTGGTTCTCTGATTACTAACTGCTCATCTTCATGGGAACAAGTCCAACTCTCCCTCATCAAAGTCCTTACCTTTAGAATTAAATTCACGAAACAAGCACTCGTGCTTTCCGAAAATATATTGCGCTTCATTCATGGATTCTTTTGTACTGTGCAAAGTGACTATGCACTGCCAACAAACACTCATTGTTAAGTGTATTTTTGCAGTGCCAAGTGACTTTGCACTGCAAAAATACACTTTGCACTGTTCCACCCTGATTCATTCACTGCACAAATACACTTTGCACCTCTCCACCCTGATTCATGGAGCAGTGCAAAGTCACTTTGCACCAGTGAAAGGTCACTTTGCACTGTGCCAAAAATGCGATTAATCAGGCCCATTATCTCATAACAGTCTCAATGTTTAACCAACCTACCCAACACCTATTCTACACCCAAGTTATGTTGTATGTTTTTTTTCTAGCACCTACTGTTATTGCTATGACCATGATGCGATGTGGGGAGGAAGGCAAACCGGAAGACCACTGTCTGTACAAGCATGAAAATACAAGAACTTTACATTGCATGCAAATAGCAATGAGAAATGTGCTGACTATTCAATTACTTGCAAAGACAACTGCTTTATAGCAGAATAAAAGCCACACAGCTTGTTCAGGCAAAGAAATGGCTACTATCTCAGTGACTATGTGATAGTTGGACCACATTTTTCATAGGACTCTGCTTTAGTCTATGGGTTGCATTGTAAACGGAGGAAGGGGTATTATAAAATAGTCTATCAACCCCCAGGGCAACTAGGGCAACTATCAACAATTGAGGGCTCCGTTTTACTTTAAAGCAGAACACATTCACACTGAATAACATGCAGTCACATGTCAGATACAAGCAAAATAGTCAGCTATGTCAAAGATACATTCATTGCATGTCCTCATGTCTGTCGGGTTAATGCAATACAAATGTTTTTTTATTGCATGCAAACAATGTTGCAGAGTCAAATGGAGTGAAAAAACAACCTTACTACTGGTGGCAACACATATCCATCTATAGAGTACATACAGTTAATGGAATGGTCAAAAGGCAGAGAGATGTGTAATGGGGCAGATGAGTATGCAGGCATCACCTACTACAACTACACAGATAAATATGCAAATACCAATTACTGCCTCGGCTCCTCACTTTTACTGTACAGGTGAGAAAAGATACAAGATGAGGTAGCCCTAACAACCCATAATCCAATGGGTGATAGACGCGACAAACGAAGACAGCCTTTAATAAACAATGGTTTAAATAGCCAATGTATATGCCTCTGCCATAAAGAATTAGTTACATTATGTGACAGTAGAAGGGATAACAGATAGATTGTAGAAATCACAAGTACTGTGCTGTACATAGCATAGAAGGGAGGAGGATACCTGAATACCAAGAGAGGGATTCAATACACTGAAAGGACTGATGGAGTTATAGGCAGGGAAGATGCAGCATATATGGGCAGGGAAACCAACATATGGCAGATGCTCAAGATGAATGTAACATGAACATGACACAAATATAGGTCTATAATGTGGAGAAGAGAAGCGTAAACGTTCAACAACTTGTCTAGCACAGAGGCCGCAGCAGGCCTAGGAGTTAGCAAGGCCTCAGACAAAGATGCTGAATTAAGCAGTACGCCTAGAGCCAGGGGGGCATTACCACTTCAGGTAATGGCCTGGGGCCCATAGTGACAGGCCTGAGGGAAGTGAGGACCTTAACTAAGGCCCAGAGGCATTACCTGAAGTGGTAATGCCCTCCCTGCGAGGAGCGTATTGCTATTATTGACCCGGCCCGTAAAACCGGGGTACTAAAAGCATTTTTATTTCTGTTCCGAAATGCTCTGGCATTTCAGAACAGAAAAAAATAACAAACATAAATAAAATGGTCACTGGGGAAGGGAAAACAAAGTCTGTTTTCCCTTTCTATGGCAGCCGTTGGAAAAAAGAAACAAAAAATGGTTGCCATGGAAACGGGTGAAGGGACTACATATAGTCCCTCTCTCTTTCCATGGTGCCCATTAAAAAAAGTAAACAAAACAATGGCCAACACGAAACGGAGAGAAGGGACTACGTGAAGTGCCCTCTTCCTTACCATGACGGCCTATTGCAGATCGGGAGCGGGCACATTGGGGGACAGAAGTGTTACCAGCACGTCAACTCCCGAAACAGTCTTTAAAGAAGGTAAGTGCAGGTTGGGGTTGGGGAGGGAATTCTGTGGATGGGGGAGGAGGGAGGTGGGGAGAGGGATAACATTTACCTCATTCACAGGCAGGGGAAGATGGCGGTGTCCAGCCGTGAGGCAGCTTGGAGCGGGGGAATTCCCCAGTTCCAAGCCTTCTCATTGGCAGAGAGCCAGCTCCCACCCGCTGGTTACTAATTCATAAAAACACATTTATTTTAAAAGCTTTGAAGCTGGCAAACAGTAGTTCGTAGCAAGCACCAGAGTCAGATGCACAGAAGGTAGTAATGGAGATGCATAACACAGAGAAGAGATAATAGTTTCTAGAATAAAAAGCAGTAAACGCCCAAACTAATTAAGATATATAAGGAAACAACTAGTCATGGATGACCAGGTGCATGAGATCAGTATGCCAAAAGGATCCATCCCAGATAGATGAAGTGTGTCTCTAGTGGCCACATAGAGTACAACATGCACGTTAGAATTTGCTAAAATCCAAAAAATTTGAAGAAATTCATTCTCCAACACGATCCCCTAGCACATGATCAAGAAATGAAGAATACTTGTTATTCATTATATGCCAAGTACAGATAAAGCAGCTGCTGAACTGGGAATGATGGGGAGTATTTTGAACTGGAATTCATGCAGGCCATGTACTTCCCTCTCCCCCTACCCTATATGTCTCTTGTATTTTGACATCTCATCAGAGTATCCAAGGTTGGTGAGTAAAGGGCCAACCATTGAAAATGCCTCTTGCCACACCACCTATAACAAACAGAGCCAATGAATTAAGAGTGGTTGTAATGATGTAACGAAAGTAGTGTCTGTAATGGGCTGAGTCCAGGAGGGGCCATCAAAGATGTTTTCGCCAATGATGAAACTAACACCTGTATAATCCATGTATATCATAAGATAAGATATTAACCAATCATAACCACTCATAACTTTTGTAACTGATATTGTATTAAGACACTATTATCTACATATTTTTGGTATAAAATCTGCTCAAACTCATTAAAATATGAGAGCTACTTGTAAGTTATCCTGCCCGTTATTCTGTGTTCGGAATAAAGCTGGGTTTTAACATGCACTTTGAGTATTCAATTATTGAGTATTGCTTTTTTTGATAGTGCAGCAAATTGGCCCCATATCTACAGATGAATCCTACGATGTCTGACGAAAATGTCAGAGAATGAAGCAGTAGTACTCCACATGTGATCCTAAACTAGGCAGCAGCTGTGTGTGCCCTATGTGACCAAAACATAAATGGTACATTGCTCTGACCTTGGGCACATGCTAAACTAGCTAAGAAGCCTAAACAGGGGAAGTGCAACATAATGAAGAGGCTTGAAGGTAGCAGAAATTTAGAAAAATGGCCCCTCTGCGGATACGATCAGCCATTTTGTGAATGCCTTGGCTATTGTGTGCGCTGGGTTTAGGGTTGTAGAATGTTGTGTAAGAGCTCCTGTCATCTACATGGACATGTGTATAGATACACAAACAAACACACTACATCCTACTCCCGCACACAAACAAATACAGAGTCCCTTAGAATATGCATGTACACGTACGGAATGCTTGGAATGCAAGTAAGTTCATTATGCACACGTTGAATGTAAGTATGGACACACACTGCACTCAGAATATCAATACACACATACAGTATGCAATGTATGAGTATGCCTCCACAGACACCCTACATAAATCTCCCCCCACACACACACTTATATACACAGCTAAATATGCTTTCAACACACATATGACAATTACATACATTATACTTCGAAAAAATCAGGCACAGACAATATTCTTGGATTAAAAGAAAGCACAAGACAGACATAAAGTATCATACTCACAGAATTTATTTAAGCATAGATGCTATGCTCACAGTTTGGAAACATAAATGCACAGTATGCACATACACTATGCTTGGAATGTATGTGAGTCAAGATCATACACTCTGAATAGGCATATGCATGACAAATCGGTTCTCAATAAATATGCATACAACCCGCACCCATTGCACTCAAACAGTTACACACACACACACACACACTGGAGAGAGGGCCCCTGGAATGCCCTTCTGTAATCCCAAATAGCCAGAAATGCATGATGCCAGTCACTGTTTGGCCAGCCCCCTGGAGGGCCAGTGATATCTAAATATGCTAACAGATATTCTCTCAGACAACAATTCAAACCATATCCAGCTGATGTCTTCCTGAATACAGGTGCCTCAACAATGGTTATGGATGCTGGTGCCTCAAAGGACCTGATCGACTAATGACAAATATCTAGCTATGCTGGCTTAATAGCAGTATTACATGAAGCCACAGGCCTCAGAAAAGGGATGAAGAAAAACAGATCTTGCAGCGCACTGTCCAGGGCTGATGCTTGCGGCCAAGGTCAGAGACAAGCAGAATATTCCGAAGCCCCAGAGACAAGGAGCCGAGAGAAAAATAGCAGAAAAAATCCTCACTAATAGCAGACCAGAAAGCTCAATTTTGCAGTCTTCATCCACAACCAATGGCCATTCACACACGGTGGGAAGAGGAGCTGTTCCCAGCGAAGTAGACACAAAATTATACATGTGTTGTTTTACAACGTTGCAACCTGCAGGCTCTCTCTAAGTCAAAGTGGTTATACCAGTAGCAACAATGGGGACACATAGGGCCTTAATACAAGTGTGGCGGTAAGCTTACTGGAAACCTTGTTTCTGGACTGCCACACTAAGAGTCTGCCTGCTGGGGCCGCTGAACCCGACAGGTCTGACCCTGCCTGGCACAGCGGGACTGGTAGGCAGACTCATCACAGAACTGCCGGCACCGTTAGTGATGATGCCGGTGCTTTCGTGAACCCATTCCCATGGAGTCCAGGAATAGAGACTAACATGTTACCGGCACCTAGCTTCCCGGTCCACCTACAGGTTTACCGCCGGACTCGTTATGAGGCCTATAGTCATTCTCATCAAATTGAATCGGTTCACAGAAGGCTGAGAACAGAGCTGGGTCCCAGGCCTGAGGAGGTCTGCTCCAGCCAATCAGGGATCGCAATTCAAGGGATGGATGGCAAAGGGCAAGGGCCATTTGCAATCCTGCGACCATGCAGCATGTAATAGATCGTTTCTGGGGAAGGCTCAGGCAAAGCCACCTGACATGAGAGGGCCAGTTAGCTAACATCTATGGGTACCGGCTATAGGCAATACCATCCGAACCACCAATCATGCATGCTCTTAGGTTTGTGGGGAAGAGCCCTGACTTGTGAGGTCAGATTGCAACAAAAGTCCCAGACACTGACAAAGGAGCTGTGATTGCTGGAGATCATACCATTTCCTGTATGATCCCTGTCTGTTATGAAAAATAAAGGACAGTTATAACTTGCCCTTGCCTGAGTCCTCTATCTGTATACAGGGGGAGGGTTTGCTGGGTCCTGGGTGCTCTGAATGGTGAATGTGTAGTGTGAACCCCGGCCTCTCTGGTATACCTAAACAATTGGTAACAGAGAAATAGGTCACTACACCGTTCAGCATAGAGCCTCCTCTTCCGTCGCAGTGCCTGGAGGGCTGTGACGGACCCCATGGAATGTGAGACCACACAGGAGTGCACCCCATGCAGTGGCTGTGAGGAGTTGTCTTGGGAAATATCCTGCCCATG
The DNA here is from genome assembly GCF_040938575.1 of Ambystoma mexicanum. Taxonomy (NCBI): domain Eukaryota; kingdom Metazoa; phylum Chordata; class Amphibia; order Caudata; family Ambystomatidae; genus Ambystoma; species Ambystoma mexicanum. Next base: position 1,073,949,885 of record NC_090935.1, on the reverse strand, counting down.
GTCTGTGAGGAGCCCAGCAGACCAGAAGGGAGGTGGGGCAGTTTTGGGGAGACCCGGCAAGCGAGCAGCGTCAGTGGATCAAGGATTGTAAGTATTGACTCAGCATAGTAATTGAGGGGGGTTGTGAAGAAATGTTGGGAGTGGGTGGTGATGAGTATTGTTGAATATTGGTGAAGTATTGTTGAGCATTGTGAAGTATAGTGGAGAAAGGAGCAGAGGTAGATGTCATTTATTTGTGGTTGGGGAACATTTGGACTTGAGGTAAAAGGTTCAGGCTGTTAGTTTAGACTATTGACTTAAGGGTACGGATGACAGACATTATGTAAATATTGGATTACCTGTGGATTGGGCATTTTAGCTTGGGTCATGGATGATGGTATTCCCGTGTATAGGGTTTAGCAAATGCAGCTAGCTTAAATTGCAGAAGGTGTTCTTCTGGTCAAGTCTTGCAGAGGTGTTTTATCTGCAAGACGACACTGTAGGTAAAGATTCAGCATGTGAAATATTGGTATCTCCTTTTAGGAGGCAGGACGACAGCCATGGGTATATGTTGTGTTTTTGAAAATATCTGTGTAATGGGACAATATCGTTGTGAGATCTGTTAGTGAGGTCTGTGTCTAGGACTAAGAGAGCACGATGAGGTGCAGAATTTAGGTTTGGCAATAAAAAAATTGATGGAGTAAGCTATTCTGTGGCGGTGTGCGGAAGGCTCATGTGCAAGATTGATGGGTGTGCCTGAGGAGGCAGAGAGGTTGAAGAAGGGTGGTGCATGGAACATGCCTGAAAAGTTGGGTGGGAGCCAGAGGGGCTTGTGATATTTGTTAGGAACTGGTATCTGTAAAGTGCATGAAAAACAAGATTATGGGCTTCATTACGACCCAGGCGGAATGTGTTTAAAGGTGCCGGTAAACCCATTCTGCCCTATTATGTGGTCCTCTTGTGGGACCCGCTATGGATGTCTGGTCAGACCAGACGTCCTTTGCGGGTCCCGCGAGGGGACCAGGGTGCTAACATCCGGCCCATTATTAACGGGCCCGTTATTAGCTCCCTCCCCATTCCCATTGAGCCCTATGGGGCTCAAATGGGAATGGGGTTGGGTATATTGAATGAGGAATTACTGGGTTCTCCAAGGTTGGAATGGCCCGGTAATTCCTCATTCAAGGAACCTGGACCCGAGTTTGGAGCCAGTCATGCCCTTGTTAAGGTCATGGCTGCCTCCAAACTCGTAATGAGGCCCTATGTATGTTTGTCTGAATAACAACAGAAGTGACGAATAGCTGAACTTGAGTACAAGTAAGTATTAAAAAGCAATGTATTGTGTTAAAGGTGCATGGACCTGCCTCTATAGCACCTATGCAAGGCCCTTCCATGATGTAAGGAAACAATTTGTAAATATAGCACGGAATGTATGAAGAGCACAGAAAGTAAATTGTCTAAGCCATGGCCAAAGGGCGGAAGCTTCTCCAAATATGTGCAGCAACCGTTAAACACACATTTACAATACGTTATTCATGGGAAAAATTGAACAATTGTATGGCGATATTTGAGTTCAGTAAAATGTTTCAGGATGACGGGGGGTGTGGTGAGGCATCAATAGATGCTGAGCCAAAAGGAGACCCCGAGCCAAAAGCCCTCATCCCCGCTTTCCCACCTCCTCCTGACCATGAGAGCAAAGGGGCTTCAGCAGGGGCACTGGGATTGTACCTATACGAGAATTGAAAACAGCAGAGTGGTACGCAAATCTAACGTTTGCACCTCCACCGTATACCAAAGAGAAGGGGCAGAGAGGGGTTGCACCAGCTGGAGGTGGAACAGGGGTGCACAGTTGGTGGGAGGACAACTACTCTTGAAATCATAAGGGAAGACAGTAGTAGAAACAGGCAGGGTGAGTAAGGAAGTAGCTGGATGTAAGGAGAATAGTGAAACATGACAGTGGGCAGAGATCATGGAAGAGGTGGAGAGGCTAGAAAAAGAGGAAGAGGAGGAACGCAAGAAAGTGCAAAGAGAAAGGCAAAAGGCAGAAGGGAAAGAGCTGGAGCATCGGGAGATGAGGAGAAAGACAGAGCTCAAAGAGATAGGGAGGAGAAGAGAGGAAGACGAGAAGTAAAGGCAAGTTTTATTAAAGAGGGAAAGGAGGAAGGGGGAAATAGAGCAGCTCACAAGAGAGCGCAAACACAAGGTGGAAGAGTAGTGTGCAGTGAGAGACATAAGACTAAGATTGGGATTGATCACTTTTGACAACAACAAAGGAAGGGCTAGGGAAGCGGAGCAAAAGCACAGCAAGTAATACGATAGGGCAGCTATGCTGCCAGAAAAAAACAACAGAGGGTCCTCCATGAGGGGGGACTGTGAGAACTTGATTGACCTAGAAGGGGAACCACAGGGAGCCAAGGTACTAAGGAGACTGAGCTTCAATGACGATTTCAGCAGTGACTTGGAGGACTCCGAGTCAGAAGATTACTTAGTAGAGAGTGAGGACGAGGGAGTAGGATGACATGGCCATTGATCGGAAGGGAAACGCACCAAACGGATCTTCACATGGGGAGGAGACAAAGATACAGCGGGATTGCGGGATGACAAGGACGAGAGACCATGACAGTCCAGGTCTACATCGTGCAGCATAGATGACATAACCCCACATGCACTTAGAGACCTTTGAGCATGAAGGAGGAAAGAAGTGGCAAGGGCATGCACCGCCACCAGAGACACCGGGAGACAGGATGGGGAAGCTGGGCTGAAACAGTTCCCCTTAATGGAAAAGGGAGGGGGCAGGGGACCTAAATACATACCCTGGAAACATTGACAAGGAAAATTTGAGGTGTAGGCTACCTTTGTTGACTGCGGGTGCGTAGAAATGGATATACCAAATGGATAGAATGACAGCAGGGCAAAAGTTAGCTGTGGGGGCCATAGAGGTTAACTAGTGGCGACCTTGGGAAAAGCTGCCAATGACGTATGGTGAAGGGCGGGGTTACCCAGGAGTAACAACCCAGAATACAGCAGACAATGGTTCGCCGTTTGCTAACTGCAAGGTGACAATATGGCAAGCTCTACGGATGCAGCACCCAGACATGTCCAAAATTAGTGTGATTATGGCATAGAGAATGGGGGAAGATGAAGACCCCCTACAATATATTCAGGCTTTTCAAGACTTATGGCACCTTGAAACGCGAGAACGGTGAAACAAAGCAGTGGCATTATTCTATCATATACCATGTCATGGGTTACCAGAGCAGGTGCAAAGGCAACTAAAGAAGTTGGTGGGGATGGATGCAAAACAGTGGTCAGAAATACAGCTTACAATAGTACACTACTGCAGGTTAATGCAAGAAAGTGTGAGGAAAAAGTGTGAGGAAAGAAAGCAGGAGGAGGCAAAGTAAGTGCAGAAGAAACTGTCTAAATATGCCATGGAAGGGACATTGTTAACAAGTGTGGCAGGACAGAGCACACAACAGACACAGTACGCACCGCTGCCCACAGGAGAAGGGTTCATGGGGTTGGGGGATGCGCAGCATGGGTTCCAAGGAAGAGGAGAGCCATCAAGGGTACCGGGGTATGGGCATCAAATGCAACAAAGCCAAGGGGGATTGTTTGGGAAGGTATCATGGGTACGGGCAACCAATGCAGCGGGGTCCAGAAGGTTTCTCTGGAGGGTATCAGAGTTTAATAAGAGAACCACACCAGTGCTAGGTGTGTGAACAGATAGGGCACTTCTCTAGCATATGTTGAAGCAGAGAGGAATTCCACAGAATGTTGCAATGCAATAGAAGCCAGCATATCCAGGGGAACAGCAAAAGTATTATGCCCAGGACTAGACACATCAACAAGGACAGGCACCAAACACATACCTGCATACTCAACAGCCCATGACACAGACACCACAAATGCAGGCACGATTATAACAGTATTCACAGGCACCGCAGATACCACACATGCAGAATATCGTGCAGCCATCATACACAGCAGAGCCAAACAGCGGGACACTGGCATACACACACTCCATGGCAACAACTCCCATTAGAAAACTAGGGCAGAGTACTGTAGTTGGGGAACCCATTCTCAGTAAAAGGAATGTCATTATACCCTCAATAGGACAGCCCACAGACGTACCTGATGTGTTCCATCCTATCCATTACACCAAACCCAGCAGAGGAACCATGCATAGGGTTGACGATAGGTGACAAAACGTTCTCCTTTCTTGTAGACACAGAGGCGACTAGATCCTGTATGCGGGAAGGGAAGTATGGAAAGTCAGGAGATGCCATGAATGCTCAAGGATTCTTGGGGGCAACGGAATTGGTTCAATTTGCAGATGATATTGCACCTTCTATAGGAGAGCACAACCTAGCTCTACCCTTACTGTATTCTAGACAGACACCAGGAAACATAATGGGGAGAGACATCATGAGCAAACTTAACATGACCATCTCATTCACTGACACGGGGATAGTTTGCTCTAAACCTGGGAAACACTTGCTAAATGTGAGGGAAATTATTCAAGCTTATTCTGGACATAAGGTACAGAGGGGAATGCCAGCAGATGAAGAACTGTTTGGTATAGGACTGAAAAAATAAAAGCATGGCTCCCAGGGATCCCAAATGACTACATGTTCAGGCCAGAATTACCATTACACAAGAAGGGAGGGATGATGGTGGCACCACAATTAGAGGCAGTACAGTGGGGGACAACTCGATAGCGGTACATGGGACAGAAGACACTGGGTGACCATGGCAATCAGTAATTGCCATGGCAGAAGGGTACAGATTGACTAGAGTTACAGTTGAAGAATTATTCAAAGACAATCAATGAGATCACCAGGTAGTGTTTGAAATTAGTGTATCATACTGGGTAAAAATACATTACAGAGTTTTACCACAGAAAATAGCGATGATGCTACAAGCACCGCCATCATTTCTTGAGAAAGTCTTGGCAAAGGTCCCCAGCATCTTTGAACTAAAAGTCACTATAATGTGAGGCTTCTGAAAGGGATAGGAGCAGTGAAAAAGAAACTGAAGCCCTGAGCTCTTTTACCATGAGCTAAGGAATATTCCCTGTCCAGGGAGGCAGACAAGGGTATCTATGAAACAATCACAGCACTAATTAAGCAGGGCATCCTAATATCATCAGAATCAAAATGCAACATGGTGGTGTACCCTGTCAAAAAAGGCAAAGGGGGTCATGGCATTTTATACAGGACGTGCATCCTCTGAACCATATTGTAGAAGCAGAATTTCCTTTTGTTTCGAATCCAGTGACAAATTTGTGTAGCACAAATATGACAACTGATATCCAAAGACGAGCGAAAAGTGACACCAGAAAGAGCAGAGGCAATTCTCAAGACAGCCCACAACCATGAGACAAATGCAGCAGTTTCTAGGGCTATGAAATTACTGTAGAGCATGTGTATTTGAGTACAACACTTACACTAGGCCCTTATTGAGTGCACTAAAGGAAGCACAAAGATGGCAGGGTACATTACAATGGACTGAATAAATGACTCAGGTATTTGACTAGCTGAAAGAAGCAATATGCACATCTCCAGTGTTAGGGATCCCAGACTATCAAAGTGAATTTTTCTTATTTTCACTATCCAATGGAGTGGTAATGACTGCAGTACTGACACAAAAGACAAGCATGGGGCACAAACCTCTAGCATCGTACAGTGGGTAATTAGGCTGAGTAATGAGAGGAAAATATGAATGTGAACAGGCATTGGCTGCTGCCTCATTCTTATTAGACAAATCAGCGAGTATTACCATGGGATGCAACACCACTCTTTATGTGGAGATTGCTCTCTTCGCAATATTGCAAAGGCCCAAAAGTACATTGATAACACAAAGAACTTCAGGGTACATACAAGGTGTTACTGACAAACTGAGCTGTCAAGAAATTGAGATGCCGACTTGTCAATCCGGCGACTTCCATTGCCGAAACTATAAAGGAGGGCGACTATGTGCACAACTTTACAGCCAACATAGAAGAATTCAGTGACACTCAAAAGGTACAGGAGAATGCATTTGAGGGGGGAGATTTGCTTTATATTGATGGTCATCAACAATTGACCAAATAACTTGGGAAAGACATACTGGGACGGCAGTAGTTAGATTAAGAGAGGGCGGACGAGCGAGGTGATGACAAGTGCACGTCTACCGTCACAATTATCAGCACAAGCAAGAGAATTAGTAGCTTTAAGGAAGTAACAGTATATTAAGATTCAGCCTACATGACATCCACAGTGAATTGTGGGCTGTTACGTTGGCTGAGGAGGGGCTTCAAGTGTGCTGATGGGTCACCGATCCAGCACACCCTCCTACTGGGCAGACTGATAGAGGCACTCCAATACCCACTGCACATGGCAGTGGCAAAGGGCCAAGCAAACATGAGAGGGGAGGACCCCATCTCTAGGTGCAACAAGGCAGCAGACGTGGAAGCAAAACGTGACACCTAATTAGGAGACATTTTAGAAGTGGATGCTTGATCCCATATGTAATTATGCATGAACAATCATACTAAAGGAAGGACATAACACATTACCAGTGACACAGATTATGTAATTGCAGGGAGCTACACACAGGGAAGAAAAGGAGTTGTGGATAAAGAGGGGATGTACGTGTCTCCGAAAGATGCCTTATAGCGGCAAAATAACACAAGAAACCTGGTAATGCCTTTTTCATTATTGCACACTGCACTGACACAACTATACCATCCTACCTATATAGGGAAGGAGGTGCTTGTTGCTCATATTGGAGAGGATTGGTTCTGTCCCAATTTGGTGGAACACTTCACAGAATTCATTGCTAATTGTCTAGTTTGTAAACAATTTACAGCAGGTCATACATTAAGGGTTGTGAGAGGACCCATACCTTGCCCAATGGGTCCATTATGGCACCTGCACGTCGACTATGTTGACATGCTCTAAGTAAGCTAGGGCTACCGCTACATGGTAGTGTTTGTGAGCCTGTTTTCTTGATGCATCGAAGCCGGTTCTTGTTTCCATCCTAATGCCCTTAGAGCGGCAAAATTCCTGGTTCAAGAAATCTTCCCAAAATGGGGCGTTTGTGAGGTCCTATGGTCTGACAATTGTACTCACTTCGCCAATGAGATATTCCAACACATTACAAACCTTGTTGAGAATACAACACAAATTCTCTTGTGCCTATCACCCACAAGCAAACGGAGTGTGTGTGAGCTCCTCAATGGGCTGTTCAAAGAAGGTATCGCCAAAATTAAAGAGACCCTCAATAAGAGTTGGCGGCACTGTCTTTCATTAGCATTTTTCACATTGCAGAATAAACCAGGCCCACGTGAGGTGATGACAGGATGGAGCATAAGACTTCCCCTGGCTCCTCCTTCTAGGGCAATGAAAGATGCAGAAAAAATGTCTGATATATTGGGTCAGGAAATGTACAAGTAGACTGCTTCCTTGATGGCTAGTGCCTCTTTTATTTCTCGTCAACTTCAGAGACAAGAGGAGAGGCCTGAAGCAAGAAGAGATACCAATGATCCTGAAGCAGATAAGGACCTTTTGACATCACCACATTTGTATCTGGGGGATACAGTTTTGCTGAGGCGATTTTACAAGACAGGGGTTGAAGCCACGTTTTACAGGACCTTACACAGGGGAACTGGTAACTGATCGAGCAGCAAAATTAGAAGGGAAAAAGACTTGGTACTACCTTGGGGACATCAAGCCCTGCATAATGGTGGCCTCTTCTAGCACCAACAACAAAAATCCAATGATCCACAAGCAGAAGAAGAAAACAACTGCCTCAAAGAATCACACATCAGCAGAGGTCAAGCTAGGATTACTCGCTCCAGAGCAAGAGAGATAGGGAAAGGACTTCATACACATCTAGAGTGAGGGCATCTAAAGACGCTGGAGGGGGGTGTCTATACTCTGCTCTCTATATCGTAGAGGAGATGCACAGAGGACCCCAGCCAAGATTCTCTATTGTGGTATCAATGGACGAGCAATCAAGGTCTAGCTTCTCAGGAGGTGATGTAGGCTGGTTCTTAAGTACAGTGTAGTCCCCAAGCCCCCACAAAGGAATGTCCACACACTGTATTGGTTAAAACACAGTCTCTATATAATTAATTTTCCAGGTTATGTATACTATCAACAAAGGTAAATATGTAGAGTTCTAAAGTGGTACCACAAACGTTATCAGATCTCATTAACGTGCATATGGTCAGAATGACACACAGATCAAATAAAGAGGAAACCAGCAGTAGAGAGAGGAAGGAAAGCAAGATGGTTGAACAACTGGCAGAATACTGGTCACTACCGTTAAACACAGTTCTGTGTGGAGATCCCCCCACTTGGGCAACCTGTAGAATAAAGATACAAGCCCAGTCCATATATTGTTCACACTAGCCTTCCCAATAGTTCTCCAACCCCAACGTACCTGGCGTTGTAGCGTTCCTCGTCGGGGAATCGACGGCCCTTCTTGAGTGCCCTCCCTTTAAGGTAGGAGTCACGGGTCATCAAACATCTGACGGAGAACAGGTCGAGCTACGACGGTGAAGTGGCCATGTCGTTCCTAGCAGTGCTCGTTGACGGGGAAGCATAAACGTCCTGCAAGAAAGGGCCCAGGTAATTCAATCAGGGAAGTGTCATATCCCTTTTGGTGTGAGCAGCAAAAGGGCAGCTAGGCCTGGGAACACAGCTGTGACTCAAGTTTCACTCCTGATGGGGGTAGTTGCCAGGCAAATTGGAATCTCTTTAAGCCAGTTTTTAGCTACATGTCATTTCTGTTCCCCAGTTTCTGCATTCAAATAAAACTAAACATTTTCACATATGCAGCTAGAAGGCTGATGCACCGCCACCAGAGACACCGGGAGACAGGATGGGGAAGCTGGGCTGAAACAGTTCCCCTTAATGGAAAAGGGAGGGGGCAGGGGACCTAAATACATACCCTGGAAACATTGACAAGGAAAATTTGAGGTGTAGGCTACCTTTGTTGACTGCGGGTGCGTAGAAATGGATATACCAAATGGATAGAATGACAGCAGGGCAAAAGTTAGCTGTGGGGGCCATAGAGGTTAACTAGTGGCGACCTTGGGAAAAGCTGCCAATGACGTATGGTGAAGGGCGGGGTTACCCAGGAGTAACAACCCAGAATACAGCAGACAATGGTTCGCCGTTTGCTAACTGCAAGGTGACAATATGGCAAGCTCTACGGATGCAGCACCCAGACATGTCCAAAATTAGTGTGATTATGGCATAGAGAATGGGGGAAGATGAAGACCCCCTACAATATATTCAGGCTTTTCAAGACTTATGGCACCTTGAAACGCGAGAACGGTGAAACAAAGCAGTGGCATTATTCTATCATATACCATGTCATGGGTTACCAGAGCAGGTGCAAAGGCAACTAAAGAAGTTGGTGGGGATGGATGCAAAACAGTGGTCAGAAATACAGCTTACAATAGTACACTACTGCAGGTTAATGCAAGAAAGTGTGAGGAAAAAGTGTGAGGAAAGAAAGCAGGAGGAGGCAAAGTAAGTGCAGAAGAAACTGTCTAAATATGCCATGGAAGGGACATTGTTAACAAGTGTGGCAGGACAGAGCACACAACAGACACAGTACGCACCGCTGCCCACAGGAGAAGGGTTCATGGGGTTGGGGGATGCGCAGCATGGGTTCCAAGGAAGAGGAGAGCCATCAAGGGTACCGGGGTATGGGCATCAAATGCAACAAAGCCAAGGGGGATTGTTTGGGAAGGTATCATGGGTACGGGCAACCAATGCAGCGGGGTCCAGAAGGTTTCTCTGGAGGGTATCAGAGTTTAATAAGAGAACCACACCAGTGCTAGGTGTGTGAACAGATAGGGCACTTCTCTAGCATATGTTGAAGCAGAGAGGAATTCCACAGAATGTTGCAATGCAATAGAAGCCAGCATATCCAGGGGAACAGCAAAAGTATTATGCCCAGGACTAGACACATCAACAAGGACAGGCACCAAACACATACCTGCATACTCAACAGCCCATGACACAGACACCACAAATGCAGGCACGATTATAACAGTATTCACAGGCACCGCAGATACCACACATGCAGAATATCGTGCAGCCATCATACACAGCAGAGCCAAACAGCGGGACACTGGCATACACACACTCCATGGCAACAACTCCCATTAGAAAACTAGGGCAGAGTACTGTAGTTGGGGAACCCATTCTCAGTAAAAGGAATGTCATTATACCCTCAATAGGACAGCCCACAGACGTACCTGATGTGTTCCATCCTATCCATTACACCAAACCCAGCAGAGGAACCATGCATAGGGTTGACGATAGGTGACAAAACGTTCTCCTTTCTTGTAGACACAGAGGCGACTAGATCCTGTATGCGGGAAGGGAAGTATGGAAAGTCAGGAGATGCCATGAATGCTCAAGGATTCTTGGGGGCAACGGAATTGGTTCAATTTGCAGATGATATTGCACCTTCTATAGGAGAGCACAACCTAGCTCTACCCTTACTGTATTCTAGACAGACACCAGGAAACATAATGGGGAGAGACATCATGAGCAAACTTAACATGACCATCTCATTCACTGACACGGGGATAGTTTGCTCTAAACCTGGGAAACACTTGCTAAATGTGAGGGAAATTATTCAAGCTTATTCTGGACATAAGGTACAGAGGGGAATGCCAGCAGATGAAGAACTGTTTGGTATAGGACTGAAAAAATAAAAGCATGGCTCCCAGGGATCCCAAATGACTACATGTTCAGGCCAGAATTACCATTACACAAGAAGGGAGGGATGATGGTGGCACCACAATTAGAGGCAGTACAGTGGGGGACAACTCGATAACGGTACATGGGACAGAAGACACTGGGTGACCATGGCGATCAGTAATTGCCATGGCAGAAGGGTACAGATTGACTAGAGTTACAGTTGAAGAATTATTCAAAGACAATCAATGAGATCACCAGGTAGTGTTTGAAATTAGTGTATCATACTGGGTAAAAATACATTACAGAGTTTTACCACAGAAAATAGCGATGATGCTACAAGCACCGCCATCATTTCTTGAGAAAGTCTTGGCAAAGGTCCCCAGCATCTTTGAACTAAAAGTCACTATAATGTGAGGCTTCTGAAAGGGATAGGAGCAGTGAAAAAGAAACTGAAGCCCTGAGCTCTTTTACCATGAGCTAAGGAATATTCCCTGTCCAGGGAGGCAGACAAGGGTATCTATGAAACAATCACAGCACTAATTAAGCAGGGCATCCTAATATCATCAGAATCAAAATGCAACATGGTGGTGTACCCTGTCAAAAAAGGCAAAGGGGGTCATGGCATTTTATACAGGACGTGCATCCTCTGAACCATATTGTAGAAGCAGAATTTCCTTTTGTTTCGAATCCAGTGACAAATTTGTGTAGCACAAATATGACAACTGATATCCAAAGACGAGCGAAAAGTGACACCAGAAAGAGCAGAGGCAATTCTCAAGACAGCCCACAACCATGAGACAAATGCAGCAGTTTCTAGGGCTATGAAATTACTGTAGAGCATGTGTATTTGAGTACAACACTTACACTAGGCCCTTATTGAGTGCACTAAAGGAAGCACAAAGATGGCAGGGTACATTACAATGGACTGAATAAATGACTCAGGTATTTAACTAGCTGAAAGAAGCAATATGCACATCTCCAGTGTTAGGGATCCCAGACTATCAAAGTGAATTTTTCTTATTTTCACTATCCAATGGAGTGGTAATGACTGCAGTACTGACACAAAAGACAAGCATGGGGCACAAACCTCTAGCATCGTACAGTGGGTAATTAGGCTGAGTAATGAGAGGAAAATATGAATGTGAACAGGCATTGGCTGCTGCCTCATTCTTATTAGACAAATCAGCGAGTATTACCATGGGATGCAACACCACTCTTTATGTGGAGATTGCTCTCTTCGCAATATTGCAAAGGCCCAAAAGTACATTGATAACACAAAGAACTTCAGGGTACATACAAGGTGTTACTGACAAACTGAGCTGTCAAGAAATTGAGATGCCGACTTGTCAATCCGGCGACTTCCATTGCCGAAACTATAAAGGAGGGCGACTATGTGCACAACTTTACAGCCAACATAGAAGAATTCAGTGACACTCAAAAGGTACAGGAGAATGCATTTGAGGGGGGAGATTTGCTTTATATTGATGGTCATCAACAATTGACCAAATAACTTGGGAAAGACATACTGGGACGGCAGTAGTTAGATTAAGAGAGGGCGGACGAGCGAGGTGATGACAAGTGCACGTCTACCGTCACAATTATCAGCACAAGCAAGAGAATTAGTAGCTTTAAGGAAGTAACAGTATATTAAGATTCAGCCTACATGACATCCACAGTGAATTGTGGGCTGTTACGTTGGCTGAGGAGGGGCTTCAAGTGTGCTGATGGGTCACCGATCCAGCACACCCTCCTACTGGGCAGACTGATAGAGGCACTCCAATACCCACTGCACATGGCAGTGGCAAAGGGCCAAGCAAACATGAGAGGGGAGGACCCCATCTCTAGGTGCAACAAGGCAGCAGACGTGGAAGCAAAACGTGACACCTAATTAGGAGACATTTTAGAAGTGGATGCTTGATCCCATATGTAATTATGCATGAACAATCATACTAAAGGAAGGACATAACACATTACCAGTGACACAGATTATGTAATTGCAGGGAGCTACACACAGGGAAGAAAAGGAGTTGTGGATAAAGAGGGGATGTACGTGTCTCCGAAAGATGCCTTATAGCGGCAAAATAACACAAGAAACCTGGTAATGCCTTTTTCATTATTGCACACTGCACTGACACAACTATACCATCCTACCTATATAGGGAAGGAGGTGCTTGTTGCTCATATTGGAGAGGATTGGTTCTGTCCCAATTTGGTGGAACACTTCACAGAATTCATTGCTAATTGTCTAGTTTGTAAACAATTTACAGCAGGTCATACATTAAGGGTTGTGAGAGGACCCATACCTTGCCCAATGGGTCCATTATGGCACCTGCACGTCGACTATGTTGACATGCTCTAAGTAAGCTAGGGCTACCGCTACATGGTAGTGTTTGTGAGCCTGTTTTCTTGATGCATCGAAGCCGGTTCTTGTTTCCATCCTAATGCCCTTAGAGCGGCAAAATTCCTGGTTCAAGAAATCTTCCCAAAATGGGGCGTTTGTGAGGTCCTATGGTCTGACAATTGTACTCACTTCGCCAATGAGATATTCCAACACATTACAAACCTTGTTGAGAATACAACACAAATTCTCTTGTGCCTATCACCCACAAGCAAACGGAGTGTGTGTGAGCTCCTCAATGGGCTGTTCAAAGAAGGTATCGCCAAAATTAAAGAGACCCTCAATAAGAGTTGGCGGCACTGTCTTTCATTAGCATTTTTCACATTGCAGAATAAACCAGGCCCACGTGAGGTGATGACAGGATGGAGCATAAGACTTCCCCTGGCTCCTCCTTCTAGGGCAATGAAAGATGCAGAAAAAATGTCTGATATATTGGGTCAGGAAATGTACAAGTAGACTGCTTCCTTGATGGCTAGTGCCTCTTTTATTTCTCGTCAACTTCAGAGACAAGAGGAGAGGCCTGAAGCAAGAAGAGATACCAATGATCCTGAAGCAGATAAGGACCTTTTGATATCACCACATTTGTATCTGGGGGATACAGTTTTGCTGAGGCGATTTTACAAGACAGGGGTTGAAGCCACGTTTTACAGGACCTTACACAGGGGAACTGGTAACTGATCGAGCAGCAAAATTAGAAGGGAAAAAGACTTGGTACTACCTTGGGGACATCAAGCCCTGCATAATGGTGGCCTCTTCTAGCACCAACAACAAAAATCCAATGATCCACAAGCAGAAGAAGAAAACAACTGCCTCAAAGAATCACACATCAGCAGAGGTCAAGCTAGGATTACTCGCTCCAGAGCAAGAGAGATAGGGAAAGGACTTCATACACATCTAGAGTGAGGGCATCTAAAGACGCTGGAGGGGGGTGTCTATACTCTGCTCTCTATATCGTAGAGGAGATGCACAGAGGACCCCAGCCAAGATTCTCTATTGTGGTATCAATGGAGGAGCAATCAAGGTCTAGCTTCTCAGGAGGTGATGTAGGCTGGTTCTTAAGTACAGTGTAGTCCCCAAGCCCCCACAAAGGAATGTCCACACACTGTATTGGTTAAAACACAGTCTCTATATAATTAATTTTCCAGGTTATGTATACTATCAACAAAGGTAAATATGTAGAGTTCTAAAGTGGTACCACAAACGTTATCAGATCTCATTAACGTGCATATGGTCAGAATGACACAAAGATCAAATAAAGAGGAAACCAGCAGTAGAGAGAGGAAGGAAAGCAAGATGGTTGAACAACTGGCAGAATACTGGTCACTACCGTTAAACACAGTTCTGTGTGGAGATCCCCCCACTTGGGCAACCTGTAGAATAAAGATACAAGCCCAGTCCATATATTGTTCACACTAGCCTTCCCAATAGTTCTCCAACCCCAACGTACCTGGCGTTGTAGCGTTCCTCGTCGGGGAATCGACGGCCCTTCTTGAGTGCCCTCCCTTTAAGGTAGGAGTCACGGGTCATCAAACATCTGACGGAGAACAGGTCGAGCTACGACGGTGAAGTGGCCATGTCGTTCCTAGCAGTGCTCGTTGACGGGGAAGCATAAACGTCCTGCAAGAAAGAGGCGTGTGGGGCACCTCGGCGTCGATGGTTCTGGACCACAAAGAGTTTGACGAACTGTGGCCAAGCAAGGGGGCACCCAGTCTTCGGCGTCTCAGTGGTCTTTGGGTGGTGGGAAACCCACCGGTGGATGCTCCTCGGCGCGTCAGGCCTTCTCCAGTAGGATACAGCAGTGACGATGCGGACGAGAGCGTCCTTCGATTCGAAAGTTCTTTGGCAAAACGGGAGCACGGCAGTTCCGGTCAGCGACGGCGGTCGTCGAAAGTGGTGGACAACAGTCCGGGCGCTTCTCCTTGAAGTTCCGCAGCAGTCCCTGTATCGGGTCGGCAGCCTGTCACAGGTCTGTCTACCAGGGAGTTTAGGCAAAGATCAGCTGGTGCACAATGGTCCATCGTAGCTCGCAAAGAGGGCCTCTTACCAGGTCCTCTCTGAGTCAGTCCTTGGAGGCACAGCAGCTTTCAGATTGTGAAGGAGAGCAACAGCAATTTTTCTCGTCGAGCAGGGCTTCAAGGTCAAGCTTCAGTTACTCCAGTTACTCGTCGTTGTGGACTTCAGCTTCTGAAAACGATTCCTAGCAGTGAGAGGTCCCCAGATACACTGTTCATCTCCCATTCATTCCGCTGGGTCATACTCAAGAATCCAATCACAACTAAGGGCATTCATGGAGGCAGGCAGTCAATCAGGCACACGGTGCATTCACGCCATTCACTTCTCTCCAGACACTTACAACAAGTTATGTGTATTGGGACAAGTCCCGAGCCATTCAACACTCCATACTGCATTCATACTGGTTTAGGGCAGGTCTGTCTCAGTCATTGTGTCAAACACCAGATACTAGACACTCACAACATAGAATGAGTATTTGTCACACACTCCATTCACCCAGGTCCCACCCACAGGTGTAACCACAACATAGAGTCATTGGAAAGGCTCCAGCCAGTCTGGTCAGAACTTCACAACAACACCATATATGGAACTTCGACGCAACAGCCGGTCAGGGGGAAGGGACAGAGTCAGGGCTTCCCGGGACTTTGGGAAAACAAGGTAACAGGCAAAAGAAAGCAGAAGGCCACGGGGGCCATCTTATTTCCTATCAGGAATCCACTGATTCCAATGGCAGGGCCTGGGCATCCCAAAATGGAGGATACTCAGAGCACCTGGCAAATTCAGCATGGAGCTGTCACCAGCCCATACCCTGCTCTGTGGGCCACACACAGGTGCCCAAAAACATATACTAGGGGCACAGGATTGTACCCCAACCCATGGGTGCCATAAGGGTATCCCATGGGTCTGTTCACCAAACCAAAAGAGAGAGCTGCACCGCCAGGAGTCCCACATGAACTCCTGCGCAGAAAACACGACAGAACACACAATAAAAGGCAGTAAAGGACAAAGATATGGAGGCCCTGTCCCTCCGATGCATTTCCAGCATCACAGTCACCCCCCCCAGACTGAGGTTAGGGTGCCTAATCTCCCACAAGATAGACACCCTCATCGAGATGGTCAACATACCTTCTGGAAAAGGCCATCTGCATTATCGTGACTCTTCCCTGGTCTGTGCTCTATGGTGAAGTCTAGCCCTTGCAGGCTAATGGACCACCTGAGCAGTTTCCGGTTTTCACCCTTCATCTGCATAAGCCTCTTCAGGGACTTATGATCTGTTTCGACCTTGATGGCAGACCCGGTAAGGTAGGGTCTAAAACGCCAAAGGCTCCAAACTATACTAAAGCATTCCTTTTCAACAGTAGCCCACCTAAGTTCTTAACCCTTGAGTTGTCTACTCATGAATATGATAGGATGTTCCCTCCCTTTGTCATCTAACTGGGACAAGACAGCTTCAATTCCGGTGTCACAGGCATCCGTCTGGACAATAAAGGGTCAGCTGTAGTCAGGTTAACAACACAGGTGCCCTACACAGACTTTCTTTCAAGCTATCAAAGGCCCTCTGACAGTCTTCAGTCCAATTAACCTTCCTAGGTTGTTTGGGTGAAGTCAGAGCTGTTAGTGGTGCAGCTATGGTTCCATAGTCTGCCATGAAATTGCGATAGTACCCAGTGAGGCCCAAAAAGGCTCTCACCTAGGTTTGAGTAGTGGGAGTCTCCCAGTCATGTACATCCTGTACCTTACTGGGGAGAGGTTGGATTTGACCCCCTCCTACCTCATGACCAAGATACGTGACTTTCCCTTGAGCTATCTGGCATTTGGTGGCCTTGATAGTGGGGTTAGCCCTTTTCAAGGCCTGCAACACTTTATCCAGATGTGTCAAATGCTCTTCCCAGGTGGAACTGTAGACGGCAATGTCTAGGTAAGCCACACAAAAGGCTTCCAGCCCACTGAGTGCATGGTTGACCAATCTCTGGAAAGTGGCAGGGGCATTATTCAACCCAAAAGGCATGACCCTAAACTGGTAGATTCCCTCTGGTGTTGAGAACGCCAATAGCCTGAGTTAAGGTCGAAGGTGCACACAAATTTGGCAGCACCTATGGTGTCCACAAGCTCATCAGCCCTGGGCAATGGGTGTGCGTGAGTTTTGGTGACGGCATTGACTCCTCGGTAGTCCACGCAGAACCTCCAATCCTTGGTACCTGCCTGGGAACTTACCTTGGGGACAAGGACCACGGGACTGGACCAGGAGCTGGATGAGGGTTCAATAACACCCAGATCCAACATCTTGGCGACCTCAGCCTGGATGTGGTTCTTAGCCGGTCAAGTGGCACAGCGAGTAGAGCGCCCGCTTTGACAGCCGTGCAGAGCCTGTTAACGCAGGTTCGAATCCCGGCGGGGCCAAACTCAGCCTTTCATCCTTCCGAGGTCGATAAATGAGCACCACACACCGTGGGTAATAATAAGCAGCGCTCAGATACCTGAGGGTTTGTAGCGCTATATAAAAGCCTAATTATTATTATTATTATTAATTATTAACGGTATCTGACATACGGTAGCACCTGCTTTTGACAGGCACATTGTCACCAGTGTCAATCTCGTGCCTACAGCACAGGGTAAGGCCTGGCGCCAGTGGAAACAGAGAGGCATACTGCCGGAGCAAAGCCCTGCAGGCCCTCTGCTGCTCTGCTGTCAGATCTGGAGAGAGATGTACTCCCTCCACTGAGCCATCCTGAGGGTTGCTATGCAGCAAATCGGGAAGTGGCTCACTTTCATCCTCTTCTTGCTCTGAAGCTAGCAAGAGACATGAGACTTTGGCTCGCCTGTGGAAAGGCTTGAGCCTGTTAACGTGGTATACCTGAGGGGCTACCCCGGGGATTCCCATGTTAACTAGATAATTGACTTTGCCCATCTTGGAGATGATCATGAAGTGTCCAGTCCATTTATCTGCCAAAGCCCTAGACTTGGTAGGCTCCATCACGAGGACCTCCTGTCCTGGAGTCCAATCCACTTGCGATGCTTTCAGGTCATGCCAGTACTTATTCAATTCCTATCTGGCCTTAAGATGCACTGTTTCCTGACCCATCATCTGTGTCATACCCTCGTCTGAGGCCTAACATATAGTCCCCCACTTGCTTGGCGGGACCTGGATGGGTGGCACCCCAACCTTCTCTGATCAAGGCAAGGGCCCCCCTCACGGGATGTCCAAAGAGTAACTCAAAGGGGCTGAAACTTACACCCTCTTGAGGTACCTCTCTGTAAGCAAACAGCAGGCATGGCAGGAGAAGATCCCACTTCTTCCTTAGGGGCTCTTCCAAAGCTCCTAGCATGCCTTTGAGAGTTTTGCTAAATCTCTCAACCAGACCATTGGTCTGGGGGTGGCAAGAAGTGGAGAACTTGTAAGTTACTCCACACTCTTTCCACGTGGTATTCATGTAACTCAACATGAAGTTGGATCTTCTATCAGAGACAACCTCCTTAGGGAATCCAACATGTGTGAAAATGCCCAGGAGAACCCTGGCAACCACCTTGGCCGTAACCGTCTGAAGGGGTATAGCCTCAGGGTACCTGGTGGCATGATCTACCAAGACCAGGATGAACCGATGTCCACCTGACGTGGGAGGTTCAAGGGGACCGACAATGTAAATGCCCACCCTCTCAAACAGTGTGCCAACCACTGGCAATGGTTGCAGTGGGGCAATGACACTGCCTCCAGTCTTACCAGACAACTGACAAGTTGGGGAGGTCCTGCAGTGGGACTCCACTTCTACTCCCATCCGTGGCCAGTAGAAATGGACAGAGAGCCTCTGCTTAGCCTTCCTGGTACCAAGATGAGCAGCCAAGGGCACCTCATGCGCCAACTGCAGTAGGAAGGGCCGGTAAACCTGGGGTACCACCAACCTCATGAGGGCACCAGGTTCAGGCTTAGTGGGATCACTAACAAGGAGCTCACCCTCCCAATAAATCCAAAATGTCCTAGGCACTTCTCCTTGTGCCTGGGACAGGGCCTGTTTCCTCAGACCCTCGAGAGAGTGGCACTCTCGCTGTCCCTTACAGAAGTCTGCCCGGGAGGGTCCCCCTTCAGATAACAAGCATTGAAGGTCAGGATGATGGGATGATCCTCCGGATTGAGAGCCTCTCTCACAGGAAAGTCTTCTGGCTCTTCGCCCACAATATTTGAGATGGGATTCACAACTGGACCCAGCCCGTCCGGAGTGTGGGATGTATTTACCCATGCATCCGAGCCCTACCTCAAAACTGTGCAGTACTGACATGAAAACATCATGATGGCCAGAGCTTCCCAGAAAATGCACAGGGAAATGCATGAAGAATAGGCTGCCACCCATTTTTGCCGATGTTATGGGCACAGAAGGACACTGCCTAAAACCACCATTGGACTACCCACACAGTAGTCTGAAACCATTGGGAATGGCAATGCTGATTGCCAAAAGCAAACCCATAACTGTTGGGAATTAATTTTCTTAAATCCCAAAAAGGGGTGCAGTACCAGTACTCACCACTATCCAAAAGCCGGCGTTTTACTTTTTGCAAAACTGAATAAATGAACCCAAAACATGCCAAAGAAAGACATTTTAAGAGGTGGATCCAATGTAAGGTTATATTCTGAAGTGACTTGAAGGTTTATAACAAGACTGGCTGAGCTGTGGATTTCAGCAGTTTGAGTAAATTTGGACTGAAAGACACTAAAAAAATCTAAATGTTTAAATTGACTGAGTGACCTACTTTTGAGTGTCACATAGGTTGCAATTGTTTAAATGTCATAGTTTTAAACTTAGAATCAGCCTTCTAGCTGCATATGTGAAAATGTTTAGTTTTATTTGAATGCAGAAACTGGGGAACAGAAATGACATGTAGCTAAAAACTGGCTTAAAGAGATTCCAATTTGCCTGGCAACTACCCCCATCAGGAGTGAAACTTGAGTCACAGCTGTGTTCCCAGGCCTAGCTGCCCTTTTGCTGCTCACACCAAAAGGGATATGACACTTCCCTGATTGAATTACCTGGGCTCTGCAGGAAATTGAACAAAGCCCTGTCTTGACTCAGGCAAATGTTTTATGGCGGGAGTCGTAAATGGAGATTTCTCCTGGAAGCACAGGGGAGGGGCATTGCCTGTGAGAGCAAGCTGGCTTGGCAGAACTGGAAAAACCAGAAATTCAACCTTGTGCTGGAGGAAAACCACACCCCTTTGGGGCCAGAACATAACTCTAAAAAGATGAATAACTCATAGAGCGGACATGTGAAAATTGTATAAATGACACCATAATTCTTGTGATTTTTCTGCCCACATTTTAAGAGGTTTTTAGAACCGGTGGCATGTTCAGGGGGGTTTTAGCGGAAAAGAGGATATTACTCAAAATGTGTGCATGTGAAAAATCTGACACTTCATCAACTAATGTCCATACTCCTTGCGCACATGTGTGTACATTTGGGTTAATGTCCGAAATTGCGAAACCAGTTAAAAAGTGAAATATGTGCCATTTTTGAATGCAAGCCCCCAGGAAGAGCAGATTTGGACAGGGTATACCTCCTGTGATATGTGAAGGGTGCATGTAATTTTAAACAAATGTGTACCTGTGCAAATATGTTTTTTTGAGCAAATATAGATTGTGTGTAAAGTTGACAGGGGTGGGTTCTCTGTATCATAAACAGACCTCATCATGATGACACTTCATTTCATTCCCCCAATCAAGTGGAAGCGGATGAAGTGGCCAATGACAAGTGGAGAGGGGCTGGCTAGTGATGCTGCTCACACACACCCATTTTCAAAACACATAAAAGCAGAGAGACAGGACAGATAGGGACCTTCAAATCCATTTGCAGCTGGAAGCTCTGCCGGGAAAATCCATACCTTGCCTCCATCAAACCTCCAGAGAGCCAAACTAGAGACTTCAATCTATCCAGAACCAGAGACCCAGACCAGACCAGCAGAGTAGAGCTGACCTGTTAGCAGAACCAGAGAGAGCTGACCCAGATCACTGTGAAGTGCAGAGACCAGAGGCGAGTCTAAAACCTGACCAGATCCGTGGCGTGGCCCATTTCATTCAAGAATATAGTGTGAGTACCTAGAAAACTGTGCAGAACCAATCTCTTAGTTAAAATAATATAATTCAATCCTATTTTAATCTAAGTAGAACTGTCTCTTAACTGTCACCTGTCATTTGTAAAGCTGTCACTTGTCATTTTCTAGTTGCAAGCTGCACTTGTCTTTTTGAACTTTAAAATTTAAAATCTGAAAAACGACCTTTATTTAATTGCTCATATCTCCGTGACCGTTTGTGCTAGAGACTTGCAGTAACTTTCACCTGGAAGAGCTGAGATCCTAGGCTGTCTTAGGACCCCAAAACGATAGTGATAGTCCTTGTAGTTCCTCTGTAATCGCGCTCGGCGCATTCGCAAATTTAGCCGCGATTTGACATTTTGCCGCGATTTGCAAATTTCTCCACTTGCAAAAAGATAGCTGCTTTTGCTTTCCTCTGAAAGAAATTCGTTTGCCTCATAAAAACCATCCCTGCATCATTGCTAGTGTGAGCCTGAGTTAATATTAACTTGATACCACTCACCCTGAACCTCTAGAGGGAATTAAAAGCATTTTAACATATTTTCACTCCATTGCCAGCACATATCAAAGCATTTTGCCTGTGTTTTCAACTTCCGTAGTCTAAGTTGCTGGGGTGAACTGAATCACATTTGATTGCATTTCTGAGAACTGTGTGCTTCCCTCCATTTCCTTGCATTGCATAAAAAGGGGGGGTGAATTGTCCAAGAAAGTGATTACATTGTCTTTTGCTGAAATCCTATCAAGTTATTTTCTGTACTGCATTTCATTCCACATTGCATTCATTTGAAACCATAAAAGTATTGTTGCTATCTTATCCATTTCATGTCAACTCCTTAGTGATTATAAAGAAGTGTGCTAGTGCCAGATTCTCCATTGTTAATCTTTATCATATCAGATTAAGTGTGCTATTCAATTATTAATTTATTATAAAGCGTGATATATATATATTGTTTAAATTATCAATTAAACCTTTTAACTTGCAAAACAGAACTACTTCTTGGCTCAGTGGGGTCAGGGTTATTCAAAGAGAGGGGTGTTATATAGGGGTAGTCATCCAGAACGCATGAACTGAGAGGTGAGTGGACTCACCAGGACCAAACAGTCTGGTTGCAGGCCATCACACCCCAAATCACGGAAACAGGGTCAGATACATGGAGAGACCAGGGTCCCTTACATGTGGCCCTGAGTGAACTATATATGTCCTCTAAGGCCAAGGATGAGCACAACAAGATTGCCAGGGTAGCGGCATATTTATATTTACATATGGGAGCCATGCAGGACAAATGTGCTGAAGGCCAAGATCTGGCGAGTAGGCAACTGCTGGCATTACAGAAGGCCCAATCTGAGCTGGACTCTTCTGAGCAGAGGCTGCTCAGGAGCCAGGAGTCAGAAAATGACAGTAGGCAGTATATCATTAAAATAAAAGAGGACATGGATATACTGCAACAGGAAAAGGCTGACCAGGATACTAGATTTCTGGCCCTGCAGAAGGAGCACCGAGACAGTTTGGACTCCTTACTGCAGAGCCAGAAAAAGCTGGAGCAACAATTAGACTTTAACAGGGCATGCACGGAGCAGGTAGCCACCCTGCAAAGTCATCTAGATAGAGTGAAGGTAGAGAGCAACAAGCTGATTTCGAAAGACCTGGATACCCAGGCAGAGTTTGATGAAGAACGCCAGAAAGCTGGTGCCTTTCAAAGGCAGAGGGACGACCTGGCGGCACAAATGCAGGCTCTTAGTCAGGAAAGAGACGCCTTAGGCCAGGAAGTCTGCCATTTAAAAAGAAAAATGGAAGAAAATCACCTGGCCCACCAGGGACTGGGTGACCTCCAAAAAGAACACCAGAACTTGTTAGAGCACACCAGGAGGGTGGAGGATGCTCTAGCAAGAAAGGAGCAGGCCAATAGGGACACAGCTCAGGAGGTAACCCTCCTGCAGCAAAGACTGGCCCAGTGCTCCAGGACCAATCAGGAAACACAGAGAGAGAATGAGGCTCTCTGCCAGCGCAATGATAGACTCCAACAACAGGTAGCGATGCAGGAGAGACTGATAGAGTCTAGTAAGGCCTTAACTGAGGAACTGAAGGCGCAGGCTCTTGCATTGCAACAGGGAGCAGGGGCGGATAGAGATGAGGTTCGCTGGGAAAGAGAAACTCCTGAGCATAACCCCAGGAGCCCTAGTACCAGAGGCCTTTATCTCTCTCGGTCCCTGGACTCTGCCACCCCATGTCCCCTGGCGCACATGAGCACAGGGCCACAGGGATGGCAGATTACTATCCAGCCAGAAGTATGGGGCTCATAGGCCAGTACCACCCAGGTATGGAGGGGCGGGCATCCGGGTATGGGCACCCAAGCGCAGTGCAATTTACTGGGGAACCCCAGGAGAGTAGGCCCCTTAAGGGCATCCTGAAAACCTCTGCCCAGTTAGGTCAGTGGGGGGGTACCCAGCAAATCCTGGCAGCAAGGAGGGATCTGAGGAATCCTCTGAGCACCACAGGAAACAGGAGACCAGGTCCCCACATTCTGCCAGCCATTCCCAGGCTCGCAGAATCCGGGAAAACCTGGAAGAACAGACAGGAACCTCTGGGAGCAGTGCCTCTGATTCAGAGGATGAATGGACAAGGGTTACCCGAACCAAAAAGGCCATTAAGGCAAAAAGGGCCTTGCTTAAGGACCCCTTAAAGCAGATTAAGGCGATCAGGAGCGTCATCACGCCTTACCATAAGAACGCTAAGTATTCTGTTTGGGAGCACTTAGAGTTGTTTGAGCAAATGATGGAGACTTTCCATTTGAAGGACAGCCAAAGCTGTATCCAATATGTAAAGTGGACATTCTCCCCGGAATACTCCAGTTTCTTTGCGGGGCTGGAGGACCAAAATCATTTAAGATGGTCCACCTATAAGGCGGCCATCTTGAAACA
The DNA here is from genome assembly GCF_040938575.1 of Ambystoma mexicanum. Lineage (NCBI taxonomy): Eukaryota > Metazoa > Chordata > Amphibia > Caudata > Ambystomatidae > Ambystoma > Ambystoma mexicanum. Next base: position 1,073,925,792 of record NC_090935.1, on the reverse strand, counting down.
TTTTTCCATTCATAGAAATCCTCAAGAGGCTCGCAAGGCAGCCTACAATTTGCAATGTGGGGAGGATCAGGCCCCACAAGAATTTGTGCAAGAACTGAAACGTGCTTTTGCGCAGACCACCAGAAGGGTGCGCACAGACAGTAGAGAATTCATTAATACATTTTTTCATGCCTTGCCCAAATACATAATGACCCAGCTCGTGAGGGATTTTCACGAGAAAAGATCTTTAGACTGGGTCCTTGAACAGGCTACCCGGATCTATGAGGTGCAGCAACCGGTAGATAGCAAAAATAATGCTCAGAAAAACCCCAAAGCCAACAGCACCCCTGCTGCTGCCAAGGTGGCAGAGGTAAAGGTCACCCCCGTTTTAGAGTTGGAGATGGGGGGGCCTAAAAACCTACCTGCACCTAATAATGCTAGGCCCAGAAGGTCCTCGGGCCAGTCACAGACAGGGAGCCAGGGAGGCAGCCCCACAAATGTGGTCCCTCGCTCTCCTGATTATGTAAGCCCCCGTTACAAGGGAAACAGACCCATCCTGGGTTATGTGTGGACTCCTCCAGCCCAAGGGGGGAGATCCAGCCAAGAACCTAACCCAGGGAACTTTCCTCCTAACTTCCCACCGGAGGGCAGAAATTCTCCGAATCCTGGGCAGAACTTTTTCCCCAGGTATCCACCCAACTTCCAACCCCAAAATCATCCATCCTTCTTTCCCCAATTCCCTGAGCCCAGACAACCTAATCCGGGAGAGGGGAGGCCAAGGGTGGAGGGGTACCCAAATCTTCCCAACCAGGGGTACTACCAAAGAAGGGATAGCTACCCTTCCCGGGATCAGCCCATGGGAGAAAACAGGGCCTCGTATCAGCCTGAGCGGGTTTCCCAGTTAGAGCGCCAGGTTCAAAACATGGCGCGGGATCTGGGTCACATACTGAGGGCTCAGCAGAACCCTCAGATCGGCATGCCGGCGCAGAACGCACCCAACTCTGGACCTGGTGCCCCAGAACAATGACGGGGGCAGCACCCCGATAACTCACCAGTTCCCAGGGAGGAGGCACAAAGGGAAGGGGGGTGTAAAGCCTTGGAGGAAGCTTCCTTCCTCACTTGTAAACAGCCCCTGGAAACCCAGGAACCGGAAACAAAATCTCTTGCCCCTGAAAGTCTGCCTCCTAAGGAGCAGAGGGGTGGTAGGAGAAACAAAAGACCCAAACAGACTCAGTTTGAGGAGGAGGTACAGATCTTCCAATTTGAGGGAGAGGGATCCTCAGAGGATCCTGGGAAAAGGATCTTCTCCTTCAGAGAGGGGGGAACTCCTCCCAAAGAAAAATGGGTCCCTAGGGATGCAAATCCATACTGGGGAGATGTGGAGACTGAGCTACCGCCGCCCACCATCTCATCCCAGAACCAACCGCAAGAAAATCCCCTGGTTCAAACCCATCCTGGTGACTGCCTCCAAAAAGGGGGGGGCGGCCCAGAACCGGAGCCAGGGGAACCCACAATGGCTCTGATCTCCAGTTGCCAAATTTTTCTTTCAGATTCCCAAGGCTCTCCACAGAATTCTGCCCAAATCTCTTCGCTAGCGATGTCCAAAACCAGAAAGTTAGCCCACCAGTTGTCCAAAAATGTACATTATCTGTGCCCCCTTGAGGAGAAGGAGGGAAGATACTATGCCCCGGTACAAGTACAGGGGCAGGGTACAATTTTGGCACTGGTGGACACTGGATCTCAAGCTACCCTTCTGTCCAGAAGGGCCTTTGACGAACTGAATGCAGGAAGGGGAGAGAATTACCAAATTCCTCTCACCTCACTTCCTGGACAACTCCAGAACTTTGACGGGAAGGAAATTCCCGTTGAGGGGACTGCAGATTTGGACATTAAAATTGGGCGACACAAGTTGAAACACCCAGTCATAGTTGTGACTCCAGAGGGCACCCCTTGTTTACTAGGGAATGACCTCCTGAGAAGGTTGTCACCCCTAATAGATTGCGTAAACAAGGTCCTCTAGACCCAGACTAGCCGACCAATAAAATTAAAACGGAGTGTCAACCATGTTAGTTTAAACGGCACCTGCCACATGGTTGAACAAAAATCTGACCAAGTAGAATTTCACTTCCAGAATAGCCAAATTCCAGACGTGACAGTAATAGCAGTAGGACAACAGACTGGTGATGGGGGGTCCTCTCTTTTTCTGAAAATCAACCTGCCTTCCAGTCTAAAGTGGTATTCCACGCTGGAAGGAAACACTCTGAGATTCTATACTAATCCACAATCAGAAACTCCCACTCCAATAGTCCAGAAAGATCTGAAATCAGCTCAGAGCCTGGCTGATATTCAGCAAATTGGAGAGCAGTTGTTCATCCCTGTTCAGTTAAATGATGGGAAAGACTCTGTTCTCGCTCGAGTGTGTGTGAACAACGATAAGAGCTTCATCAGCGAAGCCATGTTCCGCCAACTCCCAAAAGATCCAGCCATTCCCACATTCAAACTGATAGACAAATGGGAAATGGACCTGGAAGCACCTAATTCCAAACATCTCCTGCCAAGCAGGTGTATGCTCAAAATCTCCATTGGCAACAAGAGCATAGTCCACAATTGTTGGGTCGTGCGAGACGTCCCTGCCGCCTTTTACTTAGGCAGTGACATTCTCAATCGCTTTGCCATTAGTTTGGACCGAATAAACTTCAAAGCTTGGTCCCAATTAGCGGATAATCCCATGGGCTTTGATGATCCAGAAAAAGCATTTAGGTCAGCTCAATTGCTACCTTATGCAGTTAAAATCCAGATTAAAGAGGAGGTCACCATCCCAGAAAGGACCCGACAATTCTCCCTGGAAGTGAAAGTTAAAAGATGACAACATTTGAAAAACCCTGATGCTTACATACATCTAAACGCTTCTCTCCAACAGCAAGGGTTGGGGGTAAACCCAACTCCATTAGTCAACATAGAACATGACACCATTCTAATAGAGGTGGATAACAGCGACTTAAAGAGTATTACCCTAGCCGCAGGCACCATTATTGGAATGGCGGTTGATGACCGACATTTTTCCATCGACTTAGTAAATGAACTGTTAGGACCAATCCCCAAGGACTGTTTTGACAGTGACAGTGATGACAATACAACACCAGACAGGATTTTTACCCGGCATGGGGGGAACTTCCTGGTGTACACTTCCTGCCCCTATGGTAAGGAAGATGTGACTTGTGACTTCAGGAGGGATGAGGTGATTTTCCAGGTCCATGAGGGCTGCCTTTCCCACCTGAAGCCTCCAGTCCAAATCAGCACTCTGACCAGGGACTTCTCCACCCAGCTGGAGGAGGCCGCTGAGATAGCCAAACCAGAAGTCTTTCCAGGCTTCAGGCAGATGGTGGAAGAGAGAGTCAACCTAGCTGATGCCTGTGTGACTCTGGAACAGAAGCAAAAGTTGAAACAAGTTTTCTTGGATTTCCAAGATCTCTTTGCGGTAGACTCATATGACTGTGGTCGCACTGACATCCACACAACAACAATCCCCACGGACCCTGGCATGACTCCTGTATTTGTGAAGCAATATCGTTTGCCTCTCGCATCAATGGAGTCCCTTACTGAAATAATTAAGAACCTTGAGTCCCGGGGAATAATCCGTCCAGTCCACAGCACCTTCAATAATCCGGTGCTGGGAATATTGAAGCCAAACGGCCAGTGGAGACTCTGTGCTGACCTTAGGGAGCTCAACAAACGGGTCCATACTTCCCGATGGCCACTGCCCTACATTGACCAAGGGCTGGCCCAGATCCAGGGGTCACAGGTATTCACTGCAGTAGACCTGACCAATGGGTACTGGACCGTGCCTGTCAGTAGGGAGGACCAATACAAACTGGCTTTCACCTTTGGGGGCCAGCAGTACACATGGACCCGGACTCCCTTCGGATACCTCAACTCCGGCAATGAATTCAACATTTTCCTACATAAGGCCATGCCCGACCTGGGTGCGAGGGGTAACCTGGCTTATGTAGATGATGTCCTCATCAAAAGTTCATCTGTGGAGGAACACATAGCGGAGATCCGTTATGTTCTGACGCAGTTGAGGGCCGCCGGAGCAAAACTTTCCTTTCAGAAAGCACAGTGGTGTAGAACCCGTGTTAATTTCTTGGGGCATGAGATTACTCCTCAGGGTCTCTGTCCCCAGGAAAAGAAAGTGGAAGCACTTCAGAAACTGAAAGACCCCACAACTCTGCGAGAACTAAGGAGCCTCCTTGGACTGACTAATTACAGCAGAAAGTTCATTGAGGGCTACGCAGAGATTACCAGACCCCTGATTAATCTCCTGAAGGGGGGGTCAAGTGGGAATGGGGTCCAGAACAATCCGAGGCAGTAAGAGAACTCAAAAGAAGCCTCTCACAAGCGCCTTGCCTAGCTTACCCTGTCAGAAACAAGGAGTTCTTCCTGGTGACGGGGTTCTCTAATACGTGCTTGACGGCAGTATTATACCAAAAGCATGACAAGGTCAATAAAGTAATCTCCTATGCGAGCAAAACTTTATCCTCTGTGGAGGAAAAATTCAACGATTGTGAGAAGGCACTCCTGGCAACGGTGTGGGCATTGAAGAATTACCGCCCGTTTATCCAGGGGGAACACATCATAGTGGAGACTCCACACCAGCCTCTGCAATATCTCCAAAGTGATAGAATCCGGACCGGAAATGTGAGTAATTCCCGAATTACTTCCTGGATTCTGTCAATGCAAGGCTTTCCTGTGGTGGTCCGATATGGCCAAAACAAGAAGAGTCCCCTCGCGCAAGGTCTGGCTGACTTGCATGATTGTGCCAGAGAAAACTGTCTCGAGGACGAAAGTCTGAAAATCAAGGACAACATGGAGGCATACCTTAATTCCCCCCACAAAGTCTTTGAAGAGGACAAGTGTGAGGGAATGCCCACTGTGTATGTGGATGGATGCTCTTACCATGTTGACAACAACGGGGAGAAAGAACTGGTGGCCGGCGTACGGAATGCATGGGTGAATGAGTCCCCAGAACCCTCTGCTGGATACAAAATTGGTCCCCGAAGTAGTCAGGTGGCAGAATTGATGGCTGTGCATCAAGCCACCCTCACTGCTGTCCAGCATCAACTGCGCGAACTGGTCATAATCACAGATTCGGATTATGTACGGAACAGGTTCGTGGAGCACCTGGTTAATTGGAAAACCAGAGGCATGTTATGTGCTAACAACAAACCCTTGAAACATGGGAAGTTGATCCAAAACATTGATGATCTGGTCACCTCGAATGAGATGACCATCTATTGGAAAAAGATCAAGGGTCATTCCAAAGTAGAGGGACCAGACAAAACTGGAAATGACTTAGCTGATCAGCTGGCCAAAACCGGGGCCATCCAAGGGGATCTAATTGAGATTGAGTCCCTGTTGGGGGAAATCCAGGTCACTGCTATCACTAGGTCCCAGACAAATGCTCACAACGACCTTTCAATTGCACAATGGAGTAAGGAGACCCCTGATGCTGATTTGATTACAGCTCAGAAGGGGGATCCAATTATTGGTAAATTTTACCAGCACCTTGAGGACCGTGAGAACTTTCCCCTGACGGATACCGATTACATTGGGAAAGAGGACCTAAGAGTGTTGATGAAATGTCCAAAAATGTTCCAAATCCAAGACGGTTTGCTGGTAAGGAAATCCAAAGCTGGCCACGATCAGTGGGTGGTTCCTACCTCATTCCGAAGCCTGATGTTAAGTCACGCCCATGATGTGGCCACCGCCGGTCATAGGGGGTTTCACACAACATTGGAAATCTTGAGAGAGGTTGCATACTGGCCACACATGGGGCAGGACCTCGACCAATACTTGAAGGGGTGTCTTGTGTGTGCACAATTTCAGCCATCATCCCTCACGCATCGTGCGCCTCTCCAAAAGAGGGGGATGACACTGCCATGGTCAGATTTACAAATCGACTTTGTAGGCCCCGTGATTCGCTCTGCTAGGGGGAATAAGTACATGTTGACTGTGACATGCTTGTTTACCAAGTGGGTGGAATGTCTCCCAGCCCCAAATTGCAAGGCAGAAACTGCAGCTGCCTTGATGATTAACCACATCTTTTCCCGTTTTGGTCTACCTCAAAGGATTGAGTCAGACAGAGGTAGCCACTTCACCAGTGAAGTAATGACAAAGATGTGGGAGATACTGGGGGTCAAAAGGAAGCTGCATATTGCTTATAGACCAGCTTCTTCTGGGGCAGTAGAGAGATATAACCGGACAATTGTGAGCATCTTAAAAAAGTTTGTGGCAGATTCTGGGCCAAGTTGGGATATCCGATTACCTCTGGTCCTAATGGCCATCAGATCTACCCCTTCATCTGCAACCAAAATGTCACCATTTGAGTTGATGACTGGACGCAAGATGGTGCTTCCTCAGCATTTGCTCTACAGGACCCAAGAGCAGACACTGATAAATGCCTCCACTACTCATGAGTATGTGGAGAATTTAAGGAAACACTTCCAACATGCTTTTGCTTACGCTCAGCGGAATCTAGAAAGATCGGCTGATAGCATGAAGACCCACCATGACCTGAAAACTTCCAGGAAGGAATATCAGGTGGGGGACCGGGTCTATCTATACAACTTCCAAAGAAACCAGGCAAAACAACGGAAATTCTTGCCTACATGGAAGGGACCCTTTGAGATCATCGACAAGATCTCCCCTGTGGCCTACAAAATCCACATCCCCAAAGGTCCTTTAGCAGCGGGGGAAGACAAGTGGGTCCACATAAACCAGTTGAAATGTTGCCATCCCAGGCACACTCTGCAACAACTGGAGGAATCCTCTGGAATCCTAGCGGGTACTGTCTCAGACTAATTCAGTTCCAATCATAAAACATACCACATCTAGTCTCTAAAATATTGTGATTTGCACGAAACTGTCTCTTAGTTATACTGTTTTTTTTTTCAAAATAAGAATGTAATGTTTCGTTATGATGAAATGCATATGCTGCCCCACTATCTCAACAGTGGTGGAAAAATGTCTATGAATAGGTATTGCCGCTCTTCCTTTGTCATCCTAGGAGAAAGAAAACCTGGAGACGGGCCAAGGAGGACGATCCGGAGACCGGGAGCAGAGACGCAACGGGCCCGGGGTACCGCCCAATATTCCCATCAGGACCGGCGAGGAGAACCGATCGACCAGTACCGGATGGAGGAAAAGATGCTGAACTGTGCCATCTATTGGAAGAAGATGAGGAAACATCCCAGATCTTGCGAGTCCCATCAGTGAAACCGAATGGCCATCGCAAGAGGGGGGCTTGTGGGATGTATTTACCCATGCATCCGGGCCCTACCTCAAAACTGTGCAGTACTGACATGAAAACATCATGATGGCCAGAGCTTCCCAGAAAATGCACAGGGAAATGCATGAAGAATAGGCTGCCACCCATTTTTGCCGATGTTATGGGCACAGAAGGACACTGCCTAAAACCACCATTGGACTACCCACACAGTAGTCTGAAACCATTGGGAATGGCAATGCTGATTGCCAAAAGCAAACCCATAACTGTTGGGAATTCATTTTCTTAAATCCCAAAAAGGGGTGCAGTACCAGTACTCACCACTATCCAAAAGCCGGCGTTTTAAAACAACACCAGATTTTACTTTTTGCAAAACTGAATAAATGAACCCAAAACATGCCAAAGAAAGACATTTTAAGAGGTAGATCCAATGTAAGGTTATATTCTGAAGTGACTTGAAGGTTTATAACAAGACTGGCTGAGCTGTGGATTTCAGCAGTTTAAGTAAATTTGGACTGAAAGACACTAAAAAAATCTAAATGTTTAAATTGACTGAGTGACCTACTTTTGAGTGTCACATAGGTTGCAATTGTTTAAATGTCATAGTTTTAAACTTAGAATCAGCCTTCTAGCTGCATATGTGAAAATGTTTAGTTTTATTTGAATGCAGAAACTGGGGAACAGAAATGACATGTAGCTAAAAACTGGCTTAAAGAGATTCCAATTTGCCTGGCAACTACCCCCATCAGGAGTGAAACTTGAGTCACAGCTGTGTTCCCAGGCCTAGCTGCCCTTTTGCTGCTCACACCAAAAGGGATATGACACTTCCCTGATTGAATTACCTGGGCTCTGCAGGAAATTGAACAAAGCCCTGTCTTGACTCAGGCAAATGTTTTATGGCGGGAGTCGTAAATGGAGATTTCTCCTGGAAGCACAGGGGAGGGGCATTGCCTGTGAGAGCAAGCTGGCTTGGCAGAACTGGAAAAACCAGAAATTCAACCTTGTGCTGGAGGAAAACCACACCCCTTTGGGGCCAGAACATAACTCTAAAAAGATGAATAACTCATAGAGCGGACATGTGAAAATTGTATAAATGACACCATAATTCTTGTGATTTTTCTGCCCACATTTTAAGAGGTTTTTAGAACCGGTGGCATGTTCAGGGGGGTTTTAGCGGAAAAGAGGATATTACTCAAAATGTGTGCATGTGAAAAATCTGACACTTCATCAACTAATGTCCATACTCCTTGCGCACATGTGTGTAAATTTGGGTTAATGTCCGAAATTGCGAAACCAGTTAAAAAGTGAAATATGTGCCATTTTTGAATGCAAGCCCCCAGGAAGAGCAGATTTGGACAGGGTATACCTCCTGTGATATGTGAAGGGTGCATGTAATTTTAAACAAATGTGTACCTGTGCAAATATGTTTTTTTGAGCAAATATAGATTGTGTGTAAAGTTGACAGGGGTGGGTTCTCTGTATCATAAACAGACCTCATCATGATGACACTTCATTTCATTCCCCCAATCAAGTGGAAGCGGATGAAGTGGCCAATGACAAGTGGAGAGGGGCTGGCTAGTGATGCTGCTCACACACACACATTTTCAAAACACATAAAAGCAGAGAGACAGGACAGATAGGGACCTTCAAATCCATTTGCAGCTGGAAGCTCTGCCGGGAAAATCCATACCTTGCCTCCATCAAACCTCCAGAGAGCCAAACTAGAGACTTCAATCTATCCAGAACCAGAGACCCAGACCAGACCAGCAGAGTAGAGCTGACCTGTTAGCAGAACCAGAGAGAGCTGACCCAGATCACTGTGAAGTGCAGAGACCAGAGGCGAGTCTAAAACCTGACCAGATCCGTGGCGTGGCCCATTTCATTCAAGAATATAGTGTGAGTACCTAGAAAACTGTGCAGAACCAATCTCTTAGTTAAAATAATATAATTCAATCCTATTTTAATCTAAGTAGAACTGTCTCTTAACTGTCACCTGTCATTTGTAAAGCTGTCACTTGTCATTTTCTAGTTGCAAGCTGCACTTGTCTTTTTGAACTTTAAAATTTAAAATCTGAAAAACGACCTTTATTTAATTGCTCATATCTCCGTGACCGTTTGTGCTAGAGACTTGCAGTAACTTTCACCTGGAAGAGCTGAGATCCTAGGCTGTCTTAGGACCCCAAAACGATAGTGATAGTCCTTGTAGTTCCTCTGTAATCGCGCTCGGCGCATTCGCAAATTTAGCCGCGATTTGACATTTTGCCGCGATTTGCAAATTTCTCCACTTGCAAAAAGATAGCTGCTTTTGCTTTCCTCTGAAAGAAATTTGTTTGCCTCATAAAAACCATCCCTGCATCATTGCTAGTGTGAGCCTGAGTTAATATTAACTTGATACCACTCACCCTGAACCTCTAGAGGGAATTAAAAACATTTTAACATATTTTCACTCCATTGCCAGCACATATCAAAGCATTTTGCCTGTGTTTTCAACTTCCGTAGTCTAAGTTGCTGGGGTGAACTGAATCACATTTGATTGCATTTCTGAGAACTGTGTGCTTCCCTCCATTTCCTTGCATTGCATAAAAAGGGGGGGTGAATTGTCCAAGAAAGTGATTACATTGTCTTTTGCTGAAATCCTATCAAGTTATTTTCTGTACTGCATTTCATTCCACATTGCATTCATTTGAAACCATAAAAGTATTGTTGCTATCTTATCCATTTCATGTCAACTCCTTAGTGATTATAAAGAAGTGTGCTAGTGCCAGATTCTCCATTGTTAATCTTTATCATATCAGATTAAGTGTGCTATTCAATTATTAATTTATTATAAAGCTTGATATATATATATATTGTTTAAACTATCAATTAAACCTTTTAACTTGCAAAACAGAACTACTTCTTGGCTCAGTGGGGTCAGGGTTATTCAAAGAGAGGGGTGTTATATAGGGGTAGTCATCCAGAACGCATGAACTGAGAGGTGAGTGGACTGACCAGGACCAAACAGTCTGGTTGCAGGCCATCACACCCCAAATCACGGAAACAGGGTCAGATATATGGAGAGACCAGGGTCCCTTACATGTGGCCCTGAGTGAACTATATATGTCCTCTAAGGCCAAGGATGAGCACAACAAGATTGCCAGGGTAGCGGCATATTTATATTTACATATGGGAGCCATGCAGGACAAATGTGCTGAAGGCCAAGATCTGGCGAGTAGGCAACTGCTGGCATTACAGAAGGCCCAATCTGAGCTGGACTCTTCTGAGCAGAGGCTGCTCAGGAGCCAGGAGTCAGAAAATGACAGTAGGCAGTATATCATTAAAATAAAAGAGGACATGGATATACTGCAACAGGAAAAGGCTGACCAGGATACTAGATTTCTGGCCCTGCAGAAGGAGCACCGAGACAGTTTGGACTCCTTACTGCAGAGCCAGAAAAAGCTGGAGCAACAATTAGACTTTAACAGGGCATGCACGGAGCAGGTAGCCACCCTGCAAAGTCATCTAGATAGAGTGAAGGTAGAGAGCAACAAGCTGATTTCGAAAGACCTGGATACCCAGGCAGAGTTTGATGAAGAACGCCAGAAAGCTGGTGCCTTTCAAAGGCAGAGGGACGACCTGGCGGCACAAATGCAGGCTCTTAGTCAGGAAAGAGACGCCTTAGGCCAGGAAGTCTGCCATTTAAAAAGAAAAATGGAAGAAAATCACCTGGCCCACCAGGGACTGGGTGACCTCCAAAAAGAACACCAGAACTTGTTAGAGCACACCAGGAGGGTGGAGGATGCTCTAGCAAGAAAGGAGCAGGCCAATAGGGACACAGCTCAGGAGGTAACCCTCCTGCAGCAAAGACTGGCCCAGTGCTCCAGGACCAATCAGGAAACACAGAGAGAGAATGAGGCTCTCTGCCAGCGCAATGATAGACTCCAACAACAGGTAGCGATGCAGGAGAGACTGATAGAGTCTAGTAAGGCCTTAACTGAGGAACTGAAGGCGCAGGCTCTTGCATTGCAACAGGGAGCAGGGGCGGATAGAGATGAGGTTCGCTGGGAAAGAGAAACTCCTGAGCATAACCCCAGGAGCCCTAGTACCAGAGGCCTTTATCTCTCTCGGTCCCTGGACTCTGCCACCCCCATGTCCCCTGGCGCACATGAGCACAGGGCCACAGGGATGGCAGATTACTATCCAGCCAGAGGTATGGGGCTCATAGGCCAGTACCACCCAGGTATGGAGGGGCGGGCATCCGGGTATGGGCACCCAAGCGCAGTGCAATTTACTGGGGAACCCCAGGAGAGTAGGCCCCTTAAGGGCATCCTGAAAACCTCTGCCCAGTTAGGTCAGTGGGGGGGTACCCAGCAAATCCTGGCAGCAAGGAGGGATCTGAGGAATCCTCTGAGCACCACAGGAAACAGGAGACCAGGTCCCCACATTCTGCCAGCCATTCCCAGGCTCGCAGAATCCGGGAAAACCTGGAAGAACAGACAGGAACCTCTGGGAGCAGTGCCTCTGATTCAGAGGATGAATGGACAAGGGTTACCCGAACCAAAAAGGCCATTAAGGCAAAAAGGGCCTTGCTTAAGGACCCCTTAAAGCAGATTAAGGCGATCAGGAGCGTCATCACGCCTTACCATAAGAACGCTAAGTATTCTGTTTGGGAGCACTTAGAGTTGTTTGAGCAAATGATGGAGACTTTCCATTTGAAGGACAGCCAAAGCTGTATCCAATATGTAAAGTGGACATTCTCCCCGGAATACTCCAGTTTCTTTGCGGGGCTGGAGGACCAAAATCATTTAAGATGGTCCACCTATAAGGCGGCCATCTTGAAACATTTTTCCATTCATAGAAATCCTCAAGAGGCTCGCAAGGCAGCCTACAATTTGCAATGTGGGGAGGATCAGGCCCCACAAGAATTTGTGCAAGAACTGAAACGTGCTTTTGCGCAGACCACCAGAAGGGTGCGCACAGACAGTAGAGAATTCATTAATACATTTTTTCATGCCTTGCCCAAATACATAATGACCCAGCTCGTGAGGGATTTTCACGAGAAAAGATCTTTAGACTGGGTCCTTGAACAGGCTACCCGGATCTATGAGGTGCAGCAACCAGTAGATAGCAAAAATAATGCTCAGAAAAACCCCAAAGCCAACAGCACCCCTGCTGCTGCCAAGGTGGCAGAGGTAAAGGTCACCCCCGTTTTAGAGTTGGAGATGGGGGGGCCTAAAAACCTACCTGCACCTAATAATGCTAGGCCCAGAAGGTCCTCGGGCCAGTCACAGACAGGGAGCCAGGGAGGCAGCCCCACAAATGGGGTCCCTCGCTCTCCTGATTATGTAAGCCCCCGTTACAAGGGAAACAGACCCATCCTGGGTTATGTGTGGACTCCTCCAGCCCAAGGGGGGAGATCCAGCCAAGAACCTAACCCAGGGGACTTTCCTCCTAACTTCCCACCGGAGGGCAGAAATTCTCCGAATCCTGGGCAGAACTTTTTCCCCAGGTATCCACCCAACTTCCAACCCCAAAATCATCCATCCTTCTTTCCCCAATTCCCTGAGCCCAGACAACCTAATCCGGGAGAGGGGAGGCCAAGGGTGGAGGGGTACCCAAATCTTCCCAACCAGGGGTACTACCAAAGAAGGGATAGCTACCCTTCCCGGGATCAGCCCAGGGGAGAAAACAGGGCCCCGTATCAGCCTGAGCGGGTTTCCCAGTTAGAGCGCCAGGTTCAAAACATGGCGCGGGATCTGGGTCACATACTGAGGGCTCAGCAGAACCCTCAGATCGGCATGCCGGCGCAGAACGCACCCAACTCTGGACCTGGTGCCCCAGAACAATGACGGGGGCAGCACCCCGATAACTCACCGGTTCCCAGGGAGGAGGCACAAAGGGAAGGGGGGTGTAAAGCCTTGGAGGAAGCTTCCTTCCTCACTTGTAAACAGCCCCTGGAAACCCAGGAACCGGAAACAAAATCTCTTGCCCCTGAAAGTCTGCCTCCTAAGGAGCAGAGGGGTGGTAGGAGAAACAAAAGACCCAAACAGACTCAGTTTGAGGAGGAGGTACAGATCTTCCAATTTGAGGGAGAGGGATCCTCAGAGGATCCTGGGAAAAGGATCTTCTCCTTCAGAGAGGGGGGAACTCCTCCCAAAGAAAAATGGGTCCCTAGGGATGCAAATCCATACTGGGGAGATGTGGAGACTGAGCTACCGCCGCCCACCATCTCATCCCAGAACCAACCGCAAGAAAATCCCCTGGTTCAAACCCATCCTGGTGACTGCCTCCAAAAAGGGGGGGGCGGCCCAGAACCGGAGCCAGGGGAACCCACAATGGCTCTGATCTCCAGTTGCCAAATTTTTCTTTCAGATTCCCAAGGCTCTCCACAGAATTCTGCCCAAATCTCTTCGCTAGCGATGTCCAAAACCAGAAAGTTAGCCCACCAGTTGTCCAAAAATGTACATTATCTGTGCCCCCTTGAGGAGAAGGAGGGAAGATACTATGCCCCGGTACAAGTACAGGGGCAGGGTACAATTTTGGCACTGGTGGACACTGGATCTCAAGCTACCCTTCTGTCCAGAAGGGCCTTTGACGAACTGAATGCAGGAAGGGGAGAGAATTACCAAATTCCTCTCACCTCACTTCCTGGACAACTCCAGAACTTTGACGGAAGGAAATTCCCGTTGAGGGGACTGCAGATTTGGACATTAAAATTGGGCGACACAAGTTGAAACACCCAGTCATAGTTGTGACTCCAGAGGGCACCCCTTGTTTACTAGGGAATGACCTCCTGAGAAGGTTGTCACCCCTAATAGATTGCGTAAACAAGGTCCTCTGGACCCAGACTAGCCGACCAATAAAATTAAAACGGAGTGTCAACCATGTTAGTTTAAACGGCACCTGCCACATAGTTGAACAAAAATCTGACCAAGTAGAATTTCACTTCCAGAATAGCCAAATTCCAGACGTGACAGTAATAGCAGTAGGACAACAGACTGGTGATGGGGGGTCCTCTCTTTTTCTGAAAATCAACCTGCCTTCCAGTCTAAAGTGGTATTCCACGCTGGAAGGAAACACTCTGAGATTCTATACTAATCCACAATCAGAAACTCCCACTCCAATAGTCCAGAAAGATCTGAAATCAGCTCAGAGCCTGGCTGATATTCAGCAAATTGGAGAGCAGTTGTTCATCCCTGTTCAGTTAAATGATGGGAAAGACTCTGTTCTCGCTCGAGTGTGTGTGAACAACGATAAGAGCTTCATCAGCGAAGCCATGTTCCGCCAACTCCCAAAAGATCCAGCCATTCCCACATTCAAACTGATAGACAAATGGGAAATGGACCTGGAAGCACCTAATTCCAAACATCTCCTGCCAAGCAGGTGTATGCTCAAAATCTCCATTGGCAACAAGAGCATAGTCCACAATTGTTGGGTCGTGCGAGACGTCCATGCCGCCTTTTACTTAGGCAGTGACATTCTCAATCGCTTTGCCATTAGTTTGGACCGAATAAACTTCAAAGCTTGGTCCCGATTAGCGGATAATCCCATGGGCTTTGATGATCCAGAAAAAGCATTTAGGTCAGCTCAATTGCTACCTTATGCAGTTGAAATCCAGATTAAAGAGGAGGTCACCATCCCAGAAAGGACCCGACAATTCTCCCTGGAAGTGAAAGTTAAAAGATGACAACATTTGAAAAACCCTGATGCTTACATACATCTAAACGCTTCTCTCCAACAGCAAGGGTTGGGGGTAAACCCAACTCCATTAGTCAACATAGAACATGACACCATTCTAATAGAGGTGGATAACAGCGACTTAAAGAGTATTACCCTAGCCGCAGGCACCATTATTGGAATGGCGGTTGATGACCGACATTTTTCCATCGACTTAGTAAATGAACTGTTAGGACCAATCCCCAAGGACTGTTTTGACAGTGACAGTGATGACAATACAACACCAGACAGGATTTTTACCCGGCATGGGGGGAACTTCCTGGTGTACACTTCCTGCCCCTATGGTAAGGAAGATGTGACTTGTGACTTCAGGAGGGATGAGGTGATTTTCCAGGTCCATGAGGGCTGCCTTTCCCACCTGAAGCCTCCAGTCCAAATCAGCACTCTGACCAGGGACTTCTCCACCCAGCTGGAGGAGGCCGCTGAGATAGCCAAACCAGAAGTCTTTCCAGGCTTCAGGCAGATGGTGGAAGAGAGAGTCAACCTAGCTGATGCCTGTGTGACTCTGGAACAGAAGCAAAAGTTGAAACAAGTTTTCTTGGATTTCCAAGATCTCTTTGCGGTAGACTCATATGACTGTGGTCGCACTGACATCCACACAACAACAATCCCCACGGACCCTGGCATGACTCCTGTATTTGTGAAGCAATATCGTTTGCCTCTCGCATCAATGGAGTCCCTTACTGAAATAATTAAGAACCTTGAGTCCCGGGGAATAATCCGTCCAGTCCACAGCACCTTCAATAATCCGGTGCTGGGAATATTGAAGCCAAACGGCCAGTGGAGACTCTGTGCTGACCTTAGGGAGCTCAACAAACGGGTCCATACTTCCCGATGGCCACTGCCCTACATTGACCAAGGGCTGGCCCAGATCCAGGGGTCACAGGTATTCACTGCAATAGACCTGACCAATGGGTACTGGACCGTGCCTGTCAGTAGGGAGGACCAATACAAACTGGCTTTCACCTTTGGGGGCCAGCAGTACACATGGACCCGGACTCCCTTCGGATACCTCAACTCCGGCAATGAATTCAACATTTTCCTACATAAGGCCATGCCCGACCTGGGTGCGAGGGGTAACCTGGCTTATGTAGATGATGTCCTCATCAAAAGTTCATCTGTGGAGGAACACATAGCGGAGATCCGTTATGTTCTGACGCAGTTGAGGGCCGCCGGAGCAAAACTTTCCTTTCAGAAAGCACAGTGGTGTAGAACCCGTGTTAATTTCTTGGGGCATGAGATTACTCCTCAGGGTCTCTGTCCCCAGGAAAAGAAAGTGGAAGCACTTCAGAAACTGAAAGACCCCACAACTCTGCGAGAACTAAGGAGCAACCTTGGACTGACTAATTACAGCAGAAAGTTCATTGAGGGCTACGCAGAGATTACCAGACCCCTGATTCATCTCCTGAAGGGGGGGTCAAGTGGGAATGGGGTCCAGAACAATCCGAGGCAGTAAGAGAACTCAAAAGAAGCCTCTCACAAGCGCCTTGCCTAGCTTACCCTGTCAGAAACAAGGAGTTCTTCCTGGTGACGGGGTTCTCTAATACGTGCTTGACGGCAGTATTATACCAAAAGCATGACAAGGTCAATAAAGTAATCTCCTATGCGAGCAAAACTTTATCCTCTGTGGAGGAAAAATTCAACGATTGTGAGAAGGCACTCCTGGCAACGGTGTGGGCATTGAAGAATTACCGCCCGTTTATCCAGGGGGAACACATCATAGTGGAGACTCCACACCAGCCTCTGCAATATCTCCAAAGTGATAGAATCCGGACCGGAAATGTGAGTAATTCCCGAATTACTTCCTGGATTCTGTCAATGCAAGGCTTTCCTGTGGAGGTCCGATATGGCCAAAACAAGAAGAGTGCCCTCGCGCAAGGTCTGGCTGACTTGCATGATTGTGCCAGAGAAAACTGTCTCGAGGACGAAAGTCTGAAAATCAAGGACAACATGGAGGCATACCTTAATTCCCCCCACAAAGTCTTTGAAGAGGACAAGTGTGAGGGAATGCCCACTGTGTATGTGGATGGATGCTCTTACCATGTTGACAACAACGGGGAGAAAGAACTGGTGGCCGGCGTACGGAATGCATGGGTGAATGAGTCCCCAGAACCCTCTGCTGGATACAAAATTGGTCCCCGAAGTAGTCAGGTGGCAGAATTGATGGCTGTGCATCAAGCCACCCTCACTGCTGTCCAGCATCAACTCCGCGAACTGGTCATAATCACAGATTCGGATTATGTACGGAACGGGTTCGTGGAGCACCTGGTTAATTGGAAAACCAGAGGCATGTTATGTGCTAACAACAAACCCTTGAAACATGGGAAGTTGATCCAAAACATTGATGATTTGGTCACCTCGAATGAGATGACCATCTATTGGAAAAAGATCAAGGGTCATTCCAAAGTAGAGGGACCAGACAAAACTGGAAATGACTTAGCTGATCAGCTGGCCAAAACCGGGGCCATCCAAGGGGATCTAATTGAGATTGAGTCCCTGTTGGGGGAAATCCAGGTCACTGCTATCACTAGGTCCCGGACAAATGCTCACAACGACCTTTCAATTGCACAATGGAGTAAGGAGACCCCTGATGCTGATTTGATTACAGCTCAGAAGGGGGATCCAATTATTGGTAAATTTTACCAGCACCTTGAGGACCCTGAGAACTTTCCCCTGACGGATACCGATTACATTGGGAAAGAGGACCTAAGAGTGTTGATGAAATGTCCAAAAATTTTCCGAATCCAAGACGGTTTGCTGGTAAGGAAATCCAAAGCTGGCCACGATCAGTGGGTGGTTCCTACCTCATTCCGAAGCCTGATGTTAAGTCACGCCCATGATGCGGCCACCGCCGGTCATAGGGGGTTTCACACCACATTGGAAATCTTGAGAGAGGTTGCATACTGGCCACACATGGGGCAGGACCTCGACCAATACTTGAAGGGGTGTCTTGTGTGTGCACAATTTCAGCCATCATCCCTCACGCATCGTGCGCCTCTCCAAAAGAGGGGGATGACACTGCCATGGTCAGATTTACAAATCGACTTTGTAGGCCCCGTGATTCGCTCTGCTAGGGGGAATAAGTACATGTTGACTGTGACATGCTTGTTTACCAAGTGGGTGGAATGTCTCCCAGCCCCAAATTGCAAGGCAGAAACTGCAGCTGCCTTGATGATTAACCACATCTTTTCCCGTTTTGGTCTACCTCAAAGGATTGAGTCAGACAGAGGTAGCCACTTCACCAGTGAAGTAATGACAAAGATGTGGGAGATACTGGGGGTCAAAAGGAAGCTGCATATTGCTTATAGACCAGCTTCTTCTGGGGCAGTAGAGAGATATAACCGGACAATTGTGAGCATCTTAAAAAAGTTTGTGGCAGATTCTGGGCCAAGTTGGAATATCCGATTACCTCTGGTCCTAATGGCCATCAGATCTACCCCTTCATCTGCAACCAAAATGTCACCATTTGAGTTGATGACTGGACGCAAGATGGTGCTTCCTCAGCATTTGCTCTACAGGACCCAAGAGCAGACACTGATAAATGCCTCCACTACTCATGAGTATGTGGAGAATTTAAGGAAACACTTCCAACATGCTTTTGCTTACGCTCAGCGGAATCTAGAAAGATCGGCTGATAGCATGAAGACCCACCATGACCTGAAAACTTCCAGGAAGGAATATCAGGTGGGGGACCGGGTCTATCTATACAACTTCCAAAGAAACCAGGCAAAACAACGGAAATTCTTGCCTACATGGAAGGGACCCTTTGAGATCATCGACAAGATCTCCCCTGTGGCCTACAAAATCCACATCCCCAAAGGTCCTTTAGCAGCGGGGGAAGACAAGTGGGTCCACATAAACCAGTTGAAATGTTGCCATCCCAGGCACACTCTGCAACAACTGGAGGAATCCTCTGGAATCCTAGCGGGTACTGTCTCAGACTAATTCAGTTCCAATCATAAAACATACCACATCTAGTCTCTAAAATATTGTGATTTGCACGAAACTGTCTCTTAGTTATACTGTTTTTTTTTTCAAAATAAGAATGTAATGTTTCGTTATGATGAAATGCATATGCTGCCCCACTATCTCAACAGTGGTGGAAAAATGTCTATGAATAGGTATTGCCGCTCTTCCTTTGTCATCCTAGGAGAAAGAAAACCTGGAGACGGGCCAAGGAGGACGATCCGGAGACCGGGAGCAGAGACGCAACGGGCCCGGGGTACCGCCCAATATTCCCATCAGGACCGGCGAGGAGAACCGATCGACCAGTACCGGATGGAGGAAAAGATGCTGAACTGTGCCATCTATTGGAAGAAGATGAGGAAACATCCCAGATCTTGCGAGTCCCATCAGTGAAACCGAATGGCCATCGCAAGAGGGGGGCTTGTGGGATGTATTTACCCATGCATCCGAGCCCTACCTCAAAACTGTGCAGTACTGACATGAAAACATAATGATGGCCAGAGCTTCCCAGAAAATGCACAGGGAAATGCATGAAGAATAGGCTGCCACCCATTTTTGCCGATGTTATGGGCACAGAAGGACACTGCCTAAAACCACCATTGGACTACCCACACAGTAGTCTGAAACCATTGGGAATGGCAATGCTGATTGCCAAAAGCAAACCCATAACTGTTGGGAATTCATTTTCTTCAATCCCAAAAAGGGGTGCAGTACCAGTACTCACCACTATCCAAAAGCCGGCGTTTTAAAACAACACCAGATTTTACTTTTTGCAAAACTGAATAAATGAACCCAAAACATGCCAAAGAAAGACATTTTAAGAGGTAGATCCAATGTAAGGTTATATTCTGAAGTGACTTGAAGGTTTATAACAAGACTGGCTGAGCTGTGGATTTCAGCAGTTTAAGTAAATTTGGACTGAAAGACACTAAAAAAATCTAAATGTTTAAATTGACTGAGTGACCTACTTTTGAGTGTCACATAGGTTGCAATTGTTTAAATGTCATAGTTTTAAACTTAGAATCAGCCTTCTAGCTGCATATGTGAAAATGTTTAGTTTTATTTGAATGCAGAAACTGGGGAACAGAAATGACATGTAGCTAAAAACTGGCTTAAAGAGATTCCAATTTGCCTGGCAACTACCCCCATCAGGAGTGAAACTTGAGTCACAGCTGTGTTCCCAGGCCTATCTGCCCTTTTGCTGCTCACACCAAAAGGGATATGACACTTCCCTGATTGAATTACCTGGGCTCTGCAGGAAATTGAACAAAGCCCTGTCTTGACTCAGGCAAATGTTTTATGGCGGGAGTCGTAAATGGAGATTTCTCCTGGAAGCACAGGGGAGGGGCATTGCCTATGAGAGCAAGCTGGCTTGGCAGAACTGGAAAAAACAGAAATTCAACCTTGTGCTGGAGGAAAACCACACCCCTTTGGGGCCAGAACATAACTCTAAAAAGATGAATAACTCATAGAGCGGACATGTGAAAATTGTATAAATGACACCATAATTCTTGTGATTTTTCTGCCCACATTTTAAGAGGTTTTTAGAACCGGTGGCATGTTCAGGGGGGTTTTAGCGGAAAAGAGGATATTACTCAAAATGTGTGCATGTGAAAAATCTGACACTTCATCAACTAATGTCCATACTCCTTGCGCACATGTGTGTAAATTTGGGTTAATGTCCGAAATTGCGAAACCAGTTAAAAAGTGAAATATGTGCCATTTTTGAATGCAAGCCCCCAGGAAGAGCAGATTTGGACAGGGTATACCTCCTGTGATATGTGAAGGGTGCATGTAATTTTAAACAAATGTGTACCTGTGCAAATATGTTTTTTTGAGCAAATATAGATTGTGTGTAAAGTTGACAGGGGTGGGTTCTCTGTATCATAAACAGACCTCATCATGATGACACTTCATTTCATTCCCCCAATCAAGTGGAAGCGGATGAAGTGGCCAATGACAAGTGGAGAGGGGCTGGCTAGTGATGCTGCTCACACACACCCATTTTCAAAACACATAAAAGCAGAGAGACAGGACAGATAGGGACCTTCAAATCCATTTGCAGCTGGAAGCTCTGCCGGGAAAATCCATACCTTGCCTCCATCAAACCTCCAGAGAGCCAAACTAGAGACTTCAATCTATCCAGAACCAGAGACCCAGACCAGACCAGCAGAGTAGAGCTGACCTGTTAGCAGAACCAGAGAGAGCTGACCCAGATCACTGGAAAGTGCAGAGACCAGAGGCGAGTCTAAAACCTGACCAGATCCGTGGCGTGGCCCATTTCATTCAAGAATATAGTGTGAGTACCTAGAAAACTGTGCAGAACCAATCTCTTAGTTAAAATAATATAATTCAATCCTATTTTAATCTAAGTAGAACTGTCTCTTAACTGTCACCTGTCATTTGTAAAGCTGTCACTTGTCATTTTCTAGTTGCAAGCTGCACTTGTCTTTTTGAACTTTAAAATTTCAAATCTGAAAAACGACCTTTATTTAACCGCTCATATCTCCGTGACCGTTTGTGCTAGAGACTTGCAGTAACTTTCACCTGGAAGCTGAGATCCTAGGCTGTCTTAGGACCCCAAAACGATAGTGATAGTCCTTGTAGTTCCTCTGTAATCGCGCTCGGCGCATTCGCAAATTTAGCCGCGATTTGACATTTTGCCGCGATTTGCAAATTTCTCCACTTGCAAAAAGATAGCTGCTTTTGCTTTCCTCTGAAAGAAATTCGTTTGCCTCATAAAAACCATCCCTGCATCATTGCTAGTGTGAGCCTGAGTTAATATTAACTTGATACCACTCACTCTGATCCTCTAGAGGGAATTAAAAGCATTTTAACATATTTTCACTCCATTGCCAGCACATATCAAAGCATTTTGCCTGTGTTTTCAACTTCCGCGTCTAAGTTGCTGGGGTGAACTGAATCACATTTGATTGCATTTCTGAGAACTGTGTGCTTCCCTCCATTTCCTTGCATTGCATAAAAAGGGGGGGTGAATTGTCCAAGAAAGTGATTACATTGTCTTTTGCTGAAATCCTATCAAGTTATTTTCTGTACTGCATTTCATTCCACATTGCATTCATTTGAAACCATAAAAGTATTGTTGCTATCTTATCCATTTCATGTCAACTGCTTAGTGATTATAAAGAAGTGTGCTAGTGCCAGATTCTCCGTTGTTAATCTTTATCATATCAGATTAAGTGTGCTATTCAATTATTAATTTATTATAAAGCGTGATATATATATATATTGTTTAAATTATCAATTAAACCTTTTAACTTGCAAAACAGAACTACTTCTTGGCTCAGTGGGGTCAGGGTTATTCAAAGAGAGGGGTGTTATATAGGGGTAGTCATCCAGAACGCATGAACTGAGAGGTGAGTGGACTGACCAGGACCAAACAGTCTGGTTGCAGGCCATCACACCCCAAATCACGGAAACAGGGTCAGATATATGGAGAGACCAGGGTCCCTTACATGTGGCCCTGAGTGAACTATATATGTCCTCTAAGGCCAAGGATGAGCACAACAAGATTGCCAGGGTAGCGGCATATTTATATTTACATATGGGAGCCATGCAGGACAAATGTGCTGAAGGCCAAGATCTGGCGAGTAGGCAACTGCTGGCATTACAGAAGGCCCAATCTGAGCTGGACTCTTCTGAGCAGAGGCTGCTCAGGAGCCAGGAGTCAGAAAATGACAGTAGGCAGTATATCATTAAAATAAAAGAGGACATGGATATACTGCAACAGGAAAAGGCTGACCAGGATACTAGATTTCTGGCCCTGCAGAAGGAGCACCGAGACAGTTTGGACTCCTTACTGCAGAGCCAGAAAAAGCTGGAGCAACAATTAGACTTTAACAGGGCATGCACGGAGCAGGTAGCCACCCTGCAAAGTCATCTAGATAGAGTGAAGGTAGAGAGCAACAAGCTGATTTCGAAAGACCTGGATACCCAGGCAGAGTTTGATGAAGAACGCCAGAAAGCTGGTGCCTTTCAAAGGCAGAGGGACGACCTGGCGGCACAAATGCAGGCTCTTAGTCAGGAAAGAGACGCCTTAGGCCAGGAAGTCTGCCATTTAAAAAGAAAAATGGAAGAAAATCACCTGGCCCACCAGGGACTGGGTGACCTCCAAAAAGAACACCAGAACTTGTTAGAGCACACCAGGAGGGTGGAGGATGCTCTAGCAAGAAAGGAGCAGGCCAATAGGGACACAGCTCAGGAGGTAACCCTCCTGCAGCAAAGACTGGCCCAGTGCTCCAGGACCAATCAGGAAACACAGAGAGAGAATGAGGCTCTCTGCCAGCGCAATGATAGACTCCAACAACAGGTAGCGATGCAGGAGAGACTGATAGAGTCTAGTAAGGCCTTAACTGGGGAACTGAAGGCGCAGGCTCTTGCATTGCAACAGGGAGCAGGGGCGGATAGAGATGAGGTTCGCTGGGAAAGAGAAACTCCTGAGCATAACCCCAGGAGCCCTAGTACCAGAGGCCTTTATCTCTCTCGGTCCCTGGACTCTGCCACCCCCATGTCCCCTGGCGCACATGAGCACAGGACCACAGGGATGGCAGATTACTATCCAGCCAGAAGTATGGGGCTCATAGGCCAGTACCACCCAGGTATGGAGGGGCGGGCATCCGGGTATGGGCACCCAAGCGCAGTGCAATTTACTGGGGAACCCCAGGAGAGTAGGCCCCTTAAGGGCATCCTGAAAACCTCTGCCCAGTTAGGTCAGTGGGGGGGTACCCAGCAAATCCTGGCAGCAAGGAGGGATCTGAGGAATCCTCTGAGCACCACAGGAAACAGGAGACCAGGTCCCCACATTCTGCCAGCCATTCCCAGGCTCGCAGAATCCAGGAAAACCTGGAAGAACAGACAGGAACCTCTGGGAGCAGTGCCTCTGATTCAGAGGATGAATGGACAAGGGTTACCCGAACCAAAAAGGCCATTAAGGCAAAAAGGGCCTTGCTTAAGGACCCCTTAAAGCAGATTAAGGCGATCAGGAGCGTCATCACGCCTTACCATAAGAACGCTAAGTATTCTGTTTGGGAGCACTTAGAGTTGTTTGAGCAAATGATGGAGACTTTCCATTTGAAGGACAGCCAAAGCTGTATCCAATATGTAAAGTGGACATTCTCCCCGGAATACTCCAGTTTCTTTGCGGGGCTGGAGGACCAAAATCATTTAAGATGGTCCACCTATAAGGCGGCCATCTTGAAACATTTTTCCATTCATAGAAATCCTCAAGAGGCTCGCAAGGCAGCCTACAATTTGCAATGTGGGGAGGATCAGGCCCCACAAGAATTTGTGCAAGAACTGAAACGTACTTTTGCGCAGACCACCAGAAGGGTGCGCACAGACAGTAGAGAATTCATTAATACATTTTTTCATGCCTTGCCCAAATACATAATGACCCAGCTCGTGAGGGATTTTCACGAGAAAAGATCTTTAGACTGGGTCCTTGAACAGGCTACCCGGATCTATGAGGTGCAGCAACCGGTAGATAGCAAAAATAATGCTCAGAAAAACCCCAAAGCCAACAGCACCCCTGCTGCTGCCAAGGTGGCAGAGGTAAAGGTCACCCCCGTTTTAGAGTTGGAGATGGGGGGGCCTAAAAACCTACCTGCACCTAATAATGCTAGGCCCAGAAGGTCCTCGGGCCAGTCACAGACAGGGAGCCAGGGAGGCAGCCCCACAAATGGGGTCCCTCGCTCTCCTGATTATGTAAGCCCCCGTTACAAGGGAAACAGACCCATCCTGGGTTATGTGTGGACTCCTCCAGCCCAAGGGGGGAGATCCAGCCAAGAACCTAACCCAGGGAACTTTCCTCCTAACTTCCCACCGGAGGGCAGAAATTCTCCGAATCCTGGGCAGAACTTTTTCCCCAGGTATCCACCCAACTTCCAACCCCAAAATCATCCATCCTTCTTTCCCCAATTCCCTGAGCCCAGACAACCTAATCCGGGAGAGGGGAGGCCAAGGGTGGAGCGGTACCCAAATCTTCCCAACCAGGGGTACTACCAAAGAAGGGATAGCTACCCTTCCCGGGATCAGCCCAGGGGAGAAAACAGGGCCCCGTATCAGCCTGAGCGGGTTTCCCAGTTAGAGCGCCAGGTTCAAAACATGGCGCGGGATCTGGGTCACATACTGAGGGCTCAGCAGAACCCTCAGATCGGCATGCCGGCGCAGAATGCACCCAACTCTGGACCTGGTGCCCCAGAACAATGACGGGGGCAGCACCCCGATAACTCACCGGTTCCCAGGGAGGAGGCACAAAGGGAAGGGGGGTGTAAAGCCTTGGAGGAAGCTTCCTTCCTCACTTGTAAACAGCCCCTGGAAACCCAGGAACCGGAAACAAAATCTCTTGCCCCTGAAAGTCTGCCTCCTAAGGAGCAGAGGGGTGGTAGGAGAAACAAAAGACCCAAACAGACTCAGTTTGAGGAGGAGGTACAGATCTTCCAATTTGAGGGAGAGGGATCCTCAGAGGATCCTGGGAAAAGGATCTTCTCCTTCAGAGAGGGGGGAACTCCTCCCAAAGAAAAATGGGTCCCTAGGGATGCAAATCCATACTGGGGAGATGTGGAGACTGAGCTACCGCCGCCCACCATCTCATCCCAGAACCAACCGCAAGAAAATCCCCTGGTTCAAACCCATCCTGGTGACTGCCTCCAAAAAGGGGGGGGCGGCCCAGAACCGGAGCCAGGGGAACCCACAATGGCTCTGATCTCCAGTTGCCAAATTTTTCTTTCAGATTCCCAAGGCTCTCCACAGAATTCTGCCCAAATCTCTTCGCTAGCGATGTCCAAAACCAGAAAGTTAGCCCACCAGTTGTCCAAAAATGTACATTATCTGTGCCCCCTTGAGGAGAAGGAGGGAAGATACTATGCCCCGGTACAAGTACAGGGGCAGGGTACAATTTTGGCACTGGTGGACACTGGATCTCAAGCTACCCTTCTGTCCAGAAGGGCCTTTGACGAACTGAATGCAGGAAGGGGAGAGAATTACCAAATTCCTCTCACCTCACTTCCTGGACAACTCCAGAACTTTGACGGGAAGGAAATTCCCGTTGAGGGGACTGCAGATTTGGACATTAAAATTGGGCGACACAAGTTGAAACACCCAGTCATAGTTGTGACTCCAGAGGACACCCCTTGTTTACTAGGGAATGACCTCCTGAGAAGGTTGTCACCCCTAATAGATTGCGTAAACAAGGTCCTCTGGACCCAGACTAGCCGACCAATAAAATTAAAACGGAGTGTCAACCATGTTAGTTTAAACGGCACCTGCCACATGGTTGAACAAAAATCTGACCAAGTAGAATTTCACTTCCAGAATAGCCAAATTCCAGACGTGACAGTAATAGCAGTAGGACAACAGACTGGTGATGGGGGGTCCTCTCTTTTTCTGAAAATCAACCTGCCTTCCAGTCTAAAGTGGTATTCCACGCTGGAAGGAAACACTCTGAGATTCTATACTAATCCACAATCAGAAACTCCCACTCCAATAGTCCAGAAAGATCTGAAATCAGCTCAGAGCCTGGCTGATATTCAGCAAATTGGAGAGCAGTTGTTCATCCCTGTTCAGTTAAATGATGGGAAAGACTCTGTTCTCGCTCGAGTGTGTGTGAACAACGATAAGAGCTTCATCAGCGAAGCCATGTTCCGCCAACTCCCAAAAGATCCAGCCATTCCCACATTCAAACTGATAGACAAATGGGAAATGGACCTGGAAGCACCTAATTCCAAACATCTCCTGCCAAGCAGGTGTATGCTCAAAATCTCCATTGGCAACAAGAGCATAGTCCACAATTGTTGGGTCGTGCGAGACGTCCCTGCTGCCTTTTACTTAGGCAGTGACATTCTCAATCGCTTTGCCATTAGTTTGGACCGAATAAACTTCAAAGCTTGGTCCCGATTAGCGGATAATCCCATGGGCTTTGATGATCCAGAAAAAGCATTTAGGTCAGCTCAATTGCTACCTTATGCAGTTGAAATCCAGATTAAAGAGGAGGTCACCATCCCAGAAAGGACCCGACAATTCTCCCTGGAAGTGAAAGTTAAAAGATGACAACATTTGAAAAACCCTGATGCTTACATACATCTAAACGCTTCTCTCCAACAGCAAGGGTTGGGGGTAAACCCAACTCCATTAGTCAACATAGAACATGACACCATTCTAATAGAGGTGGATAACAGCGACTTAAAGAGTATTACCCTAGCCGCAGGCACCATTATTGGAATGGCGGTTGATGACCGACATTTTTCCATCGACTTAGTAAATGAACTGTTAGGACCAATCCCCAAGGACTGTTTTGACAGTGACAGTGATGACAATACAACACCAGACAGGATTTTTACCCGGCATGGGGGGAACTTCCTGGTGTACACTTCCTGCCCCTATGGTAAGGAAGATGTGACTTGTGACTTCAGGAGGGATGAGGTGATTTTCCAGGTCCATGAGGGCTGCCTTTCCCACCTGAAGCCTCCAGTCCAAATCAGCACTCTGACCAGGGACTTCTCCACCCAGCTGGAGGAGGCCGCTGAGATAGCCAAACCAGAAGTCTTTCCAGGCTTCAGGCAGATGGTGGAAGAGAGAGTCAACCTAGCTGATGCCTGTGTGACTCTGGAACAGAAGCAAAAGTTGAAACAAGTTTTCTTGGATTTCCAAGATCTCTTTGCGGTAGACTCATATGACTGTGGTCGCACTGACATCCACACAACAACAATCCCCACGGACCCTGGCATGACTCCTGTATTTGTGAAGCAATATCGTTTGCCTCTCGCATCAATGGAGTCCCTTACTGAAATAATTAAGAACCTTGAGTCCCGGGGAATAATCCGTCCAGTCCACAGCACCTTCAATAATCCGGTGCTGGGAATATTGAAGCCAAACGGCCAGTGGAGACTCTGTGCTGACCTTAGGGAGCTCAACAAACGGGTCCATACTTCCCGATGGCCACTGCCCTACATTGACCAAGGGCTGGCCCAGATCCAGGGGTCACAGGTATTCACTGCAATAGACCTGACCAATGGGTACTGGACCGTGCCTGTCAGTAGAGAGGACCAATACAAACTGGCTTTCACCTTTGGGGGCCAGCAGTACACATGGACCCGGACTCCCTTCGGATACCTCAACTCCGGCAATGAATTCAACATTTTCCTACATAAGGCCATGCCCGACCTGGGTGCGAGGGGTAACCTGGCTTATGTAGATGATGTCCTCATCAAAAGTTCATCTGTGGAGGAACACATAGCGGAGATCCGTTATGTTCTGACGCAGTTGAGGGCCGCCGGAGCAAAACTTTCCTTTCAGAAAGCACAGTGGTGTAGAACCCGTGTTAATTTCTTGGGGCATGAGATTACTCCTCAGGGTCTCTGTCCCCAGGAAAAGAAAGTGGAAGCACTTCAGAAACTGAAAGACCCCACAACTCTGCGAGAACTAAGGAGCCTCCTTGGACTGACTAATTACAGCAGAAAGTTCATTGAGGGCTACGCAGAGATTACCAGACCCCTGATTCATCTCCTGAAGGGGGGGTCAAGTGGGAATGGGGTCCAGAACAATCCGAGGCAGTAAGAGAACTCAAAAGAAGCCTCTCACAAGCGCCTTGCCTAGCTTACCCTGTCAGAAACAAGGAGTTCTTCCTGGTGACGGGGTTCTCTAATACGTGCTTGACGGCAGTATTATACCAAAAGCATGACAAGGTCAATAAAGTAATCTCCTATGCGAGCAAAACTTTATCCTCTGTGGAGGAAAAATTCAACGATTGTGAGAAGGCACTCCTGGCAACGGTGTGGGCATTGAAGAATTACCGCCCGTTTATCCAGGGGGAACACATCATAGTGGAGACTCCACACCAGCCTCTGCAATATCTCCAAAGTGATAGAATCCGGACCGGAAATGTGAGTAATTCCCGAATTACTTCCTGGATTCTGTCAATGCAAGGCTTTCCTGTGGAGGTCCGATATGGCCAAAACAAGAAGAGTCCCCTCGCGCAAGGTCTGGCTGACTTGCATGATTGTGCCAGAGAAAACTGTCTCGAGGACGAAAGTCTGAAAATCAAGGACAACATAGAGGCATACCTTAATTCCCCCCACAAAGTCTTTGAAGAGGACAAGTGTGAGGGAATGCCCACTGTGTATGTGGATGGATGCTCTTACCATGTTGACAACAACGGGGAGAAAGAACTGGTGGCCGGCGTAGGGAATGCATGGGTGAATGAGTCCCCAGAACCCTCTGCTGGATACAAAATTGGTCCCCGAAGTAGTCAGGTGGCAGAATTGATGGCTGTGCATCAAGCCACCCTCACTGCTGTCCAGCATCAACTCCGCGAACTGGTCATAATCACAGATTCGGATTATGTACGGAACAGGTTCGTGGAGCACCTGGTTAATTGGAAAACCAGAGGCATGTTATGTGCTAACAACAAACCCTTGAAACATGGGAAGTTGATCCAAAACATTGATGATCTGGTCACCTCGAATGAGATGACCATCTATTGGAAAAAGATCAAGGGTCATTCCAAAGTAGAGGGACCAGACAAAACTGGAAATGACTTAGCTGATCAGCTGGCCAAAACCGGGGCCATCCAAGGGGATCTAATTGAGATTGAGTCCCTGTTGGGGGAAATCCAGGTCACTGCTATCACTAGGTCCCAGACAAATGCTCACAACGACCTTTCAATTGCACAATGGAGTAAGGAGACCCCTGATGCTGATTTGATTACAGCTCAGAAGGGGGATCCAATTATTGGTAAATTTTACCAGCACCTTGAGGACCCTGAGAACTTTCCCCTGACGGATACCGATTACATTGGGAAAGAGGACCTAAGAGTGTTGATGAAATGTCCAAAAATGTTCCGAATCCAAGACGGTTTGCTGGTAAGGAAATCCAAAGCTGGCCACGATCAGTGGGTGGTTCCTACCTCATTCCGAAGCCTGATGTTAAGTCACGCCCATGATGCGGCCACCGCCGGTCATAGGGGGTTTCACACAACATTGGAAATCTTGAGAGAGGTTGCATACTGGCCACACATGGGGCAGGACCTCGACCAATACTTGAAGGGGTGTCTTGTGTGTGCACAATTTCAGCCATCATCCCTCACGCATCGTGCGCCTCTCCAAAAGAGGGGGATGACACTGCCATGGTCAGATTTACAAATCGACTTTGTAGGCCCCGTGATTCGCTCTGCTAGGGGGAATAAGTACATGTTGACTGTGACATGCTTGTTTACCAAGTGGGTGGAATGTCTCCCAGCCCCAAATTGCAAGGCAGAAACTGCACCT
This sequence comes from Ambystoma mexicanum, assembly GCF_040938575.1. Classification (NCBI taxonomy): domain Eukaryota; kingdom Metazoa; phylum Chordata; class Amphibia; order Caudata; family Ambystomatidae; genus Ambystoma; species Ambystoma mexicanum. The sequence continues at coordinate 1,073,895,564 of NC_090935.1, read as the reverse complement.
GCCTTGATGATTAACCACATCTTTTCCCGTTTTGGTCTACCTCAAAGGATTGAGTCAGACAGAGGTAGCCACTTCACCAGTGAAGTAATGACAAAGATGTGGGAGATACTGGGGGTCAAAAGGAAGCTGCATATTGCTTATAGACCAGCTTCTTCTGGGGCAGTAGAGAGATATAACCGGACAATTGTGAGCATCTTAAAAAAGTTTGTGGCAGATTCTGGGCCAAGTTGGGATATCCGATTACCTCTGGTCCTAATGGCCATCAGATCTACCCCTTCATCTGCAACCAAAATGTCACCATTTGAGTTGATGACTGGACGCAAGATGGTGCTTCCTCAGCATTTGCTCTACAGGACCCAAGAGCAGACACTGATAAATGCCTCCACTACTCATGAGTATGTGGAGAATTCAAGGAAACACTTCCAACATGCTTTTGCTTACGCTCAGCGGAATCTAGAAAGATCGGCTGATAGCATGAAGACCCACCATGACCTGAAAACTTCCAGGAAGGAATATCAGGTGGGGGACCGGGTCTATCTATACAACTTCCAAAGAAACCAGGCAAAACAACGGAAATTCTTGCCTACATGGAAGGGACCCTTTGAGATCATCGACAAGATCTCCCCTGTGGCCTACAAAATCCACATCCCCAAAGGTCCTTTAGCAGCGGGGGAAGACAAGTGGGTCCACATAAACCAGTTGAAATGTTGCCATCCCAGGCACACTCTGCAACAACTGGAGGAATCCTCTGGAATCCTAGCGGGTACTGTCTCAGACTAATTCAGTTCCAATCATAAAACATACCACATCTAGTCTCTAAAATATTGCCGCTCTTCCTTTGTCATCCTAGGAGAAAGAAAACCTGGAGACGGGCCAAGGAGGACGATCCGGAGACCGGGAGCAGAGACGCAACGGGCCCGGGGTACCGCCCAATATTCCCATCAGGACCGGCGAGGAGAACCGATCGACCAGTACCGGATGGAGGAAAAGATGCTGAACTGTGCCATCTATTGGAAGAAGATGAGGAAACATCCCAGATCTTGCGAGTCCCATCAGTGAAACCGAATGGCCATCGCAAGAGGGGGGCTTGTGGGATGTATTTACCCATGCATCCGAGCCCTACCTCAAAACTGTGCAGTACTGACATGAAAACATAATGATGGCCAGAGCTTCCCAGAAAATGCACAGGGAAATGCATGAAGAATAGGCTGCCACCCATTTTTGCCGATGTTATGGGCACAGAAGGACACTGCCTAAAACCACCATTGGACTACCCACACAGTAGTCTGAAACCATTGGGAATGGCAATGCTGATTGCCAAAAGCAAACCCATAACTGTTGGGAATTCATTTTCTTCAATCCCAAAAAGGGGTGCAGTACCAGTACTCACCACTATCCAAAAGCCGGCGTTTTAAAACAACACCAGATTTTACTTTTTGCAAAACTGAATAAATGAACCCAAAACATGCCAAAGAAAGACATTTTAAGAGGTAGATCCAATGTAAGGTTATATTCTGAAGTGACTTGAAGGTTTATAACAAGACTGGCTGAGCTGTGGATTTCAGCAGTTTAAGTAAATTTGGACTGAAAGACACTAAAAAAATCTAAATGTTTAAATTGACTGAGTGACCTACTTTTGAGTGTCACATAGGTTGCAATTGTTTAAATGTCATAGTTTTAAACTTAGAATCAGCCTTCTAGCTGCATATGTGAAAATGTTTAGTTTTATTTGAATGCAGAAACTGGGGAACAGAAATGACATGTAGCTAAAAACTGGCTTAAAGAGATTCCAATTTGCCTGGCAACTACCCCCATCAGGAGTGAAACTTGAGTCACAGCTGTGTTCCCAGGCCTAGCTGCCCTTTTGCTGCTCACACCAAAAGGGATATGACACTTCCCTGATTGAATTACCTGGGCTCTGCAGGAAATTGAACAAAGCCCTGTCTTGACTCAGGCAAATGTTTTATGGCGGGAGTCGTAAATGGAGATTTCTCCTGGAAGCACAGGGGAGGGGCATTGCCTATGAGAGCAAGCTGGCTTGGCAGAACTGGAAAAACCAGAAATTCAACCTTGTGCTGGAGGAAAACCACACCCCTTTGGGGCCAGAACATAACTCTAAAAAGATGAATAACTCATAGAGCGGACATGTGAAAATTGTATAAATGACACCATAATTCTTGTGATTTTTCTGCCCACATTTTAAGAGGTTTTTAGAACCGGTGGCATGTTCAGGGGGGTTTTAGCGGAAAAGAGGATATTACTCAAAATGTGTGCATGTGAAAAATCTGACACTTCATCAACTAATGTCCATACTCCTTGCGCACATGTGTGTAAATTTGGGTTAATGTCCGAAATTGCGAAACCAGTTAAAAAGTGAAATATGTGCCATTTTTGAATGCAAGCCCCCTGGAAGAGCAGATTTGGACAGGGTATACCTCCTGTGATATGTGAAGGGTGCATGTAATTTTAAACAAATGTGTACCTGTGCAAATATGTTTTTTTGAGCAAATATAGATTGTGTGTAAAGTTGACAGGGGTGGGTTCTCTGTATCATAAACAGACCTCATCATGATGACACTTCATTTCATTCCCCCAATCAAGTGGAAGCGGATGAAGTGGCCAATGACAAGTGGAGAGGGGCTGGCTAGTGATGCTGCTCACACACACCCATTTTCAAAACACATAAAAGCAGAGAGACAGGACAGATAGGGACCTTCAAATCCATTTGCAGCTGGAAGCTCTGCCGGGAAAATCCATACCTTGCCTCCATCAAACCTCCAGAGAGCCAAACTAGAGACTTCAATCTATCCAGAACCAGAGACCCAGACCAGACCAGCAGAGTAGAGCTGACCTGTTAGCAGAACCAGAGAGAGCTGACCCAGATCACTGGAAAGTGCAGAGACCAGAGGCGAGTCTAAAACCTGACCAGATCCGTGGCGTGGCCCATTTCATTCAAGAATATAGTGTGAGTACCTAGAAAACTGTGCAGAACCAATCTCTTAGTTAAAATAATATAATTCAATCCTATTTTAATCTAAGTAGAACTGTCTCTTAACTGTCACCTGTCATTTGTAAAGCTGTCACTTGTCATTTTCTAGTTGCAAGCTGCACTTGTCTTTTTGAACTTTAAAATTTCAAATCTGAAAAACGACCTTTATTTAACCGCTCATATCTCCGTGACCGTTTGTGCTAGAGACTTGCAGTAACTTTCACCTGGAAGCTGAGATCCTAGGCTGTCTTAGGACCCCAAAACGATAGTGATAGTCCTTGTAGTTCCTCTGTAATCGCGCTCGGCGCATTCGCAAATTTAGCCGCGATTTGACATTTTGCCGCGATTTGCAAATTTCTCCACTTGCAAAAAGATAGCTGCTTTTGCTTTCCTCTGAAAGAAATTCGTTTGCCTCATAAAAACCATCCCTGCATCATTGCTAGTGTGAGCCTGAGTTAATATTAACTTGATACCACTCACTCTGATCCTCTAGAGGGAATTAAAAGCATTGTAACATATTTTCACTCCATTGCCAGCACATATCAAAGCATTTTGCCTGTGTTTTCAACTTCCGCGTCTAAGTTGCTGGGGTGAACTGAATCACATTTGATTGCATTTCTGAGAACTGTGTGCTTCCCTCCATTTCCTTGCATTGCATAAAAAGGGGGGGGTGAATTGTCCAAGAAAGTGATTACATTGTCTTTTGCTGAAATCCTATCAAGTTATTTTCTGTACTGCATTTCATTCCACATTGCATTCATTTGAAACCATAAAAGTATTGTTGCTATCTTATCCATTTCATGTCAACTGCTTAGTGATTATAAAGAAGTGTGCTAGTGCCAGATTCTCCGTTGTTAATCTTTATCATATCAGATTAAGTGTGCTATTCAATTATTAATTTATTATAAAGCGTGATATATATATATATTGTTTAAATTATCAATTAAACCTTTTAACTTGCAAAACAGAACTACTTCTTGGCTCAGTGGGGTCAGGGTTATTCAAAGAGAGGGGTGTTATATAGGGGTAGTCATCCAGAACGCATGAACTGGACATAAAGATATATTAATAAGGGTTTCCATTCAGTATCCCAGACTAGGCATTGACTTAGCTGTAGTGTTGAATTGAATCCTCTTACAGGAGCATGGACCCAATGGGTGCTGTCGGAACAGCAGGAAGAGCAGGGGCTCTTCCGTTTCATTCGCGCCTTAGGTTTCCCCGTCGGTGAGGGTGCCGGGTTCGCAGCCGGACCCTGTGTGACCTGCGATCGGGTGACCACCACAGCAGCCATGGGTAGACCATCCGTGATCATCCCCAACTCGACCAAATCGTTTCCTAACAAGATGTTCACAGGCACGTTGTCGTGAACCAGGACCGGAAGCTTTGCTGTCTTGTCTCCATTCGTAATGTTAACTAAGGCTAATTTGACTAGTCCTTCTTGCAATGACCCAACACTGAGTTTGCAGGGCTTGAATTAATAAAATACTAATACAATAACACCTTTTTTGGAGCATTTCAGGCAGGCAAAAAAACATCTTCATGACTACACAGGAGTTCAAGAGAGGTCTAAGAGAGCGAGGGGATTATTAAAAGAATGCTTATTGAGTCCTGTGTCTTATTCTCATGTATCCTCATCTTTTGGCGAATTTTATATGACTGAAATGTTCTTTGCATCAGTAGTTCCAGATGTACAGACATACACACATGCACAATGGCTCCAGATTACCAGATTGGAGCTGATGCAGACACTAAACTAAACTGTAAATGGCTTCAACTCAATAAAAGAAAAAGCTCTGAGCAGTAAGTCTGATGGCTCTCCAGAACACATATGTTCTAGATCTTCTCACAGCAATGGAAGGAGGAGTTTGCGCCAAGACCAGGTCTTCATGCTGTACATTCGCAGCCTCAAAAAATGAAGCAAATGGCCCACTTACAGAGGCAGTTACCTGATTGTCGAAAATGCACGCCAAGATTGAGGAAGAAGCCAAATATAAGGAATCTGGAAGGACCAAGTACCACTTACCTATAAGGAAACTAATAAAATATAGATATATAGAAATCATAGCATAACCATAGTAGAATTACATGAAGCCACAGGCCTCAGAATATGGGATGAAGGAAAACAGATTTTTAAGCACACTGTCCAGGGCTGGTGCTTGCAGCCAAGGGCAGAGACAATCAGAATATTCCTAAGCTCCAGAGACAAGGAGCCACCTGCAAAATAGCAGAATAAATCTGCACTCATTGGAGACCGGAAAGCTCAATTTTGTGGTCTTCACTATTGTGCTGTGGCCGAGCCGAACAATGGTTATTCACCCACGGTGGGAAGAGGAGCAGTTCCCAGTGAAGCAGACACAAAATGATACAAGTGTTGTTTTACAACGTTGCAACCTGCAGCCTGTCTCTAAGGCAAAATGGTTACCATAGCAACAATGGGGACACATAGTTTTTCTCATCAACTTGAGAAGGTACATGCAGCACTGAGAACAGAGCTGGGTCCCAGGCCTGAGGAGGCCCGCTCCAGCCAATCACGAGAATCTGAGAATCCAAATTACCTTCCACTACAACAACAGCTACAACAACTTCCAAGATGGCTGCCGACATGCCCAAGTGCATACCTGGATCCCAAGCTGCCCTAGGCCTGCTACAGGCTGATAGGGTGAAATCCGCATTTGAAGGAGCCAAACCCCTGCACCGGCAGGTGAAGCCGGCCTCCACCAAAGGCCAACACACAAGGCCACTGTCTGATTCAGTCTCTGCCAGTCTCAGCCGCTTTGACCGTGAGGATGCACATTCTACGCTTTAGGTATTGCCAAAAATTACTAATTACTCTTGGGTCATAACCCAAAACAACTATAATGCCTGTGTTATGTACATCATCAGCAGTACTGTTATCCCAGCTAAACATCCAATGTTGAAAAGCCCTGTTTGCAAATCTATTAACATTGTCAGTATATGTCCTGCTCCTATACCTAGCAAATATTTTATATTGTATGCTAAGAAAGATTCATGTGGCTCTTCCTATTGCAATGCCGTACCCAGTCCTTCCTTTGTGCAGAATATTACGTATCTGAATATATCACATAATGCTGCTATCACCTCCAGTGATGCTGTGCACTCATTAGCCAAAACACTACTAACACTGACATCTGTTACTGCTTGCATACACTTCTGCGCACACATAGCATTGCCCCCTCCCTTGGCCTTCCTGCAGCCAGCACTAACCCAGGAGCTTTGCCTCACCAACACAAACACACAGCTCCCTGTATACCTGGATGCTGCATACACCAAACCGCTGCCGTGTTCATAACACATCTCTGCTGGTGCAGGACATGTCTTCCCATCCCAAAGCATTACCTGTGATGTGACCCCACCTAGCGCTGCTTGTAACATACCACTGCCATATCCGCACACCAGACCTAGAGAGTGTACATCCGGATTCCAAGTAGATACTAGCTAAACCCTGCATGCCTCATCCACAAAATTACACTACCCAGAATCCATTTCCATCGCTGCACCTACAATGATTTCGGATGATGCCCCCTCCACGCTTGCACATACACACGCTCATGATCACGCTTCCCCTACAGAGGGGAACAGAAAAACAAGCAGTTGCTTTCATGTTTTCTCTGTGCAGCACAAATGCACCACGCTCAGGAAACAGCTATGGAGCTCATTCACTACCCTTCCCAGTTGTGCAGAAATTGCAATAAAAACATGCTAACACCCTGCGCCACCCTCACCCTCCCTTTATCCCCCATGCTCCGTCAGCAACCAACACTGCACCACTACCCACTCCTACCTACACCATCCCTACCTACCATCCAACTGCCATCATGCAACATCCCACTACCTCCTATGGTAAGAAAAATCTTTTGGCCTGCTACCACACAGCCCAAAGCCAACTTTGCTACCTCTAACTCACTCACAACAGGACTTTCACAAACACTCGCTCATACACCTACTGGTCCCCTTACCTGTTACAAGGACTCAGACAATCACCATTCAGATACCCTACTACCCCCAACCACAAATGCTACCTACCTCCCACCCACAATACCATGCACCATGCTCCATTGACAAGCCAAAACATGAAGCTGCACTCGCCCACAACACCAGCACTATCAAATACTCACAACCACTCACCTGTGAACCGATACCTGACCAACACCACACTCAGCATCACCATCCCACCACATCCACTGTCCTGCAAATCCCCCCTCACATTTAGCCCTAATGTAAACCCCTTTCCCATTTTCACCCCGAAACTACCTCCCTCTCATTGCCCTGCTTCTGCATTTGCCCACACTGCAACTATGCCACCCACACCTACTTCAAACTGGACTGCACCATCTACAAGCACACCAACCACAAACCCCTCTTTGCCATACAACCACGTACACACATTTGGCCTGCACCACCAAGCACAACTCATGCAGCTAGCCAATGCAAGGCACATAATACTCACATACAAACACCCCAGTTGCTTGTCACACCTGCCTGCACACAATACAACAACACCACTAATTTGACCCATTCACATACCAAAACACAACCTCCAACACCCCAACTACCACCCCTACTGTGGATTGGCACCTCAGCACTCACTTGCCAACCTACCCCCCCAACTACTCATTGTTGGATCCCCCACCACCTCAAACATCTTGATCCTGCCTACTCCGCCTTCATCATCGACGGAAACAGCATCCCTTTCTCCCCTCATGTGAAAACACTAGGAGTCTACCTAGATGCAGAACTCAACCTGAACAAACACGTGAAAGCAATGACCTCTTCTGCTGCATACGCGACCAAACTCCTCAATCTCTCCAGAAAATTCCTCACCCCTAGCAACCGCCTCACACTTGCTGGTGCAACAGCTGGTAGCAAACTTGACTACTGCAATGCCATCCTAGCAGGGACCTCCAACAAGAAACTCAATAAACTACAACTCACACAGAACAACACCCTCAGAGCAGTTTGGGGCCTCAAACGTTCAAAGCACATCCTCCAAATCAGACGCGAAGCCCACTGGCTTCCCATTAAAGCACATCGCCCAAATCAGACGCAAAGCCCACTGTCTTCCCATTAAAGCACACGTTGACTTTAAAATACTCTCCACCACCCACCGCTGCCTCTACAACTCAACCCACCTATCTCACGCACTGCATATCCAAGAAACGCAATCCACAAACCTTATGCTCAACTTCCTCCATCTCACTAACTACACCTAGATTCAACCAAATATGATCAGGGGGCTCCTGCACTCATACTATGGAACACGCTCCCTCCCACCATCAGGAACGAACCTTCCTACCTTGCATTTCGCAAACAAGTCAAAACCACACTTTTTAACAAATATGCATGATTACCTATGTAATTACTGTTGACTGGAATGTACTGTAACTACCTATGCCTTAAAGTATGTAATTTAGCGCTGTGATACCTCCGGGTCCTGGGCGTGTATAACAAATGAAATAAATAAATAAATACATAAATTAATAAATCAGGGAACACAATTCCAGGGGTGGATGGTGAAGGCAAGGGCCAATTGCAATCCTGCAACCCTGCAACAATGTAATAGATAGTTTCTGGGCAAGGCTCAGGCAAAGACACCTGACATGAGAGGGCCATTTAGCTAACATTTATAGGTGCCGGCTATAGGTAATACCACCCCAACCACCCAATCTTGCATGCTCTTAGGTTTTTGGGGAAGAGCCCTGACTTGAGACATCAGAACACAACAAAAGTCCCTGACACAGGCTCACTAGCTGTGATTGCTGGAGATCTTTCCATTTCCTGTATGATCCCTGTCTGTTATGGAAAATAAAGGACAGTTCTAACTTGCCCTAGGCTGAGTCCTCCATCTGTGTACCGGGGGGGTCCCCTCTGGCATACCTAAACAACAAACACACACATGCACACACACATGCACACACACATGCACACACACACACCCACGTAAACAGAAGATAATTTGATTACACACAAACAATTCAACATGCTCAGAATATAAGTAAGAATATAAGTGTACAGAGTATAAGTGAGCACAGTCTATAAACTTGAAATCTGAATATGCAAAAACAATATTCAATAGACATACATAATGCATTTGAAACGTATCTTAGCACAGGCAAGGTGTTCAAAATATGCACACACGCAAAGGATACCATATACACTAATTCATACATACTTTCTGAAGACAATACAGTGTCATGACAGGGTTCTAAGGGTCTCCCAAATTCTTTCATCTGGCATTGTTCTTCAAGGTTCAACTGTCTCTCTGGCTAGTGGACGAGTTATTCTTATATTTGCTGTATTTCGGTCAGATTGTGGAGGCTCCAAATGTCCACACATCATCCATTTACCCTTACCCCTGGTTTAACACAGAAACCCATTCTTTATCACATCTTGGAATCCCTTTCACACCAAAGCCACTCCAATTTCCTCTTTTTCATTGTATTGTTGTTCCTTCCACCTCCTCACTCTGCTTTGGGTCAACCAAGCCTCCTTGTTTCTTTCTGTACTTAGTGGATAAGTGATAGCCCTCCACGTTTCTCTCAGAAGTTGGTACTTCCCTTTTTCTCCCACTGCTGTTTTGACCCCAACTCGCTGGCTGTTGTATTTGAATCCTCCTCTGATCCTACTATCGCCTTTCCTGATGCCACTATGACCTTCACCCGTGTTGTTACTGCCACTGCCTCCTGTGATAATAGCACCTGCTCCACTCTTCTTACTGCCACCGTCAATTCTCTTTGCTTTCAATGTTACCACCTACTCCTGTGCTTTTAATTGCTCACCCTAACCACTCCAATGCTGTCCCACTACTTGTTGAAACAGTTCCTAACAAACCACACTCTCAGACTGTGATGAAGTGTTTTAATAATGGATTGGGGTTGGAAGCCCCTGATGGAAATGTGCAAGAGAGAAAAGACTGAAGATTGTTTTTTCCGAAATAACCTTCAGTGTTTTCTCACCAGAACATTTCCGACTTGTCCCACAACCCCCATACTCCTACTTACCTTGCAGCGGCACACATCACTGTGTGCTGCCAACTCAATGTATCCCTGAAATTCTGGTTCCCTTTCACTTCCGTGATCAGGAACTGGTGTCGCAGGGTCCTTTCCTTTTTTGTGTTGCTTTTTGGGATCGGCTGGTCACAATATAGTGAATAAGGGTGCGGGGGACACCCCCACAGCCCTTAGCAGCGAATGGGGGATTTGGTCAATCTTTTCAGCCGTTCAGACTTTTTTGCTGGATTTTTGGGTGATTCCTTCATAATGTGGTCTCCGACCCCCTGGTTGAGTCTTCTAATGATGGTCTCCACCTGTGGTTTGTAATTTGTCAGGACATTGATTTCCTATTTTCCCAGAATACATCTGAGGCTACTTTGGGATAACAAATTAACCAATTCTATAAGTGGTCTTCAGGGCTACTACTCCCCTAAACCTCCCAGGTGCTGCATGTGTGTGTTGAGTTCTTTGATGCTTCCAGTGTATGATCTAAAGGTTTTGAACACACTTGGTAGGCTTTTGAAGCTCTTTGTTTCAATGTGAATCTGAAGAAACAGTGCATTTGTATCCTCAGCATGAACATCTCATTCAGGGGAACAGATCTTCTGTGTGCCCCTCATGCCCCTCTGTTTCCCCCCCCATTCCCCCCATGCCCCTCTGTGTTCCCTCCCATGCCCCCAAGTCTGTCTGTGCACCCCATTCCCCCTGTGATGGGTCCCCCTCTCACCCCTTGCTTGTTTTTCCATCCTCTGCCCTCGCTTTATCCTCCCCCTATCCTCCTTCCTTCCCTCCTTCTGTCAAACTTCAAGCACTACCCCAATTGCTGATTGGCGTAGTAATTGTAGCTGCCCGCCCTTCTGCTGCCATCATGCCCTCCCCTTTCCCCTTCAACTTTCATTTATCTTAGCACTTACTCTTATCATTGTCCCTGATCTCTGATAACGGCTTGTCTGTCCCCCCTTTTTCCTCTTTGTCTTCTCCTCCCACTCCCTCCCCAGCACTACCTTGATCAGTCGCCGACCCTTAAGATAGTCACTAGTTTGTCCCTCTCCTTTTGCCCTCTCTCCACTCCCCACACCTCCCCTCCTCTTGTCACTCTTGCACTGCTAACATTGTCGTCAGGCATAGTAATGCAACTGCTTGTATTGTCTCCTTTTTTCCTCCCTCACCTCTCCCTTGTTGTTTCATGCACTTGTACTATCTGTTATGATATGATAGTTATTCTCACATTCTTGATTTGTTTCAAGGACCTTTAAGAATGTAACTCTATTTCTCCCATGTTCCCCTCCCTCCTTGAAGCGCTTTGAAACACATTGTGTATAGGCGCTATACAAATAAACAATCAATCAATCAATCAATGGGCCTAATTACGAGTTTGTCTGTCCGCAAATAAGGCTGCCGGTAGCAAGCAGACTGGCAGACTACACCTATGCTTTCCTGGACCTGGCACCCCGGAAAGCAGAGTTATCATGGAAGCATCAGCACCATTAGAAATGGTGCTGGTGCTTCCAAGTCCCCCTTCAGGGACTAAAATGTTCCGCTGCCTGATATCACGGTCAGCCGAGTCTGTAATGTCCCAGTAGCACCGGGATATCAGGTGGTGGAAACTCGCCAGAAGCATGGGCGGGTTACCACCAGACTTGTAATGAGGCCCAATGCCTCTGCAACTCTTATAGTTTACGGTGGAGTGAGTCACCTCCATAGGAATAGGGTTTTGATTTCCCAGGCAATGCTGCATAGTATCCACACACTTGCTAGAATCATCAAGTGCGGAGAGAGCTATTCCTTTAAAGATAATGTTTTCTTTTCCCATGTTGTAGTTTTGGGTCTGATCAGAAAGAGCTTCAGACTCTCTCAGTTACAGAGGAGAATCACCAATATTATTCTGCTTGCTCTCATGATGGGTTTGGGAAGGGCTAAAGCACTCATGACTGACTTCTTCTGGGGCCAGAAGGTGGAGAAGGACATGTAGTGAGGAAATGTGATGGCTCCCTGCCTTATGATGCGGACTAAGGTGTAGTTAGCAGGGGATCCTCCCATGCTCCACTAGGGCCAACGTCCAGTGCCTTAGGGCCATACCCAGCCCCCTACGTCACCACCCTGGCAGTCCTCAGGATCAGGAAGTTGACTTCATCACAACACATACCCGACTCCTCCCACACACAGACACCACCTACACAAGCACACACTAGAACCAACTCCCTGACACACACATATACGTGTTTATTACACTACCTTCACTTATTGGAAAATACACAACATCACTCACCCTTAGGAAGGATTAGCCATAATATTCATATCAATCTGGATTTGGAATATTGATAACATGAGTGTTTTGAACAAATTAAATACCACCAGGGATGTCCTCTAAACTAACCCCAGTTAACAGATATGCCAACAATGACTGACAGACAGACACACACAGACACACTGTACACACCATTACAAGGCTCATCCATACAGAAAAGAAAGGGTAAACAGCCATTCGAAACCCATAGATGTGCAGGAGGGTACAGTATGAGCAGCATTCATTTTATGTTTGCTCACAAAACTAACAGGGATAACACATGCAGCAGCAACTAATCTCTTCCAGACATAGTACTGCATGTTCATCACAAATACAATTTCCCTCAAATTCATGAACCAGGTAAAGCAGGTGCAGCAACACTGTAACCTTTATTACAAATAGATAATATACATAATATTATACATATACACCATTTACATTGAAAATAAAAAGTATCACCTGTGGCATACCACACGGATCAAACCTCTCAGCATTCCTCTTCAATATGTATATGACCCCCTAAGGAAGGTTCTACAAACCCATGTTCTCACAGCTTACAACTATGCAAACAAGACCCAACTCATCTTCAAGATAACCACCAAACACGATCAGGACAACAACCTCAATAAATGCTTCACTGATAAAAACACCTGGATGGTAATAAACAATATCAAACTAAACTCAACCAAAACATGAATAATTAACTCCTCACGAGAAGACTATCCAGCACAAATGCCCATTACCTGGCCCCCAAGTTTGGTAACCCAATCAGAGACATCAGCAGTGATAACAAAGACAGGAACCCTCATGGGAAATGTTCTTACTTTGGAATCACAAATCATTGAATAGCAAAGAAAATGTGTCTATCACCTATGGTTAATTAGAGTGATCTTCCCTTATCTCAATTTCTCTCATGATCCATTTCTTGTTATTATCAAGAATAGACTACGCAAATAGTCTCTACCTAGGAATGCCCAAACATCTCAACAAAAAACTACAATACATCCAAAATAGTTGAGCAAGCGTACTCCTGAGACAAAACAGAAGAGACTACATCACACCGGCCCTGAAAAGTCTACATTGGCTACCAATAAAAAATGCATACATTTCAAAGCCCTCTGTATTGCCCATAAATCACTACAAGGACAAGGAGCAAAATTACTCCAACCAAAAATCTTCTGATACCAATCGAGAAGAGATTTCAGATGTAGCATGAACCTCCAAATACAAACATTACACTATGAGAAAACTAAATTTGGAGGAACCACCTTCTCCCATCTAAAAGCCAAACTATGGAACTTAATCCCAAAGGAAATAAGAACGATGGAAGACCAGCTAACTTTCAACAAACAAACTTATACCAACCACACAGCAATCACCCCATGAGCGGGCGACCTCAACCACATAAAATGCTTACTCCTACAAACTGTTAGTCCATAAAATACCTGCATAAAGAAACAACTGCTACATAATAACCAGATACCCTACAAAACACACTAACCATCCCCCTTGTCCCTCTCTTTCACACCTCTTGTTTACAACACACACACAGAGGGCTAGTGAAACACCCATACTACATTTCTCAAACTGCACATCACTCTCTAACCAAACTACAAAACCAATAAACTGCAACACCAAACAACTCAAACATTGGACGCCACCCTTCAGGACACAACAAGCCCCAGTGTAAAAAACAAGGCACAGCCAGAGATTTCACATGCACAGGGGTCAGTTGCTTGTGCATCTACAAACATCAACAGATGAGCACAGCATCTGTTCTATTCCTCTATTCCCCACTAACCAACCAAACCCACTTTACCTTACCTAGCCACGTGAGTGCCTGCTGAGCATGGAAAAGGCAGCAGTGTCCGGTATATATCAACTTAACATAAATAGCATAACAGACATCCTGTGTAGAGTGCATCTGAGCATTTTTGGCAGTAAAGTAGGCTTTCATCTCAAAAAGCGCAGATGCATAGTCAGCGCTACAAACCTCTATCAGAAGGAAAATATGAAACCAAGAGTGATTCACTGCAAGCATTATCTGGAATATTGAACAGATACAGAGTGGGTGTTAGGGCTGAACATTTTCCTGTAATTACATATTATGCACAACACAGACACAAAGACACAAACATACAAAGACACCCACACCCACACACATATAAAAAAAATACACAGATAGCTGTTTGTGAGACCCTGACATAGGGTTGGGTACTTTTCCAGCTGTTGGCATGTTGTGGCCATGTTGTGGCTAGGTCCATTATGACAGTGGTTGTGAAATGTATATTCCTTGATTTATAGCTTTGCTATCATGCAGTAACATCAACCCGTGTCCTGTGTAAGGCCTGCTAGTTTTATTTATATTAGTCTTCTGGAATGTAATGCATCAATTGTGCCTGCACATACATTTCTGTTCTAAAATAGGACAGATGTGTTCTCTTACATCTGGTCCTTTGACTTAAGTACTGCTAAAAACAAGAACGAAAAAATACTAATGTTTAGGCTGTTGTATAAGTGATGGATTGGCATTTGTAAGGCACTGACTTCAAACGATTGGGTACTTGTACCAATTTTCGAGCTTTTGCCTTATTATGGCCACTTCCATTGTGGCAGTGCTCGGGAAATATCCTTGATTTGTATCTACATATGTCTTGTAGTAATATCAACGTGTTTTCTGTACGTGACCTGAGTATTATCTGAAAGCAGTGGTCTGAGATGCAATGATTTAATTGTGCATGGAAATGAATTTCTGTTTCACTTAAAATATAACAGATGTATGTTCCTCCATATGTTACTTGAGTTATTTTAAAAACAAGTATAATAAAGACTGTAGTTTAGGCTTTTGCATAGATAATAGATAGGAATGTAAGAGGCATCAACATCATATCATTTTCCCGATTTTCCTTAGAATAGGCCCACAGGAAGCTCCCTGGTTGGAGAAGGATTTGGAGAAGGAGGGACTGGACTGCACCGTGAAATGGGCGGCCCACCCATCCAAATTGTTGAGTTTCCAAAACCTGTCTTTTTACCACCCGTGATATTGACACAAAGGACCGTGTTGAGGGGTTTTCTCTCTGAGCGCGAACCTCATAGAATGCATTTGCAAAGTATTTCTTGCAGAGAGTGACAGATCATTTCTTATTTGGAAAAGCCAGTTGGTTTGGATGCTCCCACTTTCGAAGTAGAAAATGTAAAGGAAAATCAAGATGGTTGTGTTGGGACTTTACCCTTGTACCCTTATCTTATCCTCACCCCCTTCCACCCAAATATTGCCCACTTATTCTTTAACCACTGTTGCCCTGGTAGTAACCACTATCTTACTCACCCTTGGAGTTGCTGCTTTATCCTCACTCATAACTAACACTTGCAATCCATGCCATCTCACCAACGCCCACCCTCACAGCCCCTTCATTCTCTTCATCCACAGCAGAGCAGCTCCACCAGCCAATCTGACAGTAAAGGATTCCACTCCTCTTTCCAATTCGATATCCTGTATGATTGGTACCCTCACTCACATCCTGTGGTTCCCATTACGCACTGAAAACCATTTCAGCAGAGGATTAGCAAGTGGTTATAAATACCTGTAGGCACTGTATGGGTTATAGTAGCAGCCATCAACTTTACTCCCCCGACTGTTACTTCAACTTCCCCTCCTTCAAATACACTAAGTAAACAACGATTTACCTTTAAAGAACACTTAACAACAGCACTAGTATTGGATGGACTTCTTTAGTGTAATGTATTTAGTGGTCCGCTGGTGCACTGTAAAAGCTAAGTAAATGAGTACCTTATGGTACAAGCATTCTTATTGCAGCATATTGCAGTGGATTTACATATGGGCCACTGCCCCATTTCTCCCAAGGATCACAGTGGCACCTTGTTGATGTGGTGTATCATCCTGACACATGCATCTGGGCTGAGGAATCATCATCAAAACATTGAGATACTCACCATGTTTCCTGCCTTGTTGGTTTGCTTTAGGTACCTCTTAAATTGTGCCCACATAAACTCAATCTGATTGAATCCATGTGAGCCTCGCCACCATAAATCATCTTCTGAGGAGTGCTTGAGGTCACTATTCTGCACGATGGTTAATTTGTATATATCATTGTGGGTACTTCTCCTTTGCAAATGGAAACACACCCTTCATAATAATGTTCTCTTTAAAGAAGTCTGTATCCATTATGCCCTCAAAATAAATCAGGGGTGCTTGTCTCTTTTTAGAGTTGCATCTCAGAGGCATACCTTTATCAGCTGCTTCTGTCAGTCTTGCCTGAAAAGTGTCTTGTTTCTCCCGAATGCCATCCTGCTTAATCCTTCCAGGACAACTGTAGTGTCATCCATTAACTGGACATCCTTGCATTTTCCCATCGTCTCCACCCAGACCTTCATGACGACCACCCATTTTTGCTTGTTCATGATGCAGAACATAGGGCATGTGGCACATGGGTAGAGCATGGCTATGATAAAATTAACTCATTCTGGCTCATTGGTGGGGTGAGAGAGAGAAAGACAGTGGGTGAGTGGGTTCAAGTACAGTTGATGAGGTGGTGTGTGTGAGGTAGAGTGAGATGACAGACACGGAGTAAGCAGGGTAATCTAGAGTGGGGTGAAGTAGAGGCAAATAACAATGAGTGGGTGGGTGGGTTGAGGTGAAGTGGGTCGCTTTGATGAGGTGGTGTGCCTGGGGTTGAGTGGTGATGACAGACAGTGGGTGAGTGGGGTAATGTAGAGTGGGGGGTGCAGTGAGATTGTGCAGGGTGAGGTAGAGAGGAATGAGAAATAGTGGGTAAGTCTGGTGAGGTAAAGTGGGTGGGTGTGTGAAGTAGGATAGATGAGTGGGTGAGGAAGAGTATTTTAGCGTGGAGAGTATGTGGGCTAGCCAAGGAAGAGTGTGTGATTGGGATGAGTTGGGCATGGTAGTGTAGGTGACAATGAGTGAGTGACAATGAGTGAGTGAGGAGGAGTGGTAAAATTGTGTGGGGTAGATCGACCGTGGAAGAGTGAATGAATGAGGTGAGGAAGAGTTAATGAGTAGGCTGCAGAAGAGTAGGTGTGTGGTGTGGGGTAGAGTGTGTAAATTAGAGTGCGCGAGTGGGGTGAGATAGAAAAGGTGAGTGGGGTGAGGAAAAGTGGATGAGCTAGAGTAAATAAAGGTAAAGTGGGATGCGGTAGACTACCCTACAATAACAGACCATGCGATCCTCCATTTCCAGTGAAGATCATGGCTTGCATGGTAGATTACATCTGTGCTAGCATCCTTCCTATGATCATGTAAAGGGACTGTATTTAGCTGACAAGAGTCCTCTCATCATCTAGAGGCAGTAGCTCATTTACGACTTGCACCAATGCCTAAAGTGAGGGATAGAAGAAGGAATGCTCATATGCGGTATTGTTGCCTTTGATTATCATACATGTTTCAAGCAAAGCTGGGGTTCTGGGTATCAAGGCAACCCATGCTTATACTCTATCATTGTATAAGGAGTTGTCAATACCCATTATTACCACCTGTCATCAGCATCTACATAGTTTGCTTCCTCCAGACTGTTTTTACTGGTTCCTCTGTCAGGTCCTTTGTCCCTCCCTTCAACCATCATGATTGGCTGCACACAATGAGTTACATGACCCAGAAGGGGCATCCAACCAACGTCACTCTACTGAATGCGGCACTTCATTTAGTTTTTACTACAAGTGCTGATGATTCCTTGTTCACCTTGCCTGACCTCCCAGCCCATTTTTACTAACTAGAAGACAGAATCCTCATTTGTGTGGTTCTTACACAGTGTTTTCACTGGTTCTTGTACCTACCCCTTTGTCCCACCATGAACCTTTAAGAATTCACTGCACACAAACAACCACTTCAGAGTGAAAGCCATCCATTCCTCCCACAACAGCATTACCCAGGAAGCCGGGGAAAGACAGAGGCTAAGGCTGCCTCCTTTTTGACTGTTTGCCTGGTGCCCTGGGCTTTTTTTTTATCTCTAATTCATCTGGACAACAGTCAGGTAAGAAAGAAACTCCAGTTTTTACTAATGTCTCTTCCCACTAAACACCAACGTCAAACAAATATGAATCAATAGCATAGTTACACTACATCCATTGCATAGTTGCAACTATTTCTTTATGCATGATTGTTCATGTGCTAGAGGGGAATACATAGAAAAATGCATACTTTTCATTTTGCATAGTATTCAATGTGCAAGAAGTGAAACCATAAGCAGGTTACATATGTGTTTATGCCATGTTCAATGTGCTAATGGTGAATAAATTGCATAGTTGCATCAATTTCATTTCATCCCATTTTCAATGTGCTAGAGTTGAATCCATATTATACATGTTATGTTAGGTTAACAATATTTATTAAGCGCACGTTCATCCGTAGGCATCTTGGTGGTAAAAGAACCAGTGGAACATAAATCAGCAGCAACCATTGGCTAAAAGAGGAACATTTTTAGAGTTTGCAGAAATTATAGGTGGTTCTCCGTAACCCTCTACCAGCGAGGCCATGAGTTACATAGTTTGGTGGCCACCACAGAAAAGGCACGGCCAACAGCAAATGAGAGTTGAATCCTAGGAACAGAACTAACTGCACTGTCCTGAGATCAGAGAGCATGACTAGGAGCACATGGCCAACATTTCTGTTGAAGGTACTCTGCCCCTAACCCATAGACGGCCGCATGTACAAGGTACAGTGACTTGAACTGTACTCATTTCCCAATAGGGAGTTAGTGAAGATGGTGGAGATCTGGAGACATGTGCGAAACAAATGGAGCATGGTTCACAACTCACAAATCAGTATTTTGCAGAACTTGAAGCCGTCGTAACAAGGAGTGTGTCTGGGCTAAGAAGAAGTTGTCTGCACCTATCAAAACAAGAGAGGCAACCACAGGGGCATGGAGTTTATCCGAAATTAAAGGTAGGACTTTATGTAAGTTCTTTAATCTGAAATGTCCAGACTGGCAGACAGCAGTGACCTGTGCATCCAATGATGGTGAGGCACATAGTTTAACACTAAGATCCTTCACCTCCAGAATGGCTGGTTGAAGCGAGCTGAGAGAAGCAGACTCAAAGCCAGAAGTCCACAGAGAGACAGCAGAAGGGGGACCCACCACCAACAACTCCTTATTGTCCCCATTCAGCCTACGCCAATTGTCACTCATCCACCCTCCCACCTCATCCAGGCAGTTCTGCAGCTGAGAATAAGCATCATGTTGATGAAGATCGATACAATCAATAATCTGCAAATCTTCTGCATACGAAATTCACTGGAGGCCGTGGGCATGGACGAGTATGATCAGAGGCTAAATGTAGATGGAGAGAGAGAGAGAGAGAGAGAGAGAGAGAGAGAGAGAGAGAGAGAGAGAGAGAGAGAGAGAGAGAGAGAGAGAGAGAGAGAGAGAGAGAGAGAGAGAGAGAGAGAGAGAGAGAGAGAGAGAGAGAGAGAGAGAGAGTGAGAGAGAAGAGAGAGAGAGAGAGAGAGAGAGAGAGAGAGAGAGAGAGAGAGAGAGAGAGAGAGAGAGAGAGAGAGGAGAGAGAGAGAGAGAGAGAGAGAGAGAGAGAGAGAGAGAGAGAGAGAGAGAGAGAGAGAGAGAGAGAGAGACTTAGTTCGACCAGTCAGGAAGGACTGAAACCAGGCCAACACCTGGTCTGACACCTCTGCCTCCACCAGTCAATGGAATACATGATTTTGCTAGACATTTAAATTTAAATACAAAGAGGAGTTACACTGATTTACCGTGATAGTAGTTGAACCCATAGCATAACTACATGAACTTCATTTTGCTATCAGTTTCTAACTCTTACCATGGTTACATTACTTTATTTGCCAGCAGTGTGATAACTTTATATAGTTGCATACATCTCATGCTGCTAGCATTATGAATCCACAACATCGCTGCCTGAATCTCATTGTGCTGAAGTATGAATCTGGACCATAGTTACACTACAGTCTCTCTGCTAGCAGTTGAATCCATCGCATAGTCACTGTAATTGCATTGTGCCAGCAGCGTGAACCGATCACATAGATGCATATATTTGACTTTGCTAGATAAAGTGTTGAATCCAGTGCATAGCTGCATGGAACTCACTGTGTTTGAAGTGTGATTCCAAAGCTTGGCTTTGGGCTAGCAGCCTAATTCATAGCATAATCACTTTCATTTCATTTTTCTAGCAGTGGCAATTCATAACATAGCTGTATCAGTTTCTCCATAGATCTGCTGCATCAATTGAATTTTGCTAGTAGTCCGTAGCAAATCTGCATCCATTTTAAATGTTCTAGCAATAAGAAGCTAGAGCATAGTTCCATCAAATCCATTGTTATAGAATTTGAATTCAAAGCATAGTGCCCTAATTTCATAGTTCTAGCAGTTGAATCCACATGCATTAGTTTCATGTTGACTGCAGCGTGAACCTATAAAATAGCAGCATCCATCTCATTATGCAACAAATTAATTGTGGAAGCAGTGTGAATCGATAGCATATCCGCATCAGTCTTATTGTGTGTGCAATGAAAATTCCAAAGCACCGCTTCATCAACGTCATTGCTAGCAGAATCAATCCAAAACAGTGCAGCCTCAATTTCAGTCTATTGTCTGTTGGATACATAGTGTTAAGGATTTCAAACAGGCGACGCACACCTTAGTCTCGGCCCGGAATGCAGCGTGCAGTTGAAATGCTTATGGTATAGATTAGATTCAAATTTGAGATGATATACCATTCATATCACACACCCTTTTCAAATACCCCGGGTCACAATGGACCATGAACCAGGCTGGTTGATAAAATATAATATTTATTTATTTATTTGACAATTAAAAGAATCATTCAATTTTTAAAATGGGGCAGCAATCACCAATGGGGTGATAAGAACAATAGGAATGGAGGCAATGCACATAATTCAACCCTCAACCCTCAACACAGATAGAAAACACCAGGGAATAGAAACACTTTTTGATTTTTGGAAAGATAGTACTCAAGTTAGGATTTCCCCCTACAACGTTCCCTCAACCCATAAATAATCAATGTTCAGTGGATAAACAGAATCAGCAGGTAATCAGGAATGACAGACAAGACACAGAATTTAAATCTGACCTTCCCTCCCAAAACAAGAGATAAAAACAGATTTCAAACCCTGGCAATGATAAAATGACACTCGGAAATGGATGAATAAATGAATGAATGTGTATAAAACTCTTGAAACAAAAACAATTCTTTACTGGAGCAACACTGGGACAATACTAGCAATCACAAGCAATGGATTGAGCAAAAGCATTCAATTTGAAATTGAATGGAAGATTGAAAACAGTTTATGAGCAAAATGACACGTTCGAATTTTAGCAAACTTTTTTTTCGATTCCCACCTGAAGTTACCAAAACGGTTTTTAATAAAAATGGGTGATGCAGTTTTTGTGTTGGGGTGTAGCTATGGATAATAGGTACAATATGGAATTGAAATGAGGTATTTAGCTGGTAAATTGAGTGAGTTATGCAAGATCTAGTGAGGGGCATTTTTTGAGAAAATGAAGGCACGAAAAATGAAAAGAAATGAATTTGGACCAGGACAGTTTTACTCTACACTAGGGCATTCAGGCTAGGCTACCAGATTGAGACACAGTAAGCTCCGGGGTTGACTCGCAAGTCCAACCCTAGCACCTCCGCGGCCACCTAGGCAGACCCAGTCCGATCACTCCAACCAGGATTAATAGTTTAGGATTATACAAGCCAAAATTATTAAAGATGTTTGCGCTAGCACAAGGAATCAAAGACAGAGTGGCAAGAATGCATTTGACAATTTTACAAGTTATCAGGATAAGTGTAGGATGACTTAGAGATTGGGATGGAACAAAGAAAGGCAAGGTATACTATGAATTTCTATGGTTCCTATTGATACTCACAGTCCACCTTTAGTTTTTGCATTTTGGACAGTCAGCGGTTCTTGTCACCACACGGATCTGGTCTAACAAAGGACAGACAGACAAAATCAGTGGGACAGGATCAGCTGGACATGGACTGATTACCGGATGGCACTGGACTGGCACTGAATACTACAGATGGCAGGTTTGCAGCAGGCATGCATTTAGTGAACAGCAAGCTAGGTTAATTCAGGATGCTTCCCAAAACACCACAGCATTTCCCTTGGTTATTGGGATTATTTTAGAATTGAGGCCCAGCTGAAGCAAGATCAGCAATGCTTGGCCTTGTGGTTGGGATCTGGAGTCTAGATGAATAAATGTAAGATGAAGAAGGAACAGGACAGGACAGGACGCCAGGCAGGAAATCAGGAATCGGTCATAAATCAGTGTGTGTCTGTGTGTTGTCAGGGGCTCTTATTTGTAATGCCAGGTGACATGATCACAGTATATGACAGGGGCAGGCTTTACTACACACACCTCTAACAATAGGATTGGGCAGTCTCTTTGCTGGTTGGATCTCAGAAAAATGATGTCATGTTTATGGGGTGATATTTACAGTGTCCAGAAACCTCCCAGAGTTACTGGAACTAAAATCTAATTTTGGCCACAAACACATATTTACACAATTTAGTAAATCAGATACACAGTTTGCATATTTTTTTTCTCACATTTCAATCCAAACAACCAGTCTGTGAGGCCTGGTTTCGCTACTCTACCAGTTATTCTCACTTTTCACTGGGATTTACATTTCTCCAAATTCTACAACTTTAACCATGAGTGGGGATTGTCATAAGGAAGATATGTACAACATTTTACATTTGCAACATAGACGCTTTTCTTGTATTTCCACATATATCACCATTTCTGTCTTCTTGGTGTCACTACATTCTAGCACGTTCTGAACTAAAGACCACAAATGTACTTTTACACTATGAAAATTCTACATTGTTACCAATTTTTGTTACTGAGTTAAAAGTCTTCCTTATGGAATAGTCTTTAGAACAAGTGGGTGTCACTGTCTGTCATTTATATTTCTTTTTAGCTGATACCAACTGGCATTTCCTTTCAGGCAGGATGGGGGGTTCCTTCAGCCTGATTGAAGTTTTAGGGTCTTTCACACCTCCGACTTCCTTCCCTGAGAACTGCATTGTCCTGGGTTCCAACAGAGACGAAAGTCTGCTCCACCCTATCATTATCAGTGGGTTGGCAGGATCTGTTGGGAGAGATAGCCCTTTTGGCAGAAAGCCTGGTTTTCAACTTGGTAACTCAAGCCACCCTAGGTTTAACATCTTTCACTTTTGATCTTAAATCCAGAATTAAATAAGCCTGTTACATCAAATAACACATGTGATATGTTCTCCCCAGTAACAAACCCCTTTATATTTCTAAAGACAAGTCATTTTTTTATTTACCAGTGTACTGTTTTAAAACACAGGCATTCGTTTTTCCTTATTTTGTAAGTAACCTATTTTCACACGTGGTGCAAGCTGACATTTCTTTTTTTAATTCGGTTTTGGGCAGCTCACTCAGATTCCCATAATGTCCTTGAAGCTAAAGTCATTTTTGTTTGAATGCATGAGTTTTATCTGAACACTGGTATATGAAACTGACCAGGCTCAGATAGTTAAAGTTTTTTTGAAGACAGGTGATGTTTGCTACATTGTAAAGAAAATGAATGTGTGTTACTGTGTTAGTAAAAATAAAGATCCTTGATGACTCCTTTCCAAGCTACTTTGACTGGGCCTTTAATTCAGGAATTTTGCCTCGTTTTTCTGAGGCACAATGAAATATCCTGGGCCTTGCAGGGTCATTTTCATCACAATGGTTTCAGAATGCACAGATGGAAATAGCATAAAACAGCATTTTGAAAGGGTGAACAAGGTTTCCTGTTTAAGTGGAATTTATGGCTTTTGCAGCAATGCAGTGCTGCCTTCACTTGATTCCATATGTATGTCTCAGAACACACTGGCACACTCCTGCAGTGTGTCTCCTGTTCCACCCCGCCTGAAATATGCAGCCATCTTTTTGGTTGTTAAAAACGTAGTTTTGAGATACTGGTGTGCACAGGAGCCAGCACAGCCATTTTGCTGTGTCTTGCACAATTGCAGCAAAGTGATGTGCTAAAGCACAGCTGAGTGGGTGAATATACCCCACAGTAGCATTGTCCAATCAACATCATATTCAATGGATTGCCATTGAATTCTTTCCACAAATAAATTTAACAACCATTACATATTCTGGGCTGAGATCTCATGAGATAGCTGCACTGCCAGAGCCCAGCTAACTTACCTCTTAATTAATTTAATCAACAGAGAATGTGTATGGATGTGAAACAAATTGCCTAATTATTTTGCTACCTATGAATTCACTGCACAGTTAGGAATGCACACATTGTCTTCCCAATACACGCTCTACTATCACTGTGCTCATTGCATGGATCAATGCATTAATTCAACTGCTTGTCAATGCAGTACACAGTCATACTCTTATGGTTTCAAGACTTAGGGCCTCATTACACGGTAGGCAGTAAGGGTTTACCGGTACCGGTTGTTAAGACGGATTTCTGAACTCTGTCCTGGAGGGGCAGAGGTTCAGAAGGCCAGCCTAGTATCTTGGAACAGGGTAACCTCTGGACAAGCCAGACCAATCAGGGTAGCGATCGCGGCGGTCAAGGCTAGGTCTCAAGAGGGGTGAGGGTGACTGAAAGCCTGCAATGAGCACACAAAGCAAGGACACTTACAAATTACTCCAAACAGGTGTTATATTAAAAATATATACACATTTATTACAAGGCCTTTGTAACATTGACCGTAGCGAGAAATCACAATAAAACTCCAGTAAACCAACACATACCAAACCAATACAATATATATACAAATACAAACAAGTCCAACGAGTTAGACGCACGAAATGTGTAGACCACCTAGATGGGGAGGAAAACAGGCAGTGTGAATAATAATTAGACCCAGTCTGCCTTCAGAGGCACCTAACTAAAAGGAAGTCCAAGCCCTACGAAGAGTGGAGCCTTGTGCTCAAAAGTACCTGCAAATGCTGGTGCCAATGGGCAAAAAGGGGAGTCTCTTCGAGGGAATCAGGCAGTTTAGTTCGGTGAACAAATGAAGATGAACAGAGCTCCGCAACTCAAGCGCAGCCTCCACTGGGGGCAGAAGCAGAGCGCGAGTACAGAAAGGCGTGCTATTTGACACAGCGAGGATAGGCTATGGGCTACTGCAGGAGGGCGACCAGTTCCTAGTTATGCTACTCACCGGTCCCTGATGCAGGCCCAGGCTTCTCCGCGTCAGTTTCAGTGCTGGCAGGTTCAGATAGGATGAGGGGACGTCTCGTCGTCGTGTAGATTCCGCAGCAGCAGAGTTGAGTTGAGGGCGTCCCAAACGCAGTGAACCTGCACAGTTTGTTACCACAGCAGGGCAACGGAGCGGCCGTGTGTATCTCAGCCAAATGTACACTACTCACTTCAGACCTGGGAATGCAAAGTGTACGAATCGTGTGAGAGTGACAAGGACTTGAAATACAACACAACCTAACGGCAGTTACAGAGCCAGACTCCTGGGTAGGCTGGTCAGTCTGCTGGATGGCCCAGAGACACTTCCGTAGGCTTACGTGCAGGAGAAGGTGAAGGTGCGGAGAATAGCTGTCCCCGCTGTTCCAAGGGTCGAAGTACCAGTACAGGCCTTCTCGTTCGATCCGAGGTAGAAAGGGTTTCACAAAGCGAAAGCAGTGCAGAGGAGCAGTCCTTCAGCGGGTCACCAGTGATTCCTTGGTTCAGCCTCGTGGTTGCAGGATACTTGGCTCCTGTATTCCTTTGTTTGTGAGAACTCAGGAGATCGACATGGTAGTGGCGTTTCCAGCCCCCTCTTATCCACGGTTCCCTTCGCGCCAAAACAGAGGGGACCCAATGGGAGATCCGCTCATAAAACACTCACACCATCTGTGGACCTCATCACGGACCACGGGGATCCCAGGCATTCACACCACCCTAGACTCTCTGGCGCCCAGGATGTGTATTGGGACCAGACATCCCAGCCCCCATCCTGGAGGCACACACAGGCCTGTAGAAGCCCGCGAAAGCATCTGTGTTTCGCGGGAAAGTACATCCCCAAATAAGGAAGGCCCCGGGTTGGCTCAACCTGGGGGAGGTGAAGGGGGGGAGACGGTTAGCGGACAGGACAAAGAGCCTCGTGGTCTAGCCATTTTGGGAGCCAGGCCACCATTTTGGGCTAAGCGCG
The DNA here is from genome assembly GCF_040938575.1 of Ambystoma mexicanum. Classification (NCBI taxonomy): domain Eukaryota; kingdom Metazoa; phylum Chordata; class Amphibia; order Caudata; family Ambystomatidae; genus Ambystoma; species Ambystoma mexicanum. The sequence goes on along the minus strand of NC_090935.1, from coordinate 1,073,869,117 downwards.
AGAAACACGCTTAAAACGCCAAAAGGAGCTCAAAAACACAAGAAACGATCGCTGCCACCAATCCCGTCCGTGATTCACTTGCACCGTTCATTTACAATCCAAAGAGAGTATCTAGGGCCTGTAGAAGACTAGAGACCCAAGAGAGCAGTAATTTAGCTTACAGTGCCCTCTTGTGCCATGTTGCACGAAAGCTGCAACATGATAAATAAACTACGGAAAACAGCGTTTCCCGGTACTGACTGTCTTAAGGGCATGCCAGTTTCCCCGTAAGAATGGAGTGAAAGCCCAGAGGAGTGCGGCAGAAGGCTGCACTTCTCTGGCAAAGTCTAGATCCTGGTGAAAACAACAGCAAAAAGTTTAAGGGTTGCCACATGGAAGGAAAATTAGCCAGAATTAAGAAATCTTTCCTAACACCGGTATTTTACCAGTACCGATAAACCCTTACGGCCCAACTACGAGGTCCCTTTGCGGATTGGGAATTTTAACACCTGCTTTTTTGCAGGCATTAAAAACCAACCCGCAAAGGGACCAGGGAGCTAATTACGGTACTGCAATTTGCAGTGCCGTAATTAGCACCTTCCCCATTCCCATAGAGCCCTATGGGGCAAAAATGGGAATGGGGAAGGGCAATGGGGGAAGGGGGAATTACCGCCCCACCAACCTTGGAATAGGGCGGCAATTCCCCTTTCCACCAAGGCGGTGCCGGTATTTTACCGGCATTGACCAAGGTGCTAATAGCACCTTGGTCCACCGCCATCCATGTAATGAGGCCCTTAATCTTTAAATAGACAATTTATTCTCATGATGCCCCATAGGATTCACAGCATAGTCAGTTTATCTCTTCTACTCTCTACAAATCACCAAGATATACTAACCACATTGATCCTTCCACAGTGCTACCATTTAGTCATTATCAATTTATTTGATAGCTATTCTAGATTCATCCTCACCAAAACAGGCAATCTAAACTCACTCTACCATCTGCTCAACCACTAAGTATCAATTAACCCCCCATGCTTCACTCATTCTGCTACAAGTGACCCAATACAGAGTGTATTAATATATTCCTTCACTCATTTTCCCACCTCTTGATTTGAGGACATAGCCTGCAATTTTCCAAAGTACCCAACTGGTTCTCAAACTCAGAGCACCTCCAAATAATCCATAGTCGTACATGTATCACTCTTTTTAACCTCAAGACTCATGCAACAAAAATCTATTCCACAGCTGAGGCCCACTGTAACAAAGGAAAGCATCTCCCTTCCTCGGTCCTGCCTCCTACTTACAATTACGCAATCAAGGCCTACACTCCATGAAAACGCCACATGCAAAAAACTGCAAAGACAGTAGAATCAGAAAAAGCCAAATGAGAAGTGATGGAAGCCTTCTTATCAAACCCTTCAGGTAATCAACTAGAAACTCTAAGGAAATACCACTTCCACACTTCAAAATAACCTAATAAACCATTGAATCCAAATCCCTACTGAAACATACACCTGAACCCAGTCATTATGGAAAGCCCAGAAGACCAGCCAGAAACAAAAAAATGGAGAAGCAACACACAACAGTATTCTAATAACATTATCTTCACCGTCTCCACCCAGTAACCAACCTACTTTAAATGTAAATATTTGAAATATCTTCGTCACTAAAACATTTATCACAAGACAACATTGAATGGCCGCCACCATCTCACATGCACACAAGGATGTTGATGGTGACACCAGGAAGAATGTACTCTTCCTTTTAAACTCTGAAAATCCCATGAAGGTAATTGGGACTGCAAACAAAAACGATAAATGAACCACAGTTGCTCACCTACTGTCAGAATCTAGCATAAAATAGTGGACATCAGATGTCTCTCGATCAACACATACTCAATTGTCAAAATATCAACGAAAAAGACCTTTCTGACGATCAATAACCACAATTATCCTCTGAAGTATTCCACTCGACAATAGGATCAAATATGCTAATCATCGCAATTAGAGAGGGTAAAGGAGGGCATTGACAGACATTCTATGAAAGTGTCAACTCCTCTCAAATCCGGCCATCAACAAAACTTTAGAAGATATCATTGATGATGCAATTTCTGATGTCAGGTTTAACAGTATGACAAGACCATGTTGGAGGTCGCAGTTATGGTTGTGTAGTTTACCATAACTGTCAAATTGCTATGTTTTCTTATCCCTTCAACTTAAGTTTGTTCACTGAATTTGAATGATAATAAAGTGTAGGCCTAAACATAACATCCCTTCAACTGAAGGTCTTCACTGCATGTTTAAAGGTGTCTATAATTGAAGTTGTCCTGTAATGTTGCTAACAAAACTCACCAATTAGAAAGTCTCCTTTTACAAACATCACTTAACTAAAATATCCCTTTGATGCAGGTTTTCCACAATATACACATGCCGAACCATATTCATAAATGATGATGTGTTTATAGAGATAGGATATCGACTGATCTGAATGCTTTTGTAATGGATAAGCCTAAACTGAATTATTTGACCAAATCAAGATCCCCCCACTTTTCTTTACCATATTTGGGATCCTTCTGACTTTCCTGATCTTTGAAGAGGTTTGCGTAGCAAGTTTGGACAGGCGGATTGACCTGCCTATGCACAAATCTGAGTGGGGATATTTGGGCTTGTGCATTTGTTTTAAAAATAGGGAGGGACAGATGGACACAAATTTAGAAGGAAAGGACGATTTAGGTGTCTGTTACTGTTTGAGAATTGGAACATTTTACTTTCATTTTTAGGTAGGGCCTTTGGACTTGTGAACAAAACATCACTGCTGCACAATGTAATTTTATTTTTATTTTTTGCAAACACTGCTAAACAATCTGTATTTAACGGAAAAGAAGGCTAGTCTTTGGGATTGTTGATTGAAGTTGAGATTGATTTTAATTTGAAATGTATTTTTTTTAGAAATAGAGCCACACATACATAAAAGTACACAGAAAGAAAACGTATTAATACAGTACTGTTAAAAATGCTTTAAAAGTGTAAATACAATGATAAATCTGCCAGAATAAACAAAATACTCACACATTAGCAATTAACATTAGCAATGATCAACATCTTATTATTTATATAAAGTGTATGTTCAATGAAATTGTAAATAGCACAAGTGTTTATCCTGTAGTGCAAAATAAAACACAAGGTTAATTCAACCTGATTGATTCCCCATTTTCTGAACGAAGGAAATACATAGTTTCTTCACACTTCTGCATAAAATGGAAAAAAAATAACAAGGCATTGTATATATCTTCAGGACGTGGTCCAAGCCAAAAGCAGTTTTGACACAATCCTTTATCACACATATCTTGGAACATATGTGTGCACATAATATGCTCTGGTTATCGTATAGTAAAAATAAAACTGATCCCGAAGCTGAACATGAAGTCTTACTTGACCCAGCTCAACTCCGTTGAACTGCTCTGCTTTAACCTACTTGAAAATCCAGCTGCTGACTAAATTTAAGGATGACCATGAACGTTATAAATTCTAGAAGGGCACACATCAGATTAAATCCAGAAATATTTGCTATGGGTGAATAATCTGACTGAAAGAATACTTATAACCAGGACTAGATTTAACTGCCTACGATTAAAATACATCTTGTTGGACTGGTCATGTAATGGTGAGAGCAGGCAATGTCCCTTCCGCTAAGAGGTGGAATAGGATCTTTTGCATCTTGCATTTGTTGTCCAGTATATAGAGTTATAAGAGTCAGAGTTGTAATCCCCATATTGAGAGACACCCAATATTTATCCGATGCCGACCGGCACTGGTGTATTTGTAGTGGACAGATAGCCCCGAAAGTCAGCTGGTTCTTACTGAAGTTTCTAAAACAAGCACTTGTGAGAAGAAGGTTTATGCTTTCCCATTAATGAGAGTTGCATATCAGTACCACCTTATCATGCAGTCACAAAGAATCTTTGTGGAGTTACTGATGCCTGAGCAACAGCATCTTAACAGGGACATTGGGGTGTCTTTGCCCTGGACTCTGTGTCAAACTTGTTATTAATGGAGATGTTGTAAGTATTCTGTTTTATTCACATTTTCTGAATAGGGTTGTTTTATGAGAATCTGTATTCATCCATATATTTGAATGAGATTGTATACTCTTTTAGTTGGTGATTTTTATATGAATGATGAAATGACTCATAGTGTGATTAATTATTAATGTGATAACGTGAGAGTTTTAATCTGCATATACATTTGCTAATGAAATTGTGCTGTTTGATGTTCATAAATCTTCAATCGAATGACCATCACACAAGCATTTACAGTTGATCTCAAAATGTTGTTTGCACTTGTTTTAACATTTCTCAGAAGTGTCCTGTGCCTTGGATTAAGCAGCCAATCCCGATAGATTCTATAATAAAAATGCTTTGAATACGAGATCATATTATATTGTCGATTTCCCTAGTTTCACCTTTTCTCTCTACTTATCCCTAATCAGGAAAAATCATTTCCTTATTTAACTTGGTTTAACATCAGTCTCAATTAATTCATATAGCCATGGAAATGTCATCTTTATCAGTTTACTTTTAATATAGACAAGCCAGGGACCGATTGAGCAGTTATCAGTTGATACAACATCTCGTACAAACTGTTGGGTCAATTTTACTTTTTGTTTTTCTCACATTTGGGCCAGTAGAAAAGTGGGCTGAAAGCAGTCTGATCTGTGATATAACTAAAATGTGTTTCCCGATGGAGTGGAAAGAAAGTAGACTCTAGGAGAGATCCATTATATTACAAAGGAACTGTTGTTCCTTAGTCTGAAGCAAAATGGGCTCCTGATAAGACCAAAGGGATGCCCAGTAGGTTAACGTTGAAACTGGTTTTGCCTCGTAAATGTGATGTTCACATTTCATGGGCAGTCCACTATTTTTCCTCCCCTAGTTTATAAGAGCCCTGTTAGTCCTGCCCCTTTTTGCAGCCCATTGTGTAATGTGCAAGGACCACATTATATACTGGGTTATAGTTACACGGGAAACAAAATGCATTTACCAATTCTAATTGTCCATCGTTACCCAACTGCACACACACACATAACCTTTGATTTGGTCATGTTCAATTTAAGATCTTTCATTCATATAACCTTCATATCACTTCAGCAGAATTTGTATCACTTTATGCGTCCTGATAATTAGGACCACAACGTTGGCGTAAGCTAGGGCACAAATCTTTTGCCCACCCATTTATGGAATATCTTGTGTCAGGTTACTTAAATTTGTAAATAAAGAATGAACATAAACATTAAAAGGTATTGGGGCCATCATGCAACCCAATTAAATCCCAGTAGGTGAGAGAAATTAGAGGGAGGTTCTCCATGATGTCTGAAGCAAACTCCATCTGATAAACATTTCTGCATTTTAATTAATGGAGATAAAAGGGAGCGTGGCTTCCAGGGTCAGGTAGATTTAACTAGACCTTATATCAGTTGACGCAATCAAATGTGGAAGAGAGATCCATGAAACCCAAGAGAATCCCTGAGTGATACTGACTTATATACTTACTGAGGTTCAATTTAACATTAAGTACTTGGTCCATGGTTCGCCTGCCTTTGCAGAAACCATTTTGGAAGTCTAATAAAACGTAATGCTCACTTGCCCAGTCTTGTATCCTAGCAAGAAGCACTCTGCCAAACAATGTTGCTGATGTGTCAATGAGGGAGATTGGATGATAACAATTGGGATGATCGATAAAAAGAACTAATGCTGCTTCTTTGCAGCCAGGAGGGTAGGATTGAGCAAATAGCATCACATTAAATGATAACATAAGAATCGTAGTCGAAATCTCCAGCTCATGATAATTCAATTGGGACTGGATCAGAACCTGCAGCCCTTCCATGAGACAGATAGACCAAAGCAGCTCTTACCTCAGTCAGAGAAAGAAATCAGACAATCCTTGTTGGCAGCTCATCATTTTAACATAGGGACTTTCTGCAAGTCGCTGCCCGGTTAGTTAAGTTAGTCGCTTATTTTGCAGTGAGACGTAATGATCAACCCATCTCTTTGGATCAATAGCTGCAATGGGAGTCAATGGAACTGATGAAGAGTTCAAGCCTTTCACAACCACCTGCCAAAACCTCTTAAGATCATTGGAGAGGGCAGCCATTTCTAGCATGGGACTTCATTTGGTTTCCATACAGATTCTATCAAACCATGTCTTGCTTTTGATACAGGAATCTGCTGCCCATCTGGTGGGAGTAAGAGAGGTGGTAAACAAGTGGTAGGCTCTGTACAATATACTCCCAAAGGGAGATGATATTTTTTCTCAGAGAGAGGCAAGGTCCAATACATTTTCTATGTCATTCAATGAGTCTGTATCTTTGTATTTAGGTCTGTCCAATTATTTCCCCTCACTCTTAGTACTTAGATCAAACTAGACAGGGGGTCCCATAGGCCTGAGCCGTGAAGAGAATTATAAAAATGTTTTCTTTGCCAGCAATCACCAATGTAAGGTCTACTTGTAACATGAGGTAGAGCAAGGTGTGTGCACGTGACACGTTCTATGTTTGACCTCACAATTGTTACTAGACCACTACTATTTTGGGTTTCTTATTAATTGCCACATTAGAAAAGAACATCATAAATTCAGGCAGTGCTGGTGGAGATTTCACTATCTCTGCCAGGCAACACAGCAATTTACTTTGCATATATGCTATGGGGTTGCTTAATTAAACATTCACTCACACAGAAATAGTTTAAATTAATGTATTGGCCACACATGGGGGAACAGAATACACAACTGTAGAGCTGCTGTAAACTTTGCTGCGATCCCTGGGAGGGGTATTTGTGGAAGATTAATTGGCTGTGGAATTTCTGGAGAGTTTGAAAGGTTTCACATTCTCTCTGCCAGACAACTTAACAATTGAATTTGCATATTTGCACTTGCACAATGAACACAGATTCAAGCACTTGATTTGAATTATTTTGCCACATTTTTGGGGGCACGAAAAATGGGTCTAGTTGAATGTTTGTTGGAGGTAGTGGGCATTGGTGGCAGATTGACTGAGCAAACTGAGCAGTTGGCTGGAGGAGGAAGATTTTTTGGGCCATCTTGTTTACACAGGCAAACTCAAATACAAAACAAGCAGTTGGATTCTTTGGGTGATAGAACATTTTGTGATTGAGAGAAAAATGTTTGTAGTCAGTGGGAAATTATGGCAGGTTGCTTGGATGTAGGCAACACCCCCCCTGCTTAAGCACGTTTCGAGCTGTAAGATTGATTAGTAATGTATGCTCGGCCATTTTGTTTAAATGGGTGTACTCACACACAAAACAGGAAGATTAATTGTTTTGGGTAAACAAAGGTTCTGGAAAAGTGCTGGAGGTTGTGGTGTTGCTGGATGATCCCAGGTGGTGGGCATATAACACTACCTACATTAGAAAATTGGAAGTCAGTGTTAGTGGTGGTTATGACAAAACACACCACCAATTAAGATGTCCTCAAAGCCAAAGGGAGAGGAAGAGGAAAGCACCAGGGAAATGTTGCATGGTTTGCTTACAAAACAATAGCATCTGCAATTAGTGGTGTTGCAAAAACTTGTAGTAGGAGTTCGACTTAAGTCAATGACCAAATGTTGCACATATACCACTGCTATGACAAGTACTGCGCATATTCAAACTCCAGTTGTGGGGGTGGCAGCTAGTCCTCCAATGTCAACTTTGGCTTAGCTGTGTTAGCCACTTTAGTGCCCTTCTGCCTCTTCTCAGCAGCCAATGACACCTACTGTGAGTTCACAGTGCATAATTTGGAATTCTTCCAAGTTGTCAAATAAATTCTGTTGTACAGGGCCAACATCTGCACTGTGTGATGAAACGGTGTGTCCCGTCTGAAGGCACGGAAAAACCTGTGCATGGCATCATTCCTGGGGAATGTGAAGCTAAATCATGCACAAGGGAAGAACCAACATAACACACAGCATACCGCCAGGAGCCAACAAATGCTCAGCAGTATTAAAGCACTGCCCAGCACGATGAACTCTGAGCTGGGAGGTGTTTTAGTAAAGAAGCAAAGTACTGTGTCTGCCAGGCCTATTAGAAGTACCCAAACACAAAGTAGCAGGTAGGGGTATGGGAACAATGTCTATGCACCATTCCAGCTTCAGAAAATAATTTGAGCACAGTCAGAAACATCATTGTATTGAACTAAGAGTAAAGTTGCTTAATGATACATTGGAGATCTCCTGCCATATACTTTTTTGAAAACAAAGGTTTCACAGAGATGAGGGCAAATGCTAATACCTCTTCAAGAATTCCCAGGCAGACTTCCACTTCATGGAAGGCTTTACCAACATTGTAAGATGCAATAGTTCTTACAGTGTGAAAGGCCTTCGACAAGTTGTGTTCAACATTGTTATGTGAGGAAGTAGGCTAAGCACTGTTAACATGGCTGTAACAACACAGTGCTTCAACTTCCCCTTGAGTGTGCAGCAATGGCATTCAACCAAACAGCTGCTTACTCTCCTCCAACAAGCCAATTTTTGTATGCAAGGTTTTGATGGTAGGCAACATACAAGAACACCCATCTGGGATAGGTTAGAGCAGGTGGTAGCAGAGTGTCTAACTTTCTGGCAACTGACATTGGGCATTGTGGCAGAAGATAATGGCCCCAATGTCACTGCTGCAGTAAGGCAATGAAAGACGATGTATGTACCATGCTTTGCACATGCTCTCCACCTTGTGGAGACACATGTTGTCAAGAATTGTTCCACTGACCATGACATGCATGATGCTAGACACACAATCAATTCTCATTGCCACCTGTCACACAGTACCAACAATGTGTTTTAGTCCATTGAAGCTGCAGAAGGAACTCTTCCACCACCCGCTAAAAATGTCTGTTCAACCAACTGGAATTAAATATTGCATATGCTTGACTGTCTGTGTGAGAAAAGCAATGCTGTGAGTGATTGCAGCTACAGTTACACTCCAGCACTGGATGGGACCTTTTTCATCCCAACTCAGGGACTTCTCATGTGCAATGTTTGTTGTTTGCTATGTGCCTTTGATGAAGCCACATATCATATGGCCCAAACATTATGCCACTGAGTGAGGTAAATGTTCAGGAGAGTAATGGAAAATGAAAAAAAACGGGTGGGTCAGAGACTGCATAGCTGGTGAGAGAACTGCTTGAAATCTTTAAGAATGACCAGAATTACCACTGTACAAAATATCTTAAAAAACATTGAGTATCTTTGATATCATTCGCTGATCCCCATTTTAAGGTTAAAGTGCATGCTTTCCATGATGTGGGCATCAGAACGAAACATAGAGAAGGCATAGTTGGAATGTGTAAGACTGCACTGAAGAGATATTTGCAAGATCACTTGCTTTCATATCAGAGGCTTGAAGGACAGGCAACAACAAAAATAACTAAACATCTCCTAAAGTCAATAAGAAGTCTGTCTTCATTTGGTAATGTTCTCATCACTGCAACTTTGTGTAGAGCTACCCGACGGTGGGTGTTCAACTCTCATACATACACTCCTGTGAGAGACACTACTAAATCCTTCATTCTTCAGTGCACCTGGTTCTGGAATAGCAACGAATAGGAGAAGTGGTACTAAAGCTACACAGATGCTGGATACATATTTGAACTACACATGCCAGCTTGTCAAGGATAACCCACTGCAGTATTGTTTCTGCAAGAATTCTGCAACACATATTAGGTATCCACTGACCGGCCAAGCTGGAGAGGTAATGGTGGCTAGTGCAGTTTCCATTGATTCTATTAGCTTAGGCTCTGGAGATTAAATTGTTTGGTGGTGGTGATGGATGTTGGTTACTGAGATGTGCCCAGATTGTGAAGTATCAAGGGTGCTGGATTGTGTGTGTCTAATAGCTGAACAAAACAAAGGGTTTAATGTAGATCTTCCAATCTTTGAACAACATCAGTCACACACAGATTCTTTACATCTCTCATCTCTCACAGGGATGGAGGCTTAATCTACATTTTCACAAGTCTCCTGTTTCACAAGGGTGAGGGTAATGCCTGATTTTTTACATCTGAACTATCGCACATCGGAGACATCAAACACCAGTTCCAGGGCCACTGCTCCATCCTGGAGTTGGAGGAAATAATTATTAATTACAAATGACCTCTGTTTGCATGATTAAAAATTGAGCATCTGTGATATGGTCTGGTTCTCTACAAAATCTTTGGCCAGCCACAAAGCAAGGGTGGACCTGGATTAACATTATTTTAAAACGATACATGAACATTTGTCGTAAGTAGCACAAGCATGGGCGTAGGAAACGGGGGGACAGAGGGGACAAATCCCCCCACAATTTTAAGTGGGGGGATATAATGTCATTTATCCCCCCCACAATGAGAAACGAGGTGAGGGAAAGGTGAAGTAGAATGCTTTTTTTATACAAATGATAGGACGTGTCATATTACATACCAAATTTATTTGAACTGTCTCTCTACTAATTCTTTCCAAAAAATTGCACTATAGAATGCACCTTTGGGCACAATCTTATTCAAACATTTAATGTGTGAGAAACTTCTTCCCCAAATTCCAAACAGGGTCTTGCTCATTCAGCACACCCTAAAGTCTCGCAATATTCCATTAACGACCCCTTAGAACGTCTGTGAAACGTATTGCCTGTGAACAACCCCCTCCCCCCTCGAAAAATGTACCATTTGTTTGTTGGGCCTGTTGCAAAAAAAAAAAAAAGATTTGGTGGTGAAGTGCTGCATCATACGTTTTTTGAAGAGGGCCAGATGGAAAAGGGAAGAGTTTTGCTTACTTCACTCTGTGCAAATAAGTCTGGATATTTATGCCCTGCCAGTTTCAAAGTTCTGTGAGAGATAAGGCTGAAAATACCAGTCCCAGATCTTAAAAGTGTATTTCATTTTCTTTATGATGGTTACCGGACATGACCACCCAAGTTTAATTTTGGATCAATCCTGCACATTGAAAATCGTTCTTAAACACCAGTGCTTGAGCCAGATCTCCTTAAGTTCTGGAAGCTCCTTAAGACCCTCCTTCTCTCTTCTTCCTTCCCTCTCACACTCCCCGGCTAACACCCCCCTTCTGCCACTGTGACTGGCTGCCTGGGTCCTTCTGAGTTCTGCAGGGCACCAGCCCTCCACACGCCTGACCAGTCCACCCCCTCCTCACACTTTGCATGTGGACTCTCCTCCCTACACCTCATGCAATCCCTTGCACTTGCAATCCCATTTTAGCACTTGACATTCGTGCAGACAGATACTCCCACTGCCCTCTCTGTCGCACTTCTTGTTACTGCACTTGCACTATCCGTATGTCACAAAGCCTAGTAGGGCCATTATTGTTATCTTTCTCGCTTGCTCACCCAACGTTTTTTTGTCTTATGGTGCCTTGAAACCCCATTTGTTGTATAGGCGCCTTACAAATATGCAAACAATAAAATAAAATAAAATCCTGCAGGTCAAGCGCCACGTATTGCAATTCTTTCAATTTAAGAAGGTTTCTTTTTTCAAGGGGCTTAATCAAACGCAGGAACTCTTACACCCGAACAACTCTACCAGTGACCGACTCAAGGGTTGCCCATTATCCTTAGAGAGACTCCGTCCAATAAGCTTAACACACTTGGAGAGCCACTTAAGTTTCCTTTATAAATGAATTACTTTTTTATACACGTTATTAAACGCAGGGCCAGGATTCTAACCTTTGTTGCTCTGCGTTGTCCCAGAGCTACCCTCCAGCATGCCCTATCCTAAACCTCTAGCGTAGGAAAGGAAGCCTTCCCCTTTAAGGGAGCAACATTAGCATTTCCATGTCCCTGACCAGAGAGAAAATACATTTATTCCTTCAGCGTTGATGCTGGGGGAAACATTTCACAGTGACTTATACTCACACAGCCCGCTAAAGCTCTCTGGTAACAAAGTTGCGTTTGAACAATTAGGAACTACATTTTTTCAGGATGCTAGCGCATTAGAAAAACCTCATTCTCTCAGCATTACAAGGATTACATACTTGCAAATTTCCTGTGGTGAAGTAAGTTTAAATGTAAGAGGCAGCTTTCCATGCTTAACAGAGGATTTTATGAATTCGGATTCACCCAGTGGGAGAGCAGAGGGACTCATACTAAAGCAGGAAAGGATAGCAGCAGTTCCAGTGGGAGGGAGATACTCCATCCCTGCCCACATGCCTTCTGGAATCAAGATGATGGCACACTGTCATGTAACCTCAGGCCAGCCCCCTTCTAACCACATGGCCACCAACGCTTGGCCCAATCACAAAAAAAAGCACAGCACTCAGTACACAGGGGTCCTCAATATTACCAAGCACCACCCAAGGGGAGGAAATACCTTACTATAAATCTGAATGCTGAGGGGAGAGCAGCCGGACAGAGCTTGAGGTGTGAAGGAGAGTTTGTAAGAGGTTGAAGGAAGAGAGGAGTGTCGTCAGAGCAAGGACAGTTATCAGACAATTTAGGAGATAACCCATCAGTGGAAGGGAGGGAGTTGTGAAGATGTTGGAGGAAGAGCAAGGTCCTCCTGGGGGGAGAGCACTGGAGGATGGAGGAAGAGGGAGGTCTTTCTGGGGGAGGGAACTGGAGCTTGCTGGAGTTTGGAGGGAGTACATCAAGGAGGTTGGAGGAAGAAGCTCATACAAGAAGAAGGGGAGTCCCCATCAGGAGAAGAGTTGTGAGGATGTTGAGGAGAATTGATATCAGTGTGAGGAGGTTGGAGCAGAAGAACTATCAAATCCAGGAAGTTGGAGGTGAAAACCCTTAAAATCAGTGGCAGCTGAGGGCAGAATCTAGAGCTGCTGGGAGGAGGCACAAAATGTTGCAATATCATAGGGAGCCAGCTAAGTGTGAACCATGGGAATAGACAGAAATGGTGTCCCGGTAACCAGGGCCCTAGAGATGGCCAGAAGATGGGACAACTCTGAGGACAATTTGGCCCAGAAAAGCCAAACTAGAACTAAAGAGGTACTACCACCACCTTAAAAACCAAGAAGAGTTACTCAGGCTGTTTCGAAGCACACGATGTGTTGGCCATCCCAATCATCTCATCATGCTGTGATCATCGCACTGAACTGACAAGGGGTTTGGGAACCCTGTGAAATCTGCCAACCGAAGACCAAGATCAGGGTCACCAATTGCAAATTTGTGCAGGGCGAAACGGAGGCCAGCTCCTGGCACTTTATAGGAGACTATATACAGTGCTTTGGTATTCCCTGAGAGAAAATATTTGAAGAAGCAAGATTATAAATGTCCTTTTTTCCATAACGCCTTACCCCTCTCCTTTTCATGAGCAGCAGACTTTCATAATACAGGGTGTGAGGCTTGTACACACTAGAAGGATTTGGAATGGGCTCTAGCTGAAGCAAGTTAATGTTCAGTTTCTTTATTGATGCCCCTGAGTTACCAGTACACTTGCTTTGCTGAATCTCATTATTCTTAGGAAACATATCCTAATATAATCCTCAGTTGACATGATCATAGCTTTATGTTCTTTTACTCACTCAGCACACTCTGACAAAGGTCCAAATTAAGAACATTATTTTGACCTCTCTAATTAACACACAATGATTTAGGGGCTATGTATTGATAACTAATCAGTGAAGATAACAGAGACCTTTCTAAAAGAAATCATATTGGTTTAAATGACATAACAATGAATCTCACAACTTGCTGCAAAGAAATGTTATTTAAGGTTAATATTTTGTTCTTGGCATTATATTAAATACACACAAGCGGCCCAGGAATACTTGCTCCTGAGCGACTCCTCCCAACACAGAGGAAAATATTGGCCCATCTTCTAGAAAGTGGAATCCTTTTGTTTGAGCAAGGCCTTTAGATCCAAGTATGACCTGATTGCTTTCATTATGGACATCCTTGATGTGTGGCTTGAGTTCCAGTTTGAGGGTGAAGGTGGGTTTGAGGGAGTCAGTATGCATTCTGCCAGAGTGTTGGGATATTCAGCTGATCTGCTTCTGTCTCTGAGTGCAATCCCTGTCTTCCCAGAAGAATACATGAGCAAATGAGTACCTGAATGAGAAAGACACTTGATCGTAAATGAAAGGGGGGAATGCCCCTAATGATTAATTGACCAATAGAGAAATCAGCCACCCCAATGTAAGAGATGAAATGCCAGCCAGTAAATGAAACAGTGCTTACATTGTGGGGGTGTTTGCCAGGGCTCAGCCATGGCACTTATTTCTGAGTCCCGGTACTAATTGTCTCAGACTCAGATTGATTATGAACTAGTACTTGGATGTGGGTGTATTGTTTCTGAAAAATATGTGGTGAATGAAGGTTTTTCGATCAAAACTACCAGATGTGGCACGCCAGGTGCACCAAGTCGCAAAACGCCCTCGCATTGACCCACAACACCGGTGCACACTAGTCTGTCAGGCTAGCACTTCAGGCAAGCCTGAGTTTGGTCTTCTTGTCTCAGTTTTCTTGTGACAGACACATGTTCTGAATACTCACAAGGCATAGCAGGTTCATCACCCTCCCTCTTACCCCTCTGCTCTTAAATATTGTGTGGTAATGTACTTCCCACTCTCTTTCTATCCTTGCCCTGTGGGTGCTTTGGAACAGTATATTCTTATTGTAATAAATAAATAAATAAATAAATAAATAAATAAATAAATAAATAAATGCTTCTTCTATCTCCTGTTTACAGCATCTCCCAAAACATGAAGAAGAACTTTGCTTCTGTGGTGTTTTAGTTTTGAGTGGTGGGGTAGCACTGCCTGTCTGGGATAGGATAAGAGCCCCTATAATTTGACAATACCCTGTGTGTGGTGTGAGCGCCAGGGTATCTGCTGACAATGGTTGGCATATGAGGCAAATACTTACCCTTTAATAGAAATGCAGAGCACACACTGATCATTTGATGTTGATACCTGCTATATGATCTGAGAAGCTGGCATTTGATGACACTACCTGGAAAATGATTTTCTTACTTCAGCATATGAGTGCAATATCTAAGGCCACTTATATTTCATTGGCATGCCTGCTAGATGATGTGAATTAGTGGAATACATGGCTTCAGAGGTGAGCACATGGCAATTAATGTAATTGCCTGGCATCAGCGTTGGTGGAATAATTTTCAGAGTGGGGTGTGCTGGCATCACCTGGCCAAACAAATAGTGTTTGCTAGCAATCGTGGTGCAAGTGTAGCTAATAAGTGAACACTTTCAACTGCAACATGTGTGTCAAGAAGTCTGCTTGAAGAAATGTTTGATAGACCACCGCTGTTGTCGGTACCAGGAAACTATTAAATGTTTCTTTGTTCTGGCTGAAATGAGAAACAGTTCACACAATTGTATAAGGTCTAATTCTTACAAGTATATGACGTCAGTCAACAAATATGTTAGCAGGCCTCACAATTTCAGTAGCCATTGACTAGTGATAGTGGACTTTTGGTTAGTAAGAAATTGAGTGCTGTGCCTATGTGAAGAATTGAGTGGGGTGAGTGACTATTAATGCCTGGCTAATAGCTTGTAAATTCAAATGTTTAGCCCTGACTGTAGTACACTATAATTGCAGCTTCATTTGTGTTGTTCCCTTAAGTAGAGCAGCTCAATGGTACACTGTGTGTGTTACAGGAATGGGACATCTGTAGGAGGTACAAGTTTAAAAGCCATCATCATTACTCCTTATGTTCTGTGCTAAAAAGCATAGGCAAATCACACAAACATAGAAATGAGCCCATATTATTTTTCTAGCATAGTGGCCAAAACATATATCACTCATTCTTAATGCAACCCTGCAAGGCTAAAAACGAAACTACAGCCTTATGTTGCGTAATACTAAATAGTTCTGTAGTTAGTCTATGTAATGAGGGGTCTGTGTGGTGCGGCATGTATGAATCACACCTGTTGAAAAGGAAGTTCATAGTCTTTATACTTCAATCACAAGCTCACTTCTGAGACACAAAGCAAGTGCTACAGCATTGAAGAAACTGCAGCCCAGATGTGCTGTGAAGGTGCCATTGCAGAGTTTAGCAACAAGACCTCTGCTCGATGTGGAGGGCCTCACCGTCATATTAAAACTGTTTCAGTCGTGTTGAGAGAGTTGTCAATACTGTCCCATTGATAGTTTAGTTGCCTTCCTGGCAAGTGCTGCACATTCCATTAAACACACAGCATCCAATGCCATGTTTTCTAATACAATTAATAACAGCCTTTATGAAAGGTTTTCTATAGAGCCATGAAAAGAGCATTCCAAAAATGTTCTTCTGTCCGATCAAATGCTTATCAGCTCTTCTAAAAGGAGCAGTCATGTCAGCTAAAAAGCTGGTCTTTCTGCTTTTAATGCATTGAAGCTCTTCCGAGAAATGTCTCTACAGTGCCATGAAGTGGCTGTGAGGTGGCACTGAGCGCTATGTAAAAATTGCATTGGGCAGTATTCCTCTGAAAAATCTATCCAGTACATGCAGGCTAGGCAGCTCTATTATATTACATACTGTGGCTATAATTTAAGGGCAGCCATAATAGCATATACAATTCAAAATAACGTATACGATACTATGTGGGTCTGCAGTGTGGGCCTTATGAGGTCTTTATGACACTAAACAAATTGAGGGAAAGTGCTGTAGACCTTTGTTGGGATTACCCCAGAGCACCCCTATGAAATTAATCTGGGGTGATTTCGGACTGGCAGCTACCGAGTTTCTAACCTAGGGTCGTGCTCTGGGTCTGTATGTTAAACGAATGAAATCATGAGCACATACTCCTAATTCATTGCTAATGGAAGCATTGCTCAGAAACTCAGTTTGCTAGAAGGTGTGTTTACTTGCAGGTTAAGCATGGCATTAGTGCAGTGGTATGTGAAGGCCTTAGCTGCATACTAGAGAAGGTACAAATCAAATTGAGCACTCTTGATCTTTTTCCAACACCTGTGTACTAAAGTCAATTGAGTACAATATGTAAAATAATGTCATGCTGTACTGCAGTAGGCATTACAACATCTCATGTAGCACAGCTGCTTCTAACAGGCAGAAGTACTGAAAATATTGTTAAGTACCTAGAAATCGAATATTTCCTCCTCTCTGCACAATTAACAACAGTATCAAGCATCCATAAGTGTTCTTCCATCTCAGAATTGGTAGACATCTTTCAAAGGATGCCTCCCACAGAAAGAGCTTTATTTGCACAGGTGGAGAAGCTACTGCGGATCCTCCTAACTGTTCCAGTATCTTCCTGTGAGGCTGAGAGAAGCTTTCGTGCTTTGCAATGACTGAAAATGTGGCTGCATACATCTATGACTCAGAAAAGACTCAATCGTGTTTGTGTGTGCAATATACACAAAGATATAACGGATCTAGTTGAAATACAAACAATAGCAACAGAATTTGTAATGCGTACCGAATGCCGCAAAATATATATATTTTTTTAAACAAATGTGCCTGATCATCTCTCACTACAAATAAATGGGCATTACTCTGTGGTTTGCGTCTGTAGCAAAGTCCTCAAGGTGTCCCCTGTCCCCCCCCAGATTTTATGTGTCTCCTACACCCCTGACTATATTTCTGAGAATATGCTTATGTTTTTTGAACCTGCTGTAATCTCAAAATAATAATGCTTTCCGTATCTATGAACTGCTGGGATAAACATGGCAGACGTATAATGAGGACTATATATTAGAATAAACAAATATACGAATTGTATTTTAAAAATAAGAGTAGTCAGTGACACAACAATATTGTATTTTATGATAAGTAATTGTCTATGACAACCTAATAAAGCATGTTACTTTGTAGAAAATGAAACTATTGCATAACTGAAGAGCACTGATTCCCCTTATCCCTCCTCAGCAGGTTATCAAAACACTGCTATTCAATCCTAATTGGAATGTAGGGCTCTTTAGTTCCCTAAAACAGTTTGCAAAACATAATCAATGCAATTCTATACTAACATAGTCTTTTGGTTAATCTCGCTCCACTTTATTTGCATTCCAAAAAATACACACACGTTTTATTTTATTGTATTGGCTATTTGTCATAAATGATCTGTTCTGAAATATCATATAACTAGCTACATTTGCATAGGATGTTTCTCCAGTGGTATTTTTAAGCTTTTTTAAAACGTTTCGAGGAATTTAGAATTTCTAAATTCCTCAAAAGTTTTAAAAAATGAAAGGTTATATTGCTTTGTTTAGTGTAGGCTAATGTACATTCTGTCTTGTTTGTGCACATGCCATATCTCTAAGAAATGAAGCCAATGCAGTCTGTTGCGTTAGACTAATCACAGTAAATCTGCACCAAACCTACTCTCCTCAACCACCACTCAAAAGCCCTCACATACACATCTCATTTCTTTAGACAAAAAAATACCTAAATCCACAAGGGAAACATCAACACATAGCCCCTGAAATGTATGGAAAACAAACATAATTGGGCAAACAGAACTATTCTCTTCTTGCAACATGGCTTTCAACTAAGAATTGAGCCCTTAAATGTGCACGTTTTTGTGATATAGAGAGAGTGCAATTTCACCATGACAAATTCAATATCATCCTGATTTATATAAGCAAAACACCCACCACAAAGACTAGAAACAAACTTTTCCTAATTATCCAAATTCACACGAGCTTTCTTATACCTTTACAAACTCACACTACGTGCTCCTAACCATTCTATACACTTCAACTGTCTACATTCACATTTTAACCTGGTAATGTTGATTTTCTCCATCAGTCAGCCAACACAGACATTACACACTATGACTGCACTTTTACAATGTGGTCCTTGGTCTGAGAACCATGTCTTCAGTAGGATTATTCGATAACCTGCTTTCCAAATGTTCCTTGTATTTTTCACAGAAAATGCTGATTTTTCGTTCTTTCAGCATTCCAGCATACTGTCTAACGTTTTTCTCAATTATGTGTAGTGAAGTTTTACCCGTCCTGGAGTTTTGACAGATGTTGACATTTTATCTGTCCACATTTGGAATTCTTCCAAGTTGTCAAATTCAGCCGCAAAATATAGAAATAGATGCAAATTAACAACTCCTATCTTGCAGTTTGTCAGATTTAAGGAACACGTATGACATATGACACATTACTGCCCTTCTCTTGTTTTAAATAAGATGTAATAACAAATCAAAATTCCTTTCTCTGCCTTCACTGACGTTTTCCACTTTCCGTGTGGATACCGCATGCTGGTAGATACTTTTTTTAGTTTCTCAGAAGTTGAATTTCACAAGGACCTTTGCTCTTTTTCCCCACACAATTCTTCTGCAATTCATGTGTTCAATACCTGCATGGGCACAACAAAGACGTGAGCAGTGTGGTTGCTTTGGTTCCATGTAATAATGTCGCCACAAAAATCTCGGCATGCAAAAATATCGCCGAAAAATGGCCGTTTTTTGTGGCGACATTATTGCATGGAACATGCGGGGGACACCCCCGCAACACCCAAACTTTTTTTTTCTTTTTTTAAATTTTTCTTTTTTTTTTGCCTCTGTCCCCATATATATGGTCACCCATATAATATTGCGACAACCTTTTCCCGGCATATTATTTACGGCGACCATATATATGGGGATAATATTACATGATACCGTTGCTTTCATCCCCTCCTCTCTCATCCACCATGATGTGTTGGTCCTATCCGTGTTTGGGGGAGCTGCAAATGTGATGACGCAAGAAGTAATGTTGCATAAGTCCACGCCTCCCTTTTTCTGCCGTAATGCATTTGCCTAATCCCCACATGGGCGCTGCGATGATGCGAGCAGCTCGGTTGCTTTCGTCCCCACCCTCTTCACCTTTTGCAATGTGTTAGTCTAACCCGTGTGTGAGGGAGCTGCACATGCAATGACCAGATGTCATGATTTACATTCAACCCTGCATTCCAGAGTCCAACCTTCCACCCAACGGGCGTCAAAGTGCCCACCTGAGGATGTGGCACGTTTTCCAGCAGAGAATAGTGATGCACCTCAAGCAAGCTTCTGTGCTTTGGCGCAGGAGAAACTACAAACCCTGAGAAACTGACAAGCTTACTGTTGGGCAGCAATATTGTGATGGGTATACCTTCTGGGGGAATGTATGTATCAATGTTTATTATCCTTGTGTGCATCTCTACAAGAGAATACATATACTTACAGGGTAATTCATAGAATTTCGCAGAAAAGTGTCGCAAGCGGCTGGCGCAGAGTGTCCGCGTGTGATTGTCTGCGCCAGGCACGTGCGCTAAAACCGATTTCTGCGCACAGCGTATTCATGGATTTTAGGCTCCCAAACCAGCCGTGGCGCAGAGAATCGCAGCGACCCTGCAGCAGCGCCAGTAACGCCCCGAAGAACGCCCTCGCGCAAGGAAAAGCCATCAAAATCGCTAAATCATCGCAAAGGGCTGCGCTAACCCTGGACCAGTTCACCGGGCTGGCAAACAGCAAACGCCAAGCGGGGAACGTGTATTTCAGGGGTGCGCGGGAAGTTCCACACGCGATTGGCCCAGTGCGAGCAAGGTATGTGTATTTCAGGGGTGCGCGGGAAGTTCCACACGCGATCGGGCCTGGGGGAGTGGGCTACGTGTATTACAGGGGTTCGCGTGAACTTTCTCACGCGATCGGGCCTGGGGGAGCGGGCTACGTGTATTTCAGGGGTTCGCGTGAAGTTTCTCACGCGATCCGGCCTGGGGGAGCGGGCTACATGTATTTCAGGGGTTCGCATGAAGTTTCTCACGCATCGGGCCTGGGGGAGCGTGCTACGTGTATTACAGGGGTTCGCGTGAACTTTCTCACGCGATCGGGCCTGGGGGAGCGGGCTACGTGTATTTCAGGGGTTCGCGTGAACTTTCTCACGCGATCGGGCCTGGGGGAGCGGGCTACGTTTATTTCAGGGGTTCGCGTGAAGTCTCTCACACGATTGGCCCCGTGCAAGCAGGGTACGTGTATTCAAGGGGTGCGCGGGAAGTTCCACACGTGATTTCAGCAGGGTATGTGTATCCCAGGGGTGCGCGGGAAGTTCCACACGCGATTCCAGCAGGGTACGTGTATTTCAGGGGTGCGCGGGAAGTTCCACACGCGATTGGCCCCGTGCAAGCAGGGTACGTGTATTGCAGGGGTGCGCGGGAAGTTCCACACGCGATTTCAGCAGGGTACGTGTATTCCAGGGGTGCGCGGGAAGTTCCACACGCAATTTCTGCAGGGTATGTGTATCCCAGGGGTGCGCGGGAAGTTCCACACGCGATTGGCCCAGTGCGAGCAGGGTACGTGTATTCCGCGGGAAGTTCCACACGCGATTTCAGCAGGGTATGTGTATTTCAGGGGTTCTGGGGAGTACCACACGTGAATTGGCCATGTGGGTCCTCCCAGGTGTACGCTCCACAACCTCCACGGCCCCTGCAGGCAGCCCACACCACGGGGGACTACCCTGCACCCCTGCTCATGTCCCGCAGGCAGCCCATCCACCATGGGCATGCCCCCCAGCCAACCCACATGTCACCTTGCACTACTGATCAACAATGCATGTCTCCCACCACCCTCACCCCCCAGCAGTGTAGGGGCAGCCTCCACCAGGCCCCCACTCATGTCTCCCACCACCCCCACCCCCCAGCCACCAGGGGCACCCTCCACCAGGCCCCCACTCATGTCTCCCACCACCCCCACCCCCCAGCCACCAGGGGCACCCTCCACCAGGCCCCCACTAATGTCTCCCACCACCCCCACCCCCCAGCCACCATGGGCAGTCCCCACCAGGCCCCCACTCATGTCCCCCTGCACCCCCACCCCCCAGCAGTGCATGGGCACCCTCCACCAGGCCCCCACTCATGTCTCCCACCACCCCCACCCCCAAGCAGTGCAGGGGCACCCTCCACCAGGCCCCCACTCATGTCTCCCACCACCCCACCCCCAAGCAGTGCAGGGGCACCCTCCACCAGGCCCCCACTAATGTCTCCCACCACCCCCACCCCCCAGCCACCATGGGCAGCCCCCACCAGGCCCCCACTCATGTCCCCCTGCACCCCCACCCCCCAGCAGTGCATGGGCACCCTCCACCAGGCCCCCACTCATGTCTCCCACCACCCCCACCCCCAAGCAGTGCAGGGGCACCCTCCACCAGGCCCCCACTCATGTCCCCCTTCACCCCCACCCCCCAGCAGTGCATGGGCACCCTCCACCAGGCCCCCACCAATGTCTCCCACCACCCCACCCCCAAGCAGTGCAGGGGCACCCTCCACCAGGCCCCCACTCATGTTCCCCTGCACCCCCACCCCCCAGCAGTGCATGGGCACCCTCCACCAGGCCCCCACCAATGTCTCCCACCACCCCCACCCCCCAGCCACCATGGGCAGCCGCCACCAGGCCCCCACTCATGTCCCCCTGCACCCCCACCCCCCAGCAGTGCATGGGCACCCTCCACCAGGCCCCAACTCATGTCTCCCACCACCCCACTCCCAAGCAGTGCAGGGGCACCCTCCACCAGGCCCCCACTCATGTCTCCCACCACCCCACCCCCAAGCAGTGCAGGGGCACCCTCCACCAGGCCCCCACACTTGTCTCCCACCACCCCACCCCCAAGCAGTGCAGGGGCACCCTCCACCAGGCCCCCACTCATGTCTCCCACCACCCCCACCCCCCAGCCACCAGGGGCAGCCTCCACCAGGCCCCTACTCATGTCTCCCACCACCCCCACCCCCCAGCCACCAGGGGAAGCCTCCACCAGGCCCCCACTCATGTCTCCCACCACCCCCCCCAGCCACCAGGGGCATCCTCCACCAGGCCCCCAATCATGTCTCCCACCACCCCCACCCCCCAGCATCCAGGTTCACCCTCCACCAGGCCCCCACTCATGTCCCCCTGCACCCCCACCCCCAAGCAGTGCAGGGGCACCCTCCACCAGGCCCCCACTCATGTCTCTCACCACCCCCACCCCCCAGCCACCAGGGGCAGCCTCCACCAGGCCCCTACTCATGTCTCCCACCACCCCCACCCCCCAGCCACCAGGGGCAGCCTCCACCAGGCCCCCACTCATGTCTCCCACCACCCCCCCCAGCCACCAGGGGCATCCTCCACCAGGCCCCCAATCATGTCTCCCACCACCCCCACCCCCCAGCATCCAGGGTCACCCTCCACCAGGCCCCCACTCATGTCCCCCTGCACCCCCACCCCCCAGCAGTGCAGGTGCACCCTCCACCAGGCCCCCACCAATGTCTCCCACCACCCCCACCCCCCTGCCACCATGGGCAGCCCCCACCAGGTCCTCACAATCCCCAATCATGTGCGTAATGGTCAGCCTCCACAGCCAAAAAGCCCTACCAAGTAACCCATTCACCCACATGGAAATGGAAATCACATGTTACACCCCCAATGTTCATGAAGCTAATGAAGCCATGTCCGTCACACACAATGGTTGCAATTGAATGGGAAAACACACAACATGACATGCATGAAACCAATGAGATGATAAAAGTGAAGTGTGCAAACAAAATTGTATTGAAAAAAAATAAGAATGCTAAAGAAAGAAAACAAACTACAATGTGAATGAGAAGAAATAAGCTGCATTTCCGTATGAAAAAATAAAACTTGAAATCCAAATAGAAACAATTTTTGTCCAAAGTCAAATGTTAAAAAATCTCCATGCAATAAAGAACTATGTACAAAAATAACAAGGGTCCATGAGCCCAACTGAACAAAGGAAACCTACTAAAAAACCTACCTAAAAATCAACTATATACAAAAAGTGGAGCAGTGTCCGTCGACTCCAAATCATAATACGAAAGAAAGGAAACCTAAAACCAAAGAACTATATACAAAGGCGGCGGGCAAGTCCAGGGGCTCACTCTGTGGTGTCCCGGGCCAGGGCATCATGGAACTCCTGTTCGATGTCCCGGAGGCGGTCCAGTTCCATGGCCCCGAGGGTCCGCAGGGACGACGCTGTGTCCTCCTCCAACCCCCTGCGGATTGCCTCGAGGCACTCGGCCCACCTCAGGGCCCTCCGCATGGAGTTCTCCGCCCTGACCATTGTGAGCCGCGCCTCTTCCGCCCGCCGCCGCTCCGCACCTATGGCGTGGCCCAACCGCTGCCACACGGAAGACACTCTCTGTCCTGGGTCCCCCTGCCCTCCGGCCGATGCCTGCCCCTCCGATGTCGAAAGCCCCGAGCCTTCATGGCTCCCACCATGTTGCTGCTGCTGCTGCTCTGCCTCTGCCCGTGCACTGCCTCCTGCTGCCTGCACATCCTCCGCCGGCTGGGGTGCACTTGTTGATGTGGCCACCCCTGCTGGACCACCGACTCCCGACTGTGGCAGGGATGCCTCCTCCACCAGCCTGGCCGCACCGTCAGAGGCAGCTCCACAGGGCACCCAGGTGACTGATGGGTGGGAAGATGGCACAGAGGACGACTGGCGTGTAGGGGGTCCAGTTGAGGAAGGGGTCGGAGCAAGCCCCATCAGACAGCGGAATCCGGCCTGGGTGACCTGTCCCAGCAGGCTGACGTGGTCAACGAGCCATTCGAGATGACGTGCAGTCTCTCCATGAAAAGACTGCAGGTCACCTCGCATGGCCCGTTGACGCAACGCCACACCAGCCAGGACAGGCTCAACCCGGACCTGGATGGCCACGTCCGCAGGCAGAGGAAGGCCAGTTGACGTCAGCTCATCCCCTGCCTGAAAACGGGTCTGGACGTAGGCATCCCTGCTGGTGCAAGATGATGCAGGGACAGGATCGGGGACAGGATTGCACACAGGCACCTCCGCGGCCGCCTGTGCTGCCTCCTGTCCCTGGTCCTGCACTGCACCACTAGCACCAGTGGGATCCCCACCTCCAGACCCCGTCTCTGGTGCTTGCGCGGCCCCCTCCTCCACCAAACCCCCCACCAACCTGGATGACTCCGTGCCATCTTCCCCCGTTGGGCCCTGTGGGGTCCCAGCTGCCCCTTCTGCTGCCGAGGAGTCCAACTGCAACCTCCGCCTCTTGGACCTCCCCCCGGCAGCTGCAGCCTGGGACGCGGCACCGGACTCCTCACTCCCTGACGAGATGACAACACGGGAGGGGAGCCGGGCCTTGCGTCTCCGGCTGGCGGTCGGATCCCCGCCGCTGTGCTCCACAGCACCTTCTCCGCCCTCTTCATCAGTTGACGCTGCAGACAGGGAGAAACAAAACACAGGCATCAGGGCACTGTACAATGGACACATACACGCATGACAGTTGCACAGGAGTGGCATTTGCAAACCTCAGACATGTCATCACAATCCCCAACACACATGTCATTGCAACTGGCACACATGAGCCATACCACAGCCATATGGCAACTGCCACCACCATCCCTACACATACAACAGCATCAGCAGCCAAAGGGGAGCCAGACATCACATGCAACACAGGAAGTGCACCACACATGTACACACACCACCACACTTGCATGCATGTCCACACCTCTGCCAAGTGTCGCACTGTTCAGACGGGCATCCATGTCACATCTGCCAATCAGGCTTCCACATACCGCTGTCACATGCATCCATGTAGCATCACTTTTGCACCCTTGTCAAATACACACACATGCACATGTACACAGTGCTCATACATGCAGCTGAAAACAACATACATGCCTGACATCACGGACATGTCTACTTACATACACATTCATCCAAACATGTGTGCACGCACAACTGCATTTGCCATGCAAGCCCACACACACAAGCACCATCCATGTCTCACACATTACAGCCCTCGCTTGTGTCAGCCCCACGGCCCAGTACACCCCCACCCATACTCGACCCCATACAAACAGATGTGCAACCGGCACAATGGCGAATGATCACCACACGCACTGCTCACAATCAGGATGCATGTACACTCACCGCTCGACTCCAGACGGGTCTGCTTCTCTAGGACCTGGATGTGGAGCGCTGGGGATATGCGTTCCAGGACCCCCATCTGTTCTTCCGACAAGTGGCCCCGGCGCCCCTTGGCAAACGCTGCCTTCAAGAGGCGCTGGGCCTTGTTCAGGGTCCTGGACCTGAAGACCTCCCAGCGCTTCCTGACATGTTGTAAGTCCCGGACTGCCACCCCCTCCGCGTTGATGGCAGTCACGATGTCAGTCCAGATCCGAGTCCGTCCTTCCTTGTCGGCGCGGGAACTTCCGAAGAGGGCATCATACTGCCCCAGGACTTGCTCCACCAGGACACCAACTTCGGTGGCACTGAAGCTGGTGCCCCTCTGCCTCTCTGGCCGGGGGTTGTCAGTGGTCACAGATGGTGTTTGCCCCGACATGACAACCCCAGAGGCAGGAGTGGGTGTGCAACTGGGTCCTGGGGCTGGGCTGTGGAGCGATGGAATTCCAGTCGGGAGTCTTCGGTTCCAGCAGGGGTGGTCACAGCAACAGCACCCCTGGCTGATGTGCAGGCAGCAAATGGCAGTACACGTGGGCAGCAGGCAGTCAGGCAGCAGCAGATGGCAGGTGGGAGAGTGCTCGGGGCTCTGGGGGGCAGTAGTTCGGCCTTCTGGGCAGGAGCGTGGTCTTCCGTGTGCTTATGCGTGGCCAGCTTGGTACGGAGTGATTTGGCACGTGAAAATCCTGCACGTCAGCGTGAAAACCGAGGAAAGGCCCTTAGCGCGTAAGCGCGTCAGCACGCACACGCGATTCTATTGGACCAAAGGCCCTCAGCGCGTAAGCGCGTCTGTGACGTGAGCCGCACGGGTGTTTCCCACACAGCACGTGATGACAGAGCACACGTGGAAAGACTGCACGTCAGAGTCTCATCGCGTGTGATTGGTGGAAATGGCCGTACACGCAGAAGTGACAAAGCGTGTCATTGGTGGAAATGGCCGTACACCCATAAGTCACAAAGCGTGTAATTGGTGGAAATGGCCCTAGCGCGTAGACGCCGCGTAAGTGACGCTGGACGTGTGGGCCTGTATAAAAGGTACGCGTAGAACACCGTTTCCTTGTACGTGCTTTTTCCTTGTACGTGCTTTTCGTGGAGAGCGAGTGGGTGAATTCTGTACTTCTTGTCGGTTCACACGCGATTTACTTCACGGCGTTTCAAGTTCGTATTCCCTGTTACCTCTGACAGATTTTTCTCCTTTTACTCTTTTACTGGTTTACCTGGGCCTGTTCCCTCAAACAGTGTTCCCTTCTACTGTTGTCCTGTCTCCTCAGACAGCGTACAAATCTTCTTTTGGCAGGGGTGTTGCCAACCAAACGCGCTCCTTTTACACGCTCGTTTACCAGGCAGACGGTGAGTCACGCACGTATCTAACATCTGTGCTTGCCCTGTGTGTAGCCTACCCCTTCAGAGGTCATTCTAGGCTGCGTGTGACATGCATACGTTCATTCTTGTGTTACTGGGTGCCACAGCGTAGTGCAGGTTTTTCTTTCTGCACACGTGGTCTAGGAGGGGTTGCGTGCACGTCATCTCCCTTTTTTGGGGCTCCTGTTTTGACCCCCAATTGCCCAGGACTATATTTTACTGCCACTCCCATACGCACATTAACATCAGTGCCATGGCTGGGAGGCGAGGATTCCGTAAGGGTGGCAAAGGTGGAAGAGCCACAAGTGGTGGCCGTGGTGGATCCGGTAGGGGACGTGGTCATTACTTGCAGGGTGAGCCTGTCCCCCCATGTGTGGAGGACCAGTCAAGGGCACCCATAATCCCCCCCCCTCCCGTTGAGGCTGATGTGGCTGACACCATCCATGCTCAGCCCTTGTTGGACCAGCCCTTTGTGGCACCAGACCTGGCTGACTCCATGGCTCACTTCCAGGTCAGCAGGCCTATGACACGTGCGCTGGTGCACGTTGATGTCACCATGCCACGTGCATCTGGGGCAGCAAGGCCATCTGCTGCACCAAGTAGGCAGGGCGGAGAGGCTGCAGGGGCAGCTGCGGCTCCATCCACCCCCGCCCTCACACACCCAGCCCGGACAGTGTCGGTCCTAGTCCATGCTGCTGATATACCCCCTGACACCATCACACTAGAGCCAATGCCTGCACCAACTCCCATGCTGAGTGTGCAATCCCACACTCCTGATACAGAGTCCACCAGGGCTCCTGCCCCTAGTGTCCAGAGCGGCGCAGGACAGTCAGGATCACCACCACCTTCCAAGCGGAAGAGGAAGAGTGCTCGTCCGGCACAGGCTGATGCCCCAGACACGGCTACACAGTCCGGCCCGTCCAGGAAGCCCAGCTTCACGGATGACGAACTGAATGCACTTGTCGAGTATGTGTCCGCTCATGACAACGAGATGGTCATTGTTGCAGGATCCAAGACCACACCTGCACAACGCCAGGCACACTGGCAGACCGTTGCGGACATCGTAAGTGCCCTTGGAATCGTGAGGCGCACAGCCAATGATTGCTATAAGCGCTGGAATGACCTAAAGCGCAGGGCAAAGAGTAAGCTGAGCTCAAGTCATGCCGCAACTCTAGTTACTGGAGGTGGGTCTCCAGTAGCAGACATGGAACTCACTCCACATGAGTCAGTCGCTGGGACCTACGTCACGGAGGAACAGATCCAAGGCGTGGGAGATTTGGCTGATTACGAGGCATTGTCCGGTGAGTGCACATGCATGTGTGTGTCATCCATGTGCATGGTGTGTGTGAGGGCTTCTGTTTGTGTGCCAGGTGAGAGTGTGTGCGCCTGAGTCGTATGGGTCAGCCATGTGCTTCATGCAATACATCCAGCGCATCTGCATTTGCCCATAGCTGTATCCCTTCTGCCAACAGTAGACATCTAGCCCAACTGCACGCCAGTTGCCCTTGAAGTGTCACCTTGCCACAACATTGTTGCTAAATTTTCCACTGTTCATTTAGTCCGATTTTTTACATTCCACCACTTTTACTAGGCATGTCGCAGTCCTCTAGTCACATGTCTGACATGGCTATGGTAAAGTGGAGTGACTTTGTTACCTGGATATCATTTGTTCAAACATGTCCCTGTGCAATTGGACCATTTCGGACTGGCAGCTCCAGGTGAAGAATCTGACCTGTTTGAATTAGAAAAGCTATTACATGCGGGAACTGGACAGAATAAATAGGTGCTACCCTCCTCTCCATCTTCACTCAATAGCAATGGTACATGCCATCTGTGTGATGGCATGTGTGTTTCACCTGCCAATCACAGGCCAATGTGTGATGCCACTGCCAGGCAGCATGCTGAAAATGTGTTCATCTTCAATCTTGGTGTCATCAGTGTGTGCCATTTGCATGCCCTTCATACGCAGTGAGGGTGCATGCATTGGAGGGTTTTAGTCATGTGGGACATGTGTCAAACAAGTACTGGTTCTCTTGCTTCTCAGCCCTCATTGTGTGCCATGGTGCTAATGCCTGTTTCCATTTCTTTGTTTTTATGGCTTTGCAGGGGAAGACGCACCTGATACTGCTGGGGTTGTGGAGATGGTGCAGACCCAGGAGGGGTCCGAGGGCCGACCAACCACCAGTGAGGGACGTGGTGTGGTGGTGGGTGAGAACCCACAACTGCTGCAGGTCGTGCTCTCAAGGGGTGTCTCTGGCTGCACCTCCCCCGAGCTGTAGTCAGGTGTTGATTCGGATGAGACCTACGTGCCGTCGCAGGTGAGTGTTCCAGGGAGGGATTCTGTTCTGTCTCACCCACCTGCACCAGGGTCAGAACCCTCAATGGGGATGTCAGTGTTGGCAGCTACGCCTTTGGTGGTTACGGATGCAGGGTCACACTCCGCGACATCTGATCCTGTTCCTGGGCCAGCAGATCAGAGGGGGAATGCAGTCCTGCAGCCTCAGGCAGTGCCGGCACAGCAGGGCGCAGTTCACCTTGCCCCAGACAGGTGTGGTGCCCGCCGACGTGGTGGCCGTACGCCACCTGGCAATACCGCATGGGAGCAATCCATTTACGGTATGGCAACCCAACAGGCAGCATCATCCGAGATGATGGCTCAGGCCATGGATAGGGTGGCCACTTCCATTGTCCCCCCTGAAAGGCTGATGGAGCGACTAGAGCAGGCAACCGACTCCATCTGCCAGTCACACAGGGAGGTCATGTTGGGGTCCAACAGGGACAGGCAGGCGGCACTGGCGACTCTGCAGGAGGCCATCTCCATTGAGTCCCAGGGCCACAGGGAAGCCCTGAGGCAGGAGCTCCTTCACCTCAGGACGACTCTTGTTGAGCTTGAGGCTTCTACACACCAAAGGACAGAACAGCAGCTGGAGCGTCTCACCCGTACGCTCTCAGCTGAGATGCAGGCAACGAGGGCGGAGGTCCGGGCATCCCGTGAGTTGTTGCATGGGGACCTCCGCACACTCATCCTCCAGAACCAGACCTACCACACCTGCATGCTTGCAGCCATGGAGGAGCAGACTAGGGCCTTGCGTGGGCTGCCTCCCATAGTGCAACCACCTCCCGATGCAGCTGCACAGGGTGATAATAGCGACAGCAGTGATACTCCCACAATAGGGTAGCCGTGTGGGCCATGAGCCCATGGAGGTGTTTTTTTTTCCCAGGATCCACGCAGGTGGGTTCTGGTGTGCATCCTGTCCTCGGACCTCCTGGGTGGCCTCCCCAACTCCCCCGGGCCCTTCAATGGCCATTTTTATTTTTTTTTTATTTTTATTTTTGTTTTTATTTTTATTTCTTTTATTCCCAATTTTTTTGGGACGATTTGTTGGCTTCCGTGGTTCCTGTGGGCATACGCTGCATTGTGGCTGGGCACATGCAGGCTTGTAATGTATTTGGTTCAGATGCTTGGGTTTGAGTCACACACACCCCTCCTGCTTCCCGTTTCCATGGGCTTACAAAGGGTGTGCCCAAGTGACAGTGAATTACACAGTGACGTTGGACTCCCATGAGCTGTGTGGGCAGTCTTTCGTCAATACTGTGTATACATTCCTAGTGCATATTGCTGTTGTGTTGTACACTGCATGTTGCATTGATGTGTAACTCATCTTCTGTGTCTACCTCCCAATTTGCAGGTACCTTCCTCATGTCTACACAAGGACCTCTAGTCTAGAGATGTGGTCCATGTTGGCAGCAGTGCACCTACAACTCTACAGGCGCCAACACTGCACAGTTGGTAGTGGTGGGAGTGCAGGCATTTCCAGGTGGTGAGACTACTAATATTAAACATTAGTGATGTCAAGTCAATGGTAGTACGTGCTCAAGTTTGTTGTTGGTCCGCCATTACTGTGAGCATTTCACGTGTTGCAAGTTTCTAATAGGGACACTGTACATTGTGACAGTAGTGTCATGTTGTGGGGATTACTTTGTTTACCTGCAAATAGCATGACATGGCACGGTGTGTCGTGTGGCCGTGCTGGGGTTGGGTTGGCTGACATGGCACTGTCCTCTTGTTGCATTTTGCAAGTGGGTATTAATTTGAGCTGCTTGAATGTGTAACTTCACAAAACTGCATTGGTGGTGTCAGTGTGGGTAGGGATGCACACATTGTGACACTTCCAGGTGAACAATCTCAGGCTGATATGGTTTTCACGGTTCTTTCTCCAGACATTCAGGATCAGTGTCAGGTTGAGTCATCATTGATTGTCAGATGGAATGTGCCAGGCCAGTGTGCACTCCACAGGGGTGTGTTTTCTATGTGAAGTAATTAGCCACTAGCTGTGTACGGGCTGCCTCCCCCGTGCCCTTTCACCTCCCATGCGCAGCGGCTGTGCATGTGGTTGGGGATGGGGGGGCACCACCATGTCCACGGCCAGGCCCCAGCGTGTTGCAATGTTGTGCAGGACACATGCTGCCACTATGATCCTGCACACTAGTGGGGGAGCGTACAACAGCTGCCTGCCAGAACGGTCAAGGGAGCGAAAGCGTGACTTCAGCACTCCGAATGTGCGCTCCACTATGCCCCAGGTTGTAATGTGGGCAGCGTTATATCTTACCTGGGGTGGCGTGGTGGGGTTCCGAATTGGCGTCATCATGTGGGGGCTGAGAGGGTAGGCACTGTCCCCTGTGGAGGTGGTGATTGGTATCATTGGTGGGGGTGTGACCTAGCTCAGTATCTGACATGCATGCATGTGCAGTGGCATTCATACTCACCAAGCAGCCATGTATCGCCATGCCGGCCAGCTTCTAGGTCCCGGCTTAGGGTGGACATTCGGTAAATGAAGCTGTCGTGGGTTGACCCGGGATAGTTGGCATATACTGAGGTGATGATTCCCTTGGCATTACATACTACCTGCACGTTGATGGAATGCCAGTGCTTGCGGTTCCTATAGATGTGCTCAGATGCCCTGGGGGGACGTAGAGCCACATGGGTGCAGTCGATGGCACCTAGCACTTTGGGGAATCGTGCCACAGCGTAAAAATCCAGGGCCGCAGCATGCCTTTCTGCAGGGGTTCTTGGCAGGTATATGTGCCTGCGGACTGATGGGCGTGCAGTGATGATGTTCAAGACCTGGTGTAGGCAGCGTGACTGGGTGGCCTGTGATACACCACCCACAATGGCACTTGTCCGCTGAAATGATCCAGTGGCTAAGAAGTGCAGTACATTGAGGACCTTCTCCAGGGGGCTGAGTGCTTGGGAGCACAGGGTGGGTGATGTGAGGTCGTCCTCCCACTCACTCACCAGGTCTAGTATGATGTGTGGTGGAAACCTGTACCTCCCATGCACCTGGTCATCAGGCATCCCGAAAAGGCTGGTTCTGGGTGTGAATATTCTGGCCCTGACTATCCTCCTCCTCCTCCTTTGGTAGGCCACGGCCACTGCTGCTAGGAACGGTACGTTCATCCTGGGTCTGAGCTAGTTATTTTTATAGCGCGTGTTGTAGGCGAGCGTGTGACCCGCACACCCCTGAAATCCAGTGCACAGTCCAATAGCGTGTGGATATTGACCGCACACCGGGATACAGGTGCGCTGACGTACTTGCGTGTGTAAGTGTCCGCGCACACCTGATATACACGTACATAGGCCAATCGCGTGTACGCGCACTTTTGTCCAATTACACGCGATGAGACTCGGACGTGCTGTCCAATTACACGCGATGAGACTCTGACGTGCTGTCCAATTACACGCGATGAGACTCTGACGTGCAGTCTTTCCACGTGTGCTCTGTCATCACGTGCTGTGTGGGAAACACCCGTGCGGCTCACGTCACAGACGCGCTTACGCGCTGAGGGCCTTTGGTCCAATAGAATCGCGTATGCGTGCTGACGCGCTTACGCGCTAAGGGCCTTTCCTCGGTTTTCACGCTGACGTGCTGGATTTTCAAGTGCCAAATCACTCCGTACCAAGCTGGCCACGCGTAAGCACACGGAAGACCACGCTCCTGCCCAGAAGGCCGAACTACTGCCCCCCAGAGCCCCGAGCACGCTCCCACCTGCCATCTGCTGCTGCCTGACTGCCTGCAGCCCACGTGCACTGCCATTTGCTGCCTGCACATCAGCCAGGGGTGCTGCTGCTGTGACCACCCCTGCTGGAACCGAAGACTCCCGACTGGAATTCCATCGCTCCACAGCCCAGCCCCAGGACCCAGTTGCACACCCACTCCTGCCTCTGGGGTTGTCATGTCGGGGCAAACACCATCTGTGACCACTGACAACCCCCGGCCAGAGAGGCAGAGGGGCACCAGCTTCAGTGCCACCGAAGTTGGTGTCCTGGTGGAGCAAGTCCTGGGGCAGTATGATGCCCTCTTCGGAAGTTCCCGCGCCGACCAGGAAGGACGGACTCGGATCTGGACTGACATCGTGACTGCCATCAACGCGGAGGGGGTGGCAGTCCGGGACTTACAACATGTCAGGAAGCGCTGGGAGGACTTCAGGTCCAGGACCCTGAACAAGGCCCGGCGCCTCTTGAAGGCAGCGGATGCCAAGGGGCGCCGGGGCCACTTGTCGGAAGAACAGATGGGGGTCCTGGAACGCATATCCCCAGCGCTCCACGTCCAGGTCCTAGAGAAGCAGACCCGTCTGGAGTCGAGCGGTGAGTGTACATGCATCCTGATTGTGAGCAGTGCGTGTGGTGATCATTCGCCATTGTGCCGGTTGCACATCTGTTTGTATGGGGTTGAGTATGGGTGGGGGTGTACAGGGCCGTGGGGCTGACACATGCGAGGGCTGTAATGTGTGAGACATGGATGGTGCTTGTGTGTGTGGGCTTGCATGGCAAATGCAGTTGTGCGTGCACACATGTTTGGATGAATGTGTATGTAAGTAGACATGTCCGTGATGTCAGGCATGTATGTTGTTTTCGGCTGCATGTATGAGCACTGTGTACATGTGC
The DNA here is from genome assembly GCF_040938575.1 of Ambystoma mexicanum. Lineage (NCBI taxonomy): Eukaryota > Metazoa > Chordata > Amphibia > Caudata > Ambystomatidae > Ambystoma > Ambystoma mexicanum. The sequence continues at coordinate 1,073,835,005 of NC_090935.1, read as the reverse complement.
ATGTGTGTGTATTTGACAAGGGTGCAAAAGTGATGCTACATGGATGCATGTGACAGCGGTATGTGGAAGCCTGATTGGCAGATGTGACATGGATGCCCGTCTGAACAGTGCGACACTTGGCAGAGGTGTGGACATGCATGCAAGTGTGGTGGTGTGTGTACATGTGTGGTGCACTTCCTGTGTTGCATGTGATGTCTGGCTACCCTTTGGCTGCTGATGCTGTTGTATGTGTAGGGATGGTGGTGGCAGTTGCCATATGGCTGTGGTATGGCTCATGTGTGCCAGTTGCAATGACATGTGTGTTGGGGATTGTGATGACATGTCTGAGGTTTGCCAATGCCACTCCTGTGCAACTGTCATGCGTGTATGTGTCCATTGTACAGTGCCCTGATGCCTGTATTTTGTTTCTCCCTGTCTGCAGCGTCAACTGATGAAGAGGGCGGAGAAGGTGCTGGGGAGCAGAGCGGCGGGAATCCGACCGCCAGCCGGAGACGCAAGGCCCGGCTCCCCTCCCGTGTTGTCATCTCGTCGGGGAGTGAGGAGTCCGGTGCCGCGTCCCAGGCCGCAGCTGCCGGGCGGAGGTCCAAGAGGCGGAGGTTGCAGTTGGACTCCTCGGCAGCAGACGGGGAGGCTGGGACCCCACCGGGCCCAACGGGGGAAGATGGCATGGAGTCATCCAGGTTGGTGGGGGGTTTGGTGGAGGAGGGGGCCGCGCTAGCACCAGAGACGGGGTCTGGTGTTGGGGATCCCACTGGTGCTAGTGGTGCAGTGCAGGACCAGGGACAGGAGGCAGCACAGGCGGCCGCGGAGGTGCCTGTGTGCAATCCTGTCCCCGATCCTGTCCCTGCATCATCTTGCACCAGCAGGGATGCCTACGTCCAGACCCGTTTTCAGGCAGGGGATGAGCTGACGTCAACTGGCCTTCCTCTGCCTGCGGACGTGGCCATCCAGGTCCGGGTTGAGCCTGTCCTGGCTGGTGTGGCGTTGCGTCAACGGGCCATGCGAGGTGACCTGCAGTCTTTTCATGGAGAGACTGCACGTCATCACGAATGGCTCGTTGACCACGTCAGCCTGCTGGGACAGGTCACCCAGGCCGGATTCCTCCGTCTAATGGGGCTTGCTCCGGCCCCCTCCTCAACTGGACCCCCTACACACCAGTCGTCCTCTGTGCCATCTTCCCACCCATCAGTCACCTGGGTGCCCTGTGGAGCTGCCTCTGACGGTGCGGCCAGGCTGGTGGAGGAGGCATCCCTGCCACAGTCGGGAGTCGGAGGTCCAGCAGGGGTGGCCACATCAACAAGTGCACCCCAGCCGGCGGAGGATGTGCAGGCAGCAGGAGGCAGTGCACGGGCAGAGGCAGAGCAGCAGCAGCAGCAACATGGTGGGAGACATGCAGGCTCGGGGCTTTCGACATCGGAGGGGCAGGCATCGGCCGGAGGGCAGGGGGACCCAGGACAGAGAGTGTCTTCCGTGTGGCAGCGGTTGGGCCACGCCATAGGTGCGGAGCGGCGGCGGGCGGAAGAGGCGCGGCTCACAATGGTCATGGCGGAGAACTCCATGCGGAGGGCCCTGAGGCGGGCCGAGTGCCTCGAGGCAATCCGCAGGGGGTTGGAGGACGACACAGCGTCGTCCCTGCGGACCCTCGGGGCCATGGAACTGGACCGCCTCCAGGACATCGAACAGTAGTTTGATGATGCCCTGGCCCGGGACACCACGGAGTGAGCCGCTGGTCTAGCCCGCCGCCTTTGTATATAGTTGTTTAGTTTTAGGTTTCCTTTCTTTATTATTATGATTTGGAGTCGACGGACACTTCTCCAAATTTTGTATATAGTTGATTTGTAGGTAGGTTTTTTAGTAGGTTTCCTTTGTTCAGTTGTGCTCATGGAGCCTTGGTATTTTTTTATACGTACATGCATCTTTTTTTGTTCTCTTTCACATTGTAGTTTGTTTTCTTTCTTTAGCATTCTTTATTATTTTCAATACAATTTTGTTTGCATACTTCACTGTGTGGTATCATCTCATTGGTTTCATGCATGTCATGTTGTGTGTTTTCCCATTCAATTGCAACCATTGTGTGTGACGGACATGGGTTCATTAGCTTCATGAACATTGGGGGTGTAAGATGTGATTTCCATTTCCATGTGGGTAAATGGGTTACTTGGTAGGGCTTTTTGGCTGTGGAGGCTGTCCATTACGCATATGATTGGGGATTGTGAGCACCTGTTGGAGGCTGCCCCTACACTGCTGGGGGGTGGGGGTGCAGTGGGACATGAGTGGGGGCCTGGTGGAGGCTGCCCATGGTGGCAGGGGGGTGGGGGTGGTGGGAGACATGAGTGGGGGCCTGGTGGAGGCTGCCCCTGGTGGCTGGGGGGTGGGGGTGGTGGGAGACATGAGTGGGGGCCTGGTGGAGGCTGCCCCTGGTGGCTGGGGGGTGGGGGTGGTGGGAGACATGAGTGTGGGCCTGGTGGAGGATGCCCCTGCACTGCTGGGGGGTGGGGGTGCAGGGGGACATGAGTGGGGGCCTGGTGGAGGCTGCCCATGGTGGCAGGGGGGTGGGGGTGGTGGGAGACATGAGTGGGGGCCTGGTTGAGGCTGCCCCTGGTGGCTGGGGGGTGGGGGTGGTGGGAGACATGAGTGGGGGCCTGGTGGAGGATGCCCCTGCACTGCTGGGGGGTGGGGGTGCAGGGGGACATGAGTGGGGGCCTGGTGGAGGCTGCCCATGGTGGCAGCGGGGTGGGGGTGGTGGGAGACATGAGTGGGGGCCTGGTGGAGGCTGCCCCCGGTGGCTGGGGGATGGGGGTGGTGGGAGACATGAGTGGGGGCCTGGTGGAGGCTGCCCCTGGTGGCTGGGGGGTGGGGGTGGTGGGAGACATGAGTGGGGGCCTGGTGGAGGCTGCCCCTGGTGGCTGGGGGGTGGGGGTGGTGGGAGACATGAGTGGGGGCCTGGTGGAGGGTGCCCCTGCACTGCTTGGGGGTGGGGTGGTGGGAGACATGTGTGGGGGCCTGGTGGAGGGTGCCCCTGCACTGCTTGGGGGTGGGGTGGTGGGAGACATGAGTGGGGGCTTGGTGGAGGGTGCCCCTGCACTGCTTGGGGGTGGGGGTGGTGGGAGACATGAGTGGGGGCCTGGTGGAGGGTGCCCCTGCACTGCTTGGGGGTGGGGGTGGTGGGAGACATGAGTGGGGGCCTGGTGGAGGCTGCCCCTGGTGGCTGGGGGGTGGGGGTGGTGGGAGACATGAGTGGGGGCCTGGCGGAGGGTGCCCCTGCACTGCTTGGGGGTGGGGTGGTGGGAGACATGTGTGGGGGCCTGGTGGAGGGTGCCCCTGCACTGCTTGGGGGTGGGGTGGTGGGAGACATGAGTGGGGGCCTGGTGGAGGGTGCCCCTGCACTGCTTGGGGGTGGGGGTGGTGGGAGACATGAGTGGGGGCCTGGTGGAGGGTGCCCCTGCACTGCTGGGGGGTGGGAGTGCAGGGGGACATGAGTGGGGGCCTGGTGGAGGCTGCCCATGGTGGCAGGGGGGTGGGGGTGGTGGGAGACATGAGTGGGGGTCTGGTGGAGGCTGCCCCTGGTGGCTGGGGGGTGGAGGTGGTGGGAGACATGAGTGGGGGCCTGGTGGAGGATGCCCCTGCACTGCTGGGGGGTGGGGGTGGTGGGAGACATGAGTGGGGGCCTGGTGGAGGCTGCCCCTGGTGGCAGGGGGGTGGGGGTGGTGGGAGACATGAGTGGGGGCCTGGTGGAGGGTGACCCTGTACTGCTGGGGGGTGGGGGTGGTGGTAGACATGCATTGTTGATCAGTAGTGCAAGGTGACATGTGGGTTGGCTTGGGGGCTGCCCATGGTGAATGGGCTGCCCGCGGGACATGGGCAGGGGTGCAGGGTAGTCCCCCGTGGTGTGGGCTGGCTGCAGGGTCCGTGGAGGTTGTGGAGCGTACACCTGGGAGGGCCCACACGGCCAATTCACGTGTGGTACTCCCCAGAACCCCTGAAATACACATACCCTGCTGAAATCGCGTGTGGAACTTCCCGCGCACCCCTGAAATACACATACCTTGCTGGAATCGCGTGTGTAACTTCCCGCGCACCCCTGAAATACACGTACCCTGCTCGCACTGGGCCAATCGTGTGTGGAACTGCGCGCGCACACCTGAAATACACGTACCCTGCTGAAATCGCGTGTGTGACTTCCCGCGCACCCCTGAAATACACATACCTTGCTGGAATCGCGTGTGTAACTTCCCGCGCACCCCTGAAATACACGTACCCTGCTCGCACTGGGCCAATCGTGTGTGTAACTTCCCGCGCACCCCTGAAATACACGTACCCCGCTCGCACTGGGCCAATCGTGTGTGGAACTTCCCGCGCACCCCTGAAATACACGTACCCTGCTGAAAACGCGTGTGTGACTTCCCGCGCACACCTGAAATACACATACCTTGCTGGAATCGCGTGTGTAACTTCCCGCGCACCCCTGAAATACACGTACCCTGCTCGCACTGGGCCAATCATGTGTGGAACTTCCCGCGCACCCTGAAATACACGTACCCTGCTCGCACTGGGCCAATCGTGTGTGGAACTTCCTGTGCACCCCTGAAATACACGTACCCTGCTGAAATCGCATGTGTGACTTCCCGCGCACCCCTGAAATACACATACCTTGCTGGAATTGCGTGTGCAACTTCCCGCGCACCCCTGAAATACACGTACCCTGCTCGCACTCGGCCAATCGTGTGTGTGACTTCCCGCGCACCCCTGAAATGCACGTACCCTGCTGAAATCGCGTGTGAGACTTCCCGCGCACCCCGGTATACACGCACACGTATTTTTTGTCAGCGGGTGTCCGTGTTTGTGGGTACCCCTTTGCACGTCATTTGTCCTGGAGGGCCACAGTATAGGACATTCATCATGGCAGTATATAGGTGCTATTTGTTGGCGCACCTTTTGGCGCACCTTTCTTACAGCCGCAGAGACGCTACCACCTGCTTTCTTGTGGCGGTCGTGTTTGTGCCTGTGCGCTGGTTTGAGCGTGCGCTTTTTTCCCCTATTCTATTCCATGAATACGTGTTGTAGGCGAGCGTGTGGGCGTTCCGCGCACTTGTGCCCTGTACTTCCCCCGTGACGCCCACGTTTTGGCAAGTTGTTCCCCATTCCGAGTGTTACGCCCGTGTTCCGCCTACTTTTGTTGCGTGCGCCGCGCTATGTGCGAATTTCGGTGTGGCCTGTGCGATTTTCGCTGTGACCTGGCGCACGCTGTTAGATGGCCTGTGCGCCAACGTGCGCCGCGCACTGTTTTATCGCACATCCGCTGGTTTTCTCGCGCACGGCCTTCCATGAATCGATGTGCGCTGCTTTTGGTGCGATTTTCGCACTTGCACTGCGATTTTCGCTATTCCACTGCGATTCGCACGTTTTTGCCCACTTGCGCCGCGCTAATTATTCCATGAATCGGCCTGTCAATTGCTAAATAAGAGTCAGATCATTATTGATGTGTTTATATGTATGGTGTGTGTTTAAAAGACACTCTATTGAAAGTGCAAACACTTGTTTTCTTAGTGATACAAGTGTGTAGGGAATACATTGACAGCACTTAATAATTGTAATAAAAATACTACTAATATTAATAATAATATTAATACCCCAAGGAATTACATGTTCAACTTTGTTCAAATAAGTTTGATGTAATTGTTTGGGTGTCAAAGAGTAAATATTCAAGTGAAGGTAAAACTTTGAAAGGCAGATGCCCCACTTCAGGAATCAGGATGGAATTGTTTTGGATTGGAATGGAATCATATGACACTCACTGATAAGTTGCATAGTCTCTATAGCCTCTCTTTGATTGTTGGTGCAACATTGGCATGCCCAGGGAGAGAACCTGTAAATAGGGACAATGATATTTCCTGACACCGCAAAAACTAATCGGAAAGGATTTATGAGAGTTTACCCTATGGCAAGTGCAGTATGCCTTGCTGAGAATTAGTAATGATGTTTTGAAATGAGGCCCACCATGTGTAGGCATTCAGCACACCATAATAATGGTTATTGGGCAAAAACTCTCTATTTGGGCTCATATCTGCCCTCGCCCGTGTGAGACAGGAGAGACATACAAAATTCAGTAAGTGCTTCCACTCCAGCAAGAGATGAAAAAATGGGAGAGAAAATATAAGAATTGAGTCTATACCCCCACTCCTGCAGAAGAGGAGATAAAACAATGAGTCTGTGCTCCCACCATTGAAGAAGGAGATGCTTAAAAAAATACATGTTTTCCCTCACCCTCAGATAGGAGTGATGTAAAAAAAAACGTGCATGTAGCCTCACTCCCACAAGAATGGGTAGGTGTAGAAATCCAGTCTGTGTAAGCCAAGAGAAGCATAAATATTGAAAGTGTACCCTCAACCTTGCAGGTCAGAAGAGACATACAGATCCAGTCTGTGTTCCCATTTTGCAAAACAGGGCATATGTAAAAATGAAGTGTGCAGCCTCACTCCTGCAAAACAGAACAGATTGATTAGCACCTCCTGCCATCGTTTATGGCTTCAACGCATCTTGTCTTGCCCTGTAGAGAGGAAAAGGAGCAGTATGATAAACCATTCAGCAGCGTTAAGGAGTAGCAAAGTTGGGTAGATAGTTGGGATGAGGGTGAGGGATAGATAAGATGCACAGGAAGGCATGAGAATGAAAAGGTAGAGAAACTTGTGTACAATTGGACCACATGTATCGTGGCACTCAACTGTATTGAATAGAGAGAAGCACCAAGAGCAGAGATAGCTGAAGACGAGGTGTTCTCTGCACAAGGGGGTTATATCTGAGAATTACTCACTGCATGGTGTGCCTGGGTATGTTGAAGCCATGCCCAAGAAACCACATGTGGCAAAGCCCTTACACTTACTCCCCTAGAGCCCTAACAACATTGGGGATGGGCTGTGTGTCGGAAATCCAAATTTGCCAAGTTTACAAAATTTTGCTGAAAAGTAAGCACAAAAAAAAAAACTCTCCATTTATGGTTTCCTCTTTTATGTCATGGTTGCCAAACCCCTAGGCTTGTGTGCAAAGTGCATATGGCCAGACTTTGAGCTTGCCATAGTGCCATAGAATGTAGAAAACCATGCCTAAGAAAACACAGCGTGCAAAGCCCCTCTACTCATTCCCATAAACCCTGAACAGCCAGAATATATATGCATATATATATATATATTCAGTGTAAAAACGTTGTTAAAGGGACATTATAGTTAAGTTGCACTAATAAAAACCTATGAAATTCAGTGAAAAAACTTTGTTAACGGGACGTTATGGTTACATGTAAAACTGAAAACACCCAGAAATTCACCACCACCGTGCACTGCTAACACTAACACCCAGAACATCAAAGATGACATCACTGATATCTAGGCCACTTGTTTTTGTTCACTGATATATCTAGGCCAGGTGTTTGTGTTCACTGACAGTCAGAATATTAACATTTTAAATGTACTATATTTCTGACATTAACATTGTCGAATATTCTTAAAGTACTTTCCTTAGGTTTTAATATGAGTTTATGGTGCACATACAATAAGCAGGCCTCAAACACACAATTCATTTGTAAATCTCAAGATGAACATGAATATTAATGACATTTTCTGGTGATGTTGTTTCTTTCTTCCTAACTATAATTTCCCTATATGTGCCTCTGATTTGTGTGCATTGTGGGTCTTCATATGTATTGTTGTAGTAAGTCTTGAATGGTTAACTATTTATTCCATGTTAACATTACTGAAAATGGTGATAAAGTAGCATTCATTATTTAATTTGGAAAATTACCAGATTAAAAATATTGTACTTCTATGGTGCATGCTGCAGTCATTGCCTATGTGTATTTATGATTACGTTTCTGTAGTAACAACAACACTCCAATATAATATTTTGATTAGTTGAGTACATTTTTTAATGCATGAAGTAATTCATGATAGGTCTCCTAATTCCATCTGACATGTTGCTAACAACATTGTGAACACAACCCCTTCCAGGAACCTTTTAAGTGATGTCATCAGTGATGTCATAAATGACATATGTAATGTCATATTTGATGTCCTGGGTGTTAGTGTTACCAGTGCTAGGTGGTGGAGCGAGTTATGGTTGCTTATCATAACTAGAAAAGTTTATTCACCGAATTGCATAGTTTTTTTATTAGTGCAACTTATTCATAATGTCCCTTTAACAATGTTTATATACTGAATTGCATAGGTTTTTATTAGTGCAATTTAACCATAATGTTCCTTTAACACAGTTTTCTCACTGATTTTCATGGGTTTTTACCAGTGCATACTAAATTGTTACAACTTCCTAATATTACAATTACCCCCAATATAGCCACATTTTCGACCGATGTACACAGATTAAACTTAAAACTGTGGCATTCCCCACCTCCTAGAAACATTTTTAACACTTCTATATACTTTGTGCAACTTTTTCCACTGTTTTTGTGTTCGCCGATGTTCGCGAACGTCCGACGTCACCGCCGACTCTCCGGAACAGTGTCTCGTGACATCACATGCGCGCGGCATGAGGACGTGTTTGCGAACGTGTCCTCACTTCGCGAACGGGTCCGTGCTTTGCAAACAGTTTGAAACTTCATTTCCATCTGATCTAGGAAGATTTAAACTGAAAACGTACCCTTGCACAGCTCCTTCACCTATTTTGACTGATTATCCATTTGCAATCTAGGACATATCACATGATTTGAAGAATCTTAGCAACCTGGGTAGGACCCCTACATGATCACCTCCATGCGCCATCACAACAAATCCAACCACCGCAATACTCTGAGAAAGGCTGTTCCTTTCTCAAGAAGTAGTAGGTTGTCTTCCTGTACCTTATCTTCCTCAACCAACCAGCACACAGGCTACTTCTGTGGGGCACACAACCCCTCAGATTGCAAGCTATATAAAAGGCTGTTGATCCATGTCTTTCAGAGACAACTGTACTCTGTATATACTGTGAAACACACCCCTCTGCAGGGGGGAGCAGTTTCAAAGTGATTTTGAGGCTGCAATCAAGGAGCATGAGAAATTGCCTACCTTCGATTTGATGCATGCTCAACATCTTGCCCTGTCCACCAGCCCCTCCCTAGCTGCCCTTGCTGCCCCTTCTCTTACCTCCCCCACCTTACTTCCTGCCCTCTCCTGCAAAATGACATTTAAATAAAAAAAAAACCAAAAAATGTTCCTTTAGGAACCACCTTTCACAGATAAAACATAGAAGTATATAAATATAAGCTTATAGACTCCATCTACATTTTTCAGTAAAGTAGTTAGATTCAATAAGATTCTCCAAGATTCCCATTAGCATGTTCTACTATGCTAATGGAAATAATGAACAATAGTATGCTAGAGAAAACAAAAACACAGAAACAATTTTCTGTTCCAAACACTTTTCTCTAGCATACAATAAGGACCATATTCCATGGTCCTCTATGACTATCTGCAGTCTATCTAGTCCCCTCTCTAGACCATGCTTTATTAAATAACCCAGATTGCACGTGCACACCTTTGCACAAGACAGCCCTTGTACCCTTTTTTACTGTTATGTTTGCACCACTCCCTCATTGCCTGTTTTGAAACAGTCCCATATATATCCAACAATTAGTTAAAAACACTCTACAGATAACCCTATCAGCATATTAAACTTCCACACAAGTGCCACTTACAAATGTTGTACACATCTTTTCCATGTGCATTTCCCTTGCTTATCCAAGAAAACTGTACACACCTCTGCTATAAATGCAGATATGCATTGTGCAGTAAAGGAAGTGCATGAATGGAAAGAGGAAGAGGAGTTTCTAAGTGTGCATAGGCAAAGGAGTCCCAAGGGTGTGGTACACAGCCACCAGCCGGAACACTTGCAAGGGCAGTGCTGAAGGGTAGAGGGGTGTAATGGTATTGACATGATATTGGGCCTGGAACCTGTGAGATTTATGAGGGACCAAGCCACCAGTGTCAGTGGCAGTGGTATGAGTTAGCAAGGAAGGAATTATGTAAACCGAGAACACAAAAGCACAGTTTTGAGAGGTTTTTGGAACTTAAGGAAGTCCAGCTCAAGAAGCATTTCACAAGCAGAATATTGGAGTTACAGCAATAGAGCGCTGTATCAGTGCAGTATTTAGGGAAACACATATTATAGTCCTTGCAATTAGTTGGACCCAATGTACACATTTTTAAGCTGCATCAATACCATCCATGGGCTTCAGGACAATGGTAAGTCTTTCATCCCAATTTTAGATTAGCCGAAGGGGGTATAGACAACAAATGGGGAGGTTAAGGAAGAGGCTGTTGTAGGACTCCAGCCTACACAGTACGAGTTCTCTACAGACGTTGAGCCTCTGGAGGAAGGTAAGGAACTGTACACTGCCTGTAAGGAGGTCAAGCTCAAACCATGGACATTCTTTACAAGCTCCAAAATGTAAGGCGTAAAAGAGAGAAATGATGTAAAGATAACCCCAAGGTTTTTGGCCAAAAAGAATGGTAAGAGTAGACAGCCTAAAGACAGCAACCACAGGGTAGGAGAAAAACAGGGTACAAGTGTCATAAAAAGAAAGATCTCTGTCTTACTGGCATTGAGGAATATATTGTTAGCCCCACACAACGCCTGAATGGTGGTCAGAAAATCAGGGATAAAAAATGAGGAGAACGCATTAGTTCAATGAAGTTCAAGGACAGCGGTATATCATTAACATCACACTGGACATGAGAAAAGAAGAAAGGCATCAGGTGAGCCAGAGGGAGGAACTAGATTTGCAATTGCCACAAGGATAGGATAAAACCCTTGGGTACATTGCAGGTACATAGTGAGGTGGTGCACTACAAACAGTACAGTTGCAGCTGGGAAGGACAGTTAGTGAGGAAAACAGATGAGCCAGTCCAGTCCCCAGTCCAGGTATTATGTAACCATTTAATAATGATACAATGCTTCACCATGTGAAAGGTGGACACGACTTTAAGGAGCTCTGTCTCAATTTTACTACAATCAAAAATAACCTATACATTATTGAGACTGACATTTTTAGCCACACACAATGCCTTAATGGCAGTGAGAACATGAGCAATAAAAAAACGAGGAGAACAGACTAGTTCAGGGAAGTCTAAGGAATGTTGTGTGTCAATAACATAACACTGGAAATTAGATAAGAAGAAACACATCAGGTGAGCCAGAGGGAGTGTATTTAACACAATGATAGGATAAATCCCTGGAGTACTCTGCAGGTATACAGTGAGGCAGTGCAGTACAAACAGTACAGTTGCAGCTGGGAAGGGTGGTTAGTGAGGAAAACAAATGAGCAAGTGCAGTGCCCGGTCCATGATGCTAAAGATATCATATAACCATTTAATAAGGATACACGGGTTCAATGTGTGAAAGGTGAATGAGAATTCAAGGAGCACTATCCTCAATTGTACTGCAATCATAAATACCATATACAATATTGAGGCAGAGATTGTTAGCCACACACAATGCATCAATTGCGGTCAGACAATCAGGCATAAAAAACAAGGAACACAGATTATTTCAGGGAAGTTTAAGGAAAGCTGTGTGTCATCAACATAACTGTGGAAATGAGAAAAGAAAAAAAGACATCAGGTGAGCCACAGGGAAGAAATAGATGTGTAATTGCTACAATGATACGATAAAACCCTGGCGTAGTGTGCAGGTACACAGTGAGGTGGTGGAGTACAAACAGCCTAGTTGCAGCTGGGAAGGGTGGTTAGTCAGGAAAACAGATGAGCCAGTCCAATGCCCGGCTCCATGATGCTAAATGTATCATCTAACCGTTTAATAAGGATACAAAGGATCACAATATAAAAGCTGATTGAGACATCAAGCAGCACAATCCACAATTGTACTACAATCATAAATACCATGTACATGATTGAGACATACATTGTTTACCGCACACAATGCCTCAATAGCGGCCAGACAATCAGGGATAAAAAGTCAAGAGAACAAATTAGTTCAGGAAAGTTTAAGGAAAACTTTGTGTCATTAACATAACACTGGAAATGAGAAAAGAAGAACACAAATCAGGTGAGCTAGAGGGAGGAAATAGGTATGTAATTGCCACAATGATACGATAAAACCTTGGGGTACTCAGCAGGTACACAGTGTGATGGTGGAGTATAGACAGCCCAGTTGCAGCTGGGAAGGATGGTTAGTGAGGAAAACAGATCAGCCAGTCCAGTGCCCGGTCCATGATGCTAAAGATATCATGTAACCATTTAATAAGGATGCAATGGTGCACCGTATAAAAGGTAGACGAGACATCAAGGAGCTCTATCCTCAATTGTAGAACAATCATAACATTGATATACACTTTGATTATATAATGCCACCATATTACAAATACTGTATAGTCCCCCTGCATTACCTAATTACTATACACATATTACCATACTATGTGTTGCCACTTGCCAGGGGCCAGATTCTTGGGCACATAGCCTACGGCCATGCCCCCAACAATCTGACCACTGGCCACAACCACCACAATAGATTTCAATCATATAAAAGTACATACAATACACCTTCAAATAACAAAACTCACCAGAGGCCCTCGTCATCCATATATCATCAGACATTAAGACGTGACCGAGGACTCGGCAGCACCTCCACACCCCTTTTTCACAAACAGAAACAGCTCCATGTTATCTTCATTCAACTCCCCTACCCTTTCCATGCCCTCTTTCAGCTATCAAATAACCCCAAATGTGTTTTCCAATTTGTTCATTCTCAGCGCTGTCGGGGGACTACCAAGGTGCCTGTGGACCAGGTGGCACCCGCATTCATTTTTTTCACCGAGAAAAACAACTCCATGTCATCTTTGTTGCACCCCCCAAACCCTCAAGCCCCTCTTTCGAACACCAAATAATCCACATTTGTTTTGAAACTTTTCCCTTACTGCACTATCCATGGACACTGCCAGCTGTCAGCAGATCCAACATGGTGAACGTTTCCAAAAATATGATGCACCTCACGCTTTTCACCATCCAATCAGCAGGCGTGTTTGATGCCCGCGGACATCATGCCAGACCCTGATTGGTCATGGTGGGTGTCCGCGGACCGAATCAGGAAGTGAGTCTGCTTACCAGACCCAGATATCACACATTTCTTTGGACCACGTTTTTGGCCATTTTAAAAAGAAAACTATTTAACACATTTACATCAAATTTACAAAAGCTTGCTTTGAGGACCAAGCCACCACTCCTGGTACACATTTTGTGAAAATCCGTCCTGCGGTTTGGGCTGTACGCATGAGTAACAATTTCTTTCCATTTCATCTATAAGGATTTCCACACATTTTGGGACCCCACTATAACTTTGCCACCCTTGAGGAAACTACACCAAAATGTGTAGAATCATTCCAAGGGGGCTATATACTTCTTTTGCAAAGTCTGGGGAAGATTCGTCTAGGGGGCTCACAGTTATAAGCCACCCAAAAAGTGTTCTTTCTATGAGTAGAACAACTTAACCATAACTACAGGGTCGCGTACCGCAGGCCCTGTAATACATATATATATATATATATATTACAAGGCCCACGGTAGCGGCGTGTAGTTATGGTTAATTTTCTAAATCCATAGGAAGACCTCTTTTTGGGCGGCTCATAACTTTCACTCCCCCTGGACGAATCCTCACCAAACTTTTCAAAAAAAGTATATGGCCTTCTCTCAATTTTTTCTGCATAGTTTGGTGAGGTTTCTTCCAGGGGGGGCAAAGTTATAGGGGGGGGTCTCACATTTTTTTTTCTCTATAAACTGAATGAAGGAAATGTTTGCTCATGCCTACAGCACAAACCGCTGGATGGATTTTCACCAAATTTGAGGCAGGATCGCCATCTTGTTCCCAAAAGCGTTCTTTTGTAAATTTGGTGGAAATCCTTCCAATAGGTTTTTTTTTAAAATGACCAAAAAGTATGTCCAAAAAAATGACTGATATCTGGGTCCGGTCCACAGACTCACTTCCCTGTTCGCTACGCAGACAGAACTCTGATTGGCTAGGAAGGCACCGTCATGTCTGCGGACACATAACGTGTTTGCTGATTGGTTGGAGTGAAGCATGGGGTGCATCACATTTACTTGATGCGCCCACCATGTTGGATCTGCAGATATCCGCAGACAGCACAGTGTGGAACAGAGAAGAAATCTTATTTTGGGGAGTGTGTTGATGTAGAAGAGTGGTTGGAGAGGGTGGGTGAGTGGGAGATGGGTCGAATGCTGTATTTGCTTAGGTGGAAGAATGCCATGCTGTGATTGTGGTGTCCGCGGTCACTGCGTCAGTCCACAGACATAGTTACCTCTGGACAGACTGTTAGGTATTTTACTATGCTTTGATGTATTGGTTTTGGGTAGTTAGTAGATTATTGGGTAAAGAGGGCATGTATTGAAGAGTTTGTGCATTGGCTGTAATTACTGTTTTAGTATGTTAAGTGGAGTGGATAGGTCTTGAGGTGGTTGTGTTATGTTTTTGGATTGTGGTCAGTGAGGAGGTGTTTGCTTGCATGGGTGTGTTATGCTGCAGTGATTGTGGCCAGGGCCTAGAGTCTTGGGTTGATGGCCTATGCCCATGCACCCAAGACTCTATGCCCGCCACAATCACAACAGCATAACACACCCATGCAAGCAAACATTTTGACAGTGGTATGTGGGCTGCATAGGAGGTATGTTTTCAAAAGTTTGTCTACTGGTTGTCAGTAGTGTGATAGTATGTATAGGACAGTGGCCATGGTGTATGGTAGTTGTTTTGTTGCACTGTGTTCAGAATGTTGGGTGTATGGTATTGTATGGCTAGCTACAACATAATACAGGTATGCACTGAATGTTGTGACTCCAATCATTGTATACCTACTGTTTGCATTGTTGAGGCTGTATGCAGTTTGTTGCATGGTATGGGAAAATGTAGCAGACATTGTTTTTTTCATTCTGTGTGATAAAAGAAAAGATCACATGTTAGTTTAGGTAGTTTGCAATGAGTTATTGCATTGCATAGCAGACATTTCTGTACTTTGTGGACCCTCATAGTTAGTACTTTACATGTACTAAGCTTCAAACCAGTGTACTGTGCAATTTGCTCAGTCCCTGTGTGTTCTTATAATCAATGGATCTGTGGGGAAAATAAATCCATGCAGTATTAAAAAAAATGTTCTACGTTACGGTACAGTCTTTTTCGGTGGTTGATTTCAGTTGGAGGAATTTAATAGGTGTTTAGTTTTTGGTTTTGAAGTTCTGGTACTATTGTTACAGTTAGATACCAGTTGGCACATTCTAATTGTTTATTTCTTGTTGGATTTTAGCAGTATTCATTTATCTGTTTGGTTGTTGCAGTATTCTGGTTGTAGTTACATACCAGTTGGCGTATTCTAACTGTTTACTGTTTTTCACTTCTGAAGGGTATGTTTTCAAGCATGTTTTCTCTTGTTGATGGATGTATACTTTCACTGTTAGATAGCTGTTGCCTTATTCTATTAGTTTGTGGATTTAAAGGTTATTGAGGACATTTTGTAGATGCTCATACCCAGATTAGTAAATACATTCTGGTTTTAAGAATATTAAGTAAGTGTTTTCAAGATTTGCTGGTAATGTCTGTTTTAGAGTAATGGAAGTATCATTACATTCAAACCATCCACATTTCTTTATGATGTATGCAGTGTGGTGACCTGCATTGGTTGAGACTCCTGCGTGGTAGATTATGCCTACTGTTGTGAAGGTTTTCTTGCCCAGTGATACTTGTCCATGTGTAAATCAAGTCAACTTTCAGTTGTTTTGGTACCATCTGCACTGTAACGCAAAAGCATTACTATTACGTATTTACTATGTGACTGTATGTTTAAGGTGGAACGATTATCGGAATTGCAAGTAGTACATAATATGCCATGGTTTGCATTTTGTACAAGCTGCTGAAATGGAATGGATTCACAGTTAGGTATGGATATATACACAGAGCGTTCATTAGGGACTTGCTCCTGTTCCACATGGCTGCAGAGAGTGCATGTATGTTTCCACATGTATGAAATCTGGAAGATTTCATTTATAGGTATGTTTTTGTTTTCCAGTACTTGTAGTAAGTACATTAGACATTCTTGTGGATCTTTGTGTGTGTTTATAGTGAATCTAACCATTCCAACACAATAGTCCCATTCCTGCCTTATTCCAGAAACACTGTAAGTGTTGTCAGGATTGTTCATTGCATTTCTATGAAGGACTAACATTTGCAAACATAATTGGTCTGTCCCATTTTAGTAAATGTTTTCAACAATTGGTGGCAATTGGAATAGAATATTGATTGCTAC
This sequence comes from Ambystoma mexicanum, assembly GCF_040938575.1. Lineage (NCBI taxonomy): Eukaryota > Metazoa > Chordata > Amphibia > Caudata > Ambystomatidae > Ambystoma > Ambystoma mexicanum. Next base: position 1,073,818,705 of record NC_090935.1, on the reverse strand, counting down.
TTTTGCATAGTAATTTACACCAGTTGTATTGGAAAATTTGAATGGACCAGAAAGTTCTGTGTCTGAGTCATTTGATGGAAGTGCACGTTTTTTCTTTGAAGAGGTGATTGCTTTTGTTTGTACAGTAGATCCTTCTTTGGCTATGGTAATTGATGAAGTACCAGCTGCTTTTCATTTCTTTGGAGGTATTGTTGTGAGATCCTGTGTAGATTGACTCTGCGCTACTACTTTTCTTTTACAAAGTTTTGCTATTTGAGGAACAGGGTATGTTTTGAGATGGGGTGCGTAGAGTGCACGTAGTGTGTTGTATTCAGCAATGCAAGGCATATCAGCATTTACTTTACTTGCATCAAAATTGACTAGAAATAGTCCTTCAAGTGTATGTAGGCGTGACAGTGCTACATAGCCCATGCCTTCTTTAAACACTGTGCTGCCAATATCTATCAATGCTTGATCTAGGGTAAGAGCTTGTGATTTATGAATGCTGACTGCGTATGCTAGAAATAGAGAAAATTGTTCTCTGCGTACATACATGTCTTTGAAAAGAAGGAATCAGGCTGTTGAGCATACTATGCTTTAAACTTCTGACAATTTGTCAGAGTGAATATTAACAAACTGAATGATATTGTCACGTGGGTATGTTTGAAAGCCAATAACCATACCAAGTGCTCCATTAACTAGTGCTTGCTCCACATCAAGGTTATGTTTCAGCATTACTCTACGGGTTAAAGGCAATGTTAATATTTTCTCTAAACCAGCTGTGTTAGAGATAGAGTTTTCTAAGGTATTTAGTTGTGCTGTGGCTTGTTCACACATAGGTAGTGTCATACCATATACGTCCAGTTTGTCTGTGGAGTAAATTTGAACTATTGGTTGCATTTCTTTTTTCAACATTTTTTCATTGAATTGTGCACAGCTTCCAAGAGTTGCCATCAAGGACATACAGTTTACATTTTTGCATGCTAATTGTTCCATGACATCAGTAGCACATGAGTTATGCCGTAGAGTGCATGGATGTGTCTGGTATTTAATATAGATTGTGTTTCTTTAGATAGTACACCAACTGTAATACTTTTCAAAATGTTGGCGTAGGTGAGGTCTGCAGACTGACACATGTTTTCAATTAATTCTTTGTATTGGAAATGTTGCCAAAGATTTACATTTCCTATGCTGCCAATAGTTTTACGGCATAGTTTGTGCCCTAAGGTTTTAAAAATAGGTTCAACTTTCACTGGTGTTAATTGAAGAAGATCTCCAAAAACAATAATGTGTTTTCTCCCAAAGAGTTCTTTGTAGTCCGTATTGAGGACCTCTTGTAATCTGAGGTGAATCAAAGCCAACGTTAGGTTGGAGACCATGCTCACCTCATCTATTAGGAGCAGTTTCATTTGTTTCAAAACTCTGCGTATTTCCATTGAAGCTTCTGGTGAAAGTTTGTAGTAGTCTCATTTGTTTTGGTGTTCTACTGGAAGGAGTAGCAATTGGTGTAACGTGACACCACCTATGTTGTAGGCAGCTAAACCTGTGGGGGCAGTTACAATAGCTGACAGTGTTGGAGGAACTTGCTGATGATTTGTATTAAGAATGTTTTCCCTGAACCAGCTTGACCACTCACATATAGCAGTATAGGTTTGTACTCTTGACAGGTACAATTTCAGTTTCGTGCTCCATACCAAGTTCAATTTGTTTAGTTACTTCTAGGAAAATGTTACGCTGTTCATTGCTTAATTGTGATTTGAGTATAGCAAAGTCTTCTGTAGCCCCTACAGACTAGCATATGGTGTTTTCTACATCAGTCATGGCTAATTCTGCCTCATTTGGTATGAGTGGCTGTCCAAGTTGTTCTTGGCTTCATGTTAGAGAAGGTTGACTGCTGTCAGGATTGTCTGTATTTAGTTTTGCCTGGAGTTCTTCTTCTTATTGGTGTTCATTGTCTAACATGGTTTTGCACTGCATAAAATGTACATCTGTTATAGTGCTTTAATTTGCTTTGAAAGCAACTTCATAGGACACATGGGTTTCTAATAAATCTTCTTTTCTCCATGGTTTAAAAAGTTGTAGTAGGGCCATGTAATATAATTCTTTATGTTGAGGAGTTTTTAATGACAATTTCATATGATTAATCAGGCTCCGTTTGGTAAGTGGCTGCCTTCACAGTTTACAACTCTGTATCTACCTTTCTTCTCATCTGGTTAAATATTATTTTTGTATTTTAGGTTTTGGGCTATGTGGTATAGATACATGGTTTTCAAAGCGGTACTCCTGTTTGGGTAGTATGTGCATGGTAAGTTGTTTTTTAAAATGTCTTGGCTTTTGGGATCATTTTTGGCTATTGTTTCTATATCTTCAAAGGACCAAGGCCTAGCCATACTATGTTTTCAGATTTCCCATACAAGGCAGTGCAGGTTAAACGGTCTGCGGCTTCTTACCAGCTACATTCGCTATGGGAGTGCATTTTTATGCAAAAGCTGTACAATTTTTGTGACTGTGTTTTGTTAGATGATATGGCGTCCAAAGGTCTTTCAACTCTGTTTTCTCTGCTTTGGTTAAGTAGGCTGTGACATATCGTGCAACTGCAATGGAATTGTCTGCAATGTACTGTACATCTATATTTGCATTCCATTGGAGGGCAATGATTGCATTGTAATCATTGATGTACTTTGATCCTTCTGTTCTTTTTATGCATTAAGTGTTCTTAGGTGATTTGCCTTTGACACTATGGCCCTCATTCGGAGATTGGAGGTAGCCATGGCGCTATTTGCACCATGTATGCCTCCAATATGCCTCCGGGTCTGGCACTGGTCTGGTTGAATGGGGACTCACCAGGACATTCTGACCTGTGCGGACCCGGTAAGTCCCCATTCAACCAACCATTCCCCATCCCCATTTGAGCCCCCATAGGGCTCAATGGGAATGCAGAAGGCGCTAATAACGGGCCTGCGAATAGTAGGCCTGTTATTAGTGCCCTGGTCCCTTGGCGGGACCCGTAAAGGACGTGTAGTCAGACCACACGTCCTTTACGGTTCCCGCTAAGGGACCTCGGAATTGGGCGGTAAGTGATTACTGGCACCGGTCTCCTTACTGGTGCCCGGTATCCCTTACCGCCCAACTCATAATGACCCCCTATGTCTAACGGAAGACATGAAGTTGCTCACTGGTCCTGTTGTTGAAAATGGTCTAGGGAAACCAAAGCAGCATTTGGTATAGTATTTCCCTTTGTTTTAATATTTGCAGCGACAATACCGGCCACACTTGTGCCTTTGAAATTGTAAAATGTGTGCATGTAGGTCGCTAGGTGTAGTTTGTGAAAGGATTTCACAAGTGAAATATTTCTGTATGAACTGCAAAACAGTGTCATGACTGTCCTGAAAACATTTTGGAGCATCTTTAATGCACAAAAGCATGTGGATGTGTGGTGGTCCTCTGGCTTGGTATTCTTTTCTCCAAAAGAAATGTTGCACTTCTCCGAGCGGAGAAATTGTTTCATTACAAATGAAGTGTGTATTATGGCAATAAAGCGATGATGGTATTATCTTGATACATTTACAGGATCAAGAGAGCACAGTTCTCCTGTTGTTTATATGTCTATATTTGTTTTGTTTTTGTTTGCTATGCGTAGCAAATCTTCCCACGCATACTCTGCACAATGTACAGGGTAATTCATAGGAATTTCGCACAAAACTGGCGCACGCTGCTGGCGCACAGTGTGCATGTGCGAATGTCTGCGCCAGCCGCGTGCGCTAAAATCGATTTCCACGCAGAGCGTATTCATGGATTTTAGCCTCCAAAACCAGCCGTGGCGCAGAGTGTCGCAGCGACCCTGCAGCAGCGCCAGTTACGCCCCCAAGAACGCCCTCACGCAAGGAAAAGCCATCAAAACGCCCATTCAGAGCAAAGGGCCGCGCTAACCCTGGACCAGTTTACAGGGCTGCCAAACAGCAAAGCAAAGTGGGGAACGTGTATTACTGGGGTGCGCGTGAAGTTTTACACGTGAAAGGGCCTGTCCGACAGGGGTACGTGTATTCCTGGTGTTCGCGTGAAGTTTGACATGCAAAAGTGCCCTGTGCGAGTGGGGTACGTGTATTATGGGGTTCGCGGGAACTCTCACACACCATTTCAGCAGGGTAGGATTATAACTGGGGTTCACGTGAAGTTTGACACGCGAAAGGGCCCTGTACGAGCGGGGTACGTGTATTATGGGGTTCGCGGGAAGTCTCACACGCGAAAGGGCCCTGTGCGAGCGGGGTACATGTATTACGGAGTTCGCGGGAAGTCTCACACGCCATTTCAGCAGGGTACGTGTTTAACTGGGGTTAGCGGGAAATTTTACACGCGAAAGGTCCCTGTGCGAGTAGGGTACGTGTATTCCTGGGGTTCACGTGAAGTTTGACACGCGAAAGGGCAACGCCCGTGCGTGACACATCACAGACATGCTTATGCGCAAAGGGCCTTTGGTCCAATGAAATCGCGTACATGTGCTGACCCGCTTACGCGCTAAGGGCCTTTCCTCGAATTACACGCTGACGTGCAAATTATTCATGTGCCAAATCACTCCGTATCAAGCTGGCCACGCATACACACATGGAAGACCACGCTCCTGCCCTGAAGGCCATTTTCCTGCCCCCCAGAGCCACAAGCACGCTCCCACCTGGCATCTGCTGCTGCCTGACTGTCAGCTGCCAACGTGCCCTGCTATTTGGTGCCTGCACATCAGCCATCTGCAGGGGTCCAGTTGCTGTGTCCACCCCTGCTGGAACAGAAGACTCCCGACTGGGATACCATCGCTCCACAGCCCAGCCTCAGGACCCAGTTGCCCACCCACTCCTGCCTCTGGGCTTGCCATGTCGGGCACATCTACATCTGGCACCACTGGCAACCCCCAGCCAGAGAGGCAGAGGGCCACCAGCTTCACTGCCACCAAAGTAGGTGTCCTGGTGGAGCATGTCCTGGGGCATTAAGATGCCCTCTTCGGAACATCACGCGCCAACAAGGAAGGACGGGAGAGGATCTGGGACAACGTAGTGGTTGCCATCAACACAGAGGGTGTGGCAACCTGCAACATCAAGCACGTCAAGAAGCGCTGGGACGACTTCAGGTCCAGGACCCTCCACAAGGCCTGACGCCTCGCGGAGGGGGGCCGGGCACGCATGAGTAACATCCAGATGAGGGTCCTGGAACGCGTAGGCCCAGTGCTCCATGCCCAGATCCTTCGGAGGCAGACCCGTCCGGAGTTGAGCGGTAAGTGGCCAAGCATTGCTGTGTGAGACAGGGCATGTTGCAGTGTGCTGCTAGTCTGATGCCTGCCTGTATGTGTGACATAGGCCATGTATGGATATGTGCTTGCAGGGACATCATGGTCATGCATGTGAGACCAGTTATGTGTGAACCACATGGTTGGTGCATGTGATTAAATGCAACATGGGGAGCTCTATGCAGAATGCACACATGAAAGCATGGCTGTCTCTCTCCCTGGACATGAAGGGGGGGTGAGGGATGGGTGCTGATATCATGTACTTGTATGGTGCACGTGTGTGTGCCAGAGAAGTGTGTGTGTGACTTTGCAACGGCATGGCTGCATGTGACTTTGAAGGCAACATATTGGTTTACAGGGGCCCTTCTACATGGATGTTGATGTTGATTGCAGGCGCCGGGACTGTTTCTGCATGTGTGTTGTGTGCATTGACCCATGGGTTGTGGAATGACAGGATGGAAGTGACATTTGACAGTGCCACTCATGTGTTATTGCTTCCTGTCTAGGGTATTTTGTACTCTACACTGATGCTTGTGTTCTATGTCTCCCTCTATGCAGCGTCAAGTGAAGAAGAGGGTGGAGACGGCGCTGTGGAGCCAAGTGGCGGGGATGCCTCCACTGGGCGGCGACGCAAGGCCCAGCCACCCTCCCAGGAATTACCATCATCCGGGACAAAGGGGGCTGGTGCTGCGTCTGCCACAACGGCTGTGGCGGAAGAGCCGGGTGAGCCCCCAGAAGACGGTGTAGAGACATCCAGATTGCTGGTCTCTACAGAGGAGGAGGAGCCCGCTACTGAGCCGCACATGGGGCCTGGTGGGGGTAGTACCACTGGTGCAAGTGGTGCAGTCCAGGGCCAGGGGCAGTAGGCAGCACAGACCACCGCGGAGGGGCCTGTGCATGTCGCTGTCCCTGACCCTGTGACTGCACGACCATGCACCAGCAGGGAGGCCCTGTCCCAGGCCCGTCCGCAGGTAGGGGAGAGTGCCATGTCATCTGCCTTTCCACTACCTGCGGATGAGGGATCCCACGAACGTATGGGCTCCGACCTGGTTGGTGGGTCCATGCATGTGTTGCGCACTCTGGCGGACCTCTCCTCCTCTGTGGAGACTATGCGCCAGTCGTTTAAATAAAAGATATCCATCTTTTACAAAATCAAGAGAAGGAGAGTCTGGTGGATTTTTTCTTCTCAAAGCATAAGGGCGCATGAGAGAAACAGTAACCAAAAGTTTGCTTTTGTGTCTACAATGAAACCGGCTCAGTAGCAGCCTCCTCGTCCTCTGTGGAAACCACCAACCTGGATGGCTCCACACCGTCTTCCGCCATTGCAAGCCCCTGTGGGGGCTCACCCACACGTTCCGCTGCAGCCGTAGTGGCAGACGCAGCACCAGTCCCCTCACTCCCGGACGATGGTAATTTCTGGGAGGGTGACTGGGCCTTGCGTCGCCGGCCGGTGGGGGCATCCCCGCCGCTTTGCTCCACAGCGCCGTCTCCACCCTCTTCATCACTTGCCGCTGTGTAGAGGGAGACATAGAACACAAGCATCAGGGTACTGTACAATGGTCCCCTAGACAGGAAGCAATAGCAGATGAGTGGCACTGTCAAACATCACTTCCATCATGTCCCTCCACAACACATGGGTCAGTGCAGGCAAAACACATGCAGTAACAGGCATGGTGCATGCTCTGAACATTAGCATACATGTCCAAGGGACTCTTGAAACATACAATGCTGGTTTGAAACTCACATGCATCATGGGTCATGCCTATCTCATGCACACACTTCACCGTAGTTTCATCCATCTGGCTTTGTACACCCCAGACACAGTGGATACATGGATGAGTAGGCTGCATCAGTGAATCTGAACATTGTCACAGACATGTGTCATGCATCCATGGCATTTACAAATCACAGACACGCAAGTCAGACACACAGACATGGACACCATAAATGTCCATGACAGCAGCACCCATCTCTCATACCCCATCCATGTCCAATAAAAGAGACAGGCATGCATTAATGTGTGCATTCCGCATGCTGCTCCGCATGTTGCATTGTAAAACATGCACCAACCATGTGGTTTACACATTACTGGTCTCACATGCATGACCATGATGTCCCTGCACACACACATACGTACATGGCCTATGTCACACATACAGGCAAGTATCAGACAACCGGCACCCTGCAGAATGCCCTGTCTCACACAGCAATGCTTGGCCACTTACCGCTCAACTCCAGACGGGTCTGCCTCCGTAGGATCTGGCCATGGAGCGCTGGGCCTATGCGTTCCAGGATCCTCATCTGGATGGTCCTCATGCTGCCCCGGCCCCCCTCCACGAGGCGCTGGGCCTTTATGAGGGTCCTGGACCTCAAGTCCTCCCAGCGCTTCTTGACTTGCTTGATGTTGCGGATTGCCACCCCCTCCGCATTGATGGCAACCACAAAGTCGTCCCAGATCCTATCCCGTCCTTTGGCACGTGAAAATCTTGCACGTCAGCGTGTAATTCGAGGAAAGGCCCTTAGCGCGTAAGCACGTCAGCACACGCACGCGATTCCATTGGACCAAAGGCCCTTAGCGCATAAGCGTAAGTTACATTACGCGCGCTGGCATTTCCCTCATAGCACGTGATGACAGAGCACACGTGGAAAAACTGCACGTCCGAGTGTCATCGCGTGTAATTGGATGAAAGCGCCCGCGTACACGCGTCTCTGACGTGTACGTGTGGGCCGGTTTAAAAGCTGCGTGTAGGACGCCATTTCCTTGTACATGCTTTTCGTGGAGAGCGAGTGGGTGAAATCTGTACTTCTTGTCGGTTCACACGCGATTACTTCACAGCGTAGTGCGGATTCATTTTTTCACTCACGTGGTCTACGAGGGGTTGCGTGCACGTTTATTTTTGATTTTGGGCTGCCTGTGCATTGCATGACCCGTCATCTTCCCCCAGGGGTCACAGACAACCTTGTTAGAGCACTATGGTACGAATTCCATCTGGTATCCTACCCCTTTGACCCCCAATTGCCCAGGACAATAGTTTACTGCAACTCCCATACGCACAACAACATCAGTGCCATGGTTGGGAGGCGACCAAGTGGTAAGGGAGGCAAAGGTGGCCGACCCTCAAGAGGTGGCCGTGGTGGGCGCGGTAGGGGACGTGGCCGGGATTTGCAGGGTGCCCCTATGCCCCCATGTGTGGAGGAACAATCAGGGACACCCTTGCCCCCCCCCATGGTTGAGGGTGTCAGGAATCTGATTTGGGGTAGAGGACGGCGCCTCTTGTTTCCCAAGAGGCGATAAACTACATTTTCCATCAGGCGTTTGAATGCGTGTAGTTCCTCTTTCGCGCGGTACGCCAGCTGCTCATTAGCAGTAACTGTTGAAAACTCACCGCCGCCTGTGCCTCGGTGCAGGTAATTACAGATTATCAGCACGGGTGGCGGCAGCTGAAGAAGCAATAGCATGCGGGAAAGTTTTGGACGCCGAAGGACTTTTGGAGTTTTCCCCGGGCCGCAACGGTGATTAGCAGCCTGAACAGGAGAAAAGCAGTTGCGAGCCACAGCGGTGAATCAGGCTCCTTCTCAAGTGTTGGGCATCGAACTTCAGGGTCCGGATGTCCTTGTGCGGCATCCGGACCATCAGTCAAGTGTTCTACAACATTGTTCATGTTTTGGTGTTAGAGTATGCTTATTTTCGCTTGTTGATTTATGATACGAACACGGCGGTGAGTGTGTGATGAAACACACCAAGTGTAGGATACACGCCATGTGTGAGACACGCCATGTGTGAGGAAACACGTTATGAATCTCAGAACTGACAATACAGTGCCCTGGGAAAATAGGAGACTATCCTTTAAAGCGCACTTGTTTAAGAATCATTCTTTAGGGGCCACACAGCACAAGGGCATGTGTTTTGTGTATTTGTTCTAAACCCTTGTTTGTTGCTTCATTGTGCCCAGCGTGCCATGAGTCTTGTATCTTCATGAAAAAGGACAACCCTTTGTTTGTGCCATTTTGCTTGTATGCAACCCTATGTGTTTTCAAGAAGCATACGTCCCAAGACGGATGTTATGTTATGTTCAAGTTATATGTTCAAGTTTATAATCCTATGTTTTGTGGTGTGCCAAGTGGAGTCTTATAGCACCACTAATGAGGTACATTACTGTAGGTATCTAGCAGGTTCATTACATGTATAGGAGGTCAGGCTAGGTGTTCAGGAAGTAGAGGTACAGGTATAGGAATATTGCCTATATTGTATGTACTTGCTTGTTTATGTTCCCTTCCTTTCCTTTTTCACTCCATCCCCTTTCCCTATCTCCATCTTCCCCCCATTGGCTGCCACATAGCTACCTGTGATATCATTTTCAGGCGCCCGTGCCAACCACGGTGGGGGGGGGTCAATCTATTTGGCTTCTGTGGTTCGGAAGAGGGGATTGAGACCCCTATTCCCTTATAGGTTTGACAGAGGGAAACGTGGCTGACACCATCCAAGCTCAGCCCCTGTTGGACCAGCCCATTGTGGCACCTGACCTGGCACAGGATGACTCCCTGGCTGACTTCCAGGTCAGCAAGTCTAGGCCACGTGTGGCGGTGCAAGTTGTTGTCACCAATACACGTGGATCTGGGGCAGCTATGTCATCTGCTGCCCCAAGTTTGCAGGGTGGGGAAGCTGCAGGGGCAGCTTCAGCTCCATCCACCCCAGCTCTGACTCTCCCAGCCAGGACAGTTTCAGTCCCAGTCCATCAACGTGACGTTCCCCCTGCCAACATTACCCTGCAAACAATGCCTGCATCAAGACCTATGGCCATTGTGCATTCCCACACTCCTACTACCCAGTCCACCGGTGATTCTGCCCCTACTGACCAAAGCGGTGTAAGACACTCTGGCTCTGCTCCACCTTTAAAGAAGAGGAAGAAGGGTGCTCTGGCACGACAGGCTGAGACCCCAGACACGGCTACACACTCCGGTACCTCAAGGAAGCCTTGCTTCAATGATCCAGAACTTGATGCCCTTGTGGGCTATGTGTCGGCACATAGCCACGAAATGCTGGTGACTGCAGGGTGCAAGACCACACCTGATCAACGTAAGGCACACTGGAAGACCATCGCCGACCGCATAAGTGCCATTGGATTCGTGAGGCGCTCAGCTGATGATTGCTACAAGCGGTGGAATGACCTGAAACGCAGAGCAAAGAATAAGATGGCCTCAAATCATGCCGCTACTCTGGTGACTGGCGGTGGGTCTCCACAAGAGGACAACAAACTCCCTGAACATGAGTCTGTTGCTGGGGCCTTCATTGCAGAGGAACAGATCCAAGGTGTGGGAGGACTACCTGATTATGGTGCATTGTCTGGTGAGTGCCCATGCATGTGTGTGTAATGCATGTGTATGTTGTTTGGGTGACGGGTTCTGATTGAGTGCCAGGTGAGGGTGTGTGTGCCTGAGTGGTATGGGTCACCCATGTGCTTCATCCAAAACATTCAGCGGCCTTGGATTTGGGTGTGACAGTATCCCTTCTGCCCACATTAGTAATTTGGCTCAACATTACGGCAGTTGCCCTTGAAGTGGCATCTTGCAACAACATTGTTTGTATTTTTCAGTGTTCGTTCAGGCTGATTGTTTCAATTCTCCCACTTTTGCTACGCATTCCTCAGCCCTATTGTCACATTTGTGACATGCTTCTGTCATTGTTGAACCCCCCCATTGGACCACATGTGTTACCTTGTTAGATGAATGATTTGACCATTCAGGCTAATTGAGTATTGGCCTGATCACAGGAATTTTTGGGGCCTGTTTGAATGTGGAACATGATAGTTGTTTCCTTTCATGTTGAAGTGACAAACCATTGATGTGTACATCGGCCTGAAATCACTGTATTTTTGTACACTGGATGTGTTGCAGTGTGTGGCACAGGCCTATTTTGTCACACTATGTAGCCTTTTTCATCTCATCATGTCCATCTCACATGGATGGCTGACAGTATTCATTCACTGATATTTGTATGTACTTGTGGAATGCACCATGGCTATGGTACATGCCATCTGTGTGATGGCATGTGTCATGTATGTGCATTGGACATGCCACTCACAGGCCAATGTGTGATGGCAGTGCTACCCAGCATGCTGAAAATGTGTTGCTCTTCCATTTTGGTGTCATCAGTGTCTGCCTTTTGCCTCCCCTTCAAACTCAGTGACAGTGCATGCATGGGAGGGTTATAGTTATGTGGGACATGTGTAAATCATGTACTGGTTCTGTAGCTTGTCAGGCCTATTTCTGGGCTATGGTGCTAATGCTTGTTTCCATTTTTTGTCTTTCATGTTTTTGCAGGGGATGACGCACTTGATGCTGTTGAGGTTGAGGAGATGGTGCAGACCCAGGAGGAATCTCAGGCACGACCGGGCACCAGTGGGGGACGTTGTGTGGTGGTGGGTGAGGACCCAATCTTGCTGCAGAGCATTCTGTCGAGGGGTGCCTCTGGGTGCACCTCCCCAGACCTCTATTCAGGTGCTGATTCGGATGATGAGACCTATGTGGCGTCGCAGGTAAGTGTTCTTGGAAGGGATTCTGTTCTGTCCAACCCACCTGTACCAGCGGTAGAACCCTCTATGGTGGCCAAGAAGTGCAGTACATTGAGGACCTTATGCAGGGGGCTGAGTGCTTGGGAGCACAGGGTGGGTGATGTGAGGTCATCCTCCCACTCACTGACCAGGTCGAGTATTATGTGAGGTGAAAACCTTTACCTCCCATACACCTGGTCATCAGGCATCCCAAAAAGGCTGGTTCTGGGTGTAAAAATTCTGGGCCTGGCTATCCTCCTCCTCCTCCTGCGGTATCCCACGACCTCTGCTGCTAGGAACGGTATATTCATCCTGGCGTCTGTGCTTGTTTGTTGTTTGTGTGCACTTTTATGCTGCGCGGGTCCACGTACGCCTGCTTCCGGCTGGCGTACGTGTTTCTGGATTAGCGCATCTTTTTTGGCGCACACGTTAGCCCCGTTCGATTCCATGAATACGTGTTTTGAACGTGCCCACATTTTGACGAGTTGTTCCCCATTCCGCGTGTCACGCCCTCTGTTCCTCCTACTTTAGTTGTGTGCGCCGCGCTATGTGCGATTTCGCTGTGCGCTTAGCGCACGCTGTTTGGAGACGTGTGCGCCAGCGTGCTCCACGCAGAATTTTGGCACACATCCTGGACTTCCTCGCGCACAGACTTCATTGAATCGCTGTGCGCGGGTTTCGCTGCGATTTACGCACTGGCACTGTGATTCGCACGCTTTCGAGCGCTTGCGCTAAAAATTTCAGCGCACATTAATTCCATGAATCGCCCTCTTTATGTCACAAACCATGTGGGTGGGCCAAGGTTTCTTATCATACAGCATACTTCTGCCTGTCATCGGAACCAGTATTCTTTTGTACCACGCATGTTTGTAATACTTGACTGTAAAACTTCATCTTTTTCTTGCACCTTTTGTAGTAATTGCATAGCAGACATATTTAGAAAATTGGTACCTGATTTCAATGTGTGTGCAAATCCATAGCATAGAGTTGCTAGTTCACTTTCAAAGAAAAGGTGGAATATGTATTCAATGTTTTTTCTGAATTTGGGGTCTGCAGAATACATTCGTAAAGAGTGGTATTATGATGCTGGTATTTGTGTGGGTCTTTCATTGTACCTAGCTCCTTTTCCAGTAGGAAAGAGTATAGCAAAGGCTTGTGCTTCTGCACTTTTTTCCTATTTGCTGATGGAGATCCTTTGGCGTGCCACATTTGGTAAGTTTCCAGAGCATCATCTATGGTGTCTTTGGAGTGCAGAGGGTGAAATGTATAATGGTCTGAAATATTGGATGCTGTAGTAGGATATAGAAGTTGAAATTGGCCAGTTCTTGACAAGTCTTGAATTATGTTGCTGGTTTCCCTCAGGTTTTTCTCAATGTTTATTTCTTTGTAGTATTCATTGTTGTCTTTTAGATATTGCAGGGCTTCTCTAACTTTAAGTAAGTCCACTAGTTGCTGCCAAAATGTTTTGTCTTTTGTAGGTACGCTATTCTCTAGGATAATCAAAGATTGATCTATTGGCCGTTGCACTCTCAGAGTGTCTACATTTTCTTTGAGATCTAATGGCAAATAAACTACGTTGCCATGAATGCCTTTCAGTCATTCAGAGGGAGGTAGTTTTGCTGATTTTGGTTGAAGGCATTTTATTGCTTGAAATGGGTGCACTGTTTGAATTATAATGCCCTCATACAAGTTATGTTGTTTCAGTGATTTTGGCAGTGGGAATATGTCTAAGTTATTATTTATAGCACATGGAAGTATTTTGTTGTTGTCAAGTTTTGCAGTGCAGTATCTGCAAAGTCTTGAGGGGTTAGTAATTTCATATTTGTTTTCTGCTATAAGATAGAGAGCTAATTGTAACCATTTGGATTCTTCATCGTCTTCTATTTTGTACATTATGTCTATAGTTTCTGTGCTCTTTTTATGAAAAGTTCTGCGGCAACACACACACACATCGTTTGTGCTTTTAAACTTTAGTATTTCTTTTTTGTATGTGTGTAGTAGAAGGTTACTACGCTGTTCTAAAGATATTGAATTGTGTAAGTGGGTTTCACTTACAAAATATTTTCTTTGGATGTGCTCTATTTCTTTGAGTAGTTCTCTGGATGTACCATGTAGAAGAATGTTATTTAAATTGTTCAGTGCTAAAGCAGGACTTGTTGCGTAGTACAGTTTATGAACGAGATTTATTACAGTTGAATGCTGTGTTCATAACATTTTGATATAATGGAAGGTGCTTTTACAAGTAGGTCCAGAAATTAAGGCTTATTAATGTCCTTGCAGTCCTGTGTATTTGCGCACTGGACAGGAGTCCATAGTTTTTAATAGTTTAATTTTTAATTTGTGTTTGCTTTTCATATACTGATTGAGAAACTGGCGTAAAGATGTGAAAGATTTTTTGCATACGTTCCACATTGATGTGCACTGCCATTTGTAGATTGGACGTATTGGTTCGAGGGAATGGAGAGTTGATGCTAAGTTTGCTGAGGATATTTTTGTGAGCAGCGTTTCTTGTTCCATGATGGCATTGTTAACCTTTTCATACCCTCGTCCACTGCTATGTACCACTGCTATGTATGGCAATTGGGTTTGTTTGCTTTTGTTTGTATGCTTCTTCATTGAAATATGGTTCTGTGCTGGCGGTGTGACTCCAATCACCTGCACAAATGTTTGCAAAGCTATCTTTGTTGATATTCCTTTTGTTGAGAAGTCCTTTTTGTAGTTTAGTAATTAGTTTTGTTAGTGGTTTAATTCTGTTTAAAACTAATATAAATAATTTCCTTTTGAGAAGGATTGCACTGTCTATGGGAGCTTCTAGGATTAGTTTTCTGTGGTAGGTTTTAAGGATTGAGCATTATTTGTCCCTTGTTTTATAAGGTTCTGAAGGACACTGTGGCGGAAATTTTTTTGTAAAATATTTTTTTGGTATGCTTACTTGTGGCTACTTCAAGATTTATAGGTGCAGTTTTAGCACTAGTGGTAGCTGCAGTCTTCTTAATACCATCCTGTCTGAGGAGTCAAAGCTTCTTTCCTTCACGCTGCTTTAATTTCGCTTAGTGACTGTATTAACTGTTTTGTTTGAACTTTTTGTATAAATTCTTCTAGAGGCCGATGCCTATTTTGGATACTTTTAGTTTGATTTACTCTATGTCTGCATTGCTTTCTACAGAGTTGCTTTCTGGTATGCATTCTTTGGTGTCTGTTGGAGAAAAAATAAAGTGTGGGTTGGGCCAATGTGCAATGTATGTGTGCATTGTGCATGAGTGTCTGAGTATGAGGGTAGGCATGCCTGTAGAGGTATGTGATTGTGGAATGGGCTGTTACTTCTGGGTGGGAAGGCTCTTCTTGTATCTGTGTGTTACTATACTGCTGTTCAGATGACAATACAAAGTGTGCACCTGCTGAGGTGCAATCAGTAATACTGAATCTAATGCTGTAGGGTTGATACAATTGTTTGTTCTACAATACAAGAATACTACACTGTTTGAGTAAAAGTCAGAACACTACGACATTATTGCACTTATTTTGTTGGATACAACAAGTAGGTTTCTTCTGGGTTCTGTCTTGTACTTGAGGCACTACTGGGTTTCATGAGTGTGGTCTTCACTGCAATTGTGAAAGAAGTAAGTTAGAACATATGTGTGTTATTGGTACAGTAATTTCACTTGAAGAATAGATTAGTTACATTTGCAGAATGATTTCTTTCCAGAAAGAGGTACTTTATTTGTTAAATTGCATAACTTTCTATATGAATGGGGATTTTGGAGCATTAGTATCGTTGCTAAGGGGGTTAGTGGAGTATTTATAAGTATGTCCTATGACGTGCAGTTTTGAAAGTGTTTGTGTTGCTGTTGCACTATTTAGTGTGGTCATGGATTAGTGTAAATTGTATTAGGGTGAGAAAAAAGGTTGTAAAGATGTACAGATACAAAAGGAGAATGTTTTTGTGTGTGGAAATCCATACATTTTTCTGTGGATTGATGCTTGCTACATGAGTGGAGGAAACCTTTCAGTTATTTGATTTATTTATCCACATTTCTAATGACACTGTTCTGAATGTACACTTGTATTTGTTTGGTTGTGCAAGAATGGCAAGTGGCAGGCACTCTGTTGAAATGCATGCAATGTATGTACTTGCAATGCTTTGGTAAGATACAAGCTGGATTCCTGTTTTGTGTGAACTGTAGGAATTTCATAATAGTGTGTTAAGGGGGAAGTGGTTGTGAAAATGACAGAAGAAAATAAGAGAATACCAGTTTGCACATTACAATGAGTGATATGGGTTCATGAAAACCTGGAAAGCACACAGCTTTGGAAGTGACACATTGTCATGCCTGCGCCATGGGCGCATCCATTTACGTTCAATTTGGACTATATGTTTATCATTTATTTACAACAGACTCTTGGATCCATCTATATTTACTTTGGAAACTTTATTTCCCATTTGCGAGACTTTGCTGCTTAATTATTATTTCCAACAAACTACGCATACCATAATGCTCCTGGCTACAAGCATTGATTCCTGGCTGTTCCTAATGGTTATCAATGGAACTACACCCCCCAGAAGCCCTAGAGACTTGCCCTGCTTCCACCAGCCCAGGAACAGAAAGGGAGGTGGCCGATTGCCTGCAGGTGTGTTTAGCCAGGTGCAACCAATTAGCCTGCCTCTGTGCTGGGCTAGGCAGTATAAAGGCTGCTGCCTGCAGTGGCTCAGCCTCTTGCATCTGAGAGTTCTTCCTCCACCTTTTGCTTCTTTTTACGGATCTTGTATGCTGCTTACCTTCACTCCTGCTTGGACCCTGCCTTGTTGCTTGCTCCACCCTGCTGCCTCCAGCCATAGCCTTCCAGGCTCCCTGCCTCACAGCCCTGCTCCTCTGGGCTCTCCACACTGCAGCTGATCACGCTCTGCTGCCTTCCAGTCTCCGCTCTTGCCCTGCCGGGCTCTCCACATTGCAGCGGATCACGCTCTGCTGCCTTCCAGCCTTCGCCCTTGCCCTGCCGGGCTCTCCACACTGCAGCGGATCAGGCTCTGCTGCCTTCCAGCCTTCGCCTGTGCCCTGCCGGGCTCTCCACATTACAGCGGATCACGCTCTGCTGCCTTCCAGTCTCCGCCCTTGCCCTGCCGGGCTCTCCACATTACAGCGGATCACGCTCTGCTGCCTTCCAGCCTTCGCCCTTGCCATGCCGGGCTCTCCACATTGCAACGGATAACGCTCTGCTGCCTTCCAGCCTTCGCCCTTGCCCTGCCGGGCTCTCCACATTGCAGCAGATCACGCTCTGCTGCCTTCCAGCCTTCGCCCTTGTCCTGCCGGGCTCTCCACATTGCAGCCGATCACGCTCTGCTGCCTTCCAGCCTTCACCCTTGCCCTGCCGGGCTCTCCACATTGCAGCCGATCACGCTCTGCTGCCTTCCAGCCTTCGCCCTTGCCCTGCCGGGCTCTCCACATTGCAGCGGATCACGCTCTGCTGCCTTCCAGCCTTCGCCCTTGCCCTGCCGGGCTCTCCACATTGCAGCCGATCACGCTCTGCTGCCTTCCAGCCTTCGCCCTTGCCCTGCCGGGCTCTCCACATTGCAGCGGATCACGCTCTGCTGCCTTCCAGCCTTCGCCCTTGCCCTGCCAGGCTCTCCACATTGCAGCCGATCACGCTCTGCTGCCTTCCAGCCTCCGCCCTTGCCCTGCCGGGCTCTCCACATTGCAGCCGATCACGCTCTGCTGCCTTCCAGCCTCCGCCCTTGCCCTGCGTACCCTCTACATTGCAGCTGATCACGCTCTGCTGCTTTCCTGCCTCACCCCTTGTCCTCTGGGCTCCCTGCCCTGCAGCCTGCCTCACTCCGGCTGCCTTCAGCCCTTGTCCTCTGGGGCTCCCTGCTCTGCAGCCTACCTCTCTCTGGCTACCTACAGCCCTTGTCCTCTGGGCCTTCCTACTTTGCAGCTTATCCCGCTTCGCTGCCTACTACCTACCTTTTCCGCTGGGTTCTCGGCCTAGCAGCTCTCTACAGTCCTCTGCTACCTTCTACGTTCATCGGCCCTGTCCCTCAGGGTTTACTCCTTACTACCCGGCCCTTACGGGATACTTGCCATGCAGTCTGCTTTACTCTGCTGCCCTAAGCCCTTTTCCTCTGGGCGTTCTACCTTACAGTCCTACCCCTGTGGGCTTACTCATTGCTTTCCTGCTCCTCTGAGCTCTCAACCTTGTTCCTTACTGTCCTCTGCTATCCTATCCTGTTACACGACTTTCCTTTCATTTCCTTCTGCTAGTTTGCTATCACCTCATTTACTGGATTTGTCTGTAGTATCTTCTCTTGTACTGTTTGTAGACCCTTTTGTACAGAGCTTGTCTGTTGGTTCCCATCAGTCAACCTCTGCCCCTTCCCTTGTCCTGTTTCTACATTACAGACACCCAGAGCTGCTGTTCCAAGTCATGAGCAATCAGTGTGGGCCTCTGTTATAGCAAACTGTGCAGAAGGCTAGAGTATTTCCAAGGTTCGTGGAATACTCTTTTCCTATATCTGCATACACCCCAAGAGGGTATTCATTATGTATCTTTTCCCTTGCTACTCTTGCTTACTCTTCGTTCTCTTTCCTTTCCGCTGTGTGTGTTCTTATCTGTCCACTTTATTTGGCACAACCACCCAAACCCTTTCTGGGTGTCCTGTGCCACTCTTAATAGAGTGCCACTCCTGACAGAATGCAAGAGCCAAAAATGTCTTGTTCCATAGGCCGGAAAGGCACACACAGAACAAAGATGCTTTCCTTTCGGGTAAAGAAACCTTTGCATAAACCTATGGTTTCCCTAAAGACAGCAAACAAGAACCTTAGTCTAAAGGACAGTCTCGCCTCAGTAAACAAAGATTTACAAACACGGTACTATACTCACTGGCTAGCTGACCCTTCTTCCATGTACAATTATTATGACATCTGCGACTATGACCCGCAGTCCTTATCTGTTGCAGAGCTACAGCAAGATAATGAATTCTTACAGATCTTTTTAAACCAAACAGTGAAAGACACTCCTGCGTCTTCTGACAAGCCTTCTAACACCGCAACAGCCAAGGATATAGCACTCATTGTGGGAGACTCTAAACCAGAATACGCTGTTGCCAGAGTGATATGCGCAAGATCAGCTTGGCAAGCTCCCCAGAATGCTGGAAACCCTTATTTGACAGGACAAGGCAGTCATTATCCTGAGGTTTGTGCATCTGGTCCTGGGTACAAAAGACCTATACTAACCATCGGTTGTCTTAATGCTTCCACAGTATCTACTAACCACAATAACCATAAGGTCAGTCTTCCCATTGCTACAACCGAATTTTCTGCCACACCAGCTTCTGAAGCTTTAGATCAAACTAATGATACTTACCTGCTACACGAACAACTCCTACGCCTTAAAAGAAAGACCGAAGACCTCTATGATGACTTTGTTTAATTGCATTATAAGAATCTTATGAAGGGACACAAGTCACCAGACCATCTGACACTATGTCCAACACCTGACATCTTATCTTTAGAGATCGACATGATAAGGCCTGGAATTGCCATACAGAAAAGTATACAGACTTATACCAAGCAGATGGAAGACCTAAATATAGCATATGTATCCCTTCTAAAGACTGACACAGCTCTTTCACCTTCCAGCCACAAAAACTCAGGTTGTTGTACTGACAGAAAAGAATTAACTCCTCCGGTGGGTCAAATCACGCACACAGCCATTACACCACAAAACAAGGGTGGTCTTCTGATTGGAAATCCCTCTGAGTCAAAGGATGGTTCCGCCCTCACCCTTGCCTATTGTCCAGTACTCACACTTACAACCTCTTCTGAAATGACAATGGCAGCTGAAGAGACTGGCGCAGTTCACACCGAGCATGCTGAGTTGGCAAGCGGGGCTTGCCAAAGTGTGGCTGTGCTATCAGACAACACTCTTGAGCAATCAACATCTTCAGTTTCTTCGATACCCCCTAAATCGCCAGTGGTTGTGGTACCCGATCTACCAGTAGTTGCAAAACCTGAACTATCTGTAGCTGCTACAGCACCCGAACTTCCAACTGCAATCCATGATCTTCCTGCTGCTGTGGTTCCTAAACTCCCTGCCACATTTGAGACTTCTCAAGTCTCTGCTGCAAATCTTGAGGTTGCTATAGCTACTGTGATTCCTGAAGCTACTGCTAATTCTGATGCTCCCGATGCCCAGATTTCTACTTCCTTCGCAGCTGTGCTCGCTGCAGCAGAATCCTCTGCTACACAACCTGATCCCTCAGCACCTTCTCTTCCTGATCCTACATCCGCCATGCTAACTGTTGCAGGGTCAGCTAAGGGTTTTCCTGTTAAGACTACTGCTCCAGTTGTTCCTGCTGGTGTATCTATAGCACTAAGACTGCCAGACTCTACTCTACCAGTCTCAGGTGCGTTCCAGCCCGCTGGCTCTCTCATGACACCCACACACCCAGTTGCTACCGCCTTGATACTCTCTACAGCCATTCAAGACTCTCACCTTGCAACCCGTTTCTGGTGCTTCATGATTTGCCTTTTTGGAGTAAGACTCTTGTACGGTGTGACAGACATTCTTCCTATAGGTCGGTCTTCAGGGAGCCTGGAGAGGGGCCTGGAGAGGGGCCTGGAGAGGGGCATACTGTCATGCCTGCGCCATGGGCGCATCCATTTACGTTCAATTTGGACTATATGTTTATCATTTATTTACAACAGACTCTTGGATCCATCTATATTTACTTTGGAAACTTTATTTCCCATTTGCGAGACTTTGCTGCTTAATTATTATTTCCAACAAACTACGCATACCATAATGCACCTGGCTACAAGCATTGATTCCTGGCTGTTCCTAATGGTTATCAATGGAACTACACCCCCCAGAAGCCCTAGAGACTTGCCCTGCTTCCACCAGCCCAGGAACAGAAAGGGAGGTGGCCGATTGCCTGCAGGTGTGTTTAGCCAGGTGCAACCAATTAGCCTGCCTCTGTGCTGGGCTAGGCAGTATAAAGGCTGCTGCCTGCAGTGGCTCAGCCTCTTGCATCTGAGAGTTCTTCCTCCACCTTTTGCTTCTTTCTACGGATCTTGTATGCTGCTTACCTTCACTCCTGCTTGGACCCTGCCTTGTTGCTTGCTCCACCCTGTTGCCTCCAGCAATAGCCTTTCATGCTCCCTGCCTCACAGCCCTGCTCCTCTGGGCTCTCCACACTGCAGCTGATCACGCTCTGCTGCCTTCCAGTCTCCGCCCTTGCCCTGCCGGGCTCTCCACATTGCAGCGGATCATGCTCTGCTGCCTTCCAGCCTTCGCCCTTGCCCTGCCGGGCTCTCCACACTGCAGCGGATCACGCTCTGCTGCCTTCCAGCCTTCGCCCGTGCCCTGCCGGGCTCTCCACATTATAGCGGATCACGCTCTGCTGTCTTCCAGTCTCCGCCCTTGCCCTGCCGGGCTCTCCACATTGCAGCGGATCACGCTCTGCTGCCTTCCAGCCTTCGCCCTTGCCCTGCCGGGCTCTCCACATTGCAGCGGATCACGCTCTGCTGCCTTCCAGCCTTCGCCCTTCCCCTGCCGGGCTCTCCAGATTGCAGCCGATCACGCTCTGCTGCCTTCCAGCCTTCGCCCTTGCCCTGCCGGGCTCTCCACATTGCAGCGGATCACGCTCTGCTGCCTTCCAGCCTTCGCCCTTGCCCTGCCGGGCTCTCCACATTGCAGCGGATCACGCTCTGCTGCCTTCCAGCCTTCGCCCTTGCCCTGCCGGGATCTCCACATTGCAGCCGATCACGCTCTGCTGCCTTCCAGCCTTCGCCCTTGCCCTGCCGGGCTCTCCACATTGCAGCGGATCACGCTCTGCTGCCTTCCAGCCTTCGCCCTTGCCCTGCCGGGCTCTCCACATTGCAGCCGATCACGCTCTGCTGCCTTCCAGCCTCCGCCCTTGCCCTGCCGGGCTCTCCACATTGCAGCCGATCACGCTCTGCTGCCTTCCAGCCTCCGCCCTTGCCCTGCGTACCCTCTACATTGCAGCTGATCACGCTCTGCTGCTTTCCTGCCTCAGCCCTTGTCCTCTGGGCTCCCTGCCCTGCAGCCTACCTCTCTCTGGCTACCTACAGCCCTTGTCCTCTGGGCCTTCCTACTTTTCAGCTTATCCCGCTTCGCAGCCTACTACCTACCTTTTCCGCTCGGTTCTCGGCCTAGCAGCTCTCTACAGTCCTCTGCTACCTTCTACGTTCATCGGCCCTGTCCCTCAGGGTTCACTCCTTACTGCCCGGCCCTTACGGGATCCTTGCCGTGCAGTCTGCTTTACTTTGCTGCCCTAAGCCCTTTTCCTCTGGGCGTTCTACCTTACAGTCCTACCCTTGTGGGCTTACTCATTGCTTTCCTGCTCCTCTGAGCTCTCAACCTTGTTCCTTACTGTCCTCTGCTATCCTATCCTGTTACACGACTTTCCTTTCATTTCCTTCTGCTAGTTTGCTATCACCTCATTTACTGGATTTGTCTGTAGTATCTTATCTTGCACTGTTTGTAGACCCTTTTGTACAGAGCTTGTCTGTTGGTTCCCATCAGTCAACCTCTGCCCCTTCCCTTGTCCTGTTTCTACATTACAGACACCCAGAGCTGCTGTTCCAAGTCATGAGCAATCAGTGTGGGCCTCTGTTATAGCAAACTGTGCAGAAGGCTAGAGTATTTCCAAGGTTCGTGGAATACTCTTTTCCTATATCTGCATACACCCCAAGAGGGTATTCATTCTGTATCTTTTCCCTTGCAACTCTTGCTTACTCTTCGTTCTCTTTCCTTTCCGCTGTGTGTGTTCTTATCTGTCCACTTTATTTGGCACAACCACCCAAACCCTTTCTGGGTGTCCTGTGCCACTCTTAATAGAGTGCCACTCCTGACACACATGATGATAGGAGACGTTTTTTTTTACAGGTTAAGCAGGCTAAGTGGCAAGTAGCCTGTTCAAATGCATTTATAAAAGAGATGCAAATGTACTATACACACAATAATCAAACCTGTAGTTTGTGTTGATACATGTAGATTTGGATGAATCTGGAAGCAGACATCTTGGAGAGTTTAACAGTAGTAGGAGATGTTCAATCACAAGAGACTTGTACTCAGAGTGATGAACAGTACATCTAAAGTGCTGAACTGTGATGACAGAGTTAGATGTAGAGTTTTTGGTTGTGATTGGTGGATGGTTGTGTGACTGCTTAACAGTAGCCAATGAGGGAGTGGTGCAGAGAGCGAAGTGGAAAGAGAAGAAGTGCTGCCCCTGAGTTATGGGTCGGTGGACACCGCGGTAGCCCGCTGACACGGCATGCCACATCCGGGACTTCTCAGCATGCCTGGCATGGAAATGGGACTGTGGAGATTAGCCAATCAGGTGTTCAGGTTGTGGTTTGCAGGAAGAGAGGGTACTATTTTTTTCATTGATGTGTGTAGTGAAGATGGCTGTGGTTGGAGAGATGGAGAGAGTGAGTGTGTGGATGGTGGGAGATTGTTTTATGAAAAATCTGCAGATGTATGCAAAGATATGTGGCATTTCTGCCAATCTTGGTTTGGAGGGAGTGGAGGCTATGTGGTGTGATGTGCCAGGGGAAACATTTGCAAGGTGTACTTACACTTTTTAAAAATATGGCTGTTTTCAACAGTCCAGATGTCTTGGTGGTTAATTGTGAAGGAATGTTTCTGGTGTATGTAAGTGCAATAACTTTGCAGGGTGATTTGAGGCAGTTCCTGAATGCATTAATGCACTTCTTTCCAAGTGCAAAAATCATCCTTTCCCAAATACCACCTAGGGCTTCGTGGGTGTGTTGTAGTATTTTCAATTCTCAACAAGACTTAGTAAGGTGTATTGTTAACCAAGGGATAGGTTCTTGTATGTGTGCTGTTGGGATGTCATCATTCCAAAATGATCGCCTTTTGGAGGATGGTCCTTTTTTTGTGATGGCATTACTTTGACGGATTGTGGTAATAAAATCTTTCTTAGTAATATTTAAAAATCAATCATAAGGTTGTTGTGAAGTTATGTAGATTGCATTTAGTAGTTGTAGCAGAACAAATCTGAAAAGGTCACAAAAAACCAACAGAAAACAAAAAAGAGTCACCACCAAAGAGGAAATGTGCTAATCGGGTTGCAATTACTGTCCGCAGCCTCACAATTTGCACGATATGTCCGCGGACACTGCAGTAGTCCGCGAGCGCACGTGCCACATCCAGGGATTTTGAGGCTGGCAGGGATGGAAATGGGACAGTGCAGGCCAAGGGATTGGTCAATAAGGTTTACTGGGTGTGATGTGTAAGGAGGGAGTTTGTCAGAATGTCTGTTTGCAAAGAGGAGAGCAGATGGCTATGGCTGTGTCTTTCAGGATGCAGAGTGTCTGGATTTTGGGCGACTCCTGGATAAATTGGTTGGAGGTGCATGCAGAGCGCTTTGGAGTGGCTGCACATCTTGGATTCCCTCATGTGGATGTGCACTGGCATGGAGTGCGCGGAATGAAGTGGCTGGATTTGGTTCCTCTTTGGGCCACTTTGATGACACACTGTCATCCAGACATTATTATTATTCATTGTGGAGGGAACAGTTTAGGACATATTACTGGAATCGCCTTGCAGTTTGCAATAAAAGAAGGACTTGGGAAAGTCATGGACATGTTTCCAAACTCCCGAGTAATTTCTTCTCGTGTTGCGCAGAGACAAATGTGGCTGGGTTCTTCTTCATGTGGTCCATAAATGGAGAAAGCAAGGCGCAATGTCAACAAGGCTATGTGTTTGCACTTTTTTGAGAGATGTTGGCATGTCCTCTTTTCACAATGAAAACATTATGTTTCATAGTCCATATTACTGTTGCTGGGCATCAGATTTTTCTTCAAAATATACAAAATGCTTTGCAACCCTTTTTGGAAGTATAGCAATCCTTTTTGCAGTAGGTTTTGACCCCATGAACTTTTCGAAACACAAAACAACACTACAAAAAGGCTTTTTTCAGAGCCACCACTTCCTCCCGGAGAAGAGTGCAATACCCCAAAAAATGTTAAATGTCTGCGGACTGTCCACAGATTTTTAAAAATACCCGGGGCCCTGCACCATTTCATTGGCACTTCTATTTTTAAACTGTGAAAGGTTGCTCTGAGAAGAGCCTTAATTTTTGGGATTTTTGTTGTTTTGTGTTTTTTTGGTTTTTCAGACATGATGCATAAGGAAAGGAAGGGAAGGTAAGGTAGGGAGGGGTACCAACCACAGGGATAAGAGAGGGCAAATGGAGAGAGGAAGATGTTCGGTGGGCCTCACTTGGGTAGGTGGCACCCTTTTTCTCGCTCACGGACCAAAGCCTCAACAGCACTCAGAAATTGTTCTCCCCTGCAGAGTACCATGTCGCAGTACATACACAATATAGTGACCCTCGAAAGGTAAGGGTCACTGCGTCGTGTAAGGCCTGCGAGGCTGGTTCAGGGATGTGCTGTCCCACAGGAGTGTCTCTTGTGGTGACAGGAGCAGATTTGGAGGATGTTGTAGAGGAACTCTATCTACTACCTTGTTCAAAGGGGACAACCCAATGTACTGCCACCTTGTGCTACGACCTCAGGTGTCACTGCATGGAAGTGGTACCGTAGCTGTACAAAGCCGGTTTGACACGACTGAGCTCCATGTGGCACTCAGTGCAGCGCACCTTGTGTGCACGTGCCTTGGGTACCCCTACAACGGTGGTAAAGAGCCTCTACACCCAAGACTCATCCTGTCTGGCTGGCAGTAGCAAGGACTTCTGCTACCTCTTCCTCATCTTCCTCTTCATCCCTCTCTACATCTCCATGCCTGTTCCCCTCTCCAGGCCCTTGGGAAGGTGGTGGTGGTGGAAGGGGTGGAGGAAGTGCTGAGACAGACATAGCACCAGCAGCAGCAGCAGCCATGGATGCCATCAGGACAGCTGTCAGGAATGAGGAATAGCAAAAGCTGAATAGTCTTGATCAGCAGAAAGGAGCCAAAAGAATCCCCTGTATTTTCCAAAAGGAATTAAGGCAGGAATAAAAGCAGGTCCAGCAAGGCTTGCAAAAATCACCAATCTGCAGTAGTGTTCTGTCTTAGACAGAAAGACAGAATGAGGAGTAGCCCAGAAGGCCTTTTATAGAGGTGCTGGGGAGTGCTTTGCGGACAGCTGTGCTGTCCGCAGACACTTCAAACACCAAAAAGGGCTTACACAGTTCAGAAAAGTATCCAGATCGGTATGGGAATACTCTGGGACCTCTACAAAGGTGAGGTTACATTGAAAAACATCTTGGATTGCTCGAAAAAGTGCTTTTATAGTGTCCGGGGGCCCGGACACTGTCTGCGGTCATGGGCATTAGCTCAGAGTGGGCGTGGTCACATGATGACATTGCAGACACGTTCACGAATGGGACGGCTGTCTGTAGGACACCTATTGCACGGGATTGGCTGTACGCATGCATACAGGTGTTCTATGGACAGGGTTTGGGTCCCCAAACTAATTAGAAGTGCGACACGCGTGCGGCGGACAGTTCCGGACAGGCGTGATGTTCGTAGGAACTCAAGGGTGGGATGTGCATGCGGACTAGTGTCCGGCAGACAGGGCTAGGGTCCCCGAACTAATTAAAGGTGCATCACAACTTTGCGGACATGCGGACAGTGTAGGTGTTCTATGGATACCTCCATTTTGATTGTGGGCAGACTGGACAGGTTAAGTGTCCGTAGGACACCCCCATTTTGATTGATTTCGGACATTCCGGACAGACACCTTGTTCGTAGGACCCCGAAAGTGGAATGCGCATGCTGTCAGGTGTCCGACGGACAGGGCTAGGGTTCCCAAACTAATTAAAGGTGCATCACAGTTTTGCGGACATGTGGACAGGTTATGTGTTCCACGGACACCTCCATTTTGATTGCGGACAGTACAAGCAGGTTAAGTGTCCGTAGGACACCCCATTTTGGTTAATTGCGGCCATTTCGGACAGTCACGCTGTCCATGGACTTGCAAACAGGCATTTAAAAAAAAAACGCAGACACATACAGTAACAGTATTCATATTACTTTATTTATATACAAAAATATAGAAATTAGCAAAGAGGGGGGAGCAGAAATGGAGACATATAGAGAGGAACTAGAGTACTCTAGAGGTATGGTGTTAGGGGAGGAAGGGATTGAGGTCTCAACATCACATTTTTGGTGATAGGGAATTTTTGGGGATGGTTGACTGGGACAGGGAGAAGGGGTACAGGTGCACGTGGGGCAGTGATATTTCATTTTCTCCATGATATGTCTTTGTACAAAGTGTTTCAAATCAAGGAAATTGGTCAATATGATCAATTTTTCATCTAAGTGCACTAGATGATTTTCCACAGTGTGTGTTTGTTGTTCCATATGTTGTTGTACATGTTGTACATGTTGTACATGATGTACTGTTTTTGGCGGATTGTTGTTATTTTCTGTATGTACTGTTAAAGAAAAAAAATGTGTTAGGTACCTGTGAAATGATGTGTATTACCTGGCTTACTTTGGAAACTGCAGTGTGTACCAGAAGTATCACTGTCTTAACTCATTTCATCCCAGGGAACATTTTCTTCAAGCCACTAAAGGGTGATAGACAGTTCTGTGTAAAATAACATACATTATTTTTTAGTGTATCCTACTAAAGAAAGTGCATAACTATAGCAATTAATGTAGTGTACTTACCAGTTTGATTTTCAGTTTTGCTGTTAGTGCTTTGTAGTTGTGCTGTTGATATTTGCTGTGCAGTTTCTCTCTAAAGCAGCAGAGAGGTAATTCTGCGGGCGGCATAGTTTATTTTGGTTTTTGGTATGATCCATTATAATGTACATCCTAGAGAAATGCATTGTTGGTTTCTTAAGTATACACTTTGTATTTCTAGTTTATTTTTGTTTGTAATTCATTTATGTGCTGCTCTTTGAATATGTTCAGTGTGTTTGTAATATGCTACAAGAATGTAAGATATCCCCTGAGCTTTTGGACAGTGTGGATGTTGCCCAGGTCCAGGGACAGTTGCATAGTCCGCGGACCCTATGGCTATTAGCATGGGCTATGGGGTTCAGTATGTGATATATATATATATATATATATATATATATATATATATATATATATATATATATATGTATACTGGTAGAAATTCAGTGAAAAAACGTTGTTGAAGGGACATTATGGTTAGGCTGTGCTACTAAAAACCTATCAAATTCAGTGAAAAAATGTTAAACGAACGTTCTGGTTAAGTTGCGCTACTAAAAACCTATCAAATTCAGTGAAAAAACATTGTTAAAGCAACATTATGGTTACAAGTAAAATGGAAAACGCCCAAAAATGTGCCTGTTATGGTAAGCTAAACAACCATATCTCGCACCACCACTGTGCACTGCTAAGACTAACACCCATGGCATCAAATATGACATCACAAATGTCCTTGATGACATCACATGGGCATTTACTTTTCATGAAAGGCTTCACAAGGGATTGTTAATATAATGTTGCAGAAAACTATCAGAGGTCATTGGGAGAACTATCATGAGATACATAATTCATTTCACAATCCTTTGCTATAAACACCATTGCTTTCCAGTATAGGAACCAACTCATGAGGAAACGTAGGCATTGTCTGAAGCATGCACCATAGAGGTGCAATAATCACATGTTTGCCATGTTGGATAGTAAAATGATGAATGGTTTAGTTTCAGAGTTTTGAGTACTGTCAAACATGTAATAAGTAGCTAATACCACCTCACTTACTACATATTTGTACTACTACACACAAAACATAAAGAGACCACAACGCACACAAATATGCCCATATACAGGAAAAGTAAGTTAACCAACAAAGCAGCAGTATTACCAGAAAGTGTTCATAACCTAACTGATTATCTTCATGCACAGAAATGATTGCTGTGTTTCAGGCCTGCTTCTTCCTCTATGTATATGTATCATATGATGTGACTGAACACTTAGGAAAGTAGTGTAAGAACATTTGAGAAGGGTAAGGTCTACAAATATAGTACCTTTTGAATGTTTAGTTCCTGACTGTCAGTGAAGAAAACCACCTGCCCTAAATATGTCAGTGAACAAAAAAAGAGGGAGCCAGACATGTGATGTCATCAGTGATATCATCAATGACATTTGTGATGCCATCTTTGATGCCATGGGTGTTAGTCTTAGCAGTGCACAGTGGTGGCGCGAGTTATGATTGCTTAGTTTACCATAACTGGCGAATTTTTAGGGTTTTTCAGTTTTACTTGTAACCATAACATCCCTTTAACAACATGTTTTCACTGAATTTGATAGGATTTTAGTAGCACAACTTAACCATAAAGTCCCTTTAACAATGTTTTTTTCAGTGAATATATATATATTCAATGAAAAAAAATCTTAAAGTGACGTTATGGTTACAAGTAAAACCGAACAAAATCAAAAATACATCAGTTATGGTAAACTAAGCAACCATAACTCATGCCACCACCGTGCAATGTTAAAACTAACACCCAGTACATGAAAGATAATATCACAAATGTCATTGATGACATTTTAGGGTTTTATGTGAGTGGAAACTGTATGAAATGTAGTGATGGCATGTAAGTAGTGTATTTTACTAAGTTTAATGTATGAATTGTAAAATAGGAACTTAACTATTTTGGTTTATTTTAGATATTTAGGTGTTATATCTTTTAGGTGATGTGGTGTATTTGACGTGGTATAAATATAATTATGAATTATTCATTCTTTGTTTAGAGCACAGTGACACTTTATAATACTGTATCAATTATGTTTGTATTTCAGTATTGCACAATATATTTGTAAGTATATAACATTGGGGTAATCGTATCCTTTGCCCCACTTCTAGTAGTAGTGACCTGCATCAATTAGTTACAGACCCAATTGACTCTGGTCCTTAGTCCTTGTGTTTTTTAGGATCATTTTCCTATATGAGGAATGACATTGTGGTCCAATTTCCTGGAATCCTCCTCCTATTTAATTATGAATCACTCATGGCATCACATATCTGGGCCACTTGTTTTTGTTCACTGACATGTCGAGGCTATTTTTTTATTTTTACTAACAATGAGAATTTTATAAATTTAAAAGGTGCTATATTTGCATTCACTTCTTATAGCTTCTTAAAGTACTTTCCATAGAATTTGATTTGACCTCATAGTTCACATACATGGGGCAATAAGCAGGCCTCAAACACACAATTAATTTGTGCACATGATAATCAACTCTAATGTTATTGTCATTTTTTGGTGCTATTGTTTCTTCCTTCTTTACTTTAGTTTCCCTTTAACAATGTTTTGTCCATGAATTTTGTAGGTTTTTTTTAGTGCAACTTAACCATAAAGTCCCTTTACCAAAGTTATTTCAGTGAATTTCATGGGTTTTTATTAGTGCAACCTAACCATAACGTCCCTTGAACAAAGATTTTTCAGTGAATTTCATAGCTTTTTACCAGTGCATCCTTAATTTCCTACAACTTATTAATATCATACTTACCCCAATATAGCACAATTTCTGTCCAATTTACAAAGTTTCACCTTAAAATTCTGCCATTCCCCACCTTCTGGCAATATTCTTTAACACTTCTATACACGTTTTGCATCTTTTTCTGTGTTCATCGAAGTCTGCAAATGTCTGACATCATTACAGACAGTGTGACGTGACCACGCGCTCGCAAGCGGCATGATCACGTGCCCGCCATCACATCCGCACTTCGCAATCGGGTCTGTGCTTCGCGGGCAGTTCAGAACTGCATTTTCTGCTGATCTAGGAACTTTCAAGCTCAAAATGTACCCCTGCACAGCTCCTACACCTATTCTTACTCATTATCCATTAACAATCTAGCACAGAGACAATGAAGAAGACCAAGAAGATGAGGTAGAGGAAGTGTTTATCTCTAGCACCCATAGAAAATCATGGGTGTGGCAGTTCTTTACCACGGTTGGGAATGCACTAAAGGCTAAAACTACCAAGTGAAATGCACTGAGTGCAACGTTGTACTCTGTCGCGGACTACCTGGACAGTACTCCTACTGGACCACCCCCATGCACGGCCATACCAAATCCAACCACTGCAATGCTCTCAGAAAAGTTGTTCCTTTCTTAGCAAGTAGTAGGCTATATTCCTCCACCTCATCTTCCTCAACCAATACTGAAAGCACACAGCCTACATCTGTGGGACACACAATCCCACCAGCTACTGTGCAAGCGATAAAAATGGCTGTTGAGTCAAATCTTTCGAAGACAACTGTGCTCTGTATATACTGCAACATACCACTCTGCAGGGGGGAGCAATTTCAAATGCTTTTGAAGCTGTAATCAAGGAGCATGAGAAACACTGCCCCCTACCTTAGATGGAAAACACTAGCAACATCTTCCCCTGTCCACCTGCCCCTCCATATTAGTAGTAGGTTCATCTACCCTCATTTCCCTCGCACCTTACTTTCCAACCTCTCATGTAAAAAAAAAGAAAAAAGGTTCCTTTAGGAACCACCTTTCAAAGTTAAAAACTAGATTAAAAAAATAATCTCATAGACTCCATCTACTTTACATTTCTCAATAAAGTAGATAAACTCAATAAGATTCTCCAACATTTCCATTAGCATTTTGTGTTATGCTAATAGGAATAACATGGCGTTCATTGCGCGTTGCAAGGGCTGAAACAGGGATAAGGGGACAGCAGCCCAAGTTATCAGCCCAAGTGAAGCGAGGGCAGATAACAAGGGCTACGGGCCGTTATCCCCCATTCCAGCCCTTGCAATAGGCGTTGAAGGCCATAACACCCTGGGTTGCCGAAATGGTATCCCCAGATGCTAAAAAAAGAAAAATATAAAAGGACAGAAACAATGTTCTGTCACAGATACTTTTATCGAGCATACAGTAAGGACCACAATCAATGAACCTTTATAACGATCCACGGTCTACACAGTCCCCTTTCCAGGCCATTTGTTGTAGTGGGTCCATGGCCAAGAATGACACCGACACCGTTGTAGGAGCATGCAGCATCTTTACTCTGTTCATGCTCCAGGTACAAGGTACATCAGGTAAGTACATAGGGACAGAAACATCCACTGGCATCCTCTCTCAGTCACCGTATCTGCTCACTTGACATTCATAGAACCAGTCATAACATAAAAATGATCTCACTCAGCATTCCACGTCAGTCACTCACAACATTCCATGCATACAAAGCAGGGTCTAGGGAATGCTACAGCACAACATATCTTCCCCTTCAAAAACACAAGACAACGTCCACAAAGCAGAAGGACATACATACATACACACAGTAAGTCCCAACCCATGTACATCCCTGAACTTCAGAACTGAACCTCTCAACAAAGCACCCATGCAAACCCTGCAACCTTACTCACCTAGGACAATATGCACCACACAATGTCTCTCCCTTTTTCTACTAAGAAAGAGGGAGACACTAACAACCTAAGAAAGAATACTACAACATATCTCTCAGAAAACATCAGGCTTCCAGCCCCACACCATGCCTGCCCAACACGCAGTACACCACACAGTCACCATAACTAGGCTCCCTTACAAACCCATTAACCATCCAATCACAGCTCACTGGCTGCCACCAAACATGTGTCCCATTTCAACACAGCAGGGTATTCCAAATACCCCCGATACTGACACCACAACTGAAAAGCACTCAAGTGCCCCAGTGCCGACACCCCATCAGACGCCTGTGCCAATATATCACATTTCATCTACAACAACTTTCTAAAGGAAGCCGATATGCATCACGCACCATCCACATTATACATAATGGACATATGCAACACATTTTCTAATCTAATTCCAAGAAACGTGTCCTACTATTTTTTTAAACTAATGCCTTAAATTCTGCTTTTTAACAGCTCATACTCATCTGCTGTTGTAAATAAAGTTCAACCTAGAAGTTAACAGAATCTCATGTATTTCTAAAAGTTCAACCTGTGAAGAAAAAACGTCAATACACCGCTAAATTCTTTGCACGTTAACTCATTAGTAAGTCTATTTCCTATCATTTTCTTTCTAACTGATAATCTTGTAAAGTCCAACCTGTAAGAAAAATGTTAAAACTGCCCAAACTAAACAACATGCTGAGCACTATTCCAAAATTCTAACAGAGGCCACGACAACCGGCACAACCCACACATAGCTCAGTCACACACTAAAACAGATGTCGCAACACCAACAGGCCTCCCATGACAAAATTCAGTTTCTTTTCCCATATAAAAAAGTTGACGCCCACATTACTGAATTTAGCACAGCTTCATCTTTATTGCTGCACATCCACCATCATTTCGCCACTCAATATTGGCCGGATCAAATAGATAAGATTCACTGGTCACACTCCCACAGCCTGCCACACAGTACCTCAGGGGACATGGCCCCCCCTTATCCTGTGATGAAACTTGAAACCTGCTTGGGGAAAGTGATCCTTTCTCAGTGGGTCGTTTCCACACCTGCCGATTTCCTTCTGAGGCATTTCTCTGCCTTTCCGGCTGTCACACAGCCGTGCGCCGCTTATTCTGGCTTTGCCACGCAGCACCCTCCTTGTTTGCCTCACCATCCTCACCACACCGAAACATTCACCATGACTCCAGGCATTCTCCTTGACATCATCACTATGGGCAAGACACAGAAGGAGGACAGAGCTCTCTGCCTTAACGGTCTCCAAAATCAGAACAGTTCTCCCGCTGCACTTGCTCTCATCCCCTGGGAGGTGCTGACCCACGCAGCATGGACTCGCACAGTGGCTCCATTCCATCCTGCAAACGCAGGCCCTCCTCAACCAGCAACAGGCACTCTTCAGCCTTGCCTCCCACGCTTCTCCAGTCAACAAGGTAAGACTCCTACAGCCACCTATCGACTGTCCTCTGAGCTCTTCGCACAGCCCCTAATAGCGTAATCTGGCACCTCAGCATCACAGAGCAAAAAATCACAATTGCTGCAACTTCTCTCTGGGGGATTATTTAACACAAAGCCCTGGCGCAGCAGCAGCCACACATGCATTGTCTCCCTTTTTGCCAAGTCAATGGGCCCCAGGCTCCTCCAATATTTTGTGTTCCCTTGTCCTCTGTTAGCAAGGGCTACTGGAGCAGAGGAGTACCAATGGGCCTCTGACCCAGGCATTGCTTCAATACCTCATATAGCTGGGCCTCACTGGTCCCCATTGCAGTTCGTAGTGCTCCTACCTGAGAGAAGATCTTCGCACAGTTTGGGGGTGGGGGGTGGATGTCCCTTTCATTGTACTGTCCCCCCAGCACAGCCAGCATCTTCATTGCCAATTTTGTAGCGGGTCTCTGGTCAAGAATGACACTGACACCGTTGTAGGAGCAAGCTACATCTTTACTGTGTTCATGCTCCAGGTACAAGGTACAAGGTACATCAGGTAAGTACATACTGACAGAAACATCCACCGGCATCATCTCTCAGTCACCCCATCTGCTCAACTGACATTCACAGAACCACTCATAACATACAGTCTCTCACTCAGCATTCCACGTCAGTCACTCCTAACATTCCATACAGACAAAGCAGGTTCCAGGGAATGCTACAGCACAGCACCATGGATTATTAAAAGACCTGAATGGCACACCATTGCACAGGGCAGCCCTTCTACTCTTTTTAATGTGTTATTTGTAACACTCCCTCAATGCCTGCTTTCAAACAGCCACACATCCATCCACCAATCACTTCCAAAATGGTACATATAATCCTAGGACAATACTAAGCTTCCACACACCAACTGCCACTTATAAATCTTCTACAAATCTTTTGCATCTGCATTTCCCTTACTTATACAAAACAAATTGTACCCAATGCTCCTATAAATGCACATAAGCATTGTGCAATAAGAGAAGTGCATAAATAGAAGGGGCAGTACGAATGGGCAAGTTCTCATGAGAACCCAGGAGGGACATGCCAAGGGATGCCAAGGTGGGAGACCACTGGCTAACTATTGGAGCAGAGGAGTCCCACGGACAGGGTGCATCCTAATTGTAACACCCCTTTAACATCGTTTTTTTGTCAATTTAATAGGTTTTTGTAAGTCAACATGTTTCATGGTGTTACATCACTGTATATAAGTTATTAATATGAAAGAACTATAAACCTCCTTTAAAAAACATATTTTTTGCAACACACACTGATGTCTGTCATTATCAGCAGCACATTAAGGGGATGGAAATCATTGTTCATTGCCTACAGCATCAGGCTCTACCATGGCCCCAGCCAAAGCAAACCACCCCGGCACCTACCCTGCATCCTAGCTCTGTGTCCACTATACCCATATAATATATCCAACGGCCAGCAGCCATGGCCAGTCTCCAAATTCATGGGGCATAGGCTCCGGCCATGCTGCATTCCCAAATAAGCAAATCAGAGTACACATTTGCGTTTGCCGAGGGCCAGGCTCATTACCAACACACCAAATGTATATTACTAGTTTTTCTACTTACATTCTTACACGTTTCAAAAATAAAACACAAGACATTTTTCCCAAAATATGCTTTAAGTTCCTCGCAAATTCTCGTTGCGTAGGTTTGTTGTAATCTAGTCCACCACATCAGGCTGTAACCGCAAGCAGAATATTTGTTCTCATTCAAAACTACTGCTTCGGCCATGCCGATTGGCTTTGTCCACATTAACTCCATTGCTGGTCCCTTGTGGTCATGGCCAGTAGCCAGATTGTCCCGGTCATGGCATTAGGCCATGCCCCAGACAATCTGCCCACTGCCCATGGCCAAAGGCTATATCTCAGTCACCAAAGGTATTTCACTATTTTTTGTACCGACATTATGACACTTTTCAAAAAATAAAACACAGAACATTTGCAAAGACATGCTTTTAGGTCCTTGCCAATGCTCCTGAAACGAATTTGCTGCAAATCCGTGCATGTTTTATTTCAATCCATTCAGACTTTGCAGAAATATTCAAGGTTGGGTATATAATCTTTCTGATAACGTTTATCCACATTCATCAGACGGCAACAAAGTTATAAGCCATCTAAAAATGTTGAGACCGTCCCTCTATTTTTGCCCCTCTTGAAGAATCTCAACAAACCTTGCAAAAACATTCATACCTAGCAATCTTTTTGAAAACTGATGTGCACATTTCTTAAATGGCACCACATTCATAAGCCTTTAAAATATTTTGGGACCCTCCCTCTAATTTGGTTCCCTCGTGACAGAACAGCACCACACTTTGCAGAACTATTCAGAGTCAGGTCTAGAATGAAAGTCTAGAATGTCATACAGTTCCATTAAGTGGTGCCAAAGTTATAAGCCACTCAAAAACTGAATTTCACAAGTAAACGTACATTCCCCCGAACATCTCAGATGTTTGCAAACATCTCGGGATTGCCCCAGACTGTGTGCAGACATCTGGAAACAAAAACACTCATTTTGGGGCTTTTTTACGCCATATCCCATCCCTTCCTCATCATCCCTCACCTCTCTAAAAATTGTTTCTTTAGTTTAGCAAGTGCAATGTTGTGTTTTAATATGTTTTTACTGCAATGTTTGAGGACAATGCGGATGTTCGTGAATCCAACATGGCGGGTGTTTCCCAAAAATATGACGCACCTCACGTTTTTTTCCATTCAATCAGAGGGCATGTTTGATGTCCGCAGACCTCACACCGGCCCCTGGGCCAATCGAAGGCCTGTCCATGGACCAAGCATGGAACTGGGTCCGTGAACCGAACCCAGATATCACTGATACTTTTACCTACTTTTTGGTTGTTTTAAAAATGACTACTGGATGGATTTACACCAAATTTACAAAAGCAAGCGTTCAGAACCAAGCCACTGATCCTGCTGCAAATTTGGTGAAAATCCGTCCAGCAGTTTGGGCTGTAGGTCTGATAAAATCTTTTTTCCACTGCGTCTTTGGGAAAACCCACACATTTTGGCACCCCTCTATAACTTTGACCCCCCATTGATGATCAATCTGGCAGGGCTATATACTTTTTTTGCAAAGTTTCGTAAGTCTTTGTCCAGGGGGGGTAAAGTTATAAACTGCCCAATAAGTGCTCTTCCTATGGGTTGAGCAACTTAATCATACTTAACCATAACTACAGGGCTGCTACCGAAGGCCCTGTAATATATATGGGAATGCTGGAAGGACGTACAGGCACATTTAATTGAGGGCCAGATTTTGATAACGTATTTTTTGGGAGTAGAAGCCCAGTACAGACTTCCTGGAGGTCCCTGAGTCCTGCTAGTGCCTTTAAGGTAATACTTATATTAGTGTGTAAGGCAGATATCCTGTTAGGCTTAGGCTAGGCGCTTTTAGGAGTTTACTTACATAATCCAGCCGTTTCTCTCTCTGAACTTTAGTTACTGTGTGCTGTTAATAGAGGCAATCATGCGAATTTACTGCCTGATTCATGGAATTATTTGCGTGAAAAAGGCAGATTTGCGCGCCTTTCTGCCCGAAAATCCCCATACTTCAAACAGGGATTTTCGGGCCGAAAGGCGCACAAATCTGCGTTTTTCATGTAAATAATTCCATGAATCAGGCTGTCTATGTCCAGGTCTAACTTCTGTTTTTATTTCTTTTGCGTGAATGGGTGGATTGCTACTTGGTGTTTTATGGCTGCTTGAAAATTAGACATTAAGTGCAAAATATTATAATGAAACCTCAACATAATATATATAACATGACATAACCATCTAGCACAAAAGGAAACTGACATCATGCTCTTCCTTCCCTCCTACAAAAGGAGTGAATGCATACATACAGTAGCTATCAGGTAGGTTCTAGTTAATGTGCATTTAGCTTTGGGAAAAGAACAAAGCAGAGCAAGGTATTACAAACATATTTCTACAGCTTAAAACTTGACATGGCATGACATAGCATAACAAAGTGTAACATACCAAACCTAATTCATTGTAGCACTTAAAAACAGGGCTGGACATATAAAGAATATTACAGGCACATAGCAAAAACAGCACACACACATGCTGCGCCATACTCAACTTATTCTGCCCTTGGGGTGACTCATTTTAAAGAGGACATTGCTGCTTTTTTGTAGGCCAAGTACCTGTGTCTTCAGAGGCAAGAGGCTCCACTCCTCACACCTTCCTTCCCTCTGCACTGGGGTAAATTGCTGGTTTCTCTCTTTAAGAGTAGCCATTTCTCATTTGATCAAGAGGTGTTATCTCTCTTGTTCAGAGGGTGGGACATTTGGGTGATTTGTGGTGGGAGAGCGATGGCTCATCCTTTGAAACAACTGGTGGTTTCCATAATTTGGAGTTGTGTCTATGTTTTTCTATGGATTGTGTGCAGGTTGCTCTGACCTGCATCTTTTGCAAGGTGTTTATCGACAAACCCTACTTAATCTAGAAGCAGGTCCTTGTAAGTATTTAAGGGTCCACACAATTCAAGTTCAATGTTCTACCCTTTGGGGTTGTTTCAGCCCCTCTGGTTTTCACAAAGGTACTGGCAATAGTGGTGGCTTACCAGTGCAGGCATCCAATCCCAGGGTACCCATATCTAGATGACTGGCTCTTAACAGGGGAACACTGCAAATGTGTGGAAAGCAGTTCCAACTAGGGGTTTCCATCAACAAGGAAAACTCAAGTCTCGTCCCCAGCCAAGTCAAACAATTTCTTGGGGCAATTGCACAAGACACTCTATTCTTCTCCTCCAAGAGGTTCCAAAACATGCTACTTCAAGTCCCTTGTTACATAGCCAGTCACCTGATAATTGTCCAGAGGGTTATGGTACCTTATTGGTATGATGGCTTTTTGCCTCTTTCAACCACACAGAAGGTAGTGCATGCGTTCAATACAGGAATGGCTAGCAAAACAATGGTTTCAAGCAGATGGACAATTGGATGATCTAGTGGTAGTTTTGCAGACTGTGGTGGGAGCACAACCTTCCAAAGGTCAAACCCTTTGTCACTCCTCCAACACAAGCCACTCTAGCAGACACATTGCTTTCAGGTTGGGGAGATTATTATCTCCAGCTGACAGCACATGGTATGTGGAAACAGACACTATCAAACATATCAACATCCTTGAGTTGCTAGCAGAGTTCAAAGCCTTAAAAGCTTTTCAGCAGCACTTGACGGGGAAGACAGTACTAGTTCTCCCAGACAGCACAACTGCCATGTTTTATATCAACAAATAGGGCAGGACACATTCACTAAGTCTATTTAGATTATCACAGCTGATTTGGAAATGGAGTCTCCAGAGAACTATTTACCTTTAGTCACAACACGTTCCAGTGGATCACAATTGCCTAGCATACGTTTTAAGCAGAATCACAGACCTTTCCTCTGAACATCAGTGGCAATTACAAACATTGAGAACAACGTTTTTCGCAAAATGGGGTCATGCAGACATTCATCTATTTTCCACACAAGAAAACTCACAATGCTGCACCTCTGCTCCAGGTTTCCGCTGAAGGGATTCAAGGGCAATGCACTGTGGATCAGTTGGTCAGAGATCTATGCGTACCTTTCCCCCCCAACCTCAATTCTCAACAGAGTGATCCAAAAGATGCATTAGGAACATTTAACAATGATCCTAGTTACTCCAATTTAGGCATAGCAAGCATGGTTTTCTCACCTCCCCAGAATGCTTGTTAACCCACCAATGAAACTACCCAGCCCTTGCAACATTTTGTCCCAACATGGGGCAATCCTCCATCCACACCTTCAAAGTCAATTTAGCAGCTTAACTCTGGAATTCATAGAGTTCGGACACCTATGGCACATAAACCAAACACTAGACACAGGTACTTTAAAAAGTTGAAGCAATTTGTTAAATGCTGTAGAAAGTTGGGTGTTAATCCCATTGACTGTTCAGCTTACAACATGGTGCAATATCTATTACACTTATTAGACTCAGGCCTAGTGTTCAATTCCGTTAAAGTCCATTTAGCTGCTCTTTCAGCTTACACTACTTCACAAAGCAAGGTCTCATAGTGGAAGATTCCAGTCGTGAAAGCCTTTATGGAAGGGGTGAATGGGATTTATCTCCAAATTGCAAACCCACCCTCAGGGTGGGATTTAAACCTTGTCTTAACCATGCTTATGGGTCCTCCCTTTGAACCCATGCATAAAGCAAACCTCAAGGATCTTACCTACAAAGCCACCTTTCTTGTAGCCCTTACCTCTATAAGAAGTGAGCTTCACGTATTATCAATCTTTTAACCTTTTTTATCATGATAAATACAAAAAAGTGGTGTTAAGAACACATCCACGGTTTGCACTGAAGTTCATTTCTAAATCCCATGTCAACCAATCTATTGAACTACCAGTGTGTTCTAAAACCCACACAAATCTGGAGAGAGCCCTCCATAAACTATATCTCAGGAGAGCTGTTATGTACTACCTTATGAAGACTAATAAGGAATAAGGAAAACCAAGCAATTCTTTATTTCATTAGCTGCAGGGAGAGAAGGGGATTGTAAAGTGCACACAGCAATGTTACAAATTATCCGACAAAACACTTACATTTACACCCAGAGCACACTCTACCCGTGGTACTGGTGCAACATTAGCCTTCACCACAAATGTGCCCCTAGAGCTGATTTGTAACGCTGCAACATGAAGCTCAGATCACATGTTCACTCAACATTACTGTGTAGATACAAAAACAAGGAGAGATTCTCAGGTTGGACAGGCAGCATTAAAACATATGTTTGCGTCTGTTCCTTCTAACAACTCACTCCTTCTCCTGGTACTGCTTGCTATATTATGCAAATAGTGTTATTCTATGCCGATCCACAGGCCTCAAAAGTCAAATATTTCATACCTGTGGTCATCTTTCTAGTGCTTGTATGTGCTTAAACTGACATTCACCCCCCCTTCCTCCCCTCTTTGGGAATTCAAAAGACTTAGGGCCTCATTACGACCCAGGTGGTAACCACGCCGCTTTTTGCGGCATGGCTACCCCCATTCCTGGTACCGGGTCCGGGTTCCCTGAATGGCCTGGGAAGCTTTGCCGCATTAAACCAGCAGCAACTTATAAGGTAAGTGTGGTCTGGGCCGGAAGTACTGCCATTACTCTACTCCAGTAAAACCCCACCACTCTTTCTTTCTTCTATAACATAGCCCACCTGTGTCAATCAGCCTATCTCACATTTATTTAGGATACATTTCGCTTCCCCCACTACTGCTGTTTTCCAACTCCATGCGTGCTCCCCTACTGCTGTTTTTCAACGTTAGGTATTTACCCATTAATTCTGTGTGTCAACCCCAGATGTTTCCTCACCACTGCTGTGTTTCAACTCCAGGTGTTTTGCCACTACTGCTGTGTTTCAAATTTAGGTGTTTACCCACTACTTCTGTGAATCAAATGTAGGTGTTTTTCCACTACTGCTGTGTTTCAAAGGTAGTTTTTTTTCCCACTACTGTTGTGTTCCAACTCCAGGTATTTTCCCACAACTCCTGAGTTTCAAATTAAGGAGTTTCCTCACTACTGTGTTTCAAATGTAGTTTTTTTTTCCCCACTACTGCTGTTTTCCAACTCCAGGTATTTTCCCACTACTGCTGTGTTTGCAATTTGGGTGTTTTCCCACTACTGCTGTGTTCCACCTCCAGGTGTTCTCCCGCTACTGCTGTGTTTCCAATTTGGGTGTTTTCCCACTACTGCTGAGTTTCAAATTAAAAAAAACTACTTTGTCGTATTGAGCTTTTCAAAATATACATTTTCACATACTACATACTACAATGTCCAACAACGAAAATGCATATTATTTCTAAACTGAATTAAAAAATGCTACCTAAGTTTCAAAAACCTAAAAGCAGATGAAAAACAATCTTTAAAATAAAACAACTTATTACGTGTGCATTTAAAAAAACAAGGGACCTGATTTACAAAGTGTTTTTCAATAGCACTTTCCCATTTAAAAAGGCTTTTGTGAATCAGGCCCAAAGTGCATTCCTAAAAATAGGCTGAGTTTATTAAACAAAACATAATATTGTTCAATAGTTGTGACAACCAAATGCAGATTGAATATGCATCTTAAAATACTATTAGTATACTAATCAGACTAAGCATACAAATATGATATTCATGTGAGAATTTTAATCAGAGATACATGACAATGTGGTGTTCAATTAATGAGTGAAACTAACATGTATCACGTTTTTCCTTTGTGGCAAACAACAATATGTGTTCATCTTTTTCATTGGAATATGAAAAGAAATCTGAGAATGGACCTCACGGGCAAAGCCGGGCACTTAATCTTGTGCTAAATAATCGCTTAAACTTGTACTTCGCTGAAAATTACGTATGGATTTCCCTGAAAATAAATTCTTCCATTTGGCATCATTTTTTAAATCGATGACCCACTTTTCAGTAACTATATTATTTATTTTGTTGCTTTACAGAGGGTATTTCAAGATACATTATTCTTTGTTTGCTTGAAAGTCTTAAAACCTAAATGAAATTTACTTTCACGTTGATGGCCTTTATTCCACAGTATGTTTATTCAATTTAAGATTGCTTGTACCATCTGGTGACAAAATAGTTTTGCCTTTTTGAGTTTGGCTTGTGTATTCTTCCAGACGCTTTACAATCTCTGACTAATAGTAGTTGTCTATATGGATGACATTTTAGAGTTTGTGATGGATGATATTTTAATGTATGTTATGAATGATTTATACACACCGGTTGAAAAATGTTGTCCTCAAATTCTCACTTTGAGACGTAGAAAATGGAAATTGTCATTTCATATTACAAACAACAATTTAATTGTGTCATCAATTTGGTTTAAGTAGCTACAAAAACATGTGAATTTTTCCACAAGCCCCTAGCAGCTGCATCCAGACAATACAGAACATCCAAGACACGCGAGAAAGCACAATGTGCAAAGCACCAGGCTGAAGCTGGTGCAGCAACTGCGTGATGTGACAGGTAGACTCTCGGGCTTGGTTAATGTGGCTTCCATGGCTTAGACAGTGTTTGCTGATCTTCAGCTTGTGCTGAATATGAAGCAGGCATAAGCAGGTCTAGTAAACGCTGGCCTGGTTAAGTTTAATTTTACTCTGCATTTGTTTAAGGTTGGTCAAATGTCAATATACAAGCACAGGCTAGCATTTGAAAATGACATCCAATACTTAAACCGGTTTCTACTATCACCAAAATGGCGTGCAATAGATTGTTACATTTAAATCATGGAATACAACATAAATCCAAAAAACGGAGGTTGATTTCAGCTTGCTGAGTTATACTGTTTATATTAGTGAAATACGTCGACTGTTGATGCAGTTCATGGAAAAGAGCAAGCTTGTTTTTGTTGTTGGTAACTAGCGCTTCATGATTGCTGAGATACAGTTTTGCTTGTCTGGCACCAACAATAAGATATCAACAGTTATGAAGAGGAAGATCAGGAAGCGGTTCTCAAGATACACCATAAAGTTTAATCAAGATAATGTTCTGTGCCTAAGCAACAAATAATGCAATCACATAATTCTTCCTAAAAAAGACAAGGGAAACTGTAAAGGGTCTATTTCTTTTGCACCAAAGAATACAAATATTTTACACATCCAGCATTCCTTTTTATGAAATGCAATTACTAAGCTTTAACGAGGGTGGGTGTTATAGAATGCAAGATCTGAACAAAGCACAAACTTCAGGCAAAGG
Source organism: Ambystoma mexicanum (assembly GCF_040938575.1). Taxonomy (NCBI): domain Eukaryota; kingdom Metazoa; phylum Chordata; class Amphibia; order Caudata; family Ambystomatidae; genus Ambystoma; species Ambystoma mexicanum. The sequence continues at coordinate 1,073,775,319 of NC_090935.1, read as the reverse complement.
GAAGACCACAGTAATATTGTAAAATGGATTGCTCTCATTTGCAAAATCGAAGTTAGTGCACGAAAGTGGAGAGATGGCTGTCATGCATAGCATAACATATGGTGTATGTGTAGAGTGCACGTTCACCCCCAGAGCAGTATCTTGGCGCTATTGACAGACAACATATGTTTATGTCAAAACGAATGACATAACTACCTGGTGGACTATGAGCCAACCTAGCAATCCCCCTGATCTCGGTGTCACTGATCAGGACTGTGCTGATAGGAGCCAAGCACAGAGAGAAATAATATTTATGTTTTTATTTTCTTATTATGATTTGGTTCAAGACAAACATTACAATAGTTACGATGGTATAATTCATCAATCCAATATAGTAACTAAGACACTATGTTAAAAAACTATAAAATAGCAGCTTTCATATTTTCATAATCTAAGTTGCAAATAGAAGGATATTGAACATTCATAAGAAATTGGACGGATCATCATTAGATCTGTTCTGTCTTTACCTGATTTCATTTACAGGGTTAACAATACATTTACAAAAATTAATTAGGTTGATCGTTGGGGAGATCTGATGTCAGTGACGGTGGCAGTCCCAAAATAATTCAGTGCTAATCGACCTAAGTTATGAATATATTGGGAAAACCTGTTGGTCTGCTTCTTATGTAAGTATGGACAAAATATTATTAGATGTTTTAATGTTTCTAAAACCTCACCGAACCCACACACCAAACACATTTGCTTATTGCTGGGTATATCCCTGAGGGGACCAACTCTTTCTGAAGTCAGCAGATAAATGAAACTAAATTTCATTGTAAAAACTCCTGTAGATAGGGCAAATAAATTGAGTGTGATATTTAGAAATAGAGCCCAAAAGTCTCCCTATATGAGGAATACCTTTCATCAACACATATATTTGTGAATTCTTGGTTAATTTTCAATCCACTGAAATTCAAATAATTTCTTCTTCATGATTGTGTAGTAAGCCCATCTGCCCTTGGGTCACTAATAATTAATTCACAAGAGTTTATGAAAATATTCTAAGAGGTAGCTGCACCTTCTGCATGGACACTCATGTCATGCATCAGGGAATCACGGGCTGTTTGTAGGATTTTAACATAAAGTTGTATTTTTTTCAAAGAGTAATGGATTACGATGCTAGCAGACCCAGTTTGTGGTGAATGACTGATATAGGCAAGGAATTAGGGAGTCTCAGTACAGGTTTCCAAAGTTTTCCCTCCAGCCTATTTAACCACTTATAGCCTAGGCCATATGTAATTCAGGGAGTAATCTTGATTTAATAGAAATTAAGCAAAGGAACAAGGGAACATGTCCCAAGTCTTGTCAAGAGCCTTCCCCGTTGTGCAATGAAAGGTGTCCACTTCCAATTACCATTTTGGAAATGTGACTCTCTCTGGTTTGATTACAAATGCATATTGACATTTAAGTTAATTGTCACAACATTTTCCACGTTTGTTAAAGATCTTTGAAGGCATATCAAGGTTATATGAAACAGGATAATGCCTCACTAATCTGAAGCTGATGGTGGCTATTATACTTGTGGCAGTGAGCGCAGATTGTAAATGTAAACTAGATTGATTGTCCAAGTTTGAATGGGTTATATCAAATTGTTCACAGACTTCCAGAAGCTTATTTTTACAGACGATGTGTTTTTCTTTACAGTTATTCAGAAGACAGTTGCACAAATGCAAATATCTCTGCCAAATCAGTCTTCGACCTGAATAGGCAGGGCAGCAGAGAGACAGAGAGAAACTCCATGAAATACAAATAATGTAACAAGTGTAGTTTCTTTTCTCTCCTAGTAACTCGGCTGATGCTGTAACTGTGAGAAAAGAATGAGACAACAAGAACACCATGTGTGCTGCTAACATTTGGGGTAGGTGAAGAGAAGTACAGTACTACAATACATACGTCAGTTCTTTTGGGAAGGAACACAACAGGCTGTCCCTGAGGCAACAATAGGCCCCATTCGGCTGTGAGAGACTATCAACGTTTCATGAAAGGAGAGTGCAAAAGGATGTGTCCTTAAACCCAGGGAATTGTTTGCAATCAAGACCTAAGCCAAGCCACAGTCTGGCCTAACCTCCTGATACGAGATCTCACTCAGTCCACACTACACCAGCAACATGGGTCTTCATGAGAAATATTGATCTCCTGCCTGAAGCATTACCATGCGCAGTGGTTTAAAGTCAAGTTCCAAGGATCCAGAGTGAAAACAGTGAATCCGGAGCTTCTTTAATGAATCACACAACAAATTGGATTTATACTTGCTACAATGGCCTAGTCTAAATCCTCAATCATTATTAATGGCAAGTAGAGTTAACTGGGTCGCACCCAATCCCTACGTTTTACCTGGAGAGTGCATAATATCAAACTTCAGCAACCTGAATATTGTCAATAAACTCTTGAATTCTAAGTTAGCACTACCTTTCAGGGGAGCTGGAATTGGCCTTGTGTCCATAAACATTGTTATCCAATAGCTAATTTTAGAAGGAATATGTCACTGTAAACAATGTTACTGCCCAGGCAGGAAACATTATAGCACTTGAGAATAGATTTAAACCTTTACAATCACTGGAAGAGGTCGACTGACTGTTTGGGCTTGCTCCCAATACAGTAAACTATGAGGTAAAACCTTGCCTTGAGTCCCCATCTTCTGACATAGATGATAGTCTCTCTGGTATGTGGAGAAATCTTTACATTCTAAACAATCGCTCTGGGCTATTGTCCATCATTACCAATAAAGATGCTTTACTACTAACGTCTTCTAAAGAGTTGTGGGCCAAGAGTGAACTTAAGTTTTTTGTGTGCAATATAGCAGGAACTGTCTTTCGGTCTAAATATAATCTCACATTGTTTCAGGAATCCTGGTATGTGCCACCTCCTTATCTTGATGGCAGTAGTACCTTAAATAGTCCACCAAATGTAGATACAAGTGAGAGAAATTCTGGAGGTCTCCCAATCCTATTTCGAATAGCCAGAAAACCCTCATCAATATGTATTGCTAATAAAGCTGTCTTGTTAGCAGCTGAGTACTGGGGAAGTAATTGTTTTACTTATTTTTTATAACGTGCCTTGTCGACAAAGGTAAAACGTCTTCTACCTGAATTTCTCATCACTGATATAAAAGATGAACGTTATAACGAATCAGAGTAGGTTGGTGATAGGGGGTGACTTTAACTCTAAAACAGGGGACTCTCCACATGACAGCCCATTTTAACCCAATTAAGATATAACTTAAGGTATACCTACACGTGTGTCAACTGATGAAAGAGGGATTCCAGTGGTTTGGTATTACATAATTGTATGTATGACTGGAACCTGAGAACGGAAAATGGGCATGCCCTTAATGGTATTTCAGTAAAACCAACATATATTGATCATAATGCTAGCTCCATAATATTTCTTTTTCATATTGACAGCAAAAGAGGGGAATAATATTTAAGATGCTGAAGTGATTTTTGGATCTGATGCTGCCCTAAGCCTACTACACACATGTAAACAGAATAGACAACAGTCTGTTTGCACGCTGCCACAGAATCCATTGGGTCGACATGGTGAATCAAAACCTTCTTCACACTGTTTTCCCACTGTTTACTATATTGGTTTGCAGTGTCTGAAGCTCCTTCCTTGATTGTGTCTTATTTTAATTCTTGTATAGCTCACATTGAACCTTATGTGACAGGAGTTGCAACTGATTGTAATGTTACGCCCCAGTGCCCTTAGCTTTATTATTTGTAAAGAAACGCGTCATGACCTGTTATTTGCAAAAAAATGTAGTTTCCAGTGACCTTAGACGAATATCTGTGCTAAGGAAAGAATTAAAAATTGTATCAAGGAGAGGAAACAAGTATTACAGCTAGGAATCATTTCAAGGAAATCAAACAAATCACCTGTTCACCATTTTTTAACATTATTTATTTATAGAGTTTTAGTTAAATATGACCTTCTAACACTTCGTTTTTTTTTTTTTTTTTTTTTTAATTTTTTATTGATTTAATTGTATAAACAATTTTTACAAAAGAAAACATAATGAATCCTGTCGAATCCAGTCCTTTAAGGAAAAGTGGAGTGGAAGAAAACAAGAGAAAAGGAAAAGGCTGCTTTGTGAAAGCGCTATTGTTTAAGGGCTGTCTGCGGCTGGAGACGCTGCGTTTCCTCTGCCTTTCTGCTGGTTTCACGGAGGACAATTGTGACTTTTGCCAGAAATTTCCTAAGTGTGGTTGTCCCCGCCCACATTGCCCAGAATCCATTAAAGCTGGAAAACTTGCGCTTTATGCATGCGCGCTTTTTGTGAAATCGCTGTTGTTTAAGGGCTGTCTTCAGCTGGAAACACGGAGGACAATTGGCATGGACTGAGTACTTTTGAAGCATCCAGAACTTTCAGCAATTGCAGTGACTATTTGTTGCTAACTCCCAATTTCTACTCTTGCAGTGACTTTTGCCGGAAATGTCCTAAGTGTGGTTGTCCCCGCCCAGATTTCCCAGAATCCATTAATGCTGGAAAACTTGCACTTTATGCACACACGCTTTTTGTGAAAGCGCTGTTGTTTAAGGGCTGTATGTGGCTGTCTTGGGCTGCTCGCGGACTGCCAAGGCCCTAGTTTTGCCTTTTCTTTTTGCTTTTTATATTGTAGATTGTGCTGATTGGGTAGTTCCTGAATGGTGTCTCTTTTAATCATTTACTCGGAACACGAAAGTGTGACTACTTCACCTCAACTGGCGTTTCCAGGGAGTCTGTGTTACAAGATTTATAACAAGCTACTCATACTCGTAACGATCCAGTTTACAATTGGGTTTTTCTACGTGGCCTGTGCTAGTAATGCAGCGTGTACTTCCTACGCTGAAATCAGGTATGCCCCCTGTAATAACAGTAAAGAGTAATCTCTTAAACTCATGCTCCCTAGCTCGTATCAGTCAAAGACAACTGCCAAATGCAACAAGCACTACACCGATAAGCCAGCTTCCCCCCAAAATAAAGAAATCCATCTCTAAAATGGAGGTACTATCAGACATCTGTAAGTACTGTAAAGATCGTTCACCAGTACCGGATGTACAGTCTGACTGTTTATGCTTATGTTTATTTATTTATAACGCACACCATCCTGCCCAGGGGCATCAGGGCACAAAACCTGAGAGATATTTACATACAATAGTTACAAATATAGCTACATGACATAGTTACATCAGATATTTACATCCAAGATACATACAAGTATATACAGTCGTGATTGAGAGTTAGACTATGAGGCAGGTGTGCAAGACATGTAGGGGTCATTACAATGGGAATATGGCATAACAGGGTGAATCACGATGGTCACAGACTCAGTAACTGCGGCTTGTGAGCCCACTATAGGACCTGTGCAGCGAATAATACCAACGTCGGTTCCCTCACCAAGACTCTCTGAAGTGATTGGTCCCACGGCTGCTGTAATGGAAGCTTCATCCATTGCTGTTCAACCTTCGCCGTCCGACAGCATGATTTTGAATAATGTATGTGAGCATCCTGGGAATCCACTCCCAGCGCTGTTGGTGCCACAAGTTCCAGATGAACAGGTTGTCATTGATATAGATGCACCCACTTCTAGCCATGGAGAGGACATCACACACCAAAATGTATCCAGGTCTCCAGTTATGTTTCTAGATACCTCTCACTCCTCTATTAGTTTGATAGCCTCCTATACGGCCCCCATCCATCATAATATAAAGAATGTGGGGGAGGTACCTATCAACCTGACTCAATTACAAAAGTGTTGGAGGTTACATTCACCACAATGAATTTAGCTCTACAAACTATGACAAAATTGTTTGAATCTATAGAAGGTAAAATGTCTACGCAGCACATACAGATTGAACAATTACTTTGTTGGCAGTCGGAGACGTCTGCTCTGTTACAAAATAGAAAGTGCGTGTGTCTCAAAAAACATGACTGTGATCCGAAGTTCATAACGAAGTCTTCTCAAACAATGTCAAACTTCACATCAAATGTGGAAATGCCTAGTGCAGTACCCCTTATAGAAAGTCCAATTTATAAAGTGATCGAAATCCAAGCATACAGAGCCATTGGACGCCCATGAAGTACCCGCACACCTTCCCAATCAAAGTCCATGTGTGTGGTTCCGGACTCACAATCAATCTTATCAAGTCCAGTTAACAATACAAAATCTGCATATACTATTTTCTCGAAATCCAAAGTTGTAACTACTAAATTACCGAACACAATCAAGTTATCCAAAAATCAGAAATCGATCCCAAAGAATAATGGCTCCAATTCTAAACAATTCTTCAAAGCACTGTCAATGCCAAAACCAGTAAAGAATACCATTTTACTTCTCAAAGCCATCTCTAAAAAATATCAAAATCTTGATAAGGCTAAAAAATCAGTGCTTACTTGCAGTCCAGAGGTGGGCAGAGTCATTATTCCCTATGCCTCTTTAGATAGTTTGGTGGACGCGGCAGAGAAACAAATAAATCAAGTCACACAGAAAAACAATAAAGCACAGTGTGTTGATAATCAAGCTCTACAACGAAGAGAGATTTGGGAAGCGGTTGACGCTTACATGTCGGAACGTTTACCTACTAAAATCTCGTCCAGTAGTCATACCTTAGTTGCCGCAAAGACTGCAATAACTCAAATGTGTGGTGATTGTACCAAATTTAGGGCCTCATTATACGGAATGCAGTAAGGGTTTATCGGTACCGGTAAGGGCACCGTTACCGGTAAACCCTTACCGCCTTACTACGAGGTCCCTTTGCGGGACCCGACCTCAACGGCTGGTTTTACCAGCGGTTAAGGAACGGGCCCGCAAAGGGCCCTTGGTGCCAATTACTCCTTCCCCATTCCCATTGAGCCCTATGGGGGCAAAAATGGGAATGGGGAAGTGTCTTGGTGAATGGGGAATTACCGCCCCCGCTCACCTTGGAGTAGGACGGTAATTCCGCCATCCACCAAGGCGGACACTGTAAAATACCGGCGGCAACCATAGCGCTAATAGCGCCATGGTTACCGCATACCGTGTAATGAGGCCCTTAATCTCCCACAGAAGTTTAACAATGGGCCGCCTCCGTTTAAGTCGGTTGCCCATATAACTAACCTTGCACAAAAATTGACTCTGAGTAAATTACCAAAAAATCAAATTGAGTCTGAACATACGCAATTACTTGAACTTGAGTCTTGCCAGATATCTCCTGTCAGCAAAAGGCTAATAAGATTTCTCAAGCCCCGTTGAGTTCAATGCAAGCAATCCATCTCCTACAAATGGCGCTTGCAGGTCTTTTGCCACCATAAATTCAAGAGACTCAATCAAATCTTAATGTCAAAATACCAGTTTCATCTCAAGCCAAATTATTTCCTATTGGCATAAAGCGACCAGCCGCATATTCACTGATACTATCTTGCCCCCCGGCACCATTTTCACAGTACGCCATTAATAGACATATTAGCCATATATTCTGATGTCCCCCAACTAGAGGACATATTGTCCACTGACATTGCCCTAGTTGAATTTTCCAAAAATAAACTGCCCACAACAGTGAAACTCTGGATGGAGTCCAGAGTAGTGCAAAATACAATATGGTTGGCGAAAGAAGCACTTTACAATCTGGGTTTTGCTATCGCAACAGAGGATCTTCAACTTCCTACTCCAAGTATAAAACAAACCACCTTTGGTAACAGACCCTATAAGGCCTTCAGTTCAGACCAAACGGTGTCACAAGAGAAGCTAACCAACAACCACCACATGAGTACTCATACACAGAATTAGCTAGGCTCTTTGTCGTCATCCAATACCCTTGCCTTAATTAGTTGCAACACAAGAGGCTTTAAGCATTTGATTCAAGGCTTTAGTGATCTTGTAAAGTACGATGTGATTCTGTTTCAAGAAACGTTGCTACAAGTTTCACCAATTCTAGATGGTTATGATGTATGTTTAAATTCTGCCCACAAATCTGGCAATGGTCGTCCAACTTCAGGTCTTCTTATTGCAATCAAAATTACCCCAAGTATCGTCATGGAACCATGGCCCAATCCAAATAGATTTATACAAATGGTCAAAGTTACAGAATGCACCCAGTGTACACATTTGCACTTATTAATTTGTATTGGAACCTGGCTGGCATTATAGAGACACGTTTCCTTGAGGATCTTAGTGATCTTATGTTAATGATCTCCCAAGAAAAATCCATATTGCATATCATCATGGGAGGTGATCTTAATCTGAATTGTCTAGGTGCTATATCTTCGAAGACCCAACCGAGACTTAGAGTTTGGAATCAATTCATTAAACTTCATAACCTTGTGATGCTCAATGGTTCGTGATCCTCTGATATGCCAGCCCAACCAACATGGCGGCGAGGGAACTCAACAGCTTCGATTGATTACATTTATGTGAGTGCCTCTTTGTTTCCATGTATTGTTGATTTTTGCATTGTGCGATCCAGTTTCAGTAATCACGATCAATTGATTGCAAAATGGATATCTTGCATTCCACCAAGGCAAACAGACAGGGCTCTCTTCCTAACAAATTTGACTACAAATGCTAGAAGCACTAGACTATGATGCTCATATAAGCTGTATGAATTCCATGTCTATATACAGAACTGTCTGGGTTGACCAAACAGGGTGAGCCGTCAGACCTCAGATACTATGCTATGATGCCTTTTTTTCTTAATGATAAGGGAAGAAATTCGCCATCCTTGAAACCGCCTCTACATATTTATAATGATGAATTGAAAATTCAGAAATCTATGTTCAGAAATGAGAAAAGAAATGCTTTAAAACTACCTATTGCATTAATAGGGCCCACATTGATTAAGATCATGACCCGATATAAAAATTGGCTGAGGGCTAGGCGCGCAAATTTATATCATATAGATGGTCAAAATATGCTCAGATTAATACAATCCAAAAATTCATCAAGAACGTGGGCAATCATCAATGGTGCTACTAGTGGACCACAAGGACTCATTCAAGCTAATAGTGTTATGGAGTCTGATTGGATATCTCACTTCCCTAACCTTTACGCTCACCCAACAAATAATGCAAGTCTGGATACAGTCAATTTTCCTACCAAATTCAACTTGGAATTTGACCTCCTGGATATCCAATTATGCATTAAATCCATAATTCTATCGAGAGCGTGTGGCCCAGATGGCTTATCCAATCAGATGCTAAAACAGACCCCTAATATGTGGGCCCATATTCTCTTTAATATTTTTACTCTGATGAACGGATTTCAATCCATTCCCCAGTCTTGGAGACATTCAATCACAGTGCCGATTTATAAAAGGGGAAACCGTCAGGCCCCTAACAGTTACCGCCCTATAGCACTATTAGACGCGCCAGGGAAAATCTTTTTGCGTCCCATCTTAAAAAAGCTTAAACATTGGGCTCGGAATAAACACTTGTTGGATCCTCTACAAGCAGGCTTTGTAACCGGAGTGGGCACTATACTCAATATAATGATTCTGAACATAATCAAAGCGAAGTATGCAAAACTTGGTCAACCAATTTATTTTGCATTTGTTGATTTCAGAGTAGCTTTTCGCTCTGTTGACCGTTTACTTCTTTATCAAAAATTAAAGCATTATAATTTTCTGGGTACACTACTAGCTTTAATTGGGCTGCTCCATACTAATACTCATATGCAAGTGAGATTGACTTTAAACGGCATACTATCCACCCACATTCGCACTCAGAGAGGTTTAAAGCAGGGGTGCATTCTAGCGTCAACCTTGTTTAATCTGTTCATCTTAGACATTAGTGTTGCCTTTCTACACGCAATCTGTGACGCACCCAAATTAGGCACTCGTCCGATCAATTATCTGCTCTATACAGATGATATTATTCTTCTTTCACAAACTCTCAGTGGATTACAAAACATGTTAAATGCATTAAACTTGCATGCATTGAAAAATAACTTGGTCATTAATACTGCTAAAACGCAAGTATTAGTGTGCAAACCGAAGAAACAGTCGAAGGACCACTCTTATCAATGGAACTTGGGAATTGAAAAACTTGAAGAAGTTAACATGTATAAATATCTGGGTGTTTTGATCTCCAACTCTTTAAGAAATAATGATAATGAGTCTGTAATTATTCAGAAGTTACTTCCTTTGATTGCCCAGGCGAAGTTATTAACGCATAAATATGCAAAGTTTTCCTATACTCACATTCTTCTTTTCTACAAATCGAAAGTGATTCCCATCCTTATGTATGGTGTTGAAACTACATTACCCAAACAATGTAAATTTTGGCATGCGTTAGAATCCAAGTTTTGGAAAAAAATCCTTCATCTCCCCATGTGCATGTTGAAAGCAATACTGCGGTTTGAACTGGGCTTAACATCTCTTCACTCACAAGACCAATGGAAAATATGTGCATTATTTAGGAAATGCCTGTTAAATCTCGATTCTACTAATGTAGTTGGAATATTAGCATCTTATCTGGCAAACACAAACGACTCCTTTTCCACAAGATGGATTCAGAATACACTAAATATTCTTGCAGATTCTAACATCTCATTAGAAATATTGTTACATAATCCTGCTAGAGCAAAGTTGAAGTTATTTCAAATGGACTGTATTGTTACTATTGAGGAGTGCTCCTGTATGAAAGACGTTGATATAACTGCATTTGGCCACAAACAATTAGGAACCTTGGCTGGTTATTTGCAGAAATATCCGTCACCGTACATGTGCAACCAATACTTGCACTTTAGATGTAACTTATGGCACACTAGGTCAGTAGTGGCAAGGAGGAAACTAATACCAGAGAATCCAAACTTCTGTAGATGGTGTAGGGTACAATCCCAGAAAGAAACCTTGAAGCATTGTCTTATAGAATGTCTGAACCTTGGTGACTTGCAAAAGAAATACTTTACCAGAGTCACTTCTTCATTACTTCCTATGAATCAGTGGGAGGCTTGGAAATGGCTTTTCCCGACTTCTAACTTGTCTGTACAAATTGCTACTGTTCAATTTCTGAATGAATTGTTTAAATCTGAAGATGATTGAATAAGCAATCCCATTAAGATATAGGGCCTCATTACGACCCTGGCGGAAATGGAAAAATGATGGCGGAAATGCAATACCGCCATCGAACACCGCTCGTTGCGATTATGACCCGTCACCGTAAAGTACGATGCCATTAGCGACACCGCAGTGAACGGCAACGCTAACTGCACCAAGTACGCGCACGCGCGCCTTGCAAAACCGGAATCACCGCCATGGCGCAACGGTACGCGAATTCTGACCCTAGCGGACATGTACTGAACGCCATCAAGCACGTCGTAAAGTACCATTCCGCCATGGCGAGAAATACGGCATCGTGAACCAACCGTAAATGGCCCACTGAGTGCCTGTACTCCACTCCCTGGCCACATTGCACAACTCCTGGCAGGCGCAATGTACTCACACTATGCAACCAGTGAAATTTACAATTCACCCATGCATGCCAACGTAGAAATGCATGCAGGGGCTCAAAGCGCCCCGTGAGTGGGCATCCATGTACGGCATGTCACCATAGCCGTACTGATGCAGCACAGGCATGTGAAGGTACAATACATCAAAATGAAAATCAAGAACACATGACACAAAACAACAGTAGTCCCCCATCGCTTGCCACCAGCGCAAGGCAACATCCAAAACAGCATCCTGAGGGGGATTGCACCAGCCCTGTACTCTTGCCAGTAAACAAACCAACCATCAGCAGAAGCATGTACCACACAAGTTGGCAGAGTGACTGAGCAGCCAGGCTCATCCCAAGAGGGGCCGATGGGAGCTGCAGGGCACAGATGGCATGAATACAGAAGCTATTCCAATGGACATGACCCCAGTCCCCCTCCAACAAACGCACGCAAACACAGGCACCTGTGACCAGCCACATTCTGAACATCCCATCATTCCACCAATCGACCTGGCTGACAGGCACCAGTCGGCCAAAAGCCAATCCCCCGCCCCTGAACAGCACATCATGTAAACAGTCACAATGGCAGCCCCTATCCGTGACCATACTGTGCTACGTAGGCAAACGCGGCCAGTACTGTACCACACAACTCAACTCAGAAGGCGGAACACAATGCAGATCATCTCGCAATACATACCGCCACAAATCGAAAATCGCCACATCACCTGCAAAGAATAACGCAACACGACAAATATCGGAATACAATTTAAATGCACATCCAAATGACAAAGGCCCCACAGCAATTTGCAAAATAACACCAAAACATCCATCATCACTGAGGGCTGCATCTGCAATAATTGACCAGCTTCCACTTGTGTGACGCCCTGTACCATCATGGCACACAGGGCCTACATCAACGTTCCAAAAGGCAACATGGAAGCGGCAAGAACCGCAGGTCCGTCCCATGAGGCAGGCACTAGTCGAGCTGAAAGGCCGAAATGTTGCACCTAGCCACCAGTACAGCGTAAGGGCATGTGGCCCATTGGCGATCGTCCCATAAGATCGAAATGGTGCTCCACTGATTCACCCGAAGCTGCAGGTGTCGAGAGTAAAACCCATCTGGAGGAGTGGCGTAGAGATGGCATCTGCAATAGGGCAGGAGATACCTGTCACCCAAATGAAACACAAATTAACCGATTGCATTACGGGACTCATGATGCATTACAATCTTCATTCAACACACCAAATCCACACCCATATGCATGCTAGCCCACTCCAAAGGAATATACACACCCCTAAATCAGTATCGATTCATAACGAAATCAATCGAGGTAAATACACCATTGGCAACGTCGGTTACTGTGCATGCGTCCGTCAAGATAGAACCCATGACATGGGATTAGTAACGTGCCTAGACACAAGTGTATGAAGGCGCGTCGAGACAGGGAGGATCCGACAAGGGCAGATAGACGTAAGTCCCACTATGGCAGCCTTGCATCACATAGCGCAGGGGAAGGGGAGTGATTCAAAAAACCCATGTACATGGCAGACCCTAAATGGAATCATCTGTCCATGCATCCATTCATCATTCCCTCATCCCGCAATGAAAACGCATGAATATTCACTCACATAATATGTGAAACTTCCATCGCGTCTGTGCGTAATGCAGTCTGCAAAAACCACTGTGCTCCTGGCCGGATCTGTAGTGTTGTGAAGCAAGATGGATTTGGGAACGTCCTGCCTTATCGTCCACTATGCTATTGCGCATCCCATTCAATTCATATCATTCATTGCTTGCTCGTTATGGGCCATGTCCCAAGGACATTCTACAATAGAACGTTACATTTCCAGCCAGACCTGTGGGCGTATCCTCGCCGCTACTTCAAAACCAAAAATGCTGGCCTTCGAATTCCTCACTTGCAACATTACGTCGAAAAGGCTTCTGTGAACGCTTGCATTCACAATTACATCAATGTAGTGCGGCTGTGTGTCATAATGCTAACTGGCTGCAATCACAAATGGGACGCCACGCCCGTCGGTGAAGTACGTTACTGTGCTGCATGAGGGTCGGCCATCGATCGAGCCCTACATACCACTGACTCTTCACAGGTATGTAAGCGGCTGCAATTATAGCATGTGTAACAATGGGAGCATAGCATGAAAATCAGTCAAAGTACATCACACTGCCATCGGGATTTGATACATGATTCCAATCCCAAGATGCCATGCGGCCAAATGCAGCCTTACGTGCGGGACGTGCTCGGCCAGAAGGGATTGCATCTGCCACAGATTCATTCAATCAGCACAGGTGGAGGCCATACAGGCCGACAGCACATATATAGCAGACCCAAACCCCTCCCACAACCACTCCCACTCCAAAATGCTACCGGCAGGACTAGCGATGTTGGGCCTGGGGGACCAGATAGCACTGCAAGTGCTACAACTACAAGAAGACGACGAACAACAACAGGTACAACAACCGGGCGCACAGGGGAGACGGAGGAGAAGGAGGAGGAGGAGGGCAAGGCAGGGTCAGCAAGGCCCACAAGCACTGCCACTACCACCACGCAGGCGGCCCGCAATCCCACGCCTCCGAGCTGATCCGTTCAACCTCACTGCTGAGCAGATCCACACCCTCTACCGTTTGGACCGGGACACCATAATCGCCATTGTGGACATGACACATGCTGACCTCGTGAGCATGATAGATAGCCCAACCGCCATCCCACCCCTACTGAAGGTGGTGTCTGTACTCCACTTCCTGGCCACAGGCACCTACCAGCACACAGTGGGACAGTTGCATGGCATTTCACAGCCACTGTTCTCACGGACACTCTTCCAAGTGCACGATGCCCTCCTGAAGCACGCCGACGACCACATCACACTACCACGCACGTACCAGGAGATTACCAACGCAAAAGTGGGATTCCATGCACTTGGCGGCATCCCGGGTTGCATTGGTGCCATCGACTGCACCCATGTTGAATTGGTTGTCCCACATGCCATGGAGGTCCAGTACCGCAACCGGAAACAATTTCATTCAATCAATGTGCAAATGGTGTGTGACTCCAACAAGATCTTTACGCATTGTTGTGCCAGATTTCCAGGATCTACCCATGATTCTATGGTCCTGAGGAACACAAGAATACCACGCTACATGGAGCGACACGCAGGGCACAGATCCTGGCTACTCGGTGAGTCTCATTCCATGCATGACATCGTGGCCCATTTGATGCGTCAATGACCTTGCAGGAGGGGGGGGGGGCTACTTAGCACTATCATTCCACTGACACCCTTTATTCGTCTCATACAGGTGATGCCGGGTATCCACTGAAGAGATGGCTCCTTACACCAATCCGGAACCCACAGAACGAGCATGAGGAGGACTACAACCATGCCCACTCACGTACCCGTGTGGTCATTGAACAGGCATTCGGCCTACTGAAGGCTCGTTTCCGCAGCCTCAGCAGGTCTGGCGGGGCACTCATGTACAGCCATGAGAAGGTTTCTAAGATGGTCATGGCATGTGTCATGCTGCACAACATGTGCATACGTAGGAATGTGCCCATGCCCCCTGACGCTGTACTGCATGCACCTGAAGATGATGATGATGATGAGGGTGGGGATGTGGAGGCACCTCAAGGAGTCCATGAGGCACAGGATGCACGTGCAATCCGACAGAGCATCATAGATGCATGCTTCTAGCAACCACGCATGGTGCCTATTACACGGAAAGGGGACCTGTGGCACTGTGTGTGTGTAGTACAGGCACATTGTGGACTGTACGCCTATGAAGGCCTCGTACGCAAATATCAATGTCCACACATGTCATTGGATGATAATGAGGTGCTGTATTGTTAATGTGATTTGATTTATACACCCTATGGACCCGCCACCCAGTGAAGCCCAACACACCCCCTCCACCCTACTACCTCCCCCCCCAACACCAGTGTCCAAATATGCATGCTGTCCGTGGGTAGACGCTATTGCAAGCCCCCTCTACGGGTATCAGGGGCACCCCTGCCCGTGGAGCGCAGGTTCCTGCCAGATCTGCGTTGGGGGCTGCCCTGGACGGAACTTGCCACGGATGATGTCTCTGCCTGCTCGCGTCCATGCATGTCTCTGAGGGTTTGTGAGAGCTCCGAGAGCACACGGCGCACAGCAGCAAGTTCAGCACAAACGTCTTTGGACGTCGCATGCAGTTCCCCCCTCAGGCTCTCGGTGCTTTTCTCCATTTGTGCTCTCAGGCTCTCGGTGCTTCTCTCCATTTCTCCCCTGAGGCTCTCACTACTTTTCTCTATTTGTGCCCTGAGTGTCTCGGTGGATGTTTCCATGGCTGCCCTGGAACCCCCGCATTCATTTGCATGGTCCTTGAGTAGCGTGGACACTTCCTGCTGTTGCTCGATCAGCAGGTCGAGGGACTGTTGCCTCTGCTGGGCCATGGACATTTGCGGTGGTGTGACAGGGGGGCTGCTCAACACATGTTGCCTTGGCACAGGACTTGTGGGGGTTGGCCAGTCGTCGTCTTCAGAGTGCCCCTGCGTGGTTTCGTCATGGTGTAGGGGATGGAACATGCAGGGGGATTGGGAAAGGTCATGGATGGTACCTACGTCGCCAGCACTGTTTTCCGTGTCGGAGCATGCTGGCATGACAGCTGTGTCACCTATGGTGCTGCTACCACCAGAGGCAGTGCCATCAGATACGTTCTTTGGGGGGACCTGTGGTGCTGGGGTTGTGGACTTGCTGGCTGCTGGGGTGCCTGTTGCAGTCCCCTCCAGTGTGCTGCCACTTGATTCCTGCTGCTGCCGTGTCTTGATCCTTGCACCTGAGGTGGAGGCTCTTGGGACGTTGGTCCTGGCCCTCTTTGCAGGCGTGCTGGTAGGGGTGTCCTGCAGCTCGTCGTTGGTATCGGACCCTGTGGTGGAGTAAAGAGGGGCGAGCGTTAGTTATGGGTCTGTCGGATTTGGAATGGCAACGTATCAAATGCATTGGGGTGGTACATGAGGCTGATTTGGGACTGGGCCTTGGAGGTGGTCTCATTTTCGTGTGGATTGAGGATGCATTCATTTGGCTGCCTGCAGTTAGGGGGTGCATGCTGCACATGTAGGGGTTGTTTATGGCATCTTGATTGATTTGTTTATTCATTCTGACTTTTAGAGGGCGCTGTCAGGGCAAAGTATGTATTGCACTATGGGGTCACATGGTACTGCACATGTTCGTGTTTTGTGGATTTCGCATTGTTTCTCTTGGCCAACCTACCTGATTCTCCGGATGTCGGCACTCCTTTCTCCATCCCTCCGACTCCCTCTATGCTCTCCATTCCTATGGTGGAGGCGCAGATATCCTCCCAGGGGGTCAACTTGATGGGCGACTCTGAACCCCCCCCGGTAGCTGTGGCGATGTTCCTGTTCGCAGAAAGTATGCTGCGTACGCGGATCCGCAGGTCGTCCCACCGCTTGCGACATTGCTGTGGCGTGCGGGGTGTTGTCCCCACCGCACTTACGCGCTGTGCCACCAGGGCCCATATGGCCTTCTTGTTGGCAAGGGCCGTCCTGGTCATTTGACTGGAGAAGACGACGGCGGCATTTTCCTGGAGGGTCTCGGTGAGCACGGTCAGTTCCTCTCGGGAGAAGTGTACCTGCCGCTTGCGATCACACGCTTTCTTGGCTACCTTTCCCATATTTATTTTTTTAACTGGGGTTGCTAACGGGTTGGGATGTGTGTCAGGGTCGGATTTTTAATGGTTGTGTTGGGATTCGGATTTTATAGTTGTGCGGCGTGCTGTTTCCCGTTCCGGCCACATGCTTTTACTTCCGTTTCCGTATATTTACGGTGCCCGTAATTTGCGGTGCCCGCTCGTTACGGTGACCGCTCATTACGGTGACCGCTAAGATGGGTGGCGGTATTGCACCTGGTGCAGCGTACGGCGGCGGTAAGGGCCGTTTTGGGGTCATTTCCGCCATCGCAGCCTTTCGGATTCCGCCATGGCGTAATGCTCGTGCCCGATGGGTCGTAATTAGCCGCACTTTGCTCCTTCGTGCAATGGCGGAAACGCTATTTACGCTGTTGCGGTCCGGTCAGTCACTTTCCGCCAGGGTCGTAATGAGGCCCATAGAGTGTTAAATTGAATGTAATTTCAGTGTATATATGCTGTTGCAAGTACACATTTAATGTTTTCTTGTTTTAAGGCAATGCTAAAATGTATTTAAGAGCACTTAATTTATCTTTTGTAAAGACATATTGGTTTTAACTGGTTTAGAATATGTTAAATGTGCTGATGTTTTTATTTTATTTTGTAAAATTTGAAAGGTTCAATGAAAAAAATACAAAATTTCAAAAAAAGGAAACGGCTGCAGGAGAAATGGGGACTAGGAGGGTGGAAGAAAATATGAGGAGAAAAGAAAAGGCAGCAACATTGAAGATGGAAGAGGAGGGCAGATGGAAGTTCCTTTGTATTTTCATCTTCCAAATTGCTCAAGGTCAATGTTTTTCATGAGAGCTGCCACTCCAATCACACAACAAGTGTTGTCGCCACTTTTCAGCGCTGTCCACCAATTGTCTTCACTGAATGTTAAGTAAGATGTCAATATGTTTCCAAGAAATGCTGTTCTAGCTGATTGAGTCCCCTGACAGTTTAGCAGAAGATGTCTGCTTGTTTCTACTTTTTCCAAGTCTTTGCAGTTTCTACACTTGTCAGAAGATGATAAATTCCTTATGAATAGTATTTTGTTCATTTTAAGTTGATTCAGACGGAGTCTTAAAGAGATCCTGCTAAGGCTTTTGTCGGGAAACTATTCCAGGTAGCTTCTAACTTCGTTCACTTTCTTGGGTGGTGAAGGGAATGAACTGGTCAAACTGTATTTGTGAGCGTTCTCTCCGGTGGTTATCCAATCTTGCTCGAACAGTTTCTTAGTCACCTTGTCAGGGTTTGTTAAGAGTAGCTCTGCAGAAACATCTAGGACTTTCAGCAGATTGATGTTTCAGGTCTTCCAGACTGTCAAAGCTCTGCTTATGCCAGCTTCCATTTCAGAGTTTACTAGCTCCAATGCCTTTGGTTTAACTTTTAAGAGTACTTTTCGGTACAGCATCAATGTATTTCTTTCTTTGATTGATCTCAATGAGGAAAGGCATAGTTCTCGTCTGATGAGAGGCATAGGTGTTGTCTGTGCCAAACCCAGTACTCTCCTCCAAAAGTAACTCCCAAGTTTGATCCAGATCTTATCAGGTAATAGAAATATGGCAACAGTCCCGTAAAGCATGGATGGTGTCACTTTAGTAGAAGTTGATTACAGCAATAAGGGAAGATCTACCATATTTTTTGTCAACTGTCATCGCTTGGTTCGTGAAGGTTTTCATGTTTGCCCACAGCGGGTCTTGCATTGCTGTCTCTTAAAGGGCTACTACTCATCATAAATCCCAGATATTTAAAGGCAGTTTACTTTTTCTAGTTTTTGACCTTCTACAAACCAGTTTGCCTTTTCTTGTTTTGTTCTTGCAGTTGATTTCCAAGACATTACTTAGGTTTTAGTTGTATTCAGATGTAGGTTGTTTATCTTCAGATAGGTTACCCGATTGTTCAGCTGCCTCTGGAGCCCTATTGGCATCAAATCCATCAGAATGATGTCATCTGCATACAAAATGCGAGAAACCTTAGATCCTCTGATCGTTGTGGGAAAACTTCTGACGTCCTTTTCTGTGTCTGCTTAGTCAGCAAAATATGTGTTATATAATGCGGGGGCCAGTGGGCAGCCCTGTTTCACCCCTCTTGCCATGCTGATTTCCTTGGACAGAAGACCCTCTTGGCTAAGCCTTAACTTCATTGTTGTATCCTGGTATAAGGCTTGAATCAAGCCCAGTACTGAGATAGGAAAGTTCTTGGTTTCAAGTTTTTTCCATAGCAGTTCCCTATTGACCTGGTCGAAAGCCTGGATTAGATCTGGCTTTGTTTGTGGTGTGTCTCTTGTCCCTGCTAAAGTGACTTCACTCATTCGCCTGATTGATACAGGCATGTTAGGCAGTAGTAAAGTTTTGGCTAGGGGCGTCAGGTCGCTTCTGTTCAAATTGCTTAACGTTGAGTCCCTCTGCTCGTTTTTTCTGTCGATATGTGCCCCCAACGTAATTGTTTGTTTCCGAGGAAACTCGGTGCGTTGAGGTGAAATCTGAGTCCCAACTGAGGACGTTTGAGGTCGAGGTATCTCTCTAGTTTTCTGTAGTAATTCCTCAAAGGTTTCCGCCCACCTTGTCGGTGCCCCAGTCTCTTTTGCTTTCAACGTATGTGTTGTGCCCATGAGGCATTTGTTCTGCATTTTGTGTCTTATATTTCATCAGCTCTAGACGTACTAAAGTGTCTCTTGTCCCAAAGAATTTGTCCAAAGACTCGGCTTTTGTCAATTTCAACAAAACAGTTTTGAGGCCCACCTTCTTGATTGCCTTTGGTTTCCCTATAAACGTTTTTATGGTTTTTCCTGCCTTAAGTCTTTTTGTTTTCATCACTGGTTTGGGCTTTTGTCGCTTGTTAGCATTCAATGTTCCCTTTATTTTGCTTAGCTGATTTGTTGGAGGTAATTTCGTTTCTACCTGTTCTGCTTTTGGTGGAGTGTATTGGGGAAGATTTTTTTCTTGTCCTCTCTCAATTGGAGCATCTTCCCCCAGGTTTGTTGATGCTTTCCCCATACCCATCGATTCCGCTTGTGATGTGTTGTGTGAGGAATATTGGAGTTGCCCATTTCTTTTCAACGTTGCGTGAGGATTGCATCTTCTTCTTCTGTACCTTGCCCCTTTTGTGTGTTAAATGGATAAAGGGGAGTTACCTCCAATAGCGGAGGAACTTCCAATGAGTTTTTGAGGTAATCCTTATTAGTCGTTAGTAGACAAGTGTATTTCCACAGTAATTAACTGGCCCGCAGTGACCGGCTGCACTGTTTCCTCCGTCACAATCGTTAAGGTTGTTATCAGTCACTGGGCTTTCAGTAAGTCATTCGTCCTCTTTCTTGTCTGAGGCTGCTCTAGGCATATGTCTTTTTGCTGCTGATGGCGATCCGATTCCATTTCCACATTGGGCGGACTTCTCTCTAACATTCTGCTTGCATTTAAATGCTCGTTCTTATCTCCCCCGTTTTGCCGTTCGGCCTCTTCAGTATGCAGGAACAAGTTTGTCTCCACCCCGAGCGTGGAGTTCAAGTTAGGGCAGGTGTCCTGTTCCTCGTCTCCTGTGCGAGTGGGGTTGAGCTGATCTTGCGTCACAGGTAAGTCCGCAGGTAAGTTAGTTCTTTGTTGTGCCTCCTGTTTGGTCCCCTTTTCCGGTGATCCGGGGGCGCTAAGAGTGATGTTCGTAGCTGGGAGAAGCCCTGCAGGCGCAATCTCGTTTCAAGTCTGTTTGTGGGGCCTTGTGGCTGATTCACATTACCCCCCTCTTTTTGGCCTTTTTTTCGGGCTTTAGTAGCTAGGTTGTCCGGGGGGGATTTGGATATAATCGTTCTCTCTGATCTCTTTTTAGCAGACCATTTTAATTTACTTTGAGTAGGTACTTGCAAAGGACATAAAACACGCTTGTGAGGGAACTCTCCAGTAGCTGGCTCTGGCAACGAGGAGGGGGGTGAATGGGCAAGTTTGTTCTTACCTTCGACTTCTTCCATCCAGTCCTTGCCCTTGCACAACTTCGAAGTCGGGGTTAGCCTGCCAGAAGGCGAGCCGATCAAGGCACATTCCTCACATTCCTCAGTCGGAGGTAAAGTCTAGGAGCCAAGTTGTTTTGCTCTTTGTTCTTCAATAACAGGATGAAGGACGTCTTCTTTTTTTGATTTATTTTGGGCTCAGGCTGGGTTCAGTAGAGGCAGGGAGGCAGACTCTTGTTCTTGCGTGCCGCTCAGCCTGACACAGTCTGCAAAGTCTGCCATACTCTGCTGCCGAACTCCGTGGCCGGCTCCGCGGCGGCCCTGTGTTTTTAAACACACGCAGCTGGGTCCACCTTCACGTAGTAGACCTCGTAGAAAGACTGCAGTAGAGGGAACACACAGCAGCCTGCAAAGTCTGCCGTACTCTGCTGCACTGCAGTAGATGTTCACAAATATAAAACCCACTTATTAAATGCCAATAACCTCATTAAAACCAATTCATTTCATTTCATTTCATCAGTTCAGTAACTTAACAATCTTTAACCATATGTGGTACATACTACAATTCAATATAAGGTTGTTGCTAGAATATAAAAGTGACCAGCATTGGTCTGACTGAAAATTAATGAATTTATAACTAAGATTTTGATAGCCTCTTATATACAATTCGGATCATTCTGACCATCCATTTAACATGTGCCTAAGTGTTTGTATCTCAGTTTCTTTTACATGTATTTATTTGCATTAATATTGAAACAACTATTTTTCTGCAATATCGAAAAAGTTATCCAAATAACCATTGAATGTGGCAAAAAAAAGAATAAAGGAGAGGGAAAAAATGAAATGAAACTCAGGTAAACAATGCAATCAAACAATTCTAGCGGGACCAGTCTCAGAAAAGGCTTCTGCCAAGAACTTAGCCACAGCAATTACATTTTCGTTTTTCGGGCTTCCATTAAGGATGTCCACCAAGTTGCAGAGTCAGAGATTGCAAAGTCCCAAGAGAGGGGTCTAAAACATTTTGAACGTACGTCTTATAAAGCTGGACACGCTGTGATGATATGAAACAGGGATTCGACCTCAGAGACATTGTTACAATGCCAGCAATGATTTTCTGAAAATTGACCAAAGATGGCTCAAATCTCGTTTGTTAAATGCAAGTTCAGACAAGCTGGTCCCTGACATTCTTGTCAGGGAATTGCTTCAACTAATCACAGACTTTATTTAGCTTTCGGCCTTCTGAAGGTAAATGGGCTACAGAATGGTAACTGCTAGGGATCTCCTAAGTTTGGATCCAGTCATGGTCTTTTAGTTTTTCTTTTACTCGTGTTGGGTTAGTCACCAGCTGCTCTGGGGAGCTTCCAATTGCTTCTAGATGGTTCATCATTTCCAAACAACAACCTTTCAGGGTTGGATTGCAGTCGCACATCATTTCCTTGTATACCATCTCCAAAATAACAGTGCGCGAAGAAGTACAACATTTCCCGAACAGAGTTAGTCTGTTCCAGTTGACCAAACACTTCAAAGATGTAAGGCCCAGTTCTCTCTGAATGATGGCGATCGGAGAGGATGATGTGACGCCCAAGACCTCTTCCAAAATGCACCTTCAAGACACGACAATAGGAGCTCCAGGATGTTGAACATGGTTTCAGTTCCGTAAGTCACCACAGGTGTTACGTTGGCTTTGTAGTACCTTAGAAATTGTAGAATGGAAAAGCACCCAAACTTTCTATTCATTGCACAGGCTTGGCTGGTAAGAGTTTTCATCTTTCCCAAAAGATGCGTTGGCATCGGGGCTTCTGATCTTTAATTACTCAGCCAAACACCCAGATACTTAAAAGATTGCACATGTTCAATGTTCTGGCCTCCTATATACCAGGAAAACAGTATTACACCTTGGTGGAATTACCAATGCTCAGGGTTTTTGTATTACCCTTGTTGATCTCTAGGCTATTTTTTAAGATGTAACTTTATAGGGCATTAAGTTGCCTTTGTGAGCCCACAGGGGCCTGGTCGATAAATACAACTTTGTCAGCCTACAGTAGTCGCGATAACAGGATTCCTCCAACCTTAGGGGTAAAAGATCTCGTTGTTGAAAAAGCTTAAGGCTTGTCCTCCAGAAAGAAGATAAAGAGAGCCGGGGCCATTGGGCACCCCTGCTTAACACCTCTCAAAGTTTTCATTTTGTTCAAAAGGGTCCATGCTTTACTCAATCTGACCCTTAGGAAGGTGTTAGTGTGCATATCCATGATTGGGAGAGTATTAACTTAGGGCAGGTCTTCCTTTACAGTTTCAACCAAAGTTTATCTCTGTCAATTTGGTCGAACGCCTGGACCAAATCCACAATGTCTTGCAGACCTTGGGTTTTTGACTTTATGAGTTGCCTTTCAACACTGGGAGAAGCAAGATGTTAACTGAGGTGCCCAAGCCCTTAACAAAGCCCGTCTGAAACTGGTCAAAGCAGTTGGTTTGCCGACACCAGTTGTGAAAATGGTCCAGAAGTGTGATAGGGCAGTAATTCTTTGATTTTACATGATCACCTTTTTTATGGATTGGTACCACTATTGCTCTTCTCCATGAACTTCACAATTGATGTGAGGTGGCTATTTGGTTGAACACAATGGATATGAAGACGGCCCAGTCTTCAGGGACCTCCTTTAACAAGCAGTTGGGCAGCCCAGACTTTCTTGCATCTTGTGTCAGCT
Source organism: Ambystoma mexicanum (assembly GCF_040938575.1). Taxonomy (NCBI): domain Eukaryota; kingdom Metazoa; phylum Chordata; class Amphibia; order Caudata; family Ambystomatidae; genus Ambystoma; species Ambystoma mexicanum. The sequence continues at coordinate 1,073,751,575 of NC_090935.1, read as the reverse complement.
TTCTTACCACTTTTCTCTGTGCCACCAGATCCAAGTTAAAAGTAAGTTTGTAGTTGGTGGCTGAGATGACCTTCTTAGGGTGATAGCTGAATTTTTCCAACAAACAGGAATATTCGACTGAATGCCCATCTCTTCCAAAGTCTCTTTGTTATTGATAGTCTTAAGCACAACCCCCGTTGCATTAATCGACCATTGATGTTATATGTTCCTGAACGGTGGATTTGGGTGCCTTCCATTCCAGCAAAAGGAGATGATGGTCGATGTGATTTGTCTTAACCACTCAGAACATTTTTACCAATGGTAAAAAGTTATTGGAGACAAAGATGTCATCTAAGACCGAGCTATGTCCCATATTTCCCCATGTTTTTTGAGCTGTTGTGTGGCTTTAAAGTTACCATTAAGCAGATGCATATCTCTAGAATCCATAAGTGAGTCCCATCTGGTATAGAGCGAGTCATCCAGCTCCAAGTCCGGCCCTGCCTTTTTTCAGCCAAATCCTCAATGTTAAGGTCACTACATATGATAATGTGCTTAGAATGCTGGTTGATGTAAGCATCATCCAGTTGGTTGGCAACCTCAGCTATAAACACTTTGTTGGAGATCAACGCCGGGTTCCAATAGATGTTGATGATAATTAGTTTACTTAGGGTTTTGGAACCTGCTGGTGATGCCTCAGACTCCCATCCATTTGCAAGTTCTTGTGTAAGGAGGTTTGTTAAGATAGGTTTTAGAAGATTTAGGGGACTGCCAGATTTGACTGCTGTCAGGAGGCCCTTTGATGGGCGTCCGACTCTCATTTAAATGGCCAGGCTTGTAGATATTTCAAAGCTGTCTAAAACTGGAATCTTCCTTAAGCAAGTGTCTTCCAGACAAATCACATCGTAGTCTCCCAAATTTATTTCACTAGGTTTTGATAGGTGGGTGAACCCCTGAGTGTTCCAAGAAGCCAGTTTTAGGTTGGTAGGGGTCAGAACCGAATTTCATTGTTCTTGAAGGTTTAGCCTGGATTGCTAAAGGTAGTTTTGAGCTGATAAAGTACGTTACAACCAAGTCCAGTCTGATGATGCGAGACTGGACGTCTTGGAAGTCACTTTTGCATTAACACAACCTATTTGCCGGGAGGAGGACACTTTTTGGAAAGTGATGTTTATCTTTAAACCTGTGCCCGTCGGAACCCTTCCTAGATCTAAGGCGTCCAAATAGTTAACATCCGATGTGGGGCAAGTTGTTCCACCATCCCCTTGAAGTTGAACTAAGCTGTTACTACCGGAGATTTTCAACGATGTTGCTCGTTTTAGTTGACTAGAGGCAGCGTCATCCACAAAGTCAAGCAACATATTTTTGATGACAGGCGAATTAATATGGAGAAACACAGAATCCAAGCACCTTTGTTGCTTAATTCGATAAATTGCAGGTTCACTGAACGTAGCTGTCACAAGTTTGTAATAGAGTGCAGGAGCTCTAACACTTCTCTCTGGTTAAGGATGACCTTGTCATTGCGATCCAGCAATCTCTCCAGTTTCAGGGAATGAGATAGGGGATTCTTGTGCCCCGCTCTCTCTGGAATGTGGCTGCTATTCTTTAGGTCTCGAATGTTCAACCCTTCCTTTGCCAGAATGACCCAGTAGTTTAGTCTGGCAGGGCGACAGTTCTCGGTTCGTTTGCTTCTTTGCGATAGCCAACCGTTCGTTGGCTTTTTGTTGTTGTCTTCTCTCTGCCATAGCCACCAATGGGGGTGAAGCCGGCAAATCCGCTCCAGTTTGTGATGGCTCAACACAAGCTTTCAGGATTAATAACTGGGGCTGCTGCCATCATATCACGTGACTGGCTACATATTGATTCATTTAGTGAATTGGTAGAGAGTTTGTAGTGTAGGACTCGAAGGATCCATAGGAACATGTGCAGTTGAGATGGCAGCCCTAGTGTCAGCAGGCTGTCCATGAGGGCCTTTAGTCACCTTACTTCTCGACTTTAATGAGGGCTTTCTACGGAGCGGGTTTAAGAACTTCTGCTACACCACTCTGAGTCGTTTGCGGACACTGCTGCTCTGCCTCTGTAATTACTTTACTGTTAGTCTTATCCTTTTTTACTGATCCCAGGAGTGTTTTGTTGGTTAAAGCTGGAAAAAGCCTGGTTGCCGCTAGTTCCTTCACCTTCTTCCACCACAGAGATATTTTGCAATGATTGATCAGAGCAAATCCCGTCTTTATATTTTTGGGGATTCCTGTCAAATCGAAGCATTCACCTGTCAGGTCGATTGGGAAAGACAAGTTTTTAGTCTGGACAGACTTAGAACAGAGGTACTTGGAACATTCTCGTTGAAATGTGCCGTGTTATCGTTGTCACATGGACGATACTTTCCTAAACTCAGATCTTCTTTTGCCGTGACAAAACCTTCCAGGAAGATACGTTTAGAATGATTCATGGCCAGTAAGATGGTATGGTCTTTAAGCGTGCCGTTCAGTTGTTAATACAATTTGGTGAATGGTGCCAATGCTATGGTGATGGTTGACATGATCGATAATAGATCTAGTTTTACTCTTCTGTTGGAGGAATTTGGTTGTTGTTGACCAGGAGGCTGGTCAGGCTAGAACCGGTTCACTGAACGTAGCTGTCACAAGTAGCCGATGTAAACAAACAAGCCCATCAAACACAGTTTCATCTCAAATCGGCCCCTCTTCACCCAGCAATGACAAATCATGGGTTGCTGGTACGCCAAGTAAAGCTCGCTCCGGCCTCTTTCATTTTGTATCAGAAATACGAAGGATGAATGGGCCACCTCACTGCTGTGTGCGCCCACGGAGCAAGCTGGCATTGATTGGAAATCTAACTCCCTTGCCAAACCCTTTGGTGGTACCTCAGATGGAGACAAGACCCCTGTGTCCAGGCACCTGTCACTGGAAGCCGTAGGCGGCTTGCGTTCTAGCATCTGACGACTATTTATCATAGACGGTGAAGGTGACGTTAGCAGTGCTTTTGTTATAGATGTGAATGCTGTGAAGTTAAATGAGGTAACCCGCTTGGACCCTGAGGCATGGTCCTTTACTTGTCCCTGGGAGTCTTTAGTCTTTAGACTTTATATCCGCATCCGATAAGTCACCAGGGTTAAATTCAACAATTGAAGGAACCCATTTTTTGGTGAAGAGCGAGGGTACAGATGGACCCAATGCTGGACCCCGTTTGTGGAGTCTATGGTACATACAAGACTTATGTATCAGTTTTAAGGGTGGTTTAGTGCATTTTGTTATGATCCCCGTGTGGCCTAGCAAGGTGTCACTTGGACTGACATAAATCTTGGTGCCTGGATGAATGGAGAAAGGACGTGTGTTGTCCTTTTAAAGTGCGCTGATGATGTCAGTCTTTCCTTGGTCAAGTGCACAGGATTCCACCCTTTGGCCAGACAGGTCCTCTCCGATTAGACTCCGGGAGACCGGGCTGTTGTTATTTGAGTTGAGGTCCATTGTAGGCAGGGAGGTCACCACTTGATCTTTCAATTTGCTAGTTCCCGTATGGAACGGGGATGTCAGGATATGTTGACCTGTGCTTGGTGACGAGTTGAAAATTTGAACCTCAATCAAGAGGGGCATATCGGAGACAGAGGATACCAGTTCCACCCTCTCTGACTCAGTTGAGGTTGTAGCAATGTGTGTCCCCACTCCCTCAACTACTGAACTGTCCACTAGCGATAGAGTGATGGGACGCAAAGAGCCTGTGGTGGGGCTAACAGATGGATCATAAAGGTTGATAACAGGCTGAGACCAGAGGTCAACAGCTGACAAATCCCTCTGTGAAGAGACCTGTGAATGAGGATGCAACAGAGGGCCAGATGATGTATTACACTGGGCTTTTACAGAATTCAAGTCAAAGGAAGAGAATGAAGAAATAGAATCAGCTTCTAGGAGCGTCATCCAAAGTTAATTTAGAGCCAGGCATTACCGTGCTCACAAGGGTCCACGTTGAGGGTGATGAAAGCATTGGCACAATAGGAGTAGAGGTCTTAGGCTTACAAACTGCATGGGTGTCGAACTCCAAGTCTGAGTGTTCCGATACTGTTGTTGAAGTTATTGACATGCAGTTACTTGAAGACAACGACCGTCCTTGATCACACGAACTCCAGGTGGCTTAGAGAGTGAGCGTAAGCAGTTGGTGGAGCGTCTATGGGTAGACAAGGCAGAAAGACTCCACGAGTCAATGAGGTCCTCGATAGCAGGCAACATTAATCCATAGCAAGTAGCAGAAAGCACATTGTCCCCACCACACCAGACACTCTACTAAACTCCCCTATGCTTCGCTTCCCAAGGTGGCTAAGAGAGCGAGACTAAGCAGGAGGAGGAGCGTCTATGGGTAGACAGGGCAGAAAGACTCAAGAGTCAATGAGGTCCTCGATAGCAGGCAAAATGAAAACCGTAGCAAGTAGCAGAAAGCATGTTGTCCACAGCACACCAGACACTCTACTACACTCCCCTACACTTCACTTCTCAAGGTGGCTAAGAGAGTGAGCGTAAGCAGGAGGAGGAGCGTCTATGGGTAGACAGGGCAGAAAGACTCCATGAGTCATCAAGGTTCTCAATAGCAGGCACAATGAAATCCCTAGCAAGTAGCAGAAAGCACATTGTCTGCAGTACACCACACACTCTACTACACTCAGTTTTACATATGCGGTAGAGTAGCTCATGATACGGTATATTGGATCATGCGCCTAACCTACAAAATGTGAGGAGTAATCCAAAAAGAATGTTCATGATAAATCTCCTCAGATTATTGTTATTTAAATTACTGTTCAAAAAATCAATGTAGCTACAGGGACCTTTCAATGGAAAGCCCAGTCATGCATACATTGAATACATAGATTTGGAGGCTTCTGCAGTAGTACTCTTATGAAGCATAAGCAAAAAAGAAACAAGGAGCAATAACCGGTGCTCGACTCAGTCAAGAAGTTGATATTAAAGGCTCCATTGCTGAAACCATGTGCCACCTCAAACAAGTCAATAATCATGGTGGTTGCTAGTATGAAGAGTCTGGGGCCAGTGTTGTCACAAATGAGGAGAAGTCACTATAGCCTTCGCATCCCGAGCGCTTAAAGCAACGAAGATCAGCTACTCCATCATAGAAAGAGAAGTGCTAACCTGTGTTTGGGATGTGCAACACTTCAGACAGTACATATGGGGAGCAGCATTTGTGCTCAGAACGGATCACAGACACTTCAGGTTCTGACAGCCACATGCTCTACAAAGGTAGCTCTGTGATTAGCAATGTCCTTTACTCTTCTGCATGTGAATATTTCATGGAATGCACACCTGGGAAAAAAGAATTTAGCACCAGATTACCTCTCATGCATGCCTATCTTGGACTCTGCTGAGGAGGAACCAAGTGTGGATGTAGCTACGATCATCGATTTGAACTATATGTGCAAACATATCAGCGAGGTAGATTTGGTCATAGCATACAGGGAAGATGAAAACTTACAAGAAGCAAAGGGATATCTTTGCTGAGGATGGCCACTCTCCAGATCTTTGGAGAGCTCCATAATCCCTTTCTTCAGAGTGAAGGATGACCAATCATTTTGTGGGGAGTTTATATACAAAAAAGACAAAGTTGTTCCCCCAGGGGCATAAGAGTGAAGGTTCTTCAATCGGCACATTAAGGGCATCTTGGTATCACTGTCATGAATAGAGCTGTTAATGAGAACTGCTGGTGGCCGGTCATTGACTCGGAAGTGGAGAGATATGTGAGAGAATGTGAAGCGTTTGCAGAATCAGATAAGACATTGGCCATCAAGAATGCCCCCATCACACCACTTCCAGTACCAAAAGGGCCCTGGCGTACATTGGCTACTTGCATTGCGTGTCCTCATAGTAATATTTTGCAGGACAGCAAGTGTGCCATTGTAGTAATTGATTATTTCTCAAAGTGGCCTGAGGTTTGGTTTGTCGTGGAGGTTACTACTCAGTCCGTTATAGGGGTCGTAAAGGAATTGTTTGGGAGAGAAGGGTACCCTGAAATCATCATATCTGACAACCGAGTGCAATTTGTGTCAATAAAAATTAAAGTGCTTTGGAAATTGTGCAGAGTTGAGCATCGCCCACTTCTCTCCCTCCTCGACAGCTGAATGGCCTGGCAGAGAGATTCAACAGAATAGTCATATCCACCATGCAGTTGGCCATACAGAACCGAATGACAACGCAGCATGCAATCCAACGCATGTTGATCACATATAGCACCCCATTTAATCCCCCTACTCATGTCTCACCATTTGAATTATTTTGAGGCCAAAAGATACCATTGCTGTTGAAGCCTTGGTATGTGTGTAATGCGTTGAAAGTAAACATGGTGAGCACAGTAAATACAAGGAGGGTACGTACCAAGGTGCCTGAGACACAGGAGAAAATTAGCATGGATTTTGGGAGTTCCCATGACACACTCCAGCCTAATATTAAGAACGGGGATTGGCTGAAGGTCAAACTACCAGGTTATGTTCTCAAAGGGGAGGCTAAATACTCATCTCGTTTGAGAGTTGAATGTTGAACAAGTTATGCAGGGGTCTGTACAAACAATGCACAGCAAGGTGGAGCGCATAGCTCATTGTGGCACTAATAGCAAGATGAATATTCGGAGCCACTTAGTTGCGGTTTCTGGGACACCATTTGTAACTCATGACCAGGACACTACGCAAGTGGGAGAAGGCAACCCCAGGGGACCACAGCTTGCACACACGTTAGTTTTCCCACAGTGATTGCAGCCAATGAAGGAATTCCACAGACCCAAGAGCAGATTACAAAGGCACAAAGAGTGAAAGCACAGTGCCATAAGTCAAACATTCCGATCAGATACAGAGTGGTGAGTGTCAGTGTAGATTAATAGATACAAAAACGCGCACCTCGTTCGCATTAATATTTAGACACACTGTTTTTTGAGTGTATTGCTTTGTTCCCATTGTTTTGTTCCATCCAACATTGTTGGATACATTCAGAATCTATTCAACAGTGGATTAGTTAAATGTGTTGTTGTTACATTGTTTTGTTATATCCATTTCGTATATTTATATTCTTCTATTAGAGTCTCTCTAATGTAATGGATTCAATTGTCATCTTCCATGAGGATGTACCTTGTGTGTGAATTCAGTTATGAGAAAGGGAGTGCTGTAGTGTTCAAATGTCCTTCCTTCTTGTGCCAACCTGATGCGTGGAACGGACACACGAGAATACTGCGGAGACGGTTGGTGAACATTGTAGTGTAAAGGAGCTAAGCGGGTGGTTTTCTTTGGTTACCTCATTAAACGTACCTTCGTATAAACATTGAGTGTCCGTCTTCATTCCTGTGGTGGAACAATCACCACAGATTGGTATTATATGGTTATAAATGTAGACGTGTTTTTCAAAAGTAGATTGACCTCTTTCACCTTTCACTAACCTACAGAAAGCAGTGATGAGTGTCCAATCATAGAGACACTTTTGGTTCACAAAATCTAGCTAGAGAATGTTGCGTTTAAAGCTTCACGCAGCTTCACGCACTCTAAATGTGACTGTGTCTCTGGTGATGTAGCAGAGCAATGGGCATTCATAGATCACAGATTAGTATTTAACTAGCGCTCACATTTTTTGTAATTCTGGAAGTATTGACTCAACACTTCAATAAGTCAACACATTGAATGTCATTGCTCTGGATAACATTAGCACACACCATGCCTAATATGGGGGTGATCCGTGGTGACCTGCTCTATTTTTGGAAAATACATGCTTAACAATACATTTTGTATATGCAGACCATCTATGACTGTTTTAATCTGATGATACCCGCAAACATGTTGATGCATCTAACATTCTCTATCTGAAAAGCAGTGGCCTTGAGATTTGGTATTAAATCTATTGAAAAGAATGTTCATGGAAGTTCATTTTTTTAATGTGAAAATAATACCTTAAAAATCCCAATGATATAAAAGAATATAATTTCATACACAACTCCAGACAATTTGTTCTAAAAAGATAAGCCAGCAAGTCGTCACATTCTGCCTGTCTAAATATAAACATAATTATCATAATCATTAATTTTGCTGATGGCACTGCAAACTTATCAAGATGATTCCACAAGCTTGCAGTGTCCAGTTATTTTTCAAATATGTAAATTCATCAGCTCTTGGTATATCCCACTGACCATCAATGTCCGTAATATCTTTTTAATTGGATGCTGTGTAATAGCAGTGACAGGATAATGAATGTTTCCACTGTGTATCTCCCTCCATTTCAGTAAAAGTCGTTGTGATGGCATTCTAACTGTCAGCGCAGTGTTCTTTTTTTAATTAATTCCCCCAGGAAACTGAAATGATGGGCTACTGAACAGTCTCAATGAAATTGCATTTGGTGTAAGATTGTAGCGAAAGTTCTCAGAGATCCCGCAAATAATTTCAAAACCTCCTGATAGGCACGCATTTTATGCTACAATAATATGTATTTTACCCAAGCCTGGAGGATTAGAATGTTGTCCCTACACTTGCAGGAACATTTTTAGATTTGACTGATTGCCAAACATTCCCAACTTTTGTGAGTGCAGAGAAAGAGAGGGTAATTTGCGGAAGAGACTGACCCGCCTAACTGCTGCAGTCCACAGAACCTAGGGGAAGTAGTGTGTTCAATCTAAAAATATGCAGAATAGACACACATCACAATTCCGTGTAATGCATAGTGGAGACCACAACCCTAGCGCCTTGGCACAGTCCCTTGCCCCTCCTGCGGTCTGTTGGGCACCCCACTCTTCCTGTGCCTACGCCAGTCCCAATCATGCCTGTCACTGGTGACAGTGGGCTCCACTCGCTCAAGTGACACAGAGCAGAACTCTTATGAAAGTAGCACCCTGTGTGCCTATCAGTGTTGTGCTTTTGCGCTGACATGAACACAAACGGTACTGAAAAGGCAGTAAAGCTGGAGGCCATGTAGGGCATGTCTATCAAGAAAAAGCAGGAGAGGTGAAGATGGGATGGGCCAGCAATCAGCAGGCAAGGCAAAGTTAGAGACATAGAGGGTCTAACTGTCATAGGAAGGCACAAAATGGCCGGGGAATCAAAAGGATCCCACTTGGGCTAAATATATTTACATTTCACAGATTTGTTAACTAGTTTTAAATCTATAAAAACCCAATTTGAACACTCTGCCTAGAAATGATACCAAATGATACCAAATTGCATGAACGTGTACAATGTTGGGTGCAAACCAGTTAACCTCCACCCTTTACTCCACAGCTGTATTTCTTCTCCCTCTTACCCCCGCTTGTGCAGTGGAAAACGCTGTTGCTGGATCTGATGGTTCCTCTCTGCCTTCAGAGCTTATTCATTTGTCATATTAATAGCCAGGACCGCCTTTTCCTATATCTAGGAGGAGAGCTGTTAGGCAGAATCACATGCAGTACCCTTTTGGAACACTACATGCAATTAAGACTACAAGTGTCAGTACAATTTCACCTTTGGTACAAGCCTGTACTACACAGTTATGTGGTAGCAGTGGCTGAGCAGCCAGACTTATCTCAAGAGTTGACTGAGCAGTAGAACAAGTTACACATAGGGCCATCAAATACAAGGGTTCAAACAAACACTTTACTCAAGGATTCTTGGCAAAAGAATATACATTTATTTACACAGTCAGTTTGAAAACATTACACTAGCAAGAGCAGCTCAATATCAGACACTAATATACTACAAATACACAACCAAAAAGTTACTGAACAAGTTCAGGTCCCCTGAAGTGGGAGCAAAATGGCACTTCAGATACTTAATAAAGGGGTAAAAACACAAGGTTATACGAATAGACAGCCTAAATACTTTCATAGGCAGGGCAAAGGGTTTCATTAAACTACAACCAGCAATTCAGTTAATAGGCCTGGGCCAAAGTCAATGGTTCAGAGCCTTAATATAGGATAGCACAGTTCTGGTAGTAAACAGTTAAGTCTTTGCCACGGCTTTAAGGTGAATTTGGCTAGGCGAAAATTTAGATGAATGTTTAGGGAAGGACAAGCCTTCGAATTTGGGAAAGTTCCACAAACTTTCGCGCTTGCCGAAAAGATTTCCGGAGCGCGTTTGCACAGTACCTCTTATTGAAGAAGAGCTGTAGTTTAGGTAGTTGTTCATGGCAGTTCGAACAGATTTCGCTGTTCCTGAGCTTCAGTCGTGGGGTGGGGAAAAGAAGGAGGACTTCGGGAGGTTCCTGCACTGCCCAGGGATGAGGCCACGAGGTTAGCAAAACGTTGGTTTAAGGTGTGAGTGCCTTAAAGTCCACAAGCTGGTTTCCTTCCACCTGGCTATCTGGTTTTCAACAGCACCCTGAAGAAAATTCAACCAGGATGGGGACAGTGTCCAGGTGGCTTGCGAGTTGGTTGTTCCCACCAAACTCAAGGGAAGAATTGAACTTGAAGGGCTTCTCTGTCGACGGAGTTTCAGGCAATTCGGATCTGTAGCAGGGCTTCACAGGTCGTCCAGGAGTTGCAGCAGTCCTCTTCCTTCAGCTCGTCTTCCGTTCTTTCGTTCCAGTGGTCGTCCCTGCTTTCCAAGTTCCAGAGACCTACTTTTAAACAGTTTTCCCCCATTCATTCCAGCCTGACTGTCACTAAAACAGCAGGGCGGCTGTCCTTGCTGGACAGCCATCTGGCCAATCATGCTAAAGTGTATTCAGGTCTCCTAGGAGACTAAGCACAGGGAGTTTTGGGCATGTCCCTCACATCCTGTCCACCACAGACACTCAGGCGCAAGAGGAGGGCTTCAGCACTGAAGCCCGCCAAACGCCAACTAACAAAGGGACGAAACCTGGTTTGGCGCACAGAGACAAACACAAGAAGGACCTTTACAAAAAGAAATGGTGAAAAAAGATAAGCGGAGTCTATTTTTACAGATAGGTCTTGGGCGCCATATTGAAAAACATGGCTGACCCGATTTTTAGCTACCATTGTTCACGGTCGGGAAAAATCATGGTAGTTTGATCTAAACCACTGCCACCACCCATTTAAAGTAGGAAAGGGTAACATTTGACTGTTGCATGAGTGTTTTGACTCAGTTGGAAGTTAGGCAACCCTTCCAGCACTCTATAGGAATATAGTGTGTGATGGGTCTGTAAATTTAAAGAGACTAGTAAAGTGAATTTAGCTTCACATGCTCTTGGAGACAGTAGCCAGTCCCAGAGAAGGTATTTAAACCTTGAGAAGTCTGAAAGACATCCCTGTGCCACTGCACTGAAGGTGCTGTGTGACACACAGAAAATGATGATGCCTATGGAGTTGTTTTAAAACTCCATAACCAAAGAACACAAAAGTAAAACACACATGGAAAAAGGTTCACATCTTCCCAGGTAAAAAATAAAATCCTAGAAATCCAGCAAAGTTGCTGGGGGTCTGAAAAGGTAAGGGAAATTATCACATTCTTGAGCATTCTCCCAAACAGGAGCCCTTTATATATGTTACATATATGATATGTGCTCTTGCTATTGTTGACTCTATTAAGGATGTTCATTGATCTATCTATGGCTTAGAGATCAATGCCTAGTAAGGGTCTGGAGATACTGCAGATGTCATATTCCAGTTTTACTACTCATCCCATTCTTTCCGCAATGTTGCAACCCCTTTATTTTTCTTTCGGTGGATCCATGTGAGGGATGCTGGTATTTCCTTATGTCCTGTGGCTGTCTGCACTGTGTGGGTGGATTTCGAGTCTCTTTCCGATCCGCTGGAAGCAGGAGTGCACTGGGAAACAAAAGAGGCCCTGGAAAAAAATGTCAAAGTGGCCCCATATTACACATTTTCACCAAGCCCACCCCTTTTCCTAATGGAACATTTGGACATGCAACACAAAAGAGGCCCAGCGTGCCGAGGCCTACCGGAAAATCTCCAGAGTTCCTTATAGGCCAGTCCACCCCTGTCTAGAGGGCCTGGAGACCAAGCGAAAGGCAGACCATTGTGGGTAAATCCCTGTAACATAGGAAAACAATTGAAGATTATGGGGGCAAGTACCTGTGTATTTTAGCGAAATCCTCCATGAATCTCTTTGGTTAGTAGAACTTTAATGCAATCTGTTTGTTTTGCTTCTTTACTGCAATCACTCTGGCACATGTCATTGTATACAACTGCTTGCACAAGTAAGTCATTGGTGTACAGTAATTGCTGTATCTGGTGCATCTGTCCATTCTTATGTATTCACTTATTCACCCATCTAGTCTTTAAAAGCCACGTCTAAATAAGCAGAGTGTGAATTGACAGCCCTGGATGACTTTACTGTCTATTGAAATCCGAAATAGAAATGAGAGCAGCTCATGTGGCATGTGGATCTCGAATTGCTTGTTTTTGAAATATCGCCAACATATTCCCCAGTCATTTCAAGTGCGATAATGGAACAGGAGTGACACAAAGCCATGCATGAATCCTTTGGTGTTCAGGAGTATCGCACGTAGACAGTTGTCCTCTTATCATGAATTGCCTACCAAAAGGGCCTGATTTTGCGGCATAGAAAGGTAATGAATGAAAAGATTTTGCGCTCTAGCAAGGTGATAGAGAAATATATTGTTCACTCATTTTGTCAAATAAACTGTGTGATTACCCAGAAAAACCTATTTTTACATACCTGCAGATATCGTTAGAATTGAAATGAGTGTTCAGGGTACGTTTTCTTAAGTCAAAAAATCACCCAGAAATCCAGTAAACTGAGAAGCCGCTTCATACTTCTAAAAAGAGCAAATCACTGTTCAGTGGCGTTTTTTTCAATCATAGGGTTTTCCTTTCATTTTGCCTGTCGATGGATGTTGTGCATAGCAGAGGTTTTATGAAATGACATGGTCTGATGTTTTAATTTTTTTTTATTTTAAAAGTTTTTATTGTTTGAAGTAATAATGATAATACAAGTATTCACAAGTTACAGACGTCAAGTGGAACATAAAACCAATAATTAATAGACGTTTACAATATTAACAAGTAAAGGAATTGGATAACATATTCAATCTTCATTAAATAATTGAGTTATTGTATATAGATGTTGGATCACAGTTTCTGTGAGCAAATTCTTATAAGAGCAAATTGTTTTAAAAATTCGGCAAAGATACTATTAAGGGGAATTAGAAAAGAACAATGTGGAGACAGACTGGCAGACAAACATAGAACATACTGGGAACAAAAGGGAAGAAGGAAAGGAGGAAAGTGGGTATAATATGATATATGGTCAGATTGTTATTGCAACATTAATATTGAAATATAATAGTCTTACGAGTAAGAATAATAAAAGATTGCTGTCGGGTTAAATATAAGTATATTCGTTCATGTGCCATGTGCAGTTACATTGAAACAGTTGAGATAATGAATAAAGAAAGACCACTTAGCATTATATTTAGGAATTGAATTCAAATTGTTGACCATACATAATTCCATTGTATGAATGTGACAGATAGAGTTCCACCATCCTCTAATAGAGATCGAAAATATTTCCAGTTAGCTATAATACATTTCCACGCTATGCTGATGAATAGATCATAAAGTTTGGTTGAGTCAGGGAGATGTTTATTGTTATGGCCAAACTTACTAGGAAGACATTTAGAAAGGATAACAGAATATTAACACGGAAGATAAGTTTGATGAACTTCCAAATATCTTGCCAAAATCTAAAAATAAAAGGACATTCAAAGAACATGTGCATATATGTAGCAGGAGTGAAACCATATGCATATGACCAGCATCAAAATTAGGTTTAGCTTTTGCTAGTTTTCCTGGGTGATAAATGCTCTATGAATAAAGAAAAAATAATGTTGTGTTATGTTGCTGAAACTGATATATTTTTGATTTTAGAGAACAGACTGAACCAAATATGATCATCAAACATGCACCCATATTCCCATTTAAGACGAATAGAAAAAAATTCAAATGTAGAGGTGAGCATTTTATAACATTCTGAGCCTCTTACACCATTAATCATAGTAAGCTGTAGTAGTCTGAACGTGTCTGGAGAGAGAACCTCATTATAGAAGTGGTTAAGTACATCTAGGCAGGAATTAATTAGTTTGTTGTAATGCTGAAAGTCTGCTTTGGGGATGGCAAATTCAGATGTTAGTTGCTGAAAGGAAAGAATATAAGGGCCATGTATAATTTGGTGAATTAATTGAATTCATGTTTGTACCATTACCTGCAATTGAAGGCCTTATTGTTGATCACAATGTTCTTGTTATGCCATATTAAAGGGGAGAGGTATTTATTGGGAGTTTTGTTATGAGGGAAGAGAAAGGCTCGTAGGGCTGAGACGGATGCTTTAATGGTAAAATATGTAGATGAGGTCAGTGACGTTGTGAGGATAAGCTGAGCATTTTTCTATGGTGCACCCTGTGGGGGTATCAGAGATGTTAGGATCTGCAAACCAGTGGCAGGATTGTTTTAGGAAAAATGCAGGGTGATATAACTTGAAATCTGGAAATCTGACCCCACCCATTTCATAAGGTGCCTTTAATTTGGTTAAGGCAATTCTCTTACCTTTTCTTATGCCCCATAGAAAGTTCATTAAAATAGAATAGATAGATTTGAAGAAGGAAAGAGATATGGGAACAGAAAGAAGTTTCAGACAGTATAGTACAATAGGGGAGAGCATCATCTTAATGGTATCTAGACTTCCTCTCCAGGAGAGGTAGAGGGGGGGACCATTTGGATGTTAGGTCTTTAGGAGTGTCTAGCAGGATCTTAGTGTTGAGTTTGACAGTGTCTTGGATCGTGGGGGAAAATCGGATGCCCAAGTATTTAATAGAGACACTACACCATTTATAGTAGTTTAAGTGCATAATTTCTGATTTGTCTCTATTTAATTTGACTCCTGATACTTTACCAAATTGAGATAAAGCATTAAGTAGATTGGAGAGATGAAGTTTGGGATTCTTAATAAGAATATGGATGACATCAGCATAAGCCACTATTTTAGTACATGAGGCACCGGCTTGGATGCCCGGAATATTTTTACTAGATCTTATTGGGTCAATAATGGTTCAAGTGAGAGAATATATAGCATGGGTGAAAAGGGACAGCCCTGTCGAGTACCTCTGAGTAAGGGAAAGAAGGAGGATGCTTGGCCATTGATATAGATAGAGGATTAGGAGATGAGTAGAGAAGTCTAACCAGGGAGACAAACTTATCACCACATCCATGCCAGTGTAAGGCTTGAAACAGAAAGTTCCCAATTTACACGGTCAAATGCTTTTTCTGCGTCCAATGCAATGGCTGCGTAACCTTGTTTATCTTTTTCATCTTTAGCAGCTAAATTAATGGCGTTAAGTAACAGCCTAGAATTAGAGGATATGTTGCGTCCTTTCAAATAGCCAATTTGGTCAAATTTAACGAGAGCAGGGAGTGTGGATTCAATTCTGTTGGCTAGTATCTTTGCAAAAATGTTACTTTCAATGTTAATTGAATGATTGATTGATATTTTAAGGCAAGGGAGGGGAACAGGGGAGAACAAAACAGCGATCTTACTAGGCCCAGTGACATTGAGAAGGCGCAAGTGCATGGGGGAGGGGGAGGGGAAAACTGCATGGAAGGAGGGAGACGTCGAAAGTGCGAAGCAGAGGAGAAACAGATAAATAACAATAAAGAAATAATAAAGACAACAAACAGTGGTAATTCAGCCAGCAATTTTCAAGTGCTAGGTTTAAGGCAGCAGACAGGGTAGGTCTGATAGGTGCAGGAAGAAAAACGGGGGGGGGTGTGTGGGTACAGATACAGACCCCAGTGCAAGGGGTGGCCCAGAGGCAGTGCGGGAGGGTGGACGGTGAGCAGGTACCAGGGCCCGAAGGACAGAGGGTGGCCAGGTGCACAGTGCCAAGAGAGAACAGATCAGCAGGGGAGAGGGGGAGCAAAGGCAGAAGAAAAGAGGAAGGTCTTGAGGTGCTTCCGGAACCGGAGATGGGGGAAATGGGACAATAATTACTAGGGATTGTAGGGTCTTTATCTGGTTTAGGGAATATAATGAGTAATGCTTCTGAGAATGAGCCAGATGATGATTTTTGAGATATAAAATATAAGAATAGTTATGTTTTGGAGCTAGACATTTAGATATGTTCATATAGAATTCAGTGGATAATCCATCAGGACCTGGTGCTTTTCCTTTGCCCAAGCCGTGACACAGTCTGATTTTAATCAAAGGCAGTCCTGAGATAACAGCTTTGCCATACTAGGAAATGACAGGTTTCTCAAGCCGTCATCCCCAGTACATCCATGTTTCATCTTCCTCATCCCAGTTTGAACCAATGAGGGCTACTGGCCCCAGCCAGACCCTTTCCAAGACAAGTGTTCCTTTGATTGCTCTCCTAATTAGTCCGGCTTCTCACAAGGCCATGGGTTCAACCCCAGACGGGTTAAGGGGGTCCAGAACCCCTCACAACATGGAATACCTATTTGGTCCCTCCAAATATACCACCCCATCCTTCTTTCTCTGTCCCCAACTAATGTTTCACTACTTGCTGAGAACAAATGAGTTTAAGAATGGTTGCAACTTGCGAAGGATAGCCCAAATTACACAATCAAGTGTACAGGCCGCCTAAAAGAGCATATAAATTCAAAAGGATGCAGACATTTTACTGTTAGGGTGAGCGTTGTGATGAAATAAATGTGACACATTTATTTATGTGTACATTGTGTGCTTAAAAGAGTTTTCGCTGTCACAGATATATTTGTCAATCATAAAAACCTGTGGTCATTCTGATGTTCCCAAAATGTTCTTTGATTTTACGCAAATCAGTGAGTTGCCATTTGTCCCTCCCCCCCTTTCTCATAGGTGATTAATTTACACAATAAGGGTGCTGATTCGTTTACAATGGCACATTTTGAACGTTGTGATTCACTAAAATAAGTGTAAAATAAAGTGTAATAGGCTTGTGTTACTGCTCTGGGGCATTTTAAAAATCCTTTGCAGCAAAGTGGGGCAAATATATTTCTTCCTCCTCATAAACAGCTAGTTTTCTATCTGCATGAGATTTTCATGATGGTGTAAAAAGGTTTCCTATGGGATCTGTCTGTGTTCAACACCTATGGGTGGATTCCATAGGAAACCATTGTAATTGTAATCTGGAGGCACCTTTTGCATTTTTCACCAAACTGAGAGTAAAATGAAAGAGCAAAGGTGATCTTTCCTGTATTTGTTCTTTCTTTTTGCACACTATTGTGTTCAAATATGAAATTGGATGGAGGGGACCCAACGGCATGCACTTGCTGACATTGGCGGTCCCCTTAAGGTAATTACCGTTTTAAAGAAAATTTAATTGTTTAAACATGGAGTCTGAGAGTGTTATATTTACAGACAGCTATTTATTTACAAACTGGGCCAGAGCGATGTATTTACAATATGCAGACTGGATGCAAAGAAGACCACTTCAGACCATGCTTAGTGACCACAAATATATGTTTGCAGGGTCTCATGATTTATAATTTGGAGCACATGGTACCCTCCTCCAGGCACTTTTTAGACCACACTCCCTGTTAGAGCCCACCTCAACTTCACTACTACAGAATATTTTCATGTGTTACCATAAATAACCAACTGTAAACAGTATGGCTTTTACTGCAGGTGTCTTACATTTATGCTGTAAAAAGCATCATTTCAACACATTATTTAAAAAAATTTCTCCAGGGGAGTTTCGGTACATTACTTCACTATATAGCTGGTCAGAATGCACAGCGAGTAGAGCACTCGCTTTGACATCTGCACAGAGCCTGCTGATGAAGGTTCGAATCCTGGCAGGGCCAAACTCAGACTTTCATCCTTCCAAGGTCAATAAATGAGCACCAAACACCGTGGGTAATTATAAGCAGCGCTCAGATACCTGAAGGTCCGTAGCACTATATAAATGCTAAATTATTATTATTAATTATTATTATACTCATTCACTTGCACTAATTTGTCAGAGAAGTTAAGGCTCCTACAATAAAAGTATTCAGCTTCTGCCAGCGACATTGGATCGTTTACAATGCACCTCAGGTGCAACTCGTCTCTTGCAGCAAAGCTACCTCTGCGATTAGCACACACACAATAATTTAACTGGTTGTGCAGAGTGGTTGCTGGAATGTTTGGATGCTGGGGCCAGGTGCTTCCTGTTCTATCCTGACGGGAGTCGGGTTCAGCAATAAAGCAATAAATCTGAATGAACTGAGGCCACTAAAATAATATGCGGGAGCCGGTCAAGTAGCTTCTTATCTCTTTAATTGTCGGCGCAGAAACTGGCGCCTGAGGCCGGTGGCCCCGCCTCTTCACGCATACCGTGGGCACAGCCCACAACAAACAACAACAATAGAAATGGGACTAGGCTCCCATTCAAACAGGGTTATTAACAGGGATAACGGACACAACATCTTCCCCTTGTATTTTTCTTTTTTCTTTTTTGCATTTATAATGCACACAAGCAGCCCGGAAGTTACATAATTGAGATGACTTAGTTACAAAGAGCTAGCATGTTGTGTTACAGATGGAGATACACTACATCACAGATTATCAGAGTGGGCTAATCGGCATGCAGGTTCAAGTGAAAAGCATGCAGGTTCAAGTGAATAGTAGTGTTTTGATGGCTTTGCGGAAGGCAAGGTGCGAGGGTTCAGCTCTGAGGGAGGATGCAGCAATGAAGGAGAAGCTGGTGCTGCCACCTCAGTCTAGTTTCACTTTGGACACTGTAAGGCGGTTAGCGTAAGGTTTTCTGGTTGGTCTAAGGGGCATGGCTCTATTTACTCGCTATGAGAGGTAGAGTGGGGATGTGTGGTTGATGCATTTGTGTGATAGGGCAAGTGTTTTGAAGACGATACGTTCTCTGACATGTAGCCAGTGGGCTTGTCTTCTGGCCAAGGATATGTGTTCCCTTCTGGGGATGCCTATATATTGTTTCTATGCTAGGTGAAAAAATAAATGTTTTTTAAAAAAAACACATACATATTTCACCTAGTTCACTGCATGGTATGCATGGTATGCCCCTGACGAGCATGGCCATTGCACATTCATGACTGCCCAGGCTGGCTTGAGAGTAGGTGGTGCAGCATGGTCTTGTTCAAGGAGCTTGGGGAGAGGCCCTCAGCAGGGATTACAGCCCTCCCTTCATTTTGTGTTATGACACAGACTCTGATACAAGACTTTAATCTTAAATGGAGTGCTAACCTGCTGATAACACTGCGATGATGAGGAGACCAAACATGTCTGCTCGCCTTCCTTTCAACATGCTGCCTATATTTGACTTATGATGACTGGATTATTAGCCCACGCCTGGTGCAGCTGACTGTTATTTTACAACATCAACATACCGGATGATAGGCAGAGGCCTGGTGTTGTGCCAGCCTTCCCCAGGGAAATGTTTAAGCAAATGTTTGCAAGCTGATCACGGTCAGCCTGCATTGTCTGCTGGCACACATGTGCAAGCTGCTGTCCTACCCCAAAGCTCGGCCACTAAACCAGTGGTTGAAGTGGGCGGGAGCGGTTGGGAGTGGTTCTCATCTAATTTTTACTGTTCCTATACTTTTATTTTAAAAAGAAACCATTTTGGAATGGTTTAGTTTTAAAATTAAAATGTAGGAAGAAGTTGAAACTTCCTTCAGTGCACTGCACTGAACATTCCAATAATAGCTGGTGTGTTTGTTTGGGGGTTTGGATTGCGCAGGGGAGCTGTTGTGGTGATGGGGTTTGTGGGGAGATGAGGCAGTCCAGCTGAAACATAGTTCCACTACTTGTTTTTGTATACTTCCACCACTGGAGAAAGCCAGTGGCAGTCAGATACTAGGCAGAAGTGGAAGAGAGATCAGCGATCCATTTTCACAGCACCGGCCAACAGCAACTTATCCTCAAGTTGAACTTCATTCTTAATCCTGCAAAACTCTGTCTGAGCTGAGCAGCCCTCCAACTCAGGAAGTTTTCAGGGAAAGAACGGGACAACAATGTCTCTGTGGGGGTTCTTACATGACCATGCTCTTTTCAGTACTATGGTTTTCTTTGTTTTTCCTTCACATGTTTCTCCTATGGTCTCCCTAAACCAATAACCTGTACATTACTCACAGCCCACCTCAGTGGTCAGCTAATATAGCAAAACTGTTTGGATAATAATGTGACCCTAACTGGTCAGGTAGATTGGACTGGAGAAGTGCATTCACAGATGGTGATGGATAATGGAAGGGCTCATGTGAAAGGGCGAGCAGAGAGCGGAGCAGAACAAATGTCAGAGAAGTTGAAAAGTGTGGAGTGAAGTGTCCCATTGATGGGTCATGGATTGATACAAGCGATAAACGTGGACATAGAGTGTGCACCTCACCTTGGAATGATATCTCTACAGAGAAAGGACAAGGACTGAATGTGCATGACCACAGAACACTTAATCTCTAGAGAAGTTTTGTCAGGTACTCCCTTGGCCTAGCAACCAAAATCCCTCAGAGTTCACGCCTTGAGAGAGGCTAAATAAAAATCAGGTAAAGTCAACAACTTCAATTCAAGGACTCCAGAAAATACCAAGAAGTAATTGACTGGTCATTCCCTGCCACAATGCTTTCAAATGGTGGGTTGTTGAGTTAGGCATCCCCATGCATATCCTATAAATGCATCCAATCTAAATTAAGAATGGTGTTGATATAGCTCTCGATCCCGGTGCCAATGTTCTAAACCCATGCAGCCCAAGAGATTATATTGACAGCTTCTGTGTCCCTGAGCACAGCTCTGACTTCATCAACTCTCAGAGAGAGGAAGTTCTGTTTCTTTGTTAAATCCTTGGTCTCTTATTGGACATATCTGTTATTTCAAGAGAACAACTTTGTATACCTGCTCTGATCCACTGATCCCCTCTTGTACTGCAGGTGAAAGACTTTGCATACCTGCTAATCATTTTAGCCTACCTGTCTTGGCGGGGTGTATTTGTATCCCAGTGACAGTAATCTGGACCTTCCAGAAGAGAGATGGGAGAATGTGTTTCTATTTACTAATGTCTTGCAAGGATCTCTGCTACTCAAATGCAACCCCTATATTTGTTGATCGCATCTTGCCAGCTCCCTCACCTCTAAGTCTATGGTAATAGGTGTTATTAGACATTGTTATGGTATTCAATTTATAGACCTCAAACTGTTGAAGGACTATGTTGGACTTGCTGGGCTTTGAACAAGTGTCACTAGGGTAAATACAAACATCTCAGGCAAGTGCTTGACTCACCAGGTTACTGTATAAGCTTAAGAAATAATCAGAAACATCCTGCATGTGGCCAGTTCTTTTTCCCCTGAGTGAATCATCAGATGCCCATCTTTCATACAAGCAATGTTCCCAGACTCTGGAGAGTATGTCATGAATCTTTTGTTCTGCAGATGGAAGATTCACATTCCCTGCATAAACCAATCCTTCCTAAGGTCAACAGTTTCCAGAGCAGTGTGAATTCATAGAACCCATCTTGGCACACTTGGTCTATTTCATAACCCTGTGTGACCCCCCAAAATTGTCCTTAATTCATATGGGATGTTGTCTGTCCATAGTCAAAGACACAGAACAGGTTGATCCTCCGATTGGCATGTTTTATATACCTGGTTGAGTGATACCCAGAATCCCAGAATATATTCTGCCTACAGGTGACAGAAGCTATTGCCTGGGTTAATCACTTTTAATTTTCTGTTGCCCTTTGTCAATTTTTCCAAATACAATTTTTTTTTTGTGTGTGAATATTTTAGGGGTTGAAATATGCAAACTGTATCAATGTTTGCCACATATAACTTTCTTTACTGTGGTTACACCTTTAAGAGACATCGTGATGCATATTCGATAGGTAAGACTTTCAGCTTCCTCTGTGATGGTGAAATACTTAGGGCCTCATTACAACTATGCCGGTCTGGAAACAACGGTGCCGGTAAGCCTAATGGCACTGTTGTTTCCAGACCGGCACAGTACAACTCTGCGGGCGGGTGCCGTCCCGTTTTCTAGGATCAGACCTGTCAGGCGGGTTCTCACGGGAGCACTGGCACCGTTTTTAACGGTGCTGGTGCTCACGTGTCCCCCCAGGGGAATGGGGACTAACAAGATTGCCGGTTCCAGACTTGGAATAGCCCAGTGCCACTGGGAAGTCAGGCACCAGTAGTTTCTTTACCTGTAATGAGGCACAATAGACCGGCCTGCTCTGCCCCTCATATTTCGTGGCTAGGTAAAATGGATTCATCAAAACGCTGCTGGTAGAGGAGAGGAATCCTTTTCAGTGGGATTTAAACATGCTTTTCCTGTAGTTTTGAGCTTCATGGATTAATGTTGCTTCTCGGTTTTTCTTAGATAATTGTTGATTTTAATCAAGGATCTTTGACAGAGTGGTTTAACCCTTTCCATTTAATGGGTTATTTAGCAGTTGGTGTGTATAAATGTACCTATCCCCTGGCTTGCCAATCCTGACAGTAACCACTTGTGAGAATTATTTTAATTTTTACTATGCCACAATAGATACACACACACATGGTTGATCAGCTGTCAGTTGTATTACAATTTTAGAAGTGAATAGGAGACAAGTAGAATGCTAGACCTCTCTTCCACTACATTATTGTGAATATTGGCAACAGTATATGTATTGTTTGAGTACACTTTTTTAATGCAAATGTATTATCTCTACAATTTAATAAATGCACGTTCAGGCTAATCAAGAAAGTAAGAGCATTCTTAATGTGTTTCTCTCTTATGAGTATAAAGACACTATTGTAAGCATGTATACCTGTTGGGTTAGTGATTAAACTGGGAAGCAGAAATATTGATACAATACATGTTTGTCATAGACTCTAAGGTAAAAGAAATTGGCTCCTCCTTACTCTGGCGTTAGACCCAAGACAATGCTGGTGCCCAGTAGTAAGACAGTTAGGTGATCAGATGTAGTGTTTTTTCTTGCACTAAGCACAGATATCTAACTCTCCTACCTCTCCCCAGACCCTTGCATGGGATACAATATTATTATCTGCTTCAAAACCCGCCACAGTCGCAGGTGGGAATTTAGACCACCTTTGGAGTGAAGGTTATGCTCTGGTACGCAGGTGAAAAGCATAATTGCATTGTGGGGGCAGTAGGAGTATTGTACCGAAACATATGAGTGTCTTACTAAGAGCTAAATCTTTGGTAGCTAATGGAATACATTCTGGTGGAAATTGTACAAAAAAAAGCTTGAGAAGTTGTCAATTCATAGAATAGGAAGCTAGAGAAAGTATTTCAGCAATGAAACAGAAGCAAAAAAGTAAATATATCAGGCTCATTATTATTGTTATTATAATTATTATTATAATTATTATTATTATTATTATTATTATTATTATTATTATTATTATTATTATTATTATGTTTCATGTAAAGCGCAAACCACCTGAAGGCCTCAGTGCAGAGGTAGTAAGGGCCCGGCAGTAAAGGCCTGGGTTAAGGCCCCTGTACTCTCATTTTCCATCTGCTGCCTTAGAAGGATGTGCCCCCCAATATCGTGGCATACTGTCTGGCAACAACTACAGATGACAGGCTTCGTAGCCTTCCTAAGATGGCTGCCACCTTTTCAGCTTGATCCGGCCTTCCTGCAGTGCCTGGAGGCACCCAACATCATGCTGTTGCCTAATTGGCCTTTTTCTTCAACTAGTGTCGAGGCCCAGCTGAGACGTGAGGCGATACCAGGCCTGGCAGTAAAGGTCCGGGTTAAGGCCCCTATCCTCTCCCTGTCATCTCCATGGCACTCCAGCTACTCATGTAAATTACCACCGCCAGCACAGGACAGTGATTTTGATCTGGCGGTAAGAAAGCGTTTCTGCTCCGCCGTGTATGCCTATATGATCTGTCTCAAGCGGCATCTACATGTTCTATTATCCGGACTACCTTCCATTTACATCCTTACTATTCAACATGTACTGACAATGCTCGGCTGTTCTTTACCTCATGCACTGGTCTCTGCATTTGTATACTGCTGCAGCCCTGCAACATGCGGTTGGGCATCTGTTGCTGTATGTACCCCTCACCCACCTATGTTTGCCTGTGTTGCTGTATGTACCCCTCATCCCCCCTATGGTTGCCTGTGTTGTGGTGAGTGCCCTCCATCCCCCTGGTCACCAGTGTTGTGGTGATTGCCCCCCAAACCACTGGTCACATGTGTTGTGGTGAGTGTCCCCAACACCCCCTGGTCACCTGTGTTGCTGTATACCCCCCACCCCTCCTATGGTCGTCTGTGTTGTGGTGAGTGTACCTGAGCTGACTCTGCATTTGTTGCTGCTGCAGCCCTGCAACAGGGGGTTGGGCAACATGTTTGTGCCACCTAAATGGACTCTGCATTTGTATGCTGCTACTGCCCTGCAACATATGGTTGGGCAACATGTTTGTGCCACCTAAACTGACTCTGTATTTGTATGCTGCTGCTGCCGCACTGCAATGATACAACGTACTTTCATCGCAGGACCTTTTTTCGCTGGGTTTTTTACAGCAAATTTGTTATTGAAAAAACCCATTAAATTCTCTTTTGGGGGGGTTAAAAAATTATACATGGGATGTGGGTTTTTGGTTATAGATATAAACTAAAAGGCAATTAGGGTTTGGGGAGACCCTGCCAAAAATAAATTTGAAAAAAATTTGATGGGTTTTTTTGATGACATATTTACGGTAAAAAAAACACGAAAAAACATCCTGTGATGAAATGACATGGAACCACTGCAACATGGGGTGGGACAACATATTTGTGCCACCTAAACTGACGTTGCATTTGTATGCTGCTGCCAACCGACAACATGGGAGGCAACCTGTATGTTTTTGCAAGCACTTATGTAACTAAGCAAGCCTTCAGTAACAGAACCACAATGCACAAACGCTGTTGTGCATTTTATAAATGCAAATGAAAAAAATAAGAGAGGGAGGAGAATAGGCTGGTGGAGAGGGCAACATTGTAATCCTTAGAGTTGAAGATGTGTGTTTTTAAAGGCTTTTTAAAGTTAGAAAGGCATGCCATTTTACTAATAGTTTGCAGACTCTGATTCCAGAATGAAGGAGCACACACATTGAAACTCGTGCCTCCGAAGCTTTTGAGTTTATGTCTTGGGATGGCAAGCTTGGGCATAGCACTTGAACGCAGATTTCTAAGTTTAGGGGTCTTTTGTAAGTGCATTTTGAGGTAGTCAGAAGTCATACCTGAGATGCGCTTGTGGGTGAGAGTGAGAACCTTGTCTGTAATACAATAGCAGACCAGAAGCCAGTGTAAGGATCTTCTGGCTTCAGTGATGTGTTCTCTACTGTTTTTTCCAGAGACAGCTCTAACGGCCCGTTCCGTGCAAACTGAAGAGTTCTAAAGTTACTATTAGTAGTACCGATCAACAGGCTATTGCAATAGTCGATGCAGGTATTTACAAGCGCAGATGCGACTGATATAAGGTTCACAGTGGTGAACTAAAGTCTGATCTGACGTATGGGTTTTCTCATGTCTCAGCGGGATAGCTCAGGGGCAACATGCTTGCCTTGGAAGCAAGATGACACGGAGCAACCCAAGTTTGATTCCCGGGTCTGTGCTTAGAAACCTCTAGGTATTAAGCGTGTTATAAATAACCAATTACAATTGCAGGATGCCTTCATCTGTAAAGCGTGCTTCTGCATGTTAAGCCAGGAATCCAGAGAACTCTGAGTCTCTTAACATGAGGACTGATTTAAATGGAACAGTTAACAATTGCAAAATGGCTGTATCTGGTGTTCAACTTTTTTTAACTGATTGGCTGAGCCAACACGCATTTTTTTCTTGCTATTTAAGGAAAAGGAATTTATGGCCATCCATCTTTGAATCAGGTCATAGACAACATTCACCTTGGCTGTGTAAAGGTCATAATTGCCATAAAGCTCATTCACAAGCTGCGTATCATCAGCGCAGTTTGCATATTTCATGCCTGTACCAGCAAGCAAGTCAAACAAAGGATGTATGTAAATGTTAAAACGAGTAGGTGAAAGGCATTCGCCTTGTGAAATGCCACATGCTAAGGTCTCCGGCTCTAACTGAAACAGTTCCATGGTAACCCTAGCTAATATGGGGCCAAGAAAAGAAAGGCTTACTTGGGTGGTATAAGGTAAGACAACTGGATTGCATAATGATTAAACTAACACATTTTAAAACACAATATGCAGATAAACTGAATCGCCAATACACCAGGGGAGGGATAATAAAGCTGTGTTGTTCATTTTATCTATGCTCAGGCAATGATTATTTTGTGGTGACTGGGGATTACTATTCCATCAACAATCCATACATACCTGGATTTCCAATGGCATCTCAGAAGAAGTATAGGCAGGGGTGTAGGGATTGCATCAGTAATAAACTGGTGAAGGATGATGGGTAACCCTGAGATGTTTGGGGGCAGACACAAGTGTGGACAGCAGACTGCCAATGCAATCCAAGAACTAAGGCTTTGAATACAGAGGCCGCATTTTCTTTTTTTGTTTTTCAAGTGTTTTTGTCTGAGTGACAAAGGGGGCTAGTGTGCCTAAATACACTTGTGTATAGGTGTGTTATAAATGACATATCATACCATATCATATCATATCATATCATTTGAAACTGTTTCTTGGTCTCTGGCCCTGTCCTCTCAAAGGCCTTTGAGCTGGAGAAGCCCATAGTTGGCTAGGGCCGGCTGACTGTGTAGTGCACTCCTCCATCCATGGAACCTTGCCATAGTGTGGAGGGAGGCAGAGGTGATGGTGAGTGTGACCTTTAGACGCCAAAAGTGGGCTGCATAGGTGCAACACAAAGAAGATTCATGATTTTCCCCAGGTTTTGTTTCAATGTATGTATTGTAGGGGAGCAGCTGAATTGGGGAAGTCCCGCCCCTCTTTTGCCTATATGTTGGAAACCGGAAATTGTGACATGTGCAATGCCAGTAATGGTACCTATACCATGAAGAACCTTTGCGACAAGGTATCCACTGAGAAATCCGATATGATGTATCCCCGAAGAGATGAGAGTCTCCTGAGGTAGATGCCTGAAGAAGAGTGAAGATGTGAAAAGGAGAGGCTGGTGACATCACAAAACATGAGCGTGATGCACTGAGAAGGATGACCAAAGAATAGAAGGCATAGACCAAATAGAATCTGATGGCGAAGTAAAGAATAGAGAAGACTTTCATGCGCGAAATGAAGATGGCACGTGTGAAGAAGCACGGTAGAAAATGCGAGTCATTTTATAACTGAACAGATGCCGTAGACGTAGTAATCATGAAGGCTGGCTATACATAGTGAATAGACTTCAGGCTGTGCTGTCAATATAAATATAAATATATATATTTATATATATATATATATTTATATATATATATATATTCTGCAAAAAAACTTTGTTAAAGGGACGTTATGGTTAAGTTGCACTACTAAAAACCTATGAAATTCAATAAAAAAAACTTTGCTAAAGGGATGTTAGAGTTCCAAGTAAAACCGAAAAACCCCTGAAATTCACCAGTTATGTTAAGTTAAACAACCATAACTCGCACCACCACTGTGCACTGCTAAGACTAACACCCAGGACATCAAAGATGACATCACAAATGTCATTGATGACGAAGCGAAAATAAATATTGGATAAGACTCTCCAGCGCATGGAAGAAAAAATGTACATACTCATGGAAAATTTCAACAATTTAAAAAACTTTGTGGAGGATCACTTGAAAGAGAAAAACTAGATACCACTGTCCCACATGTACCTGTCCCCCCTCACCATATCCCAATCAATTCTCCCCAAACCCTCTCCATGAACAAAAACATTTTGATGAGAATTCCATCCCTTCTTCACCTCATATGAATCCTCTTGAAACACCCAATACTCCTGTGTTTGTCTCAGGTGTCCGTGGCCAGCGCGGGTGTCCGGAATGTCCGTAAAGAAACGAAAATGGGGGTGTCCTAAGGACACTATACCTGTCCGTACTGTTTGTATGCAAGTTGAAACTGTTCTAAGAACACACCTGGTGTTCAGGATGTCTGCCATTAATCAAAATGAAGGTGTTCTAAGGACACTTTACCTGTCTGTACTGTTGGTAGGCAAGTTGACACTGTTCTAAGAACACAAGAGGTGTCTGTGATGTCCGTAATTAATCAAAGGAGCACCCCGGCAAGGGGGAGTTAGTCTCCCAGACAGCGGGGCAGTATTAGCCCCACTCCTAAACGACTGGGCAAGCCCCCCTACACAGGCTGAAGCGTCCATTTCGCTACAGCTCCCCTACTGCACAAGGGCGCGGCGGACACTATACCTGTCCGTACTGTTCGCTAGCAAGTTGAAACTGTTCTAAGAACACACAAGATGTCCGGGATACCCGCAATTAACCAACATGGAGATGTTCCAAGAACATTATGCCTGTACGTAATGTTCGCAAGCAAGTCCAAACTGTTCTAAGAACACATTCGGTGTCTGGGATGTCCGCAATCAAACTAACACACGCTGTGTCCTGAAAAGTTTGTAAATGAACAAAATGGGGTTGTCCTGAGGACGCTACACCTGTCCGCGCTGTTCGTAGGCAGGTTGAAACTGTTCTAAGAACACATCAAGTGTTCCGGGATGTTCGTAAATAAACAAAATGGGGGTGTCCTGAGGACGCTATGCCTGTCCGTATTGTTAGCAGGCGAGTTGAAACTGTTCTAAAAACACATGCATTATCCTGAAATGTTCGTAAATAAACAAAATGGGTGTGTCCTGAGGACACTATACCTGTCCGTACTGTTCGTAGGCTGGTTGAAACTGTACTAACAACACATCTAGTGTTCTGGGATGTTCGCAAATAAACAATATGGGGGTGTCCTGAGGACGCTATGCCTGTCCATATTGTTCGCAAGCGGATTGAAACTGTTCTAAGTACAAACACCTGTCCATAAATGTTTGTTTCGCTTGTGTCGCACTTTTAATTAGTTTCAGGACCCGAACAGTGTCCGTAGAACACCAACGCGCATGCACACAAAATAGTTTCAGTGCATTTGGTGTCCTACGGACACCCGTTTCCTTCGCGGACATGTTCGCGAAGCCATCATGTGACCGCGCTCACGCTGACCGTGTGTTCTGACTGCGGACACTGTTCGTGTCCCCGAACAATTTAAAACTAGCTTTTCAGGCAATCCACAATATTTTTCAATAATAAATCACCACAGCACAAGTCCCAGACTGTAATCCTGACTTTCTACATACTTTTTGGGACTTTTTTAACCTTTTTTTGGTGTTCGATCTGTCCGCAGACAGCGCGGGTGTCCGCGAAGCGCACCCAAGCACCCCTATAAAAGGTCACACCCGAGAGCTCATACTCATTGTATTTCTGGCTATCTTACAGAACACATTTTTCCTGCCTGCCACTTTCCAGATTGATTTCTGAAACCAGATGGCATCCATGGCTACACTACTGCCACCTGGTGCTACATCTGCCTCAGCACCACCCCACCCCTTCCACCATCAACACCTCCCCAAGGGCCTGAAGAGGGGAACAGGAGTGAGGATGCAGAGCAGGATGAAGAGGATGACCAGAATGAGGTAGTGGAAGTCCCTACTACCAGCACTCGCCGTGAGTCTTGGGTGTGGCTGTTATTTACCATTCATGGTAACGTACCTGAGGCGCGTGCAAACAAAGTCACCTGCAAAGAGTGCAAAATGGTGCTCAGTTGCAGGAGGCTTGGTTCGTACAGCTTTTGTACGACAACTGTGAAGCGACACCTAAGGTCGTTCCATGGTGGGACCGTTCGCAAGGTTGTACATTGCGAGGAGCGTAGGAGGTTGACTTCCTCTACTACATCCTCTGTTTCCGATCCTGTCACCACAAGGAACACTCCTGTGGGACAGCATATTCCTCCAGCTGCCTCACAGGCCATTCGCAATGCTGATGACCCTTACCTTTCGAGGGTCACAGTTGTGTGTATGTACTGCGATCCAGTACTCTGCAGGGGGGAGATACTTCAATGTGCTTTTGAGACTCTGGTCTCAGAGCACGAGAAGACCTGCTCTCTACCTAAGTAAGGCCCATCCTACATCTTCCTCTCTCCACCCGCCCTTTCTTATCCCTGTGGTTGGTGTACCCTTACACTCCTTTTCCCTCCTCTCCTAGTGTGTCGTGTGTAAAAAAAACCCAAAAAATATAAAACAAACATTTTTAAAAAAAGGCTCTTTTCAGAGCCGCCTTCCACAGTTTCAAAATAGAAGTGGAAAATAAATGGAGCAGAGCCTTGTGTATTTTTTAGAAGTCCGCGGACAGCTCACAGACATGTAAAATTTTGGGGTGCTCCCCTATCATAACCATTGCACTTTTGTCTGGGAGGAAGTGGTGGCTCTGAAAAGAGCCTTTTGGTGGCGTTTGTTTGTGTTTGAAAAACTTGAAATGGTCAACACCTACTACAAAATGGATGGCTGTAATTCCAAAAAAGGTCGCAATGCATTTTGTACATTTCTCAGAAAAATCTGATTGCCAGCATAAGTAAGATGGACCCCATCTCTGCGAAAAATGTATGTGCTACGAAACATAATATTTTCATTGTGAAAAGAGGACATTCCAACATCTCTTAGAAAGGCACAAACAGCCTTATTGAGATTGCGCCTCGCTTTCTCCATGTGTGGACCAAACGAAGAAGAGCGCAGCCACATTTGTCTCTGAGCAATCCGAGGAAAAATTACTTGAGAATTTGGAAACACGTCCATGACCTTCCCAAGTCCTTCTTTCATTGCAAATTGCAAAGAAATTCCAGACACATGTCCTAAACTATTCCCTCCACAATGAATTATAATTATGTCTGGATGATGCTCTGTCTCCAAAGTAGCAGAGAGAGGTAGCAAGTCCAACCACTTCATTCCACGTACTCCATGCCAGTGCACTTCCACATGTGGGAAACCAAGATCTACAGCTACTCCACAGATTTCTGCATGCACCTTCAACCAATATATCCATGAGTCTCCCAAAATCCAAACAATATGTTTTCTGAAACACGCAGCCATAGCTATCTGTTCTTTTATCAGGAAAAAGAGTATCTGACAAACTCTCTCCTGGCACAACACACCAACTAAACTTTACTGACCAATCCCTTGCTCTGTTCATTCTCATTTGCATGCCACCCCACACCAAAATCCCCATATGTAACACGCGATGTCCGCAGACTACCGCCATGTCTGCGGACATATCGTAACATGGACAGTCCTTCTACCATGTCCACTTCACTCTCTGTGCCATTCCCTCATTGGATATAGCTAAACAGTCACACGACCAACCACCAATCACATCCAAGACCTCTACATCTAACTCCATCATCAAAGATCAGCACTTCAAATGTACTGTTAATCACTCTGAGTACAAGTGTCATATCATTGGAAAGCACCTGCTACAAGAAATACTGTACAAGTCTCCAAGATTTCTACTTGCAACTGCATGCATATCCATATGCATGAACACAAACTACAGGTATGCATATTTTCTGTATAGTACATGTACAATTCGTATACATTCATATAAACAGATTAACTGACTTTTAACTTGTATAACCTATTAAATGAACGTACTTATAATGCTATAATCAATTGTCACTTCCAAACCTATCTGCTATTTAATTTCTTTTTACACACACACATTTGCAACGCACGTTGAAGTAACATATTTAAAGTAAAATATAAAGACTGCACATAGTCAAACGAAATTGCATGCACACACTATGTTCAAATATCAAACAACAATACTTGTACAAAAACATAAAAATCAATGTCTAAATTAACATCAGTGTTATAAACACACAAAATTACTAATTTGTTTCCTTTACAATTGCAGTGAAGACCACTCTCCTGAAAAGCAGCAGCAGAATTTGAAGTACAAACAACAACTAAGAAGAATCCTGCTCATTCCGCACAAAAAGTAAGTCAAATACCACCATAATATTTTTACTATTACTCAAACACACTGTGGCGTTAATTCATGCTATTTCTGCACCTAAAAACAGAGATTGTGCACCATTCTGTCCACAAATCCTCATTTGTTAAACAGAGATTTACAGGCAGAATAGCGCACAAATCCCCATTTTTTGTCGCACAAATGACATAACTCAGCCCAGAATTTTAAAATTATAGAACACACAACTGTTTTAATTCTATACCATTAGATTAACTATTTGTGCTTCTCCTCACCTCTAGCTTACTTTCTACTGTCATCTGAACCCCAGTTAGTAGCACATAAATTCAGAAATACCCATCCCAACTAGTTGTAGTTGCCCAAAGCACAATCACACACCATCACATACATCTCCATTTAGTATATCATCATACTCATGCACACAGCACACATACATTGCAGAACACCCCAACCCATACCTTCTTTATTTTTTAAACAGACCCTAAAGAATGCCCACCAAAAATCAAGTCCGTAGAAAGGAACGCAGAAGTAGAGCAAATGAAAATAGAAGTGTCCAAAATAAGCATCCATCTCTAGCAGAATTTGTACAAAAAGTTCAAGCATAACAGGTAATACAGTCATTTAGCCAAACAAAACAAGCTTCAAGTACAGAATCGTTGCCTCCTCTATCAAAATGTAAAACAAAACAGAAAACAATTAACAAAAATTCAGCTAACACTACTTTTAAAACTGTTCCTATAAATCTTGATATAGTACCAAGTAAGCATACCAAAAAAAGTATTTTAGAAAAAATGTTCTGCCAGAGAGTCCTTCAAAATATTATAAAAACAGGAGAGAAATCATGCACAACCCTTAAAACCTACAATAGGAAATTAATCTTAGAAGCTTTGATAGACAGTGCAATCCTTCTCAAAAGAAAGTTATTTATTTTAGTGTTAAACAAAATGAAACCACTAACAAAACTAATGACTAAATTACAAAAAAGACTTCTCAATAAATGAAATGTCAACAAAAATAACTTCTTAAATATCTGTTGAGATGAGTGGAGTCACACTAGAAGCACAGAACCATATTTTAATGAAGAAGCATACAAACAAATGCAAACAAATACAATTGTCATACATAGGTTATGAAAACGTTAATAATACCATAATAGAACAAGAAATACTGCTTACAAAAATATCCCCAGAAAACTTAGAATTACCTCTCAATTCAACTGAACCAGAACATCTAGTATACAAATGGCCATGCACGTCAATGTGTAACATTCCAAAAAATCTTTCACGTCTTTACACCAATTCTTCAATCAGTATGCGAAAGGGAAAGACAAAATCAAAATGAAACTACTGCAAAATATGGATACCTTTCCAGTGCGCAAGTACACAGGACTACAAGGACATTCATTGGCCTGCATTTCAGGACCTACTTGCAAAACTACCTTCCATCATATCAAAATGATATCAACACATCATTCAACTATAAGAAATCTAGTCTATAAACTGTACTATGCTAAATGTCCTGCTTTAGCACTAGCCAATTTAAATAACATTCTTCTACATGGTACAGCAAAAGACCTACTTGAAGAAATCGACTATATCCAGAAAAAAATATTTTGGAAGTGAAAGCCACTTACAGAATGAAATAGCTTTACAACAAATTAGCAACAATTCTACGCATGGCAACCTTCTACTACACACAAACAAAAAAGAAATACTGAAATTTAAAAGTGCATCTACTGAAGTACCAAACCATGTGTGTCTATGTTGCCGCATAACTTTTTATAAAAGTAACACAAAATCTGTAGACCTAACATACAAAATAGAAGATAATGAAGATTCTAAATGGTTTGAATTAGCTCTCTACCTTATAGCAGAAAACAAATACGAAATAACTGATCCCTTAATACTTTGCAGTTACTGCACTATAAAACGACAACAACCAAACTCCTTGACATGCGATCACAAATAATTTGGAATTATTTCCACTACCAAAACCCCTACAACAACTCAATTTATATGAGAGCATCATAATTCAAACAGTGTACCCCTTTCAAGCAATAATACGCCTTCAACCAAAAACAGCAAAATTACCTCCCTCTGAATCGGTGAAAGGCATTTGTGGCAAAGTAGTGTATTTACCATTAGATCTAAAACAAAATGTGCACACTCTGGGAGTGCAACGTCCAATGGAGCAATCTTTAATTATCTTAGTAAATGGTATACTTACAAAAGAAAAAAAACTTGGCAACAACTGGTAAACTTACCTTGCATTATCTAAAAGACAATAATGAATACTACATAGAAATTAATATTGAATAAAACTTGAAGGAAACCACTGAAATAATTCAAGAATCACCAGAGACTGGTCAATTTGAGCTTCTAGAGCCTGCTACAGTATTAAATACTTTAGATCATTATACAATTCATCCATTGCACTCTAATGGCGCCATAGAAGATGCACTAGAAACGTACCAAATGCGACAAACAAAATGATCACCAATCAGCATATGTGAAAAAAGAATAGAAGCACGTGCTTTTCCTCTATCTTTCCTACTGGTAAAGGAGGAAGGCACGATGATAGACCTATTCAAATAACATCATCAGAATACTGCTTGTTACGGATGTATTCTGAAGATCCCAGATTTACACAAAATGTGGAATACATATTCCATCTACTCTTTGAAAATGAACTAGCAACTCTATGTTACAGAGTTGCACAAACACGCAAGGAAAAGATGAGGTTTTACAATCAAGTATTACAAATCTATTAGCAAACATGCATGGTACTAAAGAGTACTGGTTCCGACGTCATGGAGATGTACGTTGTATGATAAGAAACCTTGGCCCAGCCACTTGATTTGTTACATTAAGTTGTGCAGAATATGCATCAGAAGATTTACATGATTTCCTACGTATATCAAACAAAAACAAAACAAACATAGATATACTAACACCTGGAGAACTTTGTTCTCTGGATCCTGTTAATGTTTCAAGATATTTTCATCATCGCTTCATTGCTATACTACACTTTATTTGTAATAAAACTGTTCTTCCCCTCAGAGAAGTGCAACACTTCTTTTGGAGAAAAGAATACCAAGCCAGAGGAGCACCACATATCCACATGCTTTTATGGATTAAAGATGCTCCTAAATTTGGTCAAGACAATGATGCCACTCTGTTACAGTTTATCGAATAATATGTCACTTGTGAAATTACATTGGAAGCAACAAATAGTGATCTTAATGCACAAAATGTACAATTTCAAAGACACAAAAGTGGCAAATATTGTCATCGCAAATACAAAAACAAAGGGAAATACTACACCAAATGCCGGTTTGGTTTCCCTAGACCAGTTACAAAAACAGGTCAAGTAAACAACTTCATGTCTTCAATTAGACATACTGTTAAAGGTAAATCACCTAAACATACATATTACATAAAAAGAACAGAAGAAGAAAAATATATCAATGATTACAATGCAATCATTGCCCTCTTATGGAATGCAAACATAGATGTGCAGTACATTGCACACAATTCCAATGCAACTGGATATGTTACAGCATAAGTAACCAATGCAGAAAAAACAGAGCTTCAAGACCTCTGTAATAACCTGTCATCAGACAAAACACTGTCTCAGAAATTATACAGCTTGGGGGCATAAAAATGTTCTCCCATAGAGAATGTGGCTCCTATGAAGCAGCAGATCGTTTAAACGGTACTGCTTTGTATGGAAGATCTGAAAATATAGTATGGCTAAGTCTTGGTCCTGCTAAATCTAGAAAAAGAGTTCTGAAATCATACGACGACATAGAAACAATAGCCAAAAATGATCCCAACAGCCAAGACATTTTAAAAAACAATTTTCTGGACACATACTACCCAAACAGAAGTACCACTTTGGAAACCATGTGTCTATACCACATAGCCCAAAACTTCACATACAAAAATAATATAAAACCCGATGAAAAAAATGTAGATACAGAGTGACAAATTGTGAAGGCAGCTTAGTAAAACTCACCAAACCAAATTTAATTAATCATATCAAATTGTCATTAAAGATTCCTCAACATAAAGAACTATATTACATGTCCCTGCTACAACTGTTTAAACCATGGAGAAAAGAAGAAAAAAATACTAGATAACTATGACTCCTACGAAGATGCTTTCAAAGCAAATGAAAGCATTAAAATTGGTGTAAACTTTACACACTACAAAAGAATGTTGCACAA
Organism: Ambystoma mexicanum; assembly: GCF_040938575.1. Classification (NCBI taxonomy): domain Eukaryota; kingdom Metazoa; phylum Chordata; class Amphibia; order Caudata; family Ambystomatidae; genus Ambystoma; species Ambystoma mexicanum. Next base: position 1,073,715,553 of record NC_090935.1, on the reverse strand, counting down.
TGAACAGCAACACGAAGAAGAACTCCAGGCCCAACTATATAAGGACACTCCTGACAGTAGTCAACCTTCTGTAACAGGAAGCCAAGAACCACTGGGACAGCCACTAATAGCAAATGAGGCAGAATCAGCTATGACGGAAGTAGAAAACACCATGTGTCAGTATGAAGATAAAGAAGATACTACAATCAAAACTAAACAATGAGCAGCGTAGCATTTTTCAAGAAATAACAAAAGAAATTGCACATGGTGTACAACATGAAAATAAAGAATGCACCTGCCAAAATGGCAAACCTATACTACTGAACGTCAGTGGTGAAGCTGGTTCTGGCAAAACATTCTTAATCAAAATCATCAGCAAATTCCTTCAACAATTGACAAACAATAAACTGTCAGCTGTTGTCACTGCCCCCACAGGTTTAGCTGCCTACAACATAGGCGGTGTCACTTTACACCGATTACTATTCCTTCCAGTAGAACACCAAAACAAATAAGACTATTATAAACTTTCTACAGAAGCTGCAATGGAACTACGCATAGTATTAAAACAAATGAAAATTCTACTAATAGATGAAGTGAGCATGGTCTCCAACCTAATGTTGGCTTTGATTCACCTCACATTACAAGAAGTACTCAAAACAAACTAGGAAGAGCTCTTTGGAGGAAAACACATTATTGTTTTCGGAGATCTTCTTCAATTGACACCAGTGAAAGGTGAGCCTATTTTTAAAACCTTTGGACACAAACTCTGCCGTAAAACTGTTGGCAGCATAGGAAATGCCAACCTTTGGCAACATTTCCAATACAGAGAATTAACAGATCTGTGGCAATCTGCAGATCTCACTTATGCTAACATTTTAAAAAGTATTAGAGTTGGTATACTATCTCAAGAAGCACAAGCAATATTGAAAACCCTGCACATTCATGCACTTTATGGCAATACTAAATGTGTTATGGATGTTATGGAACAATTAGCGCACAAAAATGTCAATTGTATGGCCTTAATGCCAACTCTTGCAAGCTGTTTCAAATTCACTGAAACAATGTTAAAAAAATAAATGCAACCAATAATTGAAATTAGCGCCACAGACAAACTAGACGTACATAGTATGACAGTACCCATGTGTGAGCAAGCCACAACAAGACCTAAACAGTTTAGAAAATTCAATCTCCAACACAGCTGGATTGGAAAAAATATTAAAATTATCCTTAAATTGTAGAGTAATGCTTAAACGTAACCTTGGCCTGGATCAAGGACTAGTTAATGGAGCACTGGGTACAGTTGTTGGTTTTCAAACATACCCACATGACAACAACATTCAGTTTGTCAATATTCTCTTTGACAAACTTTCAGAAGTGAAAAGGATAGGATGCTCAACAGCTCAATTCCTTCTCTTCAAAGACATGTATGTACGCAGAGAACAATTTTCTCTAACTCTTGCATACGCAGTCACCATTCATAAATCACGAGATCTTACCCTAGACAAAGCATTGATAGATATTGGTAACACAGTCTTTAAAGAAGGCATGAGCTACGTAGCACTATCACACTTATGTACGTTTGACGGTCTATTTCTAATCAACTTTGATGCAAGTAAAGTAAACGCGGATATGCTTTGCATTTTAGAATTCAATAGACTTTGTTCACTATACACCCCCATCTAAAAACATATCCTGTTCCACAAAAAGTAAAAGGTTGTAAAAGAAAACTAAATCAAACTGAAATGCAATAGGATGTCACTGCAAATCCTCCAGAGAGAGTAATTGAAACTAATACTTCATCAAGTACCACAAGCAAAAAAGAACTTATTAGGGAAAGTAAACCAGGTACTTCTTCAAAGAAGGAAGACAAACTCCAAAAAAAGCACTCAGATACAGAACTACCTGGTCCATTTAAACTTTCAAATATGACTGGTGTAAGCTGCTACGCAAATGTAGCAATGAATATTCTATTTCAATTACCACCAATTGTTGACAACATTTACTTAGACAGCACAGACCAATTGTGTTTGCAAATGTTAGTACTTCATAGAAACGCAACAAACAATCCTGACAACATGTATAGTGTTCATTGAATAAGACAATTGCACTACTGTGCTGGAATGGTGAAATTCACTATAAACTCACAGGAAGATCCACAAGAATTTCTAATGTACTTACTACAAGTACCAGAAAACAAAAACATACCTATAAATTAAATCTTCCAGATTTCATACATGTGGAAACATGCATGCACTCTCTGCAACAATGTGACAAATCTCTAATGAGTGCTTTATGTATGTATCAATACCTAATTGTGAATCTGTTCCATTTCAGCAACTTGTACAAAATGCAAACCACGGTAGATTATGTTCCACCTGCAATTCAGATAATCGCTCCACGTTAGTAATACAAACACATAGTAAATACTTAATACTAATGTTTCTACGTTACAATGCCGATGGTACCAAAAACAACTGCAAGCTGACTGGATTCACACATGGTCAAGTATAACTTGGTAAGAAAACCTTCACAACAATAGGTATAATCTACCACACAGGAGCCACAACCAATGCAGGTCACTATACTGCATATATAAAAAAAACTTGTGGATGGTTCGAATGTAATGATATTACCATTACTCTAAAGCAGAGATTACCAGCAAATCTTACAAACGCTTATTTAATCTTCTTAAAACCAAAATTTATTAAATAATCTGTACTTAAACATTAACAAAACTTCTATTAAAAAACTATAAACTGTTAGAATATGCCAACAGCTATCTAACTGCCCCAAGATTGTACAACAACTAAAAAGATAAATGAATACCACTAAATTATATCAAACAATAAACAGTTAGAATACGCCAACTGGTATCTAACTGCCCCAAGATTTTACAATATCCAAACAGATAAATAAATACCACTTCATTATAACAAAAAATAGACAGTTATAATATGCTAACAGGTATCTAACTGCCCCAAAATTCTACAAAAACTAAACAGATAAATGAATACCACTAAATTATATAAAAAAATAAACAGTTAGAATACGCCAACTGGTATCTAACTGCCCCAAGGTTTTCAATAACCAACCAGATAAATCAATACCACTACATTATAACAAAAAATAGACAGTTAGAATACGCCAACTGGTATCTAACTGCCCCAAGATTTTACAATATCCAAACAGATAAATGAATACCACTTCATTATAACAAAAAATAGACAGATAGAATAAGCCAACAGGTCTATAACTGCTCCAAAAATCTGCAACAAACCAACATTAGCCAGAAACAACATGTGAGCAACGAAAACAAACAAATAAATAGACTGTAGCATAACAAAAAAAGGTTTTTTTTTAATCCAACATGGGTTTTTTTTCCCACGGACCCAATGATTTTAGCAACAAACACAGAAACTGAGAAAATTGCACAGTACACTAGTTTGTAATCTACTAAATATGAGGGTAAACTTTTTTTTTTTTGATTCTTCGATGTTATAAGTCGTTAAAAAATACCAATACTAACATGATCTTTGGCCATGCACCCAAGACTCTATGCCCTGGCCACAACCACTGCAGCATATCACACCCATAGAATCAAACATTTTAACTATGCCATATGGGCACTTTTAATGTCCACGAACATTATGAGTTTCTTAGAAAATGTTCAACTTGCCCGCGATCAGTACGGATAAGTATAGCGTCCTAAGGACACCCCCATTTCGTTTATTTATGAACATTTCAGAACACCGCGTGTGTTCTTAGAACAGTTTCAACTTGCCTGCGAACAATACGGACAGGCATAGCATCCTCATGACACAGCCATTTCATTTATTTACGAACATTTCAGGACACCGCGTGTGTTCTTAGGACAGTCTCAGCTTGCTTGTGAACAATACGGACAGGTAGAGCGTCCTCAGGACACCCCCATTTTGTTTATTTATGAACATCCCAGGACACACGTTCTTAGAACAATGTCAACTTCCCTATGAACAATACGGACAGCGTCCTCAGGACACCCCCATTTTGTTTATTTACGAACATTTCAGGACACCGCCTGTATTCTTAGAACAGTTTCAACTTGCCTGTGAACAATACGGACAATCATAGCGTCCTCAGGACAAACCCATTTCGTTTATTTATGAACATTTCAGGACACCGCGTGTGTTCCTAGGACAGTCTCAGCGTGCTTGAGAACAATATGGACAGGTCTACCATCCTCAGAACACCGCCATTTCATTTATTTACAAACATCCTAGGACACATGATGTGTTCTTAGAACTGTTTCAACTTGCCTACGAACAGTACGAACAGGTATAGCGTCCTCAGGACACCCCCATTTCGTTTATTTACGAACATTTCAGGACACCCGTGTTGTGCACAGTCAGAACGAACACAACAGGGGTGACTTCCACCTAAATAAATACAACATTTAACCATCTCTTACTCCCCCACCCTCCCCAAACAGTCTTACACGCCAACACAATTCACTAAATAATATTTTTCCACCAAGTTTCACCGGACGTCCGCGAATACAAGATGGCGGGTGTGCCCAGGAAATCTGACGCACCACACGCTCTCAACCACCCAATCAGTGAACACATCCAATGTCAGCAGACACGACGCGCATCACCCAGTCAATCAGGACCCTGTCCGTGGAGCGAACAGGGAAGTGTGTCCGCGGACCGAACATAGATATCACTAATATTTTGTGACCTACTTTTTGGTCATTTTAAAAAAAAAACTACTTGACAGATCACCAAAAAATCCGTCCAGCAGTTTGGGCTCTAGGCGTGAGCAAAGTTTTTTCTCCATTCAGTCTATGGGAAAAATATAAGTTTTGGGACCCCCATTATAACTTTGCCCCCCCGGACCAATCCTCACCAAGCTTTGCAAATAAATTCAGAGTGACCCATATACTTATTTTTGCAAAGTTTGGTGAGGATACGTCCAGGGAGAGCGAAGTTATAAGCCACCCAAATAGGGCTCAATTTTCAATGAAAAAAACTTTGTTAAGGGGACGTTATGGTTAAGTTGCACTAATAAAAACCTTTGAAATTCACTGAAAAAACTTTGTTAAACTTTGCTAAAAACTCTGATACGGTAGCATTCATTATTGTACTATCCAAAGTACAAGATTATAAATAGTGTAATTCTATGGTGCATGCTGTAGTCATTGCCTATCTTTATATATGATTAGGTTTCTGTATTAACGACAACACTCCAATATAATGATATTAGATGAATAAATTCTTTAAAAGATTAAGTGGTTCATGATAGGTATCCCGATCACCCCTGACATCTTGTTATCAACAATATAAACACATGTCCTTGTAGCGACTTTTCATCAAAATGTATTTCACATGTGATGTCATCAGTGATGTCATCAATGACATTTGTGATGTCATCTTTGATGTCCTGGGTGTTAGTCTTTGCAGTGCACAGTGGTGGCATGAGTTATGGTTGTTTAGCTTACCATAACTGGTAAATTTCTGTTATGTTTTTATTTTACTTGAAACCATAACGTCCCTTTAACAAAGTTTTTTCATGATTTCATAGGTTTTTATTAGTCCAACATAACCATAACGTCCATTTAACAAAGTTTTTTCAGTGAATTTCAAAGGGTTTTATTAGTGCAACTTAACCATAACATCCCCTTAACAAAGCTTTTTCATTGAATTTCATAGGTTTTTATTAGTGCAACTTAACCATAACGTCCATTTAACAAAGTTTTTTCAGTGAATTTCATAGTTTTTTACCAGTTCATGCTATTTTCCTACGACTTACTAATATCATACTTACCCAATATAGCAATGTTTGTGTCCAATTTACAAAGTGTCACCTTAAAACTACCATTTACCACCTTCTGGAATCATTTTTAACACTTCCATACACTTTTTGCAACCACGAATATCTGACTTCATAGCGGATCTTCTGGACAGTGCCACATGACCATACGCTGGCGCGTGGCATGATGACGTGTCTGAGAATCCGTCCACACTTCATGATAAGATCTCTGCTTTGCGGACAGTTCAGAACTGCATTTTCTACTGATCTAGGAACTTTCAACTTCAAAATTTCCCTTGCACAGTTCCAACACCTATTCCTACTCATTATCGATTAACAATCTAATACACAGTACATACTTGTAGCAAAAGTTCTATTTATCTTAAAATGGTATCAGCTAGTGCCATCCCTCCTCCGCAAGAGCCACCACCACTGCTGTAATCAAGGAGCATGAGAAACACTGCCCCCTACCTTAGAAATAACACACACGCAACATTTTCCCTTGTCCACCTACCCCCCATATTAGTGTTTGGTTCATCCTCCCTCATTTCCCTCTCCACCTCTCGTTCTCAGCACTCCGGCCAAAGAAATATACATCCAAAAACAACAAAAGACATATTCCTTTAAGTACCACCTTTCGCAGTTAAAAATTAGAACTAAAAAAAACATGTATAGACTCCATCTACTTTATATTTCTCAGTAAAGTACATAGACTCAATAAGATTTTCAAACATATTCCATTTGCATTTTGTGTTATGCTAATGGGAATATTGTGGCATTCATCCTCCGTTGCAGGAACTGGAACGGTGGATACTGGCCCAGCAGCCCAAGTTATCAGCCCAAGTGAAGCGAGGGTGGATAACGAGGTCTCTGGACCATTATCCCCACATTCCAGCCCCTAAAATGGGGGATCAAGGCCATTAGCACCCTAGGTTCCCAAACCTCATTTATAAGCCTTTACATTATTTTGGGACCCCCCTCCAATTTTTCCCCCTCATGACAGAATCCAACCAAACTTTGCATACTCACTCAGAATCAGGTTGATATATACATGCACAATTTCATGCAGTTCCATTAAGTAGTGCCAAAGTTATAAGCCATCCAAGAACTGCATTTCACCATCCCTGTAATGCTTAGGTCTCTGCAAGCTTTTCAGGACTGTTCGAGAACACCCGTTTTTTTTGCTTCTTGCAGCCATATCCCATCCCATCCTCACCACCCCTCACCTTCGCAGAGATTATTTGATAAGTTTGACAAGTGAATGTTGTGTTTTTTAATATGTTTTTAATGTGATGTCTGCGGACACCGGCCGCTGTCCGCGAATCCAAGATGGCGGGCATTTCCAGTATACAAATGCACTTCACACTCTTCACCATCCAATCAGCGAACACGTCGCAAGGTCCTTGGACATGACGCAAGCCGATTAACCAATCGGTGTCCAGTCCATTCCCCAGTTATGGTAAGCTAAGCAACCATATGTCATCAATGACATTTGTGATGTCATCTTTGATGTCCTAGGTGTTAGTCTTCACAGTGCACAGGGGTTTTTCGGTTTTACTTCAAACCATAATTGCACGTTTGTATTATGGCACGTTTGTAAAGTTTGTTTAGTGAATTTCCCAGGTTTTCAGTAGCACAACTTAACCATAATGTCCCCCTTAAGGTTTTTTTTTGTGAATTGTATGGGTTTTTAGTAGGACAATGTAAGTATAAGGTCTCATTAAGAAAGAAATTGTGTACTGCATGTCACATATTTTCAGGAGAGCAATGTAACCATAACGTCCCTTTAGCAAGGGTCGTTTGGGAAACAGTATGCACCTTGTGAAAAATGCCACATGAAGGTATGCTGGCTTACTACACTGTGACATGTCCCAGAATCAGTGCACACTTAACTGTACAATCTATGCCTCATGGGCAGTGTGGAAATACATTTTATAATCATGTAGCAATGTCCACCTCCAACATTTGCCATACACAACGCCAACATGTATTGGTATGAAGCGATTAGCAATGCACTACACATTATATATTGGTAGCAAAAGTTGTAGTTATCTGAAAAACACATCAGCTAAAGTTATCCTTCCTCCCTCAGAAACAGCAGCAGTGGTGTAATGTGAAAGCATAAAAAACAGTGGCGCTACCTTGCACATAACAAATGGATAAAATTTGTTGCCGTACATCTACCAACCCATATTACCGTTTGTTGCCTTTTTGCTCATTGCCGTTCGCAAATTGCCTTATTGACTGCCGTGCCAAAAAAGAAAGGCACCCGTAAACAAAGGAAATAATGCATTAATAACGGCCTTTCACAGTGTAAGAAAAAAAAAATTGTCATACACTCCAAGTACTGCATATTTCTCAGTAGAGTACATAGGCTAAATAATCTTTGCCAGTAATAGTCTAAATTAGGAAAGCAGTAACGTGTTCTACTGAAAAGTATGCCTACTTGTAATCCGGGGTGGGCTTTGGCAGTTTGGATTACAAAACAAAATCCTCTTTCAAGATGGCCGCCATAGAAAGGGAAGGCGGATATTGCATACATACGCCCTCTTCCCTTTCCATGGTAGGCTGCTGAAAGCACAAGTACGTGACGTGACACAACACTTGTAAATAAACATACAGCGTCGTACCACCTAATAACTTACATTTGGAAATAATACAGTGGAAGGTAAAAGTCAACGTGAACATTATAGAGTTTGCAAAGTACGTTTATTCAACAACAAACTAGCAGAGTCCATCGGAGTAAGCACCTAATAACTTACATTTGGAAATAATACAGTGGAAGGTAAAAGTCAACGTGAACATTATAGAGTTTGCAAAGTACGTTTATTCAACAACAAACTAGCAGAGTCCATCGGAGTAAGCCCATTGAAGAAGAGGAGCACATTGTTTTTTTGCCATACATTTTTTTTAACTCTTCGTTGAAGCCGTCGCTTTGTTTCCACAGTTATTTCCCAGAAGTCATCATGACCTGGAGCCTACAGGACCATAAATGAAGTGACAATGCTCTGGATAGTGAGTTCAGCATACAGACAAATCAAGCTTACAGTCTCATTCCACATAATTACTATGGACAGGCAACCACTCACCAGCAGTTGCATTTGCCGTCCGAAGAAGCCCTCACTCAGCATTTGAAAACCATGGCAGACACAGTCAAAAAAGACACATAAAATGTGCAAAGTACAACACAAATATGTTCATACATGACATGTTAGTAATTCCCATGAGAACCTATAGTAGCAGGCTACAAATGGCGACATTTTGCATGCGCCGTAAGTAGGGTCGCCAACTCTTTGATAGTCTGTCACGGGACACTTGCCCACAAGGCGGTCACAAGCTCACGTCATTCACTTGGCCCGCCCCTTTGTAAATGTACTTTTTCTTCAATGTCTCTTAATTCCTGGCTTAATTGAAATGCAAATGGTATATCTTGGGAGGGGATGGTCACGTTTTTTAACTGCAAACATGCCCATCACTACCCCAGGAACAAAGCATTAGCATTTCAATGAAGCCATGTATCAGAGCATTACAATTCCAACTGTAGGCTCAAAAAGAGCCAGGGCTACAGAGCCGGCGGACAAAAAAAGCAGCAGGCGGCAATGCCGTTCTGTGTACATGGTCCCTTCAGTGTGCAGAGTGGCTGTGCTGGAGGCAGGTTCTTCCGACGCAACTCGGGACAACCTGCGTCCCGCATCGCCACTCTGCAAACCGCAGGATGGAGCACCTAATTGCGGGACAATCCCCCGAAATCCGGTATAGTTGGCCACCCTAGCTGTAAGAGTGAAAAAAATTTCAACTACACAGGAAGAGGATAAATCGTTTAGGAAATGAATTATAAAGGACAATTTAAAAAAATTACGTCTCCTCATTTCAAAGAATACCAAAAAACGTGCAAAGTTACACCCAAAGCTATGAGGACAAAGTTACCATTTCAAATCAAAAATATTAATGCTACAAAAGAATGAGTGCACTCATAACCTACAAACGTCACTCTGCAACGTTACAGGAAAAATGTAACAGTGCATAAAGATAATACGGAATTTATATTAGCACAATTAGATATGCGGTAATGGTACAATAAAGCGCGGGTGGCTGTAGAGTGGGCAAAAATAAACATACATAATATTTACTGCCTGCATTCTGTGCAAGTCACACGCCAATGTATTCGCATATTGCAAGTCCCTTGCAAACTTTTTAAGACATAACCTTATCAATTGCTATTTTTTTCGACCCTTTCACTCCGTGAATTGCTACTAACTTTCCCTTTTGGTCATGGTCAAAAAACAATTGCCCCTTATACATTCACTTGGATGTGCGGGCATATTGAGCAGCCAACCGAAAAAGCAACTCATGTGGCCTTCACTGAGAAATCAAATACATTCTTCCTTTGAAGCAACATATTGCAAATCCAATTATGAGAACTGCTACTCCCATACACCTCCAGAAGCGCTGTTTCCAGCAAACACTGCAGATGGTGTCCTTAGTTTTGTAAACTTACGACGCCAGCCTGACCGCAATTTAATTTCAAAAACATTGTAACTCACACGCCGTAATTAATCGTGGTACAGTGAGCAGAAACTTCCATTTAAGCGTATCACTTTGGTGACAAGAAAAGTCCACTTTTTCAGTTTGTACTTGCACATCCCATTCTGCCCGCCTCAAAGGTCACCTTCTGAAATACTATTACATGAGTGTGACAAGTCCAATGCTGTCTTCTTTTGGATGAGTTTCTGGCGATATGCGCGTACAGTAAAACATGAATAAAAGATAGGGGAGCCACAAAAGAAAGCTGATATATTTCAGGCTGTTCTACAACCAATCAGGGAAAGAGCCACATGTTTGCGGGCACAAACTTTTTCCACCATTCAATCTAAGGGGTAAAGAGACATTTTGAGAACTCGTGCCCCTTATAATTTTCGCTCCCCTGACCAAACATCACCAAACTTTCCAAAGAAAGTCAGAGTGTTAGATTTTCTTTTTTTGTGCAAACTTTGGTAACAAACCGTCCAAGGGCACCACAGGTATAAGGCTGCCAAAAAGTGTTCTTCCTATGGAAACAGCAACTGAAGCATAACAACACAGCCACTAACGTGCCTGTCTAATATGCTGCAGCGCTTGTGGGCTGGACTGAGACATTTGGATATGTGCGCACAAACATTTGAATGTATACGTGTACATTGCCTTATAACTGCACTGCTTATAAGGTTGTTTCTGGATTCATGGCCTTCGGCCATGCATCCAACACTGTACACCTTCCCCAAAACCATCTAACATGCTAACCTATACTACGGGTGTATGCATTGCTATAATATGATGTGGCGATTCGGGACAGGGCCTAGGGATTTAGAAGTATTGTATATGGGCTATAGCCTGCAGCCATGCAGCCAAAACTCTACATCCTGCCCACAAACACCTCAGTGATGTGCAGTGGAAGGGGTGTATTGATAGGAGTGGTATGCTTCACTTGATCTCACCAGATACGGCATGCCTAGCTGTATGTCCATAGATATTACAATGTGTTGGTGTGCACTGGCTTATACCTGCAGCCCTTATAACTTTGTTTTTGGGTGCATGGACTTATGCAATAACTCATTATGAACTACCTACACTAACATATGATTTTTTCTTTTATCACAGAGATCGAAAAAGAATGTCTGCTCCGATTACCCATGTCATGAAAAAACTGCATAGAACCACAAAAAAGTAAACCAGTAAGTATATAATAAATGGACTCACAAACACCGCTGCATAACACACCCACTCAAGCAAACATCTAACCATACACCACAATCCAAAATGTTTACTTCCATGGGTATCTTATGCCACAATGCTTGTTACAAACTCTACAATCTTAACTCCATAGCTTAGCCAAAACTTCACATACAGACTCTACAAATGAAACAGTACACAAAGTTTTGAAAACATATATCCCCTATAAGCAGCCCACATACCACACTATGTGGGTTGTTTATAGGGGATATTAATTCCAATCAATGCTCTACTAACAACCCAAAGCCAGCATCATACTAAAGTAAAATAGCTAGTAGTGCGCCCAGCATTTAGTATGTCAGCGGACAGCCGCGGTGACCACGGACATCGCAAACACATTGGAGGCACCTGCCACCTATATAAATACCCCAAGCACTCCTACACACCATCAAACTCCTCGAAATTGTATTTTTCTCTGTTCACTGCCGCGCTGTCCGCGGATGTCTGCAGATCTAAGATGGCGGGTGCATCAAAACAATGTGACATACCTCACGCCTCACCGAAGCCAATCAGCGAACGCGTCCCTTGTCTGCAGACAAGACGCAAGCCGATTAGCCAATCGGTGTCCTGTCCACGGAGCGAACAGGGAAATGTGTCCGCAGAGCGGACATAGATATCACACATTTTTTTAGACCTACTTTTTGGTCGTTTAAAAAAAAAACTACTGGACGAATTGCCACCAAATTTACAAAAGCATGCTTTTGAGACCAAACCGCTGCTCCTGCCACAAATTTGGTGAAAATACGTCCAGCCATTTTTTCCCCATTCACTCTATGGGAAAAAAAAATGTTGGGAGCCCCCCTAAAACTTTGCCCCCCCTGGACCTCACCTCACCAAACTTTGCAAAAGCTTTTGAGTGGGCCATGTACTTTTTTTGCAAAGTTTGGTGAGGATTCGTCCAGGGAGAGCGAAGTTACCATTGGCCATGTAATATATTACATGACCTGCGGTAGCAGCCATGTAGTTATGGTTAAGTTGCTAAACCCATAGGAAGAACACTTTTTGGGCAGCTTTTAACTTTGCTCCGCCTGGACGAATCCTCACCAAACTTTTCAAATTAAGTATAGGGCCCACTCTGAATTTCCTTGGTGAGGTTTGGTAAAGGGTGGGCAAAGTTATAGTGGGGGTCCCAACATTTCTTTTTTTCCCATAGACTGAATGGACAAAAAATTGTACGCATGCCTACAGACCAAATCACTGATGGATTTTCACCAAATTTTGGGTAGGTGTGGCGGCTTGGTTCCGAAAGCATGCTTTTGTATATTTGGTGGAAATCCGTAACATATATTTTTTTTAAAGGCCCAAGAAGTAGGTCCCGAAAAATGTCTGATATCTATGTCCGGACACACTTCCCTGTTTGCTCCATGGACAGGACTCTGATTGCTTTAGAAGGCAATGTGGTGTCCGTGGACATCGAACGTGCCCGCTGATTGGATGGTGAAAAGTGTGAAATGCGTTGGATTCACAGACATCAAATGGTGTCAGTGGACACTCCGGTAAAACATATTAAAAAAACTCAACATTGCACTTGTCAAACTTATAAAATAATCTCTGAGGAGGTGAGGGGTGATGAGGATGAGATGGGATATGGCTGCAAGAAGCAAAAAACTGGTGTTTTTCACTGCGAAGGACTGTACTATTAGGTATAAGGGAGGTGATTTTGAGGTGGTACGGCGGTAGGGTCTGAAGGCGCAAGGTCCCCAAAATACAAAATATAATAATAATTATTGTACACATCTATAAGGAAATGCGAGTAGGAGAGTGGCATTGAGAAGAATAAAGTCTTCATAGAGGTTCAGCATACCGATAACTCTGCCGACCTGTAAAACATTATATCAAACACATTCCATTTCCAAATGACTGCAGGGGTGGGGGTACAGGGGTACTGCTCTTCAAAGACGTTATGAGTGGAAGCAAAACCAATACACTGTTTGAATTATAACACTTTGCGGTGGACCAGCCACGACAAATTGGCTAGTCTGACACAGGTGCTGGAGGAAAAAGGTGGGGGGCTGTCATTGTTCGCTGTGCACAGCCTTTGCAAAGGTGGTGGCTGTTGGTGATACCTGTGTGCAGAGCTCGCTAGCACAAAACTGGAGACGTGCTCAGCTGACAGGTGGATTATGAATTCCGAGTGTTTTCATAAAATGAGTAAATCTGTGGAAATTTTGCGCGGCATTGTTGTATGCAAGCAAACAATTTGTTTGTTTTTCATAAATATTCCTAATGCTACAGTGCTTCACATGGGAATCGATGCCATGGGCCTCAAGTTCAATGCCTTGAGCTGTCTACTCCCTTGCATCCTGCTGAGGTAATTTGTTGCTTCCATTTACCAAAAGCAATCTAGGCATAAGCCTGTATTGTTTTTTTGTCCTTGGAAATAAAGGGAGGATTCGTAAGGGCGGGAAAGGATTGGAATTAGTTATGTAAAAAACGTTGAACATGATAAGGGTCAGCATTCCAAAACTGGACAAAGTAACGTTTCATTTCATTTGATGAAAAATCATTGATCTGAACAGACACTCCGCGTTACGCCAAGAGAATGGAAATGCCGATTATTATGTACGTTTTACTGTAGACGAATTTGTAGACAAAGGAGTCAAAGTTTCATTTTATGACCTGGATGGCTGGCTAACATTGCAATAGCTTGTTGTTTTTGGCAATTGGTGAGGAGACTCAGAAACAACTGGTGTGTTCTTGTATTTGTCCCATGGCACGTGAGCAGACCAGCACTGAAATACATGGAGTTCACGTCTGTGTTTGCACAGGTTCAACCAATGGCCAATTCTAGGCTAATGTAATATTAAAATGCTGTCTATGTGTTATTGGAATTCTTCAGTCAACATCTGCATCAGCCTCTCATTGCGAGCTAAACACACTGCATAGCACTAATCTCTCAATCACATTGTTGACTCCAACATTGCACATTGTTTTCTCTGTGTTTGCATTGTTTCTCGTTTGCGTTCATGCTTAGTTTTCACATGGTGCATAAGTAATGGATTGATTAGAATAGAATTAAGAACGGCTACTGAGACACATTTCTGTTATGTTTTCTACACAGCAACAACCTGCCCTACTGCGAATGTCATAATTTCCAGACACCAATTGATGGCTTCTTCAGCTGGCAGTTGATGATACATCTCACTGGTTTTATGAGCATCACTCTGTTTTTGGGATGATCGCCCTGCGCACATATGCCCTTTCGCGGTACTGGCAATAAGGAGTACCGTGACATCGTTTATGGTGGTGTAGCAACAAACTGATGACAAAGCCTTACAAATCACAGTGCCTCCATCTAATGAGCTTATACCCAAAGGAACACTGTGTGACTGACAATGAACATTTGTGTATCGAGAACAAAGAAATAAACATTTGGTTGAATATGGAATTCGCAGATGTTCTCAGAGTGTTTATTGTGAAATAAAAGCACATTCTAAACTGTAGAGTATTAAGGTTTCCTTTAAAGATGGTGGGCCTCATTACGACTTTGGACGACGTGTCCGGGTCCGGGTTCCCTGAATGGAGAATTACCGGGCCATTTCCTCCTTCAGGGAACCCGGGCCCGGTCCTTCCCCATTCCCATTCAGGGTACTGGGATGAGGGCGGACCTGTGGGTTCAGCCTTAAATTAGGTTGTTAACACGTACATTAGTTGGCATACTGGGATGAAGGTGGGCATGTTGGTTCAGCCTCAATGTAGGGTGTTGACGTGCAGATTAGTTGGGGTAATGGGACAAGGGTGGACTTGTGGGTGCTTCTTAATGTAGTGGGCCGGAGCACAATTTAGTGGGGGTATGTGGTTTCTGCCTTAATGTAGGGGGATGGGGTGCAGTTTAGTGGGGTATGTGGGTTCTGCGTTAAAGTAGGGTGCTGGGGCACATTTTAGTGGGGATACGTGAGTGCTGTCTTAAAGTAGGTGGCTGGGGTGAAGATTAGAGTGTGTACTGGGAGGAGGGCTACTCGATTGCAGGATAGGTGTGGAAGTAATGGTGATTACTTGTAAGTAATCCTTGATTACGTATTTCCCATGAGTCTGGTGCAAATGTTGTTAGACAGCGCTATGTTCTGTTTGCCATGGAGGCATGTTGTGGGTGTGCCGGACGCTACTCATTTTTCTTTGAGCTACAAGTTCCTGCGCGCTTTTGATTCCATGAATCGTCTCCGAGTGCCGTACATTTGTTCAGTGTAATGTTCTTCCTTGTGCTTACTACTTAACACAGACTTAGCGCTTTTGTTGTAAATGAGGTTCTATGTGTTCTATTCATGATGTTAGCGCATGAACATGAAACGTTTTCACATCTTGTTGCTCATAAAATATCCTTCGTTTTCCCACTGTCAGATGGCCATTTTTGGATGTGTTAACACACTTTTTAAACTTCAAAAGTTTGATGATAAATGTCACATACATTGTACATTCGTAATTATCTTTCCAGCACTAATTCATGCAATAAAACGTGTTTTCCCACTGTTCAGTTGCACCTATTAATCTCTAGCGAGGGCAAATAGCAAGAGGTTGACAGTTGGTATTTTATATTTCAATCGGTAATGCCAACTGCCTGTCAAGCTGCTGCTCTCAAAGGAGACACAATATGCTTTTTTTTGCCTTGAATACCCCTATGACTTCTAATGCTTCGTTCAAGAGTGATCTAATTGCTTCTGTAATAAGATGTGGATGGCCAGTGGCCAGTTGGCTGCTTCTTAGTTATTAGCTGTCGACGAAGAAACATGAGTTGCTGCCAGTAAGCTATACTTTTCTAGATGAGCACACGATGAAGTAATGACTATAAATTGCACCGTCCCGCTTAGATTGAATTTCCTGTCCCTCCCATACTTCGCAAATACATACATGTTGTCAATCATGAGGAAATAAGGCTAAGAGTGTTTAAGAAAAAGAGAAAAATAGAAGAGGGTGGGAGTTTGGATATGTTAGTTTATATTGATTTCTGTATCCCAGGGGTACTCAATAAGAAGGAGTAAGTGGATATTCGACTTGTTTTGTTCATATTTTTTTTCAGTTTATGGTCCTAATAGCACACATGGACAACACATTAAAAATACAGAGAAAAAAAAGGAAACAAGAACAGTAAAACATGCCACAGAGCACAGTTTACCACTTTCGTGTAAAATGTTAGTTCTGTGCAATTCAGTACAACATTGTCCAAATTGCAAAGAAACGTGATTGAGCTCATTAACGTTAACGCCATCACTAAACGCATGTATTCAATTTGCCTTATACCTTGGCTCCCACATTAAGTGTCTATAGGGTATGTGAGAAAGAGCGCAGTGAGAGGCAGGACATGCAGATGTGTGGGAGTGAAAGCGTATAGTTGGGAATAGCAATAGTTTCAGTAACAAGCATCCTCAGAATTCTCCAACGGACATGTGTCCAGTATTCCTGGATGAATTAATTTGGCTGAACCCTCTATCCCCTGATTTGTTTGGGTGATTGTTTTCGGTTGAATATTTTAAAAGTTGTGAGTGATTCATTCGGGTTATGCTCATGACAATTGCTGATTAAATGCTGCAGTAAACAGTGGGTTGAAAACATCAGGCCATTTCTACCAGCACATACTCAGAGCAAACAAAGAGTAAACTGAATGAGAAAGGTCATCACCATTCCTGGCAGGGACACCCAAAGAAACCAATGGGCAGATTCTCAAAGGTCTTACTGGAGCACATCATGAGATGCACTCGTGGAGCCCATGACATGCACCAATGAAGGTTGTGCCCTATTCCGAAAGTTCATTTGAATGTGTGCATCACAGATTTGTATATTCAGATTCCCTTTCCCACCAGTTTGCAGATTTGCACAAGGATGCATTTCTGCGCATTTCAAGGCACATCCTGAACTCAGAATGGGATGTGCTTTGCAATCTAAAAGAAATGAAAGACATTTACTTGTGCCCGTTTGAAACAGTCACAGGGGTAGGCACAATGCACGAAGGGTTATTACTGGTCCTTTCTTGCATTTCTTTTAAGCAAAACAGCAGAACATGAACTTGCATTTCTATCACAAAAACACGGATATGTAATAAAGTCTCTTTGTAGTCACTCAGACACACAGACCTGCTGTGGAGACTCAGGTTGATCCAGGTAGACTTTATTGTACAGTATATACAATTCCTGTTACTCTCAAGTATATACAATGACATAGATGACTGGACATGGACATGTGTGGGTAAGTACACTACATATGAAGGAGACGACCCACCGGCCATCCTCTCACCCCATCTCAGGCCCCCAACTGGCTCTCTCAGAACATTCATACACTGATGCACTCAACATTCTCCTGAGCTGCATTCATACATCACATTCTAATTGCAATCACTCCAGGCCAGTGACAAGACTGCAATATACAAGACTATATATAACAGGATACAAAAGCCTTTTTTATTTTCCTTGCATTTCGCAGAGACAGGCCCTTTAATGGCTTGGCCCTGTTAAAGGTAATCCCAGTACCCTTATGGCTGCTGGGAGTGAGTCTTAGGTTGCTGTTAAAAGCACCTCCCTGGCACTAATGTGTGCAAGGGGTTATTTCCAAGACATCTTTTTCACTGCTGTCCAGCTGCAGTAGCACCGATATTACCTGTTGGTCCTGCAAATTGGAGGGCTGCCTTTTTCCCCAAAGTGACGATAACAGTCATTGTCAAAGGGTATGATGGATCCAGGCTACAATCTTCACATCTGGCATAATAGAGGTGAAGGACAGTTTTTAGCAATACCCACAGGCAGTTCCTTGAAGAAGGTCTAATTTCTGAAATGCATGGGACCCAAATGAAATAAAAGCTTGTTTTCTCATAAATGGATATTATTGTTCATTTTTGAAATAGAGAATTGAAGAATACATAACAAATTGCATAAATTGTTATGAAGCGTTTTGGAAGGCATAGTCGTCGGAGGTTTGCCCGACTTCTGATAAGTAGCTTTCCAGAATTTTTCTACATATGTTTTCTAAACTCGTGTGCACGGGGGTTTCTGCTGTGGATCAAATATTTTGGTTATTTATAACAATACGTGCTTGAAAAAATTGAATAGAGTGGTGCTCACACAGCATAGTTTTCGGCCCCACTGAAATGCCATGGTCCCCTCTGAGACTAAGAGTACCTGCACATTTCCCATACTAGTGCAAAATAAAAAGTGCATCCTCTGCGCTTTTTTACTTGTGGTACTTTTTGTGAATCCCACCCAGCTGCTGTTTCTTTTTTATAGAACCCATCTTAACGCTTTGCTTACAGCTGACAAAATAGACACTCAGGGCCTAATGCTCAATGTGGCGAATCATTACATGTAGGCACCAAAGTGAGGTGTATAATATTCTCCTCCATTTAACAGTGCACCATTTTTCGTGCAGTGATGAAATGGAGGAGTGGCACAAAACAGAGTTGAGATTGCCACCAAGTTGTCATCCTCCTTCTGCCATTGTAGAACTATATGACATTTTGAAAGTTTAAAATTCCTTTCAGGGAACCCAACAGCACATCATTATATAAAATGAGACTGTGAGAGCCAAATTCAATATACTCAGCGGATGCACTTTTTTTATTTGCATCAATTTGAGAAATTCGCAGGAGACCTTTTTCACAAATGGGACCTGATCATTTCCAGGGGGATGTGTTGCAATGCAAATGATGCACTTGCCTCGCCCTTGTACAAATGCCAGGAGTGTGCTCTCAGCAATAATGTATGACAGGCTCCATGTGGTTGCTGGTAGTGCAGTTTATCCTGATGTACCTTTAAATGGGACCCTGGTGTACCTTTTAATAGGTCTGTCACTGTGAAATGTGTGAATATGAAACTTTAAAGGGGGACTGCTTAACATAGGTAATTGTTATATCGTGCCTGAGTGTGTTTGTAATGTTTATCAGTAAAGAAAGGAGATGTGTTGTGATGTGCTTGTCTCTGCATGTGAAAGCTGGTGATGTCATGTGGAGTGTTGCCTTGTGAATGTCGGAATGTTTACCCAAGGATTCCACACCCAGCCAGTTAGAGATCCCCAGCCTGGGTGATGGGAGCCAGTGTTATGTCCTGTCCGCTTATGTATATAACTTCATGTAAATGTGACTTAAGTACTTGTAATAAACATATAAGTAATCCCAAGAAGCCTGGAAGTCACTTTACAACATTGGCGACGAGGATGGGATTAAAAAGAAACCCATGCGAGCAAGAAACTGAAGAAAGTGGAAGAAGCCTGCTGCTGGGGGTGCAGCAAGAAGTTGGAAAAGAAGGACAAAACTGCCCCAAAACACAAGTAACACCCATCACCCAGGGCACCAAAAGGGAGGAAGGAAGCCGTATATAGGAAGGATAAGCTGCCCATAAGGTGGAGGGAGAGCTGGGTCCTGGGGCTGAAGAGAGGAGCAGAACCTTGAGGGGAAGCTCAAGAAGGGAGCAAGGACTTTAAGAAATGTGTGTGAAGAAGTCAAGCCTGTTAAAGTAAAACCAGAAGTGTTGTCTGTTAAGTGAAGATAAAAGGAAGCTTAAAATGACACCTGGGCCCTTAAACTGAAGAAGGAATCTCACCCCATTAGTTTAAGAAACCTGTAGATTAAACAAAGCTCGTAGTGAAGATGTCTCCCATGAGAGAGGGAGGAGCTAAGGAGCTGTGGGCAAGAGAAGACAGCTGAGGCCATGACCAGCAGCAACTCTTTGTGGTAGGAAGGTGTTCCTGGGGTATGGCGTGCTGGGTGAAGCTGTCGCCTGTCAGAGGTTGCATTGCAAGTGTGAAGTACTGAGGGGTGAAGAAGAAAGCTCTGCTGTGATGTTTCCATTCACCAGTCAAAGTATCATTCCCCAGTCAAGCAGCGCAGGGATGTGATGCTGTTTACCCTCATATGAAACCAAAAGTAAGATTTGGGGAAAGTATGAAGCCCAGTAAGCATCCTCCCATGTAGGAGTGTAAGTCTGCTTTGAGTTCATAAGTGGGACTTGGAGAAGGATGTGAGACTGCGGACAGTGAGCTGAGCCACTACGATGTTAGGGAAGATTTTGAAGTGACAGTCTGGAGTGAGCAGCGAGTACTGGCTCTGCAGGTCCCAAGCACAATGTGAACTAAAGGTTAGACCCAGGCAGCGCTAGTCTGGTAGCGTATGCTCAGGGAAAGGGATGCAGGGAAACTGCCTGCGTGCCACTTTGTTTTCAAGGATCAAAAGCGGATTGTGTTTTGGAAGCAGTGAACCGTTTTAAAATATTGAAGTTGAAGCGTGACATGCGCTGGGTCGAGGTATGTGGTATGAGTGACGTTTGGCTTATGAAGATCAGCATTGCCCCGAGGCAGAAGTGTGACTGGTGACATCACAGCTGGTTTAAGGGAGTCGGCGATGCCATAGAACGCCAGATTCAAGCATTATGTTCATATTAGAATGCACTCACCATGCCAGATTGCAGCTGGTAGCCGAAGCCATTAACCTAGGCAGGATGAAGAATAAAATAAACAATGTTATGAGGAAAGAACCCTGCAACGTGCATTGCCGTACACAGGAAGAGGAGAGCTGAAGGCATTGGGCCGTAGGATGAGTGAATAAGCCTAAGTGCACTGTGGGGTGAGAGGAGAGACCCCCTTATGAATCATCTTCACAGTGTGCCTACGATTTTATGGGTATTATCCGGCTGAGAGATGTAGAGCACTGCTGAGCACGTCAGTGAGTCAGACAATCAGACAGGAATAAGAGCGCAGTAGGAAATCCGAATTCCACTATAGGATTTGCCAAGGATGTCATTATTGTCGTCATGAGTGTCGTTCCTGGTGAAGGGAATGCGGCAAATTTGGGTTATGGTGCATCAAGGTGCTACGACTGCAGAGGAGGCACAGGGACCGCATTTGAAGTAATGGCTGTACTGTATCATTTTATGTTTAAGTGATTATGATGGTCACGGATCTGGTCTTTCAGAAGATAACGTTGGACATTCAGGAGCAGCAACGTGTATCCTTTAACTGTTTTTGCATTAAGTTTGTGTTACCAACCTACCAACCTAGTTTTGTAACAGATTAAGGATTGACAAGCATGGGAGGTGCACGAGAAGTTTGTATGTGGATATATGCGTGCAGGAATTGAGGTTCAAATCTAAAATGCATTTTACAACATTAGAAACATATAAATAATCCCAAGAAGCCTGGAAGTCACTTTACAACAGTAATCTGGTAATTGTACAAAAATGTATTCGACAGAAGAGCAGACATTGCACAAGAAGAAGCATTAATTTATTAACTCCCCACAGCTGGGAGACAACAATTTAGCCAGTCCTGCAAACTGAACGGGTTGAAAAGTTCTCAACTCTGCCCATGACAGGTTACTATATTTATACAACTAGGCACACATTCACATAATCCACATTTGCTACATTTCGGGGCAAGTCAAAAGAAATGATTGGTTGAAATATCATGGGACCCATATAGTGCTCTATTGGTTGGGGTAGTTCTATTGGAGAACATATGTCCTGGAACGCAACCCTTCTACCACCCCTTTATGATGTCATAATCCTACCCCCAACAGCTGGTTACATCATTAAACTGACCAGATTGACTGGCACAGTTGAACATACTGAATAGCTATTGCAGCTACATGTTTTAACTGGGATCTGTTGGTTGGTTGGAGATAACACAAAAAAACATGTGTTACAATTATCCTAGCTCTCTGATAGGCTCCCCTCATCCCTCCAGCTTCTGCACCTGCTATTTCCCCAACTCCCTCCTTGTCCCATTATAATTCTAGTTAGTTAGAAAAAACTCCATGCACCACAGTTGGTGAGTTTGTATTTGCT
Organism: Ambystoma mexicanum; assembly: GCF_040938575.1. Taxonomy (NCBI): domain Eukaryota; kingdom Metazoa; phylum Chordata; class Amphibia; order Caudata; family Ambystomatidae; genus Ambystoma; species Ambystoma mexicanum. Next base: position 1,073,693,261 of record NC_090935.1, on the reverse strand, counting down.
GCTATTTAATTCTCAATGACCATTGCATTCACTGCCAGAGCTTTTGCACCTGGCGTTTGATTTAAGCCGTCTGTGAGGCCCTACTTCCTTGAGAAACATCTCCCTCTGATCACGTCCGTGGCACCTTTAAATAGTGCTTATTCATGCGTCAGCTGAAATTCAATTTTACTGTGAGCTGTGGTCTTCAAAATATAATAATGGCTTCCGAAGACCTGCTAAAAGATGGCAGCACTGTGGGTCATTAATGCACATAACACTATTCCTTATTAGACTTCTATTTTACTGCTACCATTAGCTAAAAGCCCTGATTAAGCTCCACCTATACTTATGATAATAAACAAATACCCTAAGAGCATATGTGCAAAAACAAAAAAAAATGCACACATAGGCTCTAAAAAGGGAAAACAAAACCCAATGATTGCACTTTGTGTGATTATTCTTCACAATCACTGTGCTCTCACACCCTTATTTATCTATACGTTGGGACGACATATTCATTGTGTGTTTTCACACGTATATTTATTTGTGCAGCACCCTACTCCCTGTCGTGGGGCTTCTGGCATTACTGCACCCTCCTCCCTCTTGTGGACACTATATTTACATCTCTTGAAAACAGAGCATGTCTACCCTGTTTCTTTGATAGTAAAGTGTAGAGGAGGAGGCAAGTACCCCCGCCTCAACCGTTCCACCCCTTTTACATGTATGCTGGAAACCAGAGTATGTGACATACACAGAACAGTTGAATCAACCAAGGGCAGAGTAGGGACTCTGTGCAGTACCAGTGAAAGTACCAATACCTAAGAGAATCTGGGAGGCAAGGTACCCATTGAGAAAACCATACCTACATACAAGAAAATATGATGACCATTTGAATGAAATCCCTGAAGAAGCAGAGCCAATAAATGGCAAGGATGAATGGTAACGGCACTAACCATTGCCAGTATACGTTACACAGGGCAGAAATGATGTACATAGAGATGCAGAGACCAGAGAATGCAGATATTCTGTAAGGCATCAAGAAAGTATCAAGGATAAGTGATAAGTGACATCTTGGGATCAAGGTGAAGAAGCGTATGTCACAGAAATAGATGAAGACATTGAGTCATTCGGCACGTGTACAGATGCAACAGAAAAGCAAGCAGACAAAGTAATCTTGAGGTTATCTTACAGCGAATAGATTGCTGCAAGCGCCAACATATACATAAATACTATGGATAAGTGAAGGATGGATGTTTCCAGTATGCATTATATAAGTGCTGGACAGTAGTAAGAACACCTAATTTCTAGTGTGTCTCAGTTAAAAAGCAAATTTAATTACAAAGTGAATCTCAGCAGACAAGGCTGGATGAGCCACGAAGCCAAGGTCTTATCAAACTGAAGTGAACTGACATTGGATACAAATCGTGTGAAAGAACAAAACTTCTGTTCAGAAGCAATGAACATAACAAGGAAGATGTCAGAGGTTTATTAGAAAATAGTATTAAATGCATGAAAAGGCTCGATTCCATGGTCTCCAGTCACATGGAAGCATGAAGTTGGATGAACGAGATGGTCACACCTACGCACAAGGGCAGACCGTGTTTTTCACTCTCTAAATTTCCCAGAGCTAAGCACACTCTCAAGGATGAGCTTCAAACCCTAATTGACAGTAGACCACTGATGTGATCATGGATTGATATGCTAGTTGATGGGAAGCTAATGTTAAAGCAACCTCACCAGCACCTGGATGGTCAGCCTGCAGGCTGCTAGACGGAGTTGTAAAAGTACTGACAAAGGTTAGAGTGCCAACCAATTGTAGAGGACCGTGTAAGGGCCCTATAGTTGTGTAAACCAATGGGACGTTGTGTATTTAGTGATGTTCATAGTGCTCATTTTTAGGGGAGGGCTTAGTTGCCCCACCAGATGTTAAGTAACCAATCACATATTCACACTTTTTTAGACTAGTATGGATCATATACTTAGATGTTCACTCAGAGCCAATCACCTATGCACATAGATTTTTGTAATTTGCCACGTAGGATAACGTTAGTGCACACATAGGTTAACGTCATTGATGACGAGTATTACTTATAAGATCTCAGTTTTTTACTAAGAATGTTTGAGTAAGAGGATCAAGCTCCCTGTTTTAGATAATTCACATTAAAACAGTTTTCCTTTTGCCAACTACCTGAGTCATCTCTATTATTGATGTATGAATAAAGTCTGCATCTCCATCCATCTCCAGGGTAATTGCTACTCATCAAAGGGGCTGGACTATCCAGTTCACTTGGTAATGAGAGGATGGTTCAGAGCCATAGACCTGCGTTAACTTTACAGTTTTGGAAATATCGGACGGACTTTGCCATTCGGCTCAAAGGATGTGAAGCTCCCTGTAGATAGTGGTTATCGTAATTTGAAAAGGCCTTGCAAGACGGGTGTGACGGGTCCCCTAGTTTCTATAGAATCCCCTCCCATATCTACCGGAAGCAGATCGATCGGAAGGTTGAAGAGGTGGTAAAAAAGTCAGACAATCCCGAGAGTCAGAAGACGAAAATGATAGCGGTGAATAAAAAACTGAGTGAGTTGGCAAAAGCATGGGTGATGAGTGAAGAAACAAAGTGGCGGGATAAACATAACGTGAGAGTAAGAGTGTAATGTAAATACATGGGGAATGAGATATTGGGCCTCATTACGACTTTGGAGGTAGCCATGGCGCTATTAGCGCCATCGCTGCCTCCAAAATCGTGTCCGGGTTCCCTGAATGGGGAATTACCGGGCCATTCTGAGTATGGAGGGCCCGGTAATTCCTCCTTCCGGTAACCCTGGCCCGGTCCTTCCCCATTCCCATTTGAGCCCCCACTTTGCATGAAGTATTTTAGAGGGCAAGATGGGTCTTAAAGAGAAGATCGTAGAAGATTTATGTGGCCAGTCGAGTTTGTCTGTTTGATTTATGTTGTTTTGAAAAATGATGACATCATAGACGGAAAAAAATGATTTTTTAAATTGAACATGGTGGTTGCTTTTAGCAAGATTAAAGTAAAAATTGTGGTTAACGGGATTGGAGCTTGCAACTATTGGTGCTTGCTCATGTTATGTTATTTTTCTGAAACATACTTTTTAAATCTGTGATTAAAACAAGCAAGTGTCAAACAGGTTAAGAGTAGACAAATGGGTAATGGAAGATATTACTCCACTTGTGCATCTCTGCAAGCAGTTGCTGAAACATGCACCCAAGCTTAGACAGTAAAGTGCGGAATGGGTTAAAGGAACTTCAGATAAAATGTTTATGCGTGGCTGCAAGGAGGGTCACTATCGAAGACAGTCCTGCAGCATATGACGACATATTTGCATGCAGCGTATACTGGGAAGAAGCTAGACAAGTGATTAGCTAGTCTAGAGCTCTGGAAGATGTACTAAGAAGAGCGAGATGAAATGCCTCATATAGATTGGATACTTAATGTATGCACAGAGGGGGCTGAGGAGCCCTTTGTTCCCCCTGAGCCAGCTGGAATAGGAGACGAGAGCAAGAAACACGATGGGTTATACCCACTGAGGGAGCTTAAGGTTATAGAAACCTGGCATATGAGTCACCTACGCAAAGTAGTAATGAGGGTCCAGAGAAAAGTACAGAGAGAGATGTAATCTCTAAGGACCCGAGAGACAGGGAGAGACACGATAAAAAGAGAAGTGATCGAGAAATCACATTTCTAGATATAGGAAGAGAAATACAGAGATGGAAGGGAGCAAGAGACAAAGCAGATGAGAAAGTGCTCTTACAGAATGAATGGATGGGTGGCAAGATTTTGCTCAAACACGATGGCATTGAGGTATGTAAGACAAAGGGAAGATCAAGACGAGCAAGATAAAAAACATAAAGAAAGGAAGGAACGATTGAAAGACGAAGGAGCAACAGAAGGATAGGCAAAGATGACAGCAGTTATATCAAGAGGAGCAGTCAAGAAAACAAGAGAGAGCAGAGGAGCAAAGAAAATTGGATAACAGACAGAGAGCGATCGATGAACAGGAAAGGCTAGAATGAAAAAGAATAGAAGAGTAGGAACAGAAGTTAAGGGATAAGAGAATTACAGAGACAAAAGGATGAGGGGATACGCAGGGCGAACGAGAGAATGGATATGAAGAAAAACAGGAAGACAGAGTTAGAGAGGAAGCAAGGAAACTAAGAGAATTTGACAATAATATGGAACATAAACGAAGGCAGAGAGCATGCAATCTCGATCGCCTGGAAAAGGAGATAAGAGATCCTGAGCAAGAAGTCGCATGGGAGGACATAGAGGAATTCTTCCCAGAATACATGTCATTACCAGGCCCATCTAGAGCAACTCTAGAAGACAAGTTGATTCTAGGAGTATTGGGGAAGCGATCTATGAAGTATATCATGACATGAAAGCCCAGAAAGACTTAAAGGGGAAGGGAAAAAATGATCGACTCGAGAGCACTCAGTTGTATGACATTGAGGAAGCCTCATGTAGTATGAGGCAAAAGGAGTGTCTCTACTAGATAGACTGACTCTAAATAGAGATGACGTGGAGAGAAGTTGCACAAGTTGGGCATAAGAAATGTCAGACGACGACAGAGATAGCGTCCATGTGGAAGAGAGCTGGAACGTATGCAGTCCTGAGGGAAGTTCGTCAATGGAGAAAGAAGTTAGATGGTCAGATTTAAACGCACCTATATGTAGGGCATCAGAACCATTGACACAGTCAGACCGATCTAAAGGGCAACTCTATGGTGAGAGGAGGAAGTTGCCGTCTTATGTGAGCAGATTAATATCGCTACCAGGAAGAAGGCGATGTGGGAATATTGTCCCTGCGGTGGACAGACAAATGAGGAGATATGAGAATGAGTTTGGGGCATCACAGTTTCCTTTATTGCAAAAAGGAGCGGCCTGACCACAGTATATACCATGGCCTCAGATGGACAAGGATCATTTAAGGTGTAAACTCCTGAGTTTAACTTCTGGCACTGGGAAATGGATACATGAGTTAGAAAAAATGACGGGAGGAAACGTTAGCTATAGGGGACATTAAGGGTCTCCTGATTACCATACTTGGTGAGAGAGCTGGTGACGTGTTGGCAAGGGCAGAATATGCTGGTGTTACTACAGTTAACACTGCTCACGATGGAGCACCATTAAATAATTGTAGTGTGGCAGTCTGGAAAGACATGTCCGATATGGGAGCTATAATGACGAAAAAGATGCAGGATGGAGATGATCTGCTTGTTTACATTCCGAATTTTCAGGAGGAGTGGTCCTTGGAGACACGCAAATCTTTGGGAAAAATCTATACATGTGTACTATAATATATTTGTTTGTTTGTTTGTTTGTTTCATTTATAACGCGCACCTGACCCAAGGGTATCTGTCCGCTTGTGTGAAAGGTAATGGTTACATGGCACAGTACATACATTTTTATACAAGAGAGATGCAATGTATACAGTCAGGCTATAATTACATGGCATATTATATACATTTTATACAGGAGAGCTGCAGGTTATATAGTCAGGATATAATTGCATGCATGAGTAGTTTAGATTGGTCAGTATACAAGGAAGATAGGTCATAGCAGTAAGACATAGCAGTAGGAACAGTGGACTGTAGCGTTTAGGTTTTGTTGAGTATCCACGTGATAACGTGGATTCTGAATTTGTCAAATGCTTGAATAATTTTAATTTTCTGTGGGAGAGTGTTCCATAGCTGAGCGGCTAGTACCGGGAAACTGGTGCTGCAAGCTCTTTTTAAGTTATATCTAGGCACCACCAGAGATGGTGTGTTGGAATATCTAGTGATTCTATTGGGCAATTTCCAAGTGAATTTGTCTGTGAGATAAGGAGGGGCTTGACGGTTGAGTGCCTTATGAGCGAGGCAGATAGTTTTTAGGTCCATTTTTTATTGTATAGAGAGACACTTGTGTTGCTTTCTAGTTGCTGAAATATGTTATGTCCTGGAGATGTTCAATGCCGCTCTAAGCGCATTATTTTGCATGATCTGCAATTTATTTATAATGGATATATTGGCACCTAGGTAAAGGCTGTTGCAATAATCACATTTGGATTGTATGAGTGCTCTAGCCAGTATGAGGCAACTGGTGGGTGAAAAGAAGGGTCTACGGGCCCTGATCAGCTTGCCGGTATAGGCAGTGGCAGAGGAGGTCATGTCTACCTGTTTGATTAGATTAGACTGGGCATCAGGTAAAAACCTAATGTTTTTACATTTTTGGCTATGGGTATGTTGTTCCCATCAATGAGGATACTTGTGTAGTTAGGACTCAATTTAAGAAGGTTGTTGGGTGAAAAGACTAGAAGTAATCAGTGTTATCATCATTCAGGCAGAGACCGTGTGTGGCCATCCATGCCTGAATGTTGGTGAAGACTTCTTTAATCCGAGCAACATCTGTATCATAAATTCCTAATAGAGGTAGGAGTATCTGGGTCTCATCTGCATAATTGGTGTAGGTGACACCCAGATGGTCCATTTTGTCGAATAGTGGCTTTGTAAAAATATTGTATAAAGTGGGCGAGACGCAGGACCCTTGTGGGACTCCGCAGGTGATGGGGATAGGATCAGCAGCCGCAGAGGGTGAGAACACGCGCATGGTTCTATTCGCAAGGAAAGATTGGATCCAAGTGACCGCAGAGCTGGAGAAATGAGCTGCTGATGATAGGTGATCACAAAGTATTTTATGGTTTACCAGATCAAAATCAGCTGATAGGTCCACAAGGAGTAAGATGGCCACTTTGCCTTTGTCTTTCAATTCGTCGATCTGGCTTTTGAGATCAACAAGGGCAGTTTCTGTTCCATGTTGAGGTCTGAAGCCAGATTGGCGGGTTCGGAGTAATTTGTTAGATTCTAGGTAGTCTTGAATTTGAAGGTAAGCAATTCTATCCAAGATTTTCAATAAGAAGGGGACTGTCATGATCGGTCTATAATTGGTGTGTATAGCCGGGTCTAGAGTCTGTTTCTTCAGTAGTTGGACAACCCAAGACTGGTTCAAATGACTTGGGACGGAATTACTGATGAAGGAGGAGTTTGAGTTTTGTGATAAATTGTGCTAGATCTCTAGCTGCATCTTTTATAATCTGAGCAGGGCAGCTGTCACCTTTACAATTAAAAGGTTTGAGATGCAATAATTTTTTTTTAACTTCAGGTATGGAGACCTTATTAAATCTGAAGCCTGAATTGATGTGTAAGTTAGAGGGTTGTGTTGGAGTATAAGTTGTAAGTTGTATCCTTTTGTCAGCTATTTTGACCTGGAGCCCATTAATTTTGTTGGATAGGGCGTTTTGTATGATGGTGCACCAGAGTTTATCAATAGTGCACGTATCTGTCGGGGCGTTGGGGTTCTCTAGTTCTCTTAGGATGTTAAATAATTCTTTAGTACTAGAGCCTGCTTGGCTTATTCTGTCATTGAAGGTTTCTTTTTTAGTCTGGATTATCTTATTTTTGTAGGTGGCAGTGATAGTGGCAAGATTGGTTTTATTTTTGGGGGTGAGGGTAGATTTCCAAAGTGTCTGAAATGTTATCTTTTCTTTACGAAGTATTTTTAGTTCTGGAGTAAACCATGAGTTAAGGTGGGCTTTAGGTTTGCTTTTGCGCAATATTAATGGGTCAATAGCGTTGATGGCTTTGGTCATGGTCTCATTGTAAATGGAGATCTGCGAGTTAGGATTATTGGTATCCGGGAGGGCATTGAGTATGGGGACTACCAAGGGTACTAGGGTCTCTGCTGTGATATTTTGTTTGTTCCTCATAAGACAAAGAGGTGCAAAAGTAGGCTTTTTCCTTTCCAGGTTATTAACGTTCATTTCTAGGGTGATGAGGTGGTGGTCTGACCACACTGGCAGTGTAGAGTGTATTAGAGTGATGTTGCAATTGAGATCTGCTACCCAATCAAGTATCCTGCCTTTCTCCTGGGTGAGTTTTGTGCTAATTTGGGTAAAGCCTTGTTCTGTTAATGCGGTAGCTAAGGAGATGGCGTGCAGGTCACTGGTGTCATTGTAACCAAGGTTGAAATCACCTAGAAAGATGTTTTGTTCCAAAGGTTTAGTAATGTAAGCTGCTAGGGCTGTAATGTCTTCTTCGGATGACCCAGGAGGTCCTGGAGGCCTGTAGATAATGTGGATTGTAATAGTATTGTTAGGCAAACTTTGGAACTTGACTGAGAGAAGTTCACACAATGACATTTGTGATGTGATCTTTGATGTCCTGGGTGTTAGTCTTAGCAGTGCACGGTGGTGGAGCGAGTTATGGTTGCTTAGCTTACCATAACTGGCGAATTTCAAGGGTTTTTTCACTGAATTTCATAGGTTTTTAGTAGCGCAACTTAACCATAACGTCCCTTTGACAAAGTTTTTTCACTGAATTTCATAGGTTTTTAGTAGCGCAACTTAACCATAACGTCCCTTTAACAAAGTTTTTTCATTGAATTTCATAGGTTTTTATTAGTGCAACGTCACCATAACATCCTTTTCAATAGATGTAGACCGCTAACATCTTATGTCCTCAAAGTGGGAACGCCGGGTGGTAAAACAAAAAAAAAAGATGGCAATCATGGAAAGGGAAGGCGGGGTGTATAAAGAACAAACAGGGCATGAGCAGGGGGTGGGGGGAACAGGGGAGACACATGGGCATGAGCGGGGGGTGAGAGGGAACAGGGTACAATAGGGGCATGAGCAGGGGGTGGAAAAGGAAGGAAACACGGGGCATGAGCGGTGGTGGGGGGAACACGAGAGAGACACGGGGCATGAGCAGCGGGTGGGGAGGAACATGAGGGAGACACAGGGTATGAGCGGGGGGTGGGGAGGAACACGAGGGAGACACGGGGTATGAGCGGGGGGTGGGGAGGAACAGGAGGGAGACATGGGGCATGAGCGGGGAGGTACAGGGCACACTTGGGACATGAGCAGGGGTGGGGGGAAAGGAGAGAGACAAGGGGCATGGGCGGGGGGTGGGGGAACACGAGGGAGACACGGGGCATGAGCAGGGGGTGGGGGGTAACATGAGGGAAACACGTGGCATGAGCGGGGGTGGGGGGAACAAGAGGGAGACACGGGGGTGGGGGGCAACAGGAGACAGACACGGGGCATGAGCAGGGGGTGGGGCCAACAGAAGAGAGACACAGGGCATGAGCGGCGGTGGGGAGAACAGGAGACAGACACAGGGCATGAGCGGGGGAGTGGGGAGAACAGGAGACAGGCACGGGGCATGAGTGGGGGGGTGGGGGTCAACAGGAGACAGACACGGGGCATGAGCGGGGGGTGGGGGGCAACAGGAGAGAGACACGGGGCATGAGCGCAGAGTGGGGGGGTACAGGAGACAGACACAGGGCATGGGTGGGGGCAACAGGAGACAGACACGGGGCATGAGCGGGGGGTGGGGGGAACAGGAGGCAGACACAGGGCATGAGTGGGGGTGGGGGGAACAGAAGACAGACACGGGGCATGAGCTGGGGGTGGGGGGCAACAGGAGACAGACACGGAGCATGAGCAGGGGGTGGGGGGCAAGAGAAGAAAGGGACGGGGCATGAGCAGGGGGGCGGGGGAGTAAAGGAGACAGAGGGCATGAGCGGGGGGTGGGGGGCAACAGGAGATACACGGGGCATGAGCGGGTGGGGGCAACAGGAGAGAGACACAGGGCATGAGCGGGGGGAACAAGAGACAGACACGGGGCATGAGCGGGTTTGGGGAGAACAACAGAGACAGACACAGGGCATGAGCGGGGGTGGGGGGCAACAAGAGACAGACACGGGGCATGAGCGGGGGTGGGGGGCAACAGGAGACAGACACGGGGCATGAACGGGGTGGGGGCAACAGGAGACAGACACGGGGCATGAGCGGGGGGCAACAGGAGATAGATACAGGGCATGAACGGGGTGGGGGGAACAGGAGACAGACACGGAGCATGAGCGTGGGGTGGGGAGAACAGGAGACAGACACGGGGCATGAGCGGAGGGTGGGGGGAACAGGAAACAGACACAGGGCATGAGCAGGGGGTGGGGGAACAGGAGACAGACACGGGGCATGAGCGGGGGGTGGCGGGAACAGAAGACAGACACGGGGCGTGAGCGAGGGGTGGGGGGAAAAGGAGACAGACACGAGGCATGAGCGGGGGGTGGGAGGAACAACAGACATGGGGCATGAGCGGGGGGTGGGGTGAACAGACACGGGGCAGGAGCGGGGGGTGCGGGGCAACAAGAGACAGACATGGGGCATGAGCAAGGCCGTGGGGGGCAACAGGAGATAGACACAGGGCATGAGTGGTGGGGTGGGGGTCAACAGGAGATAGACACGGGGCATGAGTGGGGGGGTGGGGGTCGACAGGAGATAGACACAGGGCATGAGCAGGGGGTGGGGGGCAACAGGAGATAGACACGGGGCATGAGCGGGGGGTGGGGAGAACAGGACACAGACATCACGGCACATGAGGGAAACAGGAGACAGATACGGGGCATGAGCGGGGGGTGGGGAGAACAGGAGACAGACACGGGGCATGAGCAGGGGGGTGGGGGTCAACAGGAGATAGACACGGGGCATGAGTGGGGAGGTGGGGGTCAACAGGAGATAGACACAGGGCATGAGCGGGGGGTGGGGGGCAACAGGAGATAGACACGGGGCATGAGCGGGGGGTGGGGAGAACAGGACACAGACACAGGGCATGAGCGGAGGGTGGGGGGAACAGGACACAGACACGGGGCATGAGCGGGGGTGGGGAGAACTGGAGACAGACACGGGGCATGAGCGAGGGGTGGGGGGAAAAGGAGACAGACACGGGGCATGGGCGTGGGGGGGACAACAGACACGGGGCATGAGCGAGGGGTGGGGAGAACAGACACAGGGCATGAGCAGTGGGTGGGAGGAACAGGAGACAGACACGGGGCATGAGCGGTGGGGTGGGGAGAACAGGAGATAGACACGGGGCATGAGTGGGGGGGTGGGGGTCAACAGGAGATAGACACAGGGCATGAGCGGGGGGTGGGGGGCAACAGGAGATAGACACGGGGCATGAGCGGGGGGTGGGGAGAACAGGACACAGACACAGGGCATGAGCGGGGGGTGGGGGGAACAGGACACAGACACAGGGCATGAGAGGGGGTGGGGAGAACTGGAGACAGACACGGGGCATGAGCGAGGGGTGGGGGGGAACAGGAGACAGACACGGGTCATGGGCGTGGGGGGGACAACAGACACGGGGCATGAGCGAGGGGTGGGGAGAACAGACACAGGGCATGAGCAGTGGGTGGGAGGAACAGGAGACAGACACGGGGCATGAGCGATGGGGTGGGGAGAACAGGAGACAGACACGGGGCATGAGCGGTGGGGTGGGGGCAACAAGAGAGAGACACGGGGCATGAACGGGTGGGGGAACAGGAGACAGACACAGGGCATGAGCAGGTGGGGGGAACAGGAGACAGACATGGGGCATGAGTGGGGGGGTGGGGGTTTAACAGGAGATAGACACGGGGCATGAGCGGGGCGTGGGGGAACAGGACACAGACACGGGGCATGAGCGGGGGGTGGGGAGAACAGGAGACAGACACGGGGCATGAGCGGGGGGCATGGGGGTCAACAGGAGACAATCACGGCACATGAGGGAAACAGGAGACAGATACGGGGCATGAGCGGGGGGTGGGGAGAACAGGAGACAGACACGGGGCATGAGCGGGGGGAACAGAAGACAGACATGGGGCATGAGCGGGGGGTGGGGGAAGGGGAGAGAGACACACGGGGCATGCGCGGGGGTGGGGGGAGGGAGAGAGACACACGGGGCATGAGCAGGGTGGGGGGAGGGAGAGAGACACACGGGGCAGAGCAGGGAGTGGGCGGGAGGGGGAGAGACACAAGGGGCATGAGCGGGGGGTGGGCAGGAGGGTGAGAGACACAAGGGGCAGGAGTGGGGGTGGGGGGAGGTAGAGAGATACACGGGGCATGAGCGGGGGTGGGGGGAGGGAGAGAGACACACAGGGCATGAGCGGGGGTGGGGGGAAGGGGAGAGACACACGGGGGATGAGCGGGGGTGGGCGGGAGGGGTAGAGACACACGGGGCATGAGCGGGGGGGGGGGGAGGGAGAGAGACACACAGGGCATGAGCAGGGGGTGGGGGGAGGGAGAGAGACACACTGGGCAGAGTGGGGGGTGGGAGGGGGAAAGACACATGGGGCAAGAGCGGGTGTGGGCGGGAGGGGGAGAGACACACGGGGCATGAGTGGGGGTGGGGGGAGGGAGAGAGACACATAAGGCATGATCAGGGGTGGGGGAAGGGGAGAGAGACACAGGGCATGAGCGGGGGTGGAGGGGAGGGAGAGAGACACACGGGGCATGAGCGGGGATGGGGGGAGGGAGAGAGACACACGGGGCATGAGTGGGGGTGGGCAGGAGGGGGAGAGACACACGGGGCATGAGCAGGGGGGAGAGAGACACACGAGGCATGATGGGGGGGTGGGGGGAGGGGAGAGAGACACGGGGCATGAGTGGAGGTGGAGGGGAGGGAGAGAGACACACAGGGCAAGAGCGGGGATGGGGGAGGGAGAGAGACACATGGGGCATGAGTGGGGGGTGGGCGGGAGGGGGAGAGACACACGGCATGAGCGGAGGGTGGGGGGAAGGGAGAGAGACACACGGGGCATGAGTGGGGGTGGGGGGAAGGGGAGAGAGACACACGGGGCATGAGCGGGGGGTGGGCGGGAGGGGGAGAGACACATGGGGCATGAGCGGGGGTGGGGGGAGGGAGAGAGACACAGGGGGCATGAGCGGGGGTGGGGGGAAGGGGAGAGAGACACGGGGCATGAGTGGGGGTGGGCGGGAGGGGGAGAGACACACGGGGCATGAGCGGGGGGAGAGAGACACACGAGGCATGATCGGGGGTGGGGGGAAGGGGAGAGAGACACGGGGCATGAGTGGGGGTGGAGGGGAGGGAGAGAGACACACAGGGCAAGAGCGGGGATGGGGGGAGGGAGAGAGACACACAGGGCATGAGTGGGGGTTGGGCGGGAGGGGGAGAGACACACGGGGCATGAGCGGGGGTGGGGGGGAGGAAGAGAGACACACGGGGCATGAGCGGGGGGTGGGGGGAAGGGGAGAGAGACACGGGGCATGAGTGGGGGTGGAGGGGAGGGAGAGAGACACACGGGGCATGAGCAGGGGTGGGGGGAGGGTAAGAGACACACGGGGCATGAGCGGGGGATGGGGGAAGGGGAGAGAGACACGGGGCATGAGCGGGGGGTGGGCAGGAGGGGGAGAGATGCATGGGGCATGAGCAGGGGTGGGGGGAGGGTAAGAGACACACGGGGCATGAGCGGGGGATGGGGGAAGGGGAGAGAGACACGGGGCATGAGCGGGGGGTGGGCAGGAGGGGGAGAGATGCACGGGGCATGAGCGGGTGTGGGGGAGGGAGAGAGACACACGGGGCATGAGCGGGGGTGGGGGAGAGGGAGAGAGACACACGGGGCATGAGCGGGGGGTGAGGGGGAGGAAGAGAGACACACGGGGCATGATCGGGGGTGGGGGAAGGGGAGAGAGACACACGAGGCATGAGCGGAGGGTGGGGGGAGGGAGAGAGACACATGGGGCATGAGCAGGGGGTGGGGGGAGGGAGAGAGAGACACACGGCGTTCGTGTGCAGGCGGCAGATCCCGCTCCTCGGCCCTCCGCTGGCCACCGCGTGTCGATGGCGTGAGCGGGGGGCTGGAGGAACAGGGGAGACACGGAGCAAGAGTGGGGGTGGGGGGACAAGAAGGACACACGGGGCATGAGCGGGGGTGGGAGGAACAGGAGACAGACACAAGACTTACTGTGCAGGCGGCAAAGAACAAAGATGGCGGGCGTCTCTGAAGCCAGACGCACTGCACGCTTTCACCGCATTCAATGAGTGAGCACGTCAGATGTCCGCGGACATCACGCAAGCTGCTTGCCCAATCACCGTCCTGTCCGCGGAGCGAACTGGGACGTGTGTCCGCGAAGCGAACACAGATATCACTAATTTGTTTCACTTACATTTTTGTCATTTTTTTTTAAAAACTACGGATTTACACCAAATAAAGCAAATCACGCTTTCGGGACCAAGCCGCCGCTCCTGCCACAAATTTGGTGTAAATCCGTCCAGCGGTTTGGGGTGTAGGCGTGAGCAAAGTTTTTTCCCATTATGTCTATGGGAAAAAAAAAGTTTTGGGACCCCCCCTATAACTTTGCCCCCCCGGACGAATCCTCACCAAACTTTGCAAAAAAATTCAGAGTGACCCAAAAAAATGTTTTTACAAAGTTTGGTGAGGGTTCGTCCAGGGAGAGCAAAGTTATAAGCCGCCCAAAAAGTGCTCTTCCTATGGAAACACCAACTTAACCATAACTACATATATTGTGCCTTTATGTAGCTATATATATATATATATTGTGCCAGGGGCTGCTAGACCCTGTACAGAAGCAGCTCAAGAAGTTAGTGGGTATAGAAGCCAAACCATGGTCTGAGATTCAGCTGACCATTGCCCATTATTGCAGACTCTTGCAGGAAAAGAATCGCAAAAAAGATGATGCTAGAAAAAGTGAAGAGACAAAATTAGTACAGAAGAAACTGTCTAAATATGCCATTGAAGGGGCAATGTTGACTAGTGTTGATGGGTCAAATTCACAGCACATTGCAAATATGCCAACGTTGAATAACCAAAGGCAGTTTGATCAGAGCAATTATGAGTTTACTCCGTGAGAACGGGTGGATTTCGAGGAAGAGGTTTTCAAAATAATCAAGGGAATTGGCAAAATAATCAGGGAAGCTTCCAGAACAATCAAGGTGAGTTTCAAAATATGCATAATGACAATCAAAACATGCAGGATGGGCAGATTAGGAGGCCACCTACATGTTGGGCATGCGGGATGTAGGGCATTTTGCACGTTCGTATGTGTAGAAGTCAAGGGTTTGTGCAAAACGGACAGTTTTTGAGAGGAGGTGCTTCAAACCCGCCTGCATATTCACAGCAGAGTGGTGACCGGGTGCTCAGAATCAAATGATGCAGCAGAAGCAAGCGCTGAGCGTGAAGCAAGGCTTGCAGACACAGCAGGTAGCAGTGACTCCGCCACAAGGGCATTCACCTAGGCAGATTCAGCAGAGCACACGTACAGGACAGCTCATGACTCCTAGAATTGAGGGTGTCACTGTCGATGGAGGGAATCCTTTTACTCTGTTGTGCTCAGCAGGAGAAACGCTTTCGCTTCTTGCGTGAGAACTCAGCATTGCGAGCCGTGAGGAGGCTCTTGCTGGTGCCTGTGCTTCCTGGAGGAGGCGGGCTTCTGCAAGTCACGTGACGTATCACGTGACCTCTTCGCCTACAAAACGCCGAGCCATCCGCCCGAGGGGCGAATACTGCAGCACTTGTACTCTGTTGTGCTCAGCAGGAGAAACGCTTTCGCTTCTTGCGTGAGAACTCAGCATTGCGAGCCGTGAGGAGGCTCTTGCTGGTGCCTGTGCTTCCTGGAGGAGGCGGGCTTCTGCAAGTCACGTGACGTATCACGTGACCTCTTCGCCTACAAAACGCCGAGCCATCCGCCCGAGGGGCGAATACTGCAGCACTTGTACTCTGTTGTGCTCAGCAGGAGAAACGCTTTCGCTTCTTGCGTGAGAACTCAGCATTGCGAGCCGTGAGGAGGCTCTTGCTGGTGCCTGTGCTTCCTGGAGGAGGCGGGCTTCTGCAAGTCACGTGACGTATCACGTGACCTCTTCGCCTACAAAACGCCGAGCCATCCGCCCGAGGGGCGAATACTGCAGCACTTGTACTCTGTTGTGCTCAGCAGGAGAAACGCTTTCGCTTCTTGCGTGAGAACTCAGCATTGCGAGCCGTGAGGAGGCTCTGGCTGGTGCCTGTGCTTCCTGGAGGAGGCGGGCTTCTGCAAGTCACGTGACGTATCACGTGACCTCTTCGCCTACAAAACGCCGAGCCATCCACCCTCGCGGCGTTAAGCCCGTAGGAGACAAGCCCTTTGGCTGTTGTGCGGCTGTTTGGCGGTCTGAGGTGCACCCAAACAGGTATTTAACTAGCGCGCTTCCCGCGCACCTATACCAGCAAGCAACAAGTATAACAACCGCAATGAGACTGCGCAGCTCGCCTCTCGAAGAAGACATGGAAGTACAAGAGGGGTCCTATATAGAAGCAGAGTGCGCGCCAGGGAGGGGGGTATCCACAGTCCCTGAAGTAGACTCAGTAGACACACAGGAGACGCAAACCCTTACTGATGCACAACAAACTCCAGCGGAAAGGTTCCCAAATCTCAACATCCAAAAAATATGGAAAAGAGGGTTAGAGTACACTCTGACAACTGAAAAAATCCAGACAAGAATTAATGATCACTTCCCTAGGAAAAGGAACAAGAGCACCAATGACCTAGAGGGCTTTACTGACACTACCTGGCATCTACCATCACATAAATCCAATACCCAGGCCACAAGCACACCAATGGAGGTCTCAGAAGCAAATACCACCCCAACAAACAAAACTCAAGGTTCCAGGGCAATCTTACTGAGAAACCGCAGCCAACAAGAAGAGCCTTTGGCCATCTCACCGGAAGGCCCTCCATTGGCACCAGAAAACACATTGGCAGCCCTGAGCTATGTTTTAAACTCTCTGGTCTCAGTGTTCGAACTACTGAAAACAGAGGTGCAAATACAAGCAGGACATCTCTTGGAAATGTCGCAAGAAATTGCGAAAAATGAATCATCTATGGTCGCTTTAAACAATATCTTGAATAGTATCCTGATTCCAACTCTAAAGGAAACACAAACAGAGGGCATCAAACAGGGGCTAGACATCGCCCAAATTCAAAGCTTACTGAAGGAGGGGGCAAAAAATAACTTAACCACTCATAATCTCATAAAGGCAATCCCCTCGGAAATTCAAAAACTGCAAATACAGAACAAGACTCTAAACGAAGAAGGGTCAAAAGATCCCTTCGATGATACACCACTCTCAAATTCAATCTTGGAAGAATTTAGAAGGTTGGCAAATGTGGATATTGACTATATAGAAGTTCTTAACAACAGCCCTCATAAAACCCAAGAGGAGGAAGGAAAGAAAACCGATAGTACAAATCAAAATATCGAGGCCCCACAGATAACGAGAAGGAGGAAATGTCACAAAAGGGGAAAACAAAGAGAGACCACCTCTTCCCAACCTTCAGGGGAAACAAGGAAGAAACCCAAAAACCAGAAAAATAAGGCAAAAAAGAAAGCAGGGGTAAATTTATTCCTGAAAAACCTCTCTACTTCCACAGCTGAAAAGACAACTGATCCCATTGTCACTGCATCTCCAGCTACTAACCTTTTACAATCATCAAAAACACAGGAGGCCCTCGCAAGCAAGAGCGCCCCTGAGACAACCCAGGGCAAAAAGACGTGCTCAACGGGCAGAGAGAGTCCTAGCAAAACCAAGGTCCAAACATCAAACGCTGGGATGCAAACGGATCTCATATTTCCATTATCTGTAGCTCCCGTTAACCAAAAAAGCATACTGGCTTCTACAAACATCAAGATGGCTCCAATATTTTTAAAACAAAATTTAAATAAAGAACCAAGAAAGGAACCCGGTGGGGAGCCCAAGCAAGCATTGAGAAAAATGGCCCCTATTTTTCTGAAGCCGTCAGATAAAAAAGCTCCTGCATTACAAGAAAGAAACACACTTCCCGGGCCAGCCAGCAAAGAAGTGACATCACCAAGCCCCTTACTCAACGAAGGAATTTGCTGGAACGGGTCCGGGAAATTTATAAACCTGGAAAGGTATCCTCAAAACGGAGAAAGAGAGGGAAACGAACAAAAACAACAAATCCCCATAGCAAGAAACGAGGAATTAGCGGCATCGAACTTTACAATCCCAAGGCTGTGGCTTAGACTAGAGAATCAGAGTACAAGGATATCACTATGCAGATCCGTCCTACTGTCGGAAATCCAAAAGAACTATAATCTCTATCTTTTTGATTCAGAGGATATTGAATACTTAGCCTTCCCATTCAGGGAGGATAAATTCTTTGTGGAGATAGCCCTCACCTCAAGAAAGGCACAACAGGCGCTCATTAATAATAAAGACGACCTGGCTAAAGAAGGGCTTTGGGTATATGAATCAGAGGAAGAAGGAATGTATGGAAGTTACCGGTGGCATAACCAGACCGCAGAAGAACCTGCATCCACTGCTGAGGGCACTGCCGGAACTTATGGAGAGCCCCAAAGCAGTGTAACAAGCAGCCGCAGTTTAAAAGAAGACCTGATAACTAAACTCCCAGAAATCATCTCGCAAATCCTCCAGAAACTGGGCGAGGAACAGAACAGTCTTTAGTCAGAGAGGCCTTAGATTAGTCTCATGGAACACCAGAGGCCCAAGCTTTTTGAAGAAAAAGAAACTCAAAAACGACCTCTTAGAACGTAATGACATCTTATTATTTCAGGAAACATGGTTAGCTAATCCTATCGAGATAGAGGGCTTCACAGTGCAAAACCTCAGGGCCTCTCAAAAAGCCAAAGGTAGACCAGCAGGAGGAATGCTAATAGCAACTAAAAATTCCGCCATTAAAAACGTGGTCACGCTATGCAATAATCCAGTGGGCATTCAGGCCACTAAAGCAGAGATAAGACAGAATGACTGTCAGGCAAATCTCATTTTGGTAAATATCTACTGGAACCCAGCCATTTCCAAACTCCGAGACTTCATAGGAACTCTAAATGAGCTCTTCTCTAGGGTTAAGATGATCCACAAAGGAGCACAGATCATTGTAGCAGGAGACCTAAACACAGATCTCATCAGTGTAGGGAACAGGAAAAATAGCTCACCTAAATACAGTACTATACAGAAAGGCAAACAATGGCGGGACTTCTTCCAATCATGGGATCTGGACATGCTACCTATAGACGGCAGCAGTAAGGACAAAATCGGACCTACATGGCGGCAAGGAAGTTTGCAATCAACAATAGACTATATCTTCACCTCTTCTTCACTTTCCCTGCACCAACATCCTCTCAACTTAGATTGGGAAGGGGGAAGTGACCATGCGAGGATGGAACTCTACTTTCCTGAAATTCAGAGTTCAGCAAACCCACGCTTTAGACAGGAACTGGAGGGCTTTAAAGGGAAATTGAAAGCACTCAAGTACAAACATGGGGGGGTAAACTTGAATGATCAGCTAGCAACCATTCATCCCTCAATAGTGGCCGAAAAGTATCATCCAGAAAAATTCGGAAAATTCATATGGTCCACCTGCCGACCAAGCGAAGTACAAACAGTGGGGAAACAGACACATCTCCACCACTTCGACGAGGAAACCTTCAAAAGGAAAAGATGCCTGCGACAAACACTGCGAAGTATAAGACAGACCAGAGCAGAAGATCCCGTTGGCTGCATTCAAAAACTCAAAAAAACCAAACAAATCTATAGAAACTGGTCTAAGAATCACAAACATTTAAAAATACAAGAGGATGGGGAGAGAATGCTTTCGCTTCTTAGCACAAATAACTGCAGAAATTTTTGGGCAGTCCTAAATCAACTTGAAACTGGCCAAAACAGTGCTCTTTGCAACTTAGTGTTGGAATGCAAGTGGGTTGAACACCTGGCCAAGAACTTCGGAGCAACAGGCTCAAGAGACATTAATATCAGCAACATCACCTGGTCTCTGGATTTTACCGTAGAAGACATTGAAGAATTAATTACATCATCCTCTACCTCGAAAGCCGCAGGGCCGAATGGCCTCACATACCAGGTGTTAAAAAATCAGCCAAAACTTTGGTCAAAACTGCTATACTATCTCTTTCAAGGAATAATGAGGGAAAAAACTTTTCCTCCATCGTGGAAGAATGCAGTGATGATCCCATTCTTCAAAGGGGGTGACAGGCTAAGTCCAAAATGCTATAGACCCATAGCTCTCTTGGATATAGACAGCAAAATATTCATGAGAATATTGATGAGGGAACTTTCCCTTTGGGTAGAATCAAACGAAATTCTCCCCCCGCACCAAACAGGTTTCAGGAAGGGTCTTTCTACCAGCCTTAATGGCCTTACACTGAACCTGTTAAGCGAAAGCTCGAATGAGAAAGAAGGCTCGCCGTTGTATGGGGCATGGGTAGATCTGTCCAGGGCATTTGACATGGTGGACGGATCACTCCTATGGCAGAAAATGAGCAAACGGGGAATTCCAGCTCCCCTGCTGGCTATGCTCGTTGAACTACATAAAAACACTACGATCAGAGTGAGGCTGGATGACGCCGGCAACCTCTCAGAAGCAATCCAGGTTCTAAAAGGGGTACGACAAGGTTGCTTGGGTGCACCTTTGCTTTTCAATCTTTTCCTCTCAGACATAGGAGACTTCTTGGCCTCGGCGTCGCTGATCTGTCCCAGGATCAACAGCAGAAGAATTCACTGGCTGGCCTATGCGGACGATCTCGTTCTCTTGGATGGATCACCATTAGGACTGCAACATCTCTTATCTAAACTCAATGAATACGCCAAGTTAAATGGCCTTAAAATAAACCCACTAAAATCTAAGGTCCTGGTTTTCAAACATCCAAGGAAAAAGGTAACATCAAGGATCTGGGTTTTGGATAATGAGGAAATTCCCAGAGTAGATGAGCTAACATACCTGGGATACGAAGTCTTAGCCCATCCAACTGTAAACAAGGCGAATTCATCCATTCACAACAAGACCTCGAAAATCGTTGCGCAAATGAAAAACCTAAATGGAAAATTTTGTAAATTTTCACTGTTACCACTCAAGAAATTCTATGTAGGCAAAGTAGTTCCTGTCCTCCTCTACGGATTGGAGGCAAAACCTCTGCTGTGGAACTATGATTGGTACAAAATTGAGGGCCTTATTTGGAAATCCTCCATCAGGCTTCCAATGTGTACAGCGTCAGCTAGTCTGAGGTTCGAATTAGGCTTGACCTCACTGAGCTGCTACGCAGAGTGGAAACTCCTCTCACTATACCGTAATATAATCACAGCCAGTGAGGCCACCCTCTTTTTCGACATAAATCAACATCTAAAGAAAGCAAAATCAAAACAGCTATCGAGCCTAGAAAAGAAGATAGGACAGATTCTGCATAAGCTTGATTTAACAACAGAAACCCTGCTACAAAACCCTTTGAAAGTAAAAAAAAACCTAAAAATGGCTGACTGGATCGACACAATCACAAGAGTCAGAAACTTAAAACCACTGAACTATTTCCTGATTGTAGACAGGAAACTGGGAACCATGCCACGCTATCTGGAAAAATTCCCAGATCGTGAAACAAGAAACAGTTTTCTCAGACTCCGTCTGAATTTAGCCCACACAGGAGAAATACTGGCTCAAAGAAACCAGGGAGAGAAGGCAATAAAATTCTGTGAAATCTGCAAAACTCCGAACCTCCAAACCTTGAAACACTTGCTATTGGAATGCGAAGGCACATGGGCCATAAGAGTGACTTTCCTGAGGAGATTCGTCAGCAGAGAAGAGAGCTTAATCCAAGATGCATTCTGGAACAGACTGATCTCCGGCCAGGAAATTTTGCTCACTGCCGCGATAGTAAAAGTATCAGAGGAACTCACCATTTTAACAAAGCATCAAAAGATGACACAGTCTAATGAGCTGCCTGGTGGTCACTCATTGGCCCATCAGGATTTTTTAGCTACTCCCTGGCTTCCGAGAACCGTTAGTAATTTTATCTAAGGAAATGCACTATGCTTTTGTAAAGGTTTTCTTGTAAAACCAAAAGCAAATAAATAAATAAAAAATAGAATCCTTTTACAGGATCGCAATGAGGCTGTACTGACAATAGGACAGCTCACTGGGAGACTTGATGTGCTATGTACTATCTGTGATTCCGAATCCTCATGAGGAACTGAGGGTAGACGTCAATATAGGAGGCAAAAGTGTTTAATTTTTAGTAGACATAGGTGCAACGTGCTCATGTATATGAGAGGGAAAGGTTTCAATGTCTGGCAATGACATGAATACTCAAGGTTTTTCAGGAGCCACAAGTAGAGTTCCTTTCACTGAAGAATTACCAGTTTCTATAGGAGAATGCGACATGAAGGTGCCTTTGCTATAATCCACCTGTCAATATATTGGTTCGACATTTGATGACAAAGTTAAATATGATAATCTTGTTTACCGAAGAAGGCATAGTGTGTTCAACTCCAGGAATATATTATTTAAACGTGAGCAAATTTATTATGGCATTTGCAGGACAAATAGCCATGAGGGCCATACAGTTAGAACCAGATGTTTTCCATTATGGAGTATGTATTCAATTGACATGTCTGACAGGCCTAGCAGTCAGAACGATGAGAATACCTGATGAATTTTTGTTTAGGCCAAAGATACATATGCGTGAAGAAGACGGACATGTTTTTCCCTTAGAGTTACAAGCAGCCATAGTGCAAGGTGAAATGGCTTTGCTTGATGGAAATGATGGCAAAGGCAGACGATGGTGTGCAGTAATTGCCATCAGGGAAGGTTACAAATTAATTGATGTCACTGATGACAATCTATTTGGAGATCATTCATCTGATGACAAAGTAATATTTGGCATGAGTATTACTTATTGGGTGAGAGCAATCAAATGAGAGTTTCCTTAGAAAATGATGCTAGCACAAAACCGTCCTGAGTATTTTGATGAAGATATGGCAAAAGTGCCAGCTTCATTGTGGACTACAGGTCCCTATGATGTAGGCCTGTTGAAGGGGGTCAGAGAAGTGAAGATTAAATTGAAACCAGGAGCAATTTTACCTTTAGCATGACAGTACCCCCTGTCTCGAGAGGCAGTTGAAGGTATTTTTAAGACAATTTCCGCCATGATGGATCAGGGTATCTTAGTGATGTCAGAGTCACTCTGTAATACAGCAATTTATCCTGTGAAAAAAGGGAAATGGGGGTCTTGGAGACTAATTCAAGATTTCAGGCCGATAAACCAGATTGTACAGGCTGAGTTCCCGCTAGTTCTTAATCCGGCTACAATCTTATCTAATATACCTGTTGGAGAAAGATATTCCACTGTGATTGATTTGAAAAATATATTTTTTCTCAATCCCATTGCACAAAGACTTGCAGGATCTGACCCAATTCACGTTCAGACAGACTAAGTTAAAAAGCACAAGATTGCCTCAAAGGTTTTGTGAGTCTCCATCGATTTTCAATAGAGTCCTGCAGATGGACTTGAGCAATATTGCTTTAGAAAGTGTTGTGTTGCAATACGTAGATGACATTCTAGTATGCAGCACATCAGAGGAAGAGTGCAGCTATGATTCTGTTCAGCTGATGATTACACTTGCTGACAAAAGATATAAGGTTGACCAAGAGAAGTTACAGTATTGTGAACAAGAGGTGTTGTATATTGACCAATTGCCATCACACAAAGGAAAGAAGGTTACTCCTGAGAGAACTGAGGCTATTTTGAAAACTGCAAAACCACACACGATAAAACACATGCAAAGATTTCTGGGATTATGTAACCATGTCAGAGTGTAGTTCTTTGACTATAGCTCATATATAAGGCCTTTATTGTAGGCCTTAAAGAAATCACAGGCAACACAGGAAAAATTGTGTGGACTGAGGGAATGGAAGAAGGATTTGAAGAGTTGAAAAAAGCAATTTGCATGACTCCAGTTTTAGGGATTCCTAATCATGCTGAGGAATTCTTTTTATTATCACATACAGATGGCACTGTTATGACAGAAGTCCTTACGCAGAGAACCACATTGGGGTACAAGCCCCTTGCATATTACAGTGGGATTTTATACCCAGTAATGAGAGTTATTTTTCTGTGCAAACAATTGCTTTCAGCTGCCGTGTTCGCTATAGAGAAAGCTGCAAGCCAAGTGATGGGATGCTCTATGATGCTGTTTGTTGAGCACACACTTTTTGCCATTCTAGAGAAACCAAAAGGCACATTGACTTCTCAAAGGGCATCTGCCTACAAGGTAGTTATATCAAATTCGGGGAGCAAAATAGTTTGATGCAGAATAGTGAACCCTGCCATGTATATAGCTGAACCACTGGCAGAGGATGAGCATGCGCATGATTGTTCAAACTATGAAGAGTTCTATGACGAAATCCCTAGGATAAAACAAAATGCCTTGACGGGTGGAGAAATTGTTTTTATTGACGGTGCTTCAAGAATCGATCAAAATGATGGACAGAAATATACGGGTGCTGCTGTGGTAAAACACACAGCCAATCGGGAGTTTCAGAAATTGATAAGTGCTCGACTTCCGTCTCACTATTCAGCACAGGCGGCAGAGCTAGTGGCGCTGATAGTCACACTTGAGAACCATACAGACCAGCAAGTAACGTTGCACAGCGACTCTGCCTATGTGATGTCAATGGTGCATGCAGGGTTAGCACGTTGGAAAAGGAGGGGCTACCTCCAAGCGAATGGCACGCCAGTGCAGCACACTGCCTTATTTGACAGGCTTATTAAGGCACTGCAACTCCCATTGGCCATCGCGATCATTAAATGCACCGCGCACACTAAAAGGGCAGATTTTATCTCACGTGGGAACCAAGCAGCAGATGAAGAAGCAGAACTTGCTGCATGTTCAGAAAATGAAATGACCTTTGAAACACTTGATGTAAATGTGAAAATGGTAGTAATGATGAATGTGTCCAAAAAATATAGTGATCTGTTAAAAATGCAGCTAATGGAGGTTCATGGGGAAGCACCTCAAGATGAGAAAGATTTGTGGATGGGAAGAGGGTGTTCCTCAAACGCCTCTGAAGCGTTGTGGCAACAATACAGCACTGGTAAACTGGTGATGCCTGTAGCCTTATTAAGGGTGGCAGTGTAACAGCTACACTACCCTGCTCACACAACTAGAGAGAACCTTGCTGCAACTATTGCAGAGAATGCATTTGTACCAAATTTGTTAGAACATGTTGCGTTCTATGTAGTGAACTGCATCGTGTGTCAAAAATATATGGCTGGGCATACACTGCGCACTGTTAGGGGAGTTATTACGAGACCAACTGGCCCCTTTCAGCATTTGCATATCAACTATGTCGACATCCTGCAAGTATCTAATGGATATAGATATATGATTGTTGTAGTTTGTCCCTTTTCACGGTGGATTGAGGCTGGTCCATGTACACACCCGGACTCTACCTGTGCAGCTACTTTTTTAGTACGGAAGTGTTTCCCAGATCGGGAGTATGTGAAGTAATGAGGTCAGATAATGTCCCACATTTTGTGAATCAAACATTTGAGCAGATCAGCGTGTTGCTTGGTATAAAGCACAAGTTTCCTTCAGCCTATCATACGCAAGGAAATGGGATTTGTGAATGGCTCAATGGCTTGCTCAAAGAAAGAATAGCCAAGTTGAAGCTAACCTTGAAGAAAGGGTGGTTGCATTGCCTACCACTGGCATCATATGCATTGCGGAACCAACCAGGTTCGGACCACTATCACCCTCCCATGAGATAGTGACAGGGAGACGGATGAGGATAGCCCTCATGCCTCCATCCTGGGTTAAAAGTGAGGCTCAGCCTAAATCTGAATTGTTAGGAATGTAGCTACATGAGAATCTTATGTGTATGACTTCAAGTATCTCGGTCATTTCAGATCAGCTACGGTGAAAAGGGTGTGGGGCAGTACAGAACATAGAAGGAGATGCTTTAACAAGTAGTATTCAAATACTTTGTGTACCCCAACTTTTCCCTGGAAATGCAGTCCGAATCCGCAACCACAAAGGAGGAAGTGGGACAAACCCACGAACCCTGCTTCAACGGCCCTTTCATTGTGGAAGACTTTTCGCTGTCTGCAGTCAGAGTGCAATGCAGATGTGCTTGGACTTTCTTAGGCAATGTCAGAGTTTACACTAGAGAAACCCCTCTGCGCATACCCCAAACAGAAGCAAGCATAGGGGAAGAACCTCAGCAAATGCAGACAAGGTCTATGATGAGGAAGAAGAGCGCAGAGTCTGTTCAATAAAAGAAAAGATTTCATTGGACTGTGGCTTGGTTTGGGACACTCTTTTAGCCACCTCTGAAAGGGTTAAGGGAAGCTAATGTGAACACTCTGTGCTGTGATTTCAGGGTGAAAGAAAAATCTTATGTTCTGAAAAGCCTCAGGAGTTTGTGACACTTTGGACCGAGACATGCTTAAGCCTTGATAAGAAGAGAAACATGCCAGATTCTGATCGTGGGTTCGACAATTGGAAAAGAGTACAGTATCCTAATTCATTTAACACTGAGTTTCTGTTTGAATTTGCCTATGGTGATTCCCAATGACAACGTTTGAAGGATCATATTTGAAATGTTTCTCTTCATTTTGCGCATGTATCCGGCAATTGTGGGAAGAACGTCTAATATTCGTGTTTTTCTGCAAAATCCTAAAAATGGTCCCATTGTAAGGAGACTACTCGCAGCAATCATCAAGCAAGGTTTGCAGCTACCAGAGTATAGTGGGGAGAGCACAAATGCCCCTATCAACTGATGCCACAAACAGACTAGTCAGTAGGGTGTTCTTTCGTCTAATTGAAGAGTACCCGCATCTTGTTGGAAGACACACGGATGTGCTCACATTTCTAAGGGACCATAGAAACACTATAATCTTGGAAGGCATCCTAATCCAAGTTAGTTTATATTCTGTGAGAAATCTGAGATCAGAGTGAATATTTCCTTTGAGGGACAGATTAAGAGGCTGCTGATAAAGAAAGACTCTTGTTTCATGCTGAAAGAAGTTCATCATGTCATCTGGTGTAAAGCAGATTCAACGATAGACTGGGAGCTAGTGTATATCATTGAACTTGTCTAGACATACTGAGGCCGCTTTTCTTCTTGCTGAAGAGGCATTCACATTTTTGTCTGATTAAAGACTGGTTCCAAGGAGCATTTGAGAGTTTGTTCTTATCATCCAGAAAGCAGACAGCAAACTGAGGACGAAATTGCTTAATCAAGACAGCAGCTTCCAGAAACAGTACATAATGCTGATGTATTAAATATTACTTTTTTTTTTCCTAAGCAATAAAAATGGGTAGTATCAGCAGTAATATAATAATGCCTGTTGTAGAGAGACGTCCATGTTGTCCATGAATTAGATGCTGCAAATTGACATACCTTTGTGTTATTTACACTTGCATTGTGTTCTTAATCATATTGCTTTCACTGACAGTACGGACATCGTACTACCTTCATGTACATTGAGCTAGGACTCTGGTGAATCTTCCTGAGCAGAAGGAGGGTGTAATCGTGGCAACTACTAGGTAGCCAAGACCCTATGTAGTTATTCCTGTCCTAACTAAAGATGATAAATGACCTGCACTTGAGATAAGTGTCACAATTAATCATTCACATGCAAAAGGTGTCTTAGAGAATCTTTTAGGCTGCAAGATGCAGGCTTGGCAAGACAGGCAAGACAAGAGGTTGTTAGACGGTGAGACTATACAGACAATGCATGCAAGAACACTTGTTCCTGTGATAAATGATCGAAAGATGATCCCTAAAAGACAGATTCACATGGAGATTTTGCAAGAGATTTTCACGCCTAAATGGTATGTTGAGGGGATTAAACTTTCTGAAATTTCTCCTACTCAGATAACACATGTAGGTGTACCCCGCCCACTGGTATGTGTTCCTGTAATTGATCCAGTGAGAATGAGCTATGCTAACGCACTTCATGCCATGATTATGGAAGTTCACATGAGAAGGATGAGACCCAAAAGAAGAACTCAAGAAGATGATTTGTAATTTAACGATTACCTGGACAGTACAGCTCACCTGGGAAATAACATATGGTATCAACATATGAAAGAAGTAGGAAGAAGGCATCCAAAGGAGGAATTCTTTGTATGTGCACTCCTGTCAGACAGTATGGGGAAATCTAAGATCTTTATAGCCATTGAAATAGATGTTCTGACTGCGAAATGCATATTACATATAGCATTCTGTAGTACAACAGGCCAGTTCATGGGTTGAACACTCTACCTCAAATGGGCAACTGAATGGACAGATCCAGATGAAGATGACTATATGCAAGACGCAAAGACAAGAGCCCATACTAAGAATCATGTGATCAGATACAAAATACCTGGGGTAAAAGGAGCTGGAATCAGATGAGAAGTAAATAAAAAAATGGAAGTTCCAGGAAAAACTGCAGACAATATTCATTGATGGATGAACAGAGGCCAGATGCAGATTTGCGAAACTGTGCTATCACCAGATGGCTGTGAAGAAGGAGTAGTGATCTGCAGAGACTGGGTGATAATGGGTCCCTACTAACCAACTATTGAGAATGCATAGATGCTGTGTAAGCCTTTATGGTCGAGACTTGCTAAACTACTGACATGGGTCGAAAAAAGAGGAGGACCCTTGCAAATAGTGTCTTTGGAGAGTGCAAAGCTGTTTCAGAAACAATGGCACAGGAAAAGTTGGAGAGAATCAGAATTGTGGGAGAATGTTCGAAGTACCAGGAATTAAAATTGGGACAGCAGTAATTGTGGATCATTATTGGACTTGTGGATCCAAGGGATACATGAAGTTGCCCAAGGACTGGGGAGGGATATGCACATTGGTAAATGTCCATATTCCAGCATTGGTGATTCCAAAGAGTGATCTAAGCTTCGATACTTTTCCAAAAGCAGATGCTCACTTGAGGGAGAAGAGATCTGTGGAGCTGATACAGAGGATGAAGAGGGAGAAATATTTCTCAGATAAGTCAATAGAAGCTTTTGACTCTATTCCTTATGAACATAGGCTGTTGAGCCAGACCTTGTCAGTGTTCTCGTTGGTCTTCATGCCGAGAATCCAGGTTGGAGCAAATACAAAATGACTTCAAATCACCAGATGGGAATTGCTGCAGACAATTAACACAACTATAAAGGGATTCAATTCTATCAGAGAAGAGATGAGAGCATTAAGACTGATGACTCTTCAGAACAGATACGTCCTGGATATGATTACAGCAATGGATGGAGGTGTTTGTGCAAAACTCGGGGAATCATGTTGCACATTTAAACCTTCTCATGATGACGAAAATGGCACCTCGACAGAGGCCATAGACATGCTGACAAAGCTCCATGGTCAGATGATAGACAAAGTAGAAGACATTGCTGATGACAGCTGGTTTGGGTCACTCTTCTCTTGTGTTCCACAATGGATGGCAGATATGTTCAAGTTTCTTGGAGCCCTGATCATGTTGGTATTGTTAGATTTTGTGTGATCAAGATAATAATCTCACAATGTAAGAAGAAAGCAAAGAAAGCCATAGGGATGAAGATCATGATTGATGTCTGATCAGGATGGAATGCCTCAGACTTGACAGATGAATTAATCAGAGACTTTGTAAAGGCCAGTATCCATGCACTTGAATGGACAAAGTTCCTGTATCCAAAGAAACATAAGAAGGAAGTTGGAAGATGGCTTTTCTGCAGTCCAAGTGGACAATGTAGTCTTATGACTTTGAACAAAGATGAGCATGTCAAATCAGCAGGATGCCTGAAGGGAGTCATGAAGATATGGATCCCAAAGAAGCTTTTCTTCAGACCTAAATGCCTGGATGTGAAGGATGATGAGAGAGTGGTTCGATAAATCGCCCAGAGGGGGGGTGTAGAGGAGGGGCCAAATACCCCCATATCAACCATTCTGCCCCGTTTACCTGTATGGTGGAAACCAGAGTATGTGACATACACAGAACAGTTGAATCAACAAAGGGCAGAGTGTGGACTCTGTGCAGTACCAGTGAAAGTACCAATACATAAGAGAATCTTGGAGGCAAGGTACCCATTGAAAAAAACATACCTATATACAAGAAAATATGATGACAATTTGAATGCAATCCCTGAAGAAGCAGAGCCAATAAATGACAAGGACATATGGTAACAGCACTAACCATTGCCAGTATATGTCACACAGAGCTGAAATGACGTACATAGAAGAGATACAGAGACCAGAGAATGCAGATATTCTATAAGGCATCAAGAAAATATCAAGGATAAGTGACATCTTGGGATCAAGGTGTAGAAGCTTATGCCACAGAAACAGATGAAGACATTGAGTCATTTTACGCGTGTACACATGCAACAGAAACACAAGCAGACAAAGTAATCTTGAGGCTAGCTTATAGTGAATAGATTGCAGCAAGCGCCAACATATACATATATACCTATGGATAAGTGAAGGATGGATGTTTCCACTACGCATTATAGCAGTGCTGTACAGTAGTAAGAAGGCCTCATTTCTAGTGTGTTGCAGTTAAAAAGCAAATTTAATTACAAAGTGAATCTCAGCAGACGAGGCTGGACGAGCCAAGAAGCCAAGGTCTTATCAAACTAGAGTGAACTGACATTGGATACAAACTGTGTGAAAAAACAAAACTCCTGTTCAGAAGGCATGAACATAAAGAGGAAGACATTAGATGTGTATTAAAAAATAGTATTAAATGCACAAAAAGGCTCTATTCCATGGTCTCTAGTCACATGGAAGCATGAAGTTGAACGAATGAGAATGTCACACCTAGGCATGAGGGCAGACCGTGCTTTTCACTCCCTAAATTTCTCAAAGCTAAGAGCACTCTCAAGAATGAGCTTCAAAGCCTAATTGACAGTAGACCACTGAGGTGATGATGGATTGATATGCTAATTGGTGGGAAGCTAATGGTAAAGCAGCCTCACTACCACTTGAATGGCCAGCCTGCAGGTTGCTAGACGTAGGTGGAAAAGTACTGACGGAGGTTTGAGTGACAACCAATTGTAGAGGACCGTGTAATTAAGGGTCTTATAGTTGTTTAAACCAATGGGACATTGTCTATTTAGAAATGTTCATAGTGGTCATTTTTTTGGGAAGGCTTAGTTGCCCTACCTGATGTTAAGTAACCAATTACACATTTTTAGACTAGTATGGATCATATACCGAGATGTTCACTCAGAGCCAATCACCCATGCACATAGGTATTTGTAAGGTCCCACTTAAGATGACGTTAGTACACACATAGGTTAACGTCATTGATGACGAGTATTGCTTGTAAGATCTCAGTTTTTACTAAGAATGTTGAAATAAGAGGATCGAGGGAATTCGTTGATGTTCGTTATGCTCTCTGTTTTAGATAATTGACATTAAAACAGTCTTCCTTTTGCCAACTACCTGAGTCGTCTCTATTATTGATGTATGAATATAGTCTGCTTTGCCATCCATTTGCTACTCATCAAAGGGGCTGGACTATCCAGTTAAAATGCATGTGGGACTGTATTGGTTGTGAGTTTGCTCCCAGATAGTGCACAGATTCACATGCTATTAAGGTTAACTCTGTAAGGGTTAACTCTGTAAGGGTGAACACCTCTCTCCAGATATGCCATAAGGCTTCAAACCAGTGTCCAATACCTGAGGATGGACTGTGTCCAAAATGCATTGGCACAAAAAATTGTGACACTTGATATCTGGATGTACTTTTGCCTTTTCATGCAATTAAATAACTGGAAACCTTAACTAACGTCATGTTCTGATATTTGTACATTTGACAAATTAAGATAACTATCAACAGTAGATTTATAGAAGAGCATGATGTGAGCATTCTGTGAACTAGAATTTCTTTCTAGTTCTTTTTTATCATAACAGTAGTGGTTGGTGCAACTTCTGTTCCATGTAATAAAATGATATGATATGCTATGATTTGATATGGCTTTTATAACACGCCTATATACAAGTTTTTCAAGGCGCTACGAGGCAAGGGCGGGGGAACAGAGGGAAGACAGACAACGATCCTACTAGGCCAGGTGTCATTCAGATCGCGCAAGTGCATGGGAATGGGGAAGGCGGAGAGTGCGTGGGGAAGGAGGAGGGGTCAGTGCAGTACATGGGATAAAAGGATAAATAACAATAAGTAGAAGTACGGCCAGCAGGTGGCAAGGTAAGTGCAGACAGCTTGTGCCAAGAGCTGGTACTGGGACTGTAGGGATACAGAAAAGAGCCCCAAGTGCGCCTGAGATTAGAGGGTGTCCAGGTAACCTGTGCAGTTTCGGTTTCAGCCAGGAAGTCAGCAGAGGAGAGGAGGAGAAAAAGCAGAAGCAAAGAAAAAAGGTGTTGAGGTGCTTCCAGAACCGGAGATGATTCTCCTCAAGTTTCAAGGAAGCTGTTCCACAGGAGGCCACAGCCGAAGAAAGAGATCTACCACCAACTTGTTGCTTGAAGAAGCGACCGAGGGAGTTGTAGGTGGATGAGCGAGGAGCTCGAGAAGGAAGATATTTAGGAAGAGAGAGTCGAAGGTACTGAGGCCCCACACCCCAGATGGCCTTGTGGACAATGCATAGGGTTTTAAACTTAATCCTCGCAGCCACTGGGAGCCAGTGCAGAGATTTCAGTCCTGGAGAGATACAATCCCTGGGC
The DNA here is from genome assembly GCF_040938575.1 of Ambystoma mexicanum. Taxonomy (NCBI): domain Eukaryota; kingdom Metazoa; phylum Chordata; class Amphibia; order Caudata; family Ambystomatidae; genus Ambystoma; species Ambystoma mexicanum. The sequence continues at coordinate 1,073,660,961 of NC_090935.1, read as the reverse complement.
TTCAGGCCAAGGACAAGTCTCGCTGTCCAGTTATGGATGAGTTGCAGAGGGCGGAGAGTAGAAGCAGGCATATTTTGAAAGAGGCTGTTGCAATAGTCCAGCCTAGAGAGAATCAGAGTTCTGGAGAAAGTGAGCTTCTGGGGGAAGAAGAGGAAAGGAAGGATACCTCTGAGGAGGTGCAACTGGTAGTGTGCCTTCTTAGAGACTTCAGAGATGTGAGGAGAGAAGGAGACTGTGGAGTCAAAGAAGAACCCATGGTTTTTAGCCTCACAGGTAGGAGCAGGAAGAGGGCCAAGAGAAGCCAGCCAGAGAGTGACAGGAAAGGAGAGAGTGGGTGTGTTGATGAGGAGAATCTCGGTCTTACTGGCATTAAGGCAGAGATCATTGGTGGCACACCACTCCTGGATGGCGGACAGACAGTCGGAGATGAGAGAGGGAGAAGAGGTGGCTGAGGGTAGCCTGAAAATGAGCTGAGTGTCATCAGCATAGCACTGGAAGTTGGAGCAGAGTGCAGCAATGTGGCGGGCAAGAAGTGCCAGGTATTGGATGAAAAGCCAGGGAGAGAGGTTAAACCTCTGGGGAACACTACAGGTAGAGATAGAGATAGAGGAGAGGAAGGACCCAAGTTGAACCTGGTAGGGTCGATCAGAGAGGAAAGAAGTCAGCCATGCCAGGACCCGGAATGATTTACTGGCGCTTGACTTCTCAGATCGCCCGGGTTGTAGGCAGCACATTGTAAGAATGACATGCATTTCATCTTTTTCCCCCCTGAGCAATGATGAACAACAATGAGATACCAACACAGTCCACATTATGGGGTTTACCACCAGTGAGTGGACATTACTCATGCGGACAGTGCTCAGTTTGCCACCTGAATGGTCGGATGTGGAAATATAGATCTTTTTCTAATTGTTTGACCAATATGGTGATCTACGGGATAAAATGCCCCTGTGGGCTAATCTACGTAGGTAAAACTATTAGGTCTGTCAAAGTGCGAATTGGTTAACACCGTTCAGCCATTCGAAATGGCACCCCTGACAAACCACTTGTGGCCCACTATGCAGAGGCTAAACATACATGCGAAGAAATGTTTTGGTTTGTGATTCAGACAACAAAAGCTCACCCACGGGGGGGCAACAGGGACTTGTCCCTCAAGAAACTGGAACAGAAATGGATCTACAATCTCAAAACAGCTCAATCTGGTTTAAATATCGCAGTGGAATGGAATCTTTTCATCCACTAATGGCCCACTTACTTATTAGGGTCATAATATACCTAGACATCCTCAATACACGACACCTTGATCAACATCACATCTTCAGATGGCAGTCAGAAAGGCTGAGAGACACCACTCTTTGGGCAATATGACCGTTCATATAAATTCTGCCCAACCATCTATGTAATCATGATAAATATCAAAAGATGAACACTGTGATCTACTGTGTGATGTAATTAATAATAGATGTGCCTACTGTCTAGCAAGCTGATCACGGTGAATCATTCTGAAGTAAGACCAGCTGTCATCTATATTATAAATAATGACAGGGGATGGTCTATATATTCACATGGAAATAATATACAATGGTGGTCGTAATAGTAATAATAAGAGGACATGTCCTTCTGTTCCCCACCTCTGTCCTTCTTAGGGTATTGATTTGCTTCCTGTTGCCTGTAAATAGCACATTTACCCACCCTGAAATGGCCCCCATTCTCACAATCCATGGGGAGTCCGTCTTCGATGTCTAAGTCGAAAGATGTCGACATAATAATGCTGGAAGTCCTTCCCTGATGTCTACGTGCGCCTTTTCGAATTCACAGACATCGCGTGTATGAAGCCGCGCTCTACAGCGGTATTCCTTCACCGCGAACACTGGCACGATAGGTAAGCCTGCTTTGATTCTACACCTTGCGCATACAGGTAACATACAGCCACCTCACACACGAAGAGTGAGTTGATCTGTTCTCCCCGTTCTCCTTGCCCTTATGCAGGATTTAACTCTGTGATACGGGTGACATGTGAGCTGACATTTAACAACGAAACAGGAGACACAAACTTAAACAACACCTGGGATACTCACCGCCAAGTAAGTGGTGGGTTTCTGTAACCTTCACATTGACAATAAATAGAAACAACGCGGCACTGATATATATTTCTATTTCTCTATAGATTCCATGATGCATTGTGGGTGGAAAACATAGTGCCAAAATACCTACATAATTTATGTGCACGGCTAACGTACAACGTGGGAATCTGTAATTTGGTTCATACAAAATGGTAAATTTCTATTACCTAAAGACTTTATTGTGACAGTAATTGTTTTAGCGTCAAATCTTCATTGATTAAAACTATGTATTGATCTACAGCTTGAACTTCCTGGACAGACTTGTCTGCTGCCAGCATTAGATTGACTTGTGCAATCGCCTCGCTCATCACACTACAAGAAACTACCATGCTGTTGCAAGTTGGCTACTTTTTCATGATAATCACACCACTGATACAAGGCTTTTATATGCATTGAGTAAATCTTATATTTGCCTCAATTTCTATCCATTCTATCGGTTACCATACTGACACATGGCCGCCATGTTGACAGTGTAACCTGTTTCTTAACCTACTGCGTCCTGAAGACGGGTCCTGGGACACCACTGATGAGCTTTAGACTACAACAGGGTTGTCCTTTGCCCCAGAAACACATCAGATTGCAGACACCATTATACTATGCCATTATACTAGGTTGATGTATAATTGTAATGCGATCAAGTCACACCATTACTAACATCACACAAACCAATGAATGCCTTTAAATTGTAAACACATTGGTGTTAACAACAGCTATAAATGTGAAGTGGTATTCTCTTTCTCTCTCTATTGTGGTTCTCGCAAATGATGAACTCTATAAATGGCATTTTATGTTTTTTACTGTTATGTTTTGAGAAAATAATGATTAAAATATGTTAAATACATGACCGGGGTGGTAGATATAATCTCATGAAAATCCCACTTTGAGGATAACTTCCGATAAGTAGCCCCTTTGGTGTGTTATAGGTGGGTAGCTAGTGGATAATGTACTCTCTTTTTTGATGTATCCTTCCTCACATACCACAGCCCCCTCGACAAAAAATTGAGTAAACTTTTTTGCTCACAACATTTGTTTACCTGTGCACTTGGCAGGCCTTAAAACGGAAACAAAGGAGGTTCTGGGGCACTCTAACCTTCACACACACATTTGAGTACACTCCACTTTGCGTCATCTGGCTCCAAGATCTCAACCCTTGTTTTTAACTCAGCTTTATCCCTCCCACCACCTTGCAATACAAATCACACGATACTTGCTTCAATGATGCGCCCTGTCCTTCCTCTTTGAACATCTCAGGACCTGTTTCTTTGGGGTTGGTGAACAAAGGGCACTTGGTGCCAAGGAATTCAGAGGTCTGAAGTTTTAGTCAGTTATATGGGCTATAACTTGTGGTTGCCTGGGAATGGTGAAGGCAAGTCCCTCTATAGGCACACTCCAGAGTAAATACAACCTGCTAGGGAAATAAGCCAAGAAATAGATTTGCAAGGATAACAAGGTTTACTTGTACAAAATGCAAGTGCCTGCAAAGAACTTTGCTGCTCGAAAGTGGTCTGGTCTTACATCATCAAACATGGGTTTATAAACACAAACTGCGTCATTCGTATACAGAGCATTTTGGTGCTCCTGATTGGAGGGACCCTACACATGGGCCTGCTCCATAGTGGATGCAAGGCGATAATTGGCTGGTTCTTCCCCATCGATGTCTAAGCACATGGGCTCATCCTTGCGGTGATGTTCAGGACACAAATAAAATACATTATGGGCCTCATTACGAGTCCGGCGGTAGCCGTGCCGGAAAAACTGTCAGGCTGCCGCCGGACCCGAAATAACATTCCGCCTCCGTGATTGCCAGAATCACCGGGGCATTACAACCCAGCTGACCCGGTATTTCCGGAGGCGGAATTCCATAAATCCACATTCCCATGGAGTCCCATAGGACTCCATGGGGATGGGGACAATGGAAACACTAGTTCCGTCTATGACGAAGCCGGTGTTTCCATTTCCATCTGCAGGTGGGTGGTGTTGCTCCCGCCAGGTCAGACTCGGCAGGAGTGACACCTCCCGCCTACAGAACTCAGAATCAGCTGGTCCGGAAACACTGCCACCGTTGTTTCCGGACTGGCTGACTCATAATGAGGCCCATTGCATCTTATAAAAGCAAAACAACTAAATCTGACTATTCACTTATTATGGCAGGCACATGGGTGGCACAGGAAAGGGGTGCCAGGGAGAGGGGATAATGACATAGTCTTGCTGACCCATACATTTGGGGCTTCATTGAAACCGCAGTTCCTGTACACAACGTCTCCCCCAGGGGATTGCTCTTTGGTTTACTCTTCCTGGTTCCTCATGTTACTGGAGACTTGGGTGGCAGCTGGAGAAAAATACAGTTGGATGGGCTTTTAGATCTGTGCTGGCCACTTTATGGAGGTAAGGACATGAGGGTCTTGTGTTTATCAAGAATTCAGAGGTGTAGGGGTTGAGTGAGTGGTGTGGGGCTGTCTCGGGCCTGTCTGGGTGAGGGTTAGAGGCCTGATGACAGGTTGGTCGAGATGAATGTACATGGTGCAGAGCCTGGTGCTGTCTCATGCTCTTTGCTGGTGCGTCCCTAGAGGCGATACTAAATATTTGCAACACTAAAGGGACAAGATGGAAATGGACTTCCGTGGGAACAGGGCTCAGGCAGAGAAAGCATGTTGTGCAGAAATTGGGCATGGTAATTCTGTGTGAACTCTGAACATGAGCAGCGCAGGTTTGCAGCGTGTCCTTTCTAAGCCTATTACAAAATGGAGTTGTGGGGAGTGGGCATTTCTAGTGCTGAGTTCCAACTTCTATGTGTGGCAGGGTCTTTTTATGATGTCTGATGATACATAGCGCCCCCTGGTAGGTTATTGCCTCACATGGGGTCTGCCTTATTTGGAAGCAATTAGGGGGATGGGTTAGGCTCATTTCCATCCTAACATTCCCCCCATCCCTTACTTCTACAGTAACAAATTCACCTCCCCACATATTTCCACTCATTAGCCCATCTTTCTGCTTCTTCCCTAGCTGGGGTACCTTTTATGGCATCCATACTCTACAGACACTCCTTAAACTTTCCCCACATTGTGCATACTGTTCAGGCATACAGGTCATGTATATGCATCCTCCCATCCTCTGCTAAATCTACCCAAACATCCTTGTAATTTTCAGGGTCTGATGGAGGTGAAATGGTTGTGTGGTATAGGGTGTCCACCTCATCCCCATGCCCATGAAACACTGCAACCATACGATATTTGAGGACATCCTTTTGTTCTGTCTGGATTTCTACTTCCTTTGTATCCCGAGGTACTTTATCATTATTTCTCCCAATTGTCACCATCATCATTAGGTACTGCTTTGGCACAACAATGAGACCCAATTGGCATGTGCAGAAAATCACCAAAATGAACACGATGATAGGGACCAACACCTTTACAGTTGTTCCAAGCCAGGATGGTACCCAACTGAATGCCATGTTCACCCAATCGTCCTCCTGGATTCCTGCTTCCTTCTTAATTTTTACCCCAAATTCATGAACTGCTGCAATGACATGTGATAGTGTTCCATTTTCAGCATCTGTAGAGGGTACGAATGTGCAACATGAACTCCCAATCTTTTTGCAAACCCCACACTCCAAGCCTGTGAGGATTTCGAGCAGGTAGCGGTTCTGCATTGGCATTATTCTAAGGGCTCCCAGTTCCACCTTGATGACGTTGAACCCTTCTTCAGTATCGTTTGCCAGCTGGATCAGTTCCCATCTAATGATATGGAGCCTTTTAGCATTGACCCTCGTTTGCCAGCTGGATCAGTTCCCATCTAATGATATGGAGCCTTTTAGCATTGACCCTCGTCTGGATTCTGGGCATGTGTAACGCTTACCTTTGGACTCTGCAGGGGCACCAGGACTGGAGCAACACCTTGCTGGGTTGTGTAGTGCAGAAAGCTATCCCTCCCCTTGTACCTCCTGGCCTCGGGCTGCTGCAGGATTTCACACCTAACACAGGAATGTAAGAATAATGACAGTTGGGTGACTACTGTGTGAATATTGGGGCACTACCATGCATCTCCTCCCTCTCCCAGGGTAACCCATATCACCTTAGTGTTAACTTTGTGGCGCTTTCCTTCCTGCCTTTTAGGGCAGGGGTGCTTTGCATGGGGTATGGTCTGTATATGGCTCCAGTTAAAATTTCACTGGAGATGCCCAGTCCAGCTGTGGCTCTCTGCTCTATCAAAACTGCTTTCTTCTTCAATGATGTTCACTTTGCTTTCTTCTTCAATAATGTCCTCTTGCTTTCTTCTTCAATAATGTCCTCTTTGCTTTTGGGGAAATTGTGTTGTTGTAACCCCAAGCACTCTCTCCATGCTCTTTACTTCTGAGCAATTGGATTGCACAGGGTTCTTTGGTCCTGCACAGCGATGACACACGTATCACCTGTACCTTTAGCTTGTCTTTGGTCTTTAAAGCCTTGTGCGCATATTGGCAATGCTGCAATGCATGCTGATGTCTTAAGAAGCCTTATAGAAGGCGCAGTACTTACGAGCGCATGGAGCTTCCCTAGATACCTTGGCTCTTGTCTATAGTGTGCTAGCTTAGCAAGCTTGTTAATGCCTCAAATGAGTCTACAAACATTTTGCTGGTGCTGATGTATGCCTAGTGTTGTGAGCACTGTAATGCTTTTAAATTGCTTTCACAGCCCGGGATCGCGGGTAACAGCTGACCTTGTCTTTCTCTTTCTTTCAGATTGTTCCGCAGAGTCTGAGTTCCTGGGGTGTGAGCGCAGACTGCAGTAACACGTTTCTGCTGTTGCAACGGCTGCGGGAGGACCCGGGATGCAGATGAGCTTCAAGGTGAGTAACGTGGCAATTGGGATTCACATAATAGCTGGAGAGCTTATGATAAGTGTTCTGCTGCTTAAAGCAGGAACAATGCAAAACGAGACTGCACACATGTGGTGTGTATTATAAATCAGGCCCACCCATGCTGACTAGACCTTGCACTCAATGTGCAGGCTCACAGTGTCCAAGAATGGGGGCCATGGTGGAGGGCTCCCACTTCTATCAGTGCACTGGCATAGCTAATGGGTTTGTGTTGCCCAATGGTGCCATAGTGAGGTCCACTCTGCACCTTTCCTACTCCTTTTGGCCCTGCTCAATGTATGTCTATGGGGCTTGCTGTGGGAGTGCATATGTGTAGTCCTACGGGTTGTCTTGGTGATCATGAAAGTACTCTCCCGCATGTCTCCCTTCAAGGGGTAATTGTCAAGTCTTGGTTTAGTTGGATAATCTCGGTGAAACCTGGCCACTAACCTAGATGCATTCACGTTTCCAGTGGGTTCCCATGTGCGATCTTAAACCCCAAAACCCGGGGACCTTTTAAAGGAATGTATCTGGTGGCCAGCCATACCTTGTCGCCCACCCGGTAAGGAAGAGGATCACGGCAAGCATGTGCTGCACATTTTTTATAGGTTTCCTTGGCCGCTGACAGGTGTGATGCAGCTTGTTTGAAGGTCTGAAGAATTGTGTTGTGCAACTCTCTAACAGCCGGCACCTCCAATTTCTCAGGTGTGTTGTAAGCTTAAGTCCAAGGATGTCGGCCGTGTATGGCATAGAATGGACTGTAACCGGTGGAGACATGTACTGAATTGTTGTAGGCGTATTCGGCTACCCACAAAAGATCTACCCATCTTTGATCCACTTGGAGAAGCATACACCAGAGGTATTGCTCTAGGGTTTGACTGGTCCTATCCATCTGTTTGGGGATGATGACTGGTGGATCATCGCTGGTCAATTTGGGCCAGATCACAACACTGTGTCCAAAATTGAGACACAACAGACTCCCTCGATCTAAGATTACCACAATGGGGAACCTGTGTACTTTACCAATATTTCCTAGAAAAGTCTTGGCTAGTGTATTGCCATTCGGGAGTCCTTAAAGGGTGAAGAAATAGGACATATTAGTTAAAAGATCCGCTAATATGGTATTCAAACCCGCACAGGGGCAAGTCTGTGATGAAGTCCAAAGAATTCCTGTACCACTGCACCGGGGGTATGGCTAGATGTTGAAATAGTTTTGGAGGTTTTTGTTTTAATGCCTTGTTTTGGGTGCACATGCTGCAAGTTTGAACAAAGTGCTTGAATCCAGGTCAGCTACCAATAATGCTGCTGTACTTTAGCCAACGTCTTTGCAATTCCTGGATGATCCTCCACTGAGGCATCAAGGTAGTCAGAAAGGAACTGGGTTTGTATTGTCGGTTCTGGGAGATATAACCGATCCTGATAGTAGGGTAAGCAATCCCAGACTTTCTGCTGTGGATCAATGGATGTCCAGGTCTCCCGTTCACATAAGCTCATTGCTGGTTTCACTGATGTAAATAGTTCTGCCAATGGAGGGGCTGTAACATTGGTAATACCTAATAATTTGTCTGCAGATATGATAGCCACTGGTTCATGGGAAACATATGCCTTGTCTCCTTCTCCTAAATGTGACAGAGTGTCTGTTTTGCCATATCGTACCCCAGGTCAGTAGATGATAAGGAAATCATATTCCACAAAGAAAAAAGCCAATCTAAGCTGGTAAGATGATTGTGCCTTGGCTGACCGCAGGTATTGTAACTTCTGATGGTCGACGATCACTGTGATGGGATGTCAGGCCCCAAGCAGATGGTGCCTCCACTCTTTAAAAGCTGCCTTCATCGCCAGGAGACCCTTGTCAGTAATGGCATAGTTTAATTCCACCAGTGAGAACTTCTTCGACCAGAAGGCCACGGGTGTAGCTGGCCAGTCATAGGATTCTTTTGCAACAATAGAGCCAGCATTGCCACAATGCAGGCATCAGTCTCAACAACGTATGATAGTTCCCATTTTGGATGCTGAAGAATGGGTGCCTCAGTGAACTTATGTTTCAGTGCCTGGAAAGCTTGTTCTGCTTCAGGCATTCAAACTTCTGATTTTTAGGGAGCAAAGTGGTGATCGGATGTGCCAGATGCGAAAACCCCAAAAAGCAGCGGTAAAGGTTTGCGAACAGCAGGATTCCTTGGACACCCTACACAGATGTAGCAGATGGCCACTTTAGGATTGCATAAACCTTCTGGTTGTCCATTTGAATGCCTTGCTGTGTCAAAAATGAATCCCAAGAATTCAATTTCTGTGACATTGAATACACACTTCTCCAGTTTTGTAAACAAGTTGTGCTGCCGTAGTTTTTCTAAGCACCGCCCGCACGAGAGACACATGTTCCTGGAGTGTAGTTGAGTACATCAGGATGTAATTTATATAAACAAACGCACATACGTCCAATAATTCACTTAAAAAGTCATTCTTGAAGTATTGAAACGCAGTGGGTGTGTTAAGCAACCCAAAGAGCAATTCTTGGTATTCAAAGCCCGAATTTGGTGTGGAAAGCCGTCTTCCACTCATCTCCACATGTGACGTGCACCAGATGGTAAGCTTCTCTTAGGTCAAGTTTTGTGTAGATGCAGGCATCTTTGACCTGGTCCAGGAGTACCGGAATGAGTGCTAATGTATACCGATCCTTGATTGTGATCTGGTTCAACGAGCGATAGTCAATGCAAGTCCTTAGATCCCCCTCCTTCTTTGGCATGATGATGAGAGGGGGATATGGAGGGTTGAATGAATCTGTTAGCTAAGTACTGGTCCAAATAATTCTTAAGATGAATGTTCTCAAACTCAGTGAGAGCATAAATCTGACTGCAATGTACTTGGGAGCCGGGTATGAGGTCTATCTGGCAATCACATGGTCGATGTGGTGGAAGAGTATTTGCCTGCTCCTTGTGGAATACCTCCTGTTACTCGGCATATTCCAGAGGCAACATTTCCACTATACCTATCATGGATCCTATTTCCTTTCTTCCATAACTGACCAAGGGTTTCTTCCCAGAAGCAGAATCCGTGCTGTAGCATGCAAGCCTGCAACTCTTGGAAAAACTCAAGGTCCTAGCACACCAGTTAATACCGGGTTTGTGAGACTCTAACCAGGGCATCCCTAAGATGAGCTGAAATTGGGGGCTCCTTTCAGATCAAAGGAAATCTACTCTTGATGCCCATCCTGGCAGAGCAGTACTACCTCTTCAGTGCATTGGGTCACTGGGCCCGACAGTAGTTTGATAACCATCCACCGCAGTGATATTCTCCAGCGTGGGTTTAGGCCGAAAAGGGAGCCTGATCCTGTGAGCCATATCATAGTCCATATAGTTGCCTACCGCACCACTATCCATGTATGCTTCCAGTGCATACATCTGTGAGGGCTGTTGGTGGCAGATAAGTACCACAGGAATTATCAAGTGTGAGGCCAGGAGTGTCTTTTCCTTGCTTGACAAGCCAACTTCTAGGCTTGTCGGGCATTGGAGTTTTCTGGCTGGTTTTCCCGATGAGCTGCATCTGTGGTGTCCAGAGCTACTACAGTCTTTCTGGGTGGTTTAACAGGGAAATCACAGAGAAAATGGCCAGCCTTCCCACAATACAGGCACAACTGTCAATGTGTTCTTCTTTCCTGTTCATCCTTGATGAGCAGGCCTCAGACGCCTCCCAGTTGCATGGGTTATGGATGATTCTCCGTTGGTCGTACCTGGTTCTCCTTTGGTCGTATGTAGAAAGGCCGTCCCTCTGAATGGCTGCAGTTCGATTTTCTATCCTGCAAACGGCAATCTAACAGCAAAACCTAGTCGATGTATTCAGCGCATCCCTCCAGCGGGTTCACCATTTGGGCCAAAATATCCATCAGTTCCCCTCATAGGCCACTATAAAACAGGGTGGCACATTTCTCCTCCAGCCAATTTGACTCAGCCACCAGCTGGTTGCCACATAACCCAGCGGATCTTGGCTCCACTGCCGCAATGAAAGCAGTTTGTTATCGAGGGCCCACCCTTGGTATCAGTGAGCTTCTCCAGTTCTCTATGGAACCCCTGGAAATTGCGCAGAAGGGGATCATCGCGATTCACCAAAGGAATGGACCAGTTATCTGCGTGTCATCCTAGGTATGACGGGACGAAGGCCACTTTTGACTGATCGCTAGGGAATACTCCTGGTTGACAGAGGAAGTTGAGCCAACACTGGTTCATAAAGATCGCAAACCTTTGAGGGTCCCCCATGAAGCGCCTGTGCAGAGCCGCTTGTACTGGCGCTGGTTGGATGGTGGTGGGTACTGATCCTGGAAGTGGAGCTTGACCTGCTTGAGCCTGGAGCAGCTGCCTGGATAGCTCCTCCGTACAGTCTTTGTTTACTATCAACTTCTGCAGGGCATTGGTCTCTGATCTGGCGGCATGTACTTCCGCCCTAAGCTCCTTCAGGAGTTGTCATAACTCGCCTACCTCGGAAGTGTCCATGGTGCCCGGGCAGAGTGATAACATGGGCTTTGCATTCTGTAACACTTACCTTTGGACTCTGCAGGGGCACTAGGGCTGGAGCAATGCCTTGCTGGGTTGTGTATTGCAAAATACTATCCCTCCCCTTGTACCTCCTGGCCTCGGGCTGCTGCAGGATTTCACACCTAAGACAGGAATGTAAGTATATTGACTCTTGGGTGAGCTTGTTAATGCCTCAAATGAGTCTACAGACACTTTGCTGGTGCTCATGTATGCATAAGGTCGCAGGCCCAGTAATGCTTTTAAATTGCTTTCACAGCCCGGGATCACGGGTAACAGCTGACCTTGTCTTTCTCGTTATTTCAGATTGCTCCAGAGAGTCGGAGTTCCTGGGGCATGAGTGTAGACTGCAGTAACACATTTTTGCTGTTCCAACGGCTGCGGGAGGACCCGGGATGCAGATGAGCTTCAAGGTGAGCAACGTGGCAATTGGGATACATGTAATAGCTAGAGAGCTGATGATAAGCGTTCTGCTGCTTAAAGCCGCAACAACACAAAGCGTGGCTGCACGCATGGGGTGTGGCTTATATAGAAGGTCCACCGATGCTGTCCATGAATGGGGGCCATGTTGGAGGGCTCCCACTTCTATCAGTGCACTGGCATAGCTAATGGGTTTTTATTGCGCAATGGTGCCATAGTGAGGTCCAATCTGCACCTTTCCTACTCCTTTTGGCCCTGCTCAATATATGTCTATAGGGCTTGTTGTGGGGGTGTATGTATGTAGTCCTATGGTTGTCTTGGGGATCATGACAGCATGAGGGATGCAATAAATGTCTCTGATAAGCCGTATAGTTTATATTCATCAGATATTTGTGCAAGCAGGTTAGAGGAATCCTGGGACAAGTAGTAGGGTGTTTGTTTCTTTCTTCTGATTCTTTCATCGTGTTCTTTTTCTGGAATGATATGGAACTCTGGGAGTGGAATGGTGGGGATTACTTCTGTGGTTTCAGGCACTGCTTGTTCTTCATGAGGCAAGGGTGCACCATTTAGGTGTCCTTCAGGTACTACCAGCAGGGCCTAATGCAGCGTTGCAAGCAAACAATAGCCCCTCCTTAATGATATGAGGTGCAAATATGCTTTCTGGTTACAGACCTAGTAGTAATACATCAGCACCACGGGGCCTTTTTGAAGATCCGGACTGAGCAGTGTTCTATTGCATCATTTCTTTGACCAAACAGAAACAGTTCCTTCATTGTAAAAACAAAGTTTATAGCTTTCTTCTTGGTGTACTTTCACTGGTTTCTCAATTGTTGTAACCCATGTTAGTTTCATAACATTGTCTATCCATATTTGTGCGCATGCTTGTTCTACAAGGGCTAGTGTTTTTTTCTGAGTAAACGATAAGTCCTTCTGCTTTGCATTTGAAAGTTGCTTCTTGCCAGTTATTCTCTGTATACCTTTTCCCTTGTATGGCCATGAACGCCTCTTTGAAAACAGTTGGATTTGGTGGAACTTGTTTTGCATTTTTGCATATCTGGCTCAAGAAGTTGTAGATGGATGATGCGTGCCTGAAAAATGCCTTTTATCCTACACAGTGCAAGATGAATTAGACATTGGGGGTCATTACGAGGTTGGAGGTAGCCATGGTGCTATTAGCACCATGGCTACCCCCTTACCGCATTCCGGGTCTGGGTTCCCGAAATAGGGACCCGGTAAATCCACATTCTGGGAACCATTCCCCATTCCCAATCGAGCCCACATAGGGCTAAATGGGAATGGGGATGGAGTTAATAACGGTACTGCAATTTGCGGTACCGTTATTAGCTCTGAAGTCCCTTAACGGGTCCCTTCCATAACGCCTGGTAAAACCAGGCGTTAAGGAAGGGACCCACTAAGGGACCTCGGAATAGGGTGGTAAGAGATTACCGGCACCGGTGTCCTTACCGGTGCCGGTAATGACCCCCATTGTGTTCCTTCTAAGGGTACCTCTTGCAGCACTCAGACCTTGGAAGCCCCAGAATGTGTGCGGTATTAAGGAACAAATGTAGCAACTGCCATTAGTCATTCACCTTCCCATTGCACTCATATTGGAATACCTGCTATTTGAGTGGCTGGGAAGGCGAAGGTCTTCCACCACATCTAATCCTAAACCATGATATGCGTCATATTTAATTTGGCATGTCTGCTGTTTTCTTCTGTTACTGCACAGGGGAAATGTTCTCCTCTTAAACATTGTTCTATAGGATCTACTACTGTTACATAAAGACCTTTGTATATGTGGTTTTAATAGATAAAACATTAAACTATAGTTTCTACAGGTGATATGTGTGGTACTCGACTTTGTGTGGTTTGCCCCAGGAAAGGCTGCTCAGTGTTTGTGACTGAAGTGTAAATACTTTCATTGATGCTTTCATTCTGGGTTGAAAAGCGGGAAAAACCTGTAACCATGTTAGGGACTGGGGTAAAAAGCATGTTAAATACTGAGATAGATGACTGGGAGTTAAATACCATACCACGGAGGGTTTAGAAGTGGCATTTAGGGCATCTGGTGACCTTCCATTTACATTTCCTGTTGACATAATAACACCTGGGACCTTTCTTGTCATATTTCAATGTAAACTTGTAATATTTATGGGTACATTTCCATTCCAAGTCCACTTGTATCCATTCAATGTCCATTTGTCCCCTCCCCTTCTTTTATATGGTGATCCCAGATAAAAGATGTTCCCCAATAAATGCCCAATGCAAACATTAAAATAGTAAACAAAATGGCTGTAAAATGCAAACCACAATTAAAACTATATACTTTCGTAAAACTAATTATATTCCTACTGCTATCTATATTTGATGCTTTGTTCAGCAGTGTCATCTTCATTATTGTTTCACCTGGAGAAATTGAGAGAACTGGGTGGGTAAATGATGGAGGGAGAGAAAGAGAGGCAGAGACTAAGAAAGATAGAGCAAGATAGAGGGAAACAGAGATTTAATTTGTGTAGCCCATGCTCTAGCAGTAATGCATGTTCCTTCTTACATTCCACATGGACAGATAGATTGTAATAGATCTACATATGTTGAGGTAGTTGTGTTTTCCCCAGTCGCCGTGCTCAGTGGATCGTTGCTTGGTACTTTACGAACATCTGAGAGGTGTATCCATTATTTGAACCCTTTCACTTTTACTGCAGGAGGGGTGGAAACCATCACTTCATATGGTCCACGGAATCTGTGTGTGTTCCAATTGTGGACAGAACTCCTGACAATAGATCCATTCCCCTGTCAACAAGGGTTGGGTTGGGTTGGTGTTGGTTGGGGACATCATTGTAGTTTCTCTGCCTTCTGTGTGTGGTGGTGTGATCTGTTTTGAAATGCATCTCATTGCATTTGTGAGCAGTGTGAGGCATTGTCTGAATTATTCTACCAAGATAGCAGCAGTTCTGTGTGCATCTGATGTTCTCCTAACTGGTGACAGTGGTGTTTGCATACATCAGCCAGTCACTATTTAATTGGGGGACCGGTGATGGTCCTTGCTGGGTTGTGTGCGCAATTGGAATAGGGCCAGGGGTAGGTAGTCCATCCAGTTTTTCCTTAGGGTGTTGCATAGTTTGGACAGTCTACTTTTGAGGAGGCCATTTATTTTTTCCATCATTCCATTTGCTTGTGGGTGATAAATGGAGCACTTTTTGTGTTTGATCCCCAATAAGGTTGTCACTTACTTAAACAGCTCATTGAAAGAGTGAGTCCCATTGTCTGATTGTAGGACATCACACACTCCCCACAGGGGGAACACTTCTCTAACAAGGAATTTACGGCAGGCTTGGCAACAGGGTGGGCACAGGGGCCTGCTTCCACCCATCTAGACAATAGACACACCACCACAATTAGGTATCAGGCCCCAGTGCATCGTTCTCCCATGTCTGCGTAATCAATGTGCAGCTCACGGAATGGGCCCACAGGGCGGGGTAATATTCCCCGTAGAGTTCTCAATGTCATTCCTGTGCTGAACACTTGGCATGTGGTACATTGGACCACCATTTGTGTCAGGTGCTTGTGTACATTCTGAATGAACCAATCTTCTTGAAGATCAGCAGCAATGTGTTGTTTAGAACTGTGGGATGGAAAGTGCAACTGTTTGAATGCCGTGTACAGAAACTCGACAGGCATGACAACATTGCCTGCTACCACCACAGAAGATCCCTGAGTGATTGGATGCACCCACTTTTAGCCATAGATCTTGTTCCTCAGTTTGTGCCCTGCGTTGCAACTCGGTTATTTGTGATATAGGTAGGCATGTGTAGGCATCTGCTGTCTGGGGCGTTACTGGCGTGTTTAGGACATATTCTGTTCTCAAGTGTTTTCGAAAGTATGCTGCTTTTTTGGCTGCCGCATCGGTAGTGACGTTACCAATGATATTTTGTATGTGTTTTGAGTGTGAGTTAAACATTTAACCATTGCTACTACTGAGGCTTCTTCAAGGGCTGACATCAATGTGTTTAGTAGTTCTGCATGTTGTACCATGGAGCCAACAGCTCCCCTGAACTCACCTCTTCTCCACCCTGATAGACCTGTGTGCACTGTGGTAGTGACGTATGCAGAACCTGAATAAATGGTAACACAGCATCCCTTTGATACCGGGAGGGCCTCAATCAGAGCTACAAGTTCTTCTGCCTGTTCAAAGTAATGTCTTGGAAACCTTTTCATGATCAGTTTCAACAAAGAATATTTCCCCTTCTTCTAGTGCACTCTCTTTGGGAATGACATATCCCTCACCTTTGTATGTTTCACAGTCGTGCTGTTGTACATCCTCAACAGTGCACGGTTCTGTAAGGAATGTTGCTGAGTTCACCATTCTTCATCTTACCACATGGATATGGGGGCTTGAAAAAATTATTTCATTTGCAGATGCACACTGTGTGGTCAAAGTGGATTTTGATCGTTCTAGTATTGCGAACAGTGAGTGCTCGACGTACAATGTTACTGAGCACCCCATCACAATAGTTGAACACTTTTCAATGGTGAAGGCCGCATCTGATTGACCTTGCATGACAGAATCGAGTGTGTCGCTGTAATAAGCCAAAGGTTTGTGTCCCATAGAGCTTTTTTGTGTCAGTATTGTGGTCATAAGCATACAATTCGACTGCAAAAACAGGTAGAACTCCTGGGTTTAATCTGGGGTCACTAGAACTGAGGCTGTGGAAATTACATCTTTCAAGTCATTAAAGGCAGTCATCATTTCTGCTGTCCATTGGATAATGGTTCCCTCTTTTGTGCCTCCTTGAGGCCTTGCAGGAGTGGCCTGGTGTATGATGCATAGTCTTAAATCCAGGCTCTGCAATAATTACAGAGCCCTTGAAATGCTGGCATCTCTTGTTGTTGTTGGTTTAGAGTGGCACACACTGTGGCAGCTCTGTCCGAGATTATTTGTTTGCCATCTTGGGAGATGAGCTGGCCCAAGAACAGTACCTCTGGTAAACAATACTGGAGCTGTAAAAGCAAAAAGAGAATATCGAGGCTGAGTACCACAAAAGGAAATACACCAAACACAGGCTTACAAAGATACACAGATCTCAAAGGAACAAAGTATCAGATAGCTATCTGGCCATCTGTACATCACAGTGAATACCAGCCCTGTCGGTGTGAGAAGTGAGTGGGACTGTACATCAGAACATTCACTCTGTTATACAATTGTAACATGATGTCCAGCCCATTTACAGGTTAATCATTCCTAGGGCTAGGAGTTCTTGCCGCGTTCACTTCTAATGTATTCATCTATATGCATATGGATTATTCCCAGTTGATATACAAATAAGTCACAATGGCAACAGTGTATCTTCGGATTTAACATTAAGCCTTGGTACATGTTTTATACAATGTAGTTCAATAAGTGTTCACATTCAGTATTTAAACAACATTGTGCTTAATATATGCTCGTGGATCAGTTTCGTTGGCACAGGTAATCCTTGATCTACAGGTCAACGAAGGACAAGGTCTCCTTTCATGACCCTAACATTTGGCCTGCGGGCAGTTTAGGCATTAACTTCATGTAAAGGTCAAGACGGCCAAGTTACAAACAGAAAAACACTGTCCACCATTTTAGAACACAGGGTGACTTTGGAGTAAGAATCAAAATGGCAGATGAACCTAAAATGGCGGCTAAATCGATCTAGAGTCAGAACCTTGCAACACGGATTTCTTCGTAGAGTGACTGGGCTTAGGCCAATATATTCAATAAAGGAGGCACGATGTGATATCCCGTTCAACAAACCCTCCTTTTGGCCTAAGACAAGCGCTAAACTACTTCTAGTCACTTTACGAGTAACTCCACGTCTCAATGTCCATACACCCTGAATCACTATCGGAGATATCAATTGCCATAAGATCAGAAACTAAGATATCTATCAGCACATATTTGTTGGAGATTTTCTCTGGGGCGTATACTTTATGTCCTAATGTACCCATCACTTGTGCGCAACATCCCCCAATATCGAACACATACCAGGAAGACATTGTATACAACAGCAAAGAAACAACAGAATCCTTAAAATAGTCAGCAAGACCGAAAGTAGTTTCCATCCCCAAGATCGCAAGAAGTCCCAGAACCAAGCGCTAAGATCCCAGTTTCCCCCGGGAACATGCACTTCTGAACTTAGGACATGCAGATTCTGTATTGCCTTAAAGATAGTTGGGGAGGAATCTGGCACGAAAACACAGCAAGCGGACCCCACTAATTTACATACCCCACCACGCTCAGCTAGGATGACATCTAATGCCATCTGGTTCTGAAGTGCTACTAATCTTATTGCTTTCTGTTCTAAAATCATATTATAGAGTATGTCAGTGGTCCGGTTGATGGTCCTCTCCAGTACTCTCGCTAGTCTCCTGATATCTTCAGAGTTCATTATTTGCCCCCAAAATGACACAAAGGATTTAACTACATCTCCTAGAACTTGTGCTGAAGTGTCACCATTCCGGTCCCGCCGTGGACGAGCCTTTGAAATCTCTACAGTACTTGCAATGAATACCCCGGGTAATAGAATCCCTAAATAACAAGTTCCCTGCCAATCCCTGGGTAACCACGGAAATGCTACATTCCCGCAAACGAAGTAGACAGGTTCGCTACATACAAAGGTCTGTCCTCACCAGTCAAATTCACAACGTTGGCGCAACCTTTAAAATCACCCATTAACTGAGTACCATTCCTTTGTATGCAGAAAGAAATTGAATCGGGGCTATAGTTAACAGTGTAAGAAGGAGGCATGGCATCCTTATTGCCTATAGGAGCCATCTTGAAAGAGATCAAAGATTGAAAATGATGGGACAGTCTATCAGAAGGCCTAATAGAAGCAACATTAAAGTTTACTCCTATTTGCAAAAAGCGAGCATCCCAGGGGCGTCAGAACACGTTTTTCGAACTCGTTCAACTTTGTCCCATCGAAGTTCCCTGAGATGCTATTGTTCCATCGGCCAAAGAATAGTGCTCTAAAAGAAGCATAGCATGCAGTTGTCAAAGGTAAAGGATGAATATACCAACCTAGCCCCTTATCCCCGTGTTGCGGTAAATGTGAACAGACCCAACAATTAGATTTGTTAAAAATGGCATGTGTAGCATTCATGATGAGTAATAGTGTGTTGTTGTGATAATTCTGTCTGTGCTGAGAGTCTCTAGGAGATAGATTATGCAGATGCACGAAAGGAGTAGAAAAAGTAGGTACATTTTCAGTAGGTAACAAATTCTCAAATGGATGTACTTCTTCTAAATACCAGAAACCTAAAACAATGGGGGTCATTCTGAGTAGGGCTGTAAGGGTTAACGGTCACCGGTAACGAGATCGGTGCCATTAAACCCTTACCGCCCTATTCCGAGTTCCCTTTGTGGGTTGGTACTTAACGCCTGCTTTTTGCAGGCATTAAAAAACCAACCCGCAAAGGCACCTAGGAGCTAATTACGGCACCGTAATTTACGGTTCCGTGATTAGCGCCTTCCCCATTCCGATTGAGCCCTATGGGGCAAAAATGGGAATGGAGAAGGGCCCATGGTGAATGGGGAATTACCGCCCCCACCAACCTTGGAATGGGGCGGTAATTACGCCATTCACCATGGTGGAGTCGGAAAAATACCGGCGTCAACCAAGGCGCTAATAGCACCTTGGTTAACGCCAGGGTCGGAATGAGGCCCAATGACTATTGAGAAACCAATTAACATTATCACAAGACAGCAATACGTTCTCACAGCTGGTCACACGTTCTCTTATCAGTTCTGTACGAGCGGAAGTGGTTGCAGGCATTGTATTCTTCAAACAAATGCACCAATGTTATTTGCTGGCGACCTCCACGCCAAGCGTTTTCTTAGTCCTTCCACAAACCCTAGGCAACAGAATCCCCTTATGTACAAATGATCAGGCCAAAGAGGCAAGCCCTTTGATAATTTTTCCTTGATGGCACAGCCAAACTGTGCAGTAAGTCTATTTCCTCAGAAGCAGATCATACCTTGTGATTCCTGGTACTGAGTGATCTGTGAACAACGTGTCGTCACTTCCCGTTGGAAGCGACACATCCAAAGCAGGATATGATGCAAGATCCAGAACAAATTAAAAATATGAAACTGCTGGAGAATGTAGAGACGAAATTACTGTTTCCCCAGACCCCACAGGCTCAGGGAGAGTCTCCGATGCACTCTCGATGCTGGTCGCTGCTTCGTGATCGTTGGTTCCAGCATTGGTGAGGGGTTCTGTATCTTCTGTATGGTATGGCACTGGGTGTGAATCCTCTTGGCGTGCTATGCATGTATCCAATGCTTCCGTCCTGCTACCCACACCGCAGTCTGTGTGGCCAGCAAAACTTGGAAGGGGCCCCGCCAACGAGGTGTGAGGCAAGAAGATCGCTCAAATGATTTGGTGAGGATCCAATCTCCCGGTCGTATGCTGTGACAGGGACCCTCGCACCGTACAGGTAAAGCCTCTCGCACCTGGTGATAAATCGAATACAGATTTTTAGTTAACTGGCCACAATAGTCAGAGAGAAGTACATTTTCGATGTCTCGTAAAGAACGAGACTTCGGAACTTTCCAAATATTAGCAGGCCTCCCCTTAACCACCTCAAAGGGAGAGAGCCCAACCTTAGTTTGAGGGGTTGTTCACATAGATATCAACACGATCGGTAAGGCGTCCAGCCATTTTAGTTTTTTGCTGAGACACGTTTTAGCGAGCTTGTTCTTGATGATGCTGTTGTGTCTTTTTACTAGTCCAGCACTCTGTGCGTGTCTAGCCGAATGGAACAGTTTATCGATCTGTAATCCCGTGCATATCAGCAGAATTACAGCAGCGATAAAGTGTGGACCATTGTCCGACCAGATGACTCTCAGCAACCCAAATCTTGGAAAATATTCCTTTAACATTGTCTTTGCCGTTGTCACAGCTGTGGCATCTTTGACGGGATAGGCTTCAATCCATTTTCTAAAAGCACAGATGACGACTAATACATACTTGAAATTGTTGCAACGCTCCATCTCAATAAAACAAAATGAATAACCTCGAAGGGGACGGAAGGTGGACCAAAACTACTCCTAGAAGTTGATGTGCCCTTTCCCACATTATGCTGCAAACTAATCATGCACCCCTGAATGAAGCGTTCAGCTACTTTAGGGATTTTGTCATTTACCCACACATTTTGCAACATTTTAGTGATTTTCCGACCACATATATGAGTGGGACCATGAGCCATAACAACCATCATTATAATATATGCGTCAGGCAGTAACCACTTCCCTTCAACTTTGTCCACCCAACATCCATCATCATCTAGTTTCCCCAAACCCTCAGCACACTTCTTAGATTTTTCTAATGTGGCATCAGCTTGGATATCCCTCTCGGAATCAATACCCTCATCCAAAGTACAGGCATTTTTGGCTTCCCTTGAAGTATACTTTTCTGAAGAGAGATCAGTGGCAGTCTGGTCAGCAAAAGAGTTCCCTTTTCCTACATGATCTACAATCTTCTGATGCGCTGAGCATTTTATGATAGCTAGCTGAATAGGGAGTGCAAGCGCTGAGAGTAACCGTACTATCAAGGAGCCATGTTGAATTTTTGTACCATGTGAAGTCATGAAACCTCTTTCTGCCCAAGTCTACCGAAGTTGTGAACCACCCCAAAGGCTTACTGACTGTCAGTATATATGTTTACTGTAAGCCCTTCGGAAGTTAACACGCTCGGGTCAATGCTATGATCTCTGCGGCCTGCGCAGAGTTATGCGTGATTCTCTTGGTTTCCATGACCGTGCTCAATGTAGTGATTGCATAAGCAGCTGTGGATGTACCATCCGGAAGTTTGAAGCAGGAGCCATCGCAAAACAGCTCCCCTTGTGGATTGTTCAAAGGAGTATCTTTCAGATCGATTCTACCCTTTGTCTCTTGTTTGGTAGTGTAAAGGCAGTCATGTGACTCTTCGTCACTGCAAGCAGTACCTTGCGGAAACGGTAGAAGTTAATTGTGCGGAGGTGAGGTGTTGCGTTTGTGTTCTGTTTAATAGAACATCTACAGAGTGAGGTACCATCAGGGTTAAAGCATGGCCTAGGACCATTTACTCGGTCTGTTTTACGGAGGCAGCAGCAGGAGCGACAGCTCGCAAACATCTTGTCAAATCGCATGCTACAGGATCAAGGGCGGAAGAAAAGTAGCTGCACAGCCTATTCTTCCCTTCATGTTCCTGTGTTAATACAGCCAAAGCACATCCATCACACTCATGCAAATAATCATTAGTGAGAAATTGGGGATCCACTGCCTACAGTAAGAAGCCATTCCTATCAAGGCTCTAACTTCCTTCTGCGTATTTGGGACAGACATGCTAGAAATGGGTTTTATCCGTTCAGGCGTCAACCTTCGTCCCTCCTTTGACAGGAGATAGCCTAAATAGGCGACCTCCTGACAACAGTATTGACATTTTTTTAAGCTAAGCTTATGTCCATGTTTAGCCAAATGAATAAGCAACAACACAGTGCCCTCCTTACAAGCGCTCTCTGAGTCAGCAGCTAAAACCAAGTCATCAAAATATTGCAGCAGTGTACAAGTAGAGGGCAACACAAGGGTATTGAGCTGCTCTTTCAAAGCCCTACTATAAATACTAGGACTTTCCGTGTAATCTTGCAGTGCACGGGTAAAGGTAATCAAACGCCCCCCTAAGGTGAATGCAAACAGGTACCTACTGTCCTTATGTATAGGAATACTAAAGAAAGAGTTCTTTAGATCCACAACACTAAAATGAGTAGCTGAAGCTGGGATCATGGTTAATATTGTCAGGTACAATTGGAAATTGCAGAGCAACGATCTTATTGATGGCACGTAGATCAATGATAAAACGAAAAGGAATTGCATTATCGCCTTTCTTGTACACGGGTAAAATCGGACTATTGCACAAACTACCTGCAATTTCCTCAATCACCGCTCGATGCACAAAATCGGAGATGATGCATTTCAAAGCTTGCTCGTCATCGACTGAGATCTTATACTGTGGAATACGAGGCAGCTTTACTCCATGCTTCAAGATAATATTAACAGGTTCAATTTGGAAGACACCAATGTCATTATCATCAATATCCCACAAACACTCCGGAACATGACTAAATTCCGGCGGCAAAGGTCTGGTCAAGAATTGAGAGACAGAAAGTTGCTGTGGTGAAATCGTCAAACGCACTCCATCAGAAGAACAATGAATTACCGCATTTAATTCCTTCAACAGATTCAACCCCAACAAATTCTCTCCACAATTCGTAGTCAAAAGAAATGGACAGTGGTCTGTAAATGGACCCAAGGTAATCGGTACCGGCGAAGAAACCGGACAGACAACTGGTGTGCCAGAAAACCCTACAGAAACATTGGTTTGCCCTGACAGTGGAATGTTTGGAACCTGTGAATGGTCAACGGAACACTTCTGTGCCCCTGTATCTATCAAGAATAGATGTTTCTTACTTCCCACTAACATCTCAACGTAGGGACCTTTCTGATTAACGGGAATAGACATTGGTTCCAAACCCTTTTTCAGGCAATCCTAGCGAAACAGAATGTCGTCAAAAGGAAGTTCTTTAGAGAGGTAAGAAGCAGAAGGATGCTCAAAAATGTTTCTATCATGCACACTCGATGCCTGATTGTCCTGCGAAAAAAATGAAAACTGACCTCTACCAGGACCCCCTACACCTGGGTGACCTCGGGATCATTTACCCATATTTCCAAATGTGTTATTTGACCACTGCTTGAGGATCGGGCATTGTGCACGCCAATTACCCTCTTGTTTACAATATGCACACTGGTTAATGTTTACAGGACCCAAGGGTGCATTTCCTTGTGGAAAGTACTGTCCTCTAAATTGCGAATTATCCCCTTTAGGGCCTCTAAATATTTGCTGCAAAAGAACTTTCGTCTTTAAGTCTCCTTTTCTATTTTCAACTCTTTCTTTTTCATTATTGTCACGATGCCATGTGCAATACTTCTGACAGAGACTTTGCTTGCCAAGCGCTCTCGGAGGACATAATTTGTGACTGGATGTCAGGCAGCAATCCACACACAAATTTGTCCACGAATAATCTTTTCCCAGACTCTGTGCCTAAATCTTGTCCACTGAAATCTGAAAATGCCTGTTCGAACCGATTGAAGAACTCGGTAGCACCCTCAGACTTCCCTTGGACACAGGCAGTAAGCTTGTCCCAAATAATTCTCTTCTCAGGAATTATAGTTTTCAGTTTCGTAACTATTCTGTCAGGTAAAGTTAGTACCTGAGGTGGTTTTTCGCCAGCTGGCCTTTCTCCATCGAGTCTAACCATGTTAGTCCATGTATCTCTTTGCCCTGGTACATCATCTACAGTTCTAATCAGTTTCCACAAGTTGACAGGCAAGAGTACGGGAAATAATAAATCGATAGCACTTAAGGTGAACACTGATGATTGCAAGACAGACTCTATTTCTTTGTAGAACCCTATCGGATTCTTCCTAATGTCAGGAATAGATTGTTTAATGGTGTTCACTTCCTTTCTCGAGAACGGGACGTGAACAAACTGTGACAAATAATGTGCAGGAATTTCATGGGCTTGCGCACCCGTTCCGGATCCACTTGAACCTCGACTTTTGCGACAAGCGTCGGAGCAACCTCTCTCATAGGCAACTGAGAAGTAGGCAACTCCGAACGCTTACTAAGCAACAGAGCCAAATCGAGCGCTAAAGCAGCTGAAGAAGTGTCAAATGAAAAAGCCCTTTTATAAATATTCAATAATTCTACAGGACAACAAATCTTTCTTTTTGCACACTCATCCTGTAGGTACTCTACCATTACCTGTATCACTTTCCTCTGCATTTCTGACGTATACTGATTATACGTGTCATATACTTCTACGGGAGTTATTGACATGTCTGAGATCCATCCAATCGCATCTTTCATATAAATTAGTGTTTCCTCAGTTAACGATTTCCGACAAGGAAGGAACCATTTCTGTAGAACATAACGTCCAAACTATCACCATCTTCATCATCATACCGTAACCTTTCCAGCTCCCCTCTGTACTCAAGAACCCTCTGAACATGCTCTTGTACCTTCTGGGCAGTATCTCTAGAAAACGCTAAAGTATTCAGATCCCTCAACCCTTGTGGGAGATCTATATTATTTAGCCTGTTCCACATTACACATAAATGAATTCCTAATCCTTCAATAAAAACGTTTTTTCTCAGGAAGATTGTCTATATTAGAAAGTGTGGTGAGAACATTAACTTGTTTACCCTTCTCCATGCAGTGCTTAGCCCACACAGTTAACTCACGTTTTTTCTCTGGCGAGACAGTTTTACGAGTTACAGCCCTCAATCCCGTTCCCTGATCTACTACAAGTGGTGTCCAACCACTTGGAAGAGGGAGAGTAGGCAAGTTTTGAACATCAGGGAACAGAGGTGCTATTACTGGTACAGCAGGCAAAGGTGGAGGAATGGGTGGAGGAGTAACGACAAGAGGAGGGACAACAACTGGAGGAAGAGGAACAGCAGGAGGAACAATAGGAGGAGCATGAGGAACTATGGGAAGAGGAATAACAGCAGGGAGAGGAACATACGGAGGTGGCGCAGTGGCACCAGGTCTTCGTTCGTTTAATAGCTTATCGATAAGTTCATCAGAAACATGAAAGTCTTTAGAAGGGTACATTTTCTGAATCCCAAGTGAAAAAGCCCTATACATATTCCTAACTGACTCAGACTGTTTATTTTGGTCATACAACAGCGCTTTTTCGGCGTTCGCCACATGACGGCGCCCCTGCTTTTCTCTATTCTTGAGCTGCTGCAAAGATTCTTTCTTTCAATTCTGTAATACATTGAATGCTGCAGGTCTAGCTTTTTTCTTCAATAATATAGATTCTAAGTATTCAATATGAGGGATTTCAAAACTACCATTGATTGGCCACTGAAGTTCGGAAGCATGTCTAGTTTGTCCGTGCCAAATATCATTAAATATTATACTAGCAATGCTGTGCTTACAGTACATAGTACACGCCGGCGACCCCTCCATTGGTGCCGGTCGGCCAAATTCCAAAGATTGTCTGTCCTTGCAGAATAATGCCCTCAAGGAGGCAGACAATTTCGTAGGCATATTAGAATACTGGTGTTACCTGGTCAATAATTGAACTCGAGAGTGCAATACGCCAAAACAAATTATCAGGATACTTAAGAATCGGGTCACAACACACCTGATCAAATCCTAAGGAGGTCCGATTGGATTACAAAGTTTTCTAACAAAGATTTCCTTGTGGTTGGTGATTTCGGCAAATCTGCCCGCCTCGATATATGGACCCTCGTCAAGATGCCGACTCGGACCACGTGCTCACTGTCCGGGAATCTGGTCGTGCAGCACTGCTGAGGTGTCGCTTCTTATCCAAGAAAGGGACCCCCTTTACATCGTCCGATCCCGGTGCGATAGCCATGTCAACCTTCAACGAGCTGGCATCAATCTTTAGGGTCCCTATTCAGGCGCCATCTGTAAAAGCAAAAAGAGAATATCGAGGCTGAGTACCACAAAAGGAAATACACCAAACACGGGCTTACAAAGATACACAGATCTTTATTCTACAACTGAACTGTTTCCAAAGGAACAAAGTATCAGATAGCTATCTGGCCCTCAGTACATCACAGCGAATACCAGCCCTGTTGATGTGAGAAGTGAGTGGGACTGTACATCAGAACATTCACTCTTTTATACAATTTGTAACATGATGTCCAGCCCATTTACAGGTTAACCATTCCTAGGGGTAGGGGTTTGTGCCGCGTTCACTTCTAATTTATTCATCTATATGCATATGGATTATTCCCAGTTTATGTACAAATAAGTCACAATGGCAACAATGTATCTTCGGATTTAACATTAAGCCTTTGTACATGTTTTATACAATGTAGTTCAACAAGTGTTCACATTCAGTATTTAAACAACATTGTGCTTAATATATGCTTGCGGATCAGTTTTGTTGGCACAGGTAATCCTTGATCTACAGGTCAACGAAGGACAAGGTCTCCTTTCATGACCCTAACATTTGGCCTTGGGGCAGTTTAGGCATTAACTTCATGTAGAGGTCAAGACGGCCAAGTTACAAACAGGAGAACACTGTCCACCATTTTAGAACACAGGGTGACTTTGGAGTAAAAATCAAAATGGCAGATGAACCTAAAATGGCGGCTAAATCGATCTAAAGTCAGAACCTTGCAACGCGGATTTCTTCGTAGAGCGACTGGGCTTAGGCCAATATATACAATAGAGGAGGCACAATGTGATATCCCGTTCAACAGAGCTTTTTCTTCTCCACCTTGTATCCTTTTTGTGCTAGGAGCTGGAGTAAGGCAATGGAGTCCCTCTGACAGCTCTGCTTGCTGTCACTGCAGACCAGTTGGTCATCTATGTATTGAATGATCCTGCTGGGCACCTGAATGTTGCCAAAGTCTTTGTGTAAGATTCTGTTGATGATGCTGGGGCCTTCACAGTACCCCTGGGGTAAGCAATGGTGTTTGTACCGCTTTCCTCCTAGGATACATGCTGTAAGGTACTGTGATTCTGGGTCAAGGGGCACTGAGAAAAATGCATTTTTCTGGTCCACCACCATGAAATGGGTTGCTTGCTTTGGGATACTGCACAAGATGGAGGCCAGGTTAGGAATGAGAGGAAACTCTTTTTGTACAATGATGTTAAGGGGCGCAAATCTTGAATCATCCTCCAACTACCCCCTGTTGCTTTTTTGATTGGTTAGATAGTGGTATTACATGGCGACGTGGAGGGACAATAATCCCAAGCTATAATAGGACCTGCAATGTTTCCTGAATTCCCTCATCTGCTTCCCTGGACAGGGGGTACTGTTTTACCCTTGGCAGTACTGCACCTGGCTTCAGTGTTATTCTTACAGGTGGCCCTCCTTTTAGCATCCCTACATCATGCAAGTTAGTTGTCCA
Source organism: Ambystoma mexicanum (assembly GCF_040938575.1). Lineage (NCBI taxonomy): Eukaryota > Metazoa > Chordata > Amphibia > Caudata > Ambystomatidae > Ambystoma > Ambystoma mexicanum. The sequence goes on along the minus strand of NC_090935.1, from coordinate 1,073,633,101 downwards.
CAAATGGGGCTGGACCTGCTGCAGATCATTCTCACAGAACGAGGGTGGCCCACTGACAATAGCCATAATGGGACTCTGCACTTTTCGGTACTGTACCATGATGTCAAAAGGTATGCACATTTCAACCACTATCTCTCCATTATTGTTGTCATCTTCAAACAAAACCTCATCGGTCAGATCTCATAGGGGTATATTGGGGTCAATGCATAACACTTGCATAACACTGTGCGCCACTGGCACCCATGGATGGTAGACAACTCCTCTGTCTGTAAATGATATGGTCATGTTAACTTTACTGAGATTTCCATCCCAACAATGGGCCAAGATCATTATTTGGCCAGTGTGAGATACCATACAAATCAGGTGCCGGTCTGTAATCACGGCCTTGCAGGCCAAATTCCTCTCAAACATCTTTGCAATACTGTTAGAACAATGAATAAGCGTTGAGACGGTTGGGGGTTTGGGCTATCCTCATGGGAGCTTGGGCATGGCTGGGGATTTCTCTGATCTTGCGAATGTTGACCTAGTGCATACAATGCTGTATTTACCTTGCAGGCCTTTCCTTCTACCTAAGGTTAATAACATTTGCACAAAATAGCAATTCTTCTCACGCCTATTGAAGTAAGGTCCTGTTAAACTGGGAGGTAGTTCCTGCACCATCCCCCGCTGGCCTAGCATAATCCTTCGAATGCATCTCACATCATTCTAAAGCACCTAGGGGAGTGGGACAGTGCTGCCCCCTTCCCAACATCACTTCATAGGTCGATATGGAATCAGCCATGTGTCTCCATGGTAGTGCAGAATATGACCAGATACCCACATGCCACCAAATGCAACCAGTAAAAACAATTTGAAACTGTTTGGCTGGAATTCTCACCAGGCTAAAATAGGTACCTGTCTTTGATGCTGAGGTTTACTACAGAGCAATCTGTATATCACAATCAGTTGACAGGCATGTAACTGGAACACTCACTGTCAATAAGCCTTGCCACACATTCTTGAAAAGTCTACAAAGCTCCCTTCTTTAAAAAGGGCAGACCCTTCTTTTCCACAGATGTTGCCATTTTCTTGACGTCCTCATTCACTTTGAGTGTCCCAATTATCATCTACACCCCTGAATAGGACCTGCAATGAGGAGATATAGCTCTCATTCAGACCCAAATATCTCCTATGTAAACTCAAACAATCCACACTTTGGATTATTAATCACCCTGATGTTGCTGTCTTTTGAAAGATTGTTTTGGCACTATATAAAACCCTACGTTTATAGATACTGACCATGGATTGCAAGCTTGCTCAGCATAGGTTAAGATTGGTTGCCCAATGTTATGAGCCGATAGCTGCAATTGGCATACTTTTTTGTCCGGGGGTAGCTCCATGGCATAGTTGGAATCTTTGGATATGTCATGGAGGGTTACATTTCTAAATATTGCAGGTGCCGGCAATGGTGGTCATTCCCCATTTTATAGAATCCCCTAGGACTCTATAGAGGGTAAATGTAGGGGATTGCCGGTATTACCGGCACTGGTAATACTTGTTTTTTTGACTGTGGGGGCCTGATTTACCTGCAGCTCTTGGCTGGAGGTAAATCAGCCAAACCTCACTAGCAGACTTGGACTCTGCTGGTCCGGAGAAGTGCGGCTGTATGGAAATACCTGCACTTTTGTTCCAGACCGAAAGGGTCATAATGACCTCCATAGTGTTGTAGCAAATCTTCCTCGAATTGCAGGCAAGAAAGGCAAATCTCTGAATATTGTAAACTTTAGTGGACCTTTATGTTTTCAAATGATAGCTACTGGATCCAGATTCAGCATACAGTGATTTGACATTGGGCCAAGACTGCAAAAATGGGAATTCTACTTATTAGTGAACACCAACTGAAACATCCATACACATTTGTGTGTAACACTTTATAGCATCATGGGACACCTTTGTTCGCCTGGTTTTACCTCCCTATGCTGCATTTTATTCAAACCTTTGCTAAAAGCCCAAAAGCAGGAAGCATTTATTTGAGCAGGAACAAAACTGCACAAATATTTACAAAGTACACTTCGGTAAAATGTATTTCCTTTCATGAAATGCATTTTGAAGGTGCAAGAGTACCTATTTCTATTAACCTAGGGAACAATCATCCTTTGTATTGTGGAAGCAGATGTAAGGATATGACCGCGCTTGTGCTCCATGTTTAACAAAGTGCAAATGTGACATATCTTTTTTATTATTTGTTTTAATTTAATGTAAGTGTTTTATGGTTAAATAAACCTTTTAAAACTATATTTTAAAAAAAGCAATACCATGTCATAAGATTTATACAATTTCATAAGATTCCATTATGCATTTAAATTCATACATCCTAAGAATCAAAATGCCTAATATCATGCAAACTTAGAAATACCTAAAACACTGATAAAATAAAAACACATTTGAGCTTAAAATCTTGAATATTATAAAATTGTCATTATCCAACAAAATATCTCAATAAAATGTCATCATAATTTCTCCAAACATTTCTCTATTCCCAACCAGATGTGATGCAGTGTACAATTTAAAATGGTGCAGTTTCCTGAATAAAAAAGGCTCCATAACTGATCCGAATAAAAAGTCTCCAGTTTATAGGTTGTGATACCCTTTGATATATAATTTATTTAGTTCAGAATAGTCTGTTAGAAGGTGTCTAGTGGTTTCCACCTTTTTTTTTGCACATTCGGCATTGATGTTCCTGGTACGGTATTTTCTTCCAAACACCAACTCTTGACATCGTAGAGAGAAGATCTAAACATACTGCATAACATATCTTCTCATATTTCCATTATAAAGGTTTCTTAAATAGGTGCAACGTGCATCAACTGTGTGTGAAATTTTTGTTTCGTTGCTCAGGAGTGACATGTTTTATTTCTGCCCCATGTTTTTGATATTCGTATTACTTTTCAAAATAAAAACAATATCATAAAACATAACAACTTTTTTCCTTTCTCTCAAGACATTAAAAGGAGAATTATATTTCAATTTATCAGCAAACTTTGAATACATGGATTCAGTATTTTCTGCATGAGCTAACATTTTATTGTACAACATTCCCATCAAGATCTTTTATTAGATACTTATCGACATCAACCCCAATTTGCAGTTAATTGCTTCTTTTGGTGTTGATTTTGGTAATCCCAGAGCCCTTCGTCAAATTCTACCCACCAATTTGTTAATCCATTTCATTTCCACATTTATATAGATCACTAGGCTATACAGTAGGCTGGGTACCAAACTTGTTTTGTATAATTCCAACAATCTCTCTATTGAGAAACCACCTTTGTGTCACAAAGTTGTGAATGGCATTGAACCTTTTTTACACCTTTGAAATGATATGTATCTTTACCTCAGCAAGTCTTATTGTATGACTAATAGACATGCCCAGGTAGATATATGAACAAACAACCTTATTTTATGTGTTTGCCAGCTTCCAATCATTTTATTTTTGCTTTTTCATTTTCGATTGATTTTCCATAATTTTAGTTTTTTGATGATGAGGCAATTTTATATTGAATATCTATAAGGGGCATCAATAATCTGTTTTATGCTAATCTGGGTTCTTTCTATAAGTAGCATGTCATCCGCATAGGCGATTCACAATATATGTTGGCTACGAACTGTAGGGGGAAAGTTTTGGCACCCATCTCATGACTTTCCTATATCGGCGACATAGAGGTTATACAGTGTGGGGGATAAAGGACAGCCTTGTTTTAGGCCATGGTTAGTTTTTATTTTCTCACTTAAGCAACCCTCTTGATCAAGTCTTAGTTGAACCTCTGTGTCCAAAGGTAGCAACTTTTAAAAATGTAATACAGTTATTTTTACCTTCCATTCTCTCAGGTTGGCCCATAATGTATGACAGTCCACTGTATCAAAGGCTGCCTTATAATCTATGAAAGAGATTTAAAGCAACCCTCCTTTATTCCTCAAGTTGGAACGAAATAAGTATAACAGTGACCGAAAGTTAGAGAGTGTGTCCCTGGCCTTTCTGAACCCATTTTAAATTAGGGTTTACTATGGAAGATGTCCAGCTTAAAGGGAGAATACCAGTAATTTGAATGCTCATAAACAATGTATCTAAAATAATATCCCAATGTTTAATCAAGTTAGGTATTCCGTCAGGGCCAGGAGCCTTTGAGGGTTTTAATTGTTCAATTATCATCTCTATGTCTTCACTTGTATGGTGTACAATGTCATCATTACTTATATAGGGAATTTTATCTATAATCTCCAGAGTGTCTCCCTCTTTATAGAATAATTTTCCAATATGTTCTCGCCACAATGTTTCGAATATACAATTAATCTCTTTTTTCCCGTTGCTAGTTGATGTGTAGTTTTTGTACAAATTCCAAAATAATCTGGGGTCAGTACTGCATACGACAATAAAGATTAGAAACCACTGTTTAGTTGAATCTGAAAATGTATGTCGCTTAACAACATTTTTTGTATCTAGTTTTAATAATAGAGATTAGGATTTTTTTTTGATTAACGGGGTCAGACATTTCTATGTTTCTCATTTTTATATCTTTATTTAACTTTCATTTTTGTTCTGCAATATTTATATCAAACGTTTTATTTTGTGAAGTCTATAATGGGTATTCCTTTTGTTTTTCCTATATATATATTGCTTCGCCCTTGTTACCATGTTCTCAAATACTGATATTCCAAAACTCTTAACTCTGAAATCCACACTATAGAGATATAGATTACATTTCTCTATGTTCAATACACCGAATTCGGTTACTGGATGCATTTACTGTGGCATTACCATTCATTTTTTTATTTGATTTATTATTAGTTTTAAGTGTATTTGTACATTGTAATTGTAATTGTTTATTTGTGAAGCGCTTATATACAAGTGAAGTGCATCAAAGTGCTTCAAGGTGGGAAGGGAACAATGGGATATCGTAATCATTCTTAGGCCTTGAAGATTACGAATGATCTAACAACAATAACGGGCATACCAGCATACTAGTCCAGAGGCAATTCTACTGGTATAAGTGTGTGGCAAAGAGTGGGTAGAGAAAGGGGGGGGGATATATAGAAGCAAAAAAGCTTGATCATCAATATGCCTATCCATGAGTATGTCAGGCACAACCAAGCTAGGGAGGGGAGACATATGGGGAGGACAGAACAGACAAAGCTGCTAGGCCTAGTACATTAAAGGATGTGCAAGTGCGCAGATAGGAAGTTTGAGGGAATGGGAGGGGGACAAGTGTGCCCAGTCCAGCAGGGGCCTGAATTAAGTGCACAGTGGTTGCCATTCTCATGGAACATATTCTGAGTGCAGTAGTGAAAAACAGAGTGCAGAGGCTAGGAGGCAAGAGCAGGACTGGCGGGGGAGCATGGGGCCTGTGAGAATCTGGAAGTGCGCCAGTCGACCAGTCAGCGAACTGAGCAGGATAGGAAAGAAAAAAAGGAGGGAAGCAGAAGGAAGAGAAAGGAGGTTAGCAGAGGAAAGGGAGAGATAAAGAGGAAAAGAAGAGGAAGGTCTTGAGTAGTTTCTGGTACTTAAGGAGGACCTGCTCAAGACAGAGAGAGAAAGGGAGGATATTCCAGAGTGAGCCACTACAGAGGACAAGGATCTACCCCTAAAATCTCTGCTTTGAAAAACGGCTCACCCGGAGAGAGTTGGGGGAGGCTGAGCTGAGGGCTCTGGAAGGAGAGTATTTAGGAAGACAGCATTGTAGATAGTATGGTCCCCGGCCTCAGAAAGCTTTGTGGACTATGTAGAGGGACTTGAACTTGATCATTGCAGCCATGGTGAGCCAGTGGAGGGATTTCAGCACCAGAAAGATGTGGGCCCTAGGATTGAGGCCAAGGATAAGTCTTGTGGTTCTGTTCTGGATAAGTTGAAGGAGTTGCAGAGTAGAAGTTGGAAGATTGAGAAAGAGACGGTTGCCGTAGTCCAATCCAGAGAGAACTAGGGCTCTGGAGACATTGAGCTTCTGGGTGAAGGTGAGAAAAGGTATAATACCTCTGAGGAGGTGCAGCTGGCAGTGTGACTTTTTGGACATGTCCGAGATGTGAGATGAGAAGGAGAGAGTAGAGTCGAAGATGAACCCCATATTTTCTGCCTCACTAGTGGGTGGCAGGACCAAGGGTGGCTGACCAGAGTGAAAGTGGGAAAGCAGGGGCCCCACTGAGGACAATCTCTGTCTTACTGGCATTAGGGCAGAGATCATTAGAAGCACACAGGGACTGAATTGCGGACAGACAGTCAGCAATGACCGAGGAGGAGGAAGAGGCAGAGGGTAGCCTGAAAGAGAGCCGTGTGTCATCTGCATGACACTGAGAGTTGGAGGTGAAGGCAGAGATCTTGTGGGCCAATGGGGCCATGTAGACATTGAAAAACCAGGGGGATAGATTAGATCCCTGGGGGACACCATACGTAGATGGAGTGATAGCAGAGAGAAAGGACCCAAGTTCCACCTGGGAAGGATGGTCAGAGAGAAAGGATGCTAGCATTGCCCAGGGCCTAATCAGTAATGGCCAAGGTATCACAGAGATGAGAGATCAGGATGTTGTAGTTACCATATCGCAAGCAGAGGAGAGGTCAAGAAGAATGAGGACAAAGGGAGAGAGTCAAGGTTTGAGAGTAGGTCTTTGCAAGATGTTCAGAAGAGTGGTTTCCATGCCTTTGGATGCTCTTAAGCCAGGGGGGTGGTCATGGAGACAACCAACAGATTCATTGTGCAGGGTAAACTGAGAGATAGCCAACTTCTCCAGAGGTTTGCCCTGGAAAAGAGAGCTGGAAATCGGGCAATGGTTTTTCGGAATAGTAGGGACCTAAGAGGTTTTTTTTAACAGAGAGTGCACAAGAGAGTGCTTGAGAGAAGTAGGGAAAACTCCAGTTGTGAAGGAGAGGTTGCAAAGGTCTGCCAAGACTGGTTCTAGAGAGTCAATATTGTCCTTGATGGTTAAGGAGGAGCAAGGGTCCACCTGTTTGGAAAAGGCTTTCATAGACTGGACTTGTCTAGAGACCTCATCAATTGTGACAGGGGAGAGGGAAGAGAGAAGGGGGGACTTGGTGGGGGAGCCGAGGGGGGATCCAAAGGTGATGGTACAAAAGTGGGTGTGGAGTATAGAGAGAACAGGATGACCTGTGTTTTCGTGGTGAGGTGTGCAGCTAGGTCCCTGCAAAGGGCCTGAGTGGGTGCAATAGAGGATGTAGTAGGGTTGGCCAGTTCCTTACAGACTTTTAAAATCTCAGCCATGTTGTTGGATGCCACAGAGATGCAGGCTTGAATATTGACTCTTTTCCTAGACCAGATGCAGAGTCTATATTGCCTTTGCAGCAGGTGGCATGCAAGTTTGTCAGAGGGTGCAAATGAAGATCCCCATTTCTGTTCGACTGCCAAGCACTTCCGTTTAAGGTCAGCCAGGTCAGAGTCACACCAGGAGTTGGACTTTTTGGCAGGCTTCAGTCGGACCCTAATGACAGGGGCAAGGATGTCGAGAGTATTGGCGATGGAAAGGTGAAACGCTGCATCAGGGTGGGAGTCAGCCACAAGACCAGGCAGAGGAGGAGAATAGTTGGAGGCAAAAGCAGCCACTAACACTTTTTTATGGGTCAGATTACCTTGAACGTAGGAGGCAGTGCAGAGTGTGCCAGTGCTAACAGAGAGGAAAGCTTCAAGTGAGAGGAGAGAAGAGAGTGATCAGTCTATTAGAATGGGGTAGTGAGAGGGATGTCTGTGGAGATAAGAGCATCCAAGTTGTGGCCAGCAGTGTGCGTCGGGCTAGAGGGTAGAATGGAAAAAGGGGGAGTGAGTCACAAAGGTTGCGGAAAGCTCCTGAACAGTCGGGAAAGTCAAGATGGATGTTGAGATCACCCAGAAGGAAGAGTTGGGAGGCGGAGGAAACTAGAGTAGATGTCAGGTCATCCCATTCTGAGAGGAAGAGGGTAGACTGGCTGGGTGGCTGATAGAAGGAGGCCAGAGTAAGAGAGAAAACAGGAGACTGAGCTTGCAGATCAGGCATTCAAAGGAGGTATAGGCCCAAATGGGAATGATGGAAACAGGGATCCACTCTGGAAAGATCAGAGCAACTCCCCCTCCTAGCCTGTTGAGCCTGGGCTCAGAAAGGATCTTGTAGCCTTCCGGGAGAAGAGTGTCAAAACTTGTGACAGAGCTGTTCCTAAACCAGGTCTCAGTGAGAGCAAGAACATCAAGTTTCAGGTGTTCCAGGATCTGGCAGGTGTCGGAGGAATGTTTGACTGCAGAGCGAGAGTCAAGTGTGGCAACATGGAGCAGATTGCCATTTTTGGAAGACATACAGGGGGTTGGGGGGCAGAGGTTGCTCCTGTAAGCGGTGTAGGTGCCCGAGAGATAGAGGCAAGAGAAGGCAGAGGGGACAAAAGGAGTGCAGGCAAGGGAGCCGGGACAGTGGTAGATGGCAAGGGAGACAGTGAAGGAGGAGCCACAGGGGGCAAGGCAGTCACAGATGCGGAGGCAGTGAGATGGCAAGGTACCAGCATGGGAGAAGCTGACAAGGTTGTCAGTGCAGCAATTCTGGGCAAGGAAGCCAGGATAGTAGAAGACTACAAAAGATACATAGTAAGAGAGGCGGTGTGTTCAGGGGAGGGAAGGTAGCCAAGGTGTGCCTAGTAGGCAAGGGAGCCAGAGAGGAGGAAGGTGGAAAGTTGATAAGGTGAGTGAGGATCCTATCAAAAAGAAGGAGGTTGGGTTGAGGCCATTGTACCAGGACGGTAACATTTTGATAGACATTTATCATGATCCTGGAGATCGAGGAGAAGGCAAGACAGACTTCCCAGTGGGTGCCACCATTGATGTGTGAGGAACAGTAGGGAGAGAGAAGAGCAACCATATGTAAAGTCCATAGGTCGGGAGAGGGAACGACAAAGAGGATGTCGTAAGAGTTATCTGGCGGATGCACTGACTTAAGTGTCAGGATTGGAAGGCCTGGGCAGGAGCCGAGTGTGTCCTTCTTAAGTTTCTTCCTGCCAGACATAGTGAGCGGTGAAGATCAGAGACAGAGAACCAGTTAGAGAAGATAGGAGTGATAGAGAGTGCCATTGTGAGGGGGCAAAGAGTGTGGTACACTTTACCAGGCTGATCAGCTGAGGCACGTGGGAGGGAGTTGACTGGATGGCTCAAGCACACAAGGAAACACATGGAAATGCGAACAAGGTGGTGGGAGCTAAGGGGGGGCATACATGGGAGCAAGAAGCAGAGACAATACAGAGAGCGAGGAAGTAAGTTGGATTTTGAACTAGCAGAACATAACAATGCAGGATGAACGCACACCTAAATTTGATTTTTAAACTAACAGTCACAATCAATGCAGGATGAAAGCGCATATTTCAACGGAGATAGGGCAATGAGAATGCCTAGAAAGGCAGAGGCTGAGAGTCACAGAGATATGAGGAAGGCAAGAGAGCAACAGTCATCACTCACATGATGGCAGGGGGATGCAACAGTCCAGGGTTCAAAGAAGAAGTACCAAACATAAAGCATGTCTTTGCCAGGAGAAACAAGAGGAGGGGCTGCATGCCCAGCAAGGCCCAGACAGGCACTGACTGGGCTTTAGAGGAGGGCCTTTGATTCTGGTGCCGGCTCCTGCCTCCCAGTGCACCTGATTGTGTGAAAAAGATTACTGTGAGCAATCACAGTGGCCAGGTAACAACAAAGGAGAGATTCCACTCGAGGGTGCAGGAGCAGCCATCTTGGAAAGTGGCAAAACAAAGAAAAGCAGGGAGAAGTGTCACTGAAAAAGTCCTTATTTGCAGCAATATTAGCAGGATGCATAAACCACAAGAAGCAATTATACTGCTACAGCAATTATATTGCAGTGGTCAAATTTCAATCTGTGCCGCACACACAGTACACAATTAATGCCAACAACAATATGGTTTTGTTACACACAACATTTCAATTAAAAATGCAGGAGATGCTTCCAGCACTTTTCTTGGTCCTGCCTTCCTGATGATTCCAAGTTGAGATGAGGTCAGGAGGCAGGGGGGAGTACGCAGCTCTGCTGCTTCTTGCTGTATGTTGAAAGAGGGACCCATTTCTTAACCACATGATCACTCACCACTGTTAGTACAATCTGAATATTTCCAATGAATTCAAACATAGATTCCGTTAATAAGATTTTTAAGAAGTGTAGGGACTAGAGCAGGAGACATCATCCCTGTAGAACAACTGTAACAGGCAATTGGCATTAATAAAAAGGGTCCATTGATCTAATTTAGCAGGCACGTCATCAATATAGTCAATTATCTTCGCTCCATATTCATTTATCACTATTGGGTGCTTGGCTAGCTTGTCCTTTGACATTTTGCTAATTCTTTGCTAATTCAAATCACCCAGTATTAAGTATAGAGTTTTGGAGTTTTTCATCGTCCATGCATTCATTGCAAACTCCACCTCATCAATGATCTCTTTAGTGAGCCTGTTGCCTGGAGGGTTGTACACATTTAAGATGAGTATCCACAGCTCCACCCCTGCAACGAGTACATTTATCATGGCCGCCACTGTATTGGAGGTCCTACGAGCAGCAGTGTGCTCTTTCAAGATTAAACTATTTCTTGCCCCCCAACATCAGGCCTCAAAAAGGTCTTCCTAACACAGTTCAAACTGCCACTTTTTAAATTATTTGTTAACCATCAAATGCAGTCATGTAATAGCCAAGGTTCTTGCAGGGCAAATAAGTCTTCATCCAATAAAACTGACCCACTGGATTACTAGTCAAAGATCACAATACTCTGGTATTCAATGTAACAATCAATATCTGATATTCTAATGATTCCTCAGGACAATAAAAATTGACATAGTTCCTTGTTGGATCTAATGGTACTCCTTGATCCACCGTTGTGTTCATATTCAATTTTATTCTGTTTCACCAAGATGTCAATTTTTACAACTATCACTTTGGGTTCCATTTTCTTTGATTTGTTGGTTGCCTTATTTGATTTTTTAATCCCATTCTTCCCCAATCTTTTAAACTCAAAGCCCATTCCCAAGAAGTTACTAGAGCCAGATAATGAAGGTTATGTGATAGTAGGCAACAGTAAATGAATCTCAGCCAATTAGATTTTACCACTTTTGAAGATATCTCGACTAATGTTATGTCATTTGTGGATACCATTTTCAATTGGTGCAGTTAGAGTATCCATTCCAGTACATTCAATCTGTTTAGAAATGGGCTATTCGATGAAGCATAGCAAACATCAATATTAACCTTTTTTGTGATTTGATCCTTAATTTCCAATGTGTCTCTTACATTGTCCTTCTTAATTTGGGGATTGAAAGATTTCCACAGAGTTGTTTCTATGTCATCATAATCCGCAAAATAGAAAGAAGGATTTTCACAATCTATTGGTTCTTTGTAGTCTTCTTGTTGTACAGATTTTTCTTAAGTGCTCCTCTCTTGGTCAGTGCCAATCAGAGATTCAGGTTTATTATTTATTTTTATTTTCATTTTATTGAATTTAAAATGTGCCTTTGCTAAAGAAACATTTAAAAAACAGCTCAATTCATCATGATAAAAAATTAACATAGATTCAAGTTACATCAGAAAGGAGAGACGCCAGTGAATTTAAGAGACAAGAGAAGATAAAAGATAGGTTTTGAGGTTAGTCTGAAAGATATGGAGTGATGAGATGGAAAGAGGTGAAAGGGGAAGAATATTCCAGTGTTTGGGAGCCAGAAGAGTAAAAGAGCAGAAACGAGATGAAGCAGAGGGAGGCTCATGAACAGTTAGAAGAAATACATTATGTGATTGTAAAGTGTGCAAGCGGATATAGAAAAAAAGTAAAGCAGAAAGATAGAGGGGGTCAGATCACGCGGGCATTTGAAAATAATCGAGAGAAAGTGGTAAAGAAGACGAGATTCAAAAGGAAGTAATGCAATTGAGAGTAGGGATAGTAGGATGGAATTGAATTGAATTGAAATGTTATTTATATTGTGCTCATACACAAGTGTTTCAGAGCACGACAAGGCAAGGGAGTGGAACAGCGGAGAACAAAAACAATGATCTTACTAGGCCCAGTGACATTAAGAACAAGTAAGTGCATGGGATAGGGGAAAAGGGGTAAAGTGCCATGAAGTGGGAGAAGTGGATAGTGTGGGACATAGGAAATAGCAGATAAATAATAAATAAAATAAAATAGATAAATAAATAAAGGCGATAGATGGTGGTAGTGTAGTCAGCAAGTGACAAGTGCTGAGTTTAGCCAACAGGGTATATCTGATAAGTGCATAAGAAAAGTGGGTGGGGGACTGTATGGGTACAGATACAGAACCCAGTGCAGGGGGAGGCCTGGAGGCAGTGCAGGAGGTTGGCAGGGTGAGCAGGTACCTGGGCCCGGAGGACAGAGAGTCGCCAGGTGCACAATGTCAAGAGAGAAAACAGCCGCAGGGGAGAAGGGTGGTAAAGGCAGAAGCAAAGAAATAGGTCTTGAGGTGCTTCCGGAACCAGAGATGGTTCTGCTCAAGTTTCAAAGTGGCAGGGAGGCTGTTCCAAAGGGAGGCCCCAGCTGAAGACAGAGATCTACCCCAAGCGTGTTTCTTTGAAAAATTACAGAACCTGAGGGAGTTAGAAGTAGAGGAGAGAAGAGCTTGATAGGGGATGTATTTACGGAGGATAGTTGAAGGTATTTTGAACCCAGGCCCCAGAAAGCCTTGTGGTGATTTTGCAGAGGGTTTTAAATGTAATCCTTGCATCCACTGGGAGCCAATGTTGGGATTTCAGAGCTGGAGAGATACGATCCCAGGGCTTGAGGTCAAGGACAAGTCTTGCAGTCCTGTTGTGGATTAGTTGTAAAGGGCAGAGTTTGGAGGCAGATACATTTAGAAAGAGGCTGCTCAAGTAGTCCAACCTAGAGCGAACCAGAGCTTGGGAGACAGTGAGCGTCTGGGGGTGGGAGAGGAAAGGCAGTGTGCCTCTGAGGAGGTGCAGTAGGAAGTTTGATTTTTTAGAGACATCAGAGATGTGGGCGGAGAAGGAAAGTCTGGAGTCAACGATGACTCAGAGGTTCTTACCCTCACAGGTAGGGGTAGGAGAAGGGCCTAGGGTGGCCGGCCAGAGTGTGATGGCACAGGATGGAGAAGGTGTACCAATGAGGAGGATCTCAGTCTTGTTGGCATTTAGACAAAGATCCTTAGCAGCACACCAGTCTTGAATGGTAGTTAGGCAAACAGAGATGAGAGAAGGACGAGGGAAGCCTGAAAATGAGTTAAGTGTCATCAGCATACCACTGGAAATTTGAGCAGAAAATGGCAATGCAGTGGGCGAGAGTAGCCAAGTATTGGTTGAAAAGCCATGGAGAGAAGTTAGAGCCCTGGGGAACACCACAGGTAGAGCGGGAGATATATGATAGGAAGGAAGGGAACACCACAGGTAGAGCGGGAGATATATGGTAGGAAGGACCCAAGTTGGACCTGAGAGGGTCAATCAGTGAGGAAAGAGGTCAGCCAGGCCAGAGCCTGATTGGTGATACCCAGGTTGTCACAGAGATGGTTGAACAGGGTGGTATGGTTGACCATGTCGGAATCAGAAGAGAGATCAAGTAGGATGAGGACAAAGGGAATGTTAGATTTAAGGTTGGGGAGCAGGTCTTCACGATGTTCAGGAGAGCAGTTTCTGTGCATCTGGCGGCTCTAAAGCCAGATTAATGTTCATGGAGAGAGCCAACAGAATCAGAATGAAGGTTAAGCTGAGAGATGGCCCATTTTTCCAGGAGTTTACCCAGAAAGAAAGTAATGGAAATTGGACAATAGCTAGCTGGACAGGATGGATCGACTGTGGGTTTCTTGAGGAGAGGATGCACAAAGGAGTGCTTCAAAGGGCAGGGGAATGATCCAGAGGCAAAGGAGGGGTTGCAAAAATCTGCAAGGGCTGGAGCGAGGGTGTTGATGTGGTCCTTGATGGATTTAGAGCAACAGGGATGAACATGTTTTGATGATGCTTTCATATATTGGATTTGTCTAGCAACCTCATCAGGGGGAAATAGAGCACAGGATGAGAAAGAGGGTGGGGGTGTAGCTGAAGGAGGGTCAGCAAGCAGAGACGGAGAGGGGAGAGGAGGCGGAGGGGAGGGTGGACAGGATGTCCTGGGCTTTAGAGATAAAGTGAGAGACAAGGGCATTGCAAAGAGCCTGGGAGGCAAGAGGAGGGGTAGAGACTGCAGCAAGGTTGGCCAGCTCCTTGCAGATTTTAAAGAGTTCGGCCGAGTTATTAGATGCCGTAGAGACACAGGCTTGAATGTGGACTCTCTTCTTGGTGTGGACAGAGAGTCGGTATTGCCTTTGGAACAGGCGACAGGCCAGTTTGTCAAAGGATGAACAAGAATCCCTCCATTTCCTCTCCGCTGCCCTACATGTACGTTTAAGTGTAGCTAGATCAGAGTCATAACAAGAATTACACTTGGCTTTGGACTTCAGGCGGATCCTCATGACAGGGGCAAGAGCATCAAGAGTAGCAGAAATAGAGGAGTAGAGCAGGGACAGGGCTGTGTCAGGGTGTGAGTCAGTGAGGGGTGGAGGGGGAAGAGAATGTGGCAGCAAAAGCCTCAACTGACACAGGCTTCATGAACAGGATGTCTGAGAAGGTAGGTGGCAATCTTGGGGAGGCTTGGCTTGGGCGGAGAGGGAGAGATGAGAGGAGGCAGTGATCACTCCAGGAGAGAGGGGTGGTCAGAGGAATAGAGAGGGGAGCCAGAGGAGATCAAACATCAAGTGTGTGGCCTGCAGAGTGAATTGGGCCAGAGGGGAGGACCAAGGGGGTAAAGAGAAAAGGAGACGAATAGAGGAATTATAAATGGAACAAAGCAGGCAGACCAAGCAATGAAGATTAACAATAGTCAATGGGGTAATAGACAAGAGAGAAAAAAAGATGTTTCATAGCATGAATAGAAAGATATTGGCTAGCACGGGGAATGTTAAAAAGAGCATAGCTACAAGAGCGGGCAATGGAAGAAATATGAAGAGAAAAGGAGAGAGGATCATCATACATAACTCCCAGGTTGCAGGCAGATGGTGAAAAGGAAAGAACGGATGGGGGAAAGGAGATAATGGGGTGGGGTGGGATAAATAGCAGAGGCAGGAAAGAAGGGAACCTCAGTTTTTGAGGGATTATGATGTAAGAAATGAGAGGACATCCAGTTCTGAGCAGCAGAAAGACAGTTTGAAAAATTAGAGTGAAGAGCACAATCAAAGGATGAAAAGGAGAGAAAGTTCTGGGTGTCATCAGCATACAAATGAAAAGAGAGATGAAAGGAATAGATAAGGGAAGAAAGGCGAGCAGAGTAGAAGGAGAAAAGAAGAGGCCCAGGTAACAGAGTAGGTTCATTGTGAAGGGTAAGAACAGAACAATTTGAGAGCAGACTCTGCGATACCCATGGGGGAAAGAGAGGAAATAAGAAGAGAGTGACCCATTAGATAGTCATGCTAACAGGGGGCCCTGTTTTATGTTGTTTTTATTCCTTTTTATTTATTTGTCCACCATCTTGTATCAAATTACATCCTTTTTGTGTTTCGTGACATCTCACATTCTTTCGGAGATATTACTTCTAAAAGACTTTGCTAACTTATGGCACACTTTGTTAAGTGTCGACTTAATTTGTTTCTTTTTGCTGGATCACTTCTTTCCATTGATTAGCTGTGGTCCATTAGTGATTCTCTTACTCCTAATTTGAGAAGTGTTTGAATAGGATATCAATATATCCTCATGCAGTGTTAGGATTTAATCATTTCTATTAAGGGAAGAGTTGAGGTGTTCGACCGTCAGCGTCAGTATTGCTGCACTTTAGTTTCTTCTGTGTTTAACCTCTGGTGCTCCTGACTTTATAATGCTGTTTTCATTATACAAAACAACATCTACCAATCTGGTTAGACCCTGTTTAAGTTTCTGTTGCTCTTTGAACATTGTAATGCACAAAGTAAATAATGCTTTGAACATGCTTAAATGTTCAGTTTCTTTATAGTCTTCTTCATCTGATGATTCTTTTGTTGAAAATTAAACTTCATGAACTGGTGGGGACGAATAAGCATTTGCCACAATTTTTATTCGAGATTTGGATAAGCTGGTTTGAGAAATTGCAGGGCTTACAACCTTGCTATGGCTCACAGCCATTTCTTTCTGCTCCATTGGTTTTGTCTTCGTTTTTTTAAGCACATATTTAAAAGTGAGTTGTAGTCAATAGGCTCTAGATCAGATGTTTCAATCAGCACTTGAGTATCAAGCATATTTGTGATTTCCAAATCACATAGCTATATAAAGAATTCAGTGACAATTCATCTCGTAGGGATATCATTGAAACACATTGTGGTAAGTGGAGGACATAGTGCCAAAACACCCTTCTAAGGAGTTCCAGATTTGCTTGCTGATATGCCAACTAACCTTGGCTCCAAAAGTTAGAATAGGAACTACCTTTTGTAGGAAGAATGTCAGAACCGGGTATAGAGAAAACTTGCCATAACATTTGTTTATTTTTGCTGCCTGGATGGCAAGAATCATGGTTTTTGATTTCAAGTCTTTCACCCATTGATGTTCACAGATGGAATTGTTGAACTGCACACCCAAGTATCTTGTAGAATCAACAGTATAAAGAAACTGTCCACCTACAGCCCACCTAAACACCTTTGCCTTTTTTCTTGAGACAATGCCAATTGACACAATTTTTGTTTTTTCTGTGTTGATTGTGAGCTCATTGATCGATAGATACTCATGTAGAGAGCTGAGAAGTCTTTGAAGCTCAATTTGAGTTCTAAAAATCAACACTAGGTCATCCGGATAGGCAATAGAACTTACTGGAACTCGATTAATCTTTGGAGAAAAACAGTGGACGTGTCCTAGATGATCCGGTAAATCCGCCAAAAATAGTTTGAACAAGTCCGCGGCAAGCGGGCACCCCTACTTTATGCCCCTTGCTGTCAGAATGGAATCGGACAGTTCACCACTTCTATTTCGGCATACACAAATCAAGGTGTTTGAATGAAGAGCCACTATTGGATCCAGAATGTTTGAAGGACAATTCCACTTTCTTAATTTGTTCCAGAGCAGGTCTCGATTTATACAGTCGAAGGCCTGCTTCATGTCGATAAATTCTAGGAAGATGTTGTGCCTGGCTTTCTGGGCTTCATGTTTCAGGATTGTGAGAATCAAAAGATTGACATCAACACCCACACCTTTTGTGAAGCTGGTTTGCCGTACGTCAAGGATGCCAGCCAACTGCGCCCATTGAACAAGCTTCAGTCGCAGCTGAGAACCAAAGATCTTTCCAATTGAATCTAAAAGGGCAATGGGTCGATAGTTGTCAGGGAGATCCCAGCTACCTTTCTTGTGAATGGGGACAATAATAGCTGTTAACCATGTCACAGGTAAACATTTTTGCAAGGCAATGCTGGCAAATAACAGTTCAAAAGGAGGGCCCAGACCATTAAATTCTCTTTAAGCATCACATTGCTAATCAGGTCATGACCAGCAGCACGAGAGTTCTTTAGAATCTTGCGGCATTTCTACAGCCCAAGACCCATGGCTTGCAGCCGTGTGACACTGTAAGGGGATAGATGAACTAGCAAAAACACCAGAAAAGTGACTGGACCATCTGTCGCCAGAAATTGTGTTTTGAGGTGTGGCTAAACAGTCTTCTGTGCCCATATTTAATATCTGCCATATATCCCGAGTATTCTTAGTAATAATAAGCTTCATCATCAACTCGGCACGATCCTGTTCGATAATGGCTTCATGTGAGGTTACCCAATTCCTATAGATGGCTCTTGTGAGTCTCACAGCATCTAGTAACTTTCTCTTTGGTGAGTTCTTTTTTTATAAGGGGCAGATCTCGACGCATAGCTTTTTTTTCTCGTGCATGATTAAACTGAACACATGGTTGTGTTGGCAATGCTTTTGACCTTGAACCCTAATGGCGATTTGATGCTCAGTTAATAGTGTGGGATAATCAACGCCATTCAATAGGCCGGTAAATCTATCGGTCAAGCGGCTGATCTGCAAGGCATTTATTCGGAGACGATTACCCACACTATTGGATTTAAGTGGGAGGTGATATACATGATCAGAAATGGTGGTATCTAAAAGACAACCAAGTTTCAGGAGCTTATGATCACTGTTGGCCATATTTTGGATTTGAAGGCTTAAAAGCTTCAACTCAAAGTTCCTTGAAACCCAAAAATAGTCAATGATGCTGTGGTGGGGCTCACAATGCCAAGTTGGCTGGGAAGGGATGTCGCCACTAACAGCACCATTTCACAGAACGCAATAAGACAAACCATTGTCATAAATGAAATGATTGGCAAAACCTTGTCATGCTACCCTTGAAACAGTATATTTCCTTAGCCTCACGCCCCTTGCCCCCAAAGACGAGATGGGTTCAAGTCCTTATCTACCAACGATGGCACAGGCTTGTCCATTGATCCGTATGCAATGGGAGGCCTAAGTCTTTTTTTTCTGCTCCGCTTCCTACGGATTTCATATTCAAGAGATGAGGCTGTTCGACAGTGTAGCTTCACTCAGAATATTTTCTAGCAGTGTTAGGTCTCTCTGGAGTTTGTCTATCCACTTCAGAGATGTCAGGGCTCCCTTCAGCTGCAAGAATTGGAAGACTCTGATGGGTTTGATTTTTAGACCTGATTCCAGTTCTTGGAGCGAGATGTCTGAACCTTCCTTCATCACGTGTCCCACCCTTTCTAAGTCAACTGTCAACCATTCCTGGAAACACAATGGGTCTCGAATCTCGTGAGGGAGGGCCAGATTGTGAGACCCTTAACTTCATTTTTGTTCCACCAAAGTTTCAGGAGTAAGCACAACAGTCTATTACTGATGACATTACTTGGGAATGCCCATCTCAAGGCCCAGAGCCACTCCCCTAGTTTTATGGGTCACATTAGATAATTTTCTATTTCCACCCATTGCTTATTTTTATCTCCTCTCAGGTGTGGCACAAGGGCTCTAAATTGGGCTGCTCGATAGTACTTACAACAATCTGGGAAACCAATTGCCCCCTCCTCCTTATCTCGCATAAGGATGCTGTAAGCAATCCACTGTTTTTCCCCTGCCACAGAAACCTGGTAATTTTGGATTTCAGCTCGGTGAAGTGGCACCTTGGGACTTCCATTGGGAGCATTTGATATTGGTAGACGACCTTAGGTAGTATTGCCATCTTGATTGCGTTGAGGTGTCCCAACTAGGAGATAGTCAGCTTTGATCATGTATCTAAGTCTGCACTCAACTCCGCCATGAGGAGAGGGAGGTTAGCCTCATAAAGATCCTCTATATTTCTCGTGATGGTGATACCCAGATACTTGAGTGTCCGTGCTGCGAGAGGGATTCCCGTTATGGTCAGCATTCCTCCTACGACTGTATGGGAATAGATTGGATTTCTCTGTGTTGACCTGCAGGCCTGCCGACTTGTTGTATTCCTTTATGGTTTGGAGCACTCTCGGTATGGAGGCTGGGGGGATAGCCAGGTATAGAAGTAGGTCATCAGCAAACATGGGCAACTTATATTCATGGTCCCCTATCCTGATCCCTTCAATGGTTGTGTCTTTTCTGATCATGTTCCCCAGGGGTTCAATGGACGGGGCATAAAGGTGGGGGGAGAGGGAACATCCCTGACTGGTACAATACATGGATCCCTCTTAAGAAGTTCACCGAAATCCATGTTCCTCAGTGTGACCCATAGGTATTCCCACTCTACCCGCTCAAAGACATTTTCTGAGTCTAGGTTGAGCAGGGCTTACCCCTCCCTGTCCTCCCTCGAGTGTTCCATTATATCTACGGTTTTGCACATGGCATCTGCTCCTTGGCTCCCTCTTATAAAGCCTACCTGGTCAGGGTGGATCAGGTGGGGCATACTATCCTCCATCCGTGTGGCTAAAGTTCTTGTGTAAATCTTCACATCAGTGTTTAGTAATGAAATGGGGCGCTATGAATTACAGTTAGTTGGATCCTTTCCAGTTTTGGGGATGACCACTATATGGGCTCGAAAAGGAAGGCACGACTTGGCCAGATTTCTGTATGTGATTAAACAATTTAGTCATGTGGGGGACCAGGGTGTCTGCAAATTGCTTGTAAAACCCCATTGTATACCAGTCTTCCCCTGGCGCTGCTCCTGGTGGAAGCCTATTTATCGCTGCCGCCTTTACCTCTTCGGGGGGGAAAGGAGATTCAAGAGCGTCACACTCTGCCTGGGTTAACCGTGTTACCCCACACCTTGGCTATGTGTTCTTCAATCTCTTTACTCCCCCCAGGGCTTTCCATTTTATAAACCTGCTCGTAGTATTTTGAGAAGTGGTCGGCTATGTCTTCCGAGGATGTTGCCCATCTCCCATCTTCCCTCTCAATACTTTTGACCCACCTTTCAGCCCTCTGAGCTCTCATTCTAGTCGCTAGGAGCTTGTCCGCTTTGTCTCCATTTTCATAAAATGTTTGCTTCAAGAACATCATCTTACGTATTATGTCCCCTACTCCCAGGCCCTTCAGGTCCACCCTTCTTTGTTATCCATTGTTCCACCCAATACGGCCCTTGAGTGTGTAGGGAATCTTCTACATTTTTAATCTCTTTGCCCAGCTTCTCCTCTTGCTGTTGGCGTTCCCTTTTCCTCTTGGCTCCCTCCCTCGTTGTCTCACCCACTTCCCCATCATCGTTAATTATGAACTATTCTTCAATGCCATATTTGTGCTCCCCAGCAAATAATCTATCTCGCCACTGATATCCATTGCACCGCCACCTGGATTCCCGCCCATCTATGCCCTCCATCTCCAGAGCCATGGTCACCATATCATGGTCTGACCATCCCACTGTGCGGATCTCGCTTCCTTTTACTCGCAAGTGATTCTCCCTTTTGACCAGTAAGTAATCTATTCTGGTGAAGGTTGAATGGACACTCGGCAGGAATGTGTTTCCCTTCCTGTCCGGGTGTTGCACCCTCCAGACATCCATCAAGCCCCCTATCTTCGAGGCTCTTTTTAAATCTTCTAATCTCCCTCCAACGGGGCCCCCTTTTCCTCTGTTTTCATTGTTTGCCTATCCATTTCTGGATCAGCCCAATTATTAAATTCACCCCCTACTATGGTGACCACTCTGTTTTTGGTCATAATGGTGTTGAGGGCCTCCTCACTGAAAGCACTGTGTCCCTGTTTAGGGGCATATATTCCCGCTAATGTGACCCAGGTTCCTTCCCAGCTTCCCTGTACTATAAGAAGCCTACCCTCCATCAATGAGAATACTCTGGGGTTTGCCAGCCGTACCGGTTTGTGTAATATTATCTCCACCCCTGCTTTCTTCTACACGAGGAGGCTCAAAACATTTGGCTAACCCCTTTCATCTCAGTGGTTTCTCTTCCCCTGCATTTAATCTGGTCTCTTGGATGAAGAGTACATCAAGTGCCACCCTCTTATCCTGTATCACAAGTGATCTTTTGGTGGGGGAGTTCAAGCCCTTAACATTTACTGATCCCACCCTCAGGCTTCCTGCCTCCCGCCTTTCCTTTCACTCCATTCTTAGGATGGGTTCTTTCTCTTTCTCCCCCCCTTCTGCTTTCCCATTTCCCATCTATGTTTCTCCAATCTTTCTTTCTCCTCCTGACTTTGCCCCATATGTCCCCCGCCCCCTTCTCTTAGTAACTGTAAACATACTTAACCAAAACATATCCACGGGTCTGTATCCAAACTGTGGTTGTTAGAGATGAGACGTCCTCTTAAAACTGAGGGCCACTAGGTTATTAGCACACCCTCACCAGGGAGTCTTCACATTTTCCCAATCACTTTCCCCTTTACCTCTCAGGGTCATGTTTGTGATTGCCTCTACATCCCTTTTTGGGTCAGGGTGGTTTTAATGGGGACGGGGTGCTCAATTTCATATATTTCTGTCCTGCCTTACTCCTTTTGAATCTTTGGGGCTGGACTTCCATCTGCATTGTCCTTGAGGAGTGGTTCCCCTGTTTGCGGGCCTGTTGGACCCCTTGTTTTTGTGGTCTCTGTTAGGTGTTGCAGGGTATGCTTGGCTTCTTCTGGGCTGCTAATTATATACTCTTCCCCCTTTGACCTTGAATGTCAAAGCAAAGGGATACCCCCATCTGTATCATATTTTTGCTCCATGAGCCATTTAGTTAGTGGCCTGCATTCCCTCCTGCGTCCCAGGGTGAAGTCCGACAGGTCTTGGAACATACTGACTTTGGAACCTCTGTATTCAATGTCTTGTACCTGCTTCGCTCTAAGGAGAATTTCTCTTTTCTCTTTGTAGTGCAGGCATTTCACCAATGTAGAGCGTGGTCCCCCACTGAATGTTCTCCTTCCTCTGTGAGCCCTTTCAATCTGTACTGCTTTACCTCCCTCTGCCTGGAAGAGGTGGTTCACAATGTCCTGAACTTTCTTTTACACCTGGGTAGGAGTCCCTCCGTCCATCTCTTCCAGTCCGATTATCCTTATGTTCGACCTCCTTCCTCTGCTCTCCAGGTCATCTATTTTCAGAGAGAGCCCCTCTTCTCTTAGCTCTATGTCTGTCATTCTGCTATTCAGCTTCATTTCCATGATGTTTGCATTGACCTGGTTGTGCTCGAGGTTTTCCACTTTCCCTTCTATTTTCTAGACCTTTCGGCGTATTTCTGAGATGGATGTTTGAATGTCTGTTTGCAGGGCTCTTATTTCTGCCATTACCACCACTATGTCCTCTTTAGTAGAAATATCATTCATTGTGGGGTTCGTGTTGGGGGCCCTTTGGTGGGCTGAGTTCTGGCCTTCTGAACTGCTCCAGCAGATCAAGTCCTCTCTGGGGGAGGGGGACTTACGCTGGCCACATCTCCCTCTCTTGTGACTCAATAGTGGTGTTTGGGTGGGCTGTCTTTCGGAGCTCTTATTTTCGAGGCCAATCGCTGACCTGGAATTTCATCTCCTCCTGCGTCAGAACTGCACCCTGGATTGCAGGGGGACCATAAATTTCCCCCTTGGGGAGCCCAGTTAAACTTCCTTCTCTGTATGGCAGGGTCCGTTTGCTGTTGTGGTGTGTCCCAGCTCTGCTCCTCTCATCAATTGCCTTCGCCACCACTCTACCCTCACACTCCGTTTGTGTTGTGTGTGGGCACAGGATCGCCAAGCACTTTTTTTGTGTGCCCTATTCAATCCCCCTATTAGGACTGGCTCTTTTCTATTGTTCTTTCCACTTGCCCTCTTGGCCACGAAGAATAGAGTTAGGCTGGGTTGTTTTGTTTCAAGTCCTGTCAACGGGGTTGATTCCTTTTATGGGTTTTGCCACACGGCACCATTTTCTTGTTGGCAGGGTGTGTTACATCTTCCTTGTTGCGATTGCTTATGGGCTCTGCAGTCTTTTTTGGGACCCCTGGAGGGCTGGGGGGTGTTTTTTCCAGGGGGGATGTTATATCTTGTCCCCCGGCAACTTTTCATCCCCTTTGTTGTCACAGGTGGAGGGAGGTTGGGGGGACTGCTGGGGGGATCCCTGCTTCTCCCCCTGTTCCAGCTGGCCCCTTTTGACTTTATTTGGTGGAGAGGGGTATCAGCACGTGCAGCGGAGCCTCCCTCCTCCTTGGTCTGCTATCCTGCACTTAGTGAGGTTTGCCGCTGTCTCCCTCATGCTTTTCTCTGTCCCACTTCTCCAACCTTCTCATGCTGCCACTGTCCTCGCATCTTGGGCTGGTGTCAAGGGGGTCGTAGGACGGCCTCCACCCATGCTGCGGGTCCGTATCCTCTCTGCTCTCTCTGGTTGAGCCGTGGGCCTTTCCTCATCCATTACTTTGTTTGTTTCGCGTCTGTCTCTCTATGCCTTGGCTCCGCCTTCATGCTTCGATTCTGCTTCCCATCCACGGCTCCGATTCCTGATCTGTGTCGGCTGGGAAGCAGTCCTCCACTGCACCATTTTCTTATTTTTGCTTCGCTGTCCCCTATTGGAAGCTTCCACTTTACAGGTGCAATGATGCCCTTTTCCCGCTTCTTTCCGTGTCCATGCCTGGAGCTCGGCCGTGTCATGATAATGGCCTCATGTCGGGGCTGCACAGCTCTGCTTCCTATGGTCTTCTGCCCATTCCTCATGCCATTTATTAGCCCCCTTGGGCTCTTCACCACCTCCGACCTCTGCGCCTCTGTTTTTCTGGCAATCTATGGTCGGAAAATGCTTTATTTCATCTCTTCTTTCACCCTGGTGAGAGGAGCTCGGTTTCAGGCAGCCATTGCCATATGCACCCACTAGTGGTCTCCGAAATTCATTTTTAAACCCCATGTACTTCAACTGGATCTGGTAGAAATCAATATTTTAGTTGTCATTTGGAAATTTACTAACATGACCTATTCACAACTAACATGGAACCACTAATGATTGTGCGCCCTGCCATAACCAGCCTTTGCTATCTCATGCATTTACTTGAAGAGGGGGTGCCCAGTTAAAAATTCCCTTTACTGTTTTCAAATAGTTTCTACTGGACCCAGTTGCCGGCATATGCATTTTGGTAATCCCCTGAAGCTTTAAAAAAAGTTCTAGTGGTGTTTTTGTGTATCCCAGTGCACTAACCACCCTTCTCCTCCCTGCCCATACATCTGCAGAGCACGACAAAAAGCACCTCTCTTTCTTTGCTAATAACTACCCCTCTTTCCCTCACTCCCCTTCGTTATTCTTTCCTCCATACCCAGTTTGCCCCACCTCTCACCCCCCCCCCCCCCTTAGGCTTATTCCTAATAGATCCTCTTTGCTATGCCTATACCAAAGCCCAAACCAGTGGCTTTGCTATTGCTCATTTTATTTTTCATATAGCCCTTCTTAGATGGTCACTGTTTTATCCACTTCCAAGTTCACCATTTCAATGAACTGAGGCACAAAGCAAGAAGAATCATTTCCCTAAAATCATAAAATAATGGTATTTGTATTTTATTTATTTGTAAAGTGCACCAAGCCTTGAGGCATCTGGGCGTGTTACTTATATATACATATGTTACGTAGTTACATGCAGAGTAGTGAAATACAGCAAGTACAGTGAAAGTGCAGCAAGGAGTACAGGCAAATACACAAGTGGAGAGAAATATTTCTAAGTCTCTTGCACGAAGAGCCACATTTTAACATTTCCCATGAACAAATGGTAGGTAGGTTCGGTTCCTAAAGTTATAGGTAGAGTATTCCACATTGTAGCCGCTAGCACAGGAAAGCTGCTACCTCCTGCCTTCTGTAGTTTGAACCTGGGGATCTTGAGACAATGTGCCGGTGCAGATCTGGTAGGACGATCTGAGATGTTGCCTGAGAAATTGTTGGTCAAGTATCTAGGCACTAGATTCATGAGGCACTTATGTGTAAGTGACAGGGTTTTGAATGTAATCCTTTGATTGACAGATATCCAGTTCAGGTTGCATCTAGATTCAGAGATGTGCTGCTATCTCTGGATGTTCAACGGTGATCTGTTTTGTATTACTTGCATCTTTTTTGGGTTCCGTTGATTAGTTCCCAGGGAGAGCGCATTGCAGTAGTCAAGTTTTGATAGGACTAATGTTCTGGCTAAGGATATGCAATTAGCAGTGATTAAGAAAAGTCTACAAGCAGTAATTCATTTTCAGGTGTAAGCCGTAGAGGAGTCTGTCGCATTGATTTGTCTCACTAGGGTTAGTGCAGAGTCAATATAGATGCCTAATGTTTTCACATCCTTAGAAACCTTAATGATGTACTGTCAATGGTGAAGGAGATAAACGGTCCATCTAATTTATAGAGTTTTGTTTGGGATCCTAGGAGGATAAACTCTGTCTTATGATCATTTAGACAGAGTACATGCTTAGCCATCCAGTCTTGTATGATAAGGTACATGTCATCAAGTGCTTTAGCGTCAGTTGCATAGTACCCAGTGACAGGGATGAGTATTTGGGTGTCATCAGCATAATTAGTGTAGGTGACACCCAAATCATCAAGATCATCAAGCAGAGGCTTCGTGAACACATTATATAAAGTTGGAGACACGCGGGATCCTTAGGGGACTCCGCAGGTGATTGGTGCTGGCTCAGCAGAGGCAGCGGGTGCAAAGACCCTCATTGATCTGTTGTCAAGGAATGACTGGATCCAAGCATTGGCTTTGTCAGAGAAATGTGCTGCTGATGTTAGATGATTGCATAGGACTTTGTGATTTACTAAGTTGAATACAGCCGACAAGTCTAATAAAAGGAGCAAGAAAAGTTTGCTTTTGTCTTTTAGGTCTTCAATTTGTGTCTTGCGGTCCATCAGAGCCATTTCCGTACCATGTCTGGGTCTGAGGCCTGATTGCCTGAGACCCAGAAGGTCATTTATTTCTAGATAATGTTGAATCTGCATGTATGCGGCTCGGTCCAGAATTTTCAGTAGAAAAGGTACCGTGGTGATTGGTTTGTAATTAGTGGGGATGTTTGGGTCTGGAGTTGGCTTTTTTAGTAATTGAAGGACCCAAGCATCTTCTAAATTGTTGGGGACCATCCTTATTTCAAATTAAGCGTTGATTACAGAGGTGCTGAATGGAGCCAGTTCCTTGGCTGCCCTTTTGATGATAAGAGCAGGGCAGATGTCTCTTTGACATTGTGAAGGCTTTAGTTTGGTGATTATGTCCTTGACCTCTTTAATAGAGAGAGGAGAGAAGTTAAACAGTTTGTGGGTATTTGGGAATGGAGCTGGTGGGGTTGGTTGAGATGTGGCAGAGGAGAGACTACATTTTGTTGAATCTATTTTACTTTGTGGCATCGTTATTTTATCCAATAAAGCTTTCTGGATATTGGTGCACCAGGTGATATATTTATTGCAGGTATCTGGTGGTGAGGCAGGGGATTCTAACTCTCTAAGTATATTAAAAAGTTCTTTGGTACTGGATTTGGCTTGAATGACACGGTTGTTGTATGTGTCTTTTTTGGACTAGAGAATAGCCTCTTTGCAGTTGCAGTTTGTCTTTGTTGAGGGCTGACGGAAGACTCTTCCAGAGAGCTTCTGCATTATTTTGTGAGTTTATGTAATGTTCTAAGGTGCGGAGTGAACCACAAGTTTAGATGTGTGCAGGGTTTTTCTTTGCACAATTTTAATGGTGCTATTGTATTAATGGCAGTAAGTAAGGTGTCATTGTATGAGTCAACTAAGACAGTGGGGTCTCTGTGTTTAGTAATGGTTTTGATGATCGGCTGTTACAGGGGTAGTAGTTTCTCAACTGTTATGCTGCAATTATTCCTAGTACATATGGGTGGAGCAAGGTTCTGATGGTTGAGCTGATTGTCTTCCTTCATGGTGATTGAGATACAGTGATGATCCGACCATGCACAAGGTGCACTGGAAAGGATATTTATGTCGCAATTGAGGTTGGCCAACATATCTAGTGTCCTACCTTTGTTGTGTGTAGGTTCAGTGATACGATGCAGAAAGTCTAATTCTGAGATCGTATTAACGAGGGCTAGTGCCTTGAGATCTTTAGACTCCATAAAGCCTAGGTTCATATCACCCATAAGGATAATTTGTGACCCTGGCTTGGTGTTAGCTGGGTGGAGGAGAGTAATGTATTCTTTGAAGGTAGATATAGGCCCAGGAGGTCTCTATATGAGGTGGATGGTGATCGTTCAGGATGCTGATATAGATAGCTTGATGGACAGTAGTTCTGCTGAAGGAACAGATTGACTTGGTATGTGCCTAAGGCCAAGAGTAGTTTTAGCGACACCCCCACATTTAGCATGATTAGATTCTCTGTCAAGACGGATGATGGAATACTTGTCTGGAACGGCAAGAGAGAGCTGCAGCATGGAGCCAGATCTCTGTGAATGATAAAAGGTCAAGGTCAAGGTCATGTCAAGGTCATTTGATGTTAAGAAGTCGGCAATATCTAATGCGTGAGCTGGCAATAATCTGGCATTGATGAGTGCGCTCTTGATCGAAGAGGTAGTGTTACTCTATCCATGTCACTGAGACTACCCTCATCTGATCACATACCACCCTCAGAATTCCTACCTTCCTGCCTTCAAGTAGCACCCAAACCCACTACACCATCTACGATAAGCAATCCTAATCTCATCACACCGGCCCAATGGATTAAAAAATTTGCCTCAAGACCTACCAACCATGCTCAACCAACCATGCTCAATGAAAATTAGGAATTCAAGACTAGGCTCCAGATTCTCGCCAGCTCATTCCTCACCAAACTGCAAAAACACTTTCGGGTTAACACTGGTAAAGTGGGAAACCCAGATGTCCTGTTTCCAAATTATACATGTGCCCCTGCTACAGTGTGACACAAATATGAATTGTCATACCAAGCCTCCTCCCCAAATATTTAATGTGCATTTGATAAAAATGACTGGCACAGCTTTTTTTTTAACCTGGGGGAATGATACAACCTATTTTTCTGAGACCCATTCCCCCAGAAATCTCCCCACCTGCAAAATGTTGCACCCTGTCATTTGTTTGCCTCATCTCCACCTGATGATATATTAGAGATTATAGAACTATGTTTACCGCAAAAAAATAATGGTTCACTTTTCAAATAGAAATTAATAACTGTAGACAATGCACATCTTTCAAGGGCAATGTAGTAAAATAGATGGTGGCAATGTAGTAAAACCGTTAGAAATGCATGTGTTATTATTGTACAAAGTGGAATGTCAAGCGAAAGGGGAGGAATAGGCTGCGTCTAAAGGGTTGAGAAGGTGTCAAACCTTGAAACCAAACAATTATACATAAAAAGGGATGTGAGTTACTTCTGCTTTTCAAAAGAAAAGAAAGCCTCTTTTCAAAAACTTCAGGTCTCAGGTTATATGGATGCAGAGAGCTATGGAAATGTCTAGCTTCCACTCCGGCCAGTCTGATGTTTACCTGGCAGTGCCGGGGGGGCAGAAGGGGCAGCTGAGCCCCCGCCCCCTGGCTCTACCCTGGTGCACAGTGTACCCCCCAGCATCCTGGTGGCACCACTGGCGTAACAGGGGCCCCCGCAGCCCACGCAGTGTGGGGGGGCCTTGCAACCAATTGTCCTGGGAGGGGCCCCAATTTTTGAATTCACTCTGCATTTATAAAGACATTATTTCTGTAACAGAAATAATTTCTTTATGAAGGCAGAGTGAATACAAAATAAACTTTCTTTTTGAAGTAGGAGGGCTACCCCACCCCATGACATGAAGACCCGAGGCTGGAGGCCTCCATGTCATGGGGCGGGGGAAGCCCTATGACTTCAAATATAAATAGTTTATTTTTGAAGTCACTCTGCCTTCATAAAGAAATTATTTCCGTTATGGTTCAGCCCTATCGGAAATAATTTCTTTATGAAGTTAGAATGACTTCAAAAAGAAACAATTTATTTTTGAAGTATTATGACTGTGACGTGTGCGGGTGTGAGTGCATGGTGAAAGAGGGCACACAAATGTATGTTTGGCTGGGTATGTGTGTGTGTACAGTGAAAGGGTGCACACTTAAATGTATGGGTGGCTGCCTGGGTGGGCCTGCATGGTGAAAGGCCGCACCCCTAAACGTATAGGTGACTGTCTGTGAGTGTATGGTGAAAGGGTACACACTTAATTGTATAGGTGGCCGGGTGTGCGTGTACGGTGAAAGGATGCGCACTTAAATGTATGGGTGGCTGCCTGGGTGTGCCTGAATGGTGAAAGGGTGCACACTTAAATGTATGGGTGGGTGCCTGGGTGTGTGTGCCTGTATGGTGAAAGATTGCACACTTAAATGTATGGGTGGCTGCCTGGGTGTGCCTGTATGGTGAAAGAATGCAGACTTAAATGTATGGATGGCTGTGTGTGCATGTGTATATATGGTGAATGGTGTGGGTGCTAGTGTTCAGGGCTGCAACAAAACCATCAAATGTTGTGAGAGTCGCTAACTTCACGTGTGGTGGGGAGGAGCAAACTTATTTTGTGGGGGCATCTAACTTCTTTACGGATTTTAATCGGAATATTCTAGTGCAGCTTCAATGTTACAAACAGTTAACTCTCTCCTTTAAGCCTAAAAGGACCCAATTATGGACTGCTGTGAGAATGACTGGTTTCTTGCTCCCCTTCTACCGTTCCAGTCACTCCCCTGGCATGCAAGGACTAAACCCACATCACCATTTCAATTGCTTAAAAAATTTGGCATTTGAATGCAGGAACTAACAGTGAAATGCTGTATATTAGTAATTGCTGGGCCGGGCCCTTGTTAACTGCGAAACCCAGGTGCTGTTTAAAATCTTTGGACCTCATTACGACCCTGGCGGAATGGGTTTAACGGTGCCAGTAAAGATACCGGAGCCGTTAAACCCATTCCACCCTATTACGAGGTCCCCTTGCGGGACCCGCTCTGGACGTCTGGTCAGACCAGACGTCCTTTACGGGTCCCGTGAGGGGACCAGGGAGCTAACAGCTCCCTACCCATTCCCATTGAGCCCTATGCGGGCTCAAATGGGAATGGGGATGGGAAAATTGAATTAGGAATTACCGGGTCCTCCAAGGTTGGAATGGCTTGGTAATTCCTCATTCAAGGAACCCTGATCTGAGTTTGGAGGCAGACATGCCCTTGTTAAGGGCATGGCTGCCTCCAAACTGATAATGAGGCCCTTTGTCCTTTTCTGTCCAGCAACTTCTCTGTAGGTCAGCCAGGTCAAGTCAACATAGCCCACAATTTCAGGGGGTGGGGGGAGTGCTGAAGCCCAGTCAGCTCAATGGTGTTGCACAACTACTTGTGTTTAATGCCTTGATTACTTATTGGTAATCTTCATTACTCCTAGGCCTATTCTTCCTAATCCCAGTACTTGTGTATGAGACACTATGCCTGGGACACAAGTACTGGGATGAGGTAGAGGTACATGAAGGTAATGACTGAGTTAGCTACCTGTAATTTTCATTACTCCTAGTCCCACTTGTCCTCATCCCAGTACTTACCTATGAGGCATGGAGCCGCATACATAAGCACTGGGACAAGGAAGAGTGACGTGGAGGTAATTCTGGGCAAATGAGCTGATTTTGGAGGTTGGAGTAGGAGATGGGAGGGAGAGGGGATGTGTGTGGGGGTGGGATTGTGCAATACATCATAATGGTCATTCATGTCCATGCTAAGCAGGCATGATATGTGGTATTAGTGGCATTTTGGTGCAGTCAGTCTAGTCATTCCTCAGTTTGGCATGCGCTTTTTTAACTGGCCATTTCTGATAAAGCAGTCCTGCTAAGTGTAATTATCTGGCTGGACTGGCATTTGGGTTCTGCCAATCTAGCCGTTTCTTACTGTGGCACTGTATATTTTTCTGGGCATCTGTGATAAAATTATATGATATGATATGGTAAGTCATATATAACGTGCCTGTACACAAGTGTTTTTAGGCACAACAAGACTAGCGAAGGAAAATAGAGGGAGGACAAGACAAATTATCTTACTAAGCCTTGTGTCATTCAGATCGTGCAATTGCGAGAACAAGAAGTGCAAGGGGAAAGGGAGGTGGGAAGTGCAAGGGAGAGGAGAGGGGACAACAGGGCAGCAATGCACTGATTAAGTGCAGCCAGGGCAGATCTGCTCTGGGTAGTGCAAGGAGAACAAGTGACTGTAGGTTTACAGTTACAGCCCCTAACTGCGTGGTAGGCCCAGAGGCAGTGCAAGGGTGACTGATCAAGAAAGAGCCTGGACTCAGTGAAACTAAGGGTAACCAAGCAACCAGTTGGTACAGCAGACAGGTGGGTCAGGTAGGTCAAGGAGAGACAGAAAGCAGAGAAGAGGAACATTTTCAGCTGCTTCCAGAACTTCAGGTGATCCGGCTCAAGTTTGGGAGGGGCAGGGAAGCCATTCAAGAGGGCGGCACCTGCAGAGAAGAGGGATCTACCCCACCACTCCCACTCTCTGCCTGGAAAAGCATCTAACCCTTATTGCTCAAAAAGGAAGGTATAATGGAAGAGAGTTTTGGATGTAGTGCAGAGCCCAGCCCCAGAAAGCCTTTTGGACAATGCAATGGGTCTTGAACTTGATCCTTGCAGCCACCGGGAGCCAGTGGAGAAATTTCATGGCTGGAGAGATACGGTCCTTGGGCTTCAGGCCAAGGATAGGTCTCGCCATCCTGTTCTGGATTAGTTGCAGAGGGTGTGGAGTAGAGGAAGGCAGATTGAGAAAGTGGCTGTTGCAGTAGTCCAGCCAAGAGAGAACCAGAGCTTTGGAGACAATGAGCTTCTGGGGGTTAGTGAGAAAGAGAAGAGTCCCTTTGAGGAGGTGCAGCTGGTAGTGGGACTTATTGGCAACGTCCGAGATGTGAATAGAGAAAGAGAGCGTGGAGTTGAAGATGACACTAGGAATGAGCGAGAGAGGAGAGTAGGCTAAGGGGAGCCTGAATGAAAGCTGAGTGTCATCTGCATAACACTGAAGGTTAGAGGAGAAGGTAGAGATCAGGTGGGCCAAAGGAGCCAAGTAGAGGTAGAAAAACCAGGGTGAGAGGCTAGAGCCCTGGGGAACGCCACAGGTAGAGAGAGGTGGCAAAGTGAAAGGCACCAAGTTGGACCTTGGAGGGGTGCTCCGAGAGGAAGTAGATCAGCCACTCCAGGGCCTGATCCATGATGCCCATGTTCTCACAGAGTCGATTAATCAGGATAGTGTGGTTGACCGTGTCGAAAGCAGAGTAAAGTTCAAGGAGGATGAGGACAGAAGGAATGCTGGAATCAAGGTTAGAGATCAGATCTTCACAGGTGTTCAGGAGAGCAGTTTCCGTGCCTCTGGCAGCTCTTAAGCCAGACTGGTGGTCATGGAGACAACCAACAGATTCAGCGTGGAGAGTAGGCTGGCAGTTGGCCAGCTTTTCCAAGAGTTTGAGAGAAGGGAAAGTTGCAGTGGCAATACAATTACAGAAATGTTGCAGAGAAGTGAGAGGCCAAAGCCGTACAGAGGGCCTGTTAAGCAAACAGGAGAGGTAGAGACCGCAACAGGATTGGCCAGTTCCTTGCAGATTTTAAAGAGTTTAGCTGTGTTATAAGAGGCCACAGAGACGCAGGCTTGAATGTGTGCTCTCTTCTTGATAGTCTTATTGCTTCGACTGGCATTTTGGTGCAACCAGTCTAGGTATGTCTTAATGTGGCCAGGAATGCTTTACTATAATGTTATTATGTGCCTATATTGGTCTACATTCTGCAGCCAGTTGGACATGCATTCATTGTGGCATGGCATTTTTAATAGCAACGCATTAATGTTCATGTGCACTGTTGGTGACTTGCTTGTATTGGATTGGTGTTACCCTACAACACAATAGCAAACAGTGTGCTGTATATTGCATTAAAACACATATTTATATCTTTCTCCTAGTGCAGTGTGTGGCATACCCCTTCAGCTTCAGCAGCACGTTAATGGGTATTGCGCAAGTGTGGTAATCTAGGCCTGCCCAGAGTGTGGCGTGACCTGTAATTTGTTGCCAAGTTGGGGGGGGCCCTCAGCATGGCTAGCAGGGGGGCCCCCAGATCTTGTGTTACGCCACTGGCTGGCACCCTATTAGCTGCCCCCCCCCCATCCCCTCCACACCAAAAGCTGCCTCTGCTACTGGTTTACTGGATGGAATAGGAGGGCCCAGCATAAGGATCTTAAGTCATTGAAAGGAAAACTAATGAATGGGAGGCAAAGGTACCAAAGTACATCAGCATCAGAGACCCAGTCGGATTGGCACCCTGCAGACGCTAAGGATGCCCCTCTGCTTGTTTCACTCTGCTAGGCCCCCTTCACCCTCCAAGGCACGGGGCTAATTACCCCCTTTGCCCCTCCCTCATGACGCCCTATCTTTGTCCAAAGTGCACTCAATATAGGAAAAACCCCTCTTGAAATTAAAACAAAAACATGCTAATTTTTGCCTGCATACCTTAACTGTTTCTGAAAACATTTGTTCGGCAAATTTGTAAAAGTTATATTCATAGAAGCCTCTTAAAACACCAACAATATCCCATTACATGGGACAGAATTGCATCACATTATTGTGTACTGATTCATAATTACGGTATTTCTCACATCCTTGCCACAAGACTTGATTCCCTCAATCACATATTCCGTCAGCACTCATGTGACATAGTTATATGTTATGTCGGCACGTTGTGTTTCGATCCTGTGGGAGCTTATTATTTTACGACTCCTTTTTTGGGCACTTTCATCAGGACAAGGCACTATTCAAACACAGTAAATGTGTTTCCATGTGCATGCGATACATTTTTCTTGCTGTGTGTAGACATAATTATAAAAATTCGTTAGGGCATGTGTAGACAGCTAAGTTAGAAAACAAAAATATTTCCCAGATTGGAATACTCACACTTTTTATTTTATTTTTAATGGCGATGTCAATTAATCCATCATTGTTGGCTAAATATAAAAATATGTGCTTGTTAGTAAACATTATTGCAGCATACACAGCCAATTTTATGACTCAGCTCCTTGAGTAAGATAATTTATGTGCATAGCACTTTTACCCAAAGAGGTTTACATAGAACATGTTTATATACAATCATAATTACCCAAACGAAATTGGCTCTTCTTTTACCGACCTAGAAAGGATGAAAGGCGGAGTTGACCTCACCAGTAATCGAACATGGGACCTGCAGATCACAGCAGCAAGCGCATAACATGCTGAGCTATCTTAACAGAACTGAGTAGAGCACTGACCTGTGAATTCGGACGTTATCTCAATTGGTTTCAAACACCATCACTGGATTCATTTGAAAGGGTGACATGCAACAAGCCATTTAATAGAGGTCAAACCGTAGTGCACCATTAAAGGGGGGGGGTCTAGTTACATTGCAATGTAAACGATCTTCCCTTCCCTGGTAAAGCGAGCCAAAGAGGGGTGGTCGCATTGCCCTGGTAGCGCAACACAGCACAACACAGTGCAGACCTACAGGCATAAGATGCTGTCTTAAACTGAAACGTGTGAAACCCTGTCTATACAATGTTTCATCTTTTCAAGCCAATCAAACTCACCAAGAGAATCGTGTGAGACACTATGAGTGAACAGCAGCCATTTAGAAGTAAAAATGCCCGCTATTTGTAGTGATACATTCATTCTTTGGTATATTGGGGCATAGAATATTCTGTTTCTCCTCTTTGACCTCCTTCTGAAAATATTGTGGTTGCAGGAAAGTTTATTTATTTGATGTTGCATACGTTGGGCCAAGGCCTGTCTAATCAGTGCCATTACTCATTGAGGAATTTGTGGTGTCTGAAAAAGTAACAAATGTTTTCTTCCTAGTTCAGACATCCTTAATTGTGTTAGACAGTGCATTTGTGTTTTTAACCATATAAAAACCTGAACACAAATACGTGTATGTTATCTCTCCATTATAGTTTTCTAGATATTTCATCAATGTATGGGGTTTCTTCTTGGTCACAAGGAAATAAAAGATGATCATATCTACCAACATTGAGTTAACGTACCTTCCCTGTTTCTCCCTTATTCCATGCTCTTCCTTTTTTCGATGCCACTTTCACCCCACTGTATAATGGGTCCTGTTATTCCTGGAAATAATATTTCTGTATGGAGTTACCAAAGGTGGTGAGATGTTTCAGTTTTGCCAAATTCTCACCTCTCATTTAATGTATTTGTATATATGTATATGTATTTGGAATGATAAGGCCTTGTCCTGAAGGGGTACAGAGGATCCCATATTAACAGATATCTAAAATAAAACTGTTTGCTATGAAGCCAATGGGTAATGTAGCAGCTTATAAGTGTAAATACACTTACAATGAACATAAACATAACTAATATATTGCAGGAAAACTGGATATAGAGGCACAGAATACAAAACTAAATCACATGTCTAGGAAGTAAGTATATTTTTACACTATAATAAAAGCATTAGAAATGAGAGGGGCAATATCAAAGAGTTAGGGAGTGCCACACTAAGAAAAAGGCATGCAGCTGTGTTTGAGATTGTGTAGCCTTTGTTATATACAAAACAAGCTTACAACCAATGTTCCCGCTAAGCTGTACGCATGTGCGTTTTCCCATCTTCCTTCTGGGTGCCCCATAGAAGATTTTTAGCAGCACACACAGGCAATTCTCACCTATGCAGAAAGATTTAATAAGGCACAAACCTCAGCAATTACCTGACATTTGCTTTCTCATAAAATAACTAACTAGTCAGGATATTCTGGTGTAGCTCCTTTACATTACCTAACTATGCAAGCGTGACCTTAAAAACCTAAAAAACGTAAAAACAGAATACAGCCACACGAGGTAAAAGCTAATATGAAAAAGTGGCTCCATGAACAGAAAAATCTAACTAAGATATGCTTGCACACATTAACCAACTACTGTTCCCTCTCCACCCATGACTCCCATGCTTTTACTCTACAAGGCGCTTACTCTAACCTCTACTCCAGAACATATTTAGATATTACCAGACAACCTTGACTTTTCTGCTCTTGGCTTTGCAAAAGGTTACCAGAAATGTACCTCCATCACTTGTGTTATGTTTGTTGTAATTTGAATAATTTTCAAGCACAAGCACTTCTGTTAGTCATGGTGGCTTATAAAAAAGTTCCAGACGATCAAGAGGAGACAACGATGCAGAGCAAGCAAATCCAAGATTTATACAATGGGTCATCCCCTAAACTCTCAAGAAGCGTGCAGAATGACATCCACCTAGCAACAACTAGAGCGGAATCTGGCCTCTCAATCCAGGCCAATGGTCCTGGCTTCTGAAAGCCTTGAACCTCCAATGACAAAGATAGCCACTCAGGTTCCAAGAGCACACCCAGGAAAACCAACTTCGCCCGCCAACTGATCCACAATTAATTAGGTTGTGCTCAAGGAACACTCGTGGATTTCTGCATCTAATCATCCCTGGCGACAAACAGCTAGGGGACTACAACATCATATGCCTCCAGGAGACATGGCTCTCACAAAGTCCTTCCCTGGATGGCTACGAAATTGCTGTAGCACCGGCTAAAAAAGGAATTGCAGGTTGCCCTACCTCGGGCTTATTGATGGCCATCTGCAATGGCAGTGGAATCAAGCTCGACCAAAAATGTAAAGAAATTCTATCTATGCTAGTGGTACAATTAAGGGGGTAATTCATAGAATTTAGCACACAAGTGGCGCACGCGGCTGGCGTACAGTGTGCACGTGCAAATCTCTGCGCCAGCCGTGGGCGCTGAAATCCATTTCCGCGCACAGCGTATTCATGGATTTTAGCTACCAAAACCAGCCGTGGCGCCCAGTGGCGCAGCAACCCTGCAGCAGCGCCAGTTACGCCCCCAAGAACGCCCCTCACGAAGGTAAAAGCCATCAAAATCCCCAATCCAGCGCAAAGGGCTGCGCTAACCCTGTACCAGCACGGCAAGCGGGGAACGTGTATTACTGGGGTTCGGGGGAAGTTTCACACGCGATAGGCCCTGTGCGAGTGGGGTACATGTATTACTGGGGTTCGCGGGAAGTTTCACACGTGATAGGCCATGTGCGAGCGGGGTACGTGTATTACTGGGGTTCGCGGGAAGTTTCACATGCGATTTCAGCAGGGTACGTGTATTTCGGGGGTGTGCGGGACGTTTCACACGCGAAAGCGCCTGTGCGAGTGGGGTATGTGTATTACTGGGGTTTGCGGGAAGTTTCACACGCGATAGGCCCTGTGCGAGCGGGGTATGTGTATTACTGGGGTTCGTGGGAAGTTTCACACGCGATTTCAGCAGGGTACGTATATTTCGGGGGGGCATGGGAAGTTTCACACGTGATAGGCCTTGTGCAAGTGGGGTACGTGTATTACTGGGGTTCGCGGGAAGTTTCACACGCGATAGGCCCTGTGCAAGCGGGGTACGTGTATTACTGGGGTTCACGGGAAGTTTCAAATGCAATTTCAGCAGGGTACGTGTATTTCGGGGATGCGCAGGAAGTTTCACACGCGATAGGCCTTGTGCGAGTGGGGTACGTGTATTACTGGGGTTTGCGGGAAGTTTCAAACGCGATAGGCCCTGTGCGAGCGGGGTACGTGTATTACTGGGGTTCGCGGGAAGTTTCACACGCGATTTCAGCAGGGTATGTGTATTTCAGGGGTGCGCGGGAAGTTTCACACGCGAAAGGGCCTGTGCGAGTGGGGTATGTGTATTTCTGGGGTTCACGGGAAGTCTCACACGTGATTTCAGCAGGGTACGTGTATTTCGGGGGTGCGTGGGGAGTCCTACACATGAATTGGCAGTGTGGGTCCTCCCAGGTGTTCCCTCTACACCCTCCACGGCCCCTGCAGGCAGCCCACACCACAGGGGACTACCCTGCACCCCTGGTCATGTCCGGCAGGCAGCCCATCCACCATGGTGATGCCCCCCAGCCAAGCCACATGTCAGCTTGCACTACTGATCACCACTCATGTCCCCCTGCACCCCCACTCCCCAGCAGTGCAGGGAACCTTCCAGCAGGCCCCCACTCATGTCCCCCTGCACCCCCACCCCCCAGCAGTGCAGGGCACCTGCCAGCAGGCCTCTACTCATGTCCCCCTGCACCCCCACTCCCCAGCAGTGCAGGGCACCTGCCAGCAGGCCCCCACTCATGTCCCCTTGCACCCCCACCCCCCAGCAGTGCAGGGCACCTGCCAGCAGGCCCCCACTCATGTCCCACTCATGTCCCCCTGCACCCCCACCCCCAGCAGTGCAGGACACCTGCCAGCAGGCCCCCACTCATGTCCTCCTGCACCCCACCCCCCAGCAGTGCAGGGCACCTGCCAGCATGCCCCCACTCATGTCCCCTTGCACCCCACCTCAGCAGTGCAGGGCACCTGCCAGCAGGCCCCCACTCATGTCCCACTCATGTCCCCCTGCACCCCCACCCCCAGCAGTGCAGGGCACCTACCAGAAGGCCCCCACTCATGCCCCCCTGCACCCCCACCCCCCAGCAGTGCAGGGCACCTGCCAGTAGGCCCCCACTCATGTCCCACTCATGTCCCCCTGCACCCCCACCCCCCAGCAGTGCAGGGCACCTGCCAGCAGGCCCCCACTCATGTCCCCATGCACCCCCACCCCCCAGCAGTGCAGGGCACCTACCAGCAGGCCCCCACTCATGTCCCAATCATGTCCCTGTGCCCGCAGGTCATGATGATCCCCAATCATGGCCCTTATGGCCAGCCTCCCCAGCCCAAAGACCCAACTAAGTATTGCATCCACCCACATAGAAAAGGCAATTACATGATACAACCCCAATGGCAAGTGTGTAAATGAACAAATGTCCGTCACACACACACAATGGGTGCAAGTGAATGTGAAAACCCATATCATGACATGCATGAAACCAATGAGATAATACCACACATCGAAGTATGAAGAAAGAAATGTATTAAATACAACATGAATGTAATTAAAATCCAACACACAACAATGGGAATAATAAAAGAAAAGCTGCATGTCCATAAAAGAATAAAAAAACAAGAAATCATAATCCAAAGAAATCCAAAAGAAATGGTGTCCAAAGTCACAGTCCAACAAAGCAAATCCAAGGGGAAAAAAGAAAGTGAAAACCATTGCTCCATGGTGAAAATAAAAAAAAGAGAATAATCCAATGGTGAACTATGTACAGATGAACAATCCAGGGTCCATGAGCCCAACTGATGAAATGAAACCTATCAAAAATACTACCTAATAAAAAACTATATACAAAAACGTGGTGCATTGTCCAAGCGCAACCAAAATAAAGAAAAAACAAATGGAAACCTAACACTATCTAACTATATACAATGGCGGCGGGCAAGTCCAGCGGCTCACTCTGTGGTGTCCCGGGCCAGGGCATCATCGAACTCCATGTCTATTTGCCGGAGGCGGGCCCCGAGGTCTCGCAGGGAGGCACTCAAGGCCTGTTCCAATTCCTTGCGAGTTGCCTCGAGGCACTCTGCCTGCCTCAAAGCCCGACGCATAGAGAACTCCGCCCTGACCATGGTGAGCCGCGCCTCTTCCGCCCATCACCGCTCCGCACCTATCTGCTAGCCCAACCGGTGCCACACGGAAGACACTCCCATTCCTGGGTCCTCCTGCCCTCTGGCCGATGCCTGCCCCTCCGATGTTGATGGCCCCGAGCCTAGAGCCTGCTCCTGCTGCTGCTGCTGTCCATGTGCCGTGTCTGATGGTGCCTGCACATCCTCCATCAGCTGGTCTCCAGTTGTGTGTCCACCCCTGCTGGGCCGCCGACTCCTGACTGTGGCAGGGATGTAAGCTCCACCAAGCTGGCTGTGTTGGTCGGGCCAGGTCCACAGGGGGCCCTGGTGGAATCTGGGCCGGAAGATGGTGTGGAGAACGACTGGCGCATAGTCTCCACAGAGGAGGAGAGGTCTGCCAGAGTGCACAACACATGTAGGAACCCACCAACCAGGGCCCCTCCCAGCAGTGGCATGTCACGACGCTGCTCTCTGTGATGGCGTGCATTCTCCACCCAGGAAGAACGCATGTCATCACGGATGACACACGTGTGCAATGCGACACCAACCAGGACGGAGCCCATACGTTCGTGGGACCCCTCGTCCACAGGTAGTGGAGAGGCAGATGACATGGCACTCTCCCCTACCTGCGGACAGGCCTGGGACGGGGCCTCCCTGCTGGTGCATGGTGGTGCAGTCACAGGGTCAGGGACAGCTACATGCACAGGCCCCTCCGCGGTGACCTGTGCTGCCTCCTGACCCTGGCCCTGGACTGCACCACTTGCACCAGTGGTACTACCCCCACCAGGTCCCATGTGCGGCTCAGTAGCGGGCTTCTCCTCCTCTGTGGAGACCACCAACCTGAATGTCTCCACACTGTCATCTGCCATTGGAAGCCCCTGTGGGGGCTCACCGGGCCCTTCCGCCACAGCCGTTGTGGCAGACGCAGCACCAGCCCCCTCGCTCCCGGATGATGGTAATTCCTGGGACGGTGGCTGGGCCTTGCGTAGCCGCCCAGTGGAGGCATCCCCGCCACTTGGCTCCACAGCGCCGTCTCCGCCCTCTTCTTCACTTGACGCTGCGTAGAGGGAGACATAGAACACAAGCATCAGGGTACAGTACAAAATACCCTAGACAGGAAGCAATAACACATGAGTGGCACTGTCAAATGTCACTTCCATCCTGTCATTCCACAACACATGGGTGAATGCACAAAACACACATGCAGAAACAGTCCCGGCGCCTGCAATCACCATCAACATCCATGTAGAAGGGCCCCTTCTACCAAGATGTTGCCTTCAAAGTTACATGCATCCATGGTGTTTCAAAGTCACACACACACTTCTCAGGCACACACACACACACATGTGCACCATACATGTACATGACATCAGCACCCATTCCTCACCCCCCCTCCATGTCCAGGAACAGAGACAGCCATGCTTTCATGTGTACATTCCGCATAGAACTCCCCATGTTGCATTAAAACACTTGCACCAACCATGTGGTTCACACATAACTGGTCTCACATGCATGACCATGATGTCACTGCACACACACATCCATACATGGCCTATGTCACACATACAGGCAAGCATCAGACTACCAGCACACTGCAACATGCCCTGTCTCACACAGCAATACCTGGCCACTTACCGCTCAACTCCAGATGGGTCTGCCTCTGAAGGATCTGGGCGTGGAGCGCTGGGCCTACACGTTCCAGGACCCTCATCTGGATATTACTCATGCATGCCTGGCCCCCCTCCGCGAGGCGCCAGGCCTTGTGGAGGGTCCTGGACCTGAAGTCCTCCGAGCGCTTCTTGACGTGCTTGATGTCGCGGGTTGCCACCCGCTCTGCGTTGATGGCAACCACTACGTCGTCCCAGATCCTCTCCCGTCCTTCCTTGTTGGCGCGTGATGTTCCGAAGAGGGCATCATAATGCCCCAGGACATGCTCCACCAGGACACCAACTTCGGTGGCAGTGAAGCTGGTGGCCCTCTGCCTCTCTGGCTGGGGGTTGCCAGTGGTGCCAGATGGAGATGTGCCCAACATGGCAACCCCAGAGGCAGTAGTGGGTGGGCAACTGGGTCCTGGGGCTGGGCTGTGGAGCGATGGTATCCCAGTCGGGAGTCTTCTGTTCCAGCAGGGGTGGACACAGCAACTGGACCCCTGCAGATGGCTGATGTGCAGGCACCAAATAGCAGGGCATGTGGGCAGCAGACAGTCAGGCAGCAGCAGATGGCAGGTGGGAGCGTGCTCAGGGCTCTGGGGGGCATGAAAATGGCCTTCAGGGCAGGAGTGTGGTCTTCCGTGTGTGTACGCGTGGCCAGCTTGATACGGAGTGATTTGGCACGTGAAATAATTGCACGTCAGCGTGTAATTCGAGGAAAGGCCGTTAGCGCGTAATCGCGTCAGCACACATACGCAATTTCATTGGACCAAAGGCCTTAGCACGTAAGCGCGTCTGTGATGTATCGCGCACGGGCGTTGCCCTTTCACATGTAAAACTTCATGCAAACCCCAGGAATACACGTACCCCACTGGGGGGCACGGGAAGTTTCACACGCAATTTTGCTGTCAGAGTGGTGTACTGAATTTCAGGGGGTGCGCAGGGAGTCCTACACGTGAATTGGCAGTGTGGGTCCTCCCAGGTAATCCCTCTACACCGTCCACAGCCCCTGAAGGCAGCCCACACCACAGGGGACAACCCTGCACCCCTGTGCATGTCCACTCAGGCAGCCCATCTACCATGGGCATGCCCCCCAGCCAAGCCACATGTCAGCTTGCACTACTGATCACCCACTCATGTCCCTTTGCACCCCCAGCCCCCAGCAGTCAGGGCCACCGGCCGGCAGGCACCCACTCATGTCCCCGTGCACCCCCACGCCCCAGCAGTCAGGGGCACCTGCCAGCAGGCCCCCACTCATGTCCCACTCATGCCCCCCCTACATGAAATAAAGATGCATAGTCATTGCCCACTTCTACACCAAAAAATACCACATCACGCCACCCCATTCTTGAGACGCAATGATTTCCCAATCCACCCCACACTGACATGCCTATCTCAAGACACAAACCAAAACTCAACTATGTACATCAACACATGTCCATCACACACATACACTGGTTGGCATTGCTTGTGTAAACCCACAATTTCATATGCATCTACCCAATGAGCAAATCTCACACATAGAACTAAAATATGAAAATGTATTATGTACATAAATAAATAAATGAAATGAAAGCATACCAAAATATCAAACATGAAATGAAAAGCATGTGAAAAAGATGAGTGAATGAAAATGATAAGCAATGAAAAAAAATTTGAAAGAAAAAGAGTCCAAACTCTCCCTCCACCAACGCAAATCCAAAAAAGGTAAAAAAAAAGATATCCATTGTTTCATGTTCATAATGATAAATAAAAATGCGATATCAATCCATAGTCCAACTATTTACAATACATTGTCCTGAAAAAAAAACATTACTCCATGTTCTTAATGAAAAAAAAATCCAAATGAATCCATGATGTAACTATATACAATCCATTGTCCAAAATAAAAATCCATTAATCCATGTGCAAAAATCCCCCAAAAAAATCAATCCATTGTCCAACGATGTAAAGGGTTCATGAGCCCAACTAAACAAATGAAACCTACCTAAGAAACTACCTAAAAATATAACTATATACAAATGTGTGTGGCATTGTCCATTGACCACAAATAAAAGGAAAACGAAAAGGAAACCTAACTCTAAAAACTATTTACAATGGCAGCGGGCTAGTCTGACGGCTCACT
The DNA here is from genome assembly GCF_040938575.1 of Ambystoma mexicanum. Lineage (NCBI taxonomy): Eukaryota > Metazoa > Chordata > Amphibia > Caudata > Ambystomatidae > Ambystoma > Ambystoma mexicanum. Next base: position 1,073,589,508 of record NC_090935.1, on the reverse strand, counting down.
TTTGGATGTCCCAGGCCAGGGCATCATCGAACCCCTGCTCAATGTCCTGGAGGCGGTCCTCTTCCATGGCCCCGAGGGGTTGCAGGGATGATGACATGTTCTCCTCCAGCTCCCTGCGAATTGCCTCGAGGCACTCGGCCCGCCTCTGGGACCTCTGCATGGAGTTCTCCGCCCTGACCTCTTCTGCCTGCATCCGCTCCGCATCTATAGCATGGCCTAACCGCTGCCACACGGAAGACACTTCCAGTCCTGGGTCCTTCTGCCCTCTGGCCGATGCCTGCCCCTCCGTTGACGAAGGCCCCGAGCCATCATGGCTCCCACCTTGTTGCTGCTGCGGCTGTGCCTCTGCCTGTGCCCTGGCTCTTGCTGCCTGCATATCCTCCTCCGGCTCGGGAGCAGTTGTTGATGTGGCCACCCCTGCTGGATGTCCGACTTACAACTGTGGCAGGGATGTGTCCTCCACCAGCCTGGCCGCAGGGTCAGGGGCAGCTCCAGAGGGTACCCAGGTGATACATGGGTGGGAAGATGGCATGGAGTACGACTGGCGCATAGGGGGTTCTGTTGAGGAGGGGGTGGGAACAAGGTCCAGCAAATGGAGGAATCCGGCCCTGGTGAGCTGTCCCAGTAGGTCAACGCGGTCAACGAGCCATTCGAGATGACGTGCAGTCTCCTCATGAAAAGACTGCAGGTCACCTCGCATGGCCCGTTGACGCAACGCCACCCCACCCAGGACTGGCTCAACCCGGTCCCGGATAGCCACGTCCGCAGGGAGAGGAAAGCCAGTTGTTGTAAGTGGCTCCCCTCCCTGAAAACGGGTCTGGTCGTAGGCATCCCTGCTGGTGCGGGATGATGCAGTCACAGGATCGGGGACAGGATTACACACAGGCACCTCTGCGGTGGCCTGTGCTGCCTCCTGTCCCTGCCCCTGCACTGCACCACTAGAACCAGTGGAATCCCCACCTCCAGACCCCGTGTCTGTCCCTTGCACGGCCTCCTCCTCCACCAAACCCCCCACCAACCTGGATGACTCCGTGCCATCTTCCTCCGTTGGACCCTGTGGGGTCTCAGCTGCCCCTTCTGATGCCGAGGAGTGCAATCCGACCTCTGCCTCTTGGACCTTCCCTCGGCAGCTGTGGCCTGGGACGCAGCACCGGACTCCATCACTCCCCGACAAGATGACAACCTGGGAGGGGAGCCGGGCCTTGCGTCTCCGGCTGGCGGGATGATCCCTGCCGCTGTGCTCAACAGCACCCTCACCACCCTCTTCTTCAGTTGACGATGCAGACAGGGAGAGATAAAACACTGGCATCAGGGCACTGTACAATGGACTGATACACACATGACAGTTGCACATGAGTGGCATTGTTTAACTACAGACACGGCATCACACTCCACAACACACATGTCATTTTAACTCACACACATGAACATTTCAACAGCAATATTGCACCAGGCAGCACCATCCATACACATACAACAGCATGAACAGCCAAAGGTGAGCCTGATATCACATGAAACACAAGGAGTGCACTAGACATGCACACACGCCACCACACTTACATGCATGTCTACATCTCCTCCAACTGTTGCAGTGATGAGATCGCCATACATGTCACATCTGCCATTCATCCTTCTACATACAGTGTCACGTGCATCCATGTTGCATCACAGTTGCACACAGTGCAGATACATGCATTATGAACCACCATCCATGCCACAACCATGCCAATGTACAAACACAGAAATTCAAACATGTGTGCTCCCACCCCTGCATTTGCCCAGCATGCTTACCAACACATACACCATCAATGTGTCTCACAACTGAGAGGACTCACATGTTGCAGCCTCACACCCATGTTCATACACATCCCTACATGGCCCTACATAAACACATGTGCAACCTGCACACTACTGGCACACCACGACACGCACAGCGTACCATCAACATGCATGTACACTTACTGCTCGATTCCAGACGGGTCTGCCTCTCAAGGATCTGGACGTAGAGCGCTGGGCATTTGATGTTCCGACAGCTGGCCCCAGCGCCCCTTGGCATCTGCTGCCTTAGCTATGATGTAAGTCATGGACTGCCCCCCCGCCTCCGCGTTGATGGCAGTCACAATGTCCATCCAGATCCTGGTCCGTCCTTCATTGTCGGCGCACAAACATCCAAAGAGGGCATCATAGTGCCCCACGACCTGCTCCACCAGGACACCAACTTCAGTGGCAGTGAAGCTGGTGGCCCTCTGCCTCTCTGGCTGGGGGTTGCCAGTGCTGCCAGATGGTGTTGTGCTGGACATGGCAACCCCAGAGGCAGGAGTGGGTGGGCAACTGGGTCCTGGGGCTGGGCTGTGGAGCGATGGAATCCCAGTCGGGAGTCTTCGGTTCCAGCAGGGGTGGTCACAGCAACTCCACCCCTGGCTGACATGCAGGCAGCAAATGGCAGGGCACGTGGGCAGCAGGCAGTCAGGCAGCAGCAGATGTCAGGTGGGAGCATGCTCGGGGTCTGGGGGGCAGTAATTCGGCCTTCTGGGCAGGAGCTTGGTCTTCGGTGTGTTTTCGTGTGACCAGCTTGATACGGAGTGATTTGGCATGTGAAAAAATTGCACGTCAGCGTGTAATTCGAGGAAAGGGCCTTAGCGCGTAAACACGTCAGCACACGCATGTGATTTTATTCGACCAAAGGCCCTTAGCGCGTAAGCGCGTAAGTTACATTATGCATGCGGCCGTTTCCCTCATAGCACGTGATGACAGAGCACACGTGGAAAAACTGCACGTCCGGGTGTCATCGCATGTAATTGGAGGAAAGGGCCCGCGTACACGCGTATCTGACGTGTACGTGTGGGCCAGTTTAAAAGCTACGTGTAGGACACAATTTCCTTGTATGTGCTTTTCGTGGAGAGCGAGTGGGTGAAATCTGTACTTCTTGTCGGTTCACACGCGATTATTTCACAGCGTTTCTAGTTCGTACTCCCTGTTACCCCTGACAGCTCTTTTCTGATTTTTTGTTGGGACTGTTTCCTCAAACAGAGTTCACTTCTCCTTTTGTCCTGTCTCCTCAGACAGCGTACAATTCTTCTTTTAGTGGGGGTGTTTCCGTATTGCGTATTTTTCAAGTTCTTTTTCCAGGCAGACTGTGAGTTCTGCACTTACATAGCAACTGTGCTTGCCCCTTGTGTCGCGTTCCCCTTCATAGGTCATTGTAGGCTGCGTGTATTACACATACACTTATTTTTGTGTTTCTGGGTGCCACAGCGTACTGCGGGTTCATTTTTTCACGCACGTGGTCTACGAGGGGTTGCGTGCACGTTCATTTTTGATTTTGGGCTGCCTGTGCATTGCGTGACTCGTAATCTTCCCCGAGGGGTCACAGACAGCCTTGTTAGAGCACTAGGGTACACATTCCATCCATTATCCTACCCCTTTGACCCCCAATTGCCCAGGACAATAGTTTACTGCAACTCCCATACGCACAACAACATCAGTGCCATGGTTGGGAAGCGACCACGCGGTAAGGGAGGCAAAGGTGGCCGACCTTCAAAAGGTGGGTGTGGTGGGTGCGGTAGGGGACATGGCTGGGATTTGTAGGGTGCCCCTATACCCCCATGTGTGGAGGAACAATCAGGGACACCCATGCCCCCCACCATGGTTGAGGGAAACATGGCTGGCACCATCCCAGCTCAGCCCCTGTTGGACCTGCCCATTGTGGCACCTGACCTGGCACAGGATGACTCCCAGGCTGACTTCCAGGTCATCAAGTCTAGGCCACGTGTGGCAGTGCTAATTGTTGTCACCAAGCCACGTGGATCTGGGGCAGCTATGTCATCTGCTGCCCCAAGTATGCAGGGTGGGGAGGGTGCAGGGGCAGCTGCAGCTCCATCCGCCCCAGCTCTGACTCTCCCAACCAGGACAGTGTCAGTCCAGGTCCATCAAACTGACGTTCCCCCAGCCAACATTACCCTGCAAACAATGCCTGCATCAAGACCTATGGTCATTGTGCATTCCCACACTCCTACTACCCAGTCCACTGGTGATTTTGCCCCTACTGACCAGAGCGGCGTAAGCCACTCTGGCTCCGCTCAACCTTTAAAGAAGAGGAAGAAGGGTGCTCTGGCACGACAGGCTGATACGTGAGACACGGCTACACACTCCGGCATGTCAAGGAAGCCTTGCTTTAATGACGCAGAACTTGATGCACTTGTGTACTATGTGTCGGCACATAGCCACGAAATGCTGGTGACTGCAGGGTCCAAGACCTCAACTGGTCAACGTAAGGCACACTGGCAGATCATCGCCGACCGCATAAGTGCCCTTGGATTTGTGAGGCGCACAGCTGATGATTGCTACAAGCGGTGGAATGACCTGAAACGCAGAGCAAAGAACAAGCTGGCCTCAAATCATGCCGCTACTCTGGTGACTGGCGGTGGGTCTCCACAAGAGGACAACAAACTCACTGAACATGAGTCTGTTGCTGGGGCCTTCGTCACAGAGGAACAGATCCAAGGTGTGGGAGAACTACCTGATTATGATGCATTGTCCGGTGAGTGCCCATGTATGTGTGTGTAATGCATGTGTATGTTGTTTGGGTGACGGGTTCTGATTGAGTGCCAGGTGAGTGTGTGTGTGCCTGAGTGGTATGGGTTACCCATGTGCTTCATCCAAAACATTCAGCGGCCTTGGATTTGGGTGTGACAGTATCACTTCAGCCCACAGTAGTAATTTAGCGCAACATTACGGCAGTTGCCCTTGAAGTGGCATCTTGCAACAACATTGTTTGTATTTTTCAGTGTTCGTTCAGGCTGATTGTTTCAATTCTCCCACTTTTGCTACGCATTCCTCAGCCCTATTGTCACATTTGTTACATGCTTCTGTCATTGATGAACCCCACATTGGCCCACATGTGTTACCTTGTTAGGTGAATGATTTGACCATTCAGGCTGATTGAGTATTGGCCTGATCACATACATTTTTGGGGCCTGTTTGAATGTGGAACATGATAGTTGTTTCCTGTCATGTTGAAGTGCACAACCATTGATGTGTACATCGGCCTGCAATCACTGTATTTTTGTACACTGGATGTGTTGCAGTGTGTGGCACATGCGTATTTTATCACACTATGTAGCATTTTTCATCTCATCATGTCCATCTCACATGGATGGCTGACAGTACTCATTCACTGACATATGGATATACTTGTGGAATGTACCATGGCTATGGTACATGCCATCTGCGTGATGCCATGTGTCATGTATGTGTATTGGTCATGCCAATCACAGGCCAATGTGTGATGGCAGTGCTACCCAGCATGCAGCAAATGTGTTGCTCTTCCATCTTGGTGTCATCAGTGTCTGCCTTTTGCCTCCCCTTCCAACTCAGTGACAGTGCATGCATGCGAGGGTTATAGTCATGTGGGACATGTGTAAATCATCTACTGGTTCTGTAGCTTGTCAGGCCTATTTGTGTACTATGGTGCTAATGCCTGTTTCCATTTTTTGTCTTTCATGTTTTTGTAGGGGATGACGCACTTGATGCTGTTGAGGTTGAGGAGATGGTGCAGACCCAGGAGGAATCTCAGGCACGACAGGCACCAGTGGGGGACGTTGTGTGGTGGTGGGTGAGAACCCAATCTTGCTGCAGACCATTCTGTCCAGGGGTGTCTCTGGATGCACCTCCCCAGACCTCTATTCAGGTGCTGATTCGGATGATGAGACCTATGTGCCGTCACAGGTAAGTGTTTCTGGCAGGGATTCTGTTCTGTCCAACCCACCTGCACCAGCAGTAGAACCCTCTATGGGGATGTCCATGTTGGCAAGTCTGCCTTTGGCGGTTACGGATGCAGGGTCACACTCCACAACATCTGATCCTGTTCCTGGGCCAGCGGATCAGAGGGGGAATGCAGTCCTGCAGCCTCGGGCAGTGCCGGCACAGCAAGGCGCAGATCGCCATGCCCCAAACAGGTGTGGTGCCCGCCGACGCGGTGGCCGTACGCCACCAGGCAATACCGTATGGGAACAATCCATGTACGGTATGGCAACCCAACAGGCAGCATCAGTTTAGATGATGGCTCAAGCAATGGAGAGGGTGGCCACTTCCATTGTCCCCCCTGAAAGGCAGATGGAGCAATTACAGCAAACAAGAGACTCCATTTGCCAATCACACAGGGAAGACATGTTGGCATCCAACAGTGACCGACGGGCGGCACTGGAGACTCTACGCCAATCGATATCAATTGAGTCCCAGGGCCACAGGGAAGCCCTGAGGGTAGAACTCCATCACCTCAGGGAGACTCTTGTTGACCTTGAGGCTTCCACTAACTTGAGGACAGAACAGCAGATGGAGCGGCTCACACGTTCGCTCTCAGCTGAGATGCAGGCAACTCGGGAGGAGATCCAGGCATCACATCAGGTGCTGCATGGGGATCTCCGCACTATAATCCTCCAGAACGAGACCTTCCACACCCGCATGCTTGCTGCCATGGAGGACCATACCAGGGCTTTGCATGGGCTGCCTCCCATAGCACCACCACCTCCTGATGCAGCAGCAGAGGGTGATGAGAGCGACAGCAGCAGTTCTCCCACAATGGCATAGCCGTGCAGGCCATGAGCCCATGGAGGTGTTTTTTTTCCCAACATCCACACAGGTGGCTTTTGGTGTGCACCCTGTCCTCGGACCTCCCGGGTGGCCTGCACCCCCCATCCGCCCCCCCCACACCCCCCCCCCCCCGTCCACCACATTGGCCATTTTTTTTTTTTTACAGTGTGTTGCCTTGTGTGGCTCCCGTGGGCATCCACTGTATTCCGGCTGGGCACATGCAGGCTTGTCCTGAGTTTGGGTTAGATGCTTGGGTTCGTGAGACACAAACCCCTCCTGCTTCCCGTTTCCATGGGCTTGCAAAGGGTGTGCCCAAGTGACAGTGAATTACACAGTGACGTTGGACTCCCATGAGCTGTGTGGGCAGTCTGTAGTCAATACTGTGTATACATTCCTAGTGGATATTGTTGTTGTATTGTACACTGCATGGTGCATTGATATGTGCTTGTGCATCCATGTCTTCCTCCTAATTTGCAGGTTAATTCCTCATGTCTTCACAAGGCCGTCTACTTTAGAGATGGAGTTCTTGTTGTAAGCAGTGCACTTACACATTTGTGTGGCAGCAAAACTGTACAGTTGGAAGGGGTCGATGTGCTGGCATAATCAGGTTGTAAGACTACCACTACTTTAACTTAGTACTTTCATGTTTTTACTATGTTTGAGGTTGTGTAGCTGCATTGTATTGTTGGTAAGTATTTGGTCATGTGTGTTGTTAGTTCTACATTACTTGGAGCATATTGTGTGTGGCCAGTTTCCATTAGGGACACTGTACTTTGTGGCACTTGTGTCAGGTTTTGCGGATTGTTTTGTTTGCTCTCACATAGCATGACATGCCATGGTGTGTTGGGTGGCGGTGTTGGGGAGGGGTTGGGTGACATGGCACTGTTGTCATGTTGTATTTTGCAAGGGGGTAATGAATTTAGCAGCATAGAAGTGTGTCTTTTGATGACACAGCATTGGTGGTGTTTGTGTAGGTAGGGATGCACACAATGTAACACTTCCAGGTGACCAATCTCAGGCTGGTATGGTTGTGACAGTTGACTGTCCCTTATGTCATCATCATTGATTGTCAGCTGGTATGTGCCAGGGCTGTGTGCACTCCACAGGGGTGTGATTTTAGGTGAAGTAATTAGCCACCAGCTGCGTTCGGCTGCCTCACCCCGTGCCCTTTTCCCTCCCATGCGCAGCGGCTGTGCATGTGGTTGGGGATGTGGGGGCACCACCATGTCCACCAGTAGGCCCCGGCGTGTTGCAACGTTGTGCAGGACACATGCTGCCACTATGATCCTGCACACTACTGGGGGACCGTATAACAGCTGCCCACCAGATCGGTCAAGGGATCGAAAGCGTGACTTGAGCACTCCGAATGTGCGCTCCACTATGCCCCGGGTTGCAATGTGGGCTGTGTTGTATCTTACCTCGGGTGGCGTGGTGGGGTTCCGAATTGGCATCATCATGTGGGTGCTCAGAGGGTAGGCACTGTCCCCTGGAGAGGTGGTGCTGGGTATCATTAGTGGGGTTGTGACATTACTCAGTATGTGACATGCATGCATGTGCTGTGGCATTTATACTCACCGAGCAGCCATGTATCGCCATGCCGCCCAGCTTCTAGGTCCCGGTTTAGGGTTGACATTCTGTAAATAAAACTGTCGTGGGTGGACCCTGGATAGTTGGCATATACTGAGGTGATGATTCCCTTGGCATCACATACTACCTGCACGTTGATGGAATGCCAGTGCTTGCGGTTTCTATAGATGTGCTCTGATGCCCTGGGGGGACGTAGAGCCACATGGGTGCAAACAATGGCACCTAGGACTTTGGGGAATTGTGCCACCCCGTAGAAATCCTGGAAAGCAGCCTGCCTTTCTGCAGGTGTTCTGGGCAGGTATATGTGCCTGCGGACTGATGGGCATGCAGTCATGATGGCAAAGACCTGGTGTAGGCAGCGTGACTGCGTGGCCTGTGACACCCCCCCACTATAACACTTGTCCGCTGAAATGATCCAGTGGCCGAGAAGTGCAGTACATCGAGGACCTTCTCCAGGGGGCTGAGTGGGAGCACAGGGTGGGTGATGTGAGGTCATCCTCACACTCACTCACCAGGTCGAGTATTATGTGAGGTGGAAACCTGTACCTCCCATACACCTGGTCATCAGGCATCCCAAAAAGGCTGGTTCTGGGTGTGAAAATTCTGGGCCTGACTATCCTCCTCCTCCTCCTGCGGTATCCCACGACCACTGCTGCTAGGAACGGTATATTCATCCTGGCGTCTGAGCTTGTTTGTTGTTTGCGTGCACTTTTATGCTGCGTGGGTCCACGTACGCCTGCTGGCGTATGTGTTTCCGGATTATCACGTCTTTTTTGGCGCACACGTTAGCCCTGTTCGGTTCCATGAATACGTGTTTTGAACGTGCGTGTGGGCATTCCGCGCTTTTGCCTCCTGTATTTCCCCCGTGATGCCCACATTTTCACATGTTGTTCCCCATTCTGCGTGTCACGCCCCCTGTTCCTCCCTCTTTTGTTGTGTGCGCCGCGCTATGTGTGATTTCGCTGTCCGCGTAGCGCACGCAGTTTGGAGACGTGTGCGCCAGCGTGCGCAATGCAGAATTTTGGCACACATCCTGGGATTTACACGTCCACGGACTTCCATGTATCGTTGTGCGCAGGTTTCGCTGCGATTTTCGATGCGATTTTCGCACTGCGATTCGCACGCTTTTGCACGCTTTTGCACGCTTTCGCACGCTTGCACCGAAAATTTCAGCGCACATTAATTCCATGAATCGGCCTGTAAATTGGACCACAGCTATAGCTAAGAAAAAAGACAACAAGACAACGGTTCTTATAATCATCAATACATATTGGAACCCTGCTGCAATTGAAGCAAAACATTTTTTTTTTGATAAAGACTGAAATTGATTCAATCCAATCTACTTACCAGGCAGACCACATTCTTATATGTGGCGATCTAAACATTAGTTGCAAAAACAAAGGAGCTGAGAACAAACTAAAGAGCAATAAAACACTGGCAGATCAACGTGCCATTCAATGGATGAAACTAATGAAATCAAGAGACTTTCTACATCTTGACTCAGTTTTCCCTGATGCTAGTTGAATCCCTTCCTGGGAACGAGCAGGAGCACAATCAACGATCGACCATATCTCTGTGACACGCCGACTACTAGAATGAATAACAGCCTTCGAAGTGGTGAGGACGGCATCAAGTGATCACGTTCTTCTACTAACTTCTTGGTCTTCAAAAAAAATGCCATTTTATGAGAAAATGACCCCCAACCTGGAGCTAAATAACCAAGGAACAAGATTAAAAATGACGGAGGCCGCATTAAGAGCCCTGACAGCTAATTACAGCGTTCTAGCAGCCAGCGAAGGCCACATATAGGTTGACTATATCCCACCTACAAAGTACCATCTTGGAAGAAGACGTCACTAAATTCTCAAACTAAACATGCCTTTGACAAGCTAGTTGTAGATAAAAGACACAAAGTAAGGAGGATCAAGAGACACGCTAAAAAACTTGATCCGTCTGCTGCCGGAAATGTCATCACAGAAGTGACAAGATCTCACAAAACATGGAAACGTGCTCATTGAGCAGTCCTCTACCAACAAAATGATGAAAATATTCTGAAAGCAATGAATGGCGACCACACTAAAGATTTCTGGTCCTTTTTGCACTCAACATCCGCAAGAGCCTTACCATCATAACAAAACAGAACAGGCGAAGCAACTTGGGAGATCTATTTTGAAAACCTTTTCCAAAAGCCAAAAACCTCCCAAAATGAGATTAGGAGCCCTGATTCCCCATGGATTAGGTTGGACTCCAAAACAGATATTTTTGACTTAATAAAGAAACTGAAGGTCTCATGTGCCGCAGGACCTGATGGTATAACTAATCTAGATTTGAAAACCTATCTGGAAGTATGGTCATCACTGCTAAGCAAGATCTTCGAACGATGTGCCAATTCAAGAACTATCCCGTTGTTATGGAACACAACAAATGTGGTCCCTATTCAATAGGGTTCAAAAAGAACGTAGGCACAAATGCAAAAATATTGAGCTTGAGTACCCTAAAAAGTAAGGTCCTAGAAGGCAGTCCAAGAATTTTTGTTGCCTTCATCGACCTCACTCAGGCCTTCGACCGAGTGAATCGATCTAGATTATGGTCGAAACTCATAGCCTGGAAGTGCCCGAATGAGATCTTGAATCCAATTGGAGCCCTGTACTCAAATACCACTATCCGAGTCAGTTTAAACTGTCAAGGGACCCTCTCGGCGGAGATTACCATAGCAAGATGTGTCAAACAGGGCTGTCCCCTGGCACCAGCTCTGTTCGGGGCATATTTAGGTGACTTCCAAGAATCGGAAAAGACCACCCGTTCCTTTCCACCAAAAATCGGAGGAGAAAAGATTAGTCGGCTGCTATATGCAGACAACCTGATCCTGTTGGACCATACTCCAATAGGCCTCCAGCGTCAATTAAATAACCTACAGTCCTACATGGCAGACATCAACCTTGACATCAACGAAGGAAAAACAAAAATGATGATAATTGAAAAAACAATCACAAAGAACAAAAAGACCTCCCTTAGGTTGGGAACAGCCATTGTAGAAGAGTGAGTGACTTTAAATATTTAGGGGTGACTTTGGATAGTTCTGGGTAGGAAAAAGCTATGCAAGATGTCCTCTACGACAAAACAAAAAAGCTTGCAGCTCAGGGGAAAGCAATTGACATTAAATATTGTTCATTTGCAACAAGTCCGGTAAGAGAATTGCACAAAAAAATGGTAATTCCTTCTCTAATTTACGGCGCAGATGCCATGCCTAATCTCACTCTTGACCTATGGCCAGAACTTTAAGCACTCTTCTGGAGATCGGTTCTCGGCCTTCCTAATTCAACATCTATAGCAACGATCAGACGAGAACTCAGTCTTTCATCATTAAAGCCATCAGTAGATTGCAGCACCTTAATGCTATATAGAAAATGCATATCAAATGGGAGTCCATATGTATATAAATTGATAAACCAAGAATTGTCGGCCTCTTTTTGCACCATGCTGACCAGATGGAAAGCAATGAATGTCGCTTTGCTACTCTCTGTTGAGTGTCGTGAAGAGGAACTCCAATCAAATCCTGTAAAAGTTCTCAAAAAAAATCAGAGAACTGGACTGGATAAAGACATTAAAAACCGCAAGCAAAAACAAACTCACGACACATCTACCCCAGAACTTTAAAAAACTAGAGACCCTCCAAAATTACATCAAACTATTTCCAAATAGAATGGCACGTACCTTTCTCATGAGAATCCGCCTAAACCTACTGGAAACAAATGAAATGCAGGCTATCAGAGGTCTATCTAACACCTGCCTTTTTTGTGGACCCTCAACGTTTTTGTGGACCCTCGACGGATATAGAAACCATCTGCCATCTGCTTCTAGCTTGTCCGGCTACACCTCAGATTTGTTCCAAATATCTAAAAGGCACCTTATCCAACTTAGTTCTAATGGATGAGGAGGTTTGCTGGCAAAAACTGATAGGAGGTGATAGAACTTCATGGCTACTAGCAAAAGTGAACATCATGCAATACATCATTAAAGGGATGTTTCCACAAGACTCCTCGACGTAGTAGTTCCAACTTCGAGCAACCACTGCTGAAATAATTACAACTACAAGGAGACGAATTGAGAATTAACAAACTGTATTTGTTAAATTGAACCTACGGACTTTCACCATTAGCTTTCTTTGTAAAAATCTTTTTTTAATTATATACAAATAAATAAAAAATAAAAAAGTTCCTTTTTGGAATACCTTCTATCGACTACCTTGGCACCCCTGAGATGTGTCCTGTATGCTGCAGCACAACTCATGAAAGGAATTCAACCCTGACCCTCGTCTAACTGCATTGGCTCCTCCTGGAAGCCCATATCATTTTCAAATCCTGTTGCATCATTTACAAGACTGTCGCCCTGAAGTCCACTAGCTACCTCACTGATAAACACAGCATCTCCAGAGGCCGGCAATCCAGAAGTAAGGAAATGTGAATGTGAAGGCAGAAAGGAAAGAACAAGAAGAACAGCCTTCTCTGTCTATGCTCCAAGAATCCAGAACTGCCTCCCGTCAACATCAGACTTTCCCCATTTCTGGAAAGTGCTCACAACCTTCCTTGTCAAGGAATCGATCATACATAACACAAAGGGCAGTGATTCCTAATTGTTTTGTAGTACCTTTTATAAGGAATCTTGTCCTTGCTGACAAGCATGTATTTAATTCACTGTCTCTTGGTTTATAGACTGCCAGCTAGATAACCCATTCTTCAATTGTTCTTTTTGAAACACTGCATCATTAGTTTTTGTGACTTTCCTCTCAACTTTGAGTTCTCTTCTATTCTTCGCACAGCTCATACTCTGGTAATGAGCCATGACACTTTTTTGTCAACATTATAATAAGAATCCCTTGTTCAGACTTTTCATGAAAAGTAAATGCACATGTGATGTCATCAGTGATGCCCTCAATGACATTTGTGATGTCATCTTTGATGTCCGGGATGTTAGTCTTAGCAATGCATGGTGTTGGCGCGAGTTATGGTTGCTTAGCTTACCATAACTGCCGAATTTCAGGGGTCTTTCGGTTTTACTTGGAACCATAATATCCCTTAATGTTTTTTTACTGAATTTCATAGGTTTTTAGTAGTGCAACTTAACCATAACATCCCTTACTTTATATACATGTAACATAGAACATACTGAACCCCCAGCTAGTGATTTTGATGTCCACGGACTGTGTGTATGTTCGTGGACCCGAAGCGGACAACAACACTACCCAAAAACTAAGGCGGAATCTTAAATTGTTCTATCAAGTCATATAAACACTGCACAAGTACAAAAAGCAGCATATAAACACATTATATGTAATAATAAATAAGAAGTGGAACCTATATATGTAACACATCAACCATCCATTTAATTGCCATATGTACTAACATGGAATTTACCAAAAAAAAAAGATATGCCTCCAACATAATTACCTCACAGAAACTGCACAGCTAGGAGCAACAGTAGATCTACACAGCAGTAAGAACACAACTTACCAGAAGCTAGTAAGTAAACTTAATTTTTCTTATATATTTATAAACTTTCTGTATTAGGTACACTAAAAGTAATATATATATATTTTTACACAGAAATGGCCAGTACTTTGGAATGGCTTGAGGAACATTTTCCACAGGAGGAAATGACTGAAGATAATGACACAAATGGTACTTCTCGATGTAACCAAATTAATAATCATAACTTTATGTGTACTTAACATTTTTATTTTTCTTCACAGACCATAAAAACATTGAGAATAATACACCTAAAGACACCTTAGAACGTACTCTGCACCACATGGAAGAAACAATTGACATGCTAATAGAAAATTTCAATCTTTTGAAACATTTTGTGGAGGTCCACATACAAGAAAAAATTAAATATCATTGTCCCACATGTACCCTTTCCCCCTCTCCATGTCCCAGCCAACTATCCCCAAACCTTCCCCACCAAGAAAAACGTTATGATGAGACTTCCATCCCTTCATCTCCTCCCATCAATCCTCTCCAAACCCCCAATTCCCCTGTGTTTGTGTCAGTTTCTGCTTCCGCCTCTCTTTCATACAGTTTATAACGGTATATAATAAAAAAAATATTAGATGTGTTTTAATTCAGTGCTTGGTGTCTTATTTTTTTTAAAAAGGCAGTTAAGATGTCCGAGGACAGCGCGGGTGTCCGTAATGTTCGTAATTAACCAACATGAGAATGTTCTAAGGACACTATACCCGTCCGTACTGTCCGCAAGCAAGATGGAACTGTTCTAAGAACACACTCAGTGTCCGGAATGTCCGCAATTAACCAAAATGGAGGTGTCCTAAGGACACTATGCCTATCTGTAATGTCTGCAGGGAAGTTGAAACTGTTCTAAGAACATGCACGGTGTCCGGGTTGTCCGCAATTAACCAAAATGGAGGCGTCCTAAGGATACTATGCCTGTCCGTAATGTCCGCAGGAAAGATGGAACTGTTCCAAGAACATGCGCGGTGTCCGGGTTGTCTGCGATTAACCAAAATGGAGGTGTCCTAAGGACACTGTGGCCCTCATTACGAGTTTGGCCGGTAGCCATGCCACTATTGTCGGCATGGCTGCCGCCGAAATCGCATCCGTGTCCGGGTCCTCGGAATGAGGACTTACCGGGCCATTCCGAGTTCGGATGGCCCGGTAATTCCTCCCTCAAGGACCTGGACACGGTCTTTCCCCATTCCCATTTCAGCCCCCGTAGGGCTGAATGGGAATGGGAGAGGGAGCAAACAACGGGCCATAACGAGATGGCCCATTGCTTGCTCCCTCTTCCCCTTGCGGGACCCGGTAAGCACGCCTGGTTTTCCCAGGCGTGCTTAACGTGTCCCGCGAGGGGACCTCGTAATGTGGCGGAATGGGTTGAATGGCGCTGTCACCTTTTACGGCGTCGTTTAACCTGTTCCGCCAGGGTCGTAATGAGGCCCTATGCCTGTCTGTAATGTCCGCAGGCAAGTTGAAACTGTTCTAAGAACACACTCGGTGTCCTCAATGTGTGTAAGTAACCAAAATGGAAGTGTCCTAAGGACACTATGCCTGTCCGTGCTGTACGAAAGCAAAATGGAACTGTTCTTAGAACTCGCACAGTGTCCGGGTTGTCCGCAATTAACTAAAATGAGGGAATCCTAAGGACACAATACCCGTCCGTACTGTCCACAAGTAAGATCGAACTGTTCTAAGAACACACTCGGTGTCCGGAATATCCGCACTTAACCTAAATGCAAGTGTATTAAGGACACTATAGCTGTCCGTACTGTACGCGAGCAAAATGGAACTGTTCTTAGAACATGCGCGGTGTCTGGGTTGTCCACAATTAACCAAAATGAAGGTGTCCTAAGGACACTATTCCTGTTCGTACTGCCTGTAGAACATCTACGCACATGCGCACCACACCCATAAGTCCTAAGAACATTGCGCCTGTCTGTAACTGTTCCTCTCACTTGTGTCGCACTTTTAATTAGTTTCAGGACCCGAACACTGTCCATAGAACACTCACGTGCATTCAGACAACCGTTCGTTTACATTTGGTGTCCTGCGACCATGTGACTGCACCCACGCTGAGCGTGTGTCCTGAATTGCGGACACTGTCCGGGTCCCCGAACATTTTTAAAGTACCTTTTCAGGCAATCCACAGTATTTTATAGTAAACCTTCACCATAGCACATGTCCCATACAATGACCCTGACTTTCTACCTACTTTTTGGGACCTTTTGAGCCTTCTTGGGGTGTTCGATCTGTCCGCAGACAGCGCGGGTGTCCGGGAAGCGTGCACCAGCACCCCTATAAAAGGCCACACCACAGAGCTGATCTTCATTATACTTCTGGCTATCTCACAGAGCATTATCTACTTTGCCTTGCAATCTTCCAGATTTTTCTGCCTTTGCTTATACCTGATGGTATCCATGGCTGCTGTTCTTCCACCTGGTGCTACATCTGGATCAGCACCACCCCCACCCTCTCCACCACCACCACCTCCCCAAGTGCCTGAAGAGGGGAACTGGCATGAGGATGTAGAGGAGAATGAAGAGGATGAAGAGGATGAGGTAGTGGAAGTCCCTACTTCCAGCACTCACCGTGAGTCTTTGGTGTGGCGGTTTTTAACCATTCATGGTGACGTACTCAAACCATGTGCGAACAAGGTCACCTGCAACCAGTGCAAAATGGTGCTGAGTCATGGGTGGCCTGGTTCGTACAGCTTTGGTACGACATCTTTGAAGCGACAGCTAAGGTTGTTCAATGGTGGGGCCATTCGCAAGGTTGTACCTTGTGATCAACGTAGTAGGTTGAGTTGCTCTACTACATCCTCCGTTTCTGCTCCTCTCCCAACAAGAGACACTCCTGTGGGAGAGCGCATCCCTCCAGCTACCTCGAAGGCCATTCACGATGCTGATGACCCTTACCTTTCGAGGGTCATAGTTTTGTGTATGTACTGCGACACAGTACTCTGCAGGGGGGAGAAACTTCGAAGTGCTTTCAAGACTGCGGTCAAGGAGCATGAGAAGACCTGCTACCTACCTAAGTAAGGCCCACCCTACATCTTCCTCTCTCCACCTGCCCTTTCTTATCCCTGTGGTTGGTGTCCCCCTTACCCTCCTTTCCCCTCCTCGCCTAGTGTGCCGTGTGTAAAACACCAAAACAAATATAAAACAACAAAAATCCCCCCAAAAAAAGGCTCTTTTCAGAGCTGCCTTTCACAGTCTAAAAATATAAGTGACAAATAAATGGAGCAGGGCCCTGTGCATTTTTTAGAAGTCCGCGGACATCTTACATTTTGGGGCGCTGCCCTATCAAAAACATTGCACTTTTCTCTGGGAGGAAGTGGTGGCTCTGAAAAGAGCCTTTTGGTGGTGTTTTTTTGTGTTTGAAAAACTTGAAATAGTCAACACATACTGCAAAATGGATGGCTGTCATTCCACAAACGGTTGCAATGCATTTTGTACATTTCTGATTACCAGCATAAGTAAGATGGACTCCATCTCTGTGAAAAATGTATGTGCTACGAAACATAATATTTTCATTGTGGAAAGAGGACATGCTAACATCTCTTAGCAAGGCACAAACAGCCTTATTAACATTACACCTCGCTTTCTCCATTCGTGGACCAAATGAAGAAGAACGCAGCCACATTTGTCTCTGCGCAATACAAGAAAAAATTACATGGGAATTCAGAAACAAGTCCATGACCTTCCCAAGTCCTTCTTTCATCGCAATTTGCAAAGAAATTACAGACACATATCCTAAACCGTTCCCTCCACAGTGAATTATGATTATGTCTGGATGAAGCTCTGTCTCCAAACTAGTAAAGAGAGGTACCAAGTCCAACCACTTCATTACACGCACTCCATGCCAGTGCACTACCAGATGAGGGAATTCAATATCTGTAGCTACTCCACAGCGTTCTGCATGCACTTCCAACCAATGTATCCATGAGTCTCCCAAAATCCAGATAATCTGTTTTCTGAAACACACAGCCATAGTTAACTGTTCTTCTGTCAGGAAAAAGACTTTCTGACAAACTCTCTCCTTACACAACACACCCAGTAAACATTACTGACCAATCCCTTGCTCTTCTCATTCTCATTTGCATGCCTCTCCACCCCAAAATCCCTGTATGTGATACGCAGTGTCCGCGGACATATCGTAACTTGACCAGCCCTTCTACCATTTCTACTTCACTCTCTGTGTCATTCCCTCATTGGATACAGCTAACTAGTCACCCAACCATCCACCAATCACATCCAAGACCTCTACATCTAACTCCATCATCAGAGTTCAGCACTTCAAATGTACTGTTGATCACTCTGAGTACAAGTCTCATATCATTGGAAAGCACCTACTACAAAAACTACTCTTCAAGTCTCCAAAATTTCTACTTGCAGCTGCATGCATATCCACATGCATGAATATAAACTATAAGTATGCATATTTTCTGCACAGTACATGTACAACACTTATAAATGCATATAAACAGAGTAACTGCCACTTAACTTGTATAGCCTATAAAATGAATTTACTGTCATTTTTTTCCATCTGCTATAACAACTGTCACTTCTAAACATTTTTTTACACACACACCTATCTAAAAAATTATAATATTAGAAGATGGAAGAAATAACAATATAATTGTGGAAAAACACTTAATAGTGTATCATAGAATTACACACAGCCAGTAAAAGGTCATGCATCTTCACACACACTCACACACATAGACACTGAAATTGAAAAGCTCCTTGCTGCAATACCACCACTACCTGTAAATCACATCCTTCTGCTTTATTGCCCACACCTTCACAAATGCATATATTCCATGCTTTCCTATACAGTTTCTGCCATTTACCTTATAAAAATTGCAAAAAAATATATAATTATTTCTTCTTTCTCCTAACATTCTATAACACAGCTTTAAAAAACCAAGTGAATTTCATTCACTTAATATTCTACTCATTTGCAAAGCATGTTGAACTAACATAATGTAAATAAAATATAAAGGCTGCACATAGTCAAATGAAACTGCATGGATACACTATGTTCAGAAATCAAACAAGAATACTACTACAAAGACATATAAACGAACCTCTCAATTAACATCAGTGCTATAAACACACAAAATTACTAACTTCTTTCTTTTACAATTGCAGTGAAGACCACTCACCTGGAAAACAGCAACAGCAACATCTTAACTACAAACACCAACTCCAAATAAACCTGCTCATTCCACAGTTTCTCTGCCTAGTCTTTAAATCTCTCCATGATCTTGCTCCCGTTTATCTCTCCTCTCTTGACTCTTTCTACATTCCCACCCACTCCCTTCGCTCTGCTGACCACTTTCTTCTCACTGTTCCTCTTTCCCCTTGTGCCACAACCCGTTTCCGCTCCTTCCATCTACTAGCCCCCCTGCACTGGAACTCCTTACCTCTCTCACTCTGCTCTATTTCTACCTTTTCCTCATTCCGCACTTTCCTCAAATCTCTCCTTCTCCATTCCCCACCATGAAACCCCCCATTCTTGCCCCTCCCCCTTTCCTTATCTCCTTAATCATCTCCCTCCCCTCCCCTCTGCCCCCTATTCTCACCCTTCACCGCATCCGTTTCACTCCAGCTCCTCTTCCCCACCCCTCCCTCTCTCTCTCACTTCTACTGCACTACTCTCCTTCTCCCATTCAGTTTAATTGCTCTACTTACTCGTTTGTTGGTCTGATTCTCAATTGTAAATTGCTTCTACTGTTACTGTTATAATGTTAATTGTTATATGTATCCTGTTGTTAAAATGTGCAGCACTTTGGTGTAAAGCACTATGTAAACTAAATAAATACAAATACAAATATTCTTACTGTTACTCAAACACACTGTGCGGGTGATTCATGTAATTTGTGCACCAAAAAAACGAAGATTTGTGCACCATTCTGCCCACAAATCACCATTTATTAAACAGGGATTAGCACAAAGAATGGCACACAAATCCCCCTTTTTCAGCGCACAAATAACACAACTCAGCCCCTAGAATGTTAGTATTATCCTAAGTGCTTATCCTCACCACTAGCTCACTTTCTACTGTCATCTGAACCGCAGTACAGTAACACACAAATAGAAGAATAGCCTTCCCAACTAATTGTAGATGCACAATGCACAATCACACACCACCAGATACATCTTTTCCATCATGCAAAACAAAACAATATTCCAGTACAGAAACTTTGCCTCCTCTAACACAATGTAAAAGAAAACAGAACATGATTTACAAGAATGCTTCTACCACTACTGCTAAAACTGCTCCTATATATCTTGATATAGTAGGAAGTAACCATACCAAAAAAAGTATATTAGCAAAAATGTTCCACCACAGAGTCCTTCAGAATCTTATAAAAACAGGAGACAAATCATGCACAACCCTTAAAAACTACCATAGAAAATTAATCTTAGAAGCTTTGATAGACAGTGCAATCCTTCTCAAAAGAAAGTTATTTATTTTTGTGGTAAACAGAATGAAACCACTAACAAAACTAAGTACTAAATTATAAAAAAGACGTCTCAATAAACAGCATGTCAACAAAAATATCTTCTTAAATATCTGTGGAGGTGAATGGGGTCACACCACAAGCACAGAACCATATTCTAATGAAGAAGCATACAAACAAAATCAAACAAACCCAATTGCCATACATAGCAGTGGACGAGGTTATGAAAAATTCAATAATACCATAATGCAACAAGAGATACTGCTTACAAAACTATCCCCAGAAAACTCAGTATCATTTCTCCATTCAACTGAACCAAAACATCCAGTATACAAATGGCCATGCACGTCAATGTGTAACATGGCCAAAAAATCTTTCAAATCTTTACGCCAGTTCCTCAATCAATATGTGAAAGGCAAAGACAAAATCAAAATAAAACTGCTGCAAAATATGGATACCTGTCCAGTGCGCAAATACACAGGACTGCAAGGCTATTCATTGGCCTGCATTTCAGGACCTATTTGTAAAAGCACCTTTCATCATATCAAAATGATATCAACACATCATTCAACTATAAGAAATCTAGTCTATAAACTGTACTATGCTAAAAGTCCTACTTTAACACTAGCAAATTTAAATAACAATCTTCTACATGGTACAGCCAAAGACCTACTCAAAGAAATCGACCATATCCAGAGAAAATATTTTGGAAGTGAAAGCCACTTACAAAATGCAATAGCTTTATAACAGACTAGCAACAATTCCGCACATGGCAACCTTCTACTACACACATACAAAAAGAAATACTAAAATTCAAAAGTACATGCGCTGAAGTACTAAACCATGTGTATGTGTGTTGCCGCAGAACTTTTTATAAAAGTAATACAAAAACTATAGACGTAATTACAAAATAGAAGACAGTGAAGATCCCAAATGGTTTGAATTAGCTCTCTACCTTATAGCAGAAAACAAATACGAAATAATTGACCCCTTAATACTTTGCAGTTACTGCACTACAAAACTTGACAACGCTCAAACTCCTTCACGTGCTATCATAAATAATCCCACTACCAAAACCTCTGCAACAACTCAATTTATATGAGAGCATCATAATTCAAACAGTGCACCCATTTCAAGCAATAATACGCCTTCAACCAAAAACAGCAAAATTACCTGCCTCTGAATTGGTGAAAGGCATTTGTGGCAAAGTAGTGTATTTACCATTAGATCTAAAAGAAAATGCAGACACTCTGGGAGCGCAACGTCCAATAGAGCAATCTTTAATTGTCTTAGTAAATGGTGTAGCTACAAAAGACAAAATAATTTGGCAACAACTGGTAGACGTACATAAAGTTAGACAAGCCTTGCAATATCTAAAAGACAATAATGAATACTACAAAAAAAAAAATTGAAGAAAACTTAAGGGAAACAACTGAAATAATTCAAGAGTCACCAGAAACTGGTCAATTTGAACTTCTAGATCCGGCTACAGTATCCAATATTTTAGACCATTATACAATTCATCCATTACACTCTAATGACACCATAGAAGATGCACTAGAAACGTACCAAATGCAACAAACAAAAGGATCACCAATCAGCAAATGGGAAAAAAGTATGTGCTTTTCCTCTACTATTTCCTACTGGCAAAGGAGGAAGGTACAATGATAGACCTATTCAAATAACAGCATCAGAATACCACTCCTTACGGATGTATTCTGAAGATCCCAGATTTAGACAAAATGTGGAATACATATTTCCCCCTACTCTTTGAAAGTGAACTAGCAACTCTATGTTACTGAGCCGCATACACATTAAAATCAGGAACCCACTTTCAAAATATGTCAGCTACAAAAGTGCAAGAAAAAGATGAGGTTTTACAATCAAGCATTACACATCTATTAGCAAACATGCGTGGTACTAAAGAGTACTGGTTCCGACATCACGGAGATGCATGTTGTATGATAAGAAACCTTGGCCCACCCATTTGGTTTGTTACATTAAGTTGTGCAGAATATGCATGGGAAGATTTACATGATTTCCTACGCACATCAAACAAAAACAAAACAAACATAGATATACTAACACCTGGAGAACTTTGCTCTTTAGATCCTGTTAATGTTTCAAGACATTTCCATCATCGCTTCATTGCTATGCTACATTTTATTTATTTGTAACAAAATTGTTCCTCCCCTCGGAGAAGTGCAACAATTCTTTTGGGGAAAAGAATACCAAGCCAGAGCAGTACCATATATCCACATGCTTTTATGGACTAAAGATGCTCCTAAATTTGGTCAAAATAGTAATGCCACTCTGTTACAGTTTATCAAAAAATATGTCACTTGTGAAATTCCATCAGAAGCAACAAATAGTGATTGTCATGCATAAATTGTTCAAAGACACATATGTGGCAAATATTGTTGTTGAAAATATAAAAACAAAGGGAAATACTACACCAAATGCCGCTTTGGTTTCCCTAGACCGGTTACAGAAACAGGTGAAGTGAACAACTTCATGTCTTCAGTTAGACATAGTATTAAAGGAAAATCACCTAAAAATACATATTGCATAAAAAGAACAGAAGAAGCAAAATATATCAATGATTACAATGCAATCAATGCCCTATTATGGAATGCAAAGATAGATGTGCAGTACATTGCAGACAATTCCACTGCAGTTGCACAATATGTTACAGCCTACTTAACCAAAGCAGAAAAAACAGAGCTTCAAGACCTCTGGAATGACCTGTCATCAGACAAAACACTATCTCAGAAATTGTACAGCTTGGGCATAAAAATGCTCTCCCATAGAGAATCTGGCTGCTATGAAGCTGCAGATCGTTTAACCAGTACTGCTTTGTATGTAAAATCTGAAAATATAGTATGGCTTAGTCTTGGTCCTGCTAAATCTAGAAAAAAAGTTCTCAAATCATACGACGACATAGAATAGCCAAAAATGATCCCAACAGCCAAGACATTTTGAAAAACAATTTACTAGACACATACTACCCAAATAGAAGTACCACTTTGGAAACCATGTGTCTATACCACATAGCCCAAAACTTCACATACAAAAATAATATAAAACCTGATGGAAAAAAAGGTAGATACAGAGTGACAAATTGTGAAGGCAGCTTAGTAAAACTTACCAAACCTAGTTTAATTAATCATATCAAATTGACATTAAAAATTCCTCAACATAAAGAACTGTATTACATGTCCCTGCTACAAC
Source organism: Ambystoma mexicanum (assembly GCF_040938575.1). Lineage (NCBI taxonomy): Eukaryota > Metazoa > Chordata > Amphibia > Caudata > Ambystomatidae > Ambystoma > Ambystoma mexicanum. The sequence goes on along the minus strand of NC_090935.1, from coordinate 1,073,566,117 downwards.
ACTTTAAACCATGGAGAAAAGAAGAAGAGATACTAGATAACTATGACTCCTATGAAGACACTTTCAAAGCAAATGAAAGCACTGTAACCAATGCAAACTTTACACAGTACAAAACAATGTTGCACAATGAACAGCAACTCGAAGAAGAACTCCAGGCCCAACAAGATAAAGACACTCCCGACAGTAGTCAACCTGCTGTAACAGGAAGCCAAGAACCACTGGGTCAGCCACTAATAGCAAATGAGGCAGAATTAGCTATGACATAAATCGAAAACACCATGTGTCAGTATGAAGATACAGAAGACTTAACTGTACTACAATCAAAACTAAACAATGAGCAGCATAGCATTTTTCAAGAAGTAACAAAAGAAATTGCACATGGTGTACAAGATGAAAATAAAGAATGTGCCTGCCAAAATTACAAACCTATACCACTATACGTCAGTGGTGAAGCTGGTTAAGGCAAAACATTCTTAATCAAAATCATTAGCAAGTTCCTTCAACAATTGACAAACAACAAACTGTCAGCTGTTGTAACTGCCCCCACAGGTTTAGCTGCCTACAACACGGGCAGTGTCACTTTACACAGATTACTACTCCTGCCAGTAGAACACCAAAACAAATTAGAATATTACAAACTTTCTACAGATGTTGCAATGTAACTATGTAGAGTGTTAAAACAAATGAAAATGCTACTAATAGATGAACTGAGCATGGTCTCCAACGTAATGTTGGCTTTGATTAACCTCAGATTACAAGACGTACTTAAAGCAAACTACGAAGAGCTCTTTGGAGGAAAACACATTATTGTTTTTGAAGATCTTCAATTGACACAAGTGAAAGGTGAACCTATTTTTAAAACCTTAGGACACAAACTCTGCCATATAACTGTTAGCAGCATAGGAAATGTCAACCTTTGGAAACATTTCCAATACAGAGAATTAACAGAAAACATGCAACAGTCTGCAGACCTCACCTATGCCAACATTTTAAAAAGTATTAGAGTTGGTGTACTTTCTCAAGAAGCACAAGCAATATTAAAAACCCGGCACATCCATGCACTTTATGGCCATAACTCATGTGCTAATGATGTCATAGAACAATTAGCAAACAAAAATGTCAAGTGTATGTCCTTGATGCCAACACTTGCAAGCTGTTCCAAATTCAATGAAACAATGTTGAAAAAAGAAATGCAACTAATAATTGAAATTACCCATGTGTCAACAAGCCACAACAAGACTAAATACCTTAGAAAACTCAATCTCCAACACAGCTGGTTTGGAGAAAAATTTAAATTATCTTTAAACAGTAGAGTAATGCTTAAACATGACCTTCACGTGGAGCAAGGACTAGGTAATGGAGCACTGGGTACAGTTGTTGGCTTTCAAACATACCCACGTGACAACAACATTCAGTTTGTCAATATTCTCTATGACAAACTTTCAGAAGTAAAAAGGATCGGCCGCTCAACAGCTCGATTCCTTCTTTTCAAAGACATGTATGTACGCAGAGAACAATTTTCTCTAACTCTAGCATACGCAGTCACCATTCACAAATCACAAGGTCTTACCTTAGATAAAGCATTGAAAGATATTGGGAACACAGTCTTCAAAGAAGGCATGAGCTACGTAGCACTATCATGCTTACATACACTTGACGGTCTATTTCTAATGAACATTGATGCAGGTAAAGTAAACACTGATATTCCTTCCATTTTAGAATACAATAGACTACGTTCACTATACACCCCCCATCTAAATACATATCTTGTTCCAAAAAAAGCAAAAGGTTGTAAAAGAAAACTAGTTCAAACAGAAATGCAACAGGATGTCACTACAAATCCTCCAAAGAGAGTACAACAAACTAATACTTCATTAATTAGTACAGCCAAAGAAGAATCTATTACTCAAAGTAACTCAGGTACTTCTTCAAAGAAGCAACACACGCTCCAAAAAAGATACTTGGACACAGAACTATCTGGTCCATTCCAATGTTCAAATGTAACTGGTGTAAGTTGCTACACAAATGTAGCAATCAATATTCTATTTCAATTGCCACCAATTATTGACAACATTTACTTACACAGTACAGACCAATTGTTTTTGTAAATGTCAGTCCTTCATAGAAATACAACCAACAATCCTGACAACACCTACAGTGTTCATGGAATAAGACAAGAATTAGACTACTGTGCTGGAATGGAGAAATTCACTATAAACTCACAAGAAGATCCACCAGAATTTCTAATGTACTTGCTACAAGTACTGGAAAACAAAAAACAACCTATAAATGAAATCTTCCAGATTTCATACATGTGGAAACATACATTCACTCTGTGCAACAATATGCAATATGAACACATCCCTAATGAACATTTTGTGTATGTATCCCTACCTAACTGTGAATATGTTCCATTTCAGCAACTTGTACAAAATGCAGATAATCACTCCACCTTACTATTACAAACACATAGTAATAATGTAATATTAATGCTTCTACGTTACAATGCAGATGGTACCAAAAACAACTGCTTGCTGACTGGATTCACACATGGTCAAGTATCACTTGGTAAGAAAACATTCACAGCAATAGGTATAATCTACGACGCAGGAGCCACAACCAATGCAGGTTACTACACTGCATATATAAAAAAGAATGGTGGATGGTTCGAATTGAATGATAGTACCATTGCTCTAAAGCAGAGATTACCAGCAAATCTTATAAACGCTTATTTAATCTTCTTAAAACCAAAATGTAATAACTAATATGTACTTAAACATTAACAAAACTTCAATTAGAAACCTATAAACAGTTAGAATACGCCAACAGGTATCTAACTGCTCCAAGATTTTTCAACAACCAAACAAATAAATCAATACCACTAATAACTAATCTGTGCATAAACATTAATAAAACTTCAATTAAAAAACTATAAACAGTTAGAATACGCCAACATGTATCTAACTGCCCTAAGATTCTATAAAAACCAAACAGATAAATCAATACCACTAAACTATAACAAGAAATAAACAGTTAGAATATGCCAACAGGTATCTAACTATCCCAAGATTCTGCAACAACCAAACAGATAAATCAATACCACTAAATTATAATAATATTAAACAGTTAAAATATGCCAACAGGTATCTAACTGCCCCAAGATTTTGCAAACAACCCAACAGATAGATTAACAATTTGAGAATATAAATACAAATTATAATCAGTTACAAATCAACAAGTATCTAACAATCTGCAAGAAGCCAACATTAGCCAGAAACAACAAGTAAACACTAAAAACACAAAAGGAAATGTACTATACCAAAAGAAAAAAAAGTTTTTTTTTAATCCAACATGGATTTTTTTTCCACAGACCCAATGATTTAAAAACAAACACAGAAACTGAGCAAATTGCACAGTACACTGGTTTGTGATCTATTAAATATGAGGGCTGAAATGAATATAAAATGTCTATTATTCAATGTTATAAGTCCTTACAAACTACCAATACTAATATGATATTTTCTTTTATCACAGAAATTGAGAATGAATATATGTACTCCAGTTACCAAACTAAACAGTATATTATAATAAGTACAACTCATAAATACTGCTCCATAACACAACCATTGAAGCAAACATGTAACCGTACACCACATTGCAAAATGTTTACTTCCATGGATATGTTATACTGCAGTGCTTGTTACCAAACTCTATAATCTTTAAATACTGCTCCATAACACAACCATTAGAGCAAACATCTAACCGTACACCACAATGCAAAATGTTTACTTCCATGGATATGTTATACTGTAGTCCTTGTTACCAAACTCTACAATCTTAATGGCATGATGTAGCCAAAACTTCACATACAAACTATTCAAATCAAACAGTGCATAAACTGTAGATTTGCAAAGCCTGCGGCCATGCACCCAAGACTCTAGGCCCTGGCCACAACCACCGCAGCATATCACACCCATAGATCACACCCATAGAAACAAACTTTTTAACCATGCAGCATGGTCATTTTTTATGTCCGCAGACACCTAAAGTGTTCAAAGAACAGTTTTATTTTGTTAGCGTACAGTACGGACAGGAATAGTGTCCTTAGGACACACCCCTTTGCCCAATTACGGACATCCCGGACACAGCACATGTGCATAGAACAGTTTCAATTTGCATGAGGATACTACAGACAGGAATAGTGTCCTTATGATACCCCCATTTTTGGTAAGTGCGGACATCCCGAACACCATGCCCGTTCTTAGAACAGTTTCAACTTGCCTGCGGACAGTACGGACAGGAATAGTGACCTTAGGACACCCCCTGTTTGCCCAATTAGGGACATCCCAGACACTGCGCATGTTCTTAGAACAGTTTCAATTTGCATGCGGACACTACAAACAGGAATACTGTCCTTAGGACATCTCCATTTTGGATGTGCGGACATCCCGGACACAAGGTCTGTTCTTAGAACAGTTTCAACTTGACTGCGGACAGTACGAACAAGAATAGTGTCCTTAGGACACCCCCGTTTGCCCAATTACAGACATCCCGGACACAACAGAGGTGCCTGCCACCTAAATAAATACAGCATTTCACCCATCCCTTACTCCCCTACCCTCCCCAAATGCTCTTACACACCAACACACTTGCCAAAGTTGTATTTCTCCACCATTTGTCACTGCGCTGTCCGCGGATCCAAGATGGCAGGTGTTTCCAAAAATCAGATGCACTTCACACTCTTCACCACCCAATCAGCGTCCACGTCGCATGTCCGCAGACATGACGCAAGCCGATTAGCCAATCAGGACACTGTCCACTGAGCCAATAGGGAAGTGTGTCCGTGGAGCGTACATAGATATCATTCATTTTTTGTGACCTACTTTTGCCCCCACTGTACCAAACCTCACCAAACTTTGCAAAAAAATTCAGAGTGTGCCATATACTCTTTTTGCAAAGTTTGGTGTGGATTCGTCCAGGGGGAGCTAAGTTATACACCGGCCAAAAAGTGCTCTTCCTATGGGAATATCAACTTAACCATAACTACACAGCCACTAAACTTTGCAAAAAAAGTATATGGCCCACTCTGATTTTTTTTGCAAAGCTTGGTGAGGTTTGGTCCTGGGGGGGCAAAGTTATAGGGTGGGTCCCAAAATGTTTTTTTTCCCATAGACAGAATGGGGAAAAAACTTTGCCTAATGCCTACCTCCCAAACCACTGGACGGATTTTCATCAAATGTGTGGCAGGAGCAGCGGCTTGGTCCCGAAAGTGTGCTTTTATATATTTGGTAACAATCCGTTGAGTATTTTTTTTTAAAACAACCAAAAAGTAGGTCACAAAAATTAGTGATATCTATGTCCGCTCCGCTGACACATTTCCCTGTTCGCTCCGTTGACAGGACACCAATTGGCTAATCGGCTTGCGTCATGTCCGCAGACATACGACGTGTTCACTGATTGGCTGGGTTGAAGCGTGAGGTGTGTCATATTGTTTTGATGCGTCCTCCATCTTGGAACTGCGGACATCCACGGACAGCGCGGCGATGAACGGAAGAAAAATACAACTTTGGGGAGTGTGTTGGTGTGTAAGAGTGCTTGGGGAATGCGGGGGAGTAAGAGAAGGGTCAAATGCTGTATTTGTTTAGGTGGCAGGCGCCATTGATGTGTTTGTCATGTCCGTGGTCACTGCGGTCCGTGGTCACTGCGGCTGTCCGCGGACATAAAAATGCACTTCTGGCTATTTTACTTTACTATGATATTGGTTTTGGGTTGTTTGTACAGCATTGATTGTAATTAATATCCTGTGTAAGTAGCCCATGTAGCACAGTTCAAATGTTTGATTCTATTGGTGTGTTATGCTGCAGTGGTTGTGGCCAGGGCCTAGAGTCTTGGGTGCATGACTGAAGGACATAGGCCGTTGGCTGCAGGCCATGCACCAAAGACTCTAGGATCTGGTCACATCCACCGCAGCATAGCACACTCATAGAATCAAACATCCATCAAATATCCACAAATCGACCGTTTGTGTACTGTTTGCTGTGTATAGTTTGTATGTGAAGTTTTGGCTATGTCATGCAATTAAGATTGTAGAGTTTGGTAACAAGCACTGCCGTATAACATATCCATGGAAGTAAACATTTTGGATTGTGGTGTATGGTTAGATGTTTGCTTCAATGGTTGTGTTATGGAGCAGTATTTGTGAGTGGAAATATTGTATACTTACTGTTTGACTTTTTGTGATTGGATATATTTTTTCATGACTTGGGTAACTGAAGCAGATATTCTCTTTCAATTTCTGTGATAAAAGAGAAGATATTAGTGTAGGGTGTTTATAATGAGTTATTGCATTGCATAATAGACATTTCTGAATTATTTCAACCCTCATATTTAGTAGTTTACAAACCAGTGTACTGTGCAATTTGCTCAGTTTCTGTGTTTGTTTCTTAAATCATTGGGTCTGTGGGGAAAAATATCCATGCTGGATTAAACATAAAACCTTTTTTTGTTATGGTAAAATATATTTCTTTATTTGTTTTCAGTGTTTATTTGTTGTTTCTGACTAATGTTCTATCTGTTGGCTTGTTGCAGATTTTTTGGGGCAGTTAGATACCTGTTGGAGTATTCTAACTGGTTATAGATTTTTATTTATATTTTGAAGTTACTCATCTATCTGTTGGGTTGTTGCAGATTTTTGGGGCAGTTAGATACCTGTTGCTGTAGTCTAACTGTTTATTTATTCTTATACTTTAGTGGTATTGATTTAACTGCTTGGTTGTTGCAGAATCTTGGGGCAGTTAGATACCTGTTGGTGTATTCTAACTGTTTATAGTTTTCTAGTTGAAGTTTTATTAATGTTTATGCACAGATTAATTATTCAATTTTGGTTTTAAGAATATTAAATAAGTGTTTATAAGATTTGCTGGTAATCTCTGCTTTAGAGTAATGGTACTATCATTACATTCGAACCATCCACAATTATTTTTTATATATGCATTGTAGTGACCTGCATTGGTTGTGGCTCCTCTGTGGTAGATTTTACCTATTGTTGTGAAGGTTTTCTTACCAAGTGATACTTGACCATGTGTGAAGCCAGTCAGCTTGCAGTTGTTTTTGGTACCACATGCATTGTAACGTTAAAGCATTTGTATTAGGTATTTACTATGTGTTTGTATTTGTAAGGTGGAGCAATTATCTGAGTTGCAGGTAGTACATAATCTGCCATGGTTTGCATTTTGTACAAGTTGCTGAAATGGAATAGATTCACAGTTAGGTATGGATACTTACACAAAGCGTTCATTAGGGATTTGTTCCTGTGCCACATGGTAGCAGAAAGTGCATGTATGTTTCCACATGTATGAAATCTGGAAGATTTCATTTATAGCTATGTTTTGGTTTTCCAGTACTTGTAGTAAGTATATTAGAAATTCTTGTGGATCTTCTTGTGAGTTTATAGTGAATTTCACCATTCCAGCACAGTAGTCCAATTCTTGTCTTATTCCATGAACATGGTATGTGCTTTCAGGATTGTTGGTTGCATTTCTATGAAGGACTAACATTTGCAAACACAATTGGTCTGTATTGTGTAAATAAATGTTGTGATTAATTGGTGGCAATTGGAATAGACTATTTGTGTAGCAATTTACACCAGTTATATTTGAAAATTTGAATGGACCAGATAGTTCTGTGTCCAAGTCATTTCTTCGGAACGTGTGTTGCTTCTATGAAGAAGTACCTGAGTTACTTTGAGTAGTAGATTCTTCTTTGGTTGTAGTAATTGATGAAGTATTCTCTTTCTTTGCTCTCTTTGGAGGATTTGCAGTGAGATCCTTTTGCATTTCTGTTAGAAGAAGTTTTCTTTTACAACGTTTTGCTTTTTGCGGAACAGGATAGGTTTTTAAATGGTGGTATCTGGTGAACGTAGTCTATTGTATTCTAAAATACAAGGAATATCAGCATTTACTTTACTTGCATCAAAGTTGATTAGAAATAGACCATCAACTGCTACGTAGCTCATACCTTCTTTGAAGACTGTGTTCCCAATATCTATCAATGCTTTATCTAGGGTAGAACATTGTGATTTGTAAATGGTGCATGCCTATGCTAGAGTTAGAGAAAATTGTTTTCTACGTACATACATGTCTTTGAAGAGAAGGAATCGGGCTGTTGAGCATCCTATCCTTTTAACTTTTGATAGTTTGTCAAAGAGAATAATGACAAACTGAATGTAGTTGTCATATGGGTATGTTTGAAAGCCAACAACTGTACCATTTGCTCCATTAACTAGCCCTTGCTCCACTTCAAGGTTATATTTAAGAACTACTATATAGTTTAAAGATAATTTTAATATTTTATCCAAACCAGCTGTGTTGGAGAAAGAGTTTTTTAAGGTATTTAGTCATGTTGTGGCTTGTTGCCACATGGGTAGTGTCATACCATGTACGTCCAGTTTTTCTGTGGAGCAAATTTCAATTATTGGTTGCATTTCTATTTTCAATGTTGTTTCATTCAATTTTGAACTGCTTGCAAGAGTTGGCATCAAGGACATACAATTGACATTTTTGTGTGCTCATTTTTTCATGACATCAGTATCACATGAGTTATAGCCATACAGTGTATGGGTGTGCCATGTTTTTAATATTGATTGTGCTTCTTGAAATAGTACACCAACTCTAATACTTTTTAAAATGTTGGCGTAAGTGAGGTCTGCAGACTGGCGCAGGAGCCACAACCAATGCAGGTTACTACACTGCATATATAAAAAAGAATGGTGGATGGTTCGAATTGAATGATAGTACCATTGCTCTAAAGCAGAGATTACCAGCAAATCTTATAAACGCTTATTTAATCTTCTTAAAACCAAAATGTAATAACTAATATGTACTTAAACATTAACAAAACTTCAATTAGAAACCTATAAACAGTTAGAATACGCCAACAGGTATCTAACTGCTCCAAGATTTTTCAACAACCAAACAAATAAATCAATACCACTAATAACTAATCTGTGCATAAACATTAATAAAACTTCAATTAAAAAACTATAAACAGTTAGAATACGCCAACATGTATCTAACTGCCCTAAGATTCTATAAAAACCAAACAGATAAATCAATACCACTAAACTATAACAAGAAATAAACAGTTAGAATACGCCAACAGGTATCTAACTATCCCAAGATTCTGCAACAACCAAACAGATAAATCAATACCACTAAATTATAATAATATTAAACAGTTAAAATATGCCAACATGTATCTAACTGCCCCAAGATTTTGCAAACAACCCAACAGATAGATTAACAATTTGAGAATATAAATACAAATTATAATCAGTTACAAATCAACAAGTATCTAACAATCTGCAAGAAGCCAACATTAGCCAGAAACAACAAGTAAACACTAAAAACACAAAAAGAAATGTACTATACCAAAAGAAAAAAAAAGTTTTTTTTTAATCCAACATGGATTTTTTTCCACAGACCCAATGATTTAAAAACAAACACAGAAACTGAGCAAATTGCACAGTACACTGGTTTGTGATCTATTAAATATGAGGGCTGAAATGAATATAAAATGTCTATTATTCAATGTTATGAGTCCTTACAAACTACCAATACGAATATGATATTTTCTTTTATCACAGAAATTGAGAATGAATATATGTACTCCAGTTACCAAACTAAACAGTATATTATAATAAGTACAACTCATAAATACTGCTCCATAACACAACCATTGAAGCAAACATGTAACCGTACACCACATTGCAAAATGTTTACTTCCATGGATATGTTATACTGCAGTGCTTGTTACCAAACTCTACAATCTTTAAATACTGCTCCATAACACAACCATTAGAGCAAACATCTAACCGTACACCACAATGCAAAATGTTTACTTCCATGGATATGTTATACTGTAGTCCTTGTTACCAAACTCTACAATCTTAATGGCATGATGTAGCCAAAACTTCACATACAAACTATTCAAATCAAACAGTGCATAAACTGTAGATTTGCAAAGCCTTCGGCCATGCACCCAAGATTCTAGGCCCTGGCCACAACCACCGCAGCATATCACACCCATAGATCACACCCATAGAAACAAACTTTTTAACCATGCAGCATGGTCATTTTTTATGTCCGCAGACACCTAAAGTGTTCTAAGAACAGTTTTATTTTGTTAGCGTACAGTACGGACAGGAATAGTGTCCTTAGGACACCCCCCTTTGCCCAATTACGGACATCCCGGACACAGCACATGTTCATAGAACAGTTTCAACTTGCATGAGGATACTACAGACAGGAATAGTGTCCTCATGACACCCCCATTTTTGGTAAGTGCGGACATCCCGAACACCATGCCCGTTCTTAGAACAGTTTCAACTTGCCTGCGGACAGTACGGACAGGAATAGTGACCTTAGGACACCCCCTGTTTGCCCAATTAGGGACATCCCAGACACTGCGCATGTTCTTAGAACAGTTTCAATTTGCATGCGGACACTACAGACAGGAATACTGTCCTTAGGACACCCCCATTTTGGTTGTGCGGACATCCCGGACACAAGGTCTGTTCTAAGAACTGTTTCAACTTGACTGCGGACAGTATGAACAAGAATAGTGTCCTTAGGACACCCACGTTTGCCCAATTACAGACATCCCGGACACAACAGAGGTGCCTGCCACCTAAATAAATACAGCATTTCACCCATCCCTTACTCCCCTACCCTCCCCAAATGCTCTTACACACCAACACACTTGCCAAAGTTGTATTTCTCCACCATTTGTCTCCGCGCTGTCCGCGGATCCAAGATGGCAGGTGTTTCCAAAAATCAGATGCACTTCACACTCTTCACCACCCAATCAGCGTCCACGTTGCATGTCCGCAGACATGACGCAAGCCGATTAGCCAATCAGGACACTGTCCACGGAGCCAATAGGGAAGTGTGTCCGTGGAGCGTACATAGATATCATTCATTTTTTGTGACCTACTTTTGCCACCACTGTACCAAACCTCACCAAACTTTGCAAAAAAATTCAGAGTGGGCCATATACTCTTTTTGCAAAGTTTGGTGTGGATTCGTCCAGGGGGAGCTAAGTTATACACCGGCCAAAAAGTGCTCTTCCTATGGAAATATCAACTTAACCATAACTACACAGCCACTAAACTTTACAAAAAAAGTATATGGCCCACTCTGAATTTTTTTGCAAAGCTTGGTGAGGTTTGGTCCTGGGGGGGCAAAGTTATAGGGTGGGTCCCAAAATGTTTTTTTTCCCATAGACAGAATGGGGAAAAAACTTTGCCTAATGCCTACCTCCCAAACCACTGGACGGATTTTCATCAAATGTGTGGCAGGAGCAGCGGCTTGGTCCCAAAAGTGTGCTTTTATATGTTTGGTAACAATCCGTTGAGTATTTTTTTTTAAAACAACCAAAAAGTAGGTCACAAAAAATTAGTGATATCTATGTCCGCTCCGCTGACACATTTCCCTGTTCGCTCCGTTGACAGGACACCAATTGGCTAATCGGCTTGCGTCATGTCCGCAGACATACGACGTGTTCGCTGATTGGCTGGGTTGAAGCGTGAGGTGTGTCATATTGTTTTGATGCGTCCTCCATCTTGGAACTGCGGACATCCGTGGACAGCACGGTGATGAACGGAAGAAAAATACAACTCTGGGGAGTGTGTTGGTGTGTAAGAGTGCTTGGGGAATGCGGGGGAGTAAGAGAAGGGTCAAATGCTGTATTTGTTTAGGTGGCAGGCGCCATTGATGTGTTTGTCATGTCCGTGGTCACTGCGGTCCGTGGTCACTGCGGCTGTCCGCGGACATAAAAATGCACTTCTGGCTATTTTACTTTAATATGATATTGGTTTTGGGTTGTTTGTACAGCATTGATTGTAATTAATATCCTGTGTAAGTAGCCCATGTAGCACAGTTCAAATGTTTGATTCTATTGGTGTGTTATGCTGCAGTGGTTGTGGCCAGGGCCTAGAGTCTTGGGTGCATGACTGAAGGACATAGGCCGTTGGCTGCAGGCCATGCACCAAAGACTCTAGGATCTGGTCACATCCACCGCAGCATAGCACACTCATAGAATCAAACATCCATCAAATATCCACAAATCGACCGTTTGTGTACTGTTTGATGTGTATAGTTTGTATGTGAAGTTTTGGCTATGTCATGCAATTAAGATTGTAGAGTTTGGTAACAAGCACTGCCGTATAACATATCCATGGAAGTAAACATTTTGGATTGTGGTGTATGGTTAGATGTTTGCTTCAATGGTTGTGTTATGGAGCAGTATTTGTGAGTGGAAATATTGTATACTTACTGTTTGACTTTTTGTGATTGGATATATTTTTTCATGACTTGGGTAACTGAAGCAGATATTCTCTTTCAATTTCTGTGATAAAAGAGAAGATCATGTTAGTGTAGGGTGTTTATAATGAGTTATTGCATTGCATAATAGACATTTCTGAATTATTTCAACCCTCATATTTAGTAGTTTACAAACCAGTGTACTGTGCAATTTGCTCAGTTTCTGTGTTTGTTTCTTAAATCATTGGGTCTGTGGGGAAAAATATCCATGCTGGATTAAACATAAAACCTTTTTTTGTTATGGTAAAATATATTTCTTTATTTGTTTTCAGTGTTTATTTGTTGTTTCTGACTAATGTTCTATCTGTTGGCTTGTTGCAGATTTTTTGGGGCAGTTAGATACCTGTTGGAGTATTCTAACTGGTTATAGATTTTTATTTATATTTTGAAGTTACTCATCTATCTGTTGGGTTGTTGCAGATTTTTGGGGCAGTTAGATACCTGTTTCTGTAGTCTAACTGTTTATTTCTTCTTATATTTTAGTGGTATTGATTTAACTGCTTGGTTGTTGCAGAATCTTGGGGCAGTTAGATACCTGTTGGTGTATTCTAACTGTTTATAGTTTTCTAGTTGAAGTTTTATTAATGTTTATGCACAAATTAATTATTCAATTTTGGTTTTAAGAATATTAAATGAGTGTTTATAAGATTTGCTGGTAATCTCTGCTTTAGAGTAATGGTACTATCATTACATTCGAACCACCCACAATTCTTTTTTATATATGCATTGTAGTGACCTGCATTGGTTGTGGCTCCTGTGTGGTAGATTTTACCTATTGTTGTGAAGGTTTTCTTACCAAGTGATACTTGACCACGTGTGAAGCCAGTCAGCTTGCAGTTGTTTTTGGTACCACATGCATTGTAACGTTAAAGCATTTGTATTAGGTATTTACTATGTGTTTGTATTTGTAAGGTGGAGCAATTATCTGAGTTGCAGGTAGTACATAATCTGCCATGGTTTGCATTTTGTACAAGTTGCTGAAATGGAATAGATTCACAGTTAGGTATGGATACTTACACAAAGCGTTCATTAGGGATTTGTTCCTGTGCCACATGGTAGCAGAAAGTGCATGTATGTTTCCACATGTATGAAATCTGGAAGATTTCATTTATAGCTATGTTTTGGTTTTCCAGTACTTGTAGTAAGTATATTAGAAATTCTTGTGGATCTTCTTGTGAGTTTATAGTGAATTTCACCATTCCAGCACAGTAGTCCAATTCTTGTCTTATTCCATGAACATGGTATGTGCTTTCAGGATTGTTGGTTGCATTTCTATGAAGGACTAACATTTGCAAACACAATTGGTCTGTATTGTGTAAATAAATGTTGTGATTAATTGGTGGCAATTGGAATAGACTATTTGTGTAGCAATTTACACCAGTTATATTTGAAAATTTGAATGGACCAGATAGTTCTGTGTCCAAGTCATTTCTTCGGAACGTGTGTTGCTTCTATGAAGAAGTACCTGAGTTGCTTTGAGTAGTAGATTCTTCTTTGGTTGTAGTAATTGATGAAGTATTCTCTTTCTTTGCTCTCTTTGGAGGATTTGCAGTGAGATCCTTTTGCATTTCTGTTAGAAGAAGTTTTCTTTTACAACGTTTTGCTTTTTGCGGAACAGGATAGGTTTTTAAATGGTGGTATCTGGTGAACGTAGTCTATTGTATTCTAAAATACAAGGAATATCAGCATTTACTTTACTTGCATCAAAGTTGATTAGAAATAGACCATCAACTGCTACATAGCTCATACCTTCTTTGAAGACTGTGTTCCCAATATCTATCAATGCTTTATCTAGGGTAGAACATTGTGATTTGAAAATGGTGCATGCCTATGCTAGAGTTAGAGAAAATTGTTTTCTGCGTACATACATGTCTTTGAAGAGAAGGAATGGGGCTGTTGAGCATCCTATCCTTTTAACTTTTGATAGTTTGTCAAATAGAATAATGACAAACTGAATGTAGTTGTCATATGGGTATGTTTGAAAGCCAACAACTGTACCATGTGCTCCATTAACTAGCCCTTGCTCCACTTCAAGGTTATATTTAAGAACTACTCTATAGTTTAAAGATAATTTTTATATTTTCTCCAAACCAACTGTGTTGGAGAAAGAGTTTTTTAAGGTATTTAGTCATGTTGTGGCTTGTTGCCACATGGGTAGTGTCATACCATGTACGTCCAGTTTTTCTGTGGAGCAAATTTCAATTATTGGTTGCATTTCTATTTTCAATGTTGTTTCATTCAATTTTGAACTGCTTGCAAGAGTTGGCATCAAGGACATACAATTGACATTTTTGTGTGCTCATTTTTCCATGACATCAGTATCACATGAGTTATGGCCATACAGTGCATGGGTGTGCCATGTTTTTAATATTGATTGTGCTTCTTGAAATAGTACACCAACTCTAATACTTTTTAAAATGTTGGCGTAAGTGAGGTCTGCAGACTGGCGCATGTTTCCTTTTAATTCTTTGTATTGGAAATGTTGCCCTAGGTTGATATTTCCTATGCTGCCAACAGTTTTACAGCAGAGGTTGTGCCCTAAAGTTTTAAAAATAGGTTCACCTTTCATTTGTGTCAATTGAAGAAGATCTCCGAAAACAATAATGTGTTTTCCTCCAAAGTGCTCTTCGTAGTTTGTTTTGAGTACTTCTTGTAATCTGACGTGAATCAAAGCCAACATTAGGTTGGAGACTATGCTCACTTCATCTATCAGTAGCATTTCATTTATTTCAAAACTCTGTGTAGTTCCATTGCAGCTTCTGTGGAAAGTTTGGAATATTCGAATTTGTTTTGGTGTTCTACTGGAAGGAGTAGTAATCAGTGTAAAGTGACACCACCTATGTTGTAGGCAGCTAAACCTGTGGGGGCAGTTACAACAGCTGACCGTTTGTTGTTTGTCAATTGTTGAAGGAACTTGCTGATGATTTTGATTGAGAATGTTTTTCCTGAACCAGCTTGACCACTGACGTATAGTAGTATAGGTTTGTAATTTTGGCAGGTACATTCTTTATTTTCATGTTGTACACCATGTGCAATTTCTTTTGTTACTTCTTGAAAAATGCTACGCTGCGCATTGTTCAGTTTTGATTTCAGTACACTTAAGTTTTCTGTATCTTCTTCATAGTGACACATGGCGTTTTCTACTTCTGTCATAGCTAATTCTTCCTAATTTGCTATTAGTCTCTGTCCCAGTGGTTCTTAGCTTCCTGTAAAAGAAGGTTGACTACTGTCGGAGTGTCCTTATCTAGTTGGGCCTGGAGTTCTTCTTCATGTTGCTGTTCTTTGTGAAACATTTTTTTGTACTGTGTAAAGTTTACATCTGTTATAGTGCTTTCATTTGCTTTGAACGCGTCTTCATAGGAGTCATAGATATCTAGAAACTCTTCTTCTTTTCTCCATGGTTTAAAAAGTTTTAGCAGGGATGTGTAATATAGTTATTTTTGTTGAGGAGTTTTTATTGACAATTTGATATGATTCATTCAGCTTGGTTTGGTAAGTTTCACTAAGCTGCCTTCACAATTTGTCACTCTGTATCTACCTTTGTTTTCATCTGGTTTTATATTATTTTTGTATTTGAAGTTTCAGGCTATGTGGTATAGACACATGGTTTCCAAAGTGGTACTCCTCTTTGAGTAGTATGTGTCTAGTGAATTGTTTTTCAAAAAGTCTTGGCTGTTGGGATCATTTTTGGCTATTGTTTCTATGTCCTCGTATGATGTCAGAACTCTTTTTCTAGATATAGCAGGACCAAGACTTAGCCATACTATATTTTCAGATTTTCCATACAAAGCAGTACTGGTTAAATGGTCTGCAGATTCATAGCAGCCACATTCTCTATGAGAGAACATTTTTTATGCCTAAGCTGTACAATTTCTGAGACAGTGTTTTGTCCAATGATAGTTTACCCCAGAGGTCTTGAAGATCTGTTTTTTCTGCTTTGGTTAAGTAGGCTGTAACATATCGTGCAACTGCAGTTGAATTGTCTGAAATGTACTGCACATTTATGTTTGCATTCCATAAGAGGGCCATGATTGCATTGTAATCATTGATATATCTTGCTTCTTCTGTTCTTTTTATCTGTTATTTTTATGTAATACGCGTTCTTAGGTGATTTACCTTTAACACTATATCTAACTGAAGACATGAAGTTGTTTACTTGACCTGTTGCTGTAACTGGTCTAGGGAAACCAAAGCAGCATTTGGTGTAGTATGTCCCTTTGTTTTTGTATTTGCAACAACAATAATTCCCACATTTGTGTCTTTGAAATTGTAAAATGTGTGCATGATGATCACTATTTGTTGTTTGTGAAGGAATTTCACTAGTGACATATTTTTCGATAAACTGTAAAACAGTGGCCTCACTATCTTGACCAAATTTAGGAGCATCTATAATCCATAAAAGCATGTGGATATGTGGTGTTCCTCTGGCTTCGTATTCTTTTCTCCAAAATAAGTGTTGCACTCCTCTCAGGGGAGGAACAGTTTTATTACAAATAAAGTGTAGCATAGCAACAAAGCGATGATGGAAATATCTTCAAACATTAACAGGATCTAGAGAGCAAAGTTCTCCAGGTGTTAGTATATCTATGTTTGTTTTGTTTTTGTTTGATATGCGTAGGAAATCATCGAATTTTCCCAAGCATATTCTGCACAACTTAATGTAACAAACCAAGTGGGTGGGCCAGGTTTTCTTATCATACAACGTACATCTCCGTGATGTCAGAACCAGTATTGTTTAGTACCTTGCATGTTTGAGAACAGATTTGTAATGCTTGATTGTAGAACCTCATCTTTTTCTTGCACTTTTTGTACTAATTGCGTAGCTGACATATTTTGAAAATGGGTACCTGATTTCAATGTGTGTGCAACTCCGTAGCATAAAGTTGCTATTTCACTTTCAAAGAGTAGGTGGAATATGTATTCGCAATTTTGTCTAAATCTGGGATCTTCAGAATACATTTGTAACAAGCAGTATTCTGATGCTGTTATCCGAGTGGGTCTATCATTGTACCTTCCTCCTTTCCCAGTAGGAAAGAGTAGAGGAAAAGCATGTGCTTCTATACTTTTTTCAATATGCTGATTGGTGATCCTTTGGTTTGTCGCATTTGGTATGTTTCTAGTGCATCATCTATTGTGTCTTTATAGTGTAATGGATGAATTGTATAATGGTGTAAAATATTGGATACTGTAGCAGAATCTAGAAGTTCAAATTGACCAGTTTCTGGTGACTCTTGAATTATTTCAGTGGTTTCCCTCAGGTATTCTTCAATATTATATTCTTTGTAGTATTCATTATTGTCTTTTAGATATTGCAAGGCTTGTCTAACTTTATGTAAGTCTAGTAGTTGTTGCCAATTTTTTTTTTTGTCTTTTGTAGGTACACCATTTACTAAGACAATTAAAGATTGATCTATTGGACGTTGCACTACCAGCGTGTGTACATTTTCTTTCAGATCTAATGGTAAATAAACTACTTTACAGCGTGTGTACATTTTCTTTCAGATCTAATGGTAAATAAACTACTTTACCACAAATGCCTTTCACTATTTCAGAGGGAGTTAATTTTGTTGTTTTTGGTTGAAGATGTATTATTGCTTGAAATGGGTGCACTGTTTGAATTATGATGCTCTCATATAAATTTAGTTGTTGCAAGGGTTTTGGTAGTGCGAATAATTCCAAGTTATTTGTGATAGCACGTGAAGGAGTTTGGTTGTTGTCAAGTTTTGCAGTGCAGTAACTGCAAAGTATTAAGGGGTCATTTATTTCATATTTGTTTTCTGCTATAAGGTAGAGAGCTAATTCAAACCATTTGGAATCTTAATTATCTTCTATTTTATACGTTATGTCTACAATTTTTTTGCTACTTTTATAAAAAGTTCTGCCGCAACACACACACACATGGTTTGGTATGCGGATGTACTTTGAAATTTTAGTATTTCTTTTTTGTATGTGTGTAGTAGAAGGTTGCCATTTGTAGAATTGTTCCTAGTCTGTTGTAAAGCTATTGCATGTTGTAAGTGGCTTTCACTTCCAAAATATTTTCTCTGGATATGCTCTAGTTCTTCGAGGAGGTCTTTGGCTGTACCATGCAGAAGATTGTTATTTAAATTGCCTAATGCTAAAGCTGGACTTTTAGCATAGTATGATATGATATGATATGATATGGCATTTGTAACGCGCCTATACACAAGTGTTTCAAGGTGCGACGAGGCGGTGGGAACAAGGGGAGACAGACAACGATCCTACTAGGCCAGGTGTCATTTAGATCGCGCAAGTGCAAGGGTAGAGGGGAGGGGAAAAGTGCAAAGGAGAGGTGGAAAGGGGAGAGTGCAGTACAGGGTTAAGAGCATAAGGATAAATAAAAAGGGCCAGCTAGTGGCAAGTGCGAGATAAGTGCAGAAAAGTGCTGGGAAGGGGGGCTGTAGGGATGCAGACACAGTCCCACGGTGCGAGATAAGTGCAGAAAAGTGCTGGGAAGAGGGGCTTTAGGGATACAGACACAGTCCCGCGGTGCAGGGGGTTGCCAGGGAGGCAGTGCAGGGGAGAGTGCCAAGGACCGAGAGCGGTAAGTGGCCCAGTTGCAGATTCAATGCAGTTTCAGTAAGTTTAGCAGGGGAGAGGGGGAGAGAAGGCAGAGGCAAAGAGGAAGGTTTTGAGGTGCTTCCGGAACCGGAGATGGTTCTCCTCGAGTTTCAGGGAGGCAGGAAGGCTTTTCCAGAGGGAGGCCCCTGCAGCGGAGAGAGATCTGCCCCCAACTCGTTGTTTGGAGAAGCGGCTGACCCTGAGGGAGTTTGAGGCGGATGAGCGAAGAGCTCGAGAAGTAAGATATTTAGGAAGAGAGAGTTGAAGGTATTTTGGCCCAAGGCCCCAGAAGGCCTTGTGGACAATGCAGAGGGTTTTGAACTTGATCCTCGCAGTCACTGGGAGCCAATGTATTGATTGCAGTCCTGGAGAGATACGGTCCCTGGGCTTGAGGCCAAGGACAAGTCTCGCAGTCATGTTCTGGATGAGTTGCAAAGGGCGGAGAGTAGAGGCGGGCAGATTTAGATAGAGGCTGTTACAGTAGTCCAGCTTAGAGAGAATCAGGGCTCTAGAGACAGTGAGCTTCTGGGGGAAGGAGAGGAAAGGAAGGATACCTCGGAGGAGGTGGAGCTGGTAGTGTGACTTCTTTGAGACGTCGGATAAGTGAGGAGTGAAGGAGAGTGTGGAGTCGAAGATGACCCCGAGGTTTTTTTGCCTTGCAGGTAGGAGCAGGAAGAGGGCCAAGAGAGGCCGGCCAGAGAGCTGCAGGGAAGGTGGGAGTGGGTGTGCCAATGAGTAGAATCTCAGTCTTACTGGCATTAAGGCAGAGGTCGTTGGCGGCACACCATTCCTGGATAGCAGAGAGACAGTTTGTCATTCAGTTTATAGTTGAATGATGTGTTGATATAATTTTGATATGATGGAAGGTGCTTTTGAAATTAGGTCCTGAAATGCAGGCTAATGAATGTCTTTGTAGTCCTGTGTATTTGCGCACTGGACAGGTATTCATATTTTGTAGTAGTTTCATTTTGAATGTGTCTTTGCCTTGTACATACTGATTGAGGAACTGGCTTAAATGATGGTATTATTAGGTTTTTCATACCCTCGTCCACGACTATGTATGTCAATTGTGTTTTCTTTTGTTTGTATGTTTCTTCATTGAAATATGGTCCTGTGCTTGTGGTGTGACTCCGTTCACCTCCACAGATATTTAAGAAGTTATTTTTGTTGACATTCCGTTTATTGAGAAGTCTTTTCTTTAGTTTAGTAGTTAGTTTTGTTAGTAGTTTCATTCTGTTTAACACTAAAATAAATAACTTCCTTTTGAGAAGGATTGCACTGTATATGAGAACTTCTAAGATCAATGTTATATGGTAGGTTTTAAGGGTTTTGCATGATTTCTCTCCTGTTTTTATAAGGTTCTGAAGGACTCTGTGGTGGAACATTTTTTGTAAAATACTTTTTTTGGTACTTTTTTTGGTATGGTTACTTGTCACTACATCAAGATTTATAGGAGCACTGTTAGCAGTGGTGATAGCTGAATTCTTGTTAATCACTTTCTGTTTCGTTTTACATTTTGAAAGAGGAGGCAACGTTTTTGTACTGGAAGCTTGTTTTGTTTTGCTTAATGACTCTATTAGATCTTTAGTTTGAACTTTTTGTATAAATTCTGGTAGAGATGGATGTTTATTTTGGACACTTTTATTTTCATTTGCTCTACTTCTGCGTTGCTTTCTACGGACTTGCGTTTTGGTAGGCATTCTTTGGGGTCTGTTGGAAAAAAAAGAAGGTATGGGTTGGACTGTTCTGCAACCTATGTGTGCTGTGTCCATGAGTGTCTGAGTATGATGGTAAAGATGTATTTGGATATGTGCGGAGATGTGTGCAATGGCAGCTACAACTAGTTGGGAAGGCTATTTTTGTATTTGTGTGTTACTATACTGGGGTACAGATGACACTACAAAGTAAGCTAGTGGTGAGGAGAAGCACTAATACTAAATCTAATGGTATAGAATTAAAACAGTTCTTTTTTCTGCAATATTAACATTCTAGGGGCTGATTTATGGAATTTGTGCGCCGCAAAATGGGGATTCATGTGCCATTCTTCCCGCAAATTTCTGTTTCTCAAATGGGGATTTGTGGCAGAATGGCGCACACATCCCTGTTTTTTGGCGCACAAATACCATGAATCAACCCCACAGTGTGTTTGAGTACCAGTTAGAACATTATGGTAGTATTGTACTTACTTTTTTTGTTTGGAAAGAGCAGGTTTCTTTTGAGTTATTGTTTGTACTTCAGATGCTGCTGCTTTTCTTTCAGGAGAGTAGTCTTCAATTCAATTGTAATAGAAAGAAGTTAGTAATTTTGTGTGTTTATAGCACTGAAGTTAATTTAGACATTGATTTGTATGTTTTTGTAGTAGTATTGTTGTTTGATAAGTGAACGTAGTGTGTGCATGCAGTTTCTTTTGACTATGTGCAGCCTTTATATTTCAATTACAATCTGTTAGTTCAACATGCTTTGCAAATGAGTATAATACTAAGCGAATGAAACTCACTTTTTTTCTTAAGGCTTTGTTATTGGATGCTAGGAGATAGAATAAATAATGATGTACTTATTTTGCTATTTTTATAGGGTAAATGGCAGAAACTGTATAGAAAAGCATGGAATGTATGCATTTGTGAAGGTGTGGCTAATAAAGCAGAAGGGTGTGACGTAGAGGCAGTGGTGTTATTTCAGCTGGGAGCTTTTCAATGATATTGTCTATCTGTGTGAGTGTATAAAGATGCATTAACTTATCCTGGCTGTGTGTAATTTTATAATAAACTACTAAGTGTTTTTCTACAATTTTACTTTTATTTCTCCCATCTTTTAATATTATACTTTTTAGATAGTTGTGTGTGAAAAAAAAGAATTTAGATAGCAGACAGGTTTGGAAGTGACAGTTGATTAAAGCAGATCGGAAAATAACAGTGAGTTCATTTTATAGCTTATACAGGTTAAGTGGTAGTTACTCTGTTTATATGCATTTATAAGAGTTGTACATGTACTGTGCATAAAATATGCATACCTGTAGTTTGAATTCATGCATTTGGATATGCATGCAGCTGCAAGTAGAAATCGTGGAGACTTGTACAGTAGTTTTTGTAGTAGGTGCTATCCAATGATATTAGACTTGTACTCAGAGTGATCAACAATACATTTGAAGTGCTGAACTATGATGATGGAGTTAGATGTAGCAGTCTTGGATGTGATTGGTGGTTGGTTGTGTGGCTGCGTAGCTGTATCCAATGAGGGAATGGCACAGAGAATTAAGTGGTAATGGTAGAAGGGCTGTCTAAGAGTTACGCGCTTTGCAGACACCACGGTGGTCCGTGGACATGGCGTGCTACATCCAGGGTTTTCCAGCAAATCCAGCATTGAAAGGGGACTGTAGGGATTAGCAAATCAGGTGTTGAGGTTGAGGATTTGTGTTGAAAGAGGCTGTGTGTAGTGAAGATGGCAGAGGTGGATAAAGTTAGAGTGTTGATGGTTGGATATATGTTTGTGCATGGTTTACAACAGTATGCTCAATGCAGGAATGTGGCAAACAATGTTGATGTTAAAGGAGAGGAGGTGGTGTGGAGCACTGTGCCTGATTGCAATGTACAGGGAATTGTACACATTTGTTAAAATATGGGCAGGATGAACAGTTTCCATGTGGCAGTTTTGTACTGTGGTGCTTTGAATTTGGGCTATGTCAGTGCCCCTACTTTGTTGGTAGATTTGGAACACTTGGTTTAAGCAGTAATGAACGTCCTTCCAAATGCCAAAGTTATTTTGTCTGGGTTAGTACCTAGGGCAATATGGGACAATAGTTCTGTTTTTTGTCCTCAGCAAAACATTGCTAGATGTACAATCAACCAAGGCTTGTTTGCTTTCATGCTTAGAGCTGGTATATTCTTCTGTAATAATGAGAATATTTATTTTAAAGAAGAAGCCATTTCTTTATCTTGTATCAGAAATGCCATGCTGTTTTGGAATTTGAGGGTTGATTTGGAGAAGCTTATGTGAAGATTTTAGGATTAAAGTAAGAACAAAAATATACCAAATAACAGGTGTCTGTCAAGCATTTGCAAAAAAAACAAAAAAAAAGGTTCTTTTCAGAGCCAACTTCAAAGGGGAAATGGTGCATACTATTTACATTTAAATTTATCACGCTCAGATTCTTGATATGTCCGTGGACATGGCGGCTGTCCGCGGACACCGCGTATTACGTACAGGGATTTTGGGGTGGAGAGGAATGCAAATGAGTAGAGCAAGGGATTGGTCAAAAAACACCACCAAAAGGCTCTTTTTAGAGCCACCACATCCTCCCATAGAAAAGTGCAATGGTTATGATAAGGCAGCACCCCCAAAAAATAAATGTCCGTGGACTGTCCAAGGACTGTCGGCGGACTTCTAAATAATGCACAGGGCCCACCACTCTTTATTTGTTACTTCTATTTTTAAACTGTGAAAGGCGCTCTGAAAAGGGCCTTTTTTTTGTTTTTGTTGTTTTATATTTTTTTTGTTCAAAAAAGCAGGGGCAAGGCTCACACCCCAATTACTGGCCAACATATTACCTGAACAAGTGTCCAAAAACAATCACAAGGTTGAATCCCAAAGTTTCCAAAATATACACAGGGTTAAATCCTGATTACTGCCTAATAGTTCACAGGGTTGATTCACTTGTTGCACTGTTGTGCTCCTCCAAGTGTCCAAAGAATTCACAGGGTTAAATCCCAATTTGCTGCCCAATAGTTCACAGGGTTGATTCCCTTCTTGCACTGTTGTACTCCTCCAAGTGCTTTCATATCTGCAATACTCATCAGGGAGGCTGAGTTGCCATTCAATTCAGGTGAAACCAATGTAAATGCAGTTGTGGACTCTGGGAATTATGGTCAATGTAGTGAACCCATTTAAACAATTCAGGTGACCAGTGAAAGACTCCCCTCTAACACACACATCATACCCTTAGCAGGGGGGACCATGATTATGGCTCTCCAGTGTAGGGCACAATAACCCTGGTCCTGCAGCCTCTGGTGTCCGGATCTACACAAGGTAAATGTACAAGAAAGTAGGGGCGAGGCGTGCACTCCAATTCCTGGCCAATATATTACCTGAACAAGTGTCCAAAAACAATCACAGGGTTAAATCCCAAAGTGTATTTTCTTTTGGTTTTTTAAACACGACACTCAAGGAAAGGAGGGGAAAGTAGGGTAAAGAAGGGACACCAACCACGGTTATAAGAAAAGGCAAGTGGAGAGAGGAAGATGTAGGGTGGGCCTTATTTAGGTAGGCAGCAGACCTTCTCATGGTCCTTGACCGCAGTCTCGAAAACACTCCAAAGGTTCTCCCCCCTGCAGAGTACGGTGCCGCAGTACATACACGATATTGTGACCCTCGAAAGGTAAGGGTCAAGAGCATCAGGAATGGCCTGTGAGCCAGCTGGAGGGATGCGCTGTCCAACAGGAGTGTCTCTTATGGTGACAGGAGCGGAAACGGAGGATTCTGTAGAGGAACTCAACCTACTACGTTTATCACAAGGTACAACCATGCGGATAACCCCACTGTGGAACGACTTTAGGTGTCGCTTCATTGATGTCATACCAAAGCTGAACGAACCAGGCCTCCCATGACTCAGCACCATGTTGCACTGATTACAGGTGATCTTATTTGCATGTGGTTTTGGCACTCCACCAAGAGTGGTAAACAACAGCCACATGCAAGACTCACAGCGAGTGCTGATAGTAGGGACTTCCACTACCTCATCCTCTTCATTCATCTCCTCTACATCCTCACACCTGTTCCCCTCTGCAGGCCCTTGGGGAGGTGGTTGTGGTGGAGGGGGTGGGGTTGGTGCTGGGCTGAAATAGCAACAGCTGGAGCAGCAGCAACCATGGATGCCATCAGTTTAGATGACGGGAAAGCAGCAAGAGCAGCAAAAGCCGAAAAAGCAAATCAATCTGCAGTAGTAGAAAGACAGAATGAGGAGGAGCTCTGGGGTGCGGCCTTTTATAGGGGAGTAGGTGTGTGCTCAGCGGACAGCCGCGCGGTCCGCAGACAGATTGAACACAAAAAATGGCTCAAAAAGTTCCAAAAAGTATGTAAATCGCCAGGGACATTGTCTGGGACATGTGCAATGGTGAACTTTTATTGTAAAATACTTTGGATTGTCCAAAAAACTACTTTTAAAATGTTCGGGGACCCGGACAGTGTACGCAAATCAGGACACATGCTCAGCGTGGGAGCGGTCACATGATGACATTGCGGACACGTTCGCGAATGGGACGGGTGTGTCCGCAGGACACCAAATGTGCAGGAACGGTTGTGCGAATGCGCGCGGGTGTTCTATGGACAGTGTTTTGGTCCTCAAACTAATTAAAAGTGCGACACATGTGCAACGGACAGTTACAGACAGGCGCAATGTTCGTAGGACCTATGGGTTTGGTGCGCATGTGCGTAGATGTTCTACGGACAGTACGGACACTCCCATTTTAATTATGAACAGTACAAACAGGTATTGTGTCCTTAGGACACCTCCATTTTGGTTAATTGCGGACATTCCAGACACTGATTGTGTTCTAAGAACAGTTCCATCTTGATTGCAGACAGTACAGACAGGTATAGTGTCCTTAGGGCACCTCCATTTTGGTTAATTGCGGACATTCCGGAAATAGAGTGTGTTCTAAGAACAGTTCCATCTTGCTTGTGGACAGTACAGACAGGTATAGTGTCCTTAGGACACCTCCATTTTGGTTAATTGCAGACATTCCGGAAAAGGAGTGCGTTCTGAGAACAGTTCCATCTTGCTTCCGGAAAGTGCGGACAGTTATAGTGTCCTTAGCACACAACCATTTTGGTTAATTGTGGACATTCCATACACCCACGCTGCCTGCGGACACCCCAACTGCCTTTTTTAAAAAAAGAATAAGACACAAAAGACTGAATTAAAACACACATAATCATTTTTTTATTATATACAAATATACAATTTATGAAAGAGAGGGGGAAGCAGAAACTGACACAAATAATGGGGAATTAGGGGTTTGGAGAGGATGGATGGGAGGGGATGAAGGGATGGAAGTCTCATCATAACGTTTTTCTTGGTAGTGAGGGTTTGGGGATAGTTGACTAGGACATGGAGAGGGGGAACTGGTACATGTGGGACAATGAAAACAATATTTTTTTCTTTTATGTGGTCCTCCACAAAATGTTTTAAAAGATTGAAATTTAGAGAAAAATAAGTGGGCACCACCGGGTAAATGTTATTATTATTTGTCGTCTTCAGTTCGTATTTGTATTTCAAATTATAGCAAAGAGACATCTAAACACTTGCGGGAGCAGGCTGAGAAGGGTCTGGAGTCACCCTGACCCAAGAAAACAAGTGAGGCAATAGACTAGATGAGAAACCTAGTCACACAACCGCTCTCCGTTTGTACCCAGTCTGGGTAATTATATTCGAACAAACAGTTCCAAATAACATTAGTTTGGTTCTTCTTAATTTCAGAAATGTTCATAGAAAAAATAATAAGTTCCAAGTCTTTGTTTATGTAATATATATTCTTTTATCAAAAAAATCAAAAGAATGATCACTAATCAAATCTTAGTGAGGGCGCAGCTGACATGTTACTTTATACTAGTAGACTTCAAGTGCCAATGCATTTCGGAGTATAAAGCTCCTTCATCAGGGCAAGTCTATACTCATAGGAAACAATAACATCATCGAAAAATGCATACAATATACATAAAGCAAGAAATACATGATGATATGTAATGGTGGCATAATGATAATAAAGCGCATAGAAGAATAATGGTTACATACCCCAATGGAAGAATTCGAGTCAAGGTGTAATATGTAAAAACAGAGAAAATGAAGTAAATAGAAATTAGTGTGGATTCGCGTTTACAATCATACAATTAATGTCATGAGCTCATAGGTAGAAGAAAATTACCTCGCTTAAAGAATGGAGTCAGGCGCGTTAAAACTGGAAAGAAACAGTATCAAACGTATGTTCTCGCAAAGAACACGATCGGATGCTGGAGGGAATCCAGTGTGCGATCTGTAAAAGCGAAATCTACTTCAGTGGGTGCGGTTGTAAAAGAGTAGGTACACGGAGTGTAAGAAGCCACAACCGAAGCGGTTACCTGAATTCAAAGAATAGTGTCAGCGGTGGACGCAGCGAGCCGTGGTGCATCGCTGATTGAAAGCGTTGCTAGGGAAACGGTAAGTGAAATAGGCACGTGACCGCAACCCGCTGGGCGAACCCGCGCGATGCGTGATGTGATTCAAATGGCAGCATACTGACGTTGGGGGCAACAAAGGTGCAAGAAAAACCATTATGGGGGCAGCAAGGGCTGAGGCATGAATATTAAAAACGAAAAAATAAAAATAAAAATAAAAATAAAAATGTGCATAACATAGACATAGAAAAAATACTCATCATGTGTAAACATCTTCATTATGAGTCAAACATAACCTATATAAGGCAAGTGTAATCAAATTCCATCATATTCAAAAATGTTATACAGAACTGAAAAAAACGTAACGTATCAAGACTAATAGATGTATAAAATAATGAGCATTCAGACAGCATAAACAATGTATACGACCGATCTGCAGGTGGTGGTGCCAGGTGGCACCACCTTGGGTCCCAGTCGAATGACCAGGAGAAGCAGACCGCTTGGGGCGAATCGTAATATTTGTAAAATGAAACAAGCAAATAAAACAAAAATGATAACCATGTGTATCTATGCTTATTGGCTAGTTGTGTTGGAACCTATATAATGTTTAAAAAAAGAAGAGACACATCAAAACAAATGCATTTCAATGGTAACAGATTGACTGAAAATTGAAGCATTAAAGATAGCAATGATAGTTAATCTCATCATTAAGACCATTGGGTTGCAAACTCCCAAGTTTGTCAATCCAAAAAGTTTCTCTCTGGTTGAGGCGAAGACTCATATCTTCATGTGGATTAATCTTGGTTAGTACTTCCAAAATCAGGAACCTGATTTGTGCCAAACCATGTCGCTTCTCACTCCAATGTCTGGCCACTGCAGAATTAGGATTTGAATTCCGGATGCACGAGCGGTGCTCATTCCATCGTATTTTAGCAGCTCTCGTGGATTGGCCGACATAATATTTACCACATGGGCACTTAATACCATATATTATGTTCACACTGTCACAAGTGCCGAAAGACTTCAGAGGAATCTTGTTGCCTGTGCGGGGATGGTTCACAACATTTCCTTTGATCACCATGTTGCAGTTAGCAGAGTGTAGGCAGGGATATGTGCCCGTCCGTTGAGTGCTAGGTTCTTTTAAAGGAGGTCTAGTATGAACAAGTTCATCACGGAGATTCCTACTTCTTTGATAGGCGAATACTGGTGTTTGATCAAATAGTTTCTGAACTCTCACATCATCCTTAAAAATACCCCAGTGTTTTTTAATGGAATTCTTGATTTTATTGCTTTGAATCGAATATTTCGAAACATAGACCGGAGATTTAAGTTCTCTTTTGGATTTGGTGATATTGGTCAATAAGGTCTCGCGACTAAGGGCATTCACTTTCTCAGATGCTAAAAGTACCTCTGCCTGCTTATAACCCCGTGCCAGGAATTTATCCTTCATTTCGATTTGTTGGGCTAGGCACTCTTCAGGGTCACTCACAATCCTTTTGACTCTCAAGAGTTGACTGTATGGAAGATTTCTCAAGAGGCTGGGCTGGTGAAAGCTGAGACGGTGTAGCAAATTGTTACGATCAGTGGTTTTGCGGAACAGAGTAGTGCTGTAACCGCTGTTTCCCTTCTTTATTAAGACATCAAGGAATGTGATCCTGTCTTTAGATATCTCACTCGTGAACTGGATACGCGGATCAATGCTATTGAGGTATTCAAAGAAATCGGTAAATGTGGATTCGGTTCCTGTCCAGATTCCAAAAATGTCATCGATGTACCGTGACCATAAGTGAATATTGCTGTTCCATTCTTGATTCTTCAAAATGTGTTCTGTTTCAAATTTATACATGAAACAATTTGCATATGATGGTGCCATGCTGCGCCCATCGATGTACCCGATGTTTGAAGAAAAAACCTATTCTGATATTGAAAATATGAATTTTCTGCAATGAATTGAAGAAGAACGATGATGAATTCTTTCTGAGCCCGGACCTCGGGTGTTTCCAGTAAAAGCCATTCAACAGATTCAATGCCTAGATCATGCGGTATGGATGTATATAGGCTCTTAACATCAATGGTAAACATCAAATGTTCGCAATGGAAAATCGAGCTATTAAGTTTTTGCAAGAAGTGTGTTGTGTCTCTGATGTAAGTAGAAGTATTTTGTATGAGTGGCTGAAGAAAAAAGTCAATATATATACCCAATGGCTGATTGATGCTGTCCATGCCTGCAACAATTGGTCTCCCTGGTGGTTTGGCCTGATCCTTATGAATCTTAGGTAAAGTGTAAAAGTTGGGTATCCTGGGATGCTTGTTGTTCAGAAATTTACGAGTGTGTTCATTTATCCAATCCAGTTCCATTGCCCTGTCGAGTATGGTTTCCAAGTTCTGTTTAATTGAGTCTGTAGGATCATGGTCAAGGGGTGCATAAACAGTTGGATCTTGTAATTGCCGGTTGCACTCTGCATCATAGTCAGAGGTATTCATGATCACCAGGGCTCCCCCTTTATCTGCTGGACGGATGGTTATATTTTTATCACAGTAGAGGTTTCTGATGGTTTGCATCTCGTGGGGTTTCATATTCTTATAGGGTGGAGTTTTATAGCTAATGCGTTCCAGATCTCTGGTGACCATTTTCTGGAAAATATCGATGGATGGTACCAATATTGGTGGTATAAAGCCACTCTTTGCCCTGAACTCCTGGAAATCAGGGGCGTCAGAAATGCTTTCGTGGGTTTCAAGTTCTTCAAAGAATACCTTAAGTTTCAGTTTCCTCACAAATTTGTAGAGCTCAATTTTGGTATCAAACAGAGTCGTGCTGTATGTGGGCACAAAGCTAAGTCCCTTTTGTAGCGTGTTTACTTCTGTTTTGTTTAATACCCTTTCAGATATGTTAATTACTAGGTTTTCTTCAGCTGAAGTCTCGTTTGAGGCTTGGTTCTGGGGTTTCCTCCTCCCCCTGCGGGTTCTTTTGGTCGCGCTCCTAAAAAAAGCGGGGTCATTGATGTTTGGGTTGAAGGGTCAGTTGTACGATTGGAACCACTAGATGTCTCGTCTATTGGTACGTCGGAATCTCTTTGTGCATCTGAATCAGAACTGGATGTATGGTCTGGTGGGTATCGGTGAAGTTTCTTAGGAGCTATTGGTCCGTATTTGGCCATCCATGTATATACCTCTTCATTAATGTAATCATAAGTGTCGCGTTTGAATTTCTTGACTTTTTTCTGTTCTAACTCTGTCTTGTATGTTTCGAGCTTCGAGTTAATATCAGTTAGAATTATATCATACTCCTCCTTTCCCAATGAATCAACAAGTTCCTTCTCAATTTCTTGGATTTCTGTGTTGAGGGAAATAAGATTTTTCGACAACTCTTGAATGGTTAATAGAATGAGATCTAAAGAGCATTTGTTCAAGATAGCTTCCCATTTACGTACAAATTCTTTGCTTTCCTTGCAGAGGGTCGGACGAAGTTGGATGCGCAAGCCTCTTGGGATGCGTTGGTTTTTAAAGTAACGACCAAGGGTGATGGCATGAAGCTTGCGGTTAATTTCTTTGCGTATCAAGTATTCAAGCTGTTTGATCCGTTTACCCGGGTCTTTGGTTCCAGTGGCATGTGGGCCAATGGTCGTTTCGCTAATCAGTTCGAGAATGGCAGCCGCCTCCTCAGTAGAAAACCCTAAGGTTTCTGCACATTTAGACGAGAGTCCTTCTATGTCTTCAAAGGACATGTTTGTGATAATCAAATATGGATAGATAGTTTTAAGCAATGTGTGCCTCCACTTTCGTGTGACTCAAAACAGGAGGAACAAGAAAAAGAGAAAAATAAGTGGGCACCACCGGGTAAATGTTATTATTATTTGTCGTCTTCAGTTCGTATTTGTATTTCAAATTATAGCAAAGAGACATCTAAACACTTGCGGGAGCAGGCTGAGAAGGGTCTGGAGTCACCCTGACCCTACTCTGTTCCGCAAAACCACTGATCGTAACAATTTGCTACACCGTCTCAGCTTTCACCAGCCCAGCCTCTTGAGAAATCTTCCATACAGTCAACTCTTGAGAGTCAAAAGGATTGTGAGTGACCCTGAAGAGTGCCTAGCCCAACAAATCGAAATGAAGGATAAATTCCTGGCACGGGGTTATAAGCAGGCAGAGGTACTTTTAGCATCTGAGAAAGTGAATGCCCTTAGTCGCGAGACCTTATTGACCAATATCACCAAATCCAAAAGAGAACTTAAATCTCCGGTCTATGTTTCGAAATATTCGATTCAAAGCAATAAAATCAAGAATTCCATTAAAAAACACTGGGGTATTTTTAAGGATGATGTGAGAGTTCAGAAACTATTTGATCAAACACCAGTATTCGCCTATCAAAGAAGTGGGAATCTCCGTGATGAACTTGTTCATACTAGACCTCCTTTAAAAGAACCTAGCACTCAACGGACGGGCACATATCCCTGCCTACACTGTGCTAACTGCAACATGGTGATCAAAGGAAATGTTGTGAACCATCCCCGCACAGGCAACAAGATTCCTCTGAAGTCTTTCGGCACTTGTGACAGTGTGAACATAATATATGGTATTAAGTGCCCATGTGGTAAATATTATGTCGGCCAATCCACGAGAGCTGCTAAAATACGATGGAATGAGCACCGCTCGTGCATCCGGAATTCAAATCCTAATTCTGCAGTGGCCAGACATTGGAGTGAGAAGCGACATGGTTTGGCACAAATCAGGTTCCTGATTTTGGAAGTACTAACCAAGATTAATCCACATGAAGATATGAGTCTTCGCCTCAACCAGAGAGAAACTTTTTGGATTGACAAACTTGGGAGTTTGCAACCCAATGGTCTTAATGATGAGATTAACTATCATTGCTATCTTTAATGCTTCAATTTTCAGTCAATCTGTTACCATTGAAATGCATTTGTTTTGATGTGTCTCTTCTTTTTTTAAACATTATATAGGTTCCAACACAACTAGCCAATAAGCATAGATACACATGGTTATCATTTTTGTTTTATTTGCTTGTTTCATTTTACAAATATTACGATTCGCCCCAAGCGGTCTGCTTCTCCTGGTCATTCGACTGGGACCCAAGGTGGTGCCACCTGGCACCACCACCTGCAGATCGGTCGTATACATTGTTTATGCTGTCTGAATGCTCATTATTTTATACATCTATTAGTCTTGATACGTTACGTTTTTTTCAGTTCTGTATAACATTTTTGAATATGATGGAATTTGATTACACTTGCCTTATATAGGTTATGTTTGACTCATAATGAAGATGTTTACACATGATGAGTATTTTTTCTATGTCTATGTTATGCACATTTTTATTTTTATTTTTATTTTTATTTTTTCGTTTTTAATATTCATGCCTCAGCCCTTGCTGCCCCCATAATGGTTTTTCTTGCACCTTTGTTGCCCCCAACGTCAGTATGCTGCCATTTGAATCACATCACGCATCGCGCGGGTTCGCCCAGCGGGTTGCGGTCACGTGCCTATTTCACTTACCGTTTCCCTAGCAACGCTTTCAATCAGCGATGCACCACGGCTCGCTGCGTCCACCGCTGACACTATTCTTTGAATTCAGGTAACCGCTTCGGTTGTGGCTTCTTACACTCCGTGTACCTACTCTTTTACAACCGCACCCACTGAAGTAGATTTCGCTTTTACAGATCGCACACTGGATTCCCTCCAGCATCCGATCGTGTTCTTTGCGAGAACATACGTTTGATACTGTTTCTTTCCAGTTTTAACGCGCCTGACTCCATTCTTTAAGCGAGGTAATTTTCTTCTACCTATGAGCTCATGACATTAATTGTATGATTGTAAACGCGAATCCACACTAATTTCTATTTACTTCATTTTCTCTGTTTTTACATATTACACCTTGACTCGAATTCTTCCATTGGGGTATGTAACCATTATTCTTCTATGCGCTTTATTATCATTATGCCACCATTACATATCATCATGTATTTCTTGCTTTATGTATATTGTATGCATTTTTCGATGATGTTATTGTTTCCTATGAGTATAGACTTGCCCTGATGAAGGAGCTTTATACTCCGAAATGCATTGGCACTTGAAGTCTACTAGTATAAAGTAACATGTCAGCTGCGCCCTCACTAAGATTTGATTAGTGATCATTCTTTTGATTTTTTTGATAAAAGAATATATATTACATAAACAAAGACTTGGAACTTATTATTTTTTCTATGAACAATTCTGAAATTAAGAAGAACCAAACTAATGTTATTTGGAACTGTTTGTTCGAATATAATTACCCAGACTGGGTACAAACGGAGAGCGGTTGTGTGACTAGGTTTCTCATCTAGTCTATTGCCTCAAAAGATTGAAATTTTCCATAATCATATCCATTTTTTGTTCCATGCGCTGCAGAGCATTTTCTAATGTTTCTTTTGCTATATTATTTTCACTGTTTGTATGTTCTTTTAAAAAAAAAATGTGATTATTAATGTGCTTATACAGAGAAGTGTCTGCCATTAGTATCACTGTCTTCACTCATTTCATCACGTGGGAAATTTTCTTCAAGCCATTCCAAAGTACTGGACATTTCTGTGTCCGCAGGACACCAAATGTGCAGGAACGATTGTGCGCATGCGCGCGGGTGTTCTACAGACAGTGTTTGGGTCCTCAAACCAATTAAAAGTGCGACACACGTGCAACGGACAGTTACAGACAGGCGTGATGTTCGTAGGACTTATGGGTGTGGTGCGCATGTGCGTAGATGTTCTACAGACCGTACGGAAACTCCCATTTTAATTACAAACAGTACAAACAGGTATTGTGAACCATAACGTCCCTTTAACAAAGTTTTTTTTACTGAATTTCATAGGTTTTTAGTAGCCCAACTTAACCATAACATGATATGATATGATATGATATGGTATTTGTAACGCGCCTATACACAGGTGTTTCAAGGCGCGACGAGGCAGGGAGGGGAGGAACAAGGGGAGACAGACAACGATCCTACTAGGCCAGGTGTCATTCAGATCGCGCAAGTGCAGGGGTGGGGGAGGGGGAAAAGTGCAAGGGGAAGGGGAGGGGGGGAAGTGCAGTACAAGGTAAGTGGCGTAAAGTAATAAATAAATAGGGCCAGCTAGTGGCAAGTGCAAGGTAAGTGCAGAACAAGTGCTGAGGAAGGGGGGGCTGTAGGGATACAGAGACAGTCCCGCAGTACAGAGGGGTTCCAGGGCATCAGTGCAAGTGGAGAGTGGCTGGGCCCAGGGCCGAGGCCGTTTAGAGAGGTACAGTTGCAGGATCAGTGCAGTTTCAGTGAAGAATATTAGCTGTTCAGCAGGAGAGAGGGAGAGAGAAAGCAGAAGTAAAGAGGAAGGTTTTGAGGTGCTTCCGGAACCGGTGATGGTTCTCCTCGAGTTTCAGGGAGGCAGGAAGGCTGTTCCAGAGGGAGGCCCCTGCCGCGGAGAGAGATCTACCCCCAGCTCGTTGCTTCGAGAAGCGGCTGACCCTGAGGGAGTTGGAGGCGGATGAGCGAAGGGCTCGGGAAGGAAGATATTTGGGAAGAGAGAGTTGAAGGTATTTAGGACCCAGGCCCCAGAAGGCCTTGTGGACAATGCAGAGGGTTTTGAACTTTATCCTCGCAGCCACTGGGAGCCAGTGTAGAGATTTCAGTCCTGGAGAGATACGATCCCTGGGCTTGAGGCCAAGGACAAGTCTCGCAGTTCTGTTCTGGATGAGTTGCAGAGGGCGGAGAGTGGAGGCAGGCAGATTAAGATAGAGGCTGTTACAGTAATCCAGCTTCGAGAGAACCAGGGCTCGGGAGACAGTGAGCTTCTGGGGGAAGGAGAGGAAGGGAAGAATACCTCTGAGGAGGTGCAGCTGGTAGTGTGACCTCTTGGCGATGTCAGAAATATGAGGAGAGAAGGAGAGTGTGGAGTCGAAGATGACCCCAAGGTTTTTTGCCTTGCAGGTAGGAGCAGGGAGGGGGCCAAGGGAGACAGGCCAGAGAGCTGCAGGGAAGGAGGGAGTGGGAGTACCGATGAGTAGAATCTCAGTCTTACTGGCATTAAGGCAGAGGTCATTGGCGGCACACCATTCTTGGATAGCAGACAGACAGTCAGAGATGAGGGAAGGAGAGGGGGAGGCTAAGGGTAGCCTGAAAATGAGCTGGGTATCGTCCGCATAGCACTGGAAATTAGGGCAGAGAGCGGCGATGCGGTGGGCAAGGACTGCCAGATACTGGTTGAACAGCCAGGGAGAGAGATTAGATCCCTGGGGGACACCACAGGTGGAGAAAAAGATGTCGGAGAGGAAGGACCCCAGTTGGACCTGGGAGGGTCGATTTGAAAGGAAAGAGGTCAGCCACGCCAGAGCCTGACCAGTGATACCCAGGTTTTCCCGGAGACGGTTGAGCAGGATGGCATGGTTGACAGTGTCAAAGGCAGAGGAGAGATCGAGCAGAATGAGAACACACGGAGTGTTGGAGTAACAAAGTTTTTTTACTGAATATATACATATATATATATATATATATATATATACAAAATTTATATATATATATAAAACAATATATATATATATATATATATATATATATATATATATATATATATATATATATATATATATATATATAGTTTTGCTTAGTTCAGTTAATTTGAGGAGCATGCTAATGAATGAATGCTTGATATTAGATGGTCTAGAGTGGGTAAGTCATTTCATTTTTAGGTGCTGCACAGTGACATTTTAAACATGTATAATGGTGTTCATGTTTCTCCATTAATGCAATAAAACTGAAAGGTGACAGAAGTCCGTACTCTGACAAGTTTTCTTGCGAAGTTCAAGGCCAATATTGGCAGAATTTTGGACCTTATCGCAAATAGGAAAGGCTTAGTTTATGTTTGAAATACAACGTGGATGTCGTGCATTGTCCATGTCATTCTGTGTAACATGCATATTTCAAACTTCTGATAAAGAATAACAATTCGAAAAAGGTGAATTAGCCTCGGGGTACTTATTCTGTGCTCAACTTTATTGAGTTGGCATACAGAGAGATGCAGAATGAGTGGTAAAATATAAAAAGCAAAGTTAGTCACGGTAAATTGTGTTACTCTCAGAGGCTCTGAATGAATGTTTGTGTTTTATTTACATGTTATGTTATGTTATGTTACTTTGCATCTATATATCTATATAGCGCCTCATTTATCATTGGTATGATCTGAAAGCGCTGGTAGGTTGAACCCCCTCGGGAACCGTAGTTCAAGTCAGTAGAGAGAGAGAGAGAGAGAGAGAGAGAGAGAGAGAGAGAGAGAGAGAGAGAGAGAGAGAGAGAGAGATAGTGTGTCATATGGTGCGTGGGTGCACCGGATACGTGTGCAGCTGTTGTGGAACTTGCATGATAGCTGCTTCTTAGCAGTAGATGTGGTGGTTGGTAGGTCAGAAAAATGTGTTCATTCTGGTGGGTTGATATCCACACTGATTATGGCTGCTTTAGGCCTAAGGAGACACATAGGCTAGCGGGTGTGCTGAGCCAGATGTGATTAATTAGGATGATGAGGAGCATGTGGCGGGTGTTAGTATGAGGACAGCTATACCGAATGTGTCATAGTGTCGCTGTGTTCTAGTTGAATGGTGGTATATAGGAGGGAGCAAGCGTGATGATGTGATATGGTGGTTTTCGGTACGGTTCTTGAGATCGAGCTCACATCTGAACCATTTATTCTAATCGTTTTATTCACTCAGTCCTTTCAATCAGCTTTGTCTGTTCATACATTTCGTCTGGTTCATCATTTGGTTTACTAGTTTTTCATTCATTAGATCCGCTGCGTCTATTCTGTTCACTCCATTTGTTCCATCCAGTCTATCCGTTCCACCCACTCCATCCGTGACGACCTCTCCATCCGTTCTGCCATCTCCATCCGTTCCAACCATCTCCATCCTTTCATTCTACCCCATCTGTTCGTTCTATTCCATCGGTTCT
This sequence comes from Ambystoma mexicanum, assembly GCF_040938575.1. NCBI lineage: Eukaryota > Metazoa > Chordata > Amphibia > Caudata > Ambystomatidae > Ambystoma > Ambystoma mexicanum. The sequence continues at coordinate 1,073,529,043 of NC_090935.1, read as the reverse complement.
TTCTATTCCATCTTTTCCATCTACTCCATCCGTTCCATCTACTCCATCTGTTCCAACTACTCCATCTGTCGCATGCACTCCATCCGTTTTATGTACTCCATCTGTTCCATGTGCTCCCTCCATTTTATGCACTCCATTTGTTCTATCCGTTTCATCTACTCCATCTGTTACATCTACTCGATCCATTACATCTACTCCATCCGTTCCATCCACTCCGTTCGTTCCTGTCCTTCAATGCACTATATCCAGTCCATGCACTCTATGCAGTCCATGCACTCTATCCAGTCCATGCGTGGTATTGTAAATCATATACTGAAAATGGTATCAGTTCATTGTTTAGGGTGTACTAAGTCCAGTATTTGCTTACTGTTAGTGATCTCGGTATAAGAACAATCATCAGGCGGTACTGTGAAGTTAGGCTCACCATTCTACCACAAAATACCAAAAACACCACCAATCAAATATACCACTAACCAAAAATGTAGCAAAAAAATCTCTCTTACAGAGGTGATCTTCTTAGTCTGGGTATTAGTGATGACTCCACAGGCTTCATCACACCATGCTGTTTGTGTAATGACACAATTGTTTTGTTTCTTTTCACTGATCTTTAACTTAATATTTCTGCTGTCATATGAGGAGTCTCTGTCTGCGTTAATTCAAGTTGTATGGTCAGCTAGTCTGTCCTCCAGCAAATGTGTTATGGAATTCATGTACAGTTTATATAATCACTGGTGTTTTTCTCAAATGTGTGCTGTGGGTTTTTCCACTCTTTCATTCATTTTTAATTTCCAAATGTACAACCCAATGCTGATGCAGAAAATATTGAGCCAGTGCATGATCCGGGCCATTTTTAAATCAACAACTACCTCTTGGGACATTTTTAGTTGGAAGGTTTGGTCACAAATCAAAATTAATCACAACTGGTCAATATTCAATAATCAAATTAACAATCTATCTGAATTATATTCCTCATATCTTAATACTTGATCAAACTACAATTCCACAGCAATAAAACACAATTTTCAACGTGTCTCTATACATCTGATTGCAAAAAGAACATGTATTGTTTATGAGAATATTCATCAGGGAGTACGAATTCAGCACAACAATGCAAATTCACACACATCTGTATTCTAAGGTACAATTTATTCCACACAACATATTTATTTGTTGCCATCGGTGACAGTGTAAATTTAGAATCCTGGAATAGCTCAATTTTTGTAATGACATATATGCAATATATGTACATCTCTAGTGTTTGATACTTTCTGGAGAAATATCCCTTAAGAGTAACCCCCAAAAACAAATGTCCCACCACACAAAAATCTGGTCTTTTTAATCTGAATAATTAGCTTTATTTAAAAACAATGCATCAAGTAATTAAAGGTGGTCCACTAACGTTCACTGCTGATGAAGAGACCAATACTATATCACATAACCATATCACATAACCACAGGAACTTTATATACAAAAAGAAAAACATAAAATGCCTGCTATTGACTTGCTAATGTTTTCACTCCAATTGCCACCAACATCCATTAAAAGAAAACAAGAATGAATATTCTACACAATACACACATACATAAACTTTGTTTTGTAAATAAAATTTGCCATTGAGTTTAGAACAGTTGATTCACTCTACAGTATTGAATTGAATAGTGGTGGGTGAAATGTCTCAATTCTGCTCCACAGGAAATTTGACAGATTCAAGTCAAAATACGCACGATTTGCAAATTTTGCCTGAGCTTAATTGGCCATTTGAGGCTTTTTCACGAAATGTCAGGAATTTCTCCTCCAAAAAATGGAGCTAATTTCCGACACTCCATGTAATTTGGTGGTGGGAAGCTGCTTCATTTTCTTTTGGGGATGCTGGGACAAGAAGTGCCTAACTCTCACTAGTCTCTAGGGATCCGGCTTGTGCTCTCAAAACACAAGTTGCTTGTGTTCCTTTAAGGAAGAGATTTTTATGACTTCATTGACTATGGTGGACACCAGTCAAAGGACTTGTTATTCTGAATTTCAGTTTGATGTGTTTAAAACATGCAGAGATCTCAAATTGCATTTTTAATTCTAAATCACAAAGCACATTTGACTTGTGCTATATTCCCTCTTTTGGTGACGGAATGTGTTTACCCAAAATACTTTTAATTTCAGTCTGACCATCTGCTCCCAAAATCCCTTAAGGTAACATCATTCTGTCTAGGGAAAGGCCTATGCATTCAGTCCAATCTTTGTTTGTGATTTGGACTAAGAGTTCAAAGTTACTGCAGAAAATGTATTTTCTATGGTCAATTCAAATGCATTCTTCATTAATATTTTAAACTGCAAGCTATCTCATTTTGAAAAACAAACTGTGCAAAAAGGTTTAACATTGATTCCACCATATTACAACACTTTATTAAAAGAAGAGATTTACTTTTTTTAAATGAACGAGAAAGATGAAATTCAAGGAATGTTTTGATAACATTGAATATGCTAAAACATAACAAAACAAAAATCAGTACTTAACAACGAAAGCACAGCAAATATTCACAGAATGAAAATAATATTTGACATAAAATATGGCAGAAAAAAAATATCATTCTGAAGCCAGTGGACAAGGAAGGGGTGCTTGTCATTATGAATAGAATGGATTATCAAGAGGAGGTTAAACGTCAATTTAATGACTATGAATTACATACGATGATATCTTGTGATCCCACGAATGAGATACGTGGACTGATTTATGAAACATTGCAAAGAGAGGAAGAACATTTTTGGATCACACATAACACAAGATTATTTTTAAGTAATACATATCCTATGAAATTTTTTTTCTTTTTGCCATAGATTCATAAATATTTCGGGGACACCACCAGATCGGCCAGTAGAGGCAGCTACAGTCATTCAACCCCTGATTCAACGTAGTGAGACATGTATAAAGGGCACATGGCTTTTCTTGAAGAGATTGGGAAATATTGAGGTAATTTGGGAGGAAGAGATTCTTTTCAATATGTACATATTAAGTCTATATAATATTAATCCACATGAAGAGTTTATGGATGCCATGGAGTGCCTTCTATTACGGAATGATTAATGTCAGGCAAACAAGATCTTTATATTGAGTTTACTGAAAATTGTACAGATGATTAACTCTTTGTATAATGAAGATCAATTTTATATCCAAGCATCAGGGAAATCAATGGGGTTAGCAATGGCACTGGGGTATGCAAATACGTTCATGCTGTATTGTGACACAAAACACATCTTGGAAAACATCTTGGAAATTGAACAGTAAAGAAGTCATCTTAAAGAATTAATGAAATGTATTGAAGATATATTTTTGGAGTATGGTTAAGAACGGAATAACAACTGTTGGAATTATTTGCATATGTTAATTCATTCAATCTAAGAATTCACTTTACATGTTGCAATAGTAGGGATACAATCCAATTTCTGGACATAGATGTTTATCAAAAGGAAAGAGATTAGAAAAAATGGTATACTTGAAAATCACAGCTAGAAATAGATATTCCTGCAAATAGTTTTCAACCAAGAAAGATGGTGGAGAGCATACCATACAGTCAATGTTTCCATTTTAGGAGAACTATCTCTAGAGAGGATGACCACAAGCAGAAAAGTGAAATATTGTGGAAAACATATATGCCACAGAATTACAGTAGTGAACAGCTTGAAAATCTTACACAAAAAGTTCAAGAAATAGAGAAACATTCTTTGAGAGAAAAATGATGAAAGATAAACACAATAAGGTACATGTTAAAACCTACTCCTTACAGAGCCAGAAGATTAAACAGATGGTTAAGAGGAATTGGAAAGTTTATTACTGGATCGAACATTGGATAAGCCTTTTCCAGAATCTCCTCTTTTTAGTTATAGGAAAGTAATTCGCTAAGAAATGATTTGGTACATGCAGAGATGATCCAAACATAGAATGTTACTGGCCATGAGACAGGCACACAGCTTTGCGTTCATTGTGAGCATTTCAATAATGTCATAAATGGTAATATGTTAAACCATCCCTATACGGGTACACACATTGATCAAGAACATACATTAACATGTGATGCTAAAGATATCATCTATGGATTTCGTTGACCGTGTGGTATATTTTATATAGGGATGACAACAAGCAATGCAAATGTCCAATGAGATAACAAAGAATGAGAAATACCTGGTTGCCAAACACTACATGGAAGTTAATCATACTGTAATACAAATGCGATTTGTTATTTTGGAAAAAGTGAAATTAACTTTGAGGGGAAGCAATTTGTACAAATTGTTATGTAAAAGGGAAATATTCTGGATTAAAGAAATGGAAACATTGAAACCAAAGTGGATTAACATAGAATGGGATGTATTACCCTTTATATGATGTACTCACTGTCATTACTGAAAACAAGGGTTGATTTATAAATCACCATTTACCTTTAAAATAATGTTCACTAAATTACATGGAAATTATTACATAAAATACTAGGTATTTAGTTTGCAGAAATAATCCAATTATAATATTTGATGAACAACATGGACTACATAAAAGTAACATCAGGAATTAGAATACCTATCAGTATTGAAAATTATTACCGAGGTGAAACACAATGGTGACGTGATGTTCGTGACATTGTACGCATGATGTCATCATGTCACGCTAAGTAACGTGACTCCATATTGAAATATATATAATAACAGTCGGGAAACAGTAATTTCTGTCCAGTTGAGCAAGTTTTGCTTGGATGAAGGACGTTTTGTCATTGTTGAGGAGAAGAACGTAAAAAAACATTGGATACAGGACAATAGGTGAAATGGTTATTTTAGGTGGAGATTCATTATTTGATCTCCCCACCATAGTAATATGTAAAATGAAGATTTAAATAATATTATGGTTGAAGAACATTATTGGATACTACACCAACATATATGAGGTGAGATCCCATCTATGATTGTGAAATAAGGGACAGATATTAACACACATAAAATATAATTATGTTATATATAACTTACAGCACTGGCCCAATTATTGAAGAAAATAATAATTTGGTAACCTACGGATATGGGGTTAGTGATACAATGAATATGGAGAACTCACTTATAGGTATGTTGTAGGGCTTATAATTGATATTGATTTATATTAATTAACACAAAGACAGTTCAGAAACTCCCGAGGAAGGGCAAAGGGAGACAGTACCTGTGATGGAAGGAGACCAGCATTACTATTTCTAGAAATCTGTCTAATAATGAAGGTCGTTTAAATGCCTAAAAAATAAAATGTTCTATTACTTGATATGTTTTATTATGTTTTATTAAAAGGAAATGTATGTTTATAAGTTTATGAGGACGTTGAAATACATGCATTGTTGATATCTGTATACATTGATAAATACATTGATAAATGTATGTAAGGAAAAAAGAAAAGAATGAGTAATATTAAAAAAGTATACTTTTGTTAAACTGAAGTTTGTAATTGAACATACATAGTAAATACAATAGCCAGGAGTTGGCATTAAGGAATGGTATTGACCCAATAGTAGTGTGATTGATATCCACTTTAGGTTAAAGAGGAATAGTTAAAATACATGTAGTTGGTATCATAATGTCTTAGTGATATATCCCAGCTGCAACGGAAGCATCCAGAAAATCAATTAACACCCTATTAACACCCTTTCCATGACCTGCTATCCCAGTTCCACCAGGATATTACAAGTCACGGTGGCCCAGGATGTCTGCTGGTAGGAACATTAAGTCCCCATTCCCGTGGAGTCCCAGAGGACTCCACGGGAATGGAGACATGAAAGCACCGGCACTGTTAATAACGGTGCTGGTGCATTCATGAAAATCATGCCTGCCTGCAGGGGTTGATGCTCCCAGCAGGAAAGACCTGCCGGAAGCAACAACCTCTTCAGGCATTCTTGTAGGTTGGCGTTCTGGAAAGGGTGTCAGTACATTGCTACCGACATCCTTGTTTCTGGACCACCAGATTTGTAATGAGGCCCATAGTGTTCTACATAAAGTTTAATACAGATTAATAGAAACAGCATGGTTACATGGGTCAAAAACAAATACCTATCAAACAATCTCCTCTCATCTCCAACAACATTCACTTCTCCCTGTCTATCGGCAGCATTCGACAAAATGGCTCCTCCAGCGCTCTTCTTTTCACTCATTCTTCTCTTGGTTTTTCTGGGTTTGTCCTTGACTGGTTCCACTCTTATCTCTCTTATCAGACGTTTACTGTCCATTGTTCAGGCAACACCTCTTCCCCCTTCGTCTACTTTATGGCACCCCCATGGACTCTCTTTGTTTCCATCTGAACTAGCCCTCTTGCCTTACTCATTGTCTCCTTTAATCTCTCCTTTCATTTAAATGCAGATGATTCAAAGCTATTTGTCCCCTTTTCATCCTTTTCCGACAGCCTAAGCAACTGTATCTCTTCTTGCCTTTTGATGATCCAATCCTGGATATCCTCTTGTTTTCTCTCTCTCAACCCCTCAAGAACTGAAATGCTTTATTTTGTCCCTGCTTCACCCTGTGCCCAACTTCCTGCATCCTTTATTTATTTCCCTCCTTCCCTTATCCCATTAGCCCCTACAGCTCGGAGTGTGATCTTTAAGTCTGGGCTTAACTTTTCTCATCACATTTACTCAATTGTTCGGGATTGTTGTTTCCATCTCTTTAATTTACTCAAAATTCTGCCTTTTCTTTTTTTTTCCAGGCTATGAAACTTATCCTATTTTCACAATTGTTTCAGCACTAGATGATTGATCATCATTGTTGGTTGGGCTTCCTTCATCTCACCTTGCCATTCTCCACTCTATTTTCAACTCTACCATTCATCTCGTCTTTCAACGTTCTCATCATTATTCTCTTAAAAATTATCTTCTTTCAATTTCCCTTCTCCTCTTTTATCCTCCATTTCAATTTTCTTAGTATTGTCTTTAAATGTCACCACGGGCTCCCTCCCACTTATCTCTCATCTCTTCTCTCTCCTTACACCCACGCACCACCCTCCGATTCCAGCATCAGCATCTTCTTTCTATTCCTAAACCTCCATGGCGCCCTTTGCTTTTACACTTGTTTTCCCTCTTGACCCCGAAATTTTGAAATGGCCTTCCTCCTGATAGCCACGCTTCCTTGTCTCTACACATCATTCACCTTAAACGTCATCTTCTACTTTTATTTTCTTCTTCTTAAACTGTCTCTTCTTATTACCATCTACATGTGTACCGTTCTTGCTGCTAAAATAAAAAAATGCTCAGAAAAATGTATCTGACATTCAGTCGATTAGTTGTTAATAGCTTTTAATCAATAATGCATGTACATATAGGTATGGACGTTGAAATATTTACAGGTTTAAGTATGATCGAATCACCAATCTGTGAAATAAATATCATAGAGTTTAGTTAAAAATTACATATATATTCAGTGGAATGCTTTGTTTGCTAAACAGTTAAGGAGAAACATTCATAGCATCAAAACCCTTGAAATGCAGTGACAAATATCTATGATGTCAGCTTTGTGATCGAGTTTTTTCAATTTAAATTGAAGGGTTTAGTTGATATGAGTATATCTCTGTAACTGTTTCCCAACTAATGCATGTTCAGTGAATTCAATAGGCTTCATACGGCAAATCTGTGTAGATGTGCAGTCTGGGCAGAGCACCTTAGTTTCCCTGCTGTTGCTCTATTGAAAAAAATGGTAAGTCTTTCTTTGCTGGCTATTGCACGAGGAACGCAACAGGAGAAGGAGGAGATCTTTACAACTTTCACCTGTCCGTGGAGCGGTGCTGAACTGCATAGAGGTGCAGGCTGGGCAGAGCATCTTTTTTCACTGCTGTTGCTGTTGCTCTATTGAGAGGAAACAGGAAGTCTTTATTTGCTGGCTATTGCATGAGTGACCACAGCAGGAAGAGGAGGAGATCTTTCAAACCTTCAGAAGTCCTCGGAGTGGTACAGAGCTGAGTAGAGGTGCAGCAGTCTGGGCAGTCTGGGTAATCGGGTAGCAAGGTTAATTCTGCATGACTGCTGGTAAGTGAGATCTCTAATAACTTTATGCAATCTACGCAAACTCTCCATAGTGCTGTTTCCATGATGTCTACTCGGTCTATTTTTAAACATATTACAGATGAATAAATGATTACAGCTGTGAATTTACCACTGCCCCCTTTGCCTAACCTGAGCACCCTACCTCTTTCAGGGTTGGATGCTGCTCCAGCTGAACATTTATCAGGGATTTGTCTGGAGGTTGTGATATTGAGCCCTGATTTTATTAAGAGACTGGTACAACATGGTTCATCTCATACAATCTCCACGTATTTTCCTGCAAAGGAAAGGGGGTGTCTTGTTTGTCAAGGAGAGTTGCCCCTTGCCCGGTAATTCATGAAATAAATGAGAATGTGATTGATCTGGATCACAGCTCCTTATCACAAAATGAGAAATGAAGTGCACTGACCTTTCATGATCCCCACCTGGTGAATGGAACCTCGCTACATTCCGGTCTTTGATTCATCTATTTACCCTGCTGGCCCTTTATCCCCAAGGGTTTCCTTCAGACATTATTCTATAGAACCTGTTCTTTCCAACATCGATTGAGACATTTTGTCTGTAGAATCTCTTGAGCAGATAAACCAAGTACTTTTTATTTTCGTATCCCTCTATGAGGGTTTGAAACTGAAACAAAGGCTAAATCTGTTCTTCTTGAAGCTTTATTGTTTAAGTTTGAAGACATCAAGCTGCCTACGACTGTTAAAGAGTTTTTGTTTAACTGCAGCTTAATGAAACAGGGGTTGTCTAGTGTGGCTGACAGTAATGTTAATCTGGATTCAAGTGTCTGTACCTATGCTTTGGGAGTCGCATTGAGGTCAGAGGATGTGTTGCATCAGTATGCTGCCCAGAACTAGAAGTTAATCCTACTATTAATGTTGTGATGGAGGTCCCTAAGGTATGGATCCCTGAGGTATTTATGACTCAAAAAGTACCTACTATTAGAAACGTACCTGGCCCTTCTACTTTGGGGGACGGGTCATAATTACTGTGCAGGATTTGCCAGTATGAGGTGGTGATTCAATTCATTCTATTAAGCATGCTGGTAGGAAAGAATACCTGCAGGAAAAAAAAAGCCTAAAAACAGTTTGGGTTTAAAACTGAACAATTGTTCATCACGCCAGTTACTGAAAACTCTATTTAACCAGCCCAATGTTAAAACTGCCCAAGCGTGATCAGTCGACAAAGATCTATGCATGGTTTCTCACAGGAAAAGTAATTGAAAAAATGTGGCCCTGGAGAGTGAAATGGGACTATTTTTATTGTTGGTACCGCACATCAGCATTATTGCCCAGTGGGCCGGGGGGGGGGGTGTTAACAGAGCAGATGATCCTATATTTGCGGGTCTGAGGATGGCTTTGTCTCATCAAGGAGCTATTATGCAGAATGCCTCTCAGCCCACCTCCAGTGTGACGGGTACTCTGTTTGGTTTGGTTCCTGCCCTAGTAGTGGGACAGGGTTGGATCGATCTCACTGTGTCTGTTTCTGGACCATCGTTTACCTCCCTTTTACCACATGCCAGCATACAGTATCCTCAAACCTTGTTCTGGTCCTTTCGCCCTCTGATTTGTCTACACGGGGGGCATACATGTGAAACTTTTTTCTGGGTGGTGGTGCTGAGAGTAATATAGATTTATTCAAGAGCTCGAATATGGGAAGTAGGGCAGTGGATCGCTGTCCCCTCTGCGCCCATGTTCTGGTTGGGGCACAGAGCTCCAACAGCAAATCTGTTACAGAGGAAAATAATAAGGATGCCTGTAATATAATCCTCTTAGAAAATGTACCGGCCGAGAAAAGATCAGTGATTTTGAATCGATCTAATATACTCCACCTACCCTGGGGAGTATAGGGACTGGCAGGCATAACCACTATGGATATTCAGAGAGTTGACTTTGTTGAATCGAATTGGACAGATAGGGTAATGGTTTATTTCAGCTCTAAATATGTGTATGAGGTCATTCTGAATGAAAGAGTGGCTCTGAGAGCACATGGCTTTGATTTAAGTCTCTTCGCTGATGAGAAGGAAGTTAAGTGGGCTGGGAAAATAGGCAAGGGTGGACATGTGTTGGGTGAGGAGATATCTCTATTGAAGAGTAAAATAAAGGCGTCAGAAGCAAAAAATGACTGGTTGTGGCTATTTGGGGTGATACCCCGCAACTGGTGGGATGAATGTGTAGAGGTCCCTAGCTGTGATGTTTTGGAATACTAGGGGGCATGGACATCTCTTTGCCAACCCGTTGGTAGGTGTACAGTTTAAATATTTTTTGATAGTGTGCCAGCAGGAAACCTAGCATCAATCTACCCCCTCATTTGATTGTTACGGGGTGTTTTGTCAGGATGCCAGGAGAGGCGATTTGGGTCATCCATTATTTATTTATTATATATAGACCAGAAGCATTTTAAATACTCTAAACTTTTATTCTAGAACACTTCAGAATACTTCAGGAATACACTTCAAAGTACACTTTCACGTTTGTGTTTGTTCATGACTACATTTTTAATTGTAATGGATTGTAAATTGTAATGGGTTGTTTATAATGTGTGTAATACCCAGAGGTGTCTAAGCGTGGACCCGGGGATCGTACCTGTTTTGCTCAGCGTCGTCTTGCTTCCAAGACGAGCACTTTGACCCTGAGCTATCCACCTGAGATGATTGTAGCAACGTTAGAAAGGGAAAAGACAATGTTATCATGTTGTCAGTTATTACACACGCCTGCGGTTTCCAACAGTTCATGCGGTATTACATTTACTCTGCAAACACATATAGTAAAGTCATTTTAAGGGAGGAAAATGGTTAGTGAGTGTCACATTAGCATGGTTCAAGGATCTAGAGAGGGTTCCCTCACACAGCAAGTCTTTTAAGTCCAAAAACGCAACCATAGCTAAAGGCAGTTCGGAGAGGGCTCAAAGTCTTGACAAGCAGCATAATACAAAGAGTTCCAGAGGATTTCTTCCAGTCTCTAGCGTTATAGAAGCAGCAAGTTAACAACTAAAAAGGGAGACCGGTAAAAAGATTCAATGAATGGACACAAGTAGCGGCTTGAGTTTGAGATGAGAGGGGTTGACCCTGGACACCTCTAGGTGCACTCTGGAGTGACTTCTTTGAATCAGGCAAGAAATACATGTTTCCACAGCGTACCTTAGGTTAGAAGAAAAGATGTATGCTGGATTCTCCGTGATGTTGCATCTCTGGACCTGACCTCAGGATTCCTTGGTCTGATGACTGAAGGCAGGACAATTGAAGGGATCTCTAGCAGAAGTCTTGAGAGAGGACCTGTGGCACGAATTTCAGCAACTTTGTGCTTCATTCTGCAGTTCTGGCACCTTTTCTGCAGCACCGACAAAGGACACAAATTGTCCTGTCTATCCTCTTCACTTCCTGCAGTCCTGCACTCTGGTGAGGGTGTCAGGGTGAGTTGGATAGGATCTCTGGAGTGTCCTTATGGGTTCATAAAGATGTAAATGGATTCGGTCTTTCTACAATGATGCACTCGAAATGGAAGGCAGATCTCAGGGTATTGGGGTTCTGCAGTTCTGGAAACTCCTCGGACCTCGGGAGATGGCTCAATTCAAAGTTCGTCTTGGGACTGGTTGTTCCCATCAGTCAAAGGAAAGGAGTCATCATCTTCGGAGCTCCTCTGTTGCACAGAAAACGGTGCCAGGATTGGAGTGGTCACTTCACGGTATTTCAAAGGGTCTGCAGGCATTTCTGATCATCTTATTATTCGGTTACTTCAGCTTCCAGTGGTCGACTTGCTTTTGCTCTCCAGAAACCTCACCTTTTATACGGTTTTGGGACACACCCCTCTGCAATGTCTCTCAACATTTTATAGAAAGGGGCGTTTTGGCAGTCCAATCAGGACAGCCAGACCTCCTGTGGGTAGTTTGTAGAACACATCCACTGCCATCAGCCATAACTAGGAGATTTTCTATGTGACCAAAGAGTCTCAGGAGTAAAGAGCAGGAAGATACTAGGTATCCCTTTACCACTCCACTGAAGTGGTACGTGCCAATCTCTCAGACTATAGAGTTTTGGGAGAGACTCATGGATATATAATAATAATCTTGAAGGGGGGCCCTAAGGGTCCCCAGCAACACTGCCCATAAGGAGCTGCGTGCTGCAGTCACAAAACACAGATGCCTTTTAGAGCTATGGAGCAGACAGACTGCATAGTATAGGTAGAGTACAAAGAATAGAGTTCCAAAAGATAGAGCGCACAAGAATGAATGAGTGAAAAAAGGCTCCACTCTTTCAGGATTGAAAGAAAAAGGTCCAGAAGTCCATCAAAAAGTGCAGGGGTCTCACTAGAGAGGGGGTTGAAGCATACTCTTTTTAAATCTCCCTAACAGTTGTCTGCATGTACCAGGTGTTTTTACCTATCATATAGGCACTGTTAGAATAATGCATTTATTCTTAGTACACATACATATAAGTTGGTTCATTTTAGTCATTCAACCATAGAGGAAAAAAAGTTAATTAGAGAGAAAAATATAGTTGTTTACAATATTTATTCCTTTGCATATTCTTTATAAATGTCATGGTGTGCATACTACATAAAATAATGTATAATGATTTCTTCATCAACTCTTCTAAACATAACCTACATTTTAAAGAGTTGCATGGTCCAATATAAAGATAGAAGCATGTACTAAACTTACTTTTTACTTGCATGTTTCCAACACATTCCTTTGTGTGTTCATTGTAAACGTTTTACTTGCATGTTTCCAACACATTCCGTTTTTTATTAATTGTAAGTTTTGTAAGTTTTCATTGTTTAATTATCACATTCTGAAATTGTGTATTATCTATTTAATAATTTAAAGGAACAATTACAGTAACCAATAACATCAATTTACATAACATTTTCACAGACAAATATTCAATTGTGTACTTTCAAAAGTTAAACATTAAATATATATGTTCTGAAAAAGTGTGCTTTTAGAATGCAAGATATATGAAAACCAGAGAGATTATGCAGACCATAAAAGCGAAATGTAGACAATTATTTCAAATGTCCTAGGTTTTACAAAATATGTACTATTGTTTCTGGCAAATTACTTGTTCATGGAAATTCATACTAATTCATAAACAAATAGTATTATAAAGCCTATAACACATGGAATATACAAAGATACACATGTTCTTTATTACAGTAAAATTAAATCATGACTTATAATGTGTTTTAAAATTGAAACCAACGACATACGGGAAAATACATTTCTAATGTGTAGACCAGAAGCATCCCATTTGAAGATATCAATCATTACCTAGAGAAATTATATTTAAAACAAATATTTTGAAATCCTCAAACTACATACGTACACACTTTAACACAAACTGGATATTTCAGTGGGGAAAAGAGTTTCATTCCAGAAGCACTTTGATTTATTATTTCTGGTTCTGCGTTTTGGAATTATTCTATTTTTAATTCACAAATATTACTGAGAAATACCACTTCTTACGATCAGAAATAATGTACATGGAATATATCAAAACAACCCACCAATTCTGGGAACCATGAACATGTATATGGATATGTGGCAAATGTTTTGCATATAAAATTGAAATAGAAGATTGAAGAATGCAATGATTCGGAGCTCAAATCACATCATTTGTTTTACTTGAACATGAAGACTTAATTAGCTTACTTAGATAATACTGTATAATACAACATAGCGGGCTTCCTCCATTGTGCCACATACAGAGTAACAAAGGGCTCTTTGTGGAACACTCTGTTGATGCTGTAAATTCAAATAATAATTAGAGGACACTGTGTTTGTAAAATGAACCACTAAATGTTCAACTTTATTTTATTTTATTTTTACATTTATAAAGCGCTCACACAGCCCGTGGGCATCGAGGCGCTGTTACAGGAATTGTTTGTTTTTTTCTTCTTAGTTGTGTAATAGTTTTTTTTGTCTTAGTTACGTATTTATAACGCGCTTAAACACCCAGAGGTTTCTAAGCGCAAACCGGGGATCGAACCTGTGTTGCTTCGTGTCGTCTTGCTTCCAAGACGCGCACGCTGCCGCTGAGCTATCCTCCCGGGACATTAATCTATACAAATAGCAGCTTGTTACTGTTACAACTATACTTATTTTCATGTAGGTTTATTACTCTAGTTTCTGATATCTACTTTTGTTTTTTACTTGTACTGTGAAAACCAAAATTAACACTTTGGATTGAATAGTAATAGATAACCATTCATAGGACACATAGGCAATCTGAACAATTACATATCAGTCAATCTATTTCTCTCTGCAACCAAGTTATAAAGTGTCCATTAGTAATTGAATCATGCTTGTGGATTATTATTTAAATGGTTCTAAGAGTTGTATTGGAAAAACATATCTGCCAATGGACAATGTTTAAAATGTGTGTGTTAATCTTTTTGCCATCGGCTCAATATTTGTTCAGCATAATCATCAAATATCAGTTTCTTTCACATTTCTAATAGAAGATTAAAGGTAAGAACCGCGATCAGTAATAAACATGTACTCGAGAGCATTTTCCACTATATCTGGAAATAGAAAATGGCATTGATCTGGCATTGAAAGGTAAAGTAACCTTTTAAAAGACTCTTTAGAAAGAGTTTGATGATGAGCTGAATGAAAGAATGCACAGGTATTCTCTTTCCCTAACACCCTGCCCTTTCCACAGCTAGTATTCCGTTCCCACCATGTTCAGGGCCTGCTGCTGGATACAATTAGCGTTGCTCTGTCTACCACGGGTGCCTCTGACCTCGACTTCTCTCCTAGGGGACAGAAAAGGCATTTGTCTTTCGACTAAGCTAAACCGAGCTGCATCTCAATGTCAAGGCCTATGTTATATTCTGCTCATGGTGTACTAGGCCTTAAAATCCAATATAGCGTCACACCAGCCATGTTAACATGCTGTCCTTGTTCCTACCACAGTAGCTTTCTGACTCCATCTTCCACCTTCTTCAGCTCTTTCTTCGCGCCTCACTGAAATACATAACTTTGTTTACAATTCCTAAACACAGGGCCTATAACACTGCCATGTATAGCCTCCACAAACACAACCGTGATATATTTGTTGTTCTTTCTGTCTTGCTATATGTGGGTATCTAATATGTGTCAAAAGTACCTACACATGCAAAACATGCCCTGGTCACACTGTGGTACCTGCTAATAGGTTTTTCTCAGGCTGAACCATTTTACCTGGCTGTGACGCTGTATCAAAGTATGTTTATTTTTCTTACCAAAAACTCCTGCAGATCTAGGCAACAAACTAAGGTAAGGAGAAAGCAGCACACACAGATGGTTATACTCTTCAACACAAACAATGTCTTCTGCCACAAGAGATTCATTGAATGCAAAGAAATATAATCTTGCCATATTCTTAACATGAACAGTGCCACTTATGACATGGTTTTGTTAAAAAAAGAGTGGACTAAATCAATAAGTGCAGATTCTAAAATCCGCCCTTGAGATGTGTGTGCAGTAATGACTTAGGAATACATATAAAGTGTGCTTATTTCACAACAATGTCTTCAAAAAACAAAACATTCATTGCGGCTCTACCTATTAGAAAACTCTCAGTAACATATAACATGTCTCTAAAATATGTTCAGTGCAGGTATTATGTGTAACAGTTACAAAACCAATGACTCTTTCCATTGCTCTATTCACTGGGCCATTTTTCACATTAAAGTTTGTTTTAACATACCTTTACACTTAATGCAATGACTCAAAACAGATACCAGGCTTGAAATGTAGATTCTTCCAATTGAATACAATGTGCCTGTGCATTCTTATTTAATTCTAAGAACATTATTTCTCTATCTAAGACATTAGCAGATTTTGATGCTGCAATATTTTCATTCAACAGTAGACACAAACAAACATGTATTTTTTGAAGTATTTATTAAAGTGTCACATTGGTTAACAATACCATTTAGCACTGAAAAAACATTCAGTATACACATATAAAGATTTCATATCTACATTTCAAAACAACATTAGAATTAAAAATAAAATAGGTTCAAACACACCCTTAATGTCAACCATATATTAAATCAAACTTTTAAAACAAGTATTTTATTAATCAACCCATATTTTAAAATATATATGAAGATTCATTCAGCACAATGTCTCAACATAATAGTTTCATAATGGCTTCCAATCTATAATAAACTGTACAGTTAATAGCTGTGTATCTTCATCCATATATCAGAGACCAAAATTGATTCATATGTATAATATTAAATGTATTGTACCAATTTCATATAACCTTCTTCATACAAAGTAATTAAAACAATGCAATCAGTCAAAAGGTGTCTAGAACTCTCACGTTATTTCCCACATAATCTGCATAACCAATCTTTGATAGGGATTTTAAACCAATCTCCCCTATTTTCCAATGTTGGTAGCTGGTTCAGCTTTAGTAATATCATAAATCTTCTTACTTTGTCATTCTGCAGGTTAGTAATATACGCATATGCTGAATGTATAGGGAATGCCTGCATAGACTAGATTACGTAACTAGGTTTTCCAGCTAAGTAGGAAACCCATATTCTTTAATTTCTGCAAATTTAGTTGCCATGTTATCCTCAGGCAGACATGAACACTGTATTGCTTCCAGAAACTCTTCTATCTCTTTATGCCAAACCTTCAGAGCTGGTTGTGTGCTCAATCTACCATCTTGCTCTAAACAATATTAGGGAATTGTTGTGAGAAGCCTGCAACTCCCTGCTCCCCTATTTGGGGCATATGAGCACTGCCCCATGGGAACCTTGCAACTAGCAGCTTAGCATATCCCTACCACTTGAACAAGTTCAGCCAAGTATCCCGATGTTCCCTGTGCTATGCTCTTACTTGCTTTTTTTATAAAGAAAATTAGTAATCAGAGTTATGATTTCTGTGACTTAGCATCAGTTTAATCTAAAAGTTACTGGCCGCTATCATTCTACGAGTAGTTAGGGAGGTAAGTCCCAATTCAAAACAGTTAGCCTCTACCTGCACACAATGAGGGAGTCCTAAAGCCATCCTTCAAAGTTTCCCTTCCAAGATGTTTAGCCAAGCAGCTACCTTAACTGAAAACACTTCAAGGCCGTATAATGCACTTGGAATCGTGCAGGAGTTATATAATTTTAGTATGCCTACAAGTGATAACCCACCAGATATAGATATTAAAGACCTAATTGCCTTGAACTTTTTTTTTAGTAGCTTTGCATATTATGGCTTTTGAAAGGGTCTCCCTATCCAAATCAATTAATATTAAGATTCCAATATAGGAATAACTGGAGAAATCTTCCAAAATAGTATTCCGAACTGCCCAATTATATCTCTTTATTGTTTTGCGATTTGATTTAATCATCATTATTTTGGTTTTAGATAGATTAATCATCAGGCCATATTGTTCAGAATACTTTTCCAATGAATTTCAGGCTATGTTGTAGTCCTAACACAGTCTGATTGAGAATTACAATGTCATCTCCGTATGAGAGCCAGGCAATAGGATGAGTTGAAATATGAGGGGGATGGTTATTACAGTTCTTGAAAGCTCCTTCAAGGTATGAAACAAATATTTGAAAAAAGACTGGGGCTCATATACAGCCTTGTTTTAGACCGTAAATAACAAATATCTGTTAATCTGTTGTCATGGCCACATGCCGCAGAACACAAAAAACACACCATCTGGTGATGGGGCAATGGGTCACTTGACTCACTTATGTCCCTTTCGGACCCATAAACACAGGGTCCCTGGCTGGACTCAGTCCTGGAGTATTTAGCACCAGGCTCATATAGAGATGTGGGCAGTAACACTTTGTTTCAGTGCAGGAGTCCTTTTATTTTTCAAGAACTTTCCAGGAGCTGAAAGCCTTTATTCTAGAGAACATCCTCATGTGCTGACTCATCGGGTGTTGCTCCCTAGGCTTGGTCTTCATGTGCTGACTCATCGGGTGTGGCAGGCAGCCTGAACCTGGTGGACGTGGCTTCAGAAGCTCAGTTAGATAAACTGCTCCATCTTTAAGGCCGGTGCTTCGCGTTACTGTGCACTCGCGTGCAACGTGACACTCACCACCGCTTGGGCCAGTTTACTTACCTTTGAAACCAGGCATTCTCTTGCATACTCACTTCCAGGAAACCGTTGCTTCATTGCTTCATCTGCAGACTCATCTCCTGACATCAAGTGATCTTGATCCCGACGCCGCAGCACTGCACTCCACATCCACAAACTCCGACCCTGTGAAGAAGAAGAAAGACAAGGTTAGAACATCTGTCCTAGGGCCACTCCGCATTTGAACCGTGCGTGCCCCCTAGTTAACAACTAACCAGCTACTGCAGCTTCGTTCCTCATTCCCTGCGGCTGCCGCCTCGAGCTCCGCAGCTTCTGCCGGGCCAGCAACATCACCTGCAAGGGAAGAAAGCAAAAGAGCAAACATCAAAGGTGGAGCGGACAGCAATACAAGACAACAAACTTTAAAATACAACAAAAAGAGACGAGGAAAGACCAAGGCAAACAGGAACACTACCCTGAAGTATAGTGGCTTAGTCGCAGCAGGACTGGACTACCACGTGCAATGGACCAGTGAAGGAACTCAGTCCAGATCATACAAGCCCCCCGCCAGAAGCAGCAGGACAGAGTTCTCACCAAAACTAATCAACAGGTAAGCTTTCCAGGGACAGCGCATCCCATGGGTACCACGGTTTGGAGAAGCGGTCTGGAAGGGGATCAGACGCACAAGCTGGCATACTCACGCCCCCTATTCTCCATGCAGGAGCAGTCCTGAGCAGCATCACCTATTACCACATAAGCGCAGAGGGTGAAGTTGGACCCGAGTGACCTCACCCCCGCAGGGCTGCAGCCATGCCCCAATGCCCCTGCAGAGACCATGTGAGCGTAAGATCTATTGAGCCTTCTTGGACCACTCTAATCTGTACTGTGTTATCAGCATAAAGGGATTTTAAAAAATATAATATTTGGGGGTATAGACCACTTTTGTCAACTTATTCCCAGAGAGCCTGTCGATCCACCATGTCAAAAGCATTGGTAAAGTCCATAGAGCATATGTAAAGTGATTTAGTCTTAGATAGTAAGGTGCTAAGGATAAAGTGCATTAAAGTCCAAATGTTGGATGAAGTACTGTAGCCTTTACGGAACCCGGGTAATTGATTACTGAAAATGCTCTTTTCATCTATCCACATATCTGTATAGCCCAGGAGTAGTTTGCAAAAGATTTTGGCACTTGGGTCTATCACCACCAGGATTCTGTAGTTAGCTGGAGAATCTCTTGGGCCCTTTTTATATACTGGAATCAGCACTGACCTTCTTCAGGACTTAGGGATTCGACCAGTATATACTATACCACTAAAAATTACATATAGTATACTAGCCCATTTTTTGACACTAACCTTATACAGCACATTCGGCAGACCATCAGGGCCAGGTGCTCTAGAGGCCTTCAGATCCCTTATGTTTTCAATGTCGTTTTCTGTGAACTTAAAATATTGTTTGTCCCCTGAATTCAAATATCAATTATTTTCCTCAATAATTTGTTCACAATAGTAGAATTCAAAATATGTGCTCTCGACATAGCATTAGAAATCGGATTAATCTCCCTGATGCATAATATACCAGAATTGTATTTTTATAAAATTTGCCAACATCTTTGCATTTCATTATGCTTTAAGGCCAAATACATGAATTTTTATTGTATTGAAGCTATGGACCCTCTATGCACCCGATAGCCATTTTTTTTAATTGCATTCTCATTTTTTTTTCCAGCTCGATCAAGTGTCAGGATCCTGTAAATTTCTTTTTACTCAGTGAATGTTTGTTCTTAACTCTTTTTTTCTTATTTCCCACTATTTGATCATATGCATTCCTATGTGGAAAATTATGAAAAGTTTTTTGTTGTTGTTGGGATCTCCACAATATCGTGCATAAAGTGCTCAACAATTCAGTAATATGTCTCTATATTACCAAAGGTGGGATGAGAGTTATCAGTCAAAGCATCTAACAACATTTCATTAATTTTGTGCATATTATTCTTAGGCCATTTTATCTGATTTCCATTAACATTTATAAAATAACTACCTTCCAGTTTCATCATTATACTTTTGGGATCTTTTATCAAAGAGAATTCGATAACATCAGGGTCACTAAGTTCATTAGCAATACGCCTAACATTTCTTATATATACAAATCCAGAGAGCTATGTTAGTATACAATCAATCCAGGCAAATTGCGATCGAATCATCCAGGTTTAGTACAGATCTTGTTTAGGTATGTTGATCATTTGATATAGTTGGCAACCCCTGTTTAAAGATAACCAAGGGTTACCATCTGTAATCATATCTTCCTCTTCTGGTCCAATGGCCCAAACAACAAATTAATTTCTAATATATGAGTAGTCCTTTAGAACTACAAGCAACTTGTCTGGGAACCCGAGAAGTCTCCTATAATGTATTAATGACCTCTTGGTTGAGCAAATATCCATCATAATTTGGTTTATTACTTATTCTGTATTACCACTCCATGGTGGGTTATAACATTTATTAACAAAAATGCATCTTTTCATCCCATCAATGGTGTTACCAGCATGGTAGCCATTACACGATCTGATCAGCAGGCCGGTAGATACTCTGAGGCCCTTAGGTGAGTCATTACACCTGTTATCAAGCCTCCAAATGATCTACCAGATTTATTCTTCCAGGTGGGCACTTGAAAAGTAACATAACCATCTATCAATAGATGTTGCCTCAGCCAAATGTCTTGTAATAAAATAATATCAGCAGTAAGTAATACATTTGTACCTAGAGGCTTAAATATAAAAGAACGATAGCCACTAGTGTTCAAGGACCTGATTTTAATCTGCTGAGTAAAAGACTCAAACCGTCAGTCAACTTCATCTAAATTATTGGCTTCTAATGGATAGTTAATCTGCCCCTATGATGAGCCTCTTGTTTGTCTGTTTGTTTGTTTGTTTGTTTATTTATTTGGTAATGCGCACCAAACCCTTGGGTAGACAGGCGCAAACAGAACACAAGAAATCTTACAGCTTAGTTACAGTGCAGGGTAACAGTACATAGAGCAAGTGGTTACAGTAGGAGCAAAGTACAGAGTACATAAAGTACACAGCAATAGCCTTGGTGATCATGGGAGACATTAACATCAGTAAAAACATGTGCTCACATACGTGTGCACGTATATATTTATAACCTAGCATGTAGATGTCATCATATTTTCACAGTGCGTACATATATGACAGAACAGACCACCGTGCGTGCATAGTTAACCAAGTACAGTGTCATTTTAGCAGAAGCAACTTTAGCAGAAACAGGGTCATGAAGGGGCCGGAGAGGTAGAGGTGAAGTCGTCAGTTAGGTGTCATTCGTATGTAGCCAATTGATTACCTTGTGTCTAAATTTCAGGTAGGGTTGTTCTAGTCTAAGGTCAACTGGTAGTTTATTCCAACATAGTGCAGCTTTGACAGGGAAGCTGGTTCCACCAGCTGTCGAACATTTGAACCTGGGGATCTCCAGCATAAATGAATTGGCAGATCTCATGGGACAGGAAGCTGTTATCCTATAAATTCTGTCAGCTATGTGTGGGGGTGCTCGGTTATTCAGGCATTTGGAGGTGAGGGATGCTGTTTTGAGGAGAATTCTGTCCGTTATTTTCAGCCAGTTAACCTCTTTCCTGAATTCGGTAATGTGTTCTCTGTAGGGGATGTTCAACGCTGCCCTAAGGGTGTTGTTCTGTAGTCTTTGGGCCTCATTCCGAGTATGGCGGTAAGGGATAGCGGCCACCGGTAACGAGACCGGTGGCGGTATTCCCTTACCGCCATACTCCGAGTTCCCTCTGCGCCCTGGCCCTTAACGCCTGCTTTGAGCAGGTGTTAAAGTCGAGGGCGCAAAGGGGCCTCCAAGCCAATAACGGTGACCGTAATGAACGGTCACCGTTATTTGCATCTTCCCCATTCCCATTGAGCCCTATGGGGGCTCATTTGGGAATGGGGAATTACCGCCCCGCTGACCTTGGAATGGGGCGGTGATTCCGCCATCCACCAAGGCGCTGCCGGTCCGGGTACGGTGTCAACCAAGGCGTTAATAGCGCCATTGGTTAGCGCCGTACTCGGAATGAGGCCCTTTGAATTTTATCTGTGATATATTTATTGGCTCCTGAGTATGGGCATTGCAGTAGTCTAGTCTTGACATGTGTTTGTAACTGGAGGCAAACTTTTAGAGACTATGGGCCTCATTATAAGTTGGCCGGTCCGGAAACAAGGGTGCTGGTAAGCACACTGGCACTCTTGTTTCTGCACCTGCAAACTGGGTGCAGCGGTCATGGTAGGAAGCCTTTCATGAGGGCACCATTAGCAATGGTGCTGGTGCTCCCGTGTCCCCACCCCCATAGAGTCCTGTAGGGAATGGGGATTATTCAAAGATACCGGCGCCTGACTTTCCGGCTGCTGGACTCGAATTGAGCCAGTGACTTATTCTGAGTCTGGCGGCAACCCGTCGGTAGCACCGGCAGAGTTACTGC
The DNA here is from genome assembly GCF_040938575.1 of Ambystoma mexicanum. Lineage (NCBI taxonomy): Eukaryota > Metazoa > Chordata > Amphibia > Caudata > Ambystomatidae > Ambystoma > Ambystoma mexicanum. The sequence continues at coordinate 1,073,506,491 of NC_090935.1, read as the reverse complement.
TATACTCAAATTGAGGCCCTATGTATTTTATTAAATTCTCCGACGGTTGGGTTACAAAACCTGGGAAATAACTGACTTTGTTTGTCACAGCCTTAGATTTCATCACTTTAGTAAATGTGTATCCAAGATTTTAAATACTAGGTGCTTGTGTCATAATGAGCTCAACAATAACCAGGGACACACAATGTAATATAGCCCAATTAGGGCCCTATTGTGAGCAGGGAATTTAAACTCTCTTTAACTCACGAGTGGTCAGCACTGGCAGATGATGCATTAGTTTAAGGCATTAGATTGGTTTAAGAAGGGGCTAGCAGAAGTGGCATTAGAATGTACTATTTCCATGAGAGTATGCAATAATTCATGTAATTCATCTAACCTCTGAATGTCCCGTCTTGTTTCTGGAGGCTTCAAGGTATGCTCTAACAATTTAGTCCCATTATCCCTGATATCAGTACCACTAGGGCAGCTTACCTCATTGTAATGTACTCTGGTGTTTTTGAGAGACTTGAAAACGTTCTCTTTGATTAACTAATTTCCACCTGGAGTTTCTATAGTAGAGTGCTTATTTGGCAGTAAGTTTAGGCCCGGGATATATCCCTGCTATTTATCTATTAGCTTTGGATTTTTCACTATTTCAAAGGCCTATGTGGTTTCTTGACAGATCATGTCCTTGGGAAAATCAGTAGCTAGTAACTATTGTCTGTGATGCTATTGTGGCATTTAAATAATCATTAATACTGATAGTACTACGTGATACACCATGTTTTGTTTTATGATTGTGTTTCTTACCAAGAGAGGGAATATCAGGCCAACATTTTTTGATAAACTACTTAACCCAAAAGGCTGGCTCTCCATCATTATATTCCCCCGACTGGCTTGCTTCATCTAAAGTATGGGGCATAATTCCTGATGATGCTTGTGAATCCTGAATAGTTATGATGTAACAACTATCCACCCTTTCCTTAGTAGAATTTTGTCGCACTAGGCCTTGGGTAGAGACATTAAATTAATTACTTTAGCAAGTTCAATTTTCAAATACTGTTGAACATTATACACATTTTTACACAATAAAAATATAGAATTCAGTGTAGTTAGAACTTTCTGTCTCTATTCTGGGGTCATCCATATAAGAGGAATCTGATGAGGAGAGACTCTCCTCACTATGTAATGGTGATGCGTGTGCATTCAATGCAATCACCATTACTTAGGGGAACTGTACAAGTCTGTAGCTGCAATACAATGTGGATCGGGAGATTGACAAGATTTTTCTAAAACAGAATTTGCCAAATTCTCCAGGTTTGACTCATCCTCTAAACTCATGGCCATATCCATCTCCAATATCAGGTAGCGCGGTTAAAGGTTGAGTGGATGCAGAGCCTGAGCTAGCGCTGGTCATGAGGGAGTTAAACAGTCTAATTTCTTCTGTGGCAGGTTAACTCCTAGGCTTGAGAAATGGTGTTCAGGGTAATTCATCGAATTCCGCACAAAAGTGGCGCACGCGACTGGCGCACAGTGTGCGTGTGCGAATGTCTGCTCCAGCCGCGTACGCTAAAATCGATTTCCGCGCACAGCGTATTCATGGATTTTAGCCTCCAAAACCAGCCGTGGCACAGAGTGGCGCAGCGACCCTGCAGCAACGCCCCCAAGAACGCCCTCGCACTAGGAAAAGCCATCAAAATTCCCAATTCAGCGCAAAGGGCTGCGCTAACCCTGGACCAGTTTACAGGGCTGCCAAACACCAAAGGGCAAGCGGGGAACGTGTATTACTGGGGTGCGCATGAAGTTTCACACGCGAAAGGACCTGTGCGAGTGGGGTGCGTGTATTACAGGGGTGCACGGGAAGTTTCACACGCGATTGGCCTGGGTACGTGTATTTCAGGGGTACGCGGGAAGTTTCACACGCGATTGGGCTGGGTACATGTATTTCGGGGGTGCGCGGGAAGTTTCACACACGATTGGGCTGGGTACGTGTATTTCAGAGGTGCGTGGGAAGTTTCACATGCAATTGGCCTGGGTACGTGTATTTCAGGGGTGCGCGGGAAGTTTCACACGCGATTGGCCTGGGCATGTGTATTTCGGGGGTGCACGGGAAGTTTCACATGCGATTGGGCTGAGTACGTGTATTTCAGGGGTGTGCAGGAAGTTTCACACGTGATTGGCCTGGGTACGTGTATTTCAGCGGTGCACGGGAAGATTCACACGTGATTGGCCTGGGTAGGTGTATTTCAGGGGTGCGCGGGAAGTTTTACACGCGATTGGGCCTGGGCGAGCGGGCTACCACTCACCGTCTGCCTTGCGTGTAGAAGAACGCGTAGCCAACACTCACCCGCTGTGAAGTAATAGGTGTGAACCCCAACGCCTGGAAAACACACGCACCGCACCCCACGATAAGCACGTACAGAGCAATGGAAATCCACGTGGGATCTTCAAGCCCTGCCAGGGCAACACCCGTGCGCGCTACGTCACAGACACGCTTACGCGCTAAGGGCCTTTGGTCCAATGGAATCGCGTGCGTGCGCTGACTCGCTCACGCGCTAAGGGCCTTTCCTCGAATTACACAATGACGTGCAATTTTTTCACGTGCCAAATCACTCCGTATCAAGCTGACCACGCGAAAACACACGGAAAACCATGCTCCTGCCCTGAAGGCCATTTTCCTGCCCCCAAGAGTCCCGAGCATGCTCCCACCTGCCATCTGCTGCTGCCTGCCTGCCTGCTGCCCACGTGCCCTGCTATTTGCTGCCTGCACATCAGCCATCTACAGGGGTGCAGTTGCTGTGACCACCCCTGCTGGAACTGAAGACTCCCGACTGGGATACCATCGTTCCACAGCCCAGCCCCAGGACCCAGTTGTCCACCCACACCTGCCTCTGGGGTTGCTATGTCGGGCACACCACCATCTGAGACCACTGGCAACCCCCAGCCAACCGAAGTTGGTGTCCTGGTGGAGCAAGTCCTGGGGCAGTATGATGCCCTCTTCGGAAGATTGCGCGCCGACAAGGAAGGACGGACCAGGATCTGGACGGACATCGTGACTGCCATCAACGCGGAGGGGGTGGCAGTCCGAAAATTCCAACATGTCAAGAAGCGCTGGGAGGACTTCAGGTCCAGGACCCTCAACAAGGCCCAGTGCCTCTTGAAGGCAGCGGATGCTAAGGGGCGCCGGGGCCACCTGTCGGAACATCAAATGAGGGTCCTGGAACGCATATCCTCAGCGCTCCATGTCCAGGGCCTTGAGAGGCAGACCCGTCTAGAGTCGAGCTGTAAGTGTACATACATACTGATTGTAAGCTGTGCGTGTGGTGGTGTGCCAGTAGTGTGCAGGTTGCACATGTGGTTTTGTAGGGCCATGTATGGATGTGTATGTACAGGGCGGTGAGGCTAACACATGCGAGTCCTCTCATGTGTGAGACACATGGATGGTGCATGTGTGTGTAAGCTTGCATGCCAAATGCAGATGTGTGAGCACATATGCTTGAATGACTGTGTATGTAAGTTGCCATGGTTGTAGTGTCACACATGGATGTCGGTTCCAGCTGCATGTATGTGCACCGTGTACATGTGCATGTGTGTGTATTTCACAAGGGTGTGACAGTGATGCAACATGGATGCTTGGGACTCTGATATGTAGAAGACTGATTGCCAGATGTGAAATGGATGCCGATCCCATCACTGCGATAGCTGGTGGAGGTGTACACATGAATGTAAGTGTGGTGGCGTGTGTGCATGTCTAGTGCACTCCCTGTGTTTCATGTGATGTCTGGCTCACCTTTGGCTGCTCATGCTGTTGTATGTGTATGGATGGTATGGCTGTTGCCATATGGCTGTGGAATTGCTCAGGTGTGTGAGTTGACATGCCATGTGTGTTGGGGATTGTGATGCCATGTCTGAAGTTTGACACTGCTACTCATGTGCAACTGGCATGTGTGTATCAGTCCATTGTACAGTGTCCTGATGCCTGTCTCCTATCTCTCCCTGTCTGCAGCGTCAACTGATGAAGAGGGTGGAGAGGGTGCTGTGGAGCACAGGGGCGGGGATCACACCACCAGCCGGAGACGCAAGGCCCAGCTCCCCTCCCAGGTTGTGATCTCGTCAGGGAGTGAGGAGTCCGGTGCCGCGTCCCAGGCCGCAGCTACCGAGGGTAGTTCCAAGAGGTGGAGGTCGGAGTTGGACTCCTCGGCAGCATAAGGGGCAACTGAGACCCCACAGGGTCCGACGAAGGAAGATGGCACGGAGTCATCCAGGTTGGTGGGGGGTTTGGTGGAGGAGGAGGCTGCTCAAGGGACAGCGACGGGGTCTGGAGGTGGGGATTCCACTGGTGCCAGTGGTGCAGTGCAGGGGCAGGGACAGGAGGCAGCACAGGCCGCCGCGGAGGTGCCTGTGTGTAATCCTGTCCCCGATCCTGTGACTGCATCATCCCGCACCAGCAGGGATGCCTAGGTCCAGACCCGTTTTCAGGGAGGGGATCCGCTTACAACAACTGGCCTTCCTATCCCTGCGGACGTGGCTATCCGGGACCGGGTTGAGCCTTTCTGGGTGGGGTGGCGTTGTGTCAACGGGACATGCAAGGTGACCTGCAGTCTTTTCATGGGGAGACTGCACGTCATCTCGAATGGCTCGTTGACCACGTCAGCCTACTGGGACAGGTCACCCAGGCCGGATTCCTCCGTTTGCTGAACCTTGCTTCCACCCCCTCCTCACCTGAACCCCCTCTGCGCCAGTCGTCCTCCGTGCCATCTTCCCACCCATGGATCACCTGGGTACCCTGTGGAGCTGCCTCTGAACGTGCGGCCAGGCTGGTAGAGGACACATCCCTGCCACAGTCAGAAGTCGGACGTCCAGCAGGGGTGGCCATCTCAACAACTGCACCCCAGCCAGAGGAGGATGTGCAGGCAGCAGGAGCCAGGGCACAGGCACAGCAGCAGCAGCAACAAGGTGGGAGCCATGATGGCTCGGGGCCTTCGACATCGGACAGGCAGGCATCGGCCAGAGGGCAGGAGGACCCAGGACGAGAAGTGTCTTCCATGTGGCAGCGGTTAGGCCATGCTATAGATGCGGAGCGGAAGCAGGCGGAAGAGGCACGGCTCACGATGGTCAGGGCGGAGAACTCCATGCAAAGGGCTCTGAGGCGGGCGGAGTGCCTCGCGGCAATTCGCAGGGACCTGGAGGTCCGGATGTCATCGTCCCTGTGAACCCTCTGGGCCTTAGAAGAGGACCGCCTCCGGGACATCGAGCAGGAGTTCGATGATGCCCTGGCCCAGGAAATCAGGAAGTGAGCCGTCAGACTAGCCGGCTGCCATTGTATATAGTTAATTAGTGTTAGGTTTCCTTTTGGTTTTCATTTCATTTGGGGCGCTTGGACAATCCCCCACCTTTTTGTATATAGTTGTTCATTAGGTAGGGTTTTTGTAGGTTTCCTTTCAATGGTTGGGCTCATGGACCCTGGATTTGTACTTTGTATATAGTTCTACACTGGATTTCACTTCATTTAAGTTTCTTTTTTACCATGGATCAATGGATGTGTCTTATTTTTACACTTTGGATTTGGTTGGACGGACAGACTCTTTGGACCCATTTGCTTTTGGATTTATTTGGATTCTGGTTGCACACATTTTTTTTTAATATTTTGGACATGCAGCTTTATCTTCATTATTTCCATTATTGTGTGATTTTTTTAAATTCATTTGGTTAATTATTGAATACACATTTATTATATACTTTACAGATGTGGTCTTATCTCATTTGTTTTGTGCATGTCACAATGTTGATCTTTTCACAGTCATGTGTCACCATTGCGTGGGTCTGAGGGACATTGATTCATGGCCATGCTGGTTATGTATTTTCTATCATGACTTTAGTAATTCAATGTGGGGTGTTTGGACTGGGGTGGAATTTTGTTGGCCATGAGGGGCATGGGTCTGGTGTGTGAGGACCTGTCGGGGGGGACATGTGTGGGGGCCTGCTGGCAGGTGCCCTGCACTGCTAGGGGCTGGGGGTGCAGGGGGACATGAGTGGGGGCCTTCTGGCAGGTGCCCCTGACTGCTGGGGGGTGGGGGTGCAGGGGGACATGTGTGGGGGCCTGCTGGCAGGTGTCCCTGACTGCTGGGGGTGGGGGTGCAGGGGGACATGAGTGGGGGCCTGCTGGCAGGTGCCCCTGACTGCTGGGGGGGTGGGGGTGCAGGGGGACATGAGTGGGACATGAGTGGGGGCCTGCTGGCAGGTGCCCCTTACTGCTGGGGGGGTGGGGGTGCAGGGGGACATGAGTGGGGGCCTGCTGGCAGGTGACCTGCGCTGCTGGGGGTGGGGGTGCAGGGGGACATGTGTGGGGGCCTGCTGGCAGGTGCCCCTGACTGCTGGGGGGTGGGGGTGCAGGGGGACATGAGTGGGACATGAGTGGGGGCCTGCTGGCAGGTGCCCCTGATTAATAGGGGGTGGGGGTGCAGGGGGACATGAGTGGGGCATGAGTGGGGGCCGACTGGCAGGTGCCCCTGACTGCTGGGGACGGTGGCTTTGCAGGGGGACATGAGTGGGACATGAGTGGGGGGCCTGCTGGCAGGAGTCCCTGACTGCTGGGGGGTCGGGGTGCAGGGGGACATGTGTGGGGGCCTGCTGGCAGGTGCCCCTGACTGCTGGGCGGTGGGGGTGCAGGGGGTCATGAGTGGGGGCCTTCTGGCAGGTGCCCTGCACTGCTGGGGGGTGGGGGTGCTGGGGGACATGTGTGGGGGCCTGCTGGCAGGTGCCCTGCACTGCTGGGGGGTGGGGGTGCAGGGGGTCATGCTTGGTGATCAGTAGTGCAAGGTGACATGTGGCTTGGATGGGGGGCATGCCCATGGTGGATGGGCTGTCTGCGGGACATGACCAGGGGTGCAGGGTAGTCCTCTGTGGTGTGGGCTGCCTGCAGGGGCTGTGGAGGGTGTAGAGGGGACACCTGGGAGGACCCACACTGCCAATTCACGTGTAGGACTCCCCGGCACCCCCGAAATACACGTACCCTGCTGAAATCGCGTGTGAGACATCCCCAAACCCCAGTAATACACATACCCCAGTCTCACAGGGCCTATAGCGTGTGTAACTCCAAGCGTACACCAGAAATACACGTCCCCCACTCGCACAGGCCCTTTCGCGTGTGAAACTTCCCGCGCACCCCAGAAATACACGTCGCCCACTCGCACAGGCCATTTCGCGTGTGAAACTTCCGCGCACCCCAGACATACACGTACCCGGATCCAATCGCGTATAAAACTCCACGCGAACCCCAGTTATACACGTACCCCACTCGCCCAAGGCCTATCGCATGTGAAATTTCCCACGCACCCCCGAAATACACGCACACGCTATTTTTCACACAGCGGGTGTCCGTGTTTGTCGCGTACCCCTTTGCACGTCATTTGTCCTAGAGGGACACAGTATGGTACATTCATCATAGCTGTATGTACGTGCTTTTTGTTAGCGTACATTTTTTTCATGCGCAGGGACGCTACCGCCTGCCTTCGTGTGGCGGACGTGTTTATGCCTGTGCGCGTCTTCGCCCGTGCGCTGGTTTGCCCTATTCGATTCCATGAATACATGTTGTAGGCGAGCGTGTGGGCGTTCCGTGCACTTGCCTCCTGTACTTTCCCCGTGACGCCCAAATTTTCACGCGTTGTTCCCCATTCCGCGTGTCACGCCCCGTGTTACGCCTTATTTTGGGGTATGCACCGCGCTATGTGCGCTTTCGCTGTGCGCTTAGCGCACTCTGTTTGAAGGCGTACAGGCTTTCAGCGCACATTCATGGATTTCCACGTGCACAGACTTCCATGAATCGCTGTGCGCGGGTTTCACTGTGATTTTCGCACTGGCACTGCGATTGGCACGCTTTCGCACGTTTGCGCTGAAAATTTCAGCGCACATTAACTCCATGAATCGGCCTCGTTATCTTCCCTAGATCACGTTCATCAATATCATTTAGTTCACAAATAGAGCTAGTAACACCAGCCATAGTTGATTTTGATTTTTTCATTAATCTCTTTCTTGCTTTTTTCAGGATATAGGCGGCATTAAATGCTCCGGTGCAGCCAGCACGATCGGATGAACGTAATGGGCAGTTTCAAGTAATTGCTGGCATTTCTGGGTGAAAAATGTAATGAGTCAGCAGTTTGCCACCAAAATCCTTTTAGTGAGCATGTAGACACAGGTGCGCTTGCTAAAAGAAAGACCCAGAGTCAAAGCCTATATGTAATATAGAGCGTCCTCAACAGAAATCATTTGTGAAGCGTCACTTACCATCAAAAGAGTACCATTAAAGTTGGGTCAAACCTGCTTAGAGACAGTCGGGCTGTAATAGTCCCGTTCCTCCACATTCCACCAATGACCACAGTAACCACTTGCTCCACTTCCATCCGCGCTGTGCTCTGCGCCAGACTGGTGGTATTATAGTGAAACAGCAGAGTCCAAAGTCACACGCTCCACCTCACAGCATAGGCATAGGGGACAGACTCCAAACAGTCCCGCCACAGTAACCACTTGCTCCACTTCGTCCATGCCGTGCACCACGCCAGACAGGGGGTAGTCTAGTGAACCAGAATAGTGCAAAGTCACATGCTCTGCCACACAGCATACAAATTGGAGACAGACTCCAAAAATTCCAACCACTGTAACCACTTGCTCCAATTCCGTCTGCTTTCCTGTTGTAAGTGCAGCATCACCTGAGGATCAGTGCATCCTTCATGATACATGTTTGATATTAGTCGACTATCTATAGCTTTTCAACTCTGTCATTGTGTACTCAAATGTAAATAAGTATATCTGCATTTTAAAATCCTGCCCACTACTTCAATTGGCAATACGTAATGTATACTTGAGGTAATTTGAAAGATCGATTTTGCCTATACTCCCAATAGCTTTCTGAGTATATTTTAAACGAAGAGCCTAAGAGACTGGTTGCCTTTTCACATAAGTTACATGAAGGAGATCACAAAAAACAAAAACATGTTTCCTCCTAACAGTATGTCTTAATCCGTCCTCAGTACTTCTTACATTCGCAAGTGAATGAAATCTAGCAAAAGATTAGACACCATGCTAGCTTTGACCACATTCGAAATGCTGATTTTCTGGAGAACATGCCCACGTTCTTGAGTTGCCTCAGCTCAAACTTTCTAACTTCCAACCTGTTATCTTACTCAAGTGGCAGCAGCAAAAGCAATGCAGAGTGAAACATCCTGTGCCAAATGCTGCCAAACATGTAAGGGCAGTCACAACACAAGAAACAGCACAGCACACTTGATTAAAGACCTCAAAGCACAAATGAGAATGGTTTTACCTGTTCCAGCCTGTCCAGAATCAAGCAGCAATAAAAGATGATCTTGCATATGGGAGCAATTGACTATTTTCTTGCCTTAACACATGCATGGATTTTTGATTATTTTCCCCCTATATTTCTTTGTTCTACATGTTGAGATTACACATCAGTGTATCTAATTCAATAGCTAGTTCATATGCATGCATCACAGTACGTTCACTTTCCTCCATGTCAAGCTCTGCATCGCTGTGCATGCAGGGTTCACCAACAGCAGGCGGACTACCTTGATGATATTCCCGACTTTCCTCAGGAGTATCCTTTGCGATTTCTGGTGATTTTCCTCTTCTAACATTTCTACATGCTTTTTAATCTTAGAGTAAAAATGTTTACTTTCTTTTCTAAGCAGCTCTTCCTCATTACACCAAGGTAAGTACAACTGCAAAGGACAAACATGGAACAGTTCCTTTTTTCTGTGGTTTGGCAATACAGTTTCATGTGATTGATGAGAGATGTATCACCAGGCAACCTGGACAACAATTCCGTTTATAATGTACACATTTCACATCACCTTCCCTGTCGTGGTAGTCTGGCTAACGGTATCAATCAGATCAATTCTGAGGCTGTTGGGAAACCTAAATTCCTCAAAGGCAGTACCATGTTTTAGCACTTGTTTCCTATTAATTGCAGGGCCAACGCATAGCCAAATAATGTAAATGCTTTGTCCAAGTAGAGGCAAGTTTCTGAGTCCAATTTAGGCTTTTTACGCATGACACTCGCTATATGAGAGAGGATTTTACTACCAAAGTTAGAGGTTTTTGATTCTGACTTGTGCCACCTGAGAGATCAGCCCAAACCTCATTTGCATCACTCTTCTTTTGCTTTGGTCAAGGGGACTGTAACATTCTGAGCCACCACTGAGATGTTATCAGCTACATACTGGACAGCAATATTTGCATTTCAATTCACAGAAATAACAGGATATTGTAGTCATTAACAGACTGAGACTGTTTGTCTTTTTTGAGGTGCTATGTATTTTTGCTAGATTTTCCAGGGACGTTTGTGATGGGCAGAAGGCAAGACACTGTTTCCCTGACCAGCTGCGCATATGGACTTTGGAAATCCAAACATGCACTTTGTATAGTATTTGATTTTGCACTCATATTTATTTCAAGAGTATATGACACAATCAAAGGCCTGCATTTATAGGCTCATAACTCGCACTATTGGATATTTTTATTATAGAACATGTAAATGTTTTACTAGAAATTCCACAATCGAACTGTCACTCTCTTTCAGAATCTTTTTCCAAACTTTGAATCATGTTCGACCCACAAAAGCATCTGCATTTGGGGTGTTCTGCATGATACTATTTTCTGAAGAAAAAAAGTGTTCAACTGTACGCAATGGAGCATTTTATTTATTGCAAATAAGATGCAGAAAGGCAAAGAATTAATCATAAAAGAAACAATAAGAGGGCAGGGTACATAGCACACATTACAGTGTCATCTTCAGTATACTCTCGTTGTTTTCGTGACTTTCACAAATAGAATCTGCAAGATCATCTCAGACCTATTATGTGCAACAAAAAGTCACAAATCAGATTTGGGACCTAAGCTCGGAAGCATACCTAATACCCATGAATATCTTCTGTACCAGTCCTATTTAGTTACATGCTTGCTAGCCAGGATGTTGGTTATCTTTGATCTGAAAAGAGTTTTGAAAATCCACCTTATAGTAAGAGGACAATATATGCTGTGTTTGTCGGGAAACTGTGGTTCTCAGAATATATAGTTCTGTTTACAAAAATTCTGAAGAATAAATAGCTGTTTGGCAATCACCTTAATCTCCACCATTTCCAGTGTGAAAAAGTAATGATAAACCGCAAACCTCGAGTACTTTCTCCCATACATTGATTAGTGCACCTTCAGCTTGTCACATCTGATACAGTTCAAGGATATCACTTATAATGTCAAAGATAGAAAATGGGTGAATCGTGTGATTCTAATACAAACCTTTGGATTCACTGTGTGTAATTCACCAAAATGTCCCTTCTGTTGACATCTCTCTGAAAGGTACATCAAGAAGAGTAATGTCATGTACATTTTGCATATCAATTTAGAGATCATTCTCTTCAGCAAAATAATGTAATGTATTTTCCCAACATTAATAAGATCCTGCTAGATTTTTGTATCTTCTGTTGCAACTCCATTCACCAAACCAAAAAAGAATCCACAGGATGACATTACACAGCTAGAGTGTGAACATTATGCTTCAAATCAAGTGATAAATATACCAGTTTTCCTGTCATGCATCTTACGATCTCTTTTTAGGCTGTTTACAAATGAATCACCTCAATATATTTAGGTTTTCATGCTGCATGCATTGCAGCCGCGCACATGTATTTTAAAATGCTTTTAGAAGCTATAGACTCTTTTCTGAAACTAACAAAACAATATTTGCACATCGTTTCAGTTTTACTCCGATCAAAACATTAATCCATGAATAAATGGATATACAGTATGTTCTAAGCATCAACTCTTCCATCATATCATTTCTGTATATGTGATTTATAGAATGATCATAGGCTTCACATCATCTATGGTTTCAGTAGTCAGCACTTTATTCAGAAATTCAAAAGACAAAGAGGCACTTTAACAGTGATTTATTTTAGACTAATATACTAATATAGCAAATGTTAGTGTGATGTGCTGCCATTATAACTGATTACTACATTGTCCCTTTCCTAGAAAACATAATGAATGACCTTGTAGTCCAGTCAATTCACAAACTTCACATTCATAATTTTTTTGTAACATTTGAATTGGTCTCACATCTCACTTTGTTTAATTTTTGTGTAAATAAGTCAAAACTATTAAAAGTGTACACAAATGTTTATGAATGTTGCAAACAAACATGCACTTCCTCACAAAGGCAGGCTCCCACTTTTGATCATAAATGTGCCCTAACCCTCTTCCTTGGTTGGCAACACACTGCTTTGTTTTCTCGTGTGCACTGATGATATATTTGTTTAACCTTGGAGCCTCCCCCTGGTTCAGTAATGGGAAAAGTCGCATTTGACATTTGATGATAACGTTCTCCATTAAAATATATTTCTGTTGAGAGGTCTAAGGTCCATCTCAAATTATGCAAACATTTTCAGAAGCTATTTTTCTAAAATGCTTACATTTCTGAAAGAGATCCCTAGTTAGTTTATTGAAGTTATGCAAATTAATTCAACATTAAAATTGCCAGCTTTCTCTTAACAGGAAAGGCTTTGTTAGTGAAAGCTTCAAATTGTATGAATCACGCTTCGGTTTTACAGTTCTCGTTTTGCTGATAAAAACTTTTTTGTGGAGATACCCCATCATATTAACGGGGTAATTCATGGAATAATTGTGTACCGAAATGTGTGGCGCTAGTGTGAAAAAGCCAGCGCACACGTGTGATTCACACGCAAGCGATTCATGGGAGGCTCTGCACGTGGCTCTCCCGGGACCTGCGCCAAATCCGTGCTTACCCTACACGTCGCTGCGACTATCCAAACGCTATGTGTGAAACGCACATCGAAAGCGCACAACTCCTAGTGCACACACCTAAAAAGGGGGTGGAACACGCGGAAGGGGGATCAACGTGTGAAAATGTGGGCGTAACTGGGGAAGCACTGCTTGGAAATACACGCAACGCCCACACGCTCGCAAACAACATCTATTCATGGAATCAAATAGGGAAAACCTGCGCATGCCAAAAGACACGCACACGTGTAAATACGTCCTCCACGCAAAAGCAGGCAGAAGCGCCCTCGCGCAATATAAAAGTGCATGCAAACAACAAACAAGCATGTACAGCTACGATGAATGTCCCATTTCTTGCAGCAGTGATCGTGGGACAAGGCATGCAGAGGAGAATAGCCAGGCCCCACATTCTTTTGCCCAGGACCAGCCTTTTTGGGATGCCTGATGACTATGACAAGTATAAGTTTCCACCTCATATCATCGTAGACCTGGTCACTGAGTGGGAGGATAATCTCACATCACCCACCTTGTGCTCCCAAGCACTGAGCCTCTTGGAAAAGATGTTCAATGTACTGCAATTTTTGGCCACTGGGTCATTTCAGCGGACAACTGCCATAGTTGGGGGCGTCTCACAGCCCACGCAGTCACGCTGCCTACGCCAGGTGTTGGTAATCATGACTGCGCACCCCTCAGTCCACAGGCACATATACATTGCCAGAACACCTGCAGAAAGGCAGGCCATGGTCCAGGACTTCTGCACAGTGGCACACTTCCCCAAAGTGCTTGGTGCTATAGATTTCAACCATGTGGCCCTACGTACACCTAGGGCCACTGAGAACATCTACCGCAACTGCAAGCACTGGCATTCCATCAACGTGCAGGTTGTATGCGATGCCAAGGAAATCATCATCTCTGTCTATGCAAACTATCCAGGGTCCACCCATGACAGTTTCATATACAGAATGTCCGCCCTGAGCCGGGATCTTGAAGCTGGGAAGCATGGCAACAGATAGCTCTTTGGTTGAGTACAAATGCCTGTGCACATGCATGCATGTCACACACAGACAAATACACCAGCCCAACTAATGACAACCATTATCACCTCCCCAGCGGACAGTGCCTACCCTCTGAGCACCTACATGATGACGCCAATACAGAACCCCACCACACCACCCCAGGTAAGATACAACGCAGCCCATATTGCAACCAGGGCCATAGTGGAGTGCACATTTGGAGTGCTCAAGTCACACTTCCGCTCCCTTGACCACTCTGGCAGCCAGCTACTATATGCACCCCCAGTAGTGTGCAGGTTCATTGTGGCAGCATGTGTCCTGCACAATGTTGCAACACAGCGGGGTGTACCGGTGGACATGGTGGTGCCCCCACATCCCCAACCACATGCACAGGCACTGCGCATGGGAGGAGAAAGGGCACATAGCAAGGCACCTAGCTTGTGGCCACATTCTTCACCTAAACTCACACCCCAGCTGAGGGCACACAGGCCTGGCAAATACCAGGTGACAATCGATGATGACAAAGGGACAGTCAACTGTCACAACCTTACCACCCTGAGAATGTGTCCGCAGAAGTGCTACATTGTGTGCATCCCTAGATACTTAAACATTACCAATCCCGTGTGACCAAAGGGAACACATGCAAGGTGCATATCGCACCACCCCTCCCTGCAAAACAGGGCATGAAAATACTGGTATGTCACCTAAACCCTCCCAACCCCCATGACCCCCCGTCCGCCACACCATGCCATGGCATGTATTGGCAAGATAGCAAACCAAATACACAACACATGACACAATTGCCATGAAGTGCCACGTGAGAAAAGGAAACAGGCAGTAGACAATTACGCCTCACATGGAATCTGATGAAAGGAGCGACCAAAACCTCCCACCCATAAAAGGTGTGGCACAAATGCATGTCACCAGTGGTACTAGCAACAAAAGTAAAAATGCCTGTTGCCATGCACATTGGGCAATAGAAATCTGCCAATAGAAACACTGTGTGCTGCGTGTGTGTCCCCTGCAACACAACGCTCACCAGGCAGTACAGCACAGATATGACGGAAGCCCACTGCCACTGTGTAAGATGCTGTCACACTGAGTCATCCTTGAGAGCCCATGGAAAGGGAAAGCAGGAGTGGCATATGTGTCAGGACCCCAAACCACAAACAAATACACGAGACAAGCCTGTATGGACCGCATACAACTTGGGGGTCAGGGAGGCGCCCAGGAGGGAGGAGGTACAGGGTGCACCTGAACACCCACATGTGTTGATGTTGAGATTAAAACGAAATCCTCCATGGGCTCAACGCCTGCACTGCCCGACCTGTGTGAGAGATAAGTTGTCGTCGTCACCCTCTGTATGTAAATCAGGAGGTGGACGTGGCACAGTTGCCTCACCACGCCTATCTGCAGCAAGCATGCGGGTCTGGTAAACACGTTCCTGCGTGGCTATGGCACTTAGTTTTGCATGAATCACATCACGTGATACACGTGCTTCCTCCTGCAAGGTCTCACATGTATGACAGAGTTATGCCTGCATGGTCTCGCATGACATAAGGAGCACCTCCCGGGTTGCACAGAGTTCAGCCGAGATGGTGTTTTCAAGCTGCTCCATCCTCTCTTCTGACCGCATTCTTTGGGTCATCATGAGCCCACCCAGAGTAAATCTGAGGGATTGGTGCTCTTGTCATGATCTCTGCTTCCAAAAGGTCAGGGTTTTCCCAACTCCCTTGGAAGCAGATCCATAACCCAGGTTCCGAGTGCCAACCAGTCCCAATTGGGACCTTTTGGACCCAGTCCTGGCGCCAGTGGCACCAGGCTCATAAATATGCCCAATCCCAGCGCTGGAAGCGCCGGGCTCATAATGCTTGGGTGGACTTACCTGCAGCAGACCATGCTGCTTACTTGCCTGCCAGTTGAGCCTCTGATCCTCTTCTGTTTGGAACTACTTTTCCTGTTGGGCGGGGCAGGAGCCACTCCCTAGGTTCAGAACACTGGAACTCTTCTGGAAAGCAGGAACTCTTTTCTTACCTAGGCGTGACTGTGGAAGGAGACACCTAAGCACTACAGGAGGCTATTTAAACCACACCCGATGGATGAATCTTGCTTTGCGTTATTCTGAATCCTCTGCAGCAGAACGCTCATCGTGTCTTCTGCATCTGATCCTGGGCCTAAGGAAAAAGGCTTACCATCCTGAATCCAGTCTTCAGCAACACCTATAAAGACAAGAAAGAACAGGTTAGCATTACGGTCTTCAGTGACAGCTCTTCACTTACCTGGTCCATCGGCTGTCACCAACGCCTCGCGCTGCATTCCGACATCTGAAAGACAAAGGCTTACCTACTCTTCGTGCGCTCCGGAGGTCTTCACACTGCATTCCGGCATCTGAAAGACAAAAGCTTACCAACTCTTCGCACGCTCCGGAGGCCTTCGGCGCTGCATCCCGCATCTGAAAGACAAAACAAGGTGCGTTTAAAGACATTGGGGAACTTTAATACTCACGTGCCATTACTCCTTTCCACATCTAACTCAGTGGGTATTCCGGCACCCTGCAGCCGCTCCGAACTTGTACCTGCAAAATAAAAAGACAGTTAGAGCGCATCGTGAAGCAGGCAACAAGCGCTTACTTACGTGCTTCCAGGCGCTTCTATTCATCACACGGGCTCCATCTTCAACTCACTTCAGCCCGTCATCCACCATCGCCGGAACCCTGCAAAACAAGAGACATCATTACTAAAGACTTTAAAGACATTAGAATTACTCGAAACTTACCGTTCGTGCAGTAAACGACGGACAGCAGTCCTCTGAAGTCAAGAGGCCTGCTCCCCTTATCCAGTGAAGAAACTGGTTACAGCACCCTGCCCCGAGGCAGATGGAGAGCATGGCGTTCACTTACCTAAGGTGAGAGCGTTAACCTTCGGGGTTCTACAGGAGAAGAGAAAGGGAAGAAGAGAGAGACATTCAATTACCCAGTTCATTAATCCCATATTTTCTATCTGCAGACATCTTACCCTTCGAGTCAGACATACAGTGCACAGAGGTCCAGCCCAAAGAGCCAGCCGTGTGTTACACATCACCTTTGAAGATACGGTATACGTCCAGTCAAGACCGGCGCCTCTACGGGAATCAGGTGAGCGTTACCTTCCCTCAGGGCCTCCCTGTGTGCCTCTGCCTGAGCAGCAATTGCTTGGTGCAGAGTCACCATTTCAGCCCGGCATGCCCTGTCGGAGGCCGCCATGCCCAGCCTGAGTGAGCGGCACGTGGATCGTGTTGCCTGCTGCTGGAGCTGCACCTGCCTCGCAGGGGTGAGGATGGAACGGGTCACATTTTCCATGCCTTAAGCCATCATCTCAACCACTCCACCCTGTTGCTGTGCAATGGCATACATGGAATGCTTCCACTCAGTTGTCCCCGGTGGCGCACAGCCACCGCGTTGCTGGACTCTACACCTGCCAGGCCCAAGGAGCCATGGTCCTTGCTGGGTTGGCACCGCCCGCGGCTGCAGGACTGCATCCCTCCATCAACCTGATGCCCCAGGAACATGAGCAACTGGTGTGGCGTGTGACCATACGCCCAAAACCACCACAGGCAGATGTTCCAACACTGCCTGGCCCCTCACTGCAGGTGTCGCGGACAGGAGATCATCAACTGCAGGATCACTTATCGGCGACGACACGTCAAGATGCACATCCAACTCAACATTGTGGTCAGAGACTCCATCAGAGCTTAACTCATGGTCAGCCCTGGACACGATGGCCTGGAGCTAAAATGGGTTTTCATGGTCTACCACCCCACAACCACCACTGGTGCTAGGTTGGTGACTTAAACCCACCACCGTGTCTGGAATCACATCCTCATCCTCTGGCTCCAGTGCCTCATCACCTGTAACGTAAACAAAAGAAAGATGAGCACACATGTCAGCAGTACATACCACACACATAGACATCACAACATCGGCAGCCAACACATGAAGCAGACATGTCACACACAAATCAAACTACGACATGCATCCAGTGGCATTGCAATGCAAGGGTATCCCAAAAGCAGAAATGGATGTGTGTAAAATGTGAAGCCTACACATGTACTGCATGTTGCATCTCACCTGCATCACACACAACCTCTGGCAGGCACAGATCCAAGCCAGAAATGAGAGATGGCAACAAAGAGATGGCATGTAGCATAAGCATGGAGGAACACCCAAAAAGCCACAGCTGCAAGTGAAACCAAACACACCATGACCCATGTAATATGCATGTTAACATGCAGCAATCACCAATACAGAGTACATGTGTCAAAGGATGCACCTACGCTAGCGCATTTCAATACAGTAAAGGGATGAACATGGGACCATACATGCCAGGTCACTTTGACGTAGCAGCATTGCATAGGCATGTTGAAGACCGGAACATGGTACAAAAGTGGGTGGGTGCAGTGCAGTGCATGTGTACCGCCTCACCTTCCAACATCAACACATACATAGTGATGCCAATCTCTAAACATGATGGCAGTGTAAGGGCAGGTGCAGCCATTATGTGCAAAGTGCATGCACTGGGTTGCATGGATACAGTGAACCCCCCACCCTTTGGGAATTGCAGGGAGGCAGTGCATGGCAATGAAAGGTTGACCAGAGAAAAGGGGATTGGCAGACAGTGTTGGCATGCGTCAACTTCATCTTGTCAGTCAAATTACACTACAGCAGATGAGAAGTGGACATGAAGCAGGACACATGAGGAACCATCAGTAGTACACCCATTCATGCAGAAGCCATGACACCAGTTGAACAGAGGCTGGGGGCCTGTAACAGGGTGAGGCCTGTGCACGACACAGATGAGGAGACCATAAACATGTGCGTGATGAGGGACTGACCCAGAGTGAGCATCGAATGGATGACCAAATACCATGACACCTAAATAATCCTGGAGACGTACCACCATGATCAGCCTGTCAGTGACCCATAGGGGCATACATGGAATGCACATGGAGCATGAATATGCATTCAAGCCCACGGGGAGCCACTGCCACCTGCACAGTCCGAGTGAGACACACTGCACCAAGGACAAAGTATGTACACCACTGTTCATGTTTTGCAGGTCTGCAGAAGGAAGTGTGCATGTATACAGGAATGGGAACAGGCAATGGCAGTAGTCCAACATGTAACTCACCAGTGCCATGTTGAAATTGAGCTGCAGGGGGTTTGAGAGGCAAGGAAGCATGCCCATGAGGTGGACCACATTGCAGGCTGTCCACACATACACAGCACTCAAGTGATCAGATAGGCCGAGTGCTGAATGCAACAACACCACAGGCCATATGCAGACATGTGAGTGAGCAGGAACATGATATGACATGAAATGATAATTCATATTGCGCTCATACACAGGTGTTTCAGAGCGCAGCTAGGCAAAGGGAGGGGAACAGGGGAGGAAACAGAAACAACATCTTACTGGGCCAAGTGACATTTGGAACGCACAAGTGCATGGGGAGTGAAAGGGGGGAAAGTGGATGAGAGGGGGACACATTGGAGAGTGCAAAGCATAAGAGAGGGCAAGATAAATAATGAGTAAATAAACAAATACACATGGTGATCCAAAACAGTGCAAGTGCCGCCTGTGAGTGGCCAAGTGCAAGGTTAGTCAGAAAGGGAGTATCTGATAAGTACAGAAGATGAGGGGGGGGATCTGAATGGGTAGAGATACATACAGGCACCAGTGCGAGGGGAGGCCAGGAGGCTGTGCAGGAGGGTGGCAGGGTGAGCAGGTACCTGAGCCCGAAGGGCAGAAGGTGGCCAGGTGCAGCATTGCTGAGAGAGAAAGCAGATCAGCAGGGGAGAAGAGGGGCAAAGGCAGAGGTGAAGAGGAAGGTCTTGAGGAGCTTCCGGAACCACAGATGGTTCTCCTCATGTTTCAAGGTGGCAGGTAGCCAGTTCCAGATGGAGGCCACCACAGAAGATAAGGATCTACCAACAGCTTGTTCCTTTGAAAAACGTCTGACCCTGAGGGAGTTTGAGGTGGAGTAGCAAAGGGCTCTAGAGGGGAGGTATATACAGAGGGATAGTTGAAGGTAATTAGGGCCCAGGCCCCAGAAAGCCTTGTGGACAATGCAAAGGGTATTAAATGTAATCCTTGCAACCACAGGGAGACAATGAAGGGATTACAGAGGCAGAGCAATATGATGCCAGGGCTTGAGGCCATGGGAAAATCTCCCAGTCTTGTTCTGGATTAGTTGTAAAGGGCGGTGAGTGGAGGAAGGTAGATTTAGAAAGAGGCTGTTAGAGCAGTCTAACCTCAAGAGAATCTGAGCATGGGAGCAAGGAGCTTCTGTGGGAAGGAGAGGAAAGGAAGAGTGCCTTTAAGGAAGTGCAGTAAGAAGTTTGACTTTTTGGTGACATCAGAGATGTGTGCGGAGAAGGAACGTGTGGAGTCAAGGATGACCCGAGGTCCTTGGCTTCACTGGTAGGGGCAGGAGGAGGGCCAAGGGAGGCTGGCCCGAGAGTAAGGGGAAAGGATGAAGGGGGTGTACCAATGAGGGGGATCTCAGTCTTGTTGGTGTTTAAACAAGGATAATTTGCGGCACACCAATTATGAATGGCGATAAGGCAGTCAGAGATGAGGGAAGGAGAGGAGGTGGCTGAGGGAAGCCTGAAAATGATTTGGGTGTCGTCAGCATAACACTGGAAATTTTTGCAGAAAATGGAAGTAGGCGACAGTTGCCCGGTATTGATTGAAAAGCCAGGGTGAGAGATTAGACCCCCTGGGGGACACTGCAGGTAGGGAGGAAGACAGAGGATAGGAAGGACCCAAGTTGTAACTGGGAGGTTCGATCAGAGTGAAAAGAGGTCAGCCGGGCCAGAGCCTGATCAGTGATGCCCAGGTCAACACAGAGATGATTTAGCAGGTTGGAATGGTTGACCGTGTCAAAAGCAGGGGAGAGAACAATTTGGATGAGGACAGAAGGAGTGTTAGAGTCAAGTTTGGAGAGTAGAACATGTATCGGAGGTGCAGCCGAGTGACTTGCATTTGAGTAGGTTGCATGTGCGGTCATGAGGACAGCCCCTGTGTGCATCACATATCATGCATGCATCACAACAGGCACACATCAGTGAAGTAGTGCATGACTCACACATGACAACCATGTATACATAGCATGTAATGGCAGTCAAGCACAACATATCACACAAGCCAAACACACATGTTCTAGACAAACACGCATCAACACTCACCGGGCGAGGCATCATAATCCATCCTCTATCCTACTCTATGGTTTAGTTCTGCCTCGATGAACTCTGTAGCGATCTCCTTGTGCTGAGTGAGTGTATCCTCCTCTGGTGCTGGCCCACTGCCAGTCACAGAGTCATGATATAATTGGAGGCACACTTTTGTTTTACACAGTGTTGGAGGTCATTCCAACGCTTGTAGCAGTCTTGAGCTGTGCACACCTGGAATCCCATGGCATTCACACCATCAGCAATATGCTGCCAGTGGACCTAATGCTGGGCAGGCATAGTATGGCACTGTGGGCCCACCAATATATTGCATTCGTGTGCTGACGCGTAGTCCACAAGGAAGTTCAGTTCCTCCTTGTTGAAAGGCTTCTTCCTCGACGTGCCGGAGGCCGGAGCTGTGTCTGGAGTCCCAGCCTCTTGCGCAGGACCACACTTCCTCCTCTTGAGCGGTGGTTACGACCCTGAGTGTCCAATGTTGCCCTGATCAGTAGGGGCAGTGGCGCTGGTGCACTGGACCAAGGGAGTGGTTGGTGGAACCAGGACGGAAGGCCTGGCTTGGGCCAGTGGCTGCTGCGTTCTGGTGCCAGGACCCAATGCCACATCTGCTGCAGTGCCCAGGTCTGTGACCGACACAGTCATGGCTGTCAGACTCAAAGCACGGGTGGTGTTGGCTGAATCTGCCCATGCAGTTACCACCACCTGGCTGCTTGGGGCAGCAGATGTCACCACTGCCCTAGATACCTGTTCCCCGGTCACAGCAACCCTAGACACACGTGCTTCCTGCCACCTGCAATTCTGTCTGGGAGTCCTCAGGTTCCAACGCAACATGCGTTGGCCGACCCTGAGCCTGGGTGGTGGTCGCCACAGCTGCAACTGCAGCTACCACAACCGGTTGGCCCATGACAGCAGATGTTACTGACTGTCGGGTCATATAGGCACCTGGGTCAAATGCAACAGCTGCATCTCCCAGAGCCACAGGGGGTGGTGGCATGGCTGCACCAACACATGGCTGGACATCCTGCCCCAGTGGGGCACCCCTGCCTCTTCCCCCTCTGCGGTCACCCTGGACTCCCTGTACCCCCTGGTCAGCCCGGCCACATCCCTGACCATGCACAACACTGCGAGGACGCCCAACTTTGCCGCCCTGTACCTTTGGTGGCCTCCCAACCATGGCACAGATGGTATATTGCCAATGGGAGGTGCACTTAACAATTGTCCTGGGCAATAGGGGTATAGGGTGCCGGGTACGTGATGTTAGATTCACCCCTGTGCTCCTGCAAGGCTGTTTGTGACCCCTGTTGATAAATTACCCCAGAAATGATGACACATGTACACACAACCCCTGGTAGCACATGTGCGTGGAATAAACCTCCCGCAATACGCTGTGGCACGCAGGGACACAAAAAACGTGTACGCGTGGAACACGCGGGCTACTATGCCCTCGAAAACAGGTACGCGATACACAGGGGCACCCGCAGTGGGAAAAATAGCATGCGCGACTCACTGTCTGCCTTGCGTGGAAAAGTAAAACATACATGCTTGTGCACGTAGGCAACACCCCGCCAAAAGAAGAAGTACGAGCTGTATCCACTGTGAAGTAATCGCGTGTGAAACCACAAGAAGAGTAAACACACAAGTCGCTCTCCACGAAAAGCAGGTACAGCAAACTGTTGCCCGTGCTCACCTTTAACCCATGCCGAGGGAAAAGCCTGCGCTTGTAACATCACTCATGCACTTACACGCTAAGGGCCTTTCCTCGGTTTTCACACATTCTCACACTGAAGTGCTATCTTTGCACGTGCGGATTAACTCTACATCAAGCTGGCCAGGCACCAACACACGGAAGACCACGCTCCTGCCCAGAAGTCCATTTACCTGCCCCCCAGAGCCCCGGGGAGCCTCCTACGAGCCATCTGCTGCTGCCTGCCTGCTGCCAATGTGCCTTGTTATTTGGTGCCTGCACATCAGCCATTGCCAGGGGTCCAGGTACTGTGACCACCCCTGCTGGAACAGAAGACTCCCGACTCGTGTTCCATCGCTCCACAGCCCAGCCCCAGGACCCAGTTGCCCACCCACACCTGTCTCAGGTGTTGCCATGTCGGGTCAAACTCCATCTTGGACAAGTGTCGACCCCTCAGCAGAGAGGCAGAGGGCTGTCAGCTTCAGTGCAAATGAAGTTGGCATCCTGGTGGAGCAAGTCCTGGGGCATTATGATGCCCTCTTCACACCATCGCGTACCGACAAGGAAGGATGGAGGAGGATCTGGGAGGACATCGTGGGTGCCATCAATGCAGCGGCGGTGGCACCCCGTGACTTTAACACGTCCGTAAGCGCTGGGAGGACCACAAGTCCAGGACCCTCAGGAAGGCCTGACACCTCTTGGACGCAGAGGATAATAATAATAATAATAATAATTTGGCATTTATATAGTGCTACGAACCCTCAGTTATCTGAAGCGCTGCTTATTATTACCCACGGTGTGTGGTGCTCATTTATTGACCTCAGAAGGATGAAAGGCTGAGTTTGGCCCTGCCGGGATTCGAACCTGCGTTAGCAGGCTCCGCACGGATGTCAAAGCAAGCGCTCTACTCACTGTGCCACTTGACCGGCAAATATGGCAAAACATTCAATTTTAAAGGGAAAATATTAACGTTCAATAAGGGTGAATGAACGTATAGCCTGAGAATGCGGGCAATCAGCACTCTCGGTAAGGGGGAAAAAATAACAACTGCATAGAAATGTAATACATCAGTAATATTGTCAAAAATAATGGTCTGGTAATATAAAAATTCAAACTCAGTGCGGTATGCAGTCGTCAGAATTCAACTTACATGATATGTACCGCCTCCATTGGTTTAGGTGAAGTCAGACAGCAATGTTTTTGGCTCAGTGGATCTTCGTGAAGTGATATTTCATGTGCCTTACAAATGTTTTTGAAACATAACCTTATCAAATGGTATGTGTTGCAAACTTTCACTCCCTGAGTCTTACTGTTTTTTAGCTGAAGGTCAAGGTCAAAAAAACAATGGACCCTTATGGGTACAGTTGGATGCGTGGCCCTACTGTGCTGGAAACCAAAAAAAGCAAATCAAGTGACCTTCACCCAGAATGCCAATACATTCTCACTTTACAACAACATATTAGAATCCATTCATGAGAATCGCTACTCCCATTCACGTGCTGAACCGCTGTTGGCAGCAAATAGTGCAGGTGGCTGTCTCAGATTTTAAAATGTAGCACGCCAGTCTCACAGTAATATTATTGTTAAAGCGCTGCACGACAGAGTGATTCTTCGCCGTATATTGAGCATCTACTGTCACTGTACCGTATGACTTTGGTGACATGAAAACACCACTTTTTGACTTACTGTTGCCACAGCCCATATCAGCCTCAGTAATGCTCACCTTCCGAAACAGTGTTGCATAAGTATAACAAGTGCAATGCTGGCTGCGATTGTATGTGTTAGGGGCGATGTCCCCGTACACCAAAACACAAATGAAAGATGGCGGCTGCAGCAACAGAATCTCATGCACTTCACGCTGTTCCACAGCCAATCAGTAAAGGGGCCGCATGTCTGTAGACATGGAAGCCACCCAAAAAGTGTTCTTTCTATGGAAGCAGCAACTTAACCGTAACTGCACAGCCACTACCGTGGCTGTGTAATAGGCTGCAGTCGTTGTGTCCAGAGCCTACAGTTTTGGGTGTAAGGCCATATATATTTCAATGTATGGGTGTGCAATATGTAAAAATCATAGTTGCCTCAAGTTATTCCAGTGCTTATAGCTTTGTTTTTGGGTGCATGGCTTTTAGCCTCTAGGTCCTGGCCGCAACCACCACAGCATATCACACCAATTGTGGCTTTTAACTGCACTACGTACAAGTTTGGTCTTAGGTGCAGGGCCTTCGACCATGCATCCAAGACTCTACAACCTTCCCACAACCACCTCCTTGATGGTCGATAATACGGGTGTATGCATAGCTGTGATATGCTGCAGTGATTGTTGCCAGGCCCTAGAGTCTTGGGTGTTTGTCCATACATATTTTAATGTACGGGTATGCAGTAACAAATAATTGCAGTACTTATAACTTTGTTGTTTGGTGCATGGCCTGCTGTATCTATAGCTCTGATATGCTGAAGTGGTTGTGCCAGAGGCTAGAGGCTTGGGTTTAAGGGCATAAATAGTTGAAGGTGTGGGTGTGTAGTGTATGAAAACCGTTGTGGCTAATAACTCTACTGCTTTTAACTTAGTTCTTGGGTGCACGGCCTTCGGCCATGTACCCAAGACTCTAGGTGCTGGCCACAACTACCACAGCATATC
This sequence comes from Ambystoma mexicanum, assembly GCF_040938575.1. Taxonomy (NCBI): domain Eukaryota; kingdom Metazoa; phylum Chordata; class Amphibia; order Caudata; family Ambystomatidae; genus Ambystoma; species Ambystoma mexicanum. Next base: position 1,073,481,145 of record NC_090935.1, on the reverse strand, counting down.
GCACCCATAATGCCTTATAGTTTCTCTAACTATCAATTTCATCTTGGGTGCATGGCCTTTGACCTTTAGCCTTTGGCCATGCAACCAAGACAGTAGCCCCTGGCCACCACCGCAGCATATCACCCCCTTGGTGGCGTATACATGAGGAGCACCCTCATACTAATAAAAATGTTAAGTACGGCATATACCCAATCTTAATGTTCGCTGACACCACGCGTGTCCTTAGAATACTTTCAAGTTGCCTGCGCACAGCACGGACTGAAGTACTATCCTTATGAGACCCCTCATTTTCAGTACTTACATACATTCCGGACAAGGCGGGCATAGGGAATACATCATGAACACAGTTTCGAAAACAGCATTTCGTCTCTGGTCGCCGCCGCGCTGTCGGCGGATCCAAGATGTGGACGCAAATCACGGCTCACTGCAGCCAATCGGCAGAGACGTCGCATGTCCATGGTCAAGACATCAGCCCCTTAGCCAATTGGTATCCTGTCCGCAGAGCGAACAGGGAAGTGTGACTGCGGAGCGGACATAGATATCACTCATTTTTGATTGTTTAAAAGGAAACTACTGGATGGATTGTCACCAAATGTATAAAAGCACGCTTTCAGGACCAAGCCCCTACCCCTGCCGCAAACTTGGTGAAAATCCGCCCAGCGGTTTGGCCTGTAGGCGTGCGCAAAGTTTTTCCCCCATTCAGTCTATGGGAAAAAAAGACGTTTTGGGACCCCCCTCCAACTTTCCCCCCCTGGACCAAACATCACGAAACGTTGCAAAAAAAAAATCAGAGTGGGTCATATACTCTTTTTGCAAAGTTTTGTGAGGATTCGTCCAGGGACAGCGGAGTTATAAACTGCCCGAAAAGTGCTCTTCCCATGGAAACAGCAACTTAACCATATATATATTCAGTAATAAGACTTTGTTAAAGGGACGTTATGGTTAAGTTGCGCTGCTAAAAACCTATGAAATTCAGTAAAAAGAACGTTGTTAAAACGACGTTATGGTTCGAAGTAAAACCGAAAACCCCCTGAAATTAGCCAGTTATGGTAAGCTAAGCAACCATAACTCGTGCCACCACCGTGCACTGCTAAGACTAACAGCCAGGACATCAAAGATGACATCACAAATGTCATTGATGACATCACTGAATGTAATATGACCACGATTGCTAGAGCCATTGTGCTATTGAGGCTTGATTCTGGAAACGCCCTTCTGATTGGGGCTTCGGTTAATGACTTGGCTAGATGCCAAGTCATACAGAATGACGCAGTAAGGCTTGTAAAATAAGTCTCAGGAGAAGACACCACATAACCAAGGATAGAATTTCTCTTCACTGGCTCAGAGTGGAGGAAAGAATAAAGTTTAAATCTCTGTCTTTGGTGCATAAATGCCTTTATGATAAACCCCCAGCTGCCTAAAGAATAGTCTGGTTCAAAATACACCGCAAAGACAGCTTCGCTCTGAAGTTAAGAGCCTTCTGACTATTCCCAAATAAAAACTCAAGTCTGGCATGGGAAGATCGTTTGTGGTGTTGGCAGCACAGCTGCGGAACACTTTACCAGCGACTTTAAGAATGGAAAGCAGCCATTCTGTGTTTAGAAAACCTCTGAAGACCCATCTATTCAGATAAGCTAGGAGTTTTTAGTCACCCCTTGCAGCTTATTTAGTTCTGTTGTTTGATGCCCATCTGTTATTTATTAAGTGTTTGTCTGGTCTGAGCGCCCTGATGCCTGCGGGCTACCGGCGCTATATAACATGAAATACATACATACATATCAAACAAGAATACTACTACAAAAACATGAAAATCAACATCTACATTAACATCAGTGCTATAAACAAACAAAATGACAAACTTCTTTCTTTTACAATTGCAGTGAAGACCACTCTCCTGAAAATCAGCAGCATCTGAACTACAAACAACATATCCAAAGAAACCTGTTCATTCCACAAAAAAAGAGTAAGTACAATCTTACTGTTCCTCAAACACAACTTGTGATTCATTCATGTAATTTGCACACCAAAAAAAACAGAGATTTCTGAACCATTCTGCCCACAAATCCCCATTAATTAAACAGGGATTAGCAGACAGAATGGCACACAAATCCCTGTTTTTTTGGAACACAAATAACATACTCAACTCCTAGAATGTTAGTATTACAAAACAAAGAACTGTTTTAATTTTATACCATTAGGTTTACTATTAATGCTTCTCCTTCTCCTCACCACTAGCTCACTTTCTACTCTCATCTGAACCGCAGTTTAGTAACACACAAATAGAATAATAGTCTTCCCAACTAATTGTAGCTGCCCAATGCACAATCACACATCACCACATACATCTTTCCCATCATACTCAGACACTCATGCACACAGCACACATACATTGCAGAACGGCCCAACCCATACCTTCATCTTTTTTTTCAACAGACCCCAAAGAATACCTACCAAAAAGCAAGTCCGTAGAAAGCAACTCAGAAGTAGAGCAAATCAAAATGAAAGTGTCCAAAATAAGCATCCATCTCTACCAGAGTTTGTACAAACAGTTCAAACAAAACAGCTAATACAGTCAATTAGCGAAACAAAACAAGCTTCCAGTACAGAAACTTTGCCGCCTTTATCAAAATGTAAAACGAAACAGAAAATGATTAACAACAATTCGGCTACCACTACTGCTAAAACTGCTCCTATAATTCTTGATATACTAGCAAGTAACCATACCAAAAAATGTATTTTAGCAAAAATGTTCTGCCACAGAGTCCTTCAGAATCTTATAAAAACAAACCTACCATAGAAAATTAATCTTAGAAGCTTTGATAGACAGTGCAATCCTTCTCGAAAGAAAGTTATTCATTTTAGTGTTAAACAGAATGAAAGCACTAACAAAACTAACTACTAAATTACAAAAAAAACTTCTCAATAAATGGAATGTCAACAAAAATAACTTCTAATATCTGTGGAGGTGAATGGGGTCACACCATGAACACAGAACCATATTTTAATGAAGAAGCATACAAACAAAACTAAACAAACACAATTGCCATACATAGCAGTGGATGAGGTTATGAAAAAATTAATAATACCATAATGGAACAAGAAATACTGCTTACACAAATATCCCCAGAAAACTAAGAATTACCTTTCCATTCGACTGAACCAGAACATCCAGTATACAAATGGCCATGCACGTCAATGTGTAACATTCCCAAAAGATCTTTCAAATCTTTACGCCAGTTCCTTAATCAGTATGTGAAAGGCAAAGACAAAATCAAAATGAAAGTGCTGCAAAATATAAATAGTCCAGTGCGCAAATACACAGGACTACAAGGACATTCATTAGCCTGCATTTCAGGACCGATTTGCAAAAGCACCTTCCATTATATCAAAATGATATCAACACATCATTCAACTATAAGAAATTTAGTCTAGAAACTGTACTATGCTAAAAGTCCTGCTTTAGCACTAGCCAATTTAAATAACACTCTTCTACACGGTACACCCAAAGACCTACTCAAAGAAATCAACCATATCCAGAGAAAATGTTTTGGAAGTGAAAGCCACTTACAAAATGCAATAGCTTCACAACAGACTAGCAACAATTCTGCACATGACAACCTTCTACTACACACATACAAAAAAGAAATACTAAAAATTAAAAGTACATCCGCTGAAGTACCAAACCATGTGTGTGGTGTTGCCGCAGAACTTTTTATAAAAGGAACACAAAAACTGTAAATGTAACATACAAAATAGAAGAAAATGAAGATTTCAAATAGTTTGAATTAGCTGTCTACCTTATAGCTGACAACAAATACGAAGTAACTGACCCCTTAATACTTTGCAGTTACTGCACTACAAAACTTGACAACAAACAAACTCCTTCACGTGCTATCACAAATAACTTGGAATTATTCCCACTACCAAAACCCCTGCAACAACTCAATTTATATGACAGAATTATAATTCAAAGAGTGCATATATTTCAAGCAATACTACGCCTTCAACCAAAAACAGCAAAATTACCTCCCTCTAAATTGGTGAAAGGCATTTGTGGCAAAGTAGTTTATTTACCATTAGATCTGAAAGAAAATTGCACACACTGGGAGTGCAAAGTCCAATAGAGCAATCTTTAATTGTCTTAGTAAATGGTCTACCAACAAAAGAAAAAGAAATTGCCAACAACTTGTAGACTTACATAAAGTTAGACAGGCCTATCTAAAAGACAATAATGAATACTACAAAGAAATAAATATTGAAGAAAACCTAAGGGAAACAACTGAAATAATTCGAGAGTCATCAGAAACTGGTCAATTTGAACTTTTAGATCCTGCTACAGTATCCAATATTTTAGACCAATATACAATTAATCCATTACACTCTAATGACACCATAGATGATGCACTAGAAACGTACTAAAGGCGACAAACCAAAGGATCACCAATCAGCATATGGGAAAAAAGTATAAAAGCACATGCTTTTCCTCTACTCCTTCCTATTGGCAAAGGAGGAAGGTACGATGATAGATCCACTCAGATAACAGCATCAGAATACTACTCGTTACAAATGTATTCTGAAGATCCTAGATTTAGACAAAATGTGGAATACATATTCCTTCAACTCTCTCTTCCTAAATATCTTCCTTCCCGAGCCCTTCGCTCATCCGTCTCCAACTACGAGCTGGGGGTAGATCTCTCTCCGCGGCAGGGGCCTCCCTCTGGAACAGCCTTCCTGCCTCCCTGAAACTTGAGGAGAACCATCTCCGGTTCCGGAAGCACCTAAAAACCTTCCTCTTTGCTTCTGCTTTCTCTCTCCCTCTCCCCTGCTAATTCTTCGCTGAAACTGCACTCAATCTGCAACTGGGCCACTTTCACCGACCCCGGTCCTGGGCCCAGCCACTCTGCACTTGCACTGCCTCCATGGCAACCCCTGCACTGCGGGACTGTCTCTGTATCCCTACAGCCCCCCTTCCCAGCACTTGTCTGCACTTACCTTGCACTTGCCACCAGCTGGCCCTCTTTATTTATTTATTTTATCTATTCTGCTTACCTTCCCCCCCTCCCCTTCCCCATGCACTTTCTCCCTTCCCCCTACCCCTGCACTTGCGCAATCCGAATGACACTTGGCCTATTAGGATCGTTGTCTGTCTTCCCCTTGTTCCCCCCTCCCTGCCTCGTCGCGCCTTGAAACACTTGTGTATAGGCGCGTTACAAATGCCATATCATATCATATCACAACTAGCAACTCTATGTTACGAGTTGCACACATATTGAAATCAGGAACCCACTTTCAAAATATCTCAGCTATGCAATTAATACAAAAAGTGCAAGAAAAAGATGAGGTTTTACAATCAAGCATTACAAATCTCTTAGCAAATATGCGTGGTACGGAAGAGTACTGGTTCTGACGTCACAGAGATGCACGTTGTATGATAAGAAACCTTGGCCCACCCACTTGGTTTGTTACATTAAGTTGAGCAGAATATGCATGGGAAGATTTACATGATTTCCTATGCGTATCAAACAAAAATAAAACAAACATAGATATACTAACACCTGGGGAACTTTGCTCTCTAGATCCTATTAATGTTTCAAGATATTTCCATCATTGTTTCATTGCTATACTACACTTTATTTGTAATAAAACTGTTCCTCCCCTCGGAGAAGTGCAACACTTCTTTTGGAGAAAAGAATACCAAGCCAGAGGAGCACCACATATCCACATGCATTTATGGATTAAAAATGCTCCTAAATTTGGTCAAAATAGTGATGCCACTGTTTTACAGTTTATCGAAAAATATGTCACTTGTGAAATTCCATCGGAAATAACAAATAGTGATCTTCATACACAAACTGTGCAATTTCACAGACACACAGGTGGCAAATAGTGTTGTAGCAATTACAAATACAAAGGGAAATACTACACCAAATGCCGCTGTGATTTCCCTAGACCAGTTACAGAAACAGGTGAAGTGAACAACTTCATGTTTTCAGTTAGACATAGAGTTAAAGGTAAATCCCCTAAGAACACGTATTACACATATTACATAAAAAGAACAGAAGAATCAAAATATATCAATGATTACAATGCAATCATTGCCCTCTTATGGAATGCAAACATAGATGTGCAGTACATTGCAGATAATTCCACTGCAGTTGCACAATATGTTACAGCCTACTTAACAAAAGCAGAAATAACAGAGCTTCAAGACCTCTGGAATGACCTATCATCGGACAAAACACTATCTCAGAAATTATACAGCATAGGCATAAAAATGCTCTCTCCTAGAGAATGAAGCTGCAGATCATTTAACCGGTACCGCTTTGTATGGAAAATCTGAAAATATAGTATGGCTAAATCTTGGTCCTGCTAAATCTAGAAAAAGAGTTCTCAAATCATACTGCGACTTAGAAAAAATAGCCACAAATGATCCCAACAGCCAAGACATTTTGAAAAACAATTTACTAGACACATACTACCCTAACAAGAGTACCACTTTGGAAACCATGTGTCTATACCACATAGCCCAAAACTTCACATACAAAAATTATATAAAACCTGATGAAAATAAAGTTACATATAGAGTGACAGATTGTGAAGGCAGCTTAGTGAAACTTAAAAAACCAATAAAGCTTAAAAACTCCTCAACATAAAGAACCATATTACATGTCCCTGCTACAACTTTTTAAACCATGGAGAAAAGAAGAAAAGATACTAGAAAACTATGACTCCTATGATGGCGCTTTCAAAGCAAATGAAAGCACTATCACCAATATAAACTTTACGCAGTACAAAACAATGCTGCACAATGAACAGCAACACGAAGAAGAACTCCAGGCCCAATTAGATAAGGACACTCCCGACAGTAGTCAACCTTCTGTAACAGGAAGACAAGAACCACTGGGACAGCCACTAATAGCAAATGAGGCAGAATTAGTAATGACAGAAGTAGAAAACACCATTTGTCACTATGAAGAATAAACAAAAAACTTAACTGTACTACAATCAAAACTGAACAAAGAGCAGCGTTTAATTTTTCAAGATGTAACACTAGAAATTGCACATGGTTTACAACACGAAAATAAAGAATGTACCTGCCAAAATTACAAACCTATACTACTATACGTCAGTGGTGAAGCTGGTTCAGGCAAAACATTCTTAATAAAAATCATCAGCAAGTTCCTTCAACAATTGACAAACAACAAACTGTCAGCTGTTGTAACTGCCCCCACAGGTTTAGCTGCCTACAACATAGGCGGTGTCACTTTACACCGATTACTACTCCTTCCAGTAGAACACCAAAACAAATTAGAATATTACAAACTTTCTACAGAAGCTGCAATGGAACTATGCAGAGTGTAAAAACAAATGAAAATGCTAATAATAGATGAAGTGAGCATGGTCTCCAACCTAATGTTAGCTTTGATTCACCTCAAATTGCAAGAAGTACTTAAAACAAACTACGAAGAGGTCTTTGGAGGAAAACACACTATTGTTTTCGGAGATCTTCTTCAATTGACACCAGTGAAAGGTGAACCTATTTTTAAAACCTTAGGATACAAACTCTGCCGTAAAACTGTTGGCAGAATAGAACATGTCAACCATTGGCAACATTTCCAATGCAGAGAATTAACAGAAAACATGCGCTAATCTGCAGACCTCACTTACACCAACATTTTAAAAAGTATTGGAGTTGGTGTACTATCTCAAGAAGCACAAGCAATATTAAAAACCCAGCACACCCATGCAGTTTATGGCCATAATTCATGTGCTACTGATGTCAGAGAACAATTAGCACACTAAAATCTCAATTGTATGTCCTTAATGCCAACTCTTGCAAGCTGTTCGAAATTCAATGAAACAATGTTGAAAAAAGAAATGCAACCAATAATTGAAATTTGCTCCACAGACAAACTGGACGTACATGGCATGACACTACCCATGTGTCAACAAGTCACAACAAGATTAAATACCTTAGAAAATTCTATCTTCAACACAGCTGGTTTGGAGAAAATATTAAAATTATCCTTAAACCGTAGAGTAATGCTTAAACATAACCTTGACGTGTAGCAAGGACTAGTTAATGCAGCACTGGGTACATTTGTTGGATTTCAAACATACCCACATGACAACAACATTCAGTTTGTCAATATTCTCTTTGACAAACTTTCAGAAGTTAAAAGGATATGTATGTACGCAGAGAACAATTTTCTCTAACTCTAGCATACGCAGTCACCATTCACAAATCACTAGCTCTTACCCTAGACAAAGCATTGATAGATATTGGGAAAACCGTCTTTAAAGAAGGCATGAGGTACGTAGCACTATCACGATTACGTACACTTGACGGTTTATTTCTAATCAACTTTGATGCAAGTAAAGTAAATGCTGATATTCCTTGCATTTTACAATACAATAGATTATGTTCACTATATACCCCCATCTAAAAACATATCCTGTTCCACAAAAAGGAAAATGTTGAAAAAGGAAACTAATTCAAACAGAAATGCAACAGGATCTCAATGCAAATCCTCCAAAGAGAGTAAAAGAAGCTAATACTTCATCAATTACCACAACCAAAAAAGAACCTATTACTCAAAGTAACTTTGGGACTTCTTCAAAGAAGCAACACACACCCGGAAAAAATGACTTGGACACAGAACTATCTGGTCCATTCAAATTTTCAAATATAACTGGTGTAAGTTGCTACGCAAATGTAGCAATGAATATTCTATTTCAATTGCCACCAATTGTTGACAACATTTACTTACACAGTACAGACCAATTGTTTTTTCAGATGTTAGTCCTTCATAGAAACGCAACAAACAATCCTGACAACACGTATAGTGTTCATGGAATAAGACAAGAATTGGACTACTGTTCTGGAATGGTGAAATTCACTATAAACTCACAAGAAGATCCACAAGAATTTCTAATGTACTTACTAAAAGTACTGGAAAACAAAAACAAACCTAGAAATGAAATCTTCTAGATTTCATACATTTGGAAACATACATGCACTCTCTGCAACAATGTGGCACAGGAACAAATCCCTAATGAGCGCTTCCTGTATGTATCCATACCTAATTGTAAATCCGCTCCATTTCAGCAACTTGTACAAAATGCAAACCATGGTAGATTATGTACTACCTGCAATTCAGATAATCGCTCCACCTTACTAATACAAACACATAGTAAATAAGTAATACTAATGCTTCTACGTTACAATGCAGATGGTACCAAAAACAACTGCAAGCAGACTGGATTCACACATGTTCAAGTATCACTTGGTAAGAAAACCTTCACAACAATAGATATAATCTACCACGCAGGAATCACAAACAATGCAGGACACTACACTGCATATATAAAAAAGAAATGCGGATGGTTCGAATGTAATGATAGTACCATTACTGTAAAGCAGAGATTACCAGCAAATCTTACAAACGCTTATTTAATCTTCTTAAAACCAAAATTTAATAACTAATCTGTACTTAACCATTAACAAAACTTCAATTAAAAAACTATAACCAGTTAGAATACGCCAACAGGTATCTAACTGCCCCAAGATTTTGCAACAACCAAACAAATAAATCAATACCACTAAATTATAACAAAAAATAGACAGTTAGAATACACCAACAGGTGTCTAACTGCTCAAAAAACTGCAACAAGCCAACTGATAGAACATTAGCCAGAAACAACAAGTGAACACTGAAAACAAACAAACAGACTGTAGCATAACAAAAAAAGTTTTTTTTTAATCCGACATGGATATTTTTTCCCACAGACCCAATGATTTGAAAAACAAACACAGAAGCTGAGCAAATTGCACAGTACACTAGTTTGTAAACTACTAAATATGAGGGTCGAAAAAATCCTGAAATTTCTATTATGCAATGTAATAAGTCTTTATAAAATACATACACTAACATGCTCTTTTCTTTTATCACAGAAATTGAAAAAGAATATGTGTTCCAGTTACCCAACTCATGAAAAAAATATATCCAATCTCAAAAAATCAAACAATAAGTATATTCTAATACAACGCATAAATACTGCTGCATAACAGAACCATTGAAGCAAACATCTAACCATACACTACAATATAAAAGTAACTTCCATTGATATGTTTTACTGCAGTGCTTGTAACCAAACTCTACAATCTTAATGACATGACGTAGCAAAAACTTCACATACAAACTATACAAATCAAACAGTACACAAACTGTAGATTTGCAAATATTTTATAGATATTTGATCCTATGAGTGTGATCTATGGGTGTGATATGCTGCGGTGGTTTGGCCAGGGCCTAGAGTCTTGGGTGTATGGCCTATGATCTGCGGCCATGCACCGAAGACTCTAGGCCCTGGCCACAACCAACGCAGCATATCACACCCATAGATCACACCCATAGAATCAAACATTTTAGCTGTCTATATGGGACCACCCATATCACACTTTTTGCAAAGTTTGGTGAAAATTCATCCAGGGAGAGTGAACTTATAAGCCACCCATGGTGGCTTATAACTTCAGTGCACATAACTTTGGTCTTGGGTGCATGGCCTGCGGCCATGCTCCCAAGACTCTAGGCCCTGCCCACAACCACAGCAGCATATCACATCCATTGTGACTCATAACTTCAGTGCTTATAACTTCGGTCTTCGGGGTATGGCCTGTGGCCATGCACCCAAGACTCTAGGCCGTGGCCACAACCACCACAGCATATCACACCCATGGTGGCTTATAACTTCAGTGCTTATAACTTCGGTCTTCTGGGCATGGCCTTCGGCCATGCACCCAAGACTCTAGGCCCTGGCCACAACCACTGCAGCATATCACACCCATAGAATCAAACATTTTAACTGTGGCATATGGGCAATTTTTATGTCCGCGTAGACCGCACGTGTCCTTAGAACAGTTTCAACTTGCCTGCGGACAGCACGGACGGGAATACTGTCCTTAGGACACCTCTCATTTTCACTAATTACGGACATCCTGCACAGCGAGGGCATGGCAAATACATCAGTAGCACCTGCCACCTAAACAAATACAGTATTTGACCCATCTCTTGCTCCCCAAACCTCCTCAAGCACTCTTGCACACCAAAACACTCCCCAAAACGACTTTACGCCTCTGTTCGCCGCTGCGCTGTCAGCGGATCCAAGATGGCAGGTGCATCGGAACAATCTGACGCACTTCACACTCTTCACCATCCAATCAGCGAACGCATCACATGTCCATGGACATGACGCGAGCCGATTACCCAATTGGTGTCCTGCCTACGGAGGGAACAGGGAAGTGTGTCCGCGGAGCAGACATGGATATCACTAATTTTTTTAGACCTACTTTTTGATCGTTTTAAAAATGATACTGGATGGATTTTCACCAAATTTACAAAAGCACGCTTTTGGGACCAAGCCACTGCTCCTGCCGCAAATTTGATGAAAATCCATCCAGCGGTTTGGTCTCTAGACGTGTGCAAAGGTTTTTCCCCATTCAGTCTATGGGAAAAAGCAGCGATCTTATCGTGAAGTTTGGACGGGTTCTCGGACACATCATCATGCCACGCGCCAGCGTATCGTCATGTGGCACTGTCCGGAAGGTCTGCTATGAAGGCATATGTTCGTAGACGTCTATGTATGCAAAACTAGTAGAATTAGTTGCAAAAAGTGTATAGAAGTTTTAAAAATTATTCCAGAAGGTGGGAAATGGCAGAGTTTTAAGGTGACACTTTGTAAATGGGACACAAATATTGCTATATTGGGTAAGTATGGTATTAGTAAGTTGTTGGAAAATAGCATGTACTGGTAAAAACCCATGAAATTCACTGAAAAAACTTTGTTAAAGGGACATTATGGTTAAGTTGCACTAATAAAAACCTATACAATTCAATGAAAAAAACTTTGTTAAATGGATGTTATGGTTTCAAGTAAAACCGAAAACCCCCAGAAATTTGCCAGCAGAGATCTATTGTGAAGTTTGGACGGGTTCTCGGACACGTCATCATGCCGGGCACTAGCGTATGGTCATGTGGCACTGTCCGGTAGGTCCACTATGAAGTCAAATGTTCGTAGTCGTCTACGGATGCGAAACTAGTTGAAATATTTGCAAAAAGTGTATGGAAGTGTTAAAAAGGATTCTAGAAGGTGGGAAATGGCAGAGTTTTAAGGTGACACTTTGTAAATGGGACACAAATATTGCTATATTGGGTAAGTATGGTATTAGTAAGTTGTTGGAAAATAGCATGTGCTGGTAAAAACCCATGAAATTCACTGAAAAAACTTTGTTAAAGGGACATTATGGTTAAGTTGCACTAATAAAAACCTATACAATTCAATGAAAAAAACTTTGTTAAATGGATGTTATGGTTTCAAGTAAAACCGAAAACCCCCAGAAATTTGCCAGCAGAGATCTATTGTGAAGTTTGGACGGGTTCTCGGACACGTCATCATGCCGGGCACTAGCGTATGGTCATGTGGCACTGTCCGGAAGGTCCGCTATGAAGTCAAATGTTCGTAGTCGTCTACGGATGCAAAACTAGTTGAAATATTTGCAAAAAGTGTATGGAAGTGTTAAAAAGGATTCTAGAAGGTGGGAAATGGCAGAGTTTTAAGGTGACACTTTGTAAATTGGACACAAACATTGCTATATTGGGTAAGTATGATATTAGTAAGTTGTAGGAAAATAGCATGCACTGGTAAAAACCTATGAAATTCACTGAAAAAAACTTTGTTAAAGGGACGTTATGGTTAAGTTGCACTAATAAAAACCTATGAAATTCAATGAAACAACTTTGTTAAAGGGACATTATGGTTAAGTTGCACTAATAAAAACCTATGAAATTCAATGAAACAACTTTGTTAAAGGGAAGTTATGGTTAAGTTGCACTAATAAAAACCTATGAAATTCAATGAAAAAACTTTGTTAAGTGGACGTTAGGTTAAGTTGCACTAATAAAAACCTTTGAAATTCACTGAAAAAACTTTGTTAAAGGGATATTATGGTTATGTTGGACTAATAAAAACCTATGAAATTCAAAGAAAAAACTTTGTTGAAGGCACGTTAGGGTTTATGGTTAAGTAAAATTGAAAAACCCCAGAAATTTGCCAGTTATGGTAAGCTAAACAATCATAACTCACGCCACCACCGTGCACTGCTAAGACTAACACCCAGGACATCAAAGATTGATCTTGCAAGTATGTGTGCAAATCTGAAGTTCACATGACTTTTTCATTGGTTTTATGATTTCCTCTTCCAAAAGTCTACAAAAGAAACTCTCCTGACCTTTTGTATCTGTTTTTTTCTACCTTTCCTCTCTTTTTCTAGTGCAGTAATTGCAGTGTCTATTTTTACTATTTTAGTTTTTTTCTTATTTTTACATGTGTTAACATTATTGCTCATCAGTTTTAATTCTTTGAATTACCCCCTCCCCCCTTATGTCCCTGATAAAACATCATGGCAAGGCAACAGTTAAGGGCCTCATCAGGAGAAAGCTCCAGTGAGAATGAGCTGCAGCAGGTAACTATCACAGAGGAACATTTGTGTCACCTCTGTCAGTCTACAATAGGAGAAGGTGTAGACCTCCATGTGAGTGGCAAAAAGCTGGTTTTACTTTTTTGGTGCCGGAGCATCGAAGCCTGAAGGAGATTAATGCAGTAAGATGTAACTTCCACTTGATGATTTTTTTGCAGGATCCCTTTAACAATGCCTTCACATAATACATAATCTATTATAGTACATAATCTCTAAACTAACATTTCAGTAGAGTGCATTGGGATGAGGTAGGTAAGCCTTATTGCCAGGCTCAACAGGTACCGAAACCTTGCCTCAAGTTTTGTCTCCACTGCTGCCTGTGTATCTTCTGAGTAAACATATATAGGCTACTCAGCACCCACATAAGTTCCTCCATCGCCAGGTCCAGCAAAACAAGCATCTGTGGTTTCATCTTCATAGCCAAGATCCAGTCAATCTGCTACACCAACTACTTCATTTGCCTGGTGATGTCCCTCGGTTGCCACAAGCACATCATCCTGTTGTGCACCACATTCAACCACTTGGCAATAGCAATTCACCACCACGAGCAAACATACTGGAATATATATTTTTTTATTGTTCATACATTTCAACCAGTAATGTTGTTGTTTAAGTAAAACAAAATCAAAAATCTAGCTTTAAAACATAAGTCAAATATGAAATGTTCTATGTTGTTTAATTTGAGAATTTTTAAATGTTTTTCAAAGTTGTTCTCTCCTTCCACGTTTTCCTTCTATCCATCCCTACCCCTTCAAAGGTTCTTTTAAAAATCACCTTAAACAACTCAAAAACAGTGAAAAATTACTAAACCTTTAAGGCAACCACATACATTGTGCAAAGGAGAACGGCGCAAAATCTCTAAAGGGTCATCCTAAGTGTTTATCCATAGAAAGTACACCTACTCAAAAAGGGGGGATTATATATTATACAAAGAACACAACGTAGGGTGCCCTGCCCTCAAATGCCTCAATAAAGGACACGTCAGTCTGTACAATTACTCTATATTGTATAAGGAATCCAGTCGTACCCTCTTATCAAACCCAAACATACCATGTGATAGTATTGCTTCTACAAATCTCTCAATAGACATTCACGAACAAGAACATATCTTTAAACAATGTATTACTATGAATACACATTAAAATACATGAAAAAGCATTTTAATGTTTGACAAGTCGTCTCTGTGCAAATTTGCAATAAAGTGCTACATAGATACAATAAATTGCAAAACGCATGAAAGAACTTGATTGAAATGCAACAGTATTTCAATAAACTGTATGTGGGTGTTGTATATGGGTGTCCTATTATTGGAAAAACATGCCAAATAGATCTTATTTTGCACATGGTTCTCTTATGATCACATGTAAAATGCACACAATTTTCATCATTGAATTGTGAGCATAAATCGACACTCTAACCTAACATATACCATTTATCAACTTTATGGTACTACATAGTCCACAGAGTGTCTGACAGCTATATATCAACGTCGAATGTGTGACGTTCTTTTTTTGTCATCATGCGGAGGGTTGGACTCTCTGGATGCTGACTCCATGTATGCAGTGCCAAATTTGCAGAATGCAAAACCGTATTCTCACAGATGCTTCTGAGTTACAGGCATGTATTTGTAGCGCACAGTACTTCACGTATGCCACTCGAAACGTGCTGAAATGGCAAGGTAGGGTTACGTTATACTCTCTCAACAAAGTCCTTTATATATTGTATTGCTGTGTGCCTATTTTGAACAGTTTGGAGAAAAGGTCCTTGGGAGGCTCCCAAGTGATCTTCCCAGGACATGCCCTTTTCATATATAATTTACATGTTTCTGCCTAGGTTAAAAGTTGGAATGAGTTGCTTGAAGAAAATATATGATGTGTTACTATCTTAACTTTTCAAGATAAAGTGTCATGTTATGAACGCGAAAGCACAATTAACATAATAATCCTTTAAAATTGAATGTCAGCATGAATATACAAATCTGTAAACTGACCAAATTGCAATGACGCCATTTATAGTAGAGATGGTTGATCCTTTAAGTGATTGAATCAAATGCCAGTATCAACCTTTGACGAAAAGTCTTGAATCTTATTGGGTAATTCGAGCTTCCATAGAGATAGCTCATGAAAAGAAATCCAGCCGAACCAGAAAATGTTCAATTTGGCTTGACTTTGTTCAACCTAATTCGAGTCATAGGTCACTATGGCTTGAACTGGGTGAACACATGTTTAAAATCCATGTGCATTTTAGGAATGGGTGGGGCAGATTCTCAAAACATTTATTGCCACACGCGATGAGATATGCATGAGCACACAATCAGTTGCATCAAACAAAACACAACCTAGGCTATTCTGAAAGGGCGTTAGAATGCATGCTTTAGATTGGCACACGTCCACATACCCTGTTTCACCCCTTTCCACAGTTGAGTCAAAAAAGGGTGTGTTTTCTGATAATTACACATCCTAAATCAACAAACAGATTGAATTTTGAAATATGCAGAGAATAGGAACATTGCCCAGCACCGAATTTGAATATGCTAAAGGGTATGAGCAATGCCTGTCATGGTCATCAGTGACCCTGTCATGTATTTTCTTGTAAATGGAACAGCAGTGTTATGAACTGCTGCCGTCCCACTGGCTTTTCTATCCATGAAAAAGATTTTTTTTTTCGTTCTGTTTAACATTTCACAATGGTGGGTCTTTGTGGGACCACCACTGTAAAATGTGCTCCCATCACCACAAGAGTGCTGAGAAGCTGGCATGCAGTAGTGCAGCTAGAGCACATCCTCACTATGTATGCAAGAGGGATGACCAGCGCATCAACAATAATTCATACATTCATGAAATCAGATAAAAAATAAGCTCCATGCTCAGTGCTATTCTAAAACCCATCCATTTGTGACAGGTGGCTGCTTAGTTACAAGGCACGTTCAATACAGAGTAAACACACTGTGCAGAATATTAGTCCCAAGTGTCTAATACTAGCTTAAAAGCTGTGAGGGCCTGCCTCACCTGAACCCCTCAGCAATTGGACGAGATTTTTTTTTCCTTAGGTCTGTGTAGTCAGGGTACAGAAGCACAGATTGCAGTGGACCATCGGCATTGGGCCATTTGCAGAAACTTTTATTTGTTCTGCTGCAGGGTATCCAGTGATTGCATCGAATACAAAGCATTGAATGCAAAAGCATCGAAAAAATGCATTTTTTTAAAGGTAAAGGTTTTATTTTTATTATAATGGGCTTTAAGGGGTATAAAAACAGGGGTTGGGGGATCCCCCATTTAAAAAAAATATTTTTTTTTCCATACATTTTTTTCAATGCTTTTGAATTTGAAGCTATCACTATAAACCCTGCTGCAGTCATTCCTAGCTTCAAAGGTTGTGCCTTTTGTGAAAAAGGCTTAGGCACAGCGGCCAATATTCTGACGCTGAGTGCTCTAAGGAGTAGAGCCCTAGAAGGTGGGCCACGACTTTTCATTATCTTCATTGACTTAACTCAGGCATTTGATAAAGTGGAGCGCCCGCTGTTGTGGGCGAAACTTGAATCCTGGGGCTGCCCACCAGCGATCCTGGAGACGATAAAAGCGATGTACACAGGAACTACTATGTGAGTGAGGTTAAATCAACAAGGGCTCCTTCAGAAATATCTACAGCAAGAGGAGTGAAACAGGGGTGCCCCTTGGCCCCGGCACTCTTCGTAGTGTTGCTGGGAGATCTGAAGACACAAGCCAAATCGTCCAATGTTTCCCACCTAAGCTGGGTAACCTTCATGTAAATAGACTCTTATACGCAGACAATCTGATTCTCCTAGAGCACACTCCAGTAGGCTTGCAGCGTCAACTGTCAAAACTCTTGGAATACATGACATTGAACAAACTTGAGATCAACGAAAAAAAGACAAAATTCATGATCCTGGCTGCATCCACCAAGAAGGGGGAAAAGAATTTGTTGAACCTGGAAAATCAGCCAGTGGAGAAAGTGTACAAATTCAGATATTTGGGAGTGACCCTTGATAGCTCCAGAAACGAAATGGCAATGCAGGAACATCTGAAAGCAGCAACGAAAAAGTTGATTGCACAAGGCAAAGCCATCAACAGAAAGTTTGGACGCTTCTCCTCAATCCGGGTAGTGGATTTTTACAAAAAAAAAGGTGATCCCAACTCTGACCTACGGCGCAGACGTACTACCTAACTTACCAACAGCCTTATGGCTGAAACTGGAAGCGATGTTTTGGAGATCCATACTGGGACTCCCAAATTCTACCTCGGTTATGATAATAAGACAAAAACTCAGCCTACAGTCGCTTGGAGTAATAGTGAAAATCAACACTCTAATGCTATATCGCAAATGTAGAATCTCGAAAGAACCATCGATATTTAACCTGATTATGAAAGAAAGCGGACTAAACAAGATGCTAAACCTCTCGTCCAAAGCAAACCTGGAGCTGCTAGCTTCTACGGAGTGCGATGAAGAGAGGCTTTTCACAAATCCGACAAAAATACAAAAAAATAATAAAAGAACTCGACTGGATAAAAACTAAAGAAGCAGCTCTAAACAACAAACTGATACAGCACTTACCACCAAACAGCAGAAAATTCAATGAACTGCAACCATATATCAAAAGTTTCCATCCAGACCGGCCTGAGAATTGATAATAAGAGCAAGACTGAATCTTCTGCAAATGAACGAAATCCTAGCAATCAGAGGAGTTTCAGCATCAAATGAGTGCCGTTTTTGCAGAATGCCAGCAGTAACTGAATCGATCCGCCACCTGCTTTTGTCATGTACCAGCACTTGCAGAATAAGAACAGTGTACTCGAAGGAATTTTTCTTGGAACACGTACTAAGGGACCAAGACGTCTGTTGGTCCAGACTGATGGCGGGGGACAGAACATCGTGGCAACTGGCCTCTTATAAAATTCTGGAAGATAGCCCTGTTCCTATGATTTTTAAACCGTTGGACGTAATTTGGCCTACCCACTATTTTCTGTATTTTGCTACTGACCATTTGATTTTTGGTGAAAAGGTAGGCAAAACAAAGAGTCTGTTGTGTCTTCTACTAGCCGTCTAGTTAGTGCTAAACGTGGGTTGCCCCATAGCCGCATCCAGTAAAGTAATGGCTACATGATTATGTGATCTTCTTCAAAATATGTTGGGGCACATTGCTCATGTAGGGGATAGCCTGGGAAAAACTGGCAAACTCCCATTATTCTTTAGATGACTTGCTTCTCGTTGACTTGTATTTCTTTGTCGCAGTAATAGCCCCAAATCCCGGCACCATACATTACCACTAACACTGTTTTTTCTTTGTAGATGCATGCCATATAATCTAGGTATAGCCCACCTGTTTTCTTCCCATATCTTAAAATTATTTATTTACCTGTAGTGCTTTAACTGCTTTTTTTTCATATGTAGTTTCCATTTGAGGTCTCGGGAGATGGTAAAACCAAGATAGCAAATGGGGCTCACCCAATCCAGTGTCCTACCTTCAATCAATACTGCATTGCTAGCTGGTTTAGAATTGCCAATGCACATTACTTTAAACTTATTTATGTTAATTTTTATGTCCTTTTTTCCCAAGTAGTCATTGAACCCAGTGACCATTAATTTGTATGGCATTTTTGGTTCTTGCCAACAGGACAGCGTTATCAGCATACATAAGCACACATATATTTTGGCCTCCAATCTTGGTAACATCGCTTGACAGTTTACAAAGAGCACATCATTGTGAATGTATAAATAAGTTGAAGAGCAATGGCAGTAAAACACAGCTTGGTTTTACTCCTCATGTTGTTCGAAATACATGGGTTAATCTTCTTGAGTTATCACCCCACACTCTTGTTGATAGGTGTATATGCATTTGTACTTGAAACATTACACTTGGTATCACTAGGCCACGCAGAAATTTCCAGGGCTTTCCAGGGCTTCTCACGCAGTCGAATGCCATTGAGAGATCCATGAAACGTAGATGAATCATGCTCTTGTACCCTCATGCATATATTCATAAGAGGAGGCTCATGGTTTGATCTATTGTGCCTACACCCTCCAGAAAGCCATGTTGATCTTCTGAAAGAATGTTGTCCAATCTGCTATCTTCCATGTAATGCCTGGCAAATCACTTAGCTGTGATATTGATTAAAGAAAATGGGCGATAGCATGCAGGTTTGTGTCCGTTACTTTTCTTGAAGATTAGTATTGTGAGAACCGGCCTCCAGCTATTTGGGATAGTCTTGTTATGTAATAGCATGTTAAATATTGAAGGGGCTATAGGCAACCTCACAGACCTTTTTTGTTTAAAAAACTATATTGAAACCGAGTATGGCCCTGCAAATTTGCTGTTAGCCTTACCTGACATTGCCTTTCCTACATCAATGATGGATAATCTACTGGGATTGTCTCTGTATTTTGGCATGTCTTCCTTTCCTACATGAGTTTGGACAATATCCAGTCCCCTTAGCTCTAAGTTGTTGCTTTGTGCAATGTAGAGTGTGGCTAAGTGTTGTATCAGTTTGGCTTGACCTACCAGGTCTGCCATAGTGGGTGATGGTTTAAGATTGCCTCTCAGGCCGTCTGCATATGCTCTCTTATAGGCTTTTTGGATGCCTATTGTAGCTGCCAGTTCCAATTTCCTGGCTGTTAGTGCATTTTTATAATTTTCCATGGCATTGGCTATTTCTACTTGGCCCTGTCTTGTTTCCTTAGGGCCTTCAAGAGTGATCGCCTATCCATCTTCCATTTTGTGGTGTCAAACCACGTTTCTATCCTCTCAATGCTGTTTGACGTAGGTGTGCCTGGCCTGTTACAAATATTATATTCCCTAAGGCCAGCAGTCTCTCGCCTTGAGTGATATCGATATCCAAGCATCTTTCAATAGCATTCCAAGTTTGATGTATGATCCTGGCCTTTAGGTCCTGATCAGCATGTTCCTAGAGTATTGGATGTGCCAACCATCATTGTCCTTATTTACCTAATTCCAGCATTCACATCTGTGAATAGGTTCTTTCCCATTCCTTACCATTAAGATAAGGTGATTGTGGTCACTTTCAATCGTGCTGGCTACTTCAAAATCTACTGCCTCTAGCCATTTTCTATGTCTACAAGAAGTAATCAATTGTTGCCTGATATCTTGTGTTTGTAAATGTGTGCTTCCCTGGGATGTCCAATGGGAATCTACCATTAGTCGCCCTGAACCCCAGTTCAAAAAGGCTGTCTGACACTCTCCTACCTTTATTGCATCTTTGAGGACAGTGGTGCAGATGCCAAAGGCTGAGTTTTCCTCTCTGGAATCTTTCACGCTGCCCCTGAAGTCACCCATTTTCAGGTTAAAATCTCCCACTATTAATAACGTGATGTTCATCAAAACAGCGGCAGAATTTCTGACAGTGTGACTTGTGCTTACCAGTGGCCCTCCTGCAGTATTGCCTTGGGGTGAATTATAAAAGTTTGCTATGTGCCATGAGGAACCCTTCTCCCATTCTATATCAATAATTAATAGTGTGGATGAAGGAAATGTTTGCATATCCTCTTGGATTCCATTGCACTGGAAACATAGGTTGCCAGGCCACTGCAGTTTCTCCTCTTGCTTAAAGTGGTAGTTTGGTCCAAAATGTTGTTGGCCCAGTGGATCGGGCATGTATTTTAGAGCATACACTGATCGTTCTTAAAAAAATTCCAATGCAACGTACCCATGTTTTTCTCACTTTAACACATGTGAAAACAATGGATGGTGTACTGCCATCTTGGGCTGATCGTATCCGTTGATCCTTTGCCCTAAGTTCAAGTGCTCTACCGGCCCTAATTCAAATCACCCGCCCCTAACACTGACATCACTAGATGCTGCCGATGAGTTCGACCTATTTTAATGATATTAGTGGGCAGCGTAGCCAAACATACCCTGTCATCACCAACGTCATAACGTTATTTAACGCAGAACTAGGAACATAAACAAACACATCCACATTAGATGCAAAATGATAAAAACAGTTTATTTTGAAGAAAACAGCAATTGTCGGGAGCGTAATAGATATTTTTATTTTTAAATAATGCTAAAAAGAGGCAATTTAGTCCACAAAAACATGGTAACTTTTTCCAATAGAAGTTATAGATAGTAAACATCACATTGTTCTCATTTTTTGTTTAGTATTAGTATTAGTATTTAGTACTGTGGACTTTGATCCGATAATGCTGATTCCATTAATTGATTGATCTTTGCATTGTTCACAGAAAGTTATTATCTTCGATCACCGATTTCTGATCGAGGAAGATGGCATTCCATTACTGAGACGAAATGAGTGGTTTAAATTTCAAATGCAACACTTTCACATCCACATGTTTTCAGAACCTATATGCTGCCATGTTGTTGCTTGTTACTGCAACTGCAAAAGGTCTGGCGATCATCCCTGATAATGGTTATCACAGATGCAGTGTTGATGATTATTGTGCAATTGCAGTTAAAGAAGCTGTCAACCAGTAAACTGTATCCACGACAGGTACACATAAGTATAATATTACTATGGAAAATAAAGAATGCAAAAATATTTTTCAGTACCCAGTTTATAATTGTATATACACAGTACATATTTATGTTAACTATCAATTTAAGTTAAGACATGCAATGTCTATTATTTGTGTGAAATTGAACATTCATCCATCACAACATAAATCTTGCAGCATGCAGCACACTTGCCATCCCCACTTGCATAAATGTTATTTAAAAGTTTGTTTATATTGTGTCTTGTGTTTCCATTCCCCCTATGTGACAGATGACCAAACGCTTCGAAAGACAGATCTCAGTAATAGGAACTTAACATTCTTACATAAGCTTTCAATATAGTGAATCTTATCACTTCTTTGTGGATATTCGACACATGTTGGCCTTCAAATTGTTAGTGCAGTAGATTTAAGGGCACATAACAATGCATCCCATCATCCAGCATTTACAGCGTGTCAGAGGGAGTTTTGTTTTGAAAATACATGCCACAAAATTGATCAATATTAATGGCAAGCTGTGCAGTGAAAAACAACACATTATTTCAAGTATCCCACATATGAAAATATTTACTTCCATTTCAATGGTATCAATGCACCTGGTCCCACAACATCTACGTATTCTTTCAAAGATGACCCTAGGCGAGGTGAAGACAGGCTCGGATGTCCCTATATTTCAATAGGGATTTGTCTGAAAAAATAATAAATAATGTGGACCAGTTGTTGCGCCAAAGTGGGCCACTTCTTTTCTGAAATAAACAGATTTGAATACAAAAGGTTAATATATAGCGACAGCCCAAACATACCGGGAAGGAAGGGGGGGAAGGGGTGATTTCACACCAGGCTAGGTGGACATTTGCAACTAGGGCAACACTTGCAATGAGCAACAGTAAAAAAGAAAAAATAAGTTTACATCACTAAAATTCCAGCATGCCTCAAATTAGTGCTGTGTATATCAATTCCAGCAATAATATTGCGTACTTGGTTGTCCTCCACATGTGGGCCTCCACAGTAAGATGCAAATGTGCAAAGGCCACAGGCGCATGCTCATAGTGCACATTGGCAAGCCATATTCCTTATGTCAATGTTGGCAAACACTGAGGCACATACATCTTTGCTCTATTGCTATCTGCAGCCTCTTCACACGATTCCTGCTTTCCAGCAAGGTTAAACTTCAATTATTTTTATTATTTATCGGTTATTTGTAAAGTGCCTTTACAAAACATGGTGTTTCAAGGCACCACAAGATAAAAAAGGGAGGGGGTCAAGGAAGAAAAATAAATGGTCCTACT
This sequence comes from Ambystoma mexicanum, assembly GCF_040938575.1. Lineage (NCBI taxonomy): Eukaryota > Metazoa > Chordata > Amphibia > Caudata > Ambystomatidae > Ambystoma > Ambystoma mexicanum. The sequence continues at coordinate 1,073,457,835 of NC_090935.1, read as the reverse complement.
AAGCCTTGTGTCATTCAGATCATGAAAGAGCAGTAACCAGAGGTGCATGGGGGAGGAACTGGTGAGGGTGGAGGTGTAGGTCAGGGGAGAAGGGAAAATGCTAGTGTGGGAGGAAGGTGCTTGTCAAGAGGATATATCAAGTACGGGGTGAGGTGGAGGGGAAGAAGTGGACCACTGGTGCTAGGCAAGTTCTAAGGAGAGGCCAGGTGGGCAAGTGCCAGGGAAACAGAGTGAGGACCACATGCGAAGCGTGAGAACAGGGGTGGATCAGCCTTGGTAGGGATGCGCACCCTACCAGGCTTATCAGGATAAAGAGGTCCAAAAGGGCAAGTGCAGGTTGTGGGGGCAGGAAGACAGGTTGTTCGGGTATACTGGGCAACGAGGGCTTGGTGCCCTGTAGAGCTGAGAAGGGATCAGGAAGCCAGTCAATGCGACATAGGGGGGCATTGGCAGGGGGGAGGGAATGAAGAAGAGAAAAGTTGGGTCTTGAGAATCTTTTGGAACTTAAGGAGATCAGGCAGAAGCCTGAGTGGGGCAGGGAGGCCATTATAGAGGGGTGCTCCTGCAGAGGAAAGATCTATACCCCACACTCCCAGCTTTGAATAGCGTCTGATCTGCATAGAATTGCAGCTAGATGACTGAAGGTCTCTAAGAGGGAGGTATTTAGGGAAAGAGTTTCATGTAGTGTGGCGGGGTCCCTGGCTCCAGAAATCCTTGTGGATGATGCAGAGGGTCTTGAACTTGAACCTCGCATCCACCAGGAGCTAGTGAAGATATGTTTGTGATTGAGAGATGCAGTCCCTTGGATTGAGGCCAAGGAAAAGGCTTGCAGTCCTATTCCGGATTAGTTGACTGGGTAAAGGGAGGATTTAGGCAGATTGAGGAAGAGGCTGTTGCAGTAGTCCAGCCTGGAGAGGACCAGAGCTCTAGAGATATTGAGTTTCTATGTGTCTGCTGCTCCAATTTTCCGCTTAGATTATTCAACTATAGTACATTACAAACAGGGCCTGAAACTAGGATTGGATAAGCAGGAATTACAAGCAGTGACTGGGTATCCAGCAGTAGCCAGTCACTGTGGAACAAGGAGCTAGTTTATAGCATTACATTAGTTGGCCTCAGGGAGCCAAAGGTAGCTTCTGGTAACTGTTGGTTTTAAGCTGTCTCTTCAACAGTCTCGTCTACATTTGATTTGAGTCACATACTTGAAATAATCAGACTGACATTTATTGTGCTAAAATAAATCAATTACATTGATGTTAAGAAGTGCACTCATCAAAGAAAAATTGAAATGCTAAGACCTATCTGGTGATGTTACTTCATGAACAGTAATTAATTAAAAATGCATTATTAAACAATTACATCTCAAGTGACAAACTATTCCATTTATTGTTCAATGAAAACAGCTTCCGAACACTGTGCAAAATTTGTAAATTGGCTTTGGTAAACTTTGTGAAGAGAGCAACACATCATTTGAATCTTGAAGTCAACCTTTAAACAAGTTCAAGTTTGGGAGGGCAAACCTCTTTTGCAATGTTCTGTGGCATAGACTGGACCCTGGAAACAAAATCCAGATCAATTCCATGGGTTTGCATGGCCAGCACATTCAATGTCAGATCTTTCAAAAATGCATAATCCATCTAATGGAAGATTGGCTTTGCCACCCACTGTTTGCTTCTTTTGGTAAACTTCTTGTTCTAGCGAGGCAGCCCGAAAATTCCTGCAGGCAATTTTTGCTTGTCCCCTACAATGTTCTCATTGTGTAGAAGTACAGCCAGTATTGTTCTGGCCCACATGCCGCCTATGATGAAATGCAACTGCTCAGGCCTGTACTTTAGGCACATATTACAGAACACCTTCAAATCTTCAGTGTGATAGAACTCGAGAGTCCCCTCATCTCTCTTGAAAACATTTTGCCATACACTGTCTTCTCAAGTGCTGTGTTAAGCGGGGAGCCTAGAACCAATAACCGTTTTTTTTTTATGATCCTGCTCCTTGCTCAATAGTCCATGGGCACATTAGTGGAAAGGTTTGTTTTCTTCTCAAGAGTGTACGTTAGAACCATGGTGCATCAAAGAACTCCCTTTTTCAAGCAGAATGTCAACAGTTGCATCACATGATTTTGAGCTCCACCAAAGATGGTTGTGGATAGACTGTGACCAATTTAAAATGTTTCTTTTATGTAGCCTTTTTTCCAGCAGCTGTAATTTTGTTTTGAAATTGATTTTGCGACGTGCCATACAACATATTGATGCTTTATGTCTGGGAACAGCTCTTGCATAGCCTTGGCTATTGAAACATGCTTGTCAGTGACTATCAGGTCTATTTTCATTGCTCTGGTTTGCACAAGTTGAAGGGGTGTATTTTTTTTTATGTCAACAGAAGATGTACGTTTAGATACATGCATGCTGACTGATCTCACTATTGTTTTGTTTTCCATGTTGTTAGGCAAGATTGTATGCAGTACACTTTGGGTGCACTACAATAACCTTGACCTACTGGCAATAGGGACCCAACCTTTGGTATAAGTCTGAATAAGTCTGAACTACACAGGTTGGTAGTGTGGCTGAGCAGCCAGGCATATCTCAAGAGGGGTCCATGAAGCATTAATGTTGTGACACATAGTTTCACAGTACAGTTATTCAAATAAACACGTACACTCAAGGTTTCTTGATAAAAACAATTATTCATTTATTTCACAGTCATTTGTATAAGGCTTCTTCAGAAGGGAGCAATATATATGTAACAATTAAAATACACTTCAAAACACACTCTTATTTTCTCTAAAGCATATGATACCCATTGGGGATGGCTGACAGACACTTCCTACACCCTCAGATGACTTAAATAGCTAGGACACTGTGGCCATTGATTTATCACTGGTACATTTAGAGCAATACTGAGTTTGGTGTAAAAGATAGAATAGAGGAATTAAACAAAGGTTAACAAATAATTCATGAACAAGTAAGTACTTTTGAAACCTTCCAATGTTCAGTACATTAACCCTTTCCTGGGGAAAAGATAACACACAGAGTCAGTATTAAGAAGAGTCATTCAGGGAGCCAGGACAGACAATGTTAATTGCACAGTGTCAAGCTGAGCTGAAGATCTTCTTTGCAGGTAGGTCAAAAGTCTTGCACAATGTTTTTAGAAATGTTTGTAGAAAAATAGAACACTTGAAGGGGCACAAGCTGGGAGGCTTGTGAGGGCAAAGCTTTAGCAACTCTGCAAGATAACCAATATAGTTCTCAACTGAGAGCAAGCGAGGCTACACAACAAAAGGTAAGTTCTCTTAGACTTTACAGTACCTCTTGTTAGAAGAAATGGTTCCAGCTGGTTTATGTTCCTGTACAGCTCTGTAGATCCGTTTGTTCCTGAGCAATGGGCAAACTTCACTTCAGCGGTCGTTCGGTGTTTCAGCTCCTCGCTTCTGACAGCAAATAGCAACACCGCGGTTCTCAGATACCACTTCAGACTTTCTTTGCATCTGGGGTCCAGCAGTCTGTTGAGGTGGATCAGGCTTGTTTAGTCCTGCACCAGGGAAGTCTGGAGGATCTTCCTAGCGCTTGGGTGTGACTTAAAAACCAATACACACACGCTGGTGTTCCTATCCCTGGCACTTTGGTTCCAGCAGCAGCAACAGTGGAAATACAACCAGCTTCAAGAGAATGTCCAGACGGGCTTACTTTGGAGTTGATTGGTCCCACCAACTCAAAGGGAGAAGTCGTCCTTGAAGGGTTTCTCTAGTCGAGGAAAATTCGGAGCTTCAGCACAGCAGCAGGGCTTCACCGGGCAAACCAACATCCCAGGAGTTTCTGCAGATGTCTCTTCCAAGTTCTTCTTCCAATTGCTTCGTCCAGTGGTTGAATGTGCCTTCCAAGCCAAAAAGCCTTGCCTTTTATGCAGGTTTCTCCCACTCATTCCAGCCTAGCTGGCAATTACACAGCAGGGTAGCTGTCCTTGCCAGACAGCCAGACAGCCAATCACCTTTGGTTGCATTCCTGTAAGCAGGGGGATTAAGCATAGGGAGTTTTGTGCACCTCCCTCACTTCCTGCCCCTGCCAGACATACTGGAGCCACAGGTGGGCTTCACTCTTGAATCCTGCCAAAGACAAAATGAACAAAGGGACCAAACCTGGTTTGGCATGCAAAGTAAATCTCAAGAAGGACCTTTCTAAATGTTAACTTGACCATACCTACTGAAATTGTTCTGGCTCCCCCCCTGCCAACCAGAAACAAAAAACTTATAACTACAGAAAAACTGCTACCACTCATCCTCCCTAGACTAAACTCTCTACCTGACTCATCGGACACCTCATCACTAGTAAATGAATTCAACTCTTCTATGGCTACAGCTCTAGATACTATTGCCCCACTGAAACTCAGAAAGAGTAAGCCCAAAGCCCACCTAAACACCTGGTTTACTCCTCACCTCAAATCTCTAAGACTTGAAAAACGTAAATGTGAATCTGCTTGGCGACTAGTCCCAACAGAGACAAATAAAATTACACTCATCAATGCCTCCAAGATTTATAAAAATGAAATAAAGAAAGCAAAAAGAGAGAACTTCAACAACAGAATACTGCAGGCCAAATCTGGTACGAAGGAACTATTCCTTATACTAAAGGAACTAGAAAACCCTATTCCTGTCCAGGATAACTGTGATAAAAATAAAATATGGTGCTCGAACATCCAAAAAGCACTAAATGACAAAATTGCCACACTCCAAACAAAAATTGAGATAAAGAAACAGAATATTCCACCCTCAACTAACTTAAGAGGCAAACCACCAACTAGCACTAAACTAAACCATATATTTAACTTCTCGAAAGTAACCATACTTGAAACCGAAAAGATAATACTTTCACTCAAGCCATCCAATTGCCGAGGTGACCTATGCCCAGCCCAACTAATAAAAGACATGGCCAGAGACCTCTCACCATTCATTTCTAAGCTTATTAATGCCTCCTTTACTTCAGGCACTATTCCAGATAACCTCAAGCAATCTTGGGTCCTCCCCCTTCTAAAAAAACAAACATTGGACCCATCCATCCCGACTAACTACAGGCCTATCACAACGGTACCGTTCCTGTTAAAAATCCTAGACAGGGTAGCCTACCTGCAGATCCAAAAACACCTGGAGCTGCACCACCTTCTAGGCACAAGACAATCAGGTTTTAGACCTCAGCATGGAACTGAAACCGCACTTATCGATCTTAAAACTCAGGTCGATGAGCTGAGAGACTCCGGAAAGATGGCCTTACTCCTCTTGCTGGACCTCTCCGCAGCCTTCGACCTAGTGGATCATGATGTGCTATGCACCCACCTAGCAACAGCTGCCCACTTCTCCACGCATGCCATCGCATGGATCAAATCTTTCCTATCCGGTAGAACTATGAGAGTCTTCTCTACTTCTGCTGCTGCAGACCCAGTATCCATCACATGTGGAGTCCCACAAGGTTCTTGTGTCTCCCCCACTATGTACAATATCTTCACGAAGCCCTTGTTCGATGATCTAGATAATCTGGGTGTCACCTACACTAACTATGCGGATGACACTCAGATTCTCATACCACTCTCAGGGGATTATGAACAAGATTTGGCCTTGGTGAACAAGATCTATCTCATCATTCAGGCATGGATGGCCACCCACGGGCTATGCCTGAATGATGACAAAACTGAACTCATCATACTGGGGAACACACAAAACATCAAAAGACTAAAAGAAGAATACTCATCCTTCGTCATAGACGGCAACACTATCAAGGTGGCAAAAGTGGTAAAAACACTAGGGTTCTACCTTGATTCCCACCTCTCCCTAACCAAACAGGTGAGCGCAATGGCATCCAGCACCGCATATACCTGCAAGCTGATCAGAGCCGCAAAACCATACCTATCCACTGCCAACTGCCTAACCCTTGCCCGAGCATTAGTGCTGTCGAAATTGGACTATTGTAACGCTCTATATATAGGAGCCAACAAACACACGGTGCAAAAGATTCAAACACTACAAAACAATGCCCTTAGGGCTGCCTTAGGAATTCCAAAAAGGGAGCATATCTCAGAAGCTAGAAGACAATCTAACTGGCTCTCCACAGCGGACAAAATCAAACTTAAGACAGCTTCTCTAACCTTCAAAAGCATCAACCATCTAGCACCTAAATACCTAGCCGCTAGATTCAACAGAAAAATCTCCACTAGACCCACCAGAGAAGCATACTCTAACCAGTTAATGATACCCCCATTCAAACTAAGTACGGCCGGAGGAAACAGCTTCCCGGTCAAAGCTGCCCAGCTTTGGAACTCCCTCCCACCCGGCCTGAGATCCCCCCAATCCTACGCTCTCTTCAGATCCAACTGTATCAATTGGATCAAAGAAAATGACCGATAGTACGTTTGTAGAACAATGGTAATGGACTATGTACATAATTATATATCCTCTTTCTCCCTACTGCATATTTCCTGTTTATATTATGTTACATGTATACACCTTGGCCTGCATTATGTAATTTCTACTATGTATAATCACTATTTGTAATCATATGTAACCTGTAAAGTTTAAAGTATCCTTGAACAACGCGCCCGGTTACCCTCGGGTCTGGCGCGCGCTATAAATAATAAACTCAAACTCAAACTCAAACTCAAACAAGAAATGGTGAAAAAAGAAGACTGGGGCCTTTTGATAAAATGGGCACCCATGGGTGTCTTACTGCAGCTGCGAACGCAGCCTGCGGTAAAAAGACACAATGGTAGATACAAGTAAACCACTGCCACCAGCCATTAATTGCAGAATGGGTAACATAAAAATGTTTTATGAGAAACTAAACAGAGGTGATACTATGTAACCCCTCCAGCAGCCTCCCTATTGTAAGATAGTGTGTGCTGGGTCTGGAAAGTTGCAAAATGTAAGTAAAGTCAATTTCACTTCACTGCTCTTGGAAACAGTAGTTTCACCAATAGAAGGTATGTAAACCCTATAGTAACCTGTGAGTCCTAGAAAGGCTCTCACTTGGGTTCGAGTAGTAGGGGTGGCCCAGTCTTGTACAGCTTGTACTTTGCCACGCATGACCTTATATCATCTCCTCTTACCTCATGTCCAAGGTAGACCACTTTACTCTGATCAATTTGCCATTGACTTGCCTTTATGGTCAGTTTGTCCTGCTCAAGAAACTGCAATACATATCGTAAGTAGTCAATATTTCTTTCCAATTAGGGCTGAACACTGCAATATCATCCAAGTCCTCCATCCCATTCAGAATATGATTTAATATCCTTTGGAATGCAGCAGGTCTTTAATCCAAAATGCATTACCTTAAACTGTTAGAGACCTACTGGCGTTGAAAATGCAGTTTTCTCCTCGGCATGGTCTGTCAGAGCTATTTGCCAGTAGCCTGATGTTAGATCAAATGTACTGAAGTACTTGGCTGAACCAAGTTTATCCACCAGTTCATCTGTCCTAGGTAAAGGATGAGCATCAGTCGTGGTGACTGTATTAAAAGCTCTATAGTCCACACAGAATCACAGCTCCTTGGATCCTGCCTTTGGTACTAGTACAACAGGACTAGCCCATGGACCTGTAGATGGCTCTATTACCCCAAGATCATGCATCTTCTTGACCTCTTCCTTTATGTGGGTTCTTAGATGGTCTGACATTCTGATACTCCTGCTTTTGACAGGTAAACAGTCACCAGTGAGAATATCATGCTGGCCCCAAGGGGTCAAGCCTGGTGTCAATGAAAACAGGGAGGCAAACTGATTCAAAAGAATTTTGGACTCCTCATGTTGGTCCAAAGTCAGATCCGAAGAGAGATTAACTCCTATTTTTCCATCTAAAGGCTATCCCCTGAGAAGGTCAGGTAGAGGTTCACTATCCTCCTCATCTTGATCAGATGCTAAGAGCAAAGCTCCCATTTCTGGTCTGGATACATATTCCTTTAGGTGGTTTGTGTGAAAGACCATGGGGGCCTCCTTGGGGTTTCCCAATTCCACAAAATAATTGACCTCTCCAAGTTTGCCCACAACTTTGAAGGGTCCAATCCATTTGTCCTGTAAGGCCCTCTACCTTGCAGGTACCATAACTAGAACAAGCTGGTCTAGAGTAAACTCCACCCCGTCGGCTTTCGGGTCATGTCAATGTTTAACCAGAGCCTGACCTGCTTTCAAGTTTTCTGAATCTTCTGTCATCACGTGTGTCATTTTCCTTCGGAGACCTAACGCAAATTCAGTGACTCTCGTTGGCTTGTGGGAAGGAGCACTCTCCACCCCCTCATTGATTAGGGTCAATGGACTTCTAATTGGATGACCATAGAGAATCTCAAAGTGAATGCGGCCAACCCCTTCTTGAGTGACTTCTCTATTAGCAAAGAGAAGGCATGGCAGTAGACGGAACAACTTTCTTCTAAGGGGTTTTTCTAAAGCACCTCTCATGCTCTTCATAGTTCTATTAAACCTCTCCACGATCCATTGGTTTGGGGATGGTAAGCTGTTGAGAACATGTAGGTCACCCTACAGTTTTTCCACATGACCTGCATGTAGTGGGACATCAAATTAACCCCCCTGTCTGAGATAACCTTCTTAGGAAAACCTACCCTGGGAGAAATACCAAGTAGGGCCTTAGCCACTGCATGAGCAGTAACAGCTCTCATAGGTATAGCTTCAGGATACCTGGTAGCATGGTCTACCACAACCAATATAAATCGGTTGCCTGAAGATGTGGGAAGGTCTAGGGGACTAACAATGTCAATCCCTACCCTCTCAAACGGGACTCCCACCTCTGGAAGAGGCCCCAAGGGTGCTACATTCTCGGCTCTGACTTGCCAGAAGTCTGACAAGTGTGACAGCTTCTACAGAATGTATCTGCATCAGGACCCATCTTGGGCATGTAGACATTAAGAGAAATCCTTTCCTTGGTCTTCTTAAAACGTAAGTGACCAGCTAAAGGAACATTGTGGGCTAACTGTAGAAACTGGGGTCACACTTCCTCAGACACTATAAGTCGTCGGTAGTCCCCTGGGGTAGACTCTATAGGCTCACTGTAAAGGAGCCCATCCTTCCAGTACATCCTACACTTCCCTCTCTCTTGCCCTTCCAGCTGGGAAGCTGCCTGTTGATGAAGTCCTTCAAGAGTATGACACTCTCTTTGACCTCTGCTAAAGTCTGCCCTACAGGGGCCACCTTCTGCAAGCAAAGTCTTTAGCTCAGGATGTCTTTAGGATCCAGATCTCGAACAGGGGGAAAGTCTTCTTCCAGTTCGGTTTCACCAGTAACTGTTTCACCATCTGCTGGTTGGTCCTCCCACTCAGCCTCAGCTGGTGGAGGGGTCACAGGTGTGACCTTGGACTTTCCTCTCAGGGATGTCCTTGTTTTGTGCACAGGGGTGATATTTTTCTTCTTTCCTGAGACATTGGGTTTCTCCTTTGTCTCTTTCTTCTTGAAGTTAGAAGTTGTTCTTCCTGTGGATTGGGTGTTATAGGTACCTCTGTAACAACCCATTGAGAGTCATCTAAAGTGAGCTCTCTGGCGTTGCTAGTCTGCTCCTGATTCCTTTTACTGGCAGCCCTGGGGGGCTTGATGCAACTCAAAGAGCTTTTAAGTCATTCCCCAACAGGACTCTCCCAGGTACCTCATTCTTGTAACGCTCACCTGACTCCCACAGAGCCGCTGGCCTGGTTCGTGCTGCTGTGACCTCTTCTAAGGTGATGCACAGGGTTCGGAAGACGGACTGGACCGGGCCCCCCAAATCTGGATTGTCTGGCTTGCAGAAGTATCCTTCTGTAGGCAAAAATAGGGGATTAACTGTCTGCAGGGTAATGCAATCGGCCTCCCACTTTCCCCTCTCACCCTCCTCGAAACCCTTCTGTGATTCCTCCTAGCGTTTCACCTTAGGGTCTGGAAGGACGAGCTCTCCATCCTGCTTCTGATGCAGGGGCGCGTTGGTATCCAGTTACTTCACTGGATTTTAGGTTTGGTGAGAACCAAACTTGCTTGGCTTCCAGGTAAGTTTTTTGATAAGAAGTTCCCCTTGTGTCCATGCATTAATGTACTAATGCTAGTGTCTTTTTCCCCATAGGGGCCGGGGTACGGAATGCCGGGGAACAGGCACCGACCCGAGATGAGAGGTGAAATCCTTGTAGAAATCAGGTAAGTCTTTAATGAGCGTTTTTTGGTAATGTCTTTTCACTCGCTCATTAACGCGGATGTCTCTTTTTCCCCTTAGGGGCCGGGGTCCGGAAATGCCAGGATGCGGCGCGGACCCGAAATGAAGAGGAATGAATCAACAGGTAAGTCTTAACATGGAGATTTAGCTTTCCTTATTCCCTTCTCTCTCTCACCTTTTGTTCTGGTCTTTTTCTCCCTAGGCGCTGGGGCGTGACTGCGAATCCGGATGATCGCTGCTGAACATGGAGGCGCCCTGTAAAGGTGAGTGGAATGCGGCGCTGCAGCGATCGACGCAATGAGCTTTTAAATAAAAGTCTTCCTTTTCAGGATTGTCGGCGAGATGTCTCCGTGATGCGGATTTTTAGCAGGTAAGGACTTTTCCTTCTTCTGTTCTCTTCTTCTCTTCCTTTGCAGGTGATCCAGGATGCTGACAGGCGTGGCAGAAGTCAGGATGCAGGAGCAGACACAGTGAGCGTCCAGTTGCTAGATGCAGAACAACGCGAAGCACGTGTGGCTGTTCGGGTGGGGTTTAAATAGCCTTGGAAGAAGTTCCAGGTATGTATCCTTCCTCCAATCAGGTATGTACCCTTCCCCGACCATGCCCGGATGGTAAATTAGTCCCACAGGTAAAGTAGTTCCTTTCAGGCCTCCCGGAGGCCGGGGTCCTGCAGCATGGTCTGCATCAGGTAAGTGCACCCAAGCACTCCCATAATGAGCCTGGCGCCTATGGCGCCAGGACTGATGTCTTTTATGAGCCTGGCGCCAGGACACTGTCCAAAGGGCCCCTATATGGGTTTGCTGGGTCCTTCCTTAGGGACTGGATGTCCGCTTTCGGGGACGCAGGGCTTGAACCGGCTCCCCGGGAGCGGGCATCATGACAATTCTGTACACTGAAAGGTATTCTTATAGTCATAGTGTTACACCTGATGAGAGCTGGTAGTATTGGAACCATCTGGAGAGGGCCTCCAGCAAGCTTAGTGGGAATTTCGGGTGCCTTAGCAACATCCTCAGGTTTGCAAAAGATTTCATCCACTACAGTAATGCTGGCCCCAGTGTCTCTAATGGCCGGGGTCTTCTGACCATTAACAAGTGCACTGTGCATGTAATATTCTTTTGTGTTATCTGGAATAGAGTTATACACGTCTATATTTTGCTGTTCCCACTGACCCTGGGACACTAAAGAAACACTGGCTGAGACTCCAGTGGGGTCTTATGCCAATAGATGAAAGTTTCCACTTGCCATATCTACTTCTCCCTCAGGGATGAAGGCTAAGGAGGCATTGAGGACCCCTGAAGGTTTACCGTAACACTAAGGGTATTGCTAGTTGGACCTAGAAAAGGTCTAATTTACATTTCTACCAAGAAATTTAATACATAGTCACACACAATCACGGTCTGTAGAAGAATCGTTCTTTTCAACATATTTTATATGTATGCTCATTTATCACACATAGCAATAAAAACTTCTGTATCTCAGTAGGCTATTCCCAACATCGGAAAATGCACCACTTATCAACAGCCAAGAGGAAAAGGATGGAAATCACCTTCTGCCTATTGATACAATCACAATGTGAACAATTAAGAATCAGTCCCAAGTGTTTCAGAAAAAATATAGGCATTTTACATTAGATAATGCCTGGTGCTTAGAATTTTCTAGAGCTATATCTGCACGACAGTGTGTGTAACTTTATTGGCCAATGTAGTGGCAGCCACTAGAAAAGTCTAAGAACGTGTACTAATAACACACAATACATATAGGGCACCTTAACTCTAAGGTCCTCTTACAACATCTAAAAATGTACGGTCGGAAGTCTTATGTGAGACCTGGTATGAAACACAGGTCTAATTGATTTAATTCAGTCTATGCCCATTTTTTCTGTACACAGATCGATCATGCTATATCGAGGTCAACCGGTTTCATAACCATATCTTGTTTAGGTCATCTTCATCAGGACTTTTCTCATAACGAAGGGGTGTTGACTCCCTGTTTTGGTAGTGGATTTTTGAAAGGAACTCGAGTTCCACAAAGTTAGAACAACTTGAAATTATACTGTACGTTGATTCACTAAACAACAAGCAGATGAACAAAGCCCATTTCCAGCAGGCACTTTTCCAAGTATAGGTTGAGCAGACCATGAAAATTAAGTACGGTGGTGTACACAGTTACCCTTGATCTTCAGGTTGGTGCCCTTGACTACACAAGTAACCTTCACCACTGGCTCCCCAAAGGCTCTTCCCAAATCCTCCTATGCAATTTATGATCACATTTAATCATTTTCATAATCTTGATTAGGCAGCTCTCGAATTCAATGTCTTTGGTTCTTTTAATAGCCAATCATCCTGAAGTATACTGGTTTGCGAGTCCATGGTGGTGGATAAGTCCTTAACACTAGGAAGAGTAAAATCCACTTCACGCACACAATCGTCAATCAGTAGTGAAGATGCTTTGTTTATTTCTGTGTGTGTTTTTCCGATTTGTCCACATGTATTGGGGAATCAGGGAACATTGTTTGTTTCTTAGATACCAATTTTTTAGAGGGTGGATATTGTGTGAGCAGTTTGGCAAGCAATTCTGAAATATCTTCTGTGTTGTCAGGTTCTTCTCGGTGATGTTGTGTGCAGTAACAATGATCCAGGGTTAATTTCCATGGGTCACTCCTGACATTCAACTCAAATTCCAGCCGCTGGACATCTGCAACACGACAATGAATCTTGTGAGGGCCATGCTGAACCTCAAAATGTAGCTGCTCCCAAGTGACAATGGTTGGCAGTCAACATCCTCTTCTTCCTAGGCCTCTAATTGAAGAGAAAAATAAATGCTTAATTTGTAGCTCACATGCAGAATATATGAATAACATCATGAAAATATAATATTAATGAAATAGAATAAACAACTTATTTTAAAAAGCTTTCTGTTATGTACTTTCTTTCAGAATTTTCCATGAAATAGTCAAATTGGATTTGCTGACCATCCGACCAACCTGAACAAAAGCATTTTGAAATTGTATACACCTTGGAATGTTCTCTTCCACTTAAAGAATCATGTATACATATGCACACATATAACAAAATGTTACTATGAAACCCACTAGAGCATATTAAATATTACAGCAGTGTTAAAATGTATGATAATTGATATTTTACAAAATCTTTTGTATAACTCCTGTCCATGTGTCTCTTCAATTTCGACCGCTTCAGTAGTACATTCCTTGTACATAGCAAATTCAAAGAACATTGATTGAATTGTTAAACAATTCAATGTTAAAATCTTTGGTCTCACAAAATACATCTTGTGAAAGTTGATTTAAAGGGGTAGTTTGGTCGAAAATGTTATTGGCCCAATGGATCAGGCATGGATTTCAGAGCATACATATAATTCTTAAATACATTTCCAATGCAATTTAGCCATGTTTTTCTTACTTTAACACATTCGAAAACAATGGCTTGGGTTCTGCTATGTTGTGCTATTTTCATCCATTGATATATCGCCCTAAATTGAAAGGCCCTTGTGGCACGGATTTGGTTCACCCACCCGTAACGCTGACATCACTGTACGCTCACACCCCATTTCACAACACCAATGCATGTGGAGAACTGCTGTTGCAAAGAAAACTCTGGCTGCTTGGCATACACTGTCGAAGGAGACACACCGCCGCTATGGGTTACCGAGCTGAATTACTTTAGGGGTGCCTGCCTTCCAAGATCTGTGCTGCGAATGATGATGGTCCTTATTTACAGACTTTGAGCTACAATTCACCCTCGTAATCCAAGTAATAAGTGAGTTCACTCTATATATGTAATTTGTTACAATTGACAAAGGTAACATAATATGATGTTCCCTTACATCAATATAAGTTTGATGGATCACTGACGGAAGAATGCTTCTGTAAATTGAATAATTTACTCATTGTAAAGTGAAACAAAAATGTTCCACTTTAGATTTATCGTCCAAATAATTACTTTTTTTTTTACTTTGAAGTATCTCCCAAACTTGTTTTTCTTTAATATGGGATCACATTTGTAACTGATTTGTACTTGAAATCACAAGTACTGTCAACACGTTGTATGAAAATGTAAGTTTCAAATCAAAACAAAGCCATACATTTTACAAGGTAGTGCAATTATTGCGTTTATTCCAGTAAACTATGTCTGTATCTCTTACACAGGTGGTACAGGCTTGCTGCATATCACGCGTTTACATGGTGGTTTCATGGAACACTGGGATTGCGTGTCCAAAGAGTAATACCCACCAGTATGGTTCGAGCCATTCATGATGAATTCCCAACTGACAGCGGACAATACCATGGATTCATGAGCCAGTACCTCGACCACAGCAGTATAATTTGTAGTGGCATTGACATCCACCTTACCAAACTAAATACAAAAATAAAAAATAATTCAAGCTGAACAGTTGTGAGACATTTTTTGTAAGTCTGCTACAGTGCAAATATATAAGAGTATTGTAACATTTTGGTGTGCAATAACTTGAGTAATGGCCATATCACGCTCGCCTCATCCTCATCCACCCTGCCCCTCCAGTATCAATGGCAGTTCACACCTGTGACCATACGCTTGCAGGGGGGCTGGGTGGATGGGAAGGCTCAAGGTGCCAAATAGCATGCACACCTCAAAGGCATCTTACACACTGTGACCATTGTCCACATGGCTACCAGAGACTTGGTGTCTCCAGACTCCCCTTTGAAGACCCTGTCTATGCATTTTACATATGTATGTGTCCTGGAACATTACCCCAGGCCTATCGCACCCACCCCATCCTCACCCATCCACCCTCCAGTATCATTGGCAGTTCTCACCTTTGGGTGTGTGCTCGCAGGGGGATGCACTGGCAGGATTGAGAAGGTCAAATATTGTGATAGAGGTCTGGTGAGTGTGAACGAACACGTCAGAAATTCACATACAGACCCACTTCAGTAAGCCTTTATAAAGACTTTTGAGGTTACCGAGAAAAAAACATCTTTGAACTCGACAACAGATATCAGCATCTCTCCACTTCTTACCTTGCTCGCTGAATCGGCTCATCTGTTGTTCCAAGTAACGGTTAGTCAACTTTTAGTGTAGTTTTCTGCACTGTCAACTATTTCCACTAGGACACTTTCTATTGCTCTATACTCCAATGTATACCCTATTCTCACTTTATTTTATTTAAAAAGTCTCCACCATTATCAATGGCTTATGTATTTTTATCTCTGTAATTAGCACATAACATTACAGTGTATTATTTTTAAATGCAATTTCTAGTAGTGCATTTTTTAAATGTGCCTTTGGTGCCATTTTTGATACAGTCAGAGGGATGTGTTGTTTGGTTTACTGACTGTGATACTTTTCTAATATTAATATTTCTTTATATTTTTTTAACAGATCCTAAGGGCAATCGAACAATGCCATTTTGTATCATTTCCAGTTGCAGTAATATCAGCCATGCTAAAAGTGGTAGTACAGTCAGATGTCAAAGCGAGTAGAGTGCTCACTTTGACGTCCATCCAGAGCCTGCCGACACAGGTTTGAATCCCAGCAGGGCCAAACTCAGCCTTCCTTCCTTCCGAGGCCAATAAATGAGCACCACACACCGTTATAAGCAGCGCTCAGATGCCTGAGGGTTTGTAGCGTTATATAAATGCTAAATTATTATGATTACAGTCCTTCAGGTTTTTCCAAATGATTTAAATTTAATAAGAAAATGTCTCTTGAACTGTGGATTTCAAGTGTTTGAAATTGAAAGCAGAGCCAAGGATGTCTTGGATGACATGAAGGGCAATCGATTCTGCATGTGCAGTATGCACTTCTTAGAAGATTTGTATGTAGAATGACCATCTACAACATCTCATGATTTTATCTTTACAATATTTTGCTTCTCTGACATTAGCATTGTAGAGTTAAACTTGTTACACTCGCCAAGTGTGCACATCAAAGCAACACACAAAAAAAATATTTCCTTAAGAGTCAACATAACATCAGACGGACTGCAATCACATGATACAATTTAGAAATCAGTCTTCCCTTTAAGACAGCTTTCACATTTTCCTCAAGAGCACATATACAAATCTTATTAAGCATTTCTGCATACTCTAAGGGCCTCATCACGAGTCTTGTGGTAACCCTTAAATGCAGCGGTAGCGCTATTACCGCCGCATTTAAGGGTCCGCCCGATCATGGCTCTGAGCTGAGCTGAGGGAAATCTGCGGCAAAATTGCCGATTCGCGGCGCGTTCACCACCGGCGGGAAATCCGCCGGATGTCATAGCACGAATTTTCCCCATTGGGCCCAATGGGGAATGGGGAATTCCCGAATGGGCGCAATGGGGAATGGGCAATAACCCTTCTGCCAAACCCGTGTTCCGGCGCTAATCATGCCGGGGGTTTGGCGGTAGGGCTATTAGCACCGGTGATAATAGCGCCGGCGTTACCACCCAACTCGTGATAAGGCCCTAAGTCTCCAGATTGCCTCATATTCATGGTAAGTTCCTGATATTCAAAACAATTCCAAACTTTAAAATGAGCAATACTTCCCATACCTTTTTGAGTATCCTTAGACTGCAGCATTCTAAAAACCGGTTGACCTTTCACAGGTGTTCATTGTAACAAGTCTCCAAAAACAAGTACATGTTTACTTCCAAACAAAATGTTGTAGTCAGTCTAAAAAACCTCTTTTTCAGCATTCACAAGTGAATGAAAGTTAGCATCAAGTTCGACACCATACTTACCTCATCTTCAATCAAGTTATTTAATTTTCTAAGAACTTTTTCTACTTCTTGGGCTGCACTTGATACAAGTTTCTGATAATCTAGTTTGTTGTCATGCTCCACTGGTAACATTAACAGGCGATACAAAGTAACACCTCATATATTAAATACTGCTAAATCTGTTGGAGCAGTTTCAATACATGACAAAGAGGAATCTGTTACATTTTGTATCAGCTCTTATTGAATTAATTAAAACAGTTGTACCTGTTCCTGCTTTCCCACTAACATACAACAAAACAGGTTTAAATTACACACAAGAGCATTCACACTTGTCATGCAGTTCACCATATAAGAACCTATATTTAAATTTTATTATAAACTTCTTTTTTCTCTATATCAGGTTTACTAAAAATGTCATTACAATTCACATCTGCAACTTTACTTTGTTCCATTGCAATTTCTACTTCCTCTATAGCAAGCTCAAAATGAGTTTGAATAGATGGCTGAACTAGAAAATGTTAACTTCCTGATGCAGAGTCTTGACTGCCCTCAGGAGTCTATTTTCTTCTTGACAGGGGAGTTGCTAGGTCTGGAAAAGACCCGGGGCTACGTTGATGTCGGAACTTTTGGGACTGGGGGCTAGCTAGTCTTTTGGCTGTAGCTCCTGAGATTCTATCCGGGGCTACAACCAAAAGATCAGGGGCTGTAGCCCCCCTAGCCCCCCTTGCAACGCCCCTGCTTCTTGATGTAGTTCTTTTAACAGTAAGTCCAAATACTGCTCAAATTTTAAATATGTAATTAAGCATTTTTTTTGCAAAAAATAATTTTTCAAAAGTTTCAAAACTTCCTAGTAAATCACTCACTGCACGCCATGGAAAGAACAACTGCAAAATACAAAAATAAAATAATTCCTTTTTCTCAGCACTTGCGCAAGACAGTTTCATGTAGTTAGTGAGACTTATCTATCATGTCTCACTAGCCAACCACTACATCCATGTACTTTAAACCATCCTCTGTCACTGTTTGCTTCAATATTTCGATACGAGTGGTGTTGTGCTGCTTCATATAAACAAATATCATCCAGAAATTCAGATCGATTTAGATAATATATATTAATCCAATTGGTCTTCAAAATCTCTATACTGTCAGGTGCTGATTCAGCTAACTACTCAATTTCAGCCAAAGGATTCAATAGCCAATTTCTAGTACTAGCTGGTCCAAGACTTAACCAAACTACATTAACGCTATGCTCACCCAGAGGCTAACTAGTTAGCCAAACTGCAGCTTTATAGCTACAACACTCTCTATGTGAAAGCATCATCAAACCACAGCTTACAAGTTTCTGACTGAGACTTTTATCTGACGATAAATCTGCCCATACTTCAGCTGCATTGCTCTTTTGCTCTTTTCTGCTTTAGTCATGAATGCTGTAACATAACAAGCATCAGCTGTTGAATTATCAGCAATACACTGTACATCAGTATTTGCATTCCACAGCTGAGCAATGACAGCATTTTAATCATTAATACATTGCCATTCCTTATTTCTTTTTAAATGATAGGTATTTCTTTGAGACTTACCAGTAACATGGTGTTGAACAGATGACATTAAACTATTCACTAGCCTTGGAAAGCCAAATCTGCACTGAATGTAATACTTGTCATTATATTTGTATTTTCGTTCACAGTACTTTCCACATAAATGCCTTTGAATCCTTCCCACCTTGTTCCATAGATCAGCATTCACGTGCTGAGCTGGAATAGAACAAGTAAAATATTTGTCAATGAACTCCATCACACAACCATCCCTTCCCTTTCCAAACTGAGGAACATCTTTAATCCACAACAGCATATGTATATCTGGAGCCCCATGTGCCAGGTACTCTTTCTTCCAAAAGAAAGGTTCTACAGGGCCTACTGGACCATTTTTTGTATTACTTACAAAGTGTAACATGGCTAAAAATCTGTGATGAAAAAAACCCACAATACACTTACAGGGTCCATAGAACACAATTCTCCCGGTGTCATGTGTTCTATGTTGTCTTGTTCTGCGTTACTTTCACAAATACACTCTGCAAGATCATCCCAACAATACTCAGCACAACTTAAAATCTCAAACCAAGTTGTAGAACCCAAGTTTCTGATCATGCATCTAACCGTGGATCGTCTCCAATAACAGTATTCTCTAGTTCCTCTCATTGTAGCAAGAATATTCGTAAGTTTGTCCACTAAAATTTCATTTTTTTTTCTTTCACCTGTTGCAGCATCTAACATGCAGAAAGATTTTTAAATCTAGTTCCAGTCTGAAGTGTATGAGCAACACCATAACATAATGTTGAAAATTCACTTTCATGCAATAAGAGAAAAAAATATTCAACATTGGTGTGGAATCGGGAATCTTCTGAATACATACTTGTACAAGGATATTCTGAAGCAGGGATTTGACCTTACAATCATTCAATCTCCCATCAGTACCAGTTGGAAAAAACACAGAAACAATGGGCTTCTAATGTCTTTTCCCAGATACTAACTGGTGCAACTTTCTCTGCTTTCATTTAATACAATTCTAAAATGTAACCCATGAGTTCACTTGAGTGTAGTGGATGAATAGTGTAATGTTCATACAACCTATTCCCTTCTGCAAAAGATACACGCTGAAACTGACCTTCACTGCTCTTGTTTGCTAACTCAACATCAAGCATAGACACGTCTGGTACAGTCAGACTATCTTTGTATAAATCATTGTGCTCCAATAGAAACACCAATGCATTTTTCACTTTTCCAATATCGATAATCTGCTGCCAAATCCTCTGATCTTTCACGGAAACACAATTTACTAAAACAAACAAAGAATCAGCAATGTTACGCTTCATCCCTAGAGAATTAACATTTTGTTCCAAATTCTGAGTTCAATACACAACTTTTTCTCTCACACCTTACAATGAGGAATTCATAGGCAGATTTGACATCTTTGTTTGCATTCTAACAGTAACTTGAAAAGGATGAAAAGTTTGCAATGTTATCACTTCAAACATGTTCAATTTATTTTTGAAGCACAACAGGGATATCAGGCACTACCATATCGTTTCCGACACGTCTTGGTGGAATACGTGTTTAATTATAAAATCCAACACAGTGTCTACAAACATAAAGTGCCTCACTTGTGTCAAATCGTTCTTCTACAAACAAATACAGATCAAGTTCTTTCCATACATCTTCTACAGTGTATTTAATGTTGTTCTCAAAATACACTAGTTGCACTTGAGACTTATAAGAAAGTGTGTCGACAAGATACACAAACAATGTCAGGTCTTTCAGTAGAAGAGAACTCATACATTGCAATACTTGATCCTTTGAAAGCATAGGATCATCATTTCCACTCCATGTAAGGGTTTCATCTACGTACCCATGCTCTTTTAAATTCATCATATATTTTTTTATTTTTATTTATTTGACTTTTGTTCAGGGGCCACCTACATTTTATCAAAAATTGGATTTCCTTTCGGTTGTCCAAATCTTCCTACAGATCTACCGATACCTCTGAGCTGGGCCGTTGTGGATCTCTAGGTAGACGATGGAATGGATTATGCCTCATTGATCACCCGAAAAGTTAGATCGATAACGTTCACCATGGCCACTGTCCATCTGGTGGTTTCACCAGATATAAGTCTGTTCCATAGGTCATCTTCTTGCATCATCCATGGATTCGAAATCAGAGATAAGAAGTAGGTAGATCTGTTTTGTTTGTTGTTGGGGCAGAGTATTACCAGGTGTTTTAAAGTTTCTGCCACCGCCGTCTTTTTGCATAGACGGCATTCCTGTTTGCCTGTCGAGCCACGGATGGTTAGAATTTCCTGAGTTAGCAGTAGGTTTAATCTTGCTTTCATGAAAAGAATTCTTTTCCTTTTTTCCGGAAATTTGGCACAGGAATTTAGTGGCTTTTTCAATTTTATAAACATAGGCGGAAGGTAGTTTAGGAGTTTGTTCTCTGCTGCTTTCTTAATAGTATGAATCCAGTCCATTTCTTCCATTTTTTTGTTTGATTCTGTCTGGATTTTCTCTTAGCTCTGTTTCTGTGCTAGCTATTTCAGAAAGCTTCTCTTTTCTGTTTTCGACCCACTTATTCAGTGCTTCGAATTTACCAAGTTCCAGTTCTTTTTTGGTGATGTTATATGCGGGTAGCTAGACCGCCCGGATTATTTTTCTGTAAAATCTCATGGCGTTTTGATCAACCATAGATGCAAGAGATACCAGCCCCAGTTCTCTTTGAATGGACGCCATTGATGTTGACTTCGGTACGCCGAGGACAGCCTTCAAGACCAGACCCTCCAACTTGTTCCAAATCGACGGGGGGATGAACAGTGAGACTTCCATTCCATACGCCAAAGCAGGAACCACTTCTGTCTTGTAGAAATTAAAAGCTGGAATTAGTGAGAACTTCCCGAACTTCTTGTCAACGGGTTCTCATTTGGGATGTTAATCTTTTGGGTTTTGCCCAGAGCATGTCTTGCATTGCCATATCCGTTCGTGAACTGTCGATTTAGACTCTGAGGTATCTGATGTTCTTTACTTTGCATCATATTTATCATTTGCATTGCAGAAACTAAATTTTCGACAGTTCCAGTCAAAAGTATTTGATTTAAAACTGCATGAGACATACTTCTTGTTTTGCACTCATACAGTTTAACTAGATGGTATCTCATTTTGGTATGATGTGCAGCCATCATCCGCCTATGATGAAACTGACTCTTACATCTACTTTTATCAGGAAAAGCTAGAGAGTGACCCAAAAGTCCTGTCTTTTCACAAACTTCACAGTCATCTATTCTTTGTAGCATCTTGATTTGTCTTTGAACAATATAATTTGTGTGCAATACTTGAAAAGATCTCTTTAAAACCTTACAAGAAAACATATCAATATTGCACAAGTCCATACCTCACAATCCTTATTTCATTTCATGTTTCATTGACCTATAGTTTCCATTTCTGTATTATTACACTGAATGTAACTCACCTCATTAAAACATCTTTCAGTATGGGAAGTGTGTTTCCACTCTCCATCAAAAATGTCACAAACGTTGTAATTTGTAAGCACATCAATTGTTTGTATATTTGTATAGAATGGTGTAGTAACCTAAAGCAATTGCTCATGTTTATTTAATACGAAAATGAACAATTTTCTTTTCATATCAAAATCTTTCTTAATGATTCCTTCTACTTTTTTCTTTTGCAAAAACATTTTACCACATATCTAGATTTTGGATTCTGTCATGAGGCCTACCTCCAAGGAGCCAGATCCGACCCAGCAACCCCAGAGGCAGGCATCATTTCCCCCAGGGAAGTGCCAGCGGGCCCAAGCTGGGGCCCTTTGGACACAGTCCTGGCGCCTTAGGCGCCAGGCTCATGTTGGTCCCCTGTCCTGGCGCCTTAGGCGCCAGGCTCATAACGCTAGACATGTGTTCAAGTGTTTTAATGTGCACTTACCTGATGCAGACCATGCTGCTACATCCAGGCCCTCTTGAGGCCTGAATGGAACTACTTTACCTGTGGGACTACTTTCCACCTGGGTGTGGTCGGGGAAGGATACATACCTGATCGGTGGAAGGATACATACCTGGAACTTATTCCAAAGCTATTTAAACCACGCCCGATCAGCAACTCACGCTTCGCGTTGTTCTGCTCCTCGCAGCTGGACGCTCACCGTGTCAGCTCCTGCATCTGGACTTCAGCCACGCCTGTCAGCATCCTGGGTCACCTGCAAAGGCAGATAAGAGAGAATTGGAGAGAAAGAAGACCTTACCTGCTAAAGCTGTATCACGGAGACATCACACCGTCGATCCTGAAAGGGAAGACATCATTTTTAAAAGCATTTCGCTTCGATCGCTGCAGCAATGCATTTCACTCACCTTTCCTGGGCACCTCCATCTTCAGCAGCGATCATCCGGATCCGCAGCCACTTCCCAGAGCCTAGAGAGAAAAAGACAAGAACACAAGGTGAGAGAAGGAAGGGAATAGGAAAAGCTCAGTTTCCTTCTAAGACTTACCTGTTGGGTCATTCCCATTTCATTTCGGGTCCTGCCGCTTCCTGGCATTCCGGATCCCGGCCCCTATGGGGAAAAAGACAAAGACATTGAATGAACGAATGCAAAGACATTACCCGAACGCTCATCCAGAACTTACCTGTCATTTATTGGAACTGCACGTTTCACTTCGGGTCGGCGCCATATCTCTGGCATTCCGAACCCCGGCCCCTAAGGGGAAAAAGACATAAACGTTAGCGCTTGCTGCAATAAGGCAATGAACATTATTATTAAGCTTGAACTTTTGAACTTGCAACAGAACTCTAACAGTGCCTTACCTGAATAGTCAAGCTTATTTGAACTTCCATCAAACCTCAATCCAGTGAAGTAACTGGGTTTCAACGCGCCCCTGCATCAGAAGCAGGATGTAGAACTCATCCTTCCAGACCCTAAGGTGAGACTTCATGGGGAATCGTGGAAGGGTATCGTGGAGGGTTCGAAGGGAGTGGGAGGCTTGAGCATTATTCAGTCAGTAGGTAATACTCCCTTTTCACGCACAGGGGAATATTCCTACAAGCCAGAGAAGCCAGAGTAGAGGGGCCCTACCTGTCCATCTTCAGAGTCCTGCGCTTCACCATTGAAGAAGCATCAGCACTCGAAGCCAGACCTGCGCCTCTGTGGGAATCAGGTGAGCGTGACAGATTCATACTCCTCCAAAGATTGGAAAAACCTTTTTTTTTTCTAAAAATCTTTCTAGTTGGTAACACATTTGAAAGATTATTTCTTTTATTACTTTCAAAAAAACATTATTGGTTCCAGAAAAACATTGTCTTGGCCTATTTTATTTCAACTTCAACATTTCTAAAACTATCCTCAACACTAGAAATTGTTGCATTATCTACAGGATTTGTATCTACAGATTTAAAACACTACTTTTTAAAAAGTGATACTGTTTGTAGAGTTAAACAGTATCATTTTTTTAATGGCACGCCTTTCTCATAGCTCGTTGTTCTTTTCTTGAAGGCATCTTACAAAAAAAAGCTGTCTATAAATCAAAAATTGAAATGATTAAGTTCACACATTCCTTTCTTTATATTTTCAATATAAAACATACGTTTCAAGCCCAGTCTAATAGGTGGAGATGCATCTTAGGGGCCCGCCAACCCAGGATGTCTAAGACCAAGCTAAACAAGACACTCAAGCAAAGCTTCAGAAAAGAAAATCCTGTATCTGCCCAGTAGCACAAGTAAAATAGTTATTCTCACCCTGGGAATTTTCCTGTGTGCAGATTTTTCTTTTTTTAAAAAAATATATTTTTAGTTGTTTTCAACAAGACAATCATGATACATGTTAGCTTCCCATTATTATTCATTGACTTTGCGTAAACACAATAACTAAACAAGTGTGAAACAGTGCCCTTTATGAAACTTGTGTTTTAAACCAAAGCCCCTTTCTCCCCCTTCCCCACTCATCTCGTTTCCCTATTTGAAGAAGAAGAATGAAGGACAGAGAAAATAATAAACAGTCAGATGTGTGCACTGCACTGGATACCAACAGTGCTTATTGCGCTTCGGTGTGTGCTATGAATATGTAGCACATGGTTACGAGATGACAGCCTTCACTGGACTTTGTCTTTGGCTTAGCTTATTAGTTACTTGAGGACTCAATCAATTAGTTTATGGATTCCCAATATGCTGTGTAATATTCCAGAAAGGGCAACCATATCATGTTTATATATTTTTACGAGATTCATGTACAGCGGCTGTGCAGCTTTCCATTTCGTTTATGGCGTGTGCCTTGATTAACCAGTCTTTGTTTGAGGGGAGTGCTGCTGATTTCCATCTGATGGTGAGGCATACCCTAGCTGATAGTAACAGGTTTCGCGGCATATGTGTCAACAGGTCGCATGAATCTGCCCCGTCTGCTTCCACCCAAACAAAACCAGGATCGGTGTTAGTTCCCTGGAAACTCCATCTATGGCCTGAATCCATCCCAGCACCTCCTTCCAATAGACCTGTGCCTTACAGCAATTCCACCACTGGTGCCAATAATCGCTATGCTCTCCACAGTCTCTCCAGCAGTAGGGAGATGTGCCTGGGAACATTTTGGACAGACTTGAGGGAATGTAATGCCGCCTCATCAGTAGCCATGCATTATGTATTTTATATTGCATGGAAATGGATGACGTCCACACTGCTTTATATGTGCCTCTCCATATTTCTGGGTGAGTTGCTATTGCCAACTCTGTTTCCCATTTGGCTTCTGATGGAGGGTGCTGTAGGTGCCTTCTGAGATCAATGATTTCTACATGCGTGCTATGAGCCCTTTTTTGTGTTTGGTGGGAGCTAATATTTGTACAAACAGTGTTAGGGTGCGTTTTAGGGAGTCGTTCCAGTGAGCGTCATTCAGAACACTCCTTAGCTGAAGAAAGAGCATGAGAGGTACTTCTATATCCTGGAGTTCAGTTTTTAGTTCTTCTAAGGTGACAAATGTTCCTATTTTCCACAGCTGTCCAGCACGAATAAGGCCTGCCTCGTACCAAGACTGAAACCGGTGAACCCTGCTCAGCAAGTCCCGGATGGGGGAGAACCAAATGCAGCTCAGAGGGGAAGGTCAGGACATAACTCCTCGCAGGGCCCGAGTTGGCCGGCAGAAGTGCCACAGCACCCTAAGGATGGGGTGTTCCTTAACTCTCCATGTCATGGCCGATAGTGGGACCCATAGCGATTCTCCTAACGTGACTGGTGCGAATATGTCATTTTCTATCGCCACCTACTGTTTTTCAGCGTTTTCCCATAAGTGGTCCGGGAGTATCGGGACTTGAGTGACTCTGTAACATTCCCCTAGGTCTGGGTATCCCATTCCTCCAACTTCCTTTGGCTGGATTAATGTGGAATACTGGATTCTGTGTCTCTTATCAGGCAATAGGAATCTCAGCAGCTAAAAAAGATTCTGGGATTATGATGGGGAGAGATTGAAACAAAAATAAGAACCGTGGCAAGATATTCATTTTTATGGTGGTAAGTCATGAGCCATCTGCTTATATCTTTTTGTATAGTATTCCACAGGGGTGTATAGTTGGCCTCAAAGAGGTTTGTGAGAGAGGTTGTAATATTTACTCCCAAGTACCGGAGAGAATCTGTTTGCACCTGGAAGCACCAGTTCGTTTTAAGGAGGTGTAATAGCTCCTCATTCTTTTTCAATGGGACTGCTATGGTTTTCTGGAGATTGGCATGGATGCCCGAAAGGGTGCCGTAGCATGATAATTCTTGGAATAAGGTGGGAATGGAGTCTAGTGGTTGGGTAAGATATAAAAGGATATCATCGGCAAACATCGCTAATTTATATTCTTTACCTCCTCGGGGGATGCCCCTAATCATGGAGTTTGATCGAATAGCTTGAGCAAAGGGCTCCACCACCAAGGTATAAATTAGGGGAGAGGGCTGGCACCCTTGCCTTGTGCCCTGCGTCAGGCTAAAGAAGGTTGAGGAGATTCCATTAATGGAGACCCTTGCGTGTGCAGATTGGTAGAGTGCTTTTGCTCCTTGTATCCAGGTGGCCCCCAGTCTTACCCATTGCAAGACCGCTTTTAGGAATGGTCATTCCACGTGGTAGAATGCCTTTTCGCCGTCTACCGATAGTAGAAGGGGGGCATCCCCTGCTTCTCTAAGTGTGGCCATAAGGTATAGGGTCCATCTGATGCTATCAGCTCCTTGTCTACCTCTCACATACCCTACTTGATCTTAGTGTACTTGTTAGGGAAGGACTGTCATGAGCGCTACTCCCGTGGAGCCAAGACTGGCCCAGCGTCCCCGGAAGCAGGCTCATCATCCACACCCCCGGTTCCAGCAGACCCCTACAGGCGCCGGGCACATATTCTTAAAGTGTGCAGTAGTGATTGGGTGGACTTACCTGTGGCGGACCATGCTGCATACCCACCTAGAACAATCCAAGCTGGGTGAAGTCCCAGCCACTGGCTGGGAGGGACCAATCCTCTGTTACAGGAACTCTTTTCTTACCTGGGTGAAGCTGGAGGAAGAATACGCACCAAAGCACTTCTCCACTATTTAAACCACGCCCGATAGAATTCACGTGCTTTGCGTTATTCTGCAACAGCAGCAGGGCGCTCACCGAGTCGGCTCCTGCATTCCAGGTCCAGACACACCCTCAGCTTCTCGAGCAGAAACCTGTGGATGAAGAAAAGGCACAGGAACATCTACTCACCAGAATTCAGCCACAAGAGTCCAGTCTCCGACAACCTGCAAATAAAGACATAAGGTTAGAAAACGGGCAACACGCTCGTAGCTGCGCTCGCTTACCTTATCCATCCGTGATCACACCAGAGTTCACCGCGGCCTTCGCTTCGGCAGCATCCCAGCACCTGGAAGACAAAAGATATTGTTAGTGGTGTCCGAGCCGAAGGGTTCGCAACTCAGTTATACTTGCGCGCTTCTTCACGCGCAGCAGCGGCAGCATCGCCCTCAGCATTTCGGCATCTGAAAGAAAGTAAAAGACATTATTAGAGGTGCCCATTTTGAAGTGGCCACAATTCAGTAATACTTACGCGCTTCTTCACGCGCAGCAGCAGCAGCATCGCCCTCAGCATTTCGGCACCTGAAAGGAAGGAAATGACATTATCAGAGGCGCCCATTTGGAAACGGCCACAATTCAGTTATACTTACGTGCCACCGCATGTGCAACAGCGGCGGCATCGCCCACAGCATCTCGGCACCTGAAAGAGAGAAAAGGACATTATAAAAGGGTGCTCCGTCAGAAGCAGCCTCAGATCTTCTATACTCACGTGCCTCTTCTTGCACAGCAGTGGTGGTGTCGCCAGCAGCTCCTCGGCACCTGAAGGACTATTACAAGCCACAAAAGGACACTGAGCCTAAACACTGAAATCATCCAGTGACGTAACTGGATTGCATGCGCCCCTGCACCAGAAGCAGGATGGAGAGCTCGGCTTTACTAAACCAAAGGTGAGAGTTCGTGAAGACCAGTCGAGAACCAAGAAGTGGGAAAAGCAGAAGATTGGTGGGAGAACTTATCCAACCAGCTTGTAATTACCCCTTTTTCTTCCACCTGCAGAAAACTCACCTTACACGCCAGACAGTCAATATTCGGCGGTCCTGCCCAGAGCTTCTTCCAAGTTCTACGCCTCATCATAGTCATAGAAGCAACTGTAGCAGTCCAGTTTGGGTCAGCGCCTCCATGGGAATCAGGTGAGCGTTACAGAACGCGAAGCCTACCCGTAATCTCCTACCCAGGCGCTATGGAAACTTCCGACACAGACAAATTGGCCCAGTTGTTGGTGGAATTAAGAGCTGAAGTCCATGCTGCTCGCCAGGAAACGAACGCCCTTAAGAGGGAATTGATAATGTCAAAAGAACGAACTGACGATCTCGCCAGACAGTTATTACAGAGTCAAGTGGGGCAAACTCCTCTACCTAACTCAAGGGGGAATTATATCCCAGTTACTTCAACCAATCCCGTTCAAATCAACCTACCTGGAAATGTGCCATTGGCACCACCTGAACGCTTTTCTGGTGACCCTAAAAGATTTGCAGTGTTTATAAATCAATGCCGACTGCACTTTCTTTGTAGACCCGCAGCCTTTCCAACTGACCAGACCAAGGTAGCCTTTGTACTCTTGTATCTTAGTGGCAGCGCCGCTGATTGGTCGATCCCTCTGGTTACACAGGATGACCCAATTCTTTGGAACTTCTCAGCCTTCCAGGCGAGTATGGAGAGACTTTTTGCAAGACATTCCCAAGGGCAGGCCCTGGACAACGAACTCCTCTCCTTGCGACAGGGCAACCAGGACCTCTTAGCCTACATTGCATCTTTTAATAGGTTAATCTTGGAAACTAGATGGCCCGAGGATAAAAGGATCACGCTATTTCACAGAGGTCTGCGTGGTGAACTTAAAGACGTCCTTGCCCAGGTCGTGAATCCTCCTCAGGACTGTTCGGAATATATTGATTTGGTGGTCCAATTGGATCATAGGCTCCAAAAGAGAAAGGCGGACCGATCCAGGTTTGAAACCCGAGTATTCACGAAAACACAAAGCAACGCCAAAGGGGTCGACACCGTTGAACCTATGCAGATTGGGGCCGTAAAGGGTCCCTTAACCCAGAAAGAGCATGACAGAAGACGACAAATGCAATTGTGCCTCTATTGTGGAAACTCTGGACATTTTCTTCGAGATTGCCCGGTAAAACCACCTAAGTTGACAGTAGGAGCTTCTGACAAGAACTCTGAAAAGCCTGAGCCGGGAAACAACCTCGTCCGACAAGTGTAGAGGTCCGCTTGCCGAGCTTAAAAACCAGTTCTTTGACCTCGCACTTCATAATGCCTATGGTCCTCGTAAACCCAAAGCAACTAGAATGTTTGCATGCTATAAAGGCATACATTGATAGTGGAGCAATAGGAAATTACGTGGACTGCGAATTGGCTTCCAGGATGAACCTACCTCTTTGTCCAAAGGCGGTTAAAGACGTCATTACCACGGTGGATGGGACCGAAATCGCCTCCGGACCGGTAACCCATACCACTGCTGAAGTGACGTTACTAGGCCAAGACGGGCATCGGGAGGTAATTGTGTTCGACGTGATCAAGGCTCCTCAATTCCAAGTAATCCTAGGAATCCCTTGGTTGGAGAAACACAACCCTCAGATTGATTGGCTAGCAAAGACGATAATGTTCCCTGAGTGTGCACCAACCTGCTATCCACGACCCAGCATTGGCCTAGCGTCAGCAACGACTGACGGTCCACAATTACCTCAAGAGTATCGAGAGTTCCAAGATGTTTTTCAAAAGGAACAGGCTAACACCTTGCCACCTCACAGATCATACGATTGTCAGATAGATCTGCTACCCGGTGCAACTCCCCCTTGAAGTAGGATTTGCGCCCTCACTGAGCCTGAGAACCTTCATCTGCGACAGTATTTAGACCAGTATCTGGCCAATGGCTTTATCCGTCCGTCAAAGTCTCCTGCATCCTCGGCTCTGTTCTTCGTACCAAAAAAAGATGGTGACCTCAGAACCTGTATTGATTACCGTGCTCTGAATCAGATAACAGTAAAAAACAGATACCCCTTACCTCTGATCCCGGAACTCCTCGACCAGGTGAAAAACGCCTGTATTTATACCAAGCTTGATCTCCGGGGAGCTTATCATTTGGTACGGATCAAGGAAGGTGATGAATGGAAGACAGCATTTCGCACTAAGTATGGGCTATTTGAATACCAAGTGATGCCCTTCGGACTATGCAATGCGCCGGCCGCCTTCCAATATTTCATGAATGACGTCCTCAGAGAGCTCATTGATGTCTGTGTTGTCATCTACATAGACGACATTCTTGTGTACTCATCTTCGGAAGCTGATCATCGAAATCATGTTAGGGCGGTCCTTAAAAAACGTTGCCAACATAAACTCTTTGCCAAGCTCGGGAAATGTGCCTTTCATGTCACCGAGGTCGAAATTCTGGGATTTATTCTGACACCCAAAGGAGTCCACATGGACTCGAGAAAAGTTGACGCAATCCTCAAATGGCCATCTCCTACTTCCGTGAAAGGCGTTCAAAGCATGCTAGGCTATGCCAATTTTTACCGCAGATTTATTCCAGAGTTTTCACGAGTGGTACAACCCATCACATCCCTCTTAAGAAAAAATAAGCGCTTTGAATGGTCTGCAGAAGCTGAACAAGCCTTCCAAGAGCTAAAGGCCAAGTTCACCTCGGCGCCAATACTGAAACACCCACGCCCGGATCTCCCTTACATCGTTGAAACCGATGCCTCCAGCTTAGCAATGGGAGCAGTTCTATCACAAAGGGATCCAGAGACTAACCAACTGCATCCTGTGGCATTTTGGTCTCGAAAGTTCTCGGCGCCTGAGATTAATTACACCATCACAGACAAAGAGCTTTTAGCTATTAAATCCGCCTTTAAGGCCTGGCGGCATTATCTCCTCGGGGCCAAACACACGTTACGGTGATCACCGATCATCGAAATCTACAGTATCTGAAAACCGCCAAAGCTCAATCCTCCAGACAGCTTCGCTGGGCTCTATTCTTTGCTGAATTTGACTTCGTGATCACTTACCGCCCGGGCAACAAGAACGGCAAAGCGAATGCTCTTTCCCGAATTGGAATGGGAGATAACATTGTCAATCCGGAACCCGTACCAATAATTCCTGAATAAAGGATCTTGGGTCTGATTTCTTCGCAATCCATCGAGGATATTGAGGCAAAAACTAAACAACTTGTGACCCCATCAGACTTACAGAGCTGGTTACAAAGAGGAGAGAACTTCACCGTAAACAATGACTTGCCTTATTTCCAAGGACGATTATTCCTACCACACGCCGATTTACAAAAACAGGTAATCTCCTGTTATCATGATTCATTAATGGAGGGTCACCCTGGCATCGCCAAAACCACAGAAAAAGTGAAGAGACACTTCTGGTGGCCTTCCTGGAGAAAAGACATAAAAGAATTTGTGATGTCCTGTGGTGTGTGCGCTCAAAACAAGGGTCAAAAGAAAAGGCCGGCTGGTCTTCTGCAACCATTAGACATTCCACTGTGTCCCTGGCATACCCTTTCCATGGACTTCATCACAGACTTACCCTCTTGTTCCGGGTACAAAACTATTCTCGTTATTGTGGATTTGTTTTCTAAAATGGCCCACTTCATTCCGCTAAAAGGCTTACCTTCAGCTTCAGTACTAGCCAGAGAATTCCTTGAAAACATTGTCCGGTTACACGGCTTCCCGTCGGTACTAATCTCTGATAGAGGAAGCCAGTTTATTTCTTACTTTTGGCGTAGTTGTTGTCGGTCTGCTCAAATCGATGTAAGACTTTCAATCAGCCATCACCTCCAGACCGACGGGCAAACCGAGAGAACAAACCAGACTCTCGAACAATATTTACGATGCATGCTACAACAGTCTGAAAGCAACTGGAAGGACATCCTTTGGATAGCTGAATATGCATACAACAATTCAGTTCATTCGGGAACCGGGAAGAGTCCCTTCTACATTTTGTATGGAATTCATCCTCGAACCTCCAACCTCAACCCACCTCAGGATCTTGGAACACCCGCCGTAGATCAGTTGCACTCTGTTATTACCCAAGCTTTCAAGGAAGCGACTGCACATCTACAGCAAGCTAAAGAAAGGTACAAAAAAGGAGCAGGCCAACACCGAAGCGATGCCCCTCAATACCAGGTTGGGGATCAAGTCTGGTTGTCCACCAAACATTTATCGCTAAAAGGACCTCGCACCTTCAACCCCAAATACCTGCGACCATATTCAATTACGGCCATAATTAATCCAGCGGCCGTTAAATTAGATTTGCCAACCCATATGAGAATACATCCTGTGTTTCACGTATCTCTTTTGAAACCCATGCAACCTGGAACCAGACTGACCAGACCTCCAGAACCCATTCAGATGAATGGAGAGCCCGAATTTGAAGTTAAAAACATTTTGGACTCCAAGATCATCAAATCAAAACTATTCTACCAAATCGACTGGAAAGGCTACGGACCCCAGGAAAGATCCTGGGAACCCTATGACTACGTCCATGCTCCTCGTCTAGTCAGGAAATTCCACCGAACCTTTCCCGATAAACCAAAACCCCCAGGGAGGACAAGTTTGGGAGGGGCATTGAGGGGGGGTGCTGTCATGAGCGCTACTCCCGAGGAGCCAAGACTGGCCCAGCGTCCCCGGAAGCAGGCTCATCATCCACACCCCCGGTTCCAGCAGACCCCTACAGGGGCCCTTTGGACCATGTCCTGGCGCCTCTGGCGTCAGGCTCATAAGGAACCACAGTCCCGGCGCCATGAGAGGTACTTCTATATCCTGGAGGTCAGTTTTTAGTTCTTCTAAGGTGACAAATGTTCCTATTTTCCACAGCTGTCCAGCACGAATAAGGCATGCCTCGTACCAAGACTGAAACCGGTGAACCCTGCTCAGCAAGTCCCGGATGGGGGAGAACCAAATGCAGCTCAGAGGGGAAGGTCAGGACATAACTCCTCGCATGGCCCGAGTTGGCCGGCAGAAGTGCCACGGCACCCTAAGGATGGGGTGTTCCTTAACTCTCCATGTCATGGCTGATAGTGGGACCCATAGCGATTCTCCTAACGTGACTGGTGCGAATATGTCATTTTCTATCGCCACCTACTGTTTTTCAGCATTTTCCCATAAGTGGTCTGGGAGTATCGGGAGTTGAGTGACTCTGTAACATTCCCCTAGGTCTGGGTATCCCATTCCTCCAACTTCCTTTGGCTGGATTAATGTGGAATACTGGATTCTGTGTCTCTTATCAGGCAATAGGAATCTCAGCAGCTAAAAAAGATTCTGGGATTATGATGGGGAGAGATTGAAACAAAAATAAGAACCGTGGCAAGATATTCATTTTTATGGTGGTAAGTCATGAGCCATCTGCTTATATCTTTTTGTATAGTATTCCACAGGGGTGTATAGTTGGCCTCAAAGAGGTTTGTGAGAGAGGTTGTAATATTTACTCCCAAGTACCGGAGAGAATCTGTTTGCACCTGGAAGCACCAGTTCGTTTTAAGGAGGTGTAATAGCTCCTCATTCTTTTTCAATGGGACTGCTATGGTTTTCTGGAGATTGGCATGGATGCCCGAAAGGGTGCCGTAGCATGATAATTCTTGGAATAAGGTGGGAATGGAGTCTAGTGGTTGGGTAAGATACAAAAGGATATCATCAGCAAACATCGCTAATTTATATTCTTTACCTCCTCGGGGGATGCCCCTAATCATGGAGTTTGATCGAATAGCTTGAGCAAAGGGCTCCACCACCAAAGCATAAATTAGGGGAGAGGGCTGACACCCTTGCCTTGTGCCCTGCGTCAGGCTAAAGAGGGTTGAGGAGATTCCATTAATGGAGACCCTTGCGTGTGCAGATTGGTAGAGTGCTTTTGCTCCTTGTATCCAGGTGGCCCCCAGTCTTACCCATTGCAAGACCGCTTTTAGGAATGGTCATTCCACGTGGTAGAATGCCTTTTCGCCGTCTACCGATAGTAGAAGGGGGGCATCCCCTGCTTCTCTAAGTGTGGCCATAAGGTATAGGGTCCATCTGATGCTATCAGCTCCTTGTCTACCTCTCACATACCCTACTTGATCTTAGTGTACTTGTTAGGGAAGGACTGTCATGAGCGCTACTCCCGAGGAGCCAAGACTGGCCCAGCGTCCCCGGAAGCAGGCTCATCATCCACACCCCCGGTTCCAGCAGACCCCTACAGGGGCCCTTTGGACCATGTCCTGTCGCCCCTGGCGCCAGGCTCATAAGGAACCATAGTCCCGGCGCCATGGGCGCCGGGCACATATTCTTAAAGTGTGCAGTAGTGATTGGGTGGACTTACCTGTGGCAGACCATGCTGCATACTCACCTAGAACAATCCAAGCTGGGTGAAGTCCCAGCCACTGGCTGGGAGGGACCAATCCTCTGTTACAGGAACTCTTTTCTTACCTGGGTGAGGCTGGAGGAAGAATACGCACCAAAGCACTTCTCCACTATTTAAACCACGCCCGATAGAATTCACGTGCTTCGCGTTATTCTGCAACAGCAGCAGGACGCTCACCGAGTAGGCTCCTGCATTCCAGGTCCAGACACACCCTCAGCTTCTCGAGCAGCAACCTGTGGATGAAGTAAAGGCACAGGAACATCTACTCACCAGAATTCAGCCACAAGAGTCCAGTCTCCGATAACCTGCATATAAAGACATAAGGTTAGAAAACGGGCAACACGCTCGCAGATGCGCTCGCTTACCTTATCCATCCGTGATCACACAGGAGTTCACCGCGGCCTTCGCTTCGGCAGCATCCCAGCACCTGGAAGACAGAAGACATTGTTAGTGGTGTCCGAGCCGAAGTGTTCGCAACTCAGTTATACTTACGCGCTTCTTCACGCGCAGCAGCGGCAGCATCGCCCTCAGCATTTCGGCATCTGAAAGAAAGGAAAAGACATTATTAGAGGTGCCCATTTTGGAGTGGCCACAATTCAGTAATATTACGCGCTTCTTCATGCGCAGCAGCAGCAGCATCGCCCTCAGCATTTCGGTACCTGAAAGGAAGGAAAAGACATTATCAGAGGCGCCCATTTGGAAACGGCCACAATTCAGTTATACTTACTTGCCACCGCACGTGCAACAGCGGCGGCATCGCCCACAGCATCTCGGCACCTGAAAGACAGAAAAGGACATTATAAAAGGGTGCTCCTTCAGAAGCGGCCTCAGATCTTCTATACTCATGAGCCTCTTCTTGCACAGCAGTGGTGGTGTCGCCAACAGCTCCTCGGCACCTGAAGGACTATTACAAGCCACAAAAGGACACTGAGCCTAAACACTGAAATCATCCAGTGACGTAACTGGATTCCACACGCCCCTGCACCAGAAGCAGGATGGAGAGCTCGGCTTTACTAAACCAAAGGTGAGAGTTCGTGGAGACCAGTCGAGAACCAAGAAGTGGGAAAAGCAGAAGATTGGTGGGAGAACTTATCCAACCAGCTTGTAATTACCCCTTTTTCTTCCACCTGCAGAAAACTCACCTTACAAGCCAGACAGTCGATATTCGGAGGTCCTGCCCAGAGCGTCTTCCGAGTTCTATGCCTCATCATAGTCATAGAAGCAACTGTAGCAGTCCAGTTTGGGTCAGCGCCTCCGTGTGAATCAGGTGAGCGTTACAAGGACTAAGGCCAGATGGGCGGCAGGATGCTGGAATAAATCTTGGCATCCACATTTATTAGGGAGATTTGCCGGTATGATGTACATTTGGAGGAATTTTTACCTTCCTTGGGGATGAAAATAATTATAGATTCAGTGAAGGATTTGGGGTCCTGACCCGACAGTAGAATTGAATTGAAAAGTTTGGCGAGAAAAGGGGAGAGTGTGTTAGAATTGTTTTTTTTATAAAAGGCAGGCATATATCCGTCCTGCCCTGGTGCTGAGCCGGCCTTAAGGGCCGAAATGGCTCCCTGTACCTCCACTGAGGTGATTAGCGCATTGAGCATCTCTATGTCGAATTCCGTGATAGGCGGGTGAGGGAGTGTCATGGGTATCAGGCAGGTAGATGGGGCAAGCTGGGTGGAGGCTCGGCAGGCCTGGCATAGGCACACAAAGAACCCATAAGAAATGCCTCCTTGAATTCCTTGTATCCAGGTGGCCCCCAGCCTTACCTATTGCAAGACCGCTTTTAGGAATGGTCATTCCACATGGTAGAATCCCTTTTCGCTGTCTACCGATAGTAGAAGGGGGTCATCCCCTGCTTCTCTAAGTGTGGCCATAAGGTATATGGTCCATCTGATGCTATCTGCTCCTTGTCTACCTCTCACATACCCCACTTGATCTGAGTGTACTTGTTAGGGAAGGACTAAGGCCAGATGGGCGGCAGGATGCTGGAGTAAATCTTGGCATCCACATTTATTAGGGAGATTGGCCGGTATGATGTACATTTGGAGGAATTTTTACCTTCTTTGGGGATGAAAAAATTTATAGATTCAGTGAAGGATTTGGGGTCCTGACCCGACAGTAGAATTGAAATGAAAAGTTTGACGAGAAAAGGGGAGAGTGTGTTAGAATTGTTTTTTTTATAAAAGGCAGGCATATATCCGTTCTGCCCTGGTGGTGAGCCGGCCTTAAGGGCCGAAATGGCTCCCTGAACCTCCACTGCGGTGATTAGCGCATTGAGCATCTCTATGTGGTTTTCCGTGATAGGCGGGTGAGGGAGTGTCATGGGTATCAGGCAGGTAGATGGGGCAAGCTCGGTGGAGGCTTGGCAGGCCTGGCATAGGCACACAAAGAACCCATAAGAAATCCCTCCTTGAATTCCTTCCTAGTGTTTGTAGTAACTTCCTGGTTACCACTTCCTGTTGCCAAACAGGAAGTGCATGATAACTCATGAGCTCTCTAGTGTTTGGATGTGGCTGGCTATATAAGCCACACCCAATATTCTTCCAGTGCTTCGTGTTGCTTACTGTGAGCTGTATCAGCAACACACTTGCCATGCTCTGGATCAGCCAGCATCTGCTTACCTGCTCCGGATCATCCTGTTTCTGCTCACCTGCTCCGGATCATCCTGCTTCTGCTTACCTGCTCCGGATCATCCTGTTTCTGCTTGCCTGCGCCGGACCATCCTACAAATGCTTACCCAATCCGGATCATTCAGCTTCAGCTTACCTGGTTCTTACCTCCACGCCGCAGCTATCTCCAGTCAAGAGGGGACTTCTACACTGGCGCCTGTAAGAACAAAGAAGAACAGCGTTAACATGCACACATCAGTAACGCTGTGCATACTCACTGAATCTTCCTGTGACACTGGAATTCAGGTTAGTTGCACGAGCGCACAAACCCCTGTAAGATGAAAAGACATTATTCATTGCACTCGCTCCAATTATGCGGACACTTATTTCACTGCGCTCTCTCTCTCTCTACGTGGTGCATACTTACCAAAAGCCTCCGTGCAAACTTACCTAACCACCAGGTCTCCAGTAGCGTGGAACCTGGACTCGAGGCACTAATACCACATCATTTCTCCTGCAAGGGAAAGGGAGAGACGTTACCAGGCGCGTCTGAATTGAAGGCGCTGCACAAACCTACCAGCAGCTAGCTTCTACACGCAGCGCTACTCACTCACAAAAATACTGGCAAACAAAGATAATATAGACAATTCTGGACACTCACCATTCTTCATGCAACGTTCACTTGTGGGAAGGACTTTCTAGCCAGTGAAGATACTGCCGCCTTGAACTCTCGGCCTCGCTGTGAAGGCATAAAACAACGTTTGGCATCTGAACTCAGCATACAGACATTAGCACCAATCACATGAGTGAATCGCACCCCTGCAAATGCAGGA
Organism: Ambystoma mexicanum; assembly: GCF_040938575.1. NCBI lineage: Eukaryota > Metazoa > Chordata > Amphibia > Caudata > Ambystomatidae > Ambystoma > Ambystoma mexicanum. The sequence goes on along the minus strand of NC_090935.1, from coordinate 1,073,420,086 downwards.
TGGAGTGCACACCCTAACAAAGATCAAGGTATTCCTTCAGTTAAAACAGGGGAAGTGAAGAATCGGGGTCAAGGGAGGCTCGTCCATCGCTCCTCAGAGACACAGGTGAGTGTGACAGGGAGAATGGCCAAATATTCCTCAATTGATGAGGGGGTACCGCTATCCTCAGTCGCATACAGTTTTGAGTAATATCTGGAAAAGCGGTCAAAATATCTTGCGGGTTTGTTAGGGGGTGCCAGCCTCGTCATTAATTTTAAATACTGCTCTGTCTAATCTTTGTTTTCGGAGCCTGTTGGCTTACATCGTGTGGGCCTTATCCCCCTTCTCAAAGAATTTTTGCTTTAGATATTTCAGTTGTGTAAGTGTCTTGCCGTTCCAGATATCCTTCAATTCTTCCCTCATCTTTTTTATCTTCATGACTGTGCCGTTGCTATTAATGGGGTACTCCCTCAAGGATCACTCTAGACGGGTGATGTCTGCTCTTAGCTATCCCTCTCTGAGCACCCTGAGTCTATTTTTAGTTGCACCCTCTGATATCAAGCTACCCTTATTGTGGCCTTCCCAGCTTCCCAAACCATGTTTAGTGACATCCCGTCTGCGTCACTGGTTTCGAAGAATTCCTTGATGGCTTCAGAGAGGGTTTCTTTAAATATTGGGTCTCTACAAAGGAAGTCATTGCATCACCACCTACGAGCAGGAGTCGGGGGGGGCCCAAGTCCAGGTCCAGGGTCCATAAATCTTGATCGGACCAGGCTACTACTCGGATGGCTGACCCTAGGATATCAATTTCAATTTTCAACTCCTAACAAGAGGTAATCAATCCGTGAGAAAGTACGATATGGTTGTGAAAAAAAGGTGAAGGACTTTTACTCTGGGTGTGTTTTGCACCAGGTGTCTATTAAATGATGTTCCTTTAGATGGCTGAGGAATCTATTTCCCTGTAGGCTGCTTGGGGGAAGAGCATTTTGTTACACCGGTTGCCAATCACACTCTCGGTCTGCCGCTATATTAAAGTCTCCCCCACAGATCGTTGTGCCTTCCCTCCAATTTTCTAGGAAGTCAAACAGGGGTACGAAAAAGCTAGATTGTCCCTGATTGGGTGAATAGGCTGAGCAGAGTGTTATGAGACGGGATCTCAGTTTACCCTTGAGTGCCACATATCTCCCCTGAGTGTCCCTGTAAACATGCTCTATTTGGACACCTAAGGACCTTCTTAGCTGGATACCCACTCCGCCCTTTTTCTGAGAACCTGATGCCCAGATCGCCTCTCCAATCCCTCTTACTATAATCCTCTCCCCCGCTAGTATACTTTGACTCTTGTATGAAAAAGACATCCAGCTTGGAATGGTCGAACTGTTGCACTAACATTGACCTCTTCTGTGGGGAGTTCAAGCCTTTCACATTTAGGGAAACAAAGACTATGCTGTCGGAGCTAGCCATGGCTACTAGGGTGGATTACAAAGTTTGCCCCATGGTATTGAGAGTTGCAAAGTGTTTGACCCCCTGCGCTTTGCCGTGAGGCGATGACGTGGTCGTGGTGATGCAGGGTGTGTGTGCAGAATCTTGATGTGGTGCAAATCTGTTGTTTTGAATGGATGAGTGGTTCCCCTCTCCCCCTAACCCCCTGTGTGAGATACTACCGAGAGCACTCTGGGAGGACACCTCTTCAGGCCCTAGTTAGAACTTGAACTTTTGTGAGAAGAGAGAAAACATCTTGCGCATGAATAATGAGCTGTACTTAGTGCACCCCTGGAGGCTAGCACAACTTTGGGTGCAGTATGCCAAGCAGCAACTGGCGGCCAGCAACAGAACTATGCAATATCCAATATTGGAGGAGACAGATCTACAATGCTTAACCCAGTCCAAGCAAGCGACTTAGGTTCCCTAGGGACTGTTTAATCATTTGTATTTCCACTTCTGTTGTGCCTGGTCCTGTCTTGCGGGCTTATTGCCCAATTCATGATGTGGGCCCGAAGGCTCTCTCCAGACATTGGGGTCCGAGCTTGTGGCATGGCCTTGAAGGTGACGGCGGGCTTGTTCAGCTTCTTCCACAGAGGTTATCCTGAATTCTTCTCCATTATGCTCAAATGTGAGGGAAATAGGGTGGCCCCAGCGGTACCTCACTCCCTTCTCCTGCAGCCAGTGTGTGAGGGGATGACAATCTCTTCTTTTCGTCAGTGTCATTGCTGAAAGGTCTTGATAGAGCTTAACTTTAGATCCTCGGAATTCAATTGTGTCTCGCTCTCTCGCCTTCTGCAAAATGTCTTGTCTTTCTGTATAGTAATGGCATTTTACGAGGACTGAATGTGGACCTTTTGGTGGGCTGCCCACCCTGTGCACCCTATCAAATATGAGCTTAGGAGGGTTTGAGTTACTATAGAGGGTCAAGATTAAGGACTTCACTTTGCATTCCAAGCCAGAAGGTGTTTGACCTTGTTCCTCATCCAGACCCATTGTGCGAATATTAGAACGCTGTTCCCTATTTTCTAAATCATCAACCTTGGCTTCCATGTTGTGCTCTTTTTGTTCTAGGTCTAGGATGCGGGCTTCATATTGCATGGTAATAATGTCTCCCGACTGCTGATTACTTTCCACTGCCTCTAAGCGGTCTTCAACTTTTGCCATTTTTGTTTGCAAGTCTGAGACTGTTTCTGTGTTGTGCGGGTTCAGCTTTGTCCGCAGCGGGGCTTTTAGGCTCCTGATACTGTGATGAGAACAGGGGTGTTGCTAGGTCTGGAAAAGAGCCGGGGCTACACTGATGTCGGAACTGTCAGGACTCGGGGCTAGCTAGCCTTTTGGCTGTAGCTCCAGAGATTCTATCCGGGGCTACAACCAAAAGACCAGGGGCTATAGCCCCCTTAGCCCCCCCTTAGCAACGCCTCTGGATGAGAATATGTGAATTGGGGGGTCGTGCTAGTCTTGTGTTATGCTGCTGGCTCAATCCTCAGAGGCGGGATGTGTACTGCACCCTGTTGCTGCTTCAATACCATCCAGTTTGGAACAATTACATGTCACTGCTTTCTGCCCCTTTGTCCCTCGTGACACCACTATTTGTCTTGCGTATCTTTCTCTGTAGTCCCTCCGCTGGACGCCCTATGAACAGTCGCAGTTCACTATGATGTGGCTTTCGCAGTTGTGTATGAATTGTATACCTGCAGGGCATAGAAAACAAAATGGGGGCTCCAACCACATGCCAAATATTATATGCTCGCTTCCTAGTTGGAGTCATTACTGTACTGTATCAGTTATCATTTAAGAAATATAGTGCTTCACAAGTAAGCTAAGTATCCAATAAAAGGGTTAATTTACTCTGGAACTCAATTCCATACACACATCTTGAAACACCACTTATTTGTGCTCAGAAAAAACTGCTTTTATTTAGCAGGTCCAGTCCTCTGGCTCGATTTACACCAGTTGTATTCATGTTTCAACAAATGGACATAATATCAATATGTCTTGGCACAATACCAATCCACATCATAGCGTATAAATCAAAAGGTGTGTTAGTACTGTTTGTGAAATATTACATCATATTCACAGTTATATGAAAACACAAAAACAAAGAAGCCCTTTAAGACAAAACAACAGTGTTCACATATTTCAGTGTAGTAACCTCTTAGTTTCCACATTAATCATACATGCAAGTAACCTTATGTTGATCAAAGTTGGAATCTAATTGTCAACCTTGTCTTCAGGGAAGAAAAGAAGCCAAACAAATAATGCAGGCTAGTTTAAAAAGTTTAGATTAGTTACAAAGCTGGGGGTAATTCAAGTAACCTGCTTTTAAGTGGGTTAAAAATTCCCACACAGTACCAAACCACTGGTCTACGCCAGGGGGAGGCACCCCCTAAGATGTTAAGTGGATAGTTTTAGCAAGATCTTGTGCTTGAACCACAGGCATTGCGGCTCCTTGGTGAAAAGCCTTCATCTGGGCCCCTAGGTTTGTTTCTCTGGAGAAAAACAAAGCAAAATAGAGGGGGGGGAACAAAAAGAAGAAACAGAGATGAAACTAAAAAATCTGTTCTCTGGATCTTACAAAGTGCACTATAAAAAACCCTCATATTGCATAGCTAAAAAAGCCATGCAGTAAAGGGGATACCTAAAACAATTAAATAGCCAGACCAAAAACGGATCTGGGTCACGAGCTGGAATTAAACACTGACTGACCTGTTAGTAGTCCCAGGGCAAGAGTAGAGATTCTAGATGTCCCTTGGTTGTGATGCTTGTATTTGAAGGCAAAACAATGCCAATTTCATATTAGGATGTTAAATAATCATTCTCCCAGAGTGGAAACCCCAAGGGGAGTTTATTGTGCTGGGTACAGAAGAAATAAAAGTGGAAAAACTCATGAGCCTACTCATTCCTTAACGAATTCACCCGGTAAATTTGGTGCGCTAGAGATTACATACCTACTGAATCCTGTGAGTACTATTCATCATAGGTTGAGGTGCAGGTAAAATAAAGCAGCATCCTCTATGCATTTACAGATTAAAGAATGGCCATTACAGAATATTGAGATCAGGTCTTGCTGGCTGTGGAAGACAGGCAATAATATACTAAAAGATATATTGATTGTAGTTGCAGACATATATCTCAATGAACCTGTGATGGTATGGAAAGCTAGTTTTCAGACACTAATCAAGTGGCGGGAGGTAGCTTACCTCAAGAATAGCAGTTTTATGTTCTAACGCGAACCGCCGTTCGCAATCGAATGTAGAGAGAGGCGCCCGCGTCCCTCCAGGCAGAGCTGTTCACTGATAATGCTGGCGCGCGCGTGCGTAGGATTAGTATAGCTTCCTTTGCACATGCGTACCAGGTAAGGAGGATTGGAATACGGGTTGTTGTGGCAACCGAATGTGGTCATTTCCGCTTCGGTGTCCTTGTAGTTGAAAATATCCCCAACAACAATGTGCCCGAAGCCATCATCTTTCTAGGTCCCTTCCCACACGCACAAACACCGATGGCCAGGATAAGGCCAAGGTGCAACAGCGCGTGGCCCGGCGTACGGAACAAGTCAAGGTGAGAGCCCCCTCCTGGCTACTGAACAGTTGGGGATGTCACTTGAGTGTGAGTAAAAGAGCGGGCATGCCTGAATTGTATGTAATTTAGAAGTGGGATACCACTCAATGTACTTATGTAGACTGACAGTTGTGGATGTAGTACTGTAGATGCCTAAAGAGTTAATGTAAACAGAATTAAAAAAAATGTTTATATTATGCTCACATCAGGATCGCTCTAGCAATGGCAAAGAAGGAATGGTGTGGTCACCAATTCATGCCAGGTGACTGACACCTCCGTGCAGAGAAGATTCCAGCCATGCATATGCTATTACACCCAGGGTACATTAGCTTCATTCAGTCCTTGCGTGATGGTTTGAAGTTTAAAAACCCACCACTCTTCTTTATGGTTTAATGCATTTTGCGTGTTAGTATTGCTGTCCATTTTATCGATGACCCACCAGATTAAATCATCAGGCCCATGGTGGTACTCCAAAAAGTGGGACCATCAGCGGTGCAGGTCCCACCTCCAGGAGTTGGATGGGGGGTGTTGGCCCCCGTGGTTGCATGTGTGTTGGGGAGTTAGTGAAGACAGGCCAGGGGGGATGGATCGGCGGCTATGTCCAGTTGGCTGGTGTGGAGCTCGAAGCCCGGGTTCCTGTGACTGTGCCTTCCCTTATTCACTGTGTTTGTATCAGTGCCCTGAGCCCCAAGTTCAGTTCTCCCTTGTTCCTTCGGCCTGCAGGAGTGTTGGTATTGCCTGGACCTCCTGATTAGAAATTGGCAGTGCAAATGTGTGTAGGGGTAGGCCCTTACTCCTTGATCAACAGACAGAAATCACCTCTGGAGGGGAAGCTGCTGTATTGTGCCGGTTGTTCCCAAAACAGTCTGTATTACTGTGTGTTTTTTTAAAATATATTTCTTTATTTTTCCCCTTTCTTTTAACTTTTTTTAAATTATTGTCCTGAAGGCACTCTGTGCCACCCCCGCTACTCTGGCGCCGTCAACCGAGGAAGGGGAGCCAATGCGCCTTATTATTGGCTTTCACTTTCTCTGGCTGGAGAGCTGGAATCAACTAAGGGACTGGCCTCCGTACTTGGGCTGCGCAGGGTCGGACCACACTGCGGCTCCTATTACAGAGGTTCTGGGTGGACCTCAGAGGAGGGGAGGAGAGGGGCAACGCAACTGCTATAGATTGAAGCCGACCTCTGCTGGGCTGTCCACGCCACCACTGACTTCCTCGGGAGGGGCTCTTCCTGGTGGGCAAAGGGGACGCAGCGGTTAGCCGAGCCCGTATCCTGGTTCCTTCGTTGTGGCTCCTCTAGTCCTTCCGGGGTGGGGGCTCTTCTTCGCCCAACGCCTCTATCACCCTGTGCTCTCTGGAACTGTTCTGTTTAATTCCGTAGAGTGAGGCACCACGTAGGTTCAGAAATGCGCAGCGTATGCCGTGGCCGCCATTTTCTTGTCCTGGTCTGCGTTCTCTGCTCTCACAGCACTGCGGGGGGCTAACAGCAAGGCAATTGCCAGCATTTCCTTTATCCGATTTTTGGGTGCGCAAACGTCTCCCGGATTCAATCGCTGCTTCTTTAAGAGCAGATCTCTCCTCGCACAGCTCTGAAAGAAGACATTTTACGAGCCCAGAGAGGGAGACGGTGGTTTATGCAACCATCTCGTCTGCGCCCCCTAGTGGTCACCTACTTTTTTTTATTCAAGAGAAAATATATACTAAAGTGAGTTCACCTCCCACCAGAAAAAGAATATAACACCATGATTTAAATCAAAAAGACACGTGTTCCATTTTCAGATGACAGCAACATTTAAAAAAACTGTTTCCAATTGGCCCCCATATTTCAAAAAGTAATTTCGTAGATACCATAAAGATTCGACATCCACACCACATTCAGAAACAACGGTGTGACATATCAAAACCCAATATATTCCATAACAGAGAAACCGGGATTAAGAAACAACAGTATGTAGATACCTGACACAACAGATCCTCGAAAATTAACCAGTTGGTCTACCTGCAATGCCAAATACAAAACATTAAACCACCAAAATAACCTTCACTACTAAATAGATAGGCATGACTGCCATGTGCTCTGAAAGGAAAGAAAGATGCAACTGGCCATTCATTTTGCCAACTATTTCTGCGCTTAAAACCATATATTTATAATGATAAAGCTAATCACCAATATATGGTCACAAAAAAACTTCAAATCCAACTACAAAGCACACACACAGGCACAGAAGTTGTCAAGACTACACTTATACTGCTTAGTTCACACTAGGATTTATCATGCACCCTCATTCATATCACATCTTGAAATGTCACTAAGAAACAACCTTCATTTGCAAATATATTTTCTGGCAAGTGTAAACATAGCATACCGTGTCATACTGCTTCATTACTATCCTAAAAGCACTGCAGTAAAATATAGAAAACCCTACTTTGCAAACAATACTTATAAACTTGACCAAATTAGACACTTAAACTTACTTTAGTTATCTTACAAATACAATAATTCAAACTGTACATAAAGTACATAAAACACACTATCACTCACCGTCAGCTGCTCCAAATAATGAATAAATCTTCACCAGAACCAAACTCAGAACATATGCACACTCTAAGTTCTGAAATCATACCGTCAAAGGTTCACACAAATATCAATTTCATAGCTTTCACAATTCAATAGCACAAAAAGAGGACTGTTGAAAATAAACAAGTAAAATGACAAACACATTTCTTGGTCATCCTAATTTACCTGGAGGAACCCAGACGTAGACCCTTTGCTTACTGTGATAGAGAGGCACATCTCCACCTCACTGATGAGGCCCTGATGAGGCCCAACAAGACTGAAACATGTGTCTGTGGTTGCTGTTGGTACTCTTGTTCATAGGAGGTTTGCCTGGCATTTTGGTGCAGATATTCCTCCTTTGTGAAAAGTACAGTGAGCAAAAAGCGATGGCCACAGATTCTCAAAGTGGTAAGAAACCACAGAACAGGTTATCATGCCATGTTCTTTCTAGAGAGGGGCACCTGCTAACTTTTTTGGACATTTCTACAACCAATATCAATCAATAAACCCCAACACAATGCTTCAAAGAATCCTTTAGACAAGTTGTACACACTACATTAAAAAAAAGATATGTTCTTTCTGTTTTTCCCATTAACATACTTACAGCTATAATGATGGTTACAAGAGGTAAACCCACCTATAGTCACGGCTACACAAACATTTTTCTAATGCACTGAAAAATACATATCAGACAAAATTCAAAATCAATTCACATTAGCATTCAAGTAACACCATCCAAATAGAAACACATACAAATCTGAGATATAACATCTATTAGTGAATATGATCAGTGCACCAAAATAGAACCGGCTGTAGTGGCAGATATAGTGATGCAATATCGATAGCCACGACTGCACCCGCCAAAAAAATACACGACGTGCCATTTGCCTGCTTGTACCCATGGTTATCAAAGACCGCAACATGCAATTGCTACACTCATACCTGGGGTTAAAACACGACAGCTATAGCCTCGGCTGCAACCACCAAAAACACACTATGTACCATTTGCCTACTCGTACCCTTGACAATGGCCTGTCCTGTGGTGGTGAGTACCCATGGCTGCAATACGCTTGACAGATCAAAACCTTTAATTGGCTGTAACTGTAGCCACGACTCATTAAAAAAGGACAACAAACACATGTTCCTTTTCCAATACACTTAAAAAGAACTCTGAGTGACTCTTAAAAGAGCCTTTGGATTCTTCGACCAACACATCACCAACAATTTAAAAAAATGTGTCTGTGCTCTTTCTTCAGGTGATTAATTAATTTTCTTTTTCCAAAGACAAACAAAAAATGGTGCTCCCTGTCAAAAATATGTCTCCAAAATCGCATCATATACCTTTCATTTCAACACTCCATCTAATATAATAAAATCAAAGAAACCTTGTAAGCCAATGCTGTGAGAAATTATCACCTATGTCCTCAACATCACTATTAACCCCATTCTCAGGATGTTCTCCACAATCTTAATAACAATGACATTCCTTTTCTTCTAGAATTTGCTCCATGATTCAAATATTAAATACAACAATAAATACACCCCAAAAAACAGTTTCCTAGAGTTGCCACCTCACCTATCTACAATTTCATTGGCATATATAAACCACTCAAAAAATAAATTCTCTCAAAGGCTCTATAAAATTCAAGAGCATCTGAGTTAAATGAAATCCTATTGGCGGCCACCCACCACACAAAAAATGAACAAACAATCACAAAGCAAACAGAAAACATTCCCCTCATTAATCTTCGTCCATTCCAAATTCTAACACTGAACAGACAATACATATTTCTCTGTACCACTAGAACAATGTAAAGATACATGGAATAGCTGGAGGAAATCTACCCTACAAATGAAGACATTAGAATAGAAGACACTCAAAACAATGCTCCAGAAGAAGATACACCACAATCAGGATTTTGTAAGTGCATTCAATATATTCATGTAAAATATGACCAACACTTACATTTAAATGAGCACATATCAGTCACCAAGCATACATAATGTATCTACCTATTGTCAAACTATCAAATGTATATACAACCAACCCACATATTTTGAAAGTGTATTATATCTTCAATTGTTTAAAAATATTTCAAAAAGTTTCTAACAGATGAAGACGTGATTCAAGTGTCTTGAAGATTCACAAGCAGAGCACCACAACAAGGACCCACCAATCTGATTATCGATTCCTTGATAGAATTAAAATAAATAATGAGGAATATGCAAAAAGACGTGCAAACAATGAACAAGGACATTGAAGATTTACAAGTGATCATAAAGGGTGCAAATGCAGAAAATGTGGCTACAGAAGAAGATATATCATGTATTACAACTAAAACTGAAAGAAAACCCATAACACATCCCCTCCCAAATAAACTTGTTTTCAACAAACTGTGTTTGAATATTTATTTACCCCATTCAGATACATACACTTATATGATCTATTATTTCATTTCAAATGTTACACTGTTTGCCAACACTACACTCAATACATATTTAAAAAATATTCCAATTTTAATAGAAAAATATATATATATATGTTTAGCCGCGGCTACAAACATACCCAATCACACTGCGCCATCGAAATAACACCTGGGACACAAAAAAAACAAATAAAACAAATAAAGTCTTAACTTTTTCATTTTTGGCACAATGTCTTTTCCATGATGTCATGTTCAGTTGTCACTTCTTCAAAGTCAGGAAACACTGTGCTAAAAAAGAGGCAGAGGAGGTACGATTCACCTTTTACAATGAAACCTGATGCCCTGGAACTTCCAATGTTCCAACACAAAGTCTAGGAACATCAATAATGATTACTCCATCATAAAAGAAAATGCATGGGTCCCATTCCTTAAATTGACAGAGATCTGCACCACCTGCAGCACCTCCATCCACGAAACCAACAATGTCAACAGCAGTATCAAATGCACAGAATCCTCTTTTACCAATTTCCCTCATCACTGGAGCTGTGAGCAGAGGTTGTACAAAATCAACCACCACACATTGCAGGTTCTGTCACCAACAGCCAGAGTCTTAAAATACTTGAACCACTGAATTTAAAGAATCATCCAACATGCTAAAAAGGTCACAAAGGAGGCTTTTCATGAAGAGTCCACAAATGTACTTCTCCCATCTACGACAATAGCACTGTTTTGAACATAGGTTGACCTTTCACGGGAGTTAACTGCACTACATCTAGTGCACATCTACTGGGATTATGATAATAATGCAGTTACAAAAAATAGAAAAATAACCACATTACAAAAATGTACCTTGCCCAACACCACCAATTTAATTACCTCACAAAACACTTCAAACACCTACAAGTAATTCATAGCTCAAAATACATTACAAGTACAAAAGATGCAATGAAGAAACCTTCGGCCTTAATAACAAATACAAAAGCTACATGTCCACATTTTTAAAACTTAAAAAATACAGTAAAAAACAGTTGCCACTCAAACACAGTAAATGAACTAAATAATAATGAACACTATCTGAATGCAATGGGCACTACAACTAACACACTCAACACTGAAAATAAACCTTCAAATATGTACATCCAGAGTAACACTTACTCTCACATCTGCCACACTCCTGTGCTGTGCACAGTCAGAATTCGGGAATCAAAAAACTGCAGAAAAAGGGATCTTTTATACTTTCCAAAAGAAACACCAAAAAAAGAGGACTCTATACCAATAAAACTATTAATATGGCTGACACATTTTCAGCACAACCTATCACTAAGCCCTACACAAATGCAAAAGTAACAACAACCATTAACAAACAATGAAACTGACACAAACCCACCTAGCATCTTTTATAGCCACGTCTATTCGACGCAGATCAGAATCCTGATTTGTACCCGCGGCTGCACGCACATTTTTCTTTCCTGCAAGCCCCAAATCCAACTAAACTGGCTTTCAAACCTTTTATTCAAATAAGTGAACAACTAAGAACATAAAAAACACACACAAATAAAATTATGTACTGTATCATGCATATAAACATATGATTACTGCACAGAAAATGTATATTTAAAGATGCAGCTGTAAATATAGCTGCGGCTCGGGCTGCAACGAATGAAACACGGAATAGTATTGATGCGCCTAAACATGTGCATTCTATAGATGCCCTATATAGTGCCCATCCTACACGTCCACTGGTAGCCATGACTATTTGCAAACATTTCTAATTTAAAATTGCATTTCCAATGCAACCAACTTCAAAAACTTTTCTCAACATACCTACCAAACCCCCTTCTCCTCCTCATAGTCCTCCTCCACTGTGCTAGTGTCTTACAATACCCCACAATACTGAATGTGTATACAATTCCACCTCACCCACAATTTTCGGTAGTTGCAGCTGCCACCTGTCCACAAACACAAGACGTGTCACTTGCTCTAATATAGCCATGGCTACAATAGGGGAGGTGCAGCACCATCCATCAATTAGAATGTACAACACAACTACATCATCCATACCCTGCTCATAAAACGTACTAGAAATTCAAATTAGCAATAATTTTCCTGGAAACTGCAGATATCATGGCTGCTTTGATGATTGGAGACAGTTGGCTGTTTTGGTTGCTTGCTTTTTGTAAGAAACTAAATATTAACTCAGACCTAGATTTGACAGATTTTACCACTAAATGATTTGGATTGCAGGGAATGCGTTGATTCCAGATTTTTCCAAAATTGTTAAGTCTAAAAAGTAAAGGGCACCCAGACGTCATACTAATTGGGGAATATATATGGGGTGTCCCTTACTTTAATGATGAAAGAAGACATTGGACAACTAATTGAACTATTTCCTCATACCATCTTTATCTTTTCCAATCCCACTCAAATGCAAAAATGGAGATGGACCACCAGATTTAATGGTACAATTGAACAATCCTGGAGAAACGTTAATAAAGCAGTTTCAGCATTCATGACAGACCACAATCAGTTATGGATTACGAATGGAGTACCCCTAACCAATGAAGTAAATACAGTGTTCCTTCATAACATCAAAACAGTACTCCTGATGTGCAAAAGTTCTACACTCAGTGAACCCCAAAACAGTCATTTTAAGTAGTACTCATTATACATAAATACACAAATACAATAAATAGTAACTAAAACATTTTTTTATTATACCCGCAGCTACAGTTCATTGACTTTTATCCTAGCCATGGCTACAAAAAGTGAGTTAAAAGGGAGATTGGCTTCAAGTTTTATACTGCAATCCAACTTAAAGGATGAATACAGAACAACACTACTTTTGTACTAATGTAAAGTAACTCAAAAATAAGTAACAGTAAACTAGATAGGCAAACATAGCACACCCGCACAATATAATACCGTAAGTGAGAATAGACAACTTAAAATGCATTGAGTGGCACATCTAAAACTAGACTACAATTGCTCCTTTTTATATTCATTTTGTTAAACTAACACTCTCTAATACCAACCAGGATTTTTCACCCATGATGCCACTATACCTACACAAACTATATAAAACACAGACACCCCAAACTATATAGCTGCGGCTACCAAACTACACATACCCTCAGCTATCCGTAGTCCTTTGTAGTCCCGTATATAGCAGTGAATATTGGAAAAAAAGGTAAGAAAGAAATTCTTTACTGCCTCCACCCCTTGAACCTCGCCAAGTAGCCCCCTTATCTGTGCCAGCTCCCCCCACTCCCCAGACGGCCTCCTGACCTCCCGTGCCCTTTCCCTTTCACCCCAGAGCACATGCTGCTTCTGTGAGGCAGTTTGATTTCAGATGTCGACAACTCGCAGCTATATCCAAAGCTACAGAAAGCTTCTTGTTGCAAACCCAGTCGCTGGACCCCTCCAACTCCCAAATTTCACTCTAGCCACCCCCGCATCTCTACCCTGATGGAATTTGTATGTTTTTCGCATTGAGAGAAAAACAAGATGGCATTGTTTCATTTCTGAAAATCATGATCCTGCATTGCACCAGACACTTAGACTATTGGAACTTCAAAAGGTTCAACAGTGAATACAACTGAACTTTATTGTTTCTTGTTTTCTTTTTGACTCAACCACTTATTTCTACCTATTAAAGGTTCAAATTGAGCTTACAACTATAAGCATTACAATCCTTTTTTGGTTAAAGCGCAACTCAGGTCTTGTAAATCTCCTTCAGTCATTGAAGGTCCTGACCAGTCTGAAGACAAAGTTCCAGTTAATACCTTAAGTTCATACAAATCTTAACTGAAAAGCGCCAGTGCTGTTCAAGACTGGTATTCTTTTTTTAACACCATATGGTGATGGCTTTTAAGTTGTCTTGGATGCACGAATAAATGCATTTTTGCTACCTTTTTTGTACTCTGATTCGTGTTTAAGTTCCATTGTAACTTAGAAGAGTGCCACTACTCACCTGTTGTTTTTTCAGCAGTATCCATATATATATATATATACATATATATATAGATATGGAAACACTATTAAGACAGCATGAAACACGGTGTACTATAAATTTTCAGAGTAAGACCCCTTCAGGACATAATATTGACGAAGAACTTTACACCTTTTTGGCAGAGTGATGAAAATCCGTGCCTGATTTGGGAACAAAATGACAGTCATGAGTGAGATCCTGATACTTTATATATCGAATATTGAAGTTTTCCATAGCATATACAACCAAGTGGAGTGTATCCAAGAACATGATTAGAATTGTGTATGATTTTATCATATGGGAAAATACTGCTGTCTTTGTGATTTTGAAAGTAATGGTCATGTACGACAAGTATTCAAACCTCTAAAGTGTATGACTGTTTTCAACATTTATTTCACTCTCTCCAGCTTTGTCTAATGCAACTGCATATGATTTCAATATCTCCCGCCAATCGGTCAGATTGATGGTAGCTTTTTTAAAGACCATGGTCAATGGCGACTATTTGAACCTGTGTAGATTCGGCCATGCATGTCGGGCCAAATAGAGCAACTAAATATGCACTGACACAATTTGAATTTTACTCTGAGTTTCCACAGAGCGGTATCAGTTAATTCACCATATGGGGTTAAAGCCTGGCAGGTCCATGATGGCACTGTGTTGAAGCACTACATGAGATTCGATCAAATGTATTAGTTTTTGAATCATGAGTCAATTACGGGATGTATAATTAACAGACACTTGTAAGTTATACCATTTAATCAATTTGGATTCAGCTTGATGCATTCTAGAGTAGTAGACCTACACAAGCATTAATAATGGCCCACATGGGACCTACTGTACAGTTAGAATGACATATTGTCTTGGTAATGATGTCTTGACTGAATAGCACCAGCTTCAAACCTTATTGTGTAATTCAAACAACGCTAAAATTGTCATCCCTAATTTGTTGAATCAGGAGTTATGACTTGCAATAGATATTACTGAACAGAAGCTTTTGCACACTGTGCACTTTGCCTAACCGAAATGACTGATTGGATTTATTATTGGATCATTTAACAACACGAGCATGAGAGGCACTTGGCACTTTATTTCCGAATTATTCTAATTATAGCATTACGCACATATTATCGGGCCACAAGTGTGGTTCTCTTATCTGCAACATTATACATCATACCACACATGCTGACTTACATATGATGGGTGAGACACGCAAATATGACCGTAACTGGTTTTATCAGATTTCAAATGTTTATGCATGTAATGAGCATAACATTTTGGAAACTCATTGACAACTATAATCAGTGTTACCATTAGTGTTGAAAGTTCTATTGTGTCAGGAGCACTGCAGTCACAAAAAGAGGGAATGTTATAGTCCTCTTACTATGCAGATGAATGTAAGAAATCACGGAGTTTAAATATGTGCCTAGACCAGGGGGAAACCATGTGATCAAGCTAAAGGAAGTAGCGAAACACATCATCCCGTTGATGGCCTCCCTTGAATAGATGCTGGGTGTGGGTTGCAAACCCACAATTTTAAACTACATTTTTCTAATTAAACAATTGCTTTTTAACAATGGAACAGCTGGTTTGCAACATTATTTGAGGAAACTTTCCATTTGAATCCAAAAACCCTGATTCTGTGAGTGTGGCTCAATTTTCCAACAAAAAGCTTTTTGGCGGAACGAAGTTTGATATACATGTGTATGACGTTTGGATTAGATTCTCTCCGCCCTTAAAAAGTTTCTTTATGGGCCCATCCAAAACTGAAATTTGTGTAAAAGTTTTGTTAAAAAATTAAATAGAATGACTAAGAACACAATAAAACACAGTTTTCAGCCTACTCCCATTCTTTCCATAGAGAAAAAGTGCAAAGTATGAGAAGTTGTAGCGCAAACACTCCTGGATAGATTTTGACCAAATAAGAAAAAACTTTGGCACAAAATGCTGACTTAATTTCCTTGATGGTTTTGCAGTAAATCTGTCCAGTAGTTTTTAAAATATTCAATATAAAAGGGGGTATGCCCTACTCCCAGAAACCGTCATATCTCTCTCATGGTCTTTTGTAACAGAGAGGCAATCGATACCCATGATAATGCCTGTAGAGCGAGCAGAAACAAACAACCCTGCACACTAAAAAACTCGGTACAGTCCCATGTTTACATTGTAACAATTGTAACAATGTGATAAAGGGCAACTATGTAAAACACCCAAGAATAGGTGCCAAAATCAAATTGAGAGACTTTGCGACATGCAATACCAAGTCTGTGATCTATGCACTAAACTGCCCCTGTGGGATTTACTATATGGGTCACTAGGAAAATGAAAGAGCAGTGCAATGAGCACCAGTAGCAAGGCATTATGCTGAAAGAAGACACACTGTTGCTCAATTTAGATTTTTGATACTTAAAGTAGTACAAAGATCCCCCAGAGGAGGAAACCATGCCAAGAAACTTGACAAAAGGGAACTCTTTTGGATAGACAAATTAGATAGTCTTACACCACATGGTATTAATGAACACTTTTACCTGGGAGCGTTTTTATGATACCTATCCCCTGTGATTAATGGTCCCCAATCACATTTACACACATATACCTTTAGGAAGAAAGGGGTCTCCTCCCTGAGATGTGAATATGGGCTATATGAAAACTATTACCTGCGGGTCTCATGAATGAGACTGATCAAAATTACTCACGGATGTGGTCCACCTAACGTCATATTAACATACCAATGTCTAATTGAATAATGCAGCAAAGTAGATATATATTCTATTTGAGACCTTATGTAATATAGATAGGCACCCTGGTATAGCCAAACTAATGAGTTGATGTCTGAATATAATATAATTACCCTACTGGGAGACCTATTTGAACATGTGTATGTACATCTATACGAGCGGAGAACTTGGAGATCTGAGATATGTTGCAAATGGTGTTTCACAATATGAATACTAAAGTAAATGTTGTTACGTGTTTCATCATGCATTGAGGCAGCACCATGACTCTACCTATAAGCTACCTAATGCCACCTAAATGGATTACGTGGCCGTTCACTCAGAATGGGAGCGTGGATGCCTACTGTCTTTTCTGATTGATCTGCATATTTTATCAGGGTTTCACTCCACGTCCAACTAGAGCCAACTGTATAGCTACACTGATTCCAGAATAACGAGTAATCAGTGCTTACAGATACATTCAATTAAGACATATCAAAGAGGCAGCTACTCAAACGTAATGACATCACGTGTTTGGACGTGCCGTCCATATACAAAGAGATTCCTCCAGGGTTATGGTTGCTATGGAACCTGTTTCAAAACAGCCAAGATCCTTTTCATTACGATGCTTCTATCACTTTTAATATGGAAAGATTTATCGGACACAAGAAACTGTTCACACATAGATTCAAATTAATTATATGGTGTATTGCACAAAGGGAATGTGATGATCTCTTGTGCATCTTACACGTCACCCACATGCCGACAAACACCCCTTAGAGACCTATTACTAAGGAAGCCATATGGCCATGAACAAGCCTTACGACTCTCCTTACCTGGGAACAATACCATAGCACGTAGATAGAGAATGCCTCACATTAACATTCTAATTTTGTCATCAACAACAGTAAGCGTGTGAAAAATGGGGGTTATCCTGTTAGATCAGGGGGCCCTATCGCATCCACATACTTATGCTATTTTCTCCGATTTGTTTTTTAGAGACTTAATGCAGTGTCACAGCCTCACGGCTCTCCCTGCTTTGGAATATGACCACAGCACGCCGATATACAACGCTGCATACAAACTTATCGACTCTGCCTGCAATAGCGGTAAGCGGGTTAGAAATGGGAGAGGCCCTGTTTGATCAGGGGACTCCACCTCATTCCCTTACTCATAGCATTATTTTTGACTTGCTATCTACATACTTATTACAGTGTCAAGCGGCCCTTTGATTAAGACCTCCCGTCTTCATCTTGAATTCAAAAGAGTTTGGTTACACCCTTGTGGCATTTAAACCGTGCCCTTTCTCTTAAAAATTCTCGACAAAGTGGCATACATGCAAATACAAAACTTCCTTGAAACCAACCACCTACTCGGAACCCGCCAATCCGGATTCCGTCCACAACACGGGACTGAGACAGCCCTAATCAATCTTAAGGCCCAAATAGATCAATGCAGAGACAACGGCCAAGCAGCCCTACTCCTCCTGCTAGACCTCTCAGCTGCATTTGATTTAGTTGACCATACAGTCCTATGCAGCCATCTAGACTCTGCAGCCCACTTCTCTAAAGAGGCCATAATATGGATCAAATCCTTCTTGAGTAACCGAACTATGAGAGTCTTCTCTCCATCAGCCTCCACAGACCCGATTTCCATAACCTGTGGTGTACCTCAAGGATCTTGTGTGTCACCTACCCTTTACAATGTATTCACAAAGCCACTCTTCGACGAAATGGATCATCTGGGTATCGCCTACACCAATTATGCAGACGATACCCAGATCCTCCTTCCGCTTTCAGGAGACTACGTCGAGGATCTAGCTCTAGTGAATAAAATCTACAGCATCGTTCAGGCATGGATGGCCACACACGGCTTATGCCTGAACGATGACAAAACTGAGCTTATTATCCTAGGCACCCCGACATACATATCCAAACTCAGCCCGGATTATGCCAATTTCATTATCAATGGGAATAACATAAAAGTAGCAAAGGAAGTGAAGACCCTAGGCTTTTACCTAGATGCCACCTTGAACTTTGATAAACAAGTGAACTCTCTAGCCTCACCTACTGCATTCACATGCAAACTTATCAGAGCCAGCAAACAATTCCTCTCTACAGACAGCTGCATCACGCTCGCCAGAGCCCTTATACTTTCCAAATTGGATTATTGCAATGCACTATACATTGGGGCTAACAAACAGACCATACATAAAATCCAGGTCCTCCAGAATAATCCCTTGAGAGCAGCTCTCACGATTAACAGAAATGAGCTTATATCCTCGGTAAGAAGAAAATACAAATGGCTATCCTCTTCTGATAAAATTCAACTCAAAATTGCCTCCTTTACCCACAAGTGCCTCAACAACAAAGCACCACTCTACCTTAAGGATAGGCTACATCTAAGAACCTCGACCAGACCCACAAGAACAGCAAACGCAAACTGCCTACAAGTCCCGCGATTCAAACTCGCTACCATAGGAGGACACAGCTTCCCAGTCAAGGCTGCACAGCTGTGGAACTCACTACCCCATGGCATTAGAGAACCCCAGCCCTTTGTGAAATTCAGACAGAACTTGACCAATTGGTTGAGAACTAATGACACCTAACTACCCTGACTTGCTTGTAACCGCTGACAAACTTACCTGAAGTTTGACTTGCACCCCTTCACCAGGCTATTTGTATCTGACTCTTTCTTCATGCACTGGAATGCTCCGGGTGCCTGTATACTATTACTGTATATATTATTATTTTATATTCCTCTCAAGAATACCTGCACATGTAAAACTTTGTTCTGGACCTAGATCCTGCCTTGTATTTATCTGCCTAAGGTAAATTGTCTGATGACCACTGTCCTACTTACCATGTACCTGTAACTAAGCTGAGCATATTCTTGTCGTGTGCGCCCTGATGCCCCAGGGTCTGGCGCGCGCTATAAATAATAAACTAAACTAAACTAAACTAAACTCTGCCTGTGGGCAGGTACGACAATCTCACTGTTTTTCTGCAAACGGAAATATTTAACAGGATTATGATATAGCATTGCTTTTTTACTGATGATCTCCAACTTGGGTACATTTAATATCACTTTTACAGAATACTGAGTACCAGGTGACTACTGTTTTTGTGGGCAAAGCCACAGCACATGCAGTGCGAATAAGAAAAGCCATTAGAAAACTGCATAGCCTGACCACCTAAAGACAGGTAAGATTCAGACTCCCCATAAGCATTCCTCAGTTACCAGCCTGTTGCTTATGTGACCTCCTTATGAGAAAAATATTGCACATGGACTAAAAGGAACCCTATATTAATTTCTCTAGGTTACCTAGATTTAAAGTTACTCTCTACACACCTGGAGAAACCACGTTTAAGGACCTTCCCCCCGCTAGACTACTAAAGATTCACAGTTGGCATCCACAACAGGTATGAATATGCTAGTTCAGGGCATATTATTCATGAAGGATTTGGATCAGTATAGAATAGTTAATCAAAATGTGTTTCATTATGCCCTACACAGCGTTTGTTTAAAGAGAAGGCCAATTGAATTTATATGAAACCCTGCTCCTGAAGAAGGAATATCGGATCCTGAAACACCTTGAGCTTTTGTGCAAATTTGTTTTCTTTCCTTTTTTTTGTATAAAATCTCCTATGTTCGATACACTACTAATGTTGTTTTTTGATGAGTTGTTACATCTGAAATAGTATATTGTACAATATGATTTAAATATTGTCACCTAGTAGTCACATTACAGGTTTACTAGTAAAAATCTGAAAATAACATGAAAAAACCCAATTGAAAGAGTATTTTGTATATGCAACATATATGTGGACAATCCACTGTATTCTAAATTTGCCTCATTAGATAATTAGTATATTTCAAGTTTTACTTGTCTGTTGACAATATCCTGAGTGTGCACGGGACGCAAGGATTCCACAGACCGTGGACACCGTTTCTTTTTGTCTTGTACCACTACGACCTAGTGTCAGGGTCGATATACACTCCTGTGCACCTCACTACTCCCATTAAGTTAAGTATACAATTTTAAAATAGATAGGTGTACGTCTCTATAAACCATTGTTTGACCGATGGAGAATCCACAGATGCAATGTGCTCTAAAGGTAATTTGGGGGAGGGAATAGGATGCAATCACACCAGGCTAAAGATGGGGAGGATGAAAGAGGACACCAGCTTTTTGGGGGAATACCGGGGGAATCTCATCATTACTGCTTGAATAACGCAAGATGCGCTCAGAAAAGAAACTGCATCACAAGAACCAAAGAGTAATAGGAGTTAATGGAAGAGGACCACAGAGGAAAAAAAAAAAAGGAGGGTGTGGGGGGACCATGGAAAGAGGAGGGGCACATGATGAGTTCCTGTGAGGAAGGGAAGAGTTTTTGAATTTCAAGTGTTATTTCAAGTGTTATCGGGGGAATAACAGGGGAATCTCAAGAGATTCAGAACTCTGTTGACATTATCAGGGGAAAACGAGGGGAATATGTCCATTATAGATAGTGGAAAAAAATTGTTCCCATTTGCATTGATCACTTCTACTATTTAGGGGTAATGGGTATTAGTGCCATTGGCCATGGCCAAAGACCATGGCTAGTGGGCAACGTAGAAACCTATCGGTGTATCATATACAGTAGCACCACCAAAATCCATGGCTAGTGGGCCCCAAAGTAACCGATTGGTGCAACATGTACAGTGACCAAGGACAAGTGCCATCACTAATGGGCCCCAAAGAAATTAAGGTATAGCAAAACCCATGACATTCAGAGAGAGTTAAGGCCAATCAGATTTAACATGAAAAATACATTTCAACAAAACCTTTGAAATTCAGTGAAAAAACCTTGTTTAAGAGAGAGTTAAGGTAACCAGGTTTATTGCAAAAATAAATTCAGCACTCACATTTCAAACAAGTCCATTTAAACTATGCTCCCCCTGTTGCACAGGGTATAACTGTTGTGTAACGCCTCG
The DNA here is from genome assembly GCF_040938575.1 of Ambystoma mexicanum. NCBI lineage: Eukaryota > Metazoa > Chordata > Amphibia > Caudata > Ambystomatidae > Ambystoma > Ambystoma mexicanum. The sequence goes on along the minus strand of NC_090935.1, from coordinate 1,073,398,405 downwards.
CTGAGTGTGTTGTGCAATGTAAGGGGAGGAGATGTGTTGTATATGGCTTGGCTTTGCAGAAGGAATGTTGTGATGTCATGTGGAGTGTTATGCCTTAGTAATGGAATGCATGGGTGAATGTTCTAACCTGGTCAGTTGGTCAGCAGAGGCCTGGGTGATGGGCTGCCACTGTTTTATATGTCCTACTTGTAACTTAAAAGTAACTTAAATGACTGCCTGTAAACATACTTATGAAGCTGTTAATAAACCTGGCACGTCAATCTAAGAAGGCTGGTAGTCACTTCATAACATTGGCGACGAGGATGGGATGCTTTCAAAGAAGAATCTGTGCTGGAAAACTGCTGCGGGGGGTGCAGGAAGAAGGAGAAGGACAACACTGCCCCCAATCCAAGTAAGGCCCATCACCCAGGGAAGTAGATGGGGAGGAAGGAGTAAGGAAGTTATGTTTGGACTTTCTCTGTACAGAAGGGAGGTCTTTTCTTGAAGATCCTCCCTTTGAACTGCATGCAGTGCTGAGTGCTGGGTCTGGAAAGGGAAGGAGTGCCCCTTTATGGGAGAGAGACACTGTCCTTGTGCAGAAAAGTGTCTGGACCAACCCGCTCAAACAGGTTGGAAGAATGGTATCGTGTTAAGAAACTGTGAAGGGAACGCTGTCCCTAAAGCTGGAGAAAGGGGTCTGCCCACAAACTGAAGTAGGGAGAGCGATATCATCCAGGGCAAAGAAGGGAAGTTGTGCATATGACTTGTGCCCATATGGTGTAAAGTGAGAAGAATAGCCGATCACCCATCCTTTTGTGCTCCAGCCTTACAATAAGAAAATGTCAAGAAGGCGAGAGCGAAGAGGCTCGGTCCATCAGTCATTTCTTAGGACACTGTTCATTTTCAGTTCCGGCATATGAATCTACCTTCATTGTGTAGATGCGAAGGACTCGGAAGTGGGATTGTCCATTGGGATATTTTCCTGTCAGGAGCTCCGACAAGCTTGGATGTCCTGTGGGAAATGGTGACGTCACATAGCAAGCACAGAGGCCCGCCGATGAAGTGGAATGGCCATTTCTTGCAGAGAGGCATTGTCTGTTGCTACGTCGCCACAGCGGGTGGAAGAGCTGCTGCGTATTAAAACTGTGATGAGGGAGTGGGTTATCCTCACTTGAGGACGCAGCTGACGGAAGTGTAGGCTGCCTGCGCCACGCATCTACAGAGCACAGAGGATTGTGGCATGCGGTCCCAGAAGGGTGCAGATGTATTGACACCCAAGGACAGCGCACCTTCGTTTGTGAAGGGGTAGAGGCACAATCTAGGAGTGTGCCCTCTATGGACTTTTCGTTCTCTTTATAGAGCAGTTCTGCAGAGGGACAGTTGAGTAGTAGCAAATGGGAGTGAAAGTGGCTTTAGGTGGTATAATAGTATTGGTGGCTGGAAACTAGCAAATAAGTTTAGCAGTAATAATACCGACTGGAGAATAACATTTTGAGGATTTTCAGGATGGACTTTTAGGGAAAAACGTGAAGCAACATGATGTATTATTTTATGATGTTATCCATGTTAATATTGATTTTGGCATGCATGGATATCAGTATGGTTGGTAATTGATGTCAATTCTGACGCGCATTTTCTTGTGGGTGGCTGCTTTTGGGTGATGTGGTCATATATGAAGTCATAGAATAAACCTTTTTGAGGATTTTCAGCCTTTAGGTTGTGTAAAAGCGACATGGACTTTTAGTATGGAGAAAAGTGTATGATATGGTGCAGAATGAGTAGGGAAGTTAGAGTTTCCGAAATGTTTAGTTTTTAATTACTTTGAGGATTTTCAGCATTTATGTTGTCCCATGGCAATATGGACTTTTAGTTGACAGCATGGACTTTTAGGATTGGATCTGGGTCGGTTCATGCCATCTAATGTTTTAGAGACTAGATGTAATTTCTTTGAGAATTTTCAGCTGACCTTGTATTGGTGGTAGCTCCTTCAATACTGGTATGGATGGGCTGTTGTGCAGTATTTTCAATTCTGGTATGGATGGGTGTGGTTATGAGTGCCTTTAATCCCGCTTATGGATGGTGCTTACATAGATGTTATGAGTATGGTTTAGCTGATGGTGATTGTGCCTGGTCAGCATGTTTGACCTACCAAATGTGGTTGCTGGGTGGTACCTCCAGCAATGTATTCACTATGGTATGGGCGCGTCTGTGGTAGGGGTGTGCATGGTTCAACAGTGTAGGTGTGTTAATGGTGGTAGCGCCACCAGTTTGTCGGGCGTAACTATAAATAGGTTATGCATGGTTACTCCACGTATGGCTGTATGAGGTGGCAGCGCCACCTATCGTCGGAGTGTGACTGAGGTTAGTCATGCAAGGTGACTGGTTTGGTATCTGGGTGGTAGCACCCCCAGCAGGTGTAGGGGTATGTGAGTACGGGTGGTAGCGCCCACAGTTTTGGTATGGACATGTCTTTAGTATTAGGCATTGCATGGTGAAACATTACCCCGAGATTGTGGTTGACTTATCACAAATAATTTTCCTATTCTCTTGCACATGCGGTGCGGCTGTTTTTAGCTGTACTGTGTGCGCTTCTATGACTTTTTTCACCCTCATCAGGGTCCAGTGTGACAGGGAGATTAGTTGTTGGACCTGGTGTGCCTGGCCAGTGCATCGGGTATGAGGTGGGTGATAGTGTGTCAGAGCACACGTTGCATGCCAGCCCTGATGATGATGCAGAAGGAATGTTGTGATGTCATGTGGAGTGTAATGCCTGAGTGTTGGAATGCATGGGTGAATGTTCTAACCTGGTCAGTTGGTCAGCATAGGCCTGGGTGATGGGCTGCCAGTGTTTTATATGTCCTATTTGTAACTTAAAAGTAACTTAAATGACTGCCTGTAAAGATACTTACGAAGCTGTTAATAAACCTGGCAAGTCAATCTAAGAAGGCTGGAAGTCACTTCGTAACAATAACCACAATGAGACATCACTTGTGGCATCCATAATTACAACATACATGACATCACTAATGAGATCAATAATTACATTGTATATGACCTCTTTTGATACGTAATAACAACAACATGACGTGTAGCAATAGACTTATATAGAAGTATGACATGATCTGTGGAGCATTCATTTGTGTACTTAACTTATACAATTAAAAAAATAATATTTGCCATTACACAAATTGTTTGAATTTCATGTATTAGTATACATAAGCTGTTTGAGCTGAGCCCTGCAGGCAGCCTGTTTAGCGGTCACCTGTTGACTGTCACTTTAATGCACTGCTAGTCATCAAAGTAGTTCAGCACCTGCGCTGAGATAGACCATTCTCTGTGTGAGCATTCAAAGCACCAAATACTTATTGTATTGAAAGTAGCAAGAGAGTGTGTGCAGTTCAGCACCTGTGCTGAGATGGGCCAATCTTCGTATGAGCGCTTGTTCGCTCAAAGTACGTAGTTTATGAAAAATATCACAATCTGTTTGTGCTGGGACAGCCGTGCTGATCATTGAGCTGCAGCCAAACAAGAATGATCAATAAGTCGTGCACTGGCTCCTTCCCAGGGAGCCACACCCGACGCAGTATGTCGTGCTCACCGGAAGACAGACTCCCGGATGCTGTTGGGAAATGTAGTCTCGTAGCTATCGGGGAGTGGGCCAGTGCCCAGAGGTGAGCGAGTCCACTCACAGGCCCTGCCCGCTCTCCCCTTGCTTCTGCTGCAACGCTCTAACGATTGCAAAACAGAGCGACGCAGAGACTTTGTACTGCCTCACAGATTGCACTGACTACCAGCATACACAGCTCGAGCCTCTCACAGGTTCACATGTGTGCCCTGGCACGTTAAGCAGCACTGAGTGATATAGATGGACTAATTGGATTAAAATTCAATAACAGTGATGAACAACTCTATCGGCTGCCCCCTTACAGGGATCTTCCCCCAATCTCCTACTATAACAGACCATTCCAATACATATGTAAAACCCTGAATCACAACAAACATCATAAAGAGAATTAGTTGGGAGTATTAATCTGCCAGAGAACAGCAAGAAGAAGAGGAAGGGACCCAGGCAGGTCTCGACATATAGAGGTGTAGTGCTCCCTGATTGGAGGAGAGAGGATCACTCAGGGCTACAGAAGAGAGAGGAACTATGGGGTATAGTAGTCCCTATTTCGTCAGTTTCTTATTTTTTCTACAGTTGGTTACTGATGTTTTAAAAAAGAAAAATATAAGGAAAGTTGATCGTTTTGAAAGGCTGCTAGAAGGTAGCGAATAAAGAAGTGAAGCCTAATGTGTGCCTCTGTTTCTTTAATAGAATCAAGACTACCTTAGATGTAAGCTTGGGTAATCTTCATTCTACTCTGCTTTTCTTGCAGGCTCTCAGTCACATAGAGAAAGCAAGACAATGAGAGTAACATGTAATTGCTTGCCTTATTGCAAACATTGACTCTCTTTCAAATATTTTATTTAATGGGCTTTCAATCCCCCTCCCAAGCATGTTCGCTGCAACTCAGGTTGAAGCTTTGTCATTGGTGTTGCAACCTGCAACCTGCAACTCATATATTTGTGCTGATTCAACATTTATAATGTTTTAAAACACAATTGTTTTTCATCCAGGAATAACACCATCATTTGATAAGTAATGCTAATGAGTATATGAGTTACCTTTTTCTGCATATATTTACACTAACAGGTGGTAGATTTGCATAGGCATTATTCATTTGTCCTTCCGACTATTTTTAAGCATATTTCTGAGCCTACACTAACGCTGGTGGAATCTTTAGAACGTCTGCACAGGCGTGCATGCAAAGTTCTACATAAACAAGCATTACAGTAAAAAAAAAACAATATCTTTCCTGTATAAAAAATAGGAACAAGAAAAACACGTGAGACAGGCCCATCATCAAAATCTGGGTACCTTTATGTGCACTCACAGTTTCACGTTTTCTGCTTTTGTTATAGGAGCAACATAATAACCTCAATATACAGGATCCAATTAATCCCTTGAAGTTCTTTCTTATCTAATCAAATTGAATCACCGGAGACACCTTTTGGCTGAAAACTTGCAAACTTATTTTCTGCTGAGAAATGCGCAGCTTAAAGAATAGGTTTATGTGATCATAAACTTAAGTGTTGTGATTGGGTGATGTTTCCTGCTTCCAGTATAATGTAGCAATTATATCGTTGCTCTTGACATTTATGTTTGTTAATGGTTCTCGTGAAAGTATATTGAGCATCACACATAAACAATGTATTGACTTTTGAATCGCAGGACTATAGCAACGCAAACGCAACTACACATTTTTAGACAGGCAACTAAAACATACTTGAACATTTTCTGTGGGTTGAGGGAAATTACTTGGTTATTCGTGGATTATTTGTTTTTTTCCAATTCAGCTAAAATGCAGTTTTACTACAATAACATAATGCGTGCACTTTATTTTGTCTGTAGAATTTCAGCTCATGTTATACACACACACACACACACACACACACACACACACACACACATACACACTGCAAATGCTTCAGTGGATCTGAGGGAAAGAGGTTTAATGACTCTGCCTGATCACCATCAAGAGTTCAGGCCCAACAATGTATAAGTCAGAGCTATCATTGACTGCCCGTTAAGTAGCTGTGACTGAGCTCAAGACTTGGCCTCTACAGAAGGTCTAGGCTAGGCAGGAAACAGCAAGAATGATGTAAAATAGCCAACAGCTAGACAATAGAACAATGATTAATGGAATGGGTCCATGGTGCTATAAATCGGATTATATGGAATAAATGTATGCAATTTATTTTACTAGCCTATTCGGCCTGTCGGTCCAAAGGAAAGCAGGGAAATTATCAAACATTACTTTAGTTGTCCTGCAATCAAGGAAAGGCCCAGCCAAGAGGGAAATTAGCCTTAGCTGTGAGTTGGTCCACTCTCACATGTCTCTGTAGGATGTTAAAGAAAATAGTGTCCACCAGCCATGACCAACTGTCACTTCACTTGATTATCAATTTCCTAATCTCTACTGTGACTTAAAAGTAGCAGAATATGGCATTTTGAAAATGAAATAGTTGCTGAAGGCCTCCATTTCCAGCCATACACATCAGACACGTATTGCTTCCAAGGAAGCATGTAGTAAAACAGTTTTGAGATACTGAAAAATATGTGATGGTAAAAGCTCAACACATGGATGAGGCAGGATATGTAGGCATTGCATTAAAGCAATAGGCTTCTGGAGTAAATTATTTCACAAAAAGAGGATGAGACAAGGTTCTGTCAAGAGAACACAGGCAACAGACAGGGCTTGTATGGTCCTGAACCACTTTAGAACAATATCACCATTGTTTGTGGCAAAGAATTTTGAAAGTTAAAAACATGTCCTGTGACAAGAGGATGCAACAGAATACTTGGCCCCTGATCCGTGATGCAGGGTTTTAGTTACTTTAGTTCTAGGTAGAGTTACAATGTTGAAGTAGGATGTCTGCAACAGGTTTTCCAAATATTACCAGTCACACTGGATGGAAAAGTGTGCTCTCACTCACAGAGTTCAAATTTAGGTTTTTCTTTGACACTTTTGCCTATCGCACATTCTTGCACACTAAGGTCCTAATTCATGGAAATTTCTGCAAAGGCCCTTTGCACCTATAAAATGCACTTTGTGCAGTGCAAAACACAATTTCCCTATTCATGGACCAGACTTTGTGTGACTTTTTGTGGTCTGTCACTACTTTGCATTGTGCTGATTGCTTTTCGTGACACACCGTTCAAAGTGTGGGAAGGCAAGGTAGAGAGTGTGCCAGGAGTTCTATGCCATAACACATTTTCCATAGGTACTGGGGGCCATTGATTGCGTGCATATTGTGCTACAGCCCCCAGAGCGACAGAGTACATTTACCACTAACGGACGCATTGGCTTTGAATCAATGTCCAGGCCATCTGCGATGCAAAGGGAGCCATAATGCATGTCAATGTAAATTTCCCTGGAAGCGCACATAACAGCTTACTGTACTGCCAGCCACCACTATACCGGGACCTAGCATCGGGTACCTTTGGCAACACCTGGCTCATCGATGAGTATCAACTATCATGCTCATGCAAGCAGTCATGTGACACACAGAATAACAGACTATGACCCACTGCTTAACATATTTGTTGAAATGACAGCATATCTTAAAAACCGTGAAGAAGAAACAAAGAATCTTTTTACTAAGAACGATATGATCCATGTTTTCTTATGCACCAAGTTCATCCGCCTGGAAAGAATTTCCAAAAAGGAAATAGACACATATTGGGAGAAGGTCTCCCTTGAACATTATGTACAGAATGATCAAGTACCACATGGTTTAAGAATACTCATATTCCCAAACTTCAACAATGATGAGGATAAGGACTTGGCTGAAGCTTAGGAGGCAAATTTATGCAACAGTTCTATGAAAATGATTGATCTGCTAATTGAGCATGCATCACGAGAACATAAAAGAGCTGTGGAAGGGATAGAGTCAATCAAAAAAGAAATAACAGAGGTGAAATCGAATGAAGCAACCAAACAAAAGAATAATGAGAAAATGTATGATATCTTACAAATATACCAAGATGAGGTCAAGCTAAGGAAATTAAGAAAACGTTATCGTGATCAAAGGGATTACAAGGAGGACCGGGTTTATACTTTCCAGGCAAAATATGAAATCAGTACGAAAGCATCATCAAGGAGCTCAACAACTAATACATCATCAGCAAGCTCAGATGGTGAGTCTGATTCAGAGAATCCTGATCAGGAATCAATAAAAATCATTGAAGATAAAGGATACATGAATCAAATCAAACGCTACAAAAAAGGTAACAGAAACATCATACAGAAAACTGTCTGTTTTCAACTACCCACTGTAACAACTAAAACCAACCCAATCCACGGAGGAAAGGAAGGGGGGGCAAATGGCGAGAACGCTGAAGTAACAACAGAAAACAAAAGACATACAAGGGCCAGCTCGAAAGAGGCCAGCAAGACCAAATAGAAGACTTAGTATTGAATCTATCAAGAAGAAATATAACAGAAGATGAACGTAAACTATTCAATAAAGGCCTTTCGTTTGCACCATCAAGTGCACTAAAAGTAGTAGACATACACATTGATTTATTCAAATTTACATGCAAGCTTAAATTGAAGAAATATTTTGTGACTAAATCACCGGGACACTTTGTCAGAAAAGATGTGGCAACGCCAATCAGTGATTTATCAATACAGGGCATAGAGGATACGTATACATTACGATCATTAACAGAGGATGATGATTTTGAGATGAGAAACTTAATTCATGAATTGCAAATTTGTCCAAACCTGATTACATCAAAGGAACTTAAAGGAAAATCCAAATGTGTTCCCCAATAACCAATGGACAATGTTATCAATACATTTTACACAGCAGTCTCACAGGATTTCTACAGATTAATTGGACAGGGACAAAAAACCAAGAGGGGCTTTGATCATGAGAAGGATAATTTAACAATTGAAGAAAAAAGAGCCTTAAAAGAGTTAACAATGGATACATCAATTGTCATCAAAGAGGCTGATAAAGGGGGAAACATTGTCATAATGAATAGGGAAGATTGCTTGCATGTGGCTGCAAAACACCTTAATACTCCAGGTTGCTATAGGCATGTTACCTCAACTTTAAAACAGGAATTATTGGACAAATTGAGGAATCAATTATGAATTGCCACAAAATAGGCATGATTAGTGATGAGGAAAGAACATACTTATTGGTAAAAGACCTAATTACACCGACAATGTATTTTTTACATAAAATCCACAAAACTTTCAATACCATAACAGAGGGCCACGCTATCTTGAGCTGCATTGGGTGGGTGACTGAGAACCTATCTGAATATTTAGAAGGAATACTAAAACCTAGAGCGAGCCTACTGAAATCATATCTACAGGATTCCACTAGTGTTATATGTACTCTACAATCATATAAATGGCAAGGCTCTTTCGCCCTGGCCACCCTAGATGTGAAAGCTTTATATACCTTGATCCAACACAAATGGGAAATAGCCACAGTAGACTACACATTCAGGAACGATTCTACTTCTTACTTTCACCAAATACAGATGCTGAAAGAAATGTTACAGCTGATCTTGGATTCAAACATATTCACATTTGACAACTGCACACACCAACAAATGAAGGGGGTAGCAATGGGGACCAAATATGCCCCAGCCCTAACAAATCTTTTTATGGGCATGCTAGAAGATCAAGTAGTCTATCCAGACCAAGCATTAGGCACACAAATAAAATTGTGGAAGAGATACATAGATGATATTCTGCTATCTGGGAAGGAACATAGGATCTGTTCACTGAATTTATGAAGAGACTCAACCAGAACTATTTCAATATTGAATTCACAGGGGAATATCATGCCAACCAAATTAATTTCCTTGACCTGACTATCAAAGCCGAAGACAATCATTTGGAAACTTGGACCTTCAGAAAGGAAACAGAGGTCAACTCAATACTGCATGCCAAATGTTGTCATCATCGCACAACAATTCAAAATATACCTTTGGGAGAGTATATCCAAGCTAGACGGAACTGCCAGAAACAAAATAAATTTGAACAAGAATGTAAACTTTTGGAAAACCATTTCAAGAATTGGGGCTACCCAATAAATTGTGTTAAAATGGCATTCCAAAAAACGAAAGGCTTGAAACAATCTGAAACATTGCAAAAGAAGACCGTCATATCGGATGAAAGACCAAATGAAGTCATGTTCATTACTCGGTACAACAGAGATTATAACAAAATTAAACAAGTACTTCAGAAGCATTGGTGTTAGGCGGAAACCTGTGCAGTTCCCTCTGGGACCACTGCAAAAGATTTAGGACTACAGGTGTTTGGCAGTAAACCCACTTGGTAGCAGTCTGTACCACACAGATTCACTTGGTAGCTGTGGCTGAGCAGTCAGACTTCCCTCAAGAAGAGTTAAGCAGTATGTGGAGTATACAAGATAGGGCAATTCTTCACAGTAAGACAAGCAAACACGCAACAAGGCTTCAGTGTAAAGATATTAAGGTATTTATTTATAACAAAACATCTATCAAAAACACTATGGCACTATCACGGCAAACAAATCAAATACAATTACTCTACGAAGAAGAAACGATCAATCCCCCTAACAATATTTTGACAAGTCTAGGTTCTACCAGCATCACTTATTTGCAGAGAGAGGTGTATGCCTCAACCTAGATGGCACTCTAATATTAGTTAGGACGGGAGAGAAAAATAAGCAGGTTATGAAATCAACACAGTTCAATACTTCACGGGAAAAATGCAAGGGGCAAGAAGGCAAGATCATAAAGTTCAGAGGCCAGGCCCACTCGGAGAGAGGCAAGGCGATTTGTCCCAAAAAGTCTCTAGTGGAGATGCGTTTGAGTCTTTGTAGCAAATTGTTATCGGCAGATTGAACGAGTTCAGAACAATACGTGAGAAAGCTTGGAGGCGACCCAACGGAAAGGAGAGGATTAAGACACCTCACTCGAACCGATCGAAAGGGAAGACAGGCGGACACGGTACCTTGTTTGTTGAGAGACAGCTCCGGTGGGGGCAGTTGTTCCTGGTGGTGGATGCACGTCGGGTCTTTGCCAAGAGTAGAGATGATCTCGTCGTCGAAGAAAAGTGAAGTCCGGTGCACCACCAGGGAAGAGACTAGCCGCGGAGTGTTCCGTCACAAGGCACCACCTTTTGATCGCGGTACAGGGGTAGTGGCTATCCGGTTGCCGAGGTGCTCTGCACGGGCAATTTGACCACTGCGTCCTGGAACGAAGAAAAAGCAAAGGGGACTGGTTGTTCCCACCAGTCAGGGGAAGAGACTCTCCGGCAGGGAGATCTCCTCTGTCGTCGGGAAGCGGTAAGTCGGTTCCGCAGGGCTCCACCGGAGGTGTCGTCGTGCAGGTCGGCTCAGCGTTACCCTCCTCGGATTCTTAGGTCCTGTGGCGACTTCTGAAGATCCAGTCCCAAAAGCCCTGCTTTTATGCAGAAAACCCCCATTCATTCAGCCTAGCTGTCAATCAACACATGCTAAGTGGTGAGCGGGGAGGCTCACACCTTGGGCCAATCACACCAGAGTGCGACCGGAGTTGGCAAGGCAACTCGGTCCAGGGTGCCTAAACACCCTCCCACACCCCTGTGGTAACCCAGACAGAATGGCACCACTTTGGAGGGTCTCTGTACAGAGGCCCGCCAAAAGTGGAACAAAGGGCTCAACCTTTGGTTTAGGAGTCACAGAGACGAACACAGACGCCATTTTAAAAACCGAGCTCTGGCAGAAAATACCATCCGATAAACTTATTCAAGATAAGTAGACCGGTGGTACGTTAGAGATTAACGAGAAAAAGTATCAATCTCCAACAATGGGACGAATCCCATAGGGTTATGTTCGGGGTCGAACATAACAAGTAGTTTCCACTGCCACCAGCAAAAACTCGACGAGGGGGGACGGGACAGTGCCCCCTCGAATAACAGACCCAGGAGTAATCAAATTGCCCCTACTAGTACGTCCACAATAAGATGGTTTGTACTAGTTCTGTTGTAAATTTAGGTCTAGTAAAGCCAATGGTGACTTTACATGCCCGGGGAGACAGTAGTCAGTCCCCGGGTATGGAGTCTATGGTGGGGGTCCGGTAGGACGCCCCAGTGATACGGCACATAGGGTGCGGTGTAACACATATAGAAAAACATATGAGACCCTATGGAGTAAAAGACCCCATAGCCCATCGAACACATTGACATTCAAAGGAATTACACACATACATGTCCAAGAGTGGAAGAAAAAGAGTCTCACTCTTGGCAGGATGGAAAAAACAAACTCCAGAAATCCAGCAAAGCTGCTGGGGGACTCACTAGGTTAGGAAATTCAGCCTAAACAGAGAATTCTCCCTAACACTCGCCCCCCCCCAAACTAAGGGACAGGAGGATTTAATCCACTCCTGGATGAATCTCATACCTCTAGTCGATGACATACATCCTAGAGAGACCATCAGCATTTTGGTGGTGACACTCTGACCTGTGCTCAATGGTGAAATCAAACCCTTGCAGGCAGATCGACCATCTCAATAATTTTGGGTTTTCCCCTTTCATTTGCATTAACCATCTCAAGGGTTGGTGGTCAGTCTGAATGACAAAAGTAGAACCATACAAGTATGGCCTAAACTTCTTCAGAGCCCACACGATAGCAAAGCACTCTCTTTTGATTGTTGCCCACCTTGTTTCAGGATCCTTCAGCTTGTGGCTGATGAAGCAAACGGGGTGCTCCCTACCTTTCCCATCCAGTTGACCTATTCCTACATTTGAAGCATCTGTCTGCACAATGAAGTGTTGGCGGTAATCAGGAGCTCTGAGTACTGGGGCTTGGCAAAGAGCCTTTTTCAGGTTTTCAAAAGCCTGATTGCACTCCTCGTTCCATCTAACCTTTTTAGGAAATTTGGGCGAGGAGATGACATTCAGTGGAGAAGCTATGGTCCCATAGTTCTCTATGAAATTCCTGTAATACCCAGTGAGGCCTAGGAAGGCTCTCACTTGGGTTTGAGTAGTAGGTGTTGTCCAATTTTGCACAGCTTCAATCTTACTGAGCAAAGGCCTTATTTCCACCTTACTCTGTCCAATTTGGCATTTACTCGCCTTTATGGTCAGATTGGCTCGTCCAAGAGCCTGCAAAACATCTCTCAGGTGGGTTACATGTTCTTCCCAGGAATTGCTGAACACTGCGATGTCATCCAAGTATGCCATGCAGAAGTCCTCCATTCCATTCAGAACCTAGTTTACCATCCGTTGAAACGTAGGAGGTGCATTCTTCAATCCGAAAGGCATTACCTTAAACTGGTATAAGCCAACGGGGGTAGAAAATGCAGTTTTCTCCTTGGCATGGTCTGTCAGGGCTATTTGCCAATAGCCTGACGTCAAGTCAAATGTGCTGAGGAACTTGGTGGCGCCAAGTTTATCCACCAACTCATCTGTTCTTGGCAAAGGGTGGGCATCAGTCTTGGTGACTGCATTAAGAGCTCTATAATCCATGCAGAATCTAAGTTCTTTAGATCCGGCCTTTGGTACTAACACAACTGGGCTAGACCATGGACTAATAGAGGGCTCTATTACCCCGAGATCAAGCATCTTGCTGACCTCACCTTTGATGTGGGTTTGTACGTTCTCTGACATTCGGTATCCTCTGCTTTTGAACGGCAGACAGTCACCAGTGAGTATGTCGTGCTGGCCCCAAGGGGTCAAGCCTGGTGAAAGCGAGAACAGAGAGACAAACTGATTCAACATAGATTTGCACTCTTCTTGTTGCTCGGGTGTCATATTGGAGGAGAGATTTACTCCTTCAATTTTTTCATCTAAAGGTAAGCCTCTGAGGAGATCCGGACGAGCTTCACTCCCTTCTTCTTCCTCGGATGATGCTAGAAGCAACGCTCCTACATCCGGTCTTGAGACATACGCTTTGAGTCGGTTGGTGTGGAAGACTGTCGGAGCCTCCTTGGGATTGCCCAAGTCCACCAGATAGTTGACCTCTCCGAGTTTTCCCACAACTCTGAAGGGTCCCATCCACTTATCTTGCAAGGCCCTCTGCCTTGTTGGGATCATAACGAGAACGAGCTGGTCTTGAGCGAACTCAACCATGTTAGCCTTTTGATCATGCCAGTGCTTGACCAATGCTTGTCCAGCTTTCAAGTTATCGCTTGCTTCCGTCATCATGTGCGACATTCTCCTCCGGAGACCTATCACATAGTCAGTCACTCTGACTGGCTTGGGGGAAGGAGCACTCTCCAACCCCTCCTTAATCAGGGCCAATGGACCTCTGACGGGATGACCATAGAGAAGCTCGAAGGGAGAGTAACCTACTCCCTCCTGAGGAACTTCTCTATAAGCGAAGAGAAGGCATGGCAGTAGAAGGTCCCACTTACGCTTAAGGGGTTCTTCTAAAGCACCTATCATGCTCTTCATGGTTCGGTTGAACAGTTCTACCAACCCATTGGTTTGTGGGTGGTAAGCTGTTGAGAACTTGTAAGTAACTCCACAGGTGTTCCACCCACATGGCTTTCATGTAGTGGGACATAACATTTGACCCCCTGTCAGAGATTACTTCCTTAGGAAACCCGACCCTAGTAAAAATACCAAGGAGGGCCTTAGCCACAGCCAGAGCTGTAACAGTCCTCATAGGAATTGCCTCAGGATACCTAGTAGCATGGTCTACTACAACAAGTATAAACCTGTTGCCTGAGGAGGTTGGAGGATCAAGGGGACCAACAATGTCAATCCCTACTCTCTCAAATGGGACTCCCACGACTGGGAGAGGCACTAAAGGTGCCACATTCTTGGAGCCAACCTTACCAGAGGTCTGGCAGGTGTGGCAGCTCCTGCAGTGTTTTTCCACTTCGGCCCCCATCTTCGGCCAATAGAAGTAGAGAGAGAGCCTTTCCTTAGTGTTCTTGAAACTCAAGTGACCAGCCAAAGGAATCTCGTGGGCTAACTGCAAGAACTGTGGTCTGTTCTCTTGGGGTACTACAAGTCGTTTGTAGTCTCCAGGTGCAGACTCGGTCGGTTCACTGTAGAAGAGGCCATCTTCCCAGTGCAACCTGTATTTCCCAGGCTCTTGCCCTTCAGCCTGAGCTTCTGCCTGGTGGCGAAGACCTTCCAGAGTTGGACATTCCCTCTGTCCCTTACTGAAGTCTGCCCTGCTGGGTCCACCTTCTGCCAGTAAAGACTGCAGCTCAGAATGGTCAACAGGATCCAGATCTCCAATGAGTTCCTGGCCTTCCATTAGCTCTTCCTCAGAATCTAATTCTACCACACAGGGTTGTACATCCCTCTCATCCTCGGCTGGAGGTGGAGTTACGGGTGTAACTTTGGACAACCGCGGGGAAGTCCGTGTTGGCTGCACTGGAATGCTGGCTGCTGGTTTCGGGATAGAAGTCTTAGGTTGCCCTTTCGCTTCTGATTTCTTGGAGACAGCGGCCGACAATTCCAGTGGAGCAGGAGTGATTTCTTTATTCATCATCTCCTGGAGAGTACCGCGCATAGTCCTCTCTCTTGCGGGTCTGGTTAGCTCCTGTAACCGTTTACTAGGAGGTCTGGGAGTATGCGATACAACTCCGAGAGTTTTCAAATTGTAACCCAACAGTACGCGTCCTGGTACCTCACTCTGTATGCTGACAGGTATCTTGACAGTCATGTTGTTACACTGGATGAGAACTGGTAATTGGGGAAGCATCTGCACAGGCCCTCCAGCTAACTTGGTCAGGCGTTTGGGTGCCTTAGCAACATCCTCAGCCTGAAAAAACGATTTATCCACCACAGTTATGCTGGCCCCAGTGTCCCTAATGGCAGGAGTCTACTGACCATTCACCTGGACACTGTCCTTATAATACTCTTTAGTATTATCGGGGATAGAATTATAGACATCTAAATTCTGTTGTTCCCACAACCCCAGAGATACTAAGGAAACGCTGGCTGAGACTCCAATGGGTTCGTCAGCTAGCAGTAGAAAGTTTCCACTTGCCATTTGGACTTCCTCCTCTGGAGCGAAGGCTAAGGAGACAAGCTGGACCCCTGAAGGTTTACCCTTACATCTGGGATCTCTTTTCACGTGGTCAGTCGAGCCAAAAACAAAGCATTTACCGAACGCTTTTTGGAATGGTGGCTTGTTCTTACCTCCTTCCGGTTTGGCACCAGAAGACATACTATTCTGCTGTGGTTTTCCTTGTGGCTTACCCTTCTGGTTTTGTTTGGGGCCCTTTTTGTAATTTGAGTTATTAGAATTCTCTTTTCAGTCTTTTTTAGGCTGATTTCCCTCATCCTTTTTCTGAGTTGCCCCAGAATCCTTATGAGTAGCCCTGTTGGCAACCCATAAGTCAGCAGCCTTAGCTAGCCTCTGGGAATCCAATTCCTTCGAATCAGCCAAGTGCTGTCTGAGCTCAGGAGAACAGGCATCATAAATAGACTCCAACATAAAACGATTCCTCATACCCTCATAAGTGTTCACTTTGTAACCCTTAATCCATCCCTCTACGTTTTTCAACCCTTCACTCACCCAGGTAGCCCAAGGGGTACCATCATGCTTTTTGAGGGTTCTAAACCTATTAAGATACTGGGAAGGGATCTTCCCGAATCTAGCTATCAAAGCTAGTTTCACACTTTCGTAATCCGTCTTATCCGCTTCCCCCAACTCCATTACCACATCAGTCGCAACAGGAGGGAGCATAGAGAACAACCAGGGAAGTAAATCATTCCCAGTGATGTCCTGGAGCCCATGATTGTACTCAAACAGTTTCAACCAATCCAACACATCCAATCTCGGTTCATACATACCCACTAATTCCTTTGGCATCTGGGGTCTTTTGGGACTGGAGCTCCTAGAGGAACCAGAGGAGAGAGAAGCATTTTCCATAGGCAACTTTTTCATCTCTAACTCGTGATTAAGTTCTATTTCCCTGAGTCTTAACTCAGCTTGCTTCTGCTCAGCCTGGGCATTCATCCGTCTGAACTCGAGCTCTTGGTTTCGTTCAGATTGAGCCAAGAACCGTTTGTATTCTAATTCGAGCTTCATTTTTTCAAGTTCAAAATAAGCAGGGTTACTTGTGGGACCTGGTATGGGCCCCGTAGGCACAGCTGGTAAGGCAGGTAGAGGAGCAGGGCAGACAGTTTTGTTAGCCTCTCCGTCCTCGTCAGCCTCTTCATCGCTATCATCAGAATTACGATTTAGATCAACACCATCACTGTTATCTACATTTGCTGGAGAAATTGGTTCCTCTGAACCAGTACCCAGACTTTGGTTCGCCAGCAATCTCTATATTAATTCTAACTTCTTGCCTCTTAAAGAAAGATTCTCTTGCCTACTGAGAGCTCGCAAACTCTCAGTATTTTCACCTGACAAGGATTCTTGACTGTAAGTTTCCATCGTAGACATGTTTTTGAAAGTTGCTTTTTAGTGCTAGCTTTGTGGTTAGTTATCCTAAAGTGTCGAAAAGCACTCTAAACTGTATACTCAATACAAATCCCACAGTTGTACACCAGTGTTAGGCGGAAAACTGTGCAGTTCCCTCTGGGACCACTGCAAAAGATTTAGGACTACAGGTGTTTGGCAGTAAACCCACTTGGTAGCAGTCTGTACCACACAGATCCACTTGGTAGCTGTGGCTGAGCAGTCAGACTTCCCTCAAGAAGAGTTAAGCAGTATGTGGAGTAGACAAGATAGGGCAATTCTTCACAGTAAGACAAGCAAACACGCAACAAGGCTTCAGTGTAAAGATATTAAGGTATTTATTTATAACGAAGCATCTATCAAAAACACTATGGCACTATCACGGCAAAAAAATCAAATACAATTACTCTACGAAGAAGAAACAATCAATCCCCCTAACAATATTTTGACAAGTCTAGGTTCTACCAGCATCAATTATTTGCAGAGAGAGGTGTATGCCTCAACCTAGATGGCACTCTAATATTAGTTAGGACGGGACAGAAAAATAAGCAGGTTATGAAATCAACACAGTTCAATACTTCACGGGAAATATGCAAGGAAAGAAGGCAAGAACCACAATACATCATAAAGTTCAGAGGCCAGGCCCACTCGGAGAGAGGCAAGGCGATTTGTCCCAAAAAGTCTCTAGTGGAGATGCGTTTGAGTCTTTGTAGCAAATTGTTATCGGCAGATTGAACTAGTTCAGAACAATACGTGAGAAAGCTTGGAGGCGACCCAACGGAAAGGAGAGGATTAAGACACCTCACTCAAACCGATCGAAAGGGAAGCCAGGCGGACACGGTACCTTGTTTGTGGAGAGACAGCTCCAGCGGGGGCAGTTGTTCCTGGTGGTGGCTGCACGTCGGGTCTTTGCCAAGAGTAGAGATGATCTCGTCGTCGAAGAAAAGTGAAGTCCGGTGCACCACCAGGGAAGAGACCAGCCACGGAGTGCTCCGTCACAAGGCACCACCTTTTGATCGCGGTACAGGGGTAGTGGCTATCCGGTTGCCGAGGTGCTCTGCACAGGCAATTCGACCACTGCGTCCTGAGGCGAATAAAAAGCAAAGGGGACTGGTTGTTCCCACCAGTCAGGGGAAGAGAGTCTCCGGCAGGGAGATCTCCTCTGTCGTCGGGAAGCGGTGAGTCGGTTCCACAGGGCTCCATCGGAGGTGTCGTCGTGCAGGTCGGCTCAGCGTTACCCTCGTCGGATTCTTAGGTCCTGTGGCGACTTCTGAAGATCCAGTCCCAAAAGCCCTGCTTTTATGCAGAAAACCCCCATTCATTCAGCCTAGCTGTCAATCAACACATGCTAAGTGGTGAGCGGGGAGGCTCACCACTTGGGCCAATCACACCAGAGTGCGACCGGAGTTGGCAAGGCAACTCGGTCCAGGGTGCCTAAACCCCCTCCCACACCCCTGTGGTAACCCAGACAGAATGGCACCACTTTGGAGGGTCTCTGTACAGAGGCCCGCCAAAAGTGGAACAAAGGGCTCAACCTTTGGTTTAGGAGTCACAGAGACGAACACAGACGCCATTTTAAAAACCGAGTTCTGGCAGAAAATACTATCCGATAAACTTATTTAAGATAAGTAGACCGGTGGTACGTTAGAGATTAACAAGAAAAAGTATCAATCTCCAACAATGGGACGAATCCCATAGGGTTATGTTCGGGGTCGAACATAACAAGTAGTTTCCACTGCCACCAGCCAAAACTCGACAAGGGGGGACGGGAAAGTGCCCCCTCGAATAACAGATCCAGGAGTAATCGAATTACCCCTACTAGTACATCCACAATAAGATGGTTTGTACTAGTTCTGTTAGTAAATTTAGGTCTAGTAAAGCCAATGGTGACTTTATATGCCCGGGCAGACAGTACTCAGTCCCTGGGTATGGAGTCTATGGTGGGGGTCCGCTAGGACGCCCCAGTGCTACGGCACAT
This sequence comes from Ambystoma mexicanum, assembly GCF_040938575.1. NCBI lineage: Eukaryota > Metazoa > Chordata > Amphibia > Caudata > Ambystomatidae > Ambystoma > Ambystoma mexicanum. Next base: position 1,073,379,483 of record NC_090935.1, on the reverse strand, counting down.
AGGGTGCGGTGTAACACACATAGAAAAACATATGAGACCCTATGGAGTAAAAGACCCCATAGCCCATCGAACACATTGACATTCAAAGGAATTACACACATACATGTCCAAGAGTGGGAGAAAAAGAGTCTCACTCTTGGCAGGATGGAAAAAACAAACTCCAGAAATCCAGCAAAGCTGCTGGGGGACTCACTAGGTTAGGAAATTCAGCCTAAACAGAGAATTCTCCCTAACACTCGCCCCCCCCAAACTAAGGGACAGGAGGATTTAATCCACTCCTGGATGAATCTCATACCTCTAGTCGATGACATACATCCTAGAGAGACCATCAGCATTTTGGTGGTGACACTCTGACCTGTGCTCAATGGTGAAATCAAACCCTTGCAGGCAGATCGACCATCTCAATAATTTTGGGTTTTCCACTTTCATTTGCATTAACCATCTCAAGGGTTGGTGGTCAGTCTGAATGACAAAAGTAGAACCATACAAGTATGGCCTAAACTTCTTCACAGCCCACACGATAGCAAAGCACTCTCTTTTGATTGTTGCCCACCTTGTTTCAGGATCCTTCAGCTTGTGGCTGATGAAGCAAACGGGGTGCTCCCTACCTTTCCCATCCAGTTGACTGAGTACGGCACCTATTCCTACATTTGAAGCATCTGTCTGCACAATGAAGTGTTGGAGGTAATCAGGAGCTCTGAGTACTGGGGCTTGGCAAAGAGCCTTTTTCAGGTTTTCAAAAGCCTGATTGCACTCCTCGTTCCATCTAACCTTTTTAGGAAATTTGGGCGAGGAGATGACATTCAGTGGAGAAGCTATGGTCCCATAGTTCTCTATGAAATTCCTGTAATACCCAGTGAGGCCTAGGAAGGCTCTCACTTGGGTTTGAGTAGTAGGTGTTGTCCAATTTTGCACAGCTTCAATCTTACTGAGCAAAGGCCTTATTTCCACCTTACTCTGTCCAATTTGGCATTTACTCGCCTTTATGGTCAGATTGGCTCGTCCAAGAGCCTGCAAAACATCTCTCAGGTGGGTTACATGTTCTTCCCAGGAATTGCTGAACACTGCGATGTCATCCAAGTATGCCATGCAGAAGTCCTCCATTCCATTCAGAACCTAGTTTACCATCCGTTGAAACGTAGAGGTGCATTCTTCAATCCGAAAGGCATTACCTTAAACTGGTATAAGCCAACGGGGGTAGAAAATGCAGTTTTCTCCTTGGCATGGTCTGTCAGGGCTATTTGCCAATAGCCTGACGTCAAGTCAAATGTGCTGAGGAACTTGGTGGCGCCAAGTTTATCCACCAACTCATCTGTTCTTGGCAAAGGGTGGGCATCAGTCTTGGTGACTGCATTAAGAGCTCTATAATCCACGCAGAATCTAAGTTCTTTAGATCCGGCCTTTGGTACTAACACAACTGGGCTAGACCATGGACTAATAGAGGGCTCTATTACCCCGAGATCAAGCATCTTGCTTACCTCACCTTTGATGTGGGTTTGTACGTTCTCTGACATTCGGTATCCTCTGCTTTTGAACGGCAGACAGTCACCAGTGAGTATGTCGTGCTGGCCCCAAGGGGTCAAGCCTGGTGAAAGCGAGAACAGAGAGGCAAACTGATTCAACATAGATTTGCACTCTTCTTGTTGCTCGGGTGTCATATTGGAGGAGAGATTTACTCCTTCAATTTTTTCATCTAAAGGTAAGCCTCTGAGGAGATCCGGACGAGCTTCACTCCCTTCTTCTTCCTCGGATGATGCTAGAAGCAATGCTCCTACATCGGGTCTTGATACATACGCTTTGAGTCGGTTGGTGTGGAAGACTGTCGGAGCCTCCTTGGGATTGCCCAAGTCCACCAGATAGTTGACCTCTCCGAGTTTTCCCACAACTCTGAAGGGTCCCATCCACTTATCTTGCAAGGACCTCTGCCTTGTTGGGATCATAACGAGAACGAGCTGGTCTTGAGCGAACTCAACCATGTTAGCCTTTTGATCGTGCCAGTGCTTGACCAATGCTTGTCCAGCTTTCAAGTTATCGCTTGCTTCCGTCATCATGTGCGACATTCTCCTCCGGAGACCTATCACATAGTCAGTCACTCTGACTGGCTTGGGGGAAGGAACACTCTCCAACCCCTCCTTAATCAGGGCCAATGGACCTCTGACGGGATGACCATAGAGAAGCTCGAAGGGAGAGTAACCTACTCCCTCCTGAGGAACTTCTCTATAAGCGAAGAGAAGGCATGGCAGTAGAAGGTCCCACTTACGCTTAAGGGGTTCTTCTAAAGCACCTATCATGCTCTTCGTGGTTCGGTTGAACCGTTTTAACAACCCATTGGTTTGTGGGTGGTAAGCTGTTGAGAACTTGTAAGTAACTCCACAGGTGTTCCACATGGCTTTCATGTAGTGGGACATAACATTTGACCCCCTGTCAGAGATTACTTCCTTAGGAAACCCGACCCTAGTAAAAATACCAAGGAGGGACTTAGCCACAGCCAGAGCTGTAACAGTCCTCATAGGAATTGCCTCAGGATACCTAGTAGCATGGTCTACTACAACAAGTATAAACCTGTTGCCTGAGGAGGTTGGAGGATCAAGGGGACCAACAATGTCAATCCCTACTCTCTCAAATGGGACTCCCACGACTTGGAGAGGCACTAAAGGTGCCACATTCTTGGAGCCAACCTTACCAGAGGTCTGGCAGGTGTGGCAGCTCCTGCAGTGTTTTTCCACTTCGGCCCCCATCTTCGGCCAATAGAAGTAGAGAGAGAGCCTTTCCTTAGTCTTCTTGAAACTCAAGTGACCAGCCAAAGGAATCTCGTGGGCTAACTGCAAGAACTGTGGTCTGTTCTCTTGGGGTACTACAAGTCGTTTGTAGTCTCCAGGTGCAGACTCGGTCGGTTCACTGTAGAAGAGGCCATCTTCCCAGTGCAACCTGTATTTCCCAGGCTCTTGCCCTTCAGCCTGAGCTTCTGCCTGGTGGCGAAGACCTTCCAGAGTTGGACATTCCCTCTGTCCCTTACTGAAGTCTGCCCTGCTGGGTCCACCTTCTGCCATTAAAGACTGCAGCTCAGAATGGTCAACAGGATCCAGATCTCCAATGAGTTCCTGGCCTTCCATTAGCTCTTCCTCAGAATCTAATTCTACCACACAGGGTTGTACATCCCTCTCATCCTCGGCTGGAGGTGGAGTTACGGGTGTAACTTTGGACAACCGCGGGGAAGTCCGTGTTGGCTGCACTGGAATGCTGGCTGCTGGTTTCGGGATAGAAGTCTTAGGTTGCCCTTTCGCTTCTGATTTCTTGGAGACAGCGGCCGACAATTCCAGTGGAGCAGGAGTGATTTCTTTATTCATCATCTCCTGGAGAGTACCGCGCATAGTCCTCTCTCTTGCGGGTCTGGTTAGCTCCTGTAACCGTTTACTAGGAGGTCTGGGAGTATGCGATACAACTCCGAGAGTTTTCAAATCGTTACCCAACAGTACGCGTCCTGGTACCTCACTCTGTATGCTGACAGGTATCTTGACAGTCATGTTGTTACACTGGATGAGAACTGGTAATTGGGGAAGCATCTGCACAGGCCCTCCAGCTAACTTGGTCAGGCGTTTGGGTGCCTTAGCAACATCCTCAGCCTGAAAAAACGATTTATCCACCACAGTTATGCTGGCCCCAGTGTCCCTAATGGCAGGAGTCTACTGACCATTCACCTGGACACTGTCCTTATAATACTCTTTAGTATTATCGGGGATAGAATTATAGACATCTAAATTCTGTTGTTCCCACAACCCCAGAGATACTAAGGAAACGCTGGCTGAGACTCCAATGGGTTCGTCAGCTAGCAGTAGAAAGTTTCCACTTGCCATTTGGACTTCCTCCTCTGGAGCGAAGGCTAAGGAGACAAGCTGGACCCCTGAAGGTTTACCCTTACATCTGGGATCTCCTTTCACGTGGTCAGTCGAGCCAAAAACAAAGCATTTACCGAACGCTTTTTGGAATGGTGGCTTGTTCTGACCTCCTTCCGGTTTGGCACCAGAAGACATACTATTCTGCTGTGGTTTTCCTTGTGGCTTACCCTTCTGGTTTTGTTTGGGGCCCTCTTTGTAATTTGAGTTATTAGAATTCTCTTTTGAGTCTTTTTTAGGCTGATTTCCCTCATCCTTTTTCTGAGTTGCCCCAGAATCCTTATGAGTAGCCCTGTTGGCAACCCATAAGTCAGCAGCCTTAGCTAGCCTCTGGAAATCCAATTCCTTCGAATCAGCCAAGTGCTGTCTGAGCTCAGGAGAACAGGCATCATAAATAGACTCCAACATAAAACGATTCCTCATACCCTCATAAGTGTTCACTTTGTAACCCTTAATCCATCCCTCTACGTTTTTCAACCCTCCACTCACCCAGGTAGCCCAAGGGGTACCATCATGCTTTTTGAGGGTTCTAAACCTATTAAGATACTGGGAAGGGATCTTCCCGAATCTAGCTATCAAAGCTAGTTTCACACTTTCGTAATCCGTCTTATCCGCCTCCTCCAACTCCATTACCACATCAGTCGCAACAGCAGGGAGCATAGAGAACAACCAGGGAAGTAAATCATTCCCAGTGATGTCCTGGAGCCCATGATTGTACTCAAACAGTTTCAACCAATCCAACACATCCAATCTCGGTTCATACATACCCACTAATTCCTTTGGCATCTGGGGTCTTTTGGGACTGGAGCTCCTAGAGGAACCACAGGAGAGAGAAGCATTTTCCATAGGCAACTTTTTCATCTCTAACTCGTGATTAAGTTCTATTTCCCTGAGTCTTAACTCAGCTTGCTTCTGCTCAGCCTGGGCATTCATCCGTCTGAACTCGAGCTCTTGGTTTCGTTCAGATTGAGCCAAGAACCGTTTGTATTCTAATTCGAGCTTCATTTTTTCAAGTTCAAAATAAGCAGGGTTACTTGTGGGACCTGGTATGGGCCCCGTAGGCACAGCTGGTAAGGCAGGTAGAGGAGCAGGGGAGACAGTTTCGTTAGCCTCTCCGTCCTCGTCAGCCTCTTCATCGCTATCATCAGAATTACGATTTAGATCAACACCATCACTGTTATCTACATTTGCTGGAGAAATTGGTTCCTCTGAACCAGTACCCAGACTTTGGTTCGCCAGCAATCTCTCTATTAATTCTAACTTCTTGCCTCTTACAGAAAGATTCTCTTGCCTACAGAGAGCTCGCAAACTCTCAGTATTTTCACCTGACAAGGATTCTTGACTGTAAGTTTCCATCGTAGACATGTTTTTGAAAGTTGCTTTTTAGTGCTAGCTTTGTGGTTAGTTATCCTAAAGTGTCGAAAAGCACTCTAAACTGTATACTCAATACAAATCCCACAGCTGTACACCAGTGTTAGGCGGAAAACTGTGCAGTTCCCTCTGGGACCACTGCAAAAGATTTAGGACTACAGGTGTTTGGCAGTAAACCCACTTGGTAGCAGTCTGTACCACACAGATCCACTTGGTAGCTGTGGCTGAGCAGTCAGACTTCCCTCAAGAAGAGTTAAGCAGTATGTGGAGTATACAAGATAGGGCAATTCTTCACAGTAAGACAAGCAAACACGCAACAAGGCTTCAGTGTAAAGATATTAAGGTATTTATTTATAACGAAGCATCTATCAAAAACACTATGGCACTATCACGGCTAACAAATCAAATACAATTACTCTACGAAGAAGAAACGATCAATCCCCCTAACAATATTTTGATAAGTCTAGGTTCTACCAGCATCAATTATTTGCAGAGAGAGGTGTATGCCTCAACCTAGATGGCACTCTAATATTAGTTAGGACGGGACAGAAAAATAAGCAGGTTATGAAATCAACACAGTTCAATACTTCACGGGAAATATGCAAGGAAAGAAGGCAAGAACCACAATACATCATAAAGTTCAGAGGCCAGGCCCACTCGGAGAGAGGCAAGGCGATTTGTCCCAAAAAGTCTCTAGTGGAGATGCGTTCGAGTCTTTGTAGCAAATTGTTATCGGCAGATTGAACTAGTTCAGAACAATACGTGAGAAAGCTTGGAGGCGACCCAACGGAAAGGAGAGGATTAAGACACCTCACTCAAACCGATCGAAAGGGAAGCCAGGCGGACACGGTACCTTGTTTGTGGAGAGACAGCTCCAGCGGGGGCAGTTGTTCCTTGTGGTGGCTGCACGTCGGATCTTTGCCAAGAGTAGAGATGATCTCGTCGTCAAAGAAAAGTGAAGTCCGGTGCACCACCAGGGAAGAGACCAGCCGCGGAGTGCTCCGTCACAAGGCACCACCTTTTGATCGCGGTACAGGGGTAGTGGCTATCCGGTTGCCGAGGTGCTCTGCACAGGCAATTCGACCACTGCGTCCTGAGGCGAATAAAAAGCAAAGGGGACTGGTTGTTCCCACCAGTCAGGGGAAGAGACTCTCCGGCAGGGAGATCTCCTCTGTCGTCGGGAAGCGGTGAGTCGGTTCCGCAGGGCTCCATCGGAGGTGTCGTCGTGCAGGTCGGCTCAGCGTTACCCTCGTCGGATTCTTAGGTCCTGTGGCGATTTCTGAAGATCCAGTCCCAAAAGCCCTGCTTTTATGCAGAAAACCCCCATTCATTCAGCCTAGCTGTCAATCAACACATGCTAAGTGGTGAGCGGGGAGGCTCACCACTTGGGCCAATCACACCAGAGTGTGACCGGAGTTGGCAAGGCAACTCGGTCCAGGGTGCCTAAACCCCATCCCACACCCCTGTGGTAACCCAGACAGAATGGCACCACTTTGGAGGGTCTCTGTACAGAGGACCGCCAAAAGTGGAACAAAGGGCTCAACCTTTGGTTTAGGAGTCACAGAGACGAACACAGACGCCATTTTAAAAACCGAGTTCTGGCAGAAAATACTATCCGATAAACTTATTTAAGATAAGTAGACCGGTGGTACGTTAGAGATTAACAAGAAAAAGTATCAATCTCCAACAATGGGACGAATCCCATAGGGTTATGTTCGGGGTCGAACATAACAAGTAGTTTCCACTGCCACCAGCCAAAACTCGACAAGGGGGGACGGGACAGTGCCCCCTCGAATAACAGATCCAGGAGTAATCGAATTACCCCTACTATTACATCCACAATAAGATGGTTTGTACTAGTTCTGTTAGTAAATTTAGGTCTAGTAAAGCCAATGGTGACTTTATATGCCCGGGCAGACAGTACTCAGTCCCTGGGTATGGAGTCTATGGTGGGGGTCCGCTAGGACGCCCCAGTGCTACGGCACATAGGGTGCGGTGTAACACACATAGAAAAACATATGAGACCCTATGGAGTAAAAGACCCCATAGCCCATCGAACACATTGACATTCAAAGGAATTACACACATACATGTCCAAGAGTGGGAGAAAAAGAGTCTCACTCTTGGCAGGATGGAAAAAACAAACTCCAGAAATCCAGCAAAGCTGCTGGGGGACTCACTAGGTTAGGAAATTCAGCCTAAACAGAGAATTCTCCCTAACAATCGGTACTTACTGAAATTGGACGAACATATTAACAAATTTGTTGGGGATAAACCAAGAATGATTTACACAAGAGCCAAAACTCTTAAATCACTAATTAGTCCATCGTTATTACCTGCCATAAAAAAAACTAAGCAACAAACATGGTTAAGAACGGAAGACACTGGCTTCAGGAAATGTGGAATCTGTTCCATGTGCATATTTGCAACTGATGGAACAAAAGAATTTAAGGATATTAAAAATAAGAAAATCAAGATTAAACAAACTATTAATTGTAAAATAAACGCATGTTGTATATGGTATTATCTTTGTGTGTCAAAATGTTTACATCAGAAGTACCAAAAGAGAACTTAGAACAAGGATTCATGAACACATAACGAAAATAGGGAGTCAAGATCCAGCTTTGCCTTTGGCCCTTCACTGCCAGAATACCCATCAAATGGATGACAAGTCCATAATCAGGTTTATTGGACTACAAGATGTTACCTTGTCCAAAAGGGGCGGGGACAGGACTAAGGTATTACACCAGGCAGAGGCACAAATAATTTGTTATCTAAACTCAACTAAAACACGGCTCAACTCTGACAATGAGATGGCTTTGTTTTTGTAGGTCTAGTAAACCAATTCTAATGATATTCAGAGGAATGAGATTGATATATGTGATTAACTGGGCTGTTTACTAATTCCAATGAAGGAATTTCCATATTTCTGGACCATTATAAGGAACATTTAAGATTTTCATTCATCCTCGTTAGAATTTCCATTAATATTTCAACACGAACATGCATAATTAATTTCACCATCATTTGCTTAATAGTAACTGTCTTTATAGGCTCTGTATTCCGAAAGATCAGAAGTCGGTCCAATGTGTTAAAATTAAAATTCAATCTGATGTGTGAATCTAATCAATTGATATTTATAGATTTAATACTTATTGGTTACATAATAGTTACCAAGGGCTCTGGAATTTTAGTATACAGTGTTAGTTTGCTAAAAAAAAGGATTATATTGCGTTGCTATGGCAACGGTTCTTTCAATGAAACTTTGAAATGCCGGCTTTCGCCAGTACAACAAGAATATTACCGGGAATAATATTCATGAACACTAAGGATGGCACATTTTATAAAAATACTGATAATTTGCTCAAATTTGTACTATTCACCATTTCACTTATTGTGCCAGGAATATCACGCATGAATTTCAAAATGGCAACACCATGACAACATAATTTAAACTACCAATATGCACAACAATTGGTATCCCTCATACCTAAATATATTCAATATGTCTAAAGGAAAAACCCCCAGTACATTATTCATTATGTAAGGAAGACCAGCAATCTAATAAGAATCATGGATCGGGTGCCGTTCAGGAACGAACAATGCCGTGTTACCATAGGAACGGTATAACAAAGGTTTCCAAAATGGCATGAGTTTGTGCAGGCAAGTCAGTTCAGCCAACGCGAGTGACTAGTACGGAGTGGGTAAGTGCTGTTAGAAATGATCGAATAATACAAACAACAGGATAACTTGAAGTCATTTGTAAATTGATGAAACTAGAGAGTAGACGTGGGCTTTAGAGAACAACGTATCATTGGATTTGACGGCAAGTATTTTATACGCATGTATTCAGATATGTACAAGCACAATGATTCAGAGAATGTATAAGTTAGCTAAATAGAATCACATGGAATTAGAGTGTTGATGGGGATTTGGAGAAGTATACACAACCATGGTTACTCTTAGAAAACGGTGGCAAGGTGTGTGTAGGACATGTAAGGTCTTATGGATGTATCGTTACACGGAATCAAGGCAGCAGTAAAGAGTCCACCTTTTTGTAATGGATTCTAGTTTAATATTGAATACAGTAAATAGGAATGCAAATGTTCGATACAACTAAATGCAATATGACCTTAAGGATTTGATCGGTGCAACTTCATGAATGTTTTATTCACAGGTACACATTTCTGGGATCAGTCCCAATTGTAATCATCAATGCTACACTATTATGTGAGAAGACATGCACAAGATTGGTTGAGTTACCCAAGTTAAAATTCAGGATATACCTATATGATGATTTATTGCACACATGCCAATAAGACAAAACACTGTCTGATAATAACATATTGTTTTTTTTTCACATTCATGTGTGTTTTTTGTTTCATTCTCTCTCTTCCCACATGATGAATCTGTTCTCAAATATCCTAATTGATCCTCCCCTTCATCAAGCCTTTATTGTCGGTTTTTATTGTTATTTTTTATGGAACTAATTAATACTTTGTACCTTGCGTCATTGCTATTGTGGTCAATGTGACTTATATTCTTGTTGGAATTTGTTTTTCATATATGTCATGTCTAATTCTGTGTCGTGATCATCTGTATTAATGGTTTAATTTTCTGTCTAATATCTAATATCTAATCTAATATCTACATAATGACATAAGTAAAGAAGTTTGAACTAATAGCCCTGATTTGAGAAAGGCTTTATAAGCCAAAACATGTGTAATCAACAAAGGGCACCTTTTTGAATAAAGTTAAATGGATTTCTGATTACATGGCGCAGAAGTTGTGGAGTTTTTTCATTCTTCAACCAATTACACAATGGGTTAGGCTTTAGACCGTTAAGCTCCAACCACCTGCGACAACTGTGTACATTTATCTAGTTGATCCAAGAGTAATACACATTAATATTTTTTTGGAACTCATCAATGTGATGCTGTGAATTAAGAATTCATTTGGGTGATAATTAGAGTCGCCTATCAGACCAGCTGTGATAAAAAGCCAATTCTCTTATCTATGACATCACTGCTAACAACAACCATTTACGCATTTTAACGGGGCAGTGCCTACCCACTCTCACCATTCTGAGATCTGAGATAAGGCACTATAAGTGTATCAGAAACCAAGCTCACTCATCGATTTTGGGTAGTGACAAGTCAGAAAGATTTTTATTTTGTCTAGCAATAAAAAGTACAAAACACATCATCCCATTGGAAACTGGCTGTAACAGCTTAACCCACTCTCAAGGTGTCCCACCTTTATAGGGCAAAAGTCAGGGGATCAATTCACAACCAAACATTCAAAACACTAGAGCAGGGGTCTGCAACTTCAGGCTCTCCTAATGTTTTGGAATACAACTCCCACGATCCTTTGCCATTGACTATGCTGACTGGGACTGATGGGAGTTGTAGTTCAAAACGTTTGGAGAGCCAAAGGTTGCAGACTCCTGCACTAGAGTATCACACTCCATGCCTTCCAGCAAGGAGGAAACTCCCTCTCCATACAACACATTATATACATATGTATACATGACTCCTTTGTCCATAAAAACACCCATGTGAAATTGTCAAATGACTAATTTCTTCTGTGTGCTTCCTGATGCTATAGCATCCCTCCCATTGAGACAACTCTCCATAATGGTTCAACAGCCCATTTATTTTAGCCTGACCTAACCAGTTCCGTAGGTCATGTGCTAGAAAAATACGTCGGATCACAATACTGCAATGCAACAGTTTCAAAGGTAATGTTCTGCACAATCTCAACATGAGTCCCCAAAAGAAAAAAGCATTGCCTAAAGTAAAACTAATACAATCAATTATACAGACTCTGCACAGAGAAAGCTGTGTTATATTCAAGCATTGCTAAAGTAGTTGTGTGCAATGAAAAGAGAAATCTATTAATCATACTCAATGGAAAGACAACTGCTCCAACAATGTATTCAAGACTGAGATTGCAAGAAAGATTTCTAAAATAACCACATCACACAAATGTATATAGACAACAAGTTGTTGGAGTTGAGAGAGGCTCATGTCAGGAGGTTGTCACTGAAAGTAGAGTGATGAGAAAATAAATACATGTTTCTGAGGATTTCTGTGCAGACGACAAGATAACTTATCAACCTTTAAACATTCCCTGTGACATTAGATGAACCTAGGATCCACAATCTTAGAAATAAAAGGAGGAGACAACGTATGAACTACAAATTCTAATAAACCAGAAGGGAGTAGTAAGACCACCTTTGACTAAGGATGAGAAGCAGAACTGCAGAAACAATAATCAATTCCGTATTGTGGGAAGGAGGAATATTTATTTTTAAATACGTTTCTACATAAGATCAGCAAGTCATGTCCTCTGCATATGCATATGTCTCAAAATGTGGCAAAGACAAAGCAGGGTTTGAGAGCCCACATTCAAATAGTTGACTGTACAGACCTCCCCTTGGGTCAGGGTACAGTCAATTACGATTCTGGAGCTACCAAGAGTTTCTGAGCTAATCAGTTGGAACTCTGAATTGCAGCAGAGAAGAAGTGTTGTGTTGAGCAGGTGTTGGTGGTAGGTGGCCCTCAGATGACCTTGGGCTCACTCACATATCCCATATTGAAACATTTTGCTTAAGACATTGCAAGCAAAGCATCATCAACAGATTACATGTGTTTGTACTGTCAGAATAGCTGCCTTCATATCCCTAGGAGAAGGCAGAAAGAGAATTTGAGGGACTGATTCACAAAGCGCTTTTCACAATGAGAATCATATGATTCTATAAAGCAAGGCAGGGGTGGGCACCACGTATATATTTCAAATTGTCTTAGAGTTATGATTGCTTAGAAATATTAATGTTCCTGTGTGCTGGTTCAGCCTGGAGCTGTCAGAAGAAAAATGATCCTTTGACACAAGGACCACAAAAACTAAAAGTGAAAAAAAATAAAGTGAAACCACCTCATTAGATCTGGCACTTTCAGTTGGCTCCAATTGGAGCTGTAGTAATTGAATAATTATTTACTTTTAGATTTCTTTTGCATATTTTTTCTTTCTTTGTAAAAAATGTACTATTCTCTTAATATTCTCTTAATTAGAACATAATCCAATGAAGCATGTGAAAAGTACAGGAACTGTTAAATGCACATTCCTGTGTTGATATTTTCTCAAGTGGCGAGTAATGAGACAGGATTCTGATACAAAGGTCTATTCCATGTACATATGCCAATGCATTCCGGTGCAATTAAGTACCATCTTCAGGGCTGTACATTTAACTGCATATGTCATCATAAGTTTGTCAAATGTATTCAAAGAACGTTCATTCAATGAGATATACATATGGTTTCAAAACAAGATTAGAACATCCATGTGGAAACAGAATAATAAACATACCAGTACGTGCCAATTGTGTGCAAATAGGATGTCACCAATGTTGCAGGGTTGGAAAAAAATGGAGAAATTATAAAAATTACACTCAATCTTAATATCCAGAATATGCGGTTCAAATCTATTCATATGAGCATGTGGATATATCTATGAGGATCCTACCTCTACCTATTGCTTTCTGTCTGACATGCGCCACGTGTTGTACGTATCCTCGAATGCCGACCAATCTCTGGCATTGAATTGTAAGCGGAAACTATATTTAGTAAGTCTGTTAATAAATGTGCAAGCTATCTATTGCTATTCATTGTGACCACGTACGCTGTAGAGTCTTACCTCTCAGACTTCAATCCGTTCTTCTGTGAGTGAAGCCGCGAGAACGCATGGCTTCACTATGTTTTTAAACATTGTCATGGTGACGCTGCGAGGCATTCTGCACCTGCATTACTGCAGGAGCACGTACGCCTTGCGCCCACCCTCCCATGGCAACGGGAGGGCAGGACTGTCCCCATGACAACGCCTCTGTGGGGAGGCTAGCATGTCAGTGTCTACGACTCACTGAAAAAATGTGTAAATGTTCATTCTACATAAACTGATCTATGTTAAATTGATAATGTGAATGGGTATGATACCTGATTTACATATTCTCCAACAATCTACTGAACAGGCCATATTTCTTAGTGACACTTATCGGTTCAAACAATATGGTTAAGCCATTAACTACCACGTGTGTGGGCATTGTGCGCTCTGAATGTGTATCATTATGTAGAACGAACATTTACACATTTGTTCAGTGAGTCGTAGACACTGACATGCTAACCTCCCCACAGAGGCGTTGTCATTGGGACAGTCCTGCCCTCCCGTTGCCATGGGAGGGTGGGACACGAGGTGCACGTGCTCCTGCAGTACTGCGGAAGCGCAACACCTTGCAGCGTCACCATGACAATGTTTAACGGATTGAAGTCTGAGAGGTAAGACTCTACAGCGTATGTGGTTAGAATGAATATCAATAGATAGCTCGTGCATTTATTAACAAACTATATGTAGGTGCCACTTACAATTCAATGCCAGATATTGGTCGGCATTCGAGGATATGTACAACATGTGGCGCATGCCGGACAGAAAGGAATAGGTAGAGGTAGGATCCTCATAGATATATCCACATGCTCATATGAATAGATTTGAATGGCATATTCTGGATATTAAGACTGATTGTAATTTTTATAATTTCTCCGTTTTTTTCCAACCCTGCAATGTTGATGACATCCTATTTGCACACAATTGGCACGTACTGGTATGTTTATTATTCTGTTTCCACATGGATGTTCTAATCTTGTTTTGAAACCATATGTATATCTCATTGAATGAACATTCTTTGAATACATTTTGACAAACGTATGATGACATATGCAGTAAAATGTACAGCCCTGAAGATGGTACTTAATTGCACCTAAATGCATTGGCAAATGTCATGGAATAGACCTTTGTATCAGAATCCTGTCTCATTACTCGCCACTTGAGAAAATATCAACACAGGAATGTGCATTAAACAGTTCCTGTACTTTTCACATGCTTCCTTGGTTTATGTTCTAATTAAGAGAATAGTACATTTTTTGCAAAGAAAAAAAATATGCAAAAGAAATCTAAAAGTAAATAATTATTCAATTACTGCAGCTCCAATTGGAGCTAACTGAGTGCACCAATCTAATGAGCTGGTTTCACTTAATTGTATTCGCTTTTAATCATAAGATTCTAAACTTGAACATGCAGTGAACTCCTAGCATTATATTGGAAAATGAATAATGTCTTAAATTGTTATCTACAGAAGCACAGAACTTGTTTTTATTTGAAAGTACTATTTATGTAACCACATTAAAGTTCTGGATTCTTGAAGCTGTTCTTGTATCTAATATGTATTTATAACGCAACGTTGTGTTAGTTGGCTGTAGTGAACATATTTTTTTAATTTGTGCTCCATTACATCATTCGTCCTACACATTTTTCAAGTTACAAAGTGGGTGTCATTACAAGTTTTGCAGTATCCCGCTGGGAAATTCACCCGGATACCGTCCAATGAAATTAGCGTGACCGCAACTTGGTCCGTCGATATCCCCATTTTATAGGACTCAATGGATCATTAAACGCTGCAGTAATTGCACCAAAAATGGGTGGAGAGTCAGCAGATTTACCCCCAGCTAAGAGCTGGGGGTAAATCTGCATCTCCACAAACTCGGAATTGGGCTGAGTGGTAATGGGGTAGTAATAGCATTTTACTGCTCTTCCAAACACCAGATGAGGCCAAAACTCTTCATCAGGGTATTTTGAGTTCCCTGTAACATCTAAGTTAGTCAATGTTTCCAAAATATACATGCATAAATGATTTTGAAAATTCTAATCATAATTACATTGGTTGTAATGATAGGGGTGCTAATCATAGGATACAATATAAAAAGAACACATTAATAAGAACAAAATATGTCATAATGTGTTAGTTCATACACTGCAGGTACAGAGATGACAACCTACTCTGGTACCGGCTGCAGCACTACCAACCATTAAAAAATCATCACAGTGCAACGACGCTTCATCCTAGCATGGAAGATGCTGTTTTTACCCCTTTCTTACCCTGATACATTGTACTATGTTTATAAGGAGCCATCCAGAGCCGAGCGTAGAGCCCAACATTAAGACAACTGTTGGTTTTACCTGGAAGTTGTAAAATATGCCATGAGTACATGAGTAAACTGACGGAACAGGGTTGGCAGTAACGAAATAACTATTATTTTGCAATGGAAAATATCTTAGTTTAAAACTCAAAAGCATTGTGAAAATACAGTTCTTGGAGTGTGAACAAAGAAATAGCAGCGGAGACACAATTATATGGTTACCATTTGCAACTTCGACTCCAATATTAACATATTGCATTCAAAATATGTAAAACGCCTCTGAGGGGGAATTCTTAATCAAAATCGTTATTACATAAATATTGTGTTTTCATTAAGAATGCCAATTCTATTAAGATTCAAGTACATGAGCAAATTATTTTCTCATCAGAAAAATGTAGACTGTCCCGAGCTTTCTTCATCATCTGAAAGGTGGGAAGTGTATGTGCATTTTCTGAGAATGTTCTCCCGATAAATTGACAAAGACATTGCTGGAGTAAACTAAACATAATGGGTATCACGAGATAACGTGTAGCTATTTTCCCCATTCACACAATACCAACGACAGCCGCCTGATGTCTTTGGCTCTCATGCATAAACATGGGTTGTACCTCTAGCAGCATGCTAAAACATGTGAACGCTCTCAAAATATTTAAATCAGCTCACTAAATCTTTTTGACTAAAATGTTTCATCTCCAGTTATTTTTATTTCAGTCAGTCAGACATGTTTATTCGAATTTTTTTAAAAAATCATCAAACGATCAATTAATACACAAGTAGATACAATCCATAAAAAATTCACAATTCCTAAAAACTAGTCGTTGGGGTTAAAATGAGACATACAGATAAATTGAACAATAGCAAGTTCACATTCATTACATCGTGAGATCCAAATTGAACAGGGGCACAATAAAAGTCAGTATGCGAGGTATATCCATTGTAAAGATGGTTCATAGTTTGCATTCGTCCTCCTGGAGCCTGAGCAAATTTTTCCTAAAGTACAATGCTCTTTTTAGGAATGTAAGCAATGCCCATGCTGTAAAAACGCAGTCAGCACTAAGTAAATAAATAAGTGCAGCTTTATAATGGCGCACCTTGGTTTTCCTTAGGGCGGGTAGCAAAGTTGCCCTTCGGATGCCTGCGTACCCCGGGCAAAAGATCATAAAATATTTCAATATATAGTATGAGTTCAAGAAATGAATTCGTCACATTTGTTTGAATGCATGTGCTTGTGTTGGTGCCAGACAGCCCCGTGTGAGAAGAGGCCTGATTAAGGAATTCATTCCAGAAAGGTTTCCTTTATTGTAGCTCTGAGAATCACTCATGTGGAGTTTCTGTGATGCATCCCTGGGTACATGTGTGAGTGGAAAGTGACATAAAGAGCGCGTCCCATTAGTCATGTTCGCCTGTGGAATGATGGTAGCAAGAATACGATCATTTAAGGCATGCGCAATGCAACCTATATTTGAATCAAGGCGCCTGAGGTGGCCCAGTTGCAGAGCGGCACTGTCAACCGAGCCTGGCGATTGTTTTAAATTGGAGTGACAGACATATTTTCCATGAATGAGCACGATCAAGTGATAATAGAAAAATTACCCCAACCAAACAAGAAGATTTCAGAGAGAATCCCTTGAGATAATTAAAAACATAGTGTTAATATTCAGCTTTTTATTGCACACCTACTGTGACAAATTGTCTAAAAAGGGACACAGTTAAGATTCTGTTGTAGAGTAAAAAATGAAAAAATGCAATAGATGTAAAGTCACAATCAGTACACAGGAGCATTGTTCTGGGTAACCGTTCAGACCATCGTTCTTCACCTGCCAAGCCATTACAAAAGGGGACTGCCCTTTTTGGGGGTGGGACCAAGCCTGATTTTCATATGGTCTTTCTCGTTTTGTAATGGCTAGTCAGGCAAAGAACGATGGTCTGGAGGGTTGTCCAGAGCAATGCCAGAGGTTAAGAAGACTCATTCTAAACCTTCCAGCCACCACCTCTTGTGTTTTTATTGTTGACCATCATGCCAGCACAAATCGCATGCCATTGTAATAAAACATGTCTATGATGGCTGCACAAATATACCCCAGCCATACATGAATGAAATCTCATCATGTCACTTTAAGAAAACAAGTCCATGCTGGCTTCACCAATTTAGGCCAATATCTCAATGTAAGAACACTGATCAGGTTGGCTTTAGACATTGTGCCAGAAATGTCCATGTCCTTACTCGCTGTCCTCATAATGCCAGCGAATATGTCATGACATCTCATAAAATCATTTACATGTTGCTCACCCACCGTCTGCAGCCCTGCACTTGCTAGTATGATTTCACACAATAAGTGATCAACTCCACCTTTCATTACGATTTACATATATTAATTTAAACACATTTTAATTCACACAAATTATTCACATATATTCGTTCATTCACATGAATTCCTGCTCACATTTACATGTCCCCATCCACCTAACTCGCACACATTAATTATGACACCCATTCACCAGTCCCGTACCCCACTCCATTCACATGCATTAATTCTCACCCACCACTCACATTAACCAGCTTCCTTCTTTCTGTATTCTACATGCATCAGCAGATATAAACACTGTACGTGCAGACAATCAACACAATCACAAAAAACACACACACACACACACACACACACACACACACACACACACACACACACTTTCTTAAATAACTGGTTAATATCATGGTCACTTCAAACTTCCTCACGACACATGTAGGTCTTTTATATGGCCTGCTACACGCACCTTGAAGGTAGGAACAATGAAGAAGGGGAACGTGTCAATCAAATTCTTACCCTGAATCCTGGTTTCTAAAATAAGAATGGATCGGCAACATCTCAAACCCCCAGGCATTCCTGAGTACAGGGAGGCACAGGAGCATCCCCAAATCTTGTATTAGGGTGCAGTATTACAGCCAAAATGGCCAATGCATGGCTGGGGAAGCAAAACATATCCAGCCTTTCATGGGTCATTGGACATGTGCAGCTGGGATATTCCATGCATAGGGTAGCAATATTTGCCTAATAGCACATCAGGCGCAAGAGCACTTTCACAGCTGTGTCCTGCAGCTTAAGAAGCACTCAGTTATTCACTGGGTGAGCTTTGGCTCAACCATAGTGGATGGCGTTTCAGTGCCCCCTCACCCATTATGGATAGGTTAAACCTGATTGCTCTTCTGTCCCTCGGCTAGACATTAGTCCTATGTGGATGTACTAATTGTTTACTTAAAAAGTGGTGTGAGTGCAGTGACGTGGAGGTGGGTCATTTCATTAATATTAAGAAGGCATATTCTGCAAAAGAAGCCTGAAAAAGACAGTAGAATTTCATATTTTAATTTACACTCACAATGGAGATTCGACTATAACTGATATCCCTTAAGGGACAAAAGAGACAGCAGTCACAATGGCAAGAGATGCTTCATTGCAAATGTCACTTTGGTAATGCAGATAGGAGACTTGAGGGACTGCTACGTATATACTCAAAGCTGGGTGCTGCTAAACACAAATTAACCACAGTTCTCAAAGTGCTTCTTCCATTTTAAAAACACACGCCACCTGTTCTTGGCTGTTGGAATCCATGTTTGTGTCTGCATGTGACCACCTTCCAGGCAAAGATTATCTAAATACTTTTAATTTTCAAATGCCTATCCCATGTCTCCTCAGATAAAGACACCATGCCTTACTTGCTCTTCCTGTTTGCTTTGTGAGAAACTGAAGTGAATAAGCCTGTGGGAGGGAGGTTGGCCTACATTTGGGGATGACGAAGAGAAGGATTAGCAGTGATGAACATTGCAGATATGTAATCAGGGCATTACCTTCATGTTCCTCTACCTCATCCATGATATGATATGATATGATATGATATGATATGATATGATATGATATGGCATTTATAACACGCCTATACACAAGTGTTTCAAGGCGTGACGAGGCCAGGGAGGTGAAACAGAGGGAAGACAAAGACAGTGATCCTACTAGGCCAGGAGACATTGAGAACACGCAAGTACAGGGGATGGGGGAAGGGGAAAAGTGCGGCGGGGCAGGGGAGGGGATAGAGCAGTACATAGGATAACAGTAAGATAAATAAGGACAATAAATAAATAGATAAAAAGTGCGCCCAGCAGGTGGCAGGGGTAAGTGCAGCCATCAGGTGTCAAGGGATAGTCAGGGCTGTGGGGATACAGAAAACAATCCCAGAGAGAAAGTGTTGTCAGGGGGGCAGTGCAGGTGTGCAACTGGAGGGGTGGGGACCTGGGCCCGATATCAGAGGGTAGTCAGGTAACCAGTGCAGTTTCAGATTCAGCCAGGAGATTAGCAGGGGAGAGGAGGAGAGAAAGCAGAAGCAAAGAGGAAGATCTTGAGGTGCTTCCAGAACCGGAGATGGTTCTCCTCAAGTTTCAGAGGTGCCGGGAGGCTATTCCAGAGGGAGGCCCCAGCAGAAGAAATAGATCTATCCCCAAATCGCTGCTTGGAGAAGCGACTGACCCTGAGGGAGTGCAGGTGGGTGAGCGAAGAGCTCGAGAGGGAATATATTTAGGAAGAGCGAGTTGAAGCTATCGAGGTCCCAGACCCCAGAAGGCCTTGTGGATAAGGCCGAGGGATTTGAACTTAATCCTTGCCACCACTGGGAGGCAGTGCAGAGATTTCAGTCCTTGAGAGATATGATCCCTGGGTTTGAGGCCAAGGACAAGTCTCGCAGTGCTGTTGTGGATGAGTTGCAGAGGTCAGAGAGTAGAAGCAGGCAAATTGCGAAAGTGGCTGTTGCTGTAGTCCAGCCTAGAGAGACACAGAGCTCTGAGGGGAAGCAAAGGAAAGGAAGAATACCTCTGAGGAGGTGCAGCTGGTACTGTGACTTCTTAGAGACGTCATAGATGTAAGAAGAGAAGGAAAGTGTGGAGTTGAAGATGACCCTGAGATTTTTAGCCTCACAGGTGGCAGTGGGAACAGGGCAAAGGTAGGCCGGCCAGAGAGTGACAGGAAAGGAGGAAGCAGGTGTGCCGAATAGGAGAATCTCAGTTGTGCTAGCATTATGGCGGAGGTCATTGGCGGCACACCACTCATGGATAGCAGAAACACAGTCAGAGATGAGAGAGGGAGAAGAAGTGGCAGAGGGGAGACTGACAATGAGTTGGGTGTCATCCGCATAGCACTGAAAGTTGGGGCAGAGAACAGCAATGTGGTGGACAAGAAGTTCCAGGTATTGGTTGAACAGCCAGGGAGAGAGGTTAGACCCCTGGGGAACACAGCAGGTAGAGATAGAGATAGTGGAGAGGAAGGACCCAAGTTGGAGATGGGAGGGTCAGTCAGAGAGGAAGGAGGTCAGCCAAGCCAGGGCCTGATCGGTGATACCCACGTTATCACTAAGGCAGTTGAGCAGGATGGCATGGTTGACTGTGTCAAAGGCAGAAGAGAGATCAAGTAAGATAAGGACGCAGGGTGTGTTGGAGTTGAGGTTGGAGAGCAGGTCTTCACAGATGTTCAGGAGAGCAGTTTCCGTGCATCTGGCAGATCTGAAGCCAGACTGATGGTCATAGAGACAACCAATAGATTCATTTTGAAGGTTAATTTGAGAGATGACCAGCTTTTCAATGAGTTTGCCCAGGAAAGGAGTGATGGCATTGGACAATAGTTACCTGGGCAGGAAGGGTCGACAGAGGGGTTCTTAAGAGGAGGGTGCCCAAGGGTGTGCTTCACGGGGGAGGGGAAGACTCCAGTGGCGAAGGAGTGGTTGCAGAAATCAGCTAGAGCAGGAGCCAGGGTGTCAATGTGGTCCTTGATGCTTTTGTAGGAACAGGGGTGAACCTGTTTTCCTAATTTATGAAGTACATTTATTTATTTGTTTGGTCATTTATAAGGCACATATACAACAAGATAATAGGCCTCATTCCGAGTAGGGCGCAAAGGGATACTGGGCATCGTTAAGGACATTGGTGCCGGTAATCCCTTTGTGCCCTATTGCGAGTTCCAATAACGAGCCAATAACGGTACCGCAAATTGCGGTACCATTATTAGCTACTTCCCCCTTCCCATTGAGCACATGAGGGCTGAAATGGGAATGGGGAATGGTTTGGTGAATGGGGACTTACCGGTCCCGCCAAGGTCGGAATGGACTGGTAAGTTCCCATATCACCAAACCGGACACGGTACCGGTATGGGAGGTAGTGTCATGATCTCTGCTTCCAAAAGATCAGGACTTGCCCGACTCCCTTGGAAGCAGACCCATAACCCCGGTTCCGAGTGCCAGCCAGTCCCAATTGGGACCTTTTGGACCCTGTCCTGGCGCCAGTGGCACCAGGCTCATAAAGATGCCCAGTCCCAGCGCTGGAAGCGCCGGGCTCATAATGCTTGGGTGGACTTACCTGCAGAAGACCATGCTGCTTACTTACCTGCCAGTTGAACCCCTGATCCTCTTCTGTTTGGGACTACTTTTCCTGTTGGGTGGGGCAGGAGCCACTCCCTAGGTTCAAAACACTGGAACTCTTCTGGAAAGCAGGAACTCTTTTCTTACCTAGGCGTGGCTGTGGAAGGAGACACCTAAGCACTACAGGAGGCTATTTAAACCACACCCGATGGATGAATCTTGCTTTGCGTTATTCTGCATTCTCTGCAGCAGAACGCTCATCATGTCTTCTGCTTCTGATCCTGGCCCTAAGGGAACAAAGGCTTACCATCCTGGAATCCAGTCTTCAGCAGCACATGTAAAGACAAAGAAAGAACAGGTTAGCACTACGGTCTTCAGTGGCAGCGCATCTCTTACCTGGTCCATCGGCTGTCACCAACGCCTCGCGCTGCATTCCGGCATCTGAAAGACAAAGGCTTACCTACTCTTCGCATGCTCCGGAGGTCTTCGCACTGCATTCCGGCATCTGAAAGACAAAAGCTTACCAGCTCTTTGCACGCTCCGGAGGCCTTCGGCGCTGCATCCCGCATCTGAAAGAAAAAAGAGGGTGCGTTTAAAGACATTGGGCAACTTTATTACTCACGTGCCATTACTCCTTCCCACGCCGAATCCAGTGGGTATTCCAGCACCCTTCAGCTTCTCTAAAGCTCCAAACTTGTACCTGCAAGATAAAAGGGACAGTTAGTGCGCATCGTGAAGCAGGCTACAAGCCCTTACTTACGTGCTTCCAGGCGCTTCTATTCCTCACGCGGGTTCGATCCTCAACTCTCATCAGCCCGCCATCCGCCATCGCCGGAACCCTGCAAAACAAGAGATATCATTACAAAAGACTTTTAAGACATTTAAAGTGCCCAGAACTTACCGTTCGTGCAGTTAACGATGGACAGCAGTCCTCTGAGGTCAAGAGGCCTGCACCCTTATCCATTGAAGAAACTGGTTACGGCACCCTGCCCCGAGGCAGATGGAGAGCTCGGCGTTCACTTACCTAAGGTGAGGGTGTTAACCTTTGGGGTTCTACAGGAGAAGAGAAAGGGAAGAGGAGAGAGGCACCCAATAACCCCAGTTCATTAATCCCATATTTTCTGTCTGCAGACATCTTATTCTTCGAGTCAGACATACAGTGCACAGAGGTCCAGCCCAAAGAGCCAACCGTGTGTTACACATCACCTTTGAAGATACGGCATTCACCCAGTCAAGACCGGCGCCTCTGCGGGAATCAGGTGAGCGTTACAGAACGCAAAGCCTATCGCAAAACTCCCACCCAGGCGCTATGGAAACCTCGGATACCGACCAGCTAGCCCAGTTACTTGGGGAACTAAGAGCAGAAGTGCATGCAGCCCGTCAGGAAACGAATGCTCTAAGAAGGGAACTGATTATTTCCAAGGAGCAGCAGTTACCAGGGTCACAAACTCTGAGCAGGGAAACAACCTCACCCGACAAGAATAGAGGTCCTCTTGCCGAGCGTTAAAACCAGTTCCGTGACCTCGCATTTCGTGATACCTATGGTCCTCATTAGCCCTGAACATCCGGATCGATTACATGCGATTGAAGCTTACGTCGACAGCGGTGCCATCGGCAATTATGTGGATCATGAAATGGTTTTGAGGATGAATCTGACTCTTTGTCCAAAGGCTGTAAAGGACGTCATTACTACGGTGGATGGTACGGAGATAGCCTCCGGACCAGTAACGCATACCACCCAAGAAGTGACGCTAGTAAGTCAAGATGGACACCATGAGAAGATCGTGTTCGATGTGATCAAGGCCCCTCAGTTCCAGATTATTCTAGGAATTCCTTGGTTAGAGAAGCACAATCCTCAGATCGATTGGCTAGCAAGAACGGTTCAGTTTCCAGAATGTGTCTCCACTTGTCACCCTCGACCTGGTGTTGCACTTGCAGCAATTTCCTCGGAGGCTCCTCAGTTACCTCCTGAATACCTAGAATTCCAAGATGTTTTCCGGAAGGATCAGGCTAACTCTCTACCTCCTCATAGGTCTTATGACTGCCAGATAGACCTGATACCTGGATCTACTCCTCCTTGTAGTAGAATTTATGCCCTCACCGAGCCTGAGAATCTTCACCTCCGACAATACCTGGATCAATACCTAGCGAATGGGTTTATTCGTCCTTCCAAGTCCCCTGCTTCCTCAGCTTTGTTCTTCGTTCCAAAAAAAGAAGGGGACCTTAGAACTTGTATAGATTATCGCGCCCTGAACCAGATCACCGTTAAGAATAGATATCCGTTACCTTTGATCCCTGAACTCCTGGACCAAGTCAGAAAAGCATGCATATATACAAAGCTGGACCTTAGAGGAGCCTACCACTTGGTACGAGTAAAAGAGGGCGATGAATGGAAGACGGCCTTCCGCACCAAGTATGGGCTATTTGAATATCAGGTCATGCCCTTCGGACTTTGCAATGCCCCGTCCGCCTTTCAATATTTTATGAACGATGTCCTCAGAGAGCTCATAGATGTGTGTGTTGTTGTTTACATTGACGACATCCTCGTTTATTCTTCATCGGAAACTGAACATCGGAAACACGTGAAAATGGTCCTCGAGAGATTGCGTCAACACAAACTTTTCGCTAAGTTGGAAAAATGTGTTTTCAACGTGACTGAAGTTGAATTCTTGGGATTCATATTATCACCTAGCGGAGTGCGTATGGATTCAAAGAAGGTCGATGCAATTCTCAAATGGCCATCGCCATCCTCCGTAAAAGGTGTTCAAAGCATGTTAGGCTTCGCTAACTTTTACCGCAGGTTTATCCCCGAATTCTCTCGAATAGTCCAGCCCATCACCGCCTTGTTAAAGAAAAACAAACGATTTGAATGGTCTACCGAGGCGGAACAAGCTTTCCAGAATTTGAAGACTAGATTTATCTCGGCACCAATCTTAAAACATCCTCGCCCAGAACTCCCCTACATCGTTGAAACTGATGCTTCGAGCCTTGCCATGGGGGCAGTTCTAACACAAAAGGACCCAGTAACCAATCAGTTGCATCCAGTGGCATTTTGGTCCCGCAAATTCTCGCCTCCTGAAATCAATTACACTATTACTGATAAGGAACTTCTAGCTATCAAGTCCGCCTTTAAGGCTTGGCGGCATTATCTTCTGGGGGCCCGACACACCATTACTGTGATTACAGATCACCGAAACCTGCAATATTTGAAAACCGCAAAAGCTCAATCCTCTAGGCAACTCCGTTGGGCACTATTCTTTGGCGAGTTTGACTTCATAATTACCTATCGACCTGGTACAAAAAACGGTAAAGCTGATGCCCTTTCTCGGATGGGAGTGGAATAACATTTGATCAATCCTAAACCTGTACCTATCATTCCCGAACAAAGAATTCTAGGTGTAATCGCCACACAATCCATAGAGGAAGTTAAGGATAAAGCCAGGCTACTGGTAACTCCAGCAGACATACAGAATTGGCATCTGCAGGGAAAGGACTTTACAGTGAAGGACAACCTATTATATTTCCAAGAACGGTTATACCTGCCCAGCACAGATTTACAGAAAAAGGTAATCTCTTGTTATCACGATTCTTTAATGGAAGGACATCCCGGTATGACCAAGACCTCGGAAAAGATCAAGCGCTACTTCTGGTGGCCGTCTTGGAAAAAAGATATCAGAGACTTTATAATGTCCTGTGGAGTATGCGCCCAAAACAAGAGTCAAAAGGAAAAACCAGCCGGCCTCTTACGCCCTATTGACATCCCGCCTCGCCCTTGGCATACGCTTTCTATGGACTTCATCACCGATCTACCTCCATGCCCCGGATACAATACGATCCTAGTAATCGTGGACCTATTCTCCAAGATGGCACATTTCATTCCACTCAAAGGCTTACCAACAGCAGCAACTCTGGCCCGAGAATTTCTCGAAAACATCGTCCGACTGCACGGTTTTCCTTCAGTTCTAATTTCGGATCGAGGTAGTCAATTTATTTCTCATTTTTGGCGAAGTTGCTGTCGGTCGGCTCAAGTTGATGTGAGACTTTCGACCAGCCACCACCCTCAAGCCGACGGACAAACCGAGAGGACCAATCAAACTCTGGAACAGTATTTGCGCTGCATGCTACAACAAACTGAAAAAACTTGGAAAGATATCCTTTGGATAGCCGAATATGCCTACAATAACTCTGTCCACTCGGGAACTGGGAAGACCCCGTTTTTTCTTTTATACGGTAGTCACCCTCGAACCTCGGAGTTGGATCCACTCCAAGATCTTGGAACACCTGCAGTAGACCACCTGCATTCTACAATCACCCAAGCCTTTAAGGAAGCCGTTTCTCACCTTCAAAGGGCTAAAGAACAATACAAGAAAGGAGCAGACCAACATCGGAAGGAAGCCCCCCAATATCAAGTAGGAGATCAAGTCTGGTTATCCAACAAATATCTACCTCTAAAAGGACCACGCACATTCAACCCAAGATACCTTGGTCCCTATTCCATCACTACCATAGTAAATCCAGTAGCGGTCAAGTTGGACTTGCCCCCTCACATGAAGATACATCCGGTCTTCCACGTCTCTCTATTAAAACCCGTGCAACCTCAAACCCGACTAACTACATCTCCAAAACCTATTTTAGTTGATGGAGAACTCGAGTTTGAAGTCAAAAGCATCCTGGATTCCAAGATCTCCAAATCTAAACTATTTTACCTGATTGACTGGAAAGGCTACGGTCCCCAAGAAAGATCCTGGGGACCTGCAGAATATGCCCACGTGCCTCGTCTAATCAAAATATTTAATCGAACATTTCCTAACAAGCCCAAACCCCCGGAGAAGCCTAGTTTGGGAGGTGCCTTGAGGGGGGTTGCTGTCATGATCTCTGCTTCCAAAAGATCAGGACTTGCCCGACTCCCTTGGAAGTAGACCCATAACCCCGTTTCCGAGTGCCAGCCAGTCCCAATTGGGACCTTTTGGACCCTGTCCTGGCGCCAGTGGCACCAGGCTCATAAAGATGCCCAGTCCCAGCGCTGGAAGCGCCGGGCTCATAATGCTTGGGTGGACTTACCTGCAGCAGACCATGCTGCTTACTTACCTGCCAGTTGAACCCCTGATCCTCTTCTGTTTGGGACTACTTTTCCTGTTGGGTGGGGCAGGAGCCACTCCCTAGGTTCATAACACTGGAACTCTTCTGGAAAGCAGGAACTCTTTTCTTACCTAGGCGTGGCTGTGGAAGGAGACACCTAAGCACTACAGGAGGCTATTTAAACCACACCCGATGGATGAATCTTGCTTTGCGTTATTCTGCATTCTCTGCAGCAGAACGCTCATCGTGTCTTCTGCTTCTGATCCTGGGCCTAAGGGAACAAAGGCTTACCATCCTGGAATCCAGTCTTCAGCAGCACCTGTAAAGACAAAGAAAGAACAGGTTAGCACTACGGTCTTCAGTGGCAGCGCATCTCTTACCTGGTCCATCGGCTGTCACCAACGCCTCGCGCTGCATTCCGGCATCTGAAAGACAAAGGCTTACCTACTCTTCGCATGCTCCGGAGGTCTTCGCACTGCATTCCGGCATCTGAAAGACAAAAGCTTACCAGCTCTTTGCACGCTCCGGAGGCCTTCGGCGCTGCATCCCGCATCTGAAAGACAAAAGAAGGTGCGTTTAAAGACATTGGGCAACTTTATTACTCACGTGCCATTACTCCTTCCCACGCCGAATCCAGTGGGTATTCCAGCACCCTTCAGCTTCTCTAAAGCTCCAAACTTGTACCTGCAAGATAAAAGGGACAGTTAGTGCGCATCGTGAAGCAGGCTACAAGCGCTTACTTACGTGCTTCCAGGCGCTTCTATTCCTCACGCGGGTTCGATCCTCAACTCTCATCAGCCCGCCATCCGCCATCGCCGGAACCCTGCAAACCAAGAGATATCATTACAAAAGACTTTTAAGACATTTAAAGTGCCCAGAACTTACCGTTCATGCAGTTAACGACGGACAGCAGTCCTCTGAGGTCAAGAGCCCTGCACCCTTATCCAGTGAAGAAACTGGTTATGGCACCCTGCCCCGAGGCAGATGGAGAGCTCGACGTTCACTTACCTAAGGTGAGGGTGTTAACCTTTGGGGTTCTACAGGAGAAGAGAAAGGGAAGAGGAGAGAGGCACCCAATAACCCCAGTTCATTAATCCCATATTTTCTGTCTGCAGACATCTTACTCTTCGAGTCAGACATACAGTGCACAGAGGTCCAGCCCAAAGAGCCAACCGTGTGTTACACATCACCTTTGAAGATACGGCATTCACCCAGTCAAGACCGGCGCCTCTGCGGGAATCAGGTGAGCGTTACAGGTAGTCATGGCACAAATAGCGCTGTGACTACCTCCATACTCGGAATGAGGCCCAGGAGGAAGTGCCAGAGGTACCTGTTGGGCAGGCAACAGGTAAGTGCATGGGCGGAAAAGACCCAGGAGAAGAGGGATGTCTACTACCTAAAAGGTAAGTGCGGGACAGAGGCGAAACCAACCGGCACACGGGTGCAGTCCCAGTGAGAAGTGCCGGGCACTGCTGGGCGTGAATAGGCAGAAGGCCAGGACACTACTGGACTCTTTTAGGACCAGGCCACCAATCTCAGCGACAGAGGGGATGGTTAGCACAGGAGGGAGAGAGGGAAGGAGGAGGAGAAGAGAAAGGTCTTGAGTTGTTTGCAGAAGTTGAGGTGGTCTGGTTCACGATAGAGAGAGGGAGACTTTTCCAAAGTGGAGACGCTTTTCATCAGCAGAGAGTTGGAGCCAGAAGATCAGGGGGATCTGGAAGGATCACGTTAATGGTCACAATCGGCTGTAGTTTTGGTAGATGCTCCAAAAACTATTGTGAAACTGCAGCGCTGTGCAACATGCATCTACATGTTAACCCCTAGTGGGTTACATAGAAGATTCAGTCATCCACAAAACCTTATGATATATGCAGTGTTTTTCCATGAAGACGGATTAACAGCCGAAAATAATTGGCTTTAGGACACTCTGTCTGAATCAATACTGCCACTTATGAAGAAATAAAAGTACTGAGTTATAATTACAATGTTTATGGAAAACATGATTTGGAAATAAGATACTTTAACATTTATAATCTGTATATTAAGATTGATTCAACCTGTGATCGGGGGATTTAGAGAGCATTGGTTGTTTCTGGGGCAACCTTGAACCTTATGTATGTACCGGATAGCCTTGTGCCAATGGTTTCTTCTACCAAGCAGCTCCTTCAATATTACATATTGGGAAGTTACTATTCATTTTGAGAATGTAACGCCCTTCACCAAACAACAGATAATACAGATAATACATAAAACATCAAACTAAAGCAAACTGCAAGCACAGAGATGTCATTCTTACACACACACACACACACACACACACACACACACACACACACAAACACACACACACACACACACACACACAAACACACACACACAAACACACACACACACACACACACACACAAACACACACAAACACACACACACACACACACACACACAATGCAAATTTCTGAAGATACAAAAGCAAATGCTATGTTGTCAAATATTTAGCTTCCTAATGCAAATGGACAAAGCGTGCACTCTTTCAGGAATTACTTGTGACAATGAATCCTATTGTACAAGCAGTTTGAAAAGATTAAAGGGGCCAAATGCAATTAGGTACTCATTAAAAGTTTGGTAGTATTATCTGTGGTTATACCACCAAACATAAAGGTTGCCACTTCCTGTGGTAAACCACAAAACCAGGAGGATTTTACAGAGTTTCATTACTGTACCTTTACATTTCGAGACACATTAAAAGTAGCAAAATAGGTTATCATATTTTTTTACTGCACAGCCAATAGGAGAGCAACAGCAGGACTCCCGCGCCCCTTATAAGAATTCAACACCCATCCTCTGGTAATTGGGATATCATTTGTATTTATACACTGCAGATGTAATGAAGTCTCTGTGCCAGAAACATGTTGGGTTTCTTTAGCTTGATGAGAAATTGCTGCTCAGGAAGCATGACATATGTCAACTCCAAATTCCGTCTTCGCTGCCTGCTGAGAATGATGTATCATCAGCCTTCTCTCCAGAGAGGCATATACCAGCACACCTACTCCTTTCATATCGTCGTGAATACACTTGGGGCTGAACAAAAGTGCGTGTGCTCAACTGCAAATGGTAGGTACTGCTGGTGAGACAGTGGATGGGGGCATGTGAGAGCGATCCTGATGATCCAGCAATGAAAACCAGTCCCCCAGGAAATTAGCAGGATCCCTCTCTGTATAGTTTCCTTTCCATATTAATGTTATCGCCCTGACAAAACAATCCCTTTAATTCTGATCATCGGGCAGAAGCCCAGAGAGATATTGGGATCCAGGACAACAATGAAGTGTGAACCCTTTCCTCTCTCTACGTCTGAGAAGACATGGTGGCACCCTTCTGCTGCAGAGCCTGAATCTACCCTTTAGGAAAGCTGTCTGCTTCACTACATTTAGTGAAACATAAATCACTCTGGGGTCTGTCCCTTCAGGGGTCCATTAAAACTCGACCTTGCAGCTAGCTTAGATGATACCTAGTCCCCAGCGATCTCAAATCTACCTCTCCCACGTGTTGAGGAACAGTAAGATCCAGCCCCTACTGCAAGGCATTTGGCAAAGTCAGGAAACAGTTATTTTAGGGGTGGCCAGGCTGGGGGGAGTGGTGCTTACCTATGAAGACAGAGCACGTGTGTCCAGAAACACTCATGCACCTAGGCTTACACAGATAAACTGGCATGGACTCGGATGCCATGGATGAGATTGAAGTTTCTTCGAAAAGGTGTCCAAACACTTGTCCTGTTTAACACCATGGTCCAGCTTGTCCTCATGTTTGTTTCCAATATGCTTAGTCCACAAAAAGGGCAGATGAAGAAAAGCTGACCTCAGGGAATTGCCTAGTGTCCAGTCACTGACATGTACCTTGATAAAGGAAATTGGGCCAAAGAGACTAGAGATGACAGCTGACTATTATTCATATCATAATAGTTTTCTGTTTATTGTACAAATGCGTATGTCATATAAAAATATATACAATGTTTATGTTCATTAGTCGGCTCCACAGACCAACCGCAATACATCCTTTCCCAAACGGTTCATTCACAACTCATTCATACAGTCATCATGTTTACAAGGAAATAGAAAAAAGTGATGTTCTGTTTAGATCACAATAATAGGTCAGACAGTTGTAAATTAAACACTCAATTGTTTGACTCTGTTGGTATTCAGGGGGTTTAGAAAACCATTGTCAACATGTTTCGGTTGAGTTCTCTTAACGAGGATGAGATAGTCCCCTCGTGTCGTGACTTAATATTCAACCTTCTTCAGGACAGGAGAGCAAACGCCAATTCCGCGTTGCTGCTTGGTAAAAAACCAAAGGTGGGGGTCTATGTGGCAAGAGAGCCTTTGATCTAAGAAAGAAAGAAAGTGAATAAAGTTAACATCTCTGTGTTTACTCAAAAATCTATTTACTTGATATCCAACTACAGCTCTCTTGGTTTACTGTATGGCACCTGCTCACCTCCTCTGAATCTTTCAGGGGCTGGCGAACTGGTGGGGTGGAATAAATCCCGTCGTGAATGCTCCCAGCAGTGGCGCTTCACATGATGGAGGTCCTATAATGAGGAAGGACATGTATATTTTTATAAAAAACTTTTTATAAAAAACTAAACAATGGGGGCCCAATAAGATAATTCACAAAATAATGGGTTTGTACTCACTGTTATTTTAAAGGAAGAAAATAATGTTTTCTCTTGTGGCCCAGTTAAATAACAGGGCAAGTCAATTCAAGCGGGCAACCGCGAATTTAAAAACGCCTGCAGAGGGGAAAACAAAGCATGTATACCATGCATTAACTGCTGTGACTCCCTACCCCTATTTAGCAGTAAAATGTACATTAATATTTAGAGTGCAAAGATCGCTTACTTATGTCAACCTTGTAATTCATCACGATTGTAACTCGCTGGAAAAGAAATGCCAGTGGAGGAATTTCGCACAATTTACGGACGTGGACTGAAATAGCCTGGTCTGGGCCGAGGGGCTGCCTGTATAAACACAAACACAGAACGGCGTGTTAAGTGTCTGATCTTGTGGACATTGTGCTGTCAAGACATGATGCACCTCAATGCCGCTTTTTGTCAATAAAGATGTTTCATTACCTTATTTTGGCCGCAGATAAAAGCCCAGGGCCCTGCTGCTTGGAAAGGCGAACAGTGACTGCTTGCGGTCCTTTCGTCTCCTAGAGTTGTGTGGAAACTGAGCCGACATGCGCTTAGACTTCTGGGAGCAGCCGCTCAGAATTGTGGGATTGGTAGTCCACAATGCCCCTGCGGGTGATTTCAGCCTTTTACATATTCACTTGTAAAGGGAATTGATAATTGAATGGATGGAAATCCTTCCGGTGCTTTTAAATTGGAGCTGTAAATGAGCTAGCTCAGAATATCTCAGGATTAAAGGCACACACAGAAACGTGCATGACTGGGTTTATTTACCTTGTCATGGAATTCTGGGCTCAGTAGTCCAACAGCCGCGCCGAGAGCACCTGATACATGCATGCGAGTCAGCCCACGATAGTGGGTGGCGCACTCCCATAATTGCTTCCTGGTAGGTGGGTGGAGAGTAAGTCCAGCCACCCGAGGTAAGCGAAATTCTATGGGTGCAGGTGCATGTCACAGGTCGGAATGCCACAGACACATCCCTCGCAATTGAGGGAGACTTACATGTGCAATGTATTGTGGGCAAGGTGGTACTAGGCCACATAGACTTAGTTACTGTTTAGTACGTTCCATTCTACCGAAATATTTAACCCATGTTGTACTGTATCTAAGGAATAAATCCATTTCTGTTCGAGACGGTGTAGAGCCATTGCCATATCACCGCCTCTTGTATTTGGGTTTAAAGTTTGTAAAACAAACCACTTTATTTCTGTATCTTTGTGATTGAACCTCTTGAAGTGGTCGACCAAGGGTTTGTCAGGGGTGTGATTTCTGATACATGACCGATGTTCTCCGATGCGGACCTTAACTGCTCTGACGGTTTTCCCTATATATAATAGGTCGCATGGACACGATATCACATAGATTGCATTCTTAGTGCAGCAGTTGGTGTGAATTTTCATCACCCATGTCTTGGCCACATATTGGAAGCTGTGTTTGGTCTCGGTAAAGGGACAGACACTGCAATTGCCACATTTATAATGGCCAATGATGGGGGGAAGTCCCCATTGGTTCATAATGGTGGCATCTCTGGGTTTCTCGCGGTAAGTATGGACCAATTTTTGTCATAAGTTACAGTTACGTTTGAATGCAAACATTGGTTTTTGTGATAATGTGCCGGGATTTTTTACCAAATCCCAGTTTTGATTAATTATTTTTCTGATTGCATTGCTGATAGGGTTGAATGTAGTAACGCAAACCAATGTCTCATTCGATTTTTTATCCTTCCCTTGTAGAGAAACTTCCCTGTTTGTGTTAGCAGCTCTTTTCAAGTTGTTTTTCACCAAACGTTTCGGGTAGCCCCGTGTGTCCAGCCTTTCTTTGAGTTGTGTGGCATGTATGTTATAGTCCTCCTTGTCGGTACAGTTCCGTCGGATCCTCAAAAATTGGCCATAAGGTAAATTAAATTTAAGACTCTCTGGATGGAAACTTGAGTAGTGCAATAGGGTATTCTTGTCCGTGGTTTTTCTATAGAGTGAGGTGGTTAGGTTATTCTCTTGTTTTCTGATCATCAGATCCAGGAAGCTTACCTGTTATTTACTCCACTCAATAGTGAATTTGATATTCAGATCACAGGTATTGAGCCATTTGTGAAAAGAGAGGAGAGATGTATGGTCCCCTCACCAGATAATGAACACGTCGTCGATGTAGCGACGCCACATCTTCAGCTGTCCATTTGTCTGGTTCTGTAGAATGTGGGCAATGTATCTAGATTCGAATTTAGCCATGTATAGATATGCTACATGTGGGGCAAAAGTGGCCCCCATGCTTACCCCTTTCTGTTGTTTGTAAATCTGGTGTTTAAAGAGGAAGAAGTTTTCTGTCATGGCAAGTCTCGAACATTCTAATATAAATCCTGTAGGTGGTTTATGTGGTCTGTTTCGTGTGTCCAATACTTCTGCTAGAGCCTCCAGACATGCCATTTGGGGGATTGACGTGTATAGCGCCTCCACATCCATGGTCACTAAAAGATCACCTGTTTCTATCGAGACATCTTGGTGGATTTTAATCATGTCCGTGGTGTCTTTGATGTAGGACGGCATTGCCAGGACGAAAGGTTTAAGAAAAAACTCGCTATAGATGGAGAGAGGTTCCAATAAGGAGTCTATTGCTGACACAATAGGCCTACCTGGCGGGTTTTAAAGGCTCTTATGCACTTTTGGTAATATATAAAAGGCTGCTTTTTTTGGATGTTTTTTGTTAAGAAATTTTTCTTCATCGGGACAGATCCATTCTTCTTGTCGCGCATGTGCTGTTAGACTTTTAATCTCGTCCTGTAGTCTTTCAGTGGGATCACAATCCAGTTTCTTATATGATCTCGTATCATTGAGCAGTCTGGTACATTCTTTGTCAGCTGACACCTGGCTGCAATGAGAAACCCATAGTCAACAGTGCAGCACACATGCCATCATAGACCAGGTCAGACAACAATTTGCCTGGCTGGTGCATAGCCAGGATCCCATATGAATAGTCAGACCCCTCCTTCATCCTGTCCTAATGGAGCAATTTTGCTGTACAGCAACAGGGGTGTACCACAAAGATTTTCTGTAATGCTGGGTGAACCTTGTGGTCCAATGCGATATTGGATGGCAGCCTCAGCACTGGACATTACACGCCTCCATGTGAGACTAGATATTACTGAGGCAACATCCACAGTGATAGGGAATTTCTGCTTCCAATGGATACAGTTGGTTAACGAAGCAGGGTACAATCATTCTTTCAGTGACTTTCCATACCTTAAGCAGCTTCCTGTGAATGCCAGGGATCTGAGAAATATCAGAGAAAACACCTTTCTCTCTACTTTCTCAAACTGTTGCTCTGCAGGGTACAGTTCAGTCCTCTGAGGGTTGGGACCCTTGCACCTTGAAAATAATGCATTTGGATACATGGGCTAACACTGAAGCTACAGACAGACTTACCAACAAGGAATTTCTATTGATGTTAGCGCTCCTATTAAAATGATGACTGCATTTGGTCATTTAACCTGGCTCTTCCTGCCATGTCCTTCTTGCAAGGGGGAGAACGAGTAGTCTGAGAAGGAAATTATCTCCTCACAGTACTCTTTTCCGTGTGCTTGCCCATCTGTGAACTGCAGGTGCAGGAATAACAGCATCGATCAATGGTGTGCTCTGCGTCATGGGACACAAATCTAGTGCCTCCTAATAACCATGAAAAGACACAGTCTACAAGAAATATTGATTACATGTACATGTGACTGGGAGCTTCTACTGAGTTTGACCCCAGCACCCTCTCTTTACCTCGCAACTTCATTTCGAGGAACCCCATAATAATGGTATCCCCAGCTCTCCATCATCCCAACCATGAAGTTGTATGGTTCTACCCAATCAACAGCGACCTCACACTCAGAACACAGCCCCATGCTTCAC
The DNA here is from genome assembly GCF_040938575.1 of Ambystoma mexicanum. Lineage (NCBI taxonomy): Eukaryota > Metazoa > Chordata > Amphibia > Caudata > Ambystomatidae > Ambystoma > Ambystoma mexicanum. The sequence goes on along the minus strand of NC_090935.1, from coordinate 1,073,344,160 downwards.
ATCATACCCTGACTTGAATATGGCCAGCTCAAAAAGACTCTCAGTCCTCTGGCCCAAATTAGGCACCAGAATGTCAATACTCGCCTGGGGAGACACTCTCCCTGCCTCAACTGCCTCCATACCCTTAGCGTTGGCAGCAGGATATCAATGATTCATGCCTCCCCCTCCCAACAGGGTGCAGGGTGGCCTTCAAAACTGGATAAAGGAAGGACACGAAAAGTAGGTCTGGTTTCCACTTTACACTAAAGAGGAGGAACAAAGAATCCTTGGTGGCAGTTCGTTAGCAACACATAGCTGGGATTCAAGGTGAAACATGACACAATACCGTGTGCGTTTCTTAAAGTAATTAAAAGACAAGTGGCCATCAGGCTACTTTTGGGTGGAGAAGGAGCAGAGGACACTTGGTGTTGCTTGTGCTTGTTCAGGGGATATTTGCGGGAGAGCATAGGTGTGAATCAGTGAGGCAGCAAATGATATCCAGCGTGAAACTCTTGAAGGTAATGAATGACACACAGGCAATCAGGTGACTCTTGGGTGGAGGAGAACGAACAGAGAATCCAAGGGGAAGCATATGCAAGACACACGCTTAAGCAACTTTTGTTTGAGGAAGTAGCTGAGATTCAGAGGTGGGACATTTTTTTCAGTGAGTGAATTACACAGCCTAACAACATGACCAGAGAATTCAAAGGAGCTAGGGCATTGGGCAAGGGAGATGTGCTTTACATGTTCTTCTCACATCAACAGTAGCCCTGTGTGCACTGCTTACTACAGAATTGCAATTTACTAACAAACAGGCACTCTTAATGTCTGCACTCAAAATCATTTGCCTTTATTCCACACTATCTTGAATAAAATATATCTAGTTCATGAAATGATACAAACTGGTCGAACAAAATCCCTCTAGAAGGAAACACTGTGTCTAAAGAAGTGTGCATTACAAACATATGCTATTTTGAGCTTAGTAAATATTAGAACCCATTTTCATGACTTCCTTTTGGTTTTCCTTCTTCTGTTGTTCAGAAATGAATGGACACTTTTTTTTTCTCTTTTAGATTCCAAGCAAAGTATTTCAATGAAATGTCTCACTCTGCCTACACGTGTTTTGCTTTGTGTGTATCTTTATATCCAACTGCTACCCACAGCAAGCTTCTTCAGGGCTGCATACATATACATCCCACACACATAAAAAAATAAACAAGGATTTAATGCCTGTAATTTAAACACTATATTGCACAGCATATCCGATTTCCCTCTTCAAAATATAACTCCGCATACCATGTTTGCATAACAAAAATGCATTAACTTCATGATATACATATTCTACAACTCCAACCTGTACATTGTGATTTTGTAAGGTCATGTCATGCTCACTATTTAGTTCATCAAAATATATGAGAGAACAAATAAATATATGTTTGTGATTACCTTTTAGTACTACGGAATTCTATTTATCAATTATGGTTTTCCATTATTCCGTCAATTCTTCCTATCATTACTTAAAACATACCTGCCTTTCACAATTCTTAAATGTTCGTATTCTTTGCTCTCACTTTTCTTTTCTTGCCTATTGTTGCTATAATCCTAATGGGTTACAATACTATTCTTCTTGTCGTTACTACAAAAAACATTACGAAAACATGTTCCACGAAGAAGAGTTTGTGTACATATGGATTCCGATGTAACCTTCCTTATATTAATGTGTGCATTTCTGTTTTAACATTTATTACACTTTCTAAAATCACATTTATTTCCAGAATATTAATGACTGCTGCAAACTGTCCCTTTTACAATTCACTCCCATAAGTAAGGTTCATATCCTCTTTATGTAAACTAATCTCTTAGTCCCAGATTCCCTTAACTATGCCTGTTTCATTACTGATCCACCGGCGCAATGACCATGTGGTAATGGGAGGTTCTTCTCTCCCGAATGCAATTTTGTGATGCCAGACTGACACCTAGCCAGTTGAAGCTAAATACCATCACAGGTCGATCTAGAGTGCATGTACCACTATTTGCACACGCACAGGTATTTCAGAACCATGAAAATCCACTGGGAGCAAGGAGGTTTCACTTTCAGTTCTGTGCACTATCTCAGGGTCAGATGGGGAGAGGTGTAATTGTTGTATATTGAAGATCGGGGAAAGCACACAATGTAGATATATTTCAGGGGAATTGGGGTCCCTGTCCCTATTGGGGACCCTATCTCCTGGACCCCATCCTCTGATAAATCAAGCAATAATGATGTTGATAATGATTACAATCCATTAGAGTCCCAGTAGGATGGTGCTTTGCTTGTGGAAAGCACTGGTCCTAAGGATGAGGATAAAACAACAACAGAGATAGGAAGTCATAGTAGAAGTGTGTCTCCACTTGTGAACACTTTGTTGCAGGAACAGCCTTCTTGTAACATATCAGAAAGTGCAAAACACCATCAAATATTAGTTGGAGCACCGCCTCCACATTTTCCACTACTATCACACTCATTTTAGCCCAGTCTGCGTACTGTTAGATTACAACCATAATGAAAAGTATGGCAGTTATTCGGACAGAACAATTGGCAACTGAATATGGCGGCCTTTACACTCTGCCGGAAAATGATGTGTCAAGGAAAGGAGCGGACCAACTTCAGTTCCACATATTTATTGTGCCATATGATGTTGCACCATGCACAGATATGAATCTCTAGACATATTATCACACAGCCACCATGCCATAACCTGATCACACTGAACTTAAATGAGTTATTTCATATCTTTGGACATAAATACCTATCCTTACTACTCCAGCAATTCAGATTGTCATACAAGTATTTGAGCATGCATGGAAGTAAATTTCACAAATCAGATGAATTGTAACAGTGTACAAGTTGACAACGACTGCTTGATGGTAGCCTAGATATAATGTTGGAAACATACATCTTCCCCTAATCTTTTGTTGAGAAACCCAGGAGGATTTCAGGAAAATGTGATAATCAGTGAGATGTTTCTACCCACCTGTTTTTCTCCCACAATATAATACCAGAGGAATTTCCCATGGTGAGGATGGTATTGGTTCTATGTCATATTTCTGCATTTTGAAGGGCGAACACCAAAAAGAACAATTTATTTTGGTTGTTTTGGTGTAGCCTTCAAAATGCTGAAATATGTCCTAAAAGTCCCCTGATCCTCACCCCCTGGTGTCCTGGTGTTTTTTTATTTATAAAATACAGGGATTTATCCCCCAATCTCCCTTTTCATTCACTTTCATTCCCCTTCACCTGCCCCAGACCACACATTCCCCTCATTCTCGAAAACCAAAAAAGACATTTTTACCCGCACACCGCCCCTCTCTTTCCCACAACAAACATTCACCCTCCTCTCCCTCAAATACATGTACACACACCACACACATGCACACCGCAAAACAAACACTTACCTGACTCCCAAGACGTCCCTCATCACTATCGCCAGTAGACCCCAGACTGGTATACTGACCTCGGTCCAAAAATTCAGCCCACCAACTGTTGTGGGGCTGAAGCCAACAATCACACATTTTTCAATCTCCCAAAATCACCCATACTGATAGCACAGGGTGAGACCCCGCCCTGTGCAGGGCAAATGGGTGGGGTTTGTAAAATATGACTATCGGCAGTACACCACAGTCTGGTATGCTAACCTTTGGCCACATTTTCAGCACACCAACTGTTATGGGGCTGGAGGCAATGCCTATACAGATAGCAGAGGGACCCCACCCTGTGCAGGTCGAAGGGGTGAGGTTGTTAAGGTTTCACTATCATCACTACACCCCATACTGGTATGCCGACCTCAGGTCAAAACTTCATCCCATCATCTGTTGTTGGGCTGGAGTCAACCCCCAACATACACACTTTCCCAAATATATATAAAGATGTGGAAATAGGAATCTGGAACTATGAACAACTGGGCCAGCCACAACACAATCACTGCATCCATGAGCAGAGCTGAAATAAAGCAACCTTAGGCTGAATAATGCACAACAGACGTAGGTGCAATCAAATGCTATCACAACACTCAGGCATCTAATTTGGATAACACTTAGGGTAATCGTTCAACACCCTTACAAACACAAGGAAAACTGCTGATTGCAGTCCCAATCCCAAAATAACTCTGGATGGGAGGATTGGAATCCCATAACTTTCAGACCAGTGGAGCGATATGTCAGACTACTTGTACAACAGAGAGAAGACCCAAAAGCATGACACCTGATAGTCGGAGCATTCTGGAAGAAGTTGCACAGACGCACTACTACACTAACTCTCCAATCAATATATGTTTTGACAAGCAATCCTGGAGCTTCTTCAACCTCCAAAAATGACATTGGCTTCCCAACTGGCTAACCAAGACTGAATAGAGTTATCATATTTTAAGGTTTGTCTTCATACAATTGTATTGCTTCCAACAACAACAAAAAAACAACACATTTTGAAAGAAAGCCACCTGGATGTCCCTTTAACTAATCCAGTTTATCTGCTATTTCTGACACGCAAAAGTGACTTATGCCTTACATGGGTGATGTTACATATTTTCTAATATTGGTAGAAAAGAAATGATACTTTGATTCACTGAGGAAACATTCATAGGGTTTTGAATGAAGAATTCAAAATAGTGGTTGCGTGTGCAGTGATTTCAGGGTGGAAAATGACAGATTAATCTTCAAAACAACAATGCCCGATGTTGCATACAAATGTAATAATCCTAAACTATGTGGGCGGGGAAAAGTGGTTAAAAAAGATGGGATCAAATACCTTGCACGTGTTACTTCATTGCATAATTATGTCCTTGGCCCATCATACACCCTTTGGCATTGAAAAGTGCTAGAGCATAGGGCAAAATAATGAAAGACTTTAAACTAGACATTTCATTATTCGATTTCACACTCTCAACGTCTTCTGGAATTCAGGATCAAGCTTTCTAAACCTGTTATTGCCTGTTATTGCCATTGCATTTTGCTTTGGGGTTCCCAACTCTATGCTCCTCTCCTGCCAGGGATTTCTCTGGCCATTCATCATCTAGGCTTCCCCTGAATTTCAAACTATTGATGAGATGGCCTTGGGGGTATCACTACAAAATATTGCAGACCATTACTGTGAGTTAGAAAACCTTCAATTGAAAACAAAGAATTGAAATGAAGACATAGATAGGCGTTTGAGTTGGGCTTTTTATTATAATGGAAGGATGTGGTAGTGGCTGTTGGAGGTCTCCCCCCACATTTAAAATAGCTCAAATGTGTTGCTTTAAAAACAAGTTGTTCGACCCCGCAGTAAAAAATGAAATATGTTCACATAGATCCGACTTGGGGTTGTAAACTGTTGATTTACTCAATTCATTAAATTTTATTTCAAAAATAAAAAATGTGACAGAATTCAAAATACACAAAATTAAAACATCTTCAACCAAGATAACATTTTTGATAACACACAATGATAAAAGAGATTAGAACATTCTGTGTGACAAATCTTGCATAAAACGCACACACCATACACACCACACCATAGAAAATGCTGCTCAAATATAGACTCCCATAAAAATGCAATTAAATTGATTTAATAAAGACAGATGATACCGTAAGCAACACGTTTCCCTGTAAGAAAAGGTTTTCAAATGTGCATCCTGGGTCTATCATATAAGGGGAAGAAAAACATGAAATATGTCACTGTGACTGGCGCAATATTGGAAAAGACGCACATCCTATCCCTTCTTTATCCTGATCTCATCTTGCTGTCACAGAGCAAAGGAGAAAGCAGCCCAGGTGCAATTCTGCAAGAAGAGGCTGTCAATCATAGTGAGCGATCAGAGTTAGATAATAACATCGATTCTCAGCTCCGGCCAACAGTACAGCAGCTCCAAATCTTTCCTTTCCAATTGTAGAGCCATCAACACATTAGATCTCAATTAGGTCTATGTTGTCTTCACTATTAACGCAGGATTATCCCACCAAACAGAATAGAGGGGCCATAGGGCAAGGAATTTGAAGTTTTATTGTCCAGAAGAATTCTTCATATATATGGGTTAAAGTGTATATTTTGTAATCAAATTGAAGCCAATAGATCTGAGGGTATAGTTATACATAGATTATTAAGGTGCGTCACATTAGTGCCCACATGTATGATGTATGATGGATGTTGATGAAGCGACTCCCAAACACCACCAGCATAAACCACTGTGCAAAGCTGTAAAGAGGAACCTCGAAACTCCACGCTAAGTACATCAGGTCGGAAATTGGAACCAGAAACACATCTAAAAGCAGCTGCCAAAGCATGGGTGAGTTTTACTGCTTGTCCATTGATATGTGATAATTCAGTGGAGCATTTGTAGTAAATGTAAGGCCTAGATATTCATAGTGCTCATGTATATGTATGCGACGCGTTTATGTGAATGGGTTTCTTATACATTTTCATTTGCAGTTAAAATGCATCATCCCCAACTTAGAATGGCCATTAACATTTTCCATTTAAAGATTCTTACATATCTATGTATCAATATCTGGAAAGAAGGCTGGGCCCTGCACATTAACAAGTCTTGACTGTGTATAACAACATAGGCAGATGATGCCCAATTATGCAAGTGGCATCTGCAGTAATGTCTTCCAAAACATGGGCCAGAGCATTGATGCATAGATTAGAAATCAATGGAGGCAAAACACATTCTTGTTGTACCCCAAATGTAATGGAAATTCTAACCATAAGAGTGTCATTGCTATACAAATGTACCTCATACACATTTTAAGTGTGTCTTAGACCGTTGTATGTATTTGCATTTAAGTGATGATGCGGCCCCATTCGAGGTCTTATCAAACGTTGGGTATTGAGCAGGTTGGGTGATACATTTCTCCACTTTATAGTTGGGCATGGTGCTATATTTTATGTTGCCTCTTTTTATGTTTAGCTGTCTAACAGTGCAAACGTACCTGTTTCATCAATTGTTAACAATGCAGTATAACTATATTGCATATATTCTTTTCCATGTGTGATAATGTATGTATGTAAATATGGGGCTGGGGGGCATGACATCTGAATAAAAGGTGCCCCAGCCAAGTGAATGGGGACAAAATGGTGTGCCGTGAAAGTTGGGGGGGGCAAACACCCCTCTCCCTCCCTAAAATTACGCTCATCGTCAGAACGTTTCTAAATTCGGTGAATCTTTCATTTGGACACCAATCACAGGTTCAGAGTTAGCTTCAGTGTTTGGGTCCGAAAAAGTGACTTGAGTTCTGGGTGTTCGCTGACGTGCATGGGTCCTTAAATAAAATGATCTTATGCTTGCTGCCAGAACCTGAAAGGGCAATGTTGTAACTTTGTTGAATGGACACAATGGGCATCATTACAAGGTTGGCGTCTCGGAAATAAAGGTGCCGGTAGCAACCTACTGGCACCCTTTCCGTACCACCAAAATATAGGTATGCCAGAAGGGGCACTAAACTAATTGCAGGCCTGACCTGCCGGGGGTTCATGCCCCTATCTGCATGATTCAGTGAAGCACCGGCATGGTTAACAACAGTGCTTGTGCTTCAGGTTTCCCATTCCCATGGATCCAAGGGAATGGGAAATAACCATACCGCCTCCGCCTATGATATCTCGGTAGCACCGGGATGTCAGGAGGAGGTATCAATGTTACGGGTCGCCGTTAACCTGCCAACTACCGGTGGGTTTTACCTGCAACCTTGTAATGAGGCCCAATGAGCATTTTAAAAAGACAATGAAGCCAACATCGCAGGCAGGCACATATTTAAAACAAGTCAATGTGGAGAATGAACAGTATGAGGATTCCTGGCAAAATAAATCTTGCACATTTATCTGGGGACACTGTGTCTCATACTTTGACCTCTTCTGTAAACCCCCAGCAACTAAAGCCAATAATTCCTTAATGAGCACCCTTGCAGCAAATTTAGGACAGTTTTGGAGCTTTATTTTCAGATGTTGTAACAAAACTGTCCAAATGTTCCCAACAATGTATGCCTTTGTAAAATCAGTCCCACTACTCCATGACTGGACCACCTAAGGGAGTGTTCATGGCAGATGACATTGATTTAACCCTGATCCCCCTGGATGAAGGGGAAGAAAACACTCCTTCAAGAGACAATGACATAATTAAGCCTTGATCTCATTTCCAGAGGGCAAGAGGTGGGAGGTGCACACCGGTGAAACAACCACAAGCACACCCCCATTGATATTTGTCCCTGATGCTTCTCAGATTGACACAGATGATGAAAATATGCCCGGTACACCAGAATTGATACACCGCAGTGGGTAGCCCATGTTCAACCCCTTCTGCCTGGCTCATTCAATTTCATCAGAATGGCTTTCACTTTCCCATGTGAAAGGATGTGCTGTAAAATTCACAAAGAGGAAACTGGACAATATATCCCATAAAATAAAAATAAAAATAATGAAGGCACAGTCCCAGGGAAAACAGCATATTTCAGCAACGGCATATCCAACATTTTTTCTTTTTCATGATCTGTAAACAATGTCTCTAAAGGAACAGACAGGCGGGGTCAACGTAACATGACATAATCTAAAATACCACAGATCCCTTGTTAAGAATTCTCTACCTAGCATAACAGACCAGAGCAAACGAGTCACTGTAAGCTCCAGATTCAATCAGTGGCTGGGAAAAAAGGTTTATGCTTCATCAGGGTCTGCACTGCCACATACAAGATGCAAGAAAGTAAGTGCAGATTAGGGAAAAACATTAGACCCAAGTTAGGGCCATTTTCTTAATCAGAGACTAAAGAAAACACTACTTATCTACTGTTTGGAGACAGTAGAGTGAAGAAACATTTTTATACACATTTACAGGCCTGGATAAGATGCAAGGTTTGCCCAGGTACTTTACAGAATTAGGTCTCTGAGAGTACTGGACATTACAGGGGATGTCTATTTGAGTACAGCAATGAAGATCCTAGGCAAATAAATGCCTCTTCAGACAGAATACACAAGGCCAATACTGCTACCCCCGAAATAACTTGCATCTCTCTCTAAGAAGAGATTTGTCTCACATGGATAGGCATGGCAGTTGAGGGGAATATACAACCGATTTTGGAAATGTTCTTTCCAGTTCTGCTGCTAGGGGGACATACTAAACATTTGTTTTGGCAAACTGGATACATATGTCAAGTGTCCCATGGATAGTCTATACTGTTTAGGGGTTTCACAGCGAATTCAGAAAGAACGTTGGTCTAAACCGGGGCTTTCCAACTCCAGGCATCGAGGGTCAGAAACATGTCAGATTTTCAGGATACCCCTCATTAATATTCATATGATAAATTTGCATGCAATGATTGGATCTATGTGACTACTGTAAAGCGCGAAATTGTGAATCTGAAAATATCGAGTCGCAAAGTCCAGCTGCGCAGTGATCACATAGATCAAGTTACCCTATCCCGCCCCTTCCTACTTACCTTTCCGGTGGCACACTGAGAATTATGCAACTGACTCTTCTGTATCCCTGCAGCGCCAGATCTGCCCCACGTTAGCGGCTCAGGACTGGCTGTGCAGTATCCCTTTTTCAGTTTTTTTCTTTCTTTTCAATCTTTTTTTTTCTTTATTTTCACTTCCTTCCAATGGCATGGAAGCAGAAACACACCCTCATCCCCTAAAGCCCGTAATGCAGAACATGGAGAGCAAGGGACATGCATTCAACCCTCGTTCTCCATGTTCAGCATTATTATGGAATCCGATTTTTTACGTGCAAGCTGAATGTGCAGGAAATGCGCATTCGCCTTTTTGTTCTCACTATTTTCGGGCAATACTCAATGATTCTAAATATATGCACATTATTTTACAAAAATATTAATGAGGGATATCCTTAAAACCCATCATAATTCTGGCCCACGAGGCCTGGAGTTGGACAACGATGGTCTAAAAGAAGAGGATGCACAACTACCAGTTGACACATGATCAGCAGCAACTCAGTTATCAGGCAATAGAGCAGTACTGGCCCCAAAATACAAAAGAATATGGGAATAATCAGGTACAAATTGTTTCAGCAATATATTTTGAGTATAGAAAAAGGACATGGAATTTCAACCAGTGTTCAGTTTGAAGACTCTCAACCAATACATAATATAGAGACATTTCAAGATGGAGACAATTGCATTGTTGAAATTCATGAGGAGAGTAGGAGATTGTTTATTTCAACCTGGACACCTATCTAATTATTTCAATATTTTTTATACTTACTTTGGCAACACCAATTCTTTCGGTTTTGTTCCCTACAATTAAGGATTACGTCAACTTTTGATGTTTAACAAAATGATTACACCCATTCATAGGGATTTTAAGGCAAATCATATACAACGACTCATTTACTTAGACAAACATTCTGCTTATAGCATAATACCTATTATTGGTCCAGAGTCAAGCACGTACCAAAATAAATCTCTTTTAGAGTTGGGTTCTCAAGTGAATAAAGCCCACACAGAAGATCCAATTCTTATGATGTGTGATAAACTGTGTCTCTCCCACACAACACCCCAGATGCAGTATTATGACAATAAAGAAATGTATCAGATTCTAACATCCAATGTAGGCACAGGATACAATTGTCCACGTTGTTATGGTTCCTATCATCTTTCGTTCATGCAATATTTTCCACATCAATGAAATACAGGGAACACAAGTGATGCAAATTCCATCTCTACACAATGGTGCAGATTATTCTGTTGGGTCCAACTTTCTTCCAATGTAAAGAAAGAATTGCAATTGTTCGAAAGACACACGGTTGAATGGACTGCAGAGCCTCTTTCAATTCGTCTGCAAATCTTCTCTTATCATCATATGACAATGTGTTAGGCTTGGGTGCATATAACCGTACACTGGAGGAGAGATGGTCAAACCCGGAGTCACAATTGCACATAATATGTTTAAAGGTTCTTGCCCATTATTTGCTTTACAGAGATTCACAAAATTCAGCTATTCATGAACAATGTGGTTACTGAATGACAACATATCAACAGTCAAATACATTCACATGATGGAAGGTACAAAATAAAAGAACTTGACAGTCTATCACACTGCTGCGATCTTGGTTCAGTGCTCCCAACCCAACCTTCTCCTCTTTGACCAGCGCCTGCCATTCCTCATCAACTTCCTTCCCACACCTGCCACTCCTTCTTCCACTCTCTCCCCCCCTCTGACTGGTGTACCACACCCGTGTACCCCTCTTAGGAATTCCTTCAAATGTTGGTGACCTCTTGCATATAGCCATAATTAATGCTTGTTTTGACATCAAACACTTTGCAGACATCTGTCTCCTCCTTGAAGACCTTGACCTCGATATCCTCACACTTTCCGAGGTGTGGTTCAATGCCAGCTCAGTCACTGCTTTGGTCTCCCTTCTCCCTGATGGCTGTAAGATAATTCCCAAGCCTTGCCCTAACCGTGCTGGCTGTACGGTTGCTCTGATCTTCCCTGAGTTGGTCCCTTCTTTCCTCATACCCACCCAACCTTACTCTTCCTTCGAGAGCATGGTTTGCAATATGGTTATCTTTTCAACCTCCCCTTTGACCATTGCCACAATCTACAGGACACTGGGCTCTACTACACATCCTCTCTGAATGGGCTGTTTTCTCCTCCTCTCTCCTCACAACCACCTTTAAACTTCTCCTGGGTGACTTCAACATCCACCTTAACTCCTCTATTATGAGAAATCCACTCTCTTGAGTGACCTCTGCACCTCACTCTCACTCTCCATTCTCCCCTCTGGTCCTACCCACTTGACTGGACATATTCTTGATGTCTTCATCCACTCTGATCTGTCACTCTCACCCCACCAATCAACTCACTCTCCTGGTTACACCACTCTCTCCTCTCACCTCGGTTCTCTCAGCCTTCAGACCGCACCTACCCAGCCCTGCCAACCTCATTCATGAATATCCATCTGATGAAATGAGTTTCAGCTGCTGACTTTGAATCTACCTCCATCCCTCCTCCCCACTATAGATTCTTCCTCTGACTCTGCTCTCAGCAACCTCCATCTTGATATCACTAATACCCTTGACATTGTAGCCCCATTTATGAGAATTCACCTGAAACATGCCTCCAAGCATAACACCTGGTACGACTCCAAAGTTGCAGCCCTGAAATGCAAGTGCAGAGCTGTGGAATGGAAGTGGCAGACCTCAGGCTCACCCTATGACAAACTGGCCTGTCACCTGCTCCAAAAGCAGTACTGACTCTCCATTCACTTTAAGAAAAGGGCCCACATCCAGGCATGAGACTTTGGTGCATGCAACAACATGGTTGAACTCTTGAAAATCTGCAAGGAACTAGCCAACCCTTCCGCAGTCCTTTCCTCACCTTTTCCCTCGGAGACCCTCTGCAATGCACTGGCCACACACTTGACAGCAAAAACTCAGGACATCCTTAGTAGCATTGCGTCTATGGCCTTCATCCCCCCTCTGACTCTCTCTCTTCTCCTTTGATCCTATTACACTAGATGTGGTCTCCAGAGTTGTCTGTTCCATGAAGGTCTCCTGCAAACACGTCTCCCCTTGTTCCTCCAGAGCCATCAAGGACAATATCGGCCCTCTTGCCCCTGCACTTGCTGATTTCTGCAACCACTCTTTTGCTACTGGGTCTTTCCTCTGCTCTCTCAAGTACTCCCTTGTGTGCCACCTCCTGAAAAAACCTTCTGCAGTCCGTCTTGTCCGGCCAACTACCGCCCCATATCTATCACCCCCTTCGTTGGGAAACTCTTGGAGGAACTGGTCTTCCCCCAACTGACTCAGCACACTTAACTTGTTGGTTGCCTACCCAACCATTACTCTGGATTCCGAGCCTCCAGAGGCATGGAAACTGCACTTCTGAACACCTGTGAGGAACTGCTTGCATCACTTGACTCAAACTCTCCATTTGTTCTCATTCTCCTTGATCTTTCCTCTGCATTTGATACAGTCAACCACACCATCCTAATAAAACGGCTCCATGATACCCTTGGTATCTCATAGCAGGCAGTGGACTGGCTGACCTCCTTCCTCAACGACTGTCAGTACCAGGTTATTCCAGGTTCTTACTTCTCCCCCCCCCTCTATCTCCACCTGCAGCATCCTCCAGGGCTCCAAATGTTCTCCCTGACTCTTTAACACCTATATTGCTCCACTTGGACACCTCATTTCCACTTTCTCTCACAACTTCCGGTGTTATACAGATGACGCACAACTTTTCTTCATACCTCCCTCGTATTCACTCTTCTGTAATCCTGACTGCCTATCTGCCATCCATTCCTGGTGTACTTCCAATGATCTGTGCCTCAACACCAGCAAGACTGAGATCCTTCCTATTGGGACTTGTGTTCACTCTTTCTTGTCCTCACTCTAGGCTATCTACTATGGGCTATGGGCTCTCCCCCCGCCTCCTTCATCTGAAGCCAGAAACCTTGGAGTCATCTTCAACTCCTGTGTTTCTTTCCTCCCTCAAATTCAAGACCTTGCCAAAAAGGCTCACATTCAACTCCATATCCTCAAAGGAATTCTTTCTTTCCTCACCTTCCCCCAGAAGCTTGATGTATCTAGAGCTCTGGTTCTTCTCTCTAAGCTAGACTACTGTGATAGCCTCTTCCTCAATCCACCCTCCCCTCTCAATGACTCCTCTTTCTAATACAGAATGGGGCTGCAAGAGTTATCCTTGGCCTCAAGCTCAGGGACCGCATCTATCCTGTGCAAGAATCTCTCCACTGGCTCCCAGTTGCTGCAAGGATCAAATTCAGATCCCTCTGCATCATCCATAAGGCTGTCTAGGGCCGGAAACTACACTATCTACAACTGGCTTTCTCTAAATACTCTCTCTCCAGATCTTTACGGTCATTCGGGATCAACTCTCTGTGTGTTAAGTGCTTCGCTAAACAGCTTGCTGATGCCTGATCTCTTACCTCAGCTGGCTCCTTCCTCTTCCTTCCCCTTCCTCTCCATCTTGAGTCCGATCTCCTCAAATTCCGGAAGCTCCTCCTTCCCTTCCTTTTCACCTCCTCCTTCCCTTCATCCCTCCTCTGCTAAACCATACAGTTGCTGAGATTGGTGGCCAGGGCCCTTATGTGTCCTCCTGGGTACTGGCATCACACACCCAATTGCCTTCAGCCTCCACCCACTCCCATCACTTGCCGCTCCTAGCCCTTGCCTTGGCACCCTCTGACCTATGCCACCACAGGCCTGCACTTACTTATTTATTGGCAGCTGACCACTCTCACAAAGCCACTAACAGCTGCTTAATCCCTAGCACTTCCCTCTTTGTTACACCTAGCTCTTAACCCTCACTTCCTCGCCCATAAACATACACATTGCATTTCCACAGTTTGACATGATTAACAGTCTGCTAATACACACACAAAATGGTAGGCAATCCCTAAAGCTCCCTTTTGGCAAACACAGTCGCAGTGCCTTTGATTCTGGACATTTTTTACCCAATATTACTACTATCTTCTCCAAACGCGGTGATGAATTAAATTCTCAGGGGGCACAACATGCTTTGATAATGTCTACTTGTTGGGATGGATTTCTAAACTCTGCTCTGGTGAATAGAGGTTTAGGGGTCCACCCTTGTTAGTGAAAGAGAAACATTTCTGGGAAGATAGCCAAACCAATTCACAGTAGCTTGGAGAGCAGCCATAGCTAAGTCACATGAGAAGTGGGGGTGATCTAAGGTTTTGAATGAGCACACAAACTAAGACACCAAGAATTACCTCTAGACAGAAGTATACAAAAATATACAATCTATTAGGCCCAAGAATAAACACAAGTGAATAATGAAATGCACAGTTAAATCGCCACTCAAACTCCCACTTTGTAAAAAATATACAATCTCTTATTTCAATGCGGTAAAGTGGAGAGCACCGCCGAAACCTGTAAGGGAAAAGGGCCAGCAAACTTTCTGGCATTGACAGTCTTCAGAGTTGGATAACACTAACTTTAAAAGTCACGTCCTATGATGAATGGAGACTTGTGCTCAAGGTTCGATGCACGCGTAAAAGCATTTGATTGTGCATTAAGTCACAAAGTATAATTTCTAAGGAGCTGGTAAAGTCATAAACATGATTCTGCAGGGTGAACCAGGTTCCAAGACTCAGAGGGCATCTGCTGTGATGAACAAAGCTATTCCCAACTTTTGGAGGACTTTAGGATGCGGACGCTACCCACGCCAAAGAGAGGACCAGAAGGGAT
This sequence comes from Ambystoma mexicanum, assembly GCF_040938575.1. Taxonomy (NCBI): domain Eukaryota; kingdom Metazoa; phylum Chordata; class Amphibia; order Caudata; family Ambystomatidae; genus Ambystoma; species Ambystoma mexicanum. Next base: position 1,073,328,989 of record NC_090935.1, on the reverse strand, counting down.
CCCCTGTGTGTAAAATACAATGAACAAGGTGCCACCGGTAGGTGGTTTCAGTACTCACTGCCCTTAGCTCGGTTTGGATCCAAACTTGGCAGACGTGGATGGGGTCACCAGCGGTACACCTTCCTTCCCTTATTTCAGCTACAAAGTGCACACATGCTACAGGTGCAGATGCAGGTTTGGTTTAAAGCAGTAGCTGTAGCTTGCGTCTTGGTTGAAGAACAAAGAAAAAACGAATGCAGCTGGTATCTGGGCACATAAAGGAACAGATAAAAACTGCCTTCAGCAACTGTCACTGTCGCACAGTGATGCTGGAGCACCACCCAATTCTTGTGATATGAGGCACACCTCTCTCTCACAGCCCAAAGCACCTGGGATAACAATATTCAGCAAAAGATGCTTTGCAGTGCACGCTAGGATTTCCTAGAGTTTCGAGGCAGAACTCGATGCAACAAAGCTCCTTTGTGGGTGCCAAGGTTTGAGCTGGACAATCCACAGGATGGTCCAAGGACACTTCAGAACAGACTCTTCTGCAAGGCAACCAGGAGGCGTTAAGCATGATTGGTCCCACTTCTCCAACGGGTTCAACCCCCTTCACAGGTCTTCGTAGATTGAAGGCAAAGTAGGACTCTACATGAACAACAGCAGGTTCAGGTGCCAACCTTCTTCTGCGTGGTTCTGGATAGTCGTTGGGTCTGCTAGGCTCTTCTGGCTACTTTGCGCCATCTAAAGGTGAATAAGGAACTGTTGCATTTAGAACCCCTCCTCATATCCACAAGTCCAGTGAGTGCTCGCACCAAGTCGGCCAATGTGGATATCTGCCCCACTCATGCATGCCAGCAGTGATCCAACCAGGGAACACAATGGCTCTCATGCCCTTGTGCACACCAAACATATTGCCGCCATTATTGTGGATTGTGACCAGACTGTCCCAGTCCACTTCCTGGGTACCCCCACAGGTGACCTGAAGTAGCCCTGGTGAAAGAATCGGCATTCACTTGCATCTGTATGCCCAAATAAGGAATTCCTGGGTCACAAAGACCAGGGGGAAACCAATGCACAAAATGACCAGCATAGTGAACAAAAGATCTTGTGGCACGGCCATGAAAGACACTAGCCACAGTCATGAGCCAAACGTGGTAAACGTGGTATGGCTTGGTAAAAAGTTATAAAGTTATATGAACATGCTTCTGCTGCCATCAGTCCACTCTTAGGCATATTGCCCAGTCACCAAAAAATCGTTAGTGAATGACTAGGGCCAGAAAACCTAAGGACCCCATTATGCCGTACAGTAACATATGTTGCACAATTATAAAATGTTACCAAAAAAGCCAGTTTCTCAGTACTGACAGCCTGAAGAACATGTCAGATTCCCCATAATGATGAAAAAAAGCACAGTGGAGCACAGCTGAAGGCTGTGCTTCAATGGCATAATTCAGGTCAGGACGCAGAAACAAAAGCAATAAGTCTGGCAGGTCCACAAATGTAGAGGTAAATTAGTCAGAAATCTTCCCTGACACTGTTGAACATAGCTTTTTCTTGGGAATAGAAGGGCACCTTCAGTCTGTACACAATCAGCTGTGTCTGTCTTTAAGCAATCTGTGGCTCTCAGCACAGGCCTACCAGGAAATCCTGGTCTAGCTAGGGGTAAGAATGCCCTTCAATCAGGTATGATGCTAGTGGTTACTTTTCTGCCAAAATTGGCATCTCGAATATCCCATCATACAGCCATCTGGTACAGATAATTTATTTCCACCAATCATGACCTTACTGCAGGTAGGCCAGTGGAGGAAAGCCCCTTGCTGTGTACATTTCTGGAAGGTGTTAGTGATCCATGTCCTCCTTTAACCCGGTATCAATACATTTTTCACACCCATTTTGTAGAGATTGAATGTGTAACACGTGTGTGCCCTGTATTGCAATGGTCCTGGAAATATTCCATGAACAAAAGCTGAGGCCTAACAATGTGGAAACATGTATCCTGTGCCTACTTGGGATCTTAGAATCTGATACTTTTTTTATTGTCATAATACTGTATCTGGAGTGTTGCAATGTGGGAGAGACACAGTGTATCTCACATCCTAAGAATCAGATCTTCTGCTTGGCCTTTATTCACTTGAAAACCCAACTCTAAAAAGAGATGTATTTTGGTACGTGCTTGACTCGGGATCAAGAATAGGTGTTAAGCCAAAAGCAGAATGTAGTCAAAGTAAATTACTAGTTGTATATGTGTTGCCTTAAAATACCTATCAATGAGTGCCACCATTTTGTTAAACATGAAAAAAGTTGCAGTAAGCCTTAATTGTAAGGCCACAAACCAAAGGATTTGGTTTTGCCAAAGTAAGAATAATACATATTGTGATACTTAGATAGGTGTCCATGTTGACATAAACAATCTCCTAGTCTCAACATGAATTTCAACAATTCAATTGTAGTCATCTTGAAATGTTGCTATATTATGTATTGGTTGAGAGTCTTCAAATGGAATGCTGGTTGAAATTCCATGTCCTTTTTCTGTACTCAGAATATATTGTTGAAACTATTTTTTACCTGATATTTTCCCATATTATTTTGCCTGTTGCTACCAGTACTGCACTATCACCTGATCAACGAGTTGCTGCTGATCATGTGTCAAATAATAGTTAGGTTTGGCAGAGGAATAAGATATTTCCCCTTAAAAGTAGCATCAGCCAAATGAATTACGGGGCTCGTGGAGTTTTTACACCATCAGGGGTTTTATTTTATATAATTCACCAATCAAAACAGCCTTAATTATGAATAAATTGCCTGCATTTCCAGATCCTAAATTGTTCATTGTATGATAAATAAAATGTCTGAGCAAGATATAGGTGTGTCAAGGGTTCTGGGTCGTGCTATCAGACTGAAGAACTGTCTGCTTAGTCCAATGTTAGAACATTAAGGTCTAATAATAGCAATAAGCTCAAAATTCCTATATGTCAACTTACTCAGGTGATGAGATTTGCATTTTTCATGGCTGCGCTCAAGGCATGGATTGCCATCGCACCAGATCTCAGAGAGATAGAATTTACTGCCAGTTTCAGAAAGAAGATCAGAACACTGCTATTCAAATAAGGTGTTTCTGCCTCTATCTCCTTTGGTATAATATTTATTTTTTGCATAATTGAAGTTCAGTATCTATCTTCTCGGTTAGGTTTGAATCAGGAGTACCGCGGTGTCTGAAAGAAATACTGCCTTCCTTAACCAGGTGACCAAATTTCCAAGGCCCAGCATCAGCTTCACTGTCTGTCCTTTGTCGATACACTGTAGAAACCTCGAGTTAGGATCAAGCAGAGACATCTCAGTTCCATGACCCTGCCTGAAACCTGATTGCCTTTTATTCAGCATATCATGCTAATTCGGGAAAGCCGATAAGTGCAAGTAAGGCACCCAGTCCAAGATCTTCAAGAGGAACAATGTATTAGTTACTGGCCTGCAATTAGCTGGAATGGCTGGACAAAGACCTGTTTTTTTCAGTAAAGGTGTAATCCTTAAGTTCTACTGGAACATGCTTCTCCGCCAATGATGTGTTCACAAATTTACAGAGTGTACCCATCAATAAGGGAGCACATTCCTTTATTACCAAGGCTGGACAAGGGTCTCCTTTGCAATTGTGGGTTTTAAATTAGCAATGATGCGATCTCACTTTCCGAAATAGGTCTAAAATTAAATTGAGTGTCCTGAATATCAGTAGGCTGATTACAGCCCACAAGAAGTTTAACTGACAGAATGCAAGTTATCTGATTATTCTCTATGTTCCTTTTTATTGTATCCAGTTTCCCCAATACAGCTTCCTGGATCATGGTACACCACACAGCATCATTTACAATAGTGTCCATTTTAGTCTTACAGGGATATTCCAGCTCCCTTAGTATTATAAAAAGTTCCTTAGAGTTGGATTACACATTACTAATAGTAACATCTTAGGTACTTTTCTTAGCTGCCAACACTTCCAGTTTATAATATTTGGTTGCAATCCTATACACTTCTTTCTCATGGGAATATTGTGAAGATCAACATGCATAAAAGCATTTACTTTTTTTTAGCCTTTAACGGTTCAAGTTCAGTTGAGAACCATGAGTTGCTTTCTTCTTTACAACCAGCTTTGAAGGTTCCATGTGTGAATATCCCCAAAAAAATATTGCCATCTAAAAAAGGTGCAGTTTTTTTGTGGCTATATTAACCAATGGAACCTGCGGGGGACACCCCGTAAACGCCCATATTTTTTTTAAGGGAGATGGGGACACCCCTGCAACCTCTGCTTCCATTTACCCCATAAATTATCCCAACCAATAATATCGCTTATGGCCGTTCGTGACGACCATACATATGGCGATATTATTGAGGGCGATAATATGACCTGATACCTTTCTGATTTTAAAGACACTAGGAGATCAGTGACTTCTTGCATAGACTTCTGGTATGCCCGCATAATCTCTTTGACTGTAACCAGACCTGTGACTTTCTGGGTCAGAGAAGTTAACCATGGTGTCAATGTCTCTCTAGTGAGGTTTTTCAGGTTTCTGGCCATTATTCTTTTCTTTCCCTCTGCCTTGGGTAAAAAGCATTTTCCGAAAAACTACATTACAATTTACAGAAAAATTGTCTGACCATGGGCAAGGTAAAACAAGCAGGTCCTCGATCTCAGTTTTATGCAATCCAAGGTATTCCCCTTTTCATGTGTTGGAATCCGCACATGTTGCTCGAATCTTAGAACACCTATGGAATCCTCAAGCCTTTTGATCATATGGTCATTACTGTTGCCCAGTCATACATTTAAATCACCATGGACCATCACCCTGATATTAGGCTTCAAGATAGGTAACAGGATGTTGCTCAATTGACTCGGAAATTTCAGACCAGGTCCTTCCCTACTTTGGTGAGATGGGTCAAGTGGAGGATGAAGGAAGCAGACTTAAATATCTCAATATTTGGAGCTCATTCCTCAAGTGGTGATATAACATTAAACACAGTGGCCCTCATTACGACCCTGGCGGAAATTGACTGACCGGACCGCAACAGCGTAAATAGCGTTTCCGCCATTGCACGAAGGAGCAAAGTGCGGCCAATCACGACCCATCGGGCACGAGCATTACGCCATGGCGGAATCCGAAAGGCTGCGATGGCGGAAATGACCCCAAAACGGCCCTTACCGCCGCCGTACGCTGCACCAGGTGCAATACCGCCACCCATCTTAGCGGTCACCGTAATGAGCGGTCACCGTAACGAGCGTGCACCGCAAATTACGGCCACCGTAAATATACGGAAACGGAAGTAAAAGCATGTGGCCGGAACGGGAAACAGCACGCCGCACAACTATAAAATCCGAATCCCAACACAACCATAAAAAATCCGACCCTGACACACATCCCAACCCGTTAGCAACCCCAGTTAAAAAAATAAATATGGGAAAGGTAGCCAAGAAAGCGTGTGACCGCAAGCGGCAGGTACACTTCTCCCGAGAGGAACTGACCGTGCTCACCGAGACCCTACAGGAAAATTCCGCCGTCGTCTTCTCCAGTCAAATGACCAGGACGGCCCTTGCCAACAAGAAGGCCATATGGGTCCTGGTGGCACAGCGCGTAAGTGCGGTGGGGACAACACCCCGCACGCCACAGCAATGTCGCAAGCGGTGGGACGACCTGCGGATCCGCGTACGCAGCATACTTTCTGCGAACAGGAACATCGCCACAGCTACCGGGGGGGGTTCAGAGTCGCCCATCAAGTTGACCCCCTGGGAGGAAATCTGCGCCTCCACCATAGGAATGGAGAGCATAGAGGGAGTCGGAGGGATGGAGAAAGGAGTGCCGACATCCTGAGAATCAGGTAGGTTGGCCAAGAGAAACAATGCGAAATCCACAAACCACGAACATGTGCAGTACCATGTGACCCCATAGTGCAATACATACTTAGCCCTGACAGCGCCCTCTAAAAGTCAGAATGAACAAACAAATCAATCAAGAAGCCATAAACAACCCCTACATGTGCAGCATGCACCCCCTAACTGCAGGCAGCCAAATGAATGCATCCTCAATCCACACGAAAATGAGACCACCTCCAAGGCCCAGTCCCAAATCAGCCTCATGTACCACCCCAATGCATTTGATACGTTGCCATTCCAAATCCGACAGACCCATAACTAACGCTCGCCCCTCTTTACTCCACCACAGGGTCCGATACCAACGACGAGCTGCAGGACACCCCTACCAGCACGCCTGCAAAGAGGGCCAGGACCAACGTCCCAAGAGCCTCCACCTCAGGTGCAAGGATCAAGACACGGCAGCAGCAGGAATCAAGTGGCAGCACACTGGAGGGGACTGCAACAGGCACCCCAGCAGCCAGCAAGTCCACAACCCCAGCACCACAGGTCCCCCCAAAGAACGTATCTGATGGCACCGCCTCTGGTGGTAGCAGCACCATAGGTGACACAGCTGTCATGCCAGCATGCTCCGACACGGAAAACAGTGCTGGCGACGTAGGTACCATCCATGACCTTTCCCAATCCCCCTGCATGTTCCATCCCCTACACCATGACGAAACCACGCAGGGGCACCCTGAAGACGACGACTGGCCAACCCCCACAAGTCCTGTGCCAAGGCAACATGTGTTGAGCAGCCCCCCTGTCACACCACCGCAAATGTCCATGGCCCAGCAGAGGCAACAGTCCCTCGACCTGCTGATCGAGCAACAGCAGGAAGCGTCCACGCTACTCAAGGACCATGCAAATGAATGCGGGGGTTCCAGGGCAGCCATGGAAACATCCACCGAGACACTCAGGGCACAAATAGAGAAAAGTAGTGAGAGCCTCAGGGGAGAAATGGAGAGAAGCACCGAGAGCCTGAGAGCACAAATGGAGAAAAGCACCGAGAGCCTGAGGGGGGAACTGCATGCGACGTCCAAAGACGTCTGTGCTGAACTTGCTGCTGTGCGCCGTGTGCTCTCGGAGCTCTCACAAACCCTCAGAGACATGCATGGACGCGAGCAGGCAGAGACCTCATCCGTGGCAAGTTCCGTCCAGGGCAGCCCCCAACGCAGATCTGGCAGGAACCTGCGCTCCACGGGCAGGGGTGCCCCTGATACCCGTAGAGGGGGCTTGCAATAGCGTCTACCCACGGACAGCATGCATATTTGGACACTGGTGTTGGGGGGGGAGGTAGTAGGGTGGAGGGGGTGTGTTGGGCTTCACTGGGTGGCGGGTCCATAGGGTGTATAAATCAAATCACATTAACAATACAGCACCTCATTATCATCCAATGACATGTGTGGACATTGATATTTGCGTACGAGGCCTTCATAGGCGTACAGTCCACAATGTGCCTGTACTACACACACACAGTGCCACAGGTCCCCTTTCCGTGTAATAGGCACCATGCGTGGTTGCTAGAAGCATGCATCTATGATGCTCTGTCGGATTGCACGTGCATCCTGTGCCTCATGGACTCCTTGAGGTGCCTCCACATCCCCACCCTCATCATCATCATCATCTCCAGGTGCATGCAGTACAGCGTCAGGGGGCATGGGCACATTCCTACGTATGCACATGTTGTGCAGCATGACACATGCCATGACCATCTTAGAAACCTTCTCATGGCTGTATATGAGTGCCCCGCCAGACCTGCTGAGGCTGCGGAAACGAGCCTTCAGTAGGCCGAATGCCTGTTCAATGACCACACGGGTACGTGAGTGGGCATGGTTGTAGTCCTCCTCATGCTCGTTCTGTGGGTTCCGGATTGGTGTAAGGAGCCATCTCTTCAGTGGATACCCGGCATCACCTGTATGAGACGAATGAAGGGTGTCAGTGGAATGATAGTGCTAAGTAGCCCCCCCCCCCCGCAAGGTCATTGACGCATCAAATGGGCCACGATGTCATGCATGAAATGAGACTCACCGAGTAGCCAGGATCTGTGCCCTGCGTGTCGCTCCATGTAGCGTGGTATTCTTGTGTTCCTCAGGACCATAGAATCATGGGTAGATCCTGGAAATCTGGCACAACAATGCGTAAAGATCTTGTTGGAGTCACACACCATTTGCACATTGATTGAATGAAATTGTTTCCGGTTGCGGTACTGGACCTCCATGGCATGTGGGACAACCAATTCAACATGGGTGCAGTCGATGGCACCAATGCAACCCGGGATGCCGCCAAGTGCATGGAATCCCACTTTAGCGTTGGTAATCTCCTGGTACGTGCGTGGTAGTGTGATGTGGTCGTCGGCGTGCTTCAGGAGGGCATCGTGCACTTGGAAGAGTGTCCGTGAGAACAGTGGCTGTGAAATGCCATGCAACTGTCCCACTGTGTGCTGGTAGGTGCCTGTGGCCAGGAAGTGGAGTGCAGACACCACCTTCAGTAGGGGTGGGATGGCGGTTGGGCTATCTATCATGCTCACGAGGTCAGCATGTGTCATGTCCACAATGGCGATTATGGTGTCCCGGTCCAAACGGTAGAGGGTGTGGATCTGCTCAGCAGTGAGGTTGAACGGATCGGCTCGGAGGCGTGGGATTGCGGGCCGCCTGCGTGGTGGTGGTGGCAGTGCTTGTGGGCCTTGCTGACCCTGCCTTGCCCTCCTCCTCCTCCTCCTCCTCCGTCTCCCCTGTGCGCCCGGTTGTTGTACCTGTTGTTGTTCGTCGTCTTCTTGTAGTTGTAGCACTTGCAGTGCTATCTGGTACCCCAGGCCCAACATCGCTAGTCCTGCCGGTAGCATTTTGGAGTGGGAGTGGTTGTGGGAGGGGTTTGGGTCTGCAATATATGTGCTGTCGGCCTGTATGGCCTCCACCTGTGCTGATTGAATGAATCTGTGGCAGATGCAATCCCTTCTGGTCGAGCACGGCCCGCACGTAAGGCTGCATTTGGCCGCATGGCATCTTGGGATTGGAATCATGTATCAAATCCCGATGGCAGTGTGATGTACTTTGACTGATTTTCATGCTATGCTCCCATTGTTACACATGCTATGATTGCAGCCGCTTACATACCTGTGAAGAGTCAGTGGTATGTAGGGCTCGATCGATGGCCGACCCTCATGCAGCACAGTAACGTACTTCACCGACGGGCGTGGCGTCCCATTTGTGATTGCAGCCAGTTAGCATCATGACACACAGCCGCACTACATTGATGTAATTGTGAATGCAAGCGTTCACAGAAGCCTTTTCGACGTAATGTTGCAAGTGAGGAATTCGAAGGCCAGCATTTTTGGTTTTGAAGTAGCGGCGAGGATACGCCCACAGGTCTGGCTGGAAATGTAACGTTCTATTGTAGAATGTCCTTGGGACATGGCCCATAACGAGCAGGCAATGAATGATATGAATTGATTGGGATGCGCAATAGCGTAGTGGACGATGAGGCAGGACGTTCCCAAATCCATCTTGCTTCACAACACTACAGATCCGGCCAGGGGCACAGTGGTTTTTGCGGACTGCATTACGCACAGACGCGATGGAAGTTTCACATATTATGTGAGTGAATATTCATGCGTTTTCATTGCGGGATGAGGGAATGATGTGTGGATGCATGGACTGATGAATCCGTTTAGGGTCTGCCATGTACATGGGTTTCTTGGTTCACTCCCCTTCCCCTGCGTTATGTGATGCAAGGCTGCCATAGTGGGACATACGTCTCTCTGCCCTTGTCGGATCCTCCCTGTCTCGACGCGCCTTCATACACTTGTGTCTAGGCACGTTACTAATCCCATGTCATGGGTTCTATCTTGACGGACGCATGCACAGTAACCGACGTTGCCAATGGTGTATTTAGCTCGATTGGTTTCGTTGTGATTCGATACTGGATTAGGGGTGTGTATATTCCTTTGGAGTGGGCTAGCATGCATATGGGTGTGGATTTGGTGTGTTGAATGAAGATTGTAATGCATCATGAGTCCCGTAATGCAATCGGTTGATTTGTGTTTCTTTTGGGTGACAGGTATCTCCTGCCCTATTGCAGATGCCATCTCTACGCCACTCCTCCAGATGGTTTTTACTCTCGACTCCTGCAGCTTCGGGTGAATCAGTGGAGCACCATTTCGATCATATGGGACGATCGCCAATGGGCCACATGCCCTTACGCTGTACTGGTGGCTAGGTGCAACATTTCGGCCTTTCAGCTCGACTAGTGCCTGCCTCATGGGACGGACCTGCGGTTCTTGCCGCTTCCATGTTGCCTTTTGGAACGTTGATGTAAGCCCTGTGTGCCATGATGGTACAGGGCGTCACACAAGTGGAAGCCGGTCAATTATTGCAGATGCAGCCCTCGGTGATGATGGTTGTTTTGGTGGGATTTTGCAAATTGATGTGGGGCCTTTGTCATTTGGATGTGCATTTAAATTGTATTCCGATATTTGTCGTGTTGCGTTGTTCTTTGCAGGTGATGTGGCGATTTTCGCTTTGTGGCGGTATGTATTGCGTGATGATCTGCTTTGTGTTCCGCCTTCTGAGTTGAGTTGTGTGGTACAGTACTGGCCGCGTTTGCCTACGTAGCACAGTATGGTCACGGATAGAGGCTGCCATTGTGTCTGTTTACATGATGTGCTGTTCAGGGGCGGGGGATTGGCTTTTTGCCGACTGGTGCCTGTCAGCCAGGTCGATTGGTGGAATGATGGGTTGTTCAGAATGTGGCTGGTCACAGGTGACTGTGTTTGCGTGCGTTTGTTGGAGGGGGACTGGGGTCATGTCCATTGGAATAGCTTCTGTATTGATGCCATCTGTGCCCTGCAGCTCCCATCGGCCCCTCTTGGGATGGGCCTGGCTGCTCAGTCACTCTGCCGACTTGTGTGGTACATGCTTCTGCTGATGGTTGGTTTGTTTACTGGCATGAGTACAGGGCTGGTGCAATCCCCCTCAGGATGCTGTTGTGGATGTTGCCTTGCGCTGGTGGCAAGCGATGGGGGACTACTGTTGTTTTGTGTCATGTGTTCTTGATTTTCATTTTGATGTGTTGTACCTTCACATGCCTGTGCTGCGTCAGTACGGCTATGGTGACATGCCGTACATGGATGCCCACTCACGGGGCGCTTTGAGCCCCTGCATGCTTTTCTACGTTGGCATGCATGGGTGAATAGTGGATTTCACTGGTTGCATAGTGTGAGTACATTGCGCCTGCCAGGAGTTGTGCAATGAGGCCAGGGAGTGGAGTACAGGCACTCAGTGGGCCATTTACGGTTGGTTCGCGTTGCCGTATTTCTCGCCATGGCGGAATGGTACTTTACGACGTGCTTGATGGCGTTCAGTACATGTCCGCTAGGGTCAGAATTCGCGTACCGTTGCGCCATGGCGGTGATTCCGGTTTTGCAAGGCGCGCGTGCGCGTACTTGGTGCAGTTAGCGTTGCCGTTCACTGCGGTGTCGCTAATGGCATCGTACTTTACGGTGACGGGTCATGATCGCAACGAGCGGTGTTCGATGGCGGTATTGCATTTCCGCCATCATTTTTCCATTTCCGCAAGGGTCGTAATGAGGCCCAGTGTGTGCTTAGTGAAATAAGAGGATATTCTCAATTCAGGCTACAGGTCCAATGCTTCTGTGTTTTACACATTTGATCTTAAATCTATTTCCCATACTTCATCTCTGTTGTTTTTTGTTGCTTTGAAACATACATAAAAGGAGCCCCAATGGGATTCAATAGAATAAGATTGAATCCTAGTACATTACGACTGACAGAGGATATTTGATTCATGTCCCTCCCTCACTTTCCATTGATGTAGAATACGTTTCATTGTTTAGAAATCATGGTGAATCAATTTAAATCCTTAAAAAAAAAACTCTTTAAGAAAACATTTGGAATACAAAGGCCTTGACATTAATGGATCACTTGCAAGACGTATGACAGTAACCTGTTGAAAATGGAAAGGAGGACTTGCAGTCAGCCCTAGCAGATGTTACCGGGACAATAGGGACATTATTGGAGCAGGATCATGAAGGGGAGGGGCACAGATTACAGATTGTGTAAGATGTGATTTATTATATCACTGCTAAGAGTAAACAAGTACAGGGAAATTCATAATATTGATTGTGATGTGGGGGAGTGACGTGGCTCTCCCCATGTCTAATTTCAGGGTGAGTGAACTGGTTTTGCTCAGAAAACTAATAACTAGCCTGCAAACTGGCGAAAGCGGGGTGCATCCCCTGTTGACCCCCATGGATAGGCCTGAGCAGGGCACTCCATCTCATCATGGGTGTGCTGCAGGGAGCCCTGCCCCCCTTTTTGCCCAGGGTGCACCTGACAAATGCAGCTAGGCCACCCCAAACTCTCACCCTGCTCCTTACCTCAACTCAGGCTCCACTCCCAGAGACACCACTCAATCTTAGTGGGCCACATGTTGCAGATATGGTGCAGCTTTCGCTATGACTCCACGGACCACCACTATGTTTCGCCTGCACGTATCAACATGCTCACTGGGAAACCATTCAGTTTCCAGCAATCGCCAAGGATTGCCTCCTTTTCCTTGAAACACGGGTCATAGAAGATTTATAGAACTGGCCAAAGCAGGGGGCATCCCCTGTTGACCCCCATGGATAGGCCTGAGCAGGGAACTCCATCTCATCATGGGTGTGCTGCAGGGAGCCCTGCCCCCCTTTTTGCCCAGGGTGCACCTGACAAATGCAGCTAGGCCACCCCAAACTCTCACACTGCTCCTTACCTCAACTCTGGGTCGTTCCTGTCATACACAACCTGGGTGAATGGCTCCACTCCCAGAGACACCACTCAATCTTAGTGGGCCACATGTTGCAGATATGGTGCAGCTTTCGCTATGACTCCACGGACCACCACTATGTTTCGCCTGCACGTATCAACATGCTCACTGGGAAACCATTCAGTTTCCAGCAATCGCCAAGGATTGCCTCCTTTTCCTTGAAACACGGGTCATAGAAGATTTATATAACTGGCCAAAGCAGGGGGCATCCCCTGTTGACCCCCATGGATAGGCCTGAGCAGGGAACTCCATCTCATCATGGGTGTGCTGCAGGGAGCCCTGCCCCCCTTTTTGCCCAGGGTGCACCTGACAAATGCAGCTAGGCCACCCCAAACTCTCACCCTGCTCCTTACCTCAACTCTGGGTCGTTCCTGTCATACACAACCTGGGTGAATGGCTCCACTCCCAGAGACACCACTCAATCTTAGTGGGCCACATGTTGCAGATATGGTGCAGCTTTCGCTATGGCTCCACGGACCACCACTATGTTTCGCCTGCACGTTTGAACATGCTCACTGGGAAACCATTCAGTTTCCAGCAATCGCCAAGGATTGCCTCCTTTTCCTTGAAACACGGGTCATAGAAGATTTATAGAACCCCCTCAGGCCACAGCTGGAGTGATTTGTCCGTAAATCTCGTTAAACACCTTTGCTTCATTGCTCTCAGGGTGGGGGTCTATAAAGGCTAATTGGTCCTAGTAGAATCCTGGCTGTCCTGCATAATCCACTGAGACTAATCAGTGTTGTTAATAATTAGGTCATGAAGTTTAAGCAATCCACTGGCTAACTGTTTGATTGAAGTTTATGAGTGAGAGTTTAAGAGTTGAAAGTTGGTCCTTTTTTTAGCCCCGAAGTGTAAAATTAAAGGTTAAAAACAAGGCATTAGTCATTTGCTCCTACTTTCACGCTCAAGGGAATTTTGCTAGTATTTGAAGGTAAAGTAGGGCACAACATGGATTTAACATTCCTGCATTGAATTCCTGCACCACATAAAGCGTAAAATGAGTGGATTGACTTTGAATGTGAAGGTTTTTCTAACCTGCTAGAACCAGGCAGCTTCCAAGGGGATCCATTATAATGTTGTCTGCATGCATTGACGGAAGGAAGCATTTACATTTTCTTACAAAGCTGATTGTAAAAGGTGATTTTGCCTGCTTTTATATTTGATTGTTCCTTCTATTTTGCAAGCATGGAAAGCTGCATAAAACAGATCCACCAGAACATATATTTTATTTGCCTCACCCACGAAATTGACACTTTGTGTAACATGGCCCAATTAGTGATTAATCAAATAGGGGATCAAATAGGCAGAGAGGGTCATGACACGGATTTAACATTTCCGTAAAGCCATTCCTTCTCCACCTTCAGAGGGCACATTCTTGTATGCCTGCATAACATTTTCATACAGACATAAAAGGAATGGATTCTGCCTTTTTGAGGGCCTGCTAAAAGAAGGGGTATCCTGCAGGGATCCATTTTAAATGCTCTCCTTATGCATTAATGGAAGATGGCACGTACATGTTCTTACAAATCAAACTGTAAAAGAAAGATGCACAGGCAATTGTGTCTGCTTTTACACGTTGCTTTAGCCCTCCATTTTGCAAATGTGGAAAATTGCCTGAACGGAACCAACCAATATATTAGTGCTGATGTTGATGGTCCCCACCATGCAATTACCACGTTTTGTAAAATAATCCTAATTGAGTGTTTTGTAACACAAAACTATGACACTAGTTTGATTGCATGTGAAATTATGAGACATGAGGTTTAGCACTTATTTTAGTATCACCTATGCCATGTAACATTTATTTTCTTGTTCTTTAGATAGTGTTATTTTCTCTCTGCTTTACAGTTTACATCAGTGATAGTGTCCACCACTTATCATAATGAGTGTTATGCTAAAAAAATGATCCTGTAAAGGTACCTTCGTTAACAGAACAATGAAAAGGAAAGGAATTGTGCACTACCTCGAGCAGGAAAAGATGGGCATGGTTCTTCATTCAGGATGCCTGTTTGAAATATCAGGGGGCTGGACAGCTGAGAAGAGGCAGATTGTGGAACTATTCACAGAGCTCCGTTCCAGAAGTACTTACATGTAAAATATATCTATAAAAGATCTCAGGTCTATTGGCTAATTACTCAAATGGGAATTCTCCAACGTGCTTGTTGTGTTGGTGAATGTATTCCTATTCAACCAGAACCAAGTGAAGATCCTGTTGGATTTTTCAGATTCTCGTACAACAATTTTGCCAAAGGAGGGTGTGATGATGCAGATACATAACTCAGTACCACCGTCTGCCCAATTACCGATAGGGCGAGAGACATTACAAACTGAGACAGCCTTACCACTCACTCCATAAACCTACTAGTGGTTGACAATATGAGCTAAACCGACCTCCATGAAAAAATATGCCTAAAGAGAGTGAATGAACAAGCAATCTGCCATAAGGCATTAGTTACACAAGTAAGGACTAAAAGAAGTTGGTAGAAAGCCTAAATGGTGTGCATTATAACTAGTCCAACATAGTATAAAGGGATAGAAGGCTCCTGTTTACCGAGAAAGTGACTCCCTACACTGATAATGCAATTGATTTATAGGTAGATAAGATGCTGAATACACAGGCTGAGAAACCATCATATGGCAGCCATATCATTTGAATAGATGGGGCTATAGGCCACCAACATGGAAAAAATAAGACAAGAGTTTAGCCCTTTTTCTAACGCAGAGGCTGTATCAGGTCTTACAATTAACAAGGTATCAGAACTCAAGATGCTGAATTTACAAAAAACACAAGTTTTGAAGAAACTTGTGCAGAAACCAAGAAGTGTCTCAAAGCCAGAGGTCAGGAACAAGGAAGGGAGTAATCGTTGAACATAACGCAGGAACGTGCCAATTCCCAAGACGAGAAGCTCCAAGTTAACAGATTTTAATAAAAGCACAAACAACCATTGATGTCCAGGAGCCTGAGATCAGTAAGCCACAATACTTTACCCAAAGCAACTGACTATCGCCATAAGTGGCCACAATGCAGACAACATGCTCATTAGAATTGGCAAAATTCTCAATCAATAGATGGAATTCAATTATCAAACACGATACACTAACACGTGATCTTGATAGGGAAACCAATGGCTATTTATTATGTGCTAAACATAGAGAAGACTCATGCAGAACTCCCTGAGCATGCACACAGACACCAGCGGCACACATGGCCAACTACATATGATCACTAAGAGTATTCTTTAATTGAAAGTATGGCAGACCAAGGAAGTCTCTTCCCCCACTCATGTCTCGCTCATATCGTGACACCTTTTCAAGGTTTCCAAGGTTGGTACGGTAGATGCCAACGAATGAGAAGTCCACTTGCCACAGTGCCTATGATCGATAGGGCCAACCCATTCCCTGTCCCTGTAATGATGTAGTAGAAGTAGTGTCAATAGGGAGATGAGTTTAGTAGGAGCCATCCGATACGTATAGACCAATAGAGTAATTAACCCTTATGTATCTCATATGTAGTTTGAACCATTAACCAAGCCCATTTCCCTGTAGGTTTTGTAAACTGATAGTGTAATATTATGTCATTGTTGATGTAGGTTTTGGACAAAACTTGCATGCAATCGTTAAAAATATAAGAGATATGAGAATGAAAATATTGTATGCTGTCCCTGTTTAGATTCGTTTTTTTTTTAATAAAGCTGTTTTTTTCATCTGAGTCCTCCATCATTGAGTAGTATTTTGACTAATTGTGTGATTCTGAGTGCACCTTTACAAGTGGTAGCAGAGGATGGTTCTCTAATTGTTTCTGGACAATCCTGACTCCATCCCCTCAGACAGCACGGGTGGTCTGTGAAGAGCAGAGATAATCTGCACTTGCGAAGAAAGGTTGGGAAATACTTACATTGACGGAGAGCCCTGCCAGTCCCATAGGTTGCCCCGCTGAACGTGGAAGGGAGCAGGGTGGAAGAGAGCAGGCAGCTAGAGGTCAATCGACACCAAAGACCCTCAGGGATCCATGGATGTGAGTATGAATGGTGCACGCCAAAACAGAGTAGTTGGGGGTTTTGTGTGTATTGGGTTATGGGAAGGAAAGATGACAAAGTATTGAATACTTTTGACAAGGGTTGAAGAAGGCCACGTGGTAAGCCTCATTACAGGGCAGAGATAAAGCCATGAATCCCCCAAATATACGGGAAGACAGCTGTACTTTGATTTGTGTTAATGTATGCTGACACCAGCCTTGTGTTGTGTGGTAATGTAGAATCGTAGAGGTGTTCTTTTCTGTTGGTAGAAAAGTGAATTGGTGTTGTGGACCAGGAAAAAGGGGTCTGGAGTGTGAGCAGTATTTTTTTATGTAGCTCAAAAGAAGGACTGTGTGTTATAAAGGATTTGTTCTCAGAGAGAGAGACTTGGGTGTGTTAATATGGAGCAACTATTGGAAAGGGAGTAAAAAAAGGTAAGCAAGGGTTGGTGCTGTGTTAAATATCATTGGTAAGTTGTGTTCTATATTGTTACTATGGCAAATACTCCCATTGTTAATTTGTGTGAGACACTTCCCAGATATAAAATCAAAATCCTTAAGTACCATGTTGAGTGGGTTAAATGTATGTCTGGCAAGATGTTAATGCCATGGCCTCAAGACTGCACTCATTTGAAAACGATGCAGCAACACATATGCACATATTTACATGCAACACATAAGGGAAAACAATTACTGAACAGATTGAGTATATTTGAGCTGTGGAAAATGTTCAAAATAGAGGAGGAGGAGAAAAGTAAGAAAGAATGGATGCTTAGCTTGCATGACAGAATGAGCACAGAGCCCACAGCTCTTCCCTCTCTTCTTCTCCAAACCAGTGACCTGTCCTGATTGTACAGGAATTATATCCATTAAAAGTATCTGCAGGGCGTTGTAATCCCATATATGTGCCCACAGCATATAGTGATCATGACAGTCTGAGAGGGGAGAAGGTGAGCAGCGCTATTACAAGCAGAATTCATCAATCAGGGTACAAGGGAAATTTACAGAAGCGGATGAGAAGTATCAGAATGTAAAAGGCATCCAGGGCAAGAGAATCAAGACACCAATTGTGTTTGCCAAATGCATAGGAGTGCAAAGAATATTGAACCTTGATGGAAAGGTATCGTTGAAAGAAAAGAGAAGGCAAGGAAGACAGAGACAGACAGGAGACAGAAAAGAAGAAGAGGTTGGAAGAAGAGAGAGAAAGAGAAAGACAAAGATAAGAGAAGGAAAGAGAAAGCAGACAAGAGGAAGACATGGAAAGAGAACAAAGATTGGAGGAGTCAGAGAAAGAAAAGAAAAGAGAAGAAGAAAAGGAGAGAGAAAGAAGAGGAGATGAAGCAAGGAAAATGGGAGAAGTTTAGAGAGACGCCATAAGGATGTTGATGATCATAAATAAACACACGCTGTTAGACAAGGGAGGAGAAGATGTTGTACGAAGGTATTGTGACAACTTATACAGAAATAGAAAGGACAGGATGAATATAAGAGAGTGTTGGGGAAAGCATCCACTGGAGAAAGCCAGGGATGTATTAGAAGAAGTAATGAGTGGGACATGTGGGATTGATCCCCTTAGAATATGTGACTTTGAGGACAGGGAGGATGAGGAAGAAGAAGAAACACCTTCAGAAGAGGAAGATGACGAGCAGAGCAGGGAAGAGGAAGCTACACAGGCACTGTCTATGGGCACCAGTGAAGAGAGAGAGGTAGCTTGGTCAGTCTGGAGGAGCCAGCAATGAGGCCAGAGCCCATTCAATACCCATGGCTGCCAGGGATGAACTTGAGAAGCGCAGAACAAAACACATGTTACATAAATAGGCTAAGAGATTTGCAAGGACGCAAGAAAGGTTGTATGACAGACCTGCAAAAAAAGACAACATTTGTGACCTCACCCATGCCAGAACTGGACTGACTGAATTCCCATTTTTACAGAAAGGTAGGGGAGTAGCACAATATATACGTTGGATGCAGACAGATAAAAATAATTTGATTTGTAAATTACCATTGCTCGCAGCAATGGCAGGGAAGTGGATTCATGAGTTAGAAAGAGAAGCTGCTGACATGACTCTAGCAGTCAGTGGAGAAATGAAAAGATTGTTTGCTTCTATATTAAGCAATCAGTCAACATTTGAACACAGGCATGGTATACCGGGGTGTCAGCACAAAATACTAAATATGACAGTGCCCCTTTTTAACAATTGTTGAGCAGATGTTGGGAGGGCACTTAAAGTACAATTCCCAGAGTCATCATACGTTATTCCTGCTGTTCATATACAGGAGATGCAGGAGAAATGGCGTTTAGAGACAATGGAAAGTTGGGACAAAAATATAATTTTTTATTTCACATTTTATGTCAGCGAATCCCAGAGGAATTGCAACAAGAATTAAAGACAATTGTGGGGATTGAGACAAAACCATGGCCTGAGATGCAATTAACTATTGCTCATCATTGTAGAGTAAAAAAGAGAAGGAGAGAAAGAAGGTAGAGGAAAGAAAAAATGGAAGACGTGAAATTGGTCCAAAAGAAGCTTTCAAAATTGACAATAGAAGGAGTAGTATTAAAAAACCACAGCGGACAGGAAGCACTGCAAATACAGCCACGCTCAAATGGGAACTTTGCAGGAAGTGGGGAATATCATTATTTCCCCTGGGGGGTTTGCATCCAGACACAGGGGGTTTGGGTTTCAAGCACCACAGCAGGAAGGTTTAATGGAGGGCAACCACGGTTTAGAGGACCTCCAGCACCGTCTTGGGGAGGCATGCAACACAAAAGCAACAAGTTGGCCGTGAAGGGGTGTCAGAATATCCATCACAGTATAGCCCAGGACCACCAGTCTATAACATCCTCCATTACACTCAGTATCAGCAAATGCAGGTTCCTCAAACACTGCAAGCACAGCAAGCACTATAGCCCAAATGCAACAACTGCAACAGGTGGTGCAATCTCAGATACAGAAAACACAAGTACAACCACAAGTACAGAATGCAGTAGTACAATGTATTTTATTTTTTACATTTTTAATTCGACCTCCAGCGCCAAATGTAACTTTATTAGATACATAGACGTTTTTTCCAAAGAAGGTTTCTTGAAACTATATAACACAAGGTTGGTTCCCCAGGTATTGTACAGCTTAGAAATGCTCACTAATTAGGAAACTAAATGGCTAAAAAATGTCGAGAGAAATTGTGGCGTAGAACACTTGTTCTGGAGAACTTTGCCCCCATGTAAGCAATACAAATATTTGCCACTGGAATATTTTATATGAAAATCTTACTACAAACTGACAAACAAACATTGTTGGCTAACTTTACTGAAATCCCCTGGACGAAAGCTTTAGAAGAAAGGAAAAAAAGAGAATGATTAATTCTTCTAACTGATTGGTTTTGATAGCTCATGGGACAGAAATATGTGTTTAGTGGAGAAAAACATAAACAAGCTGGGAACAATTTGGGACAGAAATAACAAGGGAGCTTTTCTGTCAAACAATAAGATGTTTCGCCTCTAGGTTATGTAGAGTTTTCCGATTGAGACACTGTACACCTACCTTATGAATGTGTACAACGGTAAGGTGAAAGGATTAATTATTCAATTAAGATTAGAACTTCTCTCCACATTAGCAAAAATAGGTGAAAGGAAAGACATCCCTTATCATGCTAGATTATGCCGCATTTGTAAAATGGAAACACAGAGCCAATTACTTACTGATTTTGCTGGGTTACACAACCTTTAAAATAAATCCTATCTAAATTTAACATATAAACTTGAAAATGTAAAGTCGGACCAATCCTACAGCCAATTAAACTTTACCCTTTATCATATGTGGCTGAAGATACAGAAAAGATTGGGTGACTGAAATATATTATTGAATTTATTAGGCGATTACCTTGTTTTTTATGACTTTTATGATAGATCAATGGATTTAAAAAAATTATAAATTCTGTATTTTGTGTATTATTTTATATCTGTTTTATATTTGATAACAGTCATTATTTGTATTTTTGATGAAGGTCAATTGTATTGAACCGTGAAACTGTATGAATTTTAGAGTTAAAAGGTTTATTTAACCATACAACACTTTAATTAAAACATTTAAAACTAGTCCCTGTACGATTTGCACTAGAGCTAATGCAACTGTGCATATATGTATTATGCATTTATGTATTTGAGGATTTAAATAGCACATATCTTAAAATGAACTGGGCACAAAAGATTACGAAGTTCATGAGGTAGAGTATTCCATGCTCTTGGCCATGCAGAAGGGAAATGTATGTCGCCCCATGTCACACAGTTTGAGTGGGGAACCACCAAAAGCTGTCATTGTGATGAATGCAAACAGCGTTCTGGGAGAAAAGCAGATATTTTTGACATCAGGTATCTTGGGGCAGTTCCTTGAATGCACTTAAAAACCCACCAGAGGGTCTTAAACAGCACTCTCTGTTGTACGGTCAACGAGTGGAGATCCCTCTGAGGTTGCAAAATGTGTGGCAGTGAAAAAATCAACCTCACGGCTGAATTCTGTGCAACCTGCAAGCTCTGCATTTGCTTCTTCTGTGCTCCTATTAGCATGGCATTACGATAGTTGAGCCTCAAATTAACGAGGGTGCTGACCAAAATGGTACAATCGTTAGGTCAGATCAATGGTAATAGTGGTTTTACAAATCTAAATTGGTAAAATTCAGATTTCACTGTATCATTGAACTGCAATCATGCATACAAACCATGTGCAGATGTGAGTAATTCATTTGTGCTCTCTAGACTTCTGTTACTGTGGCCTCTGAATAACTAGAAAGTATGACAAGGCCCACAGGAATAAGGCCATCGCCTGTTTGCTGCCTGTGGTCTTCCCCACAGCACCCAGGTCGGGAGCAGGAGCTCCACCGTCATGGACCTGCCACTGCAAAAGCAGCTGGCGTCCGGCTCGATGCTCAGCTGATATCTGCCTGAATAATGATGAGCGCGGTAACAGCTGCCCTCTGGCCCTGATTTTCGCCCTTCCAGCACCTACCAGCACATACAATCCGTTTCCTCTATGCCAGATGGAGGAAAACACCTGCTGCCGTCTTTACACAGCAGTAAATGCTGTATTCGATCCTCCACCGCCATTCAGGTACACGAGGTACCTAGCCATTCAAAGATGGCTGATCGCCTTTACCCTGCTGCATCCAGTGCCTAACCAGGCCCCTAACAGCCTACAGCCTTGCCCCGCTCCAATTGGTTGATCTACCCCTCTTCTACCCTATTGGCTACCGGCAGGCGTAGCCGGCCCACTGCAGACAAGGCCCACAGGAATAAGGCCATCGCCTGTTTGCTGCCTGTTTCTGCCGAGGCTGCCATCTGCCAGACCCCGTGGCCCCCACACCTTGGCCTCTTCTAAGGTAACACTTCTGCTTCCGCCATCTTCAAATGCACTGGGCATAGCACCATGTACTCTGTTGAACTCACTTGCCTGATTTGTTTATCTTCTGCTTACACACGAGCAACAGATTGGCATCAAGAATAGTTACTTACGCTGCCTCTACGGGACACGAGGTACCTTTGCTAAGTAAAGTACCAGTAAAGCCACCCTCAGATTATTAGCGATCTAGTACTAACTATCCACTGCTAATCCACCCTGCACCAGCCCCCTATATCACCTGCATAGCTTCCCTGACTCGGCCTGTTCATCCACCCACAAAAAGCTATACCAGTTTTCTGACACAGTGTCTCAAGCCCCACTATTACAATCTGATTACAATCTGATTCTAAAAAGTGCCTGAGTTTTGCTTACCATACTACATTTCGAATCTAGATGTGCCTGCATTTTGTATCCGATAATGCAAATTGACTCTAAATGTGCCTCAGTTTTGCCTGTCATACTACATTTCGAATCTAGATGTGCCTGCATTTTGTATCCCATAATGCAAATTGACTCTAAATGTGCCTCAGTTTTGCCTTCCATACTACATTTCGAATCTAGATGTGCCTGCATTTTGTATCCCATATTGCAAATTGATTCTAAATGTGCCTGAGTTTTGCCTCCCATAATATTGCATTGATTGCTATTGACTGCTGCATTTTGCACCGGGCTGTACCTAGCTACTCCCGTCCCTGACTGCCTACATTGACATTGCTCGCAGCACTTTGCACATGCCTGTATTGCCTTGATTGACTGCCATTGATGCTGCACTCTGCACCTAGCTGCTCCTCTCCCTGACTGCCGCTCCTAGCACCTAGCTGCACTGCCACCCAATCTCAGCTCTCTACCTATACACACCATGCCTCTCCCTCTATCAACCAGCTCTCCAGTTGCCCCCCCACCTTCCACTCCAACATTCCCCCTACATACTTCCTACCCTCCTTTTTCACAAAAACCAACATCACAGCAACTCATCCTCCACCTATCATAACATCATACACCAGACCCACGAACATCAGAAACCAGCTCCTCGGTCTCCACTCAAGATATCCGAGCATCACCCACCAACCCCCACCCAATGCACCCAAAACCACAGAAACGCCCACCCTTACGGTCAAACCATCATCACCCACACCAGTCCTGTCACACCCCAACCCGGCCTCCCCTGCACCACACAACACCACCCCTCCTTATCCCAGCCCTCACACAACCTACAGTGTGCCCTTATCAATGCTAGATCCATTCCGGGTCATGCACTGAAATTCACGAACTCCTAATCAATCTAGACCTCGACATCCTAGCCATCACCGAGACCTGGCTTCATAGCGCTGCAGGGCCAGCCCTCAACCTTGCCATCCCACAGGGATACTCCATCATCAGGCAAGACCGCCTCTCCTCAGTAGACAAATCACATCTAACCTGGGTGACACCATAGACTCCCTAGCTATAAAAATCACCCTCTCCCCCAACTCCACCATCACCATCAACCTTGTCTATCGCCCACCTGGCCCACCATTGGAGTTCCATGAGAACCTCCTACATCACTTAACAGAAAACCTAGAACTCACCTCCAAAAGCATCCTCTTAGGTGACCTTAACCTAGGATACAACGACAAAAAAGATAAGCCAGCCAAATCTCTTTCACTAGCCTTAGGAATTAGAATTAGGCTTCGACCAAAAAATAACCTCACTCACACACAACAAAGGTTGCATCCTTGACTGGGTAGCCGACCACAACTGTCACATTGACATTCGCTCCATCACCCCGACTCCTTGGTCAGACCACCACATCATTCACTTCTTCATACCTGTTGCATCTAACACGAAAAAAAGGCCATCTCCATCCCCCCAGCCCTGGCAAGATGCGCCAAAAATCTTACTAAAGATAAGATCATACCATACCTAAGTATCCTCACAACAGATCTCAAGTCCTCTGACCCGTCAGAGCTAGCAGACATCTACAAGAGTACCATAAGCTCTGCCATCGATGCCATCGCCCCTTTACAGAATAAAAAAGCCAAAACAGTGAAACACTCAAACACCTGGTTCTCCTCTGAATTTAAAGAACTCCGCTCTCAGAAAAGAAAAGCACTGAACATCTGGCAGAAATCCCCCTCCTCAGCCACCCTATTCTCCTACAAAAAAATCACCTCCCAATACAAAAAAGCTATAATCACAGCCAAGTCAGCCTCCTACAATGAAAGAATTGCAAATGCTAGCTCCGAATCCAAAGAACTCTTCGCCATTTTCAAAGAACTCACCACAGCAGCCACCAAATCACAAGATATTGTTAAAGACCAAACCTGGTGTAACTCCATACAATCTGCCCTGTTGCATAAAATTGAACTCCTACCAGCAAAAATTAAGGAGCACCACAAAAACCTATCACAGCACCTCAAACCTACCTCCATCAACAACCACCTGCCCAGCCCAGGGCCCTACTCCGCCAAAGCCCCCACAACCCCTTTCAAATTCAGGGAAGTAACAGAACAGGAAGTTATTGAGATAATGAACAAGATTAAACCATCCAACTGTAAAGGAGACCCATGTCCAGCCAGTCTGATTAAAGACTGCACTGAAACACTTGCCCCCTTCTTCAAAGCATTCATTAATGCCTCCTTCAATGCCAACACAGTCCCAGACAGCCTAAAAGAAGCTTGGGTATGCCCTCTTCTAAAACAAACTACTCTTGACCCAGAAGTGGCTAATAACTATAGGCCCATCACCACCGTGCCCTTCCTGCTCAAAATCTTGGATAAAATTGCCTACACCTAATCCAGGAATATCTTGAAACCAACCATATCCTAGGGAAAAGACAGTCAGGTTTCCGACCAGGTCACGGGACAGAGTCAGCCGTACTCAACCTAAAAATACAAATTGGAGACATCATAGACAAAGGCAAACCGGCACTCCTTCTACTACTGGATCTGTCCGCTGCCTTTGACCTTGTCAACCATGATATCCTAGGCATGCACCTAAAAAATGAAGCGCACTTCTACCCAGAAGCCATTGAATGGGTGGCCTCGTTTCTAAATGGTAGACTTATGAAGGTCTTCTCAGACACTGCCTCGGCCACGCCTACTATCATCGACTGCGGCGTCCCCCAGGGCTCCTGTACTGCCCATACTCTCTACAATATATTTTCCCTTCCACTCTTCAATGATCTCGACCGTCGCAACATAGCATACACCAGCTACGCGGATGATACGCATGCACTACTCCCACTAACTGGGACCTATGAAGACGACGCGACAGCCCTAACCAAAATCTACACAGCCATCCAAACCTGGATGGCTGCTAACGGCCTGTGCTTAAACGGGGACAAAACTGAGATCCTCATAGTAGGGAAGAGCGAAATTCTCAACAAACTCCCCCCACAATACAAATCTTTCAACATCGACAATTCCACCATCACAGTCTCCAAGACTGTCAAAACCCTAGGTGTTCACCTAGATGCCTCACTATCCATGTCCCGCCAGGTCAACGCCATAGCCTCCTCCTCAGCGCTCACCACCAAGGTGATCAATGCAGTCAAACCTTTTCTCTCCACCAAAAACTGCCTATGCATTGCCAGAGCCACAATAGGGTCCAAACTGGACTATTGCAATGCCCTTTTTCTAGGTACCTCTGTCAACAACATAAAAAAAACTCCAAATCCCGCAAAACAACGCGCTCCGAGCAGCACTGACCATTCCCAAAAGGGAACACATCTCTCAAGCTAGGAAAGATGCCCACTGGCTACCGGTAAAGGAACGCATACTCTTTAAAGCCATGGCCATCACACACAGATGCCTCACACTAGATGCCCCACCCTATCTTGCAGAAAGAATCACCCTCAACGCCTCTAACAGACCCATCAGAGCCCACCATGCCAACCAGATCCATGTCCCCACGTTCAAAAGAACAAGAGCTTGAGGATCTAGCTTCCAACACCTCGCACCCAAAAACTGGAACTCCCTACCAACCTCATTAAGGAATGAAAAATCATACACCACCTTTCGCAAAAACCTAAAAACGTTTCTATTCCGCTAATTGTTAAACCGCATGTACAGCTATGCTTGCACTGTAACCATAGCAAAGCCGAACTCTCTGACCCTCATACCACCTACTCAATGTACTATTGCAACCGACTGCTCCATAACTATGTATGTCTAAGCTTAAGCCTGCTGTAACAGCGCCACAATGCCTCAGGGCAGCTCTGCGTGCTTTATAAATGCAAACAAATACAATAATAAAATAAATATGTATCAAAATGCCTCATCCTTGTATTTGTGTTCCCTGTAATATGGCAGATAATGTTATGTGCTTTGTTTGTCAAATGTGGGTGCTGTAGGGAATTGCAAACACTTCACCCATGCTGTTGAAAATAAGATACTTTACACTTGAATGCTTTCATAAGCTAGTTTGAATACAGCATTGCATTATTGCTGCCCAGGTGTTGTGCTTATTCCAGTATCTTCTATAATTTACTGCCACATATTAACAATGTGTTGGCTTGGAATAGCAGTGTGTTAACTGGAGGCTGGGGCTATGGGCCTCTCACCCAGAATCTAACACAAAGGTTCCAGGTGAGAAAGCTGTCACTGAATAGCCCTAGTTATAGTGCTGGCAACGTAACTATAAACATGATTAAAAATTGCAATTGTCTTAAGAAGGAAATGAAGTAAGCATGACACATGCTGGCAATACATTAATGCTCCAGTGTTGCACAATCATTAAGCTGTGGGATTCTCTTCTTTTCAATGTCTGGTCTACTTGATACTAGTGTAAAACAAACCAGGAAACATGTTTGAGGGGACATTTTATTTTCCTTCCTTCATTGAAAGCTTTGATATTGAAAAAAAGAGCTGGGTTTTATTTGAAGATAAGTGGTTCCTCTAATCCTTTATTGTCGGTTATTCAGCAGGAATTAACTAAAAAACATACTACCTCACCTTTTTATAAAGATATGAGTACATTCTTTACCGACATTGGCTGGACTCATAGAGGGGCTTGTGTATCTAATGAAACTTTAAATGCACTTGAGAAAAAAGTAGAACTTTGGGATTGGTTAGAACATTTCTCCCACTTGAGTAGTCTCAAGTCATATAATTTTGTGAAATACCGAACACATCAGTTTATGAAACCACAGGCCTATTTATATCTCTGCCCTACCAGAAGACTCTGACGATTTATCATTCTGTTCCAGTTGGAACAGTTGCCTATTCTAACCAATAGAGGAGCTTGGAATAATATCCCTGCTAATGAGCGGACATGTCGGCTTTGTAAATCTTTATCGTGTCCAGAAACAGCTAGGCATCTTCTGACGCAATGCCAGGCCATGAAGGAGCCGATTATAAACTTTTTGGGTGAATTTGTGCATGATCTATTAGCCATCCATGAACTGTCGTTCTGGCATTACTGTACCAACACTTGCAACATGCACCTATTCATAGCACTTTATAATGTCTGGCAACTGACTGAATTAGGCTTAGGTCTCTAATTAGATCTGAATAATAACTGCCTAGTCATCTGTTTATCTTATTTTATTTCAAATTTAACATGTATTGTATACTGATGAACTTATGATTTTTGAAACGGTTTTAGTATTTGATGTTGATATATATGGTTTTATGTTTATGTTGTGTTTGTAAATGAAATATGTGTAAAGTTTGAATTTATTTTCAATCTATATCACATTAAAGAATTTGAATTTGAATTTTATTTTGTCAGATAATAAAGGTTTGAAGGTTCTTTTATCATGCGGGAGAGAGATTGCAGGAAAAAGATTTGTATAGGTAAAATCCATAACGTTTCAATAAGTCCATTAATGGTAAAAAAGTCTAATTGCTGCAAAATCTGTATAATACATGTAAATACAAATGTAAAACATTGAAATCAAAGAATACAATTACATATATATTTCATTTAAAATGATTGTATAGGTGAACATATTCTACAATTTGTAGTTTCGATTGTTTAAATGGAATGCAGGTCAATTGTGCAACAAGATAAGAAAGTTAAAGTGATGTATTGTTGCTATTTATTGCTTATACTGTTGTGTTCTAATGCAAATAATAATAATAATAAAAAAATAAAGACAATGGTTTCTTACCAACATGTATTGTATTCTATAGACGCGTTATACATGCCACATTATATCATACCATACATGTTTATTTCAATTGGCCAAGATGCCAGAAGATCAAACACAGGTTTAAATTTTAACCCTCAGAAATAATGCATACAATGTCAAGTATATTTAACCCAAGTATGCAGCATCTCAGTAAATATTTTGAATTGTACATGGCTTTTCATCCCTATAATGTTAATTTCGCAAAGGTCAGCTTTGTGTTAGAACAGTCAAAACATCAATCAGTAACTAATCTTTCATCTGAGACAAAAATGTGCACCTGTGGGGATTCAAAGTATATGGTCCACGTTAAATACAGGAGAAACGAAAGTCCTTATATTCCATTATTCTCCATTTTTGTGAAGATGCACATTTTATGAGAGCTGCTGGGTCAAACATCAAAAACCTGCTCTTTTAGCAAATTAATGCTTTAAAAGACCATGGGCCTCATTATGAGTATGGAGGTAGCCATGCCATTTTTAGCGGCATGGCTACCCCCATACGGGTACCAGGTCCGGATCCCGCAAAAGGGGATTTACCGGGCCATTCTGACCTTGGAGGGCCTGGTAAATCCCTTTCGAGGGACCCAGACCCGGTACATCCTCATTCCCATTTAAGCCCCCACAGGGCTCAATGGGATGGGGAGGATGCTAAAAACGGGCCCATTAATGACGGGCCTGTTGTTAGCATCCTGGCGTGCTAGCGGGTCCCGCTAGGGACACCTGGTCTGACCAGGCATTCCTTAGCGGGACCCGCTCAAGACCTCGTAATAGGGCGGCCCAGAATTAACAGTGCCGATCCCTTACCGGCACCATTCATTCCGTGGCCGCCTGGGTCATAATGATGCCCCATACATCCAAGCAAACCTTAACCTTTTGATCCGTGGCAGATCAACAGACCATTATTTATTGTGCATCAACAACAGAGCCTGGCTTCTCAGAGGCATTTATCTAGCTTCTGTGAATGATTGACTACCTTTAAAATATGTAATTCACAAGTTCGAAAAAGCAAGTAAATGGATTCAGGGGCCGATTCATGGAACAAATGTGCGCCGAAAATCAGAGCCCAAGCTGGAGCAAGCTAGTGCAAGCGTGAAAAAGCAAGCACACTTGCATGCGTGTGATTCAAGGAAGGGCCTGCGCGTGTTTACCCAAGGATGTGCGCCAAATCCGTGCGTGGGGCACACGGGCGCACACGTGATTGCAACATCCCGAACGCTGTGCACAGGGAAAGAGCACAACATCGGCACACACACCAAAAAGGGGGCGGGACACGGGGCGTAACACGCAGAATGGGGAACAACGCGTGAAAAAGAAGGCGTAACTGGGGAAGTACTGCAGGGAAATACACGGAACGCCCACACGCACGCGAACAACACGTATTCATGGAATCGAATATGGGAAAGTGGAGCGCACATTCGGAGTGCTCAAGTCACGCTTCCACTCCCTTGACCGCTCTGGCGGCCAGCTACTATATGCACCCCCAGTAGTATGCAGGATCATTGTGGCAGCATGTGTCCTGCACAATGTTGCAACACGGCAGGACATACCGGTGGATATGGTGGTGCCCCCACATCCCCAACCACAGGCACAGGCGCTGCACATGGGAGGGGAAAGGGCACGTGGCGAGGCAGCCCGGACCCAGCATGTGGCAACATTTTTCACCTAAACTCCTACCCCTGCGGAGTACACACATGAATGCATGCCTGTCTCTGTTCTTGGACATGGATGCATGACGCGTGTCCGTGACGATGTGTTGATTCACTGATGCAGTCTAGTCATCCTCGTATCCACTGTGTCTATGGTGTACAAGGCCAGATGCATGAGCCTCCAGTGATGTATGTGCATGGGATCAGTATGAGCCATGATGCATGTGAGTTTGAAGACAACATTTATGTCAATAGCGGCCCTTGTACATGGATGCTAATGTTGATTTCATGCGCTGTGCCTGTTTCTGCATGTGTGTTGCCTGCATTGACCCATGTGTTGTGGAGGGACAGGATGGAAGTGATGTTTGACAATGCCACTCATGTGCTATTGCTTCCTGTCTATGGGACTATTGTACAGTACCCTGATGCTTGTGTTCTATGTCTCCCTCTACACAGCGTCGAGTGAAGAAGAGGGCAGAGACAGCGCTGTGGAGCAAAGCGGCGGGGATGCCTCCACCGCCCGGTGACGCAGGGCCCAGCCACCCTCCCAGGAATTACCATCACCCGGGAACAAGGGGACTGGTGCCGCGTCTGCCACTAAGGCTGCACCGGAATGGCTGGGTGAGCCCCCACAGAGGCTTGCAATGGCGGAAGACGGTGCAGAGCCATCCAGGTTGGTTTTCTACACAGAGGAGGAGGAGGCCGCTACTGAGCCGCACATGGGGCCTGGTGGGGGTGGTACCACTGGATCAAGTGGTGCAGTTCAGGGGCAGGACAGGTCGCCGCAGAGGGGCCTGTTCATGTCACTGTCCCTGACCCTGTGACTGCACCACCATGCACCAGCAGGGATGCCCCCTCCCAGGCCCATCCGCAGGTAGGGGGGAGGCCCACATCATCTGGCACTCCACGACCTGCTGACGAGGAGACCCATGACCGTATGGGGTCCATCCTGACTGGTGTTGCGTTGCGCACGCGTGACATTAATGATGATGTGCATGCTTCCTGGGGGGACCACGCACGCCACCACGAAGAGCTGTGTGGCAACGTGGCTCAGTTGGGAGGGGCCCTGGTCGAAGGGTTCCTACATGTGTCGAGCACTCTAGCGGTCCTCTCCTCCTCTGTGGAGCCTATGCGCCAGTCATTCTACCTGCGGTCTTCCGGCCCAGATTCCACCAGGGCCCCCTGTGGACCTGGCCCGACCAACGCAGCCAGCTTGGTGGAGATCACATCCCTGCCACAGTCGGGAGTCGGAGGTCCAGCAGGGGTGGACACCCCACCAACTGGAGACCAGCAGATAGAGGATGTGCCGGCATCATCGGGCAGGGCACATGGACAGCAGCAGCAGGCTCAATATGGGAGCGATGATGGCTCGGGGCCATCAACATCAGAGGGGTAGGCATCGGCCGGAGGGCAGGAGGACCCTGCAATGGGAGTATCTTCTGTGTGGCAGTGGTTGGGCCAGCGGATAGATGCGGAGCGGCGGCGGCCGGAAGAGGCACGGCTCACTATGGTCAGGGCGGAGTTCTCCATGCGCAGGGCGTTGAGGTGGGTTGACTGCCTCGAGGCAACTCGCAGCGAGTTGGAACAGGCCATGACTGCATCCCAGAGGAGAGGCCTGCCTCCGGGACATCGACATGGAGTTCGATGATGCCCTGGCCCGGGACATCACAGAGTGAGCCGTAGGACTTGCCCGCCGACATTGTATATAGTTAATTAGTGTTAGGTTTTCTTTCTGTTTTTATTTATTTTGGGGTGCTTGGACAATGCCGCACCTTTTTGTATATAGTTAGGTAGGGTTTTTTGTAGGTTTCCTTTCTAGGCTCATGGACCCTGGATTTGTACTTTGTATATAGTTCAACACTGGATTTGACTTCTTTTTTTTTGTTCCATGGATCAATGGTTTTGTCTTATTTTTGCACTTTGGATTTGTTTTGACGGACAGACACTTTGGACCATTGTGCTTTTGGATTCATTTGGATTCTGCTTTCACACATTTTTATTTTATATTTTCGACATGCAGCTTTTTCTTAATTATTTCCATTATTGTGTGTTTCATTTCATTCCCTTGCTTTTGTGTTTAATACATTTTTATTTCATACTTCAATGTATGGTATTCTCTCTTTGTTTTCATGCATGTCACGATGTGTGTTTTCTCAATCACATGCACCCATTGTGTGTGTGTGACAGAAATGTGTTGATGTGCATGCTTGCCATTTGGGATGTATCATGTGAGGGGGATTTCAATGTGGGGTGGATGTAATACTTGGTTGTGTGTTTGGACAGGGGTGGCGTGGGGTGTAATTTGGGTGGCCATAAGGCCCATGATTGTGGATCGTGATGACGTGTTGGGGGGGACATGAGTCGGGCCTGCTGGCAGGTGCCTGTCACTGCTGGGTGGGTGAGTGAGTGGGGGGACATGAGTCGGGGCCTGCTGGCAGGTGCCTGTCACTGCTGTGTGGGTGAGTGGGTGGGGGGACATGAGTCGGGGCCTGCTGACAGGTGCCTGTCACTGCTAGGTGGGTGAGTGAGTGGGGGGACATGAGTCGGGGCCTGCTGGTAGGTGCCTGTCACTGCTGGGTGGGTAAGGGTGCAGGGGGACATGTGTTGGTGCTCACTTGTTCATGGTGACATGTGGGCTGGCTGGGGGGCATGGCCAGGGTGGATGGGCTGCCTGCGGGGCATGGCCAGGGGTGCAGGGTAGTCCCCTGTGTTGTGGGCTGCCTGCAGGGCCTGGGCAGGGGGGGAGGGCACGGGCACATCTGGGAGGACACACACTGCCAATACGCGTTGAGGCACCCTAGGAATACACGTACCCCTCCCGCGGTAGCGAAAACATGGATAAAACTCCCCGCGCAGCCCTCAGAATACACGTACCCCGCTCGGCCGCAAAAACACACGTAAAACTCCCTGCGCACCCATCAGAATACATGTACCCCTCCCGCGGCAGCGAAAACGTGCATAAAACTCCCCGTGCACCCCTCAGAATACATGTAACCCTCTCGTGGCAGCGAAAACGCGTGTTAAACTCCCTGCGCACCCCTCAGAATACACATAATCCTCCCGTGGCAGCGAAAACATGTGTAAAACTTCCCGCGCACCCCCGAAATACACGTACCCCGCTCGGCCAAGGCCTATCGCGTGTGATTCTTCATGCGCACCCCCGAAATGCACATACCCCGCTTGCACAAGGCCTATCGCGTGTAAAACGTCCCACGCACTGCTCTGAATACACGTACCCCACTCGGCCAAGGCCTATAGTGTGTAAAACATCCTGCGCACCCCCAGAATACACATACCCCGCTCGCACAAGGCCTATCACGTGTAAAACATCCCGCGCACCCCTCTGAATGCACGTACCCCGCTCGGCCGCAAAAACACATGTAAAACTCCCCGCGCACCCATCAGAATACATGTACCCTTCCCACGGCAGCGAAAACGTGGATAAAACTCCCTGCACACCCCTCAGAATATCCGTAACCCTCTCGTGGCAGCGAAAATGCATGTTAAACTCCCCGTGCACCCCTCAGAATACACATACCCCTCCCGCGGCAGCGAAAACATGTGTAAAACTTCCCGCGCACACCAAAATACACGTACCCCGCTCGCACAAGGCCTATCACGTGTAAAATGTCCCGTGCACCCCTCTGAATACACGTACCCCGCTCGGCCAAGGCCTATCGTGTGTGATTCTTCATGCGCACCCCCGAAATACACATACCCCGCTTGCACAAGGCCTATCGCATGTAAAACGTCCCACGCACCCCTCTGAATACACGTACCCCACTCGGTCAAGGCCTATCACGTGTAAAACTCCCCACGCACTCCTCTGAATACACGTACCCCGCTCGACCAAGGCCTATAGTGTGTAAAACATCCTGCGCACCCCCAGAATACAAATACCCCGCTCGGACAAGGCCTATCGCATGTAAAACGTCCCGCGCACCCCTCTGAATACACGTACCCCGCTCGGCCAAGGCCTATCACGTGTAAGACTCCCTGCGCACCCCTCTGAATACACGTACCCCACTCGGCCAAGGCCTATCGCGTGTAAAACATCACGCGCACCCCAGAATACACGTACCCCGCTCGCACAAGGCCTATCGCGTGTGATACTTCATGTGCACCCCCAAATACACGCAGGCACCCCAATCCTCCCTGGGCATGCCCCACAGGCAGCCCACGCCACAGGGGGGTGCTTTTTCTACGCTATTTACCTGGCGCGAGCGGGGTACATGTATTTAGAGGGGTGCGCGGGGAGTTCTACACACATTTTCTCTGCCGCGGGAGGGGTACATGTATTCTGAGGGGTGCAAAGGGAGTTTTACACATGTTTTCGCTGCCGTGGGAGGGGTATGTGTATTCTGGGGCATGCGCAGGAACTTTTACACGTGTTTTCGTGGTTGGGGGGCTGTATGCTGGTCCACTGCCTTTGCGCCATGTACTGGATTTGTGCGCTGCTCATGGCGCACGGGGCGGGGTTGGGGGCGTAACTGAGGCTGCTGCAGGGTCGCTGCACCACTCTGCACCACAGCTGCTCATGGATGTTGAAATCCATGAATATGCTGTGCGCTGAAATGGGTTTTGGCGCACACGGCTGTCACAGACGGCCGCACATGCACACTGTGCGCCATCCGCGTGCGCCACTTGTGCGCCGAATTCTATGAATTACCCCCTTAGTTGGGAGCACAGGAAAATAAAATAAAATTATCGGCTGTAACATTGGAGTCATTTGCTTGACTAATAAAAATCTAAAACCAGCCTTGAATTCAGCAAAGTGCTATACATCACACACTCATAAGCATGAGATATTAATGTGTTTGAACTATTCATGAATGTACATATTTCAATACCTTTCTCATATTACCAGTAATTGGATCATGAAAGGTGTCTACTAATTCAAAAGTTACTTGTGATTCCGGACATATAAACCTCAATATTGAGACAGGTCAACAATAGAAATTATAAGGCAAAAATAGATTTCAGTCCAATTTGATCATATCGCTGGATGTGAGGAGACACTATTCTTCCATTGTCTCATGGAAAAATACATGGGACCATCAAAATAAAAGAGAGGACGATTGGGAGTGTCAGGATCTGAAGATAACCTTTCACAAAACCCGTCCAATGAGAAAATATTCAATAAACCAATGTTGCATTAGATGGAATTTGTCTAGTATTTATGGACAAACAGACAATAAATTGGGAGAGTTGTGGGGAAAACTTCAAGAAAAGAGACCTTATATGAAAGGGGAAGTGCTGATTGGGGTTTCACATGGATGTATCAGATGGTTATTCCACTTAGGAAGCCTTTTTTCACAGGGAGCCGTTGCATACAATTTACCCCAAGACAGAACTAGATTTCCTGAGATGGAGTTTCAAAGCATGGGACAGACTGGGCGCAGAGCTTGCAGAGCTGAGCTGCTTGGATCTATTGATGTACCTACTTATCCTGGGGCTTTAAAAAAAAAAAGTTAGTGTGATGACCCCAGTGCATTTTATACACTTGACTTATAATCATTTGAAGCCCTGATCTCAACTGATTGGGCCTCATTACGACCCAGGCGGACTTCGCGGTGCTAAATGCACCGCGAAGCATGGCGGAAAGCCGCCGATAGCGCCATGGGGGTTGGCGGATTTACCGCCCCATTCCGACCTCGGCGGAGCGGTAAATCCCCAATCCCCATTCTGCCCTTCCCCATTCCCATTTTTGCCCCATAGGGTATAATGGGAGTGGGGAAGGAGTTAATTACGCCACCGTAAAATACGGTGGCGTAATTAACAACGAGGTCCCGTAGCGCCATGGTTTTCTCCGGCTGGTAAAACCAGGCGGAGAAAACCTCCATGGCGCTACGGGAACTCGTAGTATGGCGGAGAGGTACGCCATGCACTACGCTGGCGTAATACCCTCTCCGCCAGGGTCCTAATGAGGCCCATTGTCTTTTAGAGGAATCTTTTTCAAATTATGCAATTGAATGGGGACTGGGCCCTAGAATGTTTGCATGAGCAGATCATATTTATCTCCAGTAGCAGACACATATTAATTAATTTCCAGGTTTTTACACAGGTGCTATATACCTGGATTTGTGACATGGTGTAAAGCGCATTTCACAGATTTACAGCAATGTATATACATTGTTATCTGTAAAAACGATAGTTTACGTAAAAAGAGCAATCCTGAATGATGCCCGCAAAAACATGGAATAGGAAGGTGTTTAACCACATTTAATGTACTTTTAAATATTACATTTTATTTTCTAAATAGCATTGTGCGTAAAATGAAGGATTCTGCCTTAAGTGGATGCTTGATGGCATTTAATATAAAGTGTTGATTCCTTTTCTTTCTCAAAATGTATACATGCTTGTGCAACTTTTAAATGAACAGGATGTTGTGCTCTCATTATTATACACTTCTATCTGAAACCTAAGCCTTTAGGCAAAGTAGCCAAACATCTCATATCCTATATGTGTATATACATGTTCAAACTAGAAACCAACAAAGCCCTATATCTAAAGTGGAATCAGCCCTAGAATAAGAAACGTATAATACATTCAATGGGCCCAATTTACTAAGTAAACTTTGTTTGTGTGCACCTTACGCCCAACATTTGTTTGCCTAAGTACAGTGAAAGTTATGCAAACAATCAGTATTTACTCAGCCAGACAATACAATCAGCCAGAACTTACATTGTGCACAAAATCCAGTGTCCAATACACCTGATTCACTAACGAAATATGCTTACACTACAAAATAGCCTGTACAACTTAGGTAGAAGTTACACTATTGCAAGTGAATGTGAAGGTCAAATTATAGTACTAACATTCTCAATTCTTTTTTCTCAAACAAACATTGTACCATACACTTCTATACTTTCTCTATCAATCCCACTCACTTCTCCCCATAGCTCTTAACTTTCTCACTCCAAACAACAAATAAACACCATGATTTTCCAGGTGTAATTTATGGCACAGGAGATATTTTTTTTACTGTTGTTAAAAAGTGTATAGAATTCAAGCAAACTTGCACATTGGGTATGTGTCTGCCATGCACATCCACACACACACTTGGCACACCCCCAAAAGTTGGGCCACACACACTTGAAACCCCCATATCAGTTAAGTTACACAGAGGAAGATCATCTGAATAAGTGCTGGCCTCCCATTAAAGAAAGTGTAAACCCTGTTAGTGAATTTGTTTAGCTTAGTAAATCAGCACCATTGGGTGCCCAAATGTCATGTAGCCAGTAATGTCCAGGGGGTCCTAACAGGTAACGATGCAACATTTGGTGGAGATTGGTGAAACAATTGTTTAAGTAACAATGCTTCGCCACAAACCCAGCCACAAACCCACCTTTATAAAGATAGATAGATAGATAGATAGATAGATAGATAGATAGATAGATAGATAGATAGATAGATAGATAGATAGATAGATAGATAGATATGTATTCAGACCTGTGTTTACAGACATGGATTAAAGTGTGCGTTTTCAATGTAAATAGAAGTTAGATAATAGCAGGCAGGTTGTGTTTCTTTTTTGCAGACAAGGTGCATTTATTTTTTGGGAATATTGCAAGTGACTTGCCCAGCATTCAAATGTAGGGGACCACCTTTATTTATGTATTACCATTTTATTTTATTTGTTATTTTAATAAAACAATATTCAGATTAAAAACAGCCTGTTCCCCATATCGCATTGGGTGCGGGGTTAAGGGGAGCGAGGGTGTGATTTCAGGCGATGTTTCTCCATAAAACAAATCTTCAAAACTAAAATATGTTCTGTGGATAAAGGCAATACAAACATTAGCATCTATCTACTCATTTTGATTAATTAAAACAATACAATTAAAACTGTGCATGTTCTTTGTCAAACGTGGTCTACCACTATATCTTGAACATTCTACCTAGGGAATACACCCTCATTTAAATGGGTATGAACTTTATCTGATTGGAGGCATTTGGCAGCGTTGTTCATTACAGAGCATATTACCCCAATGTTACAAGGCTTAGCAAGAGCATACATGATCTTCCTCGTATTTCCTGAAACTTAACACGACTATACAGTAAGCCCATTGTTAAACTTCACACTCCACTTTTAAGAAAGAAAATGTGTTGAACCCAAGTAATAATGTGTTTTTCTGACAAATTCCCTGATGCCAATACGAAAAGAAAGGGGTCAGAAAAATGTCAATAAAAAGGTGGGGAAAAAAACAAAAATCTAAAAGGAATTATAGCATAAAAAAGTGGAAAAAAGAGAGAGGAAGTAGGAGTGGTATGGTAGAGACTTATGTGTTTTTTTAAAAAGATAAAGAACAATTTTATAGAATCAGTTTAAAAAAATGCCATTTCTGCCAATTTAGAATTTATGACACACAATAACTCTATTTTAATCCTCATACGAATTTGCAAACAGTAGCACATTTTTTTCAGATTTTGTTTGAGGGTGTGACCTAGAAGCGACAAGCTAAAACGGAATGTGGATTAAGCGTATCATAACCTATGAACTTACGTCCTTCCTGAACACATATCTAGTAACATATGTGCAACAGATATAGCCTAATTATCAAGGTTAGTTGTGACTTTGCAGCAGAACAGTGAAAGAATGATTCTAGCTACCTTTGACATCATCATCCACATCAGAGAAGCCATCCTGTGCCCTCTTTTACCTGGCGTTAATAGCGTACAGCAAAAGCTGTTGGGTGCATTAAAAACATATGGACATCCGTATGAGATGACTCATGTTACTGTAAGACGGATGTATGCATTACCATCATTGCTGTTGTTAAACTTGAGATACTAGTGTTACCTTATGGATAATGTAGGCATTGTCATTAGTAATGTTGCTTGAATAAGCACATTTTACATTTCTTGATCATTGCATATGGGACACTGTCACTCCAGATCATACATGAGTCCAGAGCAAATCAACAATAGTTGAAATGGAAGTGGTTATGGTCAGATCAGATGCCATGTCATTTGAACATTGATAGAGTAATGACATTTCTGATTCTCTAACACTCGGGCAAGAGCTCAGTCAATGGCACCTTGAGTACCATGTATGGAAAATATGATACTTTATAATACACGTCCTTCATTTTACTTGAGTCAGAGGTGTTTCAGCAAAGTATAGACACTCCTTCAAATGCCAAAGAGCATCGTAATAGTAGCATTAAAGGAGTTTATAAAAATGTCTGGTTGAACAAAAATAAAACAGCTTAACCTCCTATCCCTTAATGGGAACAAAATGCCAATGAATAGAGCACCTTCAAGTTTCACAGAGAACTGACATTGTGCTCTACATTTCTTTTTTAAAACAGGTCTTCTACTTTTCTGTATGAAGTACAACCAACATAGTTTGCAAAGATACATTATTAGAACTCGATAGTGTTAAAAGTGAAACAAACATGCCGGAGCAATATACACTAATGATGTGTGATGGGTAAAGAAGGTTACACTTTTTGCAACAACTTGTCTGATAAGACTTAGAGCTGTTTCTGGTTGTTGCCAGTACTAGTAGTAGTCATTTAAAGTGTTACTTTATCCCATTAATATGGCCTCAACATGTTTGGGTGGAAATGCCCTCGGGGAAGTTCAAGGAGTGGGGAGTAGTGTGAAGGCTAGAATGTGTGTGCATTTGACCAAGATACAGGGTTAGGACAGCTGGTCAGGAAGCGTAAAGCTACCCGTGAAGTCAGGCATATGGATGGGTGAATTTCTGTTCTAGCTAGAGAGATTCATTAAGTGTCCAACTTCATCAAATG
Organism: Ambystoma mexicanum; assembly: GCF_040938575.1. Classification (NCBI taxonomy): domain Eukaryota; kingdom Metazoa; phylum Chordata; class Amphibia; order Caudata; family Ambystomatidae; genus Ambystoma; species Ambystoma mexicanum. The sequence goes on along the minus strand of NC_090935.1, from coordinate 1,073,289,360 downwards.
TGTCATAGGTTGTCACTGCATTCTGATGAACGAGGTGTTGTGCACTGTGTTTAAGCCTGAAAGAGTGTTAAGTGTCCAGCTACAAATGTATCTATGTCATAGGTCATCACTTTATTCTACTGCATGGGGGGGGTAGCCATTGCTACGGCCGAGTTCACTGATGAGATGTGTGTATGCGTACCTTGAGGCTTGGACAGAGTCTTTGAAGTAGTTCAATGCTAAGGTCATCTGTAAAAGGCTATGGTATATCTAGGTGCAATGGAACATGCAAGCCTAATGCATATTCGAGGTGCAATAGACAGGCTGTCATCCTCTGATTTATGATTACAATTTGAAGTATTTTCAGAGTGCAATTATCAGAAATCCCCATAAGTCTATCAATTGTTGACAGGCTGACAACATGGATCTTCTGGGTGTGGAGTCAAGGCAGAGGTTAATAGACAGGAAAACCCAGTACTGATTTCATGCCATTAAGGATGGGGATGTACCGGGTCTGGGTCCCTCAAAAGGGATTTCATGCCATTGAGCAGGCTATACTGATAATTTACATGCCTATAATACCGGCTACTCTCAAACTGTCAGGGGCTATATGCAGGATACCAGTGTGCACAAAGCTGAGTAAGGGAATCAGATGGGCTGGCTCCCCTGAAAACCAAACAATCCTGGATGGTTGTGCATACAGAGTTAGGGGCGAAGGAGTTTCTTCATGTGGCATCCATGCCTTACTTCTGATATGGCTCAAGCTATGTTATGTGCCAGGGTTTTGTTGTGTGTCCTGCTGGTCTGAAATTAGTTATCAGTTATATTCGCAGTCTGACAGTAGTTGTGTGCTGTGTATTGGTGCAACTGAGTAATGTTTGGTTTGAGTTTGCAGGGGTTGGCCGCTGCGACAAAGGCCGGCAACTGCAGGTGACCACATGCCTTGTTAGTATTTTGTCAATTTGTTGCTGCCAATTGGGTGAGATGCAACCAAACTCTTTCTGTGTCTTGTTTTACCTTGCAGTATGAAATAATCTGATCTGAGTTCGGCTGAGGGATGCAAATGATGCTGTGATGATAGAAATAAGGGTAGGGAAGAAGATTCAGGTTGCCATAGGGAATAGGCAGTTTTTGAGTGCCTTTCTGAAGGATAGATAGTTGCACTTGTGGTGGATGTGGAGTGGAAAGAAGTTCCAGATGGAGGGGCTTGGACAGAGAACGTGGTTCCTCCCATTCTTGCAGATTTGTAATTGGGATAGCAAGAAGAAGAGCTGATCCAGATTTGAGTTTGCTGGTGGGTTGGTAGCATGTTAGGTTGTCCTGGAGTAATTCTGGTCCAGTATTGTGGAGGGCACAGTGAGTGATGCACATGACTTTAAAGGTAGCCCGTCGGAGGATAGGGACACAGTGTAGTAATAGTGTTGGCCTAATATGTTCTCTTGGTGGGAGGGTACAGAGGAGAAAGCAGCTGCCTTTCTATACAACAAATCCCTATTGAAATTATTCATCAATTAATGTGTCCTTACACAAACTGAAACAGTAAACAAAAACAAAACTGGTATTCCTAAACCAAAATCAATTAAATACACTTAAGACACACCTGCCTGTCTCAAAACATAATGAACTATACCTAGAAAAGCAGGAGGCATGCACCACGCATGTCTAATACTGGACATCCAAATTGCATCTTTGCAAACTGCACATACGACAGTTGTTAGATAATTGACCTTTAGAGCTCACTGCCTTATTCTCAGTTTCCCTCACAGAGAAAGTGATTAGTTACCATATTCTAAGAACTACTGCTACTTTTATAATAATTCCCTGAACACACTTAAATGTGACAACTGAAGAAGTATACAGATAGCTTATTTTCTCTATGTCTGTGTAATTTGTTAACATGTTTGTATTTTATCCACACAACCTTGGGTAAAATGCTCAATAGTGCTTCTTAATAATGCCCCTTTTGATTTAAGTACTGGAATGAACAACATCAAGTTAACCAAAATGTATTCTCTATAATTTTGAAAAAATACGATATTATAACATCTGTGGATATTAGCCATGAATTCTCGTAGTAAAGCTCACTTAATTGACACATGATCTCACCACAAAGGCCTTTTTCATATCTATTGCTAATACCATATGTGTGCACCATGGATCATGTGGATGACATGGTTTGATTTGACTGTTTAAGGGAGTACAGCATTCTCCCAATTTGGGAATGCAAGTGCTGGCAGGTGACTCACAAAGACAACATTTATTACGAGAACTAGATAAAGCAATGAAACCATTGTGGACAGAAGTACAAGTCTAATTGAGCTGATAATATGCTTCCAACGGAAGAGTAAAGCATAATATGGAGTGCTCTACATCTCCATTAAGAAGGTCTAGCCTGTTAGTTAGGGCAGCACCAGTCTCTGTTGTACCCCGTTCCACATAGATACTGTCTCTCCCTCAGTCTTGAATGCAGGACTGGAAATGGCTCCAAATATGGCCTTTATCACGGGAAGAATGGGCATATGGGTAGTATACAGGTCACAGATTATGCCCAATAACAGTGATGCTGGCATAAGAACATTAGTAGTAATAGACAGTACTCAAGGCAGGTCGAGCATTAGGTGGACACAAACCAATACGCATCCTCTAAGATATGCAGCCTTCATCAGATCCTTTGTGCTAACAGTAATCCTTCAGGCATTTGGTTGCTCGGTATCACTAAAACTCGAAGCCGACAGCCGTGAGTAGGTGTGCCTGAGGCGCCTCATGGTATATTGACGCAATGGCCCTCATTACAAGTTTGGTTGTATCTCGCAGGGAAACCTGATAGATTACCACCAAACATAATTACCGTTACTGGCACTTGGTCTGCCAAAATTACCAGCAGATTCCAAGTGCCAGCAACGGTGGTTAATCCCCATTTCATGAAGTGCCATGGGACTCAATGGGGGTATTGCAGGTATTACCAACTCTTGGCTGGAGGTACATTAGGTCCCCCACCGGCAAACTTGTAGTTTGCCAATGCTGAAACATGCCAGTGAACATTATTACTGGTACATTATTTCCAGACTGGCAAACCTGGGACTTCTGCTGTGTCAGCAAGTTTCCCCTCTGGATCCCAGCATGCCCCGAATCACAGCCTCCCAATTATGTCAATACACAGCTCATCCATACATGGATGTTTGTTTGATTATACACAGAAGGGCTATGACATTATTTGTGGAGTTCCATTTCTAAAACAGAAAGTGCCACAGAATAAACATTGGGCTTTAGTCCTGTTGCAGGAAAAAAAAAACGAACAACGCTCCCATCTTTTATGAGGCACACATCGTGTGCACAGTAACCAGATAACGAACTGCAAGACATGCCTGTTCTGTTGTTTAATGCTGTATCATCGTAATCACATTCGAGTTATGTTATTCCTTAAGATGGAACAAAACACACACAATCTTCCAAAAATTCTGGGTGCCTCTTGAAAGTGCTAGACTTCCAGGATATACGCATTTTCCCATTTGCTGGCCATGCAGAGACACCGTTTTATGAAGAGTAGCTACATACAGAATGTTGTTTACATAATCTGAAACCCCAGAGATCACATAAATGCAGCTAGGTTACACATAATGGGCATATACAATGTTGGACAGATGGATATTTATAAAGAGGTACTGACATGTCAAATTGGTGCTCACCATGTCTTCAAATTACACAAAAAACACAGTGTTATTATCAGGACAGCGTGATAGCAAAGAGGTTCGGTGAGCACTTTAATAAAGTCACCATTCATTCTTCAATCACCATTTTACTAATGGCTGCAGGTACGGATGGGTAAGCCTTGAAGTGCTCAAATGCTGGGTTTAATCTTTAACTTGTTTTGGCTTGTGTTATGAGATGCTTGCACACCTACTCACTTGTACAAAAATAAACGTTTCACCCTGTTCTCGGAGGACACCTGAAAGTGCATATCACAGCACTCATTCATGGCATAATTGAATCACCTTCCAGCGCAGATACTTGTATCTATCTGGGCTGCAACGCAACTGCGAAGTATCCTTGTTGGCTAATGTGGGAGTGGGCCTGAAAAGCAGCATCTGGTCATGCTTCTGCTCAGCGACACTGAAGATTATGTAGCTAGGATATAGGCATCAATACAATTGAGACATTGGTGAATTGACTGCACAGGAGCAAGTCGAAGCAACCCTCCACCATCTTACAACTTCCATTCAATTCCATGCCACTATGCCTCAAACCCAATGAATTAATATGACTAATCAGTTAATGGGAAGAATAGCGCAGAATCAAGAGAATAGTGCCATCCTTTTTAACGGACCGATGCACTAATTTGATCAACAAATGGACAACATCAACAGAGTTCACCAGATTTCATATGAACACTGTCCGCTCAGGAGGGATCAAACCAAGTAAATGTTTGAACTGATATCCCGACCAGATTCCTCTAATACCCTACTCACAGATTTCACTACACAAGTCATTTAAGTCATGTTCTCGATTTATTTATTTATTTGCTGCTGTAGAATCCTGTTTTTTGTTGCCCTTGAGCTCCTGGAAAAAAGGCATACTGGAAACCAATGTTTATTTTGCACAAAGAACTGTTAAAATTAATAATGGTGTGCACAAAATTTAAAACATGTGATTATTGGGGGGTCACAAACATACAACTCCTCTCTTACAAGGTGAATGTGTAGACCTCATACCCACCAACACAATATAGCAATGACACGTGCTTGAGCACATATGTCCCTAAATTCAGCACGTTACACTTTTGTGCATAATGGAGAGTTGAATGCATGTCCCAGCCTTGTTGAATTACATAGACTCCTAACAGTGAAAGGATAGATTGTGTCTCATGCTTCTGTATTGGCCGTGCATCAGGGATGATTTGGGCCTCAATTAGTGATCATATGTGCGGATGAATAGGCAATTTTGTGTGATGAAAAAGGGTACTATGAATAATGGCACTACCAAGCCAAGTCATCCCAGGTAAACATACACGTGTTGCCTATGCAGATTCAAAAATCCGAAGAAGATATTGAATATTATATACACAAATCCAGCAATTCTCATCCTCTGGGACCAGACGGATTCGGTAACCAAATGTTTATTGAACACTCGCAACTGTGGGCCATGATTTTATCAAGCATCTTCACATGAATAATTCAGACCAATACCATACCTGTGTCTTGGCAACATTCAATCATTATTAAAATCTTTAGAAATGGTACCAGGCAGGCACCTACTAATTGTAGGCTGATAGCCCTATTGGTTGCTCCAGGGAATATCTTTGCACGTTTTATACTAGAGATCTTAATGAATGGCTAACCAACACTCAAAATCGAGACCCTAATCAAACAGGATTTGTTGTGGGGATGAGAACGGCTATCAATGTAATAACAATAACTGCCCTTAAATCCTAATGTCAAGAACAGAAACAATCATTGTATTTAGCTTTTGTGGACTTTCGAGCTGCTTTCGACTCTATATCACAACAGATGCTACTAAAAAAGCTACATAAAGCACAGTGTCCATCAGCCATTATGACATGGATCAACCTTTTGCATTCCAATGCCTCAATTCATGTGAGACTCGCCTTAGATGGGTTGTTATCTGTTCTGATCACAACCCACAGAGGATTAAAACAGGGGTGTATTTTGTCATCTACTCTGTTTAACTTTTCTCTACTTGACCTAAAAGAAACTAACAAATATTGTAGCTGATGCCCCAAAACTAGGTCAACAATCTCTCGATCACTTGTCAATGACCTAGTGCTTATATCCAAAACTCCCAAATGTCTACACAGACTACTGGATGCCTCAACCTTGTACACTGAACACAATGCTTTACAAACCAATCATGCTAAAACAAAGATCATGTGTTGTGGTTACCCTCTGAGGCATACACATTTTTAATAAATTGGCGCTCCAAGAAAAAACACCTCAAGTAGTTTACCAGTATACTCTACTTCAAAATCATTGGCACAACATTAAAAACAGTGATTTCTCAAAATAAAATTAAACTGGCAAAATACGGTAAATTCTTGTGCTTACCAGCTCTCACGTTGTACAATCAAAAAGTAGCACCGGTTTTGTTATATGGATCTGAAACAAAAAATTAATTCCTAGAAGTATTCTGGTTAAAGATTGAGGGCAGGATTTGGCGTTGAGTTTTAAATTTACCTCATTGTGTACCAACACCCTTGATCCATTTTGAAATGGGATTGATTTTGTTATATTGCATGTATGCATGGAAGCTATGTGCCTTGTTAAGAAAATACCTCCTCCAATACCTCCTATATACTTGAATAAGTCAAAACACATTCTTGCAAACCTGTGAATGAACACAACGTTAAATATCCTATCAGGTGCTAATATCACCTTAGATCTTTTGCAGAGTAATCCTACACGTGCAAAATTAAAACTGTATGAAATGGATTAAATTAAAACACAACAAACTTGCCGAAACTATAGTGACTTTACAAACAATCTCTTTGAAAACAAAAAATATTTTGTAATGGCTAGTTATCTAACAAAAGGCACTTCGGCAGCGCACAGAAATTAGTATTTATGATTTAGACTTAACTTGTGGCCAAGACACAAAGTTTTAACTAGAAGGAGGATGGTCACTAAATCTGAATATGTCTGCCGCTTCTGTAAAAAAGTTGACCAAATAAAAACATTGAGACACTTGTTTGTTGAATGTTCAGTGCCAAGAGACACTGTGGTTGTACATTTTTAGTACCCCAAATACCTCTGTCAGACTTGCCACAATAAGATTTTTGGAAGCATTACAGATAAACAATTATAAAAATTGATTCCAATCCATAATTTAGAAGATGTATTATGTGTGTGTAAATAAATAGAAATGTTGTTATACATGTGGAATGCAAAACAATCACCTAGATAAGACAAAAAGCATGTTATTGGTCTTCTGTTTTTTCGATATGTTACATCTGACCAGTGTTAAATTATGTTTGTAAGAATTGTTGATTTTATCATGTATCTGTATTTTTACATGGTTGTATTTTTATATGTGTTTTAGTTGTAAGTGTATTGTTTTACCTTTTGAAAGGTTGATTGTATTAGCCATATCAATGAAAGAAAAAAAAAAGTTGCCTATTCATCTGCACTGCAGATATCCCTTTTGGAATTCTGGGAGCACATGTCACTGTTTCTGGACCACAGAGGAAAGGTGTCTCCGTTTAACCCTCTTCTTCTGAGTTCAGCATTAAGGAAGAGCATTGTTGATGTTAAGTAGATGTTTCCCAAAGAGATATAAGATATGGTAATAGTAGGCAGATGTTTGAGTCCAATGTCCCATGACACCCTGAGTCTGATACACAGTAATTTCATGATTATCTAATCATTCAGAGAGGAGCCAATGCACACCCTTGTGTGTGGTGGAGATGTGTTCTCTCCTCTTTGTGTTTGTTATCAAATGAGGCTGCTTGATGTTGAATGAGCTGCAGATTTTTGACTAAGCATTTTGGTGCTCCAGATGCTAGTGCCATACTCTATGCAAGGGAGGATCAAGACCCTGATGAGAGTCACATCACATTGTAAGCAGAAGAGGGGATGAATGGCATTTAACATTGGTAGTTGGAGATTTGCTTTCTTCACTGCCATTTTGGCCTGTATCGAGAAGGAGCCGTGTGAGACACAGATAGCGCAGAGGTTTGTAACTTGTTTGTTCCGCAGGTGAGTGGCCAAAGGATGATGGCAAGTCAAATGGGAGGTTACAAGTAATCATGGTGCCAAAGAAGATGACCTCCTTGACTTCCACCCCAATTCAGATCATATTTTACACCAGCATCAGTCAAGTGTAATGATAAGGCATGTGCCTAAATTAAAAATTTTCATATCTATTGCTAATACCATATGTGTGCACCATGGATCATATGGATGAGATGGTTTGATTTGACTTTTTAAGGGAGTACAGCATTCTCCCAATTTGGGAATGCGAGTGCTGGCAGGTGACTCACAAAGACAACATTTATTACGAGAACTAGATAAAGCAATGAAACCATTGTGGACAGAAGTACAAGTCTAATTGAGCTGATAATATGCTTCCAACGGAAGAGTAAAGCATAATATGGAGTGCTCTACATCTCCATTAAGAAGGTCTAGCCTGTTAGTTAGGGCAGCACCAGTCTCTGTTGTACCCCGTTCCACATAGATACTGTCTCTCCCTCAGTCTTGAATGCAGGACTGGAAATGGCTCCAAATATGGCCTTTATCACGGGAAGAATGGGCATATGGGTAGTATACAGGTCACAGATTATGCCCAATAACAGTGATGCTGGCATAAGAACATTAGTAGTAATAGACAGTACTCAAGGCAGGTCGAGCATTAGGTGGACACAAACCAATACGCATCCTCTAAGATATGCAGCCTTCATCAGATCCTTTGTGCTAACAGTAATCCTTCAGGCATTTGGTTGCTCGGTATCACTAAAACTCGAAGCCGACAGCCGTGAGTAGGTGTGCCTGAGGCGCCTCATGGTATATTGACGCAATGGCCCTCATTACAAGTTTGGTTGTATCTCGCAGGGAAACCTGATAGATTACCACCCAACATAATTACCGTTACTGGCACTTGGTCTGCCAAAATTACCAGCCGATTCCAAGTGCCAGCAACGGTGGTTAATCCCCATTTCATGAAGTGCCATGGGACTCAATGGGGGTATTGCAGGTATTACCAACTCTTGGCTGGAGGTACATTAGGTCCCCCACCGGCAAACTTGTAGTTTGCCAATGCTGAAACATGCCAGTGAACATTATTACTGGTACATTATTTCCAGACTGGCAAACCTGGGACTTCTGCTGTGTCAGCAAGTTTCCCCTCTGGATCCCAGCATGCCCCGAATCACAGCCTCCCAATTATGTCAATACACAGCTCATCCATACATGGATGTTTGTTTGATTATACACAGAAGGGATATGACATTATTTGTGGAGTTCCATTTCTAAAACAGAAAGTGCCACAGAATAAACATTGGGCTTTAGTCCTGTTGCAGGAAAAAAAAAACGAACAACGCTCCCATCTTTTATGAGGCACACATCGTGTGCACAGTAACCAGATAACGAACTGCAAGACATGCCTGTTCTGTTGTTTAATGCTGTATCATCGTAATCACATTCGAGTTATGTTATTCCTTAAGATGGAACAAAACACACACAATCTTCCAAAAATTCTGGGTGCCTCTTGAAAGTGCTAGACTTCCAGGATATACGCATTTTCCCATTTGATGGCCATGCAGAGACACCGTTTTATGAAGAGTAGCTACATACAGAATGTTGTTTACATAATCTGAAACCCCAGAGATCACATAAATGCAGCTAGGTTACACATAATGGGCATATACAATGTTGGACAGATGGATATTTATAAAGAGGTACTGACATGTCAAATTGGTGCTCACCATGTCTTCAAATTACACAAAAAACACAGTGTTATTATCAGGACAGCGTGATAGCAAAGAGGTTCGGTGAGCACTTTAATAAAGTCACCATTCATTCTTCAATCACCATTTTACTAATGGCTGCAGGTACGGATGGGTAAGCCTTGAAGTGCTCAAATGCTGGGTTTAATCTTTAACTTGTTTTGGCTTGTGTTATGAGATGCTTGCACACCTACTCACTTGTACAAAAATAAACGTTTCACCCTGTTCTCGGAGGACACCTGAAAGTGCATATCACAGCACTCATTCATGGCATAATTGAATCACCTTCCAGCGCAGATACTTGTATCTATCTGGGCTGCAACGCAACTGCGAAGTATCCTTGTTGGCTAATGTGGGAGTGGGCCTGAAAAGCAGCATCTGGTCATGCTTCTGCTCAGCGACACTGAAGATTATGTAGCTAGGATATAGGCATCAATACAATTGAGACATTGGTGAATTGACTGCACAGGAGCAAGTCGAAGCAACCCTCCACCATCTTACAACTTCCATTCAATTCCATGCCACTATGCCTCAAACCCAATGAATTAATATGACTAATCAGTTAATGGGAAGAATAGCGCAGAATCAAGAGAATAGTGCCATCCTTTTTAACGGACCGATGCACTAATTTGATCAACAAATGGACAACATCAACAGAGTTCACCAGATTTCATATGAACACTGTCCGCTCAGGAGGGATCAAACCAAGTAAATGTTTGAACTGATATCCCGACCAGATTCCTCTAATACCCTACTCACAGATTTCACTACACAAGTCATTTAAGTCATGTTCTCGATTTATTTATTTATTTGCTGCTGTAGAATCCTGTTTTTTGTTGCCCTTGAGCTCCTGGAAAAAAGGCATACTGGAAACCAATGTTTATTTTGCACAAAGAACTGTTAAAATTAATAATGGTGTGCACAAAATTTAAAACATGTGATTATTGGGGGGGTCACAAACATACAACTCCTCTCTTACAAGGTGAATGTGTAGACCTCATACCCACCAACACAATATAGCAATGACACGTGCTTGAGCACATATGTCCCTAAATTCAGCCCGTTACACTTTTGTGCATAATGGAGAGTTGAATGCATGTCCCAGCCTTGTTGAATTACATAGACTCCTAACAGTGAAAGGATAGATTGTGTCTCATGCTTCTGTATTGGCCGTGCATCAGGGATGATTTGGGCCTCAATTAGTGATCATATGTGCGGATGAATAGGCAATTTTGTGTGATGAAAAAGGGTACTATGAATAATGGCACTACCAAGCCAAGTCATCCCAGGTAAGCATACACGTGTTGCCTATGCAGATTCAAAAATCCGAAGAAGATATTGAATATTATATACACAAATCCAGCAATTCTCATCCTCTGGGACCAGACGGATTCGGTAACCAAATGTTTATTGAACACTCGCAACTGTGGGCCATGATTTTATCAAGCATCTTCACATGAATAATTCAGACCAATACCATACCTGTGTCTTGGCAACATTCAATCATTATTAAAATCTTTAGAAATGGTACCAGGCAGGCACCTACTAATTGTAGGCTGATAGCCCTATTGGTTGCTCCAGGGAATATCTTTGCACGTTTTATACTAGAGATCTTAATGAATGGCTAACCAACACTCAAAATCGAGACCCTAATCAAACAGGATTTGTTGTGGGGATGAGAACGGCTATCAATGTAATAACAATAACTGCCCTTAAATCCTAATGTCAAGAACAGAAACAATCATTGTATTTAGCTTTTGTGGACTTTCGAGCTGCTTTCGACTCTATATCACAACAGATGCTACTAAAAAAGCTACATAAAGCACAGTGTCCATCAGCCATTATGACATGGATCAACCTTTTGCATTCCAATGCCTCAATTCATGTGAGACTCGCCTTAGATGGGTTGTTATCTGTTCTGATCACAACCCACAGAGGATTAAAACAGGGGTGTATTTTGTCATCTACTCTGTTTAACTTTTCTCTACTTGACCTAAAAGAAACTAACAAATATTGTAGCTGATGCCCCAAAACTAGGTCAACAATCTCTCGATCACTTGTCAATGACCTAGTGCTTATATCCAAAACTCCCAAATGTCTACACAGACTACTGGATGCCTCAACCTTGTACACTGAACACAATGCTTTACAAACCAATCATGCTAAAACAAAGATCATGTGTTGTGGTTACCCTCTGAGGCATACACATTTTTAATAAATTGGCGCTCCAAGAAAAAACACCTCAAGTAGTTTACCAGTATACTCTACTTCAAAATCATTGGCACAACATTAAAAACAGTGATTTCTCAAAATAAAATTAAACTGGCAAAATACGGTAAATTCTTGTGCTTACCAGCTCTCACGTTGTACAATCAAAAAGTAGCACCGGTTTTGTTATATGGATCTGAAACAAAAAATTAATTCCTAGAAGTATTCTGGTTAAAGATTGAGGGCAGGATTTGGCGTTGAGTTTTAAATTTACCTCATTGTGTACCAACACCCTTGATCCATTTTGAAATGGGATTGATTTTGTTATATTGCATGTATGCATGGAAGCTATGTGCCTTGTTAAGAAAATACCTCCTCCAATACCTCCTATATACTTGAATAAGTCAAAACACATTCTTGCAAACCTGTGAATGAACACAACGTTAAATATCCTATCAGGTGCTAATATCACCTTAGATCTTTTGCAGAGTAATCCTACACGTGCAAAATTAAAACTGTATGAAATGGATTAAATTAAAACACAACAAACTTGCCGAAACTATAGTGACTTTACAAACAATCTCTTTGAAAACAAAAAATATTTTGTAATGGCTAGTTATCTAACAAAAGGCACTTCGGCAGCGCACAGAAATTAGTATTTATGATTTAGACTTAACTTGTGGCCAAGACACAAAGTTTTAACTAGAAGGAGGATGGTCACTAAATCTGAATATGTCTGCCGCTTCTGTAAAAAAGTTGACCAAATAAAAACATTGAGACACTTGTTTGTTGAATGTTCAGTGCCAAGAGACACTGTGGTTGTACATTTTTAGTACCCCAAATACCTCTGTCAGACTTGCCACAATAAGATTTTTGGAAGCATTACAGATAAACAATTATAAAAATTGATTCCAATCCATAATTTAGAAGATGTATTATGTGTGTGTAAATAAATAGAAATGTTGTTATACATGTGGAATGCAAAACAATCACCTAGATAAGACAAAAAGCATGTTATTGGTCTTCTGTTTTTTCGATATGTTACATCTGACCAGTGTTAAATTATGTTTGTAAGAATTGTTGATTTTATAATGTATCTGTATTTTTACATGGTTGTATTTTTATATGTGTTTTAGTTTTAAGTGTATTGTTTTACCTTTTGAAAGGTTGATTGTATTAGCCATATCAATGAAAGAAAAAAAAAAGTTGCCTATTCATCTGCACTGCAGATATCCCTTTTGGAATTCTGGGAGCACATGTCACTGTTTCTGGACCACAGAGGAAAGGTGTCTCCGTTTAACCCTCTTCTTCTGAGTTCAGCATTAAGGAAGAGCATTGTTGATGTTAAGTAGATGTTTCCCAAAGAGATATAAGATATGGTAATAGTAGGCAGATGTTTGAGTCCAATGTCCCATGACACCCTGAGTCTGATACACAGTAATTTCATGATTATCTAATCATTCAGAGAGGAGCCAATGCACACCCTTGTGTGTGGTGGAGATGTGTTCTCTCCTCTTTGTGTTTGTTATCAAATGGGGCTGCTTGATGTTGAATGAGCTGCAGATTTTTGACTAAGCATTTTGGTGCTCCAGATGCTAGTGCCATACTCTATGCAAGGGAGGATCAAGACCCTGATGAGAGTCACATCACATTGTAAGCAGAAGAGGGGATGAATGGCATTTAACATTGGTAGTTGGAGATTTGCTTTCTTCACTGCCATTTTGGCCTGTATCGAGAAGGAGCCGTGTGAGACACAGATAGCGCAGAGGTTTGTAACTTGTTTGTTCCGCAGGTGAGTGGCCAAAGGATGATGGCAAGTCAAATGGGAGGTTACAAGTAATCATGGTGCCAAAGAAGATGACCTCCTTGACTTCCACCCCAATTCAGATCATATTTTACACCAGCATCAGTCAAGTGTAATGATAAGGCATGTGCCTCAATTATGGAGGCCACACCCTTGCTTCATGCAAACATTGACCAGCCATTGGGAAATTGCTGGACCTTAAACAGCCCTAAGAGGCGCACATCTGACTGGAACTGACCAGTTCTGCAGAAAGGTGTGGCCAAAACAGACAAGCAGAACGCTAAGTATTTCAATACAAACAGACACATTTGCAATTACAATATCACTGATAGAGTATTTTGTGCAAGATGTGTTAACGCACATAAAGTCCCCATATGAAGATCTATAGTATGCATTTCAGAAATCATGGAAATTATATGTTTGGTAAAGATGAATTTATACCAATTTCTTCGAAAATATACTGTAATGTAGGATCAGCAAAAAGCTTTGCACGATAAAACTCACACATTTGCTTCTTTTCGCAGCCCCTTTCTTTTCCTTTTAGCATGCCAATAGGTGCCTGGTACAATACGGTTTAGTGGAACAGTTTCCAAACCATTTCCTTTAGCATTTTAACACACACTCATTAAGACACTTCTAACCCTTCACTCCTGTGTGTAGTAAGAGCCAGATATTTTCAGAAATAGCCAATAGCAAATCAATAGCCGTTTTCACTTTTCACAGATTATTACTATTGTCTGTGCACATTTTAAACACACGAGAATGGAAAATGGATAATATATATAATGTAAAAATAAAGCCAGAGCTAAACCCAGGACGGAAAGGTGCAATCGTTTCTTATGCCGAGTTAGGCGATTATGTTAATTATTAAGACAGAATTTGTTTTGATACACAATACATGCATTTCATGTAAGGCCACATGTGTTTTATATGCATCTTTCGAAATGTTCAAGGTAGCAGATTTTAAAGTCGTTTTTCACACAGAGTAGCTGCTTTAAAAAAAATAATACTAAAAAACTAAAGGAAATGCTGGTGTATTTTGAAGAAATGCACAGTTCACATTATTCACTAAGGTGACATGTGCATTTCTGTGTACTGAGAAGATCTAGTACCCTTGGAATGCTGCATGGGACATTTCTATCTACTGTTTATATATAGTTTATGCATGTTCATAGTGCATAACCATTCAACAATTGTGGAATTTCCCCCTTAATCTCAGCCTACCTAAGACTCTTTGAATGACTTATGGGGTACGGCTACATAGTGTATATACAGTATACACATGCTTAGAGTAGGTAAACTACTCAACAACTGTGCTCAAATAATGTATTGGTTGGCTAAACATGTAATGATGTATATTTAGACTAGAGGCGTTATTTTCCTTATTTTATGCAATGTAATTACAATGAATGGTTATACAGATTGTGAGCTTGGGTGCCCCTTGGACATTGTTTAAGTTATACACGTATGGTTACCATCACAAGAGAGGGCCCCCTCTGTTACCGATGGGACATTTACTGTCCAGAGCCTTGCCGAGTGGTGGCGCATGGTGACTTCATTTGTTTACATGTGACATCACCGCACGGTCACACATGCGTGAATTTCAGGTTTTCTACTCACTTTAGCAGCCTCGGTTTGATGCTGCCTTAGGCATCACAACCCGCCAGGAACCACTGAGCCTTCTCCAGAGCCTCAAACTGGGACTGCTATAGGTAAGTAATGGACCATTGTCTCTTGCTATGCCTCGTCCATAATGCATTCAAGGGGACGTTACTTTAGCAAATGCCATGCATTGCAGCATTCATCACCTGCTCACATTAAAAAGCAAACAACTACAATGCTCTGCACTTCAAAATGTTTCTATTTACAAGCATTGTGAAGAAAGTTAGAAAATGCATATGTGCATGTGTAGCAGCACTGTGTTGCTGTTTCATAAAATAAAGGAAACACAGAAAAACATTTCTTTAGATCATTATTAAGTGGCACTTAATTTTTGCAAGTTTAATATGTTGGCAGCACAAGAATACATCCCAAAATCACCATTCCAATCTATACATTCTTAGTAAGTCGTTATTTTTTCCTTTGCATTCTGTCACTTCCAATTAACTTCTCCCATT
Source organism: Ambystoma mexicanum (assembly GCF_040938575.1). NCBI lineage: Eukaryota > Metazoa > Chordata > Amphibia > Caudata > Ambystomatidae > Ambystoma > Ambystoma mexicanum. The sequence goes on along the minus strand of NC_090935.1, from coordinate 1,073,273,801 downwards.
ATAAACTCAAACTACAAGTCCCAGAATACAAAGAAAAAAACACAACTTAAGTTCAAGATTCAAGACTGTTACATGTATATCAAATACACATATAACATGCTGTGCATTTCAAATATTATATTTGGAAGCCTTTTGAAGAAAGTTAAAAAATGTGTACCTGTATTTACACAATCACTGTGTCACTTTTTCATAAAAGAAAGAAAAAGCAGTTAAAATAGATTTGTACACAATTTGTAATTGGCCCTCAGTGTGTGCCAGTTTAATGACAGTACATATATACTTCCTAACATAACCCATTCCAATCTGCAGCTGCTTATGCAGTCATACTTTTTTCTCTACATTCTGTGACTTGTACTCCAATTGCAAGTCACAGAAGGCAAACAGAAAATCAAGGACTACATAAACACCTACAGATGATACTCCTAACATATTAAACTTCCACACTCCAACTCCCATTTAAAAGTACAATGCAAATCTTTTCCAACACATTTTTATCTCTTTTCAAAACGTTACAGAGGTTCTACAAATACAGATATGCATTTCTTAACTTTTATGAAATTGCTCCGAAAAGCTACCATTTTTAAACATCCACCAATTGTATTAAATATTTTCCCCCACCACTCCTCCTTCCTTCATAAATATGAACAGTGCATTCTAAAAGTACTTTGCAAGTACCACATATCCCCACTATCTTTTACAATTACCGAAAAGAAGCACAATTGAAAAAAATGAATATCCTTCGCATTAATGTAGCATGTATATGTATGTAATTACAGCAGCAAAGTTCAACTATACATTATCCCAGACTACTCTTTTCAAACCAACATTTCTTTCACTCCAGCCCATTATATTCCACCATTCACAATCATACTATTCCCATCTATACACCACCATTGCAGCACCTGCTCTGTTGCTCAAAACAGCACAAACACCCAACAGATTCCATCACACCACCACTAACCCTCTACCTACCAGTGTTAACGTAGTCACAGTAAAGCAATCCAGAAATTGTATTTTAAAGAACATTTTCCACCGTAGAGTTCTTCACAATCTTATTAAAACAGCTGAAAAGTCACGATCTACCCTTAAAACTACTGCAGGAGACTAATCCTGCAAGCTCTAATTGACAGCTCTTTTTTTTACTAAAGAGAGCATTGTTTGTATTGATTTAAACAGATTGAAACAACTAAATTAATCAATAAATTACAAAAACTACTTGTGAACACCCACAGTGTCAATATACAAACCTTTTCAAACTTCTGTAATGATGAATGGATTCACACAAGCAGCACAGAACCATATTTCAATGAAGAAGCTTGGCTACCCCCAAACACGGGTCCGGCACTGGGTCCTGCGAAAATTACTGGGCCATTCTGACCTCGGCGGACCCAGTAATTCCCCTTTCGCGGGACCCAGATCCAGTACGTCCCCATTCCCATTTGAGCCCCCATAGGGTTCAGTGGGAATGGGGAGGATGGTAGCAGCGGTACCGTTCATAACGGTCCCATTGCTACCACCCTGTTCTGCTCGCAGGTGCCGCTCTGCAAGCCTGGTCATGGCCGCCACTATCGTAATGAGGGCAAATGAATACTAGAAAGATATAAACATAGAGGAAAACCTAAGAGACTCACTAGCAACTGGCCAATTTGAACATGTCGATCATGTTACTGCAGGCAACATTTTAGACCAGTATACAATTCACCCACTACACTCCAAAGATAATTGACGATGCATTAGAAACATATCAAATGCATCAAGCCAAAGGATCCCCAATGAGCATATGGAAAAAGTGTAGAAGCACATTCTTTTCCTCTACTCTATCCTACAGGAAAATGGAAGAAGATATGATGAAAGGTCAGCGCAAATTAGTGCATCAGAATATCACTCTTTAATAATGTATTCTGAATACCCAAGAATCATACAAAATGTTGAATACATTTTCCTCTCCTCTTTGAAAGTGAACTAGAAACTTGTTGTATCCTAGTGCATTTGTTGGTTTACATCTGCTATGAGTGCTGTGTGTCTGTGAGTGGAGCTAGAAGTGTTCGTGTGAGGCATGGAAGGTGGTGAGTGAGAAGTTTCCAGGAAGGACGGTTGGGGACTAGCAGGGAGAGAGCCAAGGGTATAGGCAGCACGCTATTGATCTCCTTATCTCACCTTTCCTACTGAAACTGTAACCAATAAAGATAAAGAAGTCTTACCTTTTGTAACCCTGGGTCTCTGGTGTTTCCTGTGTGTCCTGCTTATGTGTATGAACCACCCAAAGATACATCAAAACTCTATGTTGTGGAGTTGCACACACATTAAAAACAGGCTCTAGCTTTTTAAACATACTCTCTAACCAACTGCTTCAAAAAATAAAAGATGAAGTTTTGCAGTCAAGTATCTCAAATCTCTTGGCAAACATGCATGGTACAAAATATTACTGTTTTGGACATTATGCAGATGAATGTTGTATGCTGAGGAAGCTAGGTCCACACACATTTATTGTTAATTAAAGTTGTGCAGAGTATGCATAGGATGACCTGCATGACGTTTTACACGCTGCAAACAAAAATAAAGATGGAATAGATATTTAAAAAAGCAGGAGGACTCTGTTCTCTTGACCCTGTCAATGTATCAAGGTACTTTCAACATTTCCTGATTGCCATGCTGCATCTTATCTGCAATACAACTACCCCTCTGCTTGGAGAAGTGCAACACTTCTGGAGAAAACAATATCAATCCAGAGGAGCACCACAAATTCACATGCTTTTGTGGATAAATACGCTCCTAAATATGGCCATGATAGGGACGCCACTGTTTTACAATCTATTTAAAAATACATTACCTGCGATATCCATTCAGAAACCACAGATATTGACCTACATACACAGGTCTTACGCTCCCAAAAACATAATTGTGGTAAATACTGCCGATGTAGATATAAAAACAAAGGCAAATACTATACCAAATATCGATTTGGCTTCCCTGGACCAATTTGCAAAAAAAGGACAAGTAAATAGCTTGACACCTTCTGTTAGACACAGCGTAAAAGGCAAACACTCTAATAATACATGCAACATTAAAAGGGATGAAGCATCCAAGTTAATTAATAATTACAATGCAATCATTGCCCTCTGTGGAATGCAAACATAGACATACAATACATTGCAAACAATTCTACTGCAGTTGCAAGATATGTCCCAGCCTATATGACCAACGCTGAGAAAACAGAGCTAAAAGACCTCTGGGCTGACATATCATCTGACAAAACACTATTACAAAAATTGCACAGCTTTGGTATAAAAATGCTCTCCCATCGACAATGTTGGTGCTATGAAGCTGCAGACCGTTTAACAGTTACAGCCTTATATGGCAAATCTGAACACATTGTCTGGCTGAACCTTGGACCAGCTTCATCCCGGAATAGAGTACTAAAATCCTATCAAGAGATAAACGACATAGCCACAAATGATTCCAACAGACAGGGCATTTAAAACAAACAATATGTTTGACACATACTACCCAAACAGAAGTACTGCTTTGGAAAACAAGTGTCTGTACAACACTGCCCAAAACTACACCTACAAAAACAATGTCACACCAAATGACACAACTGGCAAATATTCAGCCTCAACTTGTGGAGGAAGACTAGTGAAACTCCCCAAACCCATTCTACTTAATCACATAATCACATAAAGTTATCATAAAGTTATCATTTAAATCTCAACATAGAGAATTGTATTAAATGGCTGTACTCTAACTTTTTAAACCTTGGAGCAAAGCAAAATAATTATTAGGGGACTATGGGCCTCATTATGAGTGTGGCGTATTGGATACAAGGTTGCCGGTAAACTTACCAGCACCCTTGTTTCCGGACCACTATACTCTGAGTCTGCCTGCTGGGGTCACTGTGCCTAACAGGTCTGACTCTCCTGGGCACAGCGGCCCCTGTAGGCAGAGTCTTCATGGAAGCACTGACACCGTTAGCAACGCTGTCCCCATTCCTGTGTACCCATTACTGTGGAGTCCTATGGGACTCTGTGGGAATGGGGACTAACATTTTCCGAACACCTAGCCTACTGCTACGCCGGGACTTTTAATGTCCAGGTGGCACCGGGAATCTAGGTGCCAGTAAAATGTTACAAGTCCAGCGGCAACCCAATGGAATCTGAGGAAGACTTGTCAGTACTGTAATCACAGCTAAATGACGAACAACTCACCATTTATCTAGAAGTCACTCATGAAATTGAACATGGTTTTATACATGCAACCTGTCGCTGTAAAACTTATAAACCTCTGCTCCTTTATATAAATTGTGAAGCTGGTTCTGGTGAAACATTCTTAATTAAAATATTCAGCAAATGTCTACAAACCTTAACAAACAAAAACTTTTTGGCTGTACTAACAGCCCTCATAGGTTTAGATGCCTACAACATAGGAGGTGTAAGTGTACACTAACTATTGCTCCTCCCCATAGAACACCCAAACAAATGACAATACTACACATTATCAGCAGAAGCTGCTACTGAAGTGTGCAGAATTCTAAAACAAATGAAAGTGCCCCTGATATATGAAGTACGCATGGTGTCCAACCTCATGTTGGCTTTAATTCATCTCAGAATGCAAGAAGTCCTAAAAACGAACTACAAAGAACTGTTTGGAGGAAAAGATGTGAATGTTTTCGTTGACCACCTATAGTTAGCACCAATGAAAGGTCAACCTATTTTCAAAACATTAGGACACAAACTATTTATTTATTTATTTGTTTATTTCCATTTATAAAGCACACTACTGCCCTCAGGCATTTTGGCGCTGTTACAGAATATTCACTTAGGTACAGGTTACATAAATACAACTCTCAAGGTGTGAAACAGATGTTATAAGACAATAAAAGCACTATTCATGTTCCATGGTTAGAGGGGAACGGCACTGAAAGTACAGTTTACTTGAAAGATTTCAAAGCTGCCCCCGCCCCCGTTTTGACCCTGTTAAAGGCATGGATTGTGAGTTGGTGTGAGTATTGGTCATGTTTAGGTCTGTGAGATTGTGCTTGATGTATTCATTCTGCTAGGTAGGAGGGTGACTACTGAGATATACATGTGTGTGATGGTGAGGGCCTTGAACAGTATATGTTCTTTGATTGGGAGCCAATGGGTGTCTTGTCTGGCCTGAGAGATATGCTCTCTCCTAGGGATACTAAAAGCAGCTCTGAGAGCATTATTTTGTGTGACTTGAAATTTGATAAGGTTTTTCGAAGAGGCACCTAAGAGCAGGGCATTGCAGTAATGCAATTTTGCACCTATGGTGGCTCTAGGAATATTTAGACTGTTTTTGGAGGAGAAACGGGGTTTTACAGCATTAATGATTTTAGTTGTGAACGCTGCTGATGATGAGATGTAACTGACTTGTCTTTCCATAGCAGCGGAGAATGTGATTACAGTGTTCTCTGTGCTGAAATTGCTGTATGTACTGTCTAGTTTGTTCAGGGTCTCCTTGGGACATGCCAATAGGATTTCCAGGTTATCCCCTTTGAGACAAAGGCCATTGGCCACCATCCACGCCTGGATGAGTGCATATGTCTCCTGTACGGTTCTGAGGTCCTGCTCATAGTCACCAGATAGCGGGAGAAGAATGTGTGTATCATCAGCATAATTGGTGAAGTTCATGCCGAATTCTTCTAGGTCATTGAATAAGGGTAGGGAGAAAAGATTATTGAGGGTAGGGGATGTGCATGAGCCTTGTGGCACTCCCCAGTCGATGGGGGAGGGAGGGCTGTTGCTAGTCTGAGAAGACCCTCATGGCTCAGCCCTCCAGAAAGGATGTTATCCAAGTGTTGGCTTCACAGGAGAAGTGAGCGGAGTCTGTGTGGTGTTTGCCTAGGATCTTGTGGTCAGCCAAGTCAAAGGTGGCTGACAGGTTGAGGAGCAGAAGAAGCGCAGAGTTACCTTTGTCCATGTTTTCTAGTAGCTGTTTTTTTTAAGTCTAGCCGAGCTGACTGTGCGATGCCGAGGCCGAAAGCCTGACTGCCTCTTCCCCAAGATGTTGTGCATTTCCAGGTATTCCTGGATCTGTAGATACACAGCCTTATCTAGAAGTTTCAGCATAGGCCAATAGTTGTTTGGGGAGTCTGGGTCAAGTGTGGGCTTTTTTAGCAAAGACCGAACCCAGCCTTCCTTGAGGGTGGACAGTACAGTGCCAGAGGCAAACAAAGCATTAATAAAAGATGTGACGAAGGGAGCTAGTTCTACCGCACAGTCCTTGATTAAGCTTGCTGGGCAGATGTTACCCTTACACAGCGACGGTTTCATATGCTTCATAATTAGTAAGACCTCAGGTATGGTTACTTCCTTGAAGGCAAAGGGTATTGGGGCCTTTGAGTCAGGAGGGTCAAACGGACCAGGCTCAGAACCTGTGTATATTGGGCCTGCGACTTTAGGCAGGTTGTGTAAGGTAGCCTTAATTTTCTCCTGGAGTAAGTTAATTTTATCTAACATAGCATGTTGGATGTTATTACATCATTTCTCATCCTTCACGGTCTGTTGTGTAGAAGTAAGGGGGACCACCAATTCACTGAAGATGGCAAACAATTCCTTGGACTGGGATTTTGCTTTGTCTATCCTGAGGTTGTAAGCAACAGCTTTTGCTACGTCAATGGCCTTTTTATATTGCTTGGCAACTGTGAGGTATGTGTCTCATGTGGAGACAGAGGGGCAAGTTTGCCATTTGTTCAAAGCTTGCATTTTAAGTTCTCTTAAGTCGAGTAGATCCTGGCTGTACCAGGAGTTGGCATGTTGAATATGTTTAGCTATTTTTTTCCCTAGTGGGGCGATAGCATCTACTGAATCTTTAAGAATGGCGTTGTAGAGCTCAACCAATTCTGTGAGGTTGTTAGAAAGTGGTACTGCTAATGCTGACGCTTCTAGGAGAGGGAGAATTATGTCTTTAGTGAGCAGTTTTTTTTATCTAGCCATGGCGGCAAGCACAGGAGGACTTTGTCTAACTACAATTCTGAAAGGTATGTGGGAGTACAAAAGATGGTGGTCAGTCCATGGGCGTGGGGTGTTGGGGCTGATGTCCAGGTCAAGGAGAGCCTTAGCAAAGGCTTTGCCTTTTTTGTCTTTTCCGTCTTTGAATCGCAGATTGAAATCTCCTAGGAGAATGGCTCTGGTATTGGTTTTAAGGTTACTGCCTAGGAGGTGTAAAAGATTAGCTTGGAAATCAAGAAGGGGGCCTGTAGGGTGATAGACTTAATGTAGTGTCATGGTGTCGTTAGGAGAGAAGGAGATTTTTACAGAAAGAGCATAAAAGTTATCTGCAGTAGCGGACTTAACTTGTCTGGCCTTGAGAGTTTCTTTGACAATGTGGGCAACCCCACCTCCCTTGTAAGCAATTCTATCCTGGCGGAGGATTGTGTAGCCTGCTGGTAAGGATTGGCAAATGGCTGGTCTCGAGGCTCCGTGTAGCCAGGTTTCTGTGATAGCTAGTGCGTCAAGATCCAGGTCAGTGATGAGGTCATGGATCTCTGTGGCGTAGGCATGCATGGGCCTTGCATTGATGAGTGCAAATTGGATTTGAGTGGTAGTGTTGTTATGGACAATGCTGCAGGGGCGCCCAAGGCAAGGCAGGGTAACTGCTGTTACCATCTGGCAGGCCAGGGAGAGGGGAAGCCCCCACCCCGAAGCCTGCTCCTCTCCCCCCAGAGACACAGAGACATGCAGTCTCTGACACACAAAGCAAGGGAAGGGTGAGGTGTGAACAATCACCTCACCCTTCCCAAAAGCAACAAGGTGCTAAGCACCTAGGAGAAGTAACAGTGAGGCAGGGCGCAGGTTCAAAGACCTGCCCCCCCTCAGGGGGCCCAGACAGTCGGCTAAACCGGCCTGGGGGGCTGGACTACAGCTCCCCCACTATGCACATCAAAGACCCAGGGCTCCCATGGGTCTTATAAATAAGAGCAGCACGCTCTAAGAAAACACAATCTGTTTGTGGACCCTGAGCGGGGCCCCCAATAAACAGGAGGTTCGCTGTTCACTCAGCGTCCTCCAATCTTTGCTTCTTTAGCAAACTTTAAAAGTTCACTGCATCCGCAGCATCTTTTTCCCTCCTTTTCAACATTGCACTGTTCTAACAAAGCTTTACGTTCCTTCAAGCGAGCAGCAAAAATTGGAAAAACAAAGGGAGTCTCCAGGGATGTGCACGTACAGAGAGCAGGACACCAGGCCAGCCTGAGCAAGTGGAGGAAAAACAAACAAGGCAGCCCGGTCGCAGGCGGCGTGTCAATTTCACAGTATTCGAGGGGAATGAACCTTACGTTAAAAATGCGGGCGCTAATGTAAACATCCCGCTGGTAGCCTGCCAAAGGCAGATCCCTCGGCAGCCTCCGAACGCACTCCTGTTTTGTCAATTACAAATATAAAAATAGCAAGGTATAATCCATGCCGCATGGAACAGAATTAATTTATACTTTTGAGCACGAGTTTGTAACGGACCCTGGGTAATAGTAAGCAGCGCTCAGATACCTACATTTTCGTAGCACTATATAAATGCTAAATTACTAAGGTCCGAATAACAACGGACCATAATTTACACTGCCCTGGACCATTGAGATTGGGCACAAGTTTTTGACTAGTTAAAGAAGGACCCTGGGTAATAATAAGCAGCGCTCAGATACCTAAGCTTTCGTAGCACTATACAAATGCTAAATTATTAATGTCCAAATAACAACAGACCACAATTTACATTGCCCTGGACTATTGAGCTTGGGCACAAAAAATTAATTAACCTCCTGAAAACAACAGATGACAGTGAGCTTGGGGGACAGCTCAGTGGCAACACAGAGGTCCGGGAAGAAGGCAGCCCAGGATCAACAGGGGTTCAAAGCCTGCACTCGCCACACAGGGCAAATATGAAATGCACATAAATTGAAGGCAACATTTTTCAAACACGGGGCCTCATTCCGAGTTTGGAGCTAACCATGCAGTAATTAGCTCCATGGTTGCCTCTGAAACCGTCCCAAATCCGGCATGGTGAATGGAGTAATTACCGGTCCATTCCAGGGTTGAAGGGACCGGTAATTCCCCATTCACCTTTTGCCCTTCCCCATTCCCATTTCTGCCCCATAGGGCTCAGTGGGAATGGGGAAGGAGGTAATTACTGCACCGTAAATTATGGTACTGTAATTACCTCCGAAGTACCTTTGCGGGTCCCGTACTTAACTCCTGCTAAAAGCAGGAGGTAAGGAAGGACCCGCAAAGGGACCTCGGAATACGGAGGTAAGGGATTACCGGCATCGGCACCCTTACCGGTGCCGGTAATTCCTTACCTCCAACCTCGGAATGACCCCCATTGCCTTTAGAGTTCTGTGGCGCAACATCAGCCAGTTACCCAACATGGGCAACAACATAACAAGCTTTTTTATTGAACAATTACAGCTGTCTAGTCACACAAAGTTCCTTTTATCTTGTAATCAAACAGGCTTAAGAATCATGGGTCCAAAACGAAAATCACAGGAACCCCCAACACCCCCTCCGCAGAAGCCAAAATCACCTCACATACTAGCAGCAATTGAGGCAGCTGAACATTATGGCTGGGCCTGGGTCAGATAAAAATTGCATGGCCTACCAAACAAAGGGGTGCCCATGCCACCTGGCCAGGAGGACGACGCAAGACCATCAAAGAAAAGGAAGTCAACAGACGGCATGGTAAAAGGGAACAAAAAACTGTCAGCATTATGCAAGAACATGAGTGAAATGCAACCATTGTTGCTCAGAATTAGGGGTAAACAACTACTCCCCCCAAGCGGGACCAGGCCTACAGGCCCCATCATACCATTAGAACCCAAAATCAAAAGCAGTTTCAACATCACCAGCCCCAGAAATACCACTGCCACACGTGCCAACAGCACCAGCAGCAGCCGCCACAGGTTCGCCTGCACCAACAACGGCAACACCAGACCGACAGGTGCACTTAAAGCATGGGCAATCCCCAATGCAAACACACCGGGGCAAACAGGGGCAAGCAGCAACAACTCATCAGACATAGTAATGATTTGCAGTGCCCAATTAGACATAAAGCTGAAATCCTTCCAGACAGAAATACTGAATAGATACAAAGGATACCTAGCATGGAACATTGACAGTACAATCAAAGAAGCCATATGGGCTAAAGAGTTCATTGAAATCTTTTCACTTATAGAAGCCCAACGTAAAGGGAGAGACGCTTTTAGGGATCCCAAAAAGATAGAGGAAAAAGCCATAGCTAGAAACACCCAGGTAGAGCAGAACTGGGACAACTGGCTGCAATTCTTTGCCATCCTGGCAACTATATGTGAGGAAAAATTCCCTGAGGATGGCAAAAAACTATGGGCGTACATGGACAAAATCAGAGAAGTAAAAATCGCTCAAAAGGGAAAAACCTGGCTAGCATATGATATTAGATTCAGGAGGAGCATGTCAGAGAGGCCAGCCATAGAATGGGATGAGGTGCAGAATGACTTATACATGCTAAATGCCGAGCCTCCATCAAAGGAAGAGGCCACCCAAGCAACTTCCAAAAATAACAAAAATTCACATTGCCCCAGATCTGCATACAACGAAAAACACAAAAAGGGAGAACAGCCCTTTCCGAAGAATCAGCCATGGGCGGCTAAGTCTAATGCCCACTGGCAGAACAAAAACCACTCCCCCAAAGCCAACATCCCTTGCAGGAACTTTGGAAATAACCTGTGCACCTGGGGGAAGGAATGCTGGTACAAACACATTTGCACAAACTGCAACGGTGACCATGCAGCAAGCAATTGCACCAGACTTCCAGCCAAAAATACAAAATATTAGCACCTACCCTGCCCCGCCAATCCCACTGTTACAGCCAGACAGAACCCCCATCAATCCAAACAATTTTAAAGAAGCACTCAGGAATTACCCAGACAGAGAAACCAGCGAGGCAATCTGGCAAGGTTTTACCAAAGGTTTCAAGGGTACAGGCACACAGAATATCTCAAAAAACCTGAAGTCAGCCAGGCACAACCCACAAATGGTGGAGAGCAAAATCAAGAAGGAATTACTACTAGGCAGGATTGCAGGTCCCTGGGACTCCATGCCCTTCAAGGATTACATAATATCCCCCTAGGATTGGTCCATAAAAAAGGACCTGGGAAAATTAGGCTAATTCATCACTTCTCCTACACTAAAAAGCCAATCACTGAACAATGGCACCCCGCACACGGAATCTGCGGTATCCTACACACACTTCCAAGAGGCAGTGAGACTCATACAGGAATGTGGTAGGAACACCCTGATGGCCAAACTAGACATCAAATCTGCTTTCAGATTGCTGCCAGTCCACCGGACTCCCAGCAATGATTAGGTTTCACGTTCAAAAACAAATTCTATGTTGACAGATGCCTCCCCATAGGATGCGCAGTATCCTGCACCCTATTTGAGCAGTTCAGATTGTTTTTCCAATGGGCATTACAAAAACAGAGACCAGGGGCCAAGGTAGTACACTACCTCGATGATTTCATGGTAATGGGACCAGCAAAATCCGACAAATGCATTAGAGCCCTGGCCATGTTAGAAAGAATGGGCGCACAGTGGGGCATCCCGTTGGCAACAAAAAAAACCAACCAAACCAGCCACCAACACAATCTTTCTGGGGATTGAGATAGACTCTGCAAGGGGCTTATGCAGAATCCCATAAATAAAGATAGCAGAACCTCTGGAAAAAATACAAGGCCTGACAACAAAAGAAAAGGGCACATTAAAAGAAATCCAGTCACTAGCGGGAAGTCTCAACCTTGCAGCCAGAATCATCTCTCAGGGGAAGTTATTCACCAGAAGTCTAGAACTAAAAATCAAATTATACACCAAACCTCACCTACACATCCAGCTACGCACAGAGGTGAGACAAGATGTGGAAATGTGGGGGAATTTCCTCAGAAACTTCAACGGGACCTCACTTTGGCACACGCCATTGAATACATGGACTAAAAGGGTCCTATTTACTGATGCAGCTGGAAGCAGGGGGTTTGGAGCCATACTAGACTCAGAATGGGTGGCTGGACACAGGCCCAAATCATGGCAATCTGTAGGGTGGACAAAAAACATCACCCTCCTAGAAAATATTTCCCATTTGGCTAACCTTACACATCTGGGGCAGACAGCTAGCTAACACAGAACTCTTGGTCTGGTGCAACAACATGGCTGTGTTAGGCTCCATAAACAGAAGATCTACCAAATGCCATTTAGTGCTAAAAGTCCTACGAGCCATTACAGCAGTCACACTACAAGAAAACATTGTGGTCCAAGCAAAGCACATCTCTGGAGTGGAAATTAATATTGTAGAAGCTTTATCTCGCTTTCAGTGGCCAAGATTCCGGGAGCTAGCACCACACGCTCAAGAGCAGATGACGCCAATACCAGCGGAATGCTGGTCAATAATGGAAAGCTAAGAATAATGGCATCAACGCCAGCGCCAGAGAGCCCAGGCCGGGATGCCCAACATTAACCAGGCACCTTAAAAACGGGTGCCAACAACACACTGTCCACAGAGAACACAAACCCTGGCTCAGGGTTCCTAACAGAGATGGCAGAGAAAGCACTGGCAAACAGCACCACAGCTCAGTACAGTAAGTGCTTACAAGCAGTATTTAAAGCCACAGGCTTAAACCATGTAAATTAATAATGATTAAGGACATAGAAATATTTTTCAAATGGGCGCATGAGCAGGGATTTAAGAGAGATTGGGCAAAAAGACACCTAGTAGCAATTTCATATTTTTCAAAAATATGGGGAGACTCAGATCCCACCCGGAACGCCCTTATCTCCTACGCCATGAAAGGCTGGGGCAGAATAGAGGGACCCCAGGTAGACACCCGCCGCCCCCTAGATTTCAACAAGCTATTAAAAATAGCGGACCAGCTGGATGCCAGATGCTGGCATCCATATGAGATCATACTATTCAAAACAGCATTTTTCCTGGCCTACTTGGGGCTTTCTGGGTAGGTGAACTCATCGCCTCCAGCACCAAGGCCAACAACGGGTTAGGCATCATGGAGGCCAGGGTTAGACAGGACAGCGTCAGCATAGACATACAACAGTCCAACACGGGAGCCAAAAGAACCATCAACATTTATTGCATTGATGATGGAACAAACTGCCCAGCGTGCATCACCAACCTTTATTATGCTCAACGGCCCAGAGTGGGGGGGACGTTTTTAATCCACGAGGATGCCTCGGCACTAAGCTTCTACCAATTTAAAGGGGTGTTCATGAAAGCAATCACCAAAGCAGGATGGGATCCCAAGGAGTTTGGCACCCACTCCTTTAGAATCGGGACCACCACCTCAGCATGGCAAGGAGGCCTGGCACCACAACAGCTAAAAAACTTAGGGGGATGGAAGTCAGATTGCTACAAAAGATACATCAGACCACAGCTAATATAGCCATCCCTCCCTTTCCCCCCCACCTCTTTTCTCTCCACCCCTCCAGAATCACCAGACGGGGGAAGACCCCACTCCGATCACCATGGATAGTCGGACACTCATTCGTCTTCAGGACAGGTTGATCGATGGGCAGAAGAAACCAAAGAGGGCCCACCCTTCAGGAACACCATTGATTCCAGGTGGGTTTACAGAGGCCTCCGCTGGGCCGAAATCCACGAAACGCTAGCAGTGCTGGTCGCATACAGAGACCCGCCAGAATTCCTGATAGCACAACTAGGCGGCAACGACCTGGTGACCACACAAAGGAAGAAACCATTCAAGGAAATGTTCTCCTCCTTAGCTGGCATTTCACACAACTGGAGAGACACCGAAATATACTTCTGGACCATCCTACCTAGAAAGAAATGGCAGGGAGTCATCTGTTACAAATCACTAGACATTTCCAGAAGGAAACTTAAAAGGGAGTTAGAAAAATTCTGAATAGCAAGAGGCCTGGGCTTGATAAAGCATCCGGCCATTACCTTGGGTGACCCAGACCTTTTTCTCAAAGACGGCACCCACCTATCAAACTAGGGTATGGAACATTTCTTTCGAGAAATTTCAGCAACCCTAGCCTCCAGGGATTGCCAATAAGATATACTTTCGGGGAACACGGTCAGCCGGCAACCTGCCTGTGTGTGGCAGCATGGGCCAGAGGGGGTAACCTCAGGACTCGGTGCCCAAAAGTATGATATTTTTATGATATGTGATTATTGTTATTTCCATAACCATATCCGCACAATAAAATCCTATGGCCTTTTATTGCCAACCCTTGACAAACTTTGTACTCTAACTTATTTTCTGGTGAGGGTAAGGGTTCGGCCAATACAAGTTGCATGCTTATGGGTTCAGCAGTTATGGGCAATGTCGCAGGGCCGCCCAAGGCGAGGCATCGTAACTGCTGTTACCATCTGGCAGGCCATGGATAGGGGTAGCCCCCACCTCCAAGCCTGCTCCTCTCCCCCCACAGGCATGGAGACACGTAGTCTCTGACACACAAAGCAAGGGAAGGGTGAGGTGTGAACAATCACCTCACCCTTCCACAAAGCAACAAGGTGCTAAGCACCTAGGAGAAGTAACAGTCAGGCAGGGCGTAGGTTCAAAGAGCTGCCCCCCCTCAGGGGGCCCAGGCAGTCGGCTACACCGGCCTGGGGGCTGGACTGCAGCTCCCCCACTATGCATATCAAAGACCCTGGGCTCCCCTGGGTCTTATAAATAAGAGCAGCATGCTCTAAGAAAACACAATCGGTTTGTGGACCCTGAACGGGGACCCAAACAAACAGGAGGTTCGCTGTTCATTTAGCATCCTCCAATCTTTGCTTCCTTACCACAAAACCCTCCCACCCTACAAAAGAAGGGAGAAGAACAAAGAAAAAACGAAGAAGGAAAATGTACGGTGACCACTACAAGTCGTGGGACAATAAGGCAGCACAGGCGAGAGGGGATAACCTCAGGACCCGGTGCCCAAAAGTATGATATTATTATGATATGTGATTATTGTTATTTACACAACCATATCTGTACAATAAAATCCTACAGCCTTTTATTGCCAACACTTGACAAACTTTGTGCTCTAACTTATTTTCTGGTGAGGGTATTGTTTTGGCCAATACAAGTTGCATGCATATGGGTTCAGAAGTTACTTGTTTTCGGTTTGGTTGTGACAATGGTATGCTTGGTAGTTGGGTCTAGGGTTCTAGGCCTAAAGGTAGTTGCAGGAGAGGGCACAAGATGATGCTGTATTACTGGGTGCTTGTTGAGAGTGGAAGATAGGTGGACAGAGAGGGTTCTTAGTTTTTGGTTCCTGTGATGTATGTAGGGGTAGAGGGAGCATTGGAGCCTGTGCTCCTGGTGCTGGCTTAGGTGAGTAGGTGGCTGAGGTTGGTGCTAAGGTGGCTTTGCGGTGGTTGAGTTATGCGCACCTATAATGAGTGCAGGGAGGAAAGGTGTAAGTGGAATCCTCTGTGAGCAGGGCGGTATGAGTGAGAGGGTGGGGGAGTCTGGAGCCATGTCCTGGTCCGGTGGTGTAGGGTCGGTTGTTGCTAATGAGTTTAGGTTTATAGTTTTATGTGAGATTTCCCTCACTAACAACGTACAAGAGTGAGTAAGGAGGCTAGACACCTTGCGGTGATCAGATATAAGTGGGTTGCACCAGGATGGGCAGGTCAGGGCACAGTGGCAGGTATAGCAATTATAGTGTATGGGATGATTTGGCCTACTGGCAGGAATAGACTGTTGCTGAAAGGGCAAATTAGGCACTAGCAGATTAGAGCAAACTAGTAAGGATTGCAGTTACAGTGGATGGGCCAGTTGGGCCTATTATCAAATACAGGCAGTTACATAGAATAGGCAGATTAAGGCACTATCAAATTAAGGCACACTGGTAATAAACGCAAATGCAGTGGATGGGCCAGTTGGGCCTTTTGTCAAATACAGGCAGTTGCATAGAATAGGCAGATTAAGGCACTAGCAAATTAAGGCACACTGGTAATAAACGCAAGTACAGTGGATGGGCCAGTTGGGCCTATTATCAAATACATATAGTTGCATAGAATAGGCAGATTAATGCACTAGCAAATGAAGGTGCACTGGTAATAAACGCAAATACAATGGATGGGCCAATTGGGCCTCCAGACAAGTATAGACGGTCGCGTAGAATGGGCAAGTTAAAGCGTGCTAGCCGTTAGGGACAGGTAGCGTAGATAATTTAGGACACTAGCGGAGAGACTTTGGAATGGCAGACAAGCTCCTGGTCTTTAGGATGGATATAGATGTTTTCGGGTGAGTGTGTAAGTGCGTCAAGGGCAGAAGTAACATACGTGTATGGGTCATAAGTACCGGTGAGGAAAGATCGCATGTAGCTATTAGGAGAAACACTAGGCTATCTTTTGCAGAGGCTAAGGTATCTAGCAAGCATTGTAATTTACATCCCAAGGCGCTCGTAGCCTTAAAGTCAGCTGTTGCACGATGGACAGTAGAGTGGGAGAATATGTCGATGAACGGAAGCAGCCGTGGTGGGCGGAGGAGATGGACAGGCAGAAAGCCTACCGGGCAATGGCCGATGGCCACTCACAGACAGGCACACACAGGCCTGTGCCTTAGTTGAGTGCCTTTGTGGGCAGGCCGGCTGATGCCTTCCGGTGCAGCCTACCGGCCGAAATACGACAGATGGGCCAATGCACAGCGAGAACGCTATTGCTAGGCGATGTTGTAAACAAATGATGCGACTGCCATTTTCGGATGGCTCTTCCTGCTCCTTGTGTCTCCGGCACTGCCCTGAGCTCGTAGATGGTAGGAGACTTACCCCCAGAAGCATTGATTTGATTTGAGTAGAAGGGTATTTGTAAAGCGCAGCGTTCACCCAAGGACACATTGGCACTATTCTAGCAAGAGGAAAATGTAACGCTTGGCTGAGAGAGCTAGACGAGCTGAGTCTTCAGGGCTTTGCTAAAGGCAAGATGATTTGAGGTGGCTCTGAGAGAACGGGGTAGGGCATTCCAGAGTATGGCCGGTACTACAGAAAAAGCACGGCCTCAAATACGGGAGTATTTCACCACTGGAACAGAGTGTAGACAGGCATTGACCAAGCGTAAGGCCCATCTAGGAACATAGGACAAAATTGTAGCCTGCAGATATTGTGCCCCTGAATCCATAGTACGCACAGTGAACTAGACAAAAGGACTTGAAATTGATGCGTTTGATCACTGGGAACCAATGGAGTTGGGTTCAAATTGAAGAGGTATGGCTTCAACGAGGAGAAGTTGTGACTAACCATGCAGCACAGTTTGCACAGAGTGCATGTTGCAGGGAGTGCATGTCTGTTTCCATATGTATGAAATCTGGAATATTTAATTTATAGGAAAGTTTTTGGTTTATAGTACTTGTACATTACAGTAAATTAGGAATTCTTGTGGATCTTCCTGTGTGTTATGGTACATTTTGCCATTCCTGCACAATAGTCAAATTCTTGCCTTATACCTGAGTCACTGTAGGTGTTGTCAGGATTATATTTTGCATTTCTGTGAAGGACGAGGATTTGCAACACAAATGGTCCGAGCCGTTTGTGAACATTTGGTGGCAATTGAAAGAGAAGATTAATTGTCACATTAGCATAATATTTTACTCCAATTATGTTGCTGAATTTAAATGGACCAGCGAGTTATGTTTGTGGATCATGTGATGGTCCTACAGATGTTTCTGGAGAAGAGGAATTTGTGTCTATCTTTTCTGCTGGATGTGCAGTTGACTTTGTACTAGACAGTTTTGTGGTTGTATTGTTTGATGCAGAAGGAGTTGGCTGTTGTTTTTTTAGCAGTATTCTTTGGAGATCTGTTATAGTTTCTGTTTGTATTACTTGTCTTTTTAAAGGGTTCTTTTTTGAGGCACAGAGTACATATCTAAATGGGGGGTGTATAGTGTCTGTAGCTTGTTGTACTCCAGGATGCAAGGAATGTCAGCGTTGACTTTGTTTGCATGAAAGTTAACAAGTAATAGACCATTGAGTGTACATAGACGTTAAACTGCTTTGTAACTCTAACCTTCTTTAAAGGCTGTGCTGCCAATGTCAATCAATGCTTGATCTAGGGTTGGACCTTGTGATTTGTGAATAGTGACAGCATATGCAAGAGATAGAGAAAATTGTTCTCTGCATAAGTACATGTCTTCGAAAAGAAGGAAATGTGCTATTGTGAGGTCAGTTTTTTTTAACTCATGCAAGTTTGTCAAAGTCGATGTTGACAAAGTGAATGCTTTTGTCATTTGATATGTTTGAAAGCCAACAACTATGCCAATTGTTCCATTGACTAGACCTTGTTCTATGTCAAGGTTACGTTTTAGAATCACTCAGCAGTTTAGACACAAAGTCAATCCAGCTGTGTTCAAGATACATTTTTCTAAGCTATTTAGTCATGCTGTTGCTTGTTGACACATAGGAAATGTGATGCCAGGCACTTATAGTTTGTCTGTGGAGCTGTAATGCAGAATGGGTTGCATGTCAATTTTTCAACATTGTCGCATTGAATTGACTACAGCTTGCAAGGGTTGGCAATAAGGACATACATTTTAGATTTTGTTGAACAAATTGTTCTGTGACATCAGGAGCAGATGTGCTTTGTCCATATAGCTCTTGGATTAGTTTACTATTTAATATGGATTGTGCATCTTTAGTAAGCAGACCAGTTCTAATGCTTTTTTAAAATGTTCGCTTAGGTAAGGTCTGCAGACTGGTGCATGTTTTGAGTTATTTCTCTGTAGAATAAATGCTGCTAGAGATTTATATTCCTAATGTGGCTCAGGGTATTGCGGTATTGTTTGTGTTCTAATGTTTTGAAAATAGGTTGACCTTTCACTGGTGTTAACTGCAGCAGTTATCTGAAAAAAAAGATGTTTTCCTACAAAAAGTTTGTTGTAGTTGGTTTTTAGGACTTCTTGCATACTGAGATGAATTAAAGCCAACATGAGGTTGGAAACCATGCTCACTTCATCTATCAGGAGCACTTTCATTTGTTTTAGAATTATGCATACTTTGGTAGCAGCTTCTGCTGATAATGTGTAGTATTCTAATTCGTTTTGGTGTTCTAAAACTGTAGTCGGTATAAAGTTACACCTCCTACCTTGTAGGCAGCTAAACCTGTGGTGCTGTTATTACAGCCGAAAGGTTGTTGTTTGTTAGGTTTTGTAGAAATCTGCTGATTATTTTAATCAAGAATGTTTTACCATAACCAGGATCACCACTTACATACAGGAGCAGAGTTTTATAATGTTTACAGCTACAGGTTTTAGTTTCATGATTGAAACCATGTTACATTTCTTGAGTGATTTCTAGACAAATGGTGAATTGTTAATCATTGATCTGTGATTCCAGCACTGATACGTCTTCCTCAGATTGTTGATATTGATACATGCTATTGTCTACCTCAGTCATGGCTATTTCAGTTTCATTTAGAATGAGTGGTTCTCCAAGTCGTTCCTGGCTTCCTGTAAGGGAAGGCTGACTCCCCTCAGAAGTGGCTTTGTCTAGTTGAGCTTCAATTTGTTCCTCTTGTGGTGTTCATTGTCCAACATTTGTCTGTATTGTTTGAAATTGTCATTTGTTATACTGCTTTCATTTTCATTGAATGCAGCTTTACATGAGTCATAGTTACCGCATAATTATTTTTCTTTTCTCCAAGGTTTAAAAAGTTGGGGCAGGGCCATGTAATACAGTTCTCTATGCTGTGGAAATTTAAATGATAAACTTATATGGTTTATTAGACTGGGTTTGGTGACTTTCACTAGGCTTCCTTCGTAAATTGAGAATTAATATTTGCCAGTTGTGTCATTTGGTGTGAAATTGTTTTTGTAGGTGTAGGTTTGGGCAATGTCCAAAGCACTACTTCTGTTTGGGTAGTACATTTCAATTAAATTGTTTTTTTTTAATGTCCTGACTGTTGGTCTCATTTGTGGCTATGTTTTCTATCTACTGGTAGAATTTTAGTACTCTTTTTTTTGGGATGAAGCTGGTAAAAGGTTCAGCCAGGCAATGTGTTCAGATTTGCCATCTAAGGCTGTATCTGTTAAACGGTCTGCAGCTTCGTAGCACCTTCAATCTCCATGGGAGAGCATTGTACCGAAGATGTACAATTTTTGTGTGTAGTGTTTTGTCAGATGATATATCATCCCAGAGGTCTTTTAGCTCTGTTTTCTCAGCTTTGGTGAGATAGACTGTGACATATCTTGCAACTGCAGTGGAATTGTCGGCAATGCATTGTATGTCTATGTTTGCAGTCCACATGAGGGCAATGATTGCATTTTAATCATTGATGTACTTGGATGCTTCATTCCTTTTAATGATGTATGTATTTTTAGGGGATTTACCTTTTATGCTGTGTCTAACAGAAGACATCAAGCTATGTACTTGTTCTTTTTTGTACACTGGTCTTGTGAAGCCAAAGCGACATTTGGTATAGTATTTCCTTTGTTTTTGTATCTACGTTGGCAGTATTTGCCACATTGGTGTTTTTGGAATTGTAAGACTTGTGTATGTAAGTCACTATCTGTGGGTTGTGAAGGGATGTCAAAGGTAATCTATTTTTATATAACTGTAAAACAGTGGAATCACTATCATGGCCAAATTTATGAGCATCTTTTATCCACAAAAGCATGTGGATATGTGGTGCTCCTGTGGATTGATATTCTTTTCTCCAAAAGAAGTGTTGTACTTCTCCGAGCAGAGGGGTAGTTTTAATACAGATAAAATACAGCATGTCAATGAAGCAATGGTGAAAGTAACTTGATACGTTGACAGAGTCAAGAGAACAGAGTTCTCCTGGTGTTTTTATAATGATTTGTCTTTATTTTGGTTTGCAGTGCATAAGAAGTCGTGCAAGTCATCCGATGCATACTTTGTACAACTTAAAGTAACAAAACATGTAGGTGGTCCTAGATTCCCTGGCATACAACGTACATCAGCGAAACATTGGAGCAAGTATTCTTTTGTACCAAGTATGTTTGCCAAGAGATTTGTGATACTTGACTGCCAAACGTCATTTAAAAAAAAAATAATAATGTTAGGCAGTTGGGTAGCAGATATGTTTACAAAGCTAGAGCCTGTTTTTAATGTGTGTGCAACATTTCGAAGAGGAGGTGTAAAATGTATTCAATGTTTTTGTCTGAATCTGGTGTCTTCAGAATACATTTGTAAGAGCGTTATTCTGATGCACTAAATTGCACTGACCTTTCATCATATATTCCTCCTTTTCCTGCAGGAAAGAGTAGAGAAAAAGAACATGCAATTATCAGTTTTTACCTTATGCTCATTGGGGATCCTTTGCCTTGATGCCTTTGATATGTTTCTAATGCATTGTCAATGGTGTTTTTGGAGTGTAGTGGGTGAATGGTATACTGGTCAAAAATGTTGGTTGCAGTAACAGGATCTAAATGTCCAAATTGGCCACTTGCTAGTGAGTTTTGGGTGGTTTCTCTTAAGTGTTCCTCTATGTTTATATGTAGTATTCATTGTTTACTATTAGATATTGTAGGGCTTGTCTACCTTTAAGTCCACTAGTTGTCTTTTGTTGGCACACCATTAACTAGTACAATCAAATATTGATCTATTTGTCATTGCACTCTTAGAGATTGCACATTTTCTTCTAGATCTAATGGCAAATATACTTATCTGCCACAATGCCCTTTAGTAACTCGGATGGAGGTTATTTGGCTGATTTCGGATTTAGTTGTATTATAGCTTGAAATGGGTGCACTGTTTGTACTACAATGCTCTCGTCCAAGTTAAACTGTTGGAAAGCTTTTGGAAGAGGAAATATTTACTGATAGCACGTGACAACATTTGGTTATTTTCAAGCTTTGTGTTGCAGTACGTGCAAACGGTTGAGGGGTCACTTATTTTGTATTTACTTTCTGCTGTTAGATATAAAGCTAAATGGAACCATTGGGATTCTTCATTGTCTTTTATTTTGTAGGCTAGATGTACAATTTTGTGCTCTCTTTACAAAATATTCTGCAACAACAGACACCTTATATTACAAATGTGGTCACATCTATTTTATCTGCTTTTACTTTCTTTTCTGAAAAAGTGACACAGTGCTGCTATCAATGCATATTTGCATTTTTTTACTTTCTTCAAAATGCTTCCCAAAAAATATTTTGAAAAGCACATTTTACATCTTTATCTGATATTCATGTCACAGTCTCATATCTTGAAGTTCAGTCAGTTGTCTTTTTTTCTTTGCATTCTGAGACTTGTAATTTGAATTTTATAATGGGAGTAGTGGAATTGGAAGTGACAGAATGCGAAGGATAACGTAAAGACTTAATGAGCACCTATAGATTAGAATGGTTGATGTTGGGATGTGTGCATGTGCTGCCAACATATTAAACTGGCAGACACTAAGTTCCACTTAGAATTGGTCTATAGATCTATTTTATCTACTTTTCCTTTATTTTATGAAACAGTGACACAGTGCTGATATACATGCACATGGTCATTTTTAACTTTCATCACAATGATTGTAAATAGAAACATTTTGAGGTGCAGAACATTGTAATTGTTTGCTGCTTCATGTGAGCAGGTGGTTATGAATGCTGCAATGCATGGCATTTGCTAGATTGGTTAAAAAGAGAATATGCTTATTGAGAAGCTTATTACAGAGCAAGTAGCAGGAACCCCCGCTCTTTCTCTCTGTCTCTCTCCCTCCCTCTCTCTGTCTCTCTCTCTCTCTCTCTCTTGCTCTCTCTCTCTCTCTCTCTCTCTCTATATATATATATATATATATATATATATATATATATATATATATATTACATGGCCACGGTAGTGGCCATGTAGTTATGGTTAAGTTGATGTTTCCATAGGAAGAGCACTTTTTGGGTCGCTTATAACTTCGTTCCCCCTGGACGAATCCTCACCAAACTTTGCAAGAAATGTATATGGCCCACTCTGAAATTTTTTGCAAAGATTGGTGAGGATTCGTCCAGGGGGGGGAAAGTTATAGGGGGGGTCCCAAAACTTTTTTTTTTCCCAAAGACTGAATGGGAAAAAACTTTGCGCACGGCTACAGCCCGAACCGCTGGACGGATTTACACCAAATTTGCGGCAGGAGCGGCTGCCTGGTCCCGAAAGCATGCTTGGTGTAAATCCGTCCAGTAGTTTTTTAAAAAATGACCAAAACGTAAGGCAAAAACATTTGTGATATCTGTGTTCGCTTCGCGGACAGACTTCCCTGTTCGCTCCGCGGACAGCACCCCGATTGGCCCGGCAGATTGCGTCATGTCCGCGGACATGCGACGTGTTCGCTGATTGGGCGGCGTGGTGCGTGATGCGCGTCAGATTTTCTGTTGCGCCCGCCATCTTGTATTTGCCGTCGACCGCGTACAGTGCAGTGAAACGTGGATAAAAAATTGTATTTAGTGCGTGTGTTGGTGTGTAAGAGTGTTTGGGGAGGGTGGGGGAGTATGAGATAGGTTCAATGTTTTGTTTTTTTATGTGCTAGACGTTTTTGTTGCGTTCGATTTGCGTTCGATTTGTCCGCAGAGAACACGGCTGTTCTGACATTTTGTAAATAAACTAATTGGTGGGGTGTGTAGAGGACAGAGTATGTGTCATTTTTGTTCACAAGGAAGGTAAAAATGAGCTATGAACACTCGCGGTGTACTTAATTGTTCATAAATACACAAACTGGGGGTGTCCTCAGGACGCTGTCCGTATTGTAATCTGTCTAGTTGAATGTGTTCTAAGAATACTCGCGGTGTCCCAAAATGGTTGCAATTACACAAAATGGGGGTGTTCTGAGAACGTTGTTTGTATTGTTCGTTGTCAGGGTGAAAGTGTTTTAAGAACACTCCTTTTGTCCGCTAATAGTACAATTTCCTATGGGCGTCAACCGACTTTTTATCCACTAAAGAAACGATAAATCCGGCTGGTGTGCGCCGACATTATGTGATAATCCTATGATTGGCGCTATTGACCTGGCTGACTTGCTTTTGCGACACTAAATCATATCTCCCGCCCCTAAGCCTGATATTATCAAAGCATTCATATTCCCCGCCTCTCTCCGTGACGTTACAGGGTGCGTCATCAAACGCGCCTAGTCCTCTGCAGTCCTAAGTGACTTTACACAGAACCCGGAAGACAACACATATTATGTCACAACACAGCACGCCACAATTCGGAATATGAAACAGTGATTTAAAAGCAAACAGCAAGATTGTACATTTTGTAAAGTACATTTATTTGACATCAAATGTTTAGAGAATATTCAGCAATTTGCATTTGTCTTTGTTGTCGATCCGCAAAAGTTCATGTTGAGGCAAGCGATGTTCCTTTGTGGTACAGAGGGTGTTAGATCATCTTACAACTCAGTGCGCCACAATTCGGAATATGAAACTGTGGTTTAAAAGTAAACAGCAGGATTGTACATTTGGTAAAGTACATTTATTTCACATGAAATGTTTAGTGAATATTCAGCGATTTGCTATTGTCTCTGCTGTCGATCAGCAAAAGTTTATTTTGAGCCATGCGTTGTTCCTTGGCGGTAGATAGGCTGTTGGTTTATGATAAAAGCAGTAAATGGACGCTCTGATAATAGGAAGGTTGCTCCAAAAACAAGCCATTAGACCACCTTATTGGTTGGTATGTTGTTTGTAGCCACTAGTACTGCGTAAGGGCATATTGGTCCTTGGCGATTGTCCCATAAAATGGTGAGGGTCATGAAGTTGCATATTTGGACCTGCACCTGGCAGTTGAAGACCCCATCCGCTGGAGTCTGTAAATCGTGACATAGGCAAAATGGGGCCACATACCTGTTTTAAAAAACGTAAATTAGTCTCACCAGCCGATCTTCATTAAAAATCATCATTTTATTTATTAGGGCGTGAAACTATTTGCTATCGAAGATAGTGCAACGGAGTATGTTAATAATAAAATAATAATATTTTCCCATTCATATAGCGCTAAGAACCGTGAGGTATCTAAGCGGTGCTTATTATTAACCACGGTGTGTGGTGCTCATTTATCGACCACAGAAGGATGAAAGGCTGAGTTTGGTCTTGCCGGGATTCGAACTTGCGTTAGCAAGCTGTATACGGATGTCAAAGCAAGCGTTGTACTCGCTGTGCCACTTGACAGGCTACAGTGAAGTGGCACAGCGAATAGAGCATTTGACCGCCTATAGACCGGTTAAATTACTTCTATTAACCCACCCTGTGTCGTCTGCCTTTTTCAGAGCCCTCTAAACGACAGGGGATCAATTCGGCGGTGATAGTGCGTGGTAGAAAACATTATGCCACTTTCAACGAACAAGTTCAACTTGAGCGGTCTTTAATGCTACGCTATTGTAATTATATTTGGTATAAAATAATCTAAAGGGTTACTTACAGTACAATTGCAATTTCCATTGTCTACGAGTAGTGCAGTCCCAAAATATGACTCCGCGTGTGCGAATGATCTTTCGCATAGTGATATAATATTTAAAAGTGGTTTCGTTTCAGAAATTTCATCCTTATCTTCACTTACGTTTTAGCAACACTCCTTCAAGAGAAGTCTTTCATCACAATCTCTGTCTGTCAAGGTCAAAAGACAATTCAACCTAATAGTCTGCTTCGTGAGCCTCTCCGGGGCCTGAGAAAAAAATGGAAGCAGCTGACCTTCACTGTGAACGAGCATAAATTCTTACTTTGCAACATTCTGTGTAAAGCCATCTGTGAGAAGTTGGTTTTTGCACGCCATGTTTGTATATTGTTTGCGTGATATTGAAAAAAGTTTGTTTAAGGGACGTTATGGTTCTAAGTACAGCCGAAAGACCCCTGAAAATCGCAAGTTATGGTAAGCTATGAAAAATAACTTCCGTCACCACCGTGCACTGCTAAGACTAACACCCAGGACATCAAAGATGACTTGCAAATGTCATTGATGAAATCACTGATGACATCACATGTGTATGTACTTTTCATGGAATTTGTGTACTAGGGATTTTTATTATAATGTTGCGATAAAAGTGTCAAAGATATTGCAATAAATATCATACCGTTATTAGTGCTTTGAACGATGCATTGATATAAATAGCATTGTATTATGGGATTCTATCTAGTATACTGAGCTACTAATGGAGAAACATAGCATTGTGTGCAGAGTACAAGATGAAAGTATAATATTTGTAATGTTAATATGTTGAATAATGAAATGATAATTGTCCTGAAATGTTCGAAAATTCACAAAATGGGGATGTTCTGAGGACGTTATTCGTATTGTGTGATTGCTTAGCTGTATGCAATGAGGGAATGGCACAGAGAGCAAAGTGGACGCCGTCCGCGGACACCGCGGCTGTTCGTGGACAGGGCGTGCTACATCCAGGTTTTTCCAGGAAATCCAACATGGAAAGAAGACTGTACGGATCAGCCAATCAGATGTTGAGGTTGTGGATCTGTGTTGAAAGAGACTGTGTGTGGTGAAGATGGCAGAAGTAGAGAAAGTCAGGGTGTTGGTGCTTGGAGATATGTTTGTGCATGGTTTACAACAGTACGCTCAATGCAGGCATGTTGCAAAGAACTTTGATGTGAAAGGAGTGGAGGTGGTGTGGAGCACTATGCCTGATTGCAATGTACAGGGAATTGTACAAGTTTGTGAGGATATGGCCACGATGAACAGTCTGCATGTGGTAGTTTTGCACTATGGTGCTTTCCATTTGGGCAATGCGAAAGTAATTTTTTCTGGATTACTACCTAGGGCAATATGGGACAATAGTTCAGTTTTTTGTCCTCAGCAAAACATTGCTAGGTGTGTCATCAACCGAGGCATGTGTGCCTTCATGCTTAGAGCTGGTATGTTCTTCTGTAATAATGAGAATATTGATGCCAGTAATGCTGTTAATTTTAAAGAAGATGGCATTTCTTTATCTTTTATGGGAAATGCCTTTCTATTTTGGAATGTAAGGGTTGCTTTGGAGAAGGTTATGTGAAGATTTTAGGAGTAAAGTAAGAAAAAAAACAAGAAAAAAAATACAAAATAACAGGTGTCTGTAAAGCATATGTAAAAAAAACAAAAAAAACGGCTCTTTTCAGAGCCAACTTCAAAGGGGAAATGGGGCACACTATTTAAATTTACATTCACCACGCTCAGATTTTCGATATGTCCGCGGACATGACGGTAGT
Source organism: Ambystoma mexicanum (assembly GCF_040938575.1). NCBI lineage: Eukaryota > Metazoa > Chordata > Amphibia > Caudata > Ambystomatidae > Ambystoma > Ambystoma mexicanum. The sequence continues at coordinate 1,073,246,692 of NC_090935.1, read as the reverse complement.
CTGCGGACATGAAAATCACTACGAGGGGGTTAGTATGTTCTATGTTACATGTATATGAAGTCAGGGATATTATGGTTAAGTTGTGCTACTAAAAACCTATGAAATTCAGTGACAAAAACTTTGTTAAAGGGACGTTATGGTTAAGTTGCGCTACTAAAAACCTATGAAATTCAGTAAAAAAACTTTGTTAAAGGGACGTTATGGTTCAAAGTAAAACCGAAAAAACCCTGAAATTCGGCAGTTATGGTAACATAAGCAACCATAACTCGCGCCACCGTGCACTGCTAACACTAACACCCAGGACATCAAAGATGACATGACAAATGTCACTGATCACTGTTCATCATCCCCTTAATCACTGTTCATCTATTGAGTCATCTCTCTGCTGGTTGTTCCCTGTTGTGTCCTTCTGTTTCAGGTTCCCTTGTTTTGCTGTATACTTGTACTGCCTACTTCTCTATGTTTTTGTTCACGCTCTCCTTATCTTCCCTTGATTGATTGTTCTGTTATAGCCCCTGTTCTGTCTGGTTGTTCCCTTGTTGTGTCCTCTGTCTTTCAAGTTCCCCCTTTCATACTCTGTTACTGATGTGTTTTCACTCCTACTTGACTGCACCTCCTGCCCCTTGAGCCCATTGTCTAGTTTGCTTTATTTTACTTATGTGTTTTTTGTCTTGTTCGGTCTTGTCTGCTTGCACCCCTCCTCTTGTGCCCTACCTTAGTGTCTCCCATCCGCCTAATCTTGTCACCTCTTCCCCCACCTCTGCATCCTCTATGGTGCTCTCTGTTTCTCCTATCTTCTATAACTGCTTCTCTATTGACTATCCTGTCCTTCTCACTAAGTCTGGTAGGAAGAAGTTCAAAAAGGATATTATTGGTCTCCAACCTATTCCTCACTTACATCTTCTTTGTAATTTCTTCACCAGACCTATAGACTCCACATTTGTTCTCTGTGCTCTCTCCTCTCCTTTGTATTCCTCTCCAATTAATGGTGACACCCGGTGGGTGACCCTCCTGTTCCCCTTCCATTCCTCTAAGATCATCATTAATGTTTACCCAAGTGGTACTGTCCTGGTCCAATGCCCACAGGCCAACCTCCTCCTCTTTGATAGACAATTACTGTGCCTTATCAACTTCCTTTCCTCTCGTGCTGTGCCTTCTCTGGCTCCCTATCCTCCTTCCTCTGCCACCTATCTGGCGCCCTCTTCCTTGGCTACGTTGCCCTCTCCTCCTTCTTCTTCTGCCTTTCCTCTGCTCCTTCTACACATCCGCAGGTAGTACCTCCGAAATGTACCCATCCCCGGAAGTTTTTCATGTGTCGCAACCTTCTCCACATTGCCACTCTCAACTCTCGTTCAGCTGCCAAACACTCCTCTGACATCTGCCACCTCCTCTAAAAACTTGACCTTGATGTTCTCGGTCTCAGCGAGATATGGTTCATGGCCAGTTCTGTCACAAGTTTTAACATTCTCCTCGCTGATAGCTACAAGATCCTCTCTGTGGCCATATCCAACCGTTCCGGTGTGGGTGTAGCTTTGTTCTTAGCGGAGAGAATTCCTGTCTCTATCATTCCTATGCAGGCCTACTCCTCCTATGAATGCCGGGCCTGCAGCCTATCTCTCTCTCTCTCTCTCTCTCTCTCTCTCTCCTCGCCGCTCTCTCCCTGTGGTCACTATCTACCGGCCACCTAAGCAGGTAACTTCCTTTCTCTCCGAGTGGGCAACCTCTCTTCCTCCTCCTGGCTGTGACCACCCAACTCCTCCCTGCAGACCACAACATCAACCTGGATGCTTCCTGTCCCTCCTCTGTACTCTTTTGTGATCTCTGCAACATTCTTTCTCTATCTGTTCTTCCCTCGGGCCCAACTCACTCTGCAGGGAACACTCTGGATCTTCTGATCTCCTCAGATCTACCGCTCTCTAACCCTCTCACCGCCCCTCTCTCCTGGCGCGCCCACTTCCTCCTCTCCTCTTACCTCTCTCTCTCTACCACTCAGGCCGAGCCTACCCCCATACTGCCACCTACCTTCTCTGTTATCCGACCCATGAAGCATGTGCCAGTTGAGGCTTTTGCCGCGATTTTCTCTCCCCCTCATGCACCTCGGGCGGACTCACATCCTGACACAGCCCTTTCCAACCTCCACTCTTCTATCTCTGACACTCTTGATGTACTTGCCCCTGTCATGAGGATCCGCTTGAAGTGCAAAGCCAAGTGCAACTCTTGGTTTGACTCAGGCCTCGTCACCCTTAAACGCAAGTGCAGAGTGGCTGAGAGGAAATGGCTGGCATCTTGTACTTCCTCTGACAAACTGGAATGCTGGCTGCTCCAAAGGCAATGCTGACTCTCTGGCTTCACTAAGAAGAGAGCTCACATCCAAGCCTGTACCTCTGGAGCATCTAACCACTCGGCTGAAATCTTTAAAATCTACAAGGAGCTGGCCAATCCTGCTGCAGTCTCTACCTCTCCTGTCGCCTCCCAAGCCTTCTGGATGGCCTTGGCCTCACATTTCATCTCTAAAACCCAGGAAGTACTGCCCACATTCTTGTCCTCTCCTCCTTCTCCCTCTACTTTCTCGTCTACCTCTGGCCTCCCTGCCACCCCTTCTCCTCCCCCCTTCTCTACCTCTCCTCTGTTCACAACAGACAAGGTTTCTAGACAAGTCCAATCAATGAAAGCCTCGTCAAAACAGGTTCTTGACAGTTCATCCAAAACCATCAAGGAAAATATGTATATCCTCACTCCAGCCTTGGCCCACTTTTGCAATCACTCTTTCACCAGTGGAACCTTTCCCTCCCCCCTGAAGCACTCTCTTGTGCACCCTCTTCTTAAGAAACCCTCAGCTGCCCCTTCCTGTCTGGCTAACTATCGCCCGATTTCCACTACTCCATTGCTGGACAAACTCTTAGAAAAGCTGACCATCTCCCAGCTTAATCTTCACACTGAACCTGGTGGTTGTTTCCATGACCATCAGTCTGGCTTTAGAGCAGCCAGAAGCTTGGAAACTGCTCTTCTGAATATCCATGAAGAACTGTTCTCTAATCTCGATGCCAATCACCCCTCTTTCCTCATCTTACTTAATCTTTCCTCTGCTTTCGACATGGTCAACCATACCACCCTGCTCAACTGGCTCTGTGATAACCTGGGTACCACTGATCAGACACTGGCCTGGTTGACCTCTTTCCAAAATGACTGACCCTCCCAGTTCCAACTTGGGTCCTTCCTCTCCTCTATCTCATTTTCTACCTGTGGTGTTCCTCAGGGGTCTAACCTTTCTTCCTGGCTGTTCAACCAATACCTGGCACCTCTCGCTCACCACATTGCTGCTATCTGCTCCAACTTTCAGTGCTATGCAGATGACAGTCAGCTTGCTTTCAGACTCCCCTCTGCAGCCTCCTCTCTCTCTCTCATCCCAGATTCTCTGTCTGCAATCCAGGAGTGGTGTGCCGCTAATGATCTCTGCCTTAATGCTATTAAGATGGAGATCCTCCTCATTAGCACACCTGCACCTTCCTTTCCTGTCACTCTCTGGCCGCCCACTGTGGGCCCTCTTCCTCCTCCTACCTGTGAGGGTCATCTTCGACTCCACACTCTCCTTCTCTCCTCACATCTCTGACATCTCTAAGAAGTCAAGCTGCCAGCTGCACCTCCTCAGAGGTATTCTTCCTTTCCTCACCTTCCCCCAGAAGCTCACTGTCTCCAGAGCTCTGGTTCTCTCTAGGCTTGACTACTGCAACAGCCTCTGTCTAAATATGCCTGCCTCTACTCTCTGTCCTCTACAACTCATCCAAAACAGGACTGCAAGACTTGTCCTTGGCCTCAAGCCCAGGGATAATATCTCTCCAGCACTTAAATCTCTCCATTGGCTCCCAGTGGCAGCAATCTTCAAGTTCAAGACCCTCTGCATTGTCCACAATGCCTTCTGGGGCTTGGGATTGTAATACCTCCAACTCTCTCTTCAGAAATATATTCCAACTCAAGCTCTTCGCTACTCCGCCTCCAACTCCTTGAGTTGGGGGAAGATCTCTTTCTTCTGCTGATGCCTCCCACTGGAACAGCCTCCCTGCCTCTCTGAAACTGGAACAGAGCCATCTCTGGTTCCGGAAGCACCTCAAGACCTTCCTCTTTCTTCTGCCTTCTCTCTTCCTCTTCCGTGCTGATCTCTTGTCTGATACTGCACTGGTTACCTGGCTACAATCTAAATTCAGACCAGCTCCCTGCCCACCCAGTTGCACTCCGGCAGTGCCTCTTGGCATCTCCTGCACTTGTGGTCTGTATCTGCAAAACTACAGTCCCCTTATGTGCACTTATTGACACCCATTGTCTGCACTTTTTAACACTCGCACTTGCCACCTGTTGGCTGCACTATTTCTTTGTTATCCCGTGCCTGCCACTTACCCATCACCCCAACCTCCCTGGCACTTCTCCCATCCCCTCTCCCCTATACTTGCACGATCTCAATGTCACTAGGTCTAGTAAGATTGTTGTTTTTGTCCTTCCTCTGATTCCTCTCCCTTGTCTCGTCGCACCTTGAAAGACTTGTGTATAGGCCGGTTATAAATGCCATATCATATCATATCATTAGCCAATCAGGTTTGCTGGGTGTGGTGTAGAGGAAGAGAAGGTAGCAGGAGTTTTGTTTGCAGGTGTTGTGAGAGCTTTCACAATGACTATGGCTATGTATTTGAGAAGGTAGACTGTGTGGATTCTGGGTGAGTCTTCAATTCCGTCATTGAAGGTGTATGATAAAAATCATGGCATCGTTGGAAATATTGGATTGGCAGAAGTGGAAGTTGTGTGGCATGCAGTTTGTAGCTTAAAATGGGCAAGCTTGTTTTTATTCTGTGAGAGTATGGCTCACTTTAAATGTCCAGACATTGTGATTGTGCATTGTAGAGGTGACAGTTTGGGGTTTGTGACTCCAGTTTCTTTGCAGGTTGCCCTGAAGGATTTTCTTAAAAGCCTAATGCAACTGTTTCCTGCTGGTAAGATTCTTGTTTCTGAAATAAATCAGAGGCAAACATGGAGATGTCCAACAAACATTTTCAGTCCATAAATTTAAGAATCAAGACAGCTCGTCAATACAGCTGTATCTGCTTTTTTTATATATGCTGCAGGAATGTCATCTTTTTAGAATGGCAATATAAGTTCTGATGGTGTGAATTTTTTTTGTCAAGACAAAGTTCACTTTGCAGATGTCGGAAATGCAATTTCCCTTTACGATGTTAGGAATGTATCGAATTGAATAGATTTTTTATTTATAATGCGCTCGAACACATGTGATTCAGAGCACGACAAGGCAAGGGAGGGGAACACGGGAGAACAAAACAACGGTCTTACTGGGCCCAATGACATTGAGAACGTGCAAGTGCATGGGAGAGGGAAAAGGGGAAAAGTGCAAGGAAGTGGGACCATTGCAATTTACAGAGCAAGGATAAACCGATACATAATAAATAAATAAAAAAATCAATAAATAAATAATAACAAGAACAAATAGTGGAAGTGAAGCTAGAAAGTGGCAATTGCTGGTTTAAGTCAGCAGACAGAGTGAGTCTGGAAAGTGCAGTGACTGTATGGTTACAGATACATTTCCCAGTGCAAGGGTTAGCCGGGAGGCAGTGCGAGTGGGTGGTAAGGTGAGCAGGTACCTGGGCCTGGAAATAAGAATGTAGGCCAGGTGCACAGTGCCAAGAGAGCAGATCAGCAGGGGAGAGAAGCGGCAAAGGCAGAAGCAAAGAGGAAGGTCTCGAGGTGCTTCCGGAACCAGAGATGTTTTTTCCTCAAGTTTCAGAGTGGCAGGGAGGCTGTGCCAGAGGGAGGCCTCAGCCAAAGACAAAGATCGACCCCTAGCTCGACTGACCCTGAGGGAGTAAGAGGTAGAGGAGCAAAGCGCTCAGAGCGAAGGTATTTACGAAGGGACAGCTGAAGTTATATTGGACCTAGGCCCCATAAAACCTTGTGGACAATGCAAATGATTTTGAAGTTAATTATTGCTGCCACTGGGAGCCAGTAGATAGATTTCAGGACTGCAGAGATATGATCCATGGGCTTGAAGCCAAAGACAAGTGTCAAGAGTCATGTTCTGGATAAGTTGCAAAGGGCAGGGCGTAGAAGAAGGTAGATGTAGAAAGAGGCTGTTACAGTAGTCCAACCTAGAGAGAACCAGTGCTCGAGAGAGACAGTGAGCTTCGGGGGGAAGAAGAGGAAAGGCAGAACACCTCTGAGAAGGTGCAGTAGGAAGTTTGATTTTTTAGAGACATCAGAAATTTGGGCAGAGAAGTAAAGCGTGGAGTGAAAATGAGTTGAGTGTCTTCGGCATAGCACTGAAAATGGGAGCCAAAAATTGCAATGCCATGAGCAAGAGTTGCCACGTATTGGTTAAAAAGCACGGCTGGGAGGTTAGACCCCTGGGGAACACCACAGGCAGAGAGGGAGATAGAAGAAAGGAATGACTTAAGTTGGACCTGGGAGGGTCGATCAGAGAGGAAAGAGGTCAGCCAGACCAGAGCCTGACAGGTCATAGCCAGGTTGTCACGGAGACGGTTGAGCAGGATGGTATCGCTGACCGTGTCAAAGGCAGAAGAGAGATCATGTAGGATGAGGACAGAAGGGATTTTAGAGTCAAGGTTGGAGAGCAGATCTTCTCAGATGCTCAGAAGAGCAGTTTCCATGCTTATGGCAGCTCTAAAGACAGGTGGTGAGGGGAAGATGTTGGGAGGGACTCAATCACATAGGTGTCAGTGTTTCTCATGCTCCTTGACTGCAGCATCAAAAGGACTCCGAAACTGCTCCCCACTACAGATCGGTGCTTCACAGTAGCACTGTGACCCTTGAAAGATAAGGGTCGTCCGCGTTCTGTATGGCCTGTGAAGCCGCCGCTGGGATTCTCTGCCACAAAGGAGTATCCTTTGTGGTGACAGTAGCAGACGAAGAGGATGGGGTAGAGGAAGTCAACCTGCTCTTACCTGAGACAGGTATCAGGGAGTGAGGTTGCATCAGAGCGTCTTTCATTAAAATTTCAAAATTTGCTGGCCATAATTGCTGGGGACAAGGCGGACAGGTGCAGGAGGGACAGTGAAAGGGAACATTTTTAATCACTAGATTATTCACATATTTTAAAGGTTCTTTCAAATCATTACTAAGTTCATCTAATTTGTTGGACAAGTTCATGATTTGATTATTTACAGTTGGGGATAAGGCTTCTGTATGTGATTCTGGGGATTGGGTATAATTAAACTGTTGCATAGTTTCTTCATGAAAACTATGTACTGTAAGAAAGATAGAAATTATTATTTTAGTAAGATGTGTACAAGATACATTATTTGTTTACATTAAAATATGTAATGTATACCATTGGAGATGTTACTGTCGCTAATCTCTTCTTTTGGGAATTTCTCCTCTAACCACTGAAATGTGCTTGCCATTTCTGTGAGGAAAAAATAGTGCTTCTGTCTCATAACACATGTTTATATAATGATAGCTAATAATGACAAGATTATATCCAGTGTACAGTTATCGTTTGTGATTAGTGCACTCAATTGTAATGTTTGCTAAATATAAAAATAATTTGTATTTTTTAACGTATGTGTTTGACAAAAAGGTATATTTGCATGTTCTAATAATTAGTTCGGATTTTATATAAATCTGTTTGGTGGTTGATGGGTATACCTTTTTTGGGTCTCCCCTATGATTCAGATTCTTGCAAATGACACCTGACGTCTGCGGACTGCCGTGCTGTCTGTGGATTCCATATCTGACACAATGGGCGTGTGTATAATTTAAAGTACTTGTAGAAGATTAAAGGGACACTAGTAAAAACCTATGAAATTCACACACAAAACATGGTTAAAAGGACTTTATGGTTAAGTTGCATTAACAAAAACCCATGAAATTCACTGAAAAAACATTGTTAGAGGGATGTTATGGTTATGTTGCACTAACAAAAACCCATGAAATTCAGTGAATAACTTTGCTAAAGGGACATTATGGTTACAAGTAAAACCGAAATACCCTTGGAATTCACCAGTTATGGTACGCTAAGCGACCATATCTCACGTCACCTCAGTGCACTGCTAAGAATAACACCTAGGACTGCAATGATGATATCACAATTGTCATTGATGGCATCCCCAATGACATTCCAGTTCTGGGCCTCTTCTTTTTGTTCACTGACATATCTAGGCCACGTGGTTTTGTTCACTGAAAAAAACAATCTTAAAAATCAAAAGGTGTTACATATGTAGACATTAACTTTGTTGAATGTTGCTAAGGCACTTTCCTTACAATTTGGACTCAGTTCATGGTACACACATACATGGGAAATAACCAATCCTCAAACACCCAAATCATTTCTATACTTGATGATAAAGTCTAATGTAGCTGTCATTTTTTGTTGGTGTTGTTTCTTTCCTCCCTTCCCTCCTGTAATTTCGCTCTCCTGAAAAAAATGGCCAAAAATATACAAAATTGAAAAAACAAAAAAAAGACAGTTTCTTTACAAGCCACCTTTCACACTTAAAAAATAGAAGGGAGAAAAAAAGTCACAGGCCCCTTTGCAGCCTGCATAGTCTGCGGACAGCGCTGTAGTGCGTGGACATCTAAAACATTCCAGCATGGGGTGGGAGAATTAAAATACATTTTATTGTTTTGTGTTTGCTCTTAAAAGATCCTTTTTATTGGCTTTGCTTTTATTTATTTATTTTTCACATTTTTCATTGTATAAACTGAACTAAGAAACATTTTACTGAATTTAATTACTTCTTATCACTTTCACAAAAACTGCTTCAAAGCATTTTGAACGTGTTCCACAAAAATCTGATTATCCACATTAGTTAGATGAACTCCATCTCACTGAAAAATGTTGACCCTATCAAATGTAATGTTCTCATTATGAATCGATACCATGCCAACATCTCAAACAAAAGCTCACACAGCTTTATTGACGTTGCACCTTTTTATTTCCATTTGTAGACCAAATGAACAGGAGCGCATCCACATCTGTCTGTGGACAATGCGTGAAAAAAGAATTTTCGAATTAGGGAACATTTTCTTCAACTTTCCCAATGTCTGAAATTCCAGTCACGTTCCCCAAACTGTTCTCTCCACAATGAACAATAATAATGTCTGGAGGTTTCAATTCAACCGTATTTGCACAAAATGGGAACCAGTTCACCCACTTCATGGCACGCATTCCATACCAAAACACATCCAATTCAGGGAATCCAACATTTTTGGCTATTCCGCTATACTCAGCATACACCTTCAACCAATGAACCCTTCCTCTGAAGCTTCCTTACTGAAGTTTCCATGTATGTGCCTCTGATCTGTATGCATTATGGGTCTTCATATGTATTGTTTGTACTAACAGAAGTATGTAGTAAGTCTTCAATTATTAGCTATTAGCTATTCATTCTCTGTTTATCATTACTCAAAACTCAGATAAGGTACCATTCATTTTTGTACTATACAAAATTACAAGATTAAAAATAATGTACTTCTATGGTGCATGCTGCACCGAAAGCGGCTCATTTAATTCTCTAGACGTATTGAGACTAGCTTTAGTTGTTCATCACTCCCAATCTATCCCTTTCAAATAGGCACCGAGAGGCACTGCTCTTTTTTCCCTTTTGTTTAGTAACTGAGTGTCCGATTTACCTGAAAATATCTCTAAGCTAAGATTTTTTTATTCAGTAACCACTGCAAGTGGTTGATTGAACAAGTACCATGTCATATTATTTTATTATAATTGTATAAGTATGTATTACTATTATCTGTGTAGAAAATAATCTTGATGTGGGAATTAGTAATCATTTTTTTTTTATTGTATATAATCAACTTGTGATTTTTACATAAACAATTTACTTCCTGTGAATTCCGAAGATTTCTAAGAATGAATCAAACAAATAAAATTTCGGCGCACAATCATAAAGATGACTGGGTGGGAGTATTGAGTCCAGTTGCTGATGTTTGCTATTTCTTTCGCCCTTCCATGTTTCATGTTCTTTCATTTTGACAAAAATGATTGTTAGAAGTTTTGTTGTTGCGATAGTCCATTTTGACTTTTCACCTGACATCAACCTGTTCCACCACACATTTTCATCTAGAACTGAAACTGACATCCCAAGAGGTGAAAGGTATGCGCTTCTTTCATAGCTAAGCGCCTTGCAGTGCAACAGTAGATGTTTCAAATGTTCTGGTTCATCTGTTGATTTGCATAATTTACATTCTTTGGAAGCCGCCTGGAGTCTGATGCAAAGGATTTCCCTTGTGGGCATTAGGTTCAGACGAGCTCTCAAAAAACTCCTCATTAGTTTTTTGTCTGGGAACTTTTGACAATATGGCAGAGGAGTTTTTAGCTTATTAAAAGATGGAGGGAGATGTGCAGTCAGTTTGTTTGACTGTGCCTAATCAACTGTGTCAATCCAGTCCATGAGTGCCATTTTTCTTTTTATTTTTTCAGGGTTTCCGATCAATTCAGCTTCAGTGCAGGCTATTTTCTTCAATTTTGTTGTCTGTATTAGCGACCATTTTGTTAGGCTATGTAAACGGCCAGTAGAGAGTTCAGCAGCTATCAATTTGAATATTGGGAGCGTATCGGGAAGGATGATTTTTCTGTAGGTTTGCATAGCATTTTGTTCCACCACTCCCAATAAAGACTGAAGGCCTAAGTCACGCCTGATGTTTGCAATGGCCGCCGAGTTTGGTAAGCCCAAAAGAGATCGCCATAGTAAGCCTTCAATATTTGGCCAGATTGAAGTTGGCATTGACAGGGTTGCGCCCATTCCACAAACCAGCGCCGGGACAACTTTGCTTCTGTAAAATTGGATTACAGGCTCCAGTGAGAATTAACCATACTTCTTGTCAATTGATCTCATCTGGGCTGCTAAGTTCCTAGCCTTGCCCCAAGAGTAGTTTGCATACATGATTCACGAGCTGACCTGTCTATCATTATTCCCAAGTATTTGTAGCAGTCAACAGTTTCGATCTTAGTATTTTCCAGGAACCATCCTCTATTACGGGACTTGATGAAGTCATTTTTTTGCCAAAATCAGGATTTTTGTTTTAGATTTGTTGCTTTCGAGATTATTTGTTTTTATGTAATTTGCCAGATTGGTCAATAGGCGCTGTAGACCTATTTCAGTTTGATCTAATAGAATTAGGTCATCTGCATAGAGAAGGCGAGATATGTTGGTATTACCTATTTTCGGCGGAAAGGCTCGAACAGTGAATTCCGAGTCCTTGAAGTCACCAAGGAAAATTATGAAAAGTGCTGGAGCAAGGGGACATCCCTGCTTTACCCCTCTCTCTGCCGAAATTTCTTCTGATAACGTTCCTTGTTTGTCCAGTCTGACACGCAATTTATTTGCTGTGTGTAAGGCTTTTACTGGGTGTAGTATTTCGATCAGGCATTTCCATCTGTGCAGTTTGGACCAAAGAAGACTCCGGCCTACTCAATCAAAGGCCTGCGAAAGATCTATAAAGGCCAGGAACAGCGGTGGAGAGCCCTGCTTTACCTTGGCTTTGATTAGATTTAGCATCAAGATGTTTGCTGAGGTTCCGCCGTTTTTGAGGAAACCCATCTGAAAAGGGTCATGTGCTGCCGACGCCTTTACCCAGGTTTGGAATTTTGTCAGCAGAAGCGTTACGAATATTTTGCCGATAATATCAAGCAAGGCAATTGGCCTATAATTCTGTGGGTCTTCCCTATTACTGCGTTTAAATAGCGGAACAATTATTGAGTGTGTCCAAGGCAAAGGAATGGTTCTGGCTGATTCGCAGTGCCGGAATATGATGCTTATAAATTTGGCCCAGGCTTCCGGATGTTGCTTCAGGTCGATGTTACTCAGACCGTCGGGACCCGGGGCTCTCGAGGATTTCAGATGTTTGATGACGTTTAAAATGTCTTCTTCGTCTGAGAGGGTAGACCATCTGTCACTAGACGGTTCTGAGTTGCTTTCCCTCTGGTTCTTTGGTGGGGCAAACATGCTCTTAAAGAAATGTGTCAATTTTTCCTCCATGACAGCGTTTACCAGATCACTTTCCTGGCTGGATGTTGTTGATTTAATCAGGGCCCAAAAGTCACTAGATTTTTTAGAGCTAAGTATCTTGAGCATTTGTTCTGCGTCGTTTTGGTACATTGACCTCCTGCAACACTGGAGCCACGATTTATAGCTGTTGATTTCCGCTAAACAATCTGACCTGGCCAAGTCAGATTTGTCCGTAGCTGCTAGTCTTTTAGCTCTCCTCCTGAGTTTTCTTCTGTCAACTAGATCCTGGTCAAATACATGCAGATGATTACGACTAGGGCCTTTGTCTTTCTTTGGCTCAGACCTGAACTGTAATAGCAAAGGAAGGTAATTGTCATGATGCCTACCCCCGGGGACCCAGACCAAGTCCAGCAACCCCGGAAGCCGGCATCAAGTTATTCCAAGCAAGCCCAACAACCCCTGCTAGGGGCTATTTGGGTGCAGTCCTGGCGTCTATGGCGCCAGGCTCATATGGAGAGTCAGTCCTGGCGCCATAGGCACCAGGCTCATAGATTAAAACTTACCTGATACAGACCATGCTGCAAATTTACCTGATGCAGACCATGCTGCAAGAGCTCCAAGCCAAAAGAGGCTTGGAAGGGACTACTTTACCTAGGGCCTATTTTTTACTTGGGTGGGGCTAGGGAGGAATACTTACCTGGGACTACTTTGGAGGCTATTTAAACCATGCCCGAAGAGCAGCACACGCTTCGCGTTATTCTGCATCCAGCAGCGTAACGCTCACCGTGCCTGCAAGTCTGCATCCAGTCTTCTGCCATGCCCGCCTCGAGTCTGGAGCTCCTAGAAAAAGGGAGAAAGAAGGAGAAAAGGTTAGAACAAGAGCAATACCTTTGATCCTTACCTGAATTCCCCATCCATCGTGCCTTCGAGCTGGAAGAAACAAGTTATTTTCTGCGCGCTGCCTCGCCTGCTGCAGCGCCATGCTGAACTCACCGGCCTTTGCAGCATCTTCACATTCCAAGCATCCTTCTGCATTTTCCCGCCGCACTCCGGCACCTAAGGGGAAGAAAAGAACAGCAAGGTGAGCCAAGGGAATAAACAGAGGCAATATTAGTTACCCCCCATAGACTTACCTGATATTACCACCGGGGGTACTATTCCTCTTCAGGGGTCGGCGCAGCTTCCACTGCATCCTCGCCAGACCCCGGCCCCTAAGGGGAAACAAAAGGACAGCAAGGTAAAACAAAGGGACAAACGAGGGGAAACCTCATCACCACAATAGACTTACATGATTTTACCGCCGGAGGCATTATTCCCTGAGACTTCATACTTTCTCTCAGCGCCTGAATAAGGGAGAAAGCAACAGGTTACATATTGACATTATTTTATTGAACTGTGTTGGATAATCCAAATCCTTCCCTGAATATTACCGGTTGTCACGAGGAACTCTTTGCTAGGGTCAAGCTGCAACCTGCAAGGAATCGGACAGAGTGAAAGTCAGACATTTGAACTCTCAAGAACTACATACATACGCCGTCTTGCCGGGAATCTCAGAGTCAATATTGTTCTGGAACTCACCAATTCCTTCGAGCCAGTGAAGCAACTGGTTATCTACGCGCCCCTGCACTCAATGCAGGATGGAGAGCTCATCTTTCCAAACCATCAGGTGAGACTATAAGAGGGGACATCAAAGGTGATCAGTGAGGAGAACAGCGGGAGTGGGGGGGTTAACGCTCAACTCCACGGGTGGTTAATTCCCTTTCTCCATTTGCAGAAGAATAGTTCTACGGGCCAAGCAAACAAAGATAGGTGGGCCAGTCCAGTCCGTCATCTCGGCACTACGCGTCACATTGGTGGACACCGCAGCTGTCCAGTTCAGATTGACGCCCCTGTGGGAGCCAGGTGAGCATAACAGTAATCCAGTCTCTCACATTCAATGCTATTGAGTACTATTTTTTCGCCATAAATATCAGAAATATTCTTGATGTTTGTGGCTGTTAAGCGAAGTCTAGTTCGCTGGGTGTTGGCTTCTAAAGCGGGGAGGCGAAGCTTATTTGTGTGATGTAACGATGACCAGGTTATTGTAAGCAGGTTATGTTCGCTTTCTTTTGTCCTTGTGACTTTAAATGATTTGATCAGTGGTAATAGATTTTCTGATGCAAAAATATAGTCAAGCGTGGCCCTTGAGTTGTCCCTTTTCCACGTAGGTAGAATGTTCTCCCAAGATTTTAGCCAGGCCAGATTATGAAATTTTCTTGAATTCATCGCGATCATCCATACTTTACCTCTCTCTTCCGACGATAGTTTGGGCCTGTTATTAGGAACGTTAGCGTATTCTTGTACAGAGGTTGCATTTAAATCTCCGCAAATGATAATATGGTCTGTGCGAGAGTCAATTTTGATGTTGTCTATTGCTTCTGTTACTTCATTACAAACATTTATGATTGAAATTTGTTGCGGTTTCCAGTACAAGTTTAATATTGCCAGATCAATGGTGTTGATTTTTGTTGGACTTTGGATCCTCAAACAACCATGACGTCAGGACTGCTAATGTTCCATAGCTCTCTGAAAGCTTTTCCCTGATTTTAATGCCTGATCCTATTTTCACTGCAAGTAGTAGACCGGATGATAGACGTCCAAATAGGCCACGTTTGGCGGGAGAGAGTTCGATCTCGTAGCCATCTAGAGATGGTTTCTCAGTCAACCAGGTTTCCTGGAGGCATATGATGTCAAAGCGCACTAAGGACCAGTTGTTGCTGCTCGTTAGGTGGGCATGTCCTCTGGTATTCCAAGAGGCCATAGAAATTGATCGGATCTCCATTGTGTCTAGGGCTGGCGTGATGTTAGCCCATCTTGGTTGGTATTTGCTGGTCTTGCCATTAACTGCGGATTTTAGCCATTCCCAAGGGCCTTTCGGGTGGCATGTTAGGTCACTAGTTGGGGACAGATCTTTGCTGCCAAGATTTTCTCCAAAGTAAATCTTGTTGATGTCCTGTCAAATCTGGTTTGTCATTTGTTTTCCATTTGATGGGACCTGTGGGGTGCATAGGCGCCATCCGTTTTCTTCGAGGTATCTGTTTTTGTATGTAAGGCATGCTCCGTCTGAAGGTCTGTGAATGATCTGAGTTTAGTTCTTTCGTTACTTGATTTTTGCGGTCGCATGGGCTCCTGCTTGCTGGTCGATGGTTCATGTGACGGTAGTTTCAGTTCGGTTAATAAGAGGCCAGTTTTGCTCAGTTCTTTATAAGCCTCTTCCATTTCTGTCTGCAGCACCCTTGCTTTTATGTGCAGAAATGCCTTTGCCCTCTGTTCTCTGTGGTAGGGTTCAATTAATCAAAAAGTCGCGCGTTGATAGTGACCTTAGTGATTTGGTATTACTCAGAATTTTTATCACCGTTTTCCTATTCAGGATCATGTATCCTGATTTGTGCGAAGTTTGTTCAAGCTTGAAAAGTCTGGTGCCATGTTATCACTGAGAGAATTTCTTCGTGCGGATTCCTCTTGTTCTTTGTGATTGATTGCTTGCTGAGGAAATAGGTTGTTTATTCATCGTTGTTCTAACCTGTGTTTCTTTTTGTGAAGCTTCTGGGTTTTGGGACTTCCATACTTCTGCTCTGTCTGTCTCTGTTCTTGCTTTCCTCTCGGGACTGGAGCGACTGTAGTTTCTAGATTTAATTTTTTTTGACACAGGAGTCGGCTCCTGTTGGATTTCCTGATTTACCCTCAGAACTGATTTTGGACTGCTTTGATTCGGCTCGATCAGGGAGGAATCTTCATCGTCTACATGTTGAGATAAGTTCATAAGGCTACTAGACACCTGGAATTCCGCTGGTGTCTTCGAGGAATTACTTAGATCGATGAACACTTGAGCCTCCATTTGATCTCTTGATTTTTTAGGTTTATTTAGGTGAATTTCTGGCTTAACTTGGTTCTCTTTAACAGACTGGTTGCACGGCCCTAAAGCCTTCGTATTTTTCTCAGTCCTTGAATTCCCACTTGGTAGTTGAAAGGCCAGATTTGGTGTTCGTAAAGGACCGGCACACGTCTTTTCTGCAGCTGTTCCAGTTAAAGCGTTATGGACAGCCTTTAAAGGTTTACTTTGTTGGTTGTGAAAGACAGGTGCTATTTTGGCCTGGTTGATACAAACTGATGATTGAGATGCCTTCTCTTGCGTCTGTTTTATCTGTACAACAGGTTGATCCTTGTTTAGTTGCATTTCTATCCGGGATAGCTTATCTTTGAAGATTACTTGCTTTGCCGCCTCTTTTGTTTCAACGGCTGTTATGTAGCCTTCTAAGAAAGTCAATTTCGACTGTAAAGATGCCAGGATAGAGGTGTTGTCTTTTGCAGAGTCATTTAAGGCCTCGTAGAGTTTACAAAAGGGAGATAGGGCGATGGTGAGCGCAGACATTATTGTAGTTAGGTCAGGCCTATTCTTAGGCGATCCCTTGCACGACTCTCCTGAGGCCTCTGAAGGTCTTTTTCTTGATGTCGCATCTCTTGAATCCCTCAATTGGGACTGAATGTCAGGTGCATTTTCAGATGTAAAGGAATGGCCAGAGGTAATTTTTCTTACTCTTGGTGACATCGGTAATTCTTCCTGGCTTGAGTTGAAAGAACCAGAATAAGGGTTCGCTGGTAGGGACAGTCGGCCCCCACAATGGTTTTCTAGGTGGACATTGACCCATGATTGTGAGCTCCTTTGCAATTTTGTACTGTCCTTATCTTGGCTTGTGGTAGGTGAAATCTGAGCCGAAGTAGCCAACATCTCTTTTTCTAACGCCATAGGAGGGCTAATCCTGTTTTTGTTCTTTTGCTTGATTTCAAGAATACTGTGCACTGACGGAACTGTTTTCACTGCAAGTTGCTCAGAGCAAGTCAAGTCAAGGAGTTTTTTTACGCTGCTCAGATGTCGTGGCCGTCACTCCCGGACTGGATGTGGACAAATTTGCTGGCTTCGAAATTTCTGATAGCTGGGCCCCCAGACCCGAATTGCATAGTGTGCTGGACTGAGCCGGACAGGGTGCAATACTTGTGGAAGCGGGCACTGGAAGAGCTGCCGCTTATTGAATTGGAGAGTTCAGTAATGGTTCGATAGTAACTGGGTTACTTATTTCGCTACTCTCTAATGGAGTTTCGTATGAGGACAATGGCATGTTTGCCTGTACTAGTGCGTCCTTTGGGGTTATATTTTTCTGGCTGTGTTCCAAAGGAGATTTTTCCAGAACATCCAAAATTTCAGCATCCGATAGTTCCATTTCCGTGTTGTATTTGTGTTTGCATTGATGTTCTTTAAATAAATTGAAGAGAGCTTTTGGAGTAGGGTTCTTTGGGTAATTTTGGATGCTCATATTGTTTTTTCTTGTTGCGTTTTGATTTAAGAGGATGGAATTGGATGTCAGAACTTTTTTACTTGTTTTGATTTTCGTGCCCGCCTCTGCTCTCAATCTTTTGCCTGTTTGATTGTTTTTGTAGGTAATTTTTCTTAACGGCAGGGTAGGGCCAAGCAGTGCTTTGGAGCTTTGAACATCTGGTCTTCCGTTTGCAAAGACCTCCAAATCAGTTGTCACTGGAGCGGGAGATCCACTCTTTTCAGATGCACTAGGCGCTGGCTGGCGGTTTCCCTGTGGTTGGTGCTCGGTTCTAGAAGAGTCACACCTGGAGGATAAGTCGGCGCACAAGGTGGACTCTGCATGCACCAGAGCCACGATCTTTAGAATGTGTGTGTGCAGGCGAATCGTCAAACAGCTCTGCACATCCGACAGCTGCCACGGCTCCCCCTCCACCAAAGCTCCTTGGCAGATCAGGAGGAGGGTCTGGAAAAAGGGCCCTCCGAGACCGTCCTCTGACGGCCCCGGAGGGAATCCCTCTCGCCGAAGCGGGACTCCGGCCCGAACTCCAAGCTGCATCCCGCGATGATTTGGAACAGCGGGGGGAGGAGAAGGGAGAGACAAGGCCTCCATCGGCTTCCGTGTGACCGCGTGGTCCTTAATGGATGTTTCCTCCCTGAGCGTCGCGCCTCCCATCAGAGGCTCTTCCCGAGGAACCGGGGGTTGTGGAAGCATACCAGCGTCGGGCTGGCTCGAGCAGGGCGCCACTGAAGAGGAGCCTCCTGTTTCACTGGTAAATACAAGATTTATTATATGCTAACTGTGCACAGTCACCGAAAAAACCTCTCCTTTCATTCCACACACGGCTCGGCAACGAACCAGCTAGCATATATGTAAACAAACATTATTACTATATAAGAATCATTTTAAGGAAAATAATGTATTAGTTATTATATAATTTTGGGATCAGGAAACAGATTAGCTTCTATAACATGACTATTCTTTCATGTTACAATGTTCCTAAATAGCACAAACCATGCCCTTTAAGGCCAATGTGTCTTGCTCCATGATGCCTTTTATAATTGGCACAAGCATTTAAACACATGGTTTGTATGTAACCGATGTTGCACAGTTTTCGCTACTAACAGACTAGTAACCTCTAACTACTTAAAGAAATATGTCCTTTAATCGTCACCATTTTCAACAGATGGGATTTATCCCATGAACTTCACTATCTAATTTGAAATTTGACCCATAACTTTCACCATATCGGTTAGCATTTATCCTTATTTTAAGGACATTCCATCTACCTCATCAAAACTGCTATTCAAAAACAAGTTTAACCTATACATATATATAAAAAAAAATAACATTTTTGTTTTCCCCCTTTCTCTTTCTCTTTGATGCTTTCTCCATTGTCCCTATTAATCCTCCCCCTATCCCCTCCCCTGGATCTCTGTGTATCACTTGTAATATCTCTTTTTGTACCGTTGGTAACTATGTATGACCTTATTTGTTTTTGCCAACTGCATTATTTTTATCTCTTGTGATTAATTGCTATGTTTATGTAAAACTAACTTAGCCCTGATTGAAAAAGGTGAGCGATTCGCCGAAATGCATGTCTCATATAGGGAACCCTCCCTTTTTTTAAATACACTTTATAAAATTTAAACAAATTTAAGTGTGTACTCATTATTTACCCTTGTGGCGCTTGACCTCAAGTTAGTGAGGGTCTTTTTGAGCCCCAAAAACCTTTTTGCAATTTATATTGTTACTTCACAGTTTGTTTATACAATTGAAATGTTGAAATCTTCTGCATATGACAGCTTTTGTATCATTTATTGTAAATTTGTCAGTATCACGTTTGACAAAACTCAATTCTTTACTTTCTTTAGTACTAGATCCTAGTTAATGTTACGCTATTTTATATCCAATTGACATCTTTACATGTTATCAATATCACCTTTTCTATTGCAATTCAAGTTTCTTCATTGTCAGTTTTTATAAGATTCCATTCTTTCATTCCTTAGTTACCAGATCCTCCTCAGTTTTGACAAGATTCAAATCTTTAACGTCTTTGTTACTAGTTCCTTGACACGTGTTTCATCATTATTATGGCTCATCAGGAGGATTAATTCCTTTTATATACTGTAGGCCCATGTTGAAGCTTGATGCTCCGAAAATCAGACTTCCTCACAAACTGAAAGGGGGCCACAAATTGAACTTTCTCAGAATGTATTAGATGTAATTGTTCAGTACTTTTCTTGAGCATGTGTTCATGTGTGTGCAGCCCAGTTATCACAAACCCTGATCTACCAAATGAATTCCAAAGCCAGTGCCCTCGCAAGCTTAGAAAACTTATATTCTGAGAGGATCTGCATTCCTTTGATTCATAAAGTGACCATGTACTTGAGATACAGTTGCAAATGTCATGCTTTTCTACTATTATCAATTGTAATGTAAGTCTATGTAATACAAAATGATTTACTGCACTCACAATACAGTTTGCTTTCTCTGTGCAATTTCAAAAGTGTACACAGTTTAACTATATCATTATTTACAGACAACTTGTATGTGAGGGCATATTTACACTGGCAAATGACAGCACATTTTTTCAATATGTTACGGTTATGGACGGAAATATTGTACAAAGTTGACTATTGATTTTCACATATTCTGAATGAGGTGTAAATGATGGAGGTGAAAACAATGAAAATATAGAATGTATTTCTATTTAGTAGAACCAGGTTACATTTCTGTTGGTATGTGTGATGAAATGACTTCTGCTCTGCAGGAGCACAAATGTGAGTAGAAGCTGAGCTGTCTACTCACACTTCTACAAATCAACAGTGATCCCAAGCACAAAGGTTAAACAGACACAGCTGAGAGATATAACACCTTGGAATTTTGTGGTAACGTGAGCCATGGGAAGGCTGTACTGTCAGAAGGGGTGTGAATATGATCCAATAACCCAAACAGCAACAGTACAAAGTTCTGAAATAAAAGAATGTCCAATCAAGGTTCTATTAAAAAATATATGCTTTAATTACAGTAATCAATCGTTCACTTAACTATCAAAAACACAATAAAAAAACTCACCCCTGCAAAAGAAGATAGAGAAATGCAGAATATAATGATACAGCACTCAAGATAGTTAGCAGGGGGGGCTGGAAATACTAAAAGGAGTTCAACACAGATATGTCTTGTGGGAAATGTTGAAAAAGGGAATTAATTAGTTGCTGGGACTGCAAAGTATTTGATTCCAAGGTTAAGTGGTTTGACAATGTTGAACCAGGCTCTGAGGGGTTGCAGGTACAGGTCGATGAAGGTTCAGTTGCAGTGAGTGGTAGTGGTCTAAGTGGTGAGCAAGCATCAAGTTGGTTTGAAGTGGGTGCTTGCTGTGGTTCGAATAAGGCAGTTGAGCAATGAAGTTCATATGACTCACCAGGACCTGTTTAATGGTCACGTTGGTTTGAGATGCTGCTAACTGCTGGTTTGTGAGGTTTTTGAATGGTTATTTGATTAAATGGTGGTCTGCGGAACAGACCATGCTTCCTGAGAGGGAATTACCTGCATAATTGAATTTGTAATAATAAAACAAATAAAAGCCAGGGCTTCTACATAATTCCTCACACGTCCCCACGACCCAGGGAAAATATTTGAGACTCACCCTTTTATAATCCTGGCTCATCCTCCAGGCCACAATACCTTCTGAGGTAATCTGCATTGGGCTGTTGCACTCCAGTCTTGTGTTTGATGCTCATGTCCGATCCCTGTAGATTCTCTCCCTGCGTGGCCATATGCCACTTAAGAGGTCTGTGCTATGCTTGGACTGTACAGTGAGATCCAAATATGTATGGGTTACGCTGCCCCTTGGTAAATGTTCTCTATTCACTGTGAGTTCCAGGAAGGCTCACTTGAGTCTGTGTTGTGGGGGAAACTTAATCCTTCACTGCCTGGATTAAGCCCTTGGAAGGCTGTTTCTTACCACCATCCATATAGAGACCTAAATAAGTAACAGTTCCCTGCATTATCTAGCATGTGGGGGCCTTCATAGACATTTGAGCCTTCTGCAAGACCTGTTTGAGATGGGATAGATTGTCTTCTCAGATGAGCATCATAGAAGTAGGCAAAACTGAAGACCTCTAGTCCTGACATTAGCTGAATTACCATCCTCTGAAAGGGGCATTTTCTAACTGAAAGGGCATAACAGTGAATTCCCTTCTGGAGGGAAAAGTGCTGATCCCACTTTTGCTTGATCAGTTAGGCCAACCTGTCAGTATCCTGCAATGAGGTCAAAGGTACTCATGTACTTGTCAGTGCCTAATCTGTCAATCAATGTTTCTGCCCTAGGTATGGGGTGTGCATCTGTCTTGCTGACAGAATTGAGCCATCTGTGTCCACACAAAAGTCAATTTTTTTTACCACTACTTGAATTTTCATCACTAGGACCATAGGACATTCGGACTAGCTCAGGGGCTGCAGGAAAGCTCAATAATATAAATATAAAGGTTATGTGTTATGAATATCAAGTAAATTACCCATTTTCCACAGCCTTTCACCCACAAACTATTGGGCTTATTATACAGTTCAAAAAGGCCCTATATGGCATAATGGGTGGCTTGGAAGAGCCCCTAAGTAGAAAGTGGGATATTCTCCTGCCATGTCTGTGTTGCCCGTACCTGGAGTTGCTACAGAGCTAAGTATGAAGCAATCCCCTCAAGCTCCTGTTTGATTATCCTGTTTGTGGTCCACTGTGTTTGGTGCAGGAAGGAGGAGAGGACAATCCCTGAACATCTTCCCAGAACATAGTTAACTATGTTCTTGGCCATAGATTCAAGATAGACAAGTACAGAGAGGACAGTAACAAAAAATAAAACCTGAATGTCCCTCAGGTGATCATAAAGCACTGGCATGACCAAAAGCCCATCATGACTGAGTGAATTACAGGCCAGATTATCTGAATCTTGTAACCAGTTAAGCCCAGCACCCTTCATGATAAGTAGGCTGGGCCCTAGGTGGTGCTGGAGAAAATCTGTGAAGTTAACAACCTGATTGATACCACGGCACATGGCAGACATATCAGGTCTTCCATGTCAAACTGCTGAAGCCTCATTACAGCCTGAATGACCTAGTGATGGATCTGGTTAGTGATCATGAGACTGGGCAGGAGAGAGATCATGTCCCAGACTTTCTGCACACTGTGTCCATTTATAGATATCTGAAGAGAGTCCAGATCTCCCCAGACCTTACTGAACAGCAATTTCGAGCCAGCCAGCAGCTGATTGGCCAGTTTGTGTCGCTCTTCTTGCTTGCTCCAAGAAAGGTTGACTGTTGAATCCATGATAACCACACTGAAGAGAGTAAACCAGTGAAGAGTAGGATTTATCGGACTACTAACAAGGTCAAAGACACCATTAAGGAGGAAGCCTAGAAGATGATGGTCCAAATTTATTTTTGAAAAGTGTTGGTTTGTCCACATTGACAAACTTGTTGTACAAGCTCCAGAGATTGCTCTACCTGGTATGATGTAGAAGCAAGCCAATTTGAAAGTGCAGCAGAGTATTAGATCTAGTGACTAATCATGAGACTGAGCAGGAGACAGATTCTGTCCCAGACTTGTTGCACACTCAGTCCACTGATGGGGCTCTAAAAGGAGTCCAGATGTCTCTAAACCTTGCAGAACAGTAATTTTGAAACTGCCAGGTGCTGATTGTCCAGTTTGCGGGACTGTTCTTGCAGACTCCAAGAAAGATTGAATGTGGCAACGCTGATATCAACACTGGAGACAGCAAGCCAGTGAAGGGTAGGATTCACCAGACGTCTGACAAGGAGGCAGCCTACAAGATGACAGTCCAAATAAATGTTCAAGCAGTAGCGGTTAGTTTGTCCTCAGTGGTGAGCTGATTGTTCGACATGCTCTACCTAGTACAATGTAGCGGCAAGCTGGTTCAAATGTGAAACAGAGGTTTGAAGTTCGACAGAGTGATAAAAGCAGCACCGGTTGATCCTTTTGGTTTGAATGCTGTAAACATGACTCAAATGTTGATCGACTGGTTTGATGTAGTGACAGCATATATCCTGGCTATTGTAGCCCTGAAGATGCTGTGAGACTAACTGCATGGCCTTGAGGACAGGGTGTGCCCTTTAACTTTCAGCTCTAGCAGTCTAGGGAGATATCAAGCGGAGTGGCAGGTCCTGGTCCTCAGCAAGGGCCACTCCCAATATGCCCTGGGAGTTGGTAGAGAATAGATCTTGCCTCTTCCTTGGAGCACTCCTTTTTCACCTCAATTTCTGAGGGCTTTGAAAAGATCAACTCTCCCAAAATATGTATCACAACTGGGCCTTACCTGGTCACATTGATATCAAGCAGATTGCATGAGGTAAGGCTGATACTTCATGGATTCCACTCTGTCCAATGATAGATGGGTGCACCCCTAAATAGATAGAAAAAAGATGGACCAAAGACAGGGGTAAAAGCACAGCATGCAGAAAAGAACACTGGGTTGATCGGGAATCTTGCTGAATCCAAGAGATGGCAGATTAGATGAAGACATCTCACATGTATTTGAAGTCACAGAGCTGATTACATAGGTCAAGGCATGGTCCTGAGTGTCATGGATATGATCGTCAATGAAGGAGGAGAAGGAAGTCCAACGGATAATGGAATAATGAGTATAACTTTAGAAGCACAGGCTCAGGGCATAGAAGGAACTATTGACAGTAGGGATGAAGAAAACTGAGGAAGCATAGAGGAAACCAGGAAGACATGGATTCAAGCACCAGGATGCAATGAGCCCTGGAAGGGTGTAGTGCAGAGTTAGGAAAAGGACCAATGAAGGATAGAAGGAATCAGGGCAATATGAACAAGCATCAACTCTGAATTGTTCATGGAGCATTAAGATGCATAGAGCACCAACTCTGCCCAGAGATAACTTCCTGCATCTCTGTTGAATGGCTGTGTTCCTGTAATGTGTGAGTACATGCATCTGGGATGGTGGAGCCCATCTTTGTGTCGCTCTTCTTGCTGACTCCAAGAAAGGTTGACTGTTGAAGCCATGATAACCACACTGAAGAGAGTAAACCAGTGAAGAGTAGGATTTATCGGACTACTAACAAGGTCAAAGACACCATTAAGGAGGAAGCCTACAAGATGATGGTCCAAATTTATTTTTGAAAAGTGGCGGTTTGTCCACATTGACAAGCTTGTTGTACAAGCTCCAGAGATTGCTCTACCTGGTACGATGTAGAAGCAAGCCAATTTGAAAGTGAAGCAGAGTATTAGATCTAGTGACTAATCATGAGACTGAGCAGGAGACAGATTCTGTCCCAGACTTGTTGCACACTGAGTCCACTGATGGGGCTCTAAGAGGAGTCCAGATCTCTCTAAACCTTGCAGAACAGTAATTTCGAAACTGCCAGGTGCTGATTGTCCAGTTTGCGGGTCTGTTCTTGCAGACTCCAAGAAAGATTGACTGTTGCGACGCTGATATCAACACTGGAGACAGCAAGCCAGTGAAGGGTAGGATTCACCAGACGTCTGACAAGGAGGGATCCTACAAGATGAAAGTCCAAATAAATGTTCAAGCAGCAGCGGTTAGTTTGTCCTCAGTGGTGAGCTGATTGTTCGACATGCTCTACCTAGTACAATGTAGCGGCAAGCTGGTTCAAAAGTGAAACATTGGTTTGAAGTTCGACAGAGTGCTAAAAGCAGCACCGGTTGATCCTTCTGGTTTGAATGCTGTAAACACGACTCAAATGTTGATCGACTGGTTTGATGTAGTGACAGCATATATCCTGGCTATTGTAGCCCTAAGGATGCTGTGAGACTAACTGCATGGCCTTGAGGACAGGGTGTGCCCTTTAACTTTCAGCTCTAGCAGTCTAGGGAGATATCAAGCGGAGTGGCAGGTCCTGGGCCTCAGCAAGGGCCACTCCCAATATGCCCTGGGAGTTGGTAGAGAATAGATCTTGCCTCTTCCTTGGAGCCCTCCTTTTTCACCTCAATTTCTGAGGGCTTTGAAAAGATCAACTCTCCCAAAATATGTATCACAACTGGGTCTTACCTGGTCACATTGATATCAAGCAGATTTCATGAGGTAAGGCTGATACTTCATGGATTCCACTCTGTCCAATGATAGATGGGTGCACCCCTAAATAGATAGAAAAAAGATGGACCAAGGACAGGGGTAAAAGCACAGCATGCAGAAAAGAACACTGGGTTGATCGGGAATCTTGCTGAATCCAAGAGATGGCAGATTAGATGAAGACATCTCACATGTATTTGAAGTCACAGAGCTGATTATAAAGGTCAAGACATGGTCCTGAGTGTCATGGATATGATTGTCAATGAAGGAGGAGAAGGAAGTCCAACGGATAATGGAATAATGAGTATAACTCAGGAAGCACAGGCTCAGGGCGTAGAAGGAACTATTTGTGCAGCAGAAGAAGACCAAGTGAGATACGAGGTCACACAGCCGCTCTCACAGGAACCCAATCCGGGTTTATAAGTAGACGAAAATAATTTCAAGTTCAATTAGTTAGTAAAAATTATATATTGTTGATTGAAGAATGACAACGTTCAGGTTCAGTTGTGTTTCAACATCATTTTTATCAAAGAAAGGAATCTCTCATGCGAGAAGTCACTAATACACTCTTAGTGAGGAAGAAATTGCCACATCAAGTTTTTCAATCAGACCAAAAAATTGCCAATGCATTTCGGAATAACATTTCCTTCATCAGGGCAGGTCTATAAATAATGTACACCAAATCATCAAATAATGTTAACCATCATCATGTGACAAAACACATTAACACATTTTAGTGTCATATATATATATATATATATATATATATATATATATATATGAGAATGTAAAGAACATACCATTTGGTTGAAGTAACAGTAGTAGATGGTAAAGATGAGGAAGCAAATTTGAGAAAAAGAAAATAGAAAATGATGAGACTCTATACGATATGAGTTAAGGACAGTGAGATAAAGAAAGAAAAGAAAATGTTTTACCTGAAATAGCAAAATGTGTGTGCTGTGTGTGGCGTTGTCAGCTATTTAGAATTCAAAACTGCCTGATGTAAAATCAGCGCAGAAGAACATCCTTCAGCAGTATGTCTGTAATCAGAAAGCATGTGTGTTGGTAAGCGGGTGAAATCTGTATATCGGAAACAAAATGTAAGCGTTACTGGGGCGCATTAGTTATCCAAAATACAGTGGATTATGAAATAGAATGTATCAGACAACTTCAAGATAGAACAATATATACTACCTTGGACCATGATCCAACCACTGCAATAAGACTGAATCTGAAGACTCTGCTGGATAATGCTCTTGAGCTAGATTGGATCAATGAACACACACACAAGTTTTTGCTCAATAATCACCCTAGGATCCCGAACTTTTATACATTACCCAAGATCCACAAGGACACCATTAAACCACCAGGGAGACCTATAGTTGCAGGTATGGAAAGCATCAACCAACCATTGGATATTTACATAGATGTCTTCTTACAGCCTCTCATACAAAAAACCTCCACATACACTTGTGATACCACCCATTTCCTTCAAAAACTTAGCTCCACCACTTTTCAACAGGATGACCTGATGTTCACCATTGATGTCAGAAGCCTTTACACATCTATACCACATGACTTGGGCATCGAATCAGTTGAACGGCTATTATTACAAGAATCAGAAATCCGTGCACAGAAGGAGTTTATACTGGCACTGTTACAGTTCATTTCAGAAAATTCTTACTTTCAATACGGTAACCAGTTCTATCTACAAACTTCAGGAACATCTATGGGGGCCACTATGGCACCCACATATGCTAACTGCTTTATGTTTAAATTTGAAACGGACAATGTACTCAACAAACAGATGTGGAATAAAGACATCCACTTATGGAACGTTATATAGATGACATTTTCGGCGTGTGGAGAGGCACGAGGGCTGATTTTGACTCTTTTTTTGAATACCTTAATAACATCGATCAACGTATTCAGTTCACGAGGGAAATCTCACATGACACTATTACTTTTCTGGACGTCCTCATCAAAAAGCAAACCACCGGCTAAAGCACCTCTCTGTTCCGCAAACCAACTGACCGCAATAATCTTCTACATCGTTTCAGTTTTCATCAGCCTAGTTTGCTCAGAAATCTTCCATATAGCCAACTGTTACGGGTAAAGAAAATTGTAAGTGACCCAGAGGACTGCACAGCTCAACAGCTTGTGATGAAAGATAAGTTTTTGCCACGTGGTTATAAACAGAAGGAACTCGACTTGGCATCTGCCAGGGTGAGCGCCATGGCACGCGAAACTCTGGTATCAACCCAAAATCGTAAAACCAAAAGAGAACTTAAGTCACCTGTGTATGTTTCCAAATTCTCAATCCAAAGCAATAAGATTAAGAAAACCATCAGCAAACACTGGGGGATCTTGAAAAACGACACCAGGGTACAGAATTTATTTAGTGAATTACCGATGTTTGCATACCAGCGCAGCAAGGATCTCAGGGACGAACTGGTACACACCAGACCGCCTCTCAAAAAACCCATAACTTAGAGAACTGGTACATTCCCTTGTCTTCATTGCAGTAACTGTAACTCAATAATCAAGGGGAATGTCATCAACCACCCACGAACAGGAAGAAAGATTCTCCTAAAAACCTATGGAACCTGTGACAGCACAAACATTATTTACGGCATCAAATGCCCATGCGGAAAGTTCTATGTGGGCCAATCCACAAGAATGGCTAAAACGAGATGGAACGAACACCGGTCTTGCATCCGGAATGCAAACATGAACTCAGCTGTAGCACGACATTGGATTGAAAATGGACACAATCTGACCCAAATAAGATTCGTGATTTTGGAGGCTATCGCGAGAATCAATCCACACGAGGACTTGAACCAGCGGTTGAACCGCAGAGAGACGTTTTGGATCGACAAACTTGGTAGTCTGGCCCCAAATGGAATTAATGAAGAAATCAATTACCACTGCTTCTTATGATCCGTAATTTTATCTGTTTTGATTGATATGTTCTTTGTACCCTATGAATGTGGACCTATAAGTTACCCTGCTGCATTTCCTGGACAAATTGTCTGGGACCCAAGGTGCCGCCTTTGACGACACCAACCGTAGCAGGGGTCTAGATATGTAAATTGAAAGCGTTACAATATATAACCATGTGATCAGGTTTTCTTCTATGTACGACAAATGTCACTGTATCATCTTTTGGACCAAAAGGGGTCCCCCTTGGACTTCCCCACCGATAACACAGTATATATATGCTTATGTGTGAACTCAAGAGTTGCCCTCTATATGTCATTAACTGTTTTTACTGCACACCACTCACCAGGGGTCATCAGCCCTGGGCACGGCCAGACTGACATTTACATTCATGACTTTAGCATAGTATTTCTTTTATTTCTATCATTTCAATTTTGGTTTTCCATTTTTTAACACTCCACTATTCTTCATTAATAGCCATGAGGCCAGACAAATATTAATATTTGTCCTAAACAAACCCATGGGTTTGAATGCAATCTCACATTTTCGACCGCGCGCCAATTTGGGCTGTCTTGCGGTCACGTTTCTTTTAAAGGAAGCGTTGCCCTAGCGACGCCTCGATGCTACAGCCGCAGTGTTTCACGAGCAGGCAACGGGAGCATCACAGTTCCCCGTGTCCAGCACGGTAAGCTTGTCTTAACGCTTACATTTTGTTTCCGATACACGGATTTCACCCGCTTACCAACACACATGCTTTCTGATTACAGACATACTGCTGAAGGATGTTCTTCTGTGCTGATTTTACATCAGGCAGTTTTGAAATCTAAATAGCTGACAACGCCACACACAGCACACGCATTTTGCTATTTCAGGTAAAACATTTTCTTTTCTTTCTTTATCTCACTGTCCTTAACTCATATCGTATAGAGTCTCATCATTTTCTATTTTCTTTTTCTCAAATTTGCTTCCGCATCTTTACCATCTACTACTGTTACTTCAACCAAATGGTATGTTCTTTACATTCTCATATATATATATAACACTAACATGTGTTAATGTGTTTTGTCACATGATGATGGTTAACTTTATTTGATGATTTGGTATACATTATTTATAGACCTGCCCTGATGAAGGAAATGTTATTCCGAAATGCATTGGCAATTTTTTGTTCTGATTGAAAAACTTGATGTGGCAATTTCTTCCTCACTAAGAGTGTATTAGTGACTTCTCGCATGAGAGATTCCTTTCTTTGATAAAATGATGTTGAAACACAACTGAACCTGAACGTTGTCATTCTTCAATCAACAATATATCATTTTTTCTAACTAATTGAACTTGAAATTATTTTCGTCTACTTATAAACCCGGATTGGGTTCCTGTGAGAGCGGCTGTGTGACCTCGTATCTCACTTGGTCTTCTTCTGCTGCACATGTATTTTGGATTTGGGTGTCTCCGAATTCATCACAGCCAGCTCCTTTTGAAAAATAGGATAAGAAATATTTGAACTAATCGACCATTTGGTTTACGATTTTTGAAAATTGATACTCGCTGATCTATTGTCAAGTGGTGCCCACTCATTTCTCTTCTTGCTCGTAGAAGGAGCTATTGACAGTAGGGATGAAGAAAACTGACGAAGCATAGATGAAACCAGGAAGACATGGATTCAAGCACCAGGATTCAATGAGCCATGGAAGGGTATAGTGCAGAGTTAGGAAAAGGACCAATGAAGGATAGAAGGAATCAGGGCAATGCGAACAACCATCAACTCTGAATTGTTCATGGAGCATTAAGATGCATAGAGCACCAACTCTGCCCAGAGATAACTTCCTGCATCTCTGTCGAATGGATGGGTTCCTGTAATGTGTGAGTACATGCATCTGGGATGGTGGCGCCCATCTTGGAACGGATAGGAGAACAAACCAGGATGGCGACCATGAAGTGAAATATAGCCAAGGAACTCTTCATGGAAATTTAACAATAGGGCCAAGTAAACTCTTTCTTAAGCACTAAGTGGACCAAATGTGAATCAACATGGGATTGGCAGTTGCAAGCTTGCTTTACAGGGCCCAATCCCTGTGCTTGTGACAAGTGGTCATTGCAGTACCATCCTAACAGTTTCTGGGGCACAAAGCACAGATAGCACTGTCCCCCTAAAACCAATGCCTTCCTCCCACCCCCTGAAACCTATGTCACCCTCCAAAAACCCATGCCCCACACCAAATCTGCAAAATGAAGGTCCCCTATGGTGAAAAACGTAGAGACCCTGATATAGGGCAGCAGAACCAAAAGAACCAGAGGTCTGGGTAGATCCTTCCAGGCCCTTACTCCAGCTTTCTGGAATTCACTTCCACAGTCCATCACAGGGATCTCTGATTGGAACTACTTCAGAAAAACCTTGGAGGCATACCTCTTCTGCTAATTGTGGCTCCCCTTACTTTGGACTGAAGAATTAGGGCATTGATTGCCTTTGTCACGTTACTATGTTGATCTTTTCGTGTTTTCGTGTTACCATTGGTGGGTTTTAGGACAATTGAAATAAGCAGGGAGGTAGCCTGAGCAATTGGATTGGAAGGAAAAGTCATACTGTAATCACCATTATGGGAAAATTCGGAAATAGAGCAAGTTGAGAAACTGGGAAACCAGCCTGAATGGTATGATAAAGGGATACAAAAAAGGGGGAATGTTATCCCAGAGAAGGAATTGCTTGCCTTTCAACTCCTAGCAATTGAATATGATCTAACAAGCAAGGACAAATATACTTACTTGTGCCTCAGGCATGCTATGAGTTCCCAATTTCAAGACAAGTGGGATGTCCCTGAATATACACCATTAGAGGTTGTTTTACTGACTGAGAAGATAAGAGGAAAAGTAATCTCTACACTATAGCAGATTATACTCAATTCTACATCATTATCGTTGATTTAGCTAAAAGGGAAATGAGCAACAGACATGGGCATGCTAGAAGAGGAGGAATAGATTGAGGTCATAATCAAAAGCACGCTTGTTTCTGGACTGGCAACATTGCAATGAGGCCCTATATCTTTTGGAGAGGGCCACAGATTCATGCTGCATTAAGTACAACATGACAGTAGGGACATTCTTACATATGATATGGGAATGCCCAAAATTACAATCATATTGAAGGAGACTGCTCACAATAACATCATATACAGTAGGACACCATATCCCACAACACTCTAAGGCAGCACTACTACATATTTGAAGGGACAATGATATCACAGTTAAGAAAAAAGGATTAGTGTCAAATGCCCTAATGGTAACTAAAAGAGATATAGCTCCTAAATGGGGAGAGATGGACACACCTACTGACTGTTTCAGTATGGAGAGAACGATTTACAAATCAAGAGGATGCCCCATGATGCATCGTAGAATATGGGGCAAATGGTTGGAGAACAGTTGAACAGATCTGGGAAGGGAAGACTCTCTAAAGATTCTAGAATCTCCAGAGAAACTACTGGGTGCTGAGAATGACAATATCTCAAAGTTGCAATTGATGCATGTAAGGGGAATAAATGAGATTCTATAAAGAGGACTGAACAGGGAAAGAGTGGGTAACGGGTTGTTATAGGAATAATGTATAAGTTGTCCATGTATTATGTTCTGCTTAACTATGATGTAACACATGTGAAAACACGTCAAAGTTGTCAACTTTGTACCACGATCCAAAATTTTACAAGATATAATCAATGTATGACCTGATACACCCTTTCCTATATGCATATTTACCGAGTTGGCCACCTGTACTTCTCCCATCCCATGCTCAGAGAGCATGCGTCACTAAGACTTTTGCTACTGATAGAGCATATTTGTGTGTCAGTATTTCTCAACCTTGCTCCTCTTCACGTATTATCTAATGGCTCAAATTTTACATTAAAACCACCCAGAAGTATAATAACACAATCCTCTTTAATACCTGCATTCCATTGCTCCCAACAGTCATGGACAATACAGGAGGAGAAGATTCAAGTGGCCCATCGAGATGGTTGTAGATATTAATTAGTAAGATCTGCGTATTATGAGTGTTAATGATTTTTAATGTCAGAACATCCAGGTAGTTTGTTGTTCATTCTGAGCAGGATTTAAAATACCCCACTCTATCTATGCCAGGTTGCTAGGCAAACACTTAGGCAACCCTTACTACCTTTGCTAGCAGGAAGCGAGAAATTGACAAAACTATTGATGGGAATGTCTTCGATTTCCCATGTTTCCTAGAAACACACTACATCCTTCTTATGTATAAATTGGGTCCAATCATTATCGATTACGTTTCTCTTTAGGCCTGCAATGTTCCAGGAAACTATCATTGAGTATTCACTGTCAGATCTCTTACCAGATGGAATTGGGCATGAGCAAGAAGGATGGTCTGTGTTGGGGACGTCCTGTCAATTATTCAGATAGACTGTAACCCCAGGGTATCCGCATAGCCATCTTCCTTTGTTGTTAAGGTTTCCATATCTGAGATCTGGGCTCTCATTAACAGTGATTGGGGTAGACTCTGATTAGAAGGGACCTGTGCTTCACCCTTGATTGAGCCTCGTAGGGGGGTTTCTGCTTTGATGCTTGTGCAACTAACTTGATAGGAACATAAATAGAATAAGGAGGAAAGGTTCTAAAGTCATTTGACAATGGGTCTTCAGCAATACATCTATCTTTAAGTGTTACTTTTAGGAAGTCAAGGTCGATCACCGATTTATCTAGAGATGTATGCCATATCCTCCCTGATTATCGAATAGCTGTGTTTTTGTTTTCCTAAACCAGTATATTGTTTTGTTCCGTAGTGACTCTTCATTTTTCCACACGCCAGGTTTTAGAGCCAAAACATTAACAAAATATACTGAATTATTGCGAGGTGTAGCTATCTCTCACTGCTCATCCAATCTTACCATTGTTATTTACACTGTCGTTAGATCTCGGTGGATTTTTTTCACTATAAGCCTCAATTATAGATAGAAACCTCCCCTTTGCTGTGTGTGAGTCTCGATTCAGGTGGCTTTTTACTTGTGTTGCCGATGGGTCTAAGCTGTCTTGAGACAAAAGTGACCATGATCTCCTTTGCCTAACAGTGGCGATCAATGATTAACCCTCAAGGGAAACAACCCCTGAGGCTTATCTGCTGATGCCCTTGGATTGGCCCCAAGGGAGCCCACCAAATGGCAGAGAATACATCCTTAATCCATTGCTCTATTGTATGATGAAATCATCCCAATGATTGAATTAATCGAACAAGAATGGAACGCCAACGGTCAGGTGATTCTGTGTGGCTCATATGAACAGATCATAGGAATGATTGGCACTGTTCTCACGAGGAAAGCCCAGCATAATAGGACCAATGTTTCCCATAAGGCAGCATGGTATGATAGTGAATGCCGTAAAGCAAAGAGTGAAATTCTGTTTTTAATTAAAATGAGTGACCACAGTATTACAGAGGACCTGAGGAAAGCTAAACTAATCTATAAAAACCCATACATAGAAAGAAACATGAATTCTCAGAACTAAAATGGGCAAACCTTCTAAAAGTGGTGGAGGATAAAGATAGCAAAGCCTTTTGGAGAATCATACAAACAGGCTTGAATTCCTAACAAATATGCCTGCAATGCTATATATCATGTGAGGCACGGTTCAACTATTAATAAAAATCTATACAGAGAAGAAAGGCCACAATGTCAGCTTCTTCATATTGACCTAATACAATATTTTATCCATTTAGTTACTCTTCATTTTTTTAAAACTTTTTCCAAAAAGAGGTAGTTACATCAATTAATTGATACAAATTGAAAAAAAAGCCCCAGTCCCGGCTGGAGTTCCAATAGATATGGTTAAGCAGCAAATAGGATTCTGGGTAACATGCTTTTTTATTTTAAACTCTTTATTGATTTTATAATAACATTACAAAACAAACAAACAAAACATATAATATATAACATATAACATATAACATAACTGACTGTTTGGCACTCTGTGCTCTGCATGCGTATCCCTTCTCATCTTCCATCTCGGAGTGATCCAGCGATCGTGTTGTTGTAGGCTAACTCTGCGCCCGTGGCAGTCTTAAGATTTTTCTGATTTGTGCCTCCTGCTTTTGGGAGGTCCTCAAGTGTCCTTTCTTTATTGTTCCTCCTCCCCCCCTAGGATCATCCCCTTCACTTTTCTCTCTATGTTCGAACAGATCCTGCATCAGGGAGTTCCATGCTGTTGATTTGTGTCCTGTTTCCCCTTCTCCTTTCTGCACCGCTCGTATCCACACCGTCGTTTCTGCCATTGCCCATTTCCTAAGGTCTGCCCACCATGAGTCTATTGTCGGTGCCTCCTTTGTATTCCACGCCATTGCTATCCGCTGTTTGGCTAGTATGCATATTAGATCTTTCATTTTTGCGAGGTGCACCTGTGTCTGCCTTCTCTTGGGAACAGGCCCAGCAGGTACAGTTCAGGGTTTTCTGCTTGTATTTGGAGTCTGGCCACTTTATGTCTGATTTTAACCCAGAAAACCTGTATCACTGGGCAGGTCCAGAACATGTGTATCATGTCTGCTTCCTCTCCGGAGCAGCGGGGGAATGTGCAGGGATTTCCCAAGTTCATTCTGTTCATCCTCTTGGGCGTGAGGTATGCCCTGTGCGTGGTGTATAATTGTGCTTATCTAAACCTTGCGTTCCGCAATACTTTTTTGGGATATTTCAGCACTCTCGTCCACTCGTCCACTCCTGATCACTAAGGGGTCTCCCAAGTTCTTCTTCCCAACATCCTCTTATATGTAGTGCTTGCGAGTTATTGGATTGTAGCAATTGTTCATATAGCCTGGCGGTTGTGTGTACCCCTTCCGATATATCGTACCATGCATCTAGTTCTCCTCCTATGTCCTCTTGTTCTGGCCATTCCTGCCACCTCTTCTTAATTGTAAATATTATTCTGTTATGTAGGAGGAATTGACCTTCGTGTATGTCATATTCTTCCACCAAGTCTCGGAACTCCATCCATTGTTCGTCCACTCTCAGATCTGACTTAGGTCAGTGCCTAGTAATCCCGCTAATGGGATCTGTGTTGAACAGGGATCTTTTGCCCTCTGGAGTTTCCACACCCTCGCCCACAGATCTGTTGTGAGCTTAAGCATGTTTGGCAGGGTCCTAAGCAGGGATTTGTCGATCCATGGTAATTCTCGTAGGTAGTATGATTTCAGTGCTGGCTGGAAGAGTGTTTTGTCTATTGATTCGTCTTCGCCCAGCAATTTGACCACAAATTGCAGTTGCCCTGCTAAGTAATATTTTTCGAAATCTGGCAATCTGATGCCCCCTTCTTCATACTCCTTCTGTAGGGTTGTCATTGCGATCCTGCACCTCCCTCCTCCCCACAGGAACCTTTGTATTATTGTGTTCAGATTTGTGAAGAAAGCTCTGGGTATGGCATGCTGAATGTTTGTAAAGTAGTATAACAGTCGTGAGAGTACTACCATCTTCAGAATAGCCGCTCTTCCCATCATCCCCAATGGGAGAGTCCCCCAGAAGTCCATGGCCTTTTGTGTTTTCTCTAGGGCTACCTGTGTGTTGCATTTGTGCGATTCAGTAGTGTCGTGGTGTATCTCTATCCCCAAAAACCGTAAAGAATTTGGTGCCCATGCTAGACCCATGTCTGGAAATTTGTCTTTGGGGACCCTCTTAGGTCAGCCAGGGGAAACAGGATGGACTTTTCTTTATTGATGGCTATCCCTGAGAGCCTGGTGTATGCGTCTGCTGCTTCTAGGAGGCAAGGTAGGTTAGCGCGCGGGTTCTCCATGAAGAGGAGGATGTCGTCTGCATACAACGAGATCTGGTGTACTACTCCATCTAGTTCTATCCCTGTGTCCCCATATTCTGCCCTGAGGAAGACCGCCCATGGTTCAAGAGCCAATATGTATAACATTGGTGACAGTGGGCAGCCCTGTTTGGTTCCTCTGTATATTCTCGAGGGTTTTGAAATGTGTTTTCCCGTTTTCACTCTTGCTCTGGGATCTCTGTACAGCAGCTTAATCCATCTAAGAAACCCTTCCCCTATACCAAAGTGGGCCAAGACACTCAGCAACCATTTCCAGCTGACAGAGTCGAATGCTTTAACAGCATCTAATGACACTACTCCGCATTCGCCCTGTCTCTGGTTCGTCTGATCTATGACATGATGCACTCTGCGGGGGTTCCATGATGTGTTGCGTCCTGGAACATAGCCCGTCTGGTCTAAGTGGATCAGCGTGGATATTACTACTTTCAGATGGTTAGCCAGGACCGCGGTAAGTATTTTGGCGTCTTGATTAATAAGGGAAATCGGCCTATAGGAGGCGCACTCTACTGGGGATTTCCCTGGTTTGAGGATAGGTACAATTATTGTTTCCGACATACTGTTTGGTAGTTGTGTTATTTCGTATGCCTCCTGGTATGTTTCTTGTAATTTTGGGCCTATAGTACCCTTATATGTATCATAAAACTCTCCCGGAAGCCCATCAGGGCCCGGGGATTTGCCCGAAGGGAGCTGAGAAATCACTGTCTCGATTTCTTCCACAGTAATGGAGGCGTCCAATAGTTGGGCCTGTTCAGCTGTTAGTTTTGTAATCTTATCTCTGCTAGGGCGTCTGCAATGTCCTCCGGCTCCACCTCTGGGTTGGGAGCGTAGAGCCGTTCATAAAAACCAGCGAATAGATAGTTATAGATTATAGTAATAATATAGTTATAGATTGTTTATATCTTGGTTCCTGACCTCGGTCCTTGTTTTATCTTTTAGTACGACTATGGGGTCTCTCTTGATTTCCTGTTTAGTGAGCCATGCTAGGAGTCTGCCAGGTTTGTCTCCTTCTGTGTGGAGTCTCTGTAAATATTTCCCATAATTCAGCTTCCCTAGTTTCTCCCAGAGTTCTCTGCATCTTGTTCTTAACTCCAGTACTTCCCTGGGTTCCTTGCCCGCCCTCTCTGCCCTTCGTTCCTCCATTGTTATCTCCCTTTCTAGTTTGTCCAGTTCTTCCATGATTGTTACTTTTAACCCTCCTGTTTTCCCAATTTCCGCCCCTCTGATGCATCCCAGATCGTGGCATTACTTCCTACTCTACCCTCGTTATGTTCAAAGTAATCTTCTATCACTGCTTGCAGATGTTCTTCCAGTTCTCCCTCCGCTAGGGCCTCCGCTCGAAGGCGCCATGTTGGTATTGGGGTTCTCCTATGGGTGTGTGCCCATGTTGCTAGTATCGGGGCATGGTCTGAGAGTGTGCGTGCTTTTATTTCAATTCCTGTGAATTCTATCAGAGATTCAGTACCCGTAAATAGGTATTCCATTCATGTGAATGTGCTGTGGGGTGCGCTATAGTGTGTATACCCTCTCCCGCTTCTGTGTATCTGCCTCCAGATGTCCACCAGCTGCAGTCGTACAAGGGTCCTTTGAAGCTCCTTAGCAGGGTGTATTGGCTTCCTATGTTTATCGTCCGACCTGTCGAGAAGCGGATCCAGGGTAAAATTAAAATCTCCTTCCCAGATGAACGTAGCCTCCCTGTATTGAGCCAGCCTGGGCGCTAAGCTCCTGAATAATTCCGATGCATCGTGGTTTGGGGCATAGGTGTTAATCAGGCATATTTCCCTGTTTTTTAGCATTCCGTGTACCAGCACTAGTCTTCGTTCCGGATCGCTTTCCTGCTTTATTAGTTGGAACGGTAATCCCGGCGCTATCCAAATTAGCGCCCCCCTTGCATAGTTCGAGTATGTAGTGTTGTACACTTGTCCTCCCCATTTCTTGCCCACCTTGGCCTGTTTTTCTCATGTTAGATGAGTCTCTTGCAGCATTGCTATCTTGACTTTCATCTTGTTTAACCAGGCGTACTCTCTGAGTCTTTTGACATAGGCGTTAAGTCCTCGCACATTCCAGGTTGCTATTGTTATCTCGTCAGGGTCCATCTATGTCTTGTTTACTCAGGCTCTGCTGTCCCATGGCCTGTATCTTGTTTCTCGCCCTGTTTCTTCTCTTTTTGTCTGTCTCTTGGGGAGTGCCCCCTTCCTCTTGATCTTCTCTGCCTTTTCGTCTGGGGTGAGTCCCCTCGGTTGGTTGCTGTATGTCTTCCCGGTCCCCTCTCACTCGAGCTGTTCTGTGAGTGTCTAAATTGTCCTTCCCACCGTGAGTGCCTTGTACCAGCCGGTCAAACTTATTACTAACCAACACATAAACCAAAACTTCCAAACTAATGCCCAGCCACCCTACCCCTGCTTGGGCCTCGCCGCTTCTCTTGCTCTGTCCACTGAAGTGGAACAAGCTCGCCGCAGCGTGACGCCTCCAAACTGGCATCCGAACTTGTGAAACGTTCATTTTGGGGTTGTGGTTTTCCTTAGCCATCACAGCTGGATTGAAGCAAGTCGCTCCTTCATGCTCTGCATCTGGCTTAGCGACCTTACTTTGTGTTGACGTCTTGTTCCTAAAGTCGACGTTTCCTCTCACCGAGGCTGGTTCTAGTTGTTATTCTGGTTTCTTTGTCTTTGCTGGGGGATGCCCTGCTGGTCCATCCATGTGTGGACAGCTTCAGTTGAATCAAAGAACCATGATTTCCCTTGATGTAATACCTTAGGTTTGGCGGGGTATAGGAGCATGTATCGCACTCCTGCCGTCCTGAGGCGCTCTTTAGTCGGACCAAATTTCGCTCTTTGTTTTTGAACCATGACAGTATAGTCTGGGTAGATGGTAATTTTGGAGGTGTTCCTTATAATCACTCCCCCTTCCCTTGAGAATGATAGTATTTTCTCCCTGTCCTTGAAATTCATGATCCTGGTGATCATCGCTCTCGGAGGGGCGCCTGGCTGAGGTTGTTTGGTTAGTGCTCTGTGCGCCCTCACCACTGCAAAACCTTGGGACATGTTCTCGCTCCAATCTCTTGGAGCAGCATGGTTTCAATATATCCAGTGGGATTCCTGCCTTCTTCGCCCTCTGGAAGCCCAACTATACAAATATTATTCCTTTGTGCTATGCCTTCTGCGTCTTCCGCCCTTTGTTCGAGGATCTTGACCTTTTGAATCACTTCTGACATTTGTGTTTGCATGACCGCCACATCTGTGGTGTTTTGCTGCACTTGCTGCTCCGTTGTTGTTACTCTGTCCATCAGTTTTCTGGCGTCCTGGCGGAGGAAACCCACGTCTGCCATAGCAGTGTCCAGTTCATTTTCTAAGGATGCCTTGAGGGTGCCTACCGCTGTGTCCATTTTGGCCTCAAGTGATGCTTTCAAGGCAGCTATTGCTTCTAGGATCGGTCCTTCATTTGTGTTTTCTGCCTATTGTGTTGTGCTTGAGGTAGCCGTTGCTGTGTCAGGCTGGACAGGTTGTTTGTTTCCGGGTGTTTTAGTAAAGGCTTCTATGCTGGTTTGTTTAGATTTTCCCTCTGTTTTCCGATTTGGCATTATCTCTATGGAACTCGCCTTTGTACTGCCAAGTGGTCGGCGGATCCGGGTCCGTCCGTGCCCTGGCCCTATCAGTCTCTAAATATCTCGAGTTCCTGGGCTTCCCCGCTATGGGTTTTAACTGTCCTGTGAGTTGTTGTGCGCCCTCTTCATCTGCTGGGGGAGCTTACCGCGCTGAATGTTGTGCCTTAGCTTGTTTCGTACCGACCCTTCTTTAGTGCACCCCAATGTGCCTTGGTAGTTTTTGTACGGCTCTGGCCTCTCGGGCCTACAGGGTGGATGGCGGTCCCATTTCACGTTTTGTTTGCATGGATTAGCTCGTAGTAGATATTGCTCCGTATGCGCTGGTTCTCGTTCCCTGTATAATCTGTTTCTCCCAGTATTTATCTGGTCTGCTTGCTGAGCGCCGTGTGGTCTTCTCTGCGTGTGTCTTCCGTTTGCCGCAGGTCTCCGGTGTAACGGGGTCCGCTTCCCTTTATATTGTCTGCCCCTCTCGCCTGCAACTGCTTCCCCGAGCCTCTGGGTATGTTATTCCCCCGCGCCGGCCACGTGCGTTTCTGGCTGATTATCTTGACCCGCCTTTATGATCCTCACCGGCGGAGTGGCTCCGGAGGGAGTGGGGCCTGTGTGCCCCGGCGCCCATGTTTGAGCTAGGGTGCGCTCTCCCCGCCAGGCTTCTTCCAGCCCCATACCTCTCTAGCGTCTGTATCAGCTCCCGGGCTCCTTTTCCTGGACCGCCTCTGTTCTTCTTCGGTCAGCCACGGGTGTTTCTGGTCGATTATCTTAACCCGCCTTAACTTTATCGATCTTGCAGGCGGGGTGGCTCCGGAGGGAAATGGGGCCCTCGCGCCCATGTTTGAGTGGAGCTCGGGTGCGTTCTCCGTGCTGGGCTTTTCCAGCTCCGTACCTCTGTAGTGCCCAGGCTCCCTTTACTGGACCGCCTGGGTTCGTCTTCGGCCGCCACACCGGGGTGGCTCCCACTGTGCAGGGTGTTGCCTGTCCCTAGCCAGTCGCTTCTCGCCAGTGGTTATGAAGCACTGACTTTCTCTCCGGCGGTTCGGCCGCTTGCACCCGCCATTTTGTTTTCCGCGGGTGCCATCTTCATTCGCCTTTTCTCCTCGATTCCTGCTCCGATTTCCGTCGGGAGACTCAGCAAGTGATCTACTGATGTTCCGACGTCTATTTCTGTTCGTCTTAGGTGCTTTTTAGTGGTTTTGCGCCAGTTTGGCTGGATCTGCTTCAGGATCTCGAAGGAGCTTCTCGATCGTGCCTCCTACTGCATGGCCGCCGAGCCACACCCCCTCTTCTGGGTAACATACTTAACACATTTCTTTGATGTCTTTAGTACAAGCGGCTTATTTCCCAAGTCCTAATGCAATAATTGTCCCATTGCATAACAATGCAAGGAGAGATGGCTCAGAGAATTATAGACCAATCTCGTGCTTGGATTCATCAGGGAAACATTTTGGGAAATTGCCCTTAACTAGACTTGAATACTGGCTTGAGAGTACAAATCTTATCACACATCTAAATGCCAGTTTCCGGAAGGGAATTTGTACTGTTCACCAAAGCTATATACTCCTTTTAATATTTCAAAAATATATAAATCTCAAGAAACTCAAATTGTATTTGTGTTTTGTGGACCAAAACATTTCTTTTGATGGGGCACCGATGGGGGGTGGACAAGGGCCCCAAAAGTGCTTAAGATGGCCCTGGGCTACTTATGCAGCAGGGCACAGGTGCACTAAGATGTTG
The DNA here is from genome assembly GCF_040938575.1 of Ambystoma mexicanum. NCBI lineage: Eukaryota > Metazoa > Chordata > Amphibia > Caudata > Ambystomatidae > Ambystoma > Ambystoma mexicanum. The sequence continues at coordinate 1,073,205,198 of NC_090935.1, read as the reverse complement.
GCATTGAGTTGTCAAAATGGGGAATCTGGTTGAAAGATAAACCTTTTGGAGATGGAATTAGCCTTACCATTGTAGGTATCATACAAATAAAAAAAAAAGCCAGGGCTTTGCATCCATGCCAGGTGTCAATTCCTCACAAATTATACAATGTGGCATACAGTACATAATGCCAGGAAATTATTTTATTTAAACAGGATATTCATCAAAGGGGACCCATAAGATGAAAACATACATCTCAGGAAAGCACACATTAAAGAAAGAAGGCAACAATTATAATGGGGCTTTGTGAAATGCTAACGTCACTCCCCATTGCTCATTTTGCATAAAACATTATAGGGGTGAGACTGAGAAATGTAGCAGATATCATTTATATTGCAATGCTGTTCTTGCTATAAAAGATATTGGTGTGAGGAAAGACACACACCACAACTAACTGGACCATCACCGTAATGATGAGATTTTAGTTTACGTAACTAGTACTTTTTATTGCAGGTATGTTGTTTAGTAGCACAGTAAGTGCTCCTTTCAACAGCATGTATATACACATATATGAACCCCTGCACACAAACACAGATTTCTGCAACAAGTGCTTAACCCACTGAGCTATCTTCTTCCCCATGGTGGAACTCAAACTTGTCAATATTAATTTCAACTTTGATTATTGCATTTAATTAATATATTGTTATTGTTATTGTTATTTTGCATTTATATAGCGCCTTATATACCATTGGTATGGTCTGAAGGCGCTGGTAGGTTGAACGCCCTTGGGAACCGAAGTTCATATCAGTAGAGAGAGTAGAGAGAGTCAAAAGGTGCGTGTGAGCACCAGGTATGTGTACAGCTCGTGCAGTATCAGTGTAATAGCTGCTTTCTAGCGGTAGGTGTGGTGGTTGAGAGGTCAGGAGTATGTGTTCGTTCTGGCAGGATTAATCCTGATCGGATGTGGCTGCGTTAGGCCTGAGGAGAACGCCTTGCTGGGGGGTGTGTAGCCAGCAGTGATTATTTAGAATGATGTGGAGTGAGCAGCGAATGTTGATATGAGAACAGTTATACCAAATGGTGTCATAGTATCTCTGTGTTCTAGTTGAGTGGTGATGTAAGGAGAGAGTAAGTGTGTTGGTGAGATATGATGGGTTTCATGCACTTTCAGAGACTTCTAATTCACAGGGAGGCTATTGAGGACACTTCTAATTTCAACTTTTACGGAGAGGCTATTGGGCACATTTCTAAATTTGACTTTTCACAGAGAGGCTATTGAGCACAATTCTGAATGAATATTCCCAAAAGAAAGATGTAATTGCCACATAGGTTGTACTGCACTGAATGCACAATTTGATCATGTAGAGGTTCAGTTGATCTGATCTGAGATATGTTGCAATACTTCATCAGCACACTATGCATTATCATGTTGTGCTTATGTCTTTAAAAAAAGTCTAACAACTTCTTTGCCAGGTAGCCATGTGGGGAACCCTTCCACAGTCAACATCTCAGTGTATGCAAACAAATAGATCACATTTGTCCTGCCTGTTATCACTTTATTTTTGTGTTCAGCCATCACCTTAGCTAGGTGCTGATTACGGTTTAAAAGGTGCTAATGGCTAGGGTGTGGATGTCAGCCGTGCATCAAAGATGACCTGTAACAGGTGTGCTGCAAAAGCAAACTCCACAAACTCGCAGAGAAGTAAACCTGTCAGTGATTATTGTTTTTCAAAATGATTGCCATCATTGAGCGACATGTCTGCTTATTCTATTTTGTACAGCTCGTACTACAACAGTTCGACACACCATAATTGCCAGAGAAAATATTCTCAATGAAAGCCACATACCAAAACATATTTATTGTTCATTGGGTCAGCATGATTTCCATAACTATTACTTTTCTGTTACATCTAGGGATGCGGCCTGTCATCTGCTTTTGTTTTCTCTTGGATATACAGGTTGCAGGGAGTTTTCCCCGGCCAATAATGACTGTGAATAAAATGTGTCATGGCTTAGAAGTGACCCAGTATCTGACTGAGATAGCATTACCGCCGGATTAGAAGTGGCGGTGTAAATCCAAATTTTTTTCGAGTCCATAGGACTGATTAATTCTGCAGATTTTTCGCCGGAGAGTACGAGGATATACCTGCATCATTTAGCTGGAGGTAAATCCTCAATTTCAGGACCATACCGGTAATATGGCAGAGCAGGAAAAGTGGTAGTAATTCTGTTACCGCCAATGTGTTCCTGCTCTGCCATACTTGCAAAGACGCCCAAAGACCTGATTCAGCTCTTACAGCACACTGTGAGAAAACTATAATCAGTTGCTCTCTCGGGCTGTACATCCCTGCTTTCTGAAACCATACACGTATTAACGGTTTCCGTGGATGGATGAGCCCCCTCACTGTGTGCCTTGCAGAATCAAGCGCTCAAGGGTGGGGGAGGGACTACCACACCAGACATACTTTCTACCTAAGTGAAGACCTGCCAATGCACTCTTCAGGCTCCCTCCCCCAATGTGACAACCACATTACCTCACCATACAAGCTTTTTAAAAAAATCTATGAGTCATTTTATTTTGGGCACTTTAAATTAACCTGGCGCTTAAGTAATCAGTGTTTTCAATGCTCTGCTAAACAGAAGTCATTTTATACACCTCCGAAAGGATGGAAGCTGCGTTGGCCCTGATGAGGTTCAGAAATGGTGTTCTGCAGGTTACAGGGCGCCCCATTTCCTTTTCCTTTAACTGTGTTTATGTTTGTTGTACTCTGAGCAGGTTATTACAAATCCAACATAATGTAAAAGGTTAACATTTACTGCTCTTCCCCGTATCCATCCTGCTGGCTAAAAGCTGATATTTGAGATAAATTGGCAGAAGGGACCCCTCAAACATGCTCTACTGAGCGCCTTGCAATCTGGCCCCTTCGGCCTGTGTAGGTCAAATTAGAGAATCCCTGAAGTGTTCAGAAGATATTAGCACAAGGCAAGACAACAGCTGGGGACTACAGTTACACATCACATTCCACATAATTGCAGTTTTAGACACACAGAGATGCAGAGATTGGTCCAGAATAACACTGTGCCGTGCTGGTACTGAAGCTAGGATTTAAATTGAAGTGTCTGCGTGCTAAGCTCAGTAATTAGGACACTAGACCGCACATCCCAATCTGTCGTCACTGGGACTTGGCCGCACACACCAGAAGTGCTATGCATATGATAACCTGCAATACAGCACATGAGGAAACTCCAACCCTGTCATGCGAGGTCTGGGGCAGTATGTGAAGACACTGCATGGATGATGAATGTACGTACCTTCCCAAAATTAATGACCATTGACCTCCCTCACCTCAATACTCGAGGGAGAGCTCCTCGTGCTCCTGGCTGGCTGTCCTTCTGTGGAAAACAAAAGGGTGGGGGGCTCCAACCACATGTTAATTGGTTAACACCACTATCAAGTTAGGGTGTCTACTGCACTGTATCAGCTATTATTTTGTATTAAAGCTTTAAAAGTCAGCTAAGTATCCCATAGTGGAATAGTTTACTCTAGATTTTGGTCCATGCACATAACTTGAGGCAATAGTGTTGTGCTAAAAAAAACTGCTTTATTTTGCAGGTACTGCCCTCTAACTGGGCATGCATCTATCGTATTCATGTTTCATCAAATTAACCGGTTATAGATAACATAGTGCTTTTTAGAGTACTTCATCACACTTCCAACGTCTGAATCAATGGTGTGTTAGTACTGGTTGTGTGGTCAATATTATATCATATTTAAACCATTTTGTGAAAAGCAAAAAACAAAGTGATAATGTTCACAAAAAAATATACAGTTGTGCACCCAGGGCACACTTTGGTTAAGTACATATTACCTCCTATTAATAATAATACATGTATTGTGAATTAGTTCAAATTTGAACTTTACACAAACAATACAAAATACATACAATAACTTAATATAAACATACATACGGTCTACACATTAAATAATATAAAATGTAAACATATAAATCCAGGTACAATACATGAATAAATAATGTGTGTCTCGTTTCATATACATCATATTCAACCCATACACACAGAATACCTGGCACATAGTGATGAGCACTAAGCACTAACACTAAGCAACAAGCATCAAGCATAAGGGCCAAGCATCAAGCAGCAAGTATAAGGGCCAATTCCTAGGGAGCCACTCTAAGTTCCGCTATAGCCGACTGGTTTGGTAATAAACTTTTGACTCTGACCCAGACCCTATATAGTGCCAACAGAGTCCCAATTGAGTCCGAATTTAGACAATAATCCCAAAAGGATTCTCCCTTAATGGTGTCGTAATTGCTTACCAACTTTCCCAACAAGCACATGTACAATGGGCCCAGTCGGGGGCACATTGTTAAAACGTGCCTGGTGGTTTCTAGATGTTTCCCTTCTCACAGATACGACAGCACCTATCCTTTGGAAAAATGCCCAGCCTTGGTCCAACGACGGCTAATATCTGGAGCTGATTGGTCCGCAGCCTTAACATAAATTGACGCACCTCCGGGTCTGGGCATAGTAGCAAGTATTGTTGGGGCTTTCTATATCTATGGATTTCATGCGTTACAGCTTCATACCCCTTTAAGGTGGATAAAAGGATATAATTCTGGGTCCAGTCCCATCTATTCATTTTTACCTCCTATTAATTCAAAGCAGGCACATACCTTTGTGCTGTATCTAAAAGAAGGTTGACACTAGTCTGATATTTATATGCTAGCGTCAAAACTGGGATTTGGTTAAGTAACCAGTTGTGGGGTGGGGTTGACTATTCCCAGAGAGGACCAAACTGTTGGTCTACGCCAGGGGGTGGAGCCCCCTTAGAAGTTCTGGTGGATTGAAGAGCAAAGTCTATGCTTGAACCACAGGCGTTTTGGCTCCTTGTTGAAAAGCCTTCATCTGGGCCTCTGGGTTTGTCTCTCTGTAAAGATCCTAGGGAAAGGGCTGAGGATAGACGTGCCTAGCGGTTGAGGTGGTAGTGCTCAGGGGCATGATAGTACAGTTCCAAGCACGACTGATCTTAGCCGTCTTCTTGCATGGAAAAACCTCGAAGTGGGAGGCGGAGCTGGTGGGCTAGTTGAAGGTCGTGTGCCCTATGATTGGTTTATAGGCAGGCTGGTGTAATGGCTCCTTTTGGATCGAGAAATGGGGTTCTCAGGCGTGTTCCTGAGTCCAGGTAGTGCTATCTGAAGGAACCAAGCATGTGGCGAGATTGAGTCCACAAAAGAAAACTGGACGATGTTGGAGCAGCTCTGGCATCAATGTGGCAGGCAGGCTGTAGGCAGCAAAGTGAAAGTGATGATCATGGGGGAAGACATACAGTAACAGTGGCAGCGATATGATACACCATGCACTGAGGGAGGGCAGGGGCAGAGCAGTTGCCTCAGGCAAGGTGTTGCAGTGTGCCACCTGCACAGGGGATGGAGGAGCATCCCATCCATGGTAGGCAGGAATCAGGATAGAAACCAGGGCCTGTTGCCTCTCAAAGAGTGGGGCCTTGTGATGCTTGGCTCTGAAGACTCGCAAAGATTTGCTCACTTGCTTTTGCACCCACAGCCACATCCAGCTGTCAGTGAAGGCAGAGGGAAGGAAGAGGGAACAGTGACAAATGATTGTCTCACTGCAAGGCAGGATGGAGATATCAGACAGCACGAGCACCTTCATGTCAATCATCATTACTGTTTTGTATATAAACTGTACTTATTGCATTAGAGCACAGATAGGGATAAATGGTGTATTAGGAGAGACTCAAAGCTTGTGGGTGTTGTTTGGTTATTTGCACGCCTATTGACTGCCCATGGTCATGCAAATTCCTATGGCCATTTGCACAAAGTTCATGCCCCTTCACATCCAAAACAGCTCCTCATGGGAACTCTTTTAGCTCACGTTACTTACCATCAGACTTTGAACTTGAAGCACCTGCCAGCTTTTTCTCAGTCTACGAAGAATGAATGACTTAATTGAATTAATACATGTGCTACTGGTGTAATAAAAGGTCTGACTTCAGCCCCTTCATTTATAAGCACTATGTATGTCCTTCACTGAAGGCCTGTTAAAAACAAGCATTGTCAAAGCCAACAGTTGTGTCTTGTGTATAGGTGTTAGGCATTTGCAGGCACTGCTATTAGCTGCCCAGGTGATCACACCATTTTGCACATGCTACCATCAATAGCCAGTTAATACCACTCCAGCAATACCTGGCAAGTGCCTTTCCTATGCCTACACAAAAGCTCAAACTGTTGGTATTGCCAATGCTTGTTTTTATATCTTCTTAGTTCCTGGGTGTCGTCCTCACTCTGGTGTCAGCAGTGAGCAGCATGTGTCCAATCAGGAAACTGATTTGTTGTCATGTGGCGGCAGCTGCTCAGTCAGGGGGGAGCATTGAGTATTCTCATTAGTTCGGCCTATTAGGTGGTATAGCCACTTATAAGCCAAAACCATTGCATTACAGTACAGATAGGGAGAAATGGCATATGAAGAGGGATAGCCAATGGGGTTTGGCCAGTAGCCATGTGAAGAGGACTTGCCTCTGCGGCACTCCTTAAGGATGCATACAAGATTAGATTCCTGCATAAATAATCCTTGCCACTGCATCTATAATGAGAATCAGAACTGTATGACCCCACAGGGCTGCCCCTCAGACATGGGTTAGATGGTGTTCAGGTGGCCAGGGGGTGAGCACGAAGAGCAAAAGGAGGCTCTGGCGAGGGCCAAAATAGTAGCTGGGAAACACTCCACAAATTGAACTGAATGGCACTGCGATTGTAGTGGCCTGCCAGCATTGCTCAAGAAAGCTAGAGCTTGGATTGCCCACAGCATACTGGGCTTGCAGGGAGATCACGGAAGGACAGAGGAGGCACCAGCAATCATCTACAATGAAGCGCAGCACCCAGGATATGAGTGACCTGCATGGCAGTAACTGGGAGGTGAGGCCGCCCAACAGGCGATATGAGGGGGTGCCGGTTAAGTCAGCCAGATGCAGCAAGAGTGATCTGCAGATGGGGCACGGCACTGAGGGAGCAAGCAACGTGAGAGGAAGTGTCATGATGCCTACCCCTGGGCATCAGGATCAAGCCCATCAGCTATGGGAGCAGGCATCCAGATACGCCATAGGCGCCAGGCTCATAGACTTTACTTACCTGATGCAGACCATGCTGCTAGTAAGTCCAAGCTAATGTGAGGCCTGGTTGGGACTATTTTATTACAGGGACTATTTTTTACTCGGGCGTGGTTCTAGGGAACTTCTTACCTGGAACTACTTTGGAGGCTATTTAAACCACGCCCGAACAACAGCACACGCTTTGCGTTATTCTGCATCCAGCAGCGTAACGCTCACCGTGCCTGCAGTCTGCATCCAGTCTTCTGCCACGCCCGCCTCGAATCTGGAGCTTCTAAAACAAAGAGGAAAGAAAAGGAAAAGGTTAGAAAACCTACTATTTTCGAATTCCTCACCAGATTCCGGATCCATCTCGCCTCCGGACCTGGAAAGAACATCATTTCTGTTCAACACGTGCAATATTTACCAGGCAGGGTCGGGTAATTCAGACTCTTACCTGAGCGCCACCAGCTGCCACAAGAGCATCTTCTTATGATCTCAGCTGGAAGACAAGGAAGGGGGGACAAGAGTGAAACATAAGACATATTGAACTCTATGAACTTGATACTTACTGGACCTTGCCAGGAACCTCAGAGTCAATACTCTCCAGAACTCTCCCACGCCTTCAAACCAGTGAAGTAACTGGCATCAACGCGCCCCTGAAATCCATGCAGGATGGAGAGCTCATCTTCTAGAATATAAGGTGAGATTGCTGAGACGGCACTTCAGAGGTGATTAGTTGGGAGGACTGTGGGGGTGCCATCACTTGAATCCAAGGGTGGCTAAATCCATCTCTCCACTTGCAGGAGAATACTTCTACGGGTCAAGCAGACAAGATGAGGAGGGCCAGTCCAGTCAGTCATCTCTGCACTACGCATCATGTTAGTGGAGACTGCAGCCAACCGGATCCGACCGATACCCCTGTGGGAGCCAGGTGAGCATAACAGGAGGCCGCATAGTGAAGCTGGCAGTGGCAGAAGTAATCCTGGTACACAGGCGGATGGCGACCATCCAAGGGAAATAGCTTGGACAGCACCCCTTCTCTGCCCAATCTCAGCAGAGCAAGTAAACAAACTACTGGGACCAAAAGAATTGAAGGCAGCAGAATAGGATCCTACATTGCTCATGGAGAGTGGGCTCACAGGCCTTTATTTAGACATTGCAGAATCAAGAGGGGCTCCAACCAGCAGGGGATAAATTCCCCTTTAAGTCAGAAGGAGCACCGAAAATAAGAAAACATATGCTCTGAACATCATGAGAGATGACACACACAGCCAAAATCCCCAATGGCCACCTTTGGCTTGGAGAACCACATGGGATATATCACAGGAAACAGAGGGGCGACAATTGGACAATGTGAAGCACATAGAAGTCTGCTGTTCACCAAGATGCATGCCAGATAAGAAACCTCAGGTAAAGCTGAAGCAGATGAAGATGGATGCCTTTGCTAGCAAGAAGGAAGCAAAGACTAATCCCGTACCCCAAAGAATAGGTCATGCAGGCGCAGGTGGGCGCAGAGAGTATGATCCTTGAAGCAAGAGCAACCTTGAGGGCCTCCATGGAAACTAAGATAGATGAGATAAAATGTGATGTTGGTCACTTGAGACAACATGTGTACTCCTTAGCAGCCAGGGTTAGTGAGATGAAGACAAAGATGAAAAAGCAACGACCATCACAAAAGAACTGAAATTGAAGGTCCAAGACTTAATGTTAAAAGTGCGTAAACTGGTAGAGAGAGCTGAAGATGTGGCGGGAAGAGCCAGGAGGAGGAACATTAGAATATGGGCGCTGCCAGAAGGGGCATAAGTTAGAGCCCATACCACATATATATAGAATGTACTTCTCAAAGAAGTAAGCCCAGGAACTCTGACACAAGTATCTACCGTGGCGGGAGCTCACAGATCGCTAGCCAAGAAACAACCCCCAGGGATATCACTAAATCCCATAATAGCAAAGATCCTGAATTTTAAAGACAGAGAGAGAATTCTAGCCTTCTCCAGAAAAGTGGGAGAGATAAGGCGTGCATCTGCTCTGCTGGCAATCTATCCCAACTATACTATACAGGGTGGATAGACACTCGCAATTTGCAGATCACTGCACTTATCTTATGAAAGTAAGTAGAACCTGCTGCCGGTGAGGGGGTTCTTAAAAGGCAATGCTATTCTGTCTTGGCGAGGGATAGAGTGAATTTGGTTTGAAGAACTGGTATCTCTCAGACGCTGGCTCATTGTAGTAATGACACTTTGTATGATTGTATACATATTTTACAAATAATTGGAACAGTCATGGTGCTTTATATTTGTTGGTGTTTTATCAATACACTCATCTGACACGTGTATCAACTCAACATGGGTCATTTTCAGGGCTGCAGCGACAGAACAAGGTGTGATGCATATGCAGTTTAGGAAAATAATCACCCGGGTGGAGGTGAAAAGTGCAGTGTTTTGATATAGTTTAGGTGAGAATAAGACATTGTTGCATTGTGTGTGTGATTTCAATAGGCACATTTACAGGAATGGTGTTCATGGTTGTGTGCATACAGAGTGGTGTGAACCAGGTTTACATTGGTTGTTGTGAGTGACATGCATACAGCGATTGTGAGTTGTGACCATTAGGTAGGCATATAGCAAGGATGATTACATATGCATTGCAATGAAACATGGAGTTTTAACATTGTATCGTAACACCAAGGAAGGAAAAGAGGGGAGGAAGACGAATGGATGTTGCGGTTAATAATTGAGGGATTTATGCCAGGTCATATGTTTACGGGTCTGAAGCTGTGATGCGTGTGTCTTACCGTGTGTGGTGATCACAAATAATATATTATGGTTGATGACCTCTGTCAATAGGCTCTTGTTCTATAAACCTGCAAAAGGAAATTGAGGGTGGTGTAAGTACCAGCGCTGCCCATAGGGCAACTGTATCCCACGGCATGAATTGAATGGGTGAGAGATACAGGCATGGGATGCAAACTTAAGTTATAGCTGTGCATGATCTGAGAGCATGGTATACAATAGGTAATTATAGACATGTAGCATTACTGTAATACTATTGACAGAGCTAATCAAAGATAATATATGCTTTTTGATCACCACACACTACATTATCTCTGACCTCATCCGATGTAAGAACATGATGGGTTTTCAACTGTGGGTAGATTCCTTTGACAATATTATTCCTCAGCCTGCATTAGTTAGGGCTGAAGTAGCATGTCAGACAGAGGTGCAGACCTGCAGATTGCGTGCAAAAGTGATTTGACTGTTTTATGGCCACATTTTTAAAACCCTATGTTTTTGAAATGTGATAGGGGGCATAGTGTTGGTTCTGAAGTCACTAAAAGGCAACCTGCACCAGTTGGTCCAGCTGCAACTGTTGTGAGGACACCCCAGGGGTTATATTGCCTATTGGTTCTTCACCTGAGTATATGTCCACTCACTTTAAGGATGCGGGAGATGGAATGGCTGACTTTCCTTTTGAAAAGAAATGTGGGGAGACCACCAGGGGGCGCTGGCAGGATGGAAGCCTGAAAACCCAGCTCTCCAGAAGCCTCCGTCCAACGTTGAATTTCACATGCCTGCCCAGCCTGTATATTGTTGAAATTTGCTGCTGAGTGAGAAGAAGGGGTCGAGACCACCAGACCCAAGTCTCACTGAAAAACGAGCCGTTTTACTGGGTAAACCATCGTGCTGCAGCGGCCCCCCATCGTAAGTGAAAAGGCCTCCGACGTGAAGGAGTGGCGTCGGACAGGAAGGCACAGAGAAATCGATCGCCGAACATATCAAGCCACAGAGCAATTGGAGACACGGCGACGTGGCCTTACTTTGAAGGGAACTCCCACTGGTGCTGCCATCCGGACTGAAAGCCAGGAGGCTCATGCAGGCGCGCCCGCTCCACCTCTAAAGCCGGAATTGAGTGATCCCGGCGCTGGCGAGTGCAGGCTTCAAGTGCACAGTGCCACGCGGAGGGGTGGAAAGTGCAACAGCAGCGGAGGAAGTAGCCTAAAAATAGATTCAGCGGTCGTGCTTCCCCTCTCCCTACCCTCCGGAGCCTCGAGATTGAAGCCCTGCATTGGCAGTGAGCAGGAGGCGCCAAGAGGAAGCAGCCCTTTGGCTCATACAGCTGACCGCACTCAACACGGCGTTGCGTTTATATTTGAGCGGTGAAGCATGGATCGTGAAGAGGACGTGGACGCCCTGTGAGGAGCAGCCTCTTTAGCACAGCTGAAGGTGGGTTTGATCCGGTAAGACATTAGAAGGAGTGGACAAGAGGCACAAAAATTCCGGATAGCACTTCAAACGCCTTTCTAGCAGTGGTGTCCTTGAAAAGCAGCCATCGGCCCGCCAGGAGACGGCCTAAGGTAAGGAGGGGGGTTGTGAGCCTGCGGGCCCCCTGTGGTATAGTGCTTTCTGAGGACTTATGGAAAATCAAGGGTGTTGCGCCCCTCCACACACTCTATTAGCTAGCAGCCTCTCTGGTGCTCCCCAAGTACACAAAACTTGGAACCGGGTCACTACTGTTGGGATTTGTGTGTCAGCAGTAAGGTTGTGGTAGGCAGAAACCATGCAGAACGCTAGTAGGTAAGCACACCTACTGCCCAAACACCCGCTTTTGCCTTGACAGGAAGGGGGCGTACCCCATACACCCATTCCGGGGGTGTACTGCCAGAACCCCCCGTCCAATAAAAACAGCACTTGCCCTACTAGATCTTATACGGGGAGACAACAAGGAAAACCCTGAGGCAGCATCTTTTGCTCTGTACTGCTTCCAGTGGGGTATCAAACAGGCAGCAGTTAAAGATCCGGGCCTGGCACCGTCAGATCCTGTGGACAACGTGAAGACAATAACATTACAATAGTACCCCTTTAGTGTGCAAAAGGATTCATTGCAAATCGAACGATACACAAAGACAAAGCATTAGTCAAGCCAGGGCAGCCTGAACTGTAACTCTGTATGCAGCCCGCTAAAGTTGTCACATCAGTGGAAAAGTTACAAAAATACAGGAGAGACCTTACACAAATGGCAGCTCCCACCTCCCAGGAAATTCCGCCGATAGCAGAAGAAATAAGAGCATTCAGGACGAGCATGACCTTGACGGTCAGCGTCCTAAAGGACAAAGTACATAAGATTGAGGATAAAGTGGAGGCCTTGGAAAATTACCAACAGTCAGTGGATATTGTCGAAATGAGAAATGAAGGCCGGTTTCAAGAACTGGAGCAGCAAAATCGGGATTTGGAGGCAAAGGTCGACGAGCTGGAAAACAGAGAACGCAGAGCGAATATACGGATACAGGCCTCAAAGAATCTCCAGGCGAAACACTGGCCTCCCTCGAAAGGAGAGTTAAAGATCTCATTGCAGCCATCCTCCCCACTCCGTTTGTACCCGCATTGGAATTCACAGAGCAGGAGGTCCACCAGGCGGCCCAAGATCGGTACTGGCAAGGTGCCACCATTACAAGCACATGACTGAGATGCTCCGGAAAGCAAGGGAACTGGACACCATTGAGTTCGAGGACTCCAGGGTTACAATTTTTCAGTACTTGTCAGCAGCTACCCTGGCAAAAAGAAGAGCATGTCGCCTCCTTACAGCTTGGTTACAAGACAAAGGGACTAGGTACCAGTGGAATCATCCGTTTGCACTGGTTTTTATCTACGAAAATGAAGAATATAGAGCTACCTGGGGGGAGGAAGCAGAGGGAATTTTAAAAAGCTTGCAGACAAACCCGAACAGAGAGGAAGGGCAGGAAACACTGTCATCGTCACAACCAGAGTGAGCACAAAATGGCCCATGGCGACAAAAAAGCAAATCCAGAGGCGGCAAAAAATTTAAGAGGCTGAATACCCCATGATTCGGAAGCAGATGGCATGGAAGACATAGTGGAACATTCTGTGTCTCTTAAAAACAAAAGCCGGGCTGGACAATCATATCTGCAGACATTACGCATTCGCTAATTAGTAGCAGTATAGTTAAATAACAGCATAGAAGGTATTGTGGAGGGCACCCGTTGGTGGCCCTATGTTTATGCTTGGGGCATCTCTGATCTTGTGGAGGGAGTCTATCTATTCTTTTCTATTCTTCTTCATTCTTTTCTATTTTTCAATTTTGTTAGTGGGGAGGGTGGGGGTAGGGTACATACGGCCGTTCTACTCATGAGAATCAATGGAATTGGAAACTGCACTTTTAAAGAGCACCATAGCATGGCTGCCAAAAAATAACATCAAAGATCCACAAGTGACTTGCAACAACGACATTGATGGTGGATAAAACGATCAGAGTGGGATCATTAAATGTAAAAGGGCTAAACTCACTGCAGAAAAGATCAATGTTGAGGCAGAGATTTCACCAAGCCCACCTAGACATTTTATTTGTCCAGGAAACAAAGTATAAGCATTCTGGGGAATTTGATATTAAGGGAGTTAACATAGGAGGGTCAATATGGGCCTCCGGACCAGAGAAGAAGGGAGGAGTGGGTATATTGTATCGCTCCACTTTGGGTCTCCGAATTACACGTGTCCGGAGAGACCCAAACGGAGCATGTTTGATTATCAAAGGCGAGTTGACTCAAAACAGTAGACCTCATGGCCCCTTCTCCCTCCCAAGAAATTGAAACACACGTTGGTCTCGATTGACGCCAAAAAGACATTTGACCGCGTGGAGTGGAGATTTATGACAGACGTTCTGGAGAAAGCGGGCTTAGGCCCCGATTTGATTTGAGGAGCCAATGAATTATATAAAAACACCCGAGCAAAAATTGTGGTGAATGTTATCGCATCACAGGAATTTGAGTTGACCAGAGGGACGAGACAAGGCTGCCCTCTATCCCCTTTAGTGTATATCCTTGTCATGGAGCCACTCGCTCAAAATATTAGGCAAAATCTCAACATTCAAGGCTTCATCAGATATGGAACCGAATATAAGCTTGCGTTGTTTGCAGATGACGTATTGGCATATATCACCTCCCCAGACTGATCGATACCAGCACTCCTGCGTGAGATAAAAGACTATGGGGCGCAATCTGGATTTAGCATTAATAGGCATAAAACAGTCATCCTACATCTCTACGAATTTAGCCCACCTGCCACAGCTATTCCCCAGACATGGGGCTTTCAAATGGCACAAACAAAACTAAAATATTTAGGAGTAACGATTACGAAAAGCCTTCCAAATCTGTTTCAAGTGAACTACGAAACGCTCTGGGCCACAATCCTGAAGGATCTGGGCAACTGGGGAAAACTTCAGTTGTCATGGGCTGGAAAATGGACAGCGATTAAAATGAATGTCCTACCACGACTTCTTTTCCTTTTTCAGTCATTGCCGATCCTCCTCCTGTGTACATTTCTGAAAGAGATTAAAAACGCTTTGCTATTGTTTCTGTGGGACAAAGGCAGACCCCGTATTGCATATAAAACCCTGATTTTACCTAAAGATAAGGGAGGCCTTGCCAACGCAGACATTTCCTCCTACTATGCGGCAGAAGTTCTTCATGTTTTGGTTGATCACATTAGAGAGTCAAAGAGCAAGCAGTGGGTGGCCCTGGAAAATGGCATTTTCACTCTCGTAACCATGGGCAAATGGCTCTGGGCACCTGTAAAAAATTATACCACGCAGGGCGAGAGAACATCCTGTCTTGTCGGCAATCTGGTCCATATGGAACGAAAAAAAAACTGGCATGAAGGGAGTGACAACGTGGCCATCTCCACTTAGTTGCATCTGGGCCCCTCCAATTAGAGATGCTATAATAGATCCCCTTCGCTTTCAACCTCAAATGAGCAGGGCTTGGTCAGAGTGGGACAAATGTGGAGGGAGGGCTCCTTTTTGACCAAGGAGGAATTGGAGGAAACACAAGCACTGATCATTGGGCCTCTTCCATACCTTCAGTTAAAGGGTGTCCTCACAGACCGCAAATGGAAAGACCAGCTACAGCACCCCTTGACAGCATTTGAAACTATATTAAATAAACACATAGGTTCCAAGGGCGTCATATCAAGCATGTACAAAGCACTCTTAGAGAAAGGACATCTTCCCGAGCCCAAGACCAAAGCTAAATGGGACAAGGAACTGGGATGGGTAGATAATCAGGAAGGATGGGATGCCATATATAGAGCGCTGTGGAAATCTTCAATAGAAATGCAATATAAAATGCACAACTGTAGAATATTGGTACAGTGGCACCTTACCCCCCACCGTATGGCTAAAATGTATTACGTCGTAACGCCCTATTGTTGGCGTGGATGTGCATAAGTTTTTACATACTGGCATCAATGGTGGGCTTGCTCACAGATCCAGCTGTTCTGGAAGGAAATCCTGGGGTGGATTTATGGGATTGAGGGTATCCAAAGGGTCCTGGCTCCTCTTCTGGTCCTTTTTCGAGTGGAGGAAGATGAAGAGAGATACATGCTCCTACCACACATGCCAATAAATCTTTTATTAGCAACCCGTGTCTGTGTGACAATTAAATGGAAAACCACCTTCCATCCCAACAAAGGCAGATTGGCTTCATAAAGCAAAAGAAATTTATGAAATCGAAAGCCTTACATCCATTGTGAAGGAAACTAATACTTATATGAACCAACAATGGCTTCAGTTCCTCCAATTCTACAGGGAGAATCAGGCCACATAATGGATATACCAGCTTTAGAACTACACTAATTTCCTGGCTCACGCATAGTATGCAACGGAACGCACTAGAAAACAATCCCTAGGGGCAGGAATCTAGCACTGAACCATCTTGACAGGGTATTCCACCTAATGTCTACACAAAAGATTGATCCCTCACCACACACCATTACACAATATGCTAATGTTCCCCATCGACGACACAGCCACATATTTTTGTTGTGTCACTGATTCCACCACATTCAGTGTCTTGATCGTTCACTCCCTACAAATGGCCCTGGGTAGGATAGGGGAGGGGGTGGGAACGGGAAACAGGCTTTCTGTCCTCTTTACTTTTCTCCTTTATATTTGCTCCTCTACGACTATTCTTCCTCGGTCCTCCCTTTACTTCTCTGTCAAAGCTATACGGAGGATGGGGGTTCTTCTTCTATACTTCTTCTTTTACTATCTGTATTTTGAAAATCAGAAAATGATTTTAATGTGACCGCATTGGTCAATATGTAAAGTTTGTTGTTTGACACTTTTTTGTAGGCCGGTTGGCCGATGTAACTCTTGGTCACAATAAAAATATGTTTTTAAAAAAAGAAAAAAAATGTGTACCAAAACATCTAAAATACCTGAGATTGGTGATATTGACATAAGAAAGTCGGTTAGTTATCACAGAAATCTTGTCATTACAAATTTGGATAGACCGGAGAAGTATGAAACCATAAAAGCCTTGACAAATAAAGACTTGTTCTGTCTGCAGCATAGAGTGAGCCCAAGTTGTGTTAAAGCTCAAGATATACGGTTCTTCCCTGGGGCTCAAATTAAGGACTGGTGTCATGGGGCTAACAAAGATTGCATATTAAGTGGGTGTGGCCAGAACAATCTTAGTCGATTTATGAGACTTTGGAAACACTTGAACTTCACATACTGGTGACAAATTTCAAGATTGTATTGGACTAATTATGCCCTGTTGTGAATTATGTCCCTTGCCTGGAATATTATTTAAGTAGTCACTGTTTTGTTGTGTTATGTGATTTTGTGTGTTCATTAGATTGTTATGTTTTTATTGTTCAGTTGGGTGTTTTACCTTATTCCCCTGATGTATTAAATGTATTGTTGATTGTTGGGTTATGTTGTCCAAGCACCTCTATGCCTCAGGGCTTTTTGTTTTGCGCTATACAAATAATATAAATGAATAAATAAATAAATAATACAAATCTGGAAACAAACCAGAAAATGGTTAAATCTGGGTGAACCCTACCCTTCAAACATGCCCTTGGCAGCGGTCTACAGAGGTGACAAAGGGGACCTTCAACTCATCCAGTCTCAATAGGGGGACAAAGAGATAGCGACATGGGGGGACCTGTTTCTAGAGAGGGAGATTTAAGAGTTCCAATAGATAGTGGGAAGGTCTAGTGTACACATGACCAGTTCATTACACACACTAGACTACTACATGACATCAGGACTAGATAGCAAGGATTTCCTGACAACCTAGAAGAAGACAGCACTCTGGGATTATTATATGACATATCCAAAGGTGGTCATGGGGTCTCGAGATATCAAGTATTGTTAGCGGCACTGCAAATGGATACATTGATGGTAAAATCCAAATGGGAGACAAATCTGATCAGAAGATTCACTAATCAAGAATGGGAAAACACACTGTTGTACACTAAGAAAGTTTCTAGAAATGCTAGATTTAAACTTACCCAGCTATATGTTCTGCACAGAGCATTCATCATTATAATTATAATTGTTTATTTATAACAGGCTTAATACCCAGAGGTTTCTAAGCGCGGACCTGGGGATCGAACCTGTGTTGCTCCACATCATCTTGCTTCAAGGCAAGTACGCTGCCCATGAGCTATCCTCCCAAGATATGACACCATATAGGATATCACAATTCCCAGGTTCAATGGACACAGTGTGCCCAAGATTTAGGGCAGATAGAGCAGGCATAATGTACTTATTTTTGCGGTGTATGGTGATTCAGCGGTTCTGGGGTGAGATCGAAGCTAGGATGAAGCAAGGAGGCATTACTAAATTCAGCTGCTCACCAGAAACGTGCCTGCTGGAGTTTTCCCACACACAAGACAGCCACACTGGTAACTAGGATGTTAGACAAAGCCTGCATGCTTGCAAAAAGACAGATAGCTATAGCCTGGAAATCTGACAAGGGCCTGCACATAGATGGCTGGTGGAGCAACCTGTGCTGATTTATGGGTCAGTGGTTTGGCTTAGGGCCATGTAAACAAAGATAAGACGGGGTAGAGAACATGTGATAGCCTGGAAAGCATTTGTGCAGGCAATGTTTTACCTAATGGATAATACATCTCCTTAGAGTCACTCCATTTAGACAGTGGGATGCAGTTGATATCAGAGCAGGGTAGCATGAACTGAATGGGGTGGTAGAGGGGTGGGAATGTTTCTCCAGTGGCTCTAAGTACCAGATGAGGAAACACCCTTCTGAGAGACGGTGGATGCAAGTTGAACAAGCTCTTAGTTAACTGGTTATCGTGTTGTGCGTTTGTTGTGGCCACTTTGTCCTTTTTTTAAAATTCTCTTATTGGCATTTAACACAACTGACAACCAGTGTCAACAAAAACCACCCCCCAGCCCCATTCCCTAACTGGGACATTGCAGCTAAGAGCATTCTTCTGTTTCGGTGGGTGCTTTGTATGGTAGTCTGTTGAGCGATGTCCGGTGAGGTCTGCGTGCTATGGTTTACAATCGCATATTCATGTTCTAAAAGGTTACATGGTTGATAGCTTGGGATTTCCATATTGTCCGGTGCAGTGTCGTTTTAGGTTATCCCAGCCTAGGGGATCATTTGCTGGTCATGCTCGTTCTGCCAGTTTAGAGGGTAACTGTGTGCTGATGAGTGCCGTTCTGCACTTCTGCTCTACTGGTGTTCACTTTATGATGTGAGAGATTCATTGTCATCATTGTCCGATTGTCTGATCAAATAGAGCATATATGCATCCCACGTTTGTCTGTCTCCTCATCGGTTACCCATCATGTTGCCCCATCAAGTTTCCATGTCATTACAATACAGAATATCTGTGGACCAATGAGCAATCTACGGGCATGTTTGCCACCCCACATCATAGCCAACCTCTGTTTAGCCAAAATCAAGAGGAGAGCTACTAGTTTCCTTGTGCATCTAGGCATTGATTTATTTGGTGTAGCCCAGTAGGGCCAGCACTGGGTCCGGTTCAATCTCATGTCCTGTGATACCATTTTGGCTAATATTTTATTATCCAGATTAATGAGTGATATTGGGCGATAGGATGAGCAGTCATTACCTGGCTTATCTGGCTTCAGCAACACCACCACCACTGCCTCCCTCAGAGAGTCCGGCAGCTCTCCCACAACCATGGCCTGTTGGTATACCTGTAATAGATAGGGGGCTAATTTATTGACGTAATGTTTATAAAATTCAGCTGTGAACCCGTCTGGTCCGGGGGACTTCCCTTATGGCAGAGTTTTAATTAATCCAATGACCTCCTCTAATGACAGCGGGCGGTTCAGCCACTCTCTTTGCTCCCCTGTGAACCAGTATATTTATTTATTTATTTATTTTCATTTATCAAGCACACTTGCAGCCCATAAGGCATCGAGGCTCTGTTACAGAAGATAAGCAGACTTAATATTACAGGCGGGTCCCCAGTGGGCTCATGGTTAAACAGTAACAAGCACATATGCAGGAAATGGCTGATACATTCGTATTTGATATTCAGTTTAGACAAAGAGTCTAGTTTTGATAGCCTTGTGAAAGGCTAGGTGTGATTCAATCAGTCTTAGGTGAGGTGGAAGTGCGTTCCAGTGTGTGGCTGCTAGGGTGGGGAAGCTGGAGCCACCAGCGCAGACCTTTCGTGTAATAGGCGTGACAATCGTGCTGGCATAGCATGATCTTAGGGGTCTGGTGGCCGTGTGCCTCGTGATTCTATTTGTCAGGTAGTGAGGGGTAAGTTTGTGGAGGCATTTGTTTGTGAGGGCAAGAGTTTTGAAGACAATTCTCTCTTATAGCCCCTCCTGATCTAGATATGAATCTTTGTCTGCCCGGGAAGCTTGTGTCTGGGTGGAGTACAAGCGCTTATAGAATTTGTAAAACTCTTGGACTATTTTCAGGTCTTCGAATTGGTCCTTCCCATTCTCATCCTTTATTGCCATGATTCTACCCTCATGACTGGTCATCCTAGTCGCTCTGGCAAGCGACTGTCCTGGTGCCTGCCCCTCTTTGTATTGTCGAGGTGTCATCCTATTTCATAGGTATGTTATCTCTCTCTTTGCCAGGGCGTGAAATTCCTGGAGTTTCTGCATTATTTCTGCTTGTTCAGCATTTTTGGGGGTGCAGGCATACCTGTAAAGCACAGATGACATTTTCCTTGTTGGTCAGTTCTTTCCTGATCTGACCTATGATTGCAGATTCTCTAGCTATGCATTCTCCTCTAATCAAGCACTTAAATCCTTCCCATAGTGTCCCCACTGAGTCTACCGATCCCTCATTGATTTCAAAGAATGAGTCTATAGCTCAATACACTCATCTGACACGTGTATCAACTCAACATGGGTCATTTTCAGGGCTGCAGCGACAGAACAAGGTGTGATGCATATGCAGTTTAGGAAAATAATCACCCGGGTGGAGGTGAAAAGTGCAGTGTTTTGATATAGTTTAGGTGAGAATAAGACATTGTTGCATTGTGTGTGTGATTTCAATAGGCGCATTTACAGGAATGGTGTTCATGGTTGTGTGCATACAGAGTGGTGTGAACCAGGTTTACATTGGTTGTTGTGAGTGACATGCATACAGCGATTGTGAGTTGTGACCATTAAGTAGGCATATAGCAAGGATGATTACATATGCATTGCAATGAAACATGGTGTTTTAACATTGTATCGTAACACCAAGGAAGGAAAAGAGGGGAGGAAGACGAATGGATGTTGCGGTTAATAATTGAGGGATTTATGCCAGGTCATATGTTTACGGGTCTGAAGCTGTGATGCGTGTGTCTTACCGTGTGTGGTGATCACAAATAATATATTATGGTTGATGACCTCTGTCAATAGGCTCTTGTTCTATAAACCTGCAAAAGGAAATTGAGGGTGGTGTAAGTACCAGCGCTGCCCATAGGGCAACTGTATCCCACGGCATGAATTGAATGGGTGAGAGATACAGGCATGGGATGCAAACTTACGTTATAGCTGTGCATGATCTGAGAGCATGGTATACAATAGGTAATTATAGCCATGTAGCATTACTGTAATACTATTGACAGAGCTAATCAAAGATAATATATGCTTTTTGATCACCACACACTACATTATCTCTGACCTCATCCGATGTAAGAACATGATGGGTTTTCAACTGTGGGTAGATTCCTTTGACAATATTATACCTCAGCCTGCATTAGATAGGGCTGAAGTAGCATGTCAGACAGAGGTGCAGACCTGCAGATTGCGTGCAAAAGTGATTTGACTGTTTTATGGCCACATTTTTAAAACCCTATGTTTTTGAAATGTGATAGGGGGCATAGTGTTGGTTCTGAAGTCACTAAAAGGCAACCTGTACCAGTTGGTCCAGCTGCAACTGTTGTGAGGACACCCCAGGGGTTATATTGCCTATTGGTTCTTCACCTGAGTATATGTCCACTCACTTTAAGGATGCAGGAGATGGAATGGCTGACTTTCCTTTTGAAAAGAAATGTGGGGAGACCACCAGGGGGCGCTGGCAGGATGGAAGCCTGAAAACCCAGCTCTCCAGAAGCCTCCGTCCAACGTTGAATTTCACATGCCTGCCCAGCCTGTATATTGTTGAAATTTGCTGCTGAGTGAGAAGAAGGGGTTGAGACCACCAGACCCAAGTCTCACTGAAAAACGAGCCGTTTTACTGGGTAAACCATCGTGCTGCAGCGGCCCCCCATCGTAAGTGAAAAGGCCTCCGACGTGAAGGAGTGGCGTCGGACAGGAAGGCACAGAGAAATCGATCGCCGAACATATCAAGCCACAGAGCAATTGGAGACACGGCGACGTGGCCTTACTTTGAAGGGAACTCCCACTGGTGCTGCCATCCGGACTGAAAGCCAGGAGGCTCATGCAGGCGCGCCCGCTCCACCTCTAAAGCCGGAATTGAGTGATCCCGGCGCTGGCGAGTGCAGGCTTCAAGTGCACAGTGCCACGCGGAGGGGTGGAAAGTGCAACAGCAGCGGAGGAAGTAGCCTAAAAATAGATTCAGCGGTCGTGCTTCCCCTCTCCCTACCCTCCGGAGCCTCGAGATTGAAGCCCTGCATTGGCAGTGAGCAGGAAGCGCCAAGAGGAAGCAGCCCTTTGGCTCATACAGCTGACTGCACTCAACACGGCGTTGCGTTTATATTTGAGCGGTGAAGCATGGATCGTGAAGAGGACGTGGACGCCCTGTGAGGAGCAGCCTCTTTAGCACAGCTGAAGGTGGGTTTGATCCGGTAAGACATTAGAAGGAGTGGACAAGAGGCACAAAAATTCCGGATAGCACTTCAAACGCCTTTCTAGCAGTGGTGTCCTTGAAAAGCAGCCATCGGCCCGCCAGGAGACGGCCTAAGGTAAGGAGGGGGGTTGTGAGCCTGCGGGCCCCCTGTGGTATAGTGCTTTCTGAGGACTTATGGAAAATCAAGGGTGTTGCGCCCCTCCACACACTTTATTAGCTAGCAACCTCTCTGGTGCTCCCCCAGTACACAAAACTTGGAACCGGGTCACTACTGTTGGGATTTGTGTGTCAGCAGTAAGGTTGTGGTAGGCAGAAACCACGCAGAACGCTAGTAGGTAAGCACACCTACTGCCCAAACACCCGCTTTTGCCTTGACAGGAAGGGGGCGTACCCCATACACCCATTCCGGGGGTGTACTGCCAGAACCCCCC
Organism: Ambystoma mexicanum; assembly: GCF_040938575.1. Lineage (NCBI taxonomy): Eukaryota > Metazoa > Chordata > Amphibia > Caudata > Ambystomatidae > Ambystoma > Ambystoma mexicanum. Next base: position 1,073,182,598 of record NC_090935.1, on the reverse strand, counting down.
GTCCAATAAAAACAGCACTTGCCCTACTAGATCTTATACGGGGAGACAACAAGGAAAACCCTGAGGCAGCATCTTTTGCTCTGTACTGCTTCCAGTGGGGTATCAAACAGGCAGCAGTTAAAGATCCGGGCCTGGCACCGTCAGATCCTGTGGACAACGTGAAGACAATAACATTACAATAGTACCCCTTTAGTGTGCAAAAGGATTCATTGCAAATCGAAGGATACACAAAGACAAAGCATTAGTCAAGCCAGGGCAGCCTGAACTGTAACTCTGTATGCAGCCCGCTAAAGTTGTCACATCAGTGGAAAAGTTACAAAAATACAGGAGAGACCTTACACAAATGGCAGCTCCCACCTCCCAGGAAATTCCACCGATAGCAGAAGAAATAAGAGCATTCAGGACGAGCATGACCTTGACGGTCAGCGTCCTAAAGGACAAAGTACATAAGATTGAGGATAAAGTGGAGGCCTTGGAAAATTACCAACAGTCAGTGGATATTGTCGAAATGAGAAATGAAGGCCGGTTTCAAGAACTGGAGCAGCAAAATCGGGATTTGGAGGCAAAGGTCGACGAGCTGGAAAACAGAGAACGCAGAGCGAATATACGGATACAGGCCTCAAAGAATCTCCAGGCGAAACACTGGCCTCCCTCGAAAGGAGAGTTAAAGATCTCATTGCAGCCATCCTCCCCACTCCGTTTGTACCCGCATTGGAATTCACAGAACAGGAGGTCCACCAGGCGGCCCAAGATCGGTACTGGCAAGGTGCCACCATTACAAGCACATGACTGAGATGCTCCGGAAAGCAAGGGAACTGGACACCATTGAGTTCGAGGACTCCAGGGTTACAATTTTTCAGTACTTGTCAGCAGCTACCGTGGCAAAAAGAAGAGCATGTCGCCTCCTTACAGCTTGGTTACAAGACAAAGGGACTAGGTACCAGTGGAATCATCCGTTTGCACTGGTTTTTATCTACGAAAATGAAGAATATAGAGCTACCTCGGGGGAGGAAGCAGAGGGAATTTTAAAAAGCTTGCAGACAAACCCGAACAGAGAGGAAGGGCAGGAAACACTGTCATCGTCACAACCAGAGTGAGCACCAACTGGCCCATGGCGCAAAAAAAGCAAATCCAGAGGCGGCAAAAAATTTAAGAGGCTGAATACCCCATGATTCGGAAGCAGATGGCATGGAAGACATAGTGGAACATTCTGTGTCTCTTAAAAACAAAAGCCGGGCTGGACAATCATATCTGCAGACATTACGCATTCGCTAATTAGTAGCAGTATAGTTAAATAACAGCATAGAAGGTATTGTGGAGGGCACCCGTTGGTGGCCCTATGTTTATGCTTGGGGCATCTCTGATCTTGTGGAGGGAGTCTATCTATTCTTTTCTATTCTTCTTCATTCTTTTCTATTTTTCAATTTTGTTAGTGGGGAGGGTGGGGGTAGGGTACATACGGCCGTTCTACTCAGGAGAATCAATGGAATTGGAAACTGCACTTTTAAAGAGCACCATAGCATGGCTGCCAAAAAATAACATCAAAGATCCACAAGTGACTTGCAACAACGACATTGATGGTGGATAAAACGATCAGAGTGGGATCATTAAATGTAAAAGGGCTAAACTCACTGCAGAAAAGATCAATGTTGAGGCAGAGATTTCACCAAGCCCACCTAGACATTTTATTTGTCCAGGAAACAAAGTATAAGCATTCTGGGGAATTTGATATTAAGGGAGTTAACATAGGAGGGTCCATATGGGCCTCCGGACCAGAGAAGAAGGGAGGAGTGGGTATATTGTATCGCTCCACTTTGGGTCTCCGAATTACACGTGTCCGGAGAGACCCAAACGGAGCATGTTTGATTATCCAAGGCGAGTTAACTCAAAACAGTAGACCTCATGGCCCCTTCTCCCTCCCAAGAAATTGAAACACACGTTGGTCTCGATTGACGCCAAAAAGACATTTGACTGCGTGGAGTGGAGATTTATGACAGACGTTCTGGAGAAAGCGGGCTTAGGCCCCGATTTGATTTGAGGAGCCAATGAATTATATAAAAACACCCGAGCAAAAATTGTGGTGAATGTTATCGCATCACAGGAATTTGAGTTGACCAGAGGGACGAGACAAGGCTGCCCTCTATCCCCTTTAGTGTATATCCTTGTCATGGAGCCACTCGCTCAAAATATTAGGCGAAATCTCAACATTCAAGGCTTCATCAGATATGGAACCGAATATAAGCTTGCGTTGTTTGCAGATGACGTATTGGCATATATCACCTCCCCAGACTGATCGATACCAGCACTCCTGCGTGAGATAAAAGACTATGGGGCGCAATCTGGATTTAGCATTAATAGGCATAAAACAGTCATCCTACATCTCTACGAATTTAGCCCACCTGCCACAGCTACTCCCCAGACATGGGGCTTTCAAATGGCACAAACAAAACTAAAATATTTAGGAGTAACGATTACGAAAAGCCTTCCAAATCTGTTTCAAGTGAACTACAAAACGCTCTGGGCCACAATCCTGAAGGATCTGGGCAACTGGGGAAAACTTCAGTTGTCATGGGCTGGAAAATGGACAGCGATTAAAATGAATGTCCTACCACGACTTCTTTTCCTTTTTCAGTCATTGCCGATCCTCCTCCTGTGTACATTTCTGAAAGAGATTAAAAACGCTTTGCTATTGTTTCTATGGGACAAAGGCAGACCCCGTATTGCATATAAAACCCTGATTTTACCTAAAGATAAGGGAGGCCTTGCCAACGCAGACATTTCCTCCTACTATGCGGCAGAAGTTCTTCGTGTTTTGGTTGATCACATTAGAGAGTCAAAGAGCAAGCAGTGGGTGGCCCTGGAAAATGGCATTTTCACTCTCGTAACCATGGGCAAATGGCTCTGGGCACCTGTAAAAAATTATGCCACGCAGGGCGAGAGAACATCCTGTCTTGTCGGCAATCTGGTCCATATGGAACGAAAAAAAAACTGGCATGAAGGGAGTGACAACGTGGCCATCTCCACTTAGTTGCATCTGGGCCCCTCCAATTAGAGATGCTATAATAGATCCCCTTCGCTTTCAACCTCAAATGAGCAGGGCTTGGTCAGAGTGGGACAAATGTGGAGGGAGGGCTCCTTTTTGACCAAGGAGGAATTGGAGGAAACAAAAGCACTGATCATTGGGCCTCTTCCATACCTTCAGTTAAAGGGTGTCCTCACAGACCGCAAATGGAAAGACCAGCTACAGCACCCCTTGACAGCATTTGAAACTATATTAAATAAACACATAGGTTCCAAGGGCGTCATATCAAGCATGTACAAAGCACTCTTAGAGAAAGGACATCTTCCCGAGCCCAAGACCAAAGCTAAATGGGACAAGGAACTGGGATGGGTAGATAATCAGGAAGGATGGGATGCCATATATAGAGCGCTGTGGAAATCTTCAATAGAAATGCAATATAAAATGCACAACTGTAGAATATTGGTACAGTGGCACCTTACCCCCCACCGTATGGCTAAAATGTATTACGTCGTAACGCCCTATTGTTGGCGTGGATGTGCACAAGTTTTTACATACTGGCATCAATGGTGGGCTTGCTCACAGATCCAGCTGTTCTGGAAGGAAATCCTGGGGTGGATTTATGGGATTGAGGGTATCCAAAGGGTCCTGGCTCCTCTTCTGGTCCTTTTTCGAGTGGAGGAAGATGAAGAGAGATACATGCTCCTACCACACATGCCAATAAATCTTTTATTAGCAACCCGTGTCTGTGTGACAATTAAATGGAAAACCACCTTCCATCCCAACAAAGGCAGATTGGCTTCATAAAGCAAAAGAAATTTATGAAATCGAAAGCCTTACATCCATTGTGAAGGAAACTAATACTTATATGAACCAACAATGGCTTCCGTTCCTCCAATTCCACAGGGAGAATCAGGCCACATAATGGATATACCAGCTTTAGAACTACACTAATTTCCTGGCTCACACATAGTATGCAACGGAACGCACTAGAAAACAATCCCTAGGGGCAGGAATCTAGCACTGAACCATCTTGACAGGGTATTCCACCTAATGTCTACACAAAAGATTGATCCCTCACCACACACCATTACACAATATGCTAATGTTCCCCATCGACGACACAGCCACATATTTTTGTTGTGTCACTGATTCCACCACATTCAGTGTCTTGATCGTTCACTCTCTACAAATGGCCCTGGGTAGGATAGGGGAGGGGGTGGGAACGGGAAACAGGCTTTCTGTCCTCTTTACTTTTCTCCTTTATATTTGCTCCTCTACGACTATTCTTCCTCGGTCCTCCCTTTACTTCTCTGTCAAAGCTATACGGAGGATGGGGGTTCTTCTTCTATACTTCTTCTTTTACTATCTGTATTTTGAAAATCAGAAAATGATTTTAATGTGACCGCATTGGTCAATATGTAAAGTTTGTTGTTTGACACTTTTTTGTAGGCCGGTTGGCCGATGTAACTCTTGGTCACAATAAAAATATGTTTTTAAAAAAAGAAAAAAAATGTGTACCAAAACATCTAAAATACCTGAGATTGGTGATATTGACATAAGAAAGTCGGTTAGTTATCACAGAAATCTTGTCATTACAAATTTGGATAGACCGGAGAAGTATGAAACCATAAAAGCCGTGACAAATAAAGACTTGTTCTGTCTGCAGCATAGAGTGAGCCCAAGTTGTGTTCAAGCTCAAGATATACGGTTCTTCCCTGGGGCTCAAATTAAGGACTGGTGTCATGGGGCTAACAAAGATTGCATATTAATTGGGTGTGGCCAGAACAATCTTAGTCGATTTATGAGACTTTGGAAACACTTGAACTTCACATACTGGTGACAAATTTCAAGATTGTATTGGACTAATTATGCCCTGTTGTGAATTATGTCCCTTGCCTGGAATATTATTTAAGTAGTCACTGTTTTGTTGTGTTATGTGATTTTGTGTGTTCATTAGATTGTTATGTTTTTATTGTTCAGTTGGGTGTTTTACCTTATTCCCCTGATGTATTAAATGTATTGTTGATTGTTGGGTTATGTTGTCCAAGCACCTCTATGCCTCAGGGCTTTTTGTTTTGCGCTATACAAATAATATAAATGAATAAATAAATAAATAATACAATTCTGGAAACAAACCAGAAAATGGTTAAATCTGGGTGAACCCTACCCTTCAAACATGCCCTTGGCAGCGGTCTACAGAGGTGACAAAGGGGACCTTCAACTCATCCAGTCTCAATAGGGGGACAAAGAGGTAGCGACATGGGGGGACCTGTTTCTAGAGAGGGAGATTTAAGAGTTCCAATAGATAGTGGGAAGGTCTAGTGTACACATGACCAGTTCATTACACACACTAGACTACTACATGACATCAGGACTAGATAGCAAGGATTTCCTGACAACCTAGAAGAAAACAGCACTCTGGGATTATTATATGACATATCCAAAGGTGGTCATGGGGTCTCGAGATATCAAGTATTGTTAGCGGCACTGCAAATGGATACATTGATGGTAAAATCCAAATGGGAGACAAATCTGATCAGAAGATTCACTAATCAAGAATGGGAAAACACACTGTTGTACACTAAGAAAGTTTCTAGAAATGCTAGATTTAAACTTACCCAGCTATATGTTCTGCACAGAGCATTCATCATTATAATTATAATTGTTTATTTATAACAGGCTTAATACCCAGAGGTTTCTAAGCGCGGACCTGGGGATCGAACCTGTGTTGCTCCACATCGTCTTGCTTCAAGGCAAGCACGCTGCCCATGAGCTATCCTCCCAAGATATGACACCATATAGGATATCACAATTCCCAGGTTCAATGGACACAGTGTGCCCAAGATTTAGGGCAGATAGAGCAGGCATAATGTACTTATTTTTGCGGTGTATGGTGATTCAGCGGTTCTGGGGTGAGATCGAAGCTAGGATGAAGCAAGGAGGCATTACTAAATTCAGCTGCTCACCAGAAACGTGCCTGCTGGAGTGTTCCCACACACAAGACAGCCACACTGGTAACTAGGATGTTAGACAAAGCCTGCATGCTTGCAAAAAGACAGATAGCTATAGCCTGGAAATCTGACAAGGGCCTGCACATAGATGGCTGGTGGAGCAACCTGTGCTGATTTATGGGTCAGTGGTTTGGCTTAGGGCCATGCAAACAAAGAAAAGACGGGGTAGAGAACATGTGATAGCCTGGAAAGCATTTGTGCAGGCAATGTTTTACCTAATGGATAATACATCTCCTTAGAGTCACTCCATTTAGACAGTGGGATGCAGTTGATATCAGAGCAGGGTAGCATGAACTGAATGGGGTGGTAGAGGGGTGGGAATGTTTCTCCAGTGGCTCTAAGTACCAGATGAGGAAACACCCTTCTGAGAGACGGTGGATGCAAGTTGAACAAGCTCTTAGTTAACTGGTTATCGTGTTGTGCGTTTGTTGTGGCCACTTTGTCCTTTTTTTAAAATTCTCTTATTGGCATTTAACACAACTGACAACCAGTGTCAACAAAAACCACCCCCCAGCCCCATTCCCTAACTGGGACATTGCAGCTAAGAGCATTCTTCTGTTTCGGTGGGTGCTTTGTATGGTAGTCTGTTGAGCGATGTCCGGTGAGGTCTGCGTGCTATGGTTTACAATCGCATATTCATGTTCTAAAAGGTTACATGGTTGATAGCTTGGGATTTCCATATTGTCCGGTGCAGTGTCGTTTTAGGTTATCCCAGCCTAGGGGATCATTTGCTGGTCATGCTCGTTCTGCCAGTTTAGAGGGTAACTGTGTGCTGATGAGTGCCGTTCTGCACTTCTGCTCTACTGGTGTTCACTTTATGATGTGAGAGATTCATTGTCATCATTGTCCGATTGTCTGATCAAATAGAGCATATATGCATCCCACGTTTGTCTGTCTCCTCATCGGTTACCCATCATGTTGCCCCATCAAGTTTCCATGTCATTACAATACAGAATATCTGTGGACCAATGAGCAATCTACGGGCATGTTTGCCACCCCACATCATAGCCAACCTCTGTTTAGCCAAAATCAAGAGGAGAGCTACTAGTTTCCTTGTGCATCTAGGCATTGATTTATTTGGTGTAGCCCAGTAGGGCCAGCACTGGGTCCGGTTCAATCTCATGTCCTGTGATACCATTTTGGCTAATATTTTATTATCCAGATTAATGAGTGATATTGGGCGATAGGATGAGCAGTCATTACCTGGCTTATCTGGCTTCAGCAACACCACCACCACTGCCTCCCTCAGAGAGTCCGGCAGCTGTCCCACAACCATGGCCTGTTGGTATACCTGTAATAGATAGGGGGCTAATTTACTGACGTAATGTTTATAAAATTCAGCTGTGAACCCGTCTGGTCCGGGGGACTTCCCTTATGGCAGAGTTTTAATTAATCCAATGACCTCCTCTAATGACAGCGGGCGGTTCAGCCACTCTCTTTGCTCCCCTGTGAACCAGTATATTTATTTATTTATTTATTTTCATTTATCAAGCGCACTTGCAGCCCATAAGGCATCGAGGCTCTGTTACAGAAGATAAGCAGACTTAATATTACAGGCGGGTCCCCAGTGGGCTCATGGTTAAACAGTAACAAGCACATATGCAGGAAATGGCTGATACATTCGTATTTGATATTTAGTTTAGACAAAGAGTCTAGTTTTGATAGCCTTGCGAAAGGCTAGGTGTGATTCAATCAGTCTTAGGTGAGGTGGAAGTGCGTTCCAGTGTGTGGCTGCTAGGGTGGGGAAGCTGGAGCCACCAGCGCAGACCTTTCGTGTAATAGGCGTGACAATCGTGCTGGCATAGCATGATCTTAGGGGTCTGGTGGCCGTGTGCCTGGTGATTCTATTTGTCAGGTAGTGAGGGGTAAGTTTGTGGAGGCATTTGTTTGTGAGGGCAAGAGTTTTGAAGACAATTCTCTCTTATAGCCCCTCCTGATCTAGATATGAATCTTTGTCTGCCCGGAAAGCTTGTGTCTGGGTGGAGTACAAGCGCTTATAGAATTTGTAAAACTCTTGGACTATTTTCAGGTCTTCGAATTGGTCCTTCCCATTCTCATCCTTTATTGCCATGATTCTACCCTCATGACAGGTCATCCTAGTCGCTCTGGCAAGCGACTGTCCTGGTGCCTGCCCCTCTCTGTATTGTCGAGGTGTCATCCTATTTCATAGGTATGTTATCTCTCTCTTTGCCAGGGCGTGAAATTCCTGGAGTTTCTGCATTATTTCTGCTTGTTCAGCATTTTTGGGGGTGCAGGCATACCTGTAAAGCACAGATGACATTTTCCTTGTTGGTCAGTTCTTTCCTGATCTGACCTATGATTGCAGATTCTCTAGCTATGCATTCTCCTCTAATCAAGCACTTAAATCCTTCCCATAGTGTCCCCACTGAGTCTACCGATCCCTCATTGATTTCAAAGAATGAGTCTATAGCTGTTGTCAGCCCCTCTCGGAAAACCATGTCCGTGAGTCCCTCACTCTTAAATCTCCACGAGGGTCCCTCCTCCCACGCCCGGCTAGGGTAATGGACAGTAAGACAGGGGCATGATCTGGTAGGGTGCGGGCCAGTGTGTATACTCCTGTGACAAGATTTAGAGTCATCTGGGACACCAGAAAGAAGGCCATCCTCAATGCTGAGTTGTGAGGAGCAGAGTGGTGCGTGTATTGACGTTTCTCCAGGTGTCTTATCCTCCATACATCTTCAATTCCCCATACCAAGAGTATGCCCTGGAGGTTGCTAGATCCCCTACTCCCTGTGCGCTGGGTCCCTCCCCGTGCGATCTCAAGTCAAATCCAACACTGCATTGAAGTCCCCTGTCCATATTATTTCTCCTTCGCGTATTCCCCGCAGTTGCTTTTCTATCCATTCCAGGGATTCTGTCGTGTCTTGGATTGGGCCTTAATAGTTGAGCAAGGTGTATATTTTCCTTTGGATGATCCCCTGCACCACTTGTGCCCTGCCCTCCTAATCTTTAAAAATGTTGGTCTGTCGGAATCCCACCGAGCCGCGTACAAGAGAGCACACACCTCCTGCATATGAGGAGTATGAGGAAAAATATCTGTGGCAGCCACAGCACTTCCCAAATTTGGAATCAACCTCTGCCATTAAGTGGTCTTCTGTAGGAAGGTGACCCCCACTTGGTGGTTTCTCAAGTATTGCAGGACCTTCTGGCATTTGGAAGGACAGTTTAGCCCCCTTACATTCCAAGTGATGAGACTAAGTGTTGCCATAAGAGTTTTCTTCGAAGTGTTCCCCTTTGGACAGTCGAACCGTCCGAGGCGCTAGTGTTGCCGTGCACCGTTGAGTGGGCATTGACCGCCAACCCTTGTTCACTTTCTTTGCTTCGCCTGTATCAGTATTTTCTCCACCCTCCTCCCCTACCGGCACCCCCCATCCGCAGTAGTAAATACCCCAGTTCCCACCCTCCCCTCTGAACACACCCAGAGTTCGAAACCCGCCTCCCCCAGCTGAATACCTCAACTCTTCAGCTCCCTGTTGTCCCCAAACATGTATAAACTAGAGCTTTTGCTTTTGTGGTAGCAGTGAGACAGACCCTCTGTTGTACCTCCATAGATACGTTGTTTCTTTGACCATCAGATTTAGACCTGAACCATAATTGGTGTTGTGTTACCATGGCGGGTTTGGTACTCTTGGGTGTTATTTCAGTCATTGTTCCCTCGTGCCCGAGGGGCTCTCTGCATCATTTCCAGAAAGGCAGTGGCTTCCTCCGGGGTTTGGAAAAAGAGGACCTGTTCCTCAAGTTCAATCCACAGTTTATCAGGAAACACCATGGTATATTGTATGCCTCTATCCCGCAGCCGCTTTTTAACTTCAATGAAAGTCCTCCTAGACACTTGGACTTTGTCTGAAAAATCCGGAAAAAACTTGATTGTGTCTCCCTTGTATAAGACTGTTCCTTTTTCCCGGGCTTTGTGGAGTGCTGTGTCTCTGTCACAGAAGTTCAATAGATGGGCTATTAGTTGGTGAGGTGGTGCTACCAGGATTGGCTTCCTTCCGCTCAGTATCCTGTGTGCTCTTTCGACAATACACAGAGTCGAGAACCCCTCGTGGCTCAGTTCCTCCTGCAATATTCCTTCTACCAGGGCCTCCATATTCCTCTGACCTGTCAATTCCAAAAGGCCAACAGTTCTGATTTTATTGCTTCTTGACCTAGTTTCTATGTCCTCCTGCTTCTTGGTGAGCTCCTTCAGAGCTTTCTCCCCTCCCGACAGCTCCCTGGAGACAGAAGCTAATTCGTCCTCCACCCTCAACACTCTCCCCTTGGCCTCGCCCACCCTCTTGACATGCTTATGATGGTGGACTTGCATGTGGTCCAACTTTCAGATGAGACAGTCTAGCTTCCCATCTAAGGATTGTTAGGCACAATCCTATGCAGTTCGCTTAGGGAGCACTACAGAAGATTAAGACTACAGGCATATGCAATAAATCCCCTTTGGTATCAGTCTGTACCACAAAGATTTAGTTGGTAGCTGTAGCTAAGCAGTCAGACTTATCTCAAGAGGGTGAAGAGCAGTACTCAGGGTTTACACAATAGGACTACAATACTATGGAACAAGAAAACACTGACCAAAGCTTTGTATCAAAAAGAATATATATATATATATATTTATTTTACACACTCTTAAGTTCACACACAAATCACTATCATTAAAGTAAGTTAAAACAGTCAAGAAAAGTATAAACAACTCCCTATTTAAATTGTAGACAAGTTTGAGCAAGAGTGAAAACTGAGCAAAACAGCACAGTATAAACCAAGCAGAAATGGCACTCTAACAATTTCTTCAGAGGGAGGGAAAGGATAAGTCATACAGGGTAAGACTCCTAAACACACCAGCAACATTTCTCAATTAGATTTTGAACAAATTAGGCAAGGCAATACTTTAGTATAAGCAATACTTTGATGAAAACCGAGCAAAATGGCACTTCAGCAATATAGAAATGGGAAGGAAAGGTGGTTATAAGAGTTTAGGTGCACCAACACATTTCTTAGTGAGCAGCAATCTAGAGAAGGCAGTTTTAACAGATTTAGCCAGAGTCAAGAGGCCTGTGCCAGAGTCAGTGGTACAAGGCGAGTGCCCAAGATCAAACTGTTCTAGTAGCTGCAGTCAAGTCTTTGTTTAACGAGTTGAAAAGGTGGTTGCGGATATAAAAAAGATAATGTTAGACGAAAGGGGCAGCCAACCCAGAAGGTAAGTAAAGGATTTAAAACACCTTTAGCAGTACCCAATGAAACGGGAGGCCTGGCGGATCAATGTACCTTGAAAGTGGAAGAGGCTCCTGCGGTGGCGTTAGTTCCTGGCAGTTCCTGCAGTTCGGGAGATCCAGCAGAGGAAGAGAGGCTCTCGTTGTGGAGGAAGGTTCGAGTTACTGTACTGCCCAGGGATGAAGCCAGCCGCGGTGATGCCAAAACAAAAATAAAAGGTAAGCTCCTTTAAATCGCGGTCATGGTGGACAGGTGCCTGGCTATCCGGCCTCCTAGTGCTGGGCACTGGTAATTCGACCAAGGTAGGTCCTGGAAGGCGTTTGGCGAACTGGTTGGCCTCAACAGCCCAAGGGAATAAGACTCTTGCAGGTGAAGATCTTCTCGAGTCATTGGAGAAAAGTGGTGAGGATCTGCAGCAGGGCTTCACTGGTGGTTCAGTCATTGCAGATGTCTTCAGCTTCTCTCCTCTTCGGGTTTCTTAGTTGCAGTGGCGACGTCTTGTCCTCCAGTCCTCAGAGCCCTGCTTTTATGCAGAAAAAAACCCCATTCATACAGCCTAGCTGTCACTCACACATTGGGGTGGCTATCCTGGCGGGATAACCCCCCAGCCTATCAAGGCAGAGTGCGACTTGGGTTGCCTAGGTAACCCTGTCCAGGGTGCCTATTCCCAGTCCCACACATCCTGTCTACCCCAGAATCAGTGGCGCCGAAAGGAGGACTTCTGTGCAGAAGCCCACCAAAAGGACGAAGAAAGGATCCCCGACCTGGGTTGGGATTTCAGAGAAAGACACGAGAAAGAAATATTATCAAATATCTGGGCATAAAAACCTACCGGAGTAAAGTTAATATTAAAATAAACCAGCTGTATGTTAGAGGCTGTCAGTAAAAGTGGTAGCCTCGAACAATGGGAAAATCCCATAAGAAAATATTTGCGGTCGAATATTTAGGGTAGTAACCACTGCCACCAGCCATAAACTTTGAAGAGAGGGACTGGACGGTACCCTCTCGAAAATGAACACCAGTAAAATACTATTAACGCTTTCCAGCACTTCCATAGTAAGATGGGATGTACTGGTTTTGTTCATAATTATTGACTAGTAAAGTCAATGGGGACTTTACATGCCCTGGGAGACAGTAGTCAGTCCCAGGGTATGTAGTCTATGTTTGGGGGTCCCTATGACACCCCTGTGTTACCCCACTGAGGCTGCTGTGTAACACACATATAAAAAGATGATACCTATGAGGGTGAGAAAAACCCCTTAGACCATAAGCACACAAGATAGCCTAAAACACACATCAGCAACATGTCTAAGAGTGGGAAAAAGAGTCTCACTCTTAGCGGGAGAAAAAAATAAACCCTTCTAATCCAGCAAAGTTGCTGGTGGACTCTATAGGTAAGGGAAATTAGCCTTAGAAGAGAATTTTCCCTAACAAGGATTGTATACTATTTTGTAGTTGTGTGAACATTTCTTTAATGTCCTCGAATGCAACCGCTGAGTCGTGAGACAGCACCGGGTGCCTGTTTCCGGTGAGTCTTCCATTGTTCTAATAGTTTTTGCCTGTGAGGCTGTGTGAAAATGCAGTTTTGTCTGCTGCTTACCCCCTTTACCAGATTTCGATATAGTGCTCGCCTGGGGTTTGAGTAGGTCTGGTGCCCTTGGCAGCTGGTGCATGATTTCAGTTATTTCCTTCTGTGTGATCTTCTGCTATTCACAGGGGGTGGGGGTGTGGCTATTCCGGCATTGTCGCACCTGGGGTCTTTCCTCTGTGTTGCCTTTGTAACGGGGGGATCAGTGTCAGCGGGTTGGTTCTGTGTGTGGTTAGTGTTGTGGTTCCACCCTCCCTGTCTGCTGGTGATTTTTCCCACCCTTCTGGTCTCTTTGTGGGTTGTGGGATACAAGCCGACCAGATCAGTAGTCATGGGTCTACCCCACAGAGGATCACTCCAATGGTTGGGTTCTTGCACCCAATATGACTCTGAGTGGTCACTGTCTTGACTGGCATTCGCTGCCTCTTCTTCAGACGAGTGTCGCACATGTCCTTGTGTCCCTCACTGGGCCTATTTTGTTGCCCGTATGTCTCTGCACCAGCACCCCTCTCTCAGCTTGCACTGCTTCAGGGGTGGCCTGTAAGTTATTCGGGAGGTCTAGGGTGTTGCACACAGGAATCGGTGCTGACGCCAGTACCCCTCCTGGGGTAGCGCCCTCAGAAAAGCACAGTAGCCCCCAACGGTCATTAGAGTGTCCCAGCCAAGCACCGGGTTAGGTGGAGTGGGTCCCCTGCGCCACATCTTGGTATCGGAGGCTTGCTTATTCTAACAGTATCAGTGTCCCTAGAGTCTCTATCCTTATAGTTTAGCCTGCCAGCGGATCATGAGCACCGCCTTTGTACCACCTCCCCTACACAGCTGGTCCCCGCAGCGGGTTCTGTGGGAGGGTTCCTCAGGCCCTATAGTCGGGCTAAACAGATTATTCAGGGTGCCTCTCCATCTTCCTTGCAGTGACTTGCAGCCTTTGTGTTTGCTCTGCCCTGAGTCGTAGGTGTATACCTTGTGGTCTATATGAGCTCCCCTCTCTGTGGAGTTACTTGGAGTTTCGTGGATCCTCTGCAGTGTCCGTGGTTGGGGGGACCCTCCTTTCGCCCGCACCACTCGTGTGAACCAGTCCAGATGCACCACACCACCTTCAACGTATCCCTCTGTGAAGCGCTGATTGAAGCTGAGGTGGTACCGGTATGGCTTGCTCTGCAGTGTTTGGTGTTGGTCAGTCCCTTTTGGGCCAGGCCAGGTTGGGGGTATCAGTTCGCTCACCGCTCACATCTGGGCCCTGCTCAGTTTGCTGCTGGTCTTGTGCTTTGCAGTTTATTCGATTGAGGCCCGCCAAGTTTTGCCTCGGCTTACCGTTCTTTTGAGGCACTCCTACCAGTTGTGGGCATTGGCTGGGGGTTCACTCACTCCGCTGTGGTGTTGTCAGGGCTTGAGGGGGTGTGTTGTCAGGGCTTGAGGGGGCGTAACTAGGTGGGTGCTGGCACCATCTGTAGAATTCTGCTGTTGGTGGATCCAGTTGCCACGGCCATGCGCCGGTACAATTTTCCACTGTTTGGGGTGTCTGTCGCTCCTCCGGTGCCTTGGGTGCTGCAGGAGGGGCAGCGGTCTTCTGAGTCTCACATTTGGGCATTGGCTCCTCCCAATGCTCTGGCAAGGCTTTCTGCCGAAGCAGGGTAATGCTGTGGCGCATAGCTGAGGCAGCCCCTCCCCGTCTTGCGTCTTACACGGGTTGTCCGCTGATAACTACGCTGTAGGAGGGTTCCCCCAGCTCTGATTTTCCCCGGGATTGCTCTCTTCTGACGCGGCAGTTGTTCACCACACAACACAGCTGCATAGAGGGAGATTTCGGCAAGCAAACCGCCAGATTAAGCACCGGATATTTTCAGGTGCAGTGGAGTTTCACGGGCATGAGCCCATCTTGGTCTGGCTCTCTAGTGCCCCCCGGCCACTTGGACTTTACAATGTAATGGAAATGATGGCAAAAAATTATGACTGTATAATTGATATGTACAAGTGAATACTATAAAGCAATAAAAAAGAGATACAAAAACAATTAGGCGGGTCACAAATCCTGAAGGTGTTGTTTTGTTATTTGCCCACCCATTTATTGTCCATGGCTTTGCTAATCCCAATGGCAGTTCTTGCTCCTCCCTACTCAAAACACCTCCTCATGGGAACTCTTTCAGCTTGCTTTTAATCAAGCCTTACTATCAAACTTTGCTCTCAAAGTGAAGGCCAGTTTTTTTTCAAAGCTTTCTTCTGAGAGTTAATGACTTAATTGGAGTTGTAAACTCACTAGTGGTATGCAAAAAATGTCAACCAGGTCTGCCTTCAGCCACTCGATTTATAAGCACAATGTGTGTCCGTCACTGAAGTACTGTTAAAAACAGACATTGGCAAAGCCAACAGCTTAGGCTTGTGTAAAAGTACTAGGAATTTGCCAGGCACTGCTATAAAATGCCCAGGTACTCACACCAATTTGCTCCTGCTACGATCAATGGGCAGTTAATACCAGTACACATTGTCTGGCAAGTGCCTTTCCTATTTTTTGTGCGCATCAAACATGCCTGAAGGCATGCATGCTCAAATAATATGCTCTTTTCAGTGTCTAAATGATGTTGTTAATGAGAGAAAGAAATAAAGAACGCAAAATGTTTTCTGGCCTCGTGACTTGGTCACACACCATGAAATGTCACACCCCACCAAAGGCAGTGCAACCCCCTCCCCCAGGTACCCAATATGGGCAGCAGGTGCCCTGTTTTCCCACCAATAAAAACGTCTCTTGATTATGTATGAAAGGGGGCTGGACAGTGCATCTTTGTGCTACTGTCCAGACCATCCTGAAATGTGCAGGTTACCCTGGAGTATAGAGTAACCTGTGCATTTTTTCAATGGGCACACATTAAAAAAGTGCATTCTTTTCATTTTTTTCATTTGCACTCATTTTGGAAAATCTGCCCACTGTAGTGGCATCAAACCTTTAGGTTACAAACCATGGGCCTTGATGAATCTCATGTCCTCATGATTTCCCCAAAATGTGTATCCAATGGGCATTGTATAGGCTCCTTTCCAGTTGAACTGGGGGGCGCCAGGGGTGCGTGTTGGCACACCTATGTGTTTGCCTATATATAAATGGTCTCCACAAGCACCTCTTAAAATCTTCTCCTGATTTCCCAAAAATGGGTGGCCAGCCCTAGAGGACCTAGTGTATGCAGACAACTCTGTTTTGATGGCCCACACACTGTTTTGATGGCCCACACACCAAGAGCTCTGCAAGCACTCATTTTGGAGCACACCGTCTTTATGGAGCGGCTGGATCTGGTGGTGAATGCAGCAAGGTCTGCGGTGATGGCCTGTTAGAAGGGGAGACAGAGGATTCCTTTTAGTGCAGGAACTGTGTTATCCCCATGGTCGACTTCTTTGACTACTTGAGGGTCAGATTCTCCCACAATGTTGGTGCCAGGGCCCATGCATTTAAACAGGTCCGGCAGTTCAAGCAGGCCCTAGGTGGGGTTTCCAGGGTCATGTCCATGCTGCAGTTGCATAAGGGAAAAGCGGCATCGGTTGCCAAATTTGGGATGAAACTGTGGGGTCATTCAAATGTTGGTGCGGTCCAGATTCTGGAGAATCGATTCCTTAAGAATTTGTTGGGGTTGCCTGCTTCAGCTCTGAATTTCGGAATATATATGGAAGTGGGTTGTGCACCAATTGGGGATATGATCTCCCTGCAGCCAGTGTTGCATTGGCTCAGGTTATGGAGTAATGATAAAACGTCACTTACCCATAACTGATCATCTTTCTGATAGACAGGTTCCCATGGCTGTCTCACATAAAGAAACAGCTGAGGGTGATTAGACGGAGAAAGTATTGAAATTATGAAGCCAAAGAATTGTGGGCTGATGACAATAATGTCCCTGGGTGTTCAGCATTATCTGCTCTGGGTGGAATTTCCTGCTGACTGTGTCCTCAGATCTAGGGCAAGGTTTAACTGCATCCACCTGAGGGCTGTGGTGGCAGTATGGTTTAAGCATACTGCCCTGGCATGAGTCCATATTCACTATCTAATGAATTGTATTTGTAATCTTTTTTAGCTGATATGTTTTGTGTGATTTTTATGAACATATGTTTTATTGTGTTTTAATTGATAAACATTTTTGTACTTTGTACTGTTTTTATGGATTGTTTTTTAGGCATATCCAAAATAAACATGATGATGATGATGTATCCCAAAAACATGTAATTCCTTAGGGACAGGAAGTCCTCCCTAAATTAATAGTTCCTACATGAGACATGTCCCTTCGTTCCTTCCTGCAGACTGCTTCCATAATACACTGTACACAGCAAATTTAGTCTGTGACAGTGACTACACAGTAATTGTGCAAAGCAATGCTGCTAAGCCACGCCAGTAGTGGAATTAAAGTATACATCCGGCAATATTACCCCACCCCCTCTTTTACTGTTTTAATAGAAAGGCCTTGTTCTGTAGTCTTTTTTCGGTTTGTCTGCCCTCAGATGAATTGCTAAAATGGCATACTGACAATGGGCCTCATTACGACTCAGGCGGTAAGGGTTTTACGGCGGCGTAAACAGCGCCGACCCTTACCGCCTGATTCCGAGGTCCCTTTGCGCCATGGAGGTTTTAACACCTGCTTTTAGCAGGTGTTAAAATCCATGGCGCTAAGGGACCTTGATGTTAATTACGCCACCGTAATTTACGGTGGCGTAATTAACGCCTTCCCCACTCCCATTATGCCCTATGGGGCAAAATGGGAATGGATAAGGGAAAATGGGAAAATGGGGATTTACCGCCCCGCCAAGGTTGGAATGGGGCGGTAAATCCGCCAACCACCATGGCGTAAACATAGTTTATGCCATGGTGGTAAAGTCACGGCCCAGGCGGTAACTTACCGCCTGGGTCGTAACGAGGCCCAATGTAGGCAAGCCTGCCCAGAAAGTTTTATTTTCTATTTTTATGTGGATGGAAGAGTAACACCCACTGCATAATGCATCTGTGTGAATGTTTCTGAATGTACAGAGTTTGGCTGTCAGTCTAGGATTGGATGGCTGTCAAATCATTCAATGAGTCCCACATTTAGATTAGTGGAAAGGGTTATCCTTGTCCCTGTGCTTGTGTGTCTGTAGCTAGGAAGACCCTAGACTTTTAACCAGATTCTTATGCAATGGAGAACCTAACTAGTAGACTGCAGGTTAGATGGACTGCTCCTGAAGATAACAATCCTTGCTGTACTGGCTGAGCCCTGGCAGTACATGGATGCCACCCTGTCTCTACGTGCTGGAAGAATATTGCGCTGTGCTCCTCTTCTGAATCCCTCCTGCGTTGCAGACTGGACCTCCAAGCTGCAGCTTCTGATCCTCTCCTGGATCATTCCTTTCCCAGCAGTCATTCCTGGAATGCAGATAGGTGGCGCCTCTGCCACCTTGCTGAAACGTCAGTGGATGCCTGCTACTCCTCCTTGTCTTTGCTCGGATGTTGGGCGTGTTGCACCCCCCCCTGCAGCTTTTATTTTTCAAATGAACATTCCTGCTGCCTAGCTGATCACTGTCTAAACCTGACTACGAGATGCTTGAGGTCCTTCCCGAACCTCCTTGGAGCTGTCACTGCTGCGGTGCCATCCATCTTCGAGGGTAACCTGCAGAGCATCCACCTTTGCATCACGGTGTCCTGGAACTCTAGGGCCTGGCAACACCCAATCCTGAACCTGAAGCTTGACTCTGCACATGCGCATTCTGGGCCATTTCTACGGCATCTATGTCCATGAATTATTATCTATGGATCCTTTGATACCAAATCCGTTCATGCATTAATGGTTCTGTCCTCCAGGGTTTCCTAGCTATGGGTACAATGTGTTTCTGACTGCAACCATATTACATGTGTAAGTTCGGGACTGGATCCAATCCTTATCTTCTGGCATTGGCCCCTCAGGGTCTCAAGCATGATGGTTTCTGCCTCCTTGGTACCTACGGACGTTTAGTGGGGTTTACTTACCTCTTTACTGTAACTGTGAAACAACTATTGGGTTTGTTCTGTTAACCCTATGGGAACACACTCTGGAAACACTGAAACTCCCAAAAAGTGTGTACGGCATTTACCTACCTGGAAACTGCAATTGTACATGTGTTCCCCCCGGACTCTAGACGTGTTTAGAGCAATCCTGGTATTGGGAACGAATTCCTGTGATTTCGTATGCAATTAAGAGATATAAAAAGAAGCAATTTACCCCAATGTGTCTTCAAAAGTAGCTCACGAGTGAGTGAATGCGTTCATGTGTTCCTACTGCTTTTCGGGGAAACTAGTGCTTTAGAGACCCAGAACTGCATGTGCTGTCTTTCAATACCAGTTTGTGATCTTCTAAGGGACGTCTTGAGTTTTATACCACACTTCCTCCCTCCTAAGCAACCTTATGAAGTGCACAGAATGTTCTTAAATGTAACTATATTCTCCACTGTTTTCGAGTTGTTTCATTTCTCTACCCCTCTGTTGTTGTTAATGGCATTCGTTCTTAAATGGTAGTACACATTTTAACTGTCGATGTTTAATGCAATACTCATATTAAACAGTATATACATGTTGAATTAATTGTGATTTGTGTATTGCATTTGGAGGAATTGATTTCCCCTTGATACAAGACCTTTCCCCTACCAAGAGTTTAGCTAGACTGATCAATCCTGTTGCCATTGAGTGCTTTGGGGGACACTCTGTGAACACTCTGCTGGATTAGTCCTCGAACCCCATTACAGAGTATTTTAAAAACCTCTCCAAGGCCAACAATTTGGGTGAGGGGAACCATAATGTCACAAAGGTTGCAGAGACTCAGCCAAGTCTGTGAATGGTCCATTGCTTCCCCTGCAGATGTCAGAGCCCACACGGCGGAACAGGCATGTTTGGCAACCTTGCTTTTCTGGTTGAAAGCCAAGAAGGGGCTCATTGACTTAGCATTAAGTTGCCTAAACCCTGTTTTGAGCTAATGACAGTTCTACGAGCTGGTAAATGACTGGGACAAACTGAACTTGTCATGGTGCAATCATTTTCTAAAATGACCCAGTGTTTTTTAAAAAAGTAGGGCATACTTTGCCCTATAGCTAATACCGTGCAACTTTGCACTTGCGCTGGTGCAAACTTTCTGTGATCTGGCCCCAGGTGGTAATATTACCATGTCATACCGCAATTAAACTTTTCACATGCATGTCTTCCTTCAGACATTCGGTTTGCTTTTGGGCCCTATACCCCAACAGTATATCCTGCTGAAATGAAAGACTATTTTACCTATCTTATCCCTTTGGCCCTTGGCAAATCGCTTGCAAATGCATTATTGCTTTCCTAAATCGGAAAGTCTTCAGGGCATGCATGCATCCACTGCAGGAGAAGTCCAAGATGGGCATCCACCAATGATCCTCATCCTCCGAACTGCATGCACTGTACTTTGTTTATCGAGCATTTCAAAGTAGTTTGGTTGCAACATGTCAGCCTAGCCAATCCATGCTGTTGCCCGTAGTTCAGTAGCAAAGGTTGGGGCAGATAGAGTCCTCGCCCTATACACACATATAGGGTATCATAGATGTATGCATGTTGTCTTCTCTATTCGTATACCACTGATGAGTTAATGCACATTACTTAGTCGAGCCCTTCTTGCAGGTATGTTTGCATGTTAAAGATCCAGCTTTTCTTCATTGGTTTATCAGATAATCTGCTCTTAATCTCCCCATGGCTTTCTCTTTGCTGGTCATGTGACGTAAACGCCAAGGTATTTAGCTAAACTGCTATTTTACTTCTAACAGGCTGTTAAGGCATTTCAAGTCCCTTGTACTCCTCGGTGTCTGCGTGTGAGGCCTTAAATCACATATTTACAGTGTGTTACAAAGGCTATTTGCCCGGAAATCTTTTTGATATTTGTACAGCGTCAGATCACTTGAAAGTTATCTGTAGAAAACTACTTGAAAGCATAACTGTCCTCGACGGTGTATAAATCAGCGTTGCAACCCATTTGAGGTACCCTTATGAACTAGGAGAGGAAACATGTGTGATTGCTTGGAAGCACAGTGCCATTATAATTCTTCATCTGGAGATGGAATTTACAGAATGACCCTAGAGCATAAAACAGTTATTAGCAAAAAGGCAACAAGGCGATGAAATGTATTTCAAATCTTTACCAAAATCCCAGACACCGAATAATTGTGTGTAATCCTTCTTGTGGCGCTGCTGATGGTTTCTGCAAAGCCTCGCAGGAATTTCCTGAAGTCGTTTACTCCACACCACAGTCAGATGTGACCATAATAGTTATTCTCCGTTTGCGCTAAAAGAAGACATGTACGTATGGTCGATTGCACACAATACAGTGTACATTTTGCAAACATGTTATTTTGGAAATCAAGTTTTACACTTTGCAGTCATTTCAGTTATTTGAAATAATCTGGGTCCATCCTAGATACTACTGTAAAATGTACATCCAGGAGCTAAATATAGATAGTATTCATCCTATGGATTTATCCTATGGAATTGAAAAATAAAAAAATAACTGATATTGTTGCCTTATGCATTGAATTGTCAAGTATTCGACTTGCTTCAGGCAACATGCGTCCTTACCAGGTGCTCACTTGGGATGACCTCCAACTGTAATCGGAAGTTAAGTAGTGTTCATCTTATTTTGCATAATTCGTGACTTCTGGGCATGTTATAATCCTGTGATCAGTTTCAAATAGAGAAATACATATATCATGTGTGCTTTTTAACTTATTCCAGGGTCGCTTAGACGTGTTCTACCAATCCCAAAACGGGCACTCTTTTACTGGATTTCGTGTTGTGACTGGGCATGGATGGAATCTACTAATGCAATACTTATATACTTTTCCAGAATGCAGGGGTGGATGGTGTAGTGTTATCTTTACGGATGTAGGACACAGGACAAACAAGCCACATAACTGAGCTGTAAAGGAGTTTATTCCTGATTGATACTCTGCCTCTTCCTTCCTTGACCTCTGTAGAATGAACGTACTCTACCGACGGCATTGCAGACTCAATCTGGCATTTTGAAATATGCAGGACAGAGCTAGGCACAATTCAAGCAAAAGGCATTAGCAAACCACACAACCAATGTGTTTACACAAAATAGGAGACAGTGCTCTGATTGTGTCTAGCTACTTGCAACCCATTGGTCCATTGTAAAGCACCCTGGTCTGCCTCCTCTCCACAACCTTTGCAGTGTGCCTTCTCTCATCCTGCAGCATAGAACCACTACAGCCAAGGAACCCCTTCATCCTCCAAAACCTTTGACTTTAAGAACAACACCACAATTCCAACACGCTTGTCTCAATTTCAGCCTACAGCACAGTAGCAAAAAAACATTAAGACCCAAAAAGCCCAAAATGTCATCAAATTCCACTTTTGAGAGACCAACCAATCAAACCTCGGCTGTAAAACCAACAACTCAATTACAAAACTTCTAACTTTTTATATATTAACAGAGTACGTTTAATATGTTCAATCTTCAAGAATAAACGCATCACCCTTAAGAGACAGAAACTCCATATATGAAAGACCTGACCAAAGAGAGACAGATACATTCCATCCAGTATTATCTCTTGCATCATCCTGAAGCTTAGCCTGGAAACCAACCACTCACCAACACATACATTCTCAGAAATCTGTAGAATACGTCATCATTGAGCAAATCCCTGCCGATCTCACCATTCATCACCACACCCAGCCATCCTGCTCTCTTTCACTTGAGGTATGACAACAATTCCAACCCAAATAAGAACCCTCTATGTTCAACCAGTTTAAGAGGGGAATGAGCCACGCACTTTGGATATCTTTTAGCGGAGGACAACAAAATATAAAATGAAGCACATCCTCGGATGAGGTCTTACACATCAGACATAATTTCGTGTTAGCAGCATTCCAATTACTTGTAAAACTCATTAGGGGTAACATTTCCAAACAGAATTTAATAAATAAGATCTTTTTTGTTGTAATGAACCAAGTCAGATCATTTCCAAAGCCCAATCTGGTTTTGGACCTCATATGTTGGATAGTAAGTGGTTTCTTATAAGCTCTAACCAATAGGTCCCCCATAGCCGAGTCCCAGTGAGTTTTGTTTACAGGTTTCACAAGAGAATCTACAATTGCCTAGGGACAGTCTCGTAAATGACCAAACCCTATCATTCTTAACATATGTCTTACATGCATAAACCATGGCCAAGTTGTATTGCTGTTTTTTCGTTAATACGTTGAGCATTTTTACTGTAAATGTATTCAGTGGTAATTATGTGTATTACCTGTTTAAAATCTTAAATGATTATTTTAGTTGGCAATTCATTTTTTTAAAAGTTTTAGCAATTGTTCATTTTAAATTGTATGGTATGTATTGTTTTATGTAAATGTTTCCGAAATAAATATTAAACACAACCACATTAGAACCTGCTCTACCTTTTGTAAGATTAATGGCACAAACCCTAGCCAACCGTTCACTATGAGCTCAAAAACAAGATTTCTGGAAAAATTGTTACGTCAAAATGATAAAATCAACAACAACCACAGCAGGTAAGTTCTCATCAACACTGTATCCATTTGTAAACATGACACAGACATCTGTGGCTTGTTCAGTGATGAAAAGATGGCCGTACATAGTATTTATTACAGAAATCTGACTTACAGATGACTACACAGTAGTACTACAGAAGGCTTTTATCTCACATTATACAGGATCAAACATGTCAAACAGACTGGCAAGAGAGGTGGTAGAATGACGCAATTTCTCAAAAACTCAATCAATACTAACATGCCAACATTGAATGCCATCCTCAATTGTGAGTTGCTCTTTCTAACCTGAAACATTGTGCATATATCCACACTCAGCTTCCCCCCAATCAACAGAGCCCCTTATAAAAGCCCTCATTCGTGGACAACATCATCAATGTCATCGCTAAACTCATTGTAAAATTCCTACATCTTGCTAAAATGGGAGATTTCAACCTTTGCTGTTAAAAAAGGACATCATGATCATCAATCTCCTGTTAGTGAATGTCTGAACCCTGTACCTCACATATTTGGAAGGATAACAACAATATGCTGCTGGATATACTTTGGGTGGACTATTCTCCCTAATAAAACAGCAACACATTGTATCCCCACTACAAATACTGTGAGGCCACAAACTCAACACCACCACCCAAAACACCATACTTATCCTACCTTCATCTAAACCCACTCTGATACTATCCATCAACCTCCAAAAACATTGGGACACCTGTTGACTTCAATTAAACCTTGGAAGTACATCAAACTCGACATGCTTCTCACAAAGCTAGACATCTTCAAACCCATCCCCATGTCCAAATCAGACTGGTTCACCATCAATCTCACATATCTCAAGAAAAAGTACAGAAGGGTTTAGCAAATCTGGATGACAAGCTATATCCGAACAGAAAGTATGAGTTACCACCAACTACAGTGGATCCACAGAGCAGAAACCAAAAAAGACACCAGAAAACACGCACAAAATAGAGTCCACACAACACACACAAAAGGAAATGTTCCAAATCATCTGATAATTGAACATTGCACTGACCCCATGCCATCAACTCTGTTACTCAATCTCTGCACAATTTAGAAACAAATGTCTACAGAAACAGGACAACCTGTGCAAGAGACATACAACTACACCACCCAACCACCAAATGGAAGAAGCACGGAAATAAACTCAATACTGGCAGTGGGAGCTTTGTCCCCCTTCTCAATGCAGGGATTCAAGTCTAGTTAATGCAGGCAGATAAGAAGTATCACCTGAAAACCGATTTCCACCAAAGAAGGCTGTAATCCAAAAACCTGGACTGGCCCCTATCTTCCAATCACTCCTCAACTGATTGATGGAACAAGTTTTCATCTGTGAAGGCATCATGAAACAAGACACAGACAACAGATTCAAAGTTCAAAATAAAATATTTTATTAACTAAAATGTCAGGATGTTTGAAGGCTTGACATGCCCTATGTGCTAAGGTGGGATTTGCCTACCTGACCAAAACTAAGGAAAGTGTGAGTCAGAAAGTTCAACATATTAGTCTGTCTGTGTCAAAACCTATCCTTGCCCTCACATCTAAAGCTAAACAATGTGTAGGAATGGCAACAATAAATGAAATAGAGATCAAAACACAGTTCTGAGTTTCTTCCATCTCCTAGCTTCCTTTCAGCTTCCCTTCCCCAAGTTCAATACAGTTCCACAAGAGTCTTAAGATTACCTTTCCCGAGTTAACAATAGTTCCACAAATCCTTGTTGTTCCCTTCCCCAAGTTCAAGGCATTTCAGTTATACAAATCCCCAAGGTTCCCTTCCCCAAGTTCAAGGCAACACAGGTCCAAAGAAAAGGGTAGTGAGGGCTCTTCCTCAAGACAGCATTAAAGTTAATCAAGTATCAGGGTTCTCTTCCCCAAGACTTCAACTTGCCAAGTTACACTTAATGTCTTTAAATGTTCAACACAATTCCAGATAATGTTGGCACTTCTTCTGGATTGGATTAACAGTTAACTTTAAATGACCTATTCTTGGTTTACTTAAACAATTACGAGGCTGGCAGTAAGGGGTTAACGGTGCTGGTAAAGATGCCGGTGCCGTTAACCCCTTACCGCCGCATTACGAGGTCCCTTAGCGGGTCCCACTAAGGCCAAGTGCTAAAATCAGCCATCTTTAGCGGGAGCCGCTAAAGGAGCCGCTAAAGGACCAGGGAGCTAATAACGGGCCCGCTATGAACGAGCCCATTATTAGCTCCATCCCCCTTCTCATTGAGCCCTATGCGGGCTCAAATGGGAATGGGGATGGGTATTTTGAATGGGGACTTACCAGGTCATCCAAGGTTGGAATGACTCGGTAAATCCCCATTCGAGGAACACGGACCCGGAAACAAGTTTAGAGGCAGCCATGGCGTTAATAGCACCATGGCTACCTCCAAACTCGTAATGACCCCCAATGTCTTTGGCTTTTATAATTGAGGGGTCCCTGGTCTAGGCGCAGTTGTCAGACTACATGGTACACCCATTAGAGGTCAGGCAACCAGCACCCTGGGCTCTTCAGCTCACACAGGTTATTCTGTATCTGCCCCTGTGTCAAGGTTCACACCCACTTACCTTCTCCATTTTGGCCTCCTGGCATTATGTGAAGCTTCACAGTCACTTGGCCTCTCCTGATTGGCCTCTTGGCTTTGCCAAAATGTGTCATATATCCTTTTGCCAGTCTTTGGCCACACCGCACTGTATTCATGCATCTAATTCACTTCGGGGTGGTTGTATTTCTTCCTACCTTTCTGTCATGCTCTTTCAAAAACTTCTCTTATTTTGTGCGTTGCTTTTCAATGGGTTATTTCACATTTACCTCTCATCAGATCATAGCTTTGCCCGTAAAGTTTTCATTCACTTCAGTATT
This sequence comes from Ambystoma mexicanum, assembly GCF_040938575.1. Classification (NCBI taxonomy): domain Eukaryota; kingdom Metazoa; phylum Chordata; class Amphibia; order Caudata; family Ambystomatidae; genus Ambystoma; species Ambystoma mexicanum. The sequence goes on along the minus strand of NC_090935.1, from coordinate 1,073,156,366 downwards.
CAATGTTAGTGACTTTATACTTTGCTGCATAATTTCCATTTAACCCATGGCTTCGGGTTTGTTTCAATCTGCACACGTTATACTGGTCATTCGGGATTCGTTTCACTCTCACTCAGCCCCTAGGAGCACCCCGGCTTCGAGTGACGTTCCCCTTCACTCAACTGTCCTCAGCGTTCCTTTCAGGCAGCTGCATTGTTCCCATTCTGCTCTGCCTGCTGGCTTCCCTTGCACTGTGAACCCTGCTCAGACTTCTGAAGCTTCTCTGACATTTGAAGCTTCTCCTCTCTCGCTGGCAGCTACGCTTCCCTTCCATGGATGCTGTCAGCTATTTTGCTTTCCTATCTGTGTCTGCAGATCCGGCTGCGAATCTCTGACATGGGAGGATCCAAAACATGTGGATTTTGTACAGCCTGCCTGTTCCTGGGCTCCACAGTTCTTTGGGATTGTTGGCCGGCATCCTGGCTTCCCTGCAGAAGCCACCACGTCTGTCTCCTCATGAACGGGAATCTGCAATGGTTTTCCTGCCGGTCTCCCTGTCGGTCTCTCGGTTGCTGGTTTCCTTCCTTCTTATACACCTGCAACCACTTGACAGGTTGCATGTGTGAGTTCCAAATTGGCATTGCCTGACTGCAATTAAAGGGACATGCCTTTACAGTAGTTTTCAGGAATCATCATCTTCTCAGTACTAGAGTGCTGACATTATCTACTGGAGTGCACACTCCTCGTTGCCTCTACCTCGTCCCAGTACTGTAATAGGTTGAATGAGGAAAAATGAGAGGAGCTATTTTACAGTAGCCCGTAAAGGCCGGGGGAGGGTTAGGTTGCTTGTCATAAGGGAAAGGGGAATACCACATCTTGCCTCTGAATACCCTATTCCCAATCTCCAAGGACCCTCTACCCAGGTAATCCTCCATCTCTTCTCCATCCCCAGGGTCGGGATCCAAAAGCGATAGCCTTTCCCTGGCCACCAAAGCAGAGGATCCAGGGGGAGTAGAGTGAGGATACCCTCAGGTTTCTCACATATCACACAAGCCTTCAAAATGTCCTTCTTTAAGCCTCTACATAAGAAAATCACACCTATCCCCAAATATCCGGAGATTTCCACCCCATCTCACACACACCCTTCAAAAAGAAAAACGGTAGCACAATGTGGAATCTACCAAAACTTGCATGAATTAAAACCTGGAACAGACATATAAGGGAAACGGAACCCACTTCTCTTGCATATTGGTCACATGAAAAAACAATGTAGATGCAAACATATCCTCCTGGGTATTTTTGTGGCTTTTGACACTGTCAACCACAAAATCCTTGTTTAAACTCTGAACAATCCAGCACATCCTGCCATATCTAACCCTCCCTAATTGAACTTTGGCAATCATTGCCATCAACCTCTCTAGGCTAAACTGCAACAACCGTCCCTACTGGTCCTTCCACAATACTTGCTACACTGCTTTCAAATAGCCCAAAGCAATGTAGCTAGACTCGTCCTATGATTAGCTTGTATCTCAGTCTGCTACATTTGCCCCTGTCTAATTCAAGAACCAAATGGAAAAATAGGATGATTTATTTCTGAGTGCAAATTAACATAAACTGAAATGTATGTTAACATATCCTATAGATAGGTCTTTGGTGTGTAGTAGAAGAGATTCGTACAAACTTATTTGTTTATGCACTAAAAGGGAGTGACCTCTTAAGTGCTGTTTTGACTTTTAAAAAGCATTAGATCTCAACAGTTCCAGGAGATTCTGATCATTAGTAAAGAAAATGTATTTGCCTAAAATCCAAGAGATCTTCATCACCATCCAGAACTCGATATCACATTTTCAGACTCATTTTAGACAAAGCCGAGTGGTAAATTAGAGCATAAACACCTTTATATGCGAGCTTGTTGCAGAACCATTGTGGATTAAGGGAACAGAGCATAGATAATGGGCCTCATTACGACTCAGGCGGTAAGGGTTTTACGGCGGCGTAAACAGCGCCGACCCTTACCGCCTGAGTACGAGGTCCCTTAGCGCCATGGCGGATTTAACACCTGCTTTTAGCAGGTGTTAAAATCCATGGCGCTAAGGGACCATGGAGTTAATTACGCCACCGTAATTTACGGTGGCGTAATTAACGCCTTCCCCACTCCCATTATGCCCTATGGGGCAAAAATGGGAATGGGGAAGGGTAAATGGGGATTGGGGACTTACCGCCCCGCCAACCTCGGAATGGGGCGGTAAGTCCGCCAACCACCATGGCGTAAACATAGTTTACGCCATGGTGGTAAAGTCACGGCCCAGGCGGTAACTTACCGCCTGGGTCGTATTGAGGCCCAATATCTCTTACATGCATTTCGCCTCGATCTTGTCAGTTTGTTTTGTTTCATCAATGCATGACATTTTGCTGCAGGTGTGAAACAAATGGATGCCTACTGAACTAAGAACTTGGTCAAAATGGGCAGGTTCCCTAGGAAACCATTAGTAAACACAGCCTGAAAAGAGTATTTACAGGATGCGTTTACTTTATTAAATGCAGAGGTGAAAATAAAAGATTTAAAGCAAGTTTGACTTGACTTTCTTCTGTCCTTTTCATCGCCACCTTTTAAATATTTAGAATTACATTAAGTGTCCCCTAAATGCAAATATCATTTAATTTAAAAAGACTCAGGGGCCGATTCATGGAACAAATGTGCGCCGAAATCATAGCTCTCAACTCACACGCTTTTGGCGGGTGTCACCCGCCTTGTAAAGGGCTGACTCACCCGCCAAGCCTCCTGCACGCCCATTCATTCCAATGGGCGTCTCACCCGCCACAAACAAAATCGGGTGATTTCACCTGCCTTTGCAACAGAAATGATTGAGAGCTATGGCTGAAATTAGTGGTGCAAGCGTGAAAAAGCAAATGCGCGCATGCGATTCATGGAAGGCCCTGCGCGTGTTTTTCCCAGGATGTGCTCCAAATACGCAGGTGGAGCAAACGGGCGCACACGTCACTGCGACATCCCGAACTCCGTGTGCGATGTGCACAGCAAAAGCACACCATGTGTAGCGCACACAGCAAAAAGGGGGCAGAACACGCGGAATGGGGAACAACGTATGAAAATGAGGGCGTAACTGGGGAAGTACTGCTGGGAAATACACGGAACACGAACAACACATATTCATGGAATCGAATACGGGAAACCTGCACACACCAAAAGACATGCACAGGCGTAAACACGTCCGCCACACGAAGGCAGGCGGAAGCATGCCCGCTCAGTATAAAAGTGTGTGCAAACAACAAACACGCATATACAGCTACGATGAATGTCCCATTTCTCACAGCACTGATCGTGGGACACTGCAGGAGAATAGCCAGGCCCCGCATTGTTTTGCCCAGGACCAGCCTTTTTGGGATGCCTGATGACGAGGTCTATGGCAGGTATAGGTTTCCACCTCGTATCATCCTAGACCTGGTCACTGAGTGGGAGGATGACCTCACATCACCCACCTTGTGCTACCAAGCACTGAGCCCCTTGGAAAAGGTGCTCAATGTCCTGCATTTTTTGGCCAATGGGTCATTTCAGCGGACAACTGCCATAGTTGGGGGTGTCTCACAGGCCACGCAGTCATGTTGCATACACCAGGTGTTGTCAATCATGACTGCGCACCTCTCAGTCTGCAGGCACATATACATGCCCAGAACACCCGCAGAAAGGGAGGCCGTGGTCCAGGACTTTTACAGGGTGGCACCCTTCCCCAAAGTACTCAGTGCCATAGATTGCACCCATGTGGCCACACATCCACCTAGGGCCACTGAGCACATCTACCGCAACCGCAAGCACTAACATTCCATCAACGTACAGGTTGTATGCAATGCCCATGGAATCATCACCTCTGTCTATGCAAACTATCCAGGGTCTACCCATGACAGTTTCACATACAGAATATCCCCCATGAGCGGGGTCCTGGAAGCTGGGCAGCATGGCGACACATGGCTCATTGGTGAGTACAAATGTCTGTGTACATGCAAATACTCAACCCAACTAATGACAACCATCCTCACCTCCCCAGCGGACAGTGCCTACCCTCTGAGCAACCACATGGTGCCTCCAATACGGAACCCCACCACACCACCCCAGGTAAGATACAACGCTGCCCATATTGCAACCAGGGGCATAGTGGAGCGCACATTCGGAGTGCTCAAGTCACGCTTTCGCTCCCTTGACCGCTCTGGCGGGCAGATACTATATGCACCCCCAGTAGTGTGCAGGATCATTGTGGCAGCATGTGTCCTGCACAATGTTGCAACACGACAGGGTGTACCAGTGGACATGGTGGTGCCCCCACATCCCCAACCACAGGCACAGGTGCTGCTCATGGGAGGGGAAAGGGCATGTGGTGAGGCAGCCCGGACCCAGCTTGTGGCCACATTTTTCACCTAAACTCCCACCCCATGCGGAGTGCACACAGGCCTGGCACATACCAGGTGACAATCGATGATGACAAAGAGACAGTCAACTGTCACAACCTTACCACGCTGAGAATGTTGCCACGGAAGTGCTGCATTGTGTGCATCCCTAGCTACTTAAACATAACCAATCCTGTGTGACCAAAAGGAACACATGCAAGGTGCATATCACACCCCCCAATGCAAAACAGGCCATGACAATCACTGGTATGTCACCCAAACCCTCCCAACCCACATCACCCTTGTCGGTCACACCATGACATGGCATGCAACAGCAAAAGATCAAACCAAAAGCACAACACATGACCAATTAGATTCAAAGTGACACGTGATAAATGGAAAGAGGCCTGAGACAATCACACCTGACATGGAATCAGATGAAATGAATGACCATCAAGCTCCCACACATACAAAGTCACACACAGTCATGCATGCCACCAGCGGTACCATCAACAAACGACAGAATGCCTGTAGGCATGCACATTGGCCAATCCAAATCTGCAAATCCCAAACCCGTGTGCTGTGTGTGTCTCCTGCAACACACCGCTCAGCACACAGCACAGTGAGCAGCCATTGTTTTGGGGATACACCTTGAGCATCATATAAAAAGGACAAGCAACAAAAATAACCCAGTAACACATGTACACGATCCCCAAATGGTAAGTGAACATGCGCTGCAGGGACACAGCATGCCAGAGAAGGCAATCTGTGTGCACGTGTGGGCATGGAAGGGTGGTTGTATGTGTGGTGGAGCATTGTGTAAGTGTGTGTGTCATGTGTGTGTCAGTAGGGACATGCACTCAATACATGCATGTGACATCAAGTGACCCTCAGTGTCCTTTGCACATCACATGTGAACAATGGCCATGTGTACACCCCACAACAATCCCCTGACTCCTGAAAAGTAAACCCAACACAGGAACATCCATTGACAAGCAGAACACATCTTGTACATAGCAACCCACAATGAAAATGTCAGAGAGTGCCCAAACACTGTAGCCCAGGCGTTCTGTCCGACAACAAAAGCCCCTCCCTCATTTACTCATCACCATGACCTTCAGAAGAACTGTGTCTGGGGTCCATTGGCTTCTTCCTTCTAGTCTACCTGGCTTCAGGATCCCCCTTCCCCTTGGTTTTCTTGTTCTTCTTTTCATGTAAATAGGGTCCAGCCCCCTCAGAGGCCCCCTTGACTGGTAAAAATACCAAATAGCTGAGAACTCCACGGAGCCAAACCCCCAAACCAGGGAAAAAGCTTGTAGATACCAAAAAACCCTTAAAGAGTCTGCAGTAGATGACTTGAAATCGCTGAATATGGCCAAGCACTTGTCCAAGCACAATGATAGAATAACTACCAAGGTAGCACACTTGAACAATGGTTCAAAAGGATGGGTAGCAATTTCAGTACACAATAATCAATGAGGATACCACAACTGATGGATAGTGTCACAGCTCCGGTCTCCAGGCGCAGGAGTGGCCCGAACCAACCACTCCCTCTGCGGTCTGGGCACCTGCAAGGTAAAACTTACACAGGCCTCCGAGACCCCGGCGGGGAAAGAGGGTTATGGATCCATTGGTTGGATAGGCATCAGTATTTAGGATAACCGGAAAGAGGGTCAGAAGAGGGTAGGTGGATGGGCAAGGGAAAGTAGGCAAAATACAAAATACAACAATTGACAATTACACAAACTCAATCAGAGAAACCATGTTCTTCATGCACATTGTACAAAATGGCACAAAGTTGAGCCAAAGAGAGACTTATCTCTGGGGTGAGTGCTGGCCTTCTGCCTGCACACAGTCAGGTCCGGTAACATGAGCAGTTCTATGCTGCAAAGAGTGCGTGACTTACTATTATGTGTGTGTTTTCCCCACACACACACATATCATCATTCATGCCTCGAACTTAGTGACTCCTCCCCAAACAAGCACTCTTTCTGCTGCTTCGTTCGTATACTTTTGCTTGCCCCTCTGATGGTTCATATACTGTTAATGTGGTAAGGTAGCCACACGTGGCCCTGCGGTAAACGGAAGACCATGTGTTAAGAATCACACATGATAGAATGGGCCTTGGGTGAGCTGCTAGCTGCGTGTGGTGAGGTGCGACTTCAGTACAAGTCACGTTCTGCCAGCCGCAGATTTCTATAGGCAGCGCACGTGGCAAATTGCGTATTCTAATGATATGCACTGCACTCGAGTTTGTGTGTTTCTGGGTGCCCCCCCTTGTGCTGTATTAGTTTGTGGCAAGGAACGCTACTGTGCTAATAACTTAGCTTCTCTGGAGCAGGCGGGACTCGAGGATATGGGCGACGCCCCCTGCGTGTTCCCCTGACAACTTGGAAAGCTTCTTGGCATTTGCTCCTCAGCGCGGCTTAGCTGTACTGTGCGCGTCTTCCCCAACAACTGGCTAAGCTCCCCAGCACTGGCGCTACTTAGCTTGCATGTGCGAGGGGCTTGGAGGAAGGTCTGCTGGGGCATGGCCCCTCATGCTGCTCACCTTGCTTGTAGATCCTGGAAACACATCTGCTTCTGTCAGACGTCTGAGCTCAAGCCCCGTGCTTCTGCTAGCACGCACATGCGCACGTGTGCCCCACCCAACGTGGCCAGGGTTTTGTAGTTCTTGGCCAGGTGTCTGCTGGGAAAGGTAGTCTGGAGTCTCCTTTTCCTGCAGAAAGGGCATTAAAACCTTTTATAAGGCTGGAATCCTTTCTGTGTGTGTGTCTTAATGCTGCTTTTTACTGGGCCATGTCTGAGACCTACATCTGACACCCTCCCACACAACCCCAGGGTCTGTACCCTGACAGGTAGACCTGGAACTTGAGTAGAAAATAACCAAGGAGGCTGGCACAACTGGATGGTTGAGCTGAAACCCATTCAATCCTTGATAGCGTGCACAAAGAAAGGCAGAGACAGCACAAGTCTGGAAAGGCACAGTGAATGCGAGACAGCTGGAAACAGCTGGCAGCAAGTTAAGAGCCACAACAGTTGAATAGCATTGTTAAAAGCCAACATAAAGTCATGGATGTAATAGATGAAAGACAGGAGGAGCGACCGAGAGATGCTGTTGAACAGAAGTGTACGGAGGCAAACCGAGGCAGTGTAAGAGTACCTGGAAATAACTGCCCGAGAGACGGCTGGACAGATTTGCAAAAAGGACAGTAGCAGGAAGAAAAACAGGAACTAAAGGCACCAGAGTGTGTAAAACAAGTAAAAGAGCTGTAGTCCAGTAGGAAAACTGCGCCGTCAGACAGCATCAAATTCCAAGAGAGAAGACAGATACAATGTTCAGTTCAAACAGAATGGAGCGTAGTAGTAGTATAGGCAGACATCTCAGGTGAGGACTGGACCGTGAGTTGTGCCTCTTGGGTCACATTCCTAATGCATCCCCCTTTGACAGAATCCCCAGGGGCTGAACTCAACACATACCAACTTGACATTGTCAACACCCGGCCCCCTTCCACCATCAGTGTGACTTTGGGCCTCATTACGAGTATGGCGGTAGGGGGTTAACGGCACCGGTAAGGATGACGGTGCCGTTAACCCCCTACTGCCGTATTCTGATGTCCCTTAGCGGGTCACAATAAGGCCGGCTGGTTTTACCAGCCGCCCTTAGCGGGAGCTGTTAAGGGACCAGGGAGCTAATAATTGGCCCGCTATTTGCGGGCTCGTTATTAGCTCCTTCCCCATTCCCATTGAGCCATATGGGGGCTTGAATTGGAATGGGGAATGGTTTTCAGAATGGGGATTTACCGGGTCCTCCAAGGCTGGAATGACCCGGTAAGTCCCCATTCCGACTACCCAGACCCGGACCAGAGTTCGGAGGCAGCCATGGCGCTTCTAGCACCATGGCTACCTCTCGTAATGAGGCCCTTTGACAGCTAAAGGGTTCAGGCTACCGTCTACAGCTTGAAGTGCATCAAGCACGTATACAGGCAAGAAATGAACATACATCACAATCGACATCAATAAATGGACAGTCAAAAAATGTACTCAACAAGAATGATTGCAGACATGCTGTGGAGAAAACATCCATAATCCCCACTAGGGGTGTAAACACAAGTAGTACAGCAGCAGACAGGCCACAGATATGACAAAGGTCCAATGCCCTTGTGTAAATGGTTGTCACACCGAACCATCCTTGCAAGCCCATGGAAAGGGGAAGCAGGAGTGGCATATGTGTCAAGACCCCAAGCCACAAACACATAAATGAGACAAGCTTGAATGTGCCCAGCTGGAACAGACAGTGGATGCTTTCAAAAGCCACAAAGCACCACATCATCACAATGAATGCACAATAGACAAACAATTTTAAACTAATTTAACTAATTAAACTAATTAAACTAATAAAATAAAAAATGGCCACATACGACCCAGGGGGGGAAGGCACCCAGGAGGGGGAGGTACAGGGTGCACCTCAACCGTGCTGGGGTGGGGGTGTGGCCCTTATCTTCCCTGAGTGGATTCCTGCCACTGTCACTCCTATGCAGACGTACTCCTCTTTTGAATGCCTTGTCTGCCGACTCTCTTTCTCTCCTATCCATTCCCTTACCGTGGCTACTATCTATTGGCCACCTGGTCAAATTTCCCCCTTCCTCTCTGAGTGGGCGGACCTCTCCTCCTCACTCCTGTCCTCAACCACTCAACTCCTCTTTCTTGGAGATTTCAACATCCACCTGGATGCCTCCTGTCCCCCCTCTGGACTCTTTCGCGACTTCTGCGACTCTCTCTCAATCTCTATTCTCCCGCCTGGGCCGACTCATTCTGCAGGGCACACTCTTGATGCTCTGATCTCTTCTGACCTTCCCCTCTCTGTCCCTCTCTCCACTCCTCTCTCCTGGAGTGATCACTTTCTCTTATCCTCCCACCTTCTGACCTTCCCCTCTCTGTCCCTCTCTCCACTCCGCTCTCCTGGAGTGATCACTTTCTCTTATCCTCCCACCTCACCTTCCCTACCCCACAGGCAATGCCACCCTCATCACTGCCACCCTCCTTCTCGGTCATCCGACCCATGAAGCGTGTGTCAGTTGAGGCTTTCGCTGCCACCTTCTCGCCCCCCCTCTCCCTTTGGCTGACTCCCACCCTGGCACAGCCCTCTCCACTCTTCACTCTGCTATATCTGATACTCTTGATATCCTTGCCCCTGTCATGAGAATCCACCTGAAGCAAAAAGCCAAATGTAACTCATGGTATGACTCGGATCTCGTCACCCTTAAACTCAAGTGCAGGATGGCAGAGAGGAAATGGCGTGCCTCATGTGCATCCTCTGACAAACTGGCCTGCCGCCTGCTCCAAAGGCAATACCGGCTCTCCGTTCTCTCCAAGAAGAGAGCCTTTATCCAAGCCTGCATCTCTGTGGCATCTAACAATTCAGCCAAACTCTTTAAAATCTGCAAGGAGCTGGCCAACCCTGCTGCAGTCTCCACCGCTCCTGTCCCATCCCAGGCCCTCTGCACGGCACTGGCCTCTCACTTCATCTCAAAAACTCAGGACATCCTGTCCTCACTCTCCTCCTATCACCTCCCCCTCTATTCCCTGCTCTTCCTCTGGCCCTTCTGCAGCCACACCTCCTCCCCCCTTCTCTGTCTTTCCCCTTTTTTCTGCTGACGAGGTTTCGAGACAAGTCCGATCTATGAAAGTCTCGTCAAAACAGGTCCACCCATGCTGCTCCAAAACTATCAAGGACCACATTGACTCCTTGTCTCCTGGCCTGGCTTACTTCTGCAATCACTCCTTCGCCTCTGGAGTCTTCCCATCCCCCCTCAAGCACTCCCTTGTGCACCCCCTTCTTAAGAAACCCTCTTCCGACCCCTCTTGCCCGGCTAACTATCACCCAATCTCTATCACTCCCTTCCTAGGCAAGCTCCTGGAGAATCTGGCCATCTCCCAGCTTAATCTCCATGCAGAATCTGTTGGTAGTCTTCACGACCATCAGTCTGACTTCAGAGCCGCCAGAAGCACAGAAACTGCTCTCCTGAACATCCGTGAGGACCTGCTCTCGAACCTTGACTCTAATACTCCATGTGTTCTCATTTTACTTTATCTCTCTTCTGCCTTTGATACTGTCAATCATACCATCCTGCTCAACCGTCTGGCGTGGCTGACCTCTTTCCTCTCCAATCGACCCTCCCAGGTCCAACTGGGGTCCTTCCTCTCCAACATATTTTTCTCTACCTGTGGTGTCCCCCAGGGATCTAACCTCTCTCCCTGGCTGTTTAACCAGTACCTGGCACTTCTTGCCCACAGCATCGCTGCTCTCTGCCCCAATTTTCAGTGCTATGCGGATGACACCCAGCTCATTTTCAGGCTACCCTCGGCCTCCTCTTCTCCTTCCCTCATCTCTGACTATCTTTCTGCTATCCAGGAATGGTGTGCCGCCAATTACCTCTGCCTTAATGCCAGTAAGACTGAGATTCTACTCATCGGCACACCCACTCCCTCCTTCCCTGCAGCTCTCTGGCCGGCCTCTCTTGGCCCTCTTCCTGCTCCTACCTACAAGGCAAAAAACCTCAGGGTCATCTTCGACTCCACACTCTCCTTCTCTCCCCACATATCTGACGTCTCTAAGAAGTCACACTACCAGCTACACCTCCTCAGAGGTATCCTTCCTTTCCTCCCCCCAGAAGCTCACTGTCTCTAGAGCCCTGGTTCTCTAGAAGCTGGACTACTGTAACAGCCTCTATCTAAATCTGTCTGCCTCTACTCTCCGCCCTTTACAACTCATCCAGAACAGGACTGCAAGACTTGTCCTTGGCCTCAAGCCCAGGGACTGTATCTCTCCAGGACTGAAATCGCTACACTGGCTCCCAGTGGCTGCGAGGATTAAGTTCAACACTCTCTGCATTGTCCACAAGGCCTTCTAGGGCCTTGGGCCAAAATACCTTCAACTCTCTCTTCCAAAGTATCTTCCTTCTCGAGCTCTCCGCTCATCCGCCTCCAACTCCCTCAGGGTCAGCCGCTTCTCCAAGCAACGAGTTGTGGGTAGATCTCTCTCCGCAGCAGGGGCTTCCCTCTGGAACAGCCTTCCTGCCTCCCTGAAACTTGAGAAGAACCATCTCCAGTTCCGGAAGCACCTCAAAACCTTCCTCTTTGCCTCCGCTTTCTCTCCCCCTCTACCCTGCTAAATTTACTGAAACTGCACTGAATCTGCTACTGGGCCACCCACAGAACTCTGTCCTTGGCCCAGCCACTCTTCCCCGCACTGCCTCCCTGGCAACCCCTGCACTGTGGTACTGTTTCTGTATCCCTACAGCCCCCCTTCCCAGCACTTGTCTGCACTTACCTTGCGCTTGCCACCAGCTGGCCCTTATTATTTATTTTTTGCTATTCTACTAACCATATACTGCACTTCCCCTCTCCCTTTCCCCCTTGCACTTTTCCCCTCCCCTCTACCCTTGCACTTGCGCGATCTAAATGACACCTGGCCTAGTAGGATCGTTGTCTGTCTCCCCTTGTCCCCCCTCTGCCTCGTCTCGCCTTGAAACACTTGTATATAGGCGCGTTATAAATGCCATATCATATCATATCATATCATAACACCCACATGTGATGATGTTGAGATAAAAAAAAGCCTCCATGGGCTCAACGCTTGCACGGCCCGACATGTGTTTGAGATAAGTCGTCGTCCTGCTCACCCTCTGGATGGAAAGCAGAATGTGGACGTGGCACAGCACCCTGACCACACCTATGCGCAGCTTTCCCCTCAGTGGCAGCAAGTCTGCGGGACTGGTAAGCCTGGTCCTGTGCAGAGATGACACGTAGATCAGCATGCAGCACCTCACGTGATATGCGTGCTTCCACTTGCAAGGTAGCATGTGTAACACAGAGTTCTGTCTGCATGGCCTCGCATGATATCTGGAGCACCTCCCGGCATGCACGTAGCCCAGACGAGATGGTAGTCTCAAGCTGCTACAACCTTTCCACTGACTGCTTCCTCTGGGACATGTTGAGCACACCCAGAGCAGATCTGAGGGATTGATGTTCATCCCTCAGGGCCTTCCTGTGTGCCTCTGCGATGCAGAGACACCATTTCAGCCCGGCATGCCCTGTCTGAGGCTGCCATGCCCAGCCTAAGTGAGCAGGCCATGAACTTTGCTGCCCGCTGCTGGAGATCCACCTGCCTAGCGCGGGGAACACGGTTTGGGCCACACGTTCCATGCTCTGAGCGATCTTATCAATAGCTGCTCCCTGTTGTTCTGAATTGGCATACATGGATTAATCCCACTCAGTATACCCCAGTGGCACATGGCCACCACATTGCTGAACTTGACCCCCGTGGGGCCCAAGGAGCCATGGTCCTCGCTGGATTGGCACCGCCCGCGGCTGCAGGACTACATCCCTCCATTGACGTGATGCCCCAGGAACATCAGCAACTGGTGTGGAGTGTGTCCGTGCATCCCGATCCCCCACAGGCAGAGGTTCCAACACTGTCTGGCCTCTCAGTGCGGGTGTCGCTGTAAGTGATTTCATTCCGGCAAACACCCAAGTCAACGCCTAGCATGTAATGCACAACTGAAATCCTTATTTATTTTTGTCTAAAAGTTCTTTATTCTGAATGATATACACCTCATAACACGCCCATCTCCTGGAACCCCCCCAGTCACACTGAACCAGAAATCAGGCTGGCTTGCAAAGTTAAAATATTTATTTATGTAGTTACAATTTAATCACACTAAGTTTTAATGGGCACACAATAATCACCAATGGGGTTTTGTAACACAGAATAATCTGTTTAATACACAAGGAGTAATAGTGAGCAAAACAATTCAGCACAGAAATAATACTTTGGTGTGTGTGTTCAGATCAGATAGCACTGTGGTTAGAGTTTCTCCCTGCACACCCCTCAACCCCCAATAGGCAATATAGAGAGACAGGAGGAGAGAGCATGTATTCAGGAATGGCAGAATCACACAGAATATCAATCCCACTTTCCCCCAGCAAACACAAGAGAAAAACGGAATTGACTGACAAGCTGTCAGAATAGTTTTTAAAGTTATCTTAGAATGGACTGGGTAAAAACACTAAACATGGTCCAAATTGCTGAAATTACTATACATTTTTATGGGAGCCGCTTTGGATAGTTGCACACAAACACAATCAATGATTTAATACCAAGAAACAATTTGAACTCTTCAAATTCAAGTTGGAAGCAATCAAAAGCAGTTTTATACGTGTGAGGATTTCCCAAAATGAAAATTTGCGGCAAACTTTTCACTGCATGATAATCGGGATAACGGGAGAACCGTATGGATTTTGGATGCGGATTTAGGTGTGATTTAAAGCTGTGGATGTTAGCTACAAGCAGAAGTTGAAACAAAAACTGAGGGAGTTATGGACGTTTTAGTGGAGGTCGTTTTTGCGAGATAGGTGCAAGAATGGAAAACAGGAATACACTTTTAAAATGACAACATGATTTCTTACACTAGAGGATGATTATGAACAAAATGAATACCTCACAGGAACACAGCCACTTGATCAGGCTGACTGCCTGCAGAGGACTCATCTTATTCAGATGAGAAAAGATCAGCGCAGAGATAGTTTAGCAATACTAATACAGGAGGAAGATAGGAAGGATTGGATAGAGAGTTCAGACAATTCAAAAATACTCCTAACAATACAGGTTCTGAATACAAGATAGGATGAGTTTAAGATAGGGATTAACTAAGCAAGTTACATATGCTCGTGACACAGTTCTATCTATAGATACTCACTAGATATGTTTTTAAACAGAACAGAACCGTCAGGATTCTGATCTGTCAAGATTCTGGTCAGGGAACGCGATCTGGTTGTAGGACAGAAACCTTGGCACATTGGATTGGATCTGCAATCAGCAAGGCACTCTGGTCGCAGCACGGCACAGGAATGGACTGGATCTGCAATGGGTCTGGTCACAGCATGGCACAGGACTGAATTGGATTTGCTCCTCCTCCTTGGTTCTGATGATAATTATTTCAGCAGGCAAGCAGTACAGCGCAGCCCAGCTGTATATTGATGCTTCCCCTTAGGTTTTTGGGGTTCTGGTTCTGGAATATGAGGCCTAGCCAAAAATGGTTCATTTACGCAATGGGTTTCTGCTTTGCCAAGTTTCTGGAGTCTGGAGCAAGGAAGAGGTTGAGTTCAGCAGCAGGGTGCTCTGCCAGTATCAGGGTAGTGGGTGAATCTGTCTGTCCTTTTGAGTGGTGAGCTGTCTCTATTTATGCTATGATAAAGGGTTTTGTTTGCTGGTTTAGCCTAAACTCGCCCCTTTGACAGATGATAGGGTCAAAGTCTCCTCTCTGCCTTGATAGGAGGAGAAAAATAGTGTGTCACCTTTATGGTGTGATTTTATGAGGCTGAGAATCCACCCCTCCCTCCTTAAACACAAAATCTACTTTTGGCACAATCATATTTACACATGTGCAACCTCTATAACAATCACACATACAGATTACATATTTTCCATGGCAGCTATCCCTCAAAACCCCATAGCTGTGGGATCTTGCCTCGGCTTTTCACATAATTTTGCCCTTTTTCATCAGGAACACAATGTCCAATTTTTAAGCAACGTTCTACAAGTGTGCGTGTTTAACATGGGAATAAGTGTATAAAGTTTCATACTTCTAGCAGCAATACATTTTGTGTAAAATCACATTTTCTGCCGTTTCTTTCGAGAACATGTCACACAATTTTGCCACTTCTTGAAACGTGCAGCCAAAATTTAGATTCACAAATCTGTTACTTCTATATTTTTCTCAATTTTAAGTGGCAAATTATCCGTCTTTTAAGTGTTCTTTGTGAATGTTCAGCCACATATGATTGTTCGGGTCCGGCTCTTTCTGTCTCCTTGCAGTTCAGGAGCAATCTCCTCCCTGTTTGCTCTTGGGCGAGGCCATTTACAACTGTCCTCACACCTTGCATTTCCTCAGTAGCAGCTGTTCATTGTTCCTCATGCCTCTGTAGACCAGGTTATTTCCAAACCGTATAATTATTGCTTTGGTGTGATTTCCTGCTGGAGGGAAAGGCCTCTGTGAGGAAACCTGTTATTCCAGTTTGGTCTGCTTTAGCCAACTTGATTTAATTGTTAATTCTGTTGCATTTTTCCTTAGCTTAAAACAAACCTGCGATTTCAAAATAGCAGCTAGAACTCACATTCAAGATTTTAAACCATGGAATCAAACAATTACAACATAGGTTACTCTCAGTAACAGGCCTCTTAGATTACAAACATTTGGTTTCAGTTTATGTACATGTTTAAAGTTTAATCGGTCAGGCTCCTGGCAGCTGACATCTCTGCAGTCCTCTGCTGCACAGAGATTTTGACATTCACAGACAGGCCACTTTGGCTGTGGAAATCCCTTTATGCTTTCAGCTTTTCAGGACCTTGCAAGTTCACAATGATTTCTTGAACTCAGTGAATTGCAGCACCCAACAAGAATTGTGGTTGTTTGAGGGTGTTTTGCACCGGCATTCTGCAGTTTTATCAACCAAGAAAAGAGATTTAAAGCAAGATTTTGGGGTTTCAATTAGCAAAGCACTGATTTTTCCATCTGTACTCCATTTTCAATTGTTGTGGAGACCAGTGACATATTTCAGGAGTGCGATCTCGGTTCCACAAATGACAACATGCATGGCAGATTGGGCAGCCATCTTTTTGTGCTTAGCAAATTGCAATTTTCAGAGGTTTTGGCGCGAACAAGGGTTTTTGCAGCCATTTTGATGTTTCTGGCACCATCATAACACAGTGCTGCGGCATAGCAGAGCAGAAGTGGGTTAAAACATCCCACATCGCGGACAGAAGATCGTCCACTTCAGAATCACTTACTGTCGACGAATGGTCTTGACGCGCATCCAACTCAACGTCGTTGACAGAGTGATCTTCCGAGCTAGACTGATTGCCAGCCCTGAACACGATGGTCTGGAGCACAAGTGGGTTCTCGTGGCCTACCACACCACGACCCCCACTTGTGCTGAGTTGCTGATATAATAGCAACCCCATGTCAGGAATGACATCACCATCCGCTGGCTCCATTGCGTCATCATCTGTAATGTAGAAAAAGCAAACATGAGTATACATGTCAGAAGCACATAACCCACACACACATCACATCGACAGCCAACACATGAAGCAGACATGTCACACACAAAAGAAATTCCGGCATGCATCCAGTGGCATTGATATACAAACACATCCCAAATGCAGAAATGGATGTGTGTAAATAACAAAGCCTACATATGTACTGAATGTAGTAAATCACCTCCAACACACACCACCTCTGACAGGCACATGTCACAGGCAGAAATGGCAGATGGCAACAAAGAGATGGCACACACCATAAGCATGTCTGAACTGCCAAATGACAACAGCTGCAAGTGAATCCAAAAACACCCTGACACACGTAATATGCATGTACACATGCATCACTAAATCATCATCAACAATATAGCTACACCCATCTGCAGCTCGGCCCGTACCGGGTGTCATGGGCCATGTAGACACAGTGAATGTCCCAAGCAAAGCGAGGGCCTGCAACCAGGCACGTGGGACCCTAATCCCCAGTACGGTCCAAGCTGCCAGCCACAAAGCCTCCAGAACACCCCTAGGGGCTGATTGAGCGCATTGTTCATTGATTGTGCCCTAAACCATTATTCAGTGTGTCGAATCATCATGGCCAGGCCCACCAGAATGGCTTAGTGGGCCTGGGCGTACACATACTGCACAACAGTGCACCTTCAGGATTGTGCCAGTTGAACATAAACAGCGCAATGTTGAAATCTCAGCAGCATTAATGTTAATCAACTACATATTAGTCATTCAACAAAAATGCTGCAGAAGCCACATGCGAGGCCACCCTATCCAACTTACTTAGCCACCTACAGGCCCTAGTGGACCTAGAAGCTCCACTCCTAACCAAAACCTCTAGGCACAAGGACAAAAAACATGAGGGGTTCACAGAGGAACTCCTCGAACAGAAAAAACTCAAAAGGAAAAGGGAAAATGGGTGGAAAGAAGAACCCACATCGGACAAGAAAACACTTTGCAAAATCAGTGAGAAAACCTATAAAGAAATGATAATTGAGGCAAAAAAGAACTACTATGACAAACAGATCTCAGTGGCAGCCAACTCCACCAGCAAACTCTTCAATATATTGAAATCTATTGATACACCAAAAGGCATCACCCCCATATTCTCGCCCACCCAAGAAGAATGTGACGCAACTCAGATAGCATTTTTTAACTTAATTGATAAGGCCAGGAATATTATAGCCACATCCCAAGCGGCTACCAAGTCACCCACTCAAGACTTACCAGAGGAACTTACTCACCAGATGACCCAATTTAGGTTCAAGCCCATTACTGCCAACGACATGATAAAAGCCCTGTCATCCATGAAATCCACCACTTGCGCCGAAAACATACTCCCGGACAGCATCATCTTAGACCACCCTGACATCTTTGCACCAGCCTTAACCAAAGTGATAAACTCATCTTTCCATGATTGTGCCTAAAAGTATAAAAAGAGTAACAGTCACCCCCCTTGTTAAAAAAACAAATCTAGACCAAAGGGACTCAAACAACCTAAGGCCCATAACCAATTGCAACTTTATACTTAAAATAATGGACAAGATTGCCACCACACAGCTCCAAGAACACGTAGAAAGCTCAGACCTCCTCCAACACCAACAGGCTTTCGACCAGCGCATAGCACAGAAACAGCTATGCTGGATCTACAGACCAAGATACTCAACGTCATTGATCAGGGGAAAGCTGGCTTGCTCGTTCTCTTGGACCTGAGCGCTGCTTTCGACATATTAGATCACAACCGACTCAAGACAGCGCTAAAAAAAACAGCAAACTGCTCGGATGAAGCAATAAGCTGGATCATATCTTCCCTACAAAACAGAACATCTAGAGTTCATTGGGGAAATCTATTCTCAATAGAAAAAGAAATCACCTGTGGAGTCACACAAGGTCCCAGCATGTCCCCACTCCTGTTTAACCTCTACCTTAGGTTTCTATGCATAGTCCTCGACAACATCAACACGTTCTTTACCAATTACGCTGACGACACTCAGCTGCTAATTGAACTAAGTGGAGACCATCAAAAGGACAACAAAAAGCTAAGTCTAGTTTACAACGCGGTAGAGCAATAGATGGACGAAAATTGGATGTGCCAAAACGGCAACGAAACAGAGCTTATGGTCTTTGGCTCCAATCTTGTCAGATGTAAGCTCCATCCTGCATACAACACCTTCACCATCAAAAACACCCAAATTAAGGTCCTAAACAAGGTTAAAACCTGGGGGATGATGCTAGAAGCATCCCTGTGATCAGATGACCAAACCCTTTGCGTTAAAAAAACATGCTCATACCACCTGCGCCTCCTAAAAACCATAAGACCCTACTTATCTGAGGAAAATAGTGCCACGGTCGCAAGATTTACCATCTTATCTCGCCTAGACTATGGCAATGCCCTAATTCTAGGCGCTAATAAAAACTGCTACCACAGCTACCAAGTTCTACAAACAATGCAGTGAGAATCATTAAGCAAAAAAACAGTAATCAGCACTTCAGCGAAGCTAGGAAGGAACTTCACTGGCTAAAAATTGAAGAGAGAGTCCAAATTTAAATCCCTCACGCATAGATGTATTTTTGGCAAAGCCCCTGCATACCTGAAAACTAAAATCATTCCATACAAACCTACGAGAGAGCTAAGATCAGCCGAACAAGGTCTGATAGTGGTAGCTCCCTTCAGACTTAAAAACGGGGCAGGTAAATCCTTCCCTATAACTGCAGCAGGCCTTTGGAACAACCTCCCTGGCCAGTTAAGGATAGAATCCAATTACCAACACTTTCGCAAAGAACTGAAAACCCACATCTTCAAGTAATAAATATACTACAACCTGCCCACCTACCTGTGCAGCCCTAATGTCTCGTGTTACGTGTTTTATTGTCTTACTTTTTGTCTTTGTGTTCTTGTCTCTGTGCCCCGAAGCTTGAGAGCTACTGGCGCAATACAAATAAATAAATAAATAAATAAATAAACAAGTAAATCAATAAATAAATAAATAAATAACACTATCACACACACATAAGTGAGTAGCCAGAATGTTGCACTACACAACATTGAAGCTGCTTGCATATGTACATGTGAAAGTGTTCAAAAACACCCGTGTCCATATAGACCCACATGGTGATTATGAACAGCATCCTATACAGCAAAGCAAGCAGCTACAACGCTACTTAATTTGATGTATGTGAAAGTGTACACATACACATATGCAGGCAGCTCCACAGTCGTTACAACCCAATTGGCAGGCTATAGTCAATCTGCAGCCTATAGTTAGTATGGGCCGCAGATTGACCAATCAACTTTGCTAAACACCCGCTAGAGTGTTCCTATACTGAGTACATGTGTCACAGGTTGCACCTGTGCCCGTTCCTCTCATGACAGTGAAGGGATGACAATCTGACCATACATGCCAGGTCACTTTGAAATTGCAGCAGTGAGTTGGCATCTAGAACAGTGTAACATGGCTCAGAAGTGGGTTGGTGCAGTGCAAAACATGTATACGTAACCGACTATCTACATCAACAAGTACATTATGATGTCAATCAATAAACATGAAGGCAGTGTAAGGGCAAGGTTAGGCGTCACGTGCTATGTGCATGCAATGGGTTGCATGGCTGCAGGCAACCCCCCTCCCCTTAGTGAAAATGCAGAAATGCAGGGAGGCATAACATGCAGTGAAAGGCTGACCAGAAAACTGTGTATTGGCAGTGTTGAGTAGCATCAATTACATCATCTGAGTCAACAGACAACACAGCAGATGAGAATGGGACAGTAAGCAGGACACATGATGAACCCTCTGTAGTACAGTCCTTTGTGCAGATGTGTTAGGGAGAATTCTCTGTTTAGGCTGAATTTCCTAACCTAGTGAGTCCCCCAGCAACTTTGCTGGATTTTTGGGGTTTATTTTTTTTTCTTCTGCCAAGAGTGAGACTCTTTTACCCTCACTCTTGGGCATGATTTGAGTGTGTTTCTTTGACTCTAGATGTGTTTTATGGGCTATGGGGTCTTTTACTCCATAGGGCTTCATGTGTTTTTGTGATGTGTGTTACACAGCACCCTCAGTGCAGTAACACAGGGGTGTCATAGTGACCCCCCAGTATAGACTCCATACCCTGGGACTGACTACTGTCTTCCAGGGCATGTAAAGTCACCATTGACTTTACTAGTTTTGAATTCTGAACAGAACCAGTACAAACCATCATATTGTGGACGTACTGGCTGGGGCAATTCGATTTCCCTGGGGTCTGTTAGTCGAGGGGGCACGTCTCCGTCCCCCCTGATCGAGTTTTGGCTGGTGGCAGTGGATACTACTTTTTATATTCAACCGCGAATATTTCTCTATGGGATTTTCCCATTGTTCGAGGCTACTATCTTTATTTATTTAATTACGATAGCCTCGAACATACCGCCGGTTTATTTAATTAATATTAATTCTCCGGTTGGTATTTTTTGTCAAAACTCGGTTCTAAAATGGCGTTTGTGTTCTCTTCTGTGACTCCAACCCAAGTCGAGCCCTTTGTTCCACTTTTTGGCAGGCTTCTCCACAGAAGCCCTCCAAAGTGGTGCCACTCTGTGGGGTACTTAGGAGGGGTGGAGGGGGATTTAGGCACCCTGGACTGAGTTGCATAGGCAACTCAAGTCGCACTCCGTCCTGATTGGCCCAAGTGGTGAGCCGGCCTACTCACCACTTAGCATGTTTGAGTGACAGCTAGGCTGAGTGAATGGGAGTTTTCTGCATAAAAGCAGGGCTTTGGGGACTGGAACTTCAGAAGTCGCCACAGGACCTAAGAATCCGAAGAGGGAGAAGCTGAGCCGACCTGCCACGACGACACCACCAGTGGATCCCTGCTGGATGTCTCACCACTTTTCCCAACGGCAGAGGAGATCTCCCGCCGGAGAGTCTTCTTCCTTTGACTGGTGGGGCTAACCAGTTTCACCGTCTTTTCGCCTTCCCGATGTATCTTGCGGCCGCCTTGCCTGTGCCAAGCACCCCGGCAACTGGGATACCACGTTTTACCACGACCGCGAATTAAAGGGTAATACCTTTAACCGGAAAACTCTGCGGCTGGTTTCTTCCCTGGCAGTGCAACGACCTTCATCTTTCCTCCAAGTCGAGATCTTCTCTTCCCCTGGACGACAACGAGACTTGCACCCGCTGCCAGGAACAACTGCCACCGCTGGAGGATCCTTCCCACTTAAGGTACCGTGTCCCGCCCGGCTTCCCTTGCCACCGACTGTACGGGGTAGATTTAGTCCCCGGCTTTCGAACCTGGGTTAGCCTGGGACACCCTGGCTAAACTTTTCTGAGCCTCTCCAAACTCTTTTCGAACTCTCTGCAAGACTTTCAAAACCTAGTGTAACTCTGTGATCTTGGGCGCATTTGTGCTCTGCTCTCTCTAAGAGTGGGCCCAGCCTATGGACTTTGGCTCACAAGTGACTTTTTGCTCTTCTGCCTTGCTAATAGTGTTCCTAAAGCTTAGAGTGGTGTATCTTCCCATATTCTGTCTTTTTCCCTCCCTTCTTCATAAACTTATTGGAGTGCCATCTATAGTTAAGCGCTCACCTCTGTATGGAAATAAGTGGTGTTAACTAAGACTTCTCTGATAAGGAACAAGGGTTGTATATATTATAATAGTAACTGTGTTAGAGTGTTTTACAATAAGAGTGCTGGAGTGTTTCAAACAGTGTGTTTTTAAATAAATAATTATATACTTTGATACCAAAGCTCTGGTCAGTGTTTGCTTGTATTATTGTATCTGAGTGCCTATTGTGTATACTTTGCATACTGCCTAACTCTACTTGAGGGAAGTCTGACTGCTCAGCCACAGCTACCAGGTACATCTGGGTGGTACAGACTGCTACCAAGTGGGTTAACTGCTAACACCTGTAGTCCTAAATCTTTTGCAGTGTTCCCAAAGGGAACTGCACAGGTTTCTGCCTAGCAAGAAGTCACTACAACAGTGGGAAAGAGTCAGGGGGCCTGAAACCCGGGGAAGGCCTGTACCCCACACAGACCATGACACCCTAAACATGTGCGAAATGCAGGACTGAGCCAGAGTGGGCATGGAATGGATGATCAAAAGCCATTAAATGTATGTCATCCTGGACATGTACTACTATGATCATCCTGCCAAGGACACATAGGGACATGCATGGAATGCACATGGAGCATGAATGGGCACTCATGTCCCTGCGGAGCATTTGCCATCTGCATAGGCCGAGTTAGACACCCTGCATCAAGGACAAATAATCTACCCCACAGTATGTGTCTGGAAGGTTGGCAGGGGGAAGTGTGCATGTACACAGGAACATTGAACAGGCCATTGCAGTAGTCCAACATGTTACCCACCAGTGCAATGGTGTAATAGTGGTGCAGTCGGTGGAGGGGCAAGGGAGCATGCCTACGTGGATTACCCGCATGCAGTCAGAACACACATGCATGTCAGGCATGCAATGACATAATCTGAGTGCTGAGTGGAAAGACACCCCAGGCTACATGTAGAAGGGCCAGTGAGCTGGAAAATGGACCGGAGGGGCATCCGGGAGACTAGCATGTGAGTAGGGTGCAAGTGTTGTGATGAGGACAGTCCTTGTCTGCACTACATGTCCAGCATGCTGCACAGCAGGCACGCATCAGTGAAGCGTTCCATGACTCGCACATGAGGAACATGTACACATATCATGTATTGGCAGTCAAGTACAACACATCGCACAAGCAAACCACACATGGCCTGTACAAACACGCAAAAACACTCACTGGACAGGGCGTCAAAATCCAGCATCTCTCCCACTCCTTGGACCAGTTCTGCCAGGATGAACTCTGCAGCGATCACCTTGTGCGGAGTGAGTTCTTCCTCCTCAGGTGGTGGCCCACTGCCTGTCACTGAGTCATGGCATAATTGGAGGAATGCTTTAGCTTAGCACAGCGTTGGAGGTCATCCCAACACTTTTTGCACTCCTGAGCTGTGCGCACCTCATGTCCGAATGTACTAACACCCTCTGCAATACGCTTCCAGTGGTCCCAATGCGGGGCAGCCGTAGTGTGCCAATTTGGGCCCACTAGCATATCACAGTCATGTTCCGACAAGTAGCCCACATAGAAGTCCAGTTCCTGCTTAACAAAAGGCTTCTTCCTCAACGTGCCGGAGGCCGGAGCCGTGTCTGGCGTCCCAGCCTTTTGTTCAGGTGCAACCTTCCTCCTCTTGGGCAGTGATCCGGACCCTGACTGGCAAATGCCGCCCTGATCAGTAGGGGCAGTGGCGCTGGTGGTTTGAACCAAGGGACTGGCAGGTGAAACTAGGACGGAAGCCCTTGTGTCAGTGTAACTTCAGAAGGAAGAAGGTATTTTGGAGGACTTGAGACTTTTTAATAAAAGAAAAGGAAAACAGAGGATTCTTCAGATCGGAACAAGAATAAATGTTAAACATACCTTTTCAAGAAACAGACAATAAAACATAACAGAAGAGATAATTCTTGGACGATTGCATTTAAGGAGACTCAGGTTTCCTAGCGTAAGATTGGAGTGGTTGTATTCCTCTAAGCTTATGCAGAGGAATTCTCAGGTATACTAATTACACTATTTTAGGGAGATGAGGTTGGAGAGGAGATTTGTTATTTCTTAAGCGAAACACACGTGTATTTTATGTTCTTTCTTTTTCTTTCATGCAGTTACCAACTCTTAAGAAGAGGGCAAGCCAGTGTCTGAGTTTATTATTTTATCCCATGTTCCCCTTTCCTACAGGGGTGTCCTGGGTCCAGCTGTAATCCTAATCAGTTGGGTACTAGATGCTTTTTTGGGTCTGTGGGGCTCAGCTGCTTCCGAGGAATTTCGAGGTCAGGACCTGACACAGGGTGCTCTTGACTGGACCCTGTGCAGCAACAGCCACTGAGCCAAGGTCATTGACCGAGAAAGTCCTGGCTGGCACACCCACAGCCAGGGTGGTGTCGGCTGCATCTGCCCATGCAGTTTCCAACACCCGGCTGCTCGGGCAGCAGATGACAACACTGCCCCTGGGACATGTGCCTCGATCAGAGCATCCCTGCCTGCACTTACCATGTGCCTCCTGACCACCTGGAAATCATCCTGGGACTCTTCAGATACCAACGCAGCATGCGCTGGCTGACCCTGAGTGGTGGTGGCCACAGCTGCACCTGCAGCTACCACTTCCCTTGGGCCCGCGGCAGTCGATGAAGTGAACTGCCGGGCCACATGGGCACCAGTGCCAGATGCAAGAGCTGCATCTTCCGGAACCACAGGGGGTGGTGGCATGACTCTACCAACATCCTGCCGAAGTGGTGCACCCCTGCCCCTCTGCAGCCACCCTGGACACCCTGGAGTCACCCTACTCCCTGACCACGTTCGCCACGTCCCTGACCATGTTCGCCACGTTGAGGCTGCCCAGCTGAGGCGCCCCTCACCTTTCGTGCCCTCCCAATCTATTCACATATGTAGTGGTGCCAATGGGAGGTGTACACGACAATTGTCCTGGGCAATTGGGGTGAAAGGGGTGGGGTACTAGATGTTAACAGCACCCCTGTGCGCCTGCAAGGCTATATGTTACCCCGGTGAGAAAATGGCGGGTCACACAATGCTCAGGCACCCCAAAACTGCAGTAAAACCATGCACGCAACCCACGGTAGCCCATGTGTGTGGAATTAACCTCCTGCAGTATGCAGTGGCACCCAGGGACACGAAAAACACATACACGTGGGACACACAGGCTACTATGACCTCAAAAACGGGTAAGCGATACACAGGGGGACACGCAGTGGGACAAATAGCGTGTGCGACTCACCGTCTGTCTAGCGTGGTAATGAAAAACACACATAGGCAAGACCCCCGCCAAAAGAAGAGATACATCCTTGATCCACTGTGAAGTAGTGATGGCGCGTGAAACAACCAGAAGTAGCAACACACGCGTCGGTCTCCACAAAAAGCAGGTACAACGAACTGCTGGCCCCGCTCACCTTTAACCATGCTGAGGGAAATCCCTGTGCACGTCACGTCACTTACACGCTTAGGCCCTTTCCTCGAATTACACGCATTTACATGCGGACATGCTGTTTTTTCACATGCTGAATCACTCTGTATCAAGCTGGCCACGTGACAACACATGGAAGACCACGCTCCTGCCCAGAAGGCCATTTTCCTGCCCTCCAGAACCCCGAGCCGACTCCCACCAGCCATCTGCTGCTGCCTGCCTGCCTGATGGCCACATCCCCTGCTATTTGGTGCCTGCACGTCAGCCATCTGCAGGGGTCCAGAAGCTATGACCACCACTGCTGGAACAGAAGACTCCCGACTGCAGTTCCATTGCTTCACAGCCCAGCAACAGGACCCAGTTGCCCACCCACACCAGCCTCAGGGGTTGCATGTCGGGGGAAACACCATCTGAGACCACTGGCAACCCCCAGCCAGAGAGGCAGAGGGCTGCCAGCTTCAAAGCAGGAGAGGTTGGCATCCTGGTGGAGCAAGTCCTGGTGCGTTATAATGCCCTCTTTGGAAGAACACGCAAGGATGGATGGAGGAGGATCTGGATGGACATCGTGGTTGCCATCAACCCAGAGGAGGTGACAACCCGCGCCCTACCACATGTCCATAAGCGCTGGGAGGACTTCAGGTCCAGGACCCTCAGGAAGGCCACCTTACCAACGACCAGATGAGGGTCCTGGAACGCATACGCCCAGCGCTTCACCTCCAGGTCCTCGAGAGACAGACCCGTCTTGAGTCGAGCGGTAAGTGTCCATGCATACTGATTGGACGCAGTACATGTTGAGGTGTGCCACGAGTGTGCAGCATGGACATATGTCTGGAAAGGCCCATGTATGAATGGTTATGTGCAGGGACATGAGTCTGCTGCATGTGAGTCCAGTCATGTGTGATGCACATCAAGGGTGTATGTGGTCCAAATCATGATGCATAAATGCATGTGGAGACGCACACATGTTAGCATTTCTGTATCTGTACTATGTCATGGTTGTCATCTGTGACTGCATCATCCGGCACCAGCATGGATGCCTCCGTCCAGACCCGTTTCCAGGGAGGGGATGTGCATACAACAACTGGCCTTCCTCTCCCTGCTGATGTTTCCATCCGTGACCGTATTGAGCCTGTCCTAGTTGGGATGGCGTTGCACCAATGTGGTATTCAGGATGACGTCAGGGTTCTCGTCTGGACAATGCACATCATTTTGAATACCTAATTGGTCGCGTCAACCTACTAGGAAAGGTCGTCGGCACTGGGTTCATTCGTGTGCTGGAACTTCTTGCAACCCGCTCCTCAACTGAGCCCCATATGCGTCAGTCGTCCTCCTTGCCATCTTCCAGCCCAAGTATCACCTGGGCACCCTGTGGAGCTGCCCCTGAGCCAGCGGCCAGGCTGGTGGAGGACACATCCCTGCCACAGTTGGGAGTCGGAGGTCCAGCAGGGGTGGCCACCCCACCAACTGGACCCCAGCACGAGGAGGATGTGCAGGCATCAACAGGCAGGGCACGTGCACGGAAGCAGCAGGCTCGTGGTGGGAGCAATCATGGCTCGGGGCCATCAACATCACAGGGGCAGGCATCGGTCGTCGGGCGGGAGGACCCAGGATTGAGGGTGTCTTTCGTGTGGCAGCGGTTGAGCCGGCAAATAGATGCAGAGCGGGCGGAGAGGGCACGGCTCACAATGGTCAGGGGGGAGAACTCCAAGCACTGGGCATTGAGGCGGGCTGCGTGCCTTGATGCAACTTGCAGGGAGTTGCATGAGGCCGTGGCTGCATCCCTGCGAGACCTCGAAGCCAGGGAAGAGGCCCGCCTCCGGGACATTGAAGTGGAGTTCGATAATGCCCTGGCCCGGGACATCAATGAGTGAGCCGTCGGACTAGCCCACCGTCTTTGTAAATAGTTATGTAGGTAGGATTTTGGTTAGGTTTCCTTTGGATTGTTGAGCTCATGAACCCTTGGATATTCTTTTGTATATAGTTATGGACCTGGATTAACTCTTTTTTTTTAACCCATGGTGGAATTGGACTGACCCGTTGGAGCCTT
This sequence comes from Ambystoma mexicanum, assembly GCF_040938575.1. Lineage (NCBI taxonomy): Eukaryota > Metazoa > Chordata > Amphibia > Caudata > Ambystomatidae > Ambystoma > Ambystoma mexicanum. The sequence goes on along the minus strand of NC_090935.1, from coordinate 1,073,128,860 downwards.
TTCAACCTTGGATTTTATTAGTTACAGCATTATTTTTTTGTAAATCATTTTCGGACTTCCGGACTTGGATTTTTTTTTCTTATTGTGTGCTTTTGTTTTATTCATTAAGTTTACAATTTAATGCATTTTTTTTCTCTGCTTTACTTGTGTGGTCTTCTCTCATTCTTTTTGTGCATGTCACAATGTGGGTTTTCTCAGTCATGTGTCGCCATTGTGTGGGTCTCAGGGACATGTATTCATGGGCATGCTGGTTATTTGTTTTCTATCATGACATGGGGAACTCAATGTGGAGTGGATGGAATGCTTTGTTGGGTGTTTGGACTGGGGTGGCATGGGGTGGGATTTGGGTGGCCATAAGGGCCATGGCTCTGAATTGTGTAGACGTGTTGGGTCGGGGGACATGAGTCAGGGCCTGCTGGCAGGTTACCGTCAATGGGGGTGGGGTGGGAGACATGAGTAGGGGCCTGCTGGCAGGTGCCCATCACTGGGGGTGGGGGACATGAGTCGGGCCTGCTGGCAGGTTGCCGTCAATGGGGGTGAGGGTGGGGACATGAGTCAGGGCCTGCTGGCAGGTTGCCGTCAATGGGGGTGAGTTGGGGGACATGAGTCGGGGCCTGCTGACAGGTTGCTGTCAATGTGGATGGGGTGGGCGACATGTGTCAGGGCTCCCAAGTGCATGGTGACATGTGGCCTGCCTGCGCGGCATGCCCAGGGGTGATGGGCTGCCTGCGGGGCATTCCAAGGGGTGATGGGCTGTCTGCGGGCCGTGGTGAGGGTGGATGGGCTGCCTGCAGGGCATGCTCAGGGTTGATGGGCTGCCTGCAGCCCATGGGAAGGGGGGGCCACACCCAGGAAGGCACACACTGCTAAATTGCGTGTAAAACTCCTGCGCACGCCTCGGAATAAGCGTTCCCCGCTCACGCCAGTGACATCGCATGGAAAACTCCCTGCGCACCCCACAGAATATGCGTACCCCGCTTGTGGCAGCGAAATCGCGTGGAAAACTCCCTGCGCACCCCAACTGGACCCCAGCAAGAGGAGGACATGCAGGCCTCAACGGTCAGGGCACATGCACGGCAGCAGCAGGCTCAGGGTGGGAGCGATTATGGCTTGGGACCATCAACATCACAGGGGCAGGCATCGGCCATTGGGCAGGAGGACCCAGGATTGGGAGTGTCTTCCGTGTGGCAGCGTTTGGGCCGGCAAATAGATGCGGAGCGGCGGCGGGCAGAGAGGGCACGGCTCACAATGATCAGGGCGAAGAACTCCATGCGCTGGGCATTGAGGCGGGCTGCGTTCCACAAGGCAACTCGCAGGGAGTTGGAGGAGGCCATGGCTGCATCCCTGTGAGACCTCGAGGCCAGGGAAGAGGCCCACCTGCGGGACATTGAAGTGGATTTCGATGATGCCCTGGCCCGGGACATCAATGAGTGAGCCGTCGGACTAGCCCACCACCCTAGTTCTGTAGGTGTAGGTTTCCTTTTTGTTTCCTTTCTTTCTTTGGGGCGCATGGACAATGCCCCGCCTTTTGATTTTGGTTAGTTTTCCTTTGGATTGTTGGGTTCATGGACCCTTGGATATTATTTTGTATTTAGTTATGGACCTGGATTAACTTTTTTTTGTTAACCCGTGGCGGAATACTTTGCTTTTTTTTACTTTGGATTTTGTTTAATGGACGGACCCATTGGAGCCTTTTTACTTTGGATTTTATTGGTTACAGCATTCATTTTTTTCAAATCATTTTGGGACTTAGGAATTTGTATTTTTTTTTTTCTTATTGTGTGCTTTTGTTTTATTCATTAAGTTTACGATTTAATAAAACATTTTCTCTGCTTTACTTGTGTGGTCTTCTCTCATTCGTTTTGTGCATGTCACAATGTGGGTTTTCTCAGTCATGTGTCGCCATTGTGTGGGTCTGAGAGACATGTATTCATGGGCATGCTGGTTATTTGTTTTCTATCATGACATGGGGAATTCAATGTGGAGTGGATGGAATGCTTGGTTGGGGCTTTAGACTGGGGTGGCGTGGGGTGGGATTTGGGTGGCCATAAGGGCAATGGCTCTGGATTGTGTAAATGTGTTGGGTGGGGGGACATGAGTCGGGGCCTGCTGTCAGGTTGCCGTCAATGGGGGTGGGGTGGAGGACATGAGTCGGGCCTGTTGGCAGGTTGCAGTCAATGGGGGTGGGGTGGGAGACATGAGTCGGGGCCTGCTAGCAGATTGCCGTCAATGGGGGTGGGGTAGGGGACATGAGTCAGGGCCTGCTGGCAGGTTGCCGTCAATGGGGGTGGGGTGGGGGACATGAGTCGGGGCCTGCTGGCAGGTTGCCATCAATGGGGGTGGGGTGGGTGACATGTGTCAGGGCTCCCAAGTGCATGGTGACGTGTGGCCTGCCTGCGGGGAAAGCCCAGGGGTGATGAGCTGCCTGCAGGGCATGCCCAGGGGTGATGGGCTGCCTGCAGGCCATGGGGAGGGTGGATGGGCTGCCTGCAGGCCATGGGAAGGGTGGATGGGCTGCCTGCAGGGCATGCCCAGGGGTGACGGGGGCTGCTGGCCATGGGAAGGGGGGGTGGGCCACACCCAGGAGGGCCCACACCGCCAAATCACATGTAAAACTACAGCGCACACCTCGGAATGCGCATTCCCCGCTCGCGTCAGCGAAATCGTGTGGAAAACTCCCCGCGCACCCCACGGATTACACGTACCCTGCTCGCGCCAGCAACATCGCTTGGAAAACTCCCTGCGCACCCCTCGGATTACACATACCCTGCTCGCGCCAGCGTCATCGCTTGGAAAACTCCCTGCGCACCCCATGGAATACACGTAGCCCGCTCGCGCCAGCGAAATCGCATGGAAAACTCCCTGCGCACCCATCGCAATATGCGTACCCCGCTCGCGCCAGCGATATCACATGGAAAACTCCCTGCGCACCCCTCGGCTTATGCGTACCCCGCTCGCGCCAGCGACATTGCATGTAAAACTCCCCGCACACCCCCAGAATACGCGAACCCTGCTCGCGCAAGGCCGATCGTCTGTAAAACTCCCCACGCACCCCCAGAATATACTCAAGCAGCCCATCCACCCTCCCCATGCCCGCAGGCAGCCCATCACCCCTGGCATGACCTGCAGGCAGCCCATCCACCCTGGGCATGCCCCGCAGGCTGCCCATCACCCCTGCGCATGCCCAGCAGGCTGCCCATCCACCCTCCCCATGGCCCGCAGGCAGCCCATCACACCTGGGCATGCCCTGCAGGCAGCCCAGCCACTGTCCCCATGGACCGCAGGCAGCCCATCACCACTGAGCATGCCCCGCAGGCAGCCCATCACCACTGGGCATGCCACGCAGGCAGCCCATCCAACCTCACCAAGCCCGCGAGCAGCCCATCACCCCTCGGCATGCCCCGCAGGCAGCCCAACACCCTTGGGCATCCCCCGCAGGCAGCCCATCCCCTCCTGGGCATGCCCCGCAGGCAGCCCATCACCCCTGGGCATGCCCCGCAGGCAGCCCATCACCCCAGTCCATGCCCCACAGGCAGCCCACACCACAGGGGAGACTTTTTCCACGCGATTTCCCTGGCCCGAGCGGGGTACGCGTATTTCGATGGGTGTGCAAGGAGTTTTCCATATGATGTTGCTGACCTGAGTGCGGTACACGTATTCCGGGTTTTCCACGCGATTTGTGCAATGTTTTTGGTGCAGAGTACGGGGCGTAACTGATGCTGCTGCAGGGTCCCTGTGCCACTCTGCGCCATGGCTGGTTATGGATGTTAGTATCCATGAAAATGGGTTTTGGCGCACGTGGCTGGCGCATGCTGGCGCACACTCCTTCTCTGCACCAGCCACGTGCGTTACTTCTGCGCTAAATTCTAGGAATTACCCCCTCAGTGCATAGTTGTTACCAAAGCTTCCTTAAAAGCTCAGGAATTTGATATTTCTCAAGGATGTCTTTTACATTCTACCATGAATGGCCTAGAATTGGTGCCTCTGATGATTTTTGCTGTGATGGTCAAGGTATGGGTGGAATGTAGGAAAAGCAGTTGAAGGTGCTGTTACTAGAAGTTACTAGAATGAGAGGGTTCCTGATCTTTAGGCAATAGATGAAACCCTGGAACCCTGTTGTTAGGGAGAATTCACATTTTATGGCTAATTTCTCTTACCTATAGAGTCCCCCAGCAGCTTTGCTGGATTTGAAGTGTTTGTTTTTTTCTCCTGCTCAGAGTGAGACTCTTTTTCCCACTCTTAGGCATGTTTTGCTATGTCTGTTCTAGGCTGTTTTTGTGTTTAATGTCTATGGAGCTACTCTCCCCTCCATAGGAAACATCTTTATTCAAATGTGTTACATAGCACCCTCCGTGCAGTAACACAGTGACACAGGGTTACCATAACAACCCCCAAACATAGACTCCTTACCCTGGGACTGACTACTGTCTCCCAGGGCATGTTAAGTCCCCATTAACTTTACTATTCAAATCCTATGAACTAAACCAGTACAACCCATCTTACTATGGAGGTACTGGAAGGGGTTAATAGTTTTTCCCCTATGTACATTTTCGAGAGGGTACCGTACAGACCCTCTATCAGTTTGTGGCTGGTGGCAGTGGTTACTACCAGAAATATTCGACCGCAAATGTTTCCCTATGGGATTTGCCCTATGTTCGAGGCTACCACTTTTTCTGACAGCCTCTAACATACCGCCGGTGTATTTTAATATTAACTTTACTCCGGTAGTTTTTATTGCCAGAACTTTAATATAACTTCTTTCTCGTGTCTTCCTCTAAACTCCTAACCCAGGTCTGGGATTCTTTGTTCATCCTTTTGGCGGGCTTCTGCCGAGAAGCCCTCCTTTTGGCGCCACTGAGTCTGGCGTGGGTTGATTGTGTGGGAGGGGGTGTAGGACCCCTGGACAGGGTTGCCTCAGCAACCCATGTCGCACTGTATCCTGATAGGCTGGAGGGTCTCCCCCCAAGATGACCACTCCACTGTGTGAGTGACAGCTAAGCTGTACGAATGGGGATCTTTTTGCATAAAAGCAGGGTCCTGAGGACTGGAAGGCCAAGACGTCGCCACTGGAACTAAGAAGCCAAAGAGGAGAGAAGCCAAAGACATCTGCAATGTCTGACGCACCGGTGAAGCCCTGCTGCAGCGTCTCACCACTTTTCTCCACACGACGGGAGAAGATCTTCACCTACAAGAGCCTTCTTCCCTTGAGCTGGTGGGGCCAACCAGTTTGCCGTTCCCCGACCCGGACCTGCCTTGGTCAAATCTCCCATACCTAGTACGCGGAGGCTGGGTAGCCAGGCACCAGTCCACCCGGACCACAATTTAAAGGAGCGTACCTTTTATTTGTCGGGCAGCACCGCGGCTGGTTTCATCCCTGGGTAGTGCAGTAACTCGAACTTTCCTCCATGACGAGAGCCTCTCTTCCTCTGCTGGATCACCCGAACTGCAGGAACTACCAGGAACAACCGCCACCGCAGGAGCCTTCATTTAAAGGTACATTGTCCCGCCAGGCCGCCCTTACTTCGCGGTAGCACTAAAGGTGTTTTCAATCCTTTACCTACCTGTTGGGTTGGCCACCCCTCTCTCTTAACATTGTATTTTCAACTTATGCATCCACCTTTTCCACTTCATTAACCAAAGACTTGACTGCAGCTACAAGAACATTTTGCTCCTGGGCCCTTGCCCTGTACCAACTGATTTTGGCACAGGCCTAATGACTCTGGTCACATTTGTTAGAGCTGTCTTCTTTAGATACTCATCGGACAGCATCACGCACACCGCGCTTTCGCCTACCGGCCCATGCTCATCTTCAAACTGCATGACAACACCAAAATACTTTCCATCCCTAAAGGGAAAGAAGCAAGACATTATTATTCAAACTAAGAGGAACATAAGAACTGCACATAAAAACTGTAAAGCAGCAAACCTAAGGAGTCGCAGCAGGCATGGATTCCCACAGAGGGGCTTGCACCAGTGAAGTAACGTGGTCGCTGCTCGCCCCCACATCTACGCCAAGGGAGGTGGGATAACATAAAGAGAATCTGGTATGTGTTCCTGTATGGGGTCCAAATACTACTGGGTTGGGTAACAGGGATGAAATGGAAGACATTTCGGCTGGCCACAGAGTTTCTGTTTAGGCCCTCAATGCACACGGAAATTGCCCCAGGCACACAGATACGGTTGCAGTTAGAAGGGGCAATAACATGTAAAGACATGATGCTATTATGTGTGAAAGATGAGGACCACATTGAATGCCGCACAATCCTTAGTATTGACCCCACATTGACATTGACTGACATGACTGATGTTCAGCTTTTTGCAGATGGTGAGGAAGAGGAAGGAGACATGGTGTTCCAGCTCCATATCCCATGGTCAATACGAGTGGTAGAAAGGCTAGTGCCCCAAATGACACAGATAGTGAAGTAGCAGTCCACCTACACTCGGGAAGACATGAAGGAGGTCCCAGAAATGTGATGGACCAAGGGTCCCCATGATATAGGGGTGCAGAAAGGAGAAGGGGCAGTATGCCTAAAATTAAAACAGGGGGTGTTGCTGCCCCAGGTGAAACAATGCCCACTTTCTCGCAAGGCAGATGAGAGCATTTATGACACAGTCCTTGCGTCATGGCAGCAGGACATAAGACAGAAGTCAACATCCCCATGCAACATGGTCATATATCCGATCAAAAAGGCAAAGGGAGGGGCTTGGAGATTTATACAGGATCTCCGCCCCCTGCAGAATGTGTTAGATGCCAAGGTCCCACCTGTGCCAAACCTAGCTACAATATTGTGTAATATTACAGCAAATGCAAACATTTCACAGTAATTGATTTGAAAAATGCTTTCTTCTGTATCCCACTGCATCCTGTCTCTCGGTATCTCACCAACTTTTACATATCGAGTGGTCCGATTTGAACTCACAAGGTTACTACAGGGGTATTGTGAATCCCCCAGTGTGTTCAACCGCGTGATCCAGATGGACATGGGCAATTTGCAAGCAGGCAGTATTGTAAAACAGTATACAGACAACCTCTTAGTTTGTAGTGTAACAAGGAGCAATGCAGGAAAGACATTCTTTTGACCCTGCTAGCAGAGAAAGGGTACAAGGTGGACAAAGAGTAGCTATAATAATGTCAGAAAGAAGCGGTGTACCTCGGGCAAATATTATAAGCAGAAGGGCGGAAGACAGCACCCAAAAAAGTGGTAGCAATACACAAAACGCCAACACCCCACACACTAAAAGAAATGCAACCGTTTTTAGGATTGTGTCATTACCGTAGGACATGGGTGTTTGAATAGCAAACATTTGCAAAGCCCTTCGGGTGCTTAAAGAAGCACAGCAGGTTAAAAGCCTCATTAAATGGACCTCAGAGATTAACAAAAATGTTGCCAAACTCAAAGAGGCACTGGCACATGTCCAAGTGTTGGCAATCCCAAACTATGAAGAGAAATGTTATTTGTTTTCACATTATGATGGCACAGTGATGATGGATGTCCCCACCCTGGCCTACTACCACAGTCTACTAGACTCAGTAATGCAGGGTCATGCTCTGTGTGAACAAGTGCTTGCAACTGCAGCATTTGCCATAGAGAAGACAGCCACACTAACAATGGGGTGCCCAGGGATTTTGTACATGGAGCACCAAATCCACGTTGATGACTCAGGGCCTCATTTAGAGGTCTGTGTAAAAATAGAAATGTTCAAAGTCGGAACAACACATTTCTTAACTGCACCATATTCTGACAGGGAAAGAATGTGGTGCAGAGACATGAAAGCCTCTGTTTTGGCATGAGCCTGCTTTACAGCTTGACAACAGCCTTAGCAACCATGAGGAATGCAGGACAGGCATATGGAGGGGATTCATCTCCCAGCAGCACTGGTTTAGCACATCAATAAAAGGAGTCACAATACACCGCCTTGGAAGTGCTATGCCACTGCACACTTTTCCTTTTTTACAAGCATAGCATTTCCTATACTGCAACACCACTTTTGTAGCTTAATGAAAGTGTAAGAAAGCTTTCTTAAAGTAGAAAAGTGGCAGTCTTTAAAGAAATCCTTGCAATGCCACTGGATCACATGTTTCCCCCACAACATATAGTTTTAGCAGCTTTTGCTGCTGGAAAGCAGAACATCTCCCCACCAATATTTCCACCCACCTCAGAATGATGGTGCTGGAAACTGGAGGGGAAAATGTTTTTTTTTTCCATGCACTTTTTATCACAATTCTCAGAATCAAACCCACAGAGGGCCTCAGGATATGAGGTGATATTGACAAACTGAGCAATTGAAATTGTTAGATGTCGTATAGTGAACCCAGAAAGTTTTATAGCACAGCCAGATGTGCAATGAGAATATTTCCATGACGGTGTGTCTTACATGCACAGGATTGAAGGCAACCCCCAGGTGAAGGAGGAACCCATTGAGGCGGGAGACACGCTCTTTGTTGAAAGATTTAAGCACAGAATGTCAGTATACTGGTGCCGAAGTACTGTACGATCGTGGGGAGGAATTTTGCATATGGTGTTAAATGCGGCTGTCAGACAATTATTTGGCACAAGCTGCAGAGTTGGTGGCTTTAATATCAGCATTAAACATTTCCGAAGGGCATGTGGTCAACATGTTTTCAGACTCAGCCTATGTCACTTCCACGGTCCACTCAGGTTTGGCTCAATGGAAAAGGAGGAGGTTAAAAAGCAGCAATACAAGATTGCTGGCACAATTAATTGAGGTACTGTCCCTCCCAGTAGAGGTAGCAATAATAAAGCGTGCCGCCCACACAGGACAGGTTTTTCTTTCACTTGGCAATGACATGGCTGACAGAGCAGCAAAAGAAGCGACTACCAGGTAAAAAAGAAAAAGTACCCATGATGGCAATCAGCTCCAAATAACCTGAGGGCTATAATACCAATGAGCCCTTTAATTCACTGCCCATTGTCCATGTAATAGAGTTGCAGGGTGAAGTTCTCCAAGAGGAAAAAGAGCTCTGGATTAAATGAGGGTGCTCCCTCTCCCCCATGCATATATTGTGGAGACCGAACAGCACAGGCAAGCCTATAATGCTCAAAAAATGACTTCATGTAGCACTTGAGCAGCTCGATTATCCTGTGCATTTGTCAGCAGAACACCTTGTCGCAGAGATAAATGAGAGTTGGTTTCTACCCAATCTTTATGAACTAGTTGCTGAATTGCATGACCTGACAGAAATTCGTGTCAGGACACACATTTAAAACTGTCAGGGCAATATTACCATGCCCGGAGGATCTCTTCCAGGACTTTCGTATTGACTAGGTCGATATGCAAGAGAGATGTACCTCTTATAGGTATATGATCATAGTGGCTTGTCCTTTTTCATGCTGGCTTGAGGTGGGACCCTGTAGCCATAATGATGCAAAATTGGTGGGCACATTATTGGTGTGGGAGGTATTGCTGAGAAGGGGAATATTCAATGAACTGAGGTCAGACAATGGGCAACACTTTGACAATGATCTCTTTGAGAAGGTCATAACCCTCCTAGGGATAAAGCCTCATCTATGCTCAGTGTACCACCCTCAAGCCAATGGTTTGGTTGAATGGATTGCTTAAAGTACACTTAGCCAGGCTGTCAGCGACACTTGGAAAGAGATGGCATCTCTCATCACCCAGTTTCTGACCCACTAGGCGCATCTGGATCCTCCCTTGCACTTGTCCTACCCCCTCCCCTCTCCACTCCTGTACCATATGTGCACTTGAACAATCTGAATTTACCATGCCTTAAGATGGTAAAAAAAGAGTTAGCCCAGATAGCGCATTTACCTTTAAAAAGTTTCAAACAGGATTGGCCTGTTGTGATTTATTTTCAATGAGTACAATTTATAGAATGCAATTGCTGCAGTATATTCTTGTACCTTAATATTGAAGCTTTTCACAGTTACAAATTAATGCTTAAACAATGGCTTTTGTTTTCTTAGTATTGGTAACAATCATAATTTGAGTCATAGTTACTTCACTATGATTACAATCGTTTCCTTGTTGGTCCTTTAGCTAAGATCATAGTACATATGTATTTTTAACAGTTCGCAAGTTATGATGACTCCCATAAACAATTTATTTGATGTTTGGTTAATATCAGTCACGCTTTGAGTCACAGTTTCTTCACTTTGACTGCAATCCTTTCCTTATTTGTCCGTAAACTATAGTTGCTACACTTGGTTGGTGCATCATTGGCTGTTTGCAAGAAAAAAAAACGGAGTTTCAATTTGTTGAGGTAAATCCCATTCCACTTAGTTGGTGCATCATTGGCTGTTTGCAAGGAAAATTATTGAGTTTCAATTTGTTGAGGTAAATCCCACTCCCGACACGTGTTTCCCCACCCATTTGTGGACGGTTCTTCATGGGAGAAACTTCTGCTCTTGTATATTCTCTGTATGATTTAGCTATTGGATAAAGTATGTGGTGTTTGTTATTAAGCTAAGTGTGTTACTGGTTTTAAAAGAAAAATGACTAGCATTTACTATGTAAGTTTAAAAATTAATGGGCCAATACTTACAGGTTTCCTTCAGGGAATTACTTTTAATATTGTAGCTTGTTAGACAGAGAGTTCTTATACAGGATGAGGTGTTCTAAAGAGAAAAGTACACCACCTAAGAAAAACATTGCTTTGGTTTGTTCTTAGTATTCAATGGGTTTGGTAATGGGGCTCCCTTCTACAGTTAGGTATGGCTAGATTGGCCTACGTTTGTGAATTGAATACTCCTCTTGATCTATGCTGTGATTCTGAGGGTGCTGAATGCTGAGTATGCAGCTTTCCATGTCTGTTTGTGCCTGTGCGCTTGATGATGACGTCATCGCATTCCTTACGCAATGACATCATGATGTGCTCCCGTTGCAGCCGCCATTAACAATTGAGCTAAAATAAAATGTAACTCGTAACCTTTGCATAATTCCCAATCCATATTATTTGTACTAAATAAGATGCCTTCGAATTGTTGTGTTTGTTTTTATTAGACTTGATTTACTTGATTTTCCTATTTTGGTGGTATTAAAAATTGCTGATTAGTACGTTTATTCCTGCCTGGCATTTGTTGATGATGTTGCGAATGCACGTGACATCATCACGTTGATCTAGGAATTGCATCATGATGTGTATGCATCGCGGCCGATTTCACGATTAAATTGCGTGTTCTAATGAAATTAATTTTCGTATTTATACGAAAAATGGAACGCTAAGGTCTTGTTAAAAACTAGAGTTTGGTTTCCTGCCTATCATTGTGTAAGCCCCCATTTGTGTTCTTGTGTATGCAGTTAATGATATATATGTTGTGTCATTGATTTTTTCTGAACAGTTTGTCTTATCCCTGATGATTGCAGGATATTGATAGAAAGGCGGTGATTATATTTAGTTAAACTATTCTTTTATTTGGGAAAAAGATGCAATTATATTGGCTGTTTCGAGACATGAAGGGCTTGTTGATTGCCATTTCTGGTTGTTTTGTGTAGTTGTATGGTACAACTAAACATAATGTCATGTGTATAGTGTTCATCAACCTTTACAAATTATAGATTTATAGAAAATGATGTTATTCCTGGTCCGAATTTAAACCTGAATGGCATGTGTCCATGATACATATCCATCTGGCTTCTCGTTTGCATAAGGTTTGTTCAATGTTTCCTCCTCTTGGTGATAGTTTAACTTTTCCTAGACCGTAAAAACTCAAACTGATTAGATCTTGATCATTGTGATGGTCCATATAGTGCATCGCTATGGGTGATCTGGTGTCTTTATTTTTTATTGATCTAATATGCTCTCCAATCCTTATTTTAAATTTTCTGGTTGTGCTGCCAATGTAACTTTTATTACATATGCATTTTTTTGCATAAATCACAAAGGTACTGCTGCAGTTTATCAATTGTTGGATCTCCTTAGTTTTCACTGTTGGTAGTTATGCCATCTTCTTTGCATTTTCTGAATATTTGCAGAATTGGCATTGGCCACATCTATAATTTCCTTTGAGGGGCACTTGTAGCCATGATGTTGGTGTTACTTCTGTTTGAAATGTGGGTGCCTGGTAATGTGAAGGACTCAGTTTGTCTTTGAAGCGTGGTGCCTTTCTGAATGTTAATGTCAGACGGTCATTCATTGACAGGAAACAAAACTCTAGTTGTTAACAAGACTTTAGCGTTCCATTTTTCATATAAATACCAAAATTAATTTCATTAGAACACGCAATTTAATTGTGAAATATATAACTACATTAAATGTAATCAGTGGCCGCGATGCATACATATCATGATGCAATTCCTAGATCAACGTGATGATGTCACGTGCATTCACAACAGCATCAGCAAATGCCAGGCAGGAATAAACGTACTAATCAGCAATGTTTATTACTACCACAATAGGAAATCAAATCTAATAAAAACAAACACAACAATTCGAATGCATCTTATTTAGTACAATTAATATGGATTGCGAATTATGCAAAGGTTACGAGTTACATTTTTGTGTGCCCAATGGCAGCAGCAACGGGAACACGTCATGACATTGTGAAAGCAAAAAGAATATATCGAGGCTGAGTACCCCAAAAGGAAATACACCAAACACGGGTTTAAAAGATACACAGATCTTTATTCTACAACTGAACAGTTTCAAAGGACAAAGCAACAGATAGCTATCAGGCCCTCAGTACAACAAAGCGAAATACCAGCCCTGTTCAGTGTGTTCAGTGAGTGGGTCTGTACATCAGAATAGTCGCACCTTTTATACACTCCAAAACATGATGTCCAACCCACTTGTAAGTTAATGAATCTCGGATCTAGGGTTTGTGGCGAGTTTGTTCCTAATTTATGCATCCATACATTTAGGGGTTATCCTTAATACATTTGCCAACAAGTTACAATAGCAACCGTGTGTCTTTGGATTTCATTTTGAGCCTTTGTACACATTTATACAATATAGTTAAACAAGTGTTCACATTAAATGCTCGAACAGTATTGTGCACAATATATGTTCATGGATTAGCTTCGTTGGTACAGGTAATCCTCTATACACAGGTCAACGAAGGACAAGGTCTCAGTACATGACCCTAACATTTGGCCTGCGGGCTGTTTACATATGAACTTGTACACAGAGGTCAAGACGGCCATGTTACATTCAAAACGACACTGTGCACCATCCTAGAACACAGGGTGACTAAAATGGTGGATGAACCTAAAATGGTGGCTAACACAGATCTAAGGTCAGGACCTTGCAACGCGGATTCCTTCGCAGAGCGACTTGGCCTAGGCCAATATATATATACATACGATCTAGAAGGTATAATATGATTTCCCGTTCAACAAACCCTCCTTTTGGCCTATGCCAAGTGCTAATCAATCTACGAACAACTCCACTTCTCAACGTCCATAAACCCTGAATCACCATCGGAGATATCTATTGCCATTAGATAGGTTTCCAGAATTTCTTTCAGCACATATTCATTGGAGTTCTTGTCTGGGGCGTATACCTTGCGTCCTAATGTACCCAACGCCTGTGCACAACATCCTTCTAACATCGAACATATACCAGGAAGGCATTGTATACAGCAACAAAGGAACAACAGAATTCCCAAAATGATCAGCAAAACCGAAAGTACCTTCCAACCCAAGATCGCAAGAAGTCCCAGAACCAAGCGCTAAGACCCTAGTTTCCCTCAAGAACATGCACTTCTGAATTTAGGACATGCAGATTCTGTATTGCTTTGAAGATAGTTGGGGAGGAATCTGGCACGAAAACACAGCAAGCGGACCTCACTAATTTACATACCCCTCCACGTTCAGCCAATATGACATCTAATGGCATCCGGTTCTGAAGTGCTACTAACCTTATTGCTTTCTGTTCTAAAGTCATATTATGGAGTATGTCAGTGGTCCGGTTGATGGTTCTCTGCAGTACTCTCGCTAGTCTCTTGATATCTTCTGAGTGCAGTATTTGTCCCCAAAATGGCACAAAGGATTTTGCTACGTCTCCCAGAATTTGTGCTGGAGTGTCACCATTCTCGTCCCGCAGTGGACGTGTCTTTGAAACCTCTACAGTACTGGCTATGACTACCCCGGGTAACAGGATCCCTAACTAACATATTCCCTGCCAATCGCTGCGTAACCATGGAAATGCTACGTTACCGCAAACAAAGTAGACAGGCTCGCCTACATACAAAGGTCTGTCTTCCCCAGTCAAATTTGCAACGTTGGCGCAACCTTTAAAATCACCCATTGACTGAGTACCAATCCTCTGTATGCAGAAAGAAACTGAATTGGGGCTATGATTGACAGTATAGGAAGGAGGCATCCTTATTGCCTCTAGGAGCCATTTTAAAAGAAATCAAAGATTAAAAAGGACGAGACAGTCTATCAGAAGGCCTAATAGAAGCAACATTAGGCTTACTCCTATTCACAAAGAGCGAGCACCCCGAGGGAGTCAGAACACGTTTTTCAAACTGATTCAAATTAGTCCCATCAAAGTTCCCTGAGATGCTATCGTTCCAGCGACCAAAGAATAGTGCTCTAAGAGAAGCATAGCATGCAGTTGTCAAAGGTAAAGGATGAATATACCAACCTAGCTCCTTATCCCCGTGTTGTGGTAAATGTGAACAGACCCAACAGTTGGACTTATTAAAGATGGCATGTGTAGCATTCATGATGAGAATTAATGTGTTGTTATGATATCTCTGTCTATGCTGAGTGTCTCTAGGAGATAGAGTGTGCAGGTGCACGAAAGGATTAGAAACAGTAGGTACATTTTCAGTTGGCAACAAATTCTCAAGTGGATGTACTTCTTATAGGTACCAGAAGCCTAAAACAATGACTATTATAAAACCAATTAACATTATCACAAAGCAGCAGTGTGTTTTCGGGCCCACATAGTTAAATGTTCATTCCCGTAGCTGGTCACACATTTATTTCCCTTTTCCATACGAGCGGAAGCGGTTGCAGGCATTGTAGTCTTAAAATGAAAAAACACCAATGTGTTTAGCTGGCGACTTCCAGGCCGAGCTTCTTCTTAGTCCTTCCACAAACCCTAGCCAACAGAATCCTCTTTTTTCAAACAATTAATCATGCCAAAAAGCAAGCTCTTGATGAATTTCTTCTTCTCCGAGCGCACAGCCGAACCATGCCGTAAGTCTATTTCCTTGGACGCAGATCGTACCTCGCCTCTGAAAACAAAATGATTGGAGAGTGTGGGGGTGGAATGGCTGTTTCCCCAGACCTCACAGGATCAGGGAGAATCCCTGACACACTTTCGATGCCAGTTACTGCTTCGGGATTGTTGGTTGCAGTACTGATGAGGGGTTCTGTTTTTTTCTGTATCGTATGGCACTGGGTGTGGAATTATCTTGGTGTGCGTCGCATGGATCCAATTTTTCCGGCCTGACACCCGCACCGCCGTCTGTGTGACCAGTAGGACCTGGAAGAGGCCCCGCCAATGAGGAACAAGGCAAGACGATCGCTCAAAGGATTTTATGAGGACGCACTCCCCAGGTCGTATGCTGTGACCAGGGCCCTCGTATCGTACAGGTAAAGCCTCTCGCACCTGATGATAAATCAAATACAAGTTTTTAGTCAACTGGCTACAGTAATCTGAAAAAAGTACATTTTCAACATTTCTCAAGGAACGACATTTTGGGATGTTCCAGATATTAGCAGGCCTCCCCATTACCACCTCAAAGGGAGAGAGCGCAGTCTTAGTTTGAGGGGTTGTACGCATTGATAACAACACAATCGGTAAGGCGTCCGGCCATTTTAGTTTGGTGCCGGCAGAGGTCTTAGCGAGCTTGTTTTTGATGATGCCGTTCTGCCTTTCCACTAGTCCGGCACTCTGAGCATGTCTGGCCGAATGGAACCGTTTATCGATCTGTAATCCCACACATATCTGCAGAATTACAGCAGCGATAAAATGTGGACCATTGTCCGAGCAGATGACTTTTGGTAGCCCGAACCTTGGGAAGTATTCTTTTAACATAGTCTTTGCAGTAGTCATGGCTGTAGCGTCTTTAACAGGAAAAGCTTCAACCCATTTGGCGAAAGCACAGATGACAACTAACACATACCTCAGGTTGTTACACCGTTCCATCTCCATAAAATCAAAGTGTATAACCTCGAAGGGGACAGAAGGTGGACCAAAACTGACCCTAGGAGTTGATGTTCCCTTTCCCACATTATGCTGTAAACAAATCATGCAGTCTTGAACAAAGCGTTCAGCTACCTTAGAGTTTTTGTCGTTTACCCATACTTTTTCCAACATTTTGTGATTTTACGGGCACATATATGTGTTTGACCATGGGCCATAACAACCATCATCATAATGTACGGGTCGGGAAGTAGCCATTTCCCTTCAACTCTGTCCAACCAACACCCACCAACATCACGTTTCCCCAAGGCCTCAGCCCATTTATTAGACTCTTCTAATGCGGCATCGGCTTGGATATCCCTTACGGAATCAATACCCTCATTTATTGTACAGGCATTTGTGGCTTCCCTCGAAGTACACATGTCTGAAGAGAGATTCAGCGGCAGACTGTTTAGCTATCTGATCAGCAAAAGCGTTCCCTTTTCCTACATCATCTACAATCTTTTGATGCGCTGCACATTTTACGATAGCCAGCTGAGTAGGGAGTGCAAGCGTTGAGAGTAACCATACTATCAGGGAGCGATGCTGGATTTTTGTACCATGTGAAGTTAAGAACCCTCTTTCTGACCAAAGTCTCCCAAAATTGTGAACCACCCGAAAGGCATACTAACTGTCAGTGTATATATTCACGGTCAGCCCTTTGGAAAGTTCACAAGCTCAGGTCAATGCTATAATCTCTGCAGCCTGTGCAGAGATATGCGTGATTCTCTTGGTTTCCACGATCGTGCCCAATGTAGTGATTGCGTAAGCAGCTGTGGATGTACCATCCAGAAGTTTGAAGCAGGAGCCATCGCAAAACAAATCCCCTTGTGGACTGTTGTAAGCGATAGTCAATCAAGACTACAGCTAAGTCAATGCCTAGTCTGGGATGCTGAGGAAAACCATTATTGATGTATTTTTATGTCCAGTTCAGTACTCTGGATGACAACCCTTGTATAACACCCCCCTCTTAGAATCCCCCTGACCCCACTGAGCCAAGAAGTAGGTTTGTTTTGCAAATTAAAAGGTTTATTTGAAAAATTAACAAGATATATATCACACTTTTATAATAAATTAATAATTGATATCACACTTATGAATATAACGTTGATCAACAATGGGTAATCTGACACTAGCACACTTCTTTACAATCAATGAGGAGTTGGTATAGGATGGATAAGGCAGCGAAAATACTTTTATGGTTTCAAGGGAAAAGCAATGAGGAATAAAATGCAGTACGGAAATAACTTGATATGGCTCCAACAAAAGACAATGTAATCACTTTTCCTTGACAATTCACTCCCCCCCTTTATGCAATATAAGGAGATGGAAAGCAGAGCACACAGTTCTCAGGAATGCAATCAAATACAATATGAAATTCAGTTCCCCCCCAGCAAGCTTAGAGGAAAACAGGTAGATGTTTGAAACACAGGCCCAAAATGCTTTGAATGTGATGACAATGAAGTCAGAGATGTGCTAAAATGCTTTTAATTGCCTCTAGAGGTTCAGGGTGGGTGATATCTAGTTTATTAGTTCAGACTCACTTTAGCAATGCTCTATGAGTAACTAGCAGGTTAAAACGAATTTTAGCAAAGGAAAGCAAGGAGCTGCTGATTTTTACACGTGGCTGAAATTGTGCAAAATGACAAATCGTGGCAAATTTAATTGCGTGCATCGAGCGTGATTACGGAGGCACTATAAGGAGTAGGAAGTCTTAGCTGTAAGATGACAGTTAAAAGTCGCTCCTAGCACAACGGTTCGGAAAAAATGCCGATTTAATAAAGGTAGTTTTTCTGATTTGAAATTTTAAAGCTCAGAATGACAGATGACAGTTCTCAGTTTTAAAGATGACAGAATGACACGATTCTAAGAAGCAGTTCTAATAGGCTAAAATAGTTTGAATTAGATTATTTTAACTAAGAGATTGGTTCTGCACAGTTCTGCTAGGTACTCACAATATAAATTTGAAATAGGCCTTGTCACGGATCTGGTCAACACGTCCAGCGGCGGTTCTCTCTGCTCGGCGGGTCAATCAGGCACCGGTTCTGCTCACAGCGATCCGGATCTCTGGTTCTGCTCACAGCGGTCTGGGTCTGGTCTGCGGTTCCAGCAAAAGTTCTTGGCAAAGAATTCAAACAGCTTGCCCGGCTGTTGAATAGTTTGTTTAGGTTTGCTGGATTCTGAAGGCCTGCTGAGAATACTTTTGCTTGCAGTGGGCCGTCTAGGTTCAAAGTTCTGTAGTCTATGGGTCCCTGGTTCTGGTCTCTGTCTGCATGGGATGTCGGCCGTCAAAATGCTCCGCAGAAATGGAAAATGAATGTCTTTACCTGTCCCAGCAGTCTCTTTTTATGTGTTTTGGAAGTGGGTGTGTGCGTGGCATAACTGAGCCTGCCCCTCTCTACTTGTCTTTGGCCATGTTCTTCCCTCTCCCTTGATTGGGGAGCTGGGTTGGGTGTCATCTTTATGGCTTACAGAAAGACACTCCCCTTGTCAATGTGCACACAAATCTATTTCTGATCCAAATACATATTTCCCAGATACACCATTTGTTGAAATTACATGTACACATTATATATTCCTTATGGCCCATGCTTGTCCGCCTCTGATCTTCTTGGGGGCTTGCATTAAAAAATGACAATATATTGGGCTTTTTGGTCGGTTTACCAATATCGGACATTTACCAACAATTACACAAATGTGCGCAAGGAGTATGGACATTAATTGATGAAGTGTCAGATTTATAACATGCAGACATTTGGAGTAAGACCCTATTTTCCGCTAGCAACCCCCCAGAATACACCACAGGGTCCCAACACCTCTTAAAATGTGCACGGAAAAATCCCAAGAATAATGATATTATTTATATAATTTTGACCAGTCCGCACTATGAGTTATCTATCTTTTTAAAATTATGCCCTGGTCAAAAAGGGGTGTGGCTTCACACATCACATGGTGGGATAAATGGTTTATCCACTTCCCCCAAGCTCAGCTTGCTAGCAGAGGCACTGCCTCTCCCAGTTTCCCCCAAGAGGAAGCCATTTTACGACCCCCCCAATATAACATTTGCCTGAACCCAGGACAGGGCTTTGTTCAACCTCCTGCAGTCTGCAGGTACCCCTCCCTTAATTCAATCGGAGAGGTGTCATCTCCTTTTGGCAGGGGCAACAGGATGCAGCTAGGCCTGGGAAGAGTGGCTGAGCAGGTTTCTCCTGTCGGGGGTAGTTGTCAGGCAGAATTCAGCTAAATGTCACTTTAGTTCCCAGTTTAAATCTAACTTACAATTTTTACATATACATTAAATAATTACTTCCTTCAAGTCATTTCAGAATATAGTTTTACATTGTATCCACCTCTTACCAAGTCTTTCCTTGCCCTGGTTTGGGTTCCTCTGTTCAGTTTTACACAAAAGTCTGGTGGTTTTAAAACGCCGGCTTTCTGATAGTGGTGAGTACCGGTATTGCATCCATTTTTGGGATCTGTCTTGAATTACTGCATTTCAATAGAGTGGTCTTTTGCTTGATAGTATAGGACCCTTGCTTAACATTGTTTTGATGGCATCCTTACAGTAGAGTGGTGATGTGGAACCCCCCACAAGAAGGTTGTATCTTTGGAGTGGTCTTGTGCCAACTGCGCAGTCCTCCTGGATTCTGGCGTGAATGTGGGCGGCGATAGCTCATCCCCACATCCACCCAGTCTATTGATTTAGTTTGTTCTGGGATAGAATAATGGGCGGCGACAGCTCATCCCCACATCTACCCAGTCTATTGATTCAACATGGGTCAAAACCCTTGACACTGTTCAAAGAAGTATCTTTTAGATCAATTCTACCCTTTGTCTCTTGTTCGGTAGTGTAAAGGCAGTCATGTGACTCTTCGTCACTGCAAGCAGTACCTTGCAGGAAAGGTGAGACTTCAGCCGGATTAAGAACACAACACAACACCTCTTAATTTGAATGTGTGGTGCAAACAAGATCAATTCATATCTTGTCAAACGTGCGGAAGTGAGGTGTTGCGTTTGAGTTCTGTTTAGTAGAACATCTACAGAGTGAGGTACCATCAGGGTTAAAGCATGGCCTAGGACCATTCCCTCACTCTGTTTTACAGATGCAGCAGCAGCAGCGACAGCTCGCAAACATCTTGGCAAAGCGCATGCTACAGGATCAAGGGCGGAAGAAAAGTAACCTCATGGGCTATTCTTCCCTCCATGTTCCTGCGTTAATACAGCCAAAGCACATCCATCACATTCATGTACAAACAACACAAAGGCCTTTTCATAATTTGGTGTGCCCAAAACCAGTGCCGAGCACAATGCAGTCTTGAGCAAATCAAATGCACACTGGTGCTCCATGTTCCACGGCAATGGTGAAGAAATTCCCTTCTTCGTCAGAGCCAACATCAGCTTAATCGTTAACGAAAAATTGGGGATCCTCTGCCTACAGTAAGAAGCCATTCCTATCAAGGCTCTAACTTCTTTCTGTGTATTTGGGACAGACATGCTAGAAATGAGTTTTATCCGTTCAGGCGTCAATCTTCTTCCCTCCTTTGACAGGAGATAGCCTAAATAGGCGACCTCCTGGCAACAATATTGAAATTTTTTAAGCGAAGCGTTATGTCCATGTTTAGCCAGGTGAATAAGCAACAACACAGTGCCTTCCTTACAAGTGCTCTCTGAGTCGGCAGCTAAAAGCGAGTCATCAACATAATGAAGCAATGTACTATTAGAGGGCAACTCAAGGGTATCAAGGGTATCAAGCTTTTCTTTCAAAGCCCTACTGTAAATGCTAGGACTTTTCGTGTAACCTTGTGGTGCACGGGTGAAGGTAAACGAACGTCCCCCTAAGGTGAACACGAACAAGTATCTACTGTCCTTGTGTATAGGAATCCTAAAGAAAGCATTCATTTAACTAAGTGGAATGGGATTTATCTCAACAAATTGAAACTCCCAAAAACATTTTTCTTGCAAACAGCCGAGTGATGCACCACCAAGTTTAGTAACTATAGCTTACGGGCAAATAAGGAAAGGATTGTAGTCGAAGTGAAGAAACTGTGACTCAAAGCATGACTGATATCATTAACTAAACATCAAAGATATTGTTTATGGGAGTCATCATAACTTGTGAACTATAAAACACATATGTACTATGATCTTAGCTAAAGGACCAACAAGGAAACGATTGTAATCACAGTGAAGGAACTATGACTCAAATTATGATTGTTACCAATACTAAGAACACAAAAGCCATTGTTTATGCATTAATTTGTAACTGTGAAAAGCTTGGATATTAAGGTACAAGTATATACTGCAGCAATTGAATTCGATAAATTGTACTCATTGAAAATAAATTACAATAGGCCAATCACGTTTGAAACTTTTTAAAGGTAAAAGCGCTCTCTGGGGTAACTCTCTTTTTACTGCATTTGTATAAAGTCCTGACCAGCCACAGGATATAGCCCAGAGAAGCAGATGACCTAGCATGAATACAACCAAGCAACACAAATTGGGTTTAGCGCTTTGCTGTTGAAGACTGGAAAACTATTATTAAATTGCCTTTGGATCGTCTATCTTTGTCCTCCCTGTCTCCCCTCCTGCATGGTGTCGCCTCTATGCTCTTGGAAAAACAGCAGAATTGTTGTCAGACCTATTTGTTGTTATCTATACTGTTAATTGTAATTATATGCACTTAGTCTGCCTGGGCAGACTGGTTATCATTCAGAAACTGAAGGGGCCTGAATGACTGTTGTTTTTTCTCCCCTGTTCACTCCCTCCTTGAGCGCTTTGAAACTCTTGCCTTGTCTACAGGCACTTTACAAATAATGTAATTAATGTCAAATTTACAAATAATGCATTAATGTCATTCGTTCCAACGCCAACATTCATGCATCTGCTCCTAGCTTAAGTCCTAGCCTGGAATCTAGCCGTTATATTTTAGCACAACCTGCTCAAGCTACTACCTCCCACATCGAGACAACGATTTCACTGTGGATGCTTTGCTAGCCCACTTCAGGCACAAATAACCTTGCACTGCCCGACAGCCTGTGCACTTGCTGTCTACCTATCTGCCAAAAGCTACTATTTTACTGCACATTTAGCCCTCTGTGTCCCAAATTACTGAGCCTGTTGCCACTGGGTGTACCCTGCCCCCTTGTGAACCAGCCCCAACGGCAACCTCCATTACATCTACCCACCATGTCCAATACCGAACTAGCCTACTGCTCCCTCATTGATTGGCCAACCCACTTTTCCCACCTGTCATGATACACCACCATGGCCACATTCCATAGAGTTACACTTGCCATGGCCTCCTTCCTTCCTTTATTCCAAACCATCACCGCGACTAACTTCCTACCACCTATCCAATCATTTAACAAAAACATCTCCTCTGTGAGGGCTGAAGCCAGTCATCCCCTCAGCCCCCTTGAATGGATACAGCACTTCTCTGCACCTCCCACACCTCTCATCCCATTGCCAGTACATATGAGAAAACTGAGATTAGGTTCTGACTTCCCGAACCACAGAAGGTGCTCGACAACAGCACCTAAGCCCAAGCCTAAACCTAAACCGCCGCAATCACCCAAACCCTGAATCTACACTAAACCTTCAACCACAACCACCACCCTACCACCCCCATACAACCTGATCCAAGGAGAGCTTATTTCTACTCCTCTACCAACCACCATCAGAGGAGCACTTATCAACACTCGGTCACTAGTAGCCCTCGCCACCGAGATTGCCGACCTCATCACAGCCAAACACTTGGACTTTCTGGCCATCACAGAAACTTGGCTCCACCAGGCCCAGCACTCTCACTAGCCTTGCCAGAGAGATACACTATCAGGGCGGACAGAAACCTAGGCAAAGGAGGAGTGGCCTTCATATCAAAAACCCACCTTGGACTTAGAGGTACCGCCCTCACCAGCATGCCATCTGCAGAACTCCTGTCAGTTAAACTTGCACTCTCACCCACCAAGACCATACTGATGCATCTCATCTATCTCCCCCCAGGCCCAACCTGTCCTCCGAGGATGACATTACCAACCTCCTTTCCACCAACACCAAATTGGGATCCCAAACCATCCTCCAGGTAGACCTCAACCTAGGCTTGAAGGACCCTAAAGACAATGACCCACATGCATTAGCCATGGAAAACTCTATCACCCAATTGGGCTTCAATCACAGAATCCCAGAACTAACACACACCAAAGGTCGTACATTGGATTGGGTGTCTGACCTCAACTGCTCCATCACAATCCTACAAAACGAACCAGTGGCCTGGTTAGACCACAACCTCATCTCATTCTCTATCCATGTAATCCCACCTCCCATCACCTCCACCGCCACCCCTACCCTATCCAGAAATTTCAGGAACATCTCTATCAATAGTCTTCGACCATTTATCAACAACATCCTGGACACATCCAAGTTTAAGAACCTGGACCCCAATAAATTGGTCGACCTATACAATGTCACACTCCAATCAGTATTAGACACTACTGCTCCTCTCAAACTAAGGAAAGCTAAGCCAATATCCCATCTCAATAAGTGGTTCATACCAGAACTAAAAATCCTTAGCAATTCCACTAGGTTAGCAGAAACCACTAGGCATAAATCACCCACCAGCCACACCAAAAATCGGTTCTCCGCAGCAGCGGCAACCTATAAAGCGGCTATCTTACCTATCATAAAATACCATAATCCACAATGCCAAATTTAGCCCTAAAGAGCTGTTTAGTATCCTAAGGGAACCTGAATCCCCAGCACCTCATTTCTAGGACTGCACTAAGGATGCAGCCTGGTGTACAAAAATTCAGCAAGCGCTAGCAGACAAAATCACCTTACTCCATAGCAAGATTGAATCTAAAAAGACCAGCCTATCAAGTTGCCACCACCCTAAAACCTGATTTAGAGAAATGCCAGCCACATTGTATACCTTTTAAATTCTCTCAAGTAACACCCAAGGACGTGTAAGACATCATAAAAAGCCTGAAACCTTCTCATTGTCAAGGTGACATATGTCCAACGTCTATTATTAAGGATGGAGCTAAAGAGTTAGCCCCTTTCATCACCACATTGATAAATACTTCTTTCAATTCCAATCAAGTCCCTAACAATCTCAAGGAAGCTTGGGTCATGCCAGTCCTGAAGAATCCCAACCCAGACCTAAACATTCCTAAAAACTATAGGCCCATTACTACCATCACCTTCCTCTTAAAAATCCTGGACCGAGTTGAATATCTGCAAATTCAGAAGCATTTAGAGGAAAATAACCTATTAGGCCTCAGGAAATCTGGCTTCAGGCCAAGGCATCGGACTGAAAGCTCTTTTAAACTTGAAGATCCAAATGGATGAGGCGAAGGACAAAGGCAAGCTAGCGATCCTCCTACTCCTAGACCTGTCAGCGGCCTTCAACCTTGTCGACCACCAAATTCTAACCAGGCATCTCACCTCAGCAGCTGCCTTCTCTCCCAATGCATATGACTGGGTCAACTCCTTTCTCTCCAACAGGACCACAAGAGTCTTGTACCCTACAGCCACAGCAGACCATAACCCCACACTCTGTGGAGACCCCAAGGCTCATGTGTGTCACCCACACTCTGTAACATTTTTACGAAGCTCCTACTTGATCGCCTGGACAACTTGGGTGTCATCTACACTAACTACGCAGATGACACCCAAGTCCTCATCCCCCTCACAGGTTGCTATGATCAAGATTCTAAACTTCTATGTTGCATATACCTAGAAATCCAGGCCTGGATAGCCACCAACAGCTTATGCCTTAACGACTATAAGACTTAGCTCCTGATTGTCGGCATGCCTGAACAAACTCGACCACAGATACACATCCTTCAGCATTGACGGTAACGTGATCAAGGTCTCCAAGGAACTAAAAACGCTGGGGGTCTATCTCGACTCTACACTGTCCCTCAAGAGAAAAGTCAGCTCCATAGCGGCCTCTATAGCCTATACCAATAAATTAATTTAAAGCTGTAAATCCTACCGATGAACCAGTTGTTGCCTAACGGTAGCCAGAGAGTTAGCATTGTCAACGATTGACTATTGCAACACACTCTTTCTAGGCTCTTCTGAACACAACCTAAACAGGTTTCAGGTCTTTCAAAACAACTCCTTGAGAGCAGCACATAACCTACCAAGATCCAGCCATATCTCGACTCTCAGACAAAACGTCAATTGGCTGCAGGTCCGTGACATAATCACGCTCTGCACACTGGTAATCACCCACAAGTGCCTCTCGAACTCAGCTCCTGAATACTTCTCCAACAAAATTAGTAAGCAGCAATCCTCGCACAACACCAGATCTACCCTATCTCATTCCATAGCAGTACCAAGGTTCAGCCTAAAATCTGCAGCAGGGGCTAGCTTCCCAGTCCAAGCAGCCAAACGTTGGAATTCCATTCCCCTTATCTATAGAGTAGAACCCTTCCTACCATTGTTTAAATCAGGTCTCAAAAAATGTCTGTACAATAAGCCTAGCCAATGAGGCACCCCTGATCTGACCACACAGACCACCACCCAAATATCCTCTCTATGATTGACTAAATGCACTTTTGCTTATGCCTTGTTGTAAATACCTTTTCCTGGCCCTGACTTGGGTGATGCTTTGTTGTAAATACCTCTCGTGAGCTAGACCTACCTGTAACCATTGGTCACCCCTACTGATACTGTATCATATTGTTTTTATCCATGTTTGTAACCCCTAAAGTTTTTCCAGTGCCGAGTTACCTCAGGGGTCAGTGCGCGATATAAATAATAAACAAATACAAATACCATACCATACTGCTTGCCACTTTGTTTGCCTTGTGCAACATACCTGACGTGGATCATCATTTGACTCTTCACACAATTGTCACTGCTAGGAGAATACATGCACCTCTTACTCCTACACATATGATTTTGGATGCTAGCAGCTCTGCTCAAATACTGGGGGATGGGTTCACTGCATAGTTGAAGGAACTCACCAAATCTCTTAAATACATATCTTGTTAGGTGCATCTATGCTGAAGCCGGCTAGCCAGCAATAGTTCACCCACAGACACAGCAGGAGGAGAGACTTTCCCAACTGCAGCACTGCCTCTCTACCCAGGTGATAAGATATTCATCAGGTATTTTATTAGGAACTGGAAAGAACCCCACTTCACGGGACCATATACTATGGTCTACTCCATGCCCACTGCAGTAAAGGTGACCAACCACCGGGCATAAATCCACCAGTCCAAAGGTTGCAGAGACAGCAGTGCCAGGTCCCTCTAAGAGGAGAGGGACACAACTTGATGGCGAGTATTTCGCAGGTGTCATTGACTGTTTTTTCTGCTATTAGGTTATACAGGAGGCCCATGGAGGAGATCGACGATTGGCCTTGCATTAGTATTCATAATGATAGAAGGCAGACAAATACTGTCTTGTAATATAGTGTAGCATTTTTGTGCATTTCTCTCTTTATTTTCTTTGTGTTTTCTTATACCAAGGATCTGAAAGTAGTGTTACAATGTGGGTGAAAGAACAAGAAACAAAATAACTTCATTGATACAGATATGTTTCATGATGGCATTGGTGGCAGGCAGGACACAGCATCTGGAAATGTGTAGTACGATGATATGAGACATGTGGGATGGGAGAGGGCAAATGAAACTTGTTATGTGTGCTCTCTCATCCCAATACGTCATGGGGGCACCCACGCTTTTCCTTCCCAAGACATTACTGTCAAGGAAGGGAGGTGCTTAATGCATCTGTCACTTTACAAACCAAAGGGTCTATTTCAGGGTAAGTCAGTGACTGTCTATTGGATTGATGAAGGGGAAAAGTTGTACATTGACAATTATATGCAGTTAGGGAGAATGGCAACAAGGGAAGCTATCACACTTAGTATTTTACAATATGTCACAGAAGGAGTAATAAAGGGGTAACAGCTATTCACAATGCATAGCAGAATACAATTCCAAAATGCAAGAGGGCATGATATTCCATGGTGTCACACATGACCCCCAATGAGGATAAAGGGATCTGTCTTTCATCATGGGCAATGGGAGGGGGAATGATAGTGTCAAGCAGAAGGGTTAGTGGGCTTCGAAGAGGATGTAGTGGCAAAAGTGAGTGACAGTTGGAGGGCAACATGGAACAAATATGTGCACGCTTTAACATGGGGAGATGAGAAACATCAACCAGTGCACATAAAGCCTCTTACACATTTTCTTAATATTTCAGATCCACAGAGTCAACACATCTGGGGTCTAATGCCGGCTGCACCAAGTGATGTGCATTCCAGCATTGAAGAGTGGGACAGAGGCATTGATGGACCACTGGTGGGCATGTGGGACCAGGCTTATACCCATCTCCCTCCCTTATCACATTGAACAGCCCTGCTCTGATAGTACCTCAGGCCGAATTGAAGCCCTATAGTGACCGCCCTGCGGTGCTCCACAAAAAAGTAGCAGGGGAAGAGAAGATGCAAGGGCACAGACACTGAAGAGAAAGGTGCAGCAGCAATTATTGGTCCAGCAAATCATCTGAAAGTTTGGCTGCAATTCCAGCCCATGTCTGCCAGTTTTCTTAGGTGTCAACATTGTTCGCATCTCTTTAGCTTCCAGGGGTCCAAGCAGTCACAAAAACCAGGTGACCTGCTACGTGTTGCTACGACTCACAAACTCGACGAAAACTGATAAAATGCGGTAAGGGGTGGCACTCCAAAACCTCTGTGCATTGGACATGCTCACCATGATGGAGGGTGGCATCTGCCACAAAATAGTTAGCAGCTGTTCCCATCTGATGACACAGCAACTGGAACATTAATAGAAGCCATAGAGGAAATGTGTAAACTCCATGAGAATATGACGAGATAGCTTGTTGACTCTCTTTTTGCTAGGGTTCCCAAGTGGTTGGCAAACATTTTCAAGTAGATGTCCTGTTTCTCATTATGGTGCTCTTCACCTTCTGTGCAGGCCAGCTAATACTGCGACGCTGTAAATACAAAAAGGGGAGGAGGAGCTACATAATGTCCCTGGATGTTGGTGGGGAAGGGGATCAAGCACATAGTAAACTAGCAGATTTAACACAATATGGAGCACATGAGAGTGATGAACAAGGGGTATTTACAGTGCCACCTGAAAATGTGAATGAGTATGATGCCTTTTGGGTTGTGTGCTCAGCTGATGGTCAGGAGTGTGTGATAATAGAATCATCACTTGGCAAGTACGAGGAGGATGGGGGAGGCAAGGAGAGGGTTACTAGGGTGTGGATTTCCAAGACGGTAAGTAAAAACATAATGAGAAAGCAGTGTCAATCGGGACATGGATCAAAGGAGGGAAGGCAGTGAGGGTGCAAATTCATGCTGGGGATAGAGGGTAAGGGGTGGGGATAGTGAGTAGAATTGGTAGTATAGCACAGTATTAACAACATAGCAGCGATTTTGGATTACAGGCTGCAGGTAAGTAAAACATTTGTCCCTTCACAGCCACAGGCCTTCTGCCCTGAGCAAATATGAATTTCATTAAGCGCTCAGCTGCAGCAGTGTGCTGGAGAAGTGCTGCAAATTCCCAGGAGAACCTAGCCACAGGGAACTGGGGCCAATAGATACTTTCGGTGCCAGAGAGCCAGGCACCCATGGGAGGTGTAGAAAATTCAAAATTAAATACAGCAAATTAAAGTCAGAACCATGGTGGAGTAAGCAGTTTCAAATCGCTTCTTGGCAGATAGTCATGGGAAGAGGGCTCTGGGGCTGGGGGACAAGCAACAGGAAACCAATCCTGGGAGAGGTTTTAATGTCCCTAGGGTGAAACAGTTTTTTGTGTCCTTGCAGATGTCCATGAAACACCTCATTGGTCGATGCTCTGTGACAGTCCCCCTTTTGCCAAACTCAGGTTGTCTTGTGTGTTCGATGGGACTGACCAATGCTAATGAATAAAGTTCCTGTGGTCAACACAATCATGTAATGTTACACAATGTCATTGTGGGGCAGTGTGGAAAGGTTTGTGATGTCATGATGGGTGGTGTTGGGTGATGGGGGTCAGGATGGCATGAGGGAATAATCATTATTCAATGTATGCCCCGATATAGGGGACAGACATGGTCCCAACAATTAGCTTCCTAGTGTAATGAAGGTGCTGATTCAGCCCCAGACAGGGGGGAACACGTACCAATTCTAGGAATAATGGTGATATGTTGAGACACCCACTGGAGGAAAACACACAGACCTCAGGGAACTGTGGTACGCTCCAAGGACCATGCAGGGAGGGATAAAAGGGGCAACACTATGTATAAAACACTGTATGTGCACAGGGGGCCTTGCCAGGTAAGGTCAAGGGTGGTGAAACTGCAGTTAAGCTAACTTCACAGGTGTATCACAGGTGGGCTCCACATCACAGGCCAACTTCAAGGACATGGCCTCTCCACCGTGGTTGAGGGAGTGTGAACGCTGACTCCAGGCTGCTCGTCTCCAGCAGACCGCAGTCACTGGGAACAGCACCCAGTGATGTAATCAAGGTTGGCGAGCCAGTTCCACAGCTACTCGTGGGAGCTAGGGAAATTACCCTAACACAGAAGGCACTCGCATGGCAACAAGGTGGTGTCAAATCATCCCTTGGCTGGCGGGTATGGGAACAAGGATGCAGAATCAAGGGGTGCTCCAAGGAGAGCCAATCAGACGGTAAGCTTTGGCGTCCCTGAAAAGTATGAAGCGCTCAGAGTGTCCACAATAGTGTTTGCAAAGTTACTATCTTGCAGGTGCAGTGTGAATGTCTCCCTTCCCACTAGTTCATGGTGTCTTGTGTTCCTTCCTTTCTGGTGCTGACCAATGCAGTAGGTCAGAACAATTATGTCATTACTAATTGCAAACTGTTTGTTGTATAGAGCAGGAAGCATTGTGGCTCCACTCAGGGAGGAGATGGGCTGAAAGTGGGTAGGTCTGTTTGCTCCAATCATGTGTAACTAATGTATGCCTTGCTATAGGGGTAGGGCGTAGTCCACCAGTCAGCTTCTTGAGAATAGAAAAGATGCACAGTTTGAACTGCAACTGTATCTAACTGAGCAAACATTCTATTCATTGTAAAAAACTACTGTTCGCTGTGAGCCAGTTTGTCAGCTATCATCAAGCAGTTGCGATCCACTGTAGTGTTTGATTTGTGCTTGCCCACCTGTAATACACTTTGTTACTTCTTGCCCGATGTGCGATACGTTTTGCACAACTGGTAACTTATGTATTATGAGTCCTCCAGGACCTCTGATACATTTTGTTGTTCTAGCAAATGTATCAATTGTTTTGTCGTCTGTGTATAAAAGGTTTGCCCACAGTGGGTTGCATTGACAGCTCTCTTCATTCCGTTCTGATCCACTGTGCTGTTTGACCCATGCTGTCCCAGCTGCATCTGGGCCTAAATAAACTGTGTTACTTCCTGCTTGGTGTATGCTTTTTTTTGGATTACTTTGGTGTTCCAGACGTTACTTGCCTTTGGAGGACCCCTAATACATTAGACAGGAAGATTGTTCGGGGCATGGCCATATGGACTGTTAACATATTAGTAGTAGTAGTAAAAACAATGCACATTGTTGTGGCCATGGCCAGTGGCCAGATTGTTTGAGGAATGGCCTGAACAACCTGGCCACTGGTCATGACCACAATAGTGTGTTTACATTGGGTTGGATGCCTGTAGCAATGTGGCTACTGTAAGGAAGGCATGGTATCAAACAGTAAGACAGACACAAGTGACCACAGTTCAAGGGTGTTTATTGAACTTCAATTGGGTTTGAAAAATGCCTATCTAAACATACATCTAAAGATGGGATCAAGCTACGACCATCAAATAATAATAACAAAGTTCTACTGGTGTCTTTTTAAAATAAAAGGGCCTACACTAATAAACCTATTGCCAATCCTCACTTCTAAATAAATAGTGCGGGTAACAATGTTATGTAAAAGAAAAGTCTTCAAGAAATTATATGTCGGGATGTTCAAGCCGTTGACTTCCCTTGCCCACGTTTTCAGCACAGGACAAGGTGGCACACTCAAGCTTAGCACAGTCTCTGGCTTCTCTAGAATGAGGGTGCAGTTAAAAACTTTGACATCATGGCCTTCTGTGTTAAAATCTCTTTGACATTCAAAGTCTCTCTTTCAGAGGGCCTGATGCAATACGGCAAACAACTCAAGTTTGTTTCTTCTATGGATTTCACAAGTATAAATTCTCAGGTGATTTTCTGTTGACCTCGGGTGCCCCTCCAACAGGCTCAGATCCAACTTCTTACGATTTCACACATACACATTCTCGGGTAATTTTCTGGTCACCCCGGGTCCCCCTCTGTCTGACTCAGACCCACTTTAACACAAAACCTTCTCGGGTGATTTTCACTTCACCCCGGGTCCCCCTCCACCTGGCTCAGACCCACTTTAACAAAAAAACTTCTCAGTGATTTTTGCTTCACACCAGGTACCCCTGCACTGGGCTCAGACCCACTTTAACACAAAGTTTTCAATTGATCTCCCTCTGCCGTGTTCTGACCAACTTTATCAACTTTGCCATAAACTTTATTTACTGCATCAACATGGAAGACTTTCAATTGTGCACAGAATTTTGCTTGACTGGTTGCAGGACCACTTGGATTCACAATTCTCTACAACTCTTTCATTTTTCAGCTGGACACCTTACAGACACCTTTTGATTGAGCACACACGCTGTGCGGTAGCACTCTGTCAAAGGTATTTTATCTCTTAGTTTTAAAGATCAATCAATCATCAGCAGTTCAAGTTTACTTGCATGTTTTATCACACGTGTTTCAAATAATATTTGTTCCAGGGCTCGCCATACAATGTTGCCGCTTGCAACCTTGGCTTCAACACAGACTGGTCTTGTATCGGTTTCTCCAACTCAACGGCTGTCTTGATTTCACTAACACTGCTTTGTTCTTGGAGCCAAGGACAGTACCACAGTGGCTGATGATTCTCCCCACCTTGATTATTGAGGTGGGAGGGCCCGGGTATCTTTTTTTAATTTTTTTTTTATTTTGTTCTTGATTCTTTACAAAAGTAGAACCTTTACAAAAGCAGAAAATACAGTTTAAACAAAAATACAGAATTACATTTAAAAAAAAAAAAATTATCAACGATTCTAAATAAACATAAGACAATTTAAAAACAGTACAATGACTGAAACAAAAAAAAAATCAATTGGTATTGTATGTCACTAATTCCTTTTCTATGTGTTTACAAAGGGCAACTATACAAATGTTAATGGGTTATGATTACCTCGCATCATTCTTGCCGATAAAGAATCTAGACAATCAACATATTCTGGATTAACAAATTTAAACAGTAAAATAGTTCTCTTTACCTTAAAATGCGGACAATACAAAATCAAAGATTTCAGTGACTCCCTTGGTTCAGAGCAGTTTGGAAAGTGACATTTTTCAATAGATGGAACCTCTTTTTCTTTATTCCAATATTTAGTCCTTTCACGAGTAAGGTATAAATTGAATCTGAACCATAGGAAGGCCCTTCTAAAATCTTTGCAGGGAAATAAATCAATGTACTTGTATCTCGGAATATACGTTTTTTGGTTATGGCAGAGTATTCATTGTACATTTTATAATTCCCTATTTGATCTAAGGTCAAGCACCAATCTTGCTCATATAATTTCTTTTTAGCTTACCCTGGACGAAAATAGACATCATCATTTGTAATATTCATATCAGTGAGAAATGTCTGCATACTAGTCCTGTATTTCATCATTGATGGAATGGACAGGGTTTCAAGATTAGATGTCATGTCCTTGTAGAGACAGTTGGTAGGAGGATAGCATATTTTATCATAGTTCAGGAGCTGTCTCCATTTCCAACATGATGATAAAGCTACAAGCCCCAGTTGATGCCTTATTATGAGGTGTGTGCCCTGTAATCTATCTAGCACTAATATGGCAGAGACAAATATCAAGGGAATATAGAAGTACAGTTTCAATTTTGAGGGTAAGAAAATGAATAAAAGGGACTTACGAAAATTTGCAATACTTTGCACATATCATTTTCAATTGCGAAAGTAAGCATCTACTCTTACATTGCAAACGATTAGACCAGGCAAGGATTGAGTTGTCCTCTGAAAGATAATACCCAAGATAAATTGAGTTTGTGATTAATGGAATCAATGTCTCCCTTAGATGCCATTGGTAGCGATTATTCTTTTTGGAGCACCCGAATCTCATCATGGCCGTTTTTACAGGGTTCGGTAAGAGATTATGGGCATTTGCAAAATTTTCAAACAAGTGTAATTTCGCTTGGAGACCAGCCGGAGTGGGGTCGAAGATGATGATATCATCAGTGAATGCCAGCCATTGGAGGCGGGTCATTCCGATTTTGGTTGAAAAGAGATTTTTAGTGCTCCATGTCTCATCAAGAGCTGACAAATACAAGTTAAAAAAGGTTGCCGCAAGATTGCAGCCCTGTTTTAGCCCCATGGACATCTTTATAGGATTAGTGGCGTTTAGTGAAGTGCTCATGTCTTTACGAAAACCAGTTTGGAATTTCGAATAAAGCTCATGAGCTTCAATAAATGTTTCCAGATCAAATAAAAGTAAGATCGCAAATAACTTCTCAGTATCAGTATCGATCAGCGAGATGGGCCGATAATTCACTGGTAAAGAGGGGCCCCCTCTCTTAAAAATTGGAATGATGTTAGAGGACTGCCAGGATTCAGGAATTGTTCCTGTTTGTATTATTACCTGAAATTTAGTTTTTAGGATTGAAGCCCACAGATCCGGGTCAGATTTGTACACACATGGCGGAAGACCATCAGGGCCAGCAGATTTCGAATACGATCATTTGAAATTGCCCATTTGATATCATCATGCAACAATTGTAATCGGTCCATCTGGCTGTAACATAATGACAAATTGGGTATATTTGTAAATCTATCCGGAAGCTTAAATTTAGTAGACATATAATCGCACCATGAAGATTCTGAGATACAGTTAGGCATTGGTGGAATCCTATGATTGTCAACATTTTTAATGGTGCGCCAGATGGTTCTAGTGTCCTGACCACATATTGCTTTAATTAAAAAACAGTTTATTTTGTTATGTTTGAGAATACGAGCATGTTTTAAGTTCCTTTTGTATGTGGTAAATATAGATCTGCGCAGAGTCGAGTAGCTTGTTGAATCGAGGCTGCTCATTCTAAGATTCCTGAGGGCTCTGTTTTTGACACGTTTAAGATTTTTGCATGCATGATCATAGGGATGGGGATGTACTTTATTTAGGTACTTCGTACTAAAGTGGAAGAGAGCTTCTTTGATAATTACTTAGCATTGAGCAGCCATATACATGATTGATTAAGTTTCGGCATATTTAATCTTATCAATATGTGTGAAAACATAATCAACAAATTGTTTGCAGAGCCCTGGATTCCATTTAAGTGATATTTGGTGACGATCAACTTCAAGAAAAATTAACGAGGGATCAAGTTGTAATATGGAAGCTTCCAGTTTCAGTGAGATAGATAATTGGGCATGGTCACCATAAACTATCGGATTAATGCATAAGGGAGTGGATATTGCTAAGATATTATGTGTTAAGAAAATAAAGTAGATCCTCGAGGCATATAATCCACGATTCCATGAGTAGTGCGGGCTTGAGACTATTGTTTCTGCCATGTCCATATCCCAGTCCTGAAAATAAGACTTCAACCGACCACCTCTTGCACAGGAAATTTGATTGTACTGGGTATCACCGGTCGAGAATCTTTTACTACAGTCAGCGTTAAAATCACCTTCAAATATTATTTCAAGAGCTTGGTATTTGTTCGTAAAAGTTTGCAAGCACTTATCAATTTCATAGAGTAAGGTGTCTACGGGCCTCATTACAACCTGTGCGGAATGCATTTAACGGCGCTGGTAATGGTGCCGGTGCTGTTAAACGCATTCTGCACTATTACGAGGTTCCCTCGCGGGACCCGATGTGGACGTCTGGTTTTACCAGACGTCCAGAGCGGGTCCCGCGAGGGGACCAGGGAGCTAACAACAGGCCGGTCATAATTGGCCCATTGTTAGCTGCCGCACCCATTCCCATTGAGACCTATGGGGGCTCGAATGGGAATGGGGAAGGCCCGGGTCCGGGTTCCCTGAATGGGGAAATACCGGGCCCTCCATTCTCGGAATGGCCCAGTATATCCCCATTCAGGGAACCTGGACCCGGACCCGGTTTGGGAGGCAGCCATGCCCTTTTTAAGGGCATGGCTGCCTCCAAAGCTGTAATGTGGCCCTATAACTATTTTGGCGGGATTCCTATAAAAGGAAATGATGAGAATAGAGCGGTATCTAGCTCTATTCATGATCACCAGAACCCCCAAAATGTTGGAGGATTCCCAGACAAGTTTAGTCTGAGCTTCCAAAGAATTATTCACCGCAATTGCAAGACCACCAGAAGGACGACCTTGAATATTTCTCAAGGCAGGCGAGCAATAAAGAGTGGAACCGGGAAGGTAAAGAGCAGCAGTGGTTTTCATTGTTTCTTGAAAGAGTATTATTGTAGGCTGATTCACCAGTTCATTAGGTTGAAGAATCCACATGAGTTCCAACACACCAACATAATTTCCTTGGCTTGCAATGGCTATGTTTTAGGGTGGGAGGATTGGAAGGTTAAGATTGAGTTAAGCATAGGTTCTAGCCAAGGGAAGTCCTTCGAATTGGCAAGTGAGTTCAATAATTCATGAACAACCGAGTTACTGTCAGAGCCCACATTACAAAGCGATTTATTCTCATCCAAACTAACAACAGCATGTGGACAGGGAAAGGCAAGGAATTCTTTCGCAGATTGTTTGTCAGCATGAGTAGTTAATGTGAATCCTTGATCTTTAAGTTCAGCACAGCTGAACCACAAAAATGTCATTATTGACTCTGAGGTAAGGTAACATATGGCACA
The DNA here is from genome assembly GCF_040938575.1 of Ambystoma mexicanum. Taxonomy (NCBI): domain Eukaryota; kingdom Metazoa; phylum Chordata; class Amphibia; order Caudata; family Ambystomatidae; genus Ambystoma; species Ambystoma mexicanum. Next base: position 1,073,092,836 of record NC_090935.1, on the reverse strand, counting down.
TAATTATTAGTAATTGCAAGTGATACTCTCAAAATATCATCTGTTTTTAGGATTCCTAATTGAGGAATATGCGAAAATAATGCTAGTAAGAATGTACGATTGATGCGAGAGCGGGCAAGTGTTGCAATATTTCCCTCAGGTCCAATAATATGGGCTTTAGCAGTGGGTTGCTGTTGGACGGAGGATAAAATAGAGTTAGTGGGTTCAATGCAAGGAGACAAATTTGTCAATAAGTTATTCGTTTCATGGCTTTCGTTTTTTAACAGGATATTATTTTTTTTACTTATGTTTGGATCAGTCAACAAAGCATTGGATACCATTTCCCTAGAGATTAAGCCCTCTTGAATGGCTTTACTCAGTAGTTCCAAGGTAGTTGTCCTGTTATTAGTAGTTTCGTTATTAGTGATATATTCAGGAAAACACCTAGGCCCTCATTACGACCCTGGCGGAGTGGGTTTACGCCAGCGGTATTCGCGGCGGACCCGTCCGCCCTACTACGAGTTCCCGTAGCGCCATGGAGCCGTTTTCCGCCTGGTTTTTCCGGGCGGAGAAATCCATGGCGCTACGGGACCTTGTTGTTAATTACGCCACCGTATTTTACGGTGGCGTAATTAACGCCTTCCCCACTCCCATTATACCCTATGGGGCAAAAATGGGAATGGGGAATGGGGAATGGGGATTTACCGCCCCGCCAAGGTCGGAATGGGGCGGTAAATCCGCCAACCCCCATGGCGGTATCGGCAGCTTTCCGCCGTGCTCCATGGTGCATATTGCACCACGATCTCCGCCAGGGTCGTAATGAGGGCCCTAGTCTTTCCAGGGCCATGAGTTGGTACAAGGCGGTTGTCTGTATCCAAGGCCGAATCGCCAGACAAGTTCCCTAATTGGATAATAGAATTACCAGTAATTAAAGGAACATAATCATTCGGTAAGACCCTGGTTTTGCTCCCTCCATTAATGATAGTTGAGCTATTAATACCGACAGGTCCGGTAAGTTTGACAATTGCAGAAGATGGAGGAGGATCTTTCAAACATGCTTCACTGTACAATTTTCCTACACAATTGGAGGAAGAACCATCTAAGGGTAAGCCATTGGGGTTTATACCCATCAGCGAGGAGTCAGTAGTTGAACAAATTCTCCCACATACCGGAAAGTAGTTGATCAGATTAGATCTCATTGGTTTTATTAATGGGTCTTGACGTTGGCTTTTCAAATCGAGAGTTTTTTCAGGCCCATTTAAACTATAATTAGGTTGTTGGGGATTTTAGAGATAGAAGGGTTATTCACTGGGTTCCGATCAGTAAGACTCGAGCCATCAGATAATCTATGATTCTTGTTTTTAGATAATGCGAGTGCCCCAGATGGAGTTGGATTGGAGATCAAAGCTTCTTGGCTTTCTTTGGTCAGTTGTTGTAGATCCATATGATCTTCATCTATAATGTCTACAGAGGGCAAATTTGGCATAGATCCCACAGGATCCTTGCTAAATAATACAGGGCTTGTATCCGGCTTTGTCATATTTTTTTAAATCATTTTCTAGTGCTTCTTTACATCTTTTTGCTTGGCGTTTGACAGCACGCATGTGTATCTTTTTAGTACGACAAGAAAAAGATGCGGGATTGTCATCCGCGGAGTTGTCATCCCAGGGGGGCTGATCTTGTCGTTTTTCATGTGATCAAGTACCTTTAAAAGAACTGTAGGACTATCATAAGGTTCATTGTTAGGGCCCAACTTCGGAAAGTGATGAATAATCGTTTGGCTAATCATTTCAACTGCTGCTTTTGGCGGCAAACACATGGTCAGAAATACAGCTGACCATTGCGCATTATTGCAGATTGCTGCAGGAGAATAATCGAAGGAAAGATGATGTTAGGAAAGGTGAAGAAATAAAATTAGTGCAAAATACGCCATAGAAGAGGCGATGTTGACTAACGCAGAAGGGCAAGCATCGGAGCAAGCAGCAGGCATGCCACAGGTGAATAACTAAAGGCGTTATGATGAAGGTAATAATGGATTCATACCAAGAGGCAGGGGAGGTTTCCGAGGAAGAGGCTTCCACAATAATCATGGAGGCTTTCAGAATAATTAGGCATATTTCCAGAATAACGAATGTGGGATTCAGGATACGCAGAATGATAGTAAAGGCATGCAGGGAGGGCCAATTAAGAGGTTTTCTCCTGTATGTTGGACAAGTGGAATGACAGGGCACATAGCGTGCATGTGTGGGTGTCAAGGGTTTGTACAAAATTGACAGTTCTCAAGAGGTGGAACCACTCACTGGCCTGCATATAGCCAACAAAGTGGGGAGGTGTTTGCCCAAAATCAGACAGTGCAACAAGCACAAATGCAGAGAATGCAACAAGCTTTGCAAACACAGCAGACACCAGTGAATCCGCCACAAGGGCAATAACAGCAAACACCCATGCAGATACAGCAAGGCCTAAGCACAGGACAGATAATGATTCCTAGGATAGAGGGTGCCACCGTCAAGGAAGGAAATCCTTTCACAGGCCTGGGGATAAGCATGTACCCACAATAGGACAGCTCACTTGTTATTGTTATTGTTATTGTTATTTTGCATTTATATAGCGCCTTATATACCATTGGTATGGTCTGAAGGCGCTGGTAGGTTGAACGCCCTTGGGAACCGAAATTCGGGTCAGTGGAGAGGTTAGAGAGAGTCCAAAGGTGCGTGTGCGCACCAGGTATGTGTGCAGCTGGTGCGGGATTCATGTGGTAGCTGCTTCTTAGCGGTAGGTGTGGTGGTTGAGAGATCAGGAGTATGTGTTCGGTCTGGCCAGAGTTATCCAGACTGAGTGTGGTAGCGTTAGGCCGAGGAGAAACGCCTGGCTGGGGGTGTGAAACCAGCCATGTTTACTTAGAGTGATGGGGGGTGAGCGGCAGATGTTGATATGAGAACAGTTAAACCGAATGGTGTCATAGTATCTCTGTGTTCTAGTTGAATGGTGGTGTAAGGAGAAAGTAAGCGTGGGGTGTGATATGAAGTATGCTCTTTCAAAAGTTCCTTGCATTCCAAAGCAAAATATGCACGTCATGCAATTCCGAGCGGTGAGGTCTGTTCTATGTGTTTTGTTTCTCATCCGCTCTATGCACTATTCATCCACTCAACGTACTCATCCGTACAGCATACTCATCCGTTTAGCATACTCATGCGCTCTATATATCCATCCAGTCCATACACTCATTTGTTCTGTGCGTTCATACGCTCCACAGACTCATCTGCCACTCATCAGCTCTGCACTCATCCGCTCCACAGACTCATCTGCCACTCATCAGCTCCACACTCATCCGCTCCGCATACTCGTCCGCGTACACTTGTCCGCTATATGTACTCATCCGTTCCGTGTACACTCGTTCGCTCCACACACTTGTTCGCTCTCCACCCACTCGTTCGCTCTCCACCCACTCGTTCACTCTCCACCCACTTGTTCCTTCTCCACACACTCGTTCACTCTCCACAATCTCGTTCACTCTCCACACACTCGTTCGCTCTCCACACACTCGGCCGCTCTCCACACACTCGGCCGCTCTCCACACACTCAGCCGCTCTCCACACTCTCAGCCGCTCTCCACACACAGCCGCTCTCCACACTCAGCCGCTCTCCACACTCAGCCGCTCTCCACACTCAGCCACTCTCCTCACTCAGCCGCTCTCCCCACTCAGCTGCTCTCCGCACTCAGCCTCTCTCCGCACTCAGCCGCTCTCCGCACTCAGCCGCTCTCAGCCGCTCCCTACACTCAGCCACTCCCCACACTCAGCCGCTCCCCACACTCAGCCGCTCCCCAAACTCAGTCGCTCCCCACGCTCCTCCGCTCTCTAAGCTCCTCCGCTCTCCACGCTCCTCCGCTCCCCACGGTCCTCTGCTCTGCACGCTCTTCCGCTCTCCACGCTCCTCCCCTCTCTACACTCAACCGCTCTCTACAATCATGTGCTCTCCACATTCATCCGTCTTCCACATTCATTTGCTCTTCATATTCGTCCACTCTTTACACTCAACCGACCTCCACACTCATCCGCCCTCCACATTCATCCACCAGCAGCGTTCATCCTCCACGCTCATCCTCACTCATCTATACTCATTCGGTCTCCCCACTCAGCCCTCTCACCCTCCGCACTCATCCGCCCTCCTCATTCATCCGCTCTCGACACTCATCCGCTCTTGACACTCATCCGCTCTCGACACTCATCCGCTCTCGACACTCATCCGCTCTCCATACCCATCCGCTTTCTACACTCATCTGCTTTCTACACTCATCTGCTCTTTACACTCATCCGTTCTCTATGCTCATCCGCTCTCTACACTCATCCGCTCTCTACATTCATCCGCTCTCCATACTCAGTTGCTCCCATGCTTCTCCGCTCTCCACGCGCCTCCGCTCTCCACACCTCTTCACTCTCAACGCTCATTCACGCTCTTCCGCTCAACCGCTCCTCCGCTCTTCCGCTCTCCACGTTCCTCCGCTCTCTACACACAACTGCTCTCCACACTCAACCGCTCTCTACATTCAACTGCTCTCCACACTCTTCCATCCTCCACAATCATTTGTTCTTCATATTCATCCGCTCTCCACGCTCAACCGTCATCCACACTCATCCGCCAGCAGCATTCATCTTCCACACTCATCTATTCTCATCCACACTCATCCTTACTCATTCGCTCCCCCCACTCATCCACTCACGCCCTCCACACTCATCCGCTCTCTACACACATCTGCTCTCCACGCTCATCCGGTCTCCACGCTCATCCGCTCTCCACGCTCATCTGCTCTCCACGCTCTCTACATTCCCAGTGGTTTATTCCTATTATCCACTTCACTGTTTAGATCTACATTACTCGTTTTAGTTCTGTTTGTCATTGTACGTTACAATCTGGTTAGTTTAGCCTTTAGGTGGTTTACTGGGTCGGTATTATTGTGATGATTGTTGATGCTAGTTTGGAACCGGTTGGTTTTAGGGAAAGAGCCAGGTTTTCAGTAGTTTGCGGAAGGCCGTTAAGTCCTCACTAAGGCAGATGTGGGGTGAGAGCGAGTTCCACAGGGTTGGGGCCATGGCTGAGAATGATGCTCCGCCTAACCTGACTGAGTTTGTCTTAGGAATTACTAGGAGGCCGGCTGAGCTTGATCTAAGGGTGCGAGTGGGGTGATAAGGTATTAGCTTTTCTTGAAGATATTGCTGTCCAGTTTTGTGTAGTGCTCGATGGGTGAGGCATAAGGTTTTGAAAGCCACCCTACAGGCTACTGGAAGCCAGTGCAGTGTCTTGAGGGCTGGGGATACGTGGTCTCTTAGTCCGAGCGCAAGTAGCACTTTGGCCTCCGCGTTTTGTGCTCTTTGGAGTTTATTCAGTTGGTAGGCATGAATTCCGAGGTAAAGGGGGTTTCCATAGTCCAGTCTTGATATGACGATTGATTGGACCGGGGAAACTCTTTTGGGAAATGAGAGATATGGAAAGATGCGCCTAAGGTTTTTGATGAATGGATGTGTTCAGTGCCATCTGTGACTCCCAATCCTCAAGAGGAACCGAGGGTTCACGTCACTATAGGAGGCAAATGTTTTTCTTTTTTGGTAGACACGGGTGCAACATGCTCATGTAAGCAAGACGGGAAATTTACATGAACTGGGAATACCATGAATGCTCAAGGTTCAACAGGAGCTCCAAGTAGAGTTCCTTTCACTGAGAGATTGCTAGTCTCTATAGGAGATTGTGATATGCCTGTTCCATTATTGTATTCAAGACAGACACCAGTTAATATACTAGGTCGAGATTTAATGAAAAAGCTAAACAACACAATTTTGTTTACTGATGAAGGCATAGTGTGTTCATCTCCAGGAATGCATTATTTAAACGTGAGTGAATTTATCATGGCATTTACAGGGCAAATGGCCATATGAGGAATACCATTAGAACCAGAGGTCTTTCACTATGGGGTTTGCATTTTGTTAACATGGCTACCTGGTTTAGTGGGTAAGACTGTGAGAATACCTGGTTGAGTTTTTAATCAGGCCAAGGATACCTATGGATGAAGAGGGGGGACAAGTCTTTCCCTTAGAGTTACACGCAGCTACGGTGTGAGGAGAATTGGCTATGCTTGAAGGAGTTGAAGATGAAGGCAGACAATGGAGCACAGTGATTGCCATTGGAGAGGGTTACATGTTGTCTGACGTCACTGACGAGGATATGTTTAGAGACCACCCATCAGATGACAAAGTAGTGTTTGAAATAAGTACCAATTATTGGGTAAGGGCAATAAGACGTGAGGTTCCCCAGAAGATGATGTTCGTACGGAAGCGTCCCAAATGTTTTGATGAAGACATGGTGAAACTGCCAGTTTTTTTTATGGACCACAGGTCCTTATGACGTAGGCCTATTGAAAGGGATTGGAGAAATTAAGATTAAACTGAAGCCAGGAGCAACTTTGCCTTGAGCACGACAGTATCCCACGTCTCGAGAGGCAAACATGAGTAATTTTAAGATGATATCCGCCATGATGGATCAAGGCATATTAGTGACGTCAGAGTCACCATCCAATACCGCAGTGTACCCTATCAAAAAATCTAAAGGGGGTTGTGACGTTTAATTCAGGACATGCAGCCTATTGATCAGATTGTAGAGGCCGAGTTTTCTTTAGTTCCTAATCCAGCGACAATCTTATGCAGTATCCCTGTTGAGGCGTGATATTTCACTGTGATTGCATTTTTCTCAAACCCGTTGCGTAAGGATTCTCAAGATCTGATGTCATTAACGTTCAGACAGACTAAGTTAAAAAGCACAAGATTACCCCAGGGGTACTGTGAGACTCCATCGATTTTCAATAGAGTCCTTCAGATGGACTTGAGCAATACTGATTTACAAAGTGTTGTGTTGCAATACGTACATAACATTTTAGTCTGCAGCACCTCAGAGGAAGAGTGCAGATGTGATTCAGTTCAGCTAATGGTTATTCTAGCAGAGAAAGGATACAAAGTAGACAAGGAGAAATTGCAGTATTGCCAAGAAGAGGTGTTATATATAGGGCAGTTAATCTTGCATGAAGGAAAGAAAATTACACCTGAAAGGGCTGAGGCTATTTTGAAAACAGCGAAACAACACACGATAAAGCATATGCAAAGGTTTTTGGGTCTATGCAATTAGGTTAGAGCATGGGTATTCGATTATAGTTCATATGTGAGACCCTTGTTACAGGCTCTGAAAAAAGGCATATGCAATTCAGGAAAACATTGTCTGGACTGAGGAAATGGTGGAAGTGTTTGATGAGTTGGAAAAAGCTATTTACACAGTTCCAGTCTTATTGATTCCCAATTATGCTGAGGAATTCTTCTTATTTTCGCACATAAAAGGTACAGTCATGACAGCAGTACGCACGCAGAGAACCACATTGGGGTACAAGCCTTTAGCATACTACAGTGGGATTCAAGACCCAGTAATGAGGGGTCACTTCCCCTGCAAACAATCATTGACAGCCACCGCGTTCGCCATTGAGAAAGCTGCCAGCATAGTGATGGGGTGTTCCATGACGTCATTTGTTGAACATGCTTTGTTTGCTATTTTGGTAAAACCTAAGGGTACTTTGGCTTCTCAAAGGGCATCTGCCTATGAAGTGGTCATATTGAATCCAGAGGTTAAAATAGTCAGGTGTAGAATAGTTAACCCTGCCATGTTTGTAGCAGAACCACTTGCAAAAGACGAGCATGCACAGAATTGCTTGAATTATGAGGAATACTATGATGAGATCCTGAGGGTGAAAGAAAATGTTTTAGCAGCAGGGGTAATCCTCTTTATTGATGGTTCCTCAAAAATCAATTAAAATGATGGGCAGAGATATACAGGTGTCGCTGTGGTAAAGTACAGGGCCAATGGGGAGTTTGAAGTATTGATAAGTGTTAGGGAGAATTCTCCAGAATGGCTAGCGTCCTTTGCCTACTGAGTCCCTCAGCAGCTTTGCTGGATTTCTAGGATTTATTTTTTTTCACCTGGTAGGAGTGTTAGCCTTTTTTCCCACTCTTACATGAGTTTTACTGTGTGTGTTTAACATTTTTGTGTTCATAGACTGTGAAGCCTCACCTACTCCATAGGCATCAAGTTTTTACTGTGTGTTTCACAGCACCTTCAGTGCAGTGACACAGGGTTGTTTTTTTTCAGACTTCCCACTTTAAACTCCATTTTCTGGGACTGACTACTGTGTCCCAGAACATGTAAAGTTGCCATTGACTTTATTAGTCTTATTAAAATCACAGACCAAGTACAAACTATCTTACATAGAGTTCTGAAAAGGGTTAATGGTTATCCCTTTTTGTCTGTTTCTCATTGAACATTATTTCATTCCCTTTTCATTAAGATTTGGCTGGTGGCAGTGGTATCTACCCTATTTTTCCTACCATGGTTATTTTAAATAGCTTTGGTATTGTTTTAGGCTATCTTAGCTTCGAACTTAAACCCGCTGGACCACATTTACTTTTATTTGGATCCAGCTCGGTTTACTCACCATTTCTATCTGTAAAAGTCTTTCTCATGTTTTCTGCGCGCCAAACCAGGCTTGGTTCCTTTGTTCATCGTCCTTTGGTGGGCTTCTGCACAGAAGCCCTCCTTAGGCGCCTGAATGTCTGAGGAGGACATGGTGTGAGGGAGGGGTTTGAGACTCCCTGCACAGGGTCTCCTTAGAGACCCATGCCGCACTCTGTATGATTGGCTGTGATGACTGTGCTACCAGGACAGCTTCCCTGCTGTGTGATCGACTGCCAGGATGGGAGAATGGGGTAAAAACCGCATAAAAAGCAGGTCTCTGGGACTGAGAAGGCAGAGTCGCCACTGGATCGATAGAACCAAAGAGAAGCTGACAGAAGAGGACCTCTACCTGGACTGAACCTCCCGGTGAAGCCCGGCTGTGGGTCCGAATCTCCAAACTTCGAAGACAAGGAAGATCTGCAAGGAATCTTCTCCCATTGAGCTGGTGGGACCAATCATTTTGCAAACTGCAAGCCAGGCCTCCCTCCTATGGTCGAATTTGCTGTGCACAGCTACAGTGAACTGGATAGCCAGGAGGACCGGATCCTGCTTGGGTTTTAAGGAGCGCACCTTTTATTCGTTGCTTTGCTCTGCTGCTGGTTTCTTCCCTGGGCAGTGCAGGACCCTCCAGTCTTCCTACTTCATGTCAGTCTGACAGTCGTTTCAGGAACCGTGAGCCTGCAGGACCTGCCAGGAACGTCCGCCTCAGCTACAGCCTTCTTCTCCATTTAAGGCACTGTTCAATTCCGGTCGTTCGTTCCGTCTGACCATGGTAAAATTGCTTGAAATCTTTTGCCAATCCGAGGGCTTGTCCTTCTCTATTCTTTAAAGTAGCTTTTTGTCCGACCAACTTCGTTCTGAACTCTTGGCAAAGACTTAACCGCAAACTACTCTGAACTGGGTGATCCTCTGCAAAGACCTTGGTCCATTGACTTGGGTCCAGGCCTCTTAATTTGATTTCCTCACTGTAGATGCTTTTTCTAGATTGCCTGCTCACTTACTTGTTGGTGCTGCTCAACCTTTGGCTAACTTTGTCTTTCCCTCCCTTTTAAATTACTGGAGTGCCATTTTGCTCACACTTTGAGCTTAGCTTGTCCAGAATCCATTGGGTGTGGTGTACTGTATTAAGATTGTGATTTTTCAACAGCTTGATAATAGTGAAATGTTTTATAACTGATGTGTAAATAAATATATATTCTTTTACTCAGAAACTGTCATGATGCCTACCCCCGAGGAACCAGACCAGGTCCAGCAACTCCGGAAGCAGGCATCAAGTTATTTTGAGCTAGCCCAAAAACCCCTGCTAGTGGCTGTTTGGGTGCAGTCCTGGTGCCAATGGCGCCAGGCTCATATGGAGAGTCAGTCCTGGTGACATAGGCGCCAGGCTCATAGAGTAGAATTTAAATGATGCAGACCATGCTGCAAGCTTCCTGTTGCTGACCATGCTGCAGAGTTCCAAGCCAAAGGAGGCTTGGAAGGGACTATTTTACCTAGGGACTATTTTTTTACTTGGGTGGGGCTGGGGAGGAATACTTACCTGGGACTACTTTGGAGGGTATTTAAACCACGCCCGAAGAGCAGCACGCGCTTCGAGTTATTATGCATCCAGCAGCGTAACGCTCACCGTGTCTGCAAGCCTGCATCCAGTCTTCTGCCACGCCCGCCTCGAGTCTGCAGCTCCTAGAAAAATGGAGGAACAGAAGGAGAAGAGGTTAGAATAAGAGCAAAACCTTCGATCCTTACCTGAATTCTGGATCCACTGCGCCTTTGAGCTGGAAGAAAGAAGCATTTTACGCGCGCCGCCTCGCCTGCTACAGCGCCGTGCTGAACTCACCGCCTTCGCAGCATCCTCACGATCCACTGCATCCTTCCGCACGTTCCCGCCGCACTCTGGCACCTAAGTGGAACACAAGAACAGCAAAGGTGAGCCAAGGAAATAAACAGAGGCAATAGGAACTACCCCCATAGAATTACCTGATTACTGCCGGGGGTACTATTCCTCTTCACGGGTCGGCGCAGTCTTCATTGCATCCTCGCCGTACCCCGGCCCCTAAGGGGAACAAAAGGACAACAAGGTGAGGCGAAAGGACAAACTAGGGGAACTCTTCTCACCACAATAGACTTACCTAATTTTACCGCTGGAGGCATTATTCCCCGAACTTCATATTTTCTCTCCACAACTGAATAAGGGAGCAAGCCACAGGTTACATTCTGGCCTTATTTTCTTGAACTGTGTAGGATAAGCCAAATCCTTACCTGAACTTCGTCAGCTACCACGAGGAACTCTTCGCTGGGGTCAAGCTGCACACTGCAAGGAATCGGACAAGAGTGAAAGTCAGACATGTGAACTCTTACGAACTACATACTTTTTGGAGTCAATATTGTTCTGGAACTCTCCAATTCCTTCGAGCCAGTGAAGCAACTGGTTATCAACGTGCCGCTGCGCTCAATGCAGGATGGAGTGCTCATCACTTCAAACCATCAGGTGAGACTGTAAGAGGGGACATCAAAGGTGATCTGTGGGGAGAACAGCAGGGGTGGGGGGATTTACGCTCAACTCCAAGGGTGGTTAATTCCCTTTCTCCATTTGCAGAAGAATATTCCTACGGGCCAAGCAAACGAAGCTAGGTGGGACAGTCCAGTCCGTCATCTCGGCCCTACGCGTCACATAGGTGGAGACCGCAGCTGTCCAGTTCAGATCGACGCCTCTATGGGAGCCAGGTGAGCGTAACAGAAACCTTGAGTCAGTGTTTGTTTGAAGCATAGTAATTGCTGTCCTTTGTGTAACTATTGATACTGCTCACTTTACTCTTGAGATAAGTCTGGCTGCTCAGCCATCGCTACCACTTTACAGTGTAGTACAGGCTTGTACCAAAGGTGAATTTGTACTGTCACTTGAAGTCTTAATTGTGTGTTGTGTTCCCTTAGGGTACTGCATATGATTCTGCCTAACAATAAGTGCATGACTACCGTCCCGCTTTTCAGCACAGGCTGCAGAATTAGTGGCACTGATTGTCACACTCGGGAAAACACAGACCACGAAGTAACGGTGTACAGTAACTCCGCCTATGTGACGTAGACAGTGCACACAGGGCTAGCATGTTGGAAAAGGAAGGGCTACCTCCGAGCGGATGGCACTCCAGTGCAACATACGACCTTATTGGACAGACTTATGTGCACTACAGCTCCCAGTAGCCATCGCGGTCATCAAGAGTGCAGCTGATACTAAGAGAGCAGACTTTATCTCACGCAGAAATCAAGCCGCAGATGAAGAAGCAAAACGCGTTGCATGTTCAGAAGTTATAATGAACTTTGATACACCTGATGTGAATGAAAGAATTGTGGTGATGATGAATGTGAAAGACAGTTTTAACAATTTATCTAAATCTCAATTGATGGAAATTCAAGGGGAAGCACCGCAGGATGAGAAAGATCTGTGGACACAGAGGGGGTGTTATTTATCGCCTTCTGGAGCATTGTGGCAACAGGATAGCACTGGTAAACTGGCAATGCAGGTAGCCTTATTAAGGGTGGCATTTGAACAGCTGCACTACCCTGTGCACATCACAAGAGAATGCCTTGCAGCAGTTATTGCAGAGGACTGGTCATAACTAACCAGCTAGAACACGTTGCATTTTATGTAGTAAACTGCATCATATGTCAAAAGTTTACTGCTGGGAACACACTGCATACAGTTAGAGGAGTTATGCCATGACCTAATGATCCTTTTCAGCAGTTACACATCGACTATGTCAATATGCTGTAGATCTGCAATGGATACAGATATATGATAGTGGTAGTATGTCCCTTTTCAAGGTGTATTGAAACTTGTCCGTGTACACATCCAGATTCCGCCCGCGCACTGAAATCTTTTGTACGAAAAGTGTTTCCCCGATGGGAATATATATATGAAGTATTAAGATCAGATAATGGCCCCCATTTTGTAAACAAAGTCTTTGAGCAAATAAGCTTATTGCTTAGTATAAAACACAAGTTCTCTTCGGCTTACCATCCGCAAGTGAATGGTATCTGTGAGAGACTCAATGGCCTGCTTAAGGAAAGGAGAGCTAAATTGAAGCTTATGTTGAAAAAAGGATGGTTACATTGCCTATCCCTTGCATTATATGTGTTGAGGAATCAGCCAGGCTCTGATAATCATCGTATGCCCCATGAAATAGTGACAGGGAGGATGATGAGGACACCCCTCACTCCTCCATCGAGAACTAGAAGTGACGCCCAGACGACAGCAGAATTGTTAGGAAATTAGCTAAATGCCTACTTAACGTGTATGACTACAAGTATCTCTGTCATTTCAGAAAAACGCAAGCAGACGGGGTGTCAGGCTCAGAACACAGATGAAGACCATACAGCAACCAAATAAAAAAAAAATACTACTGCCTAGACTTTTTCCCAGTGATCAGGTGTTGATCAGGAACTTAGTTTGCAAGTGGCATGAACCACACTTTCATAGCCCCTTCCTTGTGGAAGTTGTCACACATTCAGCAGTAAACATTTTTGGGAAGACGAGGTTGGATTTCTCGGCAATGTGAAAGTCTACACCAGAGAGTCCCCCTCAGCCCCACCCCAGTCGTAAGCAAGCATCGGCGAAGAAGTTCAGCACATGCAGACTAGATTCATGATGAGGCAGAAGGATGCAGAGACTGTGCAATAGACAGATAAAAGAGTATATTGGACAGTGGTTCTTTCTGGACACTGTTTGAAATTGCTAAACAAGGAGTGAAAGAAAAGCTATTTGTTCTTGAGCCACAGGAGCATGCTAACATTGGACTGAGACACATTGGGCCTCATTACACGGTAGGCGGTAGGGATTTACCGGCACCGGTAAAATACCGGTACCAGTAAATCCCTGCCGCCTTACTACGAGGTCCCTTAGCGGGTTGGAGTTTTAACGCCTGCTTTTTGCAGGCGTTAAATACCAACCCGCTAAGGGACCTCGGAGCTAATTACGGCACCGCAAAATTGCGGTGCCGTAATTAGCGCCTTCCCCATTCCCATAGAGCCCTATGGGGCAGAAATGGGAATGGGGAAGGGCAATGGCGGAAGGGGGATTTACCGCCCCTCCAACCTTGGGATGGGGCGGTAAATCCCCTTTCCGCCAAGGCGGTGCCGGTATTTTACCGGCATGAGCCATGGCGCTAATAGCACCATGGCTCACCGCCTACCGTGTAATGAGGCCCATTAAGTCTTGATCGAGAAGGAAGAGATGCCAGATTTGGAATTCCTTTTTGACGACCGGAAGAGTGAACAATTCCCTGATTCCTTTGTCAAAGATTTTCTTTTTGGAGGCACCCATGGTAGTGCCTGATGGCCACGTTCACTGGATCATTCTTGCTGTTTTTTTCTTCATTCTTCGTGCATACCCTGCAATTGTGAAGAGAACTGTTAATGTCCATCTGTTCCTGCAGGATCCTAAAAATGGTTCAATCATGAAGAATTTGCTTGCAGCTATACTAGAGCAAGTTCTCCAGCTTCCTCAGTACAGTTTGGAAAACACAAATGCCCCTATCTGAGGACAATGCCAATAGACTAATTGGAATGGTCTTTTATTTTCTGATTTATGCACGTCCTCATCTTGTTGGAAGTCAAACTGACATTCATACTTTCCTGAGAGATCCAGGAAATCTAGTAGCACTTAATCAATTGCTACGTGACATCATCGAGCAAGTACATTTGTTTTCTGAGCGAATATAAAGAACAATCCTGAATGAGGCTTTCGAGGGAAGACATTCAGAACTTACCATCTTTGGTTTTCTATTACTTACTGGAAACACATGCTCATTTTGTTTGATGAAAGGACGACTCCTTTGTGTAATTATCCTGTTAATCGTCCTGTAATCAGTCACCTGCTTTAAGAACTTGTGGAACAAATCCAGATGCTGCCAGAGTATTTTATGATGTTGCCCGAATAAAGTTTTATTATTCCTTCCTTAAAAAGGATTAAGAATGCGCAACCTCGACAGTACTAATACCATGGCTCACAATGAGAGGCCACCACGACGAGGAAGGAGCTATTACTGCGTCAAGTGGGCCTATTGGTATATCATTTCTACCTGCATCTTGTTTATTGTGATTCTTCTCTCACTTACAGCACGTACTATCTATTATGTGGACCAAAATAAAGCAAGGGTCCCTGTGTATCTTCCTATGCAGCAGGTGGGTACAGATGAGGCAACTACAAGACAGCCAAGACCTTATGTAATGGTTCCTACACCAGTAGCACATGTAAAGACACCAAGTTCACTGACAAATGTTCCTATGATTACCCCAGTAAGAAGGAATTATGCTGACATACTTCATGAGATGATTAAAGAAGCTCATGAGAAAAGAATTAGTCCTAAAAGAAGTACTAGGGAGGATGATAATGAGCTGAATGATTACCTGTACAGTACAGCACATTTGGGAAACAGCATGTCGTATCAGCACATGAAAGAAGTGGGAAGAAGAGCCTTGAAGGAGGAATGCTATGTATGTACACTCCTGCCTTACAGTATAAGGAAGTCTAAGATCTTCATAGTTATTAAAATAGATGTCCAGACCGCACATTGTCTATCACATATTGCACTCTGCTGAACAAGAGGTCAGTTCATGGGCTGAGCAGCCGATCTAAAATGGGCAACTGAATGGAGGATCCAGAGGAAGACGACTATGTCTAAGACACAAAGACAAGGCTAAGAGAGCATACAAATTTCACGCGATCAGATACAAACAGCCTGGAGTAAAAGGAGCTGGAATCAGATGGGAAGTAAAAAGAAAACTTGAGAGTCCTGGAAAATCTTCAAAAGAAATTCAAAGATGTAAGAACAGAGGCTAGATGCAGATTTGGGGGTCAGTGCTTTCACTAAATGGTTGGGAAGAAGGTATAATCACCTGCAGAGCGTGAGTAGTCATTGGTTTCTACCAACCAACTATTGACCTAGTACAGAATGGAAGCAAACCTTTGTGGCCCAAAACTTGCTAAACTACTAACATGGGTCTAAGACAAAAGAGGGCCCTTGCTGATAGTGCCTTTGGAAAATGCAAAGTTGTGTTTCAGAAACAAACGGTAAAAGTAAAGTTGGAGAGAACCAGAATTGTGGTTGAGGTTTTGATGTACCAGGATGGAACATTGGGATGGCAGTGATCATGGTTCACTACTGGGATGTGGATCCAGGGCTTACATGAAGCTGGCCAAATATTGGGGAGGACGATGTTCTATAGTAAATGTTCATGTTCCAGCATTGGTGATTCCTAAAAGTGACTTGAACATTGGCAACTTTCCAAAAGCAGATGCTCATCTGAGGAGGAAGAGATCTGTGAAGCTGATAAATTGAGTGAAGAGAGAGAACTATTTCTCAGCTAAATCAATAGAAGCTTTTCACTCAATCTCGTATGAACATAGACTATTCAGTCAGACCTCAGCGATATTCACAATAATCTTCATGCCTAGGATTCAGACATATGCAAATACTAAGTGGTTACAAATAACCAGATGGGAGTTGTTGCAGATGATCAACACTACCATAAAGGGATTCTATGCAATCAAGAGGAGCTGACAGCCATACGACTGATGACTCTTCAGAACAGATACGTCCTGGACATGATCACAGCTATAGATGGAGGTGTTTGTGCCAAAATTGGAGAATCATGTTGCACATTCGTACCTTCTCATGATGACGAGAATGGCACCATGACAGAGGCCATAGATATGCTGATGAAGCTACACGTCCAGATTGTAGACGAAGTGGAAGACATTGCTGATGACAGTTGGTTTGGATCACTCTTTTTGGTGGTTCCACAATGGATGGCAGATATGTTCAAATTCCTTGGAGCCCTATAGTGATGCTGATGCTTGGATTCTGTGTAATCAGATTGGCTATCTCACAATGCAAGAAGACAGAATAGAAAGCTATATGGAAGAAGATCATGATTGATGTTGAATCAGGATGGAAAACCAAAGATCTAACAGATGAAGAAATCAGAGATTATGTGAAAGCCAGCATCCATGCACGTGAGGGAACCAAATTCCTGTACCCAAAAAACCATAAGAAGTATGTGAGGAAATTGATCTACTGCAGTCTAAGTGGACAGTGCACGCTAATGACATGGAACAAAGATGAGCATGTGAAATCAGATCGATGACTGAAATGATTAATAAAGGTATGGGTCCCGAAAAAGCATTTCTTTAGACAAGGATGTCTAGATGTGAAGGATGAGAGTGGTTGATGAATCGCCCAGGGGAGGGGAGTGTAGAGAGGGAACCAAGGACCCCCACCTCAAGCATTGCACCCATGTTGCCTATATGCTGGGAACCAGAATGTGAAATACATGCAGTGTCAGTGCAGATACCAATACCAAGGAGAATCCTGGAAGCAAGGTTCCCATTGAGAAAGCCATACCTGCATACACGACAATATGATGGCCATTTGAATGAAATACAAGAAGACGTGTGAAAAGTGAGCAAAAGAGCAGATTGGTGATGTCACATGAAGCAAGACTGACACACCTAGAAGAGATGCAGAGACAAGAGAACATATTCCGTAGGTGTCAAGGAAATATGGAAGATAAGTAACATTTCAGGATCGAGATGAAGATGTTTATGTTACAGAAATGATGAAGATATCAAATCATTTTACATGTGTACAGATGCCAAGAAACACAAGCAGACAAAGTATTCTTAAGGCTAGCTATGTAGTGAATAGGTTGCAGCATGCGCCAACATATACATATATTAGAGTGAGTCAACTATATATGATTCCACTATGCATTTTAGCAGAGCTGGACCAGAAAAAGGAAGGCTTTTCTAGTGTGTCACAGTTGAAAAGCAATCAAAGTACATAAGTGAATCAAAGAAGGGCGAGGCTGGACCAGCCCCAAGAAGTCAAGGCCGCTCTGGGCCAGAATGATCAGACAGTAGCTACAAACGTGTGAAAGAACAAACTCCTATTCATAAGACGGGCACGAAAACAATGAAGGCGTCAGAGGTTCATTAAATAAGAGTCGATGCTCAGTTGACAGAGGAAAGACTATGTGGGCCCCCGGAGAAACCATCCCACCCTCTTCTGCCTCAGGCTAAAATCATCCATCCTCCTATCAAACCAACGGAGGAGGGTTCGGGCACTCCATTCAGTAGGATATGTCGGATCAAGAACCTTTACAATAACGGCGGGCGCAGATGGCTGTCTCGGTCAGAACTCCTAACCCGATTATACTCCGTTCCTGAATTGCGAGTGTTGCAATCTGATGATTTCCAGTTTGTGGAGCCATTGAAGGGGCGGAACTCGTGTGTATCTGCCCTTCATTGCAAGTTTCTTTCAACCGCACAGTTGATCAGGAAGTATTGAGACGAACTATGGGCAGTTGACGTGGAGATAGATGCAGACTTGGATGAACCTTATCCCTGTGTCGATAACGGCGAAACAAGTGGTTCAGCTGATTTAGATGTATGCCCGATTGTACCTAAGGGAAAGAAAGTGGAAGTGGTGGAAATACAACACGTGCTAAAATGGCTGGCCGAAGCGCTTCCCGAAGCTCTATCCAATCATTGAACCTGGTCATTACTATCGTGGAATTGCAGAGGCTTTGCGCATCTGCTGTCCTCCGAGGGGTCAGTAAACTTTGTCGCCAAACATGAGCTAATATGTTTACAAGAGACCTGGGCGATGGACCCATTATTACTGGATGGTTTTGTGACTTATCATTCTTTCGCGAAAAGGGGAGAGAAGGGTAGACCATTTGGCGGGTTGCTTACTGGGGTGGCAAGCTGTTTGAACTCGAAACAGATACCTGTATCCTAGACAATAATCTGCTGGCAGTGGAAGTTGAATATGGACCTAAGGGCAAAGGAGAAAAGGTACTGCTGATAAATATATATAACCCTCCTTATGCCCGGATAAGTGAACCACTCCAAGCAGCCCTTCATGAATTGTTGGCAGTCTGGTCAGCGACTCAGGGAAACGGAGCGGTAATGGTAGTTGGCGACTTCAATTGCCGAATACCGGGGGAGGGAGGGCTACACCCACAAAACTCTAGGCTAAGAAACAAGCGGTTACTTACGCATAGCAAAAAATACACTGAAGGCCCGCAATGGCGTCTCTTGTTTGATGACTGGGATCTGGCGATGGTGAACGGTTACACTGTTAGTGGCCATCCAGGAAAACAAACGTGGGCTAACGGGTCTTCTTCTAGTACAATTGACTATATATTTATGTGCCCTAAAATGTTGCTATGTGTTGTTGACCTAACGGTATCTTTAAATGAATGGAGTGACCACGCTGCACTTCAGTGTGTATTAAATATTGTCCATTCTAATCCAGAAAAGAGTAATTTGGGTACAATTCAGGTAAACAAAGCGGGCTCTAGCATCAGGTGGACTGCCAAGAATATACACTTGGCTTCAGAAGCACTAAACATTGAGAACTGGCCCCAAATACCCAACTTCAACGATATGTCTATAGAAGCTATAGAAACTTGGATCAGTGTTTTTTCTAATACTCATGCCTCAGCCCCCAATCGGAGTATGACTAGACCAGAGGGTGGGATACCCCCGTTTAACAAAAAGATCAGAGACACTAAGAGGGAATTTAGAAGGGAGCTGCGCACGATCAAACAAAGGAGCGAACCTATAGAAAATCTTAGGGTGGCTGTTAGGAAATGCAAGAATAAATATAGAACCAATATCAAAAAGCTACGGCTTACCGAAAGAACTCTGGCATATCAGAAATTGATACACACCATCTGCTCGAAAAATACTCGCAGCATCTGGGCACTTCTGGGTGAAGCTAGGGAAACTGCTAAGGGGCAACTGGCAAACCCCATCGGTGCAAAGGAATGGGAGGATTTCCTATTGAATCGTAATGCCATCGTGCAGCCAGAGGAGAGTCTTCCACCGCTTCCTCCAAGATCTAGTATATCATTTGATATGTCATACACAGCGATACTCTGTAAGATAAAAACTCTAAAATCCTCTAGAGCTCCCGGCCCTAATGGCCTAGCCAATATAGTTTTCAAAGCCCAACCTGAGTTTTGGGCAGGATTGTTGGCAATCATGTTTGAGAAAATTTTGAGCCAAGGGGTGATACCTAAGTCGTGGCAAACAGCCGTGTTGATCCCGGTATTTAAAAAGGGAAACCGGCTAGACCCGAATAATTACAGACTCCTCTCTATGCTGGACACGACAGGCAAATTGTTTGCCGCTCTGTTGCTCAAGGACCTTCAGACATGGGTAGATGAGGCCCATATATTATCTAAATTCCAATGTTGTTTTAGAAAAGGCTACTCCACCGGGTATAATTTGATGGTAATGAACCTATTAAGAGCAAGAGCCCGTAAAAGAGATGAGCCGCCGCTGTATGCACTATACATCGACTTTAAAGCAGCTTTTGATCTGGTACCTAGAGAACGCCTATGGTCTAAACTTGCTGCCCTAGGCTGCCCTGTTGGCGTACTATATTTTCTCAGATTGTTACATCAGAATACCTCAGTCAGGTTAAAATTGGACCAGGAGGGACATCTGACCAGCAAGGTATATCAAAATAGGGGGGTCAAACAGGGCTGTGTGACTGCCCCCCTAGTGTACAATCTTTATGTGCATGATATCCCGCTTGCTCTAACTTCTACCCGTAATTGTCCCCCCAAAATCGGGGACTCTGCCTGTACTGTCATGGCATATGCTGATGATTTGGTCATCTTTGACCACACTATTAGTGGCTTACGTAGATCAGCCACTGCATTATGGGAGTACGCCGAATCTAATGGTCTCATTATTAACCTAGACAAAACTAAGGTATTGAGATTTACTAGCAAAAAAGTGCCCCGTGTGAACCTCACGGTGAATAATAACTTGATTCCATACGCCCCACTCTACCGTTATTTAGGTATTGATTTTGAGCCCAATGGGGACTATGTGGCTCTTAAGCTCTCACGTACAATGCGAGCAGCACAAGTAACATCTTTAATAGCCAACTTTACCAATAAGCAAGGAGGATTTTCGCTTTGGGGTACGCGCCAATTATACATGCAGGTATTTATCCCTATGATGACTTATGGTCTAGATTCTCTTCTAGACTTAGATCTTAGCTGGCTTCAAATCATCGAGGGGAAGTTCTGGCGTCGCATACTTGGCCTGGGCCCGGGAGTCCCGATGGCAATTATCCGATTAGAATTAGGGCTACCCTCTATGAAGGCTATCGTCATGAAAAGGAGATTGGGGCACTTTTTGAAAATGCGCAGTACAACAGCTAACCCTCTCCTGCTTACTATCTTCCAAGAATTGTGCAAGAAACAAAATCCTCAGTCACCATCTGTGACGATGATAAAACTTCTTGCTACAATTGGATGGACCTGGCGAGAAGGCCCATATTCTAAGCAAGTTCAAAATGCACTTGATAAGAGGGTAGAAATGTCGGATTGGCTAGAGAATTTCGCTCACATTAGCGCGTTGAAAAGCTACGCATTTGTACAATACAGGTTGTACTCATTCTTGCAACCCCAAGGGTATCTCAATCTATGCCCTTCAAAAAAACTGCGACGATTTATCCTTTTATTAAGGATGGACCAACTGCCTATCCTGTTGGTCACGGGCAGAAGTCTGCAGTTGCCATTGGAACAACGCACCTGTCGGTTGTGTGAAGGAAGCAAAGTATTAGAGTCAGCAAGACATGTTTTGACAGAATGTGGCACTATGATTGATGTAATCCATTGTCATCTGGGGAAGTTTTCCCATAATCTAGCATCAATCGGAACGTCATTATTCTGGCATCACTGCATGAATTCTGAGAGCATGCGAGAAATGTTAGCTCTCTTCAATATCTGGATTAGGATAGAAGAAATATTGAATATTCAGATTTGAAATTAGTACTCGTAACCTAAAACAGTCACTACCCCGGCCCTCGTTTCTTCTTCTTCTTTGTACCTTTTTTATTTCACATGCTATTTGAGCTTTGAGATTGATTTTTTATGTGTAAATAGTTCATTATTTATCATATTGTTACATTGTTATTATTCTGCTCATGGAAGTTTAATCTATATATGGTGCTTACTTATTAATATGTGTAAAGTTTATTAAATAGACTGTATCACATTAAATAAATAAATAAATAAATAAATAAATAAATAAAAAATAAATAAGAGTATTTTAAACATACCAAAGCCCAAAAAAATGGTCTTCAGTCATGTGGATGGCAAGCCACACCTACGCAAGGAGACATAGCATGCTATATTCCCTCATATTCTCCAGAGCAAGGAACATTTCCAAGGCCAAGATCAAAGCATTTGTTTATGTACAGACCACAGAGGTGATGCTAGATGACACGCTAATTGGGTAGGAAGCTATGGTCAACACCAAACCACCAGCACCTTTTGACCAGCCTGCGTGCTGCTGGCATATGTGGAAAAGTACTGACTGATGAAAGAGTGCCAACCAATTATAGAGGGCCAAGTAGTAAAGAGCCCTATAGTTTGTGTAACCAATGGGATGTCGTGTATTTGATGACGTTCATAGTGACCTGTTTGAGAGGAGGACTTAGTTGCCCCACCTGATGTTAACTCTATCACTCTCTTAGACAAGTATGGGGCGTATGCCTAGATGTTCCCTTAGACCCAATCACTTTCTCGAATAGGTTTTCATAGTTTGTCACATAGGATGACGTCAGCAATGGGGAGTTTTTACTATATAAGTAGCTTTTTTATTAAAATTTGTTGAGAGAACTCGAGCGAACGTCAGATGATGTCCATTTTAGACAATTGCAAATAAAACAGCTTTGAATTGCCAACTTCCTGAGTTAGTCTGATTATTGATGTTTGAGTATCTTTTGCATCCCCATCCATCTCAAAGTATTGCTACCTCATCTTAAAGGGCTGGGTTGAGAACCCCGGTTCACACTGCACTGAAGGTGCTGAGTGTCAAAATGTAAAAAGATGATGCCTATGGATTTTTTCAGACTTCAAATACAAGGAGAATACAGAATCCAAATCAGTGTAAAACACATGGGTGAGAGAGAAAAAGGGCTCACTCACTACAAGGTTAACATTAAAAAAGTCCCAAAGTCCAGCAAAGGAGCTGGGGGTCTCTAAGGAGGGGGAATTAGACACTAAAATGAAAATTCTCCCTAACACTCGTCCCCCCCAGACTAATGGACAGGAGGACCTCACCAGGATGGATCTCCTGTTGCAAGTTAGTTAAATTGTCTGCTAAGGACACCAGAAAACGTGTGTAACCCCTTGGCAATAGTTAACCCAACCTTTGGTATAAGCATGTACTACACAAGTTGGTAGAGTGACTGAGCAGCCAGGCTTATCTCAAGAGGGGTCAATGTGAGCTGTAGAGTTGTGACATAGAGATTCACAGTGACAGGTATCCAAATAAAGCCTCAATGTTTCTTGATTAAACACTTGTTTATTCATTTAATAGTCAGTTAGATATGGCTTCTTTAGAAGGGAGAAAAACATGTAGCACTTAAAATATAATTAAAAAATACACACTCATATTTTCAATAAATCAGTAGATACCATTTTAGGATGGCACACAGACACTTCCTACACCCTCAGGTGACTTTAGTAATTAGGACACTGTGGACATTAATATATCACTGGTACATTTAGAGCAACACTGAGTTTAGTATCCAAAAGGAAAAGGTTAGAGGGAGAACACCATGGTTAACATGCTTCTCAAACTGGTAAGTACTGTTGAACCCCCCAATGCAATGTAGATGAATCCTTTCCCAGCTATACAAGTAAAGAATGTATGACTTTCTGGAAGGATAGATCAAAACACAAAGTCAGAGGTAAGAAGAGTGTCAGGGAGCCAGGACAGCTATTGGGCCTCATTACGAGTTTGGAGGTAAGTAACGTCCCTTACCGGCATGGCGCAAATAGCGTGTCTGTGCTGGCACCAGTCCGCTAACAGAAGACTATTACGACTTTGCGGGCATGAGCTTTACCCCATGCTGGTAAGGTATCTAGCGCCATACCGCAAAAGGCTCCTAAAAAGCCCTTACCGGCATCAAGCGTAGCGCAGATAACACTACCGACATTGTCCAATGCGTCATTAGCAGTGACCGTAAATAACGGTGACTGTAATTAGCGGTCACCACTATTTACGGTCAATGCTAATAAGCGGAACCAGAAGTAGTGTCATCACATAGGAACGGGAAGGAGCATGGCGGCCATCTTTAAAAACACAATCCATTTGCAACCTCAGCACACAGGACCCCTAGTACACTGCTGATCGTTAGAAAACTTCCTCCTACAAGACCAGAATGCCTAAGGCCCTGAAGAAGGGAGCTGCCCAGCTGAGAAAGGAATGCTTTAATGAGGACAAGCTCCAGATGTTTGTGAATACATTGCACGAGCATGCAGGCACAGTCTTCTCCAGCAACATGAGGAGAGGCAGTGCTATGGAAAAAAGAGAGCTGGGCACTTGTTGCCCAGAAGGTTAGTGCTGTGGGCAACACACCACGCACAGTGAAAGACTGCCGTAAGCGATGGGACGACCTGCGCCTAAGGGTGCGCAATATACGCTCCGTCAATCAGAGCCAGACCATGGGAACAGGAGGAGGTCCTAGTTCCCCCATAAAGCTCACCCCATGGGAGGACATATGCGCAAGCATGATTGGGACGGAATCCATCGAAGGTGTAGGCGAGATGGAGTGAGGCGATGGAGGTGGGTGTCCCAAGCAAACACTGCTATGCCAAATCTGATGAAAGTCAACCCAATGTCAGTCCAAAGAGTCACGCCATGGTCACCCACACACACACACTCCCCGTAAAGTAGGCCGAAGCATCACAGACACATGATGATGCCTGGTGCAAGGATATATCGTACATGGCAAATACCACACAAAGTAGGAAATTCCATGAGGCACACAGCATGCATGAGCAAAATAGTATGCATGTCGGACAGCACTGTTCCTGGCCAACATGATTGACGCCGACATATGCCTGCATTTACCACCCATGTATCAAATGATGTTCCCTTCCAAACACAAATGCCTATTACCCCCAATTGTGTGGATGAGCAATTGTCCCAATGTATGTATGATGCCTATCAAAACATCACTCATGCCGTCAGGGGGCACCGTGTACCAGCAACCAAGTCACTGCAGGTACACATTGCACCTGTGCCACCAAGGCCCATGGAGGGCACAGCACCACCACCAACTCCACCCACTGGTCAGCCTGGAGACACATGTGAGACAAATCATTCAGAGGAGTCGAGTTTGGCTGTGGAGGTGGCAGCCACGGCACCCCTGACTGTGGATGACACCCAGGAGGACATCTGGGGCACCATGGAGGATGATCTAATGGATGTGGTCCATACCCCGACCCAACTTGCATCCCCCCAAGTAGCATCGTTCGATACTGGGAACGCCACCATCCCAGAGCAGTCCGTCCGTGACCACACAGAGGGACATCTCAGTCCAATTTTCAGTGTTGGGTTAGGCTGAGCAGGCTGGGCATGACAGCCAGGTGCCCAACACATCCACAGTTGCACCCGCAGGGCCGCAGTGGGCTGACCTGCTCACTGCACTCATTCGTGAGTTGTACATGTCAACCGTCAGGCCAGAGAGGAGTGGCGTACGGAGTTAGCTGCACTAAGCCAGTCCATTACGGACAACACTGCCTCCATGGTGAGATCCTTCTCGGACAACACCAGCTGCCCCTGCGAGGAGGTCTATGCCCTCCGGCAGGTGTTAGGGTGCATCGCGGATGCCTTGGAGGCAGGGCATCCCGCCACACAACCTCAGCAGGCGGCCACACCGTCATCCTGCAGTTCAACACAAATGAGCCAGCTCCGCAGGTTGGCCCGTACACAGCGCCGACCAGACAAGCTGCCCCCTGGGTAGGGGAGTGCCGAGTAATTGTTATGGCAGCCTCATGTAGGCTTCGGGGACCCAATGGGACTTGTGTGGGGGAGTTGTGGAAGGAATGGGAGGGGGATGAGGGTGTGTGGGGGAGTTGTGGGGGGAGGGGGAGGGGGTGAGGGTGTGTTGGGGAGTTGTGGGGGGAGGTTGTGGGGGGTGAGGGTGGTTGAGGGTTTTATCACTTAAGTTTACTTTGTTAGATTTAATACACCGGTTAAGTGGACATTCATCAATGCTCATGTGTCAATTATTCAGTTACAGTGCATGGTGTAGATTTACCCCCACAGCCAGTGCCCTCTGTCCAACCATCATGTCACCCTCTGCTGCCATGTGTGTCACAAATATTGTGCAATCACAGATTTGCACACAGTACAGGCCTCCTGTGCATCGTCAACACAATGATGTCCAGCCACGTCCTCTTCCTCCCCTTCATCATCACCAGGGGCTAGCAGTTCAATGTCAGGGGGCGGGGGCACGTTCCGGCAGATGCACATATTGTGCAGCTCGACACATGCCATGTTGATCTTGGCCACCTTCTCATCCCTTTAGCGGAGTGCCCCACCCGACGGGCTGAGGCAGTGAAATCGTACCTTCAACAGGCCAAAGGTATGCTCGATGTCCACACGGGTACGGGAATGGGAACAATTGTAGTCCTCATTGTGCCTGTTCTGTGGGTTATGGACAGGGGTGAGGAGCCATGGCTTCAAGGGATAGCCACTATCACCTGCATGCCAGGCAATTATAGGTAAATGTCATGAGAATAATGATGGACAGCTGTACAAGTCACACATCAGGCAGATTATCGTTGGTCACATGCACATGTCCCTGATTGTATGCAAGCAATTATCTGGCCCTCAATGTGTCCTGTGCCATGGAATAATGGTGTGGGTTGCATCTTCAAGATGATACACGGTGTGCTCTGTCATATTGTAGCTCATGCATTGTGTGAGCATATTGCTATGTTTGTGTGACTTTGCTGATTTGTTGTGTTGTGTAGGATCTTCTGATGGTGAGCATTGGCAGTAGCCTCTGCAATTTATGGCATTCTGCACTGCTTTTTCCAATGGTGACATGCAGCATTCCCGTGGTTGATGCGGGATGATGTGCACCACAATGTGTGATGCTCTTACTTGCGTCACCTTCCATCTCCACCTGTTTGTGTTGGTATAGTTTGTGATTGAGTTAAACCACCTCGATGGCATGGAGGCCACCCTTTGTTTCTAGTATCTCCTGGGGAGTCTGTTGTAGAGATATGTATTCCATTGTGTGCTTGAGGTGGAGCACCGACAGTATCTTCAGTTGATGGGGGGTGGCGGTGCATATTTCAATGAGACTAACAGTCATATATCATGCCCACAATGGTGTTGATTGTGGGACGTTTTTACATGACTCGTACAGGCCCTGCAACATTCCTGTGCCCTGCTTGCATCAGGAACATCAGAATGGCCGATGGAAAGCATTATGCATGCTAAAATCACCCGGAAGTACGCAGGAAAAATCTGAAAAATAGGCCGCCATCTACTTTTGCCTATGTCAGTGGTAACACAGGAGACCCATCATTTGGCTGCCCACAGAGCAAAATGACTGCAAAAGAAACACAGAGCTGTGTGAAAATCCGTTTTTCTTGGTTGTAATAATTTGCACAAAATCATGGCTCACAAACCACCCAAACTATCCAACCTCCTTGTTGGGTGTTGAACATCATTCTTCTTCAAGAATCCACATAAATATAATGTCAGCAGAAGTATATTTTATCAGAACAAAATCCACTTTTAAAGATGCTTGCTGGAAAGAAATATGTAAAAAATGCATGCAATACCATTACTCGCCAAATATGCCAAAGAAGGGACTTGCATCAAATGCAATATAGGGTACCACACATTGATTTTCATGTTGAAAAAGTCTGAATTGAAGATATGTTTGCTTATTTTACATTTGTAACTGTAATTTTTCACAAGGAACAATGTCACAATTGACCATAAGGTAACCTGATTCAGCTAAAACTTCAAAGAGGTTTTCCCCCACTGAGAACACACCCCCTGTTAATTCCCACCAAAAGGAGAGAATATCTCATGGGGTTGCTAATGAGAAGGGGAGGAGACATCCTCTGCTGCTCTGGGAAAGAGACAATGGGTTCCTTGAACTGAATGGAAATGCTAATTCGGGTGTGACTGACACCAACTGCCCAGGAAGACAAGCCCATGTGACTCTCTAGCTCAGCCAAGCCTTGGAAGCGGGCCAGACTGAAAATGTGGATTTGAAACTGAAGTAACTGTAGGTTTTGGGAAAAGACTTATAAAATATTGTACTGAACTGACAAAAATATGGAATTTAGAGATTATTAAAATTAAAACATTGCTCTCAAGTAGAAAGTACTCTGGAAATTTTGCGACTTTCAGAGACTGAACCACGAAAAAGTTCATATTCTAGCTATTGTGATTATGTTAGGAACATGAACATTTCCAGGAATATGCCCAGATGGTATGTATATGCATGTGTAAAAATTGGTACAGAACTGACACTGAGTAACCACCCAAAAGCGCGAAAAATTGTCATTTGTGAACCAAAACTCGTAGGAAGAGGAGGCTTGGAGAGAAACGTACCTTAGTCAATCTGTCATGTATTATTAACAAGTTGTGCATCTTGGAAATATGTTTTTGGGGAAAAATAGATTTTCTGGGTAAGATCAAAGGGGAGGGATTTTTTTCTGGACCCTAAACACAGTGTCACTCTGACAGATGATGACACATCATGACACACTGGCCCTCATTACAACCTTGGCGGAGGACCATGGTGCTATTAGCACCATGGTCCATGCCGCTAAGGTTGCAATTCCGCCATGGTGGATGGTGGAATTACCGCCCCATTCCAAGGTGAGTGGGGCGGTAATTCCCCATTCACCAATGGCCCCTTCCCCATTCCCATTTTTGCCCCATAGGGCATAATGGGAATGGGGAAAGGCGATAATTACGGCACCGTAAATTACGGTGCCGTAATTATCGCCAAGGTCCCTTTGCGGCATGGCTTTTAACGCCTGCAAAAAGCAGGCGTTAAACAGCCATCCCGCAAAGGAAACCTTGTAATCAGGCGTTAAGGGTCGGCGCCGTTTACAGAATGAGGCCCACTGTTCCTTTCTCGAATTGGGAGAGGGGGAATTCTCTGACCTATAAGATCCTTAGAGGGTTGAGATTAGTATAATCAGCCTTCCCACCCGTTTGGAAGATGGATAAATAGGGACTGTTGAGGACCCAAACACACACACATTCACCCATCACTGATCGACTGACGAAGCACTCTGAAGGAAAATCCAGATTCCAGAACCCATCTCTAGACTCCAGAACCAGACTTCAGAACCCTGAAGCAGAGGCCTAACCCAAAAAGCTAAACCCTGTTCAGCAGGCCTTGAAAATCTGATTTTAACCCCTAAACCTCCATGGGGCCTTAGCCACTCAACAGCCTGGCTGAGCTGTTTTGCTGCTTTTGGCCAAGAACCCTTGCTAGAACCCAAGATCCAGATCAGTCCAGCAGAGGTGTAACCCAGAACCCATCAGATCCAGTCCAAGAGGCCGTGCAGACCAGAGTGCCTTGCTGAGAGCAGTCCAGGTGTCCTGAATCCTGTCCGGTGGCGAGCGAAGTCCAAGCCAAACCTTTGACCAGATCTTTGACGGTCCCATTCCATTCCAAAGCCATAGTAGTGATTATTTAGCATAGAACTGCCCATAGTCATCTCTTAGCTTAAGTAATCTCATCCAAACCATTCCAACAATCCATAACTGCATTATTGAATCTCTTTTGCCTATCTTAAATTCTTCTCTCATCCACATAATCCTGTGATAATTGTAGTGATAAGCATCTTGGCACTAATATATATTTTCTGGAGAAAGGCAATCGTCTCAGGCAGATAGAAACCATCCGGAGGCACCTCTGTATAGGTGGCTGTGCTGCCCATGTAGTTTGCGGCTCCATAGACTCCCTAGTGTTAAGAAATCTTTGTTCCAAATCTTCAACAGAGCATCTGTCATTTTGAAATCTTGACTCATTCGAGAAATATCTACCTTCACTAAAACCTCTGTAGCTTTTGAACCATACGTAAATGTCATTTTGAAGCTAACATTCTAAGCTTTCAAACAAACCGAAAACGACATTCCAACTCCTGATAGTTTTGCTGTAATTGCGTTTTTCATGCGCTGAAAAGTTTGCCGCGATTTCGCATTTGGCTCAATTTCACCACATGTAATAACAGCTATTTCTTGCTTTTAACCTCTGATTTTCGTTTTCTATCTGCTAATCATCCGACAATCATTGCTAGTGTTGACCTGAACCAATCCAAAGCAACTCTCACTAGTTCTGAATCCCAGTTAGTGAAATAAAATAATTTTTAGCATGTTCCCATCACTTCATATTACATTTAAAAGCAATTGACCTGTTTTAAAATCATGCTGTTCTCTCTAAGCTTGCTGGGGGGGAATCGGGATTGAAACTGCAATTGTTGATTGTTATTCCTGAAACCTGTGTGCCCACATTCCATCTGTTCATATTGCATATTGCGGGAGTGAGTAATAACACGGGGAAAGAGTGATCACCTTGTCTATGACTGAATTCATATCAAGTTTTATTTCTGTGTTGCATTCTTTCCTATCATTGCATTCCTTGAACCTATACAAAGTTATTCTCTGACACATTATTCTTCCTATTCCTACTCCTAATTGATTAAAGAGATTGTTGATATTGTAATACTACCCATTGCTGATCATTGTTCATATTCATAATAGTGTGATTTAAGATATTGTTCATATTCATAAAAGTGTGATATATATATATATTGTTCAATTCTTCAAATAAATATTTTAATTTGCAAAACAAGCCTTCTTCTTGGTTCAGTGAGACCCGGGGGATTCAAAGAGAGGGGCGTTATATGAGGGTACATAATCCAGAAATAAAAGAACTTTAGACATAAAAATATATAAATACGGGTTTCGATTGGGCATCCCATACTAGGCATTGACTTAGGTGGAGTGCTGGGTTGAAACCACTTACATGATGGTGTCACGGTCCAGACAGTACGTGGTGTGGTTGTGCTGCGGGGTTGGGTTGGAGGGACTGTCTGGGATTGGGGGCTGCATGCATGGTTAAGCTGGCTGCACTGGTGGGGCATGCAGGGCCTGTCTCACCCTCCTTCTCCTGCTCTGTCTCCTCTGTGGTGCCTGTTGCTGGCGTTGTTGCTGGTGTTGCTATGCACGCATGTCCTCCAGCTGAAGGGTTGATGATGCTGTTGTATTGATCTTGATGTGGTAACGGGGGTGGTGTGTGGGTGTGCTCATTTTGTAGTGCGGCAAACTCCATTGCCTCCACCTGTGCTTATTGTGTGCACCTGTGTCATTTTGGATCACTGCACATTGCATTTTACGGTAGGTCTGAGATGCCAGTATTAACGGCATGCCGGTAGGCACTTTTAACACCTTCGTGAAGCCGTAATTTGCATGTCCGCTTACCTTGTGATCTACTCCACTTTACGCTTGCCACTATTGCCGGCATGGTGGGTCGTGTGCCCGCGCCTAGACCGTTATTTACGGCATCGTACTTCACGATGCCATTCATAGTGGTCGGAAAGGTCAGAATAGCCTGTAGCGGTATTCGATGCCGGTATTCCTTTACCAACATTGTTCTTCCCTTAGCACCAACCTCTTAATGACCCCCATTGTCTTTTGAGCAAAGTCTAGGGGAGCTGAAATTCTTCTGACAGGTTGGTAAATTCTTGCACAAAGTTGTAGAGAGTTTTTGTTGCAAAAGAAATCACTGGTGCACCACAAGCTAGGAGGCTTGTGAAAGGCAAAGCTGCACGCAACTCTAGAAAAGGCAGTGAGGCAGGTCTCAACTGAGAGCAAGCAAACTACACAGCAAGAGGTAAGTACCGCTTAGTTCACAGTACTTTATATCTGAAGAAATTGGTTGCCACTGACTTCTGTTCCTATTGTAGTATGGCAGATGCTGGTCTTCTTGGGCCTCAGTCGTGAGGATAAGAGGGAGGATGTCTGGAGTACTCCTGCACCACTATTCAAAGGTCAGTGGCAGCAATGGACAAAGTTCAGATCAGTGGCACTTCACAGTCTCAGCTTCTCGCGAATAACACCACCACGGTTCTTGGACACCATTTGGACTTTCCTTGCTTCTGGAGTCTGTCACTCTGTTGAGTTGGCTCAGGCTTGCTCAGCCCTTCTTCTAGGGAGTCTGGAGGATCTTCCTGGAGTTTGAGTCTGGCTTAAAAATGATGCACTCAATTCTGGTGTTCCACTCCCTGGCAATCGGTTCCTGCAGGAGCAATGGAAGTACAGCCATCTCTGAGAGGATGTCCAGATGAGTTTGTCTTGGGGTCGATTGGTCCCACCAACCCAAGGAGAGGAGCGGTCCTTTGCCGGGCTTCTCTAGTTGAGGTGAATTCAGAGTTTCATCAGTGCAGCAGGGCATCGCCGGGCAAACCAACAGTCCAGGAGTTGCAGCAGGCGTCTCTTCCAAGTTCTTCTTTGAATTCCTTCGTCCAGTGTTCGTCTCTGCCTTCAAAGCAAAAGACCTTGCCTTTTTATGCAGGTTTCTCCCATTCATTCGCAGCCTAGCTGTCACTCACACAGCAGGATGGCTGTGTAAGGACAGCCAGCCAATCACCTTTGGGTCCATCCCTTTAACCAAGGGGATTAAGCACAGGGAGTTTTGGGAACCTCCATCTCTTCCTGCCCTGCCAGACACGCTGGGGCTAAAGTGGGCTTCTGCTTTGAACCCCGCCAAAGACAAAACAAACAAAGGGACCAAACCTGGTTTGGCGTGCAGAGTAACTCACAAGAAGGACATTTACAACAAGAAATGGTGAAAAAAGGAAAGGGCCATTTTGACAAAATGGGCATCCATGGGTGCTTTACTGTAGCTGCAATGGCAACCCGCAGGAAAAAACACCCAATGGTAGTAAAACGTAAACCACTGCCACCAGCCATTCATTGTAGAAAGGGTAACATAAAAATGTTACATGAGAAATAGACAAAGGGGATACTAAGTAACCCCTCCAGCACTATATGTAAGATAGTGTCTGCTGGGTATACAAAGTTACAAAAAGGTAAGTAAAGTCAATTTCCCTTTACTGCGCTTGGAAACAGTAGTTTATCCAGAGAAAGGTATTTAAACCTTTGAGAAATCCAAAGGACTTCTCTGTAACACTGAAATGAAGGTGCTGTGTGTAACAATGGAAACACATGATGCCTATGGAGTTTGTCAGACTCCAAAACAAAGAGAATACAGAATCCAAATCAAAATAAAACATATGGGTGAGATAGAAAAAGGGCTCACTCACTCCAAGGTGAAAATAAAAAAAAGTTCCAAAGTCCAGCAAATGAGCTGGGGTCTCTAAGGACGGAGGAATAAGACACTAACATGAAAATGCTCCCTAACAGCTTAATAGAATACATGGAACTATTTACTTGACCTTTGGTACAGACTGGTGCAGGGAATCCTAAACAAAATTTGCTGAAGGATTTGCCTTGTTTTGGTATCAATATTAGCACTATTTGCCACACTTATCTCACTCGAAATTCAGATTTGTGTCTGTAGGTCATTATGTATGTCTTCTGAAGGGTTTCACAGGTAATGTAAATTTCAATAAATTGTAAAACAGTGTCATCACTGTCGTGGCTACATTTTGGAGCATATTTAATACACAAAAGCATCTGGATGTGTGCTGTTCCTGTGGACTGATATTCTTTCCTCGAAAAGAAGTGCTCTTCTTCTCCAAGTAAAGAACACTTTTTTATTAAAGATGAAGAGTAACATGACGTAGAAGCATCATCATCCTTCTCTTCCTCCTGAAGCTAATCTGCTCCAGCGCCCATGTTCCATTCTACGGGTCCTCCAGGTGGTGGTGGGGGCCCCTGTTGGGGAGGGATAGCCATGACTGATATGATAGTGTAAGAAAGCTCGCCAATCTTGCAGCTTCCACAGTTAGATGTGCTCCTCTCATCTGCCAGATTGAGAATGAGTGTGAGAAAGGCTTTGGTCCCCTTGGCGGAACTGTCTTCATTCTTCCATGCTGTTTGACATTAAAACTTGTACAAGGTTCAGAGAACAACAAAGAATGTTAGTAGCAGCTGTGCAAGGGTAAAATTTCAACTTGAGAGTTGGTAGAGTGGGCACAAAATAGTTTTCAAAATGTCTGTGTAGCACAGACATCAACCGAGGAGACATCATCTCACAAAATAGGTGCATTTACATTATTTCAGTGACTGTCTACGACCATTCACAGAGTTCCCGAACATCAGCGTACCAATGTGACATCACCTCGATGTGCCACAATGACCACAACTGCACTCCGCCATTCGCAAAGGTATTAAAAGTGCATCATGAGGTCGCGGACACAATCATTGTTCCTGAACACTTTCACGGCCAGATGACATCAGTTTGGCATGTTGTGATGACTGTGACCACCCTCAGACATTCGCAAACGAATTAAATTAGCATCACTGTCGCTGCAGATATGGCGGTCTGTTCTTGAACATCAGCACACAGCGTGATATCACTATTATTCGATGTTGCAGACAATAACATGTATATAGCATTCACAGATATTTAGATTAAATTTAAAATAGAACACACTATGATAAGGAGGGAGAATCACTGTGGGAAACGCAATGTCCTTGTTAAATGATTGGGGTGATTGATGGGGGAAAGGGTCACATGTACAGGTAGGGCAATGAAAATCAATATTTTTTTAATCACATGACTTTTGACATACGTAAAAAGTTCTGCAGTTTGAGTTGTAATAGGTTCTTCTTTAGTCATATCTTCTTTTGGGAATTATGCCTCTAGCCATTCCAGAGTGCTTGCCATTTCTATTATAATATGCAATGTTTATATTTAGTTATATAACATTTTCACACACATGTCAGAATGGTATTACCCGAATTGACCTTTTACAATTGACCTTTTGCACAATTGACCTAATTATAGTGCTCCAAATTGACCTTCTGCACAATTGGACTTTGTATTATTTTAATTATTTTATGTATATATTGGGTTGGTTTTGGATTATAAGTAATATAAGGGGATTGGGTGGGGGGGTTGCAGGGTTTTTTGGATTGGGTGGCGGATTGCAGGGGTTTCCTCCCGCATATATCTCCTAATTGACCTTCTAAATTAGGTCAATTCTCCCTAGGTCAATTCTCCCGATATCAATTGTGAAAAGGTCAATTAGTATACAACCATTAGAATTACATACTGTTTGTTTATAAATGAAATGAAAGTTTTGAAATGATTTTCTTCACTGTAAAAAAAGTTTGTGCTTCAGTGTCTGAATTCAGTGAAGAAACGTTTTCAAGGGGGTCTTTATGGTTGCAAGGTAAAATTCACCTGTTATGGTAAGCTATGCAAACATAATTTGTGCCTCCGCCGGCGCTGCTCAGACTAACACCAAGGACATCAAAGATAACATAGCAAATGGCATCATCGATGACATCACTGATGATATCACATATATGAAATAGTTTTTCCTTAGAGACAGTAAGCCTTATAGGCACTGAACTTGACCCGAACATACTGCATTGAAAAAATGATATACATATGCTAAATGTGTTGTAAATCTAGACCTTAATGTTACACATCAGTGCTTCCTCCAGACAGACCCTTACCAACATTGTCTTTGATATGATGTGATATTTTATTTGTATTGCGCTCATACACAAGTGTTTCAGAGTGCGAAAAGGCAAGGGAGGGGAACGAGAGAGGACAAACCAATGATCTTACTGGGCCCAGTGACATTGAGAATGCACAAGTGCAGGGGAGAGGGAAGGGGGAAAGTGCAAGGGAGAGGGGAGAAAAGGAAAGTGCTGAGCAAGGGATAAAAACAACAACTGGAAGTGCAGCCAGCAAGGTGGCAAGTGCAGGTTTAGTGTGCAGACAGGGGTGTATGATAAGTGCAGGTAGTGGGACTGTAGGGTTACAGATACAGACCGAAGTGCAATGGTTGTTGGGGGGCAGTGCGGGTGTGTGGCTGGGTGGGCAGGGACCTGGGCCCGAAATCAGAGGGTAACCAGGTGCATTGTTTCGAAGCAGACTGATCAGCAGGGGAGAGGAAGAGCGAAGGCAGAGGCAAACAGGAAGGTCTTGAGGGGCTTCCGGAACCAGAGATGGTTCTCCTCAGGTTTCAGAGTGGCAGGGATGCATTTCCAGATGGAGGCTCCAGCCAAGGAAAGAGAACTACCACCAATTTGTTACTTGAAAGTGACAAACCCTGAGGGAGTTGGAGGTGGAGGAGCGAAGAGCTTGAGTGGGAAGGTATTTATGTAGGAAGAGTTGAAGGTATTTTGGACCCGGGCCCCAGAAAGCCGTGTGGACGATGCAAAGGGTCTTGAATGTAATCCTTGGAGCCACTGGGACCCAATAAAGAGATGTCAGGGCTGGAAATATACGATTCCAGGGCTTGAGGCCAAGGACAAATTTGCAGTCCTGTTCTGGATGAGTTGCTGAGGGCAGTGAGTAGAAGCAGGCAGGTTTAGAAAGAGGCTGTTACAGTAGTCCAGCCTGGAGAGAACCAGAGATCTAGACACAATAAGCTTCTGGGGGAAGGAGAGGAAAGGAAGAATACCTCTGAGGAGGTGCAGTTGGTAGTTTGACTTCGTAGAGACGTCACCGATGTGTTGTTCCCTCTCCAGACCTATGGAACCCTCATATCATCTTGGCTCTCTCTCCTATCTCTTCCTCTCCCATTAATGGTGGCACTTGGTGGGAGGTCCTCTTGGCCTCCTTCCACTCCTCCAAGATCATCCTTAATGTCTATCTGAGTGGAACTGTCTTGGACCAGGGCCCTCAGCCCAATCCCCCTTTTCAATAGGCATCTCCTGCCTCTTATCAACTTCCTTCCTTCTCCAGCTACTTCTATTGGGCACCTTTCTGGTTCCTCTGCCACCTCCTTCTTCCACTGCCTCTCTGGCACCTTTCTTCTCCTTCTGTAATGGCTTGGCAGGCGAAGAACGATGGTCTGGAGGGTTGCCCAGAGCAATGCCAGTGGTTAAGATTAATTCTAAACCTTTCAGCCATCACCTCTTTGTTTTTGACCTTTCTTCTCCTCCATGGCTACTATGCCAACCCCTGCTACAACCTCTGCCCACTCTTGGGCCCCGCTACCATTTCCGCTGGGTGTACCTCAACCCATTATCCCAACCCAGAAGTCTTTCAAATGTGGCAACCTGTTCCATGTCTCTACTCTCAACTCTTGCTCTGCTGTCAAACACTCCTCGGACATCTGCCACCTCCTTGAAGATCTTGGCCTAGATGTTCTCGCTCTCACTAGACATGGTTCACGGCCAGCTCTGTCACAAATTTTGACACTCTCCACCCTGATGGCTACAAGATCCTCTCCAAGCCATGAACCAACCGACCCAGAGGTGGAGTAGCTCTGAACTTTCCGGAATGGTTCGCTGCTTCTCTCATTCCTATGCAGGCCTACTCCTCCTTTGAATGCCTGGTCTGCAGGATTTCTATCTCTCCTAGCCTCTTGCAGACTATGGCCACCATCTATAGGTTACCTGGCCAGGTTGCCCTCTTCCTCTCAGATTGTGCTGACCTCTCCTCTTCCCTCATTGCATCTACCTCTCAACTTCACCTCTGAGACCGCAAAAACACCTAGATGCCTCTACTGGCTCCTCTGGGCTCTTCCACAACCTTTGCAACACTCTCTCTCTCTGCATACTACCCTCTGGTCCAACACACTCTGCTGGACACAACTTGGATGCGCTCAACATCTCAGACATCCCCCTCTCTAACGTTCTCACCACTCCTCTTTCTTGGACTGGCCACTTTCTGCTTTCCTCTCACCTGAAACTCGCTGTCCCTCAGGCAAAGCCCCTCCCAGCACTGCCACCTACCTTCTCGGTTATTTGTCCCATGAAGAGTGCGTCATTGGTTGCTCTACTTTCTCTTCTCATCTTACTCCTGCAGCTGACTCACACCCTGACACAGCCCACACTAACCTGCATCGTTCTATCTCCAAAACTCTGGACATCCTTGCCCCTGTCATGAGAATCCATCTGAACCCTACCTCCAAGTGCAACTCTTGGTATGACTCTGACCTGAGGAAGTGGAGGGCTTTGGGCGTATACTCTGACGAACTGGCTTGCTGCCTGCTCCAAAGGAAATACAGACTCTCTGTCCTGTCTAAGAAGAGAGTCTACATCCAAGCCCACATCTCTTGGTCCTTTAAGAACACATTTGAACTCTTTAAAATCTGCATGGAGCTGGACAATCCTTCTGCAGTCTCCACCTCTCCTGTTTCCTCCCATGTCCTCTGTACGGCTCTGGCTTCTCACTTTGCCACCAATACACTGGACATCCTTTCCTCACTCTCCTCTTCCTCTACCTCCCTCTGCCCCTCTCTGGCTGGCTCTCTCCCCATCTCTCTCCTCCTACTTGCTCCTCATATTCTCTGACAACACCTGACAATTTTTCTAGACAAGTCCGATCTATAAAAGTGTTATCTGAGCAGGTGCTCCCCTGCTCATCCAGAACCATCAATGATCACATTGACACCCTTCTACCAGCCTGGGTCGATTTCTGCAATCATTCTTTTGCCACTGGATCTTTCCCCTCTCTCCTCAATCACTCCCTTGTCCACCCCTTCCATAAAAAGCCTTCTGCTGATCTGACCTATTTCCAAACTATCCCCCAATCTCTATCACTCCTTTCCTGGACAAACTCCTGGAAAAGCTGGCCATCTCCAAGCTTACTATCCACACAGAATCTGCCGGTTGTCTCCAGAAACAGCAGCCTGGCTTCAGAGCAGTTAGATGCACAGAAACTGCTCGCATGAACACCTGTGAAGATTTCTCTCTAATCTTGACTCCAGCCTTCCTTCTGTCCTCATCCTCCTTGACCTTTCCTCTGCTTTTGAAACAGTTAATAACGCCATCCTCATCAATTGTCTGCGTGAGAACCTGGGCATCACGGATCAGGCCCTGGAGTGGTTGACCTCCTTCCTCCTGGACCGACACTCCCAGGTCCAACTTGGGTCCTTTCTCTCCACCTCCTCTCTCTCCGCATGTGGTGTTCCCCAGGGCTCTATCCTCTCATCCTGGCTCTTCAATGTCTATTTGGCCCTTTTGGCCCACCCACTCTCTATCTTCTCCTCTAACTTTCAATGTAATGCGGATGACACTCAGCTCTCCTTCAGGATCTCCACAGCCTCCTCTCCTCTCTCACTTATTCCTGACAGTCTATCCACAATTTAGGATTGGTGTGCTACCAACAATCTCAGCCTTAATGCTAGTAAGAGTGAGATCCTTGTCATTGGGACCCCAGATCCTGCTGTCCCTCTCTCACTCTGACCGCCCTCCTTGGGTCCTCTTCCTTTGCCTTTCTGTGAGGAAAATAACCTTGGTATCATCTTCAACTCCACTCATTCCTTCTCTCCTCACATCACGGACCTTGCCAAGAATGTCCACTACCTGCTGCACCTCCTCAGAGGTATTCTTCATTTTTTCACTTTCCCCCAGAAGCCCATGATCTCCAGAGCCCTTTTTCTCCCCAAGCTGGACTACTGCAACAGCCTCTTTCTCAAGCCTCCTTCCTCTACTCTCTGCCCTCTGCACATAATCCAGAACAGGACTGAAAAAGTTATCCTTGGCCTTAGGCCCAGGCACCATACCTCTCCAAATCAGAAATCTGTCCACTGGCTCCCACGATCAAGTTCAAGACCCTCTGCATCGTCTACAAGGCTTTCTGGGGCCATGGCCTCCACTACATTCAACTCTCTATTTCAAAATACCTTCCTTCTCCTGCCTTTCGCTAAGCTACCTCCAAATCTCTCAGTGTCAGATGCTTCTCAAGGCAGAGAGTGGGGGGTCAATCTCTCTCCTTTGCAGGTGCCTCCCTTTGGAATGGCCTCCCTGCCCCTCTCAAACTTGAGCCGGACCACCTGAAGTTCTGGAAGCAGCTCAAGATCTTCCTTTTCTCCTCTGCTTTCTCTCTTTCCCTCCCCTGCTGACCTACCTGTTCGCTGCACTGACTGGTTTCTTGATTAACCCCAGAGTCTCACTGGGTGCCAGGCTCCTCCATGATCCATCTCCCCTGCATTGCCTCCGGGTTTATTGTGCAATTAGGGGATGTAACAGTAACCTCTACAGTCCCCTGCTTCATTGCACTTACCCAGAGCTGTGCTACCCTGACTGCACTTGATCAGATCAATGCTGCACTCATTACATGTCCCCTTCCCTCTTCCTGGCACTCCCCCTCTCCCTTCCCACTGCACTTCGCATTGGCAAACTTGCACAATCTGAATGACACAAGGCCTAGTAAGATTGTTTGTCTTGTCCCCTTCTGTCTTCCCTCCCTTGTCTTGTCGTGCCTAGAAACACCTGTGTACAGGCGCGTTACAAATGACATATTTGTCATGATATCATATCATATCACAATGTTTTTAACTTTCTTTAGAGCACAACCGAAACTGATACTACAATTTCTATACCTTATATTCATGATGATGAACTCTAATTTTAGTTGTATTCTTAGTCTATTGCATTTGTTTCTCTCTTACTATAGTTTCCGTGTGTGTGCATCAGATATGCATTGGTGCTCTAAGTATACTATTTATCTCCATACAAGTGCCTTGTAATTATTATACACTTAGCCCTTGGCTCCAATTGTTATATTACTAAAGATACCAAGAGGATTGGATTTAGGCTTGGTTTTATAATGACTTATGCATTTACTCACCGAATCTACCAGATCAAGGATATTCTCTTCCTGTGGTCCATGCTGTAAACATTGCCTATTTTGCTATATGATTAATAGCTTTTCAGCTGTTTGAATAAGTACATTTTGTGATTTATGGACTAGTTTATGAGAAGCTTATCTATTATGCTTCACATGTTGGTAGCAATATCCTAAACATAATTCTTTGTAAGGACTTTTCATCAGGATTGTTACAGAATAGTGATGTTGTATGCAATGTCATTGATCGATGGGGTTGCGAGTTATGGTAGCATAGCTGACCATCACTGCCGAATTTCTTCGGTTTTTTCGATTTTACCTTGCAACCATAATGTCCCTTTAACAAAGTTCTTTTAACAGAATTTCATAGGTTTTTATTAGTGCAACTTAACAATAACGTCACAGATTTTCACTGAATATAAATATAGATTATAGGGCGGCATCCAAAGGAAAAGTGAATATTCTATGGTTAATAACCTTGGAGCTATGGGACAGATTAACACAGTGTTTTACATTCCTGTATTAGGGCTTAGGGCCCCCAGGACTGGAAACGTCGCTGCACATATGTCTTAAGTTTCAAAAGATATAAAGGGTCAAAAAAAGGGTGTGTTATTCACTTTTCCATCCATTTTCCTATACGGAAATGTCCAGTTTTTGCTCAATCGCACAGCCCAAACCACTAGATGGATTTGATCCAAATAAGAAACAATTTGGGCATGAAACACTGAAAGGACATACTTTCTCGTTTTGGTGCAAATCATCCAGTGTTTCATTTTGTTTGATTTGGCGCAGAGCAGGGTGCACTGAAGCCAAAAAGTTAGTCCTATCTCCCATGATGCATTGCTGATGAGAAGCTTTTTCAATTCTGAAAGTCTGCACTAACTTGACTTGAGAAGAACATACTTGAAACCACTCTTTAGGGCCAGAAATATTAGAACGACTGTCGAGGCAATGATCCCATGTACTCTTTCAAATGACAGCCTGGCAGTTCATTCTCCGGGTAACTATCTTTGAAGAGCCTGGATAAGGAGGTCTGCTAAATCGGTACATCAAGCCAGCGGTAGAAGTCCCTAGTATGCAATAGAAATAAAGGAACGAAACGCAATAACATCAAAGTGGCCTAGCAGAAAGTGTGTAGGTCATTCTGTTTCTATTAAGCTCTGCACTTCTAGCTGATTCTGTCTTATTATTATTATGACTCTGGGGTTTGTGCATTATAACATTTCAGTCGTTTTGGCTTGCTCGTGTTCTTATCTTGCTTTCATTGCTTTCTATATGTCTTTATTTTAGTTCAAGAGAACAACAAAGATTGATGACTGCATAAATGAGCACATGAATTACAAATAGAATATGATTGTGCATTATTCATTCATTCGTGTTTTATTCTTTGATGGTTTAAATGTGTATGATAAGCTGTCGTTTAACTCGGGTCATGCACTATTATATTTGCTGGCAGGATTTGAGATATTATTTTATGATTGGTGCATTTTATGAATCGAGTTTCTATATAATTAATTATTTTGCAATTTTGCATCTATGTATTGCTTTTATGGCATTGTATGACTGCAAAAAAAAGCTGAATTGAATTGAAGTGAAAATCTGCCATTACGCGATTTGAGAACCAAGGTCGGAATCAACATTGGGAAGCGCCCTAAAATGATATAAAGGGTGTTGTGAATTAGGGTGTTTTGAGGGTAGGGAAACTTTGGGTAGGGTGACTAAGGATGATTGGTGAAGATTTGGGGCTTGAGGATCGATTCCTTTTTTTAGCATTTTGCTAAAATGGAGATGTGGCATGAACAGGAATAAAAAGAGCAAATACTCGAAAACCATGATACATTGAGATCTGGTAATCAGTGTGGTTTCCAGTTAGAGGAAAATGAATATTTCAAGTTAATTTAGGAATCTAAAAACATTATTTGTAAATTAAGTTAAAATGTGGATGGGGTTGTATAAAAGTGATTTAAGGTTCTTTGTTTCTGTATTGAGATCGAGAACTGTTAATATTTGGTTAGTGAATATAAAGTGTGCCACTGAGACACGCTCATAGCGTTGCCGTGATTTCACTGTGTTTTATTTTGAATGGATTAGGTTTTCATGTTATCTGTTGGAACACTTCTCGAGTCAGTGTTCTGTTCAGAGCAGTTCTTGAAGTCAGGCTTTGTATAGAGCTTAGGAAATAAGTATTGTGGACGGAGATAACTGCATTGTTTTGTATAATTTGTCGCTTTGTAAGGAGTGACTAACGGGAAGAGTATACAATGTAAAAAAAGTACATTATTTATGTGTTTTAAGTGCACAATACTAGACTGTTTTATTTTGTTTGTATATTGAGATCTAGGAGTGTTTTATGAAAGTTTTTCTGAAAATTAGGTACATCACCAAGATGCTCATAGCCAAGCCATCGTTACATTGTGGTTTGTTTTGGTTTCATGGGGTTTTTACGTGAAGTGAAGGGATACTTCTCAATTCAGTGGTGTCTTTTCTGGGGTTCTCGAAGTTGGCATTTCTACAGATTTTGGGATTATTTACTGTTTGATTTTGTTGAGGTGAGGATGTGAGAGGTATAAAGATGGTACATGAATAGGATTCGTTTTAAGAAAGGTGTAGTGTGTGTATAGCGATAGAATTGCACTAATTTGCATGATATCTCGATTTGCAATGTACTGGAACGAGTAAGCGGGAGAACGAGTAAGAGGAGAAATAGGTAAAACCATACCTTCACGTGGTTCTCAAAGTAGGTCTTTGTTCAAAGCGATATCAAGAACTGATAAAATACTGGGATGTCTAAGAGGTAAAATGAGTACGATATGTAATTCTTGAATCAGTTTTACCTTCCTGCAGTTCTCAAACTCACATTTTTTACAGAGTTGTAAAAGTTGATTTAAGGGTTAAGGTTTGATTTGGTTGAGGGGGAGAATGTAAGTGGTACAAAGTAGATAGAAGTGTGGTGGTAATATTTATAGAGATAAAGTGTGCACATAGATAAATACATACTATTTTGCATGACTTCTCTATTTGTAAAGTACTGGGAAGAGTAAGAGGGAAAAGAAGTGATAGGTATGTATGGATATTAGTTTGAGATT
The DNA here is from genome assembly GCF_040938575.1 of Ambystoma mexicanum. Taxonomy (NCBI): domain Eukaryota; kingdom Metazoa; phylum Chordata; class Amphibia; order Caudata; family Ambystomatidae; genus Ambystoma; species Ambystoma mexicanum. The sequence goes on along the minus strand of NC_090935.1, from coordinate 1,073,049,632 downwards.
CGTGATGAGTGGTACAAGTATGAGATGAAGGAAAGGAGCAATTTTACACTTTTGTCGGTAGTGTGTTTTTAGATATAAATGATTGTAAAAAAAATATTGCTTGTTGATACAGACAGTTGATTCCATATTAGAAGTTGGTGGTGTTGTGTTAACTTTCCTATGTCTACATTTAAGTTTGTTGGTAGTTCTTAAACGAGCCTTCAGTTTTTCAGTGTGTCCATAAATACTAGTCTGAGAAACAATCTCCAAGAGTAGCTTTCAGATGCCAATTTGTTGTGCCATCTATTAGTGATCTGTAATAGAAACATGTGGAGCTAGTGAGGAAAAGTTGTGCACTTCTTGGGCATGAAGCACTTTTTTTCTTAAATATCGTCTAAAGTGTGGGTAAAGAAAAAAAAAAGAACCATACACATGACATTTTTCTTCACCATCATCTTCATCTAATGTGCTTCCTACTCTACTGGTAGGGGCACTGTAGCTCTCTTGTGAATAGCGGTCTTCATAATCTTCACCACCCATCTTGTACATTGAGCTGGTTCATAGAGTCATCAGTCATAAAATGGCATTGTGTTACTGGTGAAATATCTGAAGAACTGAGGTACTTGATGTTTTATTGGCCATTTGTCACATTCTTTGAAGACTGGGGCACCAATGAGAAATGAAATAGAAAGCGTACCTCCTCTGTCATGCTAATGTGTTTTAATTTTTCATTCCAAGATCAGAGGAGAAAGAGAGAATGCTGCGTGTTTTGTGGAGAGTGCTATGTTTGTATTGCTTGTGAATGGATGGGTACCTGGATGGGTACCAGGAGTGGTAGTAGGAGAATTTCCCCTTAGAGGAGAAAATGCAGGAAGAGAATGCTGAGGTGATTTTCCATTTCTGGATTTTGTGGGGTTATTGTTCATGGTCCTAAAACATGGGTTAAGGGCTTATAAGTGTCAGTTATAGTAATTACATGGTGTAACATTAAGGTGTAACATTAAGGGACTTGCTTCATTTGCATCTGGTTTAGGCCATGGGTAAGTGTTAGCAATTGTTCCATGGAGAGGAAGGAACATGCCACTATGATAGGCGGTGTGCAGCGTAGTGTGTCTGGTGCTGTTGGTGACCCACTATTTTGAACTTTTGTTTACTTCAGAGTTGTGCGATTAACGGCACAAAGGAGCATTGCTGTAAGGAGCTAAGAAACGAAAGGTGGACCTAAGGAGGCAGACGTTGGGAGGCGGACTGAGCCGGAAGCTACATTACGCTGGCAGTGGCATGGTGCACAACGCTGTGTGCAGCATATTATGTCTGGTGTCCGGGGGTCTGCGGTCTGTCGTTCCCCTATTGAATGGGGTAAGTGTCAAGAATACTTTTTTCGTAAAAATTTTCTTTGGTGTTTGAAATGAAGCAACTTTGAAAAACACTTCTCAGACTTTCTATAAACACACAATGAAATAGGTGACAAATTATGTTTGAAACCTGCCAAGTTTTTTAAGCAATATAAAATCCAAACTCGTCCATGAAGAAAGGAAAAGCAATAACTTGCGGAATTTGGGATGGAGCCAAAAGAACGCCTTGAGTCTGCAGCAGGGAGGTAATTGTGGGTGAAAGCCTTTGAACCTCGTGGATGTGCTATAAGTTTAATTTTGGTATACCTATCAAATCTTTTTGCTTGTGGCAGAGTCAAATAGTCGCTGTAATACTGTTATCTTAAGACCCAACTTTGGGAAAGAATTGTTAGAATTATCTGAGTTACTACGTCATAACGATGACCAAATATAATCTTCGAAGTGGGTTTTTAACGGATGACTTAAAGGCCCCGGAATGGGAGGGCTCATTTTTTCCCAATCCAGGACACAGGAGGAAGGGTTTACCACCAATCTGCAGCAGAGTGTGCCTGCAGGCCAAAAGTTAGCAGCCTGCGCACAGATACACATTCCATCAGGTTGCCCACTGGATGGATTAAATGCCTTGGAGTCTACCCTAAGAAATTGGAAGGATTACACTTTGACAGCAATGAACATCAAAGAAAAAATACATCAATGCTTCCATAAGCGGAGACGTAGGAGTATGAGTGATGTGGTCCTTGGGAACCGGGGTGATTTGGAATACTCACTAAATCAGAGGGATAAAGCAATAAAATGTTGTAGATTTTGCGACCCCCCAATTTACAGTCACTTAGACATTTGTTATTAGAGTGCGAAGGCACCTGGGCTATAAGACTACAGTTGCTTAGCAGATTTGTTACCAGAGAGGAAAATTTAATGCAAGATGCCTTTTGGGATAGACTCATCTCTGGTCAAGAAGTCATGCTTACTGTGGCAATAACAAAGGTTCTTGAAAGATGTTCAATATTGTGGGAGGGTGACTAAACCTTTCATCCTGGGGGTTCTATGGTTGGTCATTTCGACTTAGTCTCCCAGGGTGGTAGGCTTGGTTTTGTAATTTTCGCTTTTTACTGATGAATTCTACTTTCTTACATTGTTTACATTTTTACATTTTTTGTAAGGGTTTCTTTGTATAAACCGTAAACAAATAAATAAAAAAAATAAAAAAAATAAAAAGAATACTCACACCAACCCATATGTACTTTGAGGGTGAATACCCATACAGTTACAGGGACACTGGAATCAGCATACCGAAAAAGTTTTAATGTGTCACCTATTTCACCAATCAAGTAAACTCGATCCCTGGCATGGAAGGAAATGACCAGGGGCAGAAATTGGCTGATTTATGTCTGAGAGACCAGAGAAAGTATGTTGATACTTCTCATATATTACCTCCAAGTCTGAATGGCGAGATTCCTTCTAATGAACCTACACTAAGTGCCCTAAACTTTGGACAACATTTTGTAGTGAAAGTTTATGAAATTACAAAACGAGAAGTGCATGCACATTCAGGTATATTATTGGAAATGTCCCAAGAAGTGGAGCAATGTGAGCTTTTGTTGGTGGGCCTGAGAAATGCTATAAACTCAACGGTTTTACCAGCTCTGTTAACTCTGACTGAAGGTCAAAAAATTAAAATACAGAAATATTACAGATCAAAAACACGTTTGATACCCTAATGTTGAATGGCTGAGAAATTAAGACTCTGCTGATGGATATTCTACAAGTGAATGGAAAGAAATGGTCACAGATGCAAATTACGAAAGAAGTTAATGATGTGGAAATGGAAATTAACTTCCTTGAAACACCGCTTTCAGATCAGTTTTGGAAGAATTCTGCAGGCTAGCCCATGTGGCTGAAGCGATCTCCTGGGATCTGAGCATTTCTCCAAAAGATCAAAATTGCTCTGAAATCCAGACAGAGAACACAAGAGAAGGAACTTGGAAGAACGCTGCCCAACAAACTTCAAGGTGAAGGAGACATACAAAAAAAAAGAAAGAAAAGAATGCAGGTGGGAAAGAAATGGTTGTCAAGCTTCAGCAGAGAAAGACATTGAAGAATATTAAGTCAAAAAAACAGAAGAACTCTGGCACAAACAGTTTCATTAATGTCTTAAGCTCATCATTAAACAGTCAACAAAAAGGGAATTCTGGCAGTGAGGATCAACTTGAACAGCCACAAGTAAGTTTGAAGAAGCACCTGATAGGAAATTCTTAAGCCAAAGTAAGTTTGAGGGAATCAAATGATGTTGCCAGCATGGAAGACTTGCAAATGATCTAAAGAACCTCTGGTACACAAATAGAAAACATACAACAGTGTAAATCAAGCTCTTCGCAATTGGCTTTATTAAGGAAGGATGGAGAGGCAGAGACTAGGACAAAAGATCTGTTAAAAGCGCTATGTGGTGCCAAATGTGCCAATATAGCAATACCATTGGTGCCCATTTTCCTCAGGATAAAGAACTAGAAAGGAAATGAGAACTTAAATGTGGAGTGAAGGTTAAGATTGCATCTTTATTCCTTAAAGGGAATAGGAAATATAAGACTTTGGAGCAAAATTCAGTTGTAGACGATCAATCTATCTCTGGTATAGTCCAATTAGAGATTCCCAAAGTTTTAACAATTTCGGCTCCCTAAAAGGAGAGTGTGGAACAAATTACGGAAGGGGAATCCCCATTGGTTTTGAAAAGTGGCCAAGTAGGGGAGGCCAAGATGTAGAAACCAAAGAAGTAAGAAGCCATCTACAACAATATACTTTTTTAAGGATCAGGTAGTAGGTCAGTAAGATCTGGCTCCCTTTGCAGTACCAAAACCCTATACATCTGGTCGAACATGCAAGAAGAACAACAAATCCCTCAATCGAGGGCTAATCCTAACCATCTTTAAGAAAATACCAGACTTATATCTGTTTAGATCTAAAGATACAGAATATGTGAAATTCACGATCCCTCAAAGTACTCATATGACAGAGGCCGCCTTTAGCTCTAAATTGGGGAGTAGAACCGTTCTTGCCATTGCAAACCAATTAAAACAACATGGATTGGATTTATATTAATCGGTCCAAGATGGAAAGGAGGAGGATCCTGAGAGAAATTTGGGTGGGGCCAAGGTGGCTGGGTCAAATCAGGAAAACAGTAAGAAACAAGGAGCTATGAATTTGGCAGAAAAGAAAGAGCCACAGATGGCACTAATAGCTATGCTCCCTGAGATTATATCCCAGATTTTTCAGAAGCTAGGAGTTGGCCAAACCTCTCTTTAGTTGGGAGAGGATGAGATTCATGAGTTGGAATATGCTGGGTTCTAGTTCCTTTAAGAATGTGGTAATGAAGGGTGACATTTTTAGGGAAAACAATTTAATCTTCTTCCAGGAAACTTGGTTGGTTAATGTCCCTCAATTAGCAGGATTTCATATTTTTTTTATCAGGGTACAACAACTAATGGATGGGGAAGCCAAAGGATGGCCTATTAATAGCATGCAGGCAGACAAGATTTAAAGAGGCTGTCCCTATTCCAACTAAACAGGAGGGCATTTTGGCAGTTCGCCTATTGATACCAGCCGATGAGGGATTAAAGGAGATGACAGCAATTAATTTATATTGGAACCCTATGTGTGTAAAACTTATGGAATTTCAAGCGTCTTTGGCCTCTATTTTGAATGAAAAAAAGTTATGTCATCCAGAGTCACACATTTTAATTGCAGTGCATCTCGAGTACAGAAGCAAGTATGGTATTAAGACACAAGTCAATATCGGCTAATGGTAGGAGATGGCTGGCATTCTTTTCAGATTGAGTTATGAAATTGGTGAATGGCTCCATATAGGGAGATGTCCCTCCTGCAATACGTTGGAGCTGCAGAACATCTTCATCCATTTTGGATTACATATTTCTGTCATCAGAATTGTTTGAAAAATGTATACAGTTTTCAGTGCTGGAGGGTGGTACTAGTGATCATAAACGTCTTGTGACTTTTTTTTATTGGAAATTTGTGAAACAAATATATATGTGGTCATATCCCGTTGAGATAAATGTCAAGATAAATCATTTAACTAAATATAGGAAAGATGGAGTCATCTAAATAAACTCCTATATGAATGTTGTGATAAAGGAAGTGTCAATAAGTAAGCCTACTGTTCATGTTCATAGCTTTGATGAAATCACTTGGTAAAAAAAAAAAAACGGGAAATGAGATCTCTGATAAATTTTTTGCGGCGTAACATCACGGACAAAGCCACATTAAGTAAAGAGATAAAAGCCTTTAAAACTAGCTACAAGAGTTGGTCGAAACAGCAAAGAATAACACGTACACAGAAAGATGGAGAGCAAATGCTCAGAGCCCTAAATGAAAAATCATCCCATGGCTTTTGGTCAATATTCAATGGTGCTAACAAGAATCAAATAATAAGCCAGGTTAATGGTGTAGCTGAGGTTGTATGGGTGGATTACTTATCTAAACACTATAATAAGCCGGTGGGGTTCTCAAAATTTGAAACCTCAAATGAGCCTCAAATGAGCCATGGCAATTGGAGATCAAAGATGAGGATATAGCATAGTTCATAAATAATTCCTCTGCCTCTAGGGCAGCAGAGCCAAATGGCTTAACAAATCAGGTCCTGAATGAGGATGTAGATTTGTGGTCTAGAATTCTAGGGGAACTCTTTAGAGGAATTGTTTGCAATAAGTCTATCCCGCTATCTTGGAAATCCGCGATTATCATCTTTAAGAAAGGGGATAGAGGGAACCCCACAAATTGCAGGGCCATTACATTGTTAGATGTTGAGAGTAAGCTTTTTGCAAAACTTTTGTTGACAGAGTTGGATGAATGGGCAAAAATCCATAACATCCTTTCTAAGCAGCAGACAGGTTTCCGAAAGGGTCAACCAACATCACTAAATGGAGTGGTCTTGGCTGCCCTGCAAGAAAAAAAGAAACAAAGAAAAGATCCAAACCTGTATGCTGCTTTCATTGATCTATCTAGCACATTCAATCATGTAAACAGAGATCAACTTTGGTTTAAATTGGTTAGTTGGAGAGCACCAAAACCATTGGTGAATCTGTTGGCCTCTCTGCATGAGTGTAGCACAATTACAGTATGACTGAATACCGAGGGTCAGTTATCAGAACAGGTCAGTATAGGAAAAGGGGTGCGTCAAGGGTGCATGGTTGCACCATTTCTATTCAATGCACATTTGGCTGATTTTGGGTATGAAGTCGATCCTTAGCATTAGCCAGCCCGAAGATCGGCTCTATTTCAATAAATTGGGTAATGTTTTTTTTTATTGTATATTGGTTTAAAAAGAACCTTTACAAAATCACATAAAATAACATTAAAACACATTGGGGGTCATTACGACCATGGCGCTAAGGGGTTAACGGCGCCGTAAAAGGCTGCAGCACCATTAACCCCTTAGCGCCTAATTACGAGGTCCCTTTGCGGCTCCTGACCTTAACAGCTGGTATGGACCAGCCGTTAAAGTAGGGACCCGCAAAGGGACCTTGAAGGTAATTACGGTACCGCAATTTGCGGTACCGTAATTACCGCCTTCCCTATTCCCATTGAGCCCTATGGGGCGAAAATGGGAATGGAGAAGGGCCATGGTGCAAAGGGGAATTACCGCCCCGCCAACCTTGGAATGGTGTGGTAATTCCCCATTGCACCATGGCAGACTCGTTACAATACCGGCAGCAGCCATGGTGCTAATAGCACCATTGGTTACCGCCGGTGTTGTAATGAGGACCATTTACTAACATTCAGATACATATAAAGATTCTTATTGAAATTTTCAAGATATCTCACACAATATTAATGCAGAATTATCATTTAGGCAAAATCTAAAATTCATTTTATTCATTGCAAATCACATCTAATTCTTTAAATAAAATGTTCATGTAAGCACAATCTAAAAACTCATTTTCAAACATTTGCATAGCAGCCGATTCTTAGAACAGAAATGATACATTTAAGACGAAGATATTGCTGATTGAGCAAAGAAAACTGGCAAGAAAACATACCAAGATACAGGAAGACCTTAGCTTTTACAGATCTTATGCATATGGGCTAGCCAGTAATCTATTAGGTTACATCACAAATAATCGTCAGGAAAGCAATTGGTGTAAAGCGCTCTATAAATAAATAAATAAATAAATACATTAATCAATAACACTGATCTTCATAGAAATATCAGAACCATGAAGCATTTCAAACCATATTTGTTCTCTTATCACATACGATGTGTCATAAACAAAGTCCAAAAAGTATACCACCCTCTCATTATTCAACATTGGACAGACTAGCAACAGGTGCAACAAAGTTTCAGTAACCCCCACTGTATCACAGAATCTGCATATTTTCTGATTCTCAGGAATTAGTTTCCATATAAAGTGGATCTCCATCATATTCATTACATTAAACCTGGACTGCATTGTATTGTTACGCAGTTGGCGTGAGGGGTATTTTACAAGGTATTTCCACGCGGATACAACTTGGCAATACAACTTAGAATTCATGATAGAGGCATTGTTGGCAACCCAGTCAAACGCTTTAATCAACAATTTAACCTTTGCTGGTCTCTCAATGAGACATTTGATTGTAAATCTGATATTTGTAAGAATATTTTCCACTTCTATTTTCAGGTTCAGCATATACTCCCCTGTATCATTGTCATTAAATAATTTATACAAGGAATTTCTTTCAGCTATGCCACATTTTCTGTATAACATTATTTTTTTTCATTCCATAATACCTTTCAAAGAGCAAAGACCAAACTCATACTTTATGATTTCCATTGGTATGCATTTTGGTTAAAAAAAAAAAAACAATATCCTTTTCCAAATTAAGGCTTCAATAGTTTTTGATATGGAGTCAGTTTCTCTGGGAAAAATTCAAGACCATACGCCAGTCTCGGAATGACCTTCAACATATAAAAATCCCTACATGCAGACATTGTAAATTTTCCAAATTTCCTTTCGATCACTCTCATTTGCTTCCCTGCTTCGATCGCCTTCAACTCTAAGCAGCTTTTCAGGAGTAGTTGAAAAAGAGTAACCCAGGTACCTGAGTGCTTTCTGCAGAAGAATCCCAGTTCATTCAACGAACCACATTGGCTTTGAACATTTCCTGTTGGTCAGTCCTAAGTTTATAACAATCGTTTTTTGAGGATTGATTTTTAATTTCAGTCCACTTATAAACTTTGAGAAGGCATCAATAAGCCTTTGCAGACCAATTTTTGTTCGATCAAAGAGCAGAAAGTCGTCCGCATAAGCAACCCATTTTATGTCAGTCCTGCCCACCTTTACAGACACCAAACCAGAGAATTCGAACACTTATTTTGCTTCAGACACATAAAGATTAAATAGAATAGCCGGCAAGGCACATCCCTGCTTAAGGCCGTTCCTAGACTTAATTTCTTTCAACACCAGCCCCTCATTGTTAAGCCTGACCTTCAAAACTGTAATTGAGTGTAGATGAATGAGCATTACAAGTAGACCTCTTTCATTATTCAGTGCAGCAAGCCTTCGCCATAGTATTGGTCTGTCTACCATGTCGAAGGTTGCAGAGAGATCCATTGTGGTAATTGCCCTGATTTCAGTGCTTTACTTTGCAAGATGGACCCTCCACATCGGTCCCCAATCCTTTCCTAAACCCAAATTGCCGTATATCAAGGATTCCATTCTCATCCATCCAACTTATCAAGTTTTCCAGTACTATAGATGAGAAGATCTTTGTCTCAACATTAATCAGCGATATAGGTCTATAGTTCGAAGGGCTCAGGCGATTTCCTTTTTTTAAAAACCAGGAGCACATACAATATTTTCCATGAATCTGACATAGACTGTGGCTCAATCACATCATTAAAAATAAGGCAAAGTATACTGGCCCATAAAAGTTTATTCTATTTAAGCGTGACAGAAGAAAAGTTATTCGGACCAGTTGCAGCTGAAGATTTCATCTTCCTTATAATCTTCCTTATTTTTTCAACCAATACATCTAATACCCATTTGGCTTCCTCATAAGCAGCAATCGTCACATCGGAAACCGAAGGCGAATATAAGTTTTCAAAATAGTCGCTCCACACTGATTCACTTATTGGATTAATATTCAGTTGGGCTTGGGAAGCCACAGTGCTGTTAATAAGCGCTCAATAATTCCTAGAATTTGTCTCTTTCATTGCCTTTAGCATAGCCTCGCCATCTTTCTGGGATTGCGTGGCGCGATGGTGAATCTTCCAATTCTTATATTGCTGCCGTCTCAATCAGCTCAGTTCCTTATTAATTAATGGGGACAGGTTCTGTCTCTTTATGACAAGTAATTCTTTATTCAACTGGGCTCTATGTTGCTTGATACCTAAATCAAAAGTGTTTTTGTGAGTTATTTTTTTAATTGCTGTACCTAGATTTGATTTCTCAACGACATGATTGCGCCCAATAAAATCCCAAAGGAGTCAACTGAGTATATTTCTATTTTTGATTCCAAAGATCTTTTCTCAAACTCATTCATCATCAAGTTATTGAATTTAGCTGTCTTTATCGGATTCCATTTCACTCTACTACCCCTAATATTCACAACAGTTTGAGCACAATAAGCATTCCTATGATTAAGCAATTTCTTCAAACCCAAATTGATTGATAACATGGCATGATCACTAAACGGACTGGGTTGCACAAACATATTTTCAGATCCCTTGAATATCTGTTCACTGGTAAATATGAAATCAGTGATGGATGACTCTCCACAAGCATTCCAGGTTGGTTTATCATTAAAAAGCATTGTCAAACGCCAAGATCTCGCAAACATAAGCCATACAGCACCTCTATATTGTTTGTTACCAGTTTTGTGATCAATGGCTCCACAATCAGTTAATAGCCAATCAACCTCACTACTTGTTAAATTGCAATCGGCACTCAGATCACCAGCCAGAATAATATAACCGCCTGGCGTGGAGACTAGCCAGTCCTCTATCACAATGTTCAATTCATCAATCATCTTAACCAACATGAGATCATCGTAGTCATCACTATTCCAATGAATGTTTATCACCATTAAGCCAACAGCGCAATTCCTAGTTGTGATATGAAAAGTGGTAACTATACTGGAAGTATTCAAATGTTTTTCCGAAAGCATTACAATGTCTTGATTGTTATGAAATGTAAGAGCTAGGCCTCCCTTGGGACCTAAGACCACAACTCGCAAAAGACACAAAATAACATACCCATCCCACATCAACTGTCCGCAGGCCCATGTTTCTTGTATGAGCACAAAATCAAAAGCCTCTAGCCTATTACATACTTTATTGTTTAAAGCTAAGTGTGAGTGCCCTCTTGAGTTCCATGAAACAAGTTTAAAAAGATCACCTTCACTAAAGGACTTACCCATATTCTTCAGTTGAACTATTGATTCTCTGAGTGACACAGCCAGAGTTCTCCATTCTTTAATTTCCTTTAGGGTCATTACCTCAGCTTGTCCATGTAAAATACCCTCCTCAATGTCTGATTTTGCTACATTTTGAGGTGAAGGATCTATATACATTAACGCCTCCGTTTTACCTGGGTCCTGATAGTTATGAATATCAAATCCCCTCTTCTGTAGAGATCCAGCTTCTTTTAGGATTAATGAGCGCACTAGGGGTGACAAAATCACCAGACGAACAAAATCAAACCTACAAGGTTGAATGTAAACCACCAGTTGTATGTCTGATGATGTTGTAATTGGGCAATGTATGCAGATGATATTGTTTTGTTAGATAATACACCAGTGCATCTACAGAGACTATTGAATGCCCTGGAGACATTTATGCAAAAGACTGAATTGATTGTAAATCCAGCCAAATCAAAGGAAGTAATTTTTGGGCAAAACGTTATAAACGCCTATAACAAAAAGAATTCTTATAGTAGAGGACATTTTGTATTTGGGTTATAGTTTTATGCGACGCCGACAATAGGTTTTGGGGGTAATTCATAGAATTCAGCGAACAAGTGGCGCATGCGGCTGGCGCACAGTGTGCGCGTGCGAATCCCTGCACCAGCCGCGTGCGCTAAAATCCATTTCCGCGCACAGCGTATTCATGGATTCCAGCCACCAAAACCAGCCATGGCGCACAGTGGCCCAGCGACCCTGCAGCAGCGCCAGTTACGCCCCCAAGAACCCCTCTCGCGCAGGGAAAAGCCATCAATATACCCAATCCAGCGCAAAGGGCTGCGCTAACCCTGTACCAGCACGGCAAGCGGGCTACGTGGATCACTGGGGTGCGCGGGAAGTACCTCACGCGATTGGCCCCGTGCGAGCAGGGTACGCGTATTTCAGGGGTGCGCGGGAAGTTCCACACGCGATTTCAGCAGGGTACGTGTATTCCAGGGGTGCGAGGGAAGTTCCACACGCGATTGGGCCCGTGCGAGCAGGGTACGTGCATTTCAGGGGTGCACGGGAAGTTCCACACGCGATTCCATCAGGGTACGTGTATTACAGGGGTGCGCGGGGAGCACCACACGTGAATTGCACGTGTGGGTCCTCCCAGGTGTTCCCTCTACACCCTCCACGGCCCCTGCAGGTGGCTCACACCACAGGGGCCTACCCTGCACATGTCCTGCAGGCACACCATCCACCATGGCCATGACCCCCAGCCAACCCACATGTCAACTTGCACTACTGCCCACCAACGCATGTCCCCCTGCACCTCCAGTCACCAGGGGCACCCTCTACCAGGCCCCCACCCATGTCTCCCTGCACCCCCACCCCCCAGCAGTGCAGGGGCACCCACCACCAGGCCCCCACCTATGTCTCCCAGCACCCCCACCCCCCAGCCACCAGGGGCAGCCTCCACCAGGCCCCCACCCATGTCTCCCACCACCCCCACCCCCCAGCAGTGCAGGGGCACCTGCCAGCAGGCCCCCACCCATGTCCAACTCATGTTCCCCACCACCCCCACCCCCCAGAACTGTGGGGCACCTTCCAGCAGGCCCCCACCCATGTCCAACTCATGTTCCCCACCACCCCCACCCCCCAGCAGTGCAGGGGCACCCACCACCAGGCCCCCACCCATGTCCAACTCATGTTCCCCACCACCCCCACACCCCCAGCACTGTGGGGCACCCTCCACCAGGCCCCCACCCATGTCTCCCACCACCCCCACCCCCCAGCAGTGCAGGGGCACCCACCACCAGGCCCCCACCCATGTCTCCCACCACCCCCACACCTCAGCAGTGCAGGGGCAGCCTCCACCAGGCCCCCACCCATGTCTCCCAGCACCCCCACCCCCCAGCCACCAGGGGCAACCTCCACCAGGCCCCCACCCATGTCTCCCACCACCCCCACCCCCCAGCAGTGCAGGGGCACCTGCCAGCAGGGCCCCACCCATGTCCAACTCATGTTCCCCACCACCCCCACCCCCCAGCACTGTGGGGCACCTGCCAGCAGGCCCCCACCCATGTCCAACTCATGTTCCCCACCACCCCCACCCCCCAGCACTGTGGGGCACCTGCCAGCAGGCCCCCACCCATGTCCAACTCATGTTCCCCACCACCCCCACCCCCAGCACTGTGGGGCACCTGCCAGCAGGCCCCCACCCATGTCCAACTCATGTTCCCCACCACCCCCACCCCCCAGCACTGTGGGGCACCCTCCACCAGGCCCCCACCCATGTCTCCCACCACCCCCACCCCCCAGCAGTGCAGGGGCACCCACCACCAGGTCCCCACCCATGTCTCCCACCACCCCCACCCCCCAGCAGTGCAGGGGCAGCCTCAACCAGGCCCACACCCATGTCTCCCAGCACCCCCACCACCCAGCCACCAGGGGCAGCCTCCACCAGGCCCCCACCCATGTCTCCCACCGCCCCCACCCCCCCAGCAGTGCAGGGGCACCTGCCAGCAGGCCCCCACCCATGTCCAACTCATGTTCCCCAGCACCCCCACCCCCCAGCACTGTGGGGCACCTGCCAGCAGGCCCCCACCCATGTCCAACTCATGTTCCCCATCACCCCCACCCCCCAGCACTGTGGGGCACCCACCACCAGGCCCCCACCCATGTCTCCCAGCACCCCCACCCCCCAGCACTGTGGGGCAGCCTCCACCATGCCCCCACCCATGTCTCCCACCACCCCCACCCCCCAGCCACCAGGGGCAGCCTCCACCAGGCCCCCACCCATGTCTCCCACCACACCCACCCCCCCAGCACTGTGGGGCACCCACCACCAGGCCCCCGCCCATGTCTCCCAGCACCCCCAACCCCCAGCAGTGCAGGGGCAGCCTCCACCAGGCCCCCACCCATGTCCAACTCATGTCTCCCACCACCCCCACCCCCCAGCACTGTGGGGCACCTGGCAGCAGGCCCCCACCCATGTCCAACTCATGTTCCTCACCACCCCCACCCCCCAGCACTGTGGGGCACCTGCCAGCAGGCCCCCACCCATGTCCAACTCATGTTCCCCACCACCCCCACCCCCCAGCACTGTGGGGCACCTTCCAGCAGGCCCCCACCCATGTCCAACTCATGTTCCCCACCACCCCCACCCCCCAGCAGTGCAGGGGCACCCACCACCAGGCCCCCACCCATGTCTCCCAGCACCCCCACCCCCCCAGTCACCAGGGGCAGCCTCCACCAGGCCCCCACCTATGTCTCCCAGCACCCCCACCCCCCAGCCACCAGGGGCACCCACCACCAGGCCCCCACCCATGTCCAACTCATGTTCCCCACCACCCCCACCCCCCCAGCACTGTGGGTCTCCTGCCAGCAGGCCCCCACCCATGTCCAACTCATGTTCCCCACCACCCCCACCCCCAGCACTGTGGGGCACCTGCCAGCAGGCCCCCACCCATGTCCAACTCATGTTCCCCACCACCCCCACCCCCCAGCAGTGCAGGGGCACCCACCACCAGGCCCCCACCCATGTCTCCCAGCACCCCCACCCCCCCCAGTCACCAGGGGCAGCCTCCACCAGGCCCCCACCTATGTCTCCCAGCACCCCCACCCCCCAGCCCCCAGGGGCACCCACCACCAGGCCCCCACCCATGTCCAACTCATGTTCCACACCACCCCCACCCCCCCAGCACTGTGGGTCTCCTGCCAGCAGGCCCCCACCCATGTCCAACTCATGTTCCCCACCACCCCCACCCCCAGCACTGTGGGGCACCTGCCAGCAGGCCCCCACCCATGTCCAACTCATGTTCCCCACCATCCCCACCCCCCAGCACTGTGGGGCACCTGCCAGCAGGCCCCCACCCATGTCCAACTCATGTTCCCCACCACCCCCACCCCCCAGCACTTTGGGGCACCCTCCACCAGGCCCCCACCCATGTCTCCCACCACCCCCACCCCGCAGCAGTGCAGGGGCACCCACCACGAGTCCCCCACCCATGTCTCCCACCACCCCCACCCCCCAGCAGTGCAGGGGCAGCCTCCACCAGGCCCCCACCCATGTCTCCCAGCACCCCCACCCCCGCCACCAGGGGCAGCCTCCACCAGGCCCCCACCCATGTCTCCCACCACCCCCACCCCCCCAGCAGTGCAGGGGCACCTGCCAGTAGGCCCCCACCCATGTCCAACTCATGTTCCCCAGCACCCCCACCCCCCAGCACTGTGGGGCACCTGCCAGCAGGCCCCCACCCATGTCCAACTCATGTTCCCCACCACCCCTACCCCCCAGCACTGTGGGGCACCTGCCAGCAGGCCCCCACCCATGTCTCCGACCACCCCCACCCCCCCCAGTCACCAGGGGCAGCCTCCACCAGGCCCCCACTGTCATGATCACTGCTTCCAAGGAGCCAGGACCAGCTCAACGTCCTTGGAAGCAGGCCCCTAACCCTAATCCTAGGCACCAGCCGGTCCCCACTGGGACCTTTTGGACCTTGTCCTGGCGCCGGTGGCACCAGGCTCATCAAAACCATTGGTCCCGGCACTGGAAGCGCCGGGCTCATAATAGGTGTGAGGATGCTTGGGTGGACTTACCTGCAGCAGACCATGCTGCTTACTTACCAGCCACTTAGAAGCTATCTAAGAACAGGGACTACTTTCTTACCTGGGTGGGGCAGCTCCACTCCCTGGATACAGCACTGGAACTCTTCTGGAAACTGGAACTCTTTTCTTACCTGGGCAGGGCCGTGGAAGAAGACGCCTCATCACTCCAAGGCTATTTAAACCACACCCGATAGATGAAGCGTGCTTCGCGTTATTCTGCATCTGCAGCAGAACACTCACCGAGTCTGCTCCGGCTTTTCTTCTTCTGATCCTGGACCTGCAAGAATCCTACTTACCATTTCAGTATCCAGACACCATCAGCACCTGTAAAGAACAGAAACAACAGGTTAGCAAGGCAAACTTTACACGCAGCACTTACTCACCTGATCCATCGGCTGCGGCCGCTTCGTCACGCCGCATCTCCACCTGCAAAGGCAAAAGCATTGCCATACTTACCGGCACGCTGTGGATTCCGGATTTCTTCGTTCTGCATCGCCGCCTGTAAAGACAAAGCATCATTAACAACTTACTGGCATTCCGCGGACTCCGGCGCTGCAAACCAACATCTGAAAGGCAAAAGAAAAGACATTAAGCAGGTATTTACTTACGTCCATCCCGCTCGTCGCAATAAAACGCCTGCAAATACTCCGGCGTCTCTTTAACACGAACTAAGCTTCAAGGAAAGAGACAATTAGAGCGCTTGCCATACTTACAAACTTCCAGGCGCTTTACTAGATTTTCCATCTCAAGAGCCCTGCAATACATAAGGGAAAAGCATTATATAGAGTCTGCATATAAAAGTGCCAAGCATTTAAAGACTATAAAGACAAAAGGTGTCCAGAAACTCACCGCTCGTGCAGGCAACGACGGTAACCATCCTCTGAATTCAAGAGGCCTATGTTTCACCAGTGAAGGAACTGGCAACGGCACCCTGCACCAGACGCAGATGGAGAGCCCAGCATTCACCTATATAAGGTGAGCACGTTGACCTGGGGGCTCTACGAAAAAGCTGGGAAGAGAGAGGGAGAGAGGGACATTCAACTACCCAGACCATTAACCCCCATATTCTTTCACCTGCAGAAACCTCACTCTTCGAGTCCGACACACAGTGCGAAGAGGTTCGACCCCAGAAGCCAATCGAGTCCTGCACATCACTTTTCGAGTCACAGACAGGTTCCTGCCAAGACCCGCGCCTCCGTGGGAATCAGGTGAGCGTTACAGAACGCTAAGCCCACCACAAAACTCCTACCCAGGCGCAATGGAAACCTCAGACACTGATCGACTAGCCCAGTTGCTCGGGGAATTAAGAGCAGAAGTACATGCAGCTCGTCAGGAAACAAACTCTCTAAGAAGAGAACTGATAATTTCCAAGGAGCGAACAGAGGACCTTGCTAGGCAGTTGTTACAAAAACAGGCAGGACAGACACCTTTGCCCGTTCCAGGAGGGAGTTATCCTTCTGCATCAGCTTCAAATCCAGTGCAAATCAATCTGCCCGGTAATGTGCTCTTGGCTCCGCCCGAACGCTTTTCTGGTGATCCAAAGAAATTTGCAGTGTTCATCAACCAGTGCCGCCTACACTTCTTATGTCGACCAGCTGCATTCCCAACAGACCAGACCAAGGTGGCTTTCATGCTTTCTTATCTCAGTGGCAGCGCTGCAGATTGGTCGATCCCGTTAGTCACCCAGGATGATCCGGTTTTACATGATTTTCAGGCCTTCCAGTCCAGCATGGAGAAACTGTTCGCAAGACATGCACAAGGGCAGGCCTTGGACAATGAACTTCTCTCATTACGACAGGGTAATCAAGACCTCTTGACTTATATAGCCTCCTTTAATAGACTCATAGTGGAAACACAATGGCCCGAGGACAAGAGAATAACGCTTTTCTACAGAGGCCTGCGTGGAGAGCTCAAGGATGTGTTAGCGCAAGTTGTGAATCCTCCACAAGAATGTTCTGATTATATTGACTTAGTTGTCCAATTGGACCATAGACTACAGAACAGGAAGGCAGATCGTTCCAGATTTGATACCCGAGTGTTTTCTAAACCACAGACCTCCAATAAGGGAGCTGACACTGTGGAACCCATGCAAATAGGGGGCATGAAAGGACCTTTAACCCAGAAAGAGTGGGAAAGAAGAAGGCAGCTGCAATTATGCCTCTATTGCGGAAACTTAGGACACTTTCTTCAGGACTGTCCAGTGAAACCAGCTAAGAAGACTGTAGGAGCCGCGGATACCTGTACCACAAAGTCAGAGCAGGGAAACAACCTCGCCCGACAAGAGTAGAGGTCCTCTTGCCGAGCGTTAAGATCTGTCCCGTGACCTCGCATTTCGTGATACCCATGGTCCTCATTAGTCCTGAACGTCCGGATCGTTTGCATGCAATTGAAGCCTACATTGACAGCGGAGCAATCGGTAACTATGTGGACCTTGAAATGGTATCAACGATGAATCTACCCCTTGTCCCTAAGGCAGTAAAAGACGTCATCACTACTGTGGATGGCACGGAGATAGCCTCCGGACCAGTAACGCATGCCACCCAAGAAGTGACGCTAGTGAGTCAAGATGGACACCGGGAGAGAATCGTGTTCGATGTAATCAAGGCCCCTCAGTTCCAGATCATTCTGGGAATCCCTTGGTTAGAGAAGCACAATCCTCAGATCGATTGGCGAGCAAAGACGGTTCAGTTTCCAGAGTGTTTTACCACTTGTTATCCTCGGTCTGATGTTTCACTGGCGGCAATCTCTTCTGAGGAGGTTACCAAATTACCTCCCGAAAACCAGGAATTCCAAGACGTCTTCCGGAAGGATCAAGCTAACACCCTGCCTCCTCATAGGTCTTACGACTGTCAAATAGATCTGATACCTGGAACAACTCCTCCTTGCAGCAGGATTTATGCCCTCACCGAGCCAGAGAACCTTCACCTCAGACAGTACCTGGACCAATACCTAGCTAAAGGGTTTATCCGTCCTTCAAAATCTCCAGCTTCATCGGCTTTGTTCTTCGTTCCGAAAAAGGAAGGAGACCTTAGGACTTGCATAGATTACCGCGCCCTGAATCAGATCACCGTTAAAAACAGATACCCGTTACCTTTGATCCCTGAACTCCTGGACCAAGTCAAAGATGCATGTATATACACAAAGCTGGATCTCAGAGGAGCCTACCACTTGGTACGGATAAAAGAGGGCGATGAATGGAAAACGGCCTTCCGCACCAAGTACGGGCTATTCGAATATCAAGTGATGCCCTTTGGACTGTGTAATGCTCCTGCTGCTTTCCAATATTTTATGAACGATGTCCTTAGAGAACTTATAGACGTGTGTGTTGTTGTCTACATTGACGACATCCTCGTCTATTCATCATCTGAAGAAGAACATCAGAGACACGTTAAAAAGGTTCTCGAGAGATTGCGTCAACATAATCTTTTTGCTAAGCTTGAGAAATGCGTTTTCAACGTAACGGAAGTCGAGTTCCTGGGATTCATATTGTCGCCTAACGGAGTCCATATGGATTCAAAGAAAGTTGATGCAATTATCAAGTGGCCATCACCAACCTCTGTAAAAGGAGTTCAAAGCATGTTAGGATTCGTTAACTTTTACCGCAGATTAATTCCTGAATTTTCTAGGATAGTCCAGCCCATCACCGCTCTGTTGAAAAAGAACAAACATTTTGAGTGGTCTTCTGAAGCAGAACAAGCTTTTCAGGACTTAAAAGCTAAATTCATTTCTGCACCTGTTTTAAAATATCCTCGCCCAGAACTTCCTTACATCGTGGAAACGGATGATTCTAGTCTTGCTATGGGGGCAGTGTTATCACAAAGAGATCCGGTCACACACCAACTACATCCTGTTGCCTTTTGGTCCCGCAAGTTTTCGCCTCCCGAGATCAACTATTCAATTACAGACAAGGAACTTTTGGCCATCAGATCGGCCTTTAAAGCCTGGCGGCATTATCTTCTAGGAGCCAGACACACAGTCACCGTAATGACTGACCACCGCAATTTACAATATCTAAAGACAGCCAAAGCTCAATCTTCCAGACAGCTTCGCTGGGCTCTGTTTCTATCCAAATTTGACTTTATAATTACTTATCGACATGGCAGTAAGAACGGAAAAGCAGATGCCCTCTCCCGGATGGGGGTAGATGAACATTTGACCAATCCAGAACCAATACCCATAATTCCAGAACAAAGAATTTTGGGTTTGGTCAGCGCTCAATCTTTTGAAGACATCAAGACCATGGTTAAATCACTCCTAACACCGGGCGATTTACAAGATTGGCAATTAAAGGGGAAAGAATTTTCAGTGGATCAAGACCTACCATATTTCCGAGGACGATTGCATTTACCCTGTGAGAAAATACAAAAACAAGTAATCTCCTGTTATCACGACTCTCTAATGGAGGGTCACCCTGGCATTACCAAAACCATGGAAAAGATTAAAAGACATTTCTGGTGGCCGTCATGGAAAAAGGATATTAAAGACTTTGTAATCTCCTGCGGTGTGTGTGCCCAGAATAAAAGTCAGAAGGAAAAACCAGCCAGCCTACTACAGCCACTAGACATCCCTCCCTGTCCATGGCATACCCTGTCCATGGATTTCATCACGGACTTACCTCCATGCTCGGGGTATACTACCATTTTAGTAGTCGTGGATCTATTCTCCAAGATGGCTCACTTCATTCCCCTAAAGGGTCTACCATCAGCCTCAGTATTGGCCCGAGAATTCTTAGAAAACATCGTTCGGCTACACGGTTTTCCCTCGGTTTTAGTCTCCGATAGGGGAAGTCAATTCATCTCTCACTTCTGGCGCAGTTGCTGTCGTCTAGCCCAAATTGATGTAAGACTTTCAACTAGTCACCATCCCCAAACTGACGGACAAACCGAAAGGACAAATCAAACTCTAGAGCAATATCTACGTTGCATGCTCCAACAAACTGAAAACCCCTGGAAGGATATTCTTTGGATCGCTGAATACGCTTACAATAATTCGATTCATTCTGGAACAGGGAAGACTCCCTTCTTCTTACTATACGGACACCATCCTAGAACCTCTAACCTGGATCCTCCCCAAGAATTCGAAGCACCTGCTGTGGATCACTTGCACTCGGAGATCACCCATGCTTTTAAGGAAGCCTCGGCCCATCTGCAAAGAGCTAAAGCTCAATTCAAAAGAGGAGCAGATCGACACCGTAAAGAGGCTCCTCATTACGCTGTAGGAGATCAAGTCTGGCTATCCACTAAGCACCTGCCTCTAAAGGGACCCCGCACCTTCATCCCGAGATTCCTTGGACCCTATCTCATATCTGCCATAATTAATCCGGTGGCTGTCAAATTGGAGTTACCTACGCATATGAAAATACACCCAGTATTCCATGTCTCCTTATTAAAATCTGTGCAACCAGAAACCCGATTGACTGAACTCCCAGAACCGGTTTTAGTAGATGGAGAACTTGAATTCGAAGTAAAGAACATCCTAGACTCCAAAATCTCCAAATCCAAGTTATATTATCTGGTTGATTGGAAAGGTTACGGCCCCCAGGAAAGGTCTTGGGAACCTTCAGAATATGTCCACGCACCTCGTCTGGTCAAAAAATTCCATCTGAATCACCCCGACAAGCCGAAACCCCCGGAGAAGACACGCTTAGGAGGGGCCTTGAGGGGGGGTACTGTCATGATCACTGCTTCCAAGGAGCCAGGACCAGCCCAACGTCCTTGGAAGCAGGCCCCTAACCCTAATCCTAGGCACCAGCCGGTCCCCACTGGGACCTTTTGGACCTTGTCCTGGCGCCGGTGGCACCAGGCTCATCAAAACCATTGGTCCCGCACTGGAAGCGCCGGGCTCATAATAGGTGTGAGGATGCTTGGGTGGACTTACCTGCAGCAGACCATGCTGCTTACTTACCAGCCACTTAGAAGCTATCTAAGAACAGGGACTACTTTCTTACCTGGGTGGGGCAGCTCCACTCCCTGGATACAGCACTGGAACTCTTCTGGAAACTGGAACTCTTTTCTTACCTAGGCCGGGTCGTGGAAGAAGACACCTCATCACTCCAAGGCTATTTAATCCACAACCGATAGATGAAGCGTGCTTCGCGTTATTCTGCATCTGCAGCAGAACTCTCACCGAGTCTGCTCCGGCTTTTCTTCTTCTGATCCTGGACCTGCAAGAATCGTACTTACAATTTCAGTATCCAGACACCATCAGCACCTGCAAAGAACAGAAACAACAGGTTAGCAAGGCAAACTTTACACGCAGCACTTACTCACCTGATCCATCGGCTGCGGCTGCTTCGTCACGCCTCATCACCACCTGCAAAGGCAAAAGCATTGCCATACTTACCGGCACGCTGTGGATTCCGGATTTCTTCGTTCTGCATCGCCGCCTGTAAAGACAAAGCATCGTTAACAACTTACTGGCATTCCGCGGACTCCGGCGCTGCAAACCAACATCTGAAAGGCAAAAGAAAAGACATTAAGCAGGTATTTACTTACGTCCATCCCGCTCGTCGCAATAAAACGCCTGCAAATACTCCGGCGTCTCTTTAACACGAACTAAGCTGCAAGGAAAGAGACAATTAGAGCGCTTGCCATACTTACAAACTTCCAGGCGCTTTACTTCATTTTTCATCTCAAGAGCCCTGCAATACATAAGGGAAAAGCATTATATAGAGTCTGCATATAAAAGTGCCACGCATTTAAAGACTATAAAGACAAAAGGTGTCCAGAAACTCACCGCTCGTGCAGACAACGACGGTAACCATCCTCTGAATTCAAGAGGCCTATGTTTCACCAGTGAAGGAACTGGCAACGGCACCCTGCACCAGACGCAGATGGAGAGCCCAGCATTCACCTATATAAGGTGAGCACGTTGACCTGGGGGCTCTACGAAAAAGCTGGGAAGAGAGAGGGAGAGAGGAACATTCAACTACCCAGACCATTAACCCCCATATTCTTTCACCTGCAGAAACCTCACTCTTCGAGTCCGACACACAGTGCGAAGAGGTTCGACCCCAGAAGCCAATCGAGTCCTGCACATCACTTTTCGAGTCACAGACAGGTTCCTGCCAAGACCCGCGCCTCCGTGGGAATCAGGTGAGCGTTACACCCACCCATGTCTCCCAGCACCCCCACCCCCCAGGGGCAGCCTCCACCAGGCCCCCACCCATGTCTCCCACCACCCCCACCCCCCAGTAACCAGGGGCAGCCTCCATCAGGCCCCCACCCATGTCTTCCAGCACCCCCACCACCCCAGTCACCAGGGGCAGCCTCCACCAGGCCCCCACCCATGTCTCCAAGCACCCCCACCCCCCAGCCACCAGGGGCACCCACCACCAGGCCCCCACCCATGTCTCCCACCGCCCCCACCCCCAGAAGTGCAGGGGCAGCCTCCACCAGGCCCCCACCAATGTCTCCCAGCACCCCCACCCCCCAGCCACCAGGGACACCCACCACCAGGCCCCCACCCATGTCTCCCACCACCCCACCCCCCA
The DNA here is from genome assembly GCF_040938575.1 of Ambystoma mexicanum. Lineage (NCBI taxonomy): Eukaryota > Metazoa > Chordata > Amphibia > Caudata > Ambystomatidae > Ambystoma > Ambystoma mexicanum. The sequence continues at coordinate 1,073,026,823 of NC_090935.1, read as the reverse complement.
GCAGTGCAGGGGCTCCTGCCAGCAGGCCCCCATCCATGTCCAACTCATGTTCCCCACCACCCCCACCCCCCAGCACTGTGGGGCACATGCCAGCAGGCCCCCACCCATGTCCAACTCATGTTCCCCAGCACCCCCACCCCCCAGCACTGTGGGGCACCTGCCAGCAGGCCCCCACCCATGTCCAACTCATGTTCCCCACCACCCCCACCCCCCAGCACTGTGGGGCACCTGCCAGCAGGCCCCCACCCATGTCCAACTCATGTTCCCCAGCACCCCCACCCCCCAGCACTGTGGGGCACCTGCCAGCAGGCCCCTACCCATGTCCAACTCATGTTCCCCACCACCCCCACCCCCCAGCACTGTGGGGCACCTTCCAGCAGGCCCCCACCCATGTGCAACTCATGTTCCCCAACCAACATGTCATCACAATCTAGATCCCTGGTCCCTATGGTCAGCCTCCAAATGCAAAACACCCACCCGAGTATTGCATCCACCCACTCATAATTTGCAATTACATCACAGAACACCAATTGCAAGTTCCGAAACAAACACATTTCCCTTACATACACCCAATGGGTGTCAGTGAATCTCAAAACACATATCATGAAATACATGAAACCAATGAGATACCACACATTGAAGTTCACCAAAAAAAATATGTATTAAAGGAAACATAAATAGAATAAAAAATGAAGAAACAGAAATGTGAATGTACAAAAATTAAAAGAAGCATGTCCGTGAAAAAAAGCAAAACCAAAAATAAAATTCCAAAGTAATGTTGTCCAAAGTCAATGTCCACAAAACAAAATCCAATGGGAAATAAAAAAGAAAGCCATTGCTCCATGGTTAAAAAGTGAAAAAAAAATACAATCCAACAGTGAACTATGTACATGGGAACAAGCTAGGGTCCATTATCCCAACAAAAGAAAGGAAACCTATCTAACTACACTAACTAATAAAATAAACTATATACAAAAATGTGGCCAATGTCCGAAAGGTCCAAATAAACTCAAAACAAAAATGAAACCTAACACTACCTACATAACTATGTACAAGGGCAGCGGGCTAGTGTCACGGCTCACTTGTGGATGTCCCGAGCCAGGGCATCATCGAACTCCTCCTCAATGTCCCGGAGGGGGTCCTCCTCCATGGCCCTGAGGGTCCGCAGGGCCGTCGACGTCTCCACCTCCAAACCCCTGCGGATTGCCTCGAGGCACTCGGCCCGCCTCAGAGCCCTCCGCATGGAGTTCTCCGCCCTGACCATTGTGAGCCGTGCCTCTTCCGCCCGCTGCTGCGCCGCATCTATGGCGTGGCCCAACCGCTGCCACACGGAAGACACTCTCTGTCCTGGGTCCTCCTGCCCTCCGGCCGATGCCTGCCCCTCCGATGTTGAAGGCCCCGAGCCTTCATGGCTCCCACCACCTTGCTGCTGCTGCTGTGCCTCTGCCCGTGCACTGCCTCCTGCTGCCTGCACATCCTCCGCTGGCTGGGGTGTAGTCGTAGATGTGGCCACCCCTGCTGGACGTCCGACTTCCGACTGTGGCAGGGATGCCTCCTCCATCAGCCTGGCCGCACCGTCAGAGGCAGCTCCACAGGGCACCCAGGTGACTGATGGGTGGGAAGATGGCACAGTGGACGACTGGCTCGTAGGGGGTCCAGTTGAGGAGGGGGTCGTAGCAAGCCCCATCAGACTGAGGAATCCAGCCTGGGTGACCTGTCCCAGCAGGCTGACGTGGTCAATGAGCCATTCGAGATGACGTGCAGTCTCTTCATGAAAAGACTGCAGGTCACCTCGCATGGCCCGTTGATGCAACGCCACACCAGCCAGGACAGGCTCAACCCGGACCTGGATAGCCACGTCCGCAGGCAGAGGAAGGCCAGTTGACGTGAGCTCATCCCCTGCCTGAAAACGGGTATGGACGTAGGCATCCCTGCTGGTGCAAGATGATGCAGGGACAGGATCAGGGACAGGATTGCACACAGGCACCTCTGCGGCGGCCTGTGCTGCCTCCTGTCCCTGGTCCTGCACTGCACCACTAGCACCAGTGGGATCCCCACCTCCAGACCCCGTCTCTGGTGCTTGCACGGCCTCCTCCTCCACCAATCCCCCCACCAACCTGGATGACTCCGTGCCATCTTCCCCTGTTGGGCCCTGTGGGGTCCCAGCTGCCCGTTCTGCTGCCGAGGAGTCCAACTCCAACCTCCGCCTCTTGGACCTCCCCCCGGCAGCTGCGGCCTGGGACGCGGCACCGGACTCCTCACTCCCCGACGAGATCACAACATGGGAGGGGAGCCGGGCCTTGCGTCTCCGGCTGGCGGTGGGATTCCCGCCGCTGCGCTCCACAGCATCTTCTCCGCCCTCTTCATCAGTTGACGCTGCAGACAGGGAGAAACAAAACACAGGCATCAGGGCACTGTACAATGGACACATACACACATGACAGTTGTACATGAGTGGCATTGGCAAACCTCAGACATGTCATCACAATCCCCAACACACATGTCATTACAAATCGCACACATGAGCAATACCACAGCCATTTCGCAACTGCCACCACCATCCATACACATACAACAGCATGAGCAGCTAAAGGTGAGCCAGAAATCACATCCAACACAGGAAGTGCACCACACATGTACACACACCACCACACTTGCATGCATGTGTACACCTCTGCCAAGTGTCGCAGTGTTCAGACGGGCATCCATGTCACATCTGCCAATCAGGCTTCCACATACCGCTGTCACATGCATCCATGTTGCATCACTGTTGCACCCTTGTCAAATACACACACATGCACATGTACACAGTGCTGATACATGCAGCCAAAAACAACATACATGCGTGACATCACGGACATGTCTACTTACATACACATTCACCCAAACATGTGTGCCCAAACAACTGCATTTGGCATGCAGGCCTACACACACAAGCACCATCCATGTCTCACACATTCCAGCCCTCGCATGTGTCAGCCCCATGGCCCTGTACACCCCCACCCATACTCGACCCCATACAAACAGATGTGCAACCTGCACACTACTGAATAATCACCACACGCACTGCTCACAATCAGGATGCATGTACACTCACCGCTCGACTCCAGACGGGTCTGCCTCTCAAGGACCTGGACGTGGAGTGCTGTTGATATGCGTTCCAGGACCCTCATCTGTTCTTCCGACAAGTGGCCCCGGCGCCCCTTGGCATCCGCTGCCTTCAAGAGGCGCCGGGCCTTGTTCAGGGTCCTGGACCTGAAGTCCTCCCAGCGCTTCTTGACATGTTGTAAATCGCGGACTGCCACCCCCTCCACGTTGATGGCAGTCACGATGTCAGTCCAGATCCGAGTCCATCCTTCCTTGTCGGCGCGGGAACTTCCGAAGAGGGCATCATACTGCCCCAGGACTTGCTCCACCAGGACACCAACTTCGGTGGCACTGAAGCTGGTGCCCCTCTGCCTCTCTGGCCGGGGGTTGTTAGTGGTCTCAGATGGTGTTTGCCCCGACATGACAACCCCAGAGGCAGGAGTGGGTGGGCAACTGGGTCCTGGGGCTGGGCTGTGGAGTGATGGAATCCCAGTCGGGAGTCTTCGGTTCCAGCAGGGGTGGTCACAGCAACAGCACCCCTGGCTGATGTGCAGGCAGCAAATGGCAGGGCACATGGGCAGCAGGCAGTCAGGCAGCAGCAGATGGCAGGTGGGAGCGTGCTCGGGGCTCTGGGGGGCAGTGGTTCGGCCTTCTGGGCAGGAGCGTGGTCTTCCGTGTGCTTACACGTGGCCAGCTTGATACGGAGTGATTTGGCATGTGAAAAATCTGCACGTCAGCGTGTAATTCGAGGAAAGGCCCTTAGAGCGTAAGCGCGTCTGCACGCATATGCATTTTCATTGGACAGAAGGCCCCTCAAGCGCAAGCGACCCTGTGACGTGACACGTACAGACGTGCATGGGCATTTCAGCGCTCGTGCAAAACTGCACGTCCGCGTGTAATACGATGAAAGGGTCCATGCGCGTAAGCGCGCGTGGAAAACTGCACGTCCGCGTGAAATACGAGGAAAGGGCCCATGCGCGTAAGCGCGCGTGAAAAACTGCATGTCCGCGTGTAATACGAGGAAAGGGCCCATGCGGGTAAGTGACGTGACGCGCGCGTGCATTTCCCTCAGCACGGGTTAAAGGTGAGCGGGCCCAGCAGTTCGCTGTACGTGCCTTTTGTGGAGACCGACGTGTGTTGCTGCTTCCTGTTGTTTCGCGCGCCATCACAACTTCACAGCTATCAAGGACATATCTCTTCTTTTGGCGGAGGTATTGGCTACGCGTGTTTTTCTGCATCGCGCTAGTCAGACGGTGATTCGCACACGCTCTTTTTCCCACTGCGAGTGCCCCTGTGTATCGCACCCATTTTCGATGTCATAGTAGCCTGCGTGTCCCACGCGTACGCGTTATTCGTGTTACTGGGTGCCACCGCGTACTGCGGGAGGTTGAATCCACGCACGTAGGCTGCAGGGTTGCGTGCACGGTTTTACTGCAGTTTTGGGGTGCCTGAGCGTTGCGTGACCCGTCACCACATCACCGGGGTCACATACAGCCTTGCATGTGCAGGGGGGCTGTTAACATCTTGCTTCCACACCCCCTTCACCCCAATTGCCCAGGTCAATTGTGGTGTACACCTCCCATTGGCACCACTCCATCTGTGCCAGCACTACTACATCTGTGCCATGGTTGGGAGGCCACCAAAGGTGAGGGGCGCCTCAGCTGGGCGTACTCCTCGTGGTGGGCGTGGTCGGGGACGTGGCCGTGGTGACCAGGGAGTAGGGGGACTCCAGGGTGTCCAGGGCAGCCACATAGGGGGAAGAGGCAGGGGTGCGCCACTTGAGCACAATGTTGTGCCATGTGTCGGTGCAGCCATGCCACCACCCCCTGTGGTTCCGGGGGATGCAGCTCCTGCATCTGGCACTGGCACCCATATGACCTGGCAGTCCGTTCCATCGACTGCCACGGGCCCAAGGGTAGTGGTAGCTGCAGGTGCAGCTGTGGACACCACCACCCAGGCTCAGGGTCTGCCAGCGCAGGCTGCGTTGGCACTTGAAGAGCCCTTGGTAGATCTCCAACAGGCCAGGGGGGAAACCATAGGGGCAGGTCGGGCTGCTCAGACCAAGACACGTGTCCCTGGGGCAGTCATGTCATCTGCTGCCCCGAACAGCCGGGTGTTGGCAAGTGCAGGGGCAGATGCACCCAACAGTACCCCGGTTGTGAGTCTGCAAACCAGGACCGTTGCGGTCAATGACCCTGCCACAGCTGATGTTGCTGCGCAGGGTCCATTAGTGGGCACCCAGCTGCCACTGACACAAGTCAGGCCTTTGGTCATCCCTCCACCTGCCACTCCCTTGGCTCAATCCACCGAACCCACTGGCCATACTGGCGACAGTCCAAGAGGAGGAAGGTTGCACCTGCAGCACAGGCTGGGACCCCACACACAGCCACGACCTCCTGCACGTCGAGGAAGAAGCCTTTCTGTAAGCAGGAACTGGACTTCCTCGTGGACTACGTGCGGGGCCACAGCCGTGACATGCTATGGGTGCCAATAGTCAGACTACGACTGCCCAACGTGACACCCACTGGAAGCATGTTGCGGAACATGTCAGTTCATTCAGCCATGAGGTGCGCACGGCGCAGGAGTGCAAAAAGCGTTGGAATGACATCAAGCGCAGCACTAAGGCCAAGCGTGCCTCAAATTACAACTTGACTCTGGTGACTGGCGGTGGGCCTGCACCAGAGGAGGAAGAACACACTCCGCATGAGGTTCTCGTTGCGGAGTTCATACCACCTGAATTGGTCGAAGGAGTGGGAGAGATGCTGGACTTTGATGCCCAGTCCAGTGAGGGTTGATGTGTGTTTGTTGAGGACTTGTGTGTTTCACTTGTGGGATGTGTTGTGCATGATTGCTGCTACATGTGATGTGTACATGGTTCTGATGTGTAAGTAATGCAATGCTACCGTCATGCATGTCTCCTCTGCCTGCATGCAGGACTCCATGTGGGCATGCTCCCTTGCCCCTCCTCCGCCACTCTGCACTCCAGTTCCACCTTTGCACTGGTCTGCTCCAATCTTGCCAATGTGTAGTTTCTTGTTCATGTGTCCTGTGTAGATGCTAACTTCCAGCGTAGAAACTGCCAGACATATGCCGTGTGGTACAGCCTTAGTACCCGATGCAGGGTATCTCACTTGTACTGTGCATGGGTCAGATGTCCCGCAGGGACATGAGTGCCCATTCATGCTCCATGTGCATTGCACGCATGCCCCTATGTGTCCTTGACTGGATGATCACTGTAATATGAGTCCTTGGTTACATGCATTGCTTGCCATCTCATCGGCCTCACCATGTCAACTGTGGCTCAGTCCTGATTTTCACACATGTTTAGGCCCTGACAATCTGTGTGGCTCACAGGCCTCAGCCTGTTCAATGGCCAATGACTCTGTCCAACTCTTCTGTCTTCTTCACACGTGGGCGGCCTCCGGAGTTTTCATCATGTGTCCTGCCTACTGTCCCAGCATCATTTGCAGTGTTGTAATTTGAATCACATTAAGCTGTTGATGCCAGTCAACACTGCCTGTCAATACACAGGTGTATGGTCAGCCTTTTGATACCATGCTAGGCATCCCTGCTTTGGTACTGGGGTGGAGGGGTGCTTGGCTTCTAGACAAGGTACACATTGAATGCACAATGCACGTGATGTCTGAATTTGACATTGCACTGCCTTCACATTTCCTGGCACACACCATGTAGTGCTTGTACATGTAGGTAGTGAGTGGCGTACACATTTTCTGCACTGCATAGACCCACTTCCATGGAAACTGCCACCTTTCAACAGGTCTGATCACAGAAGCTATTCAAAGTAGACCCAGCATGCATGCCAGGTCATATGTTGTGTGTCACATGTCTGCCGGATGCCTTTGCTGTCGGTGTGTGTGTGTGTCGTGTGCTTCTGACATGTGTATTGACCTTTTTCTCTCTATTTTTCAGGTGATGACGCAATGGAGGCGGATAATGGTGTTGTCATGCCAGACACAGGGTTGGTAACACCACATCAACCCGGCACTAGTGGGGGTCGTGGGGTGGTAGGCCACGAAAACCCCCAAGTGCTGCAGTCCATCTTGTCTCTGGCTGCCTATGAGTCCAGCCTTGATGACGACTCTGACATCCATGTTGAGTTGTATGAGCATCAAGTCCATGTGTCAGGGGTGAGGGATTCTGATGTGGACACTCCTCTGTCTGCGACACCTGCACTGAGGGATCAGACAGTCTTGGTTCCTCTGCCCGTGGTGGATCGGGATGCAGGGTCACCCTCCACACCAGTCACTGATGTGCCTGGGACATCACGTCGACGGGGGCATGTAGTCGTGCAGCCGCAGGCGGTGCCAACACAGCGAGGACCCCCGGTCCTTGGGTCCCGCAGGGGTCAAGCCCGGCAACGCGGTCGCCGCGCGCAACCGCTGTATACTGAGTGGGAGCAAGACATGACTGCCAATTCCGAACGGCAGGGGGCAGCAATGGAGAACATCGCTGAGAGCATGGAGCGTGTGGCCCGATCTGTGCTCCCCCCTGCTAGGCAGGTGCTTCTCCAGCAGCAGGCGGCACGGTCCACGGCCCGCTCGCTCAGGCTGGGCATGGCGGCTTCAGACAGGGCACGCCAGGCTGAAATGTCGTCTCTGCGTCACGCAATTGCTGCTCACGCAGAGGCGCACATGGATGCCCTGAGGGAGGAGTATGCTTCCCTCAGATCCACTCTCGGTGTCCTTATGATGTCCCAGAGGCAGCAGGCAGAGGAGAGGTTTGCACAGCTTGAGCGTACCATCTCGGCTGAGCTACAGGCTTGTCGGGAGGTGCAGCGGTTGTCCAGCCAGGCCTTGCAGGAGGAACTCTGTGTTACACGTGCTACCTTGCAAGAGGAAGCACGTGTATCACGTGAGGTTCTGCATGCAGACCTACGTCACATCGCCACACAGAACCAGGCTCACCCGTCCGGCAGACTTGCCTCCGACGAGGGGCAAGCTGTGGCTAGGCATGGCCAGGCTACTGCGCCACGTCCTCCTTTCCAGGATGAGACAGACTCGGACGACCATCTATCTCCCATATAGGTCGTGCTGTGCAGGCGTTGAGCCCATGGAGGATTTGTTTTTGGCTCAGCATCATCGCATGTGGATGTTGAGCAGCACCCTGTACCTCCCCCCTCCTGGGTGCCTCCCCTCCCCCCCGGGTCGTATGTGGCCATTTTTGATTTTTCTTTTAGTTTAGTTAGTTAAGTTTCTGTTTGATAGTTAGTTTAAATAGGTAATGTAGGTTTTCCATAGTTAGTGTAATTAGTTAATAGTTGAGTTAGTTTAAAATTGCTAGTCTATTGTGCTTTCATGTGACGGTGCGGTGCTTTGTGGCTTTTGAAGGCATCCACTGTCTGTTCCAGCTGGGCCCTTCATGGTTGTCTTGTGTATGTGTTTGCTGCTTGGGGTCCTTGACTCACATATGCCACTCCTGCCTCCCTTATCCATGGGCTCGCAAGGATGGTTCGGTGTTACAGAATTTTACACAAGGGATTTGGACTGTCATATCTGTGGCATGTCTGGTGCTGTGTGACTTGTGTTGAAACCCTTAGTGGGGATGATTTAGGTGTCATTGTCCATGATTAATGTGGACATTGATTGCTATGCATTGTGTAGTATGTTTAATATCTTTCCTGTACACGTGCTTGTTGCAATTCATGCTGTAGATAGTGTTCCACACTTTGGAGGTGAAAGACGGACTGATGGTGTGATTCGTGATGTGACTCTCTGACATGGTCAAGTAATGAGATGCCTGATGAGACACACACAGATGACTTTGAAGCATTAATCATGTGTTTCATGCCCTTTCTGCAGGGGGATGAGCCTCCAGAGCACCTTCGCCAGCAGACATGGCCCATTTGACGACAGAATTCTGGACCCATTTGTTGGTGCCCACATGCACATGTGTGCACAAGCAGAGGCACAGTGATTGCAGACCCACATCCTAGAACTGCTGACATGTTCCAAGGAACTCCAGGCAAGGTGAGCATCACAGGGGGGCCACGACACAGCAAAGCTTGCACCAGGCGAGTTGCACATGCAGGCTTAGTCACAGCACTGAGGGTGAGCTTAGACGAATATTGGTGTTGAAGCACACAATGCAGCTCAGATGTGTTTGTGGACTGATGGATGTTGATAGTAGGGTTGTCTGGGACACATGCAGGGGCAGTGGCACATACCCTCTGGTACACCAAGGTCTATTGAGGCACTTGTATCAACCATGTAGCCTTCCGAGACATGGAAAGGGGCAGCTCACAGGGACATACAGCAAGGGACATACTCGGGAGCAGTGCATGTCTTTTCCACGTACTTCATGATAAATGCACTGCCAACTTTGGTTCGGTCATGGTGGTACGCAACTTGCTCTGTAGTCATGGCTTGCTATATGGGTCTGTCTGCTTACCCAGGGAACATTGCATGTTGTGTGAATTGTGACACATTGGTGTTCCATTTGCCACGCACCCACCAGCGGCTGACTTACTGCATTGACTGTGTATGACCCGTCACAGGGGTGATGTTATATATGGGTACGAAGCATCGAGCACAGATTGTCTGTTTGTAGAGTAGTTTGTTGCTATGGGGCATGTTTGGTGTTGTGTTTTTGTGTAATTGGCACGTACAGGTTGTTGACTGTGGCTCTCTTTGCAGCATTGCAGTGCTCCTGTAACCGGAGCTGAGAGTGCCCAGGCAGGTGGCCAGCACTCAAAACCAGAGCTAAGTGTCTTGTTGTTTTTCTTACGAACTGCTCTGCATAGGCTTGCTGGGGAGTGTACTGATGCATGGATGTATGTGTGGTTCAATTTGGTATGTTTTTTCTCCCTAATCACCCGTGATCCTATGCAATTTTGAAACCTGTACCCTCTACCCGGTGTTCCTGCTTCCCGTGCCTATCCAAGCAACGTTCCCTGACCCTCTTTCCCCACTGGGGTTGCGGATGCCTGTGTAAGCCCCGAACTTGCAGGCGCCAAAACCATAGAGGGGGTGGTTGGTTCGTACCACTCCTGAGCCTAGACTACAGAAAGCCATGAAAATGATGTCCAAGTTTGTTTGGATTGTGTATGTGTTCATGCAGGTTGTACATTTTCGTGCATTCCCTAGTTTCATGTGTCATTCCTCCTCCCCTCTCCTGCCACTCATTCCAGTCATCCAGTGTGTCAACACCTGTCCTGACTGCATATCCCTGAACCTCATTCCCCACCAGGGTCTCAGGGGCCTGTGTGAGTTTGACCTTGCAGGCACCTGGGACATGGTGAGGGTGGTTGTTTCGTGACACTCCCGCGCCTGTACAGGGGACCTGTGACAGTACACATCCATTCATGGTGCATCATCCTATGTCATGTACCACACATGTCTCACATCCTGTTGTGACATTGTTTTGCTGTGCTACCTTGGTTGTTGCATTATTGTGGTAGTACTTGGCCTTTGTGAGGTACTGCTACGTCAAGTCATCTACTGGAGGGTGTTCGGGTTCGTTTTTATGCCTTGGATTTTGTGATTTTGGAAATGAGTGTGGATTCTGAGGGTTCAGGCATCTTTTTACACACAAGGTGAGAGATGGTGACGAAGGGTAAAGGTCATCCTGTGGCCAGGTGGAATTGAGGTTTGGAGGCTCCATGACCCAGGTGCAGTTGTTCAGTGGGTCATGGTCATTTGTGAGGGAGGGGGGGTTGTTGTTGATAGTTGCCTTGCCCTGCAGTGTGATGGGAACTCTGACATAGTAATGGTGGTATCCTATGTACATGTTGTGTTCTGCTGATCAATGCCTGTTCATGTGTTGTGTTTTCCTTTCAGGTGCGAGGGGATAGTTGTGGTTTGACATGCTGGGGTGTACACATGGTGGATGTTCACATGTGATGTGTAGGGAACACTGATGGTCACTTGAGTGCACATGCATATGTGGAGTGCATGTCCTTGCAGAACCACGCACTTGCACTCTGATGCACTACATGTACTCCCACCCTTGCATATCCACATGTACACTGTTTGCCTTCTGGTGCACACTGTGTCCCGGCAGCACATGTTCTGTGACCGATTATGGATCCAGTACATGCCTAATTTGATGTTTGATGTGGTCTGTCACTTAGATGTGATGCTCAGGGTGTGCATCACACAAAATGGCTGTTCACTGTGCTGTGCGCTGAGCAGTGTGATGCAGGAGTAGGACACTGCACACATGAGCTGCAGTGTTGATTTTGCAATGCATAATGTGCATGTAGACAGGCATTCATTGTGATGTTACGTCTACGACTGTTGTAATGCATTTGGAAATGACTTATTTTGGGTGGGAGATTTTGTTGGTCTGTCATTTCATCTGATTCCGGGTCAGGCAGCAGTGTCCGATGCCACTGTACATTTAGGACATGGCAATGTGTACCTTATCGTTACTGCGTTGGTGTATGGGTATTGCTTGCCATGTCATGTTGATGTTTGGGAGGGTTTGAGTGACATGACAGTGATGGCCATGGCCTGTTTTGCCGGTGTGTGTGATGCACACCTTGCATGTCCGGGTCATCCGCTTCTCAGAGCAACTAGCTGGGGGTAGATTTCTCTCCGCAGCAGGGCCCTCCCCCTGGAACAGACTTCCGGCCTGACTTGAACTTGAGGGGAACCATCTCCAGTTCTGGAAGCACCTCAAGACCTTCCTCTTTGCTTCTGCTTACTCTTTGCCTCTCCCTTGCAGAATTCTTCACTGCAACTGCACAGGAGCTGCAACAGGGCCACTCTCACCGACCTTGGTCCCTGGCCCAGCCACTCTCCACTTGCACTGCCTCCCTGGCAACCCCTGCACTGCAGTACTGTCTCTCTATCCCTACAGCCCTCCCTTCCCAGCACTTGTCTGCACTTACCTTTGTAGTTGCCACCAGGCGACCTATGTATTATTTTTTTGGGCTAGTTCCCCTGTATTGGACTCCCCCCCACCCTTCCCCTTGCACTTTTCCCTTCCCCCTACCCCTGCACTTGCACAATCTCAATGATACCTGGCCTAGTAGTACCGTTCTCTGTGTTCCCTTGTTCCCCCCTCCCTGCCTCATTGCGCCTTGGAATACTTGTGTATGGCCCATATCATGTCATATGTCATATGTGTGCCTTTTGGTCACACAGGATAGCTTGTGTTTAAGTAGCTAGGGATGCAGACGATGTGGCACTTCCATGGCAACTATCTCAGGGTGGTAGGGTTGTGACAGTTGACTGTCTCTTTGTCATCATCGATTGTCACCTGGTATGTGCCAGGCCTGTGTGCACTCCGCAGGGGTGGGAGTTTAGGTGAAAAATGTGGCCACAAGCTGGGTCCGGGCTTCCTCGCCACGTGCCCTGTCCCCTCCCATGGGCAGCGCCTGTCCCTGTGGTTGGGGATGTGGGGGCACCACCATGTCCACCGGGACGCCCTGCCGTGTTGCAACATTGTGCAGGACACATGCTGCCACAATGATCCTGCACACTACTGATGGTGCATAGAGTAGTTGCCCACCAGAGCGGTCAAGGGAGCGGAAACATGACTTGAGCACTCCGAATGTGCGCTCCACTATGCCCCTGGTTGCAATATGGGCGGCGTTGTATTTTACCTGGGGTGGTGTGGTGGGGTTCCGGATTGGCGTCATCATGTGGTTGCTCAGAGGGTAGGCACTGTCCCCTGGGGAGGTGATAATAGTTGAGATTATTAGGGTTTGGATATTTGTCTGTGTGTGACTTGAATGCATGTGCAAGGGCATTTGTACTGACCTAGGAGCCATGTGTCGCCATGCTGCCCAGCTTCCAGGGCCCGGCTCAGGGCAGACATCCTGTATATGAAACTGTCATGGGTGGAGCCAGGGTAGTTTGCATAGACAGAGGTGATGATTCCCTTTGCATCACATACCACCTGTACATTGATGGAATGCCAGTGCTTGCGGTTTCGGTAGATGTGCTCAATGGCCCTAGGTGGACGTAGGGCCACATGGGTGCAATCTATGGCACCAAGCACTTTGGGGAAGTGTGCCACCCTGAAAAAATCCAGGACAACGGCCTGCCTTTCTGCAGGTGTTCTGGGCATGTATATGTGCCTGCGGACTGAGGGGCGCGCTGTCATGATTGCCAGTAGCTGGTGTAGGCAGCGTGACTGCGTGGCCTGTGAGACCCCCGCACTGTGGCAGTGGTCCGCTGAAATGACCCAGTGGCCAAAAAATGCAGGACATTGAGCAGCTTCTCCAAGGGGCTCAATGCTTGGGAGCAAAGGGTGGGGGATGTGAGGTCATCTTCCCACTCCCTGACCAGGTCTAGGATGATATGGGGTGGAAACCTATACCTGCCGTAGACCTGGTCGTCAGGCATCCCAAAAAGGCTTGTCCGTGGTGCGAAAATGCGTGCCCTGGCTATTCTCCTCCTCCTGCGGTGTCCCACGATCAGTGCAGCGACAAATGGGGCAGTCATCGTAGCTGTATATACGCGTTTGTTGTTTGCGCGCACTTTTATGCTGTGCACGGGGACGCCTCCGCCAGCCTTCGTGTGGGCGGACGCGTTGACGCCTGTGCACGTCTTTTGCCGTGCGCGGGTTTCCCGTATTCGGATACGTGGTAAGACTGTAGGTCCGAGTGTCATCGCGTGTGATCGGAGGGCAGTGAGCGTACACGCGATTGGCCTGGGTACGTGTGTTTCGGGGTGCACGGGAAGTTCCACAGGCGATTAGCCTGGGTACGTGTGTTCCGGGGTGCCGGGAACTTTCACACGCGATTGGTGGAAATCCACGTGGGTTCTGTCATCACGTGCAATGAGGGAAACACCCGCGTGCGTCACGTCACAGATGCGCTCACGCGCTAAGGGCCTTTGGTCCAATGAAATCGCATATGCATGCTGCCGTGCATACGCGCTAAGGGCCTTTCCTCGTATTACACGCTGACGTGCAGTTTTCCATGCGCGCTTACACGCATGGGCCCTTTCCTCGTATTACACGCGGACGTGCAGTTTTTCATGTGCGCTGAAATGCCCATGCACGTCTGTACACGTCACGTCACAGGGGCGCTTGCACTTGAGGGGCCTTCTGTCCAATGAAAATGCGTATGCGTGCAGACGCGCTTATGCGCTAAGGGCCTTTCCTCGAATTACACGCTGACGTGCAGATTTTTCACATGCCAAATCATTCCGTATCAAGCTGGCCACGCGTAAGCACACGGAAGACCACGATCCTGCCCAGAAGGCCGAACCACTGCCCCCCAGAGCCCCGAGCACGCTCCCACCTGCCATCTGCTGCTGCCTGACTGCCTGCTGCCCACGTGCCCTGCCATTTGCTGCCTGCACATCAGCCAGGGGTGCTGTTGCTGTGACCACCCCTGCTGGAACCGAAGACTCCCGACTGGGATTCCATCGCTCCACAGCCCAGCCCCAGGACCCAGTTGCCCACCCACTCCTGCCTCTGGGGTTGTCATGTCGGGGCAAACACCATCTGAGACCACTGACAACCCCCGGCCAGAGAAACAGAGGGGCACCAGCTTCAGTGCCACCGAAGTTGGTGTCCTGGTGGAGCAAGTCCTGGGGCAGTATGATGCCCTCTTCGGAAGTTCCCGCGCCGACAAGGAAGGATGGACTCAGATCTGGACTGACATCGTGACTGCCATCAACGCGGAGGGGGTGGCAGTCCGCGACTTACAACATGTCAAGAAGCGCTGGGAGGACTTCAGGTCCAGGACCCTGAACAAGGCCCGGCGCCTCTTGAAGGCAGCGTATGCCAAGGGGCGCCGGGCCACTTGTCAGAAGAACAGATGAGGGTCCTGGAACGCATATCCCCCGTGCTCCACGTGCAGGTCCTTGAGAGGCAGACCCGTCTGGAGTCGAGCAGTGAGTGTACATGCATCCTGATTGTGAGCAATGCGTGTGGTGATTATTCAGTAGTGTGCAGGTTGCACATCTGTTTGTATGGGGTCGAGTATGGGTGGGGGTGTACAGGGCCATGGGGCTGACACATGCGAGGGCTGGAATGTGTGAGACATGGATGGTGCTTGTGTGTGTAGGCTTGCATGCCAAATGCAGTTGTGTGGGCACACATGTTTGGATGAATGTGTATGTAAGTAGACATGTCCGTGATGTCACGCATGTATGTTGTTTTCGGCTGCATGTATCAGCACTGTGTACATGTGCATGTGTGTGTATTTGACAAGGGTGCAACAGTGATGCAACATGGATGCATGTGACAGCGGTATGTGGAAGCCTGATTGGCAGATGTGACCTGGATGCCCGTCTGAACACTGCGACACTTGGCAGAGGTGTACACATGCATGCAAGTGTGGTGGTGTGTGTACATGTGTGGTGCACTTCCTGTGTTGGATGTGATGTCTGGCTCACCTTTAGCTGCTCATGCTGTTGTATGTGTATGGATGGTGGTGGCAGTTGCGATATGGCTGTGGTATTGCTCATGTGTGCGATTTGTAATGACATGTGTGTTGGGGATTGTGATGACATGTCTGAGGTTTGCAAATGCCACTCATGTACAACTGTCATGTGTGTATGTGTCCATTGTACAGTGCCCTGATGCCTGTGTTTTGTTTCTCCCTGTCTGCAGCGTCAACTGATGAAGAGGGCGGAGAAGGTGCTGTGGAGCACAGCGGCGGGGATCCCACCACCAGCCGGAGACGCAAGGACCGGCTCCCCTCCCATGTTGTGATCTCGTCGGGGAGTGAGGAGTCCGGTGCCGCGTCCCAGGCCGCAGCTGCCGGGGGGAGGTCCAAGAGGCGGAGGTTGGAGTTGGACTCCTCGGCAGCAGAAGGGGCAGCTGGGACACCACAGGGCCCAACAGGGGAAGATGGCACGGAGTCATCCAGGTCAGTGGGGGGTTCAGTGGAGGAGGAGGCCGTGCAAGATCCCCACCTGCGGGGTCTGCAGGTGGGGATCCCACTGGTGCTAGTGGTGCAGTGCAGGACCAGGGACAGGAGGCAGCACAGGCCGCCGCGGAGGTGCCTGTGTGCAATCCTGTCCCTGATCCTGTCCCTGCATCATCTTGCACCAGCAGGGATGCCTACGTCCAGACCCGTTTTCAGGCAGGGGATGAGCTCACGTCAACTGGCCTTCCTCTGCCTGCGGACGTGGCTATCCAGGTCCGGGTTGAGCCTGTCCTGGCTGGTGTGGCGTTGCGTCAACGGGCCATGCGAGGTGACCTGCAGTCTTTTCATGAAGAGACTGCACGTCATCTCGAATGGCTCGTTGACCACGTCAGCCTGCTGGGACAGGTCAGCCAGGCTGGATTCCTCCGTCTGATGGGGCTTGCTACGACCCCCTCCTCAACTGGACCCCCTACGCGCCAGTCGTCCACTGTGCCATCTTCCCACCCATCAGTCACCTGGGTGCCCTGTGGAGCTGCCTCTGACGGTGCGGCCAGGCTGGTGGAGGAGGCATCCCTGCCACAGTCGGGAGTCGGACGTCCAGCAGGGGTGGCCACATCTACGACTGCACCCCATCCAGTGGAGGATGTGCAGGCAGCAGGAGGCAGTGCACGGGGTGAGGCACAGGAGCAGCAGCAACGTGGTGGGAGCCATGAAGGCTCGGGGCCTTCAACATCGGAGGGGCAGGTATCGGCCGGAGGGCAGGAGGACCCAGGACAGAGAGTGTCTTCCGTGTGGCAGCGGTTGGGCCACGCCATAGATGCGGAGCGGCAGCGGGCGGAAGAGGCACGGCTCACAATGGTCAGGGCGGAGAACTCCATGCGGAGGGCCCTGAGGCGGGCCGAGTGCCTCGAGGCAATCCGCAGGGGTTTAGAGGTGGAGACGTCGACGGCCCTGCGGACCCTCGGGGCCATGGAGGAGGACCGCCTCCGGGACATTGAGGAGGAGTTCGATGATGCCCTGGCCCGGGACATCTGTCATGATCTCTGCTTCCAAAAGATCAGGACTTGCCCGACTCCCTTGGAAGCAGACCCATAACCCCGGTTCCGAGTGCCAGCCAGTCCCAATTGGGACCTTTTGGACCCTGTCCTGGCGCCAGTGGCACCAGGCTCATAAAGATGCCCAGTCCCAGCGCTGGAAGCGCAGGGCTCATAATGCTTGGGTGGACTTACCTGCAGCAGACCATGCTGCTTACTTACCTGCCAGTTGAACCCCTGATCCTCTTCTGTTTGGGACTACTTTTCCTGTTGGGTGGGGCAGGAGCCACTCCCTAGGTTCAGAACACTGGAACTCTTCTGGAAAGCAGGAACTCTTTTCTTACCTAGGCGTGGCTGTGGAAGGAGACACTAAGCACTACAGGAGGCTATTTAAACCACACCCGATGGATGAATCTTGCTTTGCGTTATTCTGCATTCTCTGCAGCAGAACGCTCATCGTGTCTTCTGCTTCTGATCCTGGGCCTAAGGGAACAAAGGCTTACCATCCTTGAATCCAGTCTTCAGCATCACCTGTAAAGACAAAGAAAGAACAGGTTAGCACTACGGTCTTCAGTGGCAGCGCATCTCTTACCTGGTCCATCGGCTGTCACCAACGCCTCGCGCTGCATTCCGGCATCTGAAAGACAAAGGCTTACCTACTCTTCGCATGCTCCGGAGGTCTTCGCACTGCATTCCGGCATCTGAAATACAAAAGCTTACCAGCTCTTCGCATGCTCCGGAGGCCTTCGGCGCTGCATCCCGCATCTGAAAGACAAAAGAAGGTGCGTTTAAAGACATTGGGCAACTTTATTACTCACGTGCCATTACTCCTTCCCACGCCGAATCCAGTGGGTATTCCAGCACCCTTCAGCTTCTCTAAAGCTCTGAACTTGTACCTGCAAGATAAAAGGGACAGTTAGTGCGCATTGTGAAGCAGGCTACAAGCGCTTACTTACGTGCTTCCAGGCGCTTCTATTCCTCACGCGGGTTCGATCCTCAACTCTCATCAGCCCGCCATCCGCCATCGCCGGAACCCTGCAAAACAAGAGATATCATTACAAAAGACTTTTAATACATTTGAAGTGCCCAGAACTTACCGTTCGTGCAGTTAACGATGGACAGCAGTCCTCTGAGGTCAAGAGGCCTGCACCCTTATCCAGTGAAGAAACTGGTTACGGCACCCTGCCCCAGGCAGATGGAGAGCTCGGCGTTCACTTACCTAAGACATCTTACTCTTCGAGTCAGACATACAGTGCACAGAGGTCCAGCCCAAAGAGCCAACCGTGTGTTACACATCACCTTTGAAGATACGGCATTCACCCAGTCAAGACCGGCGCCTCTGCGGGAATCAGGTGAGCGTTACAGAACGCAAAGCCCATCGCAAAACTCCCACCCAGGCACTATGGAAACCTTGGATACTGACCAGCTAGCCCAGTTACTTGGGGAACTAAGAGCAGAAGTGCATGTAGCCCGTCAGGAAACGAATGCTCTAAGAAGGGAACTGATTATTTCCAAGGAGCGAACAGACGATCTCGCTAGACAAGTGCTACAGTCACAAGCCGGACAAACTCCGTTACCCGCATCAGGGGCAAATCTTCCTTCAACATCCTCTACGAACCCAGTGCAGATCAACCTACCTGGGAATGTACCTCTGGCTCCGCCCGAACGATTTTCTGGTGACCCAAAGAGGTTTGCAGTATTTATTAATCAGTGCCGGTTGCACTTCTTATGCCGGCCAGCAGCCTTTCCAACTGATCAAGCTAAGGTAGCTTTCGTGCTTTCGTACCTTAGTGACAATGCGGCAGACTGGTCGATCCCTCTAGTTAATCAAGATGATCCGGTTCTCCATGATTTTCAAGCTTTTCAGCTCAGTATGGAAAAACTGTTTGCAAGACATTCGCAGGGGCAGGCCTTGGACAATGATCTCCTTTCATTGCGACAGGGTAATCAAGACCTTTTGGCTTATATTGCGTCTTTCAACAGACTGATAGTGGAAACTCGATGGCCTGAGGACAAAAGGATTACGCTATTTTATAGAGGTCTACGTGGAGAGCTCAAAGATGTGTTAGCCCAAGTAGTGAATCCCCCGCAAGACTGTTCGGACTATATTGACTTAGTCGTTCAAATTGACCACAGACTGCAGAACAGGAAGGCCGATCGTTCCAAGTTTGATGCTCGAGTATTTTCCAAACCACCAACTCCTACCAAAGGAGTAGACTCCGGGGAACCCATGCGAATAGGGGGCCTGAAAGGACCACTAACACAAAAGGAGCGGGAAAGGAGAAAACAGCTGCAATTATGCCTCTATTGCGGAAACTCGGGGCACTTTCTTCGAGACTGTCCGGTGAAACCAGCCAAGAAGGCAGTAGGAGCTGCAGTTACCAGGGTCACAAACTCTGAGCAGGGAAACGCCCTCGCCCGATAAGAATAGAGGTCCTCTTGCCAAGCGTTAAAACCAGTTCCGTGACCTCGCATTTCGTGATACCTATGGTCCTCATTAGCCCTGAACATCCGGATCGATTACATGCGATTGAAGCTTACGTCGACAGCGGTGCCATCGGCAATTATGTGGATCATGAAATGGTTTTGAGGATGAATCTGACTCTTTGTCCAAAGGCTGTAAAGGACGTCATTACTACGGTGGATGGTACGGAGATAGCCTCCGGACCAGTAACGCATACCACCCAAGAAGTGACGCTAGTAAGTCAAGATGGACACCATGAGAAGATCGTGTTCGATGTGATCAAGGCCCCTCAGTTCCAGATTATTCTAGGAATTCCTTGGTTAGAGAAGCACAATCCTCAGATCGATTGGCGAGCAAGAACGGTTCAGTTTCCAGAATGTGTCTCTACTTGTCACCCTCGACCTGGTGTTGCACTGGCAGCAATTTCCTCGGAGGCTCCCCAGTTACCTCCTGAATACCTAGAATTCCAAGATGTTTTCCGGAAGGATCAGGCTAACTCTCTACCTCCTCATAGGTCTTATGACTGCCAGATAGACCTGATACCTGGATCTACTCCTCCTTCTAGTAGAATTTATGCCCTCACCGAGCCTGAGAATCTTCACCTCCGACAATACCTGGATCAATACCTAGCGAATGGGTTTATCCGTCCTTCCAAGTCCCCTGCTTCCTCAGCTTTGTTCTTCGTTCCAAAAAAAGAAGGGGACCTTAGAACTTGTATAGATTATCGCACCCTGAACCAGATCACCGTTAAGAATAGATATCCGTTACCTTTGATCCCTGAACTCCTGGACCAAGTCAGAAAAGCATGCATATATACAAAGCTGGATCTGAGAGGAGCCTACCATTTGGTACGAGTAAAAGAGGGCGATGAATGGAAGACGGCCTTCCGCACCAAGTATGGGCTATTTGAATATCAGGTCATGCCCTTCAGACTTTGCAATGCCCCGGCCGCCTTTCAATATTTTATGAACGATGTCCTCAGAGAGCTCATAGATGTGTGTGTTGTTGTTTACATTGACGACATCCTCGTTTATTCTTCATCGGAAACTGAACATCGGAAACACGTGAAAATGGTCCTCGAGAGATTGCGTCAACACAAACTTTTCGCTAAGTTGGAAAAATGTGTTTTCAACGTGACTGAAGTTGAATTCTTGGGATTCATATTATCACCTAGCGGAGTGCGTATGGATTCAAAGAAGGTCGATGCAATTCTCAAATGGCCATCGCCATCCTCCGTAAAAGGTGTTCAAAGCATGTTAGGCTTCGCTAACTTTTACCGCAGGTTTATCCCCGAATTCTCTCGAATAGTCCAGCCCATCACCGCCTTGTTAAAGAAAAACAAACGTTTTGAATGGTCTACCGAGGCGGAACAAGCTTTCCAGAATTTGAAGACTAGATTTATCTCTGCACCGATCTTAAAACATCCTCGCCCAGAACTCCCCTACATCGTTGAAACTGATGCTTCGAGCCTTGCCATGGGGGCAGTTCTATCACAAAAGGATCCAGTAACCAATCAGTTGCATCCCGTGGCATTTTGGTCCCGCAAATTCTCGCCTCCTGAAATCAATTACACTATTACTGATAAGGAACTTCTAGCTATCAAGTCCGCCTTTAAGGCTTGGCGGCATTATCTTCTGGGGGCCCGACACACCGTTACTGTGATTACAGATCACCGAAACCTGCAATATTTGAAAACCGCAAAAGCTCAATCCTCTAGGCAACTCCGTTGGGCACTATTCTTTGCCGAGTTTGACTTCATAATTACCTATCGGCCTGGTACAAAAAACGGTAAAGCTGATGCACTTTCTCGGATGGGAGTGGAAGAACATTTGATCAATCCTAAACCTGTACCTATCATTCCTGAACAAAGAATTCTAGGTGTAATCGCCACACAATCCATAGAGGAAGTTAAGGATAAAGCCAGGCTACTAGTAACTCCAGCAGACATACAGAATTGGCATCTGCAGGGAAAGGACTTTACGGTGAAGGACAACCTATTATATTTCCAAGAACGGTTATACCTGCCCAGCACAGATTTACAGAAAAAGGTAATCTCCTGTTATCACGATTCTTTAATGGAAGGACATCCCGGTATGACCAAGACGTCGGAAAAGATCAAGCGCTACTTCTGGTGGCCGTCTTGGAAAAAAGATATCAGAGACTTTATAATGTCCTGTGGAGTATGCGCCCAAAACAAGAGTCAAAAGGAAAAACCAGCCGGCCTCTTACGCCCTATTGACATCCCGCCTCGCCCTTGGCATACGCTTTCTATGGACTTCATCACCGATCTACCTCCATGCTCCGGATACAATACGATCCTAGTAATCGTGGACCTATTCTCCAAGATGGCGCATTTCATTCCACTCAAAGGCTTAACAACAGCAGCAACTCTGGCCCGAGAATTTCTCGAAAACATCGTCCGACTGCACGGTTTTCCTTCAGTTCTAATATCGGATGGAGGTAGTCAATTTATTTCTCATTTTTGGCGAAGTTGCTGTCGGTCGGCTCAAATTGATGTGAGACTTTCGACCAGCCTCCACCCTCAAACCGACGGACAAACCGAGAGGACCAATCAAACTCTGGAACAGTATTTGCACTGCATGCTACAACAAACTGAAAAAACTTGAAAAGATATCCTTTGGATAGCCGAATATGCCTACAATAACTCTGTCCACTCGGGAACTGGGAAGACCCCGTTTTTTCTTTTATACGGTAGTCACCCTCGAACCTCGGAGTTGGATCCACTCCAAGATCTTGGAACACCAGCAGTAGACCACCTGCATTCTACAATCACCCAAGCCTTTAAGGAAGCCGTTTCTCACCTTCAAAGGGCTAAAGAACAATACAAGAAAGGAGCAGACCAACATCGGAAGGAAGCCCCCCAATATCAAGTAGGAGATCAAGTCTGGTTATCCACCAAATATCTACCTCTAAAAGGACCACGCACATTCAACCCAAGATACCTTGGTCCCTATTCCATCACTACCATAGTAAATCCAGTAGCGGTCAAGTTGGACTTGCCCCCTCACATGAAGATACATCCGGTCTTCCACGTCTCTCTATTAAAACCCGTGCAACCTCAAACCTGACTAACTACATCTCCAAAACCTATTCTAGTTGATGGAGAACTCGAGTTTGAAGTCAAAAGCATCCTGGATTCCAAGATCTCCAAATCTAAACTATTTTACCTGATTAACTGGAAAGGCTACGGTCCCCAAGAAAGATCCTGGGAACCTGCAGAATATGTCCACGCGCCTCGTCTAATCAAAAGATTTCATCGAACATTTCCTAACAAGCCCAAACCCCCGGAGAAGCCCGGTTTGGGAGGGGCCTTGAGGGGGGGTGCTGTCATGATCTCTGCTTCCAAAAGATCAGGACTTGCCCGACTCCCTTGGAAGCAGACCCATAACCCCGGTTCCGAGTGCCAGCCAGTCCCAATTGGGACCTTTTGGACCCTGTCCTGGCGCCAGTGGCACCAGGCTCATAAAGATGCCCAGTCCCAGCACTGGAAGCGCCGGGCTCATAATGCTTGGGTGGATTTACCTGCAGCAGACCATGCTGCTTACTTACCTGCCAGTTGAACCCCTGATCCTCTTCTGTTTGGGACTACTTTTCCTGTTGGGTGGGGCAGGAGCCACTCCCTAGGTTCAGAACACTGGAACTCTTCTGGAAAGCAGGAACTCTTTTCTTACCTAGGCGTGGCTGTGGAAGGAGACACCTAAGCACTACAGGAGGCTATTTAAACCACACACGATGGATGAATCTTGCTTTGCGTTATTCTGCATTCTCTGCAGCAGAACGCTCATCGTGTCTTCTGCTTCTGATCCTGGGCCTAAGGGAACAAAGGCTTACCATCCTGGAATCCAGTCTTCAGCAGCACCTGTAAAGACAAAGAAAGAACAGGTTAGCACTACGGTCTTCAGTGGCAGCGCATCTCTTACCTGGTCCATCGGCTGTCACCAACGCCTCGCGCTGCATTCCGGCATCTGAAAGACAAAGGCTTACCTACTCTTCGCATGCTCCGGAGGTCTTCGCACTGCATTCCGGCATCTGAAAGACAAAAGCTTACCAGCTCTTCGCACGCTCCGGAGGCCTTCGGCGCTGCATCCCGCATCTGAAAGACAAAAGAAGGTGCGTTTAAAGACATTGGGCAACTTTATTACTCACGTGCCATTACTCCTTCCCACGCCGAATCCAGTGGGTATTCCAGCACCCTTCAGCTTCTCTAAAGCTCCGAACTTGTACCTGCAAGATAAAAGGGACAGTTAGTGCGCATTGTGAAGCAGGCTACAAGCGCTTACTTACGTGCTTCCAGGCGCTTCTATTCCTCACGCGGGTTCGATCCTCAACTCTCATCAGCCCGCCATCCGCCATCGCCGGAACCCTGCAAAACAAGAGATATCATTACAAAAGACTTTTAAGACATTTGAAGTGCCCAGAACTTACCGTTCGTGCAGTTAACGACGGACAGCAGTCCTCTGAGGTCAAGAGGCCTGCACCCTTATCCAGTGAAGAAACTGGTTACGGCACCCTGCCCCGAGGCAGATGGAGAGCTCGGCGTTCACTTACCTAAGACATCTTACTCTTCGAGTCAGACATACAGTGCACAGAGGTCCAGCCCAAAGAGCCAACCGTGTGTTACACATCACCTTTGAAGATACGGCATTCACCCAGTCAAGACCGGCGCCTCTGCGGGAATCAGGTGAGCGTTACAACATCCACAAGTGAGCCGTGAAACTAGCCCGCTGCCCTTGTACATAGTTATGTAGGTAGTGTTAGGTTTCATTTTTGTTTTGATTTTATTTGGACCTTTCGGACATTGGCCACATTTTTGTATATAGTTTATTTTATTAGTTAGTGTAGTTAGATAGGTTTCCTTTCTTTTGTTGGGATAATGGACCCTGGCTTGTTCCCATGTACATAGTTCACTGTTGGATTGTATTTTGTTTTCACTTTTTAACCATGGAGCAATGGCTTTCGTTTTTATTTCCCATTGGATTTTGTTTTGTGGACATTGACTTTGGACAACATTACTTTGGAATTTTATTTTTGGTTTTGCTTTTTTTCACGGACATGCTTCTTTTAATTTTTGTACATTCACATTTCTGTTTCTTCATTTTTTATTCTATTTATGTTTCCTTTAATACATATTTTTTTTGGTGAACTTCAATGTGTGGTATCTCATTGGTTTCATGCATTTCATGATAAGTGTTTTGAGATTCACTGACACCCATTGGGTGTATGTGAGGGAAATGTGTTTGTTTCGGAACTTGCAATTGGTGTTCTGTGATGTAATTGCAAATTATGAGTGGGTGGATGCAATACTCGGGTGGGTGTTTTGCATTTGGAGGCTGACCATAGGGACCAGGGATCTAGATTGTGATGACATGTTGGCTGGGGAACATGAGTTGCACATGGGTGGGGGCCTGCTGGCAGGTGCCCCACAGTGATGGGGGGCGGGGGTGGTGGGGAACATGAGTTGGACATGGGTGGGGGCCTGCTGGCAGGTGCCCCTGCACTGCTGGGGGGGTGGGGGTGGTGGGAGACATGGGTGGGGGCCTGGTGGTGGGTGCCCCTGCACTGCTGGGGGGTGGGGGTGGTGGGAGACATGGGTGGGGGCCTGGTGGAGGGTGCCCCACAGTGCTGGGGGGTGGGGGTGGTGGGGAACATGAGTTGGACATGGGTGGGGGCCTGCTGGCATGTGCCCCACAGTGCTGGGGGGTGGGGGTGGTGGGGAACATGAGTTGGACATGGGTGGGGGCCTGCTGGCAGGTGCCCCTGCACTGGTGGGGGGGTGGGGGTGGTGGGAGACATGGGTGGGGGCCTGGTGGAGGCTGCCCCTGCACTGGTGGGGGGGTGGGGGTGCTGGGAGACATGTGTGGGGGCCTGGTGGTGGGTGCCCCTGGTGACTGGGGGGGTGGGGGTGGTGGGACACATAGGTGGGGGCCTGGTGGAGGCTGCCGCAGCACTGCTGGGGGGGTGGGGGTGATGGGAGACATGGGTGGGGGCCTGGTGGAGGCTGCCCCTGGTGGCTGGGGGGTGGGGGTGGTGGGAGACATGGGTGGGGGCCTGGTGGAGGCTGCCCCTGGTGACTTGGGGGGTGGGGGTGGTGGGAGACATGGGTGGGGGCCTGCTGGCAGGTGCCCCACAGTGCTGGGGGGTGGGGGTGGTGGGGAACATGATTTGGACATGGGTGGGGGCCTGCTGGCAGGTGCCCCACAGTGCTGGGGGGTGGGGGTGCTGGGGAACAAGAGTTGGACATGGGTGGGGACCTGGTGGCGGGTGCCCCACAGTGCTGGGGGGTGGGGGTGGTGGGAGACATGGGTGGGGGCCTGGTGGAGGCTGCCCCTTGTGGCTGGGGGGTGGGGGTGCTGGGAGACATGGGTGGGGGCCTGGTGGAGGCTGCCCCTGCACTGCTGGGGGGTGGGGGTGCTGGGAGGCATGGGTGGGGGCCTGGTGGAGGCTGCCCCTGGTGGCTGGGGGTGGGGGTGGTGGGAGACATGGGTGGGGGCCTGGTGGAGGCTGCCCCTGGTGGCTGGGGGGTGGGGGTGCTGGGAGACATGGGTGGGGGCCTGGTGGAGGGTGCCCCACAGTGCTGGGGGGTGGGGGTGCTGGGAGACATGGGTGGGTGCCTGCTGGCAGGTGCCCCACAGTGCTGGGGGGTGGGGGTGGTGGGAGACATGGGTGGGGGCCTGGTGGAGGCTGCCCCTGGTGACTGGGGGGGTGGGGGTGCTGGGAGACATGGGTGGGGGCCTGGTGGAGGCTGCCCCTGGAAACTGGGGGGGTGGGGTGGTGGGAGACATGGGTGGGGGCCTGATGGAGGCTGCCCTTGGGGGTGGGGTGCTGGGAGACATGGGTGGGGGCCTGGTGGAGGCTGCCCCTGGTGACTGAGGGGTGGGGGTGGTGGGAGACATGGGTGGGGGCCTGCTGGCAGGTGCCCCACAGTGCTGGGGGGTGGGGGTGCTGGGGAACATGAGTTGGACATGGGTGGGGGCCTGCTGGCAGGTGCCCCTGCACTGCTGGGGGGGTGGGGGTGGTGGGAGAAATGGGTGGGGGCCTGGTGGTGGGTGCCCCTGCACTGCTGGGGGGTGGGGTGGTGGGAGACATGGGTGGGGGCCTGGTGGAGGGTGCCCCACAGTGCTGGGGGGTGGGGGTGGTGGTGAACATGAGTTGGACATGGGTGGGGGCCTGCTGGCAGGTGCCCCACAGTGCTGGGGGGTGGGAGTGGTGGGGAACATGAGTTGGACATGGGTGGGGGCCTGCTGGCAGGTGCCCCACAGTGCTGGGGGGTGGGGGTGGTGGGGAACATGAGTTGGACATGGGTGGGGGCCTGCTGGCAGGTGCCCCTGCACTGCTGGGGGAGTCGGGTGGTGGGAGACATGGGTGGGGGCCTGGTGGAGGATGCCCCTGGTGGCTGGGAGGTGGGGGTGCTGGGAGGCAGGGTGGGAGCCTGGTGGAGGCTGCCCCTGCACTGCTGGGTGGTGGGGGTGGTGGGAGACATGGGTGGGGGCCTGGTGGTGGGTGCCCCTGCACTGCTGGGGGGTGGGGGTAGTGGGAGACATGGGTGGGGGCCTGGTGGAGGGTGCCCCACAGTGCTGGGGGGTGGGGGTGGTGGGGAACATGAGTTGGACATGGGTGGGGGCCTGCTGGCAGGTGCCCCACAGTGCTGGGGGGTGGGGGGGTGGGGAACATGAGTTGGACATGGGTGGGGGCCTGCTGGCAGGTGCCCCACAGTGCTGGGGGGTGGGGGTGCTGGGGAACATGAGTTGGACATGGGTGGGGGCCTGCTGGCAGGTGCCCCACAGTGCTGGGGGGTGGGGGTGGTGGGGAACATGAGTTGGACATGGGTGGGGGCCTGCTGGCAGGTGCCCCTGCACTGCTGGGGGGTTGGGGGTGGTGGGAGACATGGGTGGGGGCCTGGTGGAGGCTACCCCTGCACTGCTGGGGGGTGGGGGTGGTGGGAGACATGGGTGGGGGCCTGGTGGTGGGTGCCCCTGGTGGCTGGGGGGTGGGGGTGCTGGGAGACATGGGTGGGAGCCTGGTGGAGGCTGCCCCTGCACTGCTGGGGGGTGGGGGTGGTGGGAGACATGGGTGGGGGCCTGGTGGTGGGTGCCCCTGGTGGCTGGGGGGTGGGGGTGGTGGGAGACATGGGTGGGGGCCTGGTGGAGGTTGCCCCTGCACTGCTGGGGGGTGGGGGTGGTGGGAGACATGGGTGGGGGCCTGGTGGTGGGTGCCCCTGCACTGCTGGGGGGTGGGGTGGTGGGAGACATGGGTGGGGGCCTGGTGGAGGCTGCCCCTGGTGGCTGGGGGGTGCGGGTGCTGGGAGACATGGGTGGGGGCCTGGTGGAGGCTGCCCCTGGTGACTGGGGGGGTGGGGGTGGTGGGAGACATGGGTGGGGGCCTGGTGGAGGCTGCCCCTGGTGGCAGGGGGGTGGGGGTGCTGGGAGACATGGGTGGGGTCCTGGTGGAGGCTGCCCCTGCAATGCTGGGGGGTGGGGGTGCTGGGAGACATGGGTGGGGGCCTGGTGGAGGCTGCCCCTGGTGGCTGGGGGGTGGGGGTGCTGGGAGACATGGGTGGGGGCCTGGTGGAGGCTGCCCCTGCACTGCTGGGGGGTGGGGGTGGTGGGAGAAATGGGTGGGGGCCTGGTGGAGGCTGCCCCTGGTGGCTGGGGGGTGGGGGTGCTGGGAGACATGGGTGGGGGCCTGGTGTAGGCTGCCCCTGCACTGCTGGGGGGTGGGGGTGGTGGGAGACATGGGTGGTACTGGTGGTGGGTGCCCCTGGTGGCTGGGGGGTGGGGGTGCTGGAGGACATGGGTGGGGGCTTGGTGGAGGCTGCCCCTGGTGACTGGGGGGGTGGGGGTGCTGGGAGACATGGGTGGGGGCCTGGTGGTGGGTGCCCCTGGTGGCTGGGGGGTGGGGGTGATGGAAGACATGGGTGGGGGCCTGGTGGAGGGTGCCCCACAGTGCTGGGGGGTGGGGGTGCTGGGAGACATGGGTGGGGGCCTGCTGGCAGGTGCCCCACAGTGCTGGGGGGTGGGGGTGGTGGGAGACATGGGTGGGGGCCTGGTGGAGGCTGCCCCTTGTGGCTGGGGGGTGGGGGTGGTGGGAGACATGGGTGGGGGCCTGGTGGAGGGTGCCCCTGGTGGCTGGGGGTGCAGGGGGACATGCGTTGGTGGGCAGTAGTGCAAGTTGACATGTGGGTTGGCTGGTGGGCATGGCCATGGTGGATGGGGTTCCTGCAGGACATGTGCTGGGTAGGCCCCTGTGGTGTGAGCCACCTGCAGGGGCCGTGGAGGCTGTAGAGGGAACACCTGGGAGGACCCACAAGTGCAATTCATGTGTGCTGCTCCCCACGCACCCCTGTAATACACGTACCCAGATGAGATCGCGTGTGGAACTTCCTGCGCACCCCTGGAATACACGTACCCTGCTGATGTTGCGTGGGATAATTCCCTCGCACCCCGGAATACACGTACCCTGATGAGATCGCTTGTGTGACTTCCCGCAAACCACCCGAAATACACGTACCTCGCTCAATCGCGTGTGTAACTTCCCGTGCACCCCCGAAATACACATACCCCGCTCAATCGCGTGTGTAACTTCCCACGCGCCCCCGAAATACACGTACCCCGCTCAATCGCGTGTGTAACTTCCCGCGCACCCTCGAAATACACGTACCCCGCTCAATCGCGTGTGTAACTTCCCGCGCGCCCCCCAAATACACGTACCCCGCTCGCACAGGCCCAATTGCTGTATGTTGCCACTTTTGTGATGCGCTGGGACTCTACCGCCTGCCTTCGTGTGGCGGACGTGTTTCAGCTTGTGCGTGCCTTTGGCTGCGCGTGGCTTTGCCCTATTCGATTCCATGAATATGTGTGGTTCGAGTGCGTGTGGGCGTTCCATCTGCTTCCCTGCAGTACATCCCCAGTTCCGCCCTTATTTTTGCGCGTTGTTCCCCATTCCGCGCGTTACGCCCGGTGTCCCGCCCACTTTCTGGTGTATGCCCCGAGGTTGTGAGCTTTCACTGTGTTTGTCGCGCACGCCTTTCGGGATGTTGCAGTGACTTGTGCGCCATGCACGGGTTTGGCGCACATCCCGAGGTGTACACGCGCAGGGACTTCCATGAATCGCCTGTTTTTTTCCGCTTGCGCCTGCTTGCGCCTGCTTGTGCCTGTTTGCGCGAAGATTTTCGGCGCACGTTTGTTCCATGAATCGGCCCCTTAATTGCGGGTGAGATTTTTTCAAAGGCGTCGCATTTTACCTCCCAGATAAAAAAGATCTATGGGCTCTATTGTAGGTTTTCGCTGATTCCGATTGTGCGATTTTATATGTCGAAAGTAATACCAGTTCTCATTTATGGGCTAGAAGCAAGAATGTTGTCATGGGATGCGAACTGGCAGCGAATAGAGGGGAAAATGTGGAAGGAGGTGCTAAGATTGCCGAACAGCCTATCAACAATACATTTGAGATGCAAATTAGGATTAATATCACTCCAATCTTAGGTAGATTGGAGATTATTATCGCTATATATTCAGATTAAGATTACGCAAGAAGGCACCTTAAAAGTGGATTTAGAGTCGCACCTTATATTAGATCGTTCATCGACATTAAAAAAACTAGAACTTTTGGCTGTGAAAATCCTTCAGAAAAGCGATAGTGATTTAGACACATTAATTACTAATCCAATGAAAACAAAGAAGGCCCTTCTGACCATGGACTGGATAAAACTCGATCACATGAGGGTGTTGAAGCATCAGCCTCCTTTACATTGTTTGATAAAAAAATGGGCATTCTCCCTGAATATCTAATAAAGTTTCCAGATCCAAAAATGTGGGGAAACTTTCTAAGAGTGAGATTAAATGTGATACATTCGAGAGCTGTCCTTTGATAGGTGGGGCCTGAAAGGAATTCTCTATGTACTGAATGTGATGATACTAAAAACAGACTACAGAACACCTAATGAGAGGATGCCAAGGAGCATGGAGGAGTAGGGTGAAGTATTTAGGTCGGTTTCTTGCCTCACTTGATTTCCTCTCATCAAAAATATTTTGGGCAAGATTGATAGCGGGGCATGAGACGGCCTTAACTAGTCATGTGATTCAAGTCTTACAACAAATCGGTATAATACCGAAGGAATATTGGTAGGACAGCTGGATTTTATTTCTCCATGCCATTATAGAGAAGTTTTAGATTTCCATAATGAACACAAGATATAAGATTTGTGCGTAGGGTGCAAACCAATAGCTGGTGCACCAATAGTAACACATTATTGGATGCAGTCAAAGTAATTTACCTTTTTATCTGAGTCTATGTAATAACTTGGACAATATGTCATCACACACTAATCTGAGAATCATCTTAAACTGATATATTGATGCACTTGTTTTGGATGTGTTTAGCTGCTGCCTGTAATCCTACTCTTTTGATTTTGTTTTTCATTGGTCGCTTTTGTTTAATGATTGTCTTTAATCATTGTTAAGTTATGTATGTATGTTTATTTTGCGCACTGAGGCCTATGGGCATGTTACTCATTATAAGAAATGAACTAAACTAAACTAAACTAAACTAAGTTATAATGATAAATATATCTGCTGGTTTGTAATTTCTCTGCTACTATTAAATGTACTTTGTAGTCAATATGTGTTTATTTATTTTATAATATTTTCTAATTTGTTTTAATAGGTGAAGAATCATTCAAATGAGGAGGATTTCTTGTCAGCCACCTGAGGAATTGTCAAAGGATGACATTAGAGATTGTTTTAACCAAATATTTATGGATTGCTGTTAGATTGTGACCTGTTCGTTTAAAATAAATAAACTTCTAACAGCATTGTATGTTCAAACGCAGAGATGCTAATTTATATCATATATTTGATGGTAGTCTGCAATTGTTGATTACAGAACCAGTGCCACCTATGTGCTTTCTACTGCTTGTGCCAATACCATTGGTATTGGGGTGTTGGTTACTGATGCAGTGTGGGGTTTCATGTTTTACTGGCCACTTCCCCCTTTGGGTAACTGCTCTACCTCTTCTTACTTGCCCATCCCTACCAATGTGCTTTATTGTTGCTATTTATCTCATTTCCCCCGCACATTGTGACTATTTTGCACTTTGTTTTATAAATGTAGATTTTTGAGTTAGATTCTCAAGAAACTGATCTTCTAAAAACGGAGCAGAGGATGTGCTGTTTTTAGATTACCTATTTTTGGAAATGAGCTGGTTACCTCATTCCCCAATGGGACCTGTGCATTTCCATGGAGCTGTGTTGCAGCGTAAATTATGTGCTGGACATCTACTTTGAATAAAGTTTGTGTCGGGAACGCTCTCCTAAAACAAATGTATGGGCTTCCAGTGCATTTCTCCATGATGGTTCTTTAAATGGCATGTCACTGCAAAATGTGATCCAAACAAAAATAAAAATCTAATCCGTTTGATTCATAGAAATGCAAGGGAGACAGCAGCAGTTCAAATCTCTGCTGCCACACTTAAAGAAAAATGCATCCCTTCTGCTCATATTCCAAGCAGGAACATGAGATTGCTTATATTTCTGAACATTTAGAAATGCATCTTGTTTGTGAAATTTAGATGCCTTTTTTAAATGTGCCGAGATGCTCTGTGATCTTGGAAATGACCAGGGGTAAATAAATGTCATCTGAATGGGCCTAGAAATAGATGTACCCATTTGTGTGTTGTTTGTGCACTGGGTGGCTCCTTTGTTCTGTGCAAGAGATCAATAGAGAAGAAAACATAGCTGCAGTTTGTGCTGTGGTACTGGGTGGTCCTTGTGAACTCATCAACAGAGAAAATTGACTTTAAGAGGACAGTGCAGTGCTGCACTGTAAGCTAAAGGTAAATTATACATTTTGTAAATGTAATCACCCTTAGCACCTGTCCAGAATAATTCACAGGTGATAATGGAGTTATACAGCTTGGTGGCAGTCTGATTCTGGTGGTAAAAGTACTGACATCAGTGTTAAGGGACCCTTGGCGCACTCAGTCCCTTAACTTGGGTGACAGCTTTTATTGGCAAGATCACTGCACTGCCTTGATGCATGTTGCCTTGGGTAATGTGGGTGGAACACAATGTGTGCTCTTGTATTTTTCAGCTGAGTTCATTCTCTGAGCAAAGTCATCTTTATTGTGGGGAGGAAAAAGGGTATCTGCCCATGCCTCTATTCTCCCTCTCCCCCACCATAGACATCCTGCACTTTTCCCCTCTTCCTTCCCCACCCTAATTATCTGATTGACCTGCAATGTTTTGCTTGGCTTTAAACTCAGTCTCACCCCAGTTTAGTTCTTTTTTTTTTTACTTTTTAACTTTTGTGTGGTTCTAAAAAGAACCTTTTGGGGGTAAAGGAAGGGACAGGAGGTGGTAGTATGTAGGTAAGATAAGTGGAAAATAGATTTGCTTTTATTTTTGGACACGTTTTATATATTTATTGTTTTTCAAACCAAAAAATAAATGCAGGGAAAAATAGTCCTGAAAATGAGAGTGAAAAATCTCTTAAGAAAAAATGGGCCTCAATATAAGATGGGTTGTGTTGTAAAAATACAGCATTAATACTGTTACCACCAGATTATCGCACCACCCAACAACGAGTTTGGGGATAAGGTGGAGGAAAAACCTCCAGCAAGAAGCTGGATGCAATTCCGCCACATTACTGTTTTAAATCGATAAATTCGGCTACTGCCGGTGAAATTACGGACAGTGTTAATACCACCAAAATCCCCCATGCAGTACTATGGACTGCAATTAATGGGAACTAACAATGCCTGCTACCACTTGTAATCTGGTAGTAATACCACCAGACCAGGTGGCAGTAACAGTAATACAGTTTGGTGGTATCTCGGCAGATTTTCTGCCGAGATACCACCAAACTTATAATGAGGTCCAATAAATAAACTGCTAGCAATTTCTGCCGTGCTCCACCCAGGTGTCCTCAATTGCATGAAAACTATTTGCATTTAGTGCTATTGGCATGAAACACCTTCTGCACGTGAAAACACCACCTTCTGTAGACCAGCATTGACTTAGATTAGGCAAAACAGAGGTGGTAAAGAGGGGTTCCCCTCATTGGCAGCTAGTGATGATGAAGATGACAGAATTAAAGAGGAAGATGTAGCTGGTGGTGATGTTTCCTCTGTGGAGTCTGATGTTTCAGCTGTGGAGATGGTGTCAACAGCAGTGCACCAAAGGTTGGACAGCTTGCTTCATGAACCTGCTGCTGAATTGCTGCTCTACCTGCTGCCAATGGCAGCCAATCAGGTGGTTTGTAAATGGGGTGGTACTAAGCTCTGTGTTGCCTTGTCACCCATCCTCTTCTGTGCACTTCCTGTCATAAGGTGCACTGTGCCTTTCCCCCTACTGAAAAGGAGCTGTCTTTGGGCACTTTGAAGTAGTGGGTTCAACCTCTTGCAGCTTTACTTTTTTTGGTGGAGCTGGCTGCTCAACCCACTCGAGAACCTTTTGCTGCAAGTGTTCATTGTTTCCTGGAACAGTCACCAGATGCATATTTTCATTGTTGGAGTGTGCCTAGGGATTATCAGCCTCCATTTCAAGAAAAATTAAAAAGTACTAATTAAAAGAAAAAAAGAAAAATGAGAAAATGAAGGTTTAACACGTTTTTTAAAAAGGATTAAAAAGACAAATATAAAAGAAACACACACACTGAAAACAAAGTACACCAGAGGGATGAAACAAATAGAAGAGTGTTTGGTTAAGGAAAAGTGCTACTTCAACAAATAGGGTTGGAAACAGCTGCACTATGCCTACATGAGCTTGTCTGAAAAGCAATTCTTAAATGGAACATTTCCTGCAGTATATAGAGACAATTGTAAGGTCTGTGAGATTGTATTAACCAATCAGCTCTCGATGTTAGTAGCTTACACGTGCACTTGGGCCAATCCGTATGCACATTTTCGTCTGTGGGCTTCACAATTCAAAAATAAATGAGTGTGTTCTCTTTTTGTTTATATTGTGGATTGGTGTTTGTGTTAAGTGAGAGTACTTGTGGTTCCCAGTCTGTTTGTATGAGGAAACAGTGTGATTCGAGAATTGTTGGTATTGGGTGCAATATACATTCTTAATTGTTTTTGGTATGTATGCATAATTCGCAATAGCACAAATTCTTGATTCATTTTCAGCGGAGGAATAAAAGGTATGAAAAGTAACAAACAGATTTTGTTGGGTTCTGTTAATTAGTGTTGTTTCTCGATTCGTTTTTATAGAAATTAGACATAAATTGTGACCTGATATCAGTTCATTTATCTTCCTCGTCTCAGTACTTTTATACATATGTTGGGTCATTATTATTATTATTTTTAAACAGTTTGTATTGTATAGCATTAAATACACTGTTGGGTTAATAATCTGTAAAATGTGTTTATTTAGAAGGGAAGAAGGCATATTTGGATATTCTTGAGGAGGAACAATGCATTTCCAATGTCTCTTAGATAAACCCCATCTTTCCCAAATAATTCACTGTTTGTGTATGTGATAATGTCATTGCAGATACTCATCATATGGTGGCCGGCTAAGAATGCTGAAATGACTTGGTTGATGTGTTTCCTGTTTTTTGTCAATGTGTTTGTTTAGTGTCTGCATCCTTTTCCAATATATCCTTGTGTGATATTTAAAAGTACAAATGATGTGTTTGGAAACATGTCCATGACATTTGCAAATTATGTTTCACAAGGAAAGAAAGTGAAACACTGCTGCAATAACCAAGATTATTACCTGCACAGTGGATTATGATGATGGCTGGATGATGGTGCTGGGCCTTTACATTTTTTTTTACATGAATTTAGATCTTCGACAGTTGGATGTTAAAGTTCAGATACTGTTTTCACCTGTAATCAAAATTGGAAAGACTTCACTCAAGATAACATTTTTGATATTTTAAAGGAAATAATTGTAATGCTATGAAGTGAAATGTGCACAAATAAATGCAATAAAGGGGATAGAAGACTTTAGAGACTATTTATATAGTAGGATAGCAGGTGAGATTGTGCAGAGACTGTAGGCTTGGTTGTTGAGAACAGGGAAGGATCGAACGTTTTCTTTGCTTCACTTGGGTCTGTCTAGAGTGAGGTTGTACTTTGTTACAGGATGTGTACGCTTTTTTGACACATGGGGTGCACCTGTTTTATATGCGTTTCTTTTGTGTTGGGTGTGTACATGTTTAGTAATGCGTCACTGGCTAAGCATAGACAAGCTTGACCGAAAAGATGGACTTTGAGATGGTAATGGTTGTTATTGGCTATGTAGGCCAATATGAGAAGGAGCTGATTTCTATTTGCATCTTGGGGCTCTGTGTCCGGAGTATTTTTTTTTTTCATTGATTGTATTTTTCATTGGAGATGGGGTGTGCACATTTCTTGTCATATTAATTTGCATGCAACAATATTAACACAGGAAATATGATCTTTGAACAGAAAAGGAATGTAATCCAGTTTCTATTTTCTAGGAACCTGTTTGGGATTGGGGTATGGCTTGGAATGTACCATTAAGATGTGATCCAGTAAATAATTAGAGAGATAAGAAAAGGAATGGAGAACGTTTGGGAAATTTCTTGTAGGGGTGCTTGAAACAGTGGTGGTGCATTAAGAAAGCAGATGTATGTTCTGTGTTGCCTTATCACAAGGAACATATCAGTAATCAAATAAGGGGTTTGTGTGGCTCTAAAACACATGTGGTACACTGTGTTTTACTGTCTGTGTGTTCAGTCCTCTGATTGGGTGAGTAACCTTACCTGGGTGTAAATAAATGTTAACAGAATGATAGCAACATTTTCCATACAATATGTGGTTGCTGAAATGTGTGTCCCGTTTTGCTTGAATCATAACACTGCATTCAAGTATGTGTTTAAAAGGTTAGAGTGGGATTGGGGACAGATGTTTATGTAACGTTTTCTAGTTGTAACTATGACATTAGGCATGTTTTATTTTTCATTCTTCTCAGCGTGACTTCAAAATATGCCATCAAGGAAGCCCCAGAAGCGTGAGAAGTGACGTCAGCGCTGTGTTCCGGAAAGCTTAGTATGTAATAATGGTTCACAGTATAACAGTGCATTTGCTGAACATTTTAGTGATAAACATATTAATGCTAGTGATTATGTAATATCTAATTGTGTGCCGGTGGGTAGTAATATTGAAACCATCAGTTCAGATCCAGACACTGGTGGGACATCCTGTAATGGTAAGCAGCCAAATACGCAGAAAAGAACCCCAAAAAATAGGTAAAGGCAGTTCTGGGAAACAGTTTGATGCATAGAAACAGCATTCAAGTAAATATAGTAATAGACATGCACAGTGTCTTACAAATGTGCACCGCAAGATGTTTTACCACAGGGTGTTTGCAAGTCTTTTGAAGATAGTAGAAAATAAATGTTCCTATCTTGCTCAGTTTAAGCAGAAAAAAGGAACTTGAACGTCTAATAGAGAAATTGTTTGCATTGAGGAAAGTCATAGACAAGCTTTCAAAGTGTTGTAAATGTAATAGAAGGATTACTGGAACCCATTTCTGTGACGTGTATGGAGGAAAGTGATTGAACACATCTCACCCTGAAGAATATTTTAATGAAGAAAGCTACCATCAAATTTGTACGGTAATTTTGGCATTCACTAAGCGTATGCCAGGTTCTGAATTTTGAGATGGTATTTTTAGTAAATTAGAAACCGAGAAACAGTCTGTGCATAGAAATTGAAATCTTACAGATATTTCAAATGTTTTAACCATGAAGCCTGTTCTGGAACGGAAGTGTTCTTCGGTGTGCAATATTTAAGAGCGATCTTGTACAATGCAGAGGTAATTTCTTACTCTTTTTCACACGTGAAAACGTGATAAAGAACAGATTAAAATGCTTCAATGTGCGGATTCTTGTGAATTAAGAGAATTCACTGGTTTACAGGTCCTCTCTTCAGCATATTTAGGTGAAGATACATGTTTCAGTATGTTCACCATATGTGCATGTTAGCAGCGCATCATACTGAAATGTGTCACCTACTCTTACAATTATATACTTTTTGTAAGGCATCAGCACTTTCACTTGGATTTGTAAACAAGAGATTCCTTCATGGTACTGTGGAGGAACTGAACATGGTAACAGAATCATTACATGAGACATATTTTGGATCAGATGCATCATTTAAGGAGACTGCTGTTGGAATAGGTGAAATTAATGCCATCCTGTCCAACTAAGTAATTTGGGAAAAATATAGGAAAGGTATGTCTCTAAATCAATCAGTTGCCAGCCAAAAGCCCGGCAAAGTTTGTGTATCTTGTTGACACACATTGCACAGGTCACAAGTACAAAAAGGGGATATTCAGAAGAAGGTGCACCCTGGGAGAGATGATGTGTGTAAATTACTCTTCTTATATTTTGTTGCAGAGGGTCAATTGAATGTTACTGAATGTTAGACTTTGTGTAAGTATTGCTTTAGTAGTTTCAGAGGAGTGTTTTGAACAAAATTGAATTTTGGGTGATACCCTGAGCTCTGGAGAACCTGAATATAGTTTAGGTTATTGCATTGCAAAGCGTTAAACCATTTCAGGTTATAGCGAGATAGGAGAAAAAGTATTCAAAGCTCTGCAAGGAGTCTACGTTCAAGTGGAGCATTATCACTGAATTTGAAAGGAAATGCTCAGACTCTGGGTGTCAGATGGCCAAATGAGGATTTACTGTTGATATCAGTGAATGGTGTAGCAACAAAATACAGGAAACCCTGGCAGAAAATTGTCAATTTGAAAAAGATGAAGGAAGCACTTACCTATTTGGCTAACACAATGAGGTTTGCACTGAAATTCAGATTGAAGAAGACATTTTGCTATTTGATACCCCTTCAATGGCAGCAGACAATGTCAGTGCATTAGTGAAGCCAGACTTCTAGCTTATATAAGCACTACACTATTCATCCTTTGAATTATTGGGAAGTAATGCTTGAATCAATGTATTGTATCAAGTGCAGCAAGTAAGGGGTTCACCGATTCGCTTGTTGGAGAAGAGGTTAAAGGGTCAATGTTTCCCAATGCTTTTTCATTCTGGAAGAGGTGGCGAGTTGGACTAACACCAATCACTCATTTCTGTATCAGAAAAAATGTTTTACGTGCATATATTCTGAGGACCCACAATTCAGGACAAACAGAGATTACATTTCCCACTTGTTGTTTGAGAGAGAGTTCACCACAATTGGCATACATTTTCAAAATGTCACTGCGATTGAAATGGTGAAGGTGAAGGATAATTATGCAGTGTTAGTAAACAAGATAACAAACATTCTTGCTGGCATGCATGGAACTAAAGTGTACCTGTACAGATGTTATTCAGAGGACAGATGCATGCCACAAAACTTAGGTCCACCCACTTGGTTTGTTACTGTGAGTTGTGCAGAGTATGGATGCCTTGGCAGATTTTGTTTGTGAAAGCACCCCCTCTAAAAGTGTGTTAGTGCACATGACAGCAGCTGAATTTTGCGCAATGGACCCTGCTCTTGTCTCTCAAATGTTCTATCATAGTTTTTTAGCTATAGATCTGGGCTTGTATCTGGGGGTTGGCAATATGTTGAAATTAGATTGATGTGGGGGTGGGCAATGTGTTGCACTTAAATGTATCTGGGTTAGGGAAATGTATTGCACTTAGATGGATCTGGGAGTGGGCAATGTGTTGTATTTAGATGGATCTGGGATGGGCAATGCATTGCACTTAGATGGATCTAGGCTTGGACAATGTGTCACACTTAGATGGATCTGGGATGGGCAATGTGTTACACTAAGATGGATCAGAAGGTTGGAAATGTGTTGCACTTAGATGGATCTGGGGTAGGCAATGGGTTGCACCTAGATGTATCTGAGGGTGGCCAATGTGTTGCACTTAGATGGAGCTGGGGGTGGACAACATGTTGCACTTAGATGGATCTGGGGGTGGTCATTGTGTTGCACTTAGATAGATCTGGGGTAGGCAATGTGTTGCACCTAGATGTATCTGAGGGTGGCCAATGTGTTGCACCTAGATGTATCTGAGGGTGGCCAATGTGTTGCACTTAGATGGAGCTGGGGGTGGACAACATGTTGCAATTAGATGGATCTGGGGGTGGTGTTAGGGAGAATTCTCTGTTTAGGCTGAATTTCCTAACCTAGTGAGTCCCCCAGCAGCTTTGCTGGATTTCTGGAGTTTGTTTTTTTTCCATCCTGCCAAGAGTGAGACTCTTTTTCTCCCACTCTTGGACATGAATGTGTGTAAATCCTTTGAATGTCAATGTGTTCTATGGGCTATGGGGTCTTTTACTCCATAGGGTCTCATATGTTTTGCTATGTGCGTTACACCGCACCCTCCGTGCCGTAGCACTGGGGCCTCTTAGCGGACCTCCATCATAGACTCCATACCCGGGGACTGATTACTGTCTCCCCGGGCATGTAAAGTCACCATTGGCTTTACTAGACTTAAATTTACAAACAGAACGAGTACAAACCATCCTATTGTGGACGTACTAGTAGGGGTACTTCGATTACTCCTGGGTCTGTTATTCGAGGGGGCACTGTCCCGTCCCCCCTCGTCGAGTTTTGGCTGGTGGCAGTGGAAACTACTTGTTATATTCGACCCCAAATGTAGCCCTATGGGATTCTTCCCATTGTTGGAGATTGATACTTTTTCTCGTTAATCTCTAACATACCACCGGTCTACTTATCTTAAATAAGTCTATCGGATGGTATTTTCTGCCAGAACTCGGCTTTCAAAAATGGCGTCTGTGTTCGTCTCTGTGACTCCTAAAACAAAGGTTGAGCCCTTTGTTCCACTTTTGGCGGGCTTCTGTACAGACACCCTCCAAAGTGGTGCCATTCTGTCTGGGTTACCACAGGGGTGTGGGAGGGAGTTTAGGCACCCTGGACTGAGTTGCCTTGCCAACTCCGGTCGCACTCTGGTGTGATTGGCCCAAGTGGTGAGCCTCCCCGCTCACCACTTAGCATGTTTGAGTGACAGCTAGGCTGAATGAATGGGGGTTTTCTGCATAAAAGCAGGGCTTTTGGGACTGGATCTTCAGAAGTCGCCACAGGACCTAAGAATCCGACGAGGGTAAAGCTGAGCCGACCTGCAACGACAACACCTCCGGTGGAGCCCTGCTGAACCGACACACCACTTCCCGACGACAGAGGAGATCTCCCTGCCGGAGAGTCTCTTCCCCTGACTGGTGGGAACAACCAGTCCCCTTTGCTTTTTCTTCGCCTCAGGACGCAGTGGTCGAATTGCCCGTGCAGAGCACCTCGGCAACCGGTTAGCCACTACCCCTGTACCGCGACCAAAAGGTGGTGCCTTGTGACGGAGCACTCCACGGCTGGTCTCTTCCCGGTGGTGCAACGATCTTCAACTTTCGTTCGACAACGAGATCACCTCTTCTCTTGGCAAAGACCGGACGTGCATCCACCACCAGGAACAACTGCCCCCGCCGGAGCTGTCTCTCCACAATCAAGGTACTGTGTCCGCCTGGCTTCCCTTGTTGCCGGATAGAGGGAGGTGTCTTAATCCTCGCCTCTGCATAGGGTCGCCTCCAAGCTTTCTCTAGCGTGTTGTTCTGAACTGGTCCAATCTGCCGATAATTTGCTACAAAGACTCAAACGCATTTCCACTAAGATACTTTTTGGGACATATCGCCTTGCCTCTCTCCGAGTGGGCCTGGCCTCTGAACTTTGGAATCTACAGTGGTTCTTGTCTTCTTGCCTTGCATCTTTGTTCTTACACGTATTGGTATCGAGTTGATTTCTTAACCCGCCTTTTTCTCTCCCATCCTAACGAATACTAGAGTGCCATCTAGGTTAAAGCATACAGCTTTGTCTGCAAATAAGTGATGCCGTTGAACCTAGACTTGTCGAACTATTGTTAGAGGGATTGATCTTTTGCTCATAGTAATTGCGATTGAAGTTGTCTGCCGTATTAGTGCCAGAGTGTTTTCTATAGATGTGTCGTTATAAATAAATACCTTTATATCTTTACACCGAAGCCTTGTTCCGTGTTTGCTTGTTCTACTGTGTAGATTGCCCTATTTTGTATACTCCACATACTGCCTAACTCTTCTTGAGGGAAGTCTGACTGCTCAGCCACAGCTACCAAGTGAATCTGTGTGGTACAGACTGCTACCAAGTGGGTTTACTGCCAAACACCTGTAGTCCTAAATCTTTTGCAGTGGTCCCAGAGGGAACTGAACAGGTTTCCGCCTAACAGGTGGTCATTGTGTTGCACTTAGATGGATTTAGGCGTGGGCAATGCATTGCACTTAGATAGATCTGAGGGTGTGCAGTGTGCCACACTTAGATGGATCTGGGGGTGGGCAATGTGTTGCCCTTAGATGGATCTGGGTTGGTCTCTGCATTGCATTTAGATGGATCTGGGGGTAGGCAAAATGCTGTATGTAGTTGGATCTGGGGACGGGCAATATGCTGCACTTAGATTGGAGGTGAGCAATGCATTGCACTTAGATGGGTATGGGTGTGGGCAATGTGTTGCTCTTAGATGACCTTGAGGGTGGACAATTTATTGCACGTATTAGGATAGCCTTTCTATTACACCAGACGATGTATAGGGACAGCCTGTCTAGTACACTTAGAAGATATGTGATTTAGCAAATGTATTGCACATAGAAAATATATGAGGTTAGCTTTTGCACATAGAAGATGTATTACGATAGCCCATCTATGGTGCTTGAAGATGAACTAGGATAGTCTGTCTTTTGTGCTTGGTAGATGTATTAGGACATTGTCTCTGATGCACTTAGCCTTGGTATTTCACCTAGAAGATTCACGTGTTGGCCGGTCTATTGAGACTAGAGGATTAATGAGGATTAGCCAATGACTTGCATGTAGAAGATATATGTGTGTAGCCTTGTTATTGCACTTGGAATATTTCTGAGGGTAGCCTGGCTTTTGCACTTAGACGATGTCTTAGAGTAGCTTCTCTATTGCACTAAGAAGACTTTATGAGTTTAGCCTGTCTATCATACAGACAATCTGATCACACAGCTACATCAAAGACAAAGCTCCATCTGATCCTCAAGGTACATTTTCATACACCAGTTTGGTGGACATCTGCTGCAGGCACAGCTAGCTGCATGCATCAGAATGCAGCAACGACTACGACACAAATTCGGTCTAGCTGGATATTTTGCCTCCATACAAAAGACTAAAACACAAAGCACACCACTATGCCATGATAATGAAGTAATGACCTACAGCAAAAAATGGGGTCTAGCTGGAAACATTACAAGTCTCTTGCACTTACTCACTCTCTTGACCACCTCCACACCTATCCACATGCCTGACCTTAATGGGTAGCTTATAGGAGCTCGGCAGCCCACCTAACTCCCTACAGTTCTGCTGTTCCATGATTCGTTACTACTGATGTGACCAAAGCTGAACTGAGCAAGGCAAATGAAGTTTGGGCTGATTGGATAGAAGGTAAGTGTTTGAGTCAGAAATTGTTCAGTTCACACAATGTGTGGTGCATATGAAACTTCTTACAAACTCACCAGCACTCTTCTTCTGGGATGAAGTGTCAATTATGTGTGGTTGAGACTTCAACCAGCCATTTCTAGGAAATGTGTACTAAAAGCACTGACTGAAATTGAAGATTCGGCCAAAAAAGTAAAGGTCAGTAAAGATATATTGAAACACAATTAGAGGGACTAGCAAAGGGAAAGGGGGAATTTGGTAGGACACCCCCAAATGCATTTTTTTAAAATCAATTAGTTTTTTGGGTGGAATTCTGGCAAAGGTGAATACTATGGCAGAACATACACAATTGTTTTTGGTGTTTTGGTGATCTCATGCAGTTATCTCCTGTCAAAGCTCAACCTGTTTTTAAGATCTTGCATAGTAAAGATTCACAAGGTGTATTGGCAGTATAGTGCATGTACATCTTTGGTCCTATTTCCAATATCATGAACTGACAACATGAGACAATTTGCAGATTTGAATATTTTTGCAGCTATTTGAAAAGTTGTTTGTGGTGGAAATGGGGTTCTCTGAGGAGGAAGAGTTTTATGGTGATACAGTCTCCCACTACATCATCTCAGTCTTCCACGTCACAGTCACCCACTACCACCAACTCACTCTTCCATGTCACAGGCTCCTACTACAAGCAACTCACTCTTCCTTTTTACAATCTCC
Source organism: Ambystoma mexicanum (assembly GCF_040938575.1). Taxonomy (NCBI): domain Eukaryota; kingdom Metazoa; phylum Chordata; class Amphibia; order Caudata; family Ambystomatidae; genus Ambystoma; species Ambystoma mexicanum. The sequence continues at coordinate 1,072,983,293 of NC_090935.1, read as the reverse complement.
CACTACCACCATGTCACTATTCCTTGTCACATTCTCCAACTACATAATCTCAGTCTTCCTTGTCCCAGTCCCCCACTACCACCAAATCACTATTCATCTTCAGAATTCCCCACTCCACCTCATCACTCTTTCTCATCACAGTACCCAACTAGCACTACCTCACTCTTCCATGTCACACTCCCCCACTACCACTACACCATTCTCCTCATCCCCGCCTGCCCAGCTAACTATCGCCCAATCTCCATCACTCCCTTCCTGGGCAAGCTCCTGGAGAAACTGGCCATCTCCCAGCTCAACCTCCATGCTGAATCTGTTGGTAAACTTCATGACCATCAATCTGGCTTCAGAGCCGCCAGAAGCACGGAAACTGCTCTCCTAAACATCCGTGAGGACCTGCTCTCGAACCTCGACTCCAACACTCCGTGTGTTCTCATTCTGCTCGATCTCTCTTCTGCCTTTGACACTGTCAACCATGCCATCCTGCTCAACCGTCTCTGTGATAACCTGGGTATCACTGGTCAGGTTCTGGCGTGGCTGACCTCTTTCCTTTCCAATCAACCCTCCCAGGTCCAACTGGGGTCCGTCCTCTCTGACATCTTCTTCTCTACCTGTGGTGTCCCCCAGGGATCTAATCTCTCTCCCTGGCTGTTTACCCAGTATCTGGCACTCCTTTCCCACCGCATAGCCACTCTCTGCCCCAACTTTCAGTGCTATGCAGACGATACCCAGCTCATTTTCAGGCTACCCTCGGCCTCCTCCTCTCCTTCCCTCATCTCCGACTGTCTGTCTGCTATCCAGGAATGGTGTGCCACCAATGACCTCTGCCTTAATGCCAGTAAGACTGAGATTCTACTCATCGGCACACCCACTCCCTCCTTCCCTGCAGCGCTCTGGCCAGCCTCTCTTGGCCCGCTTCCTGCTCCTACTTGCAAGGCAAAAAACCTTGGGGTCATCTTCGACTCCACACTCCCCTTCTCTCCTCATATATCTGACGTCTCTAAGAAGTCACACTACCAGCTGCACCTCCTCAGAGGTATTTTCCCTTCCTCTCCTTCCCCCAGAAGCTCACAGTCTCCAGAGCCCTGGTTCTCTCGAAGCTGGACTACTGTAACAGCCTCTATCTTAATGGGCCTCATTCCGAGTATGGCGGTAAGGGATAGCGGCCACCGGTAACGAGACCAGTGGCGGTAATCCCTTACCGCCATTCTCCGAGTTCCCTTTGCGCCATGGAGGTTTTAACACCTGCTTTTAGCAGGTGTTAAAATCCATGGCGCTAAGGGACCTTGATGTTAATTACGCCACCGTAATTTACGGTGGCGTAATTAACGCCTTCCCCACTCCCATTATGCCCTATGGGGCAAAAATGGGAATGGGGAAGAGTAAATGGGGATTGGGGAATTACCGCCCCGCCAACCTTGGAATGGGGCGGTAATTCCGCCATCCACCAAGGCGCTGCCGGTCCGGGTACGGCGTCAACCAAGGCGTTAATAGCGCCATTGGTTAGCGCCGTACTCGGAATGAGGCCCAATCTCCGCCCTCTGCAACTCATCCAGAACAGGACTGCGAGACTTGTCCTTGGCTCAAGCCCAGGGACCGTATCTCTCCAGGACTGAAATCTCTACACTGGCTCCCTGTGGCTGCGAGGATTAAGTTCAAAAACCTTTGCATTGTCCACAAGGCCTTCTGGGGCCTGGGGCCTAAATACATTCAACTCTCTCTTCCTAAATATCTTCCTTCCCGAGCCCTTCGCTCATCTGTCTCCAACTCCCTCAGGGTCAGCCGCTTCTCGAAGCAATGAGCTGGGGGTAGATCTCTCTCTGCGGCAGGGGCCTCCCTCTGGAACAGCCTTACTGCCTCCCTGAAACTTGAGGAGAACCGTCTTCGGTTCCGGAAGCACCTCAAAACCTTCCTCTTTGCTTCTGCTTTCTCTCTCCCTCTCCCCTGCTAAATTCTTCATTGAAACTGCCCTGAACCTGCACCTGGGCCACTCTCACCAACCTCGGTCCTTGGCCCAGGCACTCTATACTTGCACTGCCTCCCTGGCAACCCCTGCACTGCGGGACTGTCTCTGCATCCCTACAGCCCCCTCCTCCCAGCACTTGTCAGCACTTACCTTGCACTTGCCACCAGCTGGCCCTATTTATTTATTTATTTTTTATTCTACTTACCCTGTTCAGCACTTCCCCCTCTCCCCTTCTCCTTGCACTTTTTCCCTTCCCCCTACCCCTGCACTTGCGCGATCTGAATGTCACCTGGCCTAGTAGGATCGCTGTCTGTCTTTCCCCTCTGTTCCCCCCTCCCTGCCTCGTCATGCCTTGAAACACCTGTGTATAGGCGCGTTAAAAATGCCATATCATATCATATCATAGTATCCCACTACCTTAAAGTCACTGCAGCCAGACTCAAATGTCACAATATCAGAACAATCCGTCATCTTCTTCCTTTTCATTCTTTTAAACATTTAATCTCCATAGTCCATTCTACATCTGACTACTGTGCCAGTCCCTCCAATGCCCTTGCCAACTATGCTTTTTCAACTGTGGCCAAAGTCCTCAACTTCACGGTCTGCACACTTTACAAACTTTCTCACTTTACTTTTGCCTCTGTGCTTGTTGACAGATTGCCTTGCTCTTTATGAAACAAAGGGCTAAATATACATTTCTCATAATTTTCGTTGGACATGCCCCACCCTACCTATCTGCCCATATCACTCCCTACTCTCCTACTCACTCATGAAGACCATTCTCAGCTCAACTCCTTGCCACCACTGGAGATGCTTGTGCGGCCTCTCATTTCTGCTCGTTTCCTCTCTCTCTCTCTCTCTCTCTCTCTCTCTCTCTCTCTCTCTCTGTCTCTCTCTCTGTCTCTGTCTCTCTCTCTTTCTCTCTCTCTCTCTCTCTTTCTGTCTCTCTGTCTCTCTCTCTTTCTCTCTCTCTCCCATTAGGCTGTGTGCCTCTACTCTATAATGCACTTCCTCTCCCTTTCCATATCCCTCACCACACTACTACAATTCTACCACTATTTAAATCTAACCTCAGACCTCTACTTCTTTCTGAAGAACCTGTTCCCTAGCACTCTATGCTCTGCATCACCCTGTTTTCCTCTCTCCCTACTCTTCATGGGCAACCCAACAGGACTTTTCTGTCACCCCTCCATCCTTTGTTCAGCACTTCCTACACCCTCCTGTTCCTATGTGATTATGTCCTGTACTTCTGCCAGGTTTATGATTCCACCTTTCCCTGTAAGATCTAGGCCCTCATTACGACCCTGGCGGATTTTTTCCGCCATCGACGGACTTTTCCGCCATGGCGTAAAGTCCGTTTACGCCATGGCGGATGGCGGACTTACCGCCCCATTCCGAGGTTGGCGGGGCGGTAAGTCCCCATTGACCCATTTACCCTTCCCCATTCCCATTTCGGCCCCATAGGGCCCAATGGGAGTGGGGAAGGCGTTAATTACGCCACCGTACATTACGGTGGCGTAATTAACACCAAGGTCCCATAGCGCCATGGATTTTTACGCCCGCAAAAAGCGGGCGTAAAAGTGACCATGGCGCTTTGGGAACTCGTAGTTGGCGGTAAGGGGTCGGCGCAGCTAACGCTGGCGTAAACCCCTTACCGCCAGGGTCCTAATGAGGGCCCTAGTCTTCAAGTCACATTCTCTCACCCCATTGTTAAGGACCCATGTCCTCTGCTCTGTTATCAATGGTAAAGTGTTGTTGTGCCATAAACGCATTGCTATCACTCTATTTTTTAAAAATAAATAAATAAACTCAGTCTTCCTCATCACAGTACCCCACTACCATTAACTCACTCTTCCTTATCTCAGTACCCAACTACCACATCTCACTTCCCCCCACCATCATGCAAGTCTTCCTTTTCACAGTCCCCAATGACACCATGTTCCTTTTCCTCTTCACAGTGCCTCACTACCACAAACTCACTCTTCCTCATTACAGTACCCAGCTACCACTATATCACTCTTCCTTTTTACAGTTCCCCACTACCACCAACTCACTCTTCCTCTTTCCAAACCCCATTACCACCATGTCAATCTTCCTTATTACAGTTTACTACTACCAAATCACTCCCCCTTGTCAGTCTCCCACGTCATCTCTTCCTCCTCACAGCCCCCACTACTCCCACCTCATTCTTCATTGTCACACTCCCGCACTACCCGCAAATGACTCCTCTTCACTGTCCACCACTACCCGCACACCCATCCTTGTCACAGTACCCCATGACCACCACATCACTCTTCCTTGTCACAGTCTCCCATTACATCATCTCATTCTTCCTCATCACAGTCCTGCACAGTATTCCTCCTCACAGTAAATGTTCTACAAATTGTCCCCCTAGAGTCTTAACTTTATTAGACAGCAGTCTTCCACCTTAAAGTCTGTAAACTCAGGTCATAATTTTGCCCTTTCTTGCTTTGAGCCATGGACCATAAGCTCTGTTTTGGAACTATTTAAGAACACCCAGCTCATGTCATCCAGCTCTTGATGACTCTGTAAGGCTTTGTCAATTTTCAAGAGTTGAATATCAACCATATAGCTTGCAAATTGTATCCCCATGTATTCTAACTGGTCAAAGAGGGGTCTAATATAAACATTAAACAGGGATGGTGATAGGGTTGCACCCTGTGAAACCCAACAGATTATTTCTGCCGGTTCTGAGGAGACCTTGCCCCAGCATACCTTTGACCTTCTATTACCCAAATATTAACTCATCCAATCAAAGGCCTCCCCTGAACAATTTCCCGTACATGCCAGTGTTTTTAGCAAGCAATCATGATCTTAAAAATCAAAATCCGCTGACAGGTTCAGGGTTCAGGAAAATCAGCAGTCTTGTCTTGCTTGTGTCCAGGGTGCCAAGCATCTGAGTTTTAAGGTCTAAAAGGGGGCTTTAAGTCCCATGATAGCCCTGGAAACTTGATTGACATAAGTGGAGAATACCTGTTTCCTCTAGATATTCTTGTAATTGTGATAAGCAACTTTATAGACAATCTTTAGGGCAAAGTGAGTGTTGGTACTAGTGCTCAGGTTTGATATCTCTTCTCTTTAGGATTTAGCCCTGGTTCCATCACCAATGGGTTTACCACAACTTCTTTGATCCCATCGGGAACCAATTTGTGTAAAAATATGCCCTTATGAATCTTACTAGAAAAGGTGAAAAGAGCCTAATGTTTTTCAAGATGGTTTTAGGTGGGAATGCATCAACTGGCCAAGCAGTGAGATGCGTTTTCTTTATCATTCTTTCGATCCCTACCATGTTGATGGGTTTGAACTGGAACTTAGGCTGGTTACTTTCCTTTATCTCTACCTGTTTGAAATTTAGTCCATGTTCAAACTGTTAGTGATCTTGGTATGAGCGAGGTTAAGCTTGTCTGAAAATGATTGTTAAGCTCTGTCACAGTTCTCTTTTCCTAGTACAAAAAGATGGGACTGCACCTTGGGTTTCTCTAGATTTCTAAAGAGTTGTTCTCTGAGTATGAGTTCATTATAAAAACTCTTGTTATGTTCATATATTTTAAGCTTGTAGGTTTTTTCCAACAGGTTTCAGGCTGTCTTGTTAATATCCAATTTATTTTCCATCCAAGGCCGCTCAGCCTGCCTTTTAGGTTTTTTCAAGTCGGTCAGTGCTGTAGTAAACCTGTTCTGATGACATTGTGTGTCATCTGTTAGTCTACTTGGGGGAGCTTGGTCTATAGTAAAATTCATGATGTATTGGAGGCAGCTGCCTAAATCTTATGTTATCTTATTCGGATTGCTACTAATGATCCTCCTATGGGCTTTTCAAATGTGTTGCAATTTCTCCTGCAGGGGTAGGAAACATTCAATAAAAGAGTAGTCTGACCAAATGCATGGTTTCGTATCGACCCTTTCAATAATAATGTTTCATAAACATACACAATCTAGAGTGTTCCCTTTCACATGTGTGGACTCATTGTTTAGGTTTTCAATTTCCATATTATTCAAATGTTCTAAACTTAAGGCCTCCTTGTAGGAAGTATCTCCATGCCGTTGGTTCAAGTCACCCAGAACTATGGTTGCCCAATTGTGTATATTAAGATGAGTCAGAAGGTGTTTCAAGTCCTCGTTGAATGCGGGTATATCATCTGGTGGCTAATAAATGAAAATATGATTCACTTAATTATTGGCATTTAGAATAAACCTTATATGGATGATGTGACCTCCTTCACAGTTTATATTCACTTTGAAAACGTTAAGTTCTTGTTTTGCCAGGATGGCTACACTTTAGCTCCCCATTGTCCTGCTGTCAATTCTTGACCTTGGGACCCTTAGAGTCCTTCAGCCATTTTCTCTGTTTGACACATAGTGTCAATCTCATTATCCAAAATATAATCATGTTTATCGATTGCTTGTTTAGGAAGCGATCTCGTGTATACAGATCCATGTAAAATGTTGTAAAAAACATAACCAGCCTTATTAGAAGAAACAAATACCCTATTTTCATTTTTAATGTAGGGAATTATGCAATATATTTTGAACTTTAAATTCAACGGCAAACACATGCTAGCCTTATTCAAAGATTGCTAGATCTTGGCTTTATACTTTCATAACCTCCCACAAGCTTGCTTAGTAGAAATTTTATGGATCGTTAATCTCAAGGTTAAAATATGCTTCAGAAGGTAATCATGGGGTTTTTCAATATGTATTGGACAAGGTAGTTTAATTTTGAATGTAAACAGTCTATACTTTCACTAGAATTGTTTTTTTTGTGTGGAAACAAATGAGGTTACATCAAGTTCTTTATAACATTTTGATTTCTCCATTAACAAATAAATCACAATGACAAATACAATCATCACACATAAAAGCCCAAGGTACAGGGTTATAGCTCACCTTAAAAGAGCTCCTGAAAAAAAATTGTATACAATAAACAGGAACGTGCTGTCATTGTAGTTCATTATTAAAGAAAAGTGCCTCTCGATAAAAACCTAATATTATAACCCTTAAAATACTGAATTAAAAAATCCTTATGTAAGTCAGAATAATAACGACAACGCAATACAAATTGACCCAAGTTCTCCACCTTTCCAACATTACAATGACAATTCCTGTCTATCCCAAACGTTTCTCACACCCTCCTATCTTTTAGGGGAAGCAGGTTCAATCTAGCCAGCAGCACTAGCCTCCTTCAATCAGGGGATTTATTGTAACAGATATAGCCACCACAGAGGTACCTCACATGTAGACCTGTGCAAAGGGCCAGCAAAGGCATTGTCCATACTGTCCTCATCTTCTTTTCCCAGTCCATCCATATTGGTCTCTGCTTCACTGCTGATACCAAGCCAGACAAGGAGGGATTACTAGAGGTGTCCTTATATGAAATACCCCAATAATCCATTAGTTTGCACCCCTCTTCATACCAAACATATTTAGAGGATGCATGAGACCCCTCAATTTGCCCTATCTCCTTCTTCAAATGAATGTTTTCAGAATGTCCCAAGCAAGTCTTCAGGAAATAACAGGCGAGTCTAAGTTGGAATGTCAATACAGTAGATTTCAAGTTCTAATCGCAACGTGCTGTTGGGGAAACCATGGGGAAGTCCAACTGGTTTCTTCAGAGTTCTATTTTTAATGTTTTCCAGCGCTGAGCTGTTTAAATACCCCCAGATCTCATTCTCATATAGCAGCAGTGTGCGTACCTTAGCTTTGTAAACAATGAGGCATTTATGCGGCCACTGTATATATGATAAAACCTGAAAAGCCCCCCACCCTAGCGGCATCCTTCGTGGCCATGGCGGTTATATGTCTTGACCACTTCCCATTCTTGGGGAAAAATAAACTATGGTAGTAGTATGATTCTACTACCTCCATTTAATGGCCATTAAGTGCCCAAGATAATTAATTTCAGCCCCTCTCAAAGACTATTACCTTGGTCTTGGTCATATTCAATTTCAGGCCATGGGCAGTGAAGTACTTCAAAGTGAAAGAGAGGCTGCTTTGGAACCCTCCCAGGGACAAATCCAACAAATCTGTATCCTCAGCATACAGTAGTGCTCCAAAGTTGGTACCATGGAATGAGGGGGGATTTACTCTAGTTCCTAGTGCATTGCGATTGAAATCCAAGAGGAACAGAATAAATAACAATGGGGTAAGAGTAGAGCCCTGCTTTACCGCTTTGTTTGTCTTAAAAATTCCAGACAGCGATCCTGTACTTGGTGACTGCACAGACACATATGTGTCCTTGTAACAAAATTTTAGTAGATTCATGCCCTTGTTTTCTCCATAGAATATGCAGTGGGATTGAATCAATAGCCTTCTCTAAGTCAAGAGAAGCCATGTACAGCTTCCCACCTCTGATTGCACAGTATGTATTTATCATTATGTTTAGCTGCAAAAAGTGGTGGAAAATCACCTTCTGACTCTTGCTCGGGATGATTTTAACAACGTAAAAGAAGTTGATCATCCTTCTATTCTAGATAACAGGCATTTTGAGAAAACCTTGCCCTGTAGTCAAGTAGAGAAATCGGTCTGTAAAAGTAAGTGTCATTAATGTCCCCTTTCCAAAAACTGTGGGACAATAATGCTCTGCTCTTATGAGTAAGGACAAACCCCAGGGACTAATTGAGCTGAAGAACTTAAAGAGGACCAGGAGCCACCAATTTAAAAACCCTTGATGATATCTGAATGCATCCCATCAGGGATGGTGGTTTGCGCAGAAGGAAGGGTTTCAGGACTGAAGCAATCTCCTCGAGACTAAACCTAATTTCTTTCGCTCTCAGATCCTCATTGGTTTCTAATGTCATCTAGACATCATCAATGAAAACTCCCTTGAAATGGGAAATCTACTTTTTAATGTAATGTGGTCGGTCCTATTTTCAACCTTGCCTGCAAATCCCCTGGCCACCAGCTTCCAGATTTGTTTGCTTTTATTAGACTGAACTACTGACTCCAATTGATCCCACTGCTTTGTGACAAGTTCCCATTTTTTAACACAACACAGGAAGTAGTTATTAAAGTTTTTATTCTTTACTTCTATATCTATAGTGGCCTACAGCTCTCTAGATTTCCCTATCGGAAAGTCTAACTGCCCCTCAGTGGTTGTGACCCTCCCTAGTTGGTGCTGAAGTGCCGCCTATCTAAGGAAGGGGATTAAGAAGAGAATATCCCTTGCCTAGCTCTGTACTTTCCAATATCTAAAAAAAACACTTCCAGAATTTTTAATTTGTATTACTTCCTTCTAGTGTCAAAATATCCCAAGCTCTGAATTCATCTGAGTGTCTTGGGGGTTCAGGACATCACCCTGAACCTCTAGTTAACCGGTTTCAGCAGGAATTACTTCAGTCTAACGGCTTACATCAGGACTGTTGTGCCAACCGTGTGGTTGGAATCACTTTTTAAGTGACATCATTATTCTTATGGCCAAGAACTCCATCATTTTTCTTTAAGGAGATTTTGTTCTCTTCTTTGTTCTTTTATCTTGTGTTTCTACCCTGCATCGGGTGACCCAACCATGGAACTGTCACTGTATCTGATATCCTTTTTAGAATATCCCAAGCATTTATTCCCCCAGATCTGTCATCTTACCCTCAATTGCGATCTTGTAGGTTCTCTGCCGTTGACCTGCGAACAAGTGCACACGTGACTGGTTAGTGTTCATTATAAATTTAAAAAGAGCTGTATCAGAGAAAATGATGAAAGAAATAGTACAAAAACTGGATTCAGTGGCATCAAAGATGATTCTTGGAAATTACAAAAAAAAACCTAGAAGCTCCGGATGCTACATTGAAGGAATTCAAATAATTCAATCTAAATAAAAAAATTAAAAAAAATAAAAAAGGACATTGTGATATTTACCCATGAGAAGAAGTATCCTTATGTGGTTAATGCCTATTATGAAGAGAATGACCAAACACAGACCAACATCCCATATAGAGGTTGTCAGAATAGAACAAAACCTAGACCAGACAATTGGAGCTTCTCGAGTGGAAGCTCAGACAATGCAAGAGCAGGCCCATCCTCAAATCTAGCAAGCAACACATGCGGGAGGGGGATACATTTTGATGATGAAGACCAAGGTAGAGTGGGAAATAATCAGGGTTTTCAACAACCCAGAGGACGAGGCAAAAACAGAGGATGGTGGAAAAACCAATCACTGAGAATCACACCCAACAGAGGCCAAAGGTGGTACCAACAGAATGCACCAAATTATTAACTAATACAAATCCAGGACAAATAGCAAATGAGAAATCATTAGTCTTGAATCTATCCAAAATGGACCTCTCACAGATGCATTGTAAGGTCTTACAGAAGGCAATCTCTTTTGTCCCAACCATGCAACACAACCTGTTTCAAACAAGAATAGAAATCACACAACTTATGAGACAAATACATTTGAAACAATTCTTTGACAAGACCACCTTGAGGACCAAGGAGATGTTACAAATGTACGTAATAAATCAACTTTCTATCCACAACCGAGAAGCAAATTGGCAGAATCTGTAACCTTCAAGAAAGTTATCCTTAAGAAATTGGATGAAATAGAAGAAGAGAACAACCCCCCTTTTTACAACTTGACCATAGCTGAAAAGACGGCACTGGGTGAACTACAAAGCAATATTGAGATCACAATAAAACCAGCAGACAAGGGCGGGGGCAATGGTCATAATGGACACAGAAGATTATCAGAGAATGGTATACACACTAATTGATGACAGAGTGATGTACAGAAGATTGGGCAGTGACCCACTTAATAGCTTAAGGAATCTAATAAATCCAATCATTGAAGAGGGACTGAGTGAAGGATATATTAGCAAGAAAGAAGCAGATTTCCTGTGTCCAAGTTTTCTGAGATGTCTAGCATTTTACACCCTCCCAAAAATTCACATGGGAATTTCACCACCACCGGGACGACCAATTGTCTCAGGAATTGGGTCTATTCTGGAGACACTGGCCCTCATTATGGGTTTGACGGCAGCCATGCCGCTATTGGCGGCATGGCTGCCTCCAAAACCGGGCCCGGGTCTGGGTTCCCTGAATGGAGAATTACCAGGCCATTCCGAGTTTGGAGGGCCCGGTAATTCCTCCCTTAGGGAACCCGGGCAAGAACCTTCCCCATTCCCATTCGAGCCCCCATAGGGCTCAATGGGTATGGGAGAGGGAGCTCACAACGGGCCGATTACGACCGGCCCGTTGTTAGCTCCCTGGTCCCCTTACCAGGCGTCCTTACTGGGTCCCGCGAGGGGACCTCGTAATCAGGCGGAATGGGAATAACGGGTCCGCACCCATTAGCGGACCCCGTTAACCCATTCCGCCTTTCTCAATTTGTAGACTTCTTCATAAAGGGTGAAGTTATACAAATGAAGTCGAATATAAAAGACACTACAGCAGTGGTGAAGCTTTTGGACAAAATGGTTTTGCCAAAAAATGAGGTCTTGATAGTTATATTAGATATGGGGCCTCATTACGAGCATGGAGGTAATGAAAAAAGGAAGGCGGAATGGTAATGGCGGCATCGTTCGGGTCTGGGTCATTACGACCCAACAACCCGCCAATACCGGCACCGCCCGTACTGTGCTCCCTCATACCGGCATGGCCGCGTACACGCGCCCCTTCGGGAGCAAATACCGGCATAGCGGTAATTGGAGGACATCACAACCCATGCAGGCATGCAAATACCGGAAACCCGAACGCAGTAATTAGGGACTGCACGATGGCGGCCATACAGGCATCGCGGACCACCCGTAAACAGCAATCAGCAATCAAGGCAACTGCCACAGGTGTACACAATCACCACAGGTGGACTCAATGGAGTCTGGCCCAGTATAAAAGGAGTACACCCACACATCACACCCCTTCCTACACCAAAATGCTACCACTAGCTGTTGCAATCATGCCGCTGGAGGACATGCCTATACTGCTACAACTACAGCAACAACAGCAACTACAACAACAAATACAGCAGCAACAACAGGCAGCACAGAGGAGACGCAGGAGGAGAAGGAGGGTGAGACTGGCCCAGCAATTACCACCAGTGCAGCCAGTAGTTCCTTGTAGGCAGCTGGCAATCCCTCGCATCAGAGCCAGTCCATTCAATCTAACCCCTGAGCAGATCCACACCCTGTACCAGTTGGACCGTTGCACCATCACCCCCATAGTGGATATGATACACAATGACATTGTCAGCCTGATAGAAATACAATACGCACTGCCATCCCCCGCACTACTAAAGGTGGTGTATGTGCTCCACTTCCTGGCTACAGGCACCTACCAGCACACAGTGGGCCAGCTGCATGGCATTTTGCAACCACTATTTTCACGCATGCTGAACCAAGTGCTGGATGCACTCCTGAAGCACGCTAGCACCCAAATATCCCTACCGCGGACTGCCCAGGAGATAGCCGACACCAATGTAGGCTTCCGTGCACTGGCAGGCATGCCCAATTGTGTTGGTGCCCTGGACTGCACCCATGTAGAATTGGTAGTCCCCCATGCCATAGAGGCGGTGTACCGCAAACGCAAGAAATACCACTCCATCAATGTGCAGATGGTATGTGACTCCAGCAAGATCAACACACATTGCTGCGTGAGATTTCCCGGATCAACGCATGATGCCATGGTGCTGCGTAACTCCACGCTACCCCGTCACATGGAGCAACATGCTGGACCATGTGCCTGGCTGCTTGGTGAGTTGTCTGAGTGGGCCATGGCAGGGCATTGGGGTGGGGATGTGTTGCGATGCATACCCCACCTGGGTGGGAATAGGGGGATGCATACCCCAACTGGGTGGGAATGGGGGGGATCAATACCCCACCGAGGTGAGAATGGGGGGATGCATACCCCACCTGAGTGGGAGTGGGCGGGGTGCAGGTGGGAATGGGGGGATGCATATCCCACCTGGGTGGGAATGGGAGGGTGAATACCCCACCTGGGTGGGAATGGGGGGGATGCATACCCCACCTGGTTGGAAATTGACGGTGAGTGGAGAATGCATGCAGAGCTAATGACACCTGACCTGAACCTCCCAACCCCAACATGACACATCATTGGCACACATCTGACCATTAACGCATATCAATGACCACATGTGAGACGCACAACCTGACCACCATGTGTATGTCAAGCAATGCATGAATAAACAGGATCGCTACTGTGCCAATGTGGCTAGTGTGACCATGCACAGTGTAGAATACACAGCATAAATGGAAGGCCAAACATTGTCGTACAACCACAGTACATCCGCCTAAGCATGCATTATTTCACCCTGCATCTTCAGCGGAACACCATCCAGACTACCACACCTCATAGCAGTATAGTATGCATCTAGATGACATTCGTGCATACGTACAGGGACATGCGCATGTCCACACCAAATAGCTGTGGGCATGACTGTGCTTCCTGAAGGTGGCAGCTCAGAGTGACACACACCTATTTGTATTTGCTTGCAGGTGATGGAAGATATCCCTTGAGGCTGTGGCTATTTCCACGCCTGCTGCAAGTCTTGGCCACTGCAGGGGCAGCAGGATTGATGTCAGTACCTGTGTGATGGCCCCCAGACAGTCTCTCATCAGCACTGCTGAGGCATTGACTGCAGCTGTGTTGGCTGTAATGGCGGCTGTGGTCCCCGCTATGGCTGTGGCTATCTCCTGCCTGGTGTCCTCGCCATCCGCTATGTACTGGCGCAGGAGCTCCAACATCAACTCCTGTTGGGCCTCCACCCTCACCAGCCATGACTCAAGGCTGTTGGTGGGAGCAGGAGAGGTGGGTGGTGCTGTCACGGGGCCTGCATAATCAGTGCTGTCCTTGGGGAAGGGGCTCAGGTCGGAATCATGCAGGCAGGGATCAGCACTGCTGTAGGTGGGTGAGGGCAGAGTTTGGGGCGGGGGGATGGACACAGGGCTTGCGGTGCCTGGACATGCCACATCTGTGACACCTTCCTGGTCCACATTGTCCCCCAAGTCATCTTCGGTGGTGGCCAGTGCTTCTAGGGCCTCCCCTTCCACTGGTGTGGGTGTTGGCAGCTGGGTGACAACAGTGTCAGGCGCACTGGCTGTAGGTGTCGGTTGCCCTTTTCTGTGGCCGGGACGTGGATGCTTCCATGGTGGTGTCCTGGCTGGCATCTTCTCCATCGGTGCATTGGGGGGGTAGAAGAGATGCAGGGCATCAGTGGTGGTGCTACATGCCAGAGGCATACTATGTTGTTTTGCAGTATTTCATTAATCATGCATTCATGTCTTACAGGTGTGTGACACAGGGTAGTCTGAGGGGGCGTTTTGGCATTTGCTGCATGGCAGGTGGCATATCGTTGTATTGAGGTTTGTGTGATGTATTACATGGGCACAGTCCTTGTGTGTTGGCTGTGTGTTGGTTATGGGATTGGCACTCTGCATGCATTTCTGTCTGGCAGGGTTTGGCCCTCCATTTGGACTTCGATATGTTCATGTGGGTGTTGGGACATGCATTGCCTTGCCTAGACTCTCTTCCACATCACTTGTGCTACGTCATGGTTTCCCCTACAGGGATCTGCGGGGTCAACCACCTCCTTCTGGTGATGTTGCCGCACCCGTCTCCATCTCCCCAAATCCCTCGATGGACTCCGGATATATGAAGGTGCTTGCTGTCTCCTCCAAGGTGGTCAGTTTGGCAGGAGAGTGGGGACCCCCACCTGTGGCCATGGCCTCCCTCCTGTTGTTTGCAAGAATGTTACGGACCCTGAGGCGGAGGTCATCCCACCTCTTCCTGCAATCCTTGACACTCTGTGGGGTGTTTCCAACAGCGGAGACCTTGTGGGCTACCTCCTGCCAGATGTCATTCTTCTGCTGCTGCACCTCACTCTTCAGGTTCTGTGATTTGATGACATCAGCATGTGCGGCAAGGGTGTCCGCAAGCATGTTTAATTCAGCATCTGAAAAGCGCTGTTTCCGCAGGCGGAGGTTGGTCTTCCGGGTTGCCTTAGACATAGTGAAAGTAATGAAAGTATTGCCACTGAGCTCTCCTGGAAACGACTGGTGGTTTGGGAGGATTTCAATGGATTGTGTTTTTAAAGATGGCTGGCGCAGCATTTCCCGTTCTGACGCGATGACGTTACTTCCGGGTCCGGTATTGCGAGCCTGCTATTAGCATGTTGTTATTATCAGGTCGGTATTAAGGGGTTCCTCCTAGGCAGTGGCGGTATCAGCGGGTGCCGTGATGGCGCTATCGGGGGGTTTGAGGGCCTTTACCGGCATGCCGGTATGGCCATTACCGGCTTCGGGATTCGCGTGCTCACCCACTCGTAATCACCCGCTATTAGAAGCGTCATCCGAGCACAGACCCGCTCGTACCTCCATGCCGGTAATGACCAAGTTTTTAGAGGGAATCTTGTAATGAGGCCCATAGAGTCTATATACTCAAAAATTCCTCAAGAAGAAACACTGAGAGTAATAAAGAGAGTACTATCGCAAATAAACAAACACCTACACCTGAAGTCCCAGTCACATTCATAAAGCAACTGGCGGAAATAGCACTCACAAAAAACTATTTCATTCTAGAAGACAAATATTATGAACAAACATCTGGCACTGCCATGGGCGTGACATTTGCCCTGTTAAGCTAATCTTTTTGTAGCCATCTAACGCAAGCCCAACACATTTATGCAAAATATAAGCAGATGGACATGGTACATAGACGATGTGTTAATGATTTTTGATGGAGATGAGGTACCCTGGGAAATTTCATAATATGGCTAAATGAACAAAATCCTTTTTTCAAGTTCAAACATGAGTAGCCAAAAGGAAGTAATCTTCCTAGATCTTAAAATTATGAAAAATTGTGTACATTTTGAAACCACGGTTCACCAAAAAGCAACAGATAGGAATTTGCTCCAGGATTTAAATAAGTTTGACCCGAGGAGCTTAAAAGAGAATTTACCTTTTGGACAGTTCCTGAGGTAAAGGCGGAACTGTACAACAAGAAGGAATGTGATGACCAGGCAAGAAAGCTATCACAGAGACTAAGAGAAAGGATCTATCCGGAGAAAAGTATACAACATGCAAGAAACAGAGCCCGAGATATACCTAGGGAAATTACGTTAACCCAACATGAGAAAGATAACAAGAAGAGAGTCAAATAACATCAGTATTCAGTCAATCACCAGTGGTAAGTAGGATATAACAAGAAGTTAAGAAACTCTGGCCGATTCTGAATGTTGGAAATGGAATTTAGCAGTTCCCCTGTTCGCTTTCAAAAGAAAAAGAAATCTATGAAACTCATTGGTTAACACATATAGAGAGAACAATAAGGAGGGCGGAGACCAGAATAGATTATGGGGCTTGACCAAAGCTGCAGGACACACACCTTGTGGCCCATGTTCAGTCTGTCCATTCAGAAAATGTACAACTAAAATAGATATAGGATGAACAATACCATGGGATCAAAGGTCGCTACTGAATTGCAATACAACCAATGTGATATATCAGATTGGATGCCTGTGCAAAAAAAGATACATAGAAATTACCACAAGGGCTATAAAAGTGAGAATATTTAAACACTTCTCAAAAATTAGGACAAAACGGATGACAGCAAGATTGGTGGAACATTTTGTCAATTTGAAACATACTGAAAATTATATAAGGGAGATCATTTTGGAAAATGTGAAGTTATCCAAATGAGGAGGATATATAGGATCCAAGTTGAGGAGCATGGATCCTATATCTCCTCCTCATTCGGCTAACTTCAGAGAACAACTCTGGATTTTCCACCTTAACAATTTTAAGGACGGTCTAAACGAAGACATTTGCTGGCAAACTTTGGCCACTCTAAGGTGATTGACCATGCAAATATTTCATTGGAAAAAGCACTGTGAGCAATAAGAGATGAGAAAATCTATGAACAACATTAAAAATACAGGATATGTGAAAAATTGAGTAGCCCTACATATATATTTGTGTAGGTGCCTACATTACACGGGCCACGGTAGTGGCCGTGTAGTTATGGTTAAGTTGCTAATCCCATAGGAAGAACCCTTTTTGGGTGGCTTATAACTTCGCTCCCCCTGGACGAAACCTCACCAAACTTTGAAAAAATAGTATATGGCCCACACATTAGTTGCAAAGTTTAGTGAGGTTTGGTGCGGGGGGGGGCAAAGTTATAAGGGGGTCCCAAAATTTATTTTTTTCCCATAGAGTGAATGGGGAAAAAACTTTGCTCACACCTACAGCTCAAACCGCTGGACGGATGTGCACCATATTTGTGGCAAGAGCAGCTGCTTGGTCCCAAAAGCATACTTTTGAACATTTGTTGTAAATCCGTCCAATAGTTTTTTTTTTAAAACAACCAAAAATTAGGTCTAAAAAAATTAGTGATTTCTATGTCCGTTCTGCAGACACATTTGCCTGTTCACGCCGCGATCAGGACACTGATTGGCTAATCGGCTTGCGTCATGTCGATGGACATATGACGTGTTTGCTGATTGGCTGGGTTGAAGTGTGAGGTGCGTCATATTGTTTTGATGCGTCTGCCATCTTGGATCAGCGGACATCCATGGACAGTGTGGCAACGAACGCTAGAAAAATACAACTTTGGGGAGTGTTTTGGTGTGCTTGGGGAGGGTGGGGGAGTAAGAGATGGGTCAAATGCTGTATTTGTTTAGGTGGCAGGCGCACCTGATGTGTTTGTCATGTCCGCGGTCACCGTGGTTGTCCGCGGACATAACAAAATGCACTTCTGGCTATTTTACTTTAATGTGATATTGGTTTTAGTTTGTTAGTACAGCGTTGATTGCAATTAATATCCTGTATAAGTAGCCCATATAGCACAGTTAAAATGTTTGATTCTATAGGTGTGTTTTACTGTCATGGTTGTGGCCCTGGTCACAACAAACGCAGCATAACACATACATAGAATCAAACATCCATCAAATATCCACAAATCTACAGTTTGTGTAGTGTTTGATTTGTATAGTTTGTATGTGACGTTTTGGCTATGTCAAGCAATTACGATTGTAGAGTTTGGTAACAAGCACTGCAGTATAACATATCCATGGAGGTAAACATGTTGGATAGTGGTGTATGGTTAGATGTTTGCTTCAATGGTTGTGTTATGGAACAGTAATTGTGAGTTGAATTATTACATACTTACTGTTTGACTTTTTGTGGTTGGATATATTTTTTTCATGACTTGGGTAACTGGAGCAGATATTATTTTTCAATTTCTGTAATAAAAGAAAAGATCATGTTAGTGTAGGTAGTTCATAATGAGTTATTGCATTGCATAATAGACATTTCTGCATTATTTCGACCCTCATATTTAGTAGTTTACAAACCAGTGTACTGTGCAATTTGCTCAGTTTAAGTGTGTGTTTCTTAAATCATTGGGTCTGTGGGAAAAAAATCCATGCTGGATTAATTAAAAAAAAACCTTTTTTTGTTATGGTCCATGTATTTCTTTCTTTGTTTTCAGTGTTTATTTGTTTTTTTCTGGCTAATGTTCTATCTGTTGGCTTGTTGCAGATCTTTTGGGGCAGTTAGATACTTGTTGGTGTATTCTAAATAGTTATAGTTTTTTTTATTTATATTTTCAAGTTACTCATCTATCTGTTGGGTTGTTGGCGATTTTTGGGGCAGTTAGATACCTGTTGGCGTAGTCTAACTGTTTATAGTTTTATAATTGAAGGTTTATTAATGTTTATGCACAGATTAGTTATTACATTTTGGTTTTAAGAATATTAAATAAGCGTTTATAAGATGTGCTGGTAATCTCTGCTTTAGAGTAATGGTACTATCAGTACATTCGAACCATCCACAATTCTTTTTTATATATGCAGTGTAGTGATCTGCATTGCTTGTGGCTCCTGCGTGGTAGATTATATCTATTGTTGTGAAGGTTTGCTTACCAAGTGATACTTGACCATGTGTGAATCCAGTCAGCTTGCAGTTGTTTTTGGTACCATCTGCATTGTAACATAAAAGCATTAGTATTACATATTTACTATGTGTTTGTATTTGTAAGGTGGAGTGATTATCTGAATTGCAGGTAGGATATAATCTGCCATGGTTTGCATTTTGTACAAGTTGCTGAAATGGAATAGATTCACAGTTAGGTATGGATACATACACAAAGCGTTCATTAGGGATTTGTTCCTATGGTTGCAGAGAGTGCATATATGTTTCCACATGTATGAAATCTGGAAGATTTCATTAATAGATATGCTTTTGTTTTCCAGTACTTGTAGTAAGTACATTAGAAATTCTTGTGGATCTTCATGTGAGTTTATAGTGAATTTCACCATTCCAGCACAGTAATCCAATTCTTGTCTTATTCCATGAACACTGTATGTGTTGTCAGGATTGTTGATTGCATTTCTATGAAGGACTAACATTTGCAAACACAATTGGTCTGTATTGTGTAAGTAAATGTTGTGAAGAATTGGTGGCAATTGGAATAGAATATTTATTGCTACATTTGCGTAGCAATTTACACCAGTTATATTTGAAAATTTGAATGGACCTGATAGTTCTGTGTCCAAGTCATTTCTTCAGAGTGTGTGTTGCTTCTTTGAAGAAGTACCTGAGTTACTTTGAGTAGTAGATTCTTCTTTGGTTGTAGTAATTGATGAAGTATTATCTTCTTTTACTCTCTCTGGAGGATTTGCAGTGAGATCCTGTTGCATTTCTGTTTGAAATAGTTTTCTTTTACAACATTTTGCTTTTTGTGGAACATGATAGGTTTTTAGATGGGGGGTGTACAGTGAATGTAGTGTATTTAAAATGCAAGGAATATCAGCATTTACTTTACTTGCATCAAAGTTGATTAGAAATAGACCGTCAAGTGTGCGTAAGCGTGATAGTGCTACGTAGCTCATGCCTTCTTTAAAGAATGTGTTCCCAATATCTATCAATGCTTTATCTAGGGTAAGACCTTGTGAATGGTGACTGCGTATGCTAGAGTTAGAGAAAATTGTTCTCTGCGTACATACATGTCTTTGAAAGGAAGGAATCGGGCTGTTGTGCGTCCTATCCTTTTAACTTCTGATAGTTTGTCAAAGAGAATATTGACAAACTGAATGTGATTGTCATGTGGATATGTTTGAAAGCCAACATCTGTACCAAGTGCTCCATTAACTAGTCCTTGCTTCATGTCAAGGTCATGTTTAAGCATTACTCTACAGTTTAAAGATATTATTAATATTTTCTCCAAACCAGCTGTGTTGGAGATAGAGATTTCGAAGGTATTTAGTCTTGATGTGGCTTGTTGACACATGGGTAGTGTCATACCATGTACGTCCAGTTTGTCTGTGGAGCAAATTTCAATTATTGGTTGCATTTCTTTTTTCAACATTGTTTCATGGAATTTTGAACAGCTTGCAAGAGTTGGCATCAAGGACATACAATTGACATTTTTGTGTGCTAATTTTTCCATGACAACAGTAGCACATGCGTTTTGGCCATATAGTGCATGGATGTGTCAGGTTTTTAATATTGATTGTGCTTCTTGAGGTAGTACACCAACTCTAATACTTTTTAAAATGTTGGCGTATGTGAGGTCTGCAGACTGGCGCATGTTTTCTGTCAATTCTTTGTATTGGAAATGTTGCCATAGGTTGACATTTTCTATGCTGCCAACAGTTTTACGGCAGAGTTTGTGCCCTAAGGTTTTATAAATAGGTTCACCTTTCACTGGTGTCAATTGAAGAAAATCTCCGAAAACAATAATGTGTTTTCCTCCACAGAGCTCTTCGTGGTTTGTTTTGAGTACTTCTTGTAGTCTGAGGGGAATCAAAGCCAACATTAGGTTGGAGACATGCTCACTTCATCTATTAGTAGCATTTTCATTTGTTTCAAAACTCTGCGTAGTGCCATTGCAGCTTCTGTAGAAATTTGTAATATTCTAATTTGTTTTGGTGTTCTACTGGAAGGAGTAGTAAGCGATGTAAAGTGACACCACCTATGTTGTAGGCCTATGTTGTAGGCAGCTAAACCTGTGGGGGAAGTTACAACAGCTGACAGTTTGTTGTTTGTCAATTGTTGAAGGAACTTGCTGATGATTTTTATTAAGAATGTTTTTCCTGAACCTGCTTGACCACTGACGCATAGTAGTATAGGTTTTTGATTTTGGCAGGTACATTCATTATTTTAAGTTGTACACCATGTGCAATTTCTATTGTTACTTCTTAAAAAAAGCTACGCAGCTCATTGTTCAGTTTTGATTTCAGTACAGTTATGTCTTCTATATCTTCTTCATAGTGACACACTGTGTGTTCTACTTCTACTTCTGTCATAGCTAATTCTAGCTCATTTGCTATTAGTGGCTGTACCAGTGGTTCTTGGCTTCCTGTAACAGAAGGTTGACTACTGTCGGGAGTGTCCTTATTTAGTTGGGCCTGGAGTTCTTCTTCATGTTGCTGTTCATTGTGCAACATTGTTTTGTACTGTGTAAAGTTTACATCTGTTATAGTGCTTTCATTTGCTTTGAACGCGTCTTCATAGGAGTCATAGATATCTAGTAACTCTTCTTCTTTTCTCCATGGTTTAAAATGTTGTAGCAGGGACATGTAATATAGTTCTTTTTTTGTTGAAGCGTTTTTAATGACAATTTGATATGATTAATTAAGCTTTGTTTGGTATGTTTCACTAAGCTGCCTTCACAATTTGTCACTCTGTATCTACCTTTATTTTCATCTGGTTTTATATTATTTTTGTAGGTGAAGTTTTGGGCTATATGGTATAGACACATGGTTTCCAAAGTGGTACTCCTGTTTGGGTAGAATGTGTCTAGTAAATTGTTTTTCAAAATGTCTTGGCTGTTGGGATAATTTTTGGCTACTGTTTCTATGTCCTCGTATTATTTGAGAACTCTTTTTCTAGATTTAGCAGGACCAAGACTTAGTCATACTATATTTTCAGATGTTCCATACAAAACAGTACCGGTTAAACGGTCTGCAACTTCATATCAGCCACATTCTCTATGAGAGAGCATGTTTATGCCTAAGCTGTACAATTTCTGAGACAGTATTGTGTTCAATGATAGGTCATCCCAGATGTCTTGAAGGTCTGATTTTTTCTGCTTTGGTTAAGTAGGCTGTAACATATCGTGTATCTGCAGTGGAATTGTCTGCAATGTACTGCACATCTGTGTTTGCATTCCATAAGAGGGCAATGATTGCATTGTAATCATTGATATATTTTGCTTCTTCTGTTCTTTTCATGTAATATGTGTTCTTAGGTGATTTACCTTTAACACTATGTCTAACTGAAGACATGAAGTTGTTTACTTGACCTGTTGCTGTAACTGGTTTAGGGAAACCAAAGTGGCATTTGGTGTAGTATTTCCCTTTGTTTTTATATTTGCGACGACAATATTTCCCACATTTGTTTCTTTGAAATTGTAAAATTTGTGAATGAAGATCACTATTGGTTGTTTGTGAAATATTTTTCCATAAACTGTAAAATTTAGGGGCATCTTTAATCCATAAAAGCATGTGGATATGTGGTGCTCCTCTGGCTTGGTATTCATTTCTCCAAAAAATGTGTTGCAATTTTCCAAGGGGAGGAACAGTTTTATTACAAATAAAGTGTAGCATGTTAATGAAGCGATGATGGAAATAACTTGAAACATTAACAGGATCAAGAGAGCAAAGTTCTCCAGGTGTTAGTATATCTATGTTTGTTTTGTTTTTGTTTGATATGTGTAGGAAATCATGTAAATCTTCCCATGCATATTCTCCACAACTTAATGTAACAAACCAAGTGGGTAGGCCAAGGTTTCTTATCATACAACGTACATCTCTGTGATGTCGGAACCAGTATTCTTTAGTACCACGCATGTTTGTTAACCAATTTGTAATGCTTGATTGTAGAACCTCATCTTTTTCTTGCACTTTTTGTAGTAATTGCGTAGCTGACATATTTTTAAAAAGAGTACCTGATTTCAATGTGTGTGCATCTCATTAGCATAGAGTTGCTAGTTCACTTTCAAAGAGTAGGTGGAATATGTATTCCACATTTTGGGCCTCATCACGACTTGGGCGGTAACGGTAACGCTATTAGCGTGGGCGGTATTAGCCCTACCGCCGAACTCCCCGGCGCCAATAGCGCCGGATCATGAGTTTGGCGGTAATGTAAGTCCCCATTCCCCACTGAGCCCATTTGGGAATGCCCCATTCCCCATTGGGCTCAATGGGGAATCTTCACGCTAATACCGCCAGCGGATTTCCCGCCGGCGGTAATAGCGCAAATTTTCAGCGGATTTCCCCCCAGCTCAGAGCTGGGGTGAAATCCGCCGAAGCCCTGATTCAGCGGACCCTTAAATCCGGCGGTAATAGCGCTACCGCCGGATTTAAGGGTTACCGCCGAAGTCGTGATGAGGCCCTTTGTCTAAATCTTTGATCTTCAGAATACATTCGTAATGAACGGTATTCTGATGCTGTTATCTGAGTGGGTCTATCATCGTACCTTCCTCCTTTCCCTGTAGGATAGAGTAGAGGAAAAGCAAGTGTTTCTATACTTTTTTCCCATATGCTGATTGGTGATCCTTTGGTTTGTCACATTTGGAATGTTTCTAGTCCATCATCTATGGTGTCTTTAGAGTGTAATGGATGAATTGTATAATGGTCTAAAATATTGGATACTGTAGCAGGATCTAGAAGTTCAAATTGACCAGTTTCTGGTGACTCTTGAATTATTTCTGTGGTTTCTCGCAGGTTTTCTTCAATATTAATTTCTTTGTAGTATTCATTATTGTCTTTTAGATATTGCAAGGCTTGTCTAACTTTATGTAAGTCTACGAGTTGTTGCCAATTTTGTTGTTTTTTATGGGTACACCATTTACTAAGCCAATTAAATATTGATTGAGTGTGTACATTTTCTTTCAGATCTAATGGTAAATAAAATACTTTGCCACAAATGCCCTTCACTAATTCAGAGGGAGGTAATTTTGGTGTTTTTGGTTGAAGGCATATTATTGCTTGAAATGGATGCACTGTTTGAATTATGATGCTCTCATATAAATTGAGTTGTTGCAAGAGTTTTGGTAGTGGGAATAATTCCAAGTTATTTGTGATAGCACGTCAAGGAGTTTGGTTGTTGTCAAGTTTTGCAGTGCAGTCACTGCACAGTATTAAGGGGTCATTTATTTCGCATTTGTTTTCTGCTATAAGGTAGAGAGCTAATTCAAACCATTTGGAATCTTCATTGTCTTCTATTTTGTATGTTATGTCTACAATTTTTTTGCTACTTTTATAAAAAGTTATGCGGCAACACTTACACACATGGTTTGGTACTTTAGCGGATGTACTTTTAAATGTTAGTATTTCTTTTGTGTATGTGTGTAGTAGAAGGTTGCCATTTGTAGAATTGTTCCTAGTCTGTTGCAAAGCTATTACATTTTGTAAGTGGCTTTCAGTTAAAAAAATAATTTCTCTGGATATGCTCATTTCTTCGAATAGGTCTTTGGCTGTTCTATGTAGAAGATTGTTATTTAAATTTCCTAATGGTAAAGCTGGACTTTTAGCATAGTACAGTTTATGGACTAGATTTCTTATAGTTGAATGATGTGTTGATATCATTTTTTTTTAAAATTCTTTTTATTGTTCAACAACAGTGGTCTCGAAAGCTACAACAACTCTCTCCCACCAATTCACACACATCGACAAGCAGAAAAAGAAAAGAACATTTACAACTGACATTATACGGCTTCATCATCATCTCAGCCACCTCCCCCCAGAATTTCAGAACGGCAGACCACTCCCAGTACATGTGAAAGGAGCCCGCAGCCTGAGCCCCACTTTTGGGCCCCCCCCATGCTCTGCACCAAATTTTGCCAGTTTAGCCGGCGTGTAATGCAACCTGTTTAAGAGTTTAAACTGTATCAAGCATAAACCCGCATTTAATGAAACATTTTCGTCAGTGCACAATATCTGCTCCACTTATCTTCCGGGATGGGCATTTGCAGGTCCTTTTCCCATTTGTCCTTTACCTGGTTTATTGTAGGGGTGTGGGTTTGCACTGCTGCATACAATTTAGAGATACCCAGCCCAGCATTCATGGTGATGAGCTGTGTGCAGGGGTGTTGGGGAGGTGCATCTGAGAACATTGGCCACCTCTTCAGAAACGCGGCCCTTACTCTATAGTATTGCAATATTTTAAGTGGTCCACCCCCCATCGCTCTCACAAAGTCCTTCTTAGTTGCAAATTTGCCATCTATAAACATGTCGCTCACCCTCATATCCATGTGTGGGTCCCAGACCTCCCGAATACCCACATCAAACGTGGGGGGAATACCCGGAAAGTTCTACAGGGGGACCTCCGAGTTATATGGTGTCTCCAGCTTTAGCCTCTTAAACAATGCGCCCCAAGCACGGACCGTGCAGCTGACGGGATCATAGTCGCAAGTGTCCCTGTGACTTGTATTAAATATGATTGACCTAATGCCCACTGGGTATATAGTGTGTGCCTCCACCCACGTATGTGGTATTTTCCCAGAGTACTCATACCAATACTTCGCAAATTGCACCTGGGAAACCAGGTAATAAAGCTCAAAGTCTGGAGCAGCCATACCACCAGTGTCATAGGGTTCTGTCATTTTTTCCCACCCAATTCTCGCCGCCTTACCATTGCATATGAAGGTTACTATGAACAACCGTAGCTTAGTAAAAAAAAGTCTCTGCCCGGCCATATTGGTATGTTTACAAAAAATATAATACTTTGGGGAGGACTATCATTTTGAGCAAGGCGATTCGGCCATATAAGGTTATGGGGAGGCGTCCCCATATCTGTAGCTTAGTGCTCAACGTCTGCAGCACCTTCTCGTGGTTATTCGCGTAAAGGGTTTGCCTATCTCTGGACACTAGCACCCCAAGGTATCTGATATGTTGTTCTGACAATGTCAGGCCGCACATATTCGTGGGGCATTCAGTGGAGGGCGTGAGCGGAAATACTTTCGGCTTGGCTAAGTTGATGACATACCCCGAATACTCCGCAAACTCGTGTATGTCTGTCATAATGGGCTCTATGTTTTTTTCTGGTTCGCGGACGTATAGGAACATATCATCAGCATAGAGCGAAATAAGTTGGATCGCTCCTTTCATGTTTATTCCCCTGTCTCTATGCCTTAGTCTAACAGCAGCTGCCATTGGCTCGATAGTTAAGGCAAACAAAATGGGCGAGAAGGGGCATCCCTGTCTTGTGCCCCTCCCTAATTGAAACATCTCAGAGACGGTTTTGTTAGTGCATACTCTGGCTCCTGGAGCAGCATAGAGCAGTCGAACATACCCAATGAAAGTAGGTCCCACCCAAAATGTTTCCAATACACTAAAGAGATATTTCCAGGACACGGAGTCGAGCGCTTTTTCGGCGTCAAGGGCAATGGCAGCTGCACTCCTCCCAGGGTCAATCTGGGCCATTATACCAAATAATCTACGGAGGTTCAATGCAGTGGATCGCAGGGGAATTAACCCATTCTGATCAGGATGTACCAATGTCGAGACCAATGGTGCCATACGGTTCGCCAGAACCTTGGCAAATATCTTGGCATCGACATTGATAAGTGATAAGGGCCTGTATGATGACATGTCACTAGGTGGGCGTCGGGGTTTAGGTAATACAGTTATGATGGCTTCCTTCATTGTCGGTGGTAGTATGCCTCCCTCTAGGGCTTCCTCCCAGGTCCCCAGTAGCACAGGAGTTAGCTCCTTGCAGAACTCCTTATAAAATTCAGCCCCCAGCCCATCCGAGCCCAGTGCTTTGCCTGACGCCAGCCCCATGATTGCCTCTTCCATTTCATCCACAGTGATTGGTTGATCTAGGGCCAATCTGTTTTCAAGTGGGAGTTTTGGTAGCCTTAACGATGTTAAGTATGCCATTATCTCAGTGGTCGTTTTGCTATCCCTGTTGGAATACAGTGTTTGATAAAATTGGGCAAATTCACCATTTATATCCACCTCGCTTGTTTTGACCTCGCCATCCACATCTTAAATACTAGTAATGGGTTGTGGCTGTCGCTCCTGCTTAATCAGATTAGCCAGTGTTCTACCCGCCTTATTTCCCTCACCATACCTGCGTGCTCTGGACGGGGCTGCCATATACTATGTTTCTCTGGTGGCCAGGTCATTGATAGCAGAGCACCGCCGCCCTCCTGCATCGCTTGTGTATTGGTGGGCTGCCCCTCCCCCACCTGCCGACCTGCAGTTGCGAGCCTGGGGCTCGAGTAAAAGTCTCCTGGAACTCACTGGCGGTCACTCCGCAGCACTACGGCCGCTGCAGTTGCACCTGCGGATATGTCTGTCAGCCCGGGTTCCATGTGTTTCGTTTTCACAGGGTGTCTTCTACGAACCTTCCCCCGTGATATTCTGTAATCGTACGTCTGCAAATTCAGAACTGGAAGGATTTATAGATGAAAGGATTTCGATCGAGCCGGAGCTCTCCACCAAGGCGGCCATCTTAGATGTGCGCAACAGCACCCCCCCGTTGATATCATTTTGATATGATTGAAAGTGCTTTTGCAATGAGGTCCTGAAATGCAGGCTAATGAATGTCCTTGTAGTCCTGAGTATTCGTGCATTGGACAGATCCATATTTTGTAGTAGTCATTTTGAATTTGTCTTTGCCTTTCACATACTGATTGAGGAACTGGCATAAAGATTTGAAAGATTTTTGGTCTATATTTCACATTGACGTGCACAGCCATTTTTACACTGGACGTTTTGGTTCAGTCGGATGGAGAGGTAATACTGAGTTTTCTGGGGATATTTTTGTAAGCAGCAATTCTTCTTCCATTATGGTATTATTACGTTTTTCATACCCTCATCCACCGCTATGTATGGCAATTGTGTTTGTTTGCTTTTGTTTGTATTCTTCTTCATTGAAATATTGTTCTGTGCTCGTGGTGTGACTCCATTCACCTCCACAGATATTTAAGAAGTTATTTTTTTGACATTCCATTTATTGAGAAGTCTTTTTTGTAATTTAGTAGTTAGTTTTGTTAGTGGTTTGTTTCTGTTCAACACTAAAATAAATAACTTCCTTTTGAGAAGGATTGCACTGTCTATGAAAGCTTCTAAGATTAATTTTCTATGGTAGGTTTTAAGGGTTGTGCATGATTTCTCTCCTGTTTTTAAAGATTTTGAAGGACTCTGTGCTGGAACATTTTATGTAAAATACTTTTTTTGGTATGGTTACTTGCCACTACATCAAGATTTATGGGAGCAGTGTTAGCAGTAGTGGTAGCTGAATTCTTGTTAATCACTTTCTGTTTCATTTTACATTTTGAAAGAGGAGGCAACGTTTTTGCACTGGAAGCTTGTTTTGTTTCGCTTAATGACTCTAGTTGATCTTTTGTTTGAACTTTTTGTACACATTCTGCTAGAGATGGATGCTTATTTTGGACACTTTTATTTGCTCTACTTCTACGTTGCTTTCTACGGATTTGCTTTTTGTTAAGCATTCTTTGGGGTCTGTTGGAAAAAAGAATGTATGGGTGCTGTGTGCATGAGTGTCTGAATATGATGATAAGGATATATGTGGAGGTGTGTGATTGTGCAATGGGAAGCTACAACGAGTTGGGAAGGCTATTCTTGTATTTGTGTGTTACTATACTGGGGTTCAGATGACAATAGAACGTAAGCTAGTGGTGAGGAGAAGCACTAATGCTAAATCTAATGGTATTGAATTAAAACCGTTCGTTGTACAGCAATACTAACATTCTAGGAGCTGATTTATGGAATTTGTGGGCAGAATGGCACACAAATCCCCGTTTTTCAGTGCACAGATTCCATAAATCAACCCCACAGTGTGTTTCAGTAACAGTAAGAATATTATGGTAGTATTGTACTTACTTTTTTTGTTTGGAATGAGCAGGTTTCTTGTTGTTTGTACTTCAGATGCTGCTGCTTTTCAGGAGGGTGGTCTTCACTGCAATTGTAAAAGAAAGAAGTTAGTAATTTTGTGTGTTTATAGCACTGTTGTTAATTTAGACATTGATGTTTATGTTTTTGTAGTTGTATTGTTGTTTGATAACTGAACATAGTGTGTGCATGCAGGTTCCTTTGTCTATGTGCAGCCTTTATATTTTACTTACAATCTGTTAGTTCAACATGCTTTGCAAATGAGTATAATACTAAGCGTGTGAAACTCACTTGGTTTATTAAGGCTGTGTTATTGGATGTTAGGAGAAGAAATAATCATATACTTATTTTGCTATTTGTATAGGGTAAATGGCAGAAACTGTATAGAAAGCATGGAATGTATGCATTTGTGAAGGTGTGGGCAATAAAGCAGGTGGTGGTATTTCAGCTGGGAACTTTTTAATGATAGTGTCTATCTGTGTGAGTGTATAAAGATGCATGAACTTATCCTGGCTGTGTGTAATTTTATAATACACTACTAAGTGTTTTTCTACAATTATACTGTTATTTCTCCCATCTTTTAATATTAAATTATACTTTTTTAGTTAGCTGTGTGTGTAAAAAAAGAATTTAGATAGCAGACAGGTTTGGAAGTGATAGTCGATTATAGCCGATGGGAAAAATAACAGTAAATTCATTTTATAGGTTATACCGGTTAAATAGCAGTTACTCTGTTTATATGCATTCATACGAGTTGTACATTGACTGTGCATAAAATATGCATACCTCTAGTTTGTTTTCATGCATGTGGATATGCTTGCAGCTTCAAGTAGAAATCTTGGAGACTTCACAGTAGTTTTTGTAGTAGGTGCTTTCCAATGATAGGAGACTTGTACTCACAGTGATCAACAGTACATTTGAAGTGCTGAACTATGATGATGGAGTTAGATTTAGAGGTCTTGGATGTGATTGGTGGATGGTTGTGTGACTGCTTAGCAGTATCCAATGAGGGAATGGCACAGAGAATGAAGGGGAAATGGTAGAAGGGCTGTCTAAGAGTTACGCGCTCCATGACACCGCGGCTGTCTGCGGACAGGGCATGCTCCATCCAGGGTTTCCCCATGTGGTCGTTTTGCACTGTGGTGCTTTGCATTTGGGCGATGTCAGTGCCCCTACTTTGTTGGCAGATTTGGAACACTTGGTTCAAGTAGTAATGAACGTCCTTCCAAATGCCAAAGTTATTTTTTATGGTTTAGTACCTAGGGCAATATGGGACAATAGTTCTGTTTTTTGTTCTCAGCAAAACATTGCTAGGTGTGCAATCAACCGAGGCATGTTTGCTTTCATGCTTAGAGCTGATATGTTGTTCTGTAATAATGAGAATATTGATTCCAGTAATGCTGTTTATTTTAAAGAAGATGGCATTTTTTTATCTTTTATAGGAAATGCCATGCTGTTTTGAAATCTAAGGGTTGCTTTGGAGAAGCTTATGTGAAGATTTTAGGAGTAAAGTAAGAAAAACAAAACAAAAAAAATACAAAGTAACAGGTGTCTGTCAAGCATCTTCAAAATAAAATGTGGACACTGCGTATTACATACAGGGATTTTGGGGTTGAGAGGCATGCAAATGAAAAAGAGTAGAGCAAGGGATTGGTAAATAAAGTTTACTGGGTGTGTTGTGTAAGGAGAGAATTTGTCAGAAAGTCTTTTTCCTGAGAGAAGAACAGATAGCTATGGCTGTGCGTTTCAGAAAACAGATTATCTGGATTTTGGGAGACTCATGGATACATTGGTTGGAGGTGCATACAGAACGCTGTGGAGTAGCTGCACGCTTTGGATTCCCTTATGTGGAAGTGCACTGGCATCGAGTGCGTGGAATGAAGCGGCTCTGTGCTACTTTGGAGAGGTAAGAGTTTAGGACATGTGTCTGGAAATTCTTTGCAATTTGCAATGAAAGAAGGTCATGGACTTGTTTTCAAATTCCCAAGTAATTATTTTCTTGTATTGCGCAGAGACAAATGTGGCTGCATTCTTTTTCATTTGGTCCACGAATGGAGAAAGTGAGGTGCAATGTCAATAAGGCTGTTTGTGCCTTTTTAAGAGATGTTGGCATGTCCTCTTTTCATAATGAAAATATTATGTTCCGTAGCACATATATTTATGCTGGCAATAAGATTTTTCTGAGAAATATACAAAATGCATTGCAACCTTTTTTTAGAATTACAGCAATCCATTTTGCAGTAGGTGTTGACCATTTGAAGTTTTTCAAACACAAAAAAACACCAAAAGTTTCTTTTCAGAGCCACCACTTCCTCCCATTGAAAAGTGCAATGGTTCTGATAGGGCAGCACCCCCCAAAAATAAATGTCTGTGGACTGTCCGTGGACTTCTAACAATGCACAGGACCCTGCACTATTTATTTGTCACTTCTATCTTTAAACTGTGAAAGGTGTTTCTGAAAAGAGCCTTATTTGGTTGTTTTATATTTTCTTTGTTTTTTTAAACGCGATACACAAGCAAAGGAGGAGAAAGGAGGGTAAGGAAGAGACACCAACCACGGGGATAAGAAAGGGCAGGTGGAGAGAGGAAGATGTAGGGTAGGCCTTATTCATGTAGTGGGCAGACCTTCTCGTGCTCCTTGACCGCAGTCTCAAAAGCACTCTGAAGATTCTCCCCCCTGCAGAGTCCTGAGTCGCAGTACATACACAATATTGTGACCCTCGAAAGGTAAGGGTCAACAGCATCATGAATGGCCTGTGAGGCAGCTGGAGGAATGCGCTGTCCCACAGGAGCTTCTCTTGTGGTTACAGGAGCAGAAACGGAGGATGTTGTAGAAGAACTCAACCTACTACGTTTATCACAAGGTACAACCTTACGAATAGCCCCACCATGGAACGACTTTAGGTGTCGATTCATTGATGACGTACCAAAGCTGTACGAACCAGGCCTCCCACGACTCAGCACCATGTGGCACTGACTGCAGGTGACCTTATTCGCACGTGGTTTTGGACTCCACCAAGAGTGGTAAACAACCGCCACACCCAAGACTCACGGCAAGTTCTGGTAGTAGGGACTTCCACTACCTCATCCTTTTCATCCTCTTCATCCGTCTCCTCTACATCCTCACGCCTGTTCCCCTCTGCAGGCCCTTGGGGAGGTGGTGGTGGTGGAGGGGGTGGGGGTGTTGCTGAGGCAGAAGTAGCACCAACAGGAGCAGCAGCAAAAATGGATGTCATCAGGTTTGATGAAGCAATTGCAGCAAGAGCAGCAAAGGCAGCAAAAGCAGGTCAATCTTCAATAGTATAAAGACAGAATGAAGATGAGCTCTAGGGTGTGGCCTTTTATAGGGGTACTGGTGCACGCTCTGTGGACAGCGACGCTGTCCATGGACAGATTGAACACACAAAAAAGGCCAAAAAAGTTCCAAAAAGTATGTAGATTACCAAGGACATTGTCTGGGACATGTGCAATGGTGAACTTCTACTGTAAAATACTTTGGATTGTCCAAAAAAGTACTTTTAAAATGTTCGGGGACCCAGACAGTGTCCGCAAATCAGGGCACACACTCAGCATGGGTGCGGTCGCATGATGACGTCGCGGACAAGTTCGCAAATGGGACGGCTCTCCACAGGACACCAAATGTGCAGGAACAGTTGTGCGCATGCGCGCGGGTGTTCTACGGACAGTGTTCGGGTCCTCAAACTAATTGAAAGTGTGACACACGTGCGATGGACAGTTATGGACCGGCGCGATGTTCGTAGGACCTATGGGTGTGGTGCGCATATGGGTAGATGTTCTACGGACAGTACGGACACTCCCATTTTAATTACGAACAGTATGAACAGGTATTGTGTCCTTTGGACACCTACATTTTGGTTAATTACGGACATCCCGGACATCGAGTGTGTTATAAGAACAGTTCCATCTTGATTGCGGACAGTACAGACAGGTACAGTGTCCTTAGGACACCTCCATTTCATTAATTGCGGACATCCCGGACACCAAATGTGTTCTAAGAACAGTTCCATCTTGATTGCAGACAGTGCGGACAGGTACAGTGTCCTTAGGACACCTCCATTTTGGTTAATTGCGGACATTCCGGACACCGAGTGTGTTCTAAGAACAGTTCCATTTTGCTTGCGGACAGTACGGACAGGCATAGTGTCCTTAGGACACCTCCATTTCGGTTAATTGCGGACATTCTGGACACCGAGTGTGTTCTAAGCACAGTTTCATCTTGATTGCGGAAAGTATGAACAGATATAGTGTCCTTAGGACACCTCCCGTTTGGTTACTTGCGGACATCCCAGACTCTGGTTGTGTTCTACGAACAGTTCCATTTTGGTTGCGGATAGTGCGGACAGGTATAGTGTCCTTAGGACACCCCCATTTTGGTTAATTGCACACATTCCGGACACCCGCGCAGTCCGTGAACACCCCAACTGCCTTTAAAAAAAAACAAGATACAAAGGACTGAATTGAAACACACATAATATTTTTTTTTATTATATACAAATATAACATTTATGAAAGAGAGGGGGAAGCAGAAACTGACACAAATACAGGGGAATTAGGGGTTTGGAGAGGATGGATGGGAGGGGATGAAGCGATGGAAGTCTCATCATAACGTTTTTCTAGGTACTGAGGGTTTGGGGATATTTGACTGGGACATGGAGAGGGGGAACAGGTACTTGTGGGACAATGATATTTATTTTTTTCTTTTATGTGGTCCTCCACAAAATGTTTTAAAAGATTGAAATTTTCCATAAGCATATCCATTTTTTGTTCCATCCTGCAGAGCATTTTCCAATGTCTCTTTTGCTATATTATTTTCACTGTTTGTATGTTCTGTTAAAAAAAGAAATGTGTTAGGTACACATAAAGTAATGATTATTAATTTGCTTATATAGAGAAGTGTCTAAAATTAGTATCACTGTCTTCACTCATTTCATCACGCGGGACATTTTCTTCAAGCCATTCCAAAGTACTGAATATTTCTGTGTAAAAAAAAATATATTACTTTTAGTGTACCTAATTCAGAAAGTTTAGAAATATATAAGAAAAATGAAGTTTACTTACTAGTTTCTGGTAAGTTTTGTTGTTACTGTTGTGCAGGTCTGCTGTTGCTTCTTGCTGTTCTTTCATGTGCATTTTCTTTGAAGTAATTATGTTGGAGGCATATCTTTTTTGTTTTGGTATATTCCATTTTAGTACATATGCTATTTAAATGGACAGTTGATGTGTTACATATATAGGTTCCACTTCTTATTTATTATTACATATAATGTGTTCATGTGCTGCTTTTTGAACTTGTTCAGTGTTTATATGGCATGATAGAATAATCTAAGATACCCAGTGAGTTTTTGGGTAGTGTTGATGTTGTCCGCGTCTATCCACGGACATACGCACAGTCCGGGGACATAAAAATCACTAGCAGGGGGTTCAGTATATTCTATGTTACATGTAAATAAAGTAAGGGAATCCTAGTAAAAATCTATCAAATTCACACTATGTATATGTATATTCAGTTAAAAAAAAATGGATAAAGGGGGGTTACCATTAATTTGCACTATTAAAAACCTATGAAATTCAGTAAAAAAAGTTTGTTAAAGGGACATTATGGTTCCAAGTAAAACCGAAAACCCCCTGAAATTCACTAGTTATAGTAAGCTAAGCAACCATAACTCACGCCACCACCGTGCATTGTGTTGTATCTTGTCTGCTGGCGCATGTGGAATGTTATTCCTTGTTCATGGATCAACATAACACACGGGCCACTTTGTTTGCCTTTTCCATGCCTGGTTGCGGCTTTGATGCTCTGGGACCAGAATAAAGTTGTTCATAACTTTACCTTGCCTCAGTTTACTTCACTGGCGATGGAGGAAGCCTGGTCCCTTTCTTGCCCACACATGCAGGGTTTGTTGGAGGTCTTGGCTAAGTCAGCGGGAGAAGGAGCCGCGGAGCGCACCGGTGCAGGGCCTGGCAGTGCCCTTCAATGTGAGCTCTGTGGAGAGGCGTGAGCTACGTGGCAGGCGGGCTGAGCGGTGCCGCTGCCCCTGATCGCTGAGGCATGCTGCGGCCTGGGACCAGGTTTCGGAAGCTGAGGCTGCTCCCAGGTGGGGGCGGCCTTAGGAGGGGCTGCCGCCGCAGTGCCCATTGCAGCTGGCGTAGGACATACAGAAGGAGGTGTCGCTGGTTGAGATTGCGGCGGCAGGAGAGACTGCGACTGCACAGTGCCCAGAACGCCCAGGGAGAAGTTGGTAGCATTGTGGGCAGTTTGAGTCCCCGGCGCTCCGTGTGAGTTGGATCTGGAGGCGTGGCTACAGCCAGCCAGTGAGTACGAGCAGAGATACGCTCAGCCGGCAGTCCTGGAGGTGAGGCTAAAGCCGGCGTGTTGGAGACAAGTGTAGATAAGCTCTGCTGACACCTCAGTTTTCCACCTGGCTCACGCTGGCGGCGAAGGGGGCGGGGCATGCTGGAGAAGCGTTTCTTGTCTCGCCCGTGTTCACATTATTTTTTCTGATTTCGGTGCGGAGTGTACAGCTATTCGGTTTTGTATCAAGCACCCTGGTTAGGTTGTGTTAATCAACGTCTTGCAAATCAAGGTACGGTGACACTTTCTGCAGTAGCACTGTCGTTTGAAGTTGCCTGGGGGGAAACTTCATTGGTTTGGCTCGTGTGTCTGGGTCTTTGCTGCAATTGCGGCCAACGTGTTTTAACCATGTAATTGCTGTTCAACAGGCCCCCTTCCCGTTTAATAAGGCATGTCTCGCACTGCTGCCAGACCCCTTCCTGCATTTTTGCCTGCTCCTGGAGAGACAGCATCCCCATGGGACAAGTGGATTGATTCCTTCAAGTATATTTGAAGGCAGCTGGGGGCGCAAAATTTGATGATGATGAAAAGGAGGCAGCGCTTTTGAACTGTATTGGCACAGAGCGTTTACGAGTCTTTCACCATTTGCCAGGGCAGGAGGTGACAATGCCTGGGAGTGGCGAAGGGGAAAGAGTGGTGAGTGCATATGAGACTGCGTTGAAGAAGTTGGAGGATGGTTTTGGCAGGAGGATAAACGTAGTGCTGGAGCGTTACACGCTCTTTTCCAGGGTGCAAGGGTCGGGTGAATCCATAGATGCATATGTGACAGATTTGAGAGCTTTAATGGCCACCTGCAGATTTTCGGGGATTCTTGATGAGTACATGAGTGACCAAATAATGATGAAGACCAGCAGTCAGAATATTAGGGAAAGGCTTTGGATCGAAATTGACCCGCCATTGGAGAAGGTGGTGGAGATAGCCAGGACCATTGAGACATCCAGGGCAAGCGTACAAATTGCCACTGTAAAGGAGGGTTCCAGAGATGCCATTCAGACTGTCTTACCTCATAATAGAGGTGGTGGTGTAGATGTTAAAAAGACATTTGACAAAGGTGACAACCAAGGAGGAAGGTTGTCCAGAGCTAAGGAGCCTTGCAGGAAATGTGGCTGGTTTAGCCAATTGACTGGTTCAAAAGAATTTCCTGCTGCTAACATTGAGTGCAGAAAATGTAAATGTAGGGGTCATTATGACCACATGTGCAACGTTAATGGGATGGTTGTTGGGTCCCATATTAAGGCAGAGCAGGGTGTGATATTACATGTGGAGGGAACATCACGGAAAGGTCCATGGGTTTCGGTGTTGGTGGATGGTCATCCTGTAGACATGTTTGTATATTCGGGCTCGCCCTTTACCATAATATCTCCGGAGGTTTATGTGGAGAGTTTGGGGAAAGAGATCTCAGCTTTGCATGCATCTGATATTAGTCCCAGTGCTTAGGGGCAGAATCCCATTAGCATGTTGGGTTACGATCAGGCCTGCATTGAATTCAAGCATCGACAATCCAAGTGCAAACTATCTGTTGCACTCAAGGGTACCAGTGTATTGGGGTGGGATGAACAAGCCGCTTTGAGCATTGAAATCCATCCAGGAAAGGATGTCCCCGTGTTGAGCATTTAGGAGGAGGTTGGGTGTGTGGGGGTCAAGTGACATCTGAGGGACTTAATACTTCAGAATGGTTATTCCTGGTGGTATTGGTTAAGAAAGGGTATGGCAATCTCAGGATGTTTTTGGGACATTCAGGAGTTAAATTTGAATATTTGGGTTGATCGCCATCCCTTGCCAAATATGAATGAATTATTGCTTACGCTGGGTAGGGCAAGGTGTTTTTCTACATTTTACCTGTCCGAAGCATATCACCAAATTGATTTGCACATGGATTCCAGACCACTCACTTCTTTTGTGACTCCCTTTGGAGCCTATCGTTTTTGCCACATGCCTTTTGGCCTTGCGTCAGCATCAGCTGTTTTCCAACATCTGATGCATGAATTGTTTGGTGGCATGTTGTGAGTGTGCTACTTCCAGGACGACATCTTGGTGTGGGGCGGTTGTCGGGAGGAGCATGATATCAGGGTACGCAAGGTTATGAAAGTGCTGAAGGAAAAAGGTTTGACTGTGAAATTGGTGAAATGTCAGGTGGGTGTGGATAAGGTGACGTATTTGGGACACACCCTCAGTGCCGAAGGGGTCAGTCCTAAGGCCGACTTAGTACAGGTGATGAAAGATACGCCGGAGCCCACCAATAAACATCAGTTGAAGGCATTTTTGGGTTTAGCAGAATACTATGTGAAGTTCATACCTAACTATTCTGAGAAAACTATCTCCATGAGAGCTTTACTAAAGAAATGTGTCAGGATCGAGTGGTCCGACAAATGTTTTGAAGAGTTCAAGGTTGTGAAGAATGATGTGGATAATGCTCCATGTTTGAGGCCCTTTGACCCCAAGTGCAAAACCATGCTTACTGTGGATGCCAGTGAGGCGGGGTTAGGTGCAGTTTTGGAGCAATGTTGTGAGGGGGAATCTAGACCAGTGGCTTTCGCATCCAGGACTTTGAGAGATGCCAAAAGTAGGTATTCCATGATTGAGCGGGTGGCTTTGGCAGTAACCTGGGCATCAAAGCACTTTAGAACGTTCTTATGGGGCATTCCATATGTGGTCAGGACAGATCATAGGCCTTTGGTGCATTTGTGTTCACCACTGGGGTGTGGTGGCTGTAACTCCGAGGATAGCCAGGTGGATTGTGTAGTTGCAGGAGTACAACTTCACTATGGAATATTTGCCTGGGAAACAAAATGTTGTTGCAGACTGCTTATCATGGTTACCTTTTTCAGAGCCAGTAAATTCTCAGGGTGGCTTTGTTGGGGAAGAGGAGGAGTTTCAGATTGCATGTGTCATTCCCGCCTTTGATAAGTCTGTTTGGACCACGGAGAGTGAAAGGGATGTTGAGCTGTGTTGGGTCAGAGAGGGTTTGAGCAAGGGTTGGGAGGTGGTCAAGCGTAGACCAGAGGGTAAAGGTTACTCCCAGGTGCTGGATGAGTTGGCGGTTGGTCCCTGGGGTGTGTCGAGAGGGGAGAAATTGGTTCCACCTGTTTGCTTTAGGGATAGGCTCCTGGCGTTGGCCCATGAGGGGCATTTAGGATGATCTTTGACCAAAAGGAGGTTGCGTGAGGAGTATTGATGGCCTTCCATGGATCGCGAAGTTGAGTTGGTGGTGAAGGATTGTCATGCGTGCACCATGAGCGACAAGAGTAAGGTGGTTCACCCTCAGCCTGTCCATGTGGTTGAAATTCCCAGGGAAGTGTGGTCAAAGGTGGCTCTGGACATCATGGGTCCCTTTGAATGTTTACAGACAGAGTGTAGGTTTCTGTTGGTGCTAGTAGATTACACGTCCAGATGGGTGGAGGTGGCAGTGTTTGGCAGGGTGACAATGGAGTGTGTCCTAGCTTTCCTAAAAAATATTTGATAGGGAAGGGATACCGGCCAGACTGGTCACCGATAATGGTGTCCAATTTAATTCCAGACTCATGAGGGAATTTTTGGGACAGTGTGGCGTAGAGCACCATCACACTGCTTTTTACAATCCGAGTGTCAATGGCCTGGTGGAAAGAGTTAATGGAATGATTAAAAGTGCCGTCTGTGAGCACGGGTTGGACACCCTTTGAATTCATGAGGGGAAGGAACCCGGTAACAACATTGAGGTCTTTGGCATTGAGTGGTGGTGGTCCGTGTGAGTTGGATCTTGATGGTGTGCAGCAGAGGATTTTGGCACGCCAGGAGGCTGTAAGGATTTCCCAAAAGGATAGAAAGGAGTTGCAGGTCAAGGTGGGTGATGTTGTTTGAGTAAAAAATCCCAGATTTGTTCAGAAAGAGGGTAGCACATTTTTACCTTCTAAGAGAGTTGTTAAATGTGGCAAGGATTATCTGCAGTTGGAGGACGGCTCAAAGTGGAGCAAGAGGCGTGTTGTGGTACTAGATGGGAGTAGAACGAGTGTGAACATGGGGGCTTTGTGTGGAAGTGATGATATGTGTGATGTGTTAGACTTCGCACTTGAGAGAAAGGAAGGAGGAGAATGGTGGACGATCCAGAGAGGTTGCTCCTTAACGTGTTATGGAGGGACAGGCCATGGATGGAGATTTCAGTGAGGAGGGTGCGCATGTCAGCAAGGGATGTAACATTTCTGGGGAAAATGGGGAAGGTGTGGGCATCCCGTTAGGTCTTGTGGGCCTCCTGTCAAACTCAGGGATTATGTGTATTAGCGGGTACCAGGTTTGGTGAGCAACCACATTTTTGGTGAGCAACCACGCTTGTGTTTTTATCAATTGCATTGTATTTGTTGTGTTATTGTGTGACCTGTTAATGCAATTTTGACAGTTGTTTTCCTTTCTAATGTTTTTTCTTCTTTAACGCTTGCTGTTCTCATTTACTGTGATATTTTTATCCTGTGGTGTTTTTGGGGGGTAAGGGGAGAAGATATGTTGTATCCTGTCTGCTGGTGCGTGTGGAATGTTGTTCCTTGTTCATGGATCAACATTCCACATGGGCCAGTTCGTTTGCCTTTTCCGTGCCTGGTTGCGGCTTTCCTGCTCTGGGTCCAGAATAAAGTTGTTCATAACTTTGCCGTGCCTCAGTTGACTTCACATTGCTAAGACTAACCCCCAGGACATCAAAGATGACATCACAAATGTCATTGATGACATCACATGTGCATTTACCTTTCATGAAAAGCTGTATAAGGGATTCTTATTATAATGTTGACAAAAAAAAGTGTCAAGGATCATTGGAATAGATGTCATGAGCTATGTAGTGCATTAAGAAATGCATTGATATAAATAGCTTTCTATTATGAAGTTCTTTACAGTATAATAAGCTACTCATGTATAAACATAAGCATTGTGTGCATCATACATGATGGAGGTGCAATATTCATAATCTTCCCATGTTGAATAGTGAAATGATAAATGCTTTCTTATGAGAGTTTTGTGTACTGTGCAACATAGCACCCACTTACTACATGCATTCATTATTACATACAAAACACAAAGGCACAACAACAACACATACAAATATGAGTAAATACAAGGAAAGTGAAGTACACAAAAAAGCACACAGAAAAGCAGCAGTAGAACCAGAAAGTGTTCATAACCTAACTGATTATCTTTATGCACAGAAATGATTGTTCTGCTTCAAACCTCCTACTTCCCTATGTTAACTATCACATGATGTGACTGCACCCTAAAAAAAGTAATGCGAATACAAATATGAGCATATCCAGAGAAAGTACAGTAATAAAAAAACATCAGAACAATAAGAAAGTGTTGATAACCTTACTGATTGTCTTCATACACAGAAAGCATTGCTATCTTTCAAGTGTGCATTCTCCCTATGTATATGTTTCATATGCTGTGAGTGAACCCCAAATGAATTACTGTAAGAACATATTTGAAGTATAAGTCTGCAAATATAGTACTTTTTGATTGTTTTGTTCCTAGGTATTACTGGCCAAGATATATCACTAAAGGAAAAAAGAGGGAGCCATATATGTGATTGTCTACTGGGGTCGTTACATAGACGATATCCTTGTGATATGGCATGGAAACAAAACAAGCCTCCTGAAATAGAAGACAAATAGAGAGCCGATAAGAGAGAAAATTGAATACCAATCAATACTTAATCAGAATTATGAAAAACATGACAAGGAATCTCCCCTGAGGAACCGTGGCTAAAGTCATGGGGAAACACGTGTTGGGAGACAATCTGGGAGACAAAGTTTATTTATTGAAACTTTAAGTGCATTGAGTATCCAGAACCTATACTGAATAAACAAATTGGAATTAACATAACCAAGTGATTGAGTAATTCTTCCCAAGGAGCGCACTAAAGGGTACCAACTTTATTTTTTGGATTTGTGATGTCATCTTTGACGTCCTGGGTGTTAGTCTTAGCAATGCCCGGTGGTAGCGCGCGTTATGGTTGCTTAGCTTACCATAACTAGCAAATTTCAGGGGGTTTTCGGTTTTACTTGGAACCATAACGTCCCACTAACAACGTTTTTTAATGAATTTCATAGGTTTTTAGTAGCGCAAATTAACCATAACGTCCCTTTAACAAAGTTTTTTTACTGAATATATATACACACACATATATATGGATACATACAAACCCAGTGACAAGAGAGAAATGGTGGCACAATTATTATGTGGGATATAGAATGATGCCTACATGAGCAGAACAGAAGAAATTATTATCTGTATAGACTCAGTGGCACAGTGGGGGTCATTACGAGTTTGGAGGTAGCCATG
The DNA here is from genome assembly GCF_040938575.1 of Ambystoma mexicanum. Taxonomy (NCBI): domain Eukaryota; kingdom Metazoa; phylum Chordata; class Amphibia; order Caudata; family Ambystomatidae; genus Ambystoma; species Ambystoma mexicanum. The sequence goes on along the minus strand of NC_090935.1, from coordinate 1,072,941,836 downwards.
GTGCTATTGTTTGGAATGAGCAGGTTTTTTGTTGTTTGAACTTCAGATGCTGCTGCTTTTCAGGAGAGTGGTCTTCACTGCAATTGTAAAAGAAAGAAGTTAGTAATTTTGTGTGTTTATAGCACTGTTGTTAATTTAGACATTGATTTTTATGTTTTTGTAGTAGTATTGTTGTTTGATAAATGAACATAGTGTGTGCATGCAGTTTCCTTTGTCTATGTGCAGCCTTTATATTTTACTTACAATCTGTTAGTTCAACATGCTTTGCAAATGAGTATAATACTAAGCGTGTGAAACTCACTTGGTTTCTTAAGGCTGTGTTATTGGATGTTAGGAGATAGAAGAAATAATCATATACTTATTTTGCTATTTTCATAGGGTAAATGGCAGAAACTGTATAGAAAAGCATGGAATGTATGCATTTGTGAAGGTGTGGGTAATAAAGCAGAAGGATGTGATGTACAGGCAGTGGTGGTATTTCAGCTGGGAGCTTTTTAATGATAGTGTCTATCTGTCTGAGTGTATAAAGATGCATGAACTTATCCTGGCTGTGTGTAATTTTATAATACCAATTACGTTACAAATTCCATATCATATCATATCATATCATAATACACTACTAAATGTTTTTCTACAATTATACTGTTATTTCTCCAATCTTTTAATATTAAATTATACTTTTTTAGTTATCTGTGTGTGTAAAAAAAGAATTTAGATAGCAGACAGGTTTGAAAGTGACAGTCGATTATAGCAGATGGGAAAAATAACAGTAAATTCATTTTATAGGTTATACAGGTTAAGTAGCAGTTACTCTGTTTATATGCATTCATAAGAGTTGTACATTGACTGTGCATAAAATATGCATACCTCTAGTTTGTTTTCATGCATGTGGATATGCTTGCAGCTTCAAGTAGAAATCTTGGAGACTTCACAGTAGTTTTTGTAGTAGGGGCTTTCCAATGATATGCGACTTGTACTCACAGTGATCAACAGTACATTTGAAGTGCTGAACTATGATGATGGAGTTAGATTTAGAGGTCTTGGATGTGATTGGTGGATGGTTGTGTGACTGCTTAGCAGTATCCAATGAGGTAATGGCACAGAGAATGAAGGGGAAATGGTAGAAGGGCCGTCTAAGAGTTACGTGCTCCATGGACACCGTGGCTGTCTGCGGACAGGGCGTGCTCCATCCAGGGTTTTCCAGCAAATCCAGCATGGAAAGGGGACTGTAGGGATTAGCCAATCAGGTGTTGAGGTTGTGGATTTGTGTTGAAAGAGGCTGTGTGTAGTGAAGATGGCAGAGGTGGAGAAAGTCAGGGTGTTGGTGGTTGGAGATATGTTTGTACATGGTTTACAGCAGTATGATCAATGCAGGAATGTGGCAAACAATTTTGATGTTAAAGGAGTGGAGGTGGTGTGGAGCACTGTGCCTTATTTCAATGTACAGGGAATTGTACACGTTTGTGAAGATATGGGCAGGATGAACAGTCCCCATGTGGTAGTTTTGCACTGTGGTGTTTTGCATTTGGGCTATGTCAGTGCCCCTACTTTGTTGGCAGATTTGGAACACTTGGTTCAAGCAGTAATGAACGTCCTTTTTCTGGTTTAGTACCTAGGGCAATATGGGACAATAGTTCTGTTTTTGTCCTCAGCAAAACATTGCTAGGTGTGCAATCAACCGAGGCATGTTTGCTTTCATGCTTAGAGCTGATATGTTGTTCTGTAATAATGAGAATATTGATTCCAGTAATGCTCTTTATTTTAAAGAAGATGGCACTTCTTTATCTTTTATAGGAAATGCCATGTTGTTTTGAAATGTAAGGGTTGCTTTGGAGAAGCTTATGTGAAGATTTTAGGAGTAAAGTAAGAAAAACAAAACAAAAAAAATACAAAGTAACAGGTGTCTGTCAAGCATCTTCAAAATAAAATGTGAACACTGCGTATTACATACAGGGATTTTGGGGTTGAGAGGCATGCAAATGAAAAAGAGTAGAGCAAGGGATTGGTAAATAAAGTTTACTGGGTGTGTTGTGTAAGGAGAGAGTTTGTCAGAAAGTCTTTTTCCTGAGAGAAGAACAGATAGCTATGGCTGTGAGTTTCAGAAAACAGATTATCTGGATTTTGGGAGACTACCACATTGGTTGGAGATGCATACAGAACGCTGTGGAGTAGCTGCACACCTTGGATTCCCTCATGTGGAAGTGCACTGGCATCAAGTGCGTGGAATGAAGTGGCTGGACCTAGTACCTCTTTGTGCTACTTTGGAGACACAGCATCATCCAGACATAATTATAATTAATTGTGGAGGTAAGAGTTTAGGACATGTGTCTGGAATTTCTTTGCAATTTGCAATGAAAGAAGGTCATGGACTTGTTTTCAAATTCCCAAGAAATTCTTTTCTTGTATTGCGCAGAGACAAATGTGGCTGCATTCTTTTTCATTTGGTCCACAAATGAAGAAAGCGAGGTGCAATGTCAATAAGGCTGTTTGTGCCTTTTTAAGAGATGTTGTCATGTCCTCTTTTCACAATGAAAATATTATGTCCGTAGCACATATATTTTTCGCAGCGATGGAGTCCATCTTACTTATGCTGGCAATAAGATTTTTCTGAGAAATATACAAAATGCATTGCAACCTTTCTTTTAGAATTGCAGCAATCCATTTTGCAGTAGGTGTTGACCATTTGAAGTTTTTCAAACACAAAAAAACACCAAAAGTCTCTTTTCAGAGCCACCACTTCCTCCAATAGAAAAGTGCAATAGTTCTGATAGGGCAGCACCCCCCAAAAATAAATGTCTGTGGACTGTCTGTGGACTTCTAAAAATGCACAGGGCCCTGCACTATTTATTTGTCACTTCTATCTTTAAACTGTGACAGGTGGCTCTGAAAAGAGCCTTTTTCGGTTGTTTTTTATATATATATTTTTTTTAAACACGATACACAAGCAAAGGAGGGGAAAGGAGGGTAAGGAAGAGACAACCACGGGGATAAGAAAGGGCAGGTGGAGAGAGGAAAATGTAGGGTAGGCCTTATTCATGTAGTGGGCAGACCTTCTAGTGCTCCTTGACCGCAGTCTCAAAAGCACTCTGAAGATTCTCCTCCCTGCAGAGTCCTGAGTCGCAGTACATACACAATATTGTGACCCTCGAAAGGTAAGGGTCAACAGCATCATGAATGGCCTGTGAGGCAGCTGGAGGGATGAGCTGTCCCACAGGAGTTTCTCTTGTGGTTACAGGAGTGGAAACGGAGGATGTTGTAGAAGAACTCCACCTACTATGTTTATCACAAGGTCCAACCTTGCGAATAGCCCCACCATGGAACGACTTTAGGTGTTGCTTCATTGATGTCGTACCAAAGTTGTACGAACCAGACCTCCCATGACTCAGCACCATGTGGCACTGATTGCAGGTGACCTTATTTGCACGTGCTTTTGGCACTCCACCAAGTGTGGTAAACAACCGCCACACCCAAGACTCACGGCAAGTTCTGGTGGTAGGGACTTCCACTACCTCATCCTCTTCATCCTCTTCATCTGTCTCCTCTACATCCTCACGCCTGTTCCCCTCTGCAGGCCCTTTGGGAGGTGGTGGTGGTGCAGGGGGTGGGGGTGTTGCTGAGGCAGAAGTAGCACCAACAGGCGCAGCAGCAACCATGGATGCCATCAGGTTTGATGAAGCAATCGCAGCAAGAGCAGCAAAGGCAGCAAAAGCAGGTCAATCTTCAATAGTATAAAGACAGAATGAAGATCAGCTCTAGGGTGTGGCCTTTTATAGGGGTACTGGTGCACGCTCCGCGGACAGCCACGCTGTCCATGGACAGATTGAACACACAAAAAGGCCAAAAAAGTTCCAAAAAGTATGTAGATCACCAAGGACATTGTCTGGGACATGTGCAATGGTGAATTTCTACTGTAAAATACTTTGGATTGTCCAAAAAAGTACTTTTAAAATGTTCGGGGACCCAGACAGTGTCTGCAAATCAGGACACACACTCAGCATGGGTGCGGTCACATGATGACGTCGCGGACAAGTTCGCGAATGGGACGGCTCTGTACAGGACACCAAATATGCAGGAACTGTTTTGCGCATGCGTGCGGGTGTTCTACGGACAGTGTTCGGGTCCTCAAACTAATTGAAAGTGTGACACACGTGCGATGGACAGTTATGGACAGGCGCGATGTTCGTAGGACCTATGGGTGTGGTACGCATATGGGTAGATGTTCTACGGACAGTACGGACACTCCCATTTTAATTACCAACAGTATGAACAGGTATTGTGTCCTTTGGACACCTACATTTTGGTTAATTATGGACATCCCGGACATCGAGTGTGTTATAAGAACAGTTCCATCTTGATTGCGGACAGTACAGACAGGTATAGTGTCCTTAGGACACCTCCATTTCATTAATTGCGGACATCCCAGACACCAAATGTGTTCTAAGAACAGTTCCATCTTGATTGCAGACAGTATGGACAGGTACAGTGTCCTTAGGACACCTCCATTTTGGTTAATTGCGGACATTCCGGACACCGAGTGTGTTCTAAGAACAGTTCCATTTTGCTTGCGGACAGTACGGACAGGCATAGTGTCCTTAGGACACCTCCATTTCGGTTAATTGCGCACATTCTGGACACCGAGTGTGTTCTAAGAACAGTTTCATCTTGATTGCGGAAAGTATGAACAGGTATAGTGTTCTTAGGACACCTCCCGTTTGGTTACTTGCGGACATCCCGGACTCTGGATGTGTTCTAAGAACAGTTCCATTTTGATTGCGGATAGTGCGGACAGGTATAGTGTCCTTAGGACACCCCCATTTTGGTTAATTGCACACATTCCGGACACCCGCGCATTCCGTGGACACCCCAACTGCCTTTTTAAAAAAATAAGATACAAATTACTGAATTGAAACACACATAATATTTTTTTTATTATATACAAATATAACATTTATGAAAGGGAGGGGGAAGCAGAAACTGACACAAATACAGGGGAATTAGGGGTTTGGAGAGGATGGATGGGAGGGGATGAAGCAATGGAAGTCTCATCATAACGTTTTTCTAGGTAATGAGGGTTTGGGGATATTTGACTGGGACATGGAGAGGGGGAACAGGTACATGTGGGACAATTATATTTATTTTTTTCTTTTATGTGGTCCTCCACAAAATCTTTTAAAAGATTGAAATTTTCCATAAGCATATCCATTTTTTGTTCCATGCTGCAGAGCATTTTCAAATGTCTCTTTTGCTATATTATTTTCACTGTTTGTATGTTCTGTTAAAAAAAAAACAATGTGTTAGGTACACATAAAGTAATGCTTATTAATTTGCTTATATAGAGAAGTGTCTACCATTAGTATCACTGTCTTCACTCATTTCATCACGCGGGAAATTTTCTTCAAGCCATTCCAAAGTACTGAATATTTCTGTGTAAAAAATAAATATATTACTTTTAGTGTACCTAATTCAGAAAGTTTAGAAATATATAAGGAAAATGAAGTTTACTTACTAGTTTCTGGTAAGTTTTGTTGTTACTGTTGTGTAGGTCTGCTGTTGCTTCTTGCTGTGCAGTTTCTGTGAGGTAGTTATGTTGGAGGCATATCTTTTTTGTTTTGGTATATTCCATTTTAGTACATATGCTATTTAAATGAACGGTTGATGTGTTACATATATAGGTTCCACTTCTTATTTATTATTACATATAATATGTTCATGTGCTGCTTTTTGAACTTGTGTTTATATGGCATGATAGAACAATCTAAGATACCCTGTGAGTTTTTCGGTAGTGTTGATGTTGTCCGTGTCTATCCGCGGACATACGCACAGTCCGGGGAAATCAAAATCACTAGCAGGGGGTTCAGTATATTCTATGTTACATGTATATAAAGTAAGGGAATCCTAGTAAAAATCTATCAAATTCACACTATGCATATGTAAATTCAGTTAAAAAAATGGATAAAGGGTGGTTACCATTAAGTTGCACTATTAAAAACCTATGAAATTCAGTAAAAAAACTTTGTTAAAGGGACATTATGGTTCCAAGTAAAACTGAAAAACCCCTGAAATTCACTAGTTATGGTAGGCTAAGCAACCATAACTCACGCCACCACCGTGCATTGTGTTGTATCTTGTCTGCTGGCGCATGTGGAATGTTGTTCCTTGTTCATGGATCAACATAACACATGGGCCACTTTGTTTGCCTTTTCCATGCCTGGTTGCGGCTTTCCTGCTCCGTGACCAGAATAAAGTTGTTCATAACTTTACTGTGCCTCAGTTTACTTCACTGGCGATGGAGGAAGCCTGGTCCCTTTCTTGCCCACACGTGCAGGGTTTGTTGGAGGTCTTGGCTAAGTCAGCAGGAGAAGGAGCCGCGGGGCACTCCGGTGCAGTGCCTGACAGTGCCCTTCAATGTGAGCTCTGTGGAGAGGCGTGAGCTACGTGGCAGGCCGGGCCGAGCGGTGCTACTTCCCCCGATCGCTGATGCATGCTGCGGCCTTTGTCCAGGTTTCGGAAGCTGAGGCTGCTCCCAGGGGGGTGCAGCCGTAGGAGGGGATGCTGCTGCGGTGACCATTGCGGCTGGTGTAGGACATACAGAAGGAGGTGTCGCTGGTTGAGATTGTGGCGGCAGGAGAGACTGTGACTGCACAGCGCCCAGCGCCCCAGGAGAAGTTGGTAGCATTGTGGGCAGTTTGAGTCCCCGTGGCTCCATGTGAGTTGGATCTGGAGGCGTGGATACAGCTGGCGAGTGAGGATGAGCGTAGATACGCTCCGCCGGCAGCCCTGGAGGTGAGGCTAAAGCCGGCGTGTTGGAGACAAGCGTAGATAAGCTCTGCTGACACCTCAGTTTTCCAACTGGCTCACGCTGGCGGCAGAGGGGGCGGGGCAGGCAGGAGAAGCATTTCTTGTCCCGCCCATGTGCACATTATTCTGTCTGATTTTTTTGTGGAGTGGACAGCTATCCGGTTTTGTATCAAGCACCCTTGTTAGGTTGTGTTAATCAACGTCTTGCAAACCAAGATACGGTGACACTTTCTGCAGTAGCACTGTCGTTTGAAGTTGCCTGGGGGGAAACTTCATTGGTTTGGCTCGTGTGTCTGGGTCTCTGCTACAATGGCGCCCAACGTGTTTTAATCATGTAATTGCTGTTCAACAGGCCCCCTTCCCGTTTAATAAGGCATGTCTCACACTGCTGCCAGACCCCTTCCTGCATTTTTGCCTGCTCCTGGAGAGCCAGCATCCCCATGGGACAAGTGGATTGACTCCTTCAAGTATATTTGAAGGCAGCTGGGGGCGCAAAATTTGATGATGATGAAAAGGAGGCAGCTCTTTTGAACTGTATTGGCACAGGGGTTTTGCGAGTCTTTCACCATTTGCCAGGGGAGGAGGTGACAATGCCTGGGAGTGGCGAAGGGGAAAGAGTGGTGAGTGCATATGAGACTGCGTTGATGAAGCTGGAGGATGGTTTTGGCAGGAGGATAAATATAGTGCTGGAGCGTTGCAAGTTCTTTTCCAGGGTGCAAGGGTCGGGTTAATCCATAGATGAATATGTGACAGATTTGAGAGCTTTAATGGCCACCTGCAGATTTTCAGGGATTCTTGATGAGTACATGAGCGACCAAATAATGATGAAGACTAGCAGTCAGAAGATTAGGGAAAGGCTTTGGATCGAAAGTGACCCGCCATTGGAGAAGGTGGTGGAGATAGCCAGGACCATTGAGACATCCATGGCAAGCGTACACATTGTCACTGATAAGGAGGGTTCCAGAGATGCCATTCAGACTGTCTTACCTCATAATAGAGGTGGTGGTGTAGATGATAAAAAGACATTTGACAAAGGTGACAACCAAGGAGGAAGGTTGTCCAGAGCTAAGGAGCCTTGCAGGAAATGTGGCTGGTTTAGCCAATTGACTTGTTGGAAAAAATTTCCTGCTGCTAACATTAAGTGCAGAAAATGTAAATGTAGGGGTCATTATGCCCGCATGTGCAACGTTAATGGGATGGTTGGAGGGTCCCATATTAAGGCAGAGCAGGGTGTGATACTACATGTGGAGGGAACTTCACGGAAAGATCCATGGGTTTCAGTGTTGGTGGATGGTCATCCTGTAGACATGTTTGTATATTCGGGCTCGCCCTATACCATAATAGCTCCGGAGGTTTATTTGGAGAGTTTGGGGAAAGAGATCTCAGCTTTGCATGCATCTGATATTAGTCCCAGTGCTTATGGCCAGAATACCATTAGCGTTGTGGGTTACGATCGGGCCTGAATTGAATTCAAGCATCGACAATCCATGTGCAAACTATACGGTGCACTCAAGGGTACCAGTGTATTGGGGTGGGATGAACAAGCCGTTTTAAGCATTGAAATCCATCCAGGGAAGGATGTCCCCGTGTTGAGCATTCAGGAGGAGGTTGGGTGTGTGGGGGGTCATGTGACATCTGAGGGACTTAAGGGTTCAGAATGGTTGTTCTTGGTGGTATTGGTTAAGAAAGGGGATAGCAATCTCAGGATGTGTGTGGACATTCAGGAGTTAAATTTGAATATTTGGGTTGATCGCCATCCCTTGCCAAATATTAATGAATTATTGCTTACCCTGGGTAGGGCAAGGTGTTTTTCTACATTTGACCTGTCCGAAGCATATCACCAAATTGATTTGAACATGGATTCCAGACCACTCACTTTTTTTGTGACTCCCTTTGGAGCCTATCGTTTTTGCCACATGCCTTTTGACCTTGCGTCAGCATCAGCTGTTTTCCAACATCTGATGCATGAATTGTTTGGCGGCATGTTGGGAGTGTGCTACTTCCAGGACGACATCTTGGTGTGGAGCGGTTGTCAGGAGGAGCATGATATCAGGGTACGCAAGGTTATGAAAGTGCTGAAGGAAAAAGTTTTGACTGTGAAATTGGTGAAATGTCAGGTGGGTGTGGATAAGGTGACATATTTGGGACACACCTTCGGTGCCGAAGGGGTCAGTCCTAAGGCAGACTTAGTACAGGTGATGAAAGATACGCCGGCGCCCGCCAATAAACATCAGTTGAAGGCATTTTTGGGTTTAGCAAGTTCATACCTAACTATTCTGAGAAAACTATCTGAATGAGAGCTTTACTAAAGAAATGTGTCAGGTTCGAGTGGTCCGACAAATGTTTTGAAGAGTTCAAGGTTGTGAAGAATGATGTTGATAATGCTCCATGTTTGAGGTCCTTTGACCCCAAGTGCAAAACCATGCTTACTGTGTATGCCAGTGAGGCGGGGTTTGGTGCAGTTTTGGAGCAATGTTGTGAGGGGGAATCTAGACCAGTGGCTTTCGCATCCAGGACTTTGGGAGATGCCAAAAGTAGGTATTCCATGATTGAGCGGGAGGCTTTGGCAGTAACCTGGGCATCGAAGCACTTTAGAACGTTCTCATGGGGCATTCCATATGTGGTCAGGACAGATCATTGGCCTTTGGTGCATGTGTTCACCAGTGGGGTGCGGTGGCTGTAACTCCGAGGATAGCCAGGTGGATTGTGTAGTTGCAGGAGTACAACTTCAATATGGAATATTTGCCTGGGAAACAAAATGTTGTTGCAGACTGCTTATCATGGTTACCTGTTTCAGAGCCAGTAAATTCTCAAGGTGGCTTTGTTGGGGAAGAGGAGGAGTTTCAGATTGCATGTGTCATTCCCGCCTTTGATAAGTCTGTTTGGACCACGGAGAGTGAAAGGGATGTTGAGCTGTGTTGGGTCAGAGAGGGTTTGAGCAAGGGTTGGGAGGCGGTCAAGCGTAGACCAGAGGGTAAAGGTTACTCCCAGGTGCTGGATGAGTTGGCGGTTGGTCCCTGGGGTGTGTCGAGAGGGGAGAAATTGGTTCCACCTGTTTGCTTGAGGGATACGCTCCTGGCGTTGGCCCATGAGGGGCATTTAGTATGATCTTTGACCAAAAGGAGGTTGCGTGAGGAGTATTGATGGCCTTCCATGGATCGCAAAGTTGAGTTGGTGGTGAAGGATTGTCATGCGTGCGCCATGAGCGACAAGAGTAAGGTGGTTCACCCCCAGCCTGTCCATGTGGTTGAAATTCCCAGGGAAGTGTGGTCAAAGGTGGCTCTGGACATCATGGGTCCCTTTGAATGTTTACAGACAGAGTGTAGGTTTCTGTTGGTGCCAGTAGATTACACGTCGAGATGGGTGGAGGTGACAGTGTTTGGCAGGGTGACAATGGAATGTGTCCTAGCTTTCCTAAAAATATTTGATAGGGAAGGGATACCGGCCAGACTGGTCACCGATAATGGTGTCCAATTTAATTCCAGACTCATGAGGGAATTTCTGGGACAGTGTGGCATAGAGCACCATCATACTGCTCTTTACAATTCGAGTGTCAATGGCCTGGTGGAAAGAGTTAATGGAATGATTAAAAGTGCCATTCAATTGCCCCTTGTCAATGGGCTTTTGTGGCAGGAGGTGGTTTCTGAGTATTTGTCGGCTTATCGCAGAACTCCGTCTGTGAGCACGGGTAGGACACCCTTTGAATTGATGAGGGGAAGGAACCTGGTAACAACATTGAGGTCTTTGGCATTGGGTGGTGGTGGTCTGTGTGAGTTGGATCTTGATGGTGTGCAGCGGAGAATTTTGGCACGCCAGGAGGCTGTAAGAATTTCCCAAAAGGATAGAAAGGAGTTGCAGGTCAAGGTGGGTGATGTTGTTTGCGTAAAAAATCCCAGATTTGTTCAGAAAGGGGGTAGCACATTTTTACTTTCTAAGAGAGTTGTTAAATGTGGCAAGGATTATGTACAGTTGGAGGACAGCTTAACGTGGAGCAAGAGGCGTGTTGTGGTACTAGATGGGAGTAGAACGAGTGTGAACATGGGGGCTTTGTGTGGAAGTGATGATGTGGGTGATGTGTTAGACTTCGCACTTGAGAGAAAGGAAGATCGTATGTTGGAGGAGAATGGTGGACGATCCAGAGAGGTTGCTCCTGGACGTGTTATGGAGGGACAGGCCATGGATGGAGATTTGAGTGAGGAGGGTGCGCATGTCGGCAAGGGATGTAACATTTCTGGGGAAAATGGGGAAGTTGTGGGGCGTCCCATTAGGTCTTGTGGGGCTCCTGTCAAACTCAGGGATTATGTGTATTAGCGGGTTCCAGGTTTGGTGAGCAACCACATTTTTGGTGAGCAACCACGCCTATGTTTTTATCAATTGCATTGTATCTGTTGTGTTATCGTGTGACCTGTTAATGCAATTTTGACAGTTGTTTTCCTTTCTAATGTTTTTTCTTCTTTAACGCTTGCTGTTCTCATTTACTGTGATATTTTTATCCTGTGGTGTTTTTGGGGGGTAAGGGGAGAAGCTATGTTGTAACTTGTCTGCTGGCGCGTGTGGAATGTTGTTCCTTGTTCATGGATCAACATTCCACATGGGCCAGTTCGTTTGCCTTTTCCGTGCCTGGTTGCAGCTTTCCTGCTCTGGGTCCAGAATAAAGTTGTTCATAACTTTACCGTGCCTCAGTTGACTTCACATTGCTAAGACTAACCCCCAGGACATCAAAGATGTCATCACAAATGTCATTGATGACATCACATGTGCATTTACTTTTCAGGAAAAGCTGTATAAGGGATTCTTAATATAATGTTGACAAAAAAAGTGACAAGGATCATTGGAATATATGTCATGAGCTATGTAGTGCATTAAGAAATGCATTGATATAAATAGCTTTCTATTATGAAGTTCTTTACAGTATAATAAGCTACTCATGTATAAACATAAGCATTGTGTGCATCATACATGATGGAGGTGCAATATTCATAATCTTCCCATGTTGAATAGTGAAATGATAAATGCTTTCTATGAGAGTTTTGTGTACTGTGCAACATAGCTAATAAACCCCACTTACTACATACATTCATTATTACATACAAAACAAAAAGGCAAAACAACAACACATACAAATATGAGTATATACAAGGAAAGTGAAGTACACAAAAAAGCACACAAAAAAGCAGCAGTAGAACCAGAAAGTGTTCATAACCTAACTGATTATCTTTGTGCACAGAAAGTATGTTCTGCTTCAAACCTCCTACTTCCCTATGTTAACTATCACATGATGTGACTGCACCCTAAAGAAAGTAATGCAAATACAAATATGAGCATATCCAGAGAAAGTACAGTAATAAAAAAACATCAGAACAATAAGAAAGTTTTGATAACCTTACTGATTGTCTTCATACACAGAAAGCATTGCTATCTTTGAAGTGTGTATTCTCCATATGTATATGTTTCATATGCTGTGAGTGAACCTCAAATGAATTACTGTAAGAACATATTTGAAGTATAAGTCTGCAAATATAGTACTTTTTGATTGTTTTGTTCCTAGGTATTACTGGCCAAGATATATCACTAAAGGAAAAAAGAGGGAGCCATATATGTGATGTCATCAGTGATGTCATCAATGACATTTGTGATGTCATCTTTGACGTCCTGGGTGTTAGTCTTAGCAATGCACGGTGGTAGCGCGCGTTATGGTTGCTTAGCTTACCATAACTAGCGAATTTCAGGGGGTATTTGGTTTTACTTGGAACCATAACGTCCCACTAACAACGTTTTTTAATGAATTTCATAGGTTTTTAGTAGCGCAAATTAACCATAACGTCCCTTTAACAAAGTTTTTTTACTGAATATATATACACACACATATATATGGATACATACAAACCCAGTGACAAGAGAGAAATGGTGGCACAATTATTATGTGGGATATAGAATGATGCCTACATGAGCAGAACAGAAGAAATTATTATCTGTATAGACTCAGTGACACAGTGTGGGTCATTACGAGTTTGGAGGTAGCCATGGTGCTATTAGCGCCATGGCTGCCTCCAAAGTCGTGTCCGGGTCCGGGTTCTCTGAATGGGGACTTACCGGGTTATTTCACCCTTGGAGGACCCGGTAAGTCCCCATTCAAAAAACCCTTCCCCATTCCCATTTGAGCCCCCATAGGGTTCAATGGGAATTGGGAGGGTGCTAATAATGGGCCCAGTTTTACCAGCCGGCCTTAAAGGGACCCGCTAAGGGACCTCAGAATGCGGCAGTAAGGGGTTAACAGCACCGGCATCCTTACCGGTGCCGTTAACCCCTTACCGCTGCACTTGTAATGACCCCCAGTAAGTCTCAATTAATGAGTATGCAACACAATAAATCAAACAATATGAATGCACCAAGCTGAATGTCCTTAGAACAAATATGGGTAAGATGAATGGAAGTGAATATATTTTAAAACATCCAGGGGCTGACAGAACCACGGCATGCGTATACACACAAGGACAGATCTCATCTAGCAATTTTGTGCAAATCGCATGGATGCTATTTAAATCACGTGACGTGGTCGCACTGATGTTGATATATCACGTGATGCGCCTGATCATCTAATGAAAGAAAAAAATAAATACTCAGTGAACGGGAGGAAAAGCGCATTATTACAGCCCGTGGAACACACCAAAATTGACAAACTACTCTGAAAGGGTAGGAACTAAGGGGAACTGAAGCTGAATATCGAATGGGAGGTTTGCAGGTATCCACCCTAAATAGGAATCGAAAAATATAGCTCTGGAAGCAATCTTTTAGAGCATGACATACATGTAATAGGAGAGAAAAAACATGGGTGGGTGGGGACCTGAGTTTGAAAAAGAGCAATGAACAACTTTTGAATTGCAAAATACACATACTTATTGGACCGTGTAATTTATAGGTCCTGACAAAGAAGACATAGAAGAAAAAATAAGAAAAGAGAAGAATGAAAGAGCCTTTGATAAGCATAGCCTAGGGAAATATGTGATATGGAAGTTACAAACATAAACAAAATGTGACAATAAGTAATCGATATTTGAATATTATGACATGTGTAATCCAAAGAATAACAAACATTTCCGCTATGGGTTCTTTTTAAATTGCAGACAGAGTGCAGAAAGCAGGTCAAAGGCATAGAACCTACAATATTGCAACTGAGGGTAAAATGACAGATATGGAGGAATACATTCTCCATATGGGTATTCTAAAAAGGGTATAAAATACAGTGATGGTTCCATTTTGTGTGTCCCCCGATGCAGGGTTGAAACACAAGATAAAAGAACAGAGAACAAAATCTCCTTAAAGAAAAATTATGGAGTACTTGGCCATAAGAATAATGACGAAAACAGTCCTAAAGAAAGCTGTTAGACTGAAGCTACTCCCACTGAAACTGTTTGACTAGAGGTTCAGGGTGATGTCCTGAACCCCCAAGACACTCAGATGAATTCAGAGCTTGGGATATTTTCACACTAGAAGGAAGTAATACAAATTAGAAATTCCAGAAGTGTTTTTAGATATAGGAAAATAGTGAGCTAGGTAAGGGATATTCTCTTCTCTATCCCCTTCCTTAGATAGGCAGCACTTCAGCACCAACGATGGAGAGGTACGACCACCAATGGGCAGTAAGACTTTCTGATACGGAAATGTAGTGAGATATAGGCCACTATAGATATAGAAGTAATGAATAAAATCTTTAATAACTTCTTCCTGTGTTGTGTTAAACAGCTGTGAGCATCAGGCAGAAGTTGCTGCTATTAAGCCTTTTTCTCATGACAGTGGGGGTTATTCTGAGTTTCAAGGTAGCCATGGTGCTATTGGCACCATGGTTGCCTCCAAACTCGGGTCAGGGTCCGGGTAGTCGGAATGGGGACTTACCAGGACATTCGGACCTATGCGGCCCCAGTAAATCCCCATTTCGAATACCATTCCCATGTGAGCCCCTATAGGGCTCACATGGGAATGGGGAAGGAGCTAATAACGGGCCCGCAAATAGCGGGCCCATTATTAGCTCCATGGTCCCTTAACGGGTCCCGCTAAGGGCGGCTGGTAAAACCAGCCGGTCCTGGTGGGACCCGCTAAGGGACCTCGGAATGCGGCGGTAGGTGGTAACGGCACCAGCGTCCTTACCGGTGCTGTTAACCCCCACCGCCGTACTCGGAATGAGGGCCAGTGTGTTTTGACACTCCTTTTTTTGACATTTTAACAATTTCTTGTTACCTTTATCTAGTTCATGTAGGGTTCCTAAATGGATGGTCCTTTCCTTGCTTAAATTAAAAATTAACCTCTTCATCTGCCTGCACTCTCGTCAAACCACGGAGCATGCCTAACTTGGTTGGAGTATGGGCATTTTTTACTATCGGAAAATTCATGTCTCAAATTCATGTTTTCTATAAGCATATCATAAGCTGAGACCACAGATGTGCCTAACGGGGCCTGGCCTATAATTTGCTCTTTGTAACTTTCCACAATGAAAGAGTGCATAATCCCTTCAAACTCCTCCAAGGTCCATTTATTTAGTTGTATGGTGTCATCACTGTGTACTTGAGATTTTAAGGCATTGTTTGTCTTGCATAGGTACTGCACCTTCAGTATCAATGGGAAGTGATTGCTTCCAGGCTAACAGTGGTTTATACTGTAGTCAATAAGTGAAGAGGACCCACTTCTTGTGAATGTATGTCTCAGAGGGCAATCCTCTGGGCACCTGCGATTAACTGCTATTTGAGCATATTCCCTTAAGAGGAAGTGCAAAGCCCACCTTCATTCATCAGATTTGGGGTTAAGATTGAGACCACTGGGGATCCCCATGATTCTTCCAGAAATCTGCTCTCATCCCTTGTGTTGGGCGGCGCCTGCAGTTTACCATTGAGGTCGCCCATTAAAGGTATATGTTCCCCTAATTCCACAGATATTAACTGTTTGAATAAATAAAGCACTTTTCTAATAATAGTGGGGCTTCCTCTACAAGATAGATACATGTTTTTTCATCTCAGGCGTAGGTCAAAACCCTGTTCCTTCAATTGGAGGGCTATTGTTTGACCATAGTCTGCCGAGAGCCTTATAATAATGAATGGTATTGATGAACAGATCCACATTACAAGGCCTACACTCGAATGGACCTTCATGCTTTTTGTTAGCTGGAGTAGAGAAACCGGTATTACTTGTTAATGTAGGTTCATCCAGCATCATGTTTCCTGAAGAAGAATGATATCAAATTGTCTAATACAACGTAACCACTCCCCATCTATCATTTTTTCTCATAGTCCTGCTATAATCCATGAGATTATGCTCAGGCCAGGGCCAGAGTCTGCCCCAGAAGGGGTTACCGCTGTGACCGGGGATCATGGCTTATGCAGTTCAAAATAACACCACAAGCTTGCATGGACAGAGTTGTGGTATTATCACCACACTGTAGAAATGATTCAAGAAGGCTGGGGCAAGATCTAAAATAGTGGAGGGGGCAATAGGCATCAAGTTATTCACCCTAAGGGTCCGGGTTGAGCGAAAAGAACCAAAGCATCACACCAAAGCATTATGTCAATGGCACTGTCTGGCATTGACATCTAGTAAAATTTCAATGCTAAAACCAATCAGCCCTTCCCTGCGTTGTAACATGCACAGTCTTTAGCATGGATTATTAAAACCAAATCACATACTACAAACCCCACAAAACAAACAATCTGAAAGGATATGTACTGAAAAAAAAAAACGAAAAGAAATGTCTGAAACTCTAAGAATTGTAAAGCACACTTTTATGAGTTTTTGATATCCGATCTTATAGTAGCATTGTGCATTTCCTCCGACAAGTATATGTAATCAATCCTAGTAAAGGTTTTGTGTGGGGTGGAGTTGAAGGTATACCCTCGATCTTCTGGGTGGAGTTGCCTCGATGTGTCTCTCAAGCCATATATATCAAACATATTTATAACCTCACCGTGCCCCCCTTTGTTAGGGTCGCTCGTTTCAATTTTACCCTCTTTCCTATTTAGGTGGGTCCACCCACAGATCGAAGTCACCCCCCTAGGAGGACGAGTCCAGTGGCTTCTAACATAATTTTGGGGACTGTCTTGGTTAGGAATCTAGCTTGACCCGTATTGGAGGCGTATATGGTAGCAAGCGTGATGCTTACCTTTCCCACAGTGCCTGCACAAGTAAGGCCCGCCCTTCAACATCCCTCCATGTCTTGGAGACCGTAAAGCCTAGTCACTTTCTAATGAGTATCCCCACTACTCCTCGTTTTAGAGGGCCGAATCCCCAGAATTATATCCCTGTTCATGCCCCTAGGAGCTTCTGCTACTCTCCCTTAGCATAATTTATATCCTGTAGGAAGTGAATGTCCAGTTGTCCCCTTCGGAATTCCCAGTGTACAAAGGGTCTCTTTTTCGGGGAGTTTAGGTCCTTAACATTTAGTGTACCCACCCTGAGGAGGTCTCCTATCTGTTGGTCTATGTCAGCCGTCATTTGCTATCATACATTTTGGAGGACCCTTCAGCCATAATTGACACCACCGTGAGATGTCGATCAACTGTGCGCACACCCGTACAAGTCTCAGTGAAAATTCTGTCTCCAACCCACTGCCCTCCACCCCATACATCTCCACCCTCCCCCCTTTCTACTTCCCCATTCCCTGATTGATTGCGTCTGATCCGGATTGGTTGGAAGTATTGATCCGATGTCGGACCACCAGTGGGAACCGTTACCTCATGGTCCGTCTTCAGAAAAAACATTCTCAATAATATTTGAGCGCCCTTTCTGTTTGCCCCCTCTCCTGTCCCCCGGAACCAAACATAAACTCTTTGAAAGGATATATGATGTCTCTTGCGAAATCACCGCATATTGTCAGCAGGTCGCATGTTCGCTCTTTTGCGAGGAGCATCATGTGTTCCATCTGCATTAGAACCCTGAGCAGTTCGGATCACTCAGTTTCTCAGGCCGTCTTTATTTCTTGACAACCGATATGCAGGGTTCTCTCCAACCGATCATCTTTTACATTTGTCTTCTTTGGGTGTGGCATTGCCTCACCTGTATTTCCTCGATCCCTTAACTCTTTTCCTTCATGGCCCTTGGAGTTCCCAACGGCCCCCATTTTGTCCTGCTTCCTCCTGGTCTCCACCTTCCGGACGTGTTTCCAGAAATTCAGCGGTACAGTTGCGAATCTCCCTTTCCCGATTTCAGTCGCGTTTTCCTGCCTCCATATTCAAAAGAGAGGGAGAAAGCATAGCCCCATCTGTATCTAGTTCCTCGTTCTTTGAGCCATTTTGTAAGAGGGCCGCACAACTGCCTTAGGGCCAAGGTCAATGATGACAGATCCTGGAAAAATGGTAATCTGTGCTCCCCCAAGGGTGAGTGGCCCTCCGGTCCTGGCGTTCTCGAGGATCCTCGCTTTATCCTGGTACCTGTGGAACCTGGCGAGGACAGATCTCGGACCACCCGTAGGACCTCCGGCCCTATGTATCTGCTCCATTTTGGGCTTGTTGATCTCTTTGTCTGCTCCCAATATTTTGATAATATCATGGATTGTTTTCCTGAGGTCTCCTGTTTCGCCTTCGTGTTTGGGAATACCGAAAAAGCATAGGATATTTCTCCTCTCTTGATTTTCCAAATCGTCCATTTTTAGTCGGAATTCATCCTCTCTTTGCTCTGTTTCCCTTATTCGTGAGTCCATCTGGGATTCAAGGGTGTCTATGGAGGCTTGATTGTTTTCAACACCCTCAAGTCTTCCCTTAATCTTGTCCATTTGCTGTGTTATCTTGCCTATTATTTTTCCACCTATGTTGGCTCTCACGGTCCTTATCTCAGTCAGGAGGGCGGTCATGTCTCCTTTTGTTGCTGCTGCTTCCGTTCCGGAGGTATCCATGATCACTTTATTTGTACCGTCTGCGGCAAGTAATGGTGGGGAGTAGGCATATTTGGCTAATTTTACTTTAATGTCCATGTGGTGCTTGCGGCACTGGATGAGGCACTCGCCCTGGTGTCGGGGGCCCTACCCTCTGTATCGATACTCTGTAATGATGGCTCCAAAATGATTCCAGAAGTGTTTAGGTGTTTAAAGCGTCTTATGAGGAGCCAAGGGCCAGTTCACAGCATACAGGTATCTTCGATTTGCTTTGCACAGCTCCCACTTCGCAGACAGCACGGATTACTGTTGTGTTTCTTTTCGCTGTAGTCCCCCACCACTTGTTCTTATCCTGTTGGGGGCCGGGGGAGTACCTCTACGTAGTAGGCGGGCCTTGATACAGTCTATTAATCAAAGAAGGGCACACGCCCCATCCCCGGGGGCCCAACCCTTCAGGGAAGAGGGGAGTACCTGTGTTCAGAACTGGATGGCGAACACAAGCACGACAGGGCCTTCAGAGTAGGAACTTCGTCAATAGGGGGGCCGGTGCGTTTTCAATGTGGGTCTCATGCAATGTCGAGGACGGGCTGATCAGATCTTGCCGAAAGGCATCTCCAAAGAACGGTTCCCCGGCTGGAGAGGAGCAGTCCTACTCGGAGTACGGATTCCTGACAGCGTTTTTTAATTCGGATTCCAGTTTACCTGCCATGGCTTGAGACACGGGATTCCCGTTTTGCTGTTTTAACCTTGTGTTTGTCCAAGAAGTGTAAACCCGTTGGCTTCAGAATGGTTCCAGGAGATCATATAGGTGTGCAGTATTTGCTGGTCTCACTTCACCTCGCTTGTATTTCGCTTCGTGAACTGGTATTGAGTCCGGATGTACGGGATCCATTCAGAATATGCTGGTCAATCACATGTCCCGAGATTCTGAGTCAATTAGGGAGTTGTTAGTAGAGAGTCCCCATCTGTAGACCATTGAATTGAGCGGGGCACCGGCAGCAAATAAGATGTGTGCTGACATTACTCTGAGTAAGGATGCGTTTAATGTCTCTAACTCCTCCCGTTTGAAAGGTATTTTGCTAGGAAGGTGTGAGCGCCCCTGTGACACAACTCTCAAATTATTTTTCTTTTGTGTGAGTTCTGATTGGGCAACACGGCTTATAGGGTGGGTCTGTCGTCAAATCTCTGCTAATCGTTGAAAATCCGAAAGAGCCCAATCTGGTGGCTTAACATTGATACCACGGGTCTGTTCTCTTATGAGGATTACATACACCACACACCTCCTGTCATCCAGTTCGTCCCATTTTTCCCCTTTCAACCCCGGGATGAGAACATAGCTCCTCGAGCGTTAGGGTATCTCTTGCTGCAAGCACCTGTTTCCCTGGGGGGGTCATCCATGGGAGGCTTGTTTCGTTCACTTCCCTGACTGATCCAATCTCATGCGGTCATTAGAACGAGCTCTGATGTGGAACAGAAGAACTTTCAGGCTCCCACCCTCAGGATCCCTACCTGCAAGGCACTCAGTCTGCTCAGAGTACTTCAAGCGAAGGAATGAGACCCATACGTGGATGACTTACATGAGTGAGCGTCTCCCTGTGATTCGTCTGCCACTGGGTCCAGAGGGCCTGTGGCACGTGTCGTAGCGCAGATGTGGTGTGGCCACTCAATGGATCTGGCAGGGTCCGCTGTACACCTTGGGCAGGTCGAGGCGCTCATGCACAGTTTCCTCTTATGTTTTTCACCTGGAGGCCGCGTACCAGCTTATATCACCTAACAGCGTTTTATCAGTGATTGTCGCCTGCATGTTATGTTGGGCTATAGTTGCTGAAGCGACCTCTCTTGCCCTTCTCTTACGTTCTGCCACTTATAGTCCCTGTCACCATGGCTCTTGGAGTGGGAGGAGGGGATATGCAATCTGCCGTACTACGGGGTGTATGGGCTTGCTGATCGTCACTTGTTTGCCGCTGCAGGACCAGCCTCAGAGGCCCCGCTCTGCGAAACACGGGTCTGATGGGTGCACAGAGCGCCTTCACTGCGATGTTGCGTGTGCGTTTGCGAGTGGCAGAGGGACCTCCCTCTCGTATTCATTGATGACTTAAAGTATACAATGGCCCAGCTTCTTCCCCGTGGGCACAATCAATATTCAGCACTGTGAAGTATGCAGCCGCTCTCACATGAGGGGTTATTTGTTTTGTAGCCTAGGGAGGCAGCAGGGCTCACCTTCTATGCTCCGTCATACAGGAGGAACACCAGTCCTGGCATTTGGCAATTGTTCCTTGAGTACTCCTGGACTCATCTAGAAGAGCCACATGTCCAGGGATAAGCTTGTGCGCTCAAGCCAGAGTCGGATGACCCATTGCAATGCTTCCTTGCACGTCGTAAAACCTCTCTGGCCCCTTCTTGGGCCCCACAGGCATTTGCCATGGAGACACTCGTGTCGGGCCTGGTTTCGCCGTCTGCGGTTCACAGTGGAAGAGGTGGCAGCCTTCACACGGTCTTTACTCCATAAAATCTTGCGCGATTTTCACCGGGTTTTTCTCTGTAGGTGCGGGGCATATTCATACTCCCTGACATCACGTTCCTCCTATGAGGGGTCCAGAAGTGGGGGCTCAATCCACTTCTAGGACCTAAGAGGGTAGAGCTCACACGGAGGTGAGCAACATCCATGCGCCCCTTGGTGGCCAGTGATTGCTTTATTTTTAAACATATCATAGTTCGATCGACCAGGCTATCTAGCCACCATTACGTTTTGAGGGGTTTGAGATCCAACTGTCATGAGATCCAATTGTTATGACACTCATATGCGGTTGATCCACGAGTAGATCTTGTATATTGTTGGATTTTTTCTTTCTCTTTTTTTAAACATGGCATGTTTGGCTAAAATGTCATTTCTGGTTTGTGATTCGAAAGAGAAGATGAGGGGCTGGTTGTTTCTATTACTTCTAACATAGCGGTATTAGATGTTACTTCTCTTCTATCTCTGTTTAATAGGCTTGGTGTTTCTTGTTGTGTTGAGGTGCTGGCATCTCTTAGCTTCCTGTTTGTCAGTTGTCGTAATAGGGTATATTGAATATTACGTTTGTTGTCCAATGTGAGCGAGAACAATGCAGTGTTCATTGTCGGCAGGAATGTTTCAAGTCCCATTTTACAGTCAATTGCCACAGCATTGGAAATGTCTGAAGGCGAAGTCACCTTCCGTCTTGGAGTCCAGTGTGTGTACAAAATAGATTGGTGAATTCTGTGCTGAGGGGGGTCACATAACAGGTGATTGGAAAAGGTCTCCTATCGTAGGTTCATGATTTGAATCAAGGCATTGGTTATTTCGCTTGTCTCCCCACACCTCTAGGTCAGCTTGAATCAGTGTTTTGTTTAATCCAGTGGGCGATAGCAATTCTGTTTGGATGGCTACCGAGCCCCAGTAAGCGCATGGGTTTAGTTTATCGTTCAGCTGTATAGGAACTGAAGGAGTAACATGGACTTGAGCCCTTGTTTGCTCATGTGACGGCATTACTATGGCAGCCGCGGGAGCCTTGTGGAAGGGCGAGGTTAACAGCAGGCCCGCCTCTCCAAGCGAGTCTGTCAGCATTTCTGTAAGATCAACCCTCCCGATGCTGAATTCTTCTAACTCAGAAGCATTTCTCAGAGCTGCGGATATTAAAGCCGATTGGGTCGCTGAGTCAGTTGGTCTGCCTTCTGAGGCACAATATTTCCATATGTTGGAAGTAAGAGATATTGTACGCACGCTCAAAACAGCATTGCTGCTGCGAGTTAAATTAATGGTGCGTGAAGTACTGTTCGAGGTGGTCAGGGCGTCAGAAGCCTGAGAAAGGATTTCTTTAGTAGGCGACATATCGGAGGTAAGTGTATACAAGCTCAGCATAAACTATATCAACAGTTACATAAACAAATGCGTGAAGTTTTGATACAGAGTTTCACATTATGGTTTTAAGATTATGTGTACAAGTTAACTGCAAAAGCAAGAAGAAAATACATAAAAACACAAGGCACACTCACCCGCTACCCAGCATCCAGTTGACAGCCGACAGCACTTATCAGAGCACTTCTCAAAATTGTCCACGCAAAATGAGCGCCGCCTGGATGTTATGAAGGCTGCTGGGAAGGGGGGGGATCTTGAGGCTAGGAGTGTCCTGAAAATGAAAGAAAATGGGTATAATTAAATTAAAATAAACAAATCCAGATGTGGTAAGTCCCAGATGAGACTCAGGTCTTGTAAATAGTACTGTTTCAAAGCAAAGTTTTGGAGTCAGTTCGTACCAAGCAAACAGTTATTTTTTTCCAAACTGAGTAGCCAGGAGCCGACACAGCCGACGGCAGTTATCAGAGCACTTCTCAGTGCCCTGCATCCTATCTCAGTGTCCACTATACCGTAATAATGTGACCAGTGGCCAGTGCTCATGGCTTGCAGCAATGACCTGTTTTCAAATCCATGAGGCATGTGAGCAAATCAGAGTACACATTTTAATTTGCAGAAGGCAATACCATGCTTTAGGTCCTTGCTGATTCTCATCATACACGTTTGTTGCAGTATATGACACATTTCTGGAGTAGTTTTTTGGCTTTTTACTTGTAACCATAACATCCTTTTAACAATGTTTTTCCACTGAATGTCATAGGTATTCATTAATGGAATGCAATGTAACCATAACATTCCTTTCGCAAAGTGTTTTCACTGAATTTCATAGGTTTTTACCAGTACACCCTTAATTTCCTAACAGGTTCCTTATATTATATTCACTTCCCAATGTAGCAGCTGTAGAGTCTGCTGACAGCTCCTCTGAAGACACTCACCCATTACTTTTCCTCATTCTCAATCTGGCTATCCAAGAGAGAGCACCTGCTTTAAAAAGCTATTAGGGACAGCTGCAATTTTGATGTTATAGCCATTCCTCCTCTACTGCCACCCCCATCACCACCACCATCACCATCTGGAGGGCCTGGACAGGGGCACAGGCATGGTGATAAAGATCTCGATGAAGAGATAAGGTGGAGGAAGTCCCTATACCCAGCACCCAGAGTGAGTCCAGGGTGTGGCAATTATTCACCACCTTTGGGGATGTACCGAAGGCTCGTGCAGCCAAGGTGATATGCACTGAGTGCAAAGTTGTACTCAGTCGTGGAAAACCTGGGCTGTATTTCTATGGGACAGCCTCCATGTGGCACCATACCAAATCTAATCACCTGAATGCTCTGAGGAATGCCATACCATTCTCAGGGAAAAGTAGGTTGACACCATCTAACCTTCTTCAACTGGTCCTGCTAACGCAAAGGATACACTTTTGGAGCAGAGCATCCCAGATGCCACCTCACATGCCATATGGAACACTGTTAACCCTTACCTTTCGAGGGTCACGGCACTCTGTATGTACTGCGATGCTCCGATCTGTAGAGGGAAGCAGTTTCAGAGTGCTTTCGAGGCCTCAGTCAAGGAGCACGAAAACCACTGGCCCTTAACTTAAATTTAAAGCACACCCAACATCATCCTCTGTCCAACTGCAACCCCGCATCTGTGGTTGGTGCCCCTTACCTCCCTTCCCTCGCACACCTTACCTTGCTTCTCCTGGAAAAAACACAAAAGGCCACCTTTTACCGTAAAGAAATTGGACTGAGAAAAGAAATCACAGGGCCCTTTGCAGCCTGCATAGTCCACAGACAGCTAGAATTCCAGGTGTGAGTTGGGGGGAAAGTAAATTGTTTTAATTTATTTTCAAGAAAAAAAAGGGGGGGTTAAAGTATTAACTTTAATATTTTTTTTATTATTTTGTTTTATATAGTAAAGGTTTTTGCTTGATTTATACGAGGCAACATTATCCTGCGTTTTGATCCAATCCAATTCGGTCAGCTTTCTCACCACCTTCATTGGATTTTGTATTAGGGTTGCTCTAGTGATGGCCACGTCTTGTAACAGGTTTACACAATGTTCCTCCCATGATGCTAGTATTTTGTTTTCTCCCCCTCCTTTACTGGGGACGTCGTTCTTCAGAATCTCAAAAACAGGCACTGACGAATCCATGATCACTTTCCTGAAGAGCATCAGAGTATTCCTCGCCACCGTCCCCTTCACAGATGTTAGGCAGAGTTCTTGTCTGATGTGACATATGGGAACAGACATTGGCAACCCCAGCACCTTCTTCCAAAATTGGCCCTCCAACCTGTCCCAAAACTGCCTCGGGATTTGTGGCATGGCTCCGGCTCCATACGTTATGCTCGGGACGACCTTGGTTTTAAAGAAAGACAGCACTGGAATCAATGAGAACTTTCCGTATTTCATGTCGATTGTCCGTGCTTGGCATGACAAGGTCTTTGTTTTGGCTATTAGCATCTCCTGCATTGGAATTTCCGTGGGGCTGTTACTTAGCGTCACTCCCAAATATTTAAAGCTCTTTACGATTTCAATTTTTCGTTTTCTAGGCTCCATTTTTCTTTGCCTGCACTCGAGTTGTAGTTTCGAAGGCCATGATCTTGGTTTTACTTTTATTTAGTTCTAATTGGTTGTTTCCCAAGTATGCAAGTAAACTGTTCAACTGCCTTTGGAGCCCCACCGCTGTCTGATCTAATAAGATGATATCATCCGCATAGAGGAGTCTCTGTATTTTCTCTCCTCCTAATGATGGGGGAAAGCATCTAGTTTTAGCAAAGTCGTCTTCCAGGTCTGCTATATAGGCATTATACAGTGCTGGAGCTAAGGGACAGCCCTGCTTTACTCCTCGGGCGGTATGAATTACCTTTGACAGTGTCCCTGCGCCATTCAGCCGGACTCTCATGGTGGTATCTTCATAAAGAGCTATTGTTGGGGATAAGATTTTTTCTGGGCAGTTCTTGCCAATTAGTTTGGCCCACAGGCCCTCGCGGCTCACACGGTCGAATGCCTGCACGAGGTTGACGAAGGCCATGAATATTCTCGGCGCTCCTTGTTGGATTCTTGCTTTCAGGGAGCATAGTACCAGAATGTTTGCTGTGGTGCCGATGTTTCTGACAAACCCCGTCTGGAATTGATCTCTATAATTGGATTCCTTTAGCTAGTTGTTTATGCCGTCCAGAGCACAAGAGACAAATAACTTCCCGATGACGTCCAAGAGCGCTATGGGCGGTAATTTCTCGGATCTTCCGTCGCTCCTTTTGTAAAGATTGGGACCACATTTGAAGTCTTCCAAGAGGGGGGCACAGATTTAGATGTGTTACAGTTCTGGAAAATCTGGCTAATAAGTGGAGCCCAAGTTACAACGTTGGTCTTCAGATCTATGTCGGAGAGCCCTGGCGCTCTAGAGTTTTTTAACTTCTTAATTTTTGATGTAATGGCGTCATAGTCGCAGGGTATTTCCCAGTTTGGCACTTGGCACCTCCGGATGTTCGATATCCTACTATCCTTCTTTTTATATAGCGACGCAAAGAAGTCCACCCATTTCTCTTCGCTGATGTTATTCTGGAGGCTGAGCTGGGTACTTGTTGTTTTCATATGGATCAAAGACCAGAATTCTTTGCTGCTTTTCTTTGAAAGTATACGCAGCATTTGTTCTGCGTCGTGCTGTAGGAGACTTGCACGCTGATATCTCACCCAATTTTTATACCTGCGTTGCGCAAGGTGGTATTTCGTTTTCAGGTTTATTGAGTTACTGGATTTTGCCATTCTCTGGATTTTTCTCAAGGCCGCTCTTTGCTTTACCAGTTCCTTATTGTAACTGTGTTTATGGACTAAGTGCGTAGGGCCCCCTTGTTGCTTCGATCTGCGGTATGTTTCCAATAACGGCACGTAATCAGCAGTAGTGGCTCCAACTGGCTTATCAATAAGCTTATTGCTGATGTTTTTATAAACCGTCGTTATTTCACTAATGGCTTTAGCCGTTAACCTAAGGCGATTGCCACTCGGGTTAGCTTCCAAGCCTTGTAGCATGGATTCTTGCGCCGGCCTGTAAGGGTACCAGGTCGTTTTTAAGATGTTGTGATCGCTTTTGTCCGTTTTCACCACGTTGAAAGACTTTATCATGCTCAGTAAGGCCTTCGATACAAAAATGTGATCAATAGTTCCGTTTTGATGATTTCTTTGCCATGTTGGGATCTTCTTGTTCTCTTTAGAGCGTAACCAATGCAAATTATGCAGATCCCATTTGTCCATCAGGTTACCCCATCGTTTAGCTCTGTCCCCATCCATTGTAGATCTCATGCATGTGGGTGTCTCGTCATCCTCCATTGTGCAGTTTAGATCGCCATTTATAATGATGAGGCTCGGTTGTTGGCTTTCGCTTTCATCCTCAAGGAGGTTGTCGATAGCCTCTAGATATTGACCTGTCGGACCTCTGCCGGATTCCAGTATGTGTTGATAACTAGCAGTTTTTGTAGAGAATTTTCCTTCCCCGTTCCGACACCATCCAGTTGCCACTTTAATCTGGTTCCTTGGATAAGCGGGGAGAGATGTAATTCTGCCCTGGGCACTAAGCCACATCCCGATCTTACTGCAGTCACAAGACCAGCCCTTGGCCTTCCTGTGGCTCCCTTCTCTGCCGGGGTGAAGGTCAAAATGTATCCATCGAGGTAAGGTTTCGTCAACAGCCACGTTTCTTGCAGGCACAAGATATCAAAGGCTCCTAGATTAACAGCAGAACTTGCCGTCAAGTGGGAAAACCCTTGTGTGTTCCATGAGCCCATTATCAAAGGCGATTGCTTCGCCAGTTGACTCGGCGTGGGTTATCTGTCCACTAATTGCTAGATTTTGTTTGCATATTGACGTGTATTTGATATCCACCTCCTGTTGTGCTGTCTAACCGGGCTCGTGCCTTCGGTGCCGCTCTCCACTCGTGAAGCTTTCACGGGGCTTCCAGCTATTGTGATTCTTATTTTTTCTCCCGGTCCTTTTGGCCATTTTTCCGGGTTTATTGCTCGGTTACCATCGGAGTATTTCTTACAACCTTGGTGTGGTGACTCCTCCCTCCTCTTCCTTTCCCTCGACCTATTGGGGCCATGTATATTTTGCTTGTCTTGTGTAGGGTGAGACTTTTGGCTCGGCCGACGCTTTCCTTTATCTTTGCTGTGTTGATTTTGTTCTAACGATGTTCTCTTTCTTCTTGTTAAGGATCTCATCACTGAGGTGCTATGCGTCCGATGATACCTCTGTTTTTGAATGGCCTGAATTTCTTTCAGTTCATATCCCAAATACCAGAGGTTATCTTTCTCAGCCTTCAAGATGTTGCTTATTAAAGCCGATGATATGTGTATGTAGGCCTGATCGCTCTGTCCGTTCTCACATGGTTCGACAATTTTTAAATCTTGAGAGGTCAAGAGTCGTAGATTTGGAATTTGCTCAAAGATATACAGCATTGTGTTCCTGCTCAGCCTGAAGTCATCTAGCTTTTCTCTCCTTCTCTCCAGTTTGAAGATGGCATAATCCGTCTTGATGCGTTTGTTCATTCTACTCCTTATCCGTTCCTTACTGCTCTCCTGCAGCTATCGGCCCCTGCTTCGTTCTCTCTCTTTATTTCGCTGACTATTACTAGAAAGATTCTCTAGAATCCTCCTGGTTTTGGACTCTTTCCGCCGAGACCTTTTGTCTCCAGTACTTAGGTTGTCGTTGCGTTTGTCATAAGGAGAGTTACTCTCTCTTCGTGTCTTTGGGACGTTGGCTATGAGGGGTTTTGAGGTCTTCCTTTTCTTCCCTTCCGTATGTCTAAATTGGTCCGTACTGTGCTGTCTCCCTCTTTGGCTCCCTGGGTGGGGAGCTGGGACTACATCACCTCTAGACACACTTTCAGTATGTGATCTAGTCTTAAAAGATGGAATGTCTGTTTCTGAGTCTTCCACTGTATATGTACTTAGATTCAATAAGGCTTCCATAGAGTTAAACTCTTCCTCCACTTTTCTTCCTCCGAGAATTTTCTTTTTCATGATTCACCCTTTCCTGATGGTTTTGCGTTGCAGGTTTCACTCGTTCCCATTCGTCGTCTCACTGTTGCTGTTCTTTTTGGCAACTTTGGTGGGGTCGTTATCTTTAGTACTACCTTCTTGTCTTCTATTTTTTCAGGCACTAGTACCTTTTTTAAATTTAAATGTTCCACTAGTTTCATTTTCTTGTTAAAGAAGTTTCCAAATTCTTTCTGTTTTGTTTTGTACATTTGGTTTTGATTTTGCCCCCGACCCCTTTTCCGCTTCGATCGGGGTTATTCTTGAGCAGTCTAAATTAATGCATCCATTCTCTGACATGGGTGTCGCTTTCTTTCCACCAGGCAGCAGGTCGCTAGGTTTAGTTTGGCCATTCATGCTCATCTGGGCACTTGTGTTTTTTTCCTCCATGTCCAGTGCCAAGTCATTATTTTTGTTCCAGCAATTGGCACTGGTCTGTGTTCCTTGTGTATTCCGCTCCAATTCTAGAGAGCACGATGATCCTTGGTCTCTGGTGTTTTCATGTCTCACTTCCTTAGTCAATATGTATTTTTCCAAGTATAATAACTTGGTGTGTCTTAGGGCCGTGATAACTGCTTGATCTTTCACAGAATCATTCAGTGCTTCGAATAGTTTGTTAAAGGATGTTAGAGTGATCGTCACAGTGGACATTATACCCATTAGGTCTATTTTCTTATGCAGTGTTTCCTTTACACTCCCATGTAAAAAGTCTCTGTCGGACCTCACTCTACCTGGGGTAAGGCACGTCTCGGGGGCCGGTGTTGGTTTTCCCGTGGCACCTCTGGGCGGTGTCTTTGCCAGGCTTTTTTCGGGTATGTTTGAGGCCACACTACATCCCAGGGGACTTCCCAATTCATTCTGGGGGCCAAGGTGGATCTGGCCAGAGGTTTCCTCTTGTGGGTGCCCACTTTGAGACCACACGTTCAATTCCTCCGTCACCTCCAAAGACTCGTGGGTACTCTTTAGGTTGTTAGTGGTCTCGTTAGGCTCCAGGGGCAGCACATCTGCCGTCAGTGCAGGAAGGTGCGGAATAGGAGAGGCCAGGGGGGGGTTTCCCAAAGTGCCACCTTACTGGCGTTTCAAGTTGTGGCAATTTGACCCCGGTCCTCTGTTTAACAACTCCCCTCTCCTCTTGGCTGTTGGATGGTTGTTCTTTTAAAATAGACTCTTCAACCGCCACCCACCCCTCCAAAAGCTCTCCATCCGATATTTCTTTTTGTGGTGTGGGGGGGCTTACACCCTTTTTTTAAAGAAATTTGTCACCTGATTGTGGGGCGGCACTTTGAGTGTCTTACTTTTTTTGCTTGCTCCTCTGTAGTAGGGTTTAGTGGGGGGTTGCCCCCTGTTCAGTTTCTTTTGTTTTAGTGCTGTTAATGCACGTTCCTTTCTTTTGTTTGTTTGTTTGTTTGTTTATTTGGTATAGCGCAGAACCAAACCCGAAGGGGTAGCTGGGCGCAAACAGTACAAGATTGCTTAAGAACTTAGTTACAGGAGAAATACACGTTATGCAGTTCGCAATTAAATCAAGAAAAGTGCAGTTTATACAGTTCACGTTAGATCAACGAAATAAAGAAATGCGGAACTACGGTTCAGTCTAGTTGATCGGATGTCATTCAGCTGGTTGCAGGCATCTAGTGTCTATGTGGGAGGGGGAGGTCGAGCTAAGTGTCATTGGCACGGATCCAAGTGAGGACTTTTCGCCTGAAACTAGAGTAAGGTTGGTCCATTCTGAGATCCAAGGGGAGTTTGTTCCAAGTTTGCGCAGCTATGATTGGGAAACTAGAGCCGGCGGCTGTACTCTTTTTGAATCTAGGCACCACTAAGGTGAAGGCGTTGGTCAGTCTAGTGGGACGGTTAGAGGTTCTCTTGTGGATTCTGTTGGCCAGATAAGGGGGGGCAATGTTGTTGAGACATTTGGATGTGAGGGAGAGTATTTTGAGGGTGATCCTGTCTTTGATTTTTAGCCAATGGATATTTTTCCTAAAGGTGGAGATGTGGGCTCTGTTAGGAATATTTAAAGCTACTCTGATAGCGTTATTTTGGAGAGTTTGTAGTTTGTCAAGGATATACTTGTTAGAGCCTGCATAAAGGGCATTGCAGTAATCCAGCTTGGATATGATGAGAGCATTGGCTAATGTGATGCAGCTGGTCTCAGTTAGAAAAGGTCTGCATGCTCGGATCAATTTGCAAGTATATGCCGTGGAGGATGCTAGCGAGTTCGTTTGCTTTTTGAAGGTGAGCGCTGAATCAAGATAGACCCCGAGGGTTTTGACTGCAGGCATCACTTTAATGACATTATTGTCAATGTTGAATGAGGCATAGTTGGGGTCAAGTTTTTTGATAGCCAACGCTGAGCCAGTGATTAGTAGCTCCGTCTTGTCGTCGTTCAGGCAGAGGCCATGGGATGCCATCCAAGCCTGAATGAGGAGATATATCTTATTTACTAAGTCCGTGTCTTCCAAGAAGTTACCCGAAAGGGGGATTAGAATCTGAGTGTCATCTGCGTAATTAGTGTAGACAACACCCAGTCTGTCCAACTTATCAAACAGGGGCTTAGTAAAGATGTTATACATCGTCGGAGAAACACATGATCCTTGGGGAACACCGCATGAAACTTGTATGGGATCAGCGGCTGCTGAGGGTGAGAAGACTCTCATTGTCCGGTTTGCAAGGAAGGATTGTACCCAAGTTATGGCATCACTTGAGAAATGAGCGGCCGAGCTTAGGTGATTGCATAAGACTGCATGATCTACCAAGTCGAAGGCCGCGGATAGGTCAAGGAGGAGTAGCATCGCTGTTTTACCATTGTCCTTCAACTCGTCAATTTGGGTCTTGAGGTCAATCAAGGCTGTTTCAGTGCCATGAAGGGGACGGAAGCCAGATTGCCGTGATCCTAGTAAATTGTTAGTTTCTAAGTAGTCCTGGATTTGCAGGTATGCTACTCTGTCTATGATTTTAAGTAAGAAAGGGACAGTAGTGATGGGTCTGTAGTTAGTTGGTATAGCAGGGTCAAGTGTTTGTTTTTTTAGCAAGGGAAGCACCCAGGATTGTTTGAGGTTGTTCGGTACTAGATTAGACTTAAAGGATGCATTAATG
This sequence comes from Ambystoma mexicanum, assembly GCF_040938575.1. Taxonomy (NCBI): domain Eukaryota; kingdom Metazoa; phylum Chordata; class Amphibia; order Caudata; family Ambystomatidae; genus Ambystoma; species Ambystoma mexicanum. Next base: position 1,072,910,182 of record NC_090935.1, on the reverse strand, counting down.
ATTTTTGAAATGAAGGGTGCAAGGTCTCGAGCTGCATCTTTTATAATTTGGGCCGGACAGCTGTCACCTTTACAGTTGGAGGGTTTTAGAGATAGTATGATTTTTTCTGTCTCCAATATGGATATCTTTCTGAAGCTAAATAGGTGGGGGGTGTTAGATTGGTTTGGGAGGAGCTGAGGTTGCAATATGGGTTCTGTTGGCAGGAGCAAGGAGGCTTTTTTGTTAGCAATTTTAGATTGGAGCGAGCTAATTTTATCCGCCAGGGCATTTTGTATATTAGTGCACCAGGACTTGTTTTTGGGAATGTTGTCAGGTGGGGTTATGGGTGATTCCATTTCACGGAGGATGGAAAATAGCTCCTTGGTGTCTGATTTGGCTTTAGAGATTCTGTTATTGAAGGTATTTCTTTTAGTGTTTATGATTTCCTTTTTATACTGTTTGGCAAGGGTGGCTAATTTGGTTTTGTTCTCCTCGGTGGGCGAGTGTTGCCAGATAGACTGCAACTTTCTTTTTTGGATTCTAAGGTCTTTCAGGTGTGGCGTGAACCAGTTGTTAAGGTGACAGAGTTGTTTGCTTTTGCGCAGCTTGGTGGGGGCAATCGAGTCAAGTGCCTTGAGCATAGAGCTGTTGTAAGCTTCTACCAGCGACGTAGGGTCTGTAATGTTGTCTAAGTTATTAAGAGTAGGGAGAAGGTAGGGTAGGAGTTGTTCTGATGTGATGTCTTTTTTACTTCTGGTGGGAAGTGGCGGGGCCATGAGTATAGGTTTGGGCCGGATAAGGTCTAGTGAGGCATTGAATACAATTAAGTGGTGGTCAGTCCAGGATTGTGGTATTATGTTGGTAATACTGATGTTACAGTTCCGATCAGCAACCCAGTCTAAGGTTCTGCCTTTGGCATGAGTAGGAGAGGAGACTTTTTGAGATAGGGCGTAGTCATTCAGGAGTGAGGCGACAGATAGGGCATGTTTGTCGTTGCTGTCATTAAAGCCCAGGTTAAAGTCTCCCAGTAATAGTATTTGAGCGTGGTCTTTAGTATTGTTGGTTATAATGCTGGTTATGTCGTCTTCAAAGGTTCCCAGTGGTCCAGGTGGTCTGTAGATAACATGCAAGGTGAGAGTCCGGTTACAAGAGAGGTGCAATTTGGCAGTAAGGAGTTCACAAGATGAGAATATCAGGGTAGTAGCTAGTTTGATGGGTAAGGTAGCTTTGTGAATGATGGCTAGGCCGCCACCTTTAGTGTTAGGTCTATCGACTCTTAGTAGTTGGTAGCCGTCAGGTATAGCTAGCATGATGGCAGGGCCAGCTGCATCATGGAGCCATGTTTCGGTTATGACTAATAGGTCTAAGTTTTCATTGGTTAAGGTGTCCGAGATCTCGGTAGCATGGGCGACCATGGATCTTGCATTAATGAGAGATCCAATTATTGATAGGGTACTATTTGGTTGAGTCGAGGAGGGTTGTTTATTTTTGGTAGGGGCATCTCTTTGTATCAGTGGCTGATTAGTAGTTGTAGGAGCAGGGCGAGGGGTGGTGGGTTTGTGCTAGATCGATATAGCCTCTGTGATTGTGGTAGGAAGATGGTTCATGAAGACAGGACAGTCTTGCCCTCAGTCTCATGTTTCTGTCCTTAGCAGGGTGTGAGTCCGCAGTTGCAAATGCCATGGTGGTAAGGAGGCTCAAAGCAATGTGTAGAGATTGGTAACTGGCCTGGCCTCCGCAGTACATGCGGGCTGCCAGCAGCTGTCAGTGACCACTCCTGCTGTGTGTTGGCCAGCGAACTCAGCCCCGTTCTCTGCCGCGGCTTGACTTTTCTCCCCCTCCTTTACTGGGGACGTCGATTGATCTATCGACAAGGCTGAGTAGGGAACCCCCTCCTCCTCCAGTGCTCCGTGACCAGCATCGTCACCAGCGGCGTTCCCCACGAACACCACGCTTGACGCAGCGGCAGCGCCAGGATTGCAGAGTGCCGCGTCCTCTCCCTGCCGGGTCCCCAACCACAGCGCCAAACCCATTCCCCCTCCACCACCCTCGCCCAACTCTCCACGGCCCCCTCTCTCCTCGGGCACGTGGACGACCGCCGCAACCACCACCCCACCTAGGAGGGCGGGTGTCGCCGCGGCCGGCACATACCCGCTCGAAGACTCTACTTCTGCGGCAGGCAGCGGCCCCAGAACGCCTCCCATGTCTCCCGGGTCACTAGGCGGAGCCCCCCCTGACCGCCCCACACTAGGTACGGTAAGAAGGGCCGGTGGGGGGGTTTTATCGTTCTCTTTAATGTTATTTGATAACTTGAACGCGGCGTTTGGGTTTGTGGTAGGGACGATGATTCCAGTTTTGGGGGTAGTCACTGTGTCTACATCAGAGGGCATAGCAATGTCAATGTCAATGGAGTCTAAATTGCTGGCACCGTCGCTGATTCCATTTTCTGACTTCTTCACATTTTCAGGACATTCAGAAAGTTCAGCATGTGATACACGCCCCACCTCCTTCTCCCCCCTCTGCACTGGGCTCTCAAAAGTTCACCTGTCCTCCAATGCAGGCTGAGCCAAGGGTTCAGAGTCCCGAATGTTGAAAAGAATTAGGGGTGCAAAACAGGGGTAGTGCTTAATTTGTTTGGAGAGTGCAGCAGTTCAGTAGAGTTATTGATAATGGTAGTGGTGTTAGAAATGTTGGAGATGTTTAGAGGTAGCCTCAAAGGGGGCTTCAGAACAGGTATACGCAGTTGTCTAGGTCTTAATGTAACCGGAGATGGCCCAGAGCCTGTACCCAGCTTCCTTTTACCTCTAGACTCTTGAAAGTCATCCCGACCAGCCGGGTCCTCGTTCTCCTTATTTTGTGATGGCCCCCCGTCACGTCTGCATCTAGTGCTTCTGAGGCGGCGCTGCTCATTCTCCTCCATCTCCGTTGCCGTCTTGCCTGTCATGACTGCAGGACTGCTCCACTCGTCGACCACTCCGCGGCCGCTCCGCAGTCAGACTGGGCTTTTAACATCAACTCCTAAGAGTCAACCAGCAGGGTAAACAGAGTAGAAAGACTCTGTTCAAAGCAGCATAGAGTAGAGTGACTGCAGGACTGCTCCACTCGTCGACCACTCCGCTGCCGCTCCGCGGTCAGACTGGGCTTTTAACACCAGCTCCTCCCAGTCAACCAGCAGGGTAAACAGAGTAGAAAGACTCTGCTCAAAGCAGCATAGAGTAGAGTGACTGCAGGACTGCTCCACTCGTCGACCACTCCGCCCACTTCATTTCTGACACTCCATACCATGAGACTTCAAATTCATGGAATCCAAGATTTTCAGCCAATCCACAGCGCTCAGAAGAGACTTTCAGCCAATGGATGCAAGAGTCCCTCAAGAACCATACACTCTGCCTCCTCAAAGACATAGCTATAGCCATATTCAGTGCTCTCACCAAACAAAACTCCTGCTACCCTCTATTCCTGTACACAACACACAGGAAACCTGATAGGCTAATCTCCCAATGTCTGCAGACTACTGCATTGTCTGTGGACGCTGCAGTAAATCTAAGGGGTGGGGGGAGTGTTCACTCAGTTTGAGTTATGTATTCTTTAATTTTGGCGCTGAAAATAACCTTTGTTTTATTTTGCTTTTTTAGGGTTTGTTAGTAAATACTTTTTGTTTCCTTTTCTTGCTTTTATGTACAGTTTTACTGCACCCTCTACGTCTTCCCCTCCAATCTTCTTGCAGGAACTGTTTCAATGCATTCCTAACATTGTAAAGAAAAATCGCATTTCAGACATCTGTGAAATTAACTCCATCTATACAAAAAAGATTCACATCATTAGACCTTATATTGTCATTCTCAAAGGATGACATTCCTGCAGCATATAAAAAAGCAGATAGAGCTTTATTCACAAGCTGCCACGATTTTTCCATGTGTGCACTGAAATAGTTTGTACAACTCCATGTTTGACTCTGATTCATTTGAGAACACATATTTTATGCAGCATTAGGCTTTTGAAAAAATCCATCAAGGCAAACTGCAAATTCATTGCAATCACATACCCCAAACTGTTCCCTCCACAATGCACAACTATAATGTCTTTACATTTAAAGTGTGGCATACTCTGACAGAATGACAGCAAGCATGCCCAGTTCAATCCAGAAACTGCATGCCACAAAACTTCCACTTCTTGCAATCCAGTACTTCCACAGATGCCATGATTTTCAGCATACACCATCAATGACTGGATTGAAGAATCTCCCAAAATCCAGATACTCTTATTCCTCAAAGCCACAGCCATAGCCATCTCAGTGCTCTCAACAAACAAAACTCCTGCTACCCTCTCTTCCTGTACATCCATTTCTGCCTGCGGTCTATGTAGTCCCCTTTCCATGCCAGGCACCCTCAAAAGACCCGGATGTGGCACGTGCCATCCACGGACTACCGCGTTTTCCCTGGACATGACGTACAATTAAAGGCGGTGGTGGGTGTATACTCAATTTCAACAATGTATTCTACAATTGTTTTGTTTTTTCTCATTTGTATACCCTACACCTACTATCAAATGCTTTACTATACACTCCACATTTCCCCATTGAAGTTGTTCATATGAACTTTTTCAAAGCATTTTTAACATTGAAAAGAAAAATGTCATTCCCAACATCATTTAAATTCACTCCATGCCTACGAAAACTATTTACACAATCCAACATGATATTTTCATTCTGAAAAGAGGCCATCCCATAAGCATATAAAAAGCGCAAACACCTTTATTCATATGCTTCCTTGATTTTTCCATGTCTGGACTCAGTGTATTTGGACATCTCCAAATTTGCCTTTGATTAATTGCAAAAATAATATTCTGCACAGTTGGAAACAGTTCTCTTAGTCTTTTCAAGAAATCCTTAATGGCAAACTGACAAAATGATAATAATAATAATTTTGCATTTATATAGCGCTATGAACACTCAGGTATCTGAGCACTGCTTATTATTACCCACGGGGTGTTGTGCACATTTATCGACCTTGAAAGGATGAAAGGCTGAGTTTGACCCTGCCGGGATTCAAACCTGCGTTAGCAGGCTCATGCACGGATGTCAAAGTGAGCGCTCTACTCGCTGTGCCACTTGACCGATGATAATAAACTCACCCAATTTATCCCAGAAACTATATACCACCTAACTTACACTCCCTGAAATCCAATAGCAGCAGAAATGCCATAAGATTCATTATAGCCTTTTAACGAATTCCGCTGTCCGCCGACAACCTTGGAGTATGCAGACCTCATAGCATGGGGTTTAATATGCCAACAGGTATCTAACTACATCCATAATACTACAATAGTGTTTTTTAAAAGTCAAGATAGTTAGAATATGCCAACAGGTATCTAACTACTTTAAACATTCCATTAATATCAACACATTTCAACGAAAACATACCAACACAGTTACACTGACATAATTGTGGTAGAGTTTTTTAAATTCTCTATGGGGGTTTCCCCCAATAACCCAATGATTATTCAAGTCAATATAACATCAGAGTAGCACACATTAATGTTGTACCAAACATAGTACATAGAATGTACTTTTTATGAAGGTCACAAAAAGTAAATGCATATGTAAAATTGAATGCAGTTAAAGCTTTTCAACTATCCTGCTTAACAAATTATACTGTTATTTTTTCTCACAGAAAACGAACCAGAGATTCCAGCTTTACCACTGCATACAACTATGTAACTGTTCCAGGTGTATACAAATACATATTCCATAAATACTAGCCTGAATTGTACTACAATGATAAATAACACATATTTTCTACTCTCCCTACAGTACCTATAATTACCATACACATATTAGTATAATATGTGTTGCCAGTGGCCAGATTCTTGCGGGCATGCACAGCCAACACAATATTATTAAACCATATAACAAGTACATAAAAAACACCTTCAGATAACAAAAATCGCTCTGAACCCCCTGCCATTGAATTGGTGTCCGCGGAGGCTGAATTGACCACAGATTCGGCAACCATCCATACAAACTGCTCCATATGATCTTTATTCCACCCCCTTCCCTTTCCATGCCCTCTTTCAACAATCAAGTAACCCTAAATGTGTTTTCCAAACTGTCCATTCACAGCGCTGTCTGCAGACTACTGCAGTGTCTGCGGACTATAACGGCAACTGCAGGCCCTTTTTCCAACTATAAGAATATCCCCATATCATCATTATTTCACTTCCACACACTTTCCAGGCCCTATTCTGGCCACCAAATAACCCACCAAACTTTGCAGAATCAATCTAAGGGAAACTACATACTTTTTTTGCAAGGTTTGGTGAGGATTCATCCGGGGGCAAAGTTATAGGCCGCCCAAAAGGTGTTCTTTCTGTATTCAGCAACTTAACCATAACTACAGGGCTGCTACCACAGGACATGTAACGAAAAGGGAAAAGAAGAAACTAAAATGAAAATGTCATAACGTATGTATTCTTGTCTGGTTCGCCCACATACAGACATACGCAGTCATCCGTGGGTATGTTTTTCAGAAACTGATTGTAAAAACAGCTTTCTTGTATGACAATGTTACATGCTCATCACTCTACAATACAAAACCTTTTCCTGAAAACTGTACATCACTAAGAGTCCTGCATTTGTTCTGCATATATATATGCCGTAGGTCATGCCACAAAGGAAGATCATATTTGCGTTATCTTTCCTAAGTGAATGAGGACAGCGATCAATCTGAATAGTGGAAATTGGCCTTGTGCCGTGTAGCAGAGTACGACATGGCAGACCTATGATTGTTTTGCACCTATTGCTACAGTAAACCCAGTCACCATCACGTCTTTTCAAGCTGTCAGTAACACCTTGGTACCACATCTGCTTCCTATTTCTCATTGACAATTGTCTTCATGTGACAGCATCATTATTCAAATGTTGTATCCTGTTCTGGCCAATTTTATTTACAATTGAAAATGACCCCTCCTCATCAATACTAAGCGGGATCCAGGGCAAGGTTGCATATTAACCACTCAATTTGAGAGAGAAGGTTGGGGTGCTCGGAGTTGGCTACGAGCTGGAGCAATCTTTGATATCATTGGTCAATGATGCGCCAACAAAAGACACAAAGATTTGATAAGAGTTGGTCAATCTTGCCAAAGTGAAACAGGCCCTTGAACATCTAAAAGAGTGCTGAGAATATTACAGCCATATAAATGTTGAGGAAGACATTAATGGTACTTCTCATACGCATGAAGATGTTCCCCAAACTAGTTAAGCTAATCAGATGCCTTGGATAACAGGTATGACAATTCCAAAATCCATCCTGTGCATTCGCACATAGTCATGAGATTTGTTTTGAAAATATACAAAATATGTCAAGAGAAAGCATCACTAATGAGTGTTTTGGGAAAATAGCCGGATGGAAAGGAAGCAGAAATGACAGCAATGCAAAGAAGTGCATCTGTGTATTGTTCCCTGAAAATATATTCTGAATATCCAGATTTCTGATACACTATTGAATGATTGTTTTATCTGGTATTTGTGAGTGAGCTAGCAATTGTATGCTATGGCGCTGCACATACATTGAGAACTGGCACTTGCATTGCAAATATATCATAACAAATAAATAAAACATGATTAAACAACTTGGCTAACATGGACGGTACTAAAGAGTATGGGTTCTAGCATCATGTCAAATGTATCATATGCACCGTTCTCCCTTCTTCTTTGTGTTTTACTCTCAGATGCTCTGAGTGTACAACTTGCAAACCAAAACAAGAAAGGCCCTGACTTAAAACCTGAGAACTTGGTTCATGAAACGAGTGAGTGTTTCTCTCTGTTTCCAGCACCTATTGAGTTCTGTGTTTTGTTGGTCTGCAACAAATATTGCACTCACAATGTGGAGTTTAACTTTCTATTGTAGAAATGAGTATCTGTCAATGGATCAAGAATGCTGCAAACTTGGCAGCGACTATTATGACACTGTATTACGAATAATCAAAAGGCAAATTGCATTGCACAGGGCATTTCCCATGTTTTTGGCTAGATGTTGCTTGTGCTTTTGAAAGGGTTGGCAACTGTCAACAATGAAGCCCATGGATTTGGCAGGGATTGACAGTTTAGGGTTGAATCATTACAGGTACATGTCACCCAGCCATTGTTGCATGAGTTGTTGTTTGGTGGTGGGACCAATGAGTTCAAATTCAGTCTTAGTGGGTGTTGGTTTGAGGTAGGTATTTTACATCTATGCTTGAATGTTAGCCACGTATTTGCAGAAGCGAGTTATGTCCAGATGGCCACTCACATTAAGGCACTGCTGAGTCTCACCATGTACTGGTGGATTTTAATTTTGGAGCTATTCAGAAGAATTCCAAAGGGTAGCTTGTGTAGACTGAAGATGAATGGGGAGAGGATGGGCCATTAGGGGACACCACACATGACGAGAAGTCTGATTATCTGAATTAGCCCAGATGTATGACTTGGTGTCTGCTGAATAGCTAGGAGAAAAGACACAAACCACTTCAATAGAGTTCAGGTGAAGCCCATCCTGTCAGCAAGCAGGGAGAAGAGTGTTAGGCGATCAACAGTGTTGGAGGCAGTGCTTGACTACTTGAAATATACGGCTTTGCCCCTGTTAGAAGTTACCTCAATGGTGGAAGTGTACTAAGTAGACTTGGCATCAGAGATCATGGGCCTCATTACGCGGTAGGTGGTAAGGGATTACTGGCACCGGTAAGGTCACCGGTGCCGGTAATCCCTTACCACCCTATTCCGAGGTCCCTTAGCGGGTCCCTTCCTCAACGCCTGGTTTTACCAGGTGTTATGGGTGGGACCCGTTAAGGGACTACAGAGCTAATAACGGTACCGCAAATTGTGTTACCGCTATTAGTTCCATCCCCATTGAGCCCCACATGGGCTCGAATGGGAATGGGGAATGGTTCCCGGAATGGGGACTTACCGGGTCCTCCAAGGTTGGAATGACAAGGTAAGGCCCTATTTCGGGAACCCGGAATGCAGTAAGGGGGTAGCCTACCGCGTAATGAGGCCCCATGTGTCTGCATTGGGTGCACAGGGATTTGAGGGTTGTGAGATCCCCTGGGTAGTGGTCTTTGCATGACTTTTCAAATGATCTGATACTGTTTTTTGGGGTGTGTACAAGGGTGCAGACAGGCGTGACCAGGCATAGGGGTTCATGGTGTCCATTACTTAGTTGGTGAAGTGGTTAAATGTACTCAGAAGGGCTGGTATATTCTGCTAAATGCTGTTTTGGTTTCCTGATACCTATTTGAACAAAATGTCAGGGTGAATGTTTCATAACTTCTTTCAGACACAAAAGTACTGGAATGTCTCTCAAGAACTCACACAACATATCAAAACAACACCTGTGGGTTTCCAAATGAATGCAATCAAATAATTGCCAGTTTGTGACATGCCAAATTTGAAGTGCAGTCTGACACTGCTTACAAACCCAAAAGAGAGAAAGTGGGTAAAAGACCTCTGGGTTGACATTTGACTCAAGAAGACTACCTAAATAACTATACAGTTTCGGCAACACAATTTTGTCACACAGTAAATGTGGTGCTTATAAGGACGTTGATCCTTTAACTGGTGATAGTATACCACACACATCATTTGGCTTACTCTAGGTCTAGCTTTCTCTGTAAAAGAGAGCATATTCTTCTAAAAAAAGAGAGATTATTCTAAAAAAAGCACATATGTAGCAGGGCAAATACACGGAATGCAGCCATTCTGAAATCAATCCTTATGGACCCATATTATATAGACTGAAAGGCTGATTTGGAGATTTTGCTTGTGTTTGCACAAGATTACTCAGTACTACACATACATTAAAAATGTGCCTGTAGGTTACACAGCTGTATGTTATGCCATTCAGAAATGTGAAGGCGTATTAGTTAATTAAGCTAGCACCAGTTGTAATAAACATGTAATGTTCTCTGACCTAACTGCAGACAACATATGTTTTTATTACATGGCTCTTCAGAATATGTTCAAATCCTGATTAACGTAATAACTCTTATGGAAACTTTCCAGGCTGCCTTTGAGGAGTCCCAAAAAAACATCCTTTGCGAGAAGTTTAAATGTTACAAGAAAGAGCTAGAGGATGAAGTCTACAAAGGTAAACGGGTACCTGGCAAAATGGCCAAAGCGACTCCTCAAGAGAGTCTGGTATCTAGTGGAGGAAGCCAAAGGACACTCAGTGAACCGCTTATGCAAAGTGAAGCTCAAGTAGAAATTAATGATTTTTAAAGAAAATGAAGTTCGATCAGAAATACATTATGTTAAAAATCCTATGCTACAAGCAAAACAAGAAGAACCATTCTAGTCTCCTTATTTCCCTCAAATTATTTGACAAAGAAATATACCATGGATTGTGCTACAAAATAGGAATGATGGTGCATGGAATACCCACATCTTCTCTTCTAAGGTTTCTATTACGTGTCATCCTGCTTACTTGAACTAATAGATGGGTAGCAGTTTCTCTCATGTGTCACAGCTGCTCAAGGAGTGCCAGGATACAGGACTTCTGCCATTCCTTCAATCACCTCGTGCTGCTACTGGTTGAACACATGAACACATTTAAGTAAAATAAGTTATCACAACGTTCGGAGAGTTCTGTGTGAATGTGTGAAAAGCAGGCTTTCATTATAATTAAGAAAACCATTGTTTCCAAAAGAAATACTAGCCTTCATTCACCTAAGTATGAAGGAGGCATGGACAACTGGTAATTGGAAATTGCTTTAGGTAAAAATTCCATTGTGTTTGGAGACCTCGTTCCGCTGATGCCTGTGAAAGAACAGCCACATTTAAAATATGATTTACACAAGAAGTCTTTAACACAATTGCAGTCTATGGCTGAAACAATAGGGGTTGCAAGATCAAAGTATACATTATGGCTTTAACTCGAGCTATGCTAAGATATTGGACAACAACAGAACTGCTGTTTATTCTGAGTACTCTTTGACAAAGTCACCCAGACAGGATACAGGTTTGGAACCTGTTGCTTCTGAGCACTCATTCAATGGAATGGAGCCCCATGTTTATCTCTGAATAAACAAGCATTAAAAAACATATTCACCAGGACTTTATCTGGAACAAAGAAAACAAATGAGAATAATTTCAGTGCTGGGAGAGGGTAACCAACCAACAGTAACTGATCCACGTTGATATAGGATGTATACAATATACTCCTATCCTCTTGCCTACCAGAGCAACAGGAATGTCTGGGGACTGAATGCCTATGACTAAGTATTCTTGTCACATTCCGAGGAGTATGGTGTATTAAGGAAGTCTGTCAAACTCTTGGGTATAAAAAAAACAAAAATAGTACAGACCCAGTGTTCCCGTTTAAAAGTATTAGTATAGTGAATGCATTTTCTGGATTGGAGGCCTCTGTCTATATCCTGTAATGTTACTGGAGTTGTGAGCAGAACAAAATGTGTCTGTGTGAAAAATGTTCATGTATAAAAAATATAAAAAAAACACAGTGAAATACTGTTTGACATTTTGTTATGCTGGCTGGAGCACTAAAGGGCACGACGAATTTAAATCACGGCATACGAAAAAAGCAAATATGCGCTTACTCGTGTCCGCTGGATACTTGGAATTATAACATTGATCTTGAGAATCAAACCCTGGTTTCTAATAGAAAAATTACAACTCACACCTCTCTCCAAAGTGTTTCTGAACAGGTCTGAATGTGGGATTTGGATGGTGTTCAAACTCTAATGTTGCAAACAGATGCAGGGGAGAAAAAACTTTCCTGGCACATGGACTGTACTATAACACTGAACAAGACAAACGTTACCAATTGTGTGAACTTGCATTCCCTGCACTCTATGTGTGGCTTAGGTGAGCTAAATATTTCCATTCAGGTTTCTAGGTAGGTTCAAATGTATAATCTGTGGTAGTAGTCAACATTTATAGTGGAATATTTTCAAAACACAATTTCATTACTCAGTGGTCAAAGTGGTCAATTTTATCAGCATGTACATTTTTAATTTTTAAAAACAACAAATAAAACTAGACCCAATGCGTTTCAAGAAACAATCCTCTTCTTCAGGGTTATATTGGTTTTCACGGTTTGCAATCAATCATACGATAATTCATTATAAGTAAAATAATCATAAGAATGTTTAACAACAGAGTATCTGAAAAGTAGTAGAAACGTGGTTGGCTCTAGAGTGGGAGTTGACCTTGCTGAGCTCTGTTATTCATAGTACATCAGGGAAAAGGACATGTGTCGCAAGATCACAGGTTACTGTTTGAGGTCCTCGTTTGTTAGGTAAAAAAAGAAGAAGGGGTTTTTCACCTGGATATCTTGCTTTTTTTCTTCAAAGAAATAGTTTTTCAAGCTGTTTGCTGCTTATTTTGTTACTTTTATTTGTGAAATGGTTTGTTGTTCTCGAATTTGTGGTACAGATTATAGTACATCAGGGGCTCTTAGATCCCCATGTTTGTCAGCCGACACGTGTTTCGACCCGTAGGTCTTTATCAAGGCTGATTCATATTCAAAAGCATGTAAAGTGACAATTGTGACATCAAAAATGTGACATAGATTATTAAGATGAGTGCAAAGTGCATGGTGTTGGGTGATAGAGGTGTGTATGGAATTGCAAATACATTTTATACACAATATAATGAATTACAGAATCATGAGCCATTGTGCAGGCAGGGGGAGAGAGAAGGAAGGAGAGAAAAGTTAGTAAGAGGTTTGGAGGGAGTTCAGGTTCAGTCATGTTGGACTGTTTAGGCCTCTTACCTAGTAGTTTTGGTACGGTGCCCCCTGTGGGGTCCTGTTATAGAGTAAGGATCAGCTGGTCCTTGAATATATGATGGCTCCTGTTGGGACCTGTAAAGTGAGGCATAGAGGTTTGCATGGGTCAAGTGTGCTAATGGGTACATGGTACATAGTAACATCAGGCCTCATGGAGGCATAGCGTGTTGCTAGTGTCGGCAGTCCTGTACAAGCGGTAACTCCTGTCGGGCGCTGTATTGGGAGGGGAGGAATTGCATGAAATGTATTCAATGGGTCCTGTTGCGCTGATAGGTGGTACAAATCAAAAACAATTCAAAATGTACACCTCAACTCTTCAAGGAGAACTCCAACAAGCAGTTTTCAATGATTTACATAGATTAGAGTACCAACACAACCGCAAGGAAGACAGGTAGGACAACCTCGCCAAAGAAGAACAATTCATCCTTAAAAAACTTCGGGAAGAAAAGAACATTGTAATCAAAAAGGCCAACAAAGGTGGCAACATTGTAATAATGGACAAAGCAGACTATATCAAAATGGCAGAAAATCACCTACAAACACCAGGCAACTATGAGAAACTAGACAATAACCCACAACAAAGAATCCTGAAAAAACATCAAGAATTATTAAAACACTACCAAGCAGAAGGACTCATCACGGATGAAGAACATGATTTTCTCAGAACGGATCACCCGATCATGCCAACTCTTTATTTTTTGCCAAAAATTCACAAAGATTTTGACATGATCCCAGAAGGGAGACCAATCATGAACGGCATAGGAAGACTTACTGAAACACTTGCAAGATACATTAATAATGTCATCCAACCGCTAGTAATTAAGATACCGACATACCTCAGAGACACCATGCATACCTTGGCAATTTATTTTGAACAAGCTCCGTCTCTGCTTTTTGTGCCTGCTCTACATTCTCCCACGCTTTTTCCTGTCTTCTCTTGCAAAAATACACAATGTGTGCTTGAATTTATGGCCAACTCTTGGCCTCCATTCCTACTACTTTATCTAAATCGTGCTGGACTTCTTTCAGAAGTCCCTTCTTCAACATGTTTGTTTGTTTGTTTAGAATTTATTAGGCACGCCACACCCGAGGGTATCAGGGCACGGGCATTAAAGAAGTCATACAGTTTAGTACATGAGTTACAAATTTACATATGTTACAACAGTAACAGATCAAATGCTAGACTAGTAGTTATTCACATTTATTCACACTATACATAGGGAGGCTCAGTAGTAAGTAGCTGCAAGTGGTATTCACACTATTCACAAGTAGAATCAGTGGTAATGAAATATAGGTAGTCAATACGGGACAATATAGAATTATTTGCAATTTACAGTTATTTACAAAGGTGTCCAATGTCTGTAGGCTTTATTTAGACTCATTCTCTAGAAGCCATGTAATCAGATTTTGTATGAATTTGGTGAAGGTGTGGTCCATTCTAAGTCGGGTAGGTAGTGAGTTCCACAATTGGGCAGCTTTAACTGGGAAACTAGTACCCCCAATGGTGGATAGTTTAAAGTGAGGAACCTGTACGCAGTTGGATTTCACTAGTCTTGTAGGTCTAGTGGCTGATTTTCTAGCAAATCCTTCTATTAAATATTGTGGTGCTTTGTTGTTTAGGCATTTGTGGTTGAGGGATAATGTTTTTAGTTTAATTTTCTCATGTGTAGCTACCCACTTATGCTTCCTTCTGATGTCGGATGTGTGTTCTTTCCTGGATATAATTAGTGCAGCTTTAAGGGCGTTATTTTGGAGTATCTGTTTTATTTATTAATGATGTATTTATTAGCTCAAATATATAAGGCGTTACAGTAGTCTATTTTGGAGAGAATAAGGGCTCTGGCTAAGATCATACAGCTGTTCATTGAGAGGAATTGTTTACTGGATCTGATAAGTTTGCATGTGTATGCTGTTGAAGAGGCGAGGGTGTTAACCTGTTTGGAGAATGTCAAGGTAGAGTCTAAGGAAAATCCTATTGTTTTTACTTCCTTGGCAACCCCTAGCCCCTTGAACACAAAACCTACTTTTGACACAAGACATATATACACGTGAGTAACTTCTATAACAATCACATATACAGATTACACATTTTGTGCAGCAGCTACTCCTCAAAACCCCGTAGCTGTGGGATCTTGTGTCTGCATTTCACCAAATTTTGCCCTTTTCATCAGGAACACAATGTCCAATTTATCAGCAAATTTCTACAAGTGTGCGCGTATAACATGTACATAAGTGTATATGTAGTACAACATTGCCACATTCTTGTCCCATGCTTCTCCCATTTCTACCCTCCACATCTCCTGAATTAACTGGATTTGTGCTGCAGGATCATCATCCAATTTCATCGTCTTAGCTAAAATCAAATTGATATCAGGCATAACGAGATACATAATCAGCAAGGCCCAAAATACCTGTGCTCTAAGATTATTAAAAGCTGCTCCATCATGGGTATTTGTATCCAACTGAACTCCTGGATACCTCAATATCTTTCAAAGCTCGTCTCTTTGCCCTTCATGTCCCATATGGCCAATATGACTCCAGTAGTATGCTTCTCCAATGCATAAGTCCACTTCGCGGCCCCTGCAGTGAACGAATGAAGTGTCTTCATCTGGTCCATGTGTGACCACTGACACCAATACACCCTCCCCAGACCCTTCTGGAGCAACGGAAACTGAGTGATACCTGTTTTTACTGGGGCTTCTCCCATCTCTCCCTTAACACTTATTACAGCCATGTCCCCTGGTATGCCCTATGGCTCCATGGTATGCTTTCTATTGCTGCTGCTAGAGCAGAGGTAGGGTGCCTACATCCTGCTCTCCTTGCTCGACATCCCATTCCTCTCCTTCTTCATCATCTACTCTGGCTACTATATCCCCTAACTCTTCTACAGGCAAGAAAACATAATCAGCATTACCAAAGGGTTCCATCTCCCATCCTATCCCTGCTCAGACTCAGTACCCATGGAAGCATCCCTGTTCTCCATGTCCACCTCAACCGTTCTGATAACTGAGTTGTCCAATCAAACAAGAACCTGCACAGGTCTCCACTATCCTTCTTTTTAAGTTCCTTACCTGTCTTCTCACTTCTTCCCACTCTTCATCTCTCTGCCACCGTAACAGCATTACCTCTTCCTCCACTAGCCATAGCGATTGCTTCATCTTTTCCCATTCTTTCGCATCTACCACTCTTCCCAGCCTATCCCCTATCCTCACAGGTAGAGGCCTATCCTCTTCTTTCTCTCTCATTTTCTATCCTTCCTCGAATCTTGTATCAGCTTCATTTGTTCTTGCTTCTCCACACTTAATCTATCTGTTAACCTAATAGTTAGGGGAGTTATCCCCTCCCCGCTCTCCATTTTCAACCTCTCTGCAGCCCTAACCATTGAAGGAGTCACCCTTCCACTTTCCTCAAAATCCCAGTTCTCAGAAATCGTAACTGATGGAGGTGTTACCTGTGTCCATCTTGCAACCATTGGTGTAGCTGCTGGGCAAAATTGTGGTACATACTCAGGGTCTGTCACCCCTATGCAGGCGATAAAGGATACCACTCATATGGAGGTGGTGCAGAAGAAATTACGGCACCCTCCTTTTTCAGCCCTTTCCCCACAATGTCAACATGATGGCCCTTCCTGCTTTTTTCATACATCCTCAATAATTCTAAGATGTTTAATTGCTTTTTTAACTTCAAGCCATTGTACTTTGTAATTAAATTGGTATGCTGGTTCTCCAATATCTCAATATCATGGGGTCCCTCAATAGGCCAAGAAATTATTATTTTCTCCCTACTTTCCCGCAAACATTCCCTATGATATTTTAAAATGTTCGCCTGATAGCCAGGCAACACGTGGCACAAATGATTCAACAGAGTCTCCATACTCCAACCCAAGTTATCAAACATAGTTTGACAAAAATCAGATACCGAGCTGAACTTGCAGTATAAATAAAAATGTTAACTCAAGAGCTCCCTTTTTAACCTAACCCACTTCCTTAGTCGCACTTCACACCAATTCATCATACTCAACTATACCACAATTACCTCACTTCTTTATTTACTCCAATTCTACTTCTCACTCATACACAGAAGATGGCATCTTATGAAAAACACTTGCTGGACAATATTTCCGAGATAGCCCCACCACTCGAGCATCGGAGGGGTGCAATACTTTCCACTACAGCACGGCTGCTCTCACTCTCTTCATTACCAGTACAATGTTCTCTTAAAAAAAAGTCTTCTCCTGACTTCAGAAAGTTTCCCTTCGCTACTATGACTAACCAAGAAAATCGAGGGGAAAATACAAAAGAATGTTAAGGCCTACTTCAGAAAGGTATCAACGGTTGTACTTACCCTAAGATACCACCCCATCTTCAGGTGAAGGCTACAGCCAACCAGACAAGCAAACTACAGGGAATCAGAACAAGCATCACACAGGGCTTATGGGGTAAGTTAGCCCCTCACACCTCTAAAGTAACAGACTAAGTAAAAAATAAATACAAAGGACTTACAATGCAGAACTGTACAACCACTTTTATCAAAAAACATCCACTTTTCCAAACCCTGCAACCTTAAACTAATTTCACAGCCCACTCCAAGTCTATCCTCACACCAAAAAAGAAGAAACAAAAAAAACATTAAATCAGAGAAGCAACCTGTTTTTACCCCTATTTCCCCATTGCTGTATACCCCAAAACATGTACTCATGTGAACACCAGCTGCTCCGATGTGGTGCTTTGTCAAATCGTTCTGCACAGCTAAGCCATGGCAAAACAGCTCTGGGCAACACAAGGACCTTTCATCAATATGGCATCGCAGACCTCTTTTTCAGCGTGCATGGAAGACTGGTCCCTGTCATAAGGTGCCGTAGCTGAGAGGTGTGGAACGAAGCCCCCAACGTCTCAGAACGCCTGGGCTCCTACCTGGCTTTCCAAATGTGGGGATGGGCCTATAATCACCACATCAAAACAGGCACGCCACTCAAGAAGTGCGTACACGGTTGTACATAAAGCATGTTTATTGTACAAAATCCCGGGGAGTGGTTAGATGGTGTTGCAGGACCAAACTAAACCAAGTCTGAACAATAAAACATCAGCTGGCATCTTATATACTTTTTGAAACAATTTAAACCTCTCCCATGTACTTTATTACAGTGCACTCCTCAAATATGATTAGACAAAACCTCTTCAAGGAAATCCCATCTTTTTCCATTTCTTCAATTTTCACGTGCCTGTCTTATCTTGATTATCATCTTCAGTTCATATTCAAAACACACCTCTTCGTAAGATGTGTCTGTAGTAGCCCATGATGTCTGTACATGGTTAAAAATTGGTTTTGAGCACATAATTAATTGCTAGTAATAACTGGTCTAAGGCCTTTACCTTTAAGTGTGATTGCACATGGTACGCTTATGTATTATAGCAAATAGAGGGTGGTCTGAATAAACAGGGTCTTCTTTGAGCTTGCGATCTCAATTCCCCAGAATCCTGGCACTTCTAAAAGACCTTCTAATTTTTGCGGCCACATACAAACTCTAATGACCTGGAAAAACACTTAACCGCCGGATACTCTGGCCTCATGTTTATTAACACAAACAAATAACTAACCCCTTCTAAACATTTTAATACAAAGTGCAAGATAACATCTGTTCCCTTTCAGGACTTGTCCTGTTCGTATGCTAACCTTCTTACTAGGTTACTCATTCTTCTCTCCATCAAGAATGTCCCTGCTACTTGGAATTCATGTGCAACAGCTAACCGTGAAGCAAAGCACCACATTATGCGGATTGTGTTTGTATTGCATTTGCAGTTTTTCTATTGTATCGTTCTAAATGCGTGAAGATCTAATATATTTAAATTCAAAACGATTGTAAGACTGCATATAACATATCCCATCCATAATTATCTCTATTCGATTGATATGGATTTGCAACACTGTCCCAGTTCACTGCCATGCCCCGTCGTCAATATGGTATGTGCAACATGAATCCCTCATAATAATGGGGACCCTCCTTGTCCACCCCGACAATGCTGGAAAGATAGCTCAGGGGCCACGTGTTCGCCTGGGAAAAAAGACGACGTGGAGCAACACAGGTATGATCCCCGGGTCTGCGCTTAGAAACTTCTGGGTATTAAGCGTGTTATAAATAACCAATTAGAATTACAATAATGCCTGCTAACAATAATTCATGGACACACCTCAGATGCAATTCGGGTACTATTAAGCCAACAGCCTGATAAACAACATAATGTTCCAGCAGTGAAAAAAATCATGATATCCGGCCTCAACTAACTTCATTTCTTTCACTGCACTTGTAAATCCCATTTGTGTTTAGCATTGATCTCTGCACCTGCAACTGTTTTGCTGCTTCCACTTTAAAATCGAATTTAGCTGTAGATCTGTGCACCGTCTGCTTAGCACTGTTTTGCTGCCTGCATTTTAAGATAAAATGTAGCTTTGTTTAGCTTTAGATCTGTGCACCATCTGCTTTGCACTGTTTTGCTGCCTCCATTTTAAAATCAAATTTAGGTGTGTTTAGCATTGATCTGTGCATCCTCTGCACCACATCTACCTTGCCTGTTTAGTTCTACGGTTGTATACGAATTGTTCGAACTACAATTGTTCGAATTACAATTGACCTTTGCACAATTGACCGAATTGTGAAGGTCAATTGTTACATATATGCAGGGGGAAACCCCCCTGCAACCCCTCATTATATATATAAATATATATATATATATATATATATATAACCAAACCAATATATA
This sequence comes from Ambystoma mexicanum, assembly GCF_040938575.1. NCBI lineage: Eukaryota > Metazoa > Chordata > Amphibia > Caudata > Ambystomatidae > Ambystoma > Ambystoma mexicanum. The sequence continues at coordinate 1,072,890,666 of NC_090935.1, read as the reverse complement.
TATATATATATATATGCGGTCAATTGTGCAAAGGTCAATTCGGACCCTCGACTTTCGGTCAATTAGGTAATTCGAACAATTGTGTTCGAACAATTTGGGTAATACTAGTTTTACGTCAGAGTAACACTGCATAGTTTTTGTTGCCTCCTTTTTCAAAATCGAATTTAGGTGTGTATAGTTCATACATTCTGTACCACTTATCTGATGTAATTGTATTCCTTCTGGTTGCAGTTATTATTTTTCCAACTTCCTCTACTAGGTCTCCTGGTGAGTTTAACTAGAACTGTGCTGTGCAGACACTCCTCCTTTATTCCCTGTCTAAACCTCTGTCGATCCATTTCTCCATTTCTCCTATATTCTCTAACTGCTACATTATCACCCATAGCCGCTTTCTATCAAAGTCACCAACAAACACATCTTGAGTGCAAACCCTGGACTTCCCTTTGCAGACAACTATGTCAGTGCTTTCCCTAGAGAGGTTTTCACTGATATCCTCTTCTATGTCCCCTCTCCAGATCTATGGACCCCCATCTCATCTCTACTCTCTCTCCTTCCACATGCTCTTCCATTAACAGTGGCACCAAGTGGGAAGTCCTCTTGACCGGTTTCTCGTCCTCACGTTGCTTCGTTAATGTCTATCAGACTGGCACCATCCTGGTTCAGGGTCTAGAACCCAACCTCCTTCTCTTTGACTGCATCCTGCCTTCTCTCATTAACCTCCTTCCTTCTCCTGCATCTCCCCCATCTGCTCTCTCTCCCTCCTCTGACTGGTGTACCACACCAATGTATTCACCCTCAGAAACCTTCTAAGGCACAGACCTCCTCCACCTGGCAATTCTTAACGCACGCTCAGCCAACACATACTCCTCTGACATCTGTCTTCTTCTTGAAGACATTGACCTCGACATTCTCTCTCTTACTGAGACTTGGTTCAATGCCAGCTCAATCATGAGCATTGACTTCCTCCTCCCTCACAGCTTTAAGATCATCTCGAAGCCTCAACCTCACCACACCGGCGGGGGATGAGGGGTTGCCTTAATCTTCCTCGAGTGGGTTCCTACTTCCATCTTACCTACCCAGTCCTATTCTTCCTTTGAAACCATGGTTAGCAAGTTGGTCATCTCTCCCATCTCACCCTGACCATTGCTACAATTTATAAGCCTCTATGCGCCACCACCCTGTTCCTCTCTGAAAGGGCTGACTTCTGCTCTTCCTTAATTTCATCTACCTCTAACCTCCTCCTCCTCCTGGGTTACTTCAACATTCAACTGGACTACCCTGGCCCTGCATCAATTCTATTCACTGAGCTTTGCACCTCTCTTTCCGTCTCCATTCTCCCTTCTGGGAAAACCCACTCAGCTGGACACTCTCTGGATGCACACATACACTCTGACCTCTCTCTCTCCACCCCACTAGTCACCCATTTCTCCTGGACAGACCATTTTCTTCTCTCCACCGAGCTGGGTGCCTTTGGCCCCCTGACCACCCCCCCAATGTCCCAACAACCTTGTTTGCTAACATCCACTCGATGAAACAAGTGACTGTGCTGCCTTAGCCTCCGCCTTCACACCCTCCACCCTCCCTCCTCTGACACTGCCCTCAGCAATCTCCACCTGTCCATCACCAACACTCTTGACATTCTTATCCTGGTCATGAGGATTTGCCTGAAACCTGCCTCTAAGCATAACACCTGGTCCGACACTGAACTTGCGGCACTCAAACGAAAGTGCAGGGCGGCAGAAAGGAAGTGGCTAACCTCAGGCTCATCCTCTGACAAACTGGCCTGCAGCCTGCTCCAAAGGCAATAACGACTCGGCATCCGTGCAAAGAAAAGAGCCTATATACAGACACGGGTCTCCGGTGCATCTAACAACACGGCTTGTACTTTTCAAGATCCTCAGGGAACTGGCCAATCCTTCCACAGTCTTCTCCTCCCCTTCTCCTTCCCAGGCCCTCTGCAATGCACTGGCTTCACACTTTGACACCAAATCTCTGGTCATCCTGACAACTCTTTCCACACTCACCTCACAACACATCCCACCCCCCTCAACTCCATTCCCCTAACTCCTCACTCCTTCTTCCTCCTTCTCCTCCTTCTTCCCTGTCACACCTGAAGAAATTACCAGAGTTTTTTCTGCTCCATGTAGGTCTAAACAGGTCTCCACTTGCTCATCTAGTACTATCAAGGATAACATCGGCTTGCTTGCCCCTGCTATTGTTGATTTCTGCAATCACTCTTTTGCCACTGGATCTTTCCCCTCCCCCTTAAGCAGTCCCTTCCTGAAAAAAAAATCCTCAGACTCTCCTTGCCCTGCCAGCTACTGCCCTATTTCCATCACCCCTTTCCTGGAGAAGCTGCTTGAGAAGCTGCCCTTGCCCTAACTCAACTCACACACTGAGCGTGTTGGTGGTTTCCATGATCACCAATCTGGATACCAGGCACCCAGAGGCATACAAACTGCTCTTCTGAACACCTGTGAAGAACTACTCACATCTCTGGACTCCAACTACGCAGCTGTCCTTATCCTTCTCAATCTCTCTTCTGCCTTTGACACAGTCAACATTCCTTCCTCATACAGAGGCTCCACGATACCCCTGGTATCTCAGAACAGGCACTTGAATGGCTGACCTCTTTCCTCACTAACTGCTCTTCCCAAGTCATCCTGGGCACCTTCTCCTCTCCTCCTTCCCTCTCCAACTATGGTGTCCCCCAGGGCTCAATACTCTCCTTGCATGCCTCATTGCCTCCTTCTCCTCCAACTTCTACTGTTACGCAAATGAAACACGGCTCTTTTTCAAACTCCCTGCTGACCCTCTTGCACCCTCCATCATCCCGGACTGCCTAGCTGACATCCAGTCCTTTTGCTCCTCCAACGATATCTGCCTCAGCGCCTGTAAAACTGAGATCCTTCCCATTGGAACCCCTGCTCTCTCCTTCTTCCATTCACTCTGCCCTTCCTCCTTGGGCTAGCCCCCTGCACCTTCAACTGAAGCCAGAAACCTTGGATTCACCTTCAACTCCTCTCTCTCCTTCCTCCATCACACTCAGGACATTGCCAAGAAGTCCCACTTTCAGCTCTTCTTTCTGAAAATAATTTTACCTTTGCTCCCTTTATCCCAAGAGGCTCAATGTGACCCAAACACACAAGTTTTCCCTAGGCTTGACTACTGAAATGTCCTCCTCCTGAATCTACCATATGCCACTCTGCAACCCCTCCAGCTGACCCAGAATAGGGCAGCAAGACTTATCCTCATCCTTGAGCCCATTGACTGCATCTCTCCTGCTCTAAAAAGTGTTCACTGGTTCCCAGTTGCTGCACGGATTCAATTAAAATCCCTCTGCATCATCCACAGGGCTGTCTGGGCCCTGGGACCACACTATGTTCAACTTTATCTCACTAAATACTCTCCCTCTAGACCACTACGTTCTTCTGGCAACAACTCTTTGTGTGTAAAGCATTTTGCTAAACGGAGAGTAGGTGGTTGTTCACTTTCCTCAGCAGGCTCCCTCCTATGGAATAGCTTCCCCCTTCCTCTGTGCATTGGGCGGGATCCTTTAAAATTCCAGAAGCTCCTTAAGACTTTCCTCTTTCCTCCTCCTTCCCTTCGTCTCTCCTCTGATAATCCCACAGTTGCTGTGATCTGTGTCCTTGGCCCTTATGCATCCTCTGGGCCTGATCGCCCACACCAATTCTGCCCAGCTCCTGTCTTTCCACAGCACTTGCATCTGCACACCCTCCACCCTGGAGGTTCGCACTTGCACCTCCTGCGGCCCTAATCTGTGTACCACTCAACATTCCTAGCACTTCAACTGTGGCTCACCCATGAGCTCAGACTCCCCAACACTTACCCCCTCTTCCCTCTTCCTTGCTGCACTTGCACGTTCTGAATACTCACAAGGTACAATAGGTTTGTCCCTTCTACCCTTTTCCCTCCTCTGCTCCTACCTTAAATAATTGTGTTGTTAATGTTTTTTCCCACACTTGCTCCCTCCCTGCCCTGTAGGCGCTATGAAACATTGGGCATCATTACAAGTGTGCTGGTCAAGTAACAACAGTGCCGGTAGGCCTACCTGCACCATTGTTACCGGACCAGCACACTACGGGTCTGCTTGCCGGAGTTGCTGTGCCCGGCAGGTCAGACCCTGCCAGGCACATCGCCCACGGTAAGCACACCTACACAGAAGCACCAGCAATGTTATTAACGGTGCCAGTGCTTCTGTGTTCCCCAATCCCATTGAGAGCTGTTGGACCTAAATTGGAATGGGAATTAACATTTACCGGCGCCTGACTTCCTGGAGCGTTGGTGTCGTAATCCCCTGGTAATTCCGGCAAGCCATACGCTGGTAAATATTGCAAGTCCGATGGCTACCACCAGACTTTTAACGAGGCCCGTTATTTCCTTATTGTATAAGCACCTAACAAGCAAACAATAAATAAATAAAATAATTAAATCCACAAGATGAAGAAGAAGGCTATTGGAATGCTGAATCCATCACAGACAAAGGTATAAAGCACCATAGACAGTGCTTCTAATTTTCAACATTCCCACCTTCTAACCAACATATCACTCTCCCTCTTTCCACCTCATCTTAAAAATAGCAACCAAAATACATACACATAACAGTTGTATGCCACTATGACTGTGCCACATTACACGCTCGCTAATTCTAAAGCTTGACACATACACAAATTAAACAACGACAACACCTAAGCTCCCATATGGCAACACAGGCCCCACATGCACTAATCCCACTCACCTCCCACCCTATCCGCACTGCTCCACACGTCAGGATTCACTCTTGACTTTCCCTCTGCTTCAGATAAGTGCAGGCCTTACTACCGAGAGGATGCCACAATGCCAGAAGTCACGCTGAACAAGACAGTTTTAGTTCCTGAATGGCAAACCAAGAAAATGCACATTGAATTTGTCACATATGAGAACTTTTTGGCAATAAGCATTCACAAAGGTGAATTCTTGAATTCGCAAGCAGTGGACTGCGAAGCTTATTGATCTCAAAATTAGATGGCTAGTGATATTTTGTGTCATATTTTTACTGATTCCATAATTGCATACATTAAATGTGATAGCGCTGGCGTGTGTTCTCTAGGAGTGCAAAATCACCTAGATATGAGAGATGTCGTTTCTTGTTGTGGTTAATTTGTTTAGCTTTTCTTGCCAACCACTGTACAAATTCCCACCTACTGTAGCAAGAAACTCCCCTAAGCCATTGCAGTATCTACGAGTACAGAAGATGTTGTCAAAAGGAGCAAAGTGATGTGCTGGAAGGGAGATAATGATGTATAATGTAGTACTAAAGACAAAATCTGGGAGATCAAAGCATGTTCCCAAAGGCGTCACTCGAGGTGTTAGTACTTCAAAAGCAAAAGTAAGACTAATCTCACAAATACTTCTTTTTCTTGAAATCAAAAGGAAATAGATCATTAAAAATGTCTCAATTTTCACATGGAAACATGTTGTGTTATTTTGTCCTCATTTTATCTGTAGCCTAACAAAAACGTGTCTGATTATCAGGACACCTGGTTTCTAAGGCCTTATTGCATTTTTGTGTTCATGTAGTTTTAAGGCGATTAAATGAAAACTGTTAATTAATAAATGTGGTACAATTGTTAATTATGACAGTTAAGAAAATAATTGATTTTGGAAAAACCAAATAATGTAGTGACAGTTGGACCAAAGGTGTTGATTAATTGTGAGTTGAAGTGGAGAGCCTATCTATAGGACTGAACAGAGCCTCAAGAAATAGAGTTATTCACTGTTTTGCTTGTTCTTGTAATTTCAATCCTTATTTCGTCTGCTTGTGTAACACTTCCTGTTTGTGGTGTCATTAATCCAGAAAGCCACATGTTTGGATGCCCTTTTCCTACAGTTGGCGCTGCACAAACTGTGATGTATACCACTAAGAGTGGTGGTTAGTGACTATTTTCAATAGGTGCTGTAAATATTTCCCACAAATGTACACACGTTACATACAAGGTAATTCATGGAATAAATGTGCGGCGAAAACGGGCGCATATGTATTCATGGAACACATTGCGTGTGGCTTACGTGAGACTTGTACTGAGTCCGCGTGGGTCCAATACATCACTGCGACACCATAAACACCTTGCGCAATGCGGCTTAGAAGGACCCACACTGTCCAGCGCACACACCTAAAAAGGGAAAAGGGGGCGGAACACGTGAAATGGGGAACAACACACGAAAATGTGGGCGTTATGGGGGACGCACCGCAGTAAAATCTGTGCAACGCCCACATGCGCGCTAACAACACGTATTCATGGAATCGAACAGGGCTCACCAGCGCGTGGCAAAAGACGCGCAAACCCGGAAACACGTACGCCAGACGAAAGCAGGCAGAAGCGCCCCCGTGCACCAAAGCCAATGCATAAAAGTGCGTGCAAACAACAAACGCGCGTATACAGCTACGATGAATGCACCATTCCTTGCAGCAGTGATCATGGGACACCACATGAGGAGGAGGAGGATAGCCAGGCCCTGCATTTTTCTACCCAGGACCAGCCTTTTTGGGATGCCTGATGACCAGGTCTATGGCAGGTATAGGTTTCCACCTCATATCATCCTAGACCTGGTCACTGAGTGGGAGGATGACCTCACATCACCCACCCAGTACTCCCAAGCACTGAGCTCCTTGGAAACGGTGCCCAATGTCCTGCATTATTTGGCCACTGGGTCATTTCAGCAGACAACTTCCATAGTTGGTGGTGTCTCACAGCCCACGCAGTCACGCTGCCTACACCAGGTGTTGGCAATCATGACTGCATGCCCTTCAGTCCGCAGGCACATATACATGCCCAGAACACCCGCAGAAAGGCAGGCCATGGTCCAGGACTTTTATGGGGTGGCACACTTCCCCAAAGTGCTTGGTGCCATTTTTTGCACCCATGTGGCCGTACGTCCACCTAGGGCCACTGAGCACATCTATCGCAAACACAAGCACTGGAATTCCATCAACGTGCATGTTGTATGCAATGCCAAGGGAATCATCACCTCTGTCTATGCAAACTATTCAGAATGTCACCCCTACACCGGACCTGGAAGCTGGGAGGCATGGCAACACATGGCTCATTGGTGAGTACAAATGCCTGTGCAAATGCATGCATTCCACACACAGACAAATAAACAAATCCAACTAATGACAACCATTATCACCTCCCCAGGGGACAGTGCCTACCCTCTGAGCACCTACATGATGATGCCAATATGGAACCCCACCACACCACCCCAGGTAAGATACAGCGCAGCCCATATTGCAACAAGGGCCATAGTGGAGCGCACATTTGAAGTGTTCAAGTCATGTTTCCGCTCACTTGACCGCTCTGGTGGACAGCTACTATATGCACCCCCAGTAGTGTGCAGGATCATTGTGGGAGCATGTGTCCTGCATAATTTTCAACTTGGCGGGGCGTACCGGTGGACAGGGTGGTGCCCCCACATCCCCAACCACATGCAGGTCCACTGCGCATGGAAGGGGAAAGGGCATGTGGCGAGGCAGACCGTACCCAGCTTGTGGCTAAATTTTTCATCTAAAATCCCACCCCTGCGGAGTGCACACAGGCCTGGCACATTCCAGGTGACAATCGATGATGACAAAGGGACAGTCAGCTGTCACAATCTTACCACCCTGAGAATGTGTCCTTGGAAGTGCTACATTGTGTGCATCCCTATTTACTTAAACAAACACAATCCTGTGTGACCAAAAGGCACACATTCAAGGTGCATAATCCATTACCCCCTTGCAAAAGAGCACATCCAAATACTGGTATGTCACCTAAACACTCCCAAACCCCATGCCACCCACCCGACACACCATGCCATGCCATGCAATGTGAAAACAACAAAATAAATGCACAACACATGACATAACTATCACAAAGTGCACCGTGACAAATGGGAACAGGCCAGAGACAATTCCCTCTGACACATCAAAATCAAACCGTACACATGAACATATATTTACCAGCATAACATATCATGAACACAGAACCCAACAGTGACAACGTCAGACAGTTACCAATCACAATAGCACAAGTGTCTCAATGTGACAAAGCCACGACATGGACCTCTACCATCCTGAGTGTGTCGCTGCTAGCTAAATGTGGCAGGGCACCGCATACAGCATGAAGTGCATCAACAATGGAGACAGGCAAGGTAATACATGATGATGTAACATGTAAATATGCACAATTAGCAATATACAAAAGAAAATGCATGTCAACCCTGCACTGGAGCAACTATCATGAATCCCCACTGGGGGTGTATACACAGTTTGGACTTCAGACTGGCCACAGAAATGATGGCAGACCAATGCCTCTGTGTAAGTTACTGACACTCAGTGCCCTCCTTGCAAGTCCATGGAAAGGAGAAGCAGGAGTGGCATATGTGTCTGGACCCCGAGGCTCAAACAAAAACACGAGACAAGCCTGTATGGGCCCAGCCATAATACACAGTGGATGCCTTCGGATGCCACACAAAGCAACACACTGTTACATGAATGCACAATAGACAAAAACATAAAAAAATAAAAAAATATAAATAAAATGGCCGTGGTTGACCGGGGGGACCACCCAGGATGGAGGAGGAGCAGGGTGCACCTCAACACCCACATGTGTGGATGGTGAGAATGAAAAAATACCTCCATGGGCTCATGGCATGCACGGCTAGCCTATAGTGGGAGTACTGCTGTCGCTGTCATCACCCTATGGTGCAATATGAGAAGGTGGGTGTGGCATGGGAGGCTGACCACGCATAGCCCTGGCATGCTCCTCCATGGCAGCAAGCATGCGGGTCTGAAAGGTCCGGTTCTACAGGATGATGGTTTGGTGTTCCCCATGCAGCACCTCACGTGTATCATGGAGTTCCGCCTGGAAGACCTCACGTGTTGCACAGATTTCCACCTGCAAGCCCTCACATGACACACGTACCTCCTCACGGGTTGCCCGAAGCTCAGCCGAGATGTGCGTGTGTCAGCTGCTCTATCTGCTTTTCCGCCCGTCTACTGTGGCGCACCTCAAGTGCACGCACAGTAGCTCTGAGGGAGGTGTTCTCTTCCCTCACGGCATCCCTGTGGGCCTGTGCCTCTGCAGCCATGGCTGTGCGTAGAGCCCCCAGTTCAGCCCATCGGTCCCTGTTGGCGGCAAACATGTCCTGCCTGTGTGAGTGGCATGTGGACCACATTGCCAGCTGCTGGAGCTCCACCTGTCTTTCGGGGGGAGAATGGAATTGGCCACCCTTTCCACGCCCTGAGCCATCATCTCACATGATGCCCCCTGTTGCTGTGCAATGGCATGCATGGAATTCTCCCACACAGCAAGGCCACCGGGTTACCAAACACCGCACCTGTCTGGCCCAAGGAGACCTGGTCCTTGCTGTGCTGGTGCTGCCTGTGGCTGCAGGACTGCATTTCTCCTTTGACCACACATGTTAACAGCTTAGGCCACACACATAGGTATGGCAATGTTAACAGCCAACACATGAAGCAGCCATGTGACACATGACACAAACTCAGGCATGCACGCAGTGCCAATGTAATGGAACAGGACCCTGAAAGCAAACATGAATGCCTGTCAAATGGCAACGTAAGACATGTACTGCATGGTGCATATCCAGACATTTCAAAGAGGCGAGACACCAGATTGCACAAATGAGATTCCAAATACTGGATGTGATAAAACAAGAAAAGGAACAAACGTAGATATCACTAGACTTTTCAATCAAAAAGAAACCTATTGGATTGTGAGACTCAACTCTTGATACCCGGGAGGACTCAACGAAGAATGCAACTATACATGTTTTCTTTAACCTTTGGAACTTTCTAATGAATTAAAGAAAGAAGAACTGGGCATTGAAGACTCCATAAATGTCATCCCAAGCATAAAGGATCGGTGTACCAAGGACATGTTAGAACAAGAAAGAAACTTAGTCACTCGCATTTTAGTATGTTTTTCTATCCTCATCTTCGACCTATTAATAACATAATAAGAATACCATTTTAAGTTTATGCATGATATACTGTAAGTATTGAAATTATTTTCTATTACATCTTTGAACATTGACTGTGATCAGTGACATGTAAGAACGAAGGAGAGGAGGTTATAATGTTATGCAAAGCGCATGTTTTTATCATTGATTTAACACAATATTTGGTTTATCATTGCGTATTATCCTCGTGGATAAATGTTTACCCCAACTGAATCGGTTCCAACATAATATGAATATCAATGATAAGAGCATAAGAATAACAATCAGTAATCAGCTATATTTTCAAGCAAATTGCAATTATAGATCGTTACATCAACAAAACGTATTCAAAATGGCCACCGGCACGCAATGACATCATCACATTGATGACATCATGACGTTGCATGTCGGCACCATTTTGAAAAGTATAAAGACAGACAGGGCAACCAGCAACACGCGTCTGCGCAAGCGAGGTGCCCTGCTGTCTTAGAATTGGCCAGAAAGAAGTAAGACTCCCTTTTTAGGGAGAAGAAACTCTATCTTTTTGATATTTAATTGTGGAGCTATACACTAAGGGACAACACTTAGAATACTGACTATCTTTTGACACACAGGTTGACAAACAAGAGAGAAAAAAGGAGGAAAACAAATAAGACCAGCAACAAGGTGGGAGTTGGATAAAAAGTTAACTAATAGATTGAGAAATGCAGTAATAGAATAACAATATTGCAGAATGAAATTAGAGTGTGTTTTGTTTAACCCTTACACAGATTCAGAAGGGTAGTTCCCTCAGAGTGCATCAAACATTTTCTTTGGATTTACCGTCCAAAACACAGAATAGAAGAACAAGGCCAACAAGCCAATGAAAATTGCACATACAGGTATTATCAGAAATGATGTTCTGTGTGAAATTTTCAAATTTTGATGAAACAGTAACAAATGAATTGGAATATATGCTTTAGTTTATTTGACTATTTAGTCACTCTTATTTATTTATTTATTTATTTATTTGTGTGTTTGTTTGTTTGTTTGTTTGTTTGTTTGTTTGTTTGTTTAAGTCCCTGAAGAAGGTCAAATGAATGACCGAAAATGCATTGGACAAAAAAGCAATTATTGCAACAGGCCTATCACAAAATAGTTTAAATTAATAAAGATAATCACAATTGAATTCACACAAAGTCTTGAAGTACTTCTTTACCAACAAGCATATATACTGTACAACAAGTAATAAGGAATAACCAATAGTGGGATACCAGGTTGGTCCTTCCAGCCGACTGGGATAACCAACCCATCCATACACTTGGCATAGCACCTGCATCACACACAAGCTTGTGACTTGCATAATCCTTCCACAAACATAACAGATGCCAACAAACAGATGGCACGTATCATAGCTAAGGCAGAACTGTCAACTAGCCCCAGATGGAAGTCAAACACTACTGCCTGTGATCCATGTAAAATGCATGTCATCAGACAGTACATGGAAATCACTACGACAGAACACACGTCTCACAGGATGCAACAACGCTAGGGTGTTGAAATACAGTGAAGGGAGGCACATGGAAACATTAATGCTAGGTCACTTTGACATCACACACGTGAATAGGCATGTTGAAGGGTGAAACAGGGCTCAGAAGTGTGTGGGTGCAGTGCCTTACAAATGTACGGCCTGAACTATCAATCAAAAGACTTGATCAGCAATTTCAATGTCTTGTCATGATGGCAGTGTAAGGGCAAGTGCAGTCATCATGTGCAAAGTGCTGGCAGTGGGTTGTAGGGATACAGTGAACCCCAACCCCAAGGGTGGAGGATGGCTTGGAGGCAGTGCATTGGTCAAAATGGTAACTCAGGATCCCCTGTTGTAGCAGACAGTGTGGGCAGGTGTCAATTGCATTCTCACAGTCATCTGGGACTACAGCAGGGGAGTGGAGGACAGAAAGCACAACACATGAGGACGCATCAGAAGTGCCCCCAGACCTGGAGAACCCACAACAGCAGTTGCATAGAGGCAGGGAGTCTGTACCAGAGGGAGTCATCCACTCAGCACAGACAAGAACCACAAACTAATGGCCCTGTGGAGCAACTGACCCCGAGGGAGCAGGAAAGTGATGATCAAATACCATGAGAAGTTGGAAATACCGGAGATGGAGTCAGATGAGGGGCTTGCCCCGGACCCATAGGGGCTTGCTTGGATTGCACATGGTCCATGAATGAACACTCATGGCCACTGTGAGCCTGTGCCATCAGCACTGTCCGAGTGACAGACCCTGCATCAAGGCCAAAGGATGTTGCACACAGTACAGGTCTGGCAGGGTTGCAGAGGGAAGAGTGTATATTCACAGAAAATCGGGAACAGGCTGTTGCATTAGTCCACCATGGGAATCAACAGTCCATTGGGGACAGTGAGCGGCTGGGGGTTAGAGAGGCAAGGAAGGATGCCCCTGAGGAGGATCAGCTTTCAGGATGACCTCACAGAGACGTCAGTCATGTGACAACAGAGGGTGAGTGTTCAGTGAAGATCATCACAGGCTATCCGCAAACATGTTTTGGACCATGAATATGGACAAGAGAGGCTGTTGAGTGATTGACATGGAAGGAGGGTGCAGGGTTGTTGATGAGGATTGCCTCCGTGTGCAGCACATGGCCTGTATGCAGTCTGCATAACAACAAGCACGTATCAGTCAAGCATTGCATGGGTCACACATGGCAGTCATGACTACATAGCCTGAATTGGCAGTCAATCACAACACATCACCCAAGCAAAATACACATGGCCTGGACACACACGCACAAACACTCACCAGACATTGTCTCATAATCCGGGAGGTCTCCCATGCCTTGGATCTGACCCTCTGCGATGAATCCTCCAGCGATCGCCTCATGTTCAGTGAGTTCATCATCTTCTGTCTGGTGGTGACCCACTGCCAGTCAACAGAGTAGAGGCACAATTAGAAGCCTGCTTGTTTTTTTCTTGGTGTCGGAGGTCATTTCAACGCTTTGAGCAATCCTCAGATGTGCGCTTCTGATGTCCCAAGGCACTAATACAGCCTGCGATGCACTGCCAGTGGGCCCTACTCTGAGCAGGCGTAGTTTTGCACCCTGCCATCACCAGCATGTCACGGCTGTGTACCGACATTTAGCCCACAAGTGCGCCCAGTTCCACTTCATTGAAACTCCACTTTATTGACGTGCAGGAGGCCTGAGCCTTGTCTGGGGTCCCAGTCTGTTCCGCAAGAGCACGCTTCTTCCTCTTGGGGGGTGGTGCGGACCCTGAGTGGCTTCTGCCACTCCGGTCAGTAGGGGCTGAAGCGCATGTGGGCTGGCCACTGGAAGCAGGCAATGGCATGAAGACCGAAGGTCTGACTGCAGGCATTGGCTGCTGGGTGCTGTCGCCAGGACCCAGCGCCATAACTGCCTCAGTGTCAGGGCCGGAACAAACACAGTCCTGGCTGGGGAACTGCAGCTTCCACACCCTGGCTGCTTGGGGCAGCAGATGACATTTCTGCCCCAGATCCACGTGGTATGGTGACAGCAACTTTCACCGCCACACGCGGCTGTCATGATGCCTACCCCCGGGCATCAGGACCAAGTCCATCAGCTCCGGAAACAAGCATCCAGATACTTGCTAAAACCCCAACAGCCCCGGCTGGGGGCTGTGTGGGTTCAGTCCTGGCACCTTAGGTGCCAGGCTCATCATGGAAATCAGTCCTGGCGCCATAGGCGCCAGGCTCATAGACTTTATTTACCTGATGCAGACCATGCTGCTAGTGAGTCCAAGCCAACGTGAAGCTTGGGTGGGACTATTTTGTTACAGGACCTATTTTTTACTCGGGTGTGGTTCTTGGGACTTTTTACCTGGAACTACTTTGGAGGCTATTTAAACCACGCCCAATCAGCAGCACACGCTTCACGTTATTCTGCATCCAGCAGCGCAACGCTCACCGTGCCTGCAGTCTGCATCCAGCCTGCTGCCACGCCCACCTCGCATCTGGAGCTCCTAAAACAAAGAGGAAAGAAAAGGACAAGGTTAGAAAACAAACTATTTTCGAATTCCTCCCCTGATTTCGGATCCATCTCACCTCCGGACCGGGAAAGAGTTTCATTTCTGTACGCAACGCATCTCCAGCTGCAGCACCGCGCCATACTCACCAGTCTTCACAGCACATTTCGATTCCGCACTGCCTCCATCATTTCTTCGCCGAACTCCGGCACCTGAGGGACAAAAGAAACCAACAAGGTGAGCCGAGAAAACCAACAAATACCACTCTTATCACCATACACTTGCCTGATTTACCACCGGAGGCATTATTCTATAACTCTCCACATCTTCACATGCCGCATCTGCGAAGGGAGAGAAAACAACACGTTAAACACGTGCAACATTTACCGGACAGCGTCGGGTAACACAGACTCTTACCTGAACGCTGCCACGAGGGTATCTTCTCACAATCCCAGCTGCAAGACAAGGAAGGAAGGGGGGACAAGAGTGAAACATCGGACATATTGAACTCTATAACATCGGACATATTGAACTCAGGAACCTCGGAGTCAATACTCGCCGGAAACTCTCCCACGCCTTCAAACCAGTGAAGTAACTGGCATTCAACACGCCCCTGCAATCCATGTAGGATGGAGAGCTCATCATTTAAAAATATAAGGTGAGTCTCTTAAGGGGATATCGGAGGTGACCAGAAGGGAGAACAGTGGGAGGGGGCCATCACTGAAATCCACGGGTGGCTAAATCCCTTTCTCCACTTGCAGGAGAATACTTCTACGGATCAAGCAGAAGAGATTAGGCGGGCCAGTCCAGACAGTCATCTCAGCACTTCGCATTACGTTGGTGGAGACCGCAGCTGCCGGGGTCCGATCGACGCCCCTGTGGGAACCAGGTGAGCGTAACAGCAGCTTGGACTTCCTGACATGGAAGTCAGACTGTGAGTCATCCTGTGCCTGTTCCATGACCAATCTGGGCCGGGCTAGCAGGCCCTGAGCTGGGGTGGTGTCAGCTGCAGCTGCATCTCCCTGATCCACTGGGGGGGCATAACTGTCCCTGAATGGGTGTGGACACGCTTCCCTCGTGGGCCACCCTGCCCATGTTGTCCACCATGGCCATCTTGGCAACCCTGGCCCCCCCGGCCACGTCCACTACCGTGGCCACCTCTGGGAGATCGCCCAGCTTTGCCTCACTTACCACTTGTTGGCCTCCCAGTCATGGCACTGATGTACTATTGTGAATGGGAGGTGCAGACAACAATTGTCCTAGGCAATTGGGGTGAAGGGGGCAGGGTACTGAAGGAAACGTACCCCTGTGCTCCTGCAAGGCTGTCTGTGGCCCTTGGGGAAAAATTAAGGGTCACGCAATGCTCAGGCACCCCAAAAACAAAACAAAATGTGCACTCAACCCCTCCGTAGCCCATGTGTGTAGAATTAACATCCCACAGTACGCTGTAGCACCCAGAAACACATAAAATGCATACGCGTGGAACACACAGGCTACTATGACCTTGAAAATGGGGTATGTCACACACAGGGGCAACTACATGGATGCATGACACATGTGCATCTCAATGCATGATTGACTCACGCGGCCCATTTGTCCACAAGTGCGCTTTGCCGGAATGTCTACATGGCCTCATGCATGACTGTCAGGTGTTGTGTTTGCATGTGATGTGCATGTTCCATGATACATGTGAGGTTCATCCCCTCTTCTGATGTGCCCGCAGTGCCTTGCACATGGATGCAAATGTTTGTTGCATGTGGCATGCATGTTTGTGCATGTCTGTTGCTTGCACTGACCTGTGTGTTGTGGAGTGTGAGTATGGTTGTGACATTTGACAGTGCCACTCATGTGCATTTGCTTTGTGTCAAGCAGACATTTGTTTGGTACACTGATACCTGTGTTCAATGTCTCCCTATCCACAGTGGTGATGGAGGAAGAGGGCGGAGACAGCGCTGTGGAGCACAGTGGCGGGGATGCCTCCACCAGGTGGAGACGCAAGGCTCAGTCATCCTTCCAAGAGTAAGGATACTGGTGCCGCATCTGCAACTACGGCCACAGCTGCTGAGGGGAGGCCCAAGAAGGTGAAGTTGAACCTGGGCTCCTCGGCAGCGAGAGGGACAAGTGAGCCCCTGCAGGGGCAATCCAATGCGGAACACGGTTCGGAGTCATCCACGTTGGTGGTGGGCGAAGGGGAGGAGGAGACTGCATCAGACCAGCACATGGGGCCTGGCGGGGGTGATGAGGCAGGTGCAACTGGTGCAGTCCAGAGGCAGAGGCAGAAGGCAGTGCAATTCACCACAGAGGGGCCTGTGCCTAACCTTGTCCCTGAAACTGCGCCTGCATCAGTATGTACCTGTGGGCATGCCTCAGGCCAGACCGGTCCGCAGGTAGCGGATGTTTCCACGTAAACTGACTTTCCACTACCTGCGGACCAGGCAATCCATGACACGGTGGAGCCCATGCTAGCCTGTATGGCGAGGCGCACATCCGCCATTTGTGATGGTGTGCAGGCTTCCTGGCGGGTGCTTGCACATCATCACAAAGAGGTCTGGACCCTCATGAACTGGCTAGCTCAGCTCATTGTCGCAGGTTTGCTACATGTGCTGGGCACTGCTGCAACCCCCTCCTCCTCTTCCTCCACTATGCGCCAGTCGTCCTCCTTGCCGTCTTCCGGCCCAGTTGCCACCAGGGCCCCCTGTGGACCTGTCCCAACCACATCTGCCAGTCTGGTGGAGACCACATCCCTACCACAGTTGGGAGTCGGAGGTTCAGCAGAGGTTTTCACCCCAGCAACAGGAACAGTGGCAATGGAGGTTGTGAAGGCACCTTGCAGCAGGGCACGTGCATGACTGCCCCGGGGGTTGTCATCATCCCGGAGGCAGTCCTAGAGGTGCAGGCACATGGCTCATTGGCAGCAGCAGGCTCGATGTAGGAGGTAACAGGACTCGGGCTTAACATCAGAGGGGCAGTTATCGGCCATCGGGCAGGAGGGAGACGTGGACCTTGGCCCAAGGATGTCTTCCGTGTTGCAGCAAATGGGCCAGCAGATCGGTGCAGAGCGGCAGCGAGCACGGGGTGCATGACTCACCATGGCCAGGGCGGAGAACACCCTGCGTCAGGCAGAGAGGCGGGCGCAGTTCCTTGAGGAGACACGCAGGGAGTTTGTGAGGAGCATGAGGGAGTCCATGCAGGCCCTCAAGGAGGGTGCATTGGCCCGCCTCCTGGATATTGAAACAAAGTTCAATGATGGCTTGGCCAAAACTGTTGGGGAAAATGGTGAGTCATAGGACTAGCCTGCTGCCTTTGTAAAGAAGTAATAGTTATTTAGTGGTAGGTTTCCTTTTTTTGAGTTAATGGACTTTGCTCCACATTTTGTAAATAGTTTCTTTTTTAGGGTTTTTAAGGATGTTTATTTGGGTTTTGGGATCATGGCCCCTTCAGACTTGTACATAGTTGGACATCTTTTTCTTTTTTTTTTCACGATGGAGTAATGTTTTTTTTATGATTTGGATTTTCATTTGGAGGACAAACATTGAACATGGACCACTTTTTGGAGTTTCTCATTTTTAAATATCACATTTCTTTCTGTTTTGGATTTCATTTTCATTGGCATTACTTTCATTTTCATTTTAATGGTTATTTTTCAGTTAGTTTGGTTTTTTGTTCTTAATAGATTTGTATTCATCCCAATCAAAGAGGTGTCTGGTTTCAATGGTTTGGTGCATGTGTCACTCTTCATTGGTTCTGTTGCGTGTCCCTGCTATTGAGCAATGTTGGTCATGTTTTTGCCAACATGCATATGTGCATTTGTCATTCACATGCCATGGGGCAGGTACTGGGGAGTAGGACCAAAGGATGGGTGTTGAGTTGCGCTGAGGGGGGCAGCATGTGGTTGCATTTCGGTGCACATTTGATACATGATTGCATGTTGGGACAATGTGTTTTGTGGGGGACATGAGTCGGGGCCTGCCCGCAGGTTTCCGTCACTGGTGGGGGTGAGGGGACAGGAGTCGGGGCCTGCCTGCAGGTTGCCGTCACTGGTGGGGATGGGAGGACATGAGTCGGGGCCTGACTGCAGCATGTAGGGGCTGTGACTCCCAGGCCCAAATATGTGGCTTGTCCACAAGGCCAAACACAATATGGATTTGGTCTTCCCAGGGCGTTTGGTGTACCAGTGGTTCAGCATTTTCCCTTTAACCCCAGGTCAGTGCACTCACACATGTGCAGTACCGCTTTCATCAGGGCACCTGTGGGAACATGAGAATTTATTAAATATGTTGTTGCCCACGTGTTGCAGTGGTTTCCTGGTTGCAAATATCTCAAAATTCGTTTTTTCCCTACATTTTAGACTGTGCTGGGCATTCTAGGTAATATATTCTAGCATAATTCACACACGGGAGACCTCTTTAGATTTTCACACTAATCTTCTTTTTGGAAATGCATGGAGTTCCCTGTTTTCAATGGTGGCTTTGGCACCCTAAGCCAAAATATGTGGTTGTCCCCAAGGCCAAATCCAGTACATATTTGGTATTCCCAGGGCATTTGAAGTATCAATGGTTTAGCCTTTTCCCCTTTGTGCCCAAGTCATTGCTCCTACAACCACACATTTGAGTTCCTTTTTCATTGTGACACCTGTGGAAAGGTGGTAAAATAGGACATGCGTTGTTGATTGCATGTTTCAGAGGTTTATCTAAAAATTGTCTTTTTCCATACATTTTGGAATTTGTTGGGCATTCTGGGTAATACATTCTAGCGCAATTCATGCAAGTGAGACGTCTTTGAGTCTCACTTGCATGAATCATGGTGTCATTTTTTCAGAAATGCATAGCATTCCATGTTTTCCTTGTTGCCTGTGACACCACAGGCCCAAATCAGTGAGTTGTTCATAAGGCCAAATGAAGTATGGATTTGGTCTTCCCAGGGCGTTTGGTGTACCAGCAGTTTATCCTTTTCCCTCTGCCTCCAGGTCGGTGAACCCACACATGTGAGGTACTAATTTCATCAGGACACCTGTTGGAGGGTGGGAAGGTTGATATGTGTTGTTGCCCATGTGTTTCGGTGGTTGCTGGTGGCATATATCTCAAAATAGTGTTTGTTCCCTACATTTTAGTCTTTGCTTGGCATTCTGGTTAATAGATTCTAGTGCAACTCAAATACTTGGGGTTCCCTGTTTTCTTTGGTGCCCGTGACACCCCAGGTCCAAATCTGTGGGTTGTCCACAAGGCCAAATACAGCATGGATTTGGTCTTCCAAGGGCGTTTGGTGTACCAGTGGTTTGGCCTTTTCCCGTAGCATCCAAGTAATGCACCCACACATGTGAGGTACTGTTTTCATTGGGACACCTGTGGGTCATGGGAAAGTAGGGCACGGTTGTTGCCCACGTGTTTAGTTGGTTTACTGGCCACAAATATCTCATAATTGTGTTTGTTCCCTACAATCGGCATTCTGGGTAATACATACTAGCGCGATTCTTGAAAGTGAGAAATCCAACAGGTGTTTTCTTTTCAGAAATGGATCAGCTTCCCCGAGTTCCTTGGTGATTGTGACAACCCATGCACAAATCTGTGGGTAGTCCACAATGCTGAAATCCTGTATGGATTTGGTATTCCCAGGGCATTTAGTGTAGCAGTGGTTTAGACTTTTCCCTTTACACCAGGTCAGTGCACCCACATATGTGAGGTACCATTTATCTCGGGACAACTGTTTTTGGGTGCTACCTAGGTAACCAGATTTGTGACCAGATTGCAATAGCCTTGCCTTTATATTTTGCTAAATTTTGATCTCTAAGCAAAGAATTGCCACTGTATTCGCTAAAGTTTGATTTGTAACCATAGGTTTAGAGGCTACAAGCATTTCTGCTGACTGAACGCTCTTATGCTCTCATGCTGACACACACTGTGAATTCTTTAAAACAGTTGTGTTTTACATCTAGCATTTAGACAAACAGAGTAGATATAGCAAATTGCACTGAAAAAATAATTGATAACTGTAAGATGCATTAGTCACGCTTGTTGCGTGCTTGTATCTATACCAGTAATCCCGTGTCACATCCGCAGGGATTTACATTGATTGTGCAGCACCGCTTCTGGGCATTAGAACTCCCAGGAGCCCCAGCGCAGCATTTAGCGGAATGTCAGGTGCTTCAGCGCCGGCGCTTCACAGCCAAGCAGGTCTTCGCCGGTCCCGCCGGCCACCACTTAAATACTCCCCCTCCAACACGCCCAGAAAGGTTTGTTAGGGCTCTACCTAGGTAACAAGAGTCGTGACCAGGTTGCGATCTCCTTGCCTTTGAATTTTGCTAAATTTTTGACGTGTAACCAAAGGATTGCCACTGTATTTGCTAAAGTCTGATTTGTAATCATAGGTTTAAAGGCTACGAGCATTCCTGTTGACTTAATGCTCTTATGCTCTCACGCTGACAGACACTGTGAATTCTTTAAAACAGTTGTGTTTTATAACTGGCATGTAGACAGTGTAGTTATAGCAAATTGCACTCTACTGCCAAATTGAGAACTGTAGGACGCATTAGTCACACTTGTTGCATGCTTGTATCTATACCAGTAATCCTGTGTCACATCAGCAGGTATTTACATTTATTGCACAGCACCGCTCCTGGGAACCACAACTTCCAGGAGACCCAGTGCGGCATTTAGTGGAACATCAGGTGCTTCAGTGCCAGTCTTTCACAGCCAAGCTGGTCTTCGCAGGTCCCGCCGGCCACAACTTAAATACTCCCCTTCCAACACATCCAGAAAGGTTTGTTAGGGTGCTACCTAGGTAACCAGATTCGTGACCAGGTTGCGATCTCCTTGCCTTTGTATTTTGCTAAGTTTTGATCTGTAACCAAAGGATTGCCACTGTATTTGCTAAAGTCTGATTTGTAACTATAGGTTTAGAGGCTACACGCATTCCTGGTGACTGAACGCTCTTATGCTCTCACGCTGAAACACATTGTGAATTCTTTAAAAAAGTTGTGTTTTATATCTGGCGTGTAGACAAAGAGTGTAGATATAGCAAATTGCACTGTACTGCCAAAGTGAGAACTGTAGGACACATTAGTCACTCTTGTTGTGTGCTTGTATCTATACCAGTAATCACATGTCACATCAGCAGGGATTTACATTGATTGCGCAGCACTGCTCCTGGGCACTACAACTCCCAGGAGCCCCAGCGAGGCATTTAGTGGAATGTCAGGTGCTTCAGTGCTGGCGCTTCACAGCCAAGCCAGTCTTCGCCAGTCCTCGCTATCCGCGGCGGCCAAGGCCACGAATGGCTGCCATCATAGGGCGTTTAGCAAAGGATTCCTCGTCCATTCCCAAGAGGTAAAATGACTATCACACAGGAGGAGAATCTACTCCTAGACCTGCAACAGGTACACTGCATGGTGTCCGTGCAACATTTTGCACTTAACGCTATGGCAGGGGACAGAATGCAGACTCTGGATGAGCAGCACGCGGACCATACAGTCCCGGTTAAATACATTGAATATCGGAGCAAATCGCAAAAACAGCAAAAACACAGGAAGAAGAAGAAAACACCACAGAAGGGAAGACACAAGCTAAGGGAGGAGAACCCAAAGTGTTAAAAGCTTGCCTACTTAACACCAGGTTGCTAAATAAACATGTGCAATCTATACATAATTTCATTTTGGAAGGGGACTTAGACCTGTTATTCCTCACTGAAACATGGCTCCAAGACCCCATTGGCTTGACGTGTTCCATTGCGGTTCCAGAGGGATTCACTATTTATCACAAAAACAGAGAGTTCGGGATGGGGGCGGGTTGGCAGTCATAGACAGGGACTCAATCTACATGTTCCCTGCCACAACTACATGCATCGGCTGCGAGGTCTTACACCTTAATCACACCCCTACAGACAATAGTTGCATTAACATGATTATGGTATACAGACCCCCATCACTTACTTCGGATTTCACAGAAGAAATCATGCACCAACTTAATAACCTTAAAAGTAAAAACAATGCTACCATGTATTTGGGAGATCTCAAGAGATGGAGGTGTAACACCGGTGTCAAAGAGGCAATCTATTTGGAGAACTCCCTATACGGTATTGACTTCAGGGTAATTAATGAGGAACCTACCACGGCCAAAGGGAACCAATTAGACTGGGTCATTTCCCACAACTTGAACACCCAGGTAATAGAGACTTCTCTGTGCATCTGGTCAGATCACTACAAAGTGATCTTCACAGTGCACCTAAAAAATCCCCAACTGAAAAATAACAACAAAAAAAAGAAAATAGACAACAGAAATTATAAGAAAACCGGGACAGCACAGTTAGAACAATACATAAATATGGTCCTTCGGGAGCACAAAGACAGTGACACATGTGAGGACATCATTAAGAGTTATCTGCAAGGTGCACACAATTTACTGGAGAGATTGGCACCCATCAATTTTTCAGAATCCATAGCAACCATCAAAAATGGTTTAACACTGAGCTTACTGAACTAAAAAGGGAGAAGAGGAGGAAAGAGGGCAGATGGCTGAAACAACCCTTGCAGGCCAATAAGGGCAGTTGGAAAAGAACAGAGAAACTCTATAAGAAGGGTATCAGTGAAGCCAAGAAAGAATACTTTAACAATCAGGTTAGCCACTAACTCAACCAGCATGCTGTTTGATATCTTAAAATCTGTCGAAAAACCAAAGACTCTATCCCCACCTTTTACCCTTTCCCAGGAAGATTGTGAAAAGGTTCAGGAGGCATTTGCTAAAAAAATCAAGATAGCAAGGGAGAAAATAATAGCAGCTCAAATAATTTCAAATGACCAGCCATTTTGGCCATCCCCAGGAAATCATCGACACAGAAAGGAAGTTTCAATGATGTCCATACCATTACATCTGAGGACATGATGAAAGTACTGACCTCCATGAAGCCCAGACCATGTGAAGAAAATGTAATCCCTCCAAAAATGATACTTGAATATACAAATATTTTTGCACCTCTACTTATTAAAATGGTAAATGCGTCTTTCAGAGATGGAATAACACCTAAAAGAATCAAAACAGTCACCATCATGACATTGGTAAAAAAAAAACCTGGCTCAAAAGGATCCTGGAAATATGCGACCTATCACCAACTGTCATTTCTTACTCAAAGTGATGGATAAGATAGCCACTGCGAAACTGCAAGAATATTTTGAGTCAAATAACATACAACATAGCCAACAGTTAGGTTTCCTGGCAACACATAGCATTGAAACTGCAATGTTAGACTTGCAAACACACACGCTCAGCAGTTTCGATAAGGGCAAGATGGGCCTACTCATACTCCTGGATCTCAGCGCAGCTTTTGACCTCTTGAACCACCAGCAACTCAAATGGGCATTGGAGAAGTTGGCAAACTGCTCTAAAATAGCCACCAGATGGTTGGCATTGTTTCTAGTAGATAGGAAATCAAAACTATACTGGGGAGGAAAATTCTCCAAAGAGGCACCCATTCTATGTGGCGTCCCACAGGGCACAGGTTTGTCTTCTTTTTTGTTCAACCTCTACCTCAGGTGTCTCTGCGTCGTGATCAAGACTACTGTACCCTTTTTCACGAACTATGCAGATTACACCCATTTGCTGGTGGAACTAAGGGCAACTACTCTGAGGACAGTACTAATTTGGCGACATTATAGAACATCATTGAGATATAGATGCGGAAGAACTGGATGTGCCTCAATACAGGCTCAAGCCAATCTGGGACCTGAATATGAATCATTCCTCATCAAAGTCACCCCTATTCAGGTTTTAGGGAAGGTGAAGACCCTGGGACATGTACTGGAGACTTCACTGGGTGCAGATTCCCAGGTTCAGAATCTCAATAAAAACTGTCACAACCATCTACGTCTTCTCAGAGCCATCCAACCGTATCTTAGCAAAGAGAACGCTGCAATCATTGTCAGGGCCACCATTCTTTCTCGACTTGACTACGGTAATGCCTTTCTACTGAGTGCAAATAGGCCCTGCATCGGAAAATGTCATCGGAAATAATGCAGTAAGAATAATAAAAAGGAAAACTAAAAGTGATCACATCACTGCCGACAGAATGGCACTACACTGGCTGACTGTCGAGGACAGCATACAGTTCAAATCTATGACGCTGGTCCACAGGTGCCGTTTCGGGAAAGCACCGGCGTACCTGAAGGAAAGGATCACTCACCACGTGCCTAGGCGCGCCCTCAATTCAGAAGCCCTTGGCCAGATCTCAGTTCTAACCCACAAATGCTCCAATGGGTTGGGGAGAGCATTTCCAGTGTTAGCAGCACAATAATGGAATAACCTCCCACTGCGGCTTAGACTTGACTTGAGCCCAACTATGGAATTTTCTGAAAAAATCTGAAAACACTCCTTTTTAAGTGAGAGGAGGACTTTTTAGGCTAGTTAGCTGCTTCTCTAGGTAGGGTTTCACTGTCCCGTTTTGCATGTTTGCATTGATCGTGTTCTTGTGTTGCACCCCGATGCCTGCAGGCTTTCGGCACAGTATAAATGTATACATAAATAAAATAAACTGTGAGAATGTTCGAAGGTATGACATGTGCTGTTGCCCATGTGTTTCAGTGGTTTATTGGTCGAAATATCCCTAAATTGTGTTTTTCCCTATGTTTTGGACTTTGCTGGGCATTCTGGGTAACATATTCTAGCATGATTGACGCAAGTGAGAACTCTTTGGATTCCCATGGATGTCATCCTTTCAGAAAATGCATGGTATTTCATGTTTTCCTTGGAGGCTCTGACACCCTATGCCCAAATATGCATGTTGTCCACAAGGCCAAATACAGTATGGATTGGTTTTCCTAGGGCATTTGTTGTACCAATGGTTTAGCCTTTTTCCTATGCATCCAAGTCAGTACACCCACACATGTGAGGTACTGTTTTCATCAAGATACCTGTGGGAACATGGGAAGGTAGAACAAGGGTTGTTGATTCCTTGCTTCAGTGGTTTACTGGTC
This sequence comes from Ambystoma mexicanum, assembly GCF_040938575.1. Classification (NCBI taxonomy): domain Eukaryota; kingdom Metazoa; phylum Chordata; class Amphibia; order Caudata; family Ambystomatidae; genus Ambystoma; species Ambystoma mexicanum. The sequence goes on along the minus strand of NC_090935.1, from coordinate 1,072,865,710 downwards.
GCAAATATCTCAAAATTGTGTTTGTTCACTACATCTTGGAATTTGCTGGACATTCTGGGTAATGCATTCTAGTGTGATTCACACAAGTGAGACCTCTTTTGATTTCCACAGGAGGTATCTTTTCAGAAATGGATAGGCTTCCCTGTTTTTCTTGGTGACTGTGAAACCCCAACCACAAATATTTGGGTTGTCCACAAGGCCAAATTCAGTATGGATTTTTTTCTTCCGAGGGCTTTGATGTATTCATGGTTTAGCCTTTTCCATTTGTGCCCAAGTCATTTCACCCACAGTCACACATGTGAGGTACCAATTTCATTGGGACACATGTGGGAATGTGGGAAGGTAGGACTGTTGTTGCCCACGTGTTTTGGAGTTGTCCTGGTCGAAAAGTTCTCAAAATTGTGTTTTTCCCTACATTTTGGGATTTGCTGGGCATTCTGGGTAGTACATTCTAGCGTGATTCACACAAGTGAGATCTCTTTGGAATCCCATGGGTTTCATCTTTGAAGAAATGCATCAGGTTCCCTGTTTTCCTTGGTGGCTGTGACACCCCAGGACAAAATCTGTGGGTTGTCCACAAGGGCAAAATCCAGTATGGGTTTGGTATTCCCACGGAATTTGGTGTACCAGTGGTTTAACTTTTCCCCTTTGTGCCCAGGTCAGTACATCCACACATGTGAGGATCAGCTATCATCGTGGAACCTTTGATTTTTAACACTATGGGCCTCATTACACGTTGTGCGGTAAAAATCGTAAATTAGCGGCATGGCGCAATTAACGTGTCCGCCCTCGCAAGAGGGCGCTAATAGCATAACATTACGAGTATGCGGACACGAGCATTGCGCCATGCCGTTAATGACCCTACCGCCATGTCGCTAAAGTGACCAAAAAGTCCCTTACCGGCCTCCCCGAAGGTGCAGATAGCACCTCCGCCCTCGCGCAGCATGCAAATATCGGTGTCCGCTATTAGTGGTGACCGCTATTAGCGGTGACCGCTAAAAAGCGGAACTGGAAATAGCGTCATCGCACAAGAACGGGAAAGAGCTTGGCGGCCATCTTTAAGAACACAATCCATTGCCATCCTCTGTCCCCTGGACCTGTACGTGTTACCCTGCTGCTTGGAAACCATCGTCACACCCTTACCATGCCCAAGGCACTAAAGAAATCCACAGACAAGCAGCGAAAGGAGAAGTTCTCCACTGAGGAGTTAGTCATGCTAACTCAGACATTAGCAGACAATGCAGGAGTGGTCTTTGCTAATGACATGTGGAGGGAGACCCTCCTAAAGAAGAAAGCCATCTGGGAGGAAGTGTCAACCAGAGTGAGTGCCGTTGGCAGCAGCACGCACACTGTACGCGACTGCCGAAAAAGATGGGACGACCTGAGACTCCGGGTCAGGATGATCCTGTCCGAGAATCACAAAACTGCCACTGCTGGAGGATCAGGGTCTCCCATCAAGTTGAAGGAGTGGGAAGAGACTTGTACCTCATCCTCATCCTCATCCTCATTGGGGTAGAATGCATTGAGGGTGTCGGAAGGATGGAGCACGGCGTGTAAGACACATCTGATGGAGGTAAGTGCACTGATGCAAGCATGCAATGTGAATGTACAGGTCCCCACAAATGTCAGCCCGAGATCACTGCATGTTTGGGCCAGCACCCACACATGCATACATCAACAGAGCCAAGTCCCACACACAACACTGCATGGATGAGGCACTGAAATGACACCTCACCTGCATCCTCCAAAATGATTTTGAAATGGGCCCAAATGAAATCATGATGTAGTCTGCATTGAGTAAATGCGACCATAACCAATGACATCCCCCTTCTTGTCCCCGATAGGGTCGCATTCAGACAGCGAGGGAGCTACCCAGGCACCCCCTGTGCAAAAGAAGTGAAGGCCACAGCCCAGCGAGGATGCCCGAATGACATCCAGGGGAAAAGGCCCAAGGCCCCGATTGCAGCCTCCAGAACAAGACCTGCGCGCCACTGCCAGTGCCAAGCAACACCCTACTGCCCCGGCTCCAGAGGTCCACTCCCCCCCCAAATCCCCGCCACCGAGGGACCACCCTCAGCTGCAGCCAGTTCGGCAGGGGAGGCTGTAGCAATTGGCCCATTGTCCGACGTGGATGAGCCCACGTAACTAGATCTGCCCATGCACACCCCAAGCCCTGCTGTAACCCCAGAGCAATCCCCCGCCCCCCCACCTGGCTCACACGTCACTGCTGACGAGTCATTAGAGGCCTTCAGTAGCCCCCCAGAGGCGGCATCTGCAGACCGGCAGGCATCCGGATGCGCAGCAGACACACCACCACAGGCCGCGACTGCCCTTGACCTGGCCACCGTCATCCAGCGCCAGCAGGCTCTAACAGTGCTTGTAGGTCAACATGTGGAAGAGGTTGCCCGTCTCAGGGCTGACCTCGCTGAGACATCCAGGCACTCCAGGGAGGGGATGGAGTCCTGCACAGACAGGCTGTGTGGCGAGCTAACACGCGTCCGGGAGGTGCTGACACGCATCGCAGATGCAATGGAGCGCCAATTTACACAAGGACAGTCTGCCACCTCTTCAACCTGCAGTTCGCGGCAGACGAGTCCACTGAGACGGTCTTCACGAACCACCAGGCGCACCTCCAGCCAGCCCCCAAATGCTGGCCCTGGTAATGAACAATAGGGCGTGAACGTCCATTGACCTCGGTGCATTCCAGAACACATGCATTGTTGAAGACTTATGAGGGACAGTTGTGGGGGGTAGGGGGAAGGGTGTGATGGGACAGTTGTGGGGGGAAGGGTGTTATGGGACAGTTGTAAGGGTGGCGGGATGGATGGGGAGTTGCACATTTTTCTGTTTCTGTTCATTAATACACAGTTGTTTGAGCAAAACACAGGCCTGGACTCCTTCATTGTGTATGATCAATTTATTGACGCCAAGGTCCATTGTGAGCTAACAAACCGACACCAGTGCCCCACCAGCCATATACAGGTGACAGTATGACTACAGGTAACTCAGAACAATTGGTTGATCAAATGCTGTCTCACAGCGCGTCCCTCCTGGCCATCCCCTCTTGCAGGACCTGCATCCCCTTCACCTCCATCCTCATCCCCATCATCATCCTCATCAGGTGCCTCCATTTCAACCTCAGGGGGCAGTGGCACATTCCGTCTCATACACATATTGTGCAGCATGACACATGCCGTGGTGATCTTTGCCACCTTCTCATGACCATATAAGAGTGCGCCACCAGACCTGCTTTTGCACATAAACCGTGACTTCAGAAGTCCAAAAGTCTGCTCAATGACAAGGCGGGTACGGGTATGGGCACGATTGTATTCTTCTTCATGCCTGTTTTGTGGGTTCCGTACAGGTGTGAGGAGCCACCTCTTCAGGGGATAGCCGGCATCACCTATATGGGGGGAGGAATGGGTTCCTGTTACTTTTCGGCACATGTGTGGCCTGTTCATGTCACATACTTTGACCTATCATTGAGAATCATGTGCACATTCAACTGCATCAATGAATATGCTCTGTGTGACTGCTTTGTGCAATGGTGAGCACAAGCATGCAAGTAGACATGCCCCATTGATGCCTCCTACAGTAATTCCCATGTCCTGGGTGAGGCCAGGTAATTGGTGTCCCTGTGGCCAGGCAGATTTGGTACCACACTGGTGGTGTACAGTGCTTCCGACATTGATCTTGCCATGCTGAGAGGCAACACCTCAGTGGTGCCATGTGTTTGCGGTGCATTGCCATGGCTAGGGGGGGTCCCAATGCATGCATCCAAGGGCACAATGCAGTGTTGATGTTGTGCTGTAGGAATGCTGCATGACTATGTTGATGTCATGGATGACATATGTGCATTCCATGGTGTGGAGTGTCGTGCAATGTGGATGAGGATTGATCTTTAATGTCAATGGGTTTGGATTGGCAGCTGTGTCGTGTGCCATATACTTGCATGTCTGTTCATCCCAAGTACGTTGCTGCCCTCACAGATGCCCATTAGCGTACATCTGTATGTGCATTTGTGCAACGGACTTCAGGCCACACCCAGTTGGAGGATCTCTCTACCCCCCCCCATGAACACCCAGTTGGAGGATATCTCTACCCCCCCAATGCACAGCCAGTTGGAGGATCTCGCCACCCCCCCAATCACACTGCCATGTGCTTGCCCTGCTACTCACCAAGTAGCCACGAACGTTGTGCCGTTTGTCGCTCCATGTAGCGGGGGATAGTTGAGTTCCGCAGGACCATGCAATCATGGGTAGATCCGGGAAATCTGGCACAGCAATGTGTGATTATATTGTTTGCGTCACATACCATTTGGACATTGATTGAGTGGAATTGCTTCCTGTTTCGGTACACTAATTCATTGTGATGTGGTACAACCGATTCCACATGTGTACAGTCGATGGCCCCAATGAAACTTGGAATGCCTGCCAGTGTATAGAAGCCAACTTTGGTGTTTGCAATCTCCTGGGCAGTCCGTGGCATGGATATGTATTCGGGTGCATGCTTCAGGTGGGCATCGAGTACCTGGTTCAGTGTGCGTGAGAATACTGGTTGGGAGATGCCATGCATCTGCCCCACTGTATGCTTGTAGGTTCCTGTGGCCAGGAAGTGGAGCACTGACACCACCTTCAGTAGAGGGGGGATGGCAGTTCTGATGTCTATGAGGCTCACAATGTCGTCGTGTATCATGTCCACGATGCTGGTGATGGTGAGGGTGTGTATCTGCTCAGGTGTTAGGTTGAATGGACTGGCTCTGATCCTGGGATTTGGTGGGTGCCTCTGTGGTATGAATAGGTGGCGTGGTGGTGCTTGCTGTGCCTGTCTGGCCCTCCTCCTCCTCCTGCGTCTCCTTTGTGCAGCCTGTTGTTGTAGCAGCAGCACTGCAATGAGGTCCTCTAGGCCATGTAATGCTGCCAGTACTGGAACCATCTTGGTGTGGGAAGGGGTGTGGGAAGGGGTGTGGTGTGCTCCTTTTGAGCTGCCACAGTGTCCATTGCCTCCACCTGTGCTGATTGTGTCCACCATGGCAGGTGGGAACAATGCTCAGTTCTAGTAACGGGTGGTTTGCGATGCCGGTATTAGCATCATGGCGGTAAGGGGTTTGGGGGCCTTTATCATGCCGCTATTACCATATCCGCTCGCCTTGTGATGGTGTGCTATTAGCGGCATGGCGTTATTCACGGGATGGAGGGTCGCACGCACGCGGCCTGCCCGCTATCAGTGGCACCGTACTTAGCGGTGCCGCTAATAGCGGTGAGCCAGGTCGTGATTGGCATGGGGATTTAACATTACCGGTATTACGTTACCGGTAACGTTAAATCCCTACCGCCTACCGTGTAATGAGGCCCTATGTTTCTAAAATCTTGCTGCTAAACTCTCTAGGCCTCCTTTCTATTATTAAACATTTTCTTTGTATGAATCTTAGCGAATTTCAAAATGTAGAAAATAAGTTTACTTTAATTGTTTAGTATGCACTGCCTTTAGTTAGAAGCAATTTTGAGTTAGATCAAATTGATTTTAGCACTTTTCCGCAATTACTGTTGCGTTTTTACAACCTAGATGGTCTGTGCTAGCATCCATCCTCTTTGAACTACAATTCCCAATACTTTTGTAGCTCAGTAGCACTTTTAAGAGCAAGTCAGGCATGTCAGTGCTGGTGCGTCCAAACCGGTTTGTGTCGGTTTGTGTGTGGTGAGAGGGTCCTATGGTCATTGCTTCGCTCTCTCGTGTGGCTATACAGACAAAAATAGTAAGTTCCTAGATATTTGTAAATTCCCTATCATGCCTATACCAGTTATTGGCATGTAATGGTGCGTAATTTTGTAATGAGGCAGACACAGCACAATCGCAAAACGCTTACACACAAGACTGTGGTCAGGATTCCTCGTCACATATTGAGGGTCACACCCACATTGATGCACACATAACTGTGACAAATCAAATGGTTGCAGAAATGCACCCCTCCTCGGAAGAAACTGAGGGCACTATGGCTGTTGTAAATTAAGCAGGACCTGAGGCAGCTGCAATTTGCCACCCAATCCCCACCGCCTCTCTTAAGACAATGTTATGAAATACTTGTTTGCTGGCATGTCATGCCACTGAAGTGGATGACTACATCCAGTCCGCTAAATTGGATCTTGCCATCCTGATGGAAACCTGGATTTGTGAGGCCAATTTATATTCTGCCCAATTAGGCACCCCCTCTGTCTATATGATTCTGCATTCAGCCCAGTTGGGACAAAGGGGGGGGTGGGGTGGTTATAATCTTCGGGATAATCTTAATGTTTTCTCATCCAACATACCAGTGTTTTGTGCTTGTGAAGCTATGTTTGTGAAACTGACCCTGAGCCACACATCTATACTCAGTCTTCTTATTCTCTATCACCCACTGACTTCTAGTCCAGCTTTCCAGGAGCAGCTCTTGGCTTTTCTAGGATCTTCTCCTAAACCACAAGCCTTGCTACTAGTTCTAGGAGACTTTAATCTTTGGGCAATGACCCATCCGATGCATAAGCCAGTGTTCTGTTGAATCTCCTAGAGAGTATTGTGTTGAATCAGGATGTCACTGTGCCTACACACCAAGGGAGAAATGCTTTGGACTGGATTTATCCAAACACCAGATTAACTCCCCATTAGATGTACACATTTGCTGTTGGTCAGTTCACCATCTTATACAGTTTGATATCCTTGTCCCTGAGTCAGCAAGGGAAAGTGCATGCTTGCGCTCTAAGCCCACCTTGCGGAGAGGCATTCAGAATGTCTCTCAGGAGGCATTCCATACCATTGTTTTCCGACAGTTAGCCACTCTGGAAGGAAATGGCTCCTTGGAGTCATTTACTGTACAGTTATGTTACATACGGAACAGAGCCTTTGATAAACAAGCTCCCATCAAGTAAACAATACAAGCGAAAATAATTACAAACCAATGGTTCTCCCCAGAAACCTTGGCAGCAAGGCAGCTTAAGCACCTGGCGGAAAGAAGCTGGAGGAAAAAATGCTCCGCTATTACCCTGGCAATTTATAAGGAAGCTGCCAATAACTACCAAGAATCTATGTTTAAAGCTAAGAAGGACAAACTGGAGGAATGAATCATGAGGGCGAAATTGAGCCCCAGGTAGCTGTTTATTATTCTGAATGAGCTCAAGGGTCCGAGCCTCGATTCTCATACAATCATTGACGATGCATGGTACCAGAAAATCCATGCTAGCTTTGTTCAGAAAGTAAGCCAATATCAGATGTGCAATTCAACCAATGCACCCACTATACAGGCTACAGCTACTGAACCTAAGATTACTAGCCATGAAGGGGATAGTGCGGCGGGTGCCTTTGTTTTTTTGCAGGTTACAGTCCACGAAATGTCAGCAACTGTAGCTAAAATGAAGCCCATGTCTTGTAAGTGAGATATTATTCCAGCATCATATTTTAAGGACTACCTTGCTAACATTGTAACATCAGTCACATCATTCATTAACCGCTCTTTCCAGGTAGGACTAGTTCCTGATTACATCAAGGAGGCATGGATCTCCCCTCTATTAAAAAAGGAGGGGCTAGACCCTAATGAGCTCGCTATCTATAGGCCCATAACAAATGTACCTTTTCTGCTAAAGGCCATAGACAAGATTGCCTGCACACAGTATGATGCCTTTGTAGAAGAGAGGGGAATTTTCGCAAAAGGACAGTCAGGTTTTAGGAACAAGCACAGGACTAAAACTGCCTTGGTGGACGTTAAATCTTGTTTAGCTGAAATTGTGGATCAAGGCAGCCTGGCCATGCTGCTATTGCTAGACCTGTCCTCTGGCTTTGATTTGGTTAATCATGATATGATGGCGGACAGGATGGCCAAGGTTGTTAACTGTTCAACGCTGGCAGTTAACTGGTTTTGATCCTCCTTGGACCAAGGAAGGCTACGGTTGGGAGACTCTCAGTCTCAACAGTCTCAACTCAGCAGTGGAGTTCCACAGGGTTCCTGTGTTTCACCTTTGCTATATCATATCTATTACAAACCTCTGTTTGATATTCTGGTTGTTCTGGGTTTCAAGTTTGCTAATTACCTGGATGACATTCTGGAGCGCTCCAGATCCTGTGAAGCAGATTTACTGAAAGTGGGCAAGGTTTTTGATGCTCTAAAAGCATGAATGGTGTAAAGTTTTCTTGCTTTAAATTATTAAAAAAACAGAGATTCTGATTCTTGGTACCTCTGCGAAGCTGAAAAGATTGGATTCCCAGTATGAGGCTTTCTTAATTGGGAGTACCAGAATACAGGTTTCCGACCATGTCAAAACGTTGGGGGTTATTTTTTACTGTAACCTACATTTTAACAAGCTCCAGCTGGGCCTATATGACACAGCTGCTTTGAAAGATTCGCCATACTTATCAGAGGAAAACAGGGCCCTGATTGCAACAGCTACAATAAACATCAGGCTGGATTAATGCAATGGGCTACTGGTCGGCTCCTCGCAGGTAAACATAAAAAGGCTGAGACCATTCAAGATGGTGCAGTCAGAGTCGAATGTGGTCTGAATCATAGAGATCATGTCGCCTCCACGCGCAGGCAGCTGCATTGGCTCCCTGTTCCCCAGAGGATTCTCTTTACAACATCATGTCTATTCTATAAACGCCTAGCAGGTGATGCTCTTGGCTACCTCAGTGCACAAATTATGAGGCTGCCACTTAGTCGTACATTACAGTCTGTTAAAATAGACTTGCTGATGCAGCCAATATTTACTTTAAAGAGATTTGGAGGCTCAAGTTTTAAGGTATGGGCCTGAGTGTCTGAAATGACCTTCCACAGTCACTTAAAAAGCTCCCGTCAATTGCCCAAGTTAAGAAAGCTCTGAAGACTTATCTGTTTGATGGAGGAGGAGTTTAAGAAACTAATTCTGTCACACTGACCTGGGACTTTCTATGTGTTCTTTGGTTGTTGTTGTCATGTGAGCAACCTGAGGCCTGTGAGCATACTGCTGCTATATAAACATTTTCAAGAATAGAACAGAAGGCAGACATGCGTTGTTGCCCATGTGATTCGGTGGTTCCCTTGTAGCAAATATCTCAAAATTGTGTTTTCTTAGCTTGCATTATAGACTTTGCTGGGCATTCTGGGTAATATATTCTAGTGCTATTCATGCGAGTGAGACATCTTATATTCCCACAGTTATCTTCTTTTCAGGAATGCATGGGGTTCTCTGTTTTCCTTTGTAGCTGTGACAGCCCAGGCCCAAATCAAATTTTCCACAAGGCCAAATACAGTATGTATTTGGTCTTTCCAGGGGTTTAGTGACCAGTGGTTTAGACATTTTCCTTTGCACACAGGTCAGTGCTTCCACGCATGTTTCATCTGGACACGTGTGGGAATGTGTGAAGGTAGGACATGTGTTGTTGCCTGTGTGTTTCAGTGGTTTCCTAGTCGCAAATATCTCAAAATTGTATTTTTTCCCCTACATATCGGGGTTTGCTGAGCATTCTGGTTTATACATTCTAGTGTGATTCACGCAAGTGGGACCTCTTTGGATTACCCCGCTTTGACTTCTTTTCAGAAAAGCATGTGTGTCCCTGTTTTTCTTGTTGACTATGGCAACCCAGGCTCAACAAGTCCAAGTCTAGTATGGTTTGGTCTTTCCAGGGTGTTTAGTGAACCAGTGGTTTAGCCTTTTCACTTTGTGCCCATATCAGTGCACCCAAACATGTGAGGTTCCATTTTCGTTGTGAAACCTATGGGAACGTGAGAAGGTAGGACATGTGTTGTTGCCTGTATGTTCCGGTGCTTTCCTGGTCACAACTATCTCAAAACTGTGTTATTTCTCTACATTTTGCACTTGCTGGGCATTCTGGATAATACATTCTACTGCTATTCACGCAAATGAGACCTCTTTGGATTCCCACGGGTGTCATCCTTTCAGAAATGGATGGGCTTCCCTGTTTTGCTTAGTGATGTGACACCCAAGGCCCAAATCTGTGGGTTGTCCACAAGGGCAAATGCAGTATGGATTTGGTCTTCCCAGGGTGTTTGGTGTACTGGTGGTTTGGCCTTTTCCCTTTGCGCCCAACTCAGTACACCCACACATGTGAGGTAACATTTTCATCAAGACACCTGTGGCAACGTGGGAAAGTAGGACACTGGTTGTTGCCTGTGTGTTTCAGAGTTTTCCTGGTCACAAATATCTCAAAATTGTGTTTGTTGCCTACATTGTGGACTTTGCTGGGCATTCCAGGTAATACATTCTAGCATGATTCACACAAGGAAGATCTCTCTGGATTCCCACGGGTGTCTTCTTTTCAGAAATTGATGATCTTCACTGTTTTCCTTTGTGACTGTGACACCCCAGGCACAAATCTGTGGGTTGTCTACTACGACAAATACAACATGGATTTGGTGTTCCCAGGGCGTTTGGTGTACGAGTGGTGTGGCCTTTTTTCTTTGCACCCAAGTCAGTGTACCCACATATGTGAGGTAATGTTTTCATTGGTACACCTGTGTGAACGTGGGAAGGTAGGACAAGGGTGGTTGCAAGCGTGGTTCAGAGGTTTTCTGGTCACAAATATCTCAAAATTGTGTTTTTTCCCTACTTTGTGAACTTTGCTGGTCATTCTGGGTAATATATTCTACCGTGATTCATGCAAGTGCGATCTCTTTGGAATCCCACGGTTGTCTTCTTTTCAGAAATTGATGGGCTTCACTGTTTTCATTTGTGGCTGTGACACCCCAGGTCCAAATCTGGGATGTCCACAAGGCCAAATACAGTATGGATTTGGTCTTTCCAGGGCATTTGGTGTACCAGTGGTTTGGCCTTTTTACTTTGCGCCAAAGTCAGTGCACCCACAAATGTGAGGTATTGTTGTAAAGACTGGAGGCGGCATCTGTACGTCTGCCTTCTATATGGTAGGGTAAAGGCACAGAACACCCCAGCAAGGCTCTCAATTTTGTAACGATGGATGAGCAGCCAAGCTTAAACTTTCAGGAGGTCATGCAGGCAGGATCTCAAAAACAGTGTTTCACCAAAGCCCCCACAAAGGAATGCCCACACACTATGTTAGTTGATAATACAGCTTCTTTATATAAAATAGGGTTACTACCTCTACCGAATATACATATAAATAATAACACTTTGTACTTGGAATACTTATTCAAAGAATGGCAAATGTATATATTATATGTGGTACCACACATTACTTAAATCCATCAACAGATGCACTAACTGCAGACAGTTTTAAATAGGCAGGTGGATTCTTAAGTTAGGTGCAACAGCATACAACAGGAAAGAAAGGCAGGTTAGGTATGAACAGAGGCAGAATGGTTTCTTTAGAATACCTAAGTAATTCTGAGTGAGGATCCCCTCACCTGGGTAACCTGTAAGGGGAAAGGTAGGGAGTGACATATGTTGTCTTTTCAGTCCAGTCCAATAATGTTGAATAACCTTCTGCTTTCATTTAAAAGATTCTACCACATCAAAAAGTTCCTGAGAGGCCACAGGAGAACAGCATACAAAACGAATCTGGGACCCCGGGATGACTCCTGAGGTTGGAAGATGCTCTTCCTCATCACAGTACCTTTGGTACCTTGGCAGGCAAAGTGGCATAGTTTCTCAGCTTTACTCAATGATTTCCCCTGAGGATGGACCCCCTTTGGAAGATGGAGCTACTGGGATGCTGAGTCCAAGAATTAAAAGGAAAACCATTATTTTTGAAGTGCAGCAGTTTAACTCTTCGCTGTTCTCTCCTTTAGTCAACCATTTCTCAGACTGTAGATGTCCTGTGAAGATGATACTTGCTTTGGGCTCCTTAAAGTCTTGGTGGATGAAAGTAAGACCCCCTGGCACTCTTCAATGACTTCGGGCAGCAATGGGTGCATAGGTCCCATTTGGTGTTGGGTTTTGGAATATTGCCGTTTTCCGACTTTCGGTTCTTTGGTGCTGCTGCCGCAACAAGAATGTCTGGACTACTTCTGGTGACCTGGACTCGGCCACTGGAGTGGACCGCAGACTCTCACCAAGTCTGGATCGTCAGGACATCTTCATTAGCTTCTGGTATTGCGACACCCACCAATGGACCTTCCATGGCACCCAATGACCCTGGGCTCTCTCTGGTGAGAAAAAGTAGTCAAGGGTGACGGAAAGGATGTCGGTTTAGGCTCCAGGTGTCCACCAGCACTATTACAGGGTACCTTCTCTACTGGGCGGTAGACAGCAATGGCTTCCAGCAATCACAAAATGCAACTCTGGACCCTGGGTGACCCCAATGGGCTTGAGATGTTCGGCACTCCTCTTCTGGACTTCAAAGACCCCTTCTCCAGACGGCAGGCACACAGGACTGGCTTCCAGAATACTTTGTTGAAAAGCAGCAGTTTTGCATGATGGTCCCTTGTAGCTCAGGGAGTGGTTTCCTTTTCAGGTCCTCTCTGGATCAGTTCTTAGGAGACACAAAAGCTTTTGGATTACATTGCAGAAATGCAGTAGCAGACTTCTCTTCCAGCTGCGCTTCAAGGAACAGCTTCTTTTTGCTTCAGCTTCGACTTCAGCTTCTGATATACACATATGTCCCGCATTCACTCTGTCTGAGCCAGACTCATTCAGACTCATTCAGCCAATTCCACAAAAGGCATTCATGCAGGCAGGCAGCCAATCAGTCTCACAGGCATTCAGGCCATTCACTCCACCCAGACACCCAGAGCAAAGAATGTGTGTGGGCTTCCCTGCTTTCCTCTGTGATTGTCACACCCCAGGCACAAATATGTGGTATGTCCACAATGCCAAATCCAGTATGTATTTGGGCATCCCAGGGTGTTTGATGTGTCAGTGGTTTAGAATGTTGCCTTTGCTCCCAAGTCAGTGCACCCACATCCACACATGTGGGAACATGCGCTGTTGCGACCTTAGAACTTTCCTGGTCACAAATATATAAATTGTGCTTTTCCCAAAATGTTTGATTTTGCTGGGCATTCTGGGTAATACATTGGAGCATGATTCATGCAAGTGAGACCTCTTTGGATTCCCATTTGTGTCATCCTTTGAGAAATGCATGGGGCTCCTTGTTTTCCTTGGTAGCTGTGACAGCCCAAGCTCGAATCTGTGTGTTGCCCCCAGGGGGTTTGGTGGGCCAGCGGTTTAGCCTTTTCCCTTTGAATCATGGTCAGTGCACCCAGGCATTTGAGGTTCAGTTTTCATCAGGTTACCTGTGGGAAGGTTGGAAGGTAGGACATGTGTTATTGCCCATGTGTTTCAGTGGTTTCCTGGTTACAAATATCTCAACATTTTCTTTTTTCATTACATTTGGGTAATACATTATACTGCGATTCATGCAAGTGAGATCTCTTTGGATTCCCACGGGCATCTTCTTTTCAGAACTGGATGGGCTTCTCTGTTTTCCTTGGTGACTGTGACAACCAGGCCAAAATCTGTTGGTTGTCCACAAGGCCAAATACAGTATGAATTTGGTTTTCCAAAGGCGTTTAGTGTACCAGAGGTTTAATCTTTTCCATTTGCACCCAAGTCAGTGTACCCACATATGTGAGTTACCAATTTCATCAGGAAACCTGTGAGAAAGGGCGATGGCAGGACACTGGTTGTTGCCCACATGTTTCGGTAGTTTCCTGGTCACAACTATATAAAAATTGTGTTTGTTCTCTATATTTTGGACTTTGCTGGACACTATGGGCCTCATTACGAGGTAGGAGGTAGCCATGGTGCTATTAGCACCATGGCTACCCCCTTACTGCATTCCGGGTCCGGGTCCGGGTTCCCGAAATAGGGATTTACCGGGTCATTCCAACCTTGGAGGACCCGGTAAGTCCCCATTCCGGGAACCATTCCCCCATAGGGCTCAATGGGAATGGGGATGGAGCTAATAACGGTACAGCAATTTGCGGTACCGTTATTAGCTCTGAAGTACTTTAACGGGTCCCATCCATAACGCCTGGTAAAACCAGGCGTTAAGGAAGGGACCAGCTAAGGGACCTCAGAATAGGGTGGTAAGGGATTACCGGCACCGGTGTCCTTAGCGGTGCCGGTAATCCCTTACCACCTACCTCGTAATGAGGCCCTATGTGTAATACGCTTTAGCACGATTCACCCAAGTGAGACCTCTTTGGATTCCCACGGGTGTTTTGTTTTCAGAAGTGGATGGGCTTCCCTGTTGTCATTGTTGACTGTGACACCTCAGGTGGAAATCTGTGTGTTCTCCACAAGACCAAATCCAGTATAGATTTGGTGTTCCCATGGAATTTGTTGTATCAGTGGTTTAGTCTTTTCCCCTTTGTGCCCAAATCATTACACCCACACTCACACATTTGAGTTCCCTGAAGAGGGGGTCATGAGGCAGCCCCTCTGCCCCCCTAAATTCATGACAAGATGAAAGACCAGAAATGCTCGCAGCCACCCATCATATTTCAGACGAATTCCAAGTACACCAATGATTGACAAATACACTGAAAGTTATCCTATCAGCAAGCCATACAGACCAAATGCAATGCAAATATTTACATGTGTTGGAGATGTGAGGAACTCATGGTGACAACAGTAAAACAGACACGAGTGATCACAGTTCCAGGGTGTTTATTTAACTGTGTGCAGGGTGAAAAAACTCCTAATGTAAACCTCAATCTAAGATGGGAAAAAGCGTTGACCATCAAATGAAAAATAATGGCATTTCTTGTGGCGTTGTGTCAAATAATAAAGGCCTATACTAAGAAACCTATTGACAAACCTCACAACTAATACAACAAGTGTGTGGAATTGTGTTTAAGAAAAGAAAGAAGTGTTTGTACATAATATGTCAGAATGCGGTAGCTTGGAACTCCCTTCCCCACATTTGAAGCTCGGATAAAATGGGAGCTTTGAGCACAGCAATGGTAGCAATCAGGACCATCGATGGACAAGTGTCATCCCTCTTGAAAGTCTCTTGACTTCGAGGACCTGATATATTCTCAAAACAAACAAACACAAAGTTCTCTTTGCAGTTCACGTTGGGTGATGGTTTCACCCTTGGGCCCCCTCTTCTGGGCTGACCCTTCAAGAACAGTTCATCTTCTTAATGGGTTTTGGGTGATGACTTCACCCCTGGATCTCCCTCGTTCAGGTTCGGACCCATCTCGACTGTTGGCCTCTCTCTGCCGAGTTACCTATGGCTTTCATCAAGTTTCTGCTATTGTTCTCACAAAAAGTCTGTTCAACAGTTCGCTGTGAACCTCCCTTTCTCAGGTTCACTTGATCAGGGTGATAACGTCTCACCCCTGGATACCCCTCTTCTGGGCTTTAACCCTTGTTTGAAAGGCAGCATAGTGTTCTGCTCCTGTCATTTAGTGTCCGATGGTTTCTCCCTCCGTCAGGCTCGGATTACAAAATGACTAGTGGGACAGTGTACATCTCTTGTCCCCTCCTTAACATCTTAATGTCTTTTCAAACAGTTCATAGTGGACATTCCTTGCCTTTGTCAACACATTGTTTCTCTGGACTTTAGACTGCACCTTCTCACTAGCACCCCTCTTCTAGGTTCACTCTTGCCAACTTCACATTCCCTTTAACTTGTAATGTTCATGGGATTCGCTTTCCACTTTTACTTTCACAAATGCGGGACTCACTTCCCTTACTTTCTCAAGTTTGTAGATCAACGTCTTTCGATTGTACGAGGATTTTACTAGACCTTCAGTATGACCACTTTTACCTCTTCTGGTGGCTCTCCTAGGGCCTTCTGGTTTCTGTAGTTTTGCCCAGACAGGGATGGAACAGAGTCTCTCGGAGTGACACCCATTTATGCCTGTTCCCTCTGCAGCTGGTCACCCCCTCAACACATTTACAGTTCTTTCATAGTTCAAACTTGCCACTTTGCATTCCTCATTCAACACAGCTCGACTCTTATAGGTTCTCCGCTCGACACACCGGCTGTGATGAACGACTTGGCTTTCTGCTTTACTGGAGTCAAGGAGTGTGCCCGCTTAGGTATTATGGAGAATTAATTCCTTTCCAAACAACACATTTTCAAACAACAAAAAGGAGTCAGTATGGGTGCTACATTTGCCCCGGAGGTTGTGCATCTCTACATGGCAAAATATGAAATAAAAATAATTTCAGGCCACAATAATACTCTTAAAAAACAGATGAAATTCAGTAACCATCTAAGAACATGGCAAAGATACATCGACAATGTGTTTATGGTTTGGAGGGGAAGGGTCACACCTCTGATGAATTTTCATGAATGAGTGAACAAATGCGACACCAATATCAAGTTCACTATTGAGTTGAGTATGAATGAAGTGAGTTTTCTTGACCTTATGATTCGTAAATCGGATGAAAGATTGAATACAACCTTGTATAGAAAACCCACAGCTAGAAATGCTCTATTACATTTTTCCAGCTTCCATCCAGCAGGCCTGAGACAGAATCTCCCATATGGGTGATTTTTGAGGATACGGCGCCGAGAAGCAAGAATTTGGTATCCACGCTTCACAACTTAAAGATAGACTAACGTAGAGAGGGTACTCTATGAAACTGGTGAACGATAATCTGAAAAGGGCAGCGAATACTAACAGAGATGTCTGTCTCACCCCACTTGAGAAAACAACAAATGACAGATTGATTTGTGTCACCACATTTAACCCCATTAGTAATGAGATCAAAAGAATTGTCAATAAGAACTGGCATCTGGTAAAACAACCAGGAAGCCTATCCAACAAATCAATGTTTGCATTTAGAAGGAGCAGTAATCCGAGACAGAAGCTGGTACACATCTATAGAGACATCGACAGAGAACAAACGGTTTTGAACCAATGGGGGTTTCCCCCAGTGACAGGGCATTACAAAAGTGGCAATTGTGCTGCGTGCACCTTTACGGAAACAAGACATCATTTCAACCACCGGACCATTAAATGGCAATTGAAACAACACACCAACTGCTTGACAAAGAACGCGATTTATGTCATTAAGTAATCTTGTATACGTGGGAAAAACGACAGGACAAATACGACAAATAATTTCTGAGCACAGATCATGTATCAGAAATAAAGTGGAGTATAAACCCCTGGTCGACCATTTTGTCGAACTTGGCCACACAGATAAAAATCTCAGGTGGTTTATATTACAGACCGTAAAACCACAGGCACGTGCAGGGAATCTGGCGATGACCTTACATAAAATCGAACAGAGATGGATTTACTCACTTGATACCGTACAACATTGATTGAATATCGTTGGTGGAGTGGAATAACCTGATAAATACCTGATAGTACGTGATATATTATGTTCCACATGACACACGAGTGGATCCAACATAGAAATAAGTACCTGTCCCTGAGAACCAGAAGAATAAAGGTGGAGGATATATTACCTTCGCTTACCCAGCAATGTGCCTGGGCTCCACACTGACGCTGGGAGAAGGGGGCCAATTTTGGCTATTCCCAACATAGGGAAGTACAATATAGGGCATGACACTGCTGGCAGGTAATCCATGATGCGGCTATCTACGCACAGGATTGTACTCCGCACTGAATACATGGAGATCAGGCAATTGACCTAGACACCATGCACCTGAATGATAGAATTTTTGGTGTGAGAACCACGTTGATAGACTATCCTGCATGGCCTTGCCATAAAGGAGGTAATTTTCCCTCATAAGGATTTTTGATCTCCATTGAGAGCAGGAGTTCCACAAAATACAAATATTATGCCCCCTGGTGTGTAAATAACTGTTCAGTTTCAGGAACTGCATGTCCCATGAAACCTTGAAATTCAGTGATACGTGTAGTGCAATTCAAATTGGTCTTGAATTACCTCGAATTGGCCAGCCTACAGCAGTGAGATCCACCCAACATATTATTTATGAATTACAATGTGTTTTGAAGCGGAACAAAGAATTTAGACCGTGAAAATAGAATGCCCTAGAGCGATAGAGTCCTCTTGGATTGGCTCATTGGGGTGTATTGAGCACAAACAAATGTTATGCTAATCTTGGTATTTCCGCATAGTATACCGATGCAGAGGTACAAGATTACCTCACTGCATGTGTGTACAAACATTGACGTTTTTTCCAAGGAATATTTTAATATCCTATAGGAGGCGCGTGATAGACGAATTACACTCCTCTTTCTATGTACACTGTGGTGAACAAACACACTGCCGATACTGAAGGGCTGTCTCTGAGACGCCCGTAGCAAGACTGCCAGATTGGAGATACCTAGCGGTAAGCAGTTTTTTGCAAGCGTGAGCCTCGAGATTTAACAGAGATTCGATGAGGATTACATCGTCAGGGTATACATTACAACACGTTGCTGTTGAATACGGTCAGTTCGTGGCCTGAGGATACTTGTAAGGGCGTTCGTTAGCCTGTAATGATCAGCAGTAGTGGGCAGTGTATTATATAAATGGCAGATGAGTAGTTTGATAGGTCTTTGCCAGAACATGAGAGGCCCATGAAGCATTTTCAACAATGGGGTGCAATTGACATCTAGGTTTTTCACATTTGTATCTCCTGCATGTCAGGATTCTGAGTGCTTGTAAGTCGATACCACAGCACTTTGATGACTAGGGTGCCCACTAGATCCAGATGTGACACGCGATAACACGACACAAACGAGATACGCCATAAGAAGTTCCAGCTATAAGACGCGCAACGTTACGCAGATCTGTGAGTACTTTTTAAATCTTTCTTTAGCAGGAGGCCTGGATTCACTTACTTTTGGCTAACACATATAAGACGTGATTAATTTGTCTAACCAGTGCCACAAATTGAGGATGCACCTGCAACATTCAGGATAATAGTGACACCTATGTTCTGACATTTGTGTCTCACCGGTATTAGAATCATGAGCATGAGGAAAATTACACTCCAGAGTTTCCATGATTAACTGTGGCATGTAATCAAACAGTACACCTGTGAGATATCCAATTAGAGGGTCCAGTCACAGGTTACTCAGAGCAGTGAATACAAAATTCTCTCTCTCATTGAATTAGGAGATTGTTACTCTGTTAAATAGCAGAAATCCGGAAAATATAGGGGAATGCTCTTTCTTCCTCTTGTTTTCCCCTCAGTAGGTTCAGTCCAGAAGGTATTGAACCATCTGAGCATTTGGACAACGCCCATAGTTTTGTATAACCTCCAAGATCTACATTGGAGGTGAGTACATTTCCTTGTTATTATGAGTAAAGTTACATTCGCACATTTATTGTGTCTGTCTAAGTAATGAGGATGGCAATGGATTAGCTTTCAGATAATAGGTTTCATTTTTCAAGTTTTATGTTATAGATGATGTTTTTCACTCCATCTACCCTGAAGCAAAGCATAATGTGCAATTAGCTTTAGTCCTGATGAAGGTTGGTCCAATATAGGGCTATAGATTAGAGCTCAGTATAACCGACCGAAACACGTGTCGACCGAACATCTTCTAGCGTTTTCACAGATAGACACTTTCATACCAGAAGGGTTGTTAGAAATATTTTGTGAATGTTTACATTTTGAATACAATTGATGTGAGATCATGGACAGAGTCACTTATATGGACAGCCTCGACTGAGCACCAAGAAGCCCTGATGCTCACGTCACTAGTGACACCATGACGTAGCAGCTTTAGTCCTGCACTGCATCACACAAACACACACTCATATACATGTCGAACATAAGTGCACAGTTCTATAGCTAGAGGACAGATACATATACATACGGTCAATGCTTTTATTATTTTGCCATTAGCGAAAGCAGTAAAGCAGAACCACAAGGCACAAAAGGTCCTAAGCAAGCTTGCAGATGCTTAATGTGAATAACCCTATAGAACTACAGGAATATATGTGGAACCTGATAGGACCAAGTTTCGCTAACATATAGAGAAAGTAGCATAACATGACCAAGGTAGAAACCACATTATAAGGTTAGGAAAATTGCAGGAGGCTTCAAGCCATTGAGCCTGAGACGAGCAAAGCTGATTTCAGGATGCACAGAGATCAAGAGGTGCAAGGCAGCCTCACAGCCAACGTCAGAGATACAAGGTCACATTTCAATCTCCTTATGATAAGGGGACCAGCTGCAGAGAAACAGAATGAATCCTCATAAATGTTAACTGCAGAGCTTAAATGTGTGGTCTCTAAACTAAACATGTGATTCAGCCAAACGAGACAATGAACAGTCATCCGCGGTAGGAAAGAGGAGCCAATCCCAGCAAGCCAGACACAGACTGCAACACGTGTTGCGACATAAGGAGCATATTCTCCTAGGCAAAGGTGATATACACCTGTTAGAATGCAGACACATAATCGTTTCACATCACCTTGAAGAGGTGCACAGATAACTGAGAACCGATACCGATCCCAGGCCTGAGGAGATCAGCTCTAGCCAATCACAGAATAGAAACCCAGGGGTGCATGACAAGGGGCATGAACCAGTGGTAAGCCCATTACTCTGCAACAATGTAATAGATAGGTTCTTGGGGATGGGACAGGCCAGCCACCTGACATGTGAGCACAAGTAGAATAATACCAATAGGATACCCTATAGGTAGTAAGACACTCAATATGAATAAATCACAAGTATCCTTGGTTATGCGCTTCCAAAAAAAGTGTTTTTATGTTTGTTTGTTGTTTTCACAAACCTAAATTACGTTGCTTCTAATTTTCATCTTTTTCAATTTTTTCTTGCAATTCAATTTCACGATTATTTTAGCAGTTTTGTAAACACAATTTGTCAGTTCCTCATTACAGTTTTAAGAACCATTCATCTGGTGTTTAAACAGTTTGTTTTTCCCTCAACCATTTGTCAGGTATTTTCACAATGTGTCTATCCCTCTACACGTGTTTCCCCATCATGTGAAATGGTTCCTCAGGAGGTAGTGTTGTCTGAAAAGATTTTGGAAACAGGAGAATGAATAACATTGGTTTTGTCCCCACAATAGTATTTAGAGATTGCACGACTGATACATTAGCTGACAGCCCTGAATTTACAGCTTTTAATATATGAAAAAAGATACTTAGGTCTTTGTTTCTGCAGTTGAATTAAATTTCTTCCGTTCTGGGTCTCCCTTTAATTTCGGTGTTTATTTACTTCTCAGCATGTCCTCATTCTATTGTGCGCTCCTCGTATCTGTAAGTAATGGTTAATTTACAAACTTTATATAATCTTCTTCCCCATCTAGTTTGTAAGTATTTAATATATTATTTGAATCTTCTTACCTCTGTTTGGATTATTTATTTATCTTCCTCCCTCATTTGCCTGTTTCAGATGGACGTGATAATCCATTGAATGACTTAATAATGGCGGTTTTTACATTTCTTCGTGTAGACGTTTACGTGTAATTTAGCGCGTGGTGACGTCATCACGTTTTAGGCTGTCATTTTCTATTGGGACCAAAAGAGCTGAAGCTTAACCTGAGTATGATCTTTGCCATGTGTTTCTGAGACAATTGAATCCCTGTTTTTACTGTTTAGTGTTATATCTTGCCAATCATTATGTGAACGTTAAATTCTACCATTATATTTGTTGTTTTCTTGTGATTCTTTTGCAATTTAAGATACAACAATTTGAATAAAGTGATTACACAATTTTTTTGTGAGCGTATTCAAATATGCATTTTCTGAAATTAAAGGGACACATTGTTCATCGTCACTAGAAAGGGCTTTCTTTGTTTTTTTATCTACAATTGTGTGCCTGTAATTGTGAGAAGATTATGCTGGTTTGTTTGCAATCTTGTGGCATAATTAGAGATGCTCATATGTTAATCCTCGTACTGTGTAATATTTCAATATCTAAATTGTGTATATGCTAATACCATGATCATAATTATACCATCTCTGAGTTCTGTAGGGTATTTTGTGGAGATTTGGGGCCTGACGGTATTTTCTTACCGCCGAAATATAACTTAGCAACAATCACTCCTTGTATTCAGATTGGGCCATGTATAACAATAATACAGTGAACATGCATTATTTCAGCACCCAGGCATGCATATTTGGTATGCGTGGGTGGTAGGCGCGGTTGGTGGTATTTTGGTGAGCATAATTCCCTTGTTTTATTTGTGGCCCCAATGTCCAAAATCCCTTATCTTTGCTTAGATTTTTCGTGTAATCACTAGAGAGACCTCAGACCTACATTTTAGGAATACCACATTTTTCAGTGTTAGTATGCCACCATGGGCGATCTCACTGACTTATTTACGACAGAGAGCTATATATGGTAATCTTGTGGTAATTTCCACTACCTTATATACGGTAGGGAGCTATGTTCAGAGAGTCTCTCTTCCCGTTGGCTCATGTACCTCCAACGAGCTATGCTACAGTCACTCACAACTGTTCATACTGAATCTGACATGCACACATCTGTCTTAAAATGACCATTGCACTGTTTAAAATCTCCCCACATCATCAGCATTGTAATGGTAAATAGTAAATACACCACCCGTCTGTTTTCAAATATTTTTCTGTATTATAAAAGTTGCAATTAAACACGATCTCATTCTTTACAGAAATAAATAAAATGGTACAGTAAAAGCATTGTCTATGACACACTGCAAAGAGAGTGGCGGAAAACAGAACTCAAATTGCAACATTAGCATTTGATTAAGGCATGCACAGGAATCCTACACTGACTGCATATTACCGTACACACTCAGCTCCCACACTTCTGTAATTACCTTATCTTTTTAGTTGTTCTCTTTGGCTGTTCTCTTTGTGAATGTGGCTCCCTTGAAGATTAACTCCAGTAAAAAGGAACGCTTGCCTTCTCAAACCGGGGTCATTGCCTGGAATTCTCAGCTTTTGCAGATAGGAACGCCTCAGCCAGTGGAAAGGTCCTTCTTTCAGCTCTCCCCAATCTCGACTCCCTTTCTCCTTTCTCAAAAACCCCCCAGCAAAAGCCTGATCACTCCCTCTAGCATGATACTTGCTATGACGCTGCTCCAATCAGAATTAGTAATACTTTGTAACCAACTGATTTCCTGTAGTTATGTGGACAGGGCAGCAGAGAGAACAGAAAAAAAAATGTGCGTTTAAAAGTTCACTTTCAGAATAGGCCTAATTCTGCAGTGGAGACACATTTTTATTAGTGGATTATGTTTCATTAGTCATGTTAGTTGTCAGTAAGGTTAGTTATTATTTTCAAATGTGTCTCTCGCACCATAGGCATTTCAGGTGAAAAATAGTGTGCATTTTTGGGTGTGCACATGTGCTTTTAACTGTAAAAATAGATTTGCATCTTATATGTTAAAATCGTTTTTGACTGAATGGCCTGTCTTTCCTTGTTAATCTGGTAACACATATAGCAATGCACCGCACCCTTGTGGTGGTGCTGCAAAAAAAAATTGCTACCTGTGCAGTAGTGCTGTACTCTGTGCTGTTTGCTACCTATGTAGTAGTGCTGTACTCTGTGCTGTAACATGCCAAATATCCTTACATATACCCTCCTTTTGTTTTTAGAACTTGGCTACAATCCAAGCCAATTCCTAAAAACAACTTGTTCTCTCTTTTTTTTTTTTACAATATAGCAATCCAACAAAATGAATATTCATGTGCATCAATGAAAAATTTGCAATCAACACAGTATTCATCTGAGTTCATTAGTTTACAGAATATTCCACATTTGCCTTCTCAGTTGAAGTGGCATTACTTTAAGTTTAGATTGTCCAAGTCAATTAAAAACAAAGAAATAAAATAACTAACTAAAACAAATAATTAATATAACAAATTAAAATAAATAATTAAAATAATAAATACGTGGAACTCCATATGTCAGCACTCTTGTCCGCTTCTGATATGTCCCGACCAGCGATGTTATTCGGTTCATTCGAGTACACTTCCATCTTGGCAATCTTAGATCCATAGGAGTCATCCTTTTTAGCATTCTGGTTATTTTGTCTTCACCTCCACCTGGAGGCAGGCATCTTTTGGTCTTCATCCAGGGGACTCCAGGACTCCATCGTCTCTCCCGTGGGCTCTGATCTCGGAACCTCCGATCAAATAATGTTAATTGTCTAAATCAAAATAGAAAATAAACAAATTAAGTACATAGCATAATACTAACTTCATCCTTTTGCCAAAAATAAAACATGCTTGGTAAAAATATTTCATTTTTTTTTTTCTGAAATTAAACACAAGTTAAAAGAAAACAAGCAGATATTCAATATTTAACACACTTTCTCTCTGCACACCAACCATGAGCTTCCATTATATGTGCATTTATTTATTTATTTATTTATTTATTTATTTATTTATTTATTTATTTATTTATTTATATTATATATTTTTACATATATTACAGTGTTTATGTACCATCATAACAATCAACTTTTTTTTAACTTCTTTGTCACTGCCTCCTGATTACACCCATTTATTTTCTCAAGGGACTCTATCTGTTTCTACATGCTCAAGCTGCCTGATCTCATGCCTGGGATGGCATGGTTTGATTTGATTTACATGGACAAACAGCTCTATTGCTGTTTCACCTTCATTTTTCAAAATTTTATACACTACAGGAGAGACCTTATCTATAATTCGAAATGGCCCCTGCCAGGCTGCTAGAAATTTAGAATTTTTCTGTTTACTTTTTCCAAAATGAAACTTGTACACCTGATCCCCTACACTGTATTCCTTTACTGATGTCTTTTTGTCATAATAACACTTTTCACTGTCAGCGGCTCTTTCCAGATTTCTCTGCACAAAAGCAAATGCATGTTGCAAATGCCTCCTCAGTTCATCAATATATTCATGAACTGTGGATGCACTCACAAGGGTTTGCCCATGTGTTCTGTATAGTAGGTGTTGTGGTAACACCATTTTCCTACCTGTTAAGACCTCATGGGGGCTAACACCTGTTGCTTTGGCAGGAGTCGACCTGATTGCCATCAAAACCAATGGTAAACGCAAATCCCAGCTGGAACCTGCTTCTGCCACAAATTTCTTTAAAATATCCACAACAGACCTATTGCGTCTTTCAACTGTACCTGAAGACGCCGCCCGATATGCGATATGTAGTTTCCTTTTCACACCTAGTATTTGCCATACCTTACTCATTAGAGTACTTGTGAAATGACTTCCTCTGTCTGACTCAATTCTTTGTGGCAACCCAAACCTTGAGAACACATGGTTCACCAGCAATGTGGCTGCTGTTTGCGCACTACAATCTGGTGCAGGAATGCACTCAATCCACTTCGACATCAAACATACCACACTCAAAATATAACGGTGTCCCCTGCTCGACCTTTTTAAAGGACCTACATAGTCTATTTGCAAATCTGACCATGGGAGAGTTAGGCCTCTTTTCATCAATGGTGCTCTATGCATTGGTGAAGCAGGTTTAAATTGGGCGCATACTAGACATCCTCTAGTATATAATTCCACATCTTGGGACATATGTGGCCAGTAAGCATAATCTTTTAGTATTTCTAATGTTTTTTGTGAACCTCTATGGCCTGCAGTTATGGCATCATGTGCATGGTGTAGCATTAGTCCTCTGAATGAAAGGGATACTACCCACTATATTTGCCCTGTTATGGACTCTCTAATCATGAGTCCATCCTGTAATCTAATTCGTGTTTTGTTCTTTAATAACACCCTCAACTCTTCTTTTCCCATACAATCATTTTCTGTTAAAATATTTTGTTCAGGATCTATCAAATGATTATAATAGATTCCCAAAATTTGATCATTCTTTTGTGCCTCAATCAAATCTTGGTCTGGCGTGTCATGACTCCACTGCACCACCGGTTGATCTACCTCCTTTGGTGCTTTAGAACGTGTGACTGCATCAATTTGTATTTCACCCATTAAATAATCAATAGGTAGCAATTCTCCCATCACAGCCCCAATCTTAGCCAGGTCAGGTCTGCCTTATCATTTCCCTCCTTATCCTCTCCTGGTGTTTTTAAATGCCCACGAATTTTTCTCCAGTATATTGTTAAATTATTTTCTGACACCAATTTGTCTATGGCTTGTATCATTTTTCCATGTTTAAGTGGCTTTTTGTTGTATGTAACCATGCCTCTTGCTTTCCAACCAGGCAAATACTCCACAAAGCTATTCCGTGCATAGTCAGAATCAGTCACCAGGACAATTTCACTGAACTTTTTATCAACTGCAGTAGCAATTGCTTTATAAATGGCTGCCAATTCCGCCACCTGACTGCTCCTATCTCCAATCCTCATCCCTATACTAGGAACGCCTTCACATTTCAACCAGACATTTCCTATTCCTGCCACTAATTGTTTATTACTGTCATTTTCAATGTGAAAAGCACAACCATTCACATATACAGTTGGCAAATCCTTGCATGTTTTTTCATCAAAAGCTTTGTGTGGTGATTGTTCAAATTCCTGTAAACTAGTTTCCACTTCCATTTCATTTGGTATTTGTTCAGCTGCACAGTCATGTAAGTCAGCTAACCCTTGAGCAATCGGGCTCTTTTTATTTTGTCCATATCTCACTTCTACGGGAAAACCTTGTAATGCCAGCGTCCATGAAGTGATTATGGATTGTGCTAGATTGCCTGATCTAATTCTTTTACTCTCTAAAAATTGCAAAGGTTGATGATTTGTTTCAATAATCACCTTTTCTCCCTGAACAATGGGGCGGAAACGTTGTAGCGCCCACACAGTGGTTAATAGGGCCTTTTCACATTCATTAAATTTCATTTCAACTTGGGAAAATGCCTTACTTGCATATGCAATGGTTTTGTGATTCAAATCGTGTTTTTGTGATAACACTGCTGACATACAATGTTCAGAAAAACCTATTTCTATAAAGAAATCCCTGTCCTTTATGGGGTATGCTAAACATGGTGCCTTTACAAGACATTCCTTTAATTTAGCCACTGCATCAGACTGCCCTCTTTCCCATTTCCAGGGAGTATTCAGTTTAAGCAGTTTAGTCAATGGTTGAGTGATTTCTGCATAATTTTCAATGAACTTTCTGTTATAGCCTGTCATCCCTAATAAACTTTTTACTCCTTTCACATTTTTAGGATCTTTTAATCTTTGTATGGCCTCTATTTTCTTCCTTTGTGGATTTAGCCTATGTTCAGTCACTTCATGCCCTAGAGAGTTCACTTTTTTCTCGCACCATTGTGCTTTTTGCAAAGATACTTTGGCGCCTGCTTTCTGCAATTGGCCAAGTACATGTCTTATTTCATCAAAATGGCTTTTCAGGCTTTCATTTTTTATCAGGACATCATCCACATAAACTATTGTTCCTCTTTCCGCTGCATCCGGCATGGCCTTTCTCAAAAATATGCCAAATTCACTCCCGCTATTGATGTACCCGAATGGAGCTCTACGCCAGGCATATTGAGTCCTGTCAAATGTAAATGAAAATAAGTGTTGTATCTCCTCTGCCAATGGCACGCACCAATATCCAGAGGTGAGATCTAATGTGGTAAATACATTTGAACCATGTATCTGAGCTAGGCCCTGATCAATGAATGGCAGTGGCCATCTAGATATTGGTACTCTTTTATTTAACTCTCTTAAGTCTGCACACAGCCGCCATTGACCATTTGGCTTTAACACACCTAAAATAGGCGTATTGGATGTGCTATGAATGGGCCTGATTATTCCTTGTGATTCCAAATGTTTAATAATCTCTGCCAATGATTCTAAACATGCCAGCGGTAGTCTATACTGGCGTACAAACACTGGATTTCTGCTACAACCTTCTGGTAGTGTGGCCACATGTAAATCAGTTAAACCACAATCATAAGCATCTTTTGCAAATACTTAAACTCCATAAATATTTCCCTCAGGTCGTCCCTATCCTTATCGCTGTCACATGCATCCGCTAAGGAGATCTGCTCTTCTACCATTCTGGAAAATTCTGGAAACTCTTCTGGTAAAGGAATCTCAGCGCTTTCCTCTAACTGTGTGGCTGTGTCTTTTTGTAGAGCTGCCACTTTTAAATATTTTGGCATATCAGCTTCCACTTCAATGGGCTGATTTCCTGTTTCATTTTCATTTAAATTAAATATTATGCAATCCTCTTGATGGCAGCACACTGTCTCATTTGAACCATAAGGATACACAGAATGAATTTTAAATATTCCTTTGGGCTGAGAGTCCAGGTGTTCTGGCAACTCGCCCTTGGCATCTACATATTTTTCAGGAATATTCCCAATCACCATGTTATTTAAATCTGCCGTATAATGTGACTTTTGTATGGCCATTCCTAATGGGGAGTTTTCCCCTAAATGAATATCCTGACAACCTTTATTATTTACCATGATTTTTACAGATCCCTCACCAATGTCTACCAATGGAATGTATTCATAATCCAGGCCTTGCTGTTTTATGGATTCATTCAGGCATACAAATGCATCAGAGCCTTTCATCTGCTGTCCATTTTTGCATTTCAGTGTTATTGCAAACTGTTTTGTAAATGCAGGAATAATAGTATTTTTCCTCATTTGTAATTCGACTGCATAAGGAACCAGTTGTGCACAATGATAAGCCCTTCTTTTGTCTTCAAATTCAGGTGCCGGACCACCTAGGCGTGACCATATTTTTTGATTAAGGAAATCTAACACCATACACATTCTGTGCATGATGTCATTGCCCATGTAAAATTCATTTTGTGCTCCACTCACTATCCATACATTATGGTAAATTGTTTTCTGCCCAATGCTAATTTTAAGCATGCATCTGCCTGCAATTCGGTTTTCAAAGTCTGGACTGTCCAACCCAGAAACATATTGGTTTTTAATCCTAAATTTCGGGATTTCTTCCCTCTCCATAATTTTTTGCAACAATTTCTCATTAATGAAACTCCTTTCATGTTCAAGTGCTAAAGTGGCTTTTATTGTTTTAAGATAATCATTTATACCAACATGAACCCATGGTTGCTCATCTTCCATGTGTATTTCTGCCAGAGTGGTAATGTGTTTTTCTGAATCTGTTTTAGGAGCAATATTCTGTTTGCATGTTTTCTCTTTTAAATAGAAACGTAATGTGTGCTCATCTATGGCAGTCTGCCAATCTTTCCTTGGGTCCAAGTATATTTGTACAGGTAGTTTTTCATTGTCGCTCTGCATTTTGTCTTGACACATTAATATAACAGTGACACTAGGTATGCAGCTATTCTGGAGATATACCTCCACAGCATCATTTGTTTTGGCAACGGTGTGACATTCATTTATATTGCTGCTTTGTGATTTTAGTTTCTTAGGCCTCAATGGTTTTTTGGTTAAGGACCACAGCACTCCATTCACCCCATCTGTGAGAGGAGACAATCTTTTCAGGCAATCTGTCCCCATCAGAAATGGAATTTCACAAATAGATGTGATCAATACCTCTTGTTTCATTCTGTGCTTTCCTATTTTTATGTCAACCTCAGTTACACCTATGATGGGCACCTCCTCCCCATTAAAGTTATGCACTGGGCCTTGATTTGCCTTCACTGTGATCTGACTCTGTGGAGGCCTCCCTTCATTGATACTCTTTACCAGCTCCTTGGACATAATTGTGGCCTGTGCGCCAGTGTCAATCATAGCAAAGGTGTGGCATTTTTCTTCTACAGTGATGGGTGCATAATATCTGTCCTCAACTTCCTCTAATAAACATAAGAAATGTGAATTCTTACTGATTTCAGGGCTCACCTTTCTCAGATCTTTTTCACTTTTGGCTAAGCACATAGGTAAATGAAAAGACATTTTTCCCTCCTTTTTACCCATTTCTGTGCGAGATATTTTATTCATTTCTCCATGTTCAGAGGTTTTTTGGAGTGTGGCCACTGTTCGCCCATCCATCTGGGTAACATCAGAGACCACATTACAACCTTCCAACTGAACATGTGTAACAACATCATTCGGCAATTTGTCATTTTTTAATTCTGTGCATTTGTGATCATTTAGTGTAATACCAGCCCTTTCAGCCTCTTCAAAAATATGTGGCTCAAAGAATTCTTCAGGTGATTGACTTGTACCCTCCTTGTGAGTATTTCCTTTTTCTGTCTGTGTTTGGTCATTGTTTTGCTTGCCCAGGGAAGGAGCTATGGCATCCCCACTTACTCCCTGTTCACTGGTATTCCCCATGCATGAGTCATTTTTCTTAAATCTGTCCCTTTGTTCTTTTGGAATTCCTAATGTTTCTTTTTCATTTGTGCAAATCTTTACTGTTTTATTTAGCTCTAAGTTAAACCGTACCTCTTTTTTAGAAGTATTTGCACTTTCTATCACAATTTCATTTACTGGTACTTTCATTTTTAATCCATTAGGCATCTCAGAGTCGTTATGCAAAATTATATCAGAGCAATCTGTAATTTTGGCACTGCAGTTATCATGAGTACTTAGTCACTTTTCGGAAGCCCCCCGGTCATTGCTATGGCCATCAGCCCCCTCTTTGGAAGGTTGTTTTTGTGCTGTATAGAGCTTTCCTATTTGCTCAGCTAACATTTTCACTTGGGCCTCAAGGCACTGGAACCTTTCCATCTCTCTAGGATCCTCTTTCTGTGGCCTAGGTCGATATTGGTTGTTTTCCCCCTGATTGGATCTATTCTGATACCTCTCAGGTGATTGATGTCGGTTGGGATGGTTTCTGAACTCTTGATTCATTTGTGGAGGGGAGCGGGTTGCACCCATCCTTTGATTATAGTCCCCTGGTGGGGAATCATTGTACTGGCGTGGACTGTAGTTCACGTTTTGCCTCATGTCCTGTCTCTCAGATTGTGGGTACTGGCCCCTATGTTGATTTCCATTATCAGTAAATCGATCCACATATCGGGGCCTATCCTGATTACCATATATCATGGTGTTGGGATCAAACCTACTCTGTGTCCCCAATGACTGGTAGGGACCATCATTTCTTTGATCTTGATTTTGTCTCTGGTTAATGTTCATACCTGCCATATCAGGCCGATATCCTACCCGGGGTCTATCCCCTAAATACCTAGGGCTGATGTAGCTCTCTCTATTACTAGGATCATGTGTTTGGAACATTGGTACAGGAAATGGCAATTTTTGTTGATTACCCCTTTGTTCAGGTGTCACATTATTTTTACCTTGACTTTGAGCAGACTCAAGGGACATTTTGGCTGACCTGATTTCCATTACTGTGGCTGAGGGTTCTTTAGATTTAGGCCTAGTATCTTTCATTTTATCACTTTCTCTACCCTGACAATAGAGTACCTCATATAGCTTTGTGCTTTGATGTACAATCCATTCAAGGGACTTGTCACGGTCAAATTCACGGACCAATTGGGATGTGATGTCTTTCTGTAGCCCATAGAAGTATGCAGTTTTAAACTCATTGGAATTTGAGTCAAAAGATACATCAAAGCGAGAGAATGCTCTTTTTAAGTCTTGTAAAAATTGGCGAGGGGATGTATTAGGTCCAGCAGTAATTGTGTACGCGACTTTCTTTGCCTCCTGCAATGACTGAAAAGGAGAAAAATGACGCCTAATTTCTTTTTCAAACTCCAGCCATGTCATATTCTGCTGTTCATTTAATCCCCTTATGATGCTGGCCGTCGGGGCATCTAAAGTTAAATGAAAATATTGTCTGTACTGTTCCTTAGGTATCTGGAGTGCTTTAAAAATGTCATGCACCGCTTCTAAGTGATCCTCAATGCAGCATTCACCTCCCTTTTTAAATGGTTTGATCAGGGCTTTAATGGATTTCATTATTTTTATGGGGCTACTTGTTGCAATACATGGAATTGCACTATTTTGTGATTCAATCCTGTTTTCAGGTGTATGATATTGGTGGCTGCCCCCAATGGGAGTATCAAATCCCCCAAGGGCACTGCAACCAAGTTCAGTCACCGGCCCAGTCACTGGAGCACTAGCTCTTTGGGCAGAGCTAGAATTCACCTCCACTCCATTGAATGTGGTACCCTGCCGCCTCTCCTGGGACCTGGGAATGCACATTTGCTGTTCTAAGTCCTTACACTTTTTAAGGAGTCTGTTGGCTTCATCATGCAAATAATTATTTTCATCACTCATTTTATTAATCACCTCCTGCATTTCGCACATTTGCATTTGGCATTCATTGAACTCTTTATTTCTCTTGTCTCTTTCTTGGATCATTTTAATCATTTCTTGTTCTGCACTCTGGAGATCACCTTCTTTTTCACAATGTTCTTTTTGTAAAATCTGCATTTCTGAAACAACCTCATCTTTATCCTGCCTAATGTGATCCACTAAGGCTTTTAAGTGTGCCAATTCTTGCTCACTATCTTCAAATTGTTTCTTGCTTTTGGATAACTGAGTATCAAAGTCTCTGCATTTTAATTGCATGTCTTTTTGGCATACATCCAATTCTGCTCTCAACATTTCCTGATTTTTACTTGCCCCCTCTAATTCAGTCTTTAACCTGTTAATTAGCTGAGTATCATTCTCTTGCATTCGCAGGGACTTGTTTAAAATAAACCATATTTTGCCGCATAGCCGTATTAAACAGTCTTTCTCTGCATTTTTATCGGCTGCATTCAATAATCTTGTAAGGCAGACCTGAATTATGCTGCCTTCTGCAAAAATATTGTCTAGTTTTTCTTTCTGCACCTCACCCTGAATGCGGTTACTCCATTCTAACGTGCTATTCGAAGACCAATTCCCATGTGCAAATAACTTTGCCTCTAAATATTGCACTAGATTTGAGAATGTGGTTTCCCTTTGTGACATTCTGAAATTCGTTTTTAGTGGCACACTGCTATTATAAAATGGGTTCCCTTTAATGTGCAAATGGCAGTGTGAGACACACTTGCCACGCCCAGTAGGTACTCTATGATCACTTTCCCGGCCTGCAACGCACCATAAATATGTAGGGTATTTTGTGGAGATTTGGGGCCTGACGGTATTTTCTTACCGCCGAAATATAACTTAGCAACAATCACTCCTTGTATTCAGATTGGGCCATGTATAACAATAATACAGTGAACATGCATTATTTCAGCACCCAGGCATGCATATTTGGTATGCGTGGGTGGTAGGCGCGGTTGGTGGTATTTTGGTAAGCATAATTCCCTTGTTTTATTTGTGGCCCCAATGTCCAAAATCCCTTATCTTTGCTTAGATTTTTCGTGTAATCACTAGAGAGACCTCAGACCTACATTTTAGGAATACCACATTTTTCAGTGTTAGTATGCCACCATGGGCGATCTCACTGACTTATTTACGACAGAGAGCTATATATGGTAATCTTGTGGTAATTTCCACTACCTTATATACGGTAGGGAGCTATGTTCAGAGAGTCTCTCTTCCCGTTGGCTCATGTACCTCCAACGAGCTATGCTACAGTCACTCACAACTGTTCATACTGAATCTGACATGCACACATCTGTCTTAAAATTACCATTGCACTGTTTAAAATCTCCCCACATCATCAGCATTGTAATGGTAAATAGTAAATACACCACCCGTCTGTTTTCAAATATTTTTCTGTATTATAAAAGTTGCAATTAAACACGATCTCATTCTTTACAGAAATAAATAAAATGGTACAGTAAAAGCATTGTCTATGACACACTGCAAAGAGAGTGGCGGAAAACAGAACTCAAATTGCAACATTAGCATTTGATTAAGGCATGCACAGGAATCCTACACTGACTGCATATTACCGTACACACTCAGCTCCCACACTTCTGTAATTACCTTATCTTTTTAGTTGTTCTCTTTGGCTGTTCTCTTTGTGAATGTGGCTCCCTTGAAGATTAACTCCAGTAAAAAGGAACGCTTGCCTTCTCAAACCGGGGTCATTGCCTGGAATTCTCAGCTTTTGCAGATAGGAACGCCTCAGCCAGTGGAAAGGTCCTTCTTTCAGCTCTCCCCAATCTCGACTCCCTTTCTCCTTTCTCAAAAACCCCCCAGCAAAAGCCTGATCACTCCCTCTAGCATGATACTTGCTATGACGCTGCTCCAATCAGAATTAATCACGCCATCTCCTCCTTCTCTACACAATGGCTCATTTTTATAGTAATACTTTGTAACCAACTGATTTCCTGTAGTTATGTGGACAGGGCAGCAGAGAGAACAGAAAAAAAAATGTGCGTTTAAAAGTTCACTTTCAGAATAGGCCTAATTCTGCAGTGGAGACACATTTTTATTAGTGGATTATGTTTCATTAGTCATGTTAGTTGTCAGTAAGGTTAGTTATTATTTTCAAATGTGTCTCTCGCACCATAGGCATTTCAGGTGAAAAATAGTGTGCATTTTTGGGTGTGCACATGTGCTTTTAACTGTAAAAATAGATTTGCATCTTATATGTTAAAATCGTTTTTGACTGAATGGCCTGTCTTTCCTTGTTAATCTGGTAACACATATAGCAATGCACCGCACCCTTGTGGTGGTGCTGCAAAAAAAATTTGCTACCTGTGCAGTAGTGCTGTACTCTGTGCTGTTTGCTACCTATGTAGTAGTGCTGTACTCTGTGCTGTAACATGCCAAATATCCTTACAGTTTGTATACATATCCAGATGGCTTCCCGTTGTCTTAATATTTTTCTCTATTTCCACCTCTCAATGGTATGTTGACAATTTCTAGTCTGAAAAATGTTATTCCATCAACATTGTCCCGTGGGTGTTCTGATGCACAATGCTGTCCCAATGGATATTTCAAGTCCAGATTTTTCATTGACCTCAAATATTCACAAATTCTCAATTTCAGAGGGCGTATTATACTCCCTATAGATAATTTCAAGTGAAGGCATCTGATGGTGTACACAACAAAAGGTGTATTGCAATTTATGAAATCTTTGATCTGATGTTCGTATCCATTGGGCAACATAATTTCTGTTTTGCCATTTTCTAAATATGTGCAAAGTGTGTATTTGCCACATTTGTAATTTCTTGTTAGATTAGTGGTCTGCCAAAGCATCCTTTATGATTTTTCTTGCTTTCTGTGAAATGTGAAGGGCAAAGTATTTGTTTTAGATTTTTGGCTCTTCGAAATGCATTGCATGCAGTATCATTCGAATGTTGTGCTAATTCTGGATCTAATAGTAGCAGAGACCAATGTTTGTTTAGTATTTTCCATAGGTTCAAATTTTTGGAACTGTAGGTTGTAATGAATCTCAAATTGCGTTTAGTGTTGATCTCAGCTTGTGGCTTGTTTTGTAACAGTTCTGTCCTTGTTCTATTTTTAGTTTTGTTGTATGCTCCAGCTAGTTGTTTATTTTCATACCCTCCTTTTTTTTAATTTTGCGGTTGCTATGGTTACATGTCTATTAAATTCATCTTCTTGTGTACAGTTTCTCTTTATTCTGAGAAACTCTCCATATGGTATATTTTTGGTAATGTGTTGTGGATGATTGCTCTTAGCATGCAAGATATTGTTTCCGATTTTTGGTTTGATATACAATTTTGATGGGATTTGATTATTCTCTATGTAAAGCTCCAGATCTAAGAAATTGATTTTTTCTTCGCTTTCTTCCATGGCTAATTTCTAATTGTACTGATTATTGTGGCGATGTTTATGGTATTCTTGTAATGATGCTTTACTTCCTTTCCATATGACAAGAATGTCATCTATGAATCTTCCACAATAGATGAGTTTGTGTTCTTGTGTGAAAGCTGGATATTTCCACGCATGTTCGAATTCATATTTCCTCATATAGAGGTTTGCATACTCCGGGGCGAATTTAGCACCCATAGCAGTTCCTTGTTTCTGCCTGAAGATTTCTTTGTGAATAAGAAAATATTGTTTGTGAGCATAAAAACTGTAGCATTTCCAGTATTTTGGTCCAGATATGAAATAGATCTTGTTTTCAAAAAGTGGTTGACTGTTTACATTCCTTTTGTATGTTTTATACTGGTATAAAGGGATGTTACATCGAAGGTTACTAACTTGTAGTCTTGTTCCCAAACAATTAGTTTCAACTGTTTTAGTACCTGTTTAGTGTCCTTTATAAATAAGGCTAGTCCTGCTGCCAATGGCTGCAAATATTGTATGATGTATGCTGATATTGGTTCAGTTATGAATCCAATTCCATTTATTATAGGTTGACTTTGCAGTAGGATTACATATTTTTTGTGTATCTTAGGTAAAAAGTAGATGGCAGCGAAGATAGGGTGTGGGTTTTTCATGAAATCTAATTTGTCATCTGTTAACAAACCTTTTTCATGCCAGTGTGTACTTAGGCTTTTCCATTCTTCTATCAGATTTGGCAGTGGGTTAACAAGTAATTTTTCATAACAATCCTGTCGATTTAGATGGACATTCGCCATTTTTATATAATCTTTTGTATTCAAAAGTACTATTTCTCTGCTTTTGTTGGCTTGTTTGACTATGATTTTGTAATTTCTGTTCAATTCTTGAATCATTTTCCTTTACAAATAGGTTAGATTTTGTTTTATTGCTCTTGGTTTCTTGTTTTTCAGATAATGTTTCCGTAGATCTTTTTGTACTGCCTTCAGAAAGATATCCACCACAGTATCCACCGCTAAATGTGGGAAATATTTCAATCTTGGTTTTAATTTGCTTGATTCTGTTAGTCCTGTGTCTAAATCCAGATCACATGCAAATGTGTCTAGCGTATGAGTATCTTCTATTTCCTCAATGTTGAGTAAATTGACTGTGTCCTCAGAGCGTGCAATAGATCATTCGGATGGAATGGCTCTTTCATCTGTTGGTTTTTTGATCCAAATTGTTGTGGCAAAGCATTTTTTGAGTTTCAAAGCTTTACTGAATTTAAAGTGTCTAGATTTGTCTGGAAATAATTCATGTGGTTGGTGGGACTGTAGGACAGCCCCTTGTTGCGGGCAGATAGTAATTCCAAGTGTAAGTCTATGTTGGTTAAATTAAGCACTAAGTTCTATTCTGTTGATAATTCTTGGATCTTGTTAACATGCCTGAGTTTGTGTTTCCTTCTAATAGTGCTTGTTCTCCCCCTAGAGCCCCTCTTTGTTGGCCACCATTTGTGTTAGAACTTTGCATATTTAGATTTCTCAATTTTTTAGAACTCTGGTATAGAGGATAAGTTCTTGATTGTCTGTGCTTTTGGTATTCTCCTAAAAAAGAATAGGGTGCTGCTGCTTGTGTTGCGATGTCTGCTGTTTTTTGTGGTGTCTCTATTTCTCCTTCGTATGGTGATTCTATATCAGATCTTGATGGATGATATTTCTGAAGGTATGGATTTGTTTGTTGTAGCTTTGTTTGGAGGTCTGATCTGTGTAATACCAAACCTTTTTTGAAACGTGTATACCCTTTTGAAAATATAATCCATTTAATCTCTATGGAAAGTCTGTTGCTTCTTAATTTTTAATCATTTTCTTATTTCGTTAGGTACTCGTCTAGAATCTGATAATTTTTAAACGTAGCTTCTGGCAAGTTCAAAAATTTGTTCGTTTTTTTAGTTGTGTCAATTTCTTTGATCATTTTGTTGTGAGCCTTTTTTGTGTTCATTATAATCCTATGCATCATTGCTTTGAATGCCGTTACTAGAAGGTCTTCCCAATCTTTTAGATCATATTCAGTCTCATTACATTGGGCAGCCTCAATTTCTACAAGTACAGGAAATATGCAGCATACCACATGGCTATAACCAACTGCAAAAACTAAGGAAACTCACCATCAGTTGTCAAATAGGCTGCAAATAAATAATTCAAGTAAAACACTCAATACCCAATCCCTCGTACTGATATGTTTTTTGGGGAAGGCATAGGTGATGAAGCCAGAGTGACACAAATGTGGCCTGCGCGCCATGGAACTTTGAGATGTAACTGAGACTTGTTTTTTTCTCGTATTCATCTCTGTTGGTTTTATTTGCAATAAACCGCAGTTTGTGCTTGTCGTTGACAGAGTCCTCCATTTATTCTTGGAGGGTGCTGGGCCCTCAAAGTCTGCGGACCCCAGCATCACTCAGGCATACCTGGGAGTCCCCCAATAAGTTGATAGTAGAGCTGATGGTTGGCTGCGGCAGCCCGGCACAAATCCGTCTCCTCCGCTTCAGAACCAGAGAGGCTGCAGGATCCTCACATATTTCGAGAGAAACACGTACCTGTGGGAAGGCCGTCAGGAGACAGTTTGGAGAATATCCTGCCCAAAGTCAGAGAGGCGTCCAAGTAGACCAGAATGGGAAGTGGCAGCTCTGGGGGACGTGTCAGCTGAGCAGCACCAGCAGACCACGAAGTGTAAGTATTGACCCAGTCACTCGGCAACTGTGGTTGTGAGGGAGGGTATCGAGAATTGTGGAGTATTGTTTAAGTATTGTCTATCACTGCTGAGTATCGTCAAAGTATCGTCAAAGTATCGTCAAAGTATTGGTTAGCATTGTTAAACTTAGTTTGTACAGGAGCGGAGGTAGATGTTATTATATGTGGGTAGGGCACATTCAAGTTCAGAGGTACATGGTTCTGGTGAATAACCTAGGCTATTGACTCAAGGACATGGATGACAAGAGTATGTAATTAGTGGTTTCCTGTGGGTTGGGCATTTTAGCTTTGGTCATAGATAACGGTATCCCTGTAACGTTTAGCAAGGGAGCTGCCCTAGATTGCGGAAGGTGATTCGACTGGTTAACTCCCGAAGAGGCCTAATATTTGCTAGGTGACGCAGCATGTACAGATCAAACACGAAAGAATATTGGTATGCTCTGCCAGGAGGCAGGAAGACAGCTGCAGGGTTTTTGTGGGTTTGTGTATATTTCGGGGCAACGGGTTGTAGCACTGTGCACACTGTGATTGAGTTCTTAGCACTACTTTGTTTTGTAAATTGGTGACGTCAAGCGTAGGATTGCACATTGGTTGACAGACGAGGTGAACATGTGGCAGTACATGGAAGGAGTATGCGCTAGATTGTGGGTGTGCCTGAGGAGGCAGTGATTGCGAAAAATGAGAGGTGCAGGGATAATGACTGACAGGTTGTGTAGCCAGAGAGGCTCGTAGTGAATTGAAAAAAGCATTACGATTACATATTGCCTTCCTCCCTAACAGCGGATTATCGAAACCCTTGATTTGAGGTCAGGTAAAAGCAAGAACAAATCACAATGTATTAAGTGATGTGCGGGGGTGACAAGATCTGCAAGTATTGCATAGAATGGCCTAAAAGTACAGAGAGGAAGTTAACTAAACCATGGCCACCTTGCAGAAGCTTCTCCAAAGATCTGCAGCAATCACTACTGACACACATACAGGGTACCTATATGGGGAAGGAATTATCCAGCCCCATGGCTATATTCAAGCTCTGGCGGATGTTTGAGGAGGGTGAGGGGGATACAGCGAGGCGTCAGTGGATGCTGAGCCAGCATAAGGTGCAGGGGCCTGCATGCCCTCGATCTGCTCCTCCGCACATCCCTCCAAGCATGGTCTTCAATGACACGGAAGATGAGCAAGGGATGTACCCACTATGAGAACTAAGAGCAGCAGAGGGGTATTCAAACCTGACACATAAGCCACCACCATATACTAAGGAAGAAAGACAGAAAGGTGCCGGACAGCTGACCACTGGGAGAGGAGCGAGCGGCAAGGTGCAGACAGGTACAAAGGAGGTGCTACTGAGCATAGTCATGAATGAGTGGAAAGGGGGACAGATCCTACTGAAGCTGGAAGGGCAGACTGATGGGGAGTTCAGAGGGGGCAACCAAGGCAATAGAGGGCTTGAAGGGGCAGCAGTGAAGCAGTGGAGTGGGCTAGGATAATGGAGGAAATAGACAGGAAGTAGAAGGAAAGATAAGAGAGGCTAGAGAGAGAGGACAGGGAGAGGAGACAATATGAAGAGAATGAGCAGGTACAGAGAGAAAGAGAAGAGAGGATAGAAATGGATTGTAGAGAGAGGAAGCAAGAGTAGCGGGAACAGTGAGACAGGAGAATAAGAGAAGTAGAAGGGATCGAGAAACGGAGGAGGGGTGGAGTAGTAGGAGAAAAGCAAGTTGATGGATAGGGAACAAAGAAAGTTGTAGGTGGAGAGACTAGTGGGGGAACACGCATGAAAGGAGGAGGATGAGCACCCAATTAGAGCCATAAAGACACAATGGACAGTGGGCACAGGAAATGGCGAAGGTGGTGGGGGCAGGCGAGCAGAACCAGACAGCACAACCACACTGAACAGGACCACCACAGAGTCTGATAGATCAGTCCTAGGAGCTTGGGGTGGAGGAAGCAGATACGACTTGCGTGACATCAACATTAACATGAAACCCAACACGGACACAACCACTAGAAGACTGAGCTTTGTAGATGACTTTTGCAGTAACATGGGCTCGGGATCCGACAATGAAGGATGAAATAGTGGGGACGAGAGAGGGGAACTACATAGGCCTCCATCAGTGGGGACAAGTACAGATAAAGAGGTGACATGGGAAAGAGGGACCAGTGCAGAGGAAGCAGTAGGCAGCAAGGGTGAGTGGACACCACGGTTAGTGGATGCGTTATGTAACATTGATGACCTAATGTCATATGTACAAAGACTTAGAGCGCTCCCAGGGCAAAGAAAATAGGAGACAGCTATAGTATGTTCTCGGGAATGGATCCCGGAAGGGCTCAATGACAGTATCTGAATACCCACAACCGAACCGATAGACGTGTAAACAGACATCAGTAATGAGGGACAGACAGGTCAGACTGACTAGGAGTGCAAATGGGAGATGAAGTTCACACAGATGCCCCTACTGGAGAAGGGAAGGGGGTAACCTCAGTATATACCATGGAAGCACATGGACAAGGAAAACGCGAGATGTAGGTTACCATCATTATCAGCGAGGCTGGAAAATGGATATATGAGATGGAAAGGATGACAGCAGGCCAGAGATTTTGCAGTTGGGGATGTAAAGGGACTTCTAGTAGTGATTCTCGGGGAGGCAGCACACAGAGTATGGAAGAGGGTGGCGTTACACTGAGTGACATGGCGCTCGATGGTTCGCCATTTGTAAATTGCATGGCTGCCATATGGCAAGCCTTAAGGACACAATACCTAAACACGTCGGACGTTGGGGCAATTATGTCTCGCAAAATGGAGACGAAGACCCCTTACACTATATTCAGGCAATCTAAGAGCTTTGGCTCCTTGAAACTCGAGAACCGTGGGACAAACAGTGCTAGTATTTTACCATATACTATGCCAGGGGTTACCAGAAACAGTTGAGGAAGTTGGTAGGCATGGAAACAAAATCTTGGCCAGAAATACAGCCTACGATTGTTCACCATTGTAGACTGTTAGAGGAAACGATCTAGTGCAGAAAAAACTTTTGACGTATATCATG
Organism: Ambystoma mexicanum; assembly: GCF_040938575.1. NCBI lineage: Eukaryota > Metazoa > Chordata > Amphibia > Caudata > Ambystomatidae > Ambystoma > Ambystoma mexicanum. The sequence goes on along the minus strand of NC_090935.1, from coordinate 1,072,824,639 downwards.
GAAGTGTCGGTACTGACCAGCGTGAGCGCACAGAGGACAAAGCAGCAGTAGTACACACAGCCACGCATGTGGGGAGTTTTCATGGGACAGGGAAACATGCAGCAAGGGTTTCAAGGAAGAGGGGGACTATCGAGAGGATGCGGGTACGGACCGCTGATACTTCAAAACCAAGCAGGTTTCCAAGGGGGGTTTTGGTGGTACAGGGCACAGGTGCAGCAGGGCCAGGGGTTTATGCAGTGGGTTTCCAGGGGCAAGGGAAAGAGCCACCACAGTATTGGGCATGCAGGCAGATAGGGCACATTTCAAGAGCTTGTAGAAGCAGGGGGATGCATTATAATTGTGGAGTACAGTACCAGCAGACATAACAGGTGGAATAGGACAACAATTACACACAGGACCAACCCCAGCAACAGCAAGGGACAGATACAGAGCACACACCCAGAGGTACCACAGATGCAAGCACAGGCACTACAGATGCAAGCACAGATACCACAGATGCAAGCACTTGTACCACAGTAGTTGCAAGCACCATAGGTTTGAGGCAGCACACAGCAGTTGCCACAGATACAGGACAACACACAGCAAAATGACATCATAGTGTCACAAATGGACTCCGTGGCAACGGTCCCCATCAGAAAACTGGGAGGGGTCACCATGGTGGGGAACAACCCCTTTTCAGGGAACGGGATGTCCTTATACCCTCAATAGGACAGTACACATACAGACTTGATGTGTTCCATCGTGTTGATCACACCCAACCCTGCAGAGGAACCTACGTGAGAGATATGCAGCTGTTTTTGGGGTTGAGGGGGTTGAGATATTCTATCTATCTATCTATCTATCTATCTATCTATCTATCTATCTATCTATCTATCTATCTATCTATCTATCTATCTATCTGAGTTTTTATATTGCACCACTAACCCGCAGGTCTCAGGGCACTTAAGAGAAAAACAGACAGACACAGTGAATCAAACCGACATCGTGAAACCAGCCAGACGAAGAAGACCGAGACCATCCTCAAAGCCAAAAAAAATCAATGGATTTTATAACGGGAAGGCATATTCAGAGGGTGGACATCAGGAACGATTTTTAGATTAACCATGACCCGCATCAAAGAGTTTTTAAATGCTTCTTGAAAATAGCTGCTGAGCCACTTTCAGCAAGTTGTTTAGGCATTGATTTCCATAGGGACGGGGCCCAGAGATTAAAACTGGCACCCCCAATCTTCTTCAATAAGAAAGAGATTGAACCAGACAGATGTTGCAATTAGATCGCAAAGAGCGTCCTATTACTGCAGAGCATGGATTTTTCACCACAGCACATATGCGAGGCTTTCACTGGGTGCTCTGAAAGAAGCGCAGAAAGGACACACGACAACTGGACGACAGAGATGACTTAGGCATTCAATGAACTGAAAGAAGCAATATGCACAACTCCACTGTTAGGGATCCCAGATTATAAAAAGGAATTATTCCTGTTCTCACACACTGATGGTGTTGTGATGAAGGCAGTACTGACACAGTAGACAGGTTTGGGGCACAAACCCATAGCCTACTACACTGGAAAACTTGACCCAGTAATGAGAGGACATTACCAGTGTGAACAAACATTGGCTGCTGCCGTATTTGCAGTGGAGAAATCAGCAGGGACTTCCATGGGGTGCACTACCACTCTATACATGGAGCATTCCCTCTTTGCGATAATGCAGTAGCCAAAGAGCACATGGACAACGCAAAGAGCATCAGGGTACTAGGTGATACTATCAAATGCATCACTAAAGATAGTGAGGTGCAGACTTGTCAACCAAGAGATTTTCCTAGCAAACATTTAACAAGAAGGTGACTATGCTCACGATTGCGCTGAAAACATAAAGGAATTTGGTGACACTCACACAATGAGGATGCACTTGGGGGAGACGTGCTGTACATTGTGGATGGAAAAAGTGAGGTAATGGTGAGTACGCCATTGCCATCACATTATTCAGCACAAGCAGCAGTTAGTGGCCCTAATAGTATCATTGGAGCATAGCAAGGGAAAGGAAGTGACAGTGTATTCAGACTCTGCATATGTGACGTTGTCACTACACTCTAGCATGATGGCTGAGGATGGGTTTCAGGAGACCTGATGGAGCTCCAGTACAGCATGTACTGCTGTTGGGCAGGTTTGTAGAAGTTATACAGTACTCCACGCAGATAGCAATTGTAAATTGCCAGGCACACACCCAAGGGGAAGATCCTATCTCACAGGAAAACGAAGCAGCAGACTCAGATGCAAGATGCACAGCATATTTTGGAGAGCTATTGGAAATTTAGACAACATCAGATGCTCGAGACTATGCAAGGAACATGGTACTGAAGGAAGGGTACAATACATTAGCAGAAACACAAATATTGGAGTTGCAGGGAGCTGCACCCAGGGAGGAGAAAGAATTGTGGACTAGGAGGGGCTGTAGAGTATCTCCGACAGATGCCCTATGGTGACAGAACAACACAGGGAACGTGGTGAAGCCACTAGCGTTATTGAACACTGCACTGACACAATTATACTATCCAACACACACAGGAAAAGAGGTAATTGCTGCCCATATTGGAGAAACATGGTTCTGTCCTAATTTGGCAGAACATGTAGCTCAATTTTTAAGCAATTGTTTGACATATAAGCAGTTCACTGCAGGACATATATTGAGAGTTGTGAGAGGAGCCATACCTAGCCAGCCGGCCCATTCCAGCATTTACATGTCTACTATGTTGACATGATCCAAGTGTGTCTAGGATACTGCTACATTATAGTTGTTGTCTGCCCATTCTCTACATGGATTGAGGCAGGCCCCTGTTCACATTCTGATGCTCTTGTTAGGGAGAATTCTCATTTCAGTGCTAATTCCCTTCAACCTTAGAGACCACCAGCTCTTTTGCTGGACAGGGTCGCGAAACACCCCTGTTCTTTGTCTCTAGGAATGCCTGAATGCAACCAGTCCTGATTGGCTGGATGTCCTTTCAGGATAGCCACCCTGCTGTGTGATTGACAGTCTAGACTGTGCATGAATGGGACAAACCTGTTTAAGGGTTTTGGGACTAGAGGCAGAGTCGACCACTGGGAGAAACACCTGACAAAGAAACTGTGAACCGTGAACAAAGCTTGCTGCATCCTCTGGGACCTTTGAATAGCCTGGTGAAGCACTGTTGCTGTGCTGAAACTCATTTTTCAATTTGACAGAGAAGCTCTGGAATGGAAGACTTCTCCCGTTGGGTTATTGGGACCAACTAACCCTGAGACGAACTCCACTGGACCCTCTTCCCCAACTGGCTGTGCTTCTTCGCTGCTGCAAGAACGAGTGTCTGGGGTTGAGTAATCCGTAGTCCAGTGAAACATCTTAAATCTGGCCAGAAGCTCCAGGAATCTTCTAAGGACCCTCCATAAGCAGGACAACCAGAACTCGGGTCCCCTCACCAGAGTGCATGACCCAAGAGTGAAGGAAGCCCAACCGGTTTCCGAGATCCACGATGGTGCTGTTTGCTAATTGCTGAAACCGCAAAGTGCTGCTGAACCGAAAAGAGTCCATAGCTGTCGACTACCTCCCAAGTACCACTGCAGGAGCCCTCCAAGCATCCTCCCTCTTGTCCCCATGACTGAGGCTCAGAAACACAGGGTCTGCACCACTGTAGCAAAACCGAATCGAGCTGGACCACTCTTCTTCAAACCAGAGGTACTGTTTAGACTTGGGGTGCTTACCTCATTGTCATTTAGCTTTGCTTTTCTCAGTTGGGAATTGTAGTAGTTTGCTTGTAGAGTTGATAACAACTCTGTTTTTCACAGGCCTAACAGCCTGTGGCCCTAGAAGGGATTTTCTAACAAACTGTCTAACTTTGTGCAAGACCTTGATTCTAAGGAGTGCCTCAGCTCCAAAGACTATTTCAAATTGGCTTTGGCTATCCTGGCTCCCTGAAGACTCTTCTTGCCCATTGACTTTGATATTTTTTGTCCCTCATAGGTGGTAACTTGTTTTAGATGGTTACTGCTGGGAAAGGCTTGTCTAGATATCATTGGAAAATGTAAGTGTCCTCACATTTACTGAGAACCTGTTTAACCTTTTCCTTCCTTAAACTTTTCCTTTCTGCAACCTCAGAATCTGCAAAGTATAACAAGTGTGATATATAAATGCCCTTACTGTCCTTTTGATTAAAGTCAACTCAGGGTGTAGGAATTGTGTGAAAAGCATATCCAAAGGTTATCCACTAACTTGTTCTGATTCTGAAAAGTCATTTTAAAGTGTATTTACCTTGTTACATGAATTGCCTTTTTAAAGAACGCTTATTTAAACATGTATGTTGATTAAATAAATAAATAAATATTTACAACAGATACATTGAGTGTAAGTGTTACTTGGCTACTTGTATTTATGAATTTCATTTGTACACCTCTACAGCTCGCGTTTGCCCCTTCTTGAGATATGCCTGGCTGCTCAGTCACACTACCAACTTGTGTAGTAGAGACCTATACCAAATGGCGGGTTGCCTAATACCAAGCATATATTTGTTGTGTAGTCTCACACAGTGTGACTGCATCATTTCATACCTAAAAGCTCTCAGAGCAGCTAAATTCCTGGTAGAGAAGTATTCCAAAGATGGGGCATATGTGAGGTCCTGCGGTCTGGCAACCGCCTTCACTTCACCAATGAGATGTTCAAGCACATCACTACATTGCTGGACATTCAACATTCATTTGTGCACACCACCTGCAAGCAAATGGTATGTGTGAATGCATGAACGGCCTCTTGAAGGAGGCAATAGCTAAAATGAAATGAGCACAAAGAAGAACTGGCTCCCCTGCTTGCCACTGGTGCTCATTGGATTGTGCAGCAATCCTGGGTCTGACCACCATTTAATGCCCCATGAGGTGGTGGCAGGATGGCACATGCAACTCCCACTGGCTCCTCCCACTAGGGCACTGAAAGACGCTGAAAGTAGTGCAGAAGTGCTGGGTCAGGAAATGTTCGACTACATTACATCTTTGATTGCTAGTGCCCCTTTTATCTCTCACCAGGTACAACAACACCGGGGGGTGCAGAAGACAGCAGAGAGAGCAACAGTGACAATGGGCCTCATTACGACTTTGGAGGTAGCCATGGCGCTATTAGCCCCATGACTGCCTCCAAAATTGTGTCATGGTCCAGTCTGGTGGAGAGGGGAATTACCGGGACATTCCGCCCTAGGCGGACCCGGTAAATCCCCATTCCAAATGCCATTTCCCATTCCCATTTGAGCCCCCATAGGGCTCAATCGGAAAGGGGAAGGTGCTAATAACGGGCCCACTGATTGCGGGCCCGTTATTAGCTCCAAAGTCCCTTAACAGGACCTTTAAAGAACACGTGGTCAGACCACACGTCATTTACGGTTCCCGCTAAGGGACCTCAGAATTTGGTGGTAAGGGATTGCCGGCACCGGTCTCCTTAACGGTGCCCGGTATCCCTTACCGCCCACCTCGGAATGAGGCCCAATGTATCAAAGGTCTCTGAGATTAAAAGACAGTTTAGCATTGGAGATAGGGTGTTGCTGAGGAACTTCATCTGAAAGTGGGATGCACAGAGGTTCATGAGTTCCCACACAGTGGATAGCGTAGCAGACAGAGCAGTGAAGCTTGAAGGGAAGACAGTTTTAAACCACCTGTCAGATGACAAGCCCTACCAAGCAGTGGCCTTGCCTTGCAATGAGTTCAACGAGGCCAACGATCAGCAGCAACAGTAGAAAAACAATGGGCCTCATTATGCGGTAGGAGGTAAGGGATAACCAGCACCGGTAAGGGTGCCGGTGCCGGTAATCCCTTACCTCCATATTCCGAGGTCCCTTAGCGGGTCCCTTCCTTAACGCCTGGTCTGACCAGGTGTTATGGACGGGACCCGGTAAGGGACTTCAGAGCTAATAACGGTACCGCAAATTGCGGTACCGTTATTAGCTACTTCCCCATTCCCACTGAGCCCTATGGGGGCTCAATGGGAATGGGGAATGGTTCTCAGAATGGGGATTTACCGGGTCCTACAAGGTTGGAATGACCCGGTACGTACCCATTCTGAGAACCCGGACCCGGTATGCGGTAATGAGGCCCAATGAGGCCCAATGACTATTACCACATAATGAGGCCCAATGATTTTGAACTTACACTGCCGAGTGGAGGACATCCAATGGTTACTCGCTCAAGGGCAGCAGAGCTAGGGAACAAACTACTGATAAATCTAGATTAAGGATACACTGTCTTTTTGTTATTTTATTCTCTACATACATTCTTCGAGAAAGTTGACTGTGATAATTGATGACTGCTTACCTTACCCGCTGACTACGACCCAGATACTTTCTCAAACCAATTTGTCCATAATGTGAGAAGACCCAGCTGATTCTGAGCATGATCACCCAGAGTGTATTATCTTTCTTTTGTAGAATAATTGGCCCAAGCTTACCCAAAACTCAGACAAGGAAACCCTTCTGTTCTCGCCATATAAAGAGACACAGGAGTTAGAGACGTGTGAGAGCAGGTGTTTATTTCTGTGGTTAATGACTATATGGTCCTCAGGGCTTAATAATTCATTCAACACTAATAACAAAACAATCATTTTTGCGCATTTATTTCGGGCCACTATATCATCAAAGGCTGCACAAGGATCCAGCAGAACAGGTAAAGAGGAGTGAAATAATAAAAAATGTGATCATTATGCTGTCTCTTTATTCCAAGTGGAGTATTTGCATTCATATTCTGGAGAATTTCACTTGTTGGTAGCGTTACCACTGTATCCTCTACTAACATTACCCCGACCCTAGCAGGTGGAGTGACCATGTCAGGTTGACAGGGGAGCACTGCAAGCATGGTAAGTGCAGTGTTGACAGAGACATGCAAGGGGTAAATCTCCATCTCACTAACACTGCTCAAGTGTCTAATAACATGTGGTACTATCACATGGTAAAAATAGGTAAGGAAACCACTGGGGAGAGCTGTTATGTCTGCTTGTTAATCCCCTATGCCATGAGTGCCTCCAGAACATTTATAGCAACTGAAATACCAGCAGCGAGAGCTCAATGCTTGATGTACCTGGTGATGGTAACAACACGTGGGAGATTTTTAGGGAAGACAGCAATATTGAGATGGATGTCCCGATCAACGTTCCTGTATGAGGGAAATTACATAAAGACTCTTGATATGATGAACAATTGTTTTCAGCTAGACGAAGCAATATAGTATGTAACTGATAGACCACAAGCAGGGGACACAAAGACTATGGGCCTCATTACACGTTATGCGGTAAACCATGGTACTATTAGTACCATGGTTGCCACCGGTACCATACTGGTACCACCATGGAGAAAAGGGGAATTAACACCCCGTTCCAAGATTGGCGGGGCGGTAATTCCCCCTTTCTCCATGGCCCTTCCCCATTCACATTTTTGCCCCATAGGGCTCAATAGAAATGGGGAAGGAGCTAATTATGGTACCGCAAATTGCGGTACCATAATTAGCACCAAGGTCCCTTTACGGGTCCCAACTTTAATGGCTTGTCTACACCAGCCGTTAAGGTCGGGTCCCGCAAAGGGACTTCGTAGTAATGCGGTAAGGGTTTACCGGTACCGGTGCCCTTACCGGTACCGGTAAACCCTTACCGCCTACCGTGTAATGAGGCCCTATGACTCTGAAACCATTGCCTTGTCCATGGACGAGGGTGAAAGAGATTGGAGGAGAGCCTGGGTGCTGGGAAAGTCCACAGATACTGGTGCATGGTCAAGTATACATGGAGGATGGATGGAAGGATGGAGTTATGGGAAGCAAGGTGCTCACCATAGCACAATCTCCAGTGAATAAGGTACAAGAAACAAATGACGGATGCATGAAGGAGTGGGATGCGAACGGAAAATAGCTCATTTGAGTGGAGAATGAAGGTGGATCAATGCCTGTAATACCCCTGAAAACGCCAGCATTCTGTTCTCAAATGACAGCGAGGGGGAAGTAGAGGAGAATACAAGATGCCGAAGCATAGAAAAGCATGCAGCAATGAAGACAGGCACTGCAGTACTGATGGATCACTACTGGACATGTGGATCCAAGGCATACGAGCTGCCACCCAACTGGGGAGGAGTTTGCTCATTGGTAAATATCAATATGCCATTGTTGGTCATGCCACGGAAGCATGTAAAGCTTGATGACATCTCGAAGATGGACACTAACAAGAGGAAGAAGAGGTCTGTGGAAAAAAGACCAACAGACAAAGGGGAAAGGTGAATGGGAAAAAGTAGAGTGAAGAGAAGCAACTATTTCTCAATGAAATAAGAAGAAGTTCTGGATGAAGTGCCAGCAGAACACAGACTGTTTAGCAGAACGTAAATGTTCTTCACATCATTTTTTCCATCTGTGCAGACATATGCGAATGTGAAATGGCTGCAGATTACCAGGTGGGAGTTTATGATGATGATAAACTCTACAGTAAAAGGATTCAACACAATAAAGGAAGAGCTCCGAGCAAAGAGGTTGGTGGTGCTCCAGAATAGATATGTTCTTGACCTACTCACTGCAATGGAAGGAGGAGTTTGTGCAAACATTGGGAGTTCCTGTTGCACATTCCTACTTGACAACGATGAAGATAACAACACATTGACATAAGCGATAACATAGCTATCTCAGATGCATGCCAAAATGGAAGAAGAGGTTAGGGGGATTGGAAAAGACCAGAGTTCGATAGAATACATATGGTCATGGATGCAGTCATGTCTATTAGACATACTGAAGGTGATACTGCGAGCACTAATATTGGTGGGAGTGACACTATGCATGGTGAAGATATGTATCGTCCAGTGCAAGAAGTCGGCGGAGGAGACTATTGGAATGAAATTCCTAATGGATGTGAACATAGGAGGAGCAAATATTCACATCCATACACAACAAGATAGTGGAGGAAAGAGACCAGCTGAGAGAGAATAACAAACAGTGAAATATTCCCACTGGAGGCAATGAAATTGGACAATCCATTTGATGCAAAGTACTATAAAGGAAAGTGGGCATGGTGCAACCCGGAAGGAGTGTGCAGTCATATGGAAAGGACTTTTGACAAACATGTCAATTACTATGGACACCTCGGAGGAATCATGAAGGTATGGAAACCAAGAGCTAAAGGCTTAACCTATCGAGATGTGGTTGACAGTTCGACCAGGAGGGGCTAAAAGGGGGTCCTGAGGCAGCCCCTTGCCCCCCCTAAATTCATGATGAGACCAAAGGCCAGAAGTGCTTGCAGATGCCCATTGATTTTTGGACGAATCCCAAGTGCACCAATGATTGACAAATAAAGTGAAAGGTATCCTCTCAGCCAGCCATACAGACTAAATACAATACACATTTTTACCTGTGTGGTAGAAGAGCCAGAGATCATGGACAGAGACGCTTATATGGACAGCCTCGACTCAGCACCAAGAAGCCCCGATGCTGACTTCACTAGTGACACCATGATGTAGCATCGTTAGACATGAAGTACATGTGTGTTCTTGCACTGCATCATACAAACACACACTTGTATACATGAAGAACATAAGTGCACAGTTCTATAGCTAGATGACAGATACATGTACATACTGTCAATGCTTTTGTTATTTTGACATTAGCCAAAGCAGTAATGCAGAACCGCAAGGCACAAGAGGTCCTGAGCAAGCTTGCAGATGCTTAACGCAAATAACCCTATAGAACTACAGGAATACATATGGAACCTGATAGGACCATGTTTGACTAAGATATAGAGAACGTAGAATAACATGGACAAGGTAAAAAACGAATTTTAAGGTTAGGATAATTACAGCAGGCTTCAAGCCACTGACCATGAGAAGAGCAAACCTGATTTCATGCTGTACAGAGAGCAAGACATGCAAGACAGCCTCATACCCAAGGTCAGAGATAAAAGAACACATTACAATCTCCAGATGACAAGGGGACCAGCTGGAGAGAAACAGATAAATCCTCTTAAATGTGAACTGCAGAGCTCAAATTTGTTGTCTCTAAACACGTGATGCAGCCAAACAAGACAATGGACAGTCATCTGTGGTGGGAAAGAGGAGCCGATCCCAGCAAGCCAGACAGACTGCAACAAGTGTTGCAACGTAGGGCAAATATTCTCATAGGCAAAGGTGGTATAGACAGGTGGTATAGACAAGTTACAAAACAGACACATAATCATTTCACATCATATTGAAGAGGTACACAGTAAGTTGAGAACTGATTCCAGTCCCAGACCTGGGAGATCAGCTCTAGTAAATCACAGAATAGAAATCCTGGGGTGGATGGCAAGGGGTACAAACCAATGGTAAGCCCATTTCTCTCTCTACAACAATGTAATATATCCTTTCTTGGGGATGGGACAGGCCAGCCACCTGACATGTGAGGACCAGTAGAACAACACATATAGGGTCCCCTTCAGGTAGTAAGACTCTCAATACCCAATCCCTCGTACTGATAAGTCTTTTGGGGAAGGTCCCACGTGATGATGCCAGAGTGACACAAAAATGGCCTGCATGCCATGGAACATTGAGATGTACCAGAGACTTCTTGTTTCCTTGTATTGATCCATTTTGGTTTTATTTGCAATAAACCACAGTTTTTACTTGCTGTTGAATGAGTTCTGTGTTTATTCTGGGAGGGTGCTGGGCCCTCGAAGTCCGCGGACCCCAGCATAGATGTGGCACCAAGTGGGAAGATAAGACATGCATTGTTCCACGCGTGTTTGGGAGGTTTCCTAGTTGGACATATCTCAAAATTGTGTTTTTTCCTACATTTTGGAATTTGCTGGACATTCTGAATAATGCATTCTAGCACGATTCATGCAAGTGAGACTTTTTGGACACCCATGGTTTTCATTGTTTCAGAAATGCATGGCATTCCTTGTTTTCCTTGTTGGCCGTGACACCACAGACCCAAATCTGTGAGTTGTCCACAAGGCCAAATACATCATGGATTTGGTCCTCCCAGGGCGTTTGGTGTACCAGTGGTTTATCCTTTTAGCTTTACGCCCAGGCCAGTGCACCCACACATGTGATATACTGTTTTAATCGGGAGACCTGTGGGAAGGTGCATGTGTTTCAGTGGTTTCCTGGTCGCAAATATCCCAAAACTGATTTTGTTTTCTCCACATTAGTCTTTCCTGTGCATTCTGGTTAATACATTCTAGTGCAATTCATGCAAAAGAGACCTCTTTAGATTCCCACAGTTATCTTTTTTTCAGAAATGCATGGGGTTTCCTGTTTTTCTTGGTGTCTGTGACACTCCAGACCCAAATCTGTGGGCTGTCCACAGGGCCAAATACAGTATTAATGTGGACTTTGTCTTACATGAGCATTAGGTGTACCAGTGGGTTAGCCTTTTCCCTTTGCACCCAAGTCAGTGCACCCACATGTCGAGGTACTGTTTTCCATCAGGGGAAGGTAGGACAAGAGTTGTTGCAGCATGTTTGGGTGGTTTACTAGTCGCAAATGTCTCAAAACTGTGTTTGTTTCCTACATTTTGGACTCTGCTGTACATTCTTAGTAATACATTCTAGCGTGATTCATGCAATTGAGACCTCTTTGGATTCCCACGGTTGTCTTCTTTTCAGAAATGCATGGGGTTCTTTGTTTTCCTTGGTGACTGTGACACCCCAAGGCCAAGTACAGTATGGATTTGGTCTCCCCAGAACATTTAATGTACCCGTGGTTTATCCTTTTCCCTTTCTTCCCAGGTCAGTTCACCCACACATATGAGGTACTGTTTTCATTGGGCCATGTGTTGGAACATGGGAAGGTAGGACATGTATTGTTGCCCATGTGTTTTGGTGGCTTTTGGTCTTCGCAGGGTGTTTGGTGTACCTCTTGTTTAGCCTTTTGCCTTTGCGCCCAGGTCAATGCACCCACACCTGCGTGTACTGTTTTAATCGTGACACATGTGGGAAGGTGGGAAAGTAGGACATTTGTTGTTGCCCATGTGTTTCAAGGGTTTCCTGGTCGCAACTATATCAAAATTGTGTTTTTTTCCATCAATGTTAGACTTTTCTGGTCATTCTGGTTAAAACAGTCTAGTGCAATTCGCACAAGAGAGACCACATTAGATTCCCACTGTTATCTTTTTTCAGAACTGCACGGGGTACACTGTTTTTCTCGGGGGCTTCTAGACCCCAGGCCCAAATCTGTGGGTTGTTCCCAAGGCCGAATGCAATATAGATTTGGTCTTACATGGGCATTTGGTGTACAGGTGGTTTAGCCTTTTCCCTTTCCGCACAAGTCAGTGCACCCACACATGTAAGGTACTGTTTTCCTCGGACCACTTATGGGAATGGGGGGGGGGTAGGACAAGGGTTGTTGCAGTTTGTTCTTGTGGTTTACTGGTCACAGATATCTCAAAACTGGGTTTGTTTCCTACATTTTGGACTTTGTGGGAATTTTGTGTAATACATTCTAGCGCAATTCACCCAAACCTCTTTGGATACCCATGGGTATCTTCTTTTCAGAAATGCATGAGGTTCCCTCTTTTCCTTGATGCCTGTGACACCCCATGCAAAATCTGTGGGTTGTCCACAAAGCCAAATACAGTATGGATTTGGTCTTCAAAGAACGTTTCATGTACCACTGGTTTAGCCTTTTCCCTTTGCGCCTAAGTCAGTGCACCCATACATGTAAGGTACCATCTTCACATGGGCACCTGTTTGAATGTGGGAAGGCAGGACATGTGTTGTTGCCCATATGTTTCAGTGGTTTCCTGTCCGCAAATATCTCAACATTTTGTTTTTTCCTTACATTTTGACCTTTGCTGGGCATTCTGGGTAATACATTCTAGCGTGATTCATGCAAGTGAGACCTCTTTGGATTCCACAAGTGTCTTCTTTTTGGAAATGGATGGGCTTCACTGTTTTCCCTGGTGACTGTGACACCCAAGACCCTAATCTGTGTATTATCCACAAGCCCAAATACAGTCTGGATTTGGTCTTCCCATAGCATTTGCTATCCCAGTGGTGTAGCATTTTCCTTGTGTGTCTAGGTCAGTGTACCCACACATGTGAAGTATTGTTTTCATTGGGACACCAGTGAGAACATGGGCAAGTAGGACATGGGTTGTTGCCCGTCTGTTTTGGTGATGTACTGGTCACTAATGTCTCAAAACTGTGTTTTTTCCATACAATGTGGACTTTGCTAGGCATTCTGAGTAATACATTCAAGCACGATTCAAGCAAGTCAGATCTCTCTGGCTTCCAATGGGACGCTTCTTTTCAGAAATGGATGGGCTTCCCTCTTTTCCTTGGTGACTGTGACACCCCAGGCCCAAATATGTGGGTTGTCCACAAGGTCAAATACAGTATGGATTTGGTCTTCCCACAGCGTCTGGTGTAAAAGTGGTTTAACCTTTTCCCTTTGTGCACAAGTCAGTGCACCCACACATGTGAGGTAATGTTTTAATTGGGACATTTGTGGGGACGTGGGAAGGTAGGACGCAGGTTGTTGCACACATTTTTTGGTTGTTTTCTGGTCCAGAGATGGACATTCTGGGTAATACATTCTTGCCTGATTCACACAAGTGAGATCTCTCTGGATTCCCACCAATGTCTTCTTTTCAGAAACGGGTGGGCTTCCCTGTTTTCCTTGGTGACTTTGACACCCCAGCGACAAATCTGTGAGTTGTATACTAAGGCCAAATACAGTATGGATTTCGTCTTCCCTGGGCGTTTGGTCTACCAATCCTTTCCCTTAACGCCCAAGTCAGTGCAAAAGCACATGTGAGGTAACATTTTAATTGAGCCACCAGTGTAAAAAGGGGAAGGTAGGGCACGGGTTGTTGCTTCAGTGTTTCAGAGGTCACCTGGTCACAAATATCTAAGAAAATGTGTTTGTTCCCAACATTTTGGAATTTGAGGGCCATTCTGAATAATAAATTCTAGCAGGATTCACACAGAAATGGATGGGCTTCCCTGTTTTTCTTGGAGACTATGGCACCCTAGGTGCACATCCCACATAGAAGAAAACAAAAGAAGGAAATTGATAGGAGAAGAGAGAGAGAAGAAAAAGAGAAAAAATGGGGAATCTGAGGGACATCACACACATAATTTGTTGAGTACATTCCAAATTTCTAAGTATCTACCTATTCTTTTCTACCACTGATAGATTATCTTCTCTCTACTCGAAAAGAATAGCTAGATCTTGCAGCCAGCCATCAATTGTTGGCCTGGTGTCACTCTTCCACCACTTCAGAATCTGCTTTTTTGCAATCAAAAGTGCTCTATAAGACCAGAAAAGTTGATCAACATATAATTGGATACCCACTTGGAATAATCCTAACACAAACAGACAAGGGGAGCGGGGGAGCGATAGATCCAGTATACATTTTCCATTCGCAGCAAGACCTCCTCCTAAAAACTCACACATTTTTCACACGACCAAAACATGTGCAAGTAATTACCAATTTCTGTCTTGCATTTTCAGCCTGTGTCTACTTGTATAAGCTTGCACTGCTTCATTTTTAAAGGTGTCCAGTATATGCCATGTACGATTCTCTGTTGAGGGAACCTCAGATTCAGATCAACCTTATATCTAGATGGTCATGCACAGATTCGACACCAATCCCTTTCTAACATCTCAGAACCCACTTCTAGACACCACAAGGCCTTACCTCGCTCTGAAGGAGTATTGCTACATGCCTGCATCAGCAACTTATATATAGTGAAGGCTGTGAGTGGGGAGCTCTTGGAGAGGTAAATTAACGGAGAGACAACATGCAACAAGGCATTTAAAGTTGCTAGTGCATTCACAAAAACATCACAAAGGACTTGATACTGGCCAGCCTCAGAAGCACTAAGCTTATATTTGAATTTAAGGAAATCAAATGAGAGCACTGAAGCACCATTATGCACTTGATTCAGGCACAAGATGCCAGCAGTCTGCCAGGAAGAACATGATAGAGTGTGGTTATTAAAGCATAGCGCTGAGTTCCACCAGTTCGAGGATTTGGAACTCAGTAGACATTTGATTCCAGAATCCACACAGCATGTTTTCCAATCTTTTGAGTTATGTCTGATAAATGGGGTAGATTTATCTGGTGCAATTCTTTTTTCTATGATGAGCAGGCAGTCCAAAGGGATTGGCCATACCACATTATTCTCTATACTTACCCAATTCAGGCAGCCAGCAACATCTTCCCTCAACCAAATGTGCAAGGTTCATAAGGGGAATGCTCTATGATAAGAGCAAGCAATGTCAGGGAAACCAAAACCACCAAAAACCACCCAAGCTTACCCGTTTCACAAGTAAGTCCATTGGAATCCTAGCCTTCTCCTTCTCGCCCCACAGAAATTTCATAGAACTCTGTTTATATCTCGAAACAGATCTCCTGTCAAAGGTAAAGGCAGCATAATAAAAACATAAAATAATTTAGGAAGCAGGGTCATCTTAATTACAGTATCTTCCCCCATAATGTGAGATTTAATCTTTTCCATTTCAAGCATAACATTGTTATCTCTGTAAGCTTACTCTGAATATTGGTTGCTAACAAACAATTTATGTGCCTAGATATTTGCATACCTAGGTATCGGAATTTATTCTCTGCCCAGCTTTCCCAGCCAACTTCAAAGAGACCTCTGTGACAAAAGCTTGAAATCAGCAAGATTAGTGTTTTGGATGTGTTCATTTTATAATCCCAGACTTTCCCGAAATTTGTCAAAGTTGAAATTAATTCTTTGAAGGAAGATTCAGGATCTGAGATCAAAACAAGGAAGTCATCCACATTAAGAAGAACCTTAGAAATGCTATTACACCTGATATTAGCATTCTCCCTGATTGCAATTGCCAACGGCGGCTCCATAAAGAGAGCAAACAAAAGTGGGGGGCAAAGGGCCCCCCTGGCTGGTTCCCCGACTGATTTGAAAACTATTCAATAAGCATCCATTCACCATAACCCTAGCTTTCACATCTTTATAAAGGGCAGCAAATAATTTCAGAAAACAAGTGCCACAGTTTACTTTAATTAGTACTTGCTGCAAATAAGCCCAACTAACCCTATCAAATGCTTTTTCCGCGTAAATGCTCATAGCAGCATAGAGCTCTAGAGAGTCACTCTTCAAAAATATAACAAAGCTCTCTTAAATTGTCATAACTGTTCCTACCCATGATGAAACCCGTTTGATGTTGATGAATTGATTTCGGGAGCAGGGGATTGATCCTTACTGCAAAAATCTTAGCCAAGAGTTTGATGTCAGCGCTCAGAAGAGAAATCGGTCTATAATTACCACAATTTGATTGACTCTTACCCGGTTTGAGGATCACTGATATTACCACGGCCCACATGTAATCAGACACTTGTTCGAAAGCGATGATCTCTCTGAAGAGATCTACTAAGGATGGCACAAGTGGGGAGCAAAACATTACATAGAATTCAATTGGGAAACAGTCAGGTCCTGGACATTTTCCAGTGGCCAAAAGATTCATAGCGTCTGTAACATCCTGCACTGTGATTTCTCCATCTAAGGAGATCATGTCGGCATTGCTTAGTGTTGGAATTGGAAACTGGTCTAAAAAATGTGATATTTCATCCACTCTTGTACACTCTTCATCACGACCACCATCTGGTTCCTTTTTCAATTCCTCTGCCTGTCCCCATCCCTGCACAACCTAAGCTAGCTATTTTGAAATGTAGCTGGCATAGGGTCTCAAACTCTTCTATAACGTCTGCCCTGGCTACCCATTGTGGCCAGTCCATGCTGTGCTCCCTCTTTGCTCTGGGATCTGCTTTTGTCACTACTGCTGACCAACTGGCTCCTCTTAGGATGTGCAAGCAAAAAGCATGTCCGTCAGAGCCATGGTGTACTGATCAGCTGAGAGCTGAAAGGCTTCTGTGGAGACAGGCTGAGAGAATATGGCGGGCTGATTATTCGGGGAAAACTAAATCTGTATTCCACCAGTGACTCACGGCCTACCACAAGTTAGTGCTAGATGCCAAAAAGGTGTAATTTCCCCTTATGGTTGAAGGAGCCCTTAATCAACCTAGGGCCCTTTTTCAGCCTGTTCAGTCTTTATCCTCCCCTGCGATGACCAGCACGCAGACAACTCCTTCCCAAGCTCTCTGTGACTCTCTGTCACCCTTCTTTGTGTCTAAGATCTCCGCTATTCGTGCAAATATCAATAGCGATATAGTGCATATATATTATCGACTGAGACTTCTCAGGAAGAAGGTACGTGGTCCTCATTTCCCACCTTCCTAGAATCCGACATTCTAATCGCTATTCAAGGGCTGAAATCAGTGTCTCCTACTGACCCCATTCCTCTGGCGCTGTTGAAGGAGAACTCGAGGGTCATTATCTCTCAGATTACAGCAGCTGTAAATGCCTCCCTCCACACTCAAACATGCCCTTGTAATTCTCCTTTAAAGAAACCCTCACTAGATCCTGAGGTGCTAGCTAACTATCATCCTATTTCTTTAATTCTTTTTCTCTGAATTAGTCTTGAACTCGGTGCTCGACGACCTGGCCCGCTTGGTGTACCAGGGGGGGTGTCGGCGCAGCTGTTCGTTTAGATCTACCGACTGCGTTCGACACCGCCAACCATTCTACCATGATATCCCGGCTGTCTATTGCCGGGCTGTCTGGCAGAGTTCTGGACTGGTTTGTCTCCTTTCTTGCAGACCGCTCTCAATCAGTCTCATTGTGAGGGACTGGAGGGGGGGTCTGTACTTCCGCTCTCTATTTGGTAGAGGAGAGGCACAGAGGACCCCTGCCAAGATTCTCAATATTGGTACGTGGTCGAGCAATCAAGGCCTAGCTTCATGTGTAGTCATGTACATCCTGTACTTTACTGGCGAGAGGTTGGATTTGACCCCCTCCTACCTCATGACCAAGATACGTGACTTTCCCCTGAGCTATCTGGCACTTGGTGGCCTTGGTAGTGAGGTTAGCCCTTTTCAAGGCCTGCAACACCTTATCCAGATGTGTCAAATGTTCTTCCCAGGTGGAACTGCAGATGGCAATGTCATCTAAGTAAGCCACACAAAAGGCTTCCAGCCCACTGAGCCCATGGTTGACCAATCTCTGGAAGGTGGCAGGGGCATTCTTCAATCGAAAAGGCATGACCCTAAACTGGTAGAGTCCCTCTGGTGTTGAGAACGCCGTATTTTCCATAGCATGGTCCGTCAGAGCTATTTGCCAATAGCCTGAGTTAAGGTCAAAGGTGCTCACAAATTTGGCAGCACCTATCGTGTCCACAAGCTCATCAGGCTGGGGAAATGGGTGCGCGTCAGTTTTGGTGACGGTATTGACTCCACGATAGTCCACACAGAACCTCCAATTCTTGGTACCTGCCTGGGAACTTGCCTTGGGGACAAGGACCACGGGACTGGACCAGGGACTGGTTGAGGGTTCAATAACACCCAGATCCACCATCTTGGCGAGGTCAGCCTGGATGTGGTTCTTAACTGTGTCTGACATACGGTAGCACCTGCTTTTGACAGGCATACTGTCACCAGTGTCAATCTCGTGCCTACACAACGCTGTAAGGCCTGGTGTCAGTGAAAACAGAGAGGCATACTGCCGGAGCAATTTCCTGCAGGCCTTCCGCTGCTCTGTCATCAGATCAGGAGAGAGATGTACTCCCTCCACTGAGCCATCCTGAGGGTTGCTATGCAGCAAATCTGGAAGGGGCTCACTCTCATCCTATTCTTGCTCTGAAGCTAGCAAGAGACATTAGACTTCGGCTCACCTGTGGAAAGGCTTGAACCTGTTAACATGGAATACCTGAGGGGCTACCCCAGAGGCTCCCATGTCAACCAGATAATTGACCTCACCCATCTTGGAGATTATCCTGAAGAGTGCAGTCCATTTATCTGCCAAAGCCCGAGGCTTGGTAGGCTCCATCATGAGGACCTCCTGTCCTGGAGTCCAATCCACTTGCGAGGCTTTGAGGTCATGCCAGTACTTATTCAATTCCTGGCTGGTCTTGAGATTCACTGTTGCCTGACCCATCATCTGTGTCATCCTCCGTCTGAGGCCTAACACATAGTCCCCCACTTGCTTGGCGGGACCTGGAGGAGTGGCCTCCAAACCTTCTCTGATTAAGGCAAGGGGCCCCCTCACGGGATGTCCAAAGAGTAAGTCAAAGGGGCTGAAACCGAACCCCCTCTTGAGGTACTTCTCTGTAAGCAAACTGCAGGCATGGCAGGAGAAGATCCCACTTCTTCCTTAGGGGCTCTTCCAAAGCGCCCAGCATGCCCTTGAAAGTTTATTAAATCTCTCGACCAGACCGTTGGTCTGGGAGGTAAGAGGTGGAGAATTTATATGTTACCGCGCACTCTTTCCACATGGTTTTCATGTAACTAGACATGAAGTTTGATCCTCTATCGGAGACAACCTCCTTAGGGAATCCAACATGGGAGAAAATGCCCAGGAGAGCCTGGGCAACCACCTTGGCAGTAATAGTCCGAAGGGGTATAGCCTCAGGGTACCTGGTGGCATGATCGGCCAAGACCAGGATGAACCAATGTCCACCTGACGTGGGAGGGTCAAGGAGACCCACGATGTCGATGCCCACCCTCTCAAACGGTTTGGCAACCACTGGCAATGGCTGCAGTGGGGCAATGACACTGCCTCCAGTCTTGCCAGACAACTGACAAGTTGGGCAGGTCCTGCAGTGAGACTCCACTTCTACTCCCATCCGAGGCCAGTAGAAATGGGCAGAGAGCCTCTGCTTTGTCTTCTTGGTACCAAGATGACCAGCCAAGGGCACCTCATGCGCAACTGCAGCAGGAAGGGCCTGTAAACCTGGGGTACCACCAACCTCTTGAGGGCACCAGGTTCAGGCTTAGTGGGCTCACTAACAAGGAGCTCACCCTCCCAATAAATCTGGAACGTCCTAGGCACTTCTCCTTGTGCCTGGGACAGGGCCTGTTTCCTCAGGCCCAAGAGAGAGTGGCACTCTCTCTGTCCCTTACAGAAGTCTGCCTGGGAGGGTCCCCCTTCAGCTAACAAGCTTTGAAGGTCACAGGGGCACAGGGTTGCACCCCTACCCATAGGTGCCATAAAGGTATCCCATGGGTCTGTTCACCAAAACCAAAGGAGAGAGCTGCACCGCCAGGAGTCCCACATGAACTCCTGCGTGGAAATCACCACAGAACACACGATAAAAAGCAGTAAAGGACAAGGATACGGAGGCCCTATCCCTCCGATGCATTTCCAGAATCACACTGATTCCCTCCCTTTCTTTCTAGCTCAGTTTAATTACCTTGTGGTGTCCCGCAGGGATCTGCCCTCTCCCCAATTTTGTTTAACTTGTATATTAGGCATCTTCTGGCTCTCATCCATTCCCATGGTTTCTGCTACTATTCCTACGCCGACAACACCCAAATTCGGGTCTGCCTTGACTTTAATCAGGTCAATACGGCCAGTCGGTTTAGGATGTGTCTTCAGGAGGTTGGAGAATGGATGTCATCTAATTGGCTCAAATTACATGGCAGTAAAACAGAGGTGTTGGTAATTGGGACAACCTCGCCTCGTCTGTTTTGGACCAATGACTTTCTGGCAGGCTTCCCTGGGTCCCCTCCTGGTTCCTGTGGCATCCGTAAAGAATTTGGAGGTGGTTACTTCCTCAACCCTGGCCATGGATTCCCAGGTAGCAGCAGTATGTAAGAGCGGACATTTTAAAATGCGCATACTTGGGAAAGTCCTCCCTTTTGTTCTGGAAAAATATCAGGCTCCGGTTGTAGCAGCACTCGTCCTGAGTGGTTTAGACTATTGCAATTCACTGTTTCTTGGCCAGCCTCACTATGTGACCAATCGGCTACAGCTATTGCAGAATGCTGTTGTTAGAGCTATTCTGGTGCCGACATTACCCCTCTGCTAAGGCAGCTTCATTGGCTTCAGGTAGGAAAGAGGATACTATTCAAATTCTTGTGTACGGTGCATCAGGCTTTTAAAGCCTGGGGCCAGAGTACATTCAAGAAAAATTCCCCCACTACGTACCAACGCTGTGTCTCTGCTCACACTCAGCTTTTCTGGTTAAGGTTCCCCATTTAGACTGACCCGTACTGGCGGCCATGCCTTTTCGGTGGCTGCCACCAGGGCTTGGAATGCTATTCCTCTAGCACTGTGGAGGACAGCTGACCACCTAACCTTTCCGTTTATGCTCACAACATTTGTGTTCTAAATCTGGTTTATTAGGCAGCTCCATTCACACTTTAGCACCAGGGTGCCTTTGGGCATTTGTGCACTCTATAAATGATTTTAAAATAACATAACATAACATAACATAACATAACAATCTAAGGACACGTAAAATATCTTAAACGCCTCACAAATATCTTCATTTCTCCTTAACGGTGGTCCATTGTCCTCCAATATGGATAATACTTGCCTCCCACACCTCTCAACCGACTAGCCAATAGGGCACCAGCTTTATCCCCTCCCTCCTAAAATGCTTGTCCGGTGTAATATACATCTCTTTCTGCCTTTGTATGAATTATACCATCCAATGTACGCTTGGATTGCAACATAGTGGACAAAGACGCATCAGAGGGGGAGGTGTTATGATCTTCTATAGTTTGCTTATAAGTAGACTCTGCCTCTTTGTACTCAGCCTCAACCTTCTTTTTTTTGTACAAGGCATAACTAATTATCTTGCCAAGTGAATGCACCTTCAGTGCATGCCAAAATATACACAAGTTGCTTACTGAGCCTACATTATCTCTCCTAAAAAACGAAATTTCAGAAATTATTTGTTTAACAAAGTCTTTGTCCGACAATAGTCGGGTATCAAATCTCCACTGCCTACCATTCCTTGCATCTCCCTGGGACTTGCCAAGCTCTAGAAAAAGACAATTCCTGAAGACATCACAGTACTGTAACAATCTCTACTCACTAAGAAATAATCAATCCGAGAGGAAGTGTTGCATGGAATAGAATAAAAACTATACTGTCTCTTGTCTGGATTCAGACCACTCCATGTATCCTGCAGATCCCAGGTTTGCATAAACTGCAGTAGACCTTTTCTAGCTTTCTCTTCCACATAAGATTGCAATAGTTCCGACCTATCTAACACTTTATCTGGCACAGTGTTAAATTCACCACCTATCAGAATTGCGCCATCTCCCATGTCCATCAGGACATCATCCAGAAGTCAGAGTGTCCAACATTAGGAGCATAGATATTAATTATTATTAAATGGATAATCTCCACTAATAATGTTAATGCCACAAATCTACCATCTGAGTTGATTTCCACTCTGTCTATAGAGAGTTTTAAATTTCTCCTAAACAAGATAGATACCCCTCTAGAGTTACTTGCAAAAGTGCTGGAATACTCTTTCAAAAAAACAGAATTAAAAAAATACTCTGCTTTGTCCTGTTGAAGATGAGTCTCCTGAAGTAAGACAATATCAGGTTTATTCCTATTTAGAAAAATGTAGAAACTTCCTTCTCTTTATCAGACTATTAATTCCCTTTACCTTCCAACTCACTACTTTTAAAATTTCAGCCATGCAGTCTTAAAGAGAAGACAGCAAACTGAATCAAAGCATTCATCATATTTTCTAGAGTGCTTACTCCGTCAGAGTTTTGGTCTTAATGAAAGTGTAGCGACAGACGAAGAACCAGTCCATAGCGTATACAAAGTAAATGTGAGAAACAAATTCCCTACAGGAATAAGAAAAACTAAAAAAGGAAGATACAGAACAGAGAAAGCAATAGAAGAAATTAAGAATAAAATAAATAAGCAATACAAAAAATATAGAAAGATAAATAATTAAGAGTAAGTAGAGAACAGAAAATGGCAGAAGGGCAGCAGGAAGAGAGAAAATAACCACTCATCCCCATATTCAGTCAAGGGGCCTCATTACGACCCTGGCGGTAAGTTACCGCCAGGGCCGTGACTTTACCGCCATGGCGCAAACTACGTTTACGCCATGGCGGTAAGGGGATTTACCGCCCCATTCCGACCTTGGCGGGGCGGTAAATCCCCAATCCCCATTTACCCTTCCCCATTCCCATTTTTGCCCCATAGGGCATAATGGGAGTGGGGAAGGCGTTAATTACGCCACCGTAAATTACGGTGGCGTAATTAACACCAAGTTCCCTTACCGCCATGGTTTTTTACACCTGCTAAAAGCAGGTGTAAAAACCGCCATGGCGGAAAGGGAACTCGTAATTGGCGGAAAGGGGTTGGCGCAGCTAACGCTGCCGCAAACCCCTTTCCGCCAGGGTCGTAATGAGGCCCAATGTCAACAAGTAAGAAAGGAACTTGTTAAAATAGTCTAATCAGAATATCATCTGCATGCCACAGTTTTAAACTGTAAACATATTTCATGACACAGTAGAAATAACCGCCCTCTCCCCCGTCAAGTCTCTGTATGCCCAAGAAATACAGGCAACACCTTTTTACCCACTAAGATTTGTTTGTTAGAAGTCAACTACTTATTCTGAAAACCAGGTTGGCAACCCTGCCTAGTTAACTCTAAGAGCTTAATGTGCATGTCTTAGCTCTGAGACTATTTTAGACAATTCTATAACATTATCCATGTCACATTATCACTCTTCCCTCGCTACTTTCACCCCACATCATCCCCACTCCCTACAAATGATATCTAAGGGAGCGCAGTGATTTAATACACTATGCAGTCAAAATCCAGTACCAACCTACCCGGTTTTGAGAATCGTTATTCTAAGGTATGTTTCATACCCTCTTCACTCTAACCAAAATTATTCCTCCTATATTAGCTCCTAGTTAACTCTGTTCACCTCTTTTTAGATCCTTGCCTCTGCAGGATCACCTATCAACACTACCAGTACCACGGACTGTGTTTCTTCACATAATCTCCTATTTTCAAGAGATGACACCACCCAGGTAGGTCCTGGACCTGCAGCATGCCCTTTCTTCAACCATGAGTCTATTCTCTGGTCACCCTTGCCTGACACACATCATGTCATCCTTTCTCCATAGGTACACACCAATACCTGTTTTCATCAACTCTGTCCTGATGACAGTTCAGTCCCTTCAGACAACTGGCTTTCATCTTGCAACATCTGTCGGTTACTCTTGCTCCGAACCAGAAACACCCATTGCTTTTCATGTCGACAACAATTGCGTACAACTACTGTTGAATAGTAAAGGAAAGGGCACTAAATATCTTTTTTTTATATCACTACTAGTAGGCCTTTTTTTGTGTTACTGGCCTCCACATTTTAGATGTCTGTCTAGCATTTAATTAAAGATTATTTTCTATGGATTCACAATCCCCCCTCTTTCTGTGACCTTTTTTCTGGCTAGTATCTGTTTAGACCTAGCTTATGCTGCATCCCGAACCTAGCTACAGTGCGTCTCTGAATAGGGGTAGCTTTTGACTCTTTTTCCTTCTTTTTTCTGATATCTAAGGGAGACAAATGTCCTCTGACCCATTGTATTTTTGACCATTAGGGCATATTGCAAGCTCTTTATTCGCAATAAAACACTCACCCCAAAATTGGCCGTTGTTAAGGGAAAAGAAATAGAGGCAAAGTTAGTTCACTTTCATACTAACTCCATGGAAGTACATAAATGCGAATATATAGATCAAAAGATTGGCACTGACTACTCCCCGTATCTTCTGACCTCCAACCACACTATACATGCTCATTTTTCATTCATGTTGGTGTTTTTGTACGACCCCAGTCTAAAACACTTCACTTTTGGTATTGCAGCTGTTGAAACCACACTATACATGCTCATTTTTCATTCATGTTGGTGTTTCTGTACGACCCAGTCTAAAACACTTCACCTTTGGTATTGCAGCTGTTGAAACCTGGTTGCTGGTACCTAGTTGCGATAGGAATGACTCCAGTGATTTGCCTCACACTAATAAACAAAAATGGAGTTTCTATGTAATAATTAGCATATTTCATGCCAAAGCCTTTGAATTTCGTTAGCATACACCCTCTAGTATAACTACGTTTCCCTTAAGTGGCTCCCTGAGGCTGTTTCCAGTGGCCTTCCCTGATTTACAAAACAAAAAGATGCATCCGAATATCTTTTTGAGTTTACATGGCCAAGTAGTAAATAGTCCGTTTGAAGTGCATGAGCAGCATAGTGCTGTATGATTGTTACTTAGTTTCCACATCACTGAGTGACTACCCAGAGCCACCCGTCATCTCGCTTAATGAGTAGTTTGACATTAGTAGTACACTTACATTCATCAAAACCTGGCATGTTCCAAATCTACTCCATATCAAAGCTGTGGTGTGCAATGCTCAAATGCATGCCCTACACTTCTAATGAAATTCTTCTAGCATGGAATTCCTAAATGTCTTCTACCAGAACACTAAAATTTGTCCGGGGGAGTTGCTGCTCAGACGGCACAGAATTACTACCTTCTAACCATAAAAAAGGTGTATCAATTTAGGGCTAAAGCAACCAATAGCCTACACTTGCCTGGAGTTATGCACATTAGAGAAAACAAGAACAGCAACTCATGTATTCTCATTTAAATACAATTGCAATGAGTAACCTTATCACAACACAGCATGGTAGTTTTGTGGCAAACATGGTGCACCACAGCAATGTTCATTACAGACTAGCCTGCCTCAGCCCATGCTGAAATTGCAGGTTGTACCCACTCGTCAGCCCAGCTCATCCTTAATGCAGTTCATGAGATGTTAATGTTCGCCCTGCAGTACTCTCGTAGATAAAGCCATTAACACAGTTCAGTAACCATGGGAAGTTCCATATCCATTACGTTTGACACCAGGCACTAAGCAATGATCTGTTAGCAATCATATGCAGGGTCCATTTTTTTATTTTTTTTACACTGAATTTGTCACAGACTTGGCTGACTATACAGATAGTTTGGCAAGTATACAGAGCGCAAATAATGCGGGTTAGCTAAAAGATCATCCATGCATTTACGCTTTCCAGGCACTCACCAGTAAGCATACAAAACATGGAGTAACAGCGCGGAGCTTCGCTGGAACAGTACAACAGTCAGCGATTCGTCAGCACGCTGATCATAATACCAGCATGGAATATGCGACTCTCACGTCCTTTTTGAGTACACACCGGCGCATAGGTTCCAGTACAGTCACAACACTCCATCAGGAAATTTTCCCACAATGCCTTCATCACCATGAAAGGTTCCGAATTGGAAAAACGGAAGCTCGTTGCTTTATGATGATCAGTGAAGGTGTGGGTTACTACTATATTCATTAAACAAATTACCTTGTGGTATTCCATTTACGATCCCCCAGTTGCCTTGCTTTGTTCAGCAGAAGTTCCTTAATGGGGAATCTTATTTTATTTTATTTTATTTTTTACATTTGTAGAGCGCTCTACAGCCCATAGGCATTGAGGCGCTGTGACATGAAAGTGTAAGTAGGCATGATGCATGGTTACATAGTTGGTGGCAAGACATAGGGTTTCTTGGTTACATATAAGGGGTACTTGGTTATGGATACAGTTGGACACAGTGAGGAGGTTACAACAGTGGTGAAAAAAATATTTAAAGCGTGTTTAGTAGCCGATGGCACTCTTTGAGAGGGATACAGGGTTTAGATTTAGGGCGGTATTAGAGTCAACTGTGCTGAGCATCAGCCACAATACAACATGATGTGGGGATTGAGCAGAGTCATACACGTCACACAAATAGCCTTGTTTTAATGGTTTCTACGGAAGGCTAGGCTAGTAGTTTGACAATAAAAACCTTGAGGGGTTGGCCCAGTACAGGTTTGGGAGCCAAGGTACAGTGCACTCCCTCAATTTCCAGTGTTTCTTCAGGCTGTAGTTTCAGCGATTTAGGTAACGTTTTCTGCAAAAATTCAACAGGGGCTCCATTTTCAGCACCTTCAGGAAAGCCAGTCATTCTCAGGTTTGAATACCTAGAGTAATTTTCCTGCTCAGAGTTCTTTTTCAGCATCCAGGCTCAGTGTCAGTTGGGAAACACTCTCTTCCAGAGCATGAAGGTGATCATCAGAGTCAGATACTCTGGTTTGTTTTCAAAACTTCTGTCCTCTTTTTAACCAGAGCTTGACCATCCTTCATCTCCAAGACAGTCTGTTTAATCTTTCCAATAGATAAAATAACACTATGCATCATTTTGGTCAAGTAATCTTCTGAAGATTGACCCTCTGCTCTACAGGCAATCGGGCAGTCTTCCTTAACTCTCTTTGAAGGTTGGGCACCCCTCTCATGAGGTTCTGGAGATTCACCTCCGTTTCTGGATCTTCTGGAGGAGGATGGGTCTGCCACCTCAATAGAATCTGAATCTGACATTTTCAGGATATCAGCGCTAGAGCGTAGTAGAGCTCTCAGGCAGCCATCTCCTTCAGCTGACAGTTCAAGAATCAACTCATCTCTTTCTTTATATCTATCATCTTCCCGGGGTATCCTCTTTCATTATACATTGTAGCCATCTTCTCACTCTACACTCTCAGAGGCCGATTCATGGAATAATTAGCGCGGCGCAAGTGGGCAAAAACGTGCGAATCGCAGTGGAATAGCGAAAATCGCAGTGAACGTGCGAAAATCGCACGAAAAGCAGCGCACGTCGATTCATGGAAGGCCGTGCGCGAGAAAACCAGCGGATGTGCGAAAAAAAAGTGCGCGGCGCACGTTGGCGCACGTTGGCGCACAGGCCATCTAACAGCGTGCGCCAGGTCACAGCGAAAATCGCACAGGCCACAGCGAAATTCGCACATAGCGCGGCGCACGCAATAAAAGTAGGCGGAACACGGGCGTAACACTCGGAATGGGGAACAACTTGCCAAAACGTGGGCGTCACGGGGGAAGTACAGGGCACAAGTGCGCGGAACGCCCACACGCTCGCCTACAACACGTATTCATGGAATAGAATAGGGGAAAAAAGCGCACGCTCAAACCAGCGCACAGGCACAAACACGACCGCCACAAGAAAGGAGGCGGTAGCGTCTCTGCGGCTGTAAGAAATGTGCGCCAAAAGGTGCGCCAACAAATAGCACCTATATACTGCCATGATGAATGTCCCATACTGTGGCCCTCCAGGAAAAATGACGTGCAAAGGGGTACCCACAAACACGGACACCCGCTGACAAAAAATACGTGTGCATGTATACCGGGGTGCGCGGGAAGTGTCACACGCGATTTGCAGGGTACGTGCATCACAGGGGTTCGCGTGAAGTTATTCACACGATCGGGCCTGGGGGAGCGGGCTACGTGTATTACAGGGGTTCGCGTGAAGTTCCTCACGCGATCGGGCCTGGGGGAGCGGGCTACGTGTATTACAGGGGTTCGCGTGAAGTTCATCACGCGATCGGGCCTGGGGGAGCGGGCTACGTGTATTACAGGGGTTCGCGTGAAGTTCCTCACGCGATCGGGCCTGGGGGAGCGGGCTACGTGTATTTCAGGGGTTCGCGTGAAGTTCCACACGCGATCGGGCCTGGGGGAGCGGGCTACGTGTATTACAGGGGTTCGCGTGAAGTTCCACACGCGATCGGGCCTGGGGGAGCGGGCTACGTGTATTACAGGGGTTCGCGTGAAGTTCCTCACGCGATCGGGCCTGGGGGAGCGTGCTACGTGTATTTCAGGGGTTCGCGTGAAGTTTCACACGCGAATAGCCTGGGCGCGTGTATTTCAGGGGTGCGCGGGAAGTTTTACACGCGATTTCTGCACGGTACGTGTATTTCAGGGGTTCGCGTGAAGTTTCACACGCGAATAGACTGGGCGCGTGTATTTCAGGGGTGCGCGGGAAGTTTTACACGCGATTTCTGCACGGTACGTGTATTTCAGGGGTTCGCGTGAAGTTTCACACGCGAATAGCCTGGGCGCGTGAATTTGAGGGGTGCGCGGGAAGTTCCTCACGCGATCGGGCCTGGGGGAGCGGGCTACGTGTATTACAGGGGTTCGCGGGAAGTTCCACACGCGAATAGCCTGGGCGCGTGTATTTCAGGGGTTCGCGGGAAGTTCCACACGCGAATAGCCTGGGCGCGTGTATTTCAGGGGTGCGCGGGAAGTTCCACACGCGAATAGGCTGGGCGCGTGTATTTCAGGGGTGCGCGGGAAGTTCCACACGCGAATAGCCTGGGCGCGTGAATTTGAGGGGTGCGCGGGAAGTTCCTCACGCGATCGGGCCTGGGGGAGCGGGCTACGTGTATTACAGGGGTTCGCGGGAAGTTCCACACGCGAATAGCCTGGGCGCATGTATTTCAGGGGTTCGCGGGAAGTTCCACACGCGAATAGCCTGGGCGCGTGTATTTCAGGGGTGCGCGGGAAGTTCCACACGCGAATAGGCTGGGCTCGTGTATTTCAGGGGTGCGCGGGAAGTTCCACACGCGAATAGCCTGGGCGCGTGAATTTGAGGGGTGCGCGGGAAGTTCCTCACGCGATCGGGCCTGGGGGAGCGGGCTACGTGTATTACAGGGGTTCGCGGGAAGTTCCACACGCGAATAGCCTGGGCGCGTGTATTTCAGGGGTTCGCGGGAAGTTCCACACGCGAATAGCCTGGGCGCGTGTATTTCAGGGGTGCGCGGGAAGTTCCACACGCGAATAGGCTGGGCGCGTGTATTTCAGGGGTGCGCGGGAAGTTCCACACGCGAATAGCCTGGGCGCGTGTATTTCAGGGGTTCGCGGGAAGTTCCACACGCGAATAGCCTGGGCGCGTGAATTTGAGGGGTGCGCGGGAAGTTCCACACGCGAATAGCCTGGGCGCGTGTATTTCAGGGGTGCGCGGGGAGTTCCACACGCGAATAGCCTGGGCCCGTGTATTTCAGGGGTGCGCGGGAAGTTCCACACGCGAATAGCCTGGGCGCGTGTATATCAGGGCTGCGCGGGAAGTTTTACACGCGAATAGCCTGGGCGCGTGTATTTCAGGGTTGCGCGGGAAGTTTTACACGCGAATAGCCTGGGCGCGTGTATTTCAGGGGTGCGCGGGAAGTTTTACACGCGATTTCTGCACGGTACGTGTATTTCAGGGGTGCCGGGGAGTCCCACATGTGATTTGACAGTGTGGGTCCTCCCAGGTGTACCCTGTACACCCTCCACGGCCCCTGCAGGCAGCCCACACCACAGGGGACTACCCTGCATCCCTGGTCATGTCCCGCAGGCAGCCCACCCAACATGGGCATGCCCCCCAGCAAAGGCACATGTCTCCTTGAACTAATGAACACCAACACATGTCCCCTTGCACCCCCACCCCCCAGCACTGTGGGGCACATGCCAGCAGTCCCCCACCCATGTCCAACTCATGTCCCCCACCACCCCCACCCCCCAGCACTGTGGGGCACCTGCCAGTAGGCCCCCACCCATGTCCAACTCATGTCCCCCACCACCCCCACCCCCCAGCACTGTGGGGCACCTGCCAGCAGGCCCCCACCCATGTCCAACTCATGTCTCCCACCACCCCCACACCCCAGCACTGTGGGGCACCTGCCAGCAGGCCCCCACCCATGTCCAACTCATGTCTCCCACCACCCCCACCCCCCAGCCACCAGGGTCACCCTCCACCAGGCCCCCACTCATGTCCCCTATCACCCCCACCCCCCAGCCACCAGGGTCACCCTCCACCAGGCCCCCACTCATGTCTCCCATCACCCCCACACCCCAGCAGTGCAGGGTCACCCTCCACCAGGCCCCCACTCATGTCTCCCACCACCCCCACCCCCCAGCACTGTGGGGCACCTGCCAGCAGGCCCCCACCCATGTCCAACTCATGTCTCCCACCACCCCCACACCCCAGCACTGTGGGGCACCTGCCAGCAGGCCCCCACCCATGTCCAACTCATGTCTCCCACCACCCCCACCCCCCAGCCACCAGGGTCACCCTCCACCAGGGCCCCACTCATGTCTCCCACCACCCCCACCCCCCAGCAGTGCAGGCTCAACCTCCACCAGGCCCCCACTCATGTCCCCCTGTACCCCCACCCCCCTGCCACCATGTGCAGCCCCCACCAGGTCCTCACAATCCCCAATCATGTGCGTAATGGTCAGCCTCCACAGCCAAAAAGACCTACCAAGTAACCCATTCACCCACATGGAAATGGAAATCACATGTTACACCCCCAATGTACATGAAGCAAATGAACCCATGTCCGTCACACACATATTTTCAAATTGAATGGGAAAACACACAACATGACATGCATGAAACCAATGAGATGAAACCACACAGTGAACAATGTAAAAAAAAATGTATTGAAAAAAATACAAATGCCAAAGAAAGAAAACTAACTACAATGTAAATGTGAAAAAATAAGCTGCATGTCCGCATAAAAACACAAATCTAGAAAATCAAATCAAAAAAATTATGTCCAAAGTGAAATGTAAAAACTCTCCATGCAACAAAGAACTATGTACAAAAATAACAAGGGTCCATCATCACAACTGAACTAAGGAAACCTCCTAAAAAACCTACCTAAATATCAACTATATACAAAAAGTGGAGCAGTGTCCGTCGACTCCAAATAATAATAAGAACGAAAGGAAACCTAAAACTAAAGAACTATATACAAAGGCGGCGGGCAAGTCCAGCGGCTCACTCTGTGGTGTTCCGGGCCAGGGCATCATCGAACTCCTGTTCGATGTCCCGGAGGCGGTCCAGTTCCATGGCCCCGAGGGTCCGCAGGGACGACGCTGTGTCCTCCTCCAACCCCCTGCGGATTGCCTCGAGGCACTCGGCCCGCCTCAGGGCCCTCCGCATGGAGTTCTCCGCCCTGACCATTGTGAGCCGCGCCTCTTCCGCCCGCCGCCGCTCCGCACCTATGGCGTGGCCCAACCGCTGCCACACGGAAGACACTCTCTGTCCTGGGTCCTCCTGCCCTCCGGCCGATGCCTGCCCCTCCGATGTCGAAGGCCCCGAGCCTTCATGGCTCCCACCATCTTGCTGCTGCTGCTGCTCTGCCTCTGCCCGTGCACTGCCTCCTGCTGCCTGCACATCCTCCGCCGGCTGGGGTGCACCTGTTGATGTGGCCACCCCTGCTGGACGTCCGACTCCCGACTGTGGCAGGGATGCCTCCTCCACCAGCCTGGCCGCACTGTCAGAGGCAGCTCCACAGGGCACCCAGGTGACTGATGGGTGGGAAGATGGCACAGAGGACGACTGGCGCGTAGGGGGTCCAGTTGAGGAGGGGGTCGGAGCAAGCCCCATCAGACAGCGGAATCCGGCCTGGGTGACCTGTCCCAGCAGGCTGACGTGGTCAACGAGCCATTCGAGATGACGTGCAGTCTCTCCATGAAAAGACTGCAGGTCACCTCGCATGGCCCGTTGACGCAACGCCACACCAGCCAGGACAGGCTCAACCCGGTCCTGGATGGCCACGTCCACAGGCAGAGGAAGGCCAGTTGACGTCAGCTCATCCCCTGCCTGAAAACGGGTCTGGACGTAGGCATCCCTGCTGGTGCAAGATGATGCAGGGACAGGATCGGGGACAGGATTGCACACAGGCACCTCCGCGGCCGCCTGTGCTGCCTCCTGTCCCTGGTCCTGGACTGCACCACTAGCACCAGTGGGATCCCCACCTCCAGACCCTGTCTCTGGTGCTTGCGCGGCCCCCTCCTCCACCAAACCCCCCACCAACCTGGATGACTCTGTGCCATCTTCCCCTGTTGGGCCCTGTGGGGTCCCAGCTGCCCCTTCTGCTGCCGAGGAGTCCAACTGCAACCTCCGCCTCTTGGACCTCCCCCCGGCAGCTGCGGCCTGGGACGCGGCACCGGACTCCTCACTCCCCGACGAGATGACAACACGGGAGGGGAGCCGGGCCTTGCGTCTCCGGCTGGCGGTCGGATCCCCGCCGCTGTGCTCCACAGCACCTTCTCCGCCCTCTTCATCAGTTGACGCTGCAGACAGGGAGAAACAAAACACAGGCATCAGGGCACTGTACAATGGACACATACACGCATGACAGTTGCACATGAGTGGCATTGGCAAACCTCAGACATGTCATCACAATCCCCAACACACATGTCATTGCAACTGGCACACATGAGCCATACCACAGCCATATCGCAACTGCCACCACCATCCCCACACATACAACAGCATCAGCAGCCAAAGGGGAGCCATACATCACATGCAACACAGGAAGTGCACCACACATGTACACACACCACCACACTTGCATGCATGTCTACACCTCTGCCAAGTGTCGCACTGTTCAGACGGGCATCCATGTCACATCTGCCAATCAGGCTTCCACATACCGCTGTCACATGCATCCATGTAGCATCACTGTTGCACCTTTGACAAATACACACACATGCACATGTACACAGTGCTCATACATGCAGCCGAAAACAACATACATGCCTGACATCACGGACATGTCTACTTACATACACATTCATCCAAACATGTGTGCACGCACAACTGCATTTGCCATGCAAGCCCACACACACAAGCACCATCCATGTCTCACACATTACAGCCCTCGCATGTGTCAGCCCCACGGCCCTGTACACCCCCACCCATACTCCACCCCATACAAACAGATGTGCAACTGGCACAATGGGGAATGATCACCACACGCCCTGCTCACAACCAGGATGCATGTACACTCACCGCTCGACTCCAGATGGCTCTGCTTCTCTAGGACCTGGACGTGGAGCGCTGGGGATATGCGTTCCAGGACCCCCATCTGTTCTTCCGACAAGTGGCCCCGGCGCCCCTTGGCATCCGCTGCCTTCAAGAGGCGCCGGGCCTTGTTCAGGGTCCTGGACCTGAAGTCCTCCCAGCGCTTCCTGACATGTTGTAAGTCCCGGACTGCCACCCCCTCCGCGTTGATGGCAGTCACGATGTCTGTCCAGATCCGAGTCCGTCCTTCCTTGTCGGCGCGGGAACTTCCAAAGAGGGCATCATACTGCCCCAGGACTTGCTCCACCAGGACACCAACTTCGGTGGCACTGAAGCTGGTGCCCCTCTGCCTCTCTGGCCGGGGGTTGTCAGTGGTCACAGATGGTGTTAGCCCCGACATGACAACCCCAGAGGCAGGAGTGGGTGGGCAACTGGGTCCTGGGGCTGGGCTGTGGAGCGATGGAATTCCAGTCGGGAGTCTTCTGTTCCAGCAGGGGTGGTCACAGCAACAGCACCCCTGGCTGATGTGCAGGCAGCAAATGGCAGTGCACGTGGGCAGCAGGCAGTCGGGCAGCAGCAGATAGCAGGTGGGAGCGTGCTCGGGGCTCTGGGGGGCAGTAATTCGGCCTTCTGGGCAGGAGCGTGGTCTCCCGTGTGCTCACGCGTGGCCAGCTTGGTACGGAGTGAATTGGCACGTGAAAATCCTGCACGTCAGCGTGAAAACCGAGGAAAGGCCCTTAGCGCGTAAGCGCGTCAGCACGCATACGCGATTCCATTGGACCAAAGGCCCTCAGCGCGTAAGCGCGTCTGTGACGTGACCCGCACGGGTGTTTCCCACACAGCACGTGATGACAGAGCACACGTGGAAAGACTGCACGTCAGAGTCTCATTGCGTGTGATTGGTGGAAATGGCCGTACACCGGGATACAGGTGCGCTGACGTACTTGCGTGTGTAAGTGTCCGCGCACACCTCATATACACGTACATAGGCCAATCGCGTGTACACGCACTTTTGTCCAATTACACGCGATGAGACTCTGACGTGCAGTCTTTCCACGTGTGCTCTGTCATCACGTGCTGTGTGGGAAACACCCGTGCGGGTCACGTCACAGACGCGCTTACGCGCTGAGGGCCTTTGGTCCAATGGAATCGCGTATGCGTGCTGACGCGCTTACGCGCTAAGGGCCTTTCCTCGGTTTTCACGCTGACGTGCAGGATTTTCACGTGCCAATTCACTCCGTACCAAGCTGGCCACGCGTGAGCACACGGGAGACCACGCTCCTGCCCAGAAGGCCGAATTACTGCCCCCCAGAGCCCCGAGCACGCTCCCACCTGCTATCTGCTGCTGCCTGACTGCCTGCTGCCCACGTGCACTGCCATTTGCTGCCTGCACATCAGCCAGGGGTGCTGTTGCTGTGACCACCCCTGCTGGAACAGAAGACTCCCGACTGGAATTCCATCGCTCCACAGCCCAGCCCCAGGACCCAGTTGCCCACCCACTCCTGCCTCTGGGGTTGTCATGTCGGGGCTAACACCATCTGTGACCACTGACAACCCCCGGCCAGAGAGGCAGAGGGGCACCAGCTTCAGTGCCACCGAAGTTGGTGTCCTGGTGGAGCAAGTCCTGGGGCAGTATGATGCCCTCTTTGGAAGTTCCCGCGCCGACAAGGAAGGACGGACTCGGATCTGGACAGACATCGTGACTGCCATCAACGCGGAGGGGGTGGCAGTCCGGGACTTACAACATGTCAGGAAGCGCTGGGAGGACTTCAGGTCCAGGACCCTGAACAAGGCCCGGCGCCTCTTGAAGGCAGCGGATGCCAAGGGGCGCCGGGGCCACTTGTCGGAAGAACAGATGGGGGTCCTGGAACGCATATCCCCAGCGCTCCACGTCCAGGTCCTAGAGAAGCAGAGCCGTCTGGAGTCGAGCGGTGAGTGTACATGCATCCTGGTTGTGAGCAGGGCGTGTGGTGATCATTCCCCATTGTGCCAGTTGCACATCTGTTTGTATGGGGTGGAGTATGGGTGGGGGTGTACAGGGCCGTGGGGCTGACACATGCGAGGGCTGTAATGTGTGAGACATGGATGGTGCTTGTGTGTGTGGGCTTGCATGGCAAATGCAGTTGTGCGTGCACACATGTTTGGATGAATGTGTATGTAAGTAGACATGTCCGTGATGTCAGGCATGTATGTTGTTTTCGGCTGCATGTATGAGCACTGTGTACATGTGCATGTGTGTGTATTTGTCAAAGGTGCAACAGTGATGCTACATGGATGCATGTGACAGCGGTATGTGGAAGCCTGATTGGCAGATGTGACATGGATGCCCGTCTGAACAGTGCGACACTTGGCAGAGGTGTACACATGCATGCAAGTGTGGTGGTGTGTGTACATGTGTGGTGCACTTCCTGTGTTGCATGTGATGTATGGCTCCCCTTTGGCTGCTGATGCTGTTGTATGTGTGGGGATGGTGGTGGCAGTTGCGATATGGCTGTGGTATGGCTCATGTGTGCCAGTTGCAATGACATGTGTGTTGGGGATTGTGATGACATGTCTGAGGTTTGCCAATGCCACTCATGTGCAACTGTCATGCGTGTATGTGTCCATTGTACAGTGCCCTGATGCCTGTGTTTTGTTTCTCCCTGTCTGCAGCGTCAACTGATGAAGAGGGCGGAGAAGGTGCTGTGGAGCACAGCGGCGGGGATCCGACCGCCAGCCGGAGACGCAAGGCCCGGCTCCCCTCCCGTGTTGTCATCTCGTCGGGGAGTGAGGAGTCCGGTGCCGCGTCCCAGGCCGCAGCTGCCGGGGGGAGGTCCAAGAGGCGGAGGTTGCAGTTGGACTCCTCGGCAGCAGAAGGGGCAGCTGGGACCCCACAGGGCCCAACAGGGGAAGATGGCACAGAGTCATCCAGGTTGGTGGGGGGTCTGGTGGAGGAGGAGGCCGCGCAAGCACCAGAGACGGGGTCTGGAGGTGGGGATCCCACTGGTGCTAGTGGTGCAGTCCAGGACCAGGGACAGGAGGCAGCACAGGCGGCCGCGGAGGTGCCTGTGTGCAATCCTGTCCCCGATCCTGTCCCTGCATCATCTTGCACCAGCAGGGATGCCTACGTCCAGACCCGTTTTCAGGCAGGGGATGAGCTGACGTCAACTGGCCTTCCTCTGCCTGCGGACGTGGCTATCCAGGTCCGGGTTGAGCCTGTCCTGGCTGGTGTGGCGTTGCGTCAACGGGCCATGCGAGGTGACCTGCAGTCTTTTCATGGAGAGACTGCACGTCATCTCGAATGGCTCGTTGACCACGTCAGCCTGCTGGGACAGGTCACCCAGACCGGATTCCTCCGTCTGATGGGGCTTGTTCCGACCCCCTCCTCAACTGGACCCCCTACGCGCCAGTCGTCCTCTGTGCCATCTTCCCACCCATCAGTCACCTGGGTGCCCTCTGGAGCTGCCTCTGACAGTGCGGCCAGGCTGGTGGAGGAGGCATCTCTGCCACAGTCGGGAGTCGGACGTCCAGCAGGGGTGGCCACATCAACAACTGCACCCCAGCCGGCGGAGGATGTGCAGGCAGCAGGAGGCAGTGCACGGGCAGAGGCAGAGCAGCAGCAGCAGCAAGATGGTGGGAGCCATGAAGGCTCGGGGCCTTCGACATCGGAGGGGCAGGCATCGGCCGGAGGGCAGGAGGACCCAGGACAGAGAGTGTCTTCCGTGTGGCAGCGGTTGGGCCACGCCATAGGTGCGGAGCGGCGGCGGGCGGAAGAGGCGCGGCTCACAATGGTCAGGGCGGAGAACTCCATGCGGAGGGCCCTGAGGCGGGCCGAGTGCCTCGAGGCAATCCGCAGGGGGTTGGAGGAGGACACGGCGTCGTCCCTGCGGACCCTCGGGGCCATGGAACTGGACCGCCTCCGGGACATCGAACAGGAGTTCGATGATGCCCTGGCCCGGAACACCACAGAGTGAGCCGCTGGACTTGCCCGCCGCCTTTGTATATAGTTCTTTAGTTTTAGGTTTCCTTTGTTTTTTCTTATGATTTGGAGTCGACGGACACTGCTCCACTTTTTGTATATAGTTGATATTTAGGTAGGTTTTTTAGGAGGTTTCCTTAGTTCTGTTGTGATGATGGACCCTTGTTATTTTTGTACATAGTTCTTTGTTGCACGGAGAGTTTTGACATTTCACTTTGGACAACATTTTTTGGATTATATTTTCTAGTTTTGTGTTTTTATGCGGACATGCAGCTTCTTTTTTCACATTTACATTGTAGTTAGTTTTCTTTCTTTAGCATTCGTATTTTTTTCTAATACATTTTTTTTTACATTGTTCACTGTGTGGTTTCATCTCATTGGTTTCATGCATGTCATGTTGTGTGTTTTCCCATTCAATTGGAAAATATGTGTGTGACGGACATGGGTTCATTTGCTTCATGAACATTGGGGGTGTAACATGTGATTTCCATTTCCATGTGGGTGAATGGGTTACTTGGTAGGGCTTTTTGGCTGTGGAGGCTGACCAATACGCACATTGTGAGGACCTGGTGGAGGGTGCCCCTGGTGGCGGGGGGGTGGGGGTGATAGGGGACATGAGTGGGGGCCTGGTGGAGGCTGCCCCTGCACTGCTGGGGGGTGGGGGTGGTGGGAGACATGAGTGGGGGCCTGGTGGAGGCTGCCCCTGCACTGCTGGGGGGTGGGGGTGGTGGGAGACATGAGTGGGGGCCTGGTGGAGGGTGACCCTGGTGGCTGGGGGGTGGGGGTGGTGGGAGACATGAGTGGGGGCCTGGTGGAGGGTGCCCCTGCACTGCTGGGGGGTGGGGGTGGTGGGAGACATGAGTGGGGGCCTGGTGGAGGGTGCCCCTGCACTGCTGGGGGGTGGGGGTGGTGGGAGACATGAGTGGGGGCCTGGTGGAGGGTGACCCTGGTGGCTGGGGGGTGGGGGTGGTGGGAGACATGAGTGGGGGCCTGGTGGAGGGTGCCCCTGCACTGCTGGGGGGTGGGGGTGGTGGGAGACATGAGTGGGGGCCTGGTGGAGGGTGACCCTGGTGGCTGGGGGGTGGGGGTGGTGGGAGACATGAGTGGGGGCCTGGTGGAGGGTGCCCCTGCACTGCTGGGGGGTGGGGGTGGTGGGAGACATGAGTGGGGGCCTGGTGGAGGGTGCCCATGCACTGCTGGGGGGTGGGGGTGGTGGGAGACATGAGTGGGGGCCTGGTGGAGGGTGACCCTGGTGGCTGGGGGTTGGGGGTGGTGGGAGACATGAGTGGGGGCCTGGTGGAGGGTGCCCCTGCACTGCTGGGGGGTGGGGGTGGTGGGAGACATGAGTGGGGGCCTGGTGGAGGGTGACCCTGGTGGCTGGGGGGTGGGGGTGGTGGGAGACATGAGTGGGGGCTTGGTGGAGGGTGCCCCTGCACTGCTGGGGGGTGGGGGTGGTGGGAGACATGAGTGGGGGCCTGGTGGAGGGTGCCCCTGCACTGCTGGGGGGTGGGGGTGGTGGGAGACATGAGTGGGGGCCTGGTGGAGGGTGCCCCTGGTGGCTGGGGGGTGGGGGTGGTGGGAGACATGAGTGGGGGCCTGGTGGAGGGTGCCCCAGCACTGCTGGGGGGTGGGGGTGGTGGGAGACATGAGTGGGGGCCTGGTGGAGGGTGCCCCTGGTGGCTGGGGGGTGGGGGTGGTGGGAGACATGAGTGGGGGCCTGGTGGAGGGTGCCCCTGGTGGCTGGGGGGTGGGGGTGGTGGGAGACATGAGTGGGGGCCTGGTGGAGGGTGCCCCTGCACTGCTGGGGGGTGGGGGTGGTGGGAGACATGAGTGGGGGCCTGGTGGAGGGTGACCCTGGTGGCTGGGGGTGGTGGGAGACATGAGTGGGGGCCTGGTGGGGGCTGCACATGGTGGCAGGGGGGTGGGGGTGGTGGGAGACATGAGTGGGGGCCTGGTGGAGGGTGACCCTGGTGGCTGGGGGGTGGGGGTGATAGGGGACATGAGTGGGGGCCTGGTGGAGGCTGCCCCTGCACTGCTGGGGGGTGGGGGTGGTGGGAGACATGAGTGGGGGCCTGGTGGAGGGTGCCCCTGGTGGCTGGGGGGTGGGGGTGGTGGGAGACATGAGTGGGGGCCTGGTGGAGGGTGCCCCTGCACTGCTGGGGGGTGTGGGTGGTGGGAGACATATGTGGGGGCCTGGTGGAGGGTGCCCCTGGTGGCGGGGGGGTGGGGGTGATAGGGGACATGAGTGGGGGCCTGGTGGAGGGTGCCCCTGGTGGCTGGGGGGTGGGGGTGGTGGGAGACATGAGTGGGGGCCTGGTGGAGGGTGCCCCTGCACTGCTGGGGGGTGGGGGTGCAGGGGGACATGAGCAGGTGTGCAGGGTAGTCCCCTGTTTTGTGGGCTGCCTGCAGGGGCTGTGGAGGGTGTACAGGGAACACCTGTGAGGACCCACCCAGCCTAATTGCGTGTGATAATTCCCGCACACCCCTGTAATACACGTACCAAGCCAAATCGCGTGTGATGATTCCCACGCACCCCTGTAATACACGTACCTGGCCAAATCGCATGTGAAACTTCCCGCATACCCCTGTAATACACGTACCCTGGCCAATCGCGTGTTGAACTTCCCGCGTACCCCTGTAATACACGTACCCTGGCCAATCGCGTGTTAAACTTCCCGCGTACCCCTGTAATATACGTACCCTGGCTAATCGCGTGTATAACTTCACGCGTACCCCTGTAATACACGTACCCTGGCCAATCGCGTGTTAAACTTCCCGCGTACCCCTGTAATACACGTACCCTGGCCAATCGCGTGTTAAACTTCCCGCGTACCCCTGTAATACACGTACCCTGGCTAATCGCGTGTTAAACTTCCCGCGTACCCCTGTAATACACTTACCCTGGCTAATCGCGTGTTAAACTTCCCACGTACCCCTGTAATACACGTACCCTGGCCAATCGCGTGTTAAACTTCCCGCGTACCCCTGTAATACACGTACCCTGGCTAATCGCGTGTATGACTTCACGTGTACCCCTGTAATACACTTACACTGGCTAATCGCGTGTTAAACTTCCCGCGTACCCCTTTGATACACGTACCCTGGCCAATCGCGTGTTAAACTTCCCGCGTACCCCTGTAATACACGTACCCTGGCCAATCGCGTGTTAAACTTCCCGCGTACCCCTGTAATACACGTACCCTGGCTAATCGCGTGTATAACTTCACGTGTACCCCTGTAATACACTTACCCTGGCTAATCGCGTGTTAAACTTCCCGCGTACCCCTGTAATACACGTACCCTGGCCAATCGCGTGTTAAACTTCCCGCGTACCCCTGTAATACACGTACCCTGGCCAATCGCGTGTTAAACTTCCCGCGTACCCCTGTAATACACGTACCCTGGCTAATCGCGTGTATGACTTCACGTGTACCCCTGTAATACACTTACCCTGGCTAATCGCGTGTATGACTTCACGTGTACCCCTGATATGCACGTTACCCGCTTTGCGTTCCTTGTTTGGCTGCCCTGTAAACTGGTCCAGGGTTAGCGCAGCCCTTTGCGATGATTTAGCGATTTTGCTGGCTTTTCCTTGCGCGAGGGCGTTCTTGGGGGCGTTACTGGCGCTGCTGCAGGGTCGCTGCGATACTCTGCGCCACGGCTGGTTTGGGAGCATGAAATCCATGAATACGCTGTGCGCGGAAATCGGTTTTAGCGCACGTGCCTGGCGCAGTCAATCGCACGCGGACACTCTGCGCCAGCCACTTGCGACACTTTTCTGCGAAATTCTATGAATTACCCTGTCAGTGTTTCCTCGTCAGACATTATGCGTTTCAGTCGCAGAAACTAACTGAAATGTAGATTATCCTTGTGGTGCTTAGGATGGTGACTAAGGTACTGTAGGGAAGTATTAACGTCGGCGGGTTTGTGGAATATGTTGGTAATAATCTCCCCTTCCCCTCGAACTCTAAATCGAGTTTTGGGGTTCCTACCTCCCATGTGAACATGTTTTGATCATGTATGGAGTTAAATCAATTCAGAAGTGCATCCAATGACTCTGCCGCCCTCCAGATTGCAAAAACATTGTCTAAATATATTTTCCAGGTGACTAATTTAGACAACCAGTAAGGATGTTTCAGGACATTCTCAGTTTCAAAATGAAACGTGAAGAGATTGGCATAGGCTGGGGCCTAGAAAGACCCCATAGAGGTACCCGATGCCTGCAAATAAATTGAGAGTTATACTTGAAATAGATATTATGAAATATAATTCTGGTAAGTTCAAGTGTGAACACTTTAGAAGCCTGGCAATGTTATTCACGTACCAGTGCCCATTCCAGGGCATCAACACCTCCATCATGGGGGATAGAGGTGTAGAGGCTCTGTGCAACAAAGGAAACCAAGGACACCATGAGTCCAATCTATTTTAGAATGTTTTGGAAATGAGAGGTGTCCCTTAGGTAGGTAGACATTTTCTGTACTATCGGTTGTAGTACTCTGTCTAAATAAATGGTGAGGGGATCAAAAATACTGTCCGTCCTGGCCACTATGGGTCTTAATGGGGGATGGCTACTGTTCTTATGATTTTTTGGCAGGCCATAAAAAACTGGTGTAATTGGAAAATCCTTTGTTAGGAAACGTTGGATTTTCAAAGTTATCCAGCCCTTTTCCTATGTCTTCTGAAATGTGTCTCTGATTATAACCATTATCATGTTAGTGGGATGCTGGTCTATCATTATGTATGATTCATTACATTTTAGAATTTGCTGGGCATTTTGGGCAATCCATTCTTGTAAGATTCACACAAGTGCGAACTCTTTAGATTCCCAAGCTTATCTTCTTTTCAGGAATGCATGGGGTTCCCTATTTTGCTTGGTCCCTGTGACACCCCAGGCCCAAACCTGTGAGTTATCCACAAGGCCAAATACATTATGGATATGGTCTTCCCAGGGTATTTGGTGTACTAGTGGTTAAGCCTTTTTCCTTTTCGCCCAGGTCAGTGCACCCAAACATGTGAAGCACTGTTTTGAACAGGACACCTGTGGGAATGTTGCCAGGTAAAAATATTCTGTTCCCCATCTGTTTCTGTGGTTTCCCAAAGCTGTGCATATTGGGTAAAGCATTCTTCTGTAATCAACAAAAGCAAGATGTATTTGGATTCTTCTTGACTTCTCCTTTTCAAAATCGCATGGGGTTCCCAGCTTTACTTGGTGGATGTGATGCCAGAACCCTCAATGCATGTGCAAGTCGCAAGCCCAAATATGCGCTTCAGTGAGTATATCCATGCTGGCAGTTTATGCTATATCCCTTCGGCCCAGGTAAATCGACCCACACGTACCATTTTTGTAGAGACACCTGTGGCAACGTGATAACAGAGGTCATGCCCTTTCTGCTGAGCCTTTCAGTTTTTTCCAGTAGCAAATATCTCAAAATACTTTCTTTTTTTCACTTTTACGCAAATGTCGTGCATTCTGGGTAGGACATTCTTGTGACAACAATGCACACTGGACTTATTTGAATTACCAC
The DNA here is from genome assembly GCF_040938575.1 of Ambystoma mexicanum. Lineage (NCBI taxonomy): Eukaryota > Metazoa > Chordata > Amphibia > Caudata > Ambystomatidae > Ambystoma > Ambystoma mexicanum. The sequence continues at coordinate 1,072,781,650 of NC_090935.1, read as the reverse complement.
ATGTGTCTTTGTTAAAAGAAATGTGTGTTTGTTTTCATTTTGTGGACGTAATGCACCTGCCATAAATGTATGGTCTGCCCTTAAGAGCGTTTGCCATACCCGTGGTTTAGCCATTTTCTTTTAAGCCAAGGACTGTGCACCCACACATGTGAGGTATCATTTTTTTCAGGCCCTCCAATATGGGTGGAACTTTATAAAACGGTGACCTCTACCCTCCTGAAACATTTTTCTATCCACAAGCACTTTCGTTGTTAATGAAAGGTTCACAGCCTTGCAGAGGGGTTGCTTGTAGAGTTATGGTTTCCTCCCTCACGCCTCTTTCAGTATTCAATATCATTTTTTTCAGAACACCTGTAGGAATGTGGTACAGTAGGACATTAATTATTTTCCCTTGGTTGTGATAATGTTTTCATACATTTCCTACTGCACTTTGTTACACAGCCCTTTCAATTTTATCAAATGTGCCCTACATTCAGTCGCTGATTTAGACACTGCACATTTTAGGGGCCTGTGCAAGTCTCTGATCCTTCAAAAAGTCAACCTGTGTTCTTTCAAATCATGTATAATTGTCATTCATCTCCACATTGGTTTTCGTTATTTTCAAATGCTAAGTAGGTCACTTTAGTCCATCTGCATAAAAATACTTTGCACCATGGCTTGGTTTTTGGCTCATGGTATTTCTTGTTTTGTAAAACATTATGAAACATTTGTGATTTCCTAAATAGAAACGTCGGGGGAATAAATTGATGCATTACTTTTCTGAAGGATCATGGAAGCCATTACTTAGAAGTGCAAGCATGTCAAGCACATACTTTTTCCCTGTATTTTTTTTACAGTTTTAGGGCATATGACAGGAATTATGGGTAAATAGCTCTTGCCTGATCTGTGCAAATGATCTCTTCCAGAACTTGGAACTGCATGCACTTTTCAGAAATGTATGCCTTTCTGTGTTCCCATTCAGCTTTCCTAACCTCCTCTTCCATTCCGTGAAAGCATGTCAGCTTAAAAAAAGGGAAAAATTGCCTACCTCTCGCAAAACTGAAGTTACACAAATATTTTGTTTTGTTGATTTGCCAGAGTGATGCCTTGATGGCGCACAGGATGTTTTTTGGTGCTGGTTTTTGTTTGGGTGGGGATGTGCTTTGGCAGTTTACAGGAGTAACTCGTTGTTATTTACACATTGGGTTACTTTGCACTTTAGTATCCATGAAACCACGGACTGCACAAACCTTTCACAACTGCAAAGAAGGCGCAATGTTTTTTTTGGTGCTAAGTAGTTTGCAGCAACTTAACACCCTTATCCCTTAGTAACATTTACTTCTGTAAATAGCATTAACATTTGAATATTAATATGTGTGCTAAATAAAATGGAGTAAATAACGCAAACTGTAAATACTAACAAAAACATTAATGTACATATTATATATAGTTAACTTTAATAAATACCCGGTAATGGCATGCTCGTACAAAAAACACAACGTTTTTCTTTTCGCACTATACACCATTTTATTCCGTGTAAAAGGTCTATTGTAATAGTTGTAATAGCCACATTTAATGGCAAGGGACGATGTTTCAAAGTAACCACACATTGAGTTTGTGAAGGCACATATTTTTGCTTGCAAATCCAGTTTATGGCCGGCCTTACATCGTGTCACCCATGACCTACCTTCAGTTCGACTTTCATTGTTTTTGATTCTCTCATTTTATTGAGCTCAACAGATTTTCTCGCCTTGCATTTTCCTGCATTGTTGACTTGCACTTTTAAGAGGATCAAGGTCGCATGAACCACTCTAGGCAGCAGTAAACCTTTCTCACGGGCCAATAAAAGCGGTGGCACAAGATGTGCCTTTTCAAGCAAAGGATTTGTATTGCATGCCTTATTTCTCATTCTGGAGATCATTGGAAGCACTCATCCTCCTTTATTAACCTGTCAAGATGCTCGCTTGGACATATTTACATGGGCGCATTTTGTTCTGTTGTAGTCCCAGGGTGGGTATGGCCCGTAGTACCATCTGTAAAATGTTGCTTTTTTGTCTAAAGAAACACATTCTCATCAAAATGGTTCATGCAACATTATGATTGCCTCTTAAACTTTACAGCCGTCTACCTGTAAAAATAATAAAACATGTCTCTGAAGGTAAGATGTATGTTATTATTCATTTTTTCAAACGATGGCTATCATCTTGCTTTGTGTCTTTATGAACACACGACGGAACGTAATAGTCATGGAATGCTGAGGTCGAGTTTAACTATGAGTAAACTCTGTGTATTGTATTAAAGCCATCGTGTTTTAGAATATGTGGCTATGTCCACATGCTTTTTCATATGTAATAATTACTGTTATCAAATGTGGAAATCTGAGGGTTCCAGGAGGAGGATGAGTTCACTGCTGCCTGGGAAGTTAGTTCATAGCAAATATGGTATTTTAGAAATAGTTAATCAGTGCTTTAAGTGGGCCGGGGCCTGCCGGGGCCGGGCCCCGGCAGTCTCCAAAAAGTGAGGCTGAGCCGGGGCCCTGCCGGGGCCCCCCAGCCCCACCACGCCATGGCAGGACGCATTATCCCGCTGCGGCCGCAGCCGCAACGAGAGATGCGCCCGCCAGTTTAACGTCAGGCAAGCTGACAGAAGTGCCAGCCAGCCACAGCGTCGCTGTGGCTGGCTGGCACTTCCGTCAGTCTCTGTAACTTTCTCTGATGACCCCTCATCTGAGGGGCCATCAGAGGAAGCTACAGTCCCTTAGTTCCCCTCGCCAGGTCACTGACCCTCAGGGAACCCGCGGGCTAAATGATCTAATATGTAGATTAGATCACGGAGCCCGCGGGTTCGCAGAGAGTGAAAGACGCCTCGGGGTCAGTGCTCTGAGCAGAGATCACTGAGCCCGAGGCGCCTTTCTCCTTTGGCAAGGCTTTATAAAAGATGCCTTCAACTGTGTACGTTTAAGCCATCTTTTATACACGTAGAAATATTTCTATGTTTATAACAGATGGCTTGAATCGTACACAATTCAAAGCAACTTTTATAAAGCTTTGTCGACGGACAAAGCCACCTTGGGTTTTGTCCGTCCTCAACGCTTTATAAAAGATGCCTACGTTTCAAGCCGTCTTTTATAAACATAGACATATGTTACAAATATCTATGTTTATAAAAGGAAGCTTGAATAGTACACAAACCATAGTAAGGTAAGCACACAAGTGTGCGTAACTTACTATGGTGTGTGCACTTTCAAGCCACCTTTTATAAACATAGAAATATGTAACATTGCTATGAATATAAAAGAAGACTTGAAAAGTACACAAACCATAGTAGTACGCAAACAAATATATAAATGCTCAAATACATTTATATATTGTTTGCGCACCTTACTATGATTTGTGCACTTTTAGGCCACGCCCACAATGGAGGCTACGCCTCCAAACGAGTGGCCCCCCCTCAATTTCTTACCCCACTTAAAGCACTGTAGTTAATGAACACCTTTAGAAATTCTGCATGTTATGTTTGTTATCTATCTAACAATACATTTCGCTCCCTGTATGTGGACGGAAAATGCACATGGTTCAGGGGAGGGTCTCATTTCTGCTGTACCGTGAATGAGAGCGCAGACAAGAACCAGACCTCAATCTACTGCTCATTTTTCATTAAGGGGGCGAGAATTATGTCGTCTCAAATGACCTCGTAATCACTCGCCTTTTGTGCCACCCTGCATATTTCTGCCTCTTAGATTGAAGAGATACGCTTGTGCCGCCTTTGACTTAAAGGGTTAAAACTATTTCATGGCATACAAGCATCTTGATCTCCGGCTTTTGTGTGGTGTTACATTTATGAGGAATTCCAAGTTGGAAAATATGGTACATGTTTCTCTGTGTACGTCACTCTGGCTGTCCCTTGCAAAGTGGTGTATGCTTAAATTGTTGTGCCTCGTGCACAAGACACGTAACAGTGTCAAGCCTATATGAATGACTAATGGTTTTACATTGTACTTCCCACCAGGTCATTACGATCTCACATGGGATATGCGAATTTCTCTCCCTTACAATAGGGACCAATTGGGAGGAAAACGTGTCTCTGTGCTGGCAGCGAAGCAATGGAATGTGCTGCTCATGACACTACAAAATTAGGAGGAATTGGAGAAGACCCTGCGACGTCAACAAAAAACACCTGCTTTTTTTTCCTAATTGAAAAGTATTTTTCACACCCGCTGTAATCAGATTAATGGCCCCAAGAAACTGCTTCTCAGTGAAAATGTGCCTTCTACAACAACAATAGAATAACACAACCTAACATGCCACATCCTGAAACACAGCACGAGGTAGATTTATCATCACCCATAGTTCTCTGGAAGATATACAAAAGGCAGAATCTCAAATAGCATCTATTTTCAACTTTAATGTCTCATCTATAACCGCCCTATGTGGTATCTCATTGTATTTATACCAACACAATAACATTTGCTTCGGAACACAAGGATATCAAGTCATACACATAACTGCTGAGATCCCCTCCTCAGGTCATGACTTGTTTCCTGGTGTGACCATTGAGCACATGCACATGAAACTATCAGACAAGAGGTGCACTAAATAGCTGAACGTTTGTTGGACAGTTCTCTGTAATAAAGTTGCAGAGACAACCATGCCTGGATTATCTAAGAGTCCAGAGGGCCAACAGAGAGTGATCCGCCTAACATGTATTTGCCCACTGCTGGTATTTCGCATTTGTGTGCTGCTGCCGCCCTGCAACATGGGGCAGGCACCATGTATTTGCCCACTGATTTGACTTTCACATCTGTGTGCTGCTGCCACCCTGCAACATGGGGTCATGCTCAATGGATGAGATCACTATGTATTTCTTTTTTGCACTTTGAGTATGATGTACCTTTGCACGTTCCATGATGTTGTAATTCTCCTCTTACGCTCTGTAACCCGAAGCACTGAAACTAATCTCTTAAACTTAAGTGCCTACCTATCTCAGGGTTTTGCACTTTATATAAATAAACAAACAAACAAACATGCAGAATACCACCATCACTGCCCAAAATAGCCATCACAAAGACATGGCTCCACCAGGCTTCTGGCCCTGTACTTTCTCTAGCCCTTTGACAAGGTGTGACAGGCCTGACTACCAACGGGGTGGCCTCGCCCTTATCTATACGGAGTCCCTTCAAGCTAGACTCTGTAGCAATTCCACAGAGGAACACCGTAAACACCTTGCGCTAAAACTGACCACATCCCCAACGGACTCCATCACTCTACACATTCTCTACCAGCAACCAAAACATGCAGTCGCTTTCGATGAACATTTCAACCACATACTAGGCAGCACCATCAAATCCACCACTAGAGCCATTATCCCAGGTGACTTCAACCTGGTCCTGTGGGATGTTTTTACCCATGCATCCAAGCCCTACCATAAAACTGTGCAGTACTGGCATGGAAAACATCATGATGGCCAGAACTCCCCAGAGAGTGCACCGGGAAAACATGAAGAATAGGCTGCCACCCATTTTTGCCTATGTTGTGAGCACAGGAGGGCACTGCCTAAAACCACCATTGGGCTACACACACAGTAGCTGAAACCATTGGGAATGGCAATGCTGATTGCCAAAAAGCAACTCAGAACTGTGGGGAATTAATTTTCTTAATCCCAAAAATGGTTGCATTACCAGTACTCACCACTATCAGAAAGCCAGCGTTTTAAAACCACCAGACTTTTGGGTAAAACTGAACAAATGAAACAAAACCAGACCAAGGAAAGACTTGCTAAGAGGTGGATACAATGTAAAACTATATTCTGAAATGACTTGAAGGAAGTAATTATTTAATATATAGGTAAAAATTGTCAGTTTGATTTGAATGTAGCAAACTGGGAACAAAAAGTGACATTTAGCTGAAACCTGGCTTAATGAAACTGAATTCTGCCTGACAACTACCACCGACAGGAGTTGAAACTGGATCAACAGCCACTCTTCCCAGGCCTAGCTGCATCCTGCTGCCCCTTGCCAAAAGAACCTGTAGAACCTCTCTGATTAGATTAGGGGTGGAGCACCTAGGAACTGGAAGGGACCGAAAAATGCAAGTTCCTTGACTCAGGCAAGTGTTATATTGGGGCCGTTGTAAAATAGCTTCCTCTTGGGAGAAACTGGGGGGCAGCTGTGCCTCTGTGAACAAGCTGGCTTGGGGGAAGTGGATAAACCAGTTATTCCACCATGTGATGTGGGAAGCCACAACCCTTTTTAACCAGGGCATAATTTAAAAAAAAGATGGATAATTCATAGTACGGACTTGTCAGAATTATATAAGTAATACCATTATTCTTGTGATTTTTCAGTGCACATTTTAAGAGGCGTTAGGACCCTGTGGTGTATTCTGGGGGGTTGCTAGCGGAAAATAGGGTCTTACTCCAAATGTCTGCATTTTAAAAATCTGACACTTCATCAATTAATGTCCATACTCCTTGCGCACATGTGTGTAATTTTGGGTAAATGTCCGATATTGCAAAACCAGTTAGAAAGCGCAAAATGTTGTCATTTTTGAATGCAAGCCCCCAGGAAGATCAGAGGCGGACAAGCATGGACCATAAGGAATATATAATGTGTACATGTAATTTCAACAAATTGTGTATCTGGGAAAGATGTATTTGAATCAAATATAGATTTGTGGGCAAACTGACCATGGGAGGATCCTTTGACCCATAAACAGACCTCATCATGATGACAATCCATTTCCTTCCCCCAATCATGGGAGAGGGGAGAACTGGGCCAATGACAAGTAGAGAGGGGCAGGCTTAGCTAGGCCCCGGTACACACCCATTTTCAAAACACATAAAAAGAGACTGCTGGGACAGGTAGAGACATTCAATTCCATTTGCTGCGGAGCATGCTGACCGACGACTTCACAACCAGAGATCCAGACTTCAAATCCATCAATCTCCAGAACCTGTAGCAGAAATTAACTCCAGAATTTGTAGCAGAGAGGTCTGAATCCACCAGCTGAATCCTCTTCAGCAGGCCTCAAAACCAACCAAACTATTCAACAGCCGGGCGAGCTGTTTGAATTTTGCCAAGAATTTTTGCAAGAACCTGTAGCAGTATCCAGAAAGCAGTGCTGTATCCGAAACCCGAGAGAACCACAAACCAGACCGTTGTGAGCAGATCCGGTGCTTGACAGACACAGAGAGCAGACCTGACCCAGATAGCCGGGACTTCAGAACCACCCGCCGGAAATCCCGTCCAACCTGACCAGACCGTGACGAGGCCTATTTCAAATTGATATTGTGAGTACCTAGCAGAACTGTGCAGAACCAATCTCTTAGTTAAAATAATCTAATCCAAACTATTTTAACCTAAGTAGAACAGCCTCCTAGAAATCGTGTCATCTGTCATTTTTGAAGCTGCACAACTGTCACCTGTCAATTCTGCAGCTGCAAGCTGTCACCTGTCATTTTGAGTTTACTTTAAATACGAAAAACTACCTTTATTTAATGGGCTAGGAACTAAATTTTGGCACAATTTCTCCACTTGTCAAAATAGCAGCTCCATTCTTTCTTTTGTTAAAATTTGTTTGCAATCTGCTAATCATTCATAGAGTATTGTTAGAGTGAGCCTGAACTAATATAAAGTAGCCATCACCTACCCTGAACCTCTAGAGGGAATTAAAAGCAATTTTAGCACCTTTTCACTTCCTTGCAAACCACATTAAAGTAATTCGCCTGTGTTTAAAACTCATCCCTGTTTTCTCTAAGCTTGCTGGGGGAACTGGAACTGGAATTGCATTATAAAGTGTGATTTGTTGGGATTCTTGAAGACTGTGTGCTCTCCTTCCGTTTCTTGTATTGCATAGGGGGGAGTGAATTGTCAAGGAAAAGTGATTACATTGCCTTTTGTTGAAGCCATATCAAGTTATTTTCTGTACTGCATTTCATTCATCATTGCATTGTCCTTGAAGCCATAAAAGCACTCTCAGCTACCTCATCCTCTATACTACTCCTAAATAATCAAGTGTACCACTGTAACATTACCCATTGTGGATCCACATCATATGTCTCAGTGTACTATCAGATAATAATTTATTATAAAAGTGTGATATATATATATATATATTGTTTAATTTTTCAAATAAACCTTTTAATTTTCAAAACAAACCTGCTTCTTGGCTCAGTGGGGTCAGGGGTATTCTAAGAGGGGGGTGTTATACAAGGGTTGTCATCCAGAGTACTGAACTGAATATAAACATAAATCAATAAGGGTTTTCCTCAGCATTCCAGACTAGGGATTGACTTAGCTGTAGTGTTGATTGAATATCGCTTACAGTCCTACATGACCCCTCTGATGCAGCAGCCACCACTGTAGCAAATGCACTTTCAGACCTTGGCTTCACACATTGCATATCCTCTCCCACCCACCACAAAGGCAGAACCCTCGAGCCATGTCACCATCGCCTCTAGCACTTCATGCCCATGGTCGGACCACCACATCATCAGCTTCTCCTACCCACCCCTTAAAAACCCATCGGCCCATCGCCTACACTACCACCTATTCTGTCTAGTAGCTCGAGACTAATCACCAAAGACTCCATCTCCCCTTCACTCTAACCCCTTACTTCAGTACCTCCAGAGGGAGCCAACCCCCAAGCCCTTGCTGACCTGTATGCCATCACCCTCACTAATGCTATCAACCTGGTTGCCCATCTCATCCCCAGAAAGGCTAAGCCAACCTACCACCTCTACCCCTGGTTCACCTCAGACCTTCAAATCTTGCACAGTAAGAAAAGAAGCATCAGCGGTTTGGAAAAAAACAGCCCACAAAGCTGCTAAAAATAGCCTTTAACAACATTGCCAATCAATACAAGCAAGCTATCACAGATGCAAATGCCCAATAATACAACACTAGAGTTGAGAATGCCAACTCAAACTCTAAGGAATTGTTCAACATCCTCAGAAAACTTGAGACACCCACTACAGTCCCTAAATCATTGACAAAGACAAAACATGGTGTACAAACATTCATAATGCTATATGCCAGAAAATCTCCCCACTACAGAAACAAATTGAACAGAAGCAGAGAAAAAATAATCCCCTAACCCCCCACACCCTTCAAAAGTACACCTGGCACCTGCCTTCAATTTCAGACAATTATCTGAGGCTGAAACAGCCAACATCCTAAATAACCTAAAACCCTCCAACTGTAAGGATGACATCTACCCAGCAGCTACTATCAAAGACTGCTCAGAGCACCTGGTTCCATTCATCACCAAATTTGTAAATGCTTCCTTCACCAGCAACACGATTCCAGTGAGCCTCAAAGAATCCTGGGTCCGCCACCTCAGAATCCTTTCTTAGAGCTTACAAGATGAGAGAATAAAGATGAATCAAGCACACTAAATTCTACTGCACTTAACATCACCAGGACTATACTGATTGTGTTTTTATTTATATGAATCTCTTTGTAAACTTTGTGAATACAAATGCTTTTATGCAACTATCTATGTTCCTGGTACAGGCATTAATGGATATTTAGGAGCCACATTGAGAAGTTGATGTGATTTGTACAATCCGATGTATAATCACCGTGTCAGAAAGTATATGAACTAAGGAATTTGTGCAGTAGGTGCTTTTACATTTTGCAATAACATTTACAATTGGGGGTGAGTGAAGTGAAGTTATATTTATTAAGGCCACGCAAATGCTATCATAGCTGCAGGTGCATAAACATAGTTGGTTTTCTAAACCCAACTAAAGTTAAATGAGAACAGCAGTGGCTTGTGAAAAGGAAAAGATTTGGAGCAGACTGAGCATGTATCAGAAGTGAAATTGGCCTTGAAATAAACCAATCAATGTTAGTGCAAGTTAGAACAAAAGGGAAGGAAAGGGAAGGATAGGGATGCAAGAGTAGCATTATTCAGTGATCAGCATGAGATTCTGACAAGCAGAATCCTGTTCAAAGATTGCAATGGGGGAGACAGGAGCTGGAAAATGACATGAGCTGGCACGGGATGTGGTGAAAGGTTAAATCATATGAAAAAGTTGTGGACATTTAAAGAAAATGTATAGAGGGGCATAGAAATATGAAGGGAGTTGAAATGGAGGAAGAAAAGGGGTTTTAAGGACTTGACTTAATGGTTGGAGTCGGAGCTGGCTGCCGTCTGTTCTGGAGTTGGAATTTCCTGAAGGCTGTGAATGGGGAGGACTCAAGGTTCGGCTCAGGGGTGTTGCTGGTCTGACAAGGACGATCCCACTCCTATCTAGCTGCAGAAAAGGAGATTGCTGGCCATGAGAATGGGGGCGGAAAAGACCCCAGGGGTTGTATGGGAGACAAGGTCCTTTGAGACCGCTTTCCCTCCATTCTAACATCACGTGTGGATTATGACCAGCCACCCATGCGCCTGTGGCTGACCCATATGCATGCACACAGTGACCAAAAAGCTGATCCCATACTCCATTTTGTGCTACAACTAGGCTCCATTTTGTACATAGCACTACAGGCCTCATAGACAACGGGTGCCTGCAGAGCTGCAGCTCTCCCCTCGAGAATCACGCACAGCAAGCCTGTCATCTCCTTCACCCTCCTCCCCTCTGTGTCCCTGCAGAAGGCCTGTTCCCACGGGAGACTGGGCACGAACAAGCTACATGACAAACACTATCTTTCACCTTCCGCAGTCCATCACTGACCTATGAATGACTGGGTAAAGGCGTGGGTTTAAAAGAAAACAATTAACCTCCACAAACATGCCCCGTCCTCTTGCAGACCCCACATTTATGATATACACTGTGGATAACCCCCCAACCTTGTTCTCCCTTTTGAAGTAACCAATATGGATTTTATGCCTGTGTGCCACCCTGGTTCACCCACACTGCTAATCCCTCTGTGATGGTTATAAATCCTCTCATGTAAATGTGTATTAAGGAGCTAAAATCCTGAAAACGAAACAAGAAGTTCCTCACCTATTTTCAATGCTCATAAGCTATTAGTCATATGCCCAAGCTCCATACTACTGAACGAATCTTGTATTTTTCTGCATGATATGCTGATTTACTAATTTAATGCAATAGAAGGCACACATTCCAAATGTTCACTAACTTTTCAAATGTGGGGTAGGATTGGAACAGGCATGGTGCAAAGGGGGGCCCATTTGATCTGAGATGGGGTGAAACTGATTTGGGAACACGGGAGGAAAAGGAATGAAATATATCATGCAAATAATACAGTCGGCACTTGTATATCAATGTCCTCCACTGCCCCATATAATCACTTTGAGTTCAATATACTTGCAATGAATGACCAAGACCCCTCTGAACTTTCCTGGTTAAATGATTTTCCTGACACAACTGTATCACTTGGACCTGACACAGCAGAGGATGACACAACTGAGCCATACGAGATGCCCAAACACATAGAAAATGATGGTGAAAAAACTGCGGAAAGAATCATGGCACTATATAATGAGTGGGAAAGGGGGGGGCAGGCGGGCTACCCTTAATGCAGCAAGCTGAAAAGAAAACTGGGGGGCACATGGGAGAAAATATGAGACGGAAAAGGGAGGTGGGACGGAGAAGCTATGATGAATATCACGGGTTGGGATTAGATACAATAGAGGACCCGCAACACCCACACCAATCCAATCAATGGTACACAGACATGAGTAACACTGCAAAACAAACAACAAACAAGAGTTTTTATGTGTGCTCTCTGATACCCCATGCCTCTGGTACTCCTAAAATACTGTTACCACAAGAGACGTCTATTGCAGATGCACAATATCTCCTTCATCTTGCACAATGCAGAATTAGAAACACTTTTCAAGCACACAACGTCTATTTGAAATGCTGCAGAACGAAAAGACTTGTTATTCGAAACCCAAAGGAGTGATATGTCTGAAAGAACCCTTATAAGTGATAAAAGGAACAATATATGTGGACAATAAATGACAAAACAAACAGATAACATGCAGAGCAGAGGCACTACGAGGGCTGGCGGAAGCGACGTTACAATGAATCCAACGAACACGGCCCCAATATGGAATAAACACATCTCAAAGTTAACGTGGGTGACGGCCCTTGAAAAACCATTCAAGCTGCAGAAAGAGATAAATTATGAACTTTGTTTTCTTGGAGAGGGGAAAGTAAACATGGGCACAAACAAGAACTGTAATAAAACACTCATCATCCCAGACATGAAAAAAGGAACTGCCGCCTTTATGGACACATACTGGGTTTGCGGCAAACAGTCATACCTTCACCTTCCACAGTCATGGAGGGGCACGTGCTCCTGGAAACATTGCATTCCCACTCTGATGGTGATGCCCGCAAGCCATATCCAAAGGGAAAAACAATTGACATCTGCCAATAATCGAGAACCAGTGCAGCCAGCAAAAGACGCTCCCATGTATGCCATATATGAAGGAAGCATGCATAACACAGTCTCACGAAAAAAGAGATCCTCGAACTACATCTCCAAGTCATCTTCCAAACTCTTGGCACAGATTCCGGCTGTTTAATTCCACTGAGACATTTTTTGCGTCCCTCATTCCAAGCATCCAAGCGCAGGCCAATGCAAAATGGCTCCAAATCACTCGCTGGGAGCTGATCCAATTGGCAAACGACACAGAAGAAGGATTCAATGTGATCAAGGTGGAGCTAAGGGCCCTGCGGTTGATGACAATGCAGAACGTGTATGTTATAGACCTGTTGACAGCCAAGGAAGGAGGTGTTTCTGAAAAATCGGGAGCGCATACAATGGCGCAGACAATGGAACTTTGTCCCATGTAATAGCAGCCGTGCATAACTTTGGCGAGCGGATGAAAGAGGAAGGAGGGGTACAGCCAGGTACCTGGTTCAACAACATGTTTTCATGGGTACCGTCGTGGCTTGGAATGACCATGAAGCTGCTGACACCTGCCATTGTTTTTCTTCTTTTTATTTTTTGTGTGTACCAGTTAGGATTTAGGTGTTGCACAAACGCAGTACTAACGGTGCAATGATGATGGTGACAATGGGCAACGCAAAAGGAGTGGTGCAGATGACACAAGAGGCACAAGTACTAACAGGGGATGACTCAGGACCAAAATATAGATCGACAGCCATATATAACGATGGATACATTGTAGACAGGCTACATCACACCACAATAAAGGAACCCCATGAGCTAACATGGTATGACAAGGTATGGGTGGACTTGGAGGGAGATGGGGGATGTATCTATATGACTTGCACACCCGATGAGTATGACAGGGCAGGGGAGAGCCTCAGAGCAGTGTGCAGGGCATGAATGCCCCAGAAAGTAGAACCCGCATGGGAGGGGGCAATGGCTGAGGATGAAGAGTGTAAGAGGCTGGAAGAGTTGCAGTATTCGTTACTTAAGTAATAAAAGGGGGGAATGTATTGGAGGCAAGGTCCTTTGAGACCCCCTCCCCTCCATTCTAACCCCACGTGCGGATTATGACTTGTCCACCAGCCACCCATGCGCCTGTGGCCAGGGATGTGGGATGCTGCGGGTCGATCCATATGCATGCACACAGTGACCAAAAAGCTGATCCCAGACTCCATTTTGTGCTACAACTAGGCTCCATTTTGTACATAGCACCACATGCCTCATAGACAACGCGTGCCTGCAGAGCTGCAGCTCTGCCCTCTAAAATCATGCACAGCGAGCCTGTCATCTCCTTCACCCTCCTCCCCTCTGTGTTCCTGCAGAAGGCCTATTCCCACGGGAGACTGGGCACGAACAAGCTACATGACAAACACTGTATCTTTCACCTTCTGCAGTCCATCACTAACCTGTGAATGACCGGGTAAAGGCATTGGTTTAAAAGAAAACAATTAATCGCCACAAACATGCCCCGTCCCCTTGCAGACCCCACACCTTGTTCTCCCTTTTGAAGTAACCAATATGGATTTTATGCCTGTGTGCCACCCTGGTTCACCCATACTGCTAATCCCTCTGTGAAGGTTATAAACCCTCTCCTGTAAATGTGTATTAAGGGGCTAAAATCCTGAAAACGACACAAGAAGATCTTCACCTATGTTCCATGCACATAAGCTATTAGTCATGTGCCCAAGCCCCATAGTACTGAACACATCTTGTCTTTTTACACATGTTTTGTTGATTTACTCATTAATGCAATACAAGGCATACATTACAAATGTTCACTAGCTTTTCAAATATACGTGTGTTCACAAAAATGATTAATTTGCATACTGGTCCGAATGTATATAATGTAAAACAGTAAAGCTACAAGACTGTTGTTGATAGAATTTACTTTGTAACATGGTACTCATGATAAATGTAAACGTGTAACCTATAACAATGTTCATAAGCTTGCATACTGTTCAATGTACTTGTAACTACACTGGCTTAATCCTACCCTGCATTCTAAATTACATATATGTAGCCCTGTAAAGTAAACAAGCTAGAAGCAATAGGGTTCTCTCTCTCTCTCTCTCTCTCTCTCTCTATGTTCTCCCGCAGTACTGTGCACGCAGCCCCCACCTTCCTCCCGTCTCAGGTCAGGCTGAATGCTAAAGGCCCTTTTTCTCATTTACAGTGTGATGTAACCTCTCACCCCTCCACTAAGCCTGCACCAGGCATTCACCCTTCCCTAAGACCCTAGCCCCACAATAACACCATAAAATACGGTTCACACCCGAGACCTTGGTTAAGAGAAATGTGGGCAACAAGCCTCTCATCCCACCCTCTTATGATGAACCAGTCATGTGGCCTTTGGCCAGATAGCACCCAAGCTCACCCCAACCCCGACTGACCTTGGTGGCAGTATATTTTAATCGTGTACTAACATACTATAAAGTTGTCCCCCACTTGATCTACCAAAGTAGAATGATAGAGGCATCCCTCACATGTGCCCCCTGATCGAGTACCTGAACATATGAAGCAGCCCCTTTATTGCATAGTGTTTTTTATGATGATGAGATAAGAACACCCAGAGTTATGTGCTATTTTTCTTGTGATGTTAGATTAACATCTTGTAGGATTTACAGGGCATTATGAATTATGATGAACACTGAATGAGTATGTGTTGCCACAAGGGCAAATGTCACTGCAGCTAAAATGTATCAATTCAAACATCTCCTCATTCGACACTCCACCCCGATGAGCCCAGCTGACCTCCAATCATCACTGTGAAACCACGTGGAGCCTCACCAATCCTGGAGCTTCGATATTATATAATCCATACTGTCCAGTCCCCAATCTCATCGATTCTTGTAATCCCTAGTTCCCGCTTCATAGGTGACGTGGATTTGTAACAAAATGTGAATGTTAGCTGATGTCTAACAGAGCGCTCTCTGAGTTTGCAGAGTTCTCTGCTTGCCCTATTTTGGTTTTTGGATAAACCTACTGTTTACCTTCACCCGTACTTGGTCTTGATCTCATTCCCTCCTGGGGTGTGTCCATTATTGACTCTCACTGGGGAGTGATTGCTGTATTTTTTGGGGATTCTTTCTTTCAGGGAGACGGCCAAACTAACATACAAGAGGGACAAGAAATCATTTGAATGGTGAATATGGAAGATAAATACATAAATAAATAAAATCTCTCCAGCAGAATAAATGGCAAGGTGCCCCATTTGACTAACCTTGATGGTACCAAAAGGTCAATGAAGTAAGCTAGATTTAAAATGTCGAGTTGGAGTTTTTCCTTCTATTGCAGAGGATTAGAGTATAACAAGCCATCCAATATTAAATGAACAGGAGAAGATAACAGAAAGTTGAACGTTCATATATATATTTGTAGTAACCAAAGTTTGCTGAAATCTAACCAATCGTATATGTATTAAATGCCATGGTAAAGTAGATGTTGATTTGCATGTGTGCCTTAAAATAACTGTTTTGATCTGAGTTGGTGTTTGTGCACAGCAGATTCATGTAACCAAAGTGATTGATTAAAACTGGATTGTGTGTATAAAGTGCATACGTGTAAAATGGTGTAGCAGTCTTTATTTGCATCTAGAGGTGAATGTTAGAGAGTTTATGAACTAAGACATTTGTGCAGTAGGTGCTTTAACATTGTGCATTAACATTTATAATTGGAGGGTGAGCAGAGTGAAGTTAGATTTACTTAGGCCATGCAAATTCTGGCATAGTTGAAGGTGCATAAACATAGTTGAGTTTCAGAAACCCAAGTAACATTAATTAAGAACAGCAGTGCCTTGTGAAAAAGAGAATATTTAGAGCAGACTGAGCATGTAGCAGAAGTGAGATTGGCCTTGAAGGAAACCAATCATGGTTTGTGCAAGTTAAAACAAGAGGGAAGGAAAGGGAAGGAAAGATATGTAAAAATAACATTATTCTGCCAGCAGCATGTGATTGTGTCAAATGGAATCCTGTTCAAAGGTCGCATTGGGGCGAGGTAGGAGCTGGAAAATTACACAAGCTGGCATGTGATGTGGTGAGAGGGGCAAAGTAATAATGGCAGTTGAAATATGGGAAGGAAAGGGGGTAAGGGATTTGACATGGTTGTCAGAGTCGGAGCTGGCTAGTGATTGGGTTGGAATTTTCTGAAGGTTGTGACTGGGGAGGATTCAAGGTTCACCTCAGGGGCTGTGGTCTGAAAAGGATGATATGAGTTCTATCTAGCTGCAGGAAAGGAGATTGATTGCTGTGGGAGCGGGGAACAACAGACCTGAGGTGAGACGGCCCATCTAAGGTACAGAGGGATAGGAAATAATTTGGATGGTGAGTATTTAATATAAATAATTACAATCATTACTGCAGAATAGTTGGCAAGGTGTCAGGTTTGAGGAAAAGGAACACTTCATTAACCTTCAGGGTCCGAAAAGGTGAAGGAAGTAAGCTGGATTTAAAGTTTTGAGTGGGAGTTTTTCCCATTATTGCAGAGGGGTAGAGTATAAGGGAGAATCACAGAAAGTTGAAAAACAAAGGTTCATATATATAATTGTAGTAATGAATGTATGCTGAAATTTAACAAATTGTATATGTTTTGAATGCCACACCAAAGTAAATGTTGATTTGCATGTGTGCCTTAAAATAACTGTTTTCCTGTGAGATGCTGTTTGTGCACAACAGATTTATGTAACCAAAGTGATTGATTCAAGCTCATGAGACTGTGGGCCTCATTCCGAGATTGGAGGTAGCCATGGCGCTAATAGCGCCATGGCTGCCTCCAATAACGGTACCGAGTCCGCCCTCATTCAATGGGGATTTACCGGTCTAGTCGGACCTTTGCGGGACCGGTAAATCCCCATTGAAAATACCATTCCCCATTCCCATTGAGCCCCCATAGGGCTCAATGTGAATGGGGAAGGTGCAAATAACGGTACCGCGATTTGCGGTAATCGTTATTTGCTCCCTGGACCCTTTGCGGCTACTGCTAAGGCTGCCTTAGCGGGACCCGCAAAGGGACCTCGGAATAGGGCGCAAAGCGATTACCGGCACTGGTGTCCTGACTGGTGCCCGGTATCCCTTTACGCCCAACTCATAATGAGGCCCTGTGTGTATGAAGTTCATAGTTGCAAAATGGTGTAGCAGTCTTTATTTGCATATAGAGGTTAATAAATCAAGATAGCAACATTGCAGTAGTAAATCTGTGTTTAAACAATTATTATTGAAAATATTAAGAATACAAGATTTGAACAGTACTTAGGACATCATAGTATGGTGCAAATAGGGATTACAAAGTAATATTATAGCAGGATGCCCATAAATAATATGATTAGAAACAATATGAAAACCCTGTATAATGAAGATGAGGAAATAAGCACAAATGCAGTTAAGCTGCAGATTAGGATAAACAAGTAGATACATATGTTACTTATAATTGAGAACTTGAATGCATACACTAGACAAAACAGGACTAACATGAAACATGTGGATGGGAAAAGGGGGGGGGCAATAATGAATGTGAAAACCAGTGTTATAATCATTTTCTAATGCCTGAAACTAAGCTTCACTCAGAAAAACTAGAAATGATTGCCAATTCAATGTTTACGCAGTAGTTGTGGGGACGAGGTATTGAATTTTTCCATCCTATGAATATTGCAAACTGAATTGCACCATACTTTAAAATGAACACTCCTGAGGTCCTTCCAATTACAAGTAATAGTTTGAAATGCAATAACCAAAAATAGGTCGAGAAGGTAACAATTATTCTTATTTATAGCGGGTTGGATACTTTTACTACCATGAAATAAAACTGTAAAGGAAAACAAAGATTGAATCTTGAAAATAAGTTTTAGAGTTGACCACACCTGTTTCCAGAACCTTGGGCATATATACACTAAAACAAAATATGTTTAAACATCCCCTTATTGCAAAGACAGCTCCAACATTCATCGTTATGAGATAGGCCTCTTTTGAAAAGCATTAATGGAGTGACATATGCCTTATGATGAAAGAAGAACATTGTTAGAAGCAGACTAGCTGACACAATTGTCTTGGAAATGTTGGACCGTACACATGTCAGCACCTTTGGGAGACATTGAGAGAGCAATATTGATTCCACGCTTCTAGACATTTAAGTAAAATCCCCTCCATTGGTACAGAAGAACTAGCTTTGTATAACATGGCCGCTGTAACCTCAGGGTTAGATAAAAGAAGTAACCTTTGTGTAGAAGCGGTACTTACATTACATATCAGAGTATTATAATTTTCCATAATAGCCTCCAGAAGCCTAGCATATTGCTGTAAAAGAGACAATGAGCAATTACATTTTGCTATACATTCATCAAAGGTAAGAGGAATACCTTGATTAACCAATTGTCCCACGTAATTGATGCCGAGAGAAAGCCATGGCCTCCAACATAGGGTTCCTTTACAAATTATTTTTAGGGGGTGTTAGGGAGAATTCTCAAACATGTGCTAATTCCCTCCACCTTAGAGACCCCCAGCAACTTTGCTGGATTTTGAAGACTTGATTTTCTTAACCTGGAGAGAGTGAGACCCTTTTTCCCACTCTCTCATGTTTTTTAATGTGATTTTATACACTGTGTTTCATTTTGGTTATGGAGTCTAACCAACTTCATAGGCATCATCTTTTACAATTGTGCCACAAAGCACCTTCAGTGCAGTGCCACAGGGAAGTCTCCCAGATTTCCCAAGGTTTAAATACCTTCTCTGGGATCAAAAATTGTTTCCTAGAGCAGTAAATTGAAAATGACTTTACTTAGCATTGTACTTGGTAGACCCAGCACACCCGCTCTTACAATAGAGTGCTGGAGGGGTTACTTAGTACCCCCTGTGTCTAAATGCTCATGTAACATTTTTTATGTTACCCATTCCTCAATTGACTGGCTGGTGGCCGTGGTTTCGTTTTGAACTACCATGGTTTGCATTTACCACAACCGTTCATGGCTCCGGTAAAGTAACCGTGGGAGCCATCTTTTTCAAAATGGCGTTCAACCATCTTTGCTAAAATGGTGCCTGGTCTTCTTTTTTTGCCAGGTCTTTGTAGAAAGGTCCTTCACGAGAGTTTCTCTTTGCGGCAAACCAGGTTTGGCCTCTTTGTTCATTTCGCCTTTGGCAGGGTTTCTGAGAGAAACCTGCCTCTGGCTAAAGAGTGTCTGAGGTAGGCAGGAAGTGAGGGAGGTGCCCGAAACTGCCTGTGCTTAGTCTCCTAGGAGACCCAAATGCACTCTGTGGTGATTGGCTGGCTGACTGTCCAGCAAGGACAGCCACCCTGCTGGGTGAGTGACAGTTAGGCTGGAATGAATGGGAAGAGAACTGATTATAAGGCAAGTCTTTTGGCTTGGAAGGCAGAGTTGACCACTGGATGAAGGAACCGAAGAAGAGCTTGAAGAGGATGCCTGCTGTAACTCCTGGAACATTGGTTTGTCCAGTGAAGCCCTGCTGCAGTGACTAATTGCAAGTTTGCATCGACAGAGAAGCCCCTGCAAGGATGACTTCTCCCTCTGAATTGGTGGGATCAATCAACTCCAACATAAGCAGCCTAGACACCAATCTCAGAGCTGGTTGAATTTCCTCAGAGTTTCTGCAGGCACTGTATAGCCAGGGAGAGGGACACCAGATTGTGTGTGTTACTTTTAAGCTGGCCTAAAACATTTTGAAGATCCTCTGGACAGCAGAGTGCGGGACCCCAGAAGTAAGGACAGTCCACCTTGACAGCCAGGAACCGCACTTATTGCTATTTGCTGTACCGCAAGGAGCTGAAACGCGAAACAGCCACTGAATGTAAAGTTTGCCGGTTGCCAGTTTTGACAGTGCCAGTGCAGTGCAGGTGTCCCCAGATGTACTCCCTCTTGTCCCCACGACTGAGGCCCAGGAACAGTGAGATCTGCAGAGCTGCACAGGATGGAAGTCATCAGCTGCATCTTTTCTTCTTTACGAAGGTACTGTAAAACAAGTCTAAGAGAAATTACCTCTTACTGCGGAAGTGCTTGTAACTTCTGCAACTCACAAGTCTAATCAGCTTGTGGCCCTACATTTGATTATTCTTTTTTTATCAAGGACTCCTGAGAATGTGTGCAAAAACTTTTCTGTTTACTTACCTGAAGTGCAGCATCCTATACAAAGACTTTTATCCATTGACTTTGGCTTAGCCTATTTGAATTGAATAACTCTTCTAAGTGCTATCTGAAAGTATTTGTCCTGCTTAAGAATATTTGTAAGTTCTTGTGTTTTAATATCCTTTGCCTTTTACCCACTTTTAAGAGTGTTCTGAATGCCAACAGTAAGATATTAATGTCCCCAGCACGATTGTTACTGAAGTCACCTGTGGGGTGTAGGTTGTGTCTGTGGGCTATCCCAAAAGGGTCTTGTCTGATTCAGAAACTCAGAGTGTACCATACTGAAGCGTATGTGTATGTTACTAGTATATTGCTCCCTTCTAAAGAAGGCTTTTTAACTGACTGATAAATAAATTAATAATTGTTTATGCAAGAAACCTTCAGTGTAAGAGTTTATTTGAATACCTCTAATTGTGAATCTTCATGTAACTCCAGTACAGCTCACATTTCCCACCTTGAGATAAGCCTGGCTGCTCCACATGCTACCAAAAATGTGTAGTAGAAGCTTATACCAAAGGTTGGGTTGCCTATACCTGTACACATAGTTGTTTGTAATGTTCCCAGAGGGTACTGCATTCAAACTTTGCTTAACACTGGTGGCAGTCAGGGAGGATATATTGTAGAGTTGTTACATTGAGAGTTTGCTTTACCTTTGTTCAACTAAAAACCTTCACAAGGCTAAGCTCCACTAGAAAAGCAATTGTAACATGCCAGATATGGATAACTTCAGACAGGAAGCCCTGATCATTTTGACAATGGAGCAACTGAAAAAAATGTGTAAAGTCAGGTCTCTCCCTGTTAAAAGAAAGATAAATTAACTAATTGCAAGATCGTTGAATAATCAAAGTCTGGGTAGTGGGCCTGTCACACCTACTACCCTAGGAAATGTGGAAAATGATGAGGATGATGATGATTCAGAGTCTAACTCTAATATTGTTGAAGATTCAGAAGAGTTAGAAGTGTCTCAAGAAGAGAGCCCCTCTTTACCTCAGCAGGCCCTTATTCCTCAACCTTTAGCCACAGGGACCCTACCAGGTCCAGTACTGAGTCCAGAATGTGTCACTCTTGAAAAGTGAGACTTGAGTTAGAGTTTAAAAGATTACAAGTCCAAGTTGAAACCAAACATCAGGATCTCAAACTAAGGGAAATGGAATCACAACATGATCTTGAAATGAAGAAATTGTCTCTTGAACCAATTTCTATCCCAGAGTCTTCTAGGTCTTCCAGTCCTAAGAGACCTCACATGCCTAAGGAAGATGTGAGTATATATGAGGAGAAATTTGATATTTTGGATTGGTTGGGTGCTTTTTAATATAACTATGGGATTCAGGGTTTCACAGGGAATCAGATGATTCCTTGGCTTTTGTCAAGGCTCCCCCAGGTTGTAACTGATGGTGTAATGGAGGTGGGGGAACTTGAAGAGTGTGAAAATGTGAAGCTAGCTTTGATAGCTAGATTAGGGAAAACTCCTTCCCAGTACCTTAAGAGGTTTAGGACCCTCAGAGAGACTGACAGTACCCCTTGGGCTACCTAGATGTGTGAATGTTTGAAAAACTTAGATGGTTGGGTTAAGGGTTACAGAGTGAACTCTTTTGAAGGAATGATACATCTGTTTTTGTTGGAATCTATTTTTGATGCTTGCTCTCCATGAGCTGAGACAGCACTTTGCTGACTCTAAAGAGATTTATCCTAAGAAGATAGCAATATCTGTTGACTTGTGGGTTGCCAACAGGGCTACTCACAAGCTTCTTTCTGGGGCCACTCATACAAAGGATGAGGGGAAGCAGCACAAGAAAGATGACAAAAAGAATTCTAAAACCTCCAATCCAAAAGAGGGTCACAATCAGAAGAACGGTAAGCCACATGGGAAACAAGGTCAGTCTAGTGAAACCTCTGGTGCCAAACCAGAGGGAGGTCAGCAGAAGGCCCCATTTGTCAAAACATTTGGACAATGTTATGCTTGTGATTCAACTGAACATGTGAAAGGGGAACCCAGATGCAAGGATAAACCTTCAGGGGCCCACACTGCCTCCTTAGCCTTCATCCCTGAGGGAGAAGTCCATGTGGCAAGTGGCACTTTCATCTATTGGCTGAAGACCCCATTGGAGTCTCTGCCAGTGTTTCTTTAGTGTCCCTGGGTCTGTGGGAACAGGAGAATACAGATGTATATAACTATATACCTGATAACAGCAAAGAATACTACAAGGACAGTGTACTTGTAAATGGTCAGGAGACCCTGCCATTAGAGACACTGGGGCCAGCATTACAGTGGTGGATGAACACTTCTTCAAACCTGTGGATGTTGCTAAGGCACTCAAAGGTCCCATTAAGCTTGCTGGAGGCCCTATCCAGATGGTTCCAATGCTACCAGCTCTCATCCAGTGCAACAACATGACTGTATGAATACATGTTAGTGCACAAAGTGAGGTGCCTGGGAGAGTCCTGCTGGGGAATGACTTAAAAACTCTTGGAGTTGTATCAAGCACCCCCAGGCCTTCCAGTAAAAGGAAGTAGGAGCAGACAAGGAAGGCCAGAGAGCTCACTTTAAATGACTCTAAGTGGGTTGTTACAGAAGAACCTATAACACCAAGTCCACAGGAAAAGCCAACCTGCATTTTTAAGAAGAACTAGACAAAAGGGAAACCCAAGGTCTCAGGAAACAAGAAAGATAGCACTCCTGTGCATATCTAACCAGAACATCCCCAAGAGGACAGTCCAAGGTCACACCTGTGACTACTCAACCAGCTGAGGCTGAGTGTGAGAACCAACCAGGAGAAGTTGAGTCAGCTGCTGAAGATTCAGAGCTGGAAGAAGACCTTCCCCCTGTTGGAAATCTGGATCCTAAAGACCATCCTGAGCTGCAGTCTTTGCTGGCAGAAGGTGGCCCCTGTATGGCAGACTACAGCAGAGGTCAAAGAGAGAGTCCTACTCTTGAAGGACTTTGCCAACAGGCAGCTTTCCAGCGGGTCAAGAGCCAGGGAAGCACAGGTTATACTGGGAGGATGGCCTCCTGTACAGTGAACCTACTGAGTCTACCCCAGGAGATTACAGGAAACGTGTAGTGCCTCAGGAGGTGAGACTTGTAGTGTCCCAGGAGTTCCTACAGTTAGCCAATGAGATTCCTTTAGCTGGTCACTTAGGTTATAAGAAGACCAAGGAAAGGATTTCTCTATATTTCTACTGGCCTAAGTTGTGGTCTGATGTAGATAAATTCTGTAGGAGCTGTCACCTGTGTCAGACATCTGGCAAAAGTGGATCAAGAATGTGGCACCTTTGCTGCCCCTCCCAGTTGTGGGAGCCCCTTTTGAGAGGGTAGGAATCAACATTGTTGGTCCCTTACACCCTTCTACATCTTCAGACAACCGATTTATATTAGTTGTGGAAGACCATGCTACCAGGTATCCCGAGCTTTATCTATGAGGACTGTCACACCTCAAGCCATGGCTAAGGCCCTACTTGGTATTTTTACCAGAGTAGTTTTTCTAAGGAGGTGATCCCTGACAGGAGATCAAATGTTTTGTCCCACTACATGAAGGCCATGTGGAAAAACTGTGGCGTGACCTATAAGTTATCCACAGCTTACCATCCCCAGACAAATGGATTGGTAGAGAGGTTTAATAGAACTATGAAGAGCATGATAGGAGCTTTAGAAGAACCCCTTAGACAAAAGTGGGACCTTCTACTGCCATGCCTTCTCTTTGCTTATAGAGTAGTCCCTCAGGACGGGTTTGGATTCAGTCCCTTTGAGCTTCTCTATGGTCATCCCATTAGAAGTCCATTGGCCCAATTCAAGGAGGCTGATGTGTGAGAAAAAACATTGTACTGGGTGTGTGCAAACCTCTTCTACAATATAGATGTACAATCAATATAATGAAGTGTGCTGCAGTAGTGAGGAAGGGTAGGCGACTTTTCACTGTCACCTGTAACAAAGGCAATATATAGAAATGTATCCTCACATTCAGCGCTCAGTTCCAAAAACAATGGACCAATTGTGTTATAAAGGTGCCAAATGGCTGAGTTTATTAGGGATTCAAACCACTCTGTGTGTAATTAGATTGTCCCTGTGATTAGCTCCAGATGCCGTTAGCACCTATGAGTTGTAAACCAAAAACTAGGTTTAGTAGAAACAAAATTAGCAACTTTTGTACCAAACAGATAGTTAGAAAAAAATTAGCAGCTTTTGTACCCAAACAAATACTTATTGAGGCATATAATGTGAAATCACAAATAGTGATTTGTTGTAAAAATGCCCAAATTTGTATAACATGGGCAGATCGTGATTTAACTTGACATTGTAAACCAACAAGACCATAAGCTGATGTGAATAATCTATTTGAGTGCATCATGGCCAGTTTCCATAAGTGCACAATTGGTCATCATGAAACATATTTTGAGATAGCATTGAAAATCGCCAACATGTGTTTCAACCCTTTAGGGCAGTGTCTCCAACCTTTTTTGGGCTGGCAGCCCCCTGAGCAAAGTTTGGGCAGGCAGGGCCACCCCTAAAGTGCCAGATGGGCAGTATGTCGAAATCACTCTAAACATTTGCGTGCCGTCACCGCACCCTACTCCCAGTACAGACCAAGGGCTCTCCCCACCCTACTCCCACCACTATCCCAGTGCTGCAGCCGATCCTGCTCCCACCACAGTCCCATAACACAAGCATACACACATCCATACACATTTAAATAAAAAATAAATCACCATAAAAATACCTCATGTGGTTGCTAAAATGCTCCGTTCCAGGTTGCTCTGCCCGTATGTGCGAGGAGGAGCAGGAACATCCCCTCGCACATGTATACATGCAGTGCCCCAGCCAGCATTTCCAATGAGCTATGCAAGGCTGACGAAGCAAAACACCCCCAGCGTTGCATGGCTTAGTGATCATGTGGAGCTGGGGAAATGAACTGTCAAAGGCAAACAGAGTTTCCCTTTGACAGTCAGCCAGCCCAGGAACACTCCCTAAGCTGGAAAAAGCAGCTGAGGGAGTGCTCAGTGTTTCACTGGGTTGGCTCCTCGGCTCCTCCATAATGGGTGAGGTGGCCAGTGGGTGGACGCCCCTTCACCCATTATGGATGAGCCGGCAGGTTTGGACTGGCCTATAGGGCAATAGGGCGATGACCGTACCAAAAATGCAAAATGCTAGTGTAGGCCAGTAAAATGGGCCACTTTTTTGGCCAATGTGGGCCAGTTTGAGGACATACTTCAATATGCAGCTAGTAGTTTTGGCCATTGTTGCTGAATAAATATTCTTTAAATATCACCATTTGTTTACATTTGAGCAAAAAACAACCCCCTGGGTACTATTCAAACAGTCTGTGACTAAAGGACTGAATATCCATTTGCAACTGTTGGCCCATTTTTCATTGGTCCAGTCTGACCATGTGAGCTGCCCCTTCCCATTTCCTCCAATCTAAAAGAAAAAAAATGTTGTTTTTTTTTTTTTACATTTCATGCTGGGATCTGGCACCCTCCCCACCCCCACCCCCAGTTTGAATACCTCTGCTCTACGGTCATCTTCAGGGCGCATGTGTATTGATTTATAATGCTGTAGACAAATAACGGCATAGTCATCCATTCATTGTTATGTCAACAGTACAAAAAAATATTTAAAGTTTTGTGAAACCACCAGAGGGAAAGAAAAAAAGGGGGGGGGAAACAAAGACAACTTATATTAATTCATGTTATCTGAGACCACGGGAAGTACATAGGGCCTCATTACAACCCTGACGTTGGACCATGGTGCTATTAGTACCAAGGTCCATGCCGGATTCCGCCATGGTGGATGGCGGATTTACCGCCCCATTCCAAGGTTGGCGGGGCGGTAAATCCCCATTCACCATGGCCCCTTCCCCATTCCCATTTTTGGCCCATAGGGCTCAATGGGAATGGGGAAGGTGCTAATTATGCACCAAGGTCCCTTAGCGGGTTGGGCTTTAACGCCTGCAAAAAGCAGGCGTTAAAGTGTGAATTGGGCGTTAAGGGTTTAACTGCGCCGCAGCCTTTTACGGCGCCGTTAACCCCTTAACGCCAGGGTTGTAATGAGGCCAATAGTGTCTAAAACATTGCATTCGGTAATGGGGTTACCTTGGCTGGTGTGATAACTCAACCGTTATCAGTTTAATATTATAGCATTTATAGTAATTCACTATATTGCAAATGCTATAGCGTGAGTGTAAGTCTTAATTGTGTCGAACGTGCGTAGTGTACTATATGGGGACATTTGGCAACATCAGATACGTGATTTCACCCAAACCACAGTGTGCTTTATTCTGAATACTGTGAAAGTTAGTGGTAGATACCTGCACAGTTCAAAACATCTTTTTGAGAAGAGAGATTTGGTTCATGACCGACTTTATATTGCTTTTCTGGAGCATAGGGTGTGATTCCTTGGTTTGAGGAAAATCTACACGCCTGGAAATGTAATGCATAAATGAGAGATATTTAGTCGGATAGTATTTTACCCTTAAGTTTGGACTCCAATTTAAGTTAAGTATCATTATCATTGGTGCAATAGATACATTAGGTGAATCACCAAAGCTATTGTGGATTACCTGCCATTAGGTGATGCTTCTTTGTAGTGAAGACACTGTGAATATTTGAATGCCGTTTTCCGAATATCTTAATAATGAAAAAAGTTATATGATGTCCTGGTGCTAAGCCATCTATAAAGAAATATAATAATGTGAATACCCTGTTATTTTCACTCAGTCAACAGAAAAGGAAAATGGGTGCAGACAAGTCTTGTCCTAGCTGCTGTTTCCATAAAAAAGAGAGTGATTAGATTGCTGTCTAGACTCACCAAGTGTAGCGCATCATTGCGAGTATCATTCTCTGCTTGATTGCAGAATGCGAAATGCCGTAGCGAGAGCAGGGGGCGTTATCTCCTGCTGTCCTCTTGCTAAGTAAGCAACAGAAGTAACTTCTGGTCACGTGATGTGTCACGTGACGCACTGGTTGCATAGCAACTCCTAAACTGCTGGTGGCCTGGCGACTTTGTGTGTTAGTAATGAAAAATGCTGAAGTTGGTAAAAACTGGCTGGTTTTCCGTCAGCAACTGCTCAGCTTTCAGAAGTGTGCATTGTGTGCACTCGTGTGCAAGTAAAAAATGAATACATAGCATAACGTTCATTTTGAAAGGCAAATCAAGTATTGAGATTCGGAAAATGAGGGGTGGAGGAAGTTTATTTAAAAAATCCCTGCCGGGGTGAAAAAATTAGGTTAAGGGTAAGTCTATACTGTGTCTGGGTGAGAGCACAGAGCGAATAGGTCCCCAAATGCGAAAAGAGCACTTTGAAGTGTACTAATTGCCAGAGAGTATTTTCATGTAAATAACACCGACCATAAAGGGACTCGGGTTTGCAATTAAAACATGCATGTGCTAACTTGTAAGAGCATATGGAATTTCAAAATATAGTATTTGTGAAAAATATGTCAATTATATTGGATGTTGATATATTCATAAAAATACATTTAGCTTGTGTTCCTGATTGAGCCTGAGTTGTAAGCAGCATAATTTGCATATCATGCGTGCCTCTTGTCATCGCCATGTAAGTTCTCTGTCACCTCCTGAATCTGATGTCCTTGCGATGATCTGATTAGTGGTGAGTTTGCCAATGCATATTTTGCAAAAGCATTGGCATATTTTACTTTCGGATTCGGACCTTGCACAATATATGCCTGAGAAAACTAACATTATTTTTACCAAAGCACCAACTCTGACAAATCTACTCAGTCCCTCTTTTTTAAGATCGGACCCCTTTTGACAGCAGAATTGGTTACCTGCAACTACTAAACCAATTGGTTTCCACAAATGTGGCACATGTAATTTTTTTCAGTTCGCACTATCAACCACAAAGGTTTTTACCTGCATGGTGGCTTACAAGTCAGGATTACAGATTTCATAAATTGCTGCTCCAAATTCATAATCTATGGTATCCAATGTGTATGTAAGAAGATATATATTGGCAGTAGCATCCGCGAATTGCGGGTCAGGATTCGTGAACATTTTGCCAGTCTCAATAGCCAGGATCCCAAACTCCCATTTGCCATGCATTGGCAAACTCACCACCAATCAGATCATCGCATGGACATCAGAATCACCGGCCTACAACAGATCAAACCACATGCGAGAGGAGATGACAAAGAACTTACATTGCAATGACAAGAGGCACGCATGATATGCACCAATCTGTGTTGCTGTCTCTTTACTGCCACATCATTTCTATTTGTGTGCTGCTATCTCGTTGGCTTCCTTCATCTTTCTACTGCAGAATGAGGAGCTAATTCATAGCATGCCACAAATCTAACTTGCAGATGAAATGTTAAATATAACTATGGGCCTCATTACACCGTATGCGGTAAGGGTTTACCAGTACCAGTAAACCTTTACCACCTTACTACGAGGTCCCTTTGCCGGACCCGACCTCAACGGCTGGTTTTACCAGCCGTTAAGGAACGGGCCTGCAAAGGGACCTTGGTGCTAATTACGGTACCACAATTTGCGGTACCGTAATTACCTCCTTCCCCATTCCCATTGAGCCCCATGGGGGCAAAAATGGAATGGGGAAGTGCTTTGGTGAATGGGGAATTACCGGCCCCGCTCACCTTGGAGTAAGTCGGTAATTCCGCCACCCACCAAGGCGGACATGGTAAAATACCGGCGGCAACCATGGCGCTAATAGTGCCATGGTTACCGCATACTGTGTAATGAGGCCATATGTGTCCAGTCCATGTCAATCATCATGAATTAGATGGCTTCTTGGGATTTTTGAATGCACATTGGATGCAGAGCCCCAGGCACCGGTTGGCGTGGGCAGCAAAAAGTAATTCCAGCCAGATATTTGTGGCAAGCTAGCCAAGCTCTTGTAAACTCTACACATGAGCTAAATTGCTCATAGCAATTTTGAAATTTGGCAAGGTCATATTGCTTTGTCATTTGATAGAAAGACTGATGGATCTCACTTCTGTTATGCCTATAATTTCGGGTGTAACACCATATCCAAGTAGACCTTGTTAGAACGTCCACACCAGAGCGAAAATAATGCTTAATCACAGTTTAAGCATCAGTAAAAGTCGTTCGGAACTCTCAGAACACAATAGGATCAGCCTTCCCGTGCTGCAAGCAGTTGGCATCATTTATTCCAGCTAATTGTATTCCATCCCAAATGTTTAACGGAGAGAGGGGTTCATCATGTATTGCTCCCGATGTCCAAACCCTGCCATCCCGTCTTTCTCCTCTTCTGATTAATGGTCTTTTTTTCAAATGGAGCAAAATAAAGGAGGTGTGTATTAACTGGCTCAGTGCAAACTAAACAGCACTTAGTTTAGCAATCGGAAAAGCTAACAAAAGCAATGCTTTAGGGAATTGAGAAAGATGGAAACCTGCTTCTGACCTTAAGATGCTGAGTCTTGACAGAGGATTTTATTTCCAAGTTAATTCAGCCGCAAAACACTCCTTGTGCACTGAAGAATTGCACTCTTCCCTGGTTGCTCGCAGGCAAGAGTGATACTCTATTTCTCGTCGAAGGGTGTGGCAAAGATGGCAGAGAGATGGAGCACAGCCCATGCTCACATTGCCACCTCACTGAGTTTGATGCAAACGGTTTAGATGTGGGTGGATCAAGTTGGGTGTTGGGAGTTCGAGGCAGAATAGAAACCTGTATTGAAGGGATTTGTGAAGGCAACATTGCATTTGATGTGTGGCTGCACTGGTCAGAGCAGGGACTGTCTTAAATACATGGACTCGTTTAATGGAAAGCACTAGAGAATTTAAAATCAGGTCAGTGATATGACAAGGATTTAACTAGGCCACACTGTTTACCACATTTGGAGGGGCAGCAAACTAATTTTGGAGGTAAACAGACCACGTTTAATAGATGTTTTTAATGAGGCAGATCTTGACTTACAATGCTGATTGCTGCTCACTACAAAGCGGTTCTAAACAGACTATAGGGTTATGGCCTCCAGAAGACGAAGTATTAGGGCAGATTATGGTAGAGCGTGTGAAGGGTCTGCATTAGAAGAGCTTCATAGATATATTAATAAGCCAACTGCCCTGAATATACATGGTTATTTAATGTCCGGCCATGTATAAGCATGCATAAGCATGCATGTGTAGTGTAATTAATACACTAATCTATACCCTGTCGGGCATAATGTGAACATTTTACAGCTACCTCCTCCTCTAGGTAAAGCATTGCCTACCCGCACCATCATTCTGAAGCTGTGGTTGGACCTAACCCACTTGTGATGCTCCACTTCCGCCTCAGCCAGCCATAAAAAAGATCTGTTGCTGAGGTACTGTAGGTAGTTTGCAACACTGTGTACATGATATCTTCTTGATTTCTTAGAGGTAGATGTATTGCCTTGTGTGTGCAATAAGTGGAATGACAAAGGGTCTGATTCCAGGTAGGACTGGCAACATTTGGCCTGCACGGCAAGTTAACTTTTCTGACCCATAGGGCAATGGCCAAAGCCCACAGTGCAACTGCCCCAAGTTCCAGAACAAGTAAACTCAATACCAACCTCTCCCCTCATGCATTCTCAAGTATACATAATAGACAATATTAACATCAATTTTCTTTTTATGCAACCTATTTTTCAGTTAATTTTGTGGTTTCTTAGAGACCCAGACCCCTGGAAATTCCCCCACCTAACTAACAGTAAACATATTCTGCTGGAATTAGGGCCCAGTTTTCATTGTGTTGCAGTTTTTAATGTGATAGAAGGCTACATCTCTTCCCATCACATACCATCTTTAGTTTTCGAACTATCTTAAAGAGGGGATTAAGCTAGAGAATTCATTAGTAGAGCAGGATCCATTTATGAACCAAGGGGTTTAGGTTTGATCTCAAAGCCAAACATAAGCAAGCACGCCAAAATATCCAAACCCGGCTTTCTGCCTACCCATCACACGACAGTAAACCCAATCCTGCACCCTGTGTTCACACCACCCACAGCATAAGGTCCTCACTTGTCATCTTGTCTGCCCACCAGTAAGCTTAACATAAATTGTTAAAATTATAATTATTTATAGATTAACACTATAGTGTATAAACCCATATGAGTGAGTCTTTCTCTACAGATAGTTAAGAAAAATAAGGTACAGTGATGAAAAGTGATTTGCTCAACATTTATGAAGGTGCGGATTTGAGCCCTATCTTCCTTTTTTCCACAAATTTTAATTCAGAAAGCAAGGCAGACCTTATTGTCTCCTATTCCACCTTCAATATTAGAAAAAATGCTTTCTGCAAAGTTGTTATTCAAGCGTGAAACTAGTATACTGTTCAATAAATATGGTTTTCATACCACCAATGTATCCACAGGGGGAACACCTATAAATCATCTGTTTCCCGGGGCAAATACAGCTGAGAAACAGACTAAGATATACATATGATGAAAATGTAGTTTAATCATGCTCTTAGTCTGTACAATTGTGTGCACCACATCACACAATGAAGCAACCTGAAAACTATAAGAAAAGTAGAAATTGAAACATATGTTCATAAAACAAGTATGCATACCTTAATCTGAAAAAAGTAAGGGGGTCAAGCCAGTCCCACAAGCGGGTGCAGTGGCATGCAGGTCAAACATAAATCTCAGCAACAGTCAACGTGCTACTGTTCCAGATGTGTACCACCATCTCATTTGCCCTGTTTTCCTTACCCATCATCCTTTGGTGTCCTTCTCTTGCACCACATTCTCAATGTCCACCTGTTTCTTACAATTAACTGTTAACCTCTGCTCCCCTTTTCCTGCATTCCTTAACCATTAACTCAATTGATTTTCCTTACCGTGCATGCACCTCCTTTCCTTGCCTACATTACTCAGTCACCAATTCCTTGCCAATCACTCCTTTTAATTGCCCATCACAATACACACATTCCTTGTCCTCACCACTTTCCAGTACCCTGGCTTACAGTTAGACAGTGACCAGTTTGATTTTTCAGTCTATTTCTTCCATACATGACAAGAAGTCATGGTCCGGGTCTTGCTGGTAATTGTGGCTCTGGGGTGTGCACTTGGACAATGCCGAGTGAAAGACGGGGGAGGGATGTGGATTGTTTGTGGTGCAAAGTTGCACTTTCCTTGGAAGTCAGCTGCATATTTCACCTCATGGAAGCAGACTCATGGAAGAAGAGAGAACTGCAAGGGGAATATGCCTTGCATCTAGTGATGAAGAGGGAGCAATTTATGCTATTTTTCAAATAAGGTGGAGTCTGTGTGTGTGTGTGTGTGTGTGTGTGTGTGTGTGTGTGTTTGTGTTTGAGTGTAGTTTTAACAGTGTAAAGTATAGGTGGAAGGATGTATCTGTGTTCATGTGAGTTTGTATCTATATATGTGAATCTGGTTTTGATTTACTTAACCGTCTTTTGTTGGTCACATAAGAGAAGTGTTCTGGAAATGACAATGGAAAATGATTACAGACTTAGGGGTTAATTCAGAGATGGGTGGTAAGAGTAAACCCGTCAGTATTTGGCAAATACTGTTGATTTTACTGCCCACCCAATTCAGGTGTTGATCAAATACCATCACTAGGGTTCTATGGCAATACTGGCAGTGGTACCATAGGTGGTATTTTTGGAGGTAAACAATCCAAACTGGCCCTACTTAAATATTTCTTGTTTATTGTCCAGAATGGAAGCACAGGTTCTTCCCTTAAATAGCGGAAACACAGGTCATGTTGAGGGGTATGATGCTGGAAATGCATTGGAGAGAAAGGGCCTCCCTGTCCTTGTCCTGTCGTCCTTTTTCATTTGTGTTCTGTATTGTTTATTGCCCAGGAGTCCATTTAGGACTCCTGGCAGTGCAGCACTTCCTGTTTTTGGTTTGGTGTACAGACCCATGGGATAACCTTATGGCACCCATGGGTGGGGGTGCAACCCTGTGCCCCTAGTGTATGTTTTTGGGCACCTGTGTGTGGCCCACAGAGCAGGGTATGGGTCTGGTGGCAGCTCCATGCTGAATTTGACAGGTGCTCTGAGTATCCTCCATTTTGGGATACCCGGGCCCTGCCAGTGGAATTAGTTGATTCCTGATAGTAAACAAGATGGCCCCTGTGGCCTCTTGCTTTCTATAGCCTGTTACCTTGTTTTCCCAAAGTCCTGGGAAGCCCTGACTGTGTCCCTTCCCCCTGACAGCTGTTGGGTGGAAGTTCCATATATGGTGTTGTTGTGAAGTCCAGGCCAGACTCCCTGGCGCCTTCCCAGTGACTATATGTTGTGGATACACCCTGTGGGTGGGACCGGTGTGAATGGGTGTGTGACCAATATGCACTTCTTGTTGTGGATGTCTGGTTTCTGGTGTTTGACACAATGATTGAGACAGCCATGCCCGAAACTGGTATGAATGCAGTGTGTAGTGTTGAATGGCTGGGTACTTGTCCCAATACACATTCCTTGGTGTGAGTGTCTGAGAGGGAGGAGTATGGCCTGAATGCACTTTATGCCTGATTAGCTGACTGACTGCTGAATGCCCTTCTAAGCGATTGGCTGCCTGAGTGTGACCCCGGAGAATGAATGAGAGATCAACTAGAATATCTGGGGGCCTCTCACTGCTAGAACTCATTCAGAAGCTGAAGCTGAAACTGACGCTTAATCTCGAAGCCGAGCCTGAAGAAGAAGGTTGACTGCTGTCTCCCGTTGCCGAAAGCCATCAAGACTGATCCAAGAGAGGACCTGGTTAGGTGCCCTCTTCCCGTGCTCCAAGGGACCATAGAGCACCGCTAACCTTTGCCAAAGCGCCTTTGAATTCAGACCCTCGCAAAGCTGCCGACCGGAGACTAAGACCGCCGAGGAGATTGAAGATCAGCACCGGACATTCCATCCACTGTCGTCGACCAGGGTTCGCAAGTCTGCTGTAACTGCTGGAGGCCCGCTTCACACCGTGCCACCAATGACTGGAGATGCACGCTCCTTTGCCTAAGACTTTTGATTTATGGATGCGCTCGTCCGCACCCCCACCCGCCTTATCCCACCGGAGAAGGCCAGGCCATCGACGTGCCGAGGAGCATCCACCGGTGGGTTTCCTGCCACCCAAAGAGCGCAGAGACGCCGGATGACTCGACGCCCTTGCTGGGCCACAGTTCTTCACAAACTCTTTGCGGTCCTGAACTATTGACATCGAGGTGCACCGCACGCCTCTTCCTTGCAGGACGTCTTTGCTCCGTCGTCAATGAGCACCGCTGGGGCCGAAGCTGCTGCCTCAACGCCGAGTTCAATTTCTTCGAGGGATCTCGATGATCCGTGGCTCCTACTTTAAAGGGAGACGCTCAAGAAGGATCTGTCTATTAGTTGTCGTCGAACTCTGCTATTCCAGGTACATTGGGGTGGCAGAAACATTATAGAAGGAAATAAGACTTATAGAACAATATATGGACTGGGCTTATGATATCTCTTTACTTTACAGGTTTCCCAGGTGGGAGGATCTCCACCCAGAACTGTGTCTAGTGGTAATGGCCAGTATTCTGCCAATTGTTCTAACCAACTGCTTTCCTCTTATGTCTATTGTTGGTTACCTTATTTAAGTGATTTGTGTGACATTTAACCAGAGTACATTTGATGCACTTTAATGAAATCTAATAATAATTGTGGTACCACTTTGAACTGTATATATTTGCCATTGTAGATTTACTGAGCACAAAGTGAGTTATTGTGATTGTGTACATAACCTTGAACTTAATTATATAAAGACTGTGTTTTAACTAATACAGTGTGTGGACATTCCTTTGTGGGGGCTTGGGGACTACACTGTACTTAAGAACCAGCCTGCATCACCTCCTGAGAAGCTAGGCCTTGATTGCTCGACTACGTTACCAATAATAGTGAATCTTGGCTGGGGTTCTCTGTGCTTCTCCTCTACCATATAGAGAGCAGAAGTACAGACCCCCTCCAGTCGTTGCAGGGGGTTAAACATTCGGGCATCTCTGATTGCCTCCTCTCTCCACCTTACCCATACAATGCATAATAGAGCCAAAATTGAGCAGTGTTGTCAACCTTATCATCCAAGGTCACATAATCTGCTATTTAAATGCATACGTTGCCCCTGGGTAGTATGAACATGCGCCTGCACTCTATATTCATCTCCCTCTCACTGTGAAGTCCCATGTGGGGGGGGGGCACCCAGGCCTCACCTACAACATTTCTGAAACCCAGATGAAAGCCTGCCCCCATTTACACAGAATCTGAGTAGGCTTTGCAGCACTTGGTTCCTTTGTGGCAGGCTAGATTCTGAAGGATTTCATCTGTTTCATTTGTGTTTTACAGTTTGGAGCTCTGGCCTAAGGGCAACAGCTTAGCCAGCCTGGGAGGCCAATTGCCCCTTTGCCCCCCTTGGCAAGCCACCATTCACAGAAGTATTTTATAATGGTTCAATCCCATTGGAAAAGGCCCTGTGAATCAGGCTCATACAGCGCTACTTTTAGAGCAATATTTTGAAGTTTGGCTGGTGACAACACATAGCTGGATATTACTATGCACATAGTGTAATAGTGCTTTTGTTTTTTTACGTTTAACAATCCGAGGATATTGTTTCAATACATCTATCCTAATTCCTAACCAAAGCAATACAAACTGAACGGGAGGAACCCAAAAGACGGAAAGATACAGACATGCAGATGCATTTCTAGAAAAGGGGTGCATTTGCCCATAAAAAAGGGCGGTAAAGTGTACTTGGAAGAAGAAAGATATTATCTCCCTGGAAAAAAAAAGTGATGTGCTTTCTTTGGGTGAACTTGCGTATTTATATATCTTAATTTAATTTCTTCATCTGCTGCTAGAAAGCCAGCATCAAAGCAGTACCCACAACCTTCATCTAAACCTTGTTGCTAGTGGTGAGGGATGAGCAGCTTTGATTCCCAGTCTGCAATTTCTAATGGTGAGCATGAGCCGCCTGGAAGCATCCCATCTTCACAGAGGAAGTAATGGGAGTACGTTTTTAGTCTGATGTAATCACTTTTTTGGGCGGCTCAGTAACATGATGTGGTGTTGACCCATGAGAAAGCTTGCTGATGGAAGGGGCTGTGGACTGGTGGCTCACAGGGTAACTAAGATATCAAAAGTGGCCAGTGACCTATGCTTCAATGGATTGTTGTAGGTGTAATGAGCAGAAGGCGGATGGGACACAATACCTGGCAAGCCAGAAGGTAGATTCACAGCTGGAGGAGGCAAGTTGCTATGCAAATTTGTGGATGAGTATGCAGTAAATAATACATGTAGATGTTCTATAGTGAAGTATTTACTTATTTTTATTGTGATGTGGTTGTGCAAAGACAACCTTACACAAACACAACCATAACATTACAAATGTACTATTCGTGACCACTTAATTACACAAATACAACATATCAAAGTTTACAAATTCAACAGAAAGACCTCTGGAAACCTCTTATAATAGTGAGCACAGTAGTAACATAAAGTCATATTTTAAACAGACAAAACCAGACAACTGTTTTGTAATTGGACAATCAGATCGACTGGCTTCATGGCCATGAAATAAAATGTTCTATAAGTATCCCTTCAGTCAACTAGATACATTACAATTACACACTGCATACATATAACAATAATAGGCTTAGGAGGTAATCCTCAACACAGAACCATTAGCACAGCTATTGTGAATTTGATCTCTTCCCCACTTGATAGGCGATAGAAAAGTTCATTAGAGTTTAGATATGACAAGTGACCCAGCAAACATGTTCTCAAATTTTGCAACCAGGGATAATCGACAAGTACCTGTTCACGAGTTTTCAATACATCATTAGCTTTAAACAATTCACAGATCACTGTCACATCCATTGAGCCATCAGATCTGGCTCTGTGGATCTCCCCTGTAGGTAGCAAGTTCAATTTATATCACAAAATCTGAGAGCCCCAATAAGCATTATCAAATGTTTTGAGGTATGCGGTGGTGATCCCGAAGGGTCTATCCAACAGCGATATGCTTTTGTACAATTTAAAGGCTTTAACCTTTCCTATTGTTTTCACCCACTCTCGCTCAAACAATTTCTTTTTAATATAACAAGGGTTACTAATCAGATCACCCAAGGTCAACTCTCTTTCCCTCAAAATAGCATCAGCGCACTGGTTAAAGTTCATTAATGGTGAATAGGTCATCCGCATCATCCCATTGTTCATATCTTCATACATTGACCCTGGCAAAGGATCCGCTAAGTTTTAATATAGAGCCATGATCCACCAGTCATAAAACATTGCAATGAGAGGAGGCCTAGTTGAAATCGAAGGGCAGTGATAGGTAAACAATCTGGCAAAATAGGGGCTTTTCCCCAGATTCCTACCTCCACTTTATCACAAATTACAGTTCGAACAAGATGACAAATCTCCAGACCATACAATAGTGCTGGGACAACTTTCATTTTTATTGAAATTGTTTAATGCTAGAGAAGTGAGAGCATTTCTTAGAAATTCTCTACATTTGTAATGAGAGTTGTTCAGCTTCATCCCTGGTTTGAGAAAGAGTTTGGCCTTTGTTAGGGGAGGCTTCCATATGAAAACCCAGATAGGTAATGCTGTCACTGGTTCCAGAGTTCGAGTACCCACTTTCCATGAGAAACCATCCACTTCCTACTATTTTTTGTAAAGAGTATGATATTAGTCTTTATCTTGTTTATTACTATTTT
Source organism: Ambystoma mexicanum (assembly GCF_040938575.1). Classification (NCBI taxonomy): domain Eukaryota; kingdom Metazoa; phylum Chordata; class Amphibia; order Caudata; family Ambystomatidae; genus Ambystoma; species Ambystoma mexicanum. The sequence goes on along the minus strand of NC_090935.1, from coordinate 1,072,743,529 downwards.
TTTCACCTGAGAGTACTGCCTCACACAATCTAACAGTTGCTGCAAACCCAGCTGGGTTTGGTCAAGTAGGATTACATCATCAGCATACATAAGGTACCTCACTGAAAAAGCAGACAAACTAGGAGGAGCAAAACTAACCTGCTGCAAGCAATCCCCCGGGTCCTAAAGGAAGAGATTGAACAGACATGGAGCAAGGACGCAACCTTGAATAAGTCCTCTCAACGTTTAAAAAGTGATCAGCTATGGCTCCATGTCTGTTGAATCTCACCTGTAATGAGCCCCACTTCGGTAGGTAAACCAGCACCGATAAGAGAGCCGGGGGAATAACTCAATCTCTTAGTTTAGCCCATAGTAATGAGCAATTTATTGAGTCGAAAGCGTGTGAGCTATCAATAAATGCCGCATAAACTGGGATGGCATCAGCCTCCCAGCTGTACTTTTGTAAATAGTTGGTGATGAAACCATTGAGCGTAGTCGACAACTTGATACTTTTACAAGCGACCCGATAGGGTGGCCCAATCCTCTAATTCCCTTTACACCAATGTAGCGAAGACCTTACTGTCACAACATAAAAGGAAAATCGGCCAATAGTTTAGAGGATCAGTTTGATCCCCTTCCTTGTACATGAGGATTATGACGGATTATTTCCAAGTTGATGGCCTGGTTTTTGTAGCAACTACTAATGTTAATAAAATAAAAAATAATCTTTGCCCATACAATTTAATCAGATTGCAGCAAAGCATTCAGGATTCTCATTGGAGCCAGGGGCCATCACTTTGAGGATTTCCTTATGATCATTTCTATCAGATCAATTGAAGAACATGGGCCATCGTGGTGACAATACCAGATATTCCAGTTGGATTCTCTATAAAGATTCTTAAAGAGACTCTACCATGTATCCTCAGAAAAAGGATCACTTTGGGTATCGTCTTGTGGTTTGAGGGTCTCATCGATCAATGATCAGAAACTACAGGTATTTTTTGTTACTTTTATCTTTAGCATTGTTTCACCCCCTTTTTGAAGCTGAATATATTTATAGTACTTTGTCCAGTTTCTACTTTCACTTCCTTACTCTCTCACATATTCGCTATTTATTGGGCAGAACTTAGATAACATCCTAATCTATTTCTTTAATGCCTTTTTCTTGTTTTGGACCACTACATCAAATATATGCAAGGTACAACCCAACTTCTAACCGGGGAGATTATTCTGGTTTCCAAACCAGTCTAAAAAGACTAGGAATATATCAGCATTGATAGTTTTTAATTTTTCTTCCAAGGTGGAGTTAGTGTAATAATTGCTGACCTTATTTGTGAACTTTCCCAGGTGTACAATTCTCCTTGCAACTCGATTACCACCCACGTTAACAAGAAAGTCAGCACTATACTTATCTAACACCACATCAAAATCCGCACCAAATTTAGCAGTAAGCTTGTTATGGCAGCTCATTAAAGTGTTGATGACATTAACTTCTCTACAGACATACAGCACGGTTGAGGACATCACCATGTAGTCAATACACACATGCTATTTCCCAATCATCCATTTGGATGAGCTGGCACATAACCTTCTACTGACCCTATTGCCACCTTTAGATTCCATTGGTTGAAATACTCCACGCACTTTTTACCATCAACAAATGTTCTCATCCTCGATTTCCTTTGAAGTTAACCCTTCAAGTATTCTGGGAACACATTCATAGTTAAGATCCCCTGTCAGCAAAATATATTGACCCTCTCCCACCGCCAAGAAAGATTAACATATTTCATAAAGCTTGGACAAAAACAGTGCCAGGCTGGAGCTAAAGGGATTCCAGTAGACGTTAACTAGAAGTATTGGAGCAGTCAATATGGAATGTTTTAATACTCAAGCAGATAACAGACCATAAAATGTGCCCATCATAATTTCATATTGATCCAATATAGATTTGCTAATTGCTGTAATGAGACCCCCTGAAGGACGACCTCCCCCAAACTGGGAGTGGACATGTTTTGCACCAATGTAAAGCCATCCATACTTATGCTATTAAACAGCCACACTTCCTGGAGGTATACCAAGTCATACTCAAGTAAGTTATTGCCACTGTCACAAGAGCCCGTTAAGCTACTATAGCCCGTGGTATTCTAGCTCAGCGCCATAAAGAAACTATTTTCCTGGGAATCAGCTAGAGCCCCTCCTCCGGTCTCCCAACCTTCTGAACTCACCTACCAAAGATTGCAGAAGCTAGAGCCAGTCATTACAATCATTGTTCTGAGTAGTGCTCTCGATGTTCCATAATTTGACTAATCTTTTCCTGAGTGGGTCCAAGAGGCAGGTAATCCTCATTATCTCCCAATGATCATTTGATGGCCCCTCCCTCTGGGATGACAACATATTTTGGATTAAATCGTAACTCATAGATCAGAGTGAGTCAAGCTCAGGCATTAACATGCACCCTATCCCTTGGAACCAAAATCTAATAGGACCATATCCGTCCTGACATCATCCGGAAAATAACCTTTCAATGTCTCTTGAAGTGAGCAACTGTAACTGTAAGATTTCATGGAAGAGTCTGAGAACATGTCTCTATCATGCTCGGTTCGATGAAAAGTCATGGGAATCAATTGCAGTAATGGACGTTACATCTACAGAGTTATATTGGATTCCCATATCCATTTTCCCGGCAGTAATATTTTGCTTTGCCCCATGATTTGTCTGTTTGGCTCTTTTTTCAAAAGCTGAACCATCATACCGGCTGTCCAGCTAAATGACTACCCCAGGTGCAATACAAACAGCTCATTCTATCTCAGATAGGTCTCCATCTGTTGATCCCATATAGGCACTATTGTGGCCTTAACGTTTGGGCAGACATTGCGTCAGAGTTGGTTCTTCCACTTTCTTTTTGATTTTCCTCTATCTCCTGATTGAGGGAGTGCCATCTGAGCACTGGAGGGAAATGTATAACCAGTACCTGCAATGGAATTAGTAGCTGCCATATCAATTAAAGCCGTTTGAGTGGATAATAACAATGCCATCACTAAAGCCTGAAGTCTCAGTATCCAAAAGTTTTGGGCAGCTGTCTGAAACAATGTTTTCTATTGTGTTATGCATAGCTTCCAAGTTTATTTATTTAGTTATTGGTCACTTGTAAGGTGCCTATACAGCAAGGAAATACTGTTTCAAAGTGCCCGCAGGGCAAAGGGAGGGAACAAGGGAGTGAAATACATTAGAAAGCGCACAAAACAAATAGTGTAAACAGTGGAGGGAAAGGAGAAAGGACAAACCTATTATGCTTCGTGAGTATTCGGAACGTGCAAGTGCAGGAAGGAAGAGGACAAAGGGGGGAAGTGCTGAAGTGTCCATGCTTGTGGGTGAGCCACAGATATGCCTTGTGAGTGTTAGGGAGAATTCTCCAGAATGGCTAATTTCCCTTACCTACTGAGTCCCTCAGCAGCTTTGCTGGATTTCTAGAATTTATTTTTTCACCTAGTAAGAGTGTGAGCCTTTTTTCCCACTCTTACATGTGTTTTGCTGTGTGTGTTTAACATCTTTTGGGTTAATAGACTGTGTTCACAGGCATCATCTTTTTACTGTGTGTTACACAGAACCTTCAGTGCAGTGACACAGGGTTGTCTTTTAGACTTCCCAACTCAGACTCCATTTTCTGGTACTGACTACTGTCTCCCAGAACATGTAAAGTTGCCATTGACTTTATTAGTCTTTTTAAATCCACAGACCCAGTACAAACCATCTTACATGGAGTACTGGAAAGGGCTAATACTTATCCCTTTTTGTCTGTTTCTCTTGGAGCATTGTATTGCTCCCTTTTCATCAAGACTTGGCTGGTGGCAGTGGTAACTACCCTATTTTTCCTACTGTGGTTATCTTACATAACCCTGGTATTGTTTAAGGCTATCTTGGTAGCCTAGAACTTAAACCCGTTAGACCACATATGTTTTAATATGGTTCCGCCTGGTTTGTTTGCCATTTCTTGTTTTATCGTGCTTTACTCTGCGCGCCAAACCGGGGTTGGTTCCTTTGTTCACTGTCTTTCGTGGGCTTCTACACAGAAGCCCTCCTTAGGCATCTGCATATCTGAGGTGGACAGGATGTGAGGGAGGGGTTTAGGACTCCCTGCACAGAGTCTCCTTGGAGACCCATGTCGCACTCTGAAAAGATTGGCTGTGGTGACTGTTCCAGCGGGACAGCCACCCTGCTGTGTGATTGACAGCCAGGTTGTGTGAATGGGGGAAAACTGCACAAAAAGCAGGTCTCTGGGTCTGGAAAGGAAGAGTCACCACTGGAACGAAAGAACCGACGAGGAGCTGACAGAAGAGGACCCCTACCATGACTGAACTGCCCAGTGAAACTCTGCTGCAGGTCCGAATCTTCGAACTCCAACGACAGAGAAGATCCTCCAGGAATCTTCTTCCCCTGAGCTGGTGGGACCAACCAGTTTGCCCAAACTGCAAGCCAGGACTCCCTCCTCTGGTCAAATTTGCTGTACAGAGCCACAGTGGGCCGGAAAGCCAGGAAGTTCGGACCCTGCTTGGGTTTTAAGGAACGCACCTTTTATTTGTTGTTTTGCTCTGCTGCTGGTTTCTTCCCTGGGTAGTGAAGGACCCTCCAGTCTTCCTACTTCATGTCAGTCTGACAGTCGCTTCAGGAACCGTGAACCTGCAGGAACTACCAGGAACGTCTGCCTGAGCTACAGCTTCTTCTTCATTTAAACTTACTGTGCAAATCCGGTTGTTCTTTTCATTCAGCCGCGGGGGAAAGTGTGTGAAATCTTTCTCCAATCAGGGGGCTTGTCCTTCTCTACTCTTTGAACTAACTTTTCTGCCGGCCAACTTCATCCGGAACTCTTTGCAAAGACTTAACCGCGAACTACCCTGAACTGTGTGATCTTGAGCAAAAGAGTTTTGTCCTATTGACTTTGGCCCTAAGCCTATTTGATTTGATTCCATCACTATAGTTCCTCTTTCTAGATTGCCCTGCATACTTACCTGTTTGTGCTGCTCAATTTATGACTAACTTTGTCTTTCCCTCCCTTTTAAATTATTAGGGTACCATTTTGGTCCCACTTTATTTTGTGAGCTTAACTTGACTGGAAACTATTGGGAGTGGTGTGGTGTATTAAGAGTGTGATTTTTGAACTGCTTTACTTTAGTGAAATGTTATACAACTTATGTGTAAATAAATGTATATTCTTTTACTCAGAAATCTTGAGTCAGGGTTTGTTTGAATCATAGTAATTGCTGTCCTTTGTGTAACTATTGATCCTGCTCACTTGCTCTTGAGATAAGTCTGGCTGCTCAGCCATCGCTACCACTTTTGCTGTGTAGTACAGGCTTGTACCAAAGGTGAATTTGTACTGTCACTTGTAGTCTTAATTGTGTGTGGTGTTCCCAAAGGGTACTGCATATAATTCTGCCTAACATTGAGTATTCGGAACGTGCAAGTGCAGCAAGGAAGAGGACAAAGGGGGGAAGTGCTGGAGCTCCCGTGCTTGTGGGTGAGCCAAAGATAAATATTTGGTAGAAGTACATGGGGAATCCCACTAAAAACATAGTCATTACCGGCATGGAGTCTGTGCTCCCTTGACGCCGCTAATACCAGCTAAACGAGTGCGCGAGCACGTGTGAACCCCCATGCTGGTAATGGCTATACCGTCATGCCGCTAAAGGCCCTCCAACCCCCCGATAGCGGCATCACGGGACCCAGCGATACCACCTCAGCCAAGGAGCACGCCCTTAATAACGACCCAGTAATAACATCATGGTAATACCGGGCTCGTAATATCGGACCCGAAAGTAACGTCATCGCGTCGGAACGGGAAATGCACCGGCGGCCATCATTTAAAACACAATCCATTGCCATCCTCCCAATGCGGCAGTGATACAGAGGAGAGAGCAGCCTGCATGTCGAAGGCTACCCGTAAGACAACCCCCCGCCTGCGCAAGAAGTGCTTCTCCGATGAGGAGCTAAACATGCTGGCTGACATTCTTGCAGCCTATGCAGTTGAGGTTTTTGCCTCCAACCTCAAAAGGGAAGCACAAATAAGGAAAAAGAAAATATGGGAGGAGGTAGCACTCAAGGTGTCTGCGGTTGGCACCACCCCCGCACAATCAAATACTGTAAAAAAAGATGGGACGACCTCCGTCTCAGGGTCCGGAACATCCTGACCAGCAATCACAGGGAGGCCATGGCCACAGGCGGGTTTGCCCACTCCCCAGTCAAATTGATGCGCTGGGAAGAAACCTGCAGCACAACCATCCAAATGGAATCCATAGAGGGCTTCGGCAAAATAGAGACGGATGCTGCGACATCGGGAGATGGAGGTGAGTGACCCTTGCAAACACCAGTGGCCCAAACCATGATGTAGTACAACTGATGTGAAAGTGAGCCAAGCCAGGCCAATGCATGGCCCATCATACACACATAAACAGATCCATGTCCAGATGGTGGCCCAAACCCTGACACAATGAAATGCATGCTGTGTGCCAATCCCATTACCAACAGACACCCAACACACAGGGACCATTTGCATGTCATACATCGCACAAACCTCAATACAATGCCATGCCACCTGGTACGCATCTGTGCCGAATGGAGACACCACGGCTTATGCCAATATGCCCCCCCTTGAAACTAACCTGTGTGACACGCCTATAAGATTGCAATGCATGAGAAATGAAATACTGTACAGCACCAACTCATGCATCTTCCATGTAACACCATCACTGATGCCCTGCATCTCTTCTTCCCCGATTGATGCAGAAGGTGAAAGTCAGGACCCTGCCCCAAGGCCATCTACATCCAGGGCCAGACCACATGGCACTGGCCCTTCCACCTCCGGGGCAGCACCGTGGCCCACAGTGCAACCGAGGGCACGTGCACAGGCCAGGCAGGCACATGAGGAAACCACAGCAGCGGACGAGACTGGGACTACTCAGCTGCCAACAACAGCTAAGGGGAGGCTGATGGCACCCAGTCCGCTGCCACAAGTTCAATGGGTGAGGCAGCAGCCACAGCCCCACTCAGCGATGTGGATGTGGAAGCAGAGGAGTTTGAGGACCCTGATGGCACAATCCATGTGGAATGTCCCTGCACCCAAGCCCCCCATTCACCCCCCAACACACCATTCAGGGCACACTGTCCAGCCCCATGCTGGGTTCTGCGGTTCTACTGCACAGTGCAGATCTCATTACCACCCCAGAGGCCAGCCCTACAATGTTCTACCCAGCTGCTGCACCCTCTACCTCCACAGCACCTACTGATATCGGGGCACGCCTGTCAAGGGTAGAGGCCCGGCAGGACTAGATGATTGAGCTAGTCCGTCAGTATGTGGCTGATCGTGAAGAAACACGCAGAGAGATCCGTGAGGCCAATGCTGGGACCATTGCAGCCATACATTCAAGTGCTATCATGATCCGTGACAGTTTGGGGGCCGTCACACAGGTCCTAAACAGCATGCTCCAACACATGCAGTGCCAACAACCTGCACCGGTGGTGCAAATCACATCCGCATCCACCCCATTGTCCACACCTGCAAGCTCCGCTCCCTCGAGCCCTGTGCGGATGACGAGGCGCAGTGCAAGACAGACAGAAATGCTGCCCCCGGGCACAATAAAAGGCCGGAAATAGTGTGTGACGACAATTTGTGAGGGGGGAGGTGGTGTTGGTGGTGTAGAGGGGATTAAGGCAGTGTTCATTGATTCATATGGGGTGTTAATTGGGGGTATGGGGTGTTTGGGGGATATGGGGTGTTTGGGGGTATAGGATGTTTATTGGGGTATGGGGTGTTTGGGTGTTTTGGGGGAGGAGGGCATGTGAGTGGTGGAGGTGGGAAGCACTTTTTTGTAAATATACTTAATACACCTGTTGGGTTCAAAATCATTTAATGCCTGGCCATTGTTCATTTTGTGTGTGTCCATTCAATTCACGACAGTGCACAGTGCCCAACTCCCCACACACCCTGTGTCCATGTCCACACGGTCCCAGTGCTCAGTGTAGCACTGACATATAACCATCAACGTCAAGTAATTGTCAATCAGTGATTGGCGTACAGCACGGCCATATTCTGCATCACGTACTGGCAGGGGTGCTGCTTCTCCTCCATCGTCATCCTCATCATCCTCACCCGGTGCATGCATGTCAATGTCAGGTGGCAGTGGTACATTTCTCTGGATGCACATGTTGTGCAGCATTACACAGACCATGGTGATCTTTGCCACCTTCTCAGGGCCATAAAGGAGTACTCCACCAGACCTGCTTAGGCAGTGGAACCGTGCCTTCAACAGGCCAAAGGTCTGCTCAATCACGACACGTGTACGGGTATGTACCCGATTATACTCCTCTTTGTGTCTGTTACGGGGTTCCGCACAGGGGTAAGTAGCCACAGCTTCAAGGGATAGCCTACATCAACTGCATGGGAGCACAAAGAGGTATGTGTGAGTCAATCTGAGCTGACACCTTTAGGATTCACTGCCATGGCTGCAGCTATTTGGTGTTGACATGCAAATGTACCTGTATCTATGTACACAGGTTCATTTGATGCGTTGTGTACTGCACTATGGTCTGCTAGTGTGGATTGTGTTGTACAGATGATGCAGGGTGTTCACTTGCATGCTGATGCGGATGTACTGTGGATGCGGAACAATGTCTTGCCACCCATAATTGAGTGTATGCTACTCTGTACCTAATCACACTAGCAGCATTGGCACAGTTGTAATCATGTTCAGTCATTTATCTCTTGACATACCCATGGTGGCCTGCTTGTGCATATTGCATGTTGTCATTGATGTACGGTATTGGTGTTATGTATGCAATTGATGTGTCATGTTCAGGTTGGGATGTTCAGGACAACAGTGGTTACCTTTGAGTGCATTGTCCACTCACTGCCCATTCCCCACCACTGCCCAATCCCACCCAGGTGGAGTATGCATCCCCCCAATCCCACCCAGGTGGAGTATGCATCCCCCCCCAATCCCACCTAGGTGGAGTATGCACCCCCCCAATCACACCCAGGTGGAGTATGCATCGCAAACTCACAACCCCTGTTGCACTGCCATGGCCCAGTCAGGAAACTTACCGAGCAGCCAGGTACGTCGTCGAGCATGTCGCTCCATGTAACGGAGTAGCGTGGAGTTACGCAGCACCATGGCATCATGTGTAGATCCGGGATATCAGGCGCAACAATGTGTGATGATCTTGCAGGAGTCACATACCATCTGCATATTGATGGAGGGGTATTGCTTGCGATTGTGGTACACCGCCTCTATGGCATGAGGGACAACCAATTCGACATGGGTGCAGTCAACGGCACCAACGCAATTGGACATGCCTGCCAGTGCATGGAAGCCTACTTTAGTGTCAGCAAGCTCCTGGGCAGTCCGTGGTAGGGATATGTGTGTGCTAGCGTACTTCAGCAAGGCATCCAGCACTTGGGTCAGCATGCGTGAAAAGAGTGGTTATGATATACCATGCAGCTGGCCCACTGTGTGCTGGTCGGTGCCTGTGGCCAGGAAGTGGAGCACAGACACCACCTTTAGTAGCGGGGGATGGCATTGCGTATTTCTATCAGGCTGACGATGTCGTCGTGTATCATGTCCACTATGGTGGTGATGGTGTACCGGTCCAACCGGTACAGGGTGTGGATCTGCTCAGGGGTTAGATTGAATGGACTGGATCTGATGCGAGGGATTGGTGGCTGCCTGCGTGGTACCACCAGCTGCACTGGTGGAACTTGCTGGGCCTGTCTCACCCTCCTTCTCCTCCTGCACCTCCTCTGTGCTGCCTGTTGTTGCAGCTTTAGTTGTTGTTGTTGTTGCTGTTGTTGCTGTAGTTGTAGCAGTACAGGCATGTCGTCCAGCCCCATGATTGCAACAGCTAGTGGTATCATTTTGGTGTAGGAAGGGGTGTGGAGTGTGGGTGTACCGCTTGGGACAGGCTCCATTGACTCCACCTGTGGTGATTGTGTGCACCTGTGGCAGTTGCCTACACTGCAGGTTGCTATTTACGGGTGGTCCGCGATGCCTGTATTGCTGCCGTCATGCAGGCCCTAATTACTGCCTTCGGGATGCCGGTAAGTGCATGCCTGTGTAACTTGTGATGTCCTCCTATTCGCGGCATCCCGGTATTTCCACTGCGAATGGGCGAGTGTACGTGTGCATGCCGGTAAGAAGGGGCACGGTACGGGCGGTGGCGGTATTGGCGGGTTGTCGGCTCGTAATGGCTTGGACCTGTTAACGATGCCGGTAATACCATTCTGCCTTCCTTTTTTCATTACCTCCATGCTCATAATGAGGCCCATGGTGTTGAAAGTGCTACACGGCAGGATCGCATTGGGTATAAGTGCGAGCCTACTGATAGAGGGAATTCCAGTGCAAGTGGTGAGGGTAGAGAGGAGCTGGGGCAATTGGGTGTGGGAGGTCATGGGCCACCCGGGATGCCTGAGGATGAGTTTACTTTAATATTGCTCAGTTCTAACGTGTGTGCAGCCAATTCTAGTATACATCTTTCATATAACAATGTAAATTAACTCAAAACCATATTCAGCGTAGATATTACCAGTGTTGTTAGTCTCACTTGGTTGTCCAGTTCTCTCAAGGTATGATGTAGTACTTGATGATGGGAGTCAACATCTGATTGATTGTCTCTAATAGGGGAACAGTTAATACTGACCGGATGTTCTGTTAAAAATCACGGTAAGAGGTCCACTTCAATTAGGTTATTTAAATCCTTACAGTCATTCGGCACACAAGTAATCTGCTGCACACTCCCAGAAACTCTCATCAAGTCATAGTCTATCAGAGTTTAGTCACTGATAAAGTGTTGGGCCTCCTTGTCACATAACCTTGCTTTAGTCAGAAAACCTGAAGGCCTTACCAGCAGCTTTCACACCGGAGGGAAATCAGAAGTTACAACCGTACGGAGTGGCTTCCCGGCCCATGGCACCCGCCTGACACTGGCACCTTGCAACACTTTGAGCATGCTTTGCACGGGGGAAGTGATTTGAAGGTGACGAGGGGGAGTGCAGCGAGTGGAGGAGGCACCCCGATAACCGGGGCAGGGGCCTTACTCCTTTTCGCGCTCTTGCCCCTCCCCCCCGAGAGGAGGGCGAAAGAGCAGAGGAAAGGGCGCCAAGAGCCCCGAAAAGCCCGCGAAGGGCAACAAAGAAAGTGGGCGTGGCTTGGCGCTTAAGTACAGCGGGCGCCCGGCTTGGGAGCACTTGCAGCTCTTCCAGCAGCCGGGCGCCCGCCAAGAGAGGAGGACTTCGTTTCCCACCCTCCCACCCTACAGCTATGGCAGAGCCTGGACGTCGTTGTCGCAGGATGGACAGGCGGGCTGTGGCAACCCAGGATAAGACTAAGACTCCGAATGAGCCATTGCTAAACCAGAAGGGGCTTCGCCCATTCTAGACAGCGCCTCCTGGGAGCCTAAACGGCGGGGGTGTCTGGCGGTAGCAATTGGGGCTCAACTTCCCCCCAACAAACGGCGCTCTCCCAGTCCGCAAAGACCTGCAGGGGCAGGCGGTTTCTCAGACTCGAAGGCCTTGGGGGAGTTATGCCTGCAATCGGTATGGAGAAAAAGGGGGAAGCAGGACGAGGAGCAGTCGCCACACCTATTGGATCAAAAGTTTAATACCTGTTTGCAGTGGTTTTTGTATATGTAAAAAATAAATCTGCGGCCTTGTTATGCCAAACAAAGGAAATGTCTCATGCAGCACCTTACTAGAGGGGAAACGGAAGGGGCTGATAAAATGAGTAATGTTGGAAACAAATGGCATAACTATTGGACAAATGCCCAGGTTATTATATGCACCCTGAAAGGGGCTCTTCAGACTTAGCATCCGGCACCACAAGATTTAAAGGAGCAGCAGCAGGTAGGCAGGTAATCTTTATCCTTGAAATTCGTAGTAGCTGAAAAGCACCACAAACAAATATCGACTCCTCAACAGACATCACAGACACTTTGCAACACTTTGCATGTTCGTTCTGTAGTGGAAGTGATTTTGTATGCACCCTAGGAGCGGATGTTTGCACTGAGCATCCGGGCACCTGAAGATTTAAAGGAGCAGAAGCAAGTAAGCAGGTAAGTGAATCTTGATCTGTGCAATTAGGAGCAGTGGAAAAGCAACACAAACAAATATCACTGCCTCTCCAGCCACCACAGACCCTTTGCAACACTTTGCAACACTTTGCATGTTTGTTCCGTAGTGAAAGCTATTTTCTATGCATCCTGAGAGTGGCAGTTCGGACTGAGCCTCTCAGCACCAGCAGATTTAAAGGAGCAGCAGCAAGTAAGCAGGTTAGTGGATCTTGATCCGTACCATTGGGAGCAGTTTAAAAGCACCACAAACAAATTTCACAGCCTCTCCGCCCACCGCAGACACTTGCAAAACTTTGCACACGCTTCGCACGGCAGAAGTGTTTTTGTATGTACTATGGGAGGGGCTATTCAGACCGAGCCTCTGAGCACTGGCATATTTAAAGAAGCAACAGCAGGTAAGTAGGTATGTGAATCTTGATCTAAACAATTAGGAACAACTGAAATTGTGCAGCCTCTCCAGCCACCTCAGACACTTTGTTACACTTTGCATGTGTGTTCTGTGGCGGAAGTGATTTTGAATGTACCCTGGCAATTGGCTGTTAGAGCTGAGCCTCCAGCCACTTGCAGATTTAAAGGTGCAGCAGTAAGTAAGCAGGTAAGTGTATCTTGATCTGTGCAATTAGGAGCAGTTGAAAAACACCACAAACAAATATTGCCCCCTCTCCAGCAACCACAGACACTTTGCAACATCTTGCGTGTGCTTCACACAGAGGAAGTGATTTTGAATGCACCTGTTCGGGCCAAACCTCCGGGCACTGGCAGATTAAAAGGAGCAACAGCAAGTAAGCAAGTAGGTAAATCTCGATCCATACAATTAGGAGCAGTTGAAAAACACCACAGACCAATATTTTTGCAAACACTTTACACACACTGCATGTGGCAGAATTTATTTTCTATCCACCCTACGAGTTGCTGTTCAGACCGTGCATCCGGGCACCAGCAGATTTAAAGGAGCAGCAGCAAATAAGCAGGCAAGTGAATCTTAATGTGTGCAATTAGGAGCAGTTGAAAAGCATGCCAAACAAATATCACCCCCTCGTCAGCCACCACAGACACTTTGCAACACCTTGCATGCGTTTCACACAGAGGAAGTGATTTTGTATGCACCCTGTTCGGGCCGAACCTCCGGGTCCCGGCAGGATTTCGAGGAGCACCAGTAAGTAAGAAGTAAGGTGAATCTGGATCCATGCAATTAGGAGCAGCTGAAAAGCACCACAGACCAATATCGCCGCCTCTCCAGCCACCACAGACACTTTGCAACCCTTTATGCACGCTGCGCATGGCAGAAGTGATGTTCTATCCACCCCACTAGTGGCTATTCAGGTCATGCCTGTGGGTACCAGCAGATTTAAAGGAGCAGCAGCAAGTAAGCAGATAAGTGAATCTTGATCCGTGCAAATTAGGAGCCGTTGAAAAGCACCACAAACGAATATTGAAACCTCCATACCCACCACAGACACTTTGCAACACTTTGCACGGTTCTCACCCACATTGTCTAACGCTCTAGACAGATTTCACTTTTGGTTTGAAAAAATACGAATAAAATCGAAGATGCTGTAAACATTGCGACCTACTAAGAATGCAGTTGCAGTTCAGAGAATAAAATAAGAAATCAAATCCCCTTTTACCCCACTAAAAATACAATACTTTTTGGTTGGGTGTCGTTTTGAATGTTGGCTCTCACTTTTTGTGCGCAGTCAATTAATCTCATTATGTGGAGTTTACAAACATAATTGCTAGGTATTATTTTTTGGCGATCCACTTGTTAACTTGACCCACTTGAATTGAGGTGGTCATATTTACCATGAAGGATGATGCAGAGGAAGATGTTTGACTACTGGAAACCCAAAACATGCTCTATTTTTGCAGCTGAAATGTTGGCTGAAATATTAACTAAGAAGCATAATCGACAACAGACATTTTGAAAAGTACTTTGCTTCATAGACACATAAGGGACACAGGCCCAATTTCTTAAACTATGTCTGCAACCAGAATTGACAAGAATAAAATAGCAAATTGTGTCTGCTGCAAATTACATCCCATGCACAAAGCAATGGAATAAAAACGCTGTATGCCACCCTGCACAATGAAGAATGTACCTGTGATGTAATGGTCAAACTCCAGTAGCACCCACATTCCATTTGCAAAATGGATGTGTCTGGAGGATTGTCCACAGAAGGGCAGTATATATGAGTGGCACTGTCTGTGCACTCAAATGGAATAAAGTGAGTGACAAAAAAACCAAACCACTTGCCAATGTTACAACCTTGTGTGAGATAAGTGCATTCGCATCTGCAAACTGTGGAAGCCTCAATTTGCTCGTGGCTCATATGGGTTTCCCTGGTAGGCATCTTACGGGTGTAATGTTCGTGGTGGCATCTGTATTGTGTGCCTGTTACAATTGTACACATGAACACGTATTTGTGATGCTAACCCCTTGTGTCTGCAAGAGTGTATAACATTTTCATTGTTGTCTAAAATCAACGTTCGCTCATTGAATTGAAGCGGATGACACATTATGTTTGCCATGGTTTACAAATAGTCTCAAATGCAGTAAACGAAGTTCAGAATGACAGAATATGTTTACAGTAGGTTTGCATAGGTTTAGAAGCTACTTCATGTTTAAACATAGTGTTTACATGAGCATAGCAATATAGGTGTGCATTCAGTTTGAAGATGTTTTCAAAATACACATTTTGTAATCTGACATTTTCACTGGATTTTTACACCATAAGTGTACATTAGGTTTACAAAATATGTCTCTATTTTGGGCAATGGCAAACTTGTAATGTTTACAATATGTGGAAACTTTAAATCCAACTGGTCTTGCAAAACTAAGTTGATTGCACAAGTCTGAACAGGCCTGTAAATCTAATTTTTATACAGACGTCCAAAATGCATGTAAACCATTGTAAACACATAGCTTGCCCAAGTTTACAGGTCTTTCTTTTTATTTATTTTGTATTTCATTGTTCATTGACAATATTTACAAAGATCCTCAGGATTGCTATTTTCCGTTTTTCCTGTTTTTTTTTTAACTTTTATGATTTCCAAGTAGAGAATCTGCTCGACCTCGTTCTCAGTTAGTGCTTCACACAAGCAATGCTATGGGTGATAGTTCTTAGGATCGCTTTTCCCTCTTTTTTTAAAAAAAAAAATGGGACAATGTTTGCTGTTTTCCAAGAAGCTCGTATGGTTTTTCACAAAATTGGAAACTATGATTTGTATACAGTATATTCCTTCAGGTACCCTCAGGATTTGGATGTGAGGATAACATGCCACTGCTATCCATCACCCTGTTTATTCATCCTGCCTGTTATTTCCAGACATGTGCCCACTCCTCAAAAGTAGACTTTTAGAAAAGGAGCGAACTGAGAGAGGAATCTGAGTAAAGATGATCAGTTCCTAAGGCACAGATATCCTTACAGTATTATATAAATGATGAATTAAAACAAGAGTGGAAGTCCTTTCAAGGTTGGCTGTTTGCTCTCCATATTCTCCCATATCCTCCAGCATTTTGAATTCCCTGACATTCCCACCTCAGTTGAGGCAAAGGAGGTTGTTAATAATGGGCACAATGTCCTATGTCGAGTGTTTTTGACTAATCACTACACTTGAAGTAACTCTCTTTTCCTAACTCAACCAGACTCCCACATATCAGTGGGAGTTGTTTGCTTGTATTTGACATGTAGAAAGGATCAGAATTAGGGTAAGTTAATTATCAGATTGGTCACTTTTATCTCAGGGAACTCAAACACCTCCTCCTCCGACAGGCTTTCCCATGGTTGCCCACAAGGATCTGTGGATCCTAGGCTACTCCTTGTTGCACCACACTCATCCTCCCTAGGAAAACACATCTCTTCTTTTGGCTCTCCTCAGTAACTCTTTTCTGACAGCATCCAGATCGTCATCTCCTTTCCCTTCCTCATTCAGATATTTCTCCCATAACCTATTGCCTCCCTCCTGGACTTCTGCATTCCTACAGTCAAGACACGTTACCCTGAGGTTCACTTTGATATTAGGCTCAATAGTTAATGCTACTGACATGGATGTAAGAGTTAATGCTACTGACCTTCTTAACATTCAGCAAATTCACCCCATCTCAATCATCACTCAAGGTGATTAGACAAAATGCGAAACACTACTCGTGCTCAGAAGGCTTAATTCTAGTTTACCCATCTGTCTCCCCTTTACACCTTTTCTCCCTTGTACAAAGTCCTCACAGTTGCTTTACTCTGTACAATGTATCTCAATTGTGCCCCCACTACACACCGTCATCATGCTGAATGACTCTTTATGCAGAACCATTGTCCTTTTAAATGTTGACTTCTCGTCTTCAAATCTGTTCAAAGCAGCCACTGCCATGCTTGCTAAACGCATCTCCCTGTACTCTTCATCTAAAATGCATTGTCCTTTCTCCCTCCTTATCCTCTCCATGCCACTCCATGCTTGCACTTTCTCTTTACATGCCCACTCCACCGGAATGCCCTTCCCCCGATAACAATATCATCTCATCTGTAGAATGCTGCGAGACCAAACTCAAGCTCTACTTACTGGCAATGAAGTGGCTTCTCCAACCCCACCTCAAAATGCCCCCAGTTCACATCTCAGTTCTATCAATCCTAGAACCCACTTGAGTGTTCCATTTGCTAATATTTAAATATTATTCATTACCATATTCTGTCACACTTGGCTCATGTTGTTGGTGTTACTTATGTTGTATGCTAGGTGTCTGCCCCAGGTGTGTATCACAATGCCCCACAAACTCATTAACTGGTTTCTCTCACCCAAATATGCACACAATATTGCAAAAGCACCATACCAAGGGACTGCCTCTGCATCCCGTGTTTGCCTTCTATACATGTTATTTCTGTTCACAATAGCACCATTGTATTCAATGAATACAGAAATTACAATACATTTATCGTGATAATGTATAGCATTATCTGTTCAGTTCATGTTTGTTTGTTTATGAATGCATAAATTGTGGAATGCATAAACAGATTCTGATTCAGATAATGGGATAGACTTCCTAACAGACTATTGTGAATAGTCACATTTATTATTATCATATATATATATTTTTTAATTGATTGCAATTTTACAAACAACATACACAAATTCCTGTCCTGTCTATGATTGTTGATTCTATTTATTGGTTTAATTGTCTTTCTTTCCTTTATCGACCTCGGGTGTTCGATTTCCCATGCCAGTTTGACAGAAGACCAGGGAGGTCTCAGAGGTGAGACAAAGAAAAAAAACATGAGAAGATGAATCACAAAAGTAAAAGATAGATAACACCGTTTTCTACACCTGGCTGCCCTAATAGGTCACATCCCAAATCTTGTTTTACTAAGGTATGTGGCCCCGGTCGTCTATTCGTCTAGGTAAAATACTACGTATAAATACAACTGCTGCAATCACCCATTATGTTTTTTTCCCACTCATCAGCTCCGCCCACCAGTCCTCCTCGTCATAGGTCCAAAATTCTTCTGCCAATGGTGTCAAATGGTGTTTCCGTTCTTCAATTAGACCCAGGCAGTAAATGAGCAGATGCTTTAAAGTTGTCACTTGCTTTAGAGTGTTACACAATCTGCAAAAAGTATGGTCCGCTTTGCCCCATATTGCATTGCTCTCGTAGGTGGGGAGCAGGTTGAGTCGCATTCTCAGAAAGGTCTCTCGGGCTCTCTGCTGGGGAATTTTAGCAGGTAATCCGGAAGCTGGTTAACCTTTTTGGTGTTCATATGTAGGTTGACAGTTAATTTGCATGAAGATGCCTTTTCCAAAGTGTCAATCCAGTCGTTTTCCATGAGTTTCTTTTTTACTCTGGTCAGATTAGACCTGAAATCCAGTTGGGTACAGCTAAGTTCTTCCAACGTGGACCTTATTTTGATCACCCAGCGTGTTAATGATTTACTTGGCCAATTAAGGAGTTCCTGGTTTCAGATCCTGAAGATAGCTGGGTTTGAAGGGGAAGTGATTTTGCAGAACAGTGCCAGACTATTCAATTCTACTGCCACATGTAGCAATGGGATGCTTAGTTCTCTTCGTATGATTGAGATTGCAGTAGGTGATATTATATGTATATTTGTTCTATATAAAATGCTTAAACGTAAGTGTTATAAAATAACACATCATTATCATTTGGCTTTGGACAGCTGCTTGCATTCACAGTAATTTGGTACACACTGATATTAACGATGCATATGGTTATCCATCTTCGTATGAAATGTATATCACATTACAGTGATATCGTAACCATATATTTTGTAGTGTACTTAGGAGCAATGCTATGTGATGGCACTTCCTGTTTTGTCAAGTGGTGAAAGGTGGCGTTCCATCACTTCCCGTGATGTCACTTCGGGATGGGGTCAAATTACATTACTTCCTGCTATGTCATCAGAGTTAAACGGTCACGTGAGGTCTCTTAGGCTACCCATGGCATTTTGGGGAATTGACGTCCCTGCATAACTTTGGTCTTTTCCTGGTTTATCTCGAGGTTGTTCTGTTTGATGTATCTTTGGAGACAATCCAGTTGTCGTTGGAGGCCAATTACTGTTTGATCGATCAAGATCAGATCATCAGCATATAATAGGTGTGGCACTCTCCCTCTGACGATGGTAGGAGGAAAAGATCTCACTGAAGATTCAAATTTTTGGACGTCTGTAAATGTAATATTTCCGGTGCTAAAGGACACCCATGTTTCACGCCTCTCAATGAGGTGATATCATATGACAATAGAACAGCCTGGTTTAGGTGCACACTCATCTAGGTGTTGGTGTGCAACGCCATTACGGGCTCCATGATTTCCCTTGGGCAGTTCTTCTCGATAGTTTTTTCCAGAGAAGTTCCTGGTTGACCTGGTCAAAAGCTTGGACCAGGTCAAAAGCTTGGATCAGGTCAACGTATGCGACAAAAATCCTAGGTCTTCCTTCTTGGGTCTTGCCCTTCAGAATGCTTAGGAGTAGGATATTTGCCGATGTGCTGATGTTTTTCACAAATCCTGTTTGGAACTAATCGTTTCAGCCTGCGTCTTCGTCCAGGTTTGGAATTGTGCTAGCAAAAGGGAGCCAAATACTTTCCCAATGACATCCAACAACGCTATTGGACATTAATTTTTCAGATCTTCTTTCCTCCCTTTTTTAAATATGGGAACTACCGTGGCAGTCCTCCGTGAATTAGGAATCGTGCGGGTTTGACAAGCTTTTTTTTTTTATCACTCGTGCACAAAGAGGGCCAATTCATCCCAGTGTTCCTAAGCATAGCGTTTATTAAGCCGTCAGGGCCAGGGGCCCTAGATGTATTCAGCTTCCGTATCTTTCCTTAGATTATTTCTACTTCATGCGGCATTGTCCATTGCTCGATTTATGATGGTGAATTTAGCGAAAATTCAGATGGACCATCAAAGAGGATGGAAATATGTTGCTTCCATACTGACTCACTGACATTATTTTGTTGAGAGCCCCTATTTGATGCTGTTGTCAGTTTTACAAGAGTCCAAAATTCTCTAGGTTTCCTACCACACACTATGCGCAACATGTGCTCTGAATCGTTTTGGAGCCTAGCTACCCAGTTTTTATAGGCACAAGCTGGCGTGAACGCTTGCGCTTTGTGATCTTGCAAGTTGGTTTGTGCTGCTCTGTCCTTTACTTGCCTCAGGTCTCTTTGTTTATCCACAAGAGCTTGTCATATTCATGGAAACCTTGATGTTTTACCTTTCCAGGTCTTTGTTTTTTGGCATAAAAGCATTTTAATAGAGGCATGAAATCCACAATTTTGTTCTCTTTATCGTCGATTAGATTGTTTTCGTCTGCAGATTAAGCTTTTGTTAATGCTGCAATGTCCAGACTCCTCAATCGTAAATGGGTGCCTCAATTGCTCCCTTCCAATTGAGCCTTCACCATTTGATGGTCTGATTCTGATATAGCCCTCCAAGACATAGTTAGGAGATTGTGGTCACTGTTATAAGTCCTAATGACTTCCAAAGATGTTGTATGCTGTAGAAGTTCCCTGGACACATAGACGTGATCGATATCGGCCGTCTGGTCACCTCTTTCCCAAGTTGGAACTGTGGAGATTTCCTGGTTTCCAACAGCCATGAGGGAATGGAGTCTTAATTCTATTATAGACACTGAGTCAATTAGCATAGACCACAATCTACCTCTTACTTCTGGGGTCGAGATGTTTTTTTCGGCTCTCAACTCTTGTGTTTTTTCTTTACATGTAGCATGTAAATCTCTGCATACTATCATGTTCTTTGCGTGATGGTTGGTGTAAGCGTCATCGATTAAGTTTGCGTTCGGCTCGAGAAAATTAGAGTTGGATGTGGCATCCGGATTCCAATAATAGTTAATCACCACCATGTTTGACTGTTTGTCAGTTTCGGCCCACTGACTAGAAGGACAAGGAAGAAGAGGGTTGAGAAAACGTTTTTTATAAGATTCATGCCGCTCCCTGATATGACAGCTGTTATGAGACCAGATGTAGGTCATCTTTTGGATCCTTTTGCTGCTGGAGCGATAACTAGATCGAATCCGTCAAGATAGGGTTTCCTTGTCAGCCAAGTCTCAAGTAGGCAGAAGATGTCATAATCGCAAAGGTTTACGTTGCTCAGGGCTGTTAAGTGCTTAAAGCCCCTGTTATTCCATGAGGCAATCTTTAGGTTTGTTCATACATTACAAAGCGGTTGATGATTGGTCACTGGTTTGTCCCACTCCTTGGATGGCTTGAGTGGCTATGTTCTGCTCTGTCTTGCCAAAACCTATGGGATCCAAGACCACTTCTGGGATTCCTGAGTTTCAAGTTGAGACATGGATTTGGTTTCAGGACCCTGAATGTCCATACAATCCTGGGTTGGTTTGAAAATGATGTTTAGATCTGGTCTTGAACCGTTAGTTACTCGACCCAAGCCTAACGGATCTTTGAACTTCCTTGACTCTCTTGTACTTTCATTTGGTTGTTGTTCATTTGTATGGTGTTCATTTTATGAAGTAGAGAGGGCTTTCTGGCCCTAATTTTGAATTTTATTTTGCCAGGGTTGAAGTTCCGATGGTTCCAAAGGATTTACTGGTGTTAGATCAAAGCCAAGTATCTGGATGCTTTCTGTTACATCTCCCAACATTCCCTTTACCACCGAAGAGGGGATGTGCAAGTGAATGCTACCCGTATGATGGTTCTTACCGAATTCAGTTATCTTAAGGTCAGAGATTCATAATGCAATGCAGTAACTTCATCACAGTCTTTCTGTTTAGAATCAAGTCGTCCCCTTTATTTAGGATTCTTTCTAGTTCGAACAAGCGTTTGCTGGGGCGACTTGTTCTTGCAGTAGGATACCTTTTTCATTGAGGTGCTACTCTCTTGTCTCTTACAAGGATCCGGACTGGGGTCCTATGAGAACCCCTTCGATCGGGGGTTCTGAAGGTCTTTTTGGGTTTCACCTTGTGGAATCTTTTTGGGAGTTTCCATGCTGCCTTGAGGGTGTTCTTCAGGTAAACATGTGCCTTTTGTTTGACTGGGCAGTTTTTGATTGTTGCTAGTGATAGGATGCTGGAATCTGATGTGCACTGGCGGGGAGGGATATGCCGACCCGTGAGACTTTACTGGATCATCCTTTCAATGATCTTTCTCTTTTTCTAACAAGGTCAGAAAAGGAGGCGATGGTAAGCTGTTTTTGGGTTTATTTCATGCTCTGTTTCTGTAGCGAAAATTTTGAATCCTGTTTGTAAGCCATAACAGGCTGTTGATAGTTGAGGTAGGTCTGATTCTGAATCTTGAATTGAGTATTGAGACAACTCCATCAAGTCCTGTGTTCTGCTCATGTCCTCATTGATAATCATCAGTACAGATCTACTAGGGCCCTTTTACTTGTCCGGTCCCCGCTTTGACACTGTAGGCCAACCAGTTTTCCTTGTCAGTTTTCTTGGGGCGGGTTTTGGTCTAATTTGGACTGGTCTGGGATTTGGTCCTAAGTCCAACACCTGAGGGGGGTCTTGTTCAATCAGGACTGGTATTTTGAAGTTTGTATCTTGCAGGATTATCTTCATTGTGCTCTCAAAGATCGAGTAATCTTTGTTGGTCCTCTCGTTAATTTTTGCAAAAGTGACTTTTACTTTATCTGAGTCTGAAAAGGCCTCAATTCCAGTTGGGTCTGCTTCTTCTTGTTGTATGCAACCATTCTGTGATTGCGCTTTTGTTCTTGCACAAGAGATGGTAGGGGGTGCACACTCTCTCCTCTCAGGAAGATCTGTGCCTCAGAGATTTTTTGTCTGTTCTGCAATTACATGTATTTTTCCCCATTAGAGGTGAGCTCACCTTTGGCTCTTTAGTGAGATCATTTTGGGTGTTCCCTCTTTGTTATGTCCCTCTAGTTGTGCTTCCAAGTTGGCTGATTCAAAGGATTCTGTCTGGCTTTCTTTCTTGCTGGAGGAATAAGATGGTCTTGATGCCTGGGTTCTGTTTTCAGTCACTGTTATATTATCTTCCAGGAAAACCAATTTAGAATTCATCATTGCAATCATGGTTGTATGGTCTTTCAGAGTATCGTTTATTGATTCATACAACTTGGATAAAGTAGCCAAGGCTATTGTCACCATTGACATTATGGAAAATAAATCAATGTTTTTCGATGTGTTTTTTTGCTATTGATCAGGCCGTTTATCTAGTCCTCTCACTTTTCCTGACACAATGGCTGAGTCTATAGTTAAATCTGATGTCGAAACATCATTGGGACCATCCAATGGGATTTGAATACTTTCAGGTGAGCAGAGTTGGTCGGAATTTAGAAGAGGAGTCAAGGGACTCTGTGATGCTAGCCCAGGGAATTGTGTTTGTTCCTTCAATGGGCTAGTATGATTGCGTAAAATGTCTTGATCACTGGGATCCTTCTGTTGTTTGTGTTTCTTGTTGTTTGCAGATTTATCCAGAGGGGGGGCTAGTTGATTTCCAGTTTGTGTGGTTAATTAAACTTGTGCTTCCCATACTTGAGTCATTGGGGAGACCCATTCCTGTTGTCCTTGTTACAGAGGTCTCCTGTGACGTGGTTTCTTGGCTTGGAAGGCTCATGTTCACTATAGAGCGTGCACATGGATGTGAGCTAAAAGGGCCTGTTATGTCGATCGTTTTTCTACGGGACCTTGGGGGCCAGGTAGCCAATGCTGAACCTTTTGGCAATCCCTGGCATGATGGCCCATCCTTGGGGTTCTATTTTCCCCTCAGTGCTATCGATTGATGTATTGGCAGATTTTGAGAGCTAATTGGTGCATGCAGTCTCAACCGTTCCTATGGTTGGATCACTAGTTTGCACCACAAAATGGCAACGTGTTTTTATGAGTCTAGGTGATGTTCCCTGGCAAGTTTTTTCACCAACTCGTGTATCGTTGGGCACGTGGGGTCTGTTACACCTTCCAGAATCTCTGCATCTGACAATTAATTTGCTGGGTTGGGGCATTGGGACTTCCTCTGCTTCAGGAAGTAATTTGCAAGATTTGCTGAAAAATCTGGTCTGCTGGGTGTTATTTTCCTCGAATATCTTGTAGTTTTCTATGCTTTCATTCCTTTGTGGTCAGCCTGCCTTTCTCGGAGCTGCTTGATAAGAATGGGCCAGGTGACTTGGGCTTGAATGACAACCGTCTGGGGTTCAGTTTATTTTGAAATCTAGACCCAAGCCGCGATGTAAACCTAGGCTTGCCCGTGATTTTCTTTCCATCTGACGGGGGACCCTTAGACCTCTCTAATTTTATGAGGCTTACGGGTGGGTTTTTGCTATGTCCTTCTGTGTTTTTGGGCAAAGGCACAGACTGCATTTCCAAGCAGTTCGGCTTTTCAGCAATGTTTTCAGGCAGTGCTTCAACTTCCATTTGAGCCACTAGGGACTCTGGAGAAGCAAGATGGGAATCACTTTCATCTTCGACAGATAAAACCCTCCCTCGAACGTCTTAACTTGACGAGGGAATGTGAATTTGAGCCACAACTCATACTTCAGGTTCTTCCCCTGACCTCATGCAATGAGGACATGTTGACCAGTGCATCAGAGTTAGTGGTCAGTACCGTAGATGTGGTTTTTCCTCAGAATTGGCTTTTTTTGCTCCTCTTCAAAAATCTCAATAGTCCCGGGCTGTCTTGAAGGAGCGATAGACAAATGCAGAATGGAGGTATGCACCCAGTTGGAGCTAGAGTTAAGGGAGTTTATTGGGGTCGCAAAATTTGGACCCGCCCCCCCCCGTAGCTTTCGAGTTGCTAGTTGAGAGCAGGAACCACTCCTTGTATTGTGATCATCCAGCGGATACCACGGTTTAGTGGCGCTCGATTTAACTTTGTTCAAGTGTGTATTGGAGCACAGCACATCCTCACTGCAGTCATTATAGAGGTTAGGCGCTGCGGTGTTGGGAGCTGTTACAGTGCCAACATTTCCTGGGATAGTAAGTATGTGCTTGTGAGACAGTGGTGGCGGCAGTAGGTGAGAAAGAGGGGAAGCTCCATGTACGGAGTCCTTACCTGCCGCCGGCGTCTTCACTCCAAATGGGATGGCTGTTTCTCATTGCAGGCGGGGGACGTCAAGTTTATGACTTTCACTTTCATATTTGCGCCTCAGTTTTGAACTGCGGCGGAGGTGGCCTTCTTCCATATTGCACAGGGCCAAAGATCGTATCAGCCCAACAGCCCCTGCTGCCCCTGCTTTATGTCGAGACAGGCTTTTTGAAGAAGGGACCTCCCTCAAGCTGTAGAGGTTTAGAGAGATTGTAAAATGCGTGGAACGCACACTGGACACAATAGCCTGCCCAGACTGTGACTCTGCAGCAGACTCTGAGGCCACTGTGTGGCGATACAGGCTTTTTGAAGACGGGTCCTCCCTCAAGCAATAGAGGGTGTAGAGAGACTACAAAATGGCACACTGGACACAATAGCCTGCCGAGACTGCGACTCTGCAGCAGACTCCCTGGCCACTCTGCTGCGAGACAGGCTTTTTGAAGAAGGGTCCTCCCTTAAGCAGTAGAGGGTGTAGAGAGACTGCAAAATGCCAGGAACACACAGCGGACACAATAGTCACATTGCCTGACAGAGCCCTTTGAGCTTAAGATATTTGTAAAATGAGTATTATTGAATCTTGGCATTTTACTGAATGGACAATGTCCTAGGGGGTGTAGGAGGTTTCTGTGCAATCTAGCACCTTCGAAAGGATGGTATAGCAGAGGCTGTTAAAGTAACATGCATGCATGCCTGGCGTATCCCTTAACCATTATCAGGTTGTTAAAGTAAGTATCATATTTACATATTAACATGACAAGGTATTGTCTCTGAAACGTGGAAGGTATTATGCTCAGCCCGTGACTTCTCAGACATGCTTCACTCAGCATTAATAATGTTGTAGCTCATAAAATTAACATCTTTGAGTATATTAAAAATTATCACAGCCAGAATGTATACCAGGAGGCTGTGTCAGAAAGGCTGGTAGAGCTGTGCCAGAGGCAGTAACATGGCTTGCGATCATTGTGAGATTGATAGCCTGATATGGTGGATAAAACATTAACCATATTGATAGGCAAAAAGACCTAGGTTCTACCTCTGGCACGAGGCCCTTGTGCGTTTCTACTTTCCCAACTGGTTTACTAATATTTCCTCATTGAGACATCACACATCAATATACTCATGTGGGACACATTTGTGTGGGCTCCTTGAAGGCCTTATTCCTCACCGGGTTAAGTTTCCCCAATGTCACTCTGTTGAATGTATGAGTGTTTTTGGCACAGACCTATAGGTGGGCTCCAATGGTTAGCGCCATATTTTGAGAATTACATTGAGTTACAGTCTACTGTATCTAGGGATGTTCAAACAGGATTGGCCATATCATTCCAACACCCTAACATGTCTTGTGAGTGTAAGTGGGCTATGGTTGATGTCATATATGGCTCTTTTATCTGCCTCACTCATAGAGCGATGGCTGCAATTTCCCAGAAGAAATAAATATGTCCAGGTGGTTGGGTGGTGACTGCATTCAATGTAAAAGTTAACTTGTTCTAAATACTGGGAGATAATGAATTAAATCCTGCAGTTTGGAAGCTGAAGACTTGCTCAGCTCCCTGATACCATTCAAACCATGCGGTTTTCCAAAGGTTGGACATGAGTTAAAATGAATGATGAAGTCACTGAAATGCATATTGCGCACAATCCCAGATGATCTGCCACATTTCCAGACATCCTCTGATGGTAAGGCTCTGGCAGTGTTTGCAATCAACTGATGTAGTCATTCACCAGAGTCAGCCATCGCTGATTCACCAGCACAAGGGTTCCCCGAGTGACTTTCTGCTCACCCCTCTGCAGAATTGTCATGAAGAGGAATGAGCAAGGGGCACCCAGCGGACCTATAAGCAACAGAGCGTAAAGCTGGTGGTTACTGAACATTCAGCTCTATTAAAGCCTTGTTTGTCTAGGTCACTGTACTGGTCCTGATGGGGATACGTGAAAGAAGTTGTGCAGAGTTGCACAGTAGTCTGTGGATGGCATTCATGAATCACATTCAGGTTCAAGCCTGTGAGAATCCTCGTAATGGTGCTCTAGCCACTCCTGCGGCTCTTGCAAGTAAACTGTTGTATATCGTCAATAGGTCACCTTGCCTGCCATGTGAAGAATTGAACCCGGGTGTTTCGTGTACAGGTGTGTTTGTTAGCTGAAATGAATTATTCTACTCTCACATGTCAGGGAGAAGTCATATTTTTAGTACATTTTTTTAAACCTACTTTAAGTTTGGTAAACATACCAAATGGCCATTCACAATGCTCAATCCACAAGTTTTAACACACTGAAACTGAAAATCCTCAATGAGGGTGAAATTTGTCGTTGTCATCATCCGCAAAAGATGTCAGCCTTGTGTTGATGAAGCAATATATATTTGAATTTTTTAATTTGCGATTTAATTTAAAACATCTTTTCACATTTATACAATGATTATAATTACAAAAATGAAAATGCAATTAAGACTTCAATCCCATAAAAACGTAATTGTGTGAATGCATTGCTAACAATTTCCATTACAAAACAATGTCATTCAATTATATATAGATAATAGAAAAAGATAAACAGAAAGGATAATTAAACTTACAAAGTACAATCAATTCATGCATTCATTTCATTTACTGCATATTGTACTAATTCCCAACCGTATACAAAATAGTGCTGCTTTATAAAACAACAATACTTTCCTCATATAGAATAAAAATATGTGCTGTTTGTGTTATTTGCATACCCATAGTGCATTCCTCAGTGGGTCAGAAGTGAAACTGAAACTTGCATTTCTTAGAGGTACTATTGCATGTGGACTTGTTAGCTGACATGGTATAATGGGGATTGCCCAAGCACATAGAGCAGGAAGTCTTAATCCTATTAAAGACACGGAGACAAGCATTATGCTTAAAACTATTTATTACTGCTCCAACAGCTTTTTAAATGTTTCACATTATTTCTCTTTTTTTTTCTCTTTAAACAGTTTGAAACAGCAAAACTGAGAATAAAAACAACCCGACAAAAAAGACATGGTAAGAGGATGGTAAGAGGATGTGGTCAAACTCCAATCCCCATGAGACCTAGCAGCTCAGTAGTCCTGAGCCTCAGTCCTGCTGTCCAATCAGGGCTCCCTTATGAGTACAATTCACTGCTGCTCTAAGTCCCGTCCTCTTCTTTTCTGAACTGCTTTAACACTTTGCAACAGTCTAAGGAACAGTCTTAGATAACTTTTTCTGCTTTCACTATCTTTCACTATCTTGCGCTGGCTTGCAACAAACCACTTTACTTGAATTCCTTTCCCATATTCTCCCTGTTGATTTGTGGGTACTCAATCAGGAGAATTCTTTTGCTCGTCTCCTATGTGGAAAAGAGATTGGTATTGTTAGGGAGGGGAATTTGCTAATATTCACATTATTACATAACATACTGTACAGATCTTATTCAGCGTATTTCCAGTGGGAGGGATAATGCTTACCTTCATGTCTTTAATAGAATTGAGACGTCCTGCACTATGCGCTTGGCCAATCCCCATTCTATTACAAAACCAGAGGCGAGCATTATGCATGTTCAAAGCTTTGTAGCGCTGCTGTGGCAATATTGGCGAGCGGCTTGAAGTAGAAAGTTCTGAACATTGAGTCACTGGACCAATCTGCTGCCTTCATGATCTCCTGCAGCGGAACTCCTGCTGCAAAAACGTGGGAACCCATAGCTTCTCTGGTCGAGTGAGCTCCAAAAACAGAAGTATCAATACCCACCAGTTCCATCACTTCTTTTACCCATCTCGCTATCTTGGCCGAAGCCACTGCCTTATATGGTAACTGATTTACACCCTGAGGTCCTTCCGCTGCTGTTTCCGTCTCATAGCATTTTATGCACTGCACTACGCAGGGTTTGCTATTATCTGGGAAATAGCGCTATAAAATGACTTTAGAGTTAGTCTTAGTATGCTGCGCAGTATTAAATGCCCCACCCTCTGGATAAAACACTTTTCTGTCTATTTGTGGAGCTTTTACATCAGAAACTCTTGTGCATGATACTAAACAGAGTAATGTGGCTAACTTTCCAGATAGTTGCCTTCCCGAAAGAAGGTCGTTCATTGTCCATTGTTCAAACAGCTGCAAGATTTTGTTCACATCCCAAAGGGATAAATATGTCGGTAGAGGGGGCTTGCTTACTTTTACACCTTTAAGGAGCCTTGCTACCGCTAGGTGCTCTCCCACAGGGACTCCAGCTACTAGTGCTAGGGAGAATTCTCAGAAATGTGCTCATTTCCCTCACCTTTTGAGACGCCCAGCAACGTTGCTGGATTTCTAGGACTTTAATTTTCACCTGGAAATAGTGTGAGCCTTTTTTCCCACTCTGTCATGTATTTTGATGTGTGTTTTACTTGTGTGTTCTTTGGATATGGAGTTTTAGACAACTGCATGGGCATCATCTTTTTCTTGTGTGTCACACAGCACCCTCAGTGCAGTGGCATAGGGATGTCTTTCAGACTTCCCCAGGTTTAAATACCTTCTCTGGGACTGACTACTGTCTCCCAGTGAATGTCAAATTAAATTGACTTTACTAGTCTTTTTAAAATTTGCTAGACCCAGCACAAACTACCTTACAGCAGAGTGCTGTGTGGGATGTATTGACCCACTATGCTATGCTATGCGGCATCACCCTGCCATGGGGATAGAAACAGCAACAATGGTGGCAAAACCCTTCTGCGCGCCAGAAACCTACAAAAACCATGTGCCTCAGCACACAAAAAGAGGGATGCACAACCTGCCACCCATGGTGCATGTGCAGGGGAATAAAGCACACCCTGCAGAAAAGGTGCCAGTGCGCCCCATGACCAGCAAACAGAGTGCACCGAGAAAAGCAGCACTTTGCAAATGAAACCCAGAAATCTGCCTACCAATGACATTTGTTTGTTCCCCAAAACTTCAAAATGCCCACAACACAACACTTTTCAACATTCACAATCTTGCCTGGTGCTAAAAGTCATGTATCTAATGATGCATTGTAAACATACAAAGTCTTGATATGAAGAGCAAAACATTCATCAGAAAACTGAATTGTCTGAAAACTGACAGCCATGCCAAAATCTGGGTGCAGTACCCTGGGCCACCTGAATGGCAGCTGTCAGAGGAGAACTGAGGAAGCTTCAATTTGACCTAAAACTAAAGGTCTGCTGAATTAGCAACACAAACAGGATTGTTCCCAAAAAGGAATACAGATTTTAGTTCTGTTTTGATTCCACAGATTCTAAGGCCAAGAAAGAAATGTATTTGTATGTGATGCAACAGATGTGGGTTTTGCTAAGTTTAAAAAATAATTAGCTTGGCTGAAGTTGCCAGGACTTGAAAAGCAGGTTTTTCTCCCAAAACAAAGGTCTTCCCTCAGCAGAAACTCACACTGAGGTGTTAATTGCAGGGTTTGAACATAATCTGGTCTACAAAGGGCAAAGGAACTATGACCATCCTCCAAGACAGGACATTGAAGTTGTGGAAGTCCGTAAAACTGCTGCAGCACAGGAAACTCCTGGCTGACAGAAGCAAATTCCAAAGAAGGGGGATACCACATGCTTCAAGGAGTGACAAAGACTGACCATTTGGTGTTAACAGGATATATAATGGACATTTAGAAGGTGTGTGACTTTTAGCGCTACCTTTGAACACTTAGTACAACCGTTTAGCTTATTCTGAACAGGAATGGCAATAAATGTGGGTTTATAGGGTCTGTATTTCCGCTAGAATTGTGAGACTTTATACACTCATTCCCATGTTAAACACGCACCTTTGTGGAAACTTGCATAACAATTGAAAAGTGTGTTCATAGCGAAAAGGGCAAAATTCTGTAGAAACGGGGAAACATGATCCCACAGCTAGGGGGTTTTGAGGAATAGCTGCTATGTAAAATATGCAATCTGTATATGCGATTTACATAGAGGTTGCACATGTGTAAATATGTATTTTGTCAAAATTAGACTTTGGCCCTCATTACAACCTTGGCAGAGGACCATGGTGCTATTAGCACCATGGTCCATGCCGCTAAGGTTATGATTCTGCCATGGTGGATGGCGGAATTACCGCCCCATTCCTAGGTGAGTGGGGCGGTAATTCCCCATTCACCATATGCCCTTCCCCATTCCCATTTTTGCCCCCATAGGGCATAATGGGAATGGGGAAGGTGCTAATTACGGCACTGTAAATTACGGTGCCGTAATTAGCTCCAAACTCCCTTTGCGGGTTAGATTTTTAACGCCTGCTAAAAGCAGGCGTTAAACACCAACCCGCAAAGGGACACTTGTAATCAGGCGTTAAGGGTTTAACGGCACCGACGGCGCCGTTAAACCCTTAACCCCTGAGTTGTAATGAGGGCCAGTGTGTTCCAGTGGCTAGGGGTGGATTCTCAACATCATAAAATTACACCATAAATATGACACTCTGTTTCTCTCCTCCTATCAAAGCAGAGAGTAGACTCTTACCCAATCATTTTTCAAAGGGGCAAACCTAGCTAAGCCGGCCCCCTACACCCCTTTGTGATGTCATTTTTAAGGCATAAATATAGACAGCAGAGAACAGATAGGGACTCACTGATCCAGCTACTTTCCTGATTTCAGCGAAGCACTCTGATCCAGCTTTCTGCATCCAGCTTTAAATATTCTTCCAGATCCAGATGCCAAATCTCTTGCCAGCAGTAGAGACTATTGATTTCCAGCAAGGCCCCAAACCTCAAATTTATTCTCCCCACTCAGTAAAGTGATGTGTGGTGTGAGAAAACCATTTGGGACCAGTATCCAGAAATTCTCTGGCTTGCCACCACTAGGCTTGCCTGAGGAACTTGCCATCCAGCTGATCCAAATACTCACAGACTAGGAGAGCAGATTCTGTGCCAATCCGGCGACCGGCCTAGATGATCCAGTCCCGCACCTGATGTGCTGATTTCTTAGACCAGACCCAATCCATGACCAGAACTGACGGTCCCATTTAAAATATATCCAGTGAGTATAAATAGGAAGAACTGTGTCCCATGGTATATTTGCATAGTCTTGTCCCTATTTCCAACCCACCCTATCTTTCAGTCAGAACCAGTATTGTTAGGAGCATCTTTGCCTTGTCTTATCCCTAGCACCAACCCATCCTATCTCACCTTCAGAACCAGTACTGTTAGAACTATCTTTGTGCTGCCCCTTTATTTCTCATCCGAAGAAGTCGGGTTTCCTTATCAGGTGGTCACCCTGATACAGTGACTGTAATCCCTGTGTGGTATTCGCTTCTTCATAGTCATCCCCTAGTGTGAACAAACTCATTTGTCATTTTTAAAAGTGCATTTCTGTTTTTCATTCTCGCGCCTATTTTACAAAAACAACCTTTACTAAAACCTCCATAGCTCCCTCAGTTTTTGTGATTGAAACAACATTTTAACTCCTACTTGTAGCTAACATCCATATCTATCCATAGGTCAGTGTGATTCTCCCGTTATCGCGAATATCACACACGGAAATGTTTGCCGCACATTTTCATTTTGAGAAAAATGGACATGTGTAAAATAGCTTTTAACTGCTTCCAACCTGGACCTTAAGATCTCAATTGTTTTCTGATGAGAAAACCATTGTTTGTGCTTGTGTGCAACTATCCAAAGTGGCTTCCATAAGAATGTATAACAATTTCAGCAATTTTGACCATATTTGCTGTTTTTGCCCAGTCCATTCTAAAGACAATCTTGAAAGCCAGTCTGACAGCTGAAAGTCAATTCTGTTTTCTCTTGTGTTTGAAAGGGGGAAGGTGGGACTGATATTCTGTTTGATTTGTGCCATTCCTGAATACCTGTTCTCTCCTGCTATCTCTTTACATTGCCTATTGGGTCTTGAGGGGTGTACAGGGGGAACTGATAACCACAGTGCTATCTGATCTGAACCAACACAAAAGTATTATTGACTGTGCTGCATTTGTTTTGCTTATTACCTATTCCTAGTGTACTAAAGATATTATTCAGTGTTCTGTCACCCCACTGGTGATTGTTGTATATCCATTAAAACATATTGTGATTAAATTTTAAAGTCATAAATAAATATTTACCTTTGCAAACCAGCCTGATTCCTGGTTCAGTGTGACCGGGGGTTTCCAGGAGAAGGGCGTGATATGAGTGGTATATCGTTCAGAATGTTGAACTTTTAGACAAAAATAAATAAGGATTTCAGTTGTGCAATACATGCTGGGCTTTGACTTGGGTGTGTGCCGGATTGAAATCACTTACAGCTGGAGGGAATACCTAGTATTCCCTATTCCTAGAAAACTCATGTAGCCCTCAGAAGCTAACCTTTCCTCTTAGAATGGCTGGTGGCAGTGGCATTACCATGATTTTCCCGACCGAGACCCGTTTAAATGCTCCGGTAGCTAAAATCCACCGGAGCCATGTTTTTCAACATGGCGTCTGAGCCCCCTCTGTAAAAACAGGTTCCAATTGACTTTTTTCACCATTTCCTTTTGGAAAGGTCCTTCTAGTTTTTGTCTCTGAGCGCCAAACCAGGTTCGGTACCTCTGTTCATTGGCCTTTGGCAGGCTTCAGTGCTGAAGGCCTCCTTTGGCGCCTGAGTGTCTGGGGTTGACAGGATGTGAGGGAGGTGCACGAAACTCCCTGTGCTTAGTCTCCTATTATACCTGAATGGCAAGGACAGCCACCCTGCTGGGTGAGTGACTGCTAGGCCAGAATGAATGGGAGAAAACTGTTTAAAAGCAGGTCTCTATTACTTGGAAGGCAGAGTCGACCACTGGAACAAAAGAACTGAAGACGAACTGAAGGAAGAAGACTGCTGCAACTCCTAGAATGTTGGTTTGCCTGGTGAAGCCCTGCTGTAGGTCCGAATTGCCTGAAACTCCCTCGATATAGAAGCCCTTCAAGGACAACTTCTTCCATTGAGCTAGTGGAAACAATCAACTCGCAAGCCACCTGGAAACTGTCTCCATACTGGTTGAAATTTCATCAGCCTGCTGTTGAAAACTGGATAGCCAGTGAGAAGGACACCAGATTGTGGACTTTAAGGCACTCACCCCTTAAACCAAAGTTTTGCAAAGCTGGTGGCTTCTTCCCTGTGTGGTGAAGGATCCTCCCAACGTCCTCCTTCTTGTCCCCACGACTGAGGCTCAGGAACAGCGAGATCTTCAGGAAGTGCCAGGAACAACCGCCTCAACTACAGCTTTTCTTTATCCATAAGGTACTGTGCGAATGTGGTAGAGAAATCCTCTTCCGCGGTGAAAGTTTGTGAAACTTTCCCAACTTTGGAGTCTTGTTTGCTCCTAAACTGACAGATAATTCTTTTTCATGCAAACTACTTTTAAGAACATTGGCAAAGACTTAACCGTTTATTACCAGAACTGTGCCATCCTATCCAAGACACTGAACCATTGACTTTGGCCCAGGCCTATTGAATTGAATTGCCTCTTGTAGCAAACTGAAACTATTTGCCCTGCCAATGAAAGTAACTGTGTTTTGATTCTTATAAACTTTGTCTTTCTACCCTTTTTGAAAGTTACTGAAGTGCCATTTTGGTCCCACTTCAAGGGAGCCTAACTTGTTCAGAAACGTATTGGTTTAGTAGTGTAGTGTATTTGTGTGTGATATTGAGCTGCTTATTACTAGTGGAATGTTTTCTAACTAACTGTGTAAATAAATGTATATTCCTTTACCAAGAAACCTTGAGTAAGTATGTGTTTGAACTACTGTGATTGCAAGTCTTTTGTGTAACACCTTGTGCTGCTCACATCCCTCTTGAGAGAAGTCTGTCTGCTCAGCCACTGCTACCACATAACTGTGTAGTACAGGCTTGTACCAAAGGTGAGATTGTACTTACACCTGTAGTCTTAATTGTGTGTAGTGCTCCCAAAGGGTAAGCATGTAATTCTGCCAAGGTTTTCCAAGCGGAATTATAGCTCCGAACTGTGAGAACTTGATAAACTCTGTAGCCTGCTCTGAAAGTCCTGGCAAATACAATCTGCGCCTGAAATTCTGCAGGCTAGGAGAGTCAATGTCCGGTCTTGTATCAGTGAATGCAGAGCTCCCGCTGTATCGGATAGGAGATCCCTTTTGTGAGCAATCCTCTGGGGGAAATCCATAGAAAGTTGCATCAGAATTGGAAACAAAGCTTGCGATTTCCATTCTGATGTCCCTATCACAAGCTTTGCTTTGTCTCTGTGCACCTTTGCTAGTGCCCTTGCCAGCATCACCAAGGGGGGAAGGCATAATGGATGTGGCCCTCCCAGTTGTGCAGGAACGCATCCGCCCCTGCTGCCACTGGATTCAGTCTCCAGTTGAGATATCTCAGCAGATGCATGTTCAGTCTCAATGGCAAATAAGTCTGTGTGTAAAGGTCCCCACCTTTGCTGTAACCTGTCAAAGACTGAATTGTGTAGTTTCCAGTTGCACAAATCTATTAAGTATCGGGAATTCCAGTCTGCTACTGAATTCATTGCTCCCGGAAGATATTCCGTTTTGCTTGAGATGTTCTCCTCTAGGCAAAAGTGCCAGAAATCCTTTGCTAGGTCTGCTAGCATCTTGAATTGTGTGCCTCCCTGATTGTTTATATATCTGACTGCCGATATACTGTTCATCAGCAGGATACAACATTGTGCTTTATCTTTGGTTAATGCTTTGACTGTGAATGAACCCGCGAGGTGCTCTAGGCAATTAATGTGAAGCGCTAGCATCTCTTGACACCACTTTACCTCTGTCTCTGTGTGGCCGCATCTGGCTCCCCAACCTGATCTGTTGGCATCTGACTCTATAATGAATTCTGGAACGTCTCCGAAGATGGCTCGGCCGTTCCATACTTCCATTTTGTGGAGCCACCAGAGAAGCTCCGTCTTGCTGTCCTCGTCTAGTGGTACCTTGTGATGGTATCTCCATCCTTTCTGTAAGTACTTGATCTTGAGCCTCTGAAGAGCTCGATAATGTAGTGGCTCGGGAGAAAATCGTCTGGATAGAGGCTGCAAGCAGTCCGACTATCCTGGCACGATTCTGAAGAAATATGGCCGGCTTCCTGAGAGCTGTCCTTAGATACTTTTTTATGGATCTCATCTTGGGCGCTGGGAGCTCTAGTGTGGCTTTCCCTGTATCTATTGTAAAGCCTAGAAACTCTATCCTCTTGCAGAGTGTCAGAGCTGGTTTCTCTGTGGTGACTAGGAATCCTAGTCTTGAAATCAAGGATATTACCCACTGCACTTGCTTCTGCAATCCGTCCTTGTCTTCCACCATAAAAAGGATGTTGTATAGATAGAAGATCATCTGAATTCCCTGATCTGGCAATGCGGTCGCCAGAAGCCTCATGGATTTGGTGAATGCCCACGGCGCTGAGGTTAGGCCGAAAGGCAGGGTCTTGAATTGCCATATCTCTTCTTTCCAGACAAGTCTCAAGAAAGGGCGGTGCTGTACTGCTATCGGCACTGTTAAATATGCGTCCTTCAGATCTAGATACGCCAGCCAATCGTTCTTTCTCAGTAGATCTCCTAGCAGATGGATTCCTGCCATCTTGAAGTGTCTGTACACAAACCAGCTGTTTAGTTCTTTTAAATTGATGACGGGTCTTATTTTGGCCTTGCGGTGAACTAAAAACATGTAGCTTATAAACCCTTCTGTGTGTGGTTGTGCTTTCTCCATGGTGTGTTTTTGCACTAGCGCTTGAATCTCTGTATCCAATAATGTGCTCTCTGCTTGCGAGATGTGCATGCGTGGCGCAGGGTTTGGCTGTACAGGATTCTTTAGAAACTCTAGCTCAGATCCTTGGGCAGTTTGTAAAACACACGTGTCTGATGATAGCGCGCGCCAATTGGGTATGAAAAGTAAAGTCCTCCCTCCTACTGGGGGGTACCTCACTTTGCGCTCTCTCACCTGTGGTACTGTTCTGGTATCTGTAGTATCCTCTGTGGACTCTGCATCTTCTACCTCTGTTGGGAAAAAAGGCGTCTTGTCGACGAGTTTCCCAGTATTGAGCTCTCGGGCCCTGGGGCCTTCTGTTTGAGTTGTTTTGGCCAGTTGAGCAGCCTCTATATCGACTGGCCCATGTAAAAACCCTTCGAAGGGTATACTTTTCTTATTTAAGCTTGCGCCTTTTCCAAGGCGGTAAATGTTCCCACAAGCCTGTTCATCTCCTTTACGAACGCGTCTCCAAAGAGCAATCCTCATGCTCCTTCCCCTGCCTCATAGGAGGCAAGGTCTCCAAGCTTATTGTCAATCTTTAAAAGCATTGTTCTACGCCTTTCAGAAGAGATTTCAGTGTTCACTTTTCCAAGCATGCATATTGCCCTTTGAGCCCATCCCGCTAGAATGAAAGGGTCTACTGGTTCCCCTGTATCTTAACACCTCTCCGCCACGTCCATTATTTTTGCGATGCGCCCTGTCAGGTCCAATATTTTGTCCTGGCATGTTCTCCAGGCACAGTCCATACCTTTTCTGGCGTCCTTTCCCGCCTTTGTAACAAAGGTAAGCACCCTGGGGTCCAATTCAGGGGTGTCTGCTACCTTCCCTGTAAGTTTGGGTCTTAGGCATTCAGCTCTGAGACGGAACCTTGTTTCTTTTTCCAGTGGTGTTCGTATCTTCTGAGCCATGTACAGAGCTATCCTTGGTGAAAGGGTCCATTCAGTGGACCTTGGATGTCTGATAGTGTCTGGCTCAAACACATCAGATATGTCTTCCTCATCTGGGGGACTCTCCACAATGCTGGCTTCATTTTCACAGGTTAGTTTGCCCTGCAACCTTATGCTCTCTTTCCCAATACTCCTATTGTCATCCTCCAGTTCCTCCTCCTGATCAAACTCCTCTGAGGATGATAGACGTCCCCTGTCTTTTTCGCTGTTGGGGTAGGGGGTACGAGGCTTGGCACTGCTGACTTTGATAGAAAAGAGTTTTTAAGCCTGTTAAAGGTGACAGCTGCCTCCTGGGGCTTCTCTTTCTTCCCCTTAGTTTAGCCCAAGAGAGTAGAAGAGTGTTTCCTCTTCCGGCAGCTTTTCTACCCTTTGTGTTTTCTTCCAGAGGCTTACCTGGATCATCGTGTAAGCCAGCTTTGGTGCCCAATATATTCTCAAGGACCTGTAACCTGTCCTGAAGAGGCTGAACTCCCTGAGCTACTGCTTGTACCAGCGTGTCTCCAAATACTCTTTTAAAACTTTGGGAGAGGTCTATATCCTCCTCTCCAAGTTCCTGCTCCTGATCGCCATACTCGCTGCAAACCTCATCTCCCATGTCATAGGGCATAATTGGGATATATGCAGTAGGGAAAACTGCTGCTCTCACTGGCAGTCTGTCAATCCGACCTGGTTGAAGGCTCAACAGCCGTATTGGTCGTACATTTGAAATGTCCTTTTTATTTTATTTTTTATATTGGTTCTTTCAAATTAGTAATCCGCCTCTGTAATAGTGCTGAAACGTCACAATCAGCGCTTTTCCATCAGCGAGTAGGCATCGGAGCGAAAGAGTCTTCCTTTTCATTTGTTTTCAAAATGTCAGAAAGGAGCTGTCCACGCATGCGCGGGCTAATCTGTAGTGTGTCACCTGCTCTGACAAGCGAGTGCCGTTGCACTGAGGTAAGTGCCGTACATGAGAATATGAATGAAATTACAAACCAGAGCCCTACGCGAGAGAGATCGCTCGCAGCCCCGGTCTGTTTGATGATGAATATAAACTTAGAAATAGCAAGCGCACACTCCCTGTGAGGAAGAATGATGCAGCACATATCAAATACACTGCATATTAACGCTGCAAGTTTACTGAATCATTCATGATTATGCCCACAATTACTTCTGTGCGCAAGGATCATTGTATATAATTCAACGTCTATAACGTTCTTATAAAGGTAATTGAAACCAAAAGGGCTACTTAGCTGTTGGTAAGCAGCAAAAAATAAGTGAAAGGGACCTAGAGCAGCAGTGATTTGTACTCATAAGGGAGCCCTGATTGGACAGCAGGACTGAGGCTCAGGACTACTGAGCTGCTAGGTCTCATGGGGATTGAAGTTTGACCACATCTCTTACCATGTCTTTTTTGTTGGTTTGTTTTTATTCTCAGTTTTGCAGTTTCAAACTGTTTACAAAAAAATACAAAAAAAAGAAATAAAGTGAAACATTTAAAAAGCTGTTGGAGCAGTAATAAAGGAGTTTTAAGCAAAATGATCGCCTGCGGTCTTGTAATAGAATCTACTCAAACATTTCAGGTAGAAACTTGTTTAAAAAAGACATTTTTCAAACTCTCACCATAACTTGATAGTATTTGATAATCAAGTCCCTATGCTTCAGTCACAAACATGTCAGACTATGTGATGTTAATGATCCACAATGAAGGTGTAGCCGATATGTGGGTCTGCATATTTGAGAGCTGTCTAGATTGAGTCCATAAAGCTGTGTATAAAATAGAACTGCCCTCTTACATATAGAAACATTCTCAAAGAAAACAAACATGTCAGAACTGGAGATAGTTGCTCGATGGGACTTTGGCATGTGTGATTGTTAGCTAAAATAGCCAGTTTTGCTTTCATGTATTTCAAGGAACTCCGAATGTCTTTCTGAACATCACTTCATTGTTCCCGTACCAACAGTATCCTTTTTTCCCCTCAACATCAGAGAAAGTGAATGTTTTCGAAATATCTCTGTGTGGACCATTTGTTACTCAATGTGATTTTGTGTTATGAAGTATGTGTTTTTGCATACTTGAGTGTATTCCCCATTTTCCCCCTATTTCCCTATGCTGTCTGCCTGGATTCATGTGCCTATATTAGCTCAGTGCTTGTAAATAACAACAAGAATCTGGCAGAGGGAATCCCCTTCACAAATGTGGCCAGGGTATTTCTGTTGAATAATCTGCCATGTTCTAAATGACTCTAAACCAGGGAAAGCCTTAGCAAATGTTTTCGCCAAGGATGAGCACATGCACTTTTATCTTAAATACGGGCCTGTGAGAGATATAGTGCTAACACATACTGCTGTGCACATGAATAATGTGGGTGTTTCCTGACAAGTGATTGCATATTATTGGGATAGTGTTGCCTCAGAATCATCCACATGCAATGTGTGTGACTAGCTCTACAATAGCCCTGCAAGCTTTAACTGACCTAAATGTTTCATGTTTTTCAAAGGTAAAAGCATACTTTGATACATGGCTTAATATTAATTTGTCTCGATGTTTTTCATTTCCCTTCTTCTTATATTTTTCTCATTGTCCACGGACTCCTGAATCCAATCTCCAACCTTTCCTCTAGTGCTTTGTCTCAGTTTTGATTGTTGTGTCTGACATGAATGTCAGACACAAAATATGGACTGCCACAAATCTTTCATGGATTTAGAGGGACCAATTTATTTGGGAAATGTTCCTCTCCTGTCTGAATTTCCCATGGAAAAAAGTGTTTTGCTTGGTTCACAACTTCCCACAAATCTTTCTGAATTGCAGGTAAGGATTTGGGATCTCTAAAGCTTGCAAAGCAATTAGTAAGTGATTCTCCCGGGAATACTGATAACAATATATAAAGAGCCATTATCAATGTGTAAGATCTAAAGTCTGTTGTGTGGTTTCTTTACAATGACCTGGGAAATCAACAAGTGCAGGAAAATAGGACATGAATGAATCTGTCAACCAATCGTGCAGATAGAAAACAGGAAATTGGCTCTGAATGAAAATGAGCCGATTCTCCTTTTAATTCATTCTGCATTGCGTATGGAATAAATCATTTGAAATGTGGGGTGATTAGGTTTCCTGCACTGCTGCTCTGAGTAGTCTCAGCAGGGAACGTTCTACCTATAACATTGGGAAGTATAAATTTCATTCCTGGCTCGTCTTTGCTTTTGGAAGAGCATGTGTATTTATAGTGATCACTACGAATCATTAACATATGGTTAATAAGATGTAACTAGAAAACAAGAAATGATAAAATCGCTCTATTGAAAGAAATGATCTCAATCTACATTGTCACATGGAAGAATACTAACAAGCAGTAACAACGCCAATATGTTTGTTTATTGTATAGGCATTGCATAAACATTTGAAAGAATTTCCACATATGCCAGCACGTCCTAAGGTACTTCAAACAAATATGAGGTCTCTGGCTAATTCATCTTGACATCCCAGAATCCAACCATCAAAGAGCATTTTTCAAGACTGCCTTTAATTGTGCCCACAAAAACGAATTTGAAGAGGC
This sequence comes from Ambystoma mexicanum, assembly GCF_040938575.1. NCBI lineage: Eukaryota > Metazoa > Chordata > Amphibia > Caudata > Ambystomatidae > Ambystoma > Ambystoma mexicanum. Next base: position 1,072,702,776 of record NC_090935.1, on the reverse strand, counting down.
GAATCTACTCTGACATCCACTGAATGTGATCACAAAAATTAATTTGAGACATCCAAACTAGTGTGATATCAGGTAGAGTACCCAGCACAATTCTGTTACACAAAATATACATGTATTGTATTCAAGCGTATTAAAACATTACTTAAAACTATACACAAGTTTTAAACATCATGGGACATAGATGCTTATCTTACATGCCCTCATTTAAAGATATGGAACCGTTCCACAACAATTGCCACAATAATCTAATGTGGTCAGGTTTCAAAATTACCAACAAGGTGTGTCAGGAATGAATGTGGCATATCTGTAGATGTTGTCATCGGCACGTTGTGTTTGGGCCCATACAGAGCTTATTTTCATCTGGCTCTAATAAGTAAAGGACATTCATTGGGACAGAACATTTATCCACAATTAATAATGCCCATGGTTTGTTTGTAAAAAGGACCACAATCTATTGCCTGTCTCATGTGGCAGAATAGATTTTCATGTTCATTCTCATTGTTTGATGTCTGTGCTGCTTATTTAATAACTAATGATATTTTGTGGTTCAGCACCGGGTAATTGAAGTCTTCATCGGCGTCTGCATAGTGTGGGGGCCCTCCGTGCCTCTCCAACTCATAATGAGTTGACATATGCACAACAGCCCCCAGGTCTTTGTGCACCTCAGGGCAGAGAAAGGAGTTCATCGGAGGTAACAGTAATCTTAAAAATAAAACAAACATGCTTCTGAGGCTAAGACTTACCTGTTGTGGCACCAGAGCTAAAAACAGTATTTTTACTTTAATACATCCATGCTTCCTTGTGACTGCCTGGTTTGCATTCACTGCAGAGTTTTGAGGGGGCAGCCTAGAAGACATATACACAATCCCCAGATTTCTGAAGCTTAAGTAGATTAAGGTTGCTGACAATAGCAGTTTCCTCAAGGCCAGCAAATAGCCATTCACTGCACTGGCAAGGGAAAGTAGAAGCAGTAGTTAATTGTCTATGCCTCTGAATTTTTTATTACAGGTTCGGTGATGGAGATCCTGTAGTCATGGTTACATTTTCTTTCCCATAGGAAGAACAGTTTTTGTGCAACTGATACCTTTGGCATCGTTTGACAAATCCTCTCAATTATTTTGCAAAGTTTTGTGGGGTTTCATCAAGTGGGGCACAGTTATAGGGGTGTCCCAAAACATTTGAAATCCTGATAGACATGAATTTGAAAAATAATTGTTCTCTGGTACAGCACAAACCGCTGGATGGATTAGCATCAGAAGTGTGAGAGGAGCAGTGAGCTGGCCCTGAATGTGTGCTTTTGTAAATTTGGTGTAAATCCATTCAGTAACTTAGTGAACCAGTAAATCAGTGAGTCTGGGACACATACAGGAAGATAAAGCAACACAATAGTGTGAAATCCTGGCAGCAGAGTAAAGCAGGTGTGGAAGGAGAAGTGAATTTAAATCTGTATAACAATAGTGTGACATCCTGGCAGCAGAGTAAACCAGCAAAGGGAAGAGAAGTGAACTTGAATTTGTGAAACAGTAACATGATATAATTGCAGGAAAGTAAATCAGGAGTGAGAAGGGAAGACAACCTGAAATTGTGAAACAGTGACAAGTGACTATAAAAGGGAAGATCATCCCCCTTTTAAAGATCATTGAGAAACGTGTAATTAACCAGGTGTTAAAGCACACCAGGGAGATAAAGAAGCTAATGGAAGCACAGAATGTGAAAACCTGAACATTTAAGCTAATTATGTATTTTATGGAAGCCCAAGGGTAGACACATGTCCCTTGAACAAACTTGGACTGTGTTGAGGGAAGTGTAACTTAACCATAACATCCATTTGACAACGTTTTTCCACTGAATATGAATGTATATATTTACACTTTGAGTCAGACTCCTGCAGGTTCTAAGTATTTGGTTGGACATCAAGCCCATCTTGCACTGTATCATCTTGTTCCCATGGTGAGCACATTGCCCCTTGGTTATATACTCTCTCCATGAATAGAACAATTCGCTGAGATATCATAAAATCTGATGGGAAGTGAGATGTAATGAGCTCTTTTATCCATTAGCCCAGTCGGATCCAATTTTTCAGAAAATTACTTTTCCATATTTGTAGGACCAGAGAAGAGAGAGATATTCTGCTCTGTATGAAACAAAAATGCAGGCAGCCAAGCTATTTAACTTGGAATTTGGAGCTTCTGTGTGTGTTTGCAGGGTATTCATTGTTCCCCACAGTCTCACTGTTCTGATAAATAGATTTGTAATCCTCAACTGTCTTATTGCCTGGGATCCATTGAAGTTCTTTGTGCATGTGAGAGCATGCATGGGGACTTGAACATTAGTTGCTGCACACACTTCTGTCTTGGTTGATGGATTGATTTATTGTATTTCAATAGCATACCATTATCACCAAAGATTCTCTACGTGCAGGTAACATAGTTGCCTAAGAGAAAGGATGTTCTTTAAGGCAGGTCCTGATATCAGTCAGAGATTTTGCATAATGGATCCCAAATTGCAGAGCACTGCAAATGTTAGCACCTTAAACTACAAATCATGTCCATCCCTTAGAAGACATATTAAATGGGGGACATAACAGGCGATAGGTCTATGGCTGCGCTATGAGTGTCAAGAAGGCAGAAGCCAGTTTAGTAATGTATTTGGAAATAAAACAAGTCATTTTAAACGAGATACAATGATGAATTGGTAACCAGAGAAGATAAGCTTGTGCCTTGAAGACGGTTGTATACTAATTGACCTTTTCACAATTGACCTCGGGAGATGACCTTGGGATAATTGAACTAATTTGGAAGGTCAATTAGGACATATATGGGGGAAACCCCCCCGTAACTCTCACTCAATCCAAAACCCCCCGCAAACCCCCACCCAAACCCCTTATTTAATTTATAATCCAAAACCAACCCAATACATATATAATATAACTAAAATAATATGAAGGTCAATTGTGCAGAAGGTCAATTAGGACCACTATAATTAGGTCAATTGTGCAAAAGGTCAATTGTAAAAGGTCAATTTGGGTAATACCTTGAAGACATGGTCAAACTCAAGAAGCCTACAAACAATGTTAACAGCAGTATTTTGAGTATTTTGCAGTCTAGCAGGGCCGCGATAGGAGATGCCTCTGTAAAGAACATTGCAAACTGCCCCTTGATAAAGGGTTGTGCTGCTGTACTTTAGGTTACCAAGAACATTGAGCGTTCTCTTTTCTGTCCTTTGTACAGCATGCTGAGCAAAAAGTGTCTTGTACCACTTTTAAGAGCATTAAATCTGGTTGGACATAAAGATACAGAAAATGAATTGCTTGCCTTTACAACCAAAGTTGCACCACATGCACTAAGCATATAGGTAAAAAAGAGGTTTAAAGAAAAGGTCATTGTGATGCCAATTAACATTTTATACCCAGTTTAGCTGTATGTGGCCGCTGATCATTCTTTTCGGACAATGAGGCCATGATGCAATTATTATTATCTTTTTTCCAATTATTATTGATGAAATGTTTTGTGGTTTTTTAATGTGCAATCCTCTTGTAATCTTGCCTTATTGGACTTTCTTTTATGGTGTGTTGCGACAATACATTATATATGGTCTTCACCTGCTGTTTTTGAGCCATCTCGATGCCGTTGAGAGCATCAATTCAAACTGCCTCGATGCAACTCGAAAAATTGGGAGCACCAACTCAAATGACTCTACCCTTACTCAACCAATTGGGAGGACTGACTCAAAGTGCCTCAAAGCTAACTCAGCCCATGGGGGAGCCCGATTCAACCATTGTCTATACTGTCTCGAACCACTGGAAAGTGCCTAAAATCCAGGCTCAATGCTGTTGAGCCACCGGAACGGTGCTGAAAGGTGTTTGTAGAGGTTTTGACACCCTGGCCTATTTTTAAGCGAAGGTCCAAGAGACATGTAAGAGCCCAGTCTTGCCCTTTTTAATGATGTATTCATAAACATGAACATTTCCGCAGATACTATTGCCTGCCTACGACTGTACTCAACCACAGAGTGCCTTTTATATCCAAATGTCTGCATATTCTAGTTTGTCTCTTACAGGCGTGGGTTTGTTTGTTTGTTTGTTTATTTTATGTATATCGCACACCTGACCCGAAGGTAATTGGGCGCTGGTAGGACATTAATGGTTACATGGCAAAGTATAGACAGTTTTATGCATGAAAGATGCAGTTTAAACAGTCAATGGTAGGATTACACAGGTGGATATATACATATTATACATCATATACAGTAAACATTAAGGTCATAGCAATAGTACAGGGCAATATATGTACAAATTAAGCAGTCCCACCAAAGACAGAGGTGTCTCAAACTGTGACGTTTATGTTCTGTTGAGTAACCATGTGATAACATGGCTTCTGAATTTGTTGAATGCTTGAATCGTTTGAATGTTCTGAGGGAGGGTGTTCCATAGCTGGGTGGCAAATACCGGGAAGCTAGAGACACTGACTCTTTTTAAATTGTATCTGGGCACCACCAGACCTGGTATGTTGGATGATCTAGTGGTTCTGTTGGACACTTTCCATGTGAACTTATATGTCAGATAGGGGGGGACTTGGTGGTTTAGCGCTTTGTGAGTGAGGCAGATGGTTTTTAGGTCGATTTTATCATGTATAGAGAGCCATTTGTGTTGCTTTCTAGTTTCTGATATGTGCTCTCTTATGGGAATATTTAACGCTGCTCTGAGCGCGTTATTTTGCATGATCTGCAGTTTAATTAGAATGGCTTTATTTGCACCTAGGTAGAGACTGTTACAGTAGTCCAATGTAGATTATATGAGCACTCTCGCCAGTGTAAAGCAGCTGGTGGGAGATAGTAAAGGTCTGCAGACTCTAATCAACTTGCTAGTGTGGGCCGTGGCAGATGAGGTCGTGTTTATCTGTTTAGTTAGGTTGGACTGGGCATCAAGGTAAAAACCTAAAGTTTTTACATGTTTGGTAAGGGTATATTATTTCCATCAATGAGGATGCTTGTATAGCGGGGGCTTCGTTTGAGCAGGTTGTTAGGTGAGCCAAATAAGAGTAACTCTGTCTTGTCATCATTCAGGCAGAGGCCATGTGTGGCCATCCATGCCTGAATGATAGTGTAGACTTTGTTGATCCGTGCGACATCTAAGTCATGAATTCCTGATAAGGGTAGGAGTATCTGGGTGTCATCCGCATAATTTGTGTAGGTGACACCCAGACAGTCCAATTTGTCAAATAGTGGCTTTGTAAAAATGTTGTACAAAGTGGGCGAGACGCATGATCCTTGGGGGACTCCGCAAGTGATGAGGATAGGATCAGCAGCTGCCGAGGGTGAGAACACAAGCATTGTTCTGTTAGCGAGGAAAGATTGGATCCAGGATACTGCAGAGCTAGAGAAGTGAGCTGCTGATGATAGGTGGTCACAAAGTATAGAATGGCCCACCAGATCAAAAGCCGCTGAGAGGTCCAGAAGGAGTAGGATGGCCATCTTACCTTTGTCTTTCAATTCATCAATCTGGCTCTTGAGGTCAACAAGGGCGGTCTCTGTGCCATGCTGAGGTCAAGATAGTCTTGTATTTGCAAGTAGGCAATTCTATCCAAGAATTTCAGTAAAAAGGGGATTGTCGTAATTGGTCTATAGTTAGTGGGTATAGCTGGGTCAAGGGTCTGTTTCTTTAGTAGCGGTAGAACCCAAGATTGTTTGAGGTTACTTGGGACAGAGTTGCTAGAGAAGGAGGAATTTATGAGCTTAGTAATGAATGGGGCTAGGTCTCTCGCTGCGTCTTTTATGAGCTGTCGCCCTTACAATTAGATGGTTTAAGAGACACAATCATTTTTTGAACTACGGGTATGGTAACTTTTTTAAACATGAAACCTGAGTTAGTGTGTGAAGTGGGGGTTGGTACTGGAGTGTTGACAGTAAGTTGGGATCTTATAAGTGCTATACATTTTTTTGTATTTTCAGTTTAATATAAATCTCCTATTTTTTATAGAATCTTGATTGAACATGTCCTTTATTTTGATACCACAGTAATTGCTGTGTGTATGCCTCTTTTACAGCTCACATCCCTCTTGAAGAATATAGCCTTCCCATGATCCGTGCCGCCTTAAGAGTTGAAGGAGGTTTATCATTTGTATTGCACCTTTTTTACCTTCATGATTTCGATCACAGCTGGTTTCTCACTAGTGTGTGGCTGAGTATGAGTTTCAATCACTACTCATCCCTCTACTCCTGCAGAGTAGTAGTCACTTTGTGATCACAAATATACCTGACTCTGCAAGTGAATAGCGTTAATCAGTGTGAAACTATATATTATTTATGTCGATGATTTAGAATCCATGCAGGACTGGATGTTTATCAATTGCCTCCGTCTTGAACCACTTAACATAGAAGTAATGTGCATTAGACCATTCGCCAAGTGCTCTGTGCAATACCTGCGAACAGCTGATCTTGGCCCACCAACACAGCCAAACTCTGAAGCTACAAGTGGCCTTTAACCTCGACCCTCCCCTCAACTCATGAGTGAATTCAGCCTCCTTCCACCCCCAGCATTGTTCCCTGGCTTCTTCGATGTGCATTGTCCCTGCTCCAGAGAACACAACAGATCTCTCCTGCCATTGCAGTGGTTCTCATGTATAGAATATTTTCATGGAATGTCTTGGAATCATTTAAAAGCCCTGACTGTATTATTGACTTCTTCGGGTTAATCGTACTTGTGTCTTGCATTTCTTTAACTGCACTTTTAGGTTTTGCAGCACCCAATAATTCTTCATTTTGGACAGTTTAAAAAGTGAGAGCAAAGGTGAGGAAAATGTGGGGCTAATTTATAAAGAAGGTACTCTTAGCAACTGCTAATACCTCTCAATTACTCCTGCCTGGAGAGATATTGTTAATTTCATAAAAAGAATACTAGGAGTAACTCGTTTTTTACTGATGATAACAAAAGAGAAATTAAGGAAGACGACGCCAGCATTAATGCAGTATATTGTTTGTGAATCAAATGCTCTCAAGGAGTAAATTATAAATACTCCTGGTAACGTTTGTGTGATAGGGCCCCTTTAAGACAGTTAGGATTCCGGGCTGCATTATATTCCAAGGATCATTACATAGACAATAGCATAATACTCTAAAAGTGCCCCTTATGTCACTTGAGGCAACGACAGACATTTAAATAAGAATTATATCTATTTAGACATTAAAGGAAAATACATAATGGATTGGAATTGGGTTTTTGAAAGGTCACTGAGTGGGAAATGTTTTATTGAAAGCTTGTTATCAAAATTCTCTGACCACTTAACCTTTGCATAGGTAAGCAACGCACAGAAAGTATGTCGAAATGGCTTCTTAAATTGAGTGCTTTTTCAGAACCGTCTAAATATTGTTGACATGATAAGCATACTTAAGTGAAAAAAGCAGAAGAAAAACGGTATCTAAGTGTCTGGATTTTTATTATTTTCCCATCGGGCATCAACATAGCCTTTTCTTTAGAAAGGTCAAGATCCGTGTGTGCCAGGGCCATTGTTATCAGTAACAATATGGAACAAAGCCTTTCAAATGTAAAGCTTCTGGAAACAGGCGCTCTGAAGTAAATGGGCACTTTGTTCTCGCTCTGCCGCGCATTGTTGAGCAGATGCATGCTATTCAGGGGGTTTGTCAATCACGGGGACTTGAACAAAACCAAGTTTCATTGGCTAGAACATTTTCAATGCTGATCCAAATGGTTATTTAAACTTCAAGTACATCCTGAAGTTCACCACCAAAATACATTGCCATTTTCAGTTTGGTTGAAAGAGAAATGTTTGAATCTGTAAAATTACACGACTAAGCCATGGTAACCATTAATGTACCATAAGTGGTCGAGGGATAGTAAATATATTGACAGAAGAACTGAAAACCAAATTGAGTATGTCTTCTTCAAATTGAAATACACGTGGGCATCGTCCTATTTCAGTCTCTTTTATCAGTAAGATTATTATTTGTATTATTTGTATTATTATTATTATTATTATTATTATTATTATTATTATTATTATTATTATTATCATTTGTATTACTATTTTGTTTTTTCTTCAGTGGAACACCTCTGCAGATCATTGTCGTGACTGCTTAGGTTGCCTACATATTATTAGTCACACCGTCTACCTCCTTTATGAATATCACAATAATTCAAACAGTTGGAGAACAACCCTTAAAATGTACTATACAATAGTCTAAGCTATGTAATGTTTTACAATTTCCCGGGCTCACCATACAAGCTTGGCCCGTGATATGAAATTACACAAACTAACAAGGCTTGTTTTTGCCTTCTTTGCATGACCTTCTTTTAATCCCCATCCTTGCCATTGCGTTGCATCTGAGCATCAACAAAGAAAGAGGACTCAGTGTCCATTTTCATAACTCACACACACCCTTGTTTTCCACATTATAACCTTTGAACTTGCTCTGGCACTATCAATCGTGAGGCACTGTTTTAGGTGGCTGTTCAGAGGCAGCTAGAGAGCCACGGGGCAGCTCCCTGGCTATATGTTGATCCCCTCGGATAAGAATCCTCTTATCTCCATATAGTGACCCTTTACCTTCTGAATGTGCAGGTGAAAAGAGAGCATGGCAACAGGTCAAGTAAGGGTGGCATGCTTAACACCCATATTAAGATAGCGAAGTGATAGATACCCAGGGGTCGAAGTGTACGAAAAGAAGTAGTGGAACTATGTTCCCTACCGGCCTGCACCACTCCCCACAGACCCCATCGCCGCGCCCTCTCCCATGCACAATAAAACCCCCCAAACACATGTGCCTGCTCTTCGAGGAAACGTCCTGTGCAGTGCACTGAAAGTACAAGTTTCAACTTCTTCTCACACTTTTATTTTAAAACGAAACCATTCCGGAACAGTTTCTTTTTAAAATAAAAGTATAGGAACGGTAAAACTTAAAAGAAGTAGATGAACACCGTTCCCGACAGCTCCCGCCCACTTCCACCACTGTAGATACCACATAAAAGCAGTTTGAAAGGCACTGAGGAAACAATGTTAAGGGCGAGCTTCTGAATCATTCAAAGCCACTCTGGAATTGAATAATCAAAGAAAGTGAATTCCTCATTGAGACATTTTGAAAACGAGTCATCCTCACGTCCTTTAAGAATTACCAACCCATTGTTTGGTAAATCCATACAAGATGCAAGAGATGTATACATTTATTTTTCATATTATTTATTGTGATAAAACATTGACTCACTTGAGTAGGCCTGTATGAACTTTCCCACAGTAGACATGAATCAGCGGAATTGTGGTTGTTCATTCAAGGACAATGCGAAGCGAAGGCTAAATACACTGTAGTGCATTTAGATTACTTGTTGGAACAAAGGTCGGGAGGTGTAGTGAGTAATTGTGACCCAGTCAGAGGGTGATATTTGGGATTGGCCTTGTATACACATTAATGTGTGGGTACTGTGTGACACTTTCAGTGATTTGGATTTAGTGTATACAAGAGGAATTAGGAGACATTTGGGGGGGATGGTGACACTCTAGCCAGTGTCTGTCTCTTGAAGCAAGTGAACTAGACATGTGCCATGGGGCGACAGCTGCAAACAGAGGAAACAGAAATCCCTGCAGGCAGCTTTTATGAGAGGCATGCACACCTGATTTTGATGGGAGGGAGCAGCAGGCATTTACAGAGTTGGAGGGTGCCACACCAGTCAAATCTCATCACTTCACATTAGTGGACGGGACCCATGCCTTCGAGAAACAGCCAGGAGGAAGAATGATGGGGTCATCTTGAAATCCCTGACAGATGCTTCTGAGAGAGGCATTCTCACTTGATTTTGCTGGTATACAGCAGCAGAGATTTAGGAAGGTGGTTGACACACAAACATGAACATATTTGTAACAACATATAAACACCCAAACAAACTAAAGGCAGAGTGAGACCCGCTGCTCATGACATTTTCACTCCAGCAGTTGCACCTGCTCTGTGAAATGGGGAGGCCAGAATTACAGGTTGTTAATTCAAGGTATCATTGAACTGAAGTTCTATACCCCCTCTCACAAGTCATTCATGGGTACATATGCTAGTACAGTAAACTGCCCAGGTATTTCACACAACAATGAACATCCACCAAGATTGACAGTGGAGGTTAAATCTGCCAGTTCCATCCACTATCTCTGGGGATGATGGGGGAGGTGGCATATCCTGTCTACAGAAGATCGGGGAAGAGGGACAGAAAGAGTTCTTGCTCATTGGGAGGAGATTGAACATTCCAGGTCTCTATTTCTGCCATGCCCATCCATTTGGTCAGACACTAATGGTGATGACATGGATAATGTTCAAGACAAAGTTCATTCTCCATCAGAGTTCAAATGAGAACAAGCCTTGCATTTGGAAAGCAGTGATGTAGAGGCAGAGGAGAGAGACACTAGAGATGCATAGGCTTTGCTATGAGTAGAAGCTGACCCCCGCCTGCAAACAGTCTCTTTCAGAAAGAATCCTTCCAATTGCAGATCAGAAAGCATATCACATTATTGCATAGCATCCAGAACACCGCCAGCACAACCACTGCTGGTGCCATGATGCTCATCTGATCCCAACCTGTGTCTAGCTAGACCACAATATAAGACAAAAGTGTGGCAGTACTTTACAGAGAACAAACAACAACCACATCTGGCCACTTGCATACTCTGCACCTATCGATAAAAGGGAGCATAATGCTTATCAAAATGTGCAGCATCATACACAGTGAAACCATGTATAGACACATGGATGTCATTTGGGGTTTGCCAGCGGTAGCAGCTGTGACCCCCTAGTGACTCCCCTGCAATCGCTGGCACTTCCCCTGCAACTACTGGTGAAGGAATGCAGAGGAAGTGTGGACAAAAATAAAGCAGGTTCTTACAACTGGAGATTAGTGCTGGTGTTTATAGCCCAGACAGAATAGATGCCCAAGATGCGGAGCTGGTAATTTAAAATCAACTTTTTTGTTTTATATTTCTGAGGCCTACCATTCTGTGAAATAATACTTAATGTTTTGATGTTACTGTGGCCTACATTCTCCATAAATGGTCAGCTACATGTATGCATTAGTACAATACTTTGGTGTCAGCATCTTGGTCCTTCTAACTGTGATCCATGTATGGATTTAAACATGTTGGAGTCATAGGTTCCATTTCAGTTAGTTTGTGATGAACTTTTGGTATAAAATTTGATTGATGGATATTGCCTCTACAAACATGACATTAGACCTCATTATGAGTGTGGCGGTCTGGAAATAAGAGTGTCAGTAGCAAAATACCGGCACTCTTTCTGGATCACCACATTCTGACTCTGCAGGTGGGTGCCATTATGGTTGGCAGGTCTGACCTGACAAGCAGAACGGTGCCTGCCCGCAGAGTTGTTGTGGATGCACTGGCACTGTTAAAAATGGTGCCAGTGCTTCTGTGAACCCATTTCTGTGATGGACTTTTCCAGATCTGCTGCCTCACTTACCGTTCTGCTGGGACTTGTAATGTCCCAGTGGCACTGGGAAATCAGGCGACAGATTCAGTGTTACGAGAATGCGGAAACCTCTGGTAGCACTGGCAGGTTAACACTGTCCTCGTAATGAGGCCCCATTATGATGAAAGCCTTTCTTTGATAAAAAATAAGAAATACATTGTTCTCTGTTACTAAATAGAGTGTGTGAGGTTCTGTGTCAGTTAGCTATTCTTCTGACATATCTCCTACCAGGTGTATGAAACACTAATTGCAATTGAATGGCATTACTGGACATTTAAGAATGTGTTCGGCAAATGAAAGAAACAACTAGATTTAGAAAGCTGTGACTTACATATTTTGACCATGACTAGGCTGTAAAGTCATAACAGGCATGATATAGGATATTATGGCAGCAACTCGGACTGTGAGGCTTAACTTGACACATTAATACCAGACCTGAAATATGCAGGTATAATTTGTATAAATAGGCAATATATTTACATATGAGGCTATAGTGACATATTCATGGCAGTGTCAATGGTCTGTGTTGGTTCTGCTGGGTCTACTCCTGTCATAATATAACCCCGCCCATGGCATAATAAGAAAGGCCCCTAGTTAAAATGCGGTTTTTATCTACAAAAAGTCTTATGCATGCCTTTGTACTGGTTTGGTAGTTTATGTAATTAAAACTTTTGTGTGTTTGTCACAACCAACCGTCATTTCAGGTGATAACAAAAGGGTTAAATGTCATGTGATGTTATTTCATGTAATATCATTTATTTATTTATTTTATGTATTGATCATTTGTAAGGCGCTTTATACAACGCAATTGTGTTTTAAAGCACCACAAGGCTAAATGAGAAGGCGACAGGGGAGATAATAACAGTGGTAAGAAACAAAAAGCAACAACAATATATGTACAGTTGTGGTCCTACTAGGCCTTGTGGCAATCAGCCATGCATCTGCATTGATGAGAAGTGCGGGGGAGGGGCGATGGAAAGTGGGAGCAGAGGAGTGGACGAGCACTGGAGTATGGCCCAAGAGGGAAGGGGAACCAGGAGGAACACCTCAGGCTAAGTGCTAGTACAAGCAGCTCTCAAGGGTTGCATGTAGAGCCACCAGCTAGGGTCCCACAGGGCAATGCAATAGGGGGGGGGGGGTGGGAGTTGTGCTAGTAATGATGGGGAGGAAGGGCCTGAGAGGCTCTGAGCTTCATGAGGATCAGGCCACCGGTCACAGCAGCAGTGGGGTGATTAGCAAGGAAGAGAAGGAGAGGGAAAGAGGTAGAGAAGACCAGCGTTTTTAGCAGTTTCTGGAACATTCGAAGGTCCAGCTTAAATCTAAGAGGTGCAGTGAGGCTGTTCCAAAGGGAGGCACCAGAAGCAGAAAGAGAGGTGCCCCCCACTCTCTGCTTAGAGAAACGTTTGACAGTCAGAGAGTTGGAATTAGAGGAGTGTAGGGCTCGAGAAGGGGTGTATTTAGGGAGGGAAAGTTGGAGCTAGTGTGGTCCCAGGCCGCGGAAGGCTGTGAGGATGGTGCAGAGGGTCTTGAATTTGATCCTTGCAGCTACTGGGAGCCAGTGGAGAGAATTTAGGGCTGGAAAGGTATGGTTCCTGAGCTTGAAGGCCAAGGATAAGTCTTGCAGCCTTATTCTGGATTAGCTGGAGGGGCGAAGAGAGGAGTGAGGGAGATTGAAAAAGAGGCTGTTACATTAGTCAAGCCCAGAAAGGACCAGAAATCTGGAGACATTGAGCTTCTTGAGAAGGTGAGAAAAGGAAGAATGCCTCTGAGAGGGTGGAGCTGGAAGTGGGACTTTTTTTGGTAAGGTCCCTGATGTGAGCGGTGAATGAGAGAGCAGAGTCGAAGATGACCCTGAGGTTTTTGTCCTCAAAAGATGGTGGGGGTATAGGGCCCAAAGATGGTGGCTAAAAGGTAGGAGGAAAAGAGGGCACAGATGTCCCGATGAGGAGGATCTTGGTCTTACTGTTATTGAGACAGAGATCGTTGCTGAACACCATGCCCGAATGGTGGTCAGACAGTCAGGGATGAGAGAGGAGGTAGAGGGGGAAGTAGATGGAAGTATAAAGTGTGTCATAAGCATAACACTAGAAATGAGGATAGTAGGAGGAGATCAGATGAGCAAGAGTGGCGAGATAGATATTGAAGACCAAAGGCGATAGCTGGGAACAATCCACAAGTAGTACAAAGTACACCTGCTTAAATAGTGAAGAGTCGAGTGACATTTCCACCATTATTTCAGAATACATTCGAGTTCATATTCGCTGATTGGTCAGTTTTAGTTACTCCGTAGGTGATGCTTTACTATCCCTAGTCCTATTGGCCTATTCAATCCTTCATGACCATCCTAATGACTGCCCCATGGTAATGACTTCATGGTTGGACCATCTAGTTTCACAGGATTTTAATTGGACAGTGGACATGTTAAAATGTTTCACATACAGCTTGACCTCTGATTGGTGTAGCCCCTCTGGTTATCCTGAGGTGGGCTGCTTCGGTCATTGGCGACCAATAGAATTGGGAGGTGGGGTTGCTTGTGTTTCTTTGCAGAGGGGACGTGGCCTAGCAGGTTAGGTAGTGCTGCTCCCATTGGTGGCATTAGCTGAGATGATTGGTATATGGCAGGACCGTTTTTGCAATGGCGCAGACGGGCTGAAAAACAGTGGTGTGGCAGGTTGTCCAGAGCAGTGGCAGTGGTTCAGATGAATTCAAAGTCTTCCACCCACCACTTTATTGGCTTTATTTTGTCTCCCTATGTTAGAGAGGGTATGTCCAGAGATGGGACCCTAGCTCTCTGCACAATAGGGAACCAAGCTGCACCTCACTGATGAGGCTCATCATGGCAAAAACATGTCTAGGGCTTCTTGTGTTTGAGTGCAGAGGCACCTGGCCTAGCAGTTTTGGCAGGGCTGCTCCCATTGGTGACAGTACCTGACATATGGCTGGACCCCTTTTCCAAAGGCACAGACAGGATAAAAAACAGTGGTGTGAAAGGTTGCCCAGAGCAGTGGCATTCATTCAGATTAATTCATAACTTTCACCCACCACTTTTTGGTGAACAATGTGGCAACAAACAATAATACTTCTCATCCTTTCCCATGAGAGCTAAAAGGTTGGCATCAACTTACCATTCTCACCCTTGTGACTGCTCAACCAGCTGTTAATGTTGACACTTCTTGTTGGAAACATGATTCTCTTCTGTTTCCTTTCCCATGATATGCCTACATGACTTCATGGGGCATGCTTTCTGATCTCTTGCTCTGAGATCGCGTGCACTGATAAATTGTGTATTCAATGAATGGGTGGGTGTGCATGGTCTGAATAGATACATGCAGGTGTACTACTATTAAGAATCAGGACCTCAATGTGTTGTGTTCCTACATTATTCAATATATTTCTTGTTTTTGACAATCTTAATTAACTACCTTTGCATGTTCTCGGTAAGAAGTGCTTATGTCACCTAATGTTATTGCTTGATTCCTGAGGAAATCGTCATGTGCACATGTTTTGTCTGAGAGACTTTGTCTTGTGTATGTCTCTGCACATCACCTCCTTCCCACCAAACTGTGGCCTTGTATTTGTTAGTTTCTAAGAACATGGGCAGCAACTTTATTAGTTATATTTTTCAATTTTTAGATGTGTGAAACTTGCTGCCTTGTTTTATTTGTAATCAATCCCTGAGTGGCATTTTACAGCTTCCCCTCACAGGGTCTGCCCATTGTTGAAACATCTAATTAAGTCATGCTTCCTTGTTCTGTGCCTGGGAAAGAATTTCACCCACACTTCTGACAAATCGCAGAGCGGCTCTACACCATGCTCAAGGCTTCTAACCTTGTCAGCATGCTTCACATTTGTGAGCTGGAACCAAGTCCATGAGGTTTTGAGGCCTACTAAAGTCTACATTCTCTGTACACTACCTCTATTTTGAGGCATAATGTATGTGTTCACACTTAAAGGATTATTAGTTATGTTTATTTTGTGCTCTGTATCTGCTACAAACACAAGTTGTCTTTTGTGGAGTGGAATGGAGTCTGTTCTTGCTGGCCATACCTTGAGGATGTGCCTATACCTGACTGGGTCTCTACTATGGCATAAAATGGCAAAAGCTGCGCAGACCCCGCTGCTGAGCACAAGTGGTACAGGTGGTCTGTTGTGGTCTGTTGGGGACCAGCAGGCGGTTGGCCACTCGTGCGACTATCCCTCACTTTACTGCAGAAGGGAGTTTACACTCGTAAAACGAACCCTAGGTAAGCCCACAGAGAAATTCACTTCTTGTTTGAATTGCTGTGAAAGACTTTTTGCCACGATTGTTGACTAAGGACTCATTGAGAGCTCAAACTAAGTAGTAACTGACAAGATGCCTGGGAAAGTGGTCAATAAAACCAAAACATATTTCTTAAGGAAGTCCAAGCCGTATAGAAAGGTGACAACACAAGTAAGGCTGGACACCAGGGACTATGTCTAGGGCCTCTTGGAAATCAAGAGGCCCTAGACATGGATGGGAGGAGGGGCGAAGACGGGCGCCCGTCTCGATCCGACGTTTCCTTACCAGGCAAAATAACAGCTTTTTTTCAGACAGGCACATAGGGAAATGTTGCAGGAAGTACCAATAAGAGTGGGGAAATGAATAACTAACCAGAGTGGGCTGTGCCCCTATAAAACTCAAACCGCTCCCGATTTGATGTTGATAGCAACTCGTTGTTGGAACTGTGTTATTCTTTACAAGGCTGCAGGCAGCCCTGAACAACAAATAACAGGATAAACGAGGCGCTTACCATTGCCCCTTCGCTGGTTGCCCTGTCATCTCTGATTACGCAGGGGAAATCACAAAGGATGTCTGCGACCCCTAATCTATACCCAGAGCTCGAAGAGGATTGTGACACTGGAGTTGGTGCCCATATTAATCATACCATCACTAGCAATGCACGTAATACAAGCTCCAACTGAAACTCGAGTCTAAGAGTACTACTGCAATTTTCTCTTGAAATTATGTGGTAGAATACATGAAGATCTAAAATTACATGGCGACTCCATACTTCACTTATTGGGTCTTCTTGAGCATAAAACAGCATGCGATTCATAAAATAGATCTCAAATTGACACGGAAGAGGGTGAAAATGCATCATCTCAGGGTGAAGTTACTATGGGCAGTAGTCGGGAAGAAGATGCTGCCATTGAGGAAAATGTGACCACATCAATTTTTTTCCTGACGTGACGTGAAAGAAGAGGCACTTGGCAAAATGCCAGCAACGTCGAGGGGAAAATTAGCGACAACATCAAATCCCCCTGTAAATGTGCCATCAAACGAGCCGTTAAACTCTACCATTGTTTCAATACATCAGGCAAAGTCTGCGAAGCTAAGAAGGAGAGAGGCTTGCCACAAAACAAGGCTGCACAAGAAGACAGGTACCTTGATAATCTAGCTTGTGAAGGAGGACACAGCTGGGAATACAGGAGTTTTGGGGGAAGACGTTAGTTCAATCTCCTGTGACTCTGTCAGGATATTGTGAATACAGCATGCACCCAAAAAACGTGCCCCAAAAATCAGGAAAATGTGAGAAGACTGGCCCGGGAGACACCTCCAAGCAAGCCTGAGAGTGACCGGAAGCCTTTATTTATTTATTTATTTATTTATTTATTTATTTAATATTTGTAACACGCCACTTACCCATGGCCTCAGGGTGCACCGAAAACAGAGACAAGACAGACGACACAGAGAAAAAGAGTTGTCAGGAGGAAGGAGGGAGCTTAGACACAAAGGTCTTTAGGATTGTGGTCGATCCACCCACCCAGCAAATAGGGGAATAAATCACTCAGAGTTGTTAAAACTGGTCCATAAAATTCCGACTCTAAGCGGTTTCAATTCCAGCAACTTTGATTTTGTGGAGTCTTTGGACTATAGTTTGGGAAATATCCTGGCAGAAACAACATCTTTTGATACACTCATTCTTTTTGCATAGACTTGCATTATAGCCTGGCAGTCAAGGGGTTAAAGAGGAGGCGTGGATAAATCTCATAAGCACAAATATGGCCTCATTAGAGCCACCTATTTTACAAGATGTAAATAGGGCAGTTCACTGGCCAATTAACACATCTCAAGAGGATATTAGAGTGGCCATCGTGAAGTTAAAGAGCTCTAAGGCCCATGGTCCTAATGATCTGACAAATGTGTGCTTAAGAAGGACCCAGAAGGGTGCCTGAGATCCTATGACCACTGTGTGACAAGATGTGCCTCGAACAATTCATCCCCAAAACATGGCATCAGTCTATACTAATACCAGTCTATAAAACCGGAAACAGGAGCCTACTCCAGAGCTATATAATGCTGTCCAGGCTTGACGTCATGGGAAAATTATTTGCCTCTTTAATGCTTAAAAAAACTACACAGCTTGGCTTAGGCAAACAACACCCTGTACACCTTTCAGACGGGATTTCACCCGGGGGTGTCAAACATGCACAACGTTAGACTTCGAGACAGAGTGATAATTGGGGCGAGATGTAGGGGTGGACCAGTGTGCTACGTCAGCTATGTGGATTTTCGGCAGCATTTGACGGGGTCAACCGTGCCATTCTATGGCAAACTAGAAGAATTGGGCTGCCCAACCTGGTTACTTTATATAATTAAAATTCTACACAGTGACACAAGTGTACAGGTTCGTTTGGACAACGATGGTCTTGTGGACTCCCCAGTACCTATTGTCATGATCTCTGCTTCCAAAAGGTCAGGGTTTTCCCAACTCCCTTGGAAGCAGATTCATAACCCAGGTTCTGAGTGCCAACCAGTCCCAATTGGGACCTTTTGGACCCAGTCCTGGCGTCAGTGGCACCAGGCTCATAAATATGCCCAGTCCCAGCGCTGGAAGCGCCGGGCTCATAATGCTTGGGTGGACTTACCTGCAGCAGACCATGCTGCTTACTTGCCTGCCAGTTGAGCCTCTGATCCTCTTCTGTTTGGAACTACTTTTCCTGTTGGGTGGGGCAGGAGCCACTCCCTAGGTTCAGAACACTGGAACTCTTCTGGAAAGCAGGAACTCTTTTCTTACCTAGGCGTGGCTGTGGAAGGAGACACCTAAGCACCACAGGAGGCTATTTAAGCCACACCCGATGGATGAATCTTGCTTTGCATTATTCTGCATCCTCTGCAGCAGAACGCTCATCGTGTCTTCTGCATCTGATCCTGGGCCTAAGGAAAAAGGCTTACCATCCTGAATCCAGTCTTCAGCAACACCTATAAAGACAAGAAAGAACAGGTTAGCATTACGGTCTTCAGTGACAGCTCTTCACTTACCTGGGCCATCGGCTGTCACCAACGCCTCGCGCTGCATTCTGAAAGACAAAGGCTTACCTACTCTTCGTGCGCTCCGGAGGTCTTCAAACTGCATTCCGGCATCTGAAAGACAAAAGCTTACCAACTCTTCGCACGCTCCGGAGGCCTTCGGCGCTGCATCTCGCATCTGAAAGACAAAACAAGGTCCGTTTAAAGACATTGGGGAACTTTAATACTCACGTGCCATTACTCCTTTCCACATCTAACCCAGTGGGTATTCCGGCACCCTGCAGCCGCTCCGAACTTGTACCTGCAAAATAAAAAGACAGTTAGAGCGCATCGTGAAGCAGGCAACAAGCGCTTACTTACGTGCTTCCAGGCGCTTCTATTCATCACACGGGCTCCATCTTCAACTCACTTCAGCCCGTCATCCACCATCGCCGGAACCCTGCAAAACAAGAGACATCATTACTAAAGACTTTAAAGACATTAGAATTACTCGAAACTTACCGTTCGTGCAGTAAACGACAGACAGCAGTCCTCTGAAGTCAAGAGGCCAGCTCCCCTTATCCAGTGAAGAAACTGGTTACAGCACCCTGCCCCGAGGCAGATGGAGAGCACGGCGTTCACTTACCTAAGGTGAGAGCGTTAACCTTCGGGGTTCTACAGGAGAAGAGAAAGGGAAGAAGAGAGAGACATTCAATAACCCAGTTCATTAATCCCATATTTTCTATCTGCAGACATCTTACCCTTCGAGTCAAACATACAGTGCACAGAGGTCCAGCCCAAAGAGCCAGCCGTGTGTTACACATCACCTTTGAAGATACGGTATACGCCCAGTCAAGACCGGCGCCTCTAAGGGAAACAGGTGAGCGTTACACCTATCAACAGGGGAGTCAAGTAAGATTGTGCGCTGGCTCCCCTGTTGTTACCTTTCAGTTCTCATCACCCTGCACTCTTTCCTGGTCTATTATTCTTTCCTGTTTATTTATTCTCTTCTAGTACGTTTCATCACGTGTCCTCTTATGCATCCCTCCTAATGCCTTTTGGGGAGAGGAAGGGGAAAAATGACTGCTCTGAAAAAAAACAATTACATTCAGTATATCATCCGCCTGAATGTTAATATGGACAGTCTTTAACTAATGAAACACAGAAGAGTGAAAGCTGGACGGTTCTGAATGGATAAGTACCACTGGCATTGGTATGGGCAACCCACTAGTCCATTTTGATTTGACCTGCAATGCCAATAGAGAAGAGGAAAGAATATAGGACAAGCAGGATTTGACTAATGACAAAAGGCGCATTGAATCCCGCACTGCTGTGTCACGCCTCTTCAGCACGTGACCAAAAGCAACCACGGACAAGTTTCAACCTAGCTTGCTTGCGTGCCTTCTCTTTTTGGTGTTTGACAAAATCTGTTTAGGAAAGTAATGCTCAGATATGGGTCACATCTCCCAGATGACAGCCAATGAGGCCACACATGTCTGGGATTGCTGCGTTCTCCTGAAGATGGCATTTGACCTAGAAGTTCAAGCTGGACAGTGCCTTTTAAGGTGTGGCCAAGCCTGATTTGTATATTATCGTTCCCGTTTTCTAATGACACGTAAAGCACACACATGATAGTCTGGAGAGTTGCCAATAGCCATCACAGACACGTGGATCCATTAAATACCTTTCCAGTCATCACTATTCAGTTTTGAATGAGTTTTATCTAATTAACTCCTACTATGTTATTCTACAGACAGATCTAATGGCATATTAAACAGTTGTGATGCATATTTATATTCGAGATTCGCCAATAATGACATAGGTTTAAGCATTCCTATCATCCCATCCAGACCTCTTGAAAAGTGCTAGAACAGCACACATCTACCTAGATTTTACCGTTTTGAAAATGACAAGGCCACACCACTGTGTATAACTTATGTCCTTAGTATGAGTCAAGTGGTAACCGTGACAACAGGTAGTATTTCAAATCTGCCGTCTTTTTGACACCACCTGATTATAGGTCATGAGGTATTTACACATGTGATATGTTGTGGAATAGTTAATTCAGTAAATAGAGCATGCATACGATCAAGTTGGAAATCCACATAGGAGTTCAGACAATTTTGCTTGCATTAACATTTTCAAAATCTAACTTGCATATCATACATATTATCGCCGGACTACCTTCTAGATGCGCACTGCTGGGGGTAGGCAGGAGCCGGCCACACCACCTAAGGCACACAACGGGACCCGCCTCCATCCTGCTTCCTTCTTCTTTCACCTCCCTCCCTGCTGGAGTGCTTTCCCTCTGCCCTGCAGAACTTCCGACCCGCGCCGGACTACCTTCTAGATGTGCACTGCTGGGGGTAAGGACCTAAGGACCTTTGACATTTTATTGACTTGGTTTGCAGTTGCAAGCTATGACATTAATTGAAGGGTGCAATTGACACGATGCAATCGTGTTTTTATTATCATTGCTGCTATTTCCATGATGTGGTCGCTCCGTGCCTTTGTACTTGCTGCATTATTCTGAAAAGGTTCTGCCCTGCCTATTACCATGTTGTTGCAAGGTCTTCAAAGATGACCGCTCGTCCTGCAGGCAATTGCCAATTTAGTATCTTCATGGTTTCTGGCCCAGCTCCCGCCCCACTCTACCATTGGTTGCCTTTGTGGCTTCAAACCAATGGCAGTGACCAGGAGGCGGGAGCCGGCCACACCACATAAGGCCTACAACAAAGGCCCTGTCTACCCCTGTCCACCATGGTATGCCGTGCCGGTGCTGTCATATATGCCTGCTCCCCCTGGTCACTCGTGTCATGTATGCCTGCCCCCTGATTGCCTGTGTCATGTATGCCTACCCCCTTCCCCCACTGGTCACCCTTGTCATGTATGCCTGCCCCCTGCCACCTCTGGTCGCTCATGTCATGTATGCCCACCCCCCTGGTCGCCCTTGTAATGTGTACCTGATCCC
The DNA here is from genome assembly GCF_040938575.1 of Ambystoma mexicanum. Taxonomy (NCBI): domain Eukaryota; kingdom Metazoa; phylum Chordata; class Amphibia; order Caudata; family Ambystomatidae; genus Ambystoma; species Ambystoma mexicanum. Next base: position 1,072,681,084 of record NC_090935.1, on the reverse strand, counting down.
CTGTCCCCCCTGGTCACCGTGTCATGTATGCCTGACCCCCTGCCCCTCCGGACTATCGTGTCATGTATGCCTGTCCTCTTGGTCGCCCGTGTCATGGATGCCCTTTGCCCCCCCTGGTTGCCCGTGTCATATATGCCTGCCCCCCTGGTCGCCTGTGTCAAGCATGCCGTGCCTCCAGCCCCCTTGATCTAGAAAACTTACCCTGACGAAAATGTATTATATGCTATTGCCACCTGTAACTAGGGGCCAATATGCATATCTCACTACTTACCTTGTCCCGTGCATTACCTGTTGTCGCCTCCCTTTAAGATGGGGTTGGCGCTCATGTTCTTATGCCACCTATTATGACCATATGCAATACCTGTTGTTGCCACCCTTTAAGATGGGGCTGGCATTCATGTTTTTGCCACCAATGTTGACCATTTGCATTACCTGTTGTTGCCACTCTTTAAGATGGGGCTGGCATTCATGTTTATGCCACCTATTTTGACCATATGCACTACCTGCTGTTGCCACCCTTTAAGATGGGGCTGGCATTCATGTATTCACCGCTACTGTTGACCATTTGCATTACCTGTGGTGGCCACCCTTTAAGAAGGGGTTGGCGCTCATGTTTTATGCCACCTATTTTGACCATTTGCATTACCTGTTGTTGTCACCCTTCAAGATGGGGTTTGCTCTCATGTATTAAGCTACCGACTCTGACCACATGCACTTATGTACTAAGCAAGTAATCTTAGCAGCGCCACGATGCCCGAGGGCAGTTGTGCGCTTTAAAAATGCAAATAAATAAATAAATAACATAAATAAATACACATCGTATCCCTTAATAGAAGGGATGCGTGCTTCAGGGACAAACGTGTGCAGAGACCACTCATTAGGGTCAGCATGTGGGCATTTTATATGCCCACATTCTCACCCTGTTTGCTCTAAAATGCAGAGCAAGGCCCTTACAACATTTTATTATACATTTGTGATGGGATCAACTAACACATTTTGTTCAGAGAGACAAAACATGACGTACAGATTTTCTGAAATTTTACATGCGGTATGTCAGAAAATCTGCTGGCTGGTTGGTAATCTTCTAGTGCTGCACAAGCCCTCAGATTTCTGCATGCGCAAATGGCATTTAGTGCAAGAGGTTATCTGAGGGAAACGCCTATACACGGTAGTGCAGCAGGGATTGGAGGAAATAAAACATGCGTGTGTTTCCAGCATTGAGACCACAGAGCTTACAGAACTGGATTAGCGACGAGGGTCAGTAGGTATGGCAGGATCTGCAGAGCAATTTTGAAGGCCAGGAGAAAAAGGACAGTAAGTTCTGATGTGCAGGTAGGAAGGAACCAGTGATGTCATTTCACCAAAATGTCATGGGTGGGAAGGGAAGTGACATCACAAAACCTTTGACTTCTGATGACAGGAAGTGATGTTGTTGGACCCAACCCCAAAGTGACATCACAGGAAGTGATGACACACAACCTTTCACTCCATGAGGAAAAAGGAAGTGGCATCACATAGCATTGTTCCTCAGTACAATAACAACATATTGTTACAATGTCTCTGTAATATGATATACATTTCATACAAGAATGGATTGCCATATGTAGCGCTAATATCAGGGTGTACATGCCCATATTTCAAATTACTGTGAATGTAAGCAATCACCCGACAAAACAACCTGGACTACTGTACATCACTCGGGCTAAACTGTAAACAGACAGAGCATCTCGAAGAGGCCTAAACCCCAAAGTGCACACATCCATTGCTGCCAAGTGTCTGGCCACAGACAGGAAACATCAACTGACCAACACAAGTCAAACCAGAAAAACAATGGTCTGGAAGGTTACCCAGAGCAATGCCAGTGGTTATGAATGATTTGAAACCTTCCAGCCAGCACCTTTCTATTTTGCATATTTGGTACGTAACCCACAGCTATTTTTGTTAGATGGGAGATAAAGGGGAAGGATGTGTTGCAGGTCACAGTAACTGCAGTTTTTAAACATTTTAAAATGTAAACAGCCGCAGTAGCTTCTTTGGTCCTATATATCTTGCTTAATGCCAGCCTCCTCCGCTTCTAAGGACTGGAATAGGAACTGAGCACATGTTGCACTGCATCCCCTTGTTCCCAAAGCAAGTGCATTGCCCCTCAGCTATCCTTCCAAATATATATTTCTTTTGCTTTAGAAAGCAACAGATGGTTTACTTCAAAGCCATACGGTAACTTCTTATAAATTATCTTATCGTGTGTCTATCTACAGTGTCCCTGTGATGCAGTTCTGGCAGATCTTGGCCAGGTCACACAGTTCCCATGCAAAATTGGTGGCAGAAGCCACTGGGGCACACTCCTCTCAACACAGGCCAAATGGCTCACTGAATGTGCAAAGCAGACAACGAGAAAAACTGATGCGATTTGTATTCATGCTGTCACTGAGCTGAACGGAAGGCCCGCCTCTAAACCCAACCATTCAGGCCTTCTTCATTTATTGACAGTCAACCTATTAGTGATGGCGGTTTCAAGTTTTGTCCTGCATCCCTGTTATTTCTCCAGCTAACAAAGTCTAGATTCCAGGTGAAAAAAGCTGTTGCCACTGCCTCGTTGTCCAGTGGCCCAGGGGTCCCAAGGACAGGTCTAGGGGTAGCAGAGGGGCATCCAGGGGTAGCAGCTGCTACCCTTGTCAATCCCCAATAGATGTCCCTACCTCCCTGCCAAAAACACCTCCTCATTGGAACTCTTTGAGATAACTTTAACCAAGCCTTACCATCAAACTTTACAGGTGACGTGCCTACCAGTGTTTTTTTAAGCAGTCTTCTGAGCATTAATGACTTAATTGGAGCTGTATACTTGCTATTAGTGCAATACAAATGTCTTAACCAAGTCTACCTTCAGCCACTTCATTTAAAAGCACTATGCATGTCCTTTACTGAAACAAGCATTGGCAAAGCCAACAGTTGCTGCTTGCGTATAAGTATTAGGCATTTGCCAGGCACCTGCTACCATCAATGGCCAGTTGATACCTCTATGGCAGTTCCTGGAAAATGTCTTTCCAAGGCATACACAACATCCCAAACTGTTGGCATTGCCAATGCATTATAACTAATTGCAGTGGTTTGTTTTCTTGATGGAGCATATTGATTTGAGTACTAGTACTTCCTGGAGTCAACGTTAGTACTTAATGTAGATGGTACTATATTATTGGTTGTGAAACTTGCAAGAACTTTAACTGGGCAGCATACTTCTCTCCATCAATCATCGGTTGGAATGCTAGATAATGTGAAGCTAAGCTCTGCTTTAAATCGCCCTTTCCTTCTCTGTAGGTATCTGCCTTGACAAGCTGCCCATTCAGATTCTGCACCTGCTACTTAGATCAAAGTCAACTTTGGCATATGCTTGCACAGTTACAGTCAGCAGTAATGTCTGTTTTTTTTTCTTCTATCATGTCATATTCTAAGGCATATGCCAAGTGGCAGGTCGTTTTCAAGACAGATGTCAAGCTTACCAGTGGAACTCCACTGTCACTCGTCCATGATACTTCAAAGCACCCAATCATTTTAGAGAAGCTAACGCTGGCACTGAGTTAAATTCATGTCATGCATGAAGATGGATTCTGTGTCTTTTTACAGGATTTTGAGACCTTTGAGGTCCCTTATTTCAAGTGTGTAAAACATCATGTTATCTCCACAGTGGACAATAACAAGGGATCGTATACAGGAACAATGATCCCCTTATTGGCTCATTGAGCAAGAGGACAATCCTGATAAATTGCTCATGTTGTGTCATATCAGTTGCTTTCTAAAAATACAATGTTTTAAATGTGCATTAAAAGCAAAGTTTTTGAAAAGGATAGAGTATTTTGCATCACCCAGTTCTGACATAGCACCTACAGAAATACACAACATATATGCCAGAAAAATCACTTTTAAATGTGCACTTTACATTCATCAATTGAACAGGAGAATATTGATTTCACTGCCTCTATGTCCAGTGGCCCAGGGGTTTTCCAAACTGAAAAGGTCATAACAGACATCAAGGTGAAACTTGAGAAAATAGAAGAAAATAGAAGATAAAAAGATCTGGAAGCTCAAAAAAGATATAGAAATCTACAAAGAGACCAGAACATATTATTATCTATTTGAGCCATACTATGAGGAGTTAAATAAATTAAATCAAAGCAGAGCGAGAAATTCAGGTTATCCCAGAAAATGGTTTGTTACTATTTCCAACACGAGTAACAGTACTTTGAGCAGTGACTCAGACAAGGCATCAACCTCTAACACAGGAAAAGGCCAGGGGCCTCAAAAACAACTGTATTTTCAAGGGAGGGGCAAAGAGGACAGAGTCGACAACAAGGTCCACCGTGGATGCAAACGCGCAACCGGCAGACCCCCCCACCCAAAATTGGTAGTTCCAACTTTCAATTTAACTACATATGATCTGTCTGAAGCTGAAAAGAATGTACTGAGTAGAGGACGTACTTTTGTTCCTACCTTAAAGGCTAACAACTTTCAAACAGCCCTAGAACTACAGAAGTTCTTTAGACTCGTTCGGCTCAAATATTGTTTTCAAAATTCCACCACAGATACAAGAATAAATAATGTAACTGGCTTAAAACTCCTGTCGACCTTTGTCCCTATAAACACTATGGTCAGCCCAGCCATTATAACATTTGAGAATAAATTCACTCATGAGGCTGAACAATTGCTACAACACAAGAACAATCACACTGACAATTTTTCCCCACTAGAAAGACTGGCTCTCATTGGACTCCAAAATAACAACAAGATAGTGATTAAACCGGCTGATAAAGTTGGTGGCATTGATCTATGGGACAAAGTAGCTTACAATACAAAAGTCTGTAAACAACTGGGAAACAGAACCTTTTATCTAATCGTGAACCATGAACCTACAAAAAGACTAACCGAAGAAATGACTATTATAATGCACCATGCCAATCTAGAGGGCTGGATCGACAAGGACGAACAACGGTTCCTAGTTGCTAAAAATCCAACTATACCAGCTTTCTACCTTCTCCCAAAAATACACAAACATCCCACTATACCACCAGGGAGGCCCATAGTATCAGCCATAAATTCTATCTTGGAGCCACTATCTATATATGTAGACTAGTTTTACACCCTTTCGTTAAGGAGATGAGATCTTATGTTAAAGACACCACCAGTATGATTCATGCTCTTGCAGCCCTTCACATCGACATGAGTGACATTTTAGTCACGCTCGATGTAACCTCGCTATACATGAGCATACCACAACAAGACTGTATACATGTAATTGAGCAATATCTGAATACACGTACCACAACCCTACACAAGGTACCAACAGCGTTTATCTTAGAATGTACCAGAATTGCTCTTACGGAAAATGTCTTTCTCTACGAAGGCTCTTTTTTCAATTCAACCAAAAACATGGTACGAGTATGGGGGGTGACTTTCGCCCATGACTTGGACAATTTGTTCATGGACAACTTGGAAAATTCATCTATCTACGACCCAAAAAACCCTTACAAAACCAAAATTAAGTTGGCATTGTGACATAGATGAAATTTTCATGGTTTGGAAAGGGTCAGAATCATAGCTCACACCTTTTATCGTGTGGCTCAATAATCAGAACATACACATACAATTTACCAATAACCATGACTAGTTCAAAATGCCTTTCCTAGACCTTGAAATAAGAAAAACACCAGAAGGCAAACTTGAAACTACTTTGTTCAGAAAAGAGACAGATACAAATATGCTCTTACATTATCAGAGTTTCCACCCCTCAAGTCTGAAAGAAAGCCTCCCTATAGGCCAGTTCTATTGAATCAGACGCAAATGTATGCAACTCACTGAATATGAACATCATGCCAAAATTCTAAAAGAGCGCCTAAAAGATTGAGGCTATACTAAAAAAATTGTTCAAAGAGCTTTCAAAAGAGCCAAACATACTAATAGAGATATTTGCCTTAATCCGCAAAAGAAGACTAACATCAATAAAATTACATGTGTGTCGACCTTTCCTCTGATGAGTAACAACCTTAGGAAAATCATTTAAAAATATTGGCATATCATCAAGACTCCGGATTTTGAACCAGAACCTCCAAGGGTTGCCTTTAAGAGACAACCCAATCTTAGAGACAAACTGGTGCACACTTATCCTTCTAATTTTCCACTAACTTCCAAAGAAGATAACTTATAGACCTTGCCACCTGTGCAAGGACATTTCAAATGTGGCCACTGCTCAGTGTGTCCTATGACCAAAAACATAAAAACAGTCTAGCTTCAAGGCTGAGAGTGGAAATTAAAATCTTTCACCAATTGCAATACAGAGTGGGTCATTTATGGAATCAAATGCCCCTGTAATCTTTTATATATAGGCATAACAAAACGACAGATCAAACAAATGATTTGCGAGCATAGGTCTTGCATTAAAAACAAAGTGAAAATAACCCATGGTAGCCCACTATATTAAAAAACAACATCTGCCATGGTTTGGTTTGTCATTCAAATAATGCATAATCCACCTAGAGGTGGTGACAGAGATCTTGCTCTGAATCAATGCGAGCAAAAGTGGATTTTTTATCTCAATACAGTAAAAAACAGTCTTAATTCATCAGTAGAATGGGGCCTATTTATGCAACAAAGTCAAAATTGAAATTTTGTTTGGTGATAAATTCAATATACTGCCAATACACATTCAATATTCCCACAATTTCTTCCCTTTGGGCCGCTAGTAGGATAGAATATAATTCCAACAGGAAACACACTAATATATACCCCCCACAGGTTTAAAAATCCAACACTAGATGAAGTAAAACCATGCAACAACATCAGACTACAACTATATCATGCTCCATGAACCTCAAAGGCAGTTCTCGTCCTTAAATACCCATAATTTTCAGAAAAAGTCTTTTTTTGGGTAATGCAATATTAAGGTAAGAAATTCTAAGAGTGAATAACCGCTTCATTTTTTTACCAGCTTTAGACACACCCAATATGGTGACATTAACAGTTCTGTTATGGTTACCATAAAGACATCAAAGTTGCCACACCAACCACGTGTGCTTTTTTAGCATCACGTGACACAGTTTAGCAAAATGCAGTGAATTCTGTAGAGGGAAGTAATTTGCACGAACACATACTCCAAAAGTAGTTTCGGTCCATAGATACTCACATTTTTAAAAAAAAAGTATTTTTTGGGTAACAAAACACTCAGGTATTAAACATTTAGAGGGAGCTTCTGCCTCACATTTAAATATGATACATACTGCTTTACACACACCCAATATGGCGACCTTAACAGCTTTGTTTTGGTCACCATGAAGACATTATAGTTGATACACCAATCACTTGTCTTTTTATAGTATCACATGACACAAATTAGCGAAATGCAGCGATTTCAGTAGACGGAAGCTACCCGCGTGATCACAAACACCTAAAATAGTAAGTAACCACCACTCTTTGATAAGATAAATAAGAGATTGTCCCTTCCTCTCATGATTGCCACAGATACATGCGTGTTTTTGTGTGGTTCATGCAGATATTGTTGCGCATCACTCCGCGAAAACGAAGAAACTACGTGGCAGGCGCCAACATTTATTAGAAAATAACATCTATGTGCCAGTCTAGATAATCCACAAACAACCTTTTAACTGACTAAGGCGATTTAACACACCTGAAGCCACGACACATAAAAGACCAATCATGTACAAACAACATCATTTTCATATAATGCGTGATTAACTCACAGAAAGAATTAATATGTGACACTTAGAGTGGGAATAACATACTTGGGAATATCTTTTTGTGTTTTCCTTCCAGCGTGCAGACTGCTGCACTATTTGGTTACATATAAAAATGTTGCCGTAACCTCTACCATATCAGCATAAACAAAGATAAATGATTAATTTCGAACAAGCGACAGGTTAGTGTGATTCCTTTCTTCTTCTCAAAAGACAATAATGAGAACTTAATCATGCTATATTTTGCCATTAAAATACTGATTGGCTGACATTTAATATTGTAGGTATTACTGAACTACTTGAATTGACTTCATGAAATGAAAACTCCTTAATCTTCCACAAGGATGATATATATTTTTTCCGACTCAACTTGCTCAGAATATTAAGGTTAGTGGCCACCACTGTCATTGCATTGTAATGAATTTTTTACCAACAAACTTTTTAAAATTACTATTTCTTTTTATTTTGAGACAGTTTTTGCTAAAAACTATCTTTTTTTGTTTTTACAGTGATCTTGAACAATTACTAGATACGAAAGTAAGGGTTTTGTTATTCGATAGAACATCATAAATCAGCATTACTGTCCTGAAGACGGCTACACCAGCACAGAAAGACACTAGAGATAGTGTTTTATCATATTCAGCATGCCGAAACATATGCCGACCATCTGAGAAGCCAAAAGATGCTTTAGCTTACATGACAGAGACTATAAACAACATACTTCTGCCTTTACCCAACTTGTGATGATGCAATCCATTCACATACTAACCCCACTTATTGTTTGAAATTATAATCTGTTCCTTCCTTTTTATTATGATACATCTGAAATTGAGTTATTCTAAGATGTTTGTTATAGCATATTGTCTGTAATATTTTGTAATAAAAATGTGTATTTTCTATATTTTTATGGTTCTGGTATAGTCTTTCTGAATCACCAAACTCTGGGATTCTGTGTTTTTGCAAGCCTTTGATGGTGTACTAACCTTTAACAAGTCATGTTCTGAGAATGGGGTAACTGCCTTTAAAGTTCTTTTTGATACCAGGGGTTTCAAGGACAGGTCTAGGGGTAACAGAGCGGGAGCCAGGGGTAGCAGTTGCTGCCCCAAGCAACCCTCAAATGACGTCCCTGAAAGGAACACCTGTCTTTGTTCCCTTTGTTGTAACAAAAACTTGGTGTGAGGGTTAGTGGCAAGATCCCCACAGGATTTGGGCAGCCAGACAACACATGGAGAGGTCAACAACAATAAAGCATGAGTGGAGATACTGGAAGAAGTGAAGCTCATGTTTCTTTCCTGTTCCAAGACAAGGAGGCTTAGGCACCGGAACAGCAAATGAAGTGGGATAAACACTGGGATTGGGCAGGCTCAAAACAAAAGAAGTGGATGGCACTGACACACTTCAAATGGAGGTGATAGTAGCGTGAAAGTCAATGGCCCTCTTTACGAGTCTGATGGTAATCGGCCAGTGCTACTGGTGGGTTAATGGCAGACTCGCATTACCATTTTCTGCCACCTAATATATCACTGCGATATTACAAGGTGTGGAGGAACTGTAATTCCCATTGCCGTGGAGTCCCATTCCAGTGGGACTCCACCGTTATGGGAACCGGGAAGCACCGGCACCATTAGTAACAGTGCTGATTCTGCAGTGAAAAATCATCCGGTATGGGCTTGAACTACTGCCAGGTCAGGCCTGCCGGTAATTGACAGACCCTCCCAGCAGACTTGTAGTTTGCCGGTCCAGAAAATGTGCCGGTAACTGTTGTTAACGGCACCTTTTTCCGGACCGGCAAACCTGTAGTGAGGGCCAGTGTTTGATTTAGATTCTGTGACTGAGTGTGTTTACCTCTAAAGTTATGACTGGAGTGAGGAAATGTGGCAAGAGACCCACAAGAGATTGTGCAGAATGAAAACAAATTGAGAGATCCACGAGAAGCATTCTGACATATAGGGTTAGTCAAATTCAATGGAAGCACAAACAACCACTGCCGCCATTGTGATGAATTGACATCTAACCTGCATGATTACAAGGATGAGCAGAGGCTAAAATGCCTACTCATCCCTCACACTTCTACAAGCCAAGAGCCAACATTATGATAAGGTAATACAGGCACAATTAAGAGATATACCTCCTTTGCCTTTTGTGGCAGCGTGGGCAGAGGCAAGACTGTACCCTCAAAAGGATTGTGAATGTGATTCAGTAGCAACCCAAACAGCAACGTTTAACAGTCCAAAATAAAGGAATGTCCAATCAACCACTACAAAAACCCACCCCTGTAGAAAGAATACAGAATATGCAAGAAAGCAAGATGCAGCACTCTGGGTAATGAGACAAGGGAAGAAAAGGCATTAAAACCACAAACGTTGAAAGGATATTTTCTTGAGTTGCAAAAAGGGATGATTTTCTGACCTAGCAAGATTGTAGGACACTAAATACAAGTGGTAGGTATATATAGATAAATAAGCCTGTTACATTATCTTGATTGCTCGTCAAAGGTGAGTTTGACTTCTCAGTGCTGTTCAGTGGTTCAAATTGGTATGAAGATGCGGTTGCAGTGGTGCATGGCAAGCAGATGTAGAGGTGGGATTCAAAGTGAACTAGACTGCGGTTCAAAGCTTTACTCAAGCAATGCGGATTATGGAGGTGCGGTTCAGCATTTGAGGTTGGACAACCATTGAGTTGGAGATGGGATGTGCAGGTGAGTCCACCCGATGAAAAGGCCAGGAGGATGTAGTTCTGAAAAAAAGCAGGGTCAGTATGGTTGTCAACTCGATTGGTAATGAAATGGCTGTTGGTTCCAACATTGGTTCCCAATAATACAAGTGTGGTGGCACGTCTTTGTTCAAGTCGAGACAACAATGCGTTTCATCTGTTCTGTGTGGTGGCAAACTAGTTCAAACAGGCAGAACTGTGGCTTGAATGTTTAGACTGTCAAATCCTTCCCTGGAGGGTCTTGGTGGTGCGAACTGGGTCCAACACACTTGAATAACTTTGTGCATTGGTTCAGAGGAGAAATGGCAGGAATCCTAGCTGTTTTGGCACTCCAGGGTCCCAAGATCATAATGAGTCTCTTTCTCTGGCTCTCAAACACGGGAGAGGTTGGTGCACTCCTTCAGCAGTCTTTGAGCATGGTGAGGGCCTGGGCAATAGTGTGGCTGGAAGAGATGCAGGTCTTAATACAGCAGCAGGCTCATCCACAAAGGTCCTTGGGGACAGCTAGGGAGCAGAGCGTGCCTCTTCCTTGGAATATCCACCTTCACCTCACTACTTGTGAACTTTAGAAAGGACTGCTCTCCTGAAAGATTTCAACAAAATCTTCTTGAAAGTTTGAAGTTCAGAAAGGTTAAAAAAAGTGCTGGGATGCCGCTTCTTTTAAAGGCAAATGTCTACAGGTTGTTGGCCAAAAGCAAGCCTGCTCTAAGGGTCCAATCCTTGTCCTTGCAACAAGTGGACTTTACCTTCTGACATCATATGCAAATTGCTTTGTGCTACATGAAGTGGAGGGGAGAGGAAGGAAAGAAAGAGGCAGAGAGAAACAAGATGGTGGAACTTTTCTCCAGATGTAAAGATGCCTCTCTGTCTACACTAACCCCATCCCCTCCCTTCTCAATAGAATCAAACACATTTCCATATGTAGCACCCTGACGTAAGGCAACTCCTTTTGATGATGGGTGTCCCTTTTGATTCCTGTTCCCAGGAAAGTTTTCTGTGAAGTGGCTGTTTCTCTGAAGATGGTGTTACCTGCCCTCACAAAGGTACAAAGGCAGGCAATCCCCAAGGCTCTAGTATGCTAGTAGAAGCAAGGGCACACTGTCTGGGGAAAATACATATAACCCATCCACAGCTGAACTTGACTCACAGGGATGACACATGTGTGATATCAAATTGATGTCATTGGCTAACTATGGGAGATTTTTACCACCATGCCCTAAACTCAGGTATGGCAAACCTATACAGATAAGTGTGCCACCTGCACAGCTGTTACATTCCTCTGGCACAGACCTGCAGTACCTACTTTTTCTGGGAAATACATGCGAGGGACAGCGCGCTCCAGAACTTCGCTATGGCTCAGGTATCGGTTGCCATAGCGCCTCGCTGGGCAGCAGAGGACGCCAGGTCAGCTGAGGCGTCCCGTGCACGGAGAGAGCGTAAGGAGGCCCCGCCCCCCTGTATCATAAAAGCCGAAGCAGTCAAACAACTAGTTGCTGCTAATTGTGGCATTGCACTCCTTCGGTTGTATCCCGCCCCTGGTGATTACATTCTTCTTCCCTTCCATTCATTGATTCCTGTTGCCGACTACGGAACGCTTCCGGACTGCTATTGTCTTCTCCCTATTTGCTTTGTTGACTCCTTGCCATCTGCGCAGGATGCGGTTCCCTACTACGCAGACGCTCCTACAGATTATTACATCTGCTCTTGCCCGTGGCTGTACCTATCCATCTGCGGATCTTAGCGGAAGTCACAGCGGATTCACGGAGGGCTTCTCTCTCCCTCACCAGTACCCGCACAAAAACAAGGTAAAGACACCTTCTGCTTCCATCCATAGTTCTCTGTACATCATTACCTGAACCACGTCCTTCTAACATTGTGGTGTGGATTCCCGAACACTGCATTAACTCCACAGCCTGCAATACTTCTCCACAGTGCATAGAAGCGACGCTTTCCGGGACATGCACCAACCCGTGACTAGTGCGACCCTCGTGCCGCTTGGGTATTTCCTCCCTTTACTAACCTTCCTGTTTGTTATTTTATACCTGCCGTTGTTATTCCTTACACTTGAAATCCCATGGGAATTCCACTTCTCAGGTCTGTGTTGTGTATTACGGTCATATTAAGGCCCATTGATAGCTAGTACAGATTTATGATTTTGGGTTTTCTTGTAGGTTCAAAATATTATCTCCACGCCATGACAACCAATATCTAGGTATTCCAAGTGTATCTGATTGTGTTGGTTTTGCTTCCAAATTACCATATCGTTCCTAATCATTCTGTATTTTTCCTTTGCAGCATTGGTTTGGTGGTGTGTGTTTCTCCCCCGCTCTTTTATGGGATAGACTTTTCTGCTAGTTTTAATCCTATTAGCAGAGAGGAACATCGTGGAAAAGAGACCCTCTTTTGAGGAAGCCTGAATCTTTGAATTCAGGGGAGCTGGGTTCCTGAGGCTGGATTGTATCTATCACGCATTCCCTTCTTCTGTGAGGTCTTCTTACTACACTCTAACCAATAACCGGAGTGGTAAGTAACAACAGCCTTCTCATAGTTCTGTGATTTTTCGGAGGAAGGGTGCATATCTTAAATGCAGCCATTGTGCTACAGAGACTTTGCTGTCAGTGATGCTGTCAAGTGTGTGCATGCGACCTCTGACCCTGCTCTGTGGCACTGGGGAGCATGTACTGCAGACCAGGCTACTGATGCAGCTGGGCCCAGCTGTACAATATGCTGTTGGCATGGAGCTTTCCCTTCCTGAAATGAGATGATAATCCCACACAGCCATCTACTTGTAGTTGTCATTCTAAGATAATCTGATTATCTGTCTTGTTATTTGTCCCTGGCCAATTTTCTGTTTTTTTCTTTCAACATCCACCACCATCTGGCCATGTGCCAACTATTCACTGCATATATACCAATGGTAAGGAACCTAGTTGCAGAACTACCCAGCCTAATGCATATTACTTTGTAAGTGTGTAGAATTGAAACATCATCTCCTTAAGTAATGCAAATGCAAATACAAATTTGACCAAAGATTTACAAATGGACCCACATATTAAAAGAAAAGTTGGACACTGACTCGAGAGATTTAAAATGTGGCAAATTGACTAAACATATGACTAATCATATGACACAGAGGGAAGGTTTATTCTCATTATAATAATTTTGTCAGGGTCATATTGGATATTGGGATAAACACACTTGGGGACTGTGAGGCTGGAAATGCTTTTGGAGGGACAGGACCTGCTCATCATTGTCCCAGCACTTCTCTAGATGTGTTTTCTTTGTGTTTTCTGCACAGAAGTCCAGTTTGGAACCACGGCAGTGCAGCTCTTATTTTTAACCTTTTGGTGAACAGTACCAATGGGAAACCCTTAGGGCACTCATGGGTAGGGGTACATCATTGTAGCCCTAGTGTATTTATTTGGGCACTTGTGTTGCTCAAAGAGCAGGGTATGGGCTGGTGCCAGCTAAATGCTGACTTAACAGTGGCTATGGGTATCCTCTATTTTTGGGATGCCCAGGCCTTCCATAGGAATCAATGGATTCCTACACAAAGGCAAGATGGGAACTGTAGCTCCCTGGTTTCTTTTTCCTTTACCCCTTGTTTCTCAAAGTCATGTGAAGCCCTGGCTCTGTTCCCTTCCCCTGAATATCTTTTGGGTGGAAGGACCATGTATTTATTTATCATTACATTTGTATTGTGAGCCTAACCCAGAGGCATCTGGGCACATAAGCTTAAGATTAAGGTTACAGATAAAGCAGGTTTAAGAGATTGGTTACAGGTTAAGCAGGCAAACGATCATGGTTACAAGATCAGCCAGTTTAAGAATTTGATTACATGTGAAAAAAGGGCTTAAGCGATTAGTTACATGTTCAGCAGGCAAACAATCGTGGTTACATGTTCAGCCAGCTTATGAATTTGGTTACATGTACAAAAAGGCTTAAGTGATTGGTTACAGTGTGTGAGACACAAGTAAAGCCTGCTTAGGTATAAGGTTTCAGTGGACGCTAGGCAAGGACTTAGGTACACATAGAAGCACCTTAGGGGAAAGCAGACAAAGGTAGTAGTAGCTTGCACAGAAGGATATAGGACGTGACCTGATGATTGCAGGTGGGGCAGCCAGACAACACATGGAGAGGTCAACAACAATAAAGCATGAGTGGAGATACTGGAAGAAGTGAAGCTCATGTTTCTTTCCTGTTCCAAGACAAGGAGGCTTAGGCACCGGAACAGCAAATGAAGTGGGATAAACACTGGGATTGGGCAGGCTCAAAACAAAAGAAGTGGATGGCACTGACACACTTCAAATGGAGGTGATAGTAGCGTGAAAGTCAATGGCCCTCTTTACGAGTCTGATGGTAATCGGCCAGTGCTACTGGTGGGTTAATGGCAGACTCGCATTACCATTTTCTGCCACCTAATATATCACTGCGATATTACAAGGTGTGGAGGAACTGTAATTCCCATTGCCGTGGAGTCCCATTCCAGTGGGACTCCACCGTTATGGGAACCGGGAAGCACCGGCACCATTAGTAACAGTGCTGATTCTGCAGTGAAAAATCATCCGGTATGGGCTTGAACTACTGCCAGGTCAGGCCTGCCGGTAATTGACAGACCCTCCCAGCAGACTTGTAGTTTGCCGGTCCAGAAAATGTGCCGGTAACTGTTGTTAACGGCACCTTTTTCCGGACCGGCAAACCTGTAGTGAGGGCCAGTGTTTGATTTAGATTCTGTGACTGAGTGTGTTTACCTCTAAAGTTATGACTGGAGTGAGGAAATGTGGCAAGAGACCCACAAGAGATTGTGCAGAATGAAAACAAATTGAGAGATCCACGAGAAGCATTATGACATATAGGGTTAGTCAAATTCAATGGAAGCACAAACAACCACTGCCGCCATTGTGATGAATTGACATCTAACCTGCATGATTACAAGGATGAGCAGAGGCTAAAATGCCTACTCAGCCCTCACACTTCTACAAGCCAAGAGCCAACATTATGATAAGGTAATACAGGCACAATTAAGAGATATACCTCCTTTGCCTTTTGTGGCAGCGTGGGCAGAGGCAAGACTGTACCCTCAAAAGGATTGTGAATGTGATTCAGTAGCAACCCAAACAGCAACGTTTAACAGTCCAAAATAAAGGAATGTCCAATCAACCACTACAAAAACCCACCCCTGTAGAAAGAATACAGAATATGCAAGAAAGCAAGATGCAGCACTCTGGGTAATGAGACAAGGGAAGAAAAGGCATTAAAACCACAAACGTTGAAAGGATATTTTCTTGAGTTGCAAAAAGGGATGATTTTCTGACCTAGCAAGATTGTAGGACACTAAATACAAGTGGTAGGTATATATAGATAAATAAGCCTGTTACATTATCTTGATTGCTCGTCAAAGGTGAGTTTGACTTCTCAGTGCTGTTCAGTGGTTCAAATTGGTATGAAGATGCGGTTGCAGTGGTGCATGGCAAGCAGATGTAGAGGTGGGATTCAAAGTGAACTAGACTGCGG
The DNA here is from genome assembly GCF_040938575.1 of Ambystoma mexicanum. NCBI lineage: Eukaryota > Metazoa > Chordata > Amphibia > Caudata > Ambystomatidae > Ambystoma > Ambystoma mexicanum. The sequence goes on along the minus strand of NC_090935.1, from coordinate 1,072,665,119 downwards.
TTCAAAGCTTTACTCAAGCAATGCGGATTATGGAGGTGCGGTTCAGCATTTGAGGTTGGACAACCATTGAGTTGGAGATGGGATGTGCAGGTGAGTCCACCCGATGAAAAGGCCAGGAGGATGTAGTTCTGAAAAAAAGCAGGGTCAGTATGGTTGTCAACTCGATTGGTAATGAAATGGCTGTTGGTTCCAACATTGGTTCCCAATAATACAAGTGTGGTGGCACGTCTTTGTTCAAGTCGAGACAACAATGCGTTTCATCTGTTCTGTGTGGTGGCAAACTAGTTCAAACAGGCAGAACTGTGGCTTGAATGTTTAGACTGTCAAATCCTTCCCTGGAGGGTCTTGGTGGTGCGAACTGGGTCCAACACACTTGAATAACTTTGTGCATTGGTTCAGAGGTGAAATGGCAGGAATCCTAGCTGTTTTGTCACTCCAGGGTCCCAAGATCATAATGAGTCTCTTTCTCTGGCTCTCAAACACGGGAGAGGTTGGTGCACTCCTTCAGCAGTCTTTGAGCATGGTGAGGGCCTGGGCAATAGTGTGGCTGGAAGAGATGCAGGTCTTAATACAGCAGCAGGCTCATCCACAAAGGTCCTTGGGGACAGCTAGGGAGCAGAGCGTGCCTCTTCCTTGGAATATCCACCTTCACCTCACTACTTGTGAACTTTAGAAAGGACTGCTCTCCTGAAAGATTTCAACAAAATCTTCTTGAAAGTTTGAAGTTCAGAAAGGTTAAAAAAAGTGCTGGGATGCCGCTTCTTTTAAAGGCAAATGTCTACAGGTTGTTGGCCAAAAGCAAGCCTGCTCTAAGGGTCCAATCCTTGTCCTTGCAACAAGTGGACTTTACCTTCTGACATCATATGCAAATTGCTTTGTGCTACATGAAGTGGAGGGGAGAGGAAGGAAAGAAAGAGGCAGAGAGAAACAAGATGGTGGAACTTTTCTCCAGATGTAAAGATGCCTCTCTGTCTACACTAACCCCATCCCCTCCCTTCTCAATAGAATCAAACACATTTCCATATGTAGCACCCTGACGTAAGGCAACTCCTTTTGATGATGGGTGTCCCTTTTGATTCCTGTTCCCAGGAAAGTTTTCTGTGAAGTGGCTGTTTCTCTGAAGATGGTGTTACCTGCCCTCACAAAGGTACAAAGGCAGGCAATCCCCAAGGCTCTAGTATGCTAGTAGAAGCAAGGGCACACTGTCTGGGGAAAATACATATAACCCATCCACAGCTGAACTTGACTCACAGGGATGACACATGTGTGATATCAAATTGATGTCATTGGCTAAATATGGGAGATTTTTACCACCATGCCCTAAACTCAGGTATGGCAAACCTATACAGATAAGTGTGCCACCTGCACAGCTGTTACATTCCTCTGGCACAGACCTGCAGTACCTACTTTTTCTGGGAAATACATGCGAGGGACAGCGCGCTCCAGAACTTCGCTATGGCTCAGGTATCGGTTGCCATAGCGCCTCGCTGGGCAGCAGAGGACGCCAGGTCAGCTGAGGCGTCCCGTGCACGGAGAGAGCGTAAGGAGGCCCCGCCCCCCTGTATCATAAAAGCCGAAGCAGTCAAACAACTAGTTGCTGCTAATTGTGGCGTTACACTCCTTCGGTTGTATCCCGCCCCTGGTGATTACATTCTTCTTCCCTTCCATTCATTGATTCCTGTTGCCGACTACGGAACGCTTCCGGACTGCTATTGTCTTCTCCCTATTTGCTTTGTTGACTCCTTGCCATCTGCGCAGGATGCGGTTCCCTACTACGCAGACGCTCCTACAGATTATTACATCTGCTCTTGCCAGTGGCTGTACCTATCCATCTGCGGATCTTAGCGGAAGTCACAGCGGATTCACGGAGGGCTTCTCTCTCCCTCACCAGTACCCGCACAAAAACAAGGTAAAGACACCTTCTGCTTCCATCCATAGTTCTCTGTACATCATTACCTGAACCACGTCCTTCTAACATTGTGGTGTGGATTCCCGAACTCTGCATTAACTCCACAGCCTGCAATACTTCTCCACAGTGCATAGAAGCGACGCTTTCCGGGACATGCACCAACCCGTGACTAGTGCGACCCTCGTGCCGCTTGGGTATTTCCTCCCTTTACTAACCTTCCTGTTTGTTATTTTATACCTGCCGTTGTTATTCCTTACACTTGAAATCCCATGGGAATTCCACTTCTCAGGTCTGTGTTGTGTATTACGGTCATATTAAGGCCCATTGATAGCTAGTACAGATTTATGATTTTGGGTTTTCTTGTAGGTTCAAAATATTATCTCCACGCCATGACAACCAATATCTAGGTATTCCAAGTGTATCTGATTGTGTTGGTTTTGCTTCCAAATTACCATATCGTTCCTAATCATTCTGTATTTTTCCTTTGCAGCATTGGTTTGGTGGTGTGTGTTTCTCCCCCGCTCTTTTATGGGATAGACTTTTCTGCTAGTTTTAATCCTATTAGCAGAGAGGAACATCGTGGAAAAGAGACCCTCTTTTGAGGAAGCCTGAATCTTTGAATTCAGGGGAGCTGGGTTCCTGAGGCTGGATTGTATCTATCACGCATTCCCTTCTTCTGTGAGGTCTTCTTACTACACTCTAACCAATAACCGGAGTGGTAAGTAACAACAGCCTTCTCATAGTTCTGTGATTTTTCGGAGCAAGGGTGCATATCTTAAATGCAGCCATTGTGCTACAGAGACTTTGCTGTCAGTGATGCTGTCAAGTGTGTGCATGCGACCTCTGACCCTGCTCTGTGGCACTGGGGAGCATGTACTGCAGACCAGGCTACTGATGCAGCTGGGCCCAGCTGTACAATATGCTGTTGGCATGGAGCTTTCCCTTCCTGAAATGAGATGATAATCCCACACAGCCATCTACTTGTAGTTGTCATTCTAAGATAATCTGATTATCTGTCTTGTTATTTGTCCCTGGCCAATTTTCTGTTTTTTTCTTTCAACATCCACCACCATCTGGCCATGTGCCAACTATTCACTGCATATATACCAATGGTAAGGAACCTAGTTGCAGAACTACCCAGCCTAATGCATATTACTTTGTAAGTGTGTAGAATTGAAACATCATCTCCTTAAGTAATGCAAATGCAAATACAAATTTGACCAAAGATTTACAAATGGGCCCACATATTAAAAGAAAAGTTGGACACTGACTCGAGAGATTTCAAATGTGGCAAATTGACTAAACATATGACTAATCATATGACACAGAGGGAAGGTTTATTCTCATTATAATAATTTTGTCAGGGTGATATTGGGTATTGGGATAAACACACTTGGGGACTGTGAGGCTGGAAATGCTTTTGGAGGGACAGGACCTGCTCATCATTGTCCCAGCACTTCTCTAGATGTGTTTTCTTTGTGTGTTCTGCACAGAAGTCCAGTTTGGAACCACGGCAGTGCAGCTCTTATTTTTAACCTTTTGGTGAACAGTACCAATGGGAAACCCTTAGGGCACTCATGGGTAGGGGTACATCATTGTAGCCCTAGTGTATTTATTTGGGCACTTGTGTTGCTCAAAGAGCAGGGTATGGGCTGGTGCCAGCTAAATGCTGACTTAACAGTGGCTATGGGTATCCTCTATTTTTGGGATGCCCAGGCCTTCCATAGGAATCAATGGATTCCTACACAAAGGCAAGATGGGAACTGTAGCTCCCTGGTTTCTTTTTCCTTTACCCCTTGTTTCTCAAACTCATGTGAAGCCCTGGCTCTGTTCCCTTCCCCTGAATATCTTTTGGGTGGAAGGACCATGTATTTATTTATCATTACATTTGTATTGTGAGCCTAACCCAGAGGCATCTGGGCACATAAGCTTAAGATTATGGTTACAGATAAAGCAGGTTTAAGAGATTGGTTACAGGTTAAGCAGGCAAACGATCATGGTTACAAGATCAGCCAGCTTAAGAATTTGATTACATGTGAAAAAAGGGCTTAAGCGATTAGTTACATGTTCAGCAGGCAAACAATCGTGGTTACATGTTCAGCCAGTTTATGAATTTGGTTACATGTACAAAAAGGCTTAAGTGATTGGTTACAGTGTGTGAGACACAAGTAAAGCCTGCTTAGGTATAAGGTTTCAGTGGACGCTAGGCAAGGACTTAGTTACACATAGAAGCACCTTAGGGGAAAGCAGACAAAGGTAGTAGTAGCTTGCACAGAAGGATATAGGACGTGACCTGATGATTGCAGGTGGGGAGGGTGGAGCTAGCTGGTTGAAGAGCCAAGTTTTTTAATTTTTGCGGCTCTGGTTCTGGGGCTGCCTTCTACCAGACTGGCTGTATCCTTCCCAGGGACGGCTTGTTGTGGGCACACCCTTGGGGTTGGGACCTGCATGAATGGAAACAGGAGTCAATTCACATTCTGGGGTTTTTGTTGTATGACAAAATGCTTGAGCCAGTCCGGAACTAGAATGAATGTAGTGTGTGATCTGAAAGGCTGGGCAGTTGCCTCCAATCCACAACCTGTATTTTGGGTGTCTGGTTTTGGGTAAATGGCTTGAATGCCTGTGAGCCCGAGTGGGTGCTTCCTGCATGAATGCCCTTTTGTGTGACTGGTTGACTAAGCCTAGCTCAGATGAGTGAATGGGGAGATGTTCGTTTTAATCAAAAAGGGACCTCTCACACCTCCTTATCAAAAGCTGAAAGTTAAAACCGAAGCAAGAAGCTGAAGTCTCAAGAAGCTTGTATCCTGGACTCCAGCTGGAGGAAGACATTCTGCTGCTGCAACTAATCAAGACATCCAAAGGATGCTTTGCTGAGTTAAGGAATGAACCAGAGAGGACATTGATAGCCAAACTCTTCCCACAGTTATGATGGCACACAGTGCAACTGCTGCTCTTCGGCCGCAGTTTTCTAAAAGCCATTCCTGTTTACCTGCCAACCCGGAGAAGGGATCTTCATGGGTTCAGGAGAGGAGTGCCTGGATAGCTTGAAGCCAATATGTCAATTTGTACCACTCAGTGTCTGGAGGAGTGTTTGTGACTGCTGGAAATAAAGTTGCTGTGTATCACCCAGAAGAGGGGCTACCTTGGCATAGTGTTGCTGACATCAGAAGCTGCCAAAGTTCCAAGTAACACAAGGAATCTTCCCGTGGCACAGCAGCTACGTCAGCTGTCCACTTGTCCGTGCCCGAGAAGATCCAGGCGTGTGCCTGCTGAGGAGTGCCAGCCGATGGGTTCCTGCCACCAATTCATGAAGAAAGTGTCCTGAGGGTCCAGAATTGGTGAACTTCTGCAGTCCAGTACAGTGATTGGGACCAACGTGACATAATCTATGCCATCATCCATGCTATGGCTGCAGCACCAAAGAACCAAAAAGCGGTAGCCGTAAAATACCAAAACCTGACACCTACTATTGCCACTGCACCGTCACCACCAAAAGTCATCGTTGACCACCAAAGGACTTCTCAAGGTCCACAACAACTTTCATCATTGTGGGACATCCACTTCCAGGGTAGTAACCCAACAACAGAGACCACAGTGATAGACCTGCATTGCTGCCTTTTCAAAACTGCTTGTTTCCCTTCTTCTGCTTGAAACCAACATCCCAGAAAAACTCTGTGACTTTGCCTTCCAAGGCACCCAAGTTACTGTGATGAGAATGAACATCTTCCCTCCTCAGGATTCATCCAAGGGTCCCAGATTTGTCTTGGATCCTGTTATCTTTGTGGCTTCCCACGTCCTTTACAGTAGTGGGATCAGTAGAAACAGAAGAAGACTATTAATGGACATATTTGGACTGGGCCTTAATATAAAAACAAAGTATACTCTAACCCATCCTTACAGCTTGACCAGGTGGGGGATCCTCACACAGTATTGCATTTTTACACTACAGAAAGCAGCCTGCCTATATTCTAAGCATTATCGGCCTTTCTACATTAATGTACATGAGGTTAAATCTTAACTAACAACTTAAATGTGTTTTAATAACTGTCTGCAGTGGTGCATTTTAAATAAAGTTAGAGGTAAAAGTGGTACCACATAGAACTGCATATATTGAGTTAAGTTGCCTGATTAGATTTCTAGTACAAAGTGAGTCGTATTTATTTGAATATATCCACTTCAACTTGCATGCCATTGAATAAAACAACCAGGGTAGCCGCTGACATTGTGTGTGGACATTCCTTTGTGGGAGTTTGGGGACTCACTGTACCTACAAACCATCCAGCATCACCTCCCTTGAGTCTCAGCCTTGGATGCTCGTCCATAGCTACCATTAGAGAACTTTGGCTTGGGTGCTCTCTGCCTCTGCTCCAACCATGCATTGGGCAGAAGTACCAATACCCCCCCCCCCCCACCCAGTATTTAGAGGCACAAGCGTTTCAGTTGCACCTACAAAATGTTCTCCCTAAAACAGAGTATAATGAACAAAATGTGTCTGAATGGTTCACATTATAAAGTGTTCAGGAATGTGGACTACTAAAATCATGGGTCTCCACCACCTCTCAATGGTCACGTATCTGCCTGTGTGTTTGGAATTATAAGTAGTAGGCCCAACAATACTGCTTCTCTGATTGTGTGGAGAATGAAAACACCTTTGGCGAGTAGGAGTTTGTCTATAACAAAATAGAATGTAATCATCTTGGAATTTCCCAAGAAAAAGGTTCCAGTGTGGATTAAAAGGTGTCAGAGCTCTCCAGTAGTGATACTGTTTTTTTTCGTGATATATTCGCTAAATAATTCTATGGGATATAGCACCCTACATGTTTCCTTTCAAAGATAATAGTCACAGGGATATAGCACTAGCCTGTTTCTATGTCCCAATCACACTCAAAGGGATATAGCACCCAGCTCACTTCTTTTGACCTAAGCGCATTCCCAAGGATTTTTGACCACATGGCAGTTTTGCCCCAGTCACAAATCGTGGGTACAGCATTCAGCTACCCATTTGTAATGAAGGGATAATGTTGCATAGTTCTCAGCTCTCATTTCCGGGAATTAGTGCCCAGTCTACAGGGTTTCAGGGAAAATCTCACTATTCAGTGATGTAGTGCCCAGATCACTGTTCAGAGAGCTGTTGACTAGCTGAGTCTTTAAAGTGCCTCATGATTTCCAGGCATTCACCCATCTCTGTGATTTAAACGTCAACAGCTTGGTCAGGCTTACCAGCTTTCCCATTGCCATCAATTACTTTTGTATTGTAAGCCAGCAGAGGTGAAACCAGTCTGTAATCTGCCATCGCTCTATTAGAATCGGCCAGCTATAAATATAGTAATGTGGCTAATTCACCACTGAATGGTTATTTCACCTCTTCTCCAAATATATTAACCCATATAGAGGCCTCTTCGATCTTGGACTGATCAGTTATGATGTGTAGTGGCTCTTCAATGACCTTTGTTAAATGGAGAATGTGGAAAGGCTCTGAGTCCAATTGGTTATTTTGCCGCAGCTGATGAGGTTGTATGGCTTATATCCCATAAGCATTGTCATGCATCTTTGATACAGTGCCACCTTCCATGCTCCACTCTACTTTGTTTCTGCTACCTCTATGATCCTTGGTGGCTTGCCTGGCTTCTGCCTTCATAATGTCTGCCTCTCTGAAGATTCCCTGTATTCCCTTGGTGAGTTCCTGCAGGTTCTTCTGTCATACAATTCTCTTTTTTCTGGTTTGCAGTTTATCAATCTGCTTTACCTTTCGTTGAAAGGGCACTCCCTGGCATATAACAACCCATGACGTTACTGTGTTCACAGCAGCATGTTCTAGAATGACCCCTTGATCTACAGGTTGGATATGACATGACCCTCTCACTGACATGTGGCACTCAGCAGATTTGCCTAGGGATGAGCTTCTTCTGCCTTATACAGGTAGTTTGATGAACACCACTTGTAGTGATTTCACTTAACTTTGTTTTTACCTCAGAAATAAATTGGACAAAAATATTTGGGAGCCAGTTAGATATTGATTGCCACAGTTCATATCTTCTGATGCTAGATTACTGAGCTCAGACAGGTGGTGTATATTACGGAGGGTCCTCTGCAACTATCCACCCTCTACTATCTGCAAGTAGATCATGGCTCTTATAACATTGTGCTGGCAGTCCATTTGTTCTGGGTTGCAGTTCACCCAAATGCTTTTGGACAGGGTCAGGTTTTTTAACCTTTCAGTAGAATGACTACAACCCCTGTATCAGTAGTTGAGCTATGCAACACATTTACAGTAGTGCGTGTTTACAACTCCAACATCAGCAATATTTATTTTTAAAAGGGTAGTATGCTGACTGAGCAATTTGAACAGTGCTCTCATGGCTAGTCCCTTTTTTCAAAGTTTAGTGTTTGATTCTCTGCCCATCCAATGCCCTAATATGGATGAATGCCCAACTGTTTATGAACTTAAACACAGTACAGTACATCATTGTGTGCCAGGTATCACCATGGCAATATAATGCAGCAGAACCTGCACTGCATAACAGTAGATCAAGCAGCATGTTATACACAGATAAAACTAAATCATTAGTCATGCAGTTTGCATCTAGCACCCCATCCTGTGGATATGGAACAGGCACCGTTTGTTTTTTTTAGAAGTATTGATGTTGTCGACAAAATAATGAAATACATGTGTGTGAGGTAGATATATTCGGCATTTAGATATTTACAAATATTCTCAAATCATATACACATATTTCAATGATAGGTCATCAAAAATGTCCATTGTCATCAATAGGGCAATATGCCTATCCTGATAGCAATACGTGAAGTGCTGAAGAAGAAGACGACAATGCAATTCTATTGTGGTGAGAACTATGCCGCGGGATGTGCAGAAAGCCAATGTTGATTGATGAATTTGCATCAGCTGAAAAGGGTGGAGGGTGGCTTTAGGGAGGCCAGGGTAGAGGCTACTGCCCTAGTCCTGTCATAAGAGGACTAGAAGCCTGCTCACTTACACCTGATGGGAGAAATTGAAAAGGGAGACTGCATCTGTAAAGGTTAACTCTTAAGTGTGATGTCCTAAATAGTCTAAACGATCTGTGCAAAAAGAGAGTGAAAGTTATCAAAGATGGCACAATATTTCTGACCACAGGATTTAGGGAAAGTGGGGTTCCCAAAGGCGAAGTCCACAGCAAAGGAGAAGTGGATGTAGCGGGAGAGCCTAGGTACACGATTGTGGTCTAAGATGCATCAAGACAGACATTGTTACTTGATGCCTGGATGTGGGAGAAGCAGGAGGCATGAAAAACCAAGGTGGCAGCAGCCATGGCAGCGTCTTCTATCCGGAAGGAAATGTGTACATCAGCAGCCTAAGAGTGAGAAGTGCATGGGGCGAGAGAAAAGATCAGCAAGAGGTGTATGATAAGGTGTGATGGCAACTGAGCCTTGGGGAACCACGCACTTAATCATTCTGTTCAGGAGTGATGACATGATCCAGTCCGAGGTTTTAACTTTGATGACAAGAACGTACCAAGACAGTTAAGCAAGGTGGCATGGTTAACATTATTCAAAGCAGAGTACAGATTCAGGAGGGTCACGACAGCAGGAGGGTTCATAGGCAGGGACTCAAGGAGTTCCTCCCTTATGAAGAGCAGCGCCAACACTGTTGCTGTAGATGGCTGGAACCTTGATTGTTGGTCTTGAAAGAGACAATGTCCTTCGCTGAAGGCATGGAGCATGGAGAGGCTCATCTTTTACAGGATATCATCAAAACCAGGAGTGATAGCAAGGGGTCATTAGTCGAACACAATCATTAATAGCTCTTTTCCGTTTGCTCTTTTACACACGCAGAACGCGTGTGTGTTATTGCACCAAAATATGTGCCCATTTTTCCATAGCACATGTGGTGTCCTTGTTGATTATATTGACCATTTGAGAAGTGTGTACTTTTGAATATGTGGTTTAGTGTATTAGGAAGAAATGCACATCACAGCAGGGCCCATTTTCTTAATGATAATCGCTATCCATCTCAAACATGGGTCTGGGTTGCGGTACTCAGAAAGCACAATTGTTTGAGCTATTTGTTTACGTTTCTAGGATTCTGTTAACTATATGGTACCTTAGAGTGCATTATGCCTACATAGCAATGTGGCATAAGGCTTGTAAATCCCTTGTTTGTTTTTAGAAATAACATCGCTCTGTTGTCCTGAACCTTCACTGGTGTCTATGTATTCCTATAGCATCCCTTTGTAAGTAGCTTTTATCAATAAACACCTGATAAGTTGGCACACATCGATTCACACTCATTGACGTGTTCGCTTTGAACACCCTTTTGGAAATGCAAGATTTCTATCTCTATAAACACATTTCCAAATATGGATAGTACATGAGACGTCAAAAGCAGTACGTACATTTTACGTCTGACAGCAAAGAACCGAGAAGGAAGAGCACACCTGCATCGTGAGATTATTTTAAAATTGTTATCCAAAATGCTTAATTTCAGTAAGGAGCTTTGGTTCTCAAGCAGTCGAATATTGGCAGCTGTCCATGGGCATACTTGAGGTCACCAAACTGGCTGCAGCGCATCCAAAAAAAAAAAAAAATTGTGATCAATTGTCTGCTCTTTTGCACCATCTCATAGGGGTTATGGAATTTCAGACCAAATGATGCTATTGATTTTGTGTAAAAGCTTTTTCAACGGAAACCGACTCCAGTCGTACGCCTACTGTAAGGGAATTGAGCACGTTTGGGTGCAGTTACAAATGGCTGACGCCATACATCTTCCGAGACACTTCATCAACCCAGACGCACACACAAAACGTTCTTTGCTAAAATAAAGCATTTTGTTCACCCACTTTCATAAGCCACAAAAAAAGGAACGCAAATCCTTGGAAAAATACATGGTCATATCATAAAAGCGCGCTTTCGCCTTGATATATGTGCATGTATTTTTGCTTGTAATTTTGTATGTTTACCTGAATTTGAGTATTGTGCATTACCTGCTTGTCACTCTTCGCCATCAGAGTATGTAGGTATTGGTAGCTCAGCTCTCGAAAACATCTAAAAAATACACCTCTCCTCATGGTGAGAGATGTGTCACTCTCCATGGCTCATGATGATTATTCTGTGTCACTCAAGAGTCTGCTAATTTGTTTATTGTCCACCTGGACACACGGGTAATTGCCTCTTCACGTTAGCGTGGTTGAAACATGATTCATCTGAGCTGTGGTAACATGGCTGCATGTGATTGCAGATATTGCCAAAACACAGACGCCTGTGACATATGAAGCGGATGGCCTCTGCATTCTGTATGTGGAGACAGCTGAAGCACTGTGACATTATAAGACGTGCGGCAAGGAAGAGCCCATTCGCCGAGACTGAATAAGAGGCGTTATAACTAGTATATCTAGTTTTGCAACTGAATAGATTTAATAGGTATCCATGGATTGTGGGTGAGTTCAGTAATATTAAACTATAATTATATATAGGACATTCACCAAAGCTTTGAAGATAAAATATTGTATCCATAGTTATTATTGGTTCAACCGAAATTACGACTAATTTAACACCCTGTGAAGAATGAAAGACTAAGTTGGCCTATCCAGGATTTGAACCTGTGTCATGCACAGACCACACAGATCTCAGAAGCAAACATTTAAACATTTGAAGTATCTGAGAGTCTTGCTGCGGACTTAAGTAAGGATAGTTTTCACGCTTAATATTTCTTCTCTGCTCTACACTCTCCAATCTATCCATAACATACCTAGCTACACAGGGGTAACTCCTTGGACCTCATATTCCACCTCTCTCTAAGGCACTAATACTACTGTCACACCATCCACATCTCATCATTAGTTTCTGCCACAATCTCCTTTCCACCTTCCGGCCATTCCTCACCACTTGCTTCACTTATTACTAAAAGGAAACGTCAGCCCCCTGCCTTTTCCCCCTTTCTCTGTGACCTACAGTTCTCACTTTCCTCCTTCACACCTGATGCCTCTTCCACCAACACTGCCTTCTGCAGCTTCCAGTCCCTACTATATGACTAATTCTCCTCTCACGTCCCGCTGCTTACTCTCAACCATATGTCTCAGCATCCTCAACCATGGGTCACCCCATTCATACGCTCACTCAGCTGCTGCTCAAACGGATGTGTAGCAACTTGCATGAGGACCTGCAACTCTAAATATAGGCCCTGAACTCTTTCTAGAGCGAAAAGGGAACTCTACCTAATCCTTAATGACTCTCACTCCAACCAGCATCGCCGGCTATAGGGTACCCTAAACTCACTCCTCATGCCTCCTAAATCTTTGACTATCAGCCCCACTCTCATGGCTAATGACCTAGCTGAATACTTTGCTGCAAACATTTCCAAAATTAGAGGCTCTCTCCTGACCTTCCCTACACTCTGTCAACTCTAGCATCTTTCTTTGCTTCTATCTTCCACTTTAGTCACACTAAAACTGACAAAGTCCTAACTCTATTGATGAAGGCTAACCCCTGTTGTACCCCATCAGGCTCCTCAGCTAGTCAAGCCTATTGCCCCTCTAGTGGCCTCGAATGGCACTGAAATCTTCAACCCTTCTTTTGACTCTGCTTGCTTTCCCTCTGTTTGCAAAACAGTCACAGTCATCCCACTCCTAAAAAAACAAGGGGCTGACCCGAGACTACCGGCTAACTTTCGCCCTGTGTCTCTACTCCCGCATTACTCTAAAGTACTTCAATGGATTGCGTTCAACCGTCTCACCAATTTTGTACACATCCACAACCTTCAAGACCCCCTACAAGCAGGTTTCAGCTCCTGTCCCTCCATGGAAACTGCTCTCATGAATGTGTCCAACTTCATCTGGTTACCTCTTTTAAGCACTCCAACCTATCCTCTATCCTAATTTTCTTTGCCCTCTCTGCTGCCTTTGACAATGTCGATAACTCCGATCTCCTTAATACTCTCTTTCTTCTTGGGACTCGCAATCAAGCTGTGCCTGGATTGAATACTACCTTGCACCTCGCCAATACTCTATCTCCAGGAGCAACAACACCTCATGCTCCACTAACTGTGTGTGTTCGAGATGGCTCTGTCTTAGGCCACTCCTCTTTACACTCTAGATCTCTGCTCTTGCGGCACTAATTTCCTTCTTTGGATTCCATACCAACTATTTTCATATGACACCCAACTCTTATTATCTTTTCCTGAACTCTCCTCTGATCTCTCTATCAAAATGTCCAACTGACTCTCTCACATTAAATATTGGATGGCTTTGCACTCTCTGATGTTAAACTCTAGCAAAACAGAGGAGATTTTTCCCCTGCCAAAATCTCTCTCATCTCTTCCTTTACCTATCCAGTTCCCACCTGACACTCTCCCCTACTCTTCTTTAGCAAGGAACCTCAGCGTCTCCACATTCATCTCCAAAACTGAAACAGCAGCTAACCTCGTCCTCCTAAATATTAGGAAAATCAGGCACCTGCTTCCTTTCAACACCACAAAGCATCTGTTAAGCACCTTTGTCTTCTCTAAACTGGAGTACTGTGCCAGCATCCTCTTTTGTCATCCTAACTACGCTTTCTGTCCTCTCTACAAGATCATTAACTTCACTATCAGGACTCTATTTGAACTTCCTAACTTCACATCTACTTCCTCATACCGTGAAAAGGGTAGATGGCTGATGATGCAAAACAGGGTGAGATTTACATTGCTTCACAAATCTATCCTTGGTAAGGCACCACTGTATCTATCCTCCACTATTCAAATCTACAAGCCTTCTCGTGATCTCTGCTCTGCCCCCTTGGCAACCCTTTTGACAATCCCTCCCTCTGCTTCCTCTCGCTTCTGCTCTTTTTATCTTCTTGAACCACTTGCATGGAATTTTCTTTCCCCGGACATCCGAGAACCAGTCTACATGGATTTCTTTACACCAAGTTAAAAGCATACCTCCTCACCTCTAAGTTACCCTCCTAACCTACCGCTCATCTGCCTGCTAGCTAACATGTTTCCATCACCTCTAAAATGCCTCTGTACCTCACTTCCTCTGCCTCTACTGTAGCACTTCACCGATCATGGTCGCATCCCAAGCAAATCTGGCTGTACCGCCTACCTGTACTTAAAAATGTCCAATGTTGTCTGTCCTCAATCTATGTATGTCCACTTATGTATTTTCCCCAGTGACCACACTATTTACTCCTCTCCACAACCTGGTCAGAATATTCCTCAAACTCACTCAACTATAATTAGCTCTTTGCTTCATGTCAAATCTGAATTCTTATCTATTTTACGTTATTTGCGATCAAAAGAGTATTGTTTCACCTGTATATACATGTCTTTATCATTTGCCAGTTTAAAATCTTTACTGTGAGTCTGTAGGTCGGGTCATACAGAAAGGATACTTCATGTCTACTACATTAGTTGCCACTCACCTGGAAATTGGAACATGTTATATCCAGACAAATACCCAATCATCAGTTGAGGCACTCATCTCTTTCATAATACTGATCCGCCAGAGGTCCTACCCCAACACCTTTGCTGATATTTATAATGTTGTCCGATCAGCAAAAGGTGATGATAGTTGAAATTATAAATGTTGTGATGGATTTCAATCCATCCAACTCTTGCATCCAGGACATTTGCTAACTCACTGTCCAAAATGAATGTTGGTGGCACATACGTATGACAAATGATTATGGATTAGATCATGATTCACCTGCAAGCTAGGGTTGTTTGATTCCCTGATTATGTAAATTAATCTTCATTGCACTGATGCTGGTAGCCATCCTCATGATCTTCACACAAGACGTTCCCTCACATTCCCACAGATGTTCTTTATAGGCTGTTGCTTCTGTACCCCTCACCCATCGTTCTACCAACTTTGCCTATACATGTTGGGACTGGGGGATGGCAGAATTGTCCTGAAGCGTTCCAAGTCTGAAAATACTGCTGCCACTCCTCCCTTGGATAGTCTGAGCAGTGCCTGAGTACTGAATACTGTAATGAAGACTACAAGATTCATGGTAATAAATGTTAGCATACAAAATCAGGTCATTACTACTCTGTCTGGAGCTCTCATCACAGTGCTCATTTTTGGGATGCATGATCAGCTCCCATACCCACCCAAATGATTCAGGTTCAGGAAAATCTGTTGGTGCACATGAAAGTGAATGTGCTCGGCTTCAGGGGGGTGGAACTTGCAAATTGGGAATAATAGATGCAGTTGTTTTGTAATAGTCACGAAGTGTCGATAGGTCCAGGTAGGTGGCACAAGTGATAATGAAGTATACCAGTCAAAATATAATGTGTAGCAATGATAACGTAGACCCTTGTCCCAGGCATGAGAAATACTGAAGCACTACCATATTGGAAGTGAGGCCTATAATTGTGCAATCCCTTTTTGGAATAAGGCGCTGCACGGACATTTGGATCGGTTCTGGAATCAATGTGTTCTGGAAGCAGTGTGTGCTTTGTGTAGTGAAACTTCTATATTTATACATTACAAATGCCATCCCGCAGTTTATGGTGTGGTCAGAACTTCAAAACACACCCCCATGTCTGTGAGTGGCTACCGGCGAGTGCTTTGTTCTGGTTGGTAGTCTAAAGAGAGCTGTTATCTTATGACAGGATTTAGGAACTCCCACCTGGTTTTTTACCCAAACTATACTTTTGCACAAATGTACATTTCTACCCATTATGTACCCTCATAAAATTGTACAGATATACTTTGTACTCGATTATCTACATTTACATCCACTTCCCATCTTTGTGAGAGCTGCATTGGTCATTCTACGGAGTTTTATCTATTTTACCCATAACACTTTGGATTAATAATTTCTGGTGCTGATCAGAGGATCATGTACGTATAATTTTAAGCTTGCAACATTAATAGTTTTGCCACAATCAGTGTTTTAGTGTATCTTTGGTTCCTTGTGTAGTAAGAACTCCTACCACATCTTCAACTGTCTAGCATGAGTTCAGATGTATAAGTGTGTATTTTTTACTTGTCTACTTATTTTGGATGTCATGTTAAATGTCATAATGTTCTGAAGCAAAATCAAGTTATTTCCATTCAAAATCCAGTCCAGGGTTTTTTTTCTTACTTTGAAAGTGAGCAAATGGCCAGACTTTTGAAGTTCACTGAGAAACCTCCTCCACATCCTGCGCATCCTTGCAGAGGTCAATGCTCCACCAGTCCTTTGTTCTTCGGTCAGCTAGGAGACAAATGTCTGAGGCGTTCTTTGTTTTAATTATGCGGGAACCATTAACAGCGATTAGCCTTCCTGTTCTCAAGGAAGTGTCGAGCAGGGATGTCAGTTTGCCCAGGTCAGGCTATCAGATCAGAATTACATAGTGGATTGGTCCCAGACTGGGCCCTTTGATATTAAAGGTTTTTTTCATTTCCCATATAAAATACAAGCACAGTTTATAGAGGATTTAAACATTTTAAAAGAATTAGCCCTTCACCAACAGAGGCGATTTTTGCCATTTTAATCAGGAAATAGAAACACTTTTAGACTCGATTTAACAGCTAATTTCTTTAGGCAGCTTTCAGGCATTGATGCCTGGATTCTTCTGACTGCCTGGAGAATACATGATTTCAGCACACTTTCCATTCAATAATTCACTGGGGAAAATGACTGAATGTAGTGCCGAACCAGTACTTGAAGATTGCTATTGATGAGGAAACTGTATTTAATGGCATTTTCGGATTTTACCCCTTCTGTGGCCTTGTTTCAAGTGACACTGAGAGATGACAGATGACAGCAGCGATTCCTGTATTTACACCAACTTTGCCTGTGAGTGTGGCAGGGTGTGCAGCTCGTTGGTGGTTTTCTGCACCATGCGCAATTTTGCAGATTTGGCGCGCACAGGGTTATTTCCTCCATTTTAGACAGTTTTCTTTCCCCATTGGCAAGTGGTGCAGTGTGGCACAGTAGTGTTGATAAACATATTCCACAAATACAAGAGGGGAACTTGACAGTTGGACTTCAATTCAAACAAGTCCTTCCCAATTCCCTGCATATTAGTTGAAAGGTATTCTGAGTTGATGGGAACATCCGGCTGAGCCCATTGGCTCTCACTTTGTAAATGCCCTGTTTATGGACTGCTAAGCAGGAGATCAGGTGTGAGTCATTCCATTCTTGGATCTGAGCTGTGAGTAGAGCCACAACCTGAACCTTTCCATCTTTGTGGTTAAAACATTCCTTGGCTGTTCTATGGGCTGTATGTTTGAATGCATTATTGATCTATAGGAGGATGGGCAATGACCAGAGTGCCTCAGGTATGGATTTCAATCGAACTCAGTTCTCTTAAATTGGAAGGTCCTGGGGTTAGCTGGTGTTTTATTTTCCTTGTGCTTAGTGTTCTAGGAACGTGGCAACCTAAGCCAAACAACTGGCACCTGTAGTTATCAAAATAGTTTTTGGAAGATTCAGGAAAATTGCCTCCTTTAGGTCTTCTGGAAGAAGCAGCCATTCCATCTTGGATCTTAATAGCAAATTGGGACCTGTTAGGAACAATTTTTATTTTTTCAAGTTTCCTCTCATTAACTTCATTTGAACCTAGAGCTATTTTTCTGTCTTGAACCCTGATCAGAAATTGGAGCTAAGCAAAATAGTTTTGCTTCACTTACCTTGCTCAACTCATTTAAATGATCGAGGCAATAGTCAGCCTTTATGGTTACCACTGTAGGTGGACTCTATACCAATTCATGATATCTATGTTGTTTTAATGTAACACAAATCACCTTGCAGTTATGTGATGCAGAGGTAAAATGTGTGTTACCTTGGCTTACCTTTTTGTTATTACAGGCTGGTGGTAGCGAATTGTGTTTTATACAATGTTCTCTGTAAACCTCAGCAACATCTTTTTTTGCAGACATTTTGAGTCTCCTTCAGAGCCAAACCCTTGAAGGAGTAGAACCCACTCGGAATACACAGAAGAATGCTGCTACAGACATCCAGTATTGGCATCCCACAGTGAAGCTTTCCTATTTTCTCAATTATTATTGAACACCCTTGTTAGTGTTCGAACCTCGGACTGGTGGGGTCAACCAATCCTGACCTCTACATGAGAAGCCCACTGACAGAGCTGCCATACATATTCTTGGATGATCATGTGGGCTGACTAGCCTCTCAAATGGCCTCTCCACTGCACTGGTTGCCATCCTGAGCTTAACACTCTGCAGGTTGTCGACATGTTGCCTTATACCATCTGTCCTGCTGTTGCTGCTCACCTGCACAAAAAGGGGCCATCCTGGAGTTGGTTCTTCTTCCTTGCCACATAGCACACCTGCAGCCTCTGATTGGGGTTTTCTCTGCTGCTACTCTGCTCTGCCATGGCCTGGAGGTCTCTTAAAGTGATGTGGCTTGTGGTGGTTGCTCTCTCAAAGTGCCTTGACTGACCAGCTCACAATCTGTTGGAACCATCCAATTGAAGCTCGGAAACCACCACTTAGATGTATTTATCCTGACACCAACTGCGACCCCTGGACCTCCATTAATAAGATAAACAGCAGACGCTAGTATCCCCAGTGGCACTGTGTACTCTAGGTGGTCACCCAGAAAATCAGAGTAAGGGTGTGAGTGTGCTTATCTATTTTCCTGTCACTCTCCTGCCATAGGTATTGTATGGGTGTAAAGTCCACTCCCGGCTCTTTTTTGCCTCGTTGTGACTGATGGAGTGCAAGCCAAGGATTCACCTCCAGGTAACCCCTAGTGAGGTGGGATTGAAAGAGTACTCCTAAAATATCTGCCTACCTGTTAACTTTAAAGGTGCATTAATCCTGCAAAATCTATCAAACCATTGGCTTTGCAGAAGCTTGTTCTACGGAGTGTTTACTATACAGTTTCCCCCGTTTCATCGATCTGTCCTGCTTTGCTGTGTTTAATTTTATATGTGTGTTTCTTTGTGTGTGTGTGTTGTCCAGGAAATCAATCTTGTATCCATTTGTCACATAATATTACAGCCATTTGTCCTTGATCAGTAGAGGCCATCTGTTTGCAATCTGTGATAATCGGCCATCCATTGATCAGTCCATGTTGATATGCAATCTCACATATTCAGGAATGCTGTTGTTTTTGGTTTTTCTAAAGGAGAAAGTTTGAGAATCCTGATGAGGATGAAGACATTGGTGGCCTGTTCTGTGATTAGTAATATTTGTTGCTCCCTTGACTGTTGTTGGGTGACTTTGACTTTATTTTGAAGAGTAATCCTGTAAGGAAAATGTGTTTCAGCGATTCTCAAAGGATATCCTCACTATCAAATACAGACTGGGGCTGAAAAGAATGTGCTTGAAAGTGCACTAAGAGATAATAACGCATTCTTTTGTGATGGATTTGTTTCCATTCTCAAAGATGAAGTTGATGTCTGACTGTTAAAAAGGAATGTATGTATGTCTTCATAATAATATTGCCCTTTGCCTTATCAGATATGAATTGCGCTGGGGGCATGGCTTACATATTGCAAACCGGATGCTAATTTCTGAAGCTCTCCATGTCACCACTTACCCCCCAATGTAAATCACTTTTTTAACCTATGAAGTCATACTCCATATGTAGCAAAGTGTGGGGGAAACCATTCAAACCCCATTGATTCCTACCTTTAAATCTGAGCTGATTGAAAATTATGGAAATTCGACATTAATAATCTGGTGTTTGAGAGAGATAAAATGTCGCCGTGGGCAAAGAATTCTAATGAATACTCTACACTGACCTGGAAAATTGCCCATGGTAAACCATTGTGCCATTGATGTGAGTGCAGCCAGCCCAAAAACAACAGCGATCGGGATATTTAAAGTGGTTGTTACCATTGTGGCGTAATACGTTTGAGTATTGTGCACATACATTAAAGTGTCAGGATTGACCTGAGTAAGTTTTGATAGTGCTCATAGTACTGCGGGTGTTCTTACACACAGTTGGTGGTTGCCCATAACTCAACAGGGAACAAAGGCAAGCACGGGGTTTTACATAAAGAGTTGTTTCCCTCAGGATGTTTGTTGCCCCTTTTATAGGAACTATCTTTCTTATGTTTATTCCATTTACTATTAGGTTAATGCCACCATGAATGGCTAATATATTTTGCATTACCTTGCAAATAATTCCGATAACATTAGATCAACCATACATTCTGATGAACAACATAACCAATATTTAGTTATTAACATTTACCGTCGCCTGAAAATAATTCGAATGAATACACTTATGAATTATAAAATTAAATAAAACATTCACTATACAATATTAAACAAGTAAACAATCACATTTTGATCGAACAGGAGAAAAGTGAAAGCAGAACATTCATAAAGGTATGAAATAAAATGTAGTAGGCAGTGAACAACTGTTTGTGCGTCCCTCGCTGAATGCACCCACCCAACTCTAATTCAAACCTAGAGAACCGGAATACAAGTGTCCCATGGTGCAGGGGCTTACATATGATACAAACACTCCACGAAAGAACACCAATAGGCATGAAACATGATGAATTAAGGAAGTATAAACATTCTTTCATTCCTATCATATCTGGCCAAGGAATTGATAAATTTAATGAACAATGGTCTCCGATGTAAGCCTTTGACAGTGGAATGTGACAGCCATTTTATCTTTCTCCCTATCGTATTAAAAAATCATTCTGCCACACCAGAACAGCTTGTTGGGTGCATGTACCGTAGAACCTTGGACAGTGTATCAGTGAATCAGGGATTCAGGTTTCCCCTATTTGATCTTGTTTGGGTGCCAATCTGCAATCAGTGAAACAATCGGATTCTGATCAAATTGACTTCCTTTTTAGAATAGTGTAGCTGAATAACACTAAAAGAAATCCCTTGTGCATTACTTGGCTTAATGGCAATGTTGTTGGTGACAACCTTTAGCTCCAACTCAGTTTTCTGAACATCACATACAAAACTAGATTCTGATATTCAGTGTGCTCTTCTTCTATTGTCCCTGTGGACATGTGTAGGTTGAGCAGTGAAGAATGTCTAGAAGTACACACTAAAAAGTCAACGGTACCACAGCTAGCGAACACTGTTCTTCAGTCTTAGATGTACTTGTACTTTAAGCATCAGGACAGACTCAAAGGCTCTGTTGAGATCATATAAATTCAGCAACTAAATCAGTCTTCCAATAAGTGAGCAAATTAGTGAAAAGCTACGGAGGGCCTCATCACAAGTCTGGTGATAACCCTTAAAAGTATAGGTAACAGAATTAGTGCTGTCAATACCACTCTGCTGGATCATGAGTTGGCACAAATACCGCTGACTGTAATATCAGCCACCACTATTACAGTCAGCGCTATCAAAGCTGGCGCCATCACAGCCGGCAGTATCTGTGCCGGCGGCATGAAGCACAAACACAGCCGCATCACAAGTCGATGCATGGTAGTATTAGCACCAAAAACTTGCGCTAATACTGCTGAAAACACAGCACAGTTACCTCCAGCTAGTAGCTGGAGGTAAATGAACACAGGTGTCTAAAATGAAGCCAGTGGTGAACCCAATCCACTCCAGAGGGCTACATAAGGCACCCCCTACCACACACATTGTTTCCAACACCATCCTGCCACTAGCCACTGGGAGCTGGGACAGGCAGCTGCTCCTGCTCTGCCAGGAAGTTGAGGGGCAGGGCAACTGGGAGAGGGCACAAGGAGTACAGGGGTGGGGGGGAGTGGGAGGGGATCCCAAGCAAGGCATGCATCAATCCCCAGGGTCAGACCCTCACCCTGGACCCTCACTGACAGCCAGTTGGTCACCCTGTACCCCTCAACAGGGAGACCATTATGGAGCTGCTCAGTACAATACAGGATGACATAGGGAGTAGGATCAACAACCGGGCAGCTGTGCCTCCGCTGCTGAAGCTAGTGTCTATCCTACCATTCCTTGGAACTGGCAAGTTCCTGCACTCGATGGCCATGATGCAGAGCATGGCACAGCCCACATTCTGTGCAGTGTTGGCTCAGGTGCTTGAAGCCCGCCTGCAGCAAGTGCAACGCCACATCTCACTGCCTACCACCCCAGCCAAGGTCAATGCCATGAAGGCACAGTTCTATGCTGTTGCCCAAATTGCAAATGTGATTGCTGCACTGGACTGTACCCATGTTGTGTTGGTTGCCCCCTCGACCCACTAAGCTGTGTACCCTAACCGCAAGCACTACTACTCCCTGAATGAGCAGGTGACCTGCATCCCCAACCTGTACATCACCCGCTGCTGTGCCTGCTACCCTGGTTTCACCCACAATTCCATGGTCCTCCGGAACAGCACACTGCCAGGATACAAGGAGAGGCACCAAGGACTGCAGACTTGGAAAGTGGGTGAGGGGAAATGCCTGCATGCATGTGCTGCGAAGTACATGTCCAAATGGGGGGGGGGGGCAGTGCAAATAAGTACACAAAGCATGGCATGACAATTGAATGCAAAATGTGTACTTGACCACCTCCTGCACCAACGTCAAAGTACAGCCCAGGGACCATGCACATGCCGGATTTACCTGGATGGAGAAGCTGATATACACATACAGTAGCAACTATAAACACAAACATGACTACAGGTACCACAATGCAACATGCACTAACCAAAGCAATGCTGACAAATGGACCCATAGCCTCACACACCAACAACCCAGCCAGCACCACAGGCATGCACCCAAGTGCGCCGAGCCCACAATGGTGACCGGTGGCCCCAGATGCTCAGGCAAGGCCGATGGGAAACCCAGCATGCCACATGTATGGTGGGAATGCACAGCCAGATGACAGCCACCATGTAAGCTGGACATGTCACTGACAGACACCTTACGTAACATATGCTGCAAGGGAACAGATTGCATGTGAAGCAGAAACAATGCATGACACGAGTCACATAGCATGCACAGACATTGAATAAATACACAACGTGAAAGACAGGCTCTTTTTCATGCACAAGATCTCCATTTCCCTGATATTTTGTAAGGCCACCACCACACCTTACACCGTCTCTGATGCATGCACCTCCCCCCATGCAGGTGACTCTGGATACCCACAGCTGCCCTGGCTAATGGCCCCTGTATGTGATCCACAAAAACTGTAGTATAATGCCTACAACCACTCCCTAATTTTGACCCGTGTGTGCATCAAGTGTAGTTTGGCCTCCTGAAGGCATGTTTTTTTTTGCCTCGACAATACCTGTGGAGCCCTGATGTACACTCCAGAGAAAGTGGGTAAAACTGTGCTTGTCTGTGCCATGCTGCAAAATATCTGCCTGAAGAGAAATGTTCCGCTATCCGCTGATTTGGACATGCCACCCCCCAGAGGAAGAGGATGCAGTGCCTGTGCCTGAGGCAAATGCACGCATTGCCCGAGATGACATGAGGGATGGGAGATTGGCTCGCCAGGGACTGATAGACAATCGACACTACCTCTATCAATAGGCACGGCAATGACACAATCAGTAATGTCCTTGAATTGATGAAGTTTAACAGTTTTAATTATATGAAGTGCGCCAACTGCCCCTGCTCCCTCCTCCCACCCCCAACTCCACAGCACACTATTCCCCCCTCCTCCCACCACCACCTCCCCAGCATGGCCACTCAGGGCAATAAGTGTCTCAATGTTAATTATTACTGTGACCTCTCCCCCATCCCCCTGCCAGCCCCCAGTGACATTGAGTGCAAATTGCACTGGGACTGGTGCGTTGGTGTGCTCTGCTGAGACTTGTCTGTGGGAGCCATACAGCTGGAAGAGATGGAGACTGGCCCCGGATATGTTGACGTGTCACCTCTGTGCCCTGGCGGGTGGCCTCTGTGAGTGCCAGGACCCCTTCAGAAGTCTCCCTTGCCCTCTGACCGTTTACTGTCAGGGTGGCCGTACTAGCAGGTGTCTCGACCCAGTTCCTCATAATGGCCCGCAAAATCCTGCGAGTGGCCCCTTGTAGGCAATCATGGATGACCTGCAGGAGTTCTGAGTGTGTGTGCACTATTGCCTGCATCTCTGCTAGCATCTTCAGCATGGTGCTGCTTGGTGGTGTGTGCCATATGGGAGGTGGTCTGTGCAATGGCCCTGGGCTGTTGTCAGGACAGCCATAGGAAGGCGTGTCAATGTCCGGCTCAGGTGTCTGAGCATGCAGGCGGTAGCGAGGGCACTCAGGGGTTTGTGAACGCTGGTGGAAGTGAGGGCTCTCTGGGGTTTGTGAACGCTGGTGGATCTGAGGGCTCTCTTGGTATGTGAACACTGGCCGCGGTGAAGGCACCCCCAGGTTTTGTGGCCTCTGCACACAGTGACACTGGGCTGGTGTACCACTTTGTCTCCACAGTCTCCCTGCCTGGAGGTGTGGCCTCGGTGTCAGACCCTCCATCTGTGGGAGTGGGTGCAGTGGGCCTTGCAGTGGTTCTGGTGGGCTGTAGAGTCACTGTTAGCTTGGCCCTGCTGGTTTGCGGTGTCTCATGTCAGGGTATCTGTCTCTGCATAGCCTGTCTGCACAATTGCAGTGAGGTGGCGGACCTTGAGGGTCTGAATGCGCAACTCACAGATAGGCCTGCCCCCTGGCCCTCCTCCGATCCTTCTGACAATGTGTGACTGCCTGTAGGGGACATAGGAAATGATGTTAGGTATGTTTCTGAATGAGTGAGGGTGAGCACCACTTTTTGATTTATGTTAATATAACACTGGTATTGGTACTTAATGTTGTTGGTGCACACCTTGAGACATTTGCACGAGGTTATGAATACTTAAGGAAGAAAGAGCTAGAACCCAGTCTAGTACTAGGGGTGCTCGCGTGCCGCTCTCCTATGGAGTTGCAAAGAGATTTGCAGTTCTCTTTATCTTCACATTCTGTTTATCAATCATAAAGAAACAGGAGAACTCATTTGGTTTATGTAGTGCTTCCAGTTTTTTACTTGCTCTGAGGAAAAAGATGCCTGTAAAAGATCATTGTGACTGTTGTGGTTGCCGATGCATTTTGGACAGAGTCCGTCTTCAGGACCAGGGCAATTTGTGCATTAATTCACATTCATTACATTATTGGTTAAAAGTATCAAAACATTCAAATCATTCAACAATATTCAGAAACACCATGAAAACTAATAGTGAATGCATTTCATTTCAAAAGTTTTGACAATTTGCATAATATTATTGAATTCCAAGATGTGTTTGTTTTAAAAAAAATGTGTAACTTTAAAAAATTGTAATTTCAACATACAGTATTTAAATGTGGTCAAGCACCAAGGAAGAGAAAGTCAAATTGAGAATATATTAGTGAAGTCAAAATTTTGCACGGAAAATCAATGTGTGCTGAAGTATCTCTGTTACTACCTGATTGTGTGACCGTATGGCCAGCGTTCTTATGTTTATCTGAAAAATACTGGTCTGAAATATATCGAAAGTAAATCCTAATTACTATGGTGTCCAGAGGACCAGTGCTAAAAAGAACTGTATATCATTGAATTATGGGCAAGATATGCCTACCTGTCAGCGCTGTTCGTTTCGTGTGGAGTCAGTAGCTGTACAGAACACAATTATGAATCAGTAAGTCTAATTAGTTGCAATAGGACCAATGTAGATAAATACATCACGCCTCTTCTTGAAGGCTACGTTTCCACTGCTGTTTGTTTGCGAAGAGCACAGCATGGAGAAAGCAGCGTGCGCGGTTAGCCATGTTATGTTAAGTCGGGTCCAGCCATTGCTAGGCGACGTGACACCACGCGTTCGGAAACGCAGAGGCATCACATATGCCTCGCCTCCCGCAGAGCCCTGTTTTCAGGGGTTACAGGAAAGGCTTACCCTGTATTGATTACTGCTGTTACAAAGTATGTATTGTAAACCACATCAGGATACTTCTCAGATATATAAATCTTGTAAGAAAATACGTTCTGTGAGAGAATATGTGTCCTGCGAAATGGACTTTCAGTGTCAACGGTTTCATATCATTGTTGAAAATGCATCCTTTGATGCGCCTATACAGATCCGTCAATCCGTTCTATGTGTTGTACCAATGCTGTCCTGTCAGAGTACTGCATGAGACTTATATGAGTCATTCATATCAAGTACCATGCTGCACTTTTCCACTTTTCTTCCAAGACGGTGAGGACCAGGGGTTCCACAGTACCTCCTCTAGTCGCCAGGGACTCCTGGCAGTGTTGTGACAGCAGTCCATTCTACAGCTTGCAGCAGTCCTCTCCGTCATGGGGTACTCTCGCCACTGCAGTCACCTTCTGGCTGATGGCATTCCAGATGGCTGCCCTGCACTGTCCTGTGCTCTTTTGCTGCTTACTGCCATATAGTTCATCAGAGTGGGCAATTACCTCATCTATGAGGACCACCAGCTCCCTCTCACTAAACTTGGGTTTTCACAGATGATTTCAAGGTACCTTGCCTCTCCTGTGACATTCTGGCTTGTTTACAGGTCGGGATGGCTGCAGGAAGTGGGGATATTTGATGGATTGTGTTTTTAAAAATGGCCGCCGGAATGGGAAGCATTGCTATTAGCCCTGGGATCGCCGGAGGTAGTGCTATTTACGGCACCCCTTATTTCGGTGCTGCTTCTGCCAAACGGTAATAGCATTACCACCGGCGTGGGGCGCGCATTCACACTGGGTTGTGATGCAGCGCTAATACAACCACACAACCACACGGTCTGACGGTAACGCTAATTGTGATGGATTGCCGCCAGACTTTTGATGAAGCAGTAATTAAAGTAAGTGAGAAAATAATTAACATTATAATTGCCGATTTCAATGCCTAATTTAAAACTAAAGCATATCACAACGCTGCAAAGACAATGTTATAAGTGCTATTGAAAGTCTTGATTTTGAATCTCATATCTACAAAGGGAATTTAAACAATATTGTAATTTGAACACAAAGGTGATGTTTCATGTGAGCCACTAAACATTCTGGGTGTCAGAACCACTTATATAGTAATATTGAAAGTCTTAATTTGACAAATAAATAGATACAATATGCATAAGGGCAGAGGGAGTAGGAGAGGTGGGGACAATTGAAAGAACTGTCTATTTACATTCCAAGACAGAGCATATACAAGATGTTTCTAGAGTGATGATGGTGAACAATATGTCTGATATGAGGCTACAGATCTAGAGTACCTGATACAAATATAAACCTTACAGAAGCCTCACAGCCTCAACGCTTCTCCACTGTCTTACCCCACTCTTTAACTCCTCCTTGTTGTCATCCACTTTTGCTTCCTCATTGCAACACACTACTATTCTTCCTATTCTTTAAGGAAACTCTTTCTTGACCCTTCCCTTCCTTCTATTTCACCCCTCCCTTTCCTTTAAAAGCTCCTCCAGCGCATTGTCTATTCTCAATATTCTGTCATCCTCAACCATGTTTCTCTTCTCCCTCACTATCAATCTGGCCTCTGCCTATTTCACTCCACAGAGACTGGTCATCTTTCAGTCTGTGATTCACGTCTTTAAACTAGTTATGACAGTCTTCCCTTCTTGTTCTCCTGGGCTAATCAGCAACCTTTGATACTGTTTAATACTCTCTTCTTTGCTCTCTTTCTCATCTTGATTTCAGGGGTTTTCACATTTGTTTTGCTCCTGTTTGACTAACTATATCTGCTCTCTTTCTTGGAATGGCCAATCTTCACTGGTACGTCCAATGCAATTCAGTGTTCCTCAGGGCTGTGGGTGATCGTTTGGATTTGAATATGTTATGCACTCCCCTTGCACATTTTTTGCATTATAATATTGAGAAAATGCACACTGCCATTTTCAAACAACTGTTTATTTCTTGTGCAAGTTTAGGCTTTAGGGTTTTCTGTGCATTACTTTTTCAAGGAAAGCTCTTCACCTAGAGTGTAACTATGCTCACCTTCACATCTCCCACGTTCGGTCCATTTACCCGTGAAATACGAGTTCAGATCTCCAAACATTTTTTGCCATCCTCTGCTACATTTGAAGAGTTCCCGAATCTGACAATTAATACCACTACTGGTGCATTTTCACTTAGACCACTCCTGGGAGGAGACGATACTTTAGTTATCGTTGATGCCCCCTTGAGCACCACTGGTTTGTTTAGTATTGTTCAGAGATTTCAAAACATATGAGAAGATCCCATTAAGTACCAGGAGGAACTTCACATCATAATAGATTGCTGTCACCCCACTTGTGCATATTTGAATCAATTGTTGCTAGCAGCACTGCCCACTGATATATTTACCTTGCTCAAAGTGTGTGCTGATTGGCCAGCAGAAGAACGTGCCACCTCTAGGGATTTGAAAGCTTTTACTGATAGACTGGTACAAATTATCAGTGAAATGTGTGATTGTGCTAAAATAAATGAATGCAAGCAAGACAAGGGTGAAAATACTGCAAATTATCTTGAGCATTTGAAACAGTGCTTTGAACAATATTCTGGGATTCTTGATGCAGCCGTCATAGCGCCTCAAGCCATAGTGGTTCAGTTTGTTATGGGTTTGCAACCTAAAATATTGGAATGAATTAAGGCAGTACTAATAGGATGGGAAGGGAAGGGTTCGGTAGACGTTTTATTAGCTGCACAGCATTTTCATAAAACAGTTGAAAGACAGAAAGAAACTACTGTTGCCAAACATATTGCGCTGTAGATACAACTTTTATAACCCCCCAAGGGAAGGGGAGGGATTTGCCCTGCGCCAGGTGGCCGAGGATGGGGAAGAAGAAGTGGAGCACCTCAGTCATATGAGCGTGGGCTAACTGCTGAGAGGTATTACACAAACACATATAATGACCAGCGCTATTACTGTAAAGAGTCTGGACACTGGAAAGCTGAGTGTACACAGCGGCCGCAGTCGATGGTCGAGGACAGCCAACTCTGCCAATCATAATGACAAGGTCCCAGCCTCCACTGCCCCCAGTTCACACCTATGGTTACAATG
The DNA here is from genome assembly GCF_040938575.1 of Ambystoma mexicanum. Lineage (NCBI taxonomy): Eukaryota > Metazoa > Chordata > Amphibia > Caudata > Ambystomatidae > Ambystoma > Ambystoma mexicanum. The sequence continues at coordinate 1,072,636,400 of NC_090935.1, read as the reverse complement.
GCCAAGGGGTCTGTGAACTTGTTGCAACACTTAGATCGATTGATCATATTGCTCTGTATGTTGATTGTGTTATTGATGATCAAAATATGTCATGTTTGGTTGACACTGGAGCATCACACTCCACATTAAAAGGGCATCTAAATACAAATTACAGTTGTGGCTGCCCCATGTGCTCTACCTGGACCATGAGTTTTATTTTAGCGTGTTTTTATATTGGTATTTATGAAGTTACATTTGGGTACAATCAATCATATTTTTATCATTGCTGTTCAAATTCACAACCATTGCTTACATTAACATATCAAATCAACTTGATAACAAACAAGAATGAAACAAAAAACAAAAGAGCTGTCTTCACATGGCTGTGGAGGGTCATTACTAGTGTCTTCATAGCTCCTGTTATTGGGGGTTTATTAGGTTTGTGTCCCCCTTTTCTAGGGGGGGAATAGTTGCAGGGGGAATATTCTGTTTGTAATATCCACAGTTTTAATATGTTCTACTTGTCGGTAATGTATGTATTCAAGGGGGTTTATCATCAGAGGGGTGGAACATGTCCCAAGTCAGCGTTTTCCAAGTGTCATATACAACATTCGTATCCTCCTCAGTTCTGGATATCGCCTCCCCCCACACTATCGTTTCCACTTCTGTCCAATGTTCAAATTCCCTATGCCATCTCACATATTGTGGACCACTAGAATGTTTCCATGCCATAGCAATAGTTATTTTAGCCAATATGCACGTCATCTCCATGAACTTAACTATATGTTTGATTTGACTCATTCTGGGGTAGATAGCTAGCAAGCATTCCTCTGGGGTCCATTTATAATGCATTAATCCAGCTTTCCTGCATACATATTCTATCCGGTTCCAGAGTTGCCACACATTCCCCCTTACACCAAGGGCATAGTTGACTAATAGTGGGATTGAACTTGGCTAACCTGAGAGGTGTGATATACGTGCAGTACAGGACAATAAGTTGGATCAAGCATAATCTAGCATTCTTGGAGACTTCTCGGGGAAACCTCAAAGCCTTCTCCCATTCCTTCTCAGCTATTTCCCCCTTCAGATCAGTTTCCCACTTAGTTTTCAGTGTTGCGCTCATAGGGTTGGGTGTATTTGCCTGTTGACCATATATTCTAGACACTCGTCTCCAGCCATCTCCCAAGTTGTGCATTAGGGACAGTAGGGGATCTGTTTCCGGCTCTTCTGTCCATTTATCCCACCTCTGTTTCGCCACAAACTTTACCTTCTGATACCATACAAATTGCCCACTAAGCAGCCTTTCATTATCCTGCAGTGAACCAAACTCTCTTAACATTCCTCCTTCATTTGCATCCCCCCAGGTGTAGATGCCCCATCGTTCCCAGTGTCTCACCACTTGTAGATCAGTGGCAACCTTGCAGACATCTGCTGCTATCGGCGTGTCAGGTCAGTAGGGGTGTTTAAGTTTCATCAGCACTTTCACTCTATTCCATACCTGTCTTCCCAGTAGTAGAATCATGGGGTTGCACTTCAGGCATTGCAGCGGTACCCACAGCACCTCCTTGAGTTGTGCCAAAGCCACCAGCTGTCTTAATAGAGCAGTCTCAGACGTGGGTTCTTCTGAGAGCCATTTGGTCACAAAGCTAAGTTGTGCAGCTATTAAAACCTCTCTAAGTCCAGCAGTTGTATCCCTCCCTAATTGTACGGGAGAGTCAGCACGGCCAGTGTCAGTTTATGTTGCATTGTATGCCACAGAAATTCCCTCAGTAGCACTTCTAATAGCCTAAAGACTGAGGCCTTGTTGTAGTAGTGTACATTATGAAAGTGATACAGGAACCTCAGGAGAATAATCATTTTGATGATAGCTGCCCTCCCCATTACTGACATTACTGACAGTGGCAATTTAGACCAGAACCTCATGGATTTCCGTACATTTTTGACCACATTGGTGGTAATACATTCATGCATTAACTCTGGTGTGTGTCTGATGTTCACTCCCAAGTACCTAAACACTTCTAGTTGCCACTTCAACCCCACCTCCGGGAGATCCTCCCCCCTCATTCCCCTCAGTCCGGCCAGTGGAAAAATGCAAGATTTCTGTATGCTAAAGCTAATTCCTGACAATTTTGCATAGTTATTCAATACGTCCAGCATCACTGGTGCATTATGTTGTGGGTCCTTTATGTACAATAACACATCATCTGCATATAGTGAAATCAAGTGGTTGATGCCCCCAACCCAGATTCCTGCCTTTATGAATTGTTTCCTAAAGTAAATAGCTATTGGTTCCAGTCCCAAGATATATAAAATTGGTGACAGAGGACATCCCTGCCTCGTTCCTCTCTGTATATCCCAGCACTTTGATACTACCCTTCCTGATTTGACCCACGCCACTGGTGCTCTGTAGAGAATTTTCACCGATCTGATAAAGTATTTGCCAAACCAAAATTCTGTGAGCGCAGCCAATAGCCATTCCCAATATATCGAATCAAATGCCTTTATTGCATCTAATGATATTAATGCATACAGCGCCTGGGAGCTTGCCATCTCTGCCATGACATGCTGCAGTCTTTGCAGGTTCGCAGCCGTGCTGCGACCCGGTATGAAGCCGTTTTGGTCCTCATGAACTTTTTTCCAACCAACCTTGATAACTTCGTTGCCAGTATGGTCGTTAATATCTTTTACTCATAGATTAGCATCGCTAATGGCCGGTATGAGTCACACTCGTCTGCAGCCTTTCCTGGTTTTGGGATTGGGATCACCAGCATTTCCCTCATGCTCTCTGGTAGCATCCCTTTGTCATACACTTCCTTGAAGACTTCATGCAAAACTGGGGTAAGGGTCAAAGCATATGTTTTATAGAACTCCGATGGGAGTCCATCGTTGACAGGCGTCTTATTGGTTGCCAATGATTTAATTGACTCACTTACATCTTCAGCAGAATTTCTTTTTCTAGTGCCTCACATTGTGCTTCACTTATTTTCGGCAGACCTATCTCCTCTAATGTACCCAGTATATTCTCTTGGGGAACCTCAGTGTCGTGGCTGTACAGGCGAGAATATAATTCTGCAAAGACTTCGTTAATCTCTTGTTGTGATGTGTGGGTTATGCCTGTGACATCTTTAAGTGCTGTCGTTGGGTGTATCGGATATTCCCTACGGCTCAGCCATGCTAACAATCTACTCAGTTTATCCCCTTCTCTATGCGTCCTAGAGGCCTTTGCTACATCGTCAAATTTTGACAATCTTCCCCAAGCCGCATGGCAGGCATGCCTGGCCTCCGCCAGTTTGTCTTCCTCTTCTCTAGTCCCCTGGGTGTGAGTCCACAGTTGCTGAATTTCTCCCTCCCATCGCTCCAGCCAGCTCTCAACGTCTTTCTGATAACTCCCGACCAGCAATTGCCTCACCCCTTACCACTACTTTCAATGCCTCCCATACTGTGCTCCAAGACAGTACACTGGCCACATTCTTTACTATGTACTCTTCTAATTTGTGTCTAAGATCCTCTCTGAATGCACTGTCCGTCAGCGCATCCATGGGCATGCGCCATTGTGGGATGGGGGGTCTGGGTCCCCTGATCTTCCAGTCTAAAAGCAGTGGGAAATGGTCTGAGATTGACCTTCCCAAATATTGGGCTGACTCTGTTTGCGGCAGATGGTGCTTGCCTATGAGCACATAGTCGATTCTGGTGTACAGACCATGGGGTGAAGAGAAATAAGAATACCCCCTATCAGTGGGGTGGAGCTCTCTCCAGACATCCATTAAATCTAGATCTTCCATAATCGAGTTCAATGCCTCTGTGGCTACTGCCACCTTGTTCCTTGGTAAAACTGATCTGTCCAGGTCTAGATTCTTAACACAATTAAAATACCCTGCCCCATACGGAAAAACAATCCTGATACGGGGCTACCTTGGTGTATAGCGCAGTGAGGTGTGCTGGGATCCCGTGATTGGGAAAATAGGAGTTCAATATGAACTTTTAGTATCAAGAATCTGCCCTCTGTGTCTGCCTCCATCCCCAATAAACGGAAGGGTTCCGCGGCACTTATCCAGGGGAAGACACCTCTGGCGTAATTGGAATATGTGGCCTCATAACGTTGCCCCCCCAATAATCCAAGTCTTGGACATAGTTTCTTTCGTGATATGCGCCTCTTGCAGCAAGGCAATCAACACCTTTTTTCAATTCAAGAAGGATTTAATTTGGTTTCTCCTCTGGTCGAGCCCAACCCTCTGACATTCCATGTTAGTACCTTAATATTGGCAGTCATCGCATTACAGTGTCTCTGACCCCTGCCTTGTACCCCTTTGCAATCCTCTCTTCCCTGGGTGCACCATTAACTGCATCCCCCTTTCCTGCAAATCCAGCCACTCTCGATTTATTGCTCTCATATGCAACCATTCCACTAGATCATCCTATTCATGTTAAGTACGTTTAACCTTCTGAACAATGAACTCAACAAAACAAATGCGCCCAGCTGCTGCTGTGTTCCTGTGGCACTCGGGCGTCCCTGCACTGTTACGGCCCATCCGGGTCATCGTGTGAAGGATGTGTCGTGTGGCAAACGGGCCAGTACTAGTCAGTTCATGGGGTAGACCGGTAGGCCCTGGCCAGTCAGTCTGGCGGCTCTCCTGTCACTTGTGGGTAAACAGTCTACAACTTATCTTAGGCAACTCTCAAAGATTAGGGAAAAAAAGGGGGGAAGACAATAGAAACAGCTAATGTCATCTCGCATCGCAGCATGCTTCTTCCTTGTTGGACTAGGGTCAACTCAGGTGACAAGTTCCTCCTCCTTATCCAAGTTGTTGTGATCCAGCCACATGTTGGCCGCTGCTGGTGTTTCCAAGAAGACAGCCCTTCCTTTATATATCACCTTCTGCCTGGACGGATACATCAACATGTATTTAAGGTTTAATTGCTGGAGCCTGGCCTTGATCGGAACAAATGAGTTCCTCGCCCTTTAGATTACCTGTGTGTAGTCTGGGTATATAGCAATTTTGGAGCCATTACGGCTGAATTCCCTTCCATCCCGCGAAAAGTCCAGTATGATTTCCCTGTCTCGCAGGTTCAGGATCTTTGCTTTCATCGGACGGGGAAATTATCCTAGAGGTGGTCTTTTTTGTAAGGATCTGTGGGCCCTCTCCACCACAAATCCCTGTGAGAGTTTGCCAGCGCCAATCTCTTGCAACAGTAGGGTTTTCACAAATTCCGTGGGATTAGAGCCCTCCACTCCCTCGGGGACTCCAAGTATGCGCACACTGTGGCATTGAGCAGGGCCCTCTGCATCTTCTGATCTCGTCTCCAGCATCTCAGTTGTCCTCTTAAGTTCCTGCACTCTATTTTTCCAATCCTCTGCAGTCTCTGTCGTCTCTTTCAGGCAAGCCTCCATGCCAGTCACTCTTTCCACTAAGTTGCAGACATCTTGCTGCATGAGCTGCATTTCTGACTACACCTTGTGTCAATGAAAGATTTCAGCGCTGCTATGGCTTCCAGCACTTGGCCGTCTTTGTTACCGTCTTCTCGGGCCACTTGGTTGTTCTGCATCTCAGCCACATTCAACACTGGCTCACCTGGTCTATCTGCAGCGAAAGAGTCCATTATCGTTGCCTTCCTTCTCCCTTTGGATGGGGACATGCCCCTTCTCGTTGGTACCTGGATGAGTTATCAACTGTGGTTTATTACTTATGATCCCTGACCCTGTATTCCCAGTCGTGTGGGTGCTGTGCTCCAGCAGCAATAGCTTGTACAGTTCTTCTGCTGCTGCAGTTAGGCCAGCCGCAACGCGTTACTGCTTCTGACGTGCTGGCGACAGCATGATACTCAGGCTGCCTTGTTGATGCGCATCATTGTGCACAAGCATATTACCCAGGCTGCAAATCAAGGTGACCTTCAAGCAGACCCAGTCTTGCTCTCCTAGCAAACTTTCTTCTGTGGCAGTTGAATCACAATTATTGTTCTAGAGCTTTAGTGGCCTGCCTCCAATGATCTTTGCCAGCTTAGCCTGGGGTAATGTGTTAGCATCGCACATCTGCTTCGGTTGGTCAGTGCAACTCCGGTTTTAATAATTCGCTCCTTACGCCCCAGTCAGCCACCTAATCATAGTTGTATGCAGTGTGTCCTCAGCACTCTATCGTCAATGTGCCTTGACACCAGGATTATATCAAGTGGTGATGGGTTGCCTCCGGTGTTATCCTGTGTTGTGGTCTGCACATGCTGCAGAATACATTTTCCAGCACTTTTGACCATGCACTTGTTCCCAACAACAACAGGGTTGCGTTGTGTCTTTCGTGTTGTGCCTAGGACCCATGTGTTTAGCGGGCAGCCCCGTACTCTGCACCCGTTTCTGCTATTTGTTTTCTTCTTGTGTTCCAGGGCTCTCTTCGCGGGGGTTGACATGTCCCATATATTCTATCAATGTGTTGCTTATCAGCAGCACTCGCACAGCAAATTATTGTTTACCATCCTTTCAAGGGGATCACCTACTTCAGAGCACTGCAGCAGACTAGCTGCCCATCAGTCTTGCCAGAGGCGGTCCATGCTTCTGAAATTACAAAGGTTTATGTTGGGCACCCGCTCGGGCCACAGACCAATGCAGCATATGCTAGCCCTGCTACACAATTATACCCACTTGGCTCACCTCATTCAAATTGCGTAGCTGGACAGCCAAGGCCTCTCATGCCATTGGCGCCTCTTATGCCCAGCCGCGTCTCTGTACCAATACAGCACGTTCTTCAGCCATAATGTCTCCTTCTGTCCAGCCTGCTGCACTTCATGCGTGGGACCACCCTCCGTTGTGTCTCATCCGCTGCTCTCAGCTCGGCTCTGTAGCGCTTTACACTCGGTCACTTTCTTGCCTTTATCTCTTGAGCCGCCCCATGTACAATTGCCGTTCCACCCAGCTGCACAGTCTTATGCACCGTTCTTCCTACCTTGTCCTCCTCAGCACGGTGACCGAGTGTCTAACCATTTTATATGTCGTTCTCATGTTTTCCTGTCGGTCAGGTCACCGGCGGCAGCCCAAGGAACCACAGCAGTATCTAGATGCTTTAAATGTCGATTGTGGCTGCGATTTCAGTATAATTCGTCTGTGCGCCCACCTGTGGCATTTGGTCTGCAGCGGCAGCTACCTGTTCCTCTTCTACCGATCTCGCTCGTCAGCCAGGCAGCCTCTCCAGCTAGCCACCGGGCAGTAGTCTCCCTGCTCCGCCTCCCTGCAAGCGTCGAAGCCGGTCTCCCGTCCTTCGCCCGTGTGACTCACTTCTTCATGACCATTATTCTCCTGGAGGCTGGAGCTGCATTACCTGTCCCCTACTACTTCAGTCGTAGGCCGCTGCACATGAACATCAGCTCTGCCTCCCCTCACTGTCGAGCCGTGGCTACAGCCGCCATCTTAGGTTCCCCGGGGCACTTCCACCAGAGCTATTTTCACAGCTGCGGAGCTCCGAATTTGACTGCTGTTTTTCTAGGAGGCTGGGGATTCGGTCCTGTAGTGGTAGATGTTTCTTGCTTTAGCTATATAACCTTATTTCATAGTTTTGAAGGATCTATAGCAGGATCATGACGCAAGCTCTGTCTTGGTACACCTCTACTCCATGGGCTCAGGCCACAACCCTCCCTACCTGGACCATGAGATTTCTGCTGGGGAAAGACATTTGTTCCAGGATCGGATTGCAGTCATCCAGAAAGTCTCTTACACCCTAGAGCAAGAAGTTGAGGAGAGTGTTCCTTGCAATGTGACATTTCTGTAGACAGTAGATCCTGTGTTATGTATCCATAGCTAAGCCCCTTCAGAACCTCATGCATGATTCGACCCATGAGACCTTGTCATGGTCTCGGAAGCAGAAGATGCCTTTGTCACCATTAAACAAGCACTCACAATGGCTGTGGCTTCAAGTTTGCCAGATTACCATGAGCCCTTGGTGCTAGTCTGCGATGAGTGCAAATGTTATGCTCAAGGTGTGTTGACTCTGCTAAACGGTGATGAGCACCAACCTGTATCCTACCACAGCAGAGCTTTAGATGCAGTAGCCGCAGGACTCCCAGCTTCTCTGCTAACCGTCACCACTGCTGCCTTGTTGTTAGAAAACACTGACCCCCGTAGTGTAAGGGAATCCTGTCATGATTGTGAATTCCCATGAGTCAAATTCCTGTCTCACCAAATATGAAAAGTTGCTTATTTCTGCTGCCAATGTAACTTCGAATCGATTTTCAGTCCTGAATTCTGCTTCTTTGCAACCAACCCCAGAGGATGGTGAGTCGCATGACTGTTAGGAAGTGGTGGAGCCACTCGTGTCACCCCGTGTTGATTTATCCTATGTACCATTGTTGAATGTTGACCGGATTCTTTTTGTCAATGTGTCTTGTATCCGTGTCCCAGAAATGGGTTATTCTGTACGTACCCCTGATGCTATTCTACAAGCATATCGATTACCTATAGCAAAATCAGCAGTTCACCAAACTCGTGGCTCTCACCCGTGCTTGTGGTGTAGCCCGAGATAGATCAGCTATGATCTATACTCTCTCCAAGTATGCCCATGGTATGGTTCATGACTTCTGAGTTCATGGAAGCAGCATGGATATTTAACCTCCATAGGCATCCCAATATTATATGAATGTATTGTTAGTTCCTGTAGCTGTAGCTATTGTAAAATGCAAGGGGCATGATCCCTCAGAGTCATTCACAGCCGAGGGAAATGCATTAGCAGATGGTGCAGCTCACTCAGCAGCCTTAAATTGGGCCCTTGCTCCTAATGAATTTCTTGTTTGTGTTGCAGTTCCACCAACACCAATCACTTCCCTTTCCAGTCTGGAAATTCTCCAAGATCAAGCCCCAGAAGCTGAAAAGGTGACCTGGAGTCAACGGTCTCGTAATTTAGGAATACATTCCTTCTGCCACTCTCCAGATGGCTACCTGGTGGCACCCGATGTACTTGTCCTTTACCTGGTCTATGGAGCACATGGCTTAATCCATTCAGGTAAAAATGCTACATACTTTATTATGTCAAGATTGGTTGCCTTCTGGTTTACCCTCTTTGGCTCATAGATATTGTGCAAACCTTGTCATATGTTTAACATATAACATTGGAAGAGCAGTACCCAAAAGGATGTCTGCACGTCCTGTTTCGGAAGGTCCCTTCTTGCACGCACAGACAACTTTATACAGCTCCCCGCCTGATGAACTTTATGATTTGCTTGGTTCTGGGTGAAGTATTTTCTGGGTGGGTGGAAGCATTCCCATGTAGAAAAGTAGATGCTGTCACTGTGTCAAAAAAGTTGTTAGCAGAGTTTATACCTCGGTTTGGATTTCCCTTCAGGATAGATAGTGACCAAGTTACCCATTTTACTGGTCCAGTTATTAGAGATTTAGCAATAACACAAAAGTTCAATTTTGTTTATCACCTGAGATCTTGTGCACATGTAGAACACTGGAATGGGGACCTTAAATTAAGGTTGTCTAAAGTGCACAATAATCCACACAGTAATCGCAAACTGTCTGCCCATGAAATCCTCACTGGTTGCCCCATTTAAAGTTTATCATTATAGGATGATACACTGCTCTAATATTTTTGCATATTCATTAGAACTGTCTGATTTCTCCATGCACAGGTCCATGAAGCCCTTTCTGAACCGGTTACTGAAACCTGTCAGCCTCTACAGCAAGGACACTGGGTCCTGGCGATGGTCCACCAGCAAAAATGTGGGCTCTTGACCAGGAACTGTGTAGTAAAGTGTTTTGCGATTCCAGGTTGGAGCCATGTGGCACACTGCTGCAAAGTCGCTGCCCCAGAGGACGATATCACCTCTGGGATGATCGATATTCCTTGGCTTGCACCATGACCACTGACTCCACCCCTAGTAATGTTGCCAATCATTTTCATGACAGTGTTGCTGCATTGAAGAGGCTAGTACCAGAAGGTGAGGGTGCGGACCTCGATCAGCCACTATGCTCACTTTCTGAATGATAATCTGCAGCTTCTAAACGTCTTCCATGCAGTGATGTCCCTGTGCGAGCTATTGCTAAGGTTCCTTCGTCAGGCAGTCAAAGTTCCAGAAGAAATGACCCTGATTTAGACCTCTTCAATGGCTGATCGCTATTAGCGCCATGACTACCTCCAATACCAGTACAGCGTCCGGTCCCGTTCAATGGGGACTTACCGGTCTATTCCGACCTTTGCGGAACCGGTAAGTCCCCATCGAAAAAGCCATTCCCCATTCCCATTTCAGCCCCCATAGGGCTCAATGGGAAGGGGGAAGGTGCTAATAACGGTACCGCAAATTGCGGTACCGTTATTAGCTCTAAAGTCCCTTAACAGGTCCCTTCCATAACGCCTGGTAAAACCAGGCATTAAGGGAGGGGCCCGCTAAGGGACCTCGTAGTAGGGCGGTAAGGGATTACCGTCACTGGTGCCCTTACCAGTGCCTGTAATCCCTTACCGCCCACCTCGTAATGAGGCCCAATAGCTCTGAAAAAGGGGTAATTGGCCAGGTCACTAACCCTGGATTTATCCCCTCAATGACGATGAATACCCCTGAAGTGGCTGTGCACTGGCAGAGAGTAGAGGCTACTAATGTTAGTTCACCGATACCCACAGGTTATGGCCCCCGTTGGTATCATCTTAGGGTTTTTCTTATTGTTACAATGACCCTCAGATGCATGTGGCCTTGGTACTAAGGAAACAAAGAGTGTGGGCTCTTAGCTGGAACTTTCATCATAAACTGTGGACTAAGGAAACATTTGTGCTGAGTACCTGACTCCTGGTGGAGCTTTTGAACATTGACATGTATTTTGTTGCAACTTCACATAGCCTATAAACCTTGAACTGGAAGTGTTGGTCTAGCAAACTTATTTTACTTACCTTCTTTGATGAGCTAAATCAAAATTTGTCTTCAAGTCCCGATATTTTGTGCTGGTGTCACAACCTGATTCCTGAACTTGGACATTTGAGAATTTGACCTAGTCGACACCGTGTCTGGTTATATTCATGTTATTATTGTTATTGTTAGAATATTGATATATTATTGTTTCACAGCGACTGATGATTTTCGCACCACCTGTCATGAAAATGACAGCCTCTCTGCACATCCCTGGGAAAACACTTACTTGCATCTCTCCTGGCAGTATGCCTACATTTTAGTCTTACTGATTGCTGGGTCTGTGCCCATTTGCCACAGGACATATAGTCCAGGATTCCTATTGCATCCATCCACTTTCAATGGGTGGATGTATGTATGCATCTCAGGTTGGTTACCCAGTACCAAGACCCATGACCCTGTAGGGATGCTCATTCCACTTGGGCTTTACCAGTACTCTGAATTTTCCCACCCCAGACCAATTATGCACTGAGCCAGCAGTACTCCACCTTTCCACCCCAGGAATTGGTCTTGTATGCTACACTAACCCAGGTCCTCTGTTCTTGGGAACTAGAAAATGTCACTGTCAACCAATTCCAGTGTAGTTATTAATAATGTTACATTTGCTTTGATTTTTTTTTTCATGTACCCAGTCTGGGTACGGAACATATTCCGGAAAACATATTTCATCTGTGGGGACAAATCTTATCCCTGGTTACCAATTAATTGGGGAGGGAGTTGTTACATGAGGCATATTTTGTCTGCAGTGCATCATACTCCCACCTTTCCAGCCCAATCCTGTCTCACAAGAAGTACTGCCTGGGAAAACTTTGTTGCAGGGGTGGGATATCTTATGCCAGCCCTTGGGATTAAGAGAAATAGGGACGTCTGACCCAACCGTCACTGTTAGTGGAGGATATTGCATATGCCACTGCATCCTTCTTGACTCTATTATCCCAAGAACAAGTAGCCATCTGAACTATGGTGCTTCAGAATCGTAGGACTCTAGATATCGTTCGGGCCTCACAAAGAGCTGTCTGTGCAATTGTGAAGAGTGAGATAGAGGGGATTCATGGAATCTTGGGTATAAACATCGCTTTCAGCTCTAATTGATGTACCACGCATGCCAGATTCCACCAAGTCAGTTCACATACACTTAGACTTATTTTCTAATCATTAATATTGATCGTAATGCCAAGACAGCAGTAAATTCAAGAGTCTGGAGGTGCAGGGTTTTTAAGTAAATTTGATTTGCAATGTCTGCGAGCTTAGCAATATGCCGGTAGTAGAGGGCAAGATTCATGTCCAGAAGTTGAGCATACATGAGGATTGGAAAAGCATTTGCACACGAGTGCCAATGGTATCACCGCAGTGCCAACACCAGTCAGCTGTTATGGCTTGTTGGAGAGCCTTCTTCACCAAAGCCAATGAAGATGATTTGCCGAGCTTGCTCTTTTATTGGACTTTGATTGCAATCTGCTTCTGCCTAAGCTATTTGAGGTATTGTAATGTTTCTAAGTGGCAACACGTCAGCTGGCCTTTTTATGCCGAATGCTGGCTTTGAACCCTTGAAATATGGCCTGGTGCTAAAATGCAAGTCAGCAACAAGGTAATCCATTAGTGCTGCATGGGCATCCAACAGCCCCTCCAAAGGGTTGCACATTATATTTAGCTTTTTGAAAACGCAAAGATGTACATTACGAGTTTGGCAGATTTTTGTTTTGAGAAATAACACGTCTTCTGGTGTAATCTCTTCAAATCTGCTGTGTTCAGATTTTAGCACTGTCGATTCTGGCATTTCTGATCCAATGGCAGCCGTTACATGTTTACTTTTATTTCCACCTCCGATGCGATGGTGGAAATGGATAACGTAGAGTAGTGTTCCATACGACTACTGCGCAATACATGAATGCAGAGAAGAGTCACTATTAAGCCTTTTCATGCATTACTTGGATAAGGTGGTGACAGAGGGCCTTCCGAGATGCCCACAGTGTCACCCCCTTAGCCTGGCCCAGGTGACACAATGTTGTGTAATGTGTTGAAGGAAAGTGCCAGTACAGTATAAGGAGCCAGGAATATGTCTGGGTCCAATTTGGAATGTGTACTTCCCCCTATTAGGTGAAGGTGCATGAAGGCACATTTTGACTCAAATCTGCCCGAAGACTTTACTTCTGATAACAGAGCATTCAAAAACTGACAGAGCTAATACCGTCAAACCCTACATCTGACTGTTGATAGTCCCGTCAGAATGTTGTAAATACTGCCTGAATTACCATTACCGCCAAACTTAATGTTCCTCAAGATTCCTCAAGATCTCATATTTAATGAGAAATTGTAAACAATCTAATTGTTCTGTGAATATTGTTTTAATTCAGAATATTTAAAACGCTTATAATGTCATGCATTATCAATAATACATCGATACGTCAAATGCACACACTAATAAGAATTATGTTTTTCAGTGTTCAGCTTGGAGTTGCATGCACCTGGCATAGCATAACAAGCGAGAACAATATTTAGTTCTACAAAGGGCAGCCTCGGAAAATAACAAGTTCTACTGTCGCCTCGATGTCAGTGGCAAGGCTGCAATAAACAGATGTTCATATGCCACGTGTGCCTGTTTTGTTCTTCCTTTTCTATGGCTCTTGACAGAGGAAGCCTGCTCGCGTGTGTCTGTGTATGGAAGCTTTTAAGCATTCAGGTGAGGTGCAATGTTGCAGAATACCCCCGGGAAGGTGCCTCCAAATGACAGCAATGTTTATTTGAGAACGGCATCAAGTGCTTAAACATTGACTTGCTCTTTCTCGAACTGATTTTTGTCAAGCCCACGATTCTCACAGAAAAGTATTTTTTCAGCAAAAGCAAAATACATTGGGCTATAGAGTGACAACGTAAATATGTTTGATTACCAAGTGAGGGAAATCGCTGTTTCGGAGTTCTTATTCAGCAATGACAGCATGTCTGGGTTCCACTATAATGATTTCAGTCTACCAAAACTTGCCCGACAGTAGTAGGAGCTTAGAAACATATGAATTGCATTCCCAAGCTTGTATTACCGACCACAAGAATGATACACAGCTCTCTCATTAAAGAAACCATGCTGCAAAGATTCAAAGAGGCAGTCACCCCTCTTCTAAAGAAACCAAAACCACATCACAGTATCCAAGCCAGCAATATTCCCATATTGGATCTACCATGCATAACTAAAGCCATCTAGACAATAGTTATGAAGCAACTCTCTGTTCAACTGGAAACCAACCATGACCTCAGAGGCATTCAGCCTGCCCCGAGGCCTGCAGAGGAATTCAAACACCACTGTTACATACAAAGGAATTCATTGATTTTAAGAAGAAACCAAAATTCTGTGCATGTGCTTCACCCCATTATCTCAATGTTACCTTTAATGCCATCAACCACAGGATAATCCGAGAACATTGGGTACCAAGGTTAGAGAATGCAACTTAATATAACATTGCATGTGGGATCAGCCAATAGAAAATACAAAACGTCCTGTCTGGATCAGGTTAGTTGATGAATACACCAAAACCTGCCGTGCCTAAACCAGTCCAAGACTGACAATCTGAAATCTGCACCAAACGTACCCAAAATTCCCTTGCTTTTAGATATCCTGCTATCATGTATCACCCCCATAAGGGCACATACAGTGAAATGCCTGGGAGAGATAATACATTCCGAGATTCCATTCACCCATCCAGTTAGCAGGTCTGTGACCCATCCCCTGTGCCTCATTAGTGGAATTCTTCCTCTATGGCATTTGGCCTTTTCTATGCGATACTGCAACATGTTTCGCACAGGCCACCTAACGAACTCCACCACCAGACGTCAAATGGCCTATAACTGTGAAGCACATATCAGCTCTGAATTCTGTGCATTCACTCCCAACCAATGTAAGATCCCCTTCAAAACGCTTTGACTAGTCCACGAAGCACCTGAATACCTTTCAATGCCATTCAAATTTGGATGATGACCAAAGGCATACATATTCTACCCCAGTACTATTCACTTAACCATTTCTTCACCTTAAGAAGAAAACGTTCTAAGCCTTGGCAATGGGCACCTACTGTTACCAACAGTGGCTGTCTAGCTGCCACCGCATGCATAACTAGTCTCTTAGCTCTTTGAGTATCAACACAGAACATTAAACCCGAGTAAATAAAACGCCAGGTGGACCCATGAAATGAATCATCACAACACATCCATCCATACTGAAGATCTCCCTGCCCATGAAGATCGGGTTCATAAAACCCCTTCTACGCCGCCTCCCTCCTCCACGGGCCATGACCACCAATGTGACTGCAAAATGGTATAATCTCTATATGGCCGCCCTCAGTGAAATATGAAACAACATTCATTGAATACATATATCCAGCTTTATCACAGCCTGAGGATACATTGACGATAGAGTGCATTAACATCTTCCTAATGGTGTATTATGAATGAGCAGCTTGTCAGAAAAGATTGTTAATCTTTGAAGTGACTTCGCTGCAACTGGTAAACATTCCTGTGTGGATGCACACTTCAAATCACTTGCAATTTTGGTCAATTTAGTTAGCCAATGAATACTAAGTAGAATAAGACAAGAATGAACATGGGACTACAAAACAAGGAGAACGTTTTACTACAAGAAACTTTCTGATTTTTCCAATGTTCTTTGCAAAACGCATTTGACCATTTTGAAAAGAATGGGCTAAAATGAGAAACTACATACATTTGCGTGCATAAGGTAAAACAAAGATGAAAAGACTTGGGGGTATTTAAGTGCAAATGTCTAAGGGATATTGGGCCTCATTATGAGTCAGCCGGTCCGGAAACAACGGTGGCAGTAAATCTGCTGCCACCATTGTTTCCGGACCAGCTGATTCCGAGTTCTGCAGGCGGGAGGTGTCACTCCCGCCAGGTCTGACCTGGCGGGAGTAACGCCACCCGCCTGCAGGCAGAAATGGAAACACTGGCTCCGTCATAGACGGAACCAGTGTTTCCATTGTCCCCACCCCATGGAGTCCTACAGGACTCCATGGGAATGGGGATTTATGGAATTCAGCCTCCGGAATTACTGGGTCACCGGGGTTGTAATGCTCCGGTGATTCCGGCAATCACAGAGGCGGAATGGTATTTCGGGTCCGGCGGCAGCCTGACGGCTTTTTCCGGCACATCTACCGCCGGACTCGTAATGAGGCCCATTGTCTCAAGGTCCTCACCATGATATGTTGTCATTATTTTACCAGGTGCCTACTAGAGATTTCCCATCATCCCTAGAAGGGAATGTGAATGCAAACAAACTGAGCCCGATTGACAGGGGTTTGTTCACATGCACATCATAATCAGGTTACCCACCTGCAAACTTCAAGTGGATGCACAATGGTGTATTAAGTGAATTTGCCAAATAAGAAAATGCATATGTCAATAGGAGTGTCCAACAGGGACAATGCAAACGGGATTACACACACAAAGAAATTGCAGATATGAGGCCCATGTGCCCTGGGCCTAGCTATCTAAACTACACCTCACTGATGATTCCCAATGAGGCCAAAACATGTTTGGGGATGCTTGTGATCTCGTGCAAAAGGGTTTTAATGGCTTGGCAAGCAAAGTACACAGGCCCGGAGGGTTTCTCAGTGTAATGCCATAGGTTAAGATTAATTCTGAACCTTCCAGCCATAACCCCTTGTGTTTTCTATAGTCACATCAAGTTGGACAAGTATGCCCAGATGTGGGTCGCCTGCCTGCTGGCACTAGAGAGCCATCCTCACTGATGATGCCCAATGAGGCTGAAACATGCCTGGGGGTGCTTGTGGTCCCATGCATAGAGATGAGACCAAGCAGTTCGGGTTGGACTGCCCGTTTTCTTGTGGGCCAATCCTGATTTGCCTGATTTGCCTGATTTGCATACAGTCTTTCCCCTTTTCTAAGTCTGGAGGTTAAGATTGATACTAAACCTTCCAGCCATCACCTATTTTATTTCGCTAATATCAAAAGAGTTATTATTACACAAATGCTGTGTTTTGTAAATATCAACAAAATTGCAGTTCTGTGGGTGTTTACCATCAGTGTTAATTCAGAAGGAATTTTGTTGGGGTTATTAATATCACAGGATTGCAAGGCTGCTTAAATTCTACCAAAAGAAGACGAGAAAACAATGTTAATGTGTAACATTAGAATGTATGTGCAATAGGAATTCACAGGATGTCACCGACTAACAGCAAAATCCTAGTATTTTCTATTTTAAATTATTTTACCAGAGTTTTGAATATTTTGATCGGACACTGAATACACAATTATAATCAATGTTCGAGTAAACCTCAAACATATTCTCCTTTCCTGCCACAATATGATATGTTCTCTGGCAAACCCTAATACAATATTAGGCTCAGCTTTGTTATGAGTTGATTAAGAGAACCTGGAGTATATTCGAGGCAGGAAATGTAATACACATGCACATGAACTATTTCCTCATGGGGAAGTCTTGTTTTTGATGTTTTGTAAAAGCAATACTTTACTTTCCATAAATTCATTTTATTGTGCTTTTCTTGCCTTCCTATAACCAGATTTTCACTTGATTTTTATTCATTCCCCTCTGGCCTGATACAATGGCTCTCATAATAAATAGTTCTGGCTGCCTTGAAAGCAGAATCCGAAATGTAGAGGTTTTGCAATTTGAAATAAATAAAAAGTGATATATAGTTAGATTACTTCTTTCCAGTAGTATTTGCTAGGTCGTTGGCATTTAAGAATAGCCCCTAGACTTTACTAAAAAAAATATGTGACATACAAAAGAAACATTATTTCGATTCACTTTCTCTGTGATTTTAAAACTGCTTAATAAGTTGATTTATTTTCTGAAAGTAAGCAAAAGTATTTCTTAGGAGTAAAGTATTTTTACGGGGATTAGATTCACAAAGCAATTATCAATTGAATAGTCATATGCACGAATGCAAGTGTGAATTTTCCTGTTATTTGAATTCATCAGTGCAGTTTGTGTTTCTTTGTAGCAGGTTTTGTTTACAAAAACAATGTACCTTAATCACCCTGCTTTCCAGTGTTAAGTGCAGTGATGATGAGTGGCTAAACCACATACTCAGCCACACACTACTACCAAACCGGCAATGATCTAAACCATAATGGTAAAACAGATACAGCCTGACGGGAATACCCCCTCTACGTTTTGTGGTAATGTGTATCTTGGGCACGATTTAATCTGGTGGGGGGGGGGGGTGTTGAAGATTAACAGTAGCAACCCAAACAGCAAAGGTTTAAATGAATGTCCAATCAAGGTTTTATATTATACGGTGGCAGTTGCCACCCTCTAGTTAAGGTGAGTCAGAGACATATAGGAACCCCTCAAAATTCTATTGTTAATAACTTTTGATTCGGGTAACGGTTTTGGACAAAATTTCTAAAGTGATTAAAGACGTGTGCCCAGACTGCAAAGTTCCATGAAGATTCATTAAAAAATAAAACAGTTATTAAGCGTGAACTTGTTTTTTAAAGTGCAGCCTACTTCCCATAAATTTTCCCATGGGCAAACAATGGCAATTTTTGCCGATGTGCACAGCCCAAACTGCCGGACACGAAGCATTGTCTTGTGATCCATGTGTGGTTTGAGGATATTTCGTGCAGTATTTATATACATATTTGATGGAGAAGGGGGGTCCCAAAAATAGTTATATTTAGGGGCTTTACCCGAAACCGGGTGTTTTTAAAAATGAAATGACCGCCATCTTGTTTTTCTCTCAATATGAGCGAGATCTGCAGCTATAGCCGAGGATATGGGAAAAAGCTATTTGCGGTCAAAAAACATGCCAATTCCATCAGGCTATAGGTGCGGGCAGGAGGCTAGAGTGCACCAAATGAAATGTTGGAGTTGCAAGGTGTCTATGGGCTGAGTTTGTAACACAAGGCTTTTCGTAACCTCAGCTATAGCCGCAAATAGCCAACACCTGAAAGAAAACTGCGCCACAGAAACAGTGTGTGTTGTCGGGGGAAAGAGAGAGGGTAGTGGAGGTGAGGAGGCCATCTTGGGAGTGGGGACAGCTGGCGCAGGTGAGGGGGACACTTGGTGAGGTGCTTTGGGGGCAGGAAAGCATTTTGTTTTCTGGCCGTTCTGCCGCTATTCACGGCTATATCCGAGGCTACAAAAGCCCACAGATTAACGCGTGCATGAGTAGTTCTGTTCCGGAAGCTAAATATTTTGCGGTGTCAGTGTTTCATTTCTTTTTGAAAGTTGTTTGTATAGGTATAGGTATGCCAGGGGTGCATACATAACTGGCCTGGTAGGTATTTGGGACTCTTTTTTTATTTTATCTGTGTGTTTTCAGGGTTTTGTACATGTCAGAAATTAGTTTAACAAAAGTAATATAAAAAGGATCAAGCGTATTCTATTTTTTGATGCCCCGTACAATGTGTTTTAGGTTATGTGTTCTTACTTATAGTATTATGCTGTGTGGCTGTGAAATGTTTGTTTACCCAGTTTACTATTATGTATTATTCTGTGCTTGTTTTATTTTCAGGTACTTCATTTCGGTACATGAGTATTGTTGTACTGTATTGATCTTTTAAGTTGTATTGTAGTAAAAAAATGCTTTTTTTTCAAATTAGATTTTATTGGTTTTACAAGATAAAGAATAACATTACATATACAGTATAAGTACCAAGTTACAACCTTTAATCAAATATTAGGTTCACAATGTTCACTAAGGATACTATACCCTCTTAGATACTTCAACTTCCCCCATCCCTCCCCCTTCCCCTGTGGTAGGTCAATGGCATAATCAAAGCACATTATTATGCATGTTTCTTTGTGTCACGTAGGGCCGTCTACCCATCTTATTCGACATGTTTAACATTACAGAAATTCTCATTATTATAGGCTTGGCATTGCACCGATTACTGGAATTGTCCTATTGTGAGATCAACAGAGCATGGTAAATGTTTCATCAACTGCCGTTAGTGCATTCATACTGGGTGACTTACAGTGTCAGCAATAAACGCATTGCCAAAGTCATTCCACAATGTTTCGTGTTGAGCTGATCTTCCGTGAAGAGCGGCTGCGATTATTTCCATTGTCCATATGTTTGTAGGCACTCCAATCCACTCTTTTTTAGAGGGGGTATGTTGTGCCTTCCACCTAATCACTAGGCAGGCTCGGCCGCAAGCAGTAGTGGAGCCGCAAGTCTGCCAACTCTCGTTACTCCATCCTCATCTTCCTCCAGATCAAACAATATAAAGAGGTTTTGCTTCTCTAGTGATTCCATCAACCTGCTTCATCCAACCCAAGACTTCACTCCAATACATCTGTACCCGGGGGCATTCCCACCACATGGGCCAATAGGTGGCCCTTATACCACACTCTCTCCAGCACATAGGAATAGTGGTCTGGAAAATTTTAGATAGCCTATAGGGATCGTATTGCCATCTATGCAGTAATTTAATAGCGTGCAATTTGTATTGAGAGACAATTGATACCTGAGAGAGTGTTTTGCAAATCCGAGCCCATGTGTTCTAGTCAAATTCTCTACCGAAATCTTGTTCACACCTGTGTTTGAGTTTCATGATTGAACTCGAGCCAGTGTCTAACAGCGCTCGATACATGTGTGTAATCAGTCCCTTGGTCTCAGTGACCGTATCGAGGATCTTCTCGATACGTGTCAATTCTCTTTGTATTTTCATTCAACACTTCTCTCTAGACATCACATCCTTAAGTCGTAAATAAAGGAAGACTGAGATTGGCTTCAGTTGGAGTGCCTCCTCTAGTTCAGGGACTGTCAGGAATACCCCTCCCTTCCAGAGCTGTCCAACCCTCTCCAGGCTGCATCAAACCATGACTGGTAATTGGAGTGATCGGGTATCTCTTCACAAATTCCTGGGGCCCATATGTGGCTTAAGGGAGATGGCCATGTTGTGACACCTAACATGTCTGATCCCTCCTTCCATATATCCCAGATAGTACCACTGTCATGCATGCTGGACATAGTACCCCCGGACCAGGAACAACATCTTCATGCAGAACGAGTTATGCTCATAGAACCGCTAGACAGTTCTATTCTAAATGGAGATTGTTTGATGCACTGCCAGGAAAACGACGTCTGCATTATTCACGTCGTTAAATTCACGTGATTTAGGTTAGTCACGTGTGTTTTGGTACGTTCATAAGCAGCGTGAATACGTCGCCCGCTGCTTCTGATTGAACCATTATGGCGTTTGGTAGCTGAAACCCTTGATCTGCGTCCTCGCATTTTCTTCAGTTACTTCCTTGGCTTCTTCGGCGTGTTTTCCTTCTACACACGAATTCCTGGAGCTGCTGTCTGGAAGTCACAGGTTGGCCGCACTGTCTGCGTGCTCTTCAGTCGCGTGTATTCTGAGACACGGGTTCCTGATTTCTTTGCATGCTGCTTTCCTGACTACTGATGTTGGTCGTGTGGAAATCCCACGCGGACGCTGTTTCCAAGCACAGCTGTACTGGACTGCGTGTACTTTGTTTGCGGGTAATACACACGCAGATTTTGGAACTCTTCAGGTACGGCTGCTCTGACTGCGCGCTCTTTTGTTTGCTTATCACATGCGAGCTACTCTACTCTTTACATGCTGTGGTCCTAGTTGCGTGTCCTTGTGTTGCGTGTGAATCCTCACGCAGGCAAGAGTGGCTGTCCCGGCTACGTGAACTCTGTCGCGTGTAAACCTGCATGCAGGCTTTTTCCTCACGCTTGCAAGAGCAGCTGTCCCGGTTGCGTAAACTTTGTCACGTGTAAACCTGCACGCAGGCTTGTTCCTCACGCTTGCAAGAGCGCTGTCCCGGCCGCGTGAACTCTGTCGCGTGTAATCCTGCAAGCGGACTTTTGAACTCTGTTTGAACGTATAAGTCCACACGCATACTATTCTTTGCTTTGGAGTGAATCCCTGGCACCTGTGAGGAGATAACAGGTGGACTCAGTTCATCATATTTCTGTTTCTATGTGGGAAAGGAAGTTTCTTCTTTTGAAGGTGATTGTGCACAGTACTTTGGACGCTATCCTGTGGTGCACCAACCCGGTATCCAGAGTGATCCTCATGCCGTTCGGGATAAGTCTCCCTTACTAACCTTCCCTTCCTTTTCGTTGTTTCAACTCCTGGATTTCTTCAGAGACTTGGTGAAGACTTCAGTTCTAAGCCCACAGGTCAGTGTTGTTAACTAGTGATATTGCTGTTCTATAGTCAGTTGATTTGGGACAATTTCTATGATACTTTATTTATCCTAGGCTGACTTCCTATAAAGCCCCCACGCCCCTTCCAGTGATCCCTCTCTCTGGCTGTTTCATCGGTCAGAGAGTGGTATCATTTGGAAGACCTAATTTGACTTCACTACTATCAAGTCGTGTGAATAAGGATCCGGAAGAGCCCTACCAATTGTATCCTTTTTGGTTACCGTATCCTTTTCAAAAGATATCTTGGTGATTTATGACAGAATCAGAAGCCATGGAGGGTATGGATCCTTTAACTGTCTTGACTCAGTTAATCACCGATTTGAGAAACGACATGGACATATTACGGCATCGCATGGATGTTATGCAAGACGCCATTCATGCCAGTCCTCAGGGAGCACAGGCTCCAGTGGCCACTGCATCTGGATCTGGGTCATCGGCACCATCACAAGAGACTCTTAAAGTAGTTATGCCAACACAGTTTCCTTTGGCTACCCCGGAAAGGTTCACAGGTGATCCTAAAACCTATAGAACCTTTGTCAATCAGTGCCGACTCCATTTCCTATGCAGGCCTAACTCGTTTCCCAATTTAACTACAAAAGCAGCATTTGTGCTTTCTCATTTGGGGGGTACAGCTGCTGCTTGGGCTTATCCTTTATTGGAATCAAACAGTCCCTTGCTATACGATTGTGGTGATCTTCTGGCTGCTATGAGTAAGGTCTTTGATATGCGTTACGCCACTCAAGCCACAGATCTGGAGTTGCTAAGTCTACAACAAGGTAGTCAAACTCTGTTGGCTTACATAGCCAGATTCAATCAATTAACAGCCGAAACCCAATGGCCTGAAGACAAGAAAATGGCTGTTTTTTACAAAGGTCTTTCAGAAGAGCTAAAAGACGCCTTGTCTACGGTCCATGTGGTTCATACAGGGTTCACAGAATTTCTCAATTTGATTCTACAAATCGATGCTCGAAGAAATGCTCGCAAAGGAGAGAGAAAACCATTTTTGCAAACACTGGTTCATCCAGAGGCACCGGCAGCTTCCTCGAGTGACCCTGAACCAATGCGGATTGGTGCCGTGAGCGGCCGGTTATCTAATGCAGAGAGAGACAACCGTAGAAAAACCTATTTATGCATGTACTGCGGTTGATCTGAGCATTTACTGGCTGCATGTCCCAAGAAACCAGTTAAGCGTTCGGGAAACGCCAAAATTCGATAGTAGCAGGAGTCCTTGTGTCGAGTGCTACATCAGACTCCCATACCATTCCAGCATACGCACCTATAGTTGTTGAGGTGACGTTACGTTTTGCTGACCAAGAATTCGTTTCTAGGGCTATGGTTGATTCCGGAGCCACAAAAAATTACATTGATATCACGTACAATAAGAAATGTTCTATACCCCTTGTAAACAAGAACAAACCTGAAACAGTTAATACTGTAGATGGGTCAGTCTTGATTTTAGGTATGGTAACCCAGGTAACTGTTCCTATTCGGATGACTTTATCAAATGGTCTTTCAGAGGAAATGATTTTTGATGTCATTGCGGCTCCACAGTACAAACTATTGCTTGGTCTTGCCTGGTTGACTCTTCATAATCCAACCATTGATTGGGTTATGGGATTGATCCAATATCCCTCCAGTTATTACAATGAACATTGCTTTGCCAGTCAGGAGGTGTCAACCAAATCACATATTTTGGCCTCTATGGAGGGTGGTTCCACTATCAGTGTGGTACATCAGATCGGTACACCTATACCAAGTGAATATACGGAATATGCTGATGTTTTTGACAAAGGTCAGGCAGAACAGCTGCCTCCACATAGACAGTATGATTGTCCGATTGAACTAATTCCTGGGGCTAAAATCCCTACTGGTCTTGTCTACTCTTTAACTCCGAAGAAGATGTTGTCCTGAAAAAATATATCGATAAAGCTCTTGCTATGGGATTCATACGTCCATCCCAATCACCTGCTGCTTCCCCATTATTCTTTGTTCCAAAGAAAGAGGGAGATCTAAGGCCCTATATTGATTACAGAGCTCTTAATGACCTAACCATAAAGAACCAGTACCCTTTACCATTGATAAATGTTTTGTTAGATCAGCTAGTACTTCTATGTACTTTTCTAAATTGGACTTACGAGGAGCCTATAATCTGGTTTGCATTCGTGAGGGTGACGAATGGAAGACTGCTTTCAAGACGCGGTACGGCCTTTATAAATATCTGGTGATGCCCTTTGGCCTCTGTAACGCTCCTGCCACATTTCAGTTTTTCATGAACGATATTTTCAGGGACATGATGTATCAATTCGTGGTGATCTACTTGGATGACATATTGATATATTCATCATATTTCCAAGAACATGTTAAACATCCTACAAAGGCTCAGAGAGAACAAACTTTTTGTTAAAGCCGAGAAATGTGTCTTTCATACACAAGAAGTTGAATTCCTGGGTTACGACATTACCAATCATGGTGTTCGAATGAGCCGTTCCAAAGTGAAGGCCATATTGAATTGGCCCATTCCACATAATGTCAAGTCACTACATTCATTCCTAGGTTTTGCACATTTTTATCGCAGATGTATTCGTTCTTTCTCCAAAACAAAGGCCCCCTTGACTGTGTTAACTAGTTCCAAAGCATTATTCTGTTGGAACCAGAAAGCCCAAGCCTCTTTTGAGATGTTAAAGGAAGCATTTACTACTGCACCTGTACTTCAACATCCTGATCCTGATTGTCAGTTTATCGTTGAAGCGGATGCTTCCAGTGTCGCTATAGGAGCTGTACTATCGGAAGTTTGTGCAGAAACCAAGGAAGAGCATCCAGTTGTTTTTTTCTCCCGTAGCTAACTTCATACGAACAGAACTATACCGTTACTGAGCGGGAATTGCTTGTGATCAAGGATGCTTTCCGAGAATGGCGACATCATCTTCTTGGGGCCAAACATCAGGTGTTGGTGTACTCTGATCATCGGAATCTTCAGGCATTCAAAACTATGAAATGCCTTACGGCTCGACAGGCCAGATGGCATGTGTTTTTTGCTCAATGCAATTTCCAGATTACTTATTGCCCTGCCAGACAACATGTCAAATTGGATGCTTTATCCCGCATCGGTGAGGATTTGAAGGAAGAACCACCGGTGCAAAATACGTTGTTGGCAGACCATGTGATATGTAGTTGTTCTGCACCACCTTCCCTAAAATGTGAATTACAGGAATGGGTGAAACAAAATCCCCGATTGGTTCAGGAACTGAATCTAGACATACACAACGGTTTGCCTTTCACACAAGGGGTGCTTTATCTACCAACAGTTACCACCCGGAACAAGGCTCTCAGTTGGGGACACAATTCCTTGATGGCAGCCCATCCTGGACAGAAGAAGACCCTAGAGCTGCTCAAAAGATGGTGTTGGTGGCCTTCCATAACACAAGATGTTATAGATTATGTTTCAACATGTTCGGTATGCATCCAATGCAAAAACACTCCGGGCAAACCCCTGGGTTTAATACAATCCTTACCTGTTCCTCACAAACCATGGGAGATGATATTGATGGATTTTGTGGTAGAACTCCCAGGAAATAATAGTTACAATACCATATGGGTGGTGGTGGACTACTTTACGATATTGGCTCTTTTTGTTCACTGTATTGGGTTACCAACAGCTGCTGTCCTAACTGATCTATTCATCCGGCAAATATTCCGGTTTTTTGGTCTACCTTCAGTGATAATTACAGACAGGGGCTCTCAATTTCCATCATGTTTTTGGAGAGCACTAACCTTGGCATTACTAATTGATGACAGGATGTCTAGTGTGTATCACCCCCAAACGGACGGACAGACTGAGAGGGTCAGTAGCACTATGGAACAATACCTACGGTGTTTGTGTCTGCAGTTTCAGGCAGACTGGGTCAATGTCCTGCCGGCAGCGGAATTTGCCTACAATAATTCCTACCATAGTGCCATAGGTACTTCACCTTTCTATGCTCTGTATGGGCAACACCCCCGATCCATTCCTTTGGATTCTGGTTTGTCTATGGATAATCCTGCAGCAGTTCATAATGTCTGAGATCTAAAGAGTCTACAGACGAAGGTGAAACAGCAATTGGAGCAGGCTAAAAAACGAGATAAGATCTATGCTGATGCTTATTGAGTCCCTGCACCGGTTTACCAAGCAGGTATGAAAGTATGGCTGTCTACTAAGAACTTGAGGATACCTGGTAAAAAGAAACTGTTGTCTAAATACATTGGGCCGTATGAAGTGATCAACGTGATTAACCCGGCTGCTGTCTGTCTGGCATTGCCAAAACGATGACGAGTGCATCCAGTATTTCACGTGTCACTCATCAAACCATGCTCCTATGCTACTAGATTGCCTATACGGCCTGTTGCTGTTTCTGTGAAAGGTTCGGACGAATTTGAGGTACAAGAAATACTGGATATGAGACTACGTTCTGGTAGGCCGTATTATCTGGTGGACTGGAAAGGCTATGGTCCCGAAGATAGGTCCTGGGAACCTCTTTCTAATATCCATGCTCCTGCTTTATTAAGAAAATTCAATTTGAAAACGGGAGAGGCTGCTCCTTTGGGGGGTGGCACTGTCATGCATGCTGGACATAGTACCCCTGGACCTGGAACAACATCTTCATGCAGAACGAGTTATGCTCATAGAACTGCTAGATCGTTCTATTCTAAATGGAGATTGTTTGATGACCTGCTGGGAAAACGACGTCTGCATTATTCACGTCGTTATATTCACGTGATTTAGGTTAGTCACGTGTGTTTTGGCAGTAAATTCATAAGCAGGGTGACTACGTCGCTCGCTGCTTCTGATTGAACCATTATGGCGTTTGGTAGCTGAAACCCTTGATCTGCGTCCTCGCATTTTCTTCAGTTACTTCCTTGGCTTCTTCGGCGTGTTTTTTCCTTCCACACGCGAATTCCTAGAGCTGCTGTCTGGAAGTCACAGGTTGGCTGCACTGTCTGCGTGCTCTTCAGTCGCGTGTATTCTGACACGCGAGTTCCTGATTTCTTCGCATGCTGCTTTCCTGACTACGTGAAGTTGGTCGCGTGAAATCCCACACGGATGCTGTTTCCAAGCGCGGCTGTCCTGGGCTGCGTGTACTTTGTTTGCGGGTAATACACACGAAAATTTTGGAACTCTTCAGGTACGGCTGCTCTGACTGCGTGCTCTTTTGTTTGCTTATCGCACGTGAGCTACTCTACTCTTTACACGCTGTGGTCCTAGTTGTGTGTCCTTGTGTTGCGTGTGAATCCTCACACTGGAAAGAGCGCTGTCCCAGCTGCGTGAACTCTGTCGCGTGTAAACCTACACGCAGGCTTTTTCCTCACGCTTGCAAGAGTGCTGTCCCGGCCGCGTGAACTCTGTCACGTGTAATCCTGCACGCAGACTTTTGAACTCTGTTTGAACATGTAATTCCACACGCATACTATTCTTTGCTTTGGAGTGAATCCCTGGCACCTGTGAGGAGATAACAGGTGGACTCAGTTCATCATATTTCTGTTTCTATGTGGAAAAGGAAGTTTTTTCTTTTGAAGGTGATTGTGCACAGTACTTTGGAAGCTATCCTGTGGTGCACCAACCTGGTATCTAGCGTGAGCCTCGTGCCGTTCAGGATAAGTCTCCCTTACTAACCTTCCCTTCCTTTTCGTTGTTTCAACTCCTGGATTTCTTCAGAGACTTGGTGAAGACTTCAGTTCTAAGCCCATAGGTCAGTGTTGTTAACTAGTGATATTGCTGTTCTATAGTCAGTTGATTTGGGACAATTTCTTATGATACTTTATTTATCCTAGGCTGACTTCCTATAAAGCTCCCACGACCTTTCCAGTGATCCTCTCTCTGCCTGTTTCATCGGTCAGAGAGTGGTATCATTTGGAAGGTCTAATTTGACTTCACTACTATCAAGTCGTGTGAATAAGGATCTGGAAGAGCCCTACCAATTGTATCCTTTTTGGTTACCGTATCCTTTTCAAAAGATACCTTGGTGATTTATGACAACCAAGTATGGGGTGATCTCTGAGTCTTCGCAAGAGTTTGGACCGGGGGACCCATAAACATTCAGATAATGTGGCCGGGGCTAAATTATCATTATCCAGGTGGACCCATTGTAGATCTCTCCTATCCCTTAAGTGAGGGATCAGCACTCGCAATTGGACCGCTTCATGATATAATTGTAGCTCAGGGAGGCACACCACACCTTTATCTTTTGGGAGTTTAAGGACTTCAGATGATATTCTCGGTTTCTTTCCCTCCCACAGGAAGCATAACATGGCACTTTTCACTTCCCTAAAAAATGTGTCTGGAACTTTCAGAGGGAGGACCTGGAAGGGATATAAGAAGCGAGGGAGGCATACCATTTTGATGGCGTTCAACCATCCCATCCAAGAAATTGTAAGGGGTCGCCATCTTGCAAGGTCTGCATGAATTGCTAAGAAGAGCTGCGGGAAGTTGGCCTCATACATGTCATTAATGCTCCTTGTTAGGGAGATCCGTAAATAGCACAGTGTTGAACCACCCATCACTAATCCCAATCGTGAAAGTTTTCTGAAGGCTCGAGGGTGGGTTAGTGCAAGGGAAACAGGATTGATTTGGACCAGTTTATTTTGAATCCCGATAAAGAGCTGTAGGTCTCAGTATGTTGTATGGCCCAGGGTACGGAAGTTAAAGGGTTCTGAATATGAAGTAAAATGTCATCGGCATATAGGGCTAGTTTATATTCTCTGCTGTGGACCCACAAGCCTTGCACCAGGCTGTCACCTCCAAGCTTTTGGGCAAGCGGTTCCAGCGAGATACAAACAATAACGCAGAGAGGGAGCAACCCTGTCTTGTGCCTCTTTTGAGGATAAACCACCTAGAGTATTCAGACTTTACCATCACTGACACTTGGGGTGATGTGCACACCACTTTTACTCCTCTTCTGAGTGTTGGATGAGTCCTATTTTGCCCAATACCGCTTCCAGGAAATCTCATTCCACTCTGTCGAACGCTTTATCGCGTCTTTGGACAGTAGTGAGGGGACATTTGACATTTTCCACGCTTCATGTATTAAATGTAGGGTCTTACGAGTGGTGTCAGGCCCTTGTCGACCCAGGATAAATCTGACTTGGTCAGGATTTATCAAGGCTGTCATATGTGTTTCAAATCTCATTGCTAATACATGTGTAGATTTTTGTGTCAACGTTAAGCAGCGAGATGGGTCGGTAGGATGCACACTGTCTGGGGTCTTTACCATCTTTGGGAAGAACGGAAATGAACACCTGTGAAAAGGATTCTGGCACTATTCCAGTTTGTAGGATGTGGTTAAACAGGTCCACCATGAAGGGGAGGAGGGGGCAGAGGAAGGTCTTGTAAAATCCTGCGGTGTACCCATCATTCCCAGGAGCTTTTCCCAAGGGTAGCCGTTTGATAGCATTCTCAACCTCCTCAGGCGTTATCGGGGACTCTAGTGATTCAGCTTTATCTAGTGAGAGTTTCGGCAAATTTATCCCATTCATGTAGCGGTCAATTTCTGTCTCCCCCTGTATGGTCTCAGATTTGTAGAGACATTCATAAAAATGTCAGCAATGGCCTCGGGGATACTTTTGCAGTCAGTAGTTGGGGAATTAGGTTCACTCTCTATAGCTGCGACCCAGCGGTCAGCTCGTTGTGCTCTAAGCCTAGCGGCCAGAAGTGCATCAGCTTTGTTTCCTTTTTTGTAGTGTTTTTGCTTAGGGAATTGGAGCTTGCGAGTGTCTAGGCCCTCCTCCAGATGCCGGAGTTCCTCTCTCTTTTGGACCGCCTCAGCTATCCAATCTCTCCTTTCCTCAACGTTGGATTGCGCCCATAGATCTAACGGTGCAATCTCCTTTATCAGCCTATTTTCTATCAGAGCCCCCTCTCTTTTTTGTCTGCTCCCTCTCTAATCAATATGCCTCTCCACGTTGCTTTTGCGGCCTCCCAAACCATGTTTTAGACACCTCCCCCGTGTCATTCCACCCAAAGTGCTCAGTGATCTCTTTCTCCAGCTGTTCATGAAAAACAGGGTCCTTTCACAGTGACTCATTGCACCACCATTTTGAATCCTTATGTGGAAGAGCCAAGAGGCTTATATCAGTGGTAACCATATCATGGTCCGACCAGGAGATCAGGGAACCCACTGAGGCAGATACTGCATCCTTTAAACCGGCGGTGAGGTATAAATAATCTATTCTCGTAAATGTGGAGTGTGCGGTCGAGTAAAAGGTGTAAACTGGACGGCGGGGGTGGAGGAGATGCCATATGTCATGCAATCCATATTAGTCCATCTTTTTTATCACTTCCCTGCAACCTCTATCAGCCGGTTCGTGAAATGCTGAATTGACGACTTGTCTGTCGAGTGCGGGGTCTGCCCACATGTTGAAATCGCACCCTAGGATGACCTCACCTTCGGCCTCTAACAT
This sequence comes from Ambystoma mexicanum, assembly GCF_040938575.1. Lineage (NCBI taxonomy): Eukaryota > Metazoa > Chordata > Amphibia > Caudata > Ambystomatidae > Ambystoma > Ambystoma mexicanum. The sequence continues at coordinate 1,072,605,942 of NC_090935.1, read as the reverse complement.
AATCGTTGGGATCATGCGCTGAAGAAAGCGGGATTGTCCCATGTTGGGTGCGTAAAGGGATGTGAGAGTGAGAGTAGTGTTGTGTAGCCTACCTACCAAAACAATGGCTCTTCCCCCTACGTCTGACCAATTCTTCATGACTTCAAACTCAAGATCTGATCAAGATGCCCTCTCCCGCCTTTCACAAGGAGCCTTATCCCCCTACCCCACCCTCAATTCACACCATTTGCTGTCCCAAGATAATCTTACTTTTTAGTGATATTATCAGTTCTGTTCATCGCTGGATTGTGTTCGACTTCAGTGTTCCTAATCTTGAGAAAAACAATTAATTGCCCTCTCGGGTCGAGATTACCTCAAAATCCATGGTTTGCCACAAAGAGTTCAATGTTTCATACCTGGGGAAGCATTCATCCTCCTGAACTTCTGCAAACCAGGAATTTTCCAGCACCTCAGTCCTTTGATTCTCCACTCCCTGTCTCTATTTCTTCCATCATCAGGGACCAAACCTCATACCTGCTCTTCAAGCAAGTCAGTTATGCAACTGTTAATGTCTTTTTCAGTTTTCAATTTTATTGTGTTCCCTACCCATTTTAAAAGTCAGTGAGAAGGGGTATCCCCATCAGTACCCTATCGCCTTGTCTTTTAGGAATTTAGTGAGCGGGAGGCATTTCCTTCTCATAGCCAAGGAAAGAGAGGAGAGGTCTTGGTAGATAGATATACTGGCTGTATCCATGAGGATCTGGGTACCGCACCTGGCCTTTTCAAGGACCCAAGGTTTGTCCGCGTAATTGTGGAATTGGGCTAAAATCATTCTAGGGCCTCCCGCCGCGCCACCCGCATGATGGATACGGTCGAGTTTGGGCTCATCCACGGAGTCATTTTCGAATAGTAGCTTCAGGAGCATATGTAAAGTTCTTTTTAAGTAAGGCTCTGTTTCCCCCTCTCTTTCAGGAATGCCAAAAATGCAAATGTTATTGCATCGCTCGCGGGTTTCGAGGTCATCGACTTTCAGGCGGAATACTTCCTCTCTCATTTCAATATCTGTAAGTCTGATGTCCATTTGTGTTTCCAATGTGGACAAGGAGGTCTGATTGTGCTCCATCTCCTCAAGCCTTTCCTCCATTTTATCAATCCTGTGAGTTATTTTGTCTATCTTCCCACTAATATCAGCACGCATACCCTTAATTTCAGATAGTAGGTCAGCAACATCAGCTTTAGTTCCAGCAGCTTCGGGTCCAGAAGATGCCATCTCGACACTGGGAAGAGGGGCGTTGGGGGTACGGTGTGCGGAAAACTTATAGGATGCAAGTTTCTCTTTAATGTTCATATTCTCGGAGTGCGCTGCACTGGAGAAAGCAATGTTTCAGAAGATATACAGAAGTACTGCAAGACTTGTTATTAAGACTTGTTATTAAGGTACTGTTAAGTTCTGTTATTGTCCTCCTGAGTGGGGTGAGCTGGGTGTACGCCCTTACTGAGAGGGGACCCTATCTTCTTGGTGATGCATGGCACAAGGGGAGAGAAGGAAAAGAGTGTTCATCCCTTGGCCACTGTGTCTTCTCAGGGCGTTTCCACTGACTTAATAGGCAACGTTGTGATAAGTGCAAAGCGCCTGTGGTACTGTGGGAATGCCACCGGGTCATCAGGTGAGGAGCAAGTCTCCTGCAGTCTGCGCTTTCCATCTGTTGTATTGTGTGTATGTGGAGGACCTTGGTGCCTCACTCGTGTGGTGATTGCAATCCATGCTACTGCGTCCACAGGCAAGTGAATTTGAATGCCTTCAGGCTGATTCCAGGAATAAGGGGCCTGAACTGTGCCTCAATCAAACAAGCATGGTGACCTCAAGGACTGGGAAGATGTGGTGCTCTGTTCCGGTTGTCAACTTGAGCGAGTCCAGGCGAGGTAGTGGGAAAGCTACATTGTATTGAGGGAGTCTCTCTGACACCTGCACACAACTATTGTACAAATTGATGTCCACAATGTATCCCTGGTGATCCTGTAGATATGCACTTCAGTTTGTCTATAGAGCCGCCCAATCAAAAGCTGTTAGAACAGCGTTTCCTTAGGGTGAATATGCCTCCACACACCTTATTACCTCTCTCCTCTTCTCAGATGCGAGAGAGCGGGGGCCTGTGTGCGTGCTCAACAATAGGGTCAGCGGGGGAAGCCAGTCAAGCACAACCAAGTCTGCCAGATTTCTCTCGAATGATGGGCAGCTGGCACTGCACCTCATACGCTTCACTTGGATGCGGTGCACGACTCCCAGTATGCGATGACAAGTTCCCCTTAAGTTTATGCACTGTTAGGAGCGCTTTTCCCTTTCCCCGGGGCAGCCCTATCTGTCAGCGCGGGGCAGCGCATCTGGTAGGACAGGATCCCTTATAAGTTTGTTGGGCCAGGTTTAATAATTATTCATCAGACACTGGCGAGGGCAGGCGGTGGTCGCTTACTGTATACTTAGATGACTGTGACCGAGCCGGCGGTTGTACTGGAAGTGTTGCGCCAGCAGTCCGGTGCGGTCTCCAGGCAGTGAGTACTTCATGCGTCACACCAGGGTCTTCGGAGGGCATACGGCGCAAAACCGTCTGAGCCGCATGTCTTCTCAGGGACTCTTCGTTCCGCTCGGCCAACCAGCAGCTTACCGGTGCCCGCTGTCCTTCAGCTGCTCCAGTGCCGCGCACCACTAAGACCCGGGCGAAGTCCTAGGCAGTCTGTTTGGTGCAGGTGGAGTGGTGTGGGGTCAGAGGCTGTCCCAGGGCTCACCTTTGGAGTCGTTAGGAGCACGCAGCACTCAAGCGTATTCCTCCCATCTGCATGCTCACTGGAGTCGTCCTCTGTTACCCAATGGTTGTGCTGGACGGGTAGTGAAAACGGCCCCCTGAGTGCGTCGATGAGGTTTCACAGTTCGATGGCAGGCTTCGATAGTCTCTCTTTAGATTTCCACATGCGTCGGTCTAAGTTTCACTTTCATGCGGGGGCAGTTTCTGAGACCGTCCTGGTTACAAGATGATTTCAGCAGTATTACCAGGCTGATTTCCTCTGGGTTTTCTTGAGCGTGGGGGGGCACCTTTCCACAGCACATGTTTACTTTTCTCCCATTGGGGGGTTCATAAGTGGGGGCTCAATCCTCTTCACAGAACTCAGAGGTAGAGCTCACACGGAGGAAGAGCTCATCTGTGCGCCCCCTGGTGGCCAGTCCCTGAAGCCTGCTTTTTAACTAATTTCTGTAAGCATGGTTATGAAAAAGGTCAATGAAATGCAACCACAGGTATCATAAAAAACTTTTACAAAATGTTATTGTATTTGTCTATTTGTATCTGATAAGTAGTACTTAAAGGCCTTTTAAGTCAAACACAAGATGAAACCACAGTAATCAGTAACTATTATCTTAAAGCAATATTAAGCTAGTATAGGTCCACAACCATTAACAGAAGATGACAGACAGTGCAAATATACTTTAAGCAATCCTTCAGCAGCCCAAACCCTAACTAATAGGCAGTCTAATCCCTATGAAGTGTGGATCCTCGTGCTCAAAATAACATATAGCTTGGCAGCGCTTAAGCGTGCATTAAAGTACAAAACAGGTCTCTTCAAGGGTCTGTAGTGTCTCAGGTAGGTGGGTGAGGCGATAAAGAATAAAGTTCCACTATTCAAGGAGGGTCTCCACAGAGGGCAGAGAAATTTCCAGGAATTGGGAATAGGATGATAGCACAGGCTACCCTAACAAAGGTGAGTGACCATTGGGCGACACTTGTTTGTAAAAGTCTATGGATGCGCCAGGGGCCACTGGTAAGTGTTGCAAGCACTCACAGACCCGTGACGCAGTTCAGATCAAACTTCACCAGTCAAGTCCAGTTCACTTGCAGGTTCAAGTCCAGCAGTTGCACGTCTCTCTGGCTTTCAGGGGCTGCATTCTGGGTCCTCAGTATGTGGCAGGATAGTGGCCTTTTCTCCACTTCTGGGTAAGGGATCGGGCCAGATCCACTGCAGGTTGTCTTAGAGCACAGTGGGGCAGAGCAGTAAGGCACCCATGTGGTATGTCACCAAAGTGGGGTGACATGGCTACCACATAGACTTGGATTAGGGTGGACTCTCCTAATTCCAGAACTAGGAATGCTAGGTGCACCAAAGTGAGCAGGAGAGTGCCTTCTACCAAGAGCTTACGGTTCGTAAAGTCTCAAGTCAAAACTCGAGATGGACCCGATACCAAAGCCAAGGTCCTGTACAAGCTGGTCAGTTCATTGGGTGGTCTAGGAACACCTCTGAAGAGGCTTGTTTGCAGGTTAAGCAGGAGGTGCCAAGAGTAGTTGGTCCCACTACTCCAACGGGTCGAAGCACCCTTGCAGGCCTTCTATGATTTATGAGAAATACGGGCTCTGATGAGACAAGAGTGGGGTCAGGGTGACAAGCCTTCCATTGTATCACCAGTGGTTCCACGGACCAGTTTCTTTAGTTCAGGATACTTGGCTCCTCTACTAAGTTTGGAGTGAACTCAAAAGATTTACCCAGAATGGGTTTAAGGTGACTTCTCTTATCCAAAGTTTACTTCACGCCAAACCGAAGGGCAATCAATGGGAGATCTGGTCACATTCAAACATTGCAGACGTGGATCAATCATGGACCACGGTCGTCCCAGTCATTCCATCACACCTGGTACCCAGGATGTGCATTGGTACTAGAAATTCCAGCCCACATCCTGGGCGCACACACACAAGACATGTAGAAGCCTGTGAAAGCTTCAATTTGCGCAGGGGTCTGTATGACCAAATAAGGAATTTCCCATGTTGGCTCGACCTGGGGAAGGCAAAGGGACAAAATGGCCAAACAACAGAACAAAGGACTTTGTGGCATGGCCATTTTAGGCACTGGCCACTGTCCTGGGTCAAATGCAATAAACTTAGTTTGGATCATTGAAAAGAGTGAAACATGCTTTAAAAGTAACAGCTGCCACCAGCTCCATCCTGGGCGCACTTGTACATTCACCAAAAATCCTTCGAGGGTGGCCAGGGCCTTAAAAATGAAAAAGAGACCCAGCGCACTGTACTGGAAGGTACATTGTGCACTGATGAAAAGTTGCCAAGAAATGGTAACATAGTGAAAGACTAAGGGAAACAAATTCTCCCATTACTGACAGTCTGAAAGGCATGTCCGTTTCTCCTTAACAAAATGAGCACAAGCCCAGCGGAGTACAGCAGAAGGCTGGGCTCCACTGGTAAAAGTCAGGCTAGGATGGTTAGACAAAAGCAAAATGTTGGGGGTTCACAACTGGAGGGACAATTACACATAAATGGAAATCTTTCCGAACAGCTATCATTAATTTCAAGTTCAGGAAGTTACACAACTACACTGCACAATTCCAATTAACGAATTTGTGATGAAATTTAATGTAATTGAATAGAGCCAAAACGTGTTTCGACCACAGGTCTTCTTCCATGCTGTGAATGTTTCCTGTAAAATTCACCCAGGTTTGAGGGTTTCGAGCTGGTTGATATGTCATAGACCATCAGTGCAGAATAGAAGTCTGAAACACAATAGCATATATTAAGCCTCCAGTGCGGAATGCAGATCTCACGTCTCACACTGTTACCCGAGAAGTATACACCAAGCTATCTAATCACAATTATGGCTATCATTAAGTTACAAAATAAAACATGCTTAACCCATCTATTAGAAGAACTTGCATTTGTCAAATACTTCAGCCTACTCAAATGCAGCCTCTACAGACAATGTGTGATACTCTAGTGTATGCTCATGCTCAAATGGGAGCAGTAGTAGTCTGTTTAAAGTTACACCTCTTATCTTTGTAAGCAGCCAGACCCATAGGAGTTGTAACAACACCTAAAAGGTTGTCTTTTATTCTGGCAAAAATGTACCTATTGTTTTAATTAGAAAAGATTTGCAACAACCAGCTTTCCAGCTCTTACACAAGAGCAGAGGTTTGTAACTATCACAATGCATGTTTTCTTCTTATTCTGTAAACCAGTTTGATTACTTCATGGACTTCCAGATAAATGCTGAATTCTTCATCATTTAACTGAAATATGAGCAATGATAAATCTTTTCTCAGATTTCCTGGATTCTATCATTCTGTTTACTACTTCAGCCCTTTCTTTTTCTGCTTAATTTTGAATAAGTGGGTCTTTGAGTGATTCTGGGCTACCTATACACGTTGGTTGACTCTATTGTGTAGTTTATTTGTTTCTATCTGTTCTTCTTAATGAAACACATGGTCTAACATTCCATGCCATTGTTTAAATTTGTAATTTGTTGGGCTGCTTTCAGTTGCTTCAAAAGTAGCTTGAAATGTATCATGGTCACATAAGAATTCTTATTTGTTCAAATGTTTGAATAACTGTAGTAGAGCCTTCTGGACTGAACATTTGAAGGGTAATTTTTTTTACGGTTAATTAGAGTGGGTTTAAAAAGTCTTACTGGCCTAAGCACTTGTTTTCCAAAGATGGACTACTGCATGGATAGTGTGTGACTATGGGAGTAGTTTTTAAGATGTCTTGTGGTTCTGATTTTCTATGGCAAGATACTCAATTGTTTATATGAATAACTACTCTTTGTTGAGATGAAGCTAAAACAAGGTACAGCCCAAGAATATTTTCAGATTCTCTGTACAGGGCAATGCCTGCTATCTGTCCGAAACATTGTGCAATCTACAATCTGTATGTGAGAGCATTTTGATATGGAATCTGTACAGACTAATGGAAATGGGTTTCCTTGAGATGAGATGTCATTCAAAAGATCTTTAAGCTCAGTTTTCTCAGCTTTGGCGAGATAGGTTGTGACATATATTGCAAACTAAGTTGAATCATGTGCACTGTATTATTTGCTTATGACATATTTTATAAAGTGAGAGTTATCTTTTCTCTTGCTTGTACATTTTCTATGAATTGTTTAATTGCAGTTTGAGTATACGATTATCCCTTGTTTTTACCTGCACAATGATTTCTTTTTTCCTTTAGACTTGGATTTTTGTTGGCATTGTTTGTTGGAGAAAAGAAAGAATATTTACATTGGGTTTCAGACACTGTGTGTGCGTGTGCGTGTGTGTGTGTGTGTGTGCTTGTGCATGTGTGTGTGTGTGTGTGTAACAGCTGTTATTGTTCATTAGTACCTGGGAAGAAATGCAATGGCATGCCTTGTATCATTAGGGACTTTCGAAGGAGGACTTTCATTTTTGGTATTGGCTGCTTTTCGAGTATCTCAAACAGTAGTGTATGGTGGGGATTTGGCTACTTGACACTGCTCACTGTTCATAATCTACCCTGTAAATCTTATTTTTTTATTTAATTGTGTATAGTAAAAAAAAATTGACTTTTACAAGAAGACGACATATGTTCGAGTGTTCAGGTGATACTAATGTTCGACTATTCATTGCTGAATGCCGATGGACATTGTAGAATACCGACAGTCAGTGGTGATTTCTTGGCAGAGAGAGGTCAGGAAAAGCAAATCCTGACTTTGATGTCGTTTTGTGTGCTATTTTGATGTGGTTCCGGTGGAATTTATCTTCGCAAATGCTGCTTCCAGGAGCTTTGCAGTGGCCACTGACCATCTTGCTTTTTCCCTTGAATTCAAGCGGCACCACCATGTGTCTTCTTCCGCCAGTACTGAGTCAACCCAGAGTGGCACCAAAAAGGCTGTGCGTTCTGTGATTAAGATTGGGCAGTTAAGCACCAAGTGTCGGAATGTTTCCTGGTTATCCGGCATCTTGCACAATCTGCAGGTTGTGTGGTTGGATTGTCCTCTTATTGCTAGGATCTCTCTGGTGTGTAGTAAGTTTAGCCAAGCTCTAAGGAAGGTTTTTTGGAGTTTCTTGTCTGGAAATGTAATATAATAACCCAAGGGGCTTTTCAGTTGGTTAAATGTTGTCGGGAGGTGTTTCAGAAGTTTGCGTGTCACTGCCCTTTCGCCTGTGGAAATCCAGTCTTCGTTTTTGAGCTTATAGATCACTCTTTGTGGGTTAGCTATCAGGTCGTCTAGGGTGCACGCCAAGTTATCCAGTTTAGTTTTTTGTTGGTTGGCCCAGTTTTTTAGGGCTTGGCATTTGTTCATTCTGACCTTGTCGTCGATGAGATCAAATATAAGGAGACCATCCCGTATCAAGGTCTTCCTGAAGAGTGAAATCGAAGACACACTGATGGTCGCTTCTAGTGACAACAGTCCCAGCTCTCTTCTGACAGCTGATATCGGCACCGAGTTCAGAAGGCCAAGTACCGATTTACAGAGATAGCCTTCCAGTTTCGACCAGATTGAGTTTGGCATGGTAATTGTTGCTTCCATACCATATGTTAAGGCTGGTAGGACTTTGCCTTTGTAGAAATTAATCACTGATAGGAGCGAAAATTTACCAAACTTTCTGTCGGTCAATTTCATTTGTGATGTCAGGTTTTTTGTTTTGTCCCATAGATATTGTTGCATTTTGGTTTCTTGCAATGACCCATCGATGATGACTCCAAGGTACTTAAAGTTTTGGACAAATTCAATTTGTGTTTTATTCAAGGACCAGACCACGTTTTGTTCGGTTTGCGAGTCTGATGATGTTTAGAAAGAATCATGATTTTTGTCTTGCTGTTGTTTATCATGAGGTTGTTAGCTGTCATGTATTTGGCAAGGTTATCCAGCTGCCGTTGGAAGCCTATCTGCGTCTGGTCAAACAGTATCATGTTATCTGCGTATAGGATTCGTGATACCTCGTTTCCTATTTTTGGGGGAAAACAGCGGACGTTTTCTTCAGACTCTTTATAGTCCTCTAAGAATGCCACAAACAAGGCCGGAGCCAAAGGTCATCCCTGCTTGACTCCTCTTTCTGATGGTATTTCTTTAGAGAGCACACCCTGTCTGTTGAGTCGGGTGTGGAGCGCTGTTATTGGATCTAGGACTTCTTCAGGACAGTTCCAAGTTTTTAGCTTATTCCATAAAATGGTTCTATCCACTTTATCAGATGCCTGTAATAGGTCGATGAAGGCTGAGTAGACAGTTGGAGCTCCTTGTTTTATTTTTGACCTGAGTATGTGTAGAAGGAATATGTTCACCGAGGTACTGACGTTCTTTTTGAAAACCATCTGGAAGTGGCCTGCGCAGGGGGGCGTTTTCACCCATCTTTTGAAATGGCGTAATAGGAGTGTTGCAAACAGTTTTCCGATGATATCTAGGAGCACTATTGGACGATAGTTCGCCGGATCGTCCCTATTTCCTTTCTTGAAAATCAGGACAACCATTGCTTCGGTCCATGACACAGGAATCAGTCTTGTTTCTCTACAATGATTAAACAGGAGGCTGATAAAGTCTGTCCATTCATTTAGGTGGGTTTTTAAGTCAATGTTGGTGAGCCCGTCAGGACCCGGCGCTCTTGATGTTTTGAGCTTTTGAATGGCTGAACTTATGTCTTCTTTTGATGAGAGGTCGATCCAGGGTGACAAGTTGGTCTTGGGGTGTATGTGGTGCTGCAAAGAGAACTGTAAAGAATTTTGGCCATGCCGATTCTGCGACTAAGTTCGCCAGGTGGGTCCCCAGGTTCCCCTGTGTTGTATTGAATAAGGCCCAAAAATGCCGGATCTTTTTGTCAACAGGGTTCTTAGCATTGTTTCTGTGTCGTTTTGATAAAGTTCAGCCTTGTAAAACCATAGCCATGCTTTGTAGATTTTTAGTTCTTTTTTACCACGTTTCCCAGGCTTGTTCGTTGTTTGTCGCTGTTGCTTTGCATTTTAATGTTCTCAATACCCTTTTTTTAGCTGCTATTGTTTTGTTGTATGCATGGTTGGTATTTACTGTGAGTTCCTTGCCCTCTTTTTGTTTGGCCATGTACTTGATCAGAAGGGGAATGTAGTTAGGCCTTAGTGTAGTCTTGGTGATTACTGTGTTGTCCCCTTTTGTGGCATATTGATATGTTAAGCTCCTTACATTTGCCGCTGTCAAGCGTAGCCGAGTTTGTTGAGTGTTAACCTCGACTAAGGCGGGGTAACAATTGGTTCGATGAGAGTTCTAGGACCATGTCGTGGACAGCATGTTATGGTCACTTGCGTTTGTTTTTACCACCTGGAACCCTTCAATATCTGCAAGCATGGCACTGGATATGAATATGTACTCCAGGGTGGCGTAGGAAGTTCCCCTTTCTCATGTGGGGATCTGTGTATGCCAATCCATGATCCATGCAGCGTTGTGGATGATTATAAATGTGGTGTTCCATTCAATGACAATAGTCGATGGTCTCAGCCACTGCTTGACAAAACTCTGCAACCAATGTTATTTTGGGATTCCAGTAGATAGTTATAATTGCGACATTTGTTGATGACCAGGACTTTGTGGCGTTTTGGAAGTGATTCCAGTGTATGAGGACCGCCAGTATCCCATTCGATCCTATGATCTTCTTGATGATCTCCAGGTCCGGGCCCGACCAGACTTCGATAAGAAGGCCTGATGACGGTCGACCCAGAAGGCCTTTCACTGCTGGTGAGATCTCAAGAAGCCGTGTATCTTGAAGGCAGAGGATGTTGAATTTACCTAGGTCCTGGCTATTGGGATCAGTTAGGTGGCCATGGCCTCTGGTAGTCCATGATGCTAGGGTCAGGGCCTTTTGTTAATACGGTTTGTTTACTGTCGTCAGTGGTTGCTATTTCTGACAACTTGGAATTAGGACCCCCTTTAGCCATTTCCAAGGGCCTCCCGCCGCCGGTTCTTTACTTTCGCCGGTAGGTATGTCACATGGTCGTCTTATCAGAGGTTCCTGTCTGCGATTTCTGTAGCTGTTGATTCTGTTTCGACGGGGGGGACGTTCCCTGTAGCTTAGTCTGCTTTGGTATCCATGTAGCATGTTGTTACTCAGATAAAGAGGCCTTGATCTGGTCTGTTCTTTGGAGTCGTGAAAGTGGGTTGACTCTGTTGTGTCTGTCGAATGTTTATGGTGGTTCTTGTCTGTTGTCTCCTCAAAGTGGCTCTTTAGCTCTGCTCTCCGGGAGTTGTGTTCTGTTTTAGAATCGTATTTCCTTATGTTCACGGTGGATTCCTCCAGTTCGTTTTTTTGATCAGGATACCTGGGCTTTTTATTTCTGATAATAGGAAGCCCGCTAGTTTTAGCTCTCTGCCAGCCTCCTGTGTCAAGTCTTGAATTGCTGTTGCCTTGATGTGTAAGTAAGCTTTAGCCTTATTTTCTCTGTGGTACGGCTCGATGAGCTTGAAGTCTTCTGTCTTTAGATTTTTTAGGGCGGTTGTGTTTTCCACTATTCTCAGCACTGATTTTCGGTTCAAAACCATGTATTTGTCCTTAGCTGAAGCCTGTTCCAATTTGAAGATTCAAATTTGTTTTTGAGTGGCCGCACCAGCCTCTATTTTTTCTGAGGGTCTGTTTACGTTTTGAGGATGCTTGGCCGGACTAAGGCGTCGCAGCCGCGTTGCTGATGCTTCTGGTTGCGGCGCTAGTGGGGTAGCTACTGAAACTGGAGGTAGAGGCTTTTTATGTTGCTGGAGGTCATTTTCAGTTTTCTGTTGAGGGGTCTCATTATCAGGCTGGCGAAGAACTGTGGGCATAGTGATTGTCCTCTGTGTGCCTTTGGGCTTATCTGACCGTCTTTCGGCATGCCACTTTCCTCTATGAGGGATTGTTGGTTCGTCTCTTCTAGCTCCCGTTCTAGGTGTTGAGATTGGTTTGTTATGAGACTTGACTCCAAGAAGTCGCACATAGTTTTGGGAGATTTTGTGAGATCAATGGACGAGACCGTTTTGTTCGTTGATGGACTGAGTCCTGAAGCCATAGCAGTTGGTTGAGCATCTAGAGTTTTGCGGTCAAGTGCAGGGACAATCGGGACTTGCCTCAAATTTTCTGTTTATTCATTCTCTGATAATTTTAAGGCTTTCTTTCTGGTTCCCGGGCCCATGTTGGCCTCCATTTGTCTGTATTAGTAATGGATTTGTCTTAAGTTGCATTTGGTTTGTTTTTGGAGGGATTGTAAATTGTTTGTTAAAGATTGGTGCAGTTCCCTAATTGCATCTGCCCTGGAGCGTCTGTGTGGATTTCTGCGCAGATGATGCAACTGCAAAATCTTTTTGCCTGTTTGCCCCCATGTTGGTTTCAGGGTCCACTTTGTTCCGGTCCCGTTTTCTTTGTGATATGTCATATTTCAAGTCTATGGGCCTAATTACGAGGTTGGAGGTAGTCATGGCGCTATTAGTGCCGACTACCTCCAATACTGGCACCGTGTCTGGTCCCATTCAACGGGGACTTACCGGTCTATTCCGACCTTTGCGGGACCGTTAAGTCCCCATTGAAAAAGCCATTCCCCATTCCCATTTCAACCCCCATAGGGCTCAATGGGAAGGTGCTAATAACGGTAACGCAAATTGCGGTACCGTTATTAGCTATGAAGTCCCTTAACAGGTCCCTTCTATAATGCCTGGTAAAACCAGGCATTAAGGATGGGACCCGCTAAGGGACCTCGTAGTAGGGCAGTAAGGGATTACCGGCACCGGTGCCCTTACCAGTGCCGGTAATCCCTTACCGCCCACCTCATAATGAGGCCCTATGGCTGTTATGAATCCTTCCAGAAATGTTAGCTTGGACTGAATAAGGTCTAAATTCACGGTGTTGTCTCTCGAAGTGTCACTGATGCTCTCATTTAATTTGCAGAAAGGGGCCATTACAATAGTTACGGCTGACATGACTGTTGTCATGTCCCGTCTGTTGTTTGGTGAGTCTTTTTGCGTGTCAAGGGGAAGTTCGCTCAGCCTTCTATTTTTCAGTGGTGTGGCTTCACGCTACGCATAGTGTGGATTTGTGACGGGGCGCTGGGTTCTCTCTGAGCTACGGCCGTCTTCACCTGGGTGATGTGACCTGGGCGAAGAGTTCCACTGGCCCGTTTCATCATGTCCTCGGGGCACCGAGTCAGTTATAGATTCTGGAAGACTCAGTGGAGGTTTTGGATTTGGCAGATGGATTTTTGCCCAAGCTTGCACGCTCATCGCTCTTCCTTGAGGATAGACTTTTGGATGGAGTAGCTCGAGTATCTCCGGCGTCTCCTGTGGATGTGTCAGGGTGTCCGACACAGGTGCTTGTGTCATTTTTTCTGTTGTAGTGGACTCAGATTGAGTGATTGCCCCTGAGGTGCTGGTGTTTACCGGCCTGTCGTCAGTCTGTCGAGTAACTTCGCCCTCCTGGGTATCTTTCCGTTTATCCAGCGCTGCTAGTGTTTTCCTGAGTTTGGGCAGTGGAGCAATATCTTCCAGAGCTTCTAAAATTTCCGCGTTTGAAGGCTCGGTGTCGGTAGGTGATTTCCATTTGCCTTTTGTTTTAAAAAAGTTCATCAGGGCATTGGAAAACAAAGGGGTCTTGGACTATTTTTCCCAGCGCCACGTTTTTTTATTGGTGTTTTGGTTGGAAGTGTGGTCGTTGTCTACGATCTCTTTCTCCTTGATTCCATCTTTTCTTTGCATGGTTGTGTTTTCTTTACTGCCGTGAGTGGGGAGTGCTTGCGATTTGCCCCTTCCTTTTTTTCATGTTAGTTATCCTCTTTCTTTTCACAAACTGTGAGAAGTTTGATTTTGTTATATCAACCAGAATGTGGTCTTGCACAGGCTCCAGTTCTAATTCGAGTGACGGTGCTCCACTCGGGTTTGTTTGCCCCATGTTTGTTTCTTGGGCAGGGGGTTGTTGTAGTTCTACCTGTAGCTTTCCTGTCAGCCTCAGATTCCCGGCCTGGTTCTGTTTGCCTGAAGCAGAAGACGAGCCACTGGGACGCGGTAAGGAGTCTAAAGGCTCTGGTTTTTCCTGTAACTCCTGAGCCTCGTGTGACTCGTGGGGTTTGAGATGGGCGTCCCCCGGGCACGCATGTATGGTTGCAGTTGTACTAATCCTGACAGGTGCTCCCATGTGCAGTTTATCCAGGGAGGCCGAGCTGTTTAGCCGGCTGCTGGGTTGCTTGGAGTCAGGATCTGTCAGAGATGTTTGTCTTGAGAGGTCCCGTGGAATGTTCGTATCCGATGAGCCCCACGCGAGAGGTCCTCCGACCAATTCACGTGGAGGGCCACTCGCCGAGGCGGTGGGGGGCAGGCGGTATGGGTGGCCGTGCCTGGGAGCACCAGCTCCTACAACATTTGGGCTCCTGCCACAGAGCACGGAGTGAGAGGCCGCACTGTGGACACCAGAGACAGTCGTGGCGGCGGCTGGTCCAACGGTCCGGTGCCTGATGCCGGTAAGACACTTGAGTTAGTCTCCGGGTTGTGTTGGGATCTTTGTTGGGGTCTTTGTGCAGTTTCATCTGTACTGCTGAGTTTCGGTAGGGGTGGGGGTCTGGGGGCACCAAGTGCTCTATCCCCTGCGGGGGAGGGGGGTTGCGCACAGAGACTGCTGCTTTGTTTGGGAGTCGTTTTTATTTTTTCCGCATGACTCCTAAGGCAGCGTTGTTCTGAATCCTCCTCCATTGACGAGGGTCGGGTTGTAAGCGGTGCTATGGACGACGATTCCCCACCCCAACCCAGTTGAGGAAGATGTGAGGCCAGCTGTGTTTTCGGAGTGCTCACAGTATTCGCAGTAACGCTTTCAAGCACCGTCTTGGTACCTTAGCCTACCTCGGCTCTGTCAGCTCCCTCGGCATTGCATGACTTTGTTCGGCTTCGTATCTTTCGAAGACAACAGTCCTCTGTATATACTGCAACACACCACTCACAGACTGCTTTTCACGCCTGCTCCCTCAATTGGAATGTCCATTTTCCCATCTCTGTGCCGACCGTCGATCATTAGCACTGGCTCCCATCAGCGTTAGCCAGCACAGCCTCTGCTGCCTCCGTATCCTGTCCCTCCAACAAAAAACGCCTGGTAATAATCCAAAAGTCACCCAAATTGATAATGTTTGACTGAACTAGGTCCAGCTACTTTTCAGTTTAGGAACCCGAAGTCTTGTACATCTTATATAAGTAAATGTTGTAAAGGCACAACCTTTGTGCTGGGACTGCTGAGTGCTATGCCTGGATACAGCAGGGCTTGTGGGTACCCAACCCTTGTGCCAGTAGTACTGACTCATCAGTAAACTAAACTATCATAATCCTTCCACAATGCTGAATTTGAAGGGGAGGGAAATTAGATGGGGGATTAGAGGGAGGGACAGCCTGTGAAGGTACTGTAGCATGTGATTTTGTTGATGAATTTGGACACATTGTTGAAAGGTTCAAGAACAGAGGTTATACGGTCAAAAGCATTAAAAAAGGCAAGCAAAGGGCTAGCAGCATATCACGAGAGAGCATTCTCTGTGCTTCAAAGACGCCTAAACCTAAAAGTTCTTTGGATGTATGCATTATCACAAAATATGTTCAAAAAACAGATATGCTATATGGTGTGCTAGCCAAACACTGGCACTTACTTAAACTTGATCCGGACATTTGTCCATATATTTCTGACAAACCCAAATTGATTTCACTCGTAATCAGACTCTTAAGGATTATTTATGTCCTTCCTTTTTAGCTCCTTCATCTAACCCAGGAGAGTCTGCTTCCTGGCTACCCTCCAAACCCAAGGGTTTTTTCCGATGTGGGAAATGTAATTACTGTAAACATGTCATCAGCTCAGATTGTTTTGTGTGTCATAATGGTTTATCTGTACAAATATGTGATTTTATGAACTGTAGAACAAAATTTGTGGTTTATGCATTTCTCTGTATTTGTGGTAAAGTATATGTAGGCTCAACAATCAGAGAAGTGAGAATACGTTTTCGAGAGCACTTTGCCAGTCTTAACAAACCTGATTGTAAATTGCCACTATCCATTCATTGGCAAGAACATCATCAGATGGATAATGTAAGAGATCTACAGTTTATTGGTCTAATGCAAGCGCGACGACACCCCAGAGCTGGGGATCGAGTTGCCCTCCTAAGACAATTGGAGTCACGCATTATTTGTAAACTGCGTTGCACCACTTTGGGTTTGAACAGTGATACTGAATTTCATGTATTCTTGTAGAAGGGCGGTAAGGTGTGATAGCCTTTTCAAACTTGATTGCTTATGATAAAATTAACAACACGTCTGTCGCCACTGGGGATCTGGGAGATCCGGGGCGTGAGTCTACCACGCCTTTTGGTACAGTTTACTACACTGATTTAAGTGTCATTTCTATATAGGTTATTTATCCATCATTAGGACCCAAATGGTCCCTGAGATATTTTATGCAAATTTCAGGTTATAATGATCGTCGTACCTAATATTAATGTCTGCCTATTAATAATGAATTTAGTACTTCAAATTTATAAGTATGTCAAGTTACATATTCTATTACAATGACCTAGTAATCCTAAATGTTTCACTAGCGTTTCATTTACGCTCGGTCATAAACACTTTGCTATTTTTGCATATCTATTTTTATATCGGTTCACAAGGAGAATTCACGTGACCGGCTTGTAACGAGTGTCACCTGCTGGCCGCGTCCCTTTTTTCTAATAGGCACAGGGATACAAGTTTGGGTAACATTATGCACGGCTCATATTATCTACATAACATAGTGATTTGGAAATTATATCTGTCATAATAATTAGGTTCTACTTATTGATTTCGTTATTTATATATCTATTATGTTTACGCTCGGTTTAACTTACCTTACTTGTTTGCATATTTAGATCTCTGTACAGGTCACGAGTAAAGATCACGTGATCTGTTTCTAGTGATTGTCATGTGCTAGCCAGGTCCGTTTTTCTAATTTAACCTGCACGGATACTAGTGTGGAGTTTCACTATATGCGGCTCGTATCACTTACTTTACAGACGGCAGCATACTTGGGTAGGTTTGATTTTGCTTTCTACTTCGTTGAGTTAATGGCTCTAGGATTTTAAGTATTGTTGCAGTGTCTATTGCAGTGCTCAAACACGATTCGACGTACATTCTACATTTTCTATTTGAACAGAACAACGTGTTTTTGAGGTACGCGATCATTTATAACGTGGCTTTTCTAATGGAGTAACTGTTATTGTATAATTTTACAAGAGTAATGTTTCATTGTATTAAACATAGGACGTGCTTTTCTTTCAAGTGGAAACACATCAGAGTAATTTCGGAAATAGGTAACGTATTATAAGAACCTACCATCTGATCAACTAACCCTTTGCTTTATATGCATCTGGCACTGTTTGTGCTCGTGAATACCATTACATTTAATTGAATATAATTGGCATATTCACATCACGTTATCTTTATCTCTACTAACTGAACGTTGTATTCTTTGTGCTTTTGGATGTGTTGGCACTCACGTCTTATGGTGGCACTAGGTTTCTCGGTGGTGACCGACGTGTTACAAGGGAACAATTCCCATATATATTTTTAAGTTATAATAGTATCTTATATTTGACGTTTGGTGGTGACTAATGTTTCTTATTCGAACAGTTTCCATACCAACTCAAATCATTATATCTAAAAAATTTTTTTAAAAATGTGGGTTTTTTGTATTTATTTTATGGTCTGTCATTTTTCTACCCCCCCTCCTCCCCTCCCTTTTTTTCTTTACATGAATCAATGATGATGTGACTCCTGTATTTCTTTTGTTTATCTGGTTCTGGTAATGTATAATTTTTATGATTCATTATCGGTGTTGTGTACACATGATTGCCTTTGTAATTTGTCATTACTGAATCAATTTTCTTTTTTGCCCTGGAATACTTCGCCTTTTCCTGTTTGGAGACTTGGTGATATGCAATGTGGTTAATACATTCATGTGATTGTTTTGTATCATTTATTATGAGCAGAGCTTTGCCTTGAAAAAGACCTGTGGAGGTCGAAACACGTGTCGGCACAGATCTCTGACTCTTTGAATATGGACATTAAATACTTAATTTTACATTGGAATTCTTTCTAACAGTGACTTCGTTTAGTATCTTGCTACTTTAAGTTTCAGTTCTTCAGGTTTCCAATTTCTTCTGTTTCCTGGCAGCGCTTACAATTGGTGGAATTTTCACTGTTTTCTCTCTACGTTAGTGGGTACTGAGGTGCTTACTACTTCACCATAGGGCTGAAGCCAGTCGTAGTGCAACATTAGTAAGTTTACATATAATCTAACTGCTTAAGCGCTTCCATCTCCTGGCATACCTCAATAATTTTGTTTTACTGTAGCATGTGGTAGATTGATCTGAGATAGAGGAAGAGGAACACATAGAGGAGGGGGATAACACTGTGGTTGAGGATTTGCCTGTTCCTGATCCTGCCATGGTGGGCCAGGCATGTGTAACACAGGAAAAGCCTCCTGAAGAGTCAACCCCCATTCATGTACACAGCCCACATTTCCCCTGCCCTGAGGGAAATCTGTCATGGGGAGGATCCTGAGGTCTTCTGATGGACTCAGGCCTGTGGCAAGAAGGTGAAGTTGATATAGATAGGAAGAGGCAAGGAACACACCCTAGGGATAGCAGATATGAGGAAGCACATACACTGGTGGCTCAAGAATATGTACCATGTACATGATTCCTCTGTATCCAAGGAAGATGATAGTGTGCATGCTGCAAACTCCAACCCGTGCAGAGGTGGTACGGTAGGACATATTCCCAATCCATCCTATTACAATGGGTTCAGAAAGTTGGTGACTTCTGGCATGTAATTCTTACTTTCCCTGTTCGTGCCAATGTCACAGAGAACAGTGACCAGCGGCAGACCCCTGTTGCTGGCACTGCTCTGAAAGCCCATTGTTGACAGTGCACCACCAGCAGCAAACGTCTTTGAGCATGACCTTCTACATTACACAATGATTCATGGTTAGACCTATTGCCTTCGGCGTGGGCAGTCTGTTAGCCAATGGAATTTGTTCACATAATGGTTGTGGCTAACCTGTTGAGGCCAAGAAGCTCCACTACCCTTCCCTCAGTAGGTTATTGTGTATTGGAGAAGGAATGAGGTAGATGTGGGAAAAGAACTGACTGACTTGGAGATTCCTAGTGACTGAGAGTGGCAGTATCCTTTGGAAATAGTGGTAGAGCTTGAGATATTTATTTTGCAGCCACACTCTGTGACAGAGCCATCAAAACCTAAATGGTGGCTGTGGCTTGTGGAAGAACATGAGAGCCGTAGTGGGTTGCTGTGCCCTATTGTAGAAGCCAAGAAGCTTAAGGAGTCGCTGTGTCCTAGCAGAGAACCCAAGACATTAAGGGGTGGTTGCATTTTATGGGAGAACCCAATATTCTGATTGGGTGAATGAGGCCTATGGGAGAACCCAGAGAACTGAAGAGGTGGAATCACTCTGTGGGAGAACCCAAAAGACGCATGAGGTGGCTTTACCTGTTCAGAAAACCCGAGAACATCAGTGGGTGGCTGTGCCCTATGCAATAAACTGAAAACCTTTGTGGGTGGCTGCATCTTCTGAGAGAACCCACCCATTGTAAGCAGTGTCTGTGCCCTGTGGTAGAACACAAGAACATTAGTGGCTGGTTGCACCATGTGGGAGAATATTAGAAGTGGTATGATCATGAGGCCATACAATGATTAAATAGTATTGCCATAGTCCATGGCATGTGTAAGACGGCATCTTGTCATATCTTTTCAGTCATTGCCAACACTACAACTATCGGTTTCCCACCTACACATACGTAGAAACAACCCTATTTTTTTTTGTTCTTGTAAAAATATATTAGTTTCTCACAAATTTCATTTTGCATTTTTCAAATCAGATCACTCAATTATCATCAATCTATCAATTTTTGTCAATCCAGAAAAATTAATAAAGAAATTAATTAAGCACAAAGAACACCTGGTTTGCCCCACTGTTGGCTACAGTATGTTGTCAAAATCGTCTACTACAGCACATATTTGCCTGTTGCTTCCTCCTTCTAACATGTAAGCTCACCAGATGTCCATATCACCATTCATCGGGTCAAATTTGCCAAAGAAAGAAGTTCTTTTCAATTTCAGGGATTCACAGCTTGCTCCTAGATGTTTAGAGACTCTACTTCATTGGTACAAAATCGACACAGGTTATCCCGTACATCTGGCAAATGTTTTAGATATTGCATTTCCTTTGTTGCGTAAAGATTTAACTTGAGCCGCAGAAATTGATCACAATGATATCTAGAGGTAAACATGACCATGTTCTTAGGAAGAATATTCAATGCATTTGCTTCTTCTCCATGATTGAGCACTGTTGCAAAATCGCCACATTTATCGAGAGTTTTTATCCAATCTCTTTCTAACAGTTTATTCTTCGCAGCACAAGGATTAGATAGCAAGGTGTCAATTTCAATATTTAAATGGACTAACTGAGCTTGTATTGACTTGTTCCAGCTCTCAAGAAGTCCTCTGTATGGTAGACCTGGTTTTAGGGCAAATATCTGGTACGGCCTTATTGTCGGAGTCAGCTGCATTTTCCTCCACATAGCTATTTACTTTCATAAAACTATGGATTATAAGGACTGCAGCCTAAATTAAATCCTCATTCCCATACTTCCCAGAATTATTTTCTGATATTAAACCCAGTCTCACTTCCAAAGGTCAATGTCACCATGACCTTTTGGCAAAAGAAGAGAATTAGTGGTTTCATCGTAAACTTACCGTATGCGGCGTGTATCTTCATTCCTTGAAGGGCAAGGTTTTTCATCCAGAGTTTTAGGTCGTCTGTCCATTGTTGCTTACAGATTAATTTGTTGAAGAGGAGACCTAGATATCTAATAGAATCAACTCATTCAAGAGCTTCTCTGGCTACGTGCCACTTAAACTGCCACCCTTTTTGCCCAGGTTTTTACCAAAGGTCATAACTTTAGATTTGGCCACATTTATCTGAAAAATCGTTGTTTTGGAGATAAACCTCCAAATCACTTAATAGTTTCTGGAGTCCAATCTGAGTGGTATGCATAAATGGCCCACACAATTTGGTGTCCATTTAATCTCGGCGGAAAGGACTTTGTTTTTTCGAAGGCGATATGTAGATCGGCTATGTAGAGTTTAAATAATAAGGCAGCGAGAGGGCAACCTTGTTTGACTCCCTTCTCTGTTCAAATGCTCGCTGACAATTCACCTTCTGCATTTAACCAGAATGTTACAGAAGTATTAGTGTGGAGAGCTATAATTGCTTGTAGCAAGTCCTGTGGGCATTTCCACTTTTCCAATTTACTCCACAACCTTTCTCTATTGACATTGTCAAAGGCTTGCCACAGGTCAATAAAGAAGAGAAAGAGTGTCTTGCCATCTCTCATTGTCTCAAGTGTTAGTAAATGTAGTATTGCCAGATTAAACTCAACCCCCACACCCTTAGTTAAGCCTGTCTGCCGACAATCAACCATGCCCACCTCCTCGGCCCATTTCGCCAGTCGTTTCTGCAAAACATTTGCAAAGACTTTGCCGAGTACATCCAGCAAGGCAGTCGGCCAGTAGTCGTTCAGATCTAAACGATTACCTTTTTTTTTTAAAATGGGAACGACCACCGCCGATTGCCAAGATGGAAGGATTGTCAATGAGGCACCAACCTGTGTGAACAAAATCTGAATAAAGGTTGCCCATTGATCTTGATTCTTTTTCAGGATTAAATTAGTTAGCCCATCTGGATCTGCTGCACCTGAGATTTTCAATTTGGGGATGGCCTCTAGAATCTCGGATCTTGATTCAATATCCCATGGTATTGTTGTGTTATGATTATTATTAGTCACTGACTTCTTGGGAGCACTAAAGATCTTCGAATAATGCCATTCCCATGTATCTGCTTTGATCAACATTGACATGTGTGCTTTCTGTGAGATAAACCCATCGTTCAAACGTGTCCAAATATCTCTAATGTGTTTAGCAAAGATACTTTTCAGCATGATCTCACCTCTCTCTTGATCAAGCAGCATTTTGAAAGCGATGTGCTAGTTGCGATAGCATTTCTAATGTTTTTTTTAATGTTTTTATTGATTTAGCTGGAATAAAGTCAACTTTACAATATATATTAAAAAAAACAAAAAACACATTTTAGATAATCCCTAACAATTAATCAGATACATTTACAATTACAGATTTGTTTGAAATTCAACAAACATTACATTCCAACCTTCAAAGCACTAAAACAAATTATTAACAAACCAAGAAAATACAAAATACTTCTAGTGATAAAATATCTAAAATAAGTAAAATAAAACACCTAATAGGGTCAATAAAATTAACTAAAACAATATATGATCAGTTAACACAATTTAAAGGTAAAAATAAAGTACATCAGGTGCTATATCATGAGTCTAGTAGTAGACCACTTAAATGTATTTACACCTCTTTCAACCTCTGTATGCGTGTCTCTTTCAAATAAAATTGATTCAAGAAACCAATTGCACCAATTTGTATGTGTGTAAGCAACCCAGAATGAATACACTTCCAGAGATAATCTGGAGAGCACTCTCGATAGTCCTTCATTGCATCTTTAAAGTATCTAAGGCGTTTATCCATCAGACCTACATACTCCACTAGCAAGTGTCTCAGTGTCTCAATCTGATCACACTTCATACAAAAACGACAATAACTTTCAGAATGATTGATAATTCTGTGTCGTGCTAGAACCTCATTAGTGTGCCACAGATTGCATCTCAATCACATAAAATCACTTCTGTGTGACTGGGATGGAGAAGTGTGCTACTATTTGGTGTTATCCACTCTTTCTTTTTTTTTTATAAACCTTTATTTTCAGATTGACAAGTGCAACACAGTTACATAGTATGTATAGGGGAGGAGTACATATCAGACTTACAACAGAATATAGATTGACATATTAGTGGCTGTTTTGGGTCGTTCTTCAGGATGGTTGTTCAGTTTTCAGTGTCAGTTGTGTCATTATCAGATGCGTTGGGGGATGTTTCCAGGTATCTCCACAGCGGAGCCCATATATCTTTTGGTCTACAGGTGGATACCACATTTTGGACATATGTTTCTTCCGTTTCCTGTACATATATTAGGTTCTTTAGCCAGGCTTGCTGGGTGGGCGGAGATCGTGACTTCCATGCACGAAGGATGCATCTTTTGGCGACCACCCCCGCCACGGCAACAAGTCGTCTTGTTTTAATTGAGACCTTCCCAATATCTCCCAGTAGATATTTCAATGGAGTTGCTGGAATTTGGAGGCCTATATTGTCACTCACTGTCTCAACCACCTCACCCTAGAACTGTTTGATCGAGGGAGAGACCCAGTACATATGCAAAGAGTTTGCTCCTTGGGCTTGGCATTTGGGGCATTCTGGCTTTAACGAGAGGTCAAATTTGGCAATTTTGTTGGGTGTAATGTGCAAATGATTTAGTAACTTGAATTGAATCAGTCTAAAATGAGTGCATAATAAAACAGACTTGGTGAATTGGCAGTATTTAGCCCTTTGGGCCTCCTTGATAGAGGTCCCTAGGTCTCTTTCCCATTTGGCTTTCGCGGGGTTCTTGGAGGGGGTGTGTCATTGTGCTGCTGCATGGAGGGTAGAAATTCCTCCTGTGAAACCTGTCGGTGTCATGACTTCAAGTAGGAATTGGTGAGTGGGTGGGGCTTCTGGAAAGGAAGGCCATTTCTTCTTGCAGGCATTGTACTGCCGTGACCAACCCGGCTCCCACTTTGCCAGGACTATCCCCAAGAAGAGAATTTCCCATCTGGATACAGGTCTCCCACCCGCATTTCCTTTCCTGGATCCCATCTTTTCTGGAGGGCCGTGTCGAGGGTGGGCTCGAGATTTGGCTAATGCCACAGCGGGGTATGTGGCCAGTATGGGTTGTCGCATCCCACCCTATTCAGAAGCCCAAACCAGGCCCGCACCGTAGTGCCCACCAGGTCGACCTCTCTCTGGTCTCTCCACGCTTTTGCAAAGGGCATTGCCCATAAGGACAGCGGGACCACCATGCAAACTTTAGCAAAGTGAGCTTGGGCTGCCTGGAAAAACAGTAGGAATCCGGGGCTGCCAGTCCCCCTGTTTTGTACCTCTCGCATAACTTGGGCCATTGGAGTCTCACGGTTCCCCCACCGCACACAAAGCTTGATGCCATTCTCTGTAGTTTTTGGAAGAACAGTATACCTGGCCAGATGGGGATGTTGCAGAACAGGTATAATAGCTTTGGCACTACCACCATCTTCAGTAGCGCAATCTGCCCATATAGTGATATTGGGAGCCTGTTCCATACCTTAAGTTTATGTTCTAGAGTGACTAGATAGGGTTCATAGTTGTTAGTGTTCATTGTTGTTAGTGTTGTTAGTGTATAGTGTTTATTTGTCTACAGCCATTAAAATCCCCACGTATCGGGCGGAGGTGGGTGACCATTTGAAATTTGTGGTGGCTGGGGACTGCACTGTAGAGTGTTTTATAGGAATGATTTCTGATTTGGCCTGACTGACTCGGTATCCTAAGTATTTAGCAATGGTCGTGACCTCCTGCATTACTGGTGGTACATTGACTTCAGGGTCTCTGATGTACAGCATTGTATTGTAAGCATAGAGTGAAACAAACTGAGGAGGTCCCCTGATATGAATGCCCCGCTTTACGTGTTCATGTCTAAGTTTAGCTGCCATTTCTTCTATGGTGAGAGCAAATATCAGGGGGGATAGCGAGCAGCCTTGTCTGGTGCCTCTACCTAGTACAAAGCTTGGAGATAGGGATTTGTTTGTTCTGACCATTGCCCTGGGATCAGTGTATAGGATTCGGATTTATCTAGTAAACACGGGGCCGAAACCCATCTTGTCTAGTATGGCATACATGTAGTTCCAAGACACAGAATCAAATGCTCTTTCAGCATCTAGGGTGACTTCTATGGTCTTGGCTTTCGGGTCCAGTTGTGAGGTGATGGCGAACAAGCTCCTGAAGTTTAGTGCTGTGGATCTTGTGGGGATGAATCCTGATTGGTCAGGGTGGATTAGATTATTCATGTGTTTAATAAGACGGCTTGCGAGTGCCTTGGCGTATATTTTAGCGTCTGAGTTGATCACCGATAGGGGTCGGTAGGACGTGGGATCTTGGGGTGGTTTGTGAGGCTTGAGGAGTGTAGTTATTATTGCTTCTTTCATGGTGTTTGGCAGAGCCCCTCTTTCTAATGCCTCCTCCCAGACTTCCAGTAGTTTGGGGGCCAGTTCAGTTTGAAATGTTTTGTATAAGTCAACTGGGATACCATCGGATCTGGTGGCTCGTTCTATCTCCTCAATTGTTAGAGGGAGGACTAGAGTAGCTCTTTCAGTGTCGCCCAATGTGGGCAGGGGGAATGAGTCCATATATTCTCTTAATTCTCCAGGGGTTGCCTGGTCAGTGTTAGAATAAAGTTTGTGGTAAAACTTCTGGAATACCTCGTTGATATCCCCAGCTTTAGTCTGTACGTTCCCTTCAGCGTCAATTATTCTGGTTATGTGTCTCATCCCCTGCTCCGCTTTGATGAAATTAGCAAGTATTTGGCTAGCTTTGTTTCCTTTGCCATATTTCCTAGCCCTCATGGGTTGTGTCACATAGTAGAGTTCTTGTTTGGCTAGTGACCTAAATTTCGTCAGTTGTTCTGAGATTTCAATCAGCAGGGCTTCACTGTTACATAGGGCGTGTGCGTTTTCCAGATCTCTCAGTGCTCGTTCAGAGTGGTCTAGTTCCTCCCATATTTCTTTCAGTGCTCCGTGTGTCTGTGCCATCAATTGCCCCCACAGCCAGACCTTGAGGTCTTCCGAAATTGTTACCTTGGACTTGATATAACCCAAGTTGCATTTGTGGAATTATGTTATTTCCATTCTGATGGGTTCTGTCAATGCGTCGTCCCTCAGTAGCGCTGGGGGCATACTCCAGTTTTGGGCAGAATATTCAACGGTGGATGGTATCAGTTCGATGAGGACCGGGGAGTCGTCTGACATTGTACGGGGATATATCTTCCAGGTGCTCACTTCTGAAATAAGCTCTAGAGTGCATAGCCAGTAGTCTATACGTGAGCAGGAGCCATGTGCCAAGGAGTAGAATGTATATTCCCTCTTCTGTGGATGCATTTCTCACCACGCATCCGCGAGGGGGAGTGTGGACATAGCCTGGAGTATGGTCAGGGCAGATTTTGAGTGGTTCTTGTTGCCATCTGACGTTCGGTCTAGGGTCAGGTCTAAGATCGTGTTAAGATCGCCACCCCATAGGATATTGGCATGGCCCGTAGGGGTTATCAGTGCAAGGATCTTTAGGTAAAAGCAGGGGGAGTCAATATTTGGGCCGTATGTATTGATTATAATTGTTTATTTGTTGTGGAGTGTACCCCAGATGATTACATAGTGGCCATCTTCGTCTATTTCGGACCTGGCTAGGTGGAAGTTGGTTCGTTTATGCACCATTGTGAGCACCCCTCTGGCTTGTGTAGAATAGTTTGTGGCTGCTTTGATGGGGCCCCAGGATGGGGCGAATGTGTCCGTCACTTTCACTGTTGCAGGAGTATGTCAATTTTGTGCCTGTTCACGTAACTTAATAGTTTTCTCGCCTTGATTGGGTGAGCGAGGCATCTAATATTCCATGTCAGGAGTCATTCTTGGTGTGGCCATTGGTAGTGATTTGTCCCTTTGTTCAAAGTCCAGTCTATCGGACCTGGTATCATGTGTTCTGTTCGCTTGTCAGTTTTCCTTATTGCTATCAACTTGTCAGTACTCCTATAGCTTCCGTTCTTGGTCCGGTTGCTTGAGCATTTTGTTTGAATGTTGTTGCTTGGTTTTCCCTCTTCTATATTAAGGCAACAGGCCTTTTCTCCCCCCTTGCCCCCACCATCACCATCCCCCCAACTGGACAGTGTAACCCCTTTAAAAATTTCAAAATTTAAAACATTGGGTGGCTTGTTATGGGCGTCACGATGTACCTCAAACAGACCACCCCAGGGGCCGTCACACAGCTTAGTAGTAGAGCGGGAGTTGACTTAAGTGATGCGGTTCCGTTGGTCTTTTTGGTGCGGTCAGGTGTTGGAGCCGGTTGGGTGTTTGCCCTTGTCTGGTGGCAGTGGGATATTACGATAAATGAAACCCATGGCGTCATCGGGGGTATGAAAGAAGTGTGTCTTGCCAGTGAACTGCAGGCGGAGCTTGGTGGGAAATAGCATGACGTATGGTATAGAGCGTGTCCTGAGCGATTTCTTTGCCTGGTTAAATGATCTACGGGCCACCTGCAACCCATTGGAGAAGTCGGGGTATATATGAAGTCTAGTAGAGTCGTATGTTAGAGCCTCCTTCTCTCTGGACAGTCTCAGAATAAGGTCTCTATCACGATAGTTGAGCAGGCAGGCTATTACCATCCTCAGCGGGGCTCCGGGCTTCGGGGGAGGAGCAAGGGATCTGTGGGCTCGCTCAATCAGGAATTGTTGGGAGAATTGTGCCTCAGGGAAGATGGCCTGGATCACTTCTTCCTGGAAGATTTCCATTGTGTTATTCAGGGGCTTTTCGATCAGCCCGACCACCCTGATGTTATTCCAGCGCAATCTCGATTCCAGATCATCGCACTTGGTCTGGATCTGTTTCAAGTATCTTTTGATTTCCTTGATGTCTTTGCCGTGCTTGGTCGAATTGTCTTCCAGTTCTCCTATCCTGGTTTCCGCCTCGGTCACCCTAGTGTTTACCTGTTGCAAGTCCGATTTGATGGAGGATATCGTGCTTCCAATGTTGTCCAGCCTGCTGTTAATGGCAGCGAAGCTGGCCTGGAGCGCCGTCATATATGGGTCTGAGATGTTGGCAGTAGGGGTCTGGTCACATGAGGGTGTTACTTGTGCACTTTCTTCTCCCCTCTCCTCCATATTTGAGCTAGTGTATGCATCCATGAGGCCCTTCCTGCCACTCTTGTTACCCCTGGGCATATCTTGTTGGGGTGTCGGCGCAGCGGGGTTTGGATATGGACTCCAGGTGCAGGGGAGTGTTGTTGTGCCCTGCCTGCCGTTTGATTTCTAGGAAGTTCGGGTCAGCTCCCTGAGTGGCAGGGTGCACTCTGTGTGCTGGTCCCTGGTCCCCTCCTGGTGTGTGTAGAATGTTGTCATGCCGGTTGGGGCAATATTTATTGCCTGGTTTGACTATATGTCCAATGCTTAGCACTCATGGGTATGCATCAGATACATGCAGCAGCACCGCAGTCCCCAAATGTACACAGGCAGTCCCCGAGTGGGGTTATGTGAGGCTTCCAAGGTTGTACCAGGCACTCTTATCTCTAGGTTTAACAGCACAATGTTAATTGTAGCCTGGGGTGTGAGCTAAATGTGTTGCTCTGCCGTTGTGGGTCGTCCTCTGATGGTGTCAGGGAGAGGCTCCCACCTTTCCGTGTATGTGAGCGTATGAGTTAGCAGTGGTCATAACGTGCAGTGGAATATGCACTTTGTAGGGAACCGTGCCGGCACCGTGGCTTATCCTCATTGTTCTGGGCATTGGGCAGTGTTTACTCGTGTGCCTGCTGTGGGGAGCCGAAGTTCTTGCCAGAATGCTTGCTTTCCTAGGTCGCTGGCTCCCCCTCCCAGCAGCCGCCAGTCCCAGTGAGGCAGGCCCGCGGCTGCTGCAGCACACTGTCAGGGGCACTGTGTTATGTGCTCTTGTTGTGCCCCAACGCCCTTCTTAATGTTTTAATGTTTGATGGCACGTACCTGTGCGTGTCTGCAGCCTTTATGGGAGCCTTCCTATACCCGAGCACCCGCACCGCTCGCACACAGCGCACATGGTGGGTGCCGGGAGGGGGGCTTGTGTGTGTGTGGCATAATCATGGAGGCTGGCGACGTCGGTCCCGCTGACACTCTCTATTTTCTTTGGTCTACGTCCGGCCAAACCGCAGTGTGGGTGGGCTGATGCAAGGGCCAATTCATGGAGGGGGGATGGGCTGCCTTGCTCGCACAGCCGTTCTCAATAAATGTTGTGTATCTCGGGATGCTGGCACCCTTTACGGCTCAAAGTACACCAAACGATGCCTAAGAACTTCAGCCACTGGATTCTGGGCGGCCCGCACCTAGAGGAGGTACCCTTCCGCAGGATGGGTCTGATAGGATTTGAAAAGCTGTGCAGCTACACGCCTCGGCGGCCATATTTGTTGGCGTCTCACAGCGCCCCCCCATTGCCAATGTTTTTGATTGGTTCTCTACTTGACTGAATTTTCACAGCTTTTAGGTTTCTGATGTTGAGCCGCAGTTTCTTTTTTTCCTCCATAACTTGTTTACTGAATGGATGTCGAACAACAGACTGTGTACCCGTTTATCCCCTTTTCATGTTTCGGAACTGTGAAAGCAAGGAAGTATACTTCATGACTCTGCCTGCTGTATCATTCAATTCTGCAAACCTATTACATAAGAGCTCTGTGTCGCTTTTATTAATTCGTAGCTGATTTAATTCTTGATTTATTCTAAGGGAAGTTTCATATTCACTTTGTACTCGATGACTTTCAGTTACCCAAGTCAAATGTAGGGGATCATGGTCGCTGTTTGCCATTGGAACCACTTTGAGGGATTTCAAAAATAGAAGCAGGTTTCTCGAGGCCCATATGTAGTCAATTATTCTGATGTTACCCTTGTTTTGCCATGTGGAATGTGCAGGCATATCACCTGAGATGTTGCCATTTAGCATCTAGCTGTTTCTTGACCTTCATTGCATGTGACCAACTTCGCCCTCCGTCGGCATCTTTGCTTCCCGATTTCAAGTCTATTTTTTTTATCAACCCCTTCCCATTCAACCAGCTATAATTCAAGTCACCACATATTATTATTGATTAATAGATGTAACGGCAGAAATTATCGTTAATTAGCCGGGTAATTGAAGAAACATAGTCGTGTGTTGTTATCATCGCTGGATTCCAATATGTGTTAATAATTAACAGGTATGGCGGCATGTTGTTCTTAGAAACGTCAAGGTTTATGGTGGTGCCTTGCACAAAAAGATTAGGATTAACAGTTTCCACAATTTGCCACTCGTGGTATTTTTTAAAAAGTGTCAGGAGACCAGAAAAGTGGTGTCCATGTTGGTGTTTCCCTGCCGGATTAATAAGAATAGAGTAGCCATCACAAATAGGAGCGTCTCGTAACCATGTCTTTTGTAGACACATTAATGAGTAGTGACTTTTTTCCAAGCCACCTTCCTGGAACAAATGCGTGAAGCCTCTCGTGTTACAGGATATGAGAGCATGTTCCTTATGCATCAGATGTGATGTATTCTATTGCTGTAATGGCCAATTTCTTTTTTTCTGGCAGAATTCTATTTACAGCTCCTGCTTCCTGTTGGTTGTGGCCCAATTTCTGTTTGCCATCTTCGAGTAACATATGTAGTTCTTTTCTTCTTAAATCATTTCTCGACAGTGCCATCCTAGGTGAAATTTGGATTGCTTGACATCTCCTCTCCTGCGGTCCTAATTCATTGCTGTAAACGGTCATTTCATATCCAAAGGATAGCAAGCCTCACTAGCCGCAAGTAGAGTACTTTCAATCAGGGATGAATGGGTATGTAAGATCACCCAATCCGAGCGACAATCAGATACATACTCCACAATATCAATGTCATTCGTCGTGATTATACACAATGATGGAACTGAGTGTAGCAATTTGAGAATATTATATCTGTTCAGGTTTGCCTCATTTCTGGGCCCAGTGATATTTTCAATTTGTATTTTGCACATTGATCTTTTGGTTTGGTGATTCTGGGACATGGGCACTATCCTCACTGGTTCTTTACCTTGTGTCTGCGCAGATGTTAGTTTAGGATTAAGCTTTAGGGCATTCACTTCTGCTCAGCTATAAAGGGTTGTATTTTGGATATCAGTCAATTTTTCTGGTTCACAGTCATGATTTGAACTCGGTAGACGCGGCACTACACTGTCTGCGTGTGTCTTACTTTGAACACGCATGCTTGGATTCGATCGCTGTGGCTGCAGAAGCGGGCCTCTAATCTGGTTATCAACCATACTTGTTTGATTTGCAGTGTCGTCCAGACAGTTTACAGAGTTATCATCATCGATTTAGTAAGTAGATTCATCAACTTGTCTGATGTATTTGACTGTGCATCGTCGGAATCACCATCATCAACCTTCAATCTTTTTTTGGTGTTACCTATCGACTGTAATGTTGTTGAATTTTTCCAGTTTCCGATTTCCTTTTCATCATAAGTTTCTGTGCTTTTCCCCTTATTGGATTGTCTTTTAAATAAGGCTATTGGCGGAGTAGTGGTTAAATTATGAATAAACACTCTTGAGTCGTTTGATTTTCTTTTTCTGTTCACCACCTTACTTTGCTTTTGTGAGTTCCTTAGGGTGTCAGTCCCATCTGTAAGCCTTTTGCAACTCTCTTTTTCAAAGGTAACTTTTGGTTGTTTAGAAAAAATATCAAAGGTAGAAGTTTGGCTCAACAATTCAGTAAAAGCAGTGGGTGGCGGCACCTGTGTGTGCTCCTTTCTTATATCACCCATAGCACTCTCAGTAGTGGAGACTTTCTCTTGGGTTTGCTTTAGGGTTGTCAAAATGGCCTTTTCCTGAGGAATCTGAATCGACGGAGCCTCAACAGAGGGGTCCACATTTCTCTGTTGTGGGAACTGAGGCTCAACTATTTTGACCAGCTGCACTTCTGGAGGTTTGGGGCGTGCTTTACACAATGCCTTACCTTGTTTACACTTGGTTTGTTGACGTTGGCAAGGAGTCACAGTGATGTAAATTGTGTTTGTATTCAAAAGCAACTCCTCTCTTTGTAATCACTTTGGGCTCCTCTCACACTGACGTTGGATCGTTTTGCTAGACGGCAAAGACTGTGGAGGGTTACGTTGTAACCATTTCATGCAGTCATGTACCGCTTCTATGAGCTTGGATTTTCCCTCCATTTCTTGGCGTGCAAGGTCACTTAGCATTGCCATCTTAACGAGGCCTCTGCTTCGAAGTCAAATATTTGTAGAATATGTGTCGTGAACACTTCAAGTGTGGACATTTTGGTATTTAATGGGCCTATTAGTGAAGTTTGATCGTGAATAGACTCATTTAGAGTTTGATATAACTTCATGAAAGGCAGCATAGCTGTTAACGTTGCAGCCATCTTATGATTATAGATTTGCAACCCGTATTCCGCTGGGAGCTGCCCCGGCGGCATCAATTTGTGTAGTTCATCATTGACAACTTTCTTTCCCCCCTCTGTATTTCGTTCAATTTGCTCGACATTTGGCAGGGATTGTCTGTCATGATTTTGTTCAAGGTGTTCCGATTCGAGTTCCGGCTTTTGAAAATTTTGAGCGTCAACTTGTTGAATTGAGTGACTAGCTTGTCAGCCTGGTTGCATTGCCGATGCCGCCTGTTCAAATTGGTTGGGTGACATCTCCAAGGACCTAGATTCATTTCGTTCAACATCCCCCCTTCTAAGATCATCTAGGAACAATTGGTTCAAGTCTTTGTATATGTATCAGTCATCTCGCCGCGTGGTACTCCCCCACTCATTTTGTCGAAACTGGCGTCGAGTCTGGCTCGTAGGCGAGCAAAATCAGCTTTCAAACATTGGGCTAGCCAAGCCTCTCGAAAAGCAAGATATCCTTGATTTCCAAATGGAGTTGATTATAATGTTACAGATTGGTTGTTTCGTAGTAGATGGATCAATGTTTGTGAAACTTGGTGAGTGTCACAATTTCCTCCATGATTTGCTCTTCTTTGGGGAAATACAATTTCACTGGGTAAAGAACAGCTTGCCACTTCCCTGTTCGCTTGTGTCAGATGTATTCTTTCGCATGCACTCGTTGGATACATTGTCAGCATTTGACTTAAGCTTTGCCTGGACTCTTCATTTCCCAGCAACTCTCTTGTCTCTGAATGTTGATTTGAGTGATCGATAAGTCCCATTTGCACCTCTGGCTTTCTTCCAACTACACACTGGGTATCGCCGGTGATCCCCTTGGTCAATGTAGTTTCTTTTTGTGGTGGTTTTTTGATAAAGTTCTTGCTGTTGCCGACAAGTTTGTTTGGGGCTGTAAGGGACCAAGTGTGGTAGCTTGAACTATTCACCACCTGCCACTTTTCAATGTGAATTCCAGCTCCACTATCGCAATCCTCATTTTGCAAGCTGATCTCGATCAACTCGGCATCGATGATGTCACTGATTTTGTTCCTCCGGTCCGATTGTATATCGGGTTGTGCAACCGGTTGTATATCCAAACCATCACTGAGGACAGCCGATAGGGTCTCTCCAACAGCTAAGTTGGTAAAGCCTTCACTGGCAAGCTTATTATGAGTGCTGTTGCTGGCCTCAACCATGCTTGCGATAAAAGGCAGAGCACAACAGCACACTCTGAGTGAGGCAAAGCACATGTAGAAACAGCAGCACCAAAATGGCAGTTTAATGAGAGGAGAAAGATGGTGAAACAGAAAGTGGTCGCAAGGAGGGAAGTTCACTTGACCTTTTCAACAAGGAACAATTACTTTCATGAAACCTCGAGAACCGAGAATGTAAGACCAGGAAACCAGGCTGAAGAATACTGCATTGTGTGTCAGAGGTACCCGGGGCCCCACCTGCATCAATAATGAGCTGCCGTGGTACTGTCCTTGGCTTCAAGAACAAAGCAGCATCATTGAAATCAACAGAGACAGTGAGTTGGGGAGACCTATACAAGACTGGTCTGTATTGAAGCTAAGGTTGCAAGCAGCAACATTGTATGTCAAGCGCTGGAATGAACTTTGTCAAAATGCATGTGATAAGTGATGCAAATGAAGTGATTGAACTTTAAAGAAAGCTACAATACCTTTGATGAAGTGGTCGAGCACCTCGCGGGTGCTCAGTCGAAGGTCTCTGTAAGGTATTCAGCTGAGAAGTAATAACAGTAGATACATTTGTTCTGAGCCCGGCAGAGGAAGATCAATTGAAAGATAACAAATAAATGTAAATTGAAGTGGTCCCGCGATGGGTCAAGTCAAATCCTGCACACATTCAAAAGTCTTCGATTTCGATTAAGTAGAGTATGTTACGAAAAACACATAGGGCCTCATTACGACTTTTGCGTAATGGGTTAAAGGGCTCCACTAGTGGAGGCGTACCCTTTAAACCCATTACGCAAAATTACAAGGTCCCCTTGCGGGATCCGGTAAGGACGCCTGGGGACCAGGGAGCTAACAACGGGCCGGTCGTAATCGGCCCGTTTTTAGCTCCCTCTCCCATTCCCATTGAGCCCTATGGGGGCTCAGATGGGAATGGGGAAGGTCTGGGCCCGGGTTCCCAGAGGGAGGAATTACTGGGCCTTCCAAACTCGGAATGGCCCAGTAATTCCCCATGCTGGGAACCCAGACCGGGACCCGGTTTTGGTGGCAGCCATGCCGCCAATAGCGGCATGGCTAACGCTAAAGCCGTAATGAGTCCCATAGATTTGGTCTGAGCCCCACAGAGGGAGATCAATTGAAAGCTTTGTGTTAAAGTGGGTCTGATTCCAGCAGAGGGGGTGCAAAAGATAAATTGAAAATCACCCAAGAATTTGTACATGAGAATCCTGAGGAGAAAAGAACTTTTGAATGTTCGTCGTGTCAGGCCTTCTGAAGTAAGAGACTTTGAATTGAAAAGAGACTTTGACATAGAAGGCCCCAATACTGAGATTTGAACTGCATCTTTGTGCTAGAGAAGCCAGAGACTGTGCTAAGCTTGGGTGTACCGCCTTGTCCCATGCTGAAAATGTGAGGAAGGGAGGACAACGGCTTGAACATACTAAACATGTTTTCTTTTGAATAACATTGTGTCCCACACTGTTTGTGTTTAGAAGTAAGGATTGGCAATAGGTTAATTAGTATATATCCTTTTATTTTGACAAGACACCACTAGGACTGCGTTATTATTATTTGATGGTCGTAGCTTGCTTCCATCTTTAGATTTAGGATTAGATAGGCATTTTTCAAACCAAGGTGAAGTTCAACAAACACCCTTGAACTGTGATCACTTGTGTCTGCCTTACTGTTTGATACCATGGCTTCCTTACATGTGTGGCATGAAACTATAACATGCCAAGGTACAGCGGTATAAATGGCTACTGCCCTCATGCCTTACTCTTGGAACCCTCTTGGCTGTTAGAGAATGTAAAGGCGCCCCAGGGTGTTATGAGAGCCATGTGGTCAATTTGTTGACCACTGATCCACATGTTGATAGTGAACTAGACTTTTCCCCCATGGATAGTGGTTGTACCCACCCCACTGCAGCTCTGGCCTCTTTGTACCGTTGTACTAATACGTTGCAAGAGGAAACATTTTTGGCTGTGAACTTCCAGGTTTTTCCACAATGGAGTAGTGAAAGAGATCTATTACTTGTATCGTAGCCAGGTTAGTATTGAACATGAGCTGCCTGCCATGGGTTTATTTTAATTTTATGTACCACTGGGTATATGGTGTAGAGATTGATGTCCCACTCCCAAACACTGACACATTTGCAGTATGTTCAGGGGTAATTGTGTAGACTATTGTAGGTAGTCTGCTTGTCTGATGGTAAGGGGTGGATGAACCTCACACTATTTCACTTCTTCCTATGACTGTGCATCTTTTATCACTGTACAGACTTCATAGATGTGGTACCCACCCACATTTGCACTGAGAGAGGTCTAAAGCAGGGGTGCATACTGGTTTCAACCTTGTTTAATCTGTTCATTTTAGACATTAGTCTTGCCTTCCGACACACAATCTGTGCCGCTCCCACACTAGGTACTCGTCCAATCAACTACCTTCTCTATGCGGATGATCTCATTCTTCTTTCACAAACTCCCAGTGGATTACAAAATATGTTAAACACATTGGGCCTCATTCCGAGTACGGCGCTAACCAATGGCGCTATTAACGCCTTGGTTGACGCCGTACCCGGACCGGCAGCGCCTTGGTGGATGGCGGAATCACCGCCCCATTCCAAGGTTGGCGGGCGGTAATTCCCCATTCACCAAGGCTCTTCCCCATTCCCAAATGAGCCCCCATAGGGCTCAATGGGAATGGGGAAGATGCAAATAACGGTGACCGTTCATTACGGTCACCGTTATTGGCTTGGAGGCCCCTTTGCGCCCTCGACTTTAACACCTGCTCAAAGCAGGCGTTAAGGGCGAGGGCGCAGAGGGAACTTGGAGTATGGCGCTAAGGGATTACTGCCACCGGTCTCGTTACCGGTGGCCGCTATCCCTTACCGCCAAACTCGGAATGAGGCCCATTAAATGTGTCTGCATTGAAAAATAACTTGGTCATCAATACTGCTAAAACACAAGTTCTAGTTTGCAAACCTAAGACACAGTCGAAGGCCCACTCGTATCAATGGTACATGGGAACTGAAAAACTTGAAAAAGTTATCATTTATAAGAATCTGGGAGTTCCGATCTTCAATTAATTAAGGAATAACGATAACGAGGATGGAATTATTCAGAAGTTATTTCCTTTGATTGCCCAGGCGAAGTTACTAACGCATAAATATGCAAAGTTTTCCTATTCTCACAGTCTTCTTTTCTATAAACAAAAAGTGTTTCCCATCCTTACGTATGGTGCTGAGACCACATTACCAAAACAACGTAAATTTTGGGATGTGTTAGAATCCAAGTTTTGGAAAAAAATCCTTCATCTCCTCATGTGCATGTCGAAAGCAATATTGCGGTATGAATTGGGCTTAACATCTCTGCACTCACAAGACCAATGGAAAAGATGCACGCTATTTAGGAAATGCCTGTTAAATCTTGATTCTACTAATGTAGTAGGAATATTAACATCTCATCTGGCAACCACAAAGGACACCTTTCCACTGGATGGGTTCAGAACACACTAAATATTCTTGCTGATTCTAACATCTCATTAGAATTGTTGTTACACAATCCGGCTAGAGCAAAGTTGAAGCTATTTCAAATAGACTGGATTGTTACCATTGAGGAGTGCGCCCGAATGATGGATTTTGATATAACTGCATTCAGCCACAAAAAACTAGGAACCTTGGCAGGTTATTTGCAGAAATATCCATCACCGTACATGCATAACCAATACTTGCGCTTTAGATGTAACTTATGGCAT
Source organism: Ambystoma mexicanum (assembly GCF_040938575.1). Lineage (NCBI taxonomy): Eukaryota > Metazoa > Chordata > Amphibia > Caudata > Ambystomatidae > Ambystoma > Ambystoma mexicanum. The sequence goes on along the minus strand of NC_090935.1, from coordinate 1,072,569,097 downwards.
ACTAGGTCAGTACAGGCAAGGAGGAAACTAAAACCAGAGAATCAAAACTTCTGTAGATGGTGTAAGGTTCAATCTCAGAAAGAAACGTTGAAGCACTGTCTAATAGAATGCCCGAACCTTGTTGACGTGCGAAAGAAATATTTTACCAAAGGCACTTCTTCTTTACTTCCTATGAATCGGTCTGATGCTTGGAAATTGCTTATCTCTACTTCGAACTTGTCTGTACAAATTGCTACTGTTCAATTTCTGAATGAAGTGTTTAAATCTGAAGATGACTGAATAAGCAATCCCATTAAGAAATATGGAGTATTACTCTTACTTACTTAATTACGTACTTGTTCTTACTTTCCTTTTACTTTTGCTAAATTAGATTGAATGAAACTTCAGTGTATATAGGCTGTTGCAATTACATATTTGATGCGTTCTTGTTTTAAGGTAATGCTAGATTGTATTTAAGGACACTTAATTGATCTATTGTAAAGACATATTGTTTTTAATTGGTTTAGAATATGTTAAATTTGCTGATGATTTTACTGTTTCTTTTGTAAAATTTGAAAGGTTCAAAGAATTCAACTAACCAAAAAAAAAAAAATAGATGTGGTACCCAAGTTGGTTCCAGGCTTCCATCTGCACACCTTAGTGTGTCAGAATGTGCAAGTTGACAGATTTAGTTGAGGTTTATTCTCTGTGAAATAGTTCGACACTTTTGACTTTCCAATCAAGCTAGTACACAGGCTGCAATATTGTGAGCATGACAATTTCTGTTGGTGGTGCTGGTGGTGTTCTGAAAGCCAAATAATGATGTACTGTGCTTTCTGATTTGTGACAGGAAGGATGTTTATCAAACAAGCTGAACACAGGTGGGGGTGGGTTTCTATTAATTCTACAGCCTATGCATATGTTGTGCCATTTGACACTAAATCATCAGTTTAGATTGCTTTCCATCAGAAATGCTTGATTACATCTGATCTATGATGCAGCATAATCTGTGTCTTGACAATCAGTGCAATTAAGCAGCAGAGATAGAGACCTGAGATTTTCAATCATCTCCAGTTGTTCAAGTACTCTGTTATTTGTTATTCCTTGATCTTCAGAGGATGATCTCTAGAACTCCTACTTTTCCCACTGAGTTAGTGTACAGAAGTGAATGTGCATCCTCTTTTGTCAGTCATGGTAGATGTTCCTCATCATTGTGCAATACCTGTGCAATTTCTTGTACCAGCACACGTACCTTGGAGTGATCTGTGAGAGGTGTGGAAAGTGAGTTGGTAGATAATTTCAATTAACCATATGAAATTCGGGCCTGCCCAGTGCACACAGCAAGTACTACTGCAAAAGTGAAAAGACCGCAAGCAGCATGTCTCCACCTGCTTCTGCCTCTTTTTCATGCTGGCATCTTTCTCCAGTTGTGTCAAAATCTGCTACCCACCTCTTCGAATCTTTGCTACTCCCTCCAAGTAAAACCAGGTTTGTATGACTCACACAAGCTGGCCTCAGGGATTCGTAGATCCTGTGATTCAAGTTCTCAGGTGTCCACCGGATGGCACATCAACCACACTTGAAGGGACATACACTGATTGGTGGATTTCAGGCAGCTCCTGCTCCTTCTCTCAGATACCAATGTTGGCACATGTCTTATCCATTCACTTCAAGAAATGTACACTGATTGATGTGCCACTTAACTCCCTAGATCACACTTCTCCATTCCAAACATGTCAGGTGAATATTTCTTCTCCATAAACTGACATCAGGGCTTCTAAGTCCTCCTGCTTCTCCTCCCAGGTGTCACTGGTTGGCATGTATACAGACACTGACTGCTTTGTCATCAGTCTCCCAGAATCTCTGCAGCTATCTTCCAGCAAAATCTGTCAAGATTATATTCCCCAAGATTCCATGAGGAACTCTTGGCTCCTCCCAATCCTTTTACTAGGTGTCACAAAATGTTGTCTCTTCCACTCACTTCAAGTGATGGACACTGACGGTTGTCTCACCCACCTCCCTAAACCTTGAGCTCTTTCCCACCAAAATCAGGTGAGCATGACTCTGCCAAAAGCTGATTTCATATTCTCACCACCTGCTACTACTCCCAGGTGTCACCAAATGACTAGTGTCTCATCCACTAACTACATGAGAGGTACACTCACTGGTGTGTCACCTACCTCCTCAAATCTCCTCCTCCGTCCGAGCAATATCAGGTAACATTTTCTCTCCCACCACCTCACCTAATGACACGTGTTTTGTCCATTCACTGGCCAACTTCTCTGAAGCTCTACTGTCCCCTTCCAGCTAAATTATTTGACTGTGCCAATTTTACAAGCTACCTTCATATTTCCCAGCCACTTACGCTGATGCAGAAAGGGTCTACCTGATTCTGTTTCATCCACTCACTTCAATACACACACTCTGACTGATGTGCCCCCCACCTCCCTGAATCTCTGCTGCTCCCTCCCAGCAAAAGCAGGCAAATCTGCCTCTTCCACAAGATGCCCTCAATGATTACATGTCCGGCAGGTGTTCACACTTTCCCACAAGATGCTCTCATATATTCCTAGCTCCTCCTGCTTCACTTTCCAGATGCCATATGATGTCACAGGTCGTGTCCACTCAGTTCAAGAGACAGAGAGTGGCTTGTGTCAATTGCATCCCTCAAATTGCTGCTCATTACATTTAAGTTGTTCACTCAGACAAAATAACTGACTATGTCACACAGTGCTTCCTAAGCATAGTCAAACCCAAATCTCACGGTTTGGCTGGACCCCAGTTATAACCTATCTCTTGATATTTTTCTTCTGACTACTTCCACTTTTCCATTTAAGATTATTAACTCTGTGCTAAGTATCCAAAGCCTACAAACAGCAATGACATCCAGTAATGACCAAATGTCTCTCTGAAAGTTCCCTGTGACTGAATAAAAGCTCTAAGTGCTACTCTTAAACCATGTTATGTTATGTTACTTTGCATTTATATAGCGCCTTATGTACCATTGGTATGGTTTGAAGGCGCTGGTAGGTTGAACACCCTTGGGAACCGAAGTTCAAGTCAGTAGAGAGAGTAGAGAGGCATAGGTGCGTGTGAGCACCGGATATGTGTACAGCTGGTGTGGCAATCGTGTAATCGCTGCTTCTTAGCAGTAGGTGTTGCGGTTGAGAGATCAAGAGTATGTGTCCGTTCTGGCAGGATTTATCCAGACCGATTGTGGCTGCGTTAGGCCTGAGGAGAATGCCTGGCTGGGGGGTGTGTGACCAGCAGTGTTTAATTAGAGTGAAGGGAAGTATGCGGCAGATGTTGGTATGAGAACAGCTATACCGAATGGTGTCATAGTATCTCTGTGTTCTAGTTGAGTGATGGTGTAAGGAAGAGAGTGAGCATGGTGATGTGATTTGATGGGTTAATTTCTCTTTCCAACGTTCCATGCACTCCAAACCATTCCATGTAAGTAGTGCAATTCTATGCACTCCAATCTGCTCCACGCACTCCAATCCGCTCCGTGTATTTCAAAGTTGTTTTATGCACTCCGTCCACGTATTTCACCCGTACCATCCACATACTTCTCCATGCCTTTCGCATATTATCCCGTTCATTCCACATACGTCACCCGTTCCATCCACATATGTCACGTGTTCCATCCACATACGTCACCCGTTCCGTCCGCTCTAGGCATTCATCCGCTCTATATGCTCTGCACACTCGCCCGCTCTGCACACTCGCCCGCTCTGCACACTCATCCAAGTAAGCCTTCCTGACAGCGCCACAATGCTCAAGGGCAGTGGGCGCTTTACAAATACAAATAAATAAATAAATGCAAAGCAACACAGGTGGGAAGTCCCGGGGAGGCAGAGAACATATATAGAATCACTGAGGAACAGAGGAAGAGAGGGAACACGAGGGTGGTCCCATCTTCTCTGTGAAGGGACATTCTGCAGTTACCAGAAGTTTAGGGATTCTGGTGTTCACTCTGGTTATTACAAATGTGAGAGGAGGCCAGTACTCTAAGCTTCCCAATACCTGGATCCATTGGCCGTCGAGGAACTCCTGTAGTGGTTGCATCCACAGCTTGCACAGGTGCACGAGGTATATGCACGACAAAATCATGCCGAGGGACTTTATGGACCTCACCATTGTGATCTTCAGGGTAAACAGCCGTTGTACCTTGCCCAGGATGGCCATTATTCTCTCCTCCAACGGGGACGCCAGGCCACCTGAAACTTCTGGGACCAGATTTACTTGTTGAGGCGGTCTAGTATGGGTCTCCAACCGCCCCTCTCTCTGACGAGGAAGCACCGGGAGTACATTGATCCTCAGAGCCTTTTTGGGACGAGTTCTATCACACCCTTGAGCATGGCTGTACCTCCAGCAGAAGTTTAGGGACGTGGTTTTCCTTCCTTCCTGTGGGCAAAATTCAGACACACTTTTCCAAATGTTTGTGTGAGGTTTGTCCTGGACGAATCACCAGAAGATAGGGTGATTCCAGTTTGTGCCGGAAAGTTCCTGAGCTAACTTCAAATTTTGGTGAACCACATGCATAAGTAATTTGCAAATAATAACCGCAGAAAGGCTGTTGCCATTGGAGTACATTTATAGATTTTTTTTTTCCCACATACTGTTAGGTGGGATGGTTCCATACAGTTTCAGGAAATACCACAAAACAAAATATTCCTAATTCAATGCATTGTATGAAAGATTGCTCCAAATAAGACTGTCAGCCCGGTGTGCTACCCAATTATTTCTTTGTGCATGTATTAGTTCAAATGTGCTTCTCTAGCCAATGTAATATCTTGCTTTCATTCTCTGTTGAGTTCTGATAGTCAATTATTTAATTGTTATTACAAGCATTCTGGAATTTAACAGACTGCCTTCATGCTGAATGAACTAATGCAAATTGCAGAAACTTAGAAGGCAAAGATAGCAAGCAAGAGCAAACATATGAATGAAATAAGTACAACATGATGAAAGAAAGACTGAACACAGGAACAACTAGCGTGAGGAGAAAAATGTGTCATCTGTCAGCAGTTCATTTGTCTGTCTCCCTCGGAAAGATAGAATCCTTTTTGAAATGCGCAGCACAATTACAAAGTTGCAATATGCATTTTCTTTTGACAGAGAGGTGGCTTCTCCGTGATGTGTAATATCACATGTGATAAATAACCATAGGAACCCACGGGTAATGCTCCTTCCTGAAAGTATTGTTTACTAAAGATATTCCATGTGCATTTCATGTAAAGGGGTAGAAAATGAAATGCCATTTTTATAAGGTTTGCACGGGTGCCCTGTGCGGATCATTGAAGACAACGTTAAAAAGCAGAAGAAAAATATCATTTTGTTTCTCTGTATATTACCTCTCATTGTCCACTTCATCACCTATGTTCCATGAATCATGACTTTTATACCCCCTGCCGCAATCTCCAAAATTCATCTCTCCGTCGTGGCCCCACCTTCACTCACGCCCGTCATCACATGGGATAAGTAGATGTGCAGGACCAAAGCCGAAGAATCAAGGGCGATGCTGGCAGCAGTGTGTGCAGGTGCACAGACGTTTCTAGCTGTCTCAGTTGCTTCCTGCTCTGGAAACTTGGCAGGGCCCTGTATCTACGTGGACTGGTGAGACAATTGTTGATGACAGGTGCAGAGGAACGGAAAAGTTTGATGTCATGTCAGTGTCATAAGAAGGGATGTTCAAAATTATGCAATTTTGCTTTTATCCACTTCATGAAAGTCCAACCTAAGTTTCTCAAATTGTGCATACATGTGATACTTTTGAATTCAAGGAATAATTTAAATAGGGCAGCCCCTAGGTTTGTGAAAAATATAATCTCCTGGGGTCTGTTGTAACGGTGCGGGCACTACAGCCCGTATAAGTGAGGGATCAAGCCGGGCTGTTACGCTCGCTTTGCGCAGCCCAATAAGGCACATCCACTCGGGTGTATGACTGTCCTGTGACTGCCGCTCCATTGCCGGAGGGTGTCCCAGCGTTTTTTGTGAGCGTGGTGACGTCTAAAAAACATTCCTCTTTTTCCCCATTAATCAAAAGAACACCCATTATTATTATTCAGTGGATCATTCAAGTTCATATTAGTGCACATAGTCACTTATCTTGTCTGGAGGCTTCAAAGCTGCTCTCAGGTGGTATTGGCTGTGCTGCCGGCCTGTCAGGCCTGGATGAGGGCTGTCGGCGGTGGCTCTGCTTGTTGTTGGTCTGGTCTGCTACGATGGGCTGATCTGGGGGTTTGGCAAGCGCCCTAATACGGGTTTAGGTATCTCATGTCGACTGGGCTGTCAACCTGGTGCCAGTCTCCTTCTTGGTCCTGGTCTCTCATTGTCGATTCTCTGTCCTCCATTGGGTCTCTCCCTTCTCTCCACAATGTCCTTCTTGAACCATGATGCATTTCTGATGATCAGTTTCCTGTTCCGGCTTGCAGGGATCATCATTCTCTTCCGTTCTGTCACTGTCCAGGGCTCGGCCTCAAACAGTCTCTCCAGCTTGTTCCTCGATGGGTTGCGGAGGACGAGCACTGGATCCCCTACTTTGATGTGTGAGTTTCTTGCTGGCTGCTTGCGGCTCATGTGCTCATTCGACCTTACTCTCTTGTTGTTTGTCCCCTACTTGTCTATTGATTTGGCTTTATTGTAGTGGTGGTGAGGTATGGAGGACAGTAGTATGGTACGGAACATGGTGTCAGTTGTGGGTGTATTGGTTGATGCTTGAGGTGTCAACCGATATTTGCGGAGGAAATGAAACTGTTTGAGTTCCCATGGGGATGCTTGGACTTTTTTTTTATTATTGGCAAAAATTACCCTTTAAAAAGAACAGACAAAGAATTCAATCATTTCAGCAATTCCACTTTACATTTGTACATACGAGTTTTCAAGTTGCGTGCATGGACCAATCCCTCACCCCAATATTAACACTAAGACGTCAAGCTCCTTCTTAAGCCCTCGGCCTGAATTACCACACTTTGTCCTTTGTCAAAGCACGTTCCCCTGTTTCTTTGTTGTTACACCAGCAGTTTTTCCAACAAATACAAAAATTGGATTAGTGCATAGTTTAAATGTCTCTCTCTGCAATCAAACAGTGCTTGCCACCAATCCTCCACACTTGGGATTTGATATTTCATTAACTGTGGCCCCAGAGTCAGTGATATTTGCGGGAGTAGGCTCTTACAGAACAGTGTCAGATGTTTTAAAGTTTCTTCCTCTTGTTTGCAGAATCTACACTCTACAGTGGTGGCTTCTGCTTTACCTAGCTCTCTTAGCCACTCCTTGGTTTTGAGGGCATTTAAACAGAATTTTATAAACAAGAGTCTGCTGCAGATACAGTTCGATGTGATTCAGCAGAGTATTCATGTTTCTGGGTTCGTTCGGGGCATCTTTCATCAAAATGTTGGAATTTCTTTGGGTCCCGGTCAGAATCCAGTCTAATCTCCAGACTTTGGTTTTGCCAGGTTTGGATTGTCGTGTAGAGTTTTTAGATCTATGTCGTGAAACTCCAGGATTTTCTCACAGTGTTTATTCCAGAGTGACAGAAGACACGCAGGATATCCATTGCCTGGATTATGCAATATTTCAAGCTGCAGCGCCACTTTCTTCAATGTCACCTTCCGAAAGAGACTCAGAAGATTCCAGCTGACACGTGCATTGATTGAAATTAGATTTAGTTCATGTCTGATGCAGGCAGTAGATGTTCCTTTTGGTAGTTGCAAGACTCTTACCAGAAAATGTTGTCTACGGTTGACCATACATCAGAAGAGCATCCAAATGCATTTTCCGCGCCAAATATTAGGGCCGGCACTACCTTTTGGCAACAGAAATTCCTTACTGGTTTAATGGAAAATGTTCCATACTTCTTGTGTAGGACACTCGCTTGGCATGCAAATTGTCGGAGGTTTGTTTTGGTGACTTCTTCCCAAGGGCTGTCGTTTAAGTTTGCGTTAATTTGCATGCCCAAGTATCTTGTGTTTGTCACGTTACTGAGGCATTCTTTCCCTAAGTACCATTTGGTTTTTTTCTGCTTCGATGTTTTCAGGTTTTGCAGGGTCAAGACCTTGCTCTTTCTTTTGTTAATCTGTAGACCATTTGCTCTTACATACAGGTCCACAACGTCCATCTTTCGCTGCAGGCCTATTGGTGTGGTATCCAGTAATATTAAGTCGTCTGCATATAGCATCCAACTTAATTGGGATCCATTTATTCTTGGTGAGAATGATCGAACGCTATTGATGGATCTTCCAATGTGTGAGAGAAAAAGGTTGAATATAACTGCGGCCAGTGGACAGCCCTGCTTTACTCCACACTAGGTGTTGATCGCCTCGGACAAGGTGCCCTTTTTGGTCTAAACGGACTTGAATGCTAGTTCCGGTACGGAGCTCTTGGATAGGTGCTAGCAGATTTTCTGGGCACTCCCACGTCTTCAGTTTGTCCCATAATAGTTTTCGATCTGTACTATCAAAAGCATGGGCGAAGTCTATTAAGGCTAAGTACACTTTGGTCCCAGTTCTTATGGATTCCATCTTAAGTAAGTTTATCAGGAGGAGATTCAGCCCGCAGCCTACGCCCTTACCAAAACCAGTCTGCCGTGGATCTATATTCTTTGATTCGGCTGCCCATTTCACTAGCTGTTGCTGTAGAAGGGTTGCATAGACTTTCCCCAGCACGTCTAGGAGTGCTATAAGGCGATAGTCTTTGGGGTCGGCGCGATTTCCTTTCTTGAAGATGGGAATAAGGATCGCGCTTTTCCATGATTTAGGGCTTTTACAGGTTGCCGATATCCTCTTGAGCACGGCGTAACATAACTCTTTCCTCAGTTCCGGGTTTTGCTTGATGGTGTGGTTCGTTAGACCGCCAGGTCCTGGGGCTCTAGAGGAGATAGCTTTTTTTATTATCTCCTCAATTTCACTCTATTCAAATTCTAGGTTCCCGTTATCAAGTGTGGGGGCTGATCTCGTTCTTACAACTCTTCTTTTATTATATAGTGTGGAGAAATGTTTCACCCATTCGGCTTGTGTTATTACATTGGCCAGCAGTGCCATTTGGGGTGTCCCTTCGTTGTTAATAATTTTCCAAAACGCTGCTGAGTTTTTATTTTGAAGTTTCTCCATTATTAGTTCTGAATCATTTTGCACCATTACTGCTTCATGGGATCTAAGCCAATGTTTGTTATTTTGCTTGCATTCGCGTTTCGCAGTTAAATAGGACTTGCTGTCCATTGTTGGCAGGAGCCTTTTTTGCATTCTCATTTCTCTCTTCCTTCTCATCACTTCTACGTTGGTGTTTTGGGATGAACCCATAAGCTTTGTAGCCCTGTTGTTTTTCTTTGTATGAGGCTAGTAGATGATTGTACTTGGTTTCTTCTTACCCCTCCACATACGAGCTTATGATAAGCTTGACATCCATCTCTTTTAGTCTCAGCCTCACTCTGTTGGATTCAACCATAACTGGGAACGGCCACGCCGTGGGTTTGGGCCCATCAGTAGTGGCTAAAGACACTAAATCATGGTCACTATGGCTCATGGAGTACACGACCAGTGATGTAGAATTATGATGTAGTTTCTCGCTGACGTAGAAGTAGTCCAGTGTGGAGTGCTGATTACCTCTGACCCAAGTTGGTTTGGCCGGGATGTCGCCAGCAATGTTTCCGTTCAACATCATCAGGTTTCTTAGCTCCATCTCTAGTGTCCACTGTCTTGCTAGTTGTATATTAGCTGCATTGTTCAATTTCGTGTCGTTAGCTATTGTAAAACAGTTCAAGTTTAGATCTCCACATAACACAATGTCAGCCGTAACGTCTTCCTCTCGCCACTCATCAATGATGGTTGTTACTTGATCTATATAAGTAGTTGTGCCAGCCGCTATGATTCCAATACAGGTTCATGATGTGTATCATTCTGCTGCCTTCATTCTTCTTTCTGATAGATGTCAAATGAATATAGTGGGACACATTCTTGGTGTTAATAATATGAAAACTAGAACTTTTTTTCACAAAGGTTAAAAGGCCCGCCATGGGCCTGCCCATCATTTGTTTAATCGCAGGATTGAAGGCAACTTCATACTCTCCTGCAATTGGGCATTCAACCAGCCACGTCTCTTGTAAACACACTACATCAAGACCTGCCAGCCAACTCTCTTGAAACAAGTGTGAAAATCCTCTTGTATTCCAAGTCCCAAACTTATGTAGTAAGGTTTTGTCTTCAGGTTGGTCAGCCATCCCGTTATTAGATTCCGCTTTCTCGATGTTTCTAGCTTCGCTCATCCACTTATATTGTTGAGTGTTTGGTTGCTAGCGAATGTTATTTGAATTTGGTCTTCCATGTCTCTAGACCCCTGGTTCAAATTTTTATAGACATCTTCTGTTTCTGGACTTCTTTTACCCTGGTGCGAAACAACTTGACGCATTAACTCCGGGGACCCAATCGCCTACAGGATGATGCCTGTGATCATTTTTGATCTCAGATGTAAGATCACTTGATTGTTCTGTCCTTCTTTAGGGAATTCCACTGTTTGTATATCATTGGATTCTATAGTCCTTAGGCATGGTACACAGTGTAAAAGGCGTAACACGTTATTTCGATTCATGATGAGATCATCACGGCTCTCTATTCTCTCCAGTTTCACCTTATGTATTGATGTGCCATTTTTGCCATCTTCACGTTCTGTTGGGTGGGTTGATCATGATTTTGTCTCCTGTAACACCTGATTCTGTGCAACTTCCCTGCTCCTGGAGTCGCCCATCTCTCGGTACTTGGCTGGAGCAAATTTACGATTGTTGGACTGACCTCCTTGGTTTTTGATCATCGGTGTAGGTTGAAGTGTAAATGTAAGGTCTCTTCTCTCTGTTCTTTCGAGTTCATCGGTTTTCATGATCAGCCTTTCTCATCTTTCTTTCATTGTGAGAAAGATCGGGATAACAGCGGTAATTGACTCTTCTTTCTCCTGTGTGAGCTTCGGAATCAGCAAGCATGTTCGTTGAAGGGGTTTATCGAGGGGCGCCGACGTCTGAGGCAAGATGCTTGCTTCCGTAGATGCTTTATCCACCTCTTGAACCGAAGTATTTGGTCTTACAGGTGTCTCTGCTGATGGAGCAATAACCTCGTCTCCCGGCATGTCCACTTCTTCATAGACAGACAATTCCATCAGTTCATTTATTTGATCGTTGCCCTGATTTGCTTCCACAGCTTTGGATGCCTGTGGTTCGTCTTTCCCAGATTTGATTTTTCTTTGCTTAAGTTCTGATTAACTGTAACATTTACTGTTTTTATGGTACGCAAGAACTTTCTGGAGTTATTACATCCTCAAGTTTTTTTGATACACTGTTTTTTTGTTTTTTTTACTTGAATTGATTTAGTGATCAGGTTTTTAGGTGTTTCGGTCAATTGGCTTGTGCTCCCCTTGAAAATTGGAAAGATGTCATTGTGCCTATCATCTTCTATATCAGAAATAACTGATTCTATGACGTGCTTGACTCCGCCTCTGCCAAGGTCAGTTGAGGTAGTTGGAGTTTGTGGATCAAGGGAGGCTGGGTTAGCCGCTGGTCTCGTTTTTCCAAGATGCTATCAAAGCAGGATTTATTTTTTTGACCAGGGGGGAGCCCTCTTCCCGTTATCTCTTGTTCAGTTATTCTTGGAGGATTGTTTTGTGCAGGAGTTGCCGGGGCTTCATTCACCTTCTGGTCTTCCTTTGTTGGATCCTGGTTGGTGTGGAATATGTCTTTGTTTCTCTAGTGCTGGCTCTCGCAGATTGACGGCGTCTATCGTTAGATCTATTTGAGGTGGCAGTGTATCGCTCTCGTTAACTCTTCCACTTAAGGTGCGGGGTACTTGATCGATCATACAGACCCCTACAGTTGGAACAAAAGTCCTGGCAGAGAAGCATTGAGCACTTTTTATGGTAGCTGAAGCACTCAGCTCCTGTTCTGTCGGTTTTGAGTTAGTCTCCATTCTTGCTGGTTCAGTAGCGGATTTCTTGGCTTTGAGGAGATTGAGAGCTTCTCTAGTGATATCGACCAACATCTTCTTCTCCAGACCATTTGCTTCTCTCTGGTCTGTCATCAAATTTAGGGTGGCCTCAATTCTCTTATTAGATTCACGTTGCAGCTGATTGATTAATGTAATTTCCGTGTCCATGCTTTCCATGTGGAATTTGTTCATGACGCAGTCTCCCCTGTGAAACAGACATCCCGCGCCTAGGGATTTCAGGAAAAAAGGACACGTTTGTGTGTGAGTGTGCAAAACAAGTTCAGTAATTTTACAGAGCAATTCAATGGGTAGACAGGACACCCTGCTATCTCCAGATTGTAGGATCCTATGGGATCAAAGGAGTTAAACTCCCGCAGTCTCCCAAAGTCAGGTTTACAGAAACTTTTGCCGATAGCAAGGAGTATTGCACTTCACTTCGCTTCACTTATTCATCTAGTGGCCATTGTCAGGCCACTGGCCACTCAGCTCACCTTTCACGTTCAATCCGCTCTGGTCTGGTGAAGGCATCCAAGCTGGTACACGAAGCCATCTCAGTTTTCAGTAACCCAGCAGCCGTCCACGCCGAACAGCCAAACAGTACCAGCCCTTTTCGCTCCAGGGCTTATCGCCGCAAGGGCTGTGGGCTGACTCCTTTGTAGGGACACGCTGTGTACGTGTGCAGTCAGCTGATCCGGGGATTCTTGAGAAAATTAAAGGAGCCGCTCGTCCCACTCCTCCCACGGCTTCTATGGAAGGAAAGTTCAAATTAAGAATAATGTCACTTGAGTCCAAGGCAGTACAAAGCAGTGTGCAGCCAAACAGTACCAGCCCTTTTCGCTCTTGGACTTTTACGATCCTGAGGACCTTATTTAGCATTCTCATGAAACGTTCTGCATCAACATTCGCTTGGGGCCATCGTAGCATGGAGAGGTGGTGTGCAAGGTCGTCCATGTACTTTGCAAAATCAGCTCCTTGGAATGTCAACCCCTTTTCCCTTTTCAACTGCTTGGGCAGACCGTGTGTTGCAAACATCTTCTCCAGGGCTGTTATTATGACCTCTGCTGCCATTGAGCTTGAGTGCACTATTTTGACATTGGGTAGCGGGAGTGTTCGATGATTGCAACTAAGAGGTAGGTCCCCTCTTGTACCATGCAGAAGTCAACACCCACAGATTCCCAGCGTGATGTACCTCTCGGAGCGTTTTGTATAGGTTTGGGCCTTGGTGGGGCTCCCATGGACAGACATGGGAGGCCTGTTGTGATGACTTCCTCAACTTTGGTGTCAATGTGGGGGAACCATACTCAGTCCCTGATCCTTGCCTTGGTTCAGACCATGTCTTGGTGGCCTTTGTGTGCCAGTGCTATTATTCTTCCTCGTAGTTTGGGTGGTATCAGGATGTGAAACCCCTCAGTATGAGGCCCACATCCGTGATCAACAGTTCAGTGTGGACAGAAAAAATGCCTGATAGAAACTCCTTTGCGTCTGTGGTGCGGTTGTGGTTATTCTGAAGGAATGAGTGCCATGCTCCTCCCAGAATGATGTTTTTTGTGAGGGTGTGGCATGTGTCATTGTTTGTGGCTTCTATCAGTTTGAATATGCTCACTGCCTTTGGTTTTGCTGCTTCCATGACTGAGCATATGTGTTCTTCCAACTCTGCTGATTCTGAGATTTCGACTTCAATAGCTGCTCGTGGACGACAGGATAAAAGGTCTGTTGGGTTGTGTGCACCTGTCTTGTATGCAAGGTCAAATTAATACTGCTGCAGTTGAAGTAGCCATTTTTCCACTTGTGCTGGGGGGTGTGCTGCCGAACCTTGGAAGATGGTGATCAATGGCTTGTGGTCTGTGAACGTTTTGAACTTCCGCCCGTACAGGTATAGATGAAAATGCCTACAACCCCACAGGACAGTGATGGCCTCTTTTCAATGTGTGAGTAACCTTGTTCTGTAGGGGTAAGGCCTCTGGAAGCATATGCCAGAGGCTGTGTGTCACCCATTGAGGTGGTTTGCGCCAATACTGCCCCTACCCTATTGGACTTGCATCCACATGTAGCTCTGTGTGCAGATGTGTGTCATAGTAGGCCATTGTGGGGGTGATCGATAGTGCTTCTGTAATGCTCTTGGCACCGTGTGTCCCATTGTTATTTTGTCCCCGATCTGCTCAGGGCCATTAGTGGCTCTGATAGGGTGGTCAGGTTGTTGATGAACCTCCTGCAGTAGGTGGCCAGCCCCAAGAAAAAGCAGACTTCAGAGGATGTTGTTGGTGGCGCTGCTTCCTTGATGTCAGCCACTTTCAATGGATCTGCTGACACGGCCTTGCTATTGAATGTGTATTAAAAAAACATAAGTTCCCCCTTAAGAAAAATCACATTTACATCTGTGTATGGTCAGGCCAGCTTTATCCAGCCTGTTGAGAACCACTGTCAACCTAACCTATTGGGAAAGTCAAATCGGGGTGTTTTCGTATTCCGGTAACTGTGGCATTGCTGCTGGTTCTCTCTAGGCTCCCATCTAGATCCTCCCTCCCCCGGAAGGAGTGCCATTCATTGTTGTGAGTTACTTATTCCCCTCCTATGTCTTCTTTTGTTGTGACCCTGAGCCCCCTCCTCCTCCTTCCCCGTGCGTATTCTGAGTTCTGGCCAGAGGGCTGTGCCTCTCACTCTCTTCTCTCACTCCCTTCTCCTCCACCTACCTCCTTCGCAACCCCTATGGTGCTCTCTGTCTCTCCTATCTTCTCTAACTGCTACTCTATCTCTTACCCTACCCCTCTCACTAACTCTGGAAGGAAGAGGTTCAAGGGGGCCATCCTGGTCTTCAACCCAGGCCTCCCTATTGCTGATTGAGACCTACATCTTCCCACCTTTCATACCCATACTCTCACACAACCAATGCCAAATTAAATGAACAATACACAGAAAAATACAACTACCATTGAAGTATTTCTTGTATTAATGTACAAAGTTTGTTCTTTATATTACACCCTTGTCTCCTGTTGGTATGTGTATTTGTACAATGGCATAGCTTATTGACAGCGTCTACATATGTTTCAGTTGGTTAAAACATGGCTTGTAATTATAGCCAAACAAAGTTCCGACCTTCTTCAGGACAAATAATTGGGTGTAGGTCTTCCCTTACACCCGCAACAGATTATGGTGGAGAGTGTCTTCAACAGTTTCCTTCTCCAATATTGATTGACTGCTCCATGTTGCCACTCTCCTCTCTTGTTCTTCTGTCAAACACTCCTCTGACATCTGTCAACTCCTTGAAGAACTCAACCTAGATGTCCTTGCTCTCACTGAGGCATGGTTTACAGCCAGTTCTGTCATGAGTTTTGACACTCTACCCCCTGTGGGCTACAAGATCCACTGCAAACCCAGAAACAACCATCCTGGAGGTCGAGTAGACCTGATCTTTCCGGAATGGGCCCTGGCCTCTGTCATCCCTACCCAGGCCTACTCCTCCTTTGAATGACTGGCAGGCTCTCTAGCTTTTCTATCCTCTCTCTCTATGGCCACCATCTACAAGCCACCTATCCAGGTCACCCCCTTCCTCTCTGAATGGGCCGATGTCTCTGCTTCTCTCCTTGCCTCTACATGTCAACCTCTCCTCCTCGGAGATCTTCTCCTCCTCGGAGATCTCAACATCCGCCTGGATGTTTCTAATCCCTCTTCATGGCTTCTTCAACCTCTCTCTTTCCTTTCTGCCCTCTGGCCCGACACACTCTGCCAGACATAATTTGGATGTTCTCGTCACCTCAGACATCCCCCTCTCTAACCCTCTCACCACTCCTATCTCTTGGACAGATCACGTCCTACTCTCCTCTCATCTGAAACTCTCCAACCCTCAGGCAAAGCCCCCTGGTCCCCTAGCACTGCCACCTACCTTCTCGGTCTTTCAGAGCATGAAGCATTTGTCAGTGGATGACTTTTCCCCTACTCCTATGGCTGACGTACAAGCTGACACAGCCCTTTCTATTCTGCATCTATTTCCAACACCCTGGACATCCTTGCCCCTGTCATGAGAATCCGGCTGAAGCCTACTGTATCCAAGTGCAACTCTTGGTATGATTCCAACCTAGCCATCCTGAAATGCAAGTGAACAGTGGCTGAGAGGAAGTGAAGGGCTTTGGACACATCATCTGACAACCTGGCCTGCCACCTGCTCCAAAGGCAATACAGACTCTCTGTCATGTCCAAGAAGAGAGCACACATTCAAGACTGTGTCTCTGCGCCCTCTAGCAACACAGTTGAACTCTTTAAAATCTGCAAGGAACTGGCCAATCCTGTTGCATTCTGGCCTCTCACTTCTCTAGTAAAACTCAGGACATCCTGTCCTCTGTCTTCTCTTCCTCTTCCTCTCTCGGCCCCCCCTTTGGCCATCTCTCACTTTCCTCCTCCATTCTCTTCTTTCTCTCTGATAACACCTGACGACGTTTCCAGACAAGTCTGATCTATGAAACTGTTGTCCAAACAGATGCTCCCCTGTTCCTCCAGAACCATCAAGGACCATATTGACACCCTCGCTCCATCCGTGGCCGATGTCTGTAATCACTCTTTCACCACTGGATCTTTCCCCTCTCCCCTTAAGCACTCCGTTGTGTACCCCCTAATCAAGAAGTCATCTACCAATCCTACCTGCCCATAAAACTATCGCCCAATCTCCATCACCCCGTTGCTGGGAAACCTCTTGGAAAAGCTGGTCATCTCCCAGCTTACTCTCCACACTAAATCTCTTGGTTGTCTCCAAGACCATCAGTCTGGCTTCAGATCTTCCAGAGGCATGGAAACTACTCTCCTGAACACTCGTGAAGATCTGCTCTCTAACCTTGATTCCAGCATTCCTTCTGTCTTCATCCTCATTGATCTTTCCTCTGCTTTCAACACGGTCAACCACACCATCCTGATTAATCGACTCCATCAGAACATGGGCATCACAGATCAGGCCCTAGAGTGGCTGACCTCCTTCCTCTTGGACCACCCCTCCCAGGTCCAACTTGGTCCCTTTCTCTCTGCCACCTCTCTCTCTACCTGTGGCGTTCCCCACTGTTCTATCCTCTCACCCTAGTTTCTCAACCTCTAATTGGACCCTTTGGCCCACCTCATTTCTACCTTCTCCTCTAACTTTCAGTGTTATGCGGATGCCACTCATCTTTCCTTCAGGCTCCCTTCAGCCTCCTCTCTCACTCATTCATGACGGACTATCCGTGATTCAAGATTGGTGTGCCTCCAATGATCTCTGCCTAAATGCCAGTAAGACATAGATCCTTCTCATTGTGACCCTTGCCCCTCTTTCACTCTGGCTGCCTGTATTCCTGCAAGGCAAAAAAACTTGGTGTCATTGCTGACTCCACTCTCTCTTTCTCTCGTCACATCTCGGACATTTCCAAAATGTCCCACTACCAGCTGCACCTGCTCAAAGGGACTCTTCCCTTTCTCACTTTCCTGCAGAAGCTCTCTGTCTCCAGAGCCCTGTTCTCTCTAGGCTGGACTACTGCAACAGCCTCTTTCTCAATCATTCTCCCTCTACTCTCCGCCCTCTGCAATTAATCCAAAACCGGACAGCAAGACTTATCATTGGCCTCACGCACAGGGACTGTGTCTCACTGGCTCCCGGTGGCTGTAAGGATCAAGTTCAAGACCCGTTGCATTGTCCACAAGGCTTTCATGGGGCCAGCACTACATCCAACGCTCCCTTCCAAAATACCTTCCTTCTTGAGCCCTTCACTCAGCTACCTCCAACTCTCTATGGGTTAGACACTTCTCTAGGCAGAGAGTGGGGTTAGATCTCTCTCCTCTGCAGATACCTCCCCCTGGAATGGCCTCCCTGCCCATCTCAAACTTGAGCCGGATCACCTGAGGTTCCGGAAGCAGCTCAAAACCTTCCTCTTCTCCTCTACTTTCTCTCTTTCCCTACCCTGCTGACCTACCTTTCTGCTGTACTGACTGGTTGCTTGGCTACCCACAGAGTCTCACTGGGTACCAGGCTCTATCTTGATCAGTCACCCTTGCACTGCCTCGGGGACTACCACGCACTTAGGGGCTGTAAGTGTAACCCTACAATCCCTTGTTTTCCTTGCATTACCCAGAGCCGCGCTGCCCCGTCTGCACCTACTCAGAGCAATGCTGCCCTGTTTCCCCTCCCATATCCCTTGCACTTCCACTCTCCCTTTCCCCTTGCACTTGACGATCTTGCACTTGCACAATCTGAATGATACAAACCCTAGTACGATTGCTTGTCTTATCCTCCCTCTGTCTTGTCTCGCCTTGAAACACTTGTCTACAAGTATGTTATAAATGACTTATCATATCATATCATAACCATGTGCTCTTCTTTGTCCTTGGAGTGTTCTAGGATGTTATCGCTGGCATTGAGGACTCTGAGTAGGTCTTGCAGGATGTTGTGTATTTTTTGTTGGAAAACCTACACCGCAGACAACATTACACAATTCAGTCACTTGTACCTCCTCAAACGCATGTGCGTCGAGAATGTGGTTATGTATCTCATTTGGTGATAACCTACCTTCAGGTCTATTTTGGAGAACATTTTGGACCGGGTGAGGTCTGAAATTATCTCGTTGAGGGTTGTGGTGATATGTCTCTCCTGGATAATGGCTGGATTGGGGAAGCTCATGTCTATGCAGATCCAGATTTTCCTGGACTGCTTTAGTTTTTTCATCACCACCATTGGGGAGACCCATGGTGCTGGCCCCCTCACTTCCTCTTTGATTCCTGCTCTTTTTAGGTCCCGTTACTCGTTGGCTTCTAGGTCCCTAGGAAAGGGGTCTGCTGGTGCTGCACCACTTGTGGCTTTATGGTTGGGTCAATGTACAGTTTTATTGCTCTACCTTTCAGGCATCCAATCCCTTCAAATGCTTGGTATGTCTTGGCATGAGCTTGTGGATTTCATTATCGTATTTGATGACACAGATGCTCTTGATTAGTCCTAGATCTTCTGCTGCATCCCAGCTAAGTAAACCTTTGATACCTGTGTCACAACGTAACTGTTAGATTGGATTGTCGGTCCTCCTGCATTGCTAAGTGTGATGCGGAATCGCCCAACTACAGGGAGTGGTTTCCTGCTTCCGTTCACATAGAGTTGTGTCTTGGTGCATTTCAGCATTGGTTGGGGATCGAATGTGCTTAGGGTATCAATGGTCATCACATTTACTGAGGCCCGTGTATCAATTGTGGTTTCTCTTTTCCCCACGATAATGCTGCATCTGGGTCTCTTTTTCTTCATCTTCTCTCTGGTTTTCTTGCACTAGTGCCAAGATTAGGTGTACCTTCCCCTTCTTCTTGGTCTGGTGGCCTGCAATAGTGCCATCGTCCTGTCCTCCTCGTCTTCCGACTCTGCCGATGAGGAGTAGTTCTCAACTTCCACTTGGCAAGCCTTTGCTTGCTTCCTGTTCATCGGGGGCAGTTTTCCAGTGGGAGGGCATTGGCCAATAGGGTTGCCCGAGGATTGGTAGATCTTTGCGTAGTGCTCTAGCCAGCGACAAGCGCAGCATGTGGTTCCTTGTGCTGGGCATTTGTGCCTTCCATGTCATTGTCCACAACACCACCCGCAGTGGTTGGGGCTAGGGATCCAGGGTTGTCATCCAGGAATGCTGGCGGGGGCCATGGTCTTCTGCCCATGATGGTGGTCAGTCAGTGACTGGCGTCATTGTCAGAGCTGGTGATATTTGTAGCCTTTGGAGCGCTGTATTCATGTGTGTGGCTTGGGCATGCGAGAGTTCTCACTGTTGGTCATATTCTTTGATGTGGGATAGGGCAATGCCTTTCTTGCTCATTATAATTCTCATTAGCTTTTCTGAGGACATTCCATTAATGATGTACCGTCTGATGTTTTTATCAACATTCTCAAACTCGCATGACAGGGCCAATCACTGCAGTTGAGTATGATATGCATCAAGCATTTCTGCCTCACCTTGGACTGCCACTGAAAAATTGAAGATTTTGTATTCTGGGGTGAGTTGGGGCATGAAGTGATGCGTGAGGGTATATTTAACTGATTTGTACACGTCATCCGTATCTGGAACATGTGGGAGTGAGTTGAAAATGTGTAGTGTGTCATCTCCAAAACTCAACAATATTTGACACTGCATCTTCCAGGGCACGGCAATGTCTTTATAGACCCTGGCCATTTAGAATTTTTGAATCCATAGTGCCCATCTGGGCCTTACTTACGATGGTTCAAGGCAATGGTAAAATGGGGCAGTGGGCACTCCCCTGTGTCCTTGTGTGAGTGGTGTAGGGCTGAGGCTGAAATTTGGCACTAGTCTGGCCCGAGTTGCTGGGGTCGGGTGGCAGCCATTTGGTGTTGTGAAGGGTCACTGGTGGTCAACGGCACAGTTTTCCGTTCACCCACCTGGCCAAGTAGCCTAGCTTCTGTCTGTGTGCTTCGCTTCTCAAATTGTATCCCTCTCATGAGCTTTGAAGTGACTTGTGCTTTGAAATACTTTGCTCATTCAAGCTGGGGCAAGTTTGTTCACCTCTTTTGTGTCGTGGGGCTGAGTCTGCGTTGTGGTGTTGGCCCCACATAGACCACGGGCCGTGTTGCTGGAGTTATGAAGAGAAATGTATTCATTTTTTTTTAACCTTAAGCGCAGCCGTTATTGTCCGGGATGCAGGTGGATCCTGCCTGTAGTCACCAGTGTTATAACGGTGCTGGTGCTCCAGCCCGTATAAGTGAGGGGCTAGGCCATTATGCACGCTTTGCGCAGCACAATATGGCACATCCACTTGGGTGTATAACTATCCCATGACTGCCTAAGTCGCCAAGGGGTGCCCTGGCGTTAATCTATGCAAGTGTCCTCATACCAAAAATGTATGAGGGAGCATCACAGACAAGCTGAAAGCAATGTGGGTTCACAGAACAATGAAAGGAAATCTGTGTGCTCACCAACCGTCAATAGCTGCCTACATTTACTTAATAATATGCAAGAAAGCATTATATAGTTACTTATAGGCAAGAAAGTGTGATCCAAAGACATAGTTTATGTTTATAATCATAGAACTGGGGGTAGAGCCCTGCTCACAGTGGCTCTGGGTTCTTAAAGTAATCAAAAGCAAAACATGTGTATATATTGTCAAAGGATTGACCATGAGTAACAGTTGTGTTCACAATGGTTATTTTAATGAAAGATCTAGCCAACATGAGTTTCGACCCTCCTTGTTCTTTTTCAAGGCTGTAAGCACCATTATGTGCATTCACGTATACATTGGGCCTTATTATAACCTTTCCAGGCCAGAAACAATGGTGCCGGTAGGCTTACTGGCACGGTTTTTCCAGACCAGCAAAGTACAAGTCAGCGGCGCGAGTGCCCACCCACCCGGCAGGCCTGACTTGCCGGGCAGAATGGCACCGGCCTGAGGAATTTCACTGAAGCACCAGTACCGTTATTAATGGTGCCGGTGCTTCCATGGTCTCCATTCCCATAGACGCCTATAGGATTCTATAGGAATGGGGAACAGCATTTTACTGGTGCCTGACTTTCTGGAACACCGGGGTTGTAATCGCACAGTGTTACCGGCAAGCCAAGCGCCAGTAAAATGTACAAGACTGGTGCATTGTCATAATTACGTTACCGAATTAGTGAATCCAACTAAAATGGTGTGTGTATCCCTATTTGTCCCGGGAGGATAGCTCAGTGGCAACGTGCTCGCCTTGGCAGCAAGACGACACAAAGCAACACAGGTTCGATCCCCAGAAAACTCTGGGTATTTAAGCGCATTATAAATATGCAACTAAGACAACAACAAAAATTCTGTAAGATCGCCTCGTTGCCCCCGGGCTGTGTGAGTGCTTTAAAAATATAAATAAATAAATAAATAAATAAATAGCGAGAAGTGCCAAATGTTAAAAATGTTGAGATGGGTTAGAATAACCATGTGTCCCAACACATGATACAGATATTTCACAAATTTAGCAATAAAGTCATTCCCATAGTGATATTGGAATGTTATCATATATGGAAATCAAATGTATACAGCCCATATGGCTAGGGTTTAAATTACGATGAGCAAAAATGAGAATAACCAGGGAGAGAAAAGAGAAAGGATTAGCGTCATATTAGTTGATTTCATACGTGCCCATTGGGCCCATTGTGTGTTGTGCCATTGGCACCCAAAAGCATGGAAGAAGGGGCTTGCTGTGTATTCTTAAATGGGGTATATGTGGTCACTGTAGAAGGTATATTGGATTTCGATTCTGTTAATTCTCTTCTCTTGTGAGCAACAAGTCTGTTGAAAGAAAGTTTGAGAACCTAGTTATAAAAGCAAGCACTATTCTGTCAGTATTGTGCTAGAATGGATAAAGGTGGCACTTGCCTGTTTGCAGAGTAAACAGGTGTGGATGCCATAATTGTGAGTAATAAGAGTGCAATCCAATATTAAAATCCTCGATGGTATTGGGCATTTGGGTCTTGGTAGGTATTTCAGAGTGATTGTTCTGTGAAAACATGTACAATAGATGGTCCTGATTAGGATGGGGTGATCATTAACAAAGAAGTGGTAGTGAATACAAAGAGTTGTAGCATTACAGTGGCCAGGTGGTGCATGTGGGGTGTGACAGACCCTGAGGGGGTGATTGTGCTCTCTCTCTCGCGATTATTGTTGTTAAGGGATAATGATTTTTATATATCACTCAATAATCAGGTGAGAAATGAGAACGCCCCTGTAGGAAACAGGATGCGTTCAATACTCAGCATGAGGTTGTACGACCCTCATTTGAGACCGGGCTGGCAATCAGTGTCAAGTGTAGAGTGGTAATCATACATGTTATGGGACTCTAGTGGATTTGGTTGTGAGGTGGTAGCGAGGGATGACAGCCCTGGGCAAACCGTTGGGATACCGCTGATGCAGCTTTGTGTTTCAATCGTCTAATACAAAAGTGTCCCAGTGGGGTTTGGGAGAATGGTGGTGGAAGCCATATTGTCAGAGCATGGTGATCTTATGCAGTGCTGGATGGCAAAGTGCATATCTTGCTGGGTGATTGTGCTAGAAGCGTTGTGCTCGAAGCACCTTGAAGCATCTTTTGTGCTAGATGGAATTACAATAACGATCTCAGACCAAATAATCAGACAGACTCAAATAATATGGCAAAGTACTACTTTATAATCAATTGAATGAAGCAGGGCAAACTGGCAGGCATCGAACTGATGCATACCCACTCACAAAGATGCTTCATTACATGGAGATCTTATACACCAATATGCGTAATCTATGACAACATTCTACATGGCAAAATGCCAAACCTATCATGGGAAGGTATTGTTAAGGGAACATGTCTACTTATAGAAGATATAAGGATTAGTACATCATTGGCTACCCCTCATCTGTAGGGCACGCCTCAAACTACCTGTAAATATGTATAGCACTGATTATAGCATACATAATAACAGTGGATTGGTCAATGCAATATTGCATATTAGATTGTCACTTAACCCCACTGATTGGTTTGCATACTATCCCAACCTTGCACCTTTGGCTCCTTAGCAGCATGTACGTGTTACACAACTTAGGTGTTTGAATCCCATCATACTTCTCCCCATTTTCCCAATTAGTCCACCATATCTCATCGGTAGGCCACAAGCCAAAGTCTTCCTTTGTAGTTGACATTGTTGCCTGCTTCCTGTCCTGGAACATTCAAGGGAGTGTGAGCACAGCACTATCCTAGCTTCAGGCTCTAATGAATAGGCTTTTCTTTCGACTTCATAGTCACATGTGAAGAGACCACAAATGTGCAAATTTCATCCTTCCTTTTACTGCTATTTGATTTAATTATGCAGGGTTCTGTTACTCCTCTTGACCTCTAGAGACTTGCTCACTCTATCTCACATGGACTTTGCACACTTTTAATTGACCAGCAGTTTGGCTCCCACAGATGTTTTCTTCTTCTTCCATCTATGAACAATCCTCACATTCAGAGCTTATCCACATACACCCTTTGTGCTCTGTGCTTATCCTTTAAAAATAGCATCATCAACTCTGGGACAAACTTGACTCATCGTCGGCTCTGCATACAGAGCTGTTTTTCTGTGTCTCCTGATTCTACAGCCTCGGCCTGTCTCTGAGGTAGCTTGGTTAAGTTCAACGTGAGCCAACATCCATTGTCCTACTATGGCCATCCTTGCCATATTATATATCATTCTATAGCAAGCTTCCATATGTTTTCTTTCTACCTTGCATCACTGTGTCTTTACAGTTATTGGTCAGTAAGTTACTTCATCTTCTTTCCATCCATGATTACGTTAGTTTTAGGTACATGTTACTTTAGTGTTTCCGTTACATTGTTACTTCTAAGCATTTTCATATTGTTTCAGCATAGAGTCATATATCTTCTTTATGACATTACTTTGTCCTCATCAGATTTCACTTTAACATCCGTTCATGATATTTATTGATGCATTCTAACATCATGACAGCCGACATCGTTCCATGTAGCATCCTTCCATGCAATATCCTTCCACACGTTCAGAGTGAGGGTGCATTCTTTATGGCTGTCTGAGTGCATACCATCTCTCGTACACTTGATGTGGTACGAGAATAATGCAGGAGGTCCCATTTAATGCTTTTCTCTGACTTTTTGAATATGATGGTGTTGAAGGGGCGGGAACTGGTGAGATAACATTTACCCACTCCTCTACAGCCTGATGGTGCACATAAGAGGCACTATCATGATAGAAATCTGTTTAGTATTACTGGATTGGGCTCACACCTATAAGATCAGGTTCAGGTGAAGTACATACTATTTCAAGGATCAAAAGAACAGGTGGCTTACCTTAAGAACCATGTCTAGTCTACATTGGGATGTTAACTTGAGACTTCAATCTTTTGATTATGCATAGCATCAATGTGATGCCGTGAACGCGAGTTGGAGGCAGAGTGCAGTACAACAGATTGGTTCTGCATATAAAAGTGCAATGGGGCATGTAAATTGGGTTCTACGTTATTTTGCTGTGGGATTTTCCGTCGTGGGACTTTTCATCGCCTTTTTTTATCGAAAAAAACTAATCGTTTTTTTTTCGATTAAAAAACGGTGATGAAAAGTCCTGCGACGAAAAATCCAGCGGCAAAAGAACGGTATATCGTAATTTGAGAGCATGTTAAACATGTTCCTGTGGGACTGCTAGCTGGTGGACCAATTGGCTGCTATGTTTTAGGTACAGTGGGTGGCTGGAGGACAAGGTGTCACTGTAGGAGAGGAATTGGGCATGGTGTCCAGAGACAAGAGGCCCAATCTTGTAATGTAGCTATTGAATGTTCCCCATGATCAGGGCAGCCACTGTTATTCACAGCAACCTTAAATCATTTAATGATAACTCCTATGAACAGTTTACTCATACTTAAGAAGAAGAAGTTATTGCAACTGTTACATATGTTACAAGACAACATTTAGTTCATGCTCAGTATTGAGGCCTGAGATCACACCTCTATATTTACATATTATTCTGGCTTCCCTTTGACGTAGGCACAGTTCACTGTCCCCTCCTCTGGAGTCGCAGGAGACTGTTTCTAGTCCTGCGAACCTGATGTCTTTTTTTTACATTTTGTGTCTCTCTTGCCATTGTATTGCCAGGCAATCTCTTGTATCCTGTGAGCTCAACATATTCAGGTGTTCTAGGATTCCTGCCCTCAGCTCTTTTATTGTGCTTCCTATAGACATAACTTGGCACACACAAATAATCACATATAGAATATATTTCGATCGCCAATTGAGGAATTGCTGTATCCTGTGGCAGTTAGACCCATTGAAAACAATTTTAGTGTTGTATGAAAGGAATTCATGGAGCATGTGCCAAACTTGTGGAATCCCACTGTTTGTAGTGCTTGGAGCCAGTGCCTTGAAGGATCAGAGATGGGATTCATGAATCAAGGGCTCAGGATCGTCTTCAGAGTTTATGCCTTAATAAATTCAAATTGTGGTTTCCCAGATACCAATTTCTTGATATCTGAGTCAATTGCTAGCAGGTGCAGGGTATTTTGATTATCTTCTAGATTGTGTAGCTCTCTTGGCTGTATTGTATTACAAAACCTAAGGTAGTATCCTGCTCCTGTTTCTGTCCATCTTTGGGAGTGACTAATGTCTCTCTAGCTAAACCAATAATTGCCTTTTCAGCATGTGCCACTATTTCAGCCAGATATCTTCTGTGGTAAATCTGCCTTTGAGCAATTGACACTGAGCTTTGTATGAGTCTTCATTGTTGCAGTTCCTCCAGGTCTGGATGTATTCCCCTTATGGGATATTATGTATTGCTGTCTTTCTGTGTCATTTTGTTGCAAGCAGGACCTAGTTCAGTTCAATTTGCTTTCTGAATGTTCTGGTCTGTAGACCGTCTGGGCTTGCTGTTATTGTAATGTCTACAAAGGCAATGCTTTAATGGCTGTGATTGCCTGTCATCTGGATACCAAAAGAGTTGGAGTTCAGGAAATGATCACAATTTTCTATGTTTGTGTTTGTGCGCCACCAGATCTTGAGCATGTCTTCTATGTATCGGTACCATTTGATAATGTTTGTGTTGAACACTGGGTTATCAAAGGCGTGCATGCTTTCAAAATGATTTAGAAATAAGTTAGCAACTGTGGGTGCATAGGTGGCCCCCATAGAAATTCCTCTTTTTTGGGAGTACGGATATCTGTCGAAGATATAAAAAATAACATTGTTTGAAAGGGAGAATTGAAGCAATTATTTTGTCATTTCTATTTGCAAACAAAATGATTCTGAATCTTTGCAAAGGTGAAGTCTCTTGCTTTTAGTGCTAGTGTAGGCTGAATAGAGGTGTACAATGCCTTAACATCTGATGTTACCATTTGGTACTCGAGTTTCCAATCCAGGTTTTGTTGAATGTGTAGCGTGTGCATGGTGTCCCTGAAGTATTTAGGACTTTTGATTGCCTCTTTTTCTATTTCATTGTTGATGTATTTGTCTCCCTTCCAGAATGGTGTCAAAATGTTTGTGCACTTTAGGCAGGAAATAAATGGTGGGCATTTATAATCATATTTTCCAATCAGAGGAGGCCGACAAGTCACACCCTATGTTTCCTAATGTTGCTTATGCAGATCAGACTGCCATCCATCATCAGGGCAATTTGGTACTGAATAGCCATACACAAAATAGTGTATATACATTCAGATGTGTCAACAAAAATCAAGCAAGGAAATACATATATCATGTGCAATAAGCAAAAAGAATGATCACAAACAAAAAAGAACAAAATCAATAATAAAAAATGTAAAAAAAAGAATCATTAGAATAAACTCCTCCAGTCCAGATTAATATAAAGCTTAATCAAGACAACAATGTGTAGAACTGCTGTATCTATAACAAGAAATAACATTTGTATGTTCCTATTGGTCAAGAGTTCACTCCCTGTTACAGACAAGAAACATAATGAAGTCCACCGAAGGAATGCAAGTGACACTGTACCTGGATCACTGAGTGTCAATCTTCATCTCATGTGGGGATCATTTCTCACTAATTCATGGTGGAGATAAAGACATCCCTCGTTACCAAGGGTGACAGAAATTCTTCCAGTGTCCCCATGTCTCACATGGCCATTCTCCTCACAAGGTGACTAAAGGCACCATAAGCATTTGTGCTTGGGTTAAATACCAAGTGAAAACCAACGAGTAGGGAGGATGTTTCTGGTGGCAAAGTAATAATGTGACATGTGTAGTGATGTCACTGGCACGTGGCATCATGTTGAGATGTTGACTGCATTAAAAGTTGTAAACATTATCAAAGACTGTGTATAGAAACTCACTGGTGAATATCCATCTTAAAAAACAATTTGATGTTACTTACAGTGTGTAGAATCCACTAATGTAAGAGGGATGTACTGATTCTAGTTTACAGGTAAAACTGATATGTAACAGGACGAAATGACTGCAGTAATGTTAGGCTATGCTTAGCTATAAATATAGAAATCCCAAAATTGATGTGTAACTCCCTGGGTCACTTGTTAGTGGGTTTACTTGAATACATGAGCACATTATGATACAATATGTAGGGGTAATGTCCTACCCCAAAACATGGGAACCTTCCATTAAAACAGAGAATACGATACCACACATAACTAAAACACAAAAACATATGCTGGAAAATGTTCAAAAAAATCAAAACTGCCACAAACCAAATGTTGGAATACAGGTGCAACCTGACCACAAAAGTGATGGGTGGAAGGTTTTGAATGAATCTAAACCACTGGCAATTGCTCTGGGCAACCTTCCACACCATTTTTTTTTAGCCCATCTGCGCCATTGCAAAAGGGGACCAGCCATGTGCAAATCAGTCAGCAGCTGTCGCCACTGAAGGTAGCAGCGCAGCGCGAACTGCTAGGCCAGGTCCCCTCTGCACAGAAAACCAAGCAACCCCAGACATGTTTCGGCCTTGTTGGACCTCCTCAGTGAGGTGCAGCCTGGTTCCCTGTGGCGCAGCGAGAAAGGGACCCACGTCTGGGCATACCCTCTCTCACAAGGAGAAACAAACTGAGCACAAAAGTGATGGGTGGAAGGTTTCAAATGAATCTAAACCACTGACAATTGCTCTGGGCAACCTTCCACACCACCGTTTTTTAGCCCGTCTGCGCCATTGCAAAAGGGGACCAGCCATGTGCATATCACTCAGCAGCTGCCGCCATCGAAGGTAGCAGCCCAGCCCGAACTGCTAGGCCAGGTCCCCTCTGCACAGAAAACCAAGCAACCCCAGACATGTTTCGGCCTTGTTGGACCTCCTCAGTGAGGTGCATCCTGGTTCCCTGTGGTGCAGCGAGCAAGGGACCCACGTCTGGGCATAACCTCTCTCACAAGGAGAAACAAACTGACCACAAAAGTGATGGGTGGAAGGTTTTGAATGAATTCTAAATTAATTTCAACAACAGATCTAAATTGGTATTATTTGATGCTCAAATGAGAATACTGTGATTCCATGCTCGATTCATTGGGGTCAAGATACTAGAATCGATGAACAATCAATTCTATTAAACCTCCCAGTCTATGGTGCACATATTTACAGCTGCTGCTGCAAATCAAGCACCATGTCTAACAAAGTGTGTGTTACTAAATACATGAAGAAAAACTAAACAACAAAAGAAATCTACATCTGTTCAACAGATGTTGAGGTGAGTAGAAAGAGTAAATTAGCTCTACTTTTCGTCCTATAGCAGGACCCCAAATATATATATATATATATATTTTTTAGTTTGTTGCAAACTTTTAAAAAGAAAATAAGAAGAAAATCCATTCCATAAAATCCTTTAACATTATTTATCACATTCTCATATTTCTAATTGACTGTTCTGTCATCACTATCGTCGGGTCCTCACCATTTGACAGCGATGAAGGAGTATGGAGTGTGGAAGCATCTCTCATCAATCTACTCAACTTAATTACTTGTCACTCAACAATCTCTTACTAAGTTGTTCTAAATAGAGTGACAGTGCTATTATTAAACTTTTGTAATCACTACTGTGCATTCTTATCCACCACTTGTCACTGCTGCAAGTCGCTGATTTTTCTATCTCTTTACTTAAGTAATTCATTCTTAGATCGCTCAATTCGATGCAAATTAGTATGCAGTCGATGCAAGTGTTTCAGCGTTTCTTACTCGCTGTTACAGAATCTGCAACGTTTCTCCTCTAACCCGACTTCTTGTCTTAATTTTTTCATTTCCTTCGTCGGAAAGAGATTCAATCTAAATTTCAAGAAGATGGTTCTTAATGGCTTACAGGGGAATTTTTCTATGTATTTTGGTAGGCAGTTTAGAGCTTTTGCTTCCATAGGCCTATTTGCCATACATCTATGCTCTGAACTCCTCTCTGATGTGTCAATCCAATCTTGTTGGAACAGACTTTTTTTAACATCATTGTGATTTTTGACAAGCATGTTTTCCTCCGTATTCAGTTGTTTGAGGATCTCTTTGCATTTCAGTCACCATCTCTGAAGTAATGAGTCCTGTTCGGGGTGCACCTGTTCCAGTAACAGCTTAAATTGTGGTATTTCATCAGTGCCAATGGTCTTACTGTATGGAGCAAGTGTATTTCACATTATTCTAACGTTCATTGAGGATAAAATCAATTTGTATAGCATACACGCTGTTGGGAAACCTTGTGGAAGCTGCAGAATTCTTTTCCAGAAGATATTTTCACACCTGGACCAGATCGCGCTTGAGCAACCAAACATGCTTTCCGCTCCATATATTAGGGCTGGTACCACCTTGCTCTTGTAAAAGCTTAATACTGGTTTGTAGGAGAATTTCCCATACTTTTTTTGTATGATCGCTCCTTGCGCTGTTAATTGCTTACATTTGCTGGCAACCTGTTTGATCATGGGCAGATCATTTATACTTGAATTGATTAATGTGCCCAAGTATCGCGTGCAGGGAACCTGCTTCCAGAGATCTTTTCCCAGTAGCCATCAACACTTCTTTTTTTTTTACTTTTTCCTTTCAAGTTTTCCAATATTAGAATTTCTGATTTGGCTACATTTATTTCAAGCCCGTTTTCTTCATTGTATTCCTTAAAGCATTCAGCTTTCTTTGTAGGCCAATCTGGGTCATTTCCAGCAGGACAATTTCATCTGCATACAATATCCAGCTGACATGAGTTCCATTCAATTTTGGTGGGAATGGTTTTACTCCTTGCAGTACATTGCCGACCTCTGCAATGTAGAAATTGAAAAGCATTGCTCCTAGTGGGCACCCTTGTGTTATCCACTGTGCTGTTTTTATTGGTTTAGAGAGATGTCCATCAGTATCCAATCTAATATGTACTTTTGTGTCCGAATAGAGTTCTTTTATTGTAAGTATCAAACTGATTGGGCATCCACAGTTTTCTAATTTTAGTCATAGCAATTCTCGGTCTATACCGTCGAGCGCGTGTGCGAGATCTATGAACGCTAGATATACTTTGTGGCCTTTTCTGATTGCCTCCATTTTTAGGAGATTAAGTAAGAACAAGTTCAATCCACACCCAACAACGCCTCTGACAAAACCCCTTTGCCTCACATCGAAAGTGCTATTCTTTCCTATCCATAGGGATAGTTGTGCTAAAAGTAAGGTTGCAAATATTTTGCCTATAACGTCCAATAGCACTATCGGTCGATAATTTGAGGGTTCAGTTCTGCAACCTTTTTTAAAAAACCGGCACAATTATTACTAGTTTCCATGAGGCAGGTATTCTTCGCTCTTGTATTATATTTTGAAATAAGGTGGCACAAAACTCTGTCCATTCCTCTGGATTGTTTTTTAACATTTGGTTAGATAAACCATCAGGACCTGTGGCCCTTGAGGTGCTCATCT
This sequence comes from Ambystoma mexicanum, assembly GCF_040938575.1. NCBI lineage: Eukaryota > Metazoa > Chordata > Amphibia > Caudata > Ambystomatidae > Ambystoma > Ambystoma mexicanum. Next base: position 1,072,537,858 of record NC_090935.1, on the reverse strand, counting down.
TTTGGATGGTCCTCCAGGTATCGTCTCGCTCCATTTCAAGGTTCCATTCATGGTTTGTATTGAGGTGCGGAGCTTTGGTCCCTCCTTGTTTTGCGAATAGATTGGTGTAATGATTGGTCTATTGCTCTTTGGAGACCATGCTCATTAGGGCTGCCTTCTGTGGGATTTCTAGGTCGTTTAATATGGCCCAGAGGCATCTGTAGTTTATTTGTGACATGGATGTCATGATGGCTTCAGAGTTTCTTTGTTCCATGATCACCTTATGTGACAATAGGCAGTTTTTATATTGTGTCTTGAGTTTACTTTTCAACTCACTTCGATTGTCTCCAGATTTCTATTAATATTTCTCAGCCCTTTCCGGTATTCCTTTTTTATTTTGTGCAATTAGACGGTCGTATTTTTGTTTCCTGTGTACTGTTTTTTTCAAGCCTGATGGTTTGTTTTTATAGATTTTCATAAATCGCTGATATTCTATCATATCCTTCATAGGGAGTTCTACATTCGGTCTAATTTTGTTCACTAAGTAGGTTATGTCTCTGTTATTTAGTCGAAGGTGGTTGCGCCCTGGTTTGAGGCGTATATCTTGTCTCCATTGTGCTTTTGGGTGGGGACTTTCCAGTTTCCACAGTAGGGTCACCAGGTCACTTTGTTTTGTCTTGATCACGTTGAGCTTACTCATCTCTTTGGCCATTGGTTCTGTTACAAAAAAGTACTCTAAGATGGACTTTTGGCTTCCTCGTTCCCAAGTTTCTGTCAGTGGTATGTCGCCATGAATGTTTCCATTCATTATATGTATGTTCCTAGCATCCTTTTCTTCTAGCCACATTTTTTTTAAATGTTCCTTCCCCTGCGGTCCCTTGTTCTTTTTTGTTGCTTGGTTTATTTTCTCAATTAATTGACTGTTCAGGTCCCTGCACAATACTACATTAGGGTTTGTATTGTCAATCAATATAGTATGAATCTAGTCTAGGATTTGATCCATACATTTTCGTCTACCAGCAGCCTGATGGTTCCAGTACACATTAATGATGTATACATTTTTTTGGGGGGGGGGGGATTTCTTAATTAGCTTTGTCTCTAATATCACCATTTGTATATATGGTGAGAGGTTGAGCCAGGATTTTATACGAAGCCCACTTTTGCGCTTTACTAATATCAGTTGACCCGACATCGGCCGTCCTTTGTTTTGTTGTATTAGGGGGTTTAGTACTATCTCAAATCCATCAATGCATGAACTCTTAGCCAGCCATGTCTCTTGTAGACAAATAATGTCACAGGCCCTTAGCTCTTTTGGCAGTGTGTTCACAAGATGGGTAAATCCTCTGCTGTTCCAGGAGGCGAGAATTACCTCTATTAGCGGTTCTTGTCTTTAACTTCTCATGTTATCATTTAGAGTATTGGCCACCCAGGACCAAATTTCAACTTCGTCTTTTCTTGGGCTCATTTGGTCGGGGCTGGCTTCCTGATTGGATTTTTCATTGGTATTCTGCACTGTGATTTTTTTTTTGTTTCATCTTATCAATCCAAACCTCTGAGTCTTCCTTTGATTCCACATCATCCTCTTTGTTAGCTTGGTTTTGTCTTTCTTGAGTGCTTTGTATATTGTCTATGTTTTTTTTCCAGTAGCATCAGTTCGTATTTTTAGAGCAGGTCTCGACCCTCCTGTTATAAACTCCTTCAAGAGGTTGTCAACTTCATACACTTGAAATCCAGCGTCTAGGATCTGTTGCTCACCCATCATTTGAGCTGCACTATCCTTAAGGAGTCGATATGCAGCAACACTCTATCCAGATTTTCTTTTTGTATCAGTTCCACTCGCTTGATTTGATTGGATTTTAATGACCTCAATATTGGAATATAGTGAAATAATTGCTTCACATTATGTCGGTTTTGAGCTAGTTCATCTTTTCTTGTTTCAAGCCGCTCGACAAGGATTCGGTAGGTCTTACTTTTGGTCTGAGTCTCATATGTGTTATTGGGTTGGCTGGTTTTGAACTTATCTTTAGCAACTCTCCATCTTCTATCATCCTGTCCTTCGAACCTTCCGGGCACTTTGGGTGGTTCTTTTAGTTGTGCTTTAGCTACTACCTCTTTCTGACCATAGCTGGCCTTACTTTTTTCACAGGGCGGCAATTGGTCGTCCTTTGCATGTTGCTCAGTATGATTGTGATTGAAATATTTTTTTTCCGACGCTCTTCAATGCTGTAGGAGTCTCTTTTGTCACAATTTGTCTTCTCCATGGGCTTGGCTCTCAGATTTTCTTTTGGAGATGGGGACTTAATGCATACTCTTTTATGGCTGGGACCGGCCACTACGGGCACTTTTCGGTCCAACACTTCTCTATCGTCACCAGATTCAGTGGGGGTTTTAGGCGAATTAATTTGATTCTCATTTTCCAATTCTTCGACCAGGCTCTGGTTTTCATCTTCCTTGTTCTCTTCAGCTGAATATATGTTGACACGTTCATCAAGTCTTCCAAGCTTACCTCCTCTTCACTTTCAACAGTGATGGACTTTTTTGGCTCTTCCACATCCATCAATCCTTTGTTCTCCACCATCTTATTTGCCTTTGATCCTTCTGATGGTTTATTTAATTTTGGTTCAGCATTATGAATCGTTACATTCAGAGATGCCTTTTGTGTAGGCGTATTTTTTGTTTTTTTATACATTTGCCCTGTTTCGTTGTTTTTTCAGTCTTCTTATTGGCAGAGTCAGCTTTGGCAATAGCTTGGGGATTTTCAAATGATTACAAACACTTCTTTCTCTTTTATTGTGGGGTTCATCTCTGCAATCTCAGCTTGGCTCAGTGCAGTAGCTTGCCCATCTGCATTAGCCCAGGTTGAAGGGACTGACTCCAGAGTTTCTGGCCTTCAGGTTCCGTCTTGTACCGATGCCATATGCGCCGCCCCCATTTCATGGAGCATTGGTATTTCCTCAAGCGCATTTCCTGGACTGATCTCTTTGCATTTTGCGGGTGGCTCTGTTGGTTCCAGAAGCTTTCTCATAACTTCAAGGCTTTCACTTTTGCTTGCATCTTGCAGGCTTATTTTCCTCCCACTCACATTTCTGGGCTCTTTTGCCTTTTCAGGCTTGTTCAGAACAGCTGGGCTCCTGCAGCACAAGTCGGTGTATTCTGCATGCATCAACAGATTGGCAGTTTTGTTTGGCCGTGATTCGGAGATGTCTAGTTCTGAGCTTACTCTTGCGGTTTGTTCTTTTTTTTAAATTGCAAGGCTTTGTGTGCTACCTCTGCAAGTCGTTTTTTTTTTTTATCTTTGCAGTTGTTTTTAAGAGCTTCTTTCAAAACTGACACTGAGAGATCATTCATAATCTGTGTTGTAGTATTTTTACTCGACATTTCAAAAAAGTTCAGTTCCAGCTTAGTTATTTTTGTATTCAACAGAGCTATCAGTGTATTTTGATCTCTGTAATTTTCATTTACTTTTTCAAAGAGCTTTGTCAGTGGAACAACTGCTATCGACGTTGCAGACATCAAGTTTGGCCTCAACTCATTGATTACTTTTTCAATGATCATAGCGATTGAGGAGTTTCCTTTTCTATCACTTCGTTGTAAGTGTTTTATACCTTGATGTCTTAGTTTCATTGATTGAGTTCTTCCAGATTCTGTTTCAGAGGTGGACGGGGAGTCTTCAGTAGATGATGAACTCCTTGGCCTCGTTTGTTCTTCACCTATTACGGCAGCCTCCTTACTGGGTGATCTCTCCTGGATCATTGTGTTTTTGAGCCTTTTCTGTGAGTGACAGAATTCACCCTCAGAGCTCCACCATATGTTGTGTAATCTGATGTATTTCTTTGTTCGAAGGCCTTCTTTTCGGCTCCATCCTTGCTCAGCCAATCGAAGGCACCCACTGGGTTGGCCATGGACTTTTCGATCACTTACATCCCACTCGCTACGATTTGCTCTTTGTTTGTACTTACTTTAAGGGCAGATGTTGAAAGGGTTACCTTGGAGTTTAGCAGTGCCAGCTCTCTAATCAGTTGATCAGATAAAGCAATTCAGTTACAACGGTTCAAACCTGGGGCTTCCAGATTGTCTTCCCAACTGGGGGCTCCACCAGCTTGTTCCGTTATTACTTTTTCTTGAGGCGTAAATTGTCCAGGCATAATTATGTTGTGATCATCCATTGTGAGTTTCTCGTGACAAGGAGCAAATATCTCGGGTCTCATTTGGGTAGCGTCTGGATTCAAATCATGCATCCTGCAGGCCAATCCGTCTATGCTCCCAGGGGTGGTTGCACCGGTGGATACATCATATCCATCTGCGGCCGGCTCGGCATTCGGTTGGTTTGTCAAATCAGTTGCGTTAGAGTAGCGTTCGTTAGGTTCAGTTCGCTCGGGACTGTTTCTATTATCCAGATCAGTTCTAAGTTTTTCATGTAACACCATCCTCTTGGCCTTCAATTTGCCGTATCTTTCTACCACTCGCCATGCAAAAAGTTTCAGCTGCTCGGTTGAGGTTTTAGTACTCGGCGTCTGATAGCAACTGCCTGTTCCCCGCTGCTGCATGTCTCTAGTCGGATCACCCACCATAGGCGATATTGCACCCTTGTTGTACATCTTGAGGCCCTGTTCCCTGGAAATTGCCCCCCTGCACTGCCAGACCACTCAAATTTGTCTGCATCGAGCCCCATCTCGAAACTCCTCGTTGTTAGGGTTCAACTTTATTTCAGAACACTGTCAACAGATGGCAATTTGCTTCTGTATTTTCTGTTGTCATTGCCGTCGGCTGATATTGGTCATGCGGGGTTCAGACTGTCTGCATTTGAGAGCATTTCTGCATTAAAGGTTGGCGAGTCAGCGTTTTCACCCCCCACCCAGTCCGTTGATTCCCCTTCCCTTACTTCCTTCTTGCTGGAGCTGGGGCTTGAGGTGATGGTCGACACTGTCCTCTTTCTTTCGGCTTCCTTCCTCGAGGGGTTCTGGACATGATGTGTTGCACTGAGACTCCGTTTCACCTGCACCCGCGTGAGGGGTATGCCGGTTCTTTTCTCCATCGACCACGTGGCCAACAAGGAGCACAAGAAACTCTCCTGCAACACTCTGCAACGCTCTGCGTCTGGCAGGATATTTTGAAGGGTTTGCTCCTCCCTTCACAATAGCAATAGAAAAAACACTACACAGCCCAGCAAAAACAACATACTGTCGGTAGAACTGGTCAGCGTCCTCACACAAGAAACACTCCTGCCACACTCTGTGACGCTCTGCGTCTGGAAGGGTGTTTTGAAGGGTTTGCTCCTCCCTTCACAATAGCAATAGAAAAAAACGCTGCACAGCCCAGCATAAAAAACGTACTGTAGGTAGAACTGGTCAGCGTCCTCACACAAGAAACACTCGTGCTACACTCCGTAACGCTCCGCCTCTGGCAGGGTGTTTTGAAAGGTTTGCTCCTCCCTTCACAATAGCAATAGAAAAAACACTAGACAGCCCAGCAAAAAAGCGTAGTGTAGGTAGAACAGTTCAGTGTCCTCACACAAGAAACACTCCTGCCACACTCTGCGATGCTCCACGTCTGGCAGGGTATTTTGAAGGGTTTGCTCCTCCCTTCACAATAGCAATAGAAAATACACTACGCAGCCCAGCAAAAAAAACATAGTGTAGGTAGAACTGGTCAGCGTCCTCACACAAGAAACACTCCTGCCACACTCAGCCACTATACCTCTTATGGTTTAAACGTATTTTCACTTGAAACCAAACTTCTGGCAATGCAATATAAAGACTGTTTATAAAAAACATGCATTGTTGCAGTCCACATTCATCCCATTGGGAGCCAATGCATTCAGTTTGTCTATCCAGTAGGTTTCCCTCCAGGCCAGCTTAAAACAGATAGCAAATTGGCCAGAACTATTAGCAGCAGCCACTGCCCAAGGAAGCATGTCAGCCTGCAACCATGCCCTTTCCCATGTGGTGGTCCTCCAGACTGCCACTTAGTCCACTCCCCATAGAACCATCAGCACAAACTTAAAGCTGCTCCCATTTGCCTCCCCACCCTGCACTCCAGCTCCCTCACCATGCAACTCCCCAGCTTCCACACAAGTCTCCATCCCATGTGGCCCTCTAGCCTCCACCACAGCCCCTTCAGAAGCAGCTTCAGGACAGGAGTTAGGGATTAGAGAGACAGAAAGAGTTCCTACCAACAAAGGACATGCAGGCTGGAATATCACACACCAGCCGACCATCAGGTTCTTTCTATCCAACGCCTGGATATTCCCACAATGTTCATCCTCCTGGCGAAAATCAAGTAATCATACTGCTTACAGGGACATCGTCACCAACACGCCCCCATGTTGAAGCTCCTGACAATGCTCAATTTCTGTGCAACAGGCAATTTCCAGCATACTATGATCGTGGTGCATGAAATCACGCAGCCCTGCTTCTCCCAGATCCTTGCTAAGATGTTGGCAGCAATGATGAAATTGATGCACCACCCCATATCCTTCCTCAGTAATCCCCATACACACAACCATATGAAAACACAGTTCCATGCCATTACAGGCTTCCACAATGTGGTTAAGGACAGGAAATGTACACACGTGGCACTTGCACCCCAAAGGGCGAGAGGGCAGCTCTTCATCTACTGATACATGCAACACTCCATCAATATGCCCATGAATGTGATGCTCTTTACATATGTGTGTGAATGGTTCCCTGTCTCCACACCTAGCTCCATGATATTGGTTCAGAGCAATGCATCATGGAGCGATTAAGATGACACTGGGTGTGGCTGCAGAATATGTACATGAGGACTCACCTTCTACTCAAATGTGCGACTTTGAAAGACAGATTTAGGCAGAGAGGATATAAGTGACAGCACATTTCACTTGGCACGCACAAAGTGTCACTATATGACAGACAAGAATTGATAGTACCCAAACCTGAAAGCAATCATAAAGATTAGAAATGGATGTTCTTTACGAAATACAGCATGCAAAGGAATGTGTTCTATAAAATCAGAGACGTCTGCATTTCTCTTCTTGTTTTTCAATATGGTGCTCTCTCGTCTGCTCCTGAATGATGAACTCACACGTTCAGTGCTACCACACAGGAACAGAAAATGAGTTTGGCCTTTTAAGTAGCTGTAAGGTTCGAGTGTGTGGATGTGGTGCCTTGATTCTCCAAGCATTACTGTGGGCGTAGAACGCGCTGCCTTAAGATTTCCGCATTATCAGGAGCAGCTAAGCAGGTACCCATGAATCCACTCCATCTGCCACGAGGAAGATCATGTGGGCCCACAATTCTATTCTGTAGGAAGGGCAACCGTTCAAATGTAAATGGAAAATTACATAGGGTCATGAATTTGTCTAATCTCCATCCATCCCGTTAAATCTGAGGCCTTTGAAACAATACAACACTGCATTTATGTGCTATCACTTAGTGTTGTATCCAAATGGAGCAATAGTAACCACGAGTGAACTCCCCAAAAGTGTACCACAGGTTTTAGTAGGACACAGAGCCATACGTTCTAATTCCTGTCAATTTTGGCTGGACACTTTTGCCCAAGTAGCCCACTGCACCTCCTAAAAGCCCACTGTGCTTCCCTATTGCCCCCATGATCCGACTGGACCCCCGTCGTCTGCCACAACACCTTCAGATGAGTGAACATGTGTTTCCTTTACCAGCACTAGAGAGCTGCAAATAGGATTTTAATAAAGGGGTTCAAAGCCACGCTGTGGCCTTTTGGGGTTCATGATGGTTGTGGGCTTGTTGAAGGGCTCTGTGGGGGTAGCAGTAACCTGCCTTCTCTCCCAGTGCCCTCATTCGTATCCCTACGTGGCCTACACCATTTCCAGAGAATTCTTGGAAAGGTTTGAAAAGTTCAGCATCCTCGAACCACACAAACATTGTGTGGTTTGAGATTTTCGAGAAGTTCCCTCGCCTCAACCACGTATTACAGCAACAATAGCATCATAAGAAGCACACAAAAAATAGAGCAACAGTAGGAAGTAACCCCTTTGTGGGCAATATGTTAGGTAGATATATCATGTCAATGTCAACAGAGTCATTGTAGGAGAGCATTCATTTAGAATGCATCGTTCCTTTGCACTATAAACACCGCTGGCAATGCATAAATCTTCCAGCATCACATCAAAAAATCCTATAAAAGTACTTAGCAAGATGACGAATGGGGTCACTTGTCGCAGTCCTTGTAGCACTTAACGTTGCTCTTAGCTCTTCAACTGGTCCCGATCTAATTCAATGCAATGCACTCACCCACACCGCACAGTTCCCAGAACGGCACAATCAATGAAAGGTTTAGGAGAGGAGAACGATGGATACTATCTACGGAACCTGCAGAAATCTCCGACTTAACGTGGGAAATCTTTTGACTTTAAAATCGAATGTTGGTTAATGATCTAATTCTCTATGTGGCAAGACATTTTAGTAGTGGACAATCACTATCATACACATGTGAACAGGACATCTGAAAAGATCATCAGCCAGAAGTAGGACAGTTCAGCAAGGCGGCCTAGGATGCAAAGATTGTGTAAGGCTGTTGTGTGTTCACGTCCTCGTCCTTGGTATCCTGCCGCTGTTTCCTCGTCTTTAGTTCCAGTCATGCAGAGTTTACTGTTGGTTAGATTTCATAATGCCATCCGAGACAGCAAGATACCCAACGGGTTACTGCCAGTCTCTTCGCCAAAAGGGGCTGCAGCTAGGTTTGGACGGTATAAAACACAGCACATAGATATATGCATTCAGACTAAACAAAAACCATCATCTTTTGCCCAGCTTGATCAGCAAACAATGGCCGCCACTATCACAGTCAGGTCCCACTTCAGAAAACAAAGTGTGTGTCTTCTTCAATGGGATTCAGCATGTGCCAGCTGGAGTCTCTGCCTGGCATGTGCTTCACTTCCACCCAACGCCGTTCGTGGGTGGATTCCTCTTTCACTGCAATAATAATTTAATTTCAACACGTTTCAAGCATAATATTGGATCGACTGATCACTGGTGACTTTGCCAGATTTAGTGCCACATATAACCACACAAAAACATGTTACTTTTCATTTCTCTTATTATTTTGAAAATACATAAAAAAAAACAGAAAGTCCATCGCTCGTGAACTGCAGCATGCCAGTGCTGCAGGAAGCCAGCACAGGAGGAAAGAGGTGCGCACTCCGGTGGTGATAGTGGTTGGGGCTCATGGAGGCAGGGGGATATAAACATATTCTGTACAGTGTTCTGTACAGCAAGTCACCTTTGGAAGGTCGTTAATTTCACAACAACAGGCACTCCAATCAGCGACATCATTTCACCAAAATGCCAGGGGTAGAGAAAGGGCGCCTCACACCATCCTTGGCCTCTGATGACATCACATGATGTGATGTCATTTGACCCCAACCTGAAATGACATCACAGAAAACGATGGAACTCGAACTTTCACGCCTTGACAAAATAGGAAGTGGCATCACATTGCATTGTTCCTAAGTACACTACGAAAAATAGGGTTACAGTATTACTGTAATGTGAAATACAATTCATACAAAAAAGGATGACCATATGTATCATTAATATCAGTGTGTATAGGCTAGTTTTACCAAATTACTGTGAATGCAAGCAGACGTCCAAGGCCAAATGATAATGATCTGTTATTATATAGCACTTACTCTTAAGCACTTTATATAGAACAAATATACATATAATAGCACCCAACATGTGTTGGTACTCATGATCAACCTCAGAAGAATGAAAGGCTGAGCGGCCTTGCCACAATTCAAACCTGCAACCTGCAGATCACATACACATTGCAGCAGCGATCGCTGGAACCACTGAGCTATCATACCGGCTATAGCTATCTTACTGGCTATAATAAAACGTGCAATAACGTGTTTCAGACAAAGTCAGAAAGCAAATTACACTCTGTAGTGGATACCATTTAACTGGTAACTGAGATTTAACAGCAGGCCAGTTCATCTGCAGGTCTGGTGCAAAGTTGGCCACATGTCAAGTCTGCATACATCTACTTTTCAGGCTTCAGAGGTTGGCAAAATACATACCATTGGGAGCGTTCATAACTGTATATTACATAATTTAGAGTAGGGAAGGGAAAGCAGCGCACTCAGACGGCATCCCCTACTCTGGGCACTCGTTACCTCATAGATGCAAACACACATCCTGAACAGCATGCCATGGATATAGGAAAGATAGACACATTACAACAAGGCATTCATTGTGGCACAATAAAATCAAAGGCCACTTTATGTCCTTTGGTCAAACATTTCTACTGTACACAAGATTGCTCAAGCATTTTGTCAAGTGACCCAGGACACCGAGATAGAATATCGTAACAGAGACAACGGCAGAAAATAAATGCTAGAACTGCAACTTGTGAAAAGCAAAATACATAGTTCAACCAGGGTGTTAGAGTGGGCAGGCCCATTCATGGATTTATGTACAAGAAGACAGAATCTAAATGTGGTGAACGCTACATCGGTAACCAACCCATCCTCCATGTTAAGATGATGGTTTTTGTTTAGTCTGAATGCATATATCTATGTGCTGTGTTTTATACCGTCCAAACCTAGCTGTGACGTAACAGTTCACTGTACAGAAAGGGCATACAGTGATGTGGTACAATAAGAATAATACAACTACAAGGGTAAAATATAGCGTGCCCATTGTGTTGTGGAGAGCACTTTTCTCAAATAAATCTGTGTGACAAATCATGGATGGGGATGGAAAAAGGGAACACAGTGGTTGATGCAGCATAGTAGGAGGTAGTGGGGAGTGTAAAGTGGTAGGTTTGGCAGGGAGGCAAGCAGATTTAGGAGTAGCAGGACAGAGGAGGGATGGTAGAGAAAGGCGGGTGACAGGGTTCCGGTTGTGTCTCCTGGAAAAGGAGGGATCAGTGACAATCTGGGAGCAGGTGGGGAAAATTGATGTTGGTTTTGGGGGGTGCCCCAGAGAAGCAGCTGGGCAAGGAGACCTGAGTGGGGGGTACAGGAAGCAAAACGATACAATTTGTGCAGCCCCGTTTGGGGGGAGAGTCTCAGTACAATGGGAGTTGAAAAAAGCTGATCGTCTCAATATTCACATGCAACCTAAAATATTAAAGCTACAATTGGAATATTATGAAGTGAGTAGAAGAATTCCGGCAGGGAATACTGATTAGGGGGATAACCTTGGAACCAATCTTGATTGATTTGGAATTAGATCCAAGGCTGTAATATTCTGAGTTTCATATTATGTGACTTTCCTAACTCCACTATTGAGCACCTGGGTTTCTCCATCACTTTTCTCTGCTATGAGAGAGGAAGCAGAGTATGTTCCATCTAATTCTCTCAAAAGACCCCGAAAAGAGCCAACTGATTAAGGAATGTATCCAATATTTTCCTCACATTTTTCTCTTCCGATGTTAACCAGTTTCACAGAACATCTTTTAATGTAATTTATTGCAATTCTTACCGGGATTCTTTATCCTGATCATAGTCATTTTACAATCTCATTGCAATTTGTTTGACTATAAACAGGAGAAAAGAATAACAGCACACAGTTACATTTACTATACTGCCAGGTCCATTGCATAAATAAATGTCCAGTAGTTAAGCTAAGATGGTAAATAGCCAGAGAAAGCTACATGGGCTTGCTTAACTCCAACACATGTGTATTGCAGCCTGGTAAAGTGCATAGGCACCAATATGAAGATTCCACGTTGATTGGATGGGGTTGATGGAATTACCCACTGGGAAATAAAAGGGAACATGCCCTCACATCACAGGACAGGCCCCAGCCGCACCAGAGCTGAAATCATCAGAACACACAGTAAGAATTGCTCACTGAAATCAAACCTCACAACATGAGGACAGCCCTCCCCGACTAGGACAGGCCGTAACATAAATAGCATAGGCCTCACATATTTGGTTTTATGCAGCAAATGCAGTTAGTAACAACTGAAAACCAAGGACTCCCACCACCTGTGCAGATCTGCGACATAGAGACAGGCAACACATGCATTAGCAGGATTGTGGGATGTTTTATGGGGAATATAGAGCACATAATCAGGTTTAGGTGAGCACAGGAGTGGACTGGGAGTCCATTGATGAGACTGGAGCAAGAAAACACTTTTCTGAGGACTACGTTGATGATATGTGTCCAAGGTAAGAAGGAGCGAGAAAAGGGGAGAAACCAGGCTACCCCTCCCTTAGGTATAGAGATTATGCATTCACTCGCTTGTGTTCACATCTTTAAAAAATTGTAAAACTTTCAGTGATCCAACTCCATACACGCTTCAATAACGCGTTCAGGACATGTTTCTATTCTTACAAGTGCTTGCATGTTCGCGCTAACCTCAATAAAGTTTTTTCTATTGAGGCGAGGGACTAACTCACCAACGTGCACGCGCATCGATTGTGACACTGCCGTTTCGTCACTCGAAGACAGTCCTACACACAAAGGTGAGCCCCTCCCCTCGCTACTGAGACCTCTATTAATCTAGACCAGGGGTCTCCAACCTTTACGTTAGCTAGAGCTACTTGTAGCAGAAGCCAACAGTGGGGAGCTACTAGCGGGCGATATCGGGGTGGGGATATTTATAAACCTCAGAATTTTCACCAATATTTTTTTAGCTCGATTATTTCCCCTCTATAAACAGATGGACTAACATATGCCTTCACAAATATATTGAGAACTTCAAAAACGTCTTTGTTGCATTATTATTTATTAGTAGCTTTCTCAAAAAGACAGATATTTGTTGGACTACCACACAAATATCTTGTAATTTTTGTGCCCCTTCCTTTGCATTTTATGCAGGCTTTCTACATGCTAGGCACACTATTGGTTTCCAAATGTGCATTTCACACTTCCAAAAAAATTTAAATAAAACAAAAAGTTATTTCCTAATTGAAAAATGCTGCCTGCGTTACCAAGTTTTCTTTGACATTTTATTTTTGTCAGACACCACACATACTCAGCTATTTGCCGGTAAGATAGCTCAGCGGGTTGAGCACTTGCTGCTGCGATCTGAGCGTGATCTGCAGATTGCAGGTTCGAATCCCGGCAAGGCCAACTCAGCCTTTCATCCTTCTGAGGTCGATAAATGAGTACCAATTTTGGTTGGGCGATATTGCATGTAAATATGTGCTCTGTAAAGCGCTTTGGATTAAGGCGCTATATAAATAACACATCATTATCATTATTTGTGTGCCCCTCTGTGTTTTAGCACAAGTTATATTTATGAAGATGTTATGTGCTTGTCAAACTGGTTAATCACAAATAAATGCTTCTGTCATGCTGACAGCAGTTTTTAGGAAATTAAACTGTGGGTTCATGGGTGCCAACTTTTGATTTTCACTACAGGGGCAGAAATATCCCCACCTCAGCCCTGAATATAAGCAAGCAACCAGCCCAACCCATACCCTGGCAAACACATTGTATAGTAATTTTTTCTTTATAAGGCATTGCAAAAAGTCATACGATTAACAACCTGTAGTTTTGAATATATAACATCTCAGCATCGGTCTGTCAACCTGCTGAGCTACCCTGGTAGGCTTCTACTGTACAGCGTGTCTATGGATCGCTTAATGTACTAAAAGTGGGTGTACCTGTGTCATGGAAGTGATTTAAATTGGAAATGTACAGTGTGGAATTTGGAAAGAAGCCACATGAAGGAAATTGCACCATTTTATAAATATTATTTTGAACATTTCCAGGCGAGCGGCAGTGCTACTGTGATATTTTCATTACGTGGTCCCAATGATCCTGATCCTGCCCCAGCCCCTCCAACATCTCTGGCAAACAAGAGCAGCTTGCTTAAGCAAGACAGTGTCGTGGGGGCGCACAAGGCCAACTGTGGTACTACAGGCGGCCTGCAGAAGCAGAACGTGATACTGACATCTGTCAGTTGATTTACTAGCAGCTCCAAGTAGCACAGCAGCAAAGCTCTCTGCCCGCAATTGGGACGAGCAGGGTTCGGATCCTGAAAATAACTGCAAAGAGCATCATTAAATAATATAATTTAGGAAAATGTTTATTTTTCGGTATCTTCAGTGCGGGCGACTGAAAAGGCTCAGGCGAGCTACTAGTAGCCCGCGATCGACTGTTTGGCGACCTCTGATCTAGACTATCTAGACACGGCTTACATGATCCGATGTAGACAGCCTGTCTACGAGCAGTGATACATGTATTTTTGATTGCCAAATATTCTCCGGATAGCGTCTCCGTGCCTACAACAATCTCTGTCCATTTTGGGCATTTATACTGTGGTTCTTAAAACAACCACCCTACTTGTTCTAATCCTGTAACAACATGCTGTTAAATCAGCGTCTCTTCATAACTACCTAGACCCATCTGATTTATAACATTGTTCATGCGCTATGTTATAGATTGCAGTAAATTGCGGTCTAATCAGCGCTATCATATGCCTTTCTTCTTTTTCAATCATTAGGACCCACTAATACGTGTCCCTCGTGATATATCGAGTCATTACAGCCATTACGGCAGCCAGACTTTTCGGCCTCTTGACGCACTGATTTGTCAGCATTCTACTGTCGATCTGCAACTCTACACACGGTTCTGTGTGCATACTCTTGTTTGCATTCAATCTAAAAAGAATGAACAGAATCACACTTTTTTAACCCGCCCCCTTTTTATTTATTTGTTAGATCAACATTCGCATTTCTAGTCATACCTTTTTGTTGTCTGAAGAAAGCTTAAAGCCCCTTAAAATCATGTCCCGAACAAGATGAAGTTAGTGTCTGTACAAAACATTTTTGACTGACAAACATCACTATCGGTCCTTCAAGCCAGAAACACCAAATCTGTGTCGACAGTGAAAATGTGTTGCATATCTATTACTGCACATGTACCTAGTCTTCTTATGTACTAATCTTCCTGCCAATGTTAAGACTTATGTCTATTCATTGGCTTTGTGGGGTAACAATTCCACTGCCCTTGTTCTTTGATGAATGTTTTTTAACATGTTTCTTCTATAAAATTGTGTTTAAAATGCTGTATCTTGAGTATGACTCTGCATAACCAGTTCAAAAAAATGACTAGTTTTTTTAATAGGTCCTCCCACCTTCTCTACGCCTAAGGGAGGGGTAGTGTGGTTTCTCCCCTTTTCCTGCTTCTTAGTGTACCTTGCTTTTAGTACCAGGCCTCCTTACACAAAAAAAGAAGGCTTTTGCGCTTGTCTTTTTCTTTCCTACGGACAACCCTGTGGTTGTAGGGCGTGACTTTGTCACAAAATCATGGGGCAAGTGAACATTGTAAATTTCTCTGATGAGCTATATAAAAAAACTTCCAGATACTCCTTCTCTTCTAGGCCAAA
The DNA here is from genome assembly GCF_040938575.1 of Ambystoma mexicanum. Taxonomy (NCBI): domain Eukaryota; kingdom Metazoa; phylum Chordata; class Amphibia; order Caudata; family Ambystomatidae; genus Ambystoma; species Ambystoma mexicanum. Next base: position 1,072,522,573 of record NC_090935.1, on the reverse strand, counting down.
CACCAACAACATCAGCCGTTGAGAAAACCCTGACTCCAACAGATCTCGAAACGTTGACCCAAAAAAGGAAAAAACTTGTAAGAACCAAATCACATGGACAGATGATGTTAGAAAACTTAAAAGCAGGGGTAATACCCGACGGATTACAAGTCCGCAACATCCCACAGGTTTTTTTGGACAACCCAAAATTCCTAGCCGAATTTAGTGGCGTTGGTAATAAATGATCCAGAGACTGGGTAATCTTGGTAATCGAGACGGCGGAAGAAGAGTCAAAAGCACAAACGGAAGATCTAAAAAAAAACAGAAGAAAAGAAATTAAAAGACTCTGTTATTCTAGACATTAAAAAAGCAACTAGATCAAATCGAAGGGGAAATAACTAAATTTCAAAAATGTACCATCAATAAAAAATTATGGAAATTAAAAAATTACATAAAGAACTACAAAGAGGAAACAACATATCCTTATTTAGTACCTAGCTTCTACAACCAGCAAAATGCAGCCCAGCACCCTAGAGGCTACAATCAAAGATGTCAGCCAAAAAAATGTGTCACTTTTTCCAACAGCTCTAACAGCAATGATTCAGATTCCACTAATACCGGGCCCTCAACATCCAATCAAAATCAGCCACAATTATTTCAGGGAATAGGAAGACGAGGCAGGAACCGCCAACAAATGCCCCATGGATTGAGGACACAACAATGGATACCACCTCCTCAACAAATGTGGTAATTCCCATCTGTAACTTAAGCAACCACATCCTGACCCAGACCGAGATCCATACCCTGTCAAAAGGTTTGAGTTTCATACCTCACACCAACGCTGATAAATTTACCAGTGAAGTGGAATTAAGAAAATTATTTAGACTGATCCGTCTTAAATATTTCTTCCGCGATAAACCAGAAAAAGAACCTCCAAAAACAACTGGACTGAAGACGCCCTCAACCTTCACACCAATCGCTTCCATGCTGCGCCCCGAGATCTTGGCTTTAGAGAACGCAATTATATCTGAAGTCAACAATATGTTTACAACAAAAAAAACGTTTTGTGGACAACATGACAAAAGACAAGAGACAATCTCTTAAAAATCTTGAAGATGACCAAAATGTCATAATAAAACCTGCCGACAAAGGAGGAGGAATCATACTATTGGGAAGAAACCTCCACATAACTGAAATCAACAGGCAAATAGCAAACACACAGTTTTACAAAAAAATCAATACCAATCCAACTTTGCGTCTTTTATGAGAGATAGAAAGTCTTATGATACATGCCAACACAGTAGAATGGATGGTTGTATACGAATTGATCGTTTTACAACTGCTCGAATGACAAATGACCTTTTCACAATTGACCGAATTGTGAAGGTCAATTGTACCATATATGTGGGGGGAAACCCCCCACAATCCCCCACCCAACGACAAACCCCCCAAAACGCATATATATATATATATGAGAAGAATGCCTTTTGAAAAAAGACAGCAGGTGGAATGCACTCCAGAGAACAGCTGCAATCAAGAACCAGTATCCTTGCAGCAAAAGAAAGTGGAAAGAAACTCCTCAGCACTCCTGGCAACACATTTTCTTTATTGGTGTGAGTACATCAGGAAGGAAAACAAAAAACGACGCGTTTCGCGGTGCACAGACCGCTTGATCACGTGGGTTTACCAACAACACAGAGAATGGACTGCAATTTATCCCCAGGCTGACTCTCTGATTTCACATAGAGAGTGTCCTCCTGCTATGGACTGTTCGTTCATCATGTTTTGTAAGGCAGCCATATTGGAACGGTTCAACAGTATGTGATTACTCATGGAGGAGTTCTAACTTTGTCCTCTAGTATGTGCCACATGAATTACTTTCATAATTTGTAAGCGCATAATAGACACAAAGTATGTGATATAAAAAAATGCATTATTTTCACAAACCTATCATGTCTTTTTCAATTTCAGCAATATGCCATGGTTTTAGACATAATTTTATATGTCTAAGAATGCGTTTGTCAATGCATCAAAAAAGGAGGAATTAGTCAGATGTGACTTCTAGCTACATGATCATAAATTAGCAATGGTAACCTATACAAAGTAGAGTCTAGCGTACTCAAATAAACCTCGGACTAGGTGCATACAGACGGTATATGATATGTGCAAGATTGCCAAGTATAAAACATTTGGATGTCTGTGCAAAAATAGCATTCCAGCAGCGAAATTACATGCATAGCAGCAATAAAATAAAGTGCATAGTGCTCTCCGTCCATGCACATACCTCTCTTATTCATATAAGCCTCTCAGCTTTATGCTTTACTAAATGGATACAATATCCAATATATGTCAAATGAAGCGAATCTCTATAAGTTTAGATTTTTTCACATTCTGAGGTATGTGCATGGACGTCTGCTCTGTTCATTATTCCGCAAAAGTTTCCTTTTTATAAAGTGCAAAGTGCGTGCAAACAATTGCTAGATCATAAAGTGCATAGTGCATAAAACATCCAAATTCATAATACTAAAAAGAGAACCATATTGGTCGTATAAAAGGTAAAGAATGTGTCTCTTTCATATAAATCTATATATTTGCACCCAAGATTTTATAGAGGTAAGAATGTAACGGCAATAGAGTATAGATAAAACCCTTCTATTATAGAGTCCGTATAGGATTATCATCGATATGACGCCACAAAACAGGTACAGTCAAGTTAAAAAATCTCTGTGTTATAGCAACCTCTAAAGATAAAAACCTATGTGGTTACCTATTAAAAACCAATGTTTAAAAACTGCATCACAGCTATGAAAGCAAAGTACCAATCCAATATTTCATAAATAAACATATGATGGTTCCATTTTTACTAGTAGCATCAGGAGTCCACTATGGGACATGTACCGAATGATAAGAGCAGGTTAGAGACATTATAAACTTAAGATTCATGTTCCCAGGAAGGTATACAATTCCTCATCTAAATTGTGACCCCTGGGTTTCTTAGTCTCTAAGTCCAAAATGCATACATGCCAACACAGTAGAATGGATGGTTGTATACGAATTGATCGTTTTACAACTGCTCGAATGACAATTGACCTTTTCACAATTGACCGAATTGTGAAGGTCAATTGTACCATATATGTGGGGGGAAACCCCCCACAATCCCCCACCCAACGCCAAACCCCCCAAAACGCATATATATATATATATATATATATATATATATATATATATATATATATATATATTACCAAACCATTATATATATATATATATATATATATATATATATATATATATATTCGGTCAATTGTGAAAAGGTCAATTGTGACCCTTTAAATTCGGTCAATTGTTCATTCGAACAATTGTAAACGACCAATTTGAGTAATACCGAATGGATAGATGAGGACAAGAAATTGTTCCTAATCAACAGACATCCAATTCTACCAGCAATATATTTATTGCTGAAGATCCATAAAAATGACAAGATCCCCCCTGGTTGCTCCATTGTAGCCAGCATTGGATCCATTTTAGAACCTCTATCAATATATGCAGATATTCTTCTCCGGCCTTTTCTTGGGAAAATGAAATCGTTCATACAAGATACAACATCTATGATAAACACATTGAATACAATCTCGATTGAAAAAGATGACTTGCTCGTGACATTTGATGTAAAATCACTCTATCCAGTATTCACCAAAGGGAATGCATTGAAGTATTAAGAACTTACCCCGACAACAGAAGCAATATGGAGCCTCCAACTGCGTTCCTCCTTGAATGCATCCATCTGGCCCTTACTGAAAATGTATTTATTCATGGCCAAACTTTCAATCAACAATGCCATGGAACAAGCATGGGAGCAACATTTGCTCCCGCATAGCTAATCTCTACATGGACACGTTTGAGCATGACACAGTGTACCATGAAAACAACCATTTTGCAGCCAATTGAATATGTTGCCACATATACATTGACAATGTTTTTGCAGTCTGGCACAGCACACACGATCAATTAGAGGCTTTCTTTGCATGGCTCAATAGACAGAACCCATGCATCAAGTTCACCAAAGATCAACATCTACACAGCATTCCTTTTTTAGATCTGGAAATATATAAATCGGACACTAATGAATTGAAAACAAGACTCTATAGAAAACCGACATAAAAAAATACTTTACTGAGCTACTCTAGTTACCATCCATCTGCACTGAAAGAGAACCTCCCTTATGAACAGTTTTTACGCTTACGTCGTAACTGTACCACATTAACAGATTTTGACAACACCAGCAAATCTTTGACAACTCGTCTAAAAGAAAGAGGATACCCCTCCTACATCATAAGACGAGCTCGGAAAAGAACCAGAAACACCAGCCGAAAATCCTGCCTAACTCGGAATATTAGGGAACCACTTGACAAGTTAAACGTGCGTGACAAGTTTCACACCCATCAGTAACACCCTCAGAAAGACGATACTACACCACTGGGATGTGCTCACCACCAACATCTTTCAACCAAAATAAAACAGATTTGCTTTTAAACAAAGCAGGAACCTGAAGGATCGCCTTGTCCATACCAACGAGGAACCTAAGACTACAACTTCCTATCAAACCACTCTGTAGAATTTACATCCTGTCATTGGCCATCATAGGTGCAGGACATACAAGAGTTTAAGCCTCTTGGCACTGTTTTGTTTATGGTTTTAGGTTTTTCCTAAAAATTTAGAGGTTGTGCCAAGAAGAAGGCTCTTAATCCTCTTACCTCTCCGTTGGTGTTCTGTTGTTGTTCTTGTACGGCCGTTGGGCCGTGAGGTATTTACCTAGAGTGGTCTGAATTGCTAGACAGCAACACGTGTATAGGTTCGCACCTATAGACCTGAATAGGGTTCGAAGAGTTATAGTAACACATGAGGATAAAACAAAAGAAATTCGTTTCACACAAGTTTTTCTCCTAGTTGTTACATTACAGGCAGGATAGCTCTTGAAGGTAACTTTAGGGTCAAGAACGGTTAAGTTGTAACCCAATTCACTATTATTGAAGAATCGCCCCTCGAGGGTTAGAGCTGGTCCAACATGGCTTTAGAAAGATGTAAAAGCTATGATGAACAATATATAAAAGATCTGCTGGAAAAGGCATCAGGCCTTGGAGGGTCAAGCGAAGAAACATCCAACATAAGTAAATGGGATGAGTTGAGCCAGTTAAAGAAAAGACTTATAAGAACTGAACTTCATGGGTCAATCATGCTGGAATATCTCCGCAATGCTACCCTGCCACAAGGGTTGGTTGTAAGGAATGAACCGAGGCTATTTCTGGACAATAAAAACGTTATTATACAATGGAGCTACATAGCCAACAAGTGTGGTAGAGACTGGGTCATCTTGATAATTGACACGGCATCCGAAATGACTGAGAGGATCGATTTAAAAACCTTGGAAGAAGAGATTCCAAAAGCCGTCCCTCTGGAACTTTACAAAAAAAGATTGGATACACTCTTATTGGAGATGACAACCTTTAAAGAAGACACACTTAGGGAAAGAGTCCGTAGGATGAACCGGGACTTAACGAACTTTACCCATGAAAAGGCTTTTGTTTATACTCAGGAAAACTACAATCAGAGTGGACAAAATGATCAACCAACCAGAGGGAGTAAAAAGGTGGCATTCAAAAACACATCTTTTAGCTCAAGTGATGGCAGCCAAAATGGCGACTCTTATTCGAATCGAGGACGACCTAATAGACGCCCTCGTGGAAAACTGAATTATAGAGGCAGGAACATGCCAAATCGCGGTAGTCAACAAAAGTGGGGCAATATGCAACAGCAACCTTTTTTAGAGGTAGGCCAGGACGAATGGGGCTTCGAACCACGTGTAACACGAAGCATGCAAGCATTGTGGTAAACCTGTCGGATTATTCACCTACGCCTACGGAACTTACAATGCTTGAAAAAGGAATGGGTTTTGTTTCAACTAACTACCATGATAGATTCACTTTCCATCAAGAATTTGCCCAATTCATGCGTAAAATCCACTTGTTCCAACTTTTCCAAGGAACAGAATACGAACCCGAGAAATCGGACTCAGGGTTACAGAATAAATCTGTATTTTGTGTACCCACTGCATCACAGAGCGTGGAGGCTAAGGCCTATGAGAACTGTGTCCTACACGATTTTTTGGAAGTTAGAGTTCAACCTTACCAATCGAAACACCTACAATAACACTAGCAAAAAAGAAGAAGAGGCAATGAAAAATCTCCTGAATAATGAACTAATAGTTATTCGAAAAGCAGATAAAGGGGGAGCAATTGTCGTACAGAACCGAGATGACTATATAATAGAGTGTAATAGACAACTTTTAGATCTTAGTTATTACAAACCCCTCAATCAAGACCCTACACCCGCATTACAAAGCCTGATTAACAACAAAGTGGACAAAGCGGAGCAAAGATGATGGATCACCAAAAAAGAGGCAGATTTCCTCAAAAAGGACAAACCGCGTATACCCCAATTTTATACACTCCCTAAAATTCACAAATCTATGGCAAAACCGCCCGGGCGTCCAATCGTTTCAGGGGTTAATTCAGTATTAGAACCTCTATCTAAATTTGCAGATACCTTTCTCCAAACGATGGTTCGCAAAATGGCATCTTATGTTCAAGACACCACACAAATAATAAAGGAAATGGAAGGACTACCTTTTGATCCGACCACTGAAATCTTGCTAGGGCTGGATGTGGTAGCACTCTACACCAGCATCCGGCAAAGGATATCCATTGAAATGTTGGAAGAGAAACTTCTTTCTGATCATGAAGTTGGTTCTACACCTATCTCCTTCATCCTCTGGTGTGCGGAAATGAGTTTAGTTGAAAACTACTTCCATTTCAATGGGGAATTTTTTCAGCAAATACATTGCACGGCCATGGGAGCTACTCTAGCCCCAAGTGTAGCCAACTTGTTCATGGAAGCTTTCGAAACCAACAATATCATGAAACCCACTAAAACTTTCTTTAAACACATCCGTCTCTGGCAAAGTATATTGATGAATCCTTGTTATCTAGTCGGGTCCGGAAACAACCCTTGAAGAGTTCTTGTTATGGATCAATAGCCAAAACAGATACCTAAAATTTACTTCCAATCATAGTCCTCGTGAACTAATATTCCTAGACATTACCCTTACGGTAGATTCCATCAAAAATTGTGTTTTTGTCAAACCTTACAATAAGCCAACAGACAGAAACTCGCTGCTGCACTATAGCAGCTCTCATCCTAAACATGTAAGGGATAACCTTCCACTGGGCCAATTTTTGAGGCTCAAAAGGAACAGCTCTAAGAAAGATGACTTTAATGAAGAAGCTGCCAAGATGCAGAATAAGCTATTCCAAAGAGGCTATCCACAGAAGATAGTTTAAAAGGCCCTTAAAAGAGCTAACAACAACAATTGGGAGTCATTATTGGAATATAAAGAACATTCTGCTACTAAGAAAGATCCCAAAATAATCTTTGTTAACACCTTCAGCAATTTGTCAAATGATATCAAGACGATAATTTTGAAAAATTGGCCAATTGTGGAAAAAGGAGAGACACCAGTACCTAGACCTGTTGTTGCGTTTAAACGCAGTAAAAATTTGAAAGAACAGGTGACGAGGAATGATGTACTACCAAGACCCAAATCTACAACGAGTTTGTCCCAATTATGGGGCCTTCCGAAAATAGTAGGCCATTATCCATGTGGGCAGTGTGTGTATTGTAAACACACCACGAAAAGTACAGAAGTAGATATAGGGTTGAAAACGAAATGGCAACAGAAAGCACATACCGATTGCAATTCCAGTTTGGTGGTATATGCCATTTGGTGCCCATGTGATAAAATCTATGTGGGGAAAACGGACCGGAAGGTGAAGCTCCGCATCGGTGAACATAAAAGCTGCCTAAAAAATCATACCAGAAATGCCCTCATGGTCGAACACTGGATAGAATACCAACACACACTAGACGATGTGAAATGGACAGTGCTCTACAAATTGACCCCCAGTATGGACTCTAACAGAGATAAAACTATCCTGTTAAAAAAAGAACAACTTATGTTTTTAAACAATAGTTCGAGAACTGGGCTCAATGAGAAAACAGATTGGAATCTGTAATCGACTGCACCAGACACGAACGGTAATCACTAGAGTCTATACTATACCGTGACCGATTGCTAGTGTGCGATTGGCTGATGGATTTCTAGTTTTTAATGAGGAGTGCCCGATAAATGCGCAGACGCCACGGGCTAGCGTATTTTGCCGCGTGAAAGGAGGAGCTTTTCCGACCCGTTGGACTATTTTTCCAACCACTGGTACTAGCGCGACATGTCACCATATGCGTCACGCTGCCGCTCTAATCACGTGACATGAGAGACGTTCAATGATACGCAATCCTTGGTATGTATATCACGTGATTCAGGATGCATTTTGGCAACGGTACCGTGAGCAAAGACGGAGGTTTACCAAGAGCAGCATACCAAACGGTAAGATCTAGAGCTTGGCTATAGGAGTTAGCTCGATACAAAGCATGTAATCCCTAAGCTAGCTACGAACGGATACTTATTTAACTTGACGGAACGCTGGAGTTAACGAGTAACTGCTGCTGCCTGTTCCTCTTGTACGCGTCCTGAATGCCTCGGGTCTTAAACTCCGGCTTACGGTAGCTGAAGCTACGTTAAAGTCTCTTGCAGCAAAGATACTTTGGGATAGTGGCTTTCTTTACCTTTCTTTCCATTTCTTGCGGGCATTGAGTGCACTGTGTGTTGATGCCTTTTACAGAATAACGAACGGCATTGGCAGCACTTTTGGAAATTTGCAAACACAGGAAATGCTACTGATCAGCTGTCCTGGGTTCGCTCGATGTCAGCCTCAACGCTCTCAACTAGACAGGAATCGATAGGAGATGACTCTGTTCGCCCCGCAACTATGTTTGCAATAACAAGAGCGGTAAGCAGATTATTCCACCATGGTTACTGATATTTCTCACGGCCGTAGATTTCAGCGACAAATACTCATCCTGTCCTTCTTTTGCCCCCCTATTGCAGAATAACTATGAGTGCTCCTCATATCTCGTGACTGTTGATATACTGAGCCCAATAACCATCGACTTGGATGACCTGTTTTACACTTCATTGTGAAACTCGATTGCCTGATGTAAGTGATAACTTGGACATGAAATTTCAACATTATAAAGCTAAACGACATCGCTAATAATTGTGTCTTTTCACCTACTCCTGTTTTGGGGAGTTGCCTTTACAGTATTATAGCAGTTGAAATACCACACTGCTTAATACGTCTTAAGTAAAGGGTTTTCCATCTATTTAACCTTGTTTTAGATAACACTTTGAATAGTGTGTTTCTTCCATCCTTTGCAACATTGTCAGACTGTATGTGTTGATACCTATTCAGCGTTGCCGTCTTCCTGTTTCCCTTTAGACCACGTTTTGTGATAACATTGCCATTTTAGACAATCTATCACTGGTTGACCACTATGTAACAATAGGATCTAACTTTAAAATGTTCATTTCCTTTAAATAAATAGAGAATGAATACACAGGGCATCACTTACCCTTTACCCTGATCTGTTCCCTTTTCAGATATGGAGTCCCTTTCCTGTTGTTGAGTTTCAAACATCTTTTTGGATCGTTTATTGGACAAGAAGAATTCTCTTGGATTACCATTGTATTTGTACATATGCATCTAATTATTGCATGAGTTACTGTGGTTTTTAGATGCTGATATCCGTATTGTTCTGTATCTAATGATTAACTCATGTTATGTACTCTCACCAACACTAGTAATTGGTGTTTGTGGTTTTGGTAGACGGCATACTACCCCTGATGAATTTCTGTTTATTTTTTGTTTACACACACGTTCAGAAAGAAACATGTTGGGAAAATGATGAATGTATGAATGAGAATGTCTGAATTTGAATTAGAATGAATGTAGTGAGTGATTAGGTTGAGTTGAGTGATATTTACAAAGCACTACCCCAGAGTGATCCCACCCTTCAGTCATTCCTGGTTTCCACTTGGTTTATTAGTATTAATTTCTGGTATCTTTGGTGATTACTTTATATACATATTTTTTCTATGCTGTTTTACCTCCACATTATGAAGAGGTATATGATACTAGCACTTGCACTTTATACCAGTTTTCTGGTTACTGTTGTTTTTAATGATGACTATGAAGCAATTCAAAGTTTTTAAGCACGATGATAATAAATAAATGAGATATATATATTTTTTTTCATAAACTTGTCTGGAATCCATTTTTATAATGGGTGACTAACCCTGCAGGTATTGGGACACAAATTGAAAGGGGAACAGTTTAAGCCTCTTAGCATTGTTTTGTTTATGGTTTTAGGTTTTTCCTAAAAGTTTAGAGGTTGTGCCAAGAAGAAGGCTCTTAATCCTCTTACCTATCCTTTGGTGTTCTGTTGCAGGACATACACAGCCTGTGCTTTGACAAAAGACCACAAAGAAATCAACCTCAATGGTATGATATGGAAATCCAAGTATTTCACCAATTGCAAAATGAAATGGTCGGTGTACGGTATAAAATGCCCTTGCAATTTAATTTATCTAGGCAATGCAAACGAGAAATTCGTCAAAGGATTTATGAGCACAAATCGTGCATCAAAAACGAAATAAATGACAAACCAATGGTTGCCCATTTCAAAGCAAAGAAACATCTTTATTCCAATATGTTCTGGTTCATCATAGAAACCGTAAAAAATCCCTACAGAGGAGGAGACCGTGACATGATGCTTCATCGTCTAGAACAAAAATGGATTTACCATTTAGATACGGTCAAACAAGGCCTCAACATCTCAATAGAGTGGAATCTCTTTTTCAATTAAAAATGTTGCTGTAAACGCTTCTATAAACACCAAAAGCTTTCCAAGTTTCAGTTTCAGCACCTCGATTCTTAAATGAAAAAATCACTTCAGGTTCGCAAGTTGGAAAAACATATAAGCAGGTTATCAGGATACACTAAACAGCGACCGATCAGCATGATGTGCACATTGACCAGCGTGTGTTTTGTTTGCATCCAATTACACATATTCTATGCCTTTCGCAACATATTTTGTGTGTTGCCATGTTATAATAATTTGACCTCTTTCAGATGTCCAAAAACACTTGTGTTTCCTGTTAAGTTACACCCTGGAATGCATTATATGGACAATCACTAGGCAAACTAATTCTGTCTGTGCCTGCTGTAATACTTGAATGTTGCCAGTTACCATAATGTATGTCTCTTTAAAATCTAGACCAAAATTGTGTGAAAACAAAGACACAAGCCAGGATTTGTCTACAACATGTGCTTTTGAAAGATTTTTCCACACACTACAATGTTAGCATGTAAATAATCATATGCAGGTTTTTTTGGTTTTATTGATCGACCCATGGCTAAGGACTCCACCTTCACTGGTATGCATAATTATACATTCACTCGCTTGTGTTCACATCTTTAAAACATTGTAAAACTTTCAGTGATCCAACTCCATACACGCTTCAATAACGTGTTCAGGACATATTGCTATTCTTACAAAAGTCCACCGCACTAACAAGTGGTTGCATGTTCGCACTAACCTCAATTAAGTTTTTTCTACTGAGGCGAGGGACTAACTCTCCAATGCGCATATGCGTCGATTGTGACACTACCATTTTGCCACTCGTAGACAGCTCTGCACGCAAAGGTGAGCCCCTCCCCTCGCTACTGAGACCTCTATTAATCTAGACTATCTAGACACGGCTCACAGGCTCCGGCGTAATCAGCCTGTCTACAAGCAGTGAGAAATGTATTTTTGATGGCCAAATATTCTCTGGAGACTACCGTCTCCATGCCTACAACAATCTCTGTCCATTTTGGGCATTTATACAGTGGTTCTTAAAACAACCACCCTACTTGTTCTAATTCTGTAACAACATGCTGTTAAATCAGCGACTCTTCATAACTACCTAGACCCATCTGATTTATACAATTGTTCACACGCTATGTTATGGATTGCAGTAAATTGCAGTTCAATCAGCACTATCATATGCCTTTCTTCTTTTTTAATCATTAGGACCCACTAATACACGTCCCTCGTGATATAATGGGTCATTACAGCCATCACGACAGCCAGACCTTTCGGCCTCTTGACACACTGATTTTTCAGCATTCTACTGTGGATCTGCAACTCTACACACGGTTCTGTGTGCATTGTTCAAAAATAACCTTGCCAGGTAAATGAATTTCACTTTGTCTCTATAATATTTATAACCAAAGTAGGCTTGGCATTATAACTGATAGCGTGTCTCCATCATTATAGGTAGCCAATGTGCACCAGATTTTGAATTTAACTCAACGCAAGACAATTCCTGTCTCCACCCTTGTCTCCCTAGACGTCACTATTCACAGGTGAGGTTTAGACCTTCTCTTGTTTGCATTCAATCTAAAAAGAATGAACAGAATCACACTTTTTTAACTCGCCTCCTTTTTATTTATTTTTTAGATCAACATTCGCATTTCTAGTCATACCTTTTTGTTGTCCTGAAGAAAGTTTGAAGTCCCTGAAAATCATGTCCCGAATAAGATGACATTAGTGTTTCTACAACACATTTTTGACTGGCAAGCATCACCATCGGTCCTTCAAGCCAGAAACACCAAATCTGTGTCGACAGTGAAAATGTGTTGCATATCTATTGCTGCACATATACCTAGTCTTCTTATGTACAAATCTTCCTGCCCATGTTAAGACTTATGTCTATTCTTTTACTTTGTGGGGTAACCATTGCACTGCTTTGTTGTTTGATGAATGTTTTTTTTAACATGCTTCTTCTATTAAATTATGTTTAAAATGCTTAATCTTGAGTGTGACTCTGCATAACTAGTTCAAAGAAATTACTATTTTATTTTAATAGGTCCTCCCACCTTCTCTACGCCTAACGGAGGGGTAGCCTGGTTTCTCCCCTTTTCGTGCCTCTTAGTGTACCTTGCCTTTTAGTACCAGGCCCCCATTAAACAAAAAAAGAAGACTTTGTGGCCTTGTCTTTTTCAAGGTGAGAAGGAGACAGAAGTTGTAGATCTTATGGGGAGTTTCAGAAAGAGATTTAGTTCACAGCCAGATAGAATCCACAGATTGTGATCCTTTGGGATGTGCCAGGAAGTTTGGAGAGGGAGTAAAACGGGCTATATTGTAAGAAAGGACAAAGATAATTACATTTTTAGAAGATTTGAGCATCAACAAAGTAGCACCATTTAATGAAGCATAGCCGTAAAGTGGTAAGTGATGCAAGAGGACAGCATAGGGGCGATGGAAAAGAAGTTGAAGAAACCTTAAATAGCATCATTGAAGGGGTGATGGAAGGGAAGTTGAAGAAACCTTTATAACCATCATGTAAATTAATATTCCAAGGAGGAGATGCCTTTTCCTAAAGATGACAGTTAGCTTTCAACGAGGAGGGAAACAAGCACAGTACCTTTGGGGACACATATTTGAGGGCACATAAGAGAGGAGGAGGTGAACCAAGCAAGAGTGGTTCCCTAAAAGCAAAGATGTGAGAAGGTCTGAAGGGTGATAGGATAGTCAACTGTGTCAAATATTGCAGAGACATCAAGGAGGATTACTGCCCTTTTGAAAAGAAAAAACTATGGAGTTTCGTGAGCCTAATGTTTTCACAGATTAAGTGAGCCGGAACTGAAAGAGCACATAATTGGCTAAGATTTGCAAGTGAAATAAACAAAAACGTCATCAAGAGTGGTGCTCAAGATGCAGTACAACCAGAAACAGAATGTCCTAGTGTAAATCAAGATCTCCTATCAGTATCTATGAAAGGACACAAGGCTTTTGTCTGAAAAGGTTGAATTGTTCTCTGCCAATTATTCATACATGAGAGCATCTCTTTTGACTTTGTATAAAGATTTGATATGTGTAGTCAGGTGAGGGTCATAATCTTGTAGAGGGTAACAGGGACCCGTTCCGACCTCGGGCATGTGGGCTACTAGGATTAATACCATATCCGGTCTTACCCTAGGATCAGAGTGAGAGAGTTGGTTGTCGGGCCGCTCTGCCCACATGGGATTGTCATTGTATTTGAATACTGGTACCAGAATCTCTTCCACAATACCTGTCAGTCTCTCTTCTGACCAGAGTTCTCTTTTGTCTTTTTCAGAATCACAACTCTCAGAATGCACCCTAGCGAAACAGAGAAACCGCCCGACTGAAACCATGGGAAGTGAAGTGAGCCCAGGTATGGAATTGAGTGAGATTTATCCTGCTAATGGAGGTGAAACACCCAATACCTTACCGACCAACCATAGATAAAACCCAAGGGAAGGGTCACGTAACAAACACTGAAGAGGGAATGAAAAGGGACTGCTGGGGAGCAGGAGAAACACAAAAATCCTATTTGGAACAAAACTCACCAGCAACTGAAGCAAACCACAAGGAGAAGAAGCAGCCTGAGCGCATGGCTGCCACTCTACAAAATGATATTGAAAAGGGGCTGAGCTATAAGCCATCCTAAATCCTTCCAGAGGAAGTTCCAACCATCAGAGGGATCTCTTAGCCGGGAATTGACCAAAGAAAGTGTGTGACAAGGTAGACTAATAGGAGATAGAACTAATGTTGTAAGGGGGTAAGCTGGGCTGTAAATGCCCAGCCAACAGAGAGCAGTTGAAAGAAATGCTGTTGAGGTCAGGTGCAGCAGTGTTGGACCAGGAGACCAGAAAGTGGTTGAATTGTGGAGTGGTATGCTGAGGAGACTGTGGCAGTTTTCTGGGAGAGTGCATTTAAGTTATTGTGTATGAGAGAGGATGGCACCTATTGAGTTTAATATGGAGAGGGGGTTTACAAAGGTGAGTGAGAGAAATATATAGAGAGAGTGAGAGAATTGAAAGGCATTTCGAGAGAGGGTGAGCATGAGTGGAAGTGTGTATGGTAGACGAGTGTTGAGAGAGTGCAAGGTAGTAGTGGAAGTAGTGTCCAGTGTGGAGTAAAGTAGAAGGGTGTTAGTTAGGAGTGGCAATCATAGAGAGTTCCATAAGCTCAAAGCACAGTGGCATAGACAGGGATGCATAGGAGAGACACAAAGATGTGAAAAGATACGGATAGTGGGAGCGCAGAGAGAGAGAGAGCAGAAGAGAGAACATAAGTGATTGGAAAAAGGCAGAGAAAAGGTGAGGAGTGGAACTAAAGACAGAACAATTAGGATAGGAAAGATCCCAAAGAGAGGAATGCAGAGATTGTTATAGGGGGTAAAATAGATGCTGAAAATGAAAGGAAACACATAGACTGTGAAGGAGAGAGACTTGAAGAGAAAACTCGGGAGAAATCAGGCAGTAAAAACAGATGGAATGTCTCCCATAGAAAAATCCCAAAGGGAGATATATAGAAAAAGCCACAGGCTTTAGATTTCAATCTCAGATTAGAGAAGACTGAGATAGGAGGGTTTACCTTGCAATAGAATATGTCATAGAGTTTCTCGTGATTTGGGTCGCCTGGGCTAAGCTCAAGGGAGCCCAAGGAAGGACTGCAGTGCCACAAGGACCGCCTACATTCAACCACCAGAGCCTTCCCAAGACATGTTTGTTTCATATTAAAAAGTAAACTTAAAATCTTTCATCTTCATGTGTGGATTTCTGAGGCCATCTATGACAAATAGACATTAAAGGATTTTTCATATTATTCAAGCATTTATTCTCATGATTGGTTGGCTGTCAGCATTGCACGTCCTATTGTTACCTATTCATTTTACATCTTACAAGAGGTAGGCACATTTAGTATGTCATTCTAACAATTCCAACCATTTTCAATATTGAACATATGAAGATGAGGGATGCATTTATTTATTGTGTGCATACTTTTAATAATTCACGTTAGGTTATAATGATGGTGCATGCATGCATGGGATCAAACACCTTTGAAATGTTGCAGGACCAATGTTGCTAGATTTAGATTTAGGATTGTGGCATTTAACCAATTTAGCAGCATTACTTTGTAAAATAAATCTGAAGTCACTGTTACAAAGAACATTACCTGTGTAGAGTGGCACTAAGTTTGCAGCCTGCAGGATGGAACAACGAATCTGTAACACGTGGGGATGATGGATGCAGCGAGGACTGTCTTTCACTTAGAAAGAATGCGTTTTCAGTTTGGGCAATTAGGTGTCGCTTGCGACACCTATAAAGCCCAAACTATTGCATTGGAGCACTGATTCACTTACAGATAGGGAGGAATGACATTTGACGAGGGACACACAGTGTATAGGTATTGTTTGATTATGAGCCCACCCGTTGCCTGCCCATAGCCATGCTGATCCCTATTGGCATTCAAACCCATTCCTGCTTCTCCCTGCCCAAACTCCTCTTCATGTTAACTCTTTGACCTCTGAGCTCACTCTAATGATGAAGCCTTTTGATTCCATGTAGCATGCTGACGTGCTGACATAAGGCACGGGTTGACAGATTTTTCTTTCCATTGTGCTCCTTGAGCCCGTATTTCCCACAGATGACTGACTACATGTCATGTTTCTGCCTCCGAGTTGTCAGGGCTTTGCTCAATCGTGTACCTCAGCCAGGAATGCTGTGCTGCAGCTGCTGGTGGCCATAGCAGGGGTGTTGTGAGCCAAGTGGTCTCGCCACCTCTGAGCCCTTTGCCTGTATAAATACTCCTAACATAACAGATAAGATAAATGAGCCAGAAGTAGATACTGTGATTTGCCCAGCATCACAGGGCGTGGTCAAGGGAGGAGCTAGGATTAGAAATCAGGTTTTGTGTTTACACAGTCTCTTCACTGCAAGACTACATCACTATCTATGTCTGGTTTGAGTGTACGGGTATTTACTGTCTAGTTGTGCATGGTGCATGATAAAAGTGACGGCTCATATCCAAAAAGAGATGGTATGGGGTGATAGTTGTGCTAAGGTCCTCACAGGGGTGATGTATATTGTTATGTTAATTTTCTCAGAAAATAATGCCATATGACAGTGAGTTGATAGAGAAGATGATTGGATTCAAATTCAGGTTCCATGCTTCCTCAGTGATAATTTAAGCCACTTAGCCATATCCCTTACATATGAATGGTCAGATGATAAGTGTAAGTCTACCATAAGATGGTATGGGTTAAGGCATGCCACTGGCGTAACAGGGGCCCCTGCACCCCCGTGGGGCGGGGGGGCCCCGTAAACACATGTCCTGAGAGGGGGCCCCATTTGAAGAAAAAAAAAATGTTTCCTCAACAAATAAATATAAGTTTCGTTTTGAATTCACTCGGAATTAATAAAGAAATTATTTCTGTAACAGAAATCATTTCTTTTTGAAAGCAAAGTGACTACAAAAAGAAACTTTCTTTTTGAAGGCTGAGGGCTTCCCCCAACCCATGACATGGACGACCCTATGCTGGAGGGCTCCATTTCCTGGGGTTGTGGGGAGCCCTGTGACTTCAAAAATAAATAGTTTTATTTTTGAAGTAACTCTGCCTTCATAAAGATATTAATTCCGTTATGGTTCGGTCCTTAACAGAATAATTTCTTAAAGAAGTTAGAGTGACTTCAAAAAGAGACAATGGGGCTCATTCTGAACATACCGGCCCGGAAACAAAGGTTCTAGTCATTTTACCGGCACCGTTGTTCCTAGACTGGCACATTACAGGTCTACCTGCTGGGGCCATTGTGCCTGACAGGACTGACCCTGCGGGTTACAGCGGCCATGGTAGGCAGACCCGTCACAGAAGCACCAACACCGTTAGTAATGGTGCCAGTGCTTCCGTGTCCCCAATCCCATGGAGTCCTATGGGACTCCACAGGAATGTGGATTGCCGAAATTACCGGCGCCTGACTTCCCGGCCGCCAGACTTCTAAGAGCCTGGTGGCACTGGGAAGTCAGGTATGGGTAATTTTTTACAGGTCTGGCGGCAACCCGCTGGCACGGTTACTGCTGGACCCGTAATGAGCCCCAATTTCTTTTTGAAGTAATAGGGCTCGTCTCAACCCCATGACGTGTGTGTGAGTGTATGGTGAAAGTGTACACACTTAAATGTATGGGTGGCTGCCTGGGTGTGCCTGTATGGTGAAAGGGTGCACACTTAAATGTATGGATGGCTGCCTGGGTGTGCATGTATGGTGAAAGATTGCACACTTAAATGTATGGATGGCTGGGTGTTTATATGGTGAATGGTGTGTGTGCTTGTGTACAGGGGCACAACAAAACCTGCATTTCGGGGGGCTAACCCTTCAAATGTTTGGAGAGGCGCTAACTTCACAGGTGGTGGGGAGGGACAACCTTATTTGTGTGGCGGCATCTAACTTCTTTATGCATTTTAATGAGACTATTATAGTGCAGCTTCAATGTTACAAGCAGTTAACTCTCCCCTTTAAGTCTCCTATTCCCTCTCTACCCTTCCAATCATTCCCCTGGCATGCGAGTACTAGACCCACATCGCCATTTCAATTGCCTAAAAAATGTGGCATTTGAATGCAGGTACTAACAGTGAAATGCTTTACATTGGTAATTGCTGAGCCCTTATTAACAGTAAAACCCAGGTGCTGTTTAACATCTGTGTCCTGTTCTGTCCGGCAACTGCTCTAACGGTCAACCAAGTCGAATCTACATAGCACAAAATGTCAAGGAGGGGGGTGCTGAAGCCCAGTCAACTCAATGGTGTTGTTCCACTACTTGTGTTTAATGCCTTGATTACTCCTAGACCTATTCTTCCTCGCCCCAGTACTTATGTATGAGGCAGTACTTGTTTACTCTGCCTCATACATAAGTACTGGGATGAGGTAGAGGTACATGGAGGTAATACCTGACTTAGCTACCTGTAATCTTCATTACTCCTAGTTCTACTCTTCCTCATCCCAGTACTTACCTATGAGGCAAGGAGCCTCATACGTAAGCTCTAGGACAAGGAAGAGGGAGTGGAGGTAATTCTTGGCCAATGAGCTGATTTTGCAGGTTGGGGTAGGTGGTGGGAGGGAGATGGCATGTGTGGGGGGCGGGATTGTGTGATAAATCATAATGGTTGTCCATTTCCAGGCTAAGCAGGCATGATATGTGGTATTAGTGGCTAGAGAGGCATTTTGGTGCAGCCAGTCTAGCCATTTCTTACTGTGGCATTGTATATTTTTCTCGGCATCTGTGATAAAATGATATGATAAAAGTCATATATAACGCGCCTGTACACAACTGTTTATATGCGCGACAAGACACGGGAGGGAAGATAGAGGGAGGACAAGACAAACGATCTCACAAGGCCTTGTGTCATTGTGAGAACGAGAGGTGCAGTAGGAAAGGGAGGTGGGAAGTGCAAGGGAGAGGGGAGGGGAAAACAGGGCGGCAATGCTCTGAGTAAGTGCAGCCAGGGCAGTGCAGCTATGGGTAGTGCAAGGAAAACAAGGGGCTGCAGGGTTACAGTTACAGCCCCTAAGTGTATGTTAGGCACGGAGACAGTGCAAGGGGGACCGATCAAGAAAGAGCCTGGACTCATAGAGACTCTGAGGGTAACCAAGCAACCGTTGGAACAACAGCAGTGGAGGAAGAGCAAGAAAGCAGCGGAGAAAAGGAACGTTTTGAGCTGCCTCCGAAACTTCAGATGGTCTGGCTCAAGTTTGAAGGGATAGGGAGGCCATTCCAGAGGGAGGCACCAACAGAGGAGAGTGATCTACCCCCCACTCTCTGCCTGGAGAAGTGTCTAACCCTTAGAGAGTTGGAGGTATCTGAGCGAAGGGCTGGAGAAGGAAGGTATTTTGGAAGAGAGCGTTGGATGTAGTGCGGGCCCCATCCCCAGAAAGTCTTGTGGACAATGCAGAGGGTCTTGAATTTGATCTTTGCAGCCACTGGGAGCCAGTGGAGGGATTTCAGGGCTGGAGAGATATGATCCCTGTGCTTGAGGCCAAGGATAAGTCTTGCTGTCCTGTTCTGGATTAGTTGCAGATGACACAGAGTGAGGAAGGCAGAATGAGAAAGAGGCTATTGTAGCAGTCCAGCCTAGAGAGAACCAGGGCTCTGAAGACAGTGAGAGTCTGGTGGAAAGTGAGAAAGGGAAGAGTCCTTTTCAGGAGGAGCAGCTGATAGTGGAACATCTTGGTGACATCCGAGATGTGAGGAGAGAAAGAGAGAGTGGCATAGAAGATGACACCAAGGTTTTTTGCCTCACAGGAAGGTGAAGGAAGAGGGCCCAAGGCAGACAGCCAGAGTGGGAGAGGGAAGGCTGGTGCCAGGGTCCCAATGAGAAGGATCCCTGTCTTACTGGCATTAAGGCAGAGATCGTAGGAGGTGCACCAATCCTGAATCGTGGATAGACAGTCAGGAATAAGTGAGAAAGGAGAGGAGGCTGAGGGGAACCTGAAGGAAAGATGAGTCATCCACATAACACTGAAAGATAGAGGAGAAGGTAGAGATCAGGTGGGGCAAAGTGGCCAAGCAGAGGTTGAAAAACCAGGGTGAGAGTATAGAGCCCTGGGGAACTTCACAGGTAGAGAGAGGTGGCAGAGAGATTAGGACCAGGTTGGACCTGGGAGGGGGGGCGGTCCAAGAGGAGGGAGTTCAGTCAGTCCAGGGCCTGATCCGTGATGCCTAGGTTCTCACAGTCGATTAATCAGGATGGCGTTGTTGACCGTGTCGAAAGCAGAGGAAAGAAGGAGGGTGAGGACAGAAGGAATGCTGGATTCAAGGTTAGAGAGTAGATCTTCACGGGTGTTCAGGAAAGTAGTTTCAATGCCTCTTGCAGCTCTGAAGCCAGACTGATGGTCATTGAGATAACCAACATATTCAGTGTAGAGAGTAAGATGGGAGATGGCAAGATTTTCCAAGAGTTTGCCCAAGAAAGGGGCGGTGGAGATTGGGCAATTGTTTGCCGGGCAGGTAGGATCAGCAGACGGCTTCTTGAGGAGTGAGTGCACAAGGGAGTGCTTAAGTGGAGAGGGGAACCTTCCAGTGGCTAAACAGAGATCACAGAAATCGGCCAAGGCTGGAGCGAGGGTGTCAATATGGTACTTGATGGTTCTGGAGGAGCAGGGGAGCACATGTTTGGACGACGCTTTCATAGATCGGACTTGTCTAGAAACCTTGTCAGCTGTTGTCAGAGAGAAAGAGGAAAAAGGAGGGGGAGAGTTAGAGATGGCCAAAGGGGGCCAAGAGAGGAAGAGGGAGAGGAAGAGGGAGAGAAGGAGGAGATAGAGGACAGGATGTCCCGAGATTTAGCAGCGAAGTGAGAGGCCAGAGCCGTACAGAGGGCCTTGGAGGGAACAAGAGATGTAGAGACCGCAACAGGATTTGCCAGTTCATTGCAGATTTTAAAGAGTTTAGCCGTGTTGATAGAGGCTGCGGAGATGCAGGCTTTAATGTGTGCTCTCTTCTTGATGAGTGTTATTGCTTTGACTGGCATTTTGGTGCAACCGGTCTAGGTATGTCTAAATGTGGCCTGGCATGCTTTACTGTAATGTTATTATGTGTCTACAATGTTCTAGATTGTGCAGCCAGTTGGAAATGTTTTCATTGTGGCATGGCATTTTTTATAGCAAAGCATTAATGTTCCTGTGCACTGTTGGTGACTTACATGTATTGGAACGGTGTAACCCTACAAAACAATTGCAAACACTGTGGCTTTATAGTCAAGTTTTCTCAGAAAGTGTGATGTGTATTGCATTAAAATACATATTTATATCTTTCTCCTAGTGCAGTGTGCGGCATATCCCTTCAGCAGCATCTTCGTGTTTATATTGCACAAGCGGACAATCTAGGCCGGCCCACAATGTGGCGCAACCCGTGATTTGTTGCCGAGTTGGGGGGGCCCTCAGCATGGCTCGCAGGGGTGCCCCCACATTTTTCGTTATGCCAGTGAGGCATACTATCACATTTCAGTGCACTTATCATATGAAGATGGTGATGTTGACGTCCGCAAACAGAGGGTGTGTGAGGTTGTTAATGTGGAAGTTCCCACATATATGATAAGTGATAACAGTTTCAACAGCAATGGTATGTGATCGCAATGATGCTGAAGTCCCCACAAAAGTGGTGTGTGATGATGGTGACATTAAATTCGCCATAGAGATATTGTGTGGTTATGATTATATTGAAGTCCCCAGGGAGATAGTGTGTGATGATGATAGAGAAGTCCCCAAAGAGATAGTGTGCGATGATGCTGATATTAAAGTCCTCACACAGATGGTGTATGCTGAAGACAATATTAAATAACCAAAAACGTTTATGATGGTGTTATTTGAGTGCACACAGAGATAGTGTGCATTTATTTTTTTATTTTTTAAGGTTTTATTAGTTTCAAACTAAAAACAAGTTTATAGCATAAAAGAAACGTTGAACAGCAAAGACCACATTTCCCACATCCCACAGTTCCAACAAAACAGAGAATAATTTACCTATTTCCTTTGATGAAGCAAGAAAGCAACATCAAACTGTCAACCAATGATCCAGTGTATTCCTTATTACCTGTCAGTTAGAACGTACTCAATTCACTCCCGATTTCAACCCAATCACAGTTAATGAATTTGAGCATAGCCAAGATATGCCCTGTTTTTTGTCCCATCATCTGCCAATCCCAATATTCTTCCAAAGTCAAGGATCCCTTCAAGAAGTTTCACATGAAGTGTAATTGTTCCATATTGAGTCCTTCGCATTCCATTACAATATGGAAGAGCGATTCCACTTCATCATTCTTCCTATCGAAGCGACAGGTGTTGTTCTTGATACCTCTCTGCTGATGCTTAAAGAGAACTTACCTAGTGGGCATAATATTCAAATGGCAGTGAAAGAGAAGGTCTCTATAAAATGACAAGGGGAATTTATACAGATAAGCGGAGGGGGGTATTTAAACCTTTTATTTTCTCGATCCACCATCTCTTTCCAGTGTTAACTTTACGTTCAGAAGGTTTTCCTTTAATAGGTCAGTGTCCACCTCCAAAATGTGCAGCTTTTCATGTTGCTTGTTATCTGGTCTCAAAATAAAAAAAAGGGGGGAGAATCCAACATGATACATTTCCTAAAAAAAATGATTTCTTTCCACACTATGGAGGCCATGGAGGGGAGGCGTAACTCGTGTCTTATTTTGGCTGTGTACAAGGACATGGGTAGCCTTAGAACCTTTCGCCATAATTGGCCTTCCATATATGGACATATTTTTTTGTTTAGATAGGGTAAGGTCTCTGCACCGTAGGTAAGGACTTGTATAACCTTTTGTCGATAAAAGGTCAAAATCGGAATCATAGAATAGGCCCCATAGCATCTATCGATAGCAATTCCTTGATTCGTCAGTGTTTGTAATTTCATTTTCAGCCAGATCACAGTGCAGTTATGGGGTTTCTGAAGTCCCCAGAAATATAGTGTGTGCTTACAGTGATGCTGAAGACCACAAGGCGATCAAGTGTGATTAAACTGATATTAAAGTCGTCGCAAAGATGGCCTGTGTTGCTGGTGATGTCGATGTCTCCTAAAATGGTCCACAATTGTCATATTAAAGTCTCCACAGAGATAGTGTGTACACATGCGGAAAATTAAGTCCCCACCAAGATGCAGTGTTATCATGGTGATATTGAAGTCCCCACAAAAATGGCGTGTGATGATGGTGGTATTAAAGTCCCCAAGGTGAAAGTGTGTTGTTATGGTGAGATTGAAGTCCCCAGGCAGATGGTGTGTGATTGTGCTGATATGAAAGTCCTCACACATTGTCATGATGCCTACCCCCGGGGAACCAGACCAGGTCCAGCAACCCCGGAAGCAGGCATCAAGTTGTTTTGAACAAGCCGCAAAGGCCCTGCTAGGGGCTGTTTGGGTGCGGTCCTGGCGCCTATGGCGCCAGGCTCATATCGAGAGTCAGTCCTGGCACCATAGGCGCCAGGCTCATAGACTAGTACTTACCTGATGCAGACCATGCTGCAAGCTTACCTGGTGCAGACCATGCTGCAGAGCTCCAAGCCAAATGAGGCTTGGAAGGGACTATTTTACCTAGGGACTATTTTTTACTCGGGTGGGGCTGGGGTAGAATACTTACCTGGGACTACTTTGGAGGCTATTTAAACCACGGCCGAAAAGCAGCACACGCGTCGCGTTATTCTGCATCCAGCAGCGTAACGCTCACCGTGTCTACAAGCCTGCATCCAGTCTTCTGCCATGCCCGCCTCGAGTCTGCAGCTCCTAGGAAAAGGGAAGAACAGAAGGAGAAAAGGTTAGAATAAGAGCAAACCTTGGATCCTTACCTGAACTCCGGATCCACCGCACCTTTGAGCTGGAAGAAAGAAGCATTTACGCGCGCTGCCTCGCCTGCTGCAGCGCCGCGGTGAACTCACCGGCCTTCGCAGCATCCTCATGATCCACCGCATCCTTCTGCACGTTCCCGCTGCATTCTGGCACCTAAGGGGAACACAAGAACAGCAAAGGTGAGCCAAGGAAATAAACAGAGGCAATAGTAACTACCCCCATAGACTTACCAGACTACCGCCGGGGGTACTATTCTTCTTCACGGGTCGGCGCAGCCTCCAGTGCATCCTCGCCACACCCCGGCCCCTAAGGGGAACAAAAGGACGACAAGGTGAGACAACGGGACAAATAAGGGGAACTCTTCTCACCGCAACAGACTTACCTAATTTTAACGCCGGAGGCATAATTCCCCGAACTTCATATTTTCTCGCCACACCTGAATAAGGGAACAAGCAGCTTACATTCTGGCCTTATTTTATTGAACTGTGTAGGATAAGCCAAATCCTTACCTGAACTTCGTCAGCTACCACGAGGAACTCTTCGCTGGGGTCAAGCTGCAAACTGCAAGGAATCAGACAAGAGTGAACGTTAGACAATTGAACTCTTACGAACTACATATTTTTCGGAGTCAATATTGTTCTGGAACTCACCAATTCCTTTGAGCCAGTGAAGCAACTGTTTATCAACGCGCCCCTGCGCTCAATGCAGGATGGAGAGCTCATCTTTTCAAACTATCAGGTGAGACTATAAGAGGGGACATCAAAGGTGATCTGTGGGGAGAACAGCGGGGGTGGGCGAAATTTACGCTCAACTCCACGGGTGCTTAATTCCCTTTCTCCATTTGCAGAAGAATATTCCTATGGGCCAAGCAAACAAAGCTAGGTGGGCCAGTCCAGTCCGTCATCTCGGCCCTTCGCGTCACATTGGTGGAGACCGCAGCTGTCCAGTTCAGATTGACGCCTCTGTGGGAGCCAGGTAAGCGTAACACACATATGGTGTGTAATGATAATGTTGAAGTAGCCAAACAATGTTTATGATGGTGGCATAACAGTCCCCACAGAGCTAGTGTGTAGCCTTGGTGTTTGTGATGTCCCCAGCAAGTGTGTGTGTGTGATTACAGTGATGCTGAAGCCCCCAGAGAGATGGTGTGTTATTAAGCTATTATCAAAGTCCTGGCATGTTTTGAGATTATGTTGCAGTAGCCCATATCATGTTTCACAATTGTGATATTAAAGTCTCTACAGAGATAGTGTATAGTTATGGTGATGTTGAAGTCCCCACCCAGATAATATGTTATCATGGTACTATTGAAGACCCTACAGAGATGGTGGGTGATATTAAAGTCCTCACAAAGATGGTTTATAATGATGGTGATGTTGGAGTGCCCACAGATACCGTGTGTAATGAGTGGGATTGTGATATTAATGTTCTCACAGAGGTAATGTGCAGTTCTGATGATGTTGAAGTCTCCACGTAGATGGTATATTATGAGGTGTTATTGGTGTCCCTACCACAGTGCTGTGTTATTATGGTGATATTAAAGTTATGAAAGAGAATGTGTGTGATGACTGGAATATTAGTCCCCAGAGAACTGTTATGTGATGATTCACCATGTTTTTGGACAAATTAAACATTGGGTGATATATATCCTGTGGCAATGTTCCATATAAACATAAAAGATTAACAAAGATACGAAGTAAAATCAGAAGTATTTTACTGAAACACAGTTTGACAAATTGACTTCTGCCATGCAGGAGTGCAAGGCTGCTTATTGGCTAAAGCAACTGCTAAGCGCTCAAACTGTTATAAAACCATGATGCTCCTATTAGGCACAGTTAAGAGATATAACACATTTGGCTTTTGTGGTAATGTGGGCTTAGGGAAGGCTATCCTCTCAAGAGGGGTGTGAATGTGATCCAGTAGCAACCCAAACAGCAAAGCATAACCATCACAAAATAAAGGAATTATAATTAGCTTTGCTTCACAACAACCCTCACAGTGTACTCCTTGAAAGAAAACTATATTGAACACTATCTGTTGCCCAGGGCTTTTCTCGCGTGGATTTGGGGATTTGGTACAATTGTTTTTAAAAGACAGATGAGTTTTCTGTTCAAACTGTATGAAATATAATTTACAGGTTAATGTCTTAATGTCATAAGCAATGTTGATTGCTGACGTTAGCTGAGCTATTTTGGCTACAAAACAAAGATAGTCTTTCCATTGATGTGCGTCCAGAAATGTTTTTGTTTTGTAATTACAAACAGACAAGGAAACAGACAAAAAACATCCTTACAGATATTTTGAAGGTATACGAGGTATTTGTGGTATGAACACAGATGCCCCCTGGCCAGAACCCGGTTGGCACGGTAGCCTCAATCACTTTTCTGTGGAGAGCTTTCACTTGCAATCTGGTGCCATTACAGAGATTAGATGGGTTGAGGTTCTGCAATATTATCACAGGTGCTCCCACTTTGAGAAGATGTTTGTGTTCGGGAAGACCAGCAGGATTTAAAGTGTTCAAGAATTCAACGGCGTAGTGGACTTTGTCATCACTTTGAACCACTGAGTTTACAGAATTGTACTGCATTTGGACTCCTCCAAAAGAATTAATAAGTATCTTATTGATTACGGCAGCCATGCTGTTCCATTAGATTTTTTAATGTCAGTGTACATTTTGGATGTGAGGACTGCTAGGGAATTGACGATTGTGCCTAGGTCAGAAGGTATGATAATTTTGCTTTCAAATACGGATACTCTCTGTTGCAAATTTTAAGAAGCAGTTCAGAAACTTACTTTATGATGAAGATTTAAAATGTCTCTTTTTACTTTTCTAACATTTTCGGTTTATGAGATATGGGTATCCTTCAAAACAAATGGACCTCCCTTTTCCATCTCCATTAACTGGATTTTTCAAAAATGTTAAAACATGTGTTTCTCTATTCTTAAGAACACTCTAAATACCAATGTTCATGTCTGTAACATCTTCGTTTTTTGAGATATAAGTATCTTCATTAAAAAATTCACCCCCTTCCCCTTTTCCCTCACACAGGGATGGAATTTCCAAAAATTATTTCCTCATAAACAAACCCCCTTTTCATCCCATTAAGGAGAATTTCAAAATCCTTCCTTAGTGGGTGCCTAAGTCATGAAAACAATGTACCTTCCAAATTTCACATTCCTAGGCTAAAAAGTTTGAGCTAGGCATTAATAGGTCAGTCAATCAGCCAGTCAGGGCTTCTTCATTTATATATATTGATAGGCTGGTTTCCCAGCCTATATGAATTCTATAGCTCCCAATATTTATGAGAAGTGTCCTAGAATTTGATTCACAGCATTCATGTTTTCCACTTCCCACAATTTTGGATATAGGATTCAATGACCCAACATATATCAGTACTTCCGCTTTAAGCACATCACAGACTTGGCTTGGATTGGGTATTGAATATTTCAATTGTTCAAGTCACGTTTATCTGGTTATCAGACTTGTGCTCGAAAATTAATTATTTGTCCTATTCCTCAGCATTTAAAAGACTTGACCTGGGTTTGATTTCCAACTTTCCAACTGTTCAAGTCTCTTCACTCTAGGAGAGGGGTCTGAAACCTTTGGCTCTCCAGATGTTTTGGACTGCAGCACTTTCCAGCAAATTTACTGAAGAGGGATCATCAGAAACATCATCAAAACAATCTGGTGAGCTGAAATTTGTAGTCCCCTGCTCTAGGATCTCAGATTTCATGTCTCAGCATTCATTATGTCTCTCTCCCCTAGTCATTTCTCTACTCAAGGGACAGTATTGTTTCTAATTCCTGGTGGCTTTGTCTAGTCTCTTCTCTGTATGGTGGCGTAGCTTGCAAGGAGGTGTGTGGGTTGAAAGACCCCTTCCAGTGTGAAGCCCAGTCAGGTTTGGGAGGCTCTGTTCAGCGCTCACCTGGTGTGTAGTCATGCTTTGGTCTGCTAGTTAAAGTTTCTTGTTGTGTTCTTTTGTCTGTCAAGTGCTGCCCATGAGGCAGCAATTAATGGGAAAGGCCTTGGAGGACAATGTCATCTTGAGTGACCCTTTAATATGTTAAATTGCAAGTATCCCGGGAAAGTGCTAGTTGTCACTGTGTAATGGGGGATCTGCCATTTAAAACAAAAGTCCTAGAAGATGCTACTGTTGATTCATTTTCAGGACAAAAAGTAAATGATTGCACAATTTCACGTAGTTTTCTGCCTGTTTTAAAATGAAGAATAAATACAAGCTTTACTTTGCGTAACTGCACACTTTATTCACAAAATGTGCAACAACAAGAAAAATGCCTTTTTAGATAATGATAAAAGCGAGTGATTTTATTTTAATAAGGCAATACTGAGCAGAATCTCACATTTCCCAATGTATGGGTATTTCATCCAGCCTTGCCTTCTATTCATGTAGTATAAACTGGGTAGTGGTAGGAAAGCCAATTGGATGTTTATTTACTTTTCGGCCAGTAGCACTGTTCATTTAAAGATTTGAGGGTCCAATTTTACAGGAAACGCAACACTAACAGACCCAGAATGCAACGTGATGTTGATTGAAAAGCCTAGGCAGTAAGGCGTTTGCATTTGACCACTTAGTAATACTAAAAGCCTTGGTGGAATGCAGTGCCCTCTTTATAGATCATTAGGCTGTACCATTTCAGGTTAGATACTCTGTCTTCTCCAGAATTTGATTTTTCATAGCTTCACATGCTGTTTGCATATTCCCTGTCATCAGGCTGGGGATCCTCGTTAACATTAAAGCAGTTTATATCTAAATTTGAAACTGCAGGCCCATTGGTGCTCAATTAGAGTTGTTTTGGCCCATAACCAGTAGGCAAAGAGTCCCTTAAATCCACGCCTAAAGACCATCTTCAGATTTTGAACCGCACCTTCAAGTGTTGGGCATCCTTTTGAAGCTCTCCTCTTCATTCGTCCATTTAACACCTTTTTCTATCATTTTCATCAATATTTCGGTATTCATTCAATTCCTCTGGAAGGATATTCCAGATTATGTGGGTTGTGAGTGTTTTTTACATCCCTGGAGCCTCTTTGCTGACCATACATTTGCCACTTCAGGTTTGAGACCTGTTGGAGGTCTCCTCTTTACCCCACCATGGCTGATTCAAGGCTGAGGATATGTCTCCTCAAGGCATGTTCCACCTGCCACTTGAAGAATGTCTACATGGAGGACTAGGATATGGACTCTATCTGCTCCCTGTACCTGCAATATAATGCCAACTCATGGAATATCTGCCATTCTTTCTCCAACAAGACACTCTGAAACTGGCACAGAAGGTTGGTAACTTGGCTTGATGATAGTGCGGTGGCCTCAAACACTTCTCCTGTTTGGAGGCACGCTTCACTCAGCCACAGCAGGCATCACATACATACCCACTCTTACAAGAGGTTGAGGGCCCACAAGGATTCTTCCTGAGGAAAAGGGGTGAGGAAGGATCATGCTACCCTCACTCTGTCTGGTCAAGATGCAAGCCACCACAAAAAAGGTCAGAGTCCACAAAATCTGTTTTGGCAGTTTTGTCTATGGCTACTACAATGACAACGTCAGTGTTTAGGGCACATTTGTGATGAAGCACAGCAGGTCTCCTTACATCTCTTCCATATCCTTGCCCTTCACTCTGTTCACATCCGCGGTCGTGCTTCCATTGAAAATGGCTTTGCCCTTCACAATACTGTGCACAACAAAATTCACATCGACAACCAAGACATCCACCTCATAGATGAGGAGAGACCTCCATCGGTGACAGTAAAAAACAGTCTCTGTTTAGGCTTAGGCTTTATATTCCTCATGCTATTCCGGGCACTTCCCAAGTGCCCCTGGAGGAAAGACTTCAGCATTTTATAAACACTTATTTTGAGGAACGGGAAGGTGTTTCTTCAGATGAAAAGGAGGAGGAAGTCCTATCGTCACTGTCACCTGTGCTGTAGCAAATTGAACCATTGTTGTGCTAGGTGGAATTACCAATAAAATGTCTTAGACAAAATAACCGGACAGACTCAAAGAAAATAGTAAAATAGAGCTATTATCTCGATGAAGGAAAGCAGGGTGGATCATCATTCATCAAATTGATTCATGCAGGATCACAGTGGGCCTCATTACGAGTCCGGCGGTGGCTGTGCTGGAAAAACAGTCAGGCGGCCCTTGGACCCAGAATGAATTACTGCCTCCATGATTGCCAGAATCACCTGGGCATTACAATCCTGGTGACCTGGTAATTCCAGAGGCGTCATTCTGTTAATCCCAATTCACATGGAGTCCGCACCATAAATAACGTGTTTCCATTTCCGTCTGCAGGTGGGTCAGACCTGGCAGGAGTGGCACCATCCACCTGCAGAACTCGTAATCTGCTGGTCCGGAGACAATGGTGGTGGTGGGTTTACCGCCACCGTTGTTTCCGGCCCGGCAAGCATGTAATGAGGCCCAATGTCTTTTTGATTATACTTAATTTATAAAATACTAGATGTGTCATCTATGATGTCATCCTACGTGCTATATTTCTAAAACCTATCGAGGGTTGGGATTGGGTTAGAGGAACATGCCTACATATAGAAATATATACAGGTTAATATCTCATTGGCTGCCCATTGTCGGAGGGACACGCCCTGAGCTACTTCTTTGTACGATGCACACTGATTACAGCAAAGAATATAGCACCGGAATAATACTTGCAACATTGTATGTAAATGTGCATGGCAGGCTATTCTGATTGGTTGGCAACCCAAATCTAACCTTGGCCCTTCGGATTGCTAGGGGGTTAGAGGGCAGAGACGAGGGAGAAGGTGTGCTCGCTATCAGCATATACATAGAAACAAAACCCAAGTGCTTGGAGATACATCCGCTCTTCCCTTGTTTTCCCAATTAATCTACCCCTCTCTCATCGGTAGGCCATATGCCAATGTTCACTGTTTTAAGACTGACTTTGCCATTCTGCACTGTCTCAGAACATTCAAGGGAGTGTAGGCACATCATTATCTTAGCTTCAAGCCCAATACATCTCTCTTGTTATGAGCTCTTTGTCATATCGATTCAGCATAGGTTCTTACTTATTTTTGTTAGCTCGGCAATGAGAATCCTTCTTGGTAGCTCTCCTCATTATGTCAGTTTGCGGGTACACTCTAAATGGTTGCCAGAGTGCATATCATCTCTCATATACTCAACGTGGTACAGAATATTGCAGGGATTCATGCGTGGGTTCCCAAGTGTGGCTCTTCATCTGTCATTCCAATAGGACGGTGCTAAGGGGGCAGAGACGAGGGAGAAGGTGTGCTCGCTAGCAGCACATACATAGAAACAAAATACATCAGCTCTTCCCTTGTTTTTCCAATTAGTCTACCCCCTCTCTCATCGGTAGGCCACATGCCAATGTCCACTGTTTTAAGATTGACCTTGCCATTCTGCACTGTCTAAGAACATTCAAGGGAGTGTAGGTACAACATTATCTTAGCTTCAAGTCCAATAAATCGCCCTTGTTCTGAGCTCTTTGTCACGTGTTACAAGACCATGAATTTGTCCATTGCAGCTGCTCCTGTTGGCCTTTAGAGACTTGCTCACTCTATCGCATATACATGTTTTGCACTTTAAATTGTCCAATATTGGCATCCGTAAATGTTCTTGTTCCTCCTAATCTTGAGAAATGTGTCCTTCTCACATGGTCTGCTCATTGGACTCCCTTCCTACTCTGCACTGTTTTAAGACTGACTTTGCCATTCTGCACTGTCTCAGAACATTCAAGGGAGTGTAGGCACATCATTATCTTAGCTTCAAGTCCAATAAATCACCCTTGTTATGAGCTCTTAGTCATATCGATTCAGCATAGGTTCTTACTTATTTTTGTCAGCTCGTCAATGAGCATCCTTCTTGGTAGCTTTCCTCATTATGTCAGTTTGCGAGTACACTCTAAATGGTTACCGGAGTGCATATCGTCTCTCATATACTCGACGTGGTACAGGAATATTGCAAGGATTCATGCATGGGTTCCCAAGTGTGGCTCTTTGTCTGTCATTCCAATAGGACAGTGCTAATGGGGTAGAGACGAGGGAGAAGGTGTCTACCTGCTCCTCTACATTCTACCCTCTGGTCGAGTTCTTGACCAAACTCTTCACCTCCACTTCTGCCAATCTTGCTTCATCTTCTGATATTACTTTGTCATGTTTCCTTTTCTGCGGGACCCATATCTTTTTCACCCCCCTCAGATGACTGGCATTCTTTATGTGTGTCCACACTACAGGTCTTGTAATGTCAATCCCCTGTTGGTGACCAGAGTATGCATTGTCCCACATACTTCTTCTGATCCTTGGGATAAAGATACTTAGATCCTGGAGTTGCAAGAGTACTTTACTTTATGTACTCTCGGGTACAGGCTTCAGTTTGCTCAATTGTTCCAGAGTTAATGTCACTCATTATCTTCATTCCAATAGCTTTCTCGGCTGTCTTTTTGCATTGTCCCATGGTGATCCTTCTGAGACAGAATCCTAGCAATACAAACACTACTATTGCTTTAAGCATCTCGAAAGAATTTGCTAGCCAAGTTGAAATCCATGAGAACAGAGATGTAAACCAATAGTAGTCTTCCCTATTGTATACTTCCTCCACCATCTTCATGTGTAGGTTAGCCAATGTAATTATTGCTACAGTTAAGGTTCCATTTTCTTCATCATGGACATGTCTGTATGTACAGCAAAAAGGTCTGACCTTGGCCCAAACGCTTCTGTCCATTGTTGTAATCAAGTCCAGGTCATACTTGTTCCGAAGAGCCACAAGGCTTATTGTCCTTAATTCTTCTCTGATCGCCTTGAATCCCTTTATTGGTGTATTGATTGACTGCAGCATTTCCCATCTAGTGATCAGGCAAGAATATAGATGTAAATATCACCACCGTCTGGATGAACAATTTGTGCTCATCTGAGATTTCATGGTATTCCTCTATTGATTTTGCTGAAAAGTAATTCTCTCTTTTTTGTCAGTTTCCGTGAAGCAATCTTCACTTCCTCAGGTGTGCTTTCATCTTCGGGAAGTCTACTATCTGTAGGTTGCTCTGCAGTACTACCAAGGCTGGTATACCAGTACTAATGAACAATGTCCTCCTCACTCTGGTGATAGCTTCATATATGCTCTTGTTCCACAATCCCAATAACGATCCATCAGTACTGTGGTTCCATGTTTCATGTCTGGTACATCAGAAATACAACCACTCTTAGGGCCCCATTACACGGAAGGCGGTAAGGGTTAACGGTCACCGGTAATGCTACCGGTGACCGTTAACCCTTACCGCCTTACTACGAGTTCCCTTTGCGGGACCCGACTTTAACGGCTGGTTTTACCAGCCGTTAAAGTAGGGTGCCGCAAATGGACCTTGGAGCTAATTACGGTACCGCAATTTGCGGTACCGTAATTAGCGCCTTCCCCATTCCCATTATGCCCTATGAGGGCAAAAATGGGAATGGGGAAGGGCCTTGGTGAATGGGGAATTACCGCCCCCGCTCACCTTGGAGTAGGGCGGTAATTCCGCCATCCACCAAGGCGGACACGGTAAAATACAGGCGGCAACCATGGCGCTAATAGCGCCATGGTTACTGCCTACCATGTAATGAGGCCCTTGATGTTTTCTCCAATTTTTATTTTGCTATTTTTTCTGAAGCACAAGGAAGCATTTTATAGGGACAATCTCTGTAATCGTCCCCACTCACCATTGACCCAAGTCAGTAATTTTAAAATTTTAGTTCACTGGTCTTATTCCTTTTCTGCATTCATCACAAATGCTTTCCATTGTCCAGTTAATACCAGTGTTTTGTACGCAACCAATCCTCTGGTCCATCCTTTGGGAGTAAGCACTGTCCTCTTTATTTCCAGTTGTACTCTCTCGCAACATATTCATATTTCTTCTTCACTCTTGCCTTTGCAGTTCAACATATTTTTTACCTCCCTTTTGATTCCTACTTGTCATGATGCCTACCCCCGGGGAACCAGACCAGGTCCAGCAGCCCCGGGAGCAGGCATCACGTTCCCAGGGAAAGGCCCAGCGACCCCTGTTAAGGGCCATCTGGACACAGTCCTGGCGCCTTTGGCGCCAGGCTCATATGAGACTTCAGTCCTGGTGCCATAGGAGCCAGGCTCATAAGGGGAAAACTTACCTGAACTTACCTGATGCAGACCATGCTGCAAGGGATCCAAGCCCTCAAGAGGCCTAGAAGGGACTACTTTACCTAGGAACTCTTTTGCCACTCGGGTGTGGCGGTGGAGGAATACTTACCTGGAACTACTTTGGAGGCTATTTAAACCACGCCCGAAGAGCAGCACACGCTTCGCGTTATTCTGCATCCAGCATCGTAACGCTCACCGTGCCTGCAGCAGCATCCAGACTTCAGCCACGCCCACCTCGAACCCGGAGCACCTAGAAACAAGGGAAAGAAGGAGAAAGGTTAGAACCAGAACATTTACCAGCTTCTTACCTGATTCCAGAGCCGTCACATCGTCAAACCAAAGGAAAGACTTTATTTTAAAACACATTGCATCGCCAGCAGCAGCTCCGCGCTGCACTAACCGTTCCTTGCAGCATCTTCACGTTTCACCGCAGCCTCCTGCATGTTCCCGCCGCATTCCAGCACCTAGGGGGAGATAAAGACAATAAGGTGAGCCAAGGGAACATATAGATGAATACTGGTTACCACCCTAAGACCTACCTGATTTACCACCGGGGAAACCATTCCTCTCTTCGGGTCAGCGCAGCTCCCACTGCACCATCGCCGTAACCCAGCCCCTAAGGGGAAACAAAAGTACAACAGGGTGAATCAAAAGGACAATCAAGGGGAGCCACCTCCCGCCATAGACTTACCTAATTTTACTGCCAGAGGTATAACTCCTCGACTCTGGTTTTCTCACAGCACCTGAATAAAGGAGAAGACCACAGATTACGGATTGGATAGGAGTGATGGTCAGGCATTTGAACTCTTACGAACTGCATACTTACGGCGTCTTGCCGGGAGAGTCAAAATAGCCCTGGAACTCACCAATTCCTTCGACCAGTGGAGCAACTGGTCCATCACGCGCCCCTGCGCTCGAAGCAGGATGGAGAGCTCACCCTTTCAAACCATAAGGTGAGACTTTAGAGGGGACATCGGAGGTGGTCTGTGGGGAGAACACCGGGGGTGGGGGGAATTTACGCTCAACTCCATGGGTGGTTAATTCCCCTTTCTCCATTCACAGAAGAGTACTCCTACCGGCCAGACAAACGACACATCTCGGCCCTACGCATTACGCTGGAGGAGGCTGCAGCAGCCTAGATCAGACCGGCGCCTCTGTGGGAGTCAGGTGAGCGTAACAGAACGCGAAGCCTACCTACAATTTCCTACCCTGGCATTATGGAGACCTAAGAAACTGACCACCTGGCCCAATTACTAGGGGAACTGAGGGCCGAAGTGCATTCCGCCCGTCAAGAGACCAATACTCTTAGGAGAGAACTGATCTTGTCAAAGGAGCGAACTGATGACCTTGCTAGGCAACTATTGCAAAGTCAGGCTGGACAAGCACCCCTACCTGGTTCCGGGGGAAATCCAGCCCCTGTGGTATCAAGTAACCCTGTGCACGTAAACCTACCTGGAAATATTCCGTTAGCTCCCCCGAATGCTTTGCTGGAGATCCCAAAAGGCTTGCCGTATTTATGAACCAATGCCGCTTGCACTTTTTATGCAGACCTGGAGCCTTCCCAAACGATCAAGCCAAGGTAGCTTTTGTATTGTCATATCTCAGCGGCAGTGCAGCCGATTGGTCTATCCCACTGGTTACTCGGGATGACCCAATGCTCCGGGATTTTCAGAGCTTTCAAACTAGCATGGAAAGACTATTTGCCCGGCACTCTCAAGGACACGCCCTGGATAATTAACTTTTGTCTCTACGGCAGGGTAACCAGGATCTCCTATCCTACATCGCAACCTTTAATAGGTTGATTGTAGAAACTGGGTGGCCTGAGGAAAAACAGATCACGTTATTTCATCGAGGACTTCGAGGAGAACTAAAAGATGTCTTGGCTCAAGTCGTGAATCCACCTCAATACTGCGCTGAATATATAGACTTAGTGGTCCAGTTAGATCATAGACTTCAGAACAGAAAAGCAGATCAACCAGGTTTGAGAACCGGGTGTTGGTCAAAACCCCCGCTAACCCCAAAGGAGCCGGTGCTTCAGAACCCATGCAAATCGGAGGAGTTAAAGGACCCTTAACCCAGAGGGAAAGAGAAAGGAGACAGCACATGCAATTGTGCCTTTATTGTGGGACCTCCGGGCATTTTCTACGGGATTGCCCTGTAAAACCGCCCAAGAAGGCGGTAGGAGCTGCTGATACAAGCCATATGGAGTCAGACTTGGGAAACGACCACGCCCGACAAGCGTAGAGGTCCGCTTGCCGAGCTTGAAGAAGGACACTCAGACCTTGCATTTCATCATGCCAATGGTCCTCGTAGATCCTGAGCAACCATCACGTATGCATGCCGTAAAAGCATACATCGATAGCGGGGCCATAGGAAACTATGTGGACTACGAATTGGCTTCCAGGATGAATCTGCCTCTCTGCCGTAAAACCACCTCAGATGTCATCACCACAGTCGATGGAACCGTAATTGGCTCTGAGCCTGTAATTCATTCCACCGCAGAGATGACACTAGTGGGTCAGGATGGGCATTGAGAGACTATTGTGTTTGATGTAATCAAAGCCCCACAGTTCCAGATAATACTGTGGATACCTTGGTTGGAAACACATAATCCTAGTATTGATTGGCGAGAAAAGAGAATAACCTTCCCGGGTTGTGCACAAACCTGTTATCCAAAGAAAAATCCGAACACAGGCCTGGCTACAGTAACCACAGCAGTCATGCATCTACCTCCAGAGTACCAAGAATTCCAGGACGTCTTCCAAAAGGAACAGGCTAACACCTTACCTCCTCACAGATCGTACGATTGTCAAATCGATCTCATACCTGGTGCACAACCCCCTTGTAGCAGAATCTATGCCCTTACGGAACCTGAGAACCTCCACCTACGACAATATTTAGACCAGTACCTTGCCAAAGGTTTTATTCGCCCATCCAAGTCCCCTGCATCTTCAGCTTTGTTCTTCGTGCCCAAAAAGGAAGGTGACCTTAGAACGTGCATAGACTACCGCGCATTGAACCAGATAACGGTAAAAAAACGATACCCATTGCCTCTGATCCCTGAACTACTAGACCAGGTGAAGGACACTTGCATATATACCAAACTAGATCTCCGGGGGGCATACCATCTGGTACGAGTAAAAGAAGGCGACGAATGGAAGACTGCCTTCGGCACCAAATACGGATTATTCAAATACCAGGTGATGCCTTTCGGGCTGTGCAACGCACCAGCAGCCTGCCAATACTTTATGAATGATGTCCTCCGTGAACTCATTGACGTTTGTGTTGTTGTATATATCGATGACATTCTGGTATACTCCTCTTCGGAATCTGATCATGTGAGACACGTCCGAGCAGTCCTTGAGAAATTGCGCCAGCACAAAGTGTATGGTAAATTAGAAAAATGCGTTTTCCATGCCACAGAAGTTGAATTCCTTGGGTTTATCCTGACACCGAAGGGAATCCGAATGGACTCACGAAAAGTAGATGCAATCCTTAAGTGGCCATCACCAAGTTCAGTTAAAGGAGTTCAAAGCATGCCCGGCTTTGCCAATTTCTACCGCAGATTCATCCCGGGTTTTTCACATGTTGTACATCCCATCACAGCACTCTTGCGGAAAAATAAACGCTTTATGTGGACTGAAGAAGCTGAAAAGGCCTTCCAAGAACTGAAAGTGAAATTCACGTCTGCACCTGTATTAAAGCATCCGCGCCCTGAACTTCCATACATAGTGGAAACTGATGCATCCAGTCTAGCCATGGGAGCTGTCCTGTCTCAAAGGGACCCTCAAACTGGCCAGCTTCACCCAGTAGCGTTTTGGTCCAGAAAATTCTCGGCACCTGAGTTAAATTATGCAGTTACTGACAAGGAGCTATTAGAGATTAAGTCCGCCTTCAAGGCTTGGCGGCACTATCTTCTCGGTGCCAGGCATACCATCACTGTGATCACCGATCACCGGAACTTACAATATTTAAAAACAGCCAAGGCTCAATCATCACATCAACTCCGATGGGCATTGTTCTTTGCCGAGTTCGATTTCGTAATCACCTACCGCCCAGGTTGTAAGAACGGTAAAGCTGACGCTCTATCCCGAATAGGGATGGGAGAGACTAAAGTGAACTCAGAACCAGTACCTATAATTTCCGAACAAAGGATTCTTGGCATGACCACTCTACAAACCCTAGAGGACATTCAGAGTAAAATCCAGCAACTCTTTGATCCTACAGCCTTGCAGGACTGGGTAAAGAGAGGCCCGAACTTTTCAGTCAGCAATGACCTACATTATTACCAAGGGCGCCTGTTTCTGCCACACAAGGAACTACAAGAGCTAGTCATTTCCCGTTATCATGATACCCTGATGGAGGGGCACCCAGGTATTGCAGAAATCAAAAGACAATTCTGGTGGCCCACCTGGCGAAAGGATATTAAGTCATTTGTGATGTCTTGCGGCGTTTGAAGTCAGAAGAAAAAGCCAGCTAGACTCTTACAACCATTAGACATTCCGCCTGCACCATGGCATACCTTATCATTGGACTTTATTACTGACCTACCTCCTTGCAATGGGTTTAACACCATTCTTGTTATTGTGGATCTTTTTTCCAAAATGGCCCACTTTATTCCTTTAAAGGGGCTACCTTCAGCTTCAATCCTAGCCAAGGAATTTATTGAAAACATTGTTCGTATACATGGATTTCCATCCGTAATAGTCTGTGACCGAGGCAGTCAATTCATTTCACATTTTTGGAGAAAATGTTGTCAACTGGCGCAAATCGACGCGAGGTTATCAACCAGTCACCACCCCCGGACCGATGGTCAAACGGAGAGGACCAACTAGACTCTTGAACAATACCTGCGTTGCATGTTGCATCAGACTGAGAGTAATTGGAAGGACATTCTTTGGATCGCTGAATATGCATACAATAATTCAGTTCATTCTGGAACTGGGCAGAGCCCTTTTTATACCCTATACAGGCACCACCCTCGAACCTCAGACCTTGACTCACTCCAACACCTAGAAATGCCTGCAGTGGACCATTTACACTCCACGATTACACAAGCCTTTAAGGAAGCAACAGCACATTTGAAGCAAGCAAAGGAAAAATACAAGAAGGATGCGGATTGGCATAGAAGTGATGCTCCATACCAGATAGGAGACCAAGTATGGTTGGCCACAAAACACATACCGCTCAAGGGAACACGGACCTTTAACCTGAGATATTTGGGACCTTACTCTATTAAGGCCATTATCCACCCGGTGGCCGTCAAGTTGGATTTACCGGCTAATATGCGGATTCACCCCGTCTTTTATGTGTCACTTTTGAAGCCAGTGCAACCAGGGACAAGACTAACCAAGCCACCCGACCCCATCCTTATAGACGGGGAACCCGAATTTGAGGTTAAAAACATCCTGGACTCCAAGTTCGTGAAATCAAAACTTTTTTTTTGATTGACTGGAAAGGTTATGGACCACAGGAAAGGTCTTGGGAATCTAGTGACCACGTACATGCACCTCGGTTGGTGAAAAGATTCCACCGAAATTTCCCGGACAAACCTAAACCACCGGGAAGAACGACTTTAGGAGGGGCCTTGGGGGGGAGTGCTGTCATGATGCCTACCCCCGGGGAACCAGACCAGGTCCAGCAGCCCCAGGAGCAGGCATCATGATCCCGGGGAAAGGCCCAGCTACCCCTGTTAGGGGCCATCTGGACACAGTCCTGGCGCCTTTGGCGCCAGGCTCATATGAGACTTCAGTCCTGGCGCCATAGGCGCCAGGCTCATAAGGGGAAAACGTACCTGGACTTACCTGATGCAGACCATGCTGCAAGGGATCCAACAAGCCCTCAAGAGACCTAGAAGGGACTACTTTACCTAGGAACTCTTTTGCCACTCGGGTGTGGCGGTGGAGAAATACTTACCTGGAACTACTTTGGAGGCTATTTAAAACACGCCCGAAGAGCAGCACACGCTTCGCATTATTTTGCATCCAGCAGCGTAACGCTCACTGTGCCTACAGCAGCATCTAGACTTCAGCCACGCCCGCCTCGAACCCGGAGCACCTAGAAACAAGGGAAAGAAGGAGAAAGGTTAAAACCAGAACATTTACCAGCTTCTTACCTGATTCCAGAGCCATCGCATCGTCGAACCAAAGGAAAGACTTTATTTTAAAACACGTTGCATCGCCAGCAGCAGCGCCACGCTGCAATCACCGTTCCTCGCAGCATCTTCACGTTTCACCGCAGCCTCCTGCATGTTCCCGCCGCATTCCGGCACCTAGGGGGACATAAAGACAATAAGGTGAGCCAAGGGAACATATAGAGGAATACTGGTTACCACCCTAAAACCTACCTGATATACCACCGGGGAAACCATTCCTCTCTTCGGGTCGGCGCAGCTCCCACTGCACCATCGCTGTACCCTGGCCCCTAAGGGGAAACAAAAGTACAACAGGGTGAATCAAAACGACAATCAAGGGGAGCCACCTCCCGCCATAGACTTACCTAATTTTACCGCCAGAGGTATAACTCCTCGACTCTGGTTTTCTCTCAGCACCTGAATAAAGGAGAAGACCACAGATTACGGATTGGATAGGAGTGATGGTCAGGCATTTGAACTCTTACGAACTGCATACTTACGGCGTCTTGCCGGGAGAGTCAAAATAGCCCTGGAACTCACCAATTCCTTCGACCAGTGGAGCAACTGGTCCATCACGCGCCCCTGCGCTCGAAGCAGGATGGGGAGCTCAACCTTTCGAACAATAAGGTGAGACTTTAGAGGGGACATCGGAGGTGGTCTGTGGGGAGAACACCGAGGTGTGGGGGGAATTTACGCTCAACTCCACCGGTGGTTAATTCCCCTTTCTCCATTCACAGAATAGTACTCCAGCGGCCAGACAAACGACACATCTCGGCCCTACGCATTACGCTGGAGGAGGCCGCAGCAGCCTAGATCAGACCGGCGCCTCTGTGGGAGTCAGGTGAGCGTAACACTACTCCATTCATTCCAGTTTGGTCATATTTAATAATTTGATTCATTGAGTTTTTGCCTTCTCTTGATTTTATATCCTGTTCATAGTCATCTTTTCTCTGATTTGTATTTGTATTCAGCCATACTATGGATGCTGTTCTTCCCTCGAATTGCCCTCTGGTTAGGCAAAGTGCAAGGTGTGTCAGTGTGCCTTTTTAATTGATACTTCTGTAGCTATGAATATTTTGTATGTTCCCAAGGCACAGGGTATCAAGGAACATACATAAAAACTTTCATCCGATGTTCTTCTTCCAACTTCTTTAACGTGTTGTTACCATAGGTTATTTTTTTAAATGTACTGCCTCATCTAAATATGTGTTTATAGTTTCATGATCTTTCCCACTCATCTTTTATGTGAAAACTGGTGCATTGTTATATTATTAAATCTGGCCATTATATCTTTTGCAGAGACAATAGTAAATCTTTCTGTATCATTCATTATGCTATCATCATTTATAACTTTTCTGAAGGCCATTATAATAAGGAGGGAAACACAAATAATAAGACTGTTTGATATCACTGTTTATAGCACATGAAACCCTATCGATTTCCTAGAAGGCAATGAATATCTAAACTGTTGAAGCTTTGCCATTGTATAAATATGAAAATGACTCTCCTAGCAATCCAACTGTTCTTGGGGTTCCCCAAAAATGTGACAATGTTTATTCCACTTTGGGTAAAAGCTGGATACATTTCCGAAATATAAGATGAAAGAATAACAGATAATGTGTATACCAATGTAATAATAGGTATCATAGATGCAGTTCAAATTATCTTTTTCTTCTTTTTTCTTTCAAAACTCAAATTCTTCTCACATTGTCTCTTTGGGCTTAATCTAGGTAAAGTGTTCCATGATTACTGTTTAATTAATCAGTTCATAAGACAACCCTAATCTAAAAATGTTTTGCGTTCTTTATCTGTGTTCTTGGCCATAGATCATGTTGTCATTCACTGTCACTCTTCCCTTGCTTCACTGTGGACACTTGTTTCAATGGGGTAGGTGCAGCTGAGGTCAATGTTTCACTTTTATATGGCTTGATATCTTGCAGATGGATCCAAGCCCATTGGTCCTTGAGCTTCGTGGCCATAGGGCTTACTTCCTCCGCTTCATAGAGTCCATTAAAACGTGTAGTATTCCAGGTATGAACACATTTTCTTACTAGCATCTTGTCCCCGGGGTACAATATTGGACGTTTTAATGAGTCTTCCAAACCAATAGGCAAATTGTCCTCTTTATTCACTTTCGACCCCTCCTCTTGGTTTTTGATCTGTTGAGAAATAAAAGAAATATTTTGAGTCATTGTTTTCAAATAATCATGCATCTCTTCTCCTAATGCCTTTGCTACACTGTGGTCATCAGTATTTGCACTTGTTGGGTGGGGGGGTTGAGAGAAGTTCTCATTCGGTGTCCTGTCACCAACTCAGGGACCTTAAATGGGGATATGAACCAGGATGATTACATAATGCATAAAATGCAAGAGATAGGCAATGTAGCCATCCCTTCTTTAATGTCATTTTAAGCTTTACTATTCTCTCTTTCAGAAAGTCATTTAGTTTCTCACATACTCTATTGTCTTGTGGGCGATTGGCCAAATCAAACTTATACTTGATGCCTAAGAGAGAGACAATATTTTCAAAACGTTCATTCACAAAATGCTGTCCATTATTGGATTGCAATACTTTGCACACCCCCATCTGGAAATACCTTGCAGACTAAAAACTTTGCAGCACATGCAGGATCAGGATGCATGCAC
This sequence comes from Ambystoma mexicanum, assembly GCF_040938575.1. Lineage (NCBI taxonomy): Eukaryota > Metazoa > Chordata > Amphibia > Caudata > Ambystomatidae > Ambystoma > Ambystoma mexicanum. The sequence continues at coordinate 1,072,479,449 of NC_090935.1, read as the reverse complement.
AGACCTGCTTCGATCCATCTAGAAAATGGACATACTACAACTAACATGTATTATTAACCATTACATGTTTGCAACATATCCACATAATCTATAAGCAGATGTTGGTAGGGGCCATAATGTCTCGGTATTACTCCCCTCACCATTTGCGGTATATTTCTGGTACACAATACAGTTCACAATGAACTGTGGCATATGTTCACTGAGGTTTGGTATGAACCAGTCTTCTGCTATTGTAGCAGCTAGACCCTCTCAAGCCACATGCCCTGGATAATAGAGCTGCTTCTTTTGATGCATTTCCTTGTATATCAATTAACAATAGACATCATATAAAATCCTTCTTTAACCAACATACATCACACTGCCTAACTTTTGCCTCACTTTCAAATTTGGTTAAATAATATGCAGCACGTTTGACCTCTAAATCTGCGGCTTCATTCCTGCGAGAGATTACATCTGTTTATTTTTAATTTGCTGTGCATTTCATGATGGCTATGGTTCTGGAAAGCTTAAGTCTTCAATGAGCTTGTATAATAGCCCTGCATGTTGCACTGGAGTGCCGCCTGCATGGAGGAAGGCCTTCCTCTTCTATAGTGGCAGGCCTACATGTACAGTTAGCATCACATAGGCGAGTCAGAGTATACCGTCACTCCCTTATCCTCGAAACCTCATAGTGCATCAATAATCATGGCTAATTCTGCAGCCTGTTCTAAATAGGTGATGGCAATCTTCTACTTATCAATACTTCAAATGTACCTCATCGGGTCAGTTTTACTACTGCTGATCCTGAATTTCTCACCACGGTTTTTTAATCAATTCTAGATAAACCATCAATGAAATCCACTTATCCCCTTTCTACAGCATTTTCTCTAACATGTGGAATATCATTATAAGATTCAGTGTATGTAACACAGCCATGCATATCATCATCTTCTCCCACTGGTTCAGCTATTAATGTGTCTGGATTCACTGTAATACACCTAATAAATCTGATTGCATGGTTCACAATATTTACCTCATATCCTGATGCTCTTTGAATAGTCAATGTATTTTGGGGTTTTTCTGACATTGCAATAATGCATGCTATACAAATAGAATTACAGAACTACCAGTAGTTATAATAGAAGCCTGTTCAGTGGCAAGTGCAGCAGCTGTCAGAGATTGTTCACAGGGATAATGTTCTTTCATAACTGGATCTAAAATCCCACCATAATAAGCTAATGTTTTAGGACCATGTCCTAATGCCGTTTTCTGTGTATGGACTGCTGTCATGACTTTTCCATTTGAATGGGAGAATAAGTACAAATTATTCACTATAATTTGGAATCCCTAATACAGGAGCTATACTAATCACATTTTTCAGTTACTCAAATCCTTCAATCATGTCTTCTGTCCACACTAATTTAGTTTTTGCCACCTGTGCCTATTTGAAGGAATAGTGCTCTCAAAAATGTAATTGTACTGATTGTTTCGGGCAAGTCAATATAAGCATACAGTGATTGATCTTAAAAAATGTTCCTATGCATCTTGCCTTAGTTTTCCTTACTTTTACACATGCGAAAACAACGTGATGGGCACAGTCATCTTGTGCTAATCTTATCAGTGGATCAATCGCCCTGAATTCAAGTGCGCGTGCGGCAATAAATCAAAACACCCACCCCGATGCTGACATCACTAGATGCGTTCGGCCCTTTTTCACAACACCAATGCACGTCTCATTTGAGCGTTCTCTGCCTGAAAGCTATTGATGTATCTCCATGGACGTGGCAGGACTCCGCTTTCCTCAAGAAGTATAAACAGACCCTTTCGGATCAGACAACACTCTAGTTTCTTAGCCAACAGTTTCACTGTATTTAGTTTAGATCCACCCGATGTCTCATTTCTGCTTGGTTGAGCTTACAGTAGCAGAACTGATTTCACTCGTTACTTGCATTTTGGTTAAATATTTGTCGTACAATGTCGACAATACAGCCGTACCAGTATGAGTCTGAGTATTCAGAGGAGGAACTGATGGAAAGAGAAGGCTGCCAAAATGATGGGGAATCAGACAATAGTTTGCAAGATCAATCACCCGAGCATGACTCACATCCAAGTCGCATGGAAGACAATTCAACATGGTGTACCTGCAATCGTTGCAAGGTCATGCCAACCGAGGTGGAGAACTGCTGCCTGCCGAGAAGACTCTTGATTGCCTGGCCTACATAGCTCAAGAAGACACACCACCACTTTGTGTTACCGAGCTGCATGACTTCAGGGCATGCCTCACAAGTTCTGTGTTGAGTATTATGATGGTGCTTATGCACAAACTTCGCGGAACAGTTCAGTGCACAATCCAAGTAACAAGTAAGTATACTCTAGATCTGATGTATTTTTTACTACCAAAGCCATTTGAATATCATGTTTTTCATCTACTTTCTCCGAACTGTGATCCATCTCTCTATAGAAATGCAGCTCTACCTTCCCCAGTTCCTTGGACAGCAGGCCCGCACACACCATCGCCTGTCAGTTCCGTGCGAGCACTGTTCTTATGAAAGTCCTGCCATGCCATTGTTACAATTCTGTAGTATCATTACCGAAAGAATGTACTCTCCGCAGAGCACATTCCCAAGTGTACCATATCCGAAGTGTACATTAATCTTGACTAAACTGCCTATACCCTCTCACCCCCAACCCATTCTAGTCCCAGGTCCCACCAGCTGCGACCCCCAGTTGCTTTCATGCTGATAATCATCTGACCCCCTTCCACTGACCATTTCAGAACACCCACCACAGCCCTAATGCTGTGCATCAGTATATTCTCCCAAAAGCAACACACGTCCACCTATATCACTAGTATACAAGCAAGGTAGGTGGTAGATCTAACCTTTGTGGTTTGTTATAATTATTTATTTTGGCATATAGTAGGGACTTGTGCTGTAAGGGTTCCAGCCTTCATTTTTCTAAGGGCAACTATGCCATCGAATTTCGGATGCACTTTTTGAAGTTGCCTGCTACACTTATCAAGTTCATTACATTTAAATATGTATGTTTCTCTTTCTCAGGTGGTACAGGCTGGTTTCCTATCAATCATTTACATGGTGGCTTTGTGGGAGGGTTGGATACCACAATCGACGAGTAATACCGCCTGTGTCGTTCAAGCCATTCACCACAAATTCCCCAGTGACAGCGGACAGTACAGGGGATTTTCTCATACTGTACTTCAACCTCAAGTATACAATTTATAGTTTGTTGGTGCCATTAACATCACCCAATTAAATAAAATACATCTGAGTAAATAAGGATTTTTTTTTAGTGTTTCAGTGAGTCAAGAACACGCACAATCGTCTATGAGTGTCATGCTAGAATGGTTGTCGCCCGGGTGGCCTCTGAACAAATGGAGGCACTGGAAATAATTTTCAAAGTGGTCCCATATTGCACATTTTTATCTAGCTCCATCCTTTTCCTATGATATAATGTGAAAATTAAATACAAAATAGTCACACCGGGAAATCTCCAAAGTACCCAGCAGCCCAGTCCAGCCCTGGTTGGTGCACTTTTGCGCTCGCCTTGTCCCCATCCATCCCCCTTGCAGTATCAATGGCTATTCACACCTATGACCGTGCTCTCCTAAGGGGGCTGGGTGGGTGTGACTGCTCATGTACACTTCCAAGGGAACTTCGGCATGGTGACCATTGTCCACATGGCCTCCCTAGACCCTGTGTCTCCAGACTCCCCTCTTCAAAGCCCATGCCCTGCAATCAAAAAATGTTTGTGTCCCTTCAGCATTGTTCTGCCCTTTTCACGCTCACCTCATGCCCATCCACCCACCCTTTCAGTATCAATGGCATTTCGAACCTATGACCGTGCCCTCCCAAGGGGGCTGGGTGGTTGTGACCGCTCAAGTTGTCAAACACAATGTACACTTCAACAGGATCTTCTGCATGGTGGCGATTGTCCACATGGCCTCCCCAGACCCTGTGTCTCCAGACTCCCCTCTTCAAAGCCCATGCCTGCAATCAATGTATGTCAATGGCATTTTGCACCTATGACTTTCGTAGGCCTATGCCTGTGGGCTGGAAAAGTGGCAGGGTCAGTTCATATGGCAGATGGGAACCATTGGGATGGAGAGAGAGTGGGTGTCAATGAACACATCATCCATTGACATACAGACCCACTTGTGTAAGCCTTTATAAACACCTTGACATTTACCTTGAGAACATCTGGCATATCTACTAGGTATATTGTCATTGAGCTACCTGTTCACCAGATACTTGTTCCTCTGCTTTCTGAATCTGCTCATCTGTTTGCCAAAGTAAGGGTAAGTCAACTAATTACTTCCCTACGTTCATTGAACGTTACTATGAATGGTTATGTCGCTTTCTACCAAATGTACCCAGGATTTTAATGTTCATGTATCTCAAAGACTTACATTAGCGATTAGTTCAGGTATTTTCTTCTCGATAACTACCGCAATCCATCACTGTGAGTTGTAGTATAATGTGCAGTATAACAATTGTACAATAAAGTTGTTGCAGAGTTCACTGGGCTAGGTCACACCGCTTTTCTGTCTTTATTCTAATTAAACTTTAAAGACAAATCTTCAGTCCAAATTGCTTTATTCACATTCATCCTGTGTTATTGTGCTAAAAGTTCATATTTCGTTATACAGATCTCATGTACTTTTCAAGAATGCCAACATGTGTGTTTCTCAGTTGCACTTCTGCAAGCCACGCCAAAGATCTGGATACTATCATGCTTGTATTCCCAAAGGATGATGATTTAATAAGAAGATGGCTTAGAAATTGTGGTTGTAAAGTGGACGAGACTGAAATTAGGGCCCAGAAAATCTTGGCCGATGTGAGGGCCAATCATTTCTGCGTCGTCAGCCTGCGCTTCACCCATGATATGTACGACCATTCAAGGTACACAAAAAAATGGAGTGTGAGTTCTTCCTAAATTGCTTCCAAATGCCATCCCAACTCAATGCCCGCATTCGCGACTGGTGGGGTGAGTAGTGAACGTTGAGTTTGTTATGTTTGTTGGTATGTAGCACGATGGTCTGCATTAACAAGTATTATCTTCCATCTGTTTATCTACATCAACGTTCTATTACTCCATTTTCCATAGTCCCCGGATTCAACACAAGTGTCAAATATGTTATCTTAGTATATTTCATCTTTACCTGCTTTGTGGAGCCTCTAACCAGTAAATGTGATCCTTGACGAAAACATCCACAGTGCCCCTTAGAAATTATGTTTGGGAAATGTGTTGGTTGACATATCCTTCTTCACTTAGATGGAAGAACAGACTTTCAAAAGCAACAATCCCAATGGTGAGCCGTTCCGACCTACACAAAGTGAAATTTCATCTTGTCCACTTTTCTAGAACAAATTTTCCTTTTTCATTGTACTTTTTTTGGACAATGGCCTGAAAATGAAGGAGCAAGATTCTCCATCAATTTCTGTTCCGGAGTCAACATTAACCTCATACACATACCAAGTAATGATATTACACTACTGTTTGTATGCGATTGAACTACTTGCATGTGGTATGCTTTCAATGTAAACATATCAAAATGTATTATGTGCAGTACTTGCTATTTATACAAAGTGGCAGGTATGGGTTTGTGTACGTGTGTACCATTGTCTGCATTTCAGTTCAGTTTGTACTTTCTTCTGCACTGCATTTTTTCTGTTTGATTTCGCTTTTTAATCAGTATTAAAACAAGTGCTGTATTAGAGGAGGATGGTGGAACTTCAACTACTATCTCGTCCTCTTTTGGAACCGGTCCACAGCTTGAGGTATTTATATTCACATTTCACTTACAAGAATCACAGTACATACGACATTGGATATAGTGTGAGACATAAATGTATGCAACCGTGCACTGTTTAAAACTTTTCTGATTTTGGTAGTAACGTTGCACTTCCCCCTCTAATGCAGAACAGTTACCATGGACACATCACAATGCAACATACTTTGCAGGGCATCATTGTGATCACTATGTTTTACAGGGTGACCTCAAATCAAGTCCATGTTTGAACTCGGATGGAGAGCAGGTAAAATATGAACTGAATGTTATGATCAAGTCGCGTGCACTTGTTTCACGGTTTTATCCATACTAATGTTCTATTTGTGTTGTGACAGCAACCCTAATAGTATATGGTTCAAAGTCTATGTAAAATACTTAGCTTGGAGGTGCTCTGTTGAATGTCCACTTTTATTGTGCTCTTTGGCTGACATTATATTTTTTGGCATATTACTATATTCAAGGAATGTGCTCCAGATGTGGACTTAGAAAGAAAAGGTGCATGGAACTGAGGTATACATATATGAAGTAAAATTGTGCATCACATTGCATTATGAATAGATTTTAATTATGTCACAATCTTTTCCAGTCTTTCTAGTTGATTTCTATTTGTAGATATGTACTTAGGTTTGTTTGCGTTGAAATTAAATTTGCTGTATTAAAACCATACAAAACCTTTTTTTTTAAGCTTGATGTCACCGTCCGCAAAGCGAAGGCCACTGTTTCGAAGCAAATCAAGAAACCAAGGGTAAAGAACGTACCAGTTTCTTTTTCACAAGCTTTTGAGCAAATGTTTTAGTCTTTCAAGGTTTTTAGTTACAACATTGTATGTTCGGTATGTGTGCAATATATTTGCATCTTCTTCTATTTATTCTTTTAGAAGCCCAGAAGCAAGAGAAGTATAAAGTCACAAACATTGATTGAAACCAAAGATGTTGCTTGCCAAACCGATTTCACATTGAAGCAACTAAAATCTCAGGCAGACTAGTGATGCATTTGTCTAGGGGCCCGAAAATGAATGGAATGTCACATGCAACCCTTGCAAAGTCAGCCTGGACCATTGCTACTTTGTGCCAGGTCGAAAACATGAAACTGAAGAAAGTGATGATGCATTGCAACTGCTTTCTTACCCCTACACACAATCTACACCCGCTAAAAATGTTCCACCAAAAAAACCACTCAAAGTTAGCTGTATCTCCAATTCATGTTGAATTATCACATCATGAACTGACAGAGGTTGAAGCATCAATGAAATTGACCGATGATCTTGAACAAGATCTCAACTTCAGTTTGTTAAATCTTGAGGATTTGTCCACCACCGTCAACTTACAAAAATCATTACTGCAGGACGATTGGCTAATAAAGTAGCAAAAGTACATTGTGTTTGATAGCTTCCTGATAGCGATTGTACACATGCTCAAATGTGAACATACAATCAGGGCCAAGATATGCAGGGAACCATTGGTGAATGTGTCTCAAGTATTGCAAGGCACCAACCTGAAAATCCAAGCAACCTGTGTCAACCTCCATAATACATTGACATGGTCTGCTCAACCGATGCTCAGCAAAGTGCCAGCTGGGAATCTACTTTGTTGAGCAGCTTTACTGTTCAGCTGATTGACTTTCAGCAAGATTTCCAATTTTTGTCAGTTTGTGGTTCTTGAGTTCCTTGCTAAAACTCAATACTACAAATACCAAAGGGAATGCATACTCCCTGCTATTAGTCATGCTTGGAATGTTGAACAGAGGTCAATGAACAGTACATTCTCTGGCAAACGTTTCTGGCTAGCTGGCGACAGACAGTGTGACAGTCCAGGATTTTCCACAAGGTACTGCACTTACCACTTTCAAGACCTAGAATGTAAAAGAATTGTGAGTTCTGTCGTGGTGCAGGCGTATGAATGTTCATCGTCTGTTGCCATGGAGAAACATGGCTTCATCAAATCCATTCAACTTCTGCAATCCAGGGGAATGGAAATAGATGTGATAGCCACCAACAGGCATGTTTTGATAGTGAAGGCCATTTGAGAACAGTTTCCACACATTCGGCATCAATTTGATGTATGGCACATTGCTAAATCAATCAATAATAAAATGACAGCTGCTGGGAAAAAGAAGGGTTCAGAAAACCTTATAAAATGGTGTCAGTCCATCAGCAACCATCTTTGGTGGAGCTCCAAAACTTGTGATGGATCTGTGGAAATTCTACTTGAGAAATGGCACTCATTGATGCACCATTGTACCAACGTATACCATGGAAAGAAAAACAACATTTCCACGTATGTGCACATGGACCGTTGGCGAGGGAGAAGGAATGGAAGAAGTGGTTGGTGCCATGTTCACCTCCACACAAAGCACCTGCAAAGATTGTGTACTATAAAACGCTTTCCAGAGACCTGAAGGGAGTCACTGATTTCTGTCACACTGGAGATTTGGAGATGTTCCATTTAAATGTGCCTAAAGTACAGGTCCCAAAGGTTGCACTTTTGCATAAACAGTGTGGAGGCGAGAACCAGATTAGCCATACTTGCGCATCATAGTAATGTTGATAGGGATCAAGCAAGAACTTCAGGAAAATTGGGGGTGCCACGTTACTACAAGGCCTTAACAAAACAAAGCAAACAATGGGTGGCCAAGCCAATATACGAGGAAATGGATTTTGAATTTGTCAAAGATCTGACATTCCTTGTTCCTATTGTCTCTGAGTCTTCTTCTCTCCACGTTGGTATGTCTAATAATCCTTGCAACCTTCCACGGGGTGGTTGTGACCCTCTCTCTTGTTCAGTTCCTTCTTGTGTTTCTATGAGTATCATGCCTTTATGGCATAAATATTCAATCTCATCATCTTTACATCCCCTACTTCTATTCAGTTCTTCCACTCTTCTCCTTATTTCCCTTAATTCATCTTCCTCTCTCTTTTGTTGTAGCATTTGTGCTTTCAATCTTTGTGCTTCTACTTTTTCTCATTTTTTTCTTCTAACCTCTTCTTTTCCTTTTTTGCCTCATGCTTTCTTTGTTCTTCCACTTACTTGCATTTCTTGTCTCTTTCTTTTTTGTATATACCTCTCTTCTTCCTTCACAGAGGAAAGGGAAGAGCGAGATAAGAAAGAATTCTTATCTCGTTCTTCCCTTTCCTCTCTTTCACAAACTCCATAAATAACTTTATCATACAGTTTCAGCAATATTTGTCCTCCCATATGTCCATTCTGTACCATTGTCATATCTTTAGCTATATCCGTTATTCCTTTTTGTTTCTCTGCCTCTTCCTCTGTCTATTCTGTTTATCCTTTCTCACATGACACTGTTTACTTTCATCACGTGTCTGTTTATATGTGTGTTGTCTGCTTCTGCTTTCTTCCTCTGTCCCTACACAAGTATAGGCAGGGGGTTTGTATGATCGATTTACATACCCCACTGCTGCTTTCAATTCCTTTAGAGGGTAAAATCCCTCCTCTTTATCCTCTAAATCTTGTTTCTTGGGAGGGAAAAGAGGAGCTAAAAGTATTACATCTTCCCCCTTATGCTGACTAAGCATCCACTCCCTAAAGACAGGGGGCCTCATTCCGAGTATGGCGGTAAGGGATAGCGGCTACCGGTAACGAGACCGGTGGCGATAATCCCTTACCGCCATACTCCGAGTTCCCTTTGCGCCCTCGCCCTTAACGCCTGCTTTGAGCAGGTGTTAAAGTCGAGGGCGCAAAGGGGCCTCCAAGCCAATAACGGTGACCGTAATGAACGGTCACCGTTATTTGCATCTTCCCCATTCCCATTGAGCCCTATGGGGGCTCATTTGGGAATGGGGAAGAGCCTTGGTGAATGGGGAATTACCACCCCGCCAACCTTGGAATGGGGCAGTAATTCTGCCATCCACCAAGGCGCTGCCGGTCCGGGTACGGCGTCAACCAAGGCGTTAATAGCGCCATTGGTTAGCGCCGTACTCGGAATGAGGCCCAGGGTCTTCTTTCTCATTCTGGTACATTTTCCAGAGCTCTAATACTACCAATCTTTTCTCTAGCTTATTTCCCGTATGTGTGGTATGTAAATATGACCCCAGATTACAGAATACCATATTTAACAACACACCTCCAGGAGGCCAGTGCATAAATGTCTTAATGGTCATTCCCTTAATCCATTGGAATGGTACTGCCTAATTTAGGCTGTATACCTTGCTAATGTTCTGCGTAAATGTGTGAGAGGTGTTTCTTCCATGATGACAAGCCAATTTAGACTGCCAATACTAACCCATTTTTTTCATCTTCCTTCCAAATGTATTAAATATATCATTTTAATATATTAGAGCAGGCACTCATATTCCAGAAAATCAGAATATTTACTCTACCTTTATTGATTTTTCTTGTTGAAAAAATCTGTTGAAACTGTTCTTCTTGCTCTTTTGTTTACATTTTCTGTCAATTATTTTATATTGTTTTTTGTTTTTTAGTATCTTTAAACTGTCTTCATTATTTATATTTTGGTTTAATCGAATTCTGTCTATTCGTTTGACGCCAATCTTTTGTCCAAACATTTTAAGGAAAAACAATTCTTATTTATTTGTGCTATTATTTCTTATTGTTGTCATTCGTTTTAAACAAGTTGTGCCTCATTATGGCTTTGGCTGCCGCCAAAATCAGGTCCAGGTCTGGGTTCTCTGAATGGGGAATTACCGGGCCTTTCCGAGTTCGGAAGGCCCGGTAATTCCTCCCTCCAGGAACCCGCGCCTGGACCTTCCCCATTCCCATTTGAGCACCCATAGGGTTCAATGGGAATGGGAGAGGGAGCAAACACGGGCCGATTACGAGTGGCCCATTGTTTGCTTCCTCTTTCCCTCGCGGGACCCGGTAAGGACACCTGGTTTGACCAGGCATTCCTTACCGGGTCCTCCGAGGGGAGCTTGTAATGAGCCAGAACAGGTTTAACGGGTCCGCCTCCTTTAGCGGAGCCCGTTAACCCATTCCGCCTCAGTTGTAATGTGACCCGTTATCTTTTATACAAACATAATATACCCATTACATATGTGCACTTCCAATATCTATCTATATTTATACGCCTTGAGTATGTCTTCCTTTACTGTCTCTTCTAACTGGCTCTGCTTTAAGGAATCCTTAATGCTCCGATATGGAACCATAGCGTGTGACCTTTCCGTCTCTCTTGAGTCTGTGAATTTGAGGTATTCTTATCGCTCTTCCTTTTATAATCCCCAACATCCAGTTACTCTTTTTATCTCTTATATATACAGCATAACACAACTACAGTTCCTCCCCTCTATATTTTTACCAGCTGCAAAGGTCTACTTACATTCGTGGCTCATTTTGAGTCCCTTGACATCGACTCTCCCTCAACAAACCAGTTTGCCTTTTGTTTGTGAGGCACCTGCGGGGACCAGACTGGAATATCGTTAAAATGGGACCTGACAACCATATATTGATCACATGGTCTCTGCACTCTTCTCTCTGCAGGAAACTCTGCAATCGCCTGGCTTGTGGTCGGAAAAGTCACTCGCTCGGGAATCTGCATCTGGGTTCTAGGTTGATTAGACCTGAACCATCCTCCTGGCTACCAAATGTGCTCTAGCACCTTCAAGCGTTGTTTTTTTCTAGATGGAATGCCTTAGACTAAATCACTGGACAGACTCAAAGAAGATCGTAAAAAATACTGCTTCTTTCTCAATGAAGGAAAGCAGGGTGAATCATCATTGATCAAACTATGCAGGATCACAATTGATTATACTTAGTTTATATAATGCTAGATGCGTCATTTATGACATCATACTACATGGTTTATTCCAAAAACCTATTGCTGGGCGGGATTGGTTTAGAAGAACATGTCTACAAATAGAATTATATACAGGTTAATATCTCATTGGTTGCCCCTTGTCTGCAGGACACGCCCTGAGCTACTTCTACGAACGTAGCACACTGATTACAGAAAGAATATGGCAGCACAATAATACTTGCAACATTGTATGTAAAGGTACATGGAAGGTTTTTCTTATTGGTTAGCAATCCAATTCAACCTTGGGTCTTCGGCTCGCTAGCAGCACATTCATAGAAATGAAACCCAGTTGTTTGGAAATACGTCAACTCTCCCTTGTTTTCCCAATTAGTCTAACCTCTCTCATCGGTAGGACTCATACTAATGTCCTATGTTTGAAGATTGACCTTGCCTGTCTGCACTGTCTCAGAAAATTCAAGGAAGTGTAGGCACACCATTATCTCAGCTTGAAGCCGAAAGAACAGACTTTGTTTGCATGCTCTTTGTCACGTATTACAAGACCACAGATGTTTCCATTTCAACAGTGTATTCAACACTATTTCATTCAATTATACCGGGTGCAGTTGCTCCTCTTGGCCTTTAGAGACTTGCTCACTCTATCTCACATAAATGTTGTGCTTTTTTAATTGTCCAATACTTGGCATCCGTAAATGTTCTTGTTCCTCCTAATCTTGAGAAATATGTCCCTCGCACAGGGTCTGATCGTTGGTCTCCCTTCTTACTTTGCCTTCATCTCTTTAAATAGCATCCTTGATGCCAGGCCAAAGTACTCCTTTATTTTGCAAGGGAAAAACTAATTCTTCATCATCTTTTCACTTCCTGGGCTCGTATTTCGAGGTAACAGGGTTTATTGACATAAGCTGTCATCCATCTTCTTCTAATGGTCACACTAAACGTTGAATATATACCTCTCATTAGCAAGCTTCTAAATTTTCTTTCTACCTTGCGTTTCACTTTAGTCTTCTTCATGTTCATGATTACTCTATCATTGAATGCATGTTTCTCTTTCATCATGTTTCAGCATAGGTTCTTATATCTTTTCTATGACATTCTTTTGCTGTTGTCATACTTTGTTCTAACGTACATCCATTCGGTTCATGGCTGCATTTTGACAGCTCGGCAATGAGCATCCTTCTTGGTTACTTTCCTCCATTATGTCACCTTGCGTCTACACTCTAAATGGTTGCCTGAGTGCATATTGTCTCTCATATAAGCGATGTGGTTCAGCAATATTGCAAGGATTCATGCATGGGTTCCCAATTGTGACTCTTTGTCTGTCATTCCAATAGGATGTTGCAAAGGGGGGAGACCTGGGAGAATGTGTCCATCTGCCCATCTACATGCCTAACCATGCATCACCACCAAGGCAACCACCTCGAACCATGCAGCCTTCATGTACCCCTCATACTCCATTGGCTCCTTGTCCTCCAGCTGAACCCTTTGAGTCACAAACTGACATACACAAATCCCGAGACGATGATTCTAAGCACACTACTACCAATGAGTTTGATTACCTTGTTCCTGCAGATGGCAAACCTGATGATCCACCAATCAGAGATTCGCTGCCTGATGAGAGTGGTACTTTCTGTTCTCTTATATCCAAGGCTGCTAGAATGTTTGATTTTTCCCCCGGGGAAAGAAAAAGGAAGTCTTCCTGTATCAACACAGAGAGCAGGCTAGAAAATCCCTCATCTTGATACCCATATTGGAAGACATATAGGGAGATGGACTCCTAACTATGGGGAGCCCCATGATGGCCCCTCTGAAAAAATGATCATGTTCGAGAAAAAGTACAGGGCCCAAGAGAGAGACCCCAAGTGCCTTTGAACCCAGCCTAGACAGGATTCTACGGTCTCTACGGCCACCCACAAATGCTAAACATATCCGTTCTTCCCTTGTGCTGTTCCACCCGATACAGAAGGGAGGCAGCTAGACACTTTTGGTAAGTACATTGTTTCAACTGCGGCTATCACTACTCAAGCTGTTAACTCCTTGGCCATTCTGTCTCTCTATGACAGGGAGTTGTGGTTCAAACTCGACATCATTCTAGTTTTCTTGCAGCACAACAAGAAAGAGGAGGTGTTTAAACCTCTGCGAGAATTTGAGGCATCCTCAGACAGCGCCATTTCAGTGGCAGTGGACATAGCTGACACTGGTTTTTGGCAGATGGGCAACATTGTGGTGCTGCGTCGGCAAGGTTGAAGGTCACCAACTTCCAGGGGAATTACATGTCAAAATAGAGGATCTGCCTTTTGACAGAGAGGATCTCTTCAGTAAATATGTTGCCTGCCTTTGTGGCAGGCAAAGAAAAATGGTCTGGTGGGTTGCCCAGAGAAATTGCCAGGGTTTTAAGATTCATTCTAAACCTTCCAGCAATCATCTCTTTAATTTAGCTCTGTCACCCCCAGTGGGACAGGTATTCCCAGATGCAGGTCCTCTGCCTGCTGGGCCTAGAGACCGAAGCTATTCCTCACTGTTGATGCCCAATGAGGAGGTGGCAGGAGAACAATGGTCTGGAGGGTTGCCCAAAGTGATTGCTATAGGTTTAAGATTGATTCTGAACCTTCCAGACATCATCTCTTTGTTTTTTGATTTATCGCCCAGAGTAGGATGGGCATGCCCAGACGTGGGTCCCGTGCCTCCTGGGCCTAGAGACCCCAGCTACTCCTCACTGATGATGCCCAATAAGGCAGAAACATGTCTGGGGAAGCTTGTGAGAATATGTGGTATGAGAATACCACATGCAAAGCATTTGCCAGCAGTTCCCCCCAAACTGGAAGAATGGGGTGGCGCCTTCACATTTTCATGGACGGGAGAGTTCCTCTAGGCATTCTTAATTGTCCCTCTGATCCCTATATTCCTTCATGTCTTCAGACGAGTGCAGTGCAAACTGATCAGAGTCCATCTGCCAGTTTTTCAAGACTCACCCGCACACCAGCCGTGCCATCGCGGTGCTCCCACCATTTAATTAATTTCTCATGGGTCTTTTCTGGGATTTCCTGTCTGTGCTAACCCAAGCTCCATTGTGGGAATTAAATTTAGTTCTTTCAAAACCGATGGGTCCTCCTTCGAGCCTTTACACAAGCAGACATAATGTTCCTCTCCCGAAAGACTGCTTTTTTTTAGTCGCCATAACCTCTGCCAGGAGAGTTTTAGAGGTACATGTTTTGTCATGTGAGTCGCCATATCTGGTGTTCTACAAATCCAAGCTTGTGTTATGGATGAATCCTACTTTCATATCTAAGATACCATTGTCTATCCATCGTAATGAGCCCTTGGTACTACCTATCTTCTTTGCCTATCCTACTCCAGCTGAACACAAGCTACATTTGCTGGATGTCATGCAACTTTGTTGCCCACCCCAACAGATCCAAAGTTCGTCTCAGCTGTTCATGGCATTTGGTCCCACGGCTGTGGGGGAAGGGATGTCCAAGTCCTCCATTTCACACTGGCTGTTGGATTGTATGTCCTACTCTCACCTTGTCACTAACAGACCTCTTCCAGGTCAGAGTAGAGTGCACTCCAGGAGAACCATTTCTTCTACTGCGACATTCCACACCAGTGTCCCGCTGTTGGATATCTGCACAGTGGCCACTTGGTGGTCTGTCCACACCTTCACAAGGTTCTGTTTGGACAGGGATTCCATGGAGGAGTCCAGAGTCGGACAAGCAGTACTCCGTCATCTGTTTGCATACATAACAGGAGCATTACCTGAAGGTAAGCCTGTTGTCTCCATCCATATTTTGCATTGTATTCATATATGTATACTGCTTTGTAATCTGTTCAAACAACATGTGAATCTATGTACTATTCAATGCTGGAGAAGAAATAAGCTACTTAACTGTAACTCCTGTTCTCCAGCATTGGTATATTTCATAGATTCCCTTGTGGCCCTCCCTTCTACCCCACATGTGGCTCTTCTTGGCTCATATTGTTTCTTTCACGTGTGATATGCTAACTCTGAAGATGTTATATACTGGTGGAGCTATATGACTCTTTGCCTACTGGCTATAGGCAATATGCCCAAAACGACTCTATGACAACACTGAAGTGATTGCAGTTTCAAATTTAAATGTAAACTGCCTTAATGTTACAAATGATCCCATGCTGACAACAGGCAATATTCTAACAGAATGGGAAACTATGAAAGATACCAATGCTTTAGAACAGGAGCTACAGGCAAGTAACTTATTCCATCCTGACACTAATGCCGATATCATTCTGCAGGTCTGCTTTTTATACTCTATATTTATAATATAAACTTGTGTATTGTATGAGAAAGCAGAATTGCATGAGCCAAAAACACCAACATTGGCAGAACATCTCAGATCCTACAAGAAACAAAATGGGAACTCTGTTTCTGCATATTTTTGAGAGATTTGTTTCAATGAAGGAGTTATCCTTAGACACTGAACATGAAATTGACCATTCTGTGGCTAAGCAATCCAAGGTGTATCACTGCCACAGATTGCTAGTTGCCAAATCTCATATTTTCACCCTTGACTAAGAGTTGCCCAGGACAGTAGTTAATAGCCCAGTAGAGAAGAATCTGGCGGTTTATTTTCCTGTGGACATGAAGGATTACATCTAGTAGATAACAGTTTATGCAAAGTCTTTTGCAGGTACAGAGCACCACAATGTTTATCACTTGTAAACAGACCCCATGTTTTGTCTCTTTAATTTTTACAAAAGGCGTGGGAGCCCCTCTACCAAGAACGAACATTGCTCAAATGGCATGTTCTTTGGAAAGTCTTCAACTCAAGAGGGTCTAAAAGCATGTTGTAGCTCACTGCACTCTTCACAGAGGAGAAATATGCGTTTGCATATCATTCTGTTCTCACCCACGCAGGTAGTTTAGCACTGATATCTTAGGTAAATCTCCTATGAACAGGAGTACCATCAGCAATGCCAGACACATATTTTGGTCTTGTTGGGCCTCATTAGTGAATTGAAGCTGAGCCTCTCTTAGGCACAGTGAGCGAGGGCTCAATGTTTGGAATGATTATATATTGTTAGGTTGATTTATCATGTAGTTTAACACTTAACTGAGGGAGTGGGCCAAGCATACAGTGATTTCTTATTGGCATTCAAGACGAACATAGACACCCTTAGCACTTAAGGGATTAATGCTTTAAATGTAACTTTTATGAACAAATGATAACCTTTTAAAGATCAATATGCTTCATTATGTGTAGGTGCACAACAAAATGATGGTATGAGATGAGATATAGGCTACGGCTTAGATTGCAAAATGTAGGCCCAAGTAACATGGGCTTAAATTCCAGGTTCCCCATTTGACCAAAGTGTGTGATCCTGGGAAAAACACTTTACATTGTTCCATATTATTCCCTTATCTGCCCCATTGGGCTCACCTAGAAATATCCGGTAATGAAAACATGTACCTTTTACTTCCCCCTCTTCTTCTGAGTCAATGAAGTTCTCTAAATCCAAGCGTAAATCCTCAATCGTATGTAGCAGACTTGATGTTAAAGATATCCTGAAGATGTGCAAGGAGAAAGAAGGGATATTCATGAAAAATGTACTTGCTTCATCATGTTCCCCCTCCAGCGAACCTTATCCATCTTTCGATGACGATGGAGATCCTGAAGGCAAATCGAGGGGGAAATGCGTGAATAAAGATACAAATATGGTTAGGAGACAAACATTTATCAGGCAGAGGCTAGACTTTCCAACTCCTAAGCAAACAGGCTTTTCAACTCCCAAGAAAAAACGCCTTTTGACTGACACTTGGATCAGCTTTGTGTTACCCATAGATCATGTCCTTTTTTCATTGAAAAGTTAACTGATTATTTTCTTTCATGCCCAGTAACATTCTATTTCTACCTTGTTTCCTCATGTTCCTGGATTTCCTTGGAAGGGAATGGGTGTAGTTGCACTTCTGTGAAGGTCTTCCAAACGTGGAATTCTCACCCACTTAATAATAGTAGTACCAAAAGTCATCTGCAATTTTGGAAGGCCTTGACAATGTGTCAAATTTCTCAAGGACAGGCCAAATTTCTCGAGGACTTCAAATTCAAGCTCTACATCAACTAGCAACTAGTTTTGGTGGTGTTAAGACTCAGGTTCCTTGTTGTACATGTTTTACAAGTGACACATGGAACAGCGGATGAATTTGCATGCTTGGTGGTAAGGCTAACTTGAAGGCCACCAGATTTATCAATGATTCAATGGTATAGGGTCCTAGATATCTTGGATGAAAGGTCCAGGTACCTTTTATGGGCACATGTTTTGATGCCAACCAGGCTTCGTCTCCAACTTGGTAATCGGGAGCTTTCGTTCGATGCCGGTCCGAGAACTTTTTTTGTCTGTCTTTGGCTTGCAGTAAATGTTCATTTACCCTTTTGAAGGCTTGGGTTCTGCTTGTGTGTAGAGTCTTTACCGCTGGCATTTCTAAGATTGTGGGGGAGTCTAGTACAGAGGTACGTGAATGTCTTCCGTATATTGTGTAGAACGGGCTTCGTCCTGTGCTGGTGTGTATGGAGTTATTGTATGCATATTCCGCTATCCATAACAAGTCTTTCCAATTCTCTTCCACTTGATGCAGCATGCAACATAGATACTGTTCTAATATCTGGTTTGTTCTTTCTGTTTGTCCATCCGTTTGGGGGTGATAGCTAGTGGATAATCGAACATCGATTTGTGCCATGGTACAACATTTCCTCCAGAAGTTGGATACAAATTGGCTTCCACGATCTGAGATCAGGGCTGAGGGGCAACCATGCAGTTTTATAATCTGTTCAAGAAATGCTTTTGCCAGACCGGTAGCGTTTGGAAGTCCTTTGAATGGAATGAAATGTGCCATTTTAGAGAACAGGTCTACAACCACCAGAATGATATTAAAACCTTGACAGGGAGGTAAGTCCGTAACAAAATCAAGAGAAAGAGTATGCCAGGGAGCCGGTGGAATATCCAGTGGTTGTAGGTGGCCAGCTGATTTCTGTTTTTGTGATTTATTCTGTGCACATATCCCACACGATAGAACAAATCGAGCAATGTCCTTACGCCAGGATGGCCACCAATAATTCTGTTTGACCTTGGCTAGAGTCTTAGCAATTCCGGGATGGCCTTCAATCAGGGAATCGTGATAACCAGACATGACCAATTCTTGCAGATCTTTACTTGGTAGATATAGTCATTCCCTGAAGTAGGGTAATCCATCCAGAACCGTGTGATGTTCATTTTGGGAATTCCATTTCTGCAAGATCTCGGGGTTCATTGAGGTTCAAATCTTATCTTGAAGTTCACTCAGAGTCAATGTGGTGGTGAGTCCCAGTAGTTTGTCAGTTGGGATGATGGCAACAGGGTCCAGGGTACTGTTCGTTTCTCTTCAACACCCATACGAGACAAGGAATCGGCCTTGCCATTCCGAACTCCCGGTCGGTATGTTATTCCGTAATTGTATTCTGCAAATAATAGAGCCCACCGCAACTGTTGTGATGATTGGGCTTTTGCTGACTTTAGGTAGTGAAGGTTGCGGTGATCGGTGATTACTGTGATGGTATGTCTGGCACCTAATAGATACTGCTGCCAGGCTTTGAAGGCTGATTTTATTGCCAACAATTCTTTGTCTGTAATTGCATAGTTAAGTTCTGGTGGTGAGAATTTACGTGACCAAAAGGCCACGGGGTGTAATTGGCCTGTCTCTGGATCTCTTTGAGAGAGAACTGCTCCCATAGCTACGCTGGAAGCATCAGTTTCCACTACATAGGGGAAAACAGGGTGAGGATGTCGTAAAATTGGCGCAGAGGTGAATCTTTTCTTGAGTTCTTGAAAGGCCTGTTCCGCCTCTTCAGTCGATTGGAATTTTTTGTTATTTTTTCTCAGTAACGATGTGATTGTTGGACTATCCGTGAGAAATCTGGAATAAATCGGCGATAAAAATACGCAAAGCCGAGAATGCTTTGGGGTCCTTTAAGTGAAGAAGGTGACGGCCAATTAAGGATGTTATCTACTTTGTGTAAATCCATCTTGACTCCCTTTGGCGAGAGAACAAGACCGAGGAACTCAACTTCGGTGACTTGGAAGGAGCATTTCTCAAGTTTAGCGTACAGTTTGTGCTGGCAAAGTTTTGCAAGGACTGAGCGAACATGTTCCACATGATCTCTTTCAGAGGGGGAATACACCAGGATGTCGTCAATATAGACCAGTGCACAGACATCGATTAATTTCCGTAATATATCATTCATGAAGTATTGGAACGCTGCGGGAGCGTTGCACAGCCCGAGAGGCATTACCTGATATTCGTACAGGCCATACTTGGTGCGAAACACGGTTTTCCATTCATCCCCTTTCTTAACACATACAAGGTGGTATGCTCCTCTGGGGTCTAGTTTGGTGTAGATTTGGGCATGCTTGACTTGGTCCAACAGTTCTGGGATAAGGTGCAAAGTGTACCGTTTTTTTGCTGTGATTTGATTAAGTGTGCGGTAATCAATGCAAGTCCTTAAATCTCCTTCCTTCTTGGGTACGAAGAATAAGGGAGAGGCTGCCGGTGACTTTGACTGGCAGATAAACCCATTAGCCAGGTATTGATCCAGATAGGACTTCAAGTGGAGATTTTCGGTTTCCGTAAGTGCATAAATTCAACCACAGGGAACCTGTGCGCCAGGTATCAGGTCGATCTGACAGTCATAGGGCCCAATCCTGATATTATTTTGGTAAGGTGTCCATTGGTTCCGTGATCCCCGATGCTACTCCTTGAACAGATTTCCGGTTTGGCTGTGCTATAGATTTCGGGTAGCAAGCATGGGCTCATTTGTCGGAAAAGGTCAGTCTCTTTGCACGCCAGTCTATGTGGGGATTGTGAGTTACTAACTATGGCATCCCTAAAATCAATCGGAACTGAGGAGCTTTTAATGAGGTCAAACGTGATTGTTTCTTGATGTCCATCGTGACACAGAAGGGTTAATTTTGTTGTGCATTGGGTTACTGGTCCCGAAGCAATTTCTGTACCGTCAACAGTAGTTACCTTTTCAGTTGTTGGTTTTGTGCATAAGGGAACTCCCATTTCTGTTGCCAGATCTCGTCTATGTAATTACCAACTGCTCCGCTGTCTATATATGCCTATATGGCATGCATCCGTGACTGTTGTTGGTGATTGATCAAGGTTACTGGTAGGGTGAAATGCGAGGTCTGTGACTCATCCTTCTCACTTGACAAGCGGACCTCTACGCTTGCCGGGCCTGGTAGTTCTCCAATTCCTTTCCATCATCTTCTTTCTCTGTAGCGCCTACCACCTTCCTTGGAGGTTTCACTGGGCATTCTTTGTGGTAGTGACCCGATTTACTGCAGTATAAGCATAACTGTAGCTGTCTCCTCTTGTCTCTTTCACCCTTGGTTAAAGGGGGTCGTACTCCTCCAATCTGCATGGGTTCTGTGGTATTTTCTGATGGACGTTGAACATTATCTTTTGAACGTACATACACGGCATGATTTTTGAGTCTACTTCGGTCTGTTCTTCGATCCTGTAATCTGTGGTCCAACTGAACTACCAGGTTGATGAACTCTGCACAGTCCTTAGTTGGGTCTACCACTTGAGCAAGGATATCCTTCAGGTCTCCTCGTAGGCCCTGATGAAACAACGTGGTTCTTTTATCTTCTGGCCACCCCGCTTCTACAAACAGTCTATTAAAGGTGGCAATATAAGTCAGCAAATCTGATTCCCTTGGCAAAGGGACAGGAGTTCAATATCAAGAGCTTGTCCATGCAAGTGTCGAGCAAATAACTTTTCCATCTCCTGTTTAAAATCCCTGAAGTTCTGCATTAATGGGACATCCTGGCTCACTAAAGGTACCAACCAGTCTGCAGCACTTCCACTCAAATATGATAACACGAAGGCCACCCTCGCTTGGTTGTTTGGGAAAGCCCCAGGCCTACAAAGAAAATGAAGGCGGTACTGGTTCATGAATGTTGCCTAACTTCTGGGGTCTTCATTAAACCGTTCTGGTGGTGCCAGGGGTACAGCTCCCGGCAACGTTATCTGTACTGGATTGACTGATGATGGTGTAGCATCATCAGTCAATCCAGTGTAGTGTTGCTAAATTCATCAGTACAGTCTTTTGTGACTATTAACTCTCGTTTTAAGGCATTGTTTTCCAGCCAGGCTGCGTGTACCTTGGCGCGTAATTGTCCCAAAAGCTGGGCTAACTGATCCATTTCAGATGCCTCCATGACGCCCAGGTGGATAAGGTTGAAAGGCTTCGTGTTCTGTTACGCTCACCTGATATCTCAGGAGCGTCTGGAAGGCTCTGAGATCTGGAACCCTGGATGCGTAGTTGTCCAGTGCTGAATAATTAATCTGTAATTACTGAAGGGAGGATTTGTGATAACTGTCTCTAATGGGTGAATCTCCCACCTCCCTCTGACCGATTTCCTTCCCACTGGGTTCTTTTCTCACCTTGGTTATTTGTAGGGTGAGCTATCCATCCTGCGTTTCTTGTTCAGGGGCGCTTGACGTTTGTTGACAAGCTACCCGAGTTGCTTCACTGGTGCAGTACGCCTTCTTTGGGCCCAGGCCTGCTGTGACCCCGAATCTGCTGGTAGGCAGGTAGGTTTGTCAATTGTAAGTCTTTGTTCTGTTTATGGTGGGAATTCATTAATGTCTTTATCTCCTTCTTTTCAGGTGCAAAGGTCTTGATGCTGGCGTGCCGGATGGAGAGGCACGTTTTCATGGTAAGAGAATGCGCCAAGCGCAGCGCCTTTGTTGTCTTTTAGAGCTAACCTGTGTTTTCTTCTTCTCCTCACAGGCTGCTGTGGTGCTGTTTGTGCCCACCCTGGCTAACATGTGTACAAATAAATAAAACAGACACTCCCTAGGCAGGGAATAAGGCACAAAAGCGCAGGCTGCAAGAGGTTAAGGAAAGGTTATCTAGATCTCTGAGAGCGCTCTGACCATATCAAGGTTACAACACATTTATATAGTACATCTACATTTTTAACATATGATGCTACGTTGGACCAGGATTGGTCAGCCGTGGTGGTGACTGAGGTGTGGGCATCATCTCTTCCTCCGGGTTGGTTGATTGGTTGGCGGCAGGATTGACGTCAGACATTTGTGCTCCGGATGGGTGAAGGTCAGGTCGCTGTGAAACACGGTGGTCACTATCTAAGCTAAGAAAATACATTCTGAATAATGCATGCACTAAATAACAGTTGATCAAAAGACTCTCAGTAGTGTATCATGTTGTTATACAAATCACTCAAGGGTTTACACCATCTAAACATTTGGGTTACACAGGTCACAGGTTTAAGGGACTTGACCACTATAATACTGTCATTGAACTATAGGGTTAGTCTCACAAGAATCTCAGGTATGTGGCACTTTTTAGTATTGGGCACGATATACTGCACAGGGGTCTAATGTTAGTTGGGGGGTCTGTTGGGTGGGCTTCATAGTGAGGTTGGCAGTCTGGCACATGAAAGGGATGCCTTGCAAGGACACAGGGTTAGAATGGCAATGAGTTTCAACTGGCGAGGGTAAGGGGGCAAGGACACTTTTGTGGAGATGGTCGAGCTCTGTGCTTGGCTCATGTCGGTTCACATTAAGGACAGTGATCTCACAGGAAGAGGGATGTGTTACATTCATTATTTGTTACAAGCAGCTCTGGCCTCAGCGTGAGAATGGAGCCGCAGAGTTTTCCAGTTGGTGTGGGGACGAGGGTGGGGGCCATGTGCTCCGAGCTACAGTGGCGGGCAAAGGGGAGAGATGCATTTTGTACTATCGCAGTGAGGCCTAGTTACCAAGATGGAGTCGAAAGGGGGTACAGAAAATGGATGCCCTGTGTACTGTTCGGTGGTCCCATCTACGCAAATATAACCGAAAGTTAATATTGCATAAGGGCAAGGGGTGTAGCCACCACTAGAGGCACTTGGTCCAAGTTTTGTATGGAGAAGTGATGGCAGAAAGAGGGGCCCATTGGCCCCTCGCTCCCACACAGTGCTGCAAGTGGATGAGAGCGCAATGAAAAATATACCCGGAATCCGTTATGGTAAGTACATCGCTGTGCGGTTGTTTAATATTGAAAGCGAACCTGAATATGTCTCTTTTCCTTTGCAGATGTTGCTGTGGTGCTCCAGATGGAAGCGTGGCATAGCGCGATGGAATTCAGGTAAGACTAATGGAATTCGATGTTTTGTAAGCACGTGTTCTAATATTGTTTTTCCCTGTCTCGTTATTGCAAGTCGCAATGTTCGAACAACAGCTGTGGTAGCGGTTCGCCGGAAGTCCTTAAGCTAGTACTCAAAGGTGAGTGATGTTTCTTCTTTTCTCAGTTTCCACAGATTGCAGCCCAGTTCAGATGCTGAGTGCTGGATGGTGTTTTCTCAGGTAAGACAGAATAATCTTGTTCTTGTTCTTGCAGGATTACAGGAGGATGCTGAAGACCAGGAGCTGGAAACGCGAGCGTCACGCTGCGGGTTGCAGAATAACACAAAGCGTATTCTGCAGTCAGGGTGTGGTTTATTTAGCCCAGGTAAAGTAGTACCAGGGAAAGTAGTTCCAGGCCTGCCACACCCAAAACACTAGACCGCATGGCTTGGTTCTTAGAACTAGACTGTGTGGGTGCTTCCATGTTGGATTTAAAGGCCCATTTACATAAATGGGACCTAGTTTGAACAGCCCTTCCTTCCTACATATGAGCCTGGTGCAAAAGGCGCCAGGACTGGCTCCAGGAGCCCTTTTGCAGTGGTTTCAAGGCCCTCAGGGTTCTGGTGCTAGTCTGCTTGTGGCACAACTTGTGCCCCCTCACAGTGGTCATGACACATAGTCGTATCCTTGTGCAGTTCTACCAGCATAAACCAAAGTCCTTCCGGGATATTCCATTTCTTCAGTTTTGCCCATAAGCGTGTTTCTATTCACGTGGTCGAATGCTTTCGAGAAGTCGACCCAAGCACCATACAACTGTTGTTCCCCTTTGACCATTGTTTTTTCGCTTAAGATGTTTAATATTAGGCCATTTACTGCTGTTGAGTGTCCACTTCGAAAACCTGTTTGATGTTTTGAAATTATTGTTTTGCTTTTGCCCACCTCTGAAGCTCCTCCAATGGGATCTTCATGAAGAGTTTACTCTCAATATCTAATAAGGCGATAGGCCGAAAATTTGTTGGTTGTAATCGATCACCCACCTTGAAGAGTGGAATAATGATCGCTGATTTCCATGATGCAGGAAATTGTTTACTTTCCAAGATCTCTCCAAACTTCCAGGATAGTATTTTGTCCCGTAGAAAAGGCTGTTTTTTTAATACTTGGTAGGTTAGGCCATTTGGCCCTGCTGCTTTGGAGTTGGATGATTTAGTGATCAGATTTACTATGGACTGTACCTCTAGAGGAAGACACCAGCGGATATGTGTATCTGATGTGTTTTCTTATTCCCCCGGCTTCTTGAAGCTCACTGACAGATACTCTATCCAGATCGTTTCTGGAACCAAATTACTTAATGCAGTGTCTGGATTACCTTCTAAAGTGCACATTACTGACCAAAATTTCACCATTATCATTATTTCCTGCTAGTTTCAGCATATGCTCTCCATCTTGATGGTGACGCCACATTCTCCTGTCCACCGACCACTGCTTATATTTTTGTGAGACTCTTTAAGACTCCTCTCCATAGGCTTCTCTACTGAGGCCTGCTCTTCTCAACTTCCTCATGCTTCTGTTTAAGCAATTTTTTCTCTTGTCTGGTCGCCTCATCATAAGTGTGCCAATGCACTTGTTTGCGTCCATTGCTACCCTCATTACTTGGTGGGCATGTCTGCCAAATATATGTCATGAATTGGTCAGGTTGACAAGAATCCCATTGAATGTTATCTGGGATCTCTAACAGTTTTTTGTTTAGTACATCTCCTTCTTTTTTATATTTACACAGGCGCAACCTGCCATTCCTCTAAGAGTAGGATCCGGCCTGTTTTGCTCGGTGGTCCAGGGTGACATCAGAGAAGATTAGTTCCAATCTGGCGTGGTCGCTTCACCCTCTTACTCTATCTTCAAACCGATATCTAATGTGAAGAGATCTGCTGTCATGAATATATAGTCTATTATCGAGGATATAGTCTATTATCGAGGCAGAACTCCCTCGACACCATGTTGGGGATGCTGGATTGTCTCCTGGCAGACTTCCATTCACCATTTTCAGGCCCATCCTTCCAGAAATTCCACCCAAGTTTTTCCAGTGGCCGAGATTTTCCGAGACCCATATTTGCTGTTTTTCTTATCCAGTGTCACACATTGGGCATTGAAGTCCCTGTTAATATTACCTTTGCACTCCCGTCACTGGTTGTAATTGTTTCTAGCAATACCGACAGAGTATCCTGGAAGATTTGGAGGCTGCAGCAGGTTAGATTCCAGTAAATATTTACCATAAACATCTCTAAGCAAGATTTTACATTGTTCATGGTTATCTTGCTTGCTTGTATGCCGATCTTATTTTCAAAGATCACTGTCAAGTCTTTTATTGTGGCATTTCTGAATGCCATCAGTAGAACTCCTGATGGTCCGCCTTTCGCTTTTTGGAGAGCTGGTAGGCAGTAAAATGTGTATCCTTTGATTGTAATTGGGTCTCTTGGAAAAGGAGAATGTCTGTATTCTGAAAAAGCTGGACTTTTATTTCCTTAGTGGAGAATGTATTCGGACTCAGCGTGTTCCAGCTTACCATAGACAACCCTTTTTGCCTAAAGAGACTGACTCCCCACTCCCAATTTCAGCAGCACCTATGTCAGGATCCCTGGTAGCATTACAAGGGCTTTGTCCTGAGAGTTACTCACATTGTTTCTCTCTTCCACTTGGTTCTCCTCCAATCTACTGCTTTCCCCTAATTGGCTTTTGGCTTAAGGAAGAGGTCAATGGTGAAGGTTTTGTGCATGGCACGGTTAGGCCCTTTGTCTCCAAATCTCTTGAATCACCCACTATTGCTTCCCAGGCCTCTCTCGAAGTCAACCCTACTTCATCTGTAAATGGACTACCTGGGAAGCAAACAGATTCAATGTTCAAGGTGCTCAGAAGGTAGAGATTTGATATTTCCTTTAAATATGACAAAATTACACTTCTGCATAGTGATTTATACTTCCTGTTTTTGTCTGATATGCTAAGCCATCGTTTTAACATCGCAATCACCGCTGTGACCTCTTCTTTACTCTTATTTCCCCACTCTGATTCTTCCATTTCTTTCTGATTGGCCGTCATATGAGTCTCATTCTCCTTCAAGTTCGTTAATGTTCCCCCTTCATTAGACTTTAAATTCAGTGGGGTACATTTACCTTGTCCCAGTTTTATTTCCTCAATCAATGATGTTTTTCTCTGTAATGCGATCAATGATTTCAGGAAGATTGGTGCTATTTTCAGAGACTTGTTCTGAATCAGTGGCTCCTTCGAGCTTTCAGAAACTTTAGTAACCGTGACGGTATGTTTATT
Source organism: Ambystoma mexicanum (assembly GCF_040938575.1). Lineage (NCBI taxonomy): Eukaryota > Metazoa > Chordata > Amphibia > Caudata > Ambystomatidae > Ambystoma > Ambystoma mexicanum. Next base: position 1,072,452,468 of record NC_090935.1, on the reverse strand, counting down.
CATAATAAAGATTGGAGCATCTGGGTGGTTGAGTTGTGGTGATGTCACTGGTCGGCAGTGAGTACTCTTCTTATTCTTTCCTGAAGCGATCACATTGAACTCTATATCGGCTTTCTCACTGAGCTGTTTGTTCTTGGTCACCCTTTCCCACTCTTTACACTCTGTTTGGAGGCTCACACTTATACTTTTGATCTCAATGTCGTTCGAAGGGTATTCTTCATGGCATTTGTTTTGTTTTTCAGAGTGCTTTTATTTTTTGTTTTCCCCTTCTCCTTTGAAGTCTTATCTATGTGTTTGTCCTCAAGGGTGAGTCTTTACTGGGCTCTTCTTCCTCTGCTGTCCTTTTTCGTGGTGATTTTAGTACGGATTTCAGAAAGGTGTTGGTTTCTAATTTTTTGTATTTTCTTAGTTTTCTTTTCTTCCGTCACTTCAAGAAGTGCAGCCCTATTTCTTCTCTTTCTCCTTGTTTCTCTCTTCTTTTCTTTCCTTCTTCCATTTACATGATGGAGGTCCATACCCATCATGGTCTGTTGTGCTTGATCCCCATATTTTGACTGCTGATGTCGCTCCTCCAGAACAGGATCTTCTTCCAGTGCTCCATCCACTGCATTAGCCAGCGTCTAAATTCCTCAGGGGCCGATTCTAATAAAGGGGTATCATCAAAGGGATGGTTTAACTCCTCAAATTTGTCTTCCACCTATTTTCCCCTTTGAGCTTGCCTTCCATTTTTCATTTCAATTAACAGCTCGTTTAGGAGTGTTTTATTTTCTTCCTCCTCTTTACTTCTTGTCATAGATGATGTTTGGATGGCTCAGATGTCTAATCCTTGTTTGGCTAATTCCAAGCGTATATCTTTCAACCACGGTACAAGACTGGTATTGATAATGCTATTACAGCCCACCAACGCTGAGTCCAGACTTGCTGTTTGCTTGGTCAGTTCTAAGAGAATTCCTGCTTGTGCCTGCACATCATTTATAAGTAGTTTGAAAACAGAAACCAGGGACTTTAGAACAGAACTTTATGCAGGAATTGTGGCTTCATTTGAACATGACATTCCTTGTTTCGGAGATGCAATCTGCGCTTGGATTAGATTTATTGAAGACCCTCATCGCTCTCTTCTTCCTGAATATCATCTTCATCAGTCTCATTATTTGCTCTTTCCCTCACCTTGCATGCTGAAGTGCCTTTTGGCGTCGATCGATGATGGACTCTCTGGTCGATTGAAGACTCCTTACTGAACGACTGGTTCTCCATGTTGGCCTCGTCCTGTTCAGATAGAGTACACGCCATATGCGAGAGATCCTTGTCGTCCATACCTTTGGGTTTTGTTTTGTGAAAATGGTCATCAATTTTCTTTTGTCTTTTTTTAGTAGTAACTGTATACTCTAGTCCTTGCTTCCATGATTGGATTATCGGATTGTTCTCCGTGGCTCCTGCCCTGGCAAGTAATGGCGTCTTTGGGGGGCTCATATTAGTATGGATTTGCCCTTGGATTTGAATTGACTGGCCCTCTTCCACCCCTTGGCTAGACTTGTCTGCCTCATCCTCCTGTCTTGCCTGTGAATATTGCGGCTCTTTGTCCTCTAAAGTCTCCTGTTGCTCAGAGTAGGACCCATCCCATTCTGGGCACCGGAGATCATCTTTTGTCAGTGTGCTTCTTAATTTCATTTTTGTTTTTTTCTTTCTCTTTTTTGTTTGATTTTTTTTGTTTATAGGTAATTCCTGGTTTGTATTTCGGAGTATAAGTTACACCTTTTTCTTCCTTTTTCAGCTTCCCAGCCGAGGATGGCTTTGGTTTTTACTCCAATTTAGTCTCCGAGCTAGGAGGGAGCTCAGCTTCAGGGAGGGGCCCTTGACGTCAAGTCCTTGCTGAATTTTGTATTGATTCTAAACTGCAGATGGGCTATCACTTCCCCAGCTGAACTACTCCGCAAACCTGGAATCTGATGAAGTGGCCTTGCATCACTCTAGTCTCCCCGCAATTTAATTAGGGGCTATGAGTGTCCAAGGTGGGTGGGGGGCAGGGGGTACAAATCTATGCGATCTATTCAATTGCGGTAGCGAGATCGCTGGGCTGCCCGTCCCCCTCTCCTTACCTTCTTTTGTCGTTCCCGGCTGTTCCTGCTTCTCTGTCTCAATAACGGGATAGCTTGGGTCTGACCTTGGATCTGAAGGTTGCTGATGAGCTTCCACCATCCGGCCCCTCTCGGGATCTGTCTGTGCCACAGCTTGATTGTTGCAGCAGTTACACTGAGCCTCACAGGACGGGACAGGACTAAGACGCACAAACAGCCAAAAACAGCCCCAGACCTCGCCCTTTTCTCTGCAACGGACTTCTCGCTGCCCGCAAATGCAAGTAGTTCCTGTTTTGTCTTCACACCTCCTGGTGGGAGTGTCTCAGGTTTTATTAAGATGTTAAAGGGCCATATTTGATTATATTTACGGCACAATGTCAATTTCACTTTTCAAAGCTTCTGAGCTTCAGAGCTTCTAGCACGGCACAGCGCACTACATAGACAGAAGCCGCTGGATGCTGGGTGCTGGATGCTGGATTATAGCAGAAAGGCTAATGTCAAGTACTGCATGATACACAATACAGCAGCACAGCAGCACACAGCCAAAAACAGCCTCAGACCTTGCCCTTTCCTCCGCGACGGGCTTCTCCATTGCTAAGTATTTAGAGAACTGATTTTCTGTTTAAAACCATGTATTTGTCTTTGCTTGATGACTGTTCAAGTTTAAAGATATGACTTACTCTCTTTTGTGAAACGACGGTGTTGGACTGTAGCTGTGGTTGGTGACTGTGAGATGGGGCTTCTTGTACGCGCTGTTTCGTTATTCGGGAAGGGTCCGATCGACTCGACACTTCGCCTCTTGTGCTAGTTTTGGGGAATGATTGGGACTCGTTCTTTTTTTTGTGCTGTGTCTGTATGCTTGAAGGACAAAAGTTTGGAACTAGTGGGACTCCACAGAGCTGGATGCGGGCCGGCTTTGCTTTTTGATTCCGTCAACGACCGTGGAGGAACTGGGATTGCTAAAGATTCAGCTTTCCTAAGGACAGCCTCTGACACTACCTTCCGGTCTGTCCTCTGAGTCCCAGTTTTGAGTTAGGTCCATCAGGGAAGTGCTTACCATAAAGTTGTAGGGTGTCCTGACCCACGTTTAAGCTACCCTGCACAACATTTGGTGCTGTGGGCTTAGGAAATTCAAGATGGCGGAAAACCCACATGTGCGCCGAAATCCAGGAAAGCTGCGCAGTTGTGCGCACACCAAAATGGTTACCTAACTTGCCACCCACCAGGGTAAAGAAAGGTCTTTGTTAACAAAATCCACTTTTACTGATGTCAAAAAGTTGCTGAAATCGTGACTCATTGGACCACTTTAAAGATTCAACCCTTTTTGTGGGGTTCCACATAACCATCTTACTGTAAGGAGCCCCATCAAAACAATGTTAAGCAAGGATTTACTACCATGTAAGAACCATTCCTGTTTAGAATGCATTAATCCAAGAAAATCCCAAAAATGGGTGCAGTACCAGTACTCACCACTATCCAAAAGCCGGCGTTTTAAAACCCACTGTGTGTTTTTCTGAAGGCAAGCAAAATGCCTATTTGAAACCTTGCAACATGTGCAAAATATTCACTGAACACCAGCAGACATTTGGCAGAATGGAGTTTTGTGTGCCTACAAAATCTGGGAAATGAAGAGCCCAAAAACAATGCTTATAACAAAAATGCTATGGAGTCAGCAGCTTAAGCCTAACTGCAACTGGATTTAAAACCACCAAAATCGAAAATGTTAAATTAAATGAGTGACCTATGTTTGGTGTCACATGCCTTTGTAACTGTTGAAATGTCATAGTTTTGCACTTAGAATCAGCATTCTAGCTGCATGTGTAAAATTACAAGTTATTTTAAAAGCAACAAAAAGTTAGCTGAAGGTCTGGCTTAAGGAACTTGATTTTGCCTAGCAACGGATCCCATCAGGAGTGAAACTTGAGTCACAACTATGTTCCCAGGCCAATGTTCCTTTTGCTGCCCACACTAAGGATATGCCATCTATCTGATAATTGAATTTCCTGTGCTCTGCCAGAGAGTGAACAAAGCCCTCTCCACTCAGGCAAAGGTTTTTATTACAGACGTCGTAAAAAGTGGCTTCCTCCTGGAGAAGCTGGGAGGGGCACTGCCTGTGAGAAGCAAGCTGGCTTGGCAGAAACTGGAAAGACTGGTTTCTGTACCATGTGACCTGAAAAGACACACCCCTGCAGCAAGGATATGGTTTTATAAAAAGGGGGATAATTCATAGTGCGGATATGTGAAAATTTTATAAATGATACCATAATTCTTGTGATTTTTCTGCCCACAGTTTAAGACGTGGTAGGAACCGGTGGTATGTTCAGGGGGGTTTTAGCGGAAAAGTGGATATTACTCTAAATGTGTGCATGTTAAAAATCTGAAACTTCATCAGTTAATGTCCCTACCCCCTGCACACATGTATGTAAAGTTGGGTCCATGTCTGAAATTGAAAAAGCAGTTAAAAAGTCAATTATGTACACTCTTTGAATGCAAGCTCCGAGAATGAGCAGATTTGGACATAGACATGGCTAAATTCAGCCACACCATGTATATGTAATTTCAAACAACTGTGTAACTCTGAAGTATGGATTTTGATCATATATATATTTGGGTGCACAGATGATAAGGGAGGTTGTTTCAAGAGATCATAAAATGACATCAATCTGACTCACAGTTCAGTTTGCCAATCAAGCGGAGGAATGGAAGCCTGACCAATGACGAATGAGAGGGGCAAGTCTAGTGATGCAACACACACACCCATTCTCAAGAAACAGATAAAAGCAGAGAGTCAGGACACATAGAGACATTCAATTTCATCTGCCGCTGGAAGCCCTGCCGGAAAAATCCATACTTACCTCCATCAAACTCCAGAAAGCCAAACTAGAGACTTCAATCTATCCAGAGCAGAGACCAGACCAGAGAGAAAGCAGTGCTGTGCCTAGCAGAGACCAGACCAGAGAGAAAGCAGTGCTGTGCCTAGCAGAGACCAGACCAGAGAGAAAGCAGTGCTGTGCCTAGCCGAGACCAGACCAGGCGCTGTGAGCAGAATCCGGAAAGACCTGACCAGACTGAAGATCGTGACCAAGTCGCTTTCCTGTTCAAAATCTCTTGTGAGTACTTAGCAAAACTCAGAACACATCTCTTAGTTTAAATTCATCTAATTCAATCTATTTAACCTAAGTAGAACTGCCTCCTATCTGTCACCTGTCATTTCTAGTAAAATTTGTCATTTTGAAAAAGTGTGCGTTTAAAATTTACAAAACCAAAAACGACCTTTACTAAATTACTCATATCTCCGCAACCGTTTGGGCTAGAGACTTGCAATAACTTTCATTTGGAAGCTGAGATGCCAGGCTTTCCTAGGACCCCAAAACGGTAGAGATAGTCCTTGCGGTTCCTTTGTAATAGCGCTCGGCGCATTCGCGAATTTTGCCGCGATTTGCAATTTCTTCACATGTAAAAAAACTGCTGCTGCCTGATTTCATTTGCCAGAAATTCGTTTAACCTGCTAACTATCCCTGCATCATTGCTAGTGTGAGCCTGGACTAATATTAACTAGATACCACTCATCCTGAACCTCTAAAAGGGAATTAAGAGCGTTTCCAGCATATTTCTCATTCATTGCTAGCACCTATCAAAGCATTTGCCTGTGTTTTCAAACTTCTGTTTAAGCTTGCTGGATTGAACTGAATTACAGTTGATTGCATTTCTGAGAACTGTGTGTTTTCCTTCCATTTCCTTGCCTTGCATCAAGGGGGGGAGGGGAGTAGCCAGAGAAAAGTGATTACATTGTTTGGTTGAAATCATATTGCGTATTTTCTGTACTGCATTCATTGAATATTGCATCCACCTGAGCCTACATAAAGCATCCTCTACCACATTATACTTTTGTTCCTATTTACCAGTGTGCTACCTTATCCATTTCATGTCAACTCATTAGTGATTAAAGAAGTGTGCTAGTGCCAGATTCTCCGTTGTTAATATTTACCATATCAGATTAAGTGTGATATTCAATTATTAATTTATTAAAAAGTGTGATATATATTTTAATTTATCAAATAAACCTTTTAAACTTGCAAAACAGAATTACTTCTTGGCTCAGTGGGGTCAGGGGGATTCCAAGAGAGGGGTGTTATACAAGGGTAGTCATCCAGAACGCATGAACTGGACCTAAAGATATATCAATAAGGGTTTTCATTCAGTATTCTAGGCTAGGCGTTAACTTGGCTGTAGTGCTGAATTGAATCCTCTTACAAAGTGGGGGCTCGAGCCGAGACGTTGGGTTAGATTTAGCAGTTGTGCAGCTTAATACAGTGTGCTAACTGACGGGATACATACACCCGGTCGGATCACCACGCTGCATTACGCTGTGAAGCATTCCTCAAAAGGGACACTCCAAGAAAAGTTCTGTTCTGCAAAAATAAAATACTAACTTCTGTAAGTCAGGACAGAGACCAATCTCTAGAATGACGACCTTAGTAGACATGAAAATAGCCAGAGAGCACCTCTTGCATAAGCTATTTGTGAGAGGTGAATGGACCGAACAGGGCCAGGATGTGTGGTTGCAGGCCATCACACAACAGGTCACTGAAACAGGGTCAGATATATATAGAGATCAGGGTCCCTTACATATGGCCCTGAGTGAACTATATATGGCTCCTAAAGCCAAAGAGGAACACAATAAGATCGCCAGGATAGCAGCATACCTGTACCTATATATGGGAGACATGCAGGATAGATGTGCTGAAAGCCAAAATCTGGCAAATAGGCAACAGATGGCATTACAGAAGGTCCAATCTGATCTGGACTCTTCTGAGCAGAGGCTGCAGAGGAGCCAGGAGTCAGAAAATGACAGCGGACTGTACATTACTAAAATAAAGGAGGATATGGATGTGCTGCAAAAGGAAAAGTCAGAACAGGATACTAGATTTCTGGCCCTGCAGAAGGAGCACCAAGACAGTTTGGACTCCTTACTGCAGAGCCAGAAAAAGCTGGAGCAACAGATCAATTTCAACAGGGCATGCACAGAGCAGGTAGCCACCCTGCAAATCCAACTAGACAGAGAGAAAGAGGAGAGCAATAAACTGATCCTGAAAGACCTGGATACCCAGGCAGAGTTTGATCAGGAGCGCCAGAAAGCTGGTGCCTTCCAAAGGCAAAGGGACGACCTGGCGGCACAAATGCAGGCTCTTAGTCAGGAAAGAGACGCCTTAGGCCAGAAAGTCTGCCATTTAAAAAGGAAAATGGAAGAAAATCACCTGGCCCACCAGGGACTGGGTGACCTCCAAAAAGAAAACCAGAACTTGCTAGAGCACACCAGGAGGGTGGAGGATGCTCTAGCAAGAAAGGAGCAGGCCAATAGGGACACAGTTCAGGAGGTAACCCTCCTGCAGCAAAGACTGGCCCAGTTCTCCAGGACCAACCAGGAAGCACAGAGGGAAAATGAGGCCCTCTGTCAACACAATGATAGGCTCCAACAGCAGGTAGCGATGCAGGAGAGACTGATAGAGTCGAGTAAGGCCTTAACTGAGGAACTGAAGGCACAAATGCAGGCTCTTGCATTGCAACAGGGAGCAGGGGCGGATAGAGATGAGGTTCGCTGGGAAATGGAAACTCCGGAGCATAACCTCAGGAGCCCTAGTACCAGAGGCCCTCATACCTCTCAGTCCCTGGACTCTGCCACCCCCATGTCCCCTGGCGCACATGAGCACAGGGCCACAGGGATGGCAGATTACTATCCAGCCAGAAGCATGGGGCTCATAGGCCAGTACCATCCAGGAATGGAGGGGTGGGCATCCGGGTATGGGCACCCAAGTACAATACAGTTCAGTGGGGAACCCCAGGAGAGTAGGCCCATTAAGGGCATCCTGAAAACCTCTGCCCAGTTAGGTCAGTGGAGGGGGTACCCATCAAATCCTGACAGCAAGGAGGAATCTGAAGACTCCTCTGAACTGCGCAGGACACAGGAGACCAGGTCCCCACATTCTGCCAGCCATTCCCAGGCTCGCAGAATCCGGGAAAACCTGGAAGAACAGACGGGAACCTCTGGGAGCAGTGCCTCTGAGTCCGACGAAGAATGGACAAGGGTTACCCGAACCAAAAAGGCCAATAAGGCAAAAAGGGCCTTGCTCAAGGACCCCTTAAAGCAGATTAAGGCGATCAGGAGCGTCATCACGCCTTACCATAAGAACGCTAAGTATTCTGTTTGGGAGCACTTAGAGTTGTTTGAACAAATGATGGAGACTTTCCATTTGAAGGACAGCCAAAGCTGCATTCAATATGTAAAGTGGACCTTCTCCCCGGAATACTCCAGTTTCTTTGCGGGGCTGGAGGACCAAAATCATTTAAGATGGTCCACCTATAAGGCGGCCATCCTGAAACATTTTTCTGTTCACAGAAATCCTCAAGAGGCTCGCAAGGCAGCCTACAATTTGCAATGTGGGGAGGATCAGGCCCCACAAGAATTTGTGCAGGAGTTAAAGCGGGCTTTTGCACAGACCACAAGAAGGGTGCGCACGGATAGCCCTGAATTTATAAACACGTTTTTCCATGCCTTGCCCAAATATATCATGACCCAGCTCGTGAGGGATTTTCACGAGAAAAGATCTTTAGACTGGGTCATTGAACAGGCTACCCGGATCTATGAGGTGCAGAAACCGGTAGATAGCAAAAGTAATGCCCAGAAAAACCCCAAAGCCAACAGCACCCCTGCTGCTGCCAAGGTGGCAGAGGTAAAGGTCACCCCCGTTTTGGATTTGGAGATGGGGGGGCCTAAAAACCTGCCTGCACCTAATAATGCTAGGCCCAGGAGGTCCTCGGGTCAGTCACAGACAGGGAGCCAAGGAGGCAGCCCCACAAATGGGGTCCCTCGCTCTCCTGATTATGTAAGTCCCCGTTACAAGGGAAATCGACCCATCCTGGGTTATGTGTGGACTCCTCCAGCCCAAGGGGGGGGATCCAGCCAAGCACCTAACCCAGGGAACTTCCCTCCAAACTTCCCACAGGAGGGCAGAAATTTACCAAACCCTGGGCAGAACTTTTTCCCCAGATTTCCTCCCGACTTTCAGCCCCAAAACCATCCATCCTTCTTTCCCCAATTCCCTGAGCCCAGACCACTGAATCCGGGAGAGGGGAGGCCAAGGGTGGAGGGGTACCCAAATCTTCCCAACCAGGGGTACTACCAAAGAAGGGACAGCTCCCTTCCCGGGATCAGCCCAGGGGAGAAAACAGGGCCCCGTATCAGCCTGAGCGGGTTTCCCAGTTAGAGCGCCAGGTTCAAAACATGGCGCGGGATCTGGGTCACATACTGAGGGCTCAGCAGAACCCTCAGATGGGCGTGCCGGCGCAGAACGCACCCAACTCTGGACCTGGTGCTCCAGAACAATGACGGGGGCAGCACCCCGATAACTCACCGGTTCCCAGGGAGGAGGCACAAAGGGAAGGGGGGTGTAAAGCCTTGGAGGAAGCTTCCTTCCTCACTTGTAAACAGCCCCTGGAAACCCAGGAACCGGAAACAAAATCTCTTGCCCCTGAAAGTCTGCCTCCTAAGGAGCAGAGGGGGGGTAGGAGAAACAAAAGACCCAAACAGACTCAGTTTGAGGAGGAGGTACAGATCTTCCAATTTGAGGGAGAGGGATCCTCAGAGGATCCTGGGAAAAGGATCTTCTCCTTCAGAGAGGGGGGAACTCCTCCCAAAGAAAAATGGGTCCCTAGGGATGCAAATCCAGACTGGGGAGATGTGGAGACTGAGCTACCGCCGCCCACCATCTCATCCCAGAACCAACAGCAAGAAAATCCCCTGGTTCAAACCCATCCTGGCGACTGCCTCCAAAAAGGGGGGGGCGGCCCAGAAACGGAGCCAGGGGAACCCACAATGGCTCTGATCTCCAGTTGCAAAATTTTTCTTTCAGATTCCCAAGACTCTCCACAGAATTCTGCCCAAATCTCCTCGCTAGCGATGTCCAAAACCAGAAAATTAGCCCACCAGTTGTCCAAAAATGTACATTATCTGTGCCCCCTTGAGGAGAAGGAGGGAAGATATTATGCCCCGGTACAAGTACAGGGGCAGGGTACAATCTCAGCACTGGTGGACACTGGATCTCAAGCTACCCTTCTGTCCAGAAGGGCCTTTGACGAACTGAATGCAGGAAGGGGAGAGAATTACCAAATTCCTCTCACCTCTCTTCCTGGACAACTGCAGAACTTTGACGGGAAGGAAATTCCCGTCGAGGGGACGGCAGACTTGGACATTAAGATCGGGCGACATAAGTTGAAACACCCGGTCATAGTTGTGACCCCAGAGGGCACCCCTTGTTTACTAGGGAATGACCTCCTGAGAAGGTTGTCACCCCTAATAGATTGCGTAAACAAGGTCCTCTGGACTCAGACTAGCCGACCCATAAAATTAAAACAGAGTGTCAACCATGTTAGTTTAAACGGCACATGCCACATGGTTGAACAAAAATCTGACCAAGTAGAATTTCACTTCCAGAACAACCAAATTCCAGACGTGACGGTAATAGCAGTAGGACAACAGACTGGTGATGGGGGGTCCTCTCTATTTCTGAAAATCAACCTTCCTTCCAGTCTAAAGTGGTATTCCACGCTGGAAGGAAACACTCTGAAATTCTATACTAATCCACAATCAGAAACCCCCACTCCTATAGTCCAGAAAGATGTGAAATCAGCTCAAAGCCTGGCTGATATTCAGCAAATTGGAGAGCAGTTGTTCATCCCTGTTCAGTTAAATGATGGGAAGGACTCTGTTCTCGCTCGAGTGTGTGTGAACAACGGTAAGAGCTTCATCAGCGAAGCCATGTTCCGCCAACTCCCAAAAGATCCAGCCATTCCCACCTTCAAACTGATAGACAAATGGGAAATGGACCTGGAAGCACCTGACTCCAAACATCTCCTGCCAAGCAGGTGTATGCTCAAAATCTCCATTGGCAACAAGAGCATAGTCCATAATTGTTGGGTCGTGCGAGACGTCACTGCCGCCTTTTACTTAGGCAGTGACATTCTCAATCGCTTTGCCATTAGTTTGGACCTAATAAACTTCAAAGCTTGGTCCCGATTAGCGGATAATCCCATGGGCTTTGATGATCCAGAAAAAGCATTTAGGTCAGCTCAATTGCTACCTTATGCAGTTGAAATTCAGGTTAAAGAGGAAGTCACCATCCCAGAAAGGACCCGACAATTCTCCCTGGAAGTGAAAGTTAAAAGGGGACAAGAGTTGAAAAACCCTGATGCTTACATACATCTAAATGCTTCTCTCCAACAGCAAGGGTTGGGGGTAAACCCGACTCCATTAGTCAACATAGAACATGACCCCATTCTAATAGAGGTGGATAACAGCGACTTAAAGAGTATTACTCTAGCCGCAGGCACCATTATTGGAATGGCGGTTGATGACCGACATTTCTCCATTGATCTTGTAAATGAACTGTTAGAACCCATCCCCAAGGACTGTTTTGACAGTGACAGTGATGACAACGCAACACCAGACAGGATTTTTACCCGGCATGGGGGGAACTTCCTGGTGTACACTTCCTGCCCCTATGGTAAGGAAGATGTGACCTGTGACTTCAGGAGGGATGAGGTGATTTTCCAGGTCCATGAGGGCTGCCTTTCCCACCTGAAGCCTCCGGTCCAAATCAGCACTCTGACCAGGGACTTCTCCACCCAGCTGGAGGAGGCCGCGGAGATAGCCAAACCAGAAGTCTTTCCAGGCTTCAGGCAGATGGTGGAAGAGAGAGTCAACCTAGCTGATGCCTGTGTGACTCTGGAACAAAAGCAAAAGTTGAAACAAGTTTTCTTGGATTTCCAAGATCTCTTTGCGGTAGACTCATATGACTGTGGTCGCACCGACATCCACACCACAACAATCCCCACGGACCCTGGCATGACTCCAGTGTTTGTGAAGCAATATCGCTTGCCTCTCGCATCAATGGAGTCCCTTACTGAAATAATTAAGAACCTTGAGTCCCGGGGAATAATCCGTCCAGTCCACAGCACCTTCAATAATCCGGTGCTGGGAATATTGAAGCCAAACGGCCAGTGGAGACTCTGCGCTGACCTCAGGGAGCTCAACAAACGGGTCCACACTTCCCGATGGCCTCTTCCCTACATTGACCAAGGGCTGGCCCAGATTCAGGGGTCACAGGTATTCACTGCAATAGACCTTACCAATGGATACTGGACCGTGCCTGTCAGTAGGGAGGACCAATACAAGCTGGCTTTTACCTTTGGGGGCCAGCAGTACACATGGACCCGGACTCCCTTCGGATACCTTAACTCCGGTAATGAGTTCAATATTTTCCTACATAAGGCCATGCCCGACCTGGGTACGAGGGGTAACCTGGCTTATGTAGATGATGTCCTCATCAAAAGTTCATCTGTGGAGGAACACATAGCAGAGATCCGTTATGTTCTGACACAGTTGAGGGCCGCCGGAGCAAAACTTTCCTTTCAGAAAGCACAGTGGTGTAGAACCCGTGTTAATTTCTTGGGGCATGAGATTACTCCTCAGGGTCTCTGTCCCCAGGAAAAGAAAGTGGAAGCACTTCAGAAACTGAAAGACCCCACAACTCTGCGGGAACTAAGGAGCCTCCTTGGACTGACTAATTACAGCAGAAAGTTCATTGAGGGCTACGCAGAGATCACCAGACCCCTGATTCATCTCCTGAAGGGGGGGGTCAAGTGGGAATGGGGTCCAGAACAAGCCGAGGCAGTAAAACAACTCAAAAGAAGCCTCTCACAAGCGCCTTGCCTAGCTTACCCTGTCAGAAACAAGGAGTTCTTCCTGGAGACGGGGTTCTCTAATACGTGCTTGACGGCAGTATTATATCAAAAGCATGACAAGGTCAATAAAGTAATCTCCTATGCGAGCAAAACTTTATCCTCTGTGGAGGAAAAATTCAACGATTGTGAGAAGGCACTCCTGGCAACGGTGTGGGCATTGAAGAATTACCGCCCGTTTATCCAGGGGGAACACATCATAGTGGAGACTCCACACCAGCCTCTGCAATATCTCCAAAGTGACAGAATCCGGGCCGGAAATGTGAGTAATTCCCGAATTACTTCCTGGATTCTGTCAATGCAAGGCTTTCCTGTGGAGGTCAGATATGGCCAAAACAAGAAGAGTCCCCTCGCGCAAGGTCTGGCTGACTTGCATGATTGTGCCAGAGAAAACTGTCTCGAGGACGAAAGTCTAAAAATAAAGGACAACATGGAGGCATACCTTAATTCCCCCCACAAAGTCTTTGAAGAAGACAAGTGTGAGGGAATGCCCACTGTGTATGTGGATGGATGCTCTTACCATGTTGACAACAACGGGGAGAAAGAACTGGTGGCCGGCGTAGGGAATGCATGGGTGAATGAGTCCCCAGAACCCTCCGCTGGATACAAAATTGGTCCCCGAAGTAGTCAGGTGGCAGAATTGATGGCTGTGCATCAGGCCATCCTCACTGCTGTCCAGCATCAACTCCACGAACTGGTCATAATCACAGATTCGGATTATGTACGGAACGGGTTCGTGGAGCACCTGGTTAATTGGAAGACCAGAGGCATGGTATGTGCTAACAACAAACCCTTGAAACATGGGAAGTTGATCCAAAACATTGATGATCTGGTCACCTCGAATGGGATGACCATCTATTGGAAGAAGATCAAGGGTCATTCCAAAGTAGAGGGACCAGACAAAACTGGAAATGACTTAGCTGATCAGCTGGCCAAAACCGGGGCCATCCAAGGGGATCTAATTGAGATTGAGTCCCTGTTGGGGGAAATCCAGGTCACTGCCATCACTAGGTCCCAGACAAATGCTCACAACGACCTCTCAATTGCACAATGGAGTAAGGAGACCCCTGATGCTGATTTGATTACTGCTCAGAAGGGGGATCTAATAATTGGTAAATTTTACCAGCACCTTGAGGACCCTGAGAACTTTCCCCTGACGGATACCGATTACATTGGGAAAGAGGACCTAAGAGTGTTGATGAAATGTCCCAAAATGTTCCGGATCCAAGACGGTTTGTTGGTAAGGAAATCCAAAGCTGGCCACGATCAGTGGGTGGTTCCTACCTCATTCCGAAGCCTGATGTTAAGTCACGCCCATGATGCGGCCACTGCCGGTCATAGGGGGTTTCACACAACATTGGAAATCTTAAGAGAGGTTGCATACTGGCCACACATGGGGCAGGACCTCGACCAGTACCTGAAGGGTTGCCTTGTGTGTGCACAATTTCAGCCATCATCCCTCACACACCGGGCGCCTTTACAAAAGAGGGGAATGACACTGCCATGGTCAGATTTACAAATCGACTTTGTAGGCCCTGTGATTCGCTCGGCTAGGGGGAATAAGTACATGTTGACCGTGACATGCTTGTTTACCAAGTGGGTGGAATGTCTCCCAGCCCCAAATTGCAAGGCAGAAACTGCAGCGGCCTTGATGATTAACCACATCTTTTCCCGTTTTGGTCTACCTCAAAGGATTGAGTCAGACAGAGGTAGCCACTTCACCAGCGAAGTAATGACAAAGATGTGGGAGATACTGGGGGTCAAGAGAAAGCTGCATATTGCTTATAGACCAGCTTCTTCTGGGGCAGTAGAGAGATATAACCGGACAATTGTGAGCATATTAAAGAAGTTTGTGGCAGATTCTGGGCCAAGTTGGGATATCCGATTACCTCTGGTCCTAATGGCCATCAGATCTACCCCTTCATCTGCAACCAAAATGTCACCATTTGAGTTGATGACTGGGCGCAAGATGGTGCTTCCGCAGCATTTGCTCTACAGGACCCAAGAGCAGACACTGATAAATGCCTCCACTACTCATGAGTATGTAGAGAATTTAAGGAAACACCTCCAACATGCTTTTGCTTATGCTCAGCGGAATCTAGAAAGATCGACTGATAGCATGAAGACCCATTATGACCTGAAAACTTCCAGGAAGGAATATCAGGTGGGAGACCGGGTCTATCTATACAACTTCCAAAGGAACCAGGCCAAGCAGCGCAAATTTTTGCCTACATGGAAGGGACCCTTTGAGATCGTCGATAAGATCTCCCCTGTGGCCTACAAGATCCGCATCCCCAAAGGTGGTTCGGCAGAGGGGGAAGACAAGTGGGTCCACATAAACCAGTTGAAATGTTGCCATCCCAGGCACACTCTGCAACAACTGGAGGAATCCTCTGGAATCCTAGCGGGTACTGTATCAGACTAATTCAGTTCCAATCATAAAACCTACCACATCTAGTCTCTAAAATATTGTGATTTACATGAAACTGTCTCTAGTGATGCTGTTTTTTTTTTTCAAAATAAGAATGTAATATTTCGTTACGATGAAATGCATATGCTGCCCCACTATCTCAACAGTGGTGGAAAAAAAATCGTCTATGAGTAGATATTGCTGCTCTTCCTTTATCATCCTAGGAGAGATGAAACCATGAAGGATGACCAAGAAGGACGATCCGGAGACCGGGAGCAAAGACACAACGGGCCCGGGGTACCGCCCAATCTTCCCATCAGGACCGGCGAGGAGAACTGATCGATCTGACCGGATGGAGAAGAAGATGCTGAACTGTGCCATCTACAGAAGAGGAAGAAGATTATGCGGACAGACCGGTGCGTGGGTCAAAACCCTTGGGCACGCGACTCCCCATCGACCCAAACTCAAAGTGCAGTCACGTGGGGGGGCTTGTAGGGTGTCCTGACCCACGTTTAAGCTACCCTGCACAACATTTGGTGCTGTGGGCTTAGGAAATTCAAGATGGCGGAAAACCCACATGTGCGCCGAAATCCAGGAAAGCTGCGCAGTTGTGCGCACACCAAAATGGTTACCTAACTTGCCACCCACCAGGGTAAAGAAAGGTCTTTGTTAACAAAATCCACTTTTACTGATGTCAAAAAGTTGCTGAAATCGTGACTCATTGGACCACTTTAAAGATTCAACACTTTTTGTGGGGTTCCACATAACCATCTTACTGTAAGGAGCCCCATCAAAACAATGTTAAGCAAGGATTTACTACCATGTAAGAACCATTCCTGTTTAGAATGCATTAATCCAAGAAAATCCCAAAAATGGGTGCAGTACCAGTACTCACCACTATCCAAAAGCCGGCGTTTTAAAACCCACTGTGTGTTTTTCTGAAGGCAAGCAAAATGCCTATTTGAAACCTTGCAACATGTGCAAAATATTCACTGAACACCAGCAGACATTTGGCAGAATGGAGTTTTGTGTGCCTACAAAATCTGGGAAATGAAGAGCCCAAAAACAATGCTTATAACAAAAATGCTATGGAGTCAGCAGCTTAAGCCTAACTGCAACTGGATTTAAAACCACCAAAATCGAAAATGTTAAATTAAATGAGTGACCTATGTTTGGTGTCACATGCCTTTGTAACTGTTGAAATGTCATAGTTTTGCACTTAGAATCAGCATTCTAGCTGCATGTGTAAAATTACAAGTTATTTTAAAAGCAACAAAAAGTTAGCTGAAGGTCTGGCTTAAGGAACTTGATTTTGCCTAGCAACGGATCCCATCAGGAGTGAAACTTGAGTCACAACTATGTTCCCAGGCCAATGTTCCTTTTGCTGCCCACACTAAGGATATGCCATCTATCTGATAATTGAATTTCCTGTGCTCTGCCAGAGAGTGAACAAAGCCCTCTCCACTCAGGCAAAGGTTTTTATTACAGACGTCGTAAAAAGTGGCTTCCTCCTGGAGAAGCTGGGAGGGGCACTGCCTGTGAGAAGCAAGCTGGCTTGGCAGAAACTGGAAAGACTGGTTTCTGTACCATGTGACCTGAAAAGACACACCCCTGCAGCAAGGATATGGTTTTATAAAAAGGGGGATAATTCATAGTGCGGATATGTGAAAATTTTATAAATGATACCATAATTCTTGTGATTTTTCTGCCCACAGTTTAAGACGTGGTAGGAACCGGTGGTATGTTCAGGGGGGTTTTAGCGGAAAAGTGGATATTACTCTAAATGTGTGCATGTTAAAAATCTGAAACTTCATCAGTTAATGTCCCTACCCCCTGCACACATGTATGTAAAGTTGGGTCCATGTCGGAAATTGAAAAAGCAGTTAAAAAGTCAATTATGTATACTCTTTGAATGCAAGCTCCGAGAATGAGCAGATTTGGACATAGACATGGCTAAATTCAGCCACACCATGTATATGTAATTTCAAACAACTGTGTAACTCTGAAGTATGGATTTTGATCATATATATATTTGGGTGCACAGATGATAAGGGAGGTTGTTTCAAGAGATCATAAAATGACATCAATCTGACTCACAGTTCAGTTTGCCAATCAAGCGGAGGAATGGAAGCCTGACCAATGACGAATGAGAGGGGCAAGTCTAGTGATGCAACACACACACCCATTCTCAAGAAACAGATAAAAGCAGAGAGTCAGGACACATAGAGACATTCAATTTCATCTGCCGCTGGAAGCCCTGCCGGAAAAATCCATACTTACCTCCATCAAACTCCAGAAAGCCAAACTAGAGACTTCAATCTATCCAGAGCAGAGACCAGACCAGAGAGAAAGCAGTGCTGTGCCTAGCAGAGACCAGACCAGAGAGAAAGCAGTGCTGTGCCTAGCAGAGACCAGACCAGAGAGAAAGCAGTGCTGTGCCTAGCCGAGACCAGACCAGGCGCTGTGAGCAGAATCCGGAAAGACCTGACCAGACTGAAGATCGTGACCAAGTCGCTTTCCTGTTCAAAATCTCTTGTGAGTACTTAGCAAAACTCAGAACACATCTCTTAGTTTAAATTCATCTAATTCAATCTATTTAACCTAAGTAGAACTGCCTCCTATCTGTCACCTGTCATTTCTAGTAAAATTTGTCATTTTGAAAAAGTGTGCGTTTAAAATTTACAAAACCAAAAACGACCTTTACTAAATTACTCATATCTCCGCAACCGTTTGGGCTAGAGACTTGCAATAACTTTCATTTGGAAGCTGAGATCCCAGGCTTTCCTAGGACCCCAAAACGGTAGAGATAGTCCTTGCGGTTCCTTTGTAATAGCGCTCGGCGCATCCGCGAATTTTGCCGCGATTTGCAATTTCTTCACATGTAAAAAAACTGCTGCTGCCTGATTTCATTTGCCAGAAATTCGTTTAACCTGCTAACTATCCCTGCATCATTGCTAGTGTGAGCCTGGACTAATATTAACTAGATACCACTCATCCTGAACCTCTAAAAGGGAATTAAGAGCGTTTCCAGCATATTTCTCATTCATTGCTAGCACCTATCAAAGCATTTGCCTGTGTTTTCAAACTTCTGTTTAAGCTTGCTGGATTGAACTGAATTACAGTTGATTGCATTTCTGAGAACTGTGTGTTTTCCTTCCATTTCCTTGCCTTGCATCAAGGGGGGGAGGGGAGTAGCCAGAGAAAAGTGATTACATTGTTTGGTTGAAATCATATTGCGTATTTTCTGTACTGCATTCATTGAATATTGCATCCACCTGAGCCTACATAAAGCATCCTCTACCACATTATACTTTTGTTCCTATTTACCAGTGTGCTACCTTATCCATTTCATGTCAACTCATTAGTGATTAAAGAAGTGTGCTAGTGCCAGATTCTCCGTTGTTAATATTTACCATATCAGATTAAGTGTGATATTCAATTATTCATTTATTAAAAAGTGTGATATATATTTTAATTTATCAAATAAACCTTTTAAACTTGCAAAACAGAATTACTTCTTGGCTCAGTGGGGTCAGGGGGATTCCAAGAGAGGGGTGTTATACAAGGGTAGTCATCCAGAACGCATGAACTGGACCTAAAGATATATCAATAAGGGTTTTCATTCAGTATTCTAGGCTAGGCGTTAACTTGGCTGTAGTGCTGAATTGAATCCTCTTACAAAGTCTTCAACTGTTGTAGGTGATTTCACCAGGTCCACCACCTCAGGAACTACTTGACGGTTGACTTGCCAGACGGAGGGATTATTAGGTGTTTTATTGATGAATTCATTATTAGAAGTAGACTGACCAGTTGTTTTCTTTGCTTTAGTAGGCAACGAGTGACTGGTTCCCGCTAGTTGCAAAGAGACTTTCTGCTTTTTTCAATTCATTTAAAATTCACATTCTCCAATCCATTAGTTCCCTTAGCTTGTGTTATAGACAGTTTATGTGGAGCCCTGCAATTCATAAAATATGGTGGCACTGTAATTCACTGTGTGAAGCCCTGTGGTTCTTAATAGTTAGCCACTCAATATTAGACCCTTACTGCTGTTTACCCAATCAGAATTAATACTGAATGTTAGCCTCACACCAGTTAACTTATAACGTTACACACCCGTGGACAGAATAATATAGCACGCTATCATTCTAAACTGTCTTCTCTTTGAGTCAGTAAAGCAGTAAGATGTTAGAATCCCACACCGAAGGCTAGTGAGCCCAGGTATCAATTTTTTCTGCATTTTGAATGGGCCCAGGACGATGGCACATACTAATGGGTCTGCTACTCATAAGAAGTACCTATCTAAAGGAAAATATATGAAAGAAACCGAATAAAGCTTAAAAAAGAAATCAGCAGTACCAGCTCATACCGCCTACAATTCTAATAGAAGGCTGACAGAAAACAACCTGAATAGCGGTCAATTATGAAACAAAATATACAGGGTTTCTGCTCAAGCATCAGACACCGATAATTATTACAAATGAACCCAACAATTTTACGTGGGGGGGCTACACTCAAAGAGGGATCTTACAAATCACAAAGTCCAGAGAAGAGGGGAGAAAGGCCTCAACTGGAAGGGGTTAACAGCAATTTCCTTCTCTCTCAAGTGTTTCTCATCTTGGATCATGGGCAAGCCATTTCCAATTCAGATGGTTATTTTTAGACTGCAGTTATCTTATATCAAGGTATGCCGGTTTGCTCTACAAACAGTAGGCTATTCTTTTGGAGGGAATATTAAAAATATACACCCAATGTTTCTGTATGATGGTTTTATACGGTCTTGATGCATTGACCATGGAAGATTTGAGGTGGCTAGATAGCATTGAAGGATACTTTTGGAAAAAGGTATTAGGCCTACCAAGATCTTCCTTGATTCAACACATTAGCCTCGAGTTGTGTTTAACATCTCTCAAAAGTATGGCCTTATTAAGGCAGGGTATACTGTACCTGAAAATTAACTCGAAACCTAAATGTGATTTATTGGGCCTCATTACGAGTCCGGGGGTAACCGTGCTGGAAAAACCAGGCCAGACCCGTATTACCATTCCACCTCCATGATTCCCGGAATCACGGGGGCATTAAGAACCCAATGACCTGGGAATTCCGGAGGCGGAATTCTGTAAGTCCCCATTCCCATGGAGTCCCATAGGACTCCATGGGGATTGGGACAATGGAAACACGGGTTCCGTCTATGACAGAGCCAGTGTTTCCATTTGCGCCTGCAGGCGGGCGGCGTTACTCCCGCCAGGTCTGACCTGGCGGGAGTGACACCTCCCGCCTGCAGGACTCTGAATCAGCCGGTCCGGAAAGAACAGTGGCAGCGTTTTTACTGCCACCGTTCTTTTCGGACCGGCAGGATTGGAATGAGGCCAATTGTCTTTAATGGCTATTAGTGGAGGTATTGCATTAAAGGGTAAAGAAAAAGATTACATTGGAGCTAGGGTAAAATGTTTTGAAATGGGGGCTTGGATTCCGGACATTAGACGCGGTACCAACGTCATTGTATTAAAGAGGATTTATACAAATAGACTGCGTCAGTGGGACTGGACAGAGAATTACATATATCTCAATAGTCTGACGTGCCGGGTTGGAAATGGTTACACACACTTATTTGAGGGCACAGACATGCATTATTTGATGCCCTAGTGCGGTACTTAGACAATTTTTAATGAAGCTTAGAATAAACCAACTGCCGATACTATGTAGTAGAGGGGATAGATATGCAATACCATGCAAGCTACGTCTTTGTCGGGTTTGCAATAGTAAGTCCCAATTGGAGACTGCCAAAAATGTGTTTACCGAGTGTATTGGGATGGAATCTGTTATTAGAACAATGTTTGGCTCTTTTATGTACTGTGAGGAAAATATAAAAACAGATTCCTTTTGGGCAGATTGTCTTAGTACTGGTAATGAAAAGGTACATTTTGCCCTGTTTAGAGTGTGATGTTTGAGTAAAAAGATTCTTATGCATGTCAGTACTAGGGTGATAGGATTGGGGGGTAATAAGGATTGAATGTGTTTGTGGGGACGTCTGCCCTTGAGATTCCCTATCATCCCAAAGAAAGTATAGGCTTGTTTTTAAAATGCAGGTTTTTCTGCTGTTTTAACTATTTATTATATTAAAATAATATATTTATTGTGTGAGGCCTGGAATAGGTAATACTTATTTAGTAGTGAATGGAAGGTCAAGGGTATACCCCCCACACCTCCACCCTTTTCTGGTATGGTGTAGGGTGAGAGTTCTTTTACCCCTCTTTGGAATTGGATTTGATGTTTAGTTGGTTTGATTTTCGTCGTAATTGGAACCATATGTTATGGATGTATGCAACTTTTGAAGTTTAAGGCTAATGTCTATTCTGCAATTCATAAATTGATATTATTTGAATTTTATTTTGGTCAAGTTTTTTAAAAAAATGTTTAAAACATTTTGTTTAATTGTGCATTTTGATACAGTACACTGTTTAATGTATGTTGAAAGTTGTATTTAGTGTGTTTTATTTTTCTCTGTTTTACTGTGATGTACGTATTTGTAAAAGTTTAAGTACTATATACAAATAAATAAATAAATACATTACATCAACAGACAGTTGTACTTTTGATCACATTTGTGATGATGTTGAGCTGAACTTTGTGAATTTTGAATGTTTTTTGCATACTGAATATCTGGTGGTCCAGCTTTGTGGCCGAAGGTATAATTCACTCATCCTTGCCTCTCTTGCAGGTTGTTTTGTATTAGCGACTGTGTGGCACACAGCACATACAAGATCACATCTTGCTGAATGTTGTTGTTTTCACTTGGTCTTAGCTTTCCTCTTCTCTCTTCTCTTAGAGCAATCCATTTTTCCTGGTTAACCATAGATAACCTCTGCAGTCGCAAGCTCAATGTACTCATTAGCAGAGCTGATCATTTTCTAACTCTCCCATATTGGGATTGTGGCTCATTACTGGCTCCTGTACAGACCTAGCATGCTCACCATCCATGTGGTGGAATGTACTTATTGCTCTGACTATCAATATTGGCTCTTTGCATTCCTGCATCACCTCCCACCCACATGGCCGGAACCTCCAGGACACATATTGTAACTCTTCTCTTACCTCATGCAACATTCAATGACATGTACAGTGCCCTGAGCTTAAAAAACAAATGTGACTATGAACATGGCCTGCAAATGTGGTGCTGAGGTTTGCTGACTGCTCTCTACTCTGAGTGGCAATACGCTGCTACTGGCTCATTATTTGTCAGATGGTGCAGCTTCTCCATTGGCATATTTAGAAGAGGCAACTCCTTGAATTAGGATGAGCTAAGTTAGCAACTGAATAATGATATCACTGTGTGATAATGCCAGCCGTGATGTGCTATGTAAGGTGCTAAGGAGAGAGAAGTTACCAGATTTGAAGCCCAGCATAAGGCAAAAGACCCAACAGTCACAGTAACACACCCACCTCTTGTTACTCTGGTGGTGATCAGATCTGGCAGCATTGGTAGACAAGACCTATTGCTAGTAATGTGACTGAGACAAGTTGGATATGTGTTTATATCATTTTATGTGTGGTTGAGAATGTTAAAGTTGCCTTGAAATTATCGTTAACAAGGACTCGCCTGGGGTCAGGTTTGTCAGCTCGATTAGTCAGGCATTATTATTATAGAGATACAAATTTACAAACTAAAACTGACTGGCCAAATGGAACTTCGCTGCTTTGTATGTAAGAACTGCAAAGAATGTCTTGTATGTAATGCAGAACAATCACATTTTATAGACATGACAGAGTCATGTTCTATAATGTTTACCAATGTGAATGTATTTGAAAAATATAGTATTTTGGATAGTATGATAGTGACACATATGAAATGATATGGCATTTATAACGTGCCTATACACAAATGTTTAAAGGCACGACGATGCAAGGGTGGGGGAACAAAGGGAAGACAACGTTCTTACTATGCCAGGTGACATTGAGATCGCTCAAGTGCACAGGAGGGGGAGGGGAAAAGTGCGAAGGGAGATGGGGGGCAATGCAGTCCATGAGATCACACAGTAAAACAAATAAAACAAATAAATAAAAAAGTGAGTCCAGCTGGTGGCAAGTGCAATGGTAGGTGTAGACATCAAGTGTCAAGTGCTGGTAGGGGACTGTAGGGATACAGAAATAGACCCCGAGTGCAAGGGTTGCCAGGGTGGGAGTCAGTTCAGGAGTGCAAGTGGCAGGGAGGGGACCTGGGCCCGAAGTCAGAGGGTAGCCAGTTGACCAGTGCAGTTTCAATTTCAACCAGGATTTCAGCAGGGGAGAAGAAGAGAGAAAGCAGAAGCAAAGACGTTGGTCTTGATGTTTTTCCAGAACTGGAGATGGATATCCTCAAGTTTTAGAGATGGAGGGAGGCTGTTCCAGAGGGAGGCCCCAGCCGAGGAAAGAGATCTACCACTAAATCGTTGCTTCGAGAAGCGACTGACCCTGAGGGAGTTGGTGCAGAGGAGTGAAGGGCTCGAGAAGGAAGATATTTACGTAGATAAAGTTGAAGGTATTGAGGCTTCAGTCCCCAGAAGGCCTTGTGGACAATGCAGAGGGTATTTAACTTAATCCGTGCAGCCCCTGAGAGCAAGTGCAGAGATTTCAGTCCTGGAGAGATAGGATTCCTGGGCTTGAGGCCAAAGACAAGTCTTTCAGTCCTTTTTTGGATGAGTTACAGAGGGCAGAGAGTGGAAGCAGGCAGATTTAGAAAGAGGCTGTTGCAGTAGTCCAGCCTAGAGAGAACCAGAGTACTGGAAACAGTGAGCTTCTGGGGGAAGGAGAGGAAAGGAAGAATACCTCTGAGGAGGTGCAGTTGGTAGTGTGAATTCTTAGAGATGTCAGAGATGTGAGAGTGTGGAGTCGAAGATGACCCTAAGGTTTTTAGCCACATAGGTGAGAGCAGGAAGAGGGCCAAGAGAGGCCGGTCAGAGAGTGACAGGAAAGGAGGGAGCAGGGTGCCGATGAAAAGAATCTCAGTCTTACTGGCATTAAGGCAGAGATAATTGGTGGCACACCACTCCTGGATAACAGACATACATTCAGAAATGAGAGATGGAGAAGAAATGGAAGAAGGGTGCCTAAAAATGAGCTGAGTGTCATCCGCATTGCACTGAAAGTTGGAGCCGAGAGCGGCAGTGCAGTGGGCAAGAAGTGCCAGGTATTGGTTGAACAGCCAGGGAGCGAGGTTAGACCTCTGGGGAACACCACTGGTAGAGAGAGAGATAGAGGAGAGGAAGGACTCAAGTTAGACCTGGGAGGGTCGATCGGTGAAGAAAGAGGTCAGCCAAGCCAGGCCTGATCGGTGATACCCAGGTTATCGCAGAGACAGTTGAGCAGGATGGCATGGTTGACCGTGTCAAAGGCAGAAGAGAGAACAAGTAAGCTGAGGGCACAGGGGGTATCAGAATCGAGGTTGGTGAGCAGGTCTTCACAAATTTTCATGAGAGCCGTTTCCGTGCTTCTGGCAGCTCTGAAGCCAGACTGATGATCATGGAGGCAACCAACAGATTCAGTGTGAAGATTTATCTGGGAGATGGCCAGCTTTTCCAGGAGTTTGCCCAGAAAAGGAGTGATGGAGATTGCGCGATAGTTTGCCCTCGGCTGAGGGTTTCTTAAGAGGAGGGTACACAAGAGAGTGCTTCTAGGGGAGGGGAAGAATACAGTGGCAAAGGACTGGTTGCAGGAGTCAGCGTAGCTGGAGCCAGGGTGTCAATGTGGTCCTTGATGGTTTTGGTGGAACAGGGGAGACTTTCATAGATCGGACTTGTCTAGAAATCTCATCTTGGGTGAACAGGGGAAGGCAGATAAGGAGGGAGGAAGGGTGGCCAAAGAGGGGCAAGAGGAAGAGCAGAGAGTATAGGGAGGAGGGGGAGTGGAACAGAGATGACATGAGAAGCCAGGGCTGTGTAGAGGGCCTGAGAGGGGACAGGAGCGGTAGAGACTGCAGCAGGATTGGCCAGATCTTTGCAGATTTTAAAGAGTTCGGCTGAGTTGTTGGATTCCGCAGAGACACAGGCTTGGATGTGGGCTCTCTCCTAGGTGCGGACAGAGAGCAGATATTACCTTTGGGGCAGGCGGTAGTCCAGTCTGCAAGAGGACTTACCGGAAGCACGCCATTTCCTCTCAACCACCCTGCACTTGGATTTAAGGGTGACAAGTCTTACAAGGAGTTGCACTTGGCTTTGGGCTTCAAGCGGATCCTCATGACATGGGCAAGAACATCAAGAGTATCAGATGTAGCAGAGAGGAGCATAGAAAGGGGTGTATCAGGGTGTGAGTCAGCCAAAGGGGGGTGGAGGGGGTGAGAAAGTGGCAGCAAAAGCCTCAACTGACACACGCTTCATAGGTCAGATAACCAAGAAGGTAGGTGGCAGTGCTGGAGTTGGCTTGGCCTGAGGGGTTGAGGGGCTGAGAGGGCTAGAAAGGGGAAGGTCTGAAGAGATCAGAACATCCAGCGTGTGCCCTGCAGAGTGAGCCAGGCCGGAGGGGAGGATAGAGAGTGAGAGAGAGTTGCAGAGGTCACAAAAGTGTCCAGAGGAAGGACAGGAAGCATCCAGGTGGATATTAAAGTCTCCAAGAAGGAGGAGCTGAGTGTTCGAGGCCAGGAGGGAGGAGGAGAGGTCCGACCACTCAGAGAGGAAGGAGGAGATTTGACTAGGTGGCCGATAGATGGTAGCCACAGTGAGGGAATGGCCAGGAAAGAGTGATAGAGAGCCTGCAGATGAGGCATTCAAAAGAGGAGTAGGCCTGTGTAGGAATGACAGAGGCAGGAATCCACTCTGGGAAGAACAGGGCTACACCCTCAACGGTACAGTTGGATCTGGGCACAGAGAGGATCTTGCAGCCATCAGGGAGGAGAGTGTCAATGCTTGTGAAAGAGCTGGCAGTGAACCATGTCTTGGTGAGACCGAGGACATCAAGGTCAGGTTTATTCCAGGAGCGGCAGATGTCAGAGGAGTGTTTGACTGATGAGCAAGAGTTAAGAGTTGCAATATGGAGTTGGTTGCCGTCCTTGAAAGACTTCCAGTGAGAGGTACAAATCAGTGGTACACCCTGCAGAGGTGTAGAAGAAGCCAGAGGGGGGACAGAGGAGAAAGGAGGAGAGGGCAAGGTAGCCGAGGAGGAGACAGAGGGGGGAGGCAAGGAAGCTGAGGAGGGAGGAGAGGGGACAGCAGGAGAAGAAAGGAAATTGATGAGGCACCAGAAGCATCTATCAAAGAGGAGAAGGTTGGCCTGAGGGCCTTGGACCAAGACAGTGCCATTCAAGTAAATATTAATGATGACCTTAGAGGTGTGGAAGGAACCCATGAAGGTGTCCCATCCGGTGCCAACATTAATAAGAAAATAATAGAAAGGAGAAAGTACAGAGACCATATGAAGAGTCCATAGGTCTGGTGAGAGAACGACAAAAATGATGTTGGTGAGGGTTTGTCTGGAGGAAGCACTGGTATATATGTCAGTGATAGGGAGGCCTGGATTGGAGACCAGGATGTCTATTTTAAACTTCTACCTCCCAGATTTAGTGAGGAGGGCAGGATAGTTGATGGAGAAGCAGTTAGAAAAGATATGAAAAACAGAGAGCACCATAGAGTAGGTAGGGAGAGGAGAGATGAAGAGGGAGGTTTAGGGGGAAGGGGCAAGACCCTAGGGAAGGACACAGTGAGGGGTGCAAGCAGACGAGACAAAGTGGGACGAGACAATAGTAGACAATTGACCAGTTTGACTAGAGCTCAGACAATAGTAGAACAATTTGCCATGTGAACGATTTGCTAAGAGGACAAAACCAAAATCAAAAAGGACAAGTAGTTGGCAAATGAGAACATGGAGGAAGGAAGAGTGTAAGGGAACATCAGTACAATAAAGGACAGGGCAGTCAGTGAGGTGAATACAAAAACACAAAAAAACAAAAACAGGAGGAATCGGCGAAAGCGGACCTAGATGAGGGAGGAATATAAAGGAGAAAATAAAAGCAGTGTAAGCAAAACATGGCAGGCAGTGAGGAAGAAACAACAGCAATGAAGATAGATGACCCATGTAGGCAAAGATACAGCAGAAACCGGACAGTAGGACAAACAGTGATCAGGGCAGACCAGGCAGAGAGCACGTGGGAGTAGGGGGGGCAGGTGGGGGCGCGAGGCAGTGTGCAGAGCATGCAGTCAGGGAATCGTGACGAAGTTGCGAGACACGCAATTAGGGAATTGCAAGGAACCACGCAATCAATGATCGCGAGGGACCACACGGACAGCGAGAAGATGGAGTAATGAGGCTCAAGCCTTGGTATCCAAAAATCACTGCTGATGGATAAAATCGATCAGCAAGAAGAAGAAAGAGTAAATCAACACCTCCCTCTCCTTCCACCTCAAGTAGCCTTTACACAATACTTGCCTGCTACGCAGCAAGTGCTCTCATGCATACTTCTTCCTCTATTGCTGTTATTTTTAATCAAATAATTACCAGTTGATTGCTGTGAGCTTCCAAAAGCCCAGAGACTCAGAGGCTGGCACAGCCCCCACAGGGGGCACTAGAGGGACAGGCCACATAGCATGCTGCCCCTCTGGCCACTCACCCCGTGCCACACAACACCTCACCTCCTCCTCCCACATGGAGGCGGAAGTAGGCGTCCGCGGTCCGGCACATCTGGTCTCGGTCCCAGGGGAGCATGCACAAGGCGTGGGGTGCGGTCGCTCATTCACGATGATTCATTTGCCGCGACCCCCCTCACTTGAAGTCATTTCGTTGTGCATCATGATGTCTCGTTGGAGGTAATAATTGAATGAGCTTGGAGTGGATCAGTCGTGGAGCATGCCTTTACTGTATGATTACTTTTTTACAGTGCTTTAGCCTGGGCTCTTTGAATTTGCGGGGTCACACAGGGGAGGGGGGCCTACGCGTAATCCACACTGCATATGTGTAGCTTCTGTGTGGCTGGGGGGTGGGAGGGCATGGGTGTGCAGTCGTCTTGCTACAAAGCGGCACTTGTTTGTTTAATAATACAAAAAAAAAATGTGTATACTAGCGGCGCTGCATGGGGATTGTTACATCCTGTGCCGGTGGGACGGGCGGGGGATGAAATGCTTGCACGCCACGCCAGGATGTCAGTTCGGGCGCAGATCCGGAGTGGAATCAAACACATCATGATGTGCGTTTGTTTTGCCAGCTTCCGGCGGCGGGCCCTGTATTACGCTTCATGTCATCAAGTTAGCATGACGAGAGTTGCACACCTGCACTGACCCCCAGCAATCCTGCACTTAGGCCTGTATCTGTAATCCTACAGCCCCCCTACCTGCACTTATTGACACCTGCTGTCTGCACTTACCCTTGCACTTGCCACCTGCTGGCCGCACTTCTTTTTATTGTTTTGATCCCATGTACAGCACGCCCCCTCCCCATTCCCCTTGCACTTTCCCCTCCACCCTCCCCTGCACTAGTGCGATCTCAATGTCAATTGGCCTTGTAAGAACGTCGTCTCTGTCCTCCCTCTGTCCCCATCCCTTACCTTGTCGCACCTTGAAAAACGTGTGTATAGGTGTGTTATAAATGCCATATTATATCATACCTTGTGGAATACTCAAACTGTAATTTAAGAAATACATTCTATAGGTCAATATTTGCAGTTTAATGTATCATGTTGTCACTTTGTTTGTTTTGTTCAATACTTTATGTTTTATATAACTGATTTTAAGTGAATATTATTAGCTTAGAAAATAGGTGCCATTGCACAATCAACCCAATGTATGCATTACATCAAGAGGTTGGGATTTGTTTTCTTTGAGATTTCATTTGGATTAAGGAAATCTTTCTAAGGGTTTGAATCTTTTATGTGAAATGTATATGTGAACTAATAAGGACCATTCCTGCAAGTAAAGGTGTATCCACAACAGCACAAATTAAGCTGAGAGATACCCTGGCTAGTCTATGGCATTTCTGCTGGTACGATACTCCAGCTACCTTAAGTTTCTCTTCAGAGAGACACTTGTTTCTTTATATGAAACTGATGAGTTACAAAAGCAATCAATTCATTTTTCTTTTTCTGAAAACGTTTCTGCATTGTAAAAGCCAATGTGGATGTGTAAACAATATCTGATCCAAACCCTTCCTTCTTATTGCTCATGCTGTGGAAAAATAGATGTGCAGGGTGGTATCAAAGTACATATTTATGTATTTGTGATAGAGACACATTTGAAATGGAGTGTGAGCAGAGTGGAGCAGTGTCAGCAGTGTGCCAGAGAGTCTGTCTTTCCTGTTTATCCTTCTCTAGGCAGAATGCTGTTGAAAACAGCATCTCTCTCGTGGAGAGAGCCGCAGATTGTGAGCAGAGTGGAGCAGTCTCAGCAGTGTGCCCAAAGAGTCTGTCTAGCCTTTCTATCCTTCTGGAGGCAGAGCGCTGTTGCAAATAGCATCTTTCTCATGGAGCGAGCCGCTGAGTGTGAGCAGAGTGGAGCAGTCTCAGTAGTCTATACAGTAGATGGAGTGAGGAAAGGAGACTCCAATGAGGTGCGGTAGAAGAACATGCTAACTGTTCCTCCACCTACAGTACAACACTGTTGGGTGACCTCTAGTAGGCGTCCCCTTGTACATTGCTCCGTTTGGTAAATTCTGCTATTGGAGCTTAAAATTTGGAGTTCTCGCAAATCAACTGTATAGTACCTTACTTTACCTGGTGGTCACTTTGTGTCTTTTGGCTTGACCCCCGCAGAGCCCTTCATTTGTCTCACCAGATCATCATATCTCATGTATTTCTTGACTTTGTGACTGACGTTCACTCGCTGTGTGGAGCTATAAGCAGGCATTGGCCATGTCATCTAAGCGTCCTTGCATGCGGAGACAAGGACCAACATAAAATGAAGTGTTGTCTCTGCCACTAGCCCCCGGCACCCTCACTCATAAACTCTCCTGTGATCCCCTATCTGGTGAACTGAAACAAAGAACTAATGTAAGTGAGGGGGTATCCAGTTTGGGAGAGATAATCATCAATGTGGCGACTGCAAGGGACAGGGGTATTCACCCTGAGACCCTTTATGACTGCCTTGGTATGTCTAATCAAGTGTTCAAGGATGTTGGACTTGATACCCATTAATCCCACCAGCCTCCCCCATTCACCATTAACTAAATGCCCCAGTGCTAAGCACCTAAAACAGGGAGAAGAGCCAACTCAAGGGGAAAAAGGTCACATGAATCTGGGAGAGGCTTTAGGTGGATGGGCTAGAAGCTGGCATAGCACTTTGTTGTCAGGAGAAACATCTAAGGAACTGGCAAACATCCACTTTACCCCCTTACTAATTCAGACCTGACAGGGAAGGATTGAGTGCCAGAGGCCCCGAAGTTGCCAGATGACGCCACAACCTGGCCAAAAAACCTTGCAGTGGCAGGAAATGTCTGAATATGAAATGGACCCAGCATATTTGAAAGACATATTTACCCATCCTGAGTCCCCAGATTACACAATATCAAAGTTATGAGAAGAAAGCAATCCACACAGTGACATCCATTTGTGACCGCGGAGCCCTATGATCTTGTGCTGCAGCATTCTGCTATAGCCGTGAACCTCACGCAAGAAAGGGTAGTCATTAAAAGCCCTATGGAAGATCATAGAAGGCTTAATGATGTTTATAATCAACTGCCCTTCTTAACACAAGCCCCAACTAAAATTAGTTCAGAGGGGGAAAACCTGTCTGAAAATTGGAGCCAAACATTGTGGTCCAAATACAAGTCTCTCGCGACTTGGGTAGATCTGACCGTAATCCCACTAAGAAATGCTGAGGTGGAGGATCGAGGCTGGAGATACGTACTGATATCCCAAATTCCGGTGAGACTCTTGTTGAGAGAGTTCAAGCCCGCTGAGATCTGCCCTTTCTTCCTCTTCAGACTCTGAACAGCTGTATGGCTCCATGCACACTCAAAACATTACCTTTACGAGTAATCAATTGATTGCTCATTCCCTGGAAAACATACAGTCAATCATTATGTCAAGCCTGATGGTGTCTCTGAACCCCTTTGTCAAGCTCTACAAGTCCCTAAGTGACACTATGAAAGATCAAGCCACCTTACTGGCTACGGTTGTCTCGATAGGGAGGTTGAAACCTCATCACAATGGCGAAACAGGAGACTCAAGCATTCAGGAACCATTAGGTGAATTTCACAAATTGACAGGTAGGGAATTGCTATATATGGCTACCCCAGTAAGAGCCTGCAGATATGGTGAGGAGGTTCCGGCAGACAAGCTTTTGGGATACTAAAACAAATTGAATCTCCATGCGATCTCGCCTGAAGTCAAACTCACTCTATAACAACATATAACACATGAGGAAATTGTTGGTGCCATTAAGTCACTAGCATCCGGGAAAGCTCTGGGGTCAGATGACTTGGGAATTGAGCTATATAAAGAATACCACCAGGAATTGGCACATATCCTACTGGGTGTATGGGAGGAGGCTATGGAGTGTGGCACACTCCCAGAGTCGATGCGGGAAGCAATTATTATGGTGTTAATAAAGCAACACTGTCCCTCACATGATATGTCCTCCTATAGACCTTTGTCATTGATTAATACGGATGTTAAAATATTCGCTAAAATCCTGCAACAAGACTTCTCCCAAATATTTCCCATTTGGTGCATCCAGATCAATCTGGCTTCATTTCCACAAGATCAACTGCCCTGAACCTCTGGCGTTTTTTTGGGGTGATGGCTCAGGTAAATCCAGACGCGAAATCCGTAGTGGCTGCCTTAGCTGCCGAAAAGGCATTCAATTCTGTATCCTGGATGTATCTATTTGTGGAGCAGTGCTGCTTTGGGATCGGCCCATACTTCCTGAGCTGTGTTCGAAGCCTATACACCAGCCCGGGGTGAGATACCTCATGAACCAAACGCTATCAGCAGTATTCCTCCTTACAAGGGGAATTAGGCAGGGCTGCCCCTTCTCCTCAATACTTTTCACCCTTACCATAAGCCCATGGATGCCTTTGTTCGACAGGTAGATGGCTATAAGGGATTAGGATAAGGGGGTCTCCAAAAATAATATTCTTGTATGCTGATGACACTCTACTATATGTCCGAGACCCAGAACAAAATCTTGAACCCATTATGAAAGACATCCACGAATTTGCCCGATACTCCGGTTACAAAATAAATTATTCTAAATCTGAATTATTCCCTATCACACCCGCTACTATACAACCACCCAATATAAGTGGGTACAAAAAGGTACCCATTCGAGTCTGGTACTTGGGCAACATTGTGTCGAGAGAGCAACAAACATTATATGCAGACCGCTACGAGGTCTACCTGCAGCTCCTGTCTGTGAAACTACAGTTATCGGCAAAACTCCCAACTTTCCTCTATGGGAGAATCGCAATCTTGAAAATGGTGGTACTCCCTAAACTGTTATTTTTTTTGTGCAATATCCCTTCATGGCCAGGACGGCCTTTTTCACTAAACGTAAGTACCACTGTTAATGTATGGTCAAAAATCTTTGGGAGTCTTAATGTGGATATGCCCTATGACCGAGAGGGTCCATTATGGTGCATTCCCGCAATCTCCCCCACCTTGGATGAGGCATTACAAAAAACCTGGTACCCTGATAAGCAATTTAAAATACGAGAAATGTACCCTGAAGGAGAATACGTGGCTCAAGGTGACTTTGCAAACACTATTTGGGGTGGACAGTTGAAACTGTTACAATACCATTAAATGAGAGTCGTATTTAACAAGAGGTGGCCGATATTCCCGGAAGAACCAGATACGCATGAATCTATAAGAGCCATCATGTCCAATGATGGTACACAAATAGGAAAGTCCAAATTGTATGGGCTAATACAATCACATGTCCCTTCTCAAGACGGTATTAAATCAACATGGGAGGCAAATGTGGGGACCACAATAGGGGATGAAAAATGGCAAAAATACTGTCAATTGATGAAAAAAGAGATCTTTAAATGCTGGGTTATGCCTGATTCAGTTCAAGATGCTGAACCAGTTACACTATACCAATGCCAGAATGGCCCAATTTATGGCAGACTGTACTGGGGAATGTTTAAAATGTGTTAGTCCACAGGATGATGCTTTTCATATGTAATGGGCATGTCCCTTGATCCCTCCTTCTGGAGAAGTGTGGCTGAAGCAATAGAAGAAATCACGGACATTCCATATTCACTTGCCCCTCTCAAGTACTTATTCAGGGATATTGTTAAATCTGCAGAGACCACGAGAAGATTGTTTAATGTTACATGTGCTTTGGCTAAAAATTGTATATTAAAGAGTTGGAAATCTAAACATGCACCTAAATTGGATGACTGGCTCCAAGAGCTAATATATATAAATGAATGTGAAGAACAATTTGTACTATCAGTGCCTACGACATGTCGACCAAAGGACATTTGGGCCCCGTTCAGAGGTTATTTATGCAATATGAATTCTGATGATGATAGCTCTTGAACCCATATGCAACGATGTTGAAAATCTCCAAGATATTGTTAATTGATGGAAACGTTGTACATTGCCCATATACAATGCTGAGAGTTGTGATGGATAACAAGACCATTCAATAAACAAGGTTTACAAAAATAAAAGATGTCTTGGAGCAGGTACACTCATTACCCTACTTGGGGGTCCTGGTACACAATAGAACCTGTGAAAATCAATGGTTGGAGAACATCAAACTTAAATGTAAGTGGTTCACATCCTAGGGGATTATTCTCCCCAAAAGAATGGGGAAATGTTCCTTGATACCAGTCGTTAACATCTTCAAATAGAAGGTGGCTCCTATCTTGATTTATGGGACCAAGATTATACGAATTTGGCCTAAAAACTGGAAAAAAGAGTGCTGCGACTCCCCAACTCTATACCAAACGGAATGATCAGGTTTGAATTGGGCCTTCTATCTATGCGATCAATGATCAAATGGAGGACCATGGCACTGTATGCTAAATGTACAGACAAGGAGGCCCCCCTCCCTTTTGATATTCTGAAACTTAGAGCCAACCAGGAGGGGGAAGCTTGCTTGGTTGCTTGGAAAGAGAGTTGCCACTCCTTTCTAGGAGATCTAAATCACTCTAATGAGACCCTGTTGAGAAATCCTGTGAAAATGAAACACCAAATATTGTCGCAAGACTGGATCAAAATGCTGACCCAGAGACTGATATATAAGCTAGCACTGAACCTGGCACTGGAAGGTAGAAGACTGAGATACCTGATAAAAATGTCTGTGTCTGTGGTATTGCACCCTCTTCTTAAGATTGAAGTTGAATATTGTACCTACTATTGAAGTTCTGGGTCACAGAAGGATGTTGGGTGAGCTTAGACTGCAGATTATGCGCCAAGACATCAAGGCTTGAATCTCTTGAACATTTGATCATAGATTGTAAGGCCCCAACAGGGCTGAAGTCGAAATACATGGAAGAGATAATCAAAGAATGCAAGTCCCTATCTCCAAAGGAATGGTGATCTAAGTTTCTAATAGGCGATAATCAATCGGCTATTATTATGTTATTGGCATTTTTGGAAGACACTTTGGACCTCAGTAATGGGAAGGCTACAGTCAATAGGAAAGTATGAATTTGAAATTGTGATTTTATGGATGTGATTTTATCTTTGGTTTGTTAATTAGGAGTGGATATTGATGGATGATATAGCATTTTTTTTTGCTTCTGTATTTTATATTTTGGATGGAAATGTTATGAAAGGTTTGAAATAAGCTAAACATAAAAATAAAACAATAAAAAAGAAACAATGTTACACTTCATCATATCTTGTCCCTCGTAGACCAGACCATAGAAGTAGTGACAATATTACATGATTTTGCTGTGCATTTGTTGGATGGACGCACTATGTCCTCTCTAGATTTCTTCGATTTGATATGTTCAGCTCGCAAAATGGGATCTCCGAACATTTTGAGAGGCACCACCTGGAAACATGTGAGCGACATTCAAAAGCGTACGTGGTCCCTAACTGCGGGCTGGACATTTGAAGGATAAGCAATCTGTGGAAGCGTCGGGATGCACTATAATCACAGTGCTGCTACCAAAGTCATATATAGTTAAACAACGGAGACCAGCCTAGATGTGTTTAGCAACAGTTGCAGCACCTGATGCTTGTTTTGCAGTTCAGAACATTTATTGTTTCTTCTCCCAAAATAAGAGTTGTATTGATGACAATTTCTTCAATCTAACCTTTTCGCATATATTGAATAAACATGTTATTACTCATTTTCCAGTCATAATGCCTGGTGGTATATCATCCTGTTTACATGTTTATACATATTCATAGGAACTACTGACTGAGCAGTTGCTCCACTTGAGTAATGTCTTTAACACAAATGATCCCTTCATTTGTCATCTATTATGTGTTCCCTTTACCTTCAATATGTTTTAATAAATGTGATTCAAATTTGGTGTGTTTTTTTCATATGAATACATGTTTGTGTTCCTGGGGCCTCAATACCTTCAGCTCTCTCTTCCTAAATATCTCCCTCAGGGTCAGTTGCTTCTCCAAGCAACGAGTTAGTGGTAGATCTCTTCCTTCAGCTGTGGCCTCCCTCTGGAACAGCTTCCCTGCCTCTCTGAAAATTGAGGAGAACCATCTCCGGTTCCAGAAGCAACTCAAGACCTTCCTCTTTGCCTCTGCTTTCTCTCCTCCTCTGCACTGCTGAACTCCTGGCTGAAACTGAAATTGCACTGGTCACCTGGCTACCCTCTGTTCCTGGGCCCAGGTCCCCTCCCTGCCAGTTGCATACCTGCACTGCCCCCGGCAACCCTTGCATTCTGGGGCTGGTTCTGTATCCATGCAGCCCCCTACCAGCACGTGACATCTGATACCTGCACTTACCCATGTACCTGCTACCAGCTGGCCGCACTTCTTATTTATTGTTCCTGTTATTGTTTTCTATTTATTTACTGTTATCCTATGTACTGCACTTACCCAATCCCCTTTCCCCTCACAATGTTCTCCTTCCTCAACCCCCCTTAGACTTGCGCGATCTCAATGTCACTTGGTCTAGTAAGATTGTTGTCTGTCTTCCTTCTGATCCCCTCACTTGCCTCGTGCCTCATCGCGCCTTGAAACACTTGTGTATAGGCACGTTATAAATGCCATATCATATCATATGTTGGCAGCCAGAGATTGTGACATGTGCAATACCAGTACGAGTGCCAATACCGCGAAAAAGTCCTTGAAACAAGGTATTCATTGTGAAAACGCTACATAAATATCTACAAAGAAATGATGATCTTCTGAAGGAAGTTCCGGAAGAAATGTGAAAATGAATGAAAGAAAGAACAGGTGACATCACATGAAGTAGAGGTGACGCACACAGAAGAGATAGAAATGAAGTAAGGATATAGACCCTATAGAACTTGATGGTAAAGAAATGAAGGATGTAACATTTTGCCCTTGAAATGAAGATTGCATGTGCGGAGAGGCACCAAAGAAAATGCAAAACCAGTATGCAATTATACAGAGGCAATAACGCAAGCAGATGATGTAATCATAAGGCTGGCAATGTAGTGAATAGATAGCAGCGATGCAGCAATATATAAACATAGGAAATAAATATAATCGGGATGTTTCACAATTCACTTTAGCACACCTGGACACTGTGAATGGAAGAAAAGGAAGTGTGGCACCTCAGAATAATAGCTGACGGTGATGGACGATTCGAGAAAGGCTTGCCTGGCCCAGTGTCAAGAGTTGGAGCGCCGATAGCCTAGCCATGTACTCAAGAAGATACAAAATGTGAGAAGTGAGCTCAGCTTCCGTTTGAGGTGTAATGAAAACAATTGCGGGTGCAAAGATTTCTTAATTTAATGGTATTAAAATACAACAAAGAGCTTGAAAACGTGGTCTCCAGTCACATGATCGTATGAGAATAGACTTTCTGTCGAGCTACGCTGACACCAGAAGATAAGACCATGCTTCACTCCCTTTCATTCACAGGCACAGTGAGTTTATGCAAAGCCAAGTTCAAAGAGTATAATTGAATAGCAGACTGCAGGAGTGATGATGGATGTTGGGCTAATTGGGTGGGGAGGCATGACTAGACCAAACCCCCCAGCACCTGGAATCCCAGTTGCATGCTGCTACCGGGCAGAATCTTGTGGAAGGGTACAGGAGTGACAACCAATTGCAGAGGGCAATGTATTAAGGAGCCCTATAGTTTGAGAAGCCAATAGTATGTTGTATATTTTCATGACACGGAAGATGACTTGCACTTGGGATGGGCTTAGTTGCCCACCTGACCTTAGAGATCCAATCACATCCCTGGAGACTATAAAAAGTATCTGCAGATGTTCCCCGCTGACCAACCACAACCCCTACTAGGTTTC
The DNA here is from genome assembly GCF_040938575.1 of Ambystoma mexicanum. Classification (NCBI taxonomy): domain Eukaryota; kingdom Metazoa; phylum Chordata; class Amphibia; order Caudata; family Ambystomatidae; genus Ambystoma; species Ambystoma mexicanum. Next base: position 1,072,414,866 of record NC_090935.1, on the reverse strand, counting down.
CTTATTTTGCCACATATCCGTATAAAGGCATTGGGCCTCATTACACGGTAGGCGGAGAACCATGGCGCTATTGGTGGAAAGGGGAATTACCGCCCCATTCCAAGGTTGGCGGGGCGGTAATTCCCCCTTCCACCATTGCCATTCCCCATTCACATTTTTGCCCCATAGGGCATAATGGGAATGGGGAAGGCGCTAATTACGGCACTGCAAATTGCGGTACCGTAATTAGCTCCCTGGGTCCTTTTGCGGGTTGGTTTTTAACGCCTGCAAAAAGCAGGTGTTAAATACCCCAACCCGCAAAGGGACCTCGTAGTAACGCGGTAAGGATTTACTGGTAACGGTAAAATACCGGTACCGGTAAACCCTTACCACCTACCGTGTAATGAGGCCCAATGTTTTTTTATGAATCATGTTGAGATAAGTCTGTGCGGTGCCCGTTGATGTCCGTTGTACTCCCCGTTTTAAAGACTTTAAATAGCTTTACTGTTTGCCAACTTCTTGAGTCGGTCTGATTATTGATGTTTGAGTAAGATCTGAATCCCCATCCATCTCAGATACGGTTACCTCATTTTAAAGGACCCGTTGTCCGGGTTCAATATTTCCCGTGAACATGGTGAATTGAAGGACTTGAGTAGATGCAGAAATTACAAACACACTGTGATCCCATTCACTAAAGTGACAATATTTCAAATAAAGGCAAGCAAACAATACACACACATCCGGGACACTTGATGGAGAGACTGAAGGAGTATTGAGTGTAAAAAATGATATGATATGATGTGGCACTTATAACACGCCTGTACACAAGTGTTTCTAGGTATGACAAGACAATGAGGGGAAACAAAGGGAGGACAAAATAACGATCTTACTAGGCCTTACTAAGTGCTGTGGAACCCGAACACAGTGTGAGGGCAACTGGACATGCATGACCCGGGGTCCGAGTTCAGAGGGTGACCAGTGCGCGGAGCAGTCAGGTGCATCAGCAGGGGAGAGGAAGAGGAACAAACATCATCCTTTCATGGCCAGCTCAGCAGGCAGTGGGCCTCATTACGAGTTTGGCGGTAGCCGTGCCCTTATTAAGGGCACGGCTACCGCCAAACTCGCTACCGGCACCCACAAGTGGGCCATTACCGGCCCATTAAAAGATGAATGGGCCGGTAATTGCCCATTCCCGGGTGCCGGTATGGCCGGCCTCCCGATCCCCATTCTGCCCAATAGGGCAGAATGGCAGTCGGGAGCATGGTTACACCGGCACCCTTAATAACGGTGCCGGTGCAATCACGAGTTCTGCTCGCGGGTGCCGGTCTGTGCAGTCTGGCACCGGCAAGCAGAACTCGTAATGTGGTGGAGAGGTAACAAAGCCATTGGTAGCACTACCGGCGCCGTTGTTGCCTTTCCGCCACATTCGTAATGAGGCCCAGTGTGTCCACAGCCACCCACTTGCCCACCAGAGATGTACTAGCATCCCACTAAAAAATGTTTATTAGGCACATATGGACAACCCACAAGGTACACCATCTATATTATAATACCTATAACAACAATTATGATAACATCCAAAACAATAAAATTACAATAAAAATTATACTTCTCATTTATACATACATTTTAATAGACAAGAGAGAAAAAATGTAACCGTTATGCTTTTATGAAACCGAGTACTTGCAACACTTTTAGAACCTGCACAGTGAGGCGAGTTTCTTGGTCTGCTATTAACCTATCCCAGAGCATTTCAGAGGATAGGATATACACACGTTTCCCCAGGTGACAGACTTGTGTCTCCCAGGTACCTTTACAACTGATCATTAAGTGCATTAGCGACTGCTTCCAAACCTCCTCACAGAGAGAGAGGATGTGGGCCACTTATGCGTTCTTGTACCCACAGGACCGGATCTCACCTGTATGGATTATATTTAGAAAGAAATCTTAAACATTCATGCCTATATTTTGAATTTGGTAAAAGCCTCAGATGCCCAGGGAGAAAGCCTCTTGGTTTATAACAAGAATAGACAGATTGTGCCAGCACTATCCTCCACATAGCTTTTATAGTGCAGATCCAGTCCATTCAGCCCAGCGTCTTCTTAACACCCATTAGGTTTGCAATTAAATCCCCCTCTAAGCGCTCGCAGTCAGTCAGGAATTTCAGCACAACATTCTTTAGGTTCAACAAGAATGGGCTAATCTCCCTACCTAACAGGGAGCCTATATTCTTATATAAAGCATTTTCTTGGGGAGTCACTATTAGCCCACAGTGCGAGATGAGCCACCACTCCACTTGCATCTGCAGGGAGTTGATGCCCAGCTTATATCTTAGGCCCAACATTTTTAGACTCTGAGGAGCCTCAGGACCTTCTCTCAGAGAGATACCTCTACCTTGGTCCAATTAATGTTAACGACCATACAGCAGGGAGGGCAATACCTTTGCAATATAAAATGTTAGCAATGGGGCTAACTAAAATGTGCTATATGTTGTCAACATTTTTTTCATCTGACAGGACAGCTGAAGCACTTTATCATTCAGGTCTTCCTTGAGCTGACCTAGTGTTGAAAACGAATACAATTTCAAGCCCAGATACACCACTTCCTTCTCTACAGGAATCACTTGCTCACCCATTGACCACATGAAATTCGGGAAATTCTTACCTGTCATGTTATATGGACCTATAAAGCGCAGCATACGCCCAATGGTTAGTAGTTGCACGAAGAGACAAAGGAAATTGGTTCCATGCTTTGGCGGCTGCCACAGAGAAGATCGACTGCCAGTTTTGGCATGTTTAAAGCGAAGAACCAAAAGTAGTAGCACAGCCTGTGAGTGCAGGGAACGAGCAGGGACATAGTGAAAGAATTTCTCCTGCAAATACTCTGCTCCCACCTTATAAAAGGCTTGGTGAACCATGCACATGGATTTGAATAAAATCTGTTGTTCGATAGGAAGCCAGTGCAGTTGTTTCAGGAGTGGAGCCATGTGCATGCGCGCCGGAGGGTGCAGTATTGCTCAAACGGCAGCATTTTGTAGCATTTGGATATGATTAAGTAGATAGTGTGGTTGGCCGAAGAAAAGTGAGTTACAATAATCCACTGTACTAAGAACCAGCGGTCCTACCACCGGGGCATGAAGATGACACAGGATGAAGGGAAGGACGAAGGGAAGAAACTTCCGCAGTTTGGTGTAGCCAGCTTTACAAACTGCACCACCCGCTCAGTCATCATCAGCGAGGATGAGAACTTTACCTCCAAGTTTCTCACAGTGGGAGAAGGTAGGGGGAACGGGCCAGAAGTCCGGAGTCCAGTAGTTAAACAGAGGTCCGCCAGGACCTCTGTTTTACTGCCATTAAGTTTGAGAGAGTTGGTTGCCATCCAGGCACCAAGATACTCAAGACAGTTCCTGAGTCGGACCGCAGTGTCGGAACGAGTGAGATCCAAACGTACCGAGATCTGTGTATCATCTGCGTATGAATAGAATCAAAAACCGTGAGATAGAATAAGAAGGAGAAGAGGATGGATATAGATATTAAAAAGAATAGGAGATAGAGCAGATCCTTGTGGCACACCGTAGAAAAGTGCAACTGACTCCGAGCAAAAGTTAGCCAGGACAGCAGGGTCCAAAGAGGGCTTCTTCAGAAGGGGAAGCACACAAGCGTGTTTCAAGGACCTCAGAATCAGTCCCTCTTGAAAATATACATTAACTGCCATTGTAATAACAGTAATGATATCAGTAGAGACATCTTTGAGCACATCTAGAGAGATGGCATCTGCGGGAGAGGCCAATTTGAGGGCATGAATAGCTTTCAGAACATCCTGCTCAGTCCATCAGGAAACGAGGCCCATGACACACTAGAGGATGGAAGATCAGAGAAGGATTGCTTAGTCGCAATGACAGCCGAGTTTGGATACAATTAAGTAGATATTGTGGTTGGCCGAAGTACAGTGAGTTACAATAATCCACTGTACTTAGAACAAGCGGTCCTACCACCGGGGCATGAAGATGACCCAGGATGAAGGGAAGGACGAAGGGAAGAAACCTCTGCAGTTTGATGTAGCCAGCTTTACAAACTGCACCCACCTGCTCAGTCATCATCAGCGAGGATGAGAACTTTACCCCCAAGTTTCTCACAGTGGGAGAAGGTAGGGGGAACGGGCCAAGAGATATAGGCCAGAAGTCCGGAGTCTAGTAGTTAAACAGAGGTCCACCACGACCTCTGTTTTACTGCCATTAAGTTTGAGGGAGTTGGTTGCCATCCAAGCACCAAGATACTCAAGACAGTTCCTGAGCCGGGCTGCAGTGTCGAAACGAGTGAGATCCAAACGTACCTAGATCTGTGTATCATCTGCGTATGAATAGAACCATAAACCGTGAGATAGAATAAGAAGGAGAAGAGGATGGATATAGATATTAAAAAGAATGGGAGATAGAGCAGATCCTTGTGGCACCCCATAGAACAGTGCAACTGACTCTGAGCAAAAAGGTGGTAAGAAGACAGATTGGGACCCGTTGGTCAAATCTCTGCAAACCAGCTCCACACCTGGCCCCCCAGGCCAGCACTCGACAGACAGGAGATCAACGTAGAATGTTCAACGATGTTGAACACGGCTGACAGGTCAAGTAAGAGTAAGGCTCCCACACCGCCCTGATCAACTAGGTGGGTGAGGTCATCGAATTCAGAATTGAGAACTAATTTGGTGCCTCTCCCCGGGCGGAAGCCAGACTGGAATATGCCATAAGTAACAAGAGGATCCCATGAAAGATGACAAGAGGGGAGAGACCCTTAGCTTTAATGTCCTGACGTATAGCTACAATCTTGGAATAGAAAAAGGAGGAGAGAGATTCACACAGAGCTTGTGAGGGATCGATACAGGGGCATAACTTGGTTGTTGTAGAGAGGGATTTCACTAACTCAAAGAGTGCCTTAGGCTTATTGACAACAGCCTCGATCTTTCTGCCAAAGTAAAAAAAAAATGCGGCTAGAATTGCTTTTTGGTAAGTTGTAAGAGCACAACAAAAAACGGCTCTAGTATTGTTCATGTAGTTGGCCCTCCACTTACGTTCAGCCTGACGACAGCCTAGCTGTATTGTTCTAAACTCGTCCGAGAACCAGTTACCTGGTCTTCTAAAGGTCACAATGTGTTACTTTAATGGGTTAATTTGCAGCTCATTTATTTTTGCTTAGTCTCCCATGACTGTAAGGAGGCATTGCAGCCCAGCATCAGTATAATCCTAAAGGGCAATACCATCTGCTTATGCGAGACATGTCATTGGCCGATAGACGATCCAGGTACTTCCCAAAGCATGCAGAGCCAGTCTCTCCTTCAAGTCCGTCAAATATAAATTAAAGATGATGGGGCTATTATACAACCTTGTCTCAAACCCCTCTCCACAGGAATCGCAGCAGACAGAGGGCCCTCCATATTCAATCTAACCTGAATGCTAGTGTCCTCATACAGGTGAACTATTATTTTCAGCAAAGATGACGGGAGTCCCAAGGCGACCAACTTCACCCACAGCTGCTCTCTATTGATCAGATTAAAGGCCTTGAATGAATCTATCCATGCACCATGTAATGATGGGCCCCCTTTAACTAAGATCTTTCACAGGCCAAGCTCATGATCAGTCCATTCAGAGAGGTTCAAAGGCTCCTCCTGAAGCCTATTTGGTGTTTAGACAGAATATCACTGTCCACAGCCCAAGCTTCCAAATCCATTAGGACTGCCCCCCACACATTTTACTATCAGCATCCAAGCAGGCGATCGGGCAATACTTCACTAGATTTGCCTGGTCGCCCTTCTTGAACAATTATGGCTAACTTCCAAGATGATGGAGTACTCCTACTCCATAACACATCCCTAAATAGCGTCAGCAAAATCCTAGCCCACAGGTGAATATCCCCCTTCAATATTTAGTTGGTCAGACCATTGACACCTGCCACCCTTAAAGAAGAAGACCCCCGGATAAGGTCTACCATGATTTCTTGCGAGAGATTTAACTTCCAAATCTTGTTGAAGTCCAAGTTACTAAACTCATTGGAGGATTTTCGGTACAGAGCACTTAAGTGATCGCACCAGATAGATTCCTACACATCATTACTTTGCAGTCAGGTTGGGTAGCTTTCTGATTACTGGTGAGGGACCAAAAATTACACAGATTATTGTCACTCAAGGCTCCCAACATCAGTTCACTATCTCTTAGTTGTCGGAGATAACTGTACGATCAGGACCAATTTCTCTGCAGAATCCCCACTTGCATACGTAATCCGCTGCATTAGTCAACTCCTGTTTTAAGGACCTGACTACTTTTCTCAGTTCCCTTTTCATCTGCAAGGTTTCCTCAAAAAAGAAATGATTGTGGTTTAGGCGCCTGTGAGAAAAAGGAAATTGGGGTGGTTCCCAATGCCACAAGAATTACATAAAGTTCATCGGATCACATGCTTTTGCAAATTCTGAATCAGATATAGGGCCACATTACGAGTTTGGAGGCATGGCTGCATCCAAACTCGGGTCCGGGTCCGTGGTCCCTGAAAAGGGAAATACCAGGCCATTCCGACTTTGGAGGGCTCAGGTATTTCCCCATTCAGGTAACCCAGACCCGGACCATCCCCATTCCCATTTCAGCCCCCATAAGGCTCAATGGGAATGCAGAGCATACTAACAACGGGCCCGTCAATGATGGGCCCGTTGTTAGCATGCTTGACCTCTCGCGGGACCCCCAAAGGACGTTCGGTAAAACCAGAGCGGGTCCCGCGAGGGGTCCTTGTAATAGGGTGGTACGGGGTTAACGGCTCCGGCACCTTTTCCAGCGCCGTTAACCCCTTACCGCCCTCCTCATAATGAGTCCCATACTATTAACTGATCTTTGCAAACTTCCATTCAAATGATCATGTGCCTTCTAAATATCACAATCCTATTCTTTCCATTGTTCACCAACAGGTCACAGCAAAGCCCCTTTTCAACTCTGGGCAATTCCCAGGAAAAACCCCTCACCAGTGGTGTGTGATCACTACTACCCTCTTCGAGGACCTGAAAACTATTACACCTGGCAAGCAAGCCTAGAGAGAGAAACAGGTAATCTATTGTTGAACCCACTGTCTCTCTTCCAGGTTTGTGCAGGAGGAACATCCCCCACACATTCCCATTAACCAACATCAGGTTCCAGTCAGACATAAAGGACAACCATTTCTTCCCATTTACTGTTGGCTTTTTTTGTGATGGTATACATGCAAGGGAGCATGTTAAAATACATTGGGAATTTAAATCCCCCGCTAACATCAAACCAGCTGATACGTAAAAGGATTTAGTCCTGAATAAAAGCCCTGAGAGAGACTCCAAAAAAGACGAGAAAGTCAAATCGGTGGGGTTCCAATGTATGTTTATTGCCCCTAACGATTTTTGGGGCATGTTGTCTTTCAGTCATAATTGGATGGCCAGTAGCCCCTTTTTGTCAGAGGAAATCAATTAAACTTCTGTTATTAATGAGTTACGAATGGTTATAAGAAGACATCCGACAGGCCAGCTATTTTTATAATGTGTTGCCAGTTGGTGCACAATGTAAAAACCTTCCTTCTGGAACCGATCAATCAGCCACGTTTCCTGAAGGAGAGCCAGATTGTGAGCACCAAATTTGACCTTTTTCATTGGAGTATTCCTAAATGATTTGGAGCACTGCATGTTCCAGCTCAACGGCCACAGTTCCCTAGTCACTAGAGGTTCTCCTCAGTACGCCCCAGCTTCTGGAGAAATTCGGTGAGGATATCAGGAGCAAAGAACATACCTGCATCTTTGTGTCACCCAATGATTTAGATTCACTGGAGCTGATACCGGACATAAAGGTATTCGAGGAGTTATCCTATCAGAGGGGCCCATCCCGCGATGTTGCACTATTAACACCCCCTAACAATCTGATGCGACCCCCCTGATCTCCTCTGTCAAACAATGCAGTCAAGATCTCATAACTCAACTGACTCAGCCCATAATTTAGTTTTCAAGCCCATTTCAACTATAGGAACACGATCCTCAAATGGGGACCGAACATCAATCTCATTAGAAGTGAAAAGGTATAATTCCGGGATTTCCTTCAAAAATAGCCAAAATCGCACTCGCATTCCGGCTCTGACTTTTCATAGTATTCTTCACCCATACTCTTAGGATGGCAAAAGGATGGGTCTCTGAGTCCTCCAGGGCCGGGCCTGGCTGGAAAATACTCACTGCATCTATGTTGGAACCAGCCACTGACCCCAAATTGTCAGGACAGGCCATTCGAGAATGTCCTGCATCTGATGTCGCCCCTTTCCAGAAGCCTTGGTGAAATGGGGCCCATGTCGGACCGGGCATCTACTGGGACTGGCATTTCTGATGCTGTTTGTCCGCTTTGACCAACCCCTGACTCACGTTTCTTCCACCGGTAGAACAAAATGCTCCCATTTCATTGGTTCCAGAGTCTTGTCTGGTTGCACCCAGTATTTGACTTTGGTGGTATTTCCAAACTGAGGGCTACCTCACTTCTTTGCTTTGACCCCTGATAGAAGATTGTCTCCCATTTGTTTGGTGCTTGGTCATTATCCATTTGCATCCCTATATTAAATGTAGCGGCTTGCACGGTTTTCCCTTTTTATGCGTGGGCTGTTGTTACTCGTTGATGAACTGGGAGTGATATGTACTGGACAAGCTATCAAAGTCCTGGTTTGCTGTTGTGCATCCTTCGAGTTTCGGGCCCATGTTTCACCCATTCTTTGTGTTCTTTTTTCTGGCTTGGGTAATGCGCAAAGAATGTTTCGAGTTCTTAATTTTTCGTGCTTTTTAATTCTTCGATTTGGGTACATCAACTGGGTGTTTGGGCTCTGCGCCACTTGTTTTGGGTTTCTTCTTCCTTGTACCCTTTACCCTCACGCAAACGCTCAATTGGAGTCTCAATTTGCTCCATCATCTCTTTTGCCTCTTCCTCTCCTCGTCTAACTCTACTACCTCAGCCACTTGTGCCAGGTGCCTGAATTCTGCCAACAATGATTCTGACAGTGGCGTGTCGTCAAACATTGAAGGACACCGTCCGTTATTTGCTCATCATATCCAGCTTCCAACCCAGTGGCGTCATTCGGGATGTTTTCAATCCAAGTGAAAACGTCGCAATTTAATGTGTCGATTTCTTGTCTTGAATCTGCTGACTGTCAATGTCCGTAATTTAAATCAGCTGCCAGCCTTTCTACTTCTGTCTTGGGCTCTTGTGGAGCATCTATTACTGCGATATTTACTGCAGTCTTTAGACCAACCAGGGAAGAATCACAGGATCCAACATCTTTGATGAATTGCATCAAAATCCCTGAGTGGACCTGGTCTTCTCCCTTAAGTATTTCAAACACATTTAGCAGCGAGTTGTAGACAACGTTCAGAGCTGACAACGTGACTTTGTTTAAACCTAAGCTCCCTTGGATGTGGCTTCTGGGGAGTGCATAGGCTTGTAGTCTGAATGATGTCAGAAGGAACTTACTTTCGATTGGGGCTGTACTATAGGAGCTGCAATGGGACTTATGAGCAGGGCTTGAGTGGTGGGAATCAGTACCAGGGGATGGAGGGGCCCCTACCCTGAGAACTGGGATAAGGAGCCCCGTGGCTCGCCAAGCAGATGACTAGTCCCAAAGGAGTCACCACACTCAATTACTTCTAATTGATCTGCATCACCACTACTCCAGCATTTTTTGGGGGAAAAGGATCATTTATTTTCCTTTTCATTATTGTTGCTGTTAAGGTATACTCCAGGCCATTTTCGGGGAAGCCTTAAGGTCCTGCAATGCTTTGCAAGAGTTAGGAGCAACTCTGCTACTATCTAACTTTCCAGTCTCCTGTGTTACTCCATTTTATCCATTTCCGTAGACTTGTGTAATAACCACGTGCCCTCCAGTGTGCAATGGTATTTTTATAGGCTGGTGCTGCCTGCCTCCCACAGTGGGAGGTTCCTCGAACTACGGTGCCGTAGGTCATACTGCAATGAGCCACTGCACAAGTTATAGATTGTTTGCATTGTGCTAGATTTCTTCTACTAGTACCCAATATTCAGTTATAAGTACTAGTGGGCTAGATAGAACCACCCAACCAGACCTGTGTCACCGACCTATACATACATGTTTTTTTTTTGGTGCAAGGGGAAAGTGAAAGGGGGAAAGTGGTTATCTCAAAACTTGATGGATGTCCATGAATAAACTTGTTTTAGCAACCATAATCCCACATGTGGGGCAGGGACGTCATTTGACCAAAATGCCAGAGGTAGCAGAAATGAAATCACACCTTTTGTCACAAGATATTATGCAGCCCAAGCAAGTCAGGGACCTTCTACCCCTGCAATGATGGTGACGCACAAATAAACGCTTTTTATTATTATACCAAATTCTTTTGAGGAGGCCTCCACTCCGTCTCGCACCCAACCTCCACCAGCACCCCTTATCCCAATAGACCAGGAACCAGACTGGTGTGTTGTCAATTAATAATTTATTAATTTATTATTTTAATGTTCAATCAGAACCAAAATTTGACAGCAGCCACTGATGTGGCAAAAGAATGCACATGCTTCTTGAACATAAGCAGGTTAAAAGATACTTAAATACCACACCAGTTTTGTGTTGTGAAAAGAAAAGCCAAATAATTTCCCTCAACTGATTGCAGGAAGGTTAAGAAACCCCCCCCCCCTGTGACAATGGAAAAAATGGGTTTTCAATGATCTGATACTACTGCTATGGAGAGCACAGAAGGGTATTTTGGGCTGCTTACACTAGAGGGCAAATAGGGCTTCAACACAGACTAGCTACCACACATGGGCAATCCAATTTTAACACAGGCAACACATGAAAAATAAAAGTCAAAATAAAAGGGAATATAATTCTAATTGGTGATCAGGGTATATAGAGGAAGAAGGATAGAGTAGGAAAACGATTTTTCAAAGGTGAAAACACACACAAATGTATACACTGGATGCCGCCGATTTTTCCAATATGGTCTCATCCATTCTGGATCTTTATCAAAAGTGTCATGAGTTCTTCCCATCATGTGTGGAAAGGAATGCTTCCAGGTGTCACTAGGCTTAAATGCCTACATTTGATCCTTCATGCTTTGGCACAGGCCTTATTTTGCACGTACTCATGCACAGGCCTTTTGCTGAGGGGAATATATCCCCCACTGACTCCAGCCTGTAGTTATGTCATTTTAGGGCTATTTCACCCCACAAATCCCTCCTCCTAGCTCTGAAGTAACTTTATTAAGAGAGAAGTGCTAGGAGAGAGAGTTGGGAGTTAATTATGTGTTGGCCTGGGTTTGCCCCAGGGGTCTCATTTAAAGCGCACCTGCTCCTGGGTTCATTCAAGCACTCTCTTTCAGTGTGCGTTCTGTCTATTCCTGGTCCTGATGGAGTGGTGCACTGGTTTGCACCCACTCTCTTCATATTTTTATTTTTCCATTAGGTTGGGGTTCCTGGGCCTCTCGCCGTCTGGCAGCTCTCCTCTGGCCTGTAAAGGCAAGGAGTTAATAGATCTACCAAGAAGAACGGAGAGATTATGGTTTTACACAATGCCATTTTCCCAGGTAGGGACATGAAAATAGATAACAACACAGCAGAAGAGATACATTCAAGGTATAAATAGCAAGAATACATATTCCTTATATGGACCTTAAAAATATGCATGGTTCTAGATCCTTATTGCAAATATGTATTCCAAAAGAAAAAGAGTTGTTATTCTCCATGTTAATGTATGGTTTTCTTCATCCAGGTTCCAATTTCTTACCTTTACCCCTCAGAGAATTTCTGGGCTCCACCCTCACTAGGTTCAATCAGTTGCAACTTCTGCCTGTGATGGTAGCACTTCACCTGATTGATGTGCACCCATTTCTCTTCCATTTGTTCTCCTTAAGGAATGCAGATCTTATAGGTGACATGTGAGACTTTGTCTACAATTTCAAAGATGCCGGTCCAGGTGGGAAGACATTTCTGCTCCTTGGTCTGCTTCCTCTGAAAATTGTACAAGTAGACCCTGTCTCCTACTTGATATTCTTTTATAGTGGTCTTTAAATCGTAGTGGGTTTTCATCCCCTCTGCTGATTTTTCCAGATTCAGTTGACATACCAAAAACATGCTGAAGGTGTTTTCTCAGATTCTCAATATATTCATGTGTCGTGGACGCATTGATCAGGATCTGCTCTTGCGTTCTGTAAAGCAGATGCTGTGGTAACAGCATTTTTGGTCAAGTCATTAGCTTGAATGGAGACTTTTTTGTCGCAGAAGATGGTGTAGACCTGATGTCCATCAGGACAAGCGGTAGTCGGATGTCCCAACTAAGCCCAGACTTTAACTTCTTTAGGGTGCCCACAATCATTTTATTGTACCTCTCAACTCCTCCACTGGAAGCTGGCGATAGTCAATATGGAGTATTCTCTTTACCCCAAGTATCTCCCACATCTTTGTCATCACCTCGATGGTGAAGTGACTTCCTTGGTCTGACTCAATCCTTTGAGGAAGGCCGAAACACGAGAAGATGTGGTCAATCATCAGGGCAGAGGCTGTTTCTGTCTTGCAATTTGGGGCTGGGAGACATTCCACACATTTGGTAAAGAAGCATGTTACTGTTAACATGTACTTGTTTCCCTAGAAGAGCAAATCACTGGCCCGATCAAATCTACTTGTAAATCTGACCAAGGCAGTGTCATCCCCCATTTCTGGAGGGGAGCTGGGTGAGTGAGTGAACTTGGCTAAAATTGCACACACACAAGACATCCCTTCAAGTATTGGTAGAGGTCCTGACCCATGTGTGGCCAGTATGCAAACTCTCGCAAGATTTCCAAAGTAGTATGAAACCCCCTTATGACCGGCTGTGGCCACGTCATGGGCATGACTTAGCATCAGGTTTCGGAATGAGGTAGGTACCACCCACTGGTCACATCTAGAGATGGATATCCATACCAAGGAACCGTCGTGCATTCTGGACATTTTGGGAAACTTCATCAACCCCCGGAGATCCTCTTTCCTGTCGTAATCGGCTTCAGTCATTGGAAAATTCACAAGGTCTTCAATGAATTGAGAACATTTCCCATTTATTGGATCCCCTTTTTGTGCCGTGATGAAATCAGCATCTGGGGTCTCTTACTCCACTGGGCAGTTGAGAGTTAATTTTGGTCTAGTGTTTGGGACCTGGTGACAGCAGTAACCTGGATTTCCCCCAACAGGGACTCAATCTCAATGAGATCCCCATGGATGGCTTTGGTTTTGGCCAACTGGTCAGCCAGGTAATTTCCGTTATTCTGGTCCCTCTATACTGGAATGACCCTTCATCTTCTTCCAATAAATGGTCATCTCCTTAGAGGTGACCAGATCATCAATGGATTGGATTAGTTTTCCATGGTTGAGTGGTATATTTTTTTGCATACACCATACCTATGGTTTTCCAAATCATCAGGTGCTCCACTAACCCGTTCCGGACATAATCTGAATCAGTAATTATGACCGGTTTGTGGAGTCAGTGTTGCACTGCAGTGAGGACGGCCTGATGAACCGCCATCAACTTCGCCAGCTGACTACTTCGCGGACCAATCTTGTACCTGATGTAGAGTTCAGGGACATCATTCACCCAGCCATTCCTAATGCCAAGCACCAGTTCCTTTTCCCCGCTGTTATCAACATGGTAGGCGCACCCGTCTGGGCATCCACTGGCACGTGTCTTCTACAGAGACTTTGTGCAGGGAATTCAGTTACACCTCCATGTTGTCTTGTATTTTTAGACTTTCGTCCTCGAGACAGTTCTCTCAAGCACAATCGTGCAAGTCAGCCAAACCTTGCACAAGGGGACTCTTCTTGTTTTGGCCATATCTGACCTCCACAGGAAAGCCTTGCATGGACAGAATCGAAGAAGTAATTCTGGAATTACTCATGTTTCCTACCCGGATTCTGTCACTTCGGAGATATTATTAAAAAAAAAGGCTGTTGAGTAGTCTAGACGATGATGTGCTCCCCCTGGATGAACAGGTAGTAATTTTTTCACATCGTTGCCAGGAGTGCCTTCTCACAATCGTTGAATTTTTCATAGGATAAAGTCTTTCTCATATAGGAGATGACCTTATTGACTTTGTCATGCGTCAGCTACAATACTGCTGTTAAACATGTATTAGAGAACCCCATCTCCCAGAAGAACTCCTTGTTTTTGACGGGGTAAGCTAGGCAAGGCGCTTGTGAGAGGATTCTCTTCAGTTGTTTCACTGTGTCTGCTTGTTCTGGACTTCACTCCCACTTGACCCCGGCCTTTAGTAAGTGGACAAAGGGTCTTGTGACCTCTGTATAATCTTCTATGAACTTTCTACTGTAATTAGTCAGTCCAAGAAGGCTTCTGAGTTCACGCAGAGTCATGGGGTCTTTCAGTTCTAATAATGCTTCCATCTTTTTCACCTGGGGACATAGACCCTCAGGGGTGATTTCATGCCCTAGGAAGTTCACGCTGGTTTTACACCACTGCACCTCTCGAAGGACAGTTTCACTCCGGCTACCTTCAACTGGGTCAGAACAGATTTCCGCTATATGTTCCTCCACGGTTGATCTTTTAATTAGGACATCATCCACATAGGCCAAGTTTCCCCTTTCACCCAAGTAGGGCATGGCCTTGTGCAGAAAGATGTTAAATACATTGCCGGAGTTTAAATATCCAAAGGGAGTTTGTGTCACATGTACTGCTGCCCTTGAAGGTAAAGGCCAGCTTGTACTGGTCTTCCCTACTCATGGGTACTGTCCAGTATCCATTGGTCAGGTTAATGGTGGTATACACCTTTGACCTTTGGATCTGGGTCAGCCCCTGATCAATGTAGGGAAGAGTCCATCGAGACATACGGACCCGTTTGTTTAACTCACTAAGGTCTGCGCATATTCTCCATTCGCCATTGAGTTTTAGTATCCCCAGTAACGGATTATTAAAGGTACTGTGGACTGGAAAAACTATCTCATTAGACTCTAAGTTCTTTATTATCTCTGTGAGAGATTCCATAGATGCAAGAGGTAACCAATATTTCTTCACAAACACAGGAGTCATCCCAGGGTCTGTGGGGATTGATGTAGAATGTATCTCAGTACGACCACAGTCATACGAGTTCACAGCAAAGATTTCTTGAAAATCCAGAAACACTTGCTTCAGCTTTTGCTTTTGCTCATCTGTCTCACTGGCATCAGCGAGGTGGATCCATTCCTGAAGCCTGGAAGGATCTCTGGTTTTGCGATCTCCATGGGATCCTCCAGCTGTGTGGAGAGATGTCTGGTTATTGTGTTGGCTTGCACAGGAGGTTTCAGGTAGGAGAGGCAGTCACTGTTGACCTGAAATACCACCTCATACTTTATGATGTCACAGGTCACTTCTCCCCCCCTCCCATAAGGGCAGGAAGAGTACACCAAGAAATACCCGCCCTGCCAGGTGAAAATCTTTTCTGGGGGTAAGTCGTTGTCACAATCGTTGAAGTCATTGGGGATCCGTCCCATGATTTCATTCCCTAAATCAATGGAGAAATGTTGGGCATCAACCACCATTCCAATGAAGGTGTCTGCACCCAGAGTGATACTTCTAGGGTCGCTGGTATGCACCAATATTGGAATGGTGTCGTGTTCTAAGTCAACTAATGGTGTCGGGTTCAAATAGCATCCAGATTTTGGAGTTTCTGTCCTCGCTTAATTCTTAGGGGGATAATGAATTGCTGGGCCAATCCTGGGATGGTGACCTCTTTTCCAGTTTCAATTTCAACTGCATAAGGCAATACAGCATATGGCAATTGAGCTGACCAAAATGCCTTTTCAGGATTGTCATAGCCCATGGGGTAAGCCTCCAGTCGGGACCAGACTCTATAATTAATGCAGTCCAAAATAATTGCAAATCAATTGAGAATGTCACTTCCTAGGTAGAAGGCAGAGGGGACATCTCGCACAACTCAACAATTATGCTCTGTGCTTTTATCCCCAATGGAAATTTTGAGCATGCACCTGGGAGTTTCCAGACCCATTTCCCACATCAATCAATTTAAATGTGGGAATGGCCTGATCTTTTGGGAGTTTCCTTAATAACACTTTGCTGATGAAGTTTTTACCATTATTCAGGCATACTCTGGTGAGCACAGGCTCCCCCACTCATTTACCTGAATGGGGAGGAACAGCTGTTAACCCTTTTTCTGAATATCAGCTAAGCTATGAGCTGGTTTTTCATCACTTTCGATTGTGAGATTTGTGTCAGCATAACATTTCAGGGTATTTCCTTCCAGTGTTGAATGCCACTTAAAACTGGGAGGTAGGTTGATTTTAAAGAATGGAGAAGGCTTCCCATTTCCTACAGCAATTACAGTTATGTAGGGTACTTCATTGTTCCTAAAATGGAACTCAATTTTGTAGTACCGCTACTCAACCATATGGCATGTATCGTTTAGACTTACATAGTTGGTGCTCCATTTTTATTTTATTGGGCGGTTAGTCTGTGTCCAGAGGACCTTGTTTACACAGTCTATTAGGGGTGACAACCTATGAAGGATGTCATTCCCTAAGAGACAGTGTGTTCCCTCTGGAGTAAAGTCTATAACCGGGTGTTTCACCTTGTGCCGCCCAATTTTGATCTCCAAATCCGCAGTCCCTTCGACGGGAATGTCATTTCCGTCAAAGTTCTGGAGTTGTTCAGGTAGAGGTGTGAGGGGAATTTGGTGACTCTTTCCCCGTGAATTGAGTTGATCAAATGCCCTTTTGGATAGAAAGGTGTCTTGTGATCCTGTATACACCAGCGCTGAAATTGCACACTGCCCTTGCACACGGCCCTTGCACCCTGACTGGGGCATACAAACTTTCTTCTTTCTCCTCCAGAGGGGCAAAGGAAATAGGCATTTTGGACCAGCTGGGTTGTTAACTTATTTTCATTGAACTCCAACACTGTGTGACCTTGAGCAATATTCTGTATTGGAGTTCAGGGATTTGTGAAGAAAATTTGGCATCCTGAGATTTGGGTAATTTGTATATAACCTTTTGCCCTTGATTCTGCGCTGTCCTCCTTTTCCTGGAAAGTCACTTGAATCGGTTTGGGGGGAGGATCCCTCATTTATTTCTGAGTTCTCGAGATGACATGTCTGCGGTTCAGGTATAGGCGGCTCTAGGTCAGTCCCCATACCTGCCCAGTCTAAGTTAGGGTCTTTTGGGACCCATTTTTCTTTAGGAGGAATACCCCTGTCCTTGAAAGAGAAGACTTTCTTCCCCAAATCCTCCTCGAATTCTTCCCCTTCAAACTGGAGGACACAGAATTCCTCCACAAAATGAGTGTTCTTTATCACTTGGTTTCTCCTACTTACCCTATGTTCCCTAAGTTGCAGTTTTTCAGGAATAGGAGATTAGGGATCAGGTTCAGAGGTTTCTAGGGTCTTTTCATGGGTGAGGAAGTAAGCTCCCTCTAGGGCTTTGCATCCCCCTTCCTCCTGAGCCTCCTCCTCTGGAACCTGTTGGTTGTCGGGGTGTTCTCCCTGTCATTGTCCCGGGGTGCATACCCTTGGTTTGAGCTGTTGTGAGCAGCCATTTTCATTTGAGGGCTCTGCTGAGCCCCAATTATCTGCACTTAAGAGGAGTGCCAAGGAAGGGTTGTAAACTGAACTAACTGGTGACATGCAATAGAGCCTGCTTAGAGGACATGTGTGCATATCAAAAGCAGATTAAGCAATTGAAAGAGGAGAATAATTAGTGGGTTATAAAGGAGGACCATTCCCAAGCAGATTTTGACCAAGAGCGCCAGTAGTTGGGCTCTATGAAACAACAGAGAGATCACCTCAGTGAACAAAATAGTAGGATTTGTCAGGAAAAAGATGCACTGTGCCAGGATGTGGGCCAGCTGAAAGCAGACCTGGAGAAAGGAGAGTACGGTCTTCAGGAACTGGTTGACATAAAAGTAGAGTATGAAAAATGAATGGGACATATAAGCCAAATAGAATTTGTCCTAGAGCAGACAACACTGACCAAAACTGCACAGAGTGAGGAGATTAACCTCATGCAAAAGAAGACGTCTGAATAGCCCAGATCCTAAAAGAGTTACAGAAAGAAAGTGAGGCCCTGAGTTGAGAGAACATGGGGCCCCAGAGCCAAGTAGTTGCCCAAGGTAAGGTTATAGAAGCCAGTATATCCCTGGTAGCAGGGTACAAAGCTCTGGCCTCTGCATATTACCAAGAAATGGCAGCTTAGAAAGACAAATTAGATAGATTGGAAAAAGAACGGGCTAGATTTAATCAGGACTTGAGGAAACCCGAACAGTTAGGTAATGGAAGGGCAACCCCTAATTATGGCGGGATGCCCCCTGTACCAGGGACATCAAGCCAGCTCACCACATTGCATGTGCAAGGCACGGCTAACCTCTTACCTATGAGTCAACAAGAACCAGGAAATATGGGGTAGCTGGACCGAAGCAGGCCTTTCATGACTGAGCAGGAAGGCCAGCCCCCATCAGCGAGTGATGGATGTGCCTCATTGCTTAGGTTTAAAAATATGTTGGCAAATATATTTGACCGGGAGGACTCCTATGAAGAGAAGGTCATGGAGTTTGAATGGCAGATACGTCAGCTTCAAAGGGACCACTTGGTCCACTTTGCAGATAAAGAAGAGGCTGAGTTTAGGCCCCAAGAAAGGATCATGAAAACCTCCACTGATTCAGGTGGGTTGCGGGATTCTCCACCAACCCTGAAGAATGGCGGAGTCAGAAGAATACTCCCCTGTGCAAAAGAGAGAGTCCAAGGGAAGTGACCCAGAGAGCCCACAAACGAACAGGGGAGAAGAGACTAGGCCACGTCATTCTGGGAGAGACTCCCAGTCTCAAAGAATCAAGGAGCGCCTAGACAATAGGGATGGGACCTCATACAGTAGCACCACTGAGTCTGAGGGGGCGAATGGACACTGGTGCGGTGGAAAAAGAAGGCTGCCAAACAAAAGAAAACTCTGGTAAAAGACCCTACTAGACAAAAAAAACAAAAAAAAAATTAGAAACTTCATGACCCTTTACCATACAAATGCCAAGTACGCAGTCTGGGAGAATCTGGAGCTGTATGACCAGATGATGATGTCATTTGGTATTAAAATGACCAGAATTCTATGGATTTTGCCAAATGGACATTCTCACCAGAATACTCCAGCTTCTTTGCTGGGCTGGAGGATCAGAATCATGAATTATGAATTAGTTTGTAGCTGAACTGCAAAATCATCCTTAAGCTACTGAATGATGTTTCCTAATTCTAATACAGAATTTTGGCTCTCTCGCACTTTCTCCTCTACCTGCCTTAACTCCTTTTTCACTTGCTCCAATAACTCAGATTGATTCTGCCCAGAGGCTACACTCTACTGGTACCTTTCTTCCATAAATATCACGTGAAAGTACATGTATGCAATGAGTTGGACCATTTTAGTTTGCTCATCTTTGGTGATCTGCGTCATAGAGAGATTGGTCAGGGCTTAATGTAACAGGTCACTGTCCTGCCACATATCCAGATTTGTAGAGGTTACCTGTTGCATCATTCTAGATTGCCAGGCCTCATGTCCCTGCTCTGCTCATTTTCCTTTAATGAACAATTTGGATAGAAGGTGATTCCTAGCTATATTACTTTTCACGGGGCTCATTATGAAAAGTGTTCTGCACCTTGTGGACTATCTATGCAAGGGCAAAATCTCCACCCTGCTCCTTCCTAGTTTATGCTTACGCTATTTTCTTTGGCCACACAGCTCTGATATCTAGGGTACAAGTATGGCTGGTGCCTTCACAGGTTAACACAAGCTACCATCGACCTAATGTAACAATACTTCAATAGGCTAGTATGCTGTGCTACCTTGTCACGGGTGGAAACACTTTGTCAATCCTGGACTCCAGCCCCCAAGTTGTCATGAGATATTATAAGGCCCAAGCAAGTCATCGACCTTCTACCCCTGCAATGATGGTGGTACACAATAAAACGCTTTTTATTATCCCAAATTCTTTTGAGGAGGCCTCCATCCTGTCTCGCACCCAACCTCCACCATCACCCCTTTTCCCAATAGACCAGGAACCAGGCCGGTGTGTTGTCAATTAATAATATATTAATTTATTATTTCAATATACAATCAGAACAAAAATATGACAACAGCCACTGATGTTGTGGCAACACAATGTGCAGGTTTCTAGAACATAACCAGGTTAAAAAATACTTTAAAACCACACCAGCTTTGTGTTGTGAAAAGAAAAGCCAAATAATGTCCCTCAAATGATTGCAGAAAGGTTAAGCGCCCCCCCCATGACTATGGAAAAAATGGGTTTTCAATGATCTGATTCTACTGCTATGGACAGCACAGAAGGGTACTTTAGCCTGCTTACACTATAGAACAAATTGGGCTTCAACACATGAGAAATAAAAGTCAAAATAAAAGGGAATATAATTTGAATAGGTGATCAGGGTATGATAGAGGAAGAAGGATAGAGTAGGAAAAATGATTTTTCAAAGGTGAAAAGAAAGATTTAGCAAAACAAAATTGCAGATCTCACTAAATTTAGCTGGAGCTGGAAATGACAGGCAAGCTCAAAACCAGAAAAAACGAAGGAAAGCAAATACTAAATCAGAGCTCAGAGCATGATAGAGGAAGGGGAATACTCTAGGAAAATTTGTTTTTAAAGAAGAAAAATAATGGATTGGAAAAACGAAATTGTGAATCACACTGAATTTGGCTTGAGCTGAAAATGACAAGCAAGCTCACAACAATGAAATACGAAAGAAGGGCAACGCGAAATCTGAGTTCAGAGCATGATAGAGGAAGAGGAATACTCCAGGGTAATCACTTTTTAAAGGAGGAAAAGAAAGTTTTGGAAAAACGAAATTGTAATTCACACATAATTAAGCTCGGGCTGAAAATAACACACACAATTTCAACAAGGAGAAATGCACATGGGAACCATGGTTCTCAGTGAAAATTACAGGGGCAAATAGATCACAGTGGGAACAATTGTTTAGGTTTAATATGACAGATGCAAATGCGGATTTGTTTTTAAACACACAATTTATCGACACATTCGGTTTTAGCTCATAATGGGAATAATTCTTTTGAAGCAACACTTTAATGACTATAACAAATAATGAAAGCACTGGGAACAAGATGGTTTGTTTCCAATTGCAACAATCTTGATCCATGAATTTCAATGGGGGAATTAATTGATTTGCTAAGCCAACTATAGTAAGTACCTACACAGACACTAGGAGTTCTGAATTGTGAAGTGGCAAAAATACACAGACAGGCAAGGAATTCTTAAACAGGAAAATAACTGTACTATGCAAAAAACGAAAGGATTTTTGGGGAAAGAGAACTATAATCAACAGGTCAACAAGGGTGGATTTTGTTCCATAGGAAAAATGACTTAAAAGCACAGATGAACATAATAATGGTCAATTGGAGAGTACCACAATGCACAGATAAATAAAAGAATGTTCAATATTAAAATGGCTAAATTTCACAGATAAAATAGAGGATTTTTCTTTATGGGGACACCCTAGGGTAGTGATTAAATAGATAGGACTTGTTTAATCTATGGCTGGGTTCTATAATTACAGAAAACAATTGACTTCATGGCCATCAAGGGCGAAAGGGCTTCACTGCTGTGGGGTGCATTTCAGGCCCTAACAAAAATCCCCTTCAAACCAAAAACCACAATTCAACATTGCCACAAAAAACACCTGTGCTCTGCTTCCCTGGCACATATGTGGCATGCATTTCAACATTTCATCAGAAACGACTTTGGTTATGTTCTCCCTGGTACATGTGTGGCAAGCATTGAACACAGCCACCCAAAGAATAGCTCTGCAATTGCTTTCCTGTTATTTGAATCATGTGAAAATGACCTGCAGTCAGAAAGGGTCTACATTTGCTTTTCTGTTATCTAAAAAACAAAGTTGCACACTGCATTTATTTCTTTCATCTGGAATACCACAAAATACATGTTGCAAGTCAAGATGGCCCTGCAGTTACTTTATTCCATCTGAATTGCCAAAGAGTTAGGCAATATATCTCAAAATCAGCCTTATCTTTCTGTCCCTTCACAAGAGGGGTAGGGATCACACATTGCAACTGACACGGCTTGTTTTTTTTTTGATGTGAATCACTGCGTGCAAAATACTGAAAATAAAAGAAAGCGGCTTCTATTTTTCATTCTGTGTCAAGATCAAAGAAACTCTGCACAGTTTCCCTTGGTGTCTATGGATCAACATTATAGGAAAACCCACACAAAAGGATCAATTGAAAGAGAATATCATTTACAAAACTGCATTGGAAGCTGAAAATGAAAAGCTTGCACACATGTGAATTTGTTCTTTGTAAAATGAGGAAAAATTATGTTTCAAACCCAATGTCAAATGGCAGCTTTTGCTTGCATCAGATTGTTAGTGAATATGTTGTGGGTGGGGGGCTGGCAAAGCCATATATATTATGTTCTCCCTCACTCACAAGACTTCAAGCAACTCAGCAGAGGTCCAGGACTACTAATCAAACCAGTTTGGCTGCAAGTCTTGCCTTCCACTTTCGCACCTAGAGGTGAACTAATTTGGCAAGAACATATGAGGCACTGAGGCATGATAATTACCAGTTCTACCAGATTAGCAGGCATTTCTGGATGAAAAGGCAAAGGATGCAAGTGTGGCCTGTGTTTGACTGAGAGGAGTGATTTCCTCCAGCACCCATTCCCAGGATGTCCTTTATTGCAAGCTGAGCCAGTAGGGGACAATTTGGTCATGGGTGTTTGCAGCACCGCCCTCCCATGTGACCAATCCTCCACATTGACATTAAAAGACTGCTATATTTCTAAGCATTTTTCCCAGCAACCTTAATAGGTAGTAAATTTGTATTATGCCAGGTCGCCATGTGATTTTTAGGAGAAGGAAAAGAGACCCAGTAAACGTTTCTAGCACTTAGTGAACTGAACGGGCCATGAAATATGCTTTTCAGGAATGAATTATAAATGGAACAGATCTGAAACTAGGTGAAAAGATGCCAAATGTTATTAGGAATATGAGTAGTTATTGTCAGAATTTTAAATATTTTAAGCTGTTCATAAATAGGGTGTAATTCGGCCAAAGGA
Source organism: Ambystoma mexicanum (assembly GCF_040938575.1). Lineage (NCBI taxonomy): Eukaryota > Metazoa > Chordata > Amphibia > Caudata > Ambystomatidae > Ambystoma > Ambystoma mexicanum. The sequence goes on along the minus strand of NC_090935.1, from coordinate 1,072,391,785 downwards.
TGATGCAACATCGCACAGGGGTGGAGATTGGGGTGTCCAATTCCCTGTAACCTATGTAATCCGCATATCTGATTCTTGTGATGGTGGCTAGTATAAATTCCAAGTTTTGCTCCATAACTTATTTTTGGTAAAAAGCAGCTTTGTGAGACAATGAAAGGTCATAAAAGCAAACACATAAATTATGTCATTTCTCCAGAACCAATTGGCCCATGGGGAGTAGAGAGGGATGAGAGACTGTCCAATCCTGGGATAGGGGTTATTTCAGTGTACTGCCCCCCCAGGTTGTAAATCCGATATAATTTTGGCTATATAAGGGGGAGACAGAGAAACACAAGGGACTCAAGAATAAAAATCCATTTAAGATCCAGGAAAACAGAGATACCTCCATCCATCCAGATCCAGGCACACACAAAAATCCAGGGAGAATGGAGGGGAGGCCGCTGATCCCTTTCAAGATAGCCCAGTGACCAGATCTCTTGCCTAGCTGTCCAGCATCCCATCCAGCTGTCCAGCACCCCATTCAGCTATCCACAGTGAACAGACCTTGCCTCGCTGCCCAGCATCCCATCCCACTGTCCACAATGACCAGACCTTGCCTCGCTGTTGTTAGGGAGAATTCTCTTATAAGGCTAATTTCCCAAATCTAGTGAGTCCACCAGCAGCTTTGCTGGATTTTTGGGGTTTGGTTTTTCTCCTGCTAAGAGCTCACCACTTAGCATGTTTGAGTGTCAGCAAGGCTGTTGAATGGGGGTTTTTCTGCATAAAAGCAGGGCCTTTGGGACTGGAACTGAGAAGTCACCACAAGACCTAAGAATCTGAAGAGGGAAGAAGCGGAGCCATCTGCAACGACGACACCACCGGTGAAGCCCTGCTGCAACTACCTCACCACTTTCCCGATGACAAGAGAAGATCTTCTGCTGGACGAGTCTTCTTCCTCTGAGCTGGTGGGACCAACCAGTTTGCCTTCCAAAGATGTCTCTTGGTCGAATCGCCCGTGTCAAGCACCCTGGCAGCCGGATAGGCAAGCTTCACCACTTTCACCGTGAATAAAAGGAACGCACCTTTTACCGACGAAACTCCGCGGCTGGTTTCATCCCTGTGCAGTGCAATGACTCCATGTTTCCTCCTCGACGAGAACCTTGCTTCCCCTGGTCGAAACAATGAACTGCAACCACTGCCAGGAACAACTGCCACCGCTGGAGCTTCCTCTCTCTTTAAGGTACTGTGTCCTGCCTGGCCTCCCTTTCTTCGGTTTGCCCAAGGTGACCCTTAAATCCTTGGCTTTCCAACTGGGTTGGGCCCAGACCTTCTAACTTTACCTTCTTGAATCACCCCAACCTCTTTTGAACATTCTGCAAAGACTTTTAGTGCATTTTAAACTGTGTGATCCTGGGCACATTTCGCTTTACTCCATTTAAAGTGGGCCTGGCCTATGAACTTTGTCTCTACAGTGTATACTGCCTTTATTCCCTTGCAGTGAACTCCTAAAAGTGTTGGGACCTGTTTTATTTCTATGCTCTGCCTTTTTCTCTCCCTTTACTGAGCTATTGGAGTGCCATCAGCTTACGCCTCACATCTGTTTAACAAATTGTGGTGTTTTAACGCTGACTTGTCTAATAGTTATCAAGGGAGGTGTGTATACTTTACCTGACTGTGTTTTAACTTGCTTTTGATTTAGAGTGCTAGTATGTTGCCTAAAGTGTGTTTTAAATAAATAATTATATACTTTTTATACAAAGCTCTGGTCAGTGTTTGTTTGCTCTACTGTTTGTTTAGCCCTATTGTGTATACTCTATATACTGCCCTACTATTCTTGAGAGAGGTCTGACTGCTCAGCCACAGCTACCAGGTAAATCTGGGTGGTACAGACTGCTACCAATTGGGTTTACTGCTTACTCCTGTAGTCTTAATCTTTTTTCAGTGTTCCCCAAGGGAACTGCACAGGATTCTGCCTTACACTGGTGTACAGCAGTGGGATTTGTATTGAGTATACATTTTAGAGTGCTTCTAAATACTTTAGTGCAACTAACCACAAAGTGTAGCACTGTAAAAGCTATTTTTTTTAAAAGTCAACTATGGAAAGTTACAGCCAGGAGTCCCTTTCTTCAAAAACTGATGATTGTTTAAGAGTTCTTTGTAGACATAAGGATCGTCCTGTAAAAGGCAAGAAAATGGAACTGATAGAAAGATTGTTAGAGAATCAAAGTCTGGGTAGTGGTTCAGAGGAGCCTACCTCACCAGCAAATGGAAACCACAGTCATGAGGAGGATATGAATCAAAGTAATGATAGTATTGTTGTGGAGTTGAAAGAGGAAGAGGAAACTAATGTAACTGTTCCCCTGGCCCTCTGCCTGCTCTATCACCTCAGCCTGTGTCTACTGGACCTTTGTCAGGTCCCACACTAAGTCCTGCATTCATTGAACTGGAAAAAATGAGACTTGAATTAGAGTTCAAAAGAATTAGTGCATAATCTGAACAAAAGCACCAAGACCTAAGGCTCAGAGAAATGGAGCTCAAGCATGAGCTAGAGATGAAGAAATTGTCTATTGAAAATACTTCTCTCCCCGGATCCTCTAGGAGTTCCAGTACCAAAAGACCACAGATGCCTAAAGAGAATGTGGGCATATATGAAACTAAGTTGGATGTGTTGGATTGGTTGGCTATGTTTAAATATAATCATGGGCTCCAGGACATCAAAGGGAATCAGTTGCTTCCTTGGTTGTTCTCTAGGCTCCCCCCTGTTGCATCTGATGTGGTAATGGAGTTGGGGGAGGTGGATGGGATGGACTATGAATGTGTGAAGCTAGCTTTAATAGCTAGATTTGGGAAGACCCATTCCCAGTACCTTAAGAGGTTTAGGACCCTCAAAAAGCATGATGGTACCCTGTGGGCTACCTGGGTGAATGAAGTTTGAAGAACTTAGATGGATGGATTAAGGGTTAGAGTGAACTCTTATGAGGGAATGAGAAATCTTTTTATGTTGGAGTCAATTTATGATGCCTTCTCTCCTGAGCTAAGACAGCACTTAGCAGATTCAAAGGAAATAGATCCTAGAAGGCTAGTTAAGGTTGCTGACTTGTGGCTGGCCAACATGGCTACTCACAAGGATTCAGGGGTCACTCAGAAAAAGGATGAGGGAAAGCAGCCACCAAAAGTGAATCCAAAGAATTCTAATACCTCCCATACCAAAGAGGGCCACAAACAACAAAATAACCAGGGTAAGCCACCAGGGAACCCCCATCAGGCTAGTGTACCTACTGGGCCCAAACCAAAAGGAGGTCAGAACAAGCCACCATTCCAGAGAACATTTGGAACATGCTATCTATGTGGGGCAACTGACCACATCAAAGGAGATCCCAGATGTAAGGGTACACCTGCAGGTCTCCTTAAACTTCACTCCTGAGGAGGAAGTACAAGATGGGTCTGTTCCACATATAACTTGGGCTAATGTAGTCGACAGAGTCAGGTGGCACATTTTTGTGGTACGCTGCCTGGCTACCACCTGCTTGGGACTGGTCAGAGGGTCTTCTCTGCCTCTGGTTTGGTTTGTTAGCGGGATGTGTATTTTTAGCCTCCGCACCCCATTTATAGGTCCAAAATGGGGGTATTCTTCAGCTCGGCCACATTGTCAGCAGCTGGGGGTTAGTTGGTTTTGGATTTTTGGGGGAATTCCTATTTTCCACAGGCTTTTGGACCTCATAGATCAGAGTAGCATGCTCTATTACCCAGTCCAGGGCCCTTTCATCGTGGAAGTCCCTAACCAGTTGCGTCATTATTTACTTAGGGTGGGCATGGAAATAAGTATTGATGAACTCCATATTGTTTGTGTGCACCCATCTAGCGGTTTGGACAAATGCCCGCTTCAATTCTTGGACAAATTCTCTCAGTGCCTGATCCTCTCTGCACTGGCCTGATCCTCTCCGCACTGCAAGTTGTAGGCCGCCCTGTGAGCCTCCTGGGGGATCCCGTGCATTGAGAAGTGCTTCTAGATGGCCGCCTTGTAGGTAGACCGCCGTGAATGATTCTGATCCTCCAGCACAGCAAAGAAGCTGGAGTATTCTGGGGAGAATGTCCATTTGGCAAAATCCATAGAATTCTGGTCATTTTTAATACCAAATGACATCATCATCTGGTCATACAGCTCCAGATTCTCCCAGACTGCGTACTTGGCATTTGTATGGTAAAGGGTCATGAAGTTTCTAATTTTTTTTTGTTTTTTTTGTCTAGCAGGGTCTTTTACCAGAGTTTTCTTTTGTTTGGCAGCCTTCTTTTTCCGCCGAACCAGTGTCCATTCGCCCCCTCAGACTCAGTGGTGCTGCTGTATGAGGTCCCATCCCTATTGTATAGGCGCTCCTTGATTCTTTGAGACTGGGAGTCTCTCCCAGAATGACGTGGCCTAGTCTCTTCTCCCCTGTTCGTTTGTGGGCTCTCTGGGTCACTTCCCTTGGACTCTCTCTTTTGCACAGGGGAGTATTCTTCTGACTCCGCCATTCTTCAGGGTTGGTGGAGAATCCTGCAACCCACCTGAATCAGTGGAGGTTTTCATGATCCTTTCTTGGGGCCTAAACTCAGCCTCTTCTTTATCTGCAAAGTGGACCAAGTGGTCCCTTTGAAGCTGACGTATCTGCCATTCAAACTCCATGACCTTCTCTTCATAGGAGTCCTCCCGGTCAAATATATTTGCCAACATATTTTTAAACCTAAGCAATGAGGCACATCCATCACTCGCTGATGGGGGCTGGCCTTCCTGCTCAGTCATGAAAGGCCTGCTTGGGTCCAGCTACCCCATATTTCCTGGTTCTTGTTGACTCATAGGTAAGAGGTTAGCCGTGCCTTGCACATGCAATGTGGTGAGCTGGCTTGATGTCCCTGGTACAGGGGGCATCCCGCCATAATTAGGGGTTGCCCTTCCATTACCTAACTGTTCGGGTTTCCTCAAGTCCTGATTAAATCTAGCCTGTTCTTTTTCCAATCTATCTAATTTGTCTTTCTAAGCTGCCATTTCTTGGTAATATGCAGAGGCCAGAGCTTCGTACCCTGCTACCAGGGATTTACTGGCTTCTATAACCTTACCTTGGGCAACTACTTGGCTCTGGGGCCCAGTGTTCTCTTAACTCAGGGCCTCACTTTCTTTCTGTAACTCTTTAAGGATCTGGGCTATTCAGACCTCTTCTTTTGCATGAGGTTAATCTCCTCACTCTGTGCAGTTTTGGTCAGTGTTGTCTGCTCTAGGACAAATTCTATTTGGCTTATATGTCCCATTCATTTTTCATACTCTACTTTTATGTCAACCAGTTCCTGAAGACCGTACTCTCCTTTCTCCAGGTCTGCTTTCAGCTGGCCCACATCCTGGCACAGTGCATCTTTTTCCCGACAAATCCTACTATTTTGTTCACTGAGGTGATCTCTCTGTTGTTTCATAGAGCCCAACTACTGGCGCTCTTGTTCAAAATCTGCTTGGGAATGGTCCTCCTTTATAACCCACTGATTATTCTCCTCTTTCAATTGCTTAATCTGCTTTTGATATGCACACATGTCCTCTAAGCAGGCTCTATTGCATGTCACCAGTTAGTTCAGTTTACAACCCTTCCTTGGCACTCCTCTTTCAGTGCAGATAATTGGGACTCCGGCTATGAATTAGTTTGTAGCTGAACTGCAAAATCATCCTTAAGCTACTGAATGATGTTTCCTAATTCTAACACAGAATTTTGGCTCTCTCGCACTTTCTCCTCTACCTGCCTTAACTCCTTTTTCACTTGCTCCAATAACTCAGATTGATTCTGCCCAGAGGCTACACTCTACTGGTATCTTTCTTCCATAAATATCACGTGAAAGTACATGTATGCAATGAGTTGGACCATTTTAGTTTGCTCATCTTTGGTGATCTGCGTCATAGAGAGATTGGTCAGGGCTTAATGTAACAGGCCACTGTCCTGCCACATATCCAGATTTGTAGAGGGTACCTGTTGCATCATTCTAGATTGCCAGGCCTCATGTCCCTGCTCTGCTCATTTTCCTTTAATGAACAATTTGGATAGAAGGTGATTCCTAGCTATATTACTTTCCACGGGGCTCATTATGAAAAGTGTTCTGCACCTTGTGGACTATCTATGCAAGGGCAAAGTCTCCACCCTGCTCCTTCCTAGTTTATGCTTACGCTATTTTCTTTGGCCACACAGCTCTGATATCTAGGGTACAAGTATGGCTGGTGCCTTCACATGTTAACACAAGCTACCATCGACGTAATGTAACAATACTTCAATAGGCTAGTATACTGTGCTACCTTGTCACGGGTGGAAACACTTTGTCAATCCTGGACTCCAGCCCCCAAGTTGTCATGAGATATTATAAGGCCCAAGCAAGTCATCGACCTTCTACCCCTGCAATGATGGTGGTACACAATAAAACGCTTTTTATTATCCCAAATTCTTTTGAGGAGGCCTCCATCCTGTCTCGCACCCAACCTCCACCAGCACCCCTTTTCCCAATAGACCAGGAACCAGGCCGGTGTGTTGTCAATTAATAATATATTAATTTATTATTTCAATATACAATCAGAACAAAAATATGACAACAGCCACTGATGTTGTGGCAACACAATGTGCAGGTTTCTAGAACATAACCAGGTTAAAAAATACTTTAAAACCACACCAGCTTTGTGTTGTGAAAAGAAAAGCCAAATAATGTCCCTCAAATGATTGCAGAAAGGTTAAGCGCCCCCCCCCCATGACTATGGAAAAAATGGGTTTTCAATGATCTGATTCTACTGCTATGGACAGCACAGAAGGGTACTTTAGCCTGCTTACACTAGAGAACAAATTGGGCTTCAACACAGACTAGCTAGCACGCATGGGCAATCCAATTTTAACACAGGCAACACATGAGAAATAAAAGTCAAAATAAAAGGGAATATAATTTGAATAGGTGATCAGGGTATGCTAGAGGAAGAAGGATAGAGTAGGAAAAACGATTTTTCAAAGGTGAAAAGAAAGATTTAGCAAAACAAAATTGCAGATCTCACTAAATTTAGCTGGAGCTGGAAATGACAGGCAAGCTCAAAACCAGAAAAAACGAAGGAAAGGAAATACTAAATCAGAGCTCAGAGCATGATAGAGGAAGGGGAATACTCTAGGAAAATTAGTTTTTAAAGGAGAAAAATAATGGTTTGGAAAAACGAAATTGTGAATCACACTGAATTTGGCTTGAGCTGAAAATGACAAGCAAGCTCACAACAATGAAATACGAAAGAAGGGCAACGCGAAATCTGAGTTCAGAGCATGATAGAGGAAGAGGAATACTCCAGGGTAATCACTTTTTAAAGGAGGAAAAGAAAGTTTTGGAAAAACGAAATTGTAATTCACACATAATTAAGCTCGGGCTGAAAATAACACACACAATTTCAACAAGGAGAAATGCACATGGGAACCATGGTTCTCAGTGAAAATTACAGGGGCAAATAGATCACAGTGGGAACAATGGTTTAGGTTTAATATGACAGATGCAAATGCGGATTTGTTTTTAAACACACAATTTATCGACACATTCGGTTTTAGCTCATAATGGGAATAATTCTTTTGAAGCAACACTTTAATGACTATAACAAATAATGAAAGCACTGGGAACAAGATGGTTTGTTTCCAATTGCAACAATCTTGATCCATGAATTTCAATGGGGGAATTAATTGATTTGCTAAGCCAACTATAGTAAGTACCTACACAGACACTAGGAGTTCTGAATTGTGAAGTGGCAAAAATACACAGACAGGCAAGGAATTCTTAAACAGGAAAATAACTGGACTATGCAAAAAACGAAAGGATTTTTGGGGAAAGAGAAGTATAATCAACAGGTCAACAAGGGTGGATTTTGTTCCATAGGAAAAATGACTTAAAAGCACAGATGAACATAGTAATGGTCAATTGGAGAGTACCACATTGCACAGATAAATAAAAGAATTTTCAATATTAAAATGACTACTAAATTTCACAGATAAAATAGAGGATTTTTCTTTATGGGGCCACCCTAGGGTAGTGATTAAATAGATAGGACTTGTTTAATCTATGGTTGGGTTCTATAATTACAGAAAACAATTGACTTCATGGCCATCAAGGGCGAAAGGGCTTCACTGCTGTGGGGTGCATTTAAGGCCCTAACAGAAATCCCCTTCAAACCAAAAACCACAATTCAACATTGCCACAAAAAACACCTGTGCTCTGCTTCCCTGGCACATATGTGGAATGCATTTCAACATTTCATCAGAAACGACTTTGGTTATGTTCTCCCTGGTACATGTGTGGCAAGCATTGAACACAGCCACCCAAAGAATAGCTCTGCAATTGCTTTCCTGTTATTTGAATCATGTGAAAATGACCTGCAGTCAGAAAGGGTCTACATTTGCTGTTCTGCTATCTAAAAAACAAAGTTGCACACTGCATTTATTTCTTTCATCTGGAATACCACAAAATACATGTTGCAAGTCAAGATGGCCCTGCATTTACTTTATTCTATCTGAATTGCCAAAGAGTTAGGCAATATATCTCAAAATCAGCCTTGTCTTTCTGTCCCTTCACAAGAGGGGTAGGGATTGCACATTGCAACTGACACGGCTTGGTTTTCTTTTGATGTGAATCACTGCGCGCAAAATACTGAAAATAAAAGAAAGCGGCTTCTATTTTTCATTCTGTGTCAAGATCAAAGAAACTCTGCACAGTATCCCTTGGTGTCTATGGATCAACATTATAGGAAAACCCACACAAAAGGATCAATTGAAAGAGAATATCATTTACAAAACTGCATTGTAAGCTGAAAATGAAAAGCTTGCACACATGTGAATTTGTTCTTTGTAAAATGAGGAAAAATTATGTTTCAAACCCAATGTCAAATGGCAGCTTTTGCTTGCATCAGATTGTTAGTGAATATGTTGTGGGTGGGGGGCTGGCAAAGCCATATATATTATGTTCTCCCCCACTCACAAGACTTCAAGCAACTCAGCAGAGGTCCAGGACTACTAGTCAAACCAGTTTGGCTGCAAGTCTTGCCTTCCACTTTCGCACCTAGAAGTGAACTAATTTGGCAAGAACATATGAGGCACTGAGGCATGATAATTACCAGTTCTACCAGATTAGCAGGCATTTCTGGATGAAAAGGCAAAGGATGCAAGTGTGGCCTGTGTTTGACTGAGAGGAGTGATTTCCTCCAGCACCCATTCCCAGGATGTCCTTTATTGCAAGCTGAGCCAGTAGGGGACAATTTGGTTATGGGTGTTTGCAGCACCGCCCTCCCATGTGACCAATCCTCCACATTGACATTAAAAGACTGCTATATTTCAAAGCATTTTTCCCAGCAACCTTAATAGGTAGTAAATTTGTATTATGCCAGGTCGCCATGTGATTTTTAGGAGAAGGAAAAGAGACCCAGTAAACGTTTCTAGCACTTAGTGAACTGAACGGGCCATGAAATATGCTTTTCAGGAATGAATTATAAATGGAACAGATCTGAAACTAGGTGAAAAGATGCCAAATGTTATTAGGAATATGAGTAGTTATTGTCAGAATTTTAAAATTTTAAGCTGTTCATAAATAGGGTGTAATTCGGCCAAAGGATGATGCAACATCGCACAGGGGTGGAGATTGGGGTGTCCAATTCCCTGTAACCTATGTAATCCGCATATCTGATTCTTGTGATGGTGGCTAGTATAAATTTCAAGTTTTGCTCCATAACTTATTTTTGGTAAAAAGCAGCTTTGTGAGACAATGAAAGGTCATAAAAGCAAACACATAAATTATGTCATTTCTCCTGAACCAATTGGCCCATGGGGAGTAGAGAGGGATGAGAGACTGTCCAATCCTGGGATAGGGGTTATTTCAGTGTACTGCCTCCCCAGGTTGTAAATCCGATATAATTTTGGCTATATAAGGGGGAGACAGAGAAACACAAGGGACTCAAGAATAAAAATCCATTTAAGATCCAGGAAAACAGAGATACCTCCATCCATCCAGATCCAGGCACACACAAAAATCCAGGGAGAATGGAGGGGAGGCCGCTGATCCCATTCAAGATAGCCCAATGACCAGATCTCTTGCCTAGCTGTCCAGCATCCCATCCAGCTGTCCAGCACCCCATTCAGCTATCCACAGTGAACAGACCTTGCCTCGCTGCCCAGCATCCCATCCCACTGTCCACAATGACCAGACCTTGCCTCGCTGTTGTTAGGGAGAATTCTCTTATAAGGCTAATTTCCCAAACCTAGTGAGTCCACCAGCAGCTTTGCTGGATTTTTGGGGTTTGTTTTTTCTCCTGCTAAGAGCTCACCACTTAGCATGTTTGAGTGTCAGCAAGGCTGTTGAATGGGGGTTTTTCTGCATAAAAGCAGGGCCTTTGGGACTGGAACTTGAGAAGTCACCACAAGACCTAAAAATCTGAAGAGGGAAGAAGCGGAGCCATCTGCAACGACGACACCACCGGTGAAGCCCACTGCAACTACCTCACCACTTTCCCGATGACAAGAGAAGATCTTCTGCTGGACGAGTCTTCTTCCTCTGAGCTGGTGGGACCAACCAGTTCACCTTACAAAGATGTCTCTTGGTCGAATCGCCCGTGTCAAGCACCCCGGAAGCCGGATAGACAAGCTTCACCACTTTCACCGTGAATAAAAGGAACGCACCTTTTACCGACGAAACTAGGCAGCTGGTTTCATCCCTGTGCAGTGCAATGACTCTATGTTTCCTCCTCGACGAGAACCTTGCTTCCCCTGGTCGAAACAATGAACTGCAACCACTGCCAGGAACAACTGCCACCGCTGGAGCTTCCTCTCTCTTTAAGGTACTGTGTCCTGCCTGGCCTCCCTTTCTTCGGTTTGCCCAAGGTGACCCTTAAATCCTTGGCTTTCCAACTGGGTTGGGCCCAGACCTTCTAACTTTACCTTCTTGAATCACCCCAACCTCTTTTTAACATTCTGCAAAGACTTTTAGTGCATTTTAAACTGTGTGATCCTGGGCACATTTCGCTTTACTCCATTTAAAGTGGGCCTGGCCTATGAACTTTGTCTATACAGTGTATACTGCCTTTATTCCCTTGCAGTGAACTCCTAAAAGTGTTGGGACCTGTTTTATTTCTATGCTCTGCCTTTTTCTCTCCCTTTACTGAACTATTGGAGTGCCATCAGCTTACGCGCTCGCATCTGTTTAACAAATTGTGGTGTTTTAACGCTGACTTGTCTAATAGTTATCAAGGGAGGTGTGTATACTTTACCTGACTGTGTTTTAACTTGATTTTGATTTAGAGTGCTAGTATATTGCCTAAAGTGTGTTTTAAATAAATAATTATATACTTTTTATACAAAGCTCTGGTCAGTGTTTGTTTGCTCTACTGTTTGTTTAGCCCTATTGTGTATACTCTATATACTGCCCTACTATTCTTGAGAGAAGTCTGACTGCTCAGCCACAGCTACCAGGTAAATCTGGGTGGTACAGACTGCTACCAATTGGGTTTACTGCTTACTCCTGTAGTCTTAATCTTTTTTCAGTGTTCCCCAAGGGAACTGTACAGGATTCTGCCTTACACTGGTGTACAGCAGTGGGATTTGTATTGAGTATACATTTTAGAGTGCTTCTAAATACTTTAGTGCAACTAACCACAAAGTGTAGCACTGTAAAAGCTATTTTTTTAAAAAGTCAACTATGGAAAGTTACAGCCAGGAGTCCCTTTCTTCAAAAACTGATGATTGTTTAAGAGTTCTTTGTAGACATAAGGATCGTCCTGTAAAAGGCAAGAAAATGGAACTGATAGAAAGATTGTTAGAGAATCAAAGTCTGGGTAGTGGTTCAGAGGAGCCTACCTCACCAGCAAATGGAAACCACAGTCATGAGGAGGATATGAATCAAAGTAATGATAGTATTGTTGTGGAGTTGAAAGAGGAAGAGGAAACTAATGTAACTGTTCCCCTGGCCCTCTGCCTGCTCTATCACCTCAGCCTGTGTCTACTGGACCTTTGTCAGGTCCCACACTAAGTCCTGCATTCATTGAACTGGAAAAAATGAGACTTGAATTAGAGTTCAAAAGAATTAGTGCATAATCTGAACAAAAGCACCAAGACCTAAGTCTCAGAGAAATGGAGCTCAAGCATGAGCTAGAGATGAAGAAATTGTGTATTGAAAATACTTCTCTCCCCGGATCCTCTAGGAGCTCCAGTCCCAAAAGACCACAGATGCCTAAAGAGATTGTGGGTATATATGAAACTAAGTTGGATGTGTTGGATTGATTGGCTATGTTTAAATATAATCATGGGCTCCAGGACATCACAGGGAATCAGTTGCTTCCTTGGTTGTTCTCTAGGCTCCCCCCTGTTGCATCTGATGTGGTAATGGAGTTGGGGGAGGTGGATGGGATGGACTATGAATGTGTGAAGCTAGCTTTAATAGCTAGATTTGGGAAGACCCCTTCCCAGTACCTTAAGAGGTTTAGGACCCTCAAAAAGCATGATGGTACCCTGTGGGCTACCTGGGTGAATGAAGTTTGAAGAACTTAGATGGATGGATTAAGGGTTAGAGTGAACTCTTATGAGGGAATGAGAAATCTTGTTATGTTGGAGTCAATTTATGATGCCTTCTCTCCTGAGCTAAGACAGCACTTAGCAGATTCAAAGGAAATAGATCCTAGAAGGCTAGTTAAGGTTGCTGACTTGTGGCTGGCCAACAGGGCTACTCACAAGGATTCAGGGGTCACTCAGAAAAAGGATGAGGGAAAGCAGCCACCAAAAGTGAATCCAGAGAATTCTAATACCTCCCATACCAAAGAGGGCCACTAACAACAAAATAACCAGGGTAAACCACCAGGGAACCCCCATCAGGCTAGTGTACCTTCTGGGCCCAAACCAAAAGGAGGTCAGAACAAGCCACCATTCCAGAGAACATTTGGAACATGCTATCTATGTGGGGCAACTGACCACATCAAAGGAGATCCCAGATGTAAGGGTACACCTGCAGGGATCAGCACAGTCTCCTTAACCTTCACTCCTGAGGAGGAAGTACAAGATGGGTCTGTTCCCCTTATAACTTGGGCTAATGTAGTCGACAGAGTCAGGTGGCACATTTTTGTGGTACGCTGCCTGGCTACCACCTGCTTGGGACTGGTCAGAGGGTCTTCTCTGCCTCTGGTTTGGTTTGTTAGCGGGATGTGTATTTTTAGCCCCCGCGTCCCATTTATAGGTCCAAAATGGGGGTATTCTTCAGCTCTGCCACATTGTCAGCAGCTGGGGGTTAGTTGGTTTTGGATTTTTGGGGGAATTCCTATTTTCCACAGGCTTTTGGACCTCATAGATCAGAGTAGCATGCTCTATTACCCAGTCCAGGGCCCTTTCATCGTGGAAGTCCCTAACCAGTTGCGTCATTATTTACTTAGGGTGGGCATGGAAATAAGTATTGATGAACTCCATATTGTTTGTGTGCACCCATCTAGCGGTTTGGACAAATACCCGCTTCAATTCTTGGACAAATTCTCTCAGTGCCTGATCCTCTCTGCACTGGCCTGATCCTCTCCGCACTGCAAGTTGTAGGCCGCCCTGTGAGCCTCCTGGGGGTTCCAGTGCATTGAGAAGTGCTTCTAGATGGCCGCCTTGTAGGTAGACCGCCGTGAATGATTCTGATCCTCCAGCCCAGCAAAGAAGCTGGAGTATTCTGGGGAGAATGTCCATTTGGCAAAATCCATAGAATTCTGGTCATTTTTAATACCAAATGACATCATTATCTGGTCATACAGCTCCAGATTCTCCCAGACTGTGTACTTGGCATTTGTATGGTAAAGGGTCATGAAGTTTCTAATGGCTTTTATTTGTCTAGTAGGGTCTTTTACCAGAGTTTTCTTTTGGTTGGCAGCCTTCTTTTTCCGCTGCACCAGTGTCCATTCGTCCTCAAACTCAGTGGTGCTGCTGTATGAGGTCCCATCCTTATTGTCTAGGCGCTCCTTGATTCTTTGAGACTGGGAGTCTCTCCCAGAATGTCGTGGCCTAGTCTCTTCTCCCCTGTTCGTTTGTGGGCTCTCTGGGTCACTTCCCTTGGAATCTCTCTTTTGCACAGGGGAGTATTCTTCTGACTCCGCCATTCTTCGGGGTTGGTGGAGAATCCCGCAACCCACCTGAATCAGTGGAGGTTTTCAGGATCCTTTTTGGGGCCTAAACTCAGCCTCTTCTTTATCTGCAAAGTGGACCAAGTGGTCCCTTTGAAGCTGACGTATCTGCCATTCAAACTCCATGATCTTCTCTTCATAGGAGTCCTCCGGGTCAAATATATTTGCCAAAATATTTTTAAACCTAAGCAATGAGGCACATCCATCACTCGCTGATGGGGGCTGGCCTTCCTGCTCAGTCATGAAAGGCCTGCTTGGGTCCAGCTACCCCATATTTCCTGGTTCTTGTTGACTCATAGGTAAGAGGTTAGCCGTGCCTTGCACATGCAATGTGGTGAGCTGGCTTGATGACCCTGGTACAGGGGGCATCCCGCCATAATTAGGGGTTGCCCTTCCATTACCTAACTGTTCAGGGTTCCTCAAGTCGTGATTAAATCTAGCCCATTCTTTTTCCAATCTATCTAATTTGTCTTTCTCAGCTGCCATTTCTTGGTAATATGCAGAGGCCGGAGCTTTGTACCCTGCTACCAGGGATTTACTGGCTTCTATAACCTTACGTTGGGCCACTACTTGGCCCTGGGGCCCCGTGTTCTCTTAACTCAGGGCCTCACTTTCTTTCTGTAACTCTTTTAGGATCTGGGACTATTCAGACCTCTTCTTTTGCATGAGGTTAATCTCCTCATTCTGTGCAGTTTTGGTCAGTGTTGTCTGCTCTAGGACAAATTCTATTTGGCTTATATGTCCCATTCATTTTTCATACTCTACTTTTATGTCAACCAGTTCCTGAAGACCGGTCTCTCCTTTCTCCAGGTCTGCTTTCAGCTGGCACACATCCTGGTACAGTGCATCTTTTTCCTGCCAAATCCTACTATTCTGTTCACTGAGGTGATCTCTCTGTTGTTTCATAGCACCCAACTACTGGTGCTCTTGGTCAAAATCTGCTTGGGAATGGTCCTCCTTTATAACCCACTGATTATTCTCCTCTTTCAATTGCTTAATCTGCTTTTGATATGCACACATGTCCTCTAAGCAGGCTCTATTGCATGTCACCAGTTAGTTCAGTTTAAAACCCTTCCTTGGCACTCCTCTTTCAGTGCAGATAATTGGGACTCCGGCTATGAACTAGTTTGTTGCTGAACTGCAAAATCATCCTTAAGCTACTGAATGATGTTTCCTAATTCTAACACAGAATTTTGGCTCTCTCACACTTTCTCCTCTACCTGCCTTAACTCCTTTTTCACTTGCTCCAATAACTCAGATTGATTCTGCCCAGAGGTTACACTCTACTGGTACCTTTCTTCCATAACTATCACGTGAAAGTACATGTATGCAATGAGTTGGACCAATTTAGTTTGCTCATCTTTGGTGATCTGCGTCATAGAGAGATTGGTCAGGGCTTGATGTAACAGGACACTGTCCTGCCACATATCCAGATTTGTAGAGGTTACCTGTTGCATCATACTAGATTGCCAGGCTTCATGTCTCAGCTCTGCTCATTTTCCTTTAATGAACAATTTGGATAGAAGGTGATTCCTAGCTATGTTACTTTCCATGGGGCTCATTATGAAAAGTGTTCTGCACCTAGTGGACTATCTATGCAAGGGCAAAATCTCCACCCTGCTCCTTCCTAGTTTATGCTTACGCTATTTTCTTTGGCCACACAGCTCTGATATCTAGGGTACAAGTATGGATGGTGCCTTCACAGGTTAACACAACCTACCATCAACCTAATGTAACAATACTTCAATAGGCTAGTATGCTGTGCTACCCTGCCACGGGTGGAAACACAAGTTGTCATGAGATATTATAAAGCCCAAGCAAGTCATCGACCTTCTACCCCTGCAATAATGGTGGTGCACAATAAAACGCTTTTTATTATCCCAAATTCTTTTGAGGAGGCCTCCATCCCGTCTCGCACCCAACCTCCACCAGCACCCCTTTTCCCAATAGACCAGGAACCAGGCCGGTGTGTTGTCAATGAATAATAAATTAATATTATTATTTCAATATACAATCAGAACAAAAATATGACAACAGCCACTGATGTTGTGGCAACACAATGTGCAGGTTTCTAGAACATAACCAGGTTCAAAAATACTTTAAAATCACACCAGCTTTGTGTTGTGAAAAGAAAAGCCAAATAATGTCCCTCAAATGATTGAAGAAAGGTTAAGCGCCCCCCCCATGACAATAGAAAAAATGGGTTTTCAATGATCTGATTCTACTGCTATGGACAGCACAGAAGGGTACTTTAGCCTGCTTACACTAGAGAACAAATTGGGCTTCAACACAGACTAGCTAGCACGCATGGGCAATCCAATTTTAACACAGGCAACACATTAGAAATAAAAGCCAAAATAAAAGGGAATATAATTTGAATCGGTGATCAGGGTATGATAGAGGAAGAAGGATAGAGTAGGAAAAACGATTTTTCAAAGGTGAAAAGAAAGATTTAGCAAAACAAAATTGCAGATCTCACTAAATTTAGCTGGAGCTGGAAATGACAGGCAAGCTCAAAACCATAAAAAACAAACGAAATGAAATACTAAATCAGAGCTCAGAGCATGATAGAGGAAGGGGAAAACTCTAGGAAAATTCATTTTTAAAGGAGAAAAATAATGGTTCGGAAAAAAGAAACTGTTAATCACACTGAATTTGGCTTGAGTGGAAAATGACAGGCAAGCTCACAACCATGAAATACGAAAGAAGGGCAACGCCAAATCTGAGTTCAGAGCATGATAGAGGAAGAGGAATACTCCAGGATAATCACTTTTTAAAGGAGGAAAAGAAAGTTTTGGAAAAACGAAATTGTAATTCACACTTAATTAGGCTTGGGCTGAAAATAACACACACAATTTCAACAAGGAGAAATGCACATGGGAACCATGGTTCTCAGTGAATATTACAGGGGCAAATAGATCACAGTGGGAACAATTGTTTGGGTTTAATATGACAGATGCAAATGCGGATTTGTTTTTAAACACACAATTTATCGACAAATTCGGTTTTAGCTCATAATGGGAATAATTCTTTTGAAACAACACTTTAATGACTATAACAAATAATGAAAGCACTGGGAACAAGATGGTTTGTTTCCAATTGCAACAATCTCGATCCATGAATTTCAATGGGGGAATGAAATGATTTGCTAAGCCAACTATAGTAAGTACCTACACAGACACTATGAGTTCTGAATTGGGAAGTGGCAAAAATACACAGACAGGCAAGGGATTCTTAAACAGGAAAATAACTGTACTATGCAAACAACGAAAGGATTTTTGGGGAAAGAGAACTATAATCAACAGGTCAACAAGGGTGGATTTTGTTCCATAGGAAAAATGACTTAAAAGCACAGATGAACACAGTACTGGTCAATGGGAGAGTACCACAATGCACAGATAAACAAACTAATGTTCAATATTAAAATGACTAAATTTCACAGATAAAATAGAGGATTGTTCCTTATGGGGACACCCTAGGGTAGTGATTAAATAGATAGGACTTGTTTAATCTATGGCTGGGGGACTATAATTACAGAAAACAATTGACTTTATGACCATCAAGGGCAAAAGGGCTTCACTGCTGTGGGGTGCATTTAAGGCCCTAACAGAAATCCCCTTCAAACCAAAAACCACATTTCAACATTGCCACAAAAAACACCCGTGCTCTGCTTCCCTGGCACATATGTGGCATGCATTTCAACCTTTCATCAGAAACGACTTTGGTTATGTTCTCCCTGGTACATGTGTGGCAAGCATTGAACACAGCCACCCAAAGAATAGCTCTGCAATTGCTTTCCTGTTATTTGAATCATGTGAAAATGACCTGCAGTCAGAAAGGGTAAACATTTGCTGTTCTGTTATCTAAAAACTAAAGTTGCACCCTGCATTTATTTCTTTCATCTGAAATACCACAAAATACATGTTGCAAGTCAAGATGGCCCTGCATTTTCTTATTTCCATCTGAATTGCCAAAGAGTTAGGCAATATATCTCAAAATCAGCCTTGTCTGTCTGTCCCTTCACATTAGGGGTAGGGATCGCATATTGCAACTGACACGGCTTGGTTTTCCTTTGATGTGAATCACTGCGCGCAAAACACTGACAATGAAAGAAAGAAGCTTCTATTTTTCATTCTGTGTCAAGATCAAAGAAACTCTGCACAGTATCCCTTGGTGTCTATGGATCAGCATTATAGGCAAACCCACACAAAAGGATCAATTGAAAGAGAATATCGTTTACAAAACTGCATTGGAAGCCGAAAATGAAAAGCTTGCACAAATGTGAATTTGTTCTTTGTAAAATGAGGAAAAATTATGTTTCAAACCCAATGTCAAATGGCAGCTTTTGCTTGCATTAGATTGTTAGTGAATATGTTGTGGGTGGGGGGCTGGCAAATCCATATATAGTATGTTCTCCCCCACTCACAAGACTTCAAGCAACTCAGCAGAGGTCCAGGACTACTAGTCAAACCAGTTTGGCTGAAAGTCTTGACTTCCACTTTCGCACTTAGAAGTGAACTAATTTGTCAAGAACATATGAGGCACTGAGGCATTATTATTACCAATTCTACCGGATTAGCAGGCATTTCTGGATGAAAAGGCAAAGGATGCAAGTGTGGCCTGTGTTTGACTGAGAGGAGTGATTTCCTCCAGCACCCATTCCCAGGATGTCCTTTATTGCAAGCTGAGCCAGTAGGGGACAATTTGGTTATGGGTGTTTGCAGCACCGCCCTCCCATGTGACCAATCCTCCACATTGACATTAAAAGACTGCTATATTTCAAGACATTTTTCCCATCAACCTGACTAGGTAGTACATTTGTATTATGCCAGGTCACCATGTGATTTTTAAGAGAAGGAAAAGTTACCAAGTAAATGTTTCCAGCACTTGGTGAACTGAAAGGGTCATGAAATATGCTTTTCGGGAATTAATTATAAATGGAGCAGATCTGAAACTAGGTGAAAAGATGCCAAATGTTATTAGGAATATGAGTAGTTATTGTCAGAATTTTAAATATTTTAAGCCGTTCATAAATAGGATTTTATTCTGCCAAAGGATGATGCAACATCGCACAGAGGCGGAGATTGGGGTGTCCAATTCCAAGTAACCTATGTAATCCGCATATCTGATTCTTGTGATGGTGGCTAGTATAAATTTCAAGTTTTGCTCCATAACTTATTTTTGGTAAAAAGTAGCTTTGTGAGACAATGAAAGTTCATACAAGCAAACACATAAATTATGTCATTTCCCCTGAACCAATCAGCCCATGGGGAGTAGAGAGGGATGAGAGACTGTCCAATCCTGGGATAGGGGTTATTTCAGTGTACTGCCCCCCAGGTTGTAAATCCGATATAATTTTGGCTATATAAGGGGGAGAAAGAGAAACACAAGGGACTCAAGAATAAAAATCCATTTAAGATCCAGGAAAACAGAGATACCTCCATCCATCCATCCATCCAGATCCAGGCACACACAAAAATCCAGGGAGAATGAAGGGAAGGCCGCTGATCCCATTCAAGATAGCCCAGTGACCAGATCCCTTGCCTAGCTGTCCAGCATCCCATCCAGCTGTCCAGCATCCCATTAAGCTATCCAAAGTGACCAGACCTTGCCTCGCTGTCCAACATCCCATCCCGCTGTCCACAATGACCAGACCTTGCCTTGCTGTTGTTAGGGAGAATTCTCTTGTAAGGCTAATTTTCCAAACCTAGTGATTCCACCAGCAGCTTTGCTGGATTTTTGGGGTTTGTTTTTTTCTCCTGCTAAGAGTGAGACTCTTTTCCCCCCACTCTTAGGCATGATTTGAGGTATGTCTTTGAATCTTGGTGTGCTTCTGGGCTATGGGGTTTTCTTTTTCCTCCATAGGGTATCATCTATTTTTTTTATGTGTGTGTTACACAGCACCCTCAGTGCAGTAACACAGGGGTGTCATAGTGACCCCAAACATAGACTCCAAACCCTGGGACTAACTACTGTCTCCCAGGGCATGTAAAATCACCATTGACTTTACTAGTCTTAAATTGTGAACAGAACCAGTACAAACCATCATATTGTGGAAGTACTGGAAGTGGTTAATTATATTGCCCCTGGGTCTGTTTTCAAGGGGGCACTGTCCAGTCCCCCCTTATCGAGTTTCTGGCTGGTGGCAGTGGTTACCACGCGAAATATTCCACCGGAATATTCTCTATGGGACTTTCCCATTGATTTTAAACGCACCTCTTTTTGGTGCAATGTTAAAGATACCGCTGGTTTATTTATTTAATATTAAATCAACGTTTGGGTCTTTTTGCCAGAACTCTTTTATAAAATGGCGTTCGTGTCCGTCTCTGTAACTCTGACCAAGGTCGAGCCCTTTGTTCCACCTTTTGGCGGGCTTCTCCACAGAAGCCCTCCAAATGGTGCCACTCTGTCTGGGTTCCACAGGAGGGGTGGGGAGGGGAATTGGCACCCTGGACTGCGTTGCCTTAGCAACTTAAGTCACACTCTGTTCTGATTGGGCCGGTGGTGAGCCGCCCGGCTCACCACTTAGCATGTTTGAGTGACAGCTAAGCTGTTGAATGGGGGTTTTCCTGCATAAAAGCAGGGCCTTTGGGACTGGAACTTGAGAAGTCGCCACAGGACCTAAGAATCTGAAGAGGGAAGAAGCTGAGCCATCTGCAACGACAACACCACCGGTGAAGCCCTGCTGCAACTACCTCACCACTTTCCCGACGAGAAGAGAAGATCTTCTGCTGGACGAGTCTTCTTCCTCTGAGCTGGTGGGACCAACCAGTTCACCTTCCAAAGACGTCTCTTGGTCGAATCGCCCATGTCAAGCACCCCGGTGGCCGGATAGCCAAGCTTCACCACTTGGACCGCGAATAAAAGGAACGCACCTTTTACCGACGAAACTCCGCGGCTGGTTTCATCCCTGTGCAGTGCAATGACTCCACGTTTCCTCCTCGATGAGAACCTCTCTTCCCCTGGTCGAAACAATGAACTGCAACCACTGCCAGGAACAACTGCCACCGCTGGAGCTTCCTCTCTCTTTAAGGTACTGTGTCCTGCCTGGCCTCCCTTTCTTCGGTTTGCCCAAGGTGACCCTTAAATCCTTGGCTTTCCAACTGGGTTGGCCCCAGACCTTCTAACTTTACCTTCTTGAATCACCCTAACCTCTTTTGAACATTCTGCAAAGACTTTTAGTGCATTTTAAGCCGTGTGATCCTGGGCACATTTAGCTTTGCTCCATTTAAAGTGGACCTGGTCTATGAACTTTGGCTCTACAGTGTATACTGCCTTTATTCCCTTGCTGAGAACTCCTAAAAGTGTTGGGACCTGTTTTATTTCTATGCTCTGCCTTTGTCTTTCCTTTTAACTGAATTATTGGAGTGCCATCAGGTTACGCGCTTGCATCTGTTTAACAAATCATGGTGTTTTAACTCTGACTTGTCTAATAGTTATCAAGGGAGGTGTGTATACTTTACCTGACTGTGTGATCCTGGGCACATTTCGCATTGCTCCATTTAAAGTGGGCCTGGCCTATGAACTTTGTCTCTACAGTGTATACTGCCTTTATTCCCTTGCTGTGAACTTCTAAAAGTGTTGGGACCTGTTTTATTTCTATGCTCTGCCTTTTTCTCTCCCTTTAACTGCACTATTGGAGTGCCATCAGCTTACGCGCTTGCATCTGTTTAACAAATTGTGGTGTTTTAACTCTGTCTTGTCTAATAGTTATCAAGGGAGGTGTGTATACTTTACCTGACTGTGTTTTAACTTGCTTTTGATTTAGAGTGCTAGTATATTGCCTAAAATGTGTTTTAAATAAATAATTATATACTTTTTATACAAAGCTCTGGTCAGTGTTTGTTTGCTCTACTGTGTTTTTAGCCCTATTGTGTATACTCTATATACTGCCCTACTCTTCTTGAGAGAAGTCTGACTGCTCAGCCACAGCTACCAGGTAAATCTGGGTGGTACAGACTGCTACCAATTGGGTTTACTGCTTACACCTGTAGTCTTAATCTTTTTGCAGTGTTCCCCAAGGGAACTGCACAGGATTCTGCCTAACAGCTGTCCAGCACCCCATCCAGGAGAACCCAGTGACCAGATCCCTTGGCCTAGCTGTCCCAGTGACCAGATTCCCTGGCCCAGCCAACCAGAGTGACCAGATCACTTGGCCTAGCTGTCCAGAGACCTTGCTGGCTTTCCAGAACCCCAAACTCCAGCTTACATTATCCCATCACTCAGTCCCCAAACTGCATATCCCACTCTTTTGACCCTTGCACCCAATTGAAATCCCATTCAACATCCCAAATTCCCAGTATAGTCTGTTCACCTTTCCATAGACAAATCTGTATTAGCTCATGCATGTTAGTGCATTTCTTTGATAAGTCCTTCCGTAGTCTGTATAAATCATTAGCATTATTTGCAATTAAATCAATTAACTCCCCTATAAAGAGATTCACGGTGAGCTGGGTGCCATTCAAAATCAACCACCTCATTTCAAGTGCCTTTCTTTCATAATTATAGCCATTCAAATATAGTCTCACACGAACTAGTCTTTGTTTTACAAAAACTGAATTTGCCTGTGTATTGTGCTTTCCTACCAATTCCGATTTGCATTCATCCCATAGAAAACCCCAAACTGTAATCCCATTAAGAGTAACCCCTTTCTATGAAAATCCTATCTGTTATGTATATCTGTTCCTTGTCTTGAAAACCGATTTTTGATTTTGACCACCAAGCCCTTTCCGTGGCTGTCTGTCATCAAAAGCCCTGTGTAGTAATGCATTGCCATTCTGCCGCATCTGTTTTCTTTTGCATTCTGTCTTTTTCTCAAAATCAATTTTCTTACCTGTGTTCATGTTGCCTTTGTGCCCTGCTTAGTAATCTGTGAGCTTCCTTATCACTTGAGATTAGCAACACAAATTTGTGACCTAGCTATCCTATCTCAGTTGTAAACTGCTGTGCAAATAACAAGTGTAATCCGATTACGCCATTTTGCTCATAATTAAGGTTTTCAATTTCTTTTCTGGTCTCCCATCTTGGGGTGGTGGGCTGAATTCTAAATCTGATTTTTCCCTCTTCATTCTGACTACTTGCCACTGCCTTCCATCCACAAAGAATTTAGTTAGCTGAAGTTTGGGGGTGAGTGTTGCAGGGTGAGTGCATAACTTTAATTCCATCTGTTATTTTTAAAAATGATTTTGCTTGTGTTTGCTAGTAAAGGTTTCTGTATATTAGTTTAGGAGTTTGAATTAAATGTACTGTGGGAATATTTGCATTTGTATTGCCACAACACTGGTGGTTGCTGCCCAATTATTTGATGTTGCTCTAATTTTTCATTGAACTATAAAATTAATAAATATCATATTGTCACACACTGGCCTGGTTCCTAGTCCATTGCGACATGGGGTGTTTGTTAAGGTGGGTGTGAGACGGGTTGGGGGCCTATTCAGATAAAGAACCCAGGATAAATAAATTACAGAAAGCGTTTTTATTGTGCACCACATTCAGTGTCATTGGAAGAAGTCCCTGGCTGGAGAGTGCCATGTTATAAAATCATTACAAAGTGGCGGCTTGTCCGGGATTGAGGTAAGTGTTTGTCACCCATGACAGCCTAACACAGCAGGCTAACCCATTGAAGTTATTGATACTTTTAGTGGCTAGACAACTGTGTTACACTGTAAAGGCGCCACCCCAAAGGTTATACCCTAGGTATAAGGCCTATGTTTCAAAATAAAGTGAAGTTAACAATAAACTAGGAAAAAGCAGGGTAGAGATGTTTGTCCTTGCATAGATAACTAAACAAAGGAAGAACACTTTTCATAATGAGCACCTTGGAGATTAACATGTCTAGGTAGCACCTTCTGTCCAAACTATCCATTAGAGGGGAATTGGTAGAGCAGGGGCAAGAGGCCTGGCTAGCTAGGGTGATGCAACAGTCACTTCCATAAGCATAGATGTGTGGCAGGACAGTGGCCTCTTACAAATAACCTTGACTGAGTTCTACATGACTCACAACATCAAAGAGGAATAGGTTGAGATGGTCCAATGTACGGCAAACATATACTTCCACCTGATATGTATGGAAGAAAAATACTGAGAAAGTTTCACCTTTGCGCAAAACCATTCTGAACTCTTAAATGAAACCCAGATTGAAATAAGGCAGGTAGTAGAAAAAATGCGTGAAAGCCACAATTCTGAGGTGGAATTTGTACACCTCATCAAGCAGCTCAAGGAGGAGTTGGCTGTACAACAACACTTAATTCAAAGCAGGAGGCCCGATTAGCTACATCAAAACAGGAGTGCTAAGAAGGGATTGACTCTCTGAAAGACACTCAACTAAAATTAAACCAACAAGTAACAATAGAATCTGATTAGAGGACTTGGGCGCTCTACAAAAACAGATTGAGAAATTGGATGAGGAGAATAATAAGTTAATCGTTAGAGAAGTCCATTCCCAAACAGAATTTGACCAGGAACGTCAGAAGTTAGGTGCTATAAAACAACAAAGGGATAACCTGACTGAACAAATTGGCACCCTATATCAGGAAAAAGATGCCCTAGACCAGGAAGTGTGCAAATTAAAGACACACCTGTAGAGAAGGGAGTCAGATCTTCAGGAACTGACTGACCTAAAAGCAGAGTATGAAAAATTAATGGAACATAGGACACAAATGGAATTTGATCTAGAGCAGGCCATAGAGGCCAAAGCTGCTCAGAATGAGGAGATGACTCTCCTGCAACATAAATGGTCTGAGTATTCTAATGCAATACAAGAGGCCCAGAAAAACAAATGATGCCCTTTGTGATGAGAACAGGGGACTCCAGAGCCAGGTAGCAACACAAGGGAAGGTGATAGAGGACAGTCAAGCCCTGATTGCAGAGCAAAAGGCTTAGGCCTTTTCATACCATCACGAGGTAGGGGCTGGGAAGGAGAAACTTGGGAAGTTAGAAAAAGAGTATGCTAGGTTGAACAGTCAGAGAGTGGCAGGCCAACCTCTGATCACCCTGTGATTCCCTCTGTACCAAGGGCCTCAAGTCAATTTACCCCCTTGTATGCGCAAGGCACTGCTCACTTCATGTCCACAGGTTCACACAAACCAGAAAACATGATGCAGCCAGACTCAATTAGGCCTAGGATGATTGAGCCGGCAGGTCAGCGTCCATCAGAGATTGATGAACGGGTGTCCAGGATCAAAAATGCTATGGCTGATGGATCTGATCAAGAAGACTCCTACGACGAGAAAATCAGGGAGCTAGACTTGCAAAAACATCAGCTACAAAGGAAACACTTGGTTCGCTTTGCAGAGAAAAAGGAGTCTGAGATGATGCCCCAAAAGAGTATTCTGAAAACCTCCACCCAATCAGGGAGGTGGGGGGTTTTCTCCACCAACCCAGTAAGCAGGGAGGAGTCCGATGACTACTCCCCTATGCCAAGGAGGGAGTCCAAGGGAAGTGAGCCCAAAGAACAACAGGGGAGAAGAGACTGGGCCCCATTGTTCTGGGAGAGACTCCCAAGCTCAAAGAATCAGGGAGCGCCTAGAGGAAAGTGATGGGACCTCGAATAGCAGCACTTTGGGCGAATGGACTCAGGTTCAGCGTAAAAATAAGGCTGCCAAATAAAACTCTGGTGAAAGACCCCATTAGAAAGATAAAAGGGTATCTAGTGTTTCCAATTAAGCCTTTTCCATCAAAATCATCAATTGAAAATATATGCATCAAATGGATATATGTGCAAGGTAAAGGGTTAATTTTCTTGGGGTGGGTGTTTAAGGGTAAAAAATGGGGGGGTTGTGGGGTGGACCCCACCCCCCCGCCACCAAAATAAAATACAAAAAAATGCATTTGATGCAAATATTTTTGATGGATAGGTTTCAATGCAAAAAACCTTTGTTGGAAAGTTTTTGTTGGAAAGACCATCAACTGATAAAAGCTATTCGAAGTTTCATGACTGTACGATAAAAATGACAAATATTCAGTCCGGGAGCATCTGGAGCTATATGACCAGATGAAGGCCTCTTTTGACAATTAAAATTATAGGAATTCAAAAGAATTTGCCAAATGGACGTTCTCCCCAGAGTACTCCAGCTTCTTTGCTGGGCTGGAGGATCAGAACCATTCAAGGTGGTCCACATACAAGGCAGCCATCTTGAAGCACTTATCCACGCCCCAAGAGAATTTGTTCAGGAATAGCAGGGAATTTATGAATACCTATTTTCATGCACTCCCAAAGTACATCATGACGCAGTTGGTAAGGGACTTCCATGATGAAAGGACCCTGGACTGGGTAATAGAGCAAGCTACCCGGATCTATGAGGTCCAAAAGCCCATAGAAAACAAGAATCCCTCTAAAAACCCCAAACAGACCAACACCCCTGCTGCTGCCAAGGTGGTGGAGGTGAAGGTTACCCTCATTTCGGACCTAAAAATGGGGAGCCTAAAAATACACCTTCCCAAAACCAACCAAATTAGATGCAGAGAAGACCCTCTGACCAATCACAAACAGGCAGTAGTCAGGTAGGGTACCCCACAAATGTGCCCCCTAACTCTGCCAATTACATCAGCCCTAGGTACAAGGGCAAAAGACCCATCTTGGGGTATGTGTGGACTCCCCCGGCCCAAGGGGGGGACCCTACCAGGTGAGTACGGTCCCAGGAAACCTCCCTCCAAACTTCCCTCAGGAGGACAATAATCTTCCAAATCCTAGTTCAAGTTTCTTCCCCAGGTACCCTCAAAATCCCAACATTCAGGACAACCCTCCTTACTCTCCCCACTTTCAGGAGTCCAGACCACCAACGGTGAAGGACTACCAGGGAATTCCTCAATACCCAGGTTACTCCGGGAGAAGGGACAGTTACACTTCCCAAGAGCAACCCAGATTTGACTCTATACCCCTGTATGAGCCAGAGAGGGTGTCACAACTAGAGTGCCAGGTCCAGAACCTAACACAAGAACTGAGTCGCATGTTAAGGGCTCAGCAGAACCCTCAGATGAACGTGGCTGCTCATAACAGCTCGAATCAAGGGTCTGGCACCCCGGAACAATGACGGGGAGAGAACCCGACAACCGACCGGTTGCAGAGGAGGAGGCACAGGGGCAGGGGAATGCAAAGCCCAAGAGGATGCATCCTCCTCAACCATGAAAAGCCCCTAGACACCTCAGAACCAGAACTTAAATCTCCTACACCCAAAAAATTACAACCCAGGGAACAGAGGGTGGGAAGAGAAACAAAGAAATAAAGAAGCCCCATTTTGTGGCGGAAGTCAGTGTTCTCCAGTTGGAAAGGGAAGAATCCTTGGAGGATTCTGGGAAGAAAGTCTTCTCCTTCAAAGATGGGAGGGGGTTCCTCCTAAAGAAAAAATGGATCCCAAAAGATCATAACTCAGACTGGGTAGGTATGGGGACTGACTCGGAATTGCCAATCCCAGAACCCCAGAAATGTCATCCTGAAAATTTAGCAATGACTGAGATATCCTCCCCACAAACTGATTTGAGTGACTGTCTCCAGGAAGAGGGGGACAGCACAGGATCAGGGGCAAAAGGGGATTCCCGACACCCACCTTTTTCAGGATTACAAATTTTATTTACATATTTCCGACACAGAAAACCTCCCAAGATCCCACAATGTCAGATTCCAAAATAAAGAAACTAACGACCCAGCTTGCCCAAAAGGCCCATTTTCATTGCCCATTGGAGGAGAAAGAAATTAGGTTTTATGTCCCCGTCCGGGTGCAAGGGCAATGTTCATTTTTAGCACTGGTGGACACCGGATCCCAAGCCACTCTTCTGTCCAAAAGGGCCTTTGAGCAGCTTAATTCAGGAACGGGGAGAGCCACCAAATTCCCCTCACCCCTCTTCCTGGACAACTCCAGAACTTCGACGGAATTCCAATCGAGGCGACGGCAGATCTGGAGATTAAAATTGGGTGACACAAGGTTAAGCATCCGTTATAGTCGTGACTCCAGAGGGGACCCCCTATCTATTAGGGAATGACCTCCTTCAGAAGCTGTCTCCCCTGATAGACTGTGTGAACAAGTGCTCTGTACTGGCTAACTGGCCAATAAAATTAAAACAGAGAACCATCTATGTTAGTCTAAATGACACATGCAACATGTTTGAACAGCGATCTGACTAAGTTGAGTTCCATTTTCAGAACAATCAATTACCTGACATTACAGTAATTACTGTAGGACAACAATCTGGTGATGGGAACTCCTCTCCATTTCTGAAAATCAACCTCCCTTCCAGTTTTAAGTGGCATTACAGACTGGAAGGAAATACCTTAAAATGTTATACCGATCCACAATTTGAAAATCTAAGTCCCATGATAAAAAATGCTCAAAAACCAGCTCAAAGCCTGGCTGATATTCAGAAAAAGGGTGAACAGCTATTCCTCCTCATTCAGTTAAATGAGGGGAGGGAGCCTGTTCTCACCACAGTATGTCTGAATATTGGAAAAAGCTTCATGCGCGAAGCGTTGTTCAGGAAACTCCCGAAAGATCCAACCATTCCCACATTTAAATGGGCCTGGAAACTCCCAATTCCAAACATCTCCTGCCTAGCAGGTGCAAGGTAAAAATGTCCATAGGTGATAAAAGCATAATTGTTGGGTCGTGACAGATGCTCCCTCCGCCTTCTACTTAGGCAGTGACATTCTCAATCGGTTAGCAATTAATTTCAACCTCACAAATTACAAAGCCTGGTCCCGACTGGGGGGTATACCTATGGGCTTTGATGATTCTGAAAAGGCATTTTGGTCAGCTCAATTGCTACTGTATGCAGTTGAAATTCAAATTGGAGAGGAGGTCACCATTCTAGGATGGACCTGGCAATTCCCACTTTCCAAAAAATTAAGAGAGAACAGAAACTCCAAAACCCATACACTTATGTACACCTGAATCACCATCTCCAACAGCAGGGGTTGGGTTCAAACCTAACACCATTAGTGGACTTAGAACGCAACACCATTCCAATATTGGTGGATAACAGCGACCCTAGGAGTATCACTCTGAGCGCAGACACCTTGGAATGGCGGTTGATGACCAGCATTTTTCCATGGATTTAGGAAATGAAATCATAGGACCAATCCCCAATGACTGCTATGACTGGACAATGACATACCGCCATAAAAGAGCTTCACCTGGCAAGGGGGGGATTTCTTGTTGCACTCTTCCTGCCCTTACGGGGGGAGAGCTGACCTGTGACATCAGGAATGATGAGGTGATCTTCCAGGTCCACAATGACTGGCTCTCCTACCTGAAACCCCCTGTCCAGGTCAGCCCTTCACCAGAGACCTCTCCACGCAGCTGGAGGAGACCGATGAGATCGCAAAACCTGAGGTCTTCCCAGGCTTCAGACAGATGGTTGAAGAACGGGTCAACCTCGCTGATACCTGTGAGACCAAGGAACAAATATAAAAGTTGAAGCAGGTGTTTTTAGATTTTCAATATATCTTTGCTGTGGACCCGTACGACTGTTGTCGCACCGAGATACATTCTACCTCAATTCCCACAGACCCTGGGATGACTCACATATTTGTGAAGCCATATTGCTTGCATCAAATGTCTATGGAGTCCCTCACAGAAATCCTAAAGAACCTAGAGTCCTGTGAGATAATTCATCCAGTCCACATTACTTTTAATAATCCGGTAGTGGAGATTCTAAAACCAAATGGCAAATGGAGACTATGTGCATACCTTAGGTAGCTGAACAAATGGGTCCACATGTCCCGATGGCCTCTTCCCTACATTGACCAGGAATTGGCCCAGATCCAGGTGTTGAAGGTCTACACCACCATTGACCTGACCAATGGATAGTGGACAGTATCCATAAGTAGGGAAGACCAGTACAAGCTGGCCTTCACCTTCGTGGGACAGCAATACACATGGGCCCAAATTCCCTTCAGATATATAAACTTTGGCGAAGAATTTAACATATTCCTCCACCTCCACAGGAGAGCCTTGCATGGACAGAATCCAGGAAGTAATTCTGGAATTACTCACATTCCCTTCCCGGATTCTGTCACTTTGGAGGTGTTGCAAGGCCTGGTGAGGAGACTTGACGATTATGTGCTCCCCCTGGATGAACGGGCAGTAATATTTCAATGCCCACACCATTGCCATGAGTGCCTTCTCACAATCTTTGTATTTTTCCTCCACAAAGGATAAAGTCTTACTTGCATAGCAGATGACTTTATTGACCTTATCCTGCTTTTGGTATAATACTGCTGTTAAGAACATATTTGAGAACCCCGTCTCCAAGAAGAACTCCTTGTTTTTGACGGGGTAAGCTAGACAAAGCACTTGTGAGAGGGTACTCTTTAGTTGTTTCACTGCATTGGCTTGTTCTGGTCCCCACTCCCTCTTGACCCTCCTTCCCCCCTTTACCAAGTGGATCAGGGGTCTTGTGACCTCTGCATAATCCTCAATGAACTTCCTACTGTAATTAGTCAGTCCAAGGAGGCTCCTTAGTTCACGCAGAGTGGTGGGGTCTTTCAGTTTTAGTAGTGCTTCCACTTTCTTCGCCTGGGGACAGAGACCCTCAAGGGTGATTTCATGTCCCAAGAAGTTTACATGGGTCCTACACCACTGTGCCTTCTGAAAGGACAGTTTTACTCTGGCAACCTTCAACTGGGTCAGAACATAGCGGATCTCTGCTATCTGTTACTCCACAATTGAGCTTTTAGTTAGGACATCATTCACATAGGCCAGGTTCCTAGTCCATTGCGACACAGGGTGTTTGTTAAGGTGGGTGTGAGACGGGTTGGGGGCCTATTCAAACAAAGAACCAAGGGTTAATTAAAGATAGTAAGTGTTTTTATTGTGCGCCACATTACGTGTCAGTGGAAGAAGTCCCTGGCTGGAGTTTGCTGTGCTATAAAATTGTTACACATCAAAGGGTCAGTCAAGGCCTCACTATGTCCTCCCAATCAGCTACTCCAGCTCCCTGCTTCACTTTTAGGACTGGGCCAATTTTTCATCAAGGATAGCTCTGGATTTTCAGTTAGCAGCACACCTCAGATTTTGTAGATAGAATCCTCATTTGAGGAGGAGTAACCTATTTATAAGACAAATGATGTCACTGCTGTGGCATCCTCTTCACACAACTGATTGGGCAGTGGTTAAGTGTTCCCTCCCCCTCTACCAGCCGGTAGGCTCAGAGAAGGTAGGAGTGATTTGAGCAGTCAGGGGAGGATACCCCATCAATCATATGACACAGTCAGGGGGTTAGATCTGACTTTTGTACCCGGAAATCACACATTTAAAAAAATACCTTTTCTCATCATGGTATGCCACCTATGACAGCATTTCTAAATACTATGGGCCTCATTATGCGGTAGGAGGTAGCCATGGTGCTATTAGCACCATGGCTACCCCCTTACCGCATTCCGGGTCCGGGTTCCTGAAATAGGGACTTACCGGGTCATTCCACCCTTGGAGGACCTGGTAAGTCCCCATTCTTGAAACCAGCCTCCAAAGGCTCAATGGGAATGGGGATGGAGCTAATAACAGTACCGCAATTTACGGTACTGTTATTAGCTATGAAGTCCCTTAACGGGTCCCGTCCTTAACACCTGGTAAAACCAGGAATTAAAGAAGGGACCCGCTAAGGGACCTTGGAATAGGGTGGTAAGGGATTACCGGCTCCAGTGACCTCACCGGTGCCGTTAATCCCTTACCACCTGCCGTATAATGAGGCCCTATGTGTTTCAGGCGGTCACCTCACCGTTGTTTGATGACTGTGGGACCGATTAGTATGAAGCTACTGTTTTCCCTTGTTTCCGCCCAGACTATATTACTGAAAAATCAGGCATTCAATGAGCAGGTTACCTATCACCTGTTACACATTCTCTCAAATGTTTTTGATCGTCATATTTACGCAGAAATCACAATCAATTTTTTTCCTTATAACTTGGGTCACCAAAATAATTTTTGGTTGACCATATGCAGCTTGCGGACAGCTTTCCAGAAATCCACACATGAATATTCTGGGATGGATATTGTGCATATTACACAAAGAAAAAACATATCTCCCCATTGTGTGCACTGGGGCATCAACCCCTTCTCTAAACCTGCGCCCAGCCTCTGAAATGTGGGGCTGTGATGTCACGAGGGGTTCTGTTCCAGAATGCAATCTTTCACCCATTGACAAAACACGAAGTGACATCACATAGCTAGTACACTACGAAAAATATGGTTACAATATCACTATAATGTGATATACATTTCATACAAGAATGGATCACCATATGTATCATTAATATCAGGGTGTATAGGCCCATATTACCAAATTACTTTGAATGCAAGCAGAGATCCAAGGCCAAATGATAATGATTTGTTATTATATAGCATTTACGCTTAAGCGCTTTATATAGAACATATATACATACAATATCACATAACCTGTGTTGGTACTCATTTATCGACCTCAGAAGGATAAAAGGCTGAGGTGAGGTGCTTAAGAACCAACACACAGGCCGATTCATGGAATAATTAGCGCGGCGCAAGTGGGCAAAAACGTGCGAATCGCAGTGGAATAGCGAAAATCGCAGTGCAAGTGCGAAAATCGCACGAAAAGCAGCGCACGTCGATTCATGGAAGGCCGTGCGCGAGAAAACCAGCGGATGTGCGATAAAAAAGTGCGCGGCGCACGTTGGCGCACAGGCCATCTAACAGCATGCGCCAGGTCACAGCGAAAATCGCACAGGCCACAGCGAAATTCGCACATAGCGCGGCGCACGCAACAAAAGTTGGCGGAACACGGGCGTAACACTCGGAATGGGGAACAACTTGCCAAAACGTGGGCGTCACGGGGGAAGTACAGGGCACAAGTGCGTGGAACGCCCACACGCTCGCCTACAACACGTATTCATGGAATAGAATAGGGGAAAAAAGCGCACGCTCAAACCAGCGCACAGGCACAAACACGACCGCCACAAGAAAGCAGGCGGTAGCGTCTCTGCGGCTGTAAGAAATGTGCGCCAAAAGGTGCGCCAACAAATAGCACCTATATACTGCCATGATGAATGTCCCATACCGTGGCCCTCCAGGAAAAATGACGTGCAAAGGGGTACCCACAAACACGGACACCCGCTGACAAAAAATACGTGTGCGTGTATACCGGGGTGCGCGGGAAGTCTCACACGCGATTTCAGCAGGGTACGTGCATCACAGGGGTTCGCGTGAAGTTATTCACGCGATCGGGCCTGGGGGAGCGGGCTACGTGTATTTCAGGGGTTCGCGTGAAGTTTCTCACGCGATCGGGCCTGGGGGAGCGTGCTACGTGTATTTCAGGGGTTCGCGTGAAGTTTCACACGCGATCGGGCCTGGGGGAGCGGGCTACGTGTATTACAGGGGTTCGCGTGAAGTTCCTCACGCGATCGGGCCTGGGGGAGCGTGCTACGTGTATTTCAGGGGTTCGCGTGAAGTTTCACACGCGATCGGGCCTGGGGGAGCGGGCTACGTGTATTCCATGGGTGCGTGAGAAGTTCCACACGCGAATAGCCTGGGCGCGTGTATTTCAGGGGTGCGCGGGAAGTTCCACACACGAATAGCCTGGGCGCCTGTATTTGAGGGGTGCGCGGGAAGTTCCAAACGCGAATAGCCTGGGCGCGTGTATTTGAGGGGTGCGCGGGAAGTTCCACACGCGAATAGCCTGGGCGCGTGTATTTCAGGGGTGCGCGGGAAGTTCCACACGCGAATAGCCTGGGCGCGTGTATTTCAGGGGTGCGCGGGAAGTTCCACACGCGAATAGCCTGGGCGCGTGTATTTCAGGGGTGCGCGGGAAGTTCCACACGCGAATAGCCTGGGCGCGTGTATTTCAGGTGTGCGCGGGAAGTTCCACACGCGAATAGCCTGGGCGCGTGTATTTCAGGTGTGCGCGGGAAGTTCCACACGCGAATAGCCTGGGCGCGTGTATTTCAGGGGTGCGCAGGAAGTTCCACACGCGAATAGCCTGGGCGCGTGTATTTCAGGGGTGCGCGGGAAGTTTTACACGCGATTTCTGCACGGTAAGTGTATTTCAGGGGTGCCGGGGAGTCCCACATGTGATTTGACAGTGTGGGTCCTCCCAGGTGTACCCTGAACACCCTCCACGGCCCCTGCAGGCAGCCCACACCACAGGGGACTACCCTGCATCCCTGGTCATGTCCCGCAGGCAGCCCACCCAACATGGGCATGCCCCCCAGCAAAGGCACATGTCTCCTTGAACTAATGAACACCAACTCATGTCCCCCACCACCCTCACCCCCCAGCACTGTGGGGCACCTGCCAGCAGGCCCCCACCCATGTCCAACTCATGTCCCCCACCACCCCCACCCCCCAGCACTGTGGGGCACCTGCCAGCAGGCCCCCACCCATGTCCAACTCATGTCTCCCACCACCCCCAACCCCCAGCCACCAGGGTCACCCTCCACCAGGCCCCCACTCATGTCACCCACCACCCCCACCCCCCAGCCACCAGGGTCACCCTCCACCAGGCCCCCACCCATGTCTCCCACCACCCCCACCCCCCAGCCACCAGGGGCACCCTCCACCAGGCCCCCACCCATGTCTCCCACCACCCCCACCCCCCAGCCACCAGGGTCACCCTCCACCAGGCCCCCACTCATGTCCCCCACCACCCCCACCCCCCAGCACTGTGGGGCACCTGCCAGCAGGCCCCCACCCATGTCCAACTCATGTCTCCCACAACCCCCAGCCACCAGGGTCACCCTCCAACAGGCCCCCACTCATTTCACCCACCACCCCCACCCCCTGGCCACCAGGGTCACCCTCCAGCAGGCCCCCACTCATGTCACCCACCACCCCCACCCCCCAGCCACCAGGGTCACCCTCCACCAGGCCCCCACTCATGTCTCCCACCACCCCCACCCCCCAGCAGTGCAGGGGCACCCTCCACCAGGCCCCCACTCATGTCCCCCACCACCCCCACCCCCCAGCACTGTGGGGCACCTGCCAGCAGGCCCCCACCCATGTCCAACTCATGTCTCCCACCACCCCCACCCCCCAGCCACCAGGGTCACCCTCCACCAGGCCCCCACTCATGTCACCCACCACCCCCACCCCCCTGCCACCAGGGTCACCCTCCAGCAGCCCCCCACCCATGTCTCCCACCACCCCCACCCCCCAGCAGTGCAGGGGCACCCTCCACCAGGCCCCCACTCATGTCACCCACCACCCCCACCCCCCAGCCACCAGGGTCACCCTCCACCAGGCCCCCACTCATGTCACCCACCACCCCCACCCCCCAGCCACCAGGGTCACCCTCCACCAGGCCCCCACCCATGTCTCCCACCACCCCCACCCCCCGGCCACCAGGGTCACCCTCCACCAGGCCCCCACTCATGTCACCCACCACCCCCACCCCCCAGCCACCAGGGTCACCCTCGACCAGGCCCCCACTCATGTCACCCACCACCCCCACCCCCCAGCCACCAGGGTCACCCTCCACCAGGCCCCCACTCATGTCACCCACCACCCCACCCCCCAGCCACCAGGGGCACCCTCCACCAGGCCCCCACTCATGTCTCCCACCACCCCCACACCCCAGCAGTGCAGGGGCACCCTCCACCAGGCCCCCACTCATGTCTACCACCACCCCCACCCCCCCAGCCACCAGGGGCACCCTCCACCAGGCCCCCACCCATGTCTCCCACCACCCCCACCCCCCAGCCACCAGGGTCACCCTCCACCAGGCCCCCACTCATGTCACCCACCACCCCCACCCCCCAGCCACCAGGGTCACCCTCCACCAGGCCCCCACTCATGTCTCCCACCACCCCCACACCCCAGCAGTGCAGGGGCACCCTCCACCAGGCCCCCACTCATGTCTACCACCACCCCCACCCCCCCAGCCACCAGGGGCACCCTCCACCAGGCCCCCACCCATGTCACCCACCACCCCCACCCCCCAGCCACCAGGGTCACCCTCCACCAGGCCCCCACTCATGTCTCCCACCACCCCCACCCCCCAGCAGTGCAGGGGCACCCTCCACCAGGACCCCACTCATGTCTACCACCACCCCCACCCCCCAGCAGTGCAGGGGCATCCTCCACCAGGCACCCACACATGTCCCCCTGCCCCCAGGTCCTGACGATACTCAATCATGGCAGTAATGGGCAGCATACCCAGCACAAACACCCAGGCAAGGATTGCATCCACCCACATAGTGAATGCAATTACATGATACAACCCCAATGGCAAGTCTGTAAATGAACACATGTCCGTCACACACATACACAATGGGTGCAAGTGAATGTCAAAACCCATATCATGACATGTATGAAACCAATGAGAAAATACCACAAGTGAAAGTTAAAAAAACATGTATTAAAGATGAAAAATAAGTAAACAAATCAAACATACAACAATGGGGATAACAAAATAAATGGTCCATGTCCGAGAACAAATGTAAAAATAAAAAAAACAAAGTAATCCAAAAACAAATGTTGTCCAAAGCAAAATCATGTGGAAGTAAAATAATGAAAAACCATTTCCTCATGGTGAACACAATAATTAATAAAAAAAATGTTTCTTCAAAAAGCAAACTATATACACGAAAATTCCAGGGTCCATGAGCCCAACACCATAAATGAAACCTACTACTACCTAATGAAAATAATATATACAAAAAAGTGGCCATTGTCCGAGCGGTCCAAAAAAACAAAAATTAATAAAGGAAACCTAACACTAACTAACTAAATAACTATATACAAAGGCAGCGGGCAAGTCCTGCGGCTCACTCGGTGATGTTGCTGGCCAGGGCATCATCGAACTCCATGTCGATGTCCTGGAGGCGGGACTCTGTCCTGGCCTCGAGGTCTCGCAGGGATAACCCCATGTCCAGCTGAAACTCCCTGCGAGCTTCCTCGAGGCACTCAGCCCGCCTCAACGCCCGACGCATGGAGAACTCCGCCCTGACCATGGTGAGCCGCTCCTCTTCCGCCCGCTGCCGCTCCGCACCTATCCGCTTGACCAACTGCTCCCACACGGAAGACACCACCATCCCAGGGTTGCCCTGCCCTCCGGCCGATGCCTGCCCCTCTGATCTTGAAGGCCCCGAGCCATGATGCCTCCCACATCGAGCCTGCTGCTGCCTCCGACGCCACTGCCTCTGCCAGCACGACGGCATCCAGGCTGATGGAAACCACCGACGCCGTCGTGCACGTGCCCTGCCTGATGATGCTGTCACATCTTCCATCTGCTGGGGTCCAGTTGCTGTGTTGTCCACCCCTGCTGGACCTCCGACTCCCAACTGTGGCAGGGATGGGATCCCCACCGAGCTGGCTGCATTGGTCGGGGCAGGTCCACAGGGGGCCCTGGTGGCATCTGGGCCGGAAGACGGCAAGGAGAACGACTGGTGTATAGCCTGCACAGAGGAGGAGAGGGCCGCCAGATTGGACAACACATGCAGGAAACCCCCGAACATGGCCGATCCCAATTGGGCCACGTCGGCATGGTGCACTTCGTGATGACGTGCGTCCTCCTCCCGGGAAGCACGCATGGCATCACGAATCACAGCCGTGCGCATCGCGACCCCAATCAGGACCTTCTCCACACGGCCAGGGGTTCCCACGTCCGCAGGTGGAGGGGAGTCAGGTGACATGGACATCCCCTCTACCTGCGGACGGGCCTGGGACGGGGCATCCCTGCTGGTGCATGGTGGTGCACTCACAGGGTCAGGGACAGCGACATGCACAGGCCCCTCCACGGAGACCTGTGCTGCCTCCTGCCCCTGGACTGCACCACTTGCACCAGCAGGGATGCCCCCACCAGGCCCCATGTGTGCCCCAGTGGCGGCCTCCTCCTCCTCTGTGCAAACCACCAACCTGGATGGCTCCTCACCGTCTCCCACCGTAGCAGGCCCCTGTGGGGGCTCACCCACCCCTTCCGCTGCAGCCGTGGGGGCATCCCCGCCGCCTTGCTCCACAGCGCCGTCTCCGCCCTCTTCTTCACTAGCCGCTGCGTAGAGGGAGACAAAGAACACAAGCATCAGGGCACTGTACAATGGTCCCCTAGACAGGAAGCAATAGCAGATGAGCACCACTGTCAAAGTACACTTCCATCATGTCCCTCCACAACACATGGGTCAGTCCAGGCTAAACACACACAGTAACAGCCATGGTGCATGCCATGGACATTTCCATGCATGTCCAATGGACTCTTGAAACATTCAATGATATGTAACTCACATGCATCATGGCTCATGCCTGTCACATGCACACACTTCACCTCAGTCACATCCATCTGGGCCCAAACACA
Source organism: Ambystoma mexicanum (assembly GCF_040938575.1). Lineage (NCBI taxonomy): Eukaryota > Metazoa > Chordata > Amphibia > Caudata > Ambystomatidae > Ambystoma > Ambystoma mexicanum. Next base: position 1,072,353,420 of record NC_090935.1, on the reverse strand, counting down.
CCAAACACAGCGGATACAAGGGTAATTTGCCTGCTTCACTGAATCTGTGCATTGTCACACACATGTGTCATGCATCCATGGCATGCACAAGTCACAGACACGCAGGTCAGGCACACAGACATGGCTACCATATATGTACCTGGCATCAGCACCCATCCCTCACCCCCACCCATGTCCAGGTACAGAGACTGGCATGCTCTCATGTTCAAAATCTGCATAGGGCTCCCCATGCGGCATTTGAACACATGCAACAACCATGTGGGTCACACATCACGGGTCGCACATGCATTACCATGATGTCCCTGCACACATACATGAATACATGGCCTATGGCATACATACAGGCAAGTATCATAGAACCAGCACACCGCACCATGCCCTGTCTCACATAGTAATGCTTGGACACTTACCGCTCAACTCCAGACGGGTCTCCCTCTCAAGGATCTGGGCGTGGAGCGCTGGGCGTACCCGTTCCAGGACCCTCATCTGGATGGAACTCATGCAGCCCCAGCCCCCCTCCACGAGGCGCCGGGCCTTCACAAGGGTCCTGGACCTCAAGTCCTCCCAGCGCTTCTTGATCTTCAGGACGTTGCGGGTTGCCACCCCCTCCGCGTTGATGGCAACCACACAGTCGGCCCAGATCCTCTCCCGTCCTTCCTTGCTGGCGTGGGACGATCCAAAGAGGGCATCATACTGCCCCAGGACATGCTCCACCAGGACACCAACTTCGTTGTCAGTGAAGCTGGTGCCCCTCTGCCCCTCTGGCCTGGGGTTGCCACTGGTGCCAGATGTGGAAGTGCCCGACATGGCAACCCCAGAGGCAGGTGTGGGTGGGCAACTGGGTCCTGGGGCTGGGCTGTGGAGCGATGTAATCCCAGTCGGGAGTCTTCAGTTCCAGCAGGGGTGGACACAGCAACTGGACCCCTGCAGATGGCTGATGTGCAGGCACCAAATGGCAGGGCACGGTGGCAGCAGGCAGGCAGGCAGGCAGCAGAAGATGGCACGTGGGATGCTGCTCGGGGCACTGGGGGGCAGTAACTCGGCCTTCTGGGCAGGAGCGTGGTCTTCCGTGTGTTTTCGCGTGGCCAGCTTGATACGGAGTGATTTGGCACGTGAAAATCCTGCACGTCAGCGTGAAATCCGAGGAAAGGCCCTTAGCGCGTAAGCGCGTCAGCACGCATAGGCGATTCTATTGGACCAGAGTCCCTCAGCGCGTAAGCGCGTCTGTGACGTGACCCGCACGGGTGTTCCCCACTCAGCACGTGATGACGGAGCACACGTGGAAATACTGCACGTCAGAGTGTCATCGCGTGTAATTGGACAAAAGTGCGCGTACACGCGATTGGCCTATGTACGTGTATTTCATGGGTGCGCGGGCACTTACACACGCAAGTACGTCAGCGAACCTGTATCCCGTGGTGCGTGTGAATTTCCACACGCTATTGGACTGGGAACTGGATTCCAGGGATGCGCGGGTCACACGCTCGCCTAGAACACGCGCAAAGCATAAATTTGCGCACTTTAACAATAACAAGCTCAGACGCCAGGATGAACATACCGTTCCTAGCAGCAGTGGCAGTGGGCTACCAAAGGAGGAGGAGGAGGATAGTCAGGGCCAGAATATTCACACCCAGAACCAGCCTTTTCGGGATGCCTGATGACCAGGTGTATGGGAGGTACAGGTTTCCACCACACATTATACTGGACCTGGTGAGTGAGTGGGAGGATGACCTCACATCACCCACCCTGTGCTCCCAAGCACTCAGCCCCCTGGAGAAGGTCCTCAATGTACTGCAGATGGCATGTACCATTGCTATTGAGTGAAGATGGAGAGGAGGGCAGCACCTATTCATTCAGTCCAGTTCCCGCATGTAATCGCTTTTCTAATTCTAACAGGTCAGATTTTTCACCTGGAGCTGCCAGTCTGAAATGGTCCAATTGCACAGGGACATGTGTGTACAAATGATATCCAGGTAACAAAGTCACTCCACTTTACCATAGCCATGTCAGACATGTGACTAGTGGACAGCGACATGCCTAGTAAAAGTGGTGGAATGCAAACAAACTGACTGAATGAACAGTGAAAAATAAGCAACTATGTTGTGGCAAGGTGACACTTCAAGGGCAACTGGCGTGCAGTTGGGCTAGATGTCTACTGTTGGCAGAAGGGATACTGCTATGGCCAAATGCAGCTGCGCAGGAAGTATTGCATGAAGCACATGGCTGACCCATACGACTCAGGCGCACACACTCTCACCTGGCACACAAACAGAAGCCCTCACACACACACCATGCACATGGATGACACACACATGCATGTGCACTCACCGGACAATGCCTCGTAATCAGCCAGATCTCCCACGCCTTGGATCTGTTCCTCCGTGACGTAGGTCCCAGCGACTGACTCATGTGGAGTGAGTTCCATGTCTACTACTGGAGACCCACCTCGAGTCACTAGAGTTGCGGCATGACTTGAGGCCAGCTTACTCTTTGCCCTGCGCTTTAGGTCATTCCAGCGCTTATAGCAATCATTGGCTGTGCGCCTCACGATTCCAAGGGCACTTACGATGTCCGCAACGGTCTGCCAGTGTGCCTGGCGCTGTGCAGGTGTGGTCTTGGATCCTGCAACAATGACCATCTCGTTGTCATGTCCGGACACATACTCGACAAGTGCATTCAGTTTGTCATCCGTGAAGCTGGGCTTCCTGGATGGGCCGGACTGTGTAGCCGTGTCTGGGGCATCAGCCTGTGCCGGGCGAGCACTCTTCCTCTTCCGCTTGGAAGGTGGTGGTGATCCTGAGTGTCCTGCGCCGCTCTGGACACTAGGGGCAGGAGCCCTGGTGGACTCTGTATCAGGAGTGTGGGATTGCACACTCAGCATGGGAGTTGGTGCAGGCATTGGCTCTAGTGTGATGGTGTCAGGGGGAATGTCAGCAGCATGGACTAGGACCGACACTGTCCTGGCTGGGTGTGTGAGGGCTGGGGTGGATGGAGCCGCAGCTGCCCCTGCAGCCTCTCCGCCCTGCCTCCTTGGTGCAGCAGATGACCTTGCTGGCCCAGATGCACGTGGCATGGTGACATCAACGTGCACCAGCGCACGTGTCATAGGCCTGCTGACCTGGAAGTCAGCCATGGAGTCAGCCAGATCTGGTGCCACAATGGGCTGGTCCAACAAGGGCTGAGCATGGATGGTGTCAGCCACATCAGCCTCAACGGGAGGGGGGGGGGATTATGGGTGCCCTTGACTGGTCCTCCACACATGGGGGGACAGGCTCACCCTGCAAGTAACGACCACGTCCCCTACCGGATCCACCACAGCCACCACTTGTGGCTCTTCACCTTTGCCACCCTTACGGAATCCTCGCCTCCCAGCCATGGCACTGATGTAAATGTGCGTATGGGAGTGGCTGGAAACTATTGTCCAGGGCAATTGGGGGTCAAAGGGGTTGGGTACCAGATGGTAATTGTACCCTAGTGCTCTTGCAAGGCTGATTGTAACCCCTGGGGAAAGATGACGGGTCACGCTACGCACAGGAGCCCCAAAAAAGGGAGATGACGTGCACGCAACCCCTCCTAGACCACGTGTGCAGAAAGAAAAACCTGCACTACGCTGTGGCACCCAGTAACACAAGAATGAACGTATGTGTGTCACACGCAGCCTAGAATGACCTCTGAAGGGGTAGGCTACACACGGGGCAAGCACAGATGTTAGATACGTGCGTGACTCACCGTCTGCCTGGTAAACAAGCGTGTAAAAGGAGCACGTTTGGTTGGCAACACCACCGCCAAAAGAAGATTTGTACGCTGTCTGAGAAGACAGGACAACAGTAGAAGGGAACACTGTTTGAGGGAACAGGCCCAGGTAAACCAGTAAAAGCGAAAAATGAGAAAAAGCTGTCAGAGGTAACAGGGAATACGAACTTGAAACGCCGTGAAGTAAATCGCGTGTGAAACGACAAGAAGTACAGAATTCACCCACTCGCTCTCCACGAAAAGCACGTACAAGGAAAACGTGTTCTACACATACCTTTTATACAGGGCCACACGTCCAGCGTCACTTACGCGGCGTGTACGCGCTAGGGCCATTTCCACCAATTACACGCTTTGTCACTTCTGCGTGTAGGGCCATTTCCACCAATTACACGCTTTGTCACTTCTGCGTGTAGGGCCATTTCCACCAATCACACGCTTTGTCACTTCTGCGTGTAGGGCCATTTCCACCAATCACACGCGATTACACTCTGACGTGCAGTCTTTCCACGTGTGCTCTGTCATCACGTGCTGTGTGGGAAACACCCGTGCGGGTCACGTCACAGACGCGCTTACGCGCTGAGGGCCTTTCCTCGGTTTTCACGCTGACGTGCAGGATTTTCACATGCCAAATCACTCCGTACCTAGCTGGCCACGCCTACGCACACGGAATACCACGCTCCTGCCCGGAAGGCCGAACTACTGCCCCCCAGAGCCCCGAGCACGCTCCCACCTGCTGCTGCCTGACTGCCTGCTGCCCCTGCACTGCTGGGGGGTGGGGGTGGTGGGAGACATGGGTGGGGGCCTGGTGGAGGGTGCCCCTGGTGGCGGGGGCGTGGGGGTGATAGGGGACATGAGTGGGGGCCTGGTGGAGGGTGCCCCTGGTGGCTGGGGGGTGGGGGTGGTGGGAGACATGAGTGGGGGCCTGGTGGAGGGTGCCCCTGGTGGCTGGGGGGTGGGGGTGATAGGGGACATGGGTGGGGGCCTGGTGGAGGCTGCCCCTGCACTGCTGGGGGGTGGGGGTGTTGGGAGACATGGGTGGGGGCCTGGTGGAGGGTGCCCCTGGTGGCTGGGGGGTGGTGGTGGTGGGAGACATGGGTGGGGGCCTGGTGGAGGGTGCCCCTGGTGGCGGGGGGGTGGGGGTGATAGGGGACATGAGTGGGGGCCTGGTGGAGGGTGCCCTGGTGGCTGGGGGGTGGGGGTGGTGGGAGACATGAGTGGGGGCCTGGTGGAGGGTGCCCCTGGTGGCTGGGGGGTGGGGGTGATAGGGGACATGGGTGGGGGCCTGGTGGAGGCTGCCCCTGCACTGCTGGGGGGTGGGGGTGTTGGGAGACATGGGTGGGGGCCTGGTGGAGGGTGCCCCTGGTGGCTGGGGGGTGGTGGTGGTGGGAGACATGGGTGGGGGCCTGGTGGAGGGTGCCCCTGGTGGCGGGGGGTGGGGGTGATAGGGGACATGAGTGGGGGCCTGGTGGAGGGTGCCCCTGGTGGCTGGGGGGTGGGGGTGATAGGGGACATGGGTGGGGGCCTGGTGGAGGGTGCCCCTGGTGGCGGGGGGGTGGGGGTGATAGGGGACATGAGTGGGGGCCTGGTGGAGGGTGCCCCTGCACTGCTGGGGGGTGGGGGTGATAGGGGACATGGGTGGGGGCCTGGTGGAGGCTGCCCCTGCACTGCTGGGGGGTGGGGGTGTTGGGAGACATGGGTGGGGGCCTGGTGGAGGGTGCCCCTGGTGGCGGGGGGGTGGGGGTGATAGGGGACATGAGTGGGGGCCTGGTGGAGGGTGCCCCTGGTGGCGGGGGGGTGGGGGTGATAGGGGACATGAGTGGGGGCCTGGTGGAGGGTGCCCCTGGTGGCTGGGGGGTGGGGGTGATAGGGGACATGGGTGGGGGCCTGGTGGAGGGTGCCCCTGGTGGCGGGGGGGTGGGGGTGATAGGGGACATGAGTGGGGGCCTGGTGGAGGGTGCCCCTGCACTGCTGGGGGGTGGGGGTGATAGGGGACATGGGTGGGGGCCTGGTGGAGGCTGCCCCTGCACTGCTGGGGGGTGGGGGTGTTGGGAGACATGGGTGGGGGCCTGGTGGAGGGTGCCCCTGGTGGCTGGGGGGTGGTGGTGGTGGGAGACATGGGTGGGGGCCTGGTGGAGGGTGCCCCTGGTGGCTGGGGGGTGGGGGTGGTGGGAGACATGGGTGGGGGCCTGGTGGAGGCTGCCCCTGGTGGCTGGGGGGTGGGGGTGGTGGGAGACATGAGTGGGGGCCTGGTGGAGTGTGCCCCTGCACTGCTGGGGGGTGGGGGTGATAGGGGACATGGGTGGGGGCCTGGTGGAGGCTGCCCCTGCACTGCTGGGGGGTGGGGGTGCAGGGGGACATGAGCAGGTGTGCAGGGTAGTCCCCTGTTTTGTGGGCTGCCTGCAGGGGCCGTGGAGGGTGTACAGGGAACACCTGTGAGGACCCACCCAGCCTAATTGCGTGTGATAATTCCCGCACACCCCTGTAATACACGTACCTGGCCAAATCGCATGTGAGAATTCCCGCGCACCCCTGTAATACACGTACCCTGGCCAATCGCGTGTAGAACTTCCCACGCACCCCTGTAATACACGTACCAGGCCAAATCGCGTGTGATAATTCCCGCGCACCCCTGTAATACACGTACCTGGCCAAATCGCATGTGAGAATTCCCGCGCACCCCTGTAATACACGTACCCAGCCGAATCGCGTGTAGAACTTCCCGCACACCCCTGTAATACACGTACCCTGGCCAATCGCGTGTAGAACTTCCCACGCACCGCTGTAATACACGTACCAAGCCAAATCGCGTGTGATAATTCCCGCGCACCCCTGTAATTCACGTACCCTGGCCAATCGCGTGTAGAACTTCCCACGCACCCCTGTAATACACGTACCAGGCCAAATCGCGTGTGATAATTCCCGCGCACCCCTGTAATACACGTACCTGGCCAAATCGCATGTGAGAATTCCTGCGCACCCCTGTTATACACGTACCCAGCTGAATCGCGTATAGAACTTACCGCACACCCCTGTAATACACGTACCTGGCCAAATCGCATGTGAGAATTCCCGCGCACCCCTGTAATACACGTACCCTGGCCAATCGCGTGTAGAACTTCCCATGCACCCCTGTAATACACGTACCAGGCCAAATCGCGTGTGATAATTCCCGCGCACCCCTGTAATACACGTACCTGGCCAAATCGCATGTGAGAATTACCGCGCACCCCTGTAATACACGTACCCAGCCGAATCGCGTGTAGAACTTCCCGCACACCCCTGTAATACACGTACCCTGGCCAACCGCGTGTAGAACTTCCCGCGTACCCCTGTAATACACGTACCCTGGCTAATCGCGTGTATGACTTCACGCGTACCCCTGATATGCACGTTACCCGCTTTGCGTTCCTTGTTTGGCAGCCCTGTAGACTGGTCCAGGGTTAGCGCAGCCCTTTGCGATGATTTAGCGATTTTGATGGCTTTTCCTTGCGCGAGGGCGTTCTTGGGGGCGTTACTGGCGCTGCTGCAGGGTCGCTGCGATACTCTGCGCCACGGCTGGTTTGGGAGCCTGAAATCCATGAATACGCTGTGCGCGGAAATCGGTTTTAGCGCACGTGCCTGGCGCAGACAATCGCACGCGGACACTCTGCGCCAGCCGCTTGTGACACTTTTCTGCGAAATTCTATGAATTACCCTGTATATCAGTGACTCACCCCCTCAAGTGTGCCTGAAAGAAACTTTTAATGAGTCTAGCAATTATTATATACAATTCCAAAAAGACAAATTATGTGTTATTCCTAATCTTTTTTATTTAGGATCACTGCTCAAAGGGTTACACTTGTGGAACCCCCTGTTTTTTTAAGAAACCTGAACAAAAAAGCCTGCCACTCCAAAAATAAAGAGCCACATTGCGCTGGCCACAGCCCAGACCCTTACATTTAAAACAAAAAGGGTGTCAGGGGTTTATTTTTTATTTTTTTTAGGGGTTGCAAAGGAGACGACAGGTGTAGCAAGGGAAACCTCTCCACACCACAAATAAACCATCAACTCTGCCGCCGTCACTTTGGCACTATGGCAGGATGTATAAGCAGCTAGAGCAGTTAGAGGAAAAGCACTAAGGACGTGTCAAGCCACACTGCTCTGCTCTCAACACTCACAGTCATGCAGCAGCTGCTTCTGACACTTTTGCTGTTATGTTCAACTGAGGATAGCATATTATAGTGTTTAGTCAGGTCACAATGAGCGCATAGTTATCAGCAAAGAGCAGCGGTGCGCACATTTCGAGTGAATACACTGGACGTGGAGAGATCATTGCGAGTAGCATTATGTGAGAACAGGTGCCTGGAGTGGCATAAGCAAACTATGAACAGGATAATCCTACATGCATCAGGGATACATATGAACCACATTGTAATTGTAATTGGTTATTTATATCGCGCTTAATACACAGAGGTTTCTAAGCACGGATCTGGGGATCGAACTTGTGTTGCTCTGCATCGTCTTGCTTCCAAGGCGAGCACTTGTCCCTGAGCCATCCTTCTGAGACAACTTTGGCACCTATCTGTAATTTCAAAATTGACAAACCTTGTGGGGCTAATATGTGGAGAGAAATGGACATGTTGCTGTTAGATACACTCTTCATCATATGTTTCAAGCATTGTACAACAAGCCCATCCATCCACGCCTATGCATTCATGTGATGTGCACAGTGAGTCATGATAAATGAGGTATATGCAGCCTCAGTTTATCCTACCACAATGCAATGCCCTGGTATTGCAGTACATGGCCGAAGTTTCAATCATACCTTCTTTGCGATCTTCAAGCAGTCATCCTCTGGCAAACATTGCAGGGATTGTGTATAATGAGTGGGAAATGGAGTAATGACATTGAATTCAGGTTTTGCTGTCTGTCTCCATAATACCATGCATTTGTGCGTATTCCTTTCCTTTCCACCTACATAGAATTAGAGGCCACACAGGGATGCACTTTCCCATATTAATGATTATCATGTCTCAACAGGAAGGAAAGACTCAGATGGAAGATCAAGCAAGCAGCACTGGAGACACACCAATCGGCCCTGAAGATTAGGGAATATGTATCCAGGATAATATGGATAACTGGGAACTGGACAGTGAATCTGCATCTCTGGTGGGGATTGGAAGTGTATAGGTGGACAAAGAGTATGTCCCAGTGTTGGGTCTCAGCATGTGACAATGGGCATAGACACAGGGCATCATGTTCATGACAATATTGCTTCCCCCCATTAATAGACCATTAAGGGATAGAAAGGGCAGCCCATATTTAGATTATGACAACACATCTGTTGTATTGAAGCCTATGAAGGTGATGGCAATGCCATAAAGGGAAGGGGCATTGTCAGGTGTAGGAAGTGGACCATGGGTGAGATTGAGATGGGTACAATCTTATGTGCATTACATGGGGGAGATGTAGATGTGGGAAGACATGGCAAACAGACTGAAACCGTTTCAGAGAAAAACAGGGCAGAAAAATAAATGGGACAGGACACTATATGGTCCTTTGCAAATTCAGGGAAGTAATGCTCAGGAAGGGAGACACACTGACTACAAACACACTTGTGATACCCCACCTATTCTATGTACAAATGGAAAGTCTATCTGTGTTTCAAATTGTGGTGGGCTTATTGCATGGACAGCACACACCAAATTGTGATTGTGTGCAGGAGGCAAGCCGGTTATCGGGGTCTAGCTAGCATGTACATCACCTGCACAGTAGGAGAGAACACCATCAGTCTTTCGGGAGATTGACACTTAGGTTGCTGCCGATATTATCTTGCAATATTAGGCTTAAAGTCACCACAGATTACCTCGCCTATTAAAGGCAGACTGGAACTTCAGTATCGTTCAGTGACTTAAGGTCCTTCGTATGTTGGCGTGAAATGCAAGGAAGTTACAGTTAGCCTAGATATTGTGGGGTGTAATAGAGCTCTTGAATGCCAGAAATAAAGAGGCCAGATTGATTTGCAAATGCCCATTGAAATATCGGCCTAAAATCTAAAGGAAAGAAAGTGGGCCTAAATTAAAAGTGTGGAGATATACGCAATGCATTTCAGGAAGGCAAAGGAAGACAAAGACATATGGCTGACACTCCATGGAGAGCTGCACTTACACATAAAGAAGCAGCAGTTTATACAGTACCTTTAATGAAATACCAGAGTTGTGCTCCAAGCAGCTGAAGTGAAATTCAACTCTTGCTCTGCCGTCAAACACTCCTCTGACATCTGCCACCTCCTTGAAGAACTAGACCTTGATGTCCTTGGTCTTACTGAGACATGGTTCATGGCCAGCTCTATCACAAGCTTTGACACTCTCCTCCCTGATGGCTACAAGATCTTCTCAGCACCCAGATCCTCCCGGTCCAGTGGTGGGATAGCCCTGATCTTTCCTGAGTGGATTCCTGCCTCTATCATTCCCACTCAGACCTACTCCTCTTTTGAATGCCTTGTCTGTAGGCTTTCTCTCTCGCCTACCCATTCTCTTTCTGTGGTTACCATCTACCGGCCTCGTCAAATCACCTCAGTTGTCTCTGAGTGGGCAGACCTCTCCTCCTCCCTCTTGGCCTCTACCAATCAATTCCTCCTCCTCGGTGACCTAAATATACATTTAGACTCTCCTTGCTCCTCCTCTGTACTCTTCCTTGAACTCTGCGACTCCATCTCCCTATCCATCCTCCCCTCTGGCCCGACTCATTCTGCATGGCACACACTCGATGTCTTGATCTCCTCTGACCTCCCCCTTTCTATCGCTCTGACCACTCCTCTCTCCTGGAGCGATCACTCCCTCCTCTCATCTCATCTCTCCCTCTGTTCCCCCCAAGCTAAGCCTACCCCAACACTGCCACCTACCTTCACAGACATCCGGCCCATGAAGCGTTTATCAGTTTAGGCTTTTGCCGCCACTTTCTTTCCCCCCCTTCCACCTTTAGCTGTCTCACATCCTGACACAGCCCTGTCTCTGCTCTACTCTTCAATTTCTGATTCGCTTGATGCTCTTGCCCCTGTCATGAGGATCCGTTTGAAGTCCAAAGCCAAGTGCAATTCCTGGTATGACTTTGACCTAGCTACACTAATACGAAAGTGTAGGTCAGCTGAGAGGAAGTGGAGGACTTCCTGTTCATCCTCTGACAAACTGGCCTGTCGCCTGCTACAAAGGCAATAACGACTCTCTGTCCTCACCAAGAAGAGAGTCCACATTCAAGTTCGTGTCTCTGCGGCATCTAACAACTCGGCCGAACTCTATAAAATCTGCAAGGAGCTGGCCAACACTGCTGCAGTCTCTACCCCTGCTGTTGCCTCCCAGGCTCTTTGCAATGCCTTTGCCTCTCACTTCATTTAAAAAACCCAGGACAACCTGTCCACCCTCTCTGCCCACACCCCTCCTCTCCCCTCTACATCTGTGCTTGCTGACCCTCCTTTAGCCACCCTCCCACCATCCTTCTCGTCCTTTCCTCTTTTCACCCCTGATGAGGTTGCTAGACAAGTCCGATCTATTAAAGCCTTGTCAAAACAGGTTCATCCCTGTTCCTCTAAAACCATCAAGGACCACATTGACACCCTCGCTCCGGCCCTTGCTGATTTTGCAACCACTCCTTTGCCTCGGGATCCTTCCCCTCCCCTCTTAAGCACTCCTTTGTGCATCCTCTTCTCAAGAAACCCACAGCTGATCCTTCTTGTCCAACTAACTATCGGCCAATTTCCATTACTCCCTTTCTTGGCAAAGTCCTGGAAAAGTTGGCCATCTCTCAGCTTAACCTTAATTCGAATTCTGTTGTCTGTCTCCATGACCACCAGTTTGGCTTCAGAGCTGCCAGAAGCACGGAAACTGCTCTCCTGAACATCCGTGAAGATCTGCTCTCCAACCTTGACTCTAACATTCCCTCTGTACTCATCCTCCTCGATCTCTCTTCTGCCTTCAACACAGTCAAATATACCATCCTGCTCAACCGTATCTGTGAAAACCTGGGTATCACTGATCAGGCTCTGGCCTGGCTGACCTCTTTCCTCTCAGATCGACCCTCCCAGGTCCAACTTGGGTCCTTCCTTTCATCTATCTTCCTCTCTACCTGTGGTGTTCCGCAGGGATCTAACCTCTCACCCTGGCTTTTCAACCAATACCTGGCAACTCTCGCCCACTGCATTGCGACTTTCAGCTCAAATTTCCATTGCTACTCTGACGACACTCAGCTCATTTTCAGGCTGCCCTCTGCCACCTCCTCTCCCTCTCTCTTATCTCTGATTGCGTAACTGCCATTCAGGATTGGTGTTCCGCCAATGATCTTTGTCTGAATGCCAGCAAGACAGAGATCCTTCTCATCGGCACACCTTCACCATCCTTTCCCCTTACTCTCTGGCCGGCCTCCCTTGGCCTTCCCCGTACCCCCACCTGCAAGGCTAAGAACCTCGGGGTCATCTTTGACTCCACCCTTTCCTTCTCTGCCCACCTCTCTGAGGTCTCTAAAAAGTCAAATTTCCGTCTGCACCTTTCCTCTCCTTTCCCCAGAAGCTCATGGTATCCCAAGCTCTGGTTCTCTCTAGCTTGGAGTATTGTAGCAGCCTCTTTCTAAATCTACCTGCCTCTACTTTCCGCCGTCTGCAACTAATCCAGAACAGGACTGCGAGAATCGTCCTTGGCCTCAAGCCCCGGGATCGTATCTCTCCAGCTCTGAAATCTCTCCACTGGCTCCCAGTGGATGCAAGGATTAAATTCAAAACCCTCTGCATTGTCCACAAGGCTTTCTGGGGCCTGGGTTCAAAATACCTTCAGCTATCCCTCCGCAAATACGTCCCCTCTCGAGCTCTTTGCTCCTCTACCTCCAACTCCCTCAGGGTCAGTCGTTTTTCAAAGAAACGAGCTGGGGGTAGATCTCTGTCTTCGGCTGGGGCCTCCCTCTTGAATAGCCTCTCTGCCACTCTAAAACTTGAAGAGAACCATCTCCGGTTCCGGAAGCACCTCAAGACCTTCCTCTTTTCTTCTGCCTTCACTCCCCCTCTCCCCTGCTGATCTGTTCTCTCTTGGCACTGTGCACCTGGCCACCCTCTGTCCTACGGACCCAGGTAAATGCTGCCGTGCCATCCTCCCGCACTGCTTCCGGGCCACCCCTTCACTCGGGTCTGTACCCATACAGCTCCCCCCCTTTTTCTTCCTGCACTTATCAGACCTACCCTGTCTGCTGCCTTAAACCTAGCACCTAGCACTTGCAAATTGCTGGCTGCATGACCACTGTTTGTTGCCTTTATTATTTATTTATTGTTATTTATCTGTTTCTCCTCTGCTTCGCACATTCCACTTCTCCCTCCCTCCATGCACTTTTTCCCTCCCCCTCTCCCATGCACTTGCGTGTTCTCAATGTCACTGGGCCTAGTAAGATCAATGTTTTGTTCTCCCCTGTTCCCCTCCCTTGCCTTGTCACACTCTGAAACACTTGTGTACGAGCACGATAGAAATAAAATATCAATCAATCAACAAAAAATGAGCTCATTGCATGTAAAATAAATAAAATAATGTAATTTTGTTTTTCACTCATCCAAATTGACAGTATGCTAAGAGAAATGCTCACTATACCTTCAAAGCTTGAATATGGTGTTCTCATATAGCAGCCTTATACATATGGACAATCAAGAAGTGCTACTTATGAATTTTGAAACAGTGAAAGCCTTATAAGATGCCTGTTAGGTAACATTTCCACAGAGCTGGTAAATCTTCCTTTCCTGGTTCAACCCCAGAACGTTTTGCTTTTCTAGTGGGATATTTTTCATTAATACCTCAGTGAATGGGGATCTTTTTCCACACTCACCTAATCTTTAACTCTTTTTATGGGTGTCATTTTTAAGACTCTCCATAGTGTCTTTTTAAAGTTATCATGTTTAACAACTTATTGGCAATAAGTGCCTGTTGTTGCTGGGTTGCCATAGGGGCTCCCCATTTAACTTTCTTGTGCTAACCTTGAGTGAACTACAGTTCACAAGGGTTGAAAGGATCTTCGGATCCCTTTTACACTTTATTCTGTCAAACCAGCACACCCCACCTTATGTGGAGTGCTGTGGAGATACAATGTATCCCCTTTCACATTAAAACTGCAACCATTCTATTACAGTGACAAGCTTACCTTAAATTGCTGGTGGTAGTGATACCTTTTACTAATTTGGTGCACCTTTACTGTGATCACAACTTCAGTAAAGGCACCTAAAGGTGCTCATTTTACCAAAATGGCCCCTGTCTTCTTTTTCTGCGTTTTAGTGTTTCTTTTCATTTCTTGTCCCTTCCCCTGACATCCAGGGTGGGAAATTCCATTGTGTGATTTTTGTCTTCGGCGGGAGTCCCCAGGACACCCCGCCCTGGCTCCAGTAAGTCAGTCAGCATAGGAAGTGGGGGAGGAATCCAAAACTTCCCCATCCTTTGTCTTACGCCTTGCTTCAACTGGGAAAAATCCCTATGGGGGGCTGGCTGTCCTGATTGGACAACCAGACGCCCCTTTCTTGTAAAATGCGGAGAGAGAATGCAGAGATTGTGCTGTAGTTCCTGATAAATATTGGAAACCTGGAAGCTGAAGTCATGTCGACCACTGGCACAGAAAACCAAAGCGGCGGAGATGATTTCCAGCGACCGGAGCGCCTGCAGTGTAACCAGAGCCTGCTGCAGCCCTTCCTTCCAATCAATGTGTGGTCTCCAAAATCGATGACCCAAACACAGAGCCTAATGAGACGCACTAGACTCAAGAAGATCTGCATTTTGAGCCATCGCACGGGTTACTGCGATCTTGTGTTCTTGCAATACCCCGATACTCTGGGACCACCAACCATCGTGCAGTGCATGGTCTTCCCAATTTCGAATCTCAATGAAACTTTGTGGGCCTCTTGTTGTATATCCAGAGACACACATTGAGTCCAAAAAGTCCCCTCACAAGAGTGCTGGATCTTTGTACGACGAGAATTCAATTGCGATATTATGTCTTCTTATGTGGTACTTTAAAAGGTGCCAAATCTGCAGAACCACACTCAGCCATGAGGAAAATCTTGTCCAGAGCCTTCTTCATCGATCCGTGCTGCAAAGTCCCTTCTGAGATCTTGTGTTCAGTCTCCAGGACAAGGAATCCACTGACCGGGTATTTGGCTGCAGTCCCTGAGGTTCTCCTGCTGCAATCTCTTCTTCATTGCTGAGGTACTGTGTTGGCTTGGGTATATACTTACCTTAAGCCTTTTGGGATTTCTGTGTAGTCCTGGAGTGTTTTCTGTGATTGGGAGGTCCCTCGTCCCATGCACCCAGGCAAACTGCTAGAATCCTGCTGGGGTGTCTTCTGTGAAGCCCCTTGTCCCTCTTCTAACTCTAAAAGTAAAGTAGTCACCTGTTTGCCCAGTTTTCCTAAGGAACTCTGACTTTTGCTACTAAAGAACTTATTCTAACACTGCCTGTTGGTCACCTCTCCTAGTGACCCCCCTTTCTGCCACTGAGAACACTCATGCTCCTAGAATAAGGGAAAGACTTTGAAGGGATTGGGACTTCTGCCCAAAAAAGAAATCAAGTGATTTACTTACTTGTAAAGAGTTGGTTGGTAACTGTAATTCTAAGAGTGAACAGTTACAAAAGTTCTTACTGATCGTGAATGTGTGATGCACTATTCTTAAACGTATGGTTAACATCTTTTCTTCCTTAGCCACTGTTTTGCCAGTCTAATAGAAAGTAGATGTGAAGGTATTTTACTCTCTTGTGATTAGGCTGTGCCTCTTTACAAAACTAATGTGTTGCTTTCTCCAGAATATTCCTGTAGGGTAATTGTATGAGTGTCCTCCAACTGTTGGAATCACCAGATTAATCCTGTTAGGATAAGTGTATGAGTGTCCCCCCACTGGGTCTTGCTTCCCCTGAGTTGCTGCTAGCCTGTCCTTAATAAGTCCACAATAGTTTGTTGCCTACCTAGAATAACTATTCAGTAAAGTGTGACATTGGGATTTACTTTCCACTTCATTGTGAAGTTAAAGTATGTGGGTTTTATTTACCTTGTATTAGCTGTGTGCCATCCAAAACAAGTTACCAGAGTTATTGCTTACATCAATCTGGGGTTCCCTCATTTCAAAAGCATCTGTAATTTATATTACATGCTTAGGTTTTAGTCACCTGCTATAACTGTGTGTTATGACAAAAGTAGTTATAGGTTTTTACTGCACTTAGCATAAGTGTTTCACTATTCTACAAAAGTATATTGTTCAGTTGACTGTTTATGTGGTTTGTTCCAAGAGTCACTGTACAACTGGAAGGGCCGACTGCCCTTGTATTACTGAACGTAATCTGAAAGTAACCATTGGTCTTTTACTCCCAAAGAATAGGCCTGACCTATACTAAATGTGTATAACACAGTTTTGACTTCCCTAGAACTACTGTTAGATGTTCCAAATAAGGTTTATACTTGGGTCTGTGTGCTTTCAATTATACTGTTGTTTTTATACTGTGATTTCTTATAATGTTTTAGTTCTTAATTACCCTTGGATTTATCTGGGCCTACCTGTATTTAAATACATCCTTTATGTTTACAATACATAGGGCCTCATTACAAGGCTGTCACTGACGGAATGAAGGGGGCCAGTACAGGACCGATTATGGGCTTCCCTTTGCCGGACCCGGATCGGACACCTGGTAAAACCAGGCGTCCTTTCTGGGTCCCGCGAGGGGAAGAGGGAGGTAACAAAGGGACACTCATAATGTGCCCGTTGTTACCTCCATCCCCATTCCCAGTGAGCCCTATGTGGGCTCAAATGGGAATGGGGAATGGTTCCTGCAAGGAGAAATTACCGGGTCCTCCTATGTCGGAATGACCCGGTTATTCCTCATTGCAGGAACCCGGTAAAAGAGCCCCGTTTGGCGGCCGCCATGGAGCTATAGCTCCTTGGCGGCCGCCAAACTCGTAATGAGGGCCATGTGTTTGAGTGTTTCTTTGGATCATTTGTATTACAATTTCACTTGTACTGTGTCTACTGCCCTTTCTCCCTCCTAAAATAAGCCTGGCTGCTCTGTCTACGCTACCCTGAACTCAGGTGTTACAGCCTTATACTAAGAGTGGAGTCTTGTACTGCCTCATTTGAATGGTTTTGGTAAGCCCTTAGTTGGACTTCAGAAAAACTGTCCTAACACTGTTGGCATGCTATGGGATAAAGGTGGATTCCATTACGTTAATTATTGATATACTTTGTGTCCAAAGGAAACCATCCGGTAGGTTTCGTCTAGCCAAGGTAAAGTGTAGTTATTGTATTTAACAAAAGAACTAACACCATGGCCTGCTTTAGGCCTGAGGACTACTCTTATGCTGCAACGGAAAATGTGGTCACAACGTGTATAGAGACGGGCCTCAATTGTGAAGGAAGTAAGCTTGAATTACTACAAAGATTATGTGACCATGTGCATGATTTTAGTGAACCTTTGTCCACTTCTAACAATATTGCTGGGAGTGAGGTTGAGGAGGGTTCAGACAGCTGTCCAAACTCCTCAGAGGAGGAATATGAGGGTTCTGATGAGGATTTTAGTTCACCTGCCTCTCCTTCTCTTGTCTCTACCTTACTGCCTACCATATGCTCTGAGATATCTAAGGAAGTGGATATAAGAAAATACCTGTGGAAAAACAATTTGGAAATGTGGGAATATGGGAAAGAGTAACAGGTCTGTAGAAGACAGTTTTCTGCACCCCTCTTCTTTTTCAAGGTCTTCTGTGTCTGCAGCTTCCAGGTTCCCAGAATTGGTGAGTCAGTATGATATGAAGTATGACATTGTTGTATGGCTGAAAACTTTTGACCTCACTTGTAAAAGGTTTGGTCTCTGTGGGAGTGATAGAATACCCTGGGTTCTTTTTAGACTTCCCAAGAGAAACTACCAAATGCTCTTGGATTTACATGAAGTAGAAAGAGGTAACTGGGATAGGGTAAAACCAGCTCTCATAGATAGATATAAGAAGAAAGATTCCCCATATCTAAACCCCTTAAGGGACTCTGAGAATAGAGGTTGGTCAAAATGTGCTGTCTCCCAACCCCTTAAGAAATCTGTCAATACTAAGTATAGCAGAAAAGCTTTGGTCTTAGACTCAGCTTAGCCCCCTTGTAAAAAGACTGAGGCTCTTAACCGTGAAGTAAGAGAGGTCCCCTTAGGAGACCCCTCCTTAGAGATAAAAGGCATTAACTGCCACTCTGAAGGGCATTTGGGTGTAGCACCCGTAACTTCAAATAGGGACAAAGCCCCTAGGCCCACAAAGCTAGAGGTCACTCCTGTGACCCCACCTTTAGCTGCTGCTAAGGTGATAGAGCTTCTTGAAAAAACACATGTAGTGGAAGTGGAAGTGTTTCAACAAGTTCCCAGAAACTTAAAAATGTCTGTCCTAGTACCAATATGGTGTAATACCATTAACCAGGTCACTGCTGTGACCCCACCTTCAGTTAACACTGAGTTGAAAGAACCTCTTGAAAACGCACCTAGAGTGGAAGTGGTTCACCCGGTGGATAGAAACTTATATATTCCTGTTCCGTCTATAACACTGTGTAAAAACTTAGTTGAAATTGACAAGAACATTAGTGTTCATGTCACACACCCTGTGTGGTATATGTCCTTTAGAATAAAGGCCCCTTCAGTTAAACCTGTAGTGGCTGAACCATTTGAAAACCCCACTTACAATGGAAGTGGTTCCTAAAACTCTAAACATGGATATACCTGAAAATCCACTTACAGTGGAGGTGATCCAGATGGATGTAAAAAGCTTAGGTGTTTTTTAAAAACCTAAGAGGACAAGGAGTTTCCTTGACCCTAAGGTAGGAATTGAGTTTTCTCCTTTAGTTCAGAGTGCCCAGAATGAAACTTCTAGGCCTGAAAAACTGAAAACCAAAAAGAGTTATAAGAAACATAAGAATAGCTTTCTTAGTAGGCCTTCTAATAAAAAGCCTGTGACTCCAACTACTCCGACAGGAGAGATGGATAGGTGTTCTGACAAGGCTAGGGTCTCTCATTCAAGAGACCACTCTAAACTTGTGGGACCCTCTACAGAGAATCCTACTTTAAGTCCTAATGTTAGCAGGGCAACCTCTAACAAAGGCAAATCTAAAACTAGAAGGGAATGGGAGCCCAAACCATGCTCTACCATTTCAGTTCCAATTCTAAAGTCTTCAACGCACACTGCTTCTGAGGAAGGGGTGGATAGAAAAGTTGGAAACCTAAGTAGGCCTTTGAGGACTGGTAAACCTCAAAGCTGGTGGAAATCCAGAAAAGATATGTCTAAGGCTAAACCCCTTTACATTGTGGGCTCTTCTGCTGAATACCCCCTTGTAAATCCTAGTGTTAGAAGGAAAAATCCTAACCAAGGAAAAACAGATCTAAGAGGAAGTGGAAGGATGTACAATGCTTTGCCACAGCCCCTCCAACTAGGAAACCTGAGACTCAACCTGCTCATGTGAGAGAGGTGGTGAGGAATCATGGGGACCCCTCTAGGTCTACGGGATTTCTTTACAAGAACCCTTTTAAAAAGCCTATTGTAGGTTCAGAGGTTGTCACAACTTCTGAGGGACTGCTTAATCAGATCCCCTATTCCTTAGACAAGAGTAAAGTACCCAACACTACTTGTAGGTCATATAGTTTGCAAATGATAACTAATATAAGAAAAAGTATCACAGCAAGGGTTACAAAAAGATTGCTAGTTGACTCACTAAACAGTTTAACTGACTTGAAAGAAGAGATCCATCCAGGTGAGGAATAGCTTCTCCTGTTCCTTAGTCTGGGGGGGAAGGATGTTAGGTAAGATTTCCACAGAGCTGGTAAATCTTCCTTTCCTGGTTCAACCCCAGAACATTTTGCTTTTCTAGTGGGATATTTTTCATTAATACCTCAGTGAGTGGGAATCTTTTTCCACACTCATCTAATCTTTAACTCTTTTTATGGGTGTCATTTTTAAGACTCTCCATAGTGTATTTTTAAAGTTATCATGTTTAACAACTTATTGGCAATAAGTGCCAGTTGTTGCTGGGTTGCCATAGGGGCTCCCCATTTAACTTTCTTGTGCTAACCTTGAGAGATCTACAGTTCCCAAGGGTAGAAAGGATCTTTGGATCCCTTTTACACTTTATTCTGTTAAACCAGCACACCCCACCTTATGTGGAGTGCTGGGGAGATACAATGTATCCCCTTTCACATTGAAACTGTAACCATTCTGTTACAGTGACAAGCTTACCTTAAATGTTTGGTGACAGTGATACCTTTTACTAATTTGGTCACCTTTACCACTGGCTGCGATCACATTTTACCAAAATTGCCCCTGTCTTCTTTTTCTGCTGTTTTAGTGTTTCTTGTCATTTCTTGTTCCTTCCCCTGACATCCAGGGTGGGAAATTCCTTTGTGTGATTTATGTCTTCGGCTGGAGTCCCCTGGACACCCCGCCCTGGCTCCAGTCAATCTGTAAGCACAGGAAGTGGGGGAGGAGTCCAAAACTTCCCCATCCTTTGTTTTATGCCTTGCTTCAACTGGGACAAATCCCAGTGGGGTACTGGCTGTCCTGATTGGACAACCAGACGCCCCTTTCTTGTAAAACTCATCATCGCCGAGGGAAGAGGGCAGGAGCCCCTTCCCCTCCTCTAGGAGCCACAACTAGCCCCATCCTGTGCATGGGCCACTTCTCAACGGAGATTGCCGTGCAACCTGCAACACGACATCGCGCTCACAATACTGGTGAGGAATCTGCTTGATCTGCCTGGAACCTGCATGGTGATCCAAGGCATCCCCTGATTTAAAGCAGCACATCATTTTTATTCGAACGGATAGCTCTCTCGACAAGCAACCCGGCCTGCCTGACCTTGCCCAGCTGATCTGCCTGACTCCATCATACCAGGCGCAACGCGGCACCATAACGAGGCTGTGCCTCGTATCTGAGCAACTACTTGTGCTCATCACATCCGCCGGCAGGTGGATACGCCGGCCATCGACGAAGGCCAGACAAAGGCCCTGTTTGCCACTAGAACCCCCATTGCAGTATTCATCATCGCCGAGGGAAGAGGGCAGGAGCCCCTTCCCCTCCTCTAGGAGCCACAACTAGCCCCATCCTGTGCATGGGCCACTTCTCAACAGAGATTGCCATGCCACCTGCAACACGACGTCGCCCTCACAATACTGGTGAGGAATCTGCTTGATCTGCCTGGAACCTGCATGGTGATCCAAGGCAACCCCTGATTTAAAGCAGCACATCATTTTTATTCGAACGGATAGCTCTCTCGACGAGCAACCCGGCCTGCCTGACCTTGCCCAGCTTATCTGCCTGACTCCATCATGCCGGGCACAATGCGGCACCATACGAGGCTGTGCCTCGAATCTGAGCAACTACTTGTGCTCATCACATCCACCGGCAGGCAGATACGCCGGCCATCAACGAAGGCCAGACAAAGGACCTGTTTGCCGCTAGAACCCCCATTGCAGTATTCATCATCGCTGAGGGAAGAGGGCAGGAGCCCCTTCCCCTCCTCTAGGAGCCACAACTAGCCCCATCCTGTGCATGGGCCACTACTCAACGGAGATTGCCGTGCCACCTGCAACACGACGTCGCCCTCACAATACTGGTGAGGAATCTGCTTGATCTGCCTGGAACCTGCATGGTGATCCAAGGCATCCACTGATTTAAAGCAGCACATCATTTTTATTTGAACGGATAGCTCTCTCGACAAGCAACCTGGCCTGCCTGACCTTGCCCAGCTGATCTTCCTGACTCCATCATGCCGGGCGCAACGCAGCACCATAACGAGGCTGTGCCTCGTATCTGAGCAACTACTTGTGCTCATCACATCCGCCGGCAGGCGGATACGCCGGCCATCGATGAAGGCCAGACAAAGGCCCTGTTTGCCGCTGTTTGCCGGTGAGCGCCACTCGATGCGGTATACTGCACCCTGTACTTGACATTATATGCCTCAGACTTGCAGCACTGAATGAACAACCTCAGGTAGGAGGTTATGGTATTTCTAATTGCACAACTTCGTAATTTAGCCACTGCTTACTGCTATTGTGACTCACTAACATCAACTTTAACGTTCCTCTTGTTTGCATAACTTGCTTAGAGCCTTGTTGAACATAGCAGCGTATCTGCCTTTCCTCATCTAACTGCGTTGCGCACAGAGTCTAAGATATAACCTACATTTGCATCTTGTCGGTCCTTTGCTCCATCTGTTCTAAAGTATATTCCTCATAGCTGTACCTTAGCTCATAATCTGTATTTTGCCTGTTTACTGCCCTTCTGACCTATATTGCATCGCAGCCTAATTGTGCCTCAACCTTCTCAATCCTCATTCTGAATGAGCTCTGTGCCGTTGCCCTAATTGCACTATACCGTCAGTTATTCAGATTTCCTAGAGTTGTGCACTCACGTGGCGGCAACCTACAAAGGTCCGTCTGAATGCATTGCCCTCAGCACCACTGCCTGCAATTCCCCTAACCATGTGGCTGCGACGGGTTCTGCGCACCAACCCTACTAGCATGCGCATATTGGTGACTGCGCCATGCTCTTAGAAGGCCCTGGGAAAAGGCTTTCGCTAATTTAGCTAATTAAATGTGTACCGCCACAGAAGACTACATTTGACCTGCATCTAGGTCTAGCTCTGCCGACCACCCTTTGAAAACCTCATGTAGCCTGCCTACCTTTGAAAATTGCTTTTAGCCTGCCTATCTTGAAAATTGCATTTTAGCTGGCCTACTTTGAAAGTTGCATTTTAGCTGGCCTACCTTGAAAATTGCATTTTAGTTGGCCTACCCTGAAAATTGCATTTTAGCTGGCCTACCTTGAAAATTGCATTTTAGTTGGCCTACCCTGAAAATTGCATTTTACCTGGCCTACCTTGAAAATTGCATTTTAGCTGGCCTACCCTGAAAATTGCATTTTAGCTGGCCTACCTTGAAAATTGCATTTTAGTTGGCCTACCCTGAAAATTGCATTTTAGCTGGCCTACCTTGAAAATTGCATTTTAGTTGGCCTATCCTGAAAATTGCATTTTAGCTGGCCTACCTTGCATGTAGCCTGCCTACCTTGAAAATTGCATTTTAGCTGGCCTACCTTGAAAATTGCATTTAGCCTGCCTAAAAACTGTTTCTAGCCTGCCTTAGTCATTGCCTATGCTGACCTATGCCCACTGTGCCTTTGTGCAACTAAGTCACTGCCTTTGCTTGAACCTATATACTGCCTGTGCCACTAGCTTTATGCCATCACCTGATGCTATCCATTGCCTTCAGACATAGTACTCATTACATACTTTCAGTCCTCCATCCCTGCCCACTGGCATAGCTTTTCCCCTACTGCCCATTGGCTTAGCTTACTCCCACTATGTACTGGTGCCTGACCACACTCCTCCACCTAATGTACATTTACATTAGTCGTTGGACAGGCCAGCACCACCTACATACTAACCAATACACACACACTAGCACATCTAAGCTAGCTATTACCGTCGTCCTGTGGACTACCACTATGGACACGGCCAACCCTTACTTGGATGATCCAGCACTCTGGATACGCCGCTTTGCAACCAGACCAACTCCTAATCAACCATGCGATATTATTAATAGAAATCTCAGACTCAACTCTAGAACCACCCCACTAAAATAACGCCCATACTTGGAGCTTTAAAATAGCTCATCCCCACACTGTAACACCTTCACTTACAACTACGCCCCAACCTTACCATACTCTCACCACCCTAGCATCTCAACTAGAAACTCCAGACTAGGAGCACGACTGCGATTCAAAAACCTCCAATCACACGACCATAAGAGCAACAAGCCTCGCTACAGCAATCAAACCCCAGCTAATCTGGTCACTGATTTAGACAGCAAGCTAACCCCCAATACCTTACATGGCCCATCCCAACCATTGCAAAAAACTCCTGCCAAAGACACATTCATCTAAGCAGCCTTGGTGAATGCTAGGTCCCTATCCGCCCACGCATTGGACATCGCTGACTTCATAACTCATGAAAAGCTTGATCTCCTTGCAGTTACGGAAACTTGGATTAACGCAGCCTCCAGTCCATCTTTGGCCCTTGCTATACCTAATGACTATGCTATCATAAGATGTGATAGAAACACCAACCAAGTGAAGGGAGGCGGACTTGCCCTTATCTTCAGAAACACTTTCGACATTAGAGTTACTCAGGATGTTCAAATTCCCTCTGCCGAATCCCTGTCCGTCAAATTGCCACTATCACCTAACCACACAGCAACAGTGCACCTTATCTACCGACCACCAGGACCCATTTCCTCATTCATAGAGGATGTTGTATCCCTTGTTTCCACCGACACCAAACCTCATTCTGAATGAGCTCTGTGCCGCTGCCCTAATTGCACTATACCGTCAGTTATCCAGATTTCCTAGAGTGGTGCACTCACGTGACGGCAACCTACAAAGTACCGTCTGAATGCATTGCCCTCAGCACCACTGCCTGCAATTCCTCTAACCATGTAGCTGCGACGGGTTCTGCGCACCAACCCTACTAGCATGCGCATATTGGTGACTGCGCCATGCTCTTAGAAGGCCCTGGGAAAAGGCTTTCGCTAATTTAGCTAATTAAATGTGTACCGCCACAGAAGACTACATTTGACCTGCATCTAGGTCTAGCTCTGCCGACCACCCTTTGAAAACCTCATGTAGCCTGCCTACCTTTGAAAATTGCATTTAGCCTGCCTATCTTGAAAATTGCATTTTAGCTGGCCTACCTTGAAAGTTGCATTTTAGCTGGCCTACCTTGAAAATTGCATTTTAGTTGGCCTACCCTGAAAATTGCATTTTAGCTGGCCTACCTTGTAAATTGCATTTTAGTTGGCCTACCCTGAAAATTGCATTTTAGCTGGCCTACCTTGAAAATTGCATTTTAGCTGCCTACCTTGAAAATTGCATTTTAATTGGCCTACCCTGAAAATTGCATTTTAGCTGGCCTACCTTGAAAATTGCATTTTAGTTGGCCTACCTTGCATGTAGCCTGCCTACCTTGAAAATTGCATTTTAGCTGGCCTACCTTGAAAATTGCATTTTAGTTGGCCTACCCTGAAAATTGCATTTTAGCTGACCTACCTTGGATGTAGCCTGCCTACCTTGAAAATTGCATTTTAGCGGACCTACCTTGAATATTGCATTTAGCCTGCCTAAAAACTGTATCTAGCCTGCCTTAGTCATTGCCTATGCTGACCTATGCCCACTGTGCCTTTGTGCAACTCAGTCACTGCCTTTGCTTGAACCTATGTACTGCCTGTGCCACTAGCTTTATGCCATCACCTGATGCTATCCATTGCCTTCAGACATAGTACTCATTACACACTTTCAGTCCTCCATCCCTGCCCACTGGCATAGCTTTTCCCCTACTGCCCATTGGCTTAGCTTACTCCCACTATGTACTGGTGCCTGACCACACTCCTCCACCTAATGTACATTTACACTAGTCGTTGGACAGGCCAGCACCACCTACATACTAACCAATAAACACACATTAGCACATCTAAGCTAGCTATTACTCTCACCCTGTGGACTACCACTATGGACATGGCCAAACCTTACTTGGATGATCCAGCACTCTGGATACGCCGCTTTGCAACCAGACCAACTCCTAATCAACCATGTGATATTATTAATAGAAATCTCAGACTCAACTCTAGAACCACCCCACTAAAACAACGCCCATACTTGAAGCTTTATAATAGTTCATCCCCACACTGTAACACCTTCACTTACAACTACGCCCCAACCTTACCATACTCTCACCACCCTAGCATCTCAACTAGAAACTCCAGACTAGGAGCACGACTGTGATTCAAAAACCTCCAATCACACGACCATAAGAGCAACAAACCTCGCTACAGCAATCACACCCCAGCTAATCTGGTCACTGATTTAGACAGCAAGCTAACCCCCAATACCTTACATTGCCCATCCCAACCATTGCAAAAAACTCCTGCCAAAGACACATTCATCAAAGCAGCCTTGGTGAATGCTAGGTCCCTATCCGCCCACGCATTGGACATCGCTGACTTCATAACTCATGAAAAGCTTGATCTCCTTGCAGTTACGGAAACTTGGCTTAACGCAGCCTCGGGTCCATCTTTGGCCCTTGCTATACCTAATGACTATGCTATCATAAGATGCGATAGAAACACCAACCAAGTGAAGGGAGGCGGACTTGCCCTCCTCTTCAGAAACACTTTTAACATTAGAGTTATTCAGGACGTTCAAATTCCCTCTGCCGAATCCCTGTCCGTCAAATTGCCACTATCACCTAATCACACAGCAACAGTTCACCTTATCTACCGACCACCAGGACCCATTTCCTCATTCATAGAGGATGTTGTATCCCTTGTTTCCACTGACACCAAACCTAATTCACAAACTATCCTACTTGGGGACTTCAACCTTGGTTTTACTGACCCCACAAATAATAATGCCCATGATCTAGCTAACGACCTATCAGACCTGGGTCATACCCATATTATTCATGAGCCTACTCATATTAAAGGAAGAACATTGGACTGGCTCACCAACCTCAACTGCTCAATTGATCTTCTTTCCAATGATCCATGTATCTGGTCTGATCATCATAAAATAACCTTCTCCATCAAAGCCAACACACAACACCCTGCTCCTATCATCGCTCCAGCCACCCGCACTAGAAATAAGAAAGACATCACACCGGACAAACTCCTACCGCTATTACTTCCCCTTCTTGACAACGTGGCCACTTCTGACCCCACAGTCCTAGAAGACATTTACAATCAGGCAATACTGAAAGTCTTGAATACCATAGCCCCGCTAAAGCTGCGGAAACCTAACCCACAACGTCACCTGAATACCTGGTTCACGCCGCACCTCAGAGAACTACGTAAAACTAAGAGAACTGCAGAAGCACATTGGAAAAATTGCCCCTCAGTAAATAATAAAAATGAACTAACTTTAGCAACTTCAAGCTATAAAGAAGCTATGATACTTGCCAAAAAGGACACCTACAACAAAAGTGGAATCTAACACAAAAGAACTTTTTAAGATTCTAAAAGAATTAGAATCCCCTATTGCCCCCATTGATAAATGTGTCACAGATGCACTTTGGTGCAGTAACATCCAGAAGGCAATTCTAGACAAAATAGCCCGTTTACAATCTAAAATCAATGCGAAAAAAGACCTGTTACTCGCCGACCCTGAACACAAACAACCACCCAATAAGTCACCTACCTTTGAGCCAACCTGTAAACCATTCAGTTTCTCACCCCTCTCAACCTGGGAAGTAGAAAACATCATTAGGAAACTCAAACCATCTAATTGCCAAGGCGACACTTGTCCTGCTCCGATTATCAAAGCAGCAGCTCATGAATTGGCACCATTTATTAATAACCTTATCAACGCCTCCTTCAAAACGGGAGTAGTTCCTGATAACTTAAAAGACGCCTGGGTCATCCCACTAATCAAAAAACCCACCCTCGACCCAGCCAACCCGTCTAACTATAGGCCGATAACAACTGTACCTTTCTTACTAAAGATACTAGACAGAGCAGCCTATCTGCAAATACAGGCGTATCTAGAAACAAACAATCTTTTGGGACTAAGGCAATCCGGCTTCCGACCTAGGCACGGCATGGAAACTGCCCTAATAGATCTCACTACGCAGATTCAAATTTTAAAAGACAATGGCAAACTAGCACTGCTCTTATTGTTTGATCTGTCGGCAGCTTTTGACTTGGTCAACCACCAAACGCTTTGCCACCACTTGAAATCTGCAGCTCACTTCTCCAATGCAGCCACTGCCTGGATCAGCTCCTTTTTGGCGAACAGAACCATGAGGGTCTTTTCTCCTACTGACCCGGCTGAACCCTCACCAGTCCCTTGTGGTGTCCCGCAAGGCTCTTGCGTGTCCCCTACGCTCTATAATGTATTTACAAAGCCTCTTTTCGATATCCTTGATTATCTGGGTGTCACGTATACAAATTATGTGGGTGACACCCAGATACTCATTCCTATCTCTGGCGACTACGAAAATGATAGCAAAACCCTCAATGAAATATACACAGTAATACAAGCGTGGATGGCATACCATGGACTTTGTCTCAATGACGAAAAAACTGAGTTGATCATCCTTGGCACTCACGCTAAGCTAAAAAAGCTAAATACTGCCTTCAAATCGTTCACTATTGATGGTAACCCCATCCTTGTCTCTAACAATACTAAAACCCTTGGTATCTACCTCGATGCCACATTATCCTTCACTAAACAAACCAATGCAGTAGCGTCATCAGCCGCCTACACTTGTAAACTTATTACCGCATGCAGACCGTTTATTTCCACACCTAACTGCATTACTCTTGCTAGAACGTTAGTCTTGTCCAAAGTAGACTATTGTAATGCCCTCTACCTAGGCATTAGCCGCAAAAATATTCACAAACTACAAGTAACGCAAAATAACGTCATTAGGGCAGCCCTCAACATCCCTAAGAAGTCGCATATCTCTGAGACGAGACGTAACCTGCACTGGCTCCCAATAGAGCACAGAATATCCCTCAAAGCTCTTGCCTTTAACCACAAAGCCAGGACCAACCTCGCATCATCCTACATCTCTAATCAACTTACCCCACACACATCTTGAAGACCACTCAGAACAGCTCAAGTTAACACCATGTCCATACCGAGGTTCATACTCCATTCCTCGGGAGGAGTCAGCTTCCCTGTATAAGCCTCAAAGCTTTGGAACACACTACCTGCTCCAATCAGGTCTATAACCTCCTTCAACCTATTTAAATGCAACACCAAACGCTGGCTTCATGACCTGGACACATCGACAGCTTAACATCCTTGAGCTTAGATTTATCACCTTCCCATTGTACATTTTGTAGATAATATTACTGTCTGTCGCACCTTTGGCCCACCGCCTTAAATTGCAACTTGTATGCCTGTACCTGTAATATCAATGTATGTATTTATTCGTAAACCGCAACTATTGTAACCGTTGCCTTCTGCTTGCTAATGTAATTGTACTTTTATGTAACATATTCAAAAAACGTACGCGCCCGTATGCCCCTGGGCCTGGTTGCGCTTTATAAATAAACCAAATACAAATACAAATACAAAATGCGGGGAGAGAATGCAGAGGTTGTGCTGTAGTTCCTGATAAATACTGGAAACCTGGAAGCTGAAGTCATATCGACCACTGGAACAGAAAACCGAAGAGGATGACAAAGGAAAAGCGGCGGAGATGATTTCCAGCGACCGGAGAGCCTGCTGTGTAACCAGAGCCTGGTGCAGCCCTTCCTTCCAATCGACCTGGGGTCTCCGAAACCGAGGACCTGAACCCAGAGCCTAGTAAAACCCACTAGACTCAAGAAGACCTGCATTTTGAGCCACACCACAGGTTGCTGTGACGTTTTTGCAATACCCCAATACCCAAGGACCTCCAGCCATCGTGCCGTGCACAGTCTTCTGAATTCCACATCTTGCTAAAACTTCGTGGGTATCTTGGTGCATCTCCAGAGACACGAATTGAGTCTGAAAAGTCCCCTCACAAGAGTGCTGGATCTTTGTAACAATGAGAATTTAATTGGGAAATTCTGTCTTTTTCTGTGCTCCTTGAAAAGGCACCAAATCCGCAGAACCACATTCAGCCATGAGGGAAGTCTTGCCTAGAGCCTTCTTCATCGATCCCTGCTGCAAAGTCCCTTCTGAGGTCTTGTGTTCAGTCTCCAGGACAAGGAATCCACTGCGCAGGTATTTGGCTGCAGTCCCTGAAGTTCTCCTGCTGCAATCTTTTCTTCATTGCTGAGGTACTGTGTTGGCTTGGGTATATACTTGCCGTAAGCCTTTTGGGATTTCTGTGTAGTCCTGGGTTGTTTTCTGTGATTGGGAGGTCCCCCGTCCAGTGCACCCAGACCCACTTCTAGAATCGTGCTGGGGTGTCACCTGTGAAGCACCTGGACCCTCTTCTCACTCTAAAAGTAAAGTACTCACATGTTTGCCCAGTTTTCCTAAGGAACTCTGACTTTTGCTACTAAAGAACTTATTCTAACATGGCCTGTTGGTCACTAGTCCTAGTGACCCCCATTCTGCCATTCTGCCACTGAGATTACTCGTGCTCCAAGAATACAGGAAAGATTTTGAAGGGATTGGGACTTCTGCCTAGAAAATAAATCAAGTGTTTTACTTACTTGTAAAGAGTTGGTTGGTAACTGTATTTCTAAGAGTGAACAGTTACAAAATTTCTTACTGATCCTGAATGTGTGATGCACTATTCTTAAAATTATGGTTAACATCGTTTCTTCCTTAGCCACTGTTTTGCCAGTCTAATATAAAGTAGATGTGAAGGTGTTTTACTCTCCTGTGATTAGGTTGTGTTGGTTTCAACAGATTATTCCTGTAGGGTAATTGCATGAGTGTCCTCCAACGGTTGGTATCACCAGGTTAGTCCTGTTAGGATAACTGTATGAGTGTCCCCCAACTAGGTATTGCTTCCCCTGGCTTGCAGATAGCCTGTCCTTAATAAGTCTGTGTTAGGTTGTTCCCTACCTAGAATAACAAGTGTGACATTGGGTTTTACTTTCTCCTTCATTGTGAAGTTAAAGTATGTAGGTTTTACTTACCTTGTATTAGCCGTGTGCCTTCCAAAACAAGTTATCAGAGTTATTGCTTACCTCAATCTGGGGTTCCCCAATTTCAAAAGCATCTGTAATTGTATATTACATCCTTAGGTTTTACTCACCTGGTATAACTGTATGTTATGACAAAAGTAGTTACAGGTTTCTACTGCGTATGGATAAGTGTTTCACTATGCAACAAAAATATATTGTCCAGATGACTGTTTATGTGATTTGTTCCAAGAGTCACGGTACAACTGGAAGCATCGACTGCCCTTGTATTACTGAATGTAATCTGAAAGTAACCATTGGTCTTATGCTCCCAAAGAATAGGCTTGACCCATACTAAATGTGTATAACAAGGTTTTGACTTCCCTAGAACTACTGTTAGGTGTTCCAAATAAGGTTAATACTTGGCTCTGTGTGCTTTCAAGTATAGTGTTGTGTTTTTATACTGTGATTTCTTATAATGTTTTAGTACTCATTTACCCCTAGATTTATCTGGGCCTACCTGTATTTAAATACAATCTTTATGTTTACAATACATAATGTTTCAGTGTTTTCAGTGTTTTCTTTGGATCATTTTTATTACAATTTCACTTGCACTGTGTCTACTGCCCTCTCTCCCTCCTAAAATAAGCCTGGCTGCTCTGTCTATGCTACCCTGAACTCAGGTGTTACAGCCTTATGCTAAGAGTGGAGTCTTGTACTGCCTAAGTTGAATGGTTTTGCTATGTCCTTAGTTGGACTTCAGAAAAACTGTCCTAACAATGCCATGCACAATTGCAATTGTGTGTGAGCTTAAAAGGCAATGTGCTGCAGGGTACACAAACGGTTATTTCTCCCAACATGAAACTAACCTTCAGCAATTCCCTCTGCTGCCCCGAAGACACAGGCCTGCTTGTCATCATCAATCTGGGCCATTACTTAAAAATACAAGAAAGAAATACAATTCTTAGATTGAAAACACAGTGGAAAACTGATAAAGGCATTTCTGTTCTTGCAGCAGGAATGACCTTGAGGCCACAAGTCCAATAGAATATCCATTAGTGTTGCTATCATCCTTTGAAGGAAGAAGCAAACTTAAGCACAGACCAGGCTTGGTGTAGTCACATGTCTAAGAAGAAATTAAACTTGGGAGCAAGGATGGGGGTCGGAGTGAAAGTGGCTTGTGAAGATGCAGTTTGATTAAACGGGAGAAATAGATTTTATTGTATAAAAAGGGCAGCATACATGTCACAACAGTCATTCCAGCTTTTATTAAAGTTGAGTGCCACCCACTTTTAACCATGCTAAAATGATTCTGGTGTGATAAAAAATAACTAAAGTTATTAATGAAAATGTGATTTGGGCCTTCACTTGATTCCGAGAGATATGAAAGATGGTATGAGCATGCAGGTAATAATTAACATGGGAACTGTAAAGTGGCATATTTTTCACTGATATGGCACCTGAGTAAATGAAGAAAAACTATATCTATGCATAGGAAGGTTGTGCTGACTTCAGACTAGCCTTATCGGATTCCCCTTAGAATGCAGTTCTTACAATTATATTAATATATGTAAAGATTTGAAAATTGAGGGTACTTGCCATTTTGAGAGATTTTTGAGTATAAAACAGACAGAGCCCACCTGTCAAAGTGGGATGATAGAGCTTTCTCCTCCCACAGCCATCCCAAATCAATCCCCCATCCCCTTGTCCTATTAGCACACAGGTGGGAGGCAGGTAGTGAAAATCAACCAATACCTTTTGCGAGAATCATGACATGTTAGTGATGTAATTTGCCCTATAAATGGATCAGTTTGCATTAGAACTGGACTTCTTCCACCAATTCCGAGTGGGAAACCTACTGCTGAAACCTGGCGAGAAACATCCCAGCAGAGAGGCCTAAATCTTGCATGGGAGACAGGAACCAGGAGAGATAGAATCTGATTGGGACCCGTTGGAAGATTCAGAGGAGATCCTGACTGACCCCTTGCTGTCCCTGCGGTGCCCTGATGATCCCTGATGCCCATTTCAAGGCCTATCCTGTAAGTAGATATACCCAAAGCGATTGGTTGTGTAGGACTGATATTTTTCAAGTATTGTTCTAGTTATTTCCCCATAGAAAAATATCCTGTTTGTCTGTGTAGATCCCTAGGATATTTAATTAAAGTAAATCAATTAATTCCCCTATAGTGATCACGGGAAAGATTTGCCAAAAGAATCAATCCCAAAACCCTGTTTCCAAGTGAGTGCACAGGGTGCAAAACAAAATTCCCCACTGATCCCCTTCATTTCAAATCAGAAGGGTGAAGCCTGGTAGTGCCTTTGCATGTGCATGGGGCAAAACGAAATTGCCCCTTTTTACCCATTGTTTTTCTTTCTTTCATATTGTGTCTGTGATTAAAACCCAAATCCGATGTTGCCTTTGTGTTCCCACTCTCTGCCTCTTCCATTCAGAGGAGTCAAGTCTAATTGATGTTTGGCGGGTGTGGGTCGCTGGGAGAAAAGTATAACCCAAATCAGCGATCACTGTGTGTGTTGAGTTGTTGTTTTCCTTTATTGGTTGGTGATTTAAAAGGAAATAATTGTGACTGCATATCTATGTGTTGATGCTTTACAGAAGTGATTTTTTTTCTGTGTCGCCAGAGCATTGGTGGCTGTTGTTAACCTATTTGTGAAATTTGGTTTAAATACATTAATAAATATATATACAGAATACATACCGGCCTGGTTTCTAGTCCATTGTGGCACTGAGTACTTGTTTGGGGTTGGGTGCAATACAGGTTGGAGGCCTTACCACATTGAACTTTAACAAAAACCAAAAGTGCTTTATTGGGTGCCACATTCATTGTGGGGAAAGGAACTCCCTGAGTGGAGTGTGACCGCGTAATAAACTGCAAAAACACGTCAGTAGAAGTGATAAAGGGGATGCTACCTTATTGTATCAATATATTTATTTATTTTATTTATTGTGCATTTGTAAGGTGCTTATACATCAACTTTATTGTTTCAAAGTGCCCACAGGGCAACAGGGAGGGGACATGGGAATCAAGAACAAATACAACATTGAAAGATAAAGGTGAACCTATTAGGCCTTTTGAGCATTCAGAATGTGCAAGTGCAGAGTAAATAGAGAAGGGATGAGGGAGTGGTGGGGATAAGAGCTAGGTGCATCAAGAGCTGTGACATTGGCAGCTACAAGTGCCTAGGTGGAGTGACCAGCCACCAATAAATAAGTGCAAGCCTGTGCTGACATAGGCCAGTGGGTGTCAAGGCAAAGTGCTAGAGGAGGGGATGCTGTAGGCGATTGGGTATGGGAGCCCAGGACTCGGGAGGACACCCGAGGGCCCTGGTCACCAATCTCAGTAATTGTGTGATTTAACAGAGGAGGGAGGAAAGGAATGAGTAGGTGAAAAGGAAAGTCTTGAGGAGCTTCCAGAATCCGAGGAGATCAGGCTCAAGACAAAGAGGAAGGGGAGGCTATTCCATAGGAGGGAGCCTGCTGAGGAGAGATATTGGCCACCAGCTCACTGTTTTGTGAAGCACTTAACAAACAGAGAGTTGGTGCCGGAACAACGTAAAGATCTGGAGGGAAAGAATTCAGTGAGAGCAAGTTGTAGATAACGTGGCACCTGGACACAGACAGCCTTGTGGATGATGCAGAGGGATTTGAATTTCATCCTTGCAGCAAACGGTAGCCAGTGCAGAGCTTTTAGGGCTGGATAGATGCAGTCCCTTGGCTTGAGGCCAAGGATAAATCGTGCAGCCCTATTCTGGATTAGCTGGAGGGGTTGTAGAGAAGATGAGGATACATTAAGGAAAAGGCTATTGCACTAATCTAGCCTAGAGACAACCAGAGCTCTAGAGACATTGAACTTTTGGGGGAAAGTGAGGAAAGGAAGAATTCCTTTGAGGAAGTGGAGTGGGAAGTGGGCCTTCTTGGCATGTACCTGAATGTGAGGGATGAAGAAAAGCGAGGAGTCGAAGATGATTCCAAGGTTTCCGGATTCAGATGAGGGAGAAGGGGGAGAACCCATAGAAGATGGCAGAGTGAGGGGCAGAAAGAGGGAGCAGGAGTCCCAATATGAAGAATCTTAGTCTTGCTGGCATTGAGGCATAGATCATTGGAGGTACACCTGGACTTGATGGCAGAAAGGCCATCAGACATGATAGAGGAAGTATGAAAGTAATCAGAGGGAAGTTTGAAGAAGTGTTGCTTGTCATCTGCATAACACTGGAAGTCTGGGGAGAAGGTGGAAATGATGTGTGCAAGCGGAGAAAGGTTTATTTGGCAGCAGATACAGTTGCTGAGGAGGCTGTCTCCCCACAAGGAAGACATTTGTTGGTAGATATAGAGATCTATTTAGATCTACCTGTGCTAGCTAGATGACTATGTAGTCATGGCTACTACTAGTCCATCTGACTACCATTCTGTGCAGCATGTGGAAGACTTGCAGGAGATACCCAGTCTTCAACCGATTGACGTGGCTTTGGTGTATGCCTTGGAATAGACACATGAAGCTTCAGATTGTCAATGGCTCCCTGGAATGTGTACTTGGTGTGTGTGTCCCATTGTAGCACATTATCTCTCTTCTTTTGGGAGTATTGTATGGTGCCCAAAGATCAGTCTTCAATGTGGTCTTCTATCACCCGTGTAAGGCGAAGGTTGTGTTACTTGACAGCATGGCTCATGTCTCTGTGTAGGTAGCCACATGATGATGGATATTGACCTACACACTGGTCTTTGAACAATGACTTACCAAGCTGAACACAGTCCTTGTATCAAGCTTTCGGCAAGGGCATTGATACCAAACTGGCTTCAAATAACCGTGTCAGATATGATCATCAGAATCATTTACAGTATGGTGTCAGATGTAAGTGGGCATTTCACACCATTTGAGTGTTAGTACTGGTATAGCCTCTCTGGTTGTAGTAGGCAAATACCTCTGTGACATGTTTTTGTTTGTGCCATCAATTGCACTGATGACCATCAGGAATTGGCAGTGGCATAGAAGACATCCTTGGTGGTTTGGATGTCCTGTGGGGAGTGTGGGCTGGAAATATATCATTGCACATTTGTCTTGAGCACCTCTCTGACTTTCCATACTGCTTTGCTTACAGTGGTTGGGATATGCAAGCGTGCCTCTTACAACCCATTTCAGTGAGCATAGGACATTGAGCACTTTTGGCCCAGCTGACCTGGCATGAGGGCATTCTCCTTGGGGTGTGAAGTCATAGTCTATCACAAACAGACCGTTTTGCACAAGGTCCTTACTGAGTTACTATCCCTGTATGCATTCACATTCAGCATACCATGCTGGTAGTCTGTGCTTGTGGATATTTCTATGCCGGTATGCTCTCCTCCTGTTGTCCAACCAGGAGCTTCAGTTCCGTCTGTTCAATGTTGTGATGCTGTCTTGTTGTTTATATAGTTAGCATGGTGGCATAAGCTGTAGAGTGGATGTGGGACGTGCAATCCAGGTCATATGAATAATCTAAGAGTGGGAGAGGATTGCTTCATGGGAGAGGACGTGCATTTATGCATGTGTTTCTTTCGGACGTGCACTGGGAGAGGGGATTCCGATGCTATGTGGATACTAACATGCATTGTTTTTTGCTTTTGGTTGGGGAAAATGCATATGCTTTCTTAACCGATTCATCCCACTCATGTTCTTCAGTTTCTCCAAAGCTTCTTTGTGTGTTTTGACATTCAGCTCATATTCATCAACATGACAATATTTGCCCAAGTATAGCTGCATGGGTGCCACCATTTGTTTCCTTATCATTCATATCGTATGTGTTGTGTCCCTTGAGTGATGTCTGTATTTATTTATTTATTTTATTTAAGCATTTATAAAGCGCTCTAAGCCCAAGGGCATCACAGCACTATAAACAGGATAGGGGAGAAGGACGGGAGTGACATGATGTAAACAACAGCACAGATGAGAGACTCAGTAAGTTACACAAATGAGTCAGCTCAATGTCGGGCCTTGTGAGAATTACAGTGTTTTCAGATGTTTTCGGAAGACCCAGTAGGATTGCTCAGATCTTAGGGCAGGGGGTAAAGAGTTCCAGTTTTCGGAGGCAATGCCCGGGAAGCTTAGCCCTCCATATCGCTTTAGCCTGAATCTTGGAATGATGAGCTTGTGGGCGTGGCGGAACAGGTGGGTCTGGCAGTATGGGCCTTTTTAAGTTTGTCAGACAGGCAAGTAGGTGCGTAGGCGTGTCTGCCTCCAAATGTTGGGTGTTAGTTCCTGTTGGTTTTCATTTAGTAAATAGCCCCTGTGCATGATTACAGTTTAATGCTTGTTTTTGTTATCATGTGTGGAGCGAGACATTCAGTGTTTGTTGTTTGTGTGGTCAGTTGCATTTTCACAGACGACATACTTGCTTTGACCTGTGAGCGCGAATATTTCGAAGAGGTGATATTCACTCGATTATGTTCCTGTGGTGGTTGGGTAACTACTGTTTGATCACAGACTGTGGTCTTCCGAAAGGCCTTCCACCCCACAACGCTAGGGAGCCATAACAAGGCTGTAGGCGCTATACAAATATCAAATACCAGAACATAACATATGGGTTACGGCTTTCCTTAATTGTGCAGTCGTAAGGGGTGAACATTCTGTATCCTTAAACTCGGAGTCACTGTTTAGGGATTCACTAGTCACACTTTTTGTCAGCTCTTGAGTTCATTGATCTGCCCCATGCGTCTAATGAAACAGAACA
The DNA here is from genome assembly GCF_040938575.1 of Ambystoma mexicanum. Lineage (NCBI taxonomy): Eukaryota > Metazoa > Chordata > Amphibia > Caudata > Ambystomatidae > Ambystoma > Ambystoma mexicanum. The sequence goes on along the minus strand of NC_090935.1, from coordinate 1,072,316,338 downwards.
CACATGTGTATGTCATTTATGGGGGCTCTGAGCAGCCCTCATGAACACCTCAGCATTGTTAGATTTCCTAATTGAGTTTAACTCTAAGTTATACAAAGGTGGCCATTATATAAGATATTAAAATGGCACTTCTCTGGATCACAAACTGTGAGCATCCGGTGTAGTAACAGCCCATCTATACATGCAGACACATGCAGACCATACAAGGAAATAAACACAACAATATGCTTTTAGTTTTTTATTGTTAAAAAAACATGTTTTTCCCAGTTTCAAACTGTATTTGCTCTACACAAACATTTTTTATAATTTTCCTTTCTTTTTTTATTTAAAAAGTCAACCTATTTATTAAAAGACAAAAGCTAATTAGTTACACTTTGTTGAATGTAAGGGTGACACTGTTAGTGCAACGAGTACATCGTTTTCTGGTGGATATGCAAATACACTTTGGTAGTTTGATGTGGGAGGTGGCCAAATGCATGCCTGCACCTCATCAGACCCTCTTCACCTGCATGCCGTGTCTGTAGGTAGCCATAGCACTTTGTTAAGTATCTATACTCCATTTGCCTGGGATACATTGTTCAGGTTTGCTCCTGGCTATTCATGTCCCGAACAGATCTGGGTTCTCCAAATGTGTCCCTTTAGTAACATGGAGGTGGAAAAAAGGCATGTGCAACACTGAACATGGTCAGACTCGAAGCATTATGCACCACAGTACATGCACATTGCACGTCTTGTCATGTGGATGTACAGTAGCGTGACCACGTGCATAATGCCCCTAGGAGAAGAAGCTCAGCGACTGGAGAGTCTCCATCTTAGCAGTAATGGTGCTGATGAAAATAGCATTCGTCTTCACTCATCCCAAGGACAGGCATGCGACTATTCTTTGTTTGATCTCATAAAGCAGATGTTTAACCACACAATGTTGGCCAATAGCAAGGCAGCGTAGAATATCTGAAGGCTTCTGTAAATCAAATACAAATCCGATATATGGCTTTCTCGAAAACATGTAAACAATCTTTTTTCATAATTTAGCATGCTTTCCTTTTACCAGTTTGCCTCAAAATGAAAGAAGACATTTGTCAATAGGCCATTTTGAATTGTTATCCGGAGAATCCGGTGTTTCACAGATCATTAAACCATGCTGAACATATGGATGGACGAAATCTCATTTTATAATTAAATGTACTTTCCTGGTGCAAACTGTAATTACTTCCAGTTTCTCAAGTCCAAAGTACTAACAGTTAAAGAGTAAATCATTCTTTGATAATTGTGTGACCTGGGACAATCCCATGATAAACCTATGTTGGAGGATACACTTGGTTAATATAAGTGGTATTTAAACTGTGGGGCTGGACCCAATAGGGAGGCCTGAAGGCGGTCCATGAGAGGTTGAGGCTCTTTAAAGTGGGTGTATAGTGACTGCTTTTAATTACTAAGAAAAAAACAAAACATTTCTGGCATTTGGAGGTGTAGAGGGCAACAACAATAATTTAACTGCGGGGAAGAGGGTTCCGCATAACAGGTTGGGATACCACTGATATATGAATCTGGTTAGCCGAATTCAAGGCTTAGCCATCACTGGAAGTATTGTGCAAATATAAACTAGTTCAAATGCCAAGCCTTTGCTCCAGGACAAGGTCTCTATATGGCAGTGTTATGTTATAGAAAGCTTGTTCAGCCCAGGGTGACAGCCTTCAAGGATTGAGGCATACGTGTCTCACACTTATGTGGAAATGCTAGTGCAGTATATTCTGAATCCTTGTGGTTGGATAACTGGGGTATTCTGAGAAAACACCAGTGACTTTAGCTAATTTGCATACCCACAATGCATTGACCAACTGATTTTGAACTGGAAAGTCCAGTAATTGCTACTGGGTGGTGCTTTAATGTCTGTGGCTTTGCTGAAATGGGTAATTTTGTTTTTACATTTCAGATGGTATGAATATTTGTCAAGCTTTTTAAACCCACCATACCGCCATAACTTTGCTGGTATACATATTTGCAAATATGTTCACTAAAGCATTATTTTCGAATCAGAGGGAATGTAGTGTTTGAATTAGAACAGGGATGGCTACTGGATGTCTCTGTTGCATATATGGCTCACTGGTTGACATTGATGAGGTCTACTGTCAGATTTCAGATAAAAGGGCCTCTACCTACTTTTTAAGGAGGCCATAACGTTCATACCCACATGCTCCAATGACAAAGATGTCAGGATCCCTAATACGGGGTAAATGGTGTGTCTGATCTTCTGCATTCTTGAGGGTCATCTCTCTTAGGTTGATGAAGCTATACATAAACAATTGCTGCCCTATACAACAAAATCAACTTTCAGAAAATATTCATTCATGTCTTCATTTACATACAATCCATATGCCAATTCCCAATGAAGGGTAGCTTTGAGAATGTTTTAGTGGGAGTAGGCACCGGAATGATGCCGTCTCAGTATATTAGAACAGGTGCATCACTGATTGGGTTGCAATACATCAACGAATGCCGGTCAATGTATCACTCTGGCACCTTCTACTCCTATACCACGACAAAGGGGTCCCCCTAGGGTCAAATAAATAACCTTTAACACCTCAAACATCATATTTATGTGTTCATATTGATATGGTCGGCCATGAAAGTTTTATCATATTGGAGGTTTTTTGTTTCGTTTTAGTGTAATTGTTATTTTTCATTGTATATGTGATATAAACTAATGTGTTAAAGTTGTATAATCTACACATACAAATGAATACATAACATAAACATGTTTGCGTCTGAGTTATTATGGGTTTTTTATTGGCCCATAGGGAACATGTATCATCATTTAGTTGGCATTTTCCACAGTTCCTGGTGGGGTTTGAGAAACTTGTGGATCCCTAGTTTTTTTTTTTGTTTTTGTTCAACACCCTACTCCCACTAAGCATCTCTTCATGAGCAGCTGTGATATGACAGTGATGTAATTACAGAGATGGATAATAAGAGTATCCGGTTCTAGATTGAATAAAACAAATACATACACACATGAATCCTAGTGACACTGCTGTGCAGCCTTCCACTCGTTGCACGCTCGAGGCCACGGTTCCTCAGAAGTTCCAAGGCAAGCTTTGCTAACGAGATGCTATTGCCCAGGTCTAGCAAATAGATGAGCAGATGTCATGAGAAAGAACAACAAAATACCATTTATTGTATAGAGTTTGCTATACCGGAATATTCGTTCACTTTACCCATGAGTAACACACTTGTATCCACGCATTTTAAGAAGAGAAGAAGCACGGGCCGCGAAACCTCATAACAAATACCTCATTTTGAATTGTAACACATATGCATGACGAACTGCAGCTGCAGAAGGTCACCTCTGACGAGTCAGAAACTACTAACAATAAAAATTGTTTACAATACCTTATTTACTGTTACTTAAAATGCATTTTATGAAAGCTAAGAAATGCAAGTCATCTATAGGGACCTCCTATACCCAAGGACTGAGACTTGAGCGCACGCAGTATAATAAGTCTCGGATCATTGTTTACTTGAGCGCCAGGGCATCTCAGCCTCCCGGGGGACCTCAGGCTTAAGAAGAAAGAGTCTGACTGTCAGGTGGGTAAAGAAGCGAGAAGGCGTCCCTCAGAAGAAGTATTCTTTCTGGTTTTCGTGGAGTGTGTGCTGCACGCTGAGCTCGGTCTTCAGTGCTGTTGCTGTCATGGTTTCGTTTTCAGATCCTTTGGCCTGGCTCTTTTTGTATGTACCTTTCCGCTGGTAGACGCGCAAGGCAACGGCGGTTATGCAAAGCAGCACAAATATCACAACTGCGATAACACCTGTGGGATGGAAGGGAGACAGAGACCATTGTAAGGAAGCGATAACGTCACAGATTGAGGAAGTGCTTTGGTACTTCAAAACAGTTGGTTATTACAAGCAGAGAACATGGTCAGGTGGATCTAAATGAGGCATGCCTCTGCTCAGAGGCGTTTCTAGGGGGGGCTAAGGGGGCTATAGAATAAAATCCTGGTCTTTTGGTTGTAGCCCCAGATAGAATCTCAGGAGCTACAACCAAAAGGCTAGCTAGCTCCCAGTCCTGACAGTTCCGACATTAGCGTAGCCCCGGGTCTTTTCCAGACCTACCAACACCATGAGCCCCCATGCACTGTCATTGAATTGCCAGCAAGGTAAACTAGAATCACCTTTTTTTTTTTGCACCATCATAGATTCATAGATGAGCTTGTACAAGGAGTTAGGGTTTAATATTATGAAACGTTGATCAGTGATGAAGAGTGTTCTAAGAGACAGGCCAGAGTGGGCAGCTAGATTGTCACATGAAACGGAATTCTCAAGGAATGGAATATATGTTTCTTCGTGGAATGGCATGAACCATAGAGCACATTCATTGCCAAAACACCTTGTTTCTATTTTTAATCAGCTACCCAAAGGCTCTCCTATCCCTTCAACAGATTGCAATGTCCCTTTTGATGGGGCGGTCCATGGAAAGCGATGATGTGCCGCCTATCTGGGTTGAGGGAATAGGAAAAGAGACTGACCCTCCTCAATACTAATCGATTCAAACTGAAACTAACATAAAACAATAATACTCCAGCCAAAGGCCAGGAGGCTGAGCACGGAAGGAGTTACTGGTACTAAATTGAATTGCTCCGTCACACCTGCTCAGCCCTGAACAATAAAATCACCTAAAAACAATATTTCTAGTACTGCAGGTGTGCCTCTATTAATAGGACACCCTGCCAACCGGTTTTAGCGGGTTCTGCCAGCAATTCAATCCTGCTCCTTCAGGACTCATATGATAATAATTATTTATCAAAAATGGGAGTAGATCGGTCCTAGATACGTAATTAGTGAGACACCAGCTACATGCATTGGTATGACCCATTTATGGGGATTACTTTTAATGTTCAGGTTGTTAGTGGCTCTAATTGATATTGTTGCTTGATTCCCCAGGATGTATTTACACAGCATGCCTCCCAAATTATGCCTTGGTGATTTTTGTGTTTGGGATTGACTCGATGTGCTGATGTCGCATGGCAGAAACTCGAACTAAGAAGGTGGCCTCCATCTACATAACGTGGTGTCAAGCACCCCTAGGTTCCACTGACATTATCTTACTGCAAAAACACATACAAAAATACAGACACACTAAAGGCATTTCACCCAAAAACCCAGAATGCGGACCTCGAAAACACATACTGGAATAGCAAATTGTTTGCAATAACTGAGAGAATTAGGGTCCTTTTGTAACTTTCCCAGGAATGTTGTCACTCTGATGATCATGATTGGGGATGCCCCAATTACAGAGCATGCATGCCCATAGGAGACCTATTAAAAAATATATAAAAAATATATATTTATGTATTTACCGACAAAGATGTTATTACGCCTTAACACCGGTTGAGGCAGGAATTTTTAAAAGTGTGTTAAATAACATTAGGGCACAACCACAAGCATACAATAGTTGCCAATATTAAGCTGATTTAAACATGAACAATGCAAATATATTTTCAATAAAGTGATTGCTCCAATGAAAGTGCCATAAGATGGTCACTGAAGCGAGCGATGCCGGGAGATCTGTGATCTGAACAGAGGGATACTACACCCAACACACTGTTCTGCGTTCCTGGACTTGCAAAATAGAAACGCTAGACAGCAACTATTGCAAATGTGGCCAGTGTCCCAACCTCAGTCTCGTTCAACAGCACACTCAGAGTGTTTCTGGAAGAGAAGAAGGCTATGAACCCTCAGCTGGTCCTGGGATCCTGGGCCAGAAGAGTGCAAAAAGACAGACACAGTCATAGAACGTTTCTGCACATCTCGGGAGGCAAAAAATAAGATCAAGGGTGTGCCATTTTCTTTATAACTGCAGCAAGAGAGCCGACATTAGAAGGTGCACGGTGCCAAAGAGAAATCTATGCATTGGGCCATGAAACACAAACACAACTTTTACTGGGGGTGAAGTGAGCAGTGATATTTGACATATGTGTCGTCAGAAATATGAATGCACTGGCAGAAACGTGTGGGGGTTAATTTTCGACTGAAGTGTAAAAGGAGAGTATCAAAGCAGTTTCCCCTTTCCTTTTACACTCCACATTATTTTACAGCTCGTCTGAGGGGTAGCACGGCAGCGTCTCAAAAGAGCCTTTAGATTTACAAGACTTCCATGCAGGCCTAACCCCAAAGGATTCCAATGGAATACGCCTCTCATTTGCACCTACTACTAAGCTGACAGATTCCATTGGAATCCATTAAAAATCATGTCTGCAAAGCATATCTACAGGCAGTGCTTTATTTCTCCCAAAGTGGAGAAGTTAAGGGTACAATAGGCTCATTTTCATTGAGCTGTACTGTTAATTAAAATTGCAAAAGTCCTGCGTAAGCGTTTTACTCATTCAATGAGCGGTGCACTTCATTTTCAACTTTTTTCATGGTGGAGAGAAGGGGCGGGACATACGTCATGATTCTGCCTCCCCCTTCCTCCCTGCCATGCAACTACTGCAGGATTTGCATCAGCAGACACAAGCCTGATGCATTAATCTCAATTTCTTTGTATCTTCTTTTCCTTAATTTTCATTTTTGCATCTGCATCCTTTGTGGGGCTTTTTTCGTAAATATCGATTCCGGCTTACTGCTATACAATTACTTTGGTCTCATTCTAGCTTTTGCAGCTCCCTATTCATTGTTTTTCATAGTATTCAGTACACCCAACATGGCGGCGAACCTTATCTTTCTCGTGGCCATGTTCGGACCATGCAATTATGTCTCCTCGCATTAAGTCCTCCTTATTTAGTCCTTCTTTCATTTTCGCGGCCCGGGCTGATTCCACTTGTTTATTCCTATCGAAATGCCATCCAGGTAAGACGTTTTTCTACGGCCCCTCGGCCTCCATGATAACTGTAATTAGTGGAATTGCACCTTCCAATCAAGTCATCCACGTCCTCGATCCTCACTAGTCAATTAATTATTCTAGCTTGATCGCGCACAACTTGCTCGCATTAATGTTGCCGACTAACTCTCTAATTGGATTGATTCACCAGTCCTTTCACCTTCTAATGATCAGCTATTCTTTTATCCTTTACAGACTTACCGCAATTGCGAAACTTTGAGGTACGCTTTCCTATTTTCTTTGGTTTTTCGTCCCTTTAATGGCATTCCTGGCAATTTTTCCCACATTATTTTTGTTTTTATTATCTCTTCACAGATGTTTCTTGGCATTGCCCACATAAAAAATATTTTCCAGTTCCCCATTCTAAATCAAGGTAAATCACTCTTCATCTGAATTGTGCAGTCATTAAAAGGGCATCAATATATCTTTATAACTTTTAATTGATTTTAAATGGCAAAGCTCATTTTCTTTGAATGCGCTGCTCCAGTCATTTACATTACCGTATTGTAATTTATACAATATTTGTTTTTTCCCCCCTTATATTTTTTTGGTTTACCTTCATGGAATTTTCAACACTTCCCTTCTAATGAACATCAACCAAATGTGGTATTGTTTCAAAATTTCTTATTTCATCTTATGTATGTTTGTTTTTCACGCTTGATGTTTTTTTCACACAATCTATTTGAATTCTAACTGCATCCATGACAAATGACATAGTTACCTAGCTATACTGATCCTTTTTGTCCCTGCGTACTACGCCCCCAGTTTGGTTTGAATTGTGTAATTGATGGTTTTGCAACTGCTATCACTCTTTAATGGTGCACATTTTGTTTTGAATTCTGATTCTTATCATGATTAGCCTCGGATGAAGAGTCGGTCAAGACTCGAAACACGTGCTATTCTGTGACTAAATCTGTTGCACTTACGGCTACATCTCTCATTAATTCCTTGGACTTCATGCCCTTATTTGCACTCCTTTTTGGCACAGTGTGACTGGGAATTGCTCCTGTTACATTTGTATCTACAACAGTGGAATTGTACTTGGCAGTACTTCCACACTCCCCGGACACCTGCAGCCTTGGTGCTCACTGTTCAATTTTGTCATACAAGCGCTGTGGATTGTGACTTTTTCTGCCAAACTTGCCTCTTTCCTATAATAAACATGATACCACCAGCAAACGTTAAGCTCTTGGTTGTGGAAATGCACCTGAAAATAACCCAGTTCATTTTATCAGCATGGGCTGTTGCTAAGAGATTATTTCATCATTCCTACCTCAGCTAACAATTTTATTTTATTTTCTTCAAGAATGTTGTGTGTGCATGTATGCATCCCTGGGGTAATTTTTAATAGTCTACCCATTTCCTTAGAAAATATTGCTTCATTATAATATGCAATAACATATTCACCAATACATTTTCAAAATAGTTTTACAGATAAAGCTGCAAATACATTTTAAGAAAGATGGACATTTTAATCACAAAGCATAGGTTGCAATATTGGAAGAGCTAATCTTGCATTGAGGTTGGCCTAACTTCCAATCATTATGCGACGAGACCTTGAATTTATGATGCACCATCTTTTTATCCTTGATGCTATAAGACCACTACAGTTGTGACTGGCACATTAAAAATGCTTATTTGCCCTGCCATGGCTGCTAGAGCCCCAATTGCTGCAACTCTTTTCCTCTCTGTGATCCCCACCTGGAAGAAAGGAGTGTGTGGCCGGAGTCTGGGGGCGGGGAGGGCAACCGACTCAAGAATATTGAACCCATGTCTATACTGCATTGATCTCCAGCGAATATGTGGGTACAAGTGGCCCGAAAGTGGTTGCATTGTACTGCACCTGTTGATATGCTTGTTTCTGTACTCACAACATGTTAATTTAAATACAAGTTTCTTTGAAGAAAAAAACAAATGCTTATACACATGGCATAAAATAGAATCATGCATCTTCAGTCCCTCTCCTATTACCTCCAATGATTGCAGAATCACTTCTGATAACATTAGCCAAGGGCTCTCCACCATCTATAGGTCCCGAGTGGTCTGCAGCAGAAAAAAAGAGAAAGGGACATAGATAAACAGAGAGGAAGTATGTATAGGGCTCAAAGTATCATTGATCGCATCATAGTACTATGTTACTTCCAAATATGAAGTCATCTTTGGGGTGCAGTGGTTTTAATACCAAGAAAAAGGTTACATGCAACGTGAGAGCCTCCCTCCTATTTGAGAGAGGGGGCACAGGCCCCCTTAGGACAGCTAAGGGAGGAGGAAATAGTGCCCCATTTAAGAAAGCTCCTTGTTATGCTCATGTCATTGATTTCTTTTTGTTTTCTTTGAGCGACTTTGTTAACTGCAACTCTGAATGTCAGAGGATGGTCTCAGGTGTCTGCTTAATATGTTGATGCCTTGTGGAACAATATAAAACAACTACTAAATAAACGGAATACGATGTTAGCAGTTGTTTATTCCGGTATCCATGACATGTCATATCAGATTTCTTGTTAGATAGCAGACAGCATATCATCCTGCATAACAGCAACTCAGCAAGCTGAAGCTGCAGGTTTCTATAAAAAGGCATTCGCTTTTTACTTACACAAGCATGGAACCGTGTCTGACGCATAATACCCCTCAATAAACCGTCAAGCTGTTGGCCAGCGATCACATGACTATTATCGCATGAGCTGTTATCCTCGCTGGCTGATTACACATTTTACATCCGAAGCTGACACACAAATCCTGCAGCTTAGGCAGCATATTACAAAGTCTTGTAGATTTATTGATTTTTTACATTTTTTTGCATATGTGTACCATCTGACCTAGATTCAATAATGCTAAACCACACCTTTGATCTCCAATTAGGACGGCATGTAATACTAAATAGCTATTATTCAGAGTGAGATGATCATATTGCGTCATACCAAGACCCAGCATCCGTTTACCAGCCACCGCATGAAAAGAGGGCCTCGACACTTCATGTCGACATGGTGTCTTAACTGATGCAATCAAGATCTGATAGCCTGAAGGCCATATGCACACTTCCAACTGTGACATTTTGATGCATATGTATGCCTTACTATATACCTCGTACACACCTAAAGCAGCAGCTCTTCTTTTTCCTTGTCTACAGGTTGTATGCTTAATACTAGGGCTTAAATTCAACTGATATCTCAAACCCTGAAACCAAGCAAGGATCTCATTGGGAAATGGCGAGATACTGCACGCAGATCTCTATGCAGGCGTAGAGGGGGCCTGTTTAAGTATAAGAGGGCACACTTATTGTGCAATCTATTACACAGTATTCATCCAGCCTATAGCCCGCTTACAAACTCTCGAGGGTGCCTTTATCTTTTTCATCACCTTCTCTTGTAATATTTCCACACCAACTGGCAACACACTCCCCAGTGAGAGAAAGGGAGAGTAGTAGAGCACAATCACGACACAGAGAGAGAGAGAGAGAGAAAGAGAGAGAGCAAAAGAGATGCAAGACATAATAAAGAAAATAGAGATAGAGAGGGATAGGGAAACAGAGTGAGAGAGGGATAGGAAGAGAAAGCTAGATGAATAAAGAGCAAGAGAGAGAGGGACAATGACAGATAGGAATAGAGATCATAAGAGGAAAAGATCAAAATATAGATGAAGTGATACATAATGGGATGAGAAATTGAGAACCTGACTAAGGCTAGACAGAAGTAGAAAGGCTAGGATGAAGTAGAAGCACTTTTACAACAGATTAAGATGAAAGACTAAGACTACGGACAAGCAACATGGCTAGGTCTATCACTAAAGATGAAGGACTAGGACTACGGATCAGCAACATGACTAATGGATAAGTCTAGGACTAAGGACTGGATCTTGGGCTATGGGCTAGTAAAAAGACTAAGGAAAACATAAGTACTAATGAGAAGAACTAAGATCAACTAAAATTAAATTAAGGGATTTAGAATAAAATGAAGAAATGGGACAAAAGTGAAGGAATACTGGGATTGAGGAAAGGACTGGAAGGAAGGAGAAAAAGTACTTGCACAAAAGAATGGGGGGGACTGAGCTGGAGGAAAAGGAGGACTGGGATAAAGGTGAAGAACTAGAATGAAAGAGAAGGATTTTGACTAATGACAATTACGAGGACGAAGGGGTTTGATGATGCATGAGTAGATGTTCTGGGATGAAATAAAATGACAAGAAGCATGATGAAGGATAAGGACAATCCGTGGGATAAAGGTCAAGGATTGGAATTAATAATAAGAAGGACTGGTGATGAAGGTGGGATCAATGGGATAAAGGAGGAGGACCAGGACAAATGAGAAGGTCTAGGACAAAGGAATAGAACAAAGAGATTGAAACAAATGAGAAAGACAAGGACTGCCGCCAAGCAGAGGGAATGAAGGAAACAGACTGGAAAGATGGCAAAGAACAGAGAAGAAGAAGGGGAAGCACTAGGAGTAAGGAGAATGGCTGGGAGGAAGGCTGAATATAAGAGCATGAGAAGGACTGGGACAAAGGAAAAAGAGAAGGAGAGGGGCACATAGGAAAGTTTGGAACGAAGAAGGAGAGAGATGGGATGTTGTGGACCAGGACTGTGATGTAGAAGGAGGAATAGGATGAAGAATGTGAAGGGCTGGAACAAAGCTCTGATGTACTGGAAAAAGAGAAGGCAAATTATCGGGACAAAGAAGCAGAAGAACATGGACAGAGAAGGGAGGTGAAAATGGAGAAGGACTCGAACAAGGAAGGATGAAGGATAATGACACAGATTAAAGTGAAGGCTAAGGAATGGGATGGAGCAGGAGAACAGGAACATGAGCAAAGAAGACGGATTAGGACAAATGAGAACAACTCAGAAAAGGAGAAGCACTTGGATAAATTAAAAGGTGAAGGACCGTGTGGAACGGCAGAAGAATGACTGAGATGAAGGTGGATGTGATGTACTAAGGTACAGGAGAAACACTGGGATAACGTATATGAAATGGGACGAATCAGAAGGGCTGGGACAAAAGGAGAAGAGCTGAGCTTGGGTAAAAGAGAATGACTGGGTTGAAGAAAAGGGTAAGGACTGGGATGATGGATAGGTTGGTGTACTATGGAGAACAAGAAAGAGAAGGACTGCTGTGAAGGAGAGGGACTGGGACAAATGAGAAGAAAAAAAAACATGCATGAAGGAGAAGTCCTGAACTTGCATTAAGGAGATGGACTGGGAGGAAGGTAAAGAAGAAGAACAGGGTGGAAAGAGAAGGACTGAGATGGATGAATGAAGCAAAATGACGAGGACTGGGTAAACAGGATAGAAGGATTACTAGGATGAAGGAGGAAATGGACTGGGATGAAGGAGAAGGACTCGGACAAAGGACAATGCATATTAGAGTGGTTCTAAATGATATGTGCCATACGCCAAGATTTTGAGAACATGGCTAGTCCATATGGTAATGAAGTGGTGAAGATTTAAAAAAAGGGGTATTATTTTGTGGACATTGCTACTGAAGGTTTGACATAATTCTGCATTTACTCCTCCTCGCATGTTACTTTTCATGTGGAATAATACTGAGGCCAAAGAGAGAAAAACGCCCATTACTTACATTCAAGTGAATATATCGGAAGGGATGCGGTGCACCCCATTTACTAAACGGGGCTGGCATTTCTTGTGTTGCTGCTTCGTGTCTGTACATTTCTCTTCCTGCGGTTTGGGCATTCTGAATGCAAACTAGTCCTCCCAGTTACTTCATCAAAGCAGATACTCCTACGCGCGCAGCAGTTGCTGAAGCGCGCACACGGTACCTGCAAAGGAGTGAGTCGTTTCACTGGAAGACGGGTCGGCTCCAGGGGCAGCGCCGCAGCTGGATTCAGAGACGCGCCCTTTCACAAAGACCGGAGCAGAGACGCCATGGCGCAACGCTGCCTTCAACGGGAACATCTGGTTGAACTGCACCGCGGAAAGACAGCCAACAAAGCCGGAGAAGCTGGCTTTCAGGGTCTCTGGATCCACGCCGTCATTTTCTCCTAATCAGAAGAAGCAGGGGACAATTAATCATGGAGCAAATGTAAAAAATAAAGTGACAGAAGAATAATTGAAGAATTAACCTGCCTTCCTCAGAGTGTAATTGGGCCTCGGCAGCATATGCAGCGTTTCTGAATTCTAATATTGGCTCTATTATGCGCCCAGCCCTTTACTTACATTCAACACTTCATAGATAACAATGATGGGAATAATTAGCGGCGCTGTATTAGTTTATTCTCCAATGTGCATAGTAATTAAGGGAAAAAGATAAAGCAGCACGTTACATAAAAATACTATTTGAGTTAATTATAATGTGTTATTCTCCAGAGATTTTTTTTTACAAGAACATAAAAGACTCCAAGCTCCTTGAGCACGGCAATTTCTTTAACAGTTGCGATACAGGAACCCTATGAATGGATGGCGCGCTCCTCACGGATGCTGTTTTCTTAAACACACCAATGAGCACACACACAGGAAGCAGATTCTACTACAGTGGAGTGGCGCAAGATTCCACAAGTGCAGCATATTACATTAAGATACCTTCTCTTCTGGAATCCAGCGGGAAGTAAATATAACTGGACTGATTAACAGAAATATCCACTGTAATAGTAATTGGGTATCCATAGGAGTTTGAAAACCCAAGGACCCGGGGATCGCACCTGCGTTGCTCCACAACGTCTTGCTTCCAAGGCGAGCACGTTGTCTCTCAGCTATCCTCCCGGCCCACTGGAGCAAACAAGGAGAAGTCTTTGAGCATCTCAGACTTGCTCATGCGACCCTATGCATTCGGTATTCACAACGATTTGCACTGGAGCAAATCTGGAGATGCCTGCAGTATTTCTGAGATGTGCTTGGGCAAATCTTTACATGATCATATGAAATATGCTCCAGTCCTCTCCTGATTTGCTCTGGTTTTAAGCTTTGGACATCGGGTACACAGGAGCCGCTGCGTAGCTGCGATGCTCCTTTCTGACATGTGCATGGAAACAGTAGAACAGTGTACGAAATGTTTCGGTGGGTCTTGACGGGACATTCGGACATTGAGGCTTAGGGATCCTAGTGTGTATTAGCTACACTTTGTGACCCTTAAAAAGTACTTTATTAGGACCTACTCATGTTGGTTTCACTTGTGTTGTTTTAAGTTTTTGTAATTTGTTTTATGTTATATGATCATTTTTATGATTGTTTTTAAGAAACATGATGTTTGTGTAATTAATAAAATGGACACATTTTTGTGAATAAGAAACATAAATCATTTAGTATTATTGGAATTGTTTGAGAGGATACCCACAGACACTTTTTGATACATTGGAACTTCTTTTTGTATATGACATAGCTATCTACTGCAGAGTAAGAAGTTTGTGTATCCTCTGCTGTGGTATATGACGTTTTGAGAACAGTATAATCAGCATAGCACTGGAACTTTCAGCAGAAGATGGAAATGCAGTAGGCCAGTGCTGCCAGGTATTGGTTGAAAAGCCAGGGCGAGAGGTACCACAAGTGGAGAGGGAGATAGAGGATCGGAAGGACACAAGTTGTACCTGGCAGGGTCGATCAGGAAGGACTTCACAGCAGACTTTAATCTGTTCCCTTGGCATTGTGTACCAGGAGCCAAGGACTTGATACCTCCCTTCTACTGTTATCATTGTTCCATCTCACTGCCTCATTATACGAAGACATTACAATTGCAGTGAGTGACTATCAATTCCCTGTTGCTCATTTGGTGGCAGCTCCAAACTGGTGCCTGTTGTCAAGGATGATTTGGGAGTGTGGGAACAGGCAAGATATTCCCATCTATGTGCAAAGCAACATTAAAAAAAAATGTTCGGTAAAGTTTGTTAGTACCACAAACTATGCAACACTACACGTTGAAAGTGTGTCTGCGATTATGGTGAGCTGAGATCTCGGACGGACAGCTTCCGTTCTAGCAAATGATAAGATTAGCATGGCAATTTTCAATGCCACATTTATTATCATTGCATAACAGAATATGTTGCTGTTGGGGTTGACACACTGCATAGCGTTCCCAAACTGGATGAGCATACCTACAATCATCAAAATCATTGCCTAACATGAGGGAGGGTCTTTCCTGCAACTGCTTTAATCATGGATCTACAAATGTTGGTTTTCCAGATGATTTTCACTGCAGTTCCCACCACCCCAGAGAGCAGAACTGATGGTGCGGGTCATGGGAGTTGTAGTGCAAAACATCAAGAGCTGTGAAGATTAGAGACCTCAACTTTTACTGCTATGATATGCTTTACTCTACAGTCAATACATCATGTACAGGGCTTGCATCCCTGATCTTGGTTCCACAGTATCAATGTTGGGATTCCTGAGTAGGAATCTGCAAACTACAAAGTTGAACATGTATAATGTCTACACCTATGAGGGGAGAGTAATATCACATGGTTTGGAGCATCATAGGTGCACAGACTGTGAACATGTCTCTCCAAGTCAAGGCTAGTGTTGACTTGAATTGTAGAAGCACCAGCTTCCTGTATCCTAATATGAGAAAGACTGCTGGAAGGCGCATATCCATGCCAGCTCTGTGTTTGTACTTTGGTCGAGCCTGTCCATCATCTTTTACAAACGCAACAGTACAATGTGATGCAGTGCCTCTAATCCCTTACCTTAAAGAGAGCACAGAATGCAACAGACCATGCAAGAATTGACATCCACTGTCTTCACTTGTCCCCCCAAATCAAAGAAAAAGAAGCCTTCTTCCCGCCCAGCCCTCACTTTTCACACTTCACTTTTGCCTTTTCCCTGTATGATGGGTGCTGCAATTAGCAGACACATCTCTCTGAGGCCCAGTCGAAAGTCATAATGTGCTTAAAAGCCCCTTCGATATTCCAATGTTTCAATGTTCTTCTCAATATTGTACTAAAATACTCCCGACCATGTAAGCAAAGACCTTTTCAAGGCTTAGTAATGCAGACTCTGCGTTCATCGACCAGAACTGTGTAGACCACTCTGGTCCAATGTTCTAAGAACTACAATAAATAGTTCCACATGGTTAATGGCAGCTATAAGTCAGTGCTAGCAACATAATAAAACAAGCAACAAGCAACGCCATTTATTATAGAAGTGTGAATGCAGAAGAGGACATTGTGCTGCTTGGAGATGGGGTTATTCTCGTCTACGCCTCTCTTGGTGTTATCTTCACAGCATTGGTTGTGATGCAATTAGACTCTTTGCCCCCAACACACTGTACTGTATTACCCACGACACAATCACAATGTTAAAAAAAGTGAAGCAGAGATGAGCTCCCATTTCTACTGTGTCCAGATTAAGCTGGACAAGCAAATACAATAAAATAAACTATTATATCAAATCAGTATTGTATGGCAACGAGGTTTGAAATGCGGCAAATGAACTAGAAGGGCAACTTTTAGCCGGGGAAGCTGAATTATGGATCCATACTGCATCGCCTAGGACACCAGTGTGCTCATGTCATGTGACCATGCACGCCGGGAAAGCAATGTGCGTGGCATAGGGATGTGTGTGGCTGTGTTCCACTCTCAGCCTGCCAACACATTTATTTACATGTATTGTTGGTGCTTTCACGTTGATGTCTTCAAACAACTAAAATAATACTAGTCACCACCACCCAAGATCGTTTTTGGCGTTTGGGTAAAATAATGATACTCACACTGCTGTATATTTATTGTAACATCTAGTTCTTAGCTATCTGATCGTGATGGCGAGAAGTGTAGCATGAGTTTGTTACAATGTGTACTGATGGTGGAATAAGCTTCGACGTTACAAGAGTAAATACAATTGGAAAAAGCTAAACTCAAATTGACATTGGATGACAGGGGGATTTGAAAAATGACTTAATAGTTAAGAGGTAGAGTTGTTTCCCCTCTCTCCGCTTTCACCGTCCAGTTTGCTCATTTTAGGAAACCATGTGCTCGGCTTGGGCAAAAACGTGCATGTGGGAAGCTTGGTTTCTATCTAGCGCCGCATTGCTGGAACAGCAGAGAGGTACAGTTACGTTCTCTTCATGCATCTCAGTGATGGGTAAACAGAAATAAAGTAAGACTAATGTCACTCGAGACAAGGAATATCGCATCGGGGCAAAAAGTGCTTTGCATGCAAGAGCATATTGCAAATACAGAGGGCACGGTATAACGATCAGCAGAAAAGCCAGGTTCTCTAAGCCCACTACAGTGGTGATGTGGTGCAGTACAATCCATGTAACATAACATAACATAACACCTGACACTACTATTCCTGGTCACAGTCTGTAACTGTCAGAGTAGGTCATCACCTAGAAATGGCATACAAAAGACACACCTTTTTTTTATTAACAAAGGAACCCCTCTTCTCAAGGCAAGTAACCCCATTCCTGTACATATTGTAATCAGAAAAAGAGCAACATTTTCAGGAAAGGTTAAGCCACAGAGCTGGGGGCCTTCAGGTTCTGTGACAAGGAAGAGGAGGACGAGGTGTCATGAAGATTAATGTTAAGTAGTCAAAGTCACAGTCATTAGCCGTGAGGCGGTGTTGTGCTATGGAGAGGAAAACACTCGCTTCCAGAGAGCAAAGGTATAACAGAACGAAAGCAAATAGTACACATGACTGTATTCCAAAAAAGGTAATTTTAACCCTGTTGTTAAATGGAACATTAAGGGAATAAGCACACAAAACCAAACTTTCCTCAATATGATCACTAACATTAAGACAACGTCCTGGGTAGCTTGCAATGAGAGTAATATGGCCCTTCAATATAAAAGGGTCTCACAGGTTTTAGCTGTCGTTGTTACATAGGTGTTTTTATTTGCATTGGAACATAGTTTAGACACATTGTCTGTAAGGAGAGGGGCAGACGACACGTGTTTCAACCCCGGAAGGTCTTTATCAAGGCAGATAGGTAAGGTCCATGGGACCAGATTCCGTGTGGGTCACAAAAGCCATTGGAAGAATTGTCATCCAGTATGCACAATGTGACCCTGCAGAACCAGATATAATCCAAGCAAATCACCCACAGAGCTCAGCACAGGAGTGTTACTTATCTAGAGCCCAACCCTTTTTTCTATGATCACTAACATGTTGGCAGCAATGTGAGATGAAGATAGAAGGAAACAGGCCAGTTGCATCACAGCAAAACCTTAAGATTGAAACCCACATTAAATAATGGAAAGAATGTAGCAATCTGACTTGTCGGATGAGGGAGAGCTGTACCAGGCCACATTTCTCCTGATGTTGAGTAGGCTTTAGAGATTGGAAGCATAATCCACCAAACGATGGAGGAAAGAGAGGACTTGAGGCCCTACCAAGAAGGACCATAATTGACAAAAAAATAATACGACTTGCGCAAGGAAGCTAATCTCTGTCGATAGATAAGGAAAGCCCTTCCTGCATCACAGGACTGAGACAAGGTTTCATTCTCTGAAGAATGACCTGCATCGATGTAAGGAAGACTGATCCTCTCCGATATATGGAAGCTTGGAAGAATCCTTTGAACAATGGATGGCTCGAGCCTAATGAAAAGACTTCCACAATGGATCAAAAGGTATGGAAGGGGCAACAATATGTCCCACCATTCCATAGGTGTGCTGGGATCAAACTTCAATGATTTGAAGGGGTTGATAGGAGACATTCAAGAACCAAGGACACCAAGGATAGGTGATGAATATTAATGCAGGGGAAATAAAGGGGGAAAAGAAAAACAAGAGGCTCCCCAATCCTCAACCAGATGAATTCCTCCCAAGGCTCTGGAAAACCCTTGCTGCTACCCACTTAACTCTTAATGAGGCAAAGGCAAGGTTGGGTGGAGATGTTGCCTAGCATGGTCAAGAAGCATTCAAACAAAGGGTTCAAGCCAGTTTTCTGGCATTAACGGCTACTATGGTCTAGCATTCCCAAAAAATCAAATGCTCATGTATGTCCAGCTGTGGAAGGCTACGGGTCAGATTCACCTAAAGTTGCACTTGAGAGAATAAGAAGCATGTCAGATTTGCTACCATGTAACTATTTACAAAGCCTGTACTAGAGCAAACCAGGAGCAGTCTTGATCATCTGTAAGATGTTTTCAATACATTGTTATGAATCAATATGCACGTGGGTATTCACATTATGGTCCATGTAGCTCCTGAAATCCTGCAGTTATTTTTTTTTTTTTTTTGCTCAGGTCGTTTGCTGATTTGGTCCACTGAACATCTTTCTTAATCAAGCCCTATTTTAACTCTTTAAGTCACATCCCTTACTTTTCTCTGACACGAGTGCATATCCAATGCTACAGATAATCTCATGCCGCCTCTTTATCATTAGAACCACCAATTGTAGCCATAAGTCAATCACAGACGATTACATTTCAGGTAAAACAAAATGGAAAACCTCCGCCAATAAAAATGGTTACATTGTTTGCTTAATGGGCATTTGCAATACTTAGCACCCAGGAGAGAACCTTCAAGTCCTGTGGCCAATCGGAAACCAGGCTTTTGAGGCATTCCTGGCTAGTGTGGGCATGGGTTGTGCGGGTTCACGGGATTCCACAAGCACCTTTACGTCACTCCCACCGTCATTCCTCCACCCTGTCCCTGCCCCCAATTCCCAGAACTTTCCAACCTCTTTTATGCCTTCTCTTCCACCGCCCAGTCCCTGTACCACTGAGGAGCCCTGCTCCAAACACACAATATGAAAAGTGACTCCTGCTTCAAGACAGCTGATATGAAAAGTGACTCCTGCTTCAAGACAGCTGATATGAAAAGTGACTCCTGCTTCAAGACAGCTGAGCATCCTATTCTGAGGGGCCACCTGATGGTGTAATTTTCTCAAGCGGATCAACATTTTATTAAAAATGAGGGACAGAGGATAACACCCGGCCCCACAACTGTGTGTTAACAGTATTATGTGCCTAGCCAGGCTGGAAAAAGAGATGTTACTGTGTTCCCAGGGACCTTCAGTGCGTTTTACAAGAACATTTTACATAACATGTCTTCTGCACCTGAAAGCACATCATTGCCTGCATTGTCTGTGGAAGCAGGCAATCAAGCTCAGATACTACGGTTTGAAATAATTAGCATCCATTTCCCCAGGTCCCTCACGTCTCAGGGTATGGCATATTTCTTCTATTGTTACACTAGGGTTTCTCCAAGGGTCTTTCTCTGCTTGTTCGATTCCCAGTTCAGGACCTTGCCTGTTATCTCACATAGAGCATGAAGGCATATTATATATGTGTGCTGGTTATATTTTTGAATTTTCAGAATGGTAAAGATGAATACATATTTTCCTTATCTTATTAGGATATTTATTGAGCACAGACCTGACATTGAGAAGAAAAACGACACTTTACAATCCATCGGGGGAAGCACACATTGATGGAAGCAGAGATGCAGGGAGTTAATAGCGGAGGAGGTGGAGGGAGGGCAATTTGGCTGTGTGGGATCTACAAGCAACCAGGGGAGGAAACAGGGAGAGCACGTGGCCCAGTCTCAGTTTAGGTGAGGAGTGTGTGTGTGTGGATAATAGGTGTTAATGAGGAGCCATTCCTCGACGAGGAGTGTCTTTAGCGGCTTCTTGGAATGTAGAAATGGAGTGGTATCAATTGATGGGGAGGAGGTTGCAGAGTCTGGGGGCATAAAGAGAGAAGGCCTGTTTTCAGATGTTGTATGCGAGGTAGCTTGGGTACTTGAGGGAGGGCCACAGCCTTGTTGATGATGCTGTAGGATTTGAAGGTGATATGTAATTGCAGCAGTAGCCAGTGCAGTTCGATGGTGGATGGGTTTGAATAGAACATTAGTTGAAGCGAGTTTATGGCTACAATGAAAAACCTAGAAGCCACATTTTTCCTGGCTCTTTTTAACCTCTACCCTGTGATATTGTCTGAAGCACTTGGCAATTCATAGCAATTCAAAGCAGGGGCCAAGGTATGGCTGCTTTGCTAAACATGCCTTGCATTATCTTTGGTTTTTAGGTTTTGCTTTTAAATCATAACGTTCCTTTAAATGGACATTGTTTGGCCTTTTTTAAAGGTGTTTAATAGCAGTAGGTTAATCACAACTGTGCTTATCATGCTTTTTCACAGTTATTTTAATGATATACAAAAATATCCTGCCATTGACTGATGGGACACTCTCCCCAGACCTGTATACGAGAATGTGAGCTATTGTGAATAAGAACATCAGTGATTCATGACAGAGAGTTGCAGTTTACAGTTTAATGAATACATGCAGTGCCTGTGCATTGGCACCAATCACCAGCACCTGTCTTTGGGATAATGGGGCACAATAACCAGAACCAACATGTACCATGTACTGAAAGCAGTCTGCTTTTCCTTTCATACATCGAATTGGGTCTCGAAATGTGTCACGGTTCTGTCACGCAGTGGCCTAGGCTATTCATTTAGCCCTTTGCTCTGTTTCATTGATTCACCATTATGTATGGGCAATTGCAATATGTCGGGAATGTGCCTACCTTGCCGCCCTCAGGTGCTCCATTGCCATAACCTGCCTTTTGGCCCACTTAGCATCTAGGCTCTCCAGGCTTAGCTCTTGCACCACCTTTGAAAGGTCCTTTGAAACATCACAGTCTCCCCAGGCCCACAGCTATGAGGGATCTAAGGCTGGGCATTCGCTCTCACTGCGCCTATGCCATTAAGTGTACTAGAGCCAAAGACTCTGACTTCCTGCCGGAAACTTCACTCAAGACATCTTCTCTATGGACTCCCGCCATCCCTAATAACTCCATCCGTATGCTCAAAAAATTCATGCCACCAAGCCAGCTAACTCGCCCTCCCCTCCTGGGACCTCCCTACTTCACTCTATAGCTTCTCCTTCCACTCACTCATTGAAGAAGAACACCCCCCCACCCTCTCTCAAATGTGCACTCAAAAATGCACACTCTCTCCCTGCCCATGCTTTGGAGCTCCACAACCTCCTCACTATTCACGATCTAGATATACTTGCCATCATGGAGACATGGCTCCATGAGGCGTCCGGTCCTGCCATCTTACTGCTCTGCCACCTGGATACTCCATCCTCCAACAAGACAGACAGCTGTTGAAAGTAGAAGGTGTAGCTCTTATAACGAAAGATGCCCTTTCTATCAGGCTGTGCAACCTCCCATGGGAAAGCAATGCTGACATTATCTCTGCCAAACTGTCCTTGTCCCCTAACTGCACCATACATGTACATATAATTTACCGGCCACCAGGCTCAGCCCTAGACTTCCAAGGATATCTCCTCCATTTATTAGGTGATAACCTTAAAACTTCCACCAAAACGATCCTACTCGGCGATCTTAATCTAGGCCTAAATGATCCTAAAGATAAAGCAGCCTGAGCCCTACCTAAGGAACTCAAAGACATGGGGTTCTTACAAAGGTCACCAGCCCGACTCACTGCAAAGGTCGCACCCTCGACTGGGTGGCTGACCACAACTGCTCCACCACTATCAGCTCCAACGATGCCTACCGTTGGATGGACCATAACTGTTTTCAATTTACCATTCCCACCGCCCCAACTACTAAAGCTCTCACCCATGCCCCATCAGCTCAGGTTAGAAGCTCTAAAACATTAACTAAGGACAACGTTTGTCCATTTCTGGAAGTCCCAGAACTCAAGCCCCCATTCTCTAGTGACCTTGGCACACTTGCAGATATCTAACCTGACACCCTCACCAAAGCAATTGACGCCATAGCCCCCATAGAATGCAAAAAAGAGAAGAAAACCTATGCACGTTAACTCATGGTTCACAGATGAACTACACAACCTACATACCAGTAAACGTGACGCATTAACCAACTGGCAATCCAAGCCGAATGATTCTACCAAGGAAGACTTCAAAAGACTAGCCACATAGTATAAATAAGTGATCACTAAAGCCAAGTCTAATTCTTTCAACTCACAGATCCCTAAGGCCAATTCTCAATCCAAGGAAATGTTCACCATTTTCAGAGACCTAATCACCCGCGCCACCAGCCCTGATGAGATCATTTAAGATGAAGGGTGGTGCTCTAGCATACAAGCAGCCCTGCTCAGCAAAATAGAATTACCCCAAGAAAAATTTCAGGTGCAATTCGAAGCCATACCCAACCACAACCAGCCTCCCTTGCCCAGCCACCCATCCTATAATACTACTGACTTGCTCTTTTCCTTCCGAGACGTCACTGAATCGGAAGTCCTCGACCTCCTCCAACATCTTAAAGCTTCCATGTGCAAAGGAGACATTTGTCCTCCTAACATTATTAAGGAATGCACTGAATCACTTGCACCTCTCCTAATGGTGTTCATTAATGCCTCATTTACTACAGGTACTGTCCCTTCCAGCCCCAAAGAAGCATGGTTACGCCCTCTAATAAAAAAAAACTCCCTAGATCCCACCTCCCCTAATAACTACCGACCAATCACTACTGTCCCGTTTCTTTTAATATCCTGGATAAAGTGGCTCACAACCATCCCTCAGGGCTCATGCACAGCTCCTACTCTCTACAACCTGTTCACAAAGCAGCTCTTTGACAAACTGGATACCCTCGGCATAGCACGCACTAACTGTGCCGATGGTACGCAAGTAGTCCTGCCACTCTCGGGCTCTTATGACCATGACGCCGCAGCTCTCCATCTGATTTACGCCACCATCCACGCCTGGATGGCGGCAAATGGGCCATGTCTCAATGGAAACAAAACCGAGATATCCTTATTGGCCCCAAAGAAATGTTATCCAAACTGGGTAAACAATACTGTAATTTCACCATCGATAACTCCATCATCCCTGTCTTCTCTTCCGTAAAGACACTAGACTCCACTCTGTCCATGACGCGATAGGTTAGCACCATTGCTTCCGCCTCTGCCCACACCCCTAAGCTTATAAATGCAGTAAAACCCTTCCTTTCCAAACAGAACCAACTTTCAATGGTTCCATGTCATTTCATCGCGGGATGTTTTTTTGTGGGCTATTTTACCGTGTATTTTTTTATGTAAAAACTCATCTTTTTTAAAAAAAAAATATTTTTAGGGAGTACCCCCTAAATACCCCCATCCCCGTTAATATTTTATATATCCCCGAACATGCACACCCGATATATATATTTTTCCAACCCCCCCAAAATATTTGATGAGTTTTTCGGCAAAAAAATTGTGGTAAAAAAACCCATGAAAAAACATCCCGCAATGAGAGGACGTTGTACCCTTTCAATAGCTAGAGCCACCATTGGGGCTAAACTATATCATTGCAATGTCCTTTTAGAAGACACTTCCCTAAAAAATCTAAATAGACTCCAAGTCATACAAAATAATGCCATAAGAGCAGCACTA
Organism: Ambystoma mexicanum; assembly: GCF_040938575.1. Lineage (NCBI taxonomy): Eukaryota > Metazoa > Chordata > Amphibia > Caudata > Ambystomatidae > Ambystoma > Ambystoma mexicanum. The sequence continues at coordinate 1,072,292,215 of NC_090935.1, read as the reverse complement.
AACATCCCTAAAAGCGATGCTCCCCGTGAAGGAAGGAACGGATCACCTTCAAGACCCTCACCAGAATGTACAAGTGCTTAACACTCACAACCCCGCCCTATCTATCAGAGACTATCATCAGAGATACCTCCTCACGTCCTAAAAGAACTAGCCTCACCGACCAACTGTGCATCCCTCCTACCAGAACGGCCAAAGTGGGTGGGATTGGCTTCTCACAGTTGGCACCTAAACTTTGGAATTCCATATCCAACATACTCAGAGCGGAGACTTCCCTCCCAGCGTTCAGGAAAGTGCTAAAAACGACACTCTTCAACTAACACTGCCTTCCTTCCCTTTCACTTGACCCCTTCCTCTTCCCCCATCCCTACTGTATTCTTCATGTAACTAAGATTTTTTTATGTAACTAAGCATGTTGTCTTGTAACAGCGCCACAATGCCTTCGGGCTGTTGAGCGCTTTATAAATGTTAACAAAATAATAAATAAATACATAACTTATGCAGTTCCTCAATGCATATACATGTTTAGCGTGGCACTCTCAAACGCGCAGATGTGCATCGGGCAACTGAATTCAGATGGGTGAGGACTGTGGGGTCAGCCATGCTGGTTCAGGGAGTGCAATTGCATCAAGGTATTTTAAATGGCCTGTCATTGGAACGTTGCTTTGAAATGCCCGCTCTTATTTCAGAGGTATAAAGGCAACACAGAATACAATGCGTTTCATGATGGTTTCTATCTGGGGGAGGACATGCTTCCAGGGATCTGTGCAGGCCCCTACGCCTGACAAGGAACTGGGGGAACCGGGGACAGTCGAAATGCCCCCTAAGCCTGCTGCCATCTTTGCGTGTCCTTGTTGGTGAATCGCTGCCATCAAAAGGATCCTTAAATTGCATTCACACAGTGCAAGAGTGGGCAGGCAAAACACGAACATTACTCATAATCCCACACTATGGATTAGTTTTCTTCTACATACACAAGTAACCAACAAAAGCATACTGTGCCCTCTTGGCACTGGTTCCCATGACACCCATTAACCTTCGGTGTACTTGTGAGTCCTCTAGTCGCAGAGTTCTACAATGCGCGGGCAATGGGCTCTGCAAACATGGCGACTGTTATTCAGGCAAGCGGGTGAAAAAACGTTATGTTCCCGGCCGTCTGATTGGGAAATGGAAGATATAAGTGTAAAATTATTTTTAATGGAATCCACACGCTCATTTTGCAGGAAGCACTTACCCAGGATTGCGTGCGCACTTTGACAAGAGAGAAGCCTCTGCCTTGATTGTCTGCCTTTAATTAAAGCTGACACAAGGCTTTTTGCGCTCCATGAGCTGAGCGTCTTCACAGAGATATGACAGCTGCGATTCATTAAAAAAAAAAGGTTCTTATTTTTTGTACCTACCTAATATCTTGCCGAGCACAAAAGATTTGATTGCGCTGAACTCCGTACCAGAAGTTAGAATGAATCTTACTGCGGGATATTGGTTAACCTGAAAAACGTTCAGCAAAACATATGCAAATAATATGGGGGTGGCGTGAAGGCAGGGGAAGATGCAGAAAGAGAAAAGACAACGCGTTAGTTGCAGAGCAAAGGTTTGGAAAGCAATTCACAAGAGACGCATTTGCAATTACAATGCAGATAGCTGAATTATAAACAATGCCACATATTGCACAGAAGAGTTAGGAAACCGTGACAGAGTTGCTGATGTGTTTGAACCTCTGGAAACCATTTTCTGTTTCGAACATTTTTGGAAGAGTCCCTTTGCTTAAACTACAGTACAAACAGTGCGTCAAATGAAATGAAGATATGAACGCTCTCTAAAAAAAGATTTTTTTTCTTCAGTTCTCTCAGAAATGCATTTTTCAGATTGCTTATTCCGGCATTCCAGTAACGTCCAAAGCCTTTAAACGACACTGACTGCATTAATTTTGCTTTGAAATGCGAATGCCTTCGTCTAATTGTGCTCATTTTCCAAACACTTCACTGTGACATGTTAAATCATGATCCTGAATTCACAAGGATTTTGCCCTGGGGATGATATATATGTAATTGTCGGCACAAGCACGTGATGCATTCAAGAAGTGTCACAGCGAGTCAGTCTGACTGGGTTACTTTTTTGGATCGGGGTCAAAGTGGCCGAAAATTACACATTTCCAGCAAGCCCAACCCTTTTCCGATGATAAATTGTGGAAATAAAAAATAAAAAAAGTGACAACACAACAAAGGGCCAGGATGCAGAGGCCTAGTGGGAAATCTCCAGAGTTCCCTATTGGCCACTCTACCCCTGATCATTGGTCGATCACACACAGGAGAACATAACTTTACACTCTCTCCTGTATTTCAGGGCAAGCCCTGCACCGCCAAAGAGATCGGGTCACAAAACAGACTGAGAAAAAAACATGATTTTGGCCCTGATAAGCAAAATAGAAACCGCAAAGAATGATGTAAAAACGAATACATAAAGATTCCCAAGGACCAATCCCTGAGTTCCCTGAGTTTAGGCGGTTACACACAGAATCTTGAGCTTTCAAGCAGTGCAACTTCCCTCATTGAACGGTTCTTCGTTTGCATTGATGGGTGTCCTGGAGCAATACTAATGGCCACCGACTCCAGCTGCCATGATTGTTCTTCTGCCAGATAAACAGAAGAGTTTGTCAGGTTTCTGAAAAAATGACTTTCAGAGCATTTGGCATTTTTTTTGCTTGTTTGATTGAGAACTGCACAGCCCAGACTCCTTCAAGATGTTTCTGCGGCCCCTGCATAGAGTTGGCTTCTGTTTCTGATCTAGTCAAAAAGGGTTTCTTCAACTGTTCTATTATTACTTATTGATGAGCAGTAACAGTAGCTATCAGGGGTTGAGTGCAGAAAGTTAAGATGGCATATACTACTTTATCATAAGCGAAAACGGAATGTATAGGCAAGAGTAGATATTAAACAGTTTACATTGTTTAGGTGCACTTAGAATGGTCATCTCTAGGGAACTGGAGCAGTAAATGAAGAAAACCCAAAGGGCCTGATTCATGGAATCAGTTGCGTGGTAAATTATGACATTGTGCGCCAAACCGCGTGCGCAAGTCAGTTTGTCGATTCATGGAATCGTCTACACAGGACTTTTTCGTACTGTGCAGGGACTTCGTGCAGGCTCGGCACATGTCTGCGAGAGGCTGAGTGCCTTTCACGAGACAACTCACAGAGCATGGGCGTGGCCTGTGTATAGACCAGAGTTGCGGGCGGAACTTGCAAAATGGGGAAGAACAAGGGAAAATGTGGGCGTTATGAGGGACGGCCCGCAGGCAGTCAATTGCACGCCCACAAATGCGTATGATTGAGTGTATTCATGGATTGGTCGACATAACCTGTCGTCAAGGAAATGGCCAGGCAATGCAATCGAACTATCCCCCACCCGAAGGCATGCGTACAGAACTTGCGCATAGGAATCTGTGCACTGAGGTAAGATCGGGCATCTGATTTAGGGGTGTGCGCACACAGTTGGGGTTCGGATCACACTTGGGGGTGCCCGTAAGCAGTGAGCGGGGTGCAGGAGCCGTTTATGGGGGTACACATACTAAAGTTAAAGGATATTTATTCGCGCACTATCTCCACCAGTGTGGTCCCCTGGCAGCTGTGAAAGTTAAGAGGGTAGGGTGGGTTAGTGGGGGATAGCGGGACAAAGGTAGAGCAAGATGTTTTTGATGTTCTGTTGGCCGCTTCAGTTCAGTTGGCACCTTTCGCTGAGCATGGGTGTGGTTTATGGATCAGTAGACTCCCATGTGCTGTTGTGCAATGTGTGGTCTGTTTCGTTGCTACAGTGTAGTGAAGTGCATGCAGATTGCTATGAAACAATGTGGTTTTGTTTATTCAGCATTTGAGAGTTGTATGAGGAAAGGAGAGTTGAGATTTAGCGGTTGGGTTAGTGGGCTTTTATTTCCTTGTTGCTTTTGGACATCTATCACTCACTGAGTCCCTCGCTGTGTTCTGCGCATAGTGTCATTTCTCTGTAACTGTTTGGTTGGCTGTGGGTTGGAAGGTGGTGGAGGGCCGCCCTTTCATCGTGAAGTGTATTGTACTAAATTTGTTCATAGGCACCAAAGGTGGGGTTGCCTGCCATCGCCTCCCTGAGCTTCTAGGGTAGGTTCCCTCCCTCTGAATTGTAGGTGTTTCCCGTTTGAGTGGGTGACAGTTATTGGTTAGTGCTCTCTCATCTGCAGCTAGGGTGTCTGGCCTAAGGCGGCTGCCTATGGTAGGTGTTGGCTTGCTAGTGGCTATATCCTGGGTTCCCTCCCTTCCTGGCTTCTACCTTCCATGCACGCTCGTTGAGGCCCATTTTATTTTCTGGGGGTGTCTTTATTTTTCTACTCGTTCCCATTTGATTGTGAGCTGAAGAGCCAAGTTTTAAGTTATTTTCAGACTCGTAAGTGATCCTTTGTTTTACGTTTTATTTTTGAAAGGGTGTTCCATGTTTTGGCTGCCAGGTGGGAGAATGAAGATCACGTTTTTTCGTGTGCATGGTTTTGGTTCCAGGTGGATGCCATTGCTTGATCTAAGAGTTGTTCTTGGTAGATGGTTCTTTTCTTTTATAGGAATTCTGATCTTTTGCCATTAATCACTCTGTGTGTTATGCGTCATGTGTTATGTAACATGATGATTTTTATGATACGTGGTATACATGTTGTGGGGGTGCTAGGAATAGATATGGGGACCTCATGCACCTCCGCCGGGGGGGAGCTGGACTAGTTGGGGATGTATGCAGGCTGTTTTTCAGGTGTGCATTTGTACGCACGCGAAGAGTGCGCAAAGATCTGTTTCCATGGCTGGAATGGCTCTGCGTGTGGGTGTGTCGTTGGCATTCTGGCCGCAACTTCCGCATAGGGTTACTTTGCATGGAACATTCCATGAATATGCGTGGCGCAAAGATTTTCTTATGTGCGGTGGGCCGCGCGGGTTCATTCTCGGCACACAGGCTTTCCAGGATCTATGCAGACTTTTCCATCAATCGGGCCCCAAGACTCTAAGAGGGAATAGCCAGTACTGTTGTGATCTACTCCAGGTCAATACACAATCACAGGTCTGTCCCACATGCCTAATGCAGGATGTACAGTTTGCGGAGGGGTAGAATCAATTGATGGTTGATAGGGCCAGTGTGAGGTAGTCCTCATACTAAGTGTGGTTGGTTACAACATGTGCATATAGCAAGGTAGAAAATGCTACTTTTCAGATTCTTCATCTCTATGTGAAACATCTTTACATATTTATACATTTTCACATACTGCATTTGCATCTACTGCATTTAGAGTGTTTTTAATTTGTATTTAAGGAAACAAGCAAAACTGATGCAAACAGGCTAACAGTGATAGGAACAATAAAAAAGTTAGATACAGGATCTTGCCCTCCATTCCAAAAAAATGCAAATGCACAGATGCACATGCAAAAAGATGCAAATACATGACATGCAAAAACATGGAGCACAAGAAGAGACACAACTATTAATATTATTATTATTATTATTACTATTAATAATAATGTATTTATGGAGTGCAAACCTATCTTCGCGAAGCAGCAGAACACATTACAATCATAGGGGAAGAACACAGTGAGGGAAGCAGAGAAAAAAGTGGGGCGCTAACAGGGAGGGGGGGCAATTGGCAGAATGGGGGGAAGACAGTGGGGAACAAATCACTGAGTCTCAGGTAGGGTGGGGAGTGCAGAGTGAGTGGGCCTAGATGTTAAGGAGGAGCCATTCCTTGAGGAGGAAGGTCTTGAGCTCTTTCTTGAACTGCAGAAGTGATGGGGCAAGTCTGATGTTGACAGAAGGTGGTTCTAGAGTCTTGGATTGCAGACAGCGAAGACCTGTCTTCTGGTTCTTTTCTTTCCTGCACTGCCATAATTCAAGTCTGCACATTTCCTTACTTCTGATGGATCGCAGACCTCCAGAGATGGCGAATTTCTCAGTGAGGTAGCTTGGGGACTTCAGGATGACAGCCTTGTAGATGAGGAAACAATATTTGAAGATGATACAGGCTTGCAGAGGGAGCCAGTGCAGTTCGATGAGGGTCGGGTGATGAGGTCAAATTAGTAGAGTCCTTTAATGAAGCTTTGTCTCAGGATGCAGGACATATTTCAGAGGTGCCAGGGTAGTCACCCGAAAGGCCTTCCAAAAGGGCATTGCCACCATACAGGTGGGAGAGGACCAAGGCTGGGACAGAGGATCTGAAATTGTTTTCTGGGATGAAGGGCTTGATTTCCGTAGGATAGAAAGTTAGTACCAGGCCATTTGTGTCTTCCTTGATATGTGCTGTTTGAATATAAGGTGTCTGTTGATGTTGAACCCAAGGGACTTGGAATAGGGGCCCAGCTGGGGTGTGAATTCCTCGAGGTTCATATCAAAGAGCAAGGTCTGGCTGTCAGGGTGTTCTGTGTGGTTGGTCAGCATTAGAAATTCAGTCTTGAATGGGTTGAGCTTCAGGTAAGCACTGGACATTCGGGACTGGACATTCAGGACACCCAGGACTGGATCAATGTGTGGCAGGCCACAACAATGCTAAATAAGGACAACATATAGGTAGGCAGATGATTATTTCCTGATCATGCATGGGTATATAATGGCAAAAATAGCATTGCCTATCTCTTGTCTATATTTGAAATATAGCTACTGTGTGCGAGATTCACACATAGTTGTTTCCCATGTATGTGTGACGTGTGAACACAAATGGAAAAAATATCCACCTTTCTAAGGTTGTGGTAAGACACTACTGTTGTGTGTTTCCCACATGCCAAAGCACATCCATGAAGTCATGTGTACTGGGAGGCCCCCGTTTATGCATCACTTGCCCCTAAACCTGACCTACCCTTTTCAGAGGAAAACCACAGCCCCATCATGCCCAGATACCACCCACCAGCCCCCCTCACCTCTGACACTACACCAGCCAGCCCCTTGAAGCCCAGACACCAGCCACCAGCCTCCCTCACCTCTGATGCAACATGCAGCCCCATGAGAGTATGCCACCCTACCAGTCCAATGTATAGCTGCAACTCACCTGAACCTCTGTAGTCTGCCTCCACCATGTAACAGACCTCCAACATGTCCACCACCAACACGATCAACTGGAAGCACTGAAGAGCAATACAGGGCTGGAGCATCTCCTGTAACTCCCTGGCTGACCTGAATCTGCAGCATCTCGACTGAACAGCCCGATATTGCACCAACAACACTGTGGCCACTCCATTCACATGTGACATGTGAATGCAATGCAAAGTGGCATGTGCATATTGGCCAAGGGTCATTGCAAAGGCATCAAAGCACAGCAAGTGAATGTGTGCTGAGGAGAAAAGCACACATAATCAAACATTGGGCAGATCCACAAATAATGACTAGGCACATTACATCCTGAGCATAAGTAGCCCGGGTGGTAGGGGTGGCAAAGTCTGTGTTAGGGATGACAACCTGAAAGGCCTGTGCATGGGTGTGGGTGATGGGAGGTCAATCAGAGATTGCATGACTCAGTGAGACAGGAAATGTGTGCTACCACACAGAACCAGAAAACACTGGACACAACTGCATTCCAGTTGCAGAGGTGGAGCATGACATTAGAGCAGGCAGTGTGTGACTGGACATGCTGGTGGGCATGTGAGCATGACATGGGAGTGACAAAGCAATTACATCAGAACTGCGCAAGTGATTTGTCCCTGCCACCCATCCACAGTGAGCCCACCTCCCACCGCAGCACCCACAATGCAAAATGCACACTACAGTGAATAGTGTGTGGGCACATACATAATACAAAGCATGTGCAAAGGGGACACCTGAACAAGAGCGGACCTGAAATGAAAATAATGTGAAAGCGTGCAAATACACATGAACAGGTGTCAATCCATCCACAATGAGAGTCAACCAAAAAATACATAACACATCCACACATCACGGCAACCATACCCATATGTACATCCTTAGACACACACAAAAGCCTGCATGCCAACCACACTGACACTCTAATGCCAAACATGCAGTGATGCTGCACATGTAATAGAAAATGAAAATCATCCAGTGCGGCCTCCAGTCGTCTAAGGGCCTCAGCCCCACATGTCAGGCACGTGCGCATCCCTCCATCTGCAAACATCACAGCATCAACATGATACACACAGGCACACCACAATACAAATGAACTGCAATGAAGAGATGCACTGGGCAAAATTTAAACATTCAAATGTGGACACAAACAAATGTAACTGCATGAAGCGTGGAATGTACTCATAGAAAACATGTATTGAACAAAACTATATACACAAAAAACAGCGAAGGGATGTTCTAGAAATCTAGGGGAAAAGAAGAAAACATAAATGAAAGCTATACCTAAAGAACTATATACAAAGGTAGCGGGCTAGTCCTCGCCAATTTCAGACAGCCTGTCAACCAGGGTTGATTCACAGGCCATATCCTCCTCCCTCAGGCAGGCCTCTGTTGTTGCCTGGAGGGCTTGCAGGGCGGACAACAACTGATGTTCTGCATCTTTTCTGACCTGCAAGTCACCTCCAGGATGGCATCCCGCCTCCGTGCCCGATGCAGTGTCACCTCAGCCATGTCTATCATCACCTACGCCTTCCGTACCCGCGGACTCTTTGCCAGTAGCTGCCTCTTGCATTGCCGTAACATGGAAGAAATGGCATTCACGGCCCCCTTTGGTCCTCATGCCTCATTGTTGCCACCTGCCTCCTCAGGGTGGCTTGCCCTGTGACAGTTTTCCTCCTCAGATTTGCCACCTGCTGATGCCGTGCCCATTCCCCGTTCCACTGTCAGCATGCCATCATACATTATGGCATTTGTCTCGGGCATACAGCACCCGCACTGCTCCGAGGTGCCTGCTGACCCTCCATTGCCTATGTCCGTGTCAGTGTCAGGGTAGGCACAGTGACCACCTTAGCTGACGTAGATGGGACTTTCTCCTCAGCGGGGATGTTAGCTCCACCAGCCAGGGCATTGGTGGTGGGACTGGTATGTGGTCCGGAAGGCACCCTGGAGGATGACTGGTGCACAGAGGAGGAAGCTGAAGAGAAGGTTGCGGTAGTGAACAGCCCACGGAGCCCCCCAGGGAACAGACCTGTTGACAGCAAGGCCATAAGGCGGCACAACTCATTGTGATGATGGACAAGTATACTATGAGTAGCCTGTCCATCATCACGAATGACCATGATTCACCTTGTGAAGTCAGCCAGCATGAGCAGCACCTGATTCCTGGTGGACACATTAGCCTGTAAAGGGATGCTGGTCTGGGTGGAGGCATTCCAGAAGGTGCACAGTGCTGCATCCTATGGCCCAGGGGCAGGATTTTGAACAGGCACCTCCATGGTGGCCTGCAGAGCCTCAAGCCCCTGGGACAAGATTGCACCATGAACACCCACCTCGATAACCCGACTTCACCCCATGGGCTGGGCTGCAATAGCCACCTCCTCGGCCTCATCCCCTTCAACCTGGATGACTCCAGGGAGTCTTCCCCCACGGATGGCCCTTGTGTGGCATCACTCTGTCCCACCACTGCTTAGGAGCCCCTGCCACCGCCACCTCCTAGGACTTACCCTCAGCAGTCACACCTGATGGTTCTGGCGCTGCCTCAACCACATTGTTCCCTGAAGATGACCTGTGACATGGGAGTGGCTGGGGCCTGTGCCTTTGTCTAGTGGAATGGTCCCTGCTACCATGCTGCACAGCACCACTTCTGCCTTCTTCTCCAGCTGCAGAAACTCCGGTAAAGGAGTCACAGAATCCCGACATCAGTGTACAGTGTCAAAGCATGTGTGGTATGCACAACGTTCCCAGAAACATGAAGTCGGCATGGTACAACTCACTCACACACATGGCCATGCAATTCCCATTGAAACAGAAAAAAACAATTCAAGGTCAATGATGATCACAGTCATGATGCATTCATATGTAATCACAGCACACAGAGGACAGTACGCAGACACATACCAAGAGATATGACATGACACAATGGCAAGGCAACATGACCCAACTGCAAACTGCTGCATTGCTACGGGAGTGGGCAGGGAGTCAACTGGTAGGTTGTCCAAACACGGAATCCATGGAAGCACTGATGGGCCGGAGTACAGCTGTGTACACATTTGTGACAAGACACACAGTTGAATGTTGGCTCCGAGTAGACCCTCATGATTGCACCATTCAAAGCATGGTCATGCCAACTTCTGCTTGTGCTTCTGTCTACACAATCACTTCAAACAACATGCCTCCCTGACAGCCTAAACTGTGAGCATGCAACACATACATGCATCAATTGCAGAGGCACACATGGGTATGCTATAGCCCCAAGTGCATACATATGGCTTGTGCACACATCAACTCAGAGTACACATGTAGCGGCATGACAGATCACATCAATGTGCCTGAAATGTCAGTGCCACAACTTGACACCGCCAAGCATCCATGCGCACGTGTCTCCTACAGATGTTGAGGGTGGATAGCCACACATTGCAATGGTCCACACAACATCATGTCCATCATGCATGCCCCCTCAAATGGGCACCACATCCTCATTTGGCACACTTGCTGTCCAAGCACATCTAATCATCATGTGAAATTGCATGGGACTGTATGCACAACTGTACAACTACACACTGTGAATACTAGCACATGTACAATGAACACATGTCACACTTCACACAAGGGGAGCATTGCCTGGGGGCTACTTGCTATTGTGGATCACAGAAACACGTATGCTGCACACCTAAGGGTGTAACTACACACATGCAGGCCCATTACTAATACACATGCACTGCTCTACAGTGCACCACAGGCTACTCACCAGTGGCCTCCAGGCACCGTTTCCAATCACAGATCCGGGTATACAGCTCTGGGTAGAACCTCGCCAGGACCTGGATGTTGTTGCTGGAAATCTTGAAACGGCCAGCATGGTACACCTCCACGGTTGCACCAGCATTAAGGGCGAGCAGTGCCTTGGTGTGGGTCCTGGATTTTAGGTCCTCCCAATGCTTATGAACACTATTGGTGAAGTGGACTGCCACCCCATCTGCATTGATGGCATCTGTGATGTTCACCCAGATTTGCTTGCGTTCTTCTTTCCTGTGTTGCTTAGCTGGGTTGAAGAGGGCATAATAGTTCTCCTGGACTGATTCACCAGGATGCCAACTTCCCTGGATCTGATGTTGGCAGCCCTATGCCTCGCTGCTGTGGGGTTGCTCCTCTATTCAGAGGAAGATGGTGCACACATGGCAACCCCCGAGGCAGGTGTGGGTGGGCAAAGTGGCCCTAGAGATGGGTTGTGGAGCAGCGCTGGTGGAATGGAGAGGTGGGAGTCCAACATAGCAGCTGAGGTTTTCACATGGCCGAACACATTACCACAAGCAATGGCAGGTCGGCAGGCACTTCCAAGGACGTGCAAGTGGGCAGCAGGCACTCACACTGGGCAGGCAACAGCAGATGACATGCTGGGAGGCAGCACAGGACAGGAGGAGTCAGTTAAATTGGCATGGCGGCAGGAGAAGGGTTTCTTCTGTGTCTAGCTATGAAGTCAGCCAAAAACAAAGTAAAAGCCCATAGCATGTGCGCGCAAAGGAACGAAGATGGATGAGTAGCTTTACATGTATTTGGGGGTGTTATGCATGCCGTAAGGCATTCTGTATTTTACTTTTTGGGGGTTGCCTCTGCGTATACATGCATATATTTCTGTCCATTTTGAGGCCTACAGTGTGTCACAAACGTAATTTGTGGTTTTGAGGTGCCTCTGCGTATCGCGTACCTCTTTTTTTAATTTTTAGAAGCTTTCTGGATATCGCATATGCAATTTTTGATTTATGGGGTGCCTGTGCATATCGGGCACTGCTTTTTTCACTTTTTGGAATCTTTCCGGGTATCACATATGCAATTTTTGAGTTTAGGGGTGCCTCAGGATATCATGTATCAAATTTCTTTGCTTTTGGGGTACATTAGAGACTTGCTGGACCACATATCTATGTCGCTCATCATGTAGACTGTTCCATTCCTCATATTGCCCTGAACAATTTCGTGACCTGAAACATGTGTGGAAAGGGCCCAAGAGGGATAGGGAGCAGACGGTGTCAGGGTCGGGGGCATGGTGAGGACACATCTGTCCCAGCCCCAGGAGGACATGGTGGGCCCCAGCACCTGGACACCAACGTGGTCGCAGATAGACAGGTGAAGCAACACCACCTAGGGCCTCTCGGACCATGAAGGGATGCCCTGCAGAGCAGGAAGAGGCTTCATCCCAAGACACGGCACATGAGATGGGTCTGCAGAGGAAGATGTGCTTCACTGATGAGGAGCTCCAGATCCTCATTGACTACATAACCAATCACTATTGTGAAATGTACCAGTATGAGGGGTGCACCCATACACCTGGAAAACAGACCAGATCAAAGCTGGAGGTGTGGAGGTTCACACTGCTGAATGGATTCAGATGCGATGGAATGATCTCACACGTAGGACCAAGCACAAGCTCAGAGTCAACCTGGCCTCTGTACTGTCCATTGGAGTGGTGCCACCAGAGGAGGAGCAGCTGACACTGCATGAAGAGGTCACAAGTAAATTCATCACCCTTGAGCAGGTGCAAGGAGTGGGAGTCCTGGAGCCCTATGAGGATATAGTGCATTGTATGTTTCACCAATCATGTATGATGCACCATATATGTGTAGAGGTACATCTGCCTACAGTTGTATAACATCCTCGGGGAATGCATGTTTGCTCACGTTTAGACTCATGCAACATGGCCTTCAACCTGGGAGTATCCTGTGTGGTGGACATTTTTGTCACATGTGCGAGTGACAGTACACATCACTGTCTGCTGGTCTCCAACCAGTGACAGTCTATGTATGCAGGTTATCAATGTCAAGAAATGTGCAAATTGTCCGACACCATGACGTGCCCCCGACAGGCACACATCACCCACAGAGTACTCCTCTGTGCCATGGCCAATTAATGACACACCTTCATGTACTATTGTATGCTACTTTCTTGCGGCCTGTCCCATTGACCAATCACATCATTTGATGCTGAGTTGCTTGTTCAAATTGTCACCTGCTCCCGTGGGATGCCTTGTCATGATGCACATCAGAGCTGTCTGTCATGACACCCTGTGGTGTGACCAGACTGACGGTGCATCAGTGCACACAGATCACTGTCCAAGTAGCAAGCATGATGTTGATGCAATTACACTTATATGGTGTAACGGGTTACACTATAATCTACATGGGGAACAATAGCTCATGGCGGGTCATCATGCAGAGGTTGCATTCTTACAATCTGAAAATGATATATCCGTAGCCAGCTCATGTGAACAGTAACAGGCATTGTTACTGCCAACGAGTTTGCCTGTCTGCATACCATTTCATGTATGTGCATGACAGTTCAAACATGTTTATCCACTTCAAATTTGAAGCACCTGTCTGACATGAAAGTACTGTATTTTTCCATCAGTTGATACATAACAGACACATGCCATGTCACTCGCATCATTGTGCTGTAAACTCACACGGACATTGACCTGTCTGTGTACTTGAGACATTCATACTTGTCCACACTTGCATCCTCTGTTTGATGAGAAAAGACATGTCAGTGACATCTCCCACTCAGATATGACATGATGGCCCTGTTGTTCCTTGTGTCATGTGAGCTGTAGTTCAGGAGGTGCAGGTTCTCAGTCCAAGAATGCACAGTCATGAACAATGACCCATCATCTTGGGATGATGTTCATAGACAGGGACTTCTTCACAAACCATGACACCAATCCCGGAGGCATTACTGTAGGGAAGGATTGGTGCACCTACATGCTACTCCCAGACCTTGTATAACCTTCATAAGTATGTCCGACAAAGATGGTTTAGGATATGTTGTATGGGCTCCACATTTGCACAGAGACAGCCTCCTCTGCATCATGGTTGGGGTGTGACCAAAATAGTAGGGCCATGCTTCTACTGACAGTGTTGGCATCTGCGTCTCTACTCAATGCTGGCCAGTGTTTCCTGTGTAGTGGCAGTGTAGCAAGTGTATGTCTTTCAGTGGTGTGTTGCATTTAAGGAGAAATCCGTGATTGATGTATATCATAGATAGTGTGTACAGTATGGAACACTTGTGGTAAATGCATCTGTCAACGATCCCACTTTACTCTTTAAGGCACTTTTGGTGTACTGCTGATGCAAGGGGATGTCTGTCGGAATAGAAACAATATTATGCCTCCTATTGTAACAATTGTATGTGTATTGGCCTACGCCAAGTTGTCTAAACATCATGTGCGAACAAACTCCACGGCAAGGTCTTGACCTTAGAGAAACCCATGTAAGCCGCCATCTTGGATTGAGCCGCCATTTTAGGTTCTCTTGTTATGTAGAAGTCACCCTGAACATCAAAATGGAGGCCAAATGACATTCTGAGTAAGATTCTGGCCGTTGTGACCTCCGTACAACTGAATAATTAATATGCCCGCAGGCCACTTGTCAGGATCGCGAACAGAGACCTTGTCCTACCGTTGACCTATATGTAAATGTACTACTAATAACAGCGAAACTAATCAAAATGCATATATTAAAGGATTGACCTGGCAAGGAACCCTAAGACAAGAGTTAAATATTTCGCAGAATGGTTAACCCGCAAGAGGGTTGGCCAAGGGCTGGACGAATTGTATAAAAGGCCAGGGTATTCCAATATGCGGTCTCTCACTAACACATCGAACCCTTGTTGAAGTTCGTTATGTTATACTGAGAGCCGAATAGCTATCCGTTTGTCAATCGACTTGGTAACTGTTGTAACTTGAAATAAAGCACTTGTATGTTTCTTTGCAACCTGTGTTGGTGTGTTTCTTTTTGGGCTTCCCGGCCTCATATTATTTTTCTGTTTTCACATGTCAACTTGTGTGGCCACGCATGGCAAAGACAAATATGGTGCTCAACATACACCCATGATGTGCCATAGCAGTTTGCATTGTATGAGATGAGCGTGGCCGTTGCCTGACAGTGTCATACAAAATGACAGTGAAAGACTGTTGGTCACTCACTCATGGCTAGTAATTTACTGACGCTAATGTCTTTTGAATGGCACTGTCATCAAACACAATGTCAATTTACAATGCATATTCCTGACTCCTGCTAGGTATCTAGCAGGAGACACCAACATGGAGCCACACACAGGGTACTGGGAGACATGGTGTTGACATTGATGTGATACAGGACAAGGTAACAGCCATATGTGTGGTCACTTTACTTCCAAATACAGGTAGGTTTGTGATTTTGACCGCACACACACATTTGCTGTTCCCATATCATGTCATTCATTGTACATGGACTACGCTCCACACAACGATGCAATGGGCCTGGGCCGGGTGCATGGTTGCATTAAGGTGACATGTAGCAGTAGTTGTCATGTTGGGTGGATAGAGTGGATGCCGATTGTGAGGTAATTCATGTATGCCATCTCCCAATGCAGCCACAGGGGCACTTTTCAAGTTATTGTTAACCATCTCATGCATGCAGCATATGTAGTGATAGTGCAAAATGATTGAACAGTATACATGTGTGTATTGACTGGACATGGTTGTCCAGTTTTCAGTTGAAATCATTTATTGTGTGTTATGTTTTGATGGTGGTAGTATTTGGGGACGTGGGTGGCTGACTGATGCCACGTGATGGCCTGCTGGATTACAATGACCAATTTGCATTACTTGTCCCTGCGTTGTGTGCTGACATAACAATTGCATGGACCATCAGTCAATGCCTACGCAACTTTCATACATCAATGTGTCCACTCATGGCATGGACAGGATGCGGGGGCATGGGGTGCCGCATATCAGCAAAAGGAATACATCCATGGCTTACAGCTCATAGTGTAGAAGTCACAATGTCAGATGCTTGCGTGTCCTGCGATTTTATGTCTGTCTGCACTTTGATGCACATGTGCTTTTATGTATGGAGGCACATGACTCGAAATGTCATTCTTTGACCATGTGCAGGTGAGGATGCAGTGGATTCAGAGGAGGAGGAGGAATAAGAGGCAGTGGTACACCCTCCCACCAGTGGAGGCTGTGGTGTCATTCGCCATGAAAACACACTGATTCTACAGGCAATCATCAGTCGTGCTGCGGCCTCTTCAGACTCTTCTGACTCAGCTGATTTGGATGCATAACCAGATGTGTTTGCCTCACAGAGGGAGAAGGTGAGTTCCCCAATGGGCAGATCAGATGGGGCCATTGTGCCTGTGGCTGTGCAGCTGGCTTCACAAGGCCAGTTATTGGTGGACCTCGTGTATGTGGTGGTTACGGGTGCAAGGTCACCCTCCCATGAGTTGGTGTCAGATCTCCGGTTTATGTCCAATGGAGGGTTGCAGACTTGCAGCCAACAACAGGGGCACTGCAGCAACGGGCATAGTCCCTTGCATCAGGCCGCTGTAGTGGACATGTGCAGGCTGGAGAGACAGTGTGGGAGCAGAAAATATTGCATGCCGCCATCCGACATGGCAATGTGTTGAAAAGGATTCCAGATGGCATGGATCAAATGGCCAAGAACATGATCCCACCAGCAGCCCAGGAATCGCAAAGGATACAGGTCATGCAGCCCTCATGTCGCTCCCACAGACTGGGCTTGGAGGCCAACATCAAGGGCCCATGGGCTGATCTGAGGTGCCTGCTGGATCCCAAAGGCGTGCGATGGAGGACTTGAGGACTGCAATGCATGATGAACTCTCTGCCACAAGAAAACATCTGCACGAGGAGATGACTGCCGTGAGGCAACGACTGTTCCAGTAACTTGATGTATCATGAGTGAGTCGGCATACAGACTCTGTGGCCATTCGTGAGGAAGCGGATCGAGGCCTCACCTCCATTGGATGCTGGTACCTGCATTGTGTCACGGCTGGCCACAGCCAATGAAGACCGGGCCTTGGCACTGCGAGGAGTGGACCATGACAACCACCACACACCACAACCACCAGTAGGTCAACCGAAGGATGGGAGGCCCAGCAGACTCATGCCTCCTGAACCACCTGTACCACTGATGCTGTGATGTCCATGACCCCATGGAGGGAATTTTTTATTTGTATTTTTATTTCCACTCATGTGGATATTGACATGCACCCTCCCATTTCCCCTCCAGTGTGGACTCCCCCACCCCAATACAGTATGAATTTTTTTTTTGTATTGTTTACGTTACCGGGTTGGTCTGAAGTTTTTGTTTTTGTACCCCTTGATTGGGATAGACCCTTTTTTATAATTCTTCAATACCCCTGATCAGGTTGGAGGCATGTCTTGTTTTTTCACACAATCCAAGATGATCTAATTTTGGTTTTATTTGTTCTTTCCTTGAAAGATGTGTTGTTGCCCGCTCAATGGAATGATGAGAGCCTTAGTGGACATGCAGCCAAGCCATGCACAGTTCCATGGTTGCCTTGTGGATGACAGGATGGCATGTAGAGGAAACAATGGTTTGAGGAAATATTGACACATGTGTGCTGTATGCACAATTAGTGAATATGGCTGGTGAAATACAATGCCCCATGTTTTTGCAGTGATCCTGATTCATCCAGTGACTGCACTCCATGCAAGGTCTGCCTGCACCCATACATGCCAGGCACTGGCCCTTTTTTTTAACACATTTGGAGGTACAGTTTCCGGTGAAGGTGAGAGAATCATGTCAGGCCAGCTCTATCAACAGTTAATGATTTGCATTGTCTCTTCTGTTATGTCTGTATTATAAGTCATCACAGTCTTTGCAGGCGTTCCACATATTTGCTATCTGGGGGTGTAATCATTGAGTAACGGCAAATGTCACTACAGATGTGTGTCTGTCCACGTGCATGTGCGTCTATGTGCACTTCCACTTCGATGCATGCGCATAGTTCCGGAGAATGCACTTATACAATTGATGACAAAAATAGATGGGATTGTGCAGCTCTTGTCACACTTCAGACAATTGCAGAATGTTCCACATTCTGGGTATACATGCTAATTAACAACATGCATTCTCTGTGCATCTGTACTCTGTGTATTTTGGTTCACCAACATTTGCCTCGCTGCCTGTGATGATGTCTCCTTTTGACACGCTTTTACTCCCCCTGCTCCAAATTTCCTACGGGGTCCTGCAGCTGTACTCCCTGCCCACACTACTCTTTGACCTGTGCCATTTCCCACTCCGCTCCCTTTTTGGCTCACATAACCTGCTCTGCCACTATTCCACATGTAACACACACATTTATTGTCAGGTCTATACATCCTCAGCTGCTCCGCTTCATGGCATTGCCTCTGGTGACACCGTTCTGGCCATTTGTGTTCATTGACTCCACAGGACAGGTTTGTCATACTTGCTGCATGTTGGGTTGTACAGTTATGCGCATGTGTACCTCTGACAAACTGCTCCTGTGTTTCGCAATCAGGTCACTTGTTGTTCATTGTTCATTTCTGTATGCTGTCTACACCTGGATGTATTGCATGACTTGTCTTTACATTGGCTTGTTGATCTAATCCAGCACAGTGAGTGACTGCATGGTGTGTGTGCACATTGTGGGCCCATGCATGTGGTACATTGTCCACTTCGCCAGCTTGTCTTCATCTGCTGACCATGTAGGTGTTGCCAGAGCACCCTGGGATCCATGCACACTTACTCAGACTGTCTCACACAGGGTGTGTGGTCTGTTGGAGGGTGAGTGAACAGCTGCATATTGTCCTGAGGCCCATTTACAGAGGTGACCAGCAGGGGGGGTTGGTGGTTAGTGCAGGGTATGGGTGAGGTTGCATGCAATTCTTTGCGGGGATGCTGACATGGGTCTCTTTCTGCTTTGCCTGCCATAGTGGGTTCTGCATGTTGTTTCTTTGATGTGAAGCTGCTGATTGACCTATCACAGGTGGTCTTTCCTTGCCAGTCTGCCATTCTCCATAAACCACCTTTGTCTTTACTGGCCCACTACATGTGCTACTTTTCCATGTATGTGCCTTCCTGGGTCTCTGATCAGGCTTCTTTGTTTACAAGTATTTCTGTATCTGTCTTCCTCTCTTGGCCACCTTCTCTCTGCCCTCACTCACTGTGAAGTCAGACACATTCACCCTCACCAGCCAGTCTCCTCCTTGCACCACTTTTCCACTATCCCTCTCTCTCTCTCTCCACTTCACTGCTATGCATTTATCACTCTGTGTCGTGTCTCCCTCTTGCCTTCTGTCATCCTTCTCATTAGCTACAACACTTGTATTTCCATTCTCAGGACAACACCTCCTCACTTTGTGTCCTTCTCCTACCCTGCACCCATGGTTGACCCAAAGGCACACATGAGATCTGACAGTGGGTGTGCAGAACCTGTATGCCTGCAATCAATGTCCCCACTTGATGCCCACATACTAGGGCTGAGTGACACCTATTTCCAGGGTGTATATTGTGCTGTGCTTGTAATCTGTTTGCTTTGCTGCCAGTGATTTCTCTGCTGGTCAGTTTTGCTGTTGTGATCTTGATGGTTGATCACGCTTGGTTGTTTGTACATCCAGATGTTGACACTGGGTGATCCATGCCTATTTCCTTGTTCCATACATGAGTTGTCATGGCTGTCCAGTATCTTTACATGAAGCAATACATGTCTTTGTGAGTTCAAAATGTTGTTTCAGGTTGGATGCAGTGGATGCGAGCCAGATGGCTACCTTGTGCAGGTAAGACAAGGGCACTCAGGGTGGCATTTGCAGTGTCACTGGTGGCAGGAAGTCTGGCACTGTGTGGGGTTATTATTCTTTTCCTTGTACTGAGGTGAGAAGGGCCAGATTCAAGGGTGCATGTGACACATGGTGATGGTAGGCTGGTGTGTCTATGCATGTTGTTTTATCAAGACAATCAGGGCGGCGCACTGGTTGCGAGGTGATTGTTTTTAGGGAGGTTGTCACTGTAGGGCATTTATTGGTGAGTTGTCATGAACGTGGCAGGTCCAGCTTTATGTGTGCTGGGACACATGGTGATGGGAATAATGGCGATTGTTTCCTTGCAGATTGTGCATGTACCTTCTGGGGGTGATTTACCGAGACAAATCCACACACAGCACAGCATTGATGGCCATTTAGGGGATGCCACGTTCACCCCACTGGCCAGGTGCTTTTGTTTGCCATGGTGAACGTGTACCATGGACGGTACACCAGCAGATATTTTGCAGCCTGTTGACTCCTTCTCAGTACATCACAATGCTTCCTTTAGGTCCAAGCATATTGTTCCCTGTTTCAATCCAGTCGTTGTGAAGTCTGTCTTCAATTCCTATGGCCTGTTGCCTGCTCCCTTTTGTGTGGCAGTCTTTGGCCTATGTTTCTAATTCCTTTCGTATGTCTGCTTTTCTCTTTTGTGCCAGTTACCTCTGTGCCCTGCCTTCCTGTATGACTGCTTCCTCTGTGAACAGCTGCCTTATGGCATATCATGTATTCATTGCAATTGCTGATGTTTGCATCCCATTGTCTTGACCTTTACAACATTGGCTACCCGACCAGTGTTTACTGCACTGTCCTGCTGCCAAATTAATGAGGGGATGCTATTTCATAGCATTGGGTGTACTTCCAAAGCAATCATGGGTTTCCAACCTCTCTGTGATCTCTTTTTGAGAGTCCTCTCAGTGTCATACTGACTCTGGCCAGATGAGAGTGTTCACAATGTCCCATCACCATGACAAGGGCTAAGTGCTACCTGGTCCTTCACTGCATGGCACTCTGGAGGGCCAGCATTGTAGGTGTTGTGGGTGGGTAAAGTGTCACTGTGTAGGTTGTTTTCATTGCATAGGTGTGAGGTGGGCAGATCTGGCTGCATGGGTGCAGGGGCACATGGTGATGGTTGATTGGTGGGTTCTTGTTTGCATTTGTTGCACGGCACTCAGGGGCACATATTGCAGTGTAATTGGGTGCATGGAAGTGTTCCCTGCCCTGACCTTGCTCTCCACAGAGGCATTTTGCTGGTGGAAGATGGTTGCTGCGATTGAAAGGGAAATTGCTGTTGTATGCATGTACAGAACACATTATCAGAGTTGGGTGGTTGGCAGGTCTACAGAGGGGGGCATACACGCATTCCAGGGTACAGATGATGTAGGCTCACAAGGGAAAAGATGTGAGGTGAGATGTGCATCTTTATTGCAGTGCACTTGCATTTCTCAAAGTCTGCATGACTAGTTTTATGTGAATGTGTATTATGAGCATACTTGTGAGGGAATGGGTTAGCCACTTGATCTGTAGATTGTTGTGGAACACACATTGGCGGTCCAGGGCTCTCCTCACATGTGTTATTTACTCATTTGCATGTTGTACTGTGCCTTCCTGCATGTGTTCTCGTGTGTGTGTGTAGTTTGTGGGCTACTTGCATAGTAGTGGTTGTTGTCCATGTGACGGTGGTCAGGGACTTTGTTGCTTGTGTTGCGTGCTTTTGGGTGGACGACATGGACACTGTTGGTTCCAGTTGTTATGACTGTGTTGGTGATATGTGCACAGCCCTACAGATAGGGGGTGTATTGGCCACTTTTAACCCTTAGAAACTGGCAAATTCTCACACACATAAACATAGGGAGAAAAAATAAAAATATGAAAAAGACATGCAGAATCTTGCCCCCTGCTTTCACCCTCACAGCGACATGGATTTGTTTGGCCCAGTAGTGCATGTCGTACCACAGGTGTACAATACTAAATTGACTGCCTGATTGGAAGAAGTAAACATGTATCTTTTCATGAGCATATATGACTAAGTGCAAAGGAATATATATTGCCAAAACAATTCTGTTTTTCAGTTAAAACATATTTTTACTTGCTTATAAATTACTCTCATTGGGAATTGGACTTATATTTTTGCTCCCTACAAAATCATTTCATTCCAAGTTTAATAAATAGGGAGGTAAATGTTCGTACTTACTGATTTTATCAGGAGCACAGTTTGTGTGTGTTGATTTTACGTCTAATGACCACACACAATTTGCCTCTCCAACACACACATTATCAGGGAGTTTTTATGGGCTTGGAGGATAGGCTCGAATTCATCATCGAATGCCACCTGAGATGTGGCCTCAATGTATGTGCTCATTGGGGTAGGTTTTTGCATGACGTATGTTTGCACCAGCTGGATGAGTGCAGCCTCTCCATGTGCCCTTTGGCCAACCAAGGGCATGGGTGGTGTCTGTGGCTGAGGATGGTTTCCCACTTGCATTTCCACTGGTACACCACTCTGTGTGGCGTCATTGTGCAGTACACATGCTGCCACTATGATTTTACAGACTACTGTTGGGGCACATAGCAAAACCCCATCAGAGTGGTCAAGGGAGCACAAAAATGACTTAAGGACCCCAAATGTGTGCTTCACTATGGCCATAGTGGCTACAGGTGCTGAATTGCATGTTACATCAGCTGGAGAGGAAGGATTCTCTACAGCTGATGTAACATGAAAATATGATCCTAATCTGTGTATCGAGTCAATCCTCATTTGTATTAAAATTGTATGGTATGGCATCATCATGAACGGTGATAGTGGGTAGGCACAGTCCTCTAATAATTATTGCCATTTATTGTCATGGTCTATTGTTCAGTCTGTCACATGCATGCATGTACATGACAGTTCATACACACTGATGAGCCAGGTGTTGCCATATTTTCCAAAATCCAACTCCATATTTTCCAGTTGTCAGGGCCCGGTGGAGTGTTGAGTGGCAATAGATGTAGCTATTGTGCGTGTTGCCAGGGAAATTGGCATATACTTCCATGATCACTCCATTAGCGTCACATACTACCTGCACATTAATGGAATGCCAGTGCTTGCAATTGCGCTATATGTGTTGCATCTATGGGGGGCCGTAGCACAACATTTGTACAGTCAATGGCACCTGGTACACGTGGAAAGTGGGATACTGCATAGAATTCCTGACGCACTCTCTGCCTTTACTCCAGTTTTCCATACATGCTGTTATGCAGGCCTATACCTGGTGGAGACAGCAGGATTGTGTGGCCTGCAATATCCCACTAACTGGAGGGAGCCAGAAACCAAGAAATGTATTGCAGCCAGCATGTTTTCAAGGGGAATAAGGGCCTTGGAGCAGATGGTGGGTGATGCTAGGCCTTGCTCCCACTCCCTGACAAGGTCCAAGATTACATGGGGAGGGGATGGTACCTAGCATACACCTGGTCCTCAGGCATCCCCAAACAGTGTGGTGCGTTGTGCCAAAATCTGAGTCCTGGGCATCCACCTCCTCCTTCTTTGTCCATGTACAATAGCTCCTACTATTGCGGGGTTCATCGTAGCTGTCCGACGTTAGTTTGGTGTGCATTGTGTGCTTTATACGCATTGGATCCTTTGCGCATTGACCTTTACGCCTGCTATCATGTGGCGGATGGATCAGTGTTTGCATATAACTTTACACAATGCAAGGTTGCACATTGAAATCCATGAATTCATTTGGGTTTGCAGTTTACTGGGCGTGCGATTGCTTTGCATGGACCGTCCTTCATCACGCCCACATTTTCCTTGTTCTTCCTCATTCTGCATGTTCCACTCCCTATTTGGGTCTCTGCGTAGGTCCAGCCCACACTCTATGAGGAGTTTCACGCAAGGCACTTGACCGCTCGCAGAGACCTGCCAGGCCTGCACCGATTCCAGAAAAGTCCTGAGAGTCGATTCCATGAAAAGACTAAGAGGGTTTTACAAGAAGAATGGCACGCATCGTCCTGCTTCTCCCCGAAAATAAATCCATGAATCACGTCCATAGTTAAGGTGATCTTATTCAGTGCAACAAAACCCGGGAAATTCGGCAGACGTGGAAAGTGGTGTCTACCTAAACATGAAATCCCAACGCAAATGACACCCATAATGCATTTTTTATCTCATTGTTAATCACTTCTGTGATCTCATGCACGTGTTTATGGGCTGAGTACTGGTGGTGAGATACTCAAAGTTAAGAAGGTTATCATTGCTCACCTGCAGAATATTTCTAGGTTTTCTTCCAATGCATTTGATCTTCTTACCTTTGTGTCATCTTCATCTGAGGTGTTCTCTGTCAATTTCAAGTGCGTTGTTATGCTATACCTTCTCCAAGGCTAACTGGCCATGGCCTTTGACCACACCTATGTCCATGGCCCATATCACCCCGCCTAGTATCTATCCAGATTGCACAGGCCATGGCCTTCAGCCGTGTTTTATGTCCACATTTGAACCATAGGGAAACAAGAACATGGACATATGGCTGCAGCCTGCAGCACCCTGCCTAGTAACTAACCAAATCCCAAGGGCCATGTCCACTGTTGATGTTGAAACTATTTAGCAAAAATGACTGTGAGCCCCTGGCAATTTGGCCAGGTTCCTATTTTCCCCCAATTTCCATTTCAGGGCTAGTTTCCCTGTAGGAAATTCCCACAGAAAGCTGCCGGGGTCACCTTGATGCCACCATATATTACCAAAGTATTAGTTCTCATTAATCATTCACATAGTAATACATTGTTTCCCAAAAACTGTGGCAATGGGAAAATACTTGACAAATTAAAAGTCTTCCCTATCCCCACTGCTACTTTCCATGTGCACACCTCCTCCTTTCTAAGTCGGCCCCACTCTGCCCCACTCTGTGTAAATCCTCCTGACCCTCTCCTATTATCCTCCTTAACTTGCCCATTTCCTTGACTTTTTTTTTAATCTGATCACGTCTTGGGATGTTTCCATGGGAAACCCACAGGAATCCTGTGAGATTCCCATGATAAGACACACATGTCTCATGAAGAAAAAGACTCCCCAGCCCACTTCCAACTCTCCAAATACACATGCGGTTCTGTTTCTGATTCCCCACATCTAACCGAATGTGAAACAGCCCAATTTCTCCACTCCAAATCTCGATTTGAGCACTTTTCTTTTTAAACTGGCAGCATAATTCCCCCAGTAATCACTGGCACCGAGCAAATAAAATTGCAGATTTTCATTTCTGAAATGTTTCACTGCTGTAATGCCCCTTGGGCGATACATGCATGTTTTTTGGACCAGGGCACCCTTTTCTCCGTCAAATATTAAGAAAACTACCAGACCGATTTACACCAAACCAAAAAAAAAAGAAATATCTTGGTTCTACTTGGTGGAATTCCATCCAGCAGTTTTCACGCTATGTGTGTTCAAGGCAAGCACAGTTTTCTCTATGGAAAAATAAACACGAGTAGGCTTAAAACAGCTTGTTACTGTTGTCTTAATAACTTTTAAACCATTCAACACATTTTCCTCAAAAGTTCCAGTTTCAGAGGGTGCAAAAATTAAAACATTTTTGGGAAAATATGATCCTAATCTGTGTATCGAGTCAATCCTCATTTGTATTAAAATTGTGGGAAAAGTCAATGCAAATAGGTTTTATCTGAACTGTAGGGCGGCGACTGGATAGATTGCTATATTGTTTTGGAATGTTAGCGTTCAGATTGCTGAAATACATTTCAATAAAGCATTGCAAGGTTGTGATGTCTGTGTATTCCCATTTGCAATAGCAGCACATTGTCTAAATATATGACTGCGGGGTTAGTATTTGTACCGAAAAACATGTCCAGCAATCATTTGTTTCATTTATGATACTTGCTGGTAACCATTAATCAATTTTATTCCTTTGCTTCCTTGAGCAAATGTAACCTATTACTTGCCACATCCTGGGAAGTAATAGTCATGTTTGTCACTTGCTCTTTTATCACACGGTCGTTTGCTGTAGGATTATGAGACTTACAATGAAATTAACTCTCCTTAAATCTCCATTATTACCTCAACAAAAAGCGTCTCTTCCTCCCGAGTCATTTTCACACGGTGAAGATTGCCATCAGCCATATTTTTAAAGTTGACGGTGAAGACATCCGGCTCCTGGTGGCTGTCTAACTTGTACCGTATTTGCAAACTACCTGAAAAGATTGAGACAGCAGGACATCAGATTCAGTAATGCTCCCAACCAGCCTGCATGAAAAATAAAAATAAACGTGATTTATGTTTTCTAATACATGTTCATTTTGAAATTGCTGCAGTGCTCTGTCCTATTAGAGGTTGTTCGGTACTAAAGCTTAGAAAGTTTGGTAGGAGTTGACTGAATTTCTGCTCAATTGTTATACCTCTTACTTTATTGAACAAAGTACTTTCTTTCAGTTTCTAAAGATGGTACATTTCATGTTACTCTTCTTAATCTCATGACCTTCTGATTCAATGCTTCTTTTTTGAGGATTGCCTTCTGGCAAGGGTGTAGAAGCCTGGCATTTTTGATTGTTGTTAATAAAATGATTCTGGTAGATCCCAGAAAGGGTGGTCTGCTAAACAAATCCCACGTTCACAAATCTCCATGCCAAAAGCGTAATGTACATGTGTGGCCTGTTGCATCAGTCACCCTATCTGCAGCTCCTTCTCTTCAGTGGCACAGAGTAGGTTCAGGCTTCACAGGTGCACTGCAGACAGAGGTTGCATTTAAATCTCCAACTTCAATCCAAAACCATAATAATTGGTATAAACTATTGCCTGGTAGCAGGTCATTGTGAATAATAAGCAAGGTGTGTGTTTTGGTTTGGTGGCTGATAGTGCACATAATTATTAATGCCACATCTGATCTGTGCATACTCATGTAACCATTGTGAGCCCAGACCAGCTATGGATATGCTGTGTCTATTTCCCGTAGACAACATGCCTCTGCTACAGCCAGCAGGTTAATATCACAAAAAGGTGCCTCTCTTTCATCCTTTGTGAGGTTGGTTAACACCTCTTTCCTGTCCGAAAGCTCCTTTCTGGAGCCTCCAGGAACCAAGATTCAAAGTGGCACTCCCTAAAGAAAAGGGCCAGCTTTACACAAGGGCGTTACATATCAAATTGCCATTGTAATTGTAGATGTGGGGAGGGAGAGGGAAGTGTGCTGAATCCTGCAGAGTCATCACTAATCTCCATCTTAAAGTCTACTTCCATGTGGCCAAGGGAAGGTAGGCACTACCTGATACTAACCCTGGGGGTGGTATGTGGGATGTTTTTATCCACGCATCCAAGCCCTACCTCAAAACTGTGCAGTACTGACATGGAAAACATCATGATGGCCAGAGCTTCCCAGAAAATGCACAGGGAAATGCATGAAGAATAGGCTGCCACTCATTTTTGCCGATGTTATGGGCACAGAAGGGCACTGCCTAAAACCACCATTGGACTACCCACACAGTAGTCTGAAACCATTGGGAATGGCAATGCTGATTGCCAAAAGCAACCTAGAATTGTGGGGAATTCATTTTCTTAAATCCCAAAAATGGGTGCAGTACCAATACTCACCACTATCAGAAAGCCGGCGTTTTAAAACACCAGATCTTTTTTCTTTTTGTGTAAAACTGAATAAATGAATGAACTAAATGAAGGCAGGCCAAAGAAAGACTTACTGAGAGGTGGATCCAATGTAAAGTTATATTCTGAAGTGACTTGAATGTTCATAACAAGACTGGCTGAGCTCTGCAGGTCTGCAGCAGCCTAACTGAAACTGGATTTAAAACTACCAAAAATCTAAATGTTTAAAAGAAATGAGTGACCTACTTTTGAGTGTCACATAGGTTGCAATTGTTTTAATGTCATAGTTCTAAACTTAGAATCAGCATTCTAGCTGCATATGTAAACATTGTCTTGACTTAAACTGGGTAACAAAAAGTGACATTTTATCTGAAGCCTGGCTTAAGGAACTGAATTCTGCCCACCAGCTACCCCCGACAGGAGATGAGACTTGCACAACAGATGTGTTCCCAGGCCTAGCTGCCCTTTTGCTGCTCCCACCAAAAGGGATATGACACTTCCCTGATTGAATTACCTGGGCTCTGCAGGAAATTGAACAAAGCCCTGTCCTGACTCAGGCAAATGTTTTATTATGGGGGCCGTAAAAAGTAGCTTCCTCCTGGAAGGAAAGGGGAGGAGCACTGCCTGTGAGAGCAAGCTGGCTTGGCAGAACTGGAAAAACCAGAAATTCAACCTTGTGCTGGGGGGAACCACACCCCTTTGGAGCCAGAATATGGTTTTAGAAAAAGATGAATAACTCATAGTACGGACTTGCCATAATTATTTAAATGATACCATAATTCTTGTGATTTTTCTGCCCACATTTTAAGAGGTTTTTAGAACCGGTGGCATGATCTGGGGGCAAACTAGCAGTTAAGAGGGTATTACTTAAAATGTATGCATGTTAAAAATCTGACACTTCATCAAGTAATGTCCATACTCCTTGCGCACATGTGTATAAATTTGGGGTAATGTCTGATATTGGTAACCTGATTAAAAAGTGCAAATGTTGCCATTTCTGAATGCAAGCTCCCAGGAAGAGCAGATTTGGACAGGGTATATACCTCCTGTGAAATGTGATGGGTGCATGTAATTTTAAACAAATGTGTACCTGTGCAAATATGTCTTTTGGGTCAACATATAGATTGTGTGTAATTTGACAGGGGTGGGTTCTCTGTACCATAAACAGACCTCATCATGATGACACTTCATTTCATTCCCCCAATCAAGGGGAAGAGGATGAAGTGGCCAATGACAAGTGGAGAGGGGTAGAGCTTAGTGATGCTGCACACACACCCATTTTCAAAACACATAAAAGCAGACAGTCAGGACAGATAGAGACATTCAATTCCATTTGCTGCAACGCGCTCTGCCGGACCATACCACATCCAGAGATCCAGACTTCAAATCCATCAATCTCCAGAGAAAGCTGTGCAGAAAGATCCAGAAGCAGAGCAGTATCCAAAACCAGAGAGAGAGCAGAGCTGACCCAGGCCACTGTTAGCAGAACCAGAGAGCTGACCCAGATCACTGTGAAGTGCCGAGACCAGACCAGAGTCCAGTCTAAAACCTGACCAGATCCGTGGCGAGGCCCATTTAATTCAAGAATATAGTGTGAGTACCTAGCAGAACTGTGCAGAACCAATCTCTTAGTTAAAATAATCTAATCCAAGCTATTTTAATCTAAGTAGAACTGCCTCCTGTCACCTGTCATTTGTAAAGCTGTCACCTGTCACTTTCTAGTTGCAAGCTGCACTTGTCACTTTGAATTTTAACATTCCAAATCCGAAAAACTACCTTTATTTAATCGCTCATATCTCTGTGACCGTTTGTCCTAGAGACTTGCAGTAACTTTCCTCTGAAAGCTTAAAATCTTAGCTTTCCTACGAACTTAGAACCGCATTCCTACCCCCGATACTTTTGCCGCAATCGCGAAAAACGCACTCGCGAATTTGCCGCGATTTGTAAATTTATCCACGTGTGAAAACAGCAGTTCTTGCTTTCCTTGCTAAAATTTCGTTTGCCTCTTAAGAACCATCCCTGAATCATTGCTAGAGTGAACCTGGACTAATATTAACTATATACCACTCACCCTGAACCTCTAGAGGGAATTAAAAGCATTGTAGCATATTTTTCACTTCATTGCCAGAACATATAAAAGCATTGTAGCACATTTTTCACTTCATTGCCAGCACATGTAAAAGCATTTTGGGCCTGTGTTTAAAACTCCGATCTGTAGTCTAAGCTTGCTGGGGTGAACTGAATTACAGTTGATTGCATTTCTGAGAAATGTGTGCTTTCCTTCCATTTCCTTGCATTGCATAAAGGGGGGAGGGGATTGCCAGAGAAAAGTGATTACATTGTTTTGTTGAAATCATATTGAGTATTTTCTGTATTGCATTTTCATTCAACATTACATCCATCTGAACTTATATAAAGCATTCTCTACCACCTTATTCTTCTGTTCCTATTCACAAGTGTGCTAGTGCCAGACTATCCATTATTGATTACTGCTCAGATTAAGTGTGATATTCCATTATTAATTATTATAAAGTGTGATATATATATCTATTGTTTAAATTATCAAATAAACCTTTTTAACTTGCAAAACAGAACTACTTCTTGGCTCAGTGGGGTCAGGGGGATTCCAAGAGAGGGGTGTTATATAGGGGTAGTCATCCAGAACGCATGAACTGGACATAAAGATGTATCAATAAGGGTTTCCATTCAGTATCCCAGACTAGGCATTGACTTAGCTGTAGTGTTGAATTGAATCCTCTTACAGGTAACATGAGGGAGGATCACATGGGAGGAGATGGCTGTCAAGGGGAAGTGAGGACTCCTCTAGGAGAGACATGTCATTCATCTTCTTTTGAGGATAAGATTCTGATAATACCCAAATATCTAATGGCATGCTGTCAATGTACAATTGCCTCTCATATAACTACCCAAAGTACAGGCTACGAAAAGTCTGCTAAACAGAAAAAAGTGGGTACATTGGAGGTTCAGTAAGTAAATATGATAACCCCAAATTGTAATGATTCTGCCTTATATAGAGGTCCTAAACACAAGGTTAAATGACAACCTCTTTTCACATCCTCCCATAAACTTGACAACTCTCAGTTCACAAATCAATTAAAGTTAATTAAGTATAAAAAGACCAAACACATCATGGACTTCAGAACCCATATTGCCTGTGGTACCGAAACTAGGAGGAGGGACTCAGAGTTGATGAAGATTAAATTTACCATGAAACATACAGAGTGGTCCAGTTGTTGCAGTATGAAGCACTTAAGTTGGACATTTAAATTCAGGAATAAGATTCAGGTGAGAGAAGGAGATGCTGATGGAATAGCAGAGGCGGCAGCAGAACTGAACACGGAATATGTTGTGGAAACAGAAGAAGCACCAGCTGAGGCTGACACAGGAGAAGATGTGTGGTACTGCAGAGAGAGCGCAGCTGAAAGCAGCATTGGAGATAGCTAGGCCATGTGGGAGCTCCCAACTCGCCGTGAACCGTTCCGGTAAGAAAGCAGAACTGGAGACCTCATAGAGCTCCACTGAATGATTGTTCTTACTGCAACAGTCATACCAGAGCTGCCATCAGTGCAGACAGACATGAGGAGATTCGATGCAGTACCTGCAAGTGCGAAGGAGATGCAAGAGAAGACTGGTGAGTTTGCCTGAGGTGCCAGGTGACCGTGGAGCACTCTGAATACATTTACTTGGAACTAATGATTTTGAATACCGAACAAGTGAAATAAGGCAGCCAGGGTGCAATTCCTCTTATATGGGATATCAATTGGGGGATATTTATAACCCACATTGCCAGAAGCCAAGAGGCCGCAGAGAGAGATACAAATGCATCCAGGGTGCAACTCTCCTTATGAGGGATAGGTAATGGGGGATGATAACAGCCAAAAGACTATGGAAGTGTAATGCAGAGACAACAAGGGCATAAGTTCCTTTCTGGAATGCCAATCTGGGAAGATCTCTAACTCCATGTCAAGAGTCAAAAGACTGTAAGAGGAACAGTTAATGTTCAAACCTCCTCACATAGGATACTGGTGTGGAGAATCTTGGAACAATCATTACCACAGAACACAATTGTAGTTGTAGGAGTTTTTCATCCTGGCAGGTGAGTAAACCAAGAAAGGGACCAATAGTAGTTAGTCCTGGCAGGTGAGAATTCCAGGAAAGAACAATATGATTTAAAGTGCTGTGGTTGTGGTAAAAGGTTGTGTTGAAAAGAACTTGATGATTGTATCACCTTTTTGATGAAGTTTTTCATTACCAAAAGTAATTGCTGTGCTTTCCTGACAAAAGTGTGTTACACAGTGACTTCCAGGCTTCTTAGGGTAACTTCTGGGGTTTATTAGCAAGTACTTAAGTTACAATTACAAGAAGATATAAACATAAGTGGACAGTGCATAACACTGGCTCCCATCACCCAGTCTGGGGAGCTCTAACTGCCTAGGTGTGGAACCCTTGGTTAAACATTCTGACCTTCACAAGGCAACACTCCACATGACATCACCATCTTAAATCATCCACAGGCAGTCATTATATAACACATCTCCTTCCTTTACTGATACTCAATACATAAACACAGGTCTGATGTAACACATCTCCTTCCTTTACTAATTCACACTGCACTCACACAGAAACATCAAGGAGAACAACACAACACATCTCCCTTCTTTACCAATGTCAACACACACAAAGGGGAGGAAAGTCACACATACACCATGCTCATTCCAACTGCACCTGATCTCCATTGCACACTGACAACACTGAACATTTGCACATAGAGATGAGGCAGCGCAAACTTCTCTGCAAAGAACAAGACCAAGTGGAAGCCATATGCCCTTATACTCACACAAAGGAAAATAACACCTTCCACCAACTAACACACCTCTTCAACGAGCATCATGTGCTGCTAAGAATCTCAAACATCACATCTCCCACAGATATCCCTTCCAGTGGGAAATGATACTCTAGAAAAATCACCTTAGTGCGACGAGGAAACAACTGGTGCATCTTTGGTATCAGGTAATATTATCCCCATATATATGGTTGCCGTAAATAATATCGCTGGGAAAAGTTTGTGGCGATATTATATGGGTGACCATATATATAGGGACAGGGGCAAAACATTTTTTTTTTTTAAAAGACAAAAAAAAAGAAAAAAAAAGGTTGGGGTTGCGGGGGTGGCCCCCGCATGTTCCATGAAATAATGTTGCCACAAAAAACTGCCATTTTTAGGCGATATTTTTGCAAGGTGAGATTTTTGTGGCGACATTATTACATGGAACCACATCTTTTTATAGAGATGCAAACTCCCACCAAAAATCTCAATGTTATGCTTGGAGGCACTACCTCCTGATCTCTGTGGCAACACACCACACTCAAACTGAATGCTGGAGGCACTACCTCCCTGACCTCTGTGACTCCACTACCACACTTATAATACATACTGGAGGCGCTACCTCACACCAAACCAACTCACACTGACCATCACTGGGTTTTCTTGCACACACCAACAGTATGAGAACATTTAAATGCATTTCATTTCCAGACTTCTTACACTTTATAGTTATATTCCCTAAAAATCCACCTACTTCTGCAAAAAACTAAAAGTCCATGTTGCAGTAAAACAACCGAACTGCAAATCCTCAAATGGGTTAAACTAATTTCAACCATAGCCCAAACTATGCACATATCACTCTCCATCCCAATCCAAACTTATAGTGTTGTTACACTTTACTCATTTGCAGCTAAAAGTCCACGGGTACCGTGCACCCCTACCGGTAATTCCTCAAAGGGTTACATCTAACCTCATACATGACTAACGCATGTTCAAACAATACTATATCATACTTCTTCACCTCCATTCACTTTACCTACGTGTATTTTATCTTAACATGTATTGGTTCTCGACCAATACTTATTCACGCATCATATTTAATACCTCATTTGCATCACATATTTCCCTCATAAGAGATAAGTTACTCACAAAAAAAGGATACATCCTTCAGCCGCACTCGGCGCACCGTCAATGCGATATTTGGGGACCATAAATTCCTATTACCTCTCCCCCGTAATACTTCTTACTTTACGAGTCTGGATCCCTTCACAATGATCCAAATGACTCGGAAAATACTGGGTTGCTGGATCGTCACTTCATATCTCACAGCGATTTCATTTCATGCCGTCAATGACACTCCATTCATTTTCTAATGCATCTCTCATTATTCGCTGCGCCATGCATCGGCAAACGATCTGTCCCTCGTCGGCTGCCGACGTCATCTCTACCTACCATTGATTAGTCATCTTTGTGAATACAGTGCCGTCAGCGACTTTCTCTCTTTAATGATGTGGGCGTCATTGTGTCACTTCCAACGCTTTCACAAGTTCTTTATTCTAAACCTGCCTCTTTAGCTGCGCTGCACTCACATTTTCTTCGGATGGCATCCCAAATTGAAACCGACGCTTCTGAACGAAGCAACGTCCTCTTCACTAGCTGCAAAAAATCACTATTTGACACCATGGCATTCCTTACATTGCCATTACCGGCTGCTCTTGTGTGACGTCACCATTGCCAGCTTTGCATCGGAGCAAGGAACAGCTCCTGCTTCCAACCATCACCATGGTAAAGATGCAGCCATTCCAGCCTGTAATTTATATGGATGCACCAAACTTTGACTGCACGGCTCCCTTCTCACCTTATGAGCACATCTTCCCTTTCATCACATTATGGACACAGCTTCCCTTTCTTCACTTTGTGGGTGTATTCTCATTTTATGAAAGGAGCTTCCCTTCTGCAACTTATTGGTGCAGCTTGCCCTTTTTATTTTTAAACTCATGGGGCAGCTTCCCTCTTCACATCTTATGGGCGGAGCTTCTTGTAGAGAACATAAGGTCTCTTGCGGCGGTCGCGCGTGCTCTCGTGTTTACGTTTGGAATGAGAGCCGCGCGACTGCAGCGGAGATGGCAGTTAGAGCGTGAGGGGAAGCGGCTCGAAGTGAGGAGGGCGACGGACGAGCTCTGTGAAAATAAACTCACTTACCTGTTTTTCTGTGTGGCCTCCCTTCTTCAAGTGGCGACGAGGGGGCACACGGAGCTCGCCGCAGAGCCCAGCGACGGCTTCCTGGAAGCGGAACGCGTCGCTAGAGCAGGTCCGGAGACGAGAAGAGGCCTGTGGAGAGGTGGGGGCCTGAGAGGGACTGTCTCCGCGGCGCCTCGGAGCGTGGCGCTGCAGGGGGACGCTCTCCCCACTTTCACTTGTGCTGCCAGACAAGTAAAGGCTGTTTCCCTTGGTGGGGGCCGCCCACTCCCCCTCTCATAGGACAATAAGGTGAGGAGCAGGGAGAGGGGGGAGGCTGGGGGCACAGCCAGGGAGGAGGTACAGCTGAGAAGAACTCAAAGATAACAAGAGCCATGTTATGAAGGAAGTGTGTCTATTTCATTGAAGCTGGGCAACTGTTCGCCTCTAGTGGACATTTATGTCATTGCAGTTTTGCAGGAAGAAGGCCTCCCAGAGGGCAGTAAGGTAACTGCATAGACTTCACACAATACTGTGTGTCAAAAGAGAACAGAAATACAGAGAAACTGTGCTCTTCATATATAAGAGTGGAAAAAAGGGCAAGTACATGAAACTGGCAAATAGTAGGAAATAAAGGCACAGTAACGCAAGGAGTGAATTTGGTAAATAAGCCACTATTTACAAGAAAATGGCTGCGGCTAGTATGTCACCTCCACCACAGTTCCTGTCAGAACCTGGTGCTCCACCTATAAGGTGGGATAGGT
Source organism: Ambystoma mexicanum (assembly GCF_040938575.1). NCBI lineage: Eukaryota > Metazoa > Chordata > Amphibia > Caudata > Ambystomatidae > Ambystoma > Ambystoma mexicanum. Next base: position 1,072,257,179 of record NC_090935.1, on the reverse strand, counting down.
GGAAGAAGCTGTTTGACATGTACCTGATTGCAATTGGAGGGGATAAGTTTGCAGCAGCCAGAAAAGAGGCGATTCTGCTGCATAATCTAGGAACTGAAGGCAGCAGTGTTTATGATGGATTACCAGATCCTCCACAACAAGGCCAGGGAGAGGTGGACCAGTATTCCATGGCAGAAAAGAAGTTGGAAGTTCATTTCGAAGCCAAGAAAAATATAACATTTGAAAGACACAAGTTCTTTCAAAGAGTACAAGATCCGCAAGAGCCAGTGGAGAACTTTACTGCAGCATTGAGGTCTCTGAGTCATACATGTGAATTTGGGCTGCTTACTGACTCTCTTATAAGGGATCAATTAGTTCGTTGCACAAACAATATAAAGATACAAGAGAGATTACTATCTAGAGATGCATCGCTGGAGTCGGCCATAGACATAGCAAGGAGTATGGAGCAGACCCATAAATATATGACCACTATGAAGGGAGACAAGTCGGAAGGAGAAGTGGCTGCGGTGAAGGGATTTCGCAAGGCTGGCTTCAATAAAGAAATCAAGTGCTATAAGTGCGGTAGTAACCGTCATATTTCTACAAGTATGTTTTGCCCAGCCAGAAATAGCTTGTGCTTAAAATGCAAAAAGAAAGGGCATTTCGCGAGAGTTTGTCGTGAATCTGGGATGGTGCAGAGCATTTAAGCAGGTGGAGGAATGTTGGAACAAAGTGAAGATTTGGAAATGGGAAGGAGCAACCAAACAAAGCATGTATTGGAAGTAACAGAAGTTTCAAGCAAGGGAGGTGCACCCACAGATGTATTCATGGTCGATGGAAGGGTGGTGACAATGAAGGTGGACAGTTGCTCACCATGGACATTGATGTCCAAGGCGACATTCCAGGGTTGCATGCAAGGAGACGTGACAAAATTGAAGAAGCACAATATAGAGCCATATGCATATGGAAATGTTAAGATTGGAATTATAGGGATGTTCCAGGCATCTATCAAGTACAAAGGGAGGAGCTGTGAAGCAGAGATATACGTTACCCAAGAAGGCTCTTCACTTCTGGGATGGGAAGAACACTGGAAGTTGTGAATTAGAATTCAGGCGAATGCGGAGAGACCAGTTGATGTAGCTGAACTGAAGGATAAATGGGAAAAGGAGTATCCCATGGTGTTTCAGGAAGAACTAGGAGTATTGAAGGGTTTTGAACATGAAATTCAATTAAAGGCAGGGGCCAGTCCGAAAGTGCACAGGGTGAGACCAGTACATCATGGATTGAATGAGAAACTCAAGGATGAAGTGGAGTCGTTACTCCAAAGGGGAATAATAGAGAAAAGTGAAAGTTCGGAATGGCTATCACCGGTTGTAGTAGCAGCTAAGGCCAATGGAAACATTAGGTTATGTGTGGATCTGAGGGATCTGAACAGGAACATATTAGTGGATAGGCATCCACTACCATTAATAGGTGACCAGCTATCAGTACTGAACAATGCCAAAGTATTTTCGGTGATTGACCTCTCACAAGCATATCATCAGATTCCGTTGAAGGAGGATTGTCAACACCTAACAGCATTTATCACGGTGTTTGGTTCATTTAAACACTGCAGGATGCCATTTGGGCTTGCGTCCTCGGCAGCCGTATTCCAAAGAGTCATGGAGACGGTGTTGAGTGGAGTAAAGAACATTATTGTGTTCCAGGACGATGTGTTGATATATGCTGGTTCTACTGAAGAACATGATGAGGTGTTGAGACAAGTGTTAAGCAGATTGAGTGAGGCAGGGTTGACGGTGAAGAGGAGCAAGTGTAAGATTGCGGTACATAGTGTGGAATATCTGGGACATGAGATAGATGAGCAAGGGGTGAGGCCTAAAAAGAACTTAGTAGAAGCAGTGAGATGTGCACCTGTACCAAAAGATAAAGAGCAGGTGAAATAATTTCTTGGTTTGGCCGAATATTATCATAGGTTTGTAAAGGATTTTGCCAAGGTATCAGTGCCCCTTAGAATGTTACTCAAAAAAGGAGTGAGGTTTGAATGGTCTGCGGAGTGTGACGTGGCCTTTGAGTGCATTAAGCAAGCAGTGGGTGAAGCACCATCCATAGGTAGGTTTGACCCTAAGGACAAAACGGTTTTGGTAGTAGATGCGAGCATGTTGGGACTGGGTGCGACGTTAGTGCAGTACAACAAGGATAATACTGAGAGAGTAATAGCATTTGCATCTAGGACGCTGAGAGCGGCAGAGAGCAAATATTCAGTCATTGAAAGAGAAACGTTGGCCATGTTTTGGGCAGTAAATCATTTTAAGTTTTTCTTGTGGGGAAGAGGATTTGTGGTCAGATCGGACCACAAACCCATGGTTCAGGTGTTTGAGAGTGGCAGGTGGGCCATGGGTTCTCCAAGAATAAGCCGGTGGGGTCTAGGACTTCAAAATTTTAACTTTGAAGTGAGCTATTTACCAGGGAAGCGGAATGTTGTGGCAGATTGCCTTTCCAGACTGCCTCTTAAGGGTGAACCTATGAGGGAGAGAGAGACAGAGGAGGAGTTAGTGGTAGCAGAGGTAAAAAGTGCGGTCAGTAAGGAGGAATGGGCGAAAGAAGAGAATTCTGATAATGATCTCAAGTTAGTCAAAAGTTGGACAGTGATGGGGTGGCCAAAAAGGAAAAATCTGGATAGTAAGTTCAATACTTGGTGGGAAGTAAAAAATGAGTTAAACCTATGTGAGGATAGGTTAAGGAGGGGGAGGTGCATTGTTCCTCCTCATTCCCTTAGGTCGGTGCTAGTTGAGCTGGCTCATCAGGGGCATCCTGGAGAAGCGGCTATGAAAAGGAAATTGAGGCAGAATTTTTGGTGGCCGGGAATTGACAGGTGTGCAGAAAGGTGCGTCAAGGATTGTATAATTTGCCAAACGAGTGACAAATGCAGAGTGGTGAGAGAGGCTCCGATGATACCAAATGTGGTACCGGACCAGCCGTGGAGCAAGTTAGCAGTGGACATAATGGGTCCGGTGGCGGGTCTGGGAGATGGGTTAAAGTTTGTGTTTGTCGTAGTAGATTTTCATTCCAAATGGTTTGAGTGGGAAGCTGTAAAGGAAGTCACGGCAAGGGAGTTGATTGGTTTCTTAGAAAAGGTATTTCTTAAGGAGGGGGTGCCGGTTGAAATTGTGTTGGATAATGGGGTACAATTTGTGTCGGGAGCAATGAAGAAGTTTCTTACAGGATACAGTATAAAACACACAAGGACTACTCTGTATAATCCTAAAGCCAATGGACTTGTTGAAAGAGTTAACATGTACATAAAGGGGGGCCTGCAGTTGGCCATGAAGTCGAGGCAACCATGGAGGGAAGTATTGAGGATGATGACATGGAATTATGTCACTACGCCACATTCTGTGACGGGAGTATCTCCATTTGTTTCAATGAAGGGAAGGGAGCCTGGGACAAGGCTTTGTCCAGGATGGCTAGGAATGGCCAAAGTGGTTAATGTGGACCGGAATCAGATTATGAAACTTATTGCGTTGAGTCAGGAAAGAAATAAGGAACTGTTTGATGACAGGATGAGGGTGAAAGAACGTGAATGGAAGGTTGGGGAAAAAGTGTATGTCAAAAACCCTAGACTAGTGAACAAGTGTGTGGAAAGTAGATTTCTGGGTCCTAAGAAGATATGTGCAGTAAAAAGTAATGTGGTAATTCTGGAAGGTGGCGAAGTATGGTCGAAAGGAAGATTGGCGAAGGTGGGTGATGAGGAAAGGAGTGAAGGTGAAAAGCAGGTGAGGAAGGTGGAGGAGGATAATACGAGATTGAATGAGAAGGTGAAAGGAAGGGTGCTGGATGAGAACATGGGAAAGACAGGTGGGAAGGTCAGAGAAGATGACATTCAGAGGTCAAAGGTCGAAGAAGATTATTCACATAGGGCTAGGTCTAAGCCGGTGTGGATGAGGGATTACGAGACTTGACATTGAAGTGATCACGTCATGTTTAGGAATACATGATATAGATGGACACTGAGGGTACTCAGGTCATGAGCAAGCAATGTGAAACTGTTAATTTTATTGTATTCTGGTTCAGACAAACTTGCTGATTAATTTTAATTGTTGATAAGTTTACATTACAGTTATAAGCATTATTGAAATAAAATATATATTTGCCCTGTTTGAGGGGGAAGATGTGTAGAGAACATAAGGTCTCTCGCGGCGGTCGCGCATGCTCTCGTGTTTACGTTTGGAATGAGAGCCGCGCGACTGCAGCGGAGATGGCAGTTAGAGCGTGAGGGGAAGCGGCTCGAAGTGAGGAGGGCGACGGACGAGCTCTGTGAAAATAAACTCACTTACCTGTTTTTCTGTGTGGCCTCCCTTCTTCACTTCTCCTTCTCCTCTATATGGGACAGCTTCCCTTCTTCAACCATGGGCACATCTTCCCTTTCTCCTGCGCAGCTTCCCTTCTTCTACCTATGGGAAGTACCCCTATCCTTCACACTTCCACTTAGGGGTCTGCCCCACTCTTGAGGGTCCACTTCACTTAAGGACCTCAGTTTATACTGCTTCTTCAGTTTATACTGCTTCTTCCTCAACTTCACGGTCCTTGCCCCATGTCTCTGCGCAGGCACTTCCCTTCCCTGCAGCTTATGAGACAACTTCTTTACATCAGCCGCTCCAGCCCGTGGACTTAGCTCTCACTTTCCCCCAATGGTTAGCTAATCCCTCCTTCTGTGGGGCTTTCTTACTTATTTCCCCTTTTATGCTCTGGGTGATGGGTCTTACTTGTCTTGGGGGCAGTGTTGTCCTTTTTGTCCATCTTCTTCCTGCACCCCCCCCCCCCCGCAGCAGGCTTCTTCTTCAGCTTTCTTCACTTTGTTGCACACGTAGATTCTCCTTCTTAAGAACAACTCATCGCCAATGTTACAAAGTGACTTCCAGGGTTCTTTGGGTATCTTCTGAGGGTTTATTAGCAAGTACTTAAGTTACCATTACAAGAAGATATAGATGTAAGTGGACAGGACATAACACTGGCTCCCATCAAACAGGCTGGGGAGCTCTAACTGTCTAGGTGTGGATCCCTTTGGTAAACATTCTGACATTCACAAGGCAACACTCCACATGTCATCAACAGCTCACAATATCCACAGGCAGTCACTATATAACAAAGTGTTTCCTTTGAAGAAGTGTGATGTGCTAATAATGACTTAGCCCTTTTGAAGAGAAGACTTGCCTTGGTTTATGAACTTGTGTTTTGAGGGAGAAATATTTACTTTGCCAAGCAGGACATTATAGAAAACAACAGTTGTTTTGATGTGTGACCAAGCATTTGTGAGAGGGACAATTTATTTGCCAATTGGAAGGGTCCAGTGAATGGAAAATACTTTATGGCTACATAGAATGGAAATTTGTTATCGCAGAGAACTTTATTGAATCTGAACTTTGCTCAATGTATTTCTGATTTGATCCAGGGGAAGGGTGTCCAACACTGGTTACAGGTAGTAGTTTCACAAATGTTTGAGTTTGAATTGGTATTTTGTTTTGCTGAACTGAAGATAGCCAAATATGCCTTGTATAATGCTGTTGCATGTATCAGTGTGATGGTCAGAGACTGATTGGACACCACGTCATTTTTCTTTAGTTTTCGTTTGCTAGGCAGGGCCATCCTTGTTAGGTTAGGAAAAGATAGGCTTTTATCTTACACCTTTTTTATTTAATAAAAATGGTAACTGAGAAAACTATACCTTTTTGTCTGTCTCACATTTCTGACGCCTCACAAAAGACAGCCAGACATAGAAGAATGGAAGGGATTAAGGAGAAAATATTCCTCTATCTTGGTTTTCGTTGGGCTTCTCTTGGCCTTCCTGTCTGCTTCACTTCATGTACAACAAAATACTTTGGGTATGATGCAAGAAAGCAAAAGTCACTTGTTACCTGAACATGGATTGAACATTTTAAAGCAGGCTTGTTTTTACCTAATCCTCAAAGATCTTTTGCCTTTATAAAGATGGGGTCTCCCACTCCTTCCTTCATTAATTTTAGATCTTCAAAGAGTCTAAGATGAATTTGTTTGGACCTGTTGGCTGAGTAGTCCTTTCCTAAGAACGTCAGCATTGATGTGAACGCAGGTGTTCCAAGGCAGAGGCAAGCTCTGCTCCCTACTCATCCCTGGGGCACATTGGGGGTGAAATTATTTTGGACTAAGACCTGCAACTTTGCATGACTGACTGCTATCCATTCCCCTCACTGGAGATGAAGGACTCCTGAAAAAGCAAGCTAACATCTCACAAGTGGGAGTGAAGAGAACAAGGACCAATCGTGTGCCTGAATTACTGAATTAGAACTCACAACAACAGAAGAAATATATCTGCTGTATTCCTGTATTCTACCATATTGAACCATCATCAACCAAGATTTGACGGCATTCAAACACCTATGAAACTGTAAGACCTGTGGTGCTGCTTTTGGGACTTTTTTAAACCTTTTTTGAACTACTGTTGTTTCACTAATTGAACAGACTTGAAAATGCATTGTACCACGCAGAGCGTATCACCTTTTTGGCACGAACAACCAGCTCACTGCTGTGGGTGACTTCAAACTGCTACCTCTTTGAACACTGAATTGACCCATCTGGATCAAAACTTCCAACCATGGACCTTGACTCAAACCGGCAAAAGTATCCCATGGCTGCTCAACTCAACCCAGCGGTTACCAATGTTTTGAATAGACTCAACTATCAAACCAACCCTGGTGAGCCCTCTGATGCAATGCTCAAGTGCTGCCCTTTAACTGCATGGACCAACCGATTTGAACCAACTTGACGCCAGCTCGCTTGGCAGGTGCTAGCTAGACTCCCCTGGGTTTGAGTGAAAATAATGAGGCCCAATCATCTCCCTAAACTCTGGAATGGGACTCACAGCAACAGAAGAATCAAAGCTGATGGATTACTGCAATCTACAGCATTGAATCATCATCAAATCAGAGCTGAACACCTTTGAAACTCATGGACCTCCGTTGTTGCTTTTGGTGTCTATTGAAACATTGTTTGAACTGCTGTTGCTGCATTCATTAAACTGTCTTGATGCTGCATGGTGCCAAGCAGACCATGTCACATGATCAGCCTAAACAACCAGCTCTCTGCTAGGAACAACTTCCAACTGACATCTCTTGGAACATCAGACGGTATCATCAGAATCACACCTTCGAAACACCAGACCTCATGTCAAACTGCTGGAAGCATCGCATCAGTCTTCAACTAGACCCAGTGGTTGCCAACATTTCAAACTGACTAGGCCTTCAAACTAACCCTTTTGAGCCCTCTGAAATGCATTGCCTCCAAACTTCACTGTGCAACCACTTCAAGCCGACTTGATGCCAGCTTGCCAGTTGGACCAGTACAACCCACCACATGTGAACCTGGTTTGACCTACAAAGACAGCATCCAAAAGCCTGGGAGTCCATCATCAAACCGTTCCAGAATTGAGTAAGATACTGTGAGAGGTGCCAGCCACCTTGGTGATCTTTTGGTACCTTAGACACTGCTAAACCACCAATTTGCTACTTTTTCAAAAACGTTATATCATTTTTAATGACATTGTTTGTGATTAGCTGCCTTTAACCCCTGCTATATTATCCAGAGTGGCGGCATCATCTACATTCTTCAGATCCTGTGTTTTGTCCATGCATGTATGTTTTAGTTTGTGTTTTTATAGTACAATATACGCAGAAGGGGTGGTTTGATAAGGCATGTAAAGGGGCAAAGAGAGCCCTGCTGTCAACACTTAAGGACCCATCATCCAGCAGAAGAGCGATTGCCCAAGCTAGAAGTGTTTACAAGTTGGAGCTAAAGAGAAGAAAAGAGGACATTGAAGGGGTGGCCTGGGAGAGCTTTGTGAATGCTGCCATTAGAAGGGACCAGAAGGCATTCTGGGAATTTGTAAAGGGTGGTCCGGATGGATGTTGGTCCAATGTGGGTAGTGGGACACATGTAGAGGAAGCGGCGTGGCTAACGCACTTTGGGAACCTGTTTGGGGTGGTGAATGTGGAGGACGTTGTGGAAACTATTAGGCCCTGCCTAAAATTTGAGGTGAAGGAGGTTGAAAAGGCCATCAAACTCCAAGCCCATAATCGGGCGCGGGGGCTGGATATGATCCCCACAGATCTGTTCCAAGATCCGGTGGACCTGTGGGCACCACTTTTAACGGTTGTGTTCAATGCATGTATGCAATCAGGGAACTATCCCCCATCGTGGAAAAAGGCGATTATTTTCCCAATCTTTAAAAAAGGGGATATGGCCAGCCCTAGTGCTTATAGACACATTTCCCTGTTGGACTCTTCCTTTAAGATATTTGGGAGAATCCTGCTAGCCCATATTGAATCATGGCTGGGGGCACACTCGATCCTTTCGGACATTCAATTTGGGTTCTGTCCTGGTGTTGGCACAATGGAACAGTGCCTCAACCTCTATATTTTAGTGGCCAACTCGTTTTTTTCAGGGGAGAGGCAGTGTACCTGGCATTTATGGACCTGAGCACTGCCTTTTATAAGGTGGACAGGGCAAAACTCTGGGCCGTGCTCGGGTCCTTGGGGTGCCCAGGGGACATTTTGAGGGTGGATTTACACACAGATAATGAGGCGTGTGTGCACAGTCGTCCCGGGGACACTGCACGGCCTGTTTTAAGGTCGGGTGTGGTGTACGACAGGGCTGTATGTTGCCCCCTATTTGCTTTTGTCCTTATATTAATGGTTTTTCACTGGACCTTTCTAGTATTCTGGCTGAATTTTTAGTTCTGGGGGGATGAGGTTTCCCAGTTTTGGCTTATGCAGATTACACAGTTTTGCTAGCCAGAACCCCCAGAGCATTACAGGCCTTGATTAATGCCTATACAACCTTTATGTGCAATCTGGGTCTAGAAATCGATACCAAAAAATCAGCAGTGATGGCATGGGTGGGTAAAAAATGGTCTGCGCCCATGAAACCAATGCTTTGTGCTGGAGAAACTATACCCCGAGTCAAGGTTTTTGACTATTTGGGAATCAGCTTAACTGGCATGGCCCATGTGGCCAAACAATCAGTGAAAATGAGCCAGCAAATAGGGGGATGTATCGCTTTATATCCAGGTGTAAAGGTCAGCCTTTGGAAACTATCACTAAGATCTATGGTGCCCAAACCCTGGCCGCTACCCTGTATGGTGCCCCCATCTGGGTTATTCAGAAGGCAGCTGAAATTCAAACTAAAGAGAACACATTTTTTAAGCAATTGTTGGGGCTCCCGAACTCTGCAGCATCCATTGCATTACACAGAGAATTGTGAATGGAGTTTTGGGAGGACCAGTGGGCACTGGCCCCAATCTTATTTTGGTTTCGGTTGTGGGCTAATGAACATGCCTCCCTCTGTTAATTTATCATTCGGACTGTATTGGGCAGAGCGGGGTGCCAAAAAGTCCCATGGCTTGCTTACATTTCTAACGCCCTTGGGGAGGTCAACCTTAGTGCGCTTTTTCCGCCTGCAGCACTAATAACTAAGCTTGAGAGGGCCCGCCACAAAAATGTGTTTGGAGAGTCTGTAGTGAGAAAAAGAATACTTTTAGAGTATGGTAATAAAACTGGCCAATTCCATACCAGCATTAGTAGGCTCTCCGGGATCCAACCCTATCTAACCTGGAGCCCTTATAAAAAAGACAGGTGGCTAATAACGAGTGCACGGTTTGATTCCCTTCTTCTGAGAGGGAACACATCCAACTGGAACGGATTCCCAGATTCTGCTGGCTGCCCGGTCTGTGGTCATTACCGTGAAGATATGGCCCATTTATTGTTCTTTTGTAATGGTTATTCTGGCCTCCGTAGAGTAACCCTGATTCCTGCCCTGAAGAAATCAGAGATTCGGCATTACAAACTAGCACTCATCTTTCTTCTGAGTGCAGACACGGTCTTTACGGCTTGGGCTTTGCTCACTTTTTTGAAAAGAGCTATGTATTTTAGGAAAAGTTTGTTGAGGCTCCAAGGTGATGATAGCCACGAATGAGAAATGTAATTACACTTTTAACATATTTTGTAATTATTGCTCACACAAACGTTGGATTTTATGGACAAGGGATTATGTATCGTGTATCTTTTCTATCCTGCTGTACCTCTTTTTAAGAATGTTCTTAATTGTTGTTTGCATTGGATTTAAGGTATCACATATGATTTATGTGTTCCTTCGATTGTGCGTAACATTGTGTTTTTCTCTCTGTCGTTTGATGGATTTTTCTATCCGAATAAACTTGTTTGACTTGACTTGAGTACAATATATTGCATATGGTGTGCTTAATTAAAGTACATTCATTTTTATAGATTCCTGTTGAACATGACTTTATTTTGTACTGTTGTACTATTGCAGGATTGCCATTGTTATCACATTCACAGCCCTCTTAAGAGTATAACTTGCCCTCTGCCCACAGTATCACAAAAGGCAATTGAGTTGTATCTCTTGATAGTGCCTGTTTCACCTTTATGATTGAGATCAATGTTTGTTTACAGTAGTGCGAGCAGTAAGTAGGTGGTGTAGCCACTGTTCATCCTTTTACTCCTGGAAGGCAGTGGTCATTTCATCACAATTACAAATTAATTAAAGACAAGCAACACATTCCAAAAGACTTTTTAAATAGGAGGTGAGTGAAAGGCCCTTTGTAATTGTCTTGAAATGGTTATCATATGACATGACAGCCGTAAACGACCACATTCATTTGAGAAAGTGGTGACACATGTACCCTTATAACCAGCTATATTTAAATATGTGGTGCTTGTGGTACTGAGTATGCAAAATGAAGGCAACTGGACAGTGACGAATATATGCAAAGTGGGGAAGTGGCATTTTGCTGTCTTGTGTTGTTAAGGTACACTGTTTTTGTGGAGAAGTTAATGGCCCTCATGACAAGGTTGGCGGAATGGGTTTACCGGCACCAGTAAAGGTGCCGGTGCTGGTAAACCCATTCTGCCCTACCATGAGGTCTCCTCACGGGACCCGCAATGGGCGCCTGGAAAAACAAGGCGTCCATACAGGGTCCCGCGAGGACACCAGGGAGCTCACAATGGGCCCGTTATTAACGGGCCCGTTGTTAGCTCCATCCCCATTGAGCCCTATGGGGGCTCGAATGGGAATGGGGATGGACCGGGTCCGGGTTCCTCGGACGGAGAATTACCGGGTCCGCTAAGGTTGCAATGGCCCGGTATATCCTCATTTGTGGAACACGGGCCCGGAATGCAGTAAGGAGGCAACCATGCCGCTAAAAGCGGCATGGTTACCTCCAACCTCCTGATGAGGGCCAATGATGTGGAAGATCAAGTCTGTCTGCATCTAAATTTGCACCAACTATGGTGTGACAAAATGTATGAATCGTGACATGAACAAAGGGTCGACATAATCTAGAAACACACAATGATTAGAGCGTGCTGATGGATACAATGTTAAAAGTTTAGCTACACATTTAAAATTAACCTGCAATCATCTGGAACAGAATTCCATTATCTAGCTACTAAATTGGCTCCTTCAATCCTGCGATTCATGAAAGATCTAGAGACCCTCATTCTAGGAACATCTCACTGTCAAAGGTGGACCGCGGGGCAACAATACGAGCCCCCTGCTATACGTTTCAATACATTTATGTATAGCAGTCCATAGCTTCTAGGTAGGGCCACTATAAATACATCACCAAGAAACATACATACATACGTGTATTTAGATCTCTGATTCCTGGTAACTAGTCTGGATATCGCAATATATCTACTGGATATTATGCAAGCTAGTAAAAGGGTGGGTGGTCTCTGGCACAAGACGCTTTGACCCATTTTAAATTAAGAACTTGAAATACTTTGATGTGAGCCTACAAGCAATACTGTAATTTCAATGAGCCTCTGAAAAAAAAGTGATATTAATAATTATAGTGATTATAAATTGCACAATGAGGAAGGGAATGAATAAAATACTGTCTAATTGTTATGTGCATAAGCATGAGATCTGGTTTCACATGCACTCACAAAGAGTGACGTTGACATATGCACACTGGGTGTCTCTATCAAAGCAATTAATAGGAGCTGGACGTGCATGCTGTCAGTGTATGAGGAGTCATGTGTCTGTAAAGGGAGGTGATTGGGTGGAATGTGGATGAACAGGCTGAACGTGACTGCGGGATCATGCATCTGCAATGTGCCTGGATATCTACTAGGAGGTGAATGGATGGACCTTGACATGCATGCTTCAAATGAGTGGGAGTCATGTACCTGTGTCTCAGACTATGTAGTAATGGGTGATTGGGTGGAACATGGTGGTGCATGCTGCCAACGAGTGCAACGTCTTCCTTATGCAACGTGTTGACTACATAATGGGAGTGACTGGGTGAAATGTGGATGTGCATACTACCAATGAGTGCTGGGCCTTGTATCAGCCATGTGTCTGCCAATGTAATAGAAGGTGATTGGGTAGAATGACGACATGCATGTTGCTAGTGAATGAGGTGTCATGTACCCACAATGTGTCTGATCATGTAATAAGAGGTGACTGCGTGGAATATGGAGGGATATGCTGCTAGTGAGTGTGGGGTCATGTATGTGCAATGTGTCTATGTTGAAGTGAGGGTACCCGGACTGCCGCTCCTTACCCCCATGAACTTGTCGGGTCGAAGAGTCATAAATGCACAAAGTCAATCACTATTCGGTCAGGCCGCAGGAGGACCAGTAACTGATACGGATGCAATCTTTATGTATATCAGTACTTCGACATTGGTCATGGACCCAAATGCCTCAATGGATGATGTTGACTAATGCAGAGAGACCACTGCGCTGATGTCATTAGTGACAACATGATATTGCCACATTAGTCATAAAGTACACTCACAACCATGCACAACGTTACACAACCACATACTCGTATAAACGAAGAACATGCTCACACAGTTCTGTAGATAGAGGACAGATACATGTACATACTGTTAAAAGTGCTTATCATTTGACTCATTAGCCAAGTGCAGAAACACTGAATGCAAGGCAACAAAGAGATGCAGAGCAAGCATGCAGATGCTTAAGGCAACTAACCCAATGGAACTACAGGATCACAGAAGGAGCCTGACAGGACCAAATACGACTAGCCTATAGGAAACATATGTAGAAATCATAGTAGACGTATAACGAAAATCCCATAAGGCCACATGCCGCAGGGCAAGAGATGAGGAAAAGCAGACCCAGGCTGCACAGAACAGGAAGGCCAGGGCTCACAGCCAAGGTCAGAGACAAGCAGCACATTCCAAACCTAAAACGACAAGGGGCCATCTGCAGAAAAACAGAATAAATCCTCATAAATTGCATGCCAGAAGACCTCGATTTCGTGGTCCTCAACCGTGTGATGTGGTCAATCTAGACAATGGTTATTCACCCGCGGTGGGAATTCGAACAGTTCTCAGCACCACAGAGAAGAAGTGAAACATTAACAAGTTAAAAATGTTGCAATGCGGAGAGCACTCTCACAGGCAAAAGTGGTACTGCTAACAGATACTTTGGGAACCTATAGTCATTCTCATCATCCTGAAGAGGTGCACAGAGCGCTGAGAACAGAGCTGGTTCCTAGGCCTGGGCAGACCAGTTCCAGCCAATCGGGGCCAGATATCCATGGGTGCATGGCAGGGGGCAAGAGCCAATGGTAATCCTGTGACCCTGCAACAATATAATAGTTTCTTGGGGAAGGAGCAGGCCAGCCACCTGACATGAGAGGGCCAATTAACTAAGATCCATAGGGGCAATCTACACTGTATACCACTCTGATCACCCAACCAGAAAGTGGGATAGGTTTTTCGGGGAAGGGCCCATGTTGTGACAACACTCTGCAACAAAAAGGCCTGACACAGGTTTGGGAGGGGTGATTCTTGAGATTTTTTAATGTCCTGTATGATCCCTGTCAGTTTTTGTAATAAACGACAGTCTAATTTGCCTTTGGTTGAGTCCTTTCTGTGGGAAGGGTTGTTGGGCCCTGGGAGCTGAACTGGTATTCTCGTAGTAACCCCTAGACCTCTGGCATACCAGACCTCACCAACAATGTGATAGGAGGTGAAGGGATGGAACGTGAAGGGTGCATGGTGTCAATGGATGTGGTGTCATGTATCTGCAATGTGCATGATTATGTAATCAAGGTGAAGGGGTGGAATCTAGAGGGACATTCTTCCAGTGAGTGTGGGGTCATGTATGTGCAATGTCTCTGACTATGTGAAAGGAGGTGAAGGGGTTGGATTTGGCGGGCTTTGTTGCCAGTGAGTGTGGGGTCATGCATCTTCAGTGAGTACAACTATGTCATACGAAGTGAAGGAGTGGAATGTGGAGGCTCATGATGGCACTAAGTCTGGCATTATGTATCTACAATGTGTCAGGCTATATAATAGGAGGTGATCGGGTGAAATATGGACATGCATTCTACCATTGAATGCTGAGTGTTGGTGGATGTGGATGCTGCCAATGAGTGCAAAGACATGCATCTGCAATGTTTCTGACTATGCAATAGGAGGTAATTGGGTGGAATGTGTGTGTGCATGATATCATGAGTCTAGGATCACGTATCTGCAATGTGTCTCAATATGTAATAGAAGGTGATTGGGTAGAATGTGGACACACATGCTGCCAGTTAGTGCGGGCTCATGCATCTGCAATGAATTCACCCTTCAATCTTTGTAGGTCGAATGCAAGAGGCAATCGTGAATGGCATGCCTCATATGTTGATAGTAACACTGTTGGCTGCATACAAGACTAGTCAGCTGAACCTCTTCGAATGCAGGCACAGCTGAGCAAACCCAAAATCAAGAATGTATGTATAAATAAGTGGAGACAGAGGAAATCAATTAATCATGTAGCACATGAGATGCATCTATTCAAAAGCAAAACACGACTTGAATAACCCATTGATTTTGAGCACCTGCATCGCACGCAGTAGAAATGTCACTGATCCAAAGACAGGTGAGCATCATCAGTGTGTAAGTGGGTGTAGAGAGCAATTATGCAGGTATTTGGCACACAGAGCCTCTGACTAGCAGGAACCACCGGCATCTGGGGGATTCACAGTATTTAAAAGTTGTCAATCAGAAATCCAAATATCTTTGCAAATGAGCACATAACAAGGAAACAGGCAGCACATTTCACAAAATGTGTTGGATTCATTAAGAACACATTTATTTACATTACACGTATGACTAGATGTGTTAGTAGGATAGTGTTCTCTAGTAGAGAATTTTTGGACACAACATGGTTTGCATTGCAAATACATTAAAAGCGCAGTCGGTGGCGTGTAGGCATGGACAATGAAAGATTTTGTAAACGTGTATGTGTTGTACTATAGTAAATGTAATAAAAATGTGAATATCATGTTTTTAAAAACAATAAATGCATTATTGGCAAGATACACATGAGACCTTTGCAGCAAATGGGGCAGTACTGGCCTTCTCCAGGCATGCTCCGTTTAGAATCCCCCAGCCATGCAGACACGAACATTTCCTCAAGCAAACAATTCCCAAGGATATGAAGGAAAACATGTCAAAGAAGGACTTTGGAAATGGATATAAAAATTTAAGTGGTCATAGGTGTAGCTAAAATATGGCTGTCCATATAGACTAGCCACTCAATATGATTTACTGCCCGGCACTAAGTGGTCTTTTAAGGACATTAATTTATCATTAAACATGCCAGGGTGTCATGTACTAGTTGATATTTCAACAATATAGAACTTAATTGTAATTCAGGGAGACAAAAAGCAGCACTCTCGAGCACTTTAAAGCTATTTTTCAGAAAATGGAATTCGTCTACGGCAGGCAGAGTTTTATTGCCCACTACTCGCAGCTGCTGCTACAGGCCCTTTCATATCCTGCACTATCTACTGTAAACACGTGGCAATGGTGCCAAGAAAGGTCCAGTGTGCTGCAGCAAATTATGTGCACCACACACTATCTCCATTCTCAATTACAAGAGCTTAGGTCCAATCCCCGCAATGCTCGATTGGTTCTTAACTTTGCAATACGTACCATTTTTTGAAATGATAACAGACAAATATTCCTTGTAGAAGGAGCTGAGGAACAGTAACAGGCTTGGTGTCTGTGTGGTCCGAAAGTTGAACGCGATTTCTTCCCGCGCTAGCACATCAGCAAAAAAGGAAGAGGCGTGTGAACTGGAATTTTTTATTGCAGAGTAGTTTTCCTGAAAATTGTAGGTAATTGAGGATCCAGCTCCAAAGAATGCAGAAATCTCTGAAAATACATAATACTACATGTTAGTGGAAAGCGTGTTTTTCATGATGCATACCCTCGCATATATTGATATACTGTTCTTCATCAGGTTAAGACTGTACATTCAATGTAGTGCAAGGGTCAGCCAGTGCCAAGAACACTCGGATACAGCACTCACGCCCCAACATGCTGTTATGTCATAAGTTGTCCTCCGTGTTTCCATTCTGTGCAGTGGCTACTTCTACATGTGAGTACTTAGTTCAAGATAATGGCCCCCATTACGAGTTTGGCGGCATGGCTGCTGCCGAAATCACGTCGGGGTCCGGGCCCTCGGAATGAGGACTTACCGGGCCATTCCGAGTTCGGAAGGCCCGGTAATTCCTCCCTCCGAGGACCCGGACACGGTCCTTCCCCATTCCCATTTCAGCCCCCATAGGGCTGAATGGGAATGGGAGAGGGAGCAAACAACGGGCCATGGCACGTTGTTTGCTCCCTCTTCCCCTCGCGGGACCCGGTAAGCACGCCTGGTTTTCCCAGGCATGCTTACAGTGTCCCACGAGGGGAACTCGTAATACGGCGGTACGGATTGAACGGCGCTGGCACCTTTTACGGCGCAGATCACTCCATACCGCCAGGGTCGTAATGAGGCCCAATAAGTGTTGCTTCGCACATTCCCCTTAGTACACTTAAGACGTTTTCTGTTAAACGTTCGTGGAGCCACTGGTGCAGCAGCAGGTCTGTCTTACACAATGTAGCAACAAGAAAAGAAAACACCGTAGACTGAGCAAACACTGCACACAGGTACATTATCAACAAAGCGGCATTCCTGTGTGGCATCATACACACGGCTCTCGGAACCACAATCGGAAACGTCTTGAAACCTAGCAATGTGCTGTTCTGCATCGTTTTTTTGTTTGGTTTTTTTTCTCCAAAAGATCTGTATTGAATTCAGACAACATGCATGACAATCAATAGTCATTAATAATAAACAAAAACAACTGTCCATTATTAAACATGAAGTATCAATAGGATTGTTAAGAATATAAGTGACTTATATTTATGCCAAACATGTATCAACCGATGCGTCTAGATAACTTCAAAAAGGTTTTAAGGTTGAGGAGGAAGTGGGTGACATAACAATAATGAACAAAACATATAACTAACATGACTAACAGAACATAACACAAACATGGGGTTAGGAGGGGACGGGGATGAAGGATACAGAGTAATAACATCAATGATAATCAACATTCGAAAGAAAATCAAGAAAAGGTTGCCATTTCAACATATGTTTGCAAAGTAAAGCAGGGGAGGAAGCAATACCGTTTTCCATCCTATGAATATTACAAATAGTATTCCACTAACAGTTATAATGAATATGATGTACATTTTTCCAATTGGTGGTAACAGTTTGGAGTGCTACCATGAGGCACAAATCAAAGAGCAATCTAAAATGAACATTGGCTATTGCTGATTGTAAAAGGGAGCTTACGAAAATGAGAATATCAAAACAAAAAACCAGAAGGGCTTAACACGGTTACAATCTATGAACATGTGTTTAAAAAACCAGGGGCTTGTGAGCAGCTCCATCAAAGGTCATTAGGTAGAAGGCTGCATTTGAATAGGGAGATAGGGGTGGCAAAGGATCTATGGTGGAAGAAAAACAGGGTTGGTACTCTTGTTCAAAGGAGGATTGCCTAGCATTTCGATGCTGGTCTACTCAAGTGGGAGAGACAAAGACTGATATGCAAAGGGATATTCCTCCTTTCTGAAAGGTACAGTGAGCTAAAACATGTGGCTGTGGACTCTGAATGGGTACAATCCCATAGAACAGGTTATCGTGTCATGTTCTTTCTTGCAGAGGGGCACCCTGCCCTCTTTTTGAATGTTCACATAAGGAGTGATATATTGTCAGTAGCTTTAGTATGTGAATTGTATAATTTGCAAGACAACTCTGTAAGATAGTACCAATGTAGCTCTCGAAAGACAAAACTTAAATATTTGTACATACTAGTGTTCTGGAGGAGAGGTGCCTCTAATTAAAATTGTTTTCAATGCTAAAACATAGTCTGTGATCCCTAGTCAATCATTTACACCCACTGTGCCTTAAAAACAATCATTGGAAGTCAATAGAAATTATGTTGTTCATGTTGTTAAAAGAAATCCCCTTTAAAATGGCATAGCTGTACAATTTTTTAGGGGAAATCTGTTGCCCCCTCGTGCGTTTCTGAAGGGGATCCTTGAATCTGTCACCTAGAATGACATTACTGTAGCTCCAGCCCTGTCTCAGTTCCATAACTTGAGACAATAAGATAAATGTTCTCATTAGCCAATGTGGGCACCAGTTATTCTTTTATAGTGTTCTCTCTGCAAAATAACCAACATTATTTTACTCCCCCATTGATACCAGTCATTTGGGGTGAGGTGGGATGGGTCAGGCAGAGTGCTGCCTCACACTACAATAAGTGAAACTTGTTGCACTCTTATCCTATGAGATTGGGTCTTTTATGGTACAACATCTGCCATTTTAATGGTCTCTTGACACTTCAGAATCTGCAAGAGCAGGAGGTGGGGTAGAGGTTTAACATAGTAGTAGAGAAGACAGAGATTGTTTGCTTTACTTCAATGCTTATGTGTGGCAATCTGAAAAAAGTAGGTCTCAGAGTCTCAGAGTAGTAGTTAAGTTGTAGATAGTTTGCAAGTTCTCTGGAGAAGTGGTAAAGTGTTCTCCAAATGTGCAATGCTAATTGTGTGGCTGCCTATAGCCCCTGGCAGAGTAGAGTTTAAGGAGAGTGTGAAGAGTTGTGTTGTTGTTTCTGTCATGTGTAAGCATGGTGTTGAAATGTAATATAGACATGTGTCCTGGGGTGGTGCATATTCCATTGTGTAAACCTCTGCTGTTTGATGGCTAAGGTATTGAATCAAGATGTGTTAAAAGGGACAGCATATGACTTCACTGACTTGCATAGTTACTTCTTCTTTCAAGTTTGATGTACTGAATTCAGTGGGAACTATGTCATCACTATCTGTATTGTAGACCTATTTGCCATTTGCCAAACTGTGGTAGTAAAGGTTCAGCATATAACACCAACATCCTATTCCCAGAGATCATGATCATATATATATATATATATATATATGTCGGAAAAGACTGTTTTCTCTACAGTCCATGGAAAGCACTCCCCCATTCGAAAAATGTTACTCCAGGAAACCGGTGTTCTGTGTCCAAACAAATGTTCTTTATTAATTAAAATTGCGCAGCATATGCCTCATAAAAATCCACTAACATTGTGGTCCTCCCAAAACATATGTCCCTTGCATAGCAAAAAATGACGCGTTTCGCGGTTTCCTCACATATTAAATGGTCACGGTAGTGGCCATGTAGTTATGGTTAAATTGCTGTTTCCATAGGAAGAGCACTTTTTGGGCGGCTTACAACTTCGCTCTCCCTGGACGAATCCTCACCAAATGTTTGCAAAAAATGTATTTGGGTTACTCTGAATTCTTTTGCAAAGTTTGGTGAGGATTCGTCCAGGGGGGGCAAAGTTATAGGGGGGGTCCCAAAACATTTTTTTTCCCACCGCTGGACGGATTTACACCAAATTTGCGGCAGGAGTGGCGGCTTGGTCCCGAAAGCGTGCTTTGGTGTAAATCCATCCAGTAGTTTTTAAAAAAAATGACAAAAATGTAAGTGAAAAAAATTAGTGATATCTGTGTTCGCTTCGCGGACACACTTCCCTGTTCGCTCCGCGGACAGGACGGTGATTGGGCAAGCAGCTTGCGTGATGTCCGCGGACATCTGACGTGCTCTCTCATTGGATGCGGTGAAAGCGTGTAGTGCGTCTGGCTTCAGAGACGCCCGCCATCTTTGTTCCTCGCATGAGAGTCTTTGTATCCCGCCTGCACAGTAAGTCCCCCACCCCCGCTCATGCCCGTGTCTGTCTCCTGTTCCTCCCACCCCCCCGCTCATGCCCTGTGTGTCCTTCTTGTCACCCCCACTCATGCTCTGTGTCTTCCCTTTTCCTCCAGCCCCCCGCTCACGCCATCGGCACACGGTGGCCAGCGGAGGGCCGAGGAGCAGGATCTGCCGCCTGCACAGGAACACTGTGTGTCTTTCTCCCTCCCGCCCACCCCCCACTCATGTCCGTGTTTCTTTTTCCCTCCCGCCCACCCCCCGCTCATGTCCGTGTGTCTTTCTCCCTCCCGCTCATGTCTGTGTGTCTTTCTCCTCCCGCCCACCCCCCGCTCATGCCCCGCTCGTGCCCCGCTCGTCTCGAACCATCCCTCCAACCCCCCGCTCATGCCCCGTGTGTCTCTCCCACCCCCCGTGTGTCTCTCCCACCCCCGCTCGTGTCCGTGTGCCTCTAGCCTCCCGCCCACCCCCCGCTCATGTTCGTGTGTCTCTCCCCACCCACCGCCCACCCCCGCTCATGTCCGTGTGTCTCTCCCCACCCGCCGCCCACCCCCCGCTCTTGTCCGTGTGTCTCTCCCCAGCCGCCGCCCACCCCCCGCTCATGTCCTGTGTGTCTCTCCCCACCCGCTGCCCACCCCCCACTCATGTACCGTGTGTCTCTCCCCACCCGCCGCCCACCCCCCGCTCATGTCCTGTGTGTCTCTCCCCACACACCGGCCACCCCCCGCTCATGTCCCGTGTGTCTCTCCCCACCCGCCGCCCACCCCCGCTCATGTCCCGTGTGTCTCTCCCCACCCGCCGCCCACCCCCCACTCATGTCCCATGTCTGTCTCCCCCCCTACCCCCCGCTCATGTCCTGTGTGTCTCTCCCCACACACCGGCCACCCCCCGCTCATGCCCCGTGTGTCTCTCCTCTCCCGCCGCTCACCCCCCACTCATGCCCCATGTGTCTACCCCTCCCGCCGCCCACCCCCCTCTCATGCCCGGTCTGTCTCTCCCTCCTGCTGCCCACCCCCTGCTCATGCCCTGTGTGTCTCTCCCCCTCCCGCCCACCCCCGCTTATGCCCACCCCCCGCTCAAGCCCCGTGTGTCTCTCCCTCCCGCTGCCCACCCCCCGCTCATGCCCCGTGTGTCTACCCCTCCCGTCGCCCACCCCCCGCTCATGCCTCATATGTCTACCCCTCCCGCCGCCCACCCCCGCTCATGCCCCGTGTCTCCCTTCTTTCCCGCTCATGCCCCTTGTCTCCCTTCTTTCCACCCCCTGCTCATACCCCGTGTCTCCCTCGTGTTACCCCCCTCTCATGCCCCGTGTCTCTCTCCTGGTCTTCCCGACCCCCTGCCGATGCCCTGTTGTGTTCTCTTTATACACCCTGCCTTCCCTTTCCCTGGTGTCCATCTTGATAAAAGATTTTCCTTCCTAAACCGGGACGCCTGAAATTCAGTAAAAAAAAATGTGTTAAAGTGACTTTATGGTTAAGTTGCACTAATAAAAACCTATGAAATTCAGTAAAAAAACTGTGTTAAAGGGACGTTATGGTTAAGTTTCGCTACTAAAAACCTATGAAATTCAGTAAAAAAACGTAGTACTGTGAAGATACCGTAATTAGCACCAAGGTCCCTTTACGGGTCCAATCCTTAACGGCTGGTAAAACCAGCCGTTAAGGTGGTAACCCGCAAAGGGACCTTGTAATCAGGCGCTAAGGGATTAGCGGTACCGGTACCCTTACCGGTACCGGTAATCCCTTAGCGCTAGGGTCGTAATGAGGCCCCTTGACTGTTACTGAGCAAAACCATGTGGCCTAGATATGTCAGTAAAGGAAAAAAAGGTGGAGCCAGACATGTGAGGTCATCAGTGATGTCATCAATGACATTTGTGATGTCATCTTTGATGTCCTGGGTGTTAGTGATAGCAGTGCACGGTGGCGCGAGTTATGGTTGCTTATCTTACCATAACTGCCGAATTTCAGGGGTTTTTCGGTTTTACTTTGAACCATAACGTCCCTTTAACAACGTTTTTTTACTGAATTTCATAGGTTTTTAGTAGCGAAACTTAACCATAACGTCCCTTTAACAAAGTTTTTTTTACTGAATATATATATATATTACATGGGCACAGTAGTGGCCATGTAGTTATGGTTAAGTTGCTGTTTCCATAGGAAGAGCACTTTTTGGGCGGCTTATAACTTCGCTCTCCCTGGACGGATCCTCACCAAACTTTGCAATAAAAGTATATGGGTCACTCTGAATTTATTTGCAAAGTTTGGTGAGGATTCGTCCAGGGGGGGCAAAGTTATAGGGGGGTCCCAACATTTTTTTTTTCCCATAGACTGAATGGGAAAAATCTTTGCGCACGGCCACAGGCCAAACCGCTGGACGGATTTACACCAAATTTGTGGCAGGAGCAGGGGGTTGGGCCCGAAAGCGTGCTTTTGCAAATTTGGTGTAAATCCATCCAGTAGTGTTTTATAAAATGACCAAAACGTAAGGCAAAAAAATTAGTGATATCTGTGTTCGCTTTGCGGACGGACTTCCCTGTTCGCTCCGCGGACAGCACCCCGATTGGCCCATGGCCTTGCGTCATGTCCGCGGACATGCTACGTGTTCGCTGATTGGACGGCAAGGGGCGTGGAGCGCGTCAGATTTTCTGTGGCGCCCACCATCTTGTATTCGCCATCGACCGCGTACAGCGCAGTGAAACGTGGATAAAAAATTGTATTTAGTGCCGTGTGTTGGTGTGTAAGAGTGTTTGGGGAGGGTGGGGGAGTATGAGATAGGTTCAATGTTTTGTTTTTTTATGTGCTAGACGTTTTTGTTGCGTTCAATTTGTCCACGGAGAACATGGCTGTTCTGACATTTTGTAAATAAACTAAATGGTGGGGTGTTTAGAGGACGGAGTATGTGTCATTTTTGTTCGCAAGGAAGGTAAAAATGAGCTATGAACACTCGCGGTGTACTTAATTGTTCGTAAATACACAAACTGGGGGTGTCCTCAGGACGCTGTCCGTATTGTAATCTGTCTAGTTGAATGTGTTCTAAGTACACTCGCGGTGTCCTGAAATGGTTGCAATTACACAAAATGAGGGTGTTCTGAGAACGTTGTTTGTATTGTTCGTTGTCAGGGTGAAAGTGTTTTAAGACCACTCCTTTTGTCCGCTAATAGTACAATTTCCTATGGGCGTCAACTGACTTTTTGTCCACTAAAGAAACGATAAATCCGGCTGGTGTGCACCGACATTATGTGATAATCCTATGACTGGCGCTATTGACCTGGCTGACTTGCTTTTGTGACACTAAATCATATCTCCCGCCCCTAAGCCTGATATTATCAAAGCATTCATATTCCCCGCCTCTCTCCGTGACGTTACAGGGTGCGTCATCAAACGCGCCCAGTTCTCTCCAGTCCTAAGTGACTTTACACAGAACCCAGAAGACAACACATATTATGTCACAACACAGCGCGCCACAGTTCGGAATATGAAACAGTGATTTAAAAGCAAACAGCAAGATTGTAAATTTTGTAAAGTACATTTATTTGACATCAAATGTTTAGAGAATATTCAGCAATTTGCATTTGTCTTTGTTGTCGATCCGCAAAAGTTCATGTTGAGGCATGCGATGTTCCTTTGCGGTACAGAGGGTGTTAGATCAGCTTACAACTCAGTGCGCCACAATTCGGAATATGAAACTGTGGTTTAAAAGTAAACAGCAGGATTGTACATTTGGTAAAGTACATTTATTTCACATGAAATGTTTAGTGAATATTCAGCGATTTGATATTGTCTCTGCTGTCGATCAGCAAAAGTTTATTTTGAGCCACGCGTTGTTCCTTTGCGGTAGCTAGGCTGTTGGTTTGTGATAAAAGCAGTAAATGGTTGCTCTGATAATCGAAAGGTTGCTCCAACAACGAGCCATTAGACCACCCTATTGGTTGGTATGTTGTTTGTAGCCGCTAGTACTGCATAAGGGCATATTGGTCCTTGGCGATTGTCCCATAAAATGGTGAGGGTCATGAAGTTGCATATTTGGACCTGCACCTGGCAGTTGAAGACCCCATCCGCTGGAGTCTGTAACTCGTGACATAGGCAAAATGGGGCCACATACCTGTTTTAAAAAACATAAATTAGTCTCACCAGCCGATCTTCATTAAAAATCATCATTTTATTTATTAGGGCGTGAAACTATTTGCTATCGAAGATAGTGCAACGGAGTATGTTAATAATAAAATAATAATATTTTCCCATTCATATAGCGCTAAGAACCGTGAGGTATCTAAGCGGAGCCTATTATTAACCACGGTGTGTAGTGCTCATTTATCGACCACGGAAGGATGAAAGGCTGAGTTTGGCCTTGCCGGGACTCGAACTTGCGTTAGCAAGCTGTGCACGGATGTCAAAGCGAGCGTTGTACTCGCTGTGCCACTTGACAGGCTACAGTGAATTGGCACAGCGAGTAGAGCGCTTGACCGCCTATAGACCGGTTAAATTATTTCTATTAACCCACCCTGTGTCGTCTGCCTTTTTCAGAGCCCTTTAAACAGGGGATCAATTTGGCGGTGATAGTGCGCGGTAGAAAACATTATGCCACTTTCAACGAACAAGTTCAACTTGAGCGGTCTTTAATGCTACGCTATTGTAATTATATTTGGTATAAAATAATCTGAAGGGTTACTTACAGTACAATTGTAATTTTCATTGTCTACGAGTAGTGCAGTCCCAAAATACGACTCCGCGTGTGCGAACGATCTTTCGCATAGTGATATAATATATAAAAGTGGTTTCGTTTCAGAAATTTCATCCTTATCTTCTCTTACGTTTTAGCAACACTCCTTCAAGAGAAGTCTTTCATCACAATCTCTGTCTGTCAAGGTCAAAACACAATACAACCTTATAGTCCGCTTCGTGAGCCTCTCCGGGGCCTGAGAAAAAAATGGAAGCAGCTGACCTTCACTGTGAACAAGCATAAATTCTTACTTTGCAACATTCTGTGTAAAGCCATATGTGAGAAGTTGGTTTTGGCACGCCATGTTTGTATATTGTTTGCGTGATATTAAAAAAAGTTTGTTTAAGGGACGTTATGGTTCTAAGTACAGCCGAAAGACCCCTGAAAATCGCAAGTTATGGTAAGCTATGAAAAATAACTCACGCCACCACCGTGCACTGCTAAGACTAACACCCAGGACATCAAAGATGACATCGCAAATGTCATTGATGAAATCACTGATGACATCACATGTGTATGTACTTTTCATGGAATTTGTGTACTAGGGATTTTTATTATAATGTTGTGAAAAAAGTGTCAAGGATATTGCAATAAATATCATACCATTATTAGTGCTTTGAACGATGCATTGATATAAATAGCATTGTATTATGGGATTCTTTCTAGTATACTGAGCTACTAATGGAGAAACATAGCATTGTGTGCAGAGTACAAGATGAAAGTATAATATTTGTAATGTTAATATGTTGAATAATGGAATGATAATTGTCCTGAAATGTTCGAAAATTCACAAAATGGGGGTGTTCTGAGGACTTTATTCGTATTGTGTGATTGCTTAGCTGTATGCAATGAGGGAATGGCACAGAGAGTAAAGTGGACGCCGTCCTTGGACACCGCGGCTGTTCATGGACAGGGCGTGCTACATCCGGGTTTTTCCAGGAAATCCAACATGGAAAGAAGACTGTATGGATCAGCCAATCAGATGTCGAGGTTGTGGATTTGTGTTGAAAGAGACTGTGTGTGGTGAAGATGGCAGAAGTGGAGAAAGTCAGGGTGTTGGTGCTCGGAGATATGTTTGTACATGGTTTACAACAGTACGCTGAATGCAGGCATGTTGCAAAGAACTTTAATGTGAAAGGAGTGGAGGTGGTGTGGAGCACTGTACCTGATTGCAATGTACAGGGAATTGTACAAGTTTGTGAGGATATGGCCACGATGAACAGTCAGCATGTGGTAGTTTTGCACTATGGTGCTTTCCATTTGGGCAACGTCAGTGCCCCTACTTTGTTGGCTGATTTGGAATGCTTGGTTCAAGCCGTAATGAAGATCCTTCCAAATGCGGAAGTAATTTTTTCTGGATTGCTACCTAGGGCAATATGGGACAATAGTTCAGTTTTTTGTCCTCAGCAAAACATTGCTAGGTGTGTCATCAACCGAGGCATGTGTGCCTTCATGCTTATATGGTATGTTCATACCACCTCATGCTGGTATGTTCTTCTGTAACAATGAGAATATTGATTCCAGTAATGCTGTTAATTTTAAAGAAGATGACATTTCTTTATCTTTTACGGGAAATGCCTTTCTATTTTAGAATGTAAGGGTTGCTTTGGAGAAGGTTATGTGAAGATTTTAGGAGTAAAGTAAGAAAAAAAAAGCAAGAAAAAAAATACAAAATAACAGGTGTCTGTCAAGCATCTGTAAAAAAAAAAAGAAAAAAAACGGCTCTTTTCAGAGCCAACTTCCAAGGGGAAATGGGGCACACTATTTAAATTTACATTCACCAGGCTCAGATTTTCGATATGTCCGCGGACATGAAAATCACTACGAGGGGGTTAGTATGTTCTATGTTACATGTATATGAAGTCAGGGATATTATGGTTAAGTTGTGCTACTAAAAACCTATGAAATTCAGTGAAAAAACTTTGTTAAAGGGACGTTATGGTTAAGTTGTGCTACTAAAAACCTATGAAATTCAGTTAAAAAACTTTGTTAAAGGGACGTTATGGTTAAGTTGCGCTACTAAAAACCTATGAAATTCAGTGAAAAAACGTTGTTAAAGGGACGTTATGGTTCAAAGCAAAACCGAAAAACCCCTGAAATTCGGCAGTTATGGTAACATAAGCAACCATAACTCGCGCCACCGTGCACTGCTAACATTAACACCCAGGACATCAAAGATGACATCACAAATGTCATTGATGACATCACTAATGACATCACATGGCTGGCTCTCCCTTTTTATCCTTTACTGGCATATTGAAGCCACATAGTTTTCTTCAGTAACAGTCAGGAAGTAAAAATTGAAAAGGTACTATATTTGTAGACTTAGGGTCAAGTCACATCATATGAAACATATACATAGCGGAAGACACAGGCTTGAAAGAGAGCAATCCTTTCTGTGCATGAAGATAATCATTAGAGTTATCAGCACTTTCTCATAGTTTTATTTTTATTACTCTACCTTCCCTGTATATGCTCATATTTGTATACATTATACTCACTCTCCTTTCCTTTGGGTGCAGTCACATCATGTGATACACATACATATGGTAAGTAGCAGCTTTGAAACAGAGCAATAGTTTCTCTGCATAAAGACAATCAGTTAGGTTATGAACTCTTTCTGCTACTACTTCTGCTTTTTTGTTTACTTCACTCTCCCTGTATATACTCATATTTGTATTTGTTGTTGTCTCTTTGTGTTTTGTCTGTAATAATTATGTATTAAGTGGGTTTAATTATCTACTTATTACATGTTTCACAGTATGCAAAACTCTAATAAGAAAGCAGTTATCATTTCAGTATTCAACATGGCAAGATTATGAATATGGCACCTTCATCATGTATGCTGCACACACTGCCTATGTTTCTGCATAAGTAGCTTAGTATATTGGATAGAACTTCATAATAGAATGCTATTTATATCAATGCATTGCTTAATGCACTAATTAGCTCATGATATTTATCCCAATGATCCTTGACAGTTTTTGGTCAACATTATAAGAATCCCTCCTACAGAGTTTTCATGAAAAGTAAATGCACATGTGATGTAATCAGTGATGTCATCAATGACATTTGTGATGTCATCTTTGATGTCCTGGGTGTTAGTGTTAGCAGTGCACGGTGGCGTGAGTTATGGTTGCTTATGTTACCATAACTGCCGAATTTCAGGGGTTTTTCGGTTTTACTTTGAACCATAACGTCCCTTTAACAAAGTTTTTTCACTGAATACATATATATATATATATATATATATCAGTATAATACAATATAAAGGCATAGATGCATAGATGCAAATATAATATATAGTTCTTCTAAATGATAACCATAAACATTCAGGGTACTCCATAAAAATAGCATTATGCTTCATATTAGTCATTAACTAAAAAGTGAAGTCACCTGATGCATCACAAATCTAACTTTGATTGTGGGATAGACTGTATCCTCAAAAGAGGTCAAGTGAATTATTTGTCTTCCTAGAGTCCTGAGATGAATCAAACAATGCGGGTGTCCCCCATTTTAAAGGCACATTCTGACAGGGGATTGGCCAAAAGCAAGACTGTTTTGTAACAACTGCCCTTTGCCTTATCCCACTCGGAGAACAGTGCTTGCAAAAAGTGTAGGTGACAGGAAAAGGAAGAGAACCATAACAGAAACAAAAATGGTGAGGTTCTTCTCCAGGATGTTGGAATTAAATAATAGCCTGACTGTTCCTTGTCTGTCACTTTTATTATACCTCTGGGACTTAGCTATGCATCTCCAGGCTTCATACTGTGCCTTTCATTCATAGTGCCCATTTACCTCTAGATGCAAGAACAAGTACAGGCTCTAGACACAATAATGACCACTGCACACTTTCCCAGTTAGGTACTTTATATATATTCAACCTCATCTGAAGGAACAGACAATCTATTCAACTAGGTCACTTCTAAGACATGAGTACATTTGTAATAAACATTTTGCATTAGGCACATGTGCAGAAACACACTCTAGTTCAGCATGGCATTTCAAACATATCAATTTCTCTTTCTAACCTCTGAACCCCTAACTGGTCTTTATTTGTTTTAAAAACAATACAATAGGAATTTGGGTTTGGCTCTTGATTATTTCCTTCCCTTGTTTAGCATTGGATGGGATGTTAGATTATGACCCCTTCTGTAATAAAAGGGGCACACTCCCCTTCAAGGTTTTGAATCCAGCTACTCCAATAATTGTTTGGTACCTAAAGATGAATGAAGTTATGCCTTTGTGCCTAGTCTGAAACCTTACCAATAAGCCTGTAGGAGGGGTCCTAATTAATTGTTGTCCTATTTATACTCACTCTCCAAATGATTTCTGGATTCACAGCCTTTCAGAAGGCTGCCTTGCCCTTGGTTTGCCAACTGTCTCTTCTAGCTAGGTACGTCTTGGCATCTCTCTGCCAGGACACTGCCTCAGAACCCAACCATGGCCTATCAAGGATTCCCTTTTCTGCTTCAACTCCCGGCTATACTTATCAGCAGCCCAGCACATGATCCTCACCAATCCTCCAGACATGCAGCACAGCCCTTTCCT
Source organism: Ambystoma mexicanum (assembly GCF_040938575.1). Lineage (NCBI taxonomy): Eukaryota > Metazoa > Chordata > Amphibia > Caudata > Ambystomatidae > Ambystoma > Ambystoma mexicanum. The sequence continues at coordinate 1,072,227,807 of NC_090935.1, read as the reverse complement.
CAAGGAAGTCTTATCACCCCCATATCAGCTCATGTAATTTTCCAGCCTCTGGCTTTGTTGACCTTTGGACAGAATTTTGCATAGCATGACATCCTGTGGCCCGGGGAATATGTTGCACTTCTCTCCTGCCCTGCATGAACATCGAGCATACTATTTTCAAGGACCATCGCCTCTGATACATAGCATGCTCTGCCTTGTGAAGTATAGCCATTCAGTTTTTAATTTTGCTGTATTTCCTGCACCCGGGAGAATTTCTGTTTGTGCGCCTGCCACTATGCTAACACTTCTGTGGCCTCTGGCCTAGAAACCTAGCCCACTCTATTTATCCCAATATTAAGTGTTCATTTTAAATATTAAACTACAACACGTGTTAAACTACAACACTGTAAAAACTCTTCAGCTTCATAAATTCCCTAACAAGGCCTACCTTCCCTCTCTGGCTCCTAATACCCTGCCCCCTTCCATGCCTACTAGCTTCAAGACGACTCAAGTGATTAACACTCTGGTGAGAAGTTGGGTTTGTTATTTTAGTGCTGCCTTTGAAGCATTGTTCCCAGTGGAAGGGTTTTCCAGGGGAGTTGCTGTGTCCTAAGAGGAGGGTGTTGCCCTTCATGCTAGAGAATCAAAGAGACCACATTCTCGCTATTTTTCCACATGCTAGCTTGAAAGTCAATCATTGTACTCACCCAATTATATCAGTCATATCATAGTGAAGCCTGCTCTGAGACCTGACACTGGTGTGATAACATATAATCCTGTGGCATTATAATTGTTTTATTCTAGCATTCATCAATCCATAAGAAGCATGACTTATATGTTCATATTTACCTACCACCTGACTGTCTAGATTACACAATCATTTCAATTTAGATCAGAGGTGCAAACAGTTAAAATTACACCTCTGTCTTCATGAGCTTTGTGTCACAACAGCTGCTAGGGATGTACAGGTTACCTTTGAAACTGCTTTCTGCTACTGCAGAGCTGACACTGTATATGTGAGGAGGCTGGTTACAGCATGTCACATTGGCATACTATAATTTCAGCATAGAGAAGTTATGAAATGGGGTCTATTTAGTAGATCTCCCTTTCAGAAACAGAATTACCTGACTAATTGTATGAGAGATAAAAAGAAAAAAAGCCAGATCCTCAGCAAATGGCACTTTGTTAAATGCACACACCCAGGATATAAAAATGTTCAATTTTGCTGTAACCAAGGTGAGTGGTAAAACACCTTTTAGTATCTTCTTAACCTCATGCATGCTAGCCAGGGTTCAATCTATTTAACTATCTTTTAAAAGCTGACACTCCCTTGATCAAAAGATTATCCTGCTGAGCCATCCTCCAATACATAATTACATTTTCTCAATTTCTAACAAAATAACAGGTGCAAGTTTTACTATCTGCTTCAGATATGGGGTAATAATGCTGGGCACTGCCAAATTCTACACAACTTTAAAGTCCTTAGTATTTTTATATGTCTCAGTCAAGGTAATATCTAAGCTCCACCCTGACTTAATATGTCAAATAAGCCATCATTATATTTGACCAAATTGTGATTCATCCATAGTCATATCAATGGGAAACCAGTTTAAAGGCCTTGTCGAGAAATCCTTTTGAAGGTCTATTACGCCTTTTATGATCTTATTCTTACTCATTTTTAATTTTTGCACTGATCTGTGTCCCACTATCTCAGCCCTAAATATAGAGGCCTCTCTTGTTCCAGATGTGTTCAGTTCTAATGTGGGAAGACCATCTAACATTTAGAAAACTGATAAAAACCTGGATTACTAGATTAAAAAAAAACAGACCATACTAGCAGAACACAACTATTTCAGTTTCAACTTCAAAATTATTGAATGAGAGTAATGAGTCCGGATCATCCAATGACTCTTGCCCACCGGACGTGTAAAAAGACCTACTCAACAAAGAAAGCCCTGCACTCTAGTTATGGAAATTGATCAACAGTTCTTTGGAAGCAGGAATTGTACCAAAGAAATATTCAGCTGCCTGGGTAAACCTCTATTAAAGAAAGCTGTAGGAAGAGCAGATGACCAAACCATTTACAGATCCATACCTACCTTACCGTGCCAAAATCCTGGAGAGATATGTGTACAGAGAAATCCTCAACCATGGGGAATCAAATGGAGCAATGGACCAATCTAATATATGTTTCAGACCAATGTGAGTAAGAAAATCAGTATTTCTCTTGATCTGGGAAATTGATGCAGACAACAACATACTTTCAGTTCTTATTCTACTAGCGATATTATCAGTTTTCGATACCATCAGCCACATAACCATAATGAAGAGATTACAAGAATATGGTATTCACAGCTCTGCACTACAATGGTTACAATCCTTCTTCACAGTCAGAACCACAAAAACCTATTTACCTGCTCTCATATCAAGAACGAGAACCATTAATTGTGGCGTCCCACACATATCAAATCTCTCACCACTCATTTTCAACATACATGACACCCCTCATAAAACTAATTTAAAAGCATGGGCTAACATGTCACTACTATGCAGACGGCAACCAACTAATTTTTAGGATGAGAGCCACCAGCAATTCTAACAACGTTGTCACTAACTGCCGCAAAAAAATAAACATCTGGATGTCCAACAGCAACCCAAAATTAAATCCAAACAAAACAGAAATCAGGGTCTCCTTATACAACATCAAACCACAGTCACTACTTCCCTGGTCCATGGAAATTGGAGCAGGATCAGAGAGAGTGATACAAAATCTGGTAATCCTCATAGACAGTGGATTCATACTAGAACCACATGTCACAGCACTGGTTCAAACCTATGTTCACCACCTACGTTCAATGAGATGCATCTTTCCATATCTTAGCTTCTCACACAGAACCCTCACCATAATTTCATCGCTATTGTCAAGAATAGAGTACAGCAACAACACTTACCCCCCCCACTCCTTCATCCCTCTCTGTCTCTGCACTTGCATGTTCGGAATGCTTACAAAGCCTAGTAGATCGGTCTCTTTCTTTCATTGTTCTATGTGTTCATCATTCCCATGTTCCCTCCCTGTTGCCCTGTGTGCACTTTGAAACACAATTATCTTGATGTATAAGTGCCTTACAAATGCACAATAAATAAATAAATAAAATAAATACATTCAAATGGACACACATTCCAATATACAGACCTCACAGTACTGTGCTTCTGTTAAAAGATGGCAGCCCAAATGCGGGCTTCCCACACTCTGTACAGTGCTCCACTGCCCTCGAGCTAGGTCTGTGCTTCAAACAATTTTAAAAAAAGAGAGTTTAGTGGTAAAGTATCTTGGGAATGTGTGACTACTTCACCAAAGAATTAAGCACATCCAAAACCTGGTGGCAAGACTTCTATTAAGAATAAAAAGAGGGGACATATCAGCCAGGGTGAAAACCCTCAACGGGTTACCAGTGATGAAAAGGATACGATTGAAAGCACTCTGTTTCGCTCACAGAGCACTGCATAGACAGGGAGCAGAATTCCACCAATCAAAAAGCATGTAGGAACATTAGATCTAGCAACAACATATTTATCTAATACAAGCTTTATGAGGAAAACAAATATAGAGGCTCAGCTTTTTCCATCCTCATAGCAAAGCTGTGAAACTGTTCCAAAAGAAATCAGAACAACAGAAGAATATCTAACCTTTAGAAAACTGATACTAAACAGACTTTTAAATACATCAGGATAAATAACTATTTACAACCCAATAAAAGATGCACAGCTACAACAGGCCACCAGAGGACTGCCACCATCACATGTCTAGACACTTTCCCAAAAATGGCAGATCATAATGAACACATTCAACAACTATTTAACAAGGAGCAATATGACTGTTTCTCCAAAGCACAGAAACCCAACCAAATAGGGCTAGCATGCCAAACGAGCTCATTCCTTTCGGGAGTCACCACTTCCAGAGAATCCGGAAACCATGCATAGAAGAGAAAAACAACAAGAGTCAAATCTCGAGGATAACAAAGCACAGTGCCCCAACACCTTATGCCTAGCAGGATTCTGCAAAGAGCCTTAAGAACTAACAGCATCCCTTTTTGTTTTTCATCGACCATCTCTGATCTCTTACTCAAAAAACTCAGGGACAAAAACAATGGTCAGTAAGAAACCTTCAACCAACACCAAGATAGTCACAACTATACACCTCTTCAATCAACTGCTAAACCCACCCAATGGACAAACACACATACATCCCCTAGACCCTCCCACCCCGTCTCTTACCTGGGAACTCAAAACTCAAGTTGTATATTAGAATTCACCTGGAAAACACTCCTACACAGTTGCCAGTTGCTCCTAGTTCTAAACTAACCAACAGGAAAACACAACAGCTTGTCTTTACCATTTACAGCCTAACCACCTAGCCCCTGGCCATTCCAGCTCAGATCCACACAAACGTTGAGCTTCATTATCCCTTGTCCCCTTTACTACTTCGTTCAAGTCACTACAACCATGGTTATCTCCTTCCCTCCACCTTCTCTGATCTTTTCTTTGTAAAGTAGTGAGATGCTAGAGAAAAATAAAATATGCCCCCTCTGATTTTATCACTCTCTCTAAACTACACTCTTATGATTTTTCTTAATGTTAAAAAATCTGTCTTCTGTCTTAACATCCAAGCATCTGTTTCAGTTATTCAACACAATGATGCCCCCTCTGAGCCTTCTATCTCTTCTAATATTTCCGCCACATATTTTGCTGACTACTTTACCACTAAACTCTCTTTTTTTAAATTGTTTGAAGCACAGACCTAGCTCGAGGGCAGTGGAGTGCTGTACAGAGTGTGGGAAGCCCGCGTTTGGCCTGCCATCTTTTAACAGAAGCACAGTACTGTGAGGTCTGTACATCGGTATGTGCGTCCATTGGAATGTATTTTATTTATTTATTTATTTATTGTGCATTTGTAAGGCACTTATACATCAAGTAAATTGTGTTTCAAAGTGCACACAGGGCAACAGGGAGGGAACATGGGAATGATGAACAAATGGAACAATGAAAGAAACAGACAGACCTGCTAGGCTTTGTAAGCATTCCGAAACATGCAAGTGCAGAGACAGAGAGGGATGAGGGAGTGGGGGGTAAGTGCTAGGTGTATCAAGAGTGAAGTGCTAGGGAGTGACCAGCTGTAAGTGCCTAGGTGGAGTGTCAATAAATAAGTAATAAGTAAGTAAGTGCAGGCCTGTGGTGACATGGGCCAGAGAATGCCAAGGCAAAGTGCTGGGGGTAGTTTATGCTGTAGGCGATTGGGAGTGGGAGGACAGGGCTCAGGAGGACACAAAAGGGCCCTGGTCAGCAATCTGAGCAACTGTGGGATTTAGCAGACAAAAGGGAAGGAGGGGGTGAAAATGAAAATTTTGATTAGCTTCTGGAATTTGAGGAGATCCAGCTCAATACGAAGAGGAAGGGGGGAGCTGTTCCATAGGAGGAAGCATGCTGGGGAAAGAGATGGGCCACACATTTGCTGTTTAGCGAAGTGCTTAACAGACAGAGAGTTGTTGCCGGAGCAACATAAAGATCTGAATGGACAGTATTCAGCGAGAGCAAGTTGTAGATAGCATGGTCCCCGGGCCTAGACAGCCTTTTGGATGATGCAGAAAGATTTAAATTTGATCCTTGCAGCAACCTGGAACTAGTGGAGAGACTTTAGGGCTGGAGAGATGCAGTCCCTGGACTTCAGGCAAAGGATACGTCTATTCTGGATTAGCTGGAGGGGTCATAGAAAAGAAGAGGGTATATTAATGGAAAGCTATTGAAGTAGTCTAGCCTAGAGAGAACCAAAGCTCTAGAGACATTGAGCTTCTGGGGGAAAGTGAGGCCAGGAAGAATTCCTTTGAGAAGGTAGAGTTGAAATTAGGATTTCTTTGAATGGTCCTGAATGTGAGGGTTGAAGGAAAGCGAGGAGTCAACGATGACTCCAAGTTTTATGGCTTCAGATGAAGAAGGGGAGAGCCCATAAAAGATGGCCAGAGTGAGGGACAGAAACATGGAGCAGGAGTCCCAATAGGAAGGATCTCAGTCTTGCTGGCATTGAGGCACAGATCATTGGAAGTACACCAGGATTAGATGGCATATAGGCAGTCAGGAATGATGGAATAAGTAAAGAGAGGGTTAGAGGGAAGTTTTAAGAAGAATTGTGTGTCATCTGCATAACACTGGAATTTTGGGCAGAAGGCGGAGATGAGATGTGCAAGCGGCACAAGGCAGTTGTTAAAGAACAAGAGAGAAAGGTTGGAGCCCTGACGGTTGCCGCAGGTGGAGATATAGATGGGGGAGGAGAAAGAACCCAGAATAACTTGCGATGGACGGTCACTGAAGAAGGAGGTCAGCCAGTCGAGTGCCTGATCTGAGATACCTAGTGTATCTTGGAGTCGTTTTGTGAAGATGGAGTGGTTGACCATATCAAAAGCAAAGGAGAGATCAAATAAAATGAGAACAGCTGGAGAGTTGGAATTAAGAGATGCAAGCAGGTCCTTGTGGGTGCTCAGAAGAGCAGTTTACATGCTCAGGATGATTTGGGGTTTTGCAGTGAAGTGTGTGGCCAGTATATTGCAAAGGGCCTGTGAGGGAAGAGGTGAAGAGGAGACTACAGAGGGATGGGCTAGTTCCCCACAGATTTTAAAGAGTTCAGCCATGTTGTTGGATGCACCAGAGATGCGAGTATGGACGTGGACCCTTTTTTGGTGTGGATGGAGAGTCTGTATTGCTTTTGGAGCAGGCAACATGTCTGTTTGTCTGAGGGTGATGCTGAGGTCTGCCACTTACGTTCCACAGCTCTGCACTTGCATTTCAAGGATGCAGGTTCGGAGTCGTATCAGGTGTTATGCTTTGGGGCATGTTTCAGGCAGATCCTCATGACTTGCGCAAGCATGTTAAGGGTATTACTAATGGTAAGATGGAGGTTGCTGAGAGCAAAGTCCGAGGTAGATTCTGGAGTGGGGGGGGTGGAGTGAAGGTAGATGCGAATGTAGCAGCTGACACTCATTTCATCGGACAGATATTCATGAACGAGGTTGGCAAGGCGAGGTGGGACGCGGTCATGGGGCCAATAGGACCCAGGTGATAGGAGGGGAGAGAGTGGTCTGACCAGGAGAGTGGGTGATCTGTGGGGAGGAGAGTGAATGATCGATGTGGATGAAGGCCTCATGAGTGTGTCCATCCGAGTTGGTAGGACCAAAAGGGAGAATGGAAAGGGAGAGGGAAGTGCAGAGGTCATGGAAGAGAGTGGATGCCATGATTGAGGAGTCAAGGTGGATGTTAAAATCACCCATGAGAAGGAGTTTAGTGGTGGTTATGAGGAGAGAGGAGAATAAATCAGCCCATTCAGAGAGGAACAGGGTGGTAGAGCCATGTGACTTGTAGATGGTGGCAATGGTCAGAGAGGAGGTGGGAGAGATGACCAACTTGCAAATCAGGCTCCCAAAGGGAGAGTAAGGCTGGGTGGGTATGAAAGAAGAAGAGACCCACTCAGAGATGAAAAACAAAGCAACCCTACCACCTGCACGGTTAGTGCGAGGCTTGGAGATGATCTTATAGCCATCAGGGAAAAGGGAGTCAAAAGCAGCAACTGAGCTGGCCTTGAACCACATCTTGGTAAGAGTAAGGATATCGAGGTCAAGGTCTTCAAGAAGGAGGCAGCTATCTGCAGAGTTTTTGATCACAGAACAAGCATTAAGCGTAGCTCGATGCAAGAGATCTCCACCTTTAAAAGTTTTCAATGGAGTGGTTCAGGGCCATGGTATACCAGTTAGAGGGGGGAGAAGAGAGTGTGGAAGAAGGAGTATCGGGATTGGGGAGGAAGTTAATGAGGGACAGCAGGTGCCAGTCGAAGAGGAGGAGGTTGGGTTGAGGACTTTGAACCACGATAACACCAGTGTGATACACATTAATGATACACCTGTATCATGCAAAGCCCAACAAAAAGACTTCCCATTTAGTGCCACCATGAATGATTGAGCATGTAAGAGGAGAGGCATTAGTGATGAGACGTGGAGTCCATATTTCTGGAGAAGGGGCAGAGAAGATGATATCATTAAAGATCTGTGTGGAAATTGTGCTGACATAGGTGTCTCTGATAGGTAGGCCAGGGTTAGTGGTCAGGATATATATTGTTAAGCTTTTTCCTTCCAGAATTTTGATAGAGAGAGGATAGGTGATAATATAGCAGTTAGAAAATATGGAGGAGATGGTGAGTGCCATAGTGGTAGAGGAAATGAGGAAGAAAGGGGAGGGGCTGCACAGCACAGTACACACACAACTCACTAGGTGGCCTTGTAGCTGAGGGAAGCAAGACACAGATGCACTGGAATAGTAATCAAGCTCACAAAAACATATGCAGGGCACCTAATTCGATTTTTGATACAAGGTACTCTGAACACACAAAACGAAATTGGCAGGGCAGATGCAAGGGCAACTACAGTCAGTGTTTGATACAAGGCACTCTGAATACACAACAAAAAATAGTTAACATAGATGTAAGGGCACCTAAATTGGATTTTTTATACAATGCACTCTGAATACACAGAATGAAATTGGCAACACAGATGTAAGGGCACCTACACTCGATTTTTGACACAAAGCACTCTGAACACACAAAACAAAATTAGTAACACAGGTGGAGGGTGCATTCGAAGAAACAGTTTGGCTAGGCAGGCAATCAGAGGCATGTGAGGCAAGGTACTGATGACTTGGGCTATGTGGGAGTAGGAGAAAGTAAGTGCATGAAGGAGCACAACAAAGTGTCAGTTATGTTGCAGAGATGTTATAAAAAACACACACCAGGCTACACATGTTCAAAAAGGACAATATGTGATGTAGTAAGGACAGATTGAGATTAAGTAAGGCAATGAAGACAGAGTTTTGTAGTCACCCCATTGTTCAACAGTTGTTAGGGATTAGTGGAGGGGCAGTCCAATGCTCAGTCATCACTCACTGGCATTTTCCTGGGTGCGTTGAGTTGCGACCCAAGTTCGTGTGGTAATGGGCTCTCGTCCTTGCGGCCACTCCATGCTTTGTAGTGGGAGAAGGGAGGGGGCACTCTGAGCCCTCCTAGGCCTGTATAGGCTCAGACAGGTGCCTTCGTGGTGGGCCTTGGTGAGGGGGCTGGCTTAGCCTGCCGGCAATCTGATTGTCCTCAAGGCTGCTCTGCTGACCAATTAGACTAGAGGCTAGGCGGGCTGTGGAGGAAATCCATTGCAGGAAAGGGTGACCGCCATGATGGAGATGTTCAAGCCCTATCAAGGAACATCAGCCCCACTGGGCTGTAAGAACAAGAGGATTGCTTCAATTGAGGAAAAATCTGCCATATCAAGGCGTGCTTCTGGTAGTGGTGTAGATCAGGAGATTAATAGCATACAGTTCAAAGGAGTGCAGTAGAAATCTTTAAAAGCCCTGCTGGGCTTACCTGCAAGAGCCGATGTGGGTAAAGGATAGATGGAGCCTCGTGATGGCAGGGAGTCTCAGCTGCAGTAAGCTGTGCCCGTTTTGGAAGATGGGAAGTGAGGCAGAGCTAGAACAACAGGGCCTAGTGGTGCACCTTGGTAAGGTGTTATGGAAAGAGCCATGTTCTGAGTGAATTGCAAAATTGCAGAATTGTATGGGCCTTCCAAGATGACACTAGTTTCAAGTTCCAGAGGGTGGGTGCATGACAAGAGAAGGATTGTTTGTGGGTCCTCTCTTTGTGGACGAGTTGTGGTTCAAGCCATTTGGTCGATTTGCTATGCGCATACCAGCAGATAGGTGGACCTTAGCCAACAGGTATGCTGGTGTGCTACTCGCGAGTGCTTTGTAGATGATACAAGCAGTCTTGAACAGTATCTGCATTTGGAGCGGAAGCCAATGTAGTTTGCGCAGAATGGGGGTAATTTGGTCAAATTTACGTGCTCCTGCAATAAGTTGTGCTGTAGCATGGAGGACTACTTTTAGGTGAGCCAAGATAGCAGCTCGAAGACCTGCCGGGAGAGCATTTCCCCCATCAATGTGCGAGATGAGAAGGGCCTACACTATGGCCCAGAAGTCATGTGGCGGAATGAAGGGTTTGATTTTAATAAGGGTAGAGATTCTAAGCCAGGCTATTTGGGCCTTTCCTGCTAGGTGTTTCTGGAAGGACAGGCTGCTGTCAATGGTGAAGCCTAAGGATTACTTTTCACTGATCCTTTTCTCCCCATCACCCTTCTCTATCCCTACCCACTACTACTGCCCAAAGGCTTCCTACTAGTTCGTAATGTCCTTCCTTATCCCTTTTCACCAACTCAGACACTGCCTCTCTCCTTTCCCATGTCCACCCTATGGTCACACCCTCTAATGCTATTCCTTAAACCCTAATCCCTATCTACCCTTCCATAATCCCCTATTTTACATCTTTCCTCAACCTCTCTTTATCTTCCTCTTTTTACCTGGCCCTCTTCAAACACACACCTATCATCCCCATTCGCAAGACACCTTCGATTGACCTCTCTCCTCCCTCTTATATCTAGTCTATCTCACTTCTCAAAACTATTCCCAAACACTTTGAAAGAGATGCATTCCCCGGTCTATTCTTTTCTTAATTCACATTCCTTGATTCCATCAGTTTAAGTTGGCTTCCATCCAGCACACTTGACTGCATTTGCTCTGTCGTTCATCTCCAACTCACTTCTCTCAGCCTGACACAATAAACTCTCTTCTATTCTTATTCTTCTAGATCCCTGTGCTGCATTTGATACCCTCAGCCATCATGCGTTACTTTCTGTTCTCACTTCTCTTTGCTTCTCTGATATGGTTATTAATTGGCACCAGTCATAACTTTCTGCTTGCAATTATTCATGCTCCTGGACTGGTCATACTTCTCTGCTTTTACTCTTATCTACAGTCTCGCACAAGGTTCTGTTCCTGGTCTGTTAAACATTTCTATGTACACTAATCAACTATTTTCACTTAGTCAATCCTTCAATATTTCATGTCACTTTTACACCAATTACTTCCAGATCGTCTTCTCCATTTCTCCCTTGTCTGACTCTCTCCAGTCTATTGTTTGTCCGTCTGATGTTCAGTTTTGGATGTATTCTCATTTCTTGCATCTTAATCCCTCCAAAACTGAGATTCTTGTCTTTCCAGTTGTGTAGCCTTCCCCACTACATCTCCCAGTGTGCCTCGCCTTCCCTTATTCTTTTTTCTCTTTTTCTTTGTCAGCTTGGGATCTTGGGGTCACTTTTGATTTCTCTGTTTCCTTCTCGTCTCACATCTCTATTACTACCCTATCTGTCACTATTACCTATACAACATCTTTCAAATACAACCTTTCTTATATTTTCATGCAGCTACGTTTCTTATCCCCTCTTCAATTTTCTCTTAGCTAGCCTATTGCTCTGTGCATATAGCAGGCCTTCCTTCTTTTTTATCTTACTCCTCTCAGTTCACTCTTTAACTCTACTATCTGAGTTCTCTTCTCTCTCTCTCTTTCATTTCATCATCCATTCTTTTCTTTGACTCTTGTCTTCCATTACATTGTGTTACTAGTGTCTTTAAATGCTACTATGGCCAGGGTCCCTCTTATCTGTCTTCCATTGTGTCTCCCTGTTCTGCCTCTTGAGCTCTTCACTCACAACACGTGCATCTTCTTTTGGTACCATCACCCTCACCCCCATCTATTCTGCACTCTTTTTCTTGTCTGGAACTCTCTTCCTCCTGATATCTTCTCTTCGCCCTCACATCACACCTTCTGTACCCAGTTAAAAGCCCATTTGTTCTCCTTTCTTTGTGCCTCACTGTATTATCAATTTACTTTAGTATTCAATTTTCTCCTGTGATGTTTTGTCTAACCATGTTCAACGATTTGGCAAGAGTTCTTTGTAAATGTCAACAAAATACAAAATATTTAAATGGCAGCAGTATGCTGTATAAATCTACATATAAAACATAACATAACATAACATAACATAACATAACATAACATAAAGCAACTGTGTATGGGTGGTTTCTCGTGCCACAATGTCTGTTTGGTCTAATCTACCCACACCGAGGAAGGTCCGAGGTGTGCCTGGGATTCTTCCTATCCCATCACATGGCCCCCCTAGGCCAGTGTGCTAATTGCACCACATGCAGGGCAAGGGTTTCATGTGCCATTTGGGCAAGTGCATAACCTTTGTGAATGTAGCTGCTGACATTCAAATTTGCTTTGTGGGATAACGTTATTGAAAATGTTGTCCACTGTTAAACCTGGTGCAAGTACAAACAACGGTGATGCTATGTCTGGAAAAGATCTGGGGCTATGCTCATTTTGGGACTGTCAGGACTGGGGGCTAGCTAGCCTTTTTGGTTGTAACCCCTGAGCTTCTATCCGGGGCTGCAACCAAAAGACTCCGGGCTATAGCCCCCTCACCCCCCCTAGCAACACCTCTGAGTACAAATATACACTCCCATGCATCAGAGGGGTCAATTTCCATTCCATATCTGAGAGCATATGAAAAATAATGTTCACACCATTGAGAGATGGATCCGATCAACCCACTAAAGGCCCAGATTTAAAACGCCATACACCCTGCACTTTACTGCGGGGATCTCTCAGTAGTGCTGCGTTTCCAGAGCGCATTTTGAGTATGCTGTTACCAGCCCTACAAAGTGACACAAGAAATTAGGCATAACTAGGATGCCGATCTGTTTGCCAGAGTTCCCACTTACGCCACTGGACAGCAGATATGCTAGCTAAAACTCTTAGGTGTCTGCCGTTTTGTAGGTATTGTGGGTATCATGGTGAAACATTAATCATTAAATACGTTAAAAAAAACCAAACAAACACTTGTTGTAGCTTGTAGCCCTGATGGGATTCAAACTTTTCCTGTAGGCTCAATATTTTCGGTGGGACAAGTCCTTGACTTCACTGAGCAATCTTACTGATGGGGTTGACGCTAGCCAGCAAATGCATCATTATTCTGCAGGCACTGCCAGGAAGACAGCAGAGCCAGGGGGAAGGGGGCATAGTCTGTTAGAAACGCTGCCAAGTCCCGGGGGGGGAGGGGGATTTCACAGAGTAAGAGAGCTGCTCATACGAGCCAGCCAGAGGTACACAACTTCCAGAAAAAGAGCGAGAGAGCGAGAGAGAGAGAGAGAGGGAGGGGGGATGGTGGGCAAAAAAGAGAGAGAGAGCATGCAACACGTTTGCAAACACTGCTTGGCCAGAGACAAGGGTGCACAGATTGCCTGAAGGAAGACACCGGGGTCCTGTGACTGCAAATACAGCCAGAGACACAGCTAGGTCTACACAAGCCAGAGAGCGAGGGATATGATATAGGGGGGTAGTTAGCTTGCATTTCACATTGCCAGAGAGCGCTTTGGCAACTTTATTCTACATCTAGGGCACACGTACGAATTTGCAAGGCAGACTCAGCTTGTTATCCTCTTAAAGTAGATACATTGAGTATCACAATGGATTAGGTAAAAATGACACCTGCTAGCACATGGAGATCGTTACTGACCTCCTCACAGACCTTCATTCTGGACTGTCTTACTTCAAAAGCACACATGAAAGCTACAATGCAATTTCGAGACAAGGTATTTTTCAAACAAAGCACACCTCTGAGAGGGTATTTATCTCACTGCAGCATTAAAGTTAACACAACAAAGCGAAAAATAAAACATGGGGAAATGAATTAATTTTCTTTAAGACAAATCAGGTACTTTTACTCTACACATAATCCATGCTCACCTTAAACCTTTTCCAGGTTAACTAGGTTTGCAATTATTAACATGCTTCTTATTTAAACACTACAAAGCTACATTTATTCACTAACAGTTTGCTTTTTACTTCAGTTGCTATTTTAACGTATTGTACTTCCACACTGAAACACCAAAACATGCACTGGTATTCCAACTATGTGCTAATATCCCTACAGACCTTGGGAGGGGTCATTATCGCTTGGCATATTGACCCATCTCCAACTTATGCCTGAACTTTGCTGCAGTTCATTATCCCGCGACAACGATCCTTTCCTCGGTCTATACATCTCTATTATTACTGTGCTTACAGTATGTCATGGAGCACTAATAAATATAAATAGTATCTAAGATTTGATTTCCCATTTGAAATGCAAAGGTGTGAATAACAGAATGAAAATGAAGAAACCTAGATCAGCTTCTCAAACCCAAAGAAATCCATTGTCTTCTGAAATCATCAAAGGTTGGGTTGTGTTTACTTAACAAACCCGAATTTAATGAGATACCATGAGACTATGGGGCAGCAGATATTGAGATCACCTGGAAGTTCAGAGAATTCTGCACACTTACCAAAGACAGACCAGCAGCAATATAGATCAGTGGGATTTCAGAGGGGTTTCATATTTTTTCATTTACCACATTTTTACAGACCAATTGTTTTACATTCTTTAGCCCTTTTTTGCTCAAAATATGGGAGGAGAGCCCCCATACCCCTCTTCTAGATTCATTAGCTGTATTCGAAATTCATTGGATGTATTCAACACCCTCAATCACAAGATAACTCTTTATCAACTGAGCACTATGGTAGTAGAGTCAGACAAAGTCTTGAAGCCGTTTGAGTTCTTCACTTGTAATCATATTAACTGTGTCAGTATGATTGAGTCCACACCCATTTAACACACGGTTCACAGGGTCCTTTTTAAAAAAAAAATACTATTCACTGTAAGCCATTTTATAGCCTTTTAGACTGCAGGAGGCGTCATTATCGTGGGATGATGACCCACCACCGGGTTATGGCCAGAGCCAAAGCTGAGGGGCAATACATTGGGGAATAGTCATTATCACAAGTGATAATGACATGTCCGGAGATCTATAAGGCTATTATCACATGGTGGTAATGGCAATACATGTTTGGGAGATTTCATGCTGAAGTAAATAAGTTGGGGAATGGTCATTATCCCCAGTAATAATGACCGGTCCAGAGGTCTATAAGGCTATTAACACATGGTGGTAATAGCAATACATGTTTTGGAGATTTGAAGTGAATAAGGTGGGGAATGGTCATTATCCCAAGTGATAATCACCTGTGCAGAGGTCTATAAGGCTATTAGCACATGGTGGTAATAACAATACATGTTTTGGAGATTTAATGCTGAAGTGAATACGTTGGGGAATGGTACTTAACCCAAGTGATAATTGCCTGTCCGGAGGTCTATAAGGCTATTAGCACATGGTGGTAATAGCAATACATGATTTGGAGATTTTATGCCGAATAAAAACGGCGCTTTAAGAGTGAGTAAAGTAAGTAGACAAACCGAGTTAGTTAAGTTAGTTAATTAAATGTGGTTTTATTTTGCACTATTTAAATAACATTGTTGTGTTCTAGTTACGCATGTTACTTGCAACTTACAAAGGCCAACATAATAATATGAACTCTTCATCTTTACCGCCCCTGAATTAACAGGCCTTAACTATGCTTTCTAAAATGAAAACAGTGAGAGTCAACTTTGACACCCCCCTGAATAGGACGACACGGGTTCATTCGGTTATGATCAGTACTAGTTGCTATATTTGGCCTTTTAAACAACTACACCCATTTATTTGTGAATCACATGTGGCTGTAGCTAGGGCCTAGAAGCTGCTAAACTATATTGTACAAATTGAATTCCCCCACTGCTTCTGGCCTGCAGGCTAAAACTATGTAAAGCCACAAAATGGCCGTGTCCATCTAAGACGTCTCATTTGTGATCTGCTGGCGGAAATGGCTCTCTCTTGAGGATGCTCTGACTTGAGGTGAGCTCCCTGAAACCTTTAGAGCTGAACCTGACATCACTCACTTCAAAAAGAAATTAAAACTAACATTTTTCTTCAGTTTTCAGAAACATAATCCCACTCTGACTTGCTCAGTGATGTTTCTGATCCACTATCAGATCCCTAATGCCTTTCGATTCTTTGTGCTTTGTTAAAGCCCATCAAATAACAGAAAAGTGCCTTTGATCCTGATTCACAGAGGAGCATTTTTCAATGGGATTAGGACATTATAACATGCTTCTGTGAATCGGGCACTATAACGTGTTTCCTTTTGAGACACTGAGTTTAAGATATCTAAATTAAAAGTTGGCAGCGTGTACGCGGGTCTGATCGGAGAATGCAGGACATGATGCGTACACATGAAATCTAAAGAAGTTCTGAAGGGTTGCTGACAGCCTGTAAGAGGGGTATTGCCAAACGCCGTGGGCATCTGCTTTGCCAGCGTCCTGCTCAGATTGGCCTTTTGTCGGCTCAAACTTGCAAAAATAACTCCTTACCCATTTCTCTAACGCCCAGTTTGTAAAGTGGGTACCTTCTGAACATGTTTACAATTTTACAACGGTTCATTTTAGGCAACTATTACGCAGTTTCCTGCTGTGTGCCCCTAAGGGAACCCTGCAGAATGCCCCCTTGATGGCCAGAGAACAACGAGAGACAGCAGCGGGAAGGATGGGACTGGGGCAAAAATAGGCCCCAGAACCATTCAAAAACATAAAATACAATAGGCTATTTTTCAAAAAAAACTTTTGATTAGTACATGGGGGACACCTTTTTGGTAAAGGTTGTGTCACAGAACATTTTGTAGCAGATTTTAAGAAGTGTTTTAAATAATGTTTGTCCCTTTTAATAATGTACTTTTCAATACAAAATCCTTAACAGGATGTATAGTGTTAAACTCTACTTGCCTTTTTTACAGAAGGGCCCAGTGTAAGAAGATGAGGCGCAATCGCAAGAGATTCCGGCGCGCTTCTCTATGCACGTCCCTCCATTGTGGCATAGATGCCCATAACTGCTGCAATGCCCGGGACAGCCGGGTTCCACCCCCGGGGTAATCTTGGCCCTCTCCTCCAGGTCCAGGGCAACCCCATTCAGCTGCAGGGAACGGATACATCCAAGAAATCCTTTCTGCCTGGAAGCAGTTGCACCTGCATTGGAGACACATCGAAAGGGTTCTTTAATTACAATTTTCATTTCATAACAGTACCAACAGAAAACGTGTTTCCTAATTCACATGGATAACCCCCCAAAAAATATTTGCAAATGTTAACGTGAACACGTTTTTTTTGGTAACACAGAAATGCTGATATGAAGATTAGGACTAAACAAATTTACCATTTAACCAAAATAAAAAATGTGTGTGGGAGAAGAAAGGAAAAATTCAATAGTGTCGATGTATGCAGTTTGTGGTATTCTATTCCTAGCCTGGAGAATTACTCACAGTTTTGTTTCCTTTTCAAGAGCAGCAACGCTTGTTCTAGAAACACAATAAATGTTTCCATACAATAATTAATTAATCATTGGTAATGAGCTTAATAACAGATGCCAGCCTATAAGCATGGGACCGAGATTCGCACTTGTGTTGCTCCCTAATGTCTTGCTTCCAAAGCAAACACAGTGCCCCTCATTTATCTTCCATCTAGTCCATGCATCCTACATTACAGGGCCTGCGGCAGCAGGCCTGTAGTTGTGGTTAAGTTGCTCAACCCGTAGGAAGAGCACTTTTAGGGTGGGTTATAACGTCGTCTCCCCCGGACGAATCCTCACAACTTTGTAAAACAAGTTAAAGGCCCCGTCTGATTGATTCTGAAAAGTTTGGTAATGTTTCTCGCAGCAGGGGCAATGTTATAAGGGGGGGTCCGAAAATGTGTGGTTTTTCCCATGGACGCAATGGAAAGAAATGTGCTCACGCTATAGCCCAAACAGCTGGATGGATTTTCACCAAATTTGCGGCATGAGCAGCAGCTTGATCCCGAAAGCATGTTTTTGTTTTCTAAATTTGGTGTAAATCCGTCCAGTAGTTTGATTTAAAACAGCCGAAAAGTAGGTTAAAAAAATGTGTGATATCTGGGTTCGGTCCGCAGACTCACTTCACTGTTCAGTCCGTGGACGAGTCTCCGATTGGTGCAGATGGCAGCGTGATGTCTGCGGACATCGGACGCGCCCCTGATTGATGGTGATAAATGTGAGGTGCATCAGATTTTTGGAAATGTCCGTCATGTTGCATTCGCGGACAGAGCCTGTTGTCTAGGAACATCACGGTAAAACATTAAAAAACACAACATTGCACTTGTTAAACTTATGAAACACTTTCTGGGAGGTGGTGAGGATTGGATGGGATATGGCCTTCAAAAGCCCACAAAACAGGTTGCTTTTCAACTACGACATCCGCAAACAGTCCGGATGTCCGGGAGAATCTTGTGAAGTCCGCAAACATCTGAGATGTTCAGGGACATCTATGCCTATTTCTGCATTACAGGTTTGGTGAAAAGCTGTTTTTGGATGGCTTATTACTTTGGCTCCACTCAATGAAACTGCATGAGCATTTGCAATTTCATTCTAGACCTATCTCTGAATGGTTCTGCAAGTGTGGTGCTATATTGCCAATAGGGAACACAATTAGAGGGGATGCCACAATATTTTAAGGGCTTATAAATGTGGTGTCATTTGACAAATCTGGAAAACAAGCCTGCACAACAATTTTAGACCTAGATATGAATGTTTTTGCAAAGTTTGGTGGGATTTTGTCAAGAGGGGTCAAAATTTAGCGGGGGCTGTCAACATTTGTACATGGCTTATAACTTTGTTGCTGTTAGGCAAATGTGGACAAAAGTTTTCAGAACGATTATAGAGAATGGATTCTATCATTCTATCAGGAGCAAAGTTAAATTACTTTTTTGTGCACATATATTTTGACTCTTTTTAAAAAATAAAACATGGCGATTTGCAGAAAACCTGTTAAAGGAGCATTGGGAAGGAGATGAAAGCATGGTTTTGCAAATGTGTCAATATTTTATTTTTTGAAAAGTGCCATAATGAAGGTACAAAAAATAGTAATATATCCTGAGGTATAGCCTGTGGGCATGGGCAGTGGCCTGATTGTACGGGTCATGGCCAAATGCCATGACCCAGACAATCCGGCTACTGGCCATGACCACGAGGGACCGCAAATGGGTTTAAAGTGGGCATGGCCACCAGGGACCAGCTATGTGGTAATGTTTTTCGAAATTGGGATAGGTTTGAATGGGAAAAAAATTCTGCTCATGGGTACAGGTTGAAATGTTGGATGAGATTGCAGCAAATATGCACGAGGAGGGTAGGTACGAACTTCAAAGCATAGTTTTGCAAATATGTGCTGTATTTTATTTTTTTGGAAATGTGAAAATGTGAGTACACAACACAGTGATATACCATTGATGTCTCGGCAATGGGCGTGGCCATCAGCAAGGAGAAATATGAACTGCAATTTGCTTATTCAGGCATGCGGCATTGCCAAATTGGTAGGTTTGAATGGGAAAATAATATTCTGCTTGCCGTTACAGCCTGAAGTGGTGGATTAGATTACAACAAACCTGCACAATGAGCATTAACAAGGACCTGAAAGCATGTTTTTCGATATATGTCTTATGCTTTATTTTTCTAAAGTGTAAGAATGTAAGTAGAAAAACTAGTGATGTACATTTAGTGTCTGGGTAGAGGGGCTGACTCTCGGCAAACACAAATGTGGACTGTGATTTTCTTATTGGGAAATGAAGCATGGCCGAAACCCGCGCCCCATTGATTTGGAGAGGGGCCATGGCTGTAAGTGATGAGCACTGGCCATTGCTGACATTATTAGATTATAGTGGCCTCTGCACTAGGATGCAGGGTAGGTGCAGTGAATAATAGGGGTGATTTGGTTGTGCTGGAGTTATGGTTGCCCTATGCTCTAGGCAATTGAACAATGATTTGCATCGCCAGCATGCACTGCTGATAATGACAGACATAAGTATGTGTTGCAAAAAATATGTTTCTTAAAGGAGGTTTATAGTTCTTTCATATATATGAAAAGAGGAATTATTAATACCTTTTATGTAGTGGTGTAACACCATGAAACATTTTCACTTATATAAACCTATTAAATTGACAAAAAAACACTTTGTTAAAGGGATGTTATGGTTAAGACGCATCCCACCCTTGGGACTCCTCTGCTCCAGTAGTTAGCCAATGGCGTCCCACATTGGCATCCCTTGGCATTTCCCTCCTGGGTTCTTATGAGCACTTGCCCATCTGCACTGCCTTTCCATTCATGCCCTTCTCTCACTGCACAATGCATATGTGCATGTATAGGAGAACTGTGTATTTTCGTTGTATAAGTAAGGGAAATGCAGATACAAAAGATTTGTAGAAGATTGTTAAGTGGTAGTTGGTGGGTGGAGGTGTAATATGGTGATAGGGTTATATGTACAGTTTTTGGAAGTGATTGGTGGATGGATGTGTAACTGTTTTAAAGCAGGCATTGAGGCAGTGTTGCAAATATAAAATTAAAATGGGCAGAAGGGCTGCCCTGTGAAATGGTCTGCACGTGCCATCTGGGTCCTTTAATGATCCATGGACTGGAAAGGGGACTGTGGAGACTGCGGATAGTTATAAAGGTCCATCAATTATGGTCCTTATTCTATGCTGGAGAAAAGTATTTGGGAGAGAACATTGTTTCTCTCCTTCTATATTTTTCAATAGTATACATTTGTCCATTAGTCCTGGTGCACCGTAAAAATTGAGTGTTCTATTCACTGATTAGTCCTTTTCCGAGCCATACTGTATGGTATTCCTGCTCACGTCTGTCAGGTGTATTGACCCACGTTTGAGTCATTAAGCTGCAACATTTGGTGCTCTGGGCTTAGAAAATCCAAGATGGCCAGAAATCCCACATGTGCGCCCGAATCCAGGAGAACCGGGCAGTTTGTGAGCACACCAAAATGGTCGCCTAACCTTCCACCCACCAGTGCGAGCGTGAAGGGTCAGGGGTGCCATGAGTGGAATGTGTGCCAAAGGAAAAACAGCACTGCCCGTTAGCTTAAAAAGCCCTTTGAAATCACCTTCGTTTCTCTGAATTGTGGGATGTTTTTATCCACGCATCCAAGCCCTACCTCAAAACTGTGCAGTACTGACATGGAAAACATCATGATGGCCAGAGCTTCCCAGAAAATGCACAGGGAAATGCATGAAGAATAGGCTGCCACCCATTTTTGCCGATGTTATGGGCACAGAAGGGCACTGCCTAAAAACCCCATTGGACTACCCACACAGTAGCCTGAAACCATTGGGAATGGAAATGCTGATTGCCAAAAGCCACCTAGAATTGTGGGAAATTCATTTCTTAAATCCCAAAAAAGGGGTGCAGTACCAGTACTCACCACTACCAGAAAGCCGGCGTTTTAAAACCACCAGATTTTACTTTTTTGTGTAAAACTGAATAAATGAACCCAAGGCAAGCCAAAGAAAGACTTACTGAGAGGTGGATACAATGTAAAGTTATATTCTGAAGTGACTTGAAGGTTTATAACAAGACTGGCTGAGCTGTGGATTTCAGCAGTTTAAGTAAATTTGGACTGAAAGACACTAAAAAATCTAAATGTTTAAAAGAAATGAGTGACCTACTTTTGAGTGTCATATAGGCTGCAATTGTTTAAATGTCATAGTTTTAAACTTAGAATCAGCATTCTAACTTCATATGTAAAAATTGTCTTGACTTAGACTGGGTAACAAAAAGTGACATTTTATCTGAAACCTGGCTTAAGGAACTGAATTCTGCCTGGCAACTACCCCCATCAGGAGTGAAACTTGAGTCACAGCTGTGTTCCCAGGCCTATCTGCCTTTTGCTGGCCACACTAAGGATATGCCATCTCTCTGATAATTGAATTAAGGGGAGCCCCCACAGAATACAGGAGCTCTGAACAAAGCCCTGTCCTGACTCAGGCAAATGTTTTATTGCAGATGTCGTAAAACAGCTTCCTCTTGGCAGAAGCTGGGAGGGGCAGGGTCTCTGAGCTTGGCAGAAACTGGAAAGACTGGTTTCTGTACCATGTGACCTGAAAAGACACACCTCTATAGCCAGAATATGGTTTTAGACAAAGATGAATAACTCACAGTACGGACTTGTGAAAATTATTTAAATGATACCGTAATTCTTGTGATTTTTCTGCCCACATTTTAAGAGGTTTTTAGAACCGGTGGCATGTTCAGGGGGGTTTTAGCGGAAAAGAGGATATTACTCAAAATGTGTGCATGTGAAAAATCTGACACTTCATCAACTAATGTCCATACTCCTTGCGCACATGTGTGTAAATTTGGGTTAATGTCCGAAATTGCAAACCAGTTAAAAAGTGCAAAATATTGCCATTTCTGAATGCAAGCCCCCAGGAAGAGCAGATTTGGACAGGGTATACCTCCTGTAATGCATGATGGGTGCGTGTAATTTTAAAACAATATGTACCTCTGCAAATATGTATTTGGTTCAAATCTAGATTTGTGTGTAAGTTGACAGGAGGAGTGGACTTTCTGCAGGCTGTAAAATGACATCACTCTGACACAACTTAGCTCCCCCAATCAGGGGAGAAATGAAAGCTTGGCCAATGATAAGTGGAGAGGGGCTGGCTAGTGATGCTGCTCACACACACCCATTTTCAAAACACATAAAAGCAGAGAGACAGGACAGATAGGGACCTACAAATCCATTTGCAGCTGGAAGCTCTGCCGGGAAAATCCATACTTTACCTTCATCAACCTTCAGAGACCCAGACCAGACCAGCAGAGTAGAGCTGACCTGTTAGCAGAACCAGAGAGAGCTGACCCAGATCACTGTGAAGTGCAGAGACCAGAGTCCAGTCCTAAACCTGACCAGATCCGTGGCAAGGCATATTTCTAAATATATTGTGAGTACATAGCAAAACTGTGCAGAACCAATCTCTTAGTTAAAATAATATAATTCAATCTATTTTAATCTAAGTAGAACTGTATCCTAATTGTCACCTGTCATTTGTAAAGCTGTCACTTGTCATTTTCTAGTTGCAAGCTGCACTTGTCTTTTTGAACTTTAAAATTTCAAATCTGAAAAACAACCTTTATTTAATCGCTCATATCTCCGTGACCGTTTGTGCTAGAGACTTGCAGTAACTTTCATCTGGAAGCTGAGATCCTATGCTGTCTCAGGACCCCAAAACGATAGTGATAGTCCTTGTTATTCCTCTGTAATCGCGCTCGGCGCATTCGCAAATTTAGCCGCGATTTGACATTTTGCCGCGATTTGCAAATTTCTTCACGTGTAAAAATCTGCTGCTGCTTGCCTTCCCTTAAAGAAAAATTCGTTTGCAACCTGACAACCATTATAGAGCATTGCAAAAGTGATCCTGAACCTATTCAAAGCATATACCACTCACCCTAAACCTCTAGAGGGAATTAAAAGCATTTTAGCATATTTTTCACTTTATTGCCAGCACATATAAAAGCATTTTGCCTGTGTTTCCAACTTCTGTAGTCTAAGCCTGCTGGGGTGAACTGAATCACATTTGATTGCATTTCTGAGAACTGTGTGCTTCCTTCCATTTCCTTGCATTGCATAAAAGGGGGGGTGAATTGTCCAAGAAAGTGATTACATTGTCTTTTGCTGAAATCATATCAAGTTATTTTCTGTACTGCATTTCATTCCACATTGCATCCATTTGAAACCATAAAAGTATTGTTGCTATCTTATCCATCCTATAACCACTCATCATTGATTATAAAGAAGTGTGCTAGTGCCAGACTATCCATTATTGATTACTGATCAGATTAAGTGTGATATTCAATTATTAATTTATTATAAAGTGTGATATATACTCTATATTGTTTAAATTATCAAATAAACCTTTTAAACTTGCAAAACAGAACTACTTCTTGGCTCAGTGGGGTCAGGAGGATTCCAAGAGAGGGGTGTTATATAGGGGTAGTCATCCAGAATGCATGAACTGGACATAAAGATATATCAATAAGGGTTTTCATTCAGTATTCTAGACTAGGCGTTGACTTGGCTGTAGTGCTGAATTGAATCCTCTTACAAATTGGGGGCTCGTGCCGGACGTTTGGGTTAGATCTACCATTTGTGCAGATTAATGCAGCGTGCCAGCTGACCAGATACACATATCCGGTCGGATCACCACGCTGTGTTACGCTGTAAAGCACTCCTCAAAGGAACGCTCTTAGGAAAAGGTCTGTTTTGCAAAAATAAAATACTAATTTCTGTAAGTCAGGACAGAGACCAATCTCTAGAATGACGACCTTAGTAGACATGAAAATAGCCAGAGAGCACCTCTTACATAAACTATTTGTGAGAGGTGAATGGACTGAACAGGGCCAGGATGCCTGGTTGCAGGCCATCACGCGACAGGTCACTGAAACAGGGTCAGACCTATGGAGAGATCAGGGTCCATTACATGTGGCCCTGAGTGAACTATATATGGCTCCTAAAGCCAAAGATGAACACAATAAGATTGCCAGGGTAGCGGCATATTTATATTTACATATGGGAGCCATGCAGGACAAATGTGCTGAAGGCCAAGATCTGGCGAGTAGGCAACTGCTGGCATTACAGAAGGCCCAATCTGAGCTGGACTCTTCTGAGCAGAGGCTGCTCAGGAGCCAGGAGTCAGAAAATGATAGTAGGCAATATATCATTAAAATAAAAGAGGATATGGGCATTCTACAACAGGAAAAGACAGACCAGGATACCAGATTCCTGGCCCTGCAGAAGGAGCACCAAGACAGTTTGGACTCCTTACTGCAGAACCAGAAAAAGTTGGAGCAACAGATCAATTTCAACAGGGCATGCGCGGAGCAGGTAGTCACCCTGCAAAGCCAGCTAGATAGAGAGAAAGAGGAGAGCAATAAACTGATTCTGAAAGACCTGGATACCCAGGCAGAGTTTGATGAGGAGCGCCAAAAAGCTGGTGCCTTTCAACGACAGAGGGACAACCTGGCAGCACAGATGCAGGATCTCAGTCAGGAAAGAGACACTTTAGGCCAGGAAGTCTGCCACTTAAAAAAGGAAATTGAAGAAAATCACCTGGCCCTCCAGGGGCTGGGTGACCTCCAAAAAGAAAACCAGAACTTGGTAGAGCACACCAGAAGGGTGGAAGATGCTCTGGCAAGAAAGGAGCAGGCCAGTAGAGATGGGACTCAGGAGGTAAACCTCCTGCAGCAAAGACTGGCCCAGTGCTCCAGGACCAATCAGGAAACGCAGAGAGAGAATGAGGCTCTCTGCCAGCACAATGATAGGCTCCAACAACAGGTAGCGATGCAGGAGAGACTGATAGAGTCTAGTAAGGCCTTAACTGAGGAACTGAAGGCGCAGGCTCTTGCATTGCAACAGGGAGCAGGGGCGGATAGAGATGAGGTTCGCTGGGAAAGAGAAACTCCTGAGCATAACCCCAGGAGCCCTAGTACCAGAGGCCTTTATTTCTCTCAGTCCCTGGACTCTGCCACCCCCATGTCCCCTGGCGCACATGAGCACAGGGCCACAGGGATGGCAGATTACTATCCAGCTAAAAGTATGGGGCTCAAAGGCCAGTACCACTCAGGAATGGAGGGGTGGGCATCCGGGTATGGGCACCCAAGTACAGTACAGTTCAGTGGGGAACCCCAGGAGAGTAGGCCCCTTAAGGGCATCCTGAAAACCTCTGCCCAGTTAGGTCAGTGGGGGGGGTACCCAGCAAATCCTGGCAGCAAGGAGGGATCTGAGGACTCCTCTGAGCACCACAGGAAACAGGAGACCAGGTCCCCACATTCTGCCAGCCATTCCCAGGCTCGCAGAATCCGGGAAAACCTGGAAGAACAGACAGGAACCTCTGGGAGCAGTGCCTCTGAGTCAGAGGATGAATGGACAAGGGTTACCCGAACCAAAAAGGCCAATAAGGCAAAAAGGGCCTTGCTTAAGGACCCCTTAAAGCAGATTAAGGCGATCAGGAGCGTCATCACGCCTTACCATAAGAACGCTAAGTATTCTGTTTGGGAGCACTTAGAGTTGCTTGAGCAAATGATGGAGACTTTCCACTTGAAGGACAGCCAAAGCTGTATTCAATATGCAAAGTGGACCTTCTCCCCGGAATACTCCAGTTTCTTTGCGGGGCTGGAGGACCAAAATCATTTAAGATGGTCCACCTATAAGGCGTCCATCTTGAAACATTTTTCCATTCATAGAAATCCTCAAGAGGCTCGCAAGGCAGCCTACAATTTGCAATGTGGGGAGGATCAGGCCCCACAAGAATTTGTGCAAGAACTGAAACGTGCTTTTGCGCAGACCACCAGAAGGGTGCGCACAGACAGTAGAGAATTCATTAATACATTTTTTCATGCCTTGCCCAAATACATAATGACCCAGCTTGTGAGGGATTTTCACGAGAAAAGATCTTTAGACTGGGTCATTGAACAGGCTACCCGGATCTATGAGGTGCAGAAACCGGTAGATAACAAAAGTAGTGCCCAGAAAAACCCCAAAGCCAACAGCACCCCTGCTGCTGCCAAGGTGGCAGAGGTAAAGGTCACCCCCGTTTTGGATTTGGAGATGGGGGGGCCTAAAAACCTACCTGCACCTAATAATGCTAGGCCCAGAAGGTCCTCGGGCCAGTCACAGACAGGGAGCCAGGGAGGCAGCCCCACAAATGGGGTCCCTCGCTCTCCTGATTGTGTAAGCCCCCGTTACAAGGGAAACAGACCCATCCTGGGTTATGTGTGGACTCCTCCAGCCCAAGGGGGGGGATCCAGCCAAGCACCTAGCCCAGGGGACTTCCCTCCTAACTTCCCACCGGAGGGCAGAAATTCTCCAAATCCTGGGCAGAACTTTTTCCCCAGGTATCCACCCAACATCCAACCCCAAAATCATCCATCCTTCTTTCCCCAATTCCCTGAGCCCAGACAACCTAATCCGGGAGAGGGGAGGCCAAGGGTGGAGGGGTACCCAAATCTTCCCAACCAGGGGTACTACCAAAGAAGGGATAGCTACCCTTCCCGGGATCAGCCCAGGGGAGAAAACAGGGCCCCGTATCAGCCTGAGCGGGTTTCCCAGTTAGAGCGCCAGGTTCAAAACATGGCGCGGGATCTGGGTCACATACTGAGGGCTCAGCAGAACCCTCAGATCGGCATGCCGGCGCAGAACGCACCCAACTCTGGACCTGGTGCTCCAGAACAATGACGGGGGCAGCACCCCGATAACTCACCGGTTCCCAGGGAGGAGGCACAAGGGGAAGGGGGGTGTAAAGCCTTGGAGGAAGCTTCCTTCCTCACTTGTAAACAGCCCCTGGAAACCCAGGAACCGGAAACAAAATCTCTTGCCCCTGAAAGTCTGCCTCCTAAGGAGCAGAGGGGGGGGTAGGAAAAACAAAAGACCCAAACAGACTCAGTTTGAGGAGGAGGTACAGATCTTCCAATTTGAGGGAGAGGGATCCTCAGAGGATCCTGGAAAAAGGATCTTCTCCTTCAGAGAGGGGGGAACTCCTCCCAAAGAAAAATGGGTCCCTAGGGATGCAAATCCAGACTGGGGAGATGTGGAGACTGAGCTACCGCCGCCCACCATCTCATCCCAGAACCAACAGCAAGAAAATCCCCTGGTTCAAACCCATCCTGGTGACTGCCTCCAAAAAGGGGGGGGCGGCCCGGAACCGGAGCCAGGGGAACCCACAATGGCTCTGATCTCCAGTTGCAAACTTTTTCTTTCAGATTCCCAAGGCTCTCCACAGAATTCTGCCCAAATTTCTTCGCTAGCGATGTCCAAAACCAGAAAGTTAGCCCACCAGTTGTCCAAAAATGTGCATTATCTGTGCCCCCTTGAGGAGAAGGAGGGAAGATACTATGCCCCGGTACAAGTACAGGGGCAGGGTACAATTTTGGCACTGGTGGACACTGGATCTCAAGCTACCCTCCTGTCCAGAAGGGCCTTTGACGAACTGAATGCAGGAAGGGGAGAGAATTACCAAATTCCTCTCACCTCTCTTCCTGGACAACTCCAGAACTTTGACGGGAAGGAAATTCCCGTCGAGGGGACGGCAGATTTGGACATTAAAATTGGGCGACACAAGTTGAAACACCCGGTCATAGTTGTGACTCCAGAGGGCACCCCTTGTTTACTAGGGAATGACCTCCTGAGGAGGTTGTCACCCCTAATAGATTGCGTAAACAAGGTCCTCTGGACCCAGACTAGCCGACCAATAAAATTAAAACAGAGTGTCAACCATGTTAGTTTAAACGGCACCTGCCACATGGTTGAACAAAAATCTGACCAAGTAGAATTTCACTTCCAGAATAGCCAAATTCCAGACGTGACAGTAATAGCAGTAGGACAACAGACTGGTGATGGAGGGTCCTCTCTATTTCTGAAAATCAACCTTCCTTCCAGTTTAAGGTGGTATTCGACACTGGAAGGAAACACCCTGAAATTCTATACTAATCCACAATCAGAAACTCCCACTCCTATAGTCCAGAAAGATGTGAAATCAGCTCAGAGCCTGGCTGATATTCAGCAAATTGGAGAGCAGTTGTTCAACCCTGTTCAGTTAAATGATGGGAAGGACTCTGTTCTCGCTCGAGTGTGTGTGAATAACGGTAAGAGCTTCATCAGCGAAGCCATGTTTCGCCAACTCCCAAAAGATCCAGCCATTCCCACCTTCAAACTGATAGACAAATGGGAAATGGACCTGGAAGCACCTAATTCCAAACATCTCCTGCCAAGCAGGTGTATGCTCAAAATCTCCATTGGCAACAAGAGCATAGTCCACAATTGTTGGGTCGTGCGAGACGTCCCTGCCGCCTTTTACTTAGGCAGTGACATTCTCAATCGCTTTGCCATTAGTTTGGACCTAATAAACTTCAAAGCTTGGTCCCGATTAGCGGATAATCCCATGGGCTTTGATGATCCAGAAAAAGCATTTAGGTCAGCTCAATTGCTACCTTATGCAGTTGAAATTCAGATCAAAGAGGAAGTCACCATCCCAGAAAGGACCCGACAATTCTCCCTGGAAGTGAAAGTTAAAAGAGGACAATATTTGCAAAACCCTGATGCTTACATACATCTAAATGCTTCTCTCCAACAGCAAGGGTTGGGGGTAAACCCAACACCATTAGTCAACATAGAACACAACACCATTCCAATAGAGGTGGATAACAGCGACTTAAAGAGTATTACTCTAGCCGCAGGCACCATTATTGGAATGGCGGTTGATGACCGACATTTTTCCATAGATTTAGGTAATGAACTGTTAGGGCCAATCCCCAAGGACTGCTTTGACAGTGACAGTGATGACAATACAACACCAGACAGGATTTTTACCCGGCATGGGGGGAACTTCCTGGTGTACACTTCCTGCCCCTATGGTAAGGAAGATGTGACTTGTGACTTCAGGAGGGATGAGGTGATTTTCCAGGTCCATGAGGGCTGCCTTTCCCACCTAAAGCCTCCGGTCCAAATCAGCACTCTGACCAGGGACTTCTCCACCCAGCTGGAGGAGGCCGCTGAAATAGCCAAACCAGAAGTCTTTCCAGGCTTCAGGCAGATGGTGGAAGAGAGAGTCAACCTAGCTGATGCCTGTGTGACTCTGGAACAAAAGCAAAAGTTGAAACAAGTTTTCTTGGATTTCAAAGATCTCTTTGCGGTAGACTCATATGACTGTGGTCCCACCGACATCCACACAACAACAATCCCCACGGACCCTGGCATGACTCCTGTGTTTGTGAAGCAATATCGCTTGCCTCTCGCATCAATGGAGTCCCTTACTGAAATAATTAAGAACCTTGAGTCCAGGGGAATAATCCGTCCCGTCCACAGCACCTTTCAATAATCCGGTGCTGGGAATATTGAAGCCAAACGGCCAGTGGAGACTCTGCGCTGACCTTAGGGAGCTCAACAAACGGGTCCATACTTCCCGATGGCCTCTGCCCTACATTGACCAAGGGCTGGCCCAGATCCAGGGGTCACAGGTATTCACTGCAATAGACCTGACCAATGGATACTGGACCGTGCCTGTCAGCAGGGAGGACCAATACAAACTGGCTTTTACCTTTGGGGGCCAGCAGTACACATGGACCCGGACTCCATTCGGATACCTCAACTCAGGCAATGAATTCAACATTTTCCTACATAAGGCCATGCCCGACCTGGGTGCGAGGGGTAACCTGGCTTACGTAGATGATGTCCTCATCAAAAGTTCATCTGTGGAGGAACACATAGCGGAGATCCGTTATGTTCTGACCCAGTTGAGGGCCGCCGGAGCAAAACTTTCCTTTCAGAAAGCACAGTGGTGTAGAACCCGTGTTAATTTCTTCGGGCATGAGATTACTCCTCAGGATCTCTGTCCCCAGGAAAAGAAAGTGGAAGCACTTCAGAAACTGAAAGACCCCACAACTCTGCGGGAACTAAGGAGCCTCCTTGGACTGACTAATTACAGCAGAAAGTTCATTGAGGGCTACGCAGAAATCACCAGACCCCTGATTCATCTCCTGAAGGGGGGGGTCAAGTGGGAATGGGGTCCAGAACAAGCCAATGAAGTAAGACAACTCAAGAGAAGCCTCTCACAAGCGCCTTGCCTAGCTTACCCTGTCAGAAACAAGGAGTTCTTCCTGGAGACGGGGTTGACGGCAGTATTATACCAAAAGCATGACAAGGTCAATAAAGTAATCTCCTATGCGAGCAAAACTTTATCCTCTGTGGAGGAAAAATTCAACGATTGTGAGAAGGCACTCCTGGCAACGGTGTGGGCATTGAAGAATTACTGCCCGTTTATCCAGGGGGAACACATCATAGTGGAGACTCCACACCAGCCTCTGCAATATCTCCAAAGTGACAGGATCCGGGCCGGAAATGTGAGTAATTCCCGAATTACTTCCTGGATTCTGTCAATGCAAGGCTTTCCTGTGGAGGTCAGATATGGCCAAAACAAGAAGAGTCCCCTCGCACAAGGTCTGGCTGACTTGCATGATTGTGCCAGGGAAAACTGTCTCGAGGACGAAAGTCTAAAAATAAAGGACAACACGGAGGCATACCTTAATTCCCCACACAAAGTCTTTGAAGAGGACAAGTGTGAGGGAATGCCCACTGTCTATGTGGATGGATGCTCTTACCATGTTGACAACAACGGGGAGAAAGGACTGGTGGCTGGCGTAGGGAATGCATGGGTGAAGGAGTTTCCAGAACCCTCCGCTGGATACAAAATTGGTCCCCGAAGTAGTCAGGTGGCAGAATTGATGGCTGTGCATCACGCCATCCTCACTGCTGTCCAGCATCAACTCCATGAACTGGTCATAATCACAGATTCAGATTATGTACGGAACGGGTTCGTGGAGCACCTGGTTAATTGGAAAACCCGAGGCATGTTATGTGCTAACAACAAACCCTTGAAACATGGGAAGTTGATCCAAAACATTGATGATCTGGTCACCTCGAATGAGATGACCATCTATTGGAAAAAGATCAAGGGTCATTCCAAAGTAGAGGGACCAGACAAAACTGGAAATGACTTAGCTGATCAGCTGGCCAAAACCGGGGCCATCCAAGGGGATCTAATTGAGATTGAGTCCCTGTTGGGGGAAATCCAGGTCACTGCTATCACTAGGTCCCAGACAAATGCTCACAATGATCTTTCAATGCACAATGGAGCAAGGAGACCCCTGATGCTGATTTGATTACAGCTCAGAAGGGGGATCCAATAATTGGTAAATTTTACCAGCACCTTGAGGACCCTGAGAACTTTCCCCTGACGGATACCGATTACATTGGGAAAGAGGACCTAAGAGTGTTGATGAAATGTCCAAAAATGTTCCGGATCCAAGACGGTTTGCTGGTAAGGAAATCCAAAGCTGGCCACGATCAGTGGGTGGTTCCTACCTCATTCCGAAGCTTGATGTTAAGTCACGCCCACGATGCGGCCACCGCCGGTCATAGGGGGTTCCACACAACATTGGAAATCTTAAGAGAGGTTGCATACTGGCCACACATGGGGCAGGACCTCGACCAATACTTGAAGGGGTGTCTTGTGTGTGCACAATTTCAGCCATCATCCCTCACACACCGTGCGCCTCTCCAAAAGCGGGGGATGACACTGCCATGGTCAGATTTACACATCGACTTTGTAGGCCCCGTGATTCGCTCTGCTAGGGGGAATAAGTACATGTTGACTGTGACATGCTTGTTTACCAAGTGGGTGGAATGTCTCTCAGCCCCAAATTGCAAGGCAGAAACCGCAGCTGCCCTGATGATTAACCATATCTTTTCCCGTTTTGGTCTACCTCAAAGGATTGAGTCAGACAGAGGTAGCCACTTCACCAGTGAAGTAATGACAAAGATGTGGGAGATACTGGGGGTCAAAAGGAAGTTGCATATTGCTTACAGGCCAGCTTCTTCTGGGGCAGTAGAGAGATATAACCGGACAATAGTGAGCATCTTAAAAAAGTTTGTGGCAGATTCTGGGCCAAGTTGGGATATCCGATTACCTCTGGTCCTAATGGCCATCAGATCTACCCCTTCATCTGCAACCAAAATGTCACCATTCGAGTTGATGACTGGACGCAAGATGGTGCTTCCTCAGCATTTGCTCTACAGGACCCAAGAGCAGACCCTAATAAATGCCTCCACAACTCACGAGTATGTGGAGAATTTAAGGAAACACCTTCAACATGCTTTTGCTTATGCTCAGCGGAATCTAGAAAGATCAGCTGATAGCATGAAGACCCATTATGACCTGAAAACTTCCAGGAAGGAATATCAGGTGGGAGACCGGGTCTATCTATACAACTTCCAAAGGAACCAGGCCAAGCAGCGCAAATTTTTGCCTACATGGAAGGGACCCTTTGAGATCATCGACAAGATCTCCCCGGTGGCCTACAAAATCCACATCCCCAAAGGTCCTTTGGCAGCGGGGGAAGACAAGTGGGTCCACATAAACCAGTTGAAATGTTGCCATCCCAGGCACACTCTGCAACAACTGGAGGAATCCTCTGGTATCCTAGCGGGTACTGTCTCAGACTAATTCAGTTCCAACCATAAAACATACCACATCTAGTCTCTAAAATATTGTTATTTGCATGAAACTGTCTCTTAGTTATACTGTTTTTTTTTCAAAATAAGAATGTAATGTTTCGTTATGATGAAATGCATATGCTGCCCCACTATCTCAACAGTGGTGGAAACACGTCTATGAGTAGGTATTGCCGCTCTTCCTTTGTCGTCCTAGGAGAAAGAAAACCTGGAGACGGGCCAAGGAGGACGATCCGGAGACCGGGAGCAGAGACGCAACGGGCCCAGTGTACCACCCAATATTCCCATCAGGACCGGTGAGGAGAACCGATCGATCCGACCGGATGGAGGAAAAGATGCTGAACTGTGCCATCTATTGGAAGAAGATGAGGAAACATCCCAGGTCTTGCGAGTCCCATCAGGAAACCGAATGGCCATTGCAAGAGGGGGGCTTGTGGGATGTTTTTATCCACGCATCCAAGCCCTACCTCAAAACTGTGCAGTACTGACATGGAAAACATCATGATGGCCAGAGCTTCCCAGAAAATGCACAGGGAAATGCATGAAGAATAGGCTGCCACCCATTTTTGCCGATGTTATGGGCACAGAAGGGCACTGCCTAAAAACCCCATTGGACTACCCACACAGTAGCCTGAAACCATTGGGAATGGAAATGCTGATTGCCAAAAGCCACCTAGAATTGTGGGGAATTCATTTCTTAAATCCCAAAAAAGGGGTGCAGTACCAGTACTCACCACTATCAGAAAGCCGGCGTTTTAAAACCACCAGATTTTACTTTTTTGTGTAAAACTGAATAAATGAACCCAAGGCAAGCCAAAGAAAGACTTACTGAGAGGTGGATACAATGTAAAGTTATATTCTGAAGTGACTTGAAGGTTTATAACAAGACTGGCTGAGCTGTGGATTTCAGCAGTTTAAGTAAATTTGGACTGAAAGACACTAAAAAATCTAAATGTTTAAAAGAAATGAGTGACCTACTTTTGAGTGTCATATAGGCTGCAATTGTTTAAATGTCATAGTTTTAAACTTAGAATCAGCATTCTAACTGCATATGTAAACATTGTCTTGACTTAGACTGGGTAACAAAAAGTGACATTTTATCTGAAACCTGGCTTAAGGAACTGAATTCTGCCTGGCAACTACCCCCATCAGGAGTGAAACTTGAGTCACAGCTGTGTTCCCAGGCCTATCTGCCTTTTGCTGGCCACACTAAGGATATGCCATCTCTCTGATAATTGAATTAAGGGGAGCCCCCACAGAATACAGGAGCTCTGAACAAAGCCCTGTCCTGACTCAGGCAAATGTTTTATTGCAGATGTCGTAAAACAGCTTCCTCTTGGCAGAAGCTGGGAGGGGCAGGGTCTCTGAGCTTGGCAGAAACTGGAAAGACTGGTTTCTGTACCATGTGACCTGAAAAGACACACCTCTATAGCCAGAATATGGTTTTAGACAAAGATGAATAACTCATAGTACGGACTTGTGAAAATTATTTAAATGATACCATAATTCTTGTGATTTTTCTGCCCACATTTTAAGAGGTTTTTAGAACCGGTGGCATGTTCAGGGGGGTTTTAGCGGAAAAGAGGATATTACTCAAAATGTGTGCATGTGAAAAATCTGACACTTCATCAACTAATGTCCATACTCCTTGCGCACATGTGTGTAAATTTGGGTTAATGTCCGAAATTGCAAACCAGTTAAAAAGTGCAAAATATTGCCATTTCTGAATGCAAGCCCCCAGGAAGAGCAGATTTGGACAGGGTATACCTCCTGTAATGCATGATGGGTGCGTGTAATTTTAAAACAATATGTACCTCTGCAAATATGTATTTGGTTCAAATCTAGATTTGTGTGTAAGTTGACAGGAGGAGTCGACTTTCTGCAGGCTGTAAAATGACATCACTCTGACACAATTTAGCTCCCCCAATCAGGGGAGAAATGAAAGCTTGGCCAATGATAAGTGGAGAGGGGCTGGCTAGTGATGCTGCTCACACACACCCATTTTCAAAACACATAAAAGCAGAGGGACAGGACAGATAGGGACCTTCAAATCCATTTGCAGCTGGAAGCTCTGCCGGGAAAATCCATACTTTACCTCCATCAACCTTCAGAGACCCAGACCAGACCAGCAGAGTAGAGCTGACCTGTTAGCAGAACCAGAGAGAGCTGACCCAGATCACTGTGAAGTGCAGAGACCAGAGTCCAGTCCTAAACCTGACCAGATCCGTGGCAAGGCATATTTCTAAATATATTGTGAGTACATAGCAAAACTGTGCAGAACCAATCTCTTAGTTAAAATAATATAATTCAATCTATTTTAATCTAAGTAGAACTGTCTCCTAATTGTCACCTGTCATTTGTAAAGCTGTCACTTGTCATTTTCTAGTTGCAAGCTGCACTTGTCTTTTTGAACTTTAAAATTTCAAATCTGAAAAACAACCTTTATTTAATCGCTCATATCTCCGTGACCGTTTGTGCTAGAGACTTGCAGTAACTTTCATCTGGAAGCTGAGATCCTAGGCTGTCTTAGGACCCTAAAGCGATAGTGATAGTCCTTGTAATTCCTCTGTAATCGCGCTCGGCGCATTCGCAAATTTAGCCGCGATTTGACATTTTGCCGCGATTTGCAAATTTCTTCACGTGTAAAAATCTGCTGCTGCTTGCCTTCCCTTAAAGAAAAATTTGTTTGCAACCTGACAACCATTATAGAGCATTGCAAAAGTGATCTTGAACCTATTCAAAGCATATACCACTCACCCTAAACCTCTAGAGGGAATTAAAAGCATTTTAGCATATTTTTCACTTTATTGCCAGCACATATAAAAGCATTTTGCCTGTGTTTCCAACTTCTGTAGTCTAAGCCTGCTGGGGTGAACTGAATCACATTTGATTGCATTTCTGAGAACTGTGTGCTTCCTTCCATTTCCTTGCATTGCATAAAAGGGGGGGTGAATTGTCCAAGAAAGTGATTACATTGTCTTTTGATGAAATCATATCAAGTTATTTTCTGTACTGCATTTCATTCCACATTGCATCCATTTGAAACCATAAAAGTATTGTTGCTATCTTATCCATCCTATAACCACTCATCATTGATTATAAAGAAGTGTGCTAGTGCCAGACTATCCATTATTGATTACTGATCAGATTAAGTGTGATATTCAATTATTAATTTATTATAAAGTGTGATATATACTCTATATTGTTTAAATTATCAAATAAACCTTTTAAACTTGCAAAACAGAACTACTTCTTGGCTCAGTGGGGTCAGGAGGATTCCAAGAGAGGGGTGTTATATAGGGGTAGTCATCCAGAATGCATGAACTGGACATAAAGATATATCAATAAGGGTTTTCATTCAGTATTCTAGACTAGGCGTTGACTTGGCTGTAGTGCTGAATTGAATCCTCTTACAGAATGCAAGCTCAAAATACCTATTTTCAAACATTGCAGGATATTCAAAAATCTCACTGAACACCAGCAGACATTTGGCAGAATGAAGTTTTGTGTGCATACAAAATCTGGAAAGAAAAATAGCCCAAAACAATGTTCATAACAAAACTGGCTGAGCTGTGGAGGTCAGCAGCTTAAGTTAAACTGAACTGAAAACCACTAAAATCGAAATGTTTAAATTAAATGAGGGACCTACTTTTGAGTGTCACATAGTTTGTAACTGTTGAAATGTCATAGTTTTGAACTTAGAATCAGCATTCTAGCTACATGTGTAAAAATTGTCAGTTTGATTTGAATGTAGAAAACTGGGAACAAAAAGTGACATTTAGCTGAAACCTGGCTTAATGAAACTGGATTCTGCCTGACAACTACCCCCGACAGGAGTTGAAACTGGATCAACAGCTGTGTTTCCAAGCCTGGCTGCATCCTGCTTCCCCACCAAAAGGAATTAAACACCTCTCTGATTGAATTACCTGGGGACTGCAGGAAACTGAACAATGGACTCAGGCAAAGGTTATATTGGGGGCCGTAAAGTGGCTTCCTTTTGGGGGAAACTGGGAGGGGCAGTGCCTCTGCTAGCAGCTGGGCTTGGGGGAAGTGGATAAACCAGTTATTCCACCCTGTGATGTGGGAAGCCACACCTCTTTTTGACCAGAGCATAATTTTAAAAAGATAGATAACGCATAGTGCGGACTGGTCAAAATTATATAATTAATATCATTGTTCTTGTGATTTTTCTGTGCACGTTTTAAGAGGCGTTAGGACCCTGTGGTGTATTCTGGGGGGTTGCTAGCGGAAATTAGGGTCTCACTCCAAATGTATGCATGTAAAAAATCTGACACTTTATCATCTGAAACCCATCTCCCTGGTGCACATTTGTGTAAAATCTGGAAAGGTTTAGAGGTCGTTATCTGGATGAAAAGGGGAGAATTCTGTCATCAGTGGACACAACATCGTACAAAGACAGGGATTGGATGGTTTGGTGCTACAGAAAATATGTAAACTGGACCTATAATATGAGAAAAATGGTACATAGATAAATATGTATTTGGATCAGAAATAGATTTGTGTGCAATTTGACAAGGGGAGGTTCCTCTGACCATAAAACCTACAGCATCACTCTGACACTCCATTTCTTCCCTCCAATCAAGTGAGAGAGGAAAGCTGGGCCAATGATAAGTGAGAGGGGCAGGCTTAGCTAGGCCCAGGCACACACCCATTTTCAAAACACATAAAAAGGGCCACAGAAACCCAGGTAGAGGACATTCAATTCCATTTTCTGCGGGACGCTCTGCCGGGAGACTCCAGACTTCACATCCATCAATCTTCAGAGACCAGAACTTTACTTCAGAACTTAAAGCAAGGGCCTAAACCCACAAACTGAGAATTCTTCTCAGCAGGCCTCAGCATCCTTAAAATCATTTGCAAACTATTCCACAGCCGGGCGAGCTGTTTGAATTCTTTGGCAAGAACATTTGCCAGAGACCAGACCAGAGATCCAGAGAGACCCAGACCGCTCTTAGCAGAACCGGTGCCTGATTGACCCGCCGAGCAGAGAGAACCGAAGTCCAGTCCAGTTGACCAGATCCGTGACGAGGCCCATTCATTTCAAAATTAGGAGTGAGTATCCGCCAGAACTGTGCAGAACCCAATCTCTTAGTTAAAAAAATCTAATTCAAGCTATTTTAATGTAATTAGAACAGCCTCCTAGAAACCGTGTCATCTGTCATTTTTAAAGCTGCACAACTGTCACCTGTAAATTCTGCAACTGCAAGCTGTCACCTGTCATTTTGAGTTTTACTGTAAATCCGAAAATCTACCTTTATTAAATCATCCGTATCTCCGGAACCATTTTTGCTAGGAACGTGCTAGGAACGAGATTTAACTTTCACCTGAAAGCTTAGAATCTAGGCTTTCCTACGCCCTATACTTTTTTCCCTATACTTTTTCCGTAATCGCGAGACACGCACTCGCGAAATTCACCGCGATTTGCAATTTGGCCCGATTTCTTCATCTGTAGAAATCAGCAGCTTTTTGCTTCTCTTTGCTGAAATTCGTTTGCAATCTGCTAATCATTCATAGAGTATTGTTAAAGTGAGCCTGAACTAATATAAAGTAGCCATCACCTACCCTGAACCTCTAGAGGGAATTAAAAGCAATGTTAGCACCTTTTCACTTCCTTGCAAACCACATTAAAGTAATTTGCCTGTGTTTAAAACTCATCCTTGTTTTCCCTAAGCTTGCTGGGAGAACTGGAACTGTGTATTGCATTATAAAGTGTGATTTGTTGGGATTCTTGAAGACTGTGTGCTCCCCTTCCATTTCTTGTATTGCATAGGGGGGAGTAAATTGTCAAAAGAAAAAGTGATCATATTACCTTTTGCTAAAATCATAACACGTTATTTCTGTACTGCATTTTATTCCACCTTGTGTTTCCTTGAACCATATAAAGCATTCTTTCCCACCTTATTCTTCTGTTCCTATTCATAAATTACCTCTTGCTGACTACTGCTCATATTCACAAGTGTAATATCCATTATCAACTTAATTATAGAAGTGTGATATATATATATATTGTTTACATTTTCAAATAAACCTTTTAATTTTCAAAACAAACCTACTTCTTGCCTCAGTGGGGTCAGGGGGATTCTAAGAGGGGGGTGTTATACAAGGGTTGTCATCCAGAGTACTGAACTGGATATAAAAATACATCAATAAGGGTTTTCCTCAGCATCCCAGACTAGGCATTGACTTAGCTGTAGTGTTGATTGAATATCGCTTACACGTCACAGCAGAAAACTTACGCCGGTACCCTTCATTCTTTTGGCTCTCCCACGAACATGCTTGGTCCGCAATTGAAAGGGAGAATGGACTACCCGTAGTCCCTTCTCCCTGTTTCATGGCGGCAATTTTTTATTTACCTTCTTCCCCATTACTTATAATGGCCGACAAGGAAATGGAGAAGGGCTATGTGTAATCCCTTGTCCTGTTCTATGGCCGCCATTTCCTTTGTTTACTATGGCCACCCCGGAAAGAGAAAACAGACTGTTTTCCTGTCAGCAGCAGCCTTTTTTTTTTTTTTGGCCGTGAAATGCAACGTGTGGATATGCATCCATGCAATCCAACAGTACACTTTGCAGGATTGAGGCACCTTCCTAAAGTAGGATTGTTCTTTCTATACGTATCCCTTCTCGGAGTCTGAGGCAATTGTGCAACCCCTGACTAGTGCAAAAAAAGCTATAACAGCACAATGACAAAGTGAGGTAAAAAGAGGTCCTGGGGCTGGGCTGTTGAGCGATGGTATCCCAGTCGGGAGTCTTCGGTTCCAGCAGGGGTGGTCACAGCAACTGCACCTCTGGCTGATGTGGGCAGCAGGCAGTCAGGCAGCAGAAGATGGCAGATGGGAGCCTGCTCGGGGCTCTGAGGGGCAGTAATTCGGCCTTCTGGGCAGGAGCGTGGTCTTCCGTGTGTTGTTGCATGGCCAGCTTGATACGGAGTGATTTGGCACGTGAAAATCTTGCACGTCACCGTGTAATTCGAGGAAAGGCCCTTCGCGCGTAAGCGCGTCAGCACATGTATGCGGTTTCATTGGACCAAAGGCCCTTAGCACGTAAGCGTTTCTGTGATGTGACTTGTGCGGGCGTTTCCCTCGTGACGTGGGCATAGTGGTTCAGTGCATGTGGAAAAACTACACTTCCGCGTGTGAATGCGTGTAATCCGAGGAAAGGGCCTACGTGCATAAGTGACGTGACGCACGCGGGTGTTTCCATCAACACGGGTGCATGTTCATTGTACACGTCCAAAAACTGCATGTCCGAGTGTCAGCTCGTGTAA
This sequence comes from Ambystoma mexicanum, assembly GCF_040938575.1. Taxonomy (NCBI): domain Eukaryota; kingdom Metazoa; phylum Chordata; class Amphibia; order Caudata; family Ambystomatidae; genus Ambystoma; species Ambystoma mexicanum. The sequence goes on along the minus strand of NC_090935.1, from coordinate 1,072,187,746 downwards.
TTGGAGGAAAGGGCCTTAGCGCGTACACGCGTAAGTGACGCTGTACATGTGGGACGCTTTAAAAGGTATGTGTAGGACCCCATTCCCTTGTACGTGCTTTTCCTGGAGAGTGAGTGGGTTAATTCTGTACTTCTTGTCAGTTCACACGCGATTACTTCACAGCGTTTCAAGTTCGTACTCCTTGTTACCTCTGACAGCGTTCTTTATTTTTTTTGGGCCTGTTTCCTCAGACAGCGTTCACTTCTTCTTTTGTCCTGTCTCCTCAGACAGCTTACAGTTCTTCTTTTGGCGGGGTGTTGCCTACGCGCACACGCGCGTTTTTTTCACGTTATTTTTCCAGGCAGACTGTGAGTCGCACTCGCATTTACCAACTGTGCGTGCCCAGTATGTCGCATACCCCTTCAGAGGTCATTGTAGGCTGCGTGTAACACACGTACGCTTGTTTTTGTGTTTCTGGGTGCCACAGTGTAGTGCGGGTTCATTTTTCCACGCACGTGGTCTACGAGGGGTTACTTTTTGTTTTTGGGATTCCTGTGCGTTGCGTGACCTGTCATCTTCCCCCAGGGGTCACAGACAGCCTTGCTAGAGCACTAGGGTACGAATTCCATCTAGTACGCTACCCCTTTCACCCCCAATTGCCCAGGACAATTGTTTACTGCAACTCCCATACGCACAACAACATCAGTGCCATGGTTGGGAGGCGACCAAGCGGTAATGTAAGCAAAGGTGGCCAACCTCCAAAAGGTGGGCATGGTGGGCATGGTAGGCGATGTGGCCATGATTTGCAGGGTGCCCCTACACCCCCATGTGTGGAGGACCAATCAGGGACACCCATGCTCCCCCCCATGGTTGAGGGAAACGTGGCTGACACCATCCCAGCTCAGCCCTTGTTTGACCAGCCCATTGTGGCACCTGACCCGGCACAGGATGACTCCCAGGCTGACTTCCAGATCAGCAAGTCTAAGCCACGTGTGCCAGTGCACGTTGGTGTCACCAGGCCACGTGGATCTGGAGCAGTGATGTCATCTGCTGCTCCAAGTAGGCAGGGTGGGGAGGCTGCAGGGGCAGCTGCAGCTCCATCCACCCCAGCTCTGAGTCTCCCAGCGGGACAGTGTCGGTCCTTGTCCATCAAACTGACGTTGCCCCTGCCAACATCACACTTCAGCCAATGCCTGCACCAAGACTTATGGTCATTGTGCCTTCGCACACTTCCAGTACCCAGTTCACCTGCGCTTCTGCCCCTACTGACCAGAACGGCGCAAGCCACTCAGGCTCTGCTCCACCTTTGAAGAAGAGGAAGAAAGGTGCTCTGGCACTACAGGTTGAGACCCCAGACATGGCTACCAGTCCGGCACGTCAAGGAAGTCTAGCTTTAATGACCCCGAACTTGATGCACTTGTGACCTATGTGTCGGCACATAGCCGCAAAATGGTGGTGACTGCAGGGTGCAAGACCACACCTGGTCAACGTAGGGCACACTGGCAGAGAATGGCGGACCGCATAACTGCCCTTGGATTTGTGAGGCGCACAGCTGATGACTGCTACGAGCGGTGGAATGACCTGAAACGCAGAGCAAAGAACAAGCTGGCCTCAAATCATGCCGCTACTCTGGTGACTGGCGGTGGGTCTCCACCAGAGGACAACAAACTCACTGAACATGAGTCTGTTGCTGGGACCTTCGTCACAGAGGAACACATCCAAGGCGTGGGAGAGCTACCTGATTACGAGGCATTGTCCGGTGAGTGCCCATGCATGTGTGTGTAATCTATGTGTATGTTGTTTGGGTGATGGGTTCTGATTGAGGGCCAGGTGAGCGTGTGTACTCTGAGTGTAATGGGTCACCCATGTGCTTCCTCCAATCCATTCATGTGCCTTTGATTTGGGTATGACAGTATCCCTTCTGCCCACAGTAGCCAATTAGCCCCACATTACTGCTGTTGCACTTGAACTCTCATCTTGCAACAACAATATTCTGATTTTTCTGTGTTTATTCAGGCTGATTGTTTAGATTATCCCATTTTTCAAATGCTTTTTTCATCCCTAATGCCACATATGTCACATGCTTCTGTCATTGTTTACACCCCACAGTGTGCCACTTTAGTTATCTGGTTATGTGAATGTTCAAACCATTCAGGGTGAGGGAGTATTGGCCTTCTGAAATTTATTTTTAGGGCCTGTTTGCATGTGGAACATGATGGTTGTTTCCTGTCATGTTGAAGTGGGCAACCATTGATGTGTACATCTGCCTACAATCACTGTCTAATTGTACACTGGATGTGTTGCAGTGTGCAGCACATGCATATTTTGCAACACTATTCTGCATTAATCTTCTCATCATGTCCATGTGACATGGATGTGTGACAGTACTCATTCACTGACATATCGCTGTAGTTGTCTAATTTACCATGGCTATGCAACATGACATCTGTGTGCTGGCATGTGTCATGTATGTGTATTGGACATGCCACTCACAGGCTGATGTGTGATGCCAGTGCTACACGACATGGTGTGAATGTGTTGCTTTTCCATCTTGGTGTCCTCTTTGTCTGCCTTTTTGACTCCCCTTCAGAATCATTGACAGTGCATGCATGCCAGGGTTATAGTCATGTGGGACATGTGTTCACCATGTACAGGATCTCTGTCTTGTCAGGCCTATGTGTGTGCTATGGTGCTCATGCCTGTTTCCATGTCTTGTGTTTCATGTTTTTGCAAGTGACAAAGCACTTAATGCTGGTGAGGTTCAGGAGATGGTGCAGACCCAGGAGGATTCTCAGCCACGACCAGTGGGGGATGTGGTGTAGTGGTGGGTGAAAACACTTTGGTACTGCAGACCATACTGTCGAGGGGTGCCTCTGGGTGCAGCTCCCCAGACCTCTATTCAGGTGCTGAGTCGGATGATGAGACTTATGTGCTGTCGCAGGTCATGCTTCTGGCAGGGATTCTGTTCTGTCCAACCCACCTGGACCAGGGGTAGAACACTCTATGGGGATGTCAGTGTTGGTAGGTCCACCTTTGGTGGTTACGGATGCAGGGTCACACTCCACAGCATCAAACCTGTTCCTGGGCCAGCAGATCAGAGGGGGAATGCAGTCCTGCAGCCTCAGGCAGTGCCAGCACAGCAAGGTGCAGATCGTCTTGCCCCAAACAGGTGTGATGCCCACCGACGCGGTGGCCGTGCACCACCAGGCAATACTGTATGGGAAAATTCCATGTACGGTATGGCAACCCAACAGGCAGCATCAGTAGAAATGATGGCTGAGGCAATGGGGAGGGTGGTCACTTCCATTATCCCCCCTGAAAGGCAGATGGAGCAACAACAGCAGGCAACAGACTCCATTTGCCAATCACACAGGGAAGACATGTTGGCGTCCAACAGGGACCGACGGGCGGCATTGGAGACTCTGCACGAATCCATATCAATAGAGTCACAGGGCCACAGGGAAGCCCTGAGGGTGGAAATCCATAACCTCAGGCAGAGTCTGCTTGAACTTGAGGCTTCCCGAAATGTTAGGGCAGAACAGCAGCTGGAGCAGCTCACATGTTCACTCTCAGCTGAGCTGCAGGCAACACGTGAGGAGATCCGGCCATCCCGCGAGGCCATGAGTGCAGAAGTGCAGGCAACCCATGACGTGCTGCATGGGGATCTCCACACTGTAATCCTCCAGAATCAGACTTTCCAGACCCGCATGCTTGCTGCCATGGAGGACCATACCAGGGCATTGCATGGGCTGCCTCCCATAATGCCACCACCTCCTGATGCAGCAGCAGAGGGTGAAGAGACCGACAGCAGTTCTCCCACAATGGCATAGCCGTGCAGGCCATGAGCCCATGGAGGTATTTTTTTTTTTCCGCAACATCCACGCAGGTGGGTGTTGGTGTGCACCCTGTCCTCGAACCTCCTGGGTGCCCCCCCCCAGTCCCCACATGGCCATTTTAGATTTTTTGTTTTTTTTGTTACAGTGTGTTGCCTTGTGTGGCTCTCGTGGGCATCCACTGTATTCCGGCTGGGCACATGCAGGCTTGTCCTGAGTTTGGGTTAGATGCTTGGGTTCGTGACACACACACTCCTCCTGCTTCCCATGGGCTTGCAAAGGGTGTGACCAAGTGACAGTGACTTACACAGTGACATTGGGCTCCCATGAGCTGTGTGGGCAGTCTGTAGTCAATACTGTGTGTACATCCCTAGTGGGTATTTTTGTTGTATTGTACACTGCATGGTGTATTGATATGTGCTTGTGCATCCATGTCTTCCTCCTAATTTGCAGGTTCCTTCCTCATGTCTTCACAAGGCCGTCTCCTTTGCAGATTGAGTTCATGTTGTATGCAGTACTCTGACACATTTGCGCGGAAGCAAAACTCTACAGTTGGAAGGGGTCGATGTGCTGGCTTATTCAGGTTGTAAGACTACCACTACTTTGACTTAGTACTGTCATGTTTTTGCAATGTTTCGTGGTGTGTTGCTGTATTGTGTTGGTGGTAAGTATTTGTTCATATGTGATTTTTGTTATTGATTACTGGGAGCATATTGTCTGTGGGCAGTTTCCATTTGGGACAGTGCACTTTGTGACACTTGTGTCAGGTCTTGTGCATTGCTTTGTTTGCTTTCACATTGCATGACATGCCATGGTGTGTTGGGTGGCAGAGCTGGGGAGGGGTTAGGTGACATGGTGCTATTTTCATGTTGTATTTTGCAAGGGGGTAGTCATTCATGCAGCATAAATGTGTGTTCTTTTTGTGGCACAGCATTGGTTGTCTTTCGGCAGGTAGGGATGCACACAATGTAACAATTCCAGTTGACCAATCTCAGGCTGGTATGGTTGTGACAGTTGACTGTCCCTTATGTCATCATCATTGATTGTCAGCTGGTATGTGCCAGGGCTGTGTGCACTCCACAGGGGTGTGATTTTAGTTGAAGTAATTAGCCACCAGCTGCGTACGGGCTACCTGACCACGTGCCCTTTCCCCTTCCATGCGCAGTGGCCGTGCTTGTGGTTGGGGATGTGGGGGCACCACCATGTCCACAGGCAGGCCCCAGCGTGTTGCAACGTTGTGCAGGACACATGCTGCCACTTTGATCCTGCACACTACTGGGGGAGCGTATAGCAGCTGCCCACCAGAGCGGTCAAGGGAGCGAAAGTGTGACTTGAGCACTCCGAACGTGCGCTCCACTATGCCCCGGGTTGCAATATGGGCTGTGTTGTATCTTACCTCGGGTGGTGTGGTGGCGTTCCGAATTGGCATCATCATGTGGGTGCTCAGTGGGTAGGCACTGTCCCCTGGGGAGGTGATGATGGGTATCATTAGTGGGGTTGTGACATTACTCAGTATCTGACATGCATGCATGTGCAGGGGCATTTATACTCACCAAGCAACCATGTATCACCATGCCGCCCAGCTTCTAGGTCCCGGTTTAGGGTTGACATTCTGTAAATTATACTATCATGGGTGGACCCTGGATAGTTGGAATATACTGAGGTGGTGATTCCCTTGGCATCACATACTACCTGCATGTTGATGGCATGCCAGTGCTTGCGGTTTCTGTAGATGTGCTCAGTTGCCCTGGGAGGACATAGAGCCACATGGGTGCAGTCAATGGCACCTAGCACTTTGGGGAAGTATGCCACCCCGTAAAAATCCTGGACGACAGCCTGCCTCTCTGCAGGTGATCTGGGCAGGTATATGTGCCTGCGGACTGATGGCCGTGCAGTCATGATGGCCAACACCTGGGGCAGGCAGCGTGACTTCGTGGCCTGTGAGACCCTCCCCACTATGGCAGTTGTCCGCTGGAATGAACCAGTGGCCAAGAATGCAGTACGTTGAGCACCTTTTCCAAGGGGCTCAGTGCTTGGGAGCACAGGGTGGGTGATGTGAGGTCATCCTCCCACTCACATACCAGGTCGAGTATTATGTGAGGTGGAAACCTGTACCTCCCATACACCTGGTCATCAGGCATCCCAAAAAGGCTGGTTCTGGGTGCAAAAATTCTGGGCATGACTATCCTCCTCCTCCTCCTGCGGTATCCCATGACCCACTGCTACGAGGAACAGTATATTCATCTTGGCGTCTGAGCTTGTTTGTTGTTTGCGTGCACTTTTATGCTGCGCGGGTCCACGTACGCCTGCTTCCTGCTGGCGTACGTGTTTCTGGATTAGTGCGTCTTTTTTGACACACAAATTGGCCCTGTTCGATTCCATGAATACGTGTTGTAGACGCTTTTCCACGCATTTGGCTCCTGTACTTCCCCCGTGATGCCCACGTTTTCACGCATTGTTCCCCATTCCGCGTGTTACGCCCCCTGTTCCGCCTACTTTAGTTGTGTGCGCTGCGCTATGTGCACTTTCGCTGTGCGCGTAGCGCACGATGTTTGGCGACGTGTGTGCCAGCGTGCGCCACGCAGGATTTTAGAGCACATCCAGGGATTGACACGCTTACTGACTTCCATGAATCACTGTGCGCGGGTTTAGCTGTGATTTTCGCACTTGCGCTGTGATTCGCATGCTTTCGCACGCTTGCGCAGGAATTTTCAGCGCACATTAATTCCATGAATCGGCCTCGTAATCACATGCATTTCTCTTCAGTTCAGTGAAGTATTGACAATGTGCCATTGTGAGGTGCTGAAAAATTGGGTATCTCTGGTGGCCCTCTCACCACTTTACCTGCAGGTCAGAATCTACCCCTTTGTCCATTACATTAAAGAAATGTACAGTAGAGGTATGGAGCAGTAATTCACATTATTCATTTACATGTTCACATTCAAGGTGAGAATGGCTTAACATTATTGTACACATTTTAGTGTTACTACTGGTGGAGGAATTAGTGCACTGTTCTGTTAATGTCTACTTGCACACCTTATAAAGATTGCAACCTTGTATTAAGGATTCTCTAGGGCTCGCAATAAACACGTTACCAGAGGTAGTCCAAGAAGGAGCACACACCGGGAAAGAAGTAACACTGTTTATTACAGCTGGGCAAGCGCAAATCAAACAGCACAGTGGAACAGAACTGGTTGATGAGAGCCGACAAACTGGCTCTCAATGAACAGAAGTTTTATACCACTAACACAATGTTTCTACAGTTAGAAATAGTCGCATTTCACACTTCATGTTGTCGCGATTCTCAAGATGCTGACTGGTTAGACTGTGTCATACCCCTATAGCTAGGTATAGATTTGTTAGACATGATTGGAGCAAACAGCTCATCTCCTCCCCATGTGGCGGCATATTGCTTCCTGCTGCTCCTCCATGCAAACGCTTTCCAATTGGTAATAATATAATTGAGCAGACCTCTGGAACTTTATTCATTTGCCGTAGATATTATATGATATGATATGGCATTTATAACACACCTATATACAAGTGTTTCAAGGTGCGATGAGGCAAGGGAAGGGCAAAAAGGGAAGACAGACAATGATCTTACTAGGCCAGGTGACATTGAGATCACGCAAGTGCAGAGAGGGGGTTGGGAAACATTCAAGGGGAAAGAGGAGGGGTCAGTACAGTACATGGGATCACACAGTAAAACAAATAAAACAAATAAATACAAATATATAAAAAAAAGTGAGGCCAGCTAGTGGCAAGTGCAAGGGTAAGTGCAGACATCAAGTGTCAAGTGCTGGTAGGGGACTGCAGGAATACAGAAATAGACCCAGAGTGCAAGGGTTGCCAGGAGGGTAGTCAGTGCAGGAGTGCAACTGACGGGGAGGGGACCTGGGCCCGAGATCAGAGGGTAGCCAGGTGACCAGTGCAGTTTCAATTTCAACGAGGAGTTCCGCAGGGGAGAGGAAGAGAGCAAGCAGAAGCAAAGAGGAAGGTCTTGAGGTGCTTCCGGAACCGGAGATGCTTCTCATCAAGTTTCAGAGAGGCCGGGAGGATGTTCCAGAGGGAGGCCCCAGCCGAGGAATGACATCTACCACCAACTAGTTGGAGGCGGAGGAGTGAATGGCTCGAGAAGGATCATTTTTACAAAGAGAGAGCTGAAGGTATTGAGGACCCAGGCTCCAGAAGGCTTTGTGGACAATGCAGAGGGTTTTGAACTTAATCCTTGCAGCCACTGGGAGCCATTGCAGAGATTGCAGTCCTGGAGAGTTACGATCCCTAGGCTTGAGGCCAAGGACAAGTCTTGCAGTCCTGTTTTTGGGTGGGTTGCAGAGGGCAGAGAGTAGAAGCAGGTATATTTAGAAAGAGGTTATTGCAGTAGTTCAGCCTAAGGAGAACCAGATCTCTGGAGACAGCAAGCTTCTTGGTGAAGGAGAGGAAAGGAAGAATACCTCTGAGGAGGTGCAGTTGGTAGGTTGACTTCGTAGAGATGTCAGAGATGCGAAGAGAGAAGGAGAGTGTGGAGTCGAAGATGACCCCAAGGTTTTTAGCCTTACAGGTGGGATCAGAGAGGCCGGCCAGAGAGTGACAGGAGGGAGCAGGTATGCCGATGATGAGAATCTCAGTCTTACTGGCATTAAGGCAGAGATTGTTGTCGGCACACGGCTCCTGGATAGCAGACAGACGGTCAAAAATGAGAGATGTAGAAGAGGTGGCAGAAGGGAGCCTGATAATGATCTGAGCGCAATGCGCTGGGCAAGAAGTGCCAGGTATTGGTTGAACAGCCAGGGAGCGAGGTTAGACCCCTGGGGAACACCACAGTTAGAGAGATAGAGGAAGGACCCAAGTTGGACCTCAGAGGGTCAGTCGGAGAGGAAAGAGGTCAGCCAATTTAGGGCCTGATCAGTGATACCCAGGTTATCACAGAGATGGTTGAGCAGGATGGCATGGTTGACCGTGTCAAAAGCAGAAGAGAGATCAAGTAAGATGAGGACACAGAAGTTATTAGAATCGAGGTTGGAGAGCAAGTCTTCATGGATGTTCAGGAGAGCAGTTTCCATGCTTCTATCAGCTCTAAAGCCAGACTGATGGTCATGAGCTAACCAACCGATTCAGTGTGAAGATTACGCTGGGAGATGGACAGCTTTTCCAGGAGTTTTCTCAGGAAAGGAGTGATGGAGATCGGGTGATAGTTAGCCGGACAGGAGGGGTCGGCTGAAGGGTTCTGAAGGTTTCTTAAGAAGAGGGTGCATAAGAGAGTGCTTCAGTGGGAAAGGAAGACTCCTGTGGTGAAGCGGTGGTTGCAGAAGTCCACCAGAGCAGGAGCCAGGGTTTCAATGTGGTAGTTGATGGTTTTGGAAGAACAGGGGAGAATCTGTTTTGATGGGACTTTCATAGATCGGACTTGTCTAGAAACCTCATCTGGGGAGAACAGGGGGAAGGCATAGAAGGAGAAAGGAGAGGTTGACAAAGAGAGACCAGACGAAGATCAGAGAGTAGAGGGAGGAGGGGGGAGAAATAGAGAGAGGACAGGATGTCCTGAGTCTTAGAGATGAAATGAGAAGCCAGGGCCATGCAGAGGGCCTGGCACAGGAGAGGAGAGGTAGGGACTATATCAGGATTGGCCAGCTCGTTGCAGATTTCAAAGAGTTCGGCCGAGTTATTGGATGCCGTAGAGATGCAGGCTTGGATGTGGGCTCTCTTCTTGGTGTGGATAGAGAGCCAGTATTGCCTTTGGAGCAGGTGGCAGGCCATTTTGTCAGAGAATGTACCAGAAGCATGCCTTTCCTCTCAGTCACCATGCATGTCTGTTTAAGGGTGACAAGGTCTGAGTTGTACATGGAGTTGCACTTGGCTTGGGGATTCAAGCTGATCCACATGACAGGGGCAAGAACATCAGATATAGTAGAGTGGATCAATGAAAGGGCAGTGTCAGGGTGTGAGTCAGCTAAAGGGGGATGGGGTGAGAAAGTGGCAGCAAAAGCCTCAACTGACACACGCTTCATAGGTTGGATAACTAAGAAGGTAGGTGGCAGTGCTGGAGCTGGCTTGGCCTGAGGAGTACAGAGGGTGAGATGGGAGGAAAGGAGAAAATGATCACTCCAGGAGAGAGGAGTGTTGAGAGGGATAGAAAGGGGAAGGTCTGAGGAGATCAGAACATCCAGAGTGTGCCCTGCAGAGTGAGTCGGGCCAGAGGGGAGGATAGAGGGTGAGAGAGAGTCCCAGATGTCACAAAAGAGCCCGGAGGAAGGACAGCAAGCATCCAGGTGGATGTTAAAGTCTCCAAGAAGGAGGAGTTGAGTGGTCGAGGCCAAGAGGTAGGAGGAGAGGTCCGCCCACTCTGAGAGGAAGGAGGAGATCTGACCACGTGGCCGATAGATGAAAGCCACAATAAGGGAATGGCCAAGAGAGAGAGAGAGCCTGCAGACGAGGCATTGGAAAGAGGAGTAGGCCTGTGTAGGAATGACAGAGGTGGGAATCCACTCTGGGAAGATCAGGGCTACACCCACTCCGGTACGGTTGGATCTGGGCACAGAGAGGATCTTGTAGCCAACAGTGAGGAGAGTGTCAAAGCTTGTGACAGAGCTGGCCGTGAACCATGTCTCAGTGAGACCGAGAACATCGAGGTCAAGTTTTTCCAGGATGTGGCAGATGTCAGAAGCGTTTTTGACAGCTGAGCGAGAGTTGAGAGTGGCAATATGGAGAAGGTTGCCTGCATTGAAAGACTTCCGGGAAGGGGTACAAATCAGAGATATGCTCTGCAGAGGTATAGAAGAAGCCCGGGTGGGCAGAAGTGGAATGAGGAGAGGGCAAGGTAGCCAAGGAGGAGACAGCAGGGGGAGGTAAGGAAACCATGGACAGAAAAGAGAGGACAGCATGAGAAGACAGGAAATTGATGAGGTGCAGGAAGCGTCTATCAAAGAGGAGAACGTTGGCCTGAGGGCCTTGGACCAATGCAGTGCCATTAAGGTAAACATTAATGATGACATTAGAGGAGTGGAAGGGGGCCAGGAGGGCCTCCCACCGGGCGTCACCATTAATGGGTCAAGAAGAGAAAGGAGAAAGCACAGAGACCATATGAAGAGTCCATAGGTCTGGTGAGGGTATCAAAAAAAGGATGTCGGTGAGGGTTTGTCTGGAGGAAGCACTGGTATAGGTGAAAGCGATAGGGAGGGTTGGTCAGCACAAGAAAGGAAGGAACACAAGATACCCTGAACTAGTGGGAAGTGATAATGTTCAAAAATTATCAGGGCATCCTGAACAAACGAAAAACTCTTGTGACTCAAAGAAGTTTAATAAAATGCTTTACTGGTTGCGAGTTTTAGAAGAATTTAGAATTAGTTGCATATTACACAATACTCAACACTATATATATATATATGAGTTGATGAAAATGGCAAAGTGATCAATGGACATATGGGAAAACAACAGACATTGTTTTCACTAAAACATGTAGTGCAGAGCAGGTGGGTCCCATTTTATCTATTGGGGGCAAAATTTGTATAACATTTGCTAATTCAAACAGCTTCAAAATGAAAGTGTTAACATTTTACACTTGTGTTTTGGCTACTTTTTGCAGATCTGAGGTGCTTTAGGTTGGGTGGCATTCATCAGGACAGACGAAGAAGAAATGGGGCGACAATGAATGATGGAATCTGTGTGTATCATGAGAAAAACTGTTAGACACGGTAGAGAAAGGACTCCACTAGGGGTGGTTGTAGAGGGTCCAGGTAATGCTGGGAATACAGTTTAAACAAAGCCTTGTGGATGACAGTCGTGATCGGGAGTCAATTGTGCAGCCGGTGCAGATGTGCTCCCGTCGGTGTCAGTGTACCATATCCATGTTACCCTGTCCATGCCCCATTCTTCCTCATACCCTTCATAATTATGATCTTTTTTTTATAATGCACCTAATTCCAAAGAGGTTTTTAAGCATGGACCTTGGATTCAAACCTGCATTGCTCTGTGCCGTCTTGCTTCCAAGATAAGTTTGTTGCCACTGACCCATACTCCCCTTCCAGTGTGTCCCCAATTATGAGACACATCTCGTCCATCGTATGAACATGCTACCCAAAAAGCATTGTAGTCTTCTGAATTTGGTTGGACTACTGCTAAAACCACACACACCCCGTCCTGCCCCTCATTCACCCCAGAAGGCTGTCTTTCTTGTCCCCTATCATCATCAACAACTTTATTAGCAGGCATTATATACCATACTTTTTCCTTATGATAATTGTTCTGTTTGATGATCCACTGTCCGACACAGAAGGCAACTAGCATCACAACGAGTACAGGGACAGTTATTTTGAACATAGCCGCTAGCAATTCAGGCACCCAGGAAAATATTGAGTCCAGCTAATTGACCGAGATGGTAGCATGTGTTTCTTTTATTATCTTCTCATACAGCATATGTATCTCCTTGACAGCCTCTGTGATAGTTCCATTGGCAGCATCGTTGGTGGGTTTTGGTGTACAACAGCTGCTTCCAATTTTGTAGCAAACCCGGCCCTCCATTTCAGTCATTAGATCAAGAACAAATCTATTTTGTAGGGCCACCAGGCGCAGGGCTCGGAGCTCATCTCGCACTGCGTTCAGTCCTTTCTCAGTCATATTTGCAAACTGTAGCGGGTAATATGAAGCCATTTGACGTTGGTGTGTGCTTGTACCCTGGGAAACAAGAGGGATGTGAAGACAACTGATGCTTTGTTGAAAAGTTTTAAGTGTTGTAGTATTGGGTTCAACCTCTGTGATGATTAAGCAGATATGTAATTGCTGCTTCTTTTCTTTTTTGCCACTTGGTTTGGCTGGTCTCTCACCTTATTCTGCTCTTTTTTTTTACTCTCCTGCTGTGATGTAGAAAGTTCATTGAAAGGTAACAGGTCTGCCCAGGACACGAGCAATGAAGGGTTGTGGAGGGTCACACATGCACATACCCCTCCCAAGTCTGGAGACAGCTGGGCATAAGCATTGGATCTACATGCCCACCATAAGTCCACCACCGCCAATGTACCTTTTTGCAATTCTGTGATGCTCATCATCCTCTTGCAGCCTCTGTTCACAACAAGTGGGATCATCCCAGTTGTTTTGAAACACAAGAACTGCTATGTGAATGTACACTGGACAGTGTTTCTCATCTATCAACATCAAGGCATGTATATTGGCATTCTATATTCCCCTGAATGCTTTATTCATTTTCCTTACCACCCCTTCTTCATATCCCACCAGTCCTTCTGTGCGGCATTTCACCAACCCCCTTTCCCACTTCCCATTGTAAAACATCAAAACCCTTATTCACATTAGGGGTCTGGTGTGGCACCAAAGGATTTCATGTTCTTTTGAGGTTTTGCAATATGTTCTCCTGTTGGTAGAAGTTATGTGTTCCCCGTTGTGCCCCTTCAATCTCATATTCCAGTATTGCATGCTTTGTTGTCTCTTCCTAGGCCATGCTTTCAAGCTGTATACAATTATCTGCATATACCTCCTCCCCATCGTCTATTCATTGCACTTCTATTGTGTGCCCTTGAAACAGGCCCCGAATTCCGCATAAAGACAAGTGCATCAAACATCTCCCTCTTTCTGAAGCTATTTCTTGTGGCAAGAATTGTTTTTGTGTCGCTGCAATATGCAGGATTAGCATGCACACACAGCAACTGCCATTAGTGCTCTCTTTGACCACCCTTTTCATTTTGTTGTACCACATGTTCCCAGATGCCATGTCTTCTTCATCCCTAATAGAAACATACAACTTCTTAGTGCTTAATATCACTTAGTGAGTTTTTCCTTTTCATTGTTGGTAGACACACCCCAACTGTCTTTATATAGTAGAAGTCAGAAGAGAAAGAAATGAGAAACAAGAACGAGACAAAGAAATACTATTGTTCACATCATATTTATATATTCTTCCATTCGCCGAACTTGTGTCCTGCTCATCTCCTTCTCCCTCTGTGAGCTTTCAGTAAAATTGTATTGCTGTAAAGAATGTCAATGATAATTGAGTTATACTTCCAATCAAATTGCGTTTTGCTCTTCCCCTTCTGCTGTGCTGTTGTTGACGTTGTGGATGTCGGAGTGAATGTATCCATGCCCTCTTTTCCTTTCTTTTTACAGCAGTGGGTGTTGCGTACACTACTTTATAAGGGTCAGTGAGCCGTGGCTCCTGCCACCACCGTACAACATTACAGATGAGTACTCTATCCCTTGGGCAGAGAAGCTGTGCTGGTGGAAATTGTTCCTCTTTGTGTGCGCTTCTTTGTTCTTCAATTCTGGTCAACTGTATTGGATGGCAGTTGTCATTTCAGTTAGGTACGTTTGTAGCTCTTCCCTCAAAACTTGTGCCATGTTATTTGCATCCGAAAGTGAATGTGCATGAGGAATAGGTGCATGCATCCTCCTGCTTGTTAAAATATTGAGCAGAATCAAATGGTGCTATGCACTGGGTGAGTTGCGATGGGCAAAACGCACCAATGAGAGGAAATAAAGCCAGTTTTTGTACAAATCTGTGGTTAGCTTTGCTAAGCATTCTTTAAAAAAGCCATTTAGTCTCTCATCAAATCTGTTCACCTGAAGCCGGTACACTGTGCATGAAGTGGATCTAGGCCATCTGGCCTAAGCCGCATCCACCTGGTGCCTTCCTGTTTTCTACTATTTTTCCTTACTTAAGGAGCCCTCCAGCCTCTTTTCCTTTGCAGATGGGGAGCCTGTTCAAGTGGATCTAGGTCACCTGGCCTAAGCCCCACCCACCCTCTTACCCCTGCCTCTACCTTCCTGCTCTTAACTCTTAGATCAAGGGTGTCTCTCGCCCGGGCATCCGAAGCAAAGGGCTAACAAAGAAAAGGGCAATTCCTGTTTGGGCCTGTTTGGACCAACAGGACCCAGGGCCTGACCCCCTACTCAGACAGCAGGTAAGCATGCACCAACATGTGTTTATTCCCTCTGTCCCCACAGGCCATACTCACCCCCTCCGGTCCCCCTGTGATGTTCCCTTGTGCCTCCCTCCCTTCTTGCACACAGGTGTTGCATGTTTTGCTTGATTCTTCTACCCTGCTGCCCCTCCCCTCCCCCCTCCAGACTTCTGCAGGAGTCTGTCCTGATACATTCTGGTTTGAACATCACCGTCTTGTAGCCAATGATGGATTTTACTCTTATGGACTACATTGATTCACGGTGCATCACCCTTTCTCAACTCTCATGCTGGACTTTCTTTGCATCTTGTACTCATGGTGGCCCTGAATCATGTTGTTCCCATCTTCATCTTGTATCCTGCTGGCTTGCAACATTATGTGTTACTACTGACTTCTGCAATTGTATTCGCTCTCCCCTCTTGGTTCTCCACTCTTTTTGACTGCTTACTCTCTGTTCTCTCCTCCGCTCCCTTTCTCCCTTTTCCTAGCTCCTCTCCTCCTCCCCTTACTTTCCTCTATGCACTTACTCTATCTGGATTGTCCCTGCATCTAGTATGATAGCAACCACGTCTGTCTCCTCCCTCCTCCCCTTACTTGTCTCCCCCGCTCCAGCACTATCTGAAATGTTGTCAGGCCTAGTACAATAGTCGCTTGTTTTATTCCTCTCCTCCCTTTCTGCACCCCTCTCCCTCACCTTTTGTTTTTCTCTGGCTCTACCAGAAATGTCATCAGGCCTAGTACGGTAGATGCCTGTCTGTTTCCATTTCCTTCCCACTCCTTCCCATTCTGCCCCTCCCTTCCTTATCTATGTGTTAGCTCTTGCACTAGCTGAAATGCCGTCAGGCCAAGTACGATAGTTAATTTCACATCCTTACTGTTCATGGCCAGTAAGAATGTCATTGCATTTTCCCTTGTAGGGAACAAGGGGAAATGAAATGACCCTTGCCCGGAAGTGCTTTGAAACACATTGTGTATAGACACTATATAAATAAACTATCATATCATACGAATCATATCATAACCTGTGTTTTATTCCCAAGAGGTGCATTATTTCTTTGAAATGGCCATTGGAAAAATGTTGCCCATTGTCAGACCTGCTTTCATTGCATACAATCTACCTTGAAAACACCTATCATACTAGGAACTTTGCGGCCAACTTTGTGTCATTTTTAGCACAGGTCCCCACCTCAAGCCAACAGGAAATGAACCAACGAGAACAAGCATATACCTATAAGAGGTACATCTGTCTTGCATAGCAATATAGTCAATATGCAAGTGCCGGAAGGGCCCTTATGGTCACAGCAGTGTTCCCTTCACAGTTCTTATGACCAGACAAAAACTGTTGACCCACCACACAATTTTCCGTAAACTTTTCCACTTCCTCATGTACATTTGGAAGATACCACCCTTCGTTTACTTCTGCCACTATGTTTTCTTTATACACATGGGCAGGAAAGTGCAGCTGTTATAATACTACACCTAACAATCTTTTTGGCATCAGCCATTTCCCAGAACTGGTTTGCCTTCATAACAAATTATTAGGTGACAGGGAACCTCTTTTAATCCATAAATCCTTTTCCTCCTGTGGGGCGTCTCCTTACAGCTTTATAATTTGTAAAATCAGTATTGTGTTGAAACATTCCCCCCTTTTTTCCCCTTTATCCTCTCTTCTCCATGCCGTCATTATTTGCATTCTCGCTTACGCACCCAGGTACAGCCTCATATTTCCCTCAGGTAAGTAGGCCACCTCTTTGAATGCTCTGTCGGCCATTTCATTCTCTAAAAATATTCTTCTCTGCTCACCTGTGTGGGCGGCACATTTTATTATGGCTACCTCTACTGGTAGTTACAGTGCCTCCATCAATTGCCCAAGCATCTCAGCATGTTGTACCAAGGACCCGGCACTTCTCCGGAACCACCTTCTCTCCCAACACGCCAATCCTTAGTGTATTGTGTATGTTCCGTAAACTGAATTTGAAAATATGTTAGCTGTATGCCATTTTGTCATGTTTAATGCACTGATCATGGCCCTTTGCTTTTCTTCCTGTGCTGAATAATGTGATGATAGCCTCTGCTGGGATGCTTTTACATATTCCCCATTCTTGTAGCACATGATCGCAGCTCAAGAATGTCTCCCTCCTGTATTAGGGGTCTATGCTTGATGACCCATCAATGAAGACCATGTCTGCCTCATCTATTTCTTCTTCTTTGACCCCTATGTTCCCTTCCATTCTATCGATATGTGCTGCACAGTCATGTACATAGTCCCCTTCTTCTGTGGGTTCTGCTATGAATGTCTCTGGGTTTACCAAACAATACCTCACTACCCCAATGGCTGGGTTTGTCAATATTACATCATACCCTGATGCCTTTCATGTACTTTTTTATCTTGCATAATGGTAAATAACAAATGTTCCACATGCAGTACTACAGGGTATCCCTTTGTATTTGTTGTTGCCTTGTCTATTGCAAATGCTGCAGCCATGAGTGCTTGTCCACAAGGGAAATGTCGCAGCATGATGGTGTCTAGAAGACTACTATAGTAAGCCAATCTTTTGTTTCCCTGTGGCTTCTTTTTCATGCGGACCACCGTCATCACTGAGCCATCTGAGTAGGAGAACAAGTAAAACCTCTCTTTGTAGTTCGGGGTGGCCAATGCTTCTTTTAATTCTGTGAAGCTTTCATTCATTTTTTGTGTCCAATTCAGTTCTCTCTTCTCCTTCTGTGCTTCCTTATGGGTCTGCAGTAAGGGTTTTTTGAATGCAGAGTAATTGAAAACCCATGCCCTGGAGTAATTGCATAACCCCAGGAACTTCTGCATTTCATTCACTGTGGTTGGGCGTGCAGTCAAGTGAATTGCCTCTACCCTTTCCTGTGTTATCTTGCCTCCTTTAATGGATATTATTTTTCCCATGTAGACAACCTTCTCTAGACAGTATTGCAGTTTTGCCTTATCCACCATATACACCTTGTCTGCTAGTAGTTTTAAGAGATGTTCCAAATCGGCCCTAAACTCTTCCTTTGTCTCACCGCATACTAACAGATCATCAACATATTGTATCAATGTGCTTGACATTTTTAAGTTGCTCAGATCCATTTGGATCACTCTGTTGAAAATGCTGGGTGACTCACAGTAACCCTCGGACAACCTAGTGTGTTTGAATCGGGTTCCCTGATATGTAAACACTGTCAAATATCTAGAGTCTGGATGAAGTGGGATGGAGAAGAAGGCATTCTTCAAGTCAATGACCGTCAAGTACTCTGCCTTTGCTGGGATGTTGCAAAGTATTGTAGTGGGGTTCAGTACCAAGGTAAACTCCGCCTCAACTACATCATTAAGAAGATGTCCATCTAGTATAAATCTACATGACCAACCCGTGAGTTCTTTATTGGGTATATAGCCATGTTGCATTGTGACAAGGATGTCTGTATGATGCCCTTCTGCCATAGTGCATGTAGAGTCGAGTATATTCACTTACCTGCTTCTCTGGACAATGGGTATTGTTTTGCTCAGGGCAGCAGTGCCTTAAGGGCAAGTCCCTGAATGCTCACGCAGAAATAGTCCAACGCCCTAGGGAAGAAAGTCCCAAGTTGATCTTGTAAGGATAACACGTTTTAATCCCATACACAGATGAGCGCAACAGCAAAGGACTCTGCTGCCAAGAATGTTCTGCCAAAAAGTAGTACAAGCAGAATCTTATAAAGAAAAACATCGTCACTTATGTCGCCACATATACAGTAGAAACCCCATGGTGTGCACCTGTACACGATCCGCCAGATCCATGCAAGGTTATTGGTTCCAGCCCAGTCCGTCCATCTTCCATTACTTGGGTGCTGCACAGATCCTCTTCTTCGCACATCAAAGGTCAAAAAACAAATTAACTACACCCCTATAACAATGCTACTTTGTCATTTTACTGTGCACCTGACAGACTTTAACGCTGGCTCAAATGAGGTTCTGGGACACTCTGACCACCACACACACATCTCACTCACTCCCTTCCGCAACATCTGGCTCCAAGTTCTCCCCCCTCGTTTTTGAACTATAATTTATGCCTCCCATACCTGGCAATACAAATCACATGATTGTATTTCAAAGACATACAATGTCTGTGCCCTTTGAATATCCAGGACTTGTCACTTCTAGGGGTGGTGGTCAGAGGGCACCTGGTGCAATGGAATTCTGGGGTCTCAGGGCTCAGTCAGTTACATGGGCTATAACTCATGGTAGCTTGGGTATGGGCCGGGTCATGCTTTGGCCAGTGTGAGATAACATGCACACCAGGCGCCGGTCTCTGATCGCGGCCTTTGAGGGCACATTCCTCTTGAGTCTTCGCAACACTGTTAGAACAATGAATAGGCGTTGTGGCAGTTGGGGGTGAGGGCTATCCTCATGGGAGCCCGGGCATGGCTGGAGATTTCCCTCGTCTAGCAATTTGGGCCTAATGCATTCACTGCCGCATTTGCTGTGCAGGCCTTGTCTCTTAACTACAATTACTAACATCTATGAAAAATAGCAATGTTGCTTGCACCCTGCGCTACACTATGTGGGTTGATTATATTTTATTATATTGAGGTAGGGTCCTTTGTATTGAGGGTGGTCTACTCACTGTCCCCCCTCCCTCCTGACCCATCACAGTGATTCAACTGCATATCGCCTCACTCTAAAGTGCTTAGGGGGTTGGGATGGGGCTGTCCCCTTCCCAACAGGCCCTTACTTTAACTTTATCTTCACCGCCCCCACTTTTATTATCCCTACATCATGGAGCCCTTTGGTCCAAAGATTCTCTTTAACCCTTTTTAGATCTTTGCCTGTGCGTCTGCTTCCACTTTTTACCAGTTGTGTCAGTATTGCCACTTGCTTCTCTAATACTTTTACTGGAGAGGGTATTTGTAGCTGGAATACCATTGTTTCCTCCTTTTCCTCATTGGAGAACAGTTATTCATCTATCATTCCTGTGACTGTCAGTCTTGGGTCAATGCATATCACTGTACACCACTCCATGTTGTCAACAGAGTTCAGATTTGCGTTTGTCGAGGGCCAGACACCAAATGTATATAACTAACTTTTCTACTTACATTCTTACACTTTGGAAAAATAAAACATAAGACATTTCCAAAAATATGCTTTCAGGTCCTTGCTAATGCTAGCCGCACAAGTGTGTGTTGTAATTTAGTCCAACACTTTAGTCTGTAACAGCAAGCAGAATCTTTATTCCCATTCAAACCTACCACTACGCCCATGCAGCATGCCCCAACAGGCAAATAACAGTGCACATTTCGCCTTGCTAACGGCCAGGCCCATTGTCCAGACACCAATGTTATCTCACTGTGTTGTATACTTACATGTACACACTTTCAAAAAAAATAAACACATGACATATTTGCAAAACCATGATTTTAAATTATTACTGGCTCTCTCCATGCATATTTGCTGCAATCCCATCCAGCACTTCAACCTGTACCCACGAGCAGATTTTATTTTAACATTCAAACCTTTTCCAATTTCGAAAAATGTTACCACATACCAGCTCCCTGGGGGCCAAGCCCACTTTAACACCATTGCTGGTCCCTAGTGGACCTGCCCAGTAGCCAGAGTGTATAAGCCTTTAAGCCTTATTGTGTTCCCACTTCACAAAACAGGAAAACAATTTGTAGAACCATTCGGAGACAGGGCTACAATGAAATTCCAAGATTTCATGCATTGTCATTGAGTGGTGCCAAAGTTATAAGCCATCCACAAACTGCTTTTCACCAACCCTGTAATGCAGACATTGTCATAGACATCCCTGAACATCTCACAGGACTGCCCTGGACATCTGGACTGTTTGCGGACATCAGAGTTGA
Organism: Ambystoma mexicanum; assembly: GCF_040938575.1. Classification (NCBI taxonomy): domain Eukaryota; kingdom Metazoa; phylum Chordata; class Amphibia; order Caudata; family Ambystomatidae; genus Ambystoma; species Ambystoma mexicanum. Next base: position 1,072,167,183 of record NC_090935.1, on the reverse strand, counting down.
AAAGACATCTGTGTTTTGGGGTTTTTAAGGCCATATCCCATCCCTTCATCATCACCCCTCACCTCCCCAGAGATTGTTTTATTAGTTTGACTTTTCTTTCCATAATCGTAGCTATGAACTACAAATACCCTTGGTTATACCTTGGTTATTATTTTGTAGTTCTTATGCCCGCGGTCATTGGGAAAAATAGTGATAAAAAAAATGCTTTCCTGCTCTCCCAGACACTCACCAAGTGCCCCCCACATAGTGGTAGCTCCTCCCACTCCTCTGATAGCCTCCTCACCTCCCCTGCCCTCACCTATTGCCCCCCTCAGCACTCGCTGTTTCTGTGAGACAGTATGCTATGAAATGTCAGTGATTCGCAGTGATTCTGTCTGATAGCCGAGGTTACAGAAAAGCTTTGTGTTGCAAACTTAGTCCCTACACCTCCTTTAACTCCCAATTTGAACTGGGTTTCCGATTACCTCCCTCCCATCTCTACCCTACAAGCATCTTGCTGATTTTTCAACAGGAAACAGCATTTTTCTACTTTTTTCCAGCTAACCGATGTTATAGCTGCAGCTATCTATCGAACTGAAACAATAAAAAAGATGGCTGCTGCTTTGTTTATAAACACCCGGTTTCTTGGCAATTTACCTCCGATTTTGGAGAAGGGGGAACCCCTTTCTCCATCACATATTTAAAAACTACTTGGCAGAATAACCCCAGACCAGAAAAGGCTTCAAGTCAGTTGTTTGGTCTGGGCGTCCGGCAAAAAGTGACCTTTTTTGTTTATGGGAAAATTAATTTTAGCAATTAATTTTTGTTGGGTTTCATATTGGAGGCCGACTCACCTTTACTATAGGAGACCCTATAATATACATTCTGCAAGGTGGTCACTGAGTTTATTTCCTACATCAGCCACAAACAAAAGATACCCTCTCCTATTTCTATGTTCTAGCCCCTCATAGCTAAATCATATTATAAATGTTTGCCTTTACTCAACTGAAGACTTTCTGAACTGTTTGGCTTTCATTCAACTAAATACTATTTTAATGTCCTACCTCTACCTCAACTGCTGTAGCGCCCTACTGTCTCTGAAGTGACATAAAGGACTGATCATGAAGTCTAAACATACATGTCCTACTTATAACTCTTTAGTTTAAACACTCCTGAACCACTTTGTCCAGATCCCAAAGTAAGTTTGGGAAATGCCTGCTTGCAGAAATACACTGCAATTCTGTTGATTTGCTAGTTTGGTCGAATGCGTTCAGCCAGGCCTACTTTCCAGCATTTCTTTTCATAATGTCTGTGGGCAATTCTTTTTCATGAGAATGTATCCCAGATGATGCTGTCAGACTCAGCCTGGATTCTCTACAATTAATCATTTGCTGTGAGAAGTGATCACAACACAGATAAACATTTGTGGTAACATACTGCATATTTCGCCTTTTGAAAATACTTTATGTTCAGAAGTACACATGCTTGAGCAGATGCCTGCAAACGGTGTTTCGTCAGATGCTTTTGAGTGCAACTCACATGTCCCCACACCATTGACTATTGTCTTTGCTGGCTAAGACTGATGGGAGCTGTAGTCCAAAACATCAGCAGGGCCACATGTTGCAGAACACTGGCTCAAATAAAGAAGACTTGTTGAATTGTGCAGTCATTCTTTCAGCCAGATGTAGCCGTGGGCAGCAAATGTGTAGCCACAATGCATTGCCTAGAAATAAACATCAAAAGGTGTCAGTTTGGTCCTTGTCCATTTCAGAAGAATTTATGCTAAATGACTCCATGTTTTCTGGCTCACAACTTCGCCGTCATTGTTCACCTGTCAGCAACACTTTTCATTGTGGGGCATGCAGTTTCACTTTTTCCTTATAAATATGTTCCGACAGGTTTTCATATGCAAAGTGCTGTTGGATAAACGTCAGGGGTACACATATCGATGACAGGCTGCGATGGAGAGGAAATACATTACAATTAAGAAGTGTGCTTATTGTTGTCAAAAGGCATAACCAATTTCAAGTTACTTTCAGGATAAACTAACAGACATTTCTCTCTTGTAATGTCTGGGTGGAAATCTATTTTGTCAGGCACTTTCAATGAGATTCCTCTCTTCAGTATTCTGCATCTGCATTCCAATCAGACTTTCTTTGTTTGCATGAACAGTTCTATTTCGCACTTGCAAGACTCAAGCTTCAAATCCTCTTTCCACTCTGCTGGCTCCCCTATCTTTTGACAATTACATTCAAGCTGTTAGGTGTTGTCTCTAATTCACTGAAGAGTGTGACATTATACCACGTATCTATTCATGTAACCCTTTAATCTCCGGTGTTCATTGTGCTGGCAGACTGTTCCTATGTCTTACTTATATGCAGGATATTTGACATGTTTGCAAAATATAAATGAAGAAAACGGTTGTATGGAATATTACTTCCACTTCCAATTAGACATGGGGGCGTTACTAGTCAACCTGCAGCAGAATTCGAAATCTTGAATGCATGAAGTGCATGCCATCCTGAATTATGCAATATTATCAGGTTCGAACGTCTGTATCAGGTGGCATCTGCCCAGGGCAGAGTTAAACGTGATGACACTTAAAAAGGCTATCTGTGTTGTTAATATGTGATACAGTCTTGACAACAGGGTTAGCACCGCAGCAGCCAACCCGTGGGGACCTAGTAGCCATTTTGTAAGTTGGAAAATGGCTCAGTAGCTGTTTCACAAGTTAAAAATGAAGAGCAAAAGTAAACAGTTCCCAAGAGAAAAGGTTTCCATTCTTATTTCACTGGCATCCTTCATCTGGACGAGGGAAGAAGGGTGAAGTAAATCAGCAGTGTGAGGCAATTATGGGTGGTCGTTCTGTGCCTTGGATGGGTGGGCGTGAGATCTTTTCTATGGTGGGATGTTCTAAGATGGAGAGTTTGGGTACGAGATGCTGGAAGACAGGGGGCAGTTTGGGGTGAGGGATCTGAAAACAGGTCAGTACGGTGGGTAGGTGCGAGCAATGCTCAGCAGGTACGGCTCAGAAGTTTCAACCCACATCTTTTGCGAACTGATTGACTCACAGACCTTCCTCGAGTGCTAATTAGCAAACACATAACACAATTAAAACACTACACAAACATCTTGCTAAACACATTCATTTTCCCTCAATGTATCTAGCTAAAGGCTATTTGTGGTGTCAGTGCATCGGTTTCAGCAACCCCCATAACAAAACTATTGCCTTCGGAAGTTAGCACAGAGAAGAAAATGGGCATAGCATGAGGGGCTCTTATGCGGATGCACACAATATTCCATTTGTACTTTACCACCATTTCCACAATATGGTTTGCTCTCTCGGCTGTCATCAAATCCCACCAAAAATGCCCACTGCAAACTCTTTTCCCCAGAATTCAATTAGCTGCACCTACATGGACTCATTATCATGAGCAAATCCTTGTATCATGCAGATGATTGCCACCAGGGGAACTTCTCTGGATGGCATGTGCTACTTGTACCCCTGCCACAGGCACCACCAACCTACTGCAGGAAAACGTTGGGCATGTTCTGATGTCACTCTTTCTAAGACATGGCTGTCAATCTCACTTTTCATCATGGTCTGTGGCCGTGCACAGTTATCAATTTTCAATGCTCATAGCATTCCACTATGCCTTAGACACCCACAAGCCACAGAATATTCTTACAAATCATGACCTGGGGACGTTCTGTGCAAGGCATGAACTTCAGCCATGTTCTGGACCCCACAACCCACCTGATGTCCCACTCTTCATGGCCTGCAGCCATGCTCAGTGTCCTCTTTGACCAGTAATTGGACTTTGGGCTTACCAAGGGTATTCACACGTCACTGGTTTTGCCCACCACCATGCCCACTGCCAGGTCCTTCATCTATGACATGTTCAGCTACAAATCACACAATGCGCCCAGAGACCACTTTATATAAAGCATGTCCCAAGCTCTTAAAAGCCACCCTATTTCCCTGCTGAGCATGTCATCTGATAATGTTCAGTAATGACTGTGTTGGTTCTAGCTTCTACCATGGCTCAGGAACCCCCATCTTACATGATGATGCCACGTTTACAGGGACATGTGGGCATCACCAAGCCACTAGACCATTGTCTATAAACATGGCTAGTGGTCACTTTTCCAAAGACATGGTCTGTAATCTGGGCACCCATGTACCACCATCATATGCAGCCACTGGGCATTGTATAGTGATTTATGTCTGCCGGAGACATGGAAATTCATCGATGCCAAGGCACACCCAAGCAAGCTAAAAGTTCCAATGGTCATGGCCTGTGGCTATGCACAGTGGCCACTTTTCCAAGGGCATGGCATTCAGTCTTTCCACAGGTAGTGCCAAACCAACAGCTATTCCCACTGGGCATTGGTTGCATTGGTTGCAGCCATGCATAATGGCTACTTTGCCCCACAAATGTACCAAGTATGCCTACTGGGCACATACGTAGACACTTGACCATGCCATTGTCACAAAAAAGAAACCCAGTGTGTACAGTAAGTTTATCCTGCACCTATGACCATTAGCCTCTTTTCTGTGACATTGTTTTTCACCATGTCCCCGGCACCCCAGTGCAACCCGATGTGTCAATTGACTTGGTTTATGATCATGTCCAGTGGCCACTTTATAATTGTTCTTTTATAAGACGCTTAATACCAGAGCCGGTTTCTAAGTGCAAGCCCGGATTCGGACCTGTGTTGCTATATGTTGTCTTGCTCTGCGTTGTTGTGCTTCCAAGACACACACATTGCCCCTGAGCTAACCTCCCAGCTTCTGAATATGGCATGGACATTTCCAATGCCACAGGCATTGCTAAGCCTTGATGTGCCCAGTGGATTCATCGACTGGCCATGGCCTCTGGCCTTGTACACGTGTACCTTTGTACCTTTGCCAGAGCATTGTCTGTCATTCCCTGAACCCACAATTCCACATGCAATGGCATATGACCATCACATGGGCATATGACCAGAGGTCCACAGACAACCAGTAAGCCAAACTGACCCATGTTCAAGCCAGGTCTGAGATTTTGCTAGACCCCATTGATCCAGTTCATGCCTGTGGGCATGGCTCAAGAGACGTACCGTGGGTCCATGAGCCTCAGACTTAGTATGTGAGCCCTGAGAATAACTTTATCCTGTTGGTATGTGGATGTATAGTACATTCCATTATGAACTACTTCAACTTGGATCTGGAGGCGGCCAATCATGCAGTAAAGTGAATCTGCCAGATCTCAGAAACATATGCAGAGACTATAGCATCCATTAAGAGCTATTGGGGAATTTCCCAGGCCCCATACCTATTATGTTGGTGCTTTTAACAACCCCCAATGTGATTGACATTTAGCAAAATTCACAGACCCAAATATCAAGCATGATTACGTAATCCTCCTCATTTCTGTACACCGGCAAATACAAATAGTCCAGAATAATTCATTTTTAAAAGGAATGTTTTGGAGGTGCTTGATGAGTCGGAAAATAACTCTGACAAAAATATGTTTTTCTATGTATCTTAGCCTGAAAGAGAGGCAATTCGGAATCTAGCACAGAACGAATACATCATAATCTGTAAAGCAGACAAGGAAAGCACTATTGTCATTTTAAATAGAAAATACTATATCCAAGAATGTGACTGCCAATTGCATGACAGCATGTGCTATGAGAAAATAGAAGAAAACCCTACAGAAACATTGAAAGGCCTTTTTGTAAAGAAAGTGGAAAAAGCTCTCTGTAGGCGATTGATAAGCTCAGAAGAAGCCCTGTTCTCAATGAAAAATCAAGTCAGAATTCCAAAATGTTATATCCTGCCAAACATACATAAGAGTATCACTACTGTCCAATAGTGCTGGGCTTAGATTCTGTGTTGGGACCACTATTGAAATTTGATGATGTGTAACTGAGACCACTTGTACAATCCAAGAAATCCTACATACAAGATACTACAGAGGTTATCAAATTGGTAGAGGGTATGGAGTTAGACCCAAGTGTAGAATTATTAACAGGATTGCACATTACCTTATTTTACACAATGATCCCACAAGCAGTGACTTGACTATGCCAGCGGATATGTTGCATGAAAAACGTGCTAATCAACAGATGCAAATTTAATTCCCCCTATGGTGGGTTAAAATGGCACTACCATAACATTATTTTGTTTTTCTTTATAAATTTCATCAACACATTCATGGCATGGCTGTGAGGACAACTGTGGCTCAAGTGTTACAAATCTCTATGTTGAATCTTTGGAAGAGACTAAGATTTATACTGATGTAAACCCTTACAAAGAGAACATCAGACTATTGTGTCGCTATATTCATTATGTCCTAGTGGTTTGGAGAGGAAGTATTGACATAGCGATTGTGTTCATTGATTGGCTGAGACGTCATGGTAGATATATTCAATTCACAGCCAATGTTAGTAAAAAAGTGATCAACTTTCTGGACATCTAACTGCTGTGGGATTTATTGACCTACTCTGCTATACTATGCGGCAGCACTCTGCTACCTATGGTGTAAGAAACATAAAAATGGCGCAAAACTCTTGTGTGTGCCAAAACCTCCAAAACCGCATTTTGAACACACAGAAAGTTGGCTGCAAAACCTGCCACCCATGGTGCATGTGTGGTGGAATAGAGCACACACTGCAGAAAAAGTGCCAGTGGGCTCCATGACAAGCAAACATAGAGTGCAGAGGGAGCAACAGCACTTTGCAAGTGAAACTCCAAAATGTGCCTATAATGACATTTACCTTGCTGTTAAAAATCCAAAATGCCTGCACTTCTCAACACTCAAAATCTGGCGTGGCGCTAAAATTCATTTAACCTAAGGAAGCATTGTGAATGTACAAAGTCCTGAAAGGTTAAAAGCAAAACATTTTCCAGCAAAACTGGATTGCCTTTGAATGGCAGTTCCTGTCAAAAATCTGAGTGCAGCACACTGGTCTCTCCTGGATAGACTTTAAAGTTATCTAAACTAAAAGCCTGCCGGATTAGAAAATATAAAAGGATTGTTGATGAAAGAAACACAGATCTCAGTTATTTTGATTCCACGGGTTTAAATCTAAAAATGTAATTTACTTATGTCATCTGATGCAACAAGTTTGTTTTCTGTTGGATTTTAAGTCAAGAAACTAAGAATAATTAAATTAGCCTAGCTGGGCCGTCAGAAGTTGAAAAACAGGTTTTTCCACCAAAGAGGAGGGCCTTCCTCTCAGCAGATACTCACTGACATTTGATAAATGCGGGGTAGGACAGACTTTTGTCTGCAGCCAAAGACTGAAAAATGGCAGATCCTCCAGGCCAGGAAATGAACGTGTGAAAGGGTCATAAACTGGCCTGCAGAAGGAAATCCAGCAAAGGTGGGGGCTACTCCTTGCTCCAGAGACAGACAAATGCACAACCATTTGCCTCTAAGAATATATAATGAACATTTTTTTAGAGACTTATAACTGGCTATAAGAAATGGTGAAAATAGAAAAAGGAAAGATTTGTTAGTCTAAATTTTGGCTTTACATTTAAAGATGTAGTGCAATTGTGTAACATATTCGGAACAGAAATGACAATATATGTGGTTTTATGTGAACTGTGTTTATGCTAGAATTGTTAAACTTTGTACACACATTCCTAGGGTAAACATGCATATTTGTGGAAATTTGGAGAAAAATTGGAAAATGTGTTCATGGCGAAATGGACGAAATGCTACAAAAAGGTGAAACAAGGCCTCACAGTGGTGGGATTTTGAGGAACAGATATTCCATTATATATGTAATCCTTGTATGTGATTTTCATAGAGGTTACCATGTATTTAGGACGACATTCGATTTTGATAGTAGTGGCTAGGGGAGGTTTCTAAGGATGGTAAAAGCCAAACCATAAATGTGACATCTGTCTTGGATCCAATCACTGGAATGCAAGGCGGAGATGAGACTCTGATCCAATCCCAGTTAACAGGGGCAAGCTTAGTTAAGCCGGACCATACACCCATTTTGTGATGTCATTTAAAAGGATAGAGACAGCTGACAACACATAGGGACTCACTCTTCTGATTCCAGCAAAGCACTCTGATCCAGCATTCAACATCCAGCATTCAACATCCTTCCAGATCCAGATGCCAAAGACCAGACCCAGCAATAGCTGAACCATTTTCAGCAAGGCCTCAATCCTCAAACTTATCCTCACAACCTAGTGTAGCACTGTGGTGTGAGAAAGCATCCTGAAACTAGCATCCTGAAACTATCTGGCTTGCTACCATAATGCTTGCCTGATGAACTCGGAATCCCACTGAACTGACATATCCAGAAACACGAAGTGCAGATCCTGTGCAGTTCCGGTGCCTGGCCTAGCTGATACAGTCACGTGCATGATGTACTGTCTTTCCTTGATAAGTCCCAATACATTGACTAGAACCGTGACTGTCCATAATCTTAAATCCCAGTGGATTGTGAGTATTTATAGGATGCTAGAGAACTATTGTATACCTTGCATTATCTTGTTCCATTCTGATCTCTGAACTATCCCTACTTTCCTAACCAGTAACAGTGTCAAAATCTTTAGTGCTATCTTATTCTGTCTAGTTGCTAAAGCACCATTTGCATAGTCATCTTTATCTGTGTAACTCTGATCCATAAATCCCACATTTAGTCTTTGGACTGGTGCCGCCGAGGAAGGTGATGAGGATCTGTTACTGAAGTCATGAATCAGTCTCAGAGCTTACTTTGTCCCGACTTGGATTCCTAGCCTGAACGCTCTAGCCTTGAGTAAAAGCATAAGCCATATTTTCTGATTCTAAACTGAAGTCCTTGTCCAAATTCGTGTCTTTATTTTAGAAAAACACTGCTCACTAAAACCTCGATAACTCCCTCAGTTTTTGAGATAGAAGCGAAATTTCAATTCCCACTTGAACCTAACCTCAACTACATCCAAAACTCAAACCCCATTATATCAAAAATTGCACAAGTAAAAGTTTGCCGCAAATTTACCTTTAGCAAAAGGTTTACACGTGTGAATAGCTTTAAATTATTTCCCACTTTGATTTTGAAATTCCTATTGTTTCCTTTTGATTACGTCTTTGCTTGTGTTTTCTTGCATCTGTTCAAAGTGGCTACCGTAGGAATTTATAATAATTTAAGCATTTTTTAAACATATTTTGTGTTTTTGCTCAGCCAATTTCAAAGCCAGGCTGACAGTTGAAAAGTCACCTCTGTTTTTTTCTTGTGTTTAAAGGGGGAAGATGGGAGTGATATTCTGTTTGGTCTGCATTATTCCTAAGTACCTGCTCTCTCCTCACATCTATTTAAATTGCCTATTTGTGGGTCGAGGGGTGTTGCAGGGGGAACCCCAAACCATAGTGCTATCTGATCTAAACCAAGCCAAAAGCATTCCTTTCTTGGCTGCAATCTGTTTGTGTTCATTACTTGATCCCTAGTGCATTTAAGATATTATTCATTGTTCCTGTCACCCCATTGGTGATTGTTGTTACCTATTAAAAATATATTGTGCTTTTAAATTCTAAGTAAATAAACAAATAATTACCTTTACAACTTTGCTGATTCCTGGTTCAGTGTAACTTGGGGGTATTTTGAGAAGGGCATGACATGAGTGGTATATCATTCAGAATATTGAACTTATAGATACAAATAAATAATGGTTTCATTGGCGCACTACATGCTGGGCGAGACTTGGGTGTGTGCTTGATTGATATCACTTACACTGCATGTTGATAAATATCATAACGTTCTAGTGGTAAAGCCTTTTCATAAACCAGCAGATCAGAACTCACTTTTAAGCTATATGTGTTTTCACACTACGCATGTGAGAGACAACCTCCCCTTTGGTTAATTTTTAAGATTAAAAAGAAACAGTAGCCATAAGGAAGTTTTCCTTACAGACACTAAATTGTTGGGTGCCCAGCTGGTATCACGAGAGTTTCCTGAGAGGTTAGCCACCAGGTCATTGAAAAGAGCCAAACAGAATGATAGGAGTGCTTTGTTATTACACACGAATTAGGACAAAAATAATACATGTGTTTGTTGGTACTTGGTCCAATACGATTAAGATCATTGCAATAAAGGGCCCAGTGGAGAAGCCATTTTTTTTTCCTATGAAAGGAGTAGACATATGAAAGACCAGATTATGAGGAATGACATAACGATTAGGAAAATACCAAAAAATTGGCCATAAGCATGGGGCTTTGAACAACTGGGGGTCCATGTTCCTTTCGGATATCACATGTGCTGTGATCAAACCAAAAAAAGCACAGATGTTGATCTAGGTTTCTGTAGACCATGTAAACAAATTTCATTCAATAATTGCATGTTAGCATGCTCGTTAATGGCCTTTGGTGTTTTTGCAATCAACTTTATGCAGGCAAAACTGAAAGGAAAGTACATTTTCATATTACCGAACATAAAAGCTGCATTAGCAATAGAGTTCTGTCAGCACCACTGGTGGAACATTTTACTGAACATAACCACACACCTGAGCAATTGAGATGTACTGTGCTTCTGCAGATTAAAAACAGCAAAGGTGTATTGGAGTCAATAAAGCAATACTACATAGGGAAGAGCACGAGCTAATTTGTAGCCTCAATGAGTGTATCAAATGGAACAAGGTGAGTTACTTGCAATCACATGTGCTTGGGTTTTCATTTAATAAACTCTGCTCCAAGTTGGGGCTACACGTTTATGCAACACTGGAGGAAAGGACGCATGCATGCACTGTACATTGTGCAATCATTTAAGCGCTTCTGGCTTCGCTGTAGACTAGGATAGCAGAGGCTATTATAATATGTTGGTTGACACTGCGTACTGTGTGCTGGTAAACTGCCTCGTCAGTGCTAGAGTAGTAAGTCACTCAACCACTATGGAAGTCCTCACTATGGTGTGCACTTCAGTTGGAGAAGCCTTTAACTGGGAAAGTGAGTAACAGACAAGATAGGGGAAAATTATGATTCTGCAATCGCGTTGCAGGTTTTCCGAGGTCCATAAACAGATGCATTTTTCATAAAGCATAATGATGTCTTTGCATTATGTCTGTTGTAAGAGTTTGGTAGTACTATGTAGGTCACAGAGTATTTTTACTTTGTTGTAGTGACCTGGTGATTGTGTTCCTTTTGCAAGAGCAACAGGACAGTTAAGCCATGTCAGTAAACCATCATTAAATAAAATATGGGTACGGCCTAGAGTAATTGCAGGCGATAGAGAGTTGCATTTCGAGTAGCACTCGTTTTCATTTCCCTTTCTTTTGGGTACTGACTCTACAGGAGGTTTTGGCAAGCCGTGCGTTTTTAAGATGTAGTTGGGGGCTACAGTGGTGAATCATCCATCATTCAGGGGTTAATCGCAGTGCTTGTAACCTCACACATGTTACTTAGGAGGCTCTCTGTAAAGATAAGAAGGAGTGCACACATGAAACTAGCCTTATGCATGTGTATTCTGTATGGTTATTGCAATATCGTCATGCAACTGGCCAAACAAGAAGCCCATAACATTACTCGCCCTATGTGCGTCTCATAGATGAGGGCTTAGCTTCTAGCATGACTAGTGATATTGGACTAGGATGTAGCTGCATTACTGTTTTATTGTTCGAATTTCTCGGATGCACTTATGTTTGCTCCTTACACCAGACCTCTGAAGAAGTCCCCCATCACTGGTTACATACATAGGGACAAAACATGTTAGGTCGCTGTGTCTGGACTGGTAGTGATGATCAGGACCACGTGATGGTTATTTCACATTTGGTAAAGTAAAGCTTGTGTGTTTGGAAATGAATTGAATGAATGGCTGATTGAATCACTATATTGTATTGAGTTATTGTTATTTAAATGATGAAATTAACTATTTTTTGATTTGTATGATGTATATGGTGTTGCACAAAGCACTTTAGGAATCGTAATTCTGTGGGAATTTGCACTTTTTCACTGTTTAAGTATACTGATCTATTTGTGAAGATGTATATGTTTTATATGTGATTTATATCATATGAGATTCATAATAATATAAAAAAACAAAACATTTATTTTTGTAATGCCGATACATTCTGTTGGGTCCGTTTGAATGGTCCTTTTTGTGTATGAATGGGTGGGCCATTTGTGTACCTTTAAAAGACCTGCAGACAGACTCACATGTTACCACTTCTAAGTTCTCCATGAGTAAAAATTGCATTGAGACTTTGGACACTTAGCTGTATTTTAAAACAATGCAGGATGGTGTTTCACCAGACCAAGGGAAGATGGCAAATACAATATTTTGCTAGTGTGTCATGCACACATATCAGCCATGCTTTTTGATATAGGTAAGAGCACAAGTAACCTATGTATCTTTACCTCGACTAAATGGAACATCATTCATCTTCATTTTTTTGGGGTATGTTTTATACAATGTATTGTCAAATATAACTTTAGTTATAAGGGAACTGGAAAGTTGTTCTTCCTATGACGAGTCCAACTTAAATAAACGTCAACCTGGAGAATTTCACATGGGTTCATCCAGGTTGAACTTTAATGGTTTTCCCTGATTTTCGAGACAATAGGCGCTACTGGGGTTGAACTTGCATCTGTATAGAGACAGATGAGTAAAAGTGACTGCAGCTTGTTGGCATGCAAAGAGGCAGGAGCGGCTCAGGCTTTTTAGGGAAGGAATTTTGTTGATAGGTGAGTGAAGACTTACATTGATAATAGGGCCTAGGTGAAGTTATAGAATTTGGTGTATTTGTTTTGAGTGGGCTTGGGGATACATGATTTGCGCTTGGCTGGGGATGTGGATTGTGGCTGGAAGGGGTCAGTACAACACACATGAATTCTGTAGCAGAATTGGAAACCCCATGTTCTTATTAGGCACATGAGAAGGCCAAAGCTCTGAGGACACCACATGCATTTACTAGCAGGGGAGAAAGCCAAAGTGCTGAGAACCGCACATGCATTTACTAGCAGAGGAGAAAGTCAAAGCACTGAGAACCACACAAGCACTTACTAGCAGAGGAGAAGACTATAGCATTGGGAACCACTCATTAATTTTCTAGGCAGAGATGGCCAAAGCACTGACGCCCCCCACATTTAATTATTAAAGGGAAGTGGTGAATTATGTTAATATTCCTGAATCTACTGCAGTATCAAAACACGGTTGAGAAGATAGTAGGCATGAGGGAAGAAATGCATATGTTTTACATTACCCACCTACTAACGCAACAGCTGTTTGCCTTGGAGAAGTCCATATTGTACACGTTTCTCTGTGCCAGCCATGCCTGTCAATCAGTAGCTGTCAATTCCTTTATTTTCAAACAACAGGGACATCTGTCTCATTCAGAATCTTATGAAATGTGAAGACATGCAATTGTACATGCAGCACCTTTGTACATTAATGAGGTGTCAGATGATGGATTGCAGGAGGAAGACAAGGCACGTGAGCTGAAACCATCTCAAAGTGCAAGGGGGGAAATATGACATCAGCTCAGAAACAAACAGAAAAATACATGGAGGAGAAACAATTGTTGATTCAGTAAAATTCCCTAACATCGGTTTCCTTGGAAACATAGGACAACAATTATGCTTCTTTTCCTTATTCAAGAATGAGACTCAGGCACCTCTTCTTTAAAACCTAACCACCACTCTACAATTATCATCCAGCGACCGACCCCACATCCTTCCAGTATATCCATCACCCATAGGTCTAAAGAAAATAAATGTAAGGACTTCACCAGCCTAAAGAAAATGTCAGGACTTCACCAGCCACACCTTCTGTTTATATATCGGAAATTCAGAAAAGATTTACCATTGAGACTTAAATGTTCGGCGCCAGTGGTCTGCAATATGTTGCTTGCTCCACCCTGAGAAGGGTTAAATTAAAGAGGAAGAGAGTGTGTATGTGAGAGTGGTGGAGGAGGATGCCATGATAACCACGGAGGTTGTTTGAGAGTTAGGGCAAGACCCAGAATTGTCCAAAGTAATACATTGAATACAAGGTGGCTGGCTCGAAAAATGCTTGAGTTGATAAGAATCTAATGCCATTTTGCAACATGAGAGAGAGGTTCTATGTATTTTTGAAAGGTATAAACTGTTCACTAGAAAGAAAGGTCACCAATGAATACAGCTATAAACTGTTCACTAGAAAGAAAGGTCATACATTAATACAGCCATAAGATGTTCACTACAAATACACAATTCACACATGGTAATTCAGGAATTATGGACACTAAGCCAACATTGGGCAAATAACATTGTAGGTGAGGGGTAGATTTGCACAATTCACACATGGTAATTCAGGAATTATGGGCACTAAGCCAACATTGGGCAAAGAACATTGTACGTGAGGGGTAGATTTGCACAATTCACACATGGTAATTCAGGAATTATGGGCACTTAGCCAACATTGGGCAAAGAACATTGTACGTGAGGGGTAGATTTGCACAATTCACACATGGTAATTCAGGAATTATGGGCACTAAGCCAACATTGGGCAAAGAACATTGTACGTGAGGGGTAGATTTGCACAATTCACACATGGTAATTCAGGAATTATGGGCACTAAGCCAACATTGGGCAAAGAACATTGTAGGTGAGGGGTAGATTTGCACAATTCACACATGGTAATTCAGGAATTATGGGCACTAAGCCAACATTGGGCAAAGAACATTGTACGTGAGGGGTAGATTTGCACAATTCACACATGGTAATTCAGGAATTATGGGCACTAAGCCAACATTGGGCAAATAACATTGTAGGTGAGGGGTAGATTTGCACAATTCACACATGGTAATTCAGGAATTATGGGCACTAAGCCAACATTGGGCAAAGAACATTGTACGTGAGGGGTAGATTTGCACAATTCACACATGGTAATTCAGGTATTATGGGCACTAAGCCAACATTGGGCAAAGAACATTGTAGGTGAGGGGTAGATTTGCACAATTCACACATGGTAATTCAGGTATTATGGGCACTAAGCCAACAGGTATTATGGGCACTAAGCCAACATTGGACAAAGAACATTGTAGGTGAGGGGTAGATTTGTCTGTAAGGCATAACACGATAGAATAAAGTCCTTGTTTCATTTTAAATAAGAGCCTCAAGGTTCACACACAACAATAATGTCCTTTACCAGTACTTCATGAGTTGTGGAAGCGCTTGGGGATTGAGGGCTTTGGAACATATTATATTCTAGGAGGCCAGAAGAAGTGCATACTGACTATGTTGACTTATTGCTCTAAATGGCAATAAGGAGAATTAGTAGAGAGTGGGACTGAAATAAAAAGTGACAATGGGCCCCAATTCGGAAATGTAGAGGTTGTCAATTATGCAGAAGGGAAGGATAAACGTGAATGTTTACTGCTGTTTACCACCCAGTAAGTTATGTACTAGTGGAGTGATTGAATCAATTGCTTACAGAGTTGAACACGTAGGGACGAATGCTTCTGATAAATCCGTGTCAGCCTGTGATATTCTGTGCAGTAGGAGGTCTGCATAATGCTATGAAGTGGTATCCCCTTCCAGTGAATGCAGGGGCATTAACTGAACGTAAGTTGAAACCTGCCTGGGTAAGTGCCAGTTATGCAAGCGGAAATGTAGCTCTAGACGTGTTAAGATGCCCTTAAGTAGTTTGATGACTGTGCTGTGTTTTCAGGGTAGATGCAGAGACTTGCTAGTTATTATTATGAAATACAATGTAATGTTAGTTTACGAAAGAAGAAGAGTGAGCCCTGTGGAACACCATACCTAGAGGTATGACAAAATGGCACATGGTCACCTGTCGGTATCGTCAAATATAAGCACAAAGAGACCAATGCAACACATCTGGGTGTAGACAAACATGAAAGCAACATGGAAGAATCAATTTGAATGTAGACCACTGATAGGTTCATAATCAATAGCAAGGATGTGACGCATTAGTCTAAAATGCCAAAAATGTTATCTCAAACCTCAACAATACTAAGTGATGCGCCGGTCTTTAAACCCCAGTGAATATGGTGATGTACTGTAAAATCCATTTTGTCAGGTTTCGGGGGCTGCATATTTTTTTAAAAAAATGTGTTTATTTATCAATCGACACACAGGAGAGGTTATACAAAGACATTGCATATAGTATCTCAAGCCATGTAACCCAGAGTCCCCGTCACCCACCGCGTACGTTCCCCGGCAAGCATAGTTCTCGGCCTTAGTCAGACTGGCTCGGCGGCACTGGTGGGTCCTCCATAGCGTGAAGGGCCCTTGCGATCAGGGGCGGTTTGTAGGTCAGGGCCGGATACTTCCGGTCATAGTCTAGCACTGGTTCCCAGATATCCCGAAAACGACGAAGCAGTCCCGCCCTGGCTGCTGTGACTTTCTCTTCTATTAAAATATCCCAAAGTTTGACCCAGCAAAGGGCCATCCAGGGTCCGTCCGCGGACTTCCAGGTGCGGGCCACCGTGATCTTAGCCGCTAATAGGAACTGGGATATCATGGCCGCTCTTCTCCCCGACCGCGGGTATGAGCCTGACAATGGAATCCCTAAAAGGACCTGTTCGGGCGTGAGCGGAATGATCGCTTGGGTGACATCTTCAATGGTGGCTAGACAGAGAGACCAAAACTCCTGCACCCGGGGGCAGGTCCACCACATGTGGAAGTAGGATCCTGGGAGGCCGCAAAGTCGCCAACAGAGAGGGTTTAGTGCTGGTTGGAAGTGATGAAGGCATAGAGGGGGTGATACCAGCGCAGGAGTAGTTTATGGGCACACTCCCTGTTGGTTATACAGCGGGAAGACGTCCGCGTTCTTGTCCAAATGTCTACCCATGTATGGTCTTCAATGGCGTGTCCGAGGTCCGTTTCCCATTGGGACATGTAGGAAGGTCTGGACTGGAGGGGGTCCTCCTATAGTAGCCTATACAAGGTCGATATTTTCCCCCGGGCCGGTAGGTCGCTCACTGTAAGTTCCAGTGAGGTAAGGGGTCTTGTGGCCGCCGCTCGAGTCTGTGGGTGAGAGCACCAGTGTCTGAGCTGAGCGTAGGAGTACCTATCCGTTTCCGCCAACTGAAAAGTCACCTTGCAGTGTTCAAAGGTTAGGCGGGAGTCCCCTTCAAAAAGTTGTGCTAAGGTGGCGAGGCCCCCTGCGACCCAGTTTCTGAAGTTTTGGGGACGGGCCCCAGGGGAGAAAGCTGGGTTGAGGAAGATCAGGGAGAGTGCACTCAAATCTCCTCGGACGCCCCGGTGTCTGCGAGCCCACTCCCAGGCCCTAATTGTTTGTTTTGTAGCTGTGAGAGTGCCCGGCCAGCTGCGGCGTAAAGCTGTGGGTAAGAACGGGAGGAAGCCGAGGGGCAGAGGGAGGCAAGATTGTTCAATCTCCACCCATTTCGGTCGACCCGTAGCAAGTCCCCAAGCTTGGAGGTGGGCCAGCTGTGCCGCCATATGGTATTTGCGGAGGTCGGGGATCCCCAGGCCTCCAAATCTCGTGCTGGCCACCATTGTTCGCTGCGGGATGCATTGCATGGTTTCTACCCTTTCCAGATAAAGTCCACCATCTTCCTTTGGAGCCGCTGCAAGGGGGGAAGCGGAATGGTAATCGGGAGGGCAGCACAGGCATAGAGGAAGCGCGGGAGTAAGTTCATTTTGCACGCCGTGATCCGCCCTAGGAGGGAGATCTCTTGGGGTTGCCAGCGGGTCAGATCCTTTTCTAGTTCCTCGAAGAGTGGCGGGAAGTTAGCTCGGTAAACTTCTGTTGGGCGTGCGGGGATATGAACCCCCAAGTAGTGGATCGATTTAATGCTCCATTGAAACGGACCTCTCTTCACCAGGGCCTCCCGTTCAGCTGGCGTGATGCCCACTCCCAGCGCTGCCGACTTTTGATAGTTAATCGCGAATCCCGAGACCATCCCAAAGTTGTGGATTTCAGTTAAGGCCTCGCTCATGGATCTCTCAATGTTTGTGATGGTAAGCAAAACATCATCCGCGTAGAGGGCCACTTTATGTTGCGCAGAGCCGGTGCACAGGCCACTGATTCGGGGGTTCTTCCGGATTCGCTGAGCCAGCGGCTCCATGGCCAATGCGAAAAGCAGAGGGGATAGAGGACATCCCTGCCTCGTTCCGCATGTGAGGAGGATTGGGTCTGACAAGCGGCCGTTGACTCTCAGCCTCGTCCTGGGGGACTGGTACTTCGCCAGGATCATCTTCTGAAAGGTCGGACCGAAGCCAAAGGCCCCCAGAGTGAGGCGCAGATAAGACCAGTCCACCTTCTCTAACGCTTTAGTTGCGTCCAATGCCAATAGGGCTAGCTGTTGGGAATCCCGAGAGGTGATTTCAATGAGATCCAGGGCCCTGCGGATGTTGTCTTTCGTCGACCTGTGGTTTATAAAGCCTGTTTGATCTGGGTCTATGATATTAGGGAGGATAGGTGCCAGACGGTTGGCCAAGACTTTAGAGTATATGTTGGCGTCCAAATTTAGCAACGCAACGTGTCTATATGAGCCAATATCGTGAGGGTCTTTCCCGGGCTTGGGGATAAGGACTGTAATAGACTCTTACATCGTTGGGGTGACGGTGCCAGTGGCCGTGAATGAATTGAAGAGGCGGGCCAGGGGGGCCGCTAGTTGGGGCCGGAAGATTTTGTAGAAGCGAGTGGAAAATCCGTCCGGGTCCGGGGCTCTGGGTTTTAAGCTCTTAATGGCCGCCTCCACCTCCTCGATTGTTATCGGGGCCTCCAGGTCTTCCCTGGCCGTCTGAGTTAGGTGTGGTAGGGTCACCTCTTGGATGTATGAGTGCTGCTTAATTGGATCTCTCGGGGCTGCCGTCATTATTTCCAGGTGGTGGGCTGTTGCCAAGCGTATTTTCTCCTGGTCAGCGTAGTGAATCACCCTCTGCGGATCACGGAGGCCTAAGATAGTGTTTCTGCTCTTCACCTTTGCCAGTTTGCTAACCATAAGCGTGTTGGCCTTGTTGTTGTGAGCGTAGTACCATTGCTTAGTCTTGGTTAGAAGGTTCGCCGTTGCCTCAGCGTAGTGGGCTTCCAGCTGTTTCCTGGCCATTTGTAGGATCCTGTAGGATTCAGGGGCCCAGCCCTTCCTTTTATGTGTAGCCTCAGCCTCTCGGACCGCTGCTTCCAAAACGTTGCGCGACTCCCTCTTCCTTTTCCTTTTGTGGTATGCGGCTCCCTGGGCAAACAGCTCACCTCTGAGGACCGCTTTCATGGCGTCCCAGGTGTTAGCCGGGGAAGTGTCCGCGTCCCGGTTTTCAACGAAAAAGTTCCTAATGGAGTTGGCGATTGAGTCCCTCACTGCCATGTCTCCCAGGATAGGGTCATAGAGGCACCACTGGCGGCGCGGAGGGGGGTCTGGGTCATGAGACCGCAGGGTCAGAGTAACTGGAGCATGGTCCGAAAGGATCCGGGGGCCAATTATCACATCATCCGTGAAGGACAGGATCTGTGGGGAGGTCAGGATTAGGTCAATTCTGGAGAAGGTACGATGCACATATGAATATAAGGTAAAGTCCCGTTCGTCCAGGGACAGAACCCTCCAAGAGCCCACAACGTTTAGTGTGCGAAACAGGTGGAGCAAGCCAGCGGCCAATTTCAAATCTCTAGAAGACGGGGGGTGAGATCTCTCCTTGAGAGGGTCCGGAGCCCCGTTAAAGTCACCTCCCATGACGACATGCCCCTCGATGAATGGGAGGAGAGAGACCTCCTGATCCTGGTAGAAGCTCTCCTGATATTCGTTTGGGGCATACACCGAAATGAGGGTGTAGAGCTGGCCATGGATGGAGCATTTGACTGCAATAAAGCGACCCTCCTGGCACTGTAGTGAGTCAAGGATCTGAGGCTTCAGGTCTTTTGCAAATAAAATAGCAGTGCCCCCCTTCTTAGTGCCGTTAGAGGTGAGGAATTGTAGCGGGAAGAGTTTGCTTCGCAGGCGTGAAAAGTCCGCCGGGATCAGATGCGTCTCTTGCAGAAAAGCGATCGACGACCCGTTGTCTTGTAGCCTCTGTAGGATCGATTTCCTCTTCGGGGGGGAGTTCAGGCCCCTAACGTTCAAGGAGGTGAACTTGAGTTTCAAGTGAGGGGGTTGGTCCGGGCGATCCTCTTGCTGGGGGGAAAGGGGTCATGGGGGTGTTAGGTCAGCCATGGAGGTGAGAGCATGATCGAGTTGGAGTCTCCTGTGGTTGAGGGTTTTTTAAACTGGTCTAACTGGTCTCCAACGGGAGAAAACATATTCAAAAGCGATCTCCAACGGGAGGACCAAAGTGCGGCCAGGGGGATCGATTTAGAACTATCGACATGTCCCCTAGGCCCCAGGGCTGTCATTCGACAGCACCAACATGTTTGAAAGTCTCTCCAAGGGTAAAGTGGTGTCATCTGCCTTGGAGGGGGTTATGGACCACGTCGGATCCGTGGCAAGATGTGAAGCTTAGGGTCGTTCCAGTGTCATGGTTCCAGGGCAGGCGTTAAGGCGTGTCATTTGGGTTTGCGGTTTCTCTGCACTCTGGACCATGGGGTCCGTTTCGGTTTTGGGGAGGTTGCTTCTGAGGCTGGGCTTGATCGGCCCGGAGCGGAGAGGTCCAGGGTCTCTGGGGAGTCCGGGCGGAGGATTGACGTTGCATCGTCGAGGTGGCTGATGGTGCGCTGAGTGCCTTTGTAGGAAAACTGTAGGGCCGTAGGAAAGAGCCATCGATAACGAATCTGCTGATCCCGAAGAAAGAGTGACAGAGCCCGGAGCATTCTGCGCTTTTGAAGAGTCAGCGGGGAGAGGTCCTGGAAGATCTGTATCGGGATTCTCTGAAATGAGAGCTCATCCTTAGAGCGGCCAATCGCTGCTATGGCCTCCTTAGTGGTGTAGAAGTGGACCCTAGTGATCACGTCCGGGGGGGGTCCGTATCGACCCCCCGGCGAGGGCCCAGTCTGTGGGTCCGATCCAGCAGCATTTGAGTCTTGTTCAGGTCTGGCAGGAGGGACTGGAAGAAGGTGCTAACGTATTCCGGGAGCTCCCGATCAGAGATCGAGGTAGGCACCCCGCGAAGAAGTAGGTTGTTGCGGCGGGAGCGGTTCTCCAAGTCCTCCTGTTTATGTTCGAGGATTTCGGTTCTTGCCACCAGCGATTGGACGGTGCGTTGAATTTCCGTCAGTGAAGCGGAGTGGTCCGTGGTCAGGTCCTCGACCTCGCCAACCCTCAGTTCGATGCCGGCGACTCTTTGTTCGGTCTGTTCCAATTTGGCGGTGAGTTCCGACATGCAGGCTCTGAATTCAGATTTAATATCGCTCATGAAAGCCTGAAGATCCTCCTTAGTTGCGAGCGTCCCGCCGCCCTCGGACGTTTCCTGGGGGGTGAGCTTCAGGGGGTCCGCCTTCCCACCCTTCCCTGAGGCCTGCAGCATAGCAGAGATGTCGGCTGATTTAGGAGGCATTAGTGCTTTGGCCATCGTTCCACGGGGAGGGAAGGTGGCGGTGGTGAGCAGACGTGGGCAGGGGCGCCCCAGGAAGTCGCAGGGGGGTCGGAGTAGGTAGAGCTTGGGGGGCCCTCCCGGCGGGGATATTAGGCGCCCGGAGGGGGTGCTGTGGTAGGCCTCAGGGTAACCCCCGGGGGGGGGCAGAGAGCAGGTAGCAGCGGGGCAAGAAGACACAAAGTCGTCCCAGGGCGGTGTGTGTTGCTCAAATCGGGGCCACGCTGTAGCTGGAGATGGAGGGCCTCCGGGGTGAAGGCCGGCCGGGGGGGGGGGGGTTGCTGGGACAGGGCTGAGGGGCGGCTCACCTCACCTGTGCATGGCCGACGCCTGAGCCAGGGCCACGCTGTGACAAGTAGGCCTTCGATGGTAGCCGGGGGAGGCAGGGCCCCACCCCGAGAGCAGCAGGCCAAAGATGGGCAGGGGCGCCCAGGAATCGAAGAGGGTGCTGAGGTGGAGCTGAGGGGCCACCAATCTCAGCCAGGCGACGTGTGTGGCTCTCACTCGAGCCGGGATCACAGGAGGGCCTCCGGTGGTGGCCGGGAGAGGCAGCGGGCAGAAAGTGGGCAGGGGCGCCCCAGGAAGACGAGGGTGGAGGGTCCGCAGAGAGAGCAATCTCAGCAAGGCGTGATCTCAGGGGCCCCGGCAGCAGACCTCGCCCCGTCGAGGACCAGGCACAGGGGGGAGACGCTCCGGTGCAGGGTGTCGGGCAGGATGAGCCTCATACACATCTCATGGGCAGACGATGGCAGCCAGCCGCCAGCCTAGAGCGGGTCACGAGGATGCGGCGGCCATTTTAGGTCGTGTTACGGGAGCAGGCCTTCGCACTCCCCGTCACATTTTCACCATTAGCGAAGGCGTTATGCCCTCAAAACGCTGCCATCCACTGCCCAGGACCACAGCAGGTGAAAGCTCCCCATCACGACCAACAGACTTAGCTGGAAACGGGTAAAATTAACGCTGAGCCGCGGATCCGAGCGGAAGCTATCAGAGGAGCTGCCTCATCGCTGGCACTCCAGGCCACGCCCCGGGGCTGCATATTTTACAGACATAGTAAGATGACCGTGGCAGTACAGAATGAGTGGCGCTTGGCAAAAGTGTGTAGAATTTAATTGAATTGATATTTTATTTATATCGTGCTCGTACACAAGTGTTTCAGAGTGCGACAAGGCAGGCGAAGGGAACAAGGGAGAACAAATCGTACTAGGTCCGGTGACATTGAGAACGTGCAAGTGAATGGGAGAGGGAAAAGGGGAACAAGTGCATGTAAGGGGGAGAAGTGGAAAGTGCAGAGCAAAGGAAAAAAGATAAATAATAAATAAATAATAACAACAACAAACAGTGGATGTGCAGCCAGCAGGTGGCAAATGCTAGTTTTAAGGAAACAGACAGGGTGACTCTGGGAAAAGTAGAAAGAAAAAGGGAGGGTGGGGGGACTGCATGATTACAGATACAGGCCCCAGTGCAAGGGATTGCCAGGAGGCAGTGTGAGTGGGTGGCAAGGTGAACAGGCACCTGGAAACCCGAAGGTAGGCCAGGTTGCACAGTGCCAAGAGAGAGCAGATCAGCAGGGGAGAGGAGGGCTGAAGGCAGAAGCAAAGAGGAAGGTCCTGAGGCACTTCCAGAACCAGAGATGGTTTTCCTCAAGTTTCAGAGTGGCAGGGAGGCTGTTTCAGAGGGAAGCCCCAGCTGAAGACAAATATCTACCCCCAGCTCGTTTCTTTAAAAAACGACTGACTCTGAGGGAGTTCGAGGTAGAGGAGCGAAGCGCTCGAGAGGGAAGGTATTTAAGAAGGCACAGCTGAAGGTATATTGGACCCAGGCCCCAGAAAGCCTTGTGGACAATGCAAAGGATTTTGAGTTTAATCCTTGCAGCCACTGGGAGCCAGTGGAGAGATATGAGAGCTAGAGAGATACGGTCCCAGGGCTTGAGGCCAGCGACAATTCTCACAGTCCTGTTCTGGATAAGTTGCAGAGTAGAAGCAGGTAGATTTAGAAAGAGGCTGTTGCAATAGTCCAACTTAGAGAGAACCAGGGCTCGAGAGATATTGCGCTTCTGCGGGAAGTAGAGGAAAGGTAGAAAACCTCAGAGGCAGTGCAGTAGGAAGTTAGACTTTTTAGAGACATCAGAGATGTGGGCAAAGAAGGAAAGCGTGGAGTCAAAGATAACCCCAAGGTTCTAAGCCTCGCAGTTAGGGGTAGGAGGAGGGCCAAGGGAGGCCGACCAGAGTGAGAGGAAAGGAGGGTGAAGGTGTGTAGAGGAGGAGGATCTCCATCTTGCTGGCATTCATGCAGAGATCTTTGGTGGCACACCAATCCTGAATGGCAGATAGGCAATCAGAGATGAGAGAAGGAGAGGAGGTGGCAGAGGGAAGCCTAAAATTACTTGAGTGTAATCAGCATAGCACTGAAAATGGGAGAAGAAAATGGTGATGCGATCATCGAGAGTTGCCAGGTATTGGTTAAAAAGCCAGGGTGAGATGTTAGACCCCTGGTGAACACCACAGGTAGAGAGGGAGATCGATGAATGGAAGGACCCAAGTTGGACCTGGGTGGGTCGATCTGAGTGGAAAGAGGTCATCCAGGCCAGAGCCTCATTGGTGATACCCAGGCTGTCACTAAGACGGTTGAGCAGGATGTTATGGTTGAAGAGAGATCAAGTAGGATGAGGACAGAGGGGATGTTAGAGTCAAGGTTGGAGAACAGATCTTCACAGATGTTCAGGAGAGCAGTTTCTGTGATTCTGGCAGCTCTAAAACCAGATTGATGGTTGTGGAAACAACCAACAGAATAAGAGTGAAAGGCTATGCTGCGTGATGGCAAGGTTTTCTAGGAGTTTGCCCAAAAAGGGAGTGATGGAGATTGGGCGATAGTTAGATGGGCAAGAAGGGTCAGCTGTGGGTTTTTTGAGAAGAGGATGCACAAGAGTGTGCTTCAGGGGGGAAGGGAAGGCTCCTGAGGCCAAGGAGAGGTTGCAGAAATCAGCCAGGACAGGAGCGAGGGTGTCAATATTGTCCTTGATTGTTTAGGAAGAGCAAGGAAACTCTGATTTGACAAGGCTTTCATAGATCGGGTTTGTCTAGAGACCTAGTCTGGGGAAAAACGAGGAAAAGCCAAGAAGGGACGTGAGGGGTGGCTGTAGGAGCATCAGAGTTCATAGGAGGAGGGGGGTAGAGAAAGAGAGGGGATGAGAGGGTGGATAGGATATCCTGGGTTTTAGAGATGAAGGAGGAGTCAAGACCGTGCAAAGGGCCTGGAAGCGACAGGAGAGGTAGTGACTTCAGAAGGGTTGGCCAGCTCCTTGCATATTTTAAAGAGTTTGGCTGAGTTGTTAGATGCCGCAGAGACACAGGCTTGGATTCTGGCTCTCTTCCTAGTGGGGAAAGAGAGTCAGTATTGCCTTTGGAGGAGGCAACAGGCCAGTTTGTCAGAGGATGAACAAGAGGCCTTCCATTTCATCTCAGCCCCCCTACACTTTGTTTAAGTGTAGCAAGGTCAGAGTCATACCGGGAATTGCATTTGGCTTTGGGCTTCAAAAGGAGCATCATGACAGGGGCAAGAGCATCAAGAGCATCTGAGATAGAGGAGAAGAGCATAGACAGGGATGTGTCAGGATGTGAGTCAACCAGAGGTGGAGGGGGGAGAGAAGTTGGCGGCAAAAGCTTCAACTGACACACGCTTCATGGGACGGATGTGAGAAGTAAATGCTAAAGCACAGCAAAGTTTAACTTCCAAAAATTAAATACCAAAGCACAGCAAAGTTTGATTTTCAAAGTTAAATGTCAAAGTCCAGCATCATTTGACTTTCAAAGTTGAATGCTAAAGTGCAACAAAGTTTGACTTTCAAAATTAAATGCAAAAGCACAGCAAAGTTTGAAAAAGCATTTGAGAGCATAAACATGGGAGAACAAGCAGAGAAAGGAAACAGAAAATGGCAGTGTTGGGGTAGGCTTGGCCTGGGGGAAGAGAGGGAGAGAGGAAAGGAGAGGAGGGAGTGGTCGCTCCAGGAGAGAAGAGAGGTCAGAGGGATGGAGAGGTGGAGGTCAGAGGAGATCAAGACA
Organism: Ambystoma mexicanum; assembly: GCF_040938575.1. Lineage (NCBI taxonomy): Eukaryota > Metazoa > Chordata > Amphibia > Caudata > Ambystomatidae > Ambystoma > Ambystoma mexicanum. The sequence goes on along the minus strand of NC_090935.1, from coordinate 1,072,141,736 downwards.
TCAAGTGTGTGCCCTGCAGAGTGAATCGGGCCAGAGGGGAGGATAGAAACAGAGAGGGAGTCACAGAGGTCATGAAAGGGTACAGACGAGGAACAGGGAGAATCAAGATGGATATTGAGGTCACCAAGAAGGAGGAGATGAGAGGATGAGGCCAAGAGGGAGGAGGAGAGGTCTGCCCACTCAGAAAGAAATAAGGTGATCTGACCAGGGGGCCTGTAGAGAGTAGCAATAGTGAGAGAGTGGCTAGGAGAGAGAGGGAGTCTGCAGGCAAGGCATTTGAAAGAGGAATATGTCTGTGTACGAATCATAGAGGCAGGAATCCACTCAGGAAAGATCAGGGCTACAACCCCTCCCGACTGGGAGGATCTGGGTGTGGAGATGATCTTCTATCCATCAGGGAGGAGAGTGTCAAAGCTTGTGACAGAGATGGCCGGCCGTGAACCATGTCTCTGTAAGATCGAGGACATCAAGGTATAGTTCTTCCAGGAGGTGGGAGATGTCAGAGGAGTGTTTGACAGCAGAGCGAGATTTGAAGTGGCAATTTGAAGAAGGTTTCCAGCCTTAAAGGCCTTCCGGGGAGGGGTACAAATCCGAGGTATGCTTTGTGGAGGTGAGGAAGGAGCCGAGGTGGGGCAGAAGAGGAGGGAAGAGAGGGCAAGGTAGCCAAGGGGGAGGGGACAGCAGGAGATGAAAGGAATTTGATGAGGCGAGGGAAGTGCCTATCAAAGAGGAGGAGATTGGCCTGAGGGCCTTGGACCATGACGGTGCCATTTAGGTAGACATTAATGATGACCTTAGAGGAGTCAAAGAGAGCAATAAGGGCTTCCCAGTGGGTACCACCGTTAATGGGAGAGGAGCAGACAGGACAGAGCACAGAGATCATATGAAAAGTCCATAGATCTGGCGAAGGAACGACAAAGAGGATGTCAGGGAGCATCTGTCTGGAAGACGTGCTGGAATAGGTATCAGAGATGGGGAGACCTGATTGGCGGCCAAGATTTCCTTTTTAAACTTCTTCGTTCCAGACTTAGTGATAAGGGAAGGATAGTTGATAGAGAAGCAGTTGGAGTAGATAGGAGAAACAGAAAGCGCAATGGGTGAGAAGAGAGAGGAGCAGTGGGAAGACTAGACAAGTACAGCGGTATGGAGCAGTTACCAGCAGGTTACAGAGAAGTAATTCAATTCAAGCAAAGGGCACAACAAGTTTTCACAAGGACACAGCTAGTTTTAGCCAAATTTAAATGCAAAAAGCACACAAAGTTTGACTTTCAAAGTTACATGCCAAAGCACAGCAAAGTTTTACTTTCAAAGTTAAATGCTAAAGCACAGCAAAGTTTGACTTCCAAAAATTCAATGCCAAAGCACAGCAAAGTTTGACTTTCAAAGTTAAATGCTAAAACACAGCAAAGTTTGACTTTCAAAGTTAAATGCCAAAGCACAGCAAAGTTTGACTTTCAAAATTAAATGCAAAAGCACAGCAAAGTTTGAAAAAGGATTTGAGAGCATAAACATGGGAGAACAAGCAGAGAAAGGAAACAGAAAGTCAAGAAGAGGATAAAGGTAGTCAGAAGGAACTAACCCATTGAAAATAAGTTGAGAATGTCTTGGTAGTCCGGTTTACGACGGAGAGTGCGGTTGCAGCATAATGGGGGACCAGGTGCTGGGGTCTGAAAAAAAGGCTAGCAGTAGCGTTCAGGTAGCAGACAGGGAGCAGAGAGGGGCCTTTGTTGTGGGCCTTTGTGGCTGGTGCCGGCACGTGCCTGCCGGCGACTCTGATTGGGTAAAAAGGAAGTGAATGCCCAATCAAAAGGGGCCAGGAAGCAAAAACGCATGAGAGCCAACAGATCAAAATAAAGGAGCAGCCATCTTTGAAGAAGGTGAGTACATTGCTTATACACAGCATGCAATCCCAATAAAGCACTGTGCACTCAATTAAACCCTGATTCAAGGGGATTGGATGCCAGTGCACCACCGCTGCATGCTGTGCAATCAGCCTGAATGAAAAAGAAAATATTTTTTTTTATGTTTAAAAAAAGGCCATGTCCCGCGCCCGAAAGGAGATGACAAAATGATGGAAATTCGTTGGAGCAATTCCAGAAATGCAGGCAATTTTGGTAAGAATACTACACAAGAGCCTTGCAGCCCTACATTCAGGTGGAGCTGGTAGAAGCCCACAGCTAGCAGCTTCATAGTCGTGGTAGGGGCATGTTTTTTGAGGACAGGCAATAGTGTTACAAGAATGTCAAAGACACAAGTATGATATGAATAATAAACTGGAGCGTCAATAACTAAAATGGTTGGGGTGTACAAATGGGCATAACCACATTCACTCAAGCAATGAAACACCTCCTTCTATTTGAGAGACCACAAGATATCGAGCCAGGAGCAACATGTATAGGGCTCAATAATTACTAATAAAGTCACTGTATTTAGGAAGAGTGCACATGGATGCATATCATGCACAAGGCACAGTGCCAACAGGTCACTGTCCCTGTCGATGGTGTATCTCACGAAACTGGGTATGTGGGTGCCTACCATCTTCACCAGGTACTTTAGATAATGGTACTGTTCAAGGCACACCTGTAGGTAATCCCCTGATGTCGTTTAGCCAGGGTCTATATGATGAATACATTTCTAGAAGACAAAATAAATGGAACTGCCATTGCTGTATCTGAAACTGTTAACACTCTTGGAGTCTACTTTGACTCTCATCTTACATTTCAGAGACATGTTTCATATCTCAAATCCTCCTGTATGGTTTTTTACTAACCTATTATGGCAACTTCACCCTTATTTGTCTGAGGTCAATCGTGCATTGATTGCCGCAGCTATTATCAACTCAAAATTCGACTATTGTAATAGCCTTTTGGTAGGCACCTCCAAATCCAACATTAAGAAGGTACAGGTTTCATAAAATGTAGCTGTTTGTCCAGTATGTGGGCTCAGCCGGCTTTCTAAGATCTCGGAGTCCCATAGAAAACTACACAGACTTCCCGTCGAGCAGCGGATACTCTTCAAAGACTCTGTTCTGATTTTCAAATCCCTCTCAGATCAGGCACCTTGACATCTCTCTTTGAGAGTCCACAAAGCACCTATTAGGCAGACTCTTCAATCTAACAATGATCTGCTCCTCTTCCAACCTCACGTCACCTTAAAAAGGTTTGGTGGTGCAGTCCACAAAGCCTGGGCACCCACTATTTGGAACTCACTGCCCATTGAGCTACGAGCATGTGACTCAATAACTAGGTTCAAGAAACAACATAAGACACGTCTTTTTGATAGGGATTTAGATCGTAGATACTCCCCCTTCCTTTTCTCTGTTACAGAGCCCATTCTGGTCCTCCTACTCATGTTTAATGTTGTCTGTCATGTGAGTGCCCTAAAGCCTTTGGGCGTGTTGCACAATACAAGAAAACTATAGAAAGATAGATAGATAGATAGATAGATAGATAGATAGATAGATAGATAGATAGATAGAAGATCCAGTCTCAATTAAAAATCTGTATGGCCACAAGCCATATACACTGAGGCATTAACAGATTTGCATAATGTCTGAATCAAGGTTGGAGCACATGTCTTAATAGTTATTGCAGGGCATACATCCCCTTTACAACTTGTGGGTTTGAGATTGGCAATGATTAGAGCCAGCTCATCTACAGATAGGGGTTTAAAATGAAATGTATACTTTTGCTCAATCTGGGAGAGGTTATTTTCGGGCTTTATTTCTGATAGCAGAGTATCTTTATTCTAGTGAATAGTCTTTTTAATCTGATCAAGCCTCCCCAGCATGGCTTCTTGTATGGAGGTACACCACTCAGTGTCTTTAGTGGGTACAATCAAGTTGCTAGTGCAAGGGTTTCCAGTTCCTTTAACATTTTAAATAGTTCTTTAGATTCATTATGGGCTCTGGCAATTCTCCTGTCAAACATAGCATTTTTGCTGCTATGACTGCTAGTTTATATACTTTGGAAGCTGCATTATAGTCATCTTTGTCACAAGAATCCTTTGATGTTTTCCAGGCATCAACACTCATATTTATTTACTTTTCAATATTTGTAGGTCGGGAGAGAACCAATTGGAGCCCTTCTTACCAGGAATGGACCTGTTTCTCAAAGGTGCTAGGGCGTTTACTGCTTCCCGCATGGAGAGTTGGATAGCACTAACAAGGTCATCGTGATTTTAGCAGCTGAGGTCATCAATGCACTTGGGGTAGACCATGCCGGTGAAGAGAGTTGTGTTTGTAATTCAGAGATACAGAGATGCACTGCTTTAGGATCATGTCCCCCATTATTGTAATCAGACTGGCCGACTGCTGCTGCACCAGTCGCTTCTCTAATGAACACTGAAGGTCCAGCTAGTGACTTGTCTATATTTAAAGCTGACTGTGCATTACCTCTTAGCACATAGGCATAAGTCATGACAGCACTCCCAGATATTGGCTAGTTTGAGGCTCAGTTCAAAGGGTCCCCGTATTACAGCTCAGGGGAACCCCATAGTCACTGGAATATCACACACCTTAACTTCTCTTATAGACTTTATCAATCTACCACAAGTAAAAGTCGCTAAAAGCTGATAGCTAACAGCCAACAGTGACCAGCATCAACCAGCGACCTGCGGGCTGCCCAAGAGCCTCCTCCCCTTCCCCAAATAGGGGAGGCACGCTGCATGTTTCTTGAAGGACTACTCACGCACCAAGGTCTTCAAGCACAACAATCACTACTCACCAACACAAGGTTCCCAGAGCGCAGCCCAGTTTAGTATCAGGAGCACATCCCAGTTTAAAGTGAGGAGGATGGGAGTGGAACTTGTGTTGGCTCTGTTCACAACTTATCGGCTCACCTCTTCCCACAGAGGCACAAGAAATGAAGAGAAGGGAGAGAGAATGGAGAGAGGAAAGGACCTCCCAATGTCCTTGCGCGTTCCTTCTCCTGATGGCACTCACAGCTAAGCTAAGCTCGTCAAGCCGCACCAAAGAGTTCATTATGTTGGCCGCTTCTGACCAGCCTCAGTCATACGATAGGATGTATGTAAATATTTGCAGGTGCGGGAGTCATCAGAAGGAGAGCTTCTGAGCAGGAAAGATTCAGTGTTCCAAAGAGTTTCCAAATTTGGATCTTGTTATTAATCACGCAGCAATGTCAAAACTAATAATTCAAAGAAATGACATAAATGTTGTGACATATTAAATACTTTCTCGGAATTATGCATTAGTTGTCTGCACATGTTTTGCCAGCCAAAGGCATGTTTACATTTATTTTTGATTGAGCGATGCAGAACATGTAATACATGTCTTATGGTCCAGGTTATGCAACCTGGGTTCTCTGGTGATATTTAAAACGCATTAAGCATTAATTCCCATTAATTATTATTTCAGTATTCCATTTTATTACATCATTGAGCGCAAACAGGACACAGAAATTCTAAGACAGCACACTCAATGCCAAACAGGGTATACACATGTTCAGCCAAACAGGTTATAGACAATTGTCTCACATTATCGGTAATGTGTGTGTTGGTACATGTGGTTCAGAGCAAACTAGAGTGCGGTAACATTGCTACATATAAATTATTCAGCAATTATAATGGTGCATGTTTAAAAAAAAAGCTGAGATCGTATCCATGATTAATCAATGATAATTGTAAATGAGTATCTGTCACTGAGCATTTTTCACGTCTTTCTCTGATGTAAGATGCATATCTGATGTATGGAAGCATTTAAAATCCCTTAAAAAGCAATATAGGTTTGCAGTTAAGCTACTGTGATAAATTGACTCCATTAGCCATTTGTTAACACTCATTTACATTTCAGAAACTCTCCCAAGTAGATCAATGACTTCTAAAGTACTAAAATCTAGCTCGAGTTCCTAACTTGAAATGACCTTAGCATTTAAACACAGAAGCCATCCATTTTGCAATGTCCTTTTCAATATTTTCTGCCCTGGAAAACATTACAATTTTATTGGTGCCTTGTAAATATATGAAGATAAGCACTTTCAAAACAAACTCTACATCAGCAGTCCATACAAAAGTAATTTAATATTATTAGGACGTGTTGGCTAATTTTGTACAAGTTCTGTGTAATTTTGCACAGGATCAGGGAACTTTAGCAATGACATTTGCACCGAATGACAAACAACATAACAGCAGTTCCAACACCAGACCATTTAAAAAAAGGCTGTGACAGTCAGAGAGTGCAAACTCTAGTGCCAAATGGAATTGTATCCATGCACTATGCCCGCCACAGAAGCACTGTATGTGATTGTGTGCTTTCTGGCTCTTATAACTTTATTTAGACACACTTCTGACACTGGGGGTCATTGTTAGTAAGCCAGTCCAGTAAAAATGCAGGTAAAACGGCTGGTACCAAAGGCTCTGGCATTTTTCCAGGACCGGCTTACTTCGGGTCTACCGGTAGGGGCCGTGAACTGGCGGCAGGCCCCACCTGCCAAGCACTAAACAACGGTGCTGGTGCTTCAGTAGTTCCCATCCCATGGAGTCCTATAGGATTCCATGGAATGAGAACGTACCACTGTTGCCGTTGCCAGCACCCGTAATAACCAGGGAACCCGCCGGGTTACCACAGACTCTTAATGAGGCCCCCTATAATGAATATGGTTGATTATGTTTGACCCTCATATAAATTGGTATTTTTAAATTTTATCTCAGGATTTTGAGAACAAGAGGGATCTTTCAGAAGTGTTAATAAGCTCATTCTCACTAAGGATTGGACGAGAGGAGCGGCAGGAATATCTTAGTGCCTTACCCCAGAATGTGGCTGCAGAGGTTGTTCTGTGCTTTCAGAGAGTGCGACCACAATGAGAATGCTACTGAGGCAGATGGAGGTTCATCATTGCATTGTACGTGCAGGGATCTGCAGTTATTCCGTCTATTGAATGTGGCGCAGAATTGCTACATATGAGTGCAATGCTTGCATCTGAAAGAAAGCTGTGGCATTGGAATGCTTTCAGACTATGATGCAGCTTACACTTAGCTTTTTTTGGGACGTGCCTGAACACTTCCAATACAAAAGTACAGCTTCCAAGAAAAAGATAAATGCACTTCTATCAGAAAACTGGTTTATTGCATGCTTACGAGCGGGAAGGGCTAGTCTGTTCCTTAGAGCTGACAAACTAACCCAGTTCTCTGAGAAATACAAAAGCTTATATCCAGTTAAGAAATGTACATTATTACAAATATTGTGTTACAACATCATCTTTTAGCCCCTTACTGGCTAACACTAATACAAACTAGCTTAATCCCACTAACTCTAAAATTCCCATTGGATAGTATTGTACGGTACACCCCTTTTTGACATGTACTCTTCCACCATCAGACATGAAGTATTTCCACATGGAAGGTTTATTGTTCATAAATAACAAACTGTATTACTATTCATACCATGTGACTGTGTAGGGCTATTATTATTCCTTTGAAACAACAATACAATTCAAACCCACTAGCGTCTTTGAATTATTTTTCTATCATTACCTCATGTAGCCTCACTTGCAACTACAATCTAAGGCCATATAATCTTTAACCCAAAACCTGCTTATCTCCTTTCGAGCCCATAAAAACCCCATCCCAGCATGTGCTTTATTAATTAACCCTTCCTTCACCCTGCCATGGAAGAACCGACATGCACCCAAGGAAATTGCCTCCCATATCTACAGTTTTATCTGACCATAAATACTCTGAGTAAGGCTTTGCATCTTGCTCCCCTCTGCGATATTATCAAAGCCGACTGAATGCTGCTCACTTTCATCCCTGCATCGTGAGCTCGGTTATGCTACCTTCTAGGCAAGCCGAAATTCCCTTCCCTGCAAACTAACAAAATCTGCATCTTACATGTACTTGTAAACTCAGTGAAAACCCTTGCACGTTCCACAATGTCTTCAAATACAATAATGTTTTTGTATTTGAAACCTTAGGCCCACATCACAAGGTTGACTGTATGCTGGCGGTAATTTGGGATACCACCAACACAAATAGCGTTACCCCTACTTGGTCCGGCACTTTTAGTAATCCCCATACCCCAATGGGAATAGAGCCGAAAGCAGGCAGAAAGTAGAGATGTTTACCTCCAGCAAAAGACTAGAGGTAAAACTCCAACTTTCTGCCCAACTGGTGATTGGGGCAACCCTTAAATGTGGCGGTAATAGTGCTACAGCCGCATTTAAGGGCTACCGCCCAACTTGTGATGAGGCCAAAATCCACACACGTAAAGTGTTCAGAAATACTGTGTCTCTCCATGTTAACTTTTTACTCGCATCCTTTTTTCCATGTGTGCAGAACTTCCCGCCTCTTTGCCTCTAAGCTCTAAAAATGGTACATCACCTTACATTGTCCATTCTACTAATAATGTTACTACCGACTGTAACTGTAATCTGCAAATTTAAAGTAACACTTCAATCCTCTAACTACATTGAATCACATGTTTTAATGGCTACATCCCCATTTCAACTCTACCACACTGTGGCCTAATACACTTTCTACAATGTAAATCTCTTTCCCTGTTGGGGCTTAAAATGTCTTCCCCAACTGTTTTCCGATTTGCACTTGGACAAGCGCAATCAGCCACATTATATAACACTTACCACAGTGCTACAAATGCTTTGATAATACAGAATGCGGCAAACAGGTTTCGGCAAAACCTTTATTATTTGTAAGTGTTTGCACTAGAACAAAAATGAATCATATTATTCTGTACTATGTTTGATATCTAACATAAAAAAGAACTGGGCCTACTACATTTGTTGTCATGTTCTGCAGCTAACACATTAAATAGAGGTATGTGCTTCATTTTTGCCCTAGTACAGAGATGGATAATACAGTTTGAGGCTAAACCTGTTTGATCCATTCGGTGTTATCTTAGCAGCAACAGTGGTGCTAAATTAATTTGCTCCATTTTTGCACAAGGGCAAGGTTTGATAATGTAGCCCATGATGTATTGGTGTTTTTGACATGTGAGCAAAATGCAAATGTAGGTCATGCATTCAGTGGAGTAAGAGACATAGTTGGTCCGCTTAACTAATTATCTGAATAGAATGCGATAGAGAGAAAATAAGTTTTTATTTGTTTTTAATGTATAATGTTCTCGTTTGTTGCATGGTGCGTCTCTTTAAAGTACATTGGCATACAGTCAAAATGGGGTATCAAAATGTAAAGCATTAAATACACTAATACATAAGTAAGTATACTTTATACAAAATATGATCACAGCTGAACTAGGTCTCCTGATGATATATGTATTGGCCAGAATGAACTAAACTGCCACATACTTCTATAATATTGGGATTTGCTAATATAGCGGCTGGTTTTGTTCCTAACTCTTTGAACGTGATCATCCTGTGCTGTTGGAATTGGACTACTTGACAGTGTTTGAAGACTTCAACAAAAGGGTAACAGCCCCATCAGCATGGAGTTGACAGACTCTTTGGAGACCTTGCAGTCCATTTGATAAAACCGTTTTCTTCTTGGCTCATCACGGAGGCACATACACTTAATCTAATCTTTGTTCAAGCTCTCCTGAGAGGACATTTATTAACCCCCCTGAGGAAGAATAATAAGGTGATCAAAACAGAGACCCCAATTTGAATGATGGGCAGTTGGATAATTGTTCCTAGCCTAACAATCGAGCCAAGTCAGATTAAATGCCCATGTACCTCCTTCTCACAAGATAAATAACAACAAAGCCTGCCTGTACAAGTATAATCTTGTTCTCTTGCTTGTATTCAACTATTGATCTTCATAAAATACATGAAAGAGTCAGAGTGCTCTATGATACACAATGATACCTTTGCCCCAATTATATTAGAGTATAAAAGATATCAGATGATGGCGAGGGAAGTTGTGAAGATCAAATGGGGACAGTGCAGACAAGGGCACAGTGACTTGAGGAATTGAAACACTCTCGGTTCCCTGATATATGTCAGGATGTTGTGTCAAAAGTAAATTCTATGAAAATCTAGATGCCTACGAAAATGACTTCCTTGAGCTATTATGAAAACATGATTTGGAATGTAACTCTGTGCCTGATTCCAATCGTTCTGCTCTTTATTTATACTAGAAGTGACACATGTAGAATTATTGTCAAAGAGAAAAAACCAAATCAGTTTCATTTATTCCTTATCCGCGTTTGTTTCAGATGGTGTTCCAACTCTTCAATCCATATGAGGAGTCCTTCAGAACATGAAGGGACATGACCAGGGGTGCAGGGTAGTCCCCTGTGGTGTGGGCTTCCTGCACGTGGAGGGTGTTGAGGGAACACCTGGGAGGACCCACACTGCCAATTCACGTGTAGGACTACCCGCGCACCCCCGAAATACACGTACCCTGCTGAAATCGCGTGTGAGACTTCCCGCGAACCCCAGTTAGACACGTACCCTGCTCGCACAGGGCCTATCGTGTGTGAAACTTCCCGTGCACCCCAGTAATACACGTACCCCGCTCGCGCAGGGCCTATCGCATGTGAAACTTCCTGCGCACCCCCAAAATACACGTACCCAGATCAAATCGCGTGTGAGACTTCCCGAGAACCCCCGTAATACACGTACCCTGCTGAAATCGCGTGTGAAACTTCTCGCGAACCCCAGTTATACACGTACCCCACTCGCACAGGCCCTTTCACGTGTGAAACTTCCCGCGAACCCCCGTAATCCACATACCCGGATCCAATCACGTTTGAGACTTCAGGCGAACCCCAGTTATACACGTACCCGGCTCCCACAGGGCCCATCGCGTGTGAAACTGCACGTGAACCCCAGTAATACACGTTCCCCGCTTGGCGTTTGCTGTTTGGCAGCCCTGTAAACTGGTCCAGGGTTAGCGCAGCCCTTTGTGCTGGATTGGGGATTTTGATGGCTTTTCCTTGTGCGAGGGCGTTCTTGGGGGCGTGACTGGTGCTGCTGCAGGGTCGCTGCGCCACTCTGTGGCACGGCTGGTTTTGGAGGCTAAAATCCATGAATACGCTGTGCGCGGAAATCGATTTTAGCGCACACGGCTGGCGCAGACATTCGCACGCGCACACTGTGCGCCAGCCACGTGCGCCACTTGTGCGCAAAATTCTATGAATTACCCCCTTAATTTACGGTTTGCCATTCTGTTCTTTATGAAGCTCCATCTAGCTGTGCCACACACAAATGAAGACATTTTGTTTTTGGAAACCCATGAGAACATGCCAAACAAAGCATCCCACCCTTGCTTCACCACAGTTGTTTATCTTTTTTCTCCTAAAAGCCACTGGTTGCAGATTCCACAAAAGCAGCAGTACTGTAATGACTGATGGGGAAATGCTGGTATGTGCAGAAGATGATACAGTGCTGCTGAGAATGTCAACAGAAGCAGTTATTCATGAATTTATGTATGAATGTATGTAAAAATATAATTGGCTGCTTCATTATGAAAAATATAATGTACATTATAATTAATACATGTAGATTGAATATTTTATAAACATACTTATATTGCTGGAATACTGGTATTGTCTTTGTAACGAAATTCACCAAAAAAATATCAATGCATTTATGTGTATATTAATTTACTTTACGATCAAACATGTCACTTTCTGGCTGCCACAGACTACACGACAACGAAAAAGGAAACACAAAAAATAGTAAGGTATGCATAGGTGTGATTAATAGCACAATTCGTTTTAAGATTGTTCGTTTTAAAGATCTATAACTCATTGCATATGGTTCCGTACACTGGAGTATGTTGTCAACATGTAAGAAAACATTTTCGGAATTAGTTTTGGAATATGTTTAATAAACTATAACTGTACTAATATTTATTTTCCATATTTAAAATTTGACACTAATGTCGAGTCACCTAAACAAAAACTGTCCTAAACGTACCAGGACATCAACATTATTTACATGCAAATAAATAAATACACATGCAGGGCCTTGTGGAAAATCCATGCTTTTAACCTTGCTGTAAATTAGAAGAAAGTAGACCCACTAAATATGTTGTAGAGACGTTGAAGAAGAGAAGACATCCAGGATAAGTGGTGAGAGAGGCAAGGAGATGAGCAAGTAAATACATATTACGTATTGTAATTACCATTACTCATAGTCCTCCAGGCATATCACTGTCCTTACTAAACGTAGGCAGACGGCCTCCTTCTGAGGCAGAATTTCAGAACCTCCTGGAATGCTTCTTGAGCCCTTAGAGGCTCCCTCCATTTTGTGTTTTCACTGGTATTGAAAGCTGTGCATTAGGCAGGGAGTGAAGGCTGTATGGACTGTGAACATTCAAGAGGCTTCAGAATTTTGCTGATTACCATGTATAATCTAGCATTAGCTCCCATTCCCCATCCATATGACAGTCCTTACTATATGAACAATTTCACAAGCAGTTCCTCAATCTTGAGCCATCACTAAATAAAAAACACAAATAAGTGTGCAGTGCAGCACCCACACATTCATTCTCCGATTTTAGATATAACCTTTTCTCCACATTCTGTCAGTAAGGAACCCCAATCATGAATGTGTAGTGTCTAACAAGATGAGGTCGAATTAGCTGCATTGCAAATATCTATGAATTACGCTCACTGTACCTAAGCGCAAGAGGTTGCCATGGCCCCGTTTCACTGGCCTTGAATGTATACTTGGGAGAGGAAGTCACACATATTCAGAAGCTTTGAGAATTGCAGATCTGAACAACCAACTTTCACTTTTGTCATAGCTCCAAAGGACATTAACAATCCTTTAGATTTTTGAAAAGTTGATTTCTCCAAATATTTCTTCACAGATCTGGCAATATCCAAAGCATCCCATCATATACCCCAGTGAACACTTAGGGGTTTGAAGGCCCGGGAGGGGGAATTCCTTGTGAAGATGAAACTGCAAGTATAGTTGCACAAGAAAATATAGCTATGTATGAAGGATGACCATTTCCATGGTGAATCTGAGGTAAGGTTCTGATATCAAGAAGGATCCCCATCCTACAATTCATGATGCATATGTGATTGCTACCAGAAGAAAGGTTTTCTAGGAAATTAAGCTTAAATCTCCTGTTTTCATTGGCTCAATGGGAGGCAGCTCAATATGCTTTGGGATTGGGAGAACATCACACTGTGGTAGGGCAGGTTTACTTGGTGGCTTCCACAGCTCAGAAATGCACAGGAAGTTTTTCACATTCGTAGGGGTGCTCTCCTTAGTCCCTCACAGATCCATTTCTTTTACGGATACCAGGAACTCAAAACTATGCCACTATCCTTTGAGACAGTGATATAATGCACCACCTCTTTCAAGTGTGGAGGATATGATGACATTGTATAGAGAAATATTACACCAATAAAGCAAGCAGATAGGTGCTGCCTCACGCAATGGAAAGCACTTAATATAAGACATGAAGACTGCCTCAATTTTAAAGTGGGAGGCGCCAAACTAATGCATTACTTTATTCTTTAACATTTCTCACTAGTTGCTACGAAAATGATGCAGGTGGTTACATGCTCCTATTTGACACAGCATTGCGGCGCCGAAACGAGGCTGAGCCCGCCTTATTTGAATTGTTGCATCTGCCGGCAGGAGGATATGCTGGCGGCCAAAAACGAAGGCCATACAAAGGCCTGTTCTGCACCTGTGACCCCCACTTCGTCTCACACGGCAAGGGGAAAGGGCAGGAGCCCTCTCCCCCTCCCAGAAGCTGCAATCAAGCTTCTCCTCGCTGCAACAGACAGACAGAGGCCTGCCTGACCCTGTCTCAGTACCCTGCCTGACCCTCGCATGCCGGGCACTTCGCGGCGCCGAAACGAGGCTGAGCCCGCCTTATTTGAATTGTTGCATCTGCCGGCAGGCGGATACGCCGGCGACCAAAAAAGGCCATACAAAGGCCTGTTCTGCGCCTGTTTGGTGCATGGAAGCGCGGCGCTTGCAATTCCCTGGTTAACCTTGTGTCTACCTGTAAGTACATACTCTTACGTGCATTACAATCACTCTCGTCCAGTTTGATTTAACGTATTACTGCATCAGCATCTATGCAATTCTCTAACTATACTGTCAAATCTTGTTGCCCTGCCATTGGGTCATGCACGCATCTGCTGCTATATTGTGGATTATCAAACCTAGCTGCCCGCCATAGGGACATGTATTCCTTTTAGCTCTATTGTCAATTATAGTAGCCCTTATCTGAACTACTGCCCTGAGTCATTACTCGCATGCTGCACATGTACTTACCCAGTCCGCCATATTTTGAGTAATTGCCTTGAGTTATTGATTGCCTGCACATGTACTTACCTAGCCGGCCATGTTTGAATAATTGCGTTTGAGTCATTGATTGCCTGTACATGTACCTACCTAGCTGACCATATTTGAATAATTGCCTTTGAGTCACTGATTGCCTGCACATGTACTTACCCAGTTGGGCTTATTTGAGTAATTGCCTTTGAGTCATTGACTGCCTGCACATGTACATACCCAGTCGGCCTTATTTGATCAATTTGATTAATTGCCTTTGAGTAATTGATTGCCTGTACATGTACCTACCTAGCTGCCCTTAGTTGAATAATTGCCTTGGAGTCATTGTTTGCCTACACACGTACCAGTTACTAATATGGTATTCTAGATAGGCCACCACTATACAAAAATGTATCTACCAGCCATCTACACAACCCTACTGAGGACTATCCTACACTTACTCATCATGCCGGATGTTAACGTACTTAATCCCTTGCCACCTTTGACGCCTGTAGTGCACTTGAATGATAACTCCCCTGACCTATATTTACATCCTAGCTACGAGCCCCTTGAGACAGCCACCGCGATATCTCACCCATGTGATACACCTAGTAGAAACCTCAGACTCCTTGCAAGACTATCTAAACTGCATGAACCCCTCCGCAGATCTCTGCCCTCTAACAACATTAAAATAAACCTCAAGCAGGTCTGTAAACCCAGCCATACTAGACGACCCTCACAACCTAATTCCTATATTTGCCTAACCCAGAACAATAAGTCTAAAACACCCAATATGTCCACTGTTTTACCCCCTCAAGCCACAGAGGTCACTAAGACCCCAACGATTGTCGGAGCACTCCTTAACGTGAGATCGCTTGTCGCCCATGTCCTAGACATTGCCGACATAATTTCAGAAGGCAACCTTGACTTTCTCGCTATCACAGAGACATGGCTACACAATGCAGCAGGACCTTCACTCATGCTAGCTATCCCTGATGGCTACACAATAGTTAGACATGACCGAGAAGGTGCTAGAGGTGGCGGCATCGCTATAATCTCTAAAACAAGCCTCTCACTCAGATTAGTACCCACCCAATCGATTCAATCTTGTGAGACCCTATCTGCCAAACTTCAACTAAATAATAATCAAGCACTTATCATTCACCTTCTATATAGACCCCCTGGCCCTCTAGGCACCTTTGAAGAGGATCTCCATAACTTACTTACAAACAACCTCAAACCTTGCTCTCAATCAATCCTTCTTGGGGACTTTAACTTAGGTCTCCATGACACCACAGACACCAACGCTACATTGGTAGCCAACACTATTCACGCACTTGGCCTAACTCAAAGAGTTGACAAGCCTACGCACTTGAAGGGAAGAACATTAGACTGGATAGCTGACTGCAACTGTACAGCCACTATTTCATCTATAATGCCCTTACCCTGGACAGACCACTCCCTGGTGTCCTTTAACCTAGCTACTGCCAGACCTAACCCTACGGCCCTTCCACTAGCGCCACCTTGCCTAACCAGAAATAAAAAATGTATCACTGTAGAGAAGGTGATCCCAGCTATATTACTGACCCTTAATGCTCTATCAGCTAATCTAAACCCTAGCATCCTAGTGCAAAAATGTAATACTATCATGCTCACCACCCTAGATAAAGTGGCTCCTCTCAAACTTAGACTAAGCAAACCAAAAGCTCATCTAAACAAATGGTGTACTCCACAGCTAAGAGATTTACGCATTCTGAAAAGAAAGAGTGAAACTACCTGGAGGCTCTGCCCATCAGTCGATAAAAAAGCCAAACTATCCACACTTTCCTCACTTTACAAAAAAGAAGTTTGCCAGGCAAAACGTAACTCATATGATGATATGTATAGCTAAATCCAATTCCAGCATGAAAGAGCATTTTTCCAATTTAAAGGAACTCGAGTCTCCCATCGCCATTCAGGACACTTGTACTAAGGACAAACCTTGGTGCACGGATATACAGCAAGCCCTAGCAAGTAAAATTATCACACTCCAAAATGAAATCCAGCAAAAAAAAGAAGTACTTAAAATTCAGGATTCGCCTAAAATGCCTCACATCAATAACCCACTGGCACACAGCAATACCTGCCACTTCTCCAAAATGACCACCTTGGAAGTAGAAAAAGTTATCCTGTCGCTTAAACCATCAAACTGTAAAGGTGACATTTGCCCAGCACAGCTAATAAAAGACGCTGCCAGAGAATTATCTCCCTTTATCACCAAATTGATTAACGCCTCCTTCGCCTCAGGCACCATCCCTGCCAACCTTAAACAGTCCTGGGTACATCCCCTCCTTAAAAAACAGACTTTAGAACCCCTCATCCCCACTAATAACCACCCTATTACTACAGTACTGTTTCTTCTTAAGATTCTGGACAAAGCCACATACAACCAAATTCAAAAGCACCTAGAATTACATAACCTATTTGGCGAAAGACAATTGGGCTTCCGTCCCTTACACAGAACAGAAACGGCCCTCATTGACTTAAAGTCTCAAATTGATGAGCTGAGAGACAAAGGGAGAACAGTACTCCTACTACTCCTGGACCTCTCAGCTGCCTTTGATTTGGTGGATCACAAAGTCCTCTGCAGTCACCTGGACTCCGCCGCCCATTTCTCCTCGGAAGCCATTGGATGGATCAAGTCATTCCTGAGCGAGAGAACGATGAGAGTCTTCTCCCCCTCGGCAGCGGCAGATCCCACCCCTATGTCTCATGTGGTGTTCCCCAGGGCTCCTGTGTATCCCCAACTCTATACAATATCTTCAACAAGCCCCTGTTTGATGATCTGGACCATCTTGGTATCACCTACACTAATTATGCAGATAATACACAGATCATCCTCCCGCTTTCTGGGGATCATGACACGGAATTGGTGAACAAGGTATACCTTATCATCCAGGCATGGATGGCCACTCACGGCCTCTGTCTAAATGATGAGAAGACAGAGTTGATTATCCTGGGTACCCAAGCCAATATCAAAAAACTAGGTCAGGAATTCTCTTCATTCAACATAGACGGGAACATCATCCAAGTATCCAAGGATGTAAGAACCCTGGGATTCTATCTTGATTCTACACTATCACTTGACAAACAGCTAAAATCCCTTGCCTCTTCCACGGCCTACACATGCAAACTGCTAAGAGCCGGTAAACCATTCCTTTCCAATAAGAGTTGCCTAATCCTGGCCAGAGCCTTAATTCTCTCCAGAATTGATTATTGTAATGCTCTATACTCTGGAGCCAATAAAAAAAAGAACCCAAAGACTACACACATTACAAAATAATGCCTTGAGAGCAGCACTAGGCATTAATAAAAGATCCCACATCTCTTCTGCCAGACGCCATTACAACTGGTTGACCACGGAGAACAAAATAAAACTCAAGATGCTATCCCTGACCCATAAAGCCCTTAATAACTCTGCCCCTAGTTACCTGACTAACAAATTCCACAGGAGAATATCTCTTAGACCAACCAGAGTTATCAATTCTAATTGCTTGACAATACCGAACTTTAGAATCACTACTATTGGAGGAAATAGCTTCCCGGTAAAGGCTGCTAAAACCTGGAACTCACTACCACAAGACCTTAGAGCTGACCTGCACTACCTTTGTTTCCGGAAAAAAGTCATTCAATTCCTTACCTCGACTGACCTCAGTTGACCGGTGTTACCTACCTCCTACTGGTATTAACCACTAGACCCTCACTCTATACAGCTGTAACTCTGATTTACCTACTCGAACCTGTATATTCGAACTTGTATAGTCTGTAATTATTTATGTGACCTTATTGTATTTTCTAATGTACACTGTGCTATAATGTAACCTTGTAAGTTTCGCACTCTCTTGCCATTGCGCCCTGCTACCCCTGGGTCTGGCGCGCACAATAAATGAATAAAACAAACAAACAAACAAACAAACAAACAGCACATGTCAAATGACATAGGGATTACCAAATGAGACAATGTACGTAAAGCTAAAGAAAGCCTGCACCAGTTGCAAACCAGGAAAGCTTTATCAATGGTGAAAACACCACAAGTCGAAATACTCAGCTATAATACCATAAATCAACATATTGGTATGTGTTTAAAATGAAGCACCACACAGTATCAACTTTTCATTTTATTGATAATGTTCATTTTTTAATGTGATTCGTAATCATGTTATATTGAACACAAATGAGTGAAGTTATGAAGATGAAGGATATTTAATCAGAATTGATTACATGTTGTCAACACAACAGAAGTAAACAAGCCTTTAATGCATATAGCATAATGTGAGGCCTTGGAATGGCTTAGGGAATGATTACTTTCCAGTCTTCTTATTTAACTGAACAAAAGTTACAACTTGACATCTGCCATCCCTACAGATTGCAATGGGTGTGGCGTATGTTCTCATGTAATGGACACACATCAATCTCATGCTAGGACAAAGGGCCATTTGGACCAAGATCCATGACTTAATGGGAGCCCCCCCATTGTGTATTCATTGCAGACAAACAATATTATTTATATATCCAGAAGTCCATCAAGGTGATAGATTCCAGAAATCCACATTTCATCAAGGGGGTATGTTACTGCTACAAATATGGTATACACAAGACTTTCCATTCAGAGATGTAAGAATGAAACAGCACTTGCATTAGTTCATGCTAAAAAGTATATACATTTCGATCAACCAATAAGAAATGAGGCTGTGGTGTAGTCTCTGGGAGCATCAGAATATTGAGCAAGCCAATGGAAATACTTTACCAATCAAAAGTTGTGACATAATGATGACAAAGTCTGGCATTAATGTAATTTATTAAAGCCAGAGAACACAGTGAATATGGTCCTGACTCTGGAATTAAAGGATGAAGAAAAGAAAGAAACACCTGTTCCAAAGGGTTGAGTTCTGAACTTGGATCGCTTTTGGAGATGACCAGAACTTGTGCAGTGGGGTAGGAACCAACTAAATCCCAAGGCAGACCGGCTTTCCCAAAAAAAGGGTGAAGGGACCAGGACAGTCCTTCTAGATGAGAATTCCTTGGAAACAGCTGAGGGATATGTTCTTGCTTCATGCCTTAAATATTTATTCAAGGGGTGTATGCAAGCTCTCCAAATATAATTAGATAAATCCCCTAGAATCACTGGCCTGCTTAGTCCCTGCGGTCTGAGGGAATTCACCAGGCATTTCCAATATGGGGCAGTCATTCCAAATAGAAAAAATAAAGCCCACTATGATTTGACTGTTGGAACAGGGTGCAGAGGCTGACACATTACTATTTGCTGAAAGACAATAGGATATTGTTGTTTGCTATTATGCATCATATTCTGTTCTCACTCTGTTAAAGCTGAGAGAGATGACATTTATATGACAACAACAATGCTTTTTCTGAGATGTGTGTGCAGTGTAAACTGATAGCACTTCTGAGCAACCTGCGTACAATTCTTCATAAATGAAAATTCAACTCCATGGTTCCGATAGCATTTTCACAGATATAGTCCTCATTTGGCTGTGGTTTGAAGGTGGACTGTGCCAGAGCCTAATGAAGACTTGCTTGAAAATGTGTGATCTGTGAAAGCCATAGATACCTGGAAAGAATTGGGGAATGAGAGGGTGTTTAATTATATCACTATCACTTCCCTAGGAAATTATGTTAATGTAAATGTCATTCTCCCCTCACTCTTGACCTTGCACAGTATGACTCAGTTTAAAAAGAAAAGGAGTACTCATTCCTGCATCAAACATCCTTTGAGCCCCGGATGTGTTATTCTACGCAGAAAAAACTGGTCTGCCACAATATTCAGAGATTGATATCTGGTTTCCCCTTGCCTGTTGATATAAGATGTTGTCATCTGGCTCTTTGTTCTTACCAGGACATATTTCACTTCCACCTGGTACAGGGAATGGATTAGGGCACAGGGTATGACTCCCATTTACCTTCAGTTGGATGAATTACAGGACTCTGGTCTTGACCATAGTGCCTGTGTAGCCTGGTCATCCAAAGTTGCCCCAGCCAATGTGGCTGTTGGAATCTGTTGTCAATAGGAACAGGGCTTCTTGGGATAAGGAGAAGATTGTCTGCACCCTTTTGCTACTGTATTGTCCACTGAGTTTTGAGCAGAACCAATGCTTCATATTCTTTGGAGAAAAGGGCCCAAAGTCTAAGGAGATGTAAAAAATGAAGTTTCAGATGGAAGCATGCCAACAGCACCATTATTTCACATATTGCCATGTCTCCCTGGAGGCACAACCATCTATATGCCAAGGCTTCTGTGTTATGTAAAACCATTTCCAGGTGGGTTTCGAGGCTCAGTATCCATATTTATGGCAGAAAAGCTCCATGCACGTCTGTCTGGAATCACACCCCAATAGACTATAGTTCATGCAATATGATCAGGAAGGACTTCTCCCAGTTGAAACCCATCTAACTGGAGAACTTCATGGATCTTTTGTCTATGGCACAGTGTTGATCTTCAATTGAACAATGGAAAACAAACAGACATCCGGGTAGCAATCTGATTAATATGCAACCAGGGCCCAAGACTACAAACAGAGTATATTCCTCAAGAAATAAGACACCATTGTTTTCCCCTCAATTCAAGGATAGCACTTTTGATAACCTTGTCCTTCCACATTCCTAGGTGTGCCAATAAGCGAGACTTGGAAAATGGGGTAAGTCTCATTTTATGACACTTAGTTTTAATATGCTACCGCCATGAGAGATAAAGGACATTTGAGGGTAACAGGACATTGATGCACGTGTCTGTAGATACTGTAACAATTATGGAACAATTGAACCATTAAAACATCTGCATGTTTGTCCTGCTCTGCATAATTTGCAAACTTTGCACTCTGAACGATTTGATTGCAACTGATCTTTTATATCAACAATGATGTGCTGAATAATCAGAGAGATTGTTAATAGTGCATAGAGTGAAAATATCAGAAAAATGAAAGTAGGCCCTTCCTTAGCACTTCCGGGGCCCAATTCATAAACCATACAATTTGGGGTTGCATACTAGTGCAGGAAACACAAATTGCACAAACCGCTAATGCAAATTGTTCACATTGGTAAATCAAAAATAGGCTTGGATGAACTTCTCTGAAATAGACCCATAGTAGAAGACAAAATATGTATTGCATATTATTTTCCACTGTGAGAATAGGATATGATTTTGATGCTGACAAATACCTGATGAACATTGCTAAACCAAAAATAGGCTTGGATGAACTTCTCTGAAATAGACCCATAGTAGAAGACAAAATATCTATTGGATATTCATTTCCACTGTGAGAATAGGACATGATTTTGATGCTGACAAATACCTGATGAACTTGAGAGAGGCTTCTTGGTCTTGCATGATGATTCATTGTCCAATCCCACTTTGAGGGTGGCTCGTGCATTTAGAGCATTTGAGAATTATTTTCTGGAATTATCCGGATAGTTTTATGTATATTGTTGGTTGTTTTTGCAGTTTCCAGTTGTTAAGTGAATGTTTGAAAACATTTTTGGTCCCCTTTCTCTGTTTGCTCACAGTGTCTTGTGTTAGTTTCCCCTTATAAAAAGAGAAAATAGGTACCCTTTTCCTCTTGCAACTTTCCCACTTTGTGTCCCTTTACAAAAGTTAAAAAAAGTTTCCTACACATATTTGTAGCCTCATTAAAAAAATCACTTTCCCCTCTGTATGTTTGTTGTGTCCTGTTTTTGTCTTGTATTGTAATGGTAGCATTGTGTTAGTATTGAGAAGTGCATTAGGTTTGGTTGCACTTGGAGTAGTATTGTTGGTTCCTTTGAAAATCATAATTCTCAGTCATTGTATTGCCAGGGGGATTATTAAAGGCAGAATGAACTTGTGACATGCTATATCATTTCATCTACTGTTGAGGCCCATCATCTTGTTAGGAAATACCTCTTAGATGGATTGGCACCAAGAAGAGCTATGTTCGATATTAACAGTAACATTGCCTTTCTCTTCTACTTCTTTTAAGATTTGAAAATGTTAGCTGGATATTGATTTAGAGTTGTTAATTCTAGTGTTAAAATATGTAGATATTTCTGCAATAATCACTTTTTTATAATTATCCACCACCATTTTGTAGTTGGCAAGTGCATTGGGGGTCCAGCATTTAAGCCACTCTCTTTCATAAATTCTTTTCTCCGACCTAGATTTTAGCACGGTTTCATGAAACCAAGTATTCTTTTCAGTTTCAGGTTCAAGCAGTTACATTGTCTCAGGAGCGAGCACCTTGATAGCTTCATTAGTGACTTGTGTCAGATGGGTCACCAATGAGCTAGCATATGTAAAGGAGTCAGGGTTCAGGAGGTAGGTTATACAATTTCCATGAATTTGGTTTCCGAAACATTCTGAAAATTGCAAAATTTTACAAAGGTTCTTGCAGCCGCATTCAGTAGAGTGGGGCCATATGCAGACAAGTTGTAAAACAGATCAATGAACGGTCGGACAAAGGGCATGGTAGGTAAGTGATGTTGGAGACTTTTATTCCATGTGTAAGAACCCAGTCGATGGCATGACCATTATCATGTGTAGGTTCTTCAATTCATTGAGTATAGTTAGCTCAGTGCAGAACAAAGAGATTTGGCAAATTTATGATTTTTATCCTCGACCCAATAGTTGAAATTGCAAAGATAACGATAGTAGATGTGTTTATTGTGATACTATTAACAAGAGTACGAAACTGTTCGCCAAACAGAGGAATATCTTTAGGTGGTCTATAAATAGTGAGAATTGCCACAGAGGTATTATTATCTGTTTTAACCTTCACAAGTAACCTCTAACACCCTTCAATCTCCAGATGAGTAACCATATGACAATCACGATGTTTTTGTGTGAGCACTGCAACCTGCCTTTTGGCCAATACAATCAACAATCAACCCTAAAGACATTAAATGTGGGCGAACAGAATTAGAGGCTGCCACATTAGTTGCCAGGTCTCTGTAATGCCCTTTATATTAAAGTTGTAGTTATTAAGGTAGTTTTCCACCTCAACTCCGTGTTTGACAAGAGAGCGGGTGTTCAGAAGAGCCATTTTAAGATTGGGCATAGGTGGGCAGATAGGCACTGTATTATTGAGTGAGTTACTAGATGGGTCCACATTCAATATATTTACAGGTGTCGATTGGATATTACCCAAAATTGTGGATACCAAGTGAACGGCGGGAGGGGGGGGGTCAAAATGGTGTTTCAATCATAGGGGGGAGAGAGGGTAGCCTTAAGCTTTAAGAGCACACATATGTAATGGATGGGATCACACAGAATAACTCAGTGTCCAAATAACCAAACCAACTCAGGAAGATGGCAAAGTACAGTTTTATTAGCAATTATCTAAAACAGGGATTTTAAAACGAACATCAACGTCTCGCAGCGATGTTCATATACATCATATCTTTTATTTAAAAACTAAAAAAATACATCAGAGGTGACGCCACACTATGTGGCAATAATGCAAAACCTATCAAGGGTCAGGATTGGCTAAGAGGAACAACTAAGCATACTTTCTATACGAACTACGATTGTTATTGGCCACCCACTATGAGGTGGACAACATATGCCTACCTCTAAAACATGTCATATTTAGAAATATTAGATACACAGTTTCTTTTTGGTCTTTAAACTATAAGGTCATTCAGTATATGGACTACCACAATTGGTTAGCATGCTTGTGCCAGGTAAAGAACATTTGTTTCACTTAGAAGCACGTAAACCCAAACCTAGGTGCAAGGAGAGGAGGCATGAAACTACATACCCACCCAATTAGCCCAGCATCTCTCATCACTCATGCCTTCTGCCATGAATATTGTCTCTGAACTTGGCCGTGCAGAGTATCCTTGTCATTAGAATACACGGGACTGAGGGCACTCACTTTCGTGTTCTGGGACTCCAAGTTCGAATTCTATTTTCATTCTTGGCTCAGGTGACAGGAAACCACAATTTGATCTATTTTTCAGGTTTTAAATGCTCTAAATATAATTCACTTAGAGCATTTAAATCCTGCAAAACTCATCAACCTTGGTGTTCTTTCTTTGCACCTTAACAAGGGATGATTCATCCTCTGCATGTTGGCTCATTTCCAGAATAGATAGCTGACATTGGCTGCTTCAATCTTGACTCCAGGCCAGAAAGCCTCGTCTTGCAGCTTCACGATTCTTCTTATTCTTGCTATGACAGAGTTTTCACTGCCGGCTTCATAAGTCCTGGCTTACTAAATTCATGATACTGATGTCCAGCTTCTATTTAAAGTTGGCTCCGCCTGCGTTCTATTCACTACATATAGCCAGCTTCTATGATGACTTAGACTACCTTGCGTTTTAGCATCTGTACATTTAATGAACGGTTGATTTTCTGCAGCACTTGTGCACGTGTAATCTTGTTTTTCAGATTTAGAAGTTCACTTGATTCTTTATTTCATCCTTAGTTTCTTTTGGATCTATACATTGTCTTCGGTCAGTATCTTGGGAAGTCATATGTTTCTTTTGTGACATCACTAGCTTCTTTTCTTTGCTCTCTCTCATATTCCTTCATGGAGTTCCTCCCTTAAGTTGTCATCCCTTTGTGGAAACGTTTGGTAGGATTGTCTCAATGGGTATCTTCTTTCGAACCCACACTGTGGTATTAGCACAATGGCTGCTGTCAAACACAGTAGGGTCTCATGTTTCCAACCTATCGGAGGAAAGGAGGCAGGTTATACAGCAGAGATATACAGCTGTTCCTCTACAAGTGTATCAAGTAAAAGGTGAGATGTTTTAATACTGGTATTACTGGATGAATAGCAATAGGTTGTTCCTATGTCAATATTCATCATAGGTTGAGTATCACTTGGCATTGTCATTTGTGGCAATCATGACACACTTGCAATGAAGGGAGGGGAAAGGAAAGAAGGCTTAGCTAGAGGAGAAATAACTGGATCTCTCCACACAAATGGTGGGGTGCCCATAATTGATGAGGTGTTATTTGTGGATGCCAGTTCATGAGCTTGTGCCACAAAGTACTGCCAAGCCTCTGAGTCAGTGGGGGAGTTTAAACCATTGTGGGAGGCCTCAGGAGTGGGAGTGGAGGTGAGGGCATCAGAGAAGGCCCTGTTAGTGGTAAGCACAAAGTCACATGAGTAAGTCCCTCATGTGGACACCCCCATCAAGGAAATGGAGGCTAGACCTCATGTGGATAGCCAACAAAGAGGCATTGGAGGAAGAGAAGGACATGTTCCATATGTGGGGGAATGGAGAGAGGCGGCAGGGTGTGATAGGATCTGTCTGGTTCTGGGGCATACAGGAGAAAGTGGACTATACCCGGAAGGTTGAATGAGGGCTGTCAGGGGAAGCCTCAAGAGGAAGAGCAGCAAGAGGTGCATATATCAAAAGGGGAGGCAGAGGAGCAGGCAAAGGAAGAGGTGGTGAAGAGTCTTCCTGCTCCTTCCGTGGCGGAGGGGAAAACCAGTTGGAGCACTGTGTAGCAGTATCCTCAACTACCCCTGCACAGCCGAAAGCTTCCTGGATGTGGACTATTTTTCCCTTGAACCAGGAAAAAACATTCACAGGGAGGACCCTTATGTCCTCTGCATTGAGGAGGGTAGGGAAAGTGGGTCAAGTGTACGGCAGAAAAAACGGAACAAGGGGGGGTTGTGGCCTAGGGATGATGGAGATAAGGAACCATTTGTGTCTGTGTGTACAAGGTGCACCTGTCTCCAGAGGCTATAGATCATGCACCACCAAAACCACCCACTTCAAGAGTCTTCAGGCAAGCTGATGCAAGAGCTGGATAACTTTACGAAGTGTTCTGTGTGAGAGATTGAGTACTTTAAAGGGTCTCTTTTCCCTATTGAAGTGGGAGAATGGAAAACCAGACTCCCGTCCTTCACCTCTCGCGCTTGGCCTAGAGGGTCGCGGCCCAGACACCCGCCACGAGAAGAGTTTGCCCATTTACCAGATGACCAAATACCCTGGTACAGAAACATACGGATGTGTCCATCTGCCTGCCCAACAGCCCGCACTGGCCATGCCGACACCTGCGGCACGGACCAACTAGACTGAAATCTACACATCGTTAGAGATGCCATGACGACCTAGATAACGGGAAGCACCGCTGAACTATTATACACGCTGAACATTTCCACACCAATCTACACGAAGAACATACTCAGTGCTCTGACGTAGGCGACAGGCTTATTCACGGACGTGCATCTTTATTATTTTTACATAGGCTTTCAGAATGCAGAAACGCAAGACGCACCATGAGCTCATTTATAACGCTTGCTCACGCTTCTCTTGAAACCCGTTACCATCATGAGAGATATAATGGAAACACGATACTGGCCATGAAACTGTATGCCACTATAACCTAAAGCATCCATGCACTAAATGGATTACTCGTGCACCAGGCCCAAGTAGGCCTCAAGCAAGAGTTCCCGTGGACATTAACAAAGCAAAAGTCAGGTTGCTGAGCCTGCAGAAAGAACCCAGTGGAGCAACCAGCCAAGGTCGTAATGTTGCAAACCCACAGTCAAGAAACAAATCTTCAAAGGCACGATGTTGCAACCTCGCACTCCACGTACCAATGTTAAAATCATATCTGCAAATTAAACCAGACATACAGTGGAAAAACAATATTAATTGTGCAGAATTATGCCTCAAACACGGTCCCTCCCCACGTGACCAAGCCGAACCTGACGAGATGCCAAAACCCAGGAGAGAAAAGGCGTCTGGGTACCTCGCTACGAGACGCAGGCCGACACACTTGAAAGGCTCAATGGACACCTGCTACAGTGGGAACGGTCAGTCTCCCACCTATGAATAAATCCTCACATTGCCTGCACGTACCCATATTGAAACACTGTTGCAACCACAGGTGCACCGTGTGCTGGGAACAACGGTGGTCCCAGGCTGGGGAGCTCACGGATGCACCAATCAGAACATGAGGTTCTTATCTCAGACGTCAGTAACGTTAGCCAATCCTCAGGGGTCTTCATGTAACAATTCTTATGTATCTAATTGTAGGGACAACCCAGATATACCACCTGACTACATCTTAACCACTAATATCATTCTCTATATGCGTACTATACTAACCCCACCACTCGAGCAACCAATCAAGAGTGGCGATAGGTTCTTTTGGTAACTTTTTGGAATGACGCAAGTAGCGCGTCATAATGTAGTAAAAAGGGCCTGCGAGCCCCACTATTGTGTGTGTGTCAGGACGAACGCGTACGCTCCTTGACCCATCCCTGCCGTTTGCATAATAAACGGCAGAAGTTGCCTTGCTCCTTGTGTGTGCCTCATACTCTGTCTCGATCCGAGATATACACGGGAGGAGTTGGGGCCTCCCTGCCCGGAGGTCTGCGGACGGCCCGGCCGACCCCGGCAGAATCCCCCCCCGACAAGTTGGAGGCACTGCTGAGATCTGTTTAAGATCGACTTTTATTTTTTATTTTTCCAGGCACTCCCGTTGCGGGGAGGCCCGGCGGCGCGGCCCCCTCTGCCGTTGCCCCCTTCTGAGGACTACAGGACCATCGCGGAGCTGCGAGAGGACCGGACAGCGCAATCCGGATATTGGCCCTCGGGAGCCGGTTGAGAAGTATCCCGCCCGCGGTCGGCGAGTGTCCAGACGTGGTCCAGACGAGGGGAGGTGGCGAGCCGCTTGGAGGGGTGCACGCAGTCGAGCGGCCCTGCATCGAGGGAACTTGGTGAGCATGACACGCACAACAAGCAATGCGAAATTGTGAGGGAGGGGGCGGAAGTAAATAAGGGAGGAGGGAGGTATTGTAAAAAGGTGGGGTGAAGGTTTAATTGAGTGATGATAATGGAATGAATGGTAGTGAATTGAGTGAGAGAGAAGGCGGCTAACGTTACGCGAAAGAGGGGGGCAGGGCACGAGAACAACACGTGCAGACGCTCGCAACAAAAAGCTAACGTTACGCGAAAGAGGGGGGCGGGGCACGAAAACATCACGTGCAGCCGCTCGAAAGACACTGATTGGCCTAAATCGCGACTACGTGTGAGGGTGGGTGTGTGTGGTTTCCTACGATTTGACATTTATCATTCAATGAGTAGATGAGGTTCCCTATTGTTCGAGCAAGAAACTCGATAGGTAGATGAGGTTCCCTATTGTTCGAGCAAGAAACTCGATAGGTAGATGACGTTTCCCTGTGGGCGGTGGCTAGTTACGTAGTTGCCCAAAACGGAAGATAATTGGCTGGTTAAGCCCTCCTGTTGAGGGGCGTATCACACGCGAGGCGACGCAGCGTGCGCAGTCCGGTTATAGTATTGATGAGATTACCTTGTTCCAGGAGAGACAGGAAGACAGCTGTAGGGTTAGCGGGGTAGATTGCAAGTGTATTTTGAATTTAAAGAACATAACACGAATATACCAGTAGTTCGAAGAAATAGGTGACGTCACCAGTAGGGATTTAGTAAGATATCGTGAACACAAGAAGCTTTGGGTTTGACATTGGTGGGGAAGAGAAACATGATAAAGGAGCGGACACGGAGATAAACGATAAACGAGTGGATCAAAGAGGAGAAGGGGAAGGGGGCGTGGCTGCGCACGGAGAACGCCGGCCACGGCAAGTGTAAAGGTGGGAGGAGAACGGGGAAAAAGGACGACTGTGTAAGATCGTCGTAAGGGGTACGCAGCTGCAGGGGGCTGCGTGCGCTTCGGCCGCAGGGGGCCGTAGGGGAAGGAATATAATATAACATCATAAATATATTTGTTTTATAATTTTTTTTTTTTTTTTGTGATTATTATCATTGCATAATTTGTCAAAGGATTGTCGTAAGTCCCCACACTTGCGGGGCAAGGTAAGCAATAAAAGGTTGTATGTTGCAAACTGGTAGCAAGGGGAAGGGTAAGAAAGGGTGCGCTAGTATGTCATACGGGAGAGGGTTGGGAGGGTGGGGGAATACCCTCACTACCCCACTACAACATATATGCACCACACTGCCACCACATAGGGAGAAGTTAATTAAGTACAGCATAGAGTGGACCCAGGGGACGGACAACAAAATGTTGACACCATGGCCGCCTAATGGTAGCTTTGACCCATATGCCCAACATTCACTATTAAACCATCTGCACAATACATACAAGGGGAAGAAGTTGGCAAACCATGTGGAGGTGTTTAACTTGTGGAGGATGTTCCAGGGGTCTAGACCAGGACCAAATGGAATGTTCACTATGGGGGAAACACCGGAAGAAAAGGAGATTAAGAAAGAAGGAACGGATGGGGAAAAGGAGAGTGAAGGAACAAAGAATATGGGGAATGAAAAACTGGGTGGAGGAAAGGTTGATAAATTAGCTGACATAAAACAGGAACCGAGCAATGAGATACCCTTAACACCGGGAGTGAAAACAGAGGGAGGAGGGTTGTACCCTTTAAGAGAATTAGGAGAAATAAAAGGACAGTTAAGGGCGGCTGAAGGATACTCAAACCCGGCATACAGCCCTCCACCATATGTGGCTCATGGAAAGATACCAATGGGGGACGGGAGGAGAGAAGAGCAGACTGTAGAGATAGGAAACGATGAGTGGGTAGCTGCACAGATATTGTTGAAATTACGAGGATCACTAACTGGAGAGGAAAGGGAGGCGGTAAAGAGAACAAACGAGGATAGTGAAAGAGAGAGTGAAATGAGGGGAGAGGAGCTGCTACGGCAGAAGGAAGAGATTTTGGAGGAAAGATTAGCTAAACTAAGGGATGAGCAGAATGAACTGATAAAACAACTTGAGGGGGAGGAAAGAGAGAGAGTGAGGAAAAGGAAAGAAGGTAAGGACGAATTGGAAAAATTAAGGGAGCAAAGTGAGGAGAGAAAGAGGGAAGCTGTAAGGGTAAAAGCAGCAGCAGAAAGGGTATCAAGAGTAGTGATGAGGGAGAAGAAGAAGGAAGAAGAAGAAAATGAAAAAGAAATGGAAATATGGAGGAGGAGGATAATATCAGAGACAGCTAAAAAATATGAAGAGGGGAAGGTAATAGAGAGTATAGTAGAAAGAGAAAGGGTGAAATGGGAAAGGAGGAGAGAGGATGAAAGGATATTGGAACAGATGAGCAACGAAGTAATGGAGGAATTAAAAAGGAAAAGAGAGGAAAATAGTAGGGAGATGGAGGAGAGGAGTGAAGGGGAGAGAGAAGAGAGTAAGAGGGAGAGTGAAAGATGGGGAGAAGTATATAAAAATAGAGAGGTAGCAACAACGTCAGCACTAAGGGGAACAGGTGGTAACAACGGAAAGGAAGAGGGAGACCTAATAGACTTAAAAACTGTAACAATAAAAGGAAAAAAGGCAGAGTGGGGGGCGCAATTTATGAATGATTTTTGTAGTGAGGATGGAAGGAAGAGTGAAAGGGAAAGCTTAGATAAGCTATACCTCACTAGAACAAACATAGATTCGCCATGGGTGAGTAGAAGATGGGAGGAGCTGGAGAGAAGTAAGGAGGAAGTGAAAAGAATGGGAGAAACACAAACTAACGAACACACGCCACCGACGCTCACCAACCAACACACGCCACCCACATCACCATCACGCTCTCTAACGCCACACCCCACATGTTCAACAACTGCACGCTCTCTGCACAGAATAAAGCTCGCACCCTTCATGGACGAAGTTACACCTTATGCATGTCGGCTTAGGGACCTCCCTAGTCGCAGGCAAGACAGGCAAACAGACGTGCCAATATTGAACACAGGAAAGGATGAAAAAAGGGGAAAGGAAGAAGAGGGAGGTAGGAGAAGAGGTAGTAAGGAAGGATTTGAAGTAGTAAAAGGAATGGGGGAAGAGGAGGGGTGTGAAGAGTTAACATCATGGAGCATAAAGGATGACACAAGACAGAATGTAATGCCACTGCTGGAGAGAGGAGGGGTTAGACCACAGTATGTACCTTGGAAACATACGGATAAGGAAAACATAAAATGTAGGCTCCCATCATTAAGTGGAGGTGCGGGTAAATGGATATATGAAATGGAAAAACACACCGCAGGACAGAAACTAGCAGTGGGAGATGTTAAGGGCCTGTTAATATCAATATTAGGGGATAGAGCGGATGACATTTGGAAAAGAGCGGGATTCCATGGGGTAACAATAACAAACACATCGCATGATGGGGCACCATTTGCAAACTGCAGACATGCGCTATGGCAGGCACTAAGAGTGCAGTACCCAGACACATCAGACATAGGAGCCATTACTTCCCGTAAGATGGGTGAGAACGAGGATCCTGTTGATTATATCCAGGATATTCAAGAGAAGTGGCGCATGGAAACTAGAGAACAATGGGACAAAACACCAGCCATATTTTATCATATACTAGTACAAGGGCTCCCAGAAGGAGTTCAGAGACAATTAAAGAAAGTAGTGGGGATGGAAGCAAAACCATGGCCGGAAATACAACTGACTATAGTACATCACTGTAGAACATGGCAAGGAAAAATGAAACAAAAGGAAGAGGACAGGAAAACAGAAGAGGCCAAATTAGTACAGAAAAAACTTACTAAATATACCATGGAAGGGGCACTAATAACTGCGCCAACACCAATGGCCCAAAGCCCAACGCAAGTAGTGGCTGCACAAAATCCAGCTCAAATAGCGCCTCCACAAGAGGTAATAGAGCAAGTGCTGCCTCTGCAATCACACGCACAGAACATGGGAGGAGGGTACCCAATGCAAGGAGCTGGGTATTATAATTATAATAGAGGGAGAGGAGGGTTTATGAGGGGAAGAGGATACGGATATAATACCCAACAACAGGCTGGGGGACTCAGAAATAACTACCAGACAGGGCAACCAGTATACCAGGACAACACAGGGAACTTCCCATGGCAAAACAGGGAACCACCCGTGTGTTGGAGCTGCGGACTATTAGGACACATGTCACGTACATGCAGGGTCAGGCCAGGAACACCAGCATGGAACGAACAAGCACAACATAGGACATCACAAGAACAGCAGGGCATACAACCACAGCAGATGTCACCACAAGGGAGTGACCAACACTATTCCCTACCACAACAACAAATAAAACAATACCTGCCACAAGTAACTGGTGCAGCGTTAATACAACCACCACCACAACCTGAACGAACGCAATTGGGTGGGGTGACGGTGTTGGGACACAACCCTTACACAGGGAATGGCCAGTCATTGTACCCCCAATAGGACAGCCCACAGACGGCCTTGGTGTGTCCCATCCTGTCAGTAACACCTAATAGTGCGGAGGAGCCACGCATAGAGGTAACGATAGGTGACAAAAAATTATCATTCCTTGTTGACACCGGGGCAACCCGGTCTTGCATAAGGGAAGGTAAGTTTAAGATGTCAGGCGAAGCCATGAACACACAAGGGTTTTCTGGGGCTAAAGGGTTGGTTCCATTTACTGATAACGTTCCGCTATCTATTGGAGATTACGATCTGTCAGTACCACTTTTGTATTATAGTGCCTCACCAGTAAACATACTGGGGAGGGACATAATGAACAGATTAAATATGACGATCTCCTTTACAGAGGATGGCATAATTTGCTCTACTCCAGGGATTAACATGCTTGCAGCACGACAGATTTTGCAAGCATACTGTGGACAGATAGCGATCAGGGCGGAGCCGGTAGACGGCGAGCTATTCCAGTACGGAACAGACATGGCATTTGCATGGATGCCAGGGATAGGAGGGAAAATATGGAGGAGACCAGCAGCCTATCTATTCCGACCAGAAACACCAGCTAATGAACTGGAAGGGAAGGTCCTTGCAGTGGACATTGAGAGCATTATTGCAACAGCTGATTATGTTGCTGTGCACGCCCAAGATAAAGAAGGGAGAGCATGGAGGGCGGTGATAGCACTAGCAGAAGGATGTAGGCTGACCCAGGTGTCAGATGAAGAGTTGTTTTCAGAAGAAAAGGAGGAAAATGAAATGGTGTTCATGATGAGTGTAGAAATGTGGCTAACAGTGGCTCACAAACAAGTGGCACAGAAAATTGCAATGGCACTTGAGGCACCCGCTGGCACACCAGTCCCATTTTTTAAAGAAGATATGTCAAAGGTGCCAAAATCATTATGGACTATTAGCCCTTATGATGTAGGATGCATTAAAAGCATAGGGGGTGTAAGGATAAAATTAAAAAAGGGTGCCATACTACCAAGAGTGAAACAATACCCATTGTCAAGAGAGGCAGATGAGGGCATATACGAAACCATAACAGCCCTTATAAACAATGGCATATTGGTCCCCTCAGAATCCCCATGCAACACAGCTGTGTACCCGGTGCGCAAGGCTAAAGGAGGGTCTTGGCGGTTCATACAGGACCTCAGACCGTTGAACAACATAGTAGAAGCAGAGTATCCAGTAACAGCAAACCCGGCCACAATTTTGTGTGGCATTCCAGCAGAAGCATCACGGTTTACAGTGATTGACCTTAAAAATGCTTTTTTCTCAATACCATTACACCCAGACTCACAAGACTTGACAAGCTTCACTTACCGAAATAGGAAGTGGAAACATACCAGATTACCACAGGGATATTGTGAATCACCTTCAATTTTCAATAGGGTAATACAGATGGATTTGGGTAACGTTGAGTTGGAAAGCACAGTGTTACAGTATGTGGATGACATAATAATTTCCAGTACAAATGAAGATAAATGTAGAGAGGACTCATTAAAAATGTTGACGATATTGGCTGAAAAGGGGTACAAGGTAGACATGGAAAAGATACAATACTGTCAGGAACAGGTACTTTACATTGGCCAACTGATATCACAACATGGAAGAAGGATTGCACCACAAAGAGCACAGGCAATATCAGGCACTCCCGTGCCACAGACTGTAAGAGAACTGCAGCAATTTCTGGGACTGTGCAACTACTGTAGAGCATGGGTATTTGATTACAGCTCTTACATAGGACCCCTGCTTGAGGGTTTGAAGGAAGCAAATAAAGGGGAGAAAAAGTTGGGATGGACTATGGAAATGAAGGAGGCATTTGATGAATTAAAAGAAGCAATATCAACTGCTCCAGTACTAGCATCCCCAGACTATGAGCGACGATTTTTTATATTTTCACATTGCGACTCAGCAGTAATGAAAGCAGTATTGGCCCAAAAGACTAGCATGGGCTATAAACCAGTAGCATTTTACAGCGGTCACTTAGATCCAATAATGTTAGGACAATTCTCTTGCGAACAAGGTCTTGCTGCAGCTGCATTTGCAGTAGAAAAAGCATCATCAATAACTATGGGGTGTCCAACTACACTATTTGTAGAACATGCACTATTTGCGATATTGAATAAACCTAAGTCCACACTGACGACACAGAGGGCAACAGGTTATGAGATTATTTTGTCCAAAGCTGAACTGGCAATTGTTAGATGTAGCACGGTTAACCCTGCAAGGTTCCTAGCAGAAGTAATTGAAGAGGGAGATTACGCCCACGACTGCACCCAAGTAACTGAGATGTACTCATGTACTAGGAAAGTTGAAGAAAACGCACTAGAGGGAGGTGAGCTTTTGTTTATTGATGGGTCATCAACTATTGATCAAGGAGACGGGATAAGGAGGACTGGGGCAGCAGTAGTACAAATGATGGAAGCGCCAGTGTGTGTGGCTATTAAGTGTGTACAATTACCACAGCATTACTCTGCTCAAGCGGCGGAACTGGTTGCACTCATATTGGCACTAAAGGAAAGTTTTGATAAAAAAGTTACTATATATTCCGACAGTGCATATGTTACATCCACTGTCCACTCAGGGCTATCAAAGTGGAGAAGAAGAGGGTTTAGGAGAGCTGACGGCACTCCAGTACAACATGCCCTCTTGTTGGCTGAACTAATTGAAGTAATAAACGATCCCCAAGAACTAGCCCTAGTAAAATGCACCGCACACACCAATGGAGAAGACTATATATCAAAAGGAAATGCAGCAGCAGACGCACATGCAAAATATGCTGCATATTTTGGTGAGATATGGAACCCCACAGACTCACAGAGAGGGAGAGGGAGGGGAATAGCGAGGGAGATGTTAATAAAAGAAGGGTACACCCATCTCCCAGCCACCCAGATTATGGAGTTACAAGCGGCTGCACCAATGGCCGAAAAAGAAGTATGGGTGAAAAGAGGATGCACAATGTCACCAACCGACGCACTATGGCGCCAGGGTGGCACTGGGAAAGTTGTAATACCATTGGCATTGTTAAATACCGCCTTGAACCAATTACATCACCCTGCCCATACAGGCAAAGAAATAATAGCAGCACGAATTAGAGAAGATTGGTTCTGTCCCGAGTTAACATCCCATGTGTCAAATTTTATCAGCAATTGCCTTACATGTCAACAGTTCACGGCCGGTCATACTTTAAAGGTGATAAGAGGTACCATACCCCGACCAGAAGGACCTTTTCGGCACCTCCACATTGACTATGTTGATATGATCAACATTTGTCAAGGCAATAGATACATGATAGTAGTAGTATGCCCATTTTCTAGGTGGATCGAAGCAGGGCCCTGTTCACACCCTGATGCGTTTAGAGCAGCCAAATTTATAGTAAGGGAGGTATTCCCCAGGTGGGGAGTGTGCGAGGTGTTAAGATCAGACAACGGACCCCATTTCGCAAATGAAATGTTCCAGCATATCACATCCCTACTGAACATTAAACACAAATTTGCATGTGCGTACCACCCACAGGCTAATGGTGTATGTGAACGCCTGAATGGCCTATTGAAGGAGGCAATTGCTAAAATACAGCAAACAACAAAGAAAAGTTGGTTGTATTGCCTTCCGTTAGCACTGTTCGAACTTAGAAACAGGCCAGGGTCCGACCACCACCTCACCCCACACGAGGTGGTTACTGGACGCCAAATGCGCCTTCCCCTAACACCAACGTCAAGGGCATTCACCGACCAAGAAAGTTCTGCGAATGTGTTAGGTGATGAAATGTATCAATATGTGTCTTCTTTGATTACTAGCGTTGTGTTTGTGTCTCAACAGCTCGAGCGCACACGGGGCGGGTCCACCAGCAACCAAGAAATAGACGAAAATACAGAATTGGGAAAGGAGAACTTGTGCCAACTTGCCAAAGGTGACCACGTACTACTTCGAAATTTTAATAGAAAGTGGAACCAGCAGAGGTTCACTGGCCCCCATTTAGTAGAGGACGTATCAACAAGAGCAGTAAAACTAAAGGATAAGCGTGCGTGGAACCACCTGCATGATGTAAAAATTTACAAACTGCAGACCCGCCCCAGCGCCAACGACAGGTCCATTGGAAAAACGCCAACAACATCCCCGGCAGCGGAAGAAAACACAACCACAGACAACGACCCAATTGTTCCCTCGGAGAGAATAACGGACGAAGAAGGGGGTGATCCCCACACTGCCCACCCCATGGTCACACGTTCAAAGAGTAAAACTGCTCCCGCCATCTGAGCAAACCCCCCCCCCCATTGACTACTAAATACAATTGTAATAAAAACTAAGGACTTCGCTTGCACCAATACACATGTAAACACGTGAATGTTCTCTTTTTCTCTCGCACATACAGGAGCTGCGTAATATTGTATTGTTAAGAAAAGTTATCTAACAAATTCAGTGTGCAGGCGTAGATGGTGCTGCCAGACGATAGTTACCCAGAAGAATTGTCACACCAATTTGTATACGAAATAAAAAGGCCAACATACTTAAAAAAGAAAAGGGTACGTGTATACTACACGGCCTTCCTCCTGGCCATAGAAAATTACATGCCCCACCTCCGCCCATACTTGCCGGTCTTGAGAGACCGATCACTTAGAGTAGCGTGGGAGCAACTCTTCACCTGGGCACTGAATGACTATTTGATAGGGAGAGCTTAATGAAACAAAACTAACATTTAATAACAAGCACTTTTTGAGAATTTTTAGGCGGGCAACTTTAACGTCGCAAGAATACGCTGCCAGGACTGCAGCAAGGTAAGAGCAAAAATGTCGGTGAGGTTAGCATATGTAATAAAAATAATAGGGATTTTTATGATCACCGGAGTTTTGGCTGCCTCTGTATGGCAGTACAGCTATGCTATGAGTTTTTTTGCTGCACCCAAACCTAATGTACCCCACCTCCCTGCTGCAACAGGTGTTACGTCAGGTGGTAACAGTAACAATGAACAAAAGCGAAATAAAGTTAAACGCAGCACATACTCAGACAATAAAGGTATTGATAATTATGTACAAGATTCAGCACACGTCACAAACAACATATGGTACCAGCACATGACCCGCATTGGTAAGCAGACAACTGAGGATAGCTGTTACGTTTGCTCATTAATACCATACGCCATGAGCGCTTCACGAACATTTGTTGCCACAGAAATAGATGAAAAAACAGCACAGTGCATAATATATTTGGCCCTGTTCCAAACGAAAGGAAGATTCCAAGGAACAGTAGTGCACATGACATGGAAAACACGAGACTCATACCCATATGAAAACAACTTCCTCAAGACCTATCTGAGTTATCACAAGACCAGTTTACATGCTGAAGCATTCAGATACATAACAAGTGGCCCTGAAAAAGGAGAAACAAAGAAGGTAACACTGCAGTATCTACCATGTGATTGGTACGCCACGGAAGTTCCGGGTAAACAAGGATGCTGGGAGAGGCCATTACTGACGATAACAGGAAAGGTGTTCCTGGGTACCAGCTGGGAGATAGGAGTGGTTGGCAGCAACATGGTAACAAAAGAAACTATCTCAACCATCGAGACACACAATCATCGATGTTGGACGACATGGATCAAGTATGTACCAATGCTCACGTGGGTAGAAGAAGATGAAGACCCGATAACTATATTACCATTGACTGCGCCCAAAGTATGTTACCAGCATAAAGGAGAGGTGGACGTGGGATATAACACCAATTGTGCAAGTGTGATGGAGTTACCTGAGGGGGGAGCGGGAACAGCAGTAATAATGGACCATTATTGGGCCTGTGGAGAAAAGGCATATCATACACTGCCTCCCCTGTGGAGTGGTGTGTGCACAATGGTACACGTCAATGTACCATCACTAGTGGTACCTAAGAAGCATGTCGATGTGGCGAAATTTCCGAAAATGGATGAAGGAGACAGGAGAAGAAAGAGATCTGCACCACTCCAGAAGGAGCAAGAAAACAGGACCAACAGCAATGATACTGTCCTAAACAGGAGAAAAAGACAAGGAGAGCCATTAACAGGAAATTATCTGTGGGGAAGGTCGGAAACGGAACTAACATCAATACCGCCAGAACACAGACTATTCAGCAGAGCAGCAATGTTCTTCTCCTCAATAATACATCCGGGACTGCAGGCATACGCAAACGCAAAATGGCTGCAAATAACCAGATGGGAACTAATGATGACCATAAATTCGACAGTAAATGGGTTTAACGCAATTAAAGAGGAGCTGCGAGCTGTAAGGATGGTAGCACTACAGAACAGATATGTATTGGACCTTCTCACAGCAATGGAAGGAGGAGTTTGTGCAAAGATAGGACAATCATGCTGCACGTTCATACCTGCCAACGATGCCGACAATGGTACACTAACAGAAGCAGTTTCACAATTGGCCCAGATGCACTCCAAAATGATGGACGAAAGTAACGGCGTAAACAAGGATAAAAGCTGGTTTTCACTATTATGGTCATGGATGCCATCTTGGCTGTCAGATGGACTGAAAATAATAGTGGGATGTGCTATTTTGGCTGGAGCTGCACTGATAATAATTAGATTTTGGAAAGCCCGGAAGGCGCGCTCAACTGATGAGTTGCTGGAAATGGTGGGAATGCACCCCTTGATGCCAGCGGATGACGGCCAGCACACAGGTGTGATAATACACGAAAGGGAGAAGTTGCGCACCCAAATCATCGCCAATCATCTAGACCCACCATCAGTGAAGATCGAGAACCCAAGGAACCCTAGGAGCTACATAGGAAGATGGGTGTACTGTACTCCTGGAGGAACATGCGAATACATGTATTGGTCATTTGAAGATCACGTAAACCATTATGGACATCTCGGAGGGATAACCAAGATATGGAGAGTAAGAGGAGATAACGAGAAGGATATGTTTGTGGTCGACAAGTCGACCAGAGGGGGGACTGAAGTGGGAGAATGGAAAACCAGACTCCCGTCCTTCACCTCTCGCGCTTGGCCTAGAGGGTCGCGGCCCAGACACCCGCCACGAGAAGAGTTTGCCCATTTACCAGATGACCAAATACCCTGGTACAGAAACATACGGATGTGTCCATCTGCCTGCCCAACAGCCCGCACTGGCCATGCCGACACCTGCGGCACGGACCAACTAGACTGAAATCTACACATCGTTAGAGATGCCATGACGACCTAGATAACGGGAAGCACCGCTGAACTATTATACACGCTGAACATTTCCACACCAATCTACACGAAGAACATACTCAGTGCTCTGACGTAGGCGACAGGCTTATTCACGGACGTGCATCTTTATTATTTTTACATAGGCTTTCAGAATGCAGAAACGCAAGACGCACCATGAGCTCATTTATAACGCTTGCTCACGCTTCTCTTGAAACCCGTTACCATCATGAGAGATATAATGGAAACACGATACTGGCCATGAAACTGTATGCCACTATAACCTAAAGCATCCATGCACTAAATGGATTACTCGTGCACCAGGCCCAAGTAGGCCTCAAGCAAGAGTTCCCGTGGACATTAACAAAGCAAAAGTCAGGTTGCTGAGCCTGCAGAAAGAACCCAGTGGAGCAACCAGCCAAGGTCGTAATGTTGCAAACCCACAGTCAAGAAACAAATCTTCAAAGGCACGATGTTGCAACCTCGCACTCCACGTACCAATGTTAAAATCATATCTGCAAATTAAACCAGACATACAGTGGAAAAACAATATTAATTGTGCAGAATTATGCCTCAAACACGGTCCCTCCCCACGTGACCAAGCCGAACCTGACGAGATGCCAAAACCCAGGAGAGAAAAGGCGTCTGGGTACCTCGCTACGAGACGCAGGCCGACACACTTGAAAGGCTCAATGGACACC
The DNA here is from genome assembly GCF_040938575.1 of Ambystoma mexicanum. Lineage (NCBI taxonomy): Eukaryota > Metazoa > Chordata > Amphibia > Caudata > Ambystomatidae > Ambystoma > Ambystoma mexicanum. Next base: position 1,072,101,512 of record NC_090935.1, on the reverse strand, counting down.
TGCTACAGTGGGAACGGTCAGTCTCCCACCTATGAATAAATCCTCACATTGCCTGCACGTACCCATATTGAAACACTGTTGCAACCACAGGTGCACCGTGTGCTGGGAACAACGGTGGTCCCAGGCTGGGGAGCTCACGGATGCACCAATCAGAACATGAGGTTCTTATCTCAGACGTCAGTAACGTTAGCCAATCCTCAGGGGTCTTCATGTAACAATTCTTATGTATCTAATTGTAGGGACAACCCAGATATACCACCTGACTACATCTTAACCACTAATATCATTCTCTATATGCGTACTATACTAACCCCACCACTCGAGCAACCAATCAAGAGTGGCGATAGGTTCTTTTGGTAACTTTTTGGAATGACGCAAGTAGCGCGTCATAATGTAGTAAAAAGGGCCTGCGAGCCCCACTATTGTGTGTGTGTCAGGACGAACGCGTACGCTCCTTGACCCATCCCTGCCGTTTGCATAATAAACGGCAGAAGTTGCCTTGCTCCTTGTGTGTGCCTCATACTCTGTCTCGATCCGAGATATACACGGGAGGAGTTGGGGCCTCCCTGCCCGGAGGTCTGCGGACGGCCCGGCCGACCCCGGCAGAATCCCCCCCCGACACTATGAAAACGACTGAGAACTTTATTAGGCTGCTGTGCACTGTGAAAGAGTTTTTGACAACTATTGGGTGGGTCTCCCTTGTGAAAAAGATCTGAGAACCTTAATGGATGCCTATGTCATGTGAAACATTGAAAACACTTTAGAGACAAATCTTGAGAATTGTGTTGCCCGCTGCGCCTTAAGAAAAAACAACTTGTGATTTGGATCCATGCTGTGGATGAACATGAACAATTTTGACACATTCATGACCAGGATATTTAAATATTACTTCCATCATGGTCAACACGATAGCATGTGAAAGAGAGCGTCTGACCAGGGCCTCTCAGTCATAGTCACAGACACTGCAGATATCCGTTTCCCCATCACATGCACCATAGAAAACCTAATTGTTTTCAGTATCTGGAATACACTGGGGAATAAATCATTGCCATTGTCATCTGAGCTGTGTTGGCTATGGATAGAGGTTTTTTTATAGTGTTACGCAATGCATTGCTCATTTATTCTCTTGCGCTTAGGTACAGTATCCATGACTGCACAGACGCCTCTCATAGACTGCACAGTTATGGGGGGGTGCAGCTTAGTGATTAACACTCACTGGCACAAGGGTGACTGGCCAGGGCGTCCACTTTCCTTACCAGTGCTGTACCTGGCCATTCTCCCTTCCCACGGATGAAGAGATAGGCACCAAGCATCTTTGCTGCTGATGGTCTGCTGTATGTTCCTGATGACCCTTCTTTTTAAAAGATGGCCAAGTGACTGAGGAAGATGTCCCATAGAAATGTTCAACAGGTGATAGTGATGTTCCATGAGCTTCACATACCCAGTGTACCATGCTAAATATGGGCTGGTTGGCGTTCTTCATGCTGATTGCATTATTTCTCCAGTTGATGTTGCAGGCGCTGGAGCAAAGCATCCTTGTACATTTGCAATATGCATCCTCCTACCATGTGATAAATGGATGAGAAGCTGCCACCTTTACTTTGAAACATGAGTACACAAAGGAAGCTAGGATATACTAATATCATTTTAAATCCAATTACTCGTAGATCACAGCCACAAGGTCGAACATAGGTCCATTACCAGGTATGCCAATTCTGCATCACCTGCCAAGTCATGGGTCCTTGTCATGTTGGTCAGGCTCAGCTCAAACAGATACTTTAGAGGGAGAACTTCACTCAGGCATGCATTATGATAACTAACCATCATCATGATCTTTGATTAGACACATGTTGTGCTATCTTATTCTCTTAAGGCATAAGAGATCTATATTGGTAATAATGGATTGACAATTAATGAAGGGAATTTGTGCAAAATGATTAGTAGTAAGGGTAGGAAGGCATGTAAATACAGGTGATACGTACATTGTATACAATGAGTACATCACACCAGGTTATTTATTTAGGGTATCCTCTGTACTCCATGATGAGGCCTAGCTGAATTATGGAGAGACTGCACTCTAGGACAAGGACAATTCATCTATCAAAACATCTCTGCAGAATCTATATAAAGGTAAATGCCTTTACATTGCAGCATGCTGTTTGCTTTTATAAAGGGAAAATGATTACAATGTTCATGTATGGTTGGAAATCCTGGATTTGCCCAAACATATTACATTGTATAAGCTGTATTTTATAGAGGGGACCGTTATGACTCCAGAATTGTGTACCAATCTCTTAAGTAAGAATAGAACTGGACTTCAATACTTTGGTTCGATTATTTTGTATAAAAAATTCATGTTAGTTCACAAAATCCTAAATCCTTTGGCGAAATCCTTTTACTTTGATCCAAACCATGTTTGCTTAGATGGTATTTCCTTTATCATGACCAAAATGTATAAGTAAAGTTTGGTAGAACTGGAGGAAATAAGCTCTAATTGTGATGACCTAATTTACAAACCAAATAGGGTAAAAATGAAAGTGAAATTATGGGATTGATTTCGGTAGAACGATATCATTTGGGGGTATAACATGTATGAGCATTACAAACAAACAATAAAAAAATGTAATACACTATATCTGAATATATTCTCAATAGAGGAATTAGATAACCTATCTAAGATTTAGGTTTAATATGCTATGCACTTTGAATACTATGGGACCCCTTAGACTTGCGGGGTTCTGCAATGTTTTCCTAATCAGGAGCTACTTTTAGTTCAGAGACAATCTGTAAGAGCATTCTAGACTCCCCCCGTTCCCTCCGATCTCCAGATCTCTTCCTTCTCTTTGTTCCCCCGTCCCCATGTGCCTCCTCTCGTTTTCACTCCTTTCAGCTCCTTGCCCCCCTCAACTGGAACTCCCTTCCTCTCTCTATCCATTCCATCCCCACTTATTCCTCCTTTAGTGTCTCCTTAAAATCTCTTCTTCTCCACTCCCCTCACTGATACTCTGATCCTCCTCCACCGTCCCCTCTCCCCCTTTTGTATCCTCCTCATCTTACCTCTCTCCCCCTGCTTCGTTTCCTCTTAAGTGCCCTCTCCTCCTCTCTCGCCTTCAGCTTATCTCACTTCCTGTTCCCCACTCCCTTCCCCTCTCCACCCCTTCTTCCCTCATTTATCTTCACTGACAAATTGTTCTAGTTGCTGTATTACTGGTTTGACTCATATTTGTAATTGTGTCTACTGTTATTGTATTCTTGTTGTTATAATGTAAAGCGCTTTGGCGTAAAGTGCTATATAAACACAATAAACATAAACATATTGAGATGTGATGGGCATAGGGGTTTGTACCAAATTGAGTTTCTTGCCACTTTATTTTCTTTTTACAACAACATCAACTAAAGTATGCATTCATTGTTACAATACAAACTCTCAAAACATGTAATGTATTATTTTATATTAGTGGTCACATAAGAATTGTTCATCGTAGCATAATGCAAGAAATTGATCTGGACATTTAGTCTGAAGGTTGACACTGCATGCTGTTCACCAGTACTCTATCATTTGGTGTGTATCTTGAAACATCATCTCTGGAGTCACTCGGCTGCTGGTCATTCAGTAGGGTTGGAAAATTAGATTTTTATAAAGTTCATGTCTGAAAAGGTAAATTCATAGAGCTAGGTAGAACCCAATAGGAGAGTCACATTTAGTGTTGCTGTGTGGACATTGTTGTACTCTTTGGAATCAAGAAAACTCTGGACATGTGCTTTAGTTACCTAGTTTTCGCTTGAATGTTACCATGAAAGCTGCCAATCTCCAGGTCCATTCCGAAACAATGTGATCTTGGGCACATAAAGTAGTTGACTGATCTTACACTTCCTTATGTACTTGGGGACGGTCATACCAGCAACACTTTAGCAAAGGGAGATTAAAAAAATACAAGAAGCAAATATCTTCATAATTTTTTACACTGATCACTTTCTTCTCCAGATGCAAAAGAATGCGCTTCCAGCACTGCTTTGCCATGCCAGCCCATAATTGTAACAGCTCTGAAAAATACGCAGGTCTTACATGTGGCTGTTTTCTTGTGCTGCTGAGTCTGTGAGGCTAGGGTGAACTCAGTATGAAATTAATTGAAACATTGCCTGTACATCCTCACCAGGGTACTAAATAACATTGCCCACATTCATTTATTTCTCTCTCTAGAGACTTGGCAATACACAAGCCACTCTGAATTTCTGCCGTGCAAACAAACCATTTTTTAATGGGCTGTAGGCTTATTAGGGTTATGGAATACATGTTTCCCTGATACCTTATCCCTCTTTCTATTATTAACATCTTGTACAATTATTTAATCCATTCTGACAGCAAATAGAGTTTGTTAGATGTCCATTCCTTCAAAATCATCTTCTTGCAAGCCATGATTGTCACACTGTTTTCAGGAAGAGTGTGCAAGTTGCAATTGTTTCTGTGTGAAGTGCTACCACATGTTTGACTTAAATAGTGGGCTAACTCATGGGTTTGCATGGGTGTGATTGTGCTGATAGAGCCTTGGGTGTTAAGTAATGATTTGATGTGCTTTCTGATATGCAAATGAAGTCTGTTTCTCAAGGAGACGGTATACATGTGAGATCATGATCCTAGTAATACTACATCATATTCATCGTTGATGTAATTCTCCTTAGCCTCCTCGGCATTGTTGCATTCCAACAGCAATGAGTGTTCCTGCCTGCACTCTGATGAGACATTATATTTGTCAAGTTCCCCATCTAGCTCAAAATCTTTGCTGTGTTGCCTGGTGGATGGAATTGGTGTCTAGAGAAACTAGTTATCAAATCTCATCCCACTGTTCAAGCACTCAGTCTACACTGATCTTTGGGATTAATTCATTCATTCATAGGTTGTGTTCATTCATTCATTTTGTCATTTGTATAGCGCCTTTCACCATAATTATGGTCCCAATGCGCATTTGGTTGGACGCAATCGGGGGGACTGGAGTCCAAATTTGGGAACATTGGTAAGTGCTATTATCCGTGTGTGCATTTCAGCCATTAACGTTATAGTTTGGTGGCCAAGACCCGGTAGTCACCCATGTCTGCTTGGTGTGTGGATAGGCGCAGCTGAGGTGTACCATGAACTAAATAGGGATGGATTGTGTTTAAAGAGAAAGAATTATGTGGGAATTACAATTCAAATTTGTGTCGATAAGGGTTGCTTAATTTTTATGGCAGAGGTGTTTTGCAATATTGTTTGTGTTATATGTGAGTACAGGGTGTGTGAAATGAGCCCATTCCTTCTGCTAAGTTACAAAGGTGTAGTGTGTGGGAGGAGAAAATGGGTTAGCTGTACAAACAACAATGTCTACATCCTGGGTTCTATTTATGAACCTTGCACAATTCGACAAAAAGCAGGCTAGGGGTACCTTACACAATTAGGCTGAAAACATGGTACAGCAGGCAACCTTACACAATTAGACTCAATGCAAAATATGGCTGACTAACACAAATGGTTTAACAACATGTATGGCTACCTTACACAATTATAGGGAATATAGGCTCTGAACACTGCTCCTTTCTGCCATTGAGATAGTGAATGGAAATTATATAAAATCTCCCTGTCGATGGGTGTTCATTGTCATGGTGAAACATTGTGAAAATTCTTCTACTGAAGCATGTACCCCAGATTGACTTGTGGCAGGGGATGTTGAACGTGAGTTGGGTGATACCCTCACTGACCATGTCCGATTCTGTCCTGCAGGGGTGTTGCTAGGTCTGTAAAAGACCTGGAGCTACGCTAATGTCGAAACTGTCAGGACTGGAGGCTAGCTAGCCTTTTTGTTGTAGCTCCTGAGATTCTATCCAGGGCTACAACCAAAAGACCAGGGGCTATAGCCCTCTTAGCCCCCCCCCCCCTAGCAACACCTCTCCTGTCCTGCCCAGTTCACACAGCAAGTGCTGCTGGAGATAAAAGACCACAGACAAGCCACAGCTCTCCCCACTGACTTGCAATATCCGTTTACGTACAGTAGAGGGCATTTTATTCCTTGTTATACATGGAAACACCGGGTTTTCTTCTTTAATACCTGCTTGGTCAAATGTAATAGATTCTTCATTTGCTGATCCATATAGTCAATGTAGAATCTGGATGTGTTGCAGACCAATGAAATGCATTGAAAAAAAACCTTTAAGTAAATAAGTAAAACATGCAGATTCTTGCTCACAAATGTTAAGCGCCAGCAGGGCATAACATTAACATTCCACCATAAACAATTCCTTGTAAATGAATGGCTGTAAAGTTGCACAGAAATCTATTTTATAAGCAAGGAATTTGATAAGCTTGTTACACCTTTAATTAAGTGATGCAGTGGCATCTGGAATTCTGCTCTGTACAGCAGTTATTGTGGCGTCACAAATGAAACATAATAACTGATTTCAGGGAAGTCTGATGTCGTTTTCCTTTTACAGGACAGTTGTGATAGCACGGCCAGACTGTAATAAGAAAGTTATTTACAGGCTTTTCTCCGGATATTGCAGGCTGCTATGTACTATATGAATATTTGAGCTGTTTATAATAAGGTTGTCACATTTGCCAATTGCTAAACTAAAAATTACAAATAATTAATATTCACTATAGTGCAAGTGGCATTGTTGAACAGCGTGTTTCCTCGATTGCATCCCATAGCCATAAATTCACATGTGCATTTTCAATGCGATCATTTTCCATATTTTTAAATGAATTTGGATCCCACCACATTCTGACGCAGATGCATTAAAAACAAACACGTATTCACTTCTTAGCAATAGATTAGTATTAAAATAAATTGCCAGACAGCAGGCCCCTATGATTTCCATGAGAGGGTGCATAGATGTATTAAGATACACTTTTAATAAGCAAGAATGTATTCAGTCAGTTGCATGTTGGATTGTTGTAATATCATTTCCCTCTTTGGTTCACAAATGCTCATAAACAAAGGCTTATTGTTTACATGTTACATGCGGTTGAAGCTATAATTGTAGCACTACTTGTGAAAGTTTAAAGTAGGTAGGGGCACTCACCCACATAAAGCTGACTGTTGAGCTGCAGGCGGATGTGTCCATCTGACGGAGCAGCATGAGTCTGTTGTGGTAGCTGATCCACTTGAAGCGATGCTGCCTTGATGTTCCTTTCCACCTTCACATAGTGCCAGTGATTGTCGTTTAAGGGGCTGGGCGATTGCACCACAACCTCAAGAGGGCCATTGCCCACGTCAAAGGAAAAGAGTACTTCTGCTGGAGCTAGACCCAGAAGAAAAGCAAAGACAATGGCCTTCAGATGAAAATAAAGCTGCACTACAGTGTCAAAGAGAAACACATTCACACAATTGCATCCGATTGTCCTGTAACTGAGACCACTGGATGGTGCACGCATTCAAAAAAAGCATCGACCTCAGAGGGGTTAGATCTAAAGTTTAGCATTACTAATGTCTGATATTGAAGCGCAATACTTCGACAAATGCCAGCTTCATCTTGATTTACAGGTCTAAACACAATGCAAGCTAAATCCTGCCCCCTGCTCCTTAAGACCTTCATGTTGGCCTGGTGTTTTTTATAGCAGATAGATTTGGATGATATTTTACAGACAGATTGTCAAGAGCACCACTAGACTGGACATTTTGGGAAAACGTTGTTAGAAAATGAAAAGGTTATAAAGAAAACTTAAAAACGCTGTTTCCAAGCTGATCACATTAATTTTCCAATAGAGAAAAAGTGCAGTTTTAGAACAGTTTAGCGTGAAAACCACTTAGCGGATTTGGATGAAATAGGAAGCATTTTGGGCACAAAGAGTTGACTTAATTTCCTTGACTGGTTTGGGGAAAATACATCTAGTAGTTATTAAACATTTCGATAGAGAGCGGGGTGCACCCTGTGCCTTGAAAACTATCTATCGTATTTGATGCTTTGCAGCAGGAAGCCAGAGAGGCCAGTTACGTTTGGCTTGCTGGATGGATTTGGATGACAAAGAAAGGGCCCCACCGAACTGGAAAAGTCTGGGAACAATTCATCAAAAAATGAAAATGTTTTTAAGAAAACATAAAAACAGTTTTCAGCCTACTCCCATTCATTTTCCCATAGAGAAAAAGTTGAGTTTTTGAACAGCCGTAGTGCATAAACCACTGAGCAGATTTGGTCATGGGGAGAAAAATAAAACTACTCTTACAACATGTTCAGTGGCCATAGCAGGCGGCCATGGCTAGTGGGCTCCAAAGAAACCTATTGGTACAAAATGTACAGAGGGTACGGCAAAAGGCCAACGCCATGTTGCATTATGTGTAAGTATGAAATATGTACACATATGTTATGTTTCAAAATGTAATTAAACAAACCATTGATATCAGTGATGTCATGCATGATGCAATTAGTGATGCCATCAGTGAAGTCATCTGTGATGTCACGTACGATTTAATTAGTGATGTTGCCTGTGATGTCATCATTGTGGTCATACGCTGCACAACAAAGGGCACATATTTATGATATGGCATTTATGATATGATATGGCATTTATAACGCACATATACACAAGTGTTTCAAGGTGAAATAGCTTGAAATGCTATTGCTGAATTTCAGAGATTTTGTTGTGTTAAATCTGATCACCTTAACTCTCTCTTAACCAAGGTTTTTTCACTGAATATTAAATACATTCATTTTTCAAAATTAATTTACATATCAGTTGCCTTTGTTTAATGTTTAGACTCTTGATTGCTCAACAGTCTATTTTCACTTTAGACAAAAATGTATATTTTAGCGGTATTTAGACAACATTTATATTTTAAGGAGGTGAGAAAGTTGTGAAGGACTTTTGTATATTAAAGCATTTTCTTGTGCAGTACTTCACACCGAATTTGACAAGATTTGAAATATGTGTCTGAAAATGAATCATACCATCAATTAGACTGGTACTTGATGTATTTTTCATATGAAATGAATATAGCTGATATATTGCGATTTGTTAAATCACTCACCAAATCAACCTCTAATAGGTCATGTACTTTACTGTAAACACAATGCCATGCCCTCAACCATGTGTGAACATATACGCAAACCTAGCTTTTTACTTGTTTTTTTTTTATAGAGCACACATCTTTCTAGGAAGCAACTGAGCAGTCTGCATGCCATTGAGGGTTACAAAAGAGCTATGGGGCATTACAATAAGTGCCATGGGTGTTCCAGCCATGGGTTGGGATGTGACACAGGAATGAGAGAAGCATACATTGGACATTGGTATTTACTTAAGGGTAAGTTCCTGAGTAACTTCCTGAAGTACAAGAGTGTCGATGCAGTCTGGATTGCCACTGGGATGGTCTTCCAGTAGGCAGGGCTTAGCAAGAGAAGGCCTGATTTCTGTTGTGTACCTTGTGGACTAGTTTCATCTTGAGCCTAGCAATAGCCCAGCTCCGGGAGGAGTCCACCTATCTGGGCTACTGTTTTTTGAAGCAAGATAGGCAGGTGTGGGAAAGATGTTTGATTTATATATACAGTCCTCCTCTGTTTTGTCACTGTGACATTTTCATCCAGCTGTAAAAGTAATGGATTCCTTCGAATTTGCTTCAAGTTAGCACCTGATAATGAGCAGGTGTATTCCATAGGAATACATTAGTAAGTGCTGCCGCAAAGAGTCATTTGCATGCAGCGTTTACTTGTTCATGAGACAGAGAAAAAATTAGAGTAAAAGAGGGATCACCTCACTTGTTCCTTTTCACCTCCACTTAAACATTTAAGATTGCTTGCTGCGGACTCCACTCTGCATGATTGCTAGTGTTGATATTTCCCTGTATGCTGTTAGAATTTATTATAAAATGAGATTATAGCTTTTCTTTTGTCTGTAAATAAAGAGCTTGTTTCTTTTAGGCTTGTTTCTACTAAGATATTTTCCAATGTGCACACCTTATTTCCTGTTCAGAAATGTTACTGTACATGAGTCTTCTTAGTATTTCTCGTCACAGATTTTTCATTTTCTTTATACGAGCTCATTTACAAATACTTCTTTTTGTGTATTACTTTCACCGAACATTCAAAGTGTTCAAGAATCTTTTATCCCTAAAACATTGGTATAGCACTACACCAAGACATAATCCAAGCAAGGTATTCTGGTGCAGCAGGAGTTGAATACGTAGTAATACATGATGCACTGATAGCTTTATGAAATATGGACATGAGTTATCAGGAATGTTTATCATTATGCCTGTTTGGAGCAGCACTCACTCTCAAGTTTGTGTAGCCATACAATTAGAAGACGGTGGTACCGACAAGAACAATGGAAGGTTTTATCAGGTAGATGCACTGTTTTGGGGTGTAGAATAGCATCTTCAGCTGACTGCTTAAACTCATCACTCTTTATGGGACAACACGTTGTTCTCTTTGGTGTCCAGATGGCATGAGATACATTTCCAATTGTGTTCCCAACTCCTAATGTTTTGTGAACTTCTAGGTTGAAGCACTTTGTATCAGGTGTCGTAGGATCTTCTTTATAAACAATGAAAGTCGTGTGATATTTGAAAAGGGCATGCATTTAATTGTTATACACGCAATATTATTTATAAGTTTGTGTATGTTTGGAATACAGCACATTTAAAATAATATATAATCTGATTTTTACATATGATATTATATGGTATTATAACGCGCCTGTACAAAAGTGTTTCTAGGCGTGACAAGACAAGCATGGGGAAACAAAGGAGGACACAATAATGATATTTCTAGGCCTTGTACCATTCAGATTGTGCAAGTACAGGGAAGAGGGAAGGAGAGAAGTGATAGCGGGAGGTCGAAGGAGGATGTCCAGTTAACTCACAAGTGCAGCCAGCCGGTGGCTCATAAGTGCAGAGAGAAGGAACGAGAGGGTTGCAGATACAGATCCTTAAGTGCTGGGGAGCCCAGAGGCAAACTAGACATGCAGGAGCCTGGGCCCCGAGTTCAGAGGGTCACCAGGTGAACAGTGCACAGAGCAGTCAGGGGAGAGGAAGAGAGAAAGAGGAAGAGAAAAGGAAGGTCTTGCGTTGCTGCCGGAACCACAGGTGGTTCTGCTCATACTCATTATTTATTATCAGTGTAAGTCATGCAATCAATCAAAAATTAAGTATCTCTTGAAACAAATTATTAAGATGCCTTTTTCTGACATACGTTTGGACTAATTTGCCTTATTTTAAAGCAAGTAATAAGCATTATTATAGAATTGATGACCATAATTGCTGTCTACGTTAGTGTTACAAGCCTAAATTATCCCCCATATTTAAGAAAGCCATTCACTAAATGGCTGATATTGAGGGTCCATAAATTGACAGATGCGAATAAGATTATACCATCCTCACAGACAATCTTCTAGGCTGGATATTTAATAAATGTATCACTGGAGTCATTGATCCTGTCAAGTTTGGTTGAAAAGCATGTTAAATATAAGGGAGCACACTTGTAGTTACTTTGACATGAGTCAGGCTTACGCCTCGATCAAAAATGTCAACACATATGGAGTACATATACTTCAATTACCAGATATATTTACTAAAACAAGGTCACAAAGGACCACCTGATGTTAGACTCCAGGGATTGTTTGCTTTCACTGTGTCCAAGATACAATATGACATTTTGAGTGCACTAAGAGTCATTGGGGCTCATTACAAATGTGGCAGACTGGAAACAAAGATGCTGTCAAGCTTACCGACACCTTTGTTTCTGGACCTCCACACTATGAGTCTGCCTGCCAGGGCCGTTGTGCCTGGCAGTTCTGACCCTGCTGGGTGCAGCAGCCCCAGCAGACAGAGTTGCCATGGAAGCACCAGCACAGTGCTTCTGAGTCCCCATTTCCATGGAGTCCTACAGGACTCCATGGAAATCGGGATTTACAAGATCTGTCACCTGACTTCCCGCTCCACAGGGATTTGTAGTGTCCCAGTGGCACTGGGAAGCCAGTTGATGGATCCAGTGTTATGGCGTCGGTGGCAACCTGCCGGACGCACCGGCGGGTTACCACCAACCTTGTAATGAGGCCCATTATATCTTCTTAAACTCTGAAAAAAAGCTCCTCCTTCGAGCCAGATTGTAGATGGGTGATCATAGTTCACAGGGCACCGGCATAGAACATAACATCAGAAAAAATGTACACATCTCCACTTAAGAGATCAAGTCATATTTTTGGATATCTCTCTCCTGTGGGTTGGAAAAGGCAGTAGAGATAAATGGACTATTACGCTCTAGGTTTAGAAGGCACAGTAAAATGTGATTTTTTATTATCAACATTTTCTAGCCATAAACCATCATGGCATTCAGGTCATTGTAAAATGTCAGATAAGTTACAGAACAGAATATTTGATTTAACACTATAAATGCATGGTGGATTTAAATAGCGACCTTTACAACTGGGTTACTTACAATATAGTTCAATTCGTATGAAGTCTTTAATTCCAAGGTTCTCCATAAATAATCCAGAGGAAGCAGTCGTTTTGAAGAAAAATGAGACATCTGCACTGAGTTCCCCGTGGAAAGTTGGGAAATGAAGGTAAGATGCTTCTGTATTGAAGGATGCCGAATTCCAGAATCTTCCTGGGCAGATCACAAAGACAGTCACAGTTAATACAGGGAACACATTTAACTTTTGAATTAATGTAGAAAAACACATTTAACCTTTGTCCAAGTCAGAAATTCCACTACACATCATCTTTTCTACTTTATCGTGTTTGCCGGCCAGGTTGCTCATTGAGTGGACCAAGTGTTGCTGATTTTGGAATTTAACATATATGTCAATACTTTGAATGAATCAAGGCAGATTAGCCTTCCAAACTCAATAAATTGAGCATACACACATTGCATTGTAGTAAACGTGTTACCTGCCTTGCTGGAAAGCAGAAAAGCACCAACAAGACTCCAGCAAAAGGGTAAACGTGTGTATCTTATTGTCATATTATCAGAGCAGAAGAGGTCTTGTCAGGGAATCACTGAGGCAGAAGCTGGGAATCAGCAGTGCATTTAGTAAGGACTCATTTTGTGAAACTCCCATCAATATAGCTTCAATGGCAGCACGGCTGAAGATCCATCAACTAAAAAGGACTGGGTCACACCTACCAATTAATTAAGACGGTATCTCCCTTTGCCCCACTAAACTGCTTGCTCTACCTCTAATTCTCTGCATATCCTCGATTCATGTTCTTCCAACTGTGCCCTTATTTGTTTATTTCTTCAATTGTATCCACATTAGTGTACCCTATGACTGTATTCCTTGTTGTGCAGTGCCCCACAGCTAAACTGAGTTAATAAAAGCCAGCACATACAGATAGAACATAACACACTAGCCAAATCTTTAGTCAATGTTATCCTCGTTCAACCTATTTCTCTTCTTGGCAAACTGCAGTGCATTCATACTGTAATACACAAATCATAGCTGGAGGTTTTGAGCTGTTCCAATGCAATTACCGCAGGCAAGGGTGCGTGCAAGTGCAGTCAAAGCCAGGAGGAGACACCTCTGTGACTGAAGCCCCTGGAAGGACCCCATGCCCATCCCCACACTGCTGATGCAAAACATCAGCACAGCGTGAAGCTCCAGCATGTAAGGGCTGCAGTGAAGGCAGTCCCAGGCAGGAAGAGGAGACGCCTGTACATCTGAAGCCTCTGGAATGGACCCGCGCACTTACTGCTGAAGCGAACCATCCATGAAGCATGAAGCTCTGGAGAATAAGGGCTGTGGCAAGGTCAGTCCCACGCAGGAGAAGGAGATGCCTACGCCCTGGGAAAGGACCCCACACACATATCCATATGCTGCTGGGGCACAGGGAAACCAGGAGCATGGCATTATATGAAAGCCTTGTAAGTACTTGCGCTCCCAGGAAGCAGAACAATTAGCTGTGGTGCTACATGAGGTAAGAAAGGTGTACACAATAATCTGATTGCTCCATAATGATATCTTACTCGACATTAGTAAGATTGTTTTTATTCGACTATATTTACCTGTGTGGTTTTAACAGCTTTAAATATTAAAAGTATGCCTTTTTAATTTCTAATAACTTTAAGAACATTTGTGTAATTATGGAGAAAGAGAGCTAAGCATTAACCACCTTTGCATCGGAATTTGCGGCCAAATACTACTCAGTAAACCTAATCTCTGAGGCGAACACCTTGTTAACAGAGATTGAAAATCTACCCAAGGGTTTTAACAAACGTGATAATCCCATAGTGAGTGATTAGGAGTGGCTGAGCAAAATTCTAGCCAGCCATCTCCCTCGGCTATCACCAACAGGGAAATTGGGGAGTCAATTGGGGAGTCAAAATATAGAATGGTTCCTGAGGTACAAAGCAGAAAGACATTTAAACAGGCATAACTTCGATGTAATACCTCCAGTGTCACCCCCTGTAAATATGCAGGTGCATCTGCAGCGCCATCATCTGTTAATCTCCAAGAACCCTGCAGTTTGCCAACCAGATGCAATGCCTCACAGGAAAACTACTATTAGTTTCAGCAAATAGTCACCTGTAACACCCCTATCCTGTTATCAAAGACTGCACTGAAAATGTGTCTAAACAAAAGCAATGATATTATGTTTCCACCTGGAGCAATTGAGATGCCATGTGGCCCAAATGAACTTGGAGGGAAGACTCTAATAATTCCTGCTCAAATGTATCCCGATAGCCTAACAATAACCCACAACCACTGATTCTAATTCCTGCGACAATGTTGTGGCACTCAATATAACATTGAAGGCTAGGAATATACTTAACGCAGAATTTCCTGTGTATGAAGTAGAAGAATGTGTCACCTTGCATAATATATTCTTGCTATTAGCAGATGCCCATGTTATTGGTGACGACCCACATATTCATTCTAAAAAGAACAGACTTACAAAGCTTGTTTTTCCCCTTTCACGCTAAAAATCGCTTCTCACACCTATGAATTTGCCAATGGGCACTGCTTATAGGACAACTAGTAATGGTTATCTGGATCCAGAAGTAAACAAATAGCATGGAGAAGGTGAGTGGCTGCTCCAACTGTAAAGAGAGAGTTACGAAGACAGATTCAATAATTTCGCAAATTGTGACAGATCTGTAACTTATTCAAACTAAGTTAACCATGCTTTGTAGTGTTTTTGAACCTACGTGCAACAGCAAAGAATATTTGAAGGGCATTATGGTAAAAAAAAATGTGATGTATCACTTTCATTAACCCACATGCCAGGATCAACAGAGGGACACAATGAGAGAAAGTTTAAGAAACTTTGATAAACGTACTACTAATTTACGGATGAACACACCTGCAAAGCATGAGTTTTTGTATAAAATATGATTGTCCATCAATTTTGGATTTACAACATACAAGTTAGCAGAATTTACCCCTGATAGGCCAGAGAGACCACCCACATCAGGCCCCACATCGGACATGCTCTACCATCAAACATAAAGTTCCATTAAGCATGCTTAGGTGTCAGGGTTTATGGAGAGATGACAATTGGGTGTTTTTGGCAGGTGTTTCGTGTCTGAGGAATTACTGCTAGATTGCAAGTCGTGGTAGGTACTATTAGTTCCCATTTATTGAAGTCCATCAGACTCCATGGGGATTTTGGCGTATCACTGGTGATAATTTTGCCAGAAGATAATTCTGACAACTTTTACTTGTTTTTGGTTGTAAAGCAGAGGAATTACCTCCAACATTCTTCTGAAGAATTTCCTCCACCTTACTTCCAAAACTGTAGTTCAGTGGTTTGCTAATGCAGAGGTAATTACACCCTTTATGGCCACACCACCAAACTCGTAATGAGGCCAAATCATTCTAAGGGTAAGACACTATACACTATGGAACTTGTATTGGTGAATCATAACTTAGGTTATGGTTTGCTTAGCATTAATGTAAGATCAATCCTGTCTAAATGTACCCATATTCAACTGAAGCCAAGCTTATCATTTGATTATTATTATTTTTTTATTTACTTGTTTTACAGCCAATTAAGGCTTTTACAAGACGTTGAAGAAGAAACAAAAAAAGAAAAGTATTTGATTTTACATGAAAAGTCTTTGGTTGTTGATTTAGATGTTGATTGCCGTCAGTTGTTACAATTCTGCAATTTTGCAATTTTGTCCATTGCCAATTCAAAAATGTTGGCCACTGCAATTGTCCATTTGGTGTTATCGCCTGCCAAAAGAGATCCTTCTCCCGAAAATCACTGTCCAAAAACAATGGCGACAGATAGATCTGTCTGAGAGTAAGCGTTGCAGGACATTCCAGCATTAAATGATGTATAGTTTCCGGCTGTTTGCTCTCTGGACAAAGTCTGCATACGTTTGTTGAGGCTTGGTAGCGGATTTTCAAGGTAACAGATTAAGGCATGCCTTGAGGAAGGTACCTCTCAATGTCTTATTCAGGAATTTGTTTACATATTCTGCAACTTCTTTTCTTTTGCGGACTATGAGGGGAAGATGAACCAAGAGTTTATTTGAAGCCGCCTCCTCGAGTGTTTTGACCCAATCTAGATCCTCCATCTTAGCTTTTCTTCTCAGTGGGTTGGCCATCGGCTCCTCTTCTGTGCACGCTATTGATTCCAGCAAAGCTCTATTTCTGTCACACCAAACAGTTAGTTCGGGGCAGGTTCCTTTTATGGCTTCCTTTTTGATCTTGTGATAGAGAGTCGGACTGTCTGGAATCAAAGGTTTTCTGAAAAGCTGCATTCTGCTGTTATTTAAAGACGCCATTAGAGAGAGCAGACCAAGTTCGCATCTAATCGCAGAGACCACTGTTGACTTAGGAATTCTCAAAACTGAGCACCAAAAAAAACCCTCCAATTTTGACCAGATTGTCTTTGGCATTGACAAAGAGGTGTCCATGCCGTATATCAACGCCGATGTCACTTTTGTTTTGTAAAACTGTATGGCCGGCGACAAGGAAAACCGTCCATATTTCTTATCAAGAGTTCTAGCTTGGGCGGCGTGATTACGGATCTTGGACCAGAGCATTTGCTGCATCTGGAACTCAGCTTTGGGGCAGTCGAAGGTGACTCCCAGATATTTGAAATGGTCGACTGACTCCAATTTTAGACCTTGCAGGAACCAGGTTGTTTTTTTTGTTTTTTGATGTGCTCTTTCTATCGTCATAATTTTAGTTTTATTCTTGTTAATCTCAAGGTGGTTTTGTGATAGATAGGCCGCCAAGTTGTCAAGCTTTCGCTGGAGCCCGATCGGAGTTTGATCGATCAGGATCACATCGTCCGCGTACATTAAGTACGGGATCTCTGACGAGCCAATTTTTTGGGGAAAAGCGCAAACTTGAAGGGCCGAGTCTTTATAGTCTCCCAGAAAAGCCGTGAAAAGTGCAAGCGCCAGACGGCATCCCTGTGTAACCCCTCTGAATGATGGAATCTCTGCAGACAACATGCCATTCTGACTCAAACGGACTTGCATGCTGGTTTCTGTATGAAGCGCTCTGATAGGTGCCAAGATGGATTGAGGGCAGTTCCAAGCTGCTAGTTTCTCCCATAACTTGTTGCGATCGACCCAATCAAAATCTTGGGTTAGGTCCACAAAGGCGAGAAAAACTCGCAGGGCGCCCGATCGAACTTTGCTTTTCAGAATGCTGAGAGACATAATATTAGCCAATGTGTTGGCATTTTTCAAAAAGCCAGTTTGGAGCAGGTCTGCACAGGCCGATGATTTGGCCCATTGTTGGAATTTTCCAAGCAGAAGCGATGCAAAAACCTTGCCAATAATATCCAAAAGAGCTATCGGCCGATAGTTTGATGGATTCTCTCTCAGGCCTTTTTTAAAAATGGGCACCACCACCGTCGTCGTCCACGATGAAGGAATGGTTTTAAATTCAATAGATTGTGCAAAAACTTCAGTGATCAATGATGCCCATTCTTTCGGATATTGCTTCAGATCAAAGTTGGTAAGGCCATCAGAGCCCAGTGCTCTAGAGACTTTTAACTTTTGTATCTTCCTAAGGATATCATCCTTATCTGTTATTTCTTCCCACAGGAACAAAGAGGGCTTGTTGGACCAAGTGGAGTCGCCAGAGATTTGGGCGAAAAGATTCTTGAAGTGAAGCACCCACTTCTCTTCGCTTACAGCATTGGTAAGGTTTTCATTCGTTTGAGTGCCAGAGGAGTTTACCAGTGCCCAAAATTCCTTTGTTTTTTTTTGGGCAATGACATGGAGCATACATTCCGCATCTTGTTGGTACAAGGTGATTCTATAAGCTTTTAGCCAAGAGGCGTAGAGCTTTAGTTCGGTTGCATATTGGGACCACATCTCCGGTGTGTTCGCTTTCAAAGTTCGTCTTCTAAATTGTCTTAGCTTGTGACGTCGTTCAACCAGAGCGATGTTATAAACATGTGGGCCTTTTCTTTGGTCAGATTTAATTGGCGTGCAATGTTTCATAAGCAGAGGTTGGTAATCTACAATTAGGTTGTTGCTTTTGTCTATGTTGGCCTTGGACTGCTGCTTATATTTTTTCACCAAGTTGATAATAGCAGCAGAGGATAGCTTGAGCCGTGTTTGTTGACAGTTGGGTTCAATGTTGATGTTCTATACAGGGTTTTGGCTATACCAAGCTGACCAGGTTATCGACAGCAGATTATGGTCACTTTCGACAGTCCTCTGCACTTCAAATGAGTCCAGTCTAGCCAAAAGAGCTGTGGAGACGAATATGTGGTCCAAGGTTGCCGAAGAGGCTGCTCGTTCCCATGTGGGAATCGTTTGTTCGACTAGGGCAGTGGATGAGACATTATGAAAAGATCTCAAAGTCATAAGTAATTATTATTTTTCACCTCTTTCATCTGCTGCTGACCTTGTTGATGCTAGTTTAGGTCTAATACCTGGTTTTCCGCAGGTAGCGTTCAAATCGCCGCAAATTAGGATGTTTGATAGTTGATGGTCTGACAAAAAATCATCTATCACTTCTCCTATATTTGTGCAGGAATCTTCTGTACTCGTTCTCAGGGGGTTCCAGTACACATTGATAACCCCCAATTTTATTTTCTTAGGCTCCATTTTCAGGTTGCCCAGGCATCCCAGGTTAGAAGAGCTGCTAGATGGCCGTAGGATTCAGATGTTTTCTTAATTAGATTTATCCCTGAGCCATTGCGCACTGCTAAAAGCAGGCCAGACGAAGGTCTGCCCAAGAGATCTCTGGTAGCCGGTGAAGTGATTACTGTAAAGCCATCAAGGAGAGGAGTCACTTCCAACCAAGTTTCTTGAAGACAGATTACATCAAAAGCACCCAAATCAGTTCCTCCTGGTTGTGTAAGATGTTGGTGTCCTCTCGTATTCCATGATCCAAGACTTAATTGTGACTGTTTTATTATATCTTTTTTTGTTGAGTCTTTATTTTTGCCGCATTTTTTGGCAACAGTCTGATGCATTTGCTCTGTCTGCTATCTCTTTATCGTTGGATCAAATGATTTTGGTAACATGCCCATATTTCTTTTCTTGGGGTTGTACCTTGCTGGTTTACTGGAGACGTGGATTCCCGAACTTTTTGGTCCATGGACCTGTCATATCTTTTGGTCAGGTACAGACATGATCCCGAGGTTTTAAGTATGAAGTGGAGAAAACCTGCAGCTCACGATAGTCTACGTCACCATGATTGATCCCTGCTGGCTTAGAGACCTCGTGTAGGTTTTTAAAAGACTCTGATCTCTTCATAGCTCTATCGGGGCCTCTTGGGAGTCGCTCCCACCTTGAGTTCCTGTAGAGCTCTTCAGTCTTTAAATTAAGCCGGGTATGGACTCCCCTTTTGTGGGCGTCGTTTCTTCGACAGGTCATATTCATTCTACTAGTTTTTAGTTCTAAGAGTCTGAAACCAGGGGATTCATGGTGGCAAGAGACGCAGCTTTGATATGCACATATGCTTTGGCTAGCCCTTCTCTATGATAGGGTTCAACAAGAATGAGGTCCTCCGTTTTCAAAAAGTTCATTTTAGATGTTTTGGACAGGATAATTAGAACGGTCCTCCTGTTCAGAATCAGATTTTCCTGTATCTTTGGGGTTTGTTCCAGTTTGAAAAGGCGAGTCGTACAGTTCATCTTTTTACTTTGCTTTCGATCTTTAAATTGTCTAGGAGTCTCGAAGGTTCTTAAGGAATGGTGATCGTATTTTGAAATATCTTCTTTCCTCGAGATTCCATGGGTTGGTATTTTATTCCCTGGGCGATCTTTCACAGGAGATCTTCATTTTTCAACCTTTGGTGAACTTTCTGTAGTGGAGGAATAGTTTCTTTGGTGGGCCTTTGACATATGATCAGAGGGCCTCTGAGAAATTTTGTTCTTATGTTTTACTGGTGATACCGGGGTTGAGCCTTTACCGGGTAGACCCAGAAGAAGAGTGGCCCCCTGTTGCTCGCCATCTTTTCTCCTAATGTTCAGCCGGGATTGAGGAATTGACGCTGTCTGTATTGATTTTGGAGTTTCTGCTGGTTCCGGATGGATGGTTAAATCCATTGACACTTTATCCTCCAAAAAATCATTTATTGTGACAGGTGGGGATGGCTGTGGGCCTTTGATAGAAACTGGGGCTGTGGGGTTTAGCGGGTCTTGTCGAGTAGTATTTGAAGTAGTCTGATCTGATACTGGAGGGGACTGAAATTTTGAAGGAATTTGCAACACCACTTGTCTCGGGTTTTCAGTAGGTCTTTTCAAGTTGGATTTTTTCTTGTCAAAGATCGCGTATCCAGCCGACAGCTCATTCGACGTCACTAAATCAGATTGTAAGGCCCTCGACAATCCATCCTCCACGTTTCCGTAACAGAGCAAAGTGTAGGGGTACGTTGGTTAAATCAATTGTCCTGCAATGCAATTGCTTGTCTTTCAAGCACTTTAAAAGAGACCGGCCAACACCAACCTTTTCCTCTAAGGTCAGATTGCATTGCGTGCTCTTTGAGGACTGACAATTCTGAGTACGGTTGTTACCGAGTTTCTTTAAGTCAGCAATTTGTCGATCAAAAGTGGCCAAATGTTCCTTCGACTTTGATTCCATAGCCGTAATGTAGCCCTCCAGATAGATCATTTTCGAATGAATCATTGCCAGAAGAGTAGTCTGATCTTTTAATGAGTCATTTAGAGCCTTGTACAGCTTACTGAAGGGTGCAAAAGCTACAGTTACCGTTGCCATTATTGACATAAAGTCTGGTTTCTTATTTGGTGTCCAGCTTGGAGTAGCACAGTTGAAGTCACTTATTCATCTAATAGGTTTTGGGCTGATCCCTCGAGACAGCCACCTGGATGGTGAAACAGAGGGGTAATCCACGTGTACTTTTCTGGAGGATTGCCCTGGTTCAGCCCTCTGTTGGGCGTAATTTCATGTTCCAGAAGATGTGAGGGGGCTTGATCTCGTTGTTGAAGGTCAATAGACTCATGGGGCCTCTGCACATCGTCCGTTTCTGTGGGATGTGATGCATCTAATGGTCTTTAAATTCCTGTGATATGTCGGGAAGTCACAGGTCTAGGCTGAGAGCAACCTCCCTCACCGTCGGCCTCCACCCTCCCAATCTTAGGAGGGGAGGACTTGTTGATAGGTGCGTCTGGATTATTCCAAGCCCGAGGAACCTCACAGGATTGTGAAGGAAGGGGAAGACTGGACAGGCTGAGTGCCGCCCGCATTTCCAAGGGTGGGTCATTGATCTTCTGGCCTATTGTTTTATTGGTGACTTCCGGTGAGCACAACGCACCTATTATCGGAGAACTTTGTGCAGATATAGGTACAGAGCTAGTCGTGCTTGGTAGAGGTGGTTCAACTCTGCGCTCTTTAGGTGGTGGTAGATCTTGCACAGCGTCCAATATTTCGCTGTCTGACAGTTCTGAGGAAGGATCAAATTTCCTCTTACATTGTTTTTGAAAAATACATTTCAGAGCCTTTGACAGTAATGGGGTCGGTAAAGATTTTGCTTTGAGACCACCTGTTCTTTTTCGCTGTACATTAGGACCTTTAGTGGCACATTTCTTTCCATCTATAAATTGCTGAGTTTCCACTGAAGATTTGGTGGTCTTCAGGTTTTTCCAGATTTTAGCTTGACTTTGCTGGGAACAGGTACCCCTTGCTGATTTAAGGGAAATAAGTCGTTCTGTATTTGAGATGGCGTATTTGAGGAAATGTCACTGGGTACTTCCGAGCTCGCAGTTGAAAATAGCTGCTGATCACTGATAGACTGAGGGTGTGGAAATCTACTACCACATGACGTGAAGTCTTTATCAGAGGCGAACAAGCGTTGGGCGTGGGTGGATGCAGGTTCTGATGTTGCATGAATCATTACTGTGGTCGTGCGAAACTTAGACCCAACCGCTCCAGCAGGGACATTGTATTTATTCACTGAAGGCAGAGCCGGGGGCGGAGTTTCACTGCCCCCGAGTATGGTTGCACCTGCATCTCACAAAAGAAACTGGACGTCAGAGGCTGGCCTCTCCAGCCCACCAGACACAAGGTCACCCGTCTCAGCGTCTGCGATGGCCAAAGAGGTCCACTGCCGGGCCATGGATGCTCCGCTGCCTCCCGCCTCTCGGGGGCAGAGAGAGCACCAAGACACTCCACAAAGCCCCTCAAAGACGCCAGCATCAGTGAAATCAGCGGCCACCCCATGCCCGCCCCCAGGTCCTGGGCCGGGAGGCCGCCATTCGAATTAAAATCTGCCAGGGCGAGGAGCTAAGCCATATGAAACAAAACCCCCACCCCCACCTCACAGAGGCGCCGACTCCATCCCCGGAGGTAAGGTTAAAGCGGATGTACAAAAGTCTTCTGAAAGGAGTCTGATGGGAGTTCGGTGGCTTCTCAATTGGCTCCCCTATCCCTCATCTGAGTGCTTATTGACTTTCCGGAAGTCCATAATGTTCAGTTGGTTAACTTGATATTACAGATTGAGGACCATAGATTTCCCGGTGCTGAACATTTTTTAGTGGTTAACAGTTTGGTGGTTTGGGGGTTGATGATTAATGAGTTGATAGAAGCGGGGGGAGAAGGCGGTCTGCGGCTCTCGGCTCCCTCGAGTCCCCAGATCACCGCAGATCACTTTCACTCCCACTTTCCGTTCCGTGTTCCGTGGACAAATGCAGCTTTTGAGTCCTTCTGCTGGGCTCCAGGGGCAGAGGCCCCACCTTCTGGATCAGATGCTAGGGAAAGTGAGGAAATACTGCAGGGCAAGGTGAAGGCACCGCAGATCACTTTCACTCCCACTTTCTGCATGTGATTATATTCACACCATTTTATTGAAGAGGAAAGATAAAAAGTAATAATATTGTTCTTAAATAAGGTTCTCCACAGAAAGCGGGCTTCAATCAAAGTTGTCACAAATAGGTTTGAGAGCCTCTACCAAGAAAGAATATGAACAAATAACCCAATGTTTGCGAAAGTACCAACTCAGAAGTGTCTACAGACACGTTTTGGCGCACTGTACCTTTAACAGAGGAGTAATAACCATTTGAACATTATTCTGGTCTCACCCACAAGTGCAGTTCAGCACCAAAATACTAGGCAACACTTCTCTGAACACGAATACCAGCAGCAACCCCAGAAATGTGTTTCAGCCTTTTTTTGTATCATCAGTGAGGTAAAGCTGTGCCTCTCTAATCACAGTGAACAAGGGATCCACATCTGGATTACCCTGGATAATGTAAGGTAAAAGAATTGTCCCTTACTTGGAAAATCAAATAATTCTGGCAGGAGATTATGATATGGATCCCTTTCTTAGACACCAATTGTGGAACCTTCTTTTTTCAAATAGATGATAATTGACATACAATATCAAAGACAAGAACTTCCAACAATTTATATGTACAACTAATCTCTTGGACTAATGCTGTCTACCAAAGCAAAACAGAACTTCTTGATTGTAAATGATTCACATGAAATGTTCTGATTATCTGCTTCAAGTCGTCTTTGTCACTTAACATCTATAAACAAGGTTACCTGAGTTTTCACACTTCAGCTGAGCAGAGGAAAAGAGGTAGGCCTAGTGGCGGCGTTGTTACCTCAGTTTCAAATGAGTTTGTTAGGTCATTTGTTAGCATTGTTACAAACATTCAAGATGCTCAGATTATTCAATGATCAGATGACCCATTTACTATTATATATTGTGTAAATATGTATATACGATTGAAAGTGGCAACATTACATTTATTTGAAGATGTCCCGGACATGCTAAAAACGTTTAAACTGAATTATTTCAAACAAATATATTTTGTCCTTATAGGTGTTTTCATTTGCCATATTGAGCTAATCAGCAGACTCTTGTTGTTTTACTCGAAACCGATGCATTTTGGAACATACTCTGTATGTATTGTGAGAACACAGTGCCCCATGATGAACAGGCAGAACATATTCTGAGCAGAGCGTATCGGCCATGTACTGGCTGATGTAATGCAGATATCCTGGCTAAATCGACATTCCATACCCTTACATTTCATTCTAGGATAGATTATATAATGACTAATCTTTTTTAGTCCAATGTGTTTTAAGCTTATTTATATCATCATGTATGTGTATGTATTATCGTTTTTCATTAATGTGACTTTGTTCTTTATGTGCTAATGGCAAAGCCTAGTAAAGCTCTTAAAATGATAATGACTAATATCGAAATATGGCATATTCTCAAAAATGTTAGGATCACTACCAGACTTAAGATTGACCATGAACTTCTGCAAGCAATTATGCTGATAAAAGCCAGAGAACTGTTGTCTCCTTTCAGTACAGCAAACAATGTGCTGATCATTACCTCCTATATAGGAAGTAAAATAGTCCAAAGTTGTAACATCTAACAAAATCTATGATATTTATCAAGTTATTCTTTCTTTCCTAGAGCATTATCTGAAAGCCAATTTCAATTGATGGCAAGTAAATCATGAGGAACGTTAACAGACATTCTCAAACCTATCCTAGCTTTATCAACTAATGCTCTAAGAAAAGAGAATCTGAACCAAGATATGGTTCCAATGTGGACACTCCAAATGAAAGCTTATTAAAGAACTAAAAGAAGAGGAAGGCAGAGATACATCTAAAATTAGAGCACTAAGAAATTAATACAACAAGCTAGTATCTCTAAAGAAAAAAAAAAATCATTATTAACAGATTGGAAATAATGAAACATACCTGTGCTAGCAATAACTCCAGAGAGTTGTGGAGCCTAGTCTGAAGAGGGACTGGAAAGAAGGAAACTTTGGAATTCATATCACTGGAGATATAATGAAAGCTATATAATGAATCATTGAACATAACTTATTCTACTGTAAAGGACTATCAACAAGCAATTGCTACTATTGTACCACCATTAGAGGTTACAATGATGGAAAAAGAAGAAGCTGTGTTATCTCAGTGCTTGAATAAACCTTCAAGATTAAAGAGACTATACGTCAAATTGTTTCAGTCAGAGACAACTAATAGGGTTCAGCTACTATTTAAAACTTTTAACGATAAACACTTCAAGGAGCAAGTCGAAGAGACTTTGAAGGCGGCTGACATAATCCCAATCATCAAGAAGGTTGTGGAAAGACCAAATGTTGTTCTTCTGCAGCAATATTTAAGGTAACCAGTACAAAGCATCAAACTGATGTAACAAATGGTATTGCTGCAGTAACTGGTAATGTAATCAATGCAAAGCACCAGACTGTGAGAAAACATGTGCTTACTAGAATGAAAGTGCTTAAACAAACAGGTCATAGCAGATGTCATATCTACTTCTATCTACTTCTATTGTAGTTGCCGTAATAGACTGGGGAGGTGACAAGTCTACACTACCCAGTAGGCGATGCGGCTGAGCAGCATCTCCTGCACTGACACACCCTGGACACGCCCGACTCATCATGCATGTGCGCACAACTACAAAACATGCTTGTTCGTGCTACAGACTCCCAAACTGAGTTGCTGCATCTATGGAGAGCTCCTGGCAGGCATGCTCATTGCGGGGCCAAGACCTATGCCTGAGAAGCAGGCCCTGCACTCCATAAATATAAGTAACGTGGTCCGCTTCATGATTTTTTCTTGTTCTAACCTCAAGCACCAATTCCAATTCAGTGCTCCATTTCCGTAGTGCACGAGTGTGAAACTTTGGTCTGAGAGTGAGTGCACAGTTCAGTGCAATATCCTCCGTACGATTCATGCAGTGCATAACTCATTGCATAATAGAAGACAATATTGAGTTGGGCATTTGTTTTTCTAGTTCTTCGCTGCAGAAGCTCATTATGAACGTGGTGAGCTGCCACTTCAGTGAAGTTGCATAACGCCACAACGCAGCTCCGCACTGAGTGGACAATTCAAAAGTCAGCCACAAGCCAGAGCCAAGTAGCCTTGTCTCTTAATATTGCTATTTCATGGTGATCCTTGCATGAAGCAATGCAACAATTGTTTATTCTTTCCTTAGTTAAACCAACTGAAAATGTATACATATTAGAACTTGTTGCTCACAAAGTTTAATTACCTTGCAGAAGCAAGCAAGGATCTGCTGTTGATACACCAATGTATTGTTGCATGAAGTAATGCAAACTTGTGATACACTTCACTACGCTCAATGTAGTTATGAATTAATGCAAAGTTTCCCTAAGCACCATGTATCTTGCATGATGTAATGCACAGTGATCTCTGCGCTCAATGTTTCTTGCATGATGTAAAGCAAGACCATGGTTTTGGCCATAGTGTGGGTTATGAACGTTTTTTAGGCCAACAAGTAAGTGGGTGTGATGAGTTTAAGTCACAGCCTCATTGGCAAACAGGCTAAGCAACAATCATCAGAGAGGAAGGAGCCAAGGGGCATTTTCCCTCTTTAACCCTTCTCATCCACAACCTCTTCCTAGCTCTATTCCTGCTTACCCTACTGCCCCGTACTGATCCAAACCAGTGGATTATAATCCTCTTTCCCCAAAGGGTTAAGGTGGCCTGTGCACATTTCAAATGCAGGTAAAAAAGAAAAAACAAAAACTATGGGGAGGCTGGAGTTTGTGCTTTCACTGTGCAAGACCCAAATGAGCTGTGACAGAGGTGCGGGCCGACATATATGTAAGTGCCTGGGCAGCACCAGCTCTAATCATGAAGGACATTTCAAAGGGGTTACAGGAGCTCACAGTCACATGGCAGGATGATATTAATTTGGAAAATCAGGTACAAACTCTCACAGCACAAGCTACCGCACAAGCCATGCCTTGCCACCTCTAAGGCCAGTTCTAATGCCCTCAGTGCAGGTTCAGGTCACACCAGAACCTCAGATTCCACTGGCACTCACAGAAAGGTATCGCAGTGATCCCCAAAAACACATGTTTATTATGCAATGCGAGCTGCATTTTTTTACAAACCCAGCCACATACCGCACAACTCAGGTGCAGACCGCATTCGTCATTTCTTATTTGGGTGGTGATGCTGTCTGTGCCACACCTTTGGAGCAAAAAGAAAATGCAATACTGTACAGCTGGGACTCCTTCCAGGAGGAGTTTGGAAAAATCTTTAACCATCGAGCATCCTCTTTGGTAAAAGATTGTGAACTTCTGCTGTTGCATCAAGGGGTAAAGATCTGGTTTCCTATGTCACAACCTCTAATCGCTTAGCAGTAGAAGCTGACTGGCTTCATGAAAAAGTATGGCATTCATTTATCAGGGCCTACGTGACGAAATGAAGGACTTGATTGCACAAGTACACCTCCAGCCAGTGGATTGTTCAGTATGATCGACTTGGCACTCTGGTTGGATCAATGAAAATGTGAAAGAAAACAGGATCAACGAAAATGGGAACTGAAACCTATAATTAGTTTAGAACAGCAAAGGTCAATGGGAAGAACAGAAAAGAATCAAGGACACCCTATGTAGATTGGGTCAGTTTGAGGCCTGCTTTCCAAAGAAGGGAAAGACAAAAGAAGAGGAGAGAAATGATATTTATATTGCGGAAAATCAGGACACTTTGTCCATGAATACCCTAGTAAGCCAAAGACTGACAACTCTGGAAACACCAATACTTGCCAGTAAACAGGACGGCCCTGTCGAGCCCGACTTCTGTGAACACCCTGCCCCACCTCATGTTACTCTACCTGGATTTTTACATTATCTAGGAAAAAAGGTGCTGGCATCTTTAATGTTGGACTCTGGAGTCACTGGCAATTTTATTGATGTCACCTATGCACAACAGTAGGCATTGCCACTCATAGAGAAAGAGCGACGAAAAGAGGTCAAGTCAGTGGATGGCTATCCTTTGATTTCACACAACATTGCAAATTGGGAATTGGTGTTGGAGAGCATACAGGGCCATAGAGAAGTACAAAGTATCGATGTAATCGCAGTGCCACAATTTGGCCTCATACTGGGATTACAATGGCTATGTCAACGTAATGCAATAGTCGATTGGACCCAGGGCACAGTGACATGGGTATCGGAGCACTGTCATGAGCACTGCTTATTTTCAAACATCGTACCTGAAGCTCCTCGTCAGCAAGCACTGGAACACACTATGGGTAGTGTGGCTATGGAGCATCCAGCGGAATACAAAGACTATCACAATGTATTCAGCAAACCTACTGTGGAATCTCTCCACCACATTGATCATTCAACTGTAGAATTGACTTAGAACCCGGTGCTGCATTATACTGCAGTCACATCTATGCACTAAATGAAGTAGAGAATGCCCACCTCAAAGAATACATTCAAACCAACCTAATGAACAGATTTATTTGGCACTCATCTTCACCCATTTCGTCCCCCTTGTTTTTTGTGCCTAAAAAAATTGTGATCTAAGAACATGCATTGACTTGTGGAAACAGAAAAATAATATGAGGCCGGGAAGCCCAAAGGAAACACACCAACACAGGTTACAAAGAACATACACGTGCTTTATTTAAAAGCTACAACAGTTACCAAGGTCAATTGACAAACGGATAGCTATTCGGCTCTCAGAGTAACGTAACAAACTTCAACGAAGGTTCGATGCATTAGTGAGAGAGAACGTACATTGGAATACTTAGGTCTTTTATACTCTTTATCCAGCCCTTGGCCAACCCTCTCGCGGGTTAACCATTCTAGGAGTCGGGCCTATGCGTTCCTTGCCTGGTCAATCCTATAATATATGCATTTTGATTAGTTTCGCTGATATAGTTGTACATTTACACATAGGTCAATAGTAGGACAAGGTCTCAGTTCGCGACCCCGACAAGTGGCCTGCAGGCATATTAATTATTCGTGTGTACGGAGGTCACAACGGCCAGAATCTTACTCAGAATGTCATTCGGCCTCCATTTTGATGTTCAGGGTGACTTCCATGTTACAAGAGAACCTAAAATGGCATCTTAATCCAAGATGGTGACTTACATTACTTTCTCTAAGGTCAAGACCTTGCCGTGGAGTTTGTTCGCATATGATGTTTAGACAACTTGGCGTAGGCCAATACACATACAATTGTCGCGATAGGAGGCATAACATTGTGTCAATTCCGACAAACCCTCCTTTTGGCCTATGCCAAGTGCTAATATCATTTCTAATACTTCTGAAAATAACTCCATGCATTGTCGTCCATACATCCTGAATCATTATCTGTAATGTCTATAGCCATTAGGTCGTTCATCAGAACCTCTTGTAACACAAACTCTTTAGATGCTGTGTCTGGGGCATACATTGTGTGCACTACTGTGCTCACTTCTTGAGCACAACATCCCCCTAGCATTGCACATACACTAGGTAGACATTGGAAACAGCAACAAAGGAATAGCAGGATTCCCAAAATAACCAGGATAACACAGAAAGCACCTTCCAACCCCAGGATCGTAGAGAATCCCAGAACCAGGCGCTAATATTCCAATCTCCCACAGGAACATGCACTTCAGAACTAAGGATATGCAAGTTCTGTATTGCTTTAAAAATCGTCGGTGAGGAATCTGGTACGAAAACACAGCAAGCGGACCCCACTAATTTGCATACTCCACCACGTTCTGCCAGGATGACATCTAATGCCATCCGATTTTGGGGTGCTACCAATCTTATTGCTTTTTGTTCTAGTGTCATATTGTAGAGTATATCCGTGGTCCGGTTGATGGTTCTCTCCAGTACTCTTGCTAGGCCCCTAATGTTTTCAGAGTTTGCTATCTGTCCCCAAAATGGCACAACTGATTTCGCTATATCTCCCAATACTTGCCCAGGGGTATCTCCGTTCTCGTCCCGTCGTGGGTGAGCCTTAGAAACTTACAATGTACTAGCTATAAATACCCCAGGTAACAGGATTCCTAAATAACAGGTTCCCTGCCAATCCTTGGGCAACCAGGGAAATGCTGAATTACCACAAACGAAATAGACAGGCCCCCCTACATACAGAGGCCTGTTCTCCCCGGTCAAATTTACAATGTTCACACAACCTTCAAAATCTCCATTGACCGAGTGCCATTTCTTTGTACACAAAAGGGGACTGAATCAGGGCTATGATTAGAGTAGGAAGGAGGCATGGCGTCCTTATTGCCTATCGGAGCCATTTCAAAGGAAATTAGAGCTTGAAAAGGAAGAGATAGTTTATCAGATGGCCTAATAGAAGCAACATTAGGTTTACTTCTATTTGCAAAAAGCGAGCATCCCAGGGGAGTCAATTCACGTTTCTCAAAATCATTTAAATTAGTTCCATCAAAGTTCCCTGAGATGCTATCATTCCAACGGCCAAAGAATAGTGCTCTAAGAGAGGCATAGCAAGCAGTCGTTAAAGGTAAAGGGTGAATATACCATCCTAGCCCTTTGCTCCCATGTTGTGGTAAATGGGTACAAATCCAGCAATTACTCTTATTAAAAATGGCATGTGTTAATTCATTATTATCATTAAAGTGTTAGTATGGTACTTTCGTCTATGCTGGGAGTCTCTAGGTGACAGAGTGTGAAGGTGCACAGAGGGAGTCAAAGCAGTAGGTACAATTTCAATTGGCAGTAAAGGTTTTAGAGGGTAAATTTCTTCGAAGTACCAAAGTCCCACAGCAGTAACTATACAAATTCCAATTATTATTAACACAACACAGCAATACGTTTTCGGGGCCCAGGCACATTGTTCGTTGTCCGAGTTGGTCACCCCCTTATTTACAAGTCCAATGCGAGCAGCAGCAGTGGAGGTGGCAGGCATCGTAGTTTCTCAATTCGACGACCCCAATGTTCGTTGCTGGCGACACTACTGTCACGCGACTTCTTAGTCCTTCCCCAACCCTAGCCAGCAGAATCCCTTTTTTCAACAAAAACTTCCTTTTGAAAGAGAAAAGACTCTCAATAACTTTTTCTTTCCAGATGCACAGGCAAAACCCGTGCCGTAGTTCTATTTTCTTCGTCGAAGGTCGTACCTGGTGGTACCCAATGCTGTTTGATCCGGAAATAAGGTAACGTCACTTCCTGAGGGAAGCAACGTATCGGAGGCGACGGAAGTCGCAGAACTTGAAACAGTGTTTTCCGGAAATGACTTTTTCAAAGAGTGCGGGATGAAATGGACTGTTCCCCAAGCTCCAGGGGCTCAGAGAAATTCTCCAAAGCACTCACAGCACTGTTTGCTACTCAAGGATCAGAGATTGTAGCGTCAGCGAGGGGTTCTGCTTCTTCTGTAACGTGTGGCGTCCGGTGAGGAAGTTTCTTGACATGCGTTGCGTCGATCCAATGCTTCTTTCCACCCCCCCGCACTGCTGTTTGGGTGACCAACAGTACCTGATAGGGTCCCCTCCAGCGAGGAGCAAGACAGGAAGACCTTTCGTAGGCCTTCACTAGGACCCAACTTCCAGGCTGAATATCGTGTCCTGGGCCTGTAAACCGTACAGGTAAAGCTGATTGGACCTGATGATAAATGAGATACAGGTTTTTAGTCAGCTGGTTACAGTAGTCTACAAGCAATACATCCTCGATCTCCCTTAAGGATTTGGGCTTCGGAAGGCCCCAAATGTTAGCAGGTCTTCCCATCACTACCTCAAATGGGGAGAGCCCAGTCTTAGTTTGAGGTGTGGCTAACAATACAATAGACAAGGCATCTGGCCATTTCAGTTTGGTGTCGGCACACGTTTTCGCAAGCTTATTCTTTAGGATGCCGTTATGTCTCTCTACCAATCCAGCACTTTAAGGATGTCTAGCTGAGTGAAATCGTTTTACAATGTGTAACGTTGTGCATATCTGCAAAATTACTGCTGCAACAAAATGGGGACCATTGTCTGACCAAATTACCCTTGGAAGCCCAAATCGTGGAAAGAAATCTTTTACCATAATCTTTGCAGTGGTCATGGCAGTAGCATCTTTAACGGGGAAAGCCTCGACCCATTTACTAAAAGCACAAATAATCACGAGAACATATTTTAGATTGTTACACCGTTCCATCTCAATAAAATCAAAGTGGGTGACCTCGAAGGGAACAGAAGGGGGCCCAAAGCTTCCCCTTGGAGTTACTGTCCCCTTGCCCACATTGTGCTGTAAGCAAATCATACAATTCTGAACATGGCGCTGTGCAATCTTCGAAATTTTATCATTCACCCATACTTGTTCTAACATTTTCGTGATCTGCTGGGCACACACATGCGTAGGACCGTGTGCCATCGTAACCATTGCCAGCACATATGAATCAGGGAGAAACCATTTTCCTTCAGATGTATCCACCCAACACCCATCATCATCCGGTTTCCCCATTCCTTCGGCCCACCTTTTAGATTCTTTTATTGTGGCATCAGTTTGGATATCTCGCACAGACCCGATACCCTCATCCATTACATAGGCATATTTTGTTTCCCTTAGAGCATACATGTCTGCGCTAAGGTCTGTGGCCATTTGCCTGGCTATCTGGTCAGCAAAAGCGTTCTCTTTTCCCACATCATCTATGACCTTACGATGTGCTGCACATTTCATGATCGCTAAATGCCTAGGGAGTGAGAGTGCCGAGAGCAATTGCACTATCAGGGGACCATGATAAATCTTGGTCCCATGTGAGGTTAGGAACCCTCTTTCCGACCGACCAGAGCCTCCCAAAGTTGTGAGCCACCCCAAAGGCGTACTGGCTATCAGTATATATGTTTACTGTATGCCCTTCGGAGAGTTCACAAGCTCGGGTCAACGCTATAATCTCTGCAGCCTGCGTGGAGTTATGCGGAATTCTCTTAGTTTCAACAACCGTACTCAACGTAGTAACTGCGTAAGCAGCTGTAGATGTACCATCTGAAAGTTTGAAGCAGGAGCCATCACAAAACAGCTCCCCTTCTGCATTATCCAAAGGAGTATCTATAAGGTCTATCCTGCCCTTCGTTTCCTGTTCAGTGGTATACAGGCAGTCATGTAATTCTTCGTCACCGCAAACAGTATTTTGCGGGAAAGGTAGGAGATCAGCCGGATTAAGAACACAACACCTCTTAATTTGAATGTGGGGGTGAACAGAATTAATTCATACCTCTTCAGTCCTGCAGAGGTGAGGTGTTGCGTTTGGTTTTTATTCAATAGGACATCTACAGAGTGAGGTACCATCAAAATTAAATCATGACCTAGGACCATTCTCTCACTCTGTTTTACAGACGCGGCAGCAGCAGCGACAGCTCGCAAACATCTTGGCAAAGCGCATGCGACAGGATCAAGGGCAGAGGAGTAGTAGACGCACGGCCTATTCTTCCCTCCTTGTTCCTGCGTTAACACAGCCAAAGCACATCCATCACATTCATGCACAAACAACACAAAGGCCTTGTCATAATTTGGAGTACCCAGAACCGGTGCAGAGCATAACGCGGTTTTGAGACGCTCAAATGATCGTTGATGTTCCGATTTCCATGGCAGCGGCAGAGAAATGCCCTTCTTCGTCAAAGCCAACACCGGTTTTATCACTAGTGAAAAGTTTGGGATCCACAACTTACAGTAAGAAGCCATACCTATTAAGGCCCTGACTTCCTTCTGTGTATTTGGAACAGACATGCCAGAAATGTGTTTTATTCTTTCAGGTGTCAATCTTCTCCCCTCCTTTGACAGGAGGTAGCCTAAATAGACGACCTACTGGCAACAATATTGAAATTTTTTTGAGCGAAGCTTTATGACCATTTTTAGCTAGATGAACAAGCAACAGTACAGTGCCTTCTTTACAAGCACTTTCAGAATCTGCAGCCAAAAGCAAAACATCGACATTCTGAAGCAGTGTACAAGTAGGTGGCAATTCAAGGGTATCAAGCTGCTCTTTCAAAGCTCTACTATAAATGCTTGGACTTTCAGTATACCCTTGAGGTGCACGAGTAAATGTGAATTAACGTCCCCCCAAGGTGAACGCAAACAAATATCTACTCCCCTTGTGTATAGGAATACTAAAGAAAGCATTCTTTAGATCCACAACACTAAAATACGTAGCTGTAGCAGGGATCATTGTTAGTATCGTTGTTACATCAGGCACAATTGGAAATTGTGGGGCGACAACTTTGTTAATAGCACGAAGATCAATTATAAAACGGTATGGGATTGCATTGTTGCCTTTCTTGTATACAGGCAAAATCGGGCTGTTATATAAACGACCTGCAATCTCTTCAATCACCCCTCGATGCACAAGGTCGGAGACAATGCACTTCAAAGCATGCTCGCCCTCAACTGATATTTTATATTGCGGAATGCGTGGTAGTTTAACTCCATGCTTCAAAACTATTTTAACGGGCTCAATCTGTAGCACCCCGACATCATTGTCGTCAACCGCCCATAAACATTCCGGAACAACACTAAACTCAGGAGGCAATGGTTGAGTCAAAAACTGAGAATTGGGAAGTTGCTGTGGTGAAACCGTCAGTCACACTCCGTCAGAGGAACAATGAATTACTGCATTCAGTTTCTTCAACAAATTTAACCCCAGCAAATTCTCTCCACAGTTCGAAGTCAGAAGGAAGGGACAATGGTCCGTAAAGGGACCCAAAGAAACAGACACCGGCGAAGAAACCGGACAAACAATTGGTATACCAGAAAACCCTACAGAAACATTTATTTGCCCTGAGAGTGGGATGTTTGGAACCCGGGAATGATCAATGGAGCACTTCTGTGCTCCAGTGTCTATCAAAAACTGATGTTTCCTATTCCCCACTAACAATTCAACGTAGGGACCTTTCTGATTAATGGGAATAGGTGAAGGTTCCAAACCCTGCTTCGGGCAGTCCTAACGAAACAAAATGTCATCAGAAGGAATCTCTTCAGAAAGGTAGGCAGCAGAAGGGTGATCAAATATGTTTCTTGTGTCCACACTCGAAGTCTGATTTTCCCGTGAAAAAGGTTGCTGAGGATTTTGCGAACACTGACCTCTATCAGGGCCCCCCGCTCCGGGGCGACCTCTAGGTCGTCTACCCATACTCCCAAATGCATTGTATGACCTTTGGCGAAGGACGGGGCACTGTGCTCCCCAATGACCTTCCTGGCGGCAATAGGCACATTGATTAATATTCACAGAACCCAAAGGAGCGTTTCCTTTTGGGACATACTGACCTCTGGTCTGTGACGTACCTCCTCTGGGATTTCTAACAATTTGTTGTAACAATACTTTAGTCTTCAAATCTCCTTTCCTCTTCTCTATTTTCTCTTTTTCATTATTCACACGGTTCTCATAATACTGAGCCATGTGCAAAACTTCAGATTGGGATTTCGCCTGCCAAGCGCTCTCAGAGGACATAATCTGTGACTGGATGTCGGGCAACAACCCACATACAAATTTGTCCACAAACAACCTTTTCCCAGACTCTGTGCCCAAGTCCTGTCCACTGAAATCAGAGAATGTCTGTTATAATCTATTAAAGAACTTGGTGGCACCTTCAGTTTTCCCTTGAACACAGGCTGTAAGTTTGTCCCAAATAATTCTTTTCTCAGGAATTATGGTTTTCAATTTTGCGACAATTCTATCAGGCAAAGTAAGTATTACCTGAGGTGGTTTCTCACCAGCTGGTCTTTCCCCATCAAACCTAGTCATGTTAGCCCACGTATCTCCTAACCCTGGCACATCGTCTATTGTTTGAACCTGCTTCCATAAATCTACGGGCAGGAGTACAGGGAATAGCAAGTCAATGTCACTTAAGGTGAACACAGAGGACTGCAAAACGGACTCTATCTCTTTGTAAAAGCCTGTCGGGTTTTTCCTGATATCGGGAATTGATTGTCTAATAGTGTTCACTTCCTGTCGTGAAAACGGGACGTGAACAAATTGCGATACATAGTGTGCAGGGATGTCCACAGCGGGTGCACCAGTCCCAGCGTTAGCGGGAATCTCAACCTTAGGGACAAATGTCGGAGGAACCTCTCTCATAGGCAACTGGGATATAGGTAACTCCGACCGCTTACTAAGCAACAGAGCCAGGTCGAGCGCTAAGGCAGTCGAAGATTGTCGGTGCGAAAAAGCCCTTTTACAAATTCTCAATATCTCTATGGGACAACTAACCTTCTTCCTTACACATTCTTCCTGCAGGTACTGTACCATTACCTGAATCACCTTCTTCTGCGTTTCTACTGTATACTGACTATACGTGTCAAATACTTCATCTGGCGGTATCGATGAATCCGAGATCCATCGAATCGCATCTTTGGTACAAATTCAGACTTCCTCAGTTGCCGATCTACGACACGGAAGGAACCGTTTCTGCACATACATACCGTCGTCTTCATCATCCTCATCTCGTGATTTCTCAAAGTCCCTCCTATACTCAAACAATCTCTCAACATGACCATGTACTTTCTCCTCTGTGTCCCTCGAAAGTGCTAAAGTATTTAGATCCCTCACCCCTTGTGGGAGATCCGAATTTTGTAATCTACCCCACATTACACATAAATGAGTCCCCAAACCTTCGATAAAAACATTTTTCTCTGGAAAATTATCCATATTTGATAATGTGGAAAAAACGTTATCTTGATCACCTTTCTCCATACAGTGCTTAGCCCCTGCAAATAATTCCTGTTTCTTGTCTGCAGAAACAGTACTTCGAGTGACAATCTTCGACCCCGCACCCCGATCAACTTCAGTCAATACAGAACCACTCGGGAGCAGAGGAGCGGGCAAATTCAATGGGGGTGCAACGATCGCCATAAGAGGAAGGGGTGGTGCGATAGGTGGAGGAACAACAACTAGAGGAATAGGAACAATAGGTTGCACAGGGGGAACAGGAATAACAGCAGGAATAACAGCAGGAATGGGCAGAGTACCAGGGAGAGGATCATACGGAGGTGGCGCAGAGGCACCATGCCTTCGTTCGTTTAACAATTTTTCAATAAATTCTTCAGAAACATGGAAATCTTTAGAGGGATACATTTTCTGGATACCTAGGGAGAAAGCCCTATCCATATTTTTGACTGACTCTGAATGTTTTTCCTTATCATATAACAACGCCTTTTTGGCATTTGTTTTATGACGGCGTGCATGTTTATCCCTACTTTTAAGCTGCTGCAACGCTTCTTTTTTTCAATTCTGCAAAACATCAAATGCTGCAGGTCTGGCCTTCTTTTTTAGCAAGACCGATTCTAGGTATTCGTTATGGGGGATCTCGAAACTACCATTGATTGGCCACTGAAATTCGGAGGCATGTCTGGTTTGTCTGTGCCAAACATCATTAAATACTATACTTCAAATGCCATACTTACAGTACATAGTACATGCCGGCGACCCCTCCTGTGGTGCCGGGCGGCTAAATTCCAAAGATTGTCGATCGCTGCGGAACAGAGCCCTAAAGCAGCTAGACAATTTCCCAGGCATTTCACAAAAAATTGGTGTTACATGGTCAATAATTGTGTCTGCAGATACAATACGCCAAATTCAAATTGTCAGGGTTAAATTAAGAGCCGGGTCACGACTGCACCTGACCAAACCTAAGGAGGACCGTACGGTTTACCAAAGAACTTACCTAACGAATTTTACCTTGTATTTGGTGGTTTCGACAAATGTGCCCGCCTCAAAAATGGACCCTCGTCAAGATGCTGTGTCAGACCACATGACTATCGTCCAAGGATCGGATCGTGCAGCGCTGCCGAGGTATCGCGTCTCGTTCGGTCGGGCCCGCAGTATCACACCGTCCGATCCCGGTTCGATAGTCTGCGTCAACCTTCAATGATCCGGCATCAATCTTGAGGGTCCCTATTCGGGCGCCAACTGTGGAAACAGAAAAATAATATGAGGCCGGAAAGCCCAAAGGAAACACACCAACACAGGTTACAAAGAACATACAAGTGCTTTATTTAAAAGCTACAACAGTTACCAAAGTCAATTGACAAACTTATAGCTAATCGGCTCTCAGAGTAACGTAACGAACTTCAACGAAGGTTCGATGCATTAGTGAGAGAGACCGTACATTGGAATACTTAGGTCTTTTATATTCTTTATCCAGCCCTTGGTCAACCCTCTCGCGGGTTAACCATTCTAGGAGTCGGGCCTATGGGTTCCTTGCCAGGTCAATCCTATAATATATGCATTTTGATTAGTTTCGCTGATATAGTTGTACATTTACACATAGGTCAATAGTAGGACAAGGTCTCAGTTCGCGACCCCGACAAGTGGCCTGCAGGCATATTAATTATTCGTGTGTACGGAGGTCACAACGGCCAGAATCTTACTCAGAATGTCATTCGGCCTCCATTTTGATGTTCAGGGTGACTTCCATGTTACAGAGAACCTAAAATGGCGGCTTAATCCAAGATGACGACTTACATTACTTTCTCTAAGGTCAAGACCTTGCCGTGGAGTTTGATCGCATATGATGTTTAGACAACTTGGCGTAGGCCAATACACATACAATTGTTGCGATAGGAGGCATAATATTGTTTCAATTCCTACAGACTACTGTGCTGTAAATCGGATCACAATCAAGAATCGCTACCCATTACCACTGATCCGAATGATCCTAGACCAGGTGTGAGGATCCACCATATACACCAAGCTCGACCTTTGAGGGGCCTACCATCTGGTGCGGGTGCATGAAGGAGATGAGTGGAAGACTGCATTTTGGACAAATTTTTGATTATATGAATTTCAAGTCATGCCATCTGGACTGTGCAACGCACCAGCTGCCTTCCAGCAATTCCTGGATGAAGTTCTATGTGGTATCTGGGCATCTTCACAGTAGCCTACATAGGCGGCATTCTCATTTATTCACAAACCCCATGAAGAATATCTCAAAACTATGTCAAGGTGGTCCGCCGACGATTACAAGAACATAAATTATACGCTAAGCTGGAGAAGTGCGAGTTCCATCATACCAGCGTAGAATGTCTGAGGTTGATTTTGTCTGAGGGCATAACAATGGACAGAAAGAAATACAAACTATTCTAGACTGGCCATCACTGACTTCTGTAAATGATGTGAAAACTGCTGGGTTTCACCAATTTTTACAGGCACTATATTGATGGGTTTGCCAAGAAAGTGTTACCACTCATGAAATTGCGAAAAAAAAGATGTTCCATCTGTGATGAAGCAGATGTAATCAATTTCAGATCTCTTAAACAGTCATTCACTGCAGCACTAGTGCTGCTATATACTGACCGTTCACAGCCCTTTGTCATAGAAATGGATGTGTCAAGATATGCTAATAGCAAAATCTTGTCTCATTGCAACTGCTCGGAGCAACTGCATCCCGTGGTGTACTGTTCACTGACCCTCCTTTGGGCAGAACAGAATTATGTGATAGCTGACCGTGAATTACTGGCCTTCAAGACAGCTTTTGACGAATACTGCCATTATTTAATGGGAGCACGAAATACCACTGCAGTGGTGACTGACCACATAAATCTTCAGTTTCTCAAATCAACGAGAGTCCTTAGTACAAGACAATTGCAGTGTGTGAAGTATTTCACCAATTTCAATTTTGTGGTTATGTACCGCCCAGGCCCGAAAACAAGAAGGTGGATATTCTCTCAAGGTACCCAGAACCAGCTCTACCAACTTCTCAGAACATCACGCAGCCAGGGCCAATACTGCTGCCATCTTGCATCAGTGGTAGTGTCACAGTACACAATACACAATATATTTGACCAATCTAGGACAGCCATGAATGTGAATGTGCAAGATCTGGTCCAGTGGAGTAAACTACTAAAGCAACAAGTAATAAGAGATGGCTTGCTATGTCATGGCTCAGCATTGTACTTTTCCAAATGTCACCCTAAGAACACAAGCTCTACGCTGGTGCGATGAATCCCCATTTGCAGGACACCACAAATTGGTGAAAAATAACTTTTGCCACAAATGTCACCACTGATACATCAATATGTGCAGAACTACAAGACCTGTTCCAGAAATAAGTCTGATATATAATAGATAATCACTGTGCAATCCAACTTTAAATGTGTTTATAAGGCATTCTGCATATCACATTTAGATATGATTTGCATTCTGAGGTCACAAAGTATGTCCAGGTGCAGCGGAGAAAAAACAGTCCTGGCACATGGACTGTACTATAATATCAAGAAAATGAAATTTCCCAAAAATGGGAAGTCATATCCCCTGCACTCTATCTGTGGCTTAACTGAGCAACATTATTTCATGTAGGTCTTTAGGATAGTTAAATCAGTTATCTAAGTTTAGGCTAGTATCTAGGATGATATCATTTTCAAGTAACATAATTTCATGATTAAACAGTCAAAGAAATATTTAATCCATATGTGTATTTTTAATTTTCAACAACAAGATACAACTAAACCCAACGTATTTCGAGAAGTAATTCTCTTCATCAGGGGTATATTGCTTTACAGGATCTAAAAATGATCATGAAGATAATTATCAATAAAGTAATAATCAAGGTTTTTTAACAACATAATATTTGGCGATAGGCTTGATAATTCACCTTTTGTGTCGTTCAGTTTCCCCTCTTTTTCTTCATAACAAATAACTACGGTCCCAATAGAACCTAAAGTAACCAGAAGTAATATATTAGAACACATCATTATGTTCCAATGCTTTGCTTAATGTAAATCATATTAGTAAAAAGATTCCTTCTTACCCACAATGTGAAGCTAGCACACCAGTAGTTGTCCTTTGTTCCTTTCTAGTACTGTTTCCACCTAAATAACCATCAGTTAGGGGAGGCGAGGCCAAGCCTGTGGTACTAATCTTCACTCGTGAATTGGACATCGTAAAACCAAGAAAGAAACGTACACATCCGGTGAGTTGGCAAGTGACCTGTGAGACTGGTGTGTGTTAAAGAAAGTTTGAAGTGGCAACATTATATTGCAAGTGAAGGCTGCCCATGTGTGGATGACACGTGAAGAAAGGCAGATCTGTGAATGAACTTTTAAGGAAAAAGGCAGCTGTGAAATCAGTGATAGCGAGTAACGGGGGGTCTTGCGAAAGGAAGTAGCACACTTGAAAGTCACAGTGAAAGGTGCATTGGTTGTAACGATAAAGCGAATTAAGTGGAAAAGCATAGTTAGCCGAATTACCTCCAAGAGTGGAAGTTGAATCTTGAAATATAACTTGAAGTGGTCCTGCAGAGGACTGTAAAGAAAGCCACATACATTCAAAGGTTTTCAAAACCCGAAAGTGGTCTGAGCCCAGCTGAGGAAGAGCCAAAGTGTAATAAGCTTGGCGAAGGGTGCCCCTTTGCAAGTTTTGTTGAACTTTGTGCTGAAGAGGTCTGAGACGAAAGGGGAGGACCTACGTGAACTTTGTGTTTGAAAAGGTCTGAGCCCAACAGAGGGGAACCTACATGAACTATGTGTATGAAGAGGTCAAAGCTCGACAGAGGGGGGCCTACGTGAACTTTGTGTTGAAACATTATTTGGAGGTCTGAACACAAGACTTTAATGTGGAAGGCCAGGCGGGCCTCGATCCACATTTTGGAACTGTTTATTATACTAAGAACCCGAGCCAGAGTGTGTCTTCTTGCCAAGAAAGACTGCCTTACTACGTGGGGCCCAAAGTGTGGAGTGGGAGCAGATTTAGCTACCTTTATTAATTTGACCACTGCTTTTTCCTTTGCATACATTTCTCCTTTATACAATTTTTGTACAAGAGATAAGCCATTTTGATTTGACAGATTCTACTAGGACTGTTTTGTTTATCATTTGATGGGTAAGACTACTCCCATCTTAGTTGTAGGGTAGATTAGGAATTTTCCAAACCCAGGCACTTCAATAAATATTTTACAAACTATACCTATTGTGTCTGTGTCACAAAT
This sequence comes from Ambystoma mexicanum, assembly GCF_040938575.1. Taxonomy (NCBI): domain Eukaryota; kingdom Metazoa; phylum Chordata; class Amphibia; order Caudata; family Ambystomatidae; genus Ambystoma; species Ambystoma mexicanum. The sequence goes on along the minus strand of NC_090935.1, from coordinate 1,072,059,496 downwards.
GTTTGTTTATAACACTGTTAGGACTTTAACAGATGTAGGTGGTGTGATAGCTTTTTCGGAAAGCGTTACCTCTTCCTGTAATGGCACGAATAGCATTATGCAAAATGGTCATTCTCCCTAGATTTTTGGCAATATTCCCTATATGAAAAATGTATTTTTAAGTATGCTGCACAGCCAGATTAGTGAATTACTTTGGGTTTCTGATATGTGCATAGTGGCATTGACAACGATATGCAGGACATATGAAGAGGGAGGTTTAAGTCTTCCAGATTAGTAACTGTATTTCATTGCAGCCCAGCTACAATATGCCAAGTATTGGACTGATTTGCCCGATGGTGAAATGTGTCTGTCGCTGGGTGGTCTTCCAAAGTATAGGAAAAGTTTTGAATGATTAAGGGATTCCCTGGGGTCAATAGGAGATACATGGATAATGTGCATCGCACAGAAGGTATAGAAGAGATTCCTGATTAAATTTAGAGTAGAGGAGATTTATAGCCCACAACTGCCTTTCGAATTTGATGAAGTTAGACTGGGGATCTTCAAAGACATGGGGGGTCATTACGAGATAGGAGGTAACCATGCCGCTATTATCGGCATGAAAACGCCCTTACCAGGTACTGGGTCCAGGTTCCTTGAATGAGGAATTACTGGGCCATTCCGACCTTGGAGGGCCCGATAATTCCTCATTCAAGGAACCCATCCCCATTCCTATTCGAGCCCCCATAGGGCTCAATGGGAATGGGGAGGGTGCTAACAACGGGCCCGTTAATAACGGGCCCGTTGTTAGCACCCTGGTCTGCACACGGGACCCACTAAGGGCGCCTGGTAAAACCAAGCGTCCTTAGAGGGTTCCCGCGAGCAGACTCGTAATGGGGTGGTAAGGGTTGACAGCTCCAGCACCTTTACTGGCGCCGTTAACCCCTTACCCCCAAACTCGTAATGACCCCCATGGTGCTTTCCACTCTAGCTCAGCGGGTTGCAGATCTATGGGTGAAATTTATGAGGCGGGATACCTGCTTTCATTTAAACAACGGGTGGAGCAATACAGCATGCCACTGGGATATTTTCTGAACTATGAAAGAATGGTTAGAAGATTAGCAGAACATTGGAGTGTTATGCCAAAAGAACCAGAGCCAACCCCACTTCTGCAAGCACTCTTGTCTATAGGTGAAGGTAAGGGAACATTGTTGCATATCTATAAAATCCTGTTAGGTGGAAAACCCACTCCAATCCATGCAGTTCAGAAAGGGAGAGTGGTTTGGGATACTCCTTAAAGAATGAAGAGTGAGATGGAGTATCGGAGCAAGGTTTCTAGGAATGCACGACTTAAGTTAATTCAATTGAATTTTCTTTACAGAGTGTATATGACTCCAGAGAAGATGCATGCACTTAATTCAGAATTGCCTCATACATGTCCTAGGTGTAATAATGACTGGTTTCTGGCATATGGTATGTGACTGTGCACTTATACAAAATTACTGAAGGGAGAACAGAATGAATACGTTACTCCACGATTCATATATATTTGACCCAGCCACCTTCCTTTCGGGAAATTGACCGGGAGCAAGAAGGACAGACATAGAAGGAAAATTGCTCAATTTCTACTATTGTTTTCAATTATGTGAATACCAATATCATGGAGATGTCCCAAGGGTCCACATATCTCCCAATGGGTGTTAGACGTAAAAAGATGGAGAATAGCACAGTCAGAAATTTGCTTAAGATTATTAATTGGAGATGTATCTTCATTGAATGGGCACAACTTCTTAATGTACAGATGAGAAACCCCCATAAGGTACATGACATGTTAAGGATCACTGAATACTGTGTAATCAGGCATCTACAACTATCACTGTTGCAATTGCATTTGCGATTGTGGGAAACTGTGATGTTGCAATTTACTCACACTATTAACGGTTCAATGTTGGACATGTTTCAGTAATTGCTATTAATCAAACCTGGAAGAGAATATGCTTAGGAATTCTTAATTTCGAGCTTACTGTGATGCTCTCTGCATGTCATCAACTACACACGTTTTGAAAGGCTTGTTTGGTGTTATTGTTATTGGAAATGTAATAAACATATTTAAAAAACAAAACAAAATGACCCTGTCATGATTTGTACCTCCATCTTTGCCAGTTCCCAACAGGCACACGGGGTTGATCCTCATTTCTGCAAATGTGAACGTGCATCCTGTTTGTGAATTCGGGATGCACTTTTAAATGGGCAGAAATGCCCCATGATTTGCACAAATGTGCAAAGGAGTGAAAAAGGCATATGAATGAGCCATCTAAGATCCCACTTATTTACAATTATTGTTACCAGGCACCAAAACTAATACGCATTTGTCAAGCTAAGAAGTATTCACGGTTGAGTAGTCCTTGCCAGGATTCAAACCTGTGACCTGCAGAACACACAGCTGTGAGCACTTAACCCAATGAACTATTTTACCAGATATTTCAACTATAATGTGCATGCCACTTTATTTGTTAATGCATTGGCTCTGGGATTTTATTTCATATGATCCTAATACTTATTTTTAACACAGTCAGAATATTGCACATCCCACTAGTAAATCTGCTAATACTTGTGGCATATTTTGTTTTTAAAAAGTATGGATGGGGACACTGAAGGGTGGTGGGCAGATAGCCTAATACATATTTTAACTGCACAATTGATTAAACAATATCCTGTGTTGCAATTGTATAGCTCGGTGAGTTAAAAGCTGAACTTTGACATGTGCCACCTCTACGTTTCCAAACTTATATTTCAGCCCTACATCCGTCTGAAGTTGATAAGTTAAGTACTATTACATTTCACACTAAACATATTTTTTGTACAGGGCTTTCAGGCAGGAGGAGTCCGGAATCAGATATGAATTACTATGTATAAAAACACGATATAACACCAAAGATTTTACCTGGTTATGGAGTATTTTTGCCAAAACTGATAGGCATCAGAAATATTAATCTAAGTAAAAAGTTCTTGGTCTGGGTCGTTTGGTTTGCCTCGTCTATATAAAAAACACTAATCTCAAAACCAAACCTCATAGTGTGATTTCCGAAATTAAAGAGGGCTCTAAGAACACACTTTTATTTTTATTTTCTCACTTCCTCAGAGATGATTTATCTTTGAGAACATGTTTTGATGAATTACTGCCACTATAAAATGTATTGTTGTTTTATCATTGATAACATGTATAGTTGATGGTCCTGGTTGCACCTTTTGATTATTGCGATTTCACTTTTTCCAGATTTGAGTTTGGGACATTTCACTAACACATTTTAATTGATATTGTTGCCACTGCAAAATAATTGGGCATGCATGAGTCGAGAAGTAAATAACGTGCATGAATAAAAATGTTCTCTTAAAGAAATTTAGTTTTCCCACAGCATCAATGTCATTTGTGCATACGCATATAGAGAATTTTATTTATGTTTTTAAATGTATTTTATTGATTAAAGTGCAGACCTAGAGGTTGTGGGTAGCCAGTGTTTGGGCTGAAGGCTTTTAACAGTACTGTGAGTTGCAGTCTGTGCATCTGTTGGAATTAGTACTTGATCAGGCATTGTTGAAAAAAAAATATGTTTCCAAAATTGGAAAATTGTGTGGGCATTCTGAGCTGATACAAGGTTTGTGTTCCAGATCGTAGGTGCCATAAAAAAAAAGAAAGATTGTGGGTCCTCTCTTTGTGAAAAGACCTGGTTGGTTGATTTGCTTTGCGGGGAGCGTGTGCCACCAGATATGTGGTGTTTAGCCATCAGGTACTCTGGTGTGCTGCTCGTGACTGCTTTGTAGAAGATACATATTGACAGCTACGCTGGCATGGAGAGGAAGCCAATCTAGTTTACGTCCGAGGGGTGATTCGGCACATTTCTGTACACCTGTAATAAGACATGGACTGCTTGTACGGGAGCCAGGTGAGCAGCTGGGATCACTCTCAGCAGAGTATTTCCCCCATCAATGTGAAATAGCGTAATGGCCTGCACTATGGTCCATAAGTCCTGCAGCGCGATGAAGAGTTTGGTTTTGCAAAGGATGGAAATTTGGAGGCAGGTCATTTGGTACTTCTTGGATGTGTGGTTCTGGAAGGTCAGGCTGCTGTCAATGGTGAAGCCTTAGGATTTTGCTAATCCAACGCTGCCAATCCTGTGATGAAAATCAGTGAGCCATATTTAGACAAGTTATATTTATTTGTTTTTCAAGAACGCTCCTTATACCACACCTGAGTTTGGTTTCTAAGCACAGATACAGGATTCAAAACTCTGTTGCTCTACATGGCAGAGGCGTAACCAGAATAGTCTAGCAAATGGGGCCTGAAGCTAATGTAGTTGGGCCCACTGCACTGACAAAAATATCTGTAAATGCCCACACAGTGCTGCTGAGTGGGCATTTACAGAGTTTGGATGGGCCTTGCCCCTCAAGCCCTACCCTGCCTATGCCTCTGCTACATGCTATTGCTTCCAAGACCAGGGTGTTGCCCCTGTGCTATCCTCCATTGTTGTTTAGCTGGCTGGAATATGGGGACAAATTATGTCTTGGATGATTTAAGTTTGAAGTGAGCACTCAACTTCAATGACTGGATAATGGCTAGGTAATCAAAGAGACAATTGAAGATCTGTGAGCATTTTACTCTCATGTACAACTGAGTAGTGTCCACTTATTGGTGAAAAGCTTCATCATGATCTTTGAGGAGTGCCAGAGACAATCCATATACAGGATCAACAGGATCTGTGATACGATGGACCCTTTGGGAACTCTACAGGAAAATGGGAGTCAGTTAAAACACAACATGTTCATCTGGATGGTCTGTTGTCTGCCAGAGAGGTAGGAGGTACATCTTTTTAGGACAGTGCCAAAGAATCACATCTTGATAGCAAGGAGGGAGAAGAGGATGCAGTAGTCGACTGTGTTGAATGCAACCAATAGGTCAAGGAGAATGAGGAGGCAAGAGTCAGCCATATCCATGATTCTAAGGGAATAAAACTCCACCTGGATGGTAGCTGTCTTGATACAAAACTTTATTTTGTATTTATTTTTACATGTTTGACAATGCCCAGATCCGCAGTTATCACAGCATTACTAGAGCATAGTGGTAAGAGAGCACAATACATATTAGGTGAATAAAGAGCATACATAGTGCCAAATGGCCAAACAAGAGAATACATAGGTCACAGTGTTAGTCATATTTGTCAAACAGCCAGGTTTTGGCTAGCTTTTTAAAAGTGGGGAATGATTGTTTATTACGAATGTGAGCAGGTAGTGCATTCCAGAGCTTGGGATGCAGAAACTGACTCCCCCAGCTCTTTTTCTCTGTACGCGTGGGGTGGCCAGTGAGATGCTCAAACTGCATCTGAGCGTGCAAATTGTGGCAGTTTGGGTAATACATTTGTTAAAGTACTTGGGGGCATCCTTATGCACACAGTGGTGTGTGATAGATAGTGTTTCGAATTTCACAAAGGCTTTAATGGTAAGCCAGTGGGGATCATGTCTATTCGCAGAGATGTGGACAGATCAGTTGAGGCCAAGAGTGGATCACAGAGCATTGTTTTGGAGCAATTGAAGTTTTGACAGGTTGGCATTCGAGGTGCCCATGAGAAAGACATTGTAGTAATCAAGATTGGATAGGATTAGAGCTTGAGCGAGTGTGATGCAGTTACTTGGTGAGAGGAACTGCCTGCTCAGAGAAATGGGTCTAGCTATGTAGGCTGTAGATGATACACTGGAATTAATTTGTCTAGTCATGGAGAGGTCAGCTTCACGGTAAACCTCCAATGTTTTCATTTGTTTTGACACAAAGATCGATGTGTTGTCAGTGCAGAATGAGGAACAAGTGGCATCCAGGTGATTAATCTGGTGTGGGAAGCCGATGACGAGGAAATCTGTTTTTTCATCATTTAGGGCTAGGTTGTGAGCGACCATCCAGTTTTGGATGCTGCTATGAACTGCGTTGATTTTGATAGTATCCATGGCATGGTCCCCAGAGAGCGGGATGAGAATTTGAGTGTCATCCACAAAATTAGTGTAGCTGAACTTACTTGCATCTAGGAGATGAAAAAGGGATTTTGTATAGGTGTTGTAGAGGGTGGGTGGGAGGCAGGATCCTTGTGGGACACCAAGAGGTGCTGGAATGACGTCAGCCACTTATTCCCCTATGGACAATCATGTGGTCTGCCCACTAAGAAATGATTTGATCCAAGAGGTGGATTCCAAAGAGAAATGGAAGTGCTGGTTGGGGTGTTGGCAGAGGATGTTGTGATCAACCAAGTCAAAGGAGGTGAATAGATCGAGTAGGAGGAGGATTTGTAGGTTGCTGCAGTCTCTAAGGGAGTCCGGGAGACCAGTTTCTGTACTGTGCTTTGGACCAAAGCCAGATTGCCGTTTGCCAAGCAAGTGGGTGCTTTCTAAGACTTGCTGGACTTGGTCATATGCTAGGCGGACCCATATTTCTAATAGGAATAGAACAGTAGTAATGGGACGGTAGTTAGTCGGGATGGAAGGGTCAAGGGAGATTGTTTTAGTAGTGATGTGACCCAGGCAATTTTGATTGTGGAGCACACTAAGCACATTGCAAATGAAACATTGACAAACTCTGTGATGATAGGCATGAATGTCGGGGTACATAAATTCAAAATATGGGCTGGGCAGGATTTGCCTTTACAGTTGGATGTTTTGAGTGCACTAATGGTTGCTGTCATTTGCTCGTAAGTAACTAGAGTAAAAGGGGGGTCTTCAAGGTGCGAGCCTCCTTAGGGGGGTCTAGCAGGTAGAACACCAGTGGTTTGCTGGTGAGCAGGGTCTTTTTGGTGTCAATTGTACAGAGTATGGACTCAATTTTGTGAGTGAGGGTGTCTTGCATCATAGTACACCAGTCTTTGTGGGCTCAAGTACTAACAATGGGTGGGAAGGGTTTTTCCAACTCTCGGGGAATTGAAAATAAGTCCTTGCTTTAGGAACTGGCATTGGAGATTTTGTCATTAAGACTATTAGATTTGCAAGTGATTACCACGTTCTTGTAATTAAGGGCCAAAGCAGTGGTGGACTCACAGTTCCTGGGAGAGGGCTTATTCTGTACAGGTGTTCCAGGGACTTTTTTCTGTGTGTAAGTGGACAAATTCCTCTGAAAACCAGGAGCTGTTGATATTGTGGGGTTTGTTAATTTTTGAATTGAGTGGTGTGTGTGTCGAGTGCCTGCAGGAGGAAGGCATGGCATTGGATGTCCAGGTCGTGCACTGATGGACTCCGGGGTAGTGTGTTAGTGTGTAGGTGCTAAGAGCAGTGAGGTGGAATTGGTTTAAGTCCTTGTGTTTCAGTTTGCGTGTGTTGCAGACTGTTCTTGGACACAGTGGCCCAGGTGAGATTTTGTGGAGTTTCGTGAGAGGGAGGGAACAGTGTACTACAAGGTGATCGGCCTAGGGTACTGGTTCAATGGCAGATATGTTAATGAGAGAGTTAGTGGAGAGAATCCTGTTCAGGATATGGGTTGGAGTCGTAATATGTTGGGCAAAGCCCACGTCACTCGTTATTGCTTTTCTCCGACTGTTCCAGTATGATGGTGGTAAGGGGGTGGGATCTGGCATGATAGTGTCTGCCTGCTCCTCTACGGCTGCCTTCGGGTTGGTGTCGTCATTGTACCCCAGGTTAAAGTCTTCCTGTGAGGTTATGGCCCTTGCAACGTGTTTATGGTATTGGATGGGATTACACCAGAATGAGTCCAAAAACCGGACAAACTGAAGTAGATGACAAGTCACTGTTTTATTAGCAATTATCTAAAACTCAATGATTTTCACAAAAAAAACATAATTATATACTCATTATGCCTCCGAGTGACGTCATACTATGTGGCTATAGTGAACAACCTATCAAGGGTTGGGATTGGTTAAAGGAAACATCTAGATATACAATCATATCGGAGCAAGGATTGCTATAGGCTGTCCTTTATCAAGTGGACAACTTATGAATACCTCTTCAAACATGTAATTTCAGAAACACTAATTACACTGATTGATCTTCTAAGCTATAAGGTCCTTTGTTATACTGACTAATACAATTGGTTGGCACACTTGTGCCATATCTGGAACATTCAGTTAATTTAGCAGCAAGTAAGCCAAGACCCAGGTGCAGGGAGATAGGACATGAAGCTACCTCACCACCCAATTTGCCCAGCATCTCTCATCATCCATGCCTTCTGCCATGAAATTGTCTTTGTGCTGGGCCTTGCAAAATATTCTCATCCTGAGAATGCACAGGATTGAGGGCACTCACTATCGTGTCTGGAACTCAGGTAAGAACTCTATTTCCATCCTTGGCTCACATGACAAGAGACCATTATTTGGTCTATTCTGCAGCTTTTAAATGCTTTATATGTATTAAAACTTGGCATCCTTTGTATTCTTTCTTTCAGCTTAATGTGAAAACATTCATCCTTTGCACACTCATTCTCTTCAGAGTAGAGAGCTGACCTCAATTTCTAGGATCGTGACTTCAGGCCAGACAACCTCCACATGCAAATTCAGCAGCTTTTCATTCCCCTTTCATGGTTTTTCGCTTGCTATTTCATGATACCAATTTCCAGTTTCTATACAATGGCGGCTTTGCATGTATTCTATTCACTACTTATAGCTAGGCTATACAATGACATGATATAACTTGCGTTTCAGCATCTGAACAGTAATTGAACTTCTGTTTTCTGCAGGACATTGCAGGACATTGTTAATGTGTAATCTTCGTCTTTTCCACTTTGATAGGTCATTCTATTCTTTATTTAGTCATTTGTCCTCTAGGACACATACATCATCTTCATTCAGTATCTCGGGACGTTGCGCACACTTTCTTTTGATGTCATCAGTTCAGTTTCTCAGCTCTTTCTCATATTCCTTCAGGGAGTTCCTCCTGTCGGTTGTCATCAACTCGAGGGTACTTTCGATAGGGTTGTCTCAATCGATATCTCCTTCCAAATACTTGTTGTGGTGTTGGTGTGATAGCTGTTGTCAGGCAAGGCACAGTCTCATGTCTCCAATATAAAGATGGTAAGGGGGCGGGATCTCCTGCAGATGTATACATCTGCTCCTCTACATTCTCCCCCTCTGGTTGAGTCCTCAACCACCTCCTCAAGTTTTCCTTCTTCTTTGTATTTTGTCTTGAAGAAGGGCTTTTTGGGTATCCATATCTTCATCACCTCCCTCAGGGTTCCCACTGTTTTAATGTGTTCACCACATTCCATGTAATTTCATTGCACTGTCCATTTGGGGTACAGAAGACCCAACGTCCCATGTAATTCTTATGATTCTTTGGATGCCCGGAGTTTGTTCCTTCAGGTAGCTTTCATGTAGTCTCTGATGGCATCATCGGTCAGCATTTTGTCTTCTGGTTCATCCTTTGCTTCAATCATGATATTCATTCCCTCTGCTTTCTTTGCCATTTTTGGACATTGTCTAATTATTATCCTTATCATACAGAATCCAAATATTACTATCACCAATATTGCTCCAAGGATCTTGAATAGGTATGCTATTCAATAGGGAATCCATGAGAATAGGGGTGTGAACCAACTGTCATCTCCAGTGGTCTCTGTCTCATCCACCATTTTTACATGTAGATCTGTCCACATCGATATGGCCACCAACACAGTACTGTTCTCAGCCTCATGAGATGGTAAGATTGTAAACATAATGGGCAGATCTTGGCGCAAACACCTCCTTCCATCACTGTATTCATTCCGAGGACACATCCATTCTGGAGGGTCATCAACCTTATGGCCCTCAGCCCTTCTTTTATGGCGTTGACTGTTTGCAGCATCTCCCACCTGGTGATCTGTAGCCATTTGGCATTCACCGCTGTTTTTGATTCCAGGCATGAACATAGATTTGAACATCTCTGCAGTCCTGCTGAACAGTTTGTGCTTGTCATGAATGTCTTCATAAGCCGTTAGTGATTTATGAGAGAAATAATTCCCTCTCTTCATCTGCCGGAGATCTAGTGACCTCCTGTTTCTCAGGTGGTCGTCCACTTTTGGGAATTCATCAATTTTTAGGGGTGTGCCGAATAGTAGATTTAGTATTCAGCCGAATACTGAATAGTTGGTCAATGTATTTGGCCGAAGCCGAATACTTATCGAATAGCTCTTTCCTGCCTATTGCATGAAGCATACGCTGTCATAGCGCATGTATTTCTTGAATCCTATGCAGTGTCCACCAATTACTAGCACTGGGGTTGAGGCCATCACTGTGAAGGCAGGCTTTCTAATGCTGAGCAGAGTATTATTTTCCAAATGTGCATCTTACACGTTCATACAAAAAACTCCAAAATGCTGTTTAAACTTGCATTCACTAGTTTTCTTTGAAATGCATTTCTGTTTTTTGTCAGACTACCACACAAATACCCTGTCATTTTTGTGCCCCTGTCTTTGTTTTATCACAGGTGAACTGGAGTGCATTTGTCTACAAAAGAATGTTACTGGTTTTGCCCTGAGGCTTGTGAAGATAGTGACTCTGTGCGATGCTTAACATAAATACATAATACCTCAGGCTGATGTGCAAGCCTCCCTGCAGCTGTGCTGGGTCCTCGTGAAATCCAAGTTTGTTTCTTGGTGCGACTTGGGTCCTACCACAATGCTGTTAAGGCAGATGCAGACCGAGTGCAAGAGAATACAAGCCTTTGCTCTGACCATTTAGTGAGACAGGAAATCCTGAGGTGGGACTACAGCACTTCAAAGGATGCAAGAATTGATTGCAGGTGGTCTTTGTTTATAATTAAGATTTGTGGACGTGTTTTGTCTCATGACAAAGATCAACCAACAGACATGGGAACACCACAGAAAACAACCGGATTGCAGTCCAGGAAGCTGAAAAACCCACTCACGTGCACTTAACAAGTTAAAAGAAACAAGTTAAAAGAAAGAGTGAAATGATAAATGATGCAACAAGTAATTTCTGCCTCCACTCATGTGACCTTGGCAATCAGAACTCCTGTGCAAGGAGGTTTGTGTGACATTCGTGGTCACACAACTTTGTAACCATTGCACCCAGGCAGATGGGCGCTAAAAGCACATTGAAAAGGAGAAACGCTGATCTGTTCCAAAGAAAGGCACTAGATATGTAAGTCAAGGCAACCAAGCAGCGATTGGCTCACCTACAATAGTCAAGCTGCGGGGTGAGGGTGAGCAGTAATTCCATATCCTCCACACAACCACCTCTCACCCTTCCCCAAGTGATCCTCTTCGCAACGCATGAAGACCAACACCATTCGCTACTGTACAGTGGAGGATGTTTGTTTTTAGAGAAAGCATGAAAGGGGGTTCAAGCAGATGATGTGGGCTCCACAGGATTTACACACATGTTTCGTGAAGGGTGAAGATGGAGGGGAAATATAGGAATGACATGCCATGATGTCTGAGTAATCAGAGCTAATTCACGGCCCCAGCTCAGGCCCTGCCCCACCTGAACACCAACAAAGTTATGTTCCAGCCGCAGCTAATGCTCCAAGTCAGCCCATTTGCAGTCCTTCATCTCATGCTGATCTCCAGTTCATGACTCCCTACGCCATTCCCAGTGGCAGCTATGCATGCCAACTCTTGTACCCAGTTCCACCACATCACATGCACAGCTCCAAAATAATTCCCACAGGCACTTCATTCCACAGGCAGCTCCTGTACCGGCCTCATTACATTTCTAAAGATGCTCAATACTCAAAGCATCTACTGCCCAGTCCATGCCACTAACAGCGCTTGACCAGTCCAATCCTCTGTGCCCAGAATCAGTCCCAGCTCATGCCCGGTCCCATGTGGCACAAATGCCCGGTCAGAGCTGCTCCCCTCCCGCGTCCCCCGGGGTCCAGCTGTCTCACACAGGTTACGTTGTGGCCCTTGATGCTCTCCGTCTACTCCGTCAGTTGGGACTCCTTCGGCTGCACCACCTTCACCTTGGAGTTGGCAGAGCCCAAGGCATGCAGCAGTGTGTGGTCTGTGTGAGGGTGTTGCAGGCAAACTGTGCTCCTCCTCCCCCAGCTTGAACTGGCATCCCACGCTGCCCCCTGCAAACTCTTATACCAGCAGGAGGTGTCTACAGGGACTCGATGTTGCCAGGGGCCGTTACTACAATAAAGAAAATTTCAGCCATATTTTATTGGCCCTATCACCATGTCCTCTCGCCCGGCCTCCACTCACTATCGCCCCATTAAATAAAGCCATCATTGCTGGCAGACATTGCAGGCTTTTGCACCATGCTAAGTACGGTCAGGGGTTTTGGACAATGGAACATGTAAATAGTAAGGGTGTAACTTCAGCTTTGAGTAAGTTTGCAGAAAGCATTTGGCTGAAGCCGAATACCTATTTTTCGGCCAGAATTTGGCTGAATACTTACTCAAAGCTGAAGTTCGGTACACTCCTATCAATTTTCAGGTCACTTTGTGGAATCACCAGTGCTGGAACATGGATATGTACCAAATAAAACACTCCACCCCAATTCCTGGGCAGTTTCATATATGCTCTAGATCCACAGGTCCAATATCGATCCATTAAGACAGCCACCCCTATCCGCATTCAAGGAAAGTCAATTATGTTATTGCACCTTTTATTATGTCCAACTTGATGGTTTCCCTTGCTCTGAAAGCATGGTGTTACATTAACCAATGGGACTACAGCTACTGGTCCTGCTTCATCTTCCTCCCATGTCAGCAATTTGGAGTACATGGCCCACGACTTTAGACACTCATCATTCACCTTTTGTAGCTATTTCACTGCTTCCTTCCTCAGTAGATGAGCTGCAAAGGACTTTGTTCCATCTTCCCATTCTTTGGTTGTATTGATAGATTAGCAATTGTGAACATTCCCAGCATCCAGGCATTCTAGTGTTTTCCATCATGTCAGAACAGTTCACTCACTTAATTTCTTCAACAATCACCTTGCCTTGTCCTGAAGCAGGATACACAAGCATCTTGTCTGTTCATCCAGGCTCCTTTTCCGTTTATGTTGCCTTGATACAATCATCCTGGTATAGACATGACTGTTTTGATCTCCATCGCAAGGTTGCCCAATTCCCTTGAAACTGTCCCGTAGTAGTACATACTGCTAAATGAATGAGGCACTTTGCATCCTGTGCCAGCATCTCTTTTAAAATTATGGTTCGTACCGTAGTCATGGCATAGGGGATGAGAGAGCAGACATAGCAATTGTCATCACTTGCTCCCTTCCCCACCATTCACATGTATTGGTATAACATATTATTTCCCAGGTGAGCTGAATTATCAAGATATGTATGTATCTCCTGGTAATCTTCTGCATCCATCTTATGTCATCTGACATGCTCATAGAAGTCAAAGGAATTATCAGCATTTTTACTCATGCTAGGAAAAACCAAAAATCATAGGTGTTTTTTATTCAATGGGACCATTAGGATAATAGAGACTTCGAACGAAATGTAAGGTACAGAAAGAAAGAAAAAGAAAACACACAGGTATATATATATATATATATATATATATATATATATATATATATATATATATATATATATATATATATATTAGGCATACAAGTCTAGAAAACATCTGGTGTGCCATCCCAATACTTGTTGAATTTGTGCTTTTTCTATAATCAAATTATCTTCTTCACAAATCATTTAAATCCAGGTGTTCAATCAATTTACATTCGTAGTTGCACAATCTGCTTAATTATCTCAATCAGGAGTTTTCTTACAACTGGACAATTTTTAGGTTCATGAAGGTTTTAATATTAACGCCTCTCCTAACAAGAGCAGGGTATGACTGAAGTATAAACACAAAAATAGCAACTACAAGCCAATGCGTGTCACTGTTGACAGGTATGATATATTATCTTTGAAACAAATATACCCCTAAAAACAAATCTGGGTATTGACTTCTCTTCCAATTTCTAAACACAAACTGACATTTCGGAATAGTACTGATACAATATTTATTCCTTCAAAGAATTTCTAGGAAGTACATTTTTGCCGACATGCACTTCGTGCTAACATGTTTTGAATTCCAGTCCAAAAAGAAATATGTGTTAACCACACACTGTTGTGTCGTCCTTCAAGTCTGCACACACAGAAATGCTTATTCTTGTCTTGCTTCCTGATTAATGAGTGCTGGAGGGTGGGTCTCGTCTCCTAAATGCAACCAAGCTCTTCTTACTGATACCCGATACCTTAACTGCAGTAGGGGACACTTCCTCAACTCAAAAGGGGCCATTAAATCTCATGGCATATATGGGTGAAGTTCTTTATATGGATTTGGTCTCCAACATATAACTTTGGTGTTGGCAATAATTCACTCAAGGTGGTTACTTGGCCGTCCTCTTCCATGTTCACAGACTAGAAACTTTGCTACACAAGTGGCATCAGGGTGTGCACAAGGACCAGCTTCGATCCAGCTAGAGAAGGGACACATCACCACTAATAGATACCTGTATCCATTACATGTCTGCAGTGTATAGACGTAATCGATAGGCAAATGTTGAAACCGACCATTTGGTTGAGGTATTACTCCCCTGATTGCTCACAGTGTATGCCCAGCTGTAAACCTCTGACACACAATGCAATTCACAATGAACTGTGCAACCTGTTCCAATAGATTGGGAACAAACCAGTTTTCTGCAACAGTGGCAGCAAGACTTTCTCTGGTTATATGCACGGGGTAATGCAACTACTCAAGTGTGACTTTCAGTAATGATGCTGATATTACTGGCCTTCAAGTGCTGTCCTGTCTACATAATGCTTCTGTGGGGGATAAAGAACACCCCCTACGTTTCCATAACTCTTGCTCTTCTTGTGGGATCTACCTTGAATCTCTATTCGTTGAGTAACTGACAGCATTTTAATCCCTTCTCATACTAGCATACGTCTATTCAATACTCAATATTTCTTTAACATTTTCAGTATTGAAACTCAACATTTCTGAAGAATATGCAACTCTTTTGACTTCTGTGTCTCTGGCTTTGTTTCTGAGAGAGATAAGGTCTGTCCGTTAAGTATGCGCTGTGCATTTTACGACTGTTATGGCTACCAGCAGCCTGTCCAATAAAGATGCATG
The DNA here is from genome assembly GCF_040938575.1 of Ambystoma mexicanum. Classification (NCBI taxonomy): domain Eukaryota; kingdom Metazoa; phylum Chordata; class Amphibia; order Caudata; family Ambystomatidae; genus Ambystoma; species Ambystoma mexicanum. Next base: position 1,072,044,448 of record NC_090935.1, on the reverse strand, counting down.
TTGCACTGGAGTGTTGTCTGCGCAGAGGTAACCTCTCCTTTTCCAGCGTGACAGCCCTGCGTGCATGGTTGACGTCACATAGGCAGAGTCACCACATAGCATCACTTCCTGTCTGTGTTTTTTCAAGTGCAACAATAAACGCTTCCAATTCTGCTGCTTGTGCTGAAAAATGAGAAGGTACTCTCGCACTTGCCACTACCTCAAATTCACCAATACGCCATCTGTGTCTTACAACTGGAGAGTCTGAATGCCTCTCCCCACTAGTTTGATCAGATTTTGAAGAAACATCATTAAAAAGAATGTCCCCTCTCATCAGTGCATTTTATTTCACACACAGGGTATATTCTCATAAACTTCAACATAATTTGAGCAGTCGTGCACATGATTACTTTCTTCTACAGATTCAGCTACAAACGTGGCTGGATTCACTATTTTACACCTCACTACCTTAATCGCTGGATTCAAGATCATCACCTCATATGCAGATGCTCTTTGTGACGTTAATGTACACTTGGGTTTCTCTATAATTACAAATAAGGCATGTTACACGTAGAGAGTCATGGAACAGCCAGCCCATGGTAATACTTGTGGACTTCACAATTGCAAACGCAGCAGCCAAACATTGTTTGCATGAAAAATGTCCTCTCATAACTGGATGTAAAATCCCACTGTAGTACACCAAAGGTTTATATCATAATGTTCTTTGTGTGAGTACTGCTCTCATTACTGACCCATTGGTGTGTGAAAGCAGATATAATTCTTTGCTATAATTGGGAATTCCTAAAACTGAAGCTGTACTCATTGCTCTTTTTAATTCCTCAAATCCTTCCTCCATTTCTTCAGTCCATTCCACCTTTTCTTTACCAACGTGTGCTTTCTTTAGTGCTTGCAAAAGCAGTTTTGTATATGTGTTGTAGTCGAACACCCACGCCATGCAATAATTGCATAAGCCCAGAAATTACTGAATTTACCTCACTGTATTTGGCTTTGGTGTCATCATGATAGCCTCAGCTCTCTCAGATGACACTTCCTTTCCTTTATATGTAATTAACTGACCTGTGTACAACACCTCTTCCTGTCAACACTGTAATTTCTCCTTGTCTACCCTGTATCACTTGTCTGCCAATATAGTCAATAATTGCAAAGAGTCTTGTCTACATTCATCCTCTGTTTCACTGCAGATTAATATGTCATCTACATACTGAATTGCTGCACTCTTGAGTTCAATGTTGCCTAGGTGCATCTCTAGGACACTGTTAAAGATTGGTGGGGACTTACAGTACCATTGAGGCAAACAAGTATGTTTTAGTCTTTTTTGTCTAAACATAAAGGAACTAAGTTCCTGTGAGTCTTTGTGCAATGGGATGAAAAAACAATTTTTTCAAATTAATCACTGTGAAATACTTAGCTTCAACTGGGATGCTACACAATACTGTTGCAGGATTAGGAACTAATGGAAACTCTGCTTCTACAATCTGATTAAGAGGGCGCAATTCCTGTATATATCTCCATGACACCCCTTTAGATTTTTTAATCAGATACACTTCAGTGTTGCACAGGAATTCCGATGGCACTAGGATTCCCTGATTCATCAGCCCTGAAATAGTCTGAAATATGACTACATCAGCTGCTCGAGACATAGGGTTCTGTCTTGCTCTTGGTAAAATTGATCCTGCCTTGAGTTTTATTTTAACGTCTCCTTTTCCCTTCAATAGGCCATCATATGAGCCCGTAGTCCAAAGGACACTTGGCACCTTTTCTAGGTCTTCCTGAAAGAATGCTGGTAGTTGCCGCATTATCGCTATTCACTGTCGGACTTCCCTTTTCTCAATTCTTATCCAATATGTAATGCTTATGAAAAACACTAACTCATTGGGCCTCATTACGACCCAGGCGGTAAGTTACCGCCTGGGCCGTGACTTTACCACCATGGCGTAAACTACGTTTACGCCATGGTGGTTGGCGGACTTACCGCCCCATTCCGACCTTGGCGGGGCGGTAAGTCCCCAATCCCCATTTACCCTTCCCCATTCCCATTTTTGCCCCATAGGGCATAATGGGAGTGGGGAAGGCGTTAATTACGCCACCGTAAATTACGGTGGCGTAATTAACTCCATGGTCCCTTAGCGCCATGGATTTTAACACCTGCTAAAAGCAGGTGTTAAAAGCACCATGGCGCTAGGGGACCTCGTAATTGGCGGTAAGGGGTCGGCGCAGCTAACGCTGGCGTAAACCCCTTACCGCCAGGGTCGTAATGAGGCCCATTGTCCATAGCCAGAGGTCATCAAACGGTTGATCGCGAGCTACCAGTAGCTCGCATGAGCCTCTTCAGTCGCCTGTGCTGGAGATTCGGAAAAATAAGCACTATCTGAATGATAATTGTTTTCTGGTGTGTTATGCAGTTACTGTCCATGTCTGGGATTCGAACCCTGGTCGTCCCTCTTGCAGGCGAGGAGCTTGCCTGCTGTGCCAATGGAGCTGCTTGTGAATTTCCATTTCCACAGTGAACAATTAGAGTCTAATTGTTCACTGTGCACCCTTCGGATTCGTGGCTGTCTGATCTGTGCCCTTAATTGTTCCCAGGAAAGGTTCCTGCCATAGCCTCTTACCATCTTGCGCCATCGTCAGAAGCTGTTCTAGCGGGTGGAATGTGTTTCTTCTCCCAGTTGCATAATTTACTGTTTTCCATAATGACATCTTTTACCTCATACTGATAGCCATTTGTTTCTTATTTCTTCCTGGCACATTAATGGCATATCAAGCTGAATTCATAAGCCTCACCTTGTGCCTGGTAAGCTCTCTTCCTAGGTCTACCGAAATTGTTTCTCCCCTTAATAGTATTTTCAGTTAGATGGAATCCATTAAGGACAAGACATATCTAGATTTGCAAGGTTAGCCGAACACATTATTTTCAAATAATTCATGCTGAAGTGTATGACAAAAAGGAAACTCATGTTGTTATTAGAAGTTATTGTTTGGATTTGATAACATTTCTTTTAACTCAGTGTGTGACTGATAACACTACTCAAGGCAATGTCTTGAATAAGGACCTACGCAGAAAAGAACAGAATTGCAGTTCTACTTACAGTGATACACAATTTCACATTTCAAAACAGATAAATATAAGGATTATTCTTACTTTATGACATTTACTGTACATCCCCACAATGTTAAATTGAGTCGGTGAAATACCAAGGAATCTTTTTATTTTTTTGTTGGCACTACGTGAGAACATTTGCATTGTTCACATTGTGCCGGCCACACCGTTGTGTTTAATATGAACAATATCATTTCTAAACAAGCATAGCATAGCGTTCCATTCTATGAACTGGTCTTGATATGAATTAGGGAGTGAGTGAATCACTTAGTGAGTGAGCGAATGAGTGATATTTTTATTGCACTGATCCAGAGCTCAATACCCTTTGGCGCTCATCAACCAATTATGGATTAAAGAGGTGGCATATGTTAGAAGATGTGAGGGCTTTGAGGATGCAAACATTGGATGGCTGGCTTCTCAGGTTGCTTGGACTTCAGCCCCACTGCTGGGTACAAAACATGTAAACCAGTGTGCCAGCAATAGCTTTATATTGGAATTTGAAGATGGAAAGGAGGTTGGTCGAAGTGTAGTGAATGATCCCCCCAGACCTATAAATTAGGTCTCAATGGTGGAAATATTTGAGGAGGCTTTACAGATTTATTTCTGTAGCGGCACATGATATTGAGTTTCAGATAACCAATTCAGAGAAGGCCTGGTGACATGTTCACCTCTCTTAAGGCTACGATTAACCAGTTTCACAAGCATATAACATCTTTATAAATATAACCTGTGCTAAAACACAGAGGGACACACCAATAACAAAGTTTGTGTGGTGTCTGACAGAAAAAACATTTCAAAGAAAACTGGTGAATGCAAGCAGCATTTTTCATTTCGGATATTACTTTTGTTTTTTTATGGAAGTGTGAAATGCACATTTGGAAAACAATAGTGTGCCCAGCATTTAGAGAGCCTGCATAACACGCAAAGGAAGGGGCCCATAAATTACAGGATATTTGTGTGGTAGTACAACAAATATCTGTGAGACAGCTACTAATAAATAATAATGCAACAAAAAGGTTTATGAAGTTCTTAATATAATCGTGAAGGCATATGTTATTCCATCTATTTATAGAGGGGACATAATCAGGCCCCAAAAATATTGGTAAAAATTCTGAGGTTTATAAACATCCCCACCCAGATATCGCCCTCTGGCAGCTCTCCACTGTTGGCCTCCAATACAAGTAGCTCTAGCTAACATTAAGGTTGGAGACCCCTGGTCTATACATTCATCTCTGAGCATATCTTTATCTGTTATGTCTGTCAATCTGTATCTCTCCTCAAGAGTTATCACTGTCATCCATGCTCTGCCTTGGTCATCTACTCCTTCAAGCATTTCTATTTCCTGTCATACTAAAGCTGCTTCATGTTCTATAAGAATAGTCTGTCCTTTTTCCTCATCCAAAGGTACTTGTGGTCTAAATAAGAACTCATCAGGCATCCTTACAATCTTTCCTACTGATCGAGGTAGCCATGTTAATAAAATACTCACACCATACATGAAGACTTCTGGAACTGCTGGGACTCCTCATAGAGCCAGTTGCCCTGTAAATGCCAGTATAAACTCTCCTACATTTAAATAGTGTATCCCTGGAGTGGAGCACACTATTCCTTGATCAGTGAATGAAATCGTCATGTTAAGTTTAGTCATTAAATCTCTACCCAAAATGTTAACTGCGGTTTGCCTTGAATATAACAAGGGGACAGACACGTCACATTCTCCTATAGAAAAGGTAATTTATCAGTAAAAGGAACTAAATGCATCGCTCCAGAGAACGCTTGAGCATTCATGGCAAGAGTTGCCCCAGTGTCTACAAGAAAAGAAAAGGATTTCCCTCCAATCGTCACATCGACCCTTGGTTCCTCTTGGGGGTCTGGTGTTACTGATAGTACTGAACACATCAGGTCACCCTGTGAGCTGGCCTATTGAGGGTATAAATGTGTCCCTGTGAAAGGGTTCTGTCCTACCATAGCGACACCACCTGTCCTTGGTAGTATTTGCCTTGTGTTTGCATTCTGTTGTGTATGCATAGGTGATTGTTGTGATTGCCCTTGTGGTGGGTGTATTTGCAGAAACCTCTGCTGCTGTGCCTGTTGTGCTTGCGGCGCTTGTGTCTGATAGGATGTATGACCTGGGCAAAGCCCTCTCATGTTTGTGGGATGTATGGCGGTAAATTAACTGCCCCTCCTCTTAAAGGTTGTCAATTGTGTTTGCGCATTTCCACATCTTCTACATACACATGCAATATTCCCTGTCATCCCACAATTCCAACATACTGGTGGTGGCCCTGTGACCAACCCTCCATTATATCCTCCCTGAGTATTCTAACTTCCACCCTGGGTATTTTGAAATCCACCTTGGGCGTTCTGAAATCCACTTCCTCTTCCTCTGACGCCTACACCTCTATCTAGTGACCAAAAACCATACTCACTTTGACCTACTGGGTGTACATTTTACACCTGCAATGCAACCATTATTTCTTGCATTCCTCCTCCTTCTCCACTTGTTAATACTGTCCCTTCCATAGCAAACTAATCTTTCTTTTTGTTTTTCTCTTGTAATAATCAGCAATGCTGCAAAATAGTCATCTGTATCTCCACCCACGGCTTCACTTCCATTCCTACTTGTTTTTTCATTTGTTTTTGTACCTGTTCTGGCAATCCCAGGAACAAAATATGATAGAATAGTGCCACTGTTTTTCACCCACGGTTCAAGTGTTTCAAGCTGTCATTTCTCTTGAATATCCTGAATATAAGCAATAGGGTCTTTGTCTTCTTTCATTTTACGTGTCATAATTGTGCCTATATCGGACATATCAGGATACTGTACCCTGAGAACCCTCCAAACATCTGCCCAGCAATTATTAAATGGCGATCCATCATGCGCTGTGTTTTGTGCTGTCACTCCTGCATATCCCGCTCATCTCCAAATGTCGTCAGCTCTTTCCCCAAGGTTAGCTGTCATTAGACCTTTTATGTCTCCCATGGCAGCGTGCTTCCCCCTGTCATTTTCTCTAATTTGTATATCCATTTCACAACTAGGGAGCTTGCATTTATTTTAAGTTATCCTTATCCATTTGAGGCCATGGAATATATTGTGGTCTCGCTCCCCCCTTCTATAGCAGGGGGAAATGTGAGAACCCCATCCCATAATCGGATCCCATTATTTGCTTCCCTAATGCAGGGGTAATCGTCCATATTCATCTTTGTGCTGGCAATGCCCTTAACCTACTCGCATAAGGTGGAGATTCTCCACTCTCACTACACTGTCATCTTCGGGAAAGTTGAGGATATGGTATGGAATTGGGTGTTCTTTCCCTAGGGTGCTCAAGATCTGACCATCTTACCTCTATATCCATCTGTTGACTTCGCAGGGGGACACATGTACCCTCTCCCTCTATCTCATGGCCTGACTCCCTTTCTTCATCTAGCATTGCTAGAACCCAACTAGTGTGACTATCATCCTCCTCTTCTCTATCTAAAGTGAATCTACTAATTGACAATGCACTGCCTTCATCACTGAACATGTTTTCCTCTTCATCCCATGGTTTAGGTTGCCGCTCCCTTGAGTCCCATACTTGCTGTCCTGCCTTATTTTCTGGTATATCTTATCAATCCTTTCTCCAATACATTATGCACCATATATTTCCTCTTCCTATGCTACTTTATGTGTTTCTTAACTCTTTTCTCTCATTGGGAGAACTTCACTTATTGTTATACTGATTGCCCCTGTATTTCATTGCTTGGTCTTACTCATTCTTTAAGAATGAGACTAGCACCAAGACCTCACTGCCTTCTATTCTGTTTTATTTTTTCATCCACTTCCCTTGGTTTTCTCGCATCCCTTTTTGCCCTATCTTCTTCTTGCCTTCGTTCTACCCTTCTTACTTCCTGTCTTTGTTCTTCTTCTCTCCTTATCTGTAATCTTTTGCAATTATTGTGCCTCGTCTTCCTCACTTCTTCTTTCTCTTTCATCCCTTTCTTCTATCTGTTTCTTTGTATTGGCATACTTCCTTTGTTCCTTTGTTCCTCTGCCCACATTTCATCTTTTTCTTGTTCTTTTCTATACATTTGTTCCTGTCGATCCCTGCTTTTTCTTCCTTGCTCATCCTCTCTCAACTGCTTTTCTCATTCCCTATCCTTCTTTTCTTGCTTGTCATTATCGTCCCTTTGCCTAACCACCTCAATGTTTTTTTTTCATCTAGCTTGAGTAATATATATCCTCCCATCAATTCATTCTGTAAGAGCGTTACCTCGTCAGCCATATCCTTCTCTCCTTTGCATCTCTTAATCTCTATTTCTGCCAATATGTTCAACCTCTCGCCTCTTTCTTCTTTATCTTGTATGAATTTACAGTCATCTTACTTCATTTTTCTCTCCTCTGGACTGTCATCACTACTATAATCGGGGAGTTTATACATTGGGTTCCTATACCCCGTCGATGCTTTTAATTCCTTTAAAATATAAACTCCTATCTCCTCTGTATCTACGCTATTGATCTTGAATGAAGTGAGGAGAGATGAGGGCTCAATGCCCTGCCCTTTATGCTGATTAAGCATCCACTCCTCCTGTACAGGGTCTTCTGTCTCTTCTTGGTACATTTTCCAAAGATCTAAAACTGCTAGTCTTGTCTCTAATGCATTCCCTGTTATCCAGCCTGCACATATGTGGTCATGTGTTGCAATACCACCTTTGACAACAATCCTCCTTCGGCCATGCCATGAACATTTTAGCAGCTCTGCTTTTTACCTATTCTGCAATGTACTGTTTGAGCTTGGACGCATGTCTTGGTAATGTTTTACAAAGGTGCATGAGAGGAGTGTCCTCCATAATAACAAGTTGCAAATGACTGTTGATACTTACCAGATCATTAATAAACCTCTAACTATTTGAAAGCTTACCGCTCAAGACTTTTAAGCTCAAAACTATACATATGAGCAAGCACCATCAGTCGCCGCTCAATGCTTTTTTGATCCAGCACCCTATACCGCCGGATTTAAGGGTCCGCCGAATCAGGGCTTTGGCGGATTTCGCCTCAGCTCTCAGCTGGGGGGAAATCCGCCTAAAATTTGCACTATTACCACCGGCGGGAAATCCGCCAGCGGTAAGAGCGCGAAAATTCACCATTGAGCCCAATGGGGAATGGGGCATTCCCGAATGGGCTCAATGGGGAATGGGGAATTACTTTACCTCTGAACTCGTGATCCGGCGCTATTAGCGCCGGGGAGTTCAGCGGTAGGGCTATTACCGCCGGCGGTAACGGCCAAGTCGTGATCAGGCCATTTAACTTAAAACAACGTTACTTCCAAACTTCACAGCTTATTACCTCTCAAAACTTCATACATCAAATAATACTTAAAACAGCAACACAATACACATTAATATTGTTTGTGATCACCTTCCCTTTTACCTATACCTATTTATAGTAAGATGTCGTCCCTCCTCGTCTCCAATTATGTTACCCCGTGCAGGGTTTAAGACGTCACCTTACACAGTCATGACTGCACGTGTTCTCTCTCTTAATATTCCAACTGGAATTTGAGACGTCTTCTTCTATCTCCCTTGGAATAGGATTACTTAGGTGTTCCTTTATCTATACAACATTTCCTGTTACCCAAAAATATCACAATTACGCCCCTTTATATTGCCATTTACCTTACTTACTTACATCCGTTAATCAACTTCAGGCCTGCGGTATCGACTCTTCCTCTAATCCGACCACTTTGCCTTCCATCCACAGAGCGCCCGTGGAAACCAAGCAGGGATTTCTTCAACGAGGGACCTGCCGACTGTCTAATTTCTTCTTGCAAGTTTATTTCTACTGGCTGCTCTCCACAGGAAGCTTCACTATCTTCCATTTAATGGTGGACAATGCCTGATCGTCCAAAACTTTGATGTTAAACTAGTTTAGATCTGAAATCATCCACACTGCTACCACATGAGTTTATGGCCTTTGGAAAGTGCTTAGGGTAATGGATGGTTTTACACAAGAATAATTCTGCATCCAAATAACTGTACAAACACAAGAAGATGGCAAGTCACTGTTTTATTAACAATTACCTAAAACAGGGAGGTTACAATGAACACCAACCGACGTAAAAGCTCTCTCTCTCTTTGATTTTCACAAAAACAATGATACACACACATTATGCATCAGAGTGACATCATACTATGTGGCAATAGTGAAAAACGTATCAAGGGTCGGGATTGGTTAAGGGAAACATCTAGATATGCAATCATATAGGAGCTAGGATTGTTACTGGCTGACCTTTATCAGGTGGACAATTTATGCCTAAATCTTAAAACATGTAATTGCAGAAACAATAGTTACATCATGTTAAATTGGTCTTCTAAGCTTTAAGGTCCTTCGGTATATGGCCTAATACAATTGGTTGGCATGCTTGTGCCATGTGTGGAACATTTGGTTCATTTAGCTGCACGTAGGCCAAGAACCAGGTGCAGGGAGATAGGACATGAAGCTACCTCACCACCCAATTAGCCCAACACCTCTCATCACCCATGCACTCTGCCATGAAATTGTCTTTATACTTGGCCTAGCAGAGTATTCTTGACCTGAAAATGCACGGGAGTGAGGGCACTCGCTATTGTGTCTGGAACTCCAAGTTGCAACTATATTTCCATTGTTGGCTCACGTGACAAGAGACCATGATTTGGTCCATTCTGCAGCTTTTAAATGCTTTAAAGGAATTAAAACTTGACATCCGTTGTGTTCTTTCTTGCGCCTCAATGTGAGTAGAATCTTATTCGCACACTCGTTCTCTTCAAAGTAAATAGCTGACCTTGATTCTAGGATCTTGACTTCAGGACAGACTGCCTCGCCATGCAAATTCTTCAGCCTGTTTTTCCACTGTGACACAGCTTTTCATTTCCATTTCATGGTTTTTGGCTTACTATTTCATGATACCAATGTACAGTTTATATACAATGGCGGCTTTGCCTGTATTCTATTCGCTACTCATAGCTAGCCTATATGATGACTTGATCTAGCTTGCGTTTCAGCGTCTGTAGATGCATTGAAATTCTGTTTTGTGCAGCACTTTGTCAATATGTAATCTTTGTCTTTTCCACTTTGATAGTTCACTCGATTCTTTACTTCATCATGTGTACTCTAGGACCCATACATCACCTTCATTCAGTATCTCAGGACATCATGCACACTTTCTTTTGACGTCATCAGTTAATTTTCTCAGCTCTTTCTAATATTCCTTCAGGGAGTTCCGCCTGTAGGTTGTCATCAACTGGTGGTTACATTTGATAGGGTTGTCTCAATGGAAATCTCCTTCCAAATACTCGCTCCAGTATTTGGTACGATAGCTGGTGTCAGGCAATACACGGTGTCTTTTTTCTCCAATACATAGAAGGTAGGGGATGGGATCTCCTACGGATTTATACACCTGCTCATCTATACCAGCATGAAGCATTTGGTAGCAGGTTTCAGGAGGGGTATAACCAAGAATCGAATATCGAGGTCTGGGTGGTTAGGCCTGTTAGGTTGTCTGTATAAGAGTACATTAAACATAGTTTGGGGGTCTATGGTTAGCTTCAGGAGTAACATTACATATGCTGGGGTGCTGGGCAGGGGACAAGTCCTGATTTGTAGCAAGGATTTGGCTATGACGGCAACCCCTTCCACCCCCCCATTGCATCTAAGCAGTCCAATCTAAAGACAGTTTAGTTAGGTGGGATGGCCAGGGATAGAAGTGGACACGAGGCATCATGGAGCCAGGACTCTGTGACGGTTAGCATGTTCAGCTGTGTTTCCAGGATGAGGTCATAGATTTCTACTACATGAGCACCTAGTCATCTCAGTAGGATAGCTCAGGGGCAACGTGCTCCCATTAGAAACAAGACGACAAGGAGCACCACATGTTCGATCCCCGGGTCCACGCTTAGAAACCTCTGGGTATTAAGCGCATTATAAATAACATATCATATCATATATCCTATCATATCTCAAGCTGACAAGAGCGCACTTGAGAGAATCACCAAGTTGCATGCTGGTACGAGTATTTGTGCGTCTAGGTGAGAGTTGTGTCTTGCAAGTGTGCGTGGGTCATGGTGAGGATGTCCTAGTCCTAGGTTTGAGACTGGAGCCTCTATTCAATGTGGTGAGTGTGTTAGTGATCCTGGGGTGCATTCTGGGATGCAGTCTGTGTTGGCAAGGTTCCCCCTGACATGGAATGGAGTGGCACAGAGCCGGGATGCTGGTGGACAGCAGTGGGTGCTGGGTACTGCTTGCGGTGGGGTAGTGGAAGGTCGCAGGATATTGCAGACAGGCAGAGCAGAGAGATGTAGCTCTGGTGTGTGGAGGACAGAATTAGTCAGACTAGGGATATGGTGTGTGGGTTGGGCAAAGACAGGGATAAACACTGGTGGTGGAAGTACCTCGGTGTAAGCTTCCGCTAGCAGTTAGGCATGAACTGGAGGGAGGTGATCTCGGGAACGGGCCTGATGGAATCTGATCTTGTCATAAGCTATTTGCAATTCCCAGTAATATTAACAATTTAGGTTCAACCCCTATCCCTTTTAGGATGGGCATGAATGGGGAAGGTGTGGGGAGGAGTTCCATTCCTACAGTGGCTACATTAATGTGTGTGAGCAAAGCTTCATCCTGAGGTACACAGTTGGTGAATGGGATTTTCCCCAATGTGTGTTTGACATATTACTTGGGTGTGGAACCCTACTGATAGTCATTTCTGAGGTGTAGTTGTTTGATTCTGGAAAGTAGTTGTGTAGCAACTGTTTTTTCCAGGATTTTGCCAATAAACAGGAGGTTCATAGTGGGCTGGTAGTTGGCCAGGCTCTCTGGGTCTAGGGTCATTATTTTTAAAATGTTTGTATGAGACCAGTGTAGAGGGTGTCCTAAAAGGAAATGATGCTTTGGTGAGGGAGGCATTAACGGTGTGGAGGAGTGTGCTGAGAGCTGGGCCCATCAATTGTTTAATGACGCAGGCCAGGATGAAATCATCAGAGTAGAAATTAGGTTTGAGGGAGGCAAATAGCGTTAGGAGGTCTGGGGTAGAGAAACTGGCAAAGTGGCAGCATGTGTGCTGGGCTCCAGGGAGGCTTGCTGTGTGAGGGTAATTTGATGACCTGTCAGATATTGTCTATTTTTTCAATTATGAAAGTTGTTTATTCTGGTGTTTAGTGAGGGTTTTGTACAAATGCTTTACAACTTCAATGAGGACTTTGATCCTGTTCGAGGCTGTGACAATGGTGGTGGAATAGTAAGCACATTTGGCCTTGGGAATCAGAATCAAATAGTTGGCACAGAGAGATTGTAGGTAGGTGAGCTTTACAGGGTTACTTCTTTTGTGCCACCCATTCTCTAGTGTCCAGATTGTTTTAGGAGAGATGGGGGGTATACCAAGGTGCAGATGGTTTTGTCTTAGTGTGCCTAGTTTTTTGGGGGGCATAAGTGTCCACCAGTTTTATAGCGTAGTTGTTCAATAATTCAAGGAGGACCAAGATATTCCATCTGGTGGGGCGGTCTGCAAAGCTTGCTTCTAGCTCATTGACAGGGAAGGTTTTGAATGAGCAGTACAGAGTGAGGGGCATTTAATCTGACTTTTGTGGACCATAGTCGAGTAGGTTATCAATAGTGGGATGTCAGCATGATCAGACCAGTCAAGTGTGATAATGTCTGCAAAATTGATGACGGATAACAATGTACAGACTAACTCTAGAGCATTGGCTCTGTTGTGTGTAGTGGAGACCAACATTTGATTAAGGTTCATGTATCCAGTCATTGAGAAAAGCATGCTTTGAGTGTGGTTGTCAGAGAAATTATCAGTGTGTGCTAATTTGGAGATGTCATAAATGAAAGAGTCACTCTTGTGAGGTGGTTTGTAGATTAGGTGGAAGGTTATGCACTCCTTGTAAGATAAAGGGAATCAGCAAGGAAGTGATTCAATGGAGCTTGTTCTGGGAGAGGGGTGATGGAGCATGGACAATTGTTCCTGTGGATGGTTGCCACTCTGCTTCCTGTCCTTCCTAGCCAGTCAGCACATTGGATGCAGTAGCCTACGGGTACGAAGACATTGCAAAGATGGGGAGAGGATGGGGTAAACCATGCTTTGGTGATGAATAGGGCATCAAGGTTGTTGTACGTGATGAGGTTGGCGATCTATGCAGTGTGAGCAACTGCTAACCAAGCATTGATAAGAAAGAGGGAGCGTGTTGATATGGTATGTGGGTGTTGGATGGGGGAAAGGTCGATATCGATGAGGTTTACTATGGTAGCTTGCCAGAGCTGCTCAGGGTACTTGGCCATTCAATTCGTAGCAAGGATGGGGTTAGGCTGTGGAGGGAGGGGACACATAGGGATGTGCTTTGGGAACTAGTACTAGCAACTATATATGTGAAATGCAGGATAATGTGTCAGCAAGTAGTGTGAAAGAACATTTGTTAGTACACTAATACAAATGACTGCACATTTCTACATGAGTGCATGTGTACATACACATCATCTTTCATGATGTAACCACACACAGATAACAAGAAACCACCCCTGTCAACTGAAAATATTGCCCTTCGAATTGTCTCATGATAATGCCATCCTGGGTTGCCCCTAAAAAAAGTCTGAAATGCAATGTGGTATTATCAAGCCTGCATTACTGGTCACATAGTCATTTATAGTATGATGAATCTTCATGTTTGGGAACAATTGGAATTGTTCCCAGGCCCTTAGGGGACTAGATAGATGTCTGTTCCATGAATCACCCCTAGTTCCTTGGGAATGCCAGTATTTTATAGAATCCACTTGTCATGGCAGAAACGTCCACAATCATCCTTGGGAAAGAAAGACATGTGCACAACCTTTTCATTTTAGCACCCACAAATTGTGATAATATTCTGAAAAAAATAATGGTGGCCGGATTTCTTGCAATGGTTTTTATAAGGACACTTGTGAAATAGGGCCTCATTATGACCCAGGCGGTAAGTTACCGCCTGGGCCGTGACTTTACCACCATGGCGTAAACTACGTTTACGCCATGGTGGTTGGTGGACTTACCGCCCCATTCAGAGGTTGGCGGGGGCGGTAAGTCCCCAATCCCCATTTACCCTTCCCCATTCCCATTTTTGCCCCATAGGGCATAATGGGAGTGGGGAAGGCGTTAATTACGCCACCGTAAATTACGGTGGCGTAATTAACTCCATGGTCCCTTAGCGCCATGGATTTTAACACCTGCTAAAAGCAGGTGTTAAAAGCGCTATGGCGCTAAGGGACCTCGTAATTGGCGGTAAGGGGTCGGCGCAGCTAACGCTGGCGTAAACCCCTTACCGCCAGGGTCGTAATGAGGCCCATAGTGATCAATTTTGATCACTTCAAGAAGTACCCTTTAAAAGTAGAACAACAAAAAGAAATATGCTTTTCTTTGCATCATCAGTTTGCACAACAATGGGCCTCATTACGACCCAGGCGTTAAGGGTTAACGCCGTCGTTAACCCTTAACGCCTATTCTGATTTTAACGGCTGCTTTTAGCAGCCGTTAAAATCCATGGCGCTAACCTGCCATGATGCTAATTACACCACCGTAATTTACGGTGGCGTAATTAGCGCCTTCCCCACTCCCATTATGCCCTATGGGGCAAAAATGGGAATGGGGAAAGGAAAATGGGAAATGGGGATTTCCCGCCCCACTCACCTTGGAATGGGGCGGTAAATCCGCCATCCACCATGGTGTAAACAAAGTTTACACCATGGTGGTAAAGTTGGCGCAATTAGCGCCTGGGTTGTAATGACCCCCAATGAGCCCAGTCTCTCATGATCAACCTGATCAAGGCAGAACTGGGATTCGTATACTTGTATATATTTGTGAATAAAATAAACTAATGTGAAGTTGGGAGTCCAGCCAGTCCTCCCAGTTTGTAAGCAAACAGTGCAGAATGCTGTGTTGTGATTTGAATCCTGGCACTGCGTTAGGTGTTTTTTTTTTAATGAATATACAGTGCAATGGAAAAGGAATGGATAATGGACATTGCGCACAGAAAAAATGTGCAAGAAACCACTTTGCCCCAATCCAAGGGTTTCAACTTCAGGTATAACACTTGCCATTGAACATGCCTCGGCAGGTAGATCTGGTGCCCTCTAATGCCCCATGCCCCACGCTGCACAAGGATTCATGAACACTGGGCCCTGAGTGTGAGGCACCTGCTGCCACTGCAACAGACCCCTGACAAGAACCAGTGGAGCACATATTTAACACCGGAAAGACCTTAACAATAGTAATATCACAGAGCAAATGGTACTTTTGGCTCCACGTCCTCCTTCTGCAGGTCTACAACATGTAATGTGGTGTCTCGGTTCGTCTCATATTCTTTAAGCGTCTTCTCTTCTGACATGGTTATTAAGTCCAAACATGTACTGTGACAGATGCTTTTAGTACTCAACAAAATAACGTGCTAATGTCGATGTTTGCACCTGTTAAAACTGCTCGTTTGCGGCATACCACAGCACTATCGCCCAATCAATATTGACCTCCTGTCTTTACATTAGCGAAACCTGGCCTTGCCAAAGCCATACGGATAGAAATGTTCTGAAACTACAGAGAATCCACCCACAGAAGAATGCAGAAACATGTTCAGGCACATTTCTAAAATGTGAATATAAAATGAATTAGAAAGAAATCAGATTAAAGACTTTCACAGACAAGTCCGACCTTTAGGCATCTCACCACTTACCAGTGGTGACTATTATTTAATTGGCTTGGTGTGTAGTGATTGAAACGACCGACATTAGGTCGTTGCACATGTGGTTGAACATTTTTGAGTGAGTCCTTCAAATACACGTATGTATGTATGCATGTATGTGTGGGTTTTAGAGGTGGTCATGTGGAGGGTGGGAAGGTGAGATGGGGCGGGGAAGGGGTCATTGGAGGAACTCTCCATAACATGAAAAATTGAGGTCAACCAAGGTCACTCCAAATGAGTCGACCATATATAAGCCATCCCAATTGATGTTATTTTAATCTTTGCAATGTAACCATGGAATTCTTATGACAAAATGTCATGGCTAATGGGATGTGTTGTTTTTTTTTATTAACACTGCTACTTTCCCTGTTAGCATTCATAAATCAAGATGCTCTTATAAATACATATGACATCGAAAGATGTGTAATTGGCGATATAACTAATTTTACATGTTCTAGTTTCATTCTGCCTAAACTGAAGCTACTTAAGAAGAGCAGTTTCTCTCCATTTCCTTATTGCAGCCCGGGGGAGCAATTTGAAGCGTGACTGCATGGCTGCTGAACACAATGAAGAATAGGACTCACGTAAGGAGGTGCTCTCGGAAGCAGAGTAAAGTTATTCCCATTACATGAGAAGGCAAAGGCAGAGGTCTAAAGCCATGAGGACACATTTATCAATCTTCTCCTTTCATGTACTGCTCTCTGTTGCCTCTGAGTAATATTCACGCTATATGAAACCCAGTACGTATATGGATACACTGTTGATGAGCAAGGTCTACCAAACAGATTTATAGAGTCTTTGTTTTTTGGTTGATATAAATGCAATCCTTTTCAAAGAAATACATCACAATGGTCCTCATTACGAGTCCAGTGGTAACCCTGTCGGTGCTATCGGTGGGTTGCCACCGGATTCTTAATGCTTTACCGGTGCCTGACTTCCCGGTGTGACCGAGAGATTACAAGTGCGGCAGCCCATGAAATCAGGCTCCGGAAAAATGTAAGTCCCCATTCCCATAGAGTGCCATAGGACTCTATTAGAGTGGGGACTTAGAGGCACCTGCACCGTTATTAACGGTCCCAGCGCTTCCGTGAAAGGTGAGTCTATTATGGCCACTGCGCACGGCAGGGTCAGACATGTCAGGCAAAGCAGCCACACCAGGCAGACACGTAGTTTGCCGGTCCGGAAACAAGGGTGCCAGTGAGCTTACTGGCACCCTTGTTTCCGGACCGGCAAACTTGTAATTAGGCCCATTCTCTTGTAAATACCGAGCTGAGACTTGAACAATGTTACCAGACTATTTAAAAATATAACACAATAATCAATATAACCAAATGTTGCTCTGCTTTGTTCATTCGAGTTTCATTTTAACATTCCCGGCTCAATATAGCACCAACAAACCTGCACAGCAGGCATTGATTCCTTACTCACCCGTTACCTTGCCTTTCCCCCAGCCCGTTCCTTCACACACTCCAGTTTCGCCCAATCAGTTCCTTTCCCTTTGTTACTTTATTTTATCTATTTATTGGACATTTGTATGGTGCCTACACAAGAGGATCCAGTCGCCACTTAGTCGAAATCAACAGAACATTTGGGAAAACACAGTTTAGTTCAAAATGCGTACTGTCAACATTTAAAGGAATGCTTGTAAATATAAACATTCCCAGAGCAGCACCACATTTCATTGGATCAAGATCAAGTGAGATATGAAGGCACACACAACCAATAAGGAGAGGAAAACCCTGTCAACACATATGTACTGATTATGCTGTAACAACCCCACAGAAATGAACAATACAGATTCAAAGAATTACAACTGAAAAAGTTCCAATATTGTGTACCTCATGCAAAGCAACAAATGCTCCCATGGAAGCTATGTAGGTGAAACCTGTCAGAAACTGTGTGACGGAGTAAACCTACACAGACATACCATTTGAACCATACACCAGAAACAGGGTTACCACAACACACGGGATGGGCACACACTAAAGGACCTCAGAGTGTTGCTATTTAGAAGATATCTCATAAATCCAAGAAACAAAATAAAATGGGACCTCAAGTTTTTGAAGACTCAACCTGGATCTAGAAAACATGTCAACAGAGTTGTGTGTTTCACATTTCAGAATGGTGATATTTGAAGCTTAGCCCATCAGGCAGCCTCCCACATGAACAATGGTCATGTATCCTTCAGGTTCAGGTAGGCGCTAGTAATTATACCCCCTAGCACAGAATTTGCCCATAACTAACACCTAACGGACATCGTGCAAAGTGTATTTTTTCAAAGGTATCATTAAGTCGTGGTGTCACTGTAGTCAGTGAGTATTGGCCTTCAGACTAGGCCGCCAGATTTTACAAATGTTCAACCTTGGTGCAAATGTTTTTCAGCAATGCAATGTTATCTTTGAAATGGAAACCCTCGAGCACATGCTCCCTCTGCCTTTGCAAGCGCTGTACTCCAATACAACTTAGCATTTGCACAAACATAGACATTTGACAGTCACTAGCTCTGTCTATGTAAATGTGAACTCTTCTAAGCAGTGCAACATGTCCAACTGTAGGTGCACATGCTTGTTAGATAAGATGCCCACAGCACTGCATTCATTGCATGCCAGACTTGCATGCATAAAACGCGTTGCCAAGTTTCCCTTCACTTTTCCTATCTAATGGCGATAATCTATGCGATTTTGAAAGCTCATGTATTATTCAGTCTGAGCATAATATATCCAGATAGTGCAATAAAAGGTATCAAAACTCCAAATCTGTATGACTGATTTAAATATCAATGAAAAAGAGACAATAAACCTTTGCCTTGTCTACATTCCAAATATCCCTGTATTTACACGGCTATTTTCACAAAAATGTAAAAACAAGATTAAAATCCCCAAGATTGGCAAGGATTACTAAATTTCAATCCCCTGACCATACACGTAAGTAGATGTGAAGGTTTAAAGGGAAGTTGGGGGCCAAGAGGAGTAAGAGCAGGAGAGGCTCATTAAGGGTAACCGGAGAAGTGAGAAAAGAACCAAAGGAGAACCACAATTTATAAAAAGAGAATTGGGAAATTGGCGCGTCAGTCGTTCATCCAAGAATCAAAAATTCTGCAATATCATGTTCAAAGTCACTGAACCGAGACACGCAGCTCACGCACAGTCTTGGAGCGACAACAACCAACAGGTGTTTTGACCTTCACAGGCTTCTTGACATCTTTTACTTTGTCACAGGATGGTTGGCATAGGCATTTTCCAACCCTGGCCTATCAGCACTCGCTTCTATCTCTGAGAGTGAACGGAACAATAAGTATGGAAATAACCGCCAAGCTGGCGGGCAATTACCGCCTAATGTAATACCCCAGGGCCCTAATGGTGGCCCGGGGGACATTACCTTTAGGCGGTAATGGCCCCATGGGGAGTCGGTTATTGCGATTAGTATTCCGTTGTTTGCAGTCTCGGGATACTAGTTTTCCAGAGTCTGCAGCCCCGGAATACTAATGTGGTGACAAAAACTTTTCAAATGGCATTTCTTTTGCCATTTGAAAAGGCATCACCACAGTACGCGTTAGTTCTAGGAACACAAGACCGCGCGTACTGCTTCATTAGTAGGGAGCAACAGGGTGCCAATTTGGCCAACTTGCTCCATACTAATGAATGGGAGGAAAACTTTTAAGCGTGCAATGCGAGATTCAGCGTGCAAAACGTCATCTGAAAACGTTTACTCCTCTAATGAAAGGCTGCTCTCCAAGGAGCGGTGCGTCGTTCTGGAGTGGAAGACACCTGGAGTCATTCCGAGTTTGGAGGCAGCCATGGTGCTATTAGCACCATGGCTGCCTCCAAACCCGGGTCCGGGTAGACGGAATGGGGACTTACCGGGACATTCAAACTATGCGGACCCGGTAAGTCCCCGTTTCATAAACAATTCCCCATTCCCATTTCAGCCCCATGGGGCTCAATGGAAATGGGGAAGGAACTTATAACGGTTAGCTTCATCATCTCTTAACCGGTCCCACTAAGGGCGGCTTGTTAGCCAAGCTGTTCCTGGTGGGACCCGCTAAGGGACCTTGGAATGTGGCAGTAGGGGGTTATCGGCACTGGCATCCTTATGGGTGCCGTTAGCCCCCTACCGCCAGGGTCGGAATGACCCCCACTGTATCTGAGGAAGGGGAAATGGCAGCGTAGAAAGGCAAGCATTCATATAGCAGTGTACCCGGCGCGTGAAGCACATACGTGCATCCACAGGATTACACTGTGGTATAGCTCGGAAACGAGCCAATCCACAACAAGTGCATCCCATGGATTTGCATGACCGGGTACCAATAGCTAATAATAGATTGGTTTCTCCTGGACTGTTTTCCCTTGTTTTGTGACTGCCCTTGCTGCAAGCGGTAAATTGCATTGTCAAGTATTCTCCCTCACCAAGTGATGCACATGTGCTGTTCTGTGCTCCAGCTGACCTCTAATCTGCTTGTAGCACTTACAGAGAGTTAAAAAACCTAGTGCAGTGTTTTGAACTAAGGCATACCTCACTTCCTACCACATAACTCTGTGCAGCAATGCAATGGCCTATAGTACTTTCCTGCAGTAAATTTGAAACTGGACTGAACTGTGGGGAGAATGTTGTCCAAATGACCCAGTTTGTCCCGGAATTAGAGTCTCTGGTGTGAATGATGTAGGGGCTCAAATGCTCCTGGTCCACCACTTTCTGCATCTCAATACATTCAGACTAGATAGGTGCAAATTGGGTTAATGGGCAGGCTGCACCCTTTGGTGACATTAGTTGATAATCCTATATTCTGATGCAAGCATATCAAGCATCCCTGAATCAACTGTTGTGCAATTTCTGAAAAACCTGGGCATACCACTCTCCTCTCATTCTGTTTAATATGTCCCCTTTTAAAACAACAGTCTTACAAAGTACATTTGTAATGCATACAGATAATTGGTGTAATGTTTTATACAGTGCTCTTTCTGGACGAACTTGCCATTGTGGCATTATCTTTTCTGCAGGTCTCAAGGGACAGCCAGTTCCCATCATTGTCTTGTCATCAAGTGTATTCCCCTTGCTGAAGTCATCTTGTGGAGGCTGGTGTGTAGTGCAGTTTACAACCACCAATTGATGTGGGAGTTTTTCTGTTGCTAAAAATAAGTTTACATAGAACTTGTTTTTAATGTGGGTTCGAGCTGCACTCAGTTGCCCTGTTCAATTGTAATCATACACTATTGCAAAGACATGCTCAAGCTGGCTTATAACATGTAACATGCTGCAATACACCTTTCTGGTTGTCCAGTTATTTTAATTGGTTTCTTGATATTTTAACTCATTTTATTACTTTCCATACTTAATGGCATGCCTTTTGTTCTCTTTTTTAATGCAGTTTGGCTTCTGCCCTTTGCCCCCTGTTTTCGGTGGCTCCAACCTTAGTCACTATCTGTTTTGTTGTATTTTTTCTCCATTAGGTCAAGATTCCATGTTTTACATTTCACAATGTGTTAGGCAGAAACCTGTGCAGTTCCCTCTGGGACCACTGCAAAAGATTTAAGTCTACAGGTGTTGGCAGTAAACCCACTTGGTAGCAGTCTGTACCACACAGATTCACTGTGGTAGCTGTGGCTGAGCAGTCAGACTTCCCTCAAGAAGAGTTAGGCAGTATACAGAGGATACATAATAGGTACAGAGGCCCAGTAGCACAAGCAAACACTGAACAGAGCTAGGTGTAAAAGTATAGACTGATTTATTAAAGGTACACTCATAAATTACACTAGCACAATAGAAAAGATAAGAAAGTCAAACACAGTTACTATTACTCATATGTACATCCCTAATCATTTGTTGGACAATTCTAAGTTACCCCCACTTATTTCCAAACAGAGTTGAGCGCTTAACGTTAGATGACACTCCAACAAGTATTACCAAAAGGGAGGGAAAAGGCAGAAATAAAGAGAGCAGTAAGGTAAAACACTTTTCACATAAGGTTAGCAAAGACAGTCAATGGTGGAACAAGGAGAATTAGTTCGGGGCCCGCTTTAGAGGGAGCCAGGCGAAAAATATGCCCAAGATCACACAATGTCATCAGTCTTTGCAGGTGAGAGAAAAAGGTTTTACTACGGTTCTGGAAAGTTTAGTTAGGGTGTCCCAGACCTACCCAGGTTCGAGAGCCGAGGGCTAAATCTACCCCGTACAATCGGTGGCAAGGGAGGCCGGGCGGAACACAGTACCTTTAAAAGTGGAAAGGATCCTCCAGCGGTGGTAGTTGTTCCTGGTAGTGGGTGTAAGTCACGGCACCGTCCAGGGGAAGAGGTGCTCCCGGCGTGGAGGAAAGCTGCAGATCGTTGCACTACCAGGGAAGAGACCAGCCGCGGAGTTCTCCGGTCACAAAGGATTTGTACCCCTCTTTCGCGGTGGAGGTAAAAAGTGGTATCCCGGTTGCCAGGGTGCTTGGCACAGGCAAGGCGGCCACGAGATGCTTCGGGACGGCGAAAAGAAGGCAGCAACTGGTTGTCCCCACCAGTTAAGGGAAGAAGACTCTCTGGCGGGAGATCTCCTCTGTCGTCGGGAAAAGTGGTGAGACGGTTCTGCAGGGCTTCACCGGTGGTATCGTCTCAGCAGGTCGGCTCGGCTTCTCCCTCTTCGGCTTCTTAGGTCCTGTGGCGACTTCTGAAGTTCCAGTCCCGAAAGCCCTGCTTTTATGCAGCAAACCCCCATTCACCCAGCCTAGCTGTCACTCAAACATGCTAAGTGGTGAGCCGGCCGGCTCACCACTTGGGCCAATCAGGACGGAGTGCGACTTGAGTTACCAAGGTAACTCAGTCCAGGGTGCCTAAATCCCCCTCCACCCCTCCTAAGTACCCCAGACAGAGTGGCACCACTTTGGAGGGCTTCTGTGGAGAAGCCCGCCAAAAGTGGAACAAAGGGCTCCACTTTGGGTCAGAGTTACAGAGGTGAACACCAACGCCATTTTAGAATCAAGTTTTTGCAAAAATTACCAACCGGAGTTATAATAATAAAGAAATAACCCGGCGGTATGTTCAAGGCTACCGTAAATAAATAAATAAAGGTATTAGCCTAAAACAATGGGAAATCCCATAGGAAAATATTCGCGGTTGAATATAAAGAGTAGTTTCCACTGCCACCAGCCAAAACTCGATGAGGGGGGACGGAGACAATTGCCCCGGCCAGTACGTCCACAATATGATGGTTTGTACTGGTTCTGTTCAGGATTTGAGACTAATAAAGTCAATGGTGACTTTACAGACCCTGGGAGACAGTAGTCAGTCCCAGGGTATGGAGTCTATGTTGGGGGGTCCCTAGGACACCCCTGGGTTACGGCACTGAGGGTGCTGTGTAACCCATCTCACAAAAACACATGAGGCCCTATGGAGTAAAAGACCCCATAGCCCATTCAACACAAGGCAAACCAAAGAAACACACTCCAAACATGTCCAAGGGTGAGGGTAAAAGAGTCTCACTCTTGGCAGGAGAAAAAAATAAACCCCAAAAATCCAGCAAAGCTGCTGGGGGACTCACTAGGTTAGGAAATTCAGCCTAAACAGAGAATTCTTCCTAACACTCGCCCCCCCCCAGACTAAGGGACAGGAGGATTTAATCCACTCCTGGATGAACCTCATACCTCTAGTCGATGACATACATCCTAGAGAGTCCATCAGCATTTTGATGGTGACACCCTGACCTGTGCTCAATGGTGAAATCAAACTCTTGGAGGCAGATTGACCATCTCAATAGTTGTGGATTTTCCCCTTTCATTTGCATTAACCATCTCAAGGGTTGGTGGTCAGTCTGAATGACAAAAGTAGAACCATACAAGTATGGCCTAAACTTCTTCAGTGCCCACACAATAGCAAAGCATTCTCTTTCGATTGTTGCCCACCTTGTTTCAGGATCCTTCAGTTTTCTACTGATGAAGCAAATGGGGTGTTCCCTACCCTTCTCATCCAGTTGGCTAAGAACTGCAACTATACCTACATTGGAAGCATCAGTTTGTACAATGAAAGTTTGGTGGTAGTCAGGAGCTCTGAGTACTGGAGCTTGGCAGAGAGCTTTCTTCAGGTTTTCAAAGGCCTGATTGCATTCCTCATTCCATTTGACCTTCTTAGGGAATTTTGGAGAGGAGATCACATTCAGGGGAGAAGCTATGGTCCCATAGTTCTCAATGAAATTCCTGTAGTACCCAGTGAGGCCTAAGAAGGCTCTCACCTGGGTCTGAGTAGTAGGTGTTGTCCAATTTTGCACAGCTTCAATCTTGCTGAGCAAAGGCCTTATTTCTCCACCTCCTACCTCATGTCCAAGGTAGACCACTTTACTCTGACCAATTTGGCACTTGCTTGCCTTTATGGTCAGATTGGCCTGCTCAAGAGCCTGCAAAACATGTCCTAAGTGGGTCACATGTTCTTCCCAGGAGTGGCTGAAGACTGCAATGTCATCCAAGTATGCCATGCAGAAGTCCTCCGTCCCAGCTAGAACTTGGTTCACCATCCTCTGGAATGTTGCAGGTGCATTTTTCAGCCCAAAAGGCATAACCTTGAATTGGTATAGGCCAACTGGGGTAGAAAATGCAGTTTTCTCCTTGGCATGGTCTGTCAGGGCTATTTGCCAGTAGCCTGACGTAAGGTCCAGTGTGCTGAGGTACTTGGCTGCACCAAGTTTATCCACCAACTCATCTGTCCTTGGCAAAGGGTGGGCATCAGTCTTGGTGACTGCATTAAGAGCTCTATAGTCCACACAGAATCTCAACTCTTTGGATCCTGCCTTTGGTACTAACACTACTGGGCTAGACCATGGACTAGTAGAGGGCTCTATTACCCCGAGATCAAGCATCTTCTTGACCTCCCCTTTGATGTGGGTTCTGACATGTTCTGACATTCTATATCCCCTGCTTTTGACTGGCAGGCAGTCACCAGTGAGTATCTCATGCTGTCCCCAAGGAGTCAAGCCTGGTGAAAGTGAGAACAGGGGGGGCAAACTGATTTAACATAGCTTTGCACTCCTCCTGTTGCTCAGGGGTCAGATCTGAAGAGAGATTAACTCCTTCAACCTTTTCGTCCAAAGTTAAGCCTCTCAGGAGGTCAGGTAGAGCTTCACTCTCCTCCTCCTCTTCTGAGGAAGCTAGAAGCAATGCTCCTACTTCTGGTCTAGAGACATAGGCTTTGAGGCGGTTGGTGTGGAAGACTCTGGGAGCTTCCCTGGGTTTGCCCAGATCCACCAGATAGTTGACCTCTCCAAGTTTTCCCACAACCTTGAAGGGTCCCATCCATTTGTCTTGCAAGGCCCTCTGCCTTGTTGGAAGCATGACTAGAACTAGCTGGTCTTGAGTAAACTCAACCATGTTAGCCTTCTGATCATGCCAATGTTTGATCAGAGCTTGGCCAGCTTTCAAGTTGTCACTTGCTTCTGCCATCATGTGTGACATTCTCCTTGCGAGACCTATCACATAGTCAGTCACTCTGACTGGCTTGGGGGAAGGAGCACTCTCCAAGCCCTCCTTAATCAGGGCCAAGGGGCCTCTGACGGGATGGCCATAGAGAAGTTCAAAGGGAGAATAACCCACTCCCTCCTGAGGGACCTCCCTATAAGCAAATAGAAGGCATGGCAGTAGAAGGTCCCACTTCTTCTTAAGGGGTTCTTCTAAGGCACCTATCATGCTCTTCATGGTTCTGTTAAATCTTTCTACCAACCCGTTTGTCTGAGGGTGGTAGGCGGTTGAGAACTTGTAGGTGACTCCGCAGGTTTTCCACATGGCCTTCATGTAGTTGGACATAAAATTTGTCCCCCTGTCAGAGATCACCTCCTTAGGAAACCCAACCCTGGTAAAGATACAAAGGAGGGCCTTAGCCACAGCCTGAGCTGTAACAGTCCTCATAGGAATTGCCTCAGGGTACCTAGTAGCATGGTCTACTACAACAAGGATAAACCTGTTGCCTGAGGAGGTTGGGGGATCAAGGGGACCAACAATGTCAATCCCTACCCTCTCGAATGGGACTCCCACAACTGGGAGAGGCACTAAAGGTGCCACATTCTTGGAACCAACCTTACCAGAAGTCTGGCAGGTATGGCAGCTCCTGCAATATCTATCTACTTCAGCCCCCATCTTTGGCCAATAAAAGTAGAGAGAGAGCCTTTCCGTGGTCTTCTTGAAACTCAAGTGACCAGCCAAAGGAATCTCGTGGGCTAGTTGCAAGAACTGTTGTCTGTTCTCTTGGGGCACTACCAGGCGTTGGTAGGCTCCAGGTTCAGATTCAGTTGGTTCACTGTAGAAGAGGCCATCTTCCCAGTGTAACCTATACTTCCCAGGCTCTTGCCCATCAGCCTGAGAAGCTGCCTGTTGGCGAAGGCCCTCCAGAGTTGGACATTCTCTTTGTCCCTTACGAAAAGCTGTCCTGCTGGGTCCACCTTCTGCCAGTAAAGACTGCAGCTCAGGATGGTCAGCCGGGTCCAGGTCTCCAATAAGTTCTGGGCCTCCTACTAGCTCTTCTTCAGAGTCTAGTTCAACCAAACAGGGTTGTACCTCCTTCTCAGCCTCAGCTGGAGGTGGGGTTACAGGTGTAACTTTGGACAACCTCGGGGAAGTCCTTGTTGGAAGCACTGGAGTGCTTGCTGTAGGCTTTTTTCTAGGAGTCTTGGGTGGCCCCTTTGCTCCTGATCTGGTAGTTACTGCAGTAAGTTGTTCCAGTGGGAGAGGAGTGATTTCTGTCATCATCTCCTGAGATAAACCTCGCAGGGTTTTCTCTCTTGCAGATTTGGTGAGCTCCTGTAACCTTTTACTAGGAGGTCTGGGGGTATGTGACACAACTCCCAGAGCTTTCAGGTCATTTCCTAGCCGAACTCTTCCTGGCACTTCGCATTGTATACTGACAGGTATCTTCACAGCCATATCATTACACTGGATGAGAACTGGTAACTGGGGACACATCTGCACAGGCCCTCCAGCTAACTTGGTGAGGCATTTGGGTGCCTTAGCAACATCCTCTGCCTTGAAAAATGATTCATCCACCACAGTTATGCTGGCCCCAGTGTCCCTGATGGCAGGAGTCTCCTGACCATTCACGTGGACACTGTCCTTATAATACTCTTTAGTCATTATCTGGGATAGAATTATACACATCTAAATTTTGTTGTTCCCACAACCCCAGAGAGACTAAAGAAACACTGGCTGAGACTCCAGTGGGTTCATCAGCCAGTAGTAGAAAGTTTCCACTTGCCACTGGAGCGAAGGCTAAGGAGACAAGTTGGACCCCTGAAGGTTTACCCTTACATCTGGGATCTCCTTTCACATGGTCAGTAGCCTTACAAACATAACAGGCCCCAAAGGTCCTTTGGAATGGAGGCTTGTTCTGACCTCCTTCTGGTTTAGCACCAGAAGGTATACTACTCTGCTGTGGTTTCCCAGGTGGCTTACCCTTATGGTTTTGTTTGGGGCCCTCTTTGGAATTAGGATTATTAGAATTCTCTTTGGAGTCCTTCTTAGGCTGTCTTCCCTCATCCTTCTTCTGAGTTACCCCAGAATCCTTGTGAGTAGCCCTGTTGGCAACCCACAAGTCAGCAGCCTTAGCTAGCTTCCTAGGATCTAATTCCTGTGAATCAGCCAAGTGCTGTCTGAGCTCAGGAGAGCAGGCATCATAAATTGACTCCATCATGACCAGATTTCTCATCCCTTCATAAGTGTTCACCTTGTAACCCTTAATCCATCCCTCTAAGTTTTTCAGCCCTTCACACACCCAGGTAGCCCAAGGGGTACCATCATGCTTTTTGAGGCTCCTAAACCTCTTAAGATACTGGGAAGGGGTCTTCCCAAATCTAGCTATCAAAGCTAGTTTCACACATTCATACTCTTTCCTATCCTCCTCCCCCAACTCCATTACCACATCAGTTGCAACAGGGGGAAGCCTAGAGAACAACCAGGTGAGTAACTCATTACCTGTGATGTTCTGGAGCCCATGATTATACTCAAACATAGACAACCAATCCAACACATCCAACTTAGGCTCATACATACCAATCAATTCCTTAGGCATCCGGGGTCTTTTAGGACTGGAACTTCTAGAGGAGCCAGAGAGAGAAGCATTCTCAACAGACAGTTTCTTCATTTCTAGCTCATACTTGAGCTCCATTTCCCTTAGCCTCAGTTCTTTGTCAGTTTGAGCATTAAGTTTCCTGTACTCTAATTCAAGTTTCATTTTCTCTAGTTCAAAGTATTGAGGGCTAAATGTGGGACCTGGCAAAGGTCCAGTAGGTACAGCTGGTAGAGCAGACAGAGGCCTAGAGGGACTATCTACAACAGTTTCATCCTCCTCTTCTGGTTCTGACCCAAGATCATCAATACTTTGTGCCATATCAATATCATTGCTGCTTTCTACATTTGCTGGAGTGATAGGTTCCTCTGGACCATCCTCCAGACTTTGGTTTTCTAACAACCTTTCTATTAGCTCTATTTTCTTTCCTTTAGTCATGAGATTCTTATGCTTACAGAGAAGTCTTAGACAATCAGCAGTTTTTGTAGCAAGGGACTCTTGACTATAACTTCCCATAGTAGACAGGTTAAAAATGACTTTTTCTTTCTTGTGCTTAAGCTTTGTGGTTAGTTGCACTAAGGTATCTCAAAAGTACTCTAAAGTGTATACTCAATACAGATCCCACCGCTGTACACCAGTGTTAGGCAGAAACCTGTGCAGTTCCCTCTGGGACCACTGCAAAAGATTTAAGTCTACAGGTGTTGGCAGTAAACCCACTTGGTAGCAGTCTGTACCACACAGATTCACTGTGGTAGCTGTGGCTGAGCAGTCAGACTTCCCTCAAGAAGAGTTAGGCAGTATACAGAGGATACATAATAGGTACAGAGGCCCAGTAGCACAAGCAAACACTGACCAGAGCTAGGTGTAAAAGTATAGACTGATTTATTAAAGGTACACTCATAAATTACACTAGCACAATAGAAAAGATAAGAAATTCAAACACAGTTACTATTACTCATATGTACATCCCTAATCATTTGTTGGACAATTCTAAGTTACCCCCACTTATTTCCAAACAGAGGTGAGCGCTTAACGTTAGATGACACTCCAACTACCAAAAGGGAGGGGAAAGGCAGAAATAAAGAGAGCAGTAAGGTAAAACACTTTTCACATAAGGTTAGCAAAGACAGTCAATGGTGGAACAAGGAGAATTAGTTTGGGGCCCGCTTTAGAGGGAGCCAGGCGAAAAATATGCCCAAGATCACACAATGTCATCAGTCTTTGCAGGTGAGAGAAAAAGGTTTTACTACGGTTCTGGAAAGTTTAGTTAGGGTGTCCCAGACCTACCCAGGTTCGAGAGCCGAGGGCTAAATCTACCCCGTACAATCGGTGGCAAGGGAGGCCGGGCGGAACACAGTACCTTTAAAAGTGGAAAGGATCCTCCAGCGGTGATAGTTGTTCCTGGTAGTGGGTGTAAGTCGCGGCGTCGTCCAGGGGAAGAGGTGCTCCCGGCGTGGAGGAAAGCTGCAGATCGTTGCACTACCAGGGAAGAGACCAGCCGCGGAGTTCTCCGGTCACAAAGGATTTGTACCCCTCTTTCGCGGTGGAGGTAAAAAGTGGTATCCCGGTTGCCAGGGTGCTTGGCACAGGCAAGGCGGCCACGAGATGCTTCGGGGCGGCAAAAAGAAGGCAGCAACTGGTTGTCCCCACCAGTTAAGGGAAGAAGACTCTCTGGCGGGAGATCTCCTCTGTCGTCGGGAAAAGTGGTGAGACGGTTCTGCAGGGCTTCACCGGTGGTATCGTCTCGGCAGGTCGGCTCGGCTTCTCCCTCTTCGGCTTCTTAGGTCCTGTGGCGACTTCTGAAGTTCCAGTCCCCAAAGCCCTGCTTTTATGCAGCAAACCCCCATTCACCCAGCCTAGCTGTCACTCAAACATGCTAAGTGGTGAGCCGGCCGGCTCACCACTTGGGCCAATCAGGACGGAGTGCGACTTGAGTTACCAAGGTAACTCAGTCCAGGGTGCCTAAATCCCCCTGCCCCCCTCCTAAGTACCCCAGACAGAGTGGCACCACTTTGGAGGGCTTCTGTGGAGAAGCCCGCCAAAAGTGGAACAAAGGCCTCCACTTTGGGTCAGAGTTACAGAGGTGAACACCAACGCATTTTTGGATCAAGTTTTGGCAAAAATTACCAACCGGAGTTATAATAATAAAGAAATAACCCGGCGGTATGTTCAAGGCTACCGTAAATAAATAAATAAAGGTATTAGCCTAAAACAATGGGAAATCCCATAGGAAAATATTCGCGGTTGAATATAAAGAGTAGTTTCCACTACCACCAGCCAAAACTCGATGAGGGGGGACGGAGACGTGCCCCCTCGACTAACAGACCCCGGGGCAATGCAATTGCCCCGGCCAGTACGTCCACAATATGATGGTTTGTACTGGTTCTGTTCAGGATTTGAGACTAATAAAGTCAATGGTGACTTTACAGACCCTGGGAGACAGTAGTCAGTCCCAGGGTATGGAGTCTATGTTGGGGGGTCCCTAGGACACCCCTGGGTTACGGCACTGAGGGTGCTGTGTAACCCATCTCACAAAAACACATGAGGCCCTATGGAGTAAAAGACCCCATAGCCCATTCAACACAAGGCGAACCAAAGAAACACACTCCAAACATGTCCAAGGGTGAGGATAAAAGAGTCTCACTCTTGGCAGGAGAAAAAAATAAACCCCAAAAATCCAGCAAAGCTGCTGGGGGACTCACTAGGTTAGGAAATTCAGCCTAAACAGAGAATTCTTCCTAACACAATGTTACATTTTAAGTCTTATATTATTATTATTAGTTATGCCCCCTATTAAATTACTTTTAAATCCTGTTCTACACCTGCTGTCTTATGCTTTAATAATTCTGGCTTTAGTGCAGCCCAGTGAGAAATGCCGTCCTTCATGTGCAGCTCTCCTCCAAAACTCCTATTAGAGCTGTCAATTAGGTCTCTTACCTTTATGTTTTGTGAGAACAGGGGTTCGAAGATAAGCGATTCACTACTCCTGGTGCCGCCCCAGCTGCACTCGGTGAACATGAGTCACAACACTAAATGCACAAACTGCCAGCTAATTCAATAGGGAAACAGGCATCAAATCCAGGAACACATTTTATTCCATACAGCTGTGCAGAAATGGGTTAGGAAACTGTCATAGTATCCCCATTACAAAATGGAGGCCCCTGAACACAAGAAACCTCAGCGTGTTCGTATAGTTCTACACAATAAACCAAAATTGGCCTACTTACAGTACACCCTGGAAGTATGAGTTTGAGAGACCGACTGAGTTTGATGTAATAGTGCTCCACCCACACGCTTGCCATGAAGCACCTCCTTTCTAGGAGTTTTCATTAGTAGCACATTTGTACGAAAACTGCAGGTTGAGCAGGCCCAGGATCGCTGTCCTGGTGCTCTGGCAGCATAACCCATGTTTAAAATCTAGAAAAGGGCGTGTGGGTAAGTGCACCTGGTGTTGTATGATGGCTTACTTCATCATCACATAGCCCTATGGACACTCTTGTGTTTGATAACTAATCATCAATGCAGTTGCTGATAAGTCACGGCCACAATGATTGACACTGCTTTGCGCCTTCTGTGGCTCATGTATTTCCATCGAACTATAAGTAAAATGCCACTGGCATCCTCACTTGCCTCATGGTCCTGGTCAAAGACTCTGAGGCAATCAGCACAGTTGACCTCAAAGCATTGCAGTATTTCAATGGTTTGACTTGTACGTCCCCAACAGCTTCAAGCTCAACTAGATGGGCAACTGTAGATCTCAACAGTGTTCCATCATCTTCCTTGCCATCTTCAAACTCTACATGGAGGCACTGGTGGCACTGTTTACCAAATTCAATATCAAATTCCACCAGTATTCTGATGACATACAGCTATACCTAAATGCCAACTACCTCAATGACATTCACCAATTAAATCTCTGCCTATCCATTATTCAAGCCTGGATGTAAAGTGCTTACCTGAAACGCAACCCCACCAATATAGAGCCTTCCTCTTCAGGGCTGCAACCAAATACACCCAAGTAAAAAAAAAAAGGCTGACACAGATGGATCTATGCAGCTTCTTCCCCACATTGCCCCTATTGCAAAGTTGTTCACCCAGCATGGAACCAGCTCTCATTCCTGCACCAAATAATATTCTTCATCACCACCTCAGACTTTAGATGTGTTGGCCAGTCTCTGTTGCTCTTCCACTTGGATGGTGGCAATACCCTGTTGACAGGTGTACCAACCACTACTCTGGCACCTGTGAAGGGTTTCCAACATTCAGCAGAATTCCTCATTTCAGAACTCATGTCATTTGACTACATTTCCTGCACTCTCAATGGACTACACTGGTTACCTCTCCAAGCTCACATCTGTCAGGCTGCATCACCTACAAATCTCCAATGTCTAAGATGTCGTCATGCTTAGCTGAACAGATCACAACCACAGGAGGTCAACCTACTGGAATGCAATGAGTGCAAGAAGGAGATGACTGGAAAGCAATTTTTCACCTGCTATGCTCTCTTGGTCTGCAACAATCATCCTGCTCACATCAGGATGCCTCCCTCTGCTTCAGGAAAGACCTAAAGACACTTTCTTTTCAAGGAACACTTCACCCACAAATGAAGGTCATAGACCGGCAAGGCCATTTTCACCACCCACTGTAATTTCCAGTGTCTTTAATGAACAGAGCTCTACTGCTTTTTAGCTAGGTTTGTGCTACATAAATCACCTACTTGCAAACATACATACAAAGCATACATACATACATAGACACATAGCCATAACCATATTGTTGCCTATAGCTCAGACACTGTCTTCGGCTAGAGCCAGGGAGGTGGACAAAAGGTGAAAATAAAATGTCAGATGAGATTCATGCCTGGGGTTAACAACATATTAGAGCAAACAGAAGAGATATTGGTCCAGGATGGTGACCTATGGCTGGGCTGCTATACAAACACATTCTGAGAAATATCCAAAGCAAGGAAAATACATTCCTGATGGTGGAGCATTGAAATGGTTAGCATTAGCAGAAGCCGACCAGGTGAAGAGGGAACTGTGACAACATACTACAGAAAGAGAATGTCTAAGTGAAGCCCATGCCCCAGCTGGTAGCCAAGGTCAAGTAGCAAGTTCAGTGCTGCATTCCATAGACTAAGAAATCCAGAAGAAAACGGGGTGTTACAACCCTGAGATACTGAGCACAGCCCCAAAGTCATTGGGCACTAAACCCTGCAACTGTTAACAAAGCAAGCAATGGACTTGGTGGTAAACCCAGAGACTGTACAACAAATACCATTGAGAGAGAGAGGTATAATAATGCACGCCTGAACTTCAGGGGAGGCACAGTGGCATTTTGAGTTATTGATGGTAGTAACTTTCTGATTGCCCGCCATTATTTCCCAAAGATAGAATCCAATACAAACTCACCTTTGTTTCTTTTAGTTATTATTACATATTAGGTTTTCACATCTTTTCAACTTTTTGTAATAGGTATTGTTAGACCGATGCACCAACACCAAGTAGGCGTAGTTTACAACCTTCCAGTTGAACCAACATGGCAGCATTCATGTTTTCCTTTGAGTCCCTACATCAAATTAGGCACACAGTTTGTGCTTCCATATTTTCATTATAGGTTGTATCACCCTTCTGTTGCAAGCCATTACTAAACAACATTTGCCATCTTTGAAACTGGTACCAATCAATTACACTTTCCATCTTGATTCCTCTTCGATGAATGGCTTCTCCCTAACTCATAGGTCCATACACCATCCACTCCCTACCATACCTGAGACTGGTTGATCAGTTTCCCACTATTTCATCCCTTGAATACTTGTACACCAGTTGCTGACCTTTGCCCTCACTCCCCTGTTGTTAGATCCCTACTCCCTTGTTTCACTGTTTCCATAACCTTGTTGTTCACCTGTTCACCCTATGATTGTAAAGCACTCTGTTTCGTCCCGAAGCAAGGTCTGTGCTCAATAAATAACATAACAATAATAATAATAATAATAATAATAATAATAATAATAATAATAATAATAATAATAATTATTATTATTATTATTATTATTATTATAATAATAATTATAATAATAATAATAATAGTAAATGTACTGTTTGTCAATTAAATACCTCTATTTAGAGTTTGGCATGCTATGGAATGCACAATAAATTAAATAAATAGCTAGCATTTGTAAAAATCGGCCCTTTATGGTCTGACAAAAAGGAGGTTCAGCATGTTGAGGACATCTTTATTGACAAAGGTAGAACAAGAGGAACTGCTTGGAAATGCAATAAGATGGAGTAAACACACTCAGTCATAGATGAGGCAAAGGTCACTTTAATTCAGTTGCCGGCTACGACAAACAAGGCCTCATGAGACCAGGCAGAGCTGAAGTAAATACCAAAGAAACATGTGTATTCTCTGCTCTTCATTTTACACATTTGAACTGCATTGTCTGTACTTTAATTATTATTTGCACGAGTCGGCTTAGGGCTTTACAGTACAATGGGTCTGTACCTGACTGATGTTATTCTGATTTGGGCCGGAGGTGTCTACACGTCTTTTATAAAGGGCCCACCGTGATGGAATCCATCTCAAAATGTATTGCTTCAAGATTATTTATTTAGGTTAATGAATAGAGCAAAAAGCTTTTCTGATCCACATTAGTGAGATTCTGCATGAACGTCTGTTTTCACATTATTGCAAAGCGCATATTGGTTTTGTGTACTTTTTAACTATGTATTGCTGGGGGGATTCGATGCACGTTTTGTGAAATGATGCTTTTTCCAACTCCTGTAGAGCGTAGATCTTTATGCAACAGGAGTTGCAACAGGATCTCTTTCATTCCTTTTCCCTCCCACCCACCTGTCTTCACCTGCTGACCTCAGCCTTGCCCCCTTCCCCCGTCTCCCTTTTGCACTTGTTACATGCATAACAGTCATTGCTTAATATCAGGGGCACTCCTTAGAGAAAAAGTGAACATAAGCCCTTGGTACAAAAGTGGCTGCTGATTTGAAATTAATTCATTCCGTAAAAGGAGGGTGACATGAGATACCTTAAAGGGGAATTTCTCTTAGGAATTGTATTGGCCCAATGGACAGAGCATGCATTTTTGAGCATATATCAAGCCTATTCCTGTTCTCTTCACACTAGGGTTTTTTAAAACATGCTTGTTTCTTCTCCTCATTTCTTTTTACTTGGCATTTTAAAATAAAACCTCAGTTCATTACTTTATCCAAATAACTTTTTTTTTTGTTTTCTCCCACAGTAGATCTTCTATTTCTTCAATACTAAATAATTATGGCATCCATCCAGCCAAACCTTTACGAGCCAGAGTATACCGAAGAGGAAATGGTTGAGAGAGAAAGTAGGCAAAAAGTTGATGAATTGAGTGAATGTCATGACACTCGAGCGCAGGATCTGATCCTCATTGCATGGAAGATGATTCCACTTGGTGTACCTGCCACAGATGTGAGGTAATGACAACTTTGCTGGAGAACTGTTTTTGCTGACAAAACTCTGGCTACTTGGCCTACAAAGCTGAATAAGAGCCTCCACCACTATGTGTTACTCAGCTGCATGACTTGATATATGTTATTCACAACATGTTCATTCCAGATTACCTGAGTCATGTGCTCATTTCAGTTTCCAAGTGTTTTGTACTGAGAATGGTGTTGGCAGTCTCCAACCCTACAGTTAATTGCTTGCACTGGTGTCCTCACAGTGGGAGCATTCGCCTCCCTGTACATTCTCGTCCCCTGTCTGCTTCCATTTCCTTCCCACTCTCCCCCTCTCTTCCTTATCTATGTCTATGCACTTGCACTATCTGAATTGTCGTCAGGCCGAGTATGATAGTTAATTTCACATCCTTACTGTTCATGGCCTGTAAGAATGTCATTGTATTTTCGCTTGTTCCCTTCCTTGCCTTGAAGCGCTTTGAAACACATTGTGTATAGGCGCTATATAAATAAACTATCATATCATATCATATCATTTGGATCGGCACTTTGTGGAGCTCGGGGACCCAGCCTCCTTGCTTGTTTCTGGTTTAGGCATTGGTTGCTGTGCACCCGCCCCACCACTGAGCTTTAGTGGTCGCTCCACCCATCTAGACTCCTTTCCAGCATCAATCCTCCATCTTGCTCTGCTAGGCCACTGCTGGCTTGGCTGGCTGTGCATATCTCGGCCCCAACAGGACTTGTTTTTAGACGCTTGCCTCTGCATAACGTGGATTCTCCTCCCAAAATAGGAATCAAATATGGCTTCTCCAGTCTCTCTCAATTCACAGTTCTTATTCTGTGCATGTATGTGATCATGATAAGAAAAGGTGTGTCCTTCTTTGTTTAAGGTGGCCCTCAGATAACAGTCATCATTATTTGAAGTCAATAGGATGGAAGATTTGTTTTTACTTGTAGTACAGAACTGAGAACATATTCAGTCCCATGTTTGCGAAAAGTGTAGTCCTTGCAGGGAGATCCTCACTGGACAGGGGGCGGGCCTTGTCCCCTAGAGGGGAGTCACTTCCAGTGAGATCCCACTTGCTCAGACACCTAGGGAGGGTCTTGCAGAGCAGGCTCAACTCCCTAACCTTGCATGGGGTGGCTGCCTTCTGGGGAGAAGGGACAAAATGTCCAGATTCATCACATGCCTCTCCCATTAACTGTGAGGCTCCCCCTAGATTCGGAAGTGGGTAACACCTTAATGCTTCCACATCTTGTTCTTTAGATTTGATCACTCTTGTTTGATGGCTGCTTGTCCCGGTCCATACATATGGTTATTTTGTCCTCTGAAGTAATCCCAAAAGACTAAAGAAGAGAATCTTGGTGATTATTCTGTAGGAGATGGTTGTAGTAGGTCTGGAAAGGTTGGAAAATCAGTCCTTATGTTTACTTCCTTATGCAGGGCATGGACTATGGCTGTGTGTATGCTGGTGTGTTTTCCTCTTACCTCAATGTTAAGGGGAACTTTGGGATATAATCCTTTGTCACGATAGACGCATCTGATTTTCACCAGTTTTGTCCTATATATATATATATTCCAGGTAGACTAAGGCTGAGCGAACATCCATTTGTGTGCTTCCCAAATCAATCAGGGCTTGGGCTGGGATGTTGTTAACCCTGACTGCTTCTTCGCTTTGAAAGGGATGAGATTTGCTGAAGCAAGCCTTGTTTTTTTCTGCAGTCTCCCCTTTATCCCCTGCCTCCTCTTCTTCCCATTCTTCGGTCCCCACCCACCCTATTTTCCATGTGTTACTTTTTCCAATTTTGGGACAGAGGCAGGAAAAATTCCCCTTTTCTTCACAGTAGAAACATGTGGGTAGGGTGGAGCCCTTAGTAGAGGAGCTAGGTAGCAGATCTTCAGGGTTTCGTCTCACTAAAACTGTGCGGCCAATCTTTCAGAATTGGTAAAGAAGGATGTAAGATCATCTACCTCATGGTAGGTTTGGAGTCCTCCATGTGGGTGGACTCGGTGGTGATCACCTGCCCCCATGCGGTCAAGACTTTCTTGGTGGCGTTGTTCGGCCCAGGCCTGATTTTCTATCAGCCTCTCTAACAGGGTTTCCAGAGATGACATCTCGACTTCATAATCAGTAATCTTTTCAGGGAAAAAATATTTTCAGAGGGAGGGGACTCAAAATTGTCTTCCTTCTCTCACTCAATGGGTAGTGGCTACAAGGGCCCAAGTTTCAAGCTCCTCTAGTAGTGGCTGTGTCGGTTTGGCCCCTAATCAGAGTTTAATTCCCAATCGGCCTATCGTGGAAGGCGGTTGATGGGATTGGCCATGTGCTATGGGCGATGGTCTGACTCTTTGCTTGGCCACTAGCGTGCCACTCTGACACCATGTGTGGCAAACCAGAAGGAGGAGTCGGGCAACAATGGGTCATGGTATATGAGTGTTTAATCACATAAAAGGAAAAATACCTAAATGGCCCTATCTCAGTGAGGGAAATTCCCTGCCTTCAAATTAAAAACTAAGGGTGCTCATCGAAGACCAAAATAAGGGTCCTGAGTCCAAATTCCTAAAAACTAACTGGCCCTACAACTTTAGAAAAACCTATCTAAAAAGAAAAGAAGGCTTACACAACAGACTCTGCAGGTGCTTCTGCTTGGCCTGGCTCTTCAAGAATGTATCTCAATCTCAAAGTTCCGTAAGGATAATTCTACACAGTATGCAAAAGAGGGGTTGTAGGTGCACACCACTTTTCAATAAGGGGAGAATTATATTGTGTAGGTTACAGCAGTGCTGTTTTAAGATGTTCTAGGTGCAGGGGAGGAACTGGGGCCCTGGCACAAAGCCTCCACTATTCACAAGAGAAGAGAAGAGGATCCAAGATTGGAATCCTTCCGTTCCCTGCACACTATATGATACCGCCTCACAGACGGTTAGTGATTGGGTTTAAACAAAGGTACTAGAAATGTCAACAATGCAGAATTTCCATTTTAAAGTTAATTAATAATGTATGTAGACAAGCATTGTAAAATAAATCAGGCAATTTAATTGTGAAGAGTATGCAAGCAAAATATATCCAATAGTCCAATATAATCAGTTGACATGTTTCGAGGTGATTTCTCTTCTTCAAAAACCTAATCGGACGATGGGTGCAGTGTCACCATCTGTTTGTGCGTGTGATAGCCATTAGCGGATCAAGGGGGGCACAAAGAGGGAAGTGATCACTCTCATGGCTATGAACAAAGGCCATGCCAACTGTAAGAAATAAACCACTACTATTCGTAAAAACATAATCAATGGTCGTCGCTGCATGTCCACCTGTCCGAGTAAAAGCCATCTTGGCATCACTAGGACAACACCCATTTAATCTAGTAATCCCGAATTCTTTGATAAATTTTGCCCCTGGTCTACCTTGGCGATTAGAAATGTTATCAGATACAGGGGCAAAGTTAACAAAACTCTCTATAATAATATTGATCTGTGGTGCACCTATTTCGCATTAAAATTACTAGCCATCCATAAGGGGTAAAGATGGGTGTATTTAAGAAGGATCGTAGCGACTATTTTAACATTTTCTTTCATAGCTAAGTAATTCGGGGAGTCATGGATATTTATGCAAATTATAACACATTTTAGATAGGAAATGTTAACTACCTGAACATATTTAGTGGATTCTTTGAATGTAGTTACTTCCCAGGGAGACTTAACCGAAAGCAAGAGCCAGCCCTTCGGCCTCCCTTTCGGCCCCTTAGTGGCAACTTGTTGGACAGTACAACGGCCATCAAAATGAACAATATCGGTGAGCCATGATTCCTGTAGGGCTAAAAACATGAATATTTCAATTTCAGATAAAAGACCATCCTCCCTGAATATATGAGTATGCCCACGTGTGTTCCATGAGTACATTAGGCTAATGTCACCAGCGAATCGAAGTGAAGTGCTGCTTGAAGGCAACTGGCAACCATTGCAGTAACCAAGATTTTTGTTAGCATCTGCCCCGTAATAGGGGTAGAAGAGGCTACCTTAGACACATTATCGGGTGTAGGCGCTATGGTTTTACATTCTTGCCTAGAAGAGGGTCCCATCAGACCCTTACTTTGGCTTACCCGAGGAGTTTCTGGAGTCGCATTGGCGTGGGTTGCTCTCGGTTTAATCTCAGGGATACACAAGATCTTGCACATATATCCAATCTGGAAAAGATCAATGTCAAAGCAAAAAATATATTCAAGGATTGTACTTGATTTAAACCAGATATTTTTCTTAAATTCAGGTACCTGTTCTACTTATTCGACAATCTTCATGTCTTCAGAGTTGATTACTCTCAGAGCTACTACGGAATGGAATATTTGTAGAACTGCAGCTCTATTTAGATGTGCCATATTTCTATCCAGAGTCACAGGTTGAAGTGGGAGAGCTCTGGTATGGCTGGCACAATCAGTGCTAGATTCAGAGGTTAAAGTGCTAAAATGAGAAGTTATAGTGGGCACCACATCGTGATTAGCTATCCAAGAGCCTGGAAATGTTGTTTGAATTAACAGATTTGCGTTGGCCCACTATGAATGTCGATGTTTGTATTTGCAGAAGAGGATTTACAGTAAGAAATAAGAACCTGGTATTCCGGTTTTGCCTTTGTTGATTGTGAGCCATGCCACTCCTCTGCCTTGTGTGATCATGAAAGTGGGCTAAGGCAGAAAATTGAGATGCAAAAGCAATATTTTTTATTTATTTTTATTGGCAAAAAATTGTTTCAAAATACAAAACATGTAAGCCAAACACTTCTAAAATGACAAAAGCCACTTCATGAAACCATATCATAGCACCATTTATCCAAATGTGATATAGGGCTTCTTAGTCTCTTCACACTAGCTACCCATTCCCTTGGTAGCTATGTGAGATGTTCCATGAGATTCAAAATGGCAATTACCAGTTTAATCAAAGCCAGCGTGATTGGCACACGTTCACCTGACAGCAGAATTTTCCACCATTCATTCTCCGTTCTGTGGCCATACTTCTTGAACACTTCTGACATAAGGTTCCCTCTTAAGTCTCTAGTTGCTGCACAAGACATCACCAAGTGATTAAGTGTTCCTATTGACGCAGCTTCTTTGCATAGCCTGCATGTAGCCAGTCCATCTTCGTGTTTACGTGATCTTAGAATTTACTAAATTGGGAACAGATTTAAGTGTACTCTCATGAATTGGGATCAAAAGAACCAATTAGGGAAGAGCTGCAGATGTTTCGGCAAGCAGTTTAGTTTAGCTTCTTCTCCCGTTGATTTACCGTAAAGCTTCAGCAATTGTGTCTCATCACGAGTCATGATTCAGTCCAGTCTACACACATTTTTTGTTTACCTTATCATGATTTTGGACCAGTGTCAATGATGATTCACCTAAGTCAAGGAGAACGATTATACAGCTTTTCTACCACTCACGTAGGGAGCACTGATTTTTCTGTAAGGGCTTTCTGGATGACTCTGAAACCAGCTCTTGGATTATCTTCATTACATTTCCTAAACTTTTGGAGGATTTTCCATATAAAAAATGTCTTTCAGTGAAGTGAGTCTAAGTTTCATTCTTACAGCCTGAATTGGCAGACTCCTCGGTAAGCCCAGTAGCCTTTTCCAGAATATGCCTACGACCGTCTGCCAGAAGCTAATATCAAAATTCAATGTTGTCTCTGTGCCCTAAGTTAGTATCGGTAACAAGTTCATCCTGTAGAATTTTACCAGTGGTATCAGAGAGAATCCACAGACTTTTTTCAGGATAACTTTGCCTTGAGATGCTAGGTTTTTTGCTTGGTCTCAAAGTGCTTTATCTTGGAGCATTGCATACACTAGCGTTTAAACAAACACCCAAGTAGTTTAAGGATTTCACCTCCGGTACCTTTTCTCCCATCAAATACCAAGTCTTGGGTCCTTTTTTTGACCTAGATGGTGC
Source organism: Ambystoma mexicanum (assembly GCF_040938575.1). NCBI lineage: Eukaryota > Metazoa > Chordata > Amphibia > Caudata > Ambystomatidae > Ambystoma > Ambystoma mexicanum. The sequence goes on along the minus strand of NC_090935.1, from coordinate 1,072,003,253 downwards.
CTCTCCAAATGCCAAGATCTTTGGTTTATCTGCAGGCCATTACTTATGATGTATTTTTGCAGAGTGTCCAACTGTTTTGCAGGCCCACCGGTGTCTGATCTACCAGAACAATATCATCTGCAAACAGAAGGTGACCCACTTCCTGTGCACCCAACTTTGGTGGCAAATGCCTAGTGTCTTCAAAGGCCTGGTCGATATCTGATAAAAACAGGTTGAAAAGTTCTGGGCCAATGGGCACCCCTGCTTAAGACCCTTTGTTGTAGCGATTGGTCTTGTTAATGTACCTTTCATATTCATCCTTACCCTTAATGTTGTCTCAGAGTAGAAGTCTTTCAATGGTTCTGCAATGTTTTCCGGACACCCCCACTGCTCCAGTTTGTGTCACAAAGCTGGAAGCTTGATCATGTCAAAGGCTTGGGTTAGGTCTACAAAAGCCAGGTATGTTTGTGTACCCCTGTTGCATTCAGATCTTACTTTGAGGATGTTAATGATAAAGATGTTTAAAGTCGTCCCTATGCCTTTCACAAAGCCGGATTGCCACATGTCCCGATGGGCTGATGTTGTTGCCCGTGCCGATAGACTTTTCAACAGTAAAGTGCCAAATAGTTTACCGGCAACATCCAGTAGTGTAATGGGATGATAATTAGCATGGTCGGACCTCTGCCTTTCTTGTAAAAAAGTACAATGAATGATGTCTTCCATGACTGGGGTATCTTCTTTTCTTCAATGATGCATAGAAATAAAGCCAAAAGAAATTCCGCCCATTGGGCTGAATTTTGTCTCAGCATCGCATTCGTCAGCCTGTCGGGTCCCGGGGCTCTAGAGTTGCTAAGCTTATTGATGTAGATCCTAATCGAGTCTGAGTCTGCATCTAGCCCCTCCCACGATGAAACGACAGGCTTGATTGTTGTAGCACACACCAGCGTTTTATCTGAGAACTTCTTGAAATAGTCAATCCATGTGCTGGCTGGAATATAATTCAACAACAATGCTTCCTGGGGACTGTCTAGTTGATTTAAAACTGACCAGATTTCCCTAGTATCACAAGTTTTAATCATGTTCAACATATTTTCAACGTCATTTCTCAACATGATCTTCTTATACATTTTGACTGAATTTCTATGTTGTTTTCTTTAATTTCCTGATTTGCTCACACAGACCAATCTTTGTATTTTTCCTTAACTATTTAATAGCTTTCTTCAGAATCTTTTTCTTGACTGCAAACGTTTCACCATAGACATGTGTGTACTGGGAGGACTGGCGGGTTATCTTACCCCTTTTCCCTTCAAAGGTCTTAAAGCTGTGTAATCCAACCTCTCGTTGCCTTGTGTTAGTTTAGCCAAGTCGATTGCCTTAACCAGTTCTTTTGTTAAGTTGTTGATTTGAGCTTGTGGAATTCGGTTGCGACCCGTTTCAAGATCTAGAGGTATCGTTTCCTTCTCTATCTTTTCCCGGTAGCCTGCATGCCATGCAAGTCTAAGCATGTTAAGATCACTCACTACTTTCTTGATTACTGACAATGTATGTATAATTGGCGTCATATTTTTAGACGTACAAATATAATCCAATATTTGGGCGTTGCTTGGACCCTTTCTCGTTTTCCGTCCCGCAATATCAGGGACAGATTTGCCCCTCTGCCTTTCGGCCCATGGCCGGGCCAAAATCGTCGCTAGGGAGTGGGGGCTGGTTTCTGCCCATGCCTGGGCTGGTTTTGAAGAAAATAAAATGTAAAACAATATATATTTTTTTACTAATTATTTTTTTTTCTTCCAAAAAGCCTTTCATCCTTCTTAGGTCGATAAATGAGTACCAACACAGGTTTGGTGATATTGTATGCATATTTGTTCTATAAAAAAAAGAGCTTAAGCTTAAGTGCTATACAATAACATATTATCATTTGGCCATGGACGTCTGCTTGGATTCACAGTAATTTAGTGTACTTAGGGACAATGCTATTTGATGCCACTTCCTGTTTTGTCAAGGGATGTCACTTTGGGGTGGGGTCAAATGACAGTGATGTCCTCAGTGGTCAATGGTCCTGAGGCGAGCGGTGGGCCACTTTCTTGAAGCAAGGAGTGGGACACTTTTTTTTGGTGACCAGGCCTATTTCTTGTCCCAGTCCGACCCTTCTCAATATGCTTTGCTTTTCACCTCCATTTCCCCTACAGCCACAGTAAAATGACCCCCATTGTGTGCATGGAATAAGAGAAACAGAAGAGAGGACAGGTATCCTGGGCTCAAAGCCTGACAGAAACATAATCATGGTCATTTTCAAAAAAGCATACATTTCATGCAAGGTACCGCCAATGGTAGCACTTACACACAGTGTTAAAAACCCAAGAGCCAAAGTGAGGAAATCTCCCTTTCTCTCTTTCATTTTTCCACTCACTCCCATGCAACAGAGGCGGATTTCAGAGCAATCCATTTGTTGGAGGACTGCATGAAAATCTCAACCAGAAGTATAACAAGGTCCACTCAGGAGACCCGGGAGAACGGTACGGTGGAGCTCTTCTCTCTGCGCCGTGCCTCTCCACCGTCTCGTCAGTCCTGCAAAATGGGGTGGGAACTTAAAGGAAGGGGTATGAACATTACCCCTCGCTTTTACTCCTACATTCGACATGCCACCTCAATTAACAGGAGGCTCAATGTGGTAATGTGAGAGACTGGCAAAAAAACAGGTGGTTGTCTATGCCAAGTCTAGTGCCATTCGCTTGTGTAAATGCACTGATGTCAGTCTATTTTCCCCTAAAGAAAATTAAACTGCACAATGTTAACATCATGAAGTGTTGCTGAAAAAATGGAACCTACATCATATACAATGAAGTTCAGGAAAATGAGATATAATGTTCATTTTCGAGCACAGAGTGGTAGGAGCCATACCATCTGTTGTGCAGGAAAAAACACTTGTCATTGAGGGAAGTCAGTTCAGAGGCAAGCATTTCACAAGGCATCCCTGGACTGAGTGCTACTAGAGAGAAAGCATCATGAGTGCTGTGCAGATACTCACTGTCACCCCAGCATAGCAAAGGCCCGAGTTTGTAGGCTGCTTCTGAATTCGGTCTGTCTGTGTCCGTGATGATAATTTGGGTTACCGGTAGATGTTCTTTATAAGAAAGAATTCCTGTATCATTAGCCCTGGAAACGAAATCAAAAACAGCTTCTGTTAAATAACACCAAAGGAACAAACATGTTTGCAATTGGCTGTATAGAACTACGCTTGATAGCGTGTTTTTCAATGGGTGGGCAGAGTACCCCGGTCCAGGGTCGCAGCGAAGGCTTTGGCTTAGTCATAAATTATCACTTCTGCGTTTATTTGCAATTTTAACGGATAACACGGATGCAACGAACCTATGTATCCCCCTCCCCTACTTGGTGTGTGTTGTCCGGTTCGTTCTGGCTCTGCTTAGCAGGGAGAATGATAGAAGCTGCGCCACCAGTGGATCCGAACCATCTCGTCGCGAGGGTCTTTTTGGAACACTGTTATATGCTGAGGCCATATACTTCCTTCATCCACCCCTGTCATTTATTCATTTTTAAACGTCTCAGTGTGCGCTCTGATGCCCCTTAGAGTGTGGCTAGCTTCTTATGAAACGTACTTAAATAAATCCATACACAATTACATACATACACTTTTTTTTTAAATCGGCTTTTATGACAGCAGTACATTAATCTGTGCCACGCCAGTGTGAGTCTTTTATATGCAATTGTGCCCCGAGGCTAGCATTTTAGCAAGATTTAAGCATATGTAGATGGAACATGCAGCAGGTGATTCCAGCGGTGCCCTCTAGAACATAAAGTATGGCACTATGAGCCGAGCCTGGCGTCGCGACAGGAGCAGCCCTGCAGGCCTGTTGCTCAGTATTAGTCCTTTAGGGACAAATGCCTTCAAAATTACATATGCAAACCCGCACATCACAAAGTGTGGCACATTTCTCCTGGTACCCGTGTCCCTTTGTCCCGTCTGCTTCCTTGCCTGCCAGACAGTCTGTCTGCTCTTTTCCCGAATTGCCACTTGAATGATGCACTTGTTAACCTGTTTCTGAATCTGACTGTCTCGCCATTTTGTTTTCCAAGCTGCTGATCTACGCAGCATTGAATATGTCAATCTGGTTGCCTCGCTGCATTTGGTGAAACACCAGATTTGCTGCATTTTCCAAACCATCCTTTTTAGGGAGGTGCGTGGTAGGGAATAAGTAAATATTATTTTCAGTTGTGTAGATAGGAAGAAGGGGTTATGGGTGGCTTCCCCACCACAGAAATGCAGTAAATAATGTGGCAAAAACACCCCAGTAGAGAAATGGGACAGATCCATGTACACATGTGGTCTATGGAGCTAAGGATATACTTAAGTCCCAGAATGGAGGGAACCTAAATGTGTCGTGAATGTACAGCTAGGAAGAGGCTGGAGAGAAGTGAGGTTGGTGTAGTGTAGGAAGCTAAGCACAGAGGGAAGAGTTAGCAAAGGAAGTACTACGTGTAGGCATGTAGAGAGGCCTGGTTAAGATAAGGACAGAACAGGAATGAGGAGGAAGAAGCCGATGGAGGCAGAGTCTCGGCAAAGCTACCGGCAAACCACTCATGGAAGGTCTCGACAGATAGCAAGAAAAAAGCATTATGGGAAGGTATTAAAAGGGAAGGGGTGTTATAAGGCTAGAACGGGGAGAGGGAGTTGGGGAACTTGTAGGGATAACCTCAGGCCCTCATTCAAAGGTGAGAATGTACAGTGAAAGTTATGTGCTTGCAGCATTTGAGAAGGAAGACATAAAGATTACAGTGTGACAAGACAAGTCCCCTCTAATAGCATTTGTTGCAGTAAATGTAACAAAAAAAACAGAGGTAAATGGGACGTTTTTTGGAGCCAGTGGTCAAAGTGTACGAAAAGAAGTATTGGAACTATGTTCCCTATTGGCCTGCCCCGCTTCCCACCAAATCCTATTGGTATGCCCCTCTCATGCGCAATCCAAACTCCTAACAAAACAAGCCTGCTGTTTAAGGGAATTTTCAGTGCACTGCACTAAAGTGCAGGTTTCAAATTCTTCCTAAACTTTTGTCTTAAAACTAGGCACTTCCGGAATGGTTTCTTTTTAAAATAAAAGTATAGGAACAGTAAAACTTGCCATACAAGCAAAGTACATAGCTAAGGTTAAACGAGAGTCCAGTTAACACATCAGTTAAAACACAAGTCGGGTACATAGTCATTGTGCACAAAACATGAATAACAATACAAATAAAAACGATGCAGTCATTAAAATGTATGGCATCTCCATCATTTGCCATCAACAGGAATTAATATCCTTATAGTGCTATACAATCATCTTCAATAACAGAGCGCAGACCTGAAACTAAGTTAAGATAATAAAAAAACATACAATTTAAAACACTAAAAAGTTAAAACCATAAATAAAACATCCTCTAAGGGCTGCTATGGAAAACAAACCCATTGCTTAATTCTGCCATACACATGTTTTCTCGGTTACCTAGTAAACAGAAAGCGCTAGTGCGGCTAAAGTGTATCCCGATGCGTTCCTAGAGAAAACGATAAAACAATAATGTAAGCTGGAAAGCTCCATTAAAATAACCCTTGCTCTCAAATTGTACCAAACAAGTACACAGCTATTATGCTTACAGGGCATTATTTTGCCAGCCTTCTTTTCCAAGCCCTTACAATATAATTGCCTGTGGAATGTACAGCTAACAATCTTTAAGGTCATAACCTGGGCAGTAATTCTTATAAATCTAGCCCAAAAAATATGTCACAAATATATATATATGTGGTTTTTATATGCTGTTTTGTAAAGGTTCTACAATTTTTTTTTGTAAATGAACCAAACACAAATAAGGAAAAAAACATGTTTTACTTAGATCTAAGTAGTGGGGACAAAGCAATGAAACATGAATGATGCTTTCAGTTTTGTGAGTGCAAAATGGACATTCCGGCGGGAAGGTATTATTCCATTTGTTACATAGCCACAGGCAAGATCGCCAGACGCAATTTAATATTGACCGATCTCATTTGCTTGGTGCATACAACATCCAGAAATGCTTTGTAAATGAAGGGCTGTTCCAGATCCCAGTACCTAATTAACTGAGTGGCTTGTCCTTTTTTGTTCAGAACCTCGATTTCCATTTGAACTATACAAGCATTCTTTATGCTATATTTTAGAATTTATATTCATGCTGCAGGGGCTGTTCCAAAAATCACTCAGTTTGATTGCATAGAGCTCCTTTCACATATGGGCAAGCTAGGGTAGCGAACTACCACCTTCTCGTGCCATGCCGTCCTTGATGCGCCTCACTGTATTTAGCCAATCTAGCAGTAGTCCAAATCCTGGCCCAATAGTAAACTGGCTGTTAGGCAGAATTATATGCAGTACCCTTTGGGAACACCACACAGAATTAAGACTACAAGTGACCGTACAAATTCACCTTTGGTAAAAGCCTGTACTACACAGTAAAGTGGTAGCGATGGATGAGCAGCCAGACTTATCTCAAGAGTAAGTGAGCAGTATCAATAGTTACATAAAGGACAGCAATTACTATGATTCAAACAAACACTAACTCAAGGTTTCCGAGTAAAAGAATATACATTTATTTACACACCAGTTGTATAACATTTCACTAAAGTAAAGCAGTGAAAAATCACACTCTTAATACACTACACCACACCCAATAGATTACGGACAAGTTAGGCTCAACATGAAGTGAGAGCAAACTGGCACCCCAGCAATTAAAATGGGAGGGAAAGACAAAGTTAGTAACACCAACAAGTAAGTAAGCAGGGCAATCTAGAAAAAGGAACTTCAGTGAGGAAATCAGATTCAAACAGGGCCTGGGCCAAAGTCAATGAGTCAGAGTCTTTTGCTCATGATCACACAGTTCAGGGTAGTTCATGGTTAAGTCTTTGCCAAGAGTTCCGCACAAGGTTGGTCGGCAGAAAAGTTAATTTAAAGAATAGAGAAGGACAAGCCCTCAAATTGGCAAAAGATTTCACGCACTTTCACCGCGGCTGGATGAAACGAACAACCAGATTTGAACAGAACCTTTAATGGAGAAAAAGGCTGTAGCTGAGGCAGATGTTCCTGGCAGGTCCTGCAGGCTCATAGTTCCTGAAGCGACTGTCAGGCTGACATGAAGTAGGAAGACTGGAGGGTCCTGCACTGCCAAGGGAAGAAACCAGCAGCAGAGCAAAGCAACGAATAAAAGGTGCGCTCCTTAAAAAACAAACAGGGTCCATTCCTCCTGGCTATGCGGTTCGCTGTAGCTCTGTACAGCAAATTCGACCAGAGAAGGGAGACCTGACGAGCAGTTTGGCAAACTGTTTGCTCCCATCAGCTCAAGGGGAGAAGATTCCTTGAAGATCTTCCCTGTCGTTGGAGTATAAAGATTCGTACCTGCAGCAGGGCTTCACCTGGCGGTTCAGTCATTGTAGGGGTCCTCTTCTGTCAGCTCCTCATCAGTTCTTTTGTTCCAGTGGCGACTCTGCTTTTCCAAACCCAGAGTCCTGCTTTTTATGCAGTTTTCCCCCATTCGCACAGCCTGGCTGTCAATCACACAGCAGGGTGGCTGTCCCGCCGGGGCAGTCACCACAGCCAATCAGATCAGAGTGCGACATGGGTCTCCAAGGAGACCCTGTGCAGGGAGTCCTAAACCCCTCCCTCACATCCTGTCCCCCCCAGACATACAGGCGCCTAAGGAGGGCTTCTGTGCAGAAGCCCACGAAAGGACAGTGAACAAAGGAACCAAACCTGGTTTGGTGCGCAGAGTAAAACACGAGAAAGACTTTTAGAAAAAGAAATGGTGACTAAACCCAGCCGGAACCATATAAAAACATAAATGGTCTAGCGGGTTTAAGTTTGAGGCTACCAAGATAGCCTAAAACAATACCAGGGCTATTTAAGATAACCGCGGTAGGAAAAATAGGGTAGTTACCACTGCCACCAGCCAAGTCTTAATGAATAGGGAGTGAAACAATGCTCCAAGATAAACAGACACAAAGGGATAACTAGTAACCCTTTCCAGAAATCTATTTAAGATAGTTTGTTTAAAAGAGACTAATAAAGTCAATGGCAACTTTACATGTTCTGGGAGACAGTAGTCAGTCTCAGAAACTAGAGTCGGAGTTGGGAAGTTAAAAAGACAATCCTGTGTCAAAGCACTGAAGGTGCTGTGTAACACACAGTGGGCCTCATTACGACCCAGGCGGTAAGTTACGTTTACGCCATGGTGGTTGGCGGACTTACCGCCCCATTCCGAGGTGAGTGGGGCGGTAAGTCCCCATTAACCCATTTACCCTTCCCCATTCCCATTTTTGCCCCATAGGGCATAATGGGAGTGGGGAAGGCGTTAATTACGCCACCGTAAATTACGGTGGAGTAATTAACAACAAGGTCCCTTAGCGCCATGGATTTTAACACCTGCTAAAAGCAGGTGTTAAAACCTCCATGGCGCTAAGGGACCTCGGAATCAGGCGGTAAGGGTCGGCGCTGTTTACGCCGCCGTAAACCCCTTACCGCCTGGGTCCTAATGAGGCCCAGTAAAAAGATAATGCCTATGGAGTAGGTGAGGCTGCACAGTCTAAGAACACAAGAAAATGTTAAACACACACAGCAAAACACATGTAAGAGTGGGAAAAAAAGGCTCACACTCTTACCAGGTGAAAAGAATAAACCCCAGCAGAAATCCAGCAAAGCTGCTGAGGGACTCAGTAGGTAAGGGAAATTAGCCATTCTGCAGAATTCTCCCTAACACTGACTTTGCTTTACCAATTGACTCTATTCATTGTACGTTCGTTTCTAGAAAGATAGGTAAATTTGGGACACTTGATGGTAATCCTAGGATGTCCTTCAGATATTTACTCTCAGTGACTGGGAGATTTTTGCTGTTTGTAACTCCCCATAATTCTGCTCCATACAGGCTGGTTGCCTTGCTTGTAACTTGTATGCCTATATAGAAATCCTCACCGCCCCATTGCCATGGTCTCTTTTAAATCTTGCCAATTGCCCGCTGTTCCTTGAGAGTTTTACTCCTGCCCTGGCAACTTGCTCATCCCACTTACAATTGGCTTTAACCCTGAGTCCTAAATAGTCATATGATTCACCCTTGTGCATCCCTAGACCTTGAACAGGTTCTTTCTTTAGCCTATTCCACCTACAAACCTAAGATTTGGCCTTCAACACATTGCTGGTTAGACCATGTGGCTCACAATAGTCTATAAAGGTGTTAGTTGCAACCTAAAACCCACAGGTGTAAGGGAGAGAAGGACAGCATTATCAGCGAACATGAGAATGGGAAGCCTATCTTTTGCCCATTTTTAGGTGTCTGACACGAAGCGTTCTAGCTTCTATATAACGCTGTTGATGAAAACACAAAATGACTTTGGAGCAGCCAGAACACACCCCTGGTGTACCCCCATCTCAATCCCCATGGCTTTAGTAGTATTACCGCTAATGTCCCACCTAACTGCTGCCTTATTCCCAGAGTACACTATTTGGATGGCCTTCAATAACGATGACAGAATACCTAGATTCATGAGGATGTCCCACAGCCTAGTCCTCGGGTCACTGTCAAATGCCATTTTAAGGTCAATGAAGATTGAATATATTCACATTTTCCTTAGTGTGTCATACTTGTCACACAACAATCTTAGGCACACGTTCTGGTCAATTGTGTTTATACTGTACTAGAAAACAGCTTGTAGATGACTTAATATGCTTCGTTCCTCAATCCAGATCTCCAGATGTCCTAGGACGACTTTGGCAACATTCTTTCCCCTGCATCTGGTAAGGAGATTGGCCAAAAGTTGCAGGGTTCATCCATGCCATTTTATTGTAAATAGGTATTATCTCTGTATGGGTCCAGGAGGGGGATACTGATTTCGACTTATGGGCTGCATTTAAGAGTTTAATTAAATAGGGAGCCCAAACCACTGTTTCCGTTGAATAAAAATATATTGGAATCCTATCTGGCCCTGGGGCTTTGCCTCCAGTTCGAGATCTAAGTGCTGTTCTTACTTTCTCTGCACTTAACACCAACAGAGGGTTGATAAATCAACCAGCATCTCGTTGTCCATTGGCCATAAAATACCCTGTTCTCCTGATACAAGTCCTTATAATACTCAAACCAGACCGGTTCTGGTATACTGCCCTGCATTGTACTCTGGTCACCTGGTCTTCCTGTGCCCATCACTTATGAGAATCCTTAGAATGTATAGCAGTAAGCAGGGAGTTCCAAATCTCCTCATTGCACACCAATGTCCTTGGTCCTAATTAAATTCTTGTAGTACACCCTGGGATCACATAGTTCTCTGAATCACTCTTCAGACACCCACCTGGGCTGATCACTCAGTAATCCATTGGCACTGTGACAATCCCCATCAAACCAGGGTGTTTTATACTGCCAACAATGCTTGACAGTTTTGCTGATTTTGGTAAAACAATTCTCCAAGTGCCTTAGTAAGTTTTACATGGGAATCTACTATTTCAATACATTTGTCAGAGTTGATGGAATAAAAGCATTCAACGTCTAGAAGAATGTTGCTATAAATCAGTGGGAGCAAATTATTATGATCTAATTTTACCCATTTAATAGTGCACCAGCATGACCTGCAATCGATAAAACAATGTTGGGTCACTCAGTTCCCTCACATTTAACTGCTATCAGGGTGCCCTCTGCTATAAGAATCAATGGATAGTGGTCACTTTCAATCATTGTTTTTACTACAAAGTTCTTAATCAGAGTCCACAATTCCAAATTAACTAATACATAATAAATAATTTATGAGACTCTCACAAGTACCATTTTTGAAAGTTTTATTTGCTAGTATATCCCACTGGAACCTACCATTACAGGCTCTCAAATCAGGACCCAGAACAAAACGAGAGTCCATCTATAATGTCTAAAGCTTGAATTGTAAATAAAAATCCTGCATTACTAACGTTCTTAACTGGTCCCAAAGGTTCAGCCTCCATTCATCTACCCTTCCCTTAAGGAGGGTAAAAAGGGCTCACTCTACCTTCTGGGGCCTTAGTGACATCAACAAAGGTCATATGCAGTTCCAGGAGATATTTGGACCCAGTCTCAAAGACTCTGGTGTTATCAAAATGTGCATTGTTGATCCAACTAAGAATCCCCGCAACCCCATTGGTCTTCCTCCCGTACCTTGGATTTCTGGGATCAAAACGGTGGTATAACCTTGCAGGTGAGGCACCTCCCTCGCCCATGTGACCTGAAGACATTTGATCTCATGTGTGGGAATACACTTTACCCACTCTTCATCTGCCATATGTTTGTTAACCCCAGCAATATTCCACAAAGCAATGCACACCTCATAAATTGGGGGATGATTATCTGAGGTTGGGGTGTTAAAATTATGAACAGAATCCTGGATGATCCTATGAACTGAGTGAATACTATCAGAGACAATGTGCAAGGCTCGGCAATCTGACAACCCTGGGCCTGCTTCTAATGCTAAAGTTGGTTGAACACTAGGAACAATCTGCAATAGGTTACATGCAAAATCTCTCATTGTGTTAACTGTTGGTCCTTTCTTCCTTTCTGAGGTGTTATGACAGTTACACTATCTGATTTGCCATTGAAAGGGTTCTCGGTTGGTGCTGGTGTTGAGTAATCATTTGGGGCTTTTATTCGTAGGCTCTGATTGTACCTACCATTTCTGTGTCCGCTGTCTTCTATGGTGTCCTGCAAGGTTGGGAGTTTCACCCTGATTCCAATTTCTAGACCTGACGGCGGAGCGCTCTCTGTTCCATCACCAATAGACCTTCCACCGATGTATCTAAATTGTACTTTGATGCCATCCCTTGTTCTATTGCCCATTCAAGATGAACATTCTGAAGTGACAATATCACTTTTGACTATGGAATAGCAGCCTCTTTATGTTCTTAGCCAGTGAGTAACCCGATTGATCAAGGTTACCTAAGGTTAGGGACATTAATCAAGTAAAGGAAATATTTACGGGCTAGTTTGCCAGCTGGTATTGATGGACGAGCCGCAAGAGGCATGTTTTTAAGTATGACCTGACTAACATGCCAGGTGGTGCCGGTGGACGAGCTTTACATGGCATGTTATTTATCAGGGGTGTCCTGACACAGCAATTCCTTGCCTTATATGTGTTAATAGCCTTTGCAACCTTATCTGCAATATTTTCTACAGGATGCAGCTCTAGTATGCAACTCTGGCCATACGACTCCAGGGTTTTAGGTCATGTTACCCCTAGTATGGGGAGTTTCGTGATTGCCCTTAGCTCCCCAAGTGAGCATTTGATAGTATCTAGTTCCTTGTGTAAAGCCTGATTGTGTACTTTAAGGAGCTCTGCGACTGGTTGTAACAGCCTACAGCCATTACTATGGGGGTCACTTGAATGTATAAAACAGCTCCCTTCCTTCTGAGGAGAGGTATTGGTGTTCCTAGGCGGTATCCCCTCCCAGCAAAGTCAGGGGATCATATCTATTCTGAGTGGGTACTTCCTGGAAAATGATCAGTAGTGTGTGTTCTACTAAATTGGGGCAGGAACCTCAAACCTCTGCCCGAGCACTATTATGTTTAGATGTGTTGCCCACCACTGGTTTTCTGTAGCTCTTCCTCCCACATGGTGGTGGAAGGTTGGGCACTTCACAGCCTGGAAGTATGTTTCCGACTTCTAATAATGCTGGGAGGCATACTATAGCACCTTTCAAGCTTTCCTGTAATTGCTTCCGCATATCATCTTTTCAGATTTCAGTGGTGGCTGTTCTCTTTGCCATTCTAGGAATCTCATCTGAATTAGCAGCAGGGCCTATCAACGAAAGAGCATCATCCCCTAATGTTGCACAGTTAGATACCTTCTGTCCACCCTTTCTCACAGCGCTGGGGCTCCCTGGTGTTTCAATGTCATGGCGTAGACTAGCGATCTTGTTGATCATTGCATTCCCTTCATCTATTCGTTTGGTACATTTTGCCACTTTATTCGCCGCTTGGCAATTAGGGGGAGATCTAGTGGCCTTCCTTTTAGACATACTCCAAATACTACCAGGTATATGACAATTGTATGGTAAGAAAATATTCAGAGTTTGTGGAATACTACATAGTAGTGACAACCTTTGCACTTTACATGAGTAATCTGTAGAAGACTACAAATGGTGAGTCAGCAAGATGTATTTAAGCTACAGTTATGGCTCATGGTCACAGAATGACACAAAGAGCTTTGAAGCAAACAAAACAGCCCAGAACATCACAATATTGAAATCAGATTACCCTTAATTTCCCTTGCAGTAAACACCAATCCTGAAACACTGCAATGCAGTGATTACAGAATTAAATCCCCTCAATCTCCAGTAGCTCACATAGCACGGCAGCTGGGTAGTCAAACCGTACTGAAAAATTGCGTGAGAACAAAATATAATGAAGTGTTACAGGGCGAGGCACGCTCGGCCGCTCAATGGGCTGCCATAGTCCGTCTCCCCTCATTCCCCCTGAGCTAATAGTTAAAATTACTATGGTCTGGACAACAGCTTGACATTTTCAAAATCCTTAGTCCCCGCAATTGAGCGGGTAATTGGTTAACATAGCCATAAGCCCATAGCTCGTTCCCAATGATGTCTGAGATACTCAATACCCGCAGAATGAGCCACTAACTGGTTAAAGAAGGCATACGCCCATATCTCGTTCCCGTTGATGGATCAAAGTTAAAATGTTCAGGAATGTTTTAAGAACAATGAGCAGACTCACAGGACGATACAATCAGCCGATGTCTCCTCAGTGCCTAACACCTCAGCTGGAAACAACACTGGTCACCCTTGACCGCTCGGGCTTCGCAACTATGGGTCACACAGGAGCGTTTTAATCCAGGGGGGGCGTGGCCAAGCACAGGCCTCCTGCTTCCTGCTTCCTCAGTAGTGCACAACACTGCTCACCCTTGGCCACTTGGGTTTCACCGCTCCAGGGTGCACATGAGCATTTTAATATTGTAATGCAGAGGGGGCTTGGCCAAGCACAGGGATCCTGCTTCCTCAATGGCGCCCAACACCGCTCATCCTTGGCCACTCGGCTTTACTGCTCTGAGACACACTGGAGCATTTTAATGCTGAGGGGGCATGGCCAAGCACAGGGCTCCTGCTTTCTCAGCGCTGCGCAAAACTGCTCACCCTTGGCCTCTCAGGTGGTAATGGTAAAACATCCAAAATACCAGATGTTTCACTGCTTCTCTAAATTACAATTTGTCGTAAGCCAAACTCTTGAAAACCACTTGCATTTATACATCTGTAATTACTTCTGCATCAAAGCATATTCACAGGATGTATTGAAGGTATGTTGTAATATTGCATTTCCTACAAGGAGTTAAATTGGGCCCCAAATTGGGGAATAACTGAAGGGTATCTAAATCCTGTGGATCCTTTGTGTTCCCTCATGCTTACTACATGCACTATCAGTAAACGAGTTTGGTGCTATTTCCAGCGAGAATACTGCTAAACACCCAGCTAAGTGAGGGATCAAAGGGCTTTTAGTTTGCATGATATAGCATAAGATTCGCTTTTCAGTGTGTGATTTCATTAAAAAATCCAAAGGACAATACCTTGATGAAATCGACTTACATGAACACCTACAACTCTGTGTGTATGTATTGGATTTAAAGGTGCATGGGATAACGGTGTGAGAGTGAATGTGCACATTTTCTGGAGCCAATAGGGGGCAGTAATCATAACTCAAGCATTAAAGCATAATACTTCATCTTTTTCTCCTGATAATCCTGCACGTAATTGGTCCAATTTTGCCCAATTTGAATATAGTGTATCTTCTTCAGTCGGATGAAAAGCGTAGTCAAGCCTGCCTGGCTCTTGAGGGTGATCATAGATCTCAGCAGCGAGTACTTAACTATCGGAGCTGGATGACCAGCTATCTGTGCAGAGCAAGTTATTCTGTGCATCAGCTATTCATGTATTTTCCATGGTATTAGCTGGATCCACATTAATGCAACTTATGGTTTCACTCCTGCTTAATCAGAGACCGGCTTCCTTGACTGGCCTAAAAGTCTTCACTTCAAGGGAACAGCTTGAATGGAACTATCGCTGTGTCTCACCACTTGCTCTTGGGAGGGTAGGGTCAACATCATTATCAGACCCCGTCTTACTAATATTTGTAATACACACGTGCTTGAATAGAGTCTTCATGTTGCTTGCTCTGATATTTATTGATGGGTGTTGTCATTAGTCTTTGGGTGATTACCATTAGTCTCTGTTATTGTTTTCAAGATTCTCCAGTCAAACAGCATCACATCTGGGAGCACCATCCGTGTTCAGCCAAATCCTACATTTCTTTTCATTTCCAATAAGCTGATGTAGGTGATTGATCAGTTGCTGTTCAACAATATAACATTCAGAAGCTGTACAGTATCACTTTCAATGCTCTGAGAAGTTGTCCACTTTTCATGCAAACATCCTAACTTGGAATTTGTGTCGACTGCTCCAACCACCAGTGATTTCAAATGAGTGGGTTATTAAATAGACACATGGTATGTTATTAGTTGAATTTAACATATGGCTGGGTGAGATTAATATCACCATCAGAAACCCACAGCAGAAAGCATAAGACATTGGGCCGCATTCCGAGATTGGTAGAAGTCATGGCGCTATTTGCGCCATGACCGCCACCAATAAAGGGTCCGGCATCGGTGTAGTTCAATGGGGACTTATCGGTGTAGTCCGACCATGGCAGGACCGGTAAGTCCCCATTGAATATGCCATTCCCAATTCCCATTTGAGCCCCCATAGGGCTCAATTGGGGAGGGCGCTAATAACGGGCGCGCGACTTGCAAGCCCGTTATTAGCGCCCTCGTCCCTTAGCGGGACCCATAAGGTATCCCTTACTGCCCAGCTTGTAATGACCCCCATTGACATTCTTTAATTGATAGATTTCCAATTGCATTGTTTTGTTACCCGAGGAGAGGCCATTGTGTGCATAGGATGGGCAATACAGGATCTCAGATGTGAAGATGACTAACTTTGTCAAATGAATGTAGTAATGACGAGAACTTTGTTTAAATACTATTAGGCAGTACTTCTAAAGCTGTGCACAGGCGCAGTTACACTTAGTACTAAGGATAAAGGTCCCAAGTGAACAAAACAACCAACCAATTGATTCAAAGCATTTTCTCACCGAGGCAATGTTGGCCCAAGTCCGAGAACTAGCACGACATTTTCGCTGATGCACAAACACATTGAAGACATATGGTGTTTGCACTATAGATATCTGTGCTCTAGTGCTGATCGCCCTTGCACTCATGCACATTATCTGTAACATGGCACACAGAGTGTTCACTAAAAAGCCATTTCTGGCATATCAGGTGAGTGCTGGTGAAGTAGATGCAGACCACGCATCCATCGGTGATAGATGGAAGGTGGAAAGCAGCAGCGTTATACTGCTGCTCCTACCCATGGAGCAGGATCCAGGGCATTGCGGTTTCTTCTCCAGTCCTCTAGCCCCAGTACCTACACCCCTGCTGCCTCTCCTAGCTGGCATGCGTTTGCCAGTACCTTGCATGACTGCAGCCACCAGGCGGTTTCCCTTTGCTACACAGTGGGGCTCGTGGGGTTCTGTGGCATTGAGCGCGTTCTCAGCCACACAGTCACACTCCCCATCAGCATGGCCTCATCTGACTGTGGCCTCTTTATCCAGGGCCCCGGTTTGTGATCTTGCAGCACTGCTTGTAGTGCAGTGGTCAGAGGTTGACTGGACGAGAGAGGAGGAAACTGGCACTGTGGTGCATACCTTAATCAAAACGAAGGTAAAACGTCATTTCTGGAAATCGTCAATTCCACCTGCTACATTTCAATGAATACCTTTTCAAAGCAACTTACAATCTCTTTCAATGCAGGGCCATTTCGGTGAAAACACACACACTAATTCATATATTAAACTCACCAATATCAATAAATAAAACCTTTTTTAAAAACGGAGTGAGCTATATGCATTTGATAACATGTACGTTTTAAAATAATCAACAGTAAACAGACATATCGTACTAAGAGAGGACGTCAAGAAGGAGCAACATATAGAGACACTGTGAAGCATAGAATGAAATGGCAGGGAAAGGAAAGTGTGCCAGGAGTGGTAATATGGCCGAATACCCGAATTGTGCATTAAAAAGTAATGGACTAGAAAACATTTTTTCAAATTGTGTATTAGTTCATTAAAAACCTTTCACAAGAAAACAATACAAAAATACATACATATTAAAAAGCTACAGCACTAGAAAGTTAATTTCATGTAACATCCATAGACAAGTCATGTTAAAAAACCTGACCTGATAAAACACACAGCCATATGGATTTGAGCATAGGGCGCTTACATCGCGCACAACCGGCTAAAATATAATCCCCTTAATCCTTGCAATTTAGGGCATTATAGCAGTAAATGGTCTAGAATCTCAGTGGCTCTCAAGTTTTTACACATACGACAACAGCAAGCACGTGTAGGTGTTTTAGACATAATAACCACGATTTCAAGTGTAGGCAACAGAAAAGGACAAATAAAAGGAGTGAGAGCCTTGGAATAATAGCTCTGTGTTTCTACCTGATTGTTTTTGTTGTACGTTTTGTGAGCGCCTTGAGGTCTGTGGGCGTGCTGACGCAATAGCAAAAATCCATAGAACAAAATAAAAGAGATTGAAGCCCAGTCTCACAAAAAATGGGCATTTCATATTTCGAAATTAACATAAATAACCAGGAAGCACCCCAAACTTTTTTTTCTTTTTCACAATTCAAGTCAGAATATAATTCATAGTGAGAAATGTGTTCACTAGTATTACAATAGTCTCCGCTAAGTCTGAAGAGAATGTTCCGCAAAGAATATTTCAGAAACATTTTGCGTCAATAATATGACATCACATTTCTCCTCTGAGGTATTAACCACTGCAGAACATTTCCTAGCAAACGAACTCTTGGGGTTTTCATATATAGGGCTATTCAGGGGGTTCAGAATTGTAATATTAAAGAGTAAAGTTTTGCAACAAAATCTAGTCATTGCAACAGTTTAAGGCGAAATGGATCAAAACATCACATGTATTTGTAATTGCTTGAGGTGAAACTGTTTCCTGTATACAAAGGTACAAAGAAGACTGCATGCTCCACTGGCTCTCTCTGGATACCCATTACAGGAGAAAGGAATGTGCATATAGTTTTAATGCATTAACTAAAATACACCTTTTGCTGCTGGTGAATGTTTACTCTGCTGATGGGTCAGTGTAGGTACAAATCAATGGATGTTTTCACAGGTTTTATTGTCTGGGATTTGGAAGAGATTTGAAGGATTTCCCAGCATGCCAAATGCCCGATTCCCCGTATATCCTACTTCTGGCAAAGGAACTAGGTCTAAGAGTGCAGCAAATACATGTGTGTTGTGACAGGGTCTAATGTAAACCTGCCTGTTGGCTATCAAGTCTATACAAGTGCACACTTGCATTATGCTTGCCTTTGAGTCCATTTCTGGAGCACATGTTTGTGTTTCAAACCCTGTTCTCTCCATCCGCCATCTGGCCCTGAAGTCTATTCTGGGACTTTTTTGCCTGAGGACCAGGCACTGTTTTAGTGGCAGGTGATGCAATACACTGGGCTGTTTTCCCAAAGCTAATTGGGTTTCTACCTATAGCCCGCCACCTGTTAAAAACCTGGTCAATAGCAGCTCAGGGAAGTGGTTGGAAAGGGGCGATTTACATGCAGATGTATTTCCAGAGGAGCCATTTAAACTGCCTGAGATGTGCCTAGCCTAGATAAAAACCCAGGAATACTCAAATGCACCTGGGAATGACACAATGACTGCACTGGTAGCAGCTTCATGGCTGTAATCTCAGCAGAGAAACTGGATACTAAATGCCCCTTACCTGGAAGCCAGAAGTGTCCTTTGGGTCATCCACCTATTCTGACTGTAGACCTGTCTATTCATGGCCGTTCTGGGCTACAGGGTTCTTCAATGTTGATCATTGGGCACAAGGCTCAAAATGTGCACTTGTCACTACCTAATGGTGATTGATAATTGATGCTTGGTGAGCAAGAAATGGTATGCTGTGTGCATACATGAAATTGAGGGGGGGGGGTAATTTCTATATCAAGATAGTAGAATGCAATTTGTACATTGGACATACTGTTGCTTACAGTGTTGGGTTGCATTCCAAATGACTCCCTCCCCACGGCTCAGCACATGTTATGACATGATGCACTACACAGAACCCAAACAATGAGTTTACAGTCCCTTAGCTTTCAGCATCATGACTGTCCCAACTTTCATTGATTTGATTTATTGATTGTTTTTTTTTTCATTTGATTTGATTAATTGATGACGTAAACCATCTCACCGGTACTTGAGACAAAGACATTGAGCAGGCAGTGCTTTGCCGAAGTAAACTTTATTCCAGAGAAATTCACAAGGTAAGCACCTCTAAGTTTGTCAATGATGTCCATTACCTCAAAGAGCATTGAAGTCCTCATTCTAGTATTTCAGAGGTAGGCCTCTAAACTTAATTGTGGGATTGACGAATGCCAAGCCTCTAAAAAAACTTCTGGGGATCTGATCACAAGTTGCAAGACAGTTCCCGTAATGACATCAACAAATCAGAATTACAGCTGTGTTCCATATGTTTTGCTAGGAAACTGGATAACCAGTCCTGCGGTTATTTTCCAACCCTTTTGAGTCCCAGGCTCTTTAGCTGTCTAGGGGGGGTGATCAGACATGTTTCAAGTTAGTAGCCCAAAGCTTTTTTAAGCAAAATATAGAACTAGAAATGTCTGATTTAAAGGGCTGAAAATGCCCTAAAGAAAAATGTGTTTACTACCTTTGCAGTTAAAGTAAATCCATCAGTGTAAGCCATGTTTTATTTCAATACGGTGTGTCCCAATTGCTCACCAGAGGTTACCAGAAAATCATTCAGAGCAGAGGTTACAAGATTGGTGATCTTTGCTGTTGGAAGACCGTTGGTGTCCAAAGCTTGTGAGAAGCACCCACTGGACATTCTGCATGCTCCAGAAAAGGTTAATTCATTCCTGCTCTAATTTACACAAATGTGGGCACAGCCTGGTAGTTGGCAATGTCTGGGCAGCCTTGTTACCCGAAATGTAGTTGGTTAGAAATACTAAAGATTGTAGCGTTATAGTCATGTTTTCAATTCTGCATTTCAAAAAACAAAGTAATGATTATGTTCAACCTCAAACTTCAAACCTCATTTATAGCTCTTACTTGCACTTTTGATATTGTTGGTAGGCCACTTCTGTGTGCCAAATTACACAAATAGGGCTGCTTGCCTTACTTGCTTGAAATTGTGAAATATCCTCATGCCACAATTCAAGTAAGATTAAATTCTGCTGGCCACATGTCCACATCAATAGAGATTTCTTAAAGTCTAGGCCAAAGTTGTTTTCTAGCACCTGCTCTGTTTAATGTATTCATTTCAGTCATATGTGACACATTTCCTGGTGCTAGAATATTCCTGCCACAACTAGGTACCACTTCAGCCTAACATCTGTCATATGCTGATGATATGGTGTCGTGTGGCCAGATGCCTATAGGCTTACGACGTTCTCTTGATGCAGTTCAGCAGTTACATTAGCAAGAACAAATTAGAAATTGACTTTGCTAAATCCAAGATTCTTGTATTTGTGGCGCATAAAGGAAGAAATACACAGATTTTCCTCGGGTGCTAAGCCAATACGAAGTGGAAGTAAGACATTACTTCAGATACCTTGGTTTTGCCTTCCAGTAGGGGACCTCTATACAACTGTCCTAGGAGAGACTGAAACCAAAAAAACAGCAATGGACATCCAAACCCCACAAAATCAGGTAAAATGTCATCCTTACTACATGCAATCAGATTTTATAAATCAAAGGTAGTGCCAATTATAGCTTACAGTGGCACATTTCTGTATCCAATCTTTGTGAAATTAGGTCTAGATTTGAAGGATTTTTCTGAAGGAAAGCCTTGACTTTACCTAAACATGTTTCAATAGTGGTTACTGTATATAAATACTGTGTTGTTGAAGAGTTTATATGTATTTAAAAAAGTAATTTCCACCAGCACCCTCCTTATTTAGCAAACTCTTACCTTCGGTGGAGAATAATTTGATGCCGGAGTTGGGTAATCTGTTTACATTCTGCACTAATCTTTTGTCTGATCTTCATACCTCAATGGAAGATGTCCAGGATCAATCAGTGGAGGTAATAAATAACCCACTTCAGTTGGATTGGTGTAATAGCAAACACAAAGTGGGTGGGTACATTATTTTCAGGTATATCAGTTTGGCAGCAAAATCTTTCAATTCTCTGCCTTTATACCTGGGGACATTCCAGAGTCGTTTTTTGTGGCAACAATATTTGTGGCTTCAACTTAACCTATTCCCCAGTTACGAAATAACTGATACAAGTGTGTAAATTCCGTGTGTGGCTAGGCTATGCAGCATTTGTATGGATAAGTGCGTCGGGACAATCTTGATCATTTACTACTTGAGTTTAAGACATTCTGTTTTAAGATCTTTGTACTTCACGAGATTTGTTTATGATACCAGTATTTATCTTCTAAATAATTATGGAACAACATTTTAAGTAGTAATCTGATTTCTCTGACGTTATCCTTATTTATATATTTACAGGGTGATTCATAGAATTTCGCAGAAAAGTGTCGCAAGCGGCTGGCGCAGAGTGTCCGCGTGCGATTGTCTGCGCCAGGCACGTGCGCTAAAACCGATTTCCGCGCACAGCGTATTCATGGATTTTAGGCTCCCAAACCAGCCGTGGCGCAGAGTATCGCAGCGACCCTGCAGCAGCGCCAGTAACGCCCCCAAGAACGCCCTCGCGCAAGGAAAAGCCATCAAAATCGCTAAATCATCGCAAAGGGCTGCGCTAACCCTGGACCAGTTTACAGGGCTGCCAAACAAGGAACGCAAAGCGGGTAACGTGCATATCAGGGGTACGCGTGAAGTTATACACGCGATTAGCCAGGGTACGTGTATTTCAGGGGTGCGCGGGAAGTTCCACACGCGAATAGCCTGGGCGCGTGTATTTCAGGGGTGCGCGGGAAGTTTTACACGCGATTTCAGCAGGGCACGTGTATTTCAGGGGTGCACGGGAAGTTCCACACGCGAATAGCCTGGGCGCGTGTATTTCAGGGGTGCGCGGGAAGTTTTACACGCGATTTCAGCAGGGTACGTGTATTTCAGGGGTGCGCGGGAAGTTCCACACGCGATTAGGCTGGGTGGGTCCTCACAGGTGTTCCCTGTACACCCTCGACGGCCCTTGCAGGCAGCCCACAAAACAGGGGACTACCCTGCACACCTGCTCATGTCCCCCTGCACCACCACCCCCCAGCAGTGCAGGGGCAGCCTCCACCAGGCCCCCCCCCATGTCTCCCACCACCCCCACCCCCCAGCAGTGCAGGGGCACCCTCCACCAGGCCCCCACTCATGTCTCCCACCACCCCCCAGCAGTGCAGGGGCACCCTCCACCAGGCCCCCACTCATGTCTCCCACCACCCCCACCCCCCAGCATCCAGGGGCACTCTCCACCAGGCCCCCACTCATGTCTCCCACCACCCCCACCCCCCAGCAGTGCAGGGGCACCCTCCACCAGGCCCCCACCCATGTCTCCCACCACCCCCACCCCCCAGCCACCAGGGGCAGCCTCCACCAGGCCCCCACTCATGTCTCCCACCACCCCCACCCCCCACCATCCAGGGGCACCCTCCACCAGGCCCCCACTCATGTCTCCCACCACCCCCACCCCCCACCATCCAGGGGCACCCTCCACCAGGCCCCCACTCATGTCTCCCACCACCCCCACCCCCCAGCATCCAGGGGCACTCTCCACCAGGCCCCCACCCATGTCCAACTCATGTCCCCCACCACCCCCACCCCCAGCACTGTGGGACACCTGCCAGCAGGCCCTCGCCCATGTCCAACTCATGTCCACCACCACCCCCACCCCCCAGCACTGTGGGGCACCTGCCAGCAGGCCCCCACCCATGTCCAACTCATGTCCCCCACCACCCCCACCCCCCAGCAGTGCAGGGGCACCCTCCACCAGGCCCCCACCCATGTCTCCCACCACCCCCACCCCCCACCATCCAGGGGCACCCTCCACACGCGAATAGCCGGGGCGCGTGTATTTCAGGGGTGCGCGGGAAGTTTTACACGCGATTTCAGCAGGGTACGTGTATTTCAGGGGTGCGCGGGAAGTTCCACACGCGAATAGCCTGGGCGCGTGTATTTCAGGGGTGCGCGGGAAGTTTTACACGCGATTAGGCTGGGTGGGTCCTCACAGGTGTTCCCTGTACACCCTCGACGGCCCCTGCAGGCAGCCCACAAAACAGGGGACTACCCTGCACACCTGCTCATGTCCCCCTGCACCCCCACCCCCCAACAGTGCAGGGGCAGCCTCCACCAGGCACCCACACATGTCTCCCACCACCACCACCCCCCAGCAGTGCAGGGGCACCCTCCACCAGGCCCCCACTCATGTCTCCCACCACCCCCACCCCCCAGCATCCAGGGGCACTCTCCACCAGGCCCCCACCCATGTCCAACTCATGTCCCCCACCACCCCCACCCCCAGCACTGTGGGACACCTGCCAGCAGGCCCTCGCCCATGTCCAACTCATGTCCACCACCACCCCCACCCCCCAGCACTGTGGGGCACCTGCCAGCAGGCCCCCACCCATGTCCAACTCATGTCCCCCACCACCCCCCAGCAGTGCAGGGGCACCCTCCACCAGGCCCCCACCCATGTCTCCCACCACCCCCACCCCTCACCATCCAGGGGCACCCTCCACACGCGAATAGCCGGGGCGCGTGTATTTCAGGGGTGCGCGGGAAGTTTTACACGCGATTTCAGCAGGGTACGTGTATTTCAGGGGTGCGCGGGAAGTTCCACACGCGAATAGCCTGGGCGCGTGTATTTCAGGGGTGCGCGGGAAGTTTTACACGCGATTAGGCTGGGTGGGTCCTCACAGGTGTTCCCTGTACACCCTCGACGGCCCCTGCAGGCAGCCCACAAAACAGGGGACTACCCTGCACACCTGCTCATGTCCCCCTGCACCCCCACCCCCCAACAGTGCAGGGGCAGCCTCCACCAGGCACCCACACATGTCTCCCACCACCACCACCCCCCAGCAGTGCAGGGGCACCCTCCACCAGGCCCCCACTCATGTCTCCCACCACCCCCACCCCCCAGCATCCAGGGGCACTCTCCACCAGGCCCCCACCCATGTCCAACTCATGTCCCCCACCACCCCCACCCCCCAGCACTGTGGGGCACCTGCCAGCAGGCCCCCACCCATGTCCAACTCATGTCCCCCACCACCCCCACCCCCCAGCACTGTGGGGCACCTGCCAGCAGGCCCCCACCCATGTCCAACTCATGTCCCCCACCACCCCCATCCCCCAGCACTGTGGGGCACCTGCCAGCAGGCCCCCGCCCATGTCCAACTCATGTCCCCCACCACCCCCACCCCCCAGCACTGTGGGGCACCTGCCAGCAGGCCCCCACCCATGTCCAACTCATGTCCCCCACCACCCCCACCCCCCAGCACTGTGGGGCACCTGCCAGCAGGCCCCCACCCATGTCCAACTCATGTCCCCCACCACCCCCACCCCCCAGCACTGTGGGGCACCTGCCAGCAGGCCCCCGCCCATGTCCAACTCATGTCCCCCACCACCCCCCACCCCCCAGCACTGTGGGGCACCTGCCAGCAGGCCCTCGCCCATGTCCCATCCATGCCCCCCTGCACCTGGGTCCCAACAATCCCCAATCATGTCCGTAATGGCCAACCTCCCCTGCCAAAAGGCCCAACCAACTATCACATCCACCCACATATCAAAGGCAATTACATGTTACACACCCAATGTAAATAATACAAATGAACACATGTCTGTCACACACAATGGCTGCAAGTGAATGTTAAAACACCCAACATGACATGCATGAAAGCAATGAGATGATACGACACATTGAAGGATGAAAATAAAAATGTATTGAAAATCAACTTGAATGGAAATAAAATTAGAAAAACCACAAAGCAAAACAACAAAATGAAGATGAATGTCCATGAAAAAAATCCAAGAAATCAAAAAATCCATAGAATAACTATTTACAAGACAATCCCGGGTCCATGAGCCCAACCAAATGAAACCTAACTATGTGAACTAACTAAAAACTGAACTATATACAAAAAAGTGGCGCATTGTCCAATCGCAACCAAATAAAAAAAAAAAAAAATTTAAAGGAAACCTACCACTAACTATATAACTATATACAATGGCAGCGGGCAAGTCCTGCGGCTCACTCTTCGATGTTGCCGGCCAGGGCATCATCGAACTCCATGTCGATGTCCTGGAGGCGGGACTCTGTCCTGGCCCTGAGGTCTCGCAGGGATAACCCCATGTTCACCTCAAACTCCTTGCGAGCTTCCTCGAGGCACTCAGCCCGCCTCAACGCCCGATGCATGGAGAACTCCGCCCTGACCATGGTGAGCCGCTCCTCTTCCACCCGCTGCCGCTCCGCACCTATCCGCTGGACCAACTGCTCCCACACGGAAGACACTATCATCCCAGGGTTCTCCTGCCCTCCGGCCGATGCCTGCCCCTCTGATCTTGATGGCCCCGAGCCATGATGCCTCCCACGTCGAGCCTGCTGCTGCCTCCGACGCCACTGCCTCTGCCAGCACGACGGCATCCAGGATGATGGAAACCACCGACGCCGTCGTGCACGTGCCCTGCCCGATGATGCCGTCACATCCTCCATCTGCTGGGGTCCAGTTGCTGTGTTGTCCACCCCTGCTGGACCTCTGACTCCCGACTGTGGCAGGGATGGGATCCCCACCGAGCTGGCTGCATTGGTCAGGGCAGGTCCACAGGGGGCCCTGGTGGCATCTGGGCCGGAAGACGGCAAGGAGAACGACTGGCGTATAGTCTCCACAGAGGAGGAGAGGGCCGCCAGATTGGCCGACACATGCAGGAAACCTCCGAACATGGCCGATCCCAATTGGGCCACGTCGGCACGGTGCTCTTCGTGATGACGTGCGTGCTCCTCCTGGGAAGCACGCACGGCATCACGAATCACAGCCGTGCGCATCGCGACCCCAATCAGGACCTTCTCCACACGGCCAGGGGTCCCCTCGTCCGCAGGTGGAGGGGAGTCAGATGACATGGACATCCCCTCTACCTGCGGACGGGCCTGGGACGGGGCATCCCTGCTGGTGCAAGGTGGTGCACCCACAGGTTCAGGGACAGCGACATGCACAGGCCCCTCCACGGTGACCTGTGCTGCCTCCTGCCCCTGCCCCTGGACTGCACCACTTGCACCAGCAGGGATGCCCCCACCAGGCCCCATGTGCGCCTCAGTGGCGGCCTCCTCCTCCTCTGTGGAAACCACCAACCTGGATGGCTCCTCGCCGTCTACCGCCGTAGCAGGCCCCTGTTGGGGCTCACCCACCCCTTCCGCTGCAGCCGTGGGGGCATCCCCGCCGCCTTGCTCCACAGCGCCGTCTCCGCCCTCTCCTTCACTAGCCGCTGCGTAGAGGGAGACATAGAACACAAGCATAAGGGTACTGTACAATGGTCCCCTAGACAGGAAGCAATAGCAGATGAGTGCCACTGTCAAAGTACACTTCCATCATGTCACACCACAACACATGTGTCAGTCCAGGCAAAACACACACAGTGACAGTCATGGTGCGTGCCATGGACATTTCAATGCATGTCCAATAGACTCTCGAATCATACAATGTAATGGGACTCACATGCATCATGGGTCATGCCTATCACATGCACACACTTCACCTCAGTCACATCCATCTGGCCCCGTACACCCCAATCACAGTGCATACAAGGATGACTAGGCTGCATCAGTGAATCTGTACATTGTCACAGACATGTGTCATGCATCCATGGCACTCACAAGTCACAGACACGCAGGTCAGGCACACAGACATGGATACCACATATGTATCTGGCATCAGCACCCATCCCTCGCCCCCACCCATGTCCAGGAACAGAGACTGCCATGCTCTCATGTGTGCAATCTGCACAGGGCTCCCCATGTCGCATTCAAACACATGCAACAACCATGCGGTTCACACATTACAGGTCACACATGCATTCCCATGATGTCCCTGCACACATACATGCGTACATGGCCTATGTCACACATGCAGGCAAGTATCAGACAACCAGCACACTGCAACATGCCCTGTCTCACACAGCAATGCTTGGCCACTTACCGCTCAACTCCAGACAGGTCTCCCTCTCAAGGACCTGGCCGTGGAGCGCTGGGTGTGCGCGTTCCAGGACCCTCAACTGGTTGGAACTCATGCGGCCCCGGCCCCCCTCCACGAGGCGCCGGGCCTTCATGAGGGTCCTGGACCTCAAGTCTTCCCAGCGCTTCTTGACCTTCTGGATGGTGCGGGTTGCCACCCCCTCCGTGTTGATGGCAACCACACAGTCGGCCCAGATCCTGTCCCGTCCTTCCTTGTTGGCGCGGGACGATCCGAAGAGGGCATCATACTGCACCAGGACTTGCTCCACCAGGGCACCAACTTCGGTGGCAGTGAAGCTGGTGCCCCTCTGCCCCTCTGGCTGGGGGTTGCCACTGGTGCCAGATGTTGAAGTGCCCGACATGGCAACCCCAGGGGCAAGAGTGGGTGGGCAACTGGGTCCTGGGGCTGGGCTGTGGAGCGATGTTATCCGAGTCGGGAGTCTTCTGTTCCAGCAGGGGTGGACACAGCAACTGGACACCTGCAGATGGCTGATGTGCAGGCACCAAATGGCAGGGCACGGTGGCAGCAGGCAGGCAGGCAGCAGCAGATGGCACGTGGGAGGCTGCTCGGGGCACTGGGGGGCAGTTATTCGGCCTTCTGGGCAGGAGCATAGTCTTCCGTGTGTTTTCGCGTGGTCAGCTTGATACGGAGTGATTTGGCACGTGAAAATCCTGCACGTCAGCGTGAAAATCGAGGAAAGGCCCTTAGCGCGTAAGCGCGTCAGCACGCGTACGCGATTTCATTGGACCAAAGGCCCATACAGCGTAAGCGCGTCTGTGACGTTTTGCGCACGGGCGTTGCCCGTACGCGATTTCATTGGACCAAAGGCCCTTACAGCGTAAGCGCGTCCGTGACGTTTTGCGCACGGGCGTTGCCCTGGCAGGGCTTGGTGATCCCGCGTGCCTTTATGTTCTGTACGTGCTTTTCGTGCGGTGCGTGTGTTTTCCATCCGTTGGGGTTCACACGCTATTACTTCACAGCGGGTGTTGGCTACGCGTTCTTCTACACGCAAGGCAGACGGTGAGTGGTACCCCGCTCCCCCAGGCCCGATTGCGTGAATAACTTCACGCGAACCCCTGAAATACACGTAGCCCGCTCCCCCAGGCCGATCGTGTGAAAAACTTCATGCGAACCCCTGTAATACACGTAGCCCGCTCCCCCAGGCCCAATCGCGTGAAAAACTTCACGCGAACCCCTGAAATACACGTAGCCCGCTCCCCCAGGCCGATCGCGTGAAAAACTTCACGCGAACCCCTGTAATACACGTAACCCGCTCCCCCAGGCCCGATCGCGTGAAAAACTTCACGCGAACCCCTGAAATACACGTAGCCCGCTCCCCCAGTCCCGATCGCGTGAAAAACTTCACGCGAACCCCTGTAATACACGTAGCCCGCTCCCCCAGGCCCGATCGCATGAGGAACTTCACGCGAACCCCTGTAATACACGTAGCCCGCTCCCCCAGGCCCGATCGCGTGAAAAACTTCACGCGAACCCCTGTAATACACATAGCCCGCTCCCCCAGGCCCGATCGCGTGAAAAACTTCACGCGAACCCCTGTAATACATGTACCCTGCTGAAATCGCGTGTGAGACTTCCCACGCACCCCGGTATACACGCACACATATTTTTTGTCAGCGGGTGTCCGTGTTTGTGGGTACCCCTTTAGGACATTCATCATGGCAGTATATAGGTGCTATTTGTTGGCGCACCTTTTGGCGCACATTTCTTACAGCCGCAGAGACGCTACCGCCTGCTTTCTTGTGGCGGTCGTGTTTGTGCCTGTGCGCTGGTTTGAGCGTGCGCTTTTTTGCCCTATTCTATTCCATGAATACGTGTTGTAGGCGAGCGTGTGGGTGTTCCGCGCACTTGTGCCCTGTACTTCCCCCGTGACGCCCACGTTTTTGCAAGTTGTTCCCCATTCCGAGTGTTACGCCCGTGTTCCGCCTACTTTTGTTGCGTGCGCCGCGCTATGTGCGAATTTTGCTGTGGCCTGTGCGATTTTCGCTGTGACCTGGCGCACGCTGTTAGATGGCCTGTGCGCCAACGTGCGCGGCGCACTTTTTTATCGCACATCCGCTGGTTTTCTTGCGCACGGACTTCCATGAATCGACGTGCGCTGCTTTTCGTGCGATTTTCGCACTTGCACTGCGATTTTCGCTATTCCACTGCGATTTGCACGTTTTTGCCCACTTGCGCCGCGCTAATTATTCCATGAATCAATGTTCATCTTTTCTACTAGCTAAGTCAGTTTTCTGTTTATTAGCCCGTCCGTTCACCTATAGGACAAAATTGTTTTATTAAGTAGAGGAGCCAGATTTTCAAAAATGTAACTGTAAAAAATCTGAGATGAATTACAAATGTGCCAGAAACAGACGAGTATCAAAGTGCACATTTTAGAAACACCAGTTCATAGAAGGGGTGCACATATGTGCAAAAGGTGCATAAAGTGTAAGCAAAAAATGCAAATATGCAAAATGGTGAGTGACAACAGAAAGTGAGCCAAAATCCTGATTTACAAAACCCTTCAACATGTTCTCCTATCACAATGTGGAGCAAGTGACCTGGAAACTAAGAGCACTGATTTGTCCAACTACAGAAGCACATAGTGTACTCCAATAACAACTAACAATACAGTATAATGAATGGCCCAGCAGAGAAAGGCAGGTACACATCCCCAAAATGCTTGGTCCACTTGGTATCATGCTGCTGCCACAAGCTTCTTTAAGAGGACCAGTGAACTCACCTCAATGATCTCCCAATACTCACAGTCAAGAGAAATAGACTGGGTCCTTTAAGTGATCCTTTATTCAGTCTGACAGCATTTCACAATGCCTATGATTCCCACACACGGGGAGGCATAGTGAGGGCATTTTATGATATAAAGTTTTTCAAAAGGAGGTTATGATGTAATTGACTATACTAATATGGCCCTCATACCCCGACAGTCAGAGCATTTGTACAGAGAAAGGAGACACTGGCATTCCTTAAATATAAATATTGTGTGTGATACACAAAATATCGTCATGAATATGAATGTTGTTAAGAAGTTTCAGTCGACAGCTACATCTATCGGTACTATGCAATAGCGCACCAGTTTGAGGCAGGAGAGTATGCTGATACATGCGTTTGCCACATGATCAGACCACTGGCCAGTAAGTGTTCATGACATGCAAGTGTCCTCAAATATGTTCCTGAAATACATGATGCCAATGCACTTAACTCATTTCAGAGGTTCTGAATCTTATTGTCAGGAGAATGAGCGGACGTGGGATGTAGAGTATTTTCCATTTGGCTGTTTGGCAATCACACCAATTATGTGAATTAAATGCATTATCCTGTTCTACATCAACACAGTCACAGACATTGCTCAACAAAATTCCTGAATGACATGGCAAATCTAACACCTGAGACATTTAAATGGTGTACCTCCATGGAAAGTGATCCACATTACAAAGAAGACTCACCTCACAACTGAAGTTGCAGCCTGTGTTAAGATGGATATCTAAACTCTGGCCAGGTGAACAGAGTTTAGGAGGGCACCCTAGTTATAGTGAACAGGGGAAACTCTGGGAACTTAGCCAAACCAATCAAGGTAGCATGGAGAGTGGTCAAGGCTTAGTCTCAGGGGAGGTGAGTGGGGTCAGGGGTCCACAATGAGTCCACACAATGAGAAATCAAGGTGAATGCTTAGACAGGTAATTACACAACCACTTACATGTATTATTGGCTAAAGAACATGTATACAATTTCTTAGAAATGGTAATTTCACACACAACTAACATGAAACATATATACAGTCACAGTTAGTCAGTGCAGAATAATCAATTTACCCTCACAATACCTGAGAGGGAAGGGAAGTAATTAGAGATAGCAGTGAAAGTCCACAGGAATTGCAACACTTATCTATAAAGTCCAACCCTAAATTGATTGGGACTGTGTGCCCAAAAATTCACAAAGTGTCCTAAGAGTTTTTGGATGTGGGAAAAAGAGAAGGGATGGTTCCTGAGGATTTGAAAATGGGTCTAAAGATTGTACAGGGAGATTACAAGTGAGAAAAAAATGATTTTCTAGCTTTTTGAGGGCTTTCACAACAAGTGTTACCAAAGCTAGTAGGTTATAAAGGAAATCATAGTTCTTCACAAACTTCAAAGGGTGGAGATAGGGGTACTGGTAAGTATCATTATAACTTACCACCCTTACTACGTTTTTTTCTCAAACTTGTAAGGTCATTGGAGGATCACCAGATGTAGGTTTTCCGACCATTGGTTCCGGTTGAAGAAGCCCGCTGTCATGATCTCTGCTTCCAAAAGGTCAGGACTTACCCAACTCCCTTGGAAGCAGACCCATAACCCAGGTTCCGAGTGCCAACCAGTCCCAATTGGGACCTTTTGGACCCTGTCCTGGCGCCAGTGGCACCAGGCTCATAAATATGCCCAGTCCCAGCCCTGGAAGCGCCGGGCTCATAATGCTTGGGTGGACTTACCTGCAGCAGACCATGCTGCTTACTTACCTGCCAGTTGAGCCTCTAATCCTCTTCTGTTTGGGACTACTTTTCCTGTTGGGTGGGGCAGGAGCCACTCCCTAGGTTCAGAACACTGGAACTCTTCTGGAAAGCAGGAACTCTTTTCTTACCTAGGCGAGGCTGTGGAAGGAGACACCTAAGCACTACAGGAGGCTATTTAAACCACACCCGATGGATGAATCTTGCTTTGCGTTATTCTGCATCCTCTGCAGCAGAACGCTCATCGTGTCTTCTGCATCTGATCCTGGGCCTAAGGGAAAAAGGCTTACCATCCTGAATCCAGTCTTCAGCAACACCTATAAAGACAAGAAAGAACAGGTTAGCATTACGGTCTTCAGTTACAGCGCTTCTCTTACCTGGTCCATCAGCTGTCACCAACGCCTCGCGCTGCATTCCGGCATCTGAAAGACAAAGGCTTACCTACTCTTTGCATGCTCCGGAGGTCTTCGCACTGCATTCCGGCATCTGAAAGACAAAAGCTTACCAACTCTTCGCAAGCTCCGGAGGCCTTCGGCGCTGCATCCCGCATCTGAAAGACAAAAGAAGGTGCGTTTAAAGACATTGGGTAACTTTATTACTCACGTGCCATTACTCCTTCCCACGCCGAACCCAGTGGGTATTCCGGCACCCTTCAGCAGCTCCGAACTTGTACCTGCAAGATAAAAGGACAGTTAGTGCGCATCGTGAAGCAGGCAACAAGCGCTTACTTACGTGCTTCCAGGCGCTTCTATTCCTCACACGGGTTCCATCCTCAACTCACTTCAGCCCGTCATCCGCCATCGCCGGAACCCTGCAAAACAAGAGACATCATTACAAAAGACTTTTAAAGACATTTGAAATTCTCGGAACTTACCGTTCGTGCAGTAAACGACGGACAGCAGTCCTCTGAGGTCAAGAGGCCTGCACCCTTATCCAGTGAAGAAACTGGTTACGGCACCCTGCCCCGAGGCAGATGGAGAGCACGGCGTTCACTTACCTAAGGTGAGAGCGTTAACCTTTGGGGTTCTACAGGAGAAGAGAAGGGGAAGAAGAGAGAGACACCCAATAACCCCAGTTCATTAATCCCATATTTTCTATCTGCAGACA
Source organism: Ambystoma mexicanum (assembly GCF_040938575.1). Classification (NCBI taxonomy): domain Eukaryota; kingdom Metazoa; phylum Chordata; class Amphibia; order Caudata; family Ambystomatidae; genus Ambystoma; species Ambystoma mexicanum. The sequence goes on along the minus strand of NC_090935.1, from coordinate 1,071,970,365 downwards.
TCTTACTCTTCGAGTCAGACATACAGTGCACAGAGGTCCAGCCCAAAGAGCCAGCCGTGTGTTACACATCACCTTTGACGATACGGTATTCACCCAGTCAAGACCGGCGCCTCTGCGGGAATCAGGTGAGCGTTACACCCAGGATCGGTGGGTCCAGTAAAAGTTCAGGTTGGGTACATGAGCTCTGTGCAACCTCTTATTGTGGAACAATGAAGCAGGCACCAATGCAAGACTCTTCAGGATACTCGACTAGATGCGGAAAAGCCAGTTTCAGTTTTTTCCACTGATGCACGGCGACAGCAAGCATCACAGATGTAGCGGTTGAAGACAGAGTTCTACCACGTGACCCATCAATTCTCGGATGCCGAAATCTTGAAGGAAGTTGATTTACAGGACAAGCTCAAGACCCCTTAAGATTCAAGCCAACATGCAGAACAGCAACACTTCTTCCACAGTAGTCCAAATTGGAGTTGGTCAGTCCACTGCGTGGCACAGGAATGCTTCTGAAGTCTCTACATCGCAGGACTCCAAGAAGATGTCGGGAATGGTTGTTGCCACCATTCCAAAGGATCAAAACCAATAACAAGGGTCTTCTAAGATCAATAGCCTGAGTGGGCTTCAACAGGACTGTAGCAAATGTTGGTTGCCAGACCTTCTCAGCATCGGTGCACATGTCTTCCGATGTCTTCACAGCTATGCAGGACACTTTGCTTCTCTCCATAACTCTGGGGAATGGCAGCAGGACCCTTCTTCTTATCTTAAAGTCAAGGTGCGCACAGAAAATCAGCCCAACCAATCAAAGATCTGCACCTCACACACACACCAACAGTGACCAATCAGGGGCCCATGTTGGAGAAACTCATGGAAACACTCCAGACATAATACTAAAACCAGTATTTTGATTCGGACCAGTCAGTCCCAAACCACTTCTTGCCTTGCAACACACATGACCTGCACTAGTCTGTAAAAAGCACTGCTTTCCTGTGGCAAATGCATCACCATAAAAGGAAAATCCTGACCTGGCAAGGCAGGAAGAAGGCTAATGGACAAAATGGCTAAAGAACAAACGAAAAACCTTGTGGCACAGCCATGTTAGGACACTAGCCACAGTAAGAAGCCAAACGCAGTAAACACGAGAGCGCTGAATATAAACACAGTAAAAATGATAAAAATGTAACTGCTGCCACCAGCTTGTCTTTAGAAACATTTACAAGTAACCACAAAATCCTTGTAATCTATGGTGATACAAAAGGATCCCCATTACACTGCATTGAAAGATGTATTGTGCAATATGAAAAAAAGTTACCCAAAAAAGATACCATGTAAAACATAGTTTCCCAGTACTGACACTCAGAAGGACTAGTCAGTTTCCCCATAACAACATGAGCAAAAGGTTGGGGAAGTGAAGCTGTAGGCTTCACTGTAAAAAGTCAGGACAAGGTGTAAAAACAAAAGCAAAAAGGTTTGGGGGTCCATATAATATGGTGGAAACGTTGCTCCAAGAGAAAACGTTCCTAACAATGTGCAGGGTTGTCCTATTCTGAGATGACCTATGCATATAACACAAAATGAGAATAAACCATTAACAAATGTTCAATGAAATAGTTGTGCATTTTTTTCGGGTCGTTGCCTTCTTTGTTGGGACAACTGATGAGATGCACATGTTTTTGGCACAACGTGATGCTCATGGAGGAATTTGCAAATAAAACGTGCATCTGGCAGATGCACCAGGAATATGTGCATATCATTAGATGGGCCATTAAATGGCAACTTATTTATGTCTCTTTCGTCTAACAATGAGTGATCACTTACACATTGAGCATTTTTGAGGTTTGCGTTAGAGAATACATGTGTCACAATGAGATCCACAATGGAACAAGAGCATCTTTGAGTCATTGCGCATCGAATTGAGATGTGCATGTTTTTGAGAATCTGCAACTAGGAGTAGTTGTGGGTTGTTTCAACTGCATGCAATATTTGTTACATAACTATTGCATGCAATTAGTACGGTGTGTGGAGCCAGAAAATAATCGGACTGATGGTAAATACAGGCAGTATTTGAAATTCAGTATTTTTTCCTATTACTATAAAACTCCTAATGACCCCCAAACCCCCATTACCCCCCCCATCACATCGATGCTATCCATTTGCATCATAACGTTAAAAAGGATTATCACAATAATTTTACATTCACTGTGAATGATAACCAATGTTGTACAACATGTGCAATCTCTGGCAAAATAACTGCACATTAAAGTGTGAAATAGAGTTTGAAAATGATGATTTTTTTGTGGTAATTTCAAATTGCCAATGAGAGAATCATGTTTCCATGCCTGCATTGTTGTCACTTATTTGAACGTTCTATATATTTTTCTTAAATGCATTATGCATACAGATTAAAATTTACTAGCGAAATTGAAATGCATGAAGGCTGCTTTGATATGTTCCCACGTCGGCCTTGGAATTAGTGACGGGGGCCCTTGTCAGATTTGAAGTGTGTTGGCATGCAATTCTAGGAAAGCATCCACAGAGCCAGATGGAATTAATCCTGGCAGGAATTTATGAATATGTTGCCCTTTGTTTCCACAGAAAAGCTCCAAGGTGATCGTGTTCACTGTAGCGATCGCATCACAAAGACTGTCTGGCAAAATTCAATAGCCACTTTTGTATTTGCTCAAAACATATGCTAGCATTGCCAATGTATACATCTGACACAAACTAACATTGTCTTGGTGTTTTAAAAAAAAAGGGAAATAAAGTAACCCAGCCCAATACGTGTTCTGCAGACTTCAGAAGACTGAAAGCCTGAGTCTGACTCACTTGGATTCCAAAGTGGCAATGACAATGGTGCAGTAAGCCCTGCAGACAATGCAACTTAGTGGGTGTCATTTTGAAGTATATGGTAAATGCACTGCATGGGACAACCAATGCTTGCACGTTTTGCTGGTCCTCTGCGTCCAATTTTGAACCCTCACAAAGCAGAGTGTAATTGTGAAGAGTAAATGAAGGCGATTTGCTGGCATTGTTTTTATTGTGGATTCTTATTGAATCCGCCTTCCGTTTACCATGCGTAAGTGCAAAGCATGTTCATTAGGAATCCTCTGGTTTTACGCCTGCATGAAAATCTCATGCATCTGTAAAAACTAGTTGCTCTCCTGAGACAGAGGAGGAAAGCAAAGCAGGGATGCAAACTGCACTTTGCTGCCCTCCTACAAATTGGAAAGACAATAAAATGAAATTGAGTGCAAAATGAAAGTCTAAAGGTGCTTTTAAACTTTCATTTTGCACTTCACTCGGTCGAACATTACCCCAGTGACTAAACAGGTATGTCAGTAGTATACAATGATACCTTTCCTCATCAAACAAGCCTTGACAGCTTTCCATGCCCCTTTAGGGCGGGATATCCGGTCCCTATGACGTCATATCCTGGGCGTGGCCCCCTGGGGCTTCCCCTGGAAGTTTTGCCTGGGCAAAATCCTGTCCCGGAAGTGAAGTAGATGTGTTTAACAGGCCCCGGGTCCTTAGCGGGGGTGTCCCACCAGATGTGACATCATGGGGGCTATCGGGAAGGTCCCCCCAAGGGTTGGGGCCCCAAGGGGACTTCCTCCGGATGCCCCCCAAAGAACCGGAAGTGTGGAGCGGGGTTTTGAAGGGTGGGGCGTGGCGTGCAGGGTGTATATATATATATAGCAGTGTTTTGGCTGCAGGTCCAAGCCAATCCTGAGGACCGGGTTGAAATTCTGATTAAACAGCATCAGCGCGACCGGGCAGGTGCGGTAAGGTATACATAAGATTGAAGCTTTGGGCGTTGACCAGGGGTGGCTGTGTTAAAGAGGGTCTTGAGTATAGGGTGGCAGGGTGTCTACACTTATAATAAGACAGGTAAGAATTAGAAAAATAAAAAATAAAAAAAAAAATTAAAAAAAATCGAAAATACATTTGTAATTATATAAAAAATTGGAAATTATTGAATATTAATTATAATTTGTTTATGATTATAAAAATTAATATTTCATCATTTTCCGGCCGGTTATGCTGGGGAGAAAACATTTTAAAAAAATAAAAATAATAATAAGTTATGAATAATATTCATAATAAATGTTGGGGTGATGGGTCTGAGTCCAACAGGCTTGTGAAGCAAGACCCTATGGTTCTGCAAGGGTCCATTTGTGAATACTGGGCCATCGGGGGAGGTCTCTGTCCTTTTCAAGGCACTCAGGCTGCAAAATGACATGCACAAGGGTCTGCGCAAGCCATGGTCACCCCACACCCATGCCAGCCGTCTATATATATAGAGAGAGCTCAAAAGAAGATGTTGGGCCCAGCCCCGTGGAGTTACAGCTTTAATTCAACAGGAACAGGCCTAGTGAACATGCTGTTGATCTCTGAAATTCCAGGGGAGGCCGGAAATGGCCTCGGTGTCCGCATGGTCTGTTCTTGCAGCCCTCAGCAGGATGGGTGGGGTGGAAGTGCTGTGGTCTGAGCCCCGAGGGGCAGCTCTGATGGATCACTTTGAATTTCCGGGGGATGTTGCCACACCCATGCAGCCCCAGGCGGTGGAGGAGCCCTTGAAATTTCCGGGAGGATGGTATCCGGCTGACCATGCATCCCCCAGCCCTCCCCTTCCCCCAGCACCCTTAGATCCGGTCTCAAAGTCCTAGGGCCTTATCTTGAGTAGCAGAAGCTGGTGACCATCTGGAGTTAATTTCACAGATATCTGCAAAGCCCGCCACTTTTGAGATACCATTATAAAGAGGGGTGGCTTAACTGTTGTCAGCCCTTGTGCGACGCCTGTTAAGAATTAACCAGCTGTAGACCCAGTGTGTGTGTGAAGTCATCGTGCTCGTTACAGCAACCATGCAGGAGCAGGATCAGACAAACTATCAGGTAAGGGGTCTATAAACTCTGACATGCTGCAGCCTCCATTAGTTTTATGTAAAATGCTAACTTTTCCTAATTTATCTACAGGACCTCTTCCCAGACCTTTCACTAGGGGCTGTGCTAGATTTTAGTCCTGCCCCAGGTACTATCTTCTATATTCAATTATTGACATGCCACTGTGTTTAAAAATATATACATGTGCATAAGTACAAAATATGTTTGTTTGTTAGACTCTGGGGTAAATGCTGGGGGCCTCTATGTTTAAAACAATGGTCAGCGTCTGGTGCTTTATAGACATATGTGTAGTTGCACCGTATTAGCTTTTTAAAAAACAATTGCCAGTCTGGCCTGTCTTTTGAAAAAATAATAATAAAAATAATAATGATAATAATAATGTGGCCCTTTGTATTGTGCATGCATAGCCATGGGACCCCGTGGCGGGGTGTGCTGAGGTGTCCCGGTTTTGCGGGTGTCTTTGTCTGTCTTTGGGGCTCTGGTCCCCTTGTCAAGATTATGCGCCCATTGGAAACTGCAGTGTTCCCTGTTATATCTTGTTGTTGTAGTAGGGGGGCATTGCCAGGCACGCACAATAGCACACATCTGAAATGTTTTTTATTTTTTACAATTTAAGCGCATTTTAGGCAGTGATGAATGAACTATAATATGTGCTTCTTTGAGCAGTAACATTTAAACCCCCAGTCTCCTCCAGACGCTACTTGTGTGTGTGTAGCGCCTAGACAACCCCCTTTCAAGGGCTAGGACTGCTTTTCATAAATGCAGCCCTATCTCATGAACGCGGGTGTCTAGGCGCTACACCAAATGCACCTTAAATGTAGCGCCTTGGCATCCCTCTTTCATGAGATAGGGTTGCATTTATGAAAAGCAGTCCTAGCCCTTGAAAGGGGGTTATCTAGGCACTACACACACACAAGTAGCGTTTGGAGGCGACGGGGTTTAAGTATTACTGCTCAAACCATCATTCCCCTCCAAACGTGCCTTAAGTGTAGCCCCTTGACAGCCCCCTTTCATGAGCCAGGCCTCCTTATGAGGTCCTGGGGGCCCAGCTCCTCTAAAGGTCTATGGACCAGGCGCCCCTAATGCAGCCCGCACCATCGCAGGCTATTTACATTAAGATGTTTGCGGTTTGCAGCCATCACCCGCCCATTGTAGCTGCATTAGCATCTACATGGGGTGGATGACCTCTGCAAACCGCAAACATCTCAATGCTGATACATGTCTTTCTTTTCTAAAGAAATACAGACTTGTATCCGCATTAAGATGACAGCTGCAAACTGCTGTTATCTTAATGCAAATACAAGCCTGTATTTCTTTTTAAAAAGAAAAACGTGTATCTTTAGCAAGAGGCGCACATTGTGCCTCTGATGTTGTGCTGCTGGGGGCTGGTGAACAAAGACACCACACTCGATGCCAGAGCCCCAGGCAAGCGCTTTTCAATAGATAAGATAACCCTTATCTATTGAAACACGCTTGCCTGGGACTCTGGCATCAGGCAGCGCTGAGGCTGTTCACTGTGCTCGTCCTGGAGGGGTGAACAGGGCCTAGCCATTCCTGTTCACCCCTCCAGGACTCATTTAAAAATGGGCCCCCTCCCTGATCCATGGGTAGGGGGTGGGGGCATGTGTGCCACACGTGTTCCAGAGGCCGGGGAGCTGCGGAAATTTGCAGCTCCACGACCATTTAAAAAAAAAAAAAAAAAAAAACCCATCCCGCAAATAAGGGGCTCTGCAGCCGCAAACAGCAGCTGCAGAGCCCCAACTTTACAGCTAAAAAATAAATACAATCTAAAGTGTGGGGAGGGCTCAAAAACAAAAGCCCATTCGTCCTGTGCAATTTATGTGAATTATGCACATTTTATTAAATTGGCTTTGCATAACCACCCAAATTGCACAGGCTGAATGGCATTTGCCTTCCATAAAATCAACACACTCACAAAACCAAGCAAGGATATTTTCTTCTGATCGTGTTTCTGAAAAGGTTACAAAGTGGGCATCCTTTAAAATCCAAGGCCGAATACAAATGTTTTCCCTGGATATTGCAGTACCAAAATGGGCCATTTAACATTTAGTTGTTTATTTTTCATCATGCTCTATAGTGCACTGGTGATGTGTCTGGAGGCAAGCCGTCTGATGTTTGATACACGAGGTCGACTTTAACTCATAAATTCAAAGTGGCCAGTCAATGTTTCTCATCTACCCTGACTTGAGCCCTGGTTTAAAGTATCTATAAAACACACGTGAGGAATACCGCATTCATTTTTAAAAGACATGCATGTTCTTTTAAGACAAAAATAAATAAATAAATAAAGGTTTACAGAAGCTTTAAAGGACCCGCGGGTTACAGGCATTCATCGAAGTATACACCCTGTTCTTTATAAATCAAAGGGATGATGGCACACCTGGTTTAGGTATTTTATTTTACAACAGGAGCATATTTACTGCTCCAATTAAGCCATTAACTTTCAGAAAGCTGTTTTGAAATAACTCTGGAAGGCATTTGCACTATGTTTGATGTTATTGTTTGATAAAGCTAGCACAAGAAAACACCACAATGGGGCACTTTGGGTTTTTAAATAATATTTATTCATCAACCCCGGTCAAAGCGACTAGCCCCAACCCAGAACTATGGGTTGGCTGGGGTATGCCTGGGCCATAAGAATGTCTCAGGCACCAACGAAAAAAAAGTATTCCACATTTGCAAAATGGCCATTCATTTCTTTTGTGACACGGTTTGACCCGCACACTAGGGATAAGGTTTTTTTTTTGATAAAATGTGTGGTATATTGTACATTTTAAAGAATGTTATGCATCTAGGCTGGGCAGAACTATTAGCCTCCCCGTCCAGGTCCCCATCGAGTTGATCCCCAAGGGTCCACAGTTAATAAGGGCCCCAAGCAGGGGGTGTTGTGCTTCTTGTGCGTGCGGGTGTCTGCTACCCCCAAGGTTTGGGCATTTGCAGTATGGGAGACCCGAGGCTTATTTATTTATCTATTTATTTTATTTATTGCTTCCAGCAGATGGCTATGCTGCATGGGATGCCTCCTTGGAAGACGCATGTATAAATTCCGAAGCACTTATCGACCTCTTGGCAGAATACGGAATTCCTAGTATCGATACCGCCGGTGTGTACTTTTAATACAGATGTTATTAGTAACTGTTATTAATATACATAATGTAGTTTTATGGCACGAGCATAAGATGATTATAGTTATTTAATAATGGGTATTTACAATAACATATGTTGTTTCCTTATTTTCTAGCGGTGATCCATGCGGGCGCCGCTTCTGCAGATGTGCGAGAGGCATCGGCTCTTGTAGCAGGTAATTATTATAGGTGAACCCTGTAAAGCATGTATGCTTTTTTTTTTATAGGAGTCCTGATGCTTTCCACAAATTGAGTCTTTAGTGTAAAACATGATTATGTATTTGAAGCAAAGGTCTGCCATGTGACGATTTGATGTAGAACCTGGTGGTAACTGTTTTCTTTGGTTTTTATTGCAGATACACCCATTGTAGGACCCTCCTCAGATCCCCAGACCGCTGGACCATCAACATCTGATGCCACCCCCAGGACCCATGCCAGATACCCAACACCTGCAGCGAACCCGTCATTAAAAAGGAAGCACCCTGGCTGGGGTACAGAATGTAAGTATGCTTAAAGGATCACTGAGACCTACTCTTTTTTTTTCCATAGCAGGTGTCGTTAATATTTCAGCGTGTCTTTAGAAGAACATGCTCGGTCCGTTATGGGATTTTACAGAGTGCTGCACAGGCCTAATTTTTATCAACCAGTTTCTTTTAATATTTTAAAGGGGTTCGTATACCTTGAGTTTTACCTGAACAATGTGCCGTAATGTATTACTTGGTCTTTAATATAAAACTAAAACTGTTTTTTTTCTTTTATTTTAGGGGCGTGTGCTGCTGCTGTTGAAAAAGAAGTTATAGCGCAGCTGTCCACTGTGACCCCGACAGCTCGAACCCCTCCAGTTGCAGGTCAGCCGCCTACACTGCTGTTGTATAAAGCAGCTGTTTGTAATGATGTGTTAGATGGGGCAGTAAAGCTCCTTTTAAATGAAAAGCAGGGCTTAGCGCTTAAAAGGGGGCGGGTGTCTCAAGGGTCTGCAAACAAGTTCATTTTAAATAAAAACAGGGGCTTATCTCTTGAAAGGGGGCGGGTGTCTCAAGGGTCTGCAAAAAAGTTCATTTTAAATAAAAACAGGGGCTTTTTGCTTAAAAGGGGGCGGGTGTCTCAAGAGGTTGCAAACGTTGTAGTACCCATTAACCCCCAATGTATTATTGTTCCCAAAAATCATATACCACTGCCTATTGAATCACTCATACCTGTAGCACATGTGAATGCTGTATCTCCCCAGGAGACACAGACAGGGGGTGCGCTTATACCGGGCCCGGGGCTCCCGGTAGTGGGCTCTGAAAACCTTTTAGACAGAGGGACGGTTAGCCCACGTCCGTGGACCCCCAGCTGTGGTGAGAGCCCACCCCCTCATTTGTACTCCCCACCGATCCCCAACCGCATAGTCTATGATAGTCCGCCACAGGGGTCTCTGGCGTGGGGTGAGATCACCCCGCCTCCTGTGTACTCTCCAGCAATCCCCATCCGCATAGACTCTGGTCATCAGCTCTTGTGGCCCCCGGGCTGTAGAGATATAACACCACCCCAGGCATACACACCTACGGTCCCTAACACCAAGAGATCTATTAGGACTTCTGAAGCTCTAGAAGGTGGGGTGTTCAACCTAACACCAGAGCCGTCCTAGAGGCGACGCCTATTATAATAATTTCAGATTCCCACATAAAAATAGGGTCTCAAAACTGCGGATATGCATCTGTCATCCGTGAAACAGGATATTCCCAGAAACCCCTTGATCTGTCCTACAGGGGGCCCAACGGTATAAACCAACAAAGACGCATACCTGTCATTTATTGTATAGATTTGAATATACAACCCTTAAATAACCCAGCGCCTGTGAATCTCAACACAGCCAACAGTTTTGTAAATATACGTGCTTCTAAAAAGGGACACGTTGTAAAAGAGTGATTTCAGGCCCCCGGTTTAAAAAAACTGCAAAAGGAAAAACACTTATCAGGCTCGCATAACAGCTCTAGATTATGATGCCAGGCCTGGTGCTTGAGACATCTGTTTGGTAAAAAACATCTAGTAGACATGCGTAAGCGCGTGTCTAAGGCCAAACAAGCCCTTTTCGCTAGGGATTCTAAAAACAGGGTGAACGCCAAAGCTAAAAAAAGGATGAAAAAGAACACACCACCAACTCTTAAAAACAAACTTGAAAAGAAATGGGCGCTACAAAAGCATATACTGCCCCGGCCTGGTTTTGCAGAAGCCCCAGATCCTTTAAGCACAGGGGTGGACCCTGGGATGGGTATATCCGAGTCCTGCTTAAATGCTGCACCCGAAACACTGCGGCCAGTGTTGGAAAACATAAACACCCCCTCAAACCTTGTTAAAAAACGAGGTATCTCTTTAAAAGATTTACCGGCACGCCGTTTAAAATGGCTTCAAACCCTCAGGCAGCGGAAAATGTTTCTCAAACGCCTGAGAAAAGCTAAAATGATAATCATGCAGCGAGCCCTTAAAGATTTAGAGGCTCAACCCCAAAACACACCCCCTCCAGATGAAACTGACACGGTTTTCTTGCAGAGTATGGGCACATACCAGCGAGATCTACCAAAGTTTCGAAGCATTGAACACTATGAGGTGTTCCGCTTTATAAATCTGGATAGGTTAAGATCAACCGGTCAAGGTCTCTTAGTGATCACAGAAACTACTGAAAGGCTCATCTCTCAGATTCTTGAAACGGTTGGGCCTAACGATTTTGTCCAGATACGCCTAGACAGCACTCTTTTAAACAGGCCTCTTTTCACCAGGCAATCGTTTCGGCAGACCTTTGATGTTTTGCAGTTTCTAGAAAACATTGGAAAACTGCTACAAAGTAAGGCGGAACTGGTCGTAACCGAGCCCTTAAGACTCGTGTCGGTGGTTGTCAGGGCTAGAGAGGGTGGTGTGTACAGACCCCTGAAGAAAACCCTTTACAGGAAGGTGGTTTCCAAGAAGAAACGCTGGCTCTTGGATTTTAATTACGGGGACCTGAACATATGTATGGCTGCAAGCATTATAGGCCTGCTAGAGCCTAGAACCGTTACGGATGGATACATTCAGGCAAGAGCTATGGAGGTTCACAGCATATTGGGTATACCGCCTGATGTTATGGTTGGTTTTAATGATCTGCGTTTATTTGAGGATCACTTTGGTGTGCCTATCAAAATCCTGTATAATGAGGACAGGGTTTGGAAATACTTCCCGGCAGGTGACAATGTGAATAAGAACACTATATATATTTAACACCACGAGCAGCACTATTATGGAATCTTAAACCTTCAGAGTTTCCTAGGGGCTCGCAATTTATGCCCGCATTGTTGTCACATATACAGCAATAAAACCGCTCACAGGTGCCACTTACACTGTAACATGTGTCAGAGAGACGGTTGCGTGGTGACCAGTGAATCAGGCTTTAAATGTCCCCGGTGTAAAACATTTGCCCGATCCAAAGATTGTCTTCAACAACACGTTGAAAAGGCAGCTCAAGGTACAGTCGTATGTCATCTTAAAACAGACTGCAGTTCCTGTGGCCGTTTTATAAAGGCCAATCATGAATGTAAGGGTCGGATATGTCCCTGCTGTGATGTAGAAGTGGTCTCCGTGGATGAACACCAGTGTTATATGACACACCCGAAAGAAATAGCCAAAACCGAGAATTACATAATATTTGATATGGAGTGCATGCAGGATACCGGCATACACATACCCAACTATATCTATGCCAGGCATCTGACTCGTGACGACAGTTGGTCATTCGCTGGAATTGACTGCGTCAGCCGCTTCATTACAACATTTCTGACAAAAAAATTCCACGGGTATAGCTTTTTGGCACACAACAGTCAGGGCTACGATGGCTTCTTCATAATACAACAACTGATTAAAGAGAGAGTCGACGTCAAGCTGATAACTCAGGGTGCAAAGTTGAAACTCCTCGCTGTGCCAGACCTTAAAATCCGCTTTATCGACAGTTTGAATTTTCTACCCATGAAATTAAGCAAACTGCCTAAGGCTTTTGGCTTCCCTGGGTCCAAAGGGTATTTCCCCCATTTCTTTAATACGGTACAGAATCAGAGCTATGTGGGAGCCATCCCCCCTATGGAGTGTTATGGGTCGGAATACATGATGCCTGATGACAAGGAGGCGTTTCTTAAATGGTATACGGAGGCCCGAACACAAGTTTTTGATTTTAAGAGAGAACTAAAAACCTATTGTCGTGAAGACGTCAATATTTTGAGAACAGCCTGCAACAGTTTTCTAGACGGCATCATAGACATGACCCGACAGGTCCACACTATGGATGATCCTGAAAACCCTGAGATGAAGATACATTTTGTTACATATGTAGATCCCTTTACATTCATCACCCTGGCTAGCATGTGTATGCATATATACAAGGAACTGTTTCTAAAGTCTGAAACAATAGCCCTCATACCCCCAGACATGTATCATGGATGCCAGAAACGATTTTCCACACCCTCCATCCAGTGGCTAATGTATATGTCTGAACAGATCAAGACACCTATACAACATGCCCTGCGCGGAGGAGAGAAAAAGATCAGACCCTATTTTCTAGACGGCTATGCGTCTTTAAACGGTGTGCAGATGGCCTATGAGTTTAATGGGTGGTTTTATCACGGGTGTCCACAATGTTATAAGAAAGATGACTATAACACCCTGACGGCGTGTACGTATGATCATCTTTACAGGCAAACTCTTTTAAAAAAGAATTTTCTTGAGACCAGGGGTCTGCGCGTTATTACGCTTTGGGAGCATGAGTGGACCGAAATGTTGAAAAAAGATTCTGATTTAAAGATTTTTCTCAAGCATAAGAATTTACCAGAACCCCTAGAACCGCGTGATGCTCTTTTTGGAGGTAGGACTAATGCCATCAAGCTCTACCACGAAACAGCCCCTGGTGAGAAGATACACTACTTAGACTTCACCAGCCTCTACCCCTTTATCAATCATTCAAAACCCTATCCTTTAGGACACCCACGGATCATCTATGAAAATATTGGGGATATTAAGCAGTATTTTGGACTGATCAAATGCCAGGTGTACCCCCCTAAGAAGCTTTATTTTCCGGTCCTCCCTCAGAGGATTTCTGGTAAGCTCATGTTCCCATTGTGCATGGCTTGTGCAGAGTCAAAACAGACTGAAAAATGCACACATAGCGATGAGGAACGCTCGATCACGGGTACCTGGTGTACCGTCGAGTTAGAAGTAGCCTTGCAGAAAGGGTACCGTCTGGGGAAGATCCATGAAATATGGCACTTTGAGAACATTACGGTAGAACTCTTTTGCGAGTACATTCGTATGTTCCTGCGGAGCAAACAAGAAGCTTCAGGATACCCTGAGGGCTGTGATGACCCCGCAGCCCGCCAGAAGTACATAGATGACTATTACACACATCAGGGTATCCGTTTAAGACCAGAATTCATCGAGAATAACCCTTCCAGACGGCAGCTAGCCAAGCTGTGCTTAAATTCCTTATGGGGTAAATTTGCTCAGAGAACAAATTTACCACACACATCTATTATAACCGACCCTGATAAGTTGACAGCCTATCTTTTTGACGCAGGTTATGACATTTCAAGCCTGCATTTTATAGATGAGGAAACGGCATGCCTCTGTTGGAAATACGCTGAGGAGTACCCTACATGTTCCAACAATATAAACATATTCATCGCCTGTTTCACAACCGCTCATGCCCGCCTATACAGTCATGGATGCTCTCCAGGAGAGGTGTCTGTAGCACGACACCGATTCGGTTATTTTTGTTAGCGCCCCCGGCCAGGAGAATCCCCCACTGGGTGATTATCTGGGTAATCTAACAAGTGAATTAGCTCCTGGTGAGCACATTATAGAATTTGTTTATGCAGGTCCCAAAACATATTCCTATCGCACATCCTCAGGGGCGGTCTGTATGAAAGTAAAAGGCATCACTTTGAACGTCAGCAACAGCTTGAAGATCAATTTTGACAGTTTGAAAGAGCTGGTGCGTGAGTACACTTTAGAAAACACCATCAAATCTATTGTGGTGCAGCAGCCATCCATAGTGCGGGAGAAAAAACGCTGGGAGATCAGCACCCAGACACTGCAGAAGACTTTGAGGGTGGTGTTTGATAAAAGGGTGCTCACAAACGACTATGAAACATTACCCTACGGTTACTGAAAAGGAAGCATCGTGTATGATGGACACGCGACTTCAACACCCTTTTTCATGCGTGCTAGCGGGTCCTTCCAGCTGCGGTAAAAGTTATTTTATCAAACAGCTCCTAGAAAATGCCCGCACCACCATGTCGGCCCCACCTAATAATGTCATCTGGTTTTATTCATGCTGGCAGAACTTGTATAACGAACTGGCCTCTAAAATACCGCATCTGAAGTTTGTGGAGGGGTTACCAGAGACTCTGAATGATGATCGGTTGCTACCACCAAACCTTATTAACATGATTATCGTAGATGATCTCATGATGGAGGGCGGTCAGAGCCCCGAATTGGAAAAGGCTTTTACTCAATACTCACATCATAGGAGCCTTAGTATCTGCTACATTGTACAGAATTTATTCTACAAGGGCAAGGGCAACCGTTTGATAACTCTAAACGCCAGTTATATCATTCTGTTTAAGAACCCCAGAGATAAACAACAACTCTCGGTTCTAGCACGCCAGATGTATCCGGGTAACAGCCGATTTTTCATGGAGGCCTTTGAACACGTTACCCGTAAACCTTATGGCTACTTATTGGTGGATTTAAAGACAAACACCTTAGAGGACTACCGACTGCGCACGGGTATTTTCCATCCGGATTTACCGGTCGTCTACATACAGAAGCCCTCTAGAAAAACCCGGTGAGGTGCAAAACAGACCTCATTAGTACCAGCGACCGACCATCATGACGGCACGTATACGCCGGAACTACGCTCTCCTTAAAATGCTAGTAACGGCACCACCCCAGCAATGCAGGGCCATTCTGTGCTCGGCTTCTGATGATCTAGTATCGGCTATAGCCGAGATTGCCTTCAATACCGTCAGGGGGAACGTACCGCTATCCGGCCGTCAACTAGGTGTCTTAAAAAAGAAGAAGCTAATCCTCAAGAAGCTGGGTAACTAGCGGGCCTCCATAAAAGTTAAAAGAAAGCTTTTAAAACAATCCGGAGGTTTCATAGGAGCACTCCTAGGCCTTGCATTGCCTCTGATCACCAGGCTTCTAGGGGGCGGTTAATGGAGCACAGTCAAAAGATGTATCTGGTTGACAAGCGTCAGCTGGATGGTCTGAGCACCCATAACAGGGAAGAGCCTGATATTCGAAAATCAGCAACCCTCCGGATCGATTCTGAAATGCAAGATGTCCTACGTCGGCATGATTTATCAGACTACGACAAGGTTACCCACTATTCCGCGATTCTCCAGAAATACTTAACACATTTTAGACAAGCCACCAATGAGACGAACAAACTAACATTGTACATGCCCCCTGAAGAGCCTACGAGTCTCGGCAACACAAATCCCGGACACCCCGTTTCTGATCCCCTGGTCTCTGAAATCCTGAATACCATTAACCCCCGTTATCGTAAGAATGCGGAATTATTGTTGAACAAGATGACCGGTGAGCAGGGGCTGGTACCCTGGAACGCAAAGGGGGAGTTTGTATATAAAGGTACGCCTGTCAAAGGTTCAAATATCCATGATTTAGTTCGCAGCATTACCAACCCACAGGCCTTTGGAAGACACAAAAAGCCTAGAGGCTGGGATCTGTTCATGCAATCTGCTGCAGACTTAAACATTCCTGCCACTTTAGTGGGAAACATGGGGCATCGCAAGCTGCTTGAGACATTGAAAGACACTGGTGTTAAAACCACGTCCGAGGATGTTGAGTCCCTAGATATTTCCGGAAAGAGAAGAAGAAAGAACAATAAACCCAAACGCGAGGCCTGGTTTAGTGTGTAACTGTGTTTTATCTTAATTTTAAGAACAGTTTTTAACCTTTGTCATATGTATATGTATATGGTTTATGTATCTGTTTTTTATAAGTATACGCACACCTGTTGATTAAACAAATGCGCTGTTTGTAATAAAATACGTGTTTATGTAAATGTCTTTATATCTATACCCACTACAGCCTGTATAAACAAAGGTTCTGTTTGTAATAAAAGAACATTATTATTTATACCAACCATACGTTTTGCGTCTAATTATTTCAATCATGGCTAGTACAACATTTTGTTTGTTTAAAAAAAAAAAAAATATTAAACATGACACAAGTAAGAAGGAGACGGTTGTTTAAAAGTACAAGATGTTTTTATTTAGCCCTGTACACATATCTACTGATTATTAACACACTTACATTTCTGGCAAAAACTATATACATTTACAGGTGGCCGGCGATATTTACGTTTGTTCACAAAAGCCGTCCGATCATTCTGCCTGAGATCAAGAGAGTAAGTTTGCATAACAGCCCGCAGTGCCTGTTTCTCAGACATTTTAGATACAAAGTAGCAAGCATGCTGCCCACATGTCACGGCTTCAGAATGCTGCACCTGTGCTCTAATATAATGTACTATGGGTGCTATATGTTTAACATAGTCCAGTAGATCGCCGTCATATATAGGGTGGCTTGGGAAACACCCCAGACTATCAAAAACAGTTATTGCAACAGCGTCTATAAACATAGCTATCCAATGTATTCCTTCTTGATGCTGGGGGTTGGTGTTCACAACAAAGCTGATGGGCAGCTTACCCGGTATACCCCGTGGAATGTTATCACACGAATACACGCCTCGAAATGTTTTCACAGCATGTTTGTCTTTTCGCAGGAAACGCATGATCTGGTAGGTATCCATTACATATCGTACAGCACCTGTCGCTGGTTGTTGAGTTCTATGACAGAGTCAAATAGGGCCATAATAATGAGATTCACAGTACTTGGTAGATTTGCAGCAAACCGGACCTCAAGTCGTAAATTACCATTCCTAATCAGATTATAATGTCCTGATGATGCATTATCGGGTCTCAAATCAAAAGCCAGCAAGGTGTAGCCACCATCATAGACGTCACGTGGTATCACAAATCCTTTATCGCGCATGTGCTTGCCGCTGATGGAGACTAGTCCCAGATACTCCCTAATTGTATTTTTCTGTTGAAAACTAGGGCTGTAGGCTTTGGCGGGGATGACGACCCCATCCTTAAAAAGGGTGGCGTAGTTAATGTTGTAATTTTTAAAATTAAAAGGATTGCTTGCGTAATCCCCTGAAAAAGCGGTG
Source organism: Ambystoma mexicanum (assembly GCF_040938575.1). Classification (NCBI taxonomy): domain Eukaryota; kingdom Metazoa; phylum Chordata; class Amphibia; order Caudata; family Ambystomatidae; genus Ambystoma; species Ambystoma mexicanum. The sequence continues at coordinate 1,071,953,067 of NC_090935.1, read as the reverse complement.
TTATCCACAAAGCCAATAACGATTATTTTAGGTAGCTGTCCCAAGAATAAGTTATCTTGACTGGCGACACGGCTGCCCGCTGGTACACTGAAGATTTTCAAGGAGGTCCTCTCCACAGGGTATTTCAAGTTAGATACTTGTAGAGCATCAGCATGCGCGAGTCTGACCGTCGGTGACACGTTGACCCTTTTAATGAATAAACTCGCTGATACTATTACCAGTTTGTAGGCTTCGGCATCATCACTGTTCAAACAGAAAGCATCTTTATTTCGCGAGAGTTTAATTTTCAGATCAACACCATTCACCATCAGCTTCTCCTGGAAAAACAGATCCGAGTGTAGACGCACTAGTAAATGAAAGTTTCTGCTACCTGTCGCATACGCTGATCTCTTTATAAAGCCCTTGTTGTTTCCATTTAGAGCATAATCCTCCATATGCCCCGCCGTGTCCTTATAAAAAAGCCCTGCAGTCAGCTGGGTGTCCAAAGTGTCATTGCTGTAGTTCAGAATGCTTTCAATATACGCTCTATAGGCATACATATTGTCGCTCTGTGTAATCATGCGATCACCTAGAGTGATGTCCACCTGGTTGAAAAGGGTGGCCACCGGATAGGCAATCGTGGCCACCTTCGCCGCTGCACTGATAGCCGTCCCATCCTCTTTTGTTATTCTGCAAGTTAGGTAGAGCAAGATGTCATTCAAATCCAGGTACGTCTCTGTTGAGCCCGATATGTAAAACTCGATGGGGGCTAATGGTAATAGTGCCGCTAGGGGCGCAACTTCCATGAAAAAACTGTTTTTGATGCTTGTCTGTGTCGGGGGCACGACAAACAGATCTAGTTCCGATTTCACACATTCCCCCGAGGCACAGTGGATAAAGGCCATTTTTAGAAAATATTGATGCTGGGTCTGTTTTTATTTCGCTTGACCCGTCTGTTCTTTGACGTGCGCTTTCTCTTCTGAGCGTCTTTGGTGGTTGTTCTTCGTTTTTTATGCGGCTTCAGAGGCCCCCGCCGGCGCGAAGCTCGCCTTTTTCTTTTTGCAGGGCTTTTACCCACGTAAACCAGACCAGAGCCCTCTTGTGCTGGTTGGTTGAAACGATTTGCGATGGAAGTTGTTGCAGTAGACACCACATCCTTAGCAATTTTTGTAGCAGCTGTTTTCATATGCGGCTTGGCTAATTCAAAACCTTTGCGCAGGAAGGGCATGGCTCTCCGAAAAAGACTTCTAAAAATACTTCCTAGCCCCTCACCATACATCACAGGCGCACCTTGGAAGTAGGGCTGATTTCCATAACCGGCCTGTCTGCGGTAATAATCCCTATAAGCATGCGGTTCCCCGTAATTCTTCATGATTACCATGTTCTAATTGTCTCTCTCGCGTCTAGGGCGCAGGTGTAGTTTCACCAGGACCTTCCTGTATTTAAATGAGACCAGATCTCCCTGATCGTCCCTTATCTGGATGTTGATGGTATCAAAATGACACTTAGAAACAGGAATATAATCAGGCTTCATGTATTGTATATTAACAATGCCGTTATTTTCGCCCTTGACTTGTGCGGTCCGCATCAGGGGGGCGTATGAGACACCAACCCTTTGGTATTCTACTATATCGCTGTAGATCATGAGGCTGTAAAATCCACCATCAATATCTGCACGTGTTTTGTCCGTATTTTTAGTATTATTTTTTATATGCTGAACGTTCCCCAACATCATCGAGAGTTTCCCGCTACATATAAACTCCACGGTAAGATCGGGTGATCTTACAAATACTTTACGGCGTGAGTTATTTAGAAACAGGTGTATATCTGCATAGCGCTCGACACTCGCGATTGATTTGTTGATAGTATCTAGCAGCGCCTGTATTGTGGGGTAGAAGCCGTGAGGAAAACCCACATTTATCAATTAAGCAGGTTCTCCACGTCTGATGGTATACCAGGAATCTCTTTTGTCCAGGGTGTCCCAGGTATGGGGGTACTGAATCTCCATCAACCCTGCTTCCCGCGGACCTTGTAAATTAACAGGTTTAGCCAGTTTAACAGAATAATCCGATATTTCGTTTTTGGGGAATATATCTAAAGAGGCGTTACTGGGCAAGGTGATATAAAAGCCGGTGTTTTCCATCTTCTTCTTCTTCTCAGGGATCGTCTCTGCTTTTTAGATCCTCTAGAGAGGCCGCGTTGACCCAACTGTTGAATTTCTCAGGCCATCCGTGCCATTTTACCAGGTGCTGTTTCTTAGACCCCTTACCTTTACTCTGAATAATTTTCTCAACCCTATAAAGACGCTGGGGATCGTCGATCACCTTTTGTAACTCCTCTGTGTAGAAATTACCGCTTACAACTTCACCAGCATAATCATTCAGCTGATATATGTATACCCCCTCTTTCACAGATGCTTTTGCCACTATGAAAATTTCGTCAGTAAAGGACTGTTGGTAGCCTTTTGTAAAGACACCTTTTAACTTGGATACTCGGACGTGGTCCCCTACGCGAAAGGATGCTTTCTTGATCTTCTCCGATAGCCGTCCAGCATACAGGTTTCGCCACGCTGATAATGAGTTTTCAGAGGTTACAGCCCGGGGAGGCATTTTAATAGACCGGTGGTAGCTGTCATTATACACATCGATAAAAGTCTATAATATATCCACATAGCGTTGTGTATTATAGGCTGTGAAATATCTCCATAGTTTAGATTTTAGGGTTCTATTAAAACGTACAACAACCGCCGCTTTAACTTCCGTGTGGGTTATAAAATGATGCACGCTGTGGTGCTTTAGAAGGTTTTGCAGGGGCCTATTCAGAAATTCCTTACCGGCATCAGTTTGTAATTTTACAGGTACGCGACCCTTGCTGAAGATATGTTTGAAGGCCGCCGCCACTCTTGAACCAGTCTTATCCCGCAAGGCCTCTGCAAATGCATATATCTATCACCGTCAGAATGTACCACGCACCATCGTTCTGCTTTTCAAGGTTAGAAACATCCGCCAGGTCTGCCTGCCACTGCATACCTGCCGACGCGACAATGGTCATTCTTCTTTTAAAACGTTTTCTAGCATTTTTATGAAGGGTATACGTCTCCTGGCCGGAAAACCATGCCTTAATAGCTCCACGCGTGATGGGGTGTTTATCACGCTGTAATTTTCGATAAAGCGCATCAACACCCCCATAACTCCCAACACCAGATTTATCATAATAGCATTCATGCAATCTTGAACGTGTGTTGTTAGCCATTGATGCACTACAAAAAAATAAGCAGACGCAGGGTTGGTGTATGGCGTTTTATTTAATTTTTCTTTATACTGTTTGGTATACATGTACGGGGTGTCGAACAATTACCACCCCTGATATTTTATTGGTCGCAATAAAATGCGGTCGCTGTGTCTACCATCGAGGTTATTGCGGCCTCTGGAAACAGTTGCTCTAAAACATTCAGATCTTCATACGGGGGCTCCTCCAGAGCCTTAACAGCCTCATCCATATCCACATAGTCTGCATCGTTGTAGGCGTCATCCACACCGGAGTCGATGACACCGGGCTGTTTCCCACTCCCAAGATTCAACATATCAAAATGCTCACATAATGTACCCATAGCCGCTGCGTCATCAGGACCCCCATCGACGGATAGCGCCGGTGCCGGCGGACTTTCAGGGCTGTAATATTTTTGAAGGGTTTTCAAATCCTCAGCAGCTGTATTGTCCTTAGAGTAGTAGCTGTAGCACTTCATAATTCCTGGTATTGAGGTCTTTTGAGTTTTCGGTTTTTTTTTTCCAAGGCTTCAGGAACGGCTTGTACATCCCCCAATACGTATCTGTATATATACACCCTGCACGCCACGCCCCACACTTCAAAACCCCGCTCCACACTTCCGGTTCTTTGGGGGGCATCCGGAGGAAGTCCCCTTGGGGCCCCAACCCTTGGGGGGGCCTTCCCGATAGCCCCTATGATGTCACATCCGGTGGGACACCCCCGCTAAGGACCCAGGGCCTGTTAAACACATCTACATCACTTCCGGGACAGGATTTTGCCCAGGCAGAACTTCCGGGGGAAGCCCCAGGGGGCCACGCCCAGGATATGACGTCATAGGGACCAGATATCCCGCCCTAAAGGGGCGTGGAAAGCTGTCAAGGCTTGTTTGATGAGGAAAGGTATCATTGTATACTATTTATGTCAAATGTGTCCATAGATTAACATATCAAATAATAATTTGGAATGTTTGCACGACAAAAAGAATGCTTTGGCGATGGTTACTTTGAAACATGGCTCATGTTGTAAAGGACGAAAACTGCATGAGTGGACTGCCTGCCATTTGCGCTCATGTACGTGCGATCCACTGCATGCATTTTCCATCGCATTCACAGTGCAGAGTAAAACTGAAGAGTAAAATGATGTGAAATCGCCTTTACTTTTCAGTTTTACTGCGCGGCATTGAGAGATAGACAACGCCTGCCCGCAAATACGATTTGCTGGCTGAATTTTACAATGGACTGAGATGGAATCCTCCAGCCGATTATCCGTTGCTAATATGAATCATATTCAATTGGGATTCTTTTTTTTAATGTCTGCATGAAAATCTCATGCAAGCGTAAAACAGAGTGCACAATCGAGCTGGATGAAGAAAGCAAAGCAGAGATGCTATCTCTGCTCTGTACCCCTCCTTAACCTTGAGTCAGAACGAAAATGAATTGGGGTTAAAGGAAAGAACAAACGCATTTTACACTTTCTATTCACACTCCAAGCCATTCGAAAATGACCGCTCAAAAAGGCAAAGAAAGCAGACAATATCACGTGGGGGCACTGCTGACCAGCATGCAAAATGGCTGTGCTTCACTAGATCTCTGCGACCTCTGACTGGCGGCCTGCTCGCTCGCCGAAAAGCTGTAAACTGGACCAGGCCGCTCCATGGATTACAATGGGCGAGCAGTGCGGGCACACAATGCCCAAGTTTGGAGCCTGAGAGACTTTCCACAACAAAGATACTGGAGCCGAGGCCCACGCTGCATCGGCAGAGGAGGGGATAGCTTACCCCTCTGTGAGAGGCTTAACTGCAGGGGCAGCAGAGGACGCCTACTGAGACGGCCTTGCGGGCCGAGAAGCAGACCGCGCTGGTTCCTGCTGACTTCTGTTGGAGGGCTGGGTGGGCGGAAAGCACCAGACTCGGTGCTTTGACGGGGAAGCTTTGAGCAGCCCCCGCATGCTGCCCAGGTGTGTGTGAGTGCGATTGAGCATGAAGACTGTGCCAGAGATCCTCTTGGTGCCGAGGGCACAACTGCCTGCTGGCAGGAAACAACTGTAACGCTCACCTGATTCCCGTAGAGGCGCCGGTCTTGACTGGGCGTATACCGTATCGCCAAAGGTGATGTGTAACACACGGCTGGCTCTTTGGGCTGGACCTCTGTGCACTGTATATCTGACTCGAAGGGTAAGATGTCTGCAGATAGAAAATATGGGATTAATGAACTGGGTTATTGAATGTCTCTCTCTTCTTCCCTTTCTCTTCTCCTGTAGAACCCCGAAGGTTAACGCTCTCACCTTAGGTAAGTGAACGCCGTGCTCTCCATCTGCCTCGGGGCAGGGTGCTGTAACCAGTTTCTTCACTGGATAAGGGGAGCAGGCCTCTTGACTTCAGAGGACTGCTGTCCGTCGTTTACTGCACGAACGGTAAGTTTCGAGTAATTCTAATGTCTTTAAAGTCTTTAGTAATGATGTCTCTTGTTTTGCAGGGTTCCGGCGATGGTGGATGACGGGCTGAAGTGAGTTGAAGATGGAGCCCGTGTGATGAATAGAAGCGCCTGGAAGCACGTAAGTAAGCGCTTGTTGCCTGCTTCACGATGCGCTCTAACTGTCTTTTTATTTTGCAGGTACAAGTTCGGAGCGGCTGCAGGGTGCCGGAATACCCACTGGGTTAGATGTGGAAAGGAGTAATGGCACGTGAGTATTAAAGTTCCCCAATGTCTTTAAACGCACCTTGTTTTGTCTTTCAGATGCGGGATGCAGCGCCGAAGGCCTCCGGAGCGTGCGAAGAGTTGGTAAGCTTTTGTCTTTCAGATCCCGGAATGCAGTGTGAAGACCTCCGGAGCGCACGAAGAGTAGGTAAGCCTTTGTCTTTCAGATGTCGGAAAGCAGCGCGAGGCGTTGGTGACAGCCGATGGACCAGGTAAGTGAGGAGCTGTCACTGAAGACCGTAATGCTAACCTGTTCTTTCTTGTCTTTATAGGTGTTGCTGAAGACTGGATTCAGGATGGTAAGTCTTTTTCCTTAGGCCCAGGATCAGATGCAGAAGACACGATGAGCGTTCCTCTGCAGAGGATGCAGAATAACGCAAAGCAAGATTCATCCATCGGGTGTGGTTTAAATAGCCTCCTGTAGTGCTTAGGTGTCTCCTTCCACAGCCACGCCTAGGTAAGAAAAGAGTTCCTGCTTTCCAGAAGAGTTCCAGTGTTCTGAACCTAGGGAGTGGCTCCTGCCCCACCCAACAGGAAAAGTAGTTCCAAACAGAAGAGGATCAGAGGCCCAACTGGCAGGCAAGTAAGCAGCATGGTCTGCTGCAGGTAAATCCACCCAAGCATTATGAGCCCGGCGCTTCCAGCGCTGGGACTGGGCATATTTATGAGCCTGGTGCCACTGGCGCCAGGACTGGGTCCAAAAGGTCCCAATTGGGACTGGTTGGCACTCGGAACCTGGGTTATGGATCTGCTTCCAAGGGAGTTGGGAAAACCCTGACCTTTTGGAAGCAGAGATCATGACAACAACATATTACGCAGAGCGACTGAAGCTGAAGGTGGTGCCGCCTTTTCTACATGGGGGATTGCCCCAGGGTGCAATGTGAGGGTGAGATACGCTTGCCTCGGGCAGCCTGATCTGCAATAGTAGTGCCCGCAGAGTGAATGGGCTGCACTTCATGAGTGGAGAGTGTCACTGGTCTTTACATACTGTGAGCTGACGGCTTCAACACTATCTGAACGGCGGTAGCACTGGGCTGCAGGTCGGACTGACACTTTCATGCCTGATGTGGGTCCCGAGTCTGCCGGGCCTAGAGACCCAAGCTACTCTTCACTGATGATGCCCAACAAGGCTGAAACATGTCTGGGGATGCTTGTGGTCTCGTGCAAAAGGGTTGTGACCTAGCAGTTCGGGCTGGACTGCCCCTTTCGGGGTGGGACCAATCCTGATTTGCATATGGTTTTTCCCCTTCTGTAATGGCTTGGCAGGTGGAAAAACGATGGTCTGGAGGGTTGCCCAGAGCTGTGTCCGTGGTTATGAATTATTCAAAACATTCCAGACATCAACTTGTTGTTTTGCCAAAGTCGACCCTAGTGGGACGGGTATGCGCAGATGTGGGTCCCAAATCTGCCGGACCAAGAGACGCAAGCTACTCCCCACTGATGACGCCCAACAAGGCTGAAACATGTCTGGGGATGCTTGTGGTCTTGTGCAGAAGGGATGTGACCTAGCAGTTCGGGCTGGACTGACCCTTTTGGGGTAGGAAAAAACCTGATTTGCATATGATTTTTCCCCTTCGGAAATGACTTGACAGGGTGAAAAACGATGGTCTGGACGGTTGCCCAGAGCTGTGCCCATGGTTTTGATTTATTCAAAACCTTCCAGCCATCCCTTTTTTTTTTTGCCAAAGAAGCGGTCCATGCCATAAAAAATGCATGACCGGGTTACAAATGACCGACTCATGCATTGGATGAACCCTGTGCCTCTTCCGAAAAGATACAGGTGAATGTGTTGTTTCCTGTCCATTTGAAAGTTCATGCATTTGTGCATATGGGGTGTGCTTTAAAGTGCACAGAAACACATCCTAAATGATGCTGTTTTTCAGTGTTGAAAATGTACGCAACCTACACTGCCCTTTGTGGAAACAAGCAACTTCTATTGGCACACACAATGACATGAACTAGTCCATCTCAAAACGTGCCCCAATATAGGTTTTCAGAATGTGGCTCTAGGAAATTAAGCGTGTTGACCAGGATCACACACTGATGATAACGCTGGGATCTGAGGGCCTGCTGCAATTTCGACACTTGACTGTTTTATTCCTCAGTGAATGCTATAAAGCCAGGTACAATTATATTGGTAACTTTTAATTTTCAAGAGCCGCAATTACAAACGGTTTTAATTGCCGGACTTGGAAAGTACACAAAACACATGATGGACCAGCATGGAAGGCTTTTTTAAAAATTATAAATATACATATAGTCACAAATACTTTGTATACATTCCACATGCATCACGTCAATAGACAATACAACACACGTAGTATTACACACTTAACAAGTGCATTAATCATTGGTTAAAACATTAAGAATCCGCATAAAATAATCACACATTTTGGCAATGCTAAATATTGAATTACAATCATTCCCAGCTAAAAGTATTCTCCAGGACGCAACCCCATCGAGTTTGTTCTCCAAATGACCATATTGTTTCATAAATATCCATCTTACCTGTGCCAAACTAGAATCACTAGTAGATTCTAACTGATTCAACGTCATCCTCCCAGCATAAACGTCAGCATCTTACTTGCCTGGAAAGCGGGTGCCATGCCACGACCCTATTGAATTGCATCATCAGATATTCTCTGACAATATCACTTTGTGGAAAAACACAGCTGTACAGAGGTAACTCCTTTTGGTTTTTGGTGTACTCATGAAACATACGACCGTGTTTCTTAGTTGACACCCCTACCACAGCCCTCTCATAATCATATGATTGTATAGCGTTCTTTGTCACACCCTTATAAGCAAGATGTGTCAGCAATACGACTGAGTACCAATCATCCCGTTCTACTGCTTGCTGTTGGCGCAAAGAAGTCCAAGACAACCATCGGTCAAACCTTCTGATATACTGATGGCAATAATAAAAATAAGGGAACGGGAGTCAGCCTCTAAGAGCTTTTAGTACTTGTTCAGGTCACTAGTCATCACTGTAGTTGCACACTCGTTAGACCGAATTCCAGGCGGATATAATCTGTCGGAAGAGGGCCCCCCACCTCGACTCCCTATAGAAACCCTGGTGCTAAGCTTGCATTGTAATTCATTTGCCAACTGGCACAGTGAAGCCACCGTTTCTGCGAATACATTTACTGATGGCCCCCATCTGCTGTTCAGTTTTGGCTGAGGTGTATTTCCAGGGATCCTTCCTGTTCAGTTTGGCATCTATCACAACACCAACATATTTATATGCAATAACCTGCTCCACAAGCTGCTTATGGATAAACCAGTTGACCTCCTTGGGCTTAGTTCTTGGACTTGAACAAAACATTACTTGTGATTAATCGATGTTGATAGACCACTATGGGCTGCATATACTGCAAAAGCATCAACAGTGTTTTTGAGAAATGCTTATAAAATCATGTTATGGAAAGAAAAGACAAACTCTAGCTTTATTTTCTCCATCTCCGTTGGTAGTCTACAAACTCTATGGGCCTCATTAGGACCCAGGCGTTAAGGGGTTAACGGTGCCGCAAAAGGTGTCGCGCCGTTAAACCCTTAACGCCTTGCTACGAGGTCCCTTTGTGGGACCCTAAAGTAGGGGCCCACAAAGGGACTCTCGAGGTAAGTACGGAACCGCAATTTGCGGTACCGTACTTACCGCCTTCCCCATTCCCATTATGCTCTATGGGGCAAAAATGGGAATGGGGAAGGGCCATGGTGGCATGGGGAATTACCGCCCGCCAACCTTGGAATGGGGTGGTAATTCTCCATTCCGCCATGGCAGACTCCGGCATCGACCATGGTGCTAATAGCACCATGGTTTTCCGCCGGAGTCCTAATGAGGGCCTATGTCACTAAATGACATTTTAAGGAATTATATACACACTCAACCAAAGAAGCAGTGTGATAATGCCACCTGCTCATAATTATCATTTTACAAAGACTTGAGCTATATTAAAAGTAAAGAGCAGTCTATGGGCTAAACAATGCCACCAGGGGCCAGATTACAGAAACTTCGCACCACTGCAAGTGTAAAAGTTTGCATGGTATTAGCACTGGGGAAAAGTTTGCCCTATTTTTAAAAACACTGGGCCACATTAAAAAACATTGCACTTTGCCAAGTGCAGTTTGGCATTTTGAAAGCACCAGGGCTAAAATTGCCCTAGTGCCAAAAAGATACATTTTTGATGCATTATTGCATCAGGGCAAAGTTTCCTCTAGTGCTAATACCATTCTGTATTAGCACCAGGCAAAATGTGCCCTGGTGCAGAAAGGTAGTGAAAATGCATCTTTTGTTGCACTAAGGAAATGTTTTCCCTGGTGCTTTTAATATGGCAAACTGCACTTGTGGATATGCAATGGTTTTTTAATGGTGTCCCAGTGTTTGGAAAGCTACTGAGCTTCATTACAGATGTGGCGGAAAGGCAACAACGGGGCCGGTAGTGCTACCGGCGCCATTGTTACCTCTCTGCCACATTACGAGTTCTGCTTGCCGTGCTGGACTGCATACGTGGTCTGACCATGTGTGCAGACCGGCACCCGCGAGCAGAACTCGTGATTGCACTGGCACTGTTATGCATGGTGCCGGTGCAACCATGCTCCCCACCACCATTCTACCCTATGGGGCAGAATGGGGATCAGGAGGCCGACCATACCGGCACCCGCGAATGGGCAATTACCGGTCCATTTATCTTGTAATGGGTCGGTAATGGCTCATTTGCGGGTGCCGCAGCCAGCAGCGAGTAGCCATACCCATAATGAGGCCCACTGTTTCGGCTTTTGATGCGGTGGAATGCGCACGCAGTCTCTTGGCAAAAGGAAGGTCACGCACAAGGCATGCCTTTAACATGAATGACGCAATTGAACTGGCAATGAATCCAGGTGAAGCACCACTGCGAGTGACAAAAACACTTTCTGACCCGTGAAAAGGTTTTCTCCCACCCGAATGGAACTGTAATAACATGGCTGCATCTAAGTTGTGCATAGGCTATGGCTAGGTCGAGACCATTTCTTCTTTCAAGGGGACGTGGGCCAGATCGTAAGGGGTAACTGACAGAATGGCCCTTATAACCACTCTATTTGGATGTAAAAGGATATAAAGGACACGGACACATTTCATTTTCTGGTGAAGATGTGCAGCTCGTGGGTTATCTGCTGCAGATGAAGAAGGGTGAAGATATATGTTAACATGTAGACACCCAATTAATTTAAAAGCGTACCATGACTATACATACTGTACCAGAGATGAGCAAGCCAGCATTTTTCAAAGTCCCAAAAATGTGTACATTGAAGGAGATGTGGGGGGGATTCACTTACCTGTTTTTGTCCGTGTTTCGCAAAAACAGCTGAGTCGCCCCACCACCTTCTTCAAAGTGTGCACTTGCAAGAACCCCACATGTCTCTAAAATCCCCTACAGAGTCCACCCGCATCCCCTCGCACCTCCCCACTCCCGCTTCCTGAATCCAGTTAAGCCTGCCTCCCGAGCCTGCCGATTGGCCCTCCTTGCCCCCAGTGTTTCCCTTAGTGCGTAGGCAGCCACCCCAGACCCCCTTTCCATCGATCCTTGCCAGGTGAGTGGAGCTTTGTGCAGCGACCCCAATTCCACCAAAAATCTCTAAAATCCCCTTACAGCGTTTGCCCGCATCCCCTTGTAACTCCCCACTCCCCGCTTCCTGAATCCAGTTAAGCCCGCCTCCCGAGCCCACCGATTGGCCCTCCTTGCCCCCAGTGTTTCCCTTAGAGCGTAGGCAGCCTCCCAAGACCCCCTTTCCATCGATCGTTTGCCAGGTGAGTGGAGCTTTGCGCAGCGACCCCAATTCCTCTCTAAAATCCCCCTCCAGCATTCGCCCGCATCCCCTCGCACCTCCCTACTCCCCGCTTCCTGAAACCAGTTAAGCCCGCCTCCCGAGCCTGTCGATTGGCCCTCCTTGCCCTCAGTGTTTCCCTTAGCGTGTAGGCAGCCTCCCTAGACCCTTGTTCAATCGATCTTTGCCAGGTGAGGGAAGTTTTGTGCAGCGACCCCAATTCCACCCAAACATTTCTAAAATCCCCTTGCAGTGGCCGCCCGCATCCCCTCGCACCTCCCCACTCCCCGCTTCCTGAATCCAGGTAAGCCTGCCGCCTGAGCCCGCCGATTGGCCCTCCTTGCCCCCAGTGTTTCCCTTAGTGCATAGGCAGCCTCCCCAGACCCCCTTTCCATCGATCCTAGCCAGGAGAGTGGAGCTTTGTGCAGCGACCCAATTCCACCAAAAAATCTCTAAAATCCCTCTACAGCGTCCGCCTGCATCCCCTTGTAACTCCCCACTCCCCGCTTCCTGGATCAAGTTAAGCATGCCTCCCGAGCCCACCGATTGGACCTTCAACGAGGACATCACTGCACTGCAGGGCAGCCCTCTGCCCATGCAGCCCTATCGGCTAATGACCCCGAGGCAAAGGGCGGCTCCAACAGAGGCGTCTCCAGACTGTGTCTGCATGTGTCTGCAGGGGAAGCCAGCAGCGAACAGACACCAACAAAACTGTAAGTATGGCATGGGTGGGGTGAAGAGCATTTACTCTACTCCCGAAAGCCCCTGCCACTCTACCTTACCTTCACATAATGTAAACTGCCAAAACCAACAGAATTGTGAAAGATGGCATATGCCACACTTAGACGGATTTGTCAATGTTAGCATGCCCCACACTTAGACGGATTTGTGAAAGACAGCATATGCCACACTTAGACATATTTGTCAATGTTAGCGTGTGCCACACTCAGATGGAATTTGTGAATGTTAGCATGTGCCACAAGCAGATGGAGTTGTGAAAGATAGCATGTGCCACACTTAGGCGGAATAGTGAATGGTAGCATATGCCACACTTGGAAAGAATTAACAATGGTAGCATGTGCCACACTTAGATTGAACTACAATTGGCAGCATATCCCTCACTTGGATAGAATTGTAAATAATAGCATGTATCCCCTATATATGCTATGTACCTGTATCCCGTTATATATCTGTATCCCTTATATACCCTATCCACCCTGTTGCTATATATATATGTATGTCACAATGTAAGTCCGCACTGTTGTGCTCACGTGCCTGGTCTCAGGCGCTTACACTGATAGTCACCATATCACACCACTATGCTTATTCTCTTCTATACACCATCATTCAACGAGAACACATCTATACCCCTGAAAATTCGGCCTAGCTGTTCACATACGAACACGACCCCGCGAACAGCTCATCACCCTAATAAAACACTGCTAGCTGAAGCACATTCCGACTAGCATAGGCGTTCCTCAGGCCTAACGCAACCAGAACCCCAGTCTGGGTGTCCACCCACCAGACTGAACACATCCAACTGATTTCCGCAGCACCACACCTATTGCTAAGAAGCAGCTATCATCCAACAACCGCACCAGCTGCACACATATCCGGCGCACCCACACACCATATGACACTCTCTCTCTCTACGGACTTGAATGGCGTTCAACCTACCAGCGCTTTGAGGTCATACCAATGATATAGAGGGTGCTATATAAATGTCAAGTAACGTAACAACATAACATAACATAAGATGCGTTCATCTCCAGTAGCGTAGATGTAGTCAAATAAGATTTTTATCAAGCCTCGGCAATCTGTATGTTGAAGGGAGGTAGGGGGGTGATTCACTTAGCTATTTGTGTCTGTTTTTTCTGCCGCTCACCACCTCTTCTGAGCTTGATGGCAGATACCTTCATTGGCCAACCTTGACGCAGGTGATGGGTGATAGCCAGCCACCTCTCCTTTTTTTGGCTGCAACTGACGTCATATCAGTCCAGGAAGTTGTCACAACAAAACTTCCAGAGTTCTTCCTCAGCCTGAAATCACACCTCCACACGCATACTCAATGAATTAGTGGCTGTAAAATACAGTTTTAGACCGAGTATCCTTCGCCTGTGACCTGGCATTGTGGCACTCCACACCAAAATTAATTTATCCCAGTGCTGCCATTGCCGAGCACTCCAAAACGTATGCTGCATGGGCGACCGCCCGGGCCACCTGTGCATAAGACTGGCTCTGCATGCCATATGTTCTGCAGCTGACCAGAATTTTCCTATTTAAAGCCATTTGAGATTGTTAATGTTATGTTAATGTTAAAGGATGTTTGTACCGCGCACTACCAGAGTGGTCCCCTGGCACTCTGGCGGATCTGAAGGAAAAGGGGAGTAGGTTAGGTTGTGTTAGTAGGACAAAGTTTGGAGAGGAGCAAGGGAGCTGTGATGTACTGTTGGTAGCTTCAATTCAGTTAACACCATTCACTGAGCTTTCTGGTGTGGTATACGGTACGAGTATGTCGTGTGCTGTTGTGTGAGTGTCTGAGTGGTGTGTTTTTTGTTGCGGTGTGGTGAAGTGCATGCATGCTGCTCCGGTTTAAGAGGTATGGTTGTGTTTAGTTAGGGTGTGAAAGGTGTGAAGAGGGGTGAGGTTTTTAGATGTTTTTGTAGGGTTGGTTAGTTGCATTGTTGTCCTGAGAAATGCACACTCCAATTGTGTGTCTTTCGGGATTTAGACAAGGTTGTCTTCCTTTAATTGATCTAGTTTCAACATAATAAGGCTGCCTCTAATCTCCCTGTCATTATGTTGCGTTAGTTAGTCTCTGCATTTCTATCTTTGTCATTTTTCCAAGGCCAGCCCCTACATCCCAGTCTGTGTTTGATGCAAACTGGTTCTCAAGGATCTATCTACATGAGACCTACGCCCGTACCAAACACCCAGTCTAAGTGGGTAAGGTTGATAGTTGTATCTGCTTGTGTTTGCCCTGTTTGCTATTGTTCAGTCCTGATAGGGTTTTGACTCGTGGCCAGTTCCACCTAGCGTTGTTTCTCTTGTTCTTTTGGGAATTTCCTCTTAGTTGCTTAATTTTAGGTGGTCTTTGGTGTTTCTAATTCCTTTTGGGAGGTTGTTCCAGGTTTCCTGCCAGGTGGGATGAAGAGGAGCCCCTTAGTATTTTCACGGTGTATGGTTTTGGTTCCAGGCAGATTTCATTGCTTGATCTGAGGAGTCTCGTTGGCTTGTAGATTGTTATTTTCTTTTGTAGGAATTATTATATATTTATTTAACACGTGGCAGAGTCACATTACAAAGCACCAAAACAGTTAAAATACAACAGATCTTAAGTATATCTATAGACAGCATAAGTAATTATAAAATGTTGGTGAAATTTGCATCTAAAAGGGGGTTCAGCGAAATATCAGAGGTCGTTGAGTGTTAATGTCCCGTTTTGGCCAGTGGGTTCTGTGGGGGGTCCCTTTCTAGTGAATGCACAAAAGGGTGCCCAGATATCTTTTGGTCTCGAGATTGCCATAATAGTCTGTGTGTATCTGTCTTCATTTTTGTTGATCCGTGTCATTTCAGTAATCCATTGCTTGTGGGATATATTGACCCACTCAACAGCATTGTCCCTCATCACTAAGCTGCATTTGCACAAGAAACAGCAACCTGGCTGTGCTGGCTCCTGTGCGCACCAGGACTTCAAATCTGTGTTTTGGCAGCAACAAAAAAATGGCAGCACCATCCTGCCTAGCACACTTCAGGCAAAATGAAACAAGGGGCAACACTGAAAAAGTATGCCAGTGTGTTCTGAAACCTATATATGGAATCAAGTGAACTGGCAGCACTGCTTAGCTGCAAAAGCCAAAATTCCCTTCAAAATGAAACATTTTCACCCTTTCAAAATGCTGTTTTTATGCTAATTCCATCTGTTCATTCTGATTGGTCTATAGTCGATGTTGCCCAACAGCACAACAAATCTGCCTTCCGGGTCTATGTCAGCTGTACTTAATCTGAAATCTGTGTTTTTATGTATGAGTGTTATTACTCCTCTGGCTTGGAAGGAGTAATTGGTGTAGAATCTATTTTTCCCCATTTGTACACCATCTGCTTGTGTGTAGATTCTAAGGCATGGGTTTCCTGCAACATGATAATGTTGGGGTTATGACGATGTAGGTAGGCCCAGACCTTTCTTGCCTTAATCGGGTTATTTAGACCTCTTATGTTCCATGAGATCATTTGTAGTTTGGTCACCCTGGTCTGTTGTTGGTTGGATTGTTGTATACTGCTAATGCTGTTGTAGTCCGGTAGTTTATGAGTTTGGTGCTGCCTGCACAACTGGTGCCACAGTTTTTATGAACTTTACTTCCCGGGGCCACCAAGGCTGCAGCGGTCTGGTAACTTTGAACTTTTAACAACTGCATTCTCCCCCGAACCAACCAACCCCTCCCCCCACCCTATCCATCTGCCCCAACTTGATGATGTAGCTCATTTGAACTTTTGGGTGAACCTTTGGGGGTCATGTTGTCAGCACTGCCATCCCTGCAGTTCAACGTACCCCAGATGGTTTAGTTTAATTTCCGTTGCCAATCGTATATGGTATTGGATGTTTGTGGATTGAGTGCTGACTCCCGTGGACCACTCAGTAATTTTCGTCTAAGTGTCTCTCATCTATATCTTGTGGTTCTGTTGCCATGGGTGCCGCAATGGACGGGGTTCGGGTATATGTGATTCTACATAGGCTGTTGCCTGTGCGGGGTCCTCAAAGAATTACGCCTTTCTGCTGTGTTGTATTCAGAGTTTGGCCGGGCACATTAATGAGTATGGAATCTTTCTGGCTCTAAGCAGGCGCTTCACTGCATTTTAAGATCTTCTTTGCATTTGCATGCCAGCCGCGAAGTCCTAATAGATATTTATTCTACTGGAATCAAATTGTAGTGTGCCTTTTTCCCTGGCAAGTCGTAGCACCATATCTCTGAGTGGGGGGGCAAGAGTCTGGTGTGCCCTTTCGACCAGGAATTGTGGGGAGAACCTTGTGGGATCAAAGAGTGATTTAAGTAGGTTCCATAGAGCCCTTCCTCGCCACCTCCTGGATCCCAATCACCCTGATGTTATTCTGCCAGGATCTTGATTCTAAGTCCTCACATTTATTTGCCATCTTCTTTAGTTTCATTTGCATAGTATTTAATGTGCGGTCATGTCGTGCTATGGTGTCCTCATTTGTGCTGATGCGCCCCTCAGCCTCAGTGATGCGGCCGCTCTCTTGTTCTATCTTGGCCTTTAGCAACCTTATTGTTCGGACAATCTCGTCCAGCTTCACATTTATTGTGAGGAACCCATTCTGCATGGTCTGCAGTAAGTAGTCATCTCTTGAATTTTCTTCTATTGGTTGCGTTTGCGAGTTACTGAGGCAGGAGGGGCTCAACAGCAGTGGATCTCGGTCCTGTGTAGGAGTCCATTGGGTATTTTTTTTTTGAGTGCCATTGGTCATAGTTGTGCCTTGAGGTGCGCAGGGTCTTAGAGCCATGGGTAATGCACTGCTGTGTGTGGCTTCCTCTGAGATGCCGGTGCTCAGATAGCGCTATTTTGTGTTTTCAATGTGGTTTAACAGAGGTTTGTGGCTCCAACAGTCCGCTGCGTGCCAGGGTTGATGCGGCACAGTCTTGCCAGCGTTTTAGTCAGTTTGGCTGGGTTCTGTCCCTACTTGCGGATCTGGGGTCGCTGTTTGGTTTAGGGGTCGCTGTTCACAGAGGGTTTGCCTCTTCATAGTACAAGATCGCAGAGTGTGTTGAGGAACATGCGTTATGAAGGTGACTTTATGTTGCCGGCCTTGTATTTATGTTGGAAGTGAGTTTATGTCTCTCCCTCAGTGGAGCAGTTTTGTGGGGCTCAATTCTTCAGCTCTGTTTGTTGGTTTGGGCGAGTCACTCAGGGGACGCGAGGCCCAGTGTTGTGCTCCCTCCTTTTGTCAGGCGTAGCACCTAGCCGCCTTCAGGGCGTGGGGTGTTAATGGCCGCTAGATACTGTTAAGGTCACAGTACTCTGTTGGGTGCTGGCCTGGTCAGCGCCCCCGTGTAGTGGTGTAAGCCCTCAGTATATGGGTAAGGGGTATGCGGTTCGCGTTGCGGTCATGGGTGGGGGAGAGTCCTACCTTGCAATTCCGCAGTGTCCGCTGCTGTCTACATTGTTTGTGCAGGCCCCTCACCGCCCCTCAGATATCTTTTGTTGTGGTGGCGGATTCAGCACCAACTTTGGGTATGTTGTGCCCAACGCTCTCGTACTTCAATAAATGTGCTCAATTCGGGTTATATAGTTATGGCAATGGTTGATTTCAACAGGATTTTCTTACGACAACAGCACCCCCCTCTTTTGTAGGAGTTCTACTCCCTGTCCGCTGATTGCCATGTGTGTTATGCACATTTGTTTGAACGTGATACGTTGTTTGATTGGAAGCCAATGTAGCATTTTAAGCACTGGTGTGATGTGATCTCTTCTAGATAGTTTGAAGAGGACTTTAGCTGCTGCATTTTGGATGGATTGTAATTTCTTCAGGAGGTGTTCCGGCATCCCGAGGTAGAGGCCGTTTGCGTAGTCGATTCTTGGCATGATGAGGGCGACGATTGTCAGTGTTTTGTGAGTGAAGCACAGGCGATTCAGTTTTGTAAATTACGTCTGTAGTATCAGAGACTAGCCTGTCATTGTGCAGGATGCCAGCACTTATCATCATGCTGGGAGGCAGTTGACAGAGTGCACAAAATGTCAAAAGAGAGCTGAGAGAGTGTGGAAGAAAGAACTCCCCACCGAGCTCTGATAAAGTGCATGGGTCTGCTCACTGAAACCATAGTCAATGACCGTGTGATGGAACAGCATTTCCCATTCAGCTGGCCGAGACACACGGTAAGGCTGTCAAGTGTACTGCTCATTTGGCAAGGGTTTGTTCCATCCGCATTGATAATTGAAATTGCCTGTTTTAAAAGTGAAATTGTGTGTTTACTAAACTCACTGCCTTGTGGCCTCCTTCCGTTGCCTCCCCTTCCTCACCCATGTGTTCCTCCTCCCGCTGCCTCCTTCAGCCCTGATCCTGATTGGGCACTTGGCCCTACTACATTATTCTCCTAGCGCACTGTTCCTCCTTTCCTTTAACATCGATATTGAACAGATCAGTCTTTTGTAAGATGGCCACCCCGTGCGGACCATAGTATTCAGCTGATCTGCTCTGCCCCATGATCCCGACTTGTGCCGTGATTGTCTGGGCTTTGGACTTTGTTGGAACCTCCACTGGAGCCGTCAGGAAATTGCCGGGCCCCTCAAAGGGCCTCATCTAAGGGCCAGGTCCCTCCCTGTCTGGTCCTGTCCAGGCCTGGTGGACCGGATGCCCCCGCTGCATGCAACAATATCTGATTGCCTTCTCACCACAGCGGTTCCCCGCTCCCTCAGGTAAGCAATCATCACCATGTATCACAGTCCATTTCTGTGCTGTGCTTGTGCTCTCAGGGAAATTCAAAATAAGGTGCTTTTACATCTGTGCATCTCCATTTATGTGCTGTACTTGTGCTCTCTGAGAAATTCGAACGCAGGTGCTTTAACATCTGTGCATCTCTATTTCTGTGCTGCACTTGTGCTCTCTGGGAAATTCAAACTGCTGGTTACTTGTTCCCCTGTAGTGTATCACTTGCCTTGCTTCTTCTTCTTGTGTTCCCTACTGTGTGATCCCCACCCCAAGCCCCATCTGTGCATCGAACATACCAGTGCTGTGCCCCTCTCCTTCTCTCTTCTCTATCACACTTCCTCCAACTTTCCTCCTCGCACCCTCTATGGTGCTCTTGATCTCTCCCATCTACTCCAACTGCTTTTCTATCTCTGATACTATCCCTCTTAATAAGTCTGAGAGTAAAAAGTTCAAGAGGGATATCCTGGTCTTCAACCCAGGCCTTCCTATCGCTGACACCTACACCAGTGCTTCCTCCAGACATACTTTTGCAGTCATCCTCTTTGTTGTTCCCTCTCCAGATCTATGGACCCATCACATGGTCTCTGTTATCTCCCCTTTTTCCTCCTCTCCCATTAGTGGTGGCACTTGGTGGGACGACGTCCTCTTGGCCCCTTTCCACTCTTCCAAGACCATCATTAATGTCTATCTGAATGACACTGTCTTGGTAAAGGACTATCAGCCCTCTCTCCTCCTTTTTGATAGGCGTCTCCTGTGTCTTATCAACTTCCTTCCGTCTCCTGCTACTCCTACCAGCCCCTCTCTGGCTCCTCCACCACCTTAGTCTTCTACCGCCTATCTGGCTCCCTCCTCCTTCTCTCTGGCTACTTTGCCTCATCCTTTTACCACCTCGGCACACTCTCGGGCCCCTCTACCACTTCCATAGGGCATACCTCAAGCCTGTACCACTCCTCAGAGATCTTTCAGATGTGGCAACCTGCTCCAGGTTGCTACTCTTAACTATTGCTCTGCTGTCAAATGCTCCTCTAACATCTGCAACCTCCTCAAAGAACTGGTTGTGGATGTTCTCGCTCTCACCAAGACATAGTTCATACGCAGGCCTATTCCTCCTACTGGCCTCTCTCTGACTGTGGCAACCATCTGCAGGTCACCTGACCAGGTCAACCTCTTCCTCTCAGAGTGGGCTGACCTCTCCTCCTCTCTACTTGCCTCTACCTCTCATCTTCTCCTCCTCAAACACCTAGATATCCACCAGGATGCTTCTAACCCCTCCTCTAAGCTCTTTCACAATGCTGTGACACTCTCTCTCTTTCAATTCTACCCTCTGGTCCGATACACTCTGACGGGCATACCTTGGATGCTATCACCTGCTCAGATATCCCTCTCTTGAACCCTCTCACCACTCCTATTCATTGGACCGAGCAGTTTCTGCTCTCCTTTCAATTGATACTCTCTGTCCCCATGCTTAGCCAAAACCAGCAATGCCACCTACCTTCTTGGTCATTTGGCCCATGAAGCGTGTGTCAGTGGATACCTTTGCCACTACTGTCTCTGCTCCTCCCATGCCTCCGGCTGACTCACACTCTGACACAGCCTTCTATAACCTGCATCTTGCTATCTCCAACAATCTAGACGTCCTTGCTCCTGTCATGAGAATCCATCTGAAGCCTACCTCCAAGTTCAACTCTTGGTATGACTCTGTACGTTTAGGGTGGCTGAGAGGAAGTGGAGGGCATTGGGCACATCCTCTGACAAACTGGCCTGCTGCCTGCACCAATGGCAGTACAGAGTCTCTGTCCTGTCCAGGAAGAGAGCCCACATCTAAGCTGGCATCTCTGAGGCCTCTAACAACACGGACAAACTCTTTAAAACCGGCAAGGAGCTGGCCAATACTTCTGCAGCCTCCACCTCTCTTGTTCCCTCCCATGCCCTTGTATGGCTCTAGCTACTCACTTCACCACTAAAGCTCAGGACAATCTGTCCTCTCTCTCATTTTCCTCTCCCTCTACTTCTTTCGGCCCACCTCTGGCTGTCCCTCTCTCCCCTCCTCGCATCTCCTCTTTCTATCCGACTACTACTAGGTGCTCTACTGCTCCTCTAGAACCATCAAGGACCACATTGACACCCTTGTTCCAGCCTTGGCCGATTTCTGAAATCACTTGTTTGCCACTGGAACTTTTCCCCTCTCTACTCAAGCACTCTTTTCTGCACCTGCTCCTTAAAAAGCCTTCTGCCAATCCTACCTGTCTGGCAAACTGTTACCCGATCTCTATCAGTCCTTTCCTGGGCAAACTCCTGGAAAACCTGGCCATCTGCCAGCTTACTCTACACATTGAATCTGTTGGTTATCTCCATAACCACCAATCTGGCTTCAGAGCAGCCAGAGGCACGGAAACTGCTCTCCTGAACATGCATGAAGTTCTGCTCACTAATCCAGATTCAAGCCTTCCTTCTGTCCTCATCCTCCTTGACCTTTCCTCGGCTTTTGACACGGTCAATCATGCCATCCTGATCAATCGACTCTGTGAGAACCTAGGCATCATGGATCAGGCCTTGGAGTGAGTGTCCTCCTTCCTCCTGGACTGACCCTCCCAGGTCCAACTTGGGTCCTTTCTCTCCACCGACTCTATCTTCACATGTGGTGTTCCCAAGGGCTCTAACCTCTCACCCTGGCTCTACAATGTCTACTTGGCCCTTTTGGCTTACCTTATCTCTACTTTCCCCTCCAACTTTGATTGTTATGCGGTTGAAACTCAGCTCTTTCATGCTCACCTCAGCCTCCTCCCCTCTCTCGCTAATTTCTGACCGTCTATGCACTATTCAGGAATATTGCGCCTCCAATGATATCTGTCTTAATGCCAGTAAAACGGAGTTCCTTCTGATTGGGATCCTTGCTCTCGCTTTCCCACTCTCACTCTGGCCGCCCTCCTTGGGCCCTCTTCCTTCGCCTTCCTGTGAGGAAAAAAACCTTGGTTTCATCTTTGACTCCACTTTCTCCTTCTCTCCTCACATCACGGACCTAGCAAAGAAGGCCCACTACCAGCTGCACCTCCTCAGGGGTATTTTCCTTTTCTCACTTCGCCCAGAAGCTCACTGTCTGCAGAGCCCTGGTTCTCTCTAAGCTGCACTACTACAACAGCCTCTTTCTTAATCTGCCTTCCTCTACTCATCACCCTCTGCAACTAATCCACAACAGGACTGCGACACTTGTCCATGGCCGCAGACCCTGGGACTGTATCTCTCCAGCCCTGAAATCTCTCCACTGGCTTCCGGTGGCTGCAATGATCAAGTTCAAGACCCTCTACATCATCCACAAGTCGTTCTGGGGCCAGGCCCACACTACATCCAACTCTCTCTTCCAAAACACCTTCATTCTCGAGCCCTTTGCTCAACCATCTCTAACTCTCTTGGGGTCAGACGCTTCTCCATGCAGAGAGTGGGGGGTAGATCTCTCTCCTCTGCAGGTGCCTCCCTCTTAAATAGCCTCCCTGCCCCTTTTAAACTTGAGCTGGACCACCTGAACTTCTGGAAGCAGCTGAAGACCTTCCTTTTTCACCTGTGCTTTCTCTCTCTCTCTCTCTCCCCTGCTAACGACCTACTAGTCTGCTTCTGACTTTTGGCCTGGCTAAACCCCATAGTCTCACGGGGTACCAGGGTCCTCCATGACCAGTCGCCCCTGCACTGCCTTCGGGCTACCGCACATTTATGGGCTGTAACTGTAACCCTACAGTCCCCTGCCTCCTTGCACTTACCCAGAGTTGGGCTGCCCTGGCTGCACTTACCAAGAGCAATGCTGCCCTGATTGCACTTCCCCTTTCCCTCTCCCTGGCACTTCCCCCTTTCCCTGCCTCCCTGCACTTGCGTCATCACACTTGCACGATCTGAATGACACAAGGCCTAGAGAGCTCATTTGTTCCGTCCTCCCTCTGTCTTCCCTCCCTTGTCTTGTTGCGCCTAGAAACACTTGTGTACAGGCGCGTTATAAATGACTCATATCATATCACATCATATACCCTTATGAGCATCAAGAATAAATATTAGAAGTCACGCATGCAACAATACTGCTGGTGTGAGTTTCTTTCATTGACATGGACTCCTGCACGTCACATATAGCAAGGCATGTATCTCCTTACTTGAGCGCACAACCAGTACATGCAATTCAGGGAAAAGATCATTGAATCTGTCCCTAGACATTAACAAGTATTGAACATCCCATACACACGTGTTTTTGCTGTGTGCCCCCTCATTAACTCTTGCCGCAGTCTTGTGGACTGACAGGCAGCAGTCAATGCTTAAATATCTGACACACACAATATGGATATATTGTAGGAACGAAAAGCGAAAGCACGCAATTTACTTTAATGAGAGAGTGTACATGTCCGTGCCTTAGATAAGCACTTCAAAGACAAAGTAACGATGAAAGAAACGCAACGTTCCAGAAATGATGGGCAATTTGACTGTGTCCGCTCAATATTGCGTGGGCACAGATGTAGTCAATGTTTAGTTACCGTTGAATGGTTTGGACATATTGAATTACATTTGAGTTTCATTGCCTCTTCTGAATGAAAATCATGTTTAAGTCATTACATAGCGACAAAACATAATTTGGTCGAGCTACCATATGTGAAATTGATTTTTAGAGCCGAAATATAACTATTTTTTTTTCTAATGAGATGGTTAACCAGTCATGCAAAAATCATTGGCACCCTTACATTGTGTCAAATAAAAACCTTTTCTAAAAAATAAAAATAAAAAAAATACTTTTCTTTGATATACGTTGCTCTCATCAGGTTGATCTGGTGAGGGATAATACCATTGTTTATGTGACAGATGCACAGTAAATGGTCCATAAGTCCCTGTTTGTGAAATATGTTGAACGCTAAATTCTGTATTAGTGGACACTAAAATGTGGAGCCAGGTCGCACACAGGTGGTTCACCTTCACATGCGGTTTTTACCCACGGGAAATGCCAGCACATTATAAATCACAGTTAAACAGATTGGCAACATCTGCTTCCAGAGAAGACAGCTCCTGTGATTAGGCCAGTGCCCCTTAAGAGCAAATTGAAATACTAGGCTGTGTCTGACTGATCTCGAGGGGGATATGATCACGGCTGCATGTACTGCAATGAAGCACACGAGTTAGTTTTTCATTTTCAGTCGTATTGTATTGTTTATTTATTTATAGAGCGCACCAG
This sequence comes from Ambystoma mexicanum, assembly GCF_040938575.1. Lineage (NCBI taxonomy): Eukaryota > Metazoa > Chordata > Amphibia > Caudata > Ambystomatidae > Ambystoma > Ambystoma mexicanum. Next base: position 1,071,928,685 of record NC_090935.1, on the reverse strand, counting down.
GCCCTCAGGCATCTTAGTGCTTTAAGTCATGGATTGAAGTTAGGTTATCGGAAATGATAATATCTCTTTTCAACAAAGAATTGAGCAGGATGTTATTGGCCAATACCCGTTGAGTATGCACACTACACTATTCTGTTAGAATGAGAAGAAATGAGCACTAAATTTCTCTTGGACACAATATCGTGCTTTGATGTAGCGTTTCGGTTGCTATGCAGACCGTCTATTAAATTAACTAAACAGTCTCTCACATCATTCATAGCATCACAGTGCTCCTGCCCAACACTTTTGGGGGAGGATATAATCTGACGATAAAATCTAGGCAACATTAATTTTAAAATCCACAACGGATGGTCCAATTAAGACTTTGCCTGAAAACTGCAGAAGATGTGAGTACCAAAATTAGCCTGGCTTGCTTGCAGCTAACAGATGCATCATTGATTTCATAAAGAAGTATATTTATCTACAATTAGGTGGTTATAGGATCCATTACTCATGCCGGGAATGTGGTTTGGTAATACATGTTCATGAAACAATTCTTTAGTCTTGGCGGTCTTGTTAAATGTGTGTAATGTGCACATCCACCATTTCTTAGGACTCATTTCCCTCTTCAACCTTCTTTTCAAGGTATTTGCAGACAGTATCATACTGAGAATTCACCTTGAAGACAACCACGTGTCAATTGCTATAATGTTGACATGCCTGTCATGATTCATTGAAGGACATGCTCTGTGCCCCTCTCCAAGCATCTGCTAAGTCAGGAATAAGGCCTGGCATTCTACACCTCAGACTCTGTTAGTTGGAGCATGGCTCTTTCGCCAACAAGCAGCAGTAGATGTATGCATTTACTGCAGCCTTTCTTTTACTTCTCAGGCTGAGCTGGCACTTCCTGGGCCTTGACAAGAAACACACTCCAAATAACGCTGGAAATAGTCATCTCAAGACTATATTACTGCAACAGCTTGTAATCTGGCTTTGTATTAAAAAAACATTTAAAAAACATGCGTACACTTTAAGACATCCAGGCGAAGCATTCCATGCAAGATTACATCTTATCCAATGCCCATTTCATCACAAGAACACCTTTCAGCAACTCATTCACTTTTTACCTATAGAATTCATCCCCTTAAAAACCTATGGTTCATCTGAGAACTCAGATTCACCTCTCTGCAATCTATATACATATTTTTTTTAAATGCTAAGAAAACTTGGCAATCACTGATCTAGAACTTTGGTGCTGTCTTCCCTGAGAGTTAAAACAGGAAACATATCATCTCCTTGATCAACCTTGTATTCCAGCAAGGTGTAACATATGGGCTAACATTGTGTGGCGCTGTTGTAAGTTATCTCACACTTATTCAGGTTGTCGAATCTCCCCCATAGCACTGTGAGTCCTATACTTGCTTGCTATGTTCGTATTCCAGACGGAATGGACTCCCCTTTCAGCCCTTTCAGGGTGTATCAAAATGTTATTCGCATATGACCTTTCCTGTTTTTGATAATGACAACGTGGGCTGAAACCATGTGGGTTGGAAAGTTGCCCAGAGCAACAAAAGTAAATAGAATAGATATGTTCAACATCGTCAAGCCCACAATCTGTGATGTTGCATCCGCTCTGCTGCTTAGTTTGACTCTGTAATCTTGACACATTGTATTGGCATTAGTTTGCTGGCACCCACATTATGTATACGTTCAGCTGTTGCCAATATACACAGAGTAAGTACCATGTTTTGTCAAGTTATTGTCATAATATGATCTGATACAGAGGTCCTATGCCTGGTATTACTATTATCTACCCTGAGGTAATGCCATCAAAAGCAACTTTTGAAGGTTATTTTATTAAAACCCCACATACTCATATTAATGGCCGATGTTGCCATCAGAACTCCAGGTCCATTATCAGCAATGACAGGGTAGTTTCATCAATGACAGCATCTATGCAGTCAGCATAGGAGTACACTATTCCTCTATGCCCATTTACTCTGCAGTGCAGGATGCAGGATATATGTAAGCCTAGTTTTCATAGCAGTGCCTAATTCCTTTATGCCCATTTAGCAAAGAAGTGGTACAATCAAATATGCAGTGTAGTTTGTGTGTGATCTCAGAGACTGTTGCGTGTGTGCAGTGATTGGGATTCTGTGCAGTGCCTGGGCCACTATGTGCTAGACGTGTTGACATGTGGGTAGTGTGTGTCGTGCAGTAATGCATGCAGTGCAGGGCTGAAGTCAGTGTGTGTGTGTGAGGGAGAGAGTGTTTGGTTGAGTGCCTAGTGCAGTGCTGCGGTGATGCCTGTGCAGTGCTGTGGTTGGTGTATGCGAGTTTCTCTTTGTGTGAAAGGGTGTGTGCTAATTTGGGTAAGTGTTTGTATTTGTTATGCACTTACAACGTGTATTCGGATTACTCCATTAACATTAAATCCAACATAATACAATCTATCACATTATAGCTCAATTAATTTCTAGCAGCAACATCATTAGTACACATTCATTTAACATCAAGAAATTAAGACAGAGATAAGAGCTATTATCCACAGTAAACACTTAATCCTGCAAATAGTTAATCACTAAAACAGTGATCACCCTTCGAGACCTTAGCATATAGACAATGTTTGCATTTGATGCATTGTTTTGTTTAAAGCCTTGCCTATGAACATAATCAGAAACTGAGATTGGGCACAATTTAACAATAAGCCCATAGCTTCCTTACAAGATCTTGTGTTATATCCCTAACAGTATGGTTTTAACCACACAGTCCTCTGTGAGTAATAGATAGAGTGGACAGATGAAAGGGAAGTGTGCCATATCATCATCGAGTCCCAAGTCACACAGCCACTTCGGTGACACCTTGAACCAACTTGCTCTTTCGAAACTCAAGGGGGAATTTAGTGGGGCCATGATTAGTAGCCACTTTCCAATGGGTAAATCGATCCTACTGATAGGTCTGAAAAAAGAGATTCCCTTTTGCCTCAACTTACACTGTAAATGAAGGCAAAGCTTTGACTCTATCAACATCCGCAATCTGTCAAGACCAAGCTTTAATGGACAATTTAACTTGTACCAGCTTAGCCTCACGAATAATGGCCCCATTTTCAGCTACAAATTTGTCCCAGAGTTTACTTCCTTCATTATGCCAAGCATATGTGTCCCTGCATGTGGAGGCCTCCATCTCCCGAAACCCGGACAGGGCATTTGGATCGCCTGAGAGCCCCAGCTTTAAAGTAGAGAAGTACGACAGGTATCTGGACTGTGCTAGAGATGCAATACTCTGGAGCCCTAGTTCAATTGTTAGCATACTGTTTGGGCACCCAGGTGGTAAGGCCAGAACTTGGCACAACAATTTGGACTGCACTATTTAAAAAGATTTGTAATTGCTGTGTCCCTAAATTGTGCTGTTGTACTAAACATCTGTGACAACACTTAACTTGAAAACGTCCATGCACTTGTCAAGCCTACGAGCTCTGTATCTATGATAGCATTTTAGGAGCCCTTTTAAACTAGTATTTGCTCTTTCTTCCTGATATTTAACGTGTGCCGTACATCTGACATTCTTTGCAAACCTTAATCCTGGGTAGACATAGGTGTTTTCAGTACTTCAATGTTTTCCACATTTATTTGCCACCTGGAGGGTTTGCCCTTCTTCCAAAAGGACATAATTTTAGTTTTGCTTTCATTTAATTTTAATTTATGGGTTTCCAGGAAATCAGTGGCATTACAGAGCCATTGGTTAAGGCCAGCTGGGGTTATCACCAGAATGACTATCATCGGCCTAAAGAAGTGCAATATGTTCTTTTTTTCCAACCGTGGGTGGACATACCTTATCATTAGACCTATGTGGCTCAAAGTTTGACAGGAAATGGATAAATAATAGGGGAGGGGAGCAAGTAGGCAACCCTGCTTTGCCCCCTTTTGGTCTCCAAATAGGGTGTGTTCAATCCTACTCCTCCATACATCATTGCTGTCATGGCATGAACATAACATAATTGGACCAATCTTAATAGACCTGGTGGGATACCAATTCCATCCAGTTTCCTCCACAGTCTGCCCCAATCAATTGCATCAAATGATTTTTCCAGATCCAAAAAAGCTCTGAACATGGATCCACCCTACAGCCCATAATATTTATCTATATTTGTGGCTAGAATAAAACAGTGCTCTACAGTCGAGAAGTCACACCTAAAACCCGCCTGTCCTGGTTGTAAAATGTTATTCCCAGTCACTAATTCATCCAGGCTACCCAAGATACACCTGGAATAGATTTTCAATGTCAAGTCCAATAGCAAAATTGGCCGGTAACAATGAGCGTCGTCCAGGGCACCATTTCTTCTTAAATATTGGGACAATGATCCCGTGCATCCAGAGGGTGGGGACTTTTGATGCTTTGTCAATTGCTCCAAAACATTTAACCAAAATGTGGTCCTGCCGATGAAGAACCCCACTAAAATGTACGATGTCAGCCCATCCGGACCGTCAGCTTTCCCCTTCTCCAATTGATTAATAGCCAGTGAGAGAGATCTCCATCTCACTGATCATAATTATACAACTGTCTAAGCATGATCCTCCTGTCCTTGTTCCTCATAAAATATCTTCTGAAAGTGTGCTATCCGCCTGTTCATACATGTATGGATCCCCTCTTTCCCCAGCCTCTAGAAATTAGCCTCCAAAATAACGTTTGGCTATTAGAGCTTACTACTTGTGCTCGTATGTACCATTGTTTTCTTACAACATTTTGTTTCATTCTTTTCAGCGGTAGTTTCTATTCCTTTTTCATTTTTAAATGTTTGTCCAGCTTGTAAGGTTCCTCCCTTAAGTGTATCGTATAACACTTTCTTCCTATCTCGGCACTGAGGATAGTACCAAGGTGATGCAGTTTGTTTATGAAGTGCCTTCCTTGTATACATTTCCTGGTCTTTGGACATTTTATCATGTAGCATATCTGTCAAACATTCAAATACTACCACTTTTTATACCAGGGTGAGCACGTTTGCCAAAAAGTATTCGCATTGGGTGTTGATGACGTCTGTGTCGAGGCAACTCTCAATATAATCCCTATTTGGCCGAGCTAAGCAAGGTATAATCTGCTCCATATCTTGTAGAGGTTCTATCCCAAAATGTGTTCGGTGTAGAACGATGGGAGAGTGGTAGCTCTCTACACGTTCTTCTACCCAAAAGTCTACCATCCAGAGAAAAGGATAACAGTCCACCATTTTATAGTCTATAATGGAGGAATAAGGACCCCTACTAAACATGTGTTTAAGGGAGTATCACGCTGTGTCCTACCATTCAGTTTGACTGGGAAAAATCAGAAACATAGCTAACTCTCTACCACCTTGGTTGGGCTTACTAAATGCCACATTCCTCTTGGGTATTCTGCATTCCTCTTCCAAGTGTCTACCCTCAATGTGAACTTCATGGGGCTGGCCAAGCTTAATATTCATATCACCCATCACAAGAAAATTGCCAGAGTCCGATTTGTTGTAATCTGATTCAAGAAATCCGTCAACTCGTCAAGGGGGGTATACATTGATAATATATAACTTTTTCTGGCAGTCTTTAGCTGACCAATTTAGGCACACTATGATCATTGACTTAAAGTCATGGCATAGTCTGCTCATACTCCACCTATCCAGAGTATGAATCATGGGGATTAACCCTCCTTTCTTCCTCTCTTTCTAACTTGTTTCTGCCTTCAATGTATACGCTCGATATCCTGGTTAACAGAAGTCATCTGTAAACCAGTTTTCTTGAATGCAGACGATGTTAAATTGGCCTAAGTACTCAGTCCAGTCAGCACCCTGCAGTTTTGCTGCTAAACCTGCTACATTACAAGAGATAATATTTAAACCCTCTCCTCACCTATCATAAACCCCTCCAAAACACCACTACCATGTGCATGCCAAAAGGTGAGTTTGTTTTTTAGACTTAATGCAGTAACACAGCTTATCAATTGCTTATAACAATAGCACAATCTCCGTTTTTGTCCGAGACTGCAATGTCTTTTCCAAGTTATCCTTAATGAGGTCAATTATAAGAGAACTACTGTGGGTAGGGTCGGTAGCTACTACTGACCAGGGGCCCTTTTTGTCCCCAGCCATGTCTTTTATAGTAAACCCATGTGTACTGTAATAAAACCATGTGTCACAGATATGACTGCTTGGCTTTTGTTGCCTCTTGCAGGCCACGGAAAAGGAGGATGCGCACACTGGGATAGTGGATACCGTCTTTATTCCTTAACTTTACATCGAATACTGGCGCTTCCCGCGCCTTACCCAGAAACCCCCTTTTCCAGCCTCCGCGCCGTAACATGGCTCCACCCCCACAACGGTGGGGGCAGCACTCCTTAACCCCTGAGTGCTTGGCAACATCACCCCCGAACAATATATTCAAACATCAAAATCAACATTCTTCAACAAGTCTCATAGGTTTCCTTACAACTCTCCGTGGCCTCTCATCTTGGTCACCTGCCTCTTGCAGTTCCGTGGTTCTCACTTCTCCGCTTGTCCCTCCTGGGTCTCCTCCCGGAGTGATCCACAGGTCATCCGGCGGCTCTCGCGGTTCTGGAGAGGTCGATCGCTGAAACGGCTCTGTTCCCTCTCGTCTGGTGTAGTGTCTGAATTGTTGACAGTTCCTGGTGACAGCTCTGCTTTGATCCTCGGCCATCACCATCGTGCCTTTCACTGCGGTTACTCTCATGGAGCTTGGAGCAAACCGCGGATCTGTCTTTCTGGGCGTTGGTTGCTGGACGAGTACTTCGTCCCCAATGTGGAAGTCTTGTATCACCGCATGGCGGCGAGCATCTGTCTCTCGTCTTGCTCTCTCCTTGGCTTCCGCGTCCCTTCGGAGCACGTCCATGTCAGGCAGCTCCTCATCAGATGGATTGCGCGGTATGCGGGTTCGCACTTTGTAGCGAAACATTAGCTCGGCAGGTGTCTTGTTGGTGGCTTCGTGAGGGGTGTTTCTGTAGTCCCATAGGAGTCGGTACAGTGCCTGGTGTGGATCGACTGCTTCTACTCTGGCTCTTTGTCTTGTTTTCTTGATCAACGCCATGAAACGTTCAGCCATCCCATTCGCTTGTGGGTGGCGAGGGGTTATTTTCATATGTTCAAACCCTAGGTGTTCTGCTAGTGTTCCAAATTCGTATCCACTGAACGGGGGCCCGTTGTCGGATTTGACTATTTTGGGGATCCCCCACTCGCTGAACACTTCCTCTATTGCCGCTGCTACTTGAGGGAATGCGGTGGTGGTGACTGTTTTGACGATCGGGAAACGTGAGTGTTCGTCTATTAGGAGCAGGAGGTAGTCACCCTCCTCTGTGGGCCCATAGAAGTCCATGGCTACACGCTCCCACGGCCGTTCGGGTATCTGTGTGTGTTGGAGCGGGGGTGGATGTTCCGCAGGAGCCGTGCACTGGCAGGCATGGCAGTTCTTCACCCATTCTTCTACTGCCGCGTCTAGAAACAGGAACCAGACATGGCACCTCAGCTGTCTTTTGGTGTTCTCCGCTCCTCTATGTCCCTCATGGGCCGTGCTGACTACTTCGTTCCTGAGCGTGGCGGGGATGACGATTCTGCACCCTCTGAGGAGGATGTCGTTGTCCTTGACGGCCAGTTCGCTATGTACCCTGGCCAGCCTTTCAATTTCCTGTTTGCACACCCCTGGGTGTGCCAGCATTGGTCTGTGGTGATCCCTCCATTTGTTGGTCAATGTGAGGCTGATGGCGAGTGCCATGGTGGGGTCAGCCGCTGATGCGGCGGCACCTCTCTCCAGGGACAGCGGCGGTGGTAGCGAGTTGGACGCTATGTATTGTACATAGGCGATGTCTCCTTCGCGGGTTAGTGGGGCCCCAACTGAGTGTCGTGACAGATAGTCAGCGGGGTTAAGGTCACCCCCGGGTCGATGCACGATGTCGTAGTCATATTCTTGTAAACGGATTCCCCACCGCTCGATTCTAGGGGGCATCTTGGTGTGCGGGTTGCCAAAGAGCGATAGCAAGGCCTGGTGGTCCATAATTAAAGTAAACTTTTTCCCAATGATGAAGTCATGGAAATGTTCGCACGCCCAGACGGCGGCTAAACTCTCTTTCTCCGCCTGGGAGTAGGCCAGTTCCGGGGTGGACAGGGCCCTGCTCGCATAGGCGACCACATGTCTCGGGTGGACATCCGCCCCGCTGGTTTGGGCTAGGATGGCACCAAGGCCCACTGGGCTTGCGTCCACCACGATTTCAGTGTGCCATGAAGGATTGAAATATGCCAGGCGGTGTGCTTCCATCAGGGCACGCTTGAGGTTGGAGAATGCCTGGTGACACGCAGGGGTCCACTCGAACACCGTTTCTTTCTGGAGGAGCTTCCGTAGAGGGTCAGTAAGGGACGCATAGTGCGGTATGTACCTCGCACAGTAGCCAGCCATGCCGAGAAACGAGCGAACGTCTGCAACCTGTCGCGGTTCATCCAAGTTGGTGATAGTGCCAACCTTGTCGGGATCCGGCATCATTCCTTCACTGGAAAAGATGTGTCCAAAAAATTTCAGCTTTGTCTTGCTGAAACGGCACTTGGCAATATTGAGAGTGAGGCCCGCTTCCTGGAGTGCTGCACACGCGGCGAGTAGGGCTTTGTCATGAGACTCTTTAGATGATCCAAAAATGAGGATGTCGTCACTGTAGTTCAGTGTGCCCTTGATAGGTCTGATCACCTGCCGAATGGCCTCCTGAAAGATTTCCGCGGCTGATGAGATCCCGAAGTTCAAACGCCGATACCTGTAGAGACCGTTGTGAGTCGCGAACGTCGTGATGGGCCTGGATTCCGGATGCAGCTCCAGCTGATGGTACCCTTGGTTGAGGTCGAGTTTGGAGAACATCCGAGCATTGTTCAGTTGCACGATCATGTCCTCAATGCACGGGCCCGGATGCCTCTCGCGCTGAATGGCAGTGTTTGCCACCCTCATGTCCACGCACAAGCGGATCTTTCCTCCCTCTTTGGGTACAACCACGAGTGGGGAAACCCATGGTGTCGGACCTGTGGCTGGTTCAATGATGCCATCAGACAGCAGTTGTTGGAGTGCGTCTGATACTGCCGCTTGCAGGTGAAAACCTACTCTCCGGGGATGTTGCGGTACTGGCCTCAACGATGTGTCGATGTGGAGCCGCGATGGGAGGGGCCTTGAGTTTGCCCAGCCCCATGCAGAGGTTGGGGAAGTCCCTTGTGATGTCAAGCTGTGTGACCAGGTTCTGCGGCTGGTAGCATGCGATGGTGCCAACTGTGTCTCTCGTGTTTGTGCTCTCGGAGGTCGCTGTGATGGAGTCTCCCGGCCTCACGTGTATTTCAATCAGCCCCAGGCGGGATGCCGTGTGATAGCTGAGTAGGTATCGGCTTCTGGCAAATGACCGGATAATGTGTATTGTTGTGTCGACTTTCCGGCCATTTAGGAGAAGGCGTTGTGTGAAACATCCTACCATCGGTAGGGGGGTGGTAGCTCCCCACTGAAATATCCTTGAGCGAGACTGTTCGAGTGCCGGTGGGTTCGGTAGTACGGCATAGTCTTGCTCACCCATAATGTTGACAGTAGCGCCTGAGTCAATCATGAATTGAAATTGTCTGTTTCCCATTTTGATGGGGATTTTTGGGGCTTCTCTAGCCTCTTCAGTGTCGAGTATGAGATTGACAAACTCGTCTTGGTCATATAGGTCATATGGCATGTCATATGCGGCTCCCTTTCCTCCTGGTAGAGAGTCTCAGGCCCATATTCCTCTGGTGGATGGTCATATTCGTCCGTGAAATATTTGGTCCGATCAGCCTGCTCTGGCTGTAGTGGGTACCCCAGCGTTTGGTATTCGTCGATGGCCCTGACGTATCGCCTCTGTCCCTGGCCTTGTTGGTAATATCTGGGTTGAATGTATCGTGGAGGTGGCGGACGGAAAAATGGCCTGACAGGCGTTTGGGCCTCACAGGGGGAAATGGTATGCCTTCCCGGCACACCGAGTGAAAATGTCCTTCTCGTCCGCAGTTCGTGCACCGTTGTGATAAAGCTGGGCATGAGCCTGCATGCGGAAAAGACATCCCACAACGATAGCACTGTCTCTGTTGGCGGGGAGTTTGGATGGTTTGAGTTCTGTATGACTGTGGCCCTCTGTCACCTGGATGAGATGGTTGTATGGTTGCGACCAGTTCCGCTGTGTCTTGCTTGGGGTTGCTCGAATTGCCCATGGATGTAGCTTGGGCATCAACTCTCTCATGTATGCGAGCGAGCTCGCTCACTTCCTGGATGGTGAGGGGTTTCTTCAGGAGCTGTTTTTTGAGAGCAGGGGATAGGCAGCCTTCAATGACCCTCAATCTTATGGCTTCCTCCAACGAGAATGCGTCAAATTGGCAATTTGCGCCTTTTACTCTTAGGCGGGTTATGAATTCGTCAACTGTCTCCTGTGGCATTTGGGTGCACTTGTTGAAAAGGTAGCGTTCATAGTCACGATTAACTTCTATGATGAGGAGTCTATCTAGAGCCTTGATCAAGTCGTTGAAAGTGTTCTGTTCAGCTGCAGGCATGGTCTTCACCACAGTCTTTATCTCACCCCCTACCAGATTGAGGAAGATGTCCCTAATATCGGGGGAATTTCCATCACCAGACCCCCTGACGTAATGCTGGAAATCTTCCATCCAATCAGTCCATCTGGGCCCCTTCGTGGCTTGTGGAGTCATGGTGAAAGGCGGTGGCAGTCGCAGCTGAATCGGCTGTACGATATTGGCTGGAGTAGGTGACCCAGGGTTGGACCCTGAGGCAGGGGCCGGCGTGCTCATGATGCCAGAAGATGTGTTCGGCCCTTGTGTATGTTTTGGTTAGGCTGGCGGTCGTGACCCACCTGGGAGGTCGGGTGCCACAGATGGGCATGCAGCGTCACCGACGTTGTAGAGATGGATGGCACACAGCACTGCTTCGACACTGCCAAATGTCCTTGTTGGGCTTCTCGAGGGCGTGGGCAGGCTCGCCGGCACGCGACGTAGGGGGGGCCGCAGCAGCTGGCTAAGGCCCCACTGCGCAGTTCCTGGAGTGCGGGGCCGCAGCGGATGGCTAAGGCCCCACTACGCAGTTCCTGGAGCGCTCGTCGCAACGTGGGAGTCAGGCGGACTGCCAGGATCCAACGTTGTGACTCTTGATGTGGTGCAGGATGGATGGAGAGAGAACTGCAGCGTTTTCGGATGCGGCCAGCAGCTGCCGCCCGTGTAGGAGGTGGAGAGGCAGGAGGAGGCCCAGTCACAGCCGGAGTAAGGAACTGGCGGATTGCCAGCAGGGACGGCTTCGAACACGCTTGCAGCGCGGATGTGGCGGAAAGCCACAGAGGAACGACGGACTGCCGAAAAGGAGGACTCCGTGGGCGCACGGGAATGACCTCGTCACCAGTGTTGCCTCTTGCAGGCCACAGAAAAGGAGGACGTGCACACGGGGATAGTGGATACTGTCTTTATTCCTTAACTTTACATCGAATACTGGCACTTCCCACGCCTTACCCAGAAACCCCCTTTTCCAGCCTCCGCGCCGTAACATGGCTCCGCCCCCACAACGGTGGGGGCAGCACTCCTTAACCCCTGAGTGCTTGGCAACAGCTTTCACATCTAAGAATAACTCAATCCCTTTCCACGCCAAGGCATCTCTGCATTGAAATAAGCCTGCACGAAAGTGGGGGTTGCTAAAATAGAAGTGAACATTAGATCCCCCACAGAAAATACAGTCCAACAGGATTTGCACTTCTGTAAACATATTTTGAAGAAGCCATCTGAGAAACCCCTTGTTTTCTTGATCACTGGTATTAGTGCACATGTGTAGGAATTCTTGTTTGTATTTGTGCATCCCTTAAAATGAATAATAATGTTCAATTCCTGACAATCTCAAAGAGGGTCGCAAACCTTTTGTGGTTTCCTCCTTGGTGCTCTTTAATACATCGGTATAAATATGGTCCTCATGACTTGCTCCAGTGTCCCTTCTATCATTCACATGTGTAACATTAGTAAATTGCTCTTTATGTGACTGCAAACTCTTAATCAGAGGTACCTTTTGGGGTAAATCCCTCCTTCTCCACCCCTCTTTTAGCTGCTGGCCATAACCTGCGATTCCTTGAGCCAATTCATCACCTGGAGATCCTCTAAAGGGTCCTTCCCTCACCCTCTTTACTTAGTTATTGCAGGTGAGTTAGTACCCAGTGCTTGATCCATTAGACTTTTTTGTCAGTCAGTGTGCTTTGGTAAACTTCCCCGCAATGTAGCAATTCTAGCACTGGGCACATTCATGCTGGTAGTCAGCAGCTGGAGCACCTTGAGGAGAAAGTGTATATCTAATCTACACTCCTCCTTTAATTGCACCAACATCTGGTTTAGCTCAACAATAGCAGCCTACAAGCGTAACATGGGTTGCCACATCCCATCTTGGGCCAACCCCTCCATGTTGCGAAAAAGCCAAGGTGATTTGGTTTCGCTACCTGTGTAAGACTGTTTGTTTCCCCAAGTTGGTGCGAGAGCTCTGGCTCTACCAATGACACAGATTCTCTACTTCGTACCCCCTCTCCTCTTTCAGTGTCCCTCATACAGGGTGTATGAGTTCTAACATCCACTGATCGCATTTTCCCCTGTTGCTCATGGGATCTACACTAATGCCTCCCATGAGCTGAATGAGTGGGTACTTCAATCTACTTGATGGTGTAATCTGGATTCATTAGCATCTCTCTGTTTACCACATGGGTGATCATGTTCCTGAACATTGAGGCAATTTTCTGCATAAATTCGATTGATCAATCACTCAAGGGCTTCCAAGCTTGATCTAGCTGATATTTTTGGGGTGGAGGGCTCTGTCCTGTGTTGGGGCCATATTATGTAACCTGCCCATAATCTGACCTTGATCTTTGTTATGTACTGATCTAATATTCAAATTATCATCTAAGACTGGGGTGCCAGTCAACACTAAGTTCGGGGAATGAGTCTGCCCATGAGGTTGCATTTCCCCAGACATTTTGGTAGCCAATTGCATGTCATCATGTGTGTAGTGCAATGAAGTCAGCAACTGAAAATTAGAAGTTTGATTAGAGGGTTGACCAGTCATTTCTACAGGGGTGTCCTCCTCCTCCCCCCTTTCGTTAGCTTGCTCTTCTTGATACACTTGAACAATAAAGCTTATGTTATAGGGTTCAGCTGGGTTTAGTGTGACTGTCTGCAGTAAACTGTAGTAAACTGCAGTGCTATGGATGGCATGTGTCTCGGGTGGTGGAGTGTTTTTATGTGTACAAAGGAGTACTTTGGGGGTGCATCTGTGCAAGTACAGTAACTTTACTTTCATTTAAGTTATTTATATATGGCAACCATGTACCCACAGGCGTTAGGGTGCGGTCAGAACACAAAACACAATAACAAGGGAGGTCTGAGAAGCAGTCATAGTATAAGATCATAAGTCAAAGCTGCATCTGACTTTATGAGAACAACCAAGTTTTCAATTTTTTCTTAAAAAGGTCTAAGGAGACCTGGCCTCGTTACTCCGGGGGGAGTGGATTCCAGGCCTTAGGGGCTGCAGAAAAGAAGGCTCAATTTTCTACTTTCTTAGTTCTGCATCTGGGAGGAATGAGATAATTCTGATTACTAGACCTACTGTTAACCTTATTAGTGATAAGGTCTGGCAAATATGAAGGCATAAGGCCCAATCTACATTTGAAGGTGATAACCAAGTGTCGGAACCGGGCTTGCGCTTCCACAAGGAGCCAATGCAGAGAACGTCTGACCACCGAGACATGTTCACGGCGAGCTAGTCCAACAACCACTCTAACTGTCTATTGGTGTCCGCTTTACAAAGTCCAACCAAAAGTATACTACAATAATCTATCTTTGTCCCAATAATTGCTCTTGCAATGTTTCATAATTATCCTGGGATATAAAAGTTCTGGGATGCGCCAGCAACTTAACACAGTAGACTGCTGCCGAAACAAGTCTACCAACATGAGCCTTCATGTTCAGCACCTGGTCAAGAACCACTCCTAGAATTTCTCCCAATAGAAGGCAGCTGTAGGAGGGGTCAAGCTTCGTGGAGAAAGGGGCCATAAAGATGTTGTATAGGCAGGGAGAAATACACGCTCCCTGCAGCACACCAAAATTAACTAAAACCGGTGAGGCCTCGGCCTCCTCAAAGAAAACCCAACTTTCTCTGTTGTCCAAGAAAGAACTAATCCATTGAACAGCAGATGGAGAATGTTGGCCACCTCTGCCATTCTGGTAACCATATGAATGCGGCTGACAGATTCAGAGATATTAAAAGAGAAGATAGACCCTTGTCAATACGCCACAAAAGCCTCAAGTTCAGCTCTAATAGAGAGGTCTCAGTTCCAAAGCCTTATCTGAATCCTGATTGATAGCAATTGAGGATAGGAAACTTGTACAGATCTTGCAAAATCTGGCTATAGGCAATACGATCAAGAATTTTTAACAAAAAAGGTGTATTTGTTATGGTTCTATAGTTAAGCGGATTCTCCAAATCCAGGCCAGTTCTTTCAAAATGGGAATAACCAACGTTTTTTTTTTATATCAGCTGGAACATAACAGACAGCATAATAGCATTGGTTAATCGTATTGTTTCATTGTGCCAGGGGGGATGTATTTACCACTATTTTCTTTTTCTCTGTTCTGTTAACTATTTCAAGTTTACTTGGGTCTCTTTGCTTAATTAAGTACATCTCATCCAGTGCTAGAAATGGAAACCTATTCACCGTGGGGTAGGAGGGTTTTGTGGATATGGGGCTGATCTGAGGGGAGCCGCCCCAGGCCAGGTCAAGCAACACAGTGGGCTTCATCACAAGTTGGGCGGTAGCCCTTAAATGCAGCAGTAATGCTATTACCACCGGATTTAAGTCTTGGCCCAATCATGGTGTAAGTGATTTCAATCCGGCACATGCCCAAGTTAAAGCCCAGCATAACTGAAATCCTTATTTATCTTTGTCTATAAATTCAATGTTCTGAACGATATAGCACTCATATCACACCCTTCTCCTGGAACCCCCCCCCCCGGTCACACTGAACCAGGAATCAGGCTAGTTTGCAAAGGTAATTATTTATTCATGTATTTACAATTTAATCACAGTATGGTTTAATAGATAAACAACAATCACCAATGGGGTGACAGAACACAGAATAATATCTTTCATACACTATGAATCAAGTAATGAGCACCAAAGTGTAAGTGATTTCAATCCGGCACACACCCAAGTCAAAGTCCAGCATGTAGTGCACAAATGAAACCCTTGTTTATTTGTGTCTATAAGTTCAATATTCTGAACGATATACCACTCATATCCACCCTTCTCCTCGAACCCACCCCCCCGGTCACACTGAACCAGGAATCAGGCTGGTTTGCAAAAGTAAATATTTATTTACGTATTTAAATTTTAATCACAATGGGCCTCATTACGACCCTGGCAGAACAGGTTAAACGGCGCCGTAAAAGGCTGAGGACACGGACACGGATGCGGTTTTGCCAGCAGCCATGCCGCCAATAGCGGCATGGCTACCGGCATACCTCGTAATGAGGCCCAGTATGTTTTACTAGATAAACAACAATCACCAATAAGGTGACAGAACACTGAATAATATTTTTAATATACCAGGAATAAGTAATGAGCAAAATAAATGCAGCACAGAAAATAATACTTTTGTCTTGGTTCAGATCAGATAGCACTATGGTTAGAGGTTCCCCCTGCCATGCCCCTCAACCCCCCAATAGACAAATAGATATGAGGAGAGAGCAGGTACTTCTGAATAGCACAAATCAAACAGAATATCAGTCCTCCCTTTTCCCATTCAAACACAAGAGAAAAACGGAATTTACTTTTCAGCTGTCGGAATGGCTTTGAAATTATCTTTAGAATTGACTGGGCAAAAACACCAAATGTGGTCAAACATACTTAAATTGTTATACATTCTTATGGGAGCCGCGTTGAATAGGTGCACACAATCACAAGCAATAATTCAGTCAGCTGAAAACATTTGAAATCTTAAAGTCCAAGTTGGGATCAGTTTAAAGCTATTTCACATGTGTAAAACCTTTCAAATTTTAAAATCGTGGCAAACTTTTTCCTTGCATGATTTTTGCTATGAAGGGAGAATCACATTTTCGTTTCTATCGTAAAAACTGAGGGAGTTATAGAGGTTTTAGTAAAGGTTGTTTTTGTAAAATAGGCCTGGGAATTTGGACAGAGGCTTCAGTTTTAAAATCAGAAAAATATTACTATGGACTAAAGCATCCAAGCTAAGCCACCAGGATGGCACAACGTAAGAGTCACGAGTGATGTCTACCCTGGAGCGCTAGGCTGGTCACTCAAATGAAATTAATAGATCAAAATTGACAAAATGACTAGGACAAGGATGCTTTTATCGATAGACTGAATAGGATTTCACTAGGGATTTAGACAATGTTACTGATTATGGAAGTAAGGATAGTTCAGAGGTTAGGAGGGGACAAGATAATGCAAGGTAATCAACATTTTCTAGCTTCCTGTTAATACTAACAAAACAAAACAAATGGATTTAAGATTTTGGACCGTCAGGATTCTGGACCATTGAATCAGATCTATCAGGGATTTACAGCTGGGCACATCGGACTGGACAGGGTCAGCAAGGCTCTCTGGTCACAGCATGGCACAGGACTGCACGGGATCTGCCCTTCTTGGTTCTTAGGATATTACAATTCAGCAGGCAAGCATTAGCAGCATGCCCGACTGTATTATGATGTTTCACATAGGCTTTTGTGATTCTTTTCTAGAATTTAAGGCCTAGCTGAGAATGGTTCAGCTATGCCTAGGCCTTTACTTTGCCAAGTTTCTGGAGTCTGGAACCAGGAGAATGTAGATTTCAGCAGCAGAGCACTCCGCCAGCAGTCAGGAGATAGAAAAGTTGCAGAAGTCTCTATGTGTTGTCAGATGTCCCTATATATTATGCCCGATGACATCACGAAAGGGGAGTATTGGGCCGGCTTAGCTAAGGTTGCCCATGTGAAAGGTGATTGGGTCAGAATCTACTCTCTACCTTGATAGGAGGAGAGAAACAGAGTGTCATCTTTATGGTAAATGTTCTAAATGTTATGATGCTGAGAATCCACCCCTAGCCACTGGAACACAAAGTCAAATGTTTGCAAAATACATATTTACACATGTGCAACCTCTATAAAAATCACATACACAGATTGCATATTTTATGGAGTATCTGCTCCTCAAAATCCCACAGCTCTGAGACTTTGTTTCAACTCTCTGCAGAATTTTGTCAATTTTATAATGAGAACATGTTCCAATATTTCTGTAAATGTCCACAAGTATGCACGTTTACCATGGGAATGTGTGTATAAAGTTTCACAATTCTAGCTGAAATACAGTCCCCATAAACCCCCATTTACTGTCATTCCTGTTCAGAATAAGCTACACGGTTGTACTTAGTTTTCTTCAAAGGTAATGCTAAAAATGAGGTTAATTAATCTACCATTTTCAGATTTTGCACCCCTTCTGATAATAAGTTATACACCTTCTAAAAATGTCCATTACATATCCTGTTAACACCAAATGGTCAGTATTTGTCACTCCTTGAAGCATGTGGTAGCCCTCTCTTTTAGAATTTTCTTCTGTCAGCCAGGAGTTTCCTGGGCTGCAGCAGTTTTACGACCTTTCACACCTTCAATGTCCTGGGTTGGACGATGTCCATTGTTTAGTCCTGTGCTGGAGACAATAGTCTGGCCTATCCTGTAATTAGCACAGTTCAGCCAGCATCTGCTGAGAGGAATGGCCTCCCCCTGGATAGAATTACATCCCCCAGCCAGGCTTAATTTAATTATTACAATCTTTTGGCTTTACCTTAGCACAAAAAAAACTTGTTGCATCAAATAACAGATAGAATTCTCATTCAAGATTTTAAACCTATGGGATCAAAACAACTACAATATGGGTTACTATCAGTAAAAGGCCTCTTATATTGCAAACATTTGACTTTCAGTAATAACATTTTAAAGTTTAATCAGGAAGGCCACTGACAGCTGTCATCACAGGTAGCCCTCTGCTGCACAGAGATTGTTTGTCAGATCTACAGGCAGGCCACTTTTGCTGTGGAGATCTCTTTCTGCTCTTAGCCTTTCAGACCTTGTAAATTCACAGTGATTCCTTAAACTAAGTGAATTGTAGCACCCAGCGAGAATTTTGAATATTTGGAAGGGGTTATGTACCAGCACTCTGAAGTTTCAGCAGGAAAGAAAAGGTGATTTAGAACAATATTTGAAGTTTTATTTAGCAAAGCACTGCTTTTTCCTTCTGTACTCTGCTTTCAATTGTTGTGGAGCCCAGTGACACATTTCAGTAGTGAGAATTCTGTTCCACCACTGACAACATGCATGGCAGATTGGGCAACCATCTTTCTGTGTGTTGAAAAGCGTGATTTTCAGGGGTTTTGGGTGCACACAAGGGTTTTGCGTCAATTTTGCTGTTACTGTCGCCATAACTGGCAGGGTGATGCCGCATAGCATAGCAGAGTGGGTCAACACATCCCACAATGAGTTGAGCAGAAAGTGAGACTTTTACCTCCAGCTTTTTGTTGGAGGTAAAAATGTCCCTTTTCTGCCCATTTTTGGCGATATTAGAGCACTGTTAATTGTGCCAGCGCTAATAGCGCCACCCCATATTGATTGGGTCGAATGGACCCAATGGGGATTTACCACGTTACCGCTACTTGTGATCCTGTGCTAATAGCGCCTGACTGAGTAGCAGTAGCGCAATTAGCGCCAGGATACCGCCGAGATACCTCGTGTTAGAGCCCAGTATCTCTCCATGGAGCCCAAACCTCACTAATTGCATACAAGTAAAGAGCATTTGTGGAACATAAGAATGCACACAATTTTAAATGTGAAACATAAATGTGACAGTCATTCATCAAGAAACTCTTTTAAGCAAGTAATGGAAGTCTGACTCTTGATTGGCCACAATACTCACCCGAATAAGCAAAGTCTGTAAATTGCAAGACAAATATACCAATTTTCCCTGATTCTGAGCAGTATATGATGATTTGGCTGTCTCTGCATTCAGTCTTGCATGCAGAGTATGCTGAAGCATGGGCTGCTTGTGCATGAGACTTGGCTTGGGAACTAATCTGGGATAGACTTGGGACAGAACAGAGCTCTGGCACTGATTCAGCAAGACAAACTTTGCAGGAACACCACTCTGTCTTGTTCAAGCCAATTCCTGCCCTGATCTCATCAGTTTGTAGACTTTCAAGAATAGCATTAGTGCAAATGCATTAGGTTTCAACTTATAGTGCATTCAATCCTTTTATACAATGGAGATCTTCTTCTCAATTTGTATACAATTGTTACAACCAGGGAGGCCTTGTAATCGGGCCTCCCACCTAATCAGTAAGGTTAGAAGGTGTGCTATACCTTGTGGTATTGCCCACATTTCGATCTTCCTGAGAACTGGAAGGCTGCCATCTTCCCTCCTGGTGCACTCTCACCCCTTCCACCTCCTCTGCCTACTCCCATTACCATCTCAACCCTGACCCCACTTAATTCAAACCTTTCTGGCATCAGGAAAACGTGCTGTCCTGCCCCTTCCCTGCCACTGTAAGGGCCGCCATGGAAAGGGAGATGTGACTACATGTAGTTCCTGTCTCCCTACATCCATGACAGCCATTTTGCTTTTTAGTTATTTTTTTTTAAAGTAGAGAAATGGAAAAGGTGCTGTTTCTCAAATTTTTTAAAAAAACGAAAACTATTAGCACCGTAGAAAGCGTGGCAGTGTGCTAACAGCTACAAACGCATCATAGTTGGGCATTACTGGTCTGGTATCACCTGGGCTCATGTCAAGGCAATCACTTTGCTCGCTCGGGCCTTTAACCTGGACCCCGGGCCATTACCTGGTAGGTAATGCCCGCGCACATTGGGATATATTGCTTAAATATAGGGATTATTGCAAACACTATGGTGTTAAGACCCGATTGTGCAGGCCCTCTTCCATGTCCATGGAGCAACGGTAAAAGCACGGCAAAGGGCAGTACAGGGGCTGCCACCACCATTGAAAACAGTTAGGTAGGATAGGGGGGTGGAGGGAAACATAAAAATATAAGGGCGGGTGGGGGTAATATGGCACCGCCGGCACAGGAAGCAGCCACTATGCTGCTCGGAACGGGGGTTGAGATTAGCGGTTTCGTTGCTAATTACAGTTAACTGTCAGCCAAAGAAGAGAGGAATTCTGGGATTCTTTTTTGCCAAAGCCTGTGCATCCGTATTTTCCAAATATCCTCAAATATCACAGAACACAACAATTGCACTGAGATAACATCTGGTAACATTAAGCCACAGACATTTTTTTTAAATACAAATGCATGTGTATTGTCAATAATGTTCTACAAATTATGGTGGTTCAACATCTATTAGGAAAGAGAAGCAGAGGAGGAAGGTGCTTTTTTGCCAAACGACTGGAACATGCTGATATTAGTCTCGCTTGAAGGAGAAGTCATCTGAGGCTTTCAGGACGTGTGTTCCGAGAAAAATCAGATGTCTTCTCGGTCCTTTCTTGTGATTTGTAGAATGCAAGCCAAGCTTAAACTGAGTATTTTGACAAACAAAAATAATTAATGTATGAAGACGGAGAATTGTGAAATTCTGAGCAGCTTGGGTCCTGGTCTTCGCACAGAAGCAGCCAGCTGAGATCTCTGTGGTTGGTCTTATTAAGGTGCATTCGTACATGCTGGTTTAACACCGTACATGCTGGTTTCAATGTTTCAGTATAATGGAAATCCTTTCTGTAACCACTGATTCATGTGTTGTTGGTTTTCTCCCCAGTGCAATGTTGTTTCTACTTGTTTCAGAGCATTAATTCACCCTGCTCTACCTGTGTGAGTAACTGTCTGAATTGGCCTAACATACAGTTTTCTCTCACTATATGATATGTGCACTGCACCCACAAGTATAGCCTGGTGTTTGTTGTGTTTTTTGAGGACCATATGAAGCATGAATTCATTTTTGTATGTATTTGTAAGCACTTCTTATTTTGGCCCATTACATTCAGCATACTATGTTTACTATGTGTTCCTAACATACACCACTGCCGCAATACATTGACTCCTTTCCAACCGTTCTTGAATTTATTTGTGGTCGATGGTTGCCATGGCAACCTTCAGATTGAAAATAGTCCCTAAATTACTTTTTCATAATCACTTGAACATTAGGCACACTCGTATTTGTTTTAGTGCAATCATACTAGTCTGGATCAAGTGCTATACACCAATTCCTGGGGGCACTCGATCCCAGCCTGACTCTAAGATGGCCTCGATATAAAACAGCCTCTTTGTTCTGGCAACAGCGTTACTAACACTTTGCTGCCGGCTCTCCCTAGTGACTCAGCAGCTTGAGGAGACGCTACCCGCTGTCTTTTCCTGCAGACTACCAGTTCTGCCTGATACACGATCCAAGGTAATTCTACTTCTGCGGTCCCCAGCTTAGACTAAAACGAGGATCCTGTAGTTCTGGACTCTCATTGTTACTTTATATTTATCTTTTAGCCGTGCACCAAACGGCGGATTGCTGTTTTTAGAGAGAGCACTCCTTGACCTTCTTACCTGGATTTTGCCGGTGAGAGGTAAGACTCATTTACATTCAACAAAGCATGTACTTTTATAACTATTATGTACATGACTCTGGAGGGTTTTTCAACTCCCCGCCAATAGTACTTGTTCTGTTTTGTGTAACAGGATTACCTAGAGACCAGCCAACGCGGCTAGCGGATCTCTTATACAGTGCCTGTGAATTTACCCCATAGGTAAGCTGTGTGTTTACTAATCACATTGATTACACAATACCTCTGATTTATTCTTTTTAAATTAGTTTGCTCATACACCCGTCTGATTGTGGTCTCCCTCCCCTGCAGCACAGACGTCATTTCATACAGAACCCGTCCTGATGATGGCCATATGAATGATGAGGCTCATCTAGCTCAACTCCAAATGGCCGAAACACCTGGTGTAGATGCACTATTTCCCTGAAACTACAGCACATATATTGCTGTTCATACATGCAAATTTGTCTTTTGTGTCCTTGCAAATGTTTTATGTTGTTTTAAGAACCTTGTTTTGTCACTTCACACCATTGAATTGTGCATTTTTGACAAACCCCCACACAGATTGGGTTTGTTATACACACACTGTCTTTATTTTTGCCTGAAAAACGCCTTGATACAGTGTGTTGAAAACATATTCTTGTTTGTTCTGTTGTGGTCCAAGAAACCATTTTGATGTCTGTTTCTCCCTGGAATTGTGCTTTTATGTATACCACTCACACAGTTCCAATATATAAAATAATTGTGTCCGAGAGATTTTTCTCTACGATATAACCTCTAGGAGTATTGTCTCATTGAAAAAACGGCAGAGTTTACAAAGAATTGTGGGATTTCGCGTGTATGAGCAATAGTGTTCTTCAGTTAACCCTCCTGGGTAGAATAGGTTCCATTCCAGGAGCCCAATTGTTTGATTCTCCTGAGTGCTCTCCAGGTATCTTTTTGGAATGTTGGATGTTATGTAGTTTCCATTTGTCTGATGTTCTGCACGGTCCGCGTGCTGTTCCGTCGGCTCCCCTTCCCATCTCTTCCTGGGGTCGTACCATCTGGCATCATTGGGTGGTTCTTCAAAACTGGGTTTTTTGCGGCGGTTTCTCGAGGGTCCCCTCTTCTCCCTTCCACGGTCCACCTGGTCTGTTTCGGGCTTCTGTAGCTGTTGTATTTTTAGTCCTAGGCGATGGAGGTCTTTCATTACTTCTGTGGAGAGTTCGCTTATCGCCTAATGTCTTATGTGGAGGTAAGCTTTAGCTCTGTGCTCCCGATGGTAAGGTTCGACAAGTATGAAATCCTCGGATGTTAAATGTCAAAGCTTGTTGACTTTCCCCAGTATTTTTAACACTGTCCTTCGATTTAGTACCAGGTAGCTGTCCTTCGCTGAAATTTGCTTCAATTTGAAAAGTGACATTTCTGCCAGTTTAGCGATCTTCTTGGCTACCGCCTCATTAGTTCTTGTGGCCTCCTTGTAGGCTGGGTCTCGATGCCTGCCATACCCATACATTTGTTCAGGTCTTGAGTCGGTTTCCCAATCAGATGTGTGGTTGGAGGACTTTTCTATTTTGTTTAGGCTTTTTAATGCATGTAATGCAGCGCTTGGAGAATTCGAGCAGGGCCTTTGATTTCAGTCAGGAGGGTCTCCCTCCCTGCGTTTTTTTCCCCCCTGAGGGGAGAGCACCACCTGTTCAATGGGAGTTTTTAGCAATGTCTTGGATAAGGCCACTGGGGTTACTGATGGTGAAGTAATCACTTCCTCTACGTCTGAGTGTTGTGAGACCTTAATCAGGTCCGAGGTAGGGTCTGAGTCATCACTCGTTTTCAACACGAGTGACAGACCCGCCCTGGCTTGGTTTTTTGTTGTTGGGGGTCTGTTTTTAACCTGGTGCTTTGTTGGCGTGTAGTCCTTGGGGCTAGAGCCTGAAGGCAGCATACCTTTTGTCGACTTTTCTTGTTTGCGTGAAAGAGGGTTGGATGGATTCCTCTTCTTTATCTGCTTTGCACTCCCTGTGGACAGGACTGCGATATCCAGGGTCGATGTTGATGAAGAGAGCTTTGTTGGGATTTTTGCAAAAATTGGGGCCATGTCCTTATTCTTCTCGTTCTCTAAAGTCTGGGTAGATTTTGTTGAGGATGGTTTGGCAGTTTGAGCCAACTTGTCTCTGTTTTTAAGTAGTTCTTCACAGAATATTTCTATTATTTTTTCCAAGTTCACTACTATGCTGTTTGAGTTTCGTTCAACGGCAGTTAGATATCCGTCGATAAAAGTCAGTTTATCCCTCATTGTGCTTATCATTGAGGTGTTATCTTTGAGGGCTTCATGGATTGACTTGTAGAGCTTTCCAAATGGATTTAGAGCTATCGTGAGAGCCGACATGATTGATAGCAATTCCGCTTTTTTTTTTAGGGTGTCTCTTTTTCTGACAAGCTTACAATTTCGCTTAGCCATCTAGATTTTGTTGGGGTGTTTAGGCCTTTTTCGTTTTGGGGCTGTAACGGTCTTTCCAGAAACCTTCTCTCTAATGGTGTCATAAACCCTTGAGTAGTATACGGGGTTTCCCCCGAAAGTCTGCTAGAGTTTCCTTGGATGTGTGGTCATGTCCATGCGTAATGATCCGCGGCTTGGGATTGCCTGGGGTCGTGACTTGGCCCGTCCCTTGCCGAGATGCCTGGAGTTTGGGCAGCCGCTCCTTCAGGCATTGGCTCGGTGTCTGGACAGTCTTTTGGTGTTTCAATGTTCTCAGGACTGGTGCCCATTTCAGTCTGACGGATCGCTGTTTCTTTAGACTGGATGTTAAGTTGGGACGCTGGACTCTCTATCTCTGGTCTCCGGTCCATAGTTGAGCCTGATTGCGGGTGCAATTTTTGGTTTGAGTTTGGCCCCTGAGGATTTAAGTCCGTTTTTCATGCTTTATTCCTCGGTGAAGAGTCTTGAATGGCCTCCAGGATTTCTGCGTCCAACAGCTCTGGATCTTGGTCTAATTTCCTTTTGTGTTGTTTTATGAAGTATTCTTTCAAGGATGATGATATCAATGGAACTGGCAAGCATTCTGAGCCCCCTGGGTTTTAGGGCCTACTTTCCGGTGTTTATTTGTGAGCATTTTGTCAGATATAGTTTTTGTTTTGGCGTTTCCCTTGGTGAACAGATTCTTTGAGGCCTGGTTGAATTTACCTGGAACTGTGGCTGAAGACCCCAAGTCCCTTGGCTGGACCTCGCGTGGGGCTAGGGGACGATCTTCAGCGGGTTGGAATTTATTCTTTGAGTTGCAGCAGCGAGGGGTGAGCCATGCCTACCTTGTCCACCCCCTCTGTCGTGTTCTGGTCTATCGGTTCACTCAGTTCTGTAGCTGAGACCTGGTGAAAGGAGTTAGACCAGTGAGACACTTCAAACACTAAGTTGTCTTCTGTCCGTCTATTCGGTGAGCACAACTGGTCCTCGTTGTCTGTGTCCCAAGAATCATTTGTGCTGTTTCTAATAGGGGCGGTTTTTAGCACACACTGCTTTGGTCGCTTCAGCTGGTCTGTTGGTGCGTTTTGGCTTTGGTGGATTTGAACTATGATCGCTTGCCCTTGGCCGGGCGGCGACGACGGCTGTGCGTTTGAGTTGCAAGAGCTGGCCTCCCGAATTGCTGCGTGGAAGCACACCACTGCTGAAGGTTGCAGGTTTGGAGTGGCATCGTCGATGGATCGAGTCTGGAGCGCCGCCCCCGGCCGTTTAGACCCCTGCCGCGACCGTGCTCCGACAGTCTCCGGCGAAGGAGTCGCTCGTCAGAATGGTGGAACGGCCGGGCGCTTTGCGCATTGATGATCCTGATGATCCTGAGAGTAGGGTAGGATTATTAAGAACAGCCTCTTCGGGTTTCTCGCCCACAATCCCCCGCCACCATCAATGCTGGAGGGGGCTCGTTTGTGGAGGGGCCCTCGCCGTCTCTGCCCACCGGCACATGTGGGTTCATGGGCTGGGACGACTTTTCCAGAGACAGTTGCGCCGTGGTAGGTGCGGGGAGAATGGCGTTTCTGATGGTTTCTAAGTTTGCCTGCACAAATACAGTAGAGGCGCCTTTTCCTGTTTTGCGAATTTTACCCTCACTGGATTCTTGGAATGATTTACTACATCGTAGATGGCGACTTATGTCATCTTCAATTGGGGAAAGTGGTGCCATGGAGTTAGTTAAGATTTGAGTTGGGTTTGATGTGTTTGACTGGAAGAGAGCTCAACGATCCTTAACGGGGAGGACTGCTTACCTCATCACCCGTCTCCCGCCACTAGACACCCGACACACTGCTTAGCACACCGCATCGCGCTCCGCGCCTGCGCTGTGTTTAAGTAGGAAGTCCTTTGAAGTTCTGTAGAAATCGAAAGTGGACTGCAGAAAACACAATCCGCGAAGCAAAATGAAGAGTGAATTCAGCAGTGGCCTGTCCTTACGTCCTCACACCAGACACACTGATTTGCACACCACGCCGCGCTCCGCGCCTGTGCGGTGTTTAAGTAGGAAGTCCTTTGAAGTTCTGTAGAAATCAAAAGTGGACTGCAGAAAACACAATCCGCGAAGCAAAATGAAGAGTGAATTCAGCAGCAGTCTGTCCTCACGTACTCACACCAGACACACCGCAGTTTATGTAGGAGATGGCTTAGTGGGGAAAAAAGTCATAGTATTGTCGAAAAAAAGAAGAGAGTTCCTGTTTCGATATTACAATGGGTGATATGGGTAAATGGAAAGGTTGCAAGCATATACAATTGAAGTGCCACTTAAGGGTAGTGGATGGGAGAAAAAAAATGCAATGCAAGCTCAGTGGCAGATACCATGCGCACAGGCACTTATAACAGAGCAGTAAACATACTGCAGAAAAAGTATTCATACCTCCACTTTGTGATGATGGGTGTTCATGTGGATAAATGTTGATGCAAAAATCTTGCATTCTTTAATTGAACTTTCTGCTAGACGTGCTTTCCAGTGACACATCACTTGGAGGCTGAGTGTGCAACGGTACATAGGAAGTGTTGTACGGAAGTGACAGTGTTAGATGCTAACGTCTTGGATGCCATTGATGGATGCGCGTGTGACTATTTAACAGTACCCAATGAGGCAGTGATGGACAAAAAATAGTGGAAAGGGAAGAAGGACTGCTCCTGCTGTACTGGGGTGCAGCCCTTGCGGTACTTGGGGAAGCACACATGCTACATTCTGCATTTCTCAGCATGCTGGCCAATGGACATGGGACCGTGGGAATTGTCCAATCAGGTGCTCAGGGTGTGCATCACAGGAAAGGATGGCAATGTTATTTTTTATTACTCTGTGTAGTGAGGCTGGTAGAGATGGACAGATGCACAGTTTTCATTGTGGGTGATGCCTTTGTGCTAGATCTGTTCCAGAATGCCGTTGAAAAAAGGCTTTTATGGCAATTTTGATTCGGAGGGAGTGGAGACTTTGTGGTGCGGTGTAGATGTCTGCAGTTTCAGTGTTGTGCTTGCAGAATGTCGACGAGTGGCCACTTTTGCAACTGTACATGCTGTGGTCGTACACTACGGAGCCTTGCATTTGAGTTCCTTGCCTTGTTCACATGTCTAGTGTCAACTGAAGAAGTTGATGAAAGCAGTGAACCACATTTTTCTCACTGCTAAGGTGCTTTTCTCATGTATACCTCCAAGAATAATATGGGACTATTCCAATGAATGTTGTCGCCAGACAGAGGTCAGAAAGGGATCTTATCAACAGAAGCATGTGTGACTTCTTGAGTGCTTCTGGGATGTTCTCCTGTAAGAATGACAACATCTCGATATGTGCACCTTTTCAAGGCAAATGGCATTTCTTTGATGACCAGTGGCAATGATATTTTGTTTGACAATCTACAGGCTGCACTGAAGACGCTACTGTAAGAATGTGAGGCACACTACAAAACGTATAAAAAACGGAAAAAAGGTGCTTCTATGGAAGCAGCTTTAAAAAAAAGGTTCTTTTCAGAGCCAGCACTACAAACAAAATCCCCTACCATGGTTGAAATCTCTTCCCCCACTCCCACGCGCACAGCAAGATAAGTCTGCAGACATTGCGATAGTTGCAGAGTTGCACGTGTCACATCCGGACCTTTTGCAGAGGGTGGCCACAGAAATGGCCCTGTAGAGGCTACGTGATTGCGAAATAAGGTTTCTGGGTGTGGTTCGTATACAGGGACTGTGGTACATGGTGTATTTTTTGCCAAAACTGCAGAATGTGCGGTTATGGCTGTGTGTTTCACGAGCCACATCGTACAGGTTTTGAGGGAGTTCTGAATATATTGATTGAAAGTCAATGGAAAACACTGTGCAGTGGCTGCTCATTTTGGATTCTATCATGTGGATTTGTACAGGTATAGAGTACCTGCAATGAGGTGACTGATTTTGGTCTGTCTTTGTGGGACTTTGGTGATGCACAATCATGCTGACATTATTGTTCTTCATTGTGGAGGGAAAAGTTCACAACATGTTACTGGAGTTTCAGTGTCGTTTACGATGAAGGAGGCACTTGCCCAGGTCATGCGTATGTTTCCGATCTCCTGCATAATTTTTTATCTCATTACGCAGACACAGATGTGGCTGTGTTATTTTTCATTTGGTACAGAAATGGAGAAAGCATGGTACATTGTAAAGAAGTCTATTTGTGACTTTTTACGACATATGACAATGTTGTACTTCTGAAATGGGAACATGACGTTTCACAGCACAAAGAGTTTTTCCCACAAATAGCATTCATCTCACTATTCTTGCCATTCTGATTTTTGCATGACCTATCCAAAATGCCTTGCTGCCCTTCTTGGAAATACAGGAAGATTTTTCATATTAGTTGTTGCGCACTTACATGCTTCCAAACATACAGCAACACAGAAAAATACTTCTTTTTACAGCCAGCTCTTTCTACCCGACTACACTACAGTGTTTTCCAAAGAGCCATGCCTCCCTTTATGTAGCGCACATTCTGTGGAGCGTGAGCGATGCGCGGCGCCCTGCAGCCGTTCAATGGCAATTCAATTTTTTCAACTCTGAAAGGAGGTTTTTTCATTGAATGTTCTCTTTTTCCAGTTGGTTTCTATTTATGTTTGTATTGTAAAACGCCACAGAAGGAAAGGAAGGCAAGGGCCAGCACGGAAGGGGCACCACCTACAGGGATAACATAAGGCACGTGCAGAGAGAGGGAAATGTTGGGTGGCCCTCACTTAAATAGGTGGCAGTCATTGTCATGCTCCCGGACCGACCCTTTCCAAGCACTTCCAAGTAGCTTGCCTCTGTAGAGTAACACGTTGCAGTACATGCACAATACAATGCTCTTTGCCAGGTAAGGGTCTGCCAGGATGTTTTAAGGATCCGCTGCCCTACAGGAGTGTCCCTTTCGTTGGCAGGAGCAGATGTGGACAATGCTGTAAATTAATGTAATCTACTGCATTATTGGAAGGGCAGTACCCTGCCCACTGGTGTCTTGTGTTTCGATTGCAGTTCTCGACACATGCAGTACGGGCACTTCATGGTACGGCATTAGCCGTAGGACCACCATTCACAGAATGCTAACAACAAGGAGAAATGCACCTTCATTACATAGAGCTGGAAGATATTTATTCAGCGTGCCCTATGGAGCTGCAGTGCTTTTCAAACCACCACTGATATCCTTTGCGATCTGAGGAGTTTTCTGTTTGCTTACTTGCCTTTACATGTACTTGTATGTGATTGACCAAGCCACACCAGCTTTGCCATTTTGCAGACTAACTACAGACTGTCACACATGCAGTTAACTGTTTTCTCCAACTCTACGACCCGCTGGTGAACCCTTGACTCTTTCAGTCACCCTGCTCACTTCAGAGGCAGTTTGTCTGTTTCATGGGTGATGGAAAGGCAAGCTGCACATCAATCCAATTAATGCGACCCTACCCTGGAAATTAAGCCACGCATTTTCTGTATTGCTGCGCCTGGATACCTTTGGGTCTAATGTGCATTATAAGTAAATAAAACAAACAAACAATCAGACATTTACCATGCCCAGCGTACACTAGAGGTTCCTGTTCCTTGTTTCCATTGGGCCTCGTATAGTCAGGCATCTTGCAGCCATAAATTGGTAGGTTTGCACAGAAAACCACATAGTCATTCGGACTGCTTGAAATGCGTTACCCTTCTGTTTGAATCCGTAGGGCTGGTGACAGGGGCTTTGTTACTGGCACACAGAGGATGCCCTATGCATGCGCATAGCTGTGCAATGGACAGACGTGTGCTTCCACAACTAATTAAAAGTGCATTAGAAGATGTGCCCATGCGGCCAGTACCGGAGTTCAACGTATACCTGCATTGTGATTGCACATACCCTGGCCAAATGCAGTCTCTCTAGGAAACCTCCAAATTGCTTACCTGCAGCCATCTTGAACAGTAATGTGCCCCACAGACTCACCATGCAATGTTAACACAAAAAGAAAAACAACTCACACACTCACCGACACTTAACATGTAGACCTCTCATTTCTAAGATATGCAGACACTATTAGGAAAAGGAAGGAGTAGCACAAATGCATACATACACAGGGGAATGTGGGCAGCCAAGAATTCTGTGAAAAAACATTGTTAATGGGACGTTATGGTTCAATTCCGCTACCAACAACCTATCACCTTTACAGAAAACACTACGCTAAAGCAATGTTCTGGTTTGCAGGGCCCTACTAAAAACCTATGAAATTCACTACCAAAAAAATTGTTAAAGGGACGCTATGGTTAAGTTGCGCTTCTAAAAACCTATCACCTTTACTGAAAACAGTACACTACAGTAACATTCTGGTTACAGTGTCCTCATAAAAACCTATGAAATGTACTAACAAAAAACCTTGTTAAAGGGATGTTATGGTTAAGTTGCGCTACTAAAAACATATCTTACATACCTTTACTGAAAAAACGATGCCAAAGGACAGTTCTGGTTACAGTGGCCTACTAAAAACCTATCAAATTCACTGACACACAACATTGTTACAGGGATGTTATTGTTCAGTTCCCCTAACAAAAACCTATCAAATTCAGTGCAACAAGTACATGAAAGGACCATTATAATTACTTTGCAGAAATTCGCCAGTTATGGTAAGCAACCATAACTCGCCCCATCATGTGCACTGCTAAAACTAACACACATGACATGAAACATGACATCACAAATGTAATTGATGACATCACTGATCACATCATATGTCTGGCTCCCTCTTTTTGTGTTCACTGACGTATCTAGGACAGTCAGGAAAAAATTCAAATAAACAAAAGGTACAATATTTGTGGACTTTTTTATGCTTTTCATTTGTTCTTACACTACTTTCCTTAGGGTTCAGTCACATCATATGATACATATACATAGGGGAAGAAGAAAGCCTAAAACACAGCAATCATTTCTGTGCGTGAAGGTAAGCAGTTAGGTTATGAACACTTTCTAATAATATTGCAGATTTTTTTGCTTACTTTGCTTTCTCTGTATTTGCTTATATGTGTATCCGTTGTGGTCTCTTTATGTTTTGTGAGTAGTAGTACAATTATGCAGTAAGTGAGGGATTGGTAGCTACTTATTACATCTTTCACAGTACGCAAAACTGTGAAACAAAAGCATTCATTATTTTACTATCCAACATGGCAAGCTTTTGAATATTACACCTCTATGGTGCATGCTGCAGACAATGGCCCTCATTACAAGTCAGGCGTTGGACCATGGTGCTATTAGCACCATGGTCCATGCCGGATTCCGCCATGGTGGATGGCGGAATTACCATCCCATTCCAAGGTGAGTAGGGCGGTAATTCCCCATTCACCATTTGCCCTTCCCCATTCCCATTTTTGCCCCATAGGGTATAATGGGGATGGGGAAGGCGCTAATTACGGCACTGTAAATTACGGTGCCGTAATTAGCAACAAGGTCGCTTAGCGCCTTGGACTTTAACACCTGGCGTTAAAGTGTGAATCAGGCGTTAAGGGTTAACGGCGCCGATGGCACTGTTAAACCCTTATCGCCTGACTTGTAATGAGGGCAAATGTCTACGTTTGCACATGAGTAGGTGCATGTACTGGAAAGAACTCTAATGCAATTGTGTTTATAGCAATGCATTACTTAATAAAGTATGTATGTCACGATAGTTATCCCAATGACCTCCGATAGTTTTCTGGTTACATTATAATGACAATCCCTTGTGGAGGCTTTCATGAAAACTAAATGCAAATTTGATGTGATCAGTGATGTCATCAATGTCATTTGTGATGTCATGTTTGATGTCATTGGTGTTAGTCTTAGCAGTGCATAGTGTTGGCGTAAAATGTGTGGAAATCCTCATAAATGCGATGGAAAAAAAAACATTTGGTTATGCCTACAGCCCAAACCGCTGGACGACTTTCACCAAATTTGGAGCAGGAGTGGCTGTTTGGTCCTGAAAGTGTGCTTTTGTAAATTTGGTGTAAATCTGTCCAGTAGTTTGTTTTTTAAATGGCCAAAAAGTAGGTAAAAGAAGATTAGTGATATCTGGGCCCAGTGCGCGGACTCACTTCCCTATTTGGCCACAGACACTCCACTGAACCAATCAGGGACTGCAGTGACGTCCGCAGACATCGGATGCACCCGCTGAATGGATGGCAAAAAGTGTGAGGTATGTCATACCTGTCCACGGCGTGGTTGAGAAAAAGTCTGTAAAACACATTTGAGGTTATTTGGTGGTTGAAAAAGGGGGTGGAAGGGTGGGGGAGTGAAATGAGGATGACATGGAGCTATTTTTTCTTGGTGAAAAAAGTGGGAGCTGGTGCCCCTTGCTCCCCGGACACTGCGGTAGTTTGCAGACAGCGCTGTGAACAAACAGCTAGGGAAACACATTTGGGGTTGTTTGATGGTGGCAAGAGGGTTTGGAAAGGGTAGCGGAGTGGAATAAAGATGATATGGAGCTGTTTGTCTAGATGAATCAAGAGTGTCAGTTTGTATGTCCGTGGACATCATTTGGATTGCAGGGGGTTTACAGCGAGTTTTGTTATTTGAAGGTGTATTGTAAAAACGTGTTATATGGTTTAATTCTATTGTGCTGGTTGTGGCCAGTGGACAGATTCTTGGGGACCTGGGAAGTGGTCAGTTTGATGTCTGCAGACATAATTTGGATTGCAGGGGGTTTAGGGCGAGTTTTGTTATTTGAAGGTGTACTGTACGTACTTGACATATGGTCTATTGTGGTGGTTGTGGCCAGTGGCCACATTCTTGGGTACATGGCCGTAGGACATGACCCCAAGAATTTGCCCACTAACCGCAAACACAATAGTGCTATGTGTATAGTAATTATAGGTCATGTGGTGCGAGTACACAGTATTTGTAATATGGTGGAATGATATAATTAAAATGTATATGGAATGTATGATTTAGTACAATTCAGGACAGTGCTCCTTGATGTCTCCTCCACCTTTCACTCGGTCAACAATTGTATCCTCATGAAACGGTTACATGATACCATTAGCATCATGGACTGAGTACTAGACTAGATGATTTGTATTCCTTACTTCCTTACTAACTATTCCTTACTAACTGCCCTTACCAGGTGCCACTGGGCTCTTTGTACTCCACCACCTAACTGTACCTGCAGAGTACCCCAGGGTTTTATCATATGATGATATACCTATTTCGTCCCTCTAGCTCACCTGATGTCTTTCTTTTTTTCTCATTACCAGGATTATGTTAATGACACACAGGTTTCCTTAAACTTCCCTGAACTAGTTTGTTGTCCTTGTTTTTATCTGTGATTGTCTCACTGCCATCGAAGCATTGTGTGTGGCTAACAATCTGTGGCTCAATGCCAATAAGATGCAGATCTTTCATACTGTGACACCAGTGCCCTGTTTTTCTCATGTCCTTTGGCCGCTGTCTTTGGGCCCTCTACTCTCACAATCCTATGAGGCCAGAAACCTTGGGGTTATCTTTAAGTCCTCTCGCTCCTTTACTCCTTACATTTCAGAGCTTGCACAGAAAGCTAATGCAACAGCCTTTTCCTTAACTTCCCCCTGTTTTGTCTATGCCCCATTCGGCTAATCTAGAATAGGACTGCAAGACTTATACTTAGACTCAAGCCCAGGGATCCTATCGCTGTAGTCCTAAAATGTTTATATTGGCTCCTGCTAATTGCAAGGACTTCAATACGTTCAAGTTTTTTCCTTAAATACTGCCCTGCTAGAGCCCTCCACTACTGTAACTCCAATACTCTGCTTGTCAAATGCTTTTTAAACAGAGAGCACGAGGCATGTGTCTGTCATTGCCCGGTGCCTGTCTTTGGAACAGTGTTCCTGCTCCTCGTAAACTTCAGCTGTTCTTCCTTAAGTTCTGGAAACTTCTTAAAACTATGCTTTTGTGTTTCTATTTTACTTAATACCTTCCCTGCTAACTCATACCACTGCCACTGAGACTGGTGGCCTGGTCCCTTATGAATCTCACCGGTTGCAGACCCTATATCTAGTTAACACCAGTACACCCCACCTCCTTCAGCACTGCACATGCGGATCTACCAACTGCCCTATGTGTGTCACACCCTTGAGTCTCATTTGCCCCAGAAAGTATCTTGTGGCCAGTTTAGCATGTCTTGGCACTTTACTTCTGGGCTTGTATGAGCACTAGTAGGAGTTCTCCTCTTTCCATTCATGCACTTCTTTTACTGCACAATGTGTATGTTCATTTTTAGCAGTGGTGTGTAAAATTCTTTGGGGATAAGAAAGTGAAATTAATAAGAGTTGTAGAACATTTTTACGTGGAAGTTGGCGTGTGGGAGTTTTATATGTACAGTTTTTAACTGATTGGTGTGTATATGTGTGACTGTAAGCAGGCAATGGGACAGAACATTTTCTCTAGTATACAATTGTCCATTATTCCCATTAACATAGTATAAAATGCCAAGGGAACATTGGAGAATCTTATTAAATCTGATTACTTTGCTGAATAATGTATGATCCAACATTATAAACACAATTCCTTGTAGGGAGTTTTCATTAAAGTTAGTTTCATACGTGATGTCATCAGTGATGTCATCAATGACATTTGTGATGCCATCTTTCATGTCCTGGGTGTTAGTCTTAGCAGTGCACGGTGGTGGCGTGAGTTATGGTTGCTTAGTTTACAATAACTGGCAAATTTCTGTTTTTTTCGGTTTTACTTGTAACAATAACGTCCCTTTAAAAAAGATTTTTCACTGAATTTCATAGGATTTTGTTAGTGCAACTTAACCATAACGTCCCTTTAACATAGTTAATTTCATGGGTTTTTACCAGTACACCTTATTTGCTACAAATATCTAATATCTTACTTACCTCCAATATAGCAGCATTTATCAGCTGATGTAGAAAGTTTGACCTTAAAACGGTGTCATTCCCCACCATCTACAAATATTTTTAACACTTCTACAAACTTTTTGCATCTTTTTCCATTGGATTTTTTGTTCACCGATGTTCATGAATGTCTGACATCATTGCAGACTTTTGTAGAGTGTCACGTGACCGCCCGCTCAGGGGCAGCACGATGAAACGCTTGCAAATGTGTCCACACTTCGCGAATGGCCTGGTGCTTCGCAAACAATTTGAAACTGCATTTTTTGCTGCTATAGGAAGTTTCAAACTGAAAATGTACCCTTGCACAGCTCCAAGCCCTATTTTTACTGATTATCCATTTGCAATCTAGGACAGAGCACATGCTTGGAAAACATTTAGCAGAACTGCTATTTATTTTCAGAAATTGCATCAGCTATTGCCATCCCTTCTCCCAAGGAGCTACCACCACCAGCTGCAGGGCCTACACAACATAAGAACCGCAATCATGCAGAAAACAATCAATAGGACCAGGAAGAGGAAGTAGAGGAAATAGCTACCTCTAGCACCCAGAGAGAATCATGGGTGTGGCAGTTCTTTACCACTGTTGGTAATGTACCAAAGGCTAAAGCTACCAAAGTGAAATGCACTGAGAACAACATTGTACTCAGTCGTGGACTACCTGGACAGTACTCCTATGGGACCACATCTGTGCACCGCTACACCCAATCCAACCACTGCAATGCTCTCAGAAAGGCTGTTCCTTTCGTAGCCAGTAGTAGGCTATTTTCCTCCACCTCATCTTCCTCAACCAATACTTTAACCACACAGCCTACTTCTGTGGGACACATAGTCGCACCAGATACTTTGCAAGCAATAAAATAGGCTGTTGATCCATATCTTTGAAACAGTCCTCTGCAAATATTGCAACACACCACTCTGCAGGAGGGAGCAATTTCGAAGTAGAAACACTGCCCACTACCTTAGATGTAATACACGCACAACATCTTCCCCTGTCCACCCGCTCCTCCATATTAGGCTTGGTGCCTCTTCCCTCATTTCCCTCCCCACCTTACATTCTAAGCTCACCTACAACAAAATAAATAAGAACATTAGAAAACAACAAAAAAAGTTGTCTTTAGGAGCCACCTTTCACAGTTAAAAAATAGAACAAAAAATAAATCTTATTGACTCCATCTACTTTACATTTCTCAGTAAAGTACATGGAATCAATAAGATTTTCCAACATTGCCATTCGCATTTTGTGTTATGCTAATGGAAATAATGTGGCGCGCATCCCCTATTCTAGGGACTGGAAGAGCGGGTAATGGCCCACCAGCCCAAGTTATCGGCCCAAGCCAAGCGAGGGTGGATAATGAGGGCTCTGGACTTGTAACCCCCCGATCCAGCCCCTGCAATGGGGTGCTTAATAAAAAGGATTGTTCTTCCTACACCGGGACGCCCATAGCGTCCCGCTGTAGGAAGGACAATCCATTTTCAAGATGACCAACGTACAGAGCCCCTCTTCCCTTTCCATGATGGCCTGAAGCAGTCGAAGAGAGAACCCTATGACCATATTACCATAAGGTCATATTTTCACATGGAGTAAGAACCTGTTTGAAAACAGACTCATGTGTGTATAGACCAACATGCTGATGTATGTGTGAACATTGTCATGAAAACACTTAGTAAAAGCTGAATCATTCAACATATACTGCATTCATATAGTTCCCAAACTGATCTCTGTGCCAATTAGTCATGGCTGACACATGAAGGAGGGGAGAACAAATGCATCGAATCGTCAACCGGACTAGTATTGTATATCCCAAGAAACCTCAGGTATCATCTCCACAATCTAATACTAATTTTGAGGATGTCTAAATGGCACATATTCCACTCTTCGTCAGGGGTAAATGGGACTGACAAGCAAACCAAAAATAAAGCAGGTATGTACACAACACAGACTTCAACCTCCTTCATCACCCTGTGATCATTATCTCAATAAACACTGGGGTGAGTGTCAAATTGGTACCCAATATTTCCAACCAATTAATATCAAAGTGACTGCATGTGTATCTCAAATTTCATCTAGGTACACATGCACATGCCTACTTCAAACACCAGTATGCTCTGTGATTGCCAACCTTCTTGGGTGCACAGTCATAGTGGCCCTTAGTGACTCTAAACTAATGACTAAAAAGTGCCACAACCATTCATTCTGCTCATGCATGATATATAGATACATCTTAAAACTTGACTATCTAGTATGACATTTAAAATGTGTTTTCACTGCACCAAATCCTGATAGGACGCTGATGCATGCCATAATCTTGAAACTCAAAATGGCCAATTTAAAGATGTTTGTGTCAAAAAATGATTTTCCTTACAGGACACCCAATGTTTTAAGATCTTCAAAATGCAACTAAAACAACATGTATTTAAAATTTAAAGTTTTTCCATCAAATGTTCTGTAGGTAGGTATCCTCTTTATTCAGTCAATATCCATTAACAAAGCAAGAAATTACACAACACATCAGAATAATACCCATCATAGATAATAATAACAACCATAAAAACCTAGGAATGCTCAAAATCATCTTCTATAAGTCGGTCTAACTAAATTGAAAACATCATAAAATAGTTTTCATTATATTCATAAACAGTGTTATGGTTATTTTTAATGAAATGTGACCTAAGCCATTGTCTTCTAAAATCATTGACATTCTTCCAAATGAATACAATAAATGCACAATATCTTTGTCTTAATCCATCCCACATGCACACAACTTGTCTGTGCCCATTCAATCAATTCAGACATTTAAGGGGAGCGCATTTAACGGAATCATCAGGGTTGTCGTTCTACACTCAGCAGACTTAATAATGCTTATAAAGTTTATGTATTTTGTCTCTGCTCAGGCAGAACCATTGCTAAAAAACTTCAATAACTGTACATTTTTGATGCACAACAGAGTTGGAGCCTTATTTTTTTTAAGTAGAT
Organism: Ambystoma mexicanum; assembly: GCF_040938575.1. NCBI lineage: Eukaryota > Metazoa > Chordata > Amphibia > Caudata > Ambystomatidae > Ambystoma > Ambystoma mexicanum. The sequence continues at coordinate 1,071,890,814 of NC_090935.1, read as the reverse complement.
ATTTTGTTGTAGTTTAGAAGTATTATTAAAATTGCAGAATCCTAAAACCCTAATTCTTCATCATAACAATCCCAATTGAATACCAGCAACACGTATTTTGTGAGGGAGGGGGTGCCATCTCTATCAGATTGTTACCTAGGTTAGGGGAACTATCAAGCATGTTTTTTTTAGAAATAATTCTAATAACATCTGCTGCACATCGAAGGTTAGACTATGAACACTTAATTCGAGCCTCTGTGCATCTCCAGAAGGGCTGGGCAACATAAAGCCAGGACTAGCTTTAATGTGAGGTTTCATATGTATGTGACAAATATAGGAAATACAAATTACATTCATGCACGAAATGTAAAACTCCTTAATGCCCCAATAATATTATACAAATCACATAAAGTCAGACCTCACCTTAATGTGAGTTTTGAGGTAAATTGCAAACATGTAAAACACGAAAAACGAAAAACTCCTTTACCTCTCCTATACGTACACAATCTCACATCAAAGTCTGACCTCACTTTGATGTTATTTTTCATATGCATACTCTGTGTTTAAGACAAGCGCAGAATGAAAGTACATCTTCTATATGAGCTGTACACCTAACGTTGGAGATACACATTTCATACATGTTTGCTATTGTATAAATGAAATGTCACATCAAAGTTATGTCACATCAAAGATAGGACTGCATTTGATGTTAGTTTATTTTACATGTGTATGAGATGTATAGGGGATATAAATTGCAAACATATACAAAATTGTGTGTGCCTCCTATACGGATACAACTCACATAATATTGGAACCTCACTTTAATGTGAGTTTTCATATCTATAAATGTTGAATTCGAATTGTGCATTTCATATGACTTTAGAATAAACATTGACATGAAACCTACAGGCCCTACACTTAAATGCCAGACACTTAAAAACCAAACACTCATATGCCTGACAACACACCCGCTTATTCCATACTCTTATGCCATCTGCTCTTACGCCATACACTCTTTTGTCATGTACTCTTATGCCACAATCTCATACGCCACACATGCTTATGTCACATGCTCTTATGGAACACTCTCATGCCGCACACTTTTATGCCAATGCACTGAGAGGCCATGGTTTTTATGGCACACACTTATGCCACATGCTGTAATGCCAACAAAACGAAAAGATGATGGCTGGAAGGTTTTGAATAAATCATAACCACGGGCAATGCTCTGGGCAACCCTCCAGAATCGTTTTTCAATCTGCCAAGCCATTACAGAAGGGGAAAAACCATATGCAAACCAGGCTTGGTCCTACCCCAAAAGGGGCAGTCCAGCCCGAACATGCTGTAATGCCACACATGTTTATGCCAAGCACCCTTTTGCCAAACCCTCTTAGGCCACATACTCTTATGCCATGCACAATTACACCATGCACTCTTACGCCACACACTTGTATGCCACACACAGCCTACACTCCCAGATACACTAATATGCCATAAACTCACACACCCAACACTCATAAACCTAGCACACATATGCCACATGCTCACACGCTATAATCCCTACACTCATGTTCCAGGTGCTCACATAGTAAACATGTATGTGCCACCCAAAATCCATCCACGCATATGCCATAGCCCATACAGACATATGGCATAAACACATATGAAACAAATGCCATGCACTCATGCGCTGTATTCAATTCAGTCATACACTGTGCACACATATGCCATTCACTCATACATTACATACATTCATTAGGCATACATATAGGGTATTTGCTCATATGCTGTGCACTCACACGCTAATACACTCATATGCCATAAACATATATGACACACACCTGTACAACATGCATCCAAACACTCTATGCCATACTTCACACAAAAAAACACTGAAATACAATTGAAAGAAAATACTTTTAAAAACAAGAGTAAATGTTAAGGTACACAAACTAACTATATACCACTATAATCTCTGATCAAAACTCCCAGGTCCAACTTGGGTCCTTCCTAACATCTATCTTCCTCTCGACCTGTGGTGTTCCCCAGGGGTCTAACTTCTCGACGTGGATTTTCAACCAATACCTAGCAACTCTTGCCCGCTGTATTGCCATTTTCTGCTCAAACTTCCAGTGCTATGCAGATGACACTCAGCTCACTTTCAGGCTGCCCTCGGCCACCTCCTCCACCTCTCTCATCACTGATTGGCTAACTGCCATTCGAGATTGGTGTGCCGCCAACGATCTCTGTCTGAATGCCAGCAAGACTGAGATCCTCCTCATCGGCACAACATCACCTTCCTTTCCCCTCACTCTCTGGCCGGCCTCCAGTGGCCCTCCTCCAATCCCCACCTGCGAGGCCAAAAACCTTGGTGTCACCTTTGATTCCACACTCTCCTTCTCTGCCCACATCGCTGATGTATCAAAAAAGTCAAACTTCCTACTGCACCTCCTCAGAGGTACTCTTCCTTTCCTCTTATTCCCCCAGAAGCTCACTGTCTCCCAAGCTCTGGTTCTCTCTAAGTTGGACTATTGCAACAGCCTCTTTCATAATCTACCTACCTCTACTCTCTGCCCTTTGCAACTTATCGAGAACAGGACTGCGAGACTTGGCCTCAATACCTGGGATCATATCTCTCCAGCTCTGAAATCTCTCATTGGCTCCCAGTGGATGCAAGGATTAAATTCAAAACCCTCTGCATTGTCCACAAGGCTTTCTGGTGCCTGGGTCCAACATAGCTTCAGCTATCCCTCCGCAAATACCTCCCATCTCGAGCACGCCGCTCCTCTACCTCTAACTCCTAAGGGTCAGTCAATTCTCAAAGAAACAAGCTGGGGGTAGATCTCTGTCTTCGGCTGGGGCCTCCCTCTGGAACAGCCTCCCTGCCACTCTAAAACTTGAGGAGAACCATCTCCGGTTCCAGAAGCACCTCAAGACCTTCCACTTTTCTTCTGTCTTTGCCCCCCCCCCTGCTGACTCTACTCTCCCTCGGCACCATGCACCTGGCCACCCTCTTTCCTCCGTGCCCAGGTACCGGCTCCCTTACCACATGCACACACTGCCTCCAGGCCACCCCTTGCACCGTGGTCTGTATCTGTACCCATACAGCCCCCACCCCTTTGTTTTGTTCTTCCTGCACTTACGAGACCTACCCAGCCTGCTGCCTTAAACTCAGCACTGCCACTTGCTGGCTGCACGTCCTCTGTTGGTTGCCTTTTTATTTATTAATGTATTTATTATTATTTATGTTTTTTTCCTCCTTGCTCTGCACTCTCCTTTTGTTCCCCTTCCATGCACCTCTCCCTCTCCCCCTCTACCATGCACTGTGCGTTCTCAATGTCACTGGGCCTAGTAAGATCGTTGTTTTTGTTTCTCCTCTGTTCCCCTTCCCTTGCCTTGTCACGCTCTGAAACACTTGTGTATGAGCGCGATAGAAATAAAATATCAATATCAATAGAAAGTAACCCATGAACCAGGGATGTTTTTTATAGCACTTTAAACCCACCGTAAACTTTCTGGTATTTACCATAATGATACAACCACATGGTGTTGGCTTATACTGTACTGATAGTCCCCAATAAGGGTGAAACATATTTGCAGTTGTCTGAATCTTTGAGCGTTGTCTGTCTTGGGTTGAAAAATGCTTTGTATAAAGAAACACTTTGCCATACACCAAGGCATTTCCCTTAGAGGGGGGACAGGTTATCAGAGGGAAGAGGAGAGGGTGAGATCTGGTTAGGGCATAATATCACTGGACAGTAGTCTATAAGATGTTTATAATCATCTTAAGTGACTGATGTTTTAGTGCATCTGCAATATCAATAGCACTTAGGGCCAATAAGTACTGTATGTTTTGGGGTAGAGCATTGCATCTTACGGTGTGATGATGATTCTGTCCTCGGAGTGTACTGGTCTTCCTTGATGGAGCTTAGTGAGAGCATAGGTGCGTCCTCACTAAAGTATTTTATTGCCCAAAATCCCTTTGGCAATTGCCTAGTTTTCATATAATGTATACATACATTCAGATTTACTCATATTAGCACTAGTGCAGACTTTGCCCTGTTGCAAAAATGCATTGAAATAATGGGCCATATCACTGAAAATGTGCATCAGAGCAAGTGAAAGTGCAATTAACAATAGGGCAAATATTGCCCTACTTCAAAAACATAATTATTTCAATGCATTTGTGCACCAATGCAAATTTCACAACAGTACTAGGACTAGGGCAAATATCTCCTGGTGCAGAAATGCATTGAAAGAACATTTTATGGACTAATGTAATGTAATTTAATGTAAATGTTCTTGCATAGCACCTGTCTGCCAATATTAGTTGTGTTGCTGTCCTTGGCACTGTAAGAGAAAAGGGAGTTAGGGTTCACTAGTGGGACAGTGGACAAGGCAGATGTGAAACCTGTGGTGTTGTTGAGTGCAGGTCAAAAGCACCCTGTTCAGGTCTGCCAATCTTTTATGGGTTTGGCAGAACAAACTTGAAAGTATGTTATCCATATGGAAGAGCACATATTATAGACTACGGAACTTTGGGTTTGCTTAGCCACTGATATGGGAGAGTGCATCAGGGCTAAAGAGGACAAGTTAGCAGTGGTTTGGTTGGTGTGGATGTGCCAACAACTAGGCCTGTGTGGCCTTCTGTGGGGGATTTGTGTGTAGTGTAAGGTGGTAGGGGATCTTAGAGGAGAGTCAGTTAGTCGGGCGGATGCAGAGCTGGCCTCACTAAGAAAAACGACCTGCATCCCTGCTGTACTAGCCCAGGCCATTTGCAGACATGTCCCATTTCTCTAGCTTCTAATGACAGCTCTCTATCCCTCTCTAACTTACTCTCTCTATTTCCAACAAATTCATTATACCCAAGAGAAACAAAACAAGCAGCTGCAAGTTGGCAGATGAGGGAAAGGGTCTGTGTGGAAACTCAAACATTACCATAACCTTCTAGGGTTTATGGGAGACAAGATCTTAAGGTTCAATTGAAGGGCAGCTTAAAATATGAGACCCACAGACACCCATTACACCTTCCTTAATATGTTGGTTAGCAGGCTCAGAGATGCCGCAACCCTAACTCTAACATCCTCAGGTTCTATGCTCAGTGGCCTGCTGGGACTTTTGCTGTCAGAGCAGGGCAAGACATGTGTAGGCGTTTGTCAGGGCAAGTTCCAGAAGTAAGCTGCTTTATTATATGATATGATAGATTATTTATAACATGCTTAATGCCAAAGAAAGACTTACTAAGAGGTGGATACAATGTAAAGTTATATGCTGAAGTGACTTGAATGTTCATAACAAGACTTGCTGAGCTCAGCAGGTCTGCAGTGGCTTAAACTGAAACTGGATTTAAAATTACCAAAAATCGAAATGTGTAAATAAACTGAGGGACAGACTTGTGACTGCCACATAGTTTGTCACTGTTAAAATGTCATATTTTTGAACTTAGAATCAGCATTTTAGCTGCATATGTAAAAATTGTCTTGACTTAAACTGGGGAACAAAAAGTGACATTTTATCTGAAACCTGGCTTAATGAAACTGAATTCTGCCCACCAGCTACCCCCGACAGGAGTTGAGACTTGCACAACAGCTGTGTTCCCAGGCCTAGCTGCCTTTTGCTGTTCCCACCAAAAGGGATATGACACTTCTCTGATTGAATTACCTGGGCTCTGCAGGAAATTGAACAAAGACCTGTCCTGACTCAGGCAAATGTTTTATTATGGGGGTCGTAAAAGTGGCTTCCTCCTGGAAGGAAAGGGGAGGAGCACTGCCTGTGAGAGCTAGCTGGCTTGGCAGAACTGGAAAAACCAGAAATTCAACCTTGTGCTGGGGGAAACCACACCCCTTTGGGGCCAGAACATAAATCTAAAAAGATGGATCATTCATAGAGCGGACTTGTGAAAATTTTATAAGTGATATCATTATTCTTGTGATTTTTCTGTGCACATTTGAAGACGTGGTAGGACCCGGTGGTATGTTCAGGGGGTTTTTAGCGGAAAAGAGGATATTACTCTAAATGTATGTATGTTAAAAATCTGACACTCCACCACCTAATGCCCACACACCATGGGCACATCTGTGTAAATGCGGGGAAAAATCCAATATTGGTAACCCGACTAAAAAGTGAAATATGTTGCCATTTTGAACCCAAGCTCCTAGGAAGAGCAGATTTGGGACAGAGACTACCTCATGTGATAGGTAATATGTACATGCAATGACAAACCACTATGTATTTGAGAAATGTGCATTTTGAATCAAATATAGATTTGTGGGCAAACTGACCAGGGAAGGATCCTCTGACCCATAAAACCTACAGCATCACTCTGACTCACAGTTCCTTCCCCATTCATGGGAGAGGGGAGAATTGGGCCAATGACAGGTTGAAAGAGGGGCTGGCTAGTGATGCTGCACACACACCCACTTTCAAAACACATAAAAGCAGACAGTCAGGACAGATAGAGACATTCAATTCCATTTGCTGCAGAGCATGCTGATCGACGACTTCACATCCAGAGATCCAGACTTCAAATCCATCAATCTCCAGAACCTGTAGCAGTACCTAGAAAGCAGAGCAGTATCCAGAATCCAGAGAGGCTAGACCCAGACCGCTGTTAGCAGAACCAGAGAGCTGACCCAGATCACTGTGAAGAGACCCAGACCAGACCGGAGTCCAGTCCAAAACCTGACCAGATCCGTGGCGAGGCCTAATTCAAAAATATATTGTGAGTACCTAGCAGAACTGTGCAGAACCAATCTCTTAGTTAAAATAATATAATTCAATCTATTTTAATCTAACCAGAACTGCCTAAAAGCTGTCACCTGTCATTTTCTATCTGCAAGCTGTAACCTGTCGCTTTGATCTTTTAAAATTTCAAATCCAAAAAACTACCTTTATTTAATCGTCCGTATCTCTGGAACCGTTTGGGCTAGGAACTTGGTTTAACTTTCCTCTGAAAGCTTAGAATCTCACCTTTTCAAGAACTCCCCGTACTTGTGCCGTAATCACGATTCTCGCACTCGCGAATTTTACTGCGATTTGCGATTTGGTTAAAAATCCAGCCACGTGTGAAAACAGCAGCTTCCTTGCTTTCCTTGCTAAAAATTTGTTTGCCTCTTAAGAACCATCCCTGAATCATTGCTAGAGTGAGCCTGGACTAATATTAACTAGATACCTCTCACCCTGAACCTCTAGAGGGAATTAAAAGCATTTTAGCATATTTTTCACTTCATTGCCAGCACATATGAAAGCATTTTGGGCCTGTGTTTCAAACTTCTGTAGTCTAAGCTTGCTGGGGTGAACTGAATTACATTTGAAACCATAAAAGTATTGTTGCTATCTTATCCATCCTATAACCACTCATCATTGATTATAAAGAAGTGTGCTAGTGCCGGACTATCCATTATTGATTACTGCTCAGATTAAGTGTGATATTCAATTATTAATTTATTATAAAGTGTGATATATATATCTATTGTTTAAATTATCAAATAAACCTTTTAAACTTGAAAAACAGAACTACTTCTTGGCTCATTGGGGTCAGGGGGATTCCAAGAGAGGGGTGTTATATAGGGGTAGTCATCCAGAACGCATGAACTGGACGTAAAGATATATCAATAAGGGTTTCCATTCAGTATCCCAGACTAGGCATTGACTTAGCTGTAGAGTTGAATTGAATCCTCTTACAAATTGGGGGCTTGAGCCAGGATATTCTGGGTTAGATTTACCATTTGTGCAGATTAATACAGTGTGCCAGCTGACCAGATGCACATATCCGGTCGGATCACCACGCTGTGTTACGCTGTAAAGCACTCCTCAAAGGAACGCCCTAAGAAAAGGGCCTGTTTTGCAAAAATAAAATACTAATTTCTGTAAGTCAGGACAGAGACCAATCTCTAGAATGACGACCTTAGTAGACATGAAAATAGCCAGAGAGCACTTCTTACATAAGTTATTTGTGAGAGGTGAGTGGACTCACCAGGACCGCATGGTCTGGATGCAGGCCATCACGCAACAGGTCACTGAAACAGGGTCAGATATATGGGGAGATCAGGGTCCCCTACATGTGGCCCTGAGTGAACTATACATGGCTCCTAAAGCTAAGGATGAACAAGACAAGATGGTTAGGATAGCGGCATACCTGTACCTATATATGGGAGACATGCAGGATAAATGTACGGAAAGCCAAGATCTGGCGAACAAGCGACAGATGGCGTTAGAGAAGGTCCAATCTGACCTGGTCTCTTCTGAGCAGAGGCTGCAGGGGAGCCAGGAGTCAGAAAATTATAGTAGGCAGTATATCATTAAAATAAAAGAGGACATGGATATACTGCAACAGGAAAAGACAGACCAGGATACCAGAATTCTGGCTTTGCAGAAGGAACGCCAAGACAGTTTGGACTCCCTACTGCAGAGCCAGAAAAAGCTGGAGCAACAGATCAATTTCAACAGGGCATGCACAGAGCAGGTAGCCACCCTGCAAATCCAACTAGACAGAGAGAAAGAGGAGAGCAATAAACTGATCCTGAAAGACCTGGATACCCAGGCAGAGTTTGATCAGGAGCGCCAGAAAGCTGGTGCCTTCCAAAGGCAAAGGGACGACCTGGCGTCACAAATTCAAGCTCTTGGTCAGAAAAGGGACACCTTAGGCCAGGAAGTCTGTCACTTAAGGAGAAAAATGGAAGAAAATCACCTGGCCCACCAGGGACTGGGTGACCTCCAAAAAGAACACCAGGACTTGCTGGAGCACACCAGGAGGGTGGAGGAGGCTCTGGCAAGACAGGAGCAGGCCAATAGGGACACAGCTCAGGAGGTAACCCTCCTGCAGCAAAGACTGGCCCAGTGCTCCAGGACCAATCAGGAAACGCAGAGAGAGAATGAGGCTCTCTGCCAGCACAATGATAGGCTCCAACAACAGGTAGCGATACAGGAGAGACTGATAGAGTCTAGTAAGGCCTTAACTGAGGAACTGAAGGCGCAGGTTCTTGCATTGCAACAGGGAGCAGGGGCGGATAGGGACCAGGTTCGCTGGGAAAGGGAAACTCCTGAGCATAACCTCAGGAGCCCTAGTACCAGAGGCCTTTATCTCTCTCAGTCCCTGGACTCTGCCACCCCCATGTCCCCTGGCGCACATGAGCACCGGGCCACAGGGATGGCAGATTACTATCCAGCCAGAAGCAGGGGCTCATAGGCCAGTACCTCCCAGGAATGGATGGGCGGGCATCCGGGTATGGGCACCCAAGCACAGTGCAATTTAGTGGGGAACCCCCGGAGAGTAGGCCCATTAAGGGCATCCTGAAAACCTCTGCCCAGTTAGGTCAGTGGGGGGGGTACCCATCAAATCCTGGCAGCAAGGAGGAATCTGAAGACTCCTCTGAACGGCGCAGGACACAGGAGACCAGGTCCCCACATTCTGCCAGCCACTCCCAGGCTCGCAGAATCCGGGAAAACCTGGAAGAGCAGACAGGAACCTCTGGGAGCAGTGCCTCTGAGTCAGAGGATGAATGGACCAGGGTTACCCGAACCAAAAAGGCCAATAAGGCAAAAAGGGCCTTGCTTAAGGACCCATTGAAACAGATTAAGGCAATCAGGAGTGTCATCATGCCTTATCATAAGAACGCCAAGTACTCTGTTTGGGAACACTTGGAGCTCTATGAGCAAATGATGGAGACTTTTCATTTGAAGGACAGCCAAAGCTGTATCCAATATGTAAAGTGGACCTTCTCACCAGAATACTCCAGTTTCTTTGCGGGGCTGGAGGACCAAAATCATTTAAGATGGTCCACCTATAAGGCGGCCATCTTGAAACATTTTTCTGTTCACAAAAATCCTCAAGAGGCTCGCAAGGCAGCCTACAATTTGCAATGTGGGGAGGATCAGGCCCCACAAGAATTCGTACAAGAACTGAAGCGTGCCTTTGCGCAGACCACCAGAAGGGTGCGCACAGACAGCAGAGAATTTGTTAATACTTTTTTCCATGCCTTGCCCAAATACATAATGACCCAGCTCGTGAGAGATTTTCATGAGAAAAGATCTTTAGAATGGGTCATTGAACAAGCCACCCGCATCTACTGGGTGCAGAAACAGGTGGAAAACAAAAACCAGCCCAAAAACCCCAAAACCAACAACACCCCTGCTGCTGCCAAGGTGGCAGAGGTAAAGGTCACCCCCGTTTTGGATTTGGAGATGGGGGGGCCTAAAAACCTACCTGCACCTAATAATTCACAGCCCAGAATGCCCTCGGGCCAGTCACAGACAGGGAGTCGAGGAGGTAGTCCCACAAATGGGGTCCCCCGCGCCCCTGACTATGTAAGTCCCCGCTATAAGGGAAACCGACCAATCCTGGGTTATGTGTGGACTCCTCCAGCCCAAGGGGGGGGATCCGGCCAAGCACCTAACCCAGGGAACTTCCCTCCTAACTTCCCACAGGAGGGCAGAAATTCTCCAAATCCTGGGCAGAACTTTTTCCCCAGGTATCCACCCAATTTCCAGCCCAACATCATCCATCCTTCTTTCCCCAATTCCCTGAGCCCAGACAACCTAATCCGGGAGAGGGGAGGCCAAGGGTGGAGGGGTACCAAAATCTTCCCAACCAGGGGTACTACCAGAGAAGGGATAGCTACCCTTCCCGGGATCAGCCCAGGGGAGAAAATAGAGCCCGTATCAGCCTGTGCGGGTTTCCCAGTTAGAGCGCCAGGTCCAAAATATGGCACGGGATCTGGGTCACATACTGAGGGCTCAACAGAACCCTCAGATGAGCATGCCACCGCAGAATGCCCCAAACTCTGGACCTGGTGCTCCAGAACAATGACGGGGCGCAACACCCCGATAACACACCGGTTCCCAGGGAGGAGGCACAAGGGGAAGGGGGGTGTAAACCCTTGGAGGAAGCTTCCTTCCCAACAGCCCCTGGAAAACCAGGAACCAGAAACAAAATCTCCTGCCCCTGAAAGCCTGCCTCCCAAGGAGCAGAGGGGGGGTAGGAGAAACAAAGGACCCAAACAGACCCGTTTTGTGGAAGAAATACAGATCTTCCAATTTGAAGGAGAGGGATCCCCAGAGGATCCTGGGAAAAGGATCTTCTCCTTCAGAGATGGGGGATCTCCTCCCAAAGAAAAATGGGTCCCAAGGGATTCCAATCCAGACTGGGGAGATATGGAGACTGAGCTACCGCCGCCCACCATCTCATCCCAGAACCCACAATACCAAAATCCCCTGGTTCAAACCCATCTTGGTGACTGCCTCCAAAAAGGGGGGGGGCGGCCCAGAAACCGGAACCAGGGGAACCCACAATGGCTCTGATCTCCAGTTGCCAACTTTTTCTTTCAGATTCCCAAGGCACTTCACAGAATTCTGCCCAAATGTCTTCTCTTGCAATGTCCAAAACCAGAAGGTTAGCCCACCAGTTGTCCAAAAATGTGCATTATCTGTGCCCCCTTGAGGAGAAGGAGGGAAGATATTATGCCCCGGTACAAGTACAGGGGCAGGGTATGATTTCAGCGCTGGTGGACACGGGATCTCAAGCTACCCTTCTGTCCAGAAGGGCCTTTGATGAACTGAATGCAGGAAGGGGAGGGAATTACCAAATTCCTCTGGCCTCACTTCCTGGACAACTCCAGAACTTTGACGGGAAGGAAATTCCCGTCGAGGGGACGGCAGATTTGGACATTAAAATTGGGCGACACAAGTTGAAACACCCGGTCATAGTTGTGACTCCAGAGGGCACCCCTTGTTTACTAGGGAATGACCTCCTGAGAAGGTTCTCACCCCTAATAGATTGCGTAAAGAAGGTCCTCTGGACCCAGACTAGCCGACCCATAAAATTAAAACAGAGTGTCAACCATGTTAGTTTAAACGGCACATGCCACATGGTTGAACAAAAATCTGACCAAGTAGAATTCCACTTCCAGAATAACCAAATTCCAGCCATGACAGTAATAGCAGTAGGACAACAGACTGGTGATGGGGGGTCCTCTCTATTTCTGAAAATCAACTCCCTTCCAGTTTAAGGTGGTATTCCACACTGGAAGAAAACAACCTTGAAGTTCTTTACTAATCCACAATCAGAAACTCCCACTCCTATAGTCCAGAAAGATGTGAAATCAGCTCAGAGCCTGGCTGATATTCAGCAAATTGGAGAGCAGTTGTTCATCCCTGTTCAGTTAAATGATGGGAAGCACTCTGTTCTCGCTCGAGTGTGTGTGAACAACGGTAAGAGCTTCATCAGCGAAGCCATGTTCCGCGAACTCCCAAAAGATCCAGCCATTCCCACATTCAAACTGATAGACAAATGGGAAATGGACCTGGAAGCACCCAATTCCAAACATCTCCTGCCAAGCAGGTGTATGCTCAAAATCTCCATTGGCAACAAGAGCATAGCCCACAATTGTTGGGTCGTGCGAGACGTCACTGCCGCTTTTTACTTAGGCAGTGACATTCTCAATCGCTTTGCCATTAGTTTGGACCTAATAAACTTCAAAGCTTGGTCCCGATTAGCGGATAATCCCATGGGCTTTGATGATCCAGAAAAAGCATTTAGGTCGGCTCAATTGCTACCTTATGCAGTTGAGATTCAGATCAAAGAGGAAGTCACCATCCCAGAAAGGACCCGACAATTCTCCCTGGAAGTGAAAGTTAAAAGAGGACAACATTTGAAAAACCCTGATGCTTATATAAACCTAAATGCTTCTCTCCAACAGCAAGGGTTGGGGGTAAACCCAACTCCATTAGTCAACATAGAACATGACACCATTCTAATAGAGGTGGATAACAGCGACTTAAAGAGTATTACTCTAGCCGCAGGCACCATTATTGGAATGGCGGTTGATGACCGACATTTTTCCATCGATTTAGGAAATTAACTGTTAGGACCAATCCCCAAGGACTGTTTTGACAGTGACAGTGAGGACAATACAACACCAGACAGGATTCTTACCCGCCATGGGGGGAACTTCCTGGTGTACACTTCTTGCCCTTATGGTAAGGAAGATGTGACTTGTGACTTCAGGAGGGATGAGGTGATTTTCCAGGTCCATGAGGGCTGCCTTTCCCACCTGAAGCCTCCAGTCCAAATCAGCACTCTGACCAGGGACTTCTCCACCCAGCTGGAGGAGGCCGCTGAGATAGCCAAACCAGAAGTCTTTCCAGGCTTCAGGCAGATGGTGGAAGAGAGAGTCAACCTAGCTGATGCCTGTGTGACTCTGGAACAGAAGCAAAAGTTGAAACAAGTCTTCTTGGATTTCCAAGATCTCTTTGCGGTAGACTCATATGACTGTGGTCGCACCGACATCCACACAACAACAATCCCGACGGACCCTGGCATGACTCCAGTGTTTGTGAAGCAATATCGTTTGCCTCTCGCATCAATGGAGTCCCTTACTGAAATAATTAAGAACCTTGAGTCCAGGGGAATAATCCGTCCCGTCCACAGCACCTTCAATAATCCGGTGCTGGGAATATTAAAGCCAAACGGCCAGTGGAGACTCTGCGCTGACCTTAGGGAGCTCAACAAACGGGACCATACTTCCCGATGGCCTCTTCCCTACATTGACCAAGGGCTGGCCCAGATTCAGGGGTCACAGGTATTCACTGCAATAGACCTGACCAATGGATACTGGACCGTGCCGGTCAGTAGGGAGGACCAATACAAGCTGGCTTTTACCTTTGGGGGCCAGCAGCATACATGGACCCGGACTCCCTTCGGATAACTCAACTCCGGCAATGAATTCAACATTTTCCTACATAAGGCCATGCCCGACCTGGGTGCGAGGGGTAACCTGGCTTATGTAGATGATGTCCTCATCAAAAGTTCATCTGTGGAGGAACACATAGCGGAGATCCGTTATGTTCTGACACAGTTGAGGGCCGCTGGAGCAAAACTTTCAGAAAGCACAGTGGTGTAGAACCCGTGTTAATTTCTTGGGGCATGAGATTACTCCTCAGGGTCTCCAGGAAAAGAAAGTGGAAGCACTTCAGAAACTGAAAGACCCACAACTCTGAGGGAACTAAGGAGCCTCCTTGGACTGACTAATTACAGCAGAAAGTTCATTGAGGGCTACGCAGAGATCACCAGACCCCTGATTCATCTTCTGAAGGGGGGGGTCAAGTGGAAATGGGGTCCAGAACAAGCCGAGGCGGTAAAACAACTCAAAAGAAGCCTCTCACAAGCGCCTTGCCTAGCTTACACTGTCAGAAACAAGGAGTTCTTCCTGGAGACGGGGTTCTCTAATACGTGCTTGACAGCAGTATTATACCAAAAGCATGACAAGGTCAATAAAGTAATCTCCTATGCGAGCAAAACTTTATCCTCTGTGGAGGAAAAATTCAACGATTGTGAGAAGGCACTCCTGGCAACGGTGTGGGCATTGAAGAATTACCGCCTGTTTATCCAGGGGGAACACATCATAGTGGAGACTCCACACCAGCCTCTGCAATATCTCCAAAGTGACAGAATCCGAGCCGGGAATGTGAGTAATTCCCGAATTAATTCCTGGATTCTGTCAATGCAAGGCTTTCCTGTGGAGGTCAGATATGGTCAAAACAAGAAGAGTCCCCTCGCGCAAGGTCTGGCTGACTTGCATGATTGTGCCAGAGAAAACTGTCTCGAGGACGAAAGTCTAAAGATCAAGGACAACACGGAGGCATACCTTAATTCCCCACACAAAGCCTTTGAAGAGGACAAGTGTGAGGGAATGCCCACTGTGTATGTGGATGGATGCTCTTACCATGTTGACAACAACGGGGAGAAAGAACTGTTGGCCGGCGTAGGGAATGCATGGGTGAATGAGTCCCCAGAACCCTCCGCTGGATACAAAATTGGTCCCCGAAGTAGTCAGGTGGCAGAATTGATGGCTGTGCATCAGGCCCTCCTCACTGCTGTCCAGCATCAACTCCGCGAACTGGTCATAATCACAGATTCGGATTATGTACGGAACGGGTTCGTGGAGCACCTGGTTAATTGGAAAACCAGAGGCATGTTATGTGCTAACAACAAACCCTTGAAACATGGGAAGTTGATCCAAAACATTGATGATCTGGTCACCTCGAATGAGATGACCATCTATTGGAAAAAGATCAAGGGTCATTCCAAAGTAGAGGGACCAGACAAAACTGGAAATGACTTAGCTGATCAGCTGGCCAAAACCGGGGCCATCCAAGGGGATCTAATTGAGATTGAGTCCCTGTTGGGGGAAATCCAGGTCACTGCTATCACTAGGTCCCAGACAAATGCTCACAATGATCTTTCAACTGCCCAATGGAGCAAGGAGACCCCTGATGCTGATTTGATTACAGCTCAGAAGGGGGATCCAATTATTGTTAAGTTTTACCAACACCTTGAGGACCCTGAGAACTTTCCGCTGACGGATACCGATTACATTGGGAAAGAGGACCTAAGAGTGTTGATGAAATTTCCAAAAATGTTCCGGATCCAAGACGGTTTGTTGGTAAGGAAATCAAAAGCTGGCCACGATCAGTGGGTGGTTCCTACCTCATTCCGAAGCCTGATGTTAAGTCACGCCCATGATGCGGCCACCGCCGGTCATAGGGGGTTTCACACAACACTGGAAATCTTAAGAGAGGTTGCATACTGGCCACACATGGGGCAGGACCTTGACCAATACTTGAAGGGGTGTCTTGTGTGTGCACAATTTCAGCCATCATCCCTCACGCACCGTGCACCCCTCCAAAAGAGGGGGATGACACAGCCATGGTCAGATTTCCAAATCGACTTTGTAGGCCCCGTAATTCGCTCTGCTAGGGGGAATAAGTACAAGTTGACTGTGACATGCTTGTTTACCAAGTGGGTGGAATGTCTCCCAGCCCCAAACTGCAAGGCAGAAACGGCAGCTGCCTTGATGATTAACCACATCTTTTCCCGTTTTGGTCTACCTCAAAGGATTGAGTCAGACAGAGGTAGCCACTTCACCAGTGAAGTAATGACAAAGATGAGGGAGATACTGGGGGTCAAAAGGAAGTTGCATATTGCTTACCGGCCAGCTTCTTCTGGGGCAGTAGAGAGATATAACCGAACCATTGTGAGCATATTAAAGAAGTTTGTGGCAGATTCTGGGCCAAGTTGGGATATCCGATTACCTCTAGTCCTAATGGCCATCAGATCTACCCCTTCATCTGCAACCAAAATGTCACCATTCGAGTTGATGACTGGACGCAAGATGGTGCTTCCGCAGCATTTGCTCTACAGGACCCAAGAGCAGACACTAATAAATGCCTCCACAACTCATGAGTATGTGGAGAATTTAAGGAAACACCTTCAACATGCTTTTGCCTATGCTCAGCGGAATCTAGAAAGATCAGCTGAGAGTATGAAGACCCACTATGACCTGAAAACTTCCAGGAAGGAATATCAGGTGGGAGACCGGGTCTATCTATACAATTTCCAAAGGAACCAGGCCAAACAGCGAAAATGTTTGCCTACATGGAAGGGACCCTTTGAGATTATAGACAAGATCTCCCCTGTGGTCTACAAGATCCGCATCCCCAAAGGCGGTTTGGCAGAGGGGGAAGACAAGTGGGTCCACATTAACCAGTTGAAGTGTTGCCATCCCAGGCACACTCTGCAACAACTGGAGGAATCCTCTGGAATCCTAGAGGGTACTGTCTCAGATTAATTCAGTTCTAACTTAAAATATCCTACATATCGCCTATCAAATTCTGAGTTTCTCAATGGGGGTGTTTTCGCTTTTGAATGCAAAAAGAAATGTGCATGTTCATATGTTTTGACTATAAATTTATATGCCACCCCACTATATCAATGGTGGGGGAAAAATGTCTATGAATAGGTATTGCCGCTCTTCCTTTGTCGTCCTAGGAGAAAGAAAACCTTGAGACTGGCCAGGGAGGACGATCCAGAGACCGGGAGCAGAGACGCAAGGGGCCCGGGGTACTGCCCAATCTTCCCATCAGGACCGGCGAGGAGAACCGATCGATCTGACCGGATGGAGAAAAAGATGCTGAACTGTGCCATCTATTGGAAGAAGATGAGGAAACATCCCAGATCTTGCGAGTTCCATCAGTGAAACAAAATGGCCATCGCAAGAGGGGGGCTTGTGGGATGTTGTTACCCATGCATCCGAGCCCTACCACAAAAACTGTGCAGTACTGGCATTGAAAACATCATGATGGCCAGAGCTTCCCAGAAAATGCCCAGGGAAATGCATGAAGAATAGGCGGGCACCCATTTTTGCCGATGTTATGGGCACAGAAGGGCACTGCCTAAAACCACCATTGGACTACCCACACAGTAGCCTGAAACCATTGAGAATGGCAATGCTGATTGCCAAAAGCAACCTAGAACTGTGGGGAATTCATTTCTTAAATCCCAAAAATCGTTGCATTACCAGTACTCACCACTATCAGAAAGCCGGCGTTTTAAAACAACACCAGACATTTGTGTAAAACTGAATAAATGAACCCAAAGCAGGCCAAAGAAAGACTTACTAAGAGGTGGATACAATGTAAAGTTATATGCTGAAGTGACATGAATGTTCATAACAAGACTGGCTGAGCTCTGCAGGTCTGCAGCGGCTTAAACTGAAACTGGATTTAAAATTACCAAAAATCGAAATGTGTAAATAAACTGAGGGACAGACTTGTGACTGCCACATAGTTTGTCACTGTTAAAATGTCATAGTTTTGAACTTAGAATCAGCATTCTAGCTGCATATGTAAAAATTGTCTTGACTTAAACTGGGGAACAAAAAGTGACATTTTATCTGAAACCTGGCTTAATGAAACTGAATTCTGCTCACCAGCTACCCCCGACAGGAGTTGAGACTTGCACAACAGCTGTGTTCCCAGGCCTAGCTGCCTTTTGCTGTTCTCACCAAAAGGGATATGACACTTCTCTGATTGAATTACCTGGGCTCTGCAGGAAATTGAACAAAGCCCTGTCCTGACTCAGGCAAATGTTTTATTATGGGGGTCGTAAAAGTGGCTTCCTCCTGGAAGGAAAGGGAAGGAGCACTGCCTGTGAGAGCAAGCTGGCTTGGCAGAACTGGAAAAACCAGAAATTCAACCTTGTGCTGGGGGAAACCACACCCCTTTGGGGCCAGAACATAAATCTAAAAAGATGGATCATTCATAGAGCAGACTTGTGAAAATGTTATAAGTGATATCATTATTCTTGTGATTTTTCTGTGCACATTTGAAGACGTGGTAGGACCCGGTGGTATGTTCAGGGGGGTTTTAGCGGAAAAGAGGATATTACTCTAAATGTATGTATGTTAAAAATCTGACACTCCACCACCTAATGCCCACACACCATGGGCACATCTGTGTAAATGCGGGGAAAAATCCAATATTGGTAACCCGACTAAAAAGTGAAATATGTTGCCATTTTTGAACCCAAGCTCCTAGGAAGAGCAGATTTGGGACAGAGACTACCTCATGTGATAGGTAATATGCACATGCAATGACAAACCACTATGTATTTGAGAAATGTGCATTTTGAATCAAATATAGATTTGTGGGCAAACTGACCAGGGGAGGATCCTCTGACCCCTAAAACCTACAGCATCACTCTGACTCACAGTTCCTTCCCCAATCATGGGAGAGGGGAGAATTGGGCCAATGACAAGTTGAAAGAGGGGCTGGCTAGTGATGCTGCACACACACCCACTTTCAAAACACATAAAAGCAGACAGTCAGGACAGATAGAGACATTCAATTCCATTTGAAGCGGAGCATGCTGATCGACGACTTCACATCCAGAGATCCAGACTTCAAATCCATCAATCTCCAGAGCCTGTAGCAGTACCTAGAAAGCAGAGCAGTATCCAGAATCCATAGAGGCTAGACCAGCAGAGCAGAGCTGACCCAGACCGCTGTTAGCAGAACCAGAGAGCTGACCCAGATCACTGTGAAGAGACCCAGACCAGACCGGAGTCCAGTCCAAAACCTGACCAGATCCGTGGCGAGGCCTAATTCAAAAATATATTGTGAGTACCTAGCAGAACTGTGCAGAACCAATCTCTTAGTTAAAATAATATAATTCAATCTATTTTAATCTAACCAGAACTGCCTAAAAGCTGTCACCTGTCATTTTCTATCTGCAAGCTGTAACCTGTCGCTTTGAACTTTTAAAATTTCAAATCCAAAAAAACTACCTTTATTTAATCGTCCGTATCTCTGGAACCGTTTGGGCTAGGAACTTGGTTTAACTTTCCTCTGAAAGCTTAGAATCTCACCTTTTCGACAAGCCTAGACTTCCTACTCCTCATACTTTTGCAGTAAGCACGATTCTCGCACTCGCAAATTTTACCGCGATTTGCGATTTGGTTAAAAATCCAGCCACGTGTGAAAACAGCAGCTTCCTTGCTTTGCTTGCTAAAAATTTGTTTGCCTCTTAAGAACCATCCCTGAATCATTGCTAGAGTGAGCCTGGACTAATATTAACTAGATACCACTCACCCTGAACCTCTAGAGGGAATTAAAAGCATTTTAGCATATTTTTCACTTCATTGCCAGCACATATGAAAGCATTTTGGGCCTGTGTTTCAAACTTCTGTAGTCTAAGCATGCTGGGGTGAACTGAATTACATTTGATTGCATTTCTGAGAACTGTGTGCTTTCCTTCCATTTCCTTGCATTGCATAAAGGGGGGAGTGGATTGCCAGAGAAAAGTGATTACATTGTTTTGTTGAAATCATATTGAGTATTTCTGTACTGCAATTTCATTCCACCTTGCATCCATTTGAAACCATAAAAGTATTGTTGCTATCTTATCCATCCTATAACCACACATCATTGATTATAAGGAAGTGTGCTAGTGACGGACTATCCATTATTGATTACTGCTCAGATTAAGTGTGATATTCAATTATTAATTTATTATAAAGTGTGATATATATATCTATTGTTTAAATGATCAAATAAATCTTTTAAACTTGCAAAACAGAACTACTTCTTGGCTCAGTGGGGTCAGGGGGATTCCAAGAGAGGGGTGTTATATAGGGGTAGTCATCCAGAACGCATGAACTGGACGTAAAGATATATCAATAAGGGTTTCCATTCAGTATCCCAGACTAGGCATTGACTTAGCTGTAGTCTTGAATTGAATCCTCTTACACTCAGCTGAGAAATGTGAACAGGGTATATGCAACACAGAGAAGAAGCTCGCGACTCCCTGACAATTGTGCAAAACCGCATTTGTGTGGATATGATCAGACAATTTGTAAATGCCTGGGCTACTCTAAACTGGTTCAAGACACAGGAAACAAGTGTTCCCATCAGGCATTATTTATAGCCAGTGCAGCAGATGTCGACAATAGAGCCAGAGGCTTCACAGCCATTGGTTTAGTCAACTCTGCTAGAAAGAAGTAATACATACATCTTCCTATTACAAAACAAAAAACAAACAATGACATTATATTAAATATGGAATTTAACAATTACTCAACTTGTTGCTCTTAAAATGGTGTCACATATAGAGAAATTCAAAGCAACACATGTACAAAAAAGTGAAATAAGCCATACACAATGCAAAAGTCATGATGAATGTACATAAACACACAAGACAGAACATCAATTCAATGAACCAAGTAAAAGAATAATAAAAGAGGAGGAACACCCAAGCATAAAACAATAGATGTCGGAAGCCACCAATAGACTTCAATCCCACCCCTAATCACCTATGAGGGCCCTTCCCAATACCTGGAGGACATAGGGCACCTACTCTATGGGCCTCATTAGGACCCAGGCGGTAAGGGGTTTACGGCGGCGTAAACAGCGCCGACCCTTACCACCTGATTCCGAGGTCCCTTAGCGCCATGGAGGTTTTAACACCTGCTTTTAGCAGGTTTTAAAATCCATGGCGCTAAGGGACCTTGTTGTTAATTACGCCACCGTAATTTACGGTGGCGTAATTAACGCCTTCCCCACTCCCATTATGCCCTATGGGGCAAAAATGGGAATGGGGAAGGGTAAATGGGTTAATGGGGACTTACCGCCCCACTCACCTCGGAATGGGGCGGTAAGTCCGCCAACCACCATGGCGTGAACGTAGTTTACGCCATGGTGGTAAAGGTACAACCCAGGCGGTAACTTACCGCCTGGGTTGTAATGAGGCCCTATATCTTTTAAAGATGGGGGGTGCACATCAAAGGTCTTGGTTGTTGAAAGCTGCCTGCAAGAGCTTGTTTTATCTACCCTGGCCTCTGTATAGACATGTACTTAGACACACACTCGCACATCTCTATATTTTTCTTTTTGTACTGTGTCAGTCACTTCCAAAGTTGCCTGCATGTGCCTGTGCCTCATGATACAGCATCCATAGGCAGAAACAAAGTGATGGGTTTCCTCAGATCTCTCACATCGCATCAATATCCATACTTGGAGGATGTAAGAGTATTTTCATACAGAGACCCTCCTGGCCACTATCATCTGCTAGTATGCCCTTGCGGTATTGAGGCACCCTAAGAGCTATTGCAGTACATCCACATACTCACCACATGTATGTGTATATGCATAGAGTACTAAGAAGCCTATGAGCTCTCACAATGTACCTCTATCCACAACTGCAGCCCATAAGGTATTGCAAGTGATCTTGTATAGCACCAGTCTGCCACTACTTCTGGCCTCACTGTACTTGGCGCTGTAATGGAAAAGGGGTGTGGGGTTCATTGGTGGGACAGTAGAAAAGACAAATGCAAATCCTTTGGTGTTGTTGGATCGGTTCAGGTCAGACATATCGGGTTCCTGAGTGCCAGTCTTCTTTTCATGTGTTTGGTGAAAGAAACTTGTGAGTATGTAAGCCATAGGGAAGAACGCTAGATCTGAAAAACTACAGCACTTTGGGTCTAGTTAGCCACTGATATGGACAAGTGTGACAGGGTTAAAGAGGAGCTCGGTTAGTGGTGATGTGCTAGTTCCCAGACCTGTGCAGGCAGTCTCTGGGTTATTTGTGTGAGCAGTGTAAGGTGGAAGGAAATCTTAGAGGGGAGTTGGTTAAATGGGGGAAGGCACAGTAGGCCTTGCAAGGCAAAACACCCTGTAACCCTGCACTCCTACTCCTGGTCACTTGCAGACAGGTTCCATGTCTCAGGCTTCCAATTGCACCTCACTCTCTCTCTCTCTCTGTCTCTCTCTTTTTCTCTCTATCGCTCTTTGGGCCTCATTACAAGTTTGGCAATAGCCTTGCGGGTAAAACCGGCAAGCTGCTGCCAAACTTTCAAAAAGTTCTGGCACCTGCAAATGGGCAATTACCGGGTCATTACGGCCCTGCCGGGCTCGGTAATTGCCCATTTGCGGGTGCCGGAATGAAATGCTCCCCATTCCCATTGAGCCGCAAAGGGCTCAATTGGGAGGTCAGATGCACCGGCACCATACAGAATGGTGTTGGTGCATCCGACATGCTTTGCTCATGGGTGCCGGTACGTGAGCAGAACTCGTAGTTTGCCGGTCTGGTAACAACCATTGTTACCGGACCGGCAAACTTATAATGTGGCCCTTTGTCTCTCTCTCTCTCTCTCTCTTTCTCATTGTCTCTCATTTACTCTCTGTCTCAAATAGATATATTGTACCCCATGAAGAACAAAACAAGCAGCTGCAGGTTGGCAGATGATTGAAAGGTTCCGGGTGGAACTCAGATGTTACCACAACAAGTTATGGTTTATGGGAGGCAAGAACATAAAAAAAAAAATCAATTGTGTGAGGCAGACACCTTCGCCCGTGAAACATAGCATTGGAAAACACACACACACACACACATATACACACACACACACACACCCCTCCCACCCCCACCACCCCTCCGACCATGGTCGTGATATCTTTGTTGCAGACTCCCAATGCCTTCATGGCTTCCTTTCCCTGCGCTGGAACCAGGTGTTGGGTGGGGTTAGCAGCCTGACTCCACCCCCAGTCTGAGACAGGCCTGCAGAAGAGGAGTGAGGGGGAGTTATTTGTCCTCATGAAATGTGTGACATCATGGCAGGTCTCCCAAATGCCTTTCATAGGACTGTCATTGAGTCTGGGCATGAGTGCTGATAGCCTGCATCCCTTAAACATGCACAACACAACTACGGTTCGGTTCCCGAGGGCGTTCAACCAACCAGCGCTTTGAGGTCATACCAATGATATACAAGGTGCTATGTAAATGCCAACATAACATAACATGACAACACTGCAGAGCATTAGGGACACCATCAGTCTTTCCATTTGAAAACAGTCTAAAACTATTTTGATTGTTTTCAAATACAAAGCCTACATTTCCATTGTGGAGGGAGTGCAAACACCTTGTTCCATAATGCAAACAAAGTATATCATTTTTACCAAGACACTTTACAGGACACAGAGGGTCCCAAGTAATGGAGGGGCAGTACCCGAGCCAACCCGTTGGTGGCACTGGTCTCACATTAAACAAAGCAAAGAGCATGAACATGCATAATGCGCGTCGCGAATACCCTGCAGGAACACACACTTGCTGGTGTACTCTCAACTTATTTTCGACCCATAGACCAATGGAACTCAACACTACTATCTTTTTCATGTAACCAGCGCTGGTTAAACATGTCTCCCTGGAGCTCGGAAAGGCTACATGCATTTGCCCCTTTCATGAAGATAATCTGCTGTTGTTGCACAGCCTCAAGTCGACAGGACCAAAGTTGAGATACTTACCCACTTGGACACTGGAACGTCTCATTGGAACTTTAATGAATATGCATGTTTAGGTTGTACGCTGCAGACAATATTAAGGTACAGCTTTGTACGTTTGTCTAAAAGCGACTGTAACAAGCCACTCACCTAAAGAAATACAAAAAAGACGTGTTGTTGCGCGCTAATGTATCCTAACCGCTCACTTATGGGATGTGACTAAGACGTAATTGTGTTGTTGCGGGCTAATGGAACCTAACCGCCGACTTTGTGATGTGACTAAGATGTAATCGTGTAACAGTGCCTGGATGCCCCTCTGCTGTGTGAGCACTTTATAAATGCAAATAAATAAGTAAATGCATTTCAAAGATGTGCACCCTGTACAATTTGCAACACTATACAAAACGCTCCTCCTTTCTTGGGTTTGTTCCTGTACAATTTGCAACACTATACAAAACGCTCCTCCTTTCTTGGGTTTGTTTCCAGGTGTTAATAATGTAATTAATGCCCTGAAATGGAAATGCTTGTTTATAGGGTGGGCTGAGGAAAATCTGCCGAATCACCAGCCCAACTCCTCCCACCTTCCCCCTCCACCACTAACTCTCGGCCCTGTCTCTGGTGGAATCCCACAGTTATTATTTTCCATTTCCAGCACAGCATGTAACTGCAGAGTACCGTATTTTGATATGTATTTCCGTAAACCAGTATCAGGCTCAGACTGGGCTTTAGGGCAATAGGGCCTCAAAACGCAAAATGGTGGCGTGGGGCATGTTTTTTGGGGGTCAAAGTGGTCCCGTTTTTTGGCCAATGTTGGCCAGTTTGATGAGATACTTCACTATGCGGCTAGGAGTTTTGACCATTGTTGCTGAATACATATTCTTTACATTGCACAATTTGAATCACAACTAGAGCTGTGGCCCACTTTTTCACTGGTGCCTGAGACAAAAGAAAAGAAAAGAAAAGAAACGGTATGCAGGCACGCACATATTACTATATCAAAGGACTTCCTAGGCCTGATTGAAAAAGGCGGTGTCAATCAGGCCCGCTTTCTCTCTGGGAACTCACCATTCATTCCTGTCTGCGTCACAGTTGCAGCGGTGTTGGGAATCGACGCAGTTTCCCTGCGAGGAACACGGACACTTCTGAGTATCTGGAAAGGATCCGCCCCAGTATGTCTGTGATTCATTGGTGCGCCCGACCCACCAGCTGAACGGCATTCGGTCTGCAAAGAAATTAGACGACAGTTAGCATCACTTCTTTATCAAATTGAAACATGCTTCCACTCAAGGTGTATTTATGGTGCATATCTGCGGGTGCAATACATTGATTGCGCGTTTGAATATTATATTCTGATGCATTGAAAGATTGCAGCATTTTTGTTGTTGCTTTTTTCAGCTGTGAAGCACAAGCGCTTAATGCATTGAGGCGAGATATTGAAATCGTTTATCTTAAGCAGACCAAGTATACACAATCCTTTAAACCAGCAAATGAAAAAGGGATGCTGTCCTACTAAAGCCCAGGGCAATTTATACTAAAATGCAAGGATCATTAGAGATCATGCAAATACGTGCTTAGACACCTATAAACCGACTCACCTCACTATAGCTGAGAAACTAACACAGCTGAATTCAATTGCACATTAAATAGCTCCCGGTTGCATATTGCCGTGAAATAACGTTAGAGACTTTCATCAGTGGGCGCCGTTCCTAATGGCATACATGGAAGCATAAGCCTCTTGACTGGGATACGTCGCACTAGAGCATGCTATTAAATCAGACACGATGCAGAATTAGCCCCAAACAAGACCACTACCAGCGGGCCGACAGGGAACTCCACCATGGATGGAAAACCAAAGCACTGAAATCAAAAATGCGGCACCGACTCGGAAATAATGAAACATTCTCAAAGCAAACAGCTTCAAAACGGATTTCGGCATCAGTTACGGGGGCATGTGTTCGTGCCAGAGGTGTGGGTGGCTCCATAAGGGTGTCTGGAATATGAGCCAAAGGCTTTATCTGACATGACCTCTCCCTGCTCAACCACTGCAGTAGCCTCCTGTCTGGCCTCCCTAACAAACTTAATCCTACAACTTCAAGCTATTGAGAAAATGGCCACCAGATTCAGCCTGGGCCCCAAGGCATTGGATCACATCATGCCAGCACTCCCCGCCCTCCACCGGCTCCCTGTAAGGACACGTGCACCAGCGTCAAAACCACATGCACCATCCATAGAGCATTCTGGAACATTGATCTGCTCGATCTGAAGTAAAGGAGTAATGCACACTTTCCCTCCAGAAAGCTAAGCTTGAGCGGCTCCCGATCTCTTGGCGTCAATTCCGTCAACAAAAAGGCATTGGGTGGCAGGACAGAGGGTTCAGCCGAAGCCATCCCTGTGGAATGAACTCCCAGCGGCCATTGGATCCTTGGGTAACACTCTTCATTTACGCACCAATTGAAAATTCTCCTTTTCAGGATGCTCTAAAGTCTTGATGCTGATGTACCTGCCACTTCAAACCTACTGGATCGCTGACCTACCACTAGCCCGATCCTGACCCAACCTGGTAAGCACTTGTTCAGGACTGTGCACTCTTGATTCTTGCGTGTACGATTCTTTATGCAGGTATAACTCTCTCTTCTCCCATGTCCTTCCTTCCCTTGCACTTAGTGGACCTGATCAACTCCAATGTCAGGGGGAGATTAGCGCCCTCTTCCCACTCCACTTTGCTCTGGAGACTTGACGGTGTGCCTTTCTCCAAGACTAAAGCCGTATAAAGGGGGCCCACACAAAGGCTTATAGAGTCTGCACAGGATAATGAACTCTGTCTTGTTTTCTTGTTTTTTCTGTCTCCACTTGGATCCCCCCTTGCAATGTTCCATATTTGCACGCCATAGTGCAAAGAATGTGTTAAAACAAGCAAAACCGCCTTTACATCTTTTATGCACTATGTCTGGCAAAAACACATAGCAAACAGTATTTATGAAGGCTTGGAATCCACCTGCTTTAATCAGTTGCAAAAACATATGAATTAATTGTATCCTTTGGTTTTAGGCCAGTGTGAAGATGTCATGAGGCGTGGGAATGGATGGAAGGACAATATGTCCGGTCCTGAGACCCACCTGCACCTGCACAAACACAGGAAATCTGCTGGAGCATAGCCCTTTTTTTGTTATCTTTCTTGGATTGCAAAATTAGCCCCTATGTCTTTTAAATGGGTGAAGTGCAGACCTCATGTTGGCCACAATCGCAGATTGATTTTCACCAAGTTGCATTTGCTTTATGTACTTAGTGCACTAGTGCATAGCAAATTGCAATATCAAAGCCTAGCACGATGCTGACCCTGATCAGACCTTTCTTTCATAGAATGAGACGGAGCACAAGCCACCACTTGCCCATATGTGCTGGTAATTGTAATTGTTTATTTGTAAAGCACTTATACACAAGTGAAGTTTTTCAAAGCGGGAAGGGAACAAGGGAATCCAGTCGTCATTCTTAGGCCTTGAAGTTTCAGAATGATCCAACAAAAATAACTAGCATACTAGGCCAGAGGCATTTGTACTAGTGCAGTGCACGACTGGAAGCAATGAGAGAAGAGGTGTGGAGAAAGAAAAGAGCATAACATCAACAAACTACCATACTATGCCTAAGTAGTGCAAGTGCATGAGCAAGAGTGGGGGGAGAAGGGTGGGGGTAGTGTACCCCCTTGTTTTCTGTCTTTCCTTTTGGAATAGAGGAAGCAGATACGCTGAGGTTCTTTATGGCACAGCGGCATGGATTTGACCAGTGAATAGGATAAGGGTTGGTATAGATTTGTGCCTTCGTGGGCTAGGCTGGTCGCCTTCAGAAGCTGATGACGCATCAAGTGACCCATGACAGCTCATCACATTTTAGGTGAGGTTAAATCCCTTCAGCGTGTGCTGCGTGCAGTCTTATGCACTGCTACTGAGATGGTTTTTTGTGCAGACTTCCCAAATAAGTTTGGGTGACAGGAAGTGTGGTTGGAGCACTTCCCAGGAGCTTTGATCATTTGGGACGCTCAGTCCATTGAAGCTATAGGGCATCACAAGCTACATTATGAAAGACCGTCTTGAGGGGATGGAGGGTGTAAACATGATCCTGTGAGCAGTACAAGAAAGACATGTGAACTGTTTTGTGTGAAACTGCAAACAGGCAAGTTAAGAGTTGAGCATGTTCTATTAGATAACTTAATGTTATAGTAGCATTTGGAAAGGAAACATCACTGATACTTAGTGTCCTTGTTTTGATGCATTACCCGCGTTGAAAGTTTTATTTACGCTTAGTGTTTTCCGATTTGCCTTTTTTTTATTTTTCGGACACATTCAGTTATGGACTGCATTCCTTTAATGATATTGAGATGTGCGTGGAGAAGTTAATGTGAACAGAAAAACAACAATGCTACGTTTATTCATCTGCGCAAACAGCAACTTGGCTATTCACTTCTTTATTAGTCGCATACATATCTTTATCTGTTAAACTTTAAGTGAATCGTAGCTTGGTAGACTTTATTCTTCTTCTAACAGAGGTCAAAGTGGGAGGGAACTAAAGGGCGCAACAATCCCTTACTTTTCCTTGGGAAATCTGTCATCGTTCCTGTACTTTATGTGACCTGGATTACCCTTCCAGGACGTAGGAAAGGCCACCTTTTCAAAATGGTGTTTAACTGTTACCCTGCTGGGGATTCGAACCTAGTTCCTGCCAGTAACAAACCAGTTGGACATCTCATTGCACTATTTCACAGATGCTGGGATCTATTTGTATTTATGTAGTGGGTATCCATAGTGCGCCTATACACAAGGTGTTTCAAAGTGCAACACAACAAGATGGGGGGGAACTTGTGACATTCATATTGTGTAAGTGCAGTACCAAGAAGTGCAGGGCATACAGGAGGAAGGACATGCCGGTGAGGCCGGAAGGGCCTGTGGGTCAAGGGAGTGCCAGCGGATGCCCAGTGGACAGTGCCGGGGAATGCAGAGAGTGCAGGGGTAAGAAGGTCCACATGCTAAGTGCGAGCGAAGAGACTGGAAGGGCTCAAGGGGTGCAGGCCCAGCCAGGCTAGTGCAGGGAGAGGGAGCCCAGAGGGCAAGTGCAGGTTATGGGGTGGTCAGGGGAGACCAAGTGCAGGGGTAGACTGGTCGAGGAGGGCCCATTGCCCTGCAAGAAACTAAAGGAACCAGACAGCCAGTCAAAAGAGACAGAGGGGGACATTAGCAGGAGAGGGGGAGAGGGAAGGAGAAAGAGAAAAGAAGGGTCTTAAGAAGCTTCCGGAACTTAAGGAGATCCAGCTCACTCTGAGAGGGACAGAGGCTACCCCAGAGAGAGGCCCCTGCGGAAGAGAGAGAACTACCACACACTCTCTGCTTGGAAAAGTGTCTGATCTACAGAGTTGGGGCTAGAAGACTGAAGGGCTCTAGCAAGAGGGTATTTAGGAACAGAGAATTGGACGTAGCAGCTCCCAGACCACAGAAAGCCTTATGGATGACGCAGAGTGCTTTGAACTTGATGGTTGCAGAAACCGAGAGCCAGCGGAGTGATTTTAGTTGCTTTGAAGAGATGCAGTCCCTGGTATTGAGGCCAAGGATAAGTCTTACAGTCCTATTCGGGATTAGTTGAATAGGTTGAAGGGAGGGCTTAGGCAGATTGAGGAAGACACTGTTGCAGTAGTCCAGCCTGGAGAGGACCTGTTTCTGGAGACATTGAGTTTCTGGGGGGAGATGAGGAAAGGGAGAATGCCTCTGAGGAGGTGCAGCTAAAAGTGGGCCTACTTGGCAAGGTCCGCATTGTGAGGAGAGATGGAGAGAGAGGAGTTAAAGATGACACCAAGGTGTTTTCCCTCACAGGAGGGTGAGGGGAGGGAGCCCACAGACGGTGGCCAGAGTGTAGGAGGCAAGGAGGGAGCTGTTGTCCCAATGTGAAGGATATCCGTTATACTGGCATTGAAGCAGAGATCGTTAGCAGTGCAACATGCCTGAATAGCAGACACACAATCAGGAATGAGAGAGGAAGAGGAGGATGCAGAGCAGGGAAGCTTGAAGAAGAGCTGTGTATCTTTTGCATACGACTAGAAGATAGGCGAGAAGGCAGAGATCAAATGGGCTAGAGAAGCAAGGTAGAAGTTGGGCACCAAGGGAGGCCTAAGACTGGGTCAGGGAAACAGGAGCATTGTAGAGAAGAGCAAGGGCAGGATGACCTGAGATTTAGTAATGAAGTGATGGCTTTATTTATTTCAAAAGGCTGCTTGAGACATAAATCCCATTCCCAAGCAGTCAAAAAAAGCTCAGCTTGGCAGCTAGCTGCAAATTGCTGAAAGCGCAGTGGTGTTTGCTGGTAAGGGGAGGGATGTGTCAGTGTCAGTGGCTATAGTGCTCAGCGTGTCCCTTAAGAGGTGCCAGTGGTGATTGGAAGGGGAGGCTGCATAAAGCTGCATGCTGAAGGGGGCAATGACACACTTATAGTGGTCAATTACTTGCTTATTCTTTCACTTTGTTGTCTTCGCTCTTGCCATAACTGTTGTGAAACATAGTATTGTGGGGTGGAGTGGAGGAAAGGGCAGACCCAGATAGTGGTTTTGAACTATTGCAGGCCCAGCTGAAGATGTGGGTGGGCGCATTTGAACATGATGGTTGAGGGCCCCCCTTTGCTTAGAGTGGAAAATAGTCTGGGGCAGCCGTGAGGTGCATATATTATGATGGAGACAAATACAGCCGGTATTAATAGCCGCTGATTATCACGAGACAGCCAGCTAGATGGAAGCTGAAATACTAAAGGCCCACTGAAAAGCTATACATCCTCTATTGTCAGCTAGTGGCTGATGTGGAGAAACTGGTGTTAAATGTCAACACAGTGATAACACTTTTGTACACCCTGAGGCAAGTGACAGCTGGAAAGAACCCAAAACTGAAAAGGTTGAAGGGCCCTGATGCCATTCCTGGTTGTGAGTGAGAGTGAGTATGGGGATGTGGAGGGAGTAGAAAAGGGAGTGGGCAGAAAAGGGTGAGGGGCAGATTGGGGTGGGATCTACCACTGATCTCTACAAATTGGAGGAAAAAACAACTTCAGACTACCTACAGTCTTTGTGATTCCTGCCCTAGTAGAAGGGATACGAACTGGTACTTTTAAGTGACTTGTGGGCTTGCTGTAAAATGGTTTGGGACTACCTGGCTTTGTGACTAGTAAGATTTGAGTAGGGGCTTAACGTTCAGGTGACTTTGTCATAAAGTATGCTTCAGACCCATGAGAGAAACAGAGATGGGAGTACTCTCTATATGGGATGACCAAAATACTCCAACACAAACTCGCCACTGATACTACTCAACCTCTCTGCAGCATTTATCACAGTCAACCATAACACCCTCAAGATACTGGAAGAAATAGGGATCGGCAACACAGCGCTGCTTTCGATCAAATCTTTCTTGTCGAAAAGATCGGAAACAGTATGACTAAAACCATTAAAATCCGTGCAGCGGGACACCATCTGTGGAGTTCCACAAGGCTCCTCATTATCCGTGCTACTCTTCAACATCTATATGATCAACCTCATCAAAAGACACAATTTCACATGCTAAAACTATGCAGACGATACCTAAATCATCTACAAAATCAGCAATAAACAAGAGGAGAACCCAACGCTAACAGACTGTCTCAAAGAACTCTACCAATGGATGAACACTAATAGCATCAAAATTAGCCCTGACAACATGGAAATAATTGTTAATCCTGACAACCAAGGAAACAACCAGTACATCCCATGGTCAACAGTACTGGGAACAGCACCCGCAATGTCCAAAGTAGTCAAAAACCTTGAATCCTAATGGACAACGAGTTAACAGTAGAACCTCAAGTAAACGTGATAATTAAAAAAATGCTTCTTCCATCTACACACAATTAAAAATATTCTACCCTTACTCTCCTTCACATACAAAACACCGGCCATCATCTCCTTTATAATGTCCAGGATAGACTATACCAACAGTGTATACTGAGGAATGCTGGACTACTTACTCAGGAAACTGGAAAAAATACAGAATGCAGCTGCCAGACTTCTCCCCAAACTCTCACGAAGAGACCACACCACACCAGCAATAAGGATGCTACATTGGCTACAAGCACCTTCAAAACAATGTGCAAAACAGACATAGCAATCCACAGCCTAGGAGCGTAATTCATACAAAGGAAAAGCACTGTCAACAAGCCAACAAGAACACTTAGATCCAGCACTGACATTTGCTGGAACCTAAACCATACACAAGGAAAAAACGTGGTGGTTCAGCTATCGCTTGCATAGCCGTAAAACTTTGCAACTCCCTCCCCAGAACAACACGAACAATGGAGGACCTTTTAAAATTCAGAAAACTTCTAAAAACCTGGCTTGTCAGCTTCAAACCAGAGGAAAACAACTGAACAACACTGGCACACCATGGAACAAACACACAACAGAAAAGGAATGGGGAGTAGGCAGGACGGTAGAGGGAGAAGAGAGGCATTTAACTGGGAAGGTTGGTTGGAGACCTGTAGCCCATCTCATCGCGATAGAGGGCCAATGTTGGAAACAGGGGAGGGAGATGTGTCCCAATTAATCGGACCACTGAGGGTGTGAAACTCATCATACATAAAAGAATGTTTCTGGATGCAGAAATCGTGCAGCTCACGGACTGACGGCGGGGCACAGGGAACGCATCACTCCTGGAGGAATTTGTGGGGGTGGTAATTACTACACACTAGAATAAACTACAGAGGTAGGGATATGTATTGCATTTAGTCAGAACAGCAGGGGGAGGAAATGTACTGACAACTAACAACCCATACAAAAAACTCACCCTTCTGCATACACGTTTTCAAACTCAGAACCCTATGGGGGCTCAAATGGGAATGGGGATGTACCGGGTCCGGGTTCCCTGAATGGGGAAATTGTAAAGACTGGAGGACGGTGTCTGTACTTCTGCTCTCTATATGTTAGAGGAGAGCCACAGATGACCCCCAGCCAAGAGTCTCTATTATTGGTACGTGGTTGAGCAATCAAGGCCTAGCTTCTCAGGAGGTGATGCAGGCTGGTTCTTAAGTACAGTGTAGTCCCCAAGCACCCACAAAGGAATGTCCGCGCACTGTATTAGTTAAAACAGTCTTTATATAATTAATTTTCAGGGTTATGTAAAATATCACAATAACTCACTTTGTGCTCGGTTATCTACAATGGCAAATATACAGTTCTACGAGGCACCACTATTACTATTAGATCTCATTAAAGTGCATCAACTGTACGGTTAAATGTCACACAAATCAGTTTGTAACGGAAACCAACAAAGGATATAAGAAGAAAGGAGTTGGTTAGAACAATAGGCAAAATACTGGCCCCGTTTACCTAGACACAGTTCTGTGTGGAGATCCCCCCTCATGAGCAACCTGTAAAATAAACATATATCACAAGCCCAGTCCATATATTGTTCACAAGAACCTTTCCAATAGTTCAGAAACACCAAAGTACCTGGTGTGGTAGAGTTCCTCGACGGGGAATCAACAACATTTCCTGAATGCCCTCCCTTTAAGGCAGGAGTCACAGGTCGTCGAACGTCCGACGAAGAACAGTGTGAACTACAGCGGTGAAGTGGCGGCTTCGTTTCTAGCGGTGCTCGTCGACAGGGAAGCTTAAACGTCCTGCAAGGAAGAGGCGTGTAGAGCACCTTGATGTTGATAGTTCTGTACCGCAAAGAGTTTGCAGAACTATGGCCTAGCAAGTGCGTCGAGTCGTCAGCATCTCTGTGGTCTTTGGGTGGCGGGAAACCCACCGGTGGATGCTCCTCAGCGCGTCAATGGCCTGGCCTTCTCTGGTGGGATAAAGTGGGTGGCGGTGCAGGTGAGAGAGTCCTTGGGTCAAATGACATTCTTAGACAACGGGAGCACGGCGGCTCCGGTCGGCGATGGCGGTCGTCAACAGTGGCTGACAATAGTCCGGGTGCTTCTCTTTGGGATTCCGCGGCAGTCCCCGGTCGATAGCCTGTCGTAAGTCTGTCTACCAGGGAGATTTGGCAAAGATCAGCTGGTGCAAGATGGTCCCTCATAGCTCGGGAAGAGGGCGCCTTACCAGGTCCTCTCTGGGTCAGTCCTTGGAGATACAGCAGCTTTCACATCGATGAAGTAGAGCAACAGCAATTCTTCTCTTCCAGCAGGGCTTCAAGGTCAAGCTTCAGTTTTACTCCAGTTACTCTTCATAGTGGACTTCAGCTTCAGAACACAAATTCTAGCAGTGAGAGGCCCCCAGATATACTAGTTCATCTCCCATTCATTCTGCTGGGTCACACTCAGGCAACCAATCAGTCAGAAGGGCATTCATGCAGGCAGGCAGACAATCAGGTGCATAGTGCATTCAGGCCATTCACTTCTCTCCAGATACTCACAACAAGTTATGTGTATTGGGACAAGTACCCAGCCATTCAACACTCAACACTGCATTCATACCAGTTTCGGGCAGGGCTGTCTCAGTCATTGTGTCAAACACCTGATACAAGACATCTACAACACAGAATGCATATTTGTCACACACTCCATTCACCCAGGTCCCACCCACAGGGTGTACACACAACATACAGTCACTGGGAAGGCTCCAGCCAGTCTGGCCCAGACATCACAACAACACCATATATGGAACTTCCACCCAACAGCCAGTCAGGGGGAAGGGACAGAGTCAGGGCATCCCAGGACTTTGGGAAAACAAGGTAAGAGGCAATAGAAAGCAAGAGGCCACAGGGGCCATCTTGTTTCCTATCAGGAATAAACTGATTCCAATGGCAGGGCCTGGGTATCCCAAAATGGAGGATACTCAGAGCACCTGTCAAATTCAGCATGGTGCTGCCACCAACCCATACCCTGCTCTGTGGCCCACACACGGGTACCCAAAAGCATACACTAGGGGCACAGGGTTGTACCCCCACCCTTGGGTGCCATAAGGGTATCCCATGCATCTGTACACAGACCAAAAGAGAGAGCTGCACTGCCAGGAGTCCCATGTGAACTCCTGCACGGAAAACACCACATAACACACGATAAAAAGCAGTAAAGGACAAGGATACAGAGGCCCTGTCCCTCCAATGCATTTCCAGCATCACAGAAATACCAGGCCCTCCTCGGAATGGCCTGGAATTTCCCCATTCAGGGAACCCAGACCCGGTACCCGGTATGGGGGTAGCCATGCCGCTAAATGCGGCATGGCTACCTCCATACTCGGAATGAGGCCCTATATCTTTCATGGCTAGATGGTAAAGAAAAACACAGTAAGTGAGGAGGTTACTTGAAATGGCAACCTATCCACTCCGTGGTGAGCTCTATATGGGAAGTAATTAAATTATTCCAAATATTACTGAGGACTTACACAAGGACTGAAATGAGTTGGAAAGAATGGTGCTAACACTTGGA
This sequence comes from Ambystoma mexicanum, assembly GCF_040938575.1. Taxonomy (NCBI): domain Eukaryota; kingdom Metazoa; phylum Chordata; class Amphibia; order Caudata; family Ambystomatidae; genus Ambystoma; species Ambystoma mexicanum. The sequence goes on along the minus strand of NC_090935.1, from coordinate 1,071,855,807 downwards.
AACTAACTCAGATTTTCCTAAGGACAGGATACACAGAGGATTCTGACAATTTTAAGGATTTACTGGGATATTCATAGGATTTCTATGGGATTGGACCTACTACAAGGTAACAAAGCAAGGGATGCAGCTTATTGGTTACATGAGAAGGTAATACTTACAACAAGCACTTGAATGGGGTAATTGGGACAGCGAACTGGGTTTCTGGACAGCGAGGCAAGATCTGGTCTCTGTGCAGTGGTGGGCTCTCCTAGAATGGATAGCTTGGCCTAGTCTGGTCATGTTAGACAGTAAGGTGCATCAGCTGGCAAGCAGGTAGCAGGGCAAAGCTGGTCTGGTCACAGGATGCTCCCAAAAAGGGTACCAAAGCCTTCCCCCCTTCCTTCCTGAATTATAGGGATTTTAGTATGGTTTTAATTCTGAATCCATGGTTCAGCCTGGATAGGGTCAGCTAGCTCTGACCTGGCTTCTGGAATCTGGAATCTGGCAGGGTGAATGTGGAATTCCTGGATCTCTGGATGTTGATTTATGAATGCTGGAGTTTCTTGAATGTCTGTCTGTTTATCTGAAATCAGTGTGTGTCTGGAATCTGTGTTCCCCTTTATAGGCCGAGTGACATCCAAGTATTTTTTACTATGTGGGCTGAACTATGCTAGACATGCCTCTAAATCGGATAGGTCAAGCTGTAATGTCACCTCCTCCCTGGAAGCAGATTGGACTGAAGGAGGTGACTCAGTTTTTAGGGTGGGTGTTTTATAATGTACTTTTGTTTCACCAAAGTTACTTTTTCCAAAATAAATTTTGGAGAAAAACACTTATTTTTACACATGTTATCGTCAGGAAAATTAGATCGGCAGACTCCATATTTTTCAGGAAGCATGCTGATCATCTCCCAAGAGGGTGCAATGCTGTTTAGTTATTCTGGCAATCTTTCACCATTTCCCTGGAAAACATCCCACCAAAAATTCTGCAAGTGTGCACATATATACATATTATCACTGGGCATATTTTCTTTAAATTACAAAACCGTACCATGTACGCTTTTCTCAGAAATGACATTTTCCTGCCGTTTGCCTGCCCAACATGCTAGGAAAACCTACAATGTCTTATTTTAATGGCGCAAAAAATAACATTTAAATGGCCATAATTTGACCTTACTGTTTCATTTGATTACTGAATTAACTGTTATGAACAGTCTCTGAAATCAACTGTGCTGGCTTTGTTTTCCAAATATGGGCAGGCTTTCCAACCCCCAGCCACATGTCAGGCTCTGGTCTGCTTAGCCCAGGGTTGCCACGGATTCGCTTTTGAAGTCCTTCAGTTTGAGTTGAGTGGGGGTGTCACCAGGAATTCACACCTCCCCGTGACAAGGCCAGTTACCCTGATTCATTGTTCTTGGCTGGAGAAGTGCCAGAAAGTCTGACAAGGGTGTTTGATTCTCTACCTTGGCCCATTCATAGTTTTTGGGGAGATTCCTGTCCCAGGAGGATTAGTGCCTTTGAATTTCTTGGCCAGGCCCCTTAATGCTGCTGTTTTCAAATACACATTGTTTTCTTTTTTTCTTACTTTCTTTCACAAAACCCAAGTCTTTTTGGAAATAAATATCATGTGTATTTTTTAAAACAAACCCCCATCTCCCATCATATTTCTATGCAAGCACAGGACCTCATTTTAAGATTTCACTTTAAAAATACATTTTCTTGCTTGGCAAAAGCACCATTTTACACGTGGGTTAATTCTTTTTAGCTGTCACTTTTACAGATGCAATTTTTATTCACATCCATATTCTGAACCCTTCCATAGCCCTAGTCAGTTTGTAATACACAGGAATCCATTCAAGTAAAGGGTTCTTTGACATGAAGCAAAATGAGAAGGAGCTTTTTGTGAAGAGTTTGGACTGTGTTAGATTGTTGCAAAAGTAAAACGTTTGCCGTACGGCCTGGAGTGAGTCCCTCTGCTAATTCACAGATTACATTTGACATAAAATGCCTTTCAGAGAGGAATGCCCTCCTTTGCTGACGTGTAGCCTGAAGATAGATGGGCATGATTGTGTCTTATCATGAGCCATACTGTGTAATGTTGAAGGATGAAAAATGGCACTAGTGCAAAGCCATTGTAAAGCAGAACATTTCAATTTCTTTTTGTTGGAAGTTTCAAGCTGGCAGCATAGCAGTGCTGCCTTTGAATTATTTTCTTTGGTGCACATGAAGAAAATAACTTGCAGCACTTATCGGCTGTTCTGTGTTTCATCTCCCATATGTGCCTTACAAAGACAGTGCAGCCATTATTTTTGTAGCTGCAAAACACTATGTTGATGCAAGGGAATAGTGCTCAGTTGAGCCAGCACTGCCATTCTACTTGTAACTGCTGAAATGCAGTTGGGTGATGTTGGGGAGTTCTGCTGGGCTGGTAAATGGACCTCACACTCATCTGACATATATGGAACACTCACTGGGAATCACACATCAACATTCTACAACTCTTATCCAATAGGCATTCAAGCATCTCACATGCTTGCAGCAAAACATAAGCGAAAGAATAGAATTGCAACAGTACTCTTTGTCAAAAGCCTGCACCCCCACCTTACTGCTGCCATTGTGATAGGAGCCTTATTTCACCAAGCATACATACATGTCGTGACAAGTTTGGCTTCACCCATCCTATTAGCAGCCCCTCAAACATCATGACCTATCCCCTGTTCTAAAGAAACATGGTTCTAAGGGGCTACAGGGATTTCAGACTTCCCCTGGCACTCCAGTTGTCCCACTTGCTCTCCATCAGGCTGAAGGTTCCCTTAGACCCTTCCTTGGTCGTTAGTGTGCAATGGTGACATGGGAAAAGAGAGGAAGCAAGGGGCACCACCCACCACCACAGAATGCCTTAAGCACAGTGAAATTAGTGTGATGAAAGGGGGGGCACATGTCACGCAGACGTGGCCACAAGCACTGCACCAGAGAATGCACCTTCCAACACACATCATCTCTTTTCTGGGAGCTGACAAAGTTGAGCGTCTAACCTCGGAGCTAAGGACTTCAAGCTCTATGTTGGGTGGCCTTTGTGGCAGCATCCCCATCAATGAAACTGCAGGAAGAGGAAGAGCCGAGTTGCTGACATGCCCCCATACTTGTGGAATGTTGGAGGAGGAAAAGCTCTGCCACTGAGAAGCCTGTTAACAAACGGTACAATATATGAGTTGTTTGTTTTGTTCATAACGATTTACCTTTTGTGTATGGCATGTACTGGTAGTGTCTGCAGCTCATGTGCTTTGAGGATACACAGCTGGAGATAGAGTTAGTCTGGCCAAATGTTAGCCACGCTGCCATGACTGCAGCACCTCGGCTCACACACGTCGTGTATGTCAACTAGCAACACGATTGCTCTCTCATTCAATCTCCAATACCAGGAGTTTTTTGGGATTGTCACACTGTGACTAATTCGAGTTTGCCACATTCTGCACACTCTTTGATTAGACATGGCATACAGACTTGTCACAAGCTAGCAATGCTACACTGAGTATGCACTAGAGCTATGCAAGGTAGGCTGTGCCTGGTATTCTGAGGTTGTTAAAATTAGTATATTCAGCATTTCCAGTGGTGTGGTAAGTGAGCAAAATGTAAATTGATTACTGCTCGGAATTAAAACTTTCAATGGCATGCTAAGTATATAAGCTGGTTGTGCTAAAAAGGCATACTGTTACCTGGCAAACGGTTCCCAACCGGATTCAAATATGTACAACACTTATAAAGACTAATATTGGTTCATCCAAAGATGTGGCACCTTCTAGTACCGCAGCCACTTAAATGTAATGGATTGCAGACAGAGTCAAAGCATAGGTGTTTATACTGACAATCTCTTCTCTGTATCCCCAATTCACTACACTGTGTTTCCATCTGTAAGAATCTTGGGGTTATAATATTACATTGGTCCAGAACTCTACTAACTCAGCTCAATGTAACGTTTGTAAACCGAGCCTGGTGGATTATGTTGGAACTAACGAACGTGAAAGGTCATGCACTGCTTTCCAAAATGGAGCTGGGTACACCCATTTTGCCATTAAGGGTTGGAGCTATCAGAAAAGCTCCAAGCAATCACACGTAGTGTTTTGGAGGAGCCTGCCACTATTTGGGAGTGGATGCGGCTGCTGTGACTGTCAGCCCTCTTGACTTCTTTTAGCATATGTGTACAAGGCGCTGCACATTATAATCTGAACATATTATACTAGCACTGTAGCTCTGCGGATGAGACAATCGGGAGGCTCGGAATGTAGTCATTAGTCCGGTCCATTAGGTTTCAGGAAACGCCTGCATGCTGAGCACTCACTTCAGCTAGCTGCACCACTTGCCACCATCATGTACTCACCTCAACCATTTTCAGCCTCTGCTGCTCCGGACAGTGGTTGTGCCCCTTCCTTCTCTTCCCCAGCTTTGGCCTACCACTCCCTCTTCTGTGGTCCCTTAACAGTCTCTCCTCTGTCCACCTGGGATACTCACCTGCTCCTTCCCACAAACCCAACCCGTTCTTCATGCCAGATCTTCAGTGTGTGCAGCACTGCCGAACTTCCGCCGCAGGTCACTATCTTCATGTATGTTACCCCTGACAAAATGCCATCACTATTAACCAGTGGTGATGCTGATAATGACCACCTTGGTGGGCTGCACCAGCTTGACTGGTGAGGGCCCCTCACTCTTAGTAATTCCCTCAATTGACCTCATGCCACAAACTCGGGCGATGGGCCATTGCCAGTTGGTACAGTCCATTGAGCTGGCCATTATTACCATATTAATGTTCATAGCTCATGACTGCTTAACCCAGGCAAGCGACCAACCTGCACTTTGCATGTTCAAATCTCAGGTGTTATTACAGCACTAAACAGTTGGGAAATCTAGCATGACTCATTATATAATAACATGAAATATGTTTTACTATTATTGTGTGGAATTAATTGAGTGGGTAGCTCGTAAAAACATCCACATAAGTAGATACAACTTGTAAGTCATCCCGCCAGAGGAATTTACAGATACCTGGGTCATGAGCCAGTGCTACAGGGAGGAACTGTGTAAAGAGATGTGTACCAAATCTGTACACAACAAAGATTAGTACCCGGCACGTGCCGCTGAACAGGAATACTGTTTGGTGATTGGGTCATTTGCGAGCCATACCACACGGTATTCCCGTCCACGCCGTGCATGCCGGCTACTCTGTTCCCGGCGGGGGGTGTGGCAGCCCCTCAGCCAATGAGGAGGCTCGAAACGGGGCAATCCCCGCTCCGAGCCTCCCCATGGCTGGGGCATTACCTGGGGCGATATTGGTCCGCCACTTCGTGGCTTATTGCCACAATAATTGCATGGGCAGCAACAATACTAGGACTTTTCATAGCAAATCATCAAACGTCTTTCAGCACTAAAATAATTACATGGGTAGAGATTTGCCTTAATAGGAAAAAGACAAACAAGTTGGGGTAATACTTAACCTCTAACCTTGGCCACTCAAGATTTCCTGGTTTATCATTGCCCTAGCCTAAATGTAGTTTATTATGCGTGTAGCCAGTGGTACAAATGACAAGGAGTGTTTTGCGGAGTAATTTAGTTTTAACTGTAAAACACAAACACATGCTCTGCTCAGGCGTAAGTGGAGAGTTCCTGATGAATCTTTGCCATTTACCGCATCCACTAATGATTACGGTAATCCTGCATGAATAGAGGTAAGCCTAGGGCAGCCACAACAAGCATTTGCAAAGCAGTATTGTTTCATGTACAGCCATTGCTCATACCGTTATCATTGTCAGGCAGCACATCAGGGGAAGACTTGCTGTATACTGAGGTAATTATCACTTTCGATGAAGATTCCAGTATAACAAGCTAGCACTGTAAGGACAGATTACAATATGTCCAATCAGCGCAGTAAGGAAAGATGATTTAATTAGCACTTCACAGCCATAGTTCAACAGTCCAACTAGAACTGTGAGGAAAGATTCCAATATGCCACATTTTCATTGTGACCTGAGGCCAGGACAGTCTGGGCACTCCCTGTTATTGTACGCATATTTATGAACGATATTTTCAAGCACTTGCCATCATATGGCTCGCAGGTGGCTTATGTCGTATGCCTTATATCATATGTCTGGGCGGCACTATCAAATACCAGGTATTGAAATCAAATGTCAGTTACTCACACCATTGCCAGGTTTACTGATGGAAGGCTCAGGTATTCCTGTCATTGTCATGTATCGCCATTGATGCCACAGGCTCTCACACCTTTGCCATCTAATTACCAGGTAATCGCAGCCTTTTACAGAATATGGACTGTGTAAGCAGCAGTTCCAGCACATTACTCCCATTTAGCACATCAACTGCTGGTTCTTTCACACCCACCGAGTGCATGAATGTCAAATCCCACTATGCCTAAATACTGCAGTCATGGTAACTTTCGTGATGCCCTATTTGTGCAACAGTGCTGAATTAGGTCATGCTAATTGGACCGTGTGTATAGTTTGTAATATTGTATGCATTTATTTTATCTGTACAGGTACCACATGCAAAAATGCAATCACCTCTGGCTGCAAGGAATATGCAACCTCAAGTAAAACAAACAGCATGCCTGGTCAGCACAATAGTACCAAATTTAAGATGTCAAGTTGTCATTGTGAAGATTAGAGCATGCCGAGTTTGCCTTGTAAGCAAAGGTGTCAGTATATTTCATTAGCACATCAGGGGAAGACTTGCTGTATACTGAGGTAATTATCACTTTCGATGAAGATTCCAATATAACAAACTAGCACTGTAAGGACAGATTACAATATGTCCAATCAGCGCAGTAAGGAAAAATGATTTAATTAGCACTTCACAGCCATAGTTCAACAGTCCAACTAGAACTGTGAGGAAAGATTCCAATATGCCACATTTTCATTGTGACCTGAGGCCAGGACAGTCTGGGCACTCCCTGTTGTGCCCACCTCTCCCTTTACACCAAGAAGAGATCCAGGAGCGGGTGAGGGTGCCATGTGGTCAGGGAAAAGAGCACAACTGTTTTTTCCTAGATTAAAGAATATACCGGAATGGGATAGCCAAGGCAGCTGAGGAACCACGTGGATTACCAAATACACCGGAAGTGGATATCCAAGAGAGCTGAGGAACCAAGAGGATTAACGATTACACTGGAAGGGGATATCCAAGCGAACTGAGGAAGCAAGTGGATGAAAGAATACGCCGGAATGGGGTATCCACACAATCTGAGGAATATATAGAAACCATGTGGAAGGCAAACCCAGTGGTATTGCTCGGAAAGTTCATTGCAAACACAGACCATTTGTCGGGGGCTGTTGTTCTTTATCTTAATATTTCCATTCTGTTAAACATTAATTCAGCCATGTATTCGCCATCTAAACATGTGGGTAGGCTATTGCTCAACAGGAAGAAACAAAATCACAATAAAAAAAGCCTCAGGCTCAGACAAATTCCGAGAACCTCTCCTGCAGCTATATTTTGCACCTAGAGCGGCAGAGCGACGAGGAATTTTGAAAAGAAGACGAGGTATTATAAAAATAAAAATGAAATCAAATCATATTGGAAAGGAAGTAAGATAACAGGAGGGACATTTTAAAAGAGCACAGGGCATTTGTCGCAATAGATATACAAAGAGCAACAAAATGGCATGTTCATAGTCTCTGTGCAGACGAATGAACAGAAATGAAACATTTAGTCTGAATGCTAAAAAGGAGAAAGATAGCCTTGTAGTAATAAATAAAGACATGATTCCAATAAAAACAAAAACTTCGTAATCTACATAGATGTGGTATGGCATCAATTAGTAAGCATATTTTTGTATACAAAACTAGTATGAGTCCGGACATAAACATGATAGCGTTAAAATCTGTGAGCATGAAGAAATCATTCCTGTAACCTCATTTTTTGGTGCAGTGGCACTGCAGATTGCTACTTGGTTCAATGAGCTCATATCTATCTTTCATTATGTGCATGGACACAGGCTGGATGAGCTAGACTAATATGACACTCAGTCATGCCCCAATTCATGAAATAGCGGCAGTATGAGATCTTCAATTTTCCCACACAAGTGGACGGGTTTATTGTCATTTTTCATTTCTGTTCTTTTCCGAGGATTCTGGTTAATACTGTATCCAATTCTTTGACATTTTCTGACATGTCAGAGAAGGATGAGTACAGTGCAATATGCAATTGCTTTCAGCAGGAGATAGCAGACATTTTGATGTGTACTTTGGATTACTTTTTGACGTGTGTCAGATGTCAATTTCCTTCTGGGTGTTTCAACAAGTACTGCTGCCCTGAAGACTTTGGAATCCAATATAGTGCCATGCAGCAACACACACAGCTGTATTTTTTTTTACATGTTTTTGATTTCATACAAATGCAACAAAATGCTTATAATTTCTCAAATATATATATATATATATATATATATATATATATATATATATATATATATATATATATATACATACATATATATTCAATGAAAAAACTGTGTTAAAGGGACATTATGGTTAAGTTGCACTAATAGAAACCTATGAAATTCAATGAAACAACATTTTTAAAGGGACGTTATGGTTACAAGTAAAACTCAATAACCTCAGAAATTCACCAGTTACGGTAAACTAAGCAACCATAATTTATGCCACCACCATGCACTGCTAAGACTAACACCCAGGACATCAAAAATGACATCACAAATGTTATTGATGACATCACTGATGACATCCCATATGTAGCCCACTCGTTTGTGTTCAGTGACATAGCTAGGCCAGGTGGTTTTGTTCACTGACAGTCAGAATATTAACATTCAAAAAGTGCTATATATCTAGACAACCTTGTCATATGTTCTTAAACTACTTTCCTTAAAATATGGTTTCAGTTCATGGTGCAAATACAATGGGCAATAAGCAGGCCTCAAACACACAATTAATTTGTATACATGAATGTTATTAATATTTTCTGATGATGCTGTTTCTTTCGTCCTTACTTTAGTTTCCCTGTATGTGCCTCTGATTTGTATGCATTGTGGGTCTTCATATGTATTGTTTGTACTAGCACACGTGTGTAGTAAATCTTGTATTGTTAGCTAGTTATTACATGTTTAACATTACTCAAAACTCTGATAAGGTATCATTCATTATTTTACAATCCAACATTACAAGATTATAAATATTGTACTTTTATGGTGCATGCTGCAGCCATTGCATATGTTTATGTATGATTAGGTTCCTGTATTAACAAAAACACTCCAATACAATGTTGTTTAGATTAGTACATTCTTTAATAGATTAAGTCGTTCATGATAGGTCTCCCGATCGCCCCTGGCATCTTGTTACCAACAATATAAACACAACCCCTGGTAGGGACTTTTCATCAAAATATATTAATATCACATGTGACGTCCTCAGTGATGTCATCAAGCCGCAGAGGGAAGGCTAAGAGGAAAGGCCAACTCCCCTCTCTGCAGCTCTGCTGTGAGGGGAGCTCCAGATCACCGCCTTACCAGCTGCCGAACAGCTGATTGAAGAATTCCCCTTTGTTTCCACTGCGGCCCATGAGGAGGGTGCTGGCCGTAAGATGGCCGCCGCCGTGGCACCCATGGATACCTACACAACAACAAATTCTGCTGCCAGTCCTGCTTGGGCACCACACCTTGCGCCGACCTCCCCTCCTGCTTAAAATGGAGGGGAAGCGTGCCGCAAGGTGAAGCCGCCGAGGGAAGGCCAAGAGGAAAGGCCGACTCCCCTCTCTGCAGCTCTGCTGCAAGTGGAGCTCCAGATCACCGCCTTACCAGCTGCAGAACAGCTGATTGAAGAATTCCCCTTTGTTTCCACTGTCGCCCACGCGGAGCGTGCAGGCCATAATATGGCTGACGCCGTGGCAATCATGGATACCTACATGACAACAACTTCTGCTGCCGGTCCTGATTGGGCCCCACACCTTGCGCCGACCTCTGATTTACACAACCACGCCTCCTCTACCCGCAACCAGATAGGTACAGCCCAACACGCTGTCCTCAATGACACAGAACAGTCTGAAGCGCAATTGCCAGTAGCAAAAACCTGCCCTAGGAAGCGACAACAGTCAAAGGAGACAATCAAATGGATTCCTTGTATACAGACCGACTCAGGTCTGTCACATCTACTATCGCCACCCGCTACGAGACTTTTTGCCATGGATGATGACACTTGTATGCCCATTGTGAGTATTGTTCTTGATGCTACCTTGCCTAATACCTCATTGCCCAACATATTCATCCTTCATGGTGCCCCATGTGCAATTAATAACACTAGTGACCCTCGCCTACCGCCCTACACACCACATATTTCTGTGTGCAAAGATAATACTTCCACCACTACTAAAGTTTTTGTTTACAATGATACTGTGTTGCCTACTCCTGATGCTCATACTGCTGTGCTGCCCACTCCCAATGCTCATGCTGCTGTGTTGCCCACTCCTGATGCTAATGTTAATGTGTTGCCCACTCTTGATGCTCATACTGCTGTGTTGCCCACTCTTGATACTCATGCTGCTGTGTTGCCCACTCCTGATGCTCATGATAGTGTGTTGCCCACTCCTGATGCTCATGCTGCTGTGTTGCCCACTCCTGATGCTCATGCTGCTGTGGTGCTCACTCTTGATGCTCATGCTGCTGTGTTGCCCACTCCTGATGGTCATGCTGCTGTGTTGCCCTCTCTTGATGCTAATGATGTTATGCTCCCCAATGCCCCCAAATCCACCACCTCTTCGGATGAACATGTTGTCACTAATCACACCAGCTCCCCATTTTTTGATGCTATGCCCACTGTCAGTAGCACAACACTTTCATTTAAATGTGCACTTGTTAATGCCCGATCTATCCCTGCCCACACTCTTGATGTGCACGACTTGATCACCAATGACCATCTTGACATCCTCTTTCTGTGTGAGACATGGTTACATGACTCGTCCGGCCCTGCCCTCTCCTTAGCCATCCCGAATGGGTGCACGATCTTTAGACATGATCGACTTGGTCAAAGGGGTGGAGGTGCTGCCGCTATTGCCAGAGATGCTCTCAACATTAGGGCAATTCAGCACGTCCAGGACATATCCGCCATCCCTTGGTCCAACCACTTTTACATCAAACTAGACATCACCACCACCTCTGTCACCACCAAATCTAACATCACACTGCCAGCTGCTCTCTCCAGAAGCTCACCAAAGAGAATCTGCCACCACACCTCCTAGCACCTGCACTCCAGCCACCATTTCCAAATGACCCACCCTCTTGGCTAACTCCTTTAAACAAGTCATCACACTTGCAGTTGACGCCATAGCACCTCTTACCCTCAAAAAGGGTAAGAAAACCATGCACTCCAATGCCTGGTTCACTCAGGAACTAATGCTTATGCGCTCTAATAAAAGGGCTGCTCTCGCCGCTTTGGAAAAAAACCCTACTGGAAAAAAACAAAGCAGCATTCTAGGCCATCACTGGAGAATATAAAGCAGCCATCTCACAGGCCATAGCTGCTTCCTTCAATACTAGGATCAACAATGCTCAGTCTGGAACAAAGGAAATCTTTGCCACTTTCAGGGAACTAGAGACGCCCACTAGCCCCCCATCAACCCTCATAAAAGACGGGTCATGTTGTAACACTATTAAAAATGCCATGCTAGACAAACTGGACACCTTCCAATCCAAAATTCTAGCTCATCAAAAAGCCATATCCGCTCTTCTAAACTCTGGTGCCAGTCCACCCCACTCAGCACCTGTATGTAGGAGATACCAACATTTGAATTCTCAGACATGATCGAATCGGAGATCATTGCCCTTATTAATTCCATCAAACCTTCCAACTGCAAAGGAGATGCCTGCCCGGCACATATTATTAAGAATTGTGCTCCTGCCCTTGCCTCTTTCATCACCGCATTCAATAATTCATCCTTCCGCTCCGCCCAAGTTCCAACGTCACTGAAGGAGGTGTGGGTCCGGCCACTCCTTAAAAAAAACATCTCTTGACCCCCTCGTCCCTGGGAACTACAGACCCATTACCACTGCCCCCTTCCTGCTAAAGATACTGAACAAAGCAGCTTACCTGCAAGTGCAGAAATTCTTGGAAGACCACCAACATTTGGGACTACGCCAATCTGGATTCCGTCCATGGCATGGCACTGAATCAGCATTACTTGATCTTAAAAACCAAATGGATGACCTGAGAGACATAGGCAAGCCAGCTCTCCTCCTCCTCTCAGTCTTACTGGCATTAAGGCATTACTGGCATCAAGGCATTACTGGCATTAAGGCAGACACCAATCCTGGATAGCAGACAGACAGTCAGAAATGAGAGATGTGAAGGGGTGGCATAGGGGATCCTGGAAATGAGCTGAATGTCATCCACATTGCAAGAAGTGAAAGGTATTGGGTGAACAACCAGGGAGAGAGGTTAGACCCCTGGGGAACACCATAGGTAGAGAGAGATATAGATGAGAGGAAGGACCCAAGTTGTTCCTGGGAGGGTCGATCAGAGAGGAAAGAGGTCAGCCAGGTCAAGGCCTGATTAGTGATACCCAGGTTATCACAGAGATGGTTGATCAGGATGGCATGCTTGACCGTGTCAAAGGCAGAAGAGAGATCAAGTAAGATGAAGACACAGGGGGTATTAGAATCGAGGTTGCAGAACGGGTCTTCATGGATGTTCAGGAGAGCAGTTTCCATGCTTCTGGCGGCTCTGAAGCCAGACTGATGGTCATGGAGGCAACCAACAGATTCAGTGTGAAGATTAAGCTGGGAGGTGGCCAGCTTTCCGAGAGGTTGTCTAAGAAAGGAGTGATGGAGATCGGGCGATAGTTATTCGGGCAGAAGGGGTCATTTGAGGGTTTCTTAAGAAGAGGGTGCACAAGAGAGTACTTCAGGGTGGATGGGAAGACTCCAGTGGCGAAGGAGTAGTTGCAGAAGTCTGCCAGAGTAGGAGCCAGGGTGTCAATGTGGTCCTTCATGGTTTTTGAGGAACAGGGGAGAACCTGTTTTTGACGAGACTTTCATAGATCGGACTTGTCTAGAAACCCCATCTGGGGAGAACAGGGGAAAGGCAGAGAAAGAGGGAGGAGGGTTGGCGAAAGACGGGCCAGAGGAAGAGTAGAGAGTATAGGGAGGAGCGGGAGAGGAAGAGAAAGAGGACAGGATGTCCTGAGTTTTAGAGATGAAATGAGAAGCCAGGGCTGTGCAGAGGGCCTGGGAGTGGACAGGAGAGGTAGAGACTGCAGCAGGATTGGCCAGCTCCTTGCAGATTTTAAAGAGCTTGGCTGAGTTGTTGGATGCCGCAGAGACGCGAGCTTGTATGTGAGCTCTCTTTTTGGTGTGGACAGAGAGCCGGTATTGCCTTTGTAGCAGACGGCAGGCCAGTTTGTCAGAGAATCGTACAAGAAGCATGCCATTGCCTAATAGCCGCCCTGCACTTAAAGACCAAGGCTGGATCCGGTCTATCTATACAATATGGCCCTAAGCGCACCGGGTTGACATGTTTTGCAATTATATCCATTGCTAATCATTCCCTTAGAGGTGATAGGTAGTGAACATTCTAGAAACAATCAAACACCTGTGTGTCTTCAGTAATCTGATACAAAAACTCTGCAGAGTATATCCTCTGGAAATCAAATGAGGTGTTACCCTTTAATTTACCACTCATATCTGTGATACTAACTTAGATTTAATGTATATGTTTAGAAACGTGTTCAGTATAATTGTATTGTTTGTGATACTTTTTTATGCATTTTCATATTAATAAGAAAAAAACAATGCTTTTGTGATAAACAGGTACTCAAGATGAGTAAAAAATAAAAATATGGTTTCCTGTTTTCAAAATCATTTTTATTTGAGGTCTGGTTAATAAGAAGTGTATATGGCTGAAAACTTCAGGGTGTACATTTGGTTGTGAAAATTGAAAAATCACTTGACACGCAAGAGCATGAGGTAGTCCAAGATGGTGGCATTCAGGTAAACATCAATGATGACCTTAGAGGAGTGGAAGGGGGCCAGGAGGGCCTCCCACCGGGTGCCAACATTAATGGAAGAAGAAGAAAAAGGAGAAAGTATTGAGATCATATGAAGAGTCCGTAGGTCTGGTGAGGGAACGACAAAAAGGATGTCGGTGAGAGTTCGCCTAGAGGAAGCACTGGTATAGATGTCGGTGTCCAGTCAAAGTTTCGAATACATAGTTTTGAAATGCAATACGTTCAAAACAAAAGGATCGGAAAAAAACATTTGAATTCTTTTTTTAATGTATTTTTTCTTTTGGGTTTCGTATATGCGGTTTTTCCCCCAAAATCGGGGGTGCATTTGAATTTTGTTTCCGATCTTTTTGTTTCGAAAGTATTGTATTTCAAAACTATGTATTCAAAACTTTCACTATAAACCATAGATGTCAGCAATAGGGAGGCCTGGGTTGGAGACCAGGATGTCCTTTTTAAACTTCTTCCTACCAGATTTAGTGAGGAGAGCAGGATAGTCGATAGAGAAGCAGTAAGAAAAGTTAGAAGAACAGAGACCACCATAGAGTAGGTAGGGAGAGAAGAGATGAAGAGGGTGGGTGGAAGGGGGCGAGACACTAGGTAAGGACACACAGAGGGGTACAAGCAGAGGAGAGGGGGGATGAGACAATAGTAGACAATTGAGTAGTACGACAAGAACTCAGACAATAGTAGAACAGTTTGCTTAGTGAACAATTTGCTAAGAGGACAAAACCAAAAACAAGGACAAAGTAGTAGGCAAATGTGAACCTGGAGGAAGGAAGAGTGCAACAGAACAGCAGTACAATAAAGGACAGGGAAGTCAGTGAGGTGAATACTAAACCACAAAAACCCAAAATGGGAGAATCAGTGAAAGCGGACCTAGATGAGGGAGGAATATACAGGAGAAAATACAGGCAGTGTAAGCAAAGCACAGTCAGTAAGGGAAAAAACAACAGTAATGGTGCATACTTACTTGCTGTCTGAGCAGGAGGTTGGGTCCTGGATCCTCCTGGTCCGCACAGGTCCAAACAGGAATTGCCCTTTTCTTCGACAGGTCCAAACAGGAATTGCCTTTTTCTTCATCAGGTCCAAACAAGAATTGCCCTTTTCTTTGATAGGTCCAAACTGGAATTGCCCTTTTCTTCATCAGGTAAAAAAAGGAATTGCCCTTTTCTTCATCAGGTCCAAACGGGAATTGCCCTTTTTTTCATCGGGTCCAAACAAGAATTGCCCTTTTCTTAGACAGGTCCAAACTGGAAGTGCCTTTTCTTTGTCAGGTCCAAACAGGAATTGCCCTTTTCTTCATCTGCCCTTCACTTCAGACGGCTGGGCGAGAGACACCCTTGATCTAAGAGTTAAGAGCAGGCTGGTGAAAGCCCCACACACCTTTGAAAGTCGTGAAAAGAGGTCCAAGCCCATTTGAGGGAGACCCGACATACAATAAACTTTGGGAAACTAGCTCCCTTGTAAGTTTGTGTTGAACTGTGAACTGTGTGTTGTAAGGTCTGAGCCCGGCAGAGGGGGACCGTTGTGAACTGTGTGCTGTAAGGTCTGAGGCTGGCAGATGGGGATCTTTGTGAACTTTATATTGGAAATACAATTTTGGAAAATCAAGAAAAAGACTTTAATGTGGAAGGCCAGACGGGCCTCAGTCTGCGATTTGGAGCTGCTTAGAGTGTTAGAAACTGAGCCAGAGTGTGTCATCCTGCCTACAGGGACAGCCTTACTCTGCGAGGTGTAACATGAGGAGAAGAGCTAGTGCAACTACCTTTATTCTTTTGAACACTGATTTTTCCTTTTACATACATTTCTCCTTTTTCACTTTTTGTATATAAGAGATAGGGCAGGCATTAGGTTCTGTTAGCATAGGCCATTTTGATTGGACTGACACCACTAGGACTGTTTTGTTTATCATTTGATGGTCAAGACTACTCCCATCTTAGTTAAAGGACAAATTAGAAGTTTCTCTGACCTCAACATTTCCAATAAAGGTTTTACAAATGGTATCCATTGCATCAATGTCATACTTTTTATAACTTGCCTTCCTTATATATGGTGTCAGCGTGGGATATCAATTGAGACAAAATTGGGGGACCCTAAAATTCCAGAAGCTTAGTCACAGAGCCTCAGACCACTCTACCACCATGATAGAATCCATAGGCTTTGACATTTGTAGCAGCAGCAAAGCCACTAACCCTCCAGGGAAAAGAGGGATGATTCCCTCAGACTTTAGTCCTAATAACCCCTGTGGGTTGTTATATAAGATTGGCCTCAAAATATGTTCTGGCCTGGAAGTTTGGTCGAACTGTCCTTGCAAGCTTCATAGATCCAGACTTTTGGGGAAACAAAGGTTCTCCTATAGAACCGTGGCAAAACTCCATTTGAAATACACAGTGGGGACAAAATTGCACAGGGAATTCTGGAAAAGGCTCTATTTCCCTGTTTTAAGGAAGAAAGTGAAACAGAGGAAACAGAGAGAAGTAGCTTAGGCTTTGGAGAGGCTAATGAAACACCTAATCCTGAGGCAAAGAGGGAAGAAAAACCTACCATCCTTCCCGATGTAGTCTTCGCTCAGTGAAATCATCCAGCATTTGCTAAGGCTTTCTTACAAGTTATTCCTGAGGGTGAAGAACAAGAAAAGGAGAGCCCCCCCTTTTCTTCTTGAAACAGGGAATATTGTATAGAAAGGAAACCTCCTGAAAAGGCCTTAGTAAAACTCAGTTAGTAATACTCAAAACCCACCGCAAGATTGTGCTAGAGATTGCACATTCTCATTTGACAGGGGACATGTAGGAAAATCTAAAACTCAAGCTTACATCAGTTGGAAATTCCAATAGTCAGGTATCCATGTTAACATAAAGAAATTCATTCAGACATGTGAAATATGCCATAAAACTAACCCATATATTCCCTACCTGCCCCTCTAAACCCCTTACCGATAATAGAAGTCCCTTTCTCCCGAATTTGGCTGGATATCATTGGACCGTTGGAAACCTCTAGATTGGGTAATATTTAAGAATCTCGTAATCGTTGATTACTCCACCCGGTATCCAGAGGCTTTCCCCATGCGAAACAACACAACCCAGCACATTTTAAAACACCTACTACCATACTTTTCTACGGTTGGTTTCTCCAAGGAAATTCTAATGGGTCAGGGATCCAACTTCATGAGTAAACCTATGAGTGAAGTAAAATAATTACTACACATTACCACATTAAGAACCTCAGTTTACCACTGCCAAATGGTCGGATTGGTAGAGATTTAACAAGACCCGTATAATTATTTTACTAAAACTGGTAGATGAGGATGGGAAGGACTGGTATTGCATGATCGATCCCTTGGGCCCTATTTGCAGTAAGATATAGACCTAAAGCATGCCAAAACTGGTAGATGAGGATGGGAAGGACTGGTATTGCATGATCGATCCCTTGGGCCCTATTTGCAGTAACATAGAGACCTAAAGTATCAACTGGATTCTCTCCTTTTGAATTACTTTACGGTAGAGAACCAAGAGATGTTTTACACATGCTCCGAGAGACCTGGGAAGAGAGAGAAGTGACACCTATTCCCCTCTCACAGACCTACCTGGTTGTGAGAACAAATGAAACTCGTCCGAAGTCTAGTCTACACTCGCATGGAAAATGTTCAAGCCCAACAGAAGTGCACCTATAACAAGAAAGTGAATTTAAGATCTTTTTCTGTAGGAAAGAAGGTAAAAGTCATCTTAGCTACATCTGACAATAAACGTGTCCCAAAGTGGCATGGGCCCTATGAGGTGTTAGAGCAAACAGGAACCTGTACCTATAAGATAGCCTAACCAGATATAAAACAAAAGACCCACATTTACCACAATTAAAGAAATGGAAAGAAAATTCTTCCGCTATCACCTCCTCGATATTGTCTTGTTTGGTACTAGAGGAGATAGACAACTCTGAGCTTATTCCTCAAGAGCTCTCTAGACAGAAACAAGAAGATTTGAACAACCTCATTGTGGCATTCCCCGATGTATTTTGCAAGAAACCACATAGAGTACATGGTACTTTTCATTATATCAGAACTCCAAAGGGAAATGTGCTCCATTTGAAACCATATAGACTCCCTGAAGCCAAAAAAAAATAGTGGTTGAGGAAGTGAAGAAAATGCTGAAGGCAAACATTATCAACCCCTCTTCAAGTCCATGTTTCTCCCCTATTGTGTTGGCAACTAAACCCAATCATTATTGGAGGTTTTGCATAGACTTCAGGCTGGTTAACACCATCTCTGCCTTCAATGTCTATCCTATGCCACGCATCAAGGAGTTAATAGATAAACTTTGAAATGCCACAATCCTATCAACCCTAGATTTAACCAAGGGATATTGGCAGGTCCCAGGACCTGATAAGGAAAAGACAGCTTTATCGACAGCTCTCAGACTATTCCATTTCAAATCCTCCCTTTTGGCCTGCATGGAGCCCCAGCCACTTTCCAACGACTTATGGACAGGATAATACAGCCCTACTCAGATTTCTTTGGGGCCTATATTGACAGCATTGTCATTAATAGTATAACTTGAGAAGACAATCTTTTTCATCTTTCTACTGTTATGAGGACCCTCAGAGAGGCCAGCTTAACTTCCAATCCGTCCAATGTAAGCTGGCTCAATCGGCTGTGAAATGCCTAGGCTTCTTTGTAGGGAATAGCAGTGTCCAACCCCAGCAAGAAAAAGTGAAAGCCGTCCTCGATGCCCCTAAAACCCAAGACCAAGAGAGACCTCAGGGCATTCCTGGAATTGATTGGTTATTACCGTAGCTTAATCCCAAATTTCTCAGACAGAACAGGCAGGTTAACAGACAAACTCAGGAATGCAGAACCCCAGAAGATTAATTGGACTGATGTGGATGATGCACGTTATAACAATCTAAAACAAACCAGGGTGGGGGTGAGGCATCCAATAGTGAGATACAGTTGTCCCCCTTTTTGTTCATCTACCCCATCCTCTTCTATAGGTTTTGCCGAAGTCCCAACTGCCCCCCCTTTTTTTCACAAATACTGGGCTGAGGAAGAGGATGACTGAGAGCAACCAGACTAACTTCTTTACATCGTACTGGACATGCCCATTAAACAGGTCAGGCAAAGTCAGGCAGTTTACACTAAGTGCAAACAAATGATACCAGTTATCTCTCCTCACACGAATAGAATGCAACACCTAAATACACACTCTGAGCAAGGCAGAACAAAAGCACAAGTAGAACTTCCAGGACAAGGACACACCTACTGGAGCAGAGCAATGGACCAAAGGATGAGAGCAGCATGCCAAAAACCCCACGGGTTCCCCACTGGAGTTCATTGCCTCAGACAGACCACAAAAGACATGTGGAGAATGCCAGATCCCATAAGGGAAGATTGCATTTTGTTCCAAGGATGCCAGCAACCCTCTCAGGTGAACGGCAGAGTTGGGGAGGTGAGGCCAAGCCTGTGGTACTAACCTTGACTCATGAATTGAAAATAGCAAAACAAGAAAGAAGCGCACACAGCCGTGAGTTGACAAGTGACCTGAGAGACTGGTGTTTGTTAAAGCACATTAAGTAGCAACATTATATCACATGTGAAGGGTGCACATTTGTGTATGAGATGCAAGTAGAACCTGTTTGAGATGTGTAGTAACCAAAGGTAGGGTTAATATTTGATGCTTTAGCAGTTTGAATTGAAGGTCAGTAATGCATCGAAGAAGTGGTCTTGGTGTTTCCGTTGTGTAGTTCGATGAAGCAGCGATTTGTGCTGGGTCGAGTCATTCCGTAACCCCTTAGTCGAGTCTGGTGATGAGTGGTTGATTTAAGCTGAGCAGATGATTGGCTCTGTGAGGACACAAGGTGGGCTCAAGCTGGTTTGAAGTTGGAAGCACGAAGAGTGGTTTGAGTGCAAAAAGCAGCACAGGCAGGTCCCTCTGCCTTGAGGCAGTAGAACAGGGAGCCTTTGCTGATATGGCCCTCCAGATGCTCTGAGACCTACTGCAGGGGCTCTAGGACAGGACGAGTCAATTCAGGGCATGCTCCCCAGTCTAGGGAGGTTTGTTACTGAGTGTAAGGTCCTGGTCCACAGCAAGAGTCACTTTCAAATTGCCCTGGAGAGCAGTGATTGCCTCTGCTTTGGACTGCTCCTTCTTCATCTCAGTGGTTGAACGCTTTGGAGAGATCAACTCTCTCAATAGAGGTCCAACTTAGTTCTTCCTCAGTTGTTTGTCGAAGAGTTAGTCAAAGAGTGGGAGACCCCTTCTTTTCCAGGCAAATGTTGACCGGTGATTGAATTAAAGATAGACTGCTTTAGGGGTCAAATCCCTGTCCTTGGGAAAAGTGGGCCTTGCCTACTGACATCATACCCAACGTGAGCAGTGTTAAATGAAGCAAAGTGGACAGGAGGGAAGAGAGAAAATAAGATGGTGGAAACTTCCTGTAGCTGGACTGAGCTTTCCTCCCATACATTATCCCTACCCCTTCCCCTGTCAACAGATCAATGGCCATTTTGGTATGCAGAACCATGGTGTGAGGATAGCCGTTTTCTTGATGGGTGTGCCCTTTGTTTCCAGTTTCCCAGGATAAATTCTGCTGGGAAGCGGGCTCATTGGAGAAAGGTGTTACCCAACCTCTTATAGAATCAAAGGAGTGGCATAGGCATTAACTCTCCTGTTCTGTCAATTGGCAGGGCCAGACTGTCTAGCCAGAATATGCATACCACTTTGGCCCAGGTATGGCTTATGTTACATTCACTCATTGCACTGGAGTGACTTGACTGTCACTTCACCTGTCAAGAGGGCACCTGTGACCCCTGGACCCGCTCTGTGCCACTGGAGAGCAGGCTCTGCAGATCAAGGTACTGATTCAGCAGGGTACAGATGTAAACTAGGATTTTGCCTACACCCTTGCCAGGTGGCAATCCATCACAAACATTGCAAGGACAATTGTGCACTGCCCTTAACAATATAGTATGTCATCTTCCTCCTGCTTCATTCATTGATGTCATCATGAGAGCCTGCACCCTTGAAGGCGGATCTGTAGTGACTATTATCAGCTTTGCAAATGTGTCAGACAAGGCTAGATCACTACAGTTGAGAGTTGGAGATGTGGTTTTGATGGCACCTGGTGATGGGGTACACTGCAGGGCCTGCTGTTTTCACTGATCTATGTACTGTGACCTCTGATACCCTGGAAAGGTGTGATAACTTTCTAAGATGTCTGTCGCGCATTATAGCATTGGTTTCCTTGCATGCAACGTGCTGGGAGTTCCCTAACCATCATGGTGAATGTATATATTTTTTTCCTTTGATGTATTTTTGTAGCACTGTATTAGGACGAAGACACGGCAACATTGCCTTCTGTTCTTTGCCTCTTTAAATGACATTGCTCTTTCCGTTATGTGGTCCTTAATGTAGTGGTCCTTGAAGTCTGATCTTGAGGATGCTTCGCTTTGACACGGTCTCCTAGTTCACTATGCACGTTTAATAATGACACCAGAGGAAAACATGCCAGAAAAGGACAGCCCCATGTTCCATTCACATTGCATCCAGATAACGATTATGCCAGACCGACGACCCACATTGCCACCAGCAAAGTATATTCTCAGTGTCACATTGTGCTCAAATGTTACCTATGGCAGTTTCAGATTGCCCCCAGATTTTTTTTTTCATTCTAATTGTATCTTTCCCTGAAATTCAGTATGCCAGATTAGACCAGAAAATAAAATACCTCCTCAGTGTAACATGCTCATAGAACATGTCCAATGCCAGTTAAAATGTATGTCCAGAAAATCGCCATGCAAGTTTGTCATTTTCTCCAGGAAGTGGTTCATGTCATCTTTAATATCGATATATCACTTTCCTTGTTAGGTACTTTCCAGTGCAATATCAATTGCTTCGGAAAATAAGCATGCATGTAGAATTGCATTGAACACATACAATGGTCATTAAATGTTGTCACATTGCTACTCATGAAATTCCCCATTCCAGTTTTTCAGTGGCCCATTTGCACGGCCACACACACACACACACACACACACTCTCTCTCTCTCAATGGGCATGCAAAAATGAAAATGATGTGTTCTGCTGTCTTTAGCTCACAATCGGTAATATTATCTAATATTAACATAAACGATTCATTCCTCTTAATGATACCGTCATCTAACAGAGCGAAATTATATGGAAAGGTAGTATGGCCAGTACTAATGTCTATGTGTTGCTCTCGTAGGTTTGCCCTTGGGTGTGGCACATAGAAGCTGGGGGAGCCCAGCATGAAGCACAATATAAATACACAATACATACATAATGCATACATAAATATTTCACTAGTGCTAGGTTTGAGGGGTTTGAATAAACATGGCACCCAAATCTGTTAGTCCCTTGCTCTCTGGCCCACTGATGAGGTCCAACTAACACAGAAACATGTTTGGGGTTGCTTGTATTACAGTCAAGAGTTAATGCAGCCTAGTCATTTGGAATACGTGGGTTGGATTGCTCCAATTGGTTGCAAGACCAAGACTGTTTTGCATATGAATATTCCCCATCTGTAAAAGCTCTGACAGACTAAGAACAAAAGACTGTCCAAAGACGTGACAGTTGCTATGATTAATTCAATTCATTTCATCCATCACATTTCAATGTTTTTTTTTTCTTTATTAGTGAGAGGTGTTATGGCCAGACACGGGTTCCTTGCTAGCTGGGACTAGGGAGTTGGGATGCACTTCACTGATGGAGATCAACAATGCTGTTAGAACATCTTCCATTGGTGACAGGACCAAGACTGATTTCTATAAGACCGGCCACTTCTGTATTAGTGCAGACGGCTAAGACAAATGTCTGGCATGAATGGCCATCAGTGTACATTTCACTGGTTATAATTCATTGAATGCCTTCCATCGTGTTACGTTTTTGTTTTTATGGCAATGCCTTTCTGAAGATGGCAAATAATCCCCCCAAAACCTGTGTTTGTCCCTTTCATCAAATAGGAGTCTAAAAGTGGATGTGAGCCTCCCTAATTATTGTGTTTAACTCTTGCATAGTGACTCATTCACGAGTATTTTAATTTTTGCATCCATTTCTCAGGATATATTAACATGAGACACAAATTAACCTTTGCGTTGATATATTTTGTCAATATCAGTCTGTGTAAATAGGACACTTTAGCAGTGATTCCTGCTTGTGCAAGCGGCTACATTCTTGCGCCCATTCTTCAGGATAGGGTAGCATGACATCCAGAAGTACCATTCATTTGCTATATCTTTCAATATCAGTCTGTGGAAATATGGATATTTTAGAGGTGGCTTCTGCATGATGGATGGTATGGTAGTATCGCTACCCCATATGTGGAATAACCAAGTGGAGAGCTGAGGGCTCAGTATTACAGAATCAGAGGCTACCTTGAGAGCTGGGAGCCTGCTCTTTTCATCTCCCACCAAGACAGAGTTGTGCCAGTTGTAGGGAAGGAAATGATGTTAGATGTGTCCGAATTAGATAAACTCCACTCATAGACAAGGGGGGAGCGCCCCCCACCTCCAGGGTGTGTAAAAGGCCTGATAGCACACAGAAATAGGTGAATAGCACTAGTCATGCTCATGCCCAGCGACTCCATTTTGTATTAGGCCCAGAGCGGACATACTGAGAACTGCAGCAGTGTCATCCTGAGTTCACACGGCGGTGCCAAGCCATCAGCACACCAGGCCAGCTACGCACAAGCCCTGTTCCCACGGAAGTCCATTTCCATTCTCACCCTCCGTTCTTGTAAATGTCTAGTATCACATTCAGGAATGTGCCTGGAACAGATCGTGAGACATACCAGACCCTGTGATGCACTCATCCATCTCCACTAAAACTGCCAGTGGGCCTTTGGCCCCCACCCAGCCAGGCCGGAGCCAGCCACCCTCCACTAACCTGACCCCCAGGCCTTAACCGCTCCAAGGTGCCCACCACACATCTACAAATGCACACAACTGTATATCTTCCCAGTAGCAACACACGTCCCCTGTAAAATGGGGTACCAGGGAGGATAAATCAATCCTCGGGGGGAGACGTTGGGTGCAGGAACTGTTGTATTAACGAAGCCCTGAATGTGGGAATCAACATAACAGTATTTTATCCCCGATTCTCTTAGACACCCCTATCATATGATGTTCAGGTGCCTGACAAGACAAACGATTAACTTGGTCCAGTTGTTTAGCTTAGATTAGATAGAATGTTTCTCATGTTGCCCAGACCTTCACTGGGAGGATGAGCCCAGCTGACCCATGTGAACTAAGATCAACTGGGAAGAAACAGCCAATTAGCACCTAGCAACCCCTATGGAGCAGGCGTTGATATATGTTTGCACTAACCAGCTTTGTGAATTTGTACCTTATATGTTTTCGTCATTTATGATGCATTTGGCCATTTTGCTGTGCTGCCTGTGTAATTTTTGGCAGAGCGCTCTCGGGCAGCAAAGTTCTTTGTTGGCATTTATATTATATAAAACTTTGTTATCCTTGCAAAACTATCTCCTTGCTTTATTCCCTACTGGATTTTATGTGCTTTGTTGCTTTGGAGTGTGCGTTCAGAGGTCTAAACCTTCACTATGAACAGACCTTTATTGTGTTTGGCCATGAGTAGTGGGATGACACTCTTGCTTAGCCAGACATGACCACGTACAATATATGTCTGTCCATAGAATAATTGCTGCATACACCAGAAGAAAGACTTCAGAAGGCTGAAGAACAGAATCACTGCTACAGGTTGGTTTTGCAGAAATGAACCAGGATAAGGCCCTTCAGACTACATGCTTAGCAGGCAAGACTCAGGGAGACAAGCGATGTGCATCTTCTCTCATTGTTCCTCCACATGTTCCTCCACATGCCACTAAAACTCAATCAGCACTTAGAGAATAGGAAGCTGCAGCTTTCCAGGATCTACACATATGATAAAGTTGAATGCCCAGACTTGGAATTGAGAGAAAGAGAGGGAGAATGGAAGGATAGAGCGCACAAGAGAGGGAATGATAGGTGTGTGTTTGTATGTGCGAGAAAAAGAAGAGAAGGAGAGACAGAAATCCTGACATTTCAACATTTGTAAGGACTTCACCTCACAAGAATTCTGACAGATCTAGTGGACTCTGTGTTAAGGAAGCTATTGCATTAGTGTACAGCTATAGCAACATGGCATATGAGGAGGGACACACGCTTGTAAGTGTACAATTATTCACCCTCCAATTCATTGCCCATGGCCGTGCTATTCCCTATGGCCATTGCCACCCTCTTCCTGCCACTTCTGGCACAACAACACATCCTCCCGGGATCTCGGTGAGCTAGCTTTTTCAAGCCTTACCATCAAACGCTGTGCTCTAAGTGCCTGCCAGTGTTTTATCAAAGCAGTCTTCTGAGAGTTAATGGGCATCATTACAACTTTGCTGGTACATGGTAAAAGTGCCACTAATTCTGTTCACCGGCACTTTTACTGGTCCTGCAAAATATGAGTTTGCTGTAACAAAGTTGCCGGAATTACCAGTGCCGATATCACCTCATCGGGAATTGCCGACAAAGGTAATACTGGCAATGAAAATATCGGCAATGCCGGAAACATGCAACGGTAATAACGACAGAATGGTATCACTGGCACATCACAAGATTGGATTTACTGGTAAAACGGGTAGATGTTTGCCAGTAATACTGGAAAAATTAATGCAGAGATAACAGCACCTCAGAGCAGCTGGTAAATGGATACAGGTGAAGGAAAGAAGTCTGCAGGTGTACCCAATTCACCCAGGTGCAACCAATGGACACAGTAAGGGCGCAAAAGGGCAACAACTACCCCCAAAACACTTCCCAACACAACCACAATGCCACGCATTGCTGCAAAAATAGAGCTGGAGGTGCTATGTGTCATTCTACAGCTGCAGGGGCTGGAGGAACATCAGAGGCAACAGGAGGCCAGGGAGAGAAGGAGGAAGGGGACGAGAGGAGGAGGATGGAGATGCCGGTGTAGAGACAGAAGGGTGTAGTGATCCCTCGCACAAGGGCCACACCTAAACCCTCACTGGCAGGCAGATACTAACCCTGTACCACCTAAACAGGGAGACCATACTGACCTCCTGACCCACATTCAGGAAGACATTGAGAGCAGGATCGGCATCAGGTCAGCCATACCACTGCTGCTAAAACTGGTGTTGTTCCTGCCTTTCCTGACTAATGGCATGTTCCATAACTCTGTGAGCCAGCTGCACGTCATTTCGCAGCCTGCCTTCTCCAGAGTGCTGGTGCAGGTGTCCCTCCTGCGCCATGTGGGCAAGCACATCACCCTCCCCATGACCCAGACACAGTTCAATGCTGCCAATGACGGCTTCTATGCAATTGTGTGTATGCCCAATGTGGTGGCAGCATTGGACTGCATGGATGTTGAGCTGGTTGCCCCCACGCCTCCGAGGTCTACAGGAAATAGAAGCAGTTCCATTCCCTGAATGTACAGATCAACTGTGACACTGACCTTACCATCATGCACTGCTGTGCCCAATTCCCAGGTTCAACCCATGATACAATGGTCCTTCAGAACAGAAGACTGTTGGCCTACATGGAGCGTCACAGAGGACAAAGGACCTCGGTGTTGGGTGAGTACATGTACAATACCATCTACCTAGTAGCATGAGTGACAGGCAAAAGGGGGATGCAACCATGCCACACATGCATGTCCGGAGAACACTCTGCACATGCAGGTCTCCCCAGTGCACCCCTCAATTTACAGGCCACAATAACACACAGGAGTATCACATGCTGGAAATGTAGCAGTCACTGACCAGGACATTTCATAACCAACATGACATCCACACGCAATGCACTACAGGTACCAGAAAACAACAATCCCCCTGGGCAGTGCAATATGCATGCAAGGACTGTAATATGAAACAACAGTGTGGAACACTGAGACATCGGACATGTATGCACAGACGGACCATTGAGAGTGTGCCATCACAGGAAACACCACTGCTGAGCATCATTACTCACACCTGCGTCCTTACCCCTTGTAGGTGACTCTGGAATCCCGCTGCCTCCATGGTTGATGACCCATCTGAGGAATCCTCTGATGCTGCATGAAGTGGCATACAACAGGGCTCGTGTGAGAACCACAGTGACCACTGAGCAGGCCTTCTGGCTCTAGAAGGCACATTTCAGATGCCTACACCAGTCTGGGGGTGTGCTCATGTAAAGGCCAGAGAAGGTGGGGCAGATAGTCCTGGCTTGTACAATGTTGCACAACATCTGCATCAGTTGCAATATACCCCTGCCCCAGATCTGTACATTCCTCCACCAGAGTATGATGATGATACAGCATGTGCGCATAGAGACGGGGGATGAGTGCATGGCCCAACAGGAACAGTTAGAAATGTTTGGGGTAGTTTCCCCTCCATTCTGTACACCCCTTGCAGCATCATAGTAGTAAACACTTGTTTTGAGAAAAGGAATGTCCAGTTTTAACTAACCAACAACCTAAATGCTCACAATCCCCAAACACCCCTCCAGAAAAAAACCTGTCCCTCTCCCCAATACCCCCCCCCAAGCACAAACAGGGAAGCACCCAGTAATAGTACAATCACTTCCAGCCCTTCTTTGGCATGGTGCCCTTTGCAGACTCCATTGGAGCCCACACTCGCTGCTAGTGGCACCTTGAGCTGCCATGCAGGGAACTCTTTGTTGTTTTGATCAATGATTGTGGTTCCAACGCATGGCCCCACATGTGCTCAAGAGTTAACTGCAGGGCAGGGATAATGGCCTCCTCTGTGGCAGAGGAAATCTCATTGCCCTCATGCACTCTTTGAGCGAGGGTGAGGAGGGTGGCAGTGGCATGGCCTCTGGACCAGGCTCTCCTCTGGCTGTAGGCCTGCAGGCATTCATGCATGAGGCGCAGTTTGTACAGCTGCTGGTGGGCTAGTCCAGTCAGCTTGGTGTGGCGCTCACCATTTGCACACAGGCGTGCATCAAGTGAATGGATGCTGGGCTGTGGGAGAGGAGAGGTGCTGTGCAGTGTTGTAGGGCTGAAGCACAGTGTTGGGTAGGCGGGATCAGCACCCTATGCCTCTTCCTCACCCATTCTGTACCTGCCACAATGACCTGGCGACTGCTATGCCCATGGTGGTTTGGAGGGAATAGGACAGACAGTGGGGCCACTGACCGTGGATGTGGTGATGGCGGCAGCTGGAGGTGGTGGTGCTGGTCCAGCTAGAGGTGGTGGTGCTGGCGCAACTGGAGATGGTGGGGCTGGCACAGCTGGAAGTTGCGGTGCTGATGCAGCTGGAGGTGGTGGGGCTGGCCCAGCTGGAGGCAGTGGTACTGGCACAGCTGGAGGTGGTGGTGGTGGTGCAGGTGCAGCTGGAGGTAGTGATGATGATGCAGCTGGAGGTGGTAAGGCCTTCACAGCTGGAGGTGGTGGGGCTGCTGTAGGTCTACCTACACTTGCTGGGCCTGATGTCGACGGTCCAAGCCCATTAATATCAGAGGATGTGACTTTTGGGGAGGGATGAGCATGTTGTTAGTCTTCTGAGTGTCGTATCAGGCTTGCATTACACTCATGCTACATTGTGTGTGCCCTGTCCTATCATACGTCTTCTTTGGTCTGTTTGCTCTGATGTGAGCTTCTACATGTGGGTGGTGGGAGTGCACATTGACTGTTGTTCTGCCAAGGTGACTTGTTGTGTGTGCGGTGGGCCTATGATTTCTATCCTGTTCTCCCTTGGTTCACATGGGTGCTCGTCATTTGTCCATGTGTGGGGCTGCATTTTGGCAACCGTGCTTGTGCATGTCTTATTCTGTCTGCATCTCCTGGCATGTTGGACTCGTTCCCTTGCCCATTTGGTGTTTTGCTGCCTGGGTAGGCATGTATTTGGACACAACATGTACATTTACAATTTACATGGGGTTTGTTGTACTTAGTATCATCACCTTGTGTCCCAGCTCCTCCCTCTGCTGTCCTAAATCCCTCTATGCCCTTCATGTGCAAGACAGAGCTGTGCTTCTCCTCCCAGGGCATGAGGCTCAGGGATGCCACCACTCCTCCTGTGGCATCAGATTCCCTCCTGTGTGTCGCTAGGAGGTTGTGGACCCTCAGGCACGAGTCATCCCATCACTTGTGGCTGTCCCTTGGTGTGCGGTGGACAGTACCCATAGACGTGACCCTGTCTGCCACTTTTTGCCAGATGGCCGTCTTCCTCATCTGGCTGGTCCTCCTGTGACCAGCCCCAAAGAGGGTCTCTGCTTGCTGCATCATTGTTCCTGCCAGTGCAGCCATCCCCATCTCTAAAAACTTTGGCTTCCTTACCAGGACCTCAGGGTCTCTGGATTTCTTACTCCCAGACATGTTGGCACTTCCAGTTCTGGTGGATGGCATTTGGAAGTGGGGATTTAAAGTGGATAGAGCTTTTGAAATGGTCACCGGCAGGCTTCCTGATCCAGCAGTGATGTTATTTCCGGCACCAGTGATTCCGGTGCCGATTATTCCAGTGCCAGAAATACCAGCGCTGGTAATTCAGGCAGTTTGTGTACCGGTATCACTTATTGCTCCTGATGCAGGTATTTCCGGTGTGCTGGTATTACCATTTTCGAGCAGGGGGGGTGTTCGCAAGCCAGGGTACCTATAATATGCTGGTATTTCTGGCACTCATCCTGCTAGAGACAGCAATACTGGCATGCCAGAATTATCTCCGTTTTTAGCGGAAAAGTTGCAATGAGGCCCAATGACTTAATTGGAACTGAAAACGTACTACTGGTGTAATAAACATGTCTGAGCCAGGTCTGCTTTAAGCCACTTGATTTATAAGTGTATCCTTCACTGAAGTCTTGTTAAAAACAAACACGGTCAACGCCAGCAGTTTTGGCTTGTCTACACGTATTATGCATGTGCCAAGCAGTGCTATTATATGTCTGCGTAATCACACAATTTTGGCCAATTAATACCACTATAACAGTACTTGTCGAATGCCTTTCACAGGCCTACCAAAAAAACAAAACTGTTGGCATTGCCAAAGCTTGTTGTATATGTTACCAGACGTCCCTTGAAAGCAGCATCAGCGCATCCCTGAGATACCTCTACACAACTTTCTCCTGCAACTACTGGTGCTCTTTCACAGTGGACCTACTCACAGACTTGAAAAGTGTGTGAATTGAAGGTCATGGTATAGTCTATAGAGTTTTTTGACTGTCACTGTTCCGAGTTCTGAGAAAACGGAGACCTCTTGTTATGCTCACCTTGTCTCCGCGGGGCATCAGGCACTGGTGCGTGGAGTGTCTGCTTCCCTGTGTTTAGGCGCTGCACGTCCTATATTCCCTGGACTGGCCTTGGGACAGCTCCTTGTGTATTTGGTTGATGGGCTCTCCTTCCTGCTTAGTCTCAGCAGGGGCGCAATATCCTGTAGGATCCAGTTACTTCACTGACCCTTGAGTCGGGTGGCAACCCAGTGCTGCTGTGTTCGCCACTCATTTTGCTTGTCTTGCTCTGCTCGTTATTGTCGATGTAATCTGTTATATTGTATGTTGTCTGTGTCCAGTTATCTGTGTTGTCCTTTGCTGCATGCCGCAGTCCGTACTCCTTTCACTGTTGCAGCTTGTGTCGCTGTTGTGGCAGTAAGCCCACTTTGGTGTGCGTTGGTTTGGTGCAACGCATGTGGGCCGCTGAGCCAGTGGGTCAGGGTATGATATGATATGATAGTTTATTTGTATAGCGCCTATACACAATGTGTTTCAAAGCGCTTCAAGGAGGGAGGGGACATAGGAAAAATACAGTTACATTCAGCAAACGTCCTTGAAACAATACAGAATGTGAAAATAACTATCATAATAGGCCTGCCGACATTTCTGTGCAAGTGCATAGAACAAGTAAGGCAAGAGGTGATGGAAAGGAAGGAAAACAGAGCAAGCAGTAACATTACTAAGTCTGATGACAATTTACGCAGTGCAGGTGGTAACAAGAGGCGGGGTGGGAGGGGGGGGCAAGTGGATGGAGGGGGGAAGGAGAACAAGACACGCTACTGAGCAAAAAGTCAGTGACAAATTGAAAAGTAGGGGAGGGGGGAGGGGGAGAACAAAAAGGGGGGGAGACAGACAAGCTGCTATCAAGAGTCACGGAACAGATGATAGGAGTAAGTGCTAGGAGGGGGAAGTCTAAGAGGGGGGAGAAAAGGAGGGGGGAGTAGGAGGGAAGTTGAAGAGGATGGAAATGAGGAGGGGGGGTGGAGCGCAGAGCAAGAGGGGGGCAAGCAGGGTGAGGGCACACATATACTCACGGGGGGGCAAAGAGAATCTCAGGGGGGGGCAGGGGGGCAAAACAGACACTGACGGGGGGTGGGGGGGCACACAGATACTCACGGGGGGCAGGGGGGGCAGTGGGGGGTGCACACAGATACTCACAGGGGTCAGGGGGGGCAGGGGGGCACACAGATACTCACGAGGGGGCAGGGGGGGCAGTGGGGGGGGCATACAGATACTCACAGGGGTCAGGGAGGGCAGGGGGGCACACAGGGGGGGCAGGTGGGGGCAGGGGGGGCACACAGATACTCACGAGGGGCAGGGGGGCACACAGATACTCACAGGGGGGCAGGGGGGAGGGGGGGCAGTGGGGGGGGCACACAGATACTAACAGGGGTCAGGGGGGGCAGGGGGGCACACAGATACTCACAGGGGGCAGGGGGGCACACAGGGGGGGGCAGGTGGGGGCAGGGGGGGCACACAGATACTCACGGGGGCAGAGGGGCACACAGAAACTCACGGGGGGCAGGGGGGCACACAGATACTCACAGGGGGCAGGGGGGGCACACAGAAACTCACGGGGGGCAGGGGGGGCACACAGATACTCACAGGGGGCAGGGGGGGCACACAGATACTCACGGGGGGCGGGGGGGGCACACAGATACTCACGGGGGGCAGGGGGGCACACAGATACTCACGGGGGGCAGGGGGGGCACACAGATACTCACAGGGGGTAGACAAACACTCGCACGGGCCGGCGATCCGGCGTACCGCGGTGGACAGGGCCTTAGGAGTGGGCCTTGTGAGGAGGGCCGGCCAAGCCTGCCGGCCTTCCCATTGGCCCTGATGTTACATGCTCCAGCCAATCAATGCCCCCCAGCAGCACCAGGCCCAGCACTCCAGTGCAGGGTAAAAACGAGTGGCCATCTTGTAATGGCGGCCCCACATCAAAATGGAACACAAAGGACAGCAGAGTAAAACGAAACGGAGCGATTTCTGGCTCACAGAGTCTGCAATTTACAGATGTAGCACAAGCCTGTGCATAAAATATTATTTGCATAAATGTTCATTTTCGAGCGTCCTCGCGCGCATCTTGGAGTGGCCCAAAGGTAGAGGGCTTACCTTCCAGGGTGTCCAGGATCGTAGTGCACAGAGTGAAGAGAAGGTCAGGTGGAGGGGAAATCTGAAGCCGCTCCGGCAGCCCCATCAGAAAGAGGGATAGTGAGGAAGAGTGAGCCTGCCTTGTGTCCAGGGGCCAGCACAAGCTCATGTGTGGTTTGCGTGATCTAACCTGTTCTTTCTGCCTCTTTTCCAGGTACCTGTGAGCTGCCGTGATGTATGAATCTGATCGATGGCGATGGAAGCAGTGAGTAATGCGCGGCAGTGACAGAGCGCGATGAATGAGGTCAATGATTAACCTTGTTCTCCTTCTTTTGCTTGTGCATGTGCCGGCGACCGATGAAAGCTGGAGTACTCGACGAACAACCAGAACGCTGCAGGAGGCACAGGTAAGTCAGAGCAGGTGAGCATGCGAGGTCCGATGGTCTCTGGCTTTTCTTTGCAGGTCTGTGGAAGGTTGCTGGGAGAAGTTCCTCAGAGAGCATTATGCTGCTAACTGCAGAATAACGTGAAGCATGCCTTAGGACTTGAGTGGGGCTTATATAGCCAACCACACCCTGCCACTCCCATGGTGCAATAAATTCTAGAAGTTCTCTGCCAGGCCCATGATTGAGACTAATGCAAAATCTAATGGCTCAGAGCCACGCCCTAACAGCAAAAGCTAATGGCTCAGAGCCACGCCCTAACAGCAATTAGCACAGAAATCAATCACTCAATGGCAGACCGACTATACCTGGGTTTTCCTTGGGGTTAGGTTCATGAGCCTGGTGCCAAAGGAACCAAGACTGGGTTCAGGTGGTCCTCCTTTGAGGCTTGATCCAGTCAGGGCCCTTAATGTGCCCCAATGTTCCCACTGCTGTTGGACTGGGGTGCTCTGGTCTGCTCATCGTGACACCTCTATCTTGGGTAATATGAGAACTGGTGATTACATGTTATATGCGCTGGGGAACACATTCCCTTTTATGAGGGGCGGGGTCAGTTCTGTCTCGTTTCGTACCTGGGAATATCTAGAGACTTATCATGAGTCGACTTGAACATGCAGTGCACATTCCAGTTTTAGGGGTCCAATGCCTGTACATTTGAGTACCTGGGCCCCAAGATCTGGGCGAACTGCTCGAATATTTGTGTGAGTGACATCATTACCAGCTTTGTAAATGTACAGATGCCTCACAGCGGTCTCCTTTTGTGAAACATTGGCAGCATGAAACAAAGATAGCCCGAAATTAGGAATTCCTTTTTTTTTTTTTTACTTTTATTTATTTAGCTCGGCAGCACAGAAATAGGTGAGCAACATACAAGGCAGTTACAATACAATAGCAGTATAGGTAATACAGGTACACAGAGTCAGCTTACAATTTGATCATACACTTGGGAGGTACATGCAGAGTGGGTGCGGGACTGGGGAGACAGCAGTTCAGGAGAGGGAACAGGGGTGAGGGAGGGTGGGAGTTGGGAATGTAGTATCTGATGCAGTGTCCATAGAGGACATATAGGATCGAAACTTGAGCCAAATATTTCTGGGTAAGGACCAGGTTTCTTTGTTGTCTGAGGCCCAAGTGACCACCCTGAGCCACTGTGCATGAGTGGGTGGTTTGGGCCGGAGCCAGCAGAGTAGAATGGACCGTACTGCGAGTAACATGCAGAGGCCGGCCAGTTTTTTGGAATCTCTGCGAAGTTCAGGGAAGTCGTGGAAGAGATCTCATTGGAGATGGAATGATAGGATGCTCAAGAATAGTTGACATGGTAGAACATACCAAATTCCAGAACTGGGCGAGGTGGGGACAGGACCAGATAATGTGAATGTAGTCGGCGGTATCATAGCCACATCTGGGGCATCTGGGGAGTGGTCATTCAGCATGTGATGAAGTCTGTTCGGGGTATGGTGATACCTATGGAGTACCTTAAACTGAATTAGTTTGAAGCGGGAGTTGAAGGATACCCTGTGTATGTGTGCGCACATATGGGCCCAGCGTTCGTCGGTCATGTCCAATCCAACGTCGTCTTCCCATGTGTGTTTCAGTTTGGTGAATACTGGGGTGGATCTAGTTTGAACCATGGGATAGAGTCTGGATTCTTTACCCCTTGTGGGTGTGGGGGAGGTTAGTTCCGTAATTGCGGGATCATCTGGTGTTATCGCTGGGAACCTAGGGTATTTGCATTGAAGCGTTTTCTGGAGAGATGAGTACTAGAGCCATATAGACGGCCTCCGTCTCGGGGACAATGGGAGGTCTGGCAATTCGATGAAGTTGCCCTGCTCAAAGATGTCTCGAAGCAGCTCATATCCTGCCTCGGCCCAGCGGTGCACTACGAGTGGTGGTACATGTGGGACCCCCGGGAGGAAGTTCCAAAGTGGGAGGTTACCCTGGAATGGGTGAGCGATGCTGAGTAATTTCCATGCTTTAGTTAAGGCCAGGGACGTGCAGGCCACCGGGTCAAGCGAGTCCAGAACTGTCGGCATGGGTTTAACAACTAGGTACCGAATGTATCGGTTGCCTACTGCTAACTTTTCGAGCCTGACGTGTGGAGGGGGGTCTAGTCTGATGAACCAGTGTGACGTGTTTTGGAGTTGCGCTAATAGCCAGTATTTGAGGAAGTCTGGAGCGCCGAAGCCACCACCCTCCATTGGGGCAGACAAGGTCCTGAGTTTAAGACGGACCGCACTCGAGTGCCACAAAAAGGAGTTAATTGTGCAAGTCAATGTTCGGAAGAACCCTTCACCTGGCCTTAAAGGGATATTGGTGAACCTGTACAGAAGTTGGGACAGTACGATCATCTTTAGTATCCCTATTCTGCCTGCAATAGAAATCGGCAGTCTACTCCAGCCCAGTGCCCTTATTGCAAGGTTTGGGAGGTATTTTTGATAGTTTTCTTCTAAGGTCAATTCGAAGTGGCGAGCTGTTTCTATTCCGAGATAGGTGAATTTTGACTGAGCCCAAGCGAACCCCAGAGTATCAGGGAGGGGAAGAGTGCAGTCTGTGAGCGGGAAGAGGGTGGATTTAGAGCAATTCACTTTAAGTCCAGATATGTGTCCGAAGCGGATAACATCTTCCAATATCGGAGCCCAATTGGTGGAGGAGGAGCGGATGAAGACAAGCGCATCATCGGCATACAAGGACACTATATCCGACTGGCCCGCAATCTGTAAGCCTCTATGTGTGTGGGATTGGCGTAGCATGTTAGCGAATGGTTCCATCGCTATTGTCAGGGTGCAGGGAGTTGTAAGAGGGAGTCAGGGCTTAGTGAGGGGTCCAGGGCGCAGCCACAAAACAAAACAAACCCAAAGGAATAGCATCCAGCCTTAAAGGAGGCTTCTCTGTCCCTTTTGCAGGCAAAAGACTCGCTGGACCACAATTCCCAGCAGCCTCCGGGCCGGGAACTACTTTTCCACTCCCAAGTTGGGAGGGGCTCGTGCACGTGCATGTGCAAAGAACAAAGGCACGGGGCTTGTGCTTAAGCTCGCGACCGGAACGGATGCATTCTTCAGAGCTCCTGCGGACGGGGATCACGCGAGGGGCCACGCCCCAAGGAACGAGCATTCCGGCCCCTCGCATAAAACAGATAAGTGCAGCAAAGCCATAGCGAACGAGCGGGCAACCCCCACATGGGAATTAGAAGCGCAGCTACGGGGGGAGAGCGCGGAACAAGCAGAGAAGCATTGGAACTTGAAATCATTTAAGGGGCTTGTGCAGAGGGCACTGCCCAGCCATATTACATCCCCTGCTAGGGGCAAAAGCTAAGTGCCTATCAGCGCTCCATAGCATTTAACCAACGCCGTTTACGGCTACCATGACCCATTACGACTAACGCGCGCAGCGTTTACTTACCAAACTTGTCTTCTGCCACGTGCTGCAAACTTTGGCAGCACGGAGAGCATTTCTGATCGCAGCCACGTGCAGCAAACTTTGGCCGCACGTAGTGTTTAAATATTGGGCCACGTGCGGCAAATCTTTGGCGGTACGAAGGATCTTACTCCTTTTAAGCCACATGCGGCGAACTTGGGCCACATGTTCTGAACCACTTGCTATAGTTGGGTACTATTGAGCTCTGTGAACAGATGTGTGCATGTGCTAGCACTGTATCTCCAATGTGTAATGTGCAAGTGCCAGGACTAACTAAACCCCGAGGTGGCATACCTCACTGTGGTATGTGTGTGAGATGTATTATACCTATGTGAGTAAACACAGGTTACTAATACTAAAACTCTCTTGCAGCATTTGAACTGCTCCAAGCTCCGGACCTGAGAGTGCGCAGGCAGGAGGCCAGCACTCAACCACAGAGCTAAGTGCCTTTTGTATCAAATGGTTTTGTAGAACACAGTGCATATGTTGAGACGATAGTGCATATGTTATTGTTGTTTTTTCCCATGTATTCCCTTGCCTGTCCACTTACCCTCTCCTAACCCTCACTCCGGTTACCCTCTGTTCGAGACCCATCCAACCAACGAGACCCTAACCCTCTTTCCATGTTGGGGTCTCGGCGGCCTGTGTAAGCTTGTCTTGCAGATACCCAGACAACAGTGGGGGTGGTTGGTTTGCGCCACTCCTGCACCTGGACTTTGGAGTCGTGACAGCTATGGCGAAGATCAGGGGAGAGAATGGGCAGCCCTGCCTCGTCCCCCTAGCAATCTGGAAAAGGGGGGAGCATCGGTCCTCAGTGCGGGCCCCGGCTACAGGATCGGAGTATAGTAGTCTAACCCAGGAGAGAAAGGAGGGGCCGAATTTGCATTTTTCAAGAACCCGCCAGAGGTACTTCCATGAAACAGAGTGGAACACTTTTTGCATATCGAGTGTGGAGGCTACTGTGTGAACATTTGGGTTTATTCTGCTAATTATGTTAAAGAGGCGCCTCAGGTTCAAGGAGGTGGAGCGTCCTGGAATAAAGCCTGCTTGGTTAGGATGAATAATGTGCGGCATGTAGGGAGCCAGGCGTAGGGCTAATAGTTTGGCGTAGATTTTGACATTGCAGTTGATGAGCAAAAGTGGACGGTACGAGCCGCATTGTGTGGGGGGTTTGCCAGGTTTGAGCAAGACAGTTATTGTGGCTTTGCAGAGAGAGGGGGGACATTTGCTTGCCTCCACTGATTCCTCCCAAAGGGCTATTAAGCGGGGAAGTAGGAGCGATTTGTAGAGTTTATAAATTTCAGTTGGGATGCCATCTGAGCCTGGGGATTTCCCTGAGGAAAGTGAGTCTATGGCGTCTGAGAACTCATCAGTGGTAAATGGGGAGTCAAGAGATCTGATGGTTTCAGGAGTACCGAGAGGGGGAGGGCATCAAGGTAGGAGTCACCCTCCAATGTCAGAGCACTATCCGCATTGGTATATAGGGATTCATAAAAGGAAAAGAATTCGGAGTTGATATCTTGCGATGAGGTGGCTAGGGAGCCATATGGTCTTTCCACCCCAGAGATGTGTGGGGCACCAGGCTCGCGCCGAAGGAGCCTAGCCAGGAAGTGGCCAGGATGTTCACCCTCACCATATTTCCTGGCGAGGCCAGGGCTGTCCAAGAATTTCAGTTTGCGGTCCACCAAACAGCAAAATGTGTCGAGTTCCGCTCCCATGGATGCTAGGGCCTCAGGGGTTTGGTGTAGTGAGCATTGGGCTTCCAGGGTCGATAGCTTGGACTCACTTTCCGCGATATCCTTTCGGATTGTTTTAAGGATACCATTTTCCTTGGACAGTGCCATGCCCCTGATGTAAGCTTTAAAGGATTCCCAGAGAGTGGCCTGCGAAGATACAGAGTCAGTGTTTATTTCGAAGAACTCCTTGATGGCCGTCTCCGATTCGGAGCTAAACACAGGGTCAAGGAGAGAAGGAGGTTTCATTCTCCAGTGTCTAGTACGATTGCGGTCTGGGCCCCAACAAAGGGTAATAGTCACTGGTGAATGGTCAGAGAGGGTCCTGGGAAGGAGCATTAGACGAGTCACATTTTTTATCAGTGTATCAGAGACTAGCCATCTGTCAATTCGGGAATAGGAGTCATGTACCGAGGAGTAGAAGGAGTAGGAGCGGGAGACGGGATAGAGGAGCCTCCATGCGTCGACCAGTGCAAGCCGGGGGAGAGATGACAATATAGTATAGGCTGCTTTGGTAAGTTGGCGGGATCTGGAGCCGAATCTATCAAGGTTCACTTCAATAATCATATTAAAGTCACCCCCCCCAGAGAATTGGTATTAAAGGGAATCTGTCAAGGAGGGACATGAGATGTAAATAAAATTCTGGATCGTCAATGTTGGGACCGTAGACATTTAGTAGGACCACCTCCCTGTTCTGAAGGGTGGCATGGAGCAGCACATATCTGCCCTGGGTGGTCGATCTTTGAGGATATGAGATCAAACTTGAGGCTCTTGTGAATTAGGGTCATGACCCCACGACTTTGGGTAGAGTAATTAGTGAAGTATCTTTGGGGGCCCCACATGTTGGTGAATTTTTCACAGTATTCAGTACAGGCATGTGTCTCCTGGAGGAAAAGGATTTTGACCCTGTGACGTTCAGACTGAAGCTGGAGTTGTCTCATTTTCTTATAGTTACCCAAACCCCGCACATTCAAGCTCATGAAAGTTAAGTTATCTTCGGTTAGCAGTGTAGAAATGTTTGTTGAGGATCAATGTTTGTCAGAGCAACGGCCCTGATGACTGATGGATCAGTCTATCAGCCCTGCAATACCATCGGTTCAATACTGCCTCGCTGTGGATGCCAAGCCTTTTATAACATGACGCCCAACATAACCCACCCACACCCACATCCCTCCCCCAAACAGAGGAATGATAACCCCATACCCCATTAACCAAGTCCAAACCAATGACATCAATGCCGGGGGGCCTGTGAACCAGCCTGGTGGCAATGCTACGAACCATGGGGCAATTTAAGGATAAGCATGGTGCCAAACAGTGACGTCATATGTAACTTGGAGATGATTTTGTACTCATGGGTATGGCACGGTCGTACAATGGTGAACCAATTTGTTCTTGATGGAGAGTAGTAGTCTCACAGGTTACCGACACAGAGTGGTAGCTGGTTTTGATAACCTCTCACCAGAATGACGTAACTGTCGTAAATATGTGGTTTAGTGAGAGGTTTAGCCAGAGAAGCACTTGTCAATGAACCTGGAGGCATCCTCTGGAATTGTGAAAAAAACACCTGGTTAGAGTGTTCAATTCGTAGCTTGGCGGGGTACAGCATGGAGTATTTAACTCCATGGTCTCTTAGCCTCTTCTTTACCGCCAAGAAGGTCTTGCGTTCCGTTGAACAGCCACTGAGAAATCGGGGTATAGGTGATACCCAGGTGAATTCTGGCACCTCCCAACAGCATTACGCCTTTAGTTCTGACAGCCCTAAGGAGGGCATCGCGATCTCGGTAGTTGAGGACCCTGGCTATGATGGGTCGTGGAGGCACGCCTGGTTTAGGTTTAGCTGTTAGGGCTCGGTGGGCTCTCTCTATCGTGAACTGCGGGGATAGTTTTAGAGAATCGAGAAGTGTCAGCAGTGTGCGCTCGAAAAAGTCCTCCATCGGCTCATTGATGCCGTCTTCAGGAATGCCGATAATGCAAAGGTTATTCCGCCTCGATCGGGACTCAAGGTCCTCATTCTTCTTCTCGACCTCAAGGACTCGGCTGGAGAGTGAGGTGACCTCCGCACGAAGGGAGCCCAGGTTATCCTCGGTGGCGCTCACCCTCATCTCGATCTCTGCCACCCGGCCGTCAGTCCTCTCGATGTGGGCCTTGATGGAGGATATGGTGCCATTCATATCATCGAGCTTGGAGTGGAGTGTGGTGAAGCCCTCGTGGATGAATTCCATCATGCTCTGGGCGTCGGGAGCATCAGACGGTGATGGGTTAGTTGGAACCTGCTCCGTTGCCTTCTCGGCCGATCTCGACTGAGTCTTTGCGAACATGTTGATGGAGCACTGTTTTTTTCCCGTTCCTTTGGTCATAATGTCGAGAGGGGGCAACCCCGTCAGTCCGGGCACATAAAGGAGATGATCGAGGCAATACAGATGGGGGTTGGGTCACAGGTGGAGGGCCGAAGTGCCGGGCCGGCGCCCAGGGTGCACCGCAGGAGGCGACTGTTGTAGGCGTATAGACTGCCGGTAGATTGATGGGCCATGGACCCTCAGGTGCTCGTCTCACACCAGGGGTGGATGGGTGATCCAGGCCAGTAGCGAGGTAGCTGTA
Organism: Ambystoma mexicanum; assembly: GCF_040938575.1. Lineage (NCBI taxonomy): Eukaryota > Metazoa > Chordata > Amphibia > Caudata > Ambystomatidae > Ambystoma > Ambystoma mexicanum. The sequence continues at coordinate 1,071,815,309 of NC_090935.1, read as the reverse complement.
GTAGTTGTTTGGTAAGTTAATGCCGTAGAGAAGGCTGTTATTCAGGTTCCTGGTTGGCGATCCAAAGAGCAGGTGGTGAGTGGCCGAGAAGGCGCGTAGGAACAGTGGTAATGAGTCAGAGGCACCTGAATGGGGTGCGAGGGAGGCTTATGGTATCCAAGAGCAATGCAGGGAGATGGCCCGATGAGATGCAGAGAGTAAACAGTTGGTGCTCCGAGCGTCAGTAGAGAGGTGATCCCTAAGGGTCTCAGTGGAGTGCAGTAGCAGTCTCTCTGTAGGATGGAGGGTAGCCAGGTGTTTCAGGAGGTTTGAATGATGCGCCTCAGTAAGGGCCCGTGGTTTCCATGGTGTGTCAAAGGTAGGGGGGCTCAGTGGGTTAAGCCAGAGTGTGCCTGGACCCAAGTATCCACCGCCGCCCAGTCCAGGAAGACACAAATGGAGATGGTAGCCAATAGGATTATAGCCCGCAGTGGGGGAGAGGCGAGCAGCACCCCTAGCCCCCAATGCGTTTGAGTCTCTTGATGCAGGTATGGTAGGTTGCTAAAGGTCAGAAAGAGCGTCACGAGTCCACCAGTCGGGAGGCAGCCAGCCGGGGATCGGCAGATCAGGTGTTTGGAGAATGGACACAGGGCGCCACCCCTGCTAGCTCATTGGGCTATGGGCAACTGGTCTTGGAATGATAAATGTGAGCAGGGGGGGCAAGGGTGTACAGCCCCGTAACAGTAAATCCCATGTGGCTGTCTCAGGCTTAAATGGCGTGTTCCTTAAGAAGATCCACGTAGGTTATGAGGCACAGGTCCGTCCCAGGGTGCAAGCAGAAAGCAAAGTCCAGCCTGTTTAAAATGGGGCTATGGTGAAGTGCCTGCGCCCCGTGCCGTGGCACTCACTGGATCCTCTGTTGTAGCCTGGGTCTCGTGCCAGGCACGCCCCAGGGATCCCGGAGCATTCAGATTAGTAGGTGAGAGGCCACGGGGAAGGTGGGAGAACCCGGCCGTGGTCCCGATGTGGGAGGGCTGTGTCGCTGCAGGAGGTGCGCTGGGGGGCCCAGAGGTCTCACGGACTCACCGTTCCCGCCGCGAGCGCGGTCGCCGTATATATGGGCCATAGGCTCTGGCCCTGATGAGTTTGATCCTGGAGTAGGGCCCGGTCAATGGCACGCCACCTGGGAAGGGCAGCGGAGCAGGTCGCTCTTCACACACAGCAGGGCGCAGAGCCCCCGTACATCCACCGAAGCAGGTATGGACTTGGTGGTCAGCGACGACCCGAAGATCGAGCAGATGGGGAGGGGAGGAGGCGGACACAGCACAGGGATAGTGCCCCTCCCCCACTGCAGGCCCCAGATCCACGGGCTCTCAGGGAGACTTCCCTGGAGGGAAGAGGCGGGTCGGGGCAATGGAGAGTCTCGGTCGCCTCCTCTGCAGGCTGTAGCTCCGTAACGGGGCTGAGGTTGTGCTCAGGAGTCGGACAGGATCACGCTAGGGTACACAGGAGATGGTACCAGAGGTTGGTGCTTGATTCGAACACATACCGCAGCAGGATTGGAGGAGGAGCGCGCCTCACGGGACAGAGCTCTCGACTAGGTGGCCATTTTCCTTCAGCGCAACAGTGCCCCACCGAAATGAGGAATTACTTGGTTTATTTTCTTTTACTTCCATGGGATTCCTTTATAGTTAGGCAGTATTTATTTGGGCGAATTTGCTGTTATATGCATGCAGTAATAAGAATGGTCCGCCTGATTCGGAGTCATGCAGAACCTTCAGTTATACCCCATTTTGGAGCACAATATGGGTATCAATAAGGACTGCATGCTGTCATTTCCTCATGTGCTGTGCTCAAAACCAACCGAAGAAGAATGTTCACTTTCTCATTGAACCTCTGCAAGTGGCAATGTGGTGAAAGAGGCAGTAATCCTGTTACCTTCCCTTTTTTTCCACACCATCGCGCTCAAAATCAGGCCCTTAAGCTTAGCAATGATGCACTGAACGAGGGGAATCTGAGGCTAGCTGGTTACATAATCTTGTATTGGTAAGAAAGATAAGATCTATTTGTTGCCTGCGTGAAGTTTTTAGAAAATTGACATGTCAGCGTGTTCTGCTGGTGTTGCCTTGGAAATACATCGCTCTGTTCTTTGTAACATGTGGAGGAGAAGATTGCCCTTCAAGGGGAGATGCTGGCATTTTATGAGGTGCAAATGTTCAGTGAAAGAGTGTTTGTCCCTGACAAAGGTTATGACACCCGTGACTATGCTGTGATTTCACTTATACATGCTTGTATAGGCTTCACATGATACCAAGTGGGAACCGTTCATTAATTCGCATGTGACTTTCCAGACAGAACCCCTTCATGTTTGATCAATAAAAAAACACCCTTTGAATGGGGCCGAGGGTTAATAGGTTGTCTCTATGATCAAGCTGAGACAGAGGCACTGTGAGGCAGGGCTGTGGTGGTGGCAGTGAGTCTTTGCTGGTGTGGAACCATGGGAGGGATTGCTTTGTAAGTGTTGTCCGGCTGCTTTCTTTTGTTAAACACACCATCCTTTTGAAATACAACCTCAAGAGCTATGCGATTTTAACGTGTCCCTAAACTGGACTCAGTGCACTAAGGGCCGTTTTCTCAGCATCCTCTACAAAGCGAAGAGGGAATGGGTATCAAACTTGGATCCTCTCAACGGAAACATGAGGACTGCACTCTCATCCATGTAAAGGAGTGCTAGGTCCTTTGCCTGCAATACACAGAGCAAACAAAATGAAACCAACTGTGAGAGCTAAACATGAAGTTCCAATACACAAAGTACCACATATCAAAGGCAACAAACAATGATTTGTGTGCACCAATTACTTACTGAACTACACTCTGACATCGGACTAAATTGCATGTCCCATAATGACGTTTTCTACGGATCAACATCTTTTCACAGATGCATTAATTAAAAAAAAAAAAGTTTTTTTTTGAGGACCCGCGTGTTGTATTTGGAACACGTTCTGATCTCCACAAATGTTCTAAGAATGAATTTCAAAAGAATGATGGTTTTCCGTGAAAGGCCTGGCCCTGTTAATGGGACCATAGCTGTATCACAGCACCTTGTAAGGGAGCTACTAGAAATGTAATTCTGCTCGTGCCAGGCCCTTTTCGTTTCATATATCAACACGTTTTATGAAAGAGATGCTAAAATGTACAGTGTCGGGCCTCCTCTAGGTTATTGTATGTCACATGAATCGCAAACATACTCCACATAGCAACTCATTTTAATAGGTCGCTGCTACCGCTTGGAGACTGTCCCGATTCTGTAATGGGCACTGGGATTTCTCTATTGAGCCCACATGGGAGTTCCATGTGGGCTCAACAGCTGAATCCAGGTGCGTCTGTGGCAGCCTGCAGGTGAATAGAGATGCCCAGATCCTTTGTGTGAGATTAAGATGCCCACACCGGATTACACTCTGGTGCAAGGATTTGGCCGAGATCATGTTGCTCACGTGTGAATCGAGTGAGTTCTTAGACCCGGAGCGATTTCTGATATGTACAAGGTCCATTAGATCACAAGGTTACAGAAACTGTTCACCAGTGCAAGTACAAAGTTTGTACGGTATTGGCACTAGGACAAAGTTTGCCCTAATTGTAAAAACACTGGGACACATTAAAAAACCATTGCACCTCGACAAGTGCAGTTTGGCATATTAAAAGCATCAGTGCTGAAATGTCCTTAGTGCTAAAAAGATACATTTTTATGCATGTTTGCATCAGGTCAAAGTGTGCCCTAATGCTAATAACATTCCGTATTAACCTTGCCCTGGAGGAAAAATGTAGTGAAAATGCATCTTTTTTGCACAAGGGCATATATTTCCCTGGTGCTTTTAATATGCCAAACTGCACTTTTCATAACAATAGAGACTTTATTCTGATGCAGGAGTGTTTTATTATATTCATTGGAACCCTCCATTAGCACACTGTTGGGGCGTGACTATTTAAAACTGGAAGGCACGTGCAGAGAAACCAAGTGAGGAGGCTGAAGGGCAAATATGGAAAAGGAGAAACTAATTGGCAACCCTAGCATCCAGGGTGCCCAAAGCCCTAAACGTTTTCTGGATGGTTCTGTTCAACAGGCTCATTATTGGTAAATATTGATGGGGAAAAAGCTATTATTTGCTTAGGAGCCATTTGTCCTTCTGCCAAATAAGAAAGAGCAGCATGATAAAGAGGAGACCAAGAACTTAATGGAACAAAGTACAGTAGGCACTGAAGTTGTGACAAACAAATCAAAGCAGACTTCTAAATTAGAGCAATCAGGTGTGGAGTTACTGCCCACTATTCCGATCATATATCCTGGAGCATTAAAAGATAGGAATAATTGGATTATTCTAGAGGAAACCTCTCCTACGGCTTGTAGCCCATTTTTAAACAGAACAGTCCTTCTTTCGCTTTTTAAACACATTTCCTACTTAGCGGTTATTCAGTCCATGGATATGACGAAGATCGAGCTACCATCTTGTAATAGTGCAGTCAACTGGGAATTCGTGGAATTTACTTCACCATTGATGGTGGCACTGTTGAAGATACACTCAGACTCACTGTTTGACGCAGGATTTTCATTAATTGCTTGTAGGAAGATCAAAAGGCAGGCAAATCCTTCAGAAGTCCAAGGTCCACATCTGTCTAAGCAACTTGCATCCACAAACTCTGAACAAGATGTTCTTCGAGCCCTGAAACTTTAAGGCACCACAGTAAGAGGTAGCACACCCCAAAGGACTATTGGATACTGGTGTTCTCACATACTGGGTCCTATTGACCAGAGTTGTCTCCAACCGGCCTGAGATGTATATCTTGGAATACAACAGGTTTTCGATCTTTTCTTGACCATACTGAGGGTCAAAAATTACTGGAAACCTCAGATGTATTTTTAATTCAGGAGACTTGGTGCACAAAGACCTTATATATAGATGGTTTCCACATGCTTTGCTTAAATACTACCCCCTCTAATAAAGGCCATGCCAGCGGCAGACTGGCATTGGAGTAAAGGCACATTTTAGTCTGACCCCTTTTATTGTATTGGGAAAATAATCTAATGTGTTTATGGGTAGTTTGCAGTTTTTCCCTTATTCAGATACTGAAATCTTAATTATTAATATCTACGACCCACCTAGTGGCCTGTTAACAAAGTCTGTTCAAAATACGGTGTGTACCGCCATTCTTCAATGGCCCGAGTAGTCACCAACAGGGTATATTCTATTGGCAGGTGATTTTAACAAAAGGGATCTGCACCTAGGGGAGGAAACCGCATATCCAGGTTCCTTTTCCAGTTTCGAAATAATTGATTATTTTGATTTGAAATTTTCAGACTTCTGTGTTAGTGGCAATATGCCCCTTTTCACCTGGTTTTATGGCATTTTTAAGTCACACATTGATTATGTGTTATGTAGCTCAGCTTTGTACTCATGCTTTACTAATTCCACTATCACCCACAACAGACTGAGTGCTCACACAGTATTAGCCAGGCATATGAATATCAAAAACCAGCCACTGGTGGTCATTTGTACTACTACCTCTAACTCTAACTTCCAGAGAAATCGTCTTAGATGATCAGGGGACAATATTAAGTTCACCAATGAGAAGTTATCTCTCAAATTATTTGATTTGGTTAAAGCTTTTGAAAGATCTGAATGGGGTCTTGGTTAAATGCTCTCTATTATAATCTTACCTTTGGTAAATAAATGAAGACCAATAAAGAATAATGTGACTCATAGTTTTGCCCCCTTTGATCACATTGTAGCAGAGCGTAAAACGCTATTTGAAAGGAACACATTGCTGAAAGAACCAACCTTGAATAAAATATCGAGGAACGATAAGAATGCAGACAAATCTGAAACCAAAATACAAAAATTGGTTAAAACAGCTCAGGTTATCTCTTTGAAGTGCCAACCGGCAGAAATTATTGTTTTGGCTAAAGACACATGATACCCGTAAATTATGACAGTTTTGTAATGACTTCCACAAATCATTCTCTCCTCAAGAGCTTAATCCTATATCAAAAGCAATGTGGTCACATTACATTCAGGGCCTATATTTGACACCATTAGTGTACCCTCCTGAGTTTAATCCTGTGAGGCAAAACAACAGTGGGAGTGTCATTGACGGTCATCAGAGTTCCTTTGAACTTGATATCCGGGAGGAAAATTTAGTAAGACTGATTGGGCAATCAAAATCGTCACAGGCCTCCAACCCTGACACTATTCCCATTGTAGTATTCAAGGAAAGCCTGATAGAATGGGCCAAGGTCCTCAACGTACTGTTTACACACATTATTCAAACTGGTAACATCCCAATTGATTGGAAGCGATCGATATTGGTCCCTATTTGTAAGAGGGGCAGTCGACTGGAGCCATCAAATTATCGCCTACTGGCCATGATGGACTCCAGTCAAAAGCTTTTTGTGAAGGTACTTCTAGAACAACTTTCCCTTTGGCTTGAGGAAAGTGATATATTAGGTATTTTCCAAACTGGATTCCGGAAGTCCTATGATACTATGACCAATATTACTACGTTACAGTTTTTGATCTCCTCATACTCTGAGGTAAAAGGTGTCGGCTTGTATTGTTGCTTTGTGAACTTTACTAAGGCCTTTGATCTGGTCTCAAGAGTCAAATTATAGGAGAAACTATACTCCAACTAATGGTGGCTTAGAACAGGGATGTGTATTGTGTCCTATTCTGTACAATTTATACACAGCTGATGTAGCCGCTGTACTGAACATTGTACGTAATTTCCGACCTAAAATAAAGGAGATCAAATTCGTCAGCATCTCTTATCGCTATAATCTTCGATCAGACTCCCATTGGCTTGGAGTGGTCATTAGCTGCTCTTGTTGAATATGCAGAAGCTAATAATATGGTAATTAATAAACTTAATACCAGAACAATGTGCCTTGGTGGTAAACAGGTAGAAAAGGCCAAAGCTAAATGCATATAGATAATGATCTTCTGCAAAACGTACAGGAATTTATATATTTGGGTTTTCCTGTAAAGGTAGGAGCAACAGCCTCTTTCAACGAAGCATACGTTCATGGACAAGTCTGGAAAAGATGGCTGGTCACAAAGAACTTAATAGAACATAATGGTGGATGGAATATTAGCGGCTTCTTTCAAATCTATAGGACTAGTTTAATTCCTGCTATATTGTATGCCCTTGAAGTCTTGTCAACTGAGCAAGTACAGTGGCTGAGGAAATTAGAAGCTTAAATATTGTGAACCATTATAAATCTCCCTCAAGCCATTCCGGTCGAAGCCTTGAGGCTTGAATACTGCCTGCCCTCATTATATTCACTGTGGAGTATAAGAAGAGTATTATTATATGCTAAATTGGGCAAACAAGATCGTAGCTCAAATATTCTCTTAATATTGCTTTGGTGGCGGCCTTTCTTCAGTTGCTTTAAACCCTTTTATTGCAGAACTGCAGAGATTTTCAAAACATCATCTGACAATGTTTGGTCTTGATTGTAACATGCTGGTAAATTCTCCTGGTTATGAAAGAAATATCAGGCAGGAGTCCCATCAATGGGACCTGATATCTAACATTGAGAAAGTGCATCAATATGTACGTTATAAAGAATATTCATATCATAGTTTTTGTGGAAACATACCTTGTAGCTACTTAACCAAATGCTGTAGTATTAATTTAAAGTGTTTCATTTTGTGCACAAATGAATATACCAGCCATTGGAAAGCTTCTGCATTGTTTGCAGGAAGATCTTTGCAGATGCTGTAAATTAGAGACTGAGATTGCTCGACATATTTTAACATCATGCACAGCCCTGAATGAGATTTATAGGAGGGAGTATGGAAATTCTGTAAACTCAATGGAAAGTATTCCAGAAGACCAATTTTGGTCCACACTAATGGGGGCCCAGTCTATGGTAATGAGTTCAGCTGTGTATGAAATTTGGAATTCTAAATGTTATCTCAGCTTTTTAGCCGAATATAAGTATATGTGTTTGTTGTTATAATAGAATCAAATGTATGCATTTTTTGATGTAAGTTGTTTCTTAAACTGTTATCTTATTTGATATTTTATTTGTTTTCTTTATATTTTGTAATGTTCTTAAAGTTTATAAGTAATTGAACTAATGCAAATAAAAACATAAAAAATAAAAATAAAACAGATCTAGGGTTACAAAGATATGACGCCAAAAATATAAAAAGATAAAAAGACCATGTGACCCATTGGCTCACATACAGATATAAAGCGTCTGAAAATTGTCTGGTGGCTAAACATATATAGCAGATCAAACCATTTACAAGACTTTATTGAATTTTGGTTCTGCAATAGAGATTCTTGCAGGGAAAACAGCAAGGAAAATAAACTATGTCGCCCATTTAAAAATTACTTTAAGGCTACCCAGAACCACTGAAAATATTTATTTTTACTTTGCATAATATTGCCACTAAGTAAAACCTGCGTTATCTTGCATTCAGAGGTCCTCTGATCACACCATATAGAAACCGTAGTCAAAATAAGAGCACCCAGAAGTAACGCTGTTTATTACAGCCGGGAAAGCATAAATCAAGCAGAGCAGTAGGCTGGAACTGGTTGATGAGAGCTAAAACTGGGCGGACAGCGCACATTAGTTTTATAGGATGAGTACAATAGTCGAAGCATTTGACACTATTATGGTCAGAATGTACATAGATTCCAACGTTCCCAGGACAGTCATTGGCTGTGTTATGTCATATCCTCAGTGCTGAGCATTTGTTAGTGAAATGTGATTGAAGCAAAGTGGTCAAGATTATTTCAACACATCCATCCAGTGTGGCACAATGATTCTCACCCAGCCAAGGAACAATTTGTAATTAGTAATATAACATTTGTGCTGACCGCTGGGGCTTTATTACTCTGCCATTGGTCAGCACCATTGTGAAAAAGACACAAGACACCCTGCGTCTGGTGGGAAGGGAGAGAGTCATACGGTACCTTCCTAATATTGGCCTTCGCAGGGCTTGTAGTGGATAGGCTGCCCACCTCCCAGGGACACAAAACGTACTGCTTAATTGGTTGTTCCAGGAACGCCACTCCGTTCAGCTTCCTTTCACATAACCACTTGCTGATAGGCATTTGTAGCCATGTGAACGAATCACTGGCTCAGGTCCACCTCCACTACACCCCCGAGTACCCTCTGGATTGTCTTGCTGCCCCATGTTGACATCACCCAGTGAGGGTGCAGCTTGCTCAGTCTGCCTGAGGCCTGTCCCCCGCACTCCTGGTCGGCTGAACGTTGATCATGTGCTAGGAGCAGGTTTTCCCAGGCATTGAATTTTCCCCATAGAATGTGTTCTATTAGGAATAGGTCATCTCTTTTGTATGCAAATTATACGTGGGTCCAATGGGCTATTAATATATGTAATGCATCCCCACTCCCGCAATCCCCCATGTGTTCTCTTCCCATGCTATGACAATATTTTGTTGTCCCCGTGTTGTCCCCGCCACCTATGCTCTCTCACACAGGTTGTAGGTCTGACCCTCTATATAGCGGTGGTTCAGCACCTTCAATACACTCTAACAATGCTTCTTATGACACTCATGGGATGGACTTATGTTTTGCCCCCAAAAACAAATTACATAAAACATAAACATTCCTATTTTTCATCTGAACAACAAACATAATATGCATGAGAGTTGGCCAATGTACATACTGAAATAAATAGATTTTGGAAAGTTCTACCTTTGTGGTCAGTGACATATACACTTTACCGTGATATTTGTCCACCATATTGAATTATGTTATGTGACCTCAGTGGGTGCGCTTTTTTGGCTCATTTTATAGAGAAAAATGTACTGAAACAAAAAAAAATGTATTGTTATCCTATAGTATTATCGATTTCTAGTGGGCTAGAGCAGGTTGAGATGAAACAACTAAAAATCTGAGAAAATAGCATGGCACTCAGTGTTTTCCAATGGGCAGTGATAGGGTTAAACATATCCTGAACTAAAAGACATTCTTTGGATTGAAGATATTTGTTCTAAACGTAAAAGATAGATGTTCTTCACAGAATCCGAACAATTAGCCTGTGTGATTTTCTCAAACACCAGAATTGCAAAAAAAGTTATTAAAGGACAGCGGATTTTGACAACCATTCGTAAATCAAACATCGAAATTCAATGAGATTTGACCAATGCACACTTTTTGAGAAGGCTTGCAACTTGCTTTCTGCAGTTCGCAGAGCCTAACAGAGGATTCTTATCATGAGAACTTAGAACAATAAGTGCTCCGGTCTAGCTCTATTGCCACACAATTTAGTTGACGTTGTGTTTCATTTATTATTGCCAGAATAGCTATATTTGCCAAAAATACTGTATAAAATACCCTAATAGAATTAATTAAAGGAAGTGTAATTTTGCAGAATGTGGAGCTAAACGTATGATTATTTTTGTATCTACAACTCTCAGATATATTGAACTTTACTCATGGCATGTGCCTTTTAGAGGAAACAATTATAAATATTGTACGTGATATTTGAAAGTTAGAACAGTACGTCTAAAGTATTCTGCTGTCCAACACTAGGAGCTAACACGGCAACCCGCAAACTTAGCTTTTAAGAGTCCTCTTTCTAGTGGCATGATGAATGATGGCCCTTCTGAGCGCACGAGCCACTAAGCAAATGTCTGTGTAGACACTGGTCTGGAGGAAAATGCTTATTGACTAGCCAAACTACCCTAACCCTCGTTCATCTACATTTCTACCCTGGCAAGTTAACATTTTGCTCCAGGACATCCTTTGCTGCACTTACCTTGCTGGTTTAAAAGCCGTGACTTTTTGCAATGGTAAGCGAGCTCCTGCTCGCAGTGTTCGGCATGGATAATTGTAGCCTGCAGCTGCTCTGTGTTGGCACTGTACTTGAAAGACACGGTGTGGGGATTGTAACGATTGGCACCTTTAACCCTGGTCAAGTCGGTGTTGTTGTGCTGCATGATCGTCCACGATGTGTCTGGTAGAAAACAAGGGGGGGAAACAGAGGTCACATTGAAAAAACAGGAAACATATTGAGGCAATAAAGAAGCGTGCAAAATATGTGTTTCAATGGCATATTGGAAACATATTTTTTGCTAGTTCTCTATTATTACAGATCCTGCTTGATAAACAAATGATTGGTGAATGGTAGAGTAACATAGTTAATATAAGTGAAACAGTATTTAAAAAAAAATAAAAAAAACTGCATGTACTTTTTAAATGTGGCTAATCATTCATATGTATGCATCATTCAACACAAAATACAATGTTTTAAATAATAAATATTGAGCTGATTTCCGTACGTGAGTTATTTTGTACACAATTCATGCTATGCGTAATTGATGAAGAAGAGTAGGTGTAAACTCCAAGTAGCCATGATATTCACAAAGAGTCATGCACACATTTTACAAGCCAGAAATAAAGCATAGAATGAATCGGAATTCAAAAAGACAGTGTACTAATGTATTGATTTGTATGGCCCTTAATGTGTGTAGACTATTGCTTCTTTTATGCACACATACTGTCTTTTTAGATTTGACACACGTGGGCACTGTATCACCATCTTGTTTCCAAACCAATGGTATAGCGAGGAGAGAATGAAAAGGGTGTTAAGAAATAGAATGTTTTGTTTGTATGAAAATGTCAATCCTAATGCTATGTGTTGGATGCATCCCATTTTCAATTTTTGTGTGCTGCTGCACACCATGATTTCTTCTGCCAACATATCTTAGTACAGGCATAAGTAAACGAAAGGACACTACAGAACTCTGTAATGTATCTGCAGGATAGCTCAGCGGCAAAATGCTCGTCTTGGAAGCATGACGACACAGAGCAACACAGGTTCGATCCCTGGGTCCACGCTTAGAAACATCTGGGTATTAAGTGCATTATAAATAACCTATCATATTATATCATGTATGAAGTCTGGGTTAATCACAGTCCCTCATCCTGGTCCTAGTTGCTCATCCAAGACTCTGCCCCTCATCCTTACTTCTCATTCTACTAATCCTGCACCTACCCTCTCATCCTAGTCCTATTTGTAATCTATTTGGTTAGTGTCACTTGTTCTAGTTGTGCACCCTAGTTCTAAACTCTTGCCCTTTCTCCTAGTCTCTCATTCCAGCCAGTGCCCTGCCCTCATCCCTGATCCTACTGCCTCATCCCAGTCTCTTTTCTTATTCACCCTCTCTAGTCTCTGGGCCTAGTCCTTCATCCTAGTCCATTGTCCAAGTCACTGCCCCCCACCCTAGTCTCTTGTCTTAGTCCTAGTCTCTCATACTAATCCCTAATTCTAAATGTTTGCCAGTTGGCCTAGTCCATCATCCTAGTCTGTTATCCTTGATTCTCACCTGGCTACTTCTTCAAGTCTCAACCCCTACGCTCACTTTCTTGTTATAACTTTAATTTACTTAAATGTATTCATAAAGCGCTGCCATAGGCCCAAAGGCATGAGGGCTCGAACGAGACGGACAGGCACAAGGAACAAAAGAATGGGGGTCACAGCGGGTGAAGGAGGGCATTTTTAGTGAATATGAATGTTCAAGGTCAATAGAAGAGCCAAGTCTTGAGGGCCTTTTTAAAGGCCATAATGGAGGCGTGCTGTATGAGGCTATATGGGAGTGAATTCCAAAGTTTGGGTGTGGCGATGTAAAAGGACCCGTTCTCAACCTTCTTAAGTTTGCATCGTGGGAGAACTAACAGGCTCTGGTTACATGATCTTAGGGCCCTACTGCTGACCTCCTCTAGGATGTGGTCTTGTAGATATTTGAGCATTGTGCCTTTTCTGCATTTGAAGACGAATGTCAGTAATCGGAATTTGAAACGTGCCTCGACCGGGAGCCAGTGTAAAGCACGGCAGGCTTCAGAGACATTATCACGTTGGGCTAGACCCGCAATTACTTGGACAGCTCCATTTTGGACTACCTGAAGTCTATTGGAGTCCACTTTGCAAAGACCGACAAGGATGCTGCTGCAATAATATATCTTTGCTCCGACTATGGCTCTAGATATAGTTTCTGCATTCGCATAAGAGATAAAAGGTCTCATGTGAGCTAACAATTTTATGTAATAGACAGAGGCTAAGACAACGTTTCTCACATGTGTTCTCATATTGAGAGAACGGTCTAGTACCACGCCTAGTATTTTTAGTTTAGGTTGGGGGAGTATTTCCAGGGTTCCATGTGTTAATATCCCCGCAAATATATTGTCATCAAAAATATTGCCATATTTTTCCGGCGATATTAAGCCATGGAATCTGTGGGGGGCACCGCCGCAACCCCCCATCATTTTTTCATGGAACAGGGCACAACCCCCAGTCCTAATAACCCCATAAATTATCCCCACTAATAATAGTGCCTATGGTCTTACCTCACAACCATATATATGGCCGATATTATTGGTGGGGATAATATTGCCTGTTACCATTTCCACTGATCCTAGCCTGAATGATTTGTTTGTGGGATCCAGTTTGGCCAGGGAGTTGGGGTTTCCAACTATCATCAGCTCTCATCCTAGTCATAGTCACAGAACCTGGTGTCTTTATCCTAGTCTCTTATCCTAGTCCCTCATCCTAGTCCATCATCCTAGTCTCTCATACTAGACCAAGTTTCAAATCCCAGACCCTCATCCCAGTCTCTTGCACAATTCCTAATCTCTCATCCTGTTTCCTCCTCCAAGTACCTATTCGTAGTCCCAGTTGCTCATCCCTGTGTCTCATAATTGTTACTCAATCTAGTACCTAGTTATTTATCCTAATCCCTTGTTCTAGACCTTGCAACTATAAATGCTATTGGCATGCTTTGGCTGAATCACATATTGCCATTTGCTTGTATTTCTATTCACCATGCTTTCTTCTGCTAGCAAATAACTGCATGCATGATTTAAAAAAAATAGGAAAACTGCATAGCACTCAAAAGTATGGTTCTGAGACACAGTCCCCATCTCTGATCCTTGTCCTAGTGTCTCATACTTGTCCTAGACCTTAATCTTAGTCACTCATCCTGGTCAAAGTCTCTCTTCCTATTTTGATTGCCAATCTGTCATCCTAGTCCTAGGATCTCATCCTAGTTATTATTCTAGACTTTCATTTAAGTCCCTACTTCTAGTTTTGTTTCTGGTTCACTTATCATACACTCTCATTCTACTGCTTCATAACAATCCCTGATTTTAGTCCTTTTTCCTAGTCTATTGTCCAAGGCCTAGCTTCTCACACTACTCCCTAGCCGATCATGTATCTTTGTACATCATCCCTGTCTTATTGTCAAATCCTAGCTTCAAGTCCTAGCTTTATTCTCCCATCATAGTCCCTCATGCTCATAACTATATCTTTTCCCAGTCTCTGACCATAGTCTCTGATGCCATCCTAGTCACTCTTGTCAATCCCTCATTACAATCCTTCACCCTACTCTCTCTTCCTAGACCTCCACCAGAATCTCTGATCTAGACCCTCATCCTAGTCACTCATCCCTGTCCCTGTCCATAGTTTCACTCTCTTTCCTTGCCTCTCATCCTAGTGCTAATCACTTGGATCCTTGTTATATCATCTCATCCATGTCCCGATCCTTCTACATCACCCCATTCTTAGTTTAAACTTTGTTTAATCTTTACATGGAACCAGTGGGTAAACTGTTGGAGGATGCAAATGTCCTGTTTACGAACTACGCTGATGAGATCCTCATCGTAGGATTCCAAGCCAGAATTGGCTCTCTTCACACCGCCTACACCCACATCAATATTTACGGCACCTCAATTCCATTACTCAAGCATTTTAAAACACTTGGCGTCTATCTAGATGCCAATCTCTCTATGTGCAAACACATATCAGCCCTCTCCTCTTCCACGGTTTACACAGCTAAACTCATTGCACTGAGTCGCCAATACCTAACCCTCACTAATTGTATAACACTAGCGAAGAGCACTGATATTAAACAAGCTCGACTATAGCAACATCTCACTGCTAGGAACCTCCAACACCAATACAAGTAAATTACAACTACTACAGAATAAAGCGCTTAGAGCTGCCTTAGGGATAAAGAAATCAGACCACATTTCCATCATCAGGCGGGACAAGCACTGGCTGCCCATTAAAGCCAGAATCTTCTTCAAAACATTATGCATCGTCTACAAATGTCTTAGTCACAACGCCCTTTTCTATCTTAATAATGCCATTAAGAAAAAATATGCCAACAGAACACTCAGATCTAACAACAAGGCACTTCTAGAAATCCCACATCATAAAAGCACCAAAGCAGGAGGTAACAGCTTCAGAGTCCTGGCCCCTACACTATGGAACTCCTTATCACTGAAAATCAAAAATGAAGAAACCCTTACAAGCTTTAAAAAACAGTTGAAAACAAAGCTATTCAATAAATATTGATTGACAAGGCCTTCCAACACTATTAATCCTACACACAAAACTCCCGTCCAACCTAACATTCATGTATCATTGTTTTATTAATCTTGTTTCGTTAACCTATTGTTTTTGTATGCACTGTAACATTGTTTAAGAAACTTTATAAGCTGTCTGTAACCTCGCCGTGATAAGGGTCTGGGCGAGTAACAAATTAAATAAATAAATAAATAAAGATAATCAGCTTCTGACAGAACTGACTGGAGACTATGAACAGGATAGCTCCATGCTAAACATAGTTTTTAAGACAGTATAACAATGGATGCAAAAGCACTGGATGTGTCTCAATGATGAACAATTGAGCTGCTGATCTTTGGCTCCATGCATATGAGAACTAAACTAGATCCCATTTATGATAACTTCCATGTCGATGTAAGTATCATGAAAGTGTTACCTAATGTAAAAACACTGGGTACTTACATGGATTGCTCTGTCAGTTCAGAGGCTCAGGTAAATCAAGTAATACAAAATACCCACTATTACTCAAACGTTTTAAGGAAAATCAGACTGCCGATATCCAACCTAAACTGTGAAACACTGGTGAGAGTTACCATCCTATCTAGGATGGATTCCGGCAATGCTCTTCTGGGTGGGGTTTCAGGAAAAGACCTCCATGCCCTTCAAATTTTACAAAATGAAGCGGTTTGTATCATAAAACAAGTGCCACGAGGAGAACATATTACGGAACATCGTAATTTCCTTCACTGGTTGCCAATCAGAGCTAGAATACTTGTATGTACGTATAGGAGAGGCTGAGAATATAACTTTGTTGCCCGATCTTGCCTTCGCCAAAGGAATGGGCCAGACCTAACCGAGGCCTTAGGGAGCTTAACCTCAAAAGAAAAAGGGCATAGTGAAACTGGTTGCTTCTTCTTTGTAATGAAAAGGTTACTTTATCAAGGGCATGTTGGGAAAGATGTTCTTAACCAAACATAATTGGTAATTCCCAAAGTCATCACAGGATAGTTTTGGAGCTGGCTCATTCCCATCTAATGGCCGCTCATTAGGTAATAGGGAAAACCTGCAGCCAGGTAATACCCTGTTTCTACAGGCCCACAGTATTTGCAGATGTGAAGAACTATGTCTCTACCTGCGAGATTTGTTAAAAGATCGCAGCCACTCTAGTACCTCAGTTCCTGTTACAACCCCTTCCCATCATTGAAATACCATTTTCACACATAGCTATGGATATAGTGGGCCAGCTAGAAACATCTAAGTTGGGACATAAATTCATACTCATGTTTGTTGACTATGCTAATCAGTATTTGTTTTTTAAATGTTTTTAGCTGAAATAATCAACTTTTACAAGTTCATTTATCACATATCAAAAGGCAAAATTAATTACATTCTCACAATTACAATTTATTTAAGGGCAAAAATGGTCTGAACTCAGATAATATTTAAAAGAAAGAACTTACTAACAGAAGCATCTTACTAAAAATAAAAAAAGGCAGGATAAAAGGATCTGATCAGTTGAGACCATTTGCAATAAAAAACATTAACACTCAGCTTCTAACAGTAAATTATTCAACAGTCAGATATAGTTTCATTATTCAAGTTTGTGTTTGAATCCTCACGTTTTAAAGCTTGCAAGAAGTTAACAGTTCCAATACGAAGCAATACCAACAAGCCTGAGCATATCATTTCCCACATATGAGCAATCGACAGTTCTCTGAACATCATTAACGGTTTTCAAAGAAAATGTGTACATAGGTTACTTCGATTTTTACATGTTGTTAATAAATGTTTCATAGTCTCTATTTCACCAGTGATTTTACAAAATTGACAAGTTGGAGTGTTTAGTACCATTATTTTTCATCTGCTCTGTATTTGCTTAGTAGGCAGCATATTAAAATGTAATCGGATAAAATCTGCTCTATGCTGGACAGACCGGGAGCACTCCAAATATTTTTCAAGTTGACTATATTTCTTATGGGCAAATGGTAAATTATAGAAATCTTGATATTTCATGCGTTTATGTCTGGTCTGGATCCAGTCTAATTGAAATAATAGAGTCTTTGCTTTGGTGGGATTGAGCAACAGAGTGTCTAGTGATATATTAGCATCAGTTAAAGCACAGGTGGCTGTCAATCTCCATCTCTTGACAAACAGATCATGAGAACACGTGCCAAAGTGCCTATGAGCATAGTTGATTTGATCGGCAAGAGGCACTTCCTAAATAGTGCAATGATCTGCCAGATATAACGTGCATATAATGAGATGATTCCCAGTTCATATCTAATCATTACACCTGGCACACAACCTGGCAGTTTAAGAACACGTTTCCAGAATCTAAACTCCAGCTTGTTCCACATCATTTCAGTACTGGAATTTTTTGTTTCTGCACCATATAGAATTATGGGAGCTGTTTTGTGCAAAAAGTACATCAACGTGGATAGAAGTGAGAACTTCCCGTATTTATCATCAATAATTATGGCCTGAGACATAGATCTATTCAATTTTAGCTCCAAACATTGAAAATGGGCTTTATCATCTGCCTTAGCCGCTACGGTTAGACCCAAGTATATGTAATGGTGTACCTGTTTCAGCACTTCACCCATTAATAGCCACTTATATTTCCTTTTGCATTTGTGTTTATTCTTGTGACAAGTTAACACTTTGGTTTTTGTTAAAGTTAATAGTCAAGCAATTATCTTTCACATATCTATCAAGCACATCCAACATTCTCTGCAATCCCTTCGGTGATTTCGAAATTAAAACGAGATCATCCGCATAAAGAATGGCAGATATGGATCTAGAAGCCAGCTTAGGCACATCAGCTAAGATATCCACAAAGGAGTCCCCAATATCAGAGATAAAGAAATTGAAGACGGCAGAGGCAAGGATACATCCCTGCCTCACCCCCCTTTGCGTCTCAATATCTGGGGTCAGCGTGCCCTGTAGATCTAGTCTGACTTGCATTTTAGGGTTTGTATGCCGGTCTCTTATAAATTGTACCAAGTGCACAGGACATTCAGCCCTATTCAGCTTCTCAATGAGAAGTTCTCGGGAGACGGAGTCGAACAATGCCTTCAGGTCAACAAAAATCATATAAAGTGACTGATTCAACAGAATATGATGGAAAACAAGGGCTTTAATGTTGAGCAAGTTAATGGACGTACCCATTCCCGCTATAAACCCTGTTTGAAATGGGTCACGTTGTGCATGTTTTTATGACCAAACATTGAATTTTCTCAAAATGAATCGAGAGAAGAGCTTACCCGGTGCATCAAGGAAAGAGATCGGCCTGTAGTTTGATGGACATGACCGATCACCCCGCTTGAATATTGGGACAACCACCAAGCTCCTCCATGACTCAGGAATACAATCAGTCTTAATGATTTGTTGAAAGAGGTTATAAAGAATTTGAGACCAAGTCTGTGGATGTTGCTTAAAAATACAATGACTTAACCCATCAGGGCCTGGAGCCCATGAACTGCTAGATTTGTTTATGAAGAATAGAATATCCTCTCTGGTGATTTGCACATTTCTGTAGCTGTGTTGGGATTATTGTCACTCGTTATCTGTCCTTCTGGTGGTGCATGCATCCTCAAGAAATATTCTCTCCATTGATATTCCGTTACCCCATTTATCTGTATTGCTACTTGTTTCGGTGCAATGGCCTTATTTAACATAGTCCATGCATCCACTGTATTTTTGCTACAAATGGCTTTTAGCATGTCTTCACCATCATGTTGATGTAATGTACTCCTTTACATGCGTAACCAGTTTCTATATTTGCATTTCAATGATTGAATGAGTTGGTGTCGTGAGGCAAGTGGGGCAAGGTAAGCCAATTTTAGTTCTTTATGTAGGGTCATCTTGCGCATCTTCACCTCTGCATCAAAATGATGTCTAGTTTTGGTCACCCTATGTGGAAACTTGCAGGAGGGTACTTGATAGAATTGGAGAGTTTTTGTGTATTGTTCATCTCTCCACCCATTCTGAAGCAGGTTATCCAATATTGCTTCGTTTCACTTAAAACAATTTCCAGCGTTGTTTATGTTTACGATATGGTTATATACATTCACACCAGGGCACGAAGCAATAAGATCAACAGACCATTTTATTGCTAATAAGTTGTGATCAATGTAAATTTGAGGAACTATCTCAAATTCACTAATATAGCTAAATGTTACCCTATGCGTAAACATACAATCAACAATGGACTCACTCTTGTTCCTACGGCAAGTACTTTTAGGCGGAATATCCTTCAGAAAGGCACCATTTAGCATTACTAGCTGTCAATCTTTCATTAGGGTTAGCCGCCGCTCAGCGATCTCTGTCTTTCTCTTAAATTTAGCATATCTTAGTCCAAAGAGATGCAAATTTAGATCGCCAACTAGTATTAAATTGGTAATGTCTGGAGTTTGAACCACTGTATCTAAGAGTGTTTCTAGATCACTAAAGAAGACACTATAAGCAATGGCAACAGGATTACGGTATATGTTAAATAACACTATATTATGCTTCCAAAACAAAATTCTGACCAATTGTGTATTAAGGTTAGGATTCAACCATGGAAATACCTGCAAATCCCCCGTGATCGGCTAGCACCACCATGAGACCATAGGACTGCCTGCCCTTGTCATTTGATTTCTCCTGATGTAGACTAATCTCATATTCATTTCAAACCAGCGCCGTCACCAGCCAGGTCTCTTGAAAAGTAAGAATCTGGAATGACGAGAAGATATTGGAAGTAGATTCAGTTAGATGCGAAGATCCACATGTGTCCCAACTTACAAGACCCAGTGTTTTGTTGATGTTTTTACCCAGTAGTTACAGGATACCTGGGGGATGATGGATATGGCCATCCTGGAAAGCATCAGATGCCTGGGATTCATAACCCTGGGATCTGTTAGCACTAGATCTTGAATCTTGAGTTCTAGAAGGCTCACTCTCAGAGACCTCCTTAATAGCTGAAGGATCCTGTGCCAAGAGAAATCCCAAAGCAAATAACTCTAACTTTGCTTTCCAAATTACATTTCGAACTACACTGGACGAAATCCATATTCTCACTATGGATAAACCTGAGTCATTGAGAAATTCTACCTGAGATATGTCATTGGTATTTATATCTTGCAGACTCGAAGCATCTTCAAAAATTGCCAGAATGGAAGTTCTGTTCAAATCATACAGAGGGAAAGGAGCCGCTCGACACTTCAAAATTGAACAATGCGCAGCTTAAGGAAGTTTCCTCACATATGTCCCTTTAGCACCAGCACTATTTAATTGACTATTGATGACCACATTAGTAGCATGATTGTTCAAAGTTTGTTTGTCATTATGAACATGGTGGTCACTTCTCATTGTACTGTGCATTTGATTCGCTCCTGCATCCCTGTGAGTGATTTGATTATGAGAGACCATTTGATCTCTAAAAGTAGAATGTATCATGTCTTTAATCTGCGGCAGCAAACTTTTTGTTATATCTGACTCTCGTATGGATTCTTGTATTATAGTTTCAACTAGCAGAATAATACTTGTTTTCTCTTTAGCCACCGTTGTAATCTCTACGGGTTGTGAACAAGCTATTTGCTCATTTTTTTTTTTTTCGGCTGTCCACTACCGGCACTAGGCCTAAAGTCCCAGTAGATTCAACCTGCTTAAGTTTTTGTGGTTGATCTCCTCCTGCTAGTGCTGTGATTAATGCATGCATTGAGTGGGACATAGTCAGGAGAACAGATCTCTAACACCAAACAATCTAAGTTCTTTCTTTTAGCAAGTCTACACGATTTTTTAGATGCCGGAGGGAGAACTTCAGAATTTCCTCTCGCCAACACCCGTTGAACAAAATTTTGTACCCGATTTTTCGCAGTTTGGGAAGTATTTATTTGGTTGCTGTTCTTTTTAACCTAATTAAGCCTACTTTTTGATGTCCTACTGGATTTAAAGTGAAACATGTTGTACATCGATACTGGTGTCTTGTCTTTTATGTTATTCTGTACAAGAGGTAGAGCAATTATAGGTTGTTGAGCATCAGATTCCACAATCGTATTTGGTGAGGTCACATTTGTACAGCCTATTACTGTTTCTTGATTCCTTACTGGAACTGAGTCTGGGTCAGGTACATGAGAAATCGATCTGTTCATGCACCGTATATCAGAAAGAGTGACAGGCCTGGTGATTGAGGGAAAAGTAGGTAAACCTCTCCCTATAGGGGACAAAGAATCAAATGATGATGTTTGGCATAAATTACCACTATCAACAGGAGTGATTTCTACCCTCTGGTCTTGCTTCCCTTTGAAGATGTTCTCAATACTCTTCAACCATAACATCAGGTCATCAATCTGTTTGGATTGACGGCTGATTTTATCTTCTATGCTTTCGAACAGCTTTAAGAGCGACAAAACCGACGTGTTTATTGCAGTCAAAGTAATCTGCAGCAAAGACGATAGCTCTCGGCTACTCGGCTCGGCTCTCGGCTACCCCCCGCAACCTAATGTGGATTATTAAAGGTTAGGAAATATGCTGGTGCCGTCTCGGCGTAGGATTAATAAAAGGCACTGAGAGACACTGAGAGATTAGTGGCTGTTTGGTTTGCAGGCTCGAATGAGCTATGCAAATGATTATATGAGCCTGTTATTTTGTCAGAGCAATTGAGCAGAGAAAAACAGTTTTTGAACTCCAATAGGAGAATGGTTTCACTCATTACCAGCATTGCACATAAGTTCTGCAACACATACATCAGGAGCACTCTCGTTAGAATATTCATCTATCCTGAAAGTGTTATTCAAGTTTACTTCAACCAGCGACTTGTGATTTTCACATTTATTTCTGGGTTGGCTAGTTAAATCAATAGTAGGCAGAAGAGGAGCACTCCGGGCCTGCGACCCAATCTCCCCCAAAATTAATTGCGTATCAATTAATGAATTCTTATTTGAATTTACCTGCGGGTTTAGATTGTTCACCTGCCGGGGGTGTCCAACAATTTCCACTACAGAAGAATCTTCTGAGACAGCATCGCGGGGACGACAAAAATGCGGATATCACACGTATCCTCAGCCATTGATTTCTTGTCCAATATAAATGAATTTAACCCAGTGAGCTTTTTTCGATTTGCAATAATAGGAGATGGCTTCAGAGGGGTGGATTTCAATGTTACACACACCCGGGAAACCACCATATTGGATGGCATACACCTTTTTCAGTGTGTAAAGTCTATTGGACATGGTCATGCATGTGCAACACTAGTGTAATCTGTTTGCGTACTAATGGAGCGTGTCAGATGGAATTTCAAATCCAGGATGTTTATTTAAACTATCCTAGATCTTGTAACAGGTTTAACTGCCCACAGAAGCTAAAATATTGGATGCTCACAGAGAGCAGCCGAACAGCCAAACAGCATCCACCTGAGCATGCAACTTTGCATACGCGTGTTCTATGCACGTTCACCCCACACTATATGCTTCTAGGAAAAGCGGAGGGTGGGACCACTGCAAAATTGCCTCGTTTTCATTGTATCGTGTTCACAATCGCTGGAAGGCAGAAAAGGGTCCGGAGCACAGCTAGCCAAACAGCATCCACCTTGGCATGTGACTACTCAGTATCCTGAAGCATTTTCCCGTATAAATAATATGAGTCAACAAATAATGAAAAATCTACTTCCCTTCCTTTCATGAGTCAGATTCCCAAAGGAAATCATCACAGATCAAGGTATCACTTTTATGTCTAAAATTATGCTGGACATAAAAGAAATGTTGCCTACACACATATAGATACCTCTGTGTAGCCCCCCCACAGACAAATGGCATTGTGGAAAGGTTTAACCAAACCTTAAGATGAATACTTCACAAGCTGATAGAGGCTGATGGTAGTAATTGGGATGTCATGATTGCCTGGACTCTCTTTGCGGTGAGGGAAGCACTGCAGGCATTGCTAGGGTATTCCCCTTTTGGGTTATTAAATGGGCAAGAATTTTGATATGTACTTGATATGCTAAAAGAGACCTGGAAAGAGAGACAAGAAGTCATCTTTCCCATTTCCTAAACAGCCAAGAAGCTCAAGTCCCATATGGTTGATGTTAGGAAAATACAATTGTAAAACATAAATTAGGTATAGCCCAATAACATCAGAAGACCCTACACAACAGACAAGCTGTAGCTCAATCTTCCTCTCTTGGGGAATCTGTCATAGTTTTCCTCCCCACCACGGACAATAAGATGATTTCAAAAAGGGCTGGTCCATTTAAAATAATAGAGAAAGAAGATCCCTTACCTTATGTAGTTGAAGTGATCGCCCGTAGGAAGAGCGAGTTAAGGATGCCCATTCGCTTGGCTAAAAGGCATTACCATACTAGCATTGAAGTGAAGAGAAAAGAAAGCTGTGCCCTCAAAGGTTTGTATAAACGTTGGTTAATAAATCATAGATACAGCAAGGAGAGCGCCGCTTGGATAATAATGAATAAGCTAATCAAAGAGGGAGATACCAGGAAATTCTGGCACCTAATTCGATCTAACCTGGCTGAGTGTGAGGCCCCTTGAGTATGTGCGTATCTGAGACTCACTGGGAAATTTATATCAGGGAATACTACTGGGTGGAACAGGATTTCATTCCGACTACACTATGCAGACCCATGGTTAACACTGAGGTTGGGAGGCTGTTGGAGGAAGCTAACCTGTACCCTGTCATCAGTAAGCTGTCACCTTCCTGGCCAGCTGGCATGGATGGTCTATGTGTAACTTCATTTTTAACAGCAAAGTGAATGCTGGCCAGTGGCTACTATTTCTTCACATTGGTGAGATGGGCATCATCCCCAGGACTTGGCAACAATCTGTGTTAATCCTTGTACATCAGAAGGGCCCATGGCAGCTGCCTGAGAACTGCAGACTTCTCCAAGACTAGTGGATCCAAGATATTTGCGAAGATGTTAATGGAGACATTGTCAAACTGGGCCAAAAACCGTGCCCTTCTAAATCTCACAGAGACAGGATTTAGGAGAAATTGCTCCACGAGCCATCCTTTGTGGGTCCTTCTTACCTTAATTTCAGATACACTACAAACCCCAGATCAAATACTGTATTTGTGCTTTGCTGACTATACCTCCGCATTTGACAGTGTCTATCGGGGGAAACTTTGGTCTAAGCTGGAGAGTTGTGGGATAGACAGTTATGTCCGGTATTTTCCTGAAGCAGTTACATTCTGATACTCAGGTAATGATTCGCCTTTCACAATCGTGCAACCTGGGGCAAGCAATTGCTACAAACAGACGGCTGAAGCAGGGTTGTGTGCTCGCTCCAACCTTATACAATTTTTATGTGTTCGACTTTGAACCATGCTTCAGATCTGTTAACAAGTACTGCCCCCCCCCCCGAGATTCAGCAGTGCGGCCATACATTTCCTCACTTTCATCTTTGATCAAACAGCTATGGGGCTACATCGTTCTTTGGACGCACTAACTATCTATGCGAGGGGAAATGCCATCAAGGTAAATGTCACCAAGACTAAAACTATGACTATCGTCACGCAAGCTTATGGTGCCTCGACTTTTGTTTGGAAAATGGATGGCCAGTACTTGGGACAAGGAGTCAAATACAAGTACCTAGGTTTGACAGTGAAGGCCTCGAAAGATCAGTCCCCTATGGGTGAGATTAATTTTAGCAAGGCCTGGACTAAATGGTTTGCTCTTAGGAGTATTGTTAATAGGCTGGGGTTTGGGGATGTCTATTGATGCTAAGCTAAATGTTTACAAACAATCAATTATACCAGGTATAATGTACGCCCTGGAGGTAATACCCGAGAGATGGTTTATGGTCATTGCATTGAAAACTTTGCATCAAACATTTTAGCATCAAATGCATTTTTTTGTATTTTTTTACCTCAAAAAACACCACAACGAAAATGAAACCTTTACCACCACCATATATGCATTCCATGCTAACATTTTCTATGCATATTTTTCGATGTAAAGTGTTTAGTTGGAAACATTTCCGATGCAATTACCACTGAGAGATCAGTGGGATGATTGGAATGGCTGATGGCTGGAGGTGAAAATTCTTTGCTCGTTCCAGTTCAGGCAATAAGGCTCAAACTAGGGTTACAGTCATTGAACTCACTGTGGAAGCTTGCTTTTTGTAGGTCCTGGGTAAATATTACCTTGGGAGTCGTTCGCGAGCAAAGCCTTCAGAACCTCACAGTGGAACATTCACAGAGGGTCTCCAGGAGTACTTGGTTTTCTGAGATGGAAGAAAACCTGCATTTTTACATTATCCGGTCATTGAGTGCAGTCCCTAAGTCAATGATTGAATTTCATCTAGCTAAAATCGAGGATAAGATGCAACATTATGATCGTGCTTTGGCTACTGACCAATTGGCTTTACGACCTAGCTAAGTGCAACACACCCATAAAGGCTTGCCTGGGGATATTCCCTGTAGTTATCTCACTAAATATTGTCTCCGGGTTAATACACTTTCTACTCAACCTAAGTTTTGATATTCTGCCGGTTTTGGCCTATACCGAGGCTTGTGTAGGAATGCCCCAAGACATTTGAATTGGTAGACTCTGTGGAGAAGCAATTGAGACTGCATGACATATCCTGACCCAATGCTCTAGATTGCAATGTTTGTATGATAAGGGATATGTTAAATACAGGAATGCAAAATCTGATCAATTCTACTGTATCTGGCTGAATCCCTTGTTCTTAATGCGGTGGCTTACCATATCTGGAATAATGTGAAAACCAGATTATGTGACTGAATGGGTCATGCTGTTGTGTTTTTTTCTGATATGGGATTCCCATATTGCACACAATTAATTGTTTGGAAGTGACATTTTATAAGTTTAATGTTGTGTAGTGACTGTCTGTGAATGCTGTGAGCTGGTGATGTCATGTGGAGTGTTGCTGTGTGAATGTTGGAATGTTAACCAGAGGGTTCCACACTCAGGTAATAAGAGCTTCCCTGCCTGAGTGATGGGGCCGGTGTTATGTCCTATCCTTACTCTTGTATATAACCTCTTGTAACTATGTCATAAGTAGATGAAACAAACCTAAGAAGTCACCTTAAGAAATCTGGAAGTCCCTTTGCAATATTGGCGACTAGTTGGTCTTAAATGGAAGAGCCTGCGTGAGAGAAACTGAGGAAGACTGAAGACTGAAGTAACCTGATGCGGGGGGGTGCAGGAAAGAGGTGGACAGAAGATGGACAACACTGCCCCCCATTACAAGTAAGACCCATCACCCATGGCACCAATGGGGGAGGAGGAAGAACGCCCCTAATCAGGAGGGATCAGCTACCTATAAGGTGGAGGGAGAGCTGGGTCTACAGGGGCCAAAGTGACTATCAGGGCCACATGAAGCTCAGTACAAGAGCTGTGCCCATGAGCAGAACAATGGGAATGTAACCCATAAGCAGGTGAATGGCACGCAGAAGAAGTAAAGTGAATGGAAGTGCCCCAGAGGCATAGCTGAAGTGGAGTAAATGAGAGTGTCCCATCAGCGCAGTCTAAAGCACAGAAAGGCATGTCTGGGCTCCTAACACAGATGGTTGTGTAGTAGTCTGTAGTATTAAGTGAGTATGAAGTGAGAGTGGGTGAGTGCCACTATGATGTTATAGGGGTAACGCCTCTGTCAGAAGCACGAAGTATTACTGGAGGTAGCACCTCCGCCAGAAGTATGAGGAGTCTGTGTGGGGGTAGCGCCTACGTTTGAAACAGTTTTTGGGGGGCAACACCTTCGTCTGAAGGATAGGTGAGCCTGGGAGAGTACCACTATGGTTATTGGGAGGTAGCACCTCCATCAGTGGGGTAAGGAAGTAAGATATTTGTTTAGAGTCACACCTCTCTATAAAAGGGTGTACCACCATCAATGGTGTGATGAAGTAAGATATTTGTTTAGAGTCACACCTCTCTATAAAAGGGTGTACCTTTAGTTTCCTTTTGTTGCCAGTGTGTTCCTATAATTAAGATATGTGTTTTGTTGCGTTGTGTCATGCTCCAGGGTGTATGTGTGTGTGTGTAGGGTGTTTTGGTGAAGGAAGAAGATGTATTGTGTAGTGACTAGAGCTCTCCTGTCTGGGTCGATGGGGCCAGTGGTATGTCCTGTCCTTCCTCTTGTATATAACCTCTTGTAACTATGTCATAAGTACATGTAATAAACCTAAGAAGTCACGTGAAGAAGTCTGGAAGTCACTTTGCAATACTTAATATGTATTTTAACATGTTATTTTATTAATGATTTTATTTGTAGTATGACAGGTTAATTAATCATATTAACTTAATACGATTAAAAATAAGTAAAACAATGTAGTTGCCCAACCAGAGATTGCCAGAATAGCTAGATCCACCATGCAAATATTTTCAAAGAATGGAGAGTCAACCCAGAAGAAGGGACTACGTGTACCATAGCCACCCTCCTTACCTACCAATATACAGAGACTCAACTAGTCCCTAGTAATTTATTAGCTTCACAACAAGAAGATCTACATGGTTTGTTGAGACAGTTCTCAGAAGTATTCTCCGATCAGCGATGAAGAGTGAGATATTTCTGTCATTTTATCCACATTCCACATGGACAGAAGATCAACTTAAGACCCTTTTGGATCCCTGAGGATCGGAGAAAGATTATATAGACACAGTGATTGAGGAAATGCTCAAAGCTGACATAATCGAGCCATCAGCAAGTCATTGGTCTTCTCCAATCGTTTTAGTGACCAAACCAAATAAATCATGGACGTGTTGCACTGACTTCCACAAGCTAAATTCCATCTCTACATGTTGACAACTATCCAATGCCACAAATGTATGCTCTTATTGAAACATTAGGGTCTGCCAAGTACATTTCCACCCTTGATCTGACAAAAGGCTATTGGCAGGTACCTTTAAATCCAGCTCACAGGGAAAAGACAGGCTTTTCAACACCATATGACATTTTACTTTAAGGTGCTCCCATTTGGCCTATGTGGGGCTGCGGCTACTTTGCGAAAACAAAAGGACTGAACTTTAAGACCATGCTCCCATTTCACTGGGGCATATCTTGATGATATTGTCATCTAAAGCAAGACCTGAAAACACGTGTATGTGATGACAAAGTGCCTCAGGAGAGTGGGGTTAGATGCCAACCCAAACAAATGTCATTTGGCTCAACCAGCTGTAAAATACCTGGGCTGTTTTGTGGCAAATGGTCTGATAACACCCCGAACAGAGGAAGTAAAAATGGTATGCCAAACACCTATATGGGGACAAAAAGGGACCTGCAAGCCTTCAAGTGATTGGCTGGCTACTACCATCGGTTCATCCCTAATTAATTCACCTTGGACATCAATCTCATGGACAAATTGAAAAATGTGCAACCGCAAAAGCTTACATGCTGAAAACATAATCAAAACAACTTAGACTGGTTGAAAGAGTTGTGTAAAAAATCTGTCTTAAAGATGCCTGACTTCAAACGAGAATGTATTCAACAGACGGATGCCTCTAAGGTCAGGCTGGGAGCTGTATTGTCACAGGAACATGATGGGTTAGAACACCCCATTATATACACCTGCCGGAGGCTGTTTCCTCGAGAACAGCCCTACGCTACGATGGAGCTGGAATCCTTAGCCATTAAATAGGCCATCTTAAACCTCTGATAATACCTGTGACCGACCACTCTCGCCTGACCTGGATGAGTAGAAGAAAGGATTCCAATCCCCACGTAATGAGGTGGTTCTAAGATCTACAACCATTCTGATTTTCCATAGAACATCGGCAAGGGAAAGACCAAGGAAATGCGGTATTTTTAAGTAATTTCCCTCTTGTCATCTTTGGGGAAGGTGACTCCACTCTATGGGACAAAGACTGCCATTCCTATAAGGAACTCCCTAAGAAGAATACACTGTCTGTACACACATTGGAATGGAAAAAAAAAACTGATTTTACATCTGTTCTACATCCAACTAATAATGACATTGCTTATATCTCTTTAGCTTCAGGTAATGATGTATCCAACTTGAACTCAACAAAGAGGAATGGTATGCCCATTTGAAAGGTGGTGGTGGAAATAAACTGAAAAGAATTCTTGAAAGGAGGAGAGAGAATCCTAAGCAGAATCGAGCCTCTGGTGTGCAGAGGTCCTGGATGGGCAGAACTGGACTGCACCACAGTGTCCTGGGTGAGGTGGAGAAAGAGAGTGAGAAAACAGGGACACTGTAAGGCCAGCACCAAGAAAGGTGACACTGACACGAAGGAGATGGGGATGGAAGGAACATCTTATCTGGTGACATCCCTCCATTTTATCCAGATGCCATAATCATATGCCAAGTGAACCTTCAAAATCCCCAGTACTCCAGTCATATGCCATTCAAGATCTTGCATGCCAAAGGTTACATCAAATGGAACGTTACTGCTATCATAGGTCAGGAAAAGCATAAACAAGTCTATTCATCATATGTAAGGGGCAGCCTCACACACTCAATAAACCCCTATACAAAATCAGAGTTTCTGTTGAATGTATAGCTATTAATGCTGCATACTACTGTGCCTTTGTTTCATTCCAAAGAATATTCAATTTCTAATTACTATTCCATGTTCTAGTGCTTCTGCTATTTAGAGTGAAGACTGCTCCAAGCACTCACTATACTTTCTGTGCAAACACATTTACTGAAGATTGCATCAAATTTCCCTCTCTCCAGCCTCATGTTGTGATTGCCAGCTCAATGAATACTGTTATACTTAGGCAATATAACCTGAGGGTGGGGGGCATTACCGGAAGGGTTATACCCCCGGTGCCATAGTTAGAAGCCCAAGCAAAGCTTCCTCCTTCTCAACACGAGAATAAAAGCAAAAAGCAATGGTCGCCAGGGATTGGGGAGAAGAGATTAAAC
Organism: Ambystoma mexicanum; assembly: GCF_040938575.1. Classification (NCBI taxonomy): domain Eukaryota; kingdom Metazoa; phylum Chordata; class Amphibia; order Caudata; family Ambystomatidae; genus Ambystoma; species Ambystoma mexicanum. The sequence goes on along the minus strand of NC_090935.1, from coordinate 1,071,785,109 downwards.
GTAGTCCCTTCTCCCTTTCCATGGTGGCCATTAAAATAAATGAAAAGAAAAGTAAACAAAAAAATGGCCGCCATGAAAGAGGCAAAGGGACTACACATAGTCCCTTCTTCCTTTCCATGGCATCCACTCGTGGGAAAGAACTCCGGGACGCTGCAGCATCGGAGCCTTGTCAGGCAGGTAAGGCCCGAGCGAGGGCCGATGAGCTTACTTTTATTTAACAAGCTCAATGACCCTTGCCCAGTACTAATGAATATTATTTTACGCTTACATTGTCCTATTGGCTAAAAGATCATAAACCTGATAAAGGTGGCATTATCATAGGAGCCATACAGACCCCACCTCCTTTCCTGGACTGCCCCAGAATGTTGTTGTCAGCTTGTATGACTGTATATTACCTATCAATCTTTTTCTTTTTTCTTTCTAAGGCTAAGCAATCATTAGCTTTTTACACCTTAAGTGTTAAACAGTGGTACTGTGTTTTCCAGGTGTACCACTAATCGTAGAAGGCACTATTCATTTAGGAAGACAATAATAGCCCACATTCTTTCGCACAGATCAGAACATTTTGAAGCAGATCATTCATTACTTTGTCAATACAAATTTGATATTTAATTTTTCAGATGAAAAGTCAGTCTATATACATTTATTTTCTTCTATAAAGTACCCCATGCTTTGTTTTAAAAATATCCCAGGGGGAAATAGATATCTTAATAGCAGGGGTGGACTGGGAATTAAAAGTGAAATTTGCTCACAATGCAAGCAAGCCCAACCCCTCTAGGAATGTTTTGGGGTGGTATCAATCAAGAACAGTTGGACAAAATAGGTGCAAATAGTGAATGTGAAAGCACATTTGATCAGATATAGATTTAAAAGGTAGTTAAACTAACAAAAACTGACATATATTTGTGAAGAAGCAGAAAAAAACGGAAGCTTTAAAACAAATCCTTCAATTCAAAACAATGTGGCAGTTCAGGAGAGCTGAAACAAAGAAGGTGGAGCTCATGGAGGAGATGATATGAGTAGCAGAAAATCATGCTATCCCTAAAAAGAAGTCCCATGAATCCCCAGATTTCCCTGTAGTCCAGCCCACTGCTGTCCATATATAATCAATGGTGGCATTAGAATGTTTGCAAGTTCAGAAAATAATGTGTTAATGCTATAGTATAATTTATGATTGCATGTTCTAAATATATATATAATCACTTTTCTTACAATAAAGCAACTCCAAAGCACTAAGGGAAAACATAAGAGAATGGGGGAAGAAGCAGGGAATAGGAAAGCAAGGGAAGTGAGAGGTGTAAGGGAAGCAAGGGAATGAGTGAGGAAATCAGCGTGAGATATTATATGATAAGACATTTATAACGCATCTGTACACAAGTCTTTTTAAGAGCAAGGAGTGCAAAGTAAGGTGTGGACATGAATGATGTAAAGAAGGAACTATCAGGGGTAGTGCAGATAAAAATTAAGAGGCATGGAAATGATCTCAAGTTTAAACTGGAGAAGGGACAGAACAAGGTTTTACTTTATTGATCAATATTTCTTCACCAACTAACAGTGTGTACCTGGTGGTTACCTGCTCACCCGAGAGTCAGCACCCTACATATGACTAAGGTTTTGCAGCAAACTGTTAGCATTTATGGACCTGTGCATGTGAAAGTCAAAGAACTGTTGATCACTTCTTGTTACCTGAAAAACATTGCCACATTTATAGAGAGAGTATTATTCTAACACTGAAATATCTAGTTTAAAGATAACACCAGCCAATGTATTCACATGTGGATTTCTAAAATAACATATTTACTTTCAAATATGCACAGTCTATTGATAATTGGATTGTGCTCTGCAATTCATTGTATTCTAATCATGTGAAATGCTGAATGGTGAATATAGAATGGTTATGTAAGATCTTATTTCACATGCATCAAAGGTTAATGGGTACATGTGAAGCTGTCAATAAATAAATAGCTTCAGAGTAGAATGCTGTGTAATTTGCATTGTCAAATAGTGTTGGATTGACCAATGTTGTCTGTGGCTTGTTTTCAAATGAAACCAATGACTCAAAGCAGCTTTGGATCGAAGGTGTTTTGTTTTTAAAGGGGACGTTTATGTTGGTTACAAGTTAAAATCATCTGGAATACGAACAGGTTCACATCCTTTTTCCCTGGAAACCCTTTATGTTCTTAGAAATATACATGGTAACCCAGTCTCAGAGGTAATGAGGAGCCCTCATGCTTGGGAATTCATCCTATGCAAAAGATATTCTTATAAATACAAACAAGATTACCAACAAAATCTAATCCATGATGTTTTGATTTGATAATGATTAGCCTGTGGAAACTTGACTAAGCTCCAAGCAATTTTAATTGCTGCTTACATGTAACCTTTTCTACCCTGCCACTAAAAAGTCAGTCATGTGGTAAGTCTAATGCAATGAGAATAAAGGAGATTGGACATGTTACTCAAATCATCAATGACTGAAAGCCACAGAGAGAGCTATTTAGATATAACTCAGGTGCTGAGTTGTGCAAGTTCTTAGACCACAGTTCAGATGGAGGGCAATCATTCAATATGCTGCATCATCTGAAACAATTTAAAAGTGATTTTTAATATAACCCTGAAACCATACCGGTTACAAACAAGCCGAAGAGTATGTTGTAATCGTGAGACTCCTCTCTATCAGATGAGTCACAATGACTTTACTTATAAATATGTACACTGGTTTTGCTGCATACCCGTATGTGCTCCTAGGTCAGAGGGCTACACTAATCCACATTTTATTAATGTGGCAGGTTACTACCATAAATTATTAAATACAAATTATTTTCTATTTAAAAGTGTAGGAGTGGAATAACTCCCACCTTTACTCATGTCATAAAATACACACAAATGAACACCCATTGAAGATTGGGGGTGTATTCTATACATGTGTCTGACTATGAAGCAAGATAATGGAAAGATTGGACTAATCAAAAAGTGTGACATAATCATGACATAATCATGGGAATATTGGGCATTTTTTTAAAAAAAGGGGGCCAGAGAGGGGATATAATTCTGTTTCTGGAAAAGGCTACAGGAAAGAATACCACCTGTTCCTATTGTATGAGTGCTGGATATGGACAATATCTGCTGATGCCAAGGCCTTGCCCCTATGGGAATTGGAACCAACTTGACCTGAGATTGTCCTAACTTTATGAAGGCAGAACAAGAGGGGTATTGCTAAGAGATTTCCAATGTGAGAGGGTATCTAGTGGCTCAAAGCCATTAAAGATCAATTCAAAGTGAGCATGACAATTCCTTAATAGGAACGAACGATGTTCTCTATAACTATTCTGCAACTGAAGTCCCAAAAGGAAGGTAGTCTGAAAAGGATATTATCAAAATATGTTGATTTGAAATGGGAAATGAACAGTGCCATCTCATTGCATGGAAATTCAACTTAGATGGCATTAAACTCCAGCCCAAAAGACATTTCTACCTTGTATGTGGATTGATATAAAAAGCCGGATATAAAAAGCCAGCTGGAAAAAAAAAATAATTGAAGAGATTAGTGCATTTAAACAATTTACCTTAGATAAGAACATTTGGAAATTGAAAAAAGATATTAAAAATTACAAGGAGGAACTAACTGTACAAACAACAGGGGGCAGGCATCCTAAAAAATATATGACCTTCTCTGACACCTCAAATAGCAGTGACTCTGATACAGGCAATGGGGGTCCTTCGACTTCAGCTGTGGATGGCCAACAGCAAAGATATATGACCTTCTCTGACACCTCAAATAGCATTGACTCTGATACAGGCAATGGGGGTCCTTCGACTTCAGCTGTGGATGGCCAACAGCAAAGAGGACAACAACAGTTTTTTCAAGAACGAGGAAAATGAGACAGAGTAAGACAACAGTGCTACGATGGGATGCACACCATGCAGTGGACAACACAACTACCACCGCCAATGTGGTAATCCACATTTTCAATCTTAGCAATTACAGTCTGACAAAGGAAGAACAAAGTGCCTTTAAGAAAGGTCTCAGTTTTGTTCCTAGTGTAACTGCAGATAGATTCTAGGCAGAGCTGGAACCCAGAAAATTCTTTAGAATTTTGTGACTGCACTATTTTTTTCATGACTCCCCTAAGGTAGAGAAGACCACAGCCCACAATACAGGGTTGAAACCTCTGTCTTCATTTACAATGGTCTGTCCAGAAATACTTGCCTTTGAGAACAAAATACCGTGAGAAATGGTGAAAATGTTTCCTATTAAGGATCTTTATTTGGACAATCCCACTAAAAACGAGAGACTGGCATTGAAAAATCTAGAAAGTCATCATGACTTTCTGATCAAACCAGCTGACAAAGGTTTAAATGTGGTGATAGCATGGGACTCGTTTTTAAACTGAATGTCCTATTCACTGGAAAGACATCTGCCTCTGTTCTGCTGTGGCTGTGACTCATCATTCACTTTTGAACACCCGCAGACAGTATGGATCAGTTTTTACATTTACATTTCCTGTCCTGTTCTCACTACATTTTTCCTAAATGCATGTTTTTCTAAATGCAAGTTAGTCAACGATTCTTTGTTTTCAATAATGGAGAGGCTTCAGCAACACATCCTTTTTAGAATATGGACACTTGGCTTGGCACGCTTAATTAAGATAATGCTCCTTTTCTGTTGTTCTGATTTGCGTTGTTAGGCAATATGTAACACACATGCATGGCCGCAATCAAGTTTTTGGGAAAAAAAGTAGATGCTGCCCTCCTTGCCTTAATATCGGAAGTGCATGTGTGCAGTCATTTGCGAGAATGCCATCAGGAAATGAAATCCGGAAGCGGTTTCCCCGGACATGTTTACATTTAATTAAGAACATGCTCCTGTAGTAAATTTGTGCCTGAAGAAAGACAGGAGCCAGGCAGGGATTTCACCAGGACTTTATTTCCTAATACCTCTGGATCATATATTGCATGGATAGTGTCCAGGATTTAATGGGCCAACGTGGCCAACAGGGGTTTGGATGCTATAGCTCAAATGTGCATCAAAAATCCTTAAATTCGTCCCGTGCTCGGAGGAGCCGGGAAGACGCTGCTGTCCGCGTCCTCAGCTCGTCCCGTAATGCGCGCGTAGCGCGCGGGGGCGGAGCTGATGGCGCGAGCGAGATCTCGCGAGAGCGGGGCTCTCGCGATATCTCTACACACCTCCCTTTTTCCAAAAGCAGAACGGGTTCACTGTACCACTTAGTCATTGTATCTCACCGGTCTTCTGTGCTCCCTTCGGGGCCTCTCACTGGTTACAGGGCATGGTCTCTGCTGCTCTGGTTCTGGACTTTCACATGGTTCTTCCCGTTCCGTTTCGGTTGCATCTCTTTCTACATCGCTTCCTTCTGTTTCTCGTTCCTCGTTTCTCCAGTTATCTCTTTCGGTTTCTAAGTGGGGTGTCTCTTGGGTCCTCGCTTCTTCTTGCCTTCGCTGGTATAATGCTACCCTTTCAAAGTTCCACGAGCGCCCGTCTTCCGTGCGGACGTGATTGGTTCCTTTGTGAGTTACTTTTATTGGCCGACTATAACGGGATCCCGTGGCTTGGTCCTTTCTTGGCAGTTTGATTTTGACCCAGTCCCCTTCTTTTATGTTGGGCGTTTGCTTCGTCCTTCTTCTTTCATCACTCCACGATTTCATGCGTGTCTTGTTTCTCTCCATGCGCCATACTACTTCAGTCATGTCAACTGCTTCATCTTCCCTTACTTTCGCCAGCCATGGTGGAATGAGGGTGGATGCCGCACTCCTCCCTCTCAACATTTTGAATGGGGATATTTGAGTAATTCCATTTGGCGTGAGCCTGTGAGCCGCTATGGCTTCTTTGGCAGTTTTGAGGGGGTTCATTCCTGACGCTGTTGCCAGTTGGATGGCCCCTTTTATGAACCTGTTCGCCCTCTCCACCAGTCCATTTGCTTGGGGGTGATACAAGGCCGCTTTCTTTTGTTTGATGTGGTTCTTTCTTAAAAATGCTTCCATATCTTTGGAAACTAGTTGCACACCATTGTCTGTGACGAGTTCTTTGGGGAGGCCTTCCCTTTGGAATATTTCAGTGAGTACCTCTATGACCGTCTCTGTGGTTATGTTCGGGACAAACTCGGCTTCGACCCACTTGGATAAGTAGTCGACCAGCACTATGCCATATTTGTGTTCCGTTTCCATCGCCTCCAGGGGCCCTATGAAGTCAATGCCCACTTTGGACCATACTGCTTCTGGTATCTCAGTGGGAATGAGAGGCGCCCGTCGAACTTTCAGTCTTTTGTCACTGTTTAGGCATTCATGGCAGCACTCTATCATGGCGCGTAGTTCCTGGTCCATAGACGGCCAGCAGTAAGCTTCTCTCACCCTGCGGCGAGTCATTGTGTTCCCTAGGTGTCCCGCGTGGGCCCTGCAGAGTATGGTGCGCCTCATTCCTGTGGGGGGATGATCTGATCCATTTTCATGATTATTCCCTCCGTTTCCGACAACTCATCTTGCACCTTCCAATATGCTCTCATGCCCTCCGGCAGCATTTTCTCATTCGGCCAGCCTTCTTTGATCCAATTGCGTATCTTGGCCATGATTGGGTCCTTCCGTCTTCTTCTTCCCAGTGTCTCTCACTGAGTTCCAGGTAGTCTGGGGCCCTTATGTCTGATATGGATGCGACTATGCATTCACCGTGTAGGAATGTGGTAGCCCTTTCCTTGTTCTCTGGCAGTCGCGACATGCAGTCGGCTTGAGAGTTTTTCCATCCTGAGATGTGATGGATTTCGAATGTGTATTCCTGTAGTTTCGCTGCAATGCGAGCTAGTCTGGGCGTGGATGTTTTGGTGCCTCCCGGGCTGAGCATGTGGATGAGCGGCTTGTGATCTGTTACCAGCTTGAACTTTGTGCCCCACACGTATGTTCTGAAATGTTCGACTGCCCATGCGCATGCTAGCATTTCTTTTTCAATCGTAGAGTAGTTCTGTTCCACCTCTGATAGTGCCTTCGACGCAAAGGCCACCACATGTTCGGTGTCACCTCTCCTCTGCGTTAGCACTGCTCCTAGTCCGTACGCACTGGCGTCAGTGGTAATGACCGTATCCCACTCTGGGTTAAAGGGTTGCAGACATGGAGCTTTCATGATGTGTCGCTTTATGGTGTCCATCGCCCTCTTCTGAGGTTCTCTCCACGAAAATTCTGTCCCTTTTTTAAGTAGATCGCGTAGGGGTGACGTGGTTTCTGAAAACTTTGGTATAAATTTCGCGTAGTACTCAGCCAATCCCAGAAAAGACCTCACCTCTTCTTTGGTGGCAGGTTCAGGAGCTTTGGTGATGGCTTGCATAAGATTTTCTTTCGGGCTGATCCCCTTTTCCGAAATCTTGTACCCCAGATATTCAACTTCTTTTACTCCAAATGAGCATTTCTCGTGACGTAAACACACTCCTGCATCTTGTAGTTTGTTGAGAACCACTTTGAGGGTGGTATTGTGCGTCCACTTGTCCTTTGCATAAACCAATATGTCATCCTGAAAATACACTACATTTTTGACTTTCCTTAGTAGGACGTCCATCATGCGCTGAAAGGCCGACGCGGCTGACGACAACCCGAAAGGCATTTTAGTGAATTGAAATGTGCCAAATGGCGTGATAAATGCTGTAAGGGGTTTCGATTCTTCGTGGAGCTGTATCTGATGATATGCATTTCTCATGTCGAGTTTTGAGAATATTTTGGCCTCTTTCATTAATAATATGAGTTCGTTTATGCTTGGGAGCGGGTAGTTGTCCGTGATAACTTCTAAGTTTAGGCTGCGCAGGTCTATACACACCCTTAATTCCTGTGACTGGGGTTTCTTTATCAGGACGACTGGGCTCAGCCATTCGGACGCTTCAATTTCTTCTATCACTCCTTCCATCTTCATTTTGTCTAGCTGTTGTCTAAGGGTGTCCCTTGCTGTGGCCGGTACTGGTCTCACCCGGTGCTTGACAGGGACGGCATTTCTTTTGAGCACGATCTTGTGAATGAAACTTTTAATGTGCCCCGGCTCCTCCGAGAAAAGTGTTGGGTAATCGCTCTTGACAACAGATTCGTTCCTCGTATGGACTGATAGGACTTGATCTTCTGTGCTGGGATCCAGTCTGATTTTTAACTTTCTTGATCATCCCAGCCCAACACTGCAGGCCCTTCATGGCTGAAGTAGACTCTGGTGATGGTTTCTCTACCTTTGAATTCGACTTTGCCGTTGATATACCCTAAGAGTTCGACTGAGGCCCCCCCGAACACCGTGGGCTTGTGTCGTGTGGTGAGCACTTCCACTTTCTCTTTACCCACTATGTCTTTATATGTCTGGAGGGGTAGGATGGTGAGGTCCGACCCGGAATCTGCCATGACCCGTGTCTCTCTTCCATCGATTTTGATCACGCAGTGAGGCTTCTCTCTCCTGGCTCGGGTGCTGTTCACCATTATGACTGTGGGTCTCCCCTCCTCATCTGACGAGGATTCCCTTTCCTTTGTGTGTTCTGTGGTGAGGCTTGTGACTTTCTTGTTCCTCCATCGACACACTATCGAGAAGGGTCCTATGCGTTTGCAGACTGAACACTCCTTGTCTCTGGCTGGGCACTCTCTGTCAAATGCCAGGTGTTTGGTGCTGGAGCACCTATGACACTTGAGGGGTTCTCTCTTGCTGTTCCTTGACTCTCTCGTGTCTGGTGAAAACTTTTCCTTTCTTGGACGGAATCCAACTGCTTGTATTTCAGTGGGGACATGGGCCCCTGTAAACTCTTTCCTTCTCCCCGCGGTTTCCTCTGCCGCTCTGGCAATTTCTACGGCTTTTTCTAACTGTAGCTCTTTTTCGAGGATGAACTTATCTTGGACCTTCCGACTGTTGGTATGGACGACTAGCATGTCACATATGCGGTTTTCCGCATTGCTGCCGAAGTTACACAGGGCTGCTAGTTCCCTTAATTTCGTGACGTAGTCAACGACGGGTTCGGACTGCTCTTGTTTTCGAGTGTAAAACCTTATTCTATGGAGTACAGTGTTCTCTTTGCTGGCGAACCTCTTAATGATTCTTCTAACGGCCTCCTTGAACACATCATCATTGTCGTCATCTACTGGTATCGGGGTAGGGCCCTCGAATATTCTTTGCCCTTCCACCCCTAAGGCGTTAAGTAACATGGCCCTGCGTCTCACCGCTGAAAATCCTGATCCACCCATTGCCTCCACGTACGTCGTGAACAGGGGCTGCCATTGTGGCCAAGGAATGGCAGGCCTACCTGGTGTCTGTAGAAAGGGTGGTGGCGGTGTGGCTCCCTGCATGTTTCTGCGCGGATTCTTGTGGTGATCCTCGTCGCCAATTTATGTAGTAAATTTGTGCCTGAAGAAAGACAGGAGCCAGGCAGGGATTTCACCAGGACTTTATTTCCTAATACCTCTGGATCAGATATTGTATGGATAGTGTCCAGGATTTAATGGGCCAACATGGCCAACAGGGGTTTGGATGCTATAGCTCAAATGTGCATCAAAAATCCTTAAATTCGTCCCGTGCTCGGAGGAGCCGGGAAGACGCTGTTGTCCGCGTCCTCAGCTCGTCCCGTAATGCGCGCGTAGCGCGCGGGGGCGGAGCTGATGGCGCGAGCGAGATCTCGCGAGAGCGGGGCGCGAGCGAGATCTCGCGAGAGCGGGGCTCTCGCGATATCTCTACAGCTCCTCCACTGTTTTTAGCTTTGAATGTCCGTAGATAGTGCAGACTGGATAACGATTCACATACAGCGTTCTGGTTTCACTACTTTATCTTAATTATAGGCCAGCCAACATTTCTCTGTTTTTCAAATAACAGCGAGACATCTTCACCGTGTTTCTACTCGCTTAAGACGTTGTTCCTTTTTGTGGTTTTCTGTGGCGTTGGGCAACTAGAAACACAATCAGACGGTCACAGCAAAGATTACAAAAAGTTGATGCCACCCCACTTTTTTTCAAATACTAAAAGCACATGTGCATTACCATATGAGCACACGCCATCGAGAAAAGCAAATTTGGAAGCTGGTTCTCTGACACCTAACACAGAGGTATGTATGACCCGTCTTTACGAGACAAACGCCACATAATAGTAAGGTGCCCCTTGCTGAACCCTAAATGGGTATGATAGGCTATAATCTCAGCCTGTACAAACACAGCGGACAATACGCTGTTTTATTTAGAAATTAAGCATTGCAACAATAATATGCCACACTAAACAGAGTGTAGCAGTATGAACAACTTGGGTATTTTGTTGGCATAAAAGACCTCTTAAAAAGTTCTGTAGTTGAAAATACGTTCCTGCTGAATAATCTGGGCTTTTTGCTCTTCCACAGAAGGGTCACGTTTATTTATGTGCCAGTTGAGAAATCCATCTGCTGGAATTTCATCTGCATAGCGGAGATACCATGTTGACGCCAGGCTATGTTGCCAGCAGGTAACTACCTTGTATCATATATATACTTTCTAGAGCCAAGTTGAAAATGTCATAACAAGGTGAAAAATAATAGGGAGTGGTTTTTCTTTGTCATATTTCTGTAGTGCTGAAGAAGAAGAATTAAGATATAACACTGGATCATGATATGCGTAACACTGAATGGCCCAAGACACTAAAGAAGTAATTCAAGGTGTGTAGGCTTCTACAACACATAGGGAACATGTGATGGTACCCTACTTGATCATTTTTTTATAAATTAGGTTTTATATATTTTTATAGTTGTGTGTCTAATATTCACTATATTTCACTTTCTTTACATATAGTTTTGGGAAAACTCTTGAATGGTAGAGGAGCTGAGAAATATACCACATTGCGTGTTGCTAAGTGTCCTGAAGCAAGCACAGAGGGGTCAATGTAAATTTAAACTGGAAAGAATAAAGCTTACATCTGAGCTGGAAACACTAATGTGTCGACCGATGTAGTGAATTTCATCACACTGTTGTGCACCAGGACCCCCAACCGGCCCATAGAGCTGGGGTTTTCCCAATAGCACTTTAAGATGAAATAGCAGCAGCCGTGAGATGGATGGGCATGCAGATTAATAATCAAGCATTAAATCAATAATGACAACTCAATGGTTTGGCAAAGGGAGTCCGTTTAATGACAAGTACAAAAAAACAGGGAGTTTCATGAATATCAGTGGATGCGTGATCTTCCCCCTCTCTTCACCACTCCGACGAACTTCGTAAAAAACACATCATTTATACTAAAAACTCATCATCACTGATGTTTAACGCTTAAAAATTGGCATGCAATTCTATTGGTTCTAGGAAGGTAACTTTAATATAGGTACTATATCTGTATATGGTAACGGAATAAGGGGATTGGATAAACACTGTCAGGTGGGGCATATAAGCTCTTCCTTCAAAATGGCTACTGTAGACATCACTAAAAGTACAACGTCCCATTGGTTCTACTAACTATAGGACCCTAGATTACTTGGTCCATTATGATTGGGTTGGCATCAACCCCTCTCATACTTTTCCACTTTGCTTAGCAGCATGCAGAATGGTCGGCCAGGTGCAGGGTGCCCACCAGCTCCCCAGGTCTTCCTCCAATTATTGTTACCATCAATCATCACTTTAGTGGCCATGTGTCAATTATTTCATTGTGGTTGGCCGTGAGACTGCATCTCCTGTCTGGAAAAGTTCTGATATCTTCACCTGGCCCACTGCCATGCGTAGGTGTAAAAGTCCCACTTCTTCTCGCTCGGCTGGTCACGTGATTCAGACACTGTGAAATCACATTTTTCTCCATTAAATTTGCGTATTTGATTTTCGTTTTGCCCACCACCTGCCTTCGGTTTCTTATCTTGACCATTCTGAGCAGGATATTCTGTTCCTTGCTTCATAAATTGTAGCTACTGTTCGTCTATTTTAGTTGATACGACCTTGGCTCTTTTGGCACAATTTGCCTCTGCTGAGCTTCGTTTCTGCCTTTACTCTTGATTTGTTAAATATGAACTCTTCATGTGGCCTCTAGTAACCTTTGGTTGATTCTGCTTCTTGTGCATCGTGGAAGTATACTTATATAACGTGCTTCTTTTGAGGTAGCTTTGAATAGGTGGTGCATAACGCAATCTATCTTACTACTAAGCATAGCAAGTCTTACAATTTTCTTAGCTTTCTTGCGGTTCCAAGCATATGCACATGTGTAAACTGGTTGAATGTCTTTGTCATGTTCATGGCATAAGCTCTTTACATTTACCTTCGTCCTTTTACTTTAGGTTCACAATGTCTTTTATTCATGGCATTTCATCTCTTTTTATCATTCTCAGGTTGAATATCTTCTATGTGTTGTGTGGGAGCGAGGGGCCAGAAGGCCCCTCACTGCCTTCACTCCTCAGTACAAAGCTTAGACCAAGTGCCTCCAGTAGTGGGTTCGCCCCTTGCCCTTATGCGAAGTTAGCTTTCGTTGACTTTCGTGTAGCTGGGACCACTGAGCAGGACACAGGGCATCCATCTTTTGTGCCCCCTTTTGACTCCATCTTGGTGACCAGGCCTCACTGCGATAGTACGAAACGCTTCTCTCACTCTCCCCACTGCGATCAGGCACACAGAGCACATGGCCCCCACCTTCGTTCCCACTCTGACTGCAAAACTCTACGGCTCCATTCTCACGCTGAAGCTGGAGGCATTCGCAACAACTAATAAATGTATCACATCAGTCTTCCTCTGAGATCACTGTCCTGCATGTGAACCAGCATGAACTAAGCACATAGCTGGTTCATCTCCACAAACGTGTCCTTGCCCCCGCACCCTCACCGATGGAAACTTACTGCCATCTGACCCTGTGTCCCTGCAAGATATTCCTTTCATGTGCCAGAGCACCGACCATGCCATGATGCCCACCCAGCAGACCCCCAAATAACATTAGACCCCTGCTGCAGTATATCGTGCCTAATACTAACAAATGCCACATACATGAGATTCTTGTGAGACTAACCCTACAGTTCAATGAGAGTATTATAGTGGTCAAGACCCTTAAACCTGTGACCTGTATAACCCAAATGTTATAGATGATATAGACACCTGTGTGATTTGTATAGTGACATGATAAACTACTGAGAGTCTTTTGATCAACCATTATTTAGAGCATGCATTATTTAGAATGTATTCATTAGCTTAGATAGTGACCACCCTGCTTCACAGCGACCTGACCTTCACCCATTCGGAGCACAGATATTTGACGACCATCCTCCGGCCAACCAAGCAACCAACCAGGAGGAAGAGATGATGCCCACACCTAAGACACCACCCTGGCTGACCAATCCGGGTCCAACGTAGCATCATATTTTAGATATGTAATTGTGCCTATATAATGTACTGTAACATTAATTTTGCCAGAGCGCCCTCAGAGATCTAGATAAACTTTTCCTTGAACTCTCGCAGCCTGCTCTCTTTGCCTTATTCCCTGTCCCGGGAGTGTCCGTTTTATTCTCTTGCACGTTGAAGACGGGGAGGGCACAAACATTTGGTGACCCCCTGCAACGTGATTTGGAGAGGTGCCTCGATGCCTGCACTGTGCAGCGAGATCCGGGATGCCCCCCAGCAAAACCATTGCCTCCGCGGCCGACCAGCCTGTGCGCACTACAAGAAAGGGTCAAGGGTTCCCGGTTGACGAATACCCGACTGAAAAGCTGCTCGCGGAGGCGGGCCTTGGCTTGGTTGGGGTGCGGACATGACTGGGGTCGGACCGTGAACGGTGACCCTCGGATCAACTGACTGAACACCTGAGTGCCGGTTGCGAAGGTTACCAAGGAAAGGTAAGGGGGAATAGGAGGGAACAGGGGAACAGGTGGTAATGGGTTATAGCGAAGAGTAGGGTCTGTGTGAGTGATGATGAGGCTTTTCTGATCTGTCCTTTATATGGCCATTAGGTTTTGTGAGAAGTGAAAAGAAGAAGAGAAGAGGTATCCTAGCCCGAACGGGGTAGAAGGCGGCGCCGCTTAGCATTGTCTCGTCCAGTGCAGAAAAAATAAGTGAAGATAAAGAGAAAATAGTAGGGGTCTCATATATTGAGTAGACTCGGAGTAGTTATTTAGAACATTCTTTTTCCATGTAAGAAAGAATTCTTGGAAGAAAGGGAGAGGGTGTAAGAGGTGGGGAGTGAATGAGTAGATTAGATGGAAATGGGAACGGGTTGGTAACGGGAACAAAGAGGAAATAAAGGCGCGCAGGTAGTGCATGTGCATGTTATGTGTTATATGTGTTTTCATGTTCTGTCTATTTGTTGGTCAAGAATATCAAAGCATTGTAATTGATTTTTTGGTAAAGTAATACAAATGCGAAAGTGAACTATTGAATTTGAAAATGCAATAATTACAAAAGTAACAGTGAATACTGATCCATAAAAACCAGTAGTAATTGAGAAGCACTTGATATATTGTTGGTCTGAACGAAAGGACGAGTGGGTGGAAAGGTGATTAAGGGGAGAAAACATCGTCATGAGGGAATAACACCACTAGCTCATATTTGTCAACACCTTCCATTATACAGTGAAAAGATACAAAAGTACCATGATCAGTGGTTGACAGAGATAAAAGGAGACAGTGTAATGCCGATTTGGCTAGAAGGAGGCTCATTTGATAAGAGAGTATTAGATTTAGGGCCTGATTCACAGAGCGTTTTACTATGGGATTGCACCATTATAAAATGCTTCTGTGAATCACGCCCTGAGTGTCTAGGCACTTGCTAGCAAGATATAAGGGGAAGCAGTTACAAAATAGAAGGGAAGTGCTGGACCTTTGGTGAATGTTCGAGGAAGTGACCCCCACAGCGGAGGTAGGTAAAGAAAGACCAACTGAAAAACAGAAACCACAGGAAGAGGTAAACGGAACGCCAAAGGGCGAGTGCACAACAACCACAGCTGAGGGCGATACAACCAAAATATATCCGTTAATGACAAGACCAGCAGTAGGATACAGCGAGTCCCTGTACATACCAGCATGTCCCACCCCCATTCCCTCAAATGGAGCGGTAGCTACAGCACCACCACCCTATGACAAAGGAGGTTTGTATGGCCCAATGAGCGCATCCCCCCGTGAATTTAGCACACTTGACAGGAGAGTTAGACTGCCAGCTAGCGCATGCAGAAATGGAGATAACACAGCTCTGCGATAAGGGCCAAATGCTGCCTGGGGGAGGGGAGGTGCCTCCATTATCCGTAACAGATCTCTCACCCCCACCAAGCACAACAGGGGAACTAGCACCAAAAACATCAGAGCCAGCACGATCCATAACGTCCCAGGGGACACACATACCACAAGGGCGAGAAAAAGAGTGGAGATCAGGGGAGTTCCTGTTCCATCTGAATGATAAACCAGTGAGGATTATATGTCCAGCTACTCCAGAAAGCCAGCAAGGGGAAAGACAGGAGGAGAATGGCGAAGAAAATACAGAAATAGAAGAGGTATGGAGTGACTTATGAATATGAAGAAGCAGCAGCCGCAGTGGGATCTCCACTACCATCGCAGCTTGACGATTGGGACGAACCATCACTGCCGCGATGGAAGGGTAGACTAAGACAGCGAAGAGGAAAGAAACATAAGTTACAGATGCCACTGATACATAAGGGAGCAGGTAGGCCACACTATATCCCATGGGCCCAAATGGACAAAAATAACTTGTTGAAAGTTCTCCCTCCACTATCGGGAGGGGCTGGGAAATGGATACACATGCTCGAAAAAAACATGGCAGGAGTGCCACTAGCCATGTGATGTAAAAAGTTTGTTAGTGTCGGCAGTTGGCGATCAGGCAGATGCAGTACGGGAGAAGGCAGGATTCCCAGGCGTAACAATGAGTTGTGACCGCCACGACGGATCACCGTTCAACAACGTTCGAGCGCAAGTATGGGACGCATTGCGGCGCACGTTTCCAGACAATCCAGATTTACATTTAGTGATGCCGTGTACAATGGAGGAAAACGAGGATCCTACACAATTCATACTATGGGTGCAAGATTTGTGGAGAAGCGAAACTGGCACGGCGTGGAACCAGTCCACCGCCTTGTTCTATTTTATCATCAAAAAAGGGCTCCCGAAGGAGGAACAGAAGGCCTTGGGTAAAATAGCTGGGATAGAAGCCAAGGGTTGGCCTGAGATTCAGAGTATAATTGTGCACCACTGCAGGAGGATCAAAGAGAGAGAAAAGGAGATAACCCAAAAAAGGCTGGCTGACGAAGGAAAATTGGTCCAGAACAAATTGGTGAAGGTCGCCGCCGTAAACACCAGTGTAGCCGCAGATAGAGAAAACGAGGGAGATGAAGGAGCGGGAAGTAGGCCAGTGACAATAGAAGCGTACAAGGAGAACAAGGACCGTGGAACGGAGAGGATTCATACAGCGGACCACAGTGGCAAGAAAGACAAGCAAGAGGAAGAGGTGGGTACCATAGCCAGAAAGGGGGATTTGGAGGTATGGGGAATAGAGGGTTTGGTGGACAAGGGATGAGAGGAGGACCGCAAGGGTCTTGTTGGAACTGTCGGAGACGGGACATTATTCAAGAGATTGCAGAATGCGGCCTTGAGGGTATTTACAAGGGCAGCAGCTCATGGAAAATGAACAAGGATGGGGATGCCCACACCCAGGTAGCCCCTATGGATTACCAATGGGAGGGGAAAGACAACAAGACTAGTGCTATAACGAACCCCAAATGCAGCAAAGACAGCCACCCCCACAACCGCATTACAGCGCACAGCAACCCATGGCAAGACAAAACGCTGTAGGCAATGCAAATAGTAACTGTTTCGTAACGGCTGCAAATGGTGCACCGGCACCATTCTGTGGCATGACAGTTGTTGGAGACAATGTCTTTTCAGTACCAGGGCAAGAAAAGTATGCAGACTAGGACAGCCCACAGGGAACACTTGCATGTCCAGTCCTATCCACCACCCTACGTGCAGAAGAGGAACCACTAGTGGGGGCAGAGATAGGAAATAAGCAGTTTATCTTCATGGTAGACTCAGGAGCAGAGAAATCATGTCTTATGGAAGGGCGGTTTCCGCTCTCAGGCAGGAATTTGGAAACACAGGGGTTCTCTGGGGCTATTTTAAAAGTTCCTTACACTAAAGATCTTGATATAACGGTAGGGGAAAAAAACGTGTGCGCACCCTTACTGTACCACGAAGACGTGCCAATCAATCTACTGGGCAGAGATTTGCTAAGTAAATTGAACATGACCATTTTGTTTACTGAGCGGGGAATAGTGTGCTCCACCCCTGGAGTATGCTCAGTACGAGCAATGTTGATGATTAGCACAGTGATGAATGAAGTTGTAGTGCGAGGAATACCCTTTGACATAGACATGTTTATCCACGGCATCAAAGTATTAGCCCGAGTGGTACCAGAGATAACGAGAAAGGAATGGAGAACACCATCAGATTTTATATTCCGCCCAATTGCACACACAGATGTAATGCCCGGCACATTCATGTCCATAGACATCGAGGCAGTTCAGGTATCAAGTAAACGCATTGTGGTCATAGGATTGGACTCGCATGGGTGTGAGTGGAGAACTGTGTTATGTTTAGATCCAAACATTATGCTAAGAGACATAACTGTTGAGGAATTATTCACAGATAATGAGGAGGACGGAGAGATAATAATGGAAATAAGCATACCATGTGACATCATGATCCAGTATAGAGAGGTACACAACCCACTTAAGGCTAGCATTAATGCCCCACCGACAATATTTGAGGAAGACCTGGCAAGGGTGGCGCCTGAAATTTGGACTACAGGCCCCCACGATGTAGGATTACTCCATGAGGTGACACCAATAAAGATAAAACTAAAACCAGGTGCCATACCCCCACGAGAGAAACAGTATCCCGTATCAAGAGAAGCAGAGGAAGGGATTAGGGAAACAATAAATGCACTCCTAAAACAAGGTATTATAGTGCCGTCAAGCTCCCCCTGTAACACGGCTATCTTCCCGATCAAGAAAGCAAAAGAAGGGCCGTGGAGGATGATCCAAGATCTCCGCCCACTCAATGACATCATTCAAAAAGAGTTCCCATTAGTGCCTAACCCGGCATCAATACTGTGCAGCATACCCAAAGAATCTACATGTTTTACTGTGGTGGATTTGAAGAATTATTTCTTCTCCATACCACTCGACCCAGGCACGCTGTACCTGACAGCATTCACACTAGGAAACAACAGGTATGAACATCGCAGACTCCCACAGGGGTATTGCGAAAGCCTCAGCATCTTTAACAGAGTATTGCGTGAAGATATTGGAAACATAGATGTAGAGAGCACCATTATACAATACGTAGACGATTTACTTGTCTGCAGCCCTACAGAAGAAAAGTGCAGAGAAGACTCCATAACACTATAAAACGTGTTGGCTGCCAAGGGGTATAAAGTGGACAAAGGAAAATTGCAATACTGCCTGGCCGACGTTGTATACCTCGGACAGCTAATATTAAAAGATGGAAAACGGATACTCCCAGACAGGGCAGCTGCTATACGCAGCATGATCATACCTAAAACCGTTAAAGAAATGCAAAAATTCCTTGGCATATGTAATTATTGCCGAGCATGGATCCTTGATTACGCAGCATACACACGCCCACTGCTATAAGCATTGAAAGAAGCACAGAAGAGTAGGGCCCCAATAAAATGGACACATGACATGATGGCACAGTACTTTAGATTAAAAGACCTCATTGCAGATGCTCCAGTACTCGCAAACCCAGATTATGAGAGGGAATTTTTCTTATTTTCACACTGCAATGGAACACTGATGACACTAGTGCTCACACAAAAAACATCATTAGGACACAAACCATTGGCTTATTACAGTGGAACATTAGATGCAGTGATGCAAGGACATTGCATGTGCGAACAGTCCCTCGCTGCAGCAGCTTTCGCTATTGAAAAAAGTGCCACAATCGTGATGGGATGTTCGGTAACACTATATGCAGAACACTCCTTATTTGCAATTCTTGAGAGGTCAAAATCAACATTAACAACACAGAGAGCAACAGCATATGATATAATAATTTCGAGCCCCAACGTACACGTTGTCAGGAGCAAAACAGTAAACCCAGCAACATTTATTACAGAACCATGCACCACAGTGGACGTGCAGGAACTCGACTGCGCCACCTATGAAGGGGAGGGCGATGACATTCCCAAAGCGAGCGAAAATGCCCTGAAGGATGGAGAGATATATTTCATAGATGGGTCAGCATCGATACACCCTGAAACAAGGGTGAAGCATGTAGGGATGGCAGTAGTACGCATGGAGGAGGATGGCTATGAAACAATTGTCCAGAAACACCTCCCGTCCCATTACTCCGCACAAGCAGCAGAACTAACTGCATTGATTGAGGCACTGCATACAGCCAAAGGATGCACAGTAACAATATACTCAGACTCAGCATACGCAACAACCACAGTCCATTCAGGGCTATCCCGCTGGCGTAGGAGGGGGTGCAGAAGAGCGGATGGCTCACCAGTACAGCACGCCGCACTATTGACTGAACTGATAGATGCATTAGCAGAACCATCGGTAGTGGCAGTGGTGAAATGCCAAGCCCATACCAACAACACAGATGCAGTCTCATTGGGAAACGTGGCAGCCGACACAGCAGCGAAGGAGGCTTCGTATTTCAATACAACACCAACACTAGAATGCATTATAAAATCAGCCATTACAGCACCATTAGAAAAGGCGTACAGTAACACACCAATAGCGCAGGTAATAGAACTACAAAGGAGAGCACCACAGGAGGAGCAAGATTTGTGGAGCAAACGGGGGTGCAAACAATCAGCCACATACCTAATTTGGAGACAGGAGACAACGGAAAAAGTAGTGATACCAGTAGAATTACTAAAGGTAGCATTCCAACAGCTGCACTTCCCAGCCCACGTAGCAAAAACAACATATTGCCGCAGACATCCAGGAACATTGGTTTGTCCCCAATTTACAGGAACATTTGTCAAAATTTGTAGTAGAATGCACAACTTGCCAAACATACAATTCAGGAATGACATTGAGAACACTGCTAGGCACCCTGCCACGACCAGTAGGACCATTTAGAGAACTACACATAGATTACGCTGACATGGGAGAGTGATGTAACGGAGCAAGGTATTTAATAGTAGCGGTATGTCCCTTTTCAAGGTGGGTGGAAGTGGGTCCATGTCCCCACCCAGACAAAAAGTGTGCAGCGAAGTTCCTGGTGCGAGAGGTCTTTTCTCGTTTGGGAATATGTGATGTGATAAGATCAAACAACGGCAAACACTTTGTGAATGACCTTTTCAAGGAAGTGACGTCACTCTTGGGGGTGAAACACAAACTGTGTTCCATTTATCATCCGATGAGCCCCCATGAGATTGTGACTGGGAGGTGAATAAACACACCGCTCTCCCCGATTAGGAGAGCATCAGACGCACACAGAGCTGCCACAGTGCTGGGGGAGGAATTTAAGGAATACCTGACCCAGCTGACGCGCGTAGTATGCAACATAGCGCGACAAATTGCACCACCATTTATTGAGAATGTAGCAACTGATACTACTACGCCAGCTGCAGACAGCCCAAGTGGGCCATTGATGCCAGGAGCACAGGTCTACGTTAGGAGTTTTGTGAGGAGATGGAATTCACTGAGGTTTCATGGCCCCTATGAGGTAATTTATAGTACGCCCACCACAGTTAAAGTTAAGGGACTGAAATAATGGGTGCACCACTCTGATGTGAGGAGGGCACGCAATATACCACTCCCTCAGACTGAACAGGAATGTGCAAGCAGCACCGCGGATGAGATTCAGACACAATGATAATGTGATTTAAGTAAAGAGAACATGTAAAGGGCGAAAGTTACGACACACCCTCTGGTTAAAGTGAATGATGTCCATGTCATTTTTCTCCTTCCACCTTCTCTTCATCACTATCTCTCTCTCTCAATCTTGATATGAAATGCTTAAAGCAAAGGACTTAATTAAAATACGAGTGAACAAAGGGAATAGCAAAAATGAGTAAATAATGAAAAGTAAATGTGTAGATATACAACTGTATTTATTCTGGTGACCTAACAACTTTGTATCGCCCCTCCAGGTGGCAAATGGACCAATGCAGCGCAATCACCGAAAACACCATTATGTTAGATAGCGATAGGGACGCCATTAGGGCTAATAGGCTCAGCAATGTTGAATGTGTTTTGAAATGTGCTGCAGTTTTGTTTTCAGTGATGTTGTTTTTCATGGCCTGGTATTATACACTTTTATCTTTGGTTAATGACATGCACAAGAGGGGGAGCGGGGCTAACCTGATACGAGGAGGTTCGCACTTAATATGGACTGGAGTAAAGACAATGTGGAAAGAAACGTATGACATTAATGTTAATGGTACAAATGCAATGCAACCTTCAGAACTCTCTGCCGCCAATCCAACAAGTGTGTCCTTGTTACATCCGAGTATAAATATAAGTAATGATTATGATTTGAATGTATACAATGGCGACTACTATTGGCCGAGCAATGTATCTAACACAAGTTTGCATGCACAAGCAACAGTAGAGTCCACCTCATATTACGCTGCCACTAATGAGTACACACATGATAATATATTTAATGGTAATGACACAGCTTGGGCAGGCATGTTCCCAATACACTACCAAAGAGTGAAGAGCTACAAGGAGGGAGGGAAAAGGAGAAAGAAGAGGGGGGCAAAAGGGAAAAGATATGACATTTATCATGACCTGGGGTTAGATGACATAGAAGACCCCCGTCACCCAGATCAATCAAACAAGTGGTATTCGGACATGAGTGCCACAGCAAAGCAGGCGACAAACGAGAGCTGTTACGTTTGTTCGCTCATACCACATGCATCAGGGACACCGAAAATGTTAGTGCTACAGGAAGTGCCCTTGTCGGAGGCCCAATGTTTGATTCATTTGGTTTTATGCAGGATAAAAAGCACCTTCCAAGCACTCACCGTCACGATGGAAAAGCTGGAAAATGAGAGAACGTGCACAAGCAGACGCCAAGGAGTAATTTTCCTTAAGGAACCATTTCTTGTCATCAAAGGGACGAGGTATGCAGAAAATAAATGGCATGAGGAAACGATCAAATGCAAAGCAGAAGCACTCTGAGGCTTATCCAATGATACCTTCCAATGGATAAAGGAAGTATGTGCCCCCATCTGGTCGCAACATGTCACGAAGCTAACATGGGTCACAGCATTGGAAAAACCTATCAAAATACAGAAAGAAGTACCACATGAACTGTGTTTACATGGGGAAGGAAGAGTGAACATGAGGGAAACAAAGAAATGCAACAAGACGGTTATCATACCTGACATGAAGAAAGGCACCGCTGCACTAATGGACATGTACTGGATTTGCGGCAAACAAGCCTATCTACACCTCCCAACAGCATGGAGAGGTACTTGTGCCTTGGACACCCTCCACACAGCCCTGATGGTAATACCAGAGAGTCATATATACGGAAAAGCAGGAGAATCGGCTGGCAAATCGGCAGCAGGGCAATCGGCTGAACCATCGACAGCGCCCCAACAAATGATAACAGAAGTAAAAGGTCCTCCTATTACATCTCATCAGAATCATCGAAACTCCTTGCTGAGAACCTGCAGAAGTACAAGCTCTTTTCATCAGCAGAGACATTTTTCGCATTACTCCATGTCCCGGGACTCCAAGCACGAACAAACGCCAAATGGTTGCAGATAGTGCGCTGGGAGCTCATCCAACTGGCTAACGACACTGAAGAAGGGTTCAACGTTATAAAAATTGAGCTCCGTGCACTGCGCCTAATGACAATGCAAAACAGATATGTCCTAGATCTCCTCACAGCAATGGACGGTGGTGTTTGCCGAAAAATTGGGGGGGAGTGTTGCACGTTCGTGCCAACTGTAGATGCTGATAACGGGATACTCTCACATGTGATAACAGCAGTACATAATTTAGGAGAGAGGATGAGAACAGAAGGAGGCGCAGAGGAAAGCACATGGTTCAACAATCTGTTCAGCTGGATACCATCATGGGTAAACGTGGCAATTAAAATACTCGTCCCCATCATCGTCTTTGTGCTCCTATTCTTCTGTGTGTGCCAACTGGGACTCCGGTGTTGTGAAAAGAGCATGCCTACCTCAACTATGATGATGGTAACGATGGGCCGACCGACAACGGTAGCTACTATGATAGATGCACAAATACAAACAGGGGAATACAACACACCACAATACAGGATGACAGCCATTTACAGGCAATACGGGGACAGGGTTGATAATTTGCATCACACAGCAATAAAGGAACCAATGGAGCTACAATGGTACAGAGAGGTATGGGTGGACTTAGATGGAGATGGTGGGATCTGCTTCATGTGTACAACAGACGAATATGCCAGAAGAGGGAATAGCTTAAGAAGTGTATGCAGGGCGTGGATACAAATAAAGGGCACCCCAACGTGGGACGAAGCAGTTGCAGAGGCTAAGTACTACCGAAGGGAGAATGAAAAGGATAAAAAATAAAATATTCATTACTTTAGATGTAACGAAAGGGGGGAATGTGTGGGAGCGAGGGGCAAGTAGGCCCCTCTCTGCCTTCACTCCTCAGTACAAAGCTTGGACCAAGTGCCTCCAGTAGTGGATTCGCCCCTTGCCCTTATGCAAAGTTAACTTTCGTTGACTTTCGTGTAGCTGGGACCACTGAGCAGGACACAGGGTATCCATCTTTTGTGCCCCCTTTTGACTCCATCTTGGTGACCAGGCCTCACTGCGATAGTACGAAACGCTTCTCTCCCTCTCCCCACTGCGATCAGGCACACAGAGCACATGGCCCCCACCTTCGTTCCCACTCTGACTGCAAAACTCTGCAGCTCCATTCTCACGCTGAAGCCGGAGGCATTCGCAACAACTAATAAATGTATCACATCAGTCTTCCTCTGAGATCACTGTCCTTCATGTGAACCAGCATGAACTAAGCACATAGCTCGTTCATATCCACAAACGTGTCCTTGCCCCCGCACTCTCACCGATGGAAACTTACTGCCATTCTGACCCTGTGTCCCTGCAAGATATTCCTTTCATGTGCCAGAGCACCGACCATGCCATGGTGCCCACCCAGCAGACCCCCAAATAACATTAGACCCCTGCTGCAGTATATCGTGCCTAATACTAACAAATGCCACATACATGAGATTCTTGTGAGACTAACCCTACAGTTCAATGAGAGTATTATAGTGGTCAAGACCCTTAAACCTGTGACCTGTATAACCCAAATGTTATAGATGATATAGACACCTGTGTGATTTGTATAGTGACATGATAAACTACTGAGAGTCTTTTGATCAACCATTATTTAGTGCATGCATTATTTAGAATGTATTCATTAGCTTAGATAGTGACCACCCTGCTTCACGGCGACCTGACCTTCACCCATTCGGAGCACAGATATCTGACGTCCATCCTCCCGCCAACCAAGCAACCAACCAGGAGGAAGAGATGATGCCCACACCTAAGACACCACCCTGGCTGACCAATCCGGGTCCAACGTAGCATCATATGTTAGATATGTCATTGTGCCTATATAATGTACCGTAACATTAATTTTGCCAGAGCACACTCAGAGATCTATATAAACTTTTCCTTGAACTCTCGCAGCCTGCTCTCTTTGCTTTATTCCCTGTCCGGGGAGTGTCCATTTTATTCTCTTGCACGTCGAAGACAGGGAGGGCACAAACAGTGTGAGTCAGTCCAGGTTCTTGTGACATCACCATTCTTCTTCCATTAAGACCTTTTTGGTTTCTTCAGGGACTATACTCAGAAGATCTTCATTCCGTTTGATTTGTTGATATGGATACTTTAGTGTCCATGTTTTCTTTGGTGTCTGTACTTCAATAGGTGCTGTTTTTCTGATAGGAACTGGACAGGGCCCAACTGTGGCTCTGTGCTGGTTTATTTGCTCATCATATGTCACATACTTTGGTGTGAACGTTCCTGGTACTTCAAAATGAACGATTGCAGTGCGGCCCTTGCTTTTGACCTCCTCTACACTCTCCTCTCGGGCGATTCATCGACCACTCTCATTTCTTCCTTTGTATCCCTCTTCTTTAGATCCTCTGCATTGAATTTCACTTCATCGTCTGAGTCCATTATTTCTTCATCTTCTGGTTCTATACATGAGGGCCTGATGAAATGTCTCATTGGGGTCCATATTTGCATGACTCCTTTTAGACTTCCTGCTGTTCTTATGTGTTCATCTTTGTTCCACATCATTAGTTGGCATTGTCCATTTGGGCTGCAATAGATCCATCTTCCCACATAATTTCTATGCTTCCTGGGATATAGAAACTGTGTTTATTCTGGTGCCTAAATGCTGGCCTTCACAAAGGGCCTCATTACGACCCAGGCGGTAAGTGACCGCCTGGGCCGTGACTTTACCACCATGGCGTAAACTACGTTTACGCCATGGTGGTTGGCGGACTTACCGCCCCATTCCGAGGTCGGCGGGGCGGTAAGTCCCCAATCCCCATTTACCCTTCCCCATTCCCATTTTTGCCCCATAGGGCATAATGGGAGTGGGGAAGGCGTTAATTACGCCACCGTAAATTACGGTGGCGTAATTAACTCCATGGTCCCTTAGCGCCATGGATTTTAACACCTGCTAAAAGCAGGTGTTAAAAGCGCCATGGCGCTAAGGGACCTCGTAATTGGCGGTAAGGGGTCGGCGCAGCTAACGCTGGCGTTAACCCCTTACCGCCAGGGTCGTAATGAGGCCCAAAGTCTCTTATTTCTTCATCAGTCAGGTCTTTGGGCTTCCATCCTGGTTCGACATCAATCATGATCTTCATCCCTATGGCTTTTTTTTCGCAGTTTTCTGACACTGAGAGATTATTTTCTTAATAACACAAAAGCCGAGCAATATCATCAATAACAGGGCTCCTAGGAATTTGAATGCACCTGCCATCCATTGTGGAATGCATGAAAATAGAGATCCAAACCAGTTGTCATTGTCCACTTCGACAGTTTCATCAATCATTTGATTCTGTAGTTTCATCAGCATACCTATGGCTTCTGTTGGAGTTCCATTTTCTTCATCGTCAGAATGTGTACATGTGCAACATGTTTCTCCGATTTTTGCACAAACACCTCCACCCATAGCTGTGATCATGCCAAGGACATATCTGTTCTGGAGAGTTATAAGTCGAATCACCCTTAACTCTTCTTTGATTGCATTGAATCCTTTTATGGTTGTGTTGATGGTTTGCAGTAACTCCCATCTGGTTATCTGCAACCATTTAGTATTTGCTCCAACCTGAATTCTTGGCATGAAGATTGTTGTGAACACTGATGAGGTCTGGCTGAACAACCTATGCTTTTAAGGGATAGCATCAAAAGCTTGTATGGCTTTTGCAGGAAAGTAATTCATCATCAGTTCCACAGATCTCTTCTTCCTCAGGTGACCATCTTCTTTCGGGAAACTGTCAATACTCAGGTAACTTTTTGGAATCACCAACGCCGGAACGTGGACATTCACTATTGTACATATACCTCCCCAGTTTCTCGGCAGTCTGATATATGCTTTGGATCTACATGCCCAATAATGATCCATGATCACTGCTGTTCCATATACCATTCCTGGAGCATCAAAAACTCGTCCAAAGTTTTCATTCTCCCCCATTTTCCTTGTGCCATTATTCCTGAAGCAGAATTTTGGGCTTTTCAATGGCACTATCTGCAGGGGTCCTCCCCTGTCTTTGACCCATACAAGTAGTTTAGCAAGTTTTGGTCATATTGGCTTGCATCCATTTTGCACTATGTTGATGGTGGGCTCATAGTGACCGAAGACCATCCATGCTCTGCAGATCACCACTCCTTTCTCCCATCCGTCTGGTGAGAGCACTGTTCCCGATTTGGCCTCTGTTTTCGAGCATCTTCTGGAGTTTTTCCTTGGACATTTAGCTTCTGATTCGCTTCTCTTCTGATTTCTGCTCCTTTAACTCCAGGCTTCTCGTATCCGATCACAATGGGCCTCATTACAACCTGTATTTCAACAAAAGGGAGGAATATACAACAAACTATATCAAACAATGAACATGTCCCCTCAGAAAGCAATTTTAAATAACAGCCGCTACACCAATATAGGCTGCATTATGTATTCTCAATGGACATAAAGCAGTATTGTCAAAAAATATCATTTTTAATATATTAATCTCTAATTCAGCACAAGTAATACAAAAATTGTTTAAAAAACATATACACATAACATAGTCATATACATGTGACACACAATGGGAAATGAGATCAATTAAGTTGCCATTGTTGTGTTATGCTGATCTATTTGTCGGCATAAATGTTTCGATACTGTGAGGTGGGCACGTTTGGGCGGTGGGGTAGGTAGTTTTGGGGGTTTGAGCAATGGGTCCTGGGTGGGGGTGGGCACGTTTGGGTGGTGGGTGGCCCCGGGTGTACAGCTTCCCTAACCAATGCACCTCCTTCCCTGTTGTTATTCCATCAATACATCACCATTTCCAATCAAGACATACATGTGTGGACATTGATCATTTATTTTGCAGTGCAACTATTAATTCATTGTCGTCACCGTGTTCGTGCATTTCTGTGATTGTGCTGTGACTCAAAAGTAAATGCGAATCAGGGCATCCCGTGCTCTCTGGCCATCATGTGGACCCCCAGGGGGAGGCGGTGCCATCCCATCCCCATCTCCATCCCCATCCCCATCCCCATCCCCATCCCCATCTTCCTCATCTGCGTCTGGTGGCATTGGGATGTTCCTGCGCAGGCAAATATTGTGCAGCATGGCACAGACGAGCGTGATTTTACCCGTCTTCACTGGGCTGTACAGCAGTGATCCGCCAGATCTGCTCAGACAGTGGAAACGGGCCTTCAGCAGTCCAAATGTCCTCTCAATCATTCCACATGTGCGGATATGTGCCCTATTGTATGCCTCTTCATGCCTGTTCCTTGGTCTCCGTACAGGTGTCATCATCCATGGCGTGAGTGCATATACCGCATCACCTACATGGGATGTAGATGGGGGAACATGTCAGTGTTTGTGGCATCATGTCCTCATCTGCTGCTGTGCATTCTTGTGTCATCATTCATTCATGCATATGTACCATGCAGTGTATGGAGGTATGTTTTGGGCATCATGATGTATGTCTCTAACTGGATATGGGCCTACACATTAACTTGCATGTTTACTCTGCCCTGCGGGTAACATTTGTTTGTGTGCAGAGTGACTCCACTGTACGGAAGTAGTAAATACACGTTGTCTCATTTACACGCCTCTCGTGCCTTTTGAGGCAGTGTTTCAATTGAGGGTGGGTGTCTACAGTGGCACAAGGTTCATGGGACAGTGACGGGATTGGCTGTGCCAGCGTGTACACTGGCACATTGTGGTGCCCTGTCATGTCTTCCTTCATGATGTTTGGCATCCGCTGTGTATTTGGTTGATGGCATGGGGGAGTGATGCATGTGCGGTCACAGCGGCACACTCACAATGCTCATTGGCCTGGACACACACACACCACTTCGACAGGGTTGTAGCATCGTCAGCTGTACTCACCCAATAGCCATGTGCTTTGTCCGGCATAGCGTTCCATGTACCGTGGCAACGTGGAATTCCGCAGTACCATTGAGTCATGTGATGATCCTGGGAAACGTGCGCAGCAGTGTGTAATCAGTTGCATGGCATCAAAAACCATCTGGACATTCAAAGAGTGATACTGTTTCCTATTGCAGAACACCGCCTCAATTGCACGTGGTATAGTCAGCTCAACGTGGGTGCAGTCAACTGCGCCTATGCAATTTGGCATGCCTGCTATGGCATGGAAGGCCAACTTGGTGGCAATGACCTCGGGGAGGGTGCGGGGTAGGGCTATGTGTTCCGACACATGGCGCAACAGGGCATCCAGTACTTGTACCAGGGTTTTTGAGAAACATGGTTGTGATATGCCGTGCAGCTCACCAACCGTGTGTTGATAGGTGCCAGTGCCAAGGAAATGCAGTACTGAGACAACCTTCAGGAGAGGGGGGTGACGGTGGGGGTGTCAATTTGGCTGCTGATGTTGTCCTCAATCATGGTGGTGATGTGCAGGATTGTTGCACGGTCCAGCCGGTATAGTGTGTGGATCTGTCCTGGGGTGAGGTTCCAGGGTGAGGCCCTGATGCGTGGTATTGGTGGCTGGCGGCGGGGTCGGGCTGGCTGGGCAATGGGGTTTGCCATAGCTGCAGGGTTGGCTGGTTGCCGCCTGCGCCTCCTCCGCCTACGCCTCCTCCTCTGCGCCATTACTGCCACCATGTGCAGTGCTGCCTGTTGGTTGAGTAGGCCCAGTCCCAGTGCTACTAGACCTGCTGCCTGCATGGTTCTGTGTTGGGCTGGGTGTGGCGCTTTTGTGGGCTCCCAGTGGCCTGCTAGGTCCAGCTGGGCTGATTTGGTGCACCTGCGCCCTGATTCAGTTCAGCAGGAAGTGTATAACGCCATGTTCGCGGTGGCGGCGGTTCCGCCACCGTGATCACGATATTTTCGCCATTTTTTTCCCGGTATTTCCGTGTCCGCGCTAGTTGTGATGCTCACAGTGTTTCGTGTTGACGGTATCGGAGGTGTTTCCGTGCAGGCGGACTTAACGGGACCACTATTTCCGCAGTTGAGGGTGGTGCTATTACCGGGGCCGTGGGTCATGATTGGGCGGACATGGAAACGGTGCCGGTATGGTTTTACCGGCAGTGTTAATTCCGGACCGGAGTACTTGTAATGAGGCCCAATGTGTTTTATCTTATCTTTCCATTGTTTCTTGTCTTTATGTCCTGGACATAATCATCTACTTTTGAATTGGTTGCTTCATTTACCCATTTCAGTGAGGCATCACTTCCCATGAACTGGCCCTTGCACATTGCCACGTGTGATAGACAGTGTGCTGTCGTGCATCAATTTCTACAGCCACAAAGATCTTGTGCTTCCCCATGCTGTAACGTAGGAGTGCACAAATGAAGCATTCCCCCTCTCAATTCTGTCTTCCAACTTCTTTCATATTTTGGTTCATATGTTGTTTCCCAAATGTGCTGTGCTATCCAAGTAGTGGTTTAGTTCACTGTCATGTCCTTGTATGCTTCTCATGATCCCTAAGGTCTTCATGTAGTTTGCTATAACTACATTCTTGAATGCATCCGTATGGCTTCTTCTTGCTGGAGGATTCTCAGGTATCCTAGTCCATGGTGCAGGCCTCTTCATCTGCACTAATTGGGTAGGCAAAAGTCTGGCAATTCTTTCTTTTTTCTCTTGCCTCTTACTGGCTCTGGTTATGAACGGCCATAATGATTCTGCTAATATCTGTGCTTGTGAGATTTTTTTCTCTGGGCTTGCACTTGCCTCTTTCAGTGCTGGATCAGGGGTGTTTATTAATGTTGTTTCAGTTGGCTTCCTCTACAACTCCTTTTGTCTCTTCAAGAGCTCAGTCTTTTCCATTCGGCTTTTAACTTTGCTGATTGTAGAACTTCTCATTGTTGGTTGTCCAACCTTCCTTTCTTCTTTGGCTTGTTGTTCTGTAATTATTGACATTAGACCTGGTCTGTGTGCATTCATTGTTTGCATGAGTGTGGTTGTCAGCAACCTTTTCATTCATAATCTGCCTACCTTGTCTCCAGCTTTTCAATTTACTTCTTACCAGGAATGCATGTGTGTCATTGCTAATCACATCCATCTCAAGCTCACTCACTCCATTAGCAGACCTTTTAGGGACTGGAATGACTATATATGGTCTGGGTCTCTTTGTAGTTTTCATGCGTGCATCATTAGGTGGGTGCACTGGAATTGGAACGCTTTGTGGACCAATAAAGCATGCAGTTCTAATCATCAGGGACAGTAAAACAATGATGAATATAATACATAGATAAATGATACCCCTTTCGGTTAATCTACAGCATTTAGTTCTGGAGAAATAGGAGGGAGGACAAGGTTGCTGCTTTGAATCCCCATCTTGATCATCTGTTGAAAGGTACTGACTTTTAATACACACTGAGACAATATTATTTCTCGATTCTGCTGGTCCTGCTTGTGAGTTGCAGGTTCTAAATACAATTGTTCCTCTTTGCCTGAACAATGTATTGTCTATTGTCTCTGGATACAGTTTCTTTTCCTACGTATAAGATTTGTCAAAATCGAGTAATACTTCAACAAGTCTCTTTACTGTGCATGTTCGAAGTACATGAGTTCCCAATCAGTGCCTCTTATTTGCTTCACTCCAGAAGACATGTAGTTCCTGTCAGTCTAACAAAAGTGAAGTCCCTGGCATTACCCTCTCGATCTGTCCCTCAGCGGATAGTTTAAAATCTCCTCAGATAGTTCTGTTGATGGTTAGAAAGTTCAACTTGCATTACGATACCATGCAAGAGCATGCTCATCTGTGTAGAATTAGCTGGGTCTCTGATGAATGTGAGGATGTCAACACTAGTGGGTCTCCCCACAAGTTCTGGGAAATCCTCGATTTGGCAAAAAAAGACGATATTTGCCAATCTACTTACTATCTTCTGGTGACAGGGATATTTGTCCTGCCCTTGCTGAAGTTTGGAAATGTTTGACCCTCACTCACTGTGGGCAGTTTCTGCAATTTCGGTTTGTGTGGAGAGCAACTTGGATGATAATTCCATTCAGGATTATACTTAAACATTCTGTGTTTGCTGGATCTTGAAGAAATGTCAAAACGTCTGTGGTTCTCCCGACAAGATCTGGACAGTCTTCAATTAGGCGAAAGAACAGTGAGTTGAGAAGCCTATTCGCTTCTTCCTCTGCTTGTGACATTTGGTTTTTGCTCGCTGTACTCCGGAAGCAGGAGGAACGGCTCGGCAATCACAGTGAGCAGTCTCCTTATCGTCTTTTTGTTTTCAGGATCTTGAAGAAATTCAGTGATGCTGGTGAGCCTCCCCACCAACGACGGGTATGATCTCAGTACTGACTCGAAATATATTAACACGTCCTTAGTCATGTCACTACTGTGGGACATTTGGCCTTGAGATGACTCCTCTAATTACCTTTAGTGTGTGCCCAGCCGTGAACTGCTGACAGATTATACAGTTCACCATAGAAAATGCAACGTGCTCTGCTAAGTTCGGTATAAACCAGTCTTCAGCGAGCGTTGCAGCAAGATTCGCTTTTGTCATGTGCGCTGGATAGTGCAACTGTTCCAATGCTAATTTGAACAGGGTTTTAGGCATTACTGGTTTACCAGTGCTGTCTTGTCGCCACAAGCTTTTGGAGGGGTTTAAAGAACACCCTTGCTGCTTCCAGAGATTCTTCACCTCCTGTGGTACCTCCCCATGTTATTGTAGCTTTCAGGTTGATTTCGTGCAAGTATAATTTTTTCATTCACATCAGTGATTTCCACATCCATGATGGTCTCGCCCTTGGATGCCATACGCTTGGCTTCTGCATCTGCTGCTTGATTCCCTCATGAGAAAAAATCTGTCCCCTTTTTGTGGGTGGCACATTTCATGACCGCTATGCCCACTGGGAGCTGTAGTGCCTTGATGAGCTTGTCTAATAAGGCTGCGTGCTGCACTGGTGTGCCGTCTGCTCGGCGGTAGCCCCTCCTTTTCCAGCGCGCTAAGCCTGCATGTACTGTTGATGTCACATAGGCGGAGTCACTGCACACCGTCACTTCCTGGTCTGCGTGATTCTCAATCGCGAGTATCAACAGCAATAATTATGCAGCCAGTGCTGAATAGTGAGATGGTAATCACACACTAATGAGCACTCAAAATTCTCCATTTGCTGTGTGCTTCATCACAGCAGCGCCTGTATATCTTTGCTCATCGATTTGATCGATTCTCGAGGAACCATCAACAAAGACAATTTCTCCTTCTGCCAATGCATTTTTATTCACTGTCGGAATCTCATCATAGAATTCCTCATAATTTGCACAGTCATGGATCGGCTCTCCTTCAGTGACTGGCTCTGCTATGAACATAGCTGGGTTCACTATCTTGCATCAAACTATCTTATTCGATGTATTCAATATAATCACTTCATAAGCAGAAGCTCGCTGAGATGTCAACCTGCCTTTCGGTTTTTCTAGAATGGCAAACAGCGCATGCTCGACGTACAACGTCATTGAGCATCCCATCACAATGGTTGTTGCCTTCTCTATGGCGAAAGTTGCGGTAGCCAAACTTTGTTCGCAAGGTAAGTGGCCTCTCATCACTGGGTCCAAATTCCCACTGTAGCATGCCAGGGGCTTGTACCCCAATGTGGCTCTCTGTGTGAGTACTGCCGTCATAACACTGCCATTCGTGTGAGAACAGGTAAAATTCCTCTGCATAATTGGGAATCCCTAAAAACTGGTGCGGTGCAAATGGCTCTCTTGAGTTCAGTAAACCCTTTTTCCATGGTCTCAGACCATTCAATTTTTTCTTTCGTCACCTGTGCCTTCTCTAGGGCCTGTAACAAGGGCTTGGTATATGACCTGTATTCGAAGACCCATGCCCTGACATAATTGCAAAGACCTAAA
The DNA here is from genome assembly GCF_040938575.1 of Ambystoma mexicanum. NCBI lineage: Eukaryota > Metazoa > Chordata > Amphibia > Caudata > Ambystomatidae > Ambystoma > Ambystoma mexicanum. The sequence continues at coordinate 1,071,751,627 of NC_090935.1, read as the reverse complement.
AAGCTCTGCATCTGTTTTATCGTGTGTGGTTTGGCTGTGTTCAGTATGGCTTCAGCCCTTTTTGGGGTAACCCTTTTCCCCTCATGTGAGATCAGCTGGCCTATGTATAGCACTTCTTGTTGACAATATTGTAACTTTTCTTTGTCAACTTTTATCCTTTCTCAGCCAATATAGTCAATAGCTGAATAGAATCGCCTCTGCATATTTCCTCGGTGGTGTTGCAAATTAAGATGTCATCCACATATTGCAAGACAACACTCTCTAATGCAATATTGCTTAGGTCCATCTGCATCTGAAAATTGAAGGAGACTCACAGTACCCCTGGGGTATCCTCGTGCTTTTCAGATGCATCTGTCTGAGCATAAATGACATCAGATCTTGTGAGTCTCGGTGCAATGGGATTGAGAAAAATGCATTTTTCAAGTCAATCACCGTGAAATATTTTGCCTCAACAGGTATATTACATAGGATTGTAGCCTGGTTAGAGACTAAATGGAACTCGGTCTCTACAATATCATTTATCAGGCTTAAATCTTGAATTAGTCTCCAAGACTCTCCCTTTGATTTTTTTATCGGATAAACTTCAGTGTTGCATGAGGAATCTGACATCACTAAGATGCCCTGTTCCATCATAGCCGAAATTGTCTTGAAAATTCCTTCATCTGCCTCCGCAGACATGGGATACTGTCGCACCTTTGGTAAAATTGTTCCTGGTTTCAGTTAAATTTTTACTTCTCCGACTCCTTTCAATAAGCCTACGTCATAGGGGCCTGTGGTCCATACTGAGACAGGCACCTGGGCCATGTCGTCCTCGAAATATTCAGGACGGTTCTGTGCCAACATCATTCTCTGGGGCACTTCTCTTTTCATCATTTTCACCCAGAAAGTGAGATTGACCTCAACTGTTGTTTCTTCCCCATCTGCTTGCTCGACAAACAGATCGTCATCAGTGATGTCAGTCAATCTGTACCCTTCTTCAAAGGCGATTACTGTGCACCATTGTTGGCCTTCATCATCACAACCATCGATCAAAGCCATTTTCTCTCATACTATGGCTGTGTGTACCATCAAGGGAAATACTTGTCCCTTTTCCTCGTGCATAGGTATTCTTGGCCTAAAGAGAAACTCATCTGTGGTCCTCATGATTTTGTGTGCAAAACCTGCTATCCCTGCCATTAGCACACATACTTGATACACAAATATTTCTGGTTCTAACGGGATAGATCTCATAGCTGTGTGTCATGCGTATGTTCTAAGCATCTCGTTCAAATAGTGCATTCCTGGAGTTGAACATACTATGCCTTTCTCTGTGAATGAGATTGTCATGTTTAACTTTGTCATTAGGTCCGGTCCCAAGATTTTTACTGGGGTTTGTCTTGAATATAACAGTGGTACATTTATATCACATTCTCCTATAGAGATTGGAAGTGTATCTGTAAAAGGAACTTTTAGCTCCTGTGAAGCCCTGAGTATGTATAGCATCGCCGGACAAGGAAAACTTGCCTTTATGTATACACAAATGTGTTGCATCCGTGTCAACTAAGAAGGAATAGTCTTTATCCCCTTTAACGACATCCACCCTTGGTTTCTGGTGAGGATCTGGTGTCACTGGTAGGATAGAACACATCAGGGTTCCCAGTGAGCTGTCCTATTCCATATACAACTTTGTCCCATTTTCCGTGACTGGTCTTCCCCCATCACCAGTGTTAGCTCTTATCCCAAAGTTCACAGCCTGACCTGTACTTGTTGTCTGTGACAGTTGCATTGTCCTTGTGGAAAACTCATCGAATTCTGAGGTTGCAAGCTTTGCTGTGCTCCTGGCATTTGCTGTTGCACCGTGTGATTCTGTGCAACTCCATGTCCTCCCTGTTGTAAAAACACAGGTGGATTCAACATACTCGCTCTTGTTCCTTGGTCCTTTTGCATCATGCCTTGAATTCTGCATGTGCGTGCTAGATGCCCTGTCATCCCACACACCCAACATATTGGCGGTGGTCTGATCATTTGCCAATTTGATATATCTTGATTGCCATTTTGCATGTTTTGAAAGCCTCCCTGATTGTTCTGAAAACCTCCCTGATTACTCTGCAATCCTCTTCCCCTCAATCCTCTCCCTCTGGGGTAGAGCCCATTATTACCCTGAATTGCTTGTTGTGGATTATTAACCTGCTGCATGCTCAGTCCATCTGTGCTGGTTATCATTGCCCCTTCAATGGCATATTTTGACAATTTTTTCTGCACTAATTTTGCCACTTCTGCTTTTCGTGCAGTCTCTTTTTTGTGATTCTTTTCTTGCAGCAGTCTCCAATAGTGTGCTATGGTCAACTGTATTTCAGACCACGGTTTGGCCTTGATTCCTACGAATTTCCTGAGCTGGTTCTGTACCTGATCTGGCAGCCCTTGGCATAATATGTGGTAAAATACGGGTATAGATTTCCCCCAAGATTCACGAGTATCGAGTACCCACGCGTCTTGGAAATTCTAAATGTAAAGCAAAGGGTCCTCTGATTCCTTCATTTTAGGTGTCATTATAGCTCCCAAATGAGAAGTATCTGGATATGGCATTCATGATGCTTTCCATACCGCGGCTCTGCAATTGTTAAATGGAGCTCCATCATGTGCAGTATTAACTGTGGTCACACCAGGTTAACCTGCCCGTGTCCACACATCGTCAGCTCTTTCACCAAGTATGGTTATTAAAAGACCCTTGATATCCCCTCTAGCTAACGTGTTCCCTCCCATCATTTATTCTAGCTCGTGTATCCATTTTCCGGCTCCCGATGTCAGCATTGGAAGGTTATTTTTAAGGTTTTCTCGATCCATGTGTGGGCATGGAATATACTTTGGTCTCGTTCCTCCTTTCTCGAGCAATGAAAATTGGGACGCATAGCCCTCCGTCTCTTCTCTCATTGGTCTTCTGTCTATTGCAGGAGTAATATTCCTGCATCGCCGCCTACCTGGCAATGTCCTTAGTTGGCTCACATAGGGCGGTGGAGACACCCACCTCTGACTGTAAGATATTTCTTTGTGTCAGTCCGAATGTGTGGCTGACTCTTATGCCCTTGGTGCAGATCCACTAGAACTTGACCATCTTCTCCCTTTCCCTCCTAAGAATCATTTTTTGCCTCTCCTCTCTTCCTCCTTTTCCTCATGTTCCTCTCTTTCGATGTCTGTCATTGTCTGTGCCCAACTCGTGCAGCTTCTTGCATCCTCCTTGTTCTTACTGATTTCCAACCTATCTAGGAACAGCTCTCTATTTCTATTACTTCAGGAGACGTCCTCAGCATCGTAAGGCTGAGTGCTCTCCAGGCGCTCATCCTCCCCCTCCCCTTGAGGTACTTGTTCTAGCCCCATTTCATCATATATTCTATCGATCGTCTCTCCGATGCATTTGGTGTCGAAGTCATCCTCGATATCTACCCTAGACGTGCCTAGTACTGAATTGTACTTAGGAAAGAATTCTTTTATGTCTTTCCAATCTACTACTGGATCAGGTTTTTTAACCTCCCTTTCCAGATATTCAAGATCGCATACTCTCTGTATTCGCTTACGTTCTACGTTGTCATTGAATTCTCTGCGCTTCCTCGCTTCATCTCTGACTCTCTCTTCTTCCTCTTTCTTTGCATCTCTTCATTCATTTGTCCTTCGAATTTCTTCATCCCTTCGTCTCTTTATTCTTTCCTCCCGTATCTTTTGTTCTTCTTCTATTCTCCACTGCTCCTGTCTGTCCTGATCATTAGCTTCTCTCGGCTTATGATCGTGTAGTCTTTCTTGCTCTTCGAGATATAACTGCTCTCGTCTCTGCCTGTCTTTTTTCCTGATTCTTTCATCTCTCAATCCTTTTTCCTTTTCCTTCTCCTTTCTCTGTAAATTGTCTAGCTTCCCTTTTTGTTTTGTGTCATGAATGCCTTTACAATCGAGTTTCAATACAATCTGACCTCCCATCCATTTGTTCTGTGTGAATGCTAACTCATCAGTCCTATCCTCATTTCCTTTCCATCTTCTGCCTTCTCTCTCTGTATCGAGAGATGTACTTGTTTGTGCCTGGTCTTTTCTCTGGGTCTCGCGTCTCTCCTTGTCCCTCGGGACTTTGGAGATGATATCTCTATCTCTGTCTTTGTCTGGGTTTTCATCACTACTTTGCGCAGATGACTCATATGCCGGGTTGCTATACCCTGTAGCTGCTTTAAGCTCTCTTAGCGGGTATAACCCTTTGTCCTTACTGACTTCATTTTTCGTTTCAGATGGGGGGGGGGGTGGCACGGAAGGCGTCTCACCCCCTCTGTGCATACGTTAAGTATCCAATCTAACGGCGCCTCCTCCTCCTTATCCTCTTGGTACATCTTCCAAAGCTCTAAACTAGCTAGGCGTTTGTCTAACTTTTTGCCTGTGTATGTGGCGTGCAAATAGGTTGTCATGTCCTATAGGACTGTTTTAGATAGCGATCCACCCTGGGGCCATAGCATAAACATTTTGTTTGCGGTTCCTTTAACCCATTCTGCACTGTACTTTTTCAGCTTACATGCATGTTTTAGCAACTGTTTGCACAGATGTACTAATGGAGTCATGTCTTCCATGTAACACTTGCCTTTCTGTTTCTTAAACAACTTCAACAATATGAGCGAGCACCAATCGTCGCAAGCTCCAAACCAGTTTTTTCACAAAAATGTATACCTCAACAAACATCAATTTGTGGTCTATGATATCTCAGTTACTCAATTGCATAATTTGTAAGCTAGTTCCTTGAAGGAAAACAAATTCATCCTATGACATCACAACAAACAACACATTAGACAGACGTTAACAGACAAGACAAACTCCAGCTGGCTACACATATCTCTGCCCCTAATCTTACCCAGACATGGGGTGTAAACCCATCCCTTTCACAGTGTCTTTAACCGCTGTGGTCTTCTAGTTATTCCTATTTTATTCAGGACTCTGGATGCAAGCTTCTTCTAAACGCTATATTAAGCATAGGAATTTGGCCATATCCTCTCTTCTCGGGTGTCCCCCGCCCCCCGGTATCCTCTCTCTTCTTAGATATCCTCCTGGTATCCTCTCTCTTCTCAGGTGTCCTCCCCAGTATCCTTATCCACTACTCGGTCACCCCTTGAGTTACTATTTCCTTCCATATACATATATATATATATATATATATATATATATATATATATATATATATATATATTCTACTCTACTTCTAACTGTATTTTTGTTTTCCCGCCTCCCTCCGTTGCCTTCATTTACTTGTTCTATGGTATTCACTGTTCACATGTTTCCTCTCTGGATGCTCGGGATCACTGCCTTCGTCACTGCCTATCTTGCCATTCCCCCGTTCAGCTGCTTGCTGAAGTGTGAAGGGATTTTGGGGGGGAAACACAGGTCTCTTCAGACCTTTACCTGCAGGTTTTGCACTTTATTCTAACTCCTATCTACAGGGAGCTTCACGGTCTACTTAGCCGGATGGCAAAGGACTCATGATATTGCCAAGAACCTAGAGTTACTTTATGTCGATGGTCAACGGGTGTCTTATCTAATCGATAATCGATAGACCATTCTACCTCTGCTACCAAGTGTGCACCAGGACCCCCAACCGGCCCATAGAGCTGGGGTTGCCCAATAGCACTTTAAGATGGAATAGCAGGACCCATGAAATGGATGGGGTTGCAGATCAATAATCAAGCATCAAATCAATAATGACAACTCAACAGTTTGGCAAAGCGAGTCCGTTCAATGACAAGTACAAAAAACGGGGAGTTTCATGAATATCAGCGGATGCATGATCTTCCCTCTCGCTTCACATCTCCAACAAACTTCATTAAAAAAAACATCATTTATACTAAAAACTCATCATCACTGATGTTTAACGCTTAAAAGTTAGCATGCAATTCTATTTGTTCTAGGAAGGTAACTTTAATATAGGTACTATATCTGTATATGGTAACGGAATAAGGGGATTGGGTAAACACTGTTGGGTGGGGCATCTAAGCCCTTCCTTCAAAATGGCTACCATAGACGTCACTAAAAGTATGACGTCCCATTGTTTCTACTAACTATAGGACCCTAGATTACTTGGTCATTATGATTGGGTTGGCATCAACCCCACTCATACTTTTCCACTTTGCCTAGCAGCATGCAGAATGGTCGGCCAGGTGCAGTGTGCCCACCAGCACCCCAGGCCTTCCTCCAATTATTGTTACAATCAATCATCACTTTAGTGGCCATGTGTCAATTATTTCATTGTGGTTGGCCTGGAGACTGCATCTCCTGTCTGGAAAAGTTCTGATATCTTCGCCTGGTCCACTGCCATGCGTAGATGTGAAAGACTCACTTCTTCTCACTCGGCTGGTCACGTGATTCAGACACTGTGAAATTGCCTTCTTCTCCATGTAATTTGTGTATTTGATTTTCGTTTTGACCACCACCTGCCTTTGGTTTCTTATCTTGACCTTTCTGAGCAGGATATTCTGTTCCTTGCTACTGTTCATCTATTTTATTGATACGACCTTGACTATTTCAGAATGATTTGCCTCTGCTGAGCTTCGTTTCTGCCTTTTATTCTTGATTTGTTAAATATGAACTCTCTTTGTGTGGCCTCTAGTAACCTTTAGTTGATTCTGCTTCTTGTGCATCGTGGAAGTATACCTATATAACATGCTTTTTTTGAGGTAGCTATGTATAGGTGGCACTTGCCGCAATCTATCTTACTACTAAGCATAGCAAGCCACACGATTTTCTTAGCTTTCTTGCGGTTCCAAGCATATGTACATGTGTAAACTGGTCGAATGTCTTTGTCATGTTAATGGCATAAGCTCTTTACATTTACCATTGTCCTTTTACTTTAGGTTCGCGATGTCCTTTATTCAGGGTATTTCGTCTCTTTTTATCATTCTTAGGTCGTCATATCTTCTATGTGTGAGTCAGTCCAGGTTCTTGTGATGTCACCCTTCGTCTTCCATTAAGACCTTTTTGTTTTTTTCAGGGACTGTGCTCAGACGATCTTGTTTCATTTGTTGATATGGTTTCCTCAATGGATACTTTACTGTCCATGTTTTCTTTGGTGTCGGTACTTCAATAGGTGCTCTTTTTCTGATAGGAACTGGACAGAGCCCCAGTGCGGCTCTCTGCTGATTTATTTGCTCATCATACGTCACATACTTTGGCGTGAATGTTCCTGGTACTTCAAAATGGCCAGTTGGAGTGCGGCCCTTTCTTGGGACCTCCTCTACACTGTCATTAGATCAACATGGTGTATTTGACCACACTGTTACTAACTACGCAAATATGATTGTACATATAACAGTTCTCCTAAGAGTTACTATTTTGATATGGACTGTGAATTTATATTGAATATTATGTTTTTTATTACGTGTGCTATCTGTTATGAATTATGAATACATTTTGATTTAAACAAATTTGATTTATCTTTGATCAAGTTAACAGGAGATAAGAGTCCCTGGTTGGTTGTAGGTTGATACCCTACCATATAGTCTTGAAGAGCGGGGTAGCCTGTGCTCACCTGTACTTTTTTGGAGTGATACAAATACATTTTATGTAGTCTGTGCACAGGTTGCATAAATTATAATCTAATTAAATTGTACACATTGTTTTCATTGACATAGTTCAAGTTGACCTGTGATATGAAAACGTCCATACTAAAGCCTAATGAAGATTTACTTGATATGGCGTATTATTTAAAAGTCATAACTAATTAATGATGGGAAATGAGAGCTTGTTTAATTTTGCCATTTCTACTCCCATAGAAAATAATAATGTAAATACCATATGCCCCTCATTCTTGAAGATGAACAGTGTGACTCTATTTATGAGGCGAAAGAGGAGGGGCACTTATACATGTTTATCAAAAAACATTCTCCCAGGTTGGGTGGGTGCATCCAATAAACTAAAGCCTGAAGCATTCCAATGTAATTCAGTGGACAAATGCTTTGCAATTACATACACAGAGTAGCAACCCAGAGCACCATATTTACCTGGGAAATGGGTTGTATGTGACCCTTCTCTGATTCTAGCATTTGTTGTTGATATTAGGGAAAGCAACATTCTTTGAGTCATTGTACATGTACATTTGTAGGTAATTAAGACATGTTTTGAACTCAAGATGGCTTTGACTGACTGACTAGCAGCTGAAGTAATACCAGAATGCCAATTGTTATCAATTATTAAACATATACGATTTGATTACATAAATGGATGCAGGTGCATGAGAAATAACAAGATGTATGTAGGTAAGTTATTTTATCTTTTCTAGACAAGCTGATTGAGATTGTGTAGTACTCTGGTGACTTCCCCTGTATAAAGCTTGGGCACCACCTTTGCATTGACTTTATATAAACAACACAAAATATTAATTAATACATTTGCCTGCTTTGTTTCTTGTCCACAGAATTGTGGGTAATATGGTGCATCAATGGCCACCATACTGTGGTACTCTCTTAATGAAACAAACCCAGACATATATATTGGCTAATTTCTTCCACAGGAGGAAGACAAAGGATGTGAGAAGGAGCAATCAGAAATTAGAAAAGAGATGAATATGTAACTAATCTGAAGGTAGGAGGGGGCATCCAACATGGAAAGAACAGTAGCAAAACGAGTTTGAAAGTGAAGGAATGAATAGAAGAAAGACGATTGATAGGAAGGAAAATGGTAGAGGTCAGGAACACTCTAATTAAAAGTGAAGTACTTTATCATCAGTATATGGTCAATGTGATTGTCATGGAAATGGTTGCAACCTGTAATATAACTTGTGTGGGCAAACAGGTATTATACACTTATCAGCCAATCTATTTTGAAAGACTGTTAATATTTCAGTTATTGGAAGATTTAAAATGTTGCCCAAAGTTTTAGTGTTCAGGAATGAGACTAGTAGAAATAAGTGCAGGAGACACCCATTAGTGAACTAGAGCTCACCATGCTATCCAGGGATTTCTTTCCAGAGCTCCTCTTACACATCAGCTTCCACAGCTGACCATTGCTTCTCCCGTCCATAAGTTGTCTGCCTTGCCATTGGAAGGATGCACAGGGAAGGGGTGAGTGAACTTTCAGATCTTCATGGTCTTTACATCTATCTGCATTGAGTAAAGGGATGAAGCGTTCCCACCACATGCTTCTCTCCTTCTCCCCGATGTTAACACTGGAGGCTGGTAAGGTAATAACAGATGGAAGAAGGATGGTCATTCCGACCCCTAGGCACTACCCTAATATTTCAACAGCTTACCATGTCCTGTTAAAATGCAAGGGGGACATGCGGTGGGAACATCATGAGGCACACCTGTCTCCTATGAAGCCCTGTTTGCTTTTTTCATGTGGCCCTCGCCCTGTGATTGTTCCCCCATCGGTATCAATGAAGTAATAGGGATACCAAAAAGGAAACCAGAGACAGCTTTAAGCCTGTAGCATATATCACAGAATTGCAAAATAACACAGACATATGTATTGTCATGCTCAAGCACATTTAGGCGATTTTTTTCTAAAAACACATTAATTACATGCAGGGAACCACCAACGTTTGCACTTAGTGGTTAGGTCCCCTTCAAGCAATTTTCATCTCTCTCAAAGCGGATTGTAAAAGTGAAGAGTAAAGCAATGAGAAATCGCCCTTACTCTTTGCTTTTAATTAAATTGGCTTCCCTCTTCAATGTTATTCTCTGCTTTGAGAGAAATAAAACACTGCCTGCAAATTATGTTTTGCTGGCAACATTCTATAACGGATTCCAATGGAACCCACCAGCGATTGAGCAGGTGGAAATGCAAAGTGGATTACATTGGAAACCACTGGTTTTAGACCTGCATGAACATGTCATGCAGTTGTAAGAGCAGGGGCTACTATCAGATGAAGGAGGAAAGCAAAGCGGAAATGCAATCACTGCTTTGATGACATCCTAGACCCTGGAGGGGCTGCAAAATGGGGAAAGACATTAAATGGAAGCATCCCAGCCTATCAACTTGCTTCTATGCCTCGGCTTAATGTTGTAAATTACTCTTCTATTGTTCTTTACCCTCGGGAGTTGTGGTCTACTGACTGGAGACAGCAGACCAGACGCAGCCTTATCAATTATGTGCAAATTAGTAACACAACCTCTATAGTTTTGCTGTTTAAAATGCTACATTTGCATCGCAGATTTGCCACTTTTCCTGCTAATAACTTGTCACATTTGCTTCTACTTTGAAGCTATCTGACTTCATTGTTATTTATTTAAAATACGTCTACCAAGAAAGAGGAAGCACAAATCTGTAGGTTACTTAGCAGTTGGTCTTAATAAAAATAGCAATTGTAACGTTGTAAAGTTGCAGATTTCTGTCATTAAAATGATGTGTGTGTGCGGGTGTGTGGGGGAGGGCAATACTGGGGCTGTTGGCATCTGATATCATAAATTGACATTGTTTTTCCTTCAGAATAATTAAAATGAGTGGCAAATGGTTAACATATAAAATTGTGTGCCCTTTTACTGGCAGTTCTCAAATTTCATGTCTCGTGAAAATCACGTGTTGTGTTTGTTTTTCTTTTTAGGGCAAATCCGCTGTAAGCTTTATGGTCTGAGGCATCAATATCTCATTCCAGCTTGTGCTCTTCAAGCTATCCTATACAATGATGCATTACTGCCCAAAGTTTCACCAAACTAAGTCTTCATTGATCTTGCAACAATGCTGCCCAAATCTGCCAGACTGAAAAATAATACCTTTTTCAAAACTGGCAGGATGATTCTTGAGTGCAGAAAACATCAGTATGAATTTAAGTATTGTTTTCTGCTGTGAAGGAAAGGTGACATCCCATATGCAGCAACTTCAAAAGCAACCTGATAGGGCACAATGGGCCTCATTACAAGTATGGCGGTAAGGCAACAAGGGCGCTGGTATTGATACCGGCACTGTTGCTACCGTACCGTCATACTAGGAGTTGTGCTCGCGGGTCTCGCTCTGCCCGCCAGGTCTGACCTTGAACGGTGCCGGTGCATCCAAGCTCCCCATTCCCATTCAGCCCTATGGGGCTGAATGGGGGTGGGGAGTCCCTTATTGCCGGCCCCCATGAATGGGCAACTACCGGGTCCAATGACCTCAGCATGACCCGGTAATTGCCCATTCGCTGCTGCCGGTAAAATCACGGGTCCGGCTGCAGCCGTGCCTTTGTTACAGACACGGCTACCACCAGACCCGTAATGAGGCCCAATAGTTTCCTCAAAGGTACACTCGTACTTGGCAATACTCAATATCACAACAAGATATCTCACTTGAGTGGATGAGGGGGCGTCTATACTTTCATTAAGTCATCCGTGAATATATTGTTGCTATTTGGCTCAATAGCAATGCACACACATGTCTGTTATCGTGGAAGCACAATGTATGCTGATGTCCATTTCTGACTCGTTTAATTGCATGGATTGTATTGTTTTAAAAAGAATTGGGAAGATTTCGGCAGCCATAATATTGATGCTGAAGACAAGTTTAGTGTGAATAATATCGCAGTAAAGGTGCAATAACCACACATTCCTTTAATGAGACTAGAGTGCTTGGATGGTATGGAACTTCAATATCCTCAATAGATCTTTTATTTCCTAATCCTCTCATTGAGAGGCCCACATTGTCTTGCTCTGTTTCAGCAGCCAGAAACACAGTTATGTGTATTTTTATTTATATCAGGGACACTGCTAAATTAATTTCCTCTGGGTGCTGTCAAGAGGATGGGTAGCAGAGAAAAGAGAGTATCAACAAAAGAAGTAGCAGCACAGAAAGGGACATGATAGATACGAAACAGCACTAGCAATATGATGAAAGATGCGAACAGACTCTACAGTAGATAGCAACCCAATGGAGAGGAAGTCAAAGCAAAGGTAGAAGATGAGGATTTTGGTGGTGGCCCTTCAATGTATGAGTGAGTTGATATCTCTAGGTGAGGGGGGGGGCTCCAGAGCTGACATCTGACTTTTGAGAAGCCTCTCTCGCCTTTATTCCTGCAATTGGACAGATGAATCATGAGGAGGTTGATTTTGGTGAACAAATGTTAATGCAAGATTCTGTTTTTGTAGGAATAAGGGATCCAGATGGTGGATGCTCTTAAGTACGTGGTAAAACATCACACATTTGTCTATAGCTACCACTGGGTGCCAGTTTGAGCTTCTCAAGTAGGTTCCGATTGAGGTATAATTTTTGAAACCAAAGATCAAGTGGCAACAGTTTTGGAACATTTTGAGCCAACTAATTTAGCAGGCTGGAAGGACATAATAGACTATGCTGCTGTAGGGCAGTCTTGAAAAAGCATGAGGGTTCCAACACAATGTGGTGGTTCCCCCTGGGATTTAGCAGAACACCTGGAAGCAGCAGTTCTTGTCCACAGTGCTGATGCTGATCGAGACTCACACCTACTTCAACTTCATGCAACATACTCCTTTTCAACTACTACTAACACAAGAATATAAGCCAATTTGTTTGAAACAAACTAACCGTTCCACCACAGCTGCATAATTCAGGCTATCTGATTAGCTTGCTTCTTGTTCAGAAGTGTCATACATGATTACAGTGGTCTGTATGTGTGTCTGTATGTCTGAGGGTATTTATGTATGCGCGAGAGTGACAGGGAGGAGGGTGACAGGGAGCGACAACAGAATGGGATGGAGAGTGGCCTGGTGGTGCCAAGGGTGTCTCCCACAAAACAAATGCTAAGGCATGGCGGGTGTGTGCGGGGTGATACCCGTGTTTGCAGGGGTGTCCCCCACCTAGAAGGGTAGAGATGAAGCAAGCAAGAGAAATTATGTTTTCCGTGCAGTGCCCAAATCAGACTTAGCAAATCTGGTTCCGGGTAAAACGACCTGTGGGGAACCATCATAGATCCAACACTAACACTTTTTCTTCATTGTAATGGCTTCAACCACTTTGCATTAAACAAACTGTGAAACTTCATGTTTTGCTCCAAAACACAAACATGATTCCTGATAATTATATGAGGCTTTTCTCCTGTTTCCATGTTCAGTGGTTTCACAGGTGTGAAAATCCAATTCCATTTCCAACCTAAATTTCAGCATAGACAAGTCCCAAATGATAGTGTTAAATGCATCAAAGGCAGGGTACTTTTATTTAACATGCTTGTTATCCTAGAGGATATCCGACTTTAGTCCCCAATCTCTTAGGTCCTACTCCCATGTTATATACCTTGTTGTGAATAGCTAGAGAGATCTAATTTATTGTAAAATAAATAGTTCATTCTGGTGTAAGACAAAAGTTAGTAAGCTAGGCTGATGGAAGCTGAGGCGATGTAGCAGATTATTACGATCAGTTGGCTTCCGGAACAGGGTGGTGCTATAACCACTGTCTTTCTTTGTTATCTGTACATCTAGAAAAGTAATCTTGTCCCGTGATGATTCCCTAGTGAATTGGACTTGTTGGTCAATGTTATTAAGGTGCTCAAAGAAGTCATCAAATGCTGTATCTGTGCCTATCCAAATGGCAAAAATGTCATCTATGTATCGAATCCACATGTAAATTTCCTTCTTCCATTCGGGTTTATTCAAAATGTGGTCCAACTCAAATTTGTACATAAAACAGTTGGCGTAGGTCGGCGCCATAGTTGTGCCCACTCTCTTCTCTGTTTGTTCTTTCCCCCCATCAGCCTAGCTTACTAAGGAACCTGCCACTCAGTGAACTTCTTCGAGTCAAAAAGATTGTGAGTGACCCCGAGGATTGTATTTCACAACAACTGGCTATGAAAGAGAAATTTCTTGCAAGAGGTTACCATCAAGAAGAACTGGATTCTGCAGTTGAAAGGGTTAACAGTCTTGAACATGAAACTTTACTATCCGCTCCTAAGAAACCAACAAGGGACCTTAAATCACCAGTGTATGTATCTAAATTCTCCACTCAGAGCAATAAAATCAAACAAACAATTAAGAAACACTGGAATATTTTCAAAAATGACACAAGAGTACAAAACTTGTTTACCGAATTACCTGTGTTTGTATACCAGAGGAGTAGGAATCTCAGGGACGAACTTGTACATACAAGACCTCCATTGAAAAAAATTATCACACAACGCACTGGTACATTTCCCTGGCTACACTGCATTAATTGCAACTCCGTCATTAAAGGCAATGTAATCTTCCATCCACGCACAGGCAAGAAGATCATCTTCAAGACATTTGGCACATGTGACAGTGCCAACACCATATATGGCATTAAATGTCCTTGCGGAAAATACTACGTCGGCCAGTCAACTAAAGCAGCCAAAATCAGATGGAACAAACACTGGTCATGCATTCGTAATTCCAACCCTAATTCGGCCGTGGCTCGCCACTGGGCCTTGAACAATCACAAGCTTTCACAAATTAAGTTTCTGATTCTGGAAGTTCTCACAAGAAATAATCCTCATGAAGATTTTGGTCTGCGCCTCAATCGCAGAGAGACATTTTGGATTGATAAACTCTGCATTTTGGTCCCGAGTGGTTTGAATGAGGAAATCAATTACCACTGTTACATTTGCTTGTGATACCACTGTTTTTCCTGTGTCACAGGTGTATGCTTTAACATGTTTTCATACATAGGGGTCTCTTTGCCCTGTGCTCTAATTACAGACTTTTTATTACATTTGCTACTTCGTATGATGCTCAGAGTAATCTGTGAATGATGTTCTGAACATTTGGATACCATCCTTGTTGCATGGTCGCCCCATGTTGACACCCTTTGAACTTTAGTTGAACTTGACCTCTGTAGCAATGTTCGAATCACTCCACCTTACGTGGTCTACTCTTGTGTAACATAGAAGCCTTTTTGCTCTATTTCTTTATTACTGTCTGGTACATGCCACTTCACATTTTGTTTAATCATGTTTAGAGCATTCTAATAACAGCCCTAGTGCATGTCCCGGATGGTGTCTGGGACCCAAGGTGCCGCCTCACGGAGAAACCTTACGCACTGAGGCTGTACTTCAACTGTTTAGCAACGTTTGAATAGTCCCACCTTTTGAGGTCCACTGGGGTTCTTCCCAGTTTTTCCACTATTTCCCATTGCCCACTATGTTTGTTTTTACCTCACATTACCTTTGCTTAATTTCATTACGTCTTGCTGTCCAGACAGCCACAGGACCTGTGACAGTATTTTTTCCATCATTTTGTTTTTTAGTTTTTTTTTAACTTAGATTCTGTCATTACAATTACGGGCACCCATTGGTGATGCCCCATAAATACTTTGTTTGTTGTTTTATGTGGGTTCTGGCCCACTTTACATCACTATTCATGACCACCTTCATCTCACGGATACGAGGCGGTCACGTGCTAAACAAAATAACCGTTGCCGAGACAACAGCTTCACACGGCAGTCAGAGACACTGCCCTGCAGCTGAACGGTAGAGGATCATTTCGCTCTGTGTACTGCGAGGTGAGAGTCTGACTTCAACACTTCCCCCTGACTACGTATGAGTGTATTTTATGACACAGCTACTAACTGGATCTTTTATGATCCACAGATTCGTTCCCTTGTAAACACGAGTGGATTTTCTCCATTCCTTCGTGCATAATGTTATCTACAACCCACTGTTGAGTGGGTATGAACGCAGGACGTTCTGTATTTCATCACTGGCCACACCTATGAGGTAAAACCACGCCTGATATTCCTTGGTTTCATTTACTTACCTTACAAACTACTTACTTCATATTTTTCTTTTTTGCTTTTTATATTTACCCATCATAAAATATCTACTGATTGGTATGTTTCCTTTCATTTTTCTTCAATGTGTGTTTTGTTTGAATTGTTACCATGATGTGAATGTATAATGTTACATATCTGCTTAATTGACTTACACAATTAGACTTGCCCTGATGAAGGAAATGATTTCCGAAATGCATTGGCTTATTTAGTCTACTACATTTGGATTGTGGCAACTGACTCCTCACTAAGGATTATTAGTGATAGCTTTACATTTGAACTACTATGGATAAATCATTTTGATATGAATCAAACAGACTCATCTTCCGATTTTCTAAGAAGTATGGCACACTATGAATACCTGAGCATATCGTCTTGAACCAGAAATAATCACATGCCCAAGTTGGGCCCCATATGAGAGCGGTTGTGTGACCCGGTATTATTATTTGGTCTTTTGCATGTGTTACAATTATAAGTCCGGGTGTCTCCTGACTTGTCACAGCCAGCTCCTCTTTAATTGGATGTATATTCTTTTTGAAACATTTGATTCTGACTTCAAACTTACTTGAATATTTTGAACATTTTGAACATTCTGTGGTGCCCACTCTCTTCTCTGTTTATAAATAAAGATACACACATTTCAACCATCTCAGAAATACACATTGGAGATGGGCAGCCATGGATTCCTATCCATGTGAATGGGTATCCTGAAATGATAGAAGCCACTTTAGCGCTTCAACATAAAGGGAGTTTTATTAATGAAAAGGTAAGCCAGCAAATAATTGTCAGGGAGGAGATCCCAAAGTTCAGAATAAAAAATCAATACCTTTTTGGCCTAGATGTTCCCAAGTAGAGACAAAGAATTGTAGGAAGATGCATGTTAAAGATTACAATTGGTCCTAAAAGTATTCATCACAATGTGTGGATCATGAGGGTGACACAATATTAATATTATCTGGGAAATGACATCATGAACAGGATGTGTATGTTATTAGATGTTCTAAATCAACAGGTTTGAATCAGGTTGGGTGGAACCACATGTGAATTTGAAGACAAAAGACAACCTTACCATTGCACCCAAATGACACCAAATGCAGTTGAACTGCAGGCGAAAAGGGATGTTACCATTCCCGCATTCACCAGTTACAGTAGCGTTAACATACAGGAAAGGACAACAGATAAAAGATTCTGATGCATTTGTATGCCTAAATGAATCCATAAGGCAGCAAGAGTTAGAATGCAAATATACACCACTGATTGAGGTTGGTGATTGACCCCTTCAGATCCTAGTGTACAATAAAGGCTGTCACAACTTTCATTTGGAAGATAATTCAGCAATAGGAATGGCAATAGAGAAGTCTTACTGCACGACCGATTTCAGTAATGCAGTTATTGGGAACATTCCTGAAAATTGTGTGACTGCACAGGGTGAGCTTACAGAATCCTTGGATTCTAAGCGTAAAGGAATCTTTAAAATTCAATCTGTGTACAGTTATGAGCCAAGTGAAATAGTGTGCTGTCCTCAAGATGATTGTATTCTATTCAAATTAAGTGAATCTAAAAGAGAAGAGCAGCATTTTGAAATGGAGGTCATTGTTCCAAAATATTTAAGTGTAGCGATCTTCCAAAGAGATACTGACACATGATTAGAGGAAAGCACAGAGGTTCCTCCTTTGGAGGACTTCCCAGAGTTTTCTCAATTGGAAGAAGACCAACTTCAAGCTGCAGATGCTTGCACAAGTGAAGAAGAAACGGACAAATTGGGAACAATATTTATGGAGTTCAAACAGGTTTTTGCCAAAGATGCCTATGATTGTTGGTTAAACGAATTACATGTTGCCACACTACCGGAAAAACATGGTAGGGAGCCCGTATTTGTCTGACAATATAGGTTCCCCCTGGCATGTTTGGAATCACTAGCTGAAATAATCAAACATTTAGAATCTAGAGGAATCATGTGGCCTCATCATAGTAAATCAAATACCTCTATAATAGATGTGCTAAAACCTAATGGCCAATGGTGCTTATGTGCAGATCTACGAAATTAAACAAAAAGGTACCTATTTCAAGGTGGCTCCTTCCATTTATTGATTAGGGTCCTGCACAGGTTCATGGGTCAACTGTGTTTACCACATTGGACCTTACAGCTGGATGCTGGTGTGTGCCAGTAGCTGAAGATATTAAAAATGTGTGTGCATTTTCTTTTGACAAATCACAATATGCGTGGTCCCGGACAACTTCTGGGTATGTCAATAGTGGGAGTGAGTTTGGGATAATCCTGAGCAAGGCACTCTCGGATGCAGCTGAAAGGGGGACAATAGTTTATGTGGATGATGTGCTAATCAAAAATGAAGATCTGAAAAGCCACTTCAATGAGATTAGACATGTGCTTAGTCAGCTACAGAAGGCTGGGGCAAAAGTAGCGTTACAGAAAGCACAGTGGTGTAGAAAAAAGGTAAACTCCCAGGTCATGAAGTGAAAGAGCATGGATGAAATCCACAAAAGAAAAAGGTAGAGGTGATTCATAAACTAAAAGATCCCACTAATTTGAAAAGTTTAAAGAGTTTGTTAGCAATTTCAAGTTACAGCAGGAAATGTATTGAGAATTATGCAGAGATTACACAATCTTTAACGAGATTACTGAAGCAGGGTGTACCCTGGAAATGGGAAAAAGAACAAAATGAGGCATTAGCCAGGCTAAAAGAGTGTCTAATGAAAGTACCATGTATGGCATATCAAATTAAAAAAAACAGTATTTCTTTGTAGAAATAGGATTTACAGATCAATGCATGTCAGCAGTGTTATATTAAAAACATGATGTGAATAACAAAACAATTGCATATGCTAGCAAAGCATTATCACAGGTAGAGACCAAATTTATTGAATGCGAAATAGCACTTCAGACCACTGTCTAGGCTTTACAAGTTTTCTGCCCCATAACTAAAGGGGAGTGGGTGATTATTGAAACAAATCACCAGCCTCTGCAATTTTTGCAACGTAAGAGAATCAGATTAGGGAATTTGACCTAGTCCAGAATTACTTCCTGGACATTAGCATTTCAGGGATTTCCTGTAGAAGTGAAGTATGGACAAAATAAAAAGAGCTCAGTTGCTCAAAGACTAGCAGAATTGCATGAATGGGCAGCCGTATGTGCACCTGATGACACAGAGCTAGAAACACGTTTGAATGATTTTGAGCAATCCCCACACAAAGCATTCAATGAAGAAACATGTAAAGATGTACCAACTGTGTTTGTAGATGGGTGTGCATATCATGTAGAAAATGATACAGAAAAAGAGCTCATAGAAGGAATAGAAAACAAATGGTTTAAATGTGACAACATTCCAAGAGTAAGCATGTGGATAGGTCCCAGAAGCAGTCAAATGGTAGAATTGGCCGCTATTTATAAGGCAATATCTACAGCAGTAGAAAATAAACTCAAGGAAATAGTTCTAGTAACTGATTCTGATTATGCGCGAAATAGTTTTGTGTAGTATTTACCTGGCTGGAAAGTGAAAGGCATGCTCACCTACAACAAGAAACCACTTAAACATGGCAAGATGATTCAAGCTATAGACAAGCTTGTGTCAAAACAAATGAACTGATAATATATTGGTGGAAAATATGTGTTCATTTGAAAATGCCAGGTGATGATAAGGAGGGAAATGATAAGGCAGATCAATTAGCCAAAATTGGAGCTGTAATGGAAGAGTTATTTCCTATTGAACACCTGCTTGGTGAAATATACGTATATGCGATAACACACCAAGACTCCAAAACCTGCTGAGCAGCCTTTGGCAAAATGGAGTTTTAATACTCCAGATCATGACTTGATAAAAGTGCATAAGGAAGACCCTCTTCTAGGCCTATTTTATAACCATTTGTTAGACGCAGAACAAAATCCTCTGACTGAAAAGGACTGCAAAGGGAAAGAGGAACTGACAGTGTTATTAAAAAACCAAAAGAAAATTACATTGCAAGATGCTGGACTGATGATTAGAGAATCTGTGACAGGCCAAATCCAATAGGTCGTGCCTTTGTCATTTCAGGGATTGATGTTACATAAGGCCCACGATGCCATAACCGCAGGACACAGAGGTTCCCAAAAAACATTGGACATTTTAAAGGATTACGCATATTGGCCACACATGTCCTGAGATGTTGAGCTCTACACCAGAGGGTGTTTGGTGTTTGCACAGTTTCAATGAGCGTCATTGACTCATAGAGCACCGTTGATGAAGTCAACTATATTGGGCCCATAAGAAGATCAGCAAGGGGAAACAGGTACATGATGACAGTAACTTGTCTAATGTCCAAATGGGTGGAGAGCATTCCAGCTCCAGACTGCAGTGCGCAAACAATGGCCACTTTACTTGTAAATCATATTTTTTCAAGATTTGGTTTACCTCAAAGAACTGTGGAAGTCATTTCACTAGCACATTGATGATAAAGATATGGCAAATCTTGGGTGCGATGAGAAAGCTACACATTTCTTACCGGCCCTCCTCTTCAGGGGGAGTGGAACGGTGTAACAGATAGATAGTTCATATGTTTACATTTTTTATACCTGAAGCAGGATCTATTTGGGATTTGCGGCTTCCATTGGTACTAATGGCTATCAAATCGACGCCCTCTGAATCAACACATCTCAAACCCCATGAAATATTGACAGGAAGGAAAATGCTTCTGCCACAAGACTTACTTTACAGAACAAATGAACAGGCGCTTGTAAATGCGTCCACAATTAATGAATATGTGGAAGCATTGAGAAAGCACTTGCAATATGTGTTTGCATTTGCCCAACAAAATTTGGAAAAGGACACTGACAGTGCAAAGACATATTAGAAAGACATCTGTGAAAGAATATGAAGTAGGAGATCTGATTTACAAGTTTAATTTTGGCAAAGTGGTAAAAGGAAAATATGTATATCAAGTTAGTGTACAAAAATATTAAATAGATACATAATGGAAATGTGTGTTTTGTTTGAGGCTGTTATTTATTCATGCATTTATGTATTTATTTATATATACACTCACAGCCAGAACGGCTTTGTATATACAACACAATGCATGTTAACACAGGCATCAAACAAAATATGCACCTAATAAATACAGCAACATTAAGAATCATAAAATCAGAGATATTGTAGAAAAGATAAAAATATCTTGATCATCAAACGATTAATATCAATTAAATAGGCGTCAAATGGACAAAAGTTTCAAAATGTCAGCACACTTCCAATACAATTGCACCATGTAAAACATCAAGTTATAGACATTTCCCTCTAGAAATCTCAACCAGATTAGAGACATGTCAGAGCAATTGACAGTGTTATGATAAGATTTCATATAGTTTGTACTGATTCGTTGCAGGCTCTCACATTCAATTATTAAATGGACCAGGTTTTCAAGTGCAGATGTGCCACATAAACAACATAGTCTGTTGGCTCAAGCAAAACCAGCAAAGGCACCTTTAGTTGCAAAGGCCTCACTAATATTAAATTTGAGTAACATACATTGCCTTATAATTGCGCTGTTGCGGTATGCAACAATATAAGTAGGTTTGGATAATCTAGCTGCTCTATGCTCCCAATAGGTGTAACTATTGCTTTTTGTGTACAGATTAATTAAATATTGTTCATGACTGAGGCTAGTTAGAACATGTTTCAGTCATCTTTTCACCAGATACACCTCTCCCAGCCTAGATTGATTAAGACAACCTACATTCCACTTGGAATATAGTTTCAAAATCACACCCATTGTTCTTATAGATCTACAATTATGGAGCTCCAACAATGCACATAAAAAGCACACCATTGTTTTACCATTGTGTAGTACATGCAGGTGTTCACATGTCATAACAACCTTCAAAATAAAGCCGTATATTATCCCATTGAGCTCAAAATCCAGATACAAGTATTCAATGGGCAAGACTTGGGGCATGCAAAACAACTTGAGTAGCATTTTTGCTTCTAAGCATTTTATGGCTGCTAAGGAATGCTGTCCCTAGACCTCTATACCATAATAGAGGATTGAGAGAATTTTCACAGAGAATAGTAGCAAACTTGTGGCAATTAAAAGACCTCCCTGGCGACCTATGAAGTAGCTAATGGCGCTGAAAGCTTTCTGACATTTGGCCATGGTTTCAGACCAATGGATGGACCATTTGAGCGTGGTCTGGATGTGTATCCCTAAATACTTGTAGGACGAGACAGACTCAAGGGGTGAACCATTCAGCCTATAGATTATGCACTTTCACTGAAGATTCTTACAGGCAAATGTCATAAACTTACTTTTCCCTATGTTCACGACAAGTCAATTTTCACCAGCATACGCCCCCAGAGCCTTGAGTAGACATTGGAGCCCTTTGGGGGTGTGGTCCATTAAGAGAAGGTCATCACCGTAGGCAAACCAACTGGTCTGATGAGCGCCATCCTTCCCTGGACAACTATGTAGATTGCTAAAGGCCTTGCACAAATCAGCTAGATGTAGAATAAAAAGTGTTGCGGCAACCATGCAACCTTGTTTCACTCAACATGTCGGTATCAAGGAGGACAGTTTACCTTCTGCATCAAGTCAGATTCTGAGGGCTGTATTGCTATATAATAGCATTAGCATTTTCAAGAGGCCACAGGGGGATATACCATTAAGTACATTTGTGCCACAATGTATTCCTCATGACAGAAACGAAGGCTGCCGAAAAAAATCGATGAACACACAGTATACTGCACTCTCTCGACGTGATCATGCATATTCCACTGAGGATAAACAAATTAGGAGATTATGTGAGGTGGATGCTTTCTTGATGAAATCCATTTGGTTTAGGGGGGATATCATTTTCGGCAATCCAATGATTTCACTCCAAAAGTAGCTCCTTAGCAAACATCTTAGCTGGGATATCCAACATTGCTAATATTCTATAGTTGTTTGGTAAATTCCATGAGTCCTTTTTGTGCACAGGTAATATGTGGCTTTCACACCTCGTGTCGGGAAGATTACTAGATGTGTCGAAGTTGACGAATGATTAATGGAGCGTATGGGCCCACATTCCTGTAGATAATTTGACAAGACGGTTACAAATCCCATCTGGACTGGCTGCCCGAGATTTGTTTAACCGTTCAATAATAATGGTAATCTCTAAAATTGAGGCCTGGCATATCCATTTGCTAGTAGGGTGGGGAACATAAATATCATTTGAAGACAGCAAACGGAGAGTAGCTACAATATGATTCACCTAAATTGGTTCAGACACATAGTTTCTAGATAATGCTTGTTTTTCATTTCCTCTAATGACACTCGATAATGCTGCATTATTATTTTGAGTTGATAAATGGGCAATTACTTTCCATTTGTCAATTTCAAATTGCTGTTTATATGCCTTAAACCATTTTTGATAATTCAATCTAGCCATTTTAACATGCTGATTTGTCGCCTCAGGAGTATAAGCACTTAAGCACAGATATAGAACAGCAGCAATTTCAGTTTGCATTTTATTTCTTTGCTGCTGCAATATTAACATCACAATTCATATGCTTTGTACAACATTTATTTGTGCACTCTCATTCACTTATGTACCTCCTACGCTGATTGATGGCTTCTTTGATTTGATTAAGCAGACTAGAGAATGTAGTGACAATAGAAGGGACAGCTTCAGAACTAGACATCAAATGGGATATGAAGGTGGATAATGTCTAGCCACCTTCATATCCCAATTTGATGTCTAGTTTATAGATTACAGATAGATAGATACCATCTATAGATAGATACACCAGATACAGATTTAGCCTTTGTGAGAGTCGATTCATTCCAGCAAATGCGATTACCTGTTGGGTTCACATAGATATCACCATTTAGATCATAAGCTCTAGTTATTCGGATAGTGTCTACGTTTCTGATAAGCAGACACAAAGGGAGATGGTCACTTTTGTCTCGAGGTACTATGGCCATGTCTTCAACTAGAGACATACCTCTCTGATTCACAAATATGTAGTCAATGGAAGATGTACTGCTGCCACACACAGGTGTATGCCAAAAGTGCGTCACCTGTACATAAACCATTTAGGTGCAGGAAGCCATAATCCGCTAGGAGCTCAATCCAGGCTTTACCCAGGCATTTTATGAGACGTCTGACTGGATGGGCCTGGAAACATGAGTGTCTTGCTGTTCTTGAGGGAGCGGATTTATGCACGCATTAAAATCACCTAAAATCCATATCGGCAGCTCATGGTGGTAGGAGTTTAAAATATGTTTTACAGTTGTCACATTATTAACAGTTGCTATTTGATTTGGAGGATCACAGAGATTGATGAGGACAATACTGTGCTGGTGATGCCAGAGTTTGACTACCTGAAACATAGAAGTCGAGGCTTCAAGTTCAAGGACAGACCAGGGCGGTCATACAGAGATTAATAGAGCACCTGTGAGGTGACTATAGAAAACAGATCTATATTGGTTAAAAGACCATTGTCGCTAAAGAGATGTGAGGACCCCTGCGTGTTCCACGACCATAATATGTTCATGTCATTGAGACAATGTTACAAAGTGTGATTTAAATATGGAGGGTAACCAATGCCAGCAGCCATCGTCTAAGCCGGAAGGTGGCTTTGGCAAACGTGTATTTAGGGGAGCAGAACTAGATTTGATCGATGATAGCCGTAAACTAGTGTAACCGCTTGCATCGTTACAGGGAGAGCGATGGCAGGTAGATACCTCGGTAGCCTGTATGGGAGGATGACAGCAAAGGGTACAAGGATTCACTGTCGTTTTTGGTTGGTTCATAGTGTTCTTGTTCTGCTGCAATTCAGTGCTTTGTTTTTTCTTACCATCAGTCAATGGAACTAGACTACATCTCACTTTAGTTGTTTACATCAGTACCATTTTGCACAGGTATACTTGTTTGAATAATCCATCCTCATAATTAAATATCATTATATGGCATACTGGAATTAATTATGTCATATGTGTCAGCGTTGGTAGTGGTGTGAGCAAATTTGGTGTGACAACCCATCTTTGGATCATTTGCAGCAACGTAAGATGCAATAGGATCAGTCAGCAGAACTCTTCCTATTGGATACACATCACAGGTGATGGTGGGGATAACTGAAGATAAGAGGGTATCAATCAGGGCAACACTAGAGCTTGGGGTCGAACTACTTGAGAATCTTGCCTCTGAAATGGAGGTGAGTAAGGCCACACGGCTTACATCAGAATTGAGTGAAAATCATTGCTTAACATCAGCGTCCACTCCACAGTGGGACACTTGAGGTGGCGTCAAAGAGGAGAGAGCAGGCAGAAAAGAAGAATTAAGGTCATTACCCATGTATTCAATGTCAGTGCTTTCATCTGGCAGATCAAGAGGGTTTGAAGTAGTAGGGAGGGAAGGGGTCTGTTTGATGTATTAATACTGTTGTTACTTCTAGGTCGGTATTGGAAGAGAGCTGGACTAATCCACGAAGTCAGTGGTGCCAGGAAGATCAGACAAAGTAAAGATGTTAGGAGGCAGAGGGTGACAAGGGGGAAATGGTGGACACTCTTAATCGAGCAAACTAGCAGGTTTGAGGACCTTCACCGCTATAGATGGGGTAGAAGTAGCAATTATGGCGTTTAATAATTTCGTACCTAGGCAACTAAGAGATACCTTCAGATCTGCAGTCAGATCATTTATAGTTTTTGTCTTGTTTACTGAGGGGCAGAATTTTTGAAAAGTAAATAGTGAGTTTCTGACTTTTCGATGTAGCAATGGGGTGGATAATCATTTTAGTAAGACATACTTGTGTATAGGTGCGATATAAAAAAAAAATATCACATCATATCACATCATACTCTACGGCAGTGGTTTCTGTTCCTCAGTAAAATTGACATTCTCAAACACTTTGTGGTCCGAGTTGGAGGCAGGACCAAGCAGTTAAGATGCGGGGCTACAACTTATATCTGCACTTTCACTTTTGCTGATATCTAGCTGGATTTTCGGTGTTCGGAAAGCAGGTCGCAGATTTGTAGAAAAGCATATATGCGACACTCAAATTAATTTGGTTCATGGGTGTATCTGAAAGTCATAAGCAGTGGCTGGGCTTTCTACTTGCATGCCATGCCGGGGAGAAAAGTGGATGGCTAAGAGTCATACTCCTCAAATGACACACTGTGTGCGAGATCCACGCGAACCAGCGAACAGCAAAGAGCACTTGTAGAAAGCACTGGCTGAAATGGGCGCACGTCAGGTGGGTATTCCCTATAAAAAGGAGATGAACAAGTATATTAATCAATGTAACATTTAGTAGGGGTAAAGAGAGACTCTCTTTGCAATTAGTCCACTTGAAGTCTGATGTTAGTCCATACCAGAAATACTCTTCACAATGTTTATGCTTCCAGTAGCATGGGTTGCTGGGACAGCTGGGACAGAAAACATCACTTGTAGAAAGCACTTGCTGAAATGAGTGTGTGCCAAATGCAAGTGTATTCTGGTATTTATGGGTGGTGCTGGGAGGTGGGAGGAGCCAGGTGGGTATTCCCAGAAACAATCTTCATGAGGTTTATCCTTCCAGTAGCATGGGTTTCCGGGACAGTTGGGACAGCAAACAGCACTTGTAGAAAGAACTTTCTGAAATGTGCACTTGTGTGCATGTTATGGTATTTATGGGTGGTGCTGGGAGGTGGGAGGAGCCAGGTGGTTATTCACAGAAGCAATCGTCACAAGGTTTATGCTTCCAGTAGCATGGGTTGCTGCGACAGCTGAAACAACAAACAGCACTTGTAGAAAGCACTTGCTGAAATGTGCTCTGTTATCTAAAATACCATGTGGTATTAGTGTGTTTAATTCATGTTGTTTCAGATGGTCCAGTGAGAAAGGAAAGTAAAAGGTTTGATGTGTTTGATACTTAAGTTGTCTTTTCCTTTTACTCTAGAAAAATAATTGTTTTTCCTGTTAGCCCTGGATCCTTGGAGCACGGTATCCCTGGAGGGCACCACTGAATTGGAGTCCATGGAAACCCCTGTCGGCTAAAGAAGGTGGTGAAGATGATGACCCCAAAAGATGTGGAGATGATGACCCTGAAAGAAGTCCCACGAAGTGGAGGAATTCCACTAAGAACAGTTTTCTGTGTGATTATTACAGACAATTTTTACTATTTTTATAGTCTATTCAACTCATAGTCGTAATTTGGTCTTGTCCAAAAATGTTTCATTAGGGGACTGCAACGTCATTGGGATAGATCCCTCCTCGATCTCCTAGTTTTGCAGAGTCACACGCGTTGGCCTTGTTGTTTAACAGTGCCCTAATGAGACATTTTTGGACAAGACCAAATTGCGACCATGAATTGAATAAACCACAATCTGAGATATGGGGATGAAATAACTTATGCCCTTTTTGTTTTGAAAAAGGCTTAGCTCAAAGCTGAAACACATGTCAACAATATTCCAGGGCAGTCACATGAATGTATATCATTTTCAAATACAAGTTTGTTTGATAACATAACCAAATTGTGCTGCATTTTCTTTGTGTGAAACAAGTATCTGTTTTGAACCACAGAGGTGGGGATTCTTTGGCTCCTCCGACCACATCACACATCTTTTGCGACACATATAAAATGGAATAAAAGGTCGCTGAGCATAATAAATTGCATCACAACATACAACAAGTATCCCTATATTATCAATTCACCTGGAAAGTTTGTATTTTATATAATTAACCTTATCTGTCTAACCTATTGAAAATCAAAACTTGCAGACTAACTCATACCATTGTTCACCTATATTCCTAGGAGATTGGTATGTTTAGAAGTTTATGGAACTATGTAAGCCGAGCACTCTCTGTCTCAGGTTACTTTAAGGCATTCTCAAACCCATCCACTGCTTCTATAATAAACACACACAAGGGTACATTTGAGTATTTCTTTGGAAGCCAGGTGGGGACATCATCAGGTAAACAATACCTGACACTTTAAACATAACACAAAAGTATATACAATTTGGACAGTTATGCCCCACCAGTACGTCATGTTGCTTAACTTCTGGAGACTTGTGTTTGTTCTGGATTCTGTGAATAATATGCAAAGCAGGTCTTGACTGCAATGGTAAATGCTTTTATGATGGCGTCTACAAGGAGTACCTTACACATTTACTTTTACTTTATCCACTTGACATTTCAAGGTGAACATATTGCTTTAGTAGTCTAAGAAACACATAAGTCAAACAGGCCTGGCTTACCTTATTTTACTTGCTATCATTTCCTGAGAAAAGAATGGTGGTTGTTTTTTTTTTCTTCAATTCATAAAACAAGTGTTGTTAATATAAAGAAATGGACAATGGCCATTGTAGTTTAATATGTGACTTCACTTTTTGTGGGCTACTATAGAAATTATCGCTGTATTTATTTAGTTGATATTTATTTGTAATTATCAATGCTCTTTTAATCTTTGTCTGTAGGCATTTGCTGCAATTAATCTGATTGGTAGTTTGCAATTCCTTTAGAAATATTAATTATTCAAAACATAGATAGTTATTTGATTTGACTTGACAACAAAGCAGATCCAACAAAAAGTTTTCACAGAAAGCAGGGATATCAACAAATCCCAGAAGAAGAACCCTAAGCAACATTAGATCATTTTTGAAAATTGATACAAAAATTCATTCCTTATTAATCAGCTCATCTAGGGCCCTGAAGAGACCATTCACATCCATTTAGTGTAGGCAGGCACAGAGGTTTATGTAAAAGCTCCTTTGGCCTGTTCAGGTTGTAATCATTGTTCATCATCACTTATCTACACATTTTTTAATTGCATTTCAGCTTATATACAAACCTTTATCAATCCATAATAAAACCAATAAAAACATCAATTCCCCCAAACCAGCTGATTTATCCTAATTTAACATAATTCATTCAACAATGTCAACACATAACAAAACCTCAGTTTCACAATTTATTCAGTTTTTCCATCACTATTTCGAAATACTTTACCAGTGCAAACTTTAGTGTCGGCATAACCCCACTATACCAAATATCCCACCAACATTCTGCATCAGTACCAAATTGATCCTCCATTCAAGAAAACAAATTGTTCTTAAGATCTTCAAGTCGGGGCAAAATCAGATCAAATGTTTAAGTTTTTCAGGAGCCTTTTTACACAACCGAACCCTTCCTGGTCCCTATTACCATATCTATGCGTAGTGCCCCTTATATACAAGATATTCAATCGGAAACTGAGGAGTAAGTCTCTTTGTTTCACACTGGGGAAATTCCTCAGGTATGGCGGGGTCACACCTAAGGCTCCAGTTAGCATTGCCGATAGTGTATGCACCTTTGAACCCTATCTTCTAGATTCAGTTTCCCCGCAATCTCCCCTCCTGAAATGTTTTTTTACAAGCGTAGGATTATTACATAACACCTCCAAGCACGTTCCCAGATTTTATAATATTAATTCACACCACCTCTCCCACTCGTTAATAATACGTCCTGCCTTCCTGATTTCTTTATGGCCAGTACCTCAAACTGTAGCAGACATTTTTGGCACGTTTACCTTCCCATATAGCTGCAGAGAATTCCACAGCACTCTGGAATACAGGGATTGGAGGCCCATCTCGGGTCTAATTATTGCCATAGGCACACTCATATCGAGGTTCAGGATCTTCTTCCAAAATTGTCCTCCTAAACTCTCCTAGACTTCCCATGGCAATCCTAAACCTGTCTCAGCTGCATAAGTCAGAAAGGGATCCACTTTTTGGTTATAAAAACTGATAATTGGGACCAAAGAGAATTGTGTATCACATTTGCTAGCACTTAGTGTTACACCTAGATATTGTATACTCTCTGAAGCTATCACCCACGTTCCATTCAGCTTCCAACCCTGAGCTTTCTTTCTTCTCCCTATTTGATTTCCCAATATCATGATCTCTGATTTCTTTGCGTTTATTTTCAGGTTGTTTAATCAAACATATTCCTGTAGCAAATCCAATTTACGTTGAAGACCTATTGGTGTCAGATCTAATAACACCAGGTCATCAGAGTAAAGGTGCCACCCCACCTCTTCGCCATTTCTTTCCAGAGAAAATGACCTTCCAAGAGTTATGGACTCATTAAGGTCTTCTATATAAAATTTAAACGGTGCGGAAGCCATCATACAAACCAGTTTTAGCCCCTTAAAGGTGGGGATGGATTTTGTCAATGCTCCAGTTTGGTCGAGCCTAACTTGCATAGTCGTATGTCTGTGCAAGTTCTTTTTATAGCAGCCACCCTTTTTTTCCATCTTTCTCCAAAGGGTCTCCCGATCTATGCTGTCAAACGCATATTCTAAATCTATGCTAGCAAGATATATTTTCTTTGAGCCTCTAATCGCTCTCATCTTCAGCATATTTAATAAAAATAGATTAAGGCTACACCCAACCTCCTTAGCAAATTCTGCTTGTCTACGATTGTGACAGCCACACTACTAGTCCATTCATTTAGGCGTTTGAGCAAAATTGATGAAAAAACTTTACCCAGAACATCTAATAATGTTATCGGATGATAGATTATGGGGTTGGTTCTATCCTCCTTCTTGAAAATGTTCACTACTATAACTGATTTCCATGAAGGTGGAACACATCCTCTTTCCAAAATTCTTTTGAGCAACAGTATACAAAAATCCACCATTCCTCCGGAGCTGATTTCCGCATCTAGTTTGTAAGCACATCGGGCCCAGGGGCTCGAGAGCTACTCACCTTTTTAATGTGGCCTAAGACTTCCTCTCTGTCTAACAAGATGTTCCAACCATAGTTTTTAATACTTAATTCCTTATTTACCTGATGTTCATAAGCTACATATAGTTCACCAAAATAACTGGTCCATGTGTTTTCCGGTATAAGGTTTAAATGTAAGAACTTAGTGGAAGCACCTTCTTCATTTATAAGTTGCCATAGAGATTTTCTGTTATTTTTTATTTAAGGCGTTTAGCATATTGACAGCATTGTATGGTTCATTATAATGTTTTGAGAAATTAATCAATTTTTGTAGGTTTGCTTCCTCCTTTTAACCAACTCATGCTTCTTCCCATACTGACAATTAGCTAAATACCTTAAATCTTCCTGCAATTGTAGTTTCTTTGAAACAATTTCCTCATCATATGTATGCTTTGGTTTGAAGATGGCTCTCGAATGTTTGGACAGCCTTTCTCTGAAAGCTACCAAAACAGAATCATACTCCATACCATCCTTGTTGACTAATTGCCAACTTTTTAGTTGCTCTGTCAGTTTAGGGATTACCTCCGGCTTCAAGCATAGTCTCTGCCCTCTATCTCCAATTTGTGATTCCAACCTACCCTTTTCCTCTTTCTGTCCATTTTAAGTGTTAAAATGAGCAGATCATGATCACTATAGAAGGTTGGGGAAACCATCAACAAGATATATGGCCTAACATTGCTTGAGGTAAAGAAATAATCCAGGGTTGCTCCACTAAACCCATTTCGCCATGTAATGTCACCAGGTATGTCACCTGGTGTTTGGCCATTTAAAATTGCCATATCCCTCAGTTCCATTGCTTCTAACCAGTCTTTAGATCTTCTGGTTTTTCTACTTGCGTGCTATTGGAATCCCTACCATATAGACTGCGTTTGGATGCACAATCTATATTCAAATCCCCACATAAAATCACAGTTGGTTCAGGATGTGTTTGATATCTCAGATCAATCCTAGCCATCACAGTGTCAATAAAAGTACTGGAATGCTCTGCTTCAGAATTCCAGTACAAATTGAACTAATTTAAAAATCTTCACTTCTCTGACAGCCAGTCAGTATAGGCCAGGACCTAAATCTGAATATATGCATTTACATTTACCAATTCAACATACTCAAACTCCATGTCATTTTTTACTAATATCACTAGACTAACCATTGAACGCCCGGAATTTCCCTTAATGGCTTTATTATGATAAACAGAGAAGCCATGTAAAATAGGGGGATTCATTAACCATGTTTCTTGTAAACATAAAATATCCATAGATGCCGCCACTGGGTCACATTTTTTAAACAGATAGTCAAAGCCCCTGGTATTCCAGGAGCCAATCCACCATTGATCCAAAGATTTCCCAGTCTGGCTCTAGGGCTTAGAAACCAATGCCCTCGCTACCCAATCCCATGAGGCCTCCTGTTCCAATGATGAATTCCCAGATTTAGGCACAGATATCTTGCTTATAAGATCCACCTGTAAGACCAGTTTCCTGATTGTTATTTGCAAGTTGGATAAATCAGTAGGCCTAGATGTAATCGCCTGTGGCATCCGACTTGTAAAAATGTTTCCTTTTTCTGTTTCCTTTTTCCAACCTTTCGTTGTTTGTAAAAGACTGACGGTCAGGGCATAAATGCTATTTCCCTGTGGCACTCGTGCCACTTGCCCTAACCACAGGCCTCTGGGATTCCCAACTATTACCTCTGTTTCCTTGTCCTACCACAGTCTGGGGTCCCCGCAAGTCAAATCCCAGAAACCGCAGTTCATCTTTACAGTCCAACAGCAATGATATTAAAGCTTCAGATGTACGCTCCAACATGGCTCTTTCCACTTTGATCTCCACCTTTCTTATCTCCTTTACTTGCTAATGATTTCCTTGGTTGTAGAATTGTTTTTTTCAAATTTTATTTAGCTCTTGAAATTTTACAGTAGGGGTTGATTTTTTTCCTTCATTGTTCAGCGTTTTATATCGCGAGCTAGCCACCTTCTTTGATTTTTCAATCATTTTTTCGAAAATGTCTGGTGCGTCTTCCAGATTGGTCAGGCCATCCTTTACCTTATTTCTTCTCTCCACCATTGTAAGAATGGGGCTATACATATCTGAGCCCCCTATAAATGACACCTGTCTACCTTCAACTGTTTCTTTCAGAGTCACCAGTCTTCCTTCAATCTCTTCTGAGTCACTCCCCTGACTTTGCAGTTTTCCTCCAGACCAATTTCCACATCAGATATTTCATAGGTTGAGAGTTGCAATAGGTCTTCATCCTCCTGCTCAACAATTTATTCTGGAGTAATGACTGAAGCTCCTGTACTCACGACCTTTCCAAGGTCCGAATTACTTCTCTGATTGGTCTGGATTTTGGAGTTGCTCTTCACGCGGAATATCCGGCGGCCACATTAAGGCCATTATAAGGCCAAGCAGCCCTGTTTGCCCCACCTTAGTGCCCCATCTGTGGAGCGGGCAGGAGCCCCCACCGGACATCGAGGACCAGCCAGGAGCCCAGATGCCCTTCTGCATCATGGGACTCTCCCCACTGATCCATGTGCCCACCTGGACGAGCACCTTCCTCAGAGGGAATCCTGCAGGATCTTCGCCTTGCGCCCCTCCTGGGCTCTACCTTGCACTTTTCTGTGCAGATTATATTATTTCTGCCTGTTTTCTGCCTTCGGACCGCACGCGCCAATATTTCGGAAAAACAAAATGTCGGACGCGATGCGGCCTGAAAACGAGGCTCTGCCTCGGCCTCGTTGCCTAGCCACGTGTGTTTGTTGTCCTATTTAAACAAACACTTCCGCCGGCAGGCGGAATAGCTGGCGGCCAGGTTAAGGCCATTATAAGGCCAAGCAGCCCTGTTTGCCCCTGTTCGCCACTGACCGATGCGAGGCACCTCTTTTATTCAAACTTTACCCCATGGACATGCATTTATCACAGGTACCTACCTGATGTAAGTACAACAGTAACCTTGTAACATAACCTACTATTGTTACCCACTACCCGCTCTCATAATATCGTAGCCAGCCTCATGTTGCCCACCATTTGTTTTCTGCATTCAGCCTCATGCTGTCAACCATTTGATTGATGCATTTAGCCTTATGTTGCTCACTATTTGATTGTTGCATTTAGCCTATGATGTCCACCA
This sequence comes from Ambystoma mexicanum, assembly GCF_040938575.1. Lineage (NCBI taxonomy): Eukaryota > Metazoa > Chordata > Amphibia > Caudata > Ambystomatidae > Ambystoma > Ambystoma mexicanum. The sequence goes on along the minus strand of NC_090935.1, from coordinate 1,071,718,147 downwards.
TTTGATTGTTGCATTTAGCAGTATGCTGTAGCCTGACCTGTCTAGTTCGCTCTCTGCCTAACTTGCCTCAAACACTATGCACTTCCATTTGTCAACCCAAGTCTATCTGGCCGTAATCATTAACCTGACAGTTCTACTTATTACCACTGTTTATACCACCATGCCCTCTGTACTGTCCCCAGAGAACGTAGGAACATCTTCTATGCAACCTAGTCTTAAATCCCCATGCGACACAGCACAGAGAAATCTCAGACTCTGTGCACGATTACCCAAAATATTCGAACCCTTTAATAAATATAATATTAACTTGGGTCACCTTCGACTTAAAATACATCCCCCAATGGAAACCACCCACTTCCTAGCCCCAAGCCCCGCTCTAAAATAAACAAGACTACCGCTAACCCACATGCCACCTCTAACTCACGCCTAATGCCACAGTCAGAACCTGACCTCAAAGACGCATTAATAAATGCTAGATCCATAGTCGCCCATGTTACAGACATAGCAGAGACCATCTTGGAAAATGACCTTGACTCCATTGCCATCACGGAATCCTGGCTCCATGAGGCAGCAGGCCCAGCACTAACGCTAGCAGTCCAAGACAATTATACCATCCTTAGAGCAGACATACTAGATTCACGAGGTGGAGGAATAGCGATTATCGCCAAAACTAATCTCTCTATGAGAATTACCTCAACACCTAACGTTAAATCCTGTGAGTCACTATCCATTAAACTACCTACCGCCAACTCCCAAACGCTAAACATCCATCTCCTTTACAGACCCCCAAGCCCGATCAGCACCTTTAATGAAGACATTATTACTATTATCTCAGAGAAGCTAAAAAAAATCCTCACAAACCCTATTGCTAGGAGATTTTAACCTAGGGTATAATGATATTAATGATCACCAGGCTACCTACGTAGCTAATATCCTGACAGAATTAGGTTTCACTCAGAAACGGAATACTTCCACCCATACCAAACGGAGAACTCTCGATTGGATTGCCAGTCACCATTGCAACCTCTCCATCACATCCATCTCCCCTCAAATATGGACTGACCATCACCTAATCTCCTTTACTCTCAATACTATAAGACCTACTGCACCTATACCTCCTCCGGCCTTACCTACTTTAACTAGAAACAGGAATAATATCACAGCTGAAAATATCTTACCCTATATCCTACCTAATCTTAACTCCCTACCAGACCGTTCAGACCCAGACTTACTGGTGGAAGAATACAATAATGCTATGACTACCGCACTTGACTGCATTGCTCTGCTAAAAGTTAGGAATAGCAAACCAAAAAAGCATCTCAACTCGTGGTTTACACCCCACCTAAAAAACCTAAGATTACAGAATAGAAAATGTGAAACGGCATGGAATCTACATCCTACTATAGAAAATAAAACCAATCTAATGAGTATCTCAACGCAATACAAAAAGGATATCATCATGGCCAAACAAGAAACGTATAACAACAGGATTACACAAGCTAACTCTAGCATGAAGGGGCTCTTCTCTATTCTAAAAGAATTGGAAACCCCAATTACAGTACAGGATGACTCTATTAAAGATAAAAGTTGGTGTACTGACATCCAGTTTGCACTAACTAACAAAGTGGCCAGGTTGTAGGTCAAAGGATCGAATACAAAGCATCGAAATGCAATAGGGTCGCGTCAAAAGGACCGAAAACAAAAGGGTCCATTTGTTTTTGTTTTTGTGTGGGGGTCACCCCCAATCCTCTGTTCTTGGTGTAAAAAACACTTTTCTTTCCTATACAGAAACCCCCAAAAAATATACATTTAAAAAAAGGCATTCAACCCTTTTGTTTTCGGTCCTTTTGACTCGACCCTATTGTATTCGATCCTTTTGTTTTAGATCCTTTGACTGGACACCGGTGGCTAATCTCCAAAACAAAATAGGTCTAAAGAAAGCCTTACTATCAGCTCAAACTCAAACTCCCCGGAACAAAACACTGAAGTCCAAACCCAAAGAAAATACTCAATTTAACTTCTCTAGGGTCTCAGTTATTGAGGTAGAGAAAACGATTCTTGTGCTTGAGCCATCCAATTGCAAAGGTGACCAATGCCCAGCACAACTGATCAAGGACGCTGCTAGAGATCTAGCCCCTTTGATCACCAAACTTATCATCGCCTCCTTCACTACTAGCACCATCCTGCGCAATCCAAAGGAATCCTGGGTACTCCCTCTTCTGAAAAAACAAACACTGGACATTAACATACCCACCAACTACAGGTCTATCACCACGGTGCCATTTCTACAAAAAATCTTAGATAAGGTAGCATACACCCAAATTCAAAACTTCCTTGAGGTGAGCCTACACTTAGGTGCTCGCCAATCTGGTTTACGACCACAACAAGGCAAAGAGACAGCCATTATCGATTTAAAGGCCCAAATAGATTCATTAAGAGATGAGGGAAAATTAGCACTTCTCCTCCTACTAGACCTCTCAGCTGCCTTTGACTTGGTGGACCATAAAGTCATGTGTAAACACCTGGACTCAGCGGCCCACTTCTCAAAACAAGCTATAGTCTGGATACAGTCTTTCCTTAGTGACACGACTATGAGGGTCTTCTCCCCATCTGCCGCAGCAGACCCGATACCTATTACTTGTGGAGTACCCCAGGGATCATGCCTCTCGCCAACACTCTGCAATATCTTCACCAAGCCACTCTTTGACGATCTTGACAATCTGGGTATCACTTATACCAACTACGCAGGCGATACCCAGATTCTCCTACCACTTACTGGGGATTATGGGGAAGACCTGGCTATGGTGAACAGAGTCTATAGCATCGTTCAGGCATGGATGGCCAACCATGGCCTGTGTCTGAACAATGACAAAACAGAGCTCATTATCCTGGGTACCGCAGCTCGCATCTCAAAACTCAACCTTAATTACTCGGCATTCATTATTGATGGGAATACTATCAAGGTCACCAGAGAAGTAAAAACCTTATGTTTTTACCTTGACTCAACCCTATCTTTTACCAAACAGGTAAATTCACTGGCTTCCTCTACATCCTACACATGTAACTTAATACGAGCTGGAAAACAATTCCTGTCAGTTGACAGTTGCTTAATCCTATCTAGAGCCCTCATCCTATCAAACTTGATCATTGTAATGCTCTCTACATAGGGGAAAACAAACAAACCATCAACAGAATACAAGTGTTCCAAAATAATGCTCTTACGGCTCCAATAAGCATCCCTAGAAGAGTACACATCTCTGAAATAAGAAGGAAGCACAAATGGCTCTCCACCCAAGAAAAAAATAATCTCAAATCGGCTTCCCTCATCCGCAAATGTTTAAATAACAAAGCCCCTTGTTACCTAACAGAACGATTTATCAGAAAAAACTCCATCAGACCAACAAGAATAGCCAACACCAACTGTCTTCAAGTGCCAAGATTTAAACTGTCCAACATTGGAGGGTCCAGTTTCCCAGTTAGGGCAGCACAATTGTGGAACGCCTTACCACACACACTCAGATTTGACCAAACATTTATCAAATTCAGAAAGAACAAAATTAAATGGCTCATAGAGAAAGATATGTATGCCACACTCTCCTACCACACTAACCTAGCCCTTGCCTGTATGTTATGTATTTTTGATATAGATCTGCTAACATGTAAATGTCTGTTAATTATGACATGTTGTCTACATATGCACGCTGCTATAGATGTACTATTCTGTTTTACCCTCATCCTGTAACGCTGAGGAAATTTGTTTTTACCTTTGCTCCGTAACATCTGTAATTAAGCTGTAAGTTCTCTTTTCACCTGCGCCCTGATACCTCTGGGTCCAGCGTGCACAATAAGTAAATAAATAAACAAACAAACAAACTGGCAGTGACGTATTCAGAAAATGTTTAAGATTCTTTAAAAAACTGCGAGACTCCCATGATTTCCCCTGTTTACTTTTCTCATATATTTTGTTTTCTTTTCCTCACCCTTTTTACTTCTTTGGACCTTATTTCGCCAAGGATTTCTTTGGCTATTTGCAAAGATGGGGAAGTTGGTTGACAGGTCCACTGACGAAGGGTGCTTTTGATGATATGCCTACTTGGCTTGACTCAGCCCTTGATTTGGGCCCTTGCACACACACTCACAGTGGTGAGCATAATTCATTTATCTCCACCGCCTTGTCTGTTTTCTCATTTCCACTTTGTGCTTTTTCCATTTGTAGTTGTCGTACCTCCTCACCCAATACTTGCATTATGAACTCATCAACAATTTTCCAGGGCTCCGAGGTAGGCACATTTGCCGTATTTCTTGAGACCCCCGGGAGCTTCTCTATTGAAACCTCCTTCGTTCTACTCATGTCCCTTTGCCTGTACCCTTTCTCAAGTTGTGCTTGTCTTGCAAAATCACATCAACTTTCCTTAGTAGGTTCCCCCACACTAGAACATGGCTCCACCTGATTTTCTTGATTTAATTTTAAATCATCTTTACTGTATACCCCAGAATTTGTTTGCAGGACAATATCACAGATTTCCTCAAGCAAAATCCTATTGTCATTTCTTGCCTCCTGCGTTAAGTCAATTAATGACTTCAGAATCACTCCTTCTAGCTCTTTTTCTCTGGAGCTCTTCTCCTTAGTGAAGCCATTATGAAAGTCTCCACATGAGATAGTTTAGTTGTTTGCTTTAGGGCCATCAGGGTCGTTAAGTCTCTGCAGTTCTCATTTAGATTTTCATACAACTTGAGGTACGGATTCAGTGTAATAGCGACAGATGCTAAGATTGTGTTTTGCAAGTGTTTTAATTCATCCCCTTCTTTATTCTTCTCGCTGCCTTGGAGGACATCATTTTAGATTTTAACAAGGGTCTAGGCCACCGTTCTTTTTGGTAGCAGGTGAACCTACAATCACTGGTACTTGAGGATTCCGTTGAAGAGTCTGAATCTTGCGTTTCATTGGTTTCTCACCACATTTCATTCCGTTGAGTCTTCCCAGGTAGTACTCTTTTCCCTTTCTCTTCGATTCACCCACACCTAGATGTACCACTTTCCACATAGTTTTGATTAAATTGTTGGCTCCCACTTAAAGGATCCTCCATGTAGGACTCTCTTCTTCTACATTTGGCCTGGACACCTGGAACCGTCATATGTTCATTTTCTGAATCCTCAAGGTGTCGTCTGCCCAACTAATATTTTTACTCTTGTGGGCGGGGGTTTTAGCTGTGTCCAACATCGACACACCCTCCGCCAGGGCTGGAGTTCTATCCTTGGACAGGACTGTAGTTCTATCCTGGGTACTCCCAACCTCAGGTATAGTACACTCTTCATTGGTTCCAAGAAATACTCTTTGTGGATCGCCATTTGCCATCTGATGGCGACTCCTCTCTTCTTCCACCAATATTCCTTTTGGCGTAGAAAACGAGACCTGCAGATTATTTGCTTGGTCTGAAATGGCAGCTTCACCACCTACACCTCTATGGGAAGTGATAGTCTGAGAAACAGATTTTAGGGTGATTACTCGGCCAGGGGCAATAGCAGCCACCCCCCCTTTTGGTCCCTCGGGCCGTAAGGATGTCCTTTTAATCCACCCATTGCGGGCGGTTTATGAGTCTGCACCTTGGACAGTGACAGCGCCGGCAACCATAAATCAAAAAGTTCCGCTGATTGGATCATCATGGCATCCGGTAATTCTCCCTACCTCTCCGTCAACCCTACTGCGCCCACATCGGTGCGTCTGAAATGCCATTTCAGAGTTCCATAATTCGATATGGATTTAGCTCTTAAATTTGTTTGCTGGTTTTTCCCCTTGTCCTCTCGGCAGAGGGTACCATTTCCCTTTGCCAGAGAACCTGTGCCCGTCAATGTCAAGTTCCTTTTTCCCGTAGTTTGATTGCTGGAACAATTTATCAAGTCAGTATGTACGGGAGAATTTACTGTCTTTGTCCTTGCAGCAGGCTGATTTACTTCCACTTGAGTTTCATTTACTAACGGATCGTCAAGGGTGGACATGTTGCCATTTTCCATTCTTATAGCAGGCTGAAATAAGTACACTCGTTCTTCTGACTCTAATGGGCCGGCAAGCACCGCAAGCTTGGCCATACTTTCTCTTATGTCTGCCTGATTTAAATCTGATTAATCTTCAATCACTGCAATTACATTTAGTTCCCTCCCCGACAGCCTTGCTAGCCCCAGCACCATGCTTTTAGACATTTCAACACAAGGCAGGGGAGTCAAAGCCAACAGGATGTTACTTTTTGTTTTCCTCGCCTCCATTTCCTGCTCGCACCCGATGGCTTCATCCATATTTTCCGTCCGACTTTCCTTTATTAGACGGGCTTGTAAATGTGTCCTTTGTAATCTGCCGAGGTCCGCTGAGGGCTTCGAACACTCAGCAAAGACTCTGCTACGCTCGGCGCAGGAGTGATGCTGCTAAGTGTTTTTTTTTTAGTTCATTACAAACTTTTAAAAACAGAGAAAAATCAGCGTGAAGGACCTCCTTCATATCATATATAAAAAAAAGCTATTGCATATATTTTTTCAGCCCTGCGGACTGGTTGGCTGAAACACTTTGCATCTGATCACTCCGTTACCACTGCCATATTGTCCAAATTTGGGTATTCACATTCCATCTCCAAAATCTTGTTCACATTTTAAAAGCTTTTCACTATATTGTCTACGAACGCAGTCAGTGCAAATATTAATTTATTATTTGCACCATTGTGCATCAAGGTCCACCACTCTTCAACCATCTGTGTGGTGTATTTATCCATCACCTCACCCATACAGCAAATTCTTGAACTGTTCATCTTAGAGCAGAATATGACTAAGGGTTTCAGTGATTCATCAGCGATATTGCAGAAGCGACAAGAGTAATCTTTCTCACTGCTCCCATATGATGTCACTTTAGTTTCCAAGCATTTAATCTAAAGTAGAGAACCAGTTGACTCCTCCTCTTGCACTGGAATCTAATCAAGTACTTGGGGAGCTTGTTCAGTTTCTTTGCTTCTACAGGGACATGATAAGTGTTTTCTGTGTGGACCAACTCCTCCTCCTTCTGATAGAATTGGAAAGCAGACTCCTCTCTAGTGGGTAACCGGAAGCAGAATAACTGGCAATCAAGATAACCAGCACACTCAGGAAGCACCCCATCTACACATTGAAAACTCCAATACTTCTTCTATCCTCACCCTCACAACTTTCCCCTTACTTAAAATAACCCTGTGGTTAATGATCCATGCAACCCTTCCGCCTGTGCGACTTTTACAATCAGTTCTTTCGATTTGTTTTGATTGTGGTCCTTTCTATTCTCGCAATGGAAAATTTTATTTTCATGTTGGGCGAAACTGCTTTGACAAAATGACTACACAGGGATGAGTGGTGTCTAAATCATCTACTTATTCCCACACTACCACTAAAAAAGCAGTGGCCACAACTGTAAAAGCAAAACAGACACAGCCTGACCAGTATATCCACTTCACCTTTTGAGTAACATTGGCCAGGGGAAGACTATATTCTTCAGCAGGATTTTAAGATGATAACATTGGCAACCCAAATACAAATAGTAAAACAAATACAAAAAATAAAGCATGTCCAATCGGCGTTCTTTAAAAATCTAGATTTTTAATTAAATAATAAAATGCAAACAACTAACTAAAAACACAAGCAAACATCCACCCTTCTTAAGAAACACAGAGAAACACACAAAATTCAAGCTGTTATAGTATAGCACTACGGAAGGTGAGCCAGGGTGTTCAGGCACTCAATTGGCATAATGTCAATGTTCAAAAAGTTGTCTTGTTAGAAAAGGGCAGAGAAGGAGTCTTAAAAGACAATACAGTCCCAAAAATGGGCCTGGGGCAGGTAGGCAGGGCCACTTCACAGTGCATTATTTCTTTATCTTTGGGGTTCCAGGGGGTTGAACCAGGCATTCTGGTGTTGAACCAGGAGTTTGACCGCTTTCAGCATTGGGATCAAGTCATGGGGCAGCAGCAACAGGTCCCAATGATTTGATGCTTTTCAGCAGCTGTGTAAGCTTGTGGTGCGAAGATGCTGAGAATGGTGGGCACCATTGGGGTTGGAGCTCGAAGAACCTGGGGACCAAGCAAAAATGGTTTTGGGGTAGTTTGGAGATACAGGGAGTACACAGGGGCACTTCCTTGGTTCTGCAGTAGTGGGGAGTCCCAATCAAGGGGCTCCAGGGCAAGGATATTTTTTTCTGTTGCATTCTCACAACAGGGAACTTAGTTGACACCTACAGTAATTCCTTTGATTTACATTTACAGAGCTCTGGTTCCAGTGCAGCTACAGTCAGTCCTTGGTCTAACGGCATTCATTCCCACTCATTCCCAGGTAGTAGGTAAAGTGCAGAAATCACCTCTGCCTAGGATTCTGTATGGCTTCACCTCCCTGGCAGAGGACTTTGGAAAAGTCTGTATCTCTATCAGCGGTCCAGATGACATCTTCTTTTCCCTTTGGAAATACAGAGAGTATTTACAAAATGTGGGGTGCCACTCTCATTTTAAAGGAAAAATTCCACTGGGGATTTCTTAAGGAAACTTGCTGTAAAGGCTCCAATCCTGGTTGTTGTAGAAAGTGCATATTCCTTTATGACCTCACACCCAGAGAACCTTATCTTACAATAAATGAAGGGGACACAAAAGGAAGAGAGAGAACCCTAAAAGAAAGCTTGATGGTGGGACCGTTGTCCAGTCGTACCATCCCCCTCTGGCTACTCTAACTTCACCTCTTTCCCCTGCATGATAGCTTCAAAGAAATTCAGTGCATCTGAAGCCTGGTGTTAGGCTTGCTTTGTTATGTCAGTGCACCATCTGAAGCACCATTCCCCGAAGACCACATGGGGGAAGCTTCTCTGCCATATGGGACAATGTGACCCCCGCCTGATGAAGAATCAATGGGGTAGCAGCCTAGCCATTGTTCCATAGGGCAGCTGTCGGATGGTTGGTGTAGATACCAATTAACACCAGCCCTGTGACGGTGCTGTGACAGGTATACCCGCTTTACTTTTTGTAGTAACTGGTATTAGGTTGGGATATGTTGCAAACAATCTTGTATTTACATCACATTTTACAGAACCCTGTTGACTAGTATTGGAGGCTTACACTGTAGCCAAGGAAGAGTATGGGAGAAAGGGCACAGGAGAACACTCCATGCGAGTGAAGAACAAATTAATCAACTTTCAAAAACCAAGCCAGACATTTTGGCAGTACAGTACATCACAGTGCAACAAATTAGTTGTTTGTTTGTTAAAGGATAGGAATCTTAAGTAACCGTCTAGGAAACTGCACTTTCTATTTCTTCTTTGCTCAGCTGCTGAGGGCTTTTGAATATATTCATGTGTTCTGTGTTTATTGCCACTATCATCCCCAACTCCTTTTTTTAAATGTTAATAGTGAATTGCAGAGGTGGAGTTCCTTGTTACGGAAGGCGGCACTCAATATTTTAACTCTGAGAACTGCTGCTATCAACTTAGAGGCACATATCTGTGATTTCTTTCCACAAAGCTACATAAGAAAACCTCAATAAAGCTCTTGTTGAATGTTGTCTAGGCTGTGATGAGCAAGGGTGAGCATAGCTAGAGGCTGCATTTCGGGTCCCTATCGTTTCACTTCTTCTGTCAGGGTTACAAGCAGGGCTCTGATAAGGTTTTATGCAGTACTTGGAATCAAATGATTTTTCAAGCATTAAAAGAAAAGAAAAATAAATAGCCACAACTAAAGCTATTATGTAAACTGTGCATACTCATATATTTCCCTGCACAGGAGTACATTTGGTAATTACTGGGGCAGATTGTGAAGTCTTGGGCTGGTTGATGAACTCCATTTATAATCACATATACAATATGTGTTTTCTAGCCTATACCTTTTGTAAACATGCTGATTTGTAAACAATTGTAGTGGTTGTGAACTGGACATTCTCTTCGGAGATGATAGCTCAGTAACTATGCATGCTCACAACGTGGCTTATTGCATTACTTGTGCAGATTAATTGAGAAATTAATGTGCACACAAAAACCTACCAGTTCTGCACTTAGAGAAAAATAATTAGAGGGAACATTGTCATCATTTTACAACGGTTCAAGATCAAATTGATGTGGCCTAATTGTTGTTTGTCTTTAGCAGCCACCATGCCACAACCATGCCTGGCTTATATATATTGATTTACAGCATAAGGCATACAATTATTAGAATTTAGATCAGAGGTGCATACAGTTAATCTGTCATCCTTGTCTGCAGAGACTTGGTTACCCCAGCATCTGTCAGGGATCCACATGTGACCTTTGAACATGCTCTGTGCCATAGAAGAGCTGGCAATGTAGATGTCAGGAGACTGGCTCTAGCAAGGCACATACATGTGTGCACTTTTCTTTTGTATAGATAAATCTGAAAAGGGGGCCTGCTTATCAGTACTCCCTCTCAGAAGCTTCATTACCCACATCATTTAATTTGACTACAAGTAAAAAAGCCTGGGATTTCCATCACACATGCCCATTTTAGAAATAGAAACATCACTCCAGTTCTAGAGAAAAGATGTTCATTTAGAGCATGTCCAAAAACCCCAGTTAGGGACTGTTTGGGTGCAGTCCTGGCGCCTATGGCGCCAGGCTCATAAGGATAAAGTCAGTCCTGGCGCCATGGGCGCCAGGCTCATTTCAGAAAACTTACCTAATGCAGACCATGCTGCATACTCACCTGGTGCAGACCATGCTGCACGAAGCCACAAGCCAAATCGGGCTTAGGAGGGACTATTTACTTAAGGGACTACTTTTTTCTCGGGTGGGGGATGTGGAAGAATACTTACCTGGGACTTCTTCCTAGGCTATTTAAACCACGCCCGGACAGCCACACGTGCTTCGCATTATTCTGCATCCAGCAGCGTAACGCTCACCATGCCTGCAGCAGCTTCCAGTCTTCTGCCCTGCCCGCTTCAAGCCCGGAGCTTCTAGAAATAAGAGGAAAGAAGGAGAAGAGGTTAGAACAGGAGCATCACAGTAATCCTTACCTAAATCCTTGATCCACAACGCACTCGAGCTGGAATCAAGAAGTCACACGTGCGTCGCCTCGCATCTCACGGCGCCGCGCTGAACTCACCGGCCTTCGCTGCATCTCCGCATTCCATCGCGATCTTCAGCATCTCCCGGCCGCTCGCCTACACAAGAACAACAAGGTGAGCTAAGGGAAAACAAAAGGACAAGTAAGCAAGCTACCCCAAAGACTTACCGGATTACCACGGGGGATACTCACCTCATCTCGGGTCGGCGCAGTTAACTCTGCATCACCGCCGCACCCCGGCCCCTAAGGGGAAACCACTGGACAAACAAGCTACCCCCCAAAGACTTACCTGATAAAACTCTGCATCATCGCCGTACCCCGGCCCCTAAGGGGAAAACCACCATAGACTTACCTGACTCTCACCAACTGCCCTTTGGACTCTCCGTGGTGGTTAAGTTGGCAACCTACAAGGAATCGGAAAGAGTGAAGATCAGACATTTGAACTCTTACAAACTATTGGATCCTAGAGTCAATACTGGAACTCACCAATTCCTCCACGCCAGTGAAGTAACTGGTCATCTACGCGCCCCTGCGCTCGATGCAGGATGGAGAGCCCACCTTTCTAAACCATCAGGTGAGAACAAGAGGGAACAACGGGAGTGGAAGGTGTTTTAACGCTCGAATTACGGGAGGTTAATTCCCTTTCTCCTTTGCAGAAAGATATTCAAACGAGCCGACAAACGAAGTAAGTGGGGGTGTCCAGTCAGTCATCTCGGCTCTACGTGGCTCCAGGCCGGTCCAGATCGACGTCCCCGTGGGAACCAGGTGAGCGTAACAGAACGCGAAGCCTACCCACAAATACCCACCTGGGCGTCATGGAGACCTCGGAAACGGATCAGTTGGCCCAATTATTAGGGGAATTAAGGGCCGAAGTGCATTCCGCCCGTCAAGAAACTAATGCCCTCAGGAGAGAACTGATAGTATCTAAAGAACGAACCGATGATTTGGCCAGACAACTATTGCAAAGCCAGGCTGGACAAACTCCTCTACCAGGACTTGGGGCAAGCCCAGCTCCTGTACCACTGAGTAACCCGGTGCAGATAAATCTACCTGGAGCCGTTCCCTTGGCTCCGCCTGAACGCTTTGCCGGAGACCCAAAAAGGTTTGCTATATTCATGAATCAATGCCGCTTGCACTTTCTATGTAGACCTGGAGCCTTCCCGAACGATCAGGCCAAGGTGGCCTTTGTACTGTCATATCTCAGCGGCAGTGCGGCGGATTGGTCCATTCCACTTGTCAATCAGGATGACCCGATTCTTCGAGATTTCCAGGGTTTTCGAACAAGCATGGAAAGACTGTTCGCTCGACCCTCCCAAGGACAGGCTTTGGATAACGAACTTTTATCCTTACGGCAAGGCAATCAGGACCTTTTATCTTACATTGCAACCTTTAACAGATTAGTAGTGGAAACCGAATGGCCTGAAGCCAAGCGAATCACATTATTCCATCGAGAGCTTCGAGGAGAACTCAAAGATGTTTTAGCCCAAATAGTGAGCCCGCCTCAGGACTGTGCTGAATATATAGATTTAGTGGTCCAGTTGGATCACAGAATTCAAACCAGAAAGGCTGACCGAACCAAGTTTGAGAATAGGGTGTTGATTAAAACCCACGTAAGCTCCAAGGGAGTAGATGCCGCAGAACCTATGCAACTTGGGGGTGTTAGAGGACCCCTAACGCAGAAGGAAAGAGAAAGAATACGACAACTGCAATTATGTCTTTATTGCGGAGCTACCGGTCATTTCCTTCGGAACTGCCCAGTAAAACCACCCAAGAAAACTATAGGAGCAGCAGACGAAAGCCATTTAGAACCTGACTCGGGAAACGATCAAGCCCGGCAAGTGTAGAGGTTCGCTTGCCGAGCCTAAAGAAGGACACTCTGACCTCGCATTTCACCATACCCATGGTCCTTGTACATCCAGAGCAACCATCACGCATGCACGCGGTAAAAGCATACGTTGATAGTGGAGTCATAGGTAACTATTTGGACTGTGAATTGGCTTCCAGGATGAATCTATCTCTCACCCGAAGGACCACAGCCGATGTCGTCACCACAGTGGATGGAACGGAAATTGTCTCTGGGCCCGTAACTCATTCCACTGCAGAAATGACATTGCTGGGTCAAGATGGGCACCGAGAGGTTATTGTGTTTGATTTGATCAAGGCCCCACAGTTCCAACTAATACTGGGAATACCTTGGTTAGAAAAACATAATCCCTGCATTGATTGGCGAGAGAAGAGACTAACCTTCCCAGAATGTGCTCACACCTTCTACCCTAAGAAAACTCAAAACTCAGTCCTGGCCCCAGTAATCCCAGCTGCCACGCAATTACCTGCTGAATACCAAGACTTTCAGGATGTCTTCCAAAAGGAACAGGCAAACACTTTACCACCTCACAGATCGTATGATTGTCAAATAGATCTTGTACCGGGAGCACAACCACCTTGCAGCAGAATCTATGCCCTTACGGAACGCGAAAACCTTCACTTGCGTCAGTACCTTGACCAGTACCTTGCTAATGGTTTCATTCGCCCGTCCAAATCCCCTGCATCTTCAGCTTTGTTCTTCGTACCAAAAAAGGAAGGCGACCTTAGAACATGCATAGACTACCGCGCTCTGAATCAGATAACCATCAAGAATCGATACCCATTGCCTTTGATACCTGAACTACTAGACCAGGTGAAGGACGCTTGTATATACACTAAACTAGACCTTCGGGGGGCATATCATCTGGTACGTGTCAAAGAGGGCGATGAATGGAAGACTGCTTTTCGCACCAAGTACGGATTATTTGAGTACCAGGTGATGCCTTTCGGACTATGCAATGCACCAGCGGCCTTCCAATTCTTCATGAACGATGTCCTCCGAGAGCTCATCGATGTTTGTGTGGTCGTTTAAATCGACGATATCTTAGTATACTCCTTATCAGAATCTGATCATATAAAACACGTCCGAGCAGTCCTAGAGAAGTTACGCCAGCATAAACTATATGCTAAACTGGAAAAGTGCGTCTTTCACACTACGGAAGTGGAATTCCTTGGATTTATTCTGACCCCGAGAGGAATCAGGATGGATACACGTAAGGTGGACGCAATTCTTAATTGGCCTTCGCCAACTTCAGTCAAAGGCGTCCAAAGCATGCTTGGCTTTGCCAATTTCTACCGCAGGTTTATCCCAGACTTCTCACACATTGTGCATCCCATTACAACGCTATTGCGAAAAAATAAACGCTTTGTGTGGACAGAGGAAGCCGAAAACGCCTTCCAAGAGTTAAAAGCAAAATTCACATCTGCCCCTGTATTAAGACACCCGCGCCCTGAGCTTCCATACATAGTGGAAACGGATGCCTCCAGTTCAGCCATGGGAGCAGTGCTCTCCCAAAGGGATCCCGAAACCAACCAGCTTCATCCAGTGGCATTCTGGTCAAGGAAGTTTTCGGCTCCCGAATTAAACTATGCCATTACCGACAAGGAGCTATTAGCCATCAAGTCCGCCTTCAAGGCTTGGCGGCACTATCTGCTGGGTGCCAGACATACCATCACGGTCGTCACCGATCAACGCAACTTGCAATACCTAAAGACAGCTATGGCCCAATCTTCGCGCCAACTCCGTTGGGCATTATTCTTCGCCGAGTTTGATTTTGTAATAACCTATCGACCAGGTTGTAAAAATGGTAAAGCAGACGCCTTGTCCCGAATTGGAATGGGAGAAACAGAAATAGCCTTAGAACCAGTACCCATAATTCCCGAACAAAGGATCCTTGGCCTGACGTCCATACATTCACTGGAGGACATTCAAGAAAAGATCCACCAGCTCTTTGATTCAGTTGCCTTACAGGACTGGGCCAAGAAAGGTCCAGAGTATTCTGTCACCGATGATTTACCTTATTACCAAGGCCGGCTATTTCTGCCACAAAAGGAACTACAAGAACTTGTCATTTCCCGGTACCATGACACCTTACTGGAAGGACATCCTGGTATTGCAAAAATTGCCAAAATTAAGAAACAACTCTGGTGGCCCACCTGGCGCAAAGACATTAAATTGTTTGTCATGTCTTGTGGCATTTGCGCCCAAAATAAAACTCAGAAGGAAAGACCCGCTGGACTATTACAACCTTTGGATATCCCACCCACTCCTTGGCATACCTTGTCATTAGACTTCATAACAGATCTACCCCCGTGCAATGGCTTTAACACCATTTTAGTTATTGTAGACCTTTTTTCCAAAATGGCTCACTTTATTCCTTTAAAAGGGATACCTTTAGCTTTAGTCCTGGCCAAAGAGTTCCTTGAAAACATTGTTCGCCTACACGGCTTTCCATCCGTGTTGATTTCGGAACAGGGCAGTCAATTCATTTCGCATTTCTGGAGAAAATGTTGCCAATTGGCGCAGATAGATGTTAGGCTTTCCACCAGTCACCACCCTCAGACCGACGGTCAAACAGAGAGGACCAACCAGACTCTTGAGCAGTACTTGCGTTGTATGCTACATCAGTCTGAGGGTACTTGGAAAGACATTCTTTGGATTGCCGAGTATGCATACAATAATTCTGTAGACTCAGGAACCAGACAAAGTCCTTTTTTTAACATATATGGACACCATCCTCGAACCTCAGACCTTGATTCGCCCCAACACTTGGAGATGCCTGCAGTGGACCATCTCCACACTGTTATTACACAAGCCTTTAAGGAAGCAACTGCACCTTTACGAAAGGCTAAGGAAAAATACAAGAAAGATGCGGATCTGCACAGGAGTGAAGCACCGCAATACCAGATAGGGGACCAAGTATGGTTGGCCACTAAGCACATCCCACTCAAGGGAACACGGACCTTTAACCCTAGGTATTTAGGACCTTACTCCATCAAGGCCATCATTAACCCGGTGGCTGTCAAGTTGGACCTACCTGCTCATATGCGGATTCATCCCGTTTTTCACGTATCCCTTTTGAAGCCAGTACAACCAGGAACAAGACTAACCAAACCTCCGGACCCCATCCTCATAGACGGAGAGCCCAGATTTGAGGTTAAGAGCATCTTGGACTCAAAAAAAGTGAGATCAAAAATCTTTTATCTAATCGACTGGAAAGGCTACGGTCCTCAGGAAAGGTCTTGGGAACATAGTGACCACGTGCATGCACCTCAATTAGTGAAGAGGTTCCACCGAGAATTTCCTAACAAACCAAGGCCACGGGGAAGAACGACTTTAGGAGGGGCCTTGAGGAGGAGTGCTGTCATGATGCCTGCCCCCGGGAAGCCAGACCAGGCCCAGCAACCCCGGAAGCAGGCATCATGCCATTTAGAGCATGCCCAAAAACCCCAGATAGGGACTGTTTGGGTGCAGTCCTGGCACCTATGGCGCCAGGCTCATAAGGATAAAGTCACTCCTGGCGCCATGGGCGCCAGGCTCATTTCAGAAAACTTACCTAATGCAGACCATGCTGCATACTCACCTGGTGCAGACCATGCTGCACGAAGCCACAAGCCAAATGGGGCTTAGGAGGGACTATTTACTTAAGGGACTACTTTTTTCTCGGGTGGGGGATGTGGAAGAATACTTACCTGGGACTTCTTCCTAGGCAATTTAAACCACGCCCGGACAGCCACACGTGCTTCGCGTTATTCTGCATCCAGCAGCATAACGCTCACCGTGCCTGCAGCAGCTTCCAGTCTTCTGCCAGGGCCGCTTCAAGCCTGGAGCTTCTAGAAATAAGAGCAAAGAAGGAGAAGAGGTTAGAACAGGAGCATCACAGTAATCCTTACCTAAATCCTTGATCCACCACGCACTCGAGCTGGAAGCAAGAAGTCACACGTGCGTCGCCTCGCATCTCGCGGCGCCGCGCTGAACTCACCGGCCTTCGCTGCATCTCCGCATTCCATCGCGATCTTCAGCATCTCCCGGCCGCTCGCCTACACCTAGGGAAACAAGAACAACAAGATGAGCTAAGGGAAAACAAAAGGACAAGTAAGCAAGCTACCCCCAAAGACTTACCGGATTACCACGGGGGATACTCACCTCATCTCGGGTCGGCGCAGTTAACTCTGCATCACCACCGCACCCCGGCCCCTAAGGGGAAACCACTGGACAAACAAGCTACCCCCCAAAGACTTACCTGATTTACCGCAGGGGGAACTCACCTCATATCGGGTCGGCGCAGTTAACTCTGCATCATCGCCGTACCCCGGCCCCTAAGGGGAAAACCACTATAGACTTACCTGACTCTCACCAACTGCCCTTTGGACTCTCCGTGGTGGTTAAGTTGGCAACCTATAAGGAATCGGAAAGAGTGAAGATCAGACATTTGAACTCTTACAAACTATTGGATCCTAGAGTCAATACTGGAACTCACCAATTCCTCCACGCCAGTGAAGTAACTGGTCATCTACGCGCCCCTGCGCTCGATGCAGGATGGAGAGCCCACCTTTCTAAACCATCAGGTGAGAACAAGAGGGAACAATGGGAGTGGAAGGTGGCTTAACGCTTGAATTACGGGAGGTTAATTCCCTTTCTCCTTTGCAGAAAGATATTCAAATGAGCCGACAAACGAAGTCAGTGGGGGTGTCCAGTCAGTCATCCCGGCTCTACGTGGCTCCAGGCCGGTCCAGATCGACGTCCCCGTGGGAACCAGGTGAGCGTAACAATTCATGTATTAAACGAGCATAGCTATTTTTTGTTAGAAACGTGAGCCATATTGATGGATATCAATCAGCAGAGGTGTCTTGTGGCACCATAGCTTTACTGGTTTCAATGAAGAGACTGTTGATTTTAGATTTTGAGCCTCATCACGACTTTGGTGGTAACCCTTAAATCCAGCAGTAGCTCTATTACCACCAGATTTAAGGGTCTGCCAAATCAGGACTTCAGCAGATTTCACCCCAGCTCTGAGCTGGGGGGAAATCCACCGAAAATTCGCGCTCATAATTTTCGCGCTCATACCGCCGGCGGGAAATTGAGCCCAATGGGGAATGGGGATTAACATTACCGCCAAACTCGTGATCCGGCGCTATTAGTGCCGGGGAGTTCCGCAGTAGGGCAGATAGCGCCGGCGCTACTAGCTACTAGTAACTATATAACTAGCTACTAGTTATATATAAGCTACTAGCGCCGGCGTTACCGCCCAAGTCGTGATGAGGCCCATTGTGTTGATCTTCAGTAGAGACTCTTCATGTGTGTGTTGTTGCGCTGTTATTCTGTTTTGCTGCTTTTGAGCAAACCCATGTTCTTCCAATCGTCAATGTGATCTTCCAAGAGGATCACATTGTACCCACGGTCTAACAGAGTTTTGTCTGAAATATTTTTTAAGAGAACATTGGCATGGGCCAATTCAAACATGCACAGACATGCACTTGTTAAAACAGTTGTTGGCTGAATTAATGACAAATGCATGATGATAATAATTTACAAGGTAAATAAACCAGAAAAAATATTCTTCCATTTTGTCAGAAAGCAATTAATATAGCGTTAAGAATTAATGGTCCAGGGCCTGATTTAAAGGCTTGAGCAAAGCAGGTGCATCATGCTATTTGCACCCCGGGTTTCCAAGAGGTAATTGGCATGGGGTGAACAGAAAAAATAAAGATTAGGGGTGGTGGGGGAGGATGGCTGTGCAGGGAGAGGGAAGTAGCCTTCAGCTTCCAGAAAACACGCAATGTGATTAACAGTTTTAGCCCGTGATCCAAGGAACCTGATTGGCTGCTCCCCCGCCCAGGGTGCTAATACATCTTAAAGATAAATCTAAGATGTTTTGCTTAACTATTGTTGGATATACCCCTGGCGTGCAGCGATAAAAGTACAATTTTGCTATTAAAATTAAGGCCATAATTGTTCTTATGGCAAAAACAATACACTTTTGCAACAGAGCACTGTTTGAACCAGTGTTAAAAGGGCAAGGTATTAGCCACAGGGAGAAATGTGAACTATGGCAAACATTTTTTTTAAATAAGTATTTGATGGCAATTCCAGCTGCACTCTAGTAACATTTCGGTAAAGTGGCACAGAAACATTTGCACCCCATTGGCCCCCATTTAGAATGTCTCCCCCATCTTACCTGCACTCATCTACAGGCTATCACTCTCTGTATTTTCCATCTTCATTGTACAGCACTGTTTTGGTTTCTTGCTAGTTTTCTGCTCTACATTTCCCATGAGTACATAAAAAGCATGGCTCTTGTGGAAGCGTAATCTCTTCTTATAGCAAAGGGAACGCAATTGTGACCCCTGGTGATCCGAAACAGCACTCGTGTCACTGAGGGCTGTGTATAGAGAGCTGCCTTTTGAGAGGTCATTTTATAGCAACGTACTAAATGATAAGAGTTCTTTAATTATGCACATGTCAAACCAAGCAGATAATGTTTCTTTTGCAAGAAAAAGTCACACAACCATATAAGAAAATAACTTAATTTGGGAACAGAGCACCATGGAAGGATACATCTCATGATTAGCCATCATCAACTGTCTTTAATGAGGTGGTGTAAAAACAAATTCACTTCCAGTACCGTTTAGCAATGTTTAAAGGAACAATGCGATTTTTTGATGTAAACAAAAACAAAATCATGGCTTTCCCTTGGAAAGAATACAATAGAAAGTCTGTTGTTGCCAACAGGTGTCCCAAATACACTCCAATGGGACTCATCCCAAAAACATTCAAAATGTAAATCACACAAAATTGTAATTAAAAAACAAAAGGCACCTGTTCAAAAGGGAATTGGTCTGACTCAATTTCAAATGGTACAAATGAAAATAATTTACTTCAATAAATAAAGCACTTAACTCTAACAACAGAAACAAAAATAACAGAGTGTTTTCAAATTCCACACTAAGTTAACATATATTGACAAATTCATAAAACAAGCATTACGAATAGAAACCCACATTCCATATCAGGTTTCTATAGTACATATAGGTGAAAGTTTAAGAAGGGATTTCAACAAATGGTGGTTGCCTAATACAACAAACAGATAGTCATGTACCAATTCAATTAAATAAGCTCAAAACACCAAGCAGTTTAAACAGGAAGTGTCCAAACTGTAAGCTGTAAATCACTGACACTTCACAATTGCTGACGCGTTTCGGATCAAATTCTTTAAATTCATTGAGATTCTGTAACCTAAAAAATATATAGTCACTCATTACTCGTTACTAAGTCATTAAAACAACAAACAACTAACAAATTGACAAACCAGTCACTGACCTCAGTGAATGGATTCCCATAGTGCCAATATGGACCTAGCATGCGATATAAAGAGGCTATTCAATCTCCTGAATTAAATAACAGAGAGGCACAACATAATGCCGTGGGGATTCACTCACCCACCTCTGGATGTCTGGAGGCAAGCCTGTTTACAGTCTGGATAAAAGTAAATAATGACTTTATTGGTTAAATGAAAAGGCGAACAGAACTTCTTGGTTTGTGTGTAGAAATTTACCAGTATTGCACCAACTGTAACCTTACCCAATAAAAAGGATACTAATTTGTGGGCTGTCTCCTAACGGGGAGTCTGTTCACATACTGGGCGGAAATTAAGTAAAAACAGATATCTTCCAAAAAAAGGTTATTCCCTGCATTAACTGCTGAGACCAATACCAGATGAGATAGGTGATCAATATCTAATACTGGCCACCCTTGTATAGCAATGTGATCTCAAACTGGATCAAATCACCATAAACCGTAACATGTACACCACACTACAAATAGCATGTTAAATCCCAGTCACAGTTCATGCCCCTAGGTGCCATGGAGTCCAAATGTTCTATCCATCCTATTTCATTTTGCAGTCATCTTTTAGTTAAGTCATCGCCCCTTCTAGCAGGGTTATCTTGTTCCAAAATTGAGCCTTTAATTTGAGCTATGTTGTGTATAGCCTCTACAAAGTGCGTAGCTACTGGGACTTTGAGTTCTTCGTTCTCAATTTGTGTTCGGTCCAACGGACCTTAACCTATCTTGTCGGTAATACCCACATGAAAAAATGTGGTTGCGCAATGGTATCACCCTTGATGATATTATGACAGTGCTGACAGTTGCTGCAAGGTTGTGTATCCATGAATTTGGTTTTTATTCTCTTTTGAACTGGCAATTCAACTTTCACTAGCAGGTTCCTAAATGCTCTGCTATTTCTATAAGCAAAGGTAGGCAGATTCGGGAACAGTCTGTCTAGTGCAGTATTGTTGTGCTGTTTCGCTGAAAGCCAGGGACAAGTACTCCAGACCCAGGTGCAGACCCCCGCCACACCCAGTTGTGTTCACATCTTCTGAGGGCGATATGGCTGTTGGAAGGGCCCATACGTCACACGATTCCATCATTGTGGTGGACACCTCATCAGCAGTGATATGATAGGTAATTTATAACTCGCTTAATACCCAGAGGTTTCTAAGCGCGGACCAGGGATAGAACCTGTGTTGCTCTGTGTTGTCTTGCTTCCAAGGCGAGCATGTTGCACCTGAGCTATCCTCCCAAAACCTCCCAAGTAGAACAGGGTGGTGGTGATGTTGCAATATAGGGGCCCCAAATAATGCAGACCTCATTTGAACTATCTGGGCTGATGGAGGAGGAGGAGTCCATTGCAGGCCTGCCCACTGCATCAGGTGGGTGTGCTGGGGGATTGCAGGCTGCACATCATGCTCCGAGACAGAATGATGTGCAGTCCAACGAGGAGGATGTCAGCTCAACCCCCTGTCCCAGCACCATCTTCTGCAGCACTACCCACCTTCACTGATGCCTCCACCCAGATAGAGGTCATAGTTCCAGACGATGTGACCATCCAGGATGAGATGCTGCCCCTGCTGATTGGTGGCTTGAGGTGGCAGGCTTCTATGTGTAATCTCATGAGCTGCTTGTAGAGAATTACGTGCAGATATTGATACTGATATTTTATTTGTATCCCGCTCATACACAAGTGTTTCAGAACACGAGATGGGCCACCTTTTGTCACAACTGGCAGCAACACTTCTTTCCGGTGGTCTCTCGGGACAGGCCTTTGGAGTGGCCGCCTCCTCCTCCTCATCCTCCACTGAGGCCTCCATGCCAGCTACCACATTGGCCTCCTGTGCACCTGTCCTACCATTGCCCAGTCTGGATGTGACTGTGTCCCTGGCGGAGTTGGAAGTCCATTTAATGCACATGGTTTGGTCACTGTGCCTGCCCAGGAGCCTGCAAGGGAAGAGGCTTTGGAGGTACACCAGGCACTTGATGGCAGTGCAGGTGCTGTACTCCCCCGTGGCAGAGTGTCATCCAGTCAGAGTCAGTACCTGCACTGCACACACAATGCTGACAGTGAGGAGGCAAATCCTAGAGGGTAATTCCAGTAGGAGGAGGCAGGCAGGCACACGCATGTTGCACTAAGGCAGAAGGCATGAGGGCACCTATGGGCTATGGTGTCGGGCCAGGTGCACTTTCTGAGGCAACAGGAGGAGGAGAAGCAGCAGGCATGTAATGTGGCAATTGACAGGGCCACGTTGGAAGTTGGAAGAGAGGTTGGCACAGGCACAGGCTGCCATCCCGGGGGAGACAAACAGGGCAGCAGACGAGATAGAATCTCAGATGAGGGAAACAATGCAAGCCCTCCAGAAAACAATGAAGGTCTGCCTGCAAGTGGGAGAGGTGCAGGGTGAAATGGCATTGGCAGAGGCATTGTTAGAGATCACAACAGACTAGCCCACTGACTAATGTACATAGTTCATTCATTGTAGGTTTCCTTTTTTTATTATTTCTTTTTTCCAAGAAAATTATTTCCTTCCTCTTTTTTTATACATACTTTGTATTAAATATATTTTGATGTCATGATCCAACCACACTGCTTGCTGTCTCTTTGTCCATGTGGACCTTTTGTTTGGCCATGTTCACCTGGTGAGTATGTGCTATGTCTGTCATGTGGGTTTTAGGCACACTCTGTGGGTCATGTTTATTCTGGGCTGTTCTTGCAGGGGGACATGTGTGCATGCTTCGTGTGTGTGTGTGATTTTGGGATGTGGCATCCATGTTTGATGAACGTATGTGGTGTATTGTAAATGTGTGGAGGTAACATGTTTTAGCAGTCACATGTTTCACTTCTTTGTCATGCACATATGTTGCTTGCTTTCTGAAGTGCTTTGCAGTACAGACATTTTGCCTAATTGTGTACATGGTGGGTGTAGGTATGTGACTAATTGTCAGAGATCACAATGGACTAGCCCACTGCCTAATGTGCATAGTTCATTAGCATTAGGTTTCCTTTTTGTATTATTTATTTTTTCAAGGACAATTAGGCTCTTCTCCTTTTCCATACATATTTTGTTTTCAATATATTTTGATGTTATGATTCAACCACCCTGCTTGCTGTCTCATTGTCCATGTGGACCTTTTGTTTGGTCTTGTTCGCCGAGTGAGTATGTGCTATGTTTGTCATGTGGGTTTTGAGCACGCTCTGTGGGGGTGTGATTCATGTATGTTGGGGTTGACGTAACACTTAATTTGTGGCTATGTTCATGGGTGTTGGGTAATGAACGATGTGGTAGGCATGGTTGTGTGATTGTTATTGACTTTGACATGTGAACATGTGTTTAACATGTAGGGGTAGGACCATCAGACAATTGGAGGTGGCAAGGGATGTTTGTCTGATTCAATTTCTTAGGCAGGGGCACTGCATGTTTGGTGTTGGTGTGTCAGTGTTCTTAAAGTGTCTTTGTTTTTGTTTGGTGTCAATTTGGGGATGCAATTAGTGATGAGATATTTCATGATGGTGTTTGGGGTCTCTCAATGGCTATGAGTACATATTTATCCACGTGTCTTGCCATGTGTTCCAAAAGGTTTTGATGTGTGTTGTATCTGGTGACAGCTCATTCACCTCTACCCATTAACTACTCAAGGTTCAGTTTATTGTATGTTGTGTTCCTTTGTGGTCCACTGATATGTTGCTGTTCCTTTAGCACTTGATTGCCAATGTGGATGTGCTCACACTTCATTCAGAGGTATGGCTCATTGGCATTGGGGGTGTTGTGGGAGATGGCCTCACTCTGGATCACTATGCTACAAACATCATATGTGCACTATGTAACATGTACATCGAGGGACCACAGTCTAGCTGCTGTAACAGTATGGTTGGCTGTTGATGTGCAGCTGAGTGTGATTCAACAGGAAGCCCTGCAAGAGGTTACAGTCCTGGATTCAATGACACTGCTCCCAGTTGTTCATGTTGAAGGAGGATGTCTGGGAGGTGTACTCAGGCCAGAGGAGTTGAGGTAAGTTGGTGCTCCACATTGGCCTGGGACAAGGGTAGGCTTGTGGGTGCTGCCTTGGGTTCGGGGGTTGGAGCACAGGTCAGTTGGGGGGTGTTATGATGGCTGACTTGTGGGTGCCGGCTAGGGTTATGGGGTTGGGGGGACTGGGACAAGGGTGGGCTTGTGGGTGCTGCCTTGGTTTTTGGGATCAAGGTATAGGTCAGTGGGAGGAATCGGGTGAGGGTGGACTTGTGGGTGCCATCATGGGTTTGGGGGTTGGGGAACAGGTCAGTGGGGGACTGGGACGAGGGCAGACTTGTTGGTGCTGCCTTAAATTAGGGGCTGGGGTGTGGTTTGGTGGGGGTATGCAGGTGCATCTTTAAGTGGGGCGGGATGCAGTTTTGTGTGGGTACATTGTTGTGGCTTTAAGTTAGGGGGTCAGGGTGCTGTCTAGTGGGAGTACGCAGTTGCTGCTTAAAGTTAGGGGGCAGTGGCGCAGTTTAGTGTGTGTACACAGGTGCAGCTTTAAGATAGGGGACCGAGGTGCAGTGGGGGTGCTAGAATGAGAACTTGTCGGTAGCAGGAGTGGCGTGGGAGTAATGGTGATTGCTGTTAAGTAATCATTGGTCTGGCAGGATGGTTGTTCAATGTCATTATGTTATGTTTGTAATGGGGGCATGTTAGGTGCATTCCGGGCGCATTCCGCACGCTACTCGTTCTTTGCGCTGCAGGTTTCTGTGTGCATTTGATTCCATGAATCAACTCACAGGGTTGTTCTTTTTGTCCGTGCAATGTTCTCGTGTCAACTGCTTTGCATGGACGTCGTACCTTTTTGTACAATAGGAGCTCTAGCTTTAAAAATGAAACACATTGATTTATTTTTTTACACCAGAGTGAACAATTGTCTTCCTTTGTTTAGGAAAAAAAAATACATTACAGTGTTATCAACAGAGTGAGTCGTGACCTCTACGCCTAGCAAACCTTTCCCAGAAAGCTACTCAGGATCGGTGGTGGCTGCGGGGATCATCAATTCAGAAATACACCAGCTCCCTCTTTCATCATCTATCAATCGCTTCAACGTTCAGCCCCTTTTTGATGTCAGCAGCAGCCTCCATCTTCAAAAGGTAAAACTTCCTGTCAGCCGTGCTCTCACAACAGCAATACAGGCAGTGCCCTCCTTTGAATTCCACAGCTGATGAATCGATTTGCTCTAAAAGGAGAGACCATTTGCGTAACATGACCTGCTTTTGGCGCTATGCACTGGAGGACATTCCTCACAGCATAAGAGGGGCAGAAAACACACTTTTGAGATCTAATATCTAAATAGTTGCATCCAGAGGGACACGTTCCCGTGACAGGGCCCATTTTGTTTTCAGAGCAAGCTAAAGAAGATATAGAGGATAACAGATGGTCGATTTATGGGAACTGAAGTATGGAAAATCTGAATATCTTTAAGGACATATGTATTCAAATTAATATGCGTTATGCATTCAATATTGTATATCTTCCCTTTGAGAAATCCTCAAAATTATTGTAAACAAACATCAGTGATAAAGCACACCAACCACAAGTTGTAAGGACATAAGAGTCACTTTTAAGAACTATGATTTTATGAGGCCACTCACGCCCTCGTGCCTCTGTATGGTCACAGAACTGCTCTGTCGCTTGGCGTTTCTTTACATTTTACGGCTGGCAACACCTGATATCACTTAAAATGCCTTCTACTTCAAAGATACTAATTGGCTGAAGGCAGTATACCATGAGTTCAACAGCAGGATGAGTGGTCTTGGTGACCAGCAATGAATACTTCTCCAGAAATTGTAATTTGCCAGCGAACAATAACGTCGGTAAGGACCTGTTTGAGCAGGGAACCCACCACTCCATGCAATCTACCTTTCTAATGGTACAAAAACATAGTTATTTTGCGACATAAAATGCACACTGTGCATAGAGCAATAGACAGGCCCAGCATGTTTATCGGGTTAGTAGGCTTCAGCTCTTCGATGTTTTTCAGAAGGGGTTGCAGACCACACATGCATAATAGGTCCTCCTGTTGTGAGCACCAATACATGGCAGCTAAACTTAGAATCATTGTTCGCCTAGCACTGTAAGAGGGATTCTACCTGCTCGGTTTATCACAGAGCACTGCAGATGTGTAGCTCAGGGCTCACAAAAAATAGGGTGAACATCAAGGGTGAAGCAGTCAAAGCTTTCATTCCACAAACAGCTGTTAAAGAGGCATCCTCTTTTCGGACCATACAATCTCCTACCTCAATCTCCTACCTATCAAAACCTACCTATCACAAACAACCTGATGCACTTCTAGACCCTTATTAAAGTTGCTATGGGTCTCATCACGACTTTGGCGGTAACCCTTAAATCCAGCGGTTGCGCTATTACTGCCGGACTTAAGGGTCTGCCAAATCAGGACTTTGGCGGATTTCGCCCCAGCTCTTGGCTGGGAGGAAATCCGCCGAAAATTTGCGCTATTACAGCCGGCGGGAAATCCGCCAGCGGTAAGAGCACAAATTTTCCCCATTGAGCCCAATGGGGGATGGGGCATTCCCGAATGGGCTTAATGGGGAATGAGGAATTAGATTACCGCCGAAATCGTGATCTGGCGCTATTAGCGCCGGGGAGTTCGGCGGTAGGGCTAATACCACCGGCGGTAATACCTCCGGCATTACCGCCAAAGTCGTAATCAGGCCCATAAATGTGTTAAAATATGTGTGTGCATGCTGGGTGAATAAATGCAGTTTCTTTAGAGCCCTTTCAGAGTGCAATCTTAACACTAGTGTGCTTGCACATCACCACTACACATGAGAGTACAATATTTTAATTGTTCGTATTACATATTTTCATTTAGAAAATGTACCTTTAACTATTTGTCACTTTTTGGTTTCTGATCTGTAAGCAAAGCTGTTTTCACAGTCTACTTTCCAGTGCCACCGTAGCCCGGCCCAGATTGGGCTGTTGCAAAATATGTGCTGTATAAATGGTAGATGTAGGTGGACGCACAGCGGTCACGCGTGGCCGGCGCTCGTTGAACTCTCGCCAAAGTGGAGCCCGCATGCGCCTGTCCATTTCCCGGCAGGTGTCTGGGCTTCTTCTTTTTCCAAAAAAAACATTGAAGGTAAATTTGTATTACTCGAAATTTCTCTGTGGCCTAGCACCTAATCTGACACACTGGCCTACTGATTGGAGATATGGTTTGCTGCCTTCTCTTTGGGCAGCACCACTTGACAGATCACCTCTTTTTGATCTTCTATGTAACACCCACTCAATGGTGAGGCATATATTTGATGTTTACTTCATACCCATGGCCGTGATTTTTGTTGTGTTACCAAAACATGGTTGTCAAGGACCTCAGCCCTCTGATCTGAACCATGCAGTCTGGCATGATATTCTATTCTGCATGTGGATTGAGATTCAGTAGTACATCCACAACACAACAAAACACAACACAAAATAAAGCAGCTTAGAAAATGACCCTGGCAGCACAGCGACCGTCCAGGGTTGGACCAAAGACATTAAGCAGTACACTGCACTATCATGGCCGTACAACGACCGCCCATACATCCATTTGTTGCACTTATTTTTAAACAGCATCTGAGATGTAAGAATGGAATCTTTACTAGTGCAGCTTTCTTTCTCGCCCACTATGACAGTGTACACCCTCATTTTATATCGTCCACTTGCTTATGATTGTTCGTTCCCTGCAGCTTTATCTGACTTTGTGGCTACTGGCGGCTGAAGTATTCTCGGTTATTTATACTAGTGGATTATAATCTTTGGGTCGATGATCCTTCAGACATACATGCAGCCAATGTATTGATCTCAATGGATGATCTACAGCTAGAACAATCGATTTATGGCCCTATGCATTCTCAAAGCCACACCTTAAATTCAATATTTTTGGAGTCTAGTAGTATGACTATTCATTCTGCCTCTTTGGTGGTATGGTCGGATTATTATTTTATGCCATTTACCTATTTCATACCTATAGTTTTTTTGGGTAGTAGATCTACCAGTCTCTCTTCCCATGATTGGAAAAAGGTTAATCTCACTATTCTGCTTGCTTCTATCCACAATTGCTATGATTGTGTCATGTTTACGTTTGGCGCAGACTCTCTTTCTGCATTACATACAGCTGTAGCGCAGCGGATGACTTAGCGCCTACTAAAAGCCGAGTGAAGTCAACCAACGTGTCTCCTTGTTGGGTTTTCTCCACACCTCTTTGCTCTTAAACTGCAACATAAGCAGGCAGAGCACTATCAGCATTGAGCATACCATGAAGGAGACAGAGCACTATTAAGAATAGCTCGTCTTGACTACCATCGAGCCATTAGGGAAGCTAAGGCTCCCTATTTATCAGGTTGTATCCTTGCGGCAAAGAAATCATTCTAAAGATCTTTTCGCAGTAGTACGGGAATATTCTACTCCAGTATGTGCAGTATCAACTATTCCAGCATCTCAAGCTTAGTGTGACTCACTTTCTGATTTTTTGGCTGATACGATAGTTAAGATTCGAGAAAACATTTATTTTCTTTCTCTGGATCAAGCCATCTCTTTTCATCCTCAGGGAGATACTTCAAGTGGGGTTAAAATGTCATTTTTGGCTTTCCTCCCCGCTACCGAGGATCAGTCTTCAAAGTTGTTACACAACTTAGATCCTCATCTCCTCTGGACCCTGTCCCCCTTAAGATGATTAAAAAGCTGGGTGCTGAGTTATGCCAGTTCTTACTATCTCCTCTCCCGAAGAAACCCACCGTGGACCCTGCAGTTGCAGCATATTTTCAGCTGATCTCTCTTTTAATGTTTTTAATGAAGGCATTGGAGCCAATAGTTATTCCGCACCTTAGGGAATTTCTAGAACACTCAGCGACACTCCATGTATTTTAATCTGGCTTTCGACTGGCAATGGGAACAGAACTCGTGTTAGTCTCTCTTATTGATCATGGTGGAGTGGGCCTGATCATATTGTTGTATCTTTCTGTAGCGTTCAACATGATTGGCCACTTTATTCTATGTCGATGCTTAGAAGAGAATGATATTGGAGGGCTTTCTCTTTGTTGGATTAGGTCTCTTTTGGTTGAACAGACACAGATGCTCCCATATTTCCCATTTGTTCCACCCCTTTTTCCCACACTTGTAGAGTTCCACAAGGGTCAGCTGTTTCACCCTTGTTGTTTAATGTTTATGGTCTTCTTTCGGCCATGCTCATACACTCTCATCGGTTTTGTTCTGTATGTCTACATAAATGACACACTGTTGATTCTTAGACTTGCCAGTGAGCAGGATTTGATGGCCTCTCATATTAGAAACTGTTTAGCTGATACAGGCAGCTGGATGAATACCAAGTGGCTAAAGCTAAACACTGAGAAAACCAAGGTTATGGTCCTTGGTTGGTCTGCTTCTGCCCAATCTATGTGGACTAGTGAATTCTGACCTCCTTTACTGGGACCTTCACCCATACCAGTTTCTTTAGTTAAGAACCTAGGTTTAAAGATTGCATCATCTCTTCCTGCGGCTCCACGGGTCGGCGCTAGTTGTAGCTCAGGTCACCTTAAGGTAAGAAGTTTGAAAAAAATTAGGCCCTACCTTCCAGCTAATTTGTGTAGTCTGGAAGTCTCTCCTACTATTTCAGGGAAACTAGATTACTGCAACTCTATGTTGCATGCCCAACATAAGTTTGTGATCTATCGTCTGCAAGTTCTTCAAAATTTGGCAGGTCATCTGGCAATTGGCCTCCCTAAATTTGCCCACACATCTTTGATGCTTCAGCACCTTCATTGGCTCCTTGTCGAGGCAAGAATTAAATTCAAATCTCTCTGCCTACTAAATGAAGCCGATTATGACTCTGGGGCATTTTATCTTCATGAGAAGTTTGTTAAATATGTTCCCTCACAGAATCTTTGGTCTGTGAATCTCCTACTTCTCTGTGTACTTGGCGTCTCAAGAACAACAATGGGTGGCCAGGCTTTGTCGGTTGCAGCTTCGGTTTTATGGAATTCACTTCCTATTTGCCTTGCATGCAACTGCTAATCATTTTGCCTTTACAAAGGAATCATAATGTTCCTTAGGAAAGATAGAATTCATTAGGTCTGTTATCCCGTTCACCTTGATTGTCCCTCCCTAGAAAGCAAATCCTTTAGCGCCTGGATACCTCCGGCTCTAAGCTGTGCTACATAGATTTATCAAATTAAAATTAAAATACTGTGTTTGGAATATGACTGCTAGCTGTAGGTTTATTCCTGGCTAAATCTATTTTTATCAAAAAAAGGCTCTTATGGCATATTTGTGGACTTGTCAAGTGAATTCAACTCTTGTTGATCATAAGATATTATGGAATTGCCTAAAAACGGTAACAGCATTTTTACATTTAAGTAAATGTGGAAAACTACTAGCTGCACTGCATTCTGGTTCTTTTCCACTTGCATTTATAAAACTAAACAGCAATGTAAAGTGACATGTGTTATCAATACCAGGACTTAAAAAGACGCAATGTAAGAGTTCTGTTTCAGCCATGTTACAGAGGTTTGCATGTATAAAGTTTGATATGTGTACGATTAATATAGCGTAAACCTAGTTACTAAGTAACAGAGCGCTGTACACAGCAGTGTGGTGAATACAGGAAGAGAACATTGAGGAGAGATATGGGATGGAAGAACAACAGGGTTTATCCCCTTTGGCTAAGTACACAAACTGGGAGATCTATAGAGCTCTTTGAAGAACCTATATGCATATGTTAAAATACTGGCTGGGACATTTCCGCCTTTCAATACTGGATTGAAATAGTGCAATTTGTGAGCACTGTTTTTGCTGAAAATTTGGCAAAACACCATAATATGTACAAGTAATTCTCTAATACATGACAAATTCTAATATGTCTGAGAGAGCTGTACATGCAAGCCAAGCATGGCCCATTGTTCATGCACCAGAA
The DNA here is from genome assembly GCF_040938575.1 of Ambystoma mexicanum. Classification (NCBI taxonomy): domain Eukaryota; kingdom Metazoa; phylum Chordata; class Amphibia; order Caudata; family Ambystomatidae; genus Ambystoma; species Ambystoma mexicanum. The sequence goes on along the minus strand of NC_090935.1, from coordinate 1,071,686,962 downwards.
TAACCTGAATGATTCCTGCAGGTAGAGGCAGCGATCCTGTTTGCTGTTCTCTTTGATACTGCCTCCTTTAGAAAGTGGAGCAGGGTGGCAGACATCCATTATGAATAAGTAGCCCCTCGCTACCATCAAAATTTTAATATGACAAATCATATGTTTTCCGGTTGTGTTGTTATATGATTCGTGCACATTTCAGGTCATCGCTATAAAACTCAGTGTTATTTACACTTTTTTGTTTGTATGTAATGTGATCACATGGTTTCCACAAGTTAGTTTGTTCACTCTTGACAATTATTTTGACATAAAATCTTTTATGGGTTATCAACAACGTAGGCGTTGGCTGCATTCTGTGACATGGCATGTGAGCAATTTGCATGAATTGGGGATATGCAAAACTGGCAGTGATTTTATTGTTTGACAAAGCAGAACATAGTATGTATGCTGTTTTTTGTTTTAAAACGTATACCACATTCACTGAAATACTCCTCCTATTGTTGTTGCAAATGCAGCCCCAAAACAAACAAATAAACTACCTTGTTGAGATCCTAGATGCAGCTGCAGATGCACCATCCTACAAAAGGCAAAAGATGTACCATTTCCATGCAGCGTCGGTAACCATTTATTTTTTATTCCAGTGTAAAAAGAAAATGTCCATCTTTAATCTACGGTGGTCAAATAATAGTGGGAAAAACAGAGTAGCGTTGATAGGAATTTTGTAATAATACACACACATTATGAACATAATTTTCCCAAAGGAATCTGTCTGTGTTCCTAAAAAATAGGTAAACTAAATGTTGCAATGCAAATACTGTTATAGAGGAATTCTTCAAAGGTACTAATTATTTGATGAATAATAAATGTACTTTTACAGATGGTGCATTGTGTAGGGCACAGTGACTCCCGTGGCTGAGTCTATTGTGAGCAATTACAGTCCGTCCTGAATTTATGTTTGCATTGTCAGGTGTGCAGTTAGGTGCAAACACTATGGCCAGGAGGGTACCTGCACATTCAACCAATTTGACTGCCTATCTCTGCAAATCTGCCTTTTTCAGACAAACTTCCTGAGATCCAAACTTTGATACCATCTGACAGCATCTGAGTGCTGTTGTGATTTCAAACTATACACCAGAGTACCGAGTACTGGTGCATAGCATGAAGTACATTCTGATGTGCTTGACAATTGTTGGGAGACAGTTTCTAAAAAAATATCATTTCATAAAAATGTTTTTGAATTGTTTAACATCATGGTAAATACATGTTATTCCTTTTTTATATAAAGAGCAAATAAACCACCCAAAAACAGCTTGATTCAAATTGTCCTACACATGGACATCACCACCCTAGCAGCTTTCACCAGTAGCTCCCACCTAAACGGCGTTCACTACAAGTAGCTCTTGCCAACGTAAAGGTCGGAGCCCCCTGGCTTAAAATATTTGTGTTTCCCCTTGACCATTTTATCAATTTTAGAGGCCGTCCAACACCATAACTTAAATACAGCCCCAGGAACACAAAAATACCACTTACTAGGTCATTTTCGATCAACTGTGGCATTCGATAAGGTTGTGTAAAGGAGTTGTTGCTTTTAAACGTATTTAATAATTCTCTTTAAACCACCTTGTGTCAAGATCAAGCTGATGTGCCCTGGTCAGGAATCACACTGATTCCCGTCTTGTTGTATACTGATGACTGTGTGCTGCTCGCCTGTACTCCAAAGTCTCTCTAATATCTGCTTTACACATACACCAACTACCTGACTACAGGAGGATTATGCTTCAATGGTAGCACAACTGCCTTTATAATGTTTTCAACTAATAGAATACTTTGTAATCATGCTTCGTTTATGTGCAACAAGCAGATATCCAGGGTTAAGGAGTCAGAATATCTATATCTTAGAATTTTGCCAACACTCAGACATTTTCAACATGTTTTTACACAATCTTGCAGGAAGAAGCAGGCTAGTGGTGGAATTTTTAACTTTGCAAATAATGTTAAGTTTCAAACTGTTGATTTGATACAAAAGTCAGAAGTATAGGTAGAGGTTTGCACAGTGGCTCTCTACGGCTCAGAAATTCAGGCTTTAAAATCTAATGGTGGGGTTTTTCAATTAACCCAAAATATATTTACTAAAAGACTGCTGGCTTTTCCCATGTCAGCTCCAAATGATGCTTGTCATATAGAGCTGCGTATAGCATATGGTATTGACTGATGTTTGGTAACCCAGTTAATTCTCTTTTTAAACGTATTAAAATAATTCTGAAGAGTATTTCACGCAGCCAGTCTATAATTGGTGAAGTTTGGCAAAGCCACCGTGCTCCTTAAGTTCCATGGCTCATACATGTGAAGAATGATCTTTCTAAATGGAACTTGTTTAACGATTCTTTACAGCCTAATACAAGCACACTCAAAGCAGACCATTCATTAAACGACACAGGAGTGATCACTTGTGGTTTTATGCTAATTCAAGGATAACCAGTGAGAGACAAAAAACTATTCATAGATTTCTTGAAGTTAATTAATATTCTGTGGGTCCGTAGCCTGACCTCCTCTGGACTCTCCATGTTATATATCAGAAGATCATCACAACATTAAGTAGTCCTGAATTTCACCAGATCGAAATGGAATTTGAAAGAATCTCCCAAACATTATGTCTTTTATTCCTACTGTATCTAGCTGAGCATGAGCATTGTTCAATTCCTGTCCTCTGTGATTTTCGCTTAAGACACTGTTGATGTTTGTGGTTTCTAATTGCTAGTGAAACATTATGAGGATGGTTTTAACGAAGTACATTTGGAATGTATATATTTTGTTTTACCCTAAAATTTGGAATACTACATTTTTGCTGCTTTTATAATCCATTGGTATACTTTCATGTTTTTACTGCGAATATTGTTTAATTTTAATGCGTTTAGGCAGAAATACAGTGCTTATATATGTAGAGGTCCTAAACAAGCTGATGATATGTCTATTCTCAATATTTGGCATATTTAGAAATCCATTTGCTTACTTATCTTTTTTTGTTCTCTGACTTGTAAACAATAGATGGATGGAGAATTCTCACCATCTTCTTACATACTGCACTTGTTGACTTTCATTATTTATTTATTTTATCACAGAAGTCATTATTGATGCTCTGATCTCTGGGTTTGGATTTAGCTGATGTGTCATTTACGAGAATTACCAGCCTTCACACATCGTGGGAAAACCCATTTCTGTGCATGTCAAGGTGGTAACAATCAGGCATTTTCTTCCTGAGGGCACATGGCTTAGTGATGGGATTTTCACAGCAAAGCCACTAAAGATGCCTAAGCCAGCTCATTTGCTGCATTATTGTTCATGCATTGCATGGCATATACATGCTTCACACTCAGGCTGGAGTGCAACCCACAGCAGCAGGATTCTACCACATAGCAAATTGTCCCAGAGAGTAAGGGACTACCTTGAAGTAACCCCACAAAAAATAACATGTGTACTGCAGCAGGCTTCATTGGTACTTAGCAAGTAATCTGCAATTTAAATGTGTTGTTCCTGAATGTATTCTCAAAAAAACATGATCAACCCACAAGAGCCACATATTCAGGCCGTCATCTGTGACTGTGCAACTCAAGGCAGGACAATACCACAACACGTGACTCAATGGTAAGTATCACATGCTGCATACTCTACGCAAGTAAGCACACTATAAACACACATACAATTTCAAGGCAATCACATACTGGGCTACAAGACACAACAATCCAACGCCTACTCAAACAAAGCAACAAAAGACATATACGTAGCACACAGTGCCATCCAAAAGGATACAAAGGACAGACATGACCCCTTCTGTCCAACAGGTGATGCCAGATGCCCCTTAATATGCCACTTACGTGAAGGTGAACAACGACTTCGGAGAGGAGGTGAACTCGACAACGGTGGGGCGTCACTGAGTGTGCATTTAGAAACCTGAAGTGCAGGTTCCATTGTCTAGATCACAGTGGCAGGTACTGTTGTATCAACCCTAAATGTGTGTCAGATAATACTGGCCTGCTGAATCTTGCACAATGTGGCAGTGCATGGTGGACTGAACACACTACCTGATCATGGTTTGCACCCGCACCCACCCATTTCAGATAGGGCACACACAAACCAAAATAGCATAGAGATGAGCAGCATGCATAGCAATGAGAGGATGGCATCCCTGACAGCCTGACATGCGCATGTTTCCATATAACCATCTAAGCAATCCCATATCTGCAATGTGATGCCCAGTGTTATAGAGCACGAGGCACCTGCCACAGAAACTGCCTGTAAGTGAGCACAAGATGTACGACATTTAGCTACCAAGACACCTGGATTACATGAAGAGCCAAACACATGTCAATTCATGGCTAACAATACAACATAAAGCTATGCATCACCGAACATTACATTACTTGCCCCAAACATGAGTACAACACACCAGCTAAAAACACTCCACACAGAAAGCTGTATGCATGCATGTGTATCATATTCACTATGTATACCATACATTCCACATCCTGGGTGTCACCATTACCGTCTTGAGACATGTACACCACCTGTGCACCAAATGTACATCAAATGTGTGCCATTGGGTTTTTCACAAAGACGTGCATATTCTATGGACCTCCTTCAGGTATGCTATGCACTGGCTCTCTGTAGTGGAATCATTGTTCAGGGAGTTGGTAAACAAGGCAAAATAGCATCATCGTCACCGACCAGATGCATACCAATGTAATGGGTAAAGGCCACTCCAGGTTAAAAGTAGACCATATTACCCAACATGCCTATGTGAGAAATGAAATGTGGCACATTGATGCACTCCCATCTCTAACCCCTTCCCCGGGTCACCAGACACCACCCACTCAAGACAAAGGCAGTACACCAGAAGCTCCAATGCTCCAGGTCTACAAGGAAACGCTGTGGACAATGACATGCTTACCCAAGTCATCAGAAAGTGAGATCAGACTACACAACAGCCCCCCACAGCTTTTAACACTTCCTGCAAACACTGCACTGTTCCACACCACTCCTACATGGGATGTAGGTGGGACATCTGATCAACCTGCAACAGGCACACCTAAGCATATAGAAAGCACATGTCCAATAGTGGATAAGGGACAGATGGGCCTATCTAGTAGAGTCAGCAGAGAATGGGGATATGCCATTGAGCACACATGCAGCGCAACAAGGATTGCCACATCTGCTCGAGGAAATACAGTCCATCAACAAGGTGAGTGGGACTCTTGTTAAGGAAATGCACAACATAAGCCCCCATCTCAAACAGGTCTATGAGGCCATTGTTATGGAATATCAAATGCTGGGGGAAGGAACCATAACACAATGATACTACTAATAACCCTGCCACAGGCTATTGTGACCTGACAAAAAGACCGATTAGGAGAGCACCACAGAGACGCAGCCATATGCGAAACCACACAAACTGCCTCTAAGCAGTTTTGTGAGGTTGACATCTTTGTAGTAAAGACCCACCACACTTGGCTGATTGTTAGATGTAATGTTTCCATTCCCACTGGCAATTCTTGTATTGCAGATCTTACTGTGGTTGTTATTGTTCCCAGCATGTCCATGGCATGTTCTTGACACATGCACCCTGGTTAATATCGTTTGCCCGGATTGACACACAACAGATATTTTTAATTGTGCAAGATCCCAAATACTTGTGGCAAGATGCATATATTTGACAGCGCTGTCACAACATGGCCAATTGAATGTGAAATGGCCTCCATTTACCACAGCCTCAGGCATGGGCACATTCAGAAGACATGTTCCCTACTCAAGAGGTGATGTCATCACAATGTATCTATACGCACCTTTACAAAGGACTAACCTTTAATCCTGTACTACTCATGACCAACCATCATATGCATATTATGCAACATTCAAACATCATACATGCATCCCACATGTGTTAAATCACATTTCAATGCAAAGTGCATATAGACAGACAGAGGTTTGGTAGTAGTAGGCCTTTATTTAATCACTGGGTAGAATGGCAGGTATGTATACTTAACATGAGGCAAACATCACAGTGGACAGAGATCCTTGCAGGGATGGGTTCAGCAGTGGTGGACTGTCCTGCAATGAACTCTGAAGATTTCCCAGTGGACCTCTGTTCCATGGTACACTTTTGTGTGAGCACTCTGGTGTCCTACTGCCCTTACACTCTCTACCATCCACAGTACCCACTTCCTTCCATCTCACATCGCCCCGCAAATGCAACATTGTATGGATTCCCTGGTATGTCTGTGGGTGTGTCCCCATGGCATGGTCACTGTCAGTGGCGTTAGTGGTGGCATTTGACAGATGTGAATTGATGTTAGACTCCCCTTCATCTTGCTCCTGTTTAGTTGACATGGTTGTTTGTGGATGTGTCTGTATGGACTTGGATTGAGTTCCAAATATCAGGTTTAGGGCATCACAAGTATGTGGTAGAGGTGCAGTGGTCATGGAAGGGCATTATTACTGTGCTGTCTGGTGCTGCAATGGAGATGTTCCATGTGTTGTGTCCTCAATGTTATCATCAGAGTTGCTTTCTTGCCCAAGGTCCACTTCCTGCAGTTGATTTTGTTATTCAGGGACGTGTTTTCCTGCAGCAGGTGTGGATTTGTCCTGCATGTCTGACAATTGCAACAATGAAACAGCCACAGAATTTGGGTTATCTTGGCATACGCATATATAATGGGTAGAGACCTTTACATTTCTAGTAAGTCATTGCCGACCACAGTTGTCATTTGTCCCTTAGCCCATGATGGGTGTATCTGCTGTTTTTGGTATACAAGGGTATTACCTCTGGTTGTTTATTGGATTAGACAGACACCTACAGAGAGGACATGGATATGTGCACATGTCTGCCCTTTGGGATGAACTAGATTTAATAATCCGCTAGATATGGAGAAAGGGGTATGCTCAATAATGAAATGCCATACATGAGTTGATGAAGGGCACATCACATTTAGACTGGCTCAGAACATTGACACTGTTATGTTATGTTATTGAATTGCAAAAGCACACATTCACCAGAGACAACTTGACACTCGTGATCCGACTAAAGTAGGCAGTGCCAACAGAACGCTAGAATAGGAGGGTTTTTAAGGCACACTTAAACATGAGATGGTTCTCTGTGACTCTAACATCACGTAGCAGCTAGGCAGCCACTACTTAAAAAGTATGGCCACCAGTTCTCGCTAGTTTATAGCGTGGAATGATAAGGAGAGTGAAGTGCTGGGGTAGGTACATATTCTACTCCCTGACCATATACGGCATGATGGATGACACAGAGAGGTTTAAACTCAATGTGTTTCATCATCAGAAGCCAATAACGATTCCACAAGATGGGTGTAATATGCGTGTCATAAGGGAAGCAGTGGTCACTCGAGCAGCCAGAATTTGGAGTCGCTGAAGGCGCTCAATGAAATACAGAGGCTGTGCCAGGTACAATGTTTGTTTGTTTGTTTGTTTATTTATAGGGCGCCCGAAAACCCTTGGGTAGCTGGGTGCACAGAATAACAAGAATGCTTAGAACTTGGTTACAGGTTGCATATTACAGGTTGTTGGTAGCATAAATTGTATACAGTAATTACATTATGTACATTCTTTACATGTAAGGGTGGAAAGGTAACAAATTATATACAGTAAATACATTATGTACATTTTACATGAAGAGTGGATGGATATGTTTGTCATCAGGTCACAATGTTCAGGGTCACTGGTTTCAGAGGTCATTGCGTCGAAGCCAGGTGCGGGTATGGTGCCTGAAGCTGTTGTAGGGCTGGTCCCTTCTTAGTTCAACGGGTAGGGTGTTCCAGTACTGGGCTGCTTGCACACGGAAGCTATTCCCTCCTTTTTTTTTTTTGTCGGAATCTAGGGGTTTGGAGGCAGAAAGAATTGGCTGTTCTGGTTGGTCGTGCAGTGGTTTTTCTTATTATTCTATCCCTAAGGTATGGGGGGGCTGCATTGTTAAGACATTTGAATGTTAGTGTGACAATTTTGAAGGTGATCCTATCGCTAATTTTTAGCCAGTTGTATTTTCTCCGCACATTCGAGATGTGCTCTCTAGCTGGGAGGTTCAGGGCCATTCTGAGCATGTTGTTTTGTAGGGTTTGAAGTTTATTGATGATGTATTTATTTATGCCTGCATAAAGTGCATTGCAGTAATCCAGTTTTGAGAGGATTAGTGCATTGGCTAGGATAATGCAGCTAGCTGGTGAGAGGAAGGGTCTGCATGCTTTAATAAGTTTACCGGTATAGGCTGTGGATGAGGCCAGGGAGTTCACTTGTTTCCTTAGGGACAAAGTGGAGTCCAAATAGAAACCAAGGGTTTTCACCTCTTTGGCGACGGGGATTATATTGCTATCGATATTGAAGGAGCTGTAGTTGGAATCAAGTTTTTTTAGGTTGTTGGGTGAGCCTAGAATGAGGATCTCTGTTTTTTCATCATTCAGGGAGAGGCCATGGGTTGCCATCCAATGAGGGTGTACATTTTGTTTCCTAAAGCTGTATCCGTGGTGAAATTGCCCGAAAGGGGGATGAGGATCTGGGTGTCATCTGCATAATTTGTGTAGGTGACACCCAGTCTGTCCAATTTGTCGAATAGAGGTTTAGTAAAGATATTATACATGGTTGGCGAGACACAAGAGCCCTCTGGGACTTCACATGGTGTCTGGATAGGGTCTGCAGAGTCTAGGGTGGAGAAGACTCGCATGCTTCTGTTGTCGAGATAGGATTGGATCCAGGCTATAGCTTCACTTGAGAAGTGGGTGGCTGACGCTGGGTGTTTGCAGAGTACTGCGTGGTCCACTTGGTCAAAAGCCACCGACAGATCAAGGAGGAGTAGCATAGCTGTGATTCCTTTATCGTTGAGCTCGTCAATTTGGGCTTTGAGATCTATAAGGGTGGTGTCAGTGCCGTGTTGCGGTCCGAAGCCCGATTGACGAGTGCCGAGGAGTTGGTTGGTCTCTAGGTATTTTTGGATTTGGAGATAGGCCACTCTGTTAATTATCTTCAGGAGGAAAGGGACAGTAGTGATGGGCCTATAGTTGGTGGGGATGGAGGGGTCTAAGGTTTGTTTTTTAAACAGGGGGAGAACCCAGGACTCTTTTAAGCTACTAGGGACGGTGCTAGATGAGAAGGAGGCATTGATGAGTTTAGTGACGAAGGGGGCAAGGTCTCCAGCGGCATCCTTGATTATCTGGACTGGGCAGTAATCGCCTTTGCAATTGGATGGTTTTAGTGAGGCAATGATTTTTTCAGTTTCATGTGTGGAAAATTTAGAGAATTTGAAGGGTGTTAGGCTAGGTTTGAGCGTGGGCGTGGGCATGCTGGGAATTTCACTAAGAGGGAGCAAGGATTTTTTCATAGCAATTTTTTTTTGTAGTGTTTTTACTTTATTAGCGAGGGCATTTTGGATATTTGTACACCATTGCTTGTCTTTGGGTACGTTATCAGGTGGTGATATGGGGTATTCGAGTTCTCGCAAGATTGCGAATAGTTCCTTTGTATTGGAGCATGCTTTGGAAATTCGGTCGTTATAGACTTCTTTTTTAGCTTGGATGATTGCTTTCTTATAATGTGTAGCGCACAATTTCAGTTTAAGTTTATTTTCAGCTGTAGGGGAGTGTTGCCATACAGTTTCAAGCTTCCTCAATCATGACGCCTCAAGACGCCTCATAACCAGCAAAACTAAGACTGAGGCATGAAAATGCTTAGGCAGAAAGGGAAGGACTTTCAGCAGTTTTTCAGTCGGAGATATCCTCCCTGGCAGGTGGCCCCAATTTGGGCCTCCATAGAGAGGAAAGATGACCGCTTCACTCTCAGATCCCTAACAACTGACAATGGTGCAGGGAAATGTCCAAGCAGAGAAGGCCAGAATGATGGGGTCCAAAGGGCAGTGGCAGACAGAGGGCCCGCCACAAGGACCTCATCTCGTCCCCATTGAATCTAAGCCCATCCACTGCCCCACAGCCTCCAGGTAACTCCTAAACTGAGATGATGTGTCAGTATGCACAAGATTAATCTGGAATAGAATCTGTGTGTTGTCTGCATATGAGCAGCACTGCAAACCCCCACCCACATTTGCATATGTACATTGAAGAGAATGGGGGACAGGGCCAAGCCCTGGGGAACATCACACGACTGAGGACACAGATCGAGGGAAAAGGAAACTGTTGTGAAGTGCTTGGAGTGTATGCAGATCTATGATGAGTTGAGAGAATGTTGGTGTGCTGTGGGGGAACGTTTGGGTGTGAATGCTATGTGAAAGTTCTAGATTTGAGCACTTGGTAGAAGCTGGCCTGGGTGATGGGACTCAGTGGTTCGCTGTAACATCTTGTAATTAGCTATGAATAAAGCTTACCTGAAGAACCATACTGAAGCGTCCAGGAAACAGCATTTCTACACTGGTGACGAGGCACTCTCTAAACAAGGAAACAGAACCTACGTGCAAAGATAAAGAGAACATGAGTAGTCTGCTGAGGGGAGAGGAACCACTGCCCCCAAGAGAAGTAAGTCCCATCACCCAGGGGAAAGATAAGGGGAAGATAAGCCCCAGCGCAGAGAACAGGGAAAGCATTAGAAGGGGGCCAAAAGGCAGAAGTGGACCAGCATCATTGAAAGCCCACAGTCTGATAAGGGAAAAACCCCATGCCCAGCGAAACACGAAAAGGGGCCAATAAGAAGCAATTCAGGTGCTGTGAGAAATCCTTAATGCTGGACAGATAAAGAGGACCTGGGAAAAGTACACTAGAAGCTGGAGCTGTGTCTGAAAGTAACCGTAGGAGACGGTGCCACAGAAACAGTGTCCATATGATGTAGTCCCGAGTTTTCGTTCTAGGAAAAATTGGACTGCCTAGTGCGTGATCCCAGGAAAAGTAAAGAACGTGTCCAGTAAAGAGGTGGACATGTGCGTGGGAGCTACAATACAAGCGTGGCCAAATGAGTTGCTCTGTAGCAGGGACACACAGCTATTGCCTGCATAGGGAAATGGCACAATGCGGTCCGTATGACCTTTTGAACATTGCCTGAACATTACCTGAAGTTGTCTAAAAGGATGGCCAAGAAAGTCAGCAGCGAGAAAGTCTTACCCAGGAGGGAGCTCAGTGGGGTCTGCTTGTCGGTGCACTAATGATGACATCAGCGCTGTGCCCAAGGAGTTGGTGAATGTTGGACCATGGCAAGAGAGCGCGATCAGAGAGGCAGTAACTGAGTGAACAACGGCAGACTGCCGAATAAAGCACCTAAGTCCGTGACGTCCCACCCACTCCCATTCTCAAAGAGAGGTGTGAAACGCGGTCTGCCGGGACAGTAATACCTCATTATTACGTTAAGGAGAGGTTGCGTAAAAGGGTCCTTCAGGCATGGGAGCGCCGTGGTGCCCTGTGATTTGTTTGGAAGAAGGATATGGTAACAAGTGCCGTGTCCGACTGAGGGACTAGCATTACACATACACCGGAATCCACAAGAGGGAGAGACAAGGCAGCACCAAGCGATCACTTGGGCCGCAGAGAATTGTGATTTGTTTAGTACTGTCAAGGTGAGGTAATGATTTAACGTGCTGCTGTGAGGTGAGCCAGGCGAGGTAGCAGCATGAACAGTGCGTACTGGATCAGCTGTAAGCAGTGGTGTTGCTAAGGAGGGCACTGGGGGGGGGGGGGGCAGTGCCCCCTTCTGAAATCTTGTACCCCTCCTTCTGCCCCCCCACCTAAGGCGAGCAGTGACTGTGTTCTCTGTTCGTGGTGTTATTTGTGACACTCCCTAAGGCAAATGTCTGCATATCACAAAGCAATACTCCCTTTGTCTCAAAGCGAGCAGTGATCCAGCAGCTCGCAGCCCCTCCCATCAGATTATAGCCACAAAACTGCTAATGATGGGACATTAGTCACTGAATGGTTTCATGCCTGCATTCTGATGGGAGGGGAGGTGCAGTGGGGTGTGGGTAGTTGGTTTGAAAAAGAAAACTCTCTGCAGGAGTGCTTGTGACATCAAACATTACCTTTCATAGGCGCCCCCCCCACCTTTGTCTGTGCCCCCCTTACTTTTGTCTTTGGCCCCCTCTGTGCCCCTCCTAAATTTGATTGCTGGTGACGCTACTGCTGTAAGCGGTTTGCTGAAAGCGAATACATGGCAAGAAGTGTCATTTTACAGGGACACACTTTTTTTTGGGTGATATGCACTCACAGTTTGCAGAAATAAGGTCAAAGGTGTGATGACACATGGCCAAACCTTTGTTTGCTTTGGAGCAGCATTGAGAGTACGTGTTACGTTTTAAATGCATGTTTTCTGCTAAAACGGTACCAATATGTACACATTGCACAGAGTTGGTTGTGTGTAATATCCTGGTATGATTGTAGCTAGTGCTTGTGTATGAAAGGGCCTCAAAGAATGTTAGAGTGGAGATGAGAGTGTTGGAGGCAAGGGGTTTCTACAGAGTGTCGGTTGGCACTTGGAGATAGACTGGGAACCAGGGCAGAGGCTTATTACCTACTCTCCTACCTTTTCATGACTATGCTACGTAACCAAGAAGAATAAAGCCTATTTCCTTTTACACTTACCTGAGTCAGCCTGGTTCCTGCTCCATGTCATTCCTGACTCAGATACATCATTGTGCCCAGGTATGGTCATGTGGATGGATGCGCAGTGTATGCGAAGAGAGAGTCACAGCTGCGTTCAGATGCATGTGAGTCTAACCTTGTGAGGAATTGCAGGTTAGGAGGAAGTGCTTCTTTGGACTTTGCATTATTGGATTCAGCATTTTTCGATTTTAAGTTGTATATTATGATTACTGTTTAGGGCATGGAAAGTCCCTGAAGTGTGCCTGAAGTGGCGTGAGTGGTGAGCATGAGTAGGTGGGCCAGAATTAACCCTTTAACGGCCCCCTCCACCTGGAAAGGGCTTGCCAGGGAGGTGGACATGAACCGATCCTTACCTTTCTATTAACAGCCACATGGGCAATGGGGGATTTTTTATCTTAGACCTTAATTGCTGAGCTCGTTAGGTGTTGACCCAGATCCGCAGCTTTGATAGGGGTTGCAGAGGGCTTGACACACAGATCCCTAGGGTGAGTGGGTGTCTGAGCACGCTTAGCATGAATGCGCTGCCGCCTGCGGGCACTCAGAGCCAGGACTTCTGACATCCGATTGCCTTTGAGGGAGGGTGAAATAGCGGGGGCATTTGGCACAGATTTAGACAAAGTTGGCGACATTATAGCAAGAAAGCGGGGCATTACTTAAAGAGAAAGGAAAATGCAATGGCAATGGCAGGAAACACTATAAGGAACGCGAGCGAAGGGAAAAACACACTCCACACTCCATACAGCCCACAGAGCCCACGTATGCAGGCTCAGCAGCAAACAAGAGTGTACCTGCTGCTCTGTCTCCTGCTCCGTGGCCAAAACCAGTTCAGTGCAGAGGCAAGAGGAACCACGCACCCATTCCAGCAAAAGGGGGAGGCAAGGTGAAGGAACGGGGTAATGAGGTGGCCGCAGTTTCACCCATTCCTAGGATACAGCACTATTTTTGCGACTTGCAGGGGTGTGGATCAACACAGCACAACGCAAGCAGGCCGATTAGAGTAAGGCACACTTGCAGAATGCCTGAAGCAGGAGCGAGACATCAAGCCATGCTGCAGAAAGCAGCGGCTTCCGACATCCCCTCACCAAAACTACAATCATTAGTAAGGCCATGAATGTCAGCCTAGGGAAATCCACATATGCGGATCACAATAATTGACATCAGAAACTAACTGCCATGTGATAGAGTGAATTGTTATGTCCCTAGTCTCTTATGCCCAATTATATTATAGAGTAAATGTGTGCTGATACACAGTCTTGTGCGGTAGACTTTCTTGTCTTTATTAAATCAGTACATGAAATGATGCATAACAGGAATAATTAGGTAGAAAGAGGCCTCTTTGAGGATGGCCACTAAAAAATAATGGGCCTCATTACACGGTAGGCGGTAAGGGATTACCGTCACCGGTAAGGGCACCAGTATCGGTAATCCCTTGCTGCCCTACGACGAGGTCCCTTAGCGGGTCCCTTCCTTAATGCCAGGTCTTACCTGGCGTTAAGGACGGGACCCGTTAAGGGACTTCAGAGCTAATAACGGTACCGCAAATTGCTGTACCGTTATTAGCTACTTCCCCATTCCCATTGAGCCCTATGGGGGCTCAAATGGGAATGGGGAATGGTTCCCGGAATGGGGACTTACTGGGTCCTCCAAGGTCGGAATGACCTGGTAAGTCCCTATTCCGGGAACACGGACCCGGAATGCGGTAAGGGGGTATCCATGGCGCTAATAGCGCCATGGCTACCGCCTACCGTGTAATGAGGCCCAATGAGATTGAAAAACAAGATCCAATGCTGAGGATGCAGCCAGATGATTTTAAAAAACTGGAATCATCACAATATTGTCTGCCTTGATGACTAGCTAGAGGGGGGTGAAGGTGATGATGCCCTTGGGGTCCTGTCATAATTACTTCACTAGATGCCAAAGGTACATAACTTCCACACGCTACAAATAAATCAAGCACATCGGATTGGACCAAACCAGGTAGCGGAGAATCTCGTTTTCTAATACACATTTATCCACCAATATCAGACATTCTCGAATTGTGGACTCAAATACAAAATCGCTATTTGATACTCCAGATGTGATTGCCATTGTCAGTAGCAACTGGAATCTCTACTGAACTCACATCTAGATTGTGAGTCCTCTGTGTTACATGCGAAATCCCACTGTCGCGGAAGTTCTGAAGCAATGATCAACTCCTGAGCATGGAAAGGCTCTTAGACATCTGGCACGCCCTTACTTTGACTGATCAGGGGTACACATCCCATTCTCGACATATTTCACTCTATGTAATATTAAATATGTTTGCTGCTCCAAGCCTATTGTAACATTGTTGTACGGGCGGTCCAAGGCCCCATAACCACTTCCAGTCACATCTAGATGTTGGGTGCTTTTGATTTGCAAGGCCTCTACAACCACACAAGGATTTGAATGTCCAATGCAGACCTAATGCAATGCTGCAAATGCCCCAAATTACGTTTCTGCTTTGAAAACCAATTCTTAGGGTCCGATTCACAGAGAGTTATTTAATGGGATTGTGCCATTATGAAACACTTTTTTGAATCTGGCCCTTAGTCTTTTTCTTTTAGAACAATTCTGCAGAACCACAGGACAACATAACTTGACAAACATACATAGCTTCCTTAAGGGGGCAATGTATAGCATGTGTAGCAAATGAACATATACAAGACTGGTCACACCAAGTAAACCAAAAGACAGCAAATAAACTCTATGAGAGGAGATATGCTGCATTTGAAGAGTGTTCTGCTGGAGCTGCAATTAGCTCAATTCCAATATTACAGACATGAATACACAAAGAACAAATAGCCCAAATGGCTGGTAATCTAAAAGGCAATTTTGGATTTTAAAAAATGGGACGTGGCTGACTGTTTATAAGGGAGACAAGATAAATCCATCAATGTCTCAATTATAAACCAAAATAGGCAAGTAAGATTAACATATTGAAAATGCCTTCTCTCATTTTTACAAAAAAGTTACACATTCCAGGGATGCCCTGAAAAACAGCAAAAGAAAAATAATCGACTCTGTAGAGTTCATCCATAACCAGTTTTAAAAGGCATTTCTTACACTCTGATATAACATTGGAGGAGATCACAACTGCTGTTGGGCCTTTGTATGTGACAAGGCCACAGCCCAGATGATTTTATGGTCACATTTTACATAGGGTTGGGAAAAAACCTCAATCCAACTAACCTTTAGCATGTACATGCTTTCCTGGATGAGTCTCCACATGACTGTCTTTCCAGAGCAAGGGCATGATACCATGTTAATAAAAAAAAAAATGACCGACCAAGGTCTCTCCTTAAACTGCCTTCAAAGATACCTACAGTAAGATAATCACAATAGAAGTCATTAGGTTTATATACGTGTATTAGTGGGTGTAGTCCCAGGGAGATTGGCCTGAGACAATACTAGGCTCTACTGCCATTCCCTCCACATATTCAGCCATGTGGTTGCGCTGGAAGCTTGAATCGCAATGTATGCCGATAACATTTGACTGTGTTATGTGAGATTAGGCTACAGGCCTTGTAGAGTTACGTACCTTGTGGAGGTATGGTTTTGGAGATGCATTATGTCAAATATTTAACACTTATACTCATGACCCAGATTGGGCATTTTGTTCGATGGGATAGATTTGGCTTTTTTTGATGAAAATAGAATTGAGGCTGAGGTGCCTCATACACTCCTACTGTTTATTTTAACCCTATAGCCCTTGCTGGCCAGTGTTCAGACACAAGCTACTATTCAGGGCATCACACACATAGGAAAACAATTTATTCTCTCAATATTTATTTTTCTATTATTACATCATCTATACTGCAAACCAAGCTCAAGAGCAGCGGAGTGCTTCACAACCATGTGGAAGCCAGCACTGGGCATGGCATTTTCGAACAGTGAAACAGACCCATTGACGGAAGGGCAGTAAAACGTGAATTTGGTTGTATAGGAGGTATTGATGGAAAAGCCACTTTTTTGTGTTTTGTGGAACTGGAGGGTGGTTGGGGCATTCCGAACTTGCAGCAGCATAACATTCCAGATAGTGAAGTGGTGGCAAGAAAAGGACTTTTTTCAGGTCTTCTCTTTGCAGGCTAGCTTTGACACCACCCTTTTCATGTATTTAATACGGGAGGTCAGCGATCCTCCAGAGGCATGGAGTGTAGCCACAAGGTATGTTGGTGTGAAATTCAAGACTGCTTTGTAGATCATTTGAGCAGTTTTAAATAGGATCCTGCTGTGGAGGGCATGCCAGTGATATTAGAGAACAAACTGCATGCTGGTCCCACTCCATATCATCTAGTTGGACAAATTAGAGCCATTTAAAATGCTATCCAAAAATTCTTCACCTGCCTGCCATAGTGGTTGAGAAGGTGGCAGTTGTCACCTGGGGCATGGACATGTTTGAATGTGAGCACCTCATTCATACAGTGGCATTGGGCTCACGGGATATCTCAAAATGGCTTTAAAGAGAAATGCTAATCAACATCTCTGTTGTGCTGTAACATAAATGGATTGGCCAGGGTATTTACGCTGTTTATCGTCTTCAGTGGGAAGATCTTCTCATGAAATCAAACCAGGACAAAGACATATGTCAACTATCATCATCATCCGTCTTGAACCTGTCCCATCTAATTATCTCATTAAGATTGGATATATAATGGTGGCCTAAACAGATCACCTATCTAGCCCTTTAAATATGAAACTGCAAAGAGACCAGGCATGTTTCATAGCAAAGGCTCTGGCTGGAATAATTTTCAGAACACTCTTTCCTAACATAGTACAATTGGAATTTTAACACGCCTTTGTTGCAGATCGAGATACGAGTCTAGAAGGGTTGGGCTGGAAAATAATACTGCATAGGTGGATGTATGCACTACTGCATCAAGCAGAATCACACACATTAAGCACTGGATTCGTTCTGGAATGCTTTGGCAACCTGAAAAGGTGAAAATGTCCAAGGTGTGCACTGTTGCCTTAGGTTGGCTCTGTGATCCAGCACCTGGATCCTTAAAGCACCCGTTTGCCATTTAATGCAAACGTGTTGGGCATTGATATGGGACATCATTTGCTTGATATTAAATATCCAAGAATCCTTGGCATACACTAAAATGATGTCTGGTGGCAGGACAGTTCCTTGCTATTGCTGCCAACAGGCTATCCTCTCCAGAAAATATTTGACACACTCCCTCTTGGCTTGAAGTTAATCCTGATAAACTAGAAGAATTGGAAAGATATCAGTGACGTCAGACACATGTCAAAGAGAATGTACCAGTACATGTGCTAGACTGTTACAAATGTTGCCTATTTCTGAAGAATTTGTAAAACGCCAATTGCAAAATTCCAAGCCCAAGAAAGACATTGGATAATGTGACTATTAAAGTACATTCTTGGACACTATATAGGTTTCAATGATTTCCTGGTTTTATGACTAGGATGTATGTCAGAATGAAGTAAGTATGTCAGAGATGATAACCTGACATAGTACAATATGTCTCTTTCTCCTTTACCATCTTCCTCGATTCCATCTCATATGTGTTTCTTTCACCCCTCCTATCCTTACCTATACAATTATAATTAGTTATTTACAATGCACTTAATACCCAGAGGATTCTAAGTGCGGACCCAGAGAGTGAACCTGTGTTGCTCCACTTCGTCTTGCTTCCAAGGCGAGCACATTGCCCCTGAGCTATCCTCCCAAGTATATCCGTTGTCATGGTCATTTCACATATTGCTAGTGCATGCTAGAAAATAATACAACATTCCTTTGTTAGGGAAGGTTATGTAATTAATAGTGCTAGTTTGGAATCTCACAGGCTTAATGTGTTTATTATGATCATTACAATTTAGCTCTCGATGACAAGTATTAGAGAATCCTCCAGAGCATGTGCTCATACACAGCATGTGGGAAAACAAATGGGTGTTCATGTTATGTCTATAAATATCGTGATGATCAATGTTATGGGTACTATTTAATGAGTGAGTCAAACCTTTTTTTGTTTATTATATTGAACATCCCCAAAATATGTTTTAAACAAAATGTTAACTTGAAAACACATATAGAGAGGCCATTTTAATATGCCTGTCGCTTGCAATGGATGTTAAGTATGCATTTTATGTAGCAAGTTTTAAGCAGACAGTATTGTATTCTTTTCTTTGAATCACACATTTTTGTTTAATGCTGAAAAATAATGTATTGCCCAGTGTTGTCGTGTCAGTGTGACCCAACAACTGTATTATGTATGACCGCAGCTCAAATGTAACCCTGCTGCCTCCCAGCGTACTCAAACAATACAACTTTCCAGTATACTGTAATGAGATAACCTCTCCCGCCTATCCAACAAATGAAGGGCTAATGTAACCAAGCCACTCACATTAGAAATGTAATGAATACATGTTTTGCAGGCCAATGTAACCCAACGGCCAATTTATGCATTGCAACTAAGACGGAATCTTGTAACAGCGCCTGAATGCTTTTGGGCTGTATGAGCGCTATATAAATGCAAATAATAAATAAATAGAGTATTATATTTCATAATTTAGGCTGTGGGTGGACTTAAAGCTGCTGTTTTAAGTGTGTCTCAACAGTGCTGGACCTGCAGTGAGGGAGGCAGTTTATTGATCTATAAGTAGATCACACGAGAATAGTATTAACATTTGTTCAGAAAAAATCACTCAAATAAAAACGTGCTTATATATCATCCTCATTTGTACTTACTACAAGTGTTTTTATTCCTCCGAAATAATGAAGATCGACATAAATTTAACAATAAACGTGGATGCTGGTATATTTTGTCCCCAACTCATTAATATTGTTATGTGCAATTGGCAAGGTTATCTATTTATTTAAGGCCGTTTTTGTACTGCTAGCACATCACTGTTGTTCCATTCTAGCAGAAAAAGATTTAGTAACTGTCTATAGATGAAATTATATCCGTCCTTCATTTTATCCTTCCTTTGTCACTCAGCTTGCCTTCCCTCCGTCTGCTTATGCTTGCCCCCGTTCCTTCATGCAGTTATTTTCTCTTGTTTAATTTCCTTACACCCTACACTCTTCTTCCTTCCAATATCTCTTTTTATTTCTAACATATTTCTAATACATTTAAAGTCTGATTTTTCGATTATGGCATACTTCATGTGAGCCTACTCTTGGGAGAATATTGCATGATATAAACCTCATTAAAATATAGAAAACATAAATCTAAAAATCTCATCTTAAATAAACATCTGTTGCCTTGTCTGAATGAAGAATTGTGTGTTTCTCATGATAGTTCATCACAACTAAACAAAACAATAATGTGCAATTTTCCAGTTTGAACAATAGAACTGGCAGTTTACTGCTCAGCCTAACGAGTGATGTGTCGTAGGCAAAAATAGTGCTGCTCGAAAAAACACAAGTGATTCAAATGATCTTCCAATGTGTAGCCGATCCGTGCAATTGGTACTACGTTTGCAGAAATAGAAATCCAAATACTAAATATGTATGGCTCACACATTATTGGTTGTATCTGAGTAGAGATCAGAATTCAGCAGTCTAACCACCATGAATTTGAAGAATAAGAACAATACAGGACAACGCCCCAGCAAGAGTTGCAAAACCTGCACATTGCTTGTTGATTGATTGTTGCTGGAGGTAAATACCCCACTTTAACTACAAAGGAATTGAAGATTTCCAGTGACTGAATTACTGCTTGTGGTAAATCCTCCAAAATCCCCATGAAGTCTAAGGATTTAAAAAATGTGGTCTAATGCCACTCTTACCCCACCGATAATCGCATAGTAAATTTGAAGGACCAGGTTGTGGTGACGGTAAATTCATTTGATGGTTATTTTTTCAGACTGACTGCCTCACTCGCAATAAGACGCAAAGACCCTCATTATATTTTTGGTCGTATCTCGTATATAAATCTGGTGGGATACCATCAAACGCTGATACCGTTATCAGAGAGTAAAACCGGCAGGCTGCTGCCAAACTTGCAATATGTTACCGTGCCAGCGAATGGGCAATTATCAGGGCATTCTGGCCCCACCAGACCCGGTAATTGCCCATCCGTAGGCGCCGGAAAAAAGATGCTCCCCATTCCCATTCGGCCCCATAGGGCTGAATGGGAATGGGGAGGTCGGATGCACAGGCACCGTTTATAACGGTGCCTGTGCATCTGACATGCTGTGCTCGCAGGTGCCTTTCTGTCCGCCAGGTCACCCGCAAGCACAACTCGGTCCGGGAACTACTGTACGGGCAAGCTGTCCAAAGTAATCTGTAATAACCAGGAATCCTTAGTCATCTTGGGTAGGTTCCATAAATCAGCTTTATTACATGTTACTCTTTAAGATGGTAAACATGAACCACTGGGTCCCTTCGCCCAGGCTGGGCCTCTCCAACTGACATACTCTGGAACCTTCACAACATGCATTCCTACACTCACAACCAACCATTCTCTCTGATACACCAACATTCTCTCATGCATTCCAAGCACCTGTATTCACTCCAAGCACATAACAACACATCTCCCTCTTCACACACACAAATCCACAAGAGGGAAACATACAGGGAACACTCATACAGGGCGCCTTTTTGTGAGAGGTGCAACTCAAAGATAAGGCGGAGGGCATCCCTTCTTAATACACTGGCTGTGCCACCAAGAACAGCCACTTACTCTTACAGAAGGCATCCCCCTTTCTACCCATACTCTGTATGCAATACGGGAAGGCATCCCCCCTTATTCACACACACATCTGACCGATACCTCACTACAATTAAACTCTGCCATGTCCGAAAGCATTTTCCAAAACTAAAGACAAAACCTCACACTGAAAGAGTGGTGCCACTCCGTTCTCTACTCACAAATGTGTTGGTGCAGTGTCACCATTAACCAGTGACCACACTTCACTCCAGGGTAGTCCCATGCCTTATACACCTTTAAAATGTTCTAAAACACTTGCACAATGACATTTTAAACTTTGACAATGCACATTAAAATCCCAACTGA
This sequence comes from Ambystoma mexicanum, assembly GCF_040938575.1. Taxonomy (NCBI): domain Eukaryota; kingdom Metazoa; phylum Chordata; class Amphibia; order Caudata; family Ambystomatidae; genus Ambystoma; species Ambystoma mexicanum. The sequence continues at coordinate 1,071,665,376 of NC_090935.1, read as the reverse complement.
AAACACCTTTTCGCCTGAAATTGGCTAAACAGGTCACCCAAACCCATACCTTTTACTCCAAACTGTTTTCCAGAATATTACTTCATCTTTTAATGGCAATGAAGTTCACAACCTAAAGTCCATAGCTGACCACAGCTGTAAACCTGGAAATGCTCAAAATGTGTTAGTTCCTTTCCTTTTCCCAAATCCCCAAGCATTTTCCACATGAACCTTAATTTCACCAGGATAACACATTTGGTACTATAGGAATGAAATCCTAAAAGACCATGTTGCACCCAGCAACCTAAAAGTCAATATCGTGCCAGTTACCTAAAAGTTCATGTTTTGCCAAGACCATAAAACTAAAACTCCTCAATTACATTAAGCTAGCACACACACACTAACCACTGTCACTTGAGATCCACATATCACTTGCCCTATAGGTGTAACTGTTATGTTTATGATGCTCCTAACAACTAAACGTCACTGCACACGCAAATAAACCTGAAATGCACTTAAAGTACATGTGCCACTCTAACCAAAACCCATAGCCTTTTAGCCTTTTCCCATTAACTACTTCACAAAAAGGATATAGTTGGTGCCATCCTCTTAGCTTGTCCTAACTACTGCACCACGTTACAGCCGCCTCCCCTTGACAAAAGAATACACCAGAGTCACCACCGTCCAATAACTGACCATACTGGTGCTGGTGTAGGCTGTTACTTCGCTTGCATACATCCTCCATACACAGTGTGCAACTGGCTGTGTTGATAATGCAGCATCTACCTCGAAACTCCTTCATACAGACATGATTCATGGCCAGCTCTGTAACAAACGTTGAAACTATCCTCCCTGATGGCTACAAGATCTTCTCTGTGCCCAGATCCAACCGTTCCGGAGATGGAGTAGCCCTGATCTTCCTGAAAAGGATTCCTGCCTGTGTCATACCTACGCAGCCTACTCCTATTTTGAATGCCACATCTGCAGGTTCTCTCTCTCTTGGCCATTCCCTTACTGTGGTTACCATGTATCAGCCACCTGGTCAGATCTCCTCCTTCTTCTCTGAGTGGGCAAAGCTCTCCTCTTCCCTCCTCGGCCTCAACCACTCAACTCCTCCTTCTTGGAGACTTTAACATCCACCTGGATGCTTCCTGTCCTTCCTCTGGACTCTTTTGTGACCTGTGCGACTCTCTTTCTCTATTCTCCCCTCTGGCCCGACTCACTCTGCACGGCACACTCTGGATGTTCTGATCTCTTCAGACCATCCCTTTTCTATCACTCTCACCAGTCCTCTCTCCTGGAGTGATCACTTTCTCCTTTCCTCCAAGCTCACCCTCTCCACCTCTCCGGCCAAGCCAAATCCAGCATTGCCACCTACCTTCTTGGTTATCCGACCCATGAAGCATGTGTCTGTTTAGGCTTTTGCTGCCACTTTCTCTCCCCTCTTCCCCTTTGGCTGACTCACACCCTGACACAGCCCTGTCCATGCTCCACTCTGCTATATCTGATTCTCTCTATGTTCTTGCCCCTGTCATGAGGATCTGCTTCAAGCCCAAAGCCAAGTGCATCTCCTGGTATGACTCAGATCTCATCACCCTTAAACGCAAGTGTAGGTTGGCTGAGAAGAAATGGCGTGCTTCCGTTACATCCTCTGACAAACTGGCCTGTGGCCTGCTCCAAAGGCAATACCGGCTCTCCATCCGCAACAAGAAGAGAGCCCACATCCAAGCCTGCATCTCTGCGGCATCAAACAAATCGGCAAAACTCTTTAAAATCTGCATGGAGCTGGCCAATCCTACTGCAGTCCCTACCTCTCCTGTCCCTCCCAGGCCCTCTGCAGGGCCCTGGCTTCTCATTTCATCTCTAAAACTCAGGACATCCTGTCCTCTCTCTCTTCCTCTTCACCTCCTTCCTCTACTCCCTGCTCTTTCTCTGGCCCTTCTTCAGCCACCTCTCCTCCCTCCTTCTCTGCCTTTCCCATGCTCTCCCCATACAATGTTTCTAGACAAATCCAATCTATGAAAGTCTCGTCAAAACAGGTTGACCCCTGTTCCTCCAAAACCATCAAGGACCACATTGACACCCTGGCTCCTGTTCTGGCTGACTTCTGTAACCACTCCTTCACCACTGGAGGGTTCCCTTCTCCCCTGAAGCACTCCCTTGTGCACCCTCTTCTTAAGAAACCCTCTGCCGACCTGTCCTACCCGGCTAACTATCACCCAATCTCCATCATTCCTTTCCTGGGCAAACTCCTGGAAAAGCTGGCCATCTCCCAGCTTATTCTTCACACTGAATCTCTTGGTTGTCTCCATGACCATCAGTCTGGCTTCAGAGCTGCCAGAAGCACGGAAACTGCTCTCCTGAACATCAGTGAAGACTTGCTCTCGAACCTTGATTCCAACACCCCCTCATCTTACTTGATCTCTCTTTTACTTTTGACATGGTCAACCATGCCATCCTGCTCAACCATCTCGGTGATAACCTGAGTATCACTGATCAGGCCCCGGCTTGGCTGACTTCTTTCCCCTCTGATCGACCCTCACAGGTCCAACTTGGGTCCTTCCTCTCCTCTATATCTACCTGTGGTGTTCCCCAAGGGTCTAACCTCTGTACCTGGCTGTTCAACCAATACCTGGATCTATTTGCCCACTATATTGCCGCTCCCTGCCCCAACTTTCAGTACTATGCAGATGACACTCAACTCATTTTCAGGCTCCCTTCTGCCACCTCTTCTCCTTCTCTCATCTCTGCCTTTCTGTCTGCTATCCAGAAGTGGTGTGCTGCCAATTATCTCTGCCTTAATGCCAGTAAGACCGAGATTCTCCTCAATGGCACACCTGCTCCTTCCTTTCCATGTCACTCTCTGGCCCGCCTCTCTTGGCCCTCTTCCAGCTCCCACCTGCAAGGCTAAAGGCCTCTCGGTCATCTTTGACTCCACACTCTCCTCTCCTCACATCTCTGATGTCTCCAAGAAGTCACACTACCAGCTGCACCTCCTCAGAGGTAGTCTTCCTTTCCTCTCCCTCCCCCAGAAGCTCACTGTCTCCAGATCTCTGGTTCTCTCTAGGGTGGACTACTGCAGCTACTACTTTCTAAATCTGCCTGCCTCTACTTCTCCAAGCAATGAGTTGGTGGTATATCTCTTTAGCTGGGGCTTCCCTCTGTAATAACCTCCCTTCCTCTATGAAACTTGAGGAGAACCATCTACGGTTCTGGAAGCACCTCAAGACCTTCCTCTTTGCTTCTGATTTCTCTCCTCATCTCCCCTGCTGATCTCCTGGCTGAAACTGAAACTGCACTGGTTACCTGGTTACCCTCTGGTCTTGGGCCCAGGTCCCCTCCCCACCATTTGCACATCTGCACTGCCCCCCCCCTGGCACTTTCCCCCTCCCTCTCCCCTGCACTTGCACAATCTCAATGTCACCTGACCTAGTAAGATCGTTGTCTCTGTCATCCCTCTATTCCCCCTCCCTTGCTTCGTCATGCCTTGAAACACTTGTATATAGGCACGTTGTAAATGCCATATTATATCAGGCTCCATCTCACTTGGTCAGGAGATTCCAATTGCCATGGTTGCGGACCGGCGCTGGTGCTGCCTGTGACCTTGTTTCCTCCCCTACCTGCGGGGTTGATGACTTGTCGGTGGCTCCAGATCACTACCTCCCTGGGTGGGAGCTTACCGCTTGCCGGTTACGGTTGGGGCGGGGTCCTCTCTGCTCTCCCTCCTGGACATACCCCTTTTTCCGGGTATGTCTTTGACTTTCAAGCTAGCTCACTTTGACTTCACTTTAGAATATTTCCCATTTTTCCATGGTATCACAATCATGACACCCTCTCTCTCAGTATTGAGTTTCTCAATTGTTTCCAATCTCAGGCTCTCACTCTTTCTCTTGACTTCCTTCAAAATTAACTGTGTTTTCAAATTAGTACAGAAATGAGTTGGATCTACAATATAACAATCACTTATGTGTGTCTTCAGGTGTCCCCTTCACAATGGTCTCGGAGGAGGGCTGTTGGTCCAGCAAAGATGTTTCGACACTGTCCCGCCACCATCTATTTGCTGGCTCCTGCCCTTCTGGATTCTCCTGATATGCTGGAGCATGTTTGAAACTCACAGGCTCTCTTGTTTCTGCTTCCTGCAGGTTTCACGTCACTCAGAGGCTTCCAGTGCTGACATCTGCATTCCTCTCTCGTTCTTTATTCCTCAAGGTTACCTTATTAGACATACTTGTATCAAAGGATGGGTTATTTCTATTTAAATGGACATAGTCCTTTTCAGCAAAATTATGGCATCTCTGTAGAGTTTCTTCCTCCATGTGTTGCGGGGAAAGAGGGTTTTGGAATTTGAGTACATCTCATGTTTGCCACAGTGTGTGCGACTCTAGGGAGTTCCTCACAGGGACAGGAGTCCTTGCCCCCTAAAGGGGAGTCTTCCTCAGTGAGGTCCCACTTGCCGCTACCTCTATGGAGGGTATTGCAAAGGGTTCACCTCCCTAGCATCACAGAAAAGGACTTCCCATTGGGGAGAAGGCACACATTCCCCCAATTCTTTACACACTCCTGAGAAGCACCACCTGGAAACAGAGGTTCAAGGTCGCTCTGTAGAAATGGGAGAAGAGCGAGACCCAAATAAACCACAAGGTACGGTGAGAGGAACAAAACTTCAAGGTGGGGTGAGTACAATGGGACACCAAGGTGGGGTGAGAGGAATGATCTCCAAGGCTGGGAAAAAGCAGATACCCCATGGCGGGATGAGCGGAAAGGAAGCCCCAAGGCAGGGTGAAACCAAAGAAACCCCAAGGCAGGTTACTGTTATGACATTCCAAGGCTTAGTAAGCGCAGAGATACCCCATGGTGGGCTATGCTCAAAGTAAATGCAAGGCGGAGTGAGAGGAACCATGAGAGTCCATGGTGGAATAAAATCTGGAAAGCCCATAGGTGGGGAGTGCCTGAAGAGACCCCAAGGTGGGATGAGAGTAGAAAAACCCTGAGGTGGGGTAAAGACTCAGACACACCCAGCGGAGTGAATACCGGGAATTCCCTCAGTAGGGACCCATACTGAGGATATGACCCATGGGTCCCCAAATGGAAAGAAGACAAGAGGCTGAGATACAACCCTGGTTGAGAGGTTAACCATAGACTGACATGCAATCAGAGGAGATAAAGATTAAAGACACATTCAGCATAAATGTTGGAACAGTGCTTCTGGGAAAGGAGCCCCCTTTTGATAGACACTGGGGTGGGGATCAGAGACAGTCATCATCCCTTCATTCGAGGAAGGGCCCTAAGTAAACTGTGGTGGGTTGGAAGAAGGAGTCGGACACGTTTGGGAAATGTTGTACTAAAAAATTATAAGAATAATGCCTATCGCTCACTATTAATAAAGGGAATATCCAGCCTATCTAAAGGAATTAAAGCTGCTTGCCAGATGTCAGGAAGTGCAAATTGAATATGTCCTCCATCTGACCCTATCACTAAATATAACTAAAGTAAATTGGTCAAGAGAGTGTTTCCTCTTCCCCATGTCTTTTCTTGTTCTTGGGTAGTCTTTTTAAATATAGGTTTCTTTGTGGCTAATAAACTTCTTAGCGTAATCTCTTTGGATAGTCTTTCTTATCAAGTTTTTCAAAATTACTCTTGGGATTAGTGCTTTCTATTGCTCTTGCATGGAAGTACTTTTCCTTCCAGTAGTTACTCACACTTTTATTAACACATATATTTAATTCCCAGTCTCTTTGCTCAGGCTTTCCTAAACTATGTTAGTCTTGATTCCCTTTTAGGCTTTCTTTGTCAAGATTTCTCTCTCTGAGGCGGTCTTCTCTTTTATCTTGTTCACTAGCAAGCTTTAACTCGTCTTTCTCCTTGTGTGCTTCTGGCTTCTATCTCTCTTCAAGTGACATTGGTCTTCCCTCGCCAAGTTGCTTGTTTGCTTTCTCTGTTTTTTATGGTTCTATTCACTCAATTTTATACGTTTGTTGCCTTCCTCAGGACTGATTCCCCGGTGGCCTCCTGCTATTCCCAATTTCCCCAGTAACTTTTGTTTTGTGGGGAAGTGTTGCAGGGTTCTGCTCATCCCTAGTAAACACCCTTGTTTTGGGATCACACTACTTTTTATTACTGCCCAGTCCAGGATAACAATGAAGAAAAACAAAACCTTCCATTTTACTGATGTTACATATGTGTCTCTGTTTCTGTGATAGATAAATGACACTTGAATTGTGCGCAAAAATTACAGCACTAACATTTTGTTTTTTGCTTCATTATTTTTTTCACTTATGTTTTAACAAAAAGTGCCAAGTGAAATAACAATATAATGAGCTTTAAAATACAGACCACCAATTCAACCACATTAAAACTACAATTATTTAGAAAGGCAGGCCATCCACCATAAGCATTTCTAGCCCCAATGTGTGTATTATTATTATTATTATTATTAGTATTATTATTATTATTATTATTATTATTATTATTATTATTATTATATTTTTTTGTGTGGACCGAGCTTCGAGAATCAAAGGAGCGCTTTACAGAGCTATACATCTATACAGATATATAAAACGGAGCACTTTACAGAGGTATACAATAATACAGATGTATAACGTATGCCTTCATATTATACTGGCCGTATGTGTATTTCACTACAAGAATAAACAAACAATTCTACTTTAGGGAAACAATGCTTTAAAAACAATTCTACTATCAAACATAGTTATCACAACTTTCAACATGACATGTCTATTCTGGCAATCTTTTCATCTTCACCTCTATCTCTTTTGAAAACAGAAGAGTACATTTTTATTTAGGCATCATCATTGCCCATCTAGATGTACAATGATGATGCCTAAATTAAAATGGGAACATAGGAAAAAGATTAAGTGGCCTGAAGACAGCACCAACAGGGGATGCAATTGAAATTGATTTATGTGCATTTCATGTATTATTCACTTTGGTCCTAGAAACACATTTGGAAGTGTAGGCACACGTTATTTTGCCCTCATAAACCAGGAGGGTATCATTAGAAAGTAGTGGTAGGGATACAGATCATCCGCCCACGGATACACAAAAGAGCCTGAATTGTATGCTTTTTTTGCCACATGAGTTGTATGTAGATGTGTAAATGTTAATTGTTAGGATGCATTTTTGTCATATTGTTGTTTTTATATGGATGTACTGATATTAGTGATTGGTTATGATAAAACATAAAAAAGTATTTATATATTTTTGGATAACACATGGTTACTTGCCCCTTTTTTAATGGTCAAGGGGTGTAAATGAATATGTCTATAGGCATCTGAAGAACTCTCCTAAACAGAGGAAAAAGGAAGCTGTATTGTGGGTACTTATATACCTCTTGTTGACTAGTCCTCACCCGCACAGCCCCTAAAAAGAGGACACAGAAGCTCTAGATAGCTGAGACATAATATAATCATACACTACTCATATTCATATTTGAATAACCAAATGCCAATCAATGCTCTCATTGAGCCCTAACACATTACTTTGTAATTTAAAAATAATTTTCTGCTCCAAATTCAGTAATTTTTTATCCGTCTCAGCTTTATTGTGACCATGCACTTTTTTCAACATGAGCCACATGAAGTCATTATGGCCACGTTTCATTTCAACTAAATGTTTGTCTAGAGGGGCTGTAATCATGTGATTTCTAATGCAGCTCCGATGTTCCACCATTCGAACTTTACACTGCCTATCAGTCTTACCCACATAATGTAGGCCACACGGGCACGTGATTAAGTACACAACATTGGATGTGTTACAATTGGTCATTTCAGTGAAAACCCACTTGACATTAGACAAAATTTGAATAGATCTGATTTATTTTGTTTGGGCACACATGGTACATTTGCCACATGGAAAATGTCCTTTTACTTCCAGCAAACCCCACAATCTTGTTTGTCTGACAGGAGGTGTATGGATTTCTGTCACATCATTTCTGATCAATATATTCCATAAGTTCTGACTTTTTTTGAAGGCCACCAGAGGTGTACCCTCAATTTGTTGGAAAAATCACCCTTGAAATTGAAAGAAATTTTGAGTAAGGGCAAATTCCGTGCACCATAAGATGAAAGCATTGCTCACAGGATGTCCGTCCTCTCTGCTAAGCACATTTCTTCAACCACCTCTAGCGTGGCTCTTTGGGGTATCATAGTATATAAAGATTGGATGTCCAAACCTCAAAAGGGAATGGCCCGGGACAAATTCTATACTCTCTATTTTGTTGATGGCATCAGTGGTGTCCCTCAAATAACTTTTCATTTTCAAAACAAAAGGTCTCAAATAAAAGTCTGCAAATTTCGACAGGGGTTCCAAAATAGAGTTTACTCCAGAAACTATGGGTCGCCCTGGGGGATTAACAAGTCTCTTGTGTACCTTAGGCAAGATGTAGAAAACCGGTACCCTTCCTTGTTCCCCGGTCAAAAACTCATATTCTTGTTTGCTGATCATTTCTGAGTCAAATGCTGAAGACACTTTTTCTTTTATAATCTTCATAAGGACAGTGGCCATCAAAAAAAGTCATAACTTACAGAATATATTATTTTGATCAGAAATGATGTGACAGAAATCCATATACCACCTGTCAGACAAACAATGGGGTTTGCTGGAAGTAAAAGGACATTTTCCATGCAGCGAATGTAGCATGTGTGACCAAACAAAAAAAATCAGATCTATACAGATTTTGCCTAATGTCAAGTGGGTTTTCACTGAAATGACCAATTGTAACACATCCAATGTTGTGTACTTAATCACGTGCCCGTGCGGCCTACATTATGTGGGTAAGACAGATAGGCAGTGTAAAGTTTGAATGGTGGAACATCGGAGCTGCATTAGAAATCAAGTGATTACAGCCCCTCTTGTCAAACATTTCGTTGAAATGAAACATGGCCATAATGACTTCACGTGGCTCATATTGAAAAAGGTGCATGGTCACAATAAAGCTGAGACAGATCAAAAATTACTCAATTTGGAGCAGAAAATTATTTTCAAATTACAAAGTAATGTGTTAGGGCTCAATGAGAGCATTGATTGGCATTTGGTTAGTCAAATATGAATATGAGTATTGTACGATTATATTATGTCTACATATTCTGCCTCTACAAATTGAGTGTGCCCCTCAATATTGTGAAATATGGTGGGTGCGACTCTGAATATGAAGTGTTAGAGCTGGCACGGTATTGTAAAATATTGTAAAACATTGTAAAAAATGTATTGACTACAATTTTGTGTATATTTCTTAATACCATGTATTTGCAAATGTGGTCTAATGTATTTTGTGCTGCTTTTTTGTAATCACAACAAATTGCACTTTCTATTTGTTAACAACGGTCCAGCTTTTATATTGGGGTCCATAAATCTCCTCAACACCGGCCACACGTTCAGCGTGTGGCCTGATTATGGGTCCTTGTTAAAATGGCCACTCGTTTTTCGGTAACGTTGTGCTCCACTGAGGAGATTAGTCCCTCTTCAGTGTTTACACCATGTGTTTGGGTCACAGATACACAGACAGCGTTTCCGCGCCTGAATGGAATCATGGGTGGATGGCTAATGGCTTTCTACCGCCGTTATGGTTTTGGATTTGTGGCAGAGTGAGCTTGCTTTACAGGTAAGCATTTCAGTGACTGTATGATGTGCATATCCTATGCACACGTTATTATGCGTGGGCATGTATTATTGCCTAGAGACCTTAGAACTCAATGTGTTAGTTATTGTATAGCCAGGTGATTCAGACCCTACAGATCTCACGTACTGGTGTTTCACTGGGGTGTGGCCAAAATACACTAGAACCCATATTGACATGTGGTGCTGTTGTCCGCATATCACATAGTTGTGCCCTTTTAATATCTGCCACATGGGTTGTGCTGGCATACACTTTGGCATGAGAGGGGCATCCAGTTATTTACTATGGTAATCTTAGTCCTAATAATGCATGGGGTGGAGAAGGTGGACAGTCGTACATTGAAAGGGACCACAGGTTGTTTACGATTATATTTGCTTTACAGATTGATACTATGATAAGCCATGGAATCGTTTGGATCTGGTCCATTTGGTGCTTTCTTAGGGGCTTTCTTTGCTGCATTGCTTTCTGCAGTCCCCATCGCTACATTTGTGGAGGTAATTATGACTATAGTTCTGTTTCTATTTTGTTGAAGCCTGTGTTTTAGTGTCTTTTGGTTGAAACAGAGCATGTGGTCTCTGTGTGTTGGTTTGTCTCATTCAGGTGTTGCGATACCTCGGCGGCCTGTGAAGCCTTTTGAAGTATTGGTTTCCAATTGGCGAGAGACCAGCAAATTTGTCATTTTAAGATGCGCATCGAAGGTTCACCAATTAAAGGTAAATCTTAGTGGTCCATATGTTTTGGGACCCTTGTGAGGTTGGCACAATTTTTGAGCCGGCCTCCTATCTACATTTTGTAGTACCCCTTCCCACTGGAGTTCATTAGTTTCCTCTGTCTTTCCTTTACAGTCCCCGTTGGTCTTTTTCCGTTTAAGGGTGCCTGAAACTACCCAGTCAACACGGTGTTGAGGAGAATAGTGGATGTTTTAATTATCCCCTGAATAATGTTCACCCGAAAGGGGTTGTGAAGAACAGAAACATGTTGGGATTGTTATTTTAATGACACATTGAGATTTTTGTGTTTTGTTATGTGATATCTTTTGTGTCTTGTGTATGTGTACAGATTGAGGCTGATGTTTTAGAAACTGTTTTTTCTGTTGTTAGAAGCTGCACTGCGGTAGGTGAGGGTAGTTTTTTATGTTCAAATTTCAGTTGAAATACTTTGAATAAATAATATTTTTGTAAGCCAATTTTAGCACGCAGTCCATTCTGTCAGGACTTGTAGTGCCGGAAAATCTATCAGAGGTTCCTAATTGAGGTGGTTGGGCGTGAGTAGAGAAAATGAATCATCTTACTCTTTATTGTATTATATAAATTGATATCCCTATTGGTGGAGTAAGATGTTACTATATAAATAGGGACTTTGTGTACCTATTTGAACATATTCAGGCCCTGGAATTTCTGTCAAACCAGTTTGGCAGCAAGGTTAATTTCACACCTACCGTTGACTAAGGCTTTAAGGGCATGTGCCCTGTTCTTATGGACCTGACAGTGTGATAATTACAAGTTTTCCCAGACTGCCAGGCAGAACTGCTCGCAAGGACAAAAGATGGGGGCGAAGCCCTGTGTTTTGTCTCGGAGGTGTGATTTCCTCTGCATTCATTCCCAGTATCCACTGGAGGACTTCAAAGGGAGTCATGGGAACCCTTGTGCAAGCTGACCCAGGAGAGAAAATGTGGATTGTGGGGGTCGCAGCACCTCCCACATCTTTGGCAAATCCACCTCATTGACAATGCAGGGCATTTATTCTTTGAGACATTTTTCTCCGCAATCTGAATAAGCAATAATGTGATATTATGACAGTTTTAATGTGATTTTTGGACAAGCACTACAAGACTATGTGCCTCTCTCTGGCACGTAGTGAACTGAAATGGCAAGGGGTGAGTCCAGAGTATTGCTGCCGAGATTGTAAAATTCTATGATGTCGCTCTACCTATATGAGGGGTAGACAGGGAGACACAGGGATATTCAACATTCAAAATTCACCCTGCAAGATTCCAAGACTCCAGAACTAGGTTCAGAGGCAGCTGATCCCATCCAGAATCACCTATCCAGAACGACATTCATCCCAATATTCCAGGGAGAAATGAGGAAAGGCAGCTGATCCCTTTAGGAGAATCGAGTGACCAAATTCTTTTCCCAGCGGACCATCTCGCTGTCCACATTGACCAGACTTTGCCCAGCTGTTCCCATCCAGGAGAGCCCAGCTAACCCAGTAACCAGATCTCTTGACCCCGATGCCTGTGACCAGATTATGGGCCCGCCATCTAGAGACCCTGCTGACTGTCCAAATTACCAAACCCAAGCTTGCCTTGTAAGTATCCCATCACCCAGTATCCAAAAACTGAATATCCCACTATTTTACCTTGCTACCTATTATAAAAACCCTAGTCATTTCCCAAATTGCCAGTATCCTCGGTTCACTCTTTCCTTAGAAGAATCTGTGTAAGTCCATATCTGTTAGCATATGTTTTTCCTTTATTTCCTTCAGTTACCTGTGTAATTCCCTTGTATCATTTGGAATAAATCAATTAATTTCCCTATAAAGAGATTCACTGTGAGTTGGTTGTAATTCAAACCCAACCTCGTCATGACAAGTGCCTTTCTTTAACAATTATAGTCTTTAAAATATAGTCTAAGTAGAACTAATCATTGTGCTAACAAACCAGATTTTAGCTGTATATTTTGCTTTCTTTAAAATCCAACTTGCATTTCCCATACAAAAAAAAAAAAAACATATAATCCTATAAAAGTCATCCCTTCCCCTTAGTATCCTATCTGTTCTGTGTCTTTGTTTTCCATTCCAAAAACCAATTTCCGATTTTGACTGCTCAGCCCATTTTCTTAGCTGTTTGGCAGTTTAAAGCCTGTGTGAAATATGAAATTGCAATTCTGCCGCTTGTGATTTTGTTGCATTGTTTTTTCTCCAAAGATCAATCTTCTCACCTGTGTTCACGTTGCTTTAGTGTGCTGCTTAGTAGCCTGTAAGCTTCCTTGTCTCTTTAGTGCAGCTGCACGATTTTCTGGCCTATCTATCCTACCGCAAGAGTAAGGTTATCTACAAGTAACAAATGAAATCTATTTTGCTCCTTTTCAAGTTTTCATTTTTCGTTTTGGCCCCCCATTCTGTGGTGGGTCGAATTTAAAAACCAATGTATCCCTCTTCTTGCTGACTCCTTGCTGACTCCATGCCACTGCTTCCCATCCACACAGATTTCAGTTAGCAGGTGTTTGGGGGAGTGTTGTATGGGGAGTGCATAACATATATGCCAGCTATGCTTGTGAAAAAAAGTGATTTTATTTCCGTTTCTATTTAAGGTTTATTCAGATGATGTCATTTGAATTAATTATATTATAAGATTTTGCATTTGTGTTGCTCTGACTTTTCATTTGAATTTTAAAAATAAATAAATATTTCTTTGGTACACACCTGCCTTGTTCATGGTCCATTGCAACACAGGGTTTTGTTAAGGTGGGTGTGACACGGGTTATGTGCCTCTTCAAGAAAGAATCCAGGGTCCAAATAAAACTAAAAAGGCGTGTTTTATTGTGCGCCACCTTCAGTATCACTGGAAGAAGTCTGGCTGGAGTGTGCCTTGCCATAAAATCTGTCACAGTGAGGTTCTTTCCTTTTGTGAACAAGACTTGTTTGCTAAAAGAAAGAGTCTAGACATCTGAAGTCCAATTATAAAGAATTGGTCTTGTGCTCACTTTCCAGTTGGTCAACATGTTCAGTTTTAGATACACCTAGCACTCTGGAGTCACCTGAAAGTCAAGGTTGGAAGAACCAATTGTGGAGGCGCAAACCCAAAATGTAGAAGTGAGGTGAAAGTCTATCATCTGCATTTCCACATCCCAGCACACTGCAAGTTTCTCAAAGGCCAACATGTATGCATGCTGTTGCCTACATCCTTTCTTCAAGTCCAGCAAATATCATCTTGGAGAATATTACACAGTTTCATCCTGAGAGGAGTCTAGTGTAGGTTACAGACTACTTGAGTCCAGTGCAACAAATGGAAAAATAAGAAGTGAAAGAACTCACCAAGCTACATTCCAGCGCTGCACTTTCGGTGCTGCCTGTTTTGGTGCAGCTGCTTGGGTAGAGCGCCCTTTTAGGCATACCCTGTTGTTCGCATGCAATGCCCACTGAGATTAAATTATGTGCCAAGGAGCACACACTTTGGTAAAGCATTTTATTTCACACAAACTTCCAGTTTGTTGTTATGCATTGTGTTAAGAAAGTTTGAATATCTATATTAAATTAGACTTTCCTTTTTCCATTTCAAACTAGCAGATATCATAGCTGTAAACTAATCTTCAGAAGGGGCATTTTATTATTGCTAATTTTCATTACCTAATAAGACATCCTGGAGGGAAGTGGAGCTGTGTGCGAGTGTTCAGTGGAAAACGTTCCATCAGAACTCCAATTACGTAAACATGTACATATTAGAATAGGCACTGCTAATAACAAAGAAACATCTTAAAAAAGTGAATTCCCAGGCCTTCCAAATCAATCGCTGCTCCATCATAGGACAAAGATGGTACCAGGTGAAGCCCGCTTAGAGAAGCAGTGTTCTGCAGCTGGTGCGTATGCTTGTCTCTCCTTTTGTTCTGCAGGGCGGGGCCTAAAGAAGACATTAAGGGCACTGCGGGTGGTGGAGAGAGGAGGAGGGAGAGGGCGCTGCCTTCCCCAGAGAAGGCTTCATAAGCTTTGTCCTTTAAGTTGTGATAAAGTGAAAGGACAAGCTTTCCTTTTCACCTTGCAACATAGTTGAGTACCAGTACTCTCTTTCAGGTGTTGAGAAGTGCAGGTACTCAAATGTTCAAAAATAAGAAGTGCCGGTACTGAGGATCCAGGTAGTACTGGCCCATTTAAAGCATTGATTGAGTCTCTGTGTAGCAGTGGTCTGGATCTACTTTAATTCAGAACCGTTCATGTTGTTTTTTAATATGTTTATGTTATGATGTGAAACAAGAACACCCTGCGCCTTGAAACACCTTTTGCTGTATAGGCGCATTATAAATACCCATAAACTAAACATAATAGGGGTCATTTTCTACTAAGGTGCAGCAGAAATGAAAAGCGTAAAAGCAGTTCCCACCTTCTTTTTACGCTCCACTTCATTTTACAGCTCTTCTGAGGTGCGGGAGGGCAGCAAAGCAGAGGTAGCAACTCCTCTTTGCTTTCTTACTCATCTCGGGAGAGCTTTGGTTTTATGCCTGCATGCAGGGACGTCATTTGGGGTCGCCAGGGGTCGCAACTGCGACCTCTGTGGTGTCCCTTGCGACCTCTGTGGTGTCCCTTGCGACCTCTACTAAAAAAAAAAATACATTTTTTTTTTTTTTTAAGTTATGCAAGCTCCTGGGCTGTGGCTCTTTACTTCTGGGGTGGCTGGCTTTCTTGTTCAGGCCCCTTAAAAAAAAAGACTTGAGGCACTCCTGTTCTTATTTTTCTTCTAACACTTTCAGCACTGACCCTAAATAAGAAAGAATAGGAATACCAAATAATGTGTCTTTCTGGAATTCTATACAGTAATTGCTGGCCTCATTAAATGTTTATTTCAGGCACACTTCAGGGGTGAGTCACTGATTTAGTCTGTTCTTAAACGCCTCACTAAGCCTAAGCCGTTGATCCTTCTGAGGTCGATAAATGAGTACCAACACAGGTTGGGTGATATTGGGTGTATATTTTTTCTATATAAAGCGCTTAATGATGTGTTATTATATAGCACTTACGCTTATCATTTGGTCATGGACGTCTGCTTGTATACACAGTCATTTGGTAATACGGGCCAATAAACACTGAACTTAATGATACATATGGCGATCCATTCTTGTATGAATGTACATCATATAGTGATATCATAACTATATTTTTCATAGTGTACAATGCTATGTGATGCCACTTCCTGTTTTGTCAACGGGTGAAATGTCGTGTTCCATCGCTACCCGCTATATCACTTTGGGGCGGGGTCTAATGACATCACGTCCTGTGATGTCATCAGGGGGTCAAGGGTCGGGTGATGTCACTTCCGCTACCCCTGGCATTTTGGTGAAATGACGTCCCTGCCTGCATGAGATTTTCATGCAGGTGTGAAATCACAGAATCTAATGCAATATGTAGGGTGTTCCATTGGAATCCAATATAAGACCCGTCTGCAGAGCACATTTGCAGGTGGTGTTATATTTCTCCCAAAGTGGAGAGTAAAACTGAATAGTAATGGTGAGTTCACCTTCATGTACTCTTCACGATTATACCCCTCTTTGGGAGTGTTTAAAACTGCATACAACGGACCAGCAACACATACGTGTAAATGCAGCTTGCCCCATGCATGCAATTACCTTTTCATTTAAAATGACCCCGAATGACTTCTCGAGGGAAACTGTATACGTCAATTTTGTTTCATTATCCAAGGCACAATACAAGACAAAAAAAAGCTGTGAAAAATGAGATCTGTGTACAGCCTGCAGACAAAGTTCTGAATCCTGACAGAGTTACTCATACGCTAATGCTGATAAACCTGGACACTTTGTGAAACAACAGGATTCCAGCGTTACTTGTCATATAAATAAATGTCATACCTCCTCGCACCTGCCCCAAAAGCCTGCAACCATGGTCTCCTCTTATACATTGATCTAAAATATCGATTTATCAACTAAAGATACCACATCAACACTCAACCTTCTTGACATCAGGACATTCTACCACTTTCTAACATTCCGCTAAAAACAATTCTACTCTCCACCCTAGTACTCATTTACCTTGGGCATTGCAATCGCTTAATTTTGGGTCTCTCATTCTGCTCCTTTGCTTCAAACAACACATATTTCACTTTGCTCCATACACTCTATACAACCTCCCGTGTTCCTCTCCCACACCTGCCCACTGATTCCATGATGACCGTCTCTCTTTGTAACACTGATCATTCCTCAAATGCCTTGTATGTATCCTGCTGGCCATGGGCTTGCCCCATCTTGCCTGGCAAACAAGTGTCACCTTTGTACCCTGCGTTTACCCTTCACTGTGGTGCCCACTCTATTGCGTTCCCCTTCCCACCATGCAGCCTGCCACATCAAGTTTCGATTGTACTTCGCCCTTCCCCCCAGAATGTTCTCCCCACTCAATCTCCCTGCGTCATAATCTGCCCTGAAACTGCATCTCCTATCCTTTGAAGAGGACTCGAATCTTAGCTAGGACACATCCCAAGTCCATGCATCTGCCCCTCTCCCATGCTGTATATAGCGTATAGAGCATTTGCATTTTAAATACGACTACCAGTAAATAATGCGCATGACGTATGGCCGTGACCTCTGTCCCCATTCCATGTGTTTACACCATTCTCCTATCTCTCCACAAACTAGACCACCGCCTGTCCATATAGGCCCTTTGAAACACAATGTTTTTGATATATAAGCAAGCGTCTTACAAATGCTCAATACATAAAATAAACATATCTTTAAAGCCTTACATAAAGCACATTGAAGAGATAAAGTTTAAGCCATACATATGCAATGCAAACACACATATGATTTTGTTGCTATGACCAGTAGTCAGAAACAGAAGATTATAGACATAGGCCTTATATATATGACTCACTAATGGGGCATGATATCCAATGGCTGCAAGCACAGCATGCACATGAAGCGAGTTCCTCAGCTTACCTGTCATATTGCAGTACACAGGGAAGGCTCCCAACGGGCCGCTGCCATCAGAATCGATATAGTATAGGCCTGAAGAAGCCCCTCTGTGCTTGTAGGCCTCACAGGATTGCTCATAGACGGCTGCAAAAGAACAGTTTATATCATCAATGAAAGGGCTTTATTTCGCTCTGGTTTGTGTTCAAGGGAAAGCGCTTTGTGTGTGACAATAACTGGGGCGCAGCCGTAGCCGAAGAAAGCACAAAATTGCACATCGTTTCTGATTTGTTTAGAAAGGACAAGAATGCATGTTGGCAGAGACAACCGCTTACAAACAATTCCAATTGTCAAAATAATTGAGGGGTTCAATACAAGTAAGCAAATTCATGTCGAATGCAATTTCTTTTTGAAGAAGCAACATAGAAAACTTGTATACGTTACTTTATGTCTGCAGTAGTGTGCCACATACAAAGTAAATCCATTGCTGGAGGAATCATTATAACAATAGGGGTTCATGTTCATGCCAGTGTTAAGTGGTCCGCAAAATGGTTTCACACGTGCACAATAACCTATAAATGAGCCCAGCCCATTATGCTCAGATTTTCGGCACATCATTTGTATGTGGGCAGAGGGGCTGCATCCCAATGCATACTTAATGGTTTTGACCACAGTGAATCCACCAGTAGCATAGGGAATTATTAAAGCTTAGGCCACCCTGTAAGTCGAAGGAATGAAGCACCCCGCAGGGGTGAAAAAAGAAAGCACACAGGCCTGGATCTACCTGGACTACAGTGCTTTTTGACACCCCTACAAGGAAACCCATCAAAATTACACTGAGAAAGTGAATGACAAATGTTAGCGGTGGCAGTGTTCTACATATAATTACCGAGCCCCTGAAACAAATCTTCATGCATGTACTTCATTTTATTGTTGGTTGATATCATCAGATCACCTCCCAGTGATGTATGTATTTATTGGATATTTATAAGGTGCTTATACAATAAGACAGTGTTTCAGAGCGCCACAAGGCGCAGAGAAGGGAGGAAAGGAGTACAATAAACAATGGAAAAGGACAAAGAAAAAATAGAGAGGAAATGGGGTACTACTAAGCCTTCTGACATTCAGAGCTTGCAAGTGCAGTGAAGAGAAAGGGGCAGGGGCGTGGGGATAAGTGTTATTAGGTTCCCTTGGTGGACAAAGTGCCAGAGGTGCCCGTTGGGGAGGCAACAGGTAAGTGTGTGAGCAGGTCTACCCCCCAACAGGTAAGTTCAGGGCAGAGGCAGATCAACCGACAGGCGGTGTGGGCCCAGAGGGCAGTGCAGGGAGGGTGTGTTGGAGAGATTGGGCAAAAGACCAGTACCCTATTGGACTCATGAGGGACCAGGCCGCCAATCTCAGCGACGAAAGGGATGGTTCGCACTGGAGGTGGAGAGGGAAGAAGGAGGAGAAGAGAAAGGTCTTGAGTTGTTTGTTTAACTTGAGAGGGTCCGGTTCAAGATGAAGAGAGTGAGAAGGAGACTGATCCATAGGAGGGAGCCAGCTGAGGAGAGAGATCTTCCACCAGCTCTCTGCTTCAAGAATCCTTTGATCAGCAGAGAGTTGGAGCTAGAAAACTGAATGGATTGGGAAGGAGAGTATTTAGTGAGAGAGAGCTGCAGGTAACATGGTCCCAGGCCCCAGACAGCCTTGTGAATGATGCTAAGGGTCTTGAATTTGATCCTTGCAACAACTGGACACCAGTGAAGAGATTGAAGAGCTGGTGAGGTACGGTCCCTGTGCTTGAGGGCAAGGATAAGTCTTGCAGCCCTATTTTGGATTAGTTGGAGAGGACAAAGTGAAGAGAGAGGCAGGTTGAGGAAGAGGCTGTTACAGCTATCTAGCCTGCAGAGGACTGGAGCTCTAGAGACATTGGGCCTCATTCCGAGTACGGCGCTAACCAATGGCGCTATTAACGCCTTGGTTGACGCCGTACCCGGAACGGCAGCGCCTTGGTGGATGGCGGAATCACCGCCCCATTCCAAGGTTGGCGGGGCGGTGATTCCCCATTCACCAAGGCTCTTCCCCATTCCCAAATGAGCCCTCATAGGGCTCAATGGGAATGGGGAAGATGCAAATAACGGTGACCGTTCATTACGGTCACCGTTATTGGCTTGGGGGCCCCTTTGCGCCCTCGACTTTAACACCTGCTCAAAGCAGGCGTTAAAGGCGAGGGCGCAGAGGGAACTCGGAGTATGGCGTTAAGGGAATACCGCCACCGGTCTCGTTACCGGTGGCCGCTATCCCTTACCGCCATACTCGGAATGAGGCCCATTGAGCTTCTGGGGGAAGGTGAGGAAAGGGACAATGCCTCTAAGGAGGTGAAGTTGAAGGTGGGCCTTCTTGGCAAGGTCCAAGATGTGAGGAGTAAAGGTGAGAGAGGAGTCAATGATGACTCCAGGTTTCTGATCTTAGTGGAAGGAGAGGGAAGTTATCCCATAGAGGGTAGCCAGAGTGCAGGAGGAAAAGGGGTCAGGTGTCCCAAAATGAAGGATCTTGGTTTTACTGGCATTAAGACACAGATCTTTGGTGGTGCATCATGAATGAATAGCAGACAGGCAGTCAGGAATTATAGAGGATGAAGAGGGGAGCTTGAAGAAAAGTTGTCTGTCATTTGCATAGGACTAGACATGAGGAGAGAATGCAGAGATCAGGTGAAAACAAGGTGCAAGGTAGATGTTTAAAAGCCAGGACGAGAGGATAGAGCCCTGGCTAACACCACATGTGGAGAGAGTAGTTGTGGAGGAGAAGGAGACCAGGAGCACCTGGGAAGGGTGGTCAGTGAGGAAGGAGGTCAACCAATCCAGTGCCCAGTATGAGTTGCCAAAAGTATCATGGAGCCGCTTTATGAGGATAGAGTGGTTGACCATGAGAGGTCAAGGGGAATGAGAGCATCAGAAGAGTTAGAATCAAGATTTGCAAGCAGTTCTTCAAGGGTGTTCAGGAGAGCAGTTTCTGTGCCTCTAGATGCTCGGAATCCAGACTGATGGTTTTGAAAACAACCAACAAGCTCAGTGTGTCAGGTTAGTTGGGGGAGATCAACTTCGCCAGGAGTTTCCTAAGGAAGGGAATAGTAGAGATAGGGCAGTCGCTTTCCAGAAACAAGCGGTTGGTTGAAAGCTTTTTTAGGAGGGGGTGCACGAGAGAGTGCTTGAGAGAAGAAAGGAAAGAGGCAGATGCTAAGGAGTGGTTACAGAATTCAGCAACAGCCAGAGTGAGGTAGGAGATTTTGTCCGTAATGGTTCTTGAAGAACAGGGAGACACCTATTTGGAGGAGAACTTCATGGAGCAGACTACTCTAGAGATCTCGTCCGTTGTGATAGGTGAGAAGGCTGGGAGAGTGGGTGGGGATGCAAGAGAGGCCTTGGAAGGCAGGGGAGCATGGGGGTGGAAAGGGAAGAGTAGTGTCATGGTGCGTGCTCCAAAACCCCTGGGACTGATGGGCCCACCCCATTCATTGACACCAAATAGGGCTTATAAAGCCCCAAAGGAGTGTCCCAGAACCTCCTGGACTCAGTCCTGGCACCGTTGGCGCCAGGCTCATAAGATGGACTCAGCCTAGTGAGGCTGAGCCTTTCTGCATATCCAGTGTGTTACCTAGGGACTACTTTACCTGAAAGGCAGGGTGTGGTAAAGGGACTACTTGCCTGGAACTACTTGCAAGGATATTTAAGCCACACCCTGCAGGCAGAACACGCTTCACGTTATTCTTCAGTCCTGCAGTGTAACACTCACTGTGTCTGCTCTGTCCTCGAGCTTCTACAGTCACACCCGTTCTGAGATTTAAATCCATCGGTGCCTGAAAGAAGAAAGAGAGATGAACAGGTGTTATTACAGCAACAAAGGCCTTACCTGCAATTCTCATCCATCGGTCTCGCCTTCAGTTGATCTTTCGATCGCCGTCCTTGTTGGGAAGAGGGCATCTGCGCAAGCATCCAATACTCACCCGGGGATCTGCATTCCTCCAGAATACGTCGGAGCGGTTCTTCTATTCTTCATCCTGGGGCCGCGCTGCACCTGCAAAGAAGGAACAGAAACAGCAGGTTAGTCGCACATGAAAAACAAACGAACAATTATTCACCCATCCAGCGCCACTCACCCGCGCTAATACTCACCTGGAGGTAACCTGCTCAGCATCCTAGGAGAGTCAATTGTTCATCCAAACCTCTGTACGAAACCGTGCCTGCAAGAAAGACAAAACACGTTTAAACCTTGGGAAATAAAGACATTGAGCAACTATACCAAGCATTCATTGGCATAGAGACTTACCTGCTTAATCCAGATATTTCATACACAGCAACAGCCACTCTGGACCAGTGAAGTAACTGTGTCCGGGGAAAGACTGAGCTTACTGCGCCCCTGCTGAAAGTCACGCAGGACTGAGAGCCAACCTCACAAATTCAAAGGTGAGCCAGAAGAGGAGTTGGGCATCAGGAGGTTGAAGGAGGTGGGACCAACCCTAGCCCCACTCAATAGCTAATATCTTGTTTCAACATTGAAAACAAATGCCTCCTGGGGTGATAACAGGGGAGAGGACATCATCATACCACCAGAGCTACACCAGTGCAGACATCAGTCGTACGGCTACGTGATACGCCCCCGTGGAGACCAGGTGAGCATGACAAGTAGAGAGGTCAGAATGTCCTGAGTTTTAGAGGTGAAATGGGTGTCCATTGCAGTACAGAGGGCCTGAGAAGGAAGAAGCGAGGTACAGACTGCAGATGGATTGACTAGTTCCTTGCAGGTGTGGAAGAATTCAGCCGTGTTGTTAGAGGCTCCAGAGATACAGGCCTGAATGTGGGCCCTCTTCTTAGAATGGATAGAGAGTTGGTATTGCCTTTCAGTAGGCGACATGCCAGTTTGTCAGAGGATGAGCCTGCCACTTTCGTTCAGCCACTCTGCACTTGCACTTCAGGGTGGCTAGATAGGAGTCATACCAGCTGTTACGCTTGGAGGCATGTTTCAGGTGGATCCTCATGACAGGGACAAGAATGTCAAGAGTGTTAGTGATAGCAACATGAAGATTGGCAAGGACAGAGTCAGTGGGAGAGTCAAGAAGAGGGTAAGGAGGAAGGATGAAGGTGGAGGAAAACGCAGCAGCTGACACTCATTTTATTGGTCGAATGACCGTGAAGGAGGCTGGCTTTGATGGTAGTGGCTTGGTCAGGGGGTAAAGAGGTCTTAGATGAGAGGTGAGGAGAGAGTGGTCAGACCAGGAGAGTGGGGTCGTGAGAGGGTTAGAGAAAGGAAGATCAGCAGGGATAAAGGCATCAAGAGTGTTTCCCAATGTAAACGATGGGTATCCCCTACAATGCCGACAGGGGGTAAGAAATTGATAACATTTAAAAAACAGTGATCCTGTCAGGCGGGCTAACCTTAAATCAGCACATTTCTGCTCGACAGTCCTCCATGGCAAGTATGGAGAAAAAGCTCAATCAGGCCCAAATCTTAAGAAGCATTTGAAATATTATACATTTTTATTTCATAAGTAAATAGATAAAAGACATATTAAATCTGTTGTGTCCCATAATGCATAGTGGGTCTTACTCAATATAAATACAATACATACAAATCGAAGTGCTACATTTGTGATAGTCCATAATGCACGCTCAAGATGCTACTGAAGCCTTAAAGTAGACCTGACAAGGGGGTCTGCATTCCACACAAACAGTTGGGAAAACAGGTCACCCAACTTGAGTGAAGGGGATCATGCGAGTTGGGTAGGCCGGTGTTCACAAGTGTGTTAGTGGAAAGTTATTTCAAACTATGCATATAAACCATTCAGTCAGATATTCCATTGGTAAAAATTGGACAGAAGTACACAGTTCAATGGAATGGGAGTGCTGTATGTCATCTACGCTAGCCTAGGGTCCAAAATGTTTATTATAGTGTAAAAGGTCAACCTAGCAATATTTATTACATAGCATTGGTAGCTTCGACGGGAAGGTTCTTTTAACTGGACTCCAGTTGATACCCGTCTTCGTCAGGACGGTGCTATCCCTTGTGTGTAGAGCACCACATAATAAAAGTGGATTCAAAATACACCAGAACATTAAGATCAATGTAGTACAGACAAAAATTGGCATCAATATTTGTTAACCCTGTAAAAAAGACGAAAAACAAATAACTACTTTAAAACTGGGTCTAGGGAGAGAGACTACACTGTCAAGCTAACTCCAATCACAGTAGTGTAGAGGGGCATAGATGTGTAAAGGGAGAATAGTAATTACCATATTCTCAACCGAAAGCGGATGAAACAAGCGTCATATGATTGCTTCCAATAACGTGTCATCCAGCAGTCATGCAGACCCCAAATTAGTAGGTCTGTGAAGACACAACACAAGGACATATGTTTCAACTGGGAACCAGTTCCCTAATTGCCAATTGTGAAGTGGACTGACCACAAATACTCTAATGGCTCACTTGCCTAGCCTAAGCTGGCCATGGATTAAAAATTGTGGAGAACTCACCTATAGTGGGTGTTCAGGTGCAGCCCCTTGTGGATGACTCAAAGAGGGTCGACTTTAATGAGAACGCCATCTTGGTGGAGAGTTCTATCATCATAAAATATATATCCCAATGGGTGCCATGGGTGTTCTGGCAGAATAGGTCGGGCCAGAGGTGAGAATAGTGAGGAGAATAGTGAGGGAGCGAGAGGTACAGAAATCACGGAAGAGTGAGGAGGCAGGAACAGTGGAGTCAAGGTGGATGTTGAAGTCTCCAAGAAGTAGGAATTTAGAAGCAGAAGTCAGAAGAGAGGAGGTTCAATCAGTCCATCCGGAAAGGAAGATAGACACACGGCCAGGGGGTCTGAATATAGTAGCAAGAATGAGCGGGAATGTTGGAGGGGCACCAAGCTTGCAGACATGACATTGAGAGGAGGGATAGGGCTGGGTGGGTATGAGAGAGGAAGGGTCTCACTCAGTGAAGATCAGGGATACTCCACCACCAGGTCAGTTGGGCCGAGGCTTGGAGAGGGTTGTGTAGCCATCAGGGAGAAGGGAGTCAAAAGCAGTGACTGAGCTGGCATTGAACCACATCTCAGTGAGAGCAAGGATGTTGAGATCAAAGTCTTCAAGAAAGAGGCAGATGTCAGATGAATGTTTGACAGCAGATTGAGCATTCAGAGTGGCTAAGTGTAGCTGGTTGCCACCTTTGATGCTTTTCCAAGGAGGCATATGGGAGGTGGTACATCCATCAGAGGTGGGAAGGAGGTCTACAGAGTGAGGCGGGAGGAGTAGCAGAAGAATGTAGGAAATTATGAGGGCAGGCAAGCACTGATCAAAGAGAAAATAATTGGCTTGAGGACCCTGGGCATGATGGACATTAATGATGCACCTAGAGGATGAGAAGTGTGCCAAGAGCACTTCCCACCTAGTGTCACCATTAATGAGTGAAGAGGAAAAAGGGGAGAGGGTAGAGATCAGATGTGATGTGCAAAAGTCTGGAGAGGGGACAGAGAAGAGGATAACAGTGATAGTCTGTCTGGGAGCAGCAATGTCAGCAATAGGTAGGCCAGGATTAGAGGCCAAGAGATATTTTTTTAACTTATTTTTCTGACTTCATGAGAGAGGGGGGATAGGTGATTGAGTAACAGTTCAAGAAAATGGGGGAGATGGAAAGTGCCATTGAGGTGGAGAAGGGGGACAGATGGAGAGGCAGCTCAATGCACAAGCAGAGTCACCTGCCGGTAGCAGCCGAGGGAGACAAGTGGATGAACAGATGGAAGCACACCTAAATTTGAATTTACCGAAAAGCACAAAAAATGCAGCAAAAAATGGAGAATGTGCTGATGGAAAGCAGCTCAAATCGATTTCCAGGCAGCCACTAAAATGCAATAGAAAGACCATTTTTGTGTGGGTGGAGGCAAAGCAAGGAGAGCACTACAGGTAATGGAGAATTACAGTGGAAAGGGTAGAGTAGTTCAAAACTAGCCGACGGCCAGCAGCACAACAAAAGGTTGAGAGTGAGAGCTAAAGGCATGGTGCACGTAACACATGTTGTGGTGAGGGGGTCGTCAAAGGAACGCTATCGTGGGGATCAGGCATTAGGAAGTTGGAAGTGGCTGCTTGCCCAGAGCCAAGTACCCATGGTCACATCACAGTGGTTGCATCATCGTGTGTTCAGAAGCTATTAGTGTGATTCATGCCCACCCAGGCCCAGACTGGGCAAGACAGGGAGGGACTGGGCCCTTAGGGGAGGATCTTGGCAGTGTCCGGTGATCGCCTGCTGTCTCTGGGGGATCCTTAGTAGTAAATTGAGATGGGCTGCCAATCAGGTGGTGGAGGCAGTGAAGATCAGTTATTGTAGC
Source organism: Ambystoma mexicanum (assembly GCF_040938575.1). Lineage (NCBI taxonomy): Eukaryota > Metazoa > Chordata > Amphibia > Caudata > Ambystomatidae > Ambystoma > Ambystoma mexicanum. The sequence goes on along the minus strand of NC_090935.1, from coordinate 1,071,639,782 downwards.
CGCCTCACCTAGGGGCCATGCTGGAGGATCCACGTGGCCCTCACAACCCGTTTTGATATTTGCAGGCTGGCACCTGCTCAGATGTAGGGTGGATTGCCTGTGAGTTGGAAGAAACACTCAAGGTGATTCTGCACCATCTCTTATTCTACGGCCCTGTAGGGCACCGGTGATCGCCTGCTGGCTCCGGGGGCTCCTGAGTAGTAAAAAGAGTTGGGCAGCTGATCAGGCGGCACAGGTGGCAAAGATCAGCTGTTGTAGCTGCCTCGCCTAGCAGCCATGCTTGAGGATCAATGCAGCCCTCAAGTCCCGTTTTGATATATGCAGGCTGGCTCCTGCTCAGCTGTAGGGGGGAATGCCTGTGAGTCAGTAGCACCTGTGATCTTACCAATCTCCTAAATACTGCCCCTATTATTTTCACAATTGTATAAGGTTGTTTTGCTGTGCTTTTTCTTCTTGGATTGAATGAGTCCAGTCAGAGCCCTGCTTGGGTTTTACATTATTCCTCCTCTTATTTGCTCTTATAAAGGGACTTATTGTGGGGTTACCATAGCCATTAGGGTCTTTATATTTCTCCATTGCTCCAACTCACGTTCGTAACCATGTATGAAAGCTGATCAACTGAAGGGGAGCGGAGAAATATACCATGAGAAAATGTGCAAATAAATAACTAGACATGGGAAGCAGTGGTGGAGGGTTGTTGTGGGGGCTGTAGCAAGGCATGGGGGTTAGGACATGGTCCTGCATTAAAAAGAGCAAAGAATAAAAAAAACAGATGCAAAAGAATTAACCCAACAATATAATGAATGGCACTGTCAAGCTCATCGTAAACACCGATGACTGGATCTTTGTGATTCTCTTATTTACCCTGTTCATCTTCGCTTCAACGTTGGCAGATGGAGATCAAATGGTACACATATGACAAATGTCATACTAGGATGAACATAACAACCACATACTCAATAATGAACGACCCAAAAAAGCATACAGCAGCAACCCACTTGTGTAAGGCTAGCATGCAATACAGGTGCTGCTTTCTTTCACCACCAGCATGAGATGACCCATGAATTACACATGGAACTAATGATTTACAGGAAGCACATGTGCAGGAAAGCACAAATGACAGCCATTCAAGAGCTTTGAACTAGTACACCCCACAGACACTAGGCTGAAGAACAAGTCACAACCAAGCGAGAAACAAAAAGTTACAGCTTACACACACACTCAACAAGGAGCACACCTGCAAAAAAACACAAACTCCATTAACTATAATCAACTTGGGACAACATGCCATAAGGATCCACTCCATCTAGGATCACTGCCAATGGAAAACCTGACACTCACCCAACAAGGTAGAATATAAGGAACTATGAACAAACCTACAATACTACTCACATGGAACTTAACCAAATCATCTTTGTAGCATCACACTACTCAAGCCCACCCCTTTAAAACTAGACTAATCAACATTTTTCTTTGAAACATGACCAACAACCCAAACAAAGGTCCAGATCTGAATCCTCTTTCAAAGGTTCTCCATCACCAAGACCAAAGAGAAAGAGCCAAGCAAAAAAATAAAAAAAAATAAAATAAAACTAACGTCACTTGCAAAACAAGTGAAAAGAATGTAACCCACTAACATGCCCATGATTAATCCACCGTCACTCACCAAATGCTCACCAACACAATGGCAAAAGCATTCCTCAATCCACAGCAAAACAGTCACAGGTCTAGATCTCTCAAATCATCCCATCCGCTGGCCTAAACACCCCATTTCTCCCCAACTAATTAAGGTCTCCATGCCTCCAGTTAACACATCACTACCCACTTACCAATCACACCCAAACAGTTGCCAGTTCTACATGCACCAACATTTGAGAATATCGAGGTAATTTTACATGTACTCCCCTGTACTCCCCCAGCCCCTCTCTCCTTTTTCACTTTATATCCTTGTGAAAGGCCCAGAGACCATGAACATGTCAACAGTGAAAGCTATGCATCAGGCAGTAGTGGGAGACAAGGATTGGTTCACCATAAATACAGCTGTTGGAACTCATTGTTTAATTCCACATATTTTCATTGGTACTTAGTGGGAAACAATATTATATAATTGTAATGAACAATTACACATCTTTATAATTGAGCATATCAGCACATTTTACTAGTTAGGTGTTCAATTTAACCATGCAGAACTTCATATCTAGCTGGTGCCAACTCTGTCTGTTAGGTCAATTAATTCGGTACTATCAAATTGGATAATTACATTGAGTATTACAGTGCTTACAAGGGTAAGGCATCTGGTATTATCAGCTAGATCAAATCTTGATGATATTGTGTAAAGTACCATATATTTTTTTCTGATTTATCATGATTAGAAATACATGCTTTCCATGGAGTGTTTAAAAATGAGGGACAGGTGAAAAATGTATCTATGGATTTATCTAAGTATCTATTTTTAAGCTCACAGCAGCTGAGCATCAATAGATCATTGTACACATAGAATGCTCTCAAAGGTTCCTAGTAGGCTCTGGCAAAGCAGAGGAAGTGGAGATGGGTTAGGGTAGCCTGAAAGCTGGAACTCTGAAAGGTGAGAATTAATGTTTAGAGGAGTGATCAGCAATGTGTGAGATTATGTTTGAAGAGTAGTGTCTTCAGGTTCTATCTGAAGTCTAGGGTGCAGGGGGACAATCTGATTGGCATTGGTAACTTGTTCCAGAGAAAGGGTGCAGAGCATGCCAATGACTGTCTTTGCAGATGGTGAGTGTCTACGACAGGCAGTATGGTGTTCTGGTTCTGACTGCTTTGTACGGGATGCAGGCTGTCTTGAACGTTATGGGAGTGTGATTAGGTAGCCTGCACAGCCCTCTGAAGATGAGGCGGATGTGCTCGAATTTTCGTAGTCCTGTGATGAGGTGTGCTTGATGCACAGAATGAGGGTCTTTCATATTCATGGTATGGCATACAAGTGTATTATCCATTATCATTACAGTGTAACTATCACATAATCAGTAATATTCCAATGTATACCTGTCATAGGATTAATGTCATCTTTCCTTTAATTCCCATCCTGGCTTATATTGCAGAAACGTTTCAGTGCAAGTGCTCTTACAACTAGGGCAACAATTGTCTAAGAGAAAGCATATGTCCATGCATTTTTGCACTTCACGCTAGTGCTAGGGCAGGAACAAACATTGCCCTGGTGCAAAAATGCAATGAAATAATGTTTAGCACTGGGAACACGTTACCCTAGCTGTATTTGCATTACCACTGCTTCAAACATTCTGTTATAACATGCCTGTCAATAAAGAATTTAGGGCTAATATTTTTAAAAGTACTGATTCCGCTACTATACTAATATATTAGGGAACAAGCATCATTACAATGTTGATTCATTGATTGACAGGTTATTTATAATGTGCCTAAACACAAGTATTTCAAGGCGCAACCATGCAAGGAGTGGGGTAAACCGGGGAGAACAAGACAAAGTATTTTACTGGGCCTAATATCATTTACATCGTACAAGTGCACAGACAAGAAGTGCAGGGGAGGTGCAGGGGGAGACGTGCACCCAGTGGAACACCGTCCTGGGTTAAGTGTAGGAAGGCAGGGCCTCTATTGGGAACATGCACCCAGGAAGTGCAGGAAAGCCAGGTGGCAGTGCATGAGGGCCCAGAGGCAAGTGCTAGGGACTGGGTGGGGGGGGTGGGGTAGGCATCGTATATGACTAAGCGAAACACCATGCAGCCAGTCAATGTAACACCAAGAGGAACGGAGGGATAGGGCAGAGTGAAAGCAGAGAAAAAAGAAAGGTGGGGAAAGGTTAGCAGGGGAGCAGCAGAGGGAAGGAAGAGGAGAAAAGGAAGTTCTTGAGGGGCTTCCGTGAACTTGAGGAGGTCCCGCTCAAGGCAGAGAGTTGCAGGGCAGCCCTTCCAGAAGGGAGGCCCCTGCAGAGGAAAGAGATCTTCCACCCAGGCTCTGTTTGGAGCAGTGACTCACCCGTAGAGAATTGGAGGTAGACGAGAAGAGAGCTCTGGAAGGAATGTACTTATGAAGGCCTTGTGGATAATGCAGAGGGTTTTGAACTTGATCCTTGCAGCCACCGGGTGCCAGTGTAGGGATATCAAAGCCGGAGAGATGCGGTCCCTTGGCTTGAGGCCAAGGATATGTCTTACGTTCCTGTTTTGGATGAGTTGCAGATGGCGGAGGTTAGAGTTAGGTAGATTGAGAAAGAGGCTGTTGCAATAATCAAGCCTTGACAGAACCAAGGCTCTTGAGACAGTGATCTTCTAGGGAAAAGTGAGAACATGTAGATTGCCTCTGAGGAGGTGCAGTAGCAAATGGGACTTTTTAGAGATATCTGTGATGTGTGGAGAGAAGAAAGAGTGGAGTTGAACTTGACCCAGACGTTTTTTGCCTCACAAGAGGGTGAGAGTACAGGGCCAAGGGAGGCCGGCCAGAGAGAAAGGAGAAAGACGGGAGCAGTGGGCTCAATGAGAATGATCTCTGTCTTACTGGCCTTAAGGCAGAGACCATTAGAGGCGCACTATGCCCAAATAGCAGAAAGACAGTCAGGGATGAGTTAGGAGGAGGAGGCCGAGGGTAGCCTGAAGTAGAGCTGCGTGTCATCCGCATACAACTGAAAGTTAGATGAAAAGGTATTCGGGTGGTAACAACTCGGTCGAACTACCACCAAACTCAATTACCATTGCAGCCGTCTGGTCCTGTGGAATTGTCATGGTATTACAAGTGATGTTAATTCCCCATTTATCAAGTCCATGGGGATTTGTGGATGTATTTATTGCCTGCAAAATTACGGCTCAGTAAATCCACTGATTTGTGGAGGTAAAGTGGAGGATTTACCTCCAGCACCAAGCTGCAGCTGAACCTGCCACTTTTCCTCCAGAAATGTGTAGATTTACTGCACAGTAGTTCTGCCAATGGTAAATCATGAATACAGTATAATTTGGCAGTGCGGAAAAGTATTAGTAACAGAATTACTTTCACTTTTTTCCCACACCGCCAACCTTGTATTGTGGTCAATTACCTGTTGTTTAAGAAGGGCTGTTATGAGAGTGAGTCATGTGTGATACAAAAGTGTGACTATTAAAAATGGTGTGGAATTTTCTGCAGCGTGATTTCCCATGGAGAATATTCAATTGCCATTCTAAAAAATTACAGGATTTTAACGAAAAGTCGATCAACAAGCTCTGCCCTATACAAGATTGCAACCCTGATAGAAACCTTGTTTTAATGGTTAATAAGAAAGCATTTGAAAACGTGCCTTTGGAAAGCATTTTAGGTGGCAAGATGCCCCTTGTAGTGTGCCTATGCCCCTTGTGCCATAGCGGTCATGACGTTTTAAAGCTGGGCATGTATGGAACAAGGAGCCGTGCTCTTGGGTTTAGCCTGGGTTAAGCTATGCAAAGAGCGAGTTGCTGTGACTTGCATAAGTCCACTTTCATTGAAACACTATTATAATCAAAGTTTTAAAAAGGGGAATGAGTGCACGGCCCCAGAGCAGTATTTATCATTCTCAAATTGATTTCAGACACTCGGTGGTAAGCAGAAGTATCCCAATGGGGGCCATGTGAACGTCCAAATATATTGTTTTAATCATAGACCACAACCTCTGGGCTGAGAAGTAAGATCAATTAATGATGGGGTGACAAGACTAAACTCTTTCTAAAATTAACCAGAAGGGGGGCCCCGGGGGGAACGCGAAGCGTTTCCCCCCGGGGAGTTTTTGGCGATGCGCATGGCCAGCGAGTGGCCGTGGGGCAGAGCGCCTCCTGGGGGGGTATTTAAGGGCTCAGGGAAGGTTCGGGAGGCAGGCGTCAGTTAGGACTTGATGATTGTCCTGTCGCCTGCTCCCGAGCCTTCCCTGTAGCGCCTGGGGCCTGGGTGGAGTACTTAGAGCAGGTGAGGAGGGGAGTATCTGGAAGGAGGGAGTTTAAGTTTAAAAAAACAAAAAAAAAAAAAAAGAAAAGTGTCGGTTACTTTCGGATTACATAGGAGGGGTGCCGTAGATAAGACACCCCTCACATTTTACCTTATCTTCGGGCCGCCGCGCTTTCAGCCGGGTTTATCCCGTGGGCGGGGGGTGTGAGCAGGGACCTGGGGGGAGCGGCAATCCGTGCCGCGAGCGTGCTTCGAGTTGGCTTCAGGCCAAGTAATTAGCAGAGCGGCGGTGGCTTCTCCACGGCTCTTTACGTGGGTGTGCCCGCTGAGAGCGAGCGTTTGTCTCTGTCTGGTGGGCCGGGCAGCGGGCTTAAAGGGGCCGTGTCCTGCACTCTTAGTGAAGTGCGGTGCTGTCTGGGCACCGCCAGGGGGCAGCGCTTCGCAACAGGGAGCAAGCACTAATTAGTGCTGTTTTCTTATAGTGTGTTTCTGTTCCCCCCCCTTTTCCCGGGTTTTTTTGCTAGGAGTAGGGAGGGAGGGATTTTATAAGAAAGTTTGGTTAAAAAAAAAAAAAAAAAAAAATTTTTTTTTTAAATTTTCAAATTAGTGTAAGGAAAGCAGCATAGCGGCAACCCTGGTAATAATTGGTAATTAGGTAGGATAATTGGGTTAATTTTTTCTCTCATTAATTTTAAATTTAATGAGGTTATTTTCGGGTACTGACTGGGGTGGTGTTTGTTGTTTTGGGGGCTGGTTGTTTTAGCGTTAGGTTTTCGCAGGGCCAGGGTGATTTCCTCGGGTAGGTCCCGGCTCGGGGGCGTAGAGTAAGTAGTTTTAGTTAAAGGGGCATATTTTTGGGCACACGCGTTTAGTGTGCACTATGACAGGCCGGGGGGCGAGCAAGAAGGGGCTGGTGGACGCCGGGGCCTTGAAGAAGGCCCTGGAAATCATTAGCAGGGCAACTAATGCCCAATTGGAAGAGGCGGTAGGGGAAGTTACGGGAGAGGAGGAGAGCGGTGGGGGCCGGCCGCAGCGCAGAGCGGCGGCAGACGGTGCATTGGCGGCTGTGGTGGCTTGCACCCCTACGGCAGGGAGAGGGGAGATTTGGGAAGCTAGGGGCAGGAAGATGAGGAGGGAGATAGACAGGAGGGCGGACGGGGGATTAAGGAGATCAGGGGGGCAGCTAGGGAGGGAGGAAGGGTATGATAGAGCTAGGGAAGTGGGCAGGGACCAAGGGAACACCAGGGGGGGCAGGGGTGGGGCGCAGGTGGGGGTGGCAGGGCAGAGAGGAAGAGGGGGTAAATACCTGCAGAAGAGCGCAGGTGGGAGAAGGAGGGAGAGGTCCCCGTCAATTGAGGAGGGTAGGGTGGGGCGCGGAACGGCCCCCCCGGATAGGAGGAGTGGGGGCGGAGGGCGCTGCGCAGCTCCCGCTGTGCAGATGGAGGGTGAGGGTTTCGGTACAGCCCCTCCTCGGTTAGCGCAAGGAGAGCCTAGAGGGCGCAGCACAGCCTCTAGCAACGAGAATGTCAGGGTGGAGGTCGGAACGCCTCGCCCAAGAGAAGAGGACCAGGCAGAGGTTCCCACAGCCCCGCCGAGAAGACGTCAGAGGAGTGGCGGGGCGGACGCCCCGGGCTCGGAAGAAGATCAGCAAATAATCTCGGGCAGGAGCCCGCATCCTCAATGGTATTTAAGGGGTGATGAAGTTGGTTGGGAGGAATACGGGGGGCAATGGGAAGTTGAGGATTACAGGGCGGAAAGGGAAAGGGCGGAGGAGAGAAGAAGTTCAAGGGGGGACAAGGAAAGGGAAGTACAAGGGGGTCGGGGTGAAAGGGGTCAAGGAAATTATTGGCTGGGTGATTGTGCTGCTGCGGGGATTGTTTGTCCCCGCAGCAGGAGCCCTCTAAGAATGGAGATGAGGAGCACCGGTGTGGATGCCAGGCCGCAGATGGCAGGCGTGGAAAGAGGTGAGCGGGAAAGGGAATGGTCATCTGCATGGCAGAGAGGGGTCACAAATAGGGGGTTGGGGGATGACCGGGGTGGTCTACAAGGTGTGATGAAGGAAGTAGGGGTGCAGGCTTTTGGAGCTGAAGGGGTTGGAAAGAACATTTGCTCAGTGGAGGTCCAGACGGACAAGGTGGTGGAGCCATTGGGGCTCGAGGTGCAGGCGGGAAAAGATAAAGAGGTGGAGGTAAAGGGGAAGGAGAAGAAATTGCCATACATGGGGATAACAAAACCATTGGGGGCACATTTGATGGCAGCGACCAGGGAGAAGATACAGGGAGGTGAATTTGTGGATGTCTTCAAATTGCTTCATAGGGAGGTGAGAGCGAAAGAGGGCTCTAAGGAGGAAGAGAGAGAGCTGGCTTCACGCCCGAGGGTCCCGGTGACCATTGAGAATTGGACGGCGGCGTTTATCATTTATGCCAGTGTGTATTGCGAAAAGTTCCCGGAGCGTTGCGTGGCCCTGTTGAAATATATGGATGTAATAAGGAAGGCTTTCACGAGTTTTGGGGGCTTTGCCTGGGTAAGGTATGATGAGGAATTTAGAGCGAGAATGGCAGAGGACAGTCAGGCGGTCTGGGGGGAGATAGATATGGATCTTTGGCTGCAATGGATGGCCCCAACGAGGCCTGCCCCGACATTGCACACAGCAAGTGGGCTGCCTGTGCCTTACCGGCCCTTTCTTGGTCGCCCCGCCCATGAGGGGGCGGGGGGAGGAGGCGGAGGACAGCTTTCGACAGCATGTTGGGCGTTCAATAAGGAAGGCTGCACGAGGTGGATGTGCAAATTTAAACACGAGTGCAGCAGGTGTGCGGGTCGGCATCCGGTTACAGATTGTTTTCAGGCAGGGGACAGTGGGTCAGGGTGATTGAGCGGGGCAAGGAAATGGGGGGGAAGGACCGCATGCCAGGTAAATTGGGGTGTGTGCTGGTAGGTCGGGCTCAGTTTATCGTAAGGGAGGTGGGGGGCACAAGGTTTGATGAAAGGTTTGTTGGGAGCAAATTAAAGGGGACAGGAGAAAGGTGAGGAGGAAGTTGCGGAGGTAGGGGAGGGCCCAGGGGGGGAGGTGTCGGTGGAAATTGTTAAGGGAGAGGTAGCTGTCGTTGGGAGGGCAGGGACGACGGTGGTGAAGCCCTCACGCTTGCCGCACGACAAGGTGAGTAGGCTTCAGGCTGCATGGACGGAGGTGCGGGAGCGCCTCTGGTGCAGCAGGGGGAAGTGAGGAGATGGGTCTGCATGGACGGGGGTGCACTAGGGCCCCTGGTGCAGCTAATAAAATTAAAAAATAAATAAATAAATAAATAAATAAATAAATAAATAAATAAATAAATAAATAAAAATAAAAGAAGTGGAACAGAGAAGCGAGGTGCCGGAAGAGGAATTTATGTGTAATGGTCTGCATGGACGGGGGCGCAGGTTTGGCCCCTGGTGCAGCGGTGGAGAGGAGTAAAAGAAAAAGGGGGCCTGCATGGACGGGGGTGCACTAGGCCCCCTGGTGCAGGTGGGAAACAGGTGGTAATGGACGCAAGTAGCTTGAAGATGGTGTTATGGAAGGAACTGCATGGACGGGGGCGCAGGTTTGGCCCCTGGTGCAGCGGTGGAGAGGAGTAAAAGAAAAAGGGGGCCTGCATGGACGGGGGTGCACTAGGCCCCCTGGTGCAGGTGGGAAACAGGTGGTAATGGACGCAAGTAGCTTGAAGATGGTGTTATGGAAGGAACTGCATGGACGGGGGCGCAGGTTTGGCCCCTGGTGCAGCGGTGGAGAGGGGTAAGGCAGAAAAGGGGCATGCATGGACGGGGGTGCATTAGGGCCCCTGGTGCAGGCGGGAAAAAGGTGGTAAGGGATGCGAGGAGCTTAAAGAGTTATTTGGAAGGGACTGCATGGACAGGGGTGCAGGTTTGGCCCCTGGCGCAATGGCGAGAGGATTAATAATCTAAAGGGCCTGCATGGACGGGGGGGTGCACGTGGGAGCAAGGTCTTATGCCCGGTTCCGGGTGCTAGGGGTATTGCGGAAGGAGTTGGTGGCGGTGGGAGAAAAAGGAAGAGGGTTTTTGGGACTCATTACTTTAGGAGGGGCGCAGCATCTGTGGGTACCCAGCTGGGTTTTTTCAGAAGACAAGGTGGAAAGAGTGGGACGTTGAAGGTCTGGGAAATACAAGGGGTACGGCAGGGAGTTTGATAATGGGGATGTTGAAAAGGTGGTTAGGGCTTTGTGGGCCAACTGTTGTTGAAATATTTTTGACTTGTCAGTGATTTTGTATTTTCTTTTTCAGATGCTGCGCGAAAGGAAGGGGAGTTGGCGCAAGTTTGATTTGTTGGCCATTCAATTGTTAAGTGGGCCGGGAAGGAAGTGGAGTAAGGGGTTTGGAAGGTAACAGGGGTGCAGTTACAAGGAAGTGGTGGTGAGTCGGCACGGGTTGGGGGGCCGGCGGTGGGATCAGCTGCTTCCTATATTGGCAGGGACGAGGGAACGCTTGGGGTTCCAGAGGTGGTGATTATGCATGCAGGGGAGAATGACCTGGTGAGAGATTTGGGGTTGGCTCTGCTAAGGAAAATGAAGAGGGACTTAGGGGGGGTGCGGGAAATGTGGCCTCAAGCAGTGGTGGTATGGACTAAGTTGTTGCCGCAATGAGTGTGGAGGGGATTGGAAAGGGGGGAGCAAGGGAAGGGCCAGGAAGGGGATAATCAGAGAAAGGGTACAATGTTGTGCCTCGGTGGCAGTGCAGGTCATGGACCATATAGAAATAACATTTGTGGGCCTCCTTATCTTTAGAGAGGTTGGGGTACACTTGTCCGTGTATGGGAATAATCACTACCTGGCGGAATTTGGTGCTTGGCTGGGAGAATGGGTAAAAGTTGGAGGTAGAAAAGTGGGGGGGGGGGTTGGGGCAGAAAGAACTCCTCGGGGGAGGGTTTTTCTGGTGCCGGGGGCATGGCCCCTTTTGATGTGGGGGGAGGGAAGCACAATGGGGGAATGACACGGGAAAGGATGGGGTGGCGCTGTTTGCACAAGCAGGTCACCCCGGGGGAACAGGTATTGAGCCTGGAGGGGCATGGCCCCTGGGAGAAAGCGGGACGCCTGGAAAAGGGGCAAGGAGACGGTAGGATCCAAGGGATCATTAGGGAGGAATTGGGTTATTTAATTATTTAATTGTTGGGGGAAAATGAAAATGTTTAATTTATTTAAGTGATGGTTAAAATATTCCTTTAGTTTGTTAGGCCATGGAGCCAGTTAAGCGTTTGATTGTAAGCTTTGGCCTGTCACATTAAAGCGACCTTTTCCACTTTTAAACGAGTCTGGATTTTTGTGCATTAAGCCAAAAGGGGGGCCCCGGGGGGAACGCGAAGCGTTTCCCCCCGGGGAGTTTTTGGCGATGCGCATGGCCAGCGAGTGGCCGTGGGGCAGAGCGCCTCCTGGGGGGGTATTTAAGGGCTCAGGGAAGGTTCGGGAGGCAGGCGTCAGTTAGGACTTGATGATTGTCCCGCCCTCCCACCCCCTTTCATTTTCGTTAGGGTAGTGTCTGGTTAGGTAATATGGGGGGGGCCATTGTTCATGGGATTATGCAGGGGGTTCTTTAGATGACATGGCGGGTTCATGAGTTTTGGGGTCTGTTAGGAAGGTAGGGTTGGTGGTTTTGTGTGACAGGTCAGGGCATTGTGAAAGTGTGTGTAATATATGTTGCTGATGTGGCAGGTCAGGCTGGCTGCAGGTCATAGGAAGGGGGAGTTTGGTGTAGAGGGGAGTTTGAGGGGTGTGAAATGGGTCCGGGCGCCGGGGGCATGGCCCCTTTTGATGTGGGGGGAGGGAAGCACAATGGGGGAATGACACGGGAAAGGATGGGGTGGCGCTGTTTGCACAAGCAGGTCACCCCGGGGGAACAGGTATTGAGCCTGGAGGGGCATGGCCCCTGGGAGAAAGCGGGACGCCTGGAAAAGGGGCAAGGAGACGGTAGGATCCAAGGGATCATTAGGGAGGAATTGGGTTATTTAATTATTTAATTGTTGGGGGAAAATGAAAATGTTTAATTTATTTAAGTGATGGTTAAAATATTCCTTTAGTTTGTTAGGCCATGGAGCCAGTTAAGCGTTTGATTGTAAGCTTTGGCCTGTCACATTAAAGCGACCTTTTCCACTTTTAAACGAGTCTGGATTTTTGTGCATTAAGCCAAAATGCGGCACTCGCGACAACTCTCGAATCTTTGAGCCAAAAAGGCTCGCAGGCGTGCAATCTGGAAGTCATAAATGCTACGCAATATATGAATTATAGCCATAAACACAGCATGAGCAGAGCGTTCCAAATGGTACTCGTTTTCAGACTTTGGAAAACGGAAATAAATTATTTATTAAGGAATCGTGAATCATGTATTTTTAATAATATGAAATGAGCACTACACACTAAATTCCTCAACCTTGCGAAATATTGAACACTATTCAAGTATCTGTATGATAGGCGTATTGTGACAGGATTACAGTTTGTCTGCAGTATTATTCCCCTCAATAAACGCATCTTCATTAGGGTTTGATGAACTCTTTTGATAGAACCTGGATTCACCAGAATGGTTGGAGATTTGACCAGATCAAACTGTAGTCAAACTTTTAAGAAGTCCGCCAGAGTTCAACCTCCTGTGTTAAAGATGGGCATACATGGCTGCTGAAAAATGTTTTCATTCTTAGGCAGCTTGACAAGGGGCAGGGCTGTGCTGCTGAAGACAGGCTTAGGAGATTCAGGGACGGATTTTTAAACTGAATCAGAGATAGTGTAGCTAATCAGGAAGAAAGTTAGGGTAGGTAGCGAGTTACTGGAGACTCAGAGCTTTAGATCATTAGTATCCTTGGTTTGTTATTCTGTGTGACATATTGTGTGATTTGAGGTGGGCGAGCAACACAATAGGCACCTGTTGAATCTAGGCAGAGGATATCCATCCGAGTGAGTGAGACACGTGTGAGTGGGAGCAGAAGGTGGATAGATTATTTCACGAGGGCAGATTGTGTGAGACACACATGTGAATTATGTGGGAGAAAGTAGCAGAGATTCATGGAGGGATGAGGGAGAAGAACAGTCAGTGTCTGTTTCTTGAAGTAAATGCATGGGTATTGCACCACAATGGTGAACATCATTGACTGACATAGGATACTGCTTTTTCTTTTAGGTGTGCCCACTACCTCAAGAGCAAACTGAGGACAGATGCAACACGTATTTAGTGAAGACCACGGAGGAACGGCACAAAGTATAGGCAAACTATTTGAGGAGTTTGAAAATGACTGATCCCTAGCTCAGTCACCACATCCTTTAATAAGTCAGAAAATAATAATGATGATGATATGGATGATGATCAGGCAAAAGATGAGGATCCATTAGAGTGCAGGCAGGAATGAGCATTGCTGATGGAAAGAGTAACACTGACGAGGATGAGAGTGACAAAGCAAATACAGAGACTGCAGTAGTAATCAAAGCAGAACCCCATCTGTCTAGAGTCTCTTTGAACCCAGACTGTGAGTTGCTAGCTCAAAGAAAAATCAAATATGTGTCAGCACGTCATACATGATAAACAGCAAACAACTCTAGACACTTGCATAATCTGCTGGAAAAGAATGTGCTAAAGACCAGCATGGGCTAACATACAGTTCCATATCTTGCAGCCATCAAACAAACAGCATACCACCATGAGTCCCCACAGCTCTTGCCAAAAATACTGCAGTTTAGTCTTTGTTTGAGGCGCACCAAGGAAAGCATAGCAGTGATCTTGCATTGTGTCAGTACAGCCTTGTGGAATAATTTAAGTCAGGATACAAATATTACAAGTTGCTTGACATATGGTGTCTTCTCAATGTAAACCTGACTATTGTGTTGCCAAGATACCTATTGCCCTACTTACATGTTGAAAACCATGGATTCCAGTAGCATGTAGGAATGCTGATTAATGCTATGAAGTTCCTGGCCAATATTTCTTCTCCTGGTAAGTGGTACCAGAATTGCATGATGTATTTGAACCTATTGTGGGGCGGGAACTAAATTGGCACATCGGTAAAAAAAAAAAAAATAAGTCTTCATGAACATGTAGACCAGTAGTAGGAGTATTGACTAAAAAGCTATCACAGCACACTGGTCGCCTTTCCTTCCTCTAGCAGTGAAGAGGAGACCTGCAGTAACACAAAGGGAAGCGGCTGTTGGCAGATCTGCAACAAACTATGGTGTCCATGCACAGGTTTCAGGGCACAAGTGGCAGGGGTGGTTACAATCTGGTAGAAGATGGAGGCACAGTGCCTACATACTCATCATTTGCATTTGGATTTTGTTTTGGTAGATGGAGGATTGAATAGATTGGCTGCCTTCCAAAAAGTAAAGACAATGCAAATCTGTTGCTTTTAAGATGCCCTTCACCTCATGGTCACATGCTCTTCCATCAATTGACAGTCTGTGAAAGCGATGGTCTGTTGGTCCAGAAGGTTATCTTGCATTTCAGTTGGGATTATAATGACATACATCCATTGCACTAATTGCAGTTGCAGAAAATGAACCCTCTGGGCAAGAAGATGATCTCAGTGGCCCTTCATTGTAATAACATTTTGCACATGTTCGACAGCCTGTGTGAATAAAGCAATGCCACAACAGATTACTGAAACATTCACAGCAGAGCTCTGGTTGTGGATTTTGTTTTAGCAAAGTGCCAGTTATAGATGATCTTTAAAGTCTGTTCCACAATACAAGCGTTTTTAGCAGGCCACCAAGTGGGTTAGCCATCACAATGCATCCTCAGTGAGGCTCTCCTTCTGGGGTAGATGCTTGAGCTGCACCTGTCTAGCATGGTTAGGACCTGAGCATTGTCTGATGGCAACCCAGACCTGCTACCCGGAATGGGGGTAGCCATGCCGCAAATAGCAGCATGGTACCTCCAAGGTCATAATGACCTCCTATGTGAGTTACTTGTGTAGAGGAGCCTGGGTATTGAATTCCATAGTTTGGTTGAAAGTAATGGGAAAGCTTATCTTCATTGGTATTTGCATTTTAAGTGGGGCACTGCTACTACATTTAAATTGCTGGAGTAAAACATATCTTTTTTCATAGCATCTACCCTCTTTAACGTCTTACCCCCTCTTTTCCCACTGCACCTAACTCTATGCATGCTTCAGCACGTGTAAAATGTTATTTCTGCTTCTACTGTAACTAAGCCTCTCATTGTAACCAGCGCCACGATGCCCACGGGCTGTTGTGCGCTTAACAAATATGAATAAATAAATAAAATATCAACTGGCTTGTAGTGGGTGAATGTCATCTCGGTAGTTTCTGAGCTCAGTAGGGATGGGTAGGCAATAGAGAAGACCTTGAATGTTATCGTGTGCTTGACTG
This sequence comes from Ambystoma mexicanum, assembly GCF_040938575.1. Taxonomy (NCBI): domain Eukaryota; kingdom Metazoa; phylum Chordata; class Amphibia; order Caudata; family Ambystomatidae; genus Ambystoma; species Ambystoma mexicanum. Next base: position 1,071,624,537 of record NC_090935.1, on the reverse strand, counting down.
AGAGTCAATATAGTGTTTGGAAAGACTGTGCTCATCTTTTGAGTGTTAAGAAAAGTCCAGTTGCAGCGTTGTCATCTATTTGATGGTGGTAGAGTAAATGTTCAGGAAGGCCCAGATATAGGATGCTGGTGTAGCTCGTCCGAGGAGAATAAGAGGATCTATTTCCATAGCTATGTGTGCAAAAGTCAGGTATAACATGATGAGCCAGATGGTTCAGAGTTGCAAAATGTATACTCTTATCATGGCTTTAAATTGGGGGATGCCACAAATCTTAAGCAAATGCACACACTAGAAATGACTACAATCCAGACATAAAGGGATTAACTAGAAAGGAAATGCAGAGCCTCAAATAATAAGGTGTAAGGATAGATTATTATTTGATTGAACATAATGACCTCCATTAATAAATGCTAAATTAGAAATATTATGCAAATAATTAAAAAAAGAAAATTCAAAGTTACAGTGAAAATATGCTATGTTGAACACTTTAATGGAAGAATACATGAATTTAAAAGAGTGTCTGCATGGTTGCTGTCATGTGAAAGAGAACAGTAACCTGAGATACTTGGATTGTAGTGTTCTATGAGGAAATGTTACACATAAAGTTGATACACATCACATGTGAAGACCAGTATATTTATTAACAGAACATGTTGTTTGAGTGTTATCATGCGTAAACGCAGACTAAACTGGACATTTCTCTTACATTAGGCAATATATCTTATAACGTTTCGACATTCAGTGTACCGTAGCTGTGAACTTCACTTCACCCTAAACTGTATGATTGTGTAAGTGTCAGCCAGGTTGTAAAGACCATGCTCAGCTACATTTACTTGAGGGAATTGATCTGATTTCCAAATAAAGCAAGTCAAAATGAATTCCAGGATCCGTTTTCTTTTTGTTTTTTTTTTAAATTTTGGAGCCCTTGGTGTGATTCAAAGACCAGATTTAGATTCAGTGGGAAAAATCACATCACATGCATAGTATATATTAAAATGTATGAATTATGCATTCATGTGCATTTTTAATAACCTTGGAATGTGTGCAGCGACAAAAACATAAAGCATGACTCCAATTCAGAATATCCTTGAAATGTAAATATTTATTTTTTTTCATTTGTACATGTTCATACCGGGAGTTATAAGATAAATGAATATTTCAGTGAACTTTGATTCCTCATTTCCAAGGGGAACCCTAACTCGTAGACAACCCATCCTGTTATTACCCTGACAATGCAATGGAAAAACGATGATTCAATGTTACAGCGAAAACATGCTATTTTGTTAGAGAGTTGTGGGGGCATTCCGAGCCGATACCAGGATCCAGTTTCAGAGAGTGGGTGCATGACAAGTGAAATATTGTTTGCGGCTCCTCTCTTTAAACATAAGTTGTGATTCAAGATGTTTGGCACCAGATACATGGAGCTTATCGGCCAGGTACGCTGTTGTACTACTCATGACTGCTTTGTAGATAATGCTTGCAGTCTTGAAACAGAATCCTTGCCTGGAGAGGAAGCCAATGCAGTTTGCATAGGATGAGGTGATTTGGTCAAATGTCTGTGCACCCGGAAAAAAGACGTGCTGCCATGTGGTGGACTGCAATACAGAAATCCCAGGACAAAAAAGAAAAAAAAACAGTACACATACTCTTGGATCTTCCTGCAGCATACAGGGAATCCCCTGGTCAAACAACACATGGAAAACATGGAACAAAACATCTGGGGTAAATTATTATAATAGCTAAACTCCTTCCTTAATAACAGAAACACAAGTGTACATTCAAAGCAGCCTCCACAGTTCTTTCCTTTTAATCTATATGCATAGGCGCTCAATCACAGATTCCACCAGTACGGTCACTAATTCCTTTAATCTTTATGTGCATTGCATCCAATTTATTATTTGTTAAAATCGGGCCCAAAACACAATGATAAACATTCTAAGAGGCTGGAATCTATTCAAAATGGAAAATGGTTGCCATCAAACAACCTCTAGTTAAGTAGTGTGAACATATCCATAAATAAAAAGAAAAACCTGTGCCTGTGAGGGAAACCTCAGAAGATAAAGTGGGCTAAAGAGGGACAAGGCTGCCTTGATACACTTAAAGGATAGTTCCGGGACTTTTTTTTTATTGTCCCTACGGTTCGGCCATGTGTTTTTAAGCATAAAGTGAGCCAAGTCCAACCATGACATAGTAGTGGCATCACTGACATCAAAACCAGAGTATACTTACTCGTTACTCGGATTACGCGGATGAACAGTGCCGTGAAGTTCGTGCATAAGCACCATCATCATCCTCAACACGGTCCATGAGAGGCAGGCTTCCCTGAACTCTGGCAGCTCGGTGATGCATTGCGGACTTGGCTCGCCTTCCGAAATGTAGGCCAAGCACCCGGAATTTTCACGGCAGCAGCAGTTCTCCTCCTCAGTTGGCATTAGCTCGCACCGATTGCACGTGCACCAGGTGGAGATGCCGTCCATGCGACATGGTCCAGGCTCTTCATCCGTTGACTGGTCCTCCCAACTGCCGTCCGAATCCCCATCGTTTTCGCGTGCTTGCCTTTCCAGTAGTTCTTGCTCTGTGTACTCGGGCTCGTACATATACGGCATTATTGTAGCCATTGTGTGGTAAAGAAAGTAAAATAATTTACAGAGATGGTACAGGTGTTCACAAGGCCTAGAAGCGGCGAAGGTAGCTGACCAGAGCACAGAAACGAAAATCTGCTGCTGTGTGTTGTGAAACGGTGTGTTTATACTTATTGAGGAAAGAGGCGTCCTGCCATTTCCATGGCGACACTTCATTAGCTGAGGCGCAGCGATTGTTGACACGAAACGTGCTTTGGCGTTGGGAAATGGGCGGTACGCGTCTGCTGATGTCAGGCTGAGGGGCGGGGGATTTGATTTAGTGCCGCAAAAGCAGGTGAGCCAGGGCGATGGGGGGAAATGATAGGATTATCAGAAAATGGCGGCTGATTTCGAGAGCGTTAATGGACGAAAAGTCGGGTAAGGTCCATAGGAAAGTTTTCTACGATCTACCGAGTTATGCTTAAAAACACATGGCCGAACCGTAGGGACAATAAAAAAAAAGTCCCGGAACTATCCTTTAAAGGCATACTATGTATTGAACCAGTTCTAAAGGTCACTAACTTTAATAACGAGTTTGTACTTCAAACTGTTCTATCCAGGGTGGGCATAGGAGCAGTTCTCCCACCGACATATGAGGGAATAGAACATCCAGTGATGTATATTAGTCAAAGATTATTTCCTAGCGAACAAACCTATCCCACCATAGAGCTCTGGCAATCAAGTGGGCAGTGGGACACTGACAGTACAGTTTAAGAAAAGACACACCTCCCTGAACCATGCACTGGTTTCTCGATCTGCCACCCTTTAGTTTTAGTGTAGAACATTGCAAGGGTAAGGAACAGGGTAACGTTGATTTGCCGTCTGGATTTACTTTACCCGGATGGAGAAGATGACTGCATGAGGGGAGCGGTATGTGACGAATCCCATGGTATAGTCATTGCTTTGGGACAGGGAGGTGAGGCCACTATCTGATAGTCCACCTGGGGGTGGTACTCAGCGGGTGGATCTCATGGTGAGGGAAGCCCTCCATGGGATCAGTGGCAATGGCCTTGGGAGAATGCAGTATTCACCACCTTCACCTCTGTCCCCTCTATACTTTCACTCCACTTAGTTCCCTGTGTACCCCACACCTCTATGTGTCTCTGTAGAGTAGAAGATTCCATTCACACAGATCATACTGGAACGAGGAAGACGGAGGCATACCCAGGTGGAGTCAATAACATCACTGACATGAAGAAGATCAGGTAAGTGGTGAGGTAGCGGGGGTAAATAAAGAAAATAAATCTGGACAGAGGGTGTGGGGAGGATGGTGGTGTGGAGCTACGGCCGTCAGGCAGCTTGAACCAGTGGTTCAAGCGCTCATTCGTAGCCACCTGTTTGGCTGGGTCCCCCGCCCAATCCTAATGGAAAAAAATACATCTAATCAAAGCATGGCTCACCAATACAATAACGCAATTCACTCTCAATCGTTAAACATCTAAAATGCCTGAAATGGTGCAATGCCCAATATAAATGCAATACACATTAATTGGTGTAAGCTCAAACTAAATGTATTTCTCACTCTAGCATTTCAATAAATTATTAAATCATAAGACATATTTTCACATGTCAAGGTACACTATAACCGCTTATAGTAATACTAAGTCCCTTATTAACACAACCTACTCATAGATGGCTAAAGCAAAATTATAAATTGCGTATGCTAGAAGCTAGAAGCTAAGTGTGACAAATTGATTTCTGCCCAGGATCAGTAAAGACTTAAGCTCCCACTTATCCATCACACTTCTACAATCATAGAGCAAACCCAATTATAAAGGTAAAATAGGCACAGCCAAGAGATGTACATCCTTTGCCTTTTGTGGTAATGTGGCCTCAGTAAAGGCTATTCTCTTAAGAGGAGTGCAAACATGGTTCAGTAACAGCCCAAACAGTGAAGTATAACAGTACAAAATAAAGGACTGAGCAATCAAGGTTCTATGAAAATATATACTTTAAATAGATACAGCATCCACAATACTAACTAACTTGCAAACACTGTAAAGACCCAAATCCAGTGGAAGAAATAAAGAATATGCACAGATAGAACAAATGCAGCACTCTGGGTGATGAGACAAGGGGAGAAAGGCATTCAAAAAACCAGAATGTTCAAAAGGATAGTTATTTAATTTCCTTCTGCAAATGTCTTGGGAGTTCGACAATGTCGAACCAGGTTTCTCGCTGTCGACCGTTGTGTCGGCTAGGATAGCAGATGCTCCAGTCACGATGGTCCAGCAGCTAACTGGCATGTGGGCGGGTCGAATGGAAGGGGACCTGTGGTCTCGAGGCATCAACTCGGGCTGTGCAGATTGAGTGGTACCAGATCTGGTTCGGCAGTCGAGGGTGAACACAGGTCGATTTGGTACCAAGATAAGCATACAAGTTGATTTGATGCGAATGTTCGTATGTCACAGGTCGGGCATCACCAGGATCAAGGTGGTCGACTGACAGGAGCGAAGGTAAAGGAGTGGTACTTCATAGTTTGAGCAATGGAAGCAATGTGCTTTGCTGGTGCAGTACGGTGGCAAAATATGTCGAACAGTGGACGGCAGCTCGGGGAACAATGGATGCAAAAGGGCAGCATTGACGGGTCCTACTATATCACTCGGTGTTGTAGGTGCACTCTAATCATGGTTTGGAGCGGGTCATCGTCAACAACAGGGATCTTGGCTGTTCTGGCTCCTAGGTGCTGTAAGTCCCACTTTAGGGTCTTGAGGGCAAATATCAGTCATTTTTGTAGGCTCCCAAACATGGTGGAGTCTGGCAAACACCAGGGTAGTTGCAGCATGGTGAGTTCTAGGTACCAGGTGACTGACAGAGAGGCAGGCTTTTGGTGCCTTCAGGTGGTTAGGGGACAGAGCTTGCATCTGCCTTTGGAACACCTGGCTCCACCTTGCAACAGGAGGACTGCTCTCCCAGCAGTGTCCAACAAATTCTTCAGGATGTTTCAAGATGATGCCAGATTATTAAAATAAGTGGTGTGAAATGCCTTCTTTTATAGGCTCTGTGAATGGGTGTGCCTTGTGGTTTCTGCTCATGGACCAGCATCCTCTGAAGTGGCTGTACCATAGAGAATGGTGTTTCTTGCCCTTACAAAGGAACCAAGAGAGGCACCTCCCCAGGCTACCTTCCTGCCAGTAGTGAAGGTTCCAATCGGACTGGGGGCATGCACATGCCCCTCCCAGAGCTGAACTGGGCCCACAGGGCTGACACATGTGCAATATCAATGTAATGTGAATGTGATAACTCTACGAGATGCTGGCCACCATACCTTAACACAGGTATAGCTGATATTTACAGTTGTCGGCACTAACAGGACAAAATCTTCAGGATTATGTAGTTGTGGCACAGGGGAGAATATTTTAAATGCAGCCATTGCTCTGCAGATACCTTGGTGTCACTGCAGCTGTCAAGAGGGTACCTGGGGCCTCTGAACCTGCTATGTGCCACTGGTAGAGTAGGGGCTGCAAATCAGGATACTGATGCAGCCAGGCACAAGTACACACTATGCTTTTGGCATGGAGCTTATTAAAGGGGGATCTGATTAGCAGATTTCCCTTTCAGAGATGGAATAACCCACATCATTTTATTATTGAACTAAAATAAAAAGGCAGGACTTTCACCCCCTTGTCAGGGGCAAATCATTACACGCCCCTCAGTCCAAAGATTTGAGACTCACACTTCTAAGGGTCAGGTCCATCGTCAAGGTGAAACAATCTACTGCATTAGAGTGCTTTGACCCAGGTTTGTGTTGGATGTCTTTGTCCAATCATAGTTGGGGTGTTGCCCAGTGCAGCAATTTGGGATTCTCTGCAGGCATAGCCATAAACCACTTCAGAGGTCTGTTAAAATGAGACCCAAAGATGTAGGGTTGCAGTTTATAAATCACCCACATAACCACAAATGCCTATTTTTTCTTTTTGTGGCCCAGCTACACTCTCGTTTGGTCAAGCACCTACTAACATTTGCACAAGGTTAATCTACCCCCTCCGATTTTAGCTGCACTAACACTGCACCAATTCTGAACTCACAAACGTCTGTCTATCTGATGAACTCTTGCCCATAATCCGGGATCTTCAGAACTGGGGACTGTCAAAAGCTGTCCTTCAAGCAATGGAAGGAGTCTTGGCAGGCAGACGTCCAAGTGACCTTCTTTGGCATCTTTTGGAAGTTACATCATTCAAGGGAATGTCAAGAATCTCATACCCCTTTATGGAAGGTTGATAGTATCCAATGAGGTCCAGAATGGCTCTCAACTGAGTCTGGGTTGTGGGGCCACCCCACTCCATTAATGCCCAGACTTTGTCCTGGAAAGGCTGTTTGTAACTGCCATCAACTTGGTGTCTCAGGTAAGCAACCATACCCAGCGCTATCAGGCACCTGAATGCCTTGATAGTCAAGCCATTGTTCTGCATGGCTTGAAGCACCTGCTTCAGATGGGCTAGATGGTCTTCCCAGATATGGCAAGGTAGGCAACATTGAAGTTTTCTAACCCTGACAGGATCTCATTCAATGACTGATCCATGCCCAGAAGAAAGTAGAGATACAGTGTCTGGTGTATGGATGTTCTTAAGTTAATTTATATACCCAATGATAGGCAAGTCTATCTGGGTAGAAACACACTGACCATTTAGCAGATCTGACTTTTATGGCATGAGTCATTTATTTGATATACTGACATTTAAAAGATATCTTGGAGAGTTCCCACCAGCAGATGGAAATACATTTCAGAAGAGATGTTGGATTCCATTATCTTCATAGGTCTAAGTCCAAGTTCTGATGCATTCAAAATGTTGTTGGAGTCCATGTGATCCCAGCAATTTTGATGAAGGTTTTGTTTAAGGATTTTTGCTTTGAAGGGCACATTGCAGATGGGGCAGTAGCTCACCACATGATAAGGGTTACTGTATGACACTTTTTTTCATTTGATGGGTTGAAAAGCAATGGGAAAAGGGGAGCAAGTCCAGTGACTATGACCTATTCCTGCCACAGGACTACAGGGGCAATGGATCTACAGCACAGATCATATAATGCACAACTGCAAAGCAACACACACTTTTCCATGAAACATGTAAGACAAAACCTAATAAAAAAGGGACTAAGTACAGATGAGACAAACTTCAGCATAGCTAAAATGCTGATACTGGCAAGAGATATACCACAGTAAAACATAATAATAATAATAATAATAATAATAATAATAACAGACCCCTATCAACAGAAGATGATCTGAGAAAACAATTCATAGGCACTTCTGCCTACAAACCTACATCCCTAGGCATAATGTGTGACTGAAGTTTAAGATCCAAGAGATGTGCATAGTTATCAAGCATTGAGTGGTGAGGAGGAGCACACACCTGTGCACAATATGAGCTGATATACAGACGTTGAGCTAATACATTGAATAAGATGGGATTGTCACTAGTGGAATCACCCCAAAACAGCTCTATGGATGGACACACATTGACATCAATGGCAATGGCTAGTGGTCTGGTAGTGTTCTAAAGTGTGCACAGATGAAGGACGTGGCCAATGGTGTGGAAAGAATCTATGGAATAACAAAAACCTTGAAATTCAATGAAACAAACTTTAGTTCAATAATAGTTAAGTTAAGAAATGTATTGCAACAAAACACCTGAAATTCAACGCATTGGAGAACTCAGGACCAGTTTACCATGGCACGTTCCGGTTGCAAAGCTCAAGACAACATATTTATAAGAAGAGAAGGGATTCACCATGCCATAGAAAATGGCATTATGGGGGAATGTATGTGACTACATTTTAGCTAGGGCTCCACATTGCAAAAAGGTTAAAAGATCGATCCCAGTTGTGAGCAAGAGTGTGAGACTCATGTGTGAGACTCAGGCTGAATCTAGTAGATGGCAATACTGTGGGTGTGCAAAACACATGCCTGCTAAAACTGAATTCGAATGTGATGCTGCACAACATGGATTTTACTCTGTATCACAGTCATGGTCTGAATTGTTGTGGACCATAAGACTGACATATACTAATTTACCTTATCCATCTAACTTTTAACATAATCCCTATTAACATTCAGAGCAAATCGGTTCATGATTGTTGTGTACAAACCTTGGTGCGTTGTCTGGGAAGCGGTAAAGTAATTACTGGGCTTGGCCTTGTATCATAAAGCATAACCACATTGTGCACTCATTCTCTGAGCTAGAGCTGTGAGGTAGTGCAGTGCTTTGTGCACATTTGACTTTTGTTATAGCGTTATTGGCAACAGTTACCATGTCTCAGATTGAGGTTGAAGTTTCAGAATGATCATATTACCTCAAGGCGAAACTCTATGCTTATGTAACCTGGTCATCTGAAAATCTGATAACATGGAAAAATAGGATGAGCATTGAAGTGGACAACAAGGCTTCTGAAGGTATTCCTTAGAATGTTCTGAGCGCTGGAGCGCAAGGAAGAGGAGGATTGTATCCACAAAACTTTGGTTTCTGCTACACAGATCCATACATCTGAAAAGAAAAGACTTTGAGGTCATTAGCAAGTTGCCAGATGATTTCGATTCAGATCGAAAACGCTTGCTCCAAATGGAAGAAAATGGGGAATTAGACATGCAATTGGAGGCCAAATGCACCAAGTTTATTTACTCGGCTGGCTCAGAGAGACAAACAATTTGCTGAAATTGAGCAAGAATTAAATCATTTAAAAACAGTATTGGATGATGTAATGCGGGATAAAGTGGTTGCAATTTCAGAAATTCAGACCCTTAGAATGTGAAATGGAGAAGGAATTCTTTGCCATGGAGCAGCAAATATTTAAATTACTGGATGAGAATGAAGAAAAAGCAAAAACAGTTGAACATTGTCGGACAAGATTAAAGAAATACAGGGTATAATCCCTAGTCAGGGATGAGAATTCTAATGTTTGCAATGAAGCACAGCAGCTTGAATTGAAACAGCAAATCTTTAATTTTAAGTCTCAAGAAAAACAGCAATTTACTAGGTTCACCTAAGATGAATTTGGTCACAGCCCAAGCCAAGTAAATTTACCAGCAGCTGTCCAGATGGCAAGGCCTGCTTTTGATCCAATGTTAGGGTCTGAATCAACTGCAACTGCTCACACACATTCTCACCCACAAGAGAACAGGAGTGAACAACAGAATGGCACACACCAGAATGCACCATGTAGTCCTTTGAAATTATGAAGTCTATCACAACTCTGATTAGACTGTTAAAAAAATGAGCAGATTGTTGCATAGAGATCACTTCGAGGTGGTCCATGATATATTCAAGATCCTTCTGATTCCTAGGGAACAATATGGGTGGTGTTTTCACCTCACTCTTGATGCAGCTCCTGCTAGTGTTATCCATGATCTGAATGAACAGGAAAATGTGTCATGGTCTGACATTGAGAAAGAAATTAGACACCAATTCTCACACTATCAGTCTATACAGCAAGCCAAGAAAGCTGCTTACAGCATGACTGCACAACTAAATGGATCCCATCGCCAGTTCTTTCAAAACTTAAAAAAGGGTATTCTCACGTTTTCGATGTGATCTTTAACCCTAACTCTGTAGAATTTCAAACTGTGTATTTCTAAGGGCTATTCTCCCAATTGATCTGTGCTGTGAATTTGATAGGGAAAACCCATTAGAATGGGTAATTGAACTGGGAAACCAAACTGTATAAGGTAATATTTAATCAGAAAGAGGAGGGTCCCTAAAATAGACAGACAAAATCCCAGTCTAAGGAATCCCCACCAGTAATTTTGAAGGTAAAGTATGTAAAGATGCCTCTAGCATCAGCCCAAACTCAGGCAAATATGACATGACACCTAATCAAAACGGTGTGGGTCCACAGAGAACACAGCCTCAGGCTCCTTTGTTTAACTCCATTGATCCCAGCAACAGAAGTTCTTACATTAGTCCTTGTTACCAAGATATTTCTCCCAGAGTGGGGTTTCACCATTATATGCAGTCCTAAATAACAATACAAATCAAATATACAACGGCCCATACCAGACATTAGGGGTCCCGAGTAGATTTGACCCAAACACAATTGTCTATGGCCACCAAGAAAGACCAAGGTATGTGGATAGATTAATTGAAACTGGAAATCAGCATAGGGAACAGTTCCTGCCAAATTAAAGGAAAAATATGAATTTTGTACCTCACCAATATAGTCAGTCCCCACCACAGGTTGACCATGGTCATAGGATAGTCACACCACATTCTTGACCTCCTGTGTCATGAGAAACCAGGGGAAACACAAACAGAAATCAATCTCCTGACCACAAGGAGAGGATTCAGAGTCATGGATCAGGTTTCAGTGCTAAGAGGCCCAAGATAAAATGTTGTCTGAGCAGATAGCAAAATTATGTGTGGTTCAAAAGCAACAACCAAGTGAAGGTGCAGAAGGTCATAGGAGTGATCTTGCACGTGGCAAAAACAAGTGACTAGCTAGTCACCTCTGCCATGATCAATCATTTTTTAAAATAAAAACACTGAATTGCTTGCCGATTTAAAAACAAGAAAACAAAAAAATGAATGTGAGACAGGGAAATATAACACACATAAAAAGGGAGTGTGGTTTAACTTGGAGTTTAACCAGACAATTCAGGTGTGTGAAGATGAAGAGCAAAAAGGAAAAAATTAACAAGAAAAACCCAAACGATAGAAAGGTAGATTTAAAAAGAATATGCAATATGTAAATGAAACACAAAATGAAGAGTTACGATCAACAGATAGTTTACCCTTACCTGACAAAAAAATACAGTTGATACCCTCACAGAAGTAAACCTTCCCCACAGGACAGGTGCAGGTCAGTCACATGAGGAGTATTTTGAATCACAAATATTCCAAGAGACAGAAATGACAGGCACCGTACGAAATGCAGACAAGTGACACACACCAGAAACTGACATGCTGTCACATGATACTTGTGAAAATGCACAGCCAATAGGTTTCAGATTGGAGGTAAAGTGAGAGGACCCAGACAATGGGGAAAGAACAATGAGGGATTGGGGTGTGAACACTGGTGGTCCCAAGTCAGGGGGTCAGTCAGTGGCTACACTTCAACTGGGTCCTGAGCCCAGGAAAACAGACAAAGGCATACAAAAAGAAATGGGCAAAAGGGTAAGATGTCATTTCATATGCCCCTTTGCATAGCAAAAAGCCAGGCTGATCTGAGAAAAGTAAGTCCAGATATCTGTAACAATTCACGCTTTCTAGGCATACTAGAAGAATTTGAGGACAGACACTATGCTCCCATCACCGTTGAAGAGAAATGTAACTGTTTGCTATGATTGACACAGGTGCCCAAGCAACAATAATATAAAAGGAACTGATGCAAAGTATCAATGAGGGGGGATCCTCCCAAAACTATGTAAATGTGAGGCAAAGTGAAGGCCCTGTGTGCAATTTCATTGGGGAAGAAATACCTATCGAAGGTGACCCTGAGGTTGACATAAAAATAGGGAAGCATAGGATGAGACAGGAAGTATTGTCACACCCATTAATAAAATACCTTTCCTCACAGGGACACATTGCCTGAGCAACTTGTTGCCCTTAATTGATTGGTAAATGGGCTATTGTGGTCCTTAGCCAAAAAAAACACTGAAACCTAAGAAAATAATGACTCAAAGCAACAGCGTAAAAGAATCCTACACCATTGCTAAATCAGAAAGTGCAGTGGAAGTATATTTTCAGAATAGCTATGTGCAGAGTGTCACTGTCATTCTCATGTGTCAAGATGAAATGCGAGGAGAAAAAGAGACCCTAAGAAAAACTGGCAAACAGAAATAGCTGAAAACACATTGCATTTTTATCTAAATGGTCAAACATACAAGCCAAATCTTACTCCAGAGTCAGATCAGCAAAAATGTATTTCAACAATTGCAGAAATATACATTGGTGAAGGACAACCATGGATCCCTATCCATGTGAATGGGCATTCTGAAATTATTGAAGCCATTTTGGCGCTTGAACATGAAAGGAGTTTCAGGCAAGTCCTTGTCAGAGAGGAGAACACACATTCTAAAATAAAATATCAACACATATTTGGCCTAGATGACCCTGAATTGGGACAAAGAATAGTAGGTAGATGCATGCTAAAGATTACAATTGGCTCTAAGAGCATTCATAACAATGTGTGAATTTTGAGAGGAACACAAAACAAATGTTATCTGGGAAATGACATCATGCACAGAATGTGTATGATGTTAGACTTTCTAAATCAAAAGGTCTGGTCCAGATTGGGTGGAGCTGCACCTGAATTTGAAAACAAGAGACAAGCTTATCATTGTGCCCAAATTATGCCATCTGCAATTAAACTCCAAATGAAAAAGGATGTCACCATTCCTGCATTTACCTGAAAATGTACAGTAGCATTAAAATACAGAAAGGGGCAACATATGAAAGATCCTGATGCATGTGTGTGTCTAAATGAATTCATAAAACAGCAAGGATTAGAATCCAAATATAAACCATTTGTAGAGATTGGGGATGGACCCATTCAAATACTGGTGGGCAATAAAGGGTGTCTAGGCATTCATTTGGAAGAAAATACAGCATTACGAATGTCAGTACAGAAATCTTACTACATGGCTGATTTCAGTAACCCAGTGATCGAGAATATACCCGAAAGCTATGTGACTACACAGGGTGAGTTACCTGAATCATTGGATTCTCAGCCACAGGGAATCTTTAAAGTTCAGTCTGTGTACCCTTGTGAGCCAAGTGAATTGATATGATGTCATCAGAATGATTGGGTCCTATTTGAATTAGGCGGATTTAAAAGAGAAAAGCAGCATATTGAGGTCGAGGTCAATGTTCCAGAAAAATTTGAGGGTTGCTACTCTCCAAAGAGACAATTCCACACAGTCAGAGGAAAGCACAGAGCTCCCTCCTTTGGAGCATTTCCCAGAGTTTTCTAAATGGTAGGAGAGCAGATTCAGGCTGCAGATGCTTGTGCAAATGAATGTATTCAGCCAGCTACAGAAGGCTGGTGCAAACTTGTGTCTACAGAAAGCCCAGTGGTATAGAAAAAGAGCAAACTTCCAGGACCATGAAGTGACTGAACATGGGTTAACCCATAAACAAAAAGGTGGAAGCAATCCAGTATCTAAAAGATCCTGCTAATTTTTAAAAGTTTAAAAAGTTTGTTAGGAATGACAGGCTACAATAGGAACTCTATTGAAAACTATGTAGAAATTACACAACGTTTGACGAGGTTAGTGAAGCAGGCTGTACCCTGGAAATGGGAAATTGAACAAAATGAGGCATTGGCCAACTTAAAAGTCAGGATGTCCTTGTAGAAATAGTATTTACAGCGCAATGTGTATCAGCAGTGAAAACCACTGCAAATAACAAAACCATTGCATATGCCAGCAAGGCATTGTCACAGATAGAGACCAAATTTAGTGAACGTGAAAAACACTTCTGACCATTGTCTTGGGATTACAACATTTCCGTCCCATAATTCAAGGGGAGCGGGTGATTTTTTAAATGCATAACCAGCCTTTACAATTCTTGCAAAGTAAAAGGATCAGATCAGGGAATTTGGCCCAGTCAAGAATCACTTCATGTACATTAGCACTTCAGGGAAATCCAGTGGAGGTGAGATATGGATAGAACAAAAAGAGCCCGGGCATCAATGGGTAGCAGATATACATGTCTTTACAGCTGTTTGTATGCATGAAGACACAGAATTAGAGACACATTTAGTTGAATTTCGGCAATCAGCACACAAGGCTTTCAACGAAAAAAACATGTAAGGAACTCCCAACCATGTATGTAGGTGGATGTGCCTATCATGTGGAAGGTTATTCTGAACAAGGACTAGTGGCAGGAATTGGAAACTGTTGGATTAAATCCGACAGCATCCCAAGAGTAAGCATGAGACTAGGCCCCAAAAGCAGTCAAGTTGCAGAATTGGCCGCTACACATCTACAGCAGTGGAAAATAAACTTAAATAAATAGATTTAGTCACCACACAAGGCTTTCAACGAAAAAAAACATGTAAGGAACTCCCAACCATGTATGTAGGTGGATGTGCCTATCATGTGGAAGGTTATTCTGAACAAGGACTAGTGGCAGGAATTGGAAACTGTTGGATTAAATCAAGTTGCAGAATTGGCCGCTACACATCTACAGCAGTGGAAAATAAACTTAAATAAATAGATTTAGTCACTAATTCCGAGTATGCACAAAATAGTTTTGTGGAGTATTTGACTGGCTGGAAAGTGAGAGGAACACTTACATATAGCAAGAAACTACTTAAATATGGCAAAATGATCCAAGCTGTAGACAAGCTTGTTTCAGAAAATGACATGATCATCCATTGGAGGAAGAGACATTGTAATTTGAAATCACCAGGGAAAGACAGGGAGAAGAATGATAATGCACATCAATTAGCCCAAATTGGGGCTGTGATGGGTGAGTTATTTCCCATTGAAAACCTGCTAGGTGAAATCCAGGTGGATGTGAAAACATGCTACAAATCTCTGTAAACAATTGATCAGTCTGTGGCGCGGTAGAGTTTTGATACTCCTGATCAAGATTTGATTAAGGCACAAAAAGAGGATCTTATTTAAGGTCCATTTTACAATAACTTTTTAGATGCAGAGCAAAGTCCTTTTACTGAGGAATTTAGGGTGTTATTAAAAAACAAAAAGAGAGTTAGTTTACAAGAAGGGCTGATGATTATGGAATCTTTGTCAGGCCAAATTCAAAGGGTAGTGCCTTTGTCATTTCGTGGATTGATGTTACATCATGCCCATGATGCCATAACTGCAGGCCCCTGAGGTTCCCAGAACACTTTGGAAATCTTAAAAGATTATGTCTACTCGCCACACATGTCACAGGATGTGCAACTCTACACCAGTGGATGCTTAGTGTGCGTGCAACTTCGGTTGCTTCCCCAACTCACAAAGCTCCATTGATGAACAGAGGTTTGACACTGCCATGGTCGGATCTGCAAGCAGATTTTGTAGGACCCATGCTGAGATCGGGTATGGGACACAGGTATATGTTAACAGTGATTTGTTTAATGTCCAGATGGGTGGGATACATTCCATCCTCAGACTGCAGTGCCCAAACCATTGGAACTTTGTTAGTCAATCATATTTTTTCAAGATTTGGTTTGCCTCAGAAAGTAGAGTCAGACCATGGAAGTCATTTCACTAGTGCAGTAATGTCAAAAATGTGGCAAATCTTCGGTGTGAAAAGGAAGTTGCACATTTCACACCGGCCCCCCTCTTCAGATCAATAGTTGACATGTTAAAAAATGTGTGTAGCTAAAGCAGGATCTAGCTGGGATCTGCAACTCCTTCTGGTGTTAATGGCTACCAGATCAACGCCATCTAGATTGACAAATGTAAGCCCACACAAGGATTTTACATGTAGGAAAATGGTTTGCCACAGCACCTACTTTACAGAACAAAGGAACAGGTTATTGTAAAGGCATCCAAAATCCATGAATGTGTGGAAGAACTGAGAAAGCACTTGCAATATGTTTTTTTAATTTGCACAGTGAATTTGGAAAAGTCTGCCTACAGTGCAAAGTCATATTATGATAGGAAAACATCTGTGAGAGGATATGAGGTGGGCAACCAGGTATACAAGTTTAATTTTGGAATAGGTAAACATAAAAACTCCACATTTCTTGCATCATGGTGCGGCCCATTTGAGATTGCCGAAAAGGTTTCAGAATCACCAAAACGAGGGAGAGCTAACAGTGGAAAATGTGTCCATGTTAACCAGATTAAGCACTTGCATCTTAAACATCAAGTAAAAAAGGCTTGAACAAACTGGAGAAACCAGGGAGTGAGAAATGTAGTTATGTTCTGGAAATAAAGTGCTTGCATATCAAATAGACTCACCATAGCAGGTAAGTAGGTGTAAATACTTTAGAAAATATCAACTTGGAGTGTAAAGTGGTCAACAAGAGAGCTACATCAGGTTAGTAACTGCACATATCATATGTGAGGAAAGGAGGGATGAAACAGGTGAGTACATGAATGGAAATATGAGCCCAAAGTGTTCAGGAAGTAAATAAACAAATACATAGATAATTAAGAAAGGGGATACAACAAGTAAGTATGATATATGTTTAAAATATTAGAAAGGTGGAATGTAGTATCACAAGGTGAATATGATTAGATTCTAGTCCTTTCCTCTAGTGCTCTCGCTCTTCGCTGTGGTACAGTGAAAAGAATTCACAGAAAACACTTGCCACATGTCTGTTTTTTTTAAACATTTTTTATCTTGAGGTGGCTGGATTAAAGAATACTGCGACTGGACAGTGATACGTAGCCTGTGTTCTGGATATTGAAAGGCTTTCTCCCGAAAGCGTGTAAAAGCGAGAGCATTAAGACTGGCAAACAAGAAAGCAAGGAGCGGACGTTCATGCTCTGATTGAACTGTGGTAAGTGGGCTGCGGGGACTGAATGCTGGGAGCTAGTTGCAAACACTCCTGAATTTTAAAGCCAAAAGAGATGTTTATTTCCCTGCTATTTGCCTGCTATTAACAGGCATAGTTTTCAAAGGCCTACTTTTCAAAGGCATACTTTTCTGCTGAGGGCTTAAGATTTGGGAAGTAAAGATTGATAACAGTTAGTGTGGAGTAGAGTCGAGTGGAGTCAAGTGGAAGAGCAGTCCGTGCATGTCAGGGAAGGCGGACTGTGGACTCCGGCGGTGTACATATTGAACTGCGCCAAGTGAACTCCCAGTAACTATGCCCACCTGCCAGTCTCTGAAAAGAAGTAAGGTGACTCCACGTTTTATAGCACCTGGACTTCTATGTACCCATAAACATTTGTTGACAGTGGGAGTTACCATCTTTAGCCCGGATTGACCTGCCATGTTTGAATTGCTGCAGGGTTGAATCTTAAGGCTATTCTCTGAAGATCAGTACCAACTTTGACATCGATCTGCTGAGGGAGGGAGAATTTGAACTGTGAATTTCAACTCGAGGCAGTAAGGAGTAAGTCTATGCCATTGATGAACTATTGAGATAGTGGGGAGAGTCTTATTAACCCTGTGAAATCCCCTCTTGTGAATCTGTAATAGTCTCTCTGGACAAGGAGCAGTAGAATCCTCGAAGGTGGCTGGTAACAATGGCTCATACGCCCCTGTGGTCATTCCAGTTTTTTGACTGTGTACTATCTTAAGTGCTAAAATTCCTGGCTTAAGACTCTGGGACTGTTTGGCCTGTCGGCCTTTGACCCAAGATCTGTGCTCTCGATAGAGATCCGGCTGTAGTCTAAGCCTCCCTTCATTAAGAACAACATCACTACTACAGATCATTAAACTTGGGGACTGCAGGCCGGCGGCCTTTGACCCAAGTGTTGGGGTGTCACACACCTTTCTCCAAAATGTATGATTTACGAAGTACTGCTCAGGGAGTCCAAGCCAGCCGTAATAGCCAGAATAATGCTACTGAGGCTGGCAGGAAGATCCAGTGCCCTGGGATGGGGGGGGGCAAGATCAAGATTTTTTAAGCACTACAAGTCGGGGGGAGGTATCTTTCCCCCTCCTCCCAGTGTCTATCCATCAGACAACTTGTCCCCAACTGGGTCTGGCATTCGGGATATGCCGGCGATGTCCAGGCAGGAATTGGGTGAATCAGCTCTGCTGAATCATCCCACCTGGGCCCTATTTCAAGGAAATCTTGACTATACCTTAAGAAAAACCACCATGAAGAATGTGATCTCAAGTCATCTAGTACCAGCATCTGAGTCAGTGATGAACTGTACTACAGATGATCTACCAAATCAGGGGGTGGTACCTATCCAATCAGAGGACACCCAAATTCAATCCACTCTTAACCTCAGTGAACCAAGAGATGAAGATCTGCTTGAGTTGGAAATGATTGTACCGGGAAAGATACCGCAGGATCCAAATAGGTCAGCTGGAGAAAGGGGTCCGGAACAGGGAAGAGGACTCCCTCTCCAAAAGTCCACTAAGTTGATAACTGATCCACAATTGATACCCAGCCACCAACTTGCAAATATATCTCAGGAACTTGTTCCTCCTACAATAACAGCCGTACACTTTGTCCGAAGCTCTCTGGTAAAGGTTTTTGGAAATTTAAAAACAGAATTCCAGCAGCATACGTGCATACTTCTAGAGGTTACAAAGGACCTGGAGATAAATGAAATAACTATGGTGGCACTAAAATCTGCTATTAATGAGATAATGGGTGATTCCATGAGTGAACTTCGAAAAGAAACTAAAGAGCAATCAGCAAAAATAGATCACTTGACACAATTATATGGGGAGCCAGAAAAGGACTTAGTAACTCTATTAGAGAAATCAGAACTCCCTGATCAAACGACAGAGGAATGAGGCAAAACAATTCGCCTCAAAGACACTTCAGATTCAATTGTAAATTATGCTCCCCTATCAGCTTCTGTGATGGAGGAGTTTCTACGATTGGCACTTGTGGTGGACAGTGAATCCCCTCAGGAAGATTTGGATGAGGGGTTGCCAATAAATATATCATCTTCAGACACGTGGCAGTGCCCAAGAGAAAGAAACTGAATGGAAAATCTAAAAAGAGAAGAAAAAAAGGGCAAGAGCAATAAACGAAATCTCCAGTCTGGCAAATAATAATCAAGGAAAATGAAAGAGGAAACGTCAGCCAATAGACTTTTGCAAAAGCTAAAGGAAGGTCTGAGTAAGGATAAAAAAATTCAGAAATAAAAGGAACCCATGATTGGCCAAGGAAAAAAGGGGAACAAGTCCTTGAAATCAAAAGGACAAAAGGATCAGATTCCTACTGGAAATGAGGAAATAGTAAAACTAACAGTAGGAAATCAAACGTAAGTAATGGAGCCACCAAAGAAAATTGCTCCAATTTTCCTATTAGCCAAACCAAAGGCAGACATGTCAACCTATTGGTAAAAATTGTTCCGATCTTTCTGAAGTCAAAAAGTGGAGATTATGGAGGTCTGGGGAAGGCTCTGATTGGCAATAATAAAGAGGTCCAATCTAACACAGGTGCTGTGATTAACGACTGGTGTGAAGGTTCTTCCTGGCCAATTAATGAAAGTAACCCACAAGTGCAACAGGTTATCACGCAACTGGTAAATGGGAGTGGCATAAGTAATACAATAGGAATCCTGAGTGATAATAGCAACAGGGCTACGGATTCCCAGAAAAAATCTAATCTGCATAAACAAACTACGTATTTTAAAGTTTTTCTCTCAAGAAAATGGATTGTTATGCAAAACAAGATGCCGTTAAATCGATCAACGATTCTTCCTGAAATTAAGACAATTCCTGCTCTGAAGTATTTTACAACAGCAGACATTGAGGTAGTGAGTTTCCCTTTTGGTGCTGACATGAATAGCTGGAGTGATGTTGAAATCAAGACTTAGCTTGGATTTAATCCTAGGAGAAGCTGAGGCATGGAACCAAAGGAGGCTGAGGATCTCCAGGTATGTCCTGCACCAACAACTGTTCAATTTCTGAACCAACCCTGAGAATCAAGAACGAGCAGCGGTGGTGAAAACCAAGGAGGGAAATGTATTGACCCCACCGAACATGTGGGAAATGGTTCTTAAAATGGGCATGTCTCAGCAGAAGCTCTAGGGAAGAATCAGATTAATATACTATCATGGAATATCAGAGGATATGTATCCTTTTCTCAAGAGCCCAGGAAAACCCAAATATTCAAGACATTTGATTTAATTCTATTTCAGGAAATTTGGTTAACCTGTTTGGTGGGGATTGAAGGGTTTTCTATCTTTCAACAGCTGGCGCAGGGCTCAGCGGGTGGCAGACCAACTGGGGGCCTGCTTGTGGCTTGTAGCAATGAGGTATTTAAGGCCTCTAGTATACTATTGAATGCAAGACAGGGCATCTTGATGGTGACAGTAACAAAAAGAGGTATTAAAGTGGGTTCAAGTTGGATAGTTGTAAACTTGTATTGGAACCCAAGTGCCTTTCCTCGTAATGAGTTCCTGCACTCTCTTTCAGATGGCCTAGTGGAGTGCTCTTCGCAATATCCAGCTGATGAAATCATTATTGCTGGAGACTTACATTCACAATGTATTTTTATATTTGATCCATCCACAGGAATCTCCCGTCAGAAAAGCTGTAATGGCATGACCTGGGTAGAGTTTATGCAGGATTGGGATCTCCGTCTGTTTAACGGTAACATCTGGGGCGATTTTCTGAATGCTCCAACTTGGCATAGGGGAACATCGTTTTCATCGATTGATTATCTTTTTATGATGATCATGCAATGCTAAAGGCAACCCTGTGTTATGAAGGTGATTCAGTGGTATCTGTTTATGATCATAAATTGTCTACTAATAGGGCTGGTAACTGTGTTAGGAAATTTGATAAAGGGGGAAAACAGCTCAATCATGAATTGTATGTAATGGTTAATCAACTTTCTGACCAACAGTTGTCGGAATGCTGTAACCCTGGGGGTTTTCTCCATTTTCTTTCTAAGTTGGCCTCATTAGAAGCTCACCTCCAGAAACCACATAAGATCCGTAAACATGCCTTCAATGTTCAAATTATATAACAAAAGAAAAAGTTAAGACAACAAAGAGCGATGATAAGGAGATCTCAACTAGATGTAAAGTCTTATAGAGAAGGTTCAGGATTCTCATTAACAACTTTAGAAATTGGTTTCGAACACACAGGTATCTTGTATTTCAGCAAGATGGAGAAAGAATGCTTTATGCACTCATTCTTAGAAATTCCAGAAACTTTTGGACATCGGTTAGGATGAATAATGTCTCTCAGGATTAGAAACAGGATTCTGTTATACAAGAACAGGTCTGGATTTAGCACTTCTCGAAGGTTTATGGTTCCTTGAAAACATCAACCTGCAAGAGAAAAACACTGACCAAGTGGTCTCTTGAAATTACCAATTCAGACCTCGAACTGTTGATAAGGAAATGCTCATCTTCTAGAGCTGTGGGCCCGAATAGGCTTAGTAATTCTGTTCTTAAAATGGATCCACCAACTTGGACGCGGGTACTAAAACAACTATTTGATAACATCATTGCCTTGAAGATATTCCCAGAATCATGGAAACAGTCTATTGTGATACCCATCTACAAGAAGGGCGATCAACTATTGGCCTCAAATTATCACCCGATCTCTCTCTTAGACGCTGACAGTAAACTCTTTGTCGGTCTCATATTAGGGGAGTTGGAGACTTGGGCGAAAGCCAAGGAAATAATACCAAGGCAGCAAACTGGCTTTAGGAAGGGTTTATCAACATCACTCAATGGCTTGGTCCTCAGCTGCCTTAGTGCGAACTCACTCCAAAAGGTTGGCCTCCCTCCCCCCCTTAAGGGCACGGATCGACCTTTCGAAGGCATTTGACACAATTAACAGGAACTTATTGTGGAAGAAATTGGATGCCTTGGGGGTCCGTCCAAGCTTATTATCGATCCTGAGAGAGTTGCACCACGATAACTCCATGCGTGTGAGATTATGTAGATCTGGCCTATTGTCAAGTCCGATCAGGATTGAAAGAGGAGTTCATCAGGGATGCCTTTTAGCTCCCCTCCCTTTTATTGTGTTTATGGCAAACATATCCAGATGGCTGCAGGAAATAGGCCTAATATCACCATCTATTGGAAACACAAACGTTAATTGGTTAGCTTATGCGGATGACGTTGTAGTCCTAGATCATTCCCAAATTGGGCTGCAGCGTCTTCTGTCCGCATTGGAGACCTATGCTCGAAATAACAATCTATCCATCAATCCTGCCAAGTCCAAGATACTAATATTTAAACATCCGCGAAAGATAGTTAAAACCTATACCTGGAATTTGGATCAGCTACCGATAGAGATTGTGTCTGAATTAACTTACTTGGAAGCGTCAATTAGATCTTTCCCAACAAAGAGCAGTCTTTCTCTATCTATTGACCTACAAATGCTGAAGCTGGGAGTACAAATGAAAAAAATCAAATCTACATTCTGCAAATTCTCTATACTCCCGCTTGTGAGATTTTATATAGGAAAATGTAGTTCCGATAGTTCTGTTTGGCTTGCATTATAATTCCATAGCTATGGATCTAGAATGGGATACAATAGAAGCCAAGCTGTGGAAACAAACTTTCGGTCTGCCGGGTTGTGTCCCAATAGTCTGCCTTCGATACAAGCTAGGCCTGTCATCACTTAGTTCATGGATGGAGTGGAAGTGGATAGCACTTTATAGAGTAATCTTAGATCCTCCAAAGAGCTCTCTGTATGAATAAGTGGCCCTTGCGATGCAGTGTGAAAATAATGGGTTTCTGGCTAAATTTAAACAAAAATGTTGTGAGATATTGATCAGATCTGACTGCTGTGCTGACCTCTTTGTTCAGAATCCCCTAAAAGTTAAAGAAAAGATGAAACAGTATGATCGGGAGGCCCAATAGACAGCATGAAGAAGGCTAAGAGATCAGCCTCCTTCACAGTGACGGAAAATCGATTGTCAGTATTGCCTGCCTATCTAAAAAAGTCATCTGATCTATATAGAAGAATGTCTTTTCTGAGATTTTGTTAAAATCTACTCCCTATTCTAAAGATTCTATCCACTAGAGATAAGGAAGGGGTGATTAGTGCCATCTGTGATAAGTGTAACAACAATGAATCTCAGACAATCAAACATCTACTATGTAAGTGCCCTGTCACATGGAATGTCAGGGTCCGAAGATTTAGTAGGTTTGTTCATGATGTACGATGGTTAAACACCAAAGAGTTCTGGGACAATGAGAGTTTCCATGTCTATAGAGGTGGTCGAAATTTTGAAGGAACTCAAATTGTTGGTAAATTGATAATTTCAAGGATGGGGGAAAAGGGATGTAATGCAGAAGGTCTATGCACTTTATTTTTGTAATGTGTAACGTATTATATGTCTCGTTTCTTTTCGCACTTGGTGGCTCATGTTTTATTTTTCATCTTTTTCTTTGTCTGTAAAAATATGATAAATTGATTGTTTTTGACTGATTAACTGCTAATGTGAGTGTGTAAATTGACCTAATTTTATTCATTTTGTATGTATGTTTTTGTACAATATGCTAAAAGTAAAAAATGTGGCTGTCGCACCATAAAAAAATAAAACTAAAATAGATTAGCTGGGATTTTGAATGAAAGCAAATTTGCTAGCAATGTTTAATTATTTTGTATTTCTTTTTCATTAGATGCTGTGTTGAGATTGGTTGTGTTTGAAGTATATGCTTGGAAAAGTGCTGTGTTATATTTTTGTACTTATTACATGTTGTTTTCAGCTGGTCATGAAGAGGTGTCCTCACTATATTGTATTGTATTTTGGTGCATAATCTGCATTTATATGCATAATTCTTTTTTATTTCAGATATTCAAATGAGAAGGGCAAATACATGGATTGATGCACTTGATTCTTAATTTGTCTTTTTCTCTTTGTTCTAGAAATTAACTGATTCTCCTGTCAGTGCTCCGAGAGTTGGAGTTAGCCCGACCTTTGCAGTCCCCTGGAAAAGACCCCCTGGACCAAAAAAGGGGGTGAAGATGGTAACCCCACAGAGATGTCCCACTTGCAGAGGATGGAGGTTCATTTCGCCAAAGAAAACTTCCTGGACAAGAGCCTGGATTCTGACTGAACTCTCGCTTTGGTTTGAAGACTTTTCAAAAATCACATTTTATTTGTATTATTTTTACAAACATTGGCTTTTCAGGATTATACTGATGCCACTGGTACAACTATATGACTCAGGGTTGTTGTAGCACTGTAAACATATGTAACTAACATACGCTAACCACTAATATCCCCTACTAATATTCTGAGCAAGTCAGTTCATTACTTTAATATAAACGTTGTGCAGATTGATACACTGAATGTCCATGCATTTTTGCTGTGCAGAGTTGATTTAAAATGCAAGCAAATAACTGTGGAAGAAATGGCTTTGCAAGCAATCTGAAAACTGGTTCCATTGTTCATTGTGTAGAACAGGAAAGGACGGAGTAGGGAAATGAAACTTTTGCATCTACTACTTTCGCTCTTAGCAGCAGGTTAGTGACACGCTCAGAAGTTTCCAGAGAGTTGGTTGATTGGCAAATGGAGGTGGTTCTGATGAATGATGTCAGTGGAAGAGGCAGGCATTTCTATATGTTATGTAAGCAAGATCTACATTATGGGCAGTTTTAGTTCAGAGGTTTTATGTAGCACAGCACAGGAGGGCTTGCTCTCTCTCTCTTTCTATCTCTCTCTCTGTCTCTCGCTCTCTCTGGCTCCTGGGCTGACAGTTATCTCAGAAGAGTTTGTAGTCTCAGACACTCTTAATCTTTGACTGACCCTGGGAGAAGGGTGTAGCAGTGACAGGTGGAAAGGCTGGCAGAGAACTTTGTGGGCACATTCCAAGCACACAGGGAGTGAACCAGATATAGAATTCTTCTCTCTATATCAACCCTAATACTCTATGATTGTTTCTTGCCACTAGTCCAGCATGATTTGCAGATTATCACTAGACCGCCCACCTCAATGTGGCACTCTGTCTAGCATGTTAACGTTACTAAGACATAGTGCATTACATCGTGAAATTGTCCATTGTAATACCATTGCTATATTGCCCACAGTCTTATCCTCCTTAGCACCGTACCCTGAATTTACCAACTATACTATTATGTTTGATCAACGTCCTCATCTTAGGTTACTATGTTGGACTAGAACTGAGTCACTCTAAACTATTGTGACTCATCAGCACTTCACCACATTTTAAGGCTATTCAACTCTTGCTTTACATATACGCCATAACATATACATTATTAGCAAATAAAATGACCTCACAATCTATACCATTCCTAGGCATCCTTAGCTTCACTAACAGCCACACCATAATTACCTGAACCTTCATAATAACTGTTCCCCACCTAAACATGAATTCCCAACCATGCCATAACACACCTATACTCAATTTAGCAATGAGAACCAATCTGCCATCCTCAATGGCCATCCAGTCAACTAAATTCCTAAAGCCATGCCTTAACATGATATCTCATGTTCCACCCAATCTCCTATCACCATGCACTAACCAAGACCATTGTGCCTCTCCTGATAAAATTATTTTTCAAATGTACAAAATTAAGGCCTGCCGTTTACATGATCCTGCTACGACATTATACCCAATACTTAATTGTCCTCAAATAAATACTACTAGACCTTGCCTTACCCCACACAGCATCAACAAGACAGACTCTGCAAGAGATTCTGCCCCTGACAAACTCCCCAAAAATATAAACAAATCTAACACGTCACTACCCTCCGCTAACAACTCCCCTAATGTCATCAAAGTTGGGCTCATCAACGCAAGGTCTATCCAAGCACACGCCTTGGACATATTTGACATCTTGACGGTCCAGGACCTTGACATCATTGCTATAACAGAAACTTGGTTGAATCCTACATCAAGCCCCGCCCTAGCGCTAACCTTACCTGACAACTATCCCATCCTACGCGCAGACAGAGATTCTAACCTGGCCAAAGGATTTGGTGTTGCACTCATCTATAAAACGGTCTTAGAATTAAGAATGATCAACAATCACAACCTACCATCTGCCGAAATACTCACTGTCAAATTATCCACATCTGCCACAGCCACCATTACCATGCATTTGTTCTACCATCCTCCTGGCGGCACCACCACCACCTTCGAAAACGATATATCTAAACTATTGTCCAGCTATACGAAATATAAATCCAAAGTTATAATCCTAGGTGACTTTAACCTAGGCTTAGATGATCCAAAAGATGTGAAAGTCTCCACCCTTAAGGACATTTTGTCTGAGCTTGGGTTTACACATTGTATAAACAACCGAACGCACAGCAAAGGCTGCACCTTAGGTTAGCGGACCTTAACTGCACCATTAAGGTACTATGCAACACACTGTGTGCTTGGACTGACCATCATCTTATTACCTTCACCATCGACAAGACCGTATCCTTCACTAAACCTATCAAAGCCCGGCTTTAATGACAAGAAGCAAATGTACCTTACCTTAGAAAACTTGTTACCTCTACTACGCCCCATAACTCATCCTAATACTACCTACTCCGACCCCTCTGATTTGGTGAATCTATACAATGAAACAATCCTGAAAGCTATCAATACAATAGCCCCTCTTAAATTACAGAAATCTAAACCACAAGCACATATTAACAAATGGTATACACCACACCTAAAGTCTCTTAAGAAAGAGAAACGTACAGCATAAACTAGTTGGAAAAACTCCCCATCCACCCAAAACAAATATATCTTTATTGCGGCTTCATTTAACTATAAGACAGCTATTGTCCAAGCTAAAAAAAATAACTTCAATGACTGTATAGTCAAAGCTAACTCAAGCACTAAAGAATTGTTCAACATTCTAAAGGAACTTGAGTCACCTGCCCCTATACCTGACCCTTGTATTAAGGATACCCAATGGTGTACCAACAAACAAAATGAGCTTCAAGACAAAATTACCATGATACTTAACAAAATAAATATGATAAAAACCTCATCAATAACACCTTACCTCAGAATCCACCATCCTCCCCTACCACTGCATTGCCACAATTCAACTTTAAACCATTAACTATCAAAGAAGTAGAGCTGATCATATTCAATCTCAAACCATCCAATTGCAAAGGTGATGTTTGCCCTGCTACTCTAATCAAAGAAGCTTCAACTCCACTCGCTCATTTTATCACTGCATTCATTAATGCCTCATGTGCCTCTAGCACCATGCCCGCCAGTTTGAAAGATGCTTGGGTACTCCCCCTCCTAAAAGAATCTACGCTGGACCCTAACAATCCATCCAACTACCGCCCAATCACTACTGTCCCTTTCTTGCTGAAAATACTGGATCGAGCAGCGTATCTCCAAATTCAGCAATACTTGGAAACAAATAAATTACTAGGTCTAAAACAGCCTGGCTTCAGACCCAGACATGGGACTGAGACAGCACATATTGACCTAAAGAACCAGATATAGGCTCTAAAAGACAAAGGTAAATGCCCCCTGCTTTTACTTCTTGACTTATCCGCAGCATTTGACTTTGTGAATCATGATATACTATGTAAGCACCTCTCATCTGCTGCACATTTCTCCGACCAAGCTAATTTGTGGATCAAATCGTTCCTCAGCAATAGATCCATGATGGTCTTTGCTCCATCTGCCTTAGCCCTACCATCGCCAGTCTCTTGTGGTGTCCCACAAGGATCATGCGTGTCACCAACGTTCTACAATGTTTTCACTGAGCCTTTATTTGATATCCTCGATTATCTGGGTGTCACATACACAAATTATGCAGATGACACCCATATACTCATGCCTATTACTGGTGATTACACTGTAGACAGCAAAACATTGAATGACATCTATAGCATTATACAAATATGGATGGCTAAACTCGGTTTATGTCTTAATGACTACAAAACCAAACTACTCTTACTCGGCTCACCAAGTAAATTGAATAAATTAGACACCTCCTTTAAAACTTTCCTTATTGATGGAAACACAATTAAGGTAGCAAATTATGTGAAAACATTAGGTATATACATTGACTCTTCACTATCACTCACGAGACAAACTAATGGCCCAGCATCGGCTACAGCATACACATGTACACTTATTACAGCCTGTCGCCCCTTCCTATCCACAACCAATTGTATATCAGTAGCTAGAGCCTTAGTGTTATCTAAGCTAGACTATTGTAACTTGCTTTACTTAGGAACGTCGCAACAGATTATAAACAAACAGCAAGTCATGCAGAATAACACAGTTAGATCTGCCTGCAACATCCCAAGGAAACACCATGGGCCTCATTACGACCCTGGCGGTATGGGGTTAATGGCACAGTAAAAGGTGCCGGTGCCGTTAACCCCATACCGCCTCATTACGAGGTCCCCTCGCAGAACCCAGTAAGTAACTCCTGCTCAAACGAGGCATGCTTACCGGGTCCCGCGAGGGGAAGAGGGAGCAAACAACGGGCCAACTCGTAATGGCCCGTTGTTTGCTCCCTCTCCGATTTCGGCGGCAGCCATGCCACCAATAGCGGCATGGCTACCGCTGAGGTTGTAATGAGGGCCCATATCTCTACAGTCATACAAAACTTAAACTGACTAAATATCAAGCAAAGAATCAAACTCAAAACACTTTCCCTAACACACAAGTGACTATACAATCAGGCACCCATATACCTCTGTGACACGTTTACACGCCATACTTCTCTATGACCTACCGAACAGCTCAAACACAAATACCAAAATAACACCCACTAAAATACCACCCACCAAAAATACCAGCAGGGAATATCTCTAAAAGGATATAGCATTACTTGGGAGATCAACGGAACATGCCAAGTTAAACCAGTCCTGAGTTCCCCAATGTGTTGAATTTTCCAGGGTTCTGTTGCAATAAGATTACTACCTTAACTAATCATTAACATTATATATATGTATATATATATATATATATATATATATATAGAGAGAGAGAGAGAGAGAGAGAGAGAGAGAGAGAGAGAGAGAGAGAGAGAGAGAGAGAGAGAGAGAGAGCAGAACATGTGTTGGTTTGTTCCTGTTACAATTCCACACAGTTCCAGCAGTCTGCACCAAACATTGCATAGTTTACCAGTTAGGTCCCTCTGGACATTACTGGCTACATGATATATGGATACTCTATTCCTTTCCCAGATTTCAGCCCCATTAATGTGGTCATAGAGTGACAGAACCAAGCACATATTAAGCCTCTTGAGGTGAGGAACAAAACTCAAAGGTCCCTGTATTACAAACCACGTTTCAGGGCCCTAGGATACTGTGTTTTCAAGATATTTGCACTGCAACATACAATAAATCACTGCACCGTGCCAGGGTGAGGCGAAACATGGGGAGAGCACACAGAAGGTCCCAGTATGCTGCAGCAGGCCAACTCTCAACTCCCCTTCATGTCTGCTCCAGGGTATGTCAGTCAGTCACCCCCACCCATTCTCAATGCAGTTTACTTCAAAGTGGAAAGCTCATCAGGCAATACGTGACTCGGAACAACAATCTACAGGATCATTGATTTTCAATAATTAATGCGAGTGTTATCATAATTGTCTACTGAACCGGTGCTGAGTATGAGTATTTTTTTGCTAGTATAGACTAATGCTGCAAGTATTTGCATAAATCACATTGCTAGCAATCAAAATGGTCAATGGATTTTCTCATAGTTGTATACATACGTTTTACAAAGTACCTGTGTTTTGTGAGCGATGGCAAACCTACCGTTTACACAATTCTGGAACTTGAAGTCCAATGGACTCACACAGTTACAGGGTTTGCTCATGGATAAACCAAATGTAAAACAACACTTTACAATAATTTATAACATGTGAAAACCTTTTCAAAATGCTAGTTTGTAAAGGTGTGCATGCACTTTACCAGATCAGTAAAACATGTCTTTCCTGCAGTGTCTGTAGTTACAGTTGAGTTAATTCGTACGGATGGTCCAGAGAATTGTGTGGAGGTGGAGCCAAGTACCCCCACAAATAAAAATTCTTCCCCATGCTGCCTATAAGTTGGTAGCCAGAGTGTGAGACACGTGTAGTATCTGTGAAAATACCTATACCAAGGACAATCCGCGAAATAAGATTCCCATAGAGAAAGCCATACATGCATTCACGACAATTTGATGGCGATTTGAATGAAATCCTGGAGGAAGTGTGAAAACTGAGCAAAAGGAAAGACTGGTGATGTCATAAAGAGCAGAGCTGACACACTCAGGAGAGATGCCTAGATGAGAGAGCATACATATTATACAGGCTCTAAAGAGGAGGTGTTAAAGATGAGCAACATTTTGGGGTAGAGATGAAGATGCTCATTCTACAGAAGTAATGAAGGAGATATCAAGTCATTTTACAATTGTACAGATGCAGTAACGCAAGCAGACAAAGTATTTGTTAATGATGGATATGTAGTGAATAGATTGCCACGGTGCGCCAAAGTATATACATAGGAAATGTATAGACTATGGACAATTCCACAACCTACTTTAGCAGAGCTGAACCCAGTGAGAAGGAAGACTTTTTCAGTGTGTCGCAGTTAGAAATTGAAAACTTAACCATGGAGGTGAATCAAAGAAAGGCTTGGTTGGCCCAAGACCAGGAAGTCAAGGCCACTGTGGGCCTGAATGTTCGAGCTGTGGTTATAGAACATGTGAAAAGAACAAACTCCTGTCTTAAAGAGAGGCGCGAGAACATTGAAGATGTCAGATGTTCATCATTTAATAGTATTTTAAATGCAGCAAGACTCGAAAACATGGTCTTCAGTCACGTGGCCAGATGGAAATAGACAGTGGAACAAACTGTATCAGGGATGAACTCTATCAAAACCAAGAAGACAGAGTATTCCTATACTCCCTCCTTTGTATTCTCCAAAGCTAGGGAACATTCCGAGGCCAAATTCAAAGCCTAGCAGACTGCAAGTGTGAAAATAGATGACAGGCTAATTGGTGGGAAGCTATGGTTATGACCAGCCCACCAGCACCTGGCTGCCAGCCTGTGTGCTGCTTACATGTGTGGAATATTACAGAGGGGTGCAAGGGTGGCAACCAATTAAAGAGAGTTGAGTAATAGAGAGACCTATAGTTTGTATAACCAATGGGACTTTGTGTATTTGATGACGTTCAAAGTGACCTACGCTAGAGGAGGGCTTAGTTGACCCAACCTGATTTTAGAGACCCATTCACCTTTCCTGACAAGTATGGAATGTATACCTAGATGATCCATGTAAGCCTATTACCTTCCCAAGTAGGTTTTTGTAGTTTGCCACGCAGGTTGATGCCAATGATGACGACTTTTTAGTATATGAAGTGCTTTTTTTGAGATGTGCATTGAGTGAGAAGATCCATATTCGTATATTCTGCATCTCCATCCATCTCAAAATAGTACTACCTCGTCTTAAAGTGCTGCGTCGGATACCCCAGTTCAATACAATGGAGAAGAAACATATTTTCTGAAACTCTTTGCTCTTGAAATGTCTTTATCATCTACATCATGATGTCAAATGCTCAGATTCTAACACCTGATTATTACGAATGATAGTTTTCCTTATTGAAATATTGAAGGGTAATACACTGGTCACTTTAAATTGCATGTTTAAAGATCCTGTCAAAACTTTGTGAAACGTTTCTTGCAAGACCTTTTCTTGAGCCCTGAACTTCTTTTCCAAAATAAACCAAAAAAACAGTATATATATATACAATTAAACTCAATCGTGTATAGAAATACTAACTTGCTGATACAGCACTCTCCCAATGACTAGGACAGTTGCAGAAGCACATGATTTTCAGTGTTTTTCTGCATCTCTTCCAATGTTTACTTACACTTAAGGGAGTTATTTATTGAACGATGACTGTGTAGAATTATTTACTGAGAGCTTAAAGTATTTCACTAAGCATGATCTATAGACCACAGAAGCAATCATTCTCCCGGATGCTTTTACATTTCATTTTTATGAGTAGCATATTTGCATTTTGTGAAGACTTTGAGAGCATCCTATTCACTTTCTTTATCATTATCTCGCGCTTTATCTACTCTACGTCAGACTGCTGTGTAATGCACATGCTACATTTATGGTCCGCAGTAAGTTAACGAAAGACTTTACACAAAGAACAAGTGACATGACACAAACGTTAAAGGAGAAAATCGTGGCATTTATCTCGAATGAAGGCTGCTGTATATGGGCTTCTTTAAATGCAGTGGATTGTTTCCTTGACAATCAGTCGCGTGGAGGTGCTCAGAACAGTTCTATGAGCATCAGAGCCATAATCCAGCCACAGATGCTCATGCTTTCTGCTCAATAGATTGAAAGAACATCCTTATCGTTGGCCACCATGGATGTTTTGGGTATGCCTCAACTGAATAATGCACTAGTGACGCGTATAGTGTTAATGTTGTGATTGAAACCTTCCACTATCACAAATGACCTCTCCTCCCACCTTCTTGTATTTCCACTCATCTCACACCCAAAGTTGAAATGAAAAAAGGGGATGAGGGTCTCTGGTTCAGATTGCTCCAAGAACGAAATAGCTGCTGCTGATATTTATTTAGATGTAAAGACATGCGAATAGTGCAACGTAATTTGTATGTAAACACCTGGGCTAAACCTATGGGAACGTTGACTACTGCAACGGCAATTTTTGAAGTTAAAAGCAATAGCATAAAACATATTAGTGCAAGTGCAATTAGCACTAGCTTTCAACATATATAATTTAAATTGAATTTTGCACTCAGGCAATGTTTCCCTTACTCCTAGACCGCTGCTCTGCTGAAACATGTATTAAAGGAATATTCTTGATGGACAAGGAAATTGCTAATTGCAGTTGCACTGGTGCAAAGTTGCTGTAATGTGGCACGATATTCTTTTAAAGCATGTTTGCACCTCGGCATACTTTGCCCTAGTGATAATATCCTTTTGTGTTAGACTTTGGCAGACATTGCCCTCCCTGGGGAAAACCTTAATTGAACAAATATATTTGTTTGCGCTATAGAATGTTTTGCTCTATTGTTAATACCATGCAAATGACACTTGCACAATTGCAAAGTTTCTTTGTAACACTACTTTTCAGCTTTGCACAACTGACCCTTTGAAAAGATTACACACACGGTCCTGACAATAATCCTTCATTCGAACTGCATTTTTGGCATGTTGCTCTGCATGCCCCCCCCCCCACCTCTGTCCTAACAGCCAACATCCCTTTTCCCATAATGTGGGTAAGCACTTGGCTCACTGCCCTCAACAATACACATAAATGCACAAGCAAATGTAGCACTCATGCCAACCATGATGACAGCCCCAATCAAAACCTCCCCCTCTTAACATGCCGGTGGGCATGCGAAGTGCCATTTGATACACACCAACTGACATGCCATTAGATATCCAGCCAAATAAACGGATCCGGTAATGCCACCGACTGCAAATTATGTTCATTAGTTCAGTAGTAAAAACGTGTTAACAGTTGATATATGTCTGCTCTCATGTTGTTTATTGAGAGATCAGTTTTCCGAGGCAAAATATCACTCTGATTTCTCTCATCCACCATGTTATTTTAAAAACTCACCGACTACATCATAATACCATTTCAAAATTGAAGATATAGTGGTACATTACAGAGTGAAAAGCATTAGTTGGTATTGGGTTACACACACACAGACAATACCAATCCATTGTGTGTGGAAATCATGAGTGTTGATAGAGACTAGTGGGTGGTGCTGATTACTTGTGTACTCTGGTTTGGGTTGCTTCCAGTAAGTAGAGATGTGCTCCCTGCTCATGTGCAATGGAGCAGCCATTGTGACTTGGTGGTCAGGTGATGGTGAGCCGACAGAGACGCTCTTACCAGTAAGCTGTTGCACGGTTTAGGAATCTTTCCATGTAGAGCTCTCAAGTCTCACTTCTTTCATTATTATGTCAGTCCAGGGTCTCCAACACGTCAATACGAGTGACTGGTAGATTGGCGGAGGCTTTCCATTCACTGGTGCACACAGATGTAGACCCACTCCTACCCATGTACTCAGCTAATCCCTCCCTCTTCCTCTACCTGCAAAGTAAAAGGGCCACATCGTTTTATATGCTGAGAGAAGGGGCAGCAGTTTCCAGGTGGCATTTTCTTTCATAAGAGCCTTCATATCCAGCTGAGCTGCGGTGATGTTTCCGACTTGCATTATTTTACCCTCTGGGACTGATGCTTTTCCTTTGAAGATGTACAAAGCAAAGGAACAATAATATTCATGTAGCATAACATGTGTCTATAAGGAATTACATGTTGCCACGTTGCTTCAGTTAATGTATTTTGGAAGTAAACTGGTTAAGACAGCATTATTGTACCCCTTCAAATCGAAAACTTGAATATTTGTACCAAGTAACGTGTCAGAAGTGTGCGGGCAAATGCTTAAATTGCAAAGTTGGGTAAAATCCCAGCTTCATCTGTTGAAGAGGGCCCAGTTTACTGCTGTAATTAAAAAAACAATGCTCAATAACAGAGTCCTCAAATTACATGGTAAAACCCACCTTTATTCAAAACACAGAATAACGGGCAGGATAGCATAGAGGTATCTCGCATTCTAACAATGAGTGTGAGCAGTTTTTAGATTAAAAATACGTCATCATAGATGTCGTACTACATTATCGGTTACAAAACATATGAGCATCTTGGATTGGTTAATATCCCAAGCTTCATAAAAAATACATAGGTGTAGTTTTATGATTCGGTAAGCCATATCTGATGGCTCCATCTGGGCCCAGCCTCTTCCAGATTCTACTAACATTACATCATTACAAGTATTCCTGATTCGTTAGATCTGTTTATTATAGGCAGTGTGACAAGTGGGATGCTTATTGGTTGGCCATTTACTTACCAACCTTGAACACTTTGACAAAACATCAAGATATAATGGAGACATATGGCGGGAGTACAGAAGTCTGAGGTTCACAATAATTCCACTTAAAAGTACTCCCATCATTCCAAACCATGTGCCCTATCCACTTCCTTTGTATTTTGGCCTTGTGTATCATCTTGTGTCTGTGTATGTGCTAGGGAGTTCGGCAGGTGTCTTATCTGTACTTGGTTCGTAATGAATAGCTAGTGTTCTTCATATCATGATCAATTGCTAGAGGAGCATGTTGGAATATGTATTGAGGTTTTTGCTAATTCCAATGCGCATGTTGTATTCCTTGTGGCCTCTTGTGAACCCCTTCAACTATTCTCAATGGAGTCTTTTGACATACTATTCTTGTGCACCTGGACACCAATTGCTGTCTGTGCTGCTATTAATTCCATTAACTTGGAAGGCTACTGTTTCCTCTCCTAGGAACTGTTATCTTGTCTTGAATTCTGAATGCCCACTACTCTCTTCCACGGCTGACCATGGTGCTTGCTAAAACTGCTGTCTGGACAGCTCCACACCTTCTAAGATAAATGTGTTTTTGTAAATTCAGCACCTCATCTGAGACCTTGTTAACTTCTAAACCCGCTGCAGCCTCTGTGCTGAAAAAATAGCTGTACTCCTTTGCTTCTCTCCATGTTGGAGACCTATATTCGGGTCTCGTCATGTTGCATTCACTTTGTGCATCTGCCATACAAGGGTTCCTTGACTGTGGATTATGCACCAAACCCACTGTGACGAATCCCAAGGTGTTGCCACTGCTTTAGATAGGAGAGCACTTTTCCCTGAGGCCGGGGAGGTGAGGCTGCTAACTGACAGTCTACCTTACCCAGCGGGAGGATCTCATGGGTAGGTATGACCCGATTGAGAATAGTGACCATCTTGAGAGAGCACACTATCCCTTGCACCCTCCCACCTTCCATATCAAACCTTCTCGTACCCTCCCGTCAGTGGCCCCAATGTACTTTTGTTCCACATCTCAGGTAAACACATTTGCAAAGGAAAAAACCTGTAAGGTATTCAGTGACAGTACTGACACGAGGAAGTGGCCAAGAGCAATGAGGATCAATGCAGAGTACAAACACATGCAGTCTAGTTGTTTGAATCCAACGATTGACTCGCTGTCATTTAAAACAAGAGAGGGAACGGAACAATGGCATGGACCTCTTGGCATGGACATGGAGCTCGGTAAGCTACACGAAGAAGGTTGGACTGGAGAAGCAGACACATTCAGAGAGAGGAGCGCACTCACAGATGTCTCAAGAAGCAGGAAGCTTTCCGCAGTGGAGGAAGTGCCCTCGCTGGGAACAGGGGCTGAGGGAGTGCAGAAATCCCACTGTTGGGCTGCTGGAGAGGCTTGCAGAAGACCAGAGAAGGCTCTTAGTAGCTACAGAAGCTGCAGAATATCCTGGGGGAACTGAAGGCAAATGGAGGGCAAGCACCAATACCCTGCAGATATTGGAGGGGCCATGCCTGAGGTTGGGGAGAACCAGAGAAAGCAGGAAACCTTAAGTAAAAAAGGGACTAAGATAATTGAACAGTTGTCAATGTGCCTCAAGAAAGTGAAGGGAGACTGGGGCCCCATTGGTAAGATGCATCCAAAATAATAGTGGGAAGCAAAACAAACATTACACATACACCACAACATACTTACAGACCTTGTCAGGTGGGTAAGCCAAGGCTGGGGCACAGATACTGTGAAGCTAACCACATGAAGAGGGTTTGGGACCCACACTGGGGGTGTGTATCCATCCCTGATAGTAATTAGAAGAAACACTAGGCCATTAAGCACGATTGACCCCCAGAGGACTTGACAGGAGAGAACACCAAGGCTGTGGGTGAACATAAGGTAAGAGAGACGAGGTGGTGAAAAGGAAGTCATTGAGTACACCACTTGGCAGGAGAGTGGGCCAAGAAGGGGGTACAGAGCCAGGGTCTGGGACTCACAACACAGATGGAAAATGCATCCAGCTTGTTCTTCCACATCACACTACCTGGAAGCTCACAATGGTCTGGGACAAACAACACAGCTAGAAAAAGACATCCAGGTTCTTCTTCTTCATCAGAGTACCTGGATGTGTCTATTCACAAAGGGTCAGGGATCCTCGAGACGGCTCGGAGAAGGAGTCCAGGACATTGTAACTTTTCACACGGTCTGGGGGTCAGGCCTATCAAGAAAGTTGGAAAGACTCTGGGGAAAGGGAATCAACCCCTTGAGTCTTGTGGAACAGTTATTTGCTTTGTTACCATCATGGATAGAGTTGGAAAGATTCTGGGGAAAGGGTTTGCTTTCTACACCTTTTGGAACTTCCTGTTGAGAACTGAAAAGCTGGGCTGCAGACAGATAGCCAAGAGACATTTCCCTTAGCACATGATATTATGGTTTGCTTGTGAGGGATAGGTTATGATTTGGACACAGGATTGCACACATTTACTTTGGGACATTTTGACATACACTGTTTTCTTTAGCTAGATGTGTTGAAGCAGTTAAACCCCTCATAGAAATAGTGTCAGTTAGGATTTCCTCCACTTTCCCCCATTTTTGGTAGTCAAATAAAGATGTTTGCCAATGAGCATGCCACCCTTGTGTCCGTCTCTAACTCCCACACCCTCACACCTGCCTATCATTTCTTCTGCCCTATCATTATAGTGAGTCCCTCTTTCAGTATCCTGCAATCCTCCTCCCTTCTATGCTTTATACAGCACACTCATTGTACATTCTGCTATCCAACTGTGATTCCTACTAGTGTTGCACCACCAAAACCACTTACTTGTTACTTTGTTGGAATCTCTTTTAGTTTGTCTTGTCTCTCACCCCTGGACTCTTGGGGAAGTAGGGTTGTATGAGCTGGTATCATTTCTCACCTGGACAGTAATAGCAAGCAGCAGGGGCAGGAAGTGGTACTTACTTACACATCTAAGTAGGGGGAGTAGGTGTTACCTGCATATTGATCTGTCCCATTACACAGCATTTAGCCATATTGTGCTCCTGTGCAAATAATTTGTTATCAACCTGACTAAACTGTGGGCAGATTTAAAGATTGTAGGGGAAGAATTGTGTACCTTCATGCTCCTGCTAGTGACCCCCAATGCTGTCACCTAGAATTGCGTTATTGTTGCACTAGTGTGCAGGCCCATATACATGGGCAGAAGTGTAAGCTTTCCATAACACAGTAGGACCATTATATTCTAAGCCTACAGCTCCCTTTTGCGATGACAAGAGGCGAAGCTATGCGACTTGCACTACTGCATATCCTAAGGCAAGAGCTCCCTCTAGGAGAGCATTCTGTGGGTTCAGGCAGCCTGTGACATGACGTCATCAGACAAAGGTACATCTGGCATTTCATATTATAGACTGGCCCTCCTTCATTGCCATATAACTTGATTTCATAGGGAGATAAATAGTACCAGCAGCCATTCAGTGCACTAGAGATTTGAGTATGCCATGGAGAATGCTGCAGTGCCAACTTTAATCCCCTTCCCTGTTGCCAGTCGCTGAAGTTGCTTGTGCTGTTTAGAGCTCTGCCCCAAAGGAGAATAAGTGAAATGATTTTCTGTGCCATTTTATGCTAGACTATTGAATCTTGAGCTTGAGAACAAAAGGGTAGCCTGATTGTGACAAGGACTATGGGCAATGCAGCAATACTATAACAAAGGGTGTCCTGCCAATGGCTACATTCTACAAGCATCGATCCGTGATTGATCAGGATATGCTATTGACAATAGGAACAATTACGTGTTTATTGTTTAAAATGTTTTGCTAATTTCTTCTTAATTTTTCTTAGTGTTTCACAACACGTAGTCCCTTTTACCTTTCCATGATGGACACTTACGGAGAGGAGAAGGACGGGACAGTAAACGCCACAGTCCTGGTAAATAAGGGGATGGTGTAGAGATTGGTGGGGGTTGGGAGGTGGTGGCGTGGCGACGTGGCCTTCTGGGGTGTTTGTCAGGGATGTGGGTGACGGGTGAGAGTGGGGCTGTGCTCCTGGGTAAGAATGCTGTTCAGGGAACTCGGTACATGGAAATACCATGAGGTAAAGCCTGCATTCTGAGCTCCATGAGAGGCGGTGAGGCCCCACACGGGTAGTGATACAAAAATAATGAAGCAAAGGTGCTGTTGAAGTGTTTAATATAGCAGTGCATGTATATGTTTTTCTCTTGTGTATAAAGAAGAAATAAACAACCCAACACATATTGGTAGAACATCCCGTGCTTATGAACATCCACCACCATGATGGCTCTCGCTAGTAACTCCCACCTATTGGCCCTTCACTATACAAGTAGAGCTTGCTAGCATGAAGTTTGGAGACCCTGGCATTCTGTAAGATACTGTGGCAGCAGGTAAGGATGCACCAACACAGGAATTCTTGAATCTAGTAGTATGAACGTCCATCTACAATATGTGAGGAGGACAATGAAGAGAGGGTAGGTTTTGGGAAATGTGTGGCTAACCAAACAATCATGCACAAAAGATAATGAGGAAAATGTAAAGTTATCTGACATGGGAAATAAATAATGGACGTCAGTGGCCAAGGCTCGTCGCACTTTTGCCTCCAATGCTGTATAAGTCCCCTCCTTAACAATGCGTCCCATTGAATGTTTAATTTACAGTGGAGGAGAAACGTTAAGGCAGCCTACTATAGCACTGGGCAAACCAAAAGAAAAGCTACCTATTACTTTTAGTTCGGGTGAGGAAGGGGGCAGCAGTTGTACAGTCGAAAACAGCAAATATGTAAGGTCCACATGAGCAAGAACGGTAATTGCTTTCTTTGCATGGTTTCATAACAGGAAGCAACCTCAACTCCCCAAAGCATTCACATTCCAACTGAACAACAGCCAGGGAAGTCTGAGAATGGCAAAGTAGCTGCTACTAACAACACCTCGAAGTTTACCTGAAGTGATAGTTAGCACGTATCACTGCCCTCACCAACACAGACCCGCCACTGATGTGAGCTTTCATATGTGATTGCATAGGGTCTACAGGCTATCAGCTGTACTGTGCAGGAATTGTCCAGTAAAGTCTGCTCAAAGCGTATTTCGAGAACTCATATAAAAAAGAAGACATCTGTAATTGGGATGCAGACGGCCAGCACTGCCATACGAATCTGGAATTAGCTTAACAGGGCTGTGAGGGTTTATCCTTTGTGTTCAGGTTCTACTAGTTGCTGGCTGCTCAGCAGAACGATATGTGGCATTAGCAGGCAGCATACTGTTTCTTAAATTAATTCTGGTACGAATGATTAAAGGCACACTTTTCTTACAAACACACACATTCCAAACCCTTCGTCTCTGCATTTAAACTTAAGTGAGCCATGGTCATCAATCACCCCACTGTAATGCATTTATATTGGAGTTCATGACGGCCGGTTTTTCTGATTAAAGCATGTGCACGAAATGAGAAAATGGGGGAACTTTCGAGAAACAGAGGCACAGGCCTGTCAAACCTCCTTCCCGAGATTTCAAGAAATTCAATGCGTTTAATATTGAGAACCAGTATGACTTTCTTTACACCTCCATCCTCAAAGAAAGTACGGCACAGCTGTAGAAATGTGCTGCGAGTTGAGGTAGGTAAAATGTAGTATCGCTGTGGCTTGACAAACATACTGCAGACTACTGTGTGCAACCAAAATATCACTAGCTCGAAAGAGGGAAGGTAGGACTCAGAATTTCCCAATTCTGAAGATACAAAATGGACACCGTTGAGATCCTCATTCGGAACCCACTCAAAATACGTGTGCATGTGTGCGTACATGAGTGTGTGTGTGAGTGAGATTGAGTCATTGCTCAATAACATTTATACGTAGAGACTTTAGGTTTTCCTTTGTGTGTCTTAAAGTGTAAAGGGTATTTTGAAGGCTATATTGAAATAGGATAGAAATCACATTTGAATTTCTTTTGATGTGATATTACAACGTGTTCAACAACTCAGTGTACTGATTCCATCAACTTCTGGTGACTCAAAGGCTAAGTCTCACTTTTAGACATGTGATCTTTGTGCACAGGGACGTATGTAGCAGATACATTAGCACAGGGAACCCTTGGTTGAAATGTACGAAAAGAAGAAGGGGAACTATGTGCCCTGCTGGCCTGCCACCACTCACCACAAACCCCATCACTACTACACCCCCTCCACTTGCCATGCACATTGCTAAATAAATGTGCCTGCTATTTAAGGGAATGTTCAGTGCAGTGCACTAAAGTGAACGTTTCAACTTCTTCCTACACTTTGATTTTAAAACGAAACCGAATGGTTTCTTTTTAAAATAAAGTATAGCAACCGTAAAACGTGATTTAAAAAAGTAGAGGAGCAGTGCGCCGAACCGCTCGCTCCCACTTTGACCACTGCAGGGAACTGTCTTACTACAGAGTAATAGGAAGGAAGGTTATACTAACGTAGCCAAACCATTCTCATCCTAGATGCAGGCCCTCCCATATGTAGGCCATTTGAGCTGGTGTGCATGTGCAATGAGCGTGGATTAATATTTTCCCAAAACATTCAATTTTTTAATAAAAGTACTGGACACGGTCTTAATTTTAGTACTGTGAACAAGATATATGGTTTTCAAGCCAAGCAGGGTCACGTTTACGATACATAACACCGCTCATCTCACAATAGTAATGTATGAACTGTTAAATATTCCTACTATAATGTATTGTGGTTTCTATGGTACAAAATGTTGTAAATGATTTGGAAACATATGGGCTTCATTATGAGGTCGGCAGTGCAGGAAAGTCAGCAGGATTTCTGTTACCGCTGCATTCTCTCACCGCTGAACTATGAGGTTGTTGGTAGGGGGTCAGATTTAGGTCAAGCAAAAAGATGGAGGTAAATCTGACCACCTACTGGCAATTTCCGGTGGAATTACTGCAGCGGATCTGCAGCTAGCGGTAGTTCTGCCAAAATCCCTGTGGAGTCCTATGGAGACGTAAAATGAGGATTTACCCTAAAGGTGTACCGAATAGTAAGTTTAATATCCGGCCGAATACCGATTAGTTCTACGAAGTATTCGGCCGGAACCGAATAGTGAACCAAATAGTAGTTTAGAAAAAAGAAACGTGTTAGTATATTGTAGACATTTTCCTATGGAAATATAAATATAGGAAAATTGCATCACAGTTTGCTAAAAAGACATGTGCACAATCAACCTGTGTCGGGGAGAAGCATACAGTGTTATGTGTAAAGCACCTGACAAAGTAGGGTGCATAGTGCTGCGCACACAATATATTTACATCCTTCAGAAAGCCTGCAGCAACTGTGGTGACATTCTAGTACTGTGTAAATGCCCCTTCCAAAGCATCAATC
Organism: Ambystoma mexicanum; assembly: GCF_040938575.1. NCBI lineage: Eukaryota > Metazoa > Chordata > Amphibia > Caudata > Ambystomatidae > Ambystoma > Ambystoma mexicanum. The sequence continues at coordinate 1,071,582,238 of NC_090935.1, read as the reverse complement.
AGAATGGGAGTTGTTTGATTGTAACATGCTCAAGACCATCATTCAGAAAACAATTGGCAATTACTTTACAACACACACACTTGGCCCCATGCAGATTTGTGGAAAAAACATCAACTAACGGAATGGCTGAGTATTGTATTCAAGATGATACTGAGATGCCCCCACGGTGGAAAAAGGCTGGTGTTGTAAGTGCAGTGGGATAGCCATTTCAATCTGGGCGATGGGCGACAATGTGACACCTCCTCCCCTGAGGCAAAACCTCAATGAGACAGGCACGTTAGCACAAAAGCCAGCAAGAATGGGGGTGGAGCAGCACAAGTTTCTGCTAAAAGGGGCAGTTAGGCGGCAGAGTGGGACATAGTGGCAGGTTAATGGTGATAACGTTATGGGGATGGCAGGGTTTGGGTCTACTCAGCTCAAAACAAAAGGCCTTTTATCCTCTTTGCCGCTGAGGAAGGCCGCTCAGGAGGAGTGCTGACAGTGATCAGCTGTGGGGTGGGGCAAGATGAAGGAAATATAAACATAGAAGATTAATGTTCTATTAATTGGACACATGCAACACAAACGTTGTACCTATTCTGCGTAGTGTTGGGGTTGTTTGGAAATAATGAAACGCCAAGTGTTCAATATGCAATTAAAGAATTATATTTGTTTGCCTAGTATTTTGTACATTTTATAACTCATTTGTGTCGTTATAGCAGCCACAGCACGCTAATAAACGGGTGCAACACAAGGATTTCATGTTTATGATGGCGGTAGTGATGTATCAGACTAGTGTAACTCCAACCCACAAATTCCTCTTTTACACCCACAACAGTAATAGAAATATTACCCGAAGCACTGGTCTAGTGCTTTAAAGTGGGATTTTTCAGTCCCGTTTGAAAATGAGCATACATTTTGTGAATATTTAATAGAAGTTATGCTGTGCTGCCTGTGGCATTAAATTGTCGTTTGTGTGGTATTTTAGGTAAAATGGATGCTGCTCCAAAAGGACAAGAGCACAATCCTATTCCACTCAGATTTACTTTCAACAATGAAAATTATGGATGCAGGGCACTTTTTTCGCATTTACCCAACACCATATTACCTAGAAATGGCCCTGTCAAACAGATTGGATAGCACAGCTGGCAGGATAGTCTGGACATGTTGCGGCATGTCCAAGATTGATTTGCCTTTGTTTTTGTTCCATTGTGTATCGGCAGCAAATGGATAAAACAAATGAAATTGGTTCATTGCCAGTAGTTTTGATTAATTCAGTTGTAATGGCTTTTTTTTAAAGGACTTCTCTATAAAAAGAACAGACTATGTATGTGTTTGTTTCCAGTGAACATTATTACATTAGGACTGTATAATGTACATGTGTTTTTCTAACCAGCACGTAAAGTAGTAAGAAGGTAAGACACTGGTTTCCTCTGAGTATGTGTGCTCTGTGCCTTTTTTCCTGTGCACTTCACAGTAACAGGGCCTCATGCTCCGAGTAGCGGTGTACTCAGTAGAGGTGTAACTTTGGCTTCGAGTACCGATTGAATTAAACATTCGGCCGAATGCTGAATAGCTTGTTTCAGCCGGAATTTGACTGAATGTTTACTCGAAGCCAAAGTTCGGAACACCCCTAATTTACAACCACCATGCTGCCACTTGTAATCCTGTTGTAAACTTACAGGACTAAGTGTCAGTAACGGTAAACATTTTGGTGGTAGTCCAGCAGGAATACCACCAAACCTCTGCAAACTCATAATGAGAGCCATAGTGTCCTTTGGTTACAATCCTAATTGTAAAACATGCATATAAACTGAGAATTTACGAGCACAATTACTGCCCAACATGTGTTCCACAAAATTGTGTTACAAATATTCTGCACAGCATGTTTGCTTCTTCAGGACCACTGTTAGTTTTATTCAAGTGATGAGTATTGATTGTTTCTGATCATTTTCAATTTAAGCATGTAAGTGGATAATGGCAAACACAGTTTGTTATCAGAAAACGCAGTGTGTTATCCACATGATTAGTTGTATCCTTGTAAGACCCTTACTAAGACAACACTTATCACACAGATAACACACTGCATTTTCCATTACAAACTTACAATGCTTAAATTGAAGTTTCGAAAGTATATATATAAAGAAAGAGAAATACAGCTTAACTACATGAGTGAATAACAATATGCATTGAGGAAAATGTATTCATGAATTTGAACCATTGATATGCAATGGAAGAATACATGATACAAATAAAATATCAGGAAAGGCTCTAATATGTTTGAAGTGAAAGTGACAACAAACAATAAATACTCCTTGTTTGGAAAAAAAGGTTACATGTACATTTTGACTAAGACAGACCATAAAGAAGTTTACATTTTTGTAGAAAATGTGTCTCAATATAGTGGATCATGTGCTGGCCAGTTATTGTGCTCTTACATGTTCAGTGTATTGACATGTGTTACTGTTAAGATTATAACTAAAGGACACTATGTTTCCTTTGGAAGGTGATAGGCTGTAGACTTGTATTATAGAAGGAACATTGCTTTTAAAATTGGATTTGCAAGAAATGAATAGTATACAATAAATGTATACAACCAATCTAGCAAGTATATGAAAACGTGTTATGCTCGGTAATGGATTTCGGACATTTTGCCGCATGGTTATTGTTGGGGCATTCTATTGCAATTTGTAATGTTGGGAGGCAGATGAATATGTGATCCATAGCTTCTGCTGTGGCCCAAAATCACAGAGATGAGACACGTTACTCACTAAGATAACAGTACCACCCTTATCCCAGGAAGGTACAGCAGGAGATGGGTGCAATCTGAGATAAAGATGGCAAGAGTCATAAAACTAACATTGCAACAATTCATATACATGCATTAGACACAAAGCAAATATGCACTCAACATAAAGAACACATACATTTGGTAATGTATGCACTTATACATGAAGAATATTATCATAGCATCCATAAGAAACGAACAATACTAACATAAGCAATATATAAACTGAATTCAACATGAACAGCATGCAAATATAGCTCAGTTATATAGAAACACGACAGTAAACAGCAGCCACCTTTTCCAAAATGGAAGCCACAACATACTTCTAATTAAAAGAAGGGCGTCAAGGCTTCATCAGAACACAAAATGCTGAAACCACAGAAATACAGGTTTGTGCATAGTTCAGACAGGAGCTGGCAACCACAGCCAAGGTTACTGTGAAATAAGTCAGGGTCAGAACATTGCAGTTAAAGCACAAGATAGCAATTCCCAGGAAGCAAGGATACTCCCAGATCTATTCAGTTTTATAAGAGTAATACCAACCATTTGTGGCGCCGCTATGAAGCATTGGGTGAGGCAGGAGGTCTTAGAGAGAGACGCAGAAGTATTAATTTGTGGACAAGTATTATTGGGAAAGCATGTGAAATGGAGGCAAAAGAGGGTGAGTGAGAATTGAAATAAAATGTTGGTAAGTATTGGTAAGTTAAGCTGTGACGTATTGTGATGGGAGACAATATTCACCTGTGCAAAGCATTGCTCTGTTATAAGGACCACCTTACTAAATACAACACACAGTGAGTGCGGGCCACGGCAGGAAAAACATGTTTAGTACTGCAACACATGTGCACCGGTGTATGTGCTGTGTATAAGGGAAACCAGTTGCAGAATCAACTAGCCATTCTAGAACTAGGGAAAATCTTTGGGGAAGAGGTGGAGGAGCAACATATGAACACATGGATGCTTTATCAGCATGTCGAAAGGGGTATAGCACCCACAGCTCCTCCTCAGAGTAGTGACCCATCTTCGGAAGCACTGGGATTACATCCATTACAAACATTAAATGCAGTGGCGGGGTCACTGATTCCACATATGCACCCACCACATACATTAGTGAAACAATATAAGTGGAAACAAAATAAGTAAGCAAAGACCTGTGCAAAAACACATAGATTATGACGAGCACTACGAATTACAAGCAGAACTGACAGAAGCTGGGGATGAGGTCCATTGAGAAAAAGCTGGCAGGATGACAGGGATGTGACAGTGAATGTACCAAATGAATGGGTAAGAGGACAGATAATGCTCAAGTTGGATGGAAATGGCATGGACGATTTTAAAGAAAGAGAAAGGGAAGTTACAGAAAGACAGGAGCAGGTAGAAAAGAAATGAGAGGAGAGAAATAATGAAGAAGAAGGACAGAGAGAAAGGAAGAGGCAGACAGAAACATGGAGAAGAGGTGTGAAAAATAAGGCAAAAATTAGCAACTAAGTAATGAGGAGACAGAAATATAAAGGAAAAGAGAGGAAGGAAGGGGAGACAACTAGATGTGGAAAGAAGTAGAGAAAGGCGACAAAAAGAAGTTGATGATATCATTGGAGGGCATATGCTCCCTGACAGAGAAAGAGACAGGAAACAAGAAAAGGGAGAAAGAGGGAGAGGTGTGTAGAGAGATGTTGTAAGGAAGTGGATGAGGATTGGTAATTCTTTACAGGAGCAGGGGGGATGGCACATATATTGGAGGAGGTGATGAGTGAAATGTATAGGACGAGTCAACTAGGGAGGTTAGATTTGGAAGATAGAGATGACAGTGAAGATGATAACAGAGACAACATTGTGTTAGAGGAATTAGAGAGAGTGGATGGTGTGGGATGTTTTTATCCACGCATCCAAGCCCTACCTCAAAACTGTGCAGTACTGGCATTGAAAACATCATGATGGCCAGAGATTCCCAGAAAATGCCCAGGGAAGTGCATGAAGAATAGGCTGCCACTCATTTTTGCCGATGTTATGGGCACAGAAGGGCACTGCCTAAAACCACCATTGGACTACCCACACAGCGGCCTGAAACCATTGGGAATGGCAATGCTGATTGCCAAAAGCAACCTAGAATTGTGGGGAATTCATTTTCTTAAATCCCAAAAATGGGTGCATTACCAGTACTCACCACTATCAGAAAGCCGGCGGTTTAAAACAACACCAGACTGTTTTCTTTTTTGTGTAAAACTGAATAAATGAACCCAAGGCAGGCCAAAGAAAGACTTACTGAGAGGTGGATACAATCTAAAGTTATATTCTGAAGTGACTTGAAGGTTTATAACAAGACTGGCTGAGCTGTGGATTTCAGCAGTTTAAGTAAATTTGGACTGAAAGACACTAAAAATCTAAATGTTTAAAAGAAATGAGTGACCTACTTTTGAGTGTCACATAGGTTGCAATTGTTTAAATGTCATAGTTTTAAACTTAGAATCAGCATTCTAGCTGCATATGTAAAAATGGTTCATTTTATTTGAATGCAGAAAACTGGGTAACTAAAAGTGACATTAGCTGGGGCCTGGCTTAAGGAACTGAATTCTGCCCACCAGCTTTTACCCCCGACAGGAGATGAGACTTGCACAACAGCTGTGTTCCCAGGCCTAGCTGCCCTTTTGCTGCTCCCACCAAAAGGGATATGACACTTCCCTGATTGAATTACCTGGGCTCTGCAGGAAATTGAACAAAGCCCTGTCCTGACTCAGGCAAATGTTTTATTATGGGGGCCGTAAAAAGTGGCTTCCTCCTGGAAGGAAAGGGGAGGAGCACTGCCTGTGAGAGCAAGCTGGCTTGGCAGAACTGGAAAAACCAGAAATTCAACCTTGTGCTGGGGGAAACCACACCCCTGTAGCCAGAATATGGTTTTAGAAAAAGATGAATAACTCATAGTACGGACTTGTCATAATTATTTGAATGATACCATAATTCTTGTGATTTTTCTGCCCACATTTTAAGAGGTTTTTAGAACCGGTGGCATGATCTGGGGGCAAGCTAGCAGTTAAGAGGGTATTACTTAAAATGTATGCATGTTAAAAATCTGACACTTCATCAAGTAATGTCCATACTCCTTGCGCACATGTGTGTAAATTTGGGGTAATGTCCGATATTACGAAATCAGTTAAAAAGTGCAAATGTTGCCATTTCTGAATGCAAGCTCCCAGGAAGAGCAGATTTGGACAGGGTATACCTCCTGTGATATGTGATGGGTGCATGTAATTTTAAACAAATGTGTACCTGTGCAAATATGTCTTTTGGGTCAAAATATAGATTGTGTGTAATTTGACAGGGGTGGGTTCTCTGTACCATAAACAGACCTCATCATGATGACACTTCATTTCATTCCCCCAATCAAGGGGAAGAGGATAAAGTGGCCAATGACAAGTGGAGAGGGGTAGGGCCTAGGAAGCTAGCCTCTCCACCCATTTTCAAAACACATAAAAGCAGACAGTCAGGACAGATAGGGACCTTCAAATCCATTTGCTGCGGGACGCTCTGCCGGGAAAATCCATACTTTACCTCCATCAATCTCTAGAGAAAGCTGTGCAGAAAGATCCAGACTTCAAATCTATCAATATCCAGAACCAGAGACCCAGACCAGACCAGCAGAGCAGAGCTGACCCAGATCACTGTGAAGTGCCGAGACCAGACCAGAGTCCAGTCTAAAACCTGACCAGATCCGTGGCGAGGCCCATTCTATTTCTAAATATATTGTGAGTACCTAGCAGAACGGTGCAGAACCAATCTCTTAGTTAAAATAATATAATTCAATCTATTTTAATCTAACCAGAACTGCCTCCTAGAAGTTGTCACCTGTCATTTGCAAAGCTGTCACTTGTCATTTTTAGCTGCAAGTTTTTCAAATCCGAAAAACAACCTTCACAAAATCGTTCATAACTCCGTAACCGTTTGTGCTAGGAACTTGGGTTAACTTTCCTCTGAAAGCTTAGAATTTTGGCTTTTCAACGAACCTAGAACCGCATTCCCTATAGTTGTGCCGCAATCGTGAGAAACGCACTCGCGAATTTACCGCGGTTTGCAAATTTCTTCACGGGTGAAAACAGCAGCTTCTTGCTAGAACTGTTAGAAAGTCATTTGCAACCTGCCAATCATTCCTAGAACATTGCTAAAGTGAGCCTGAACTCATCCCAAGTATATACCACTCACCCTGAACCTCTAGGGGGGAATTAAAAGCATTTTAGCATATTTTTCACTTCATTGCCAGCACATATAAAAAGCATTTTGGGCCTGTGTTTCAAACTTCTGTAGTCTAAGCTTGCTGGGGTGAACTGAATTACATTTAATTGTATTTCTGAGAACTGTGTGCTTTCCTTCCATTTCCTTGCATTGCATAAAGGGGGGGTGGATTGCCAGAGAAAAGTGATTACATTGTTTTGTTGAAATCATATTGAGTATTTTCTGTATTGCATTTTCATTCAACATTACATCCATCTGAACTTATATAAAGCATTCTCTACCACCTTATTCTTCTGTTCCTATTCACAAGTGTGCTAGTGCCAGACTATCCATTATTGATTACTGATCAGATTAAGTGTGATATCCAATTATTAATTTATTATAAAGTGTGATATATATCTATATTGTTTAAATTCTCAAATAAACCTTTTAACTTGCAAAACAGAACTACTTCTTGGCTCAGTGGGGTCAGGGGGATTCCAAGAGAGGGGTGTTATATAGGGGTAGTCATCCAGAACGCATGAACTGGACATAAAGATATATCAATAAGGGTTTCCATTCAGTATCCCAGACTAGGCATTGACTTAGCTGTAGTGTTGAATTGAATCCTCTTACAAATTGGGGGCTCGTGCCGGACGTTTGGGTTAGATCTACCATTTGTGCAGATTAATACAGCGTGCCAGCTGACCAGATACACATATCCGGTCGGATCACCACGCTGTGTTACGCTGTAAAGCACTCCTCAAAGGAACGCTCTAAGGAAAAGGTCTGTTTTGCAAAAATAAAATACAAACTTCTGTAAGTCAGGAAGGAACTCAAATCTCTAGAATGACGACCTTAGTAGACATGAAAATAGCCAGAGAGCATTTCTTACATAAGTTGTTTGTGAGAGGTGAGTGGACTCACCAGGACCGCATGGTCTGGTTGCAGGCCATCACGCAACAGGTCACAGAAACAGGGTCAGATAAATGGAGAGATCAGGGTCCCTTACATGTGGCCCTGAGTGAACTATACATGGCTCCTAAAGCTAAGGATGAACAAGACAAGATGGTTAGGATAGCGGCATACCTGTACCTATATATGGGAGACATGCAGGATAAATGTACTGAAAGCCAAGATCTGGCGAATAAGCGACAGATGGCGTTAGAGAAGGTCAAATCTGACCTGGTCTCTTCTGAGCAGAGGCTGCAGGGGAGCCAGGAGTCAAAAAATGAGAGTAGACAGCACATCATTAAAATAAAGAAGGATATGGACATCCTGCAACAGGAAAAGGCTGACCAGGATACCAGATTTCTGGCCTTGCAGAAGGAGTACCAAGAAGGTTTGGACTCCCTACTGCAGAGCCAGAAAAAGCTGGAGCAACATTTAGACTTCAATAGGGTATGTGCTGAGCAGGTAGACACCCTGCAAAGCCACCTAGATAGGGAGAAGGCAGAGAGCAATAAACTGATTCTGAAAGACATGGATACCCAGGCAGAGTTTGATCAGGAGCGCCAGAAAGCTGGTGCCTTCCAAAGGCAAAGGGACGACCTGGCGGCACAGATGCAGGCTCTTAGTCAGGAAAGGGATATCTTAGGCCAGGAAGTCTGCCACTTAAAAAGAAAAATGGAAGAAAATCACCTGGCCCACCAGGGACTGGGTGACCTCCAAAAAGAACACCAGAACTTGTTAGAGCACACCAGGAAGGTGGAGGATGCTCTAGCAAGTAAGGGGCAGGCCAATAGGGACACAGCTCAGGAGGTAACCCTCCTGCAGCAAAGACTGGCCCAGTGCTCCAGGACCAATCAGGAAACGCAGAGAGAGAATGAGGCTCTCTGCCAGCACAATGATAGGCTCCAACAACAGGTAGTGATGCAAGGGAGACTGATAGAGTCTAGTAAGGCCTTAACTGAGGAACTGACGGCGCAGGCTCTTGCATTGCAACAGGGAGCAGGGGCGGATAGAGACCAAGTTCGCTGGGAAAGGGAAACTCCTGAGCATAACCTCAGGAGCCATAGTACCAGAGGCCTTTATCTCTCTCAGTCCCTGGACTCTGCCACCCCCATGTCCCCTGGCGCACATGAGCACCGGGCCACAGGGATGGCAGATTACTATCCAGCCAGAAGCATGGGGCTCATAGGCCAGTACCTCCCAGGAATGGATGGGCGGGCATCCGGGTATGGGCACCCAAGCACAGTGCAATTTAGTGGGGAACCCCAGGAGAGTAGGCCCATTAAGGGCATCCTGAAAACCTCTGCCCAGTTAGGTCAGTGGGGGGGGGGTACCCATCAAATCCTGGCAGCAAAGAGGAATCTGAAGACTCCTCTGAACGGTACAGGACACAGGAGACCAGATCCCCACATTCTGCCAGCCATTCCCAGGCTCGCAGAATCCGGGAAAACCTGGAAGATCAGACAGGAACCTCTGGGAGCAGTGCCTCTGAGTCAGAGGACGAATGGACAAGGGTTACCCGAACCAAAAAGGCCAATAAGGCAAAAAGGGCCTTGATTAAGGACCCATTGAAACAGATTAAGGCAATCAGGAGTGTCATCACGCCTTATCATAAGAACGCCAAGTACTCTGTTTGGGAACACTTGGAGCTCTATGAGCAAATGATGGAGACTTTTCATTTGAAGGACAGCCAAAGCTGTATCCAATATGTAAAGTGGACATTCTCCCCAGAGTACTCCAGTTTCTTTGCAGGGCTGGAGGACCAAAATCATTCCAGGTGGTCCACCTATAGGGCGGCCATATTAAAATATTTTTCTGTTCACAGATATCCCCAAGAGGCTCGCAAGGCAGCCTACAATTTGCAGTGTGGGGAGGTTCAGGCCCCACAAGAGTTTGTGCAAGAACTGAAACGTGCCTTTGCGCAGACCACCAGAAGGGTGCGCACAGACAGCAGAGAATTCGTCAATACATTTTTCCATGCCTTGCCCAAATATATATTGACCCAGCTTGTGAGGGATTTTCACGAGAAAAGATCTTTAGACTGGGTCATTGAACAGGCGACCCGGATCTATGAGGTGCAGAAGCCAATAGAAAATAAAAATAATGCGCCCAAAAACCCCAAAGCCAACAACACCCCTGCTGCTGCCAAGGTGGCAGAGGTAAAGGTCACCCCCGTTTTAGAGTTGGAGATGGTTGGGGCCTAAAAACCTACCTGCACCTAATAATGCTAGGCCCAGAAGGTCCTCGGGCCAGTCACAAACCGGGAGTCAAGGAGGTAGTCCCACAAATGGGGTCCCTCGCTCTCCTGACTATGTAAGTCCCCGTTACAAGGGTAATCGACCCATCCTGGGTTATGTGTGGACTCCTCCAGCCCAAGGGGGGGATCCAGCCAAGCACCTAACCCAGGGAACTTCCCTCCCAACTTCCCACAGGAGGGCAGAAATTCTCCAAATCCTGGGCAGAACTTTTTCCCCAGGTATCCACCCAATTTCCAACCCCAAAATCCTCCACCCTTCTTTCCCCAATTCCCTGAGCCCAGACAACCGAATCCGGGAGAGGGGAGGCCAAGGGTGGAGGGGTATCCAAATCTTCCCAACCAGGGGTACTACCAAAGAAGGGATAGCTACCCTTCCCGGGATCAGCCCAGGGGAGAAAACAGGGCCCCGTATCAGCCTGAGCGGGTTTCCCAGTTAGAGCGCCAGGTCCAAAACATGGCACGGGATCTGGGTCACATACTGAGGGCTCAGCAGAACCCTCAGATCGGCATGCCGGCGCAGAACGCACCCAACTCTGGACCTGGTACTCCAGAACAATGACGGGGGCAGCACCCCGATAACTCACCGGTTCCCAGGGAGGAGGCACAAAGGGAAGGGGGGTGTAAAGCCTTGGATGAAGCTTCCTTCCTCACTTGTAAACAGCCCCTGGAAACCCAGGAACCGGAAACAAAATCTCTTACCCCTGAAAGTCTGCCTCCTAAGGAACAGAGGGGGGGTACGAGAAACAAAAGACCCAAACAGACACAGTTTGAGGAGGAGGTACAGATCTTCCAATTTGAGGGAGAGGGATCCTCAGAGGATCCTGGGAAAAGGATCTTCTCCTTCAGAGAGGGGGGAACTCCTCCCAAAGAAAAATGGGTCCCTAGGGATGCAAATCCAGACTGGGGAGAGGTGGAGACTGAGCTACCGCCGCCCACCATCTCATCCCAGAACCAACAGCAAGAAAATCCCCTGGTTCAAACCCATCCTGGTGACTGCCTCCAAAAAGGGGTGGGCGGCCCGGAACCGGAGCCAGGGGAACCCACAATGGCTCTGATCTCCAGTTGCCAACTTTTTCTTTCAGATTCCCAAGGCTCTCCACAGAATTCTGCCCAAATCTCTTTGCTAGCGATGTCCAAAACCAGAAAGTTAGCCCACCAGTTGTCCAAAAATGTGCATTATCTGTGCCCCCTTGAGGAGAAGGAGGGAAGATACTATGCCCCGGTACAAGTACAGGGGCAGGGTACAATTTTGGCGCTGGTGGACACGGGATCTCAAGCTACCCTTCTGTCCAGAAGGGCCTTTGATGAACTGAAGGCAGGAAGGGGAGGGAATTACCAAATTCCTCTCACCTCACTTCCTGGACAACTCCAGAACTTTGACGGGAAGGAAATTCCCGTCGAGGGGACGGCAGATTTGGACATTAAAATTGGGCGATACAAGTTGAAACACCCGGTCATAGTTGTGACTCCAGAGGGCACCCCTTGTTTACTGGGGAATGACCTCCTGAGGAGGTTGTCACCCTTAATAGATTGCGTAAACAAGGTCCTCTGGACCCAGACTAGCCGACCAATACAATTAAAACAGAGTGTCAACCATGTTAGTTTAAACGGCACCTGCCACATGGTTGAACAAAAATCTGACCAAGTAGAATTTCACTTCCAGAATAGCCAAATTCCAGACGTGACAGTAATAGCAGTAGGACAACAGACTGGTGATGGGGGGTCCTCTCGTTTTCTGAAAATCAACCTTCCTTCCAGTTTAAGGTGGTATTCCACACTGGAAGGAAACACCCTGAAATTCTTTACTAATCCACAATCAGAAACTCCCACTCCTATAGTCCAGAAAGATGTGAAATCAGCTCAGAGCCTGGCTGATATTCAGCAAATTGGAGAGCAGTTGTTCATCCCTGTTCAGTTAAATGATGGGAAGGACTCTGTTCTCGCTCGAGTGTGTGTGAACAATGGTAAGAGCTTCATCAGCGAAGCCATGTTTCGCCAACTCCCAAAAGATCCAGCCATTCCCACCTTCAAACTGATAGACAAATGGGAAATGGACCTGGAAGCACCTAATTCCAAACATCTCCTGCCAAGCAGGTGTATGCTCAAAATCTCCATTGGCAACAAGAGCATAGTCCACAATTGTTGGGTCGTGCGAGACGTCCCTGCCGCCTTTTACTTAGGCAGTGACATTCTCAATCGCTTTGCCATTAGTTTGGACCTAATAAACTTCAAAGCTTGGTCCCGATTAGCGGATAATCCCATGGGCTTTGATGATCCAGAAAAAGCATTTAGGTCAGCTCAATTGCTACCTTATGCAGTTGAAATTCAGATCAAAGAGGAGGTCACCATCCCAGAAAGGACCCGACAATTCCCCCTGGAAGTGAAAGTTAAGAGAGGACAACATTTGAAAAACCCTGATGCTTACATACTTCTAAATGCTTCTCTCCAACAGCAAGGGTTAGGGGTAAACCCAACACCATTAGTCAACATAGAACATGACACCATTCCAATATAGGTGGATAACAGCGACTTAAAGAGTATTACTCTAGCCGCAGGCACCATTATTGGAATGGCGGTTGATGACCGACATTTTTCCATAGATTTAGGTAATGAACTGTTAGGGTCAATCCCCAAGGACTGCTTTGACAGTGACAGTGATGACAATACAACACCAGACAGGATTTTTACCCGGCATGGGGGGAATTTCCTGGTGTACACTTCTTGCCCTTATGGTAAGGAAGATGTGACTTGTGACTTCAGGAGGGATGAGGTGATTTTCCAGGTCAATGAGGGCTGCCTTTCCCACCTGAAGCCTCCAGTCCAAATCAGCACTCTGACCAGGGACTTCTCCACCCAGCTGGAGGAGGCCGCTGAAATAGCCAAACCAGAAGTCTTTCCAGGCTTCAGGCAGATGGTGGAAGAGAGAGTCAACCTAGCTGATGCCTGTGTGACTCTGGAACAAAAGCAAAAGTTGAAACACGTTTTCTTGGATTTCCAAGATCTCTTTGCGGTAGACTCATATGACTGTGGCCGCACTGACATCCACACAACAACAATCCCCACGGATCCTGGCATGACTCCTGTGTTTGTGAAGCAATATCGCTTGCCTCTCGCATCAATGGAGTCCCTTACTGAAATAATTAAGAACCTTGAGTCCCGGGGAATAATCCGTCCAGTCCACAGCACCTTCAATAATCCGGTGCTGGGAATATTAAAGCCAAACGGCCAGTGGAGACTCTGCGCCGACCTCAGGGAGCTCAACAAACGGGTCCATACTTCCCGATGGCCTCTTCCCTACATTGACCAGGTGCTGGCCCAGATTCAGGGGTCACAGGTATTCACTGCAATAGACCTGACCAATGGATACTGGACTGTGCCTGTCAGTAGGGAGGACCAATACAAGCTGGCTTTTACCTTTGGGGGCCAGCAATACACATGGACCCGGACTCCCTTCGGATACCTCAACTCCGGCAATGAATTCAACATTTTCCTACATAAGGCCATGCCCGACCTGGGTGCGAGGGGTAACCTGGCTTATGTAGATGATGTCCTCATCAAAAGTTCATCTGTCGAGGAACACATAGCGGAGATCCGTTATGTTCTGACGCAGTTGAGGGCCGCCGGAGCAAAACTTTCCTTTCAGAAAGCACAGTGGTGTAGAACCCGTGTTAATTTCTTGGGGCATGAGATTACTCCTCAGGGTCTCTGTCCCCAGGAAAAGAAAGTGGAAGCACTTCAGAAACTGAAAGACCCCACAACTCTGCGGGAACTAAGGAGCCTCCTTGGACTGACTAATTACAGCAGAAAGTTCATTGAGGGCTACGCAGAGATCACCAGACCCCTGATTCATCTCCTGAAGGGGGGGTCAAGAGGGAAGGGGGTCCAGAACAATCCGAGGCAGTAAGACAACTCAAAAGAAGCCTCTCACAAGCGCCTTGCCTAGCTTACCCTGTCAGAAACAAGGAGTTCTTCCTGGAGACGGGGTTCTCTAATACGTGATTGACGGCAGTATTATACCAAAAGCATGACAAGGTCAATAAAGTAATCTCCTATGCGAGCAAAACTTTATCCTCTGTGGAGGAAAAATTCAACGATTGTGAGAAGGCACTCCTGGTGACGGTGTGGGCATTGAAGAATTACCGCCCGTTTATCCAGGGGTAACACATCAGAGTGGAGACTCCACACCAGCCTCTGCAATATCTCCAAAGTGACAGAATCCGGGCCGGAAATGTGAGTAATTCCCGACTTACCTCCTGGATTCTGTCAATGCAAGGCTTTCCTGTGGAGGTCAGATATGGCCAAAACAAGAAGAGTCCCCTCGCGCAAGGTCTGGCTGACTTGCATGATTGTGCCAGAGAAAACTGTCTCGAGGACGAAAGTCTAAAGATAAAGGACAACATGGAGGCATACCTTAATTCCCCACACAAAGTCTTTGAAGATGACAATTGTGAGGGAATGCCCACTGTCTATGTCGATGGATGCTCTTACCATGTTGACAACGACGGGGAGAAAGAACTGGTGGCTGGCGTAGGGAATGCATGGGTGAATGAGTCCCCAGAACCCTCCGCCGGATACAAAATTGGTCCCCGAAGTAGTCAGGTGGTAGAATTCCAGCATCATCTCCACAAACAGGTCATAATCACAGATTCGGATTATGTACGGAACGGGTTCGTGGAGCACCTGGTTAATTGGAAAACCAGAGGCATGTTATGTGCTAATAACAAACCCTTGAAACATGGGAAGTTGATCCAAAACATTTATGATCTGGTCACCTCGAATGAGATGACCATCTATTGGAAGAAGATCAAGGGTCATTCCAAAGTAGAGGGACCAGACAAAACTGGAAATGACTTAGCTGATCAGCTGGCCAAAACCGGGGCCATCCAAGGGGATCTAATTGAGATTGAGTCCCTGTTGGGGGAAATCCAGGTCACTGCTATCACTAGGTCCCAGACAAATGCTCACAATGACCTTTCAATTGCACAATGGAGTAAGGAGACCCCTGATGCAGCTCAGAAGGGGGATCCAATTATTGGTAAGTTTTACCAACACCTTGAGGACCCTGAGAACTTTCCCCTGACGGATACCGATTACATTGGGAAAGAGGACCTAAGAGTATTGATGAAATGTCCAAAAATGTTCTGAATCCAAGACGGTTTGCTGGTAAGGAAATCCAAAGCGGGCCACGATCAGTGGGTGGTTCCTACCTCATTCCGAAGCCTGATGTTAAGTCACGCCCATGATGCGGCCACCGCCGGTCATAGGGGGTTTCACACAACATTGGAAATCTTAAGAGAGGTTGCATACTGGCCACACATGGGCAGGACCTCGACCAATACTTGAAGGGGTGTCTTGTGTGTGCACAATTTCAGCCATCATCCCTCACGCACCGTGCGCCTCTCCAAAAGAGGGGGATGACACTGCCATGGTCAGATTTACAAATTGACTTTGTAGGCCCCGTGATTCGCTCTGCTAGGGGGAATAAGTACATGTTGACTGTGACATGCTTGTTTACCAAGTGGGTGGAATGTCTCCCAGCCCCAAATTGCAAGGCAGAAACTGCTGCTGCCCTGATGATTAACCACATCTTTTCCCGTTTTGGTCTACCTCAAAGGATTGAGTCAGACAGGGGTAGCCACTTCACCAGTGAAGTAATGACAAAGATGTGGGAGATACTGGGGGTCAAAAGGAAGTTGCATATTGCTTACCGGCCAGCTTCTTCTGGGGCAGTAGAGAGATATAACCGAACCATTGTGAGCATATTAAAGAAGTTTGTGGCAGATTCTGGGCCAAGTTGGGATATCCGATTACCTCTGGTCCTAATGGCCATCAGATCTACCCCTTCATCTGCAACCAAAATATCACCATTTGAGTTGATGACTGGACGCAAGATGGTGCTTCCTCAGCATTTGCTCTACAGGACCCAAGAGCAGACACTGATAAATGCCTCCACAACTTATGAGTATGTGGAGAATTTAAGGAAACACCTTCAACATGCTTTTGCTTATGCTCAGCAGATTCTAGAAAGATCAGCTGATAGCATGAAGACCCACTATGACCTGAAGACTTCCAGGAAGGAATATCAGGTGGGGGACCGGGTCTATCTATACAATTTCCAAAGGAACCAGGCCAAACAGCGAAAATTTTTGCCTACGTGGAAGGGACCTTTTGAGATTATAGACAAAATCTCCCCTGTGGCCTATAAGATCCGCATCCCCAAAGGCGGTTTGGCAGAGGGGGAAGACAAGTGGGTCCACATTAACCAGTTGAAGTCTTGCCATCCCAGGCACACTCTGCAACAACTGGAGGAATCCTCTGGAATCCTAGAGGGTACTGTCTCAGATTAATTCAGTTCTAACTTAAAATATCCTACATATCGCCTATCAAATTCTGAGTTTCTCAATGTGGGTGTTTTTGTTTTTGAATACAAAAAGAAATGTGCATGTTCATATGTTTTGACTATAAACTTATATGCCACCCCACTATATCAATGGTGGGGGAGAAATGTCCATGAATAGGTATTGCCGCTCTTCCTTTGTCGTCCTAGGAGAAAGAAAACCTCGAGACTGGCCAAGGAGGACGATCCGGAGACCGGGAGCAGAGACGCAAGGGGCCCAGGGTACCGCCCAATATTCCCATCAGGACCGGCGAGGAGAACCGATCGATCAGTACCGGATGGAGGAAAAGATGCTGAACTGTGCCATTTATTGGAAGAAGATGAGGAAACATCCCAGGTCTTGCGAGTTCCATCATTGAAACAAAATGGCCATCGCAAGAGGGGGGCTTGTGGGATGTTTTTATCCACGCATCCAAGCCCTACCTCAAAACTGTGCAGTACTGGCATTGAAAACATCATGATGGCCAGAGATTCCCAGAAAATGCCCAGGGAAGTGCATGAAGAATAGGCTGCCACTCATTTTTGCCGATGTTATGGGCACAGAAGGGCACTGCCTAAAACCACCATTGGACTACCCACACAGTAGCCTGAAACCATTGGGAATGGCAATACTGATTGCCAAAAGCAACCTAGAATTGTGGGGAATTCATTTTCTTAAATCCCAAAAATGGGTGCATTACCAGTACTCACCACTATCAGAAAGCCGGCGGTTTAAAACAACACCAGACTTTTTTCTTTTTTGTGTAAAACTGAACAAATGAACCCAAGGCAGGCCAAAGAAAGAATTACTGAGAGGTGGATACAATCTAAAGTTATATTCTGAAGTGACTTGAAGGTTTATAACAAGACTGGCTGAGCTGTGGATTTCAGCAGTTTAAGTACATTTGGACTGAAAGGCACTAAAAATCTAAATGTTTAAAAGAAATGAGTGACCTACTTTTGAGTGTCACATAGGTTGCAATTGTTTAAATGTCATAGTTTTAAACTTAGAATCAGCATTCTATCTGCATATGTAAAAATGGTTCATTTTATTTGAATGCAGAAAACTGGGTAACTAAAAGTGACATTAGCTGGGGCCTGGCTTAAGGAACTGAATTCTGCCCACCAGCTTTTACCCCCGACAGGAGATGAGACTTGCACAACAGCTGTGTTCCCAGGCCTAGCTGCCCTTTTGCTGCTCCCACCAAAAGGGATATGACACTTCCCTGATTGAATTACCTGGGCTCTGCAGGAAATTGAACAAAGCCCTGTCCTGACTCAGGCAAATGTTTTATTATGGGGGCCGTAAAAAGTGGCTTCCTCCTGTAAGGAAAGGGGAGGAGCACTGCCTGTGAGAGCAAGCTGGCTTGGCAGAACTGGAAAAACCAGAAATTCAACCTTGTGCTGGGGGGAAACCACACCCCTGTAGCCAGAATATGGTTTTAGAAAAAGATGAATAACTCATAGTACGGACTTGTCATAATTATTTGAATGATACCATAATTCTTGTGATTTTTCTGCCCACATTTTAAGAGGTTTTTAGAACCGGTGGCATGATCTGGGGGCAAGCTAGCAGTTAAGAGGGTATTACTTAAAATGAAAGCATGTTAAAAATCTGACACTTCATCAAGTAATGTCCATACTCCTTGCGCACATGTGTGTAAATTTGGGGTAATGTCCGATATTACGAAATCAGTTAAAAAGTGCAAATGTTGCCATTTCTGAATGCAAGCTCCCAGGAAGAGCAGATTTGGACAGGGTATACCTCCTGTGATATGTGATGGGTGCATGTAATTTTAAACAAATGTGTACCTGTGCAAAAATGTCTTTTGGGTCAAAATATAGATTGTGTGTAATTTGACATGGGTGGGTTCTCTGTACCATAAACAGACCTCATCATGATGACACTTCATTTCATTCCCCCAATCAAGGGGAAGAGGATAAACTGGCCAATGACAAGTGGAGAGGGGTAGGGCCTAGGAAGCTAGCCTCTCCACCCATTTTCAAAACACATAAAAGCAGACAGTCAGGACAGATAGGGACCTTCAAATCCATTTGCTGCGGGACGCTCTGCCGGGAAAATCCATACTTTACCTCCATCAATCTCTAGAGAAAGCTGTGCAGAAAGATCCAGACTTCAAATCTATCAATATCCAGAACCAGAGACCCAGACCAGACCAGCAGAGCAGAGCTGACCCAGATCACTGTGAAGTGCCGAGACCAGACCAGAGTCCAGTCTAAAACCTGACCAGATCCGTGGCGAGGCCCATTCTATTTCTAAATATATTGTGAGTACCTAGCAGAACGGTGCAGAACCAATCTCTTAGTTAAAATAATATAATTCAATCTATTTTAATCTAACCAGAACTGCCTTCTAGAAGTTGTCACCTGTCATTTGCAAAGCTGTCACTTGTCATTTTTAGCTGCAAGTTTTTCAAATCCGAAAAACAACCTTCACAAAATCGTTCATAACTCCGTAACCGTTTGTGCTAGGAACTTGGTTCAACTTTCCTCTGAAAGCTTAGAATCTTGGCTTTTCAACAAACCTAGAACCGCCTTCCCTATAGTTTTGCCGCAATCGCGAAAAACGCACTCGCGAATTTACCGCGATTTGCAAATTTCTTCATGGGTGAAAACAGCAGCTTCTTGCTAGAACTGTTAGAAAGTCGTTTGCAACCTGCCAATCATTCCTAGAACATTGCTAAAGTGAGCCTGAACTCATCCCAAGTATATACCACTCACCCTGAACCTCTAGGGGGGAATTAAAAGCATTTTAGCATATTTTTCACTTCATTGCCAGCACATATAAAAAGCATTTTGGGCCTGTGTTTCAAACTTCTGTAGTCTAAGCTTGCTGGGGTGAACTGAATTACATTTGATTGCATTTCTGAGAACTGTGTGCTTTCCTTCCATTTCCTTGCATTGCATAAAGGGGGGGGGGTGGATTGCCAGAGAAAAGTGATTACATTGTTTTGTTGAAATCATATTGAGTATTTTCTGTATTGCATTTTCATTCAACATTACATCCATCTGAACTTATATAAAGCATTCTCTACCACCTTATTCTTCTGTTCATATTCACAAGTGTGCTAGTGCCAGACTATCCATTATTGATTACTGATCAGATTAAGTGTGATATCCAAATATTAATTTATTATAAAGTGTGATATATATCTATATTGTTTAAATTCTCAAATAAACCTTTTAACTTGCAAAACAGAACTACTTCTTGGCTCACTGGGGTCAGGGGGATTCCAAGAGAGGGGTGTTATATAGGGGTAGTCATCCAGAACGCATGAACTGGACATAAAGATATATCAATAAGGGTTTCCATTCAGTATCCCAGACTAGGCATTGACTTAGCTGTAGTGTTGAATTGAATCCTCTTACAATGGCAGAGAGGGGGAGGCTGCAGGAGCCCCCTCGATAAGCATGAAGATAGGGAAAAAGATAGCATGGTTATATTTGGAAGAACCAGTCAGGAGGTCATAGCCCGTTGAATATCCCAATGCCCAAAGAATCAATCAAACAATTTAGAGGAGAGAACTCTGTTAGTGAATAGACTGAGGAATTTTCCAGGCTGGAAGTGAATTAGTATGACAGATGTGGTGACAAAGATAAAGGGTACCATTGCATTCAGACAGGGTGCTGGGTTTACACAATTCCCCTTATTGGCGAAAGGGGGAGGACTATCAAAATACATCCCATGGCCACAAATTCACACAAGTAATTTAATTTGAAAATTGCCATCATTTACCTCAGGGGCGGGTAAATTGATCTAGGAATTAGAGTGAATGACAGCTAGGATGACCTTAGCAGTAGGTGATTTAAAAAGCCCACTTGGTGCCATATTAAAGGGTCAATCAGATGACATTTGTAAGTGAGCAGAATAGCCTGGGGTGGCAGCACAAAATACTTACCATGACAGTGTACCTTTTAATAACTGTCAAGCTGATGCGTGCAGAGCACTTAGAGTCTACTATCCAGATTCCTCAGACATGAGCTCAATTATGACTCGTAAAATGAGAGCATATGAACATCTGATGGATTATATTCAGTATATTTTGAAAAAAGGTGGTTAGAAACTAGAGAACCGTGGGACAAAACATGACTATTTTTTATCATATTTTATATCAGGGACTTCCCAAAGAAGTGACACTGAACTAGATTGTTGGAATGAAAGCAAAGCCATGGGGAGAGATACAACTGACAATTGTTCACCATTGCCAGTTGAAACAAGAGAAAGGCAGAAGGAAAGTTTTGGACAGGAAGATTGACAAAGCAAAGTTAGTTCAGAAGAAACTGTTGACATTTTCAGTGGAAGGCGCAGTATTGACAAGTGGATGGGAAAACTTTAATTGACAAAGGAAACAGCAGGTTCAGCAAGCAGTGAATGGAAACTTTGCAGGAAGGGAAGAGTGTCCTTATTTTCCATGAGTGTGTAGTTTTGCACCCAGAGGCAGAGAGTTTGGGTTTCAAGCACCACAAGGAGGGGGGTTTAATGGGGGAAACCTAGGTTTGGAAGACAGCCAGAGCAATGCTATACATGTGGTAAGATGAGACACATTTTACGCACATGCAGAAGTAAGGGAAGGTAGAAACAGAACTGGCAAGCAGCAGATCCAAGAGGGGGGACAACATACCCCCACCATACAGCGTAGAGCCACCTGAATATTATTCTCAAGATCGCATGCAGTATCTCACCCAAGCACCACAAATACAACAGAAGCAACAAGGGATGCCACCCCAAACACAGCAAGCACCAATACATACACAGCAAGCCCTGATGCAGATACATCAAACACCAATGTAGACACAAGCACAAAAAAATGCAGTGTCACCATGGAACATGAACATATTGCCACAGGAAACCACGCCTAAAGTAGAGAATGTGATTGCAGTGGGAGGGAACCCTTTCACTGGCAAAGGACTGGACATGTATCCACAATAGGACAGCCTACCGAAAGACTTGATGTGTTCCAGCCATTTGATTACACCAGACCCACAAGAGGAACGAAGGGTCAGGGTGACCCCAGGTGACAAACATTTTCCTTCTTAGTGGCTATGGAGGTGAAGCGATATTGTGTTGAAGAGGGAATTTTCCCAATTTCAGGAATTGCCATGAACATGCAAGGATTTTCTGGGGTGACAACAATGGTTTCTTTAATGGATGCTTTACCCATTAACATAGGAGTACACCACATGTCTATGCCATTATTATTTTTCCACAAGACACCAGTGAACCTATTGGGGAGAGACTTGATGAGTAAATTAAACATGACACTATCAATATCAATATCATTTACTGACCAGGGAATACTGTGTTCTACCACAGGGATCTATTATGTGAATGCACAAGAATGTGTAACAGTATTGTATGGTCAGGAAGCACAGAGAAGAGTGACACTGGGCACACATATTACATAGCTCACAAGAATACATGACATACTATTGTGGTTACCCAAAGAAAGAGGGACAGATCATTACAGTTGAGCTAGAAGCAGCAATAGTGACGCAAGACAGAGTAATTTGCACAGAGTTGATTAGGGGGAAAACTGGACAACCGTGATAGCTCTTGATGAAGGACATAGATTGACTGACTTAACAGATGGAAGCTTGTTTATAGATGATGACTCAGATGGCGAAGTGATGTTTAATATAAGCCTTACACATCAGTTAAAAAAATGAAAATAGGGAGATACCTCAGAGAATATCACTAGTAAAGAAAGTACAGTCCTTTCTCCAGGAAGATTTGACATACATACCAAGGAGATGGTGGACAAGCAGTCCATATGACATTGGTCTACTGAAAGGAATGGGGCAATCAAATTACATTTGAAGCCAAGAGCAATTTTACCATGATTAAGACAATATCCTACGTCAAAGGAAGCTGACAAATGTATCTATGAAACTATTCCTGCCTTAGTACAACATGGGATATTAGTGCCTTCACAATACCCATGTAACACGTCTGTGATAACAGTGAAAAAAGAGACAGGGGATGGTGGAGATTTATCTAGGACTTACGCCCCTGAATAAGTTGAGGCAGAGCTCTCATTAGTTTCAAACCCAGCTAAACTAAATAATACACAGTTACCTGAAGGGTAGAGTGAATCCCCCTCAGTCTTTAACCAAGTGCTGCAGATGGATTTGGGAAGTACAACTTGATTGCACAGTAATACACTATGAAATGTTTGTGTGCAGCAACATGGGGATAGAGTCCATGGGAGAATCAGTAAACATGATGACAGTATTGTTGAGAAAGGGTACAGAGTTGACAAAGAGTAAGTGCAATATTGCCAGGAAGAAGTCTGATATATAGGTCAGTTAATATTGGAAGGCAGGGAGGGAGGGAGGGAGAGAGGGAGGAAAGAAGGAAGGAAGGAAGGAAGGAAGGAAGGAAGGAAGGAAGGAA
Source organism: Ambystoma mexicanum (assembly GCF_040938575.1). Classification (NCBI taxonomy): domain Eukaryota; kingdom Metazoa; phylum Chordata; class Amphibia; order Caudata; family Ambystomatidae; genus Ambystoma; species Ambystoma mexicanum. Next base: position 1,071,559,269 of record NC_090935.1, on the reverse strand, counting down.
GGAAGGAAGGAAGGAAGGAAGGAAGGAAGGAAGGAAGGAAGGAAGGAAGGAAGGAAGGAAGGAAGGAAGGAAGGAAGGAAGGAAGGAAGGAGGGAAGGAAGGAGGGAAGGAGGGAAGGAGGGAAGGAAGGAAGAAAGGAAGGAAGGAAGGAAGGAAGGAAGGAAGGAAGGAAGGAAGGAAGGAAGGAAGGAAGGAAGGAAGGAAGGAAGGAAGGAAGGAAGGAAGGAAGGAAGGAAGGAAGGAAGGAAGGAAGGAAGGAAGGAGACATCTAAGCCAGAGACAGTGAAAGGGTTACAACCATTTCTAGTCCTTTGCAACTATTGCAGGACATGGGTTTTTGACAACAGCACACAAAGGCACACAGCACACACTCCAAAACATACACGCATGACATGATATGATATGATATGGCATTTGTAACGTGCCTGTACACAAGTATTTCAAGGCGTGATGAGGCAGGGAGGGGGAAACAGAGGGAAGACAGACAACGATCCTACTAGGCCAGGTGTCATTCAGATCGTGCAAGTGCATGGGTGGAGGGAAGGGAAAGTGCAAGTGGAAAGGGAGGGGGGAAAGTGGAGTACAGGGTAGTGGAACAAAGAGATAAATAATAGAGCCAAACTGGTGGCAAGTGCAAGGTAAGTGCAGACAAGTGCTAGGAAAGGGGGGCTGTCGGGAAACAGAGACAGTCCCTTAGTGCAGAGGTTGTCAGGGAGGCAGTTCAACTGGAGAGTGGCCCAGTTGCAGGTAGAGTGCAGTTTCAGTCAAGAATTTAGCAGGGGAGAGGGGGGGAGAAGGCAGAAGCAAAGAGGAAGGTTTTGAGGTGCTTCCGGAACCGGAGATGGTTCTCCGCAAGTTTCAGGGAGGCAGGAAGGCTGTTCCAGACTGAGGCCCCTGCCGAGGAGAGAGATCTACCCCCAACTTGTTGCTTGGAGAAGCGGCTGACCCGGAGGGAGTTGGAGACGGATGAGCGAAGAGCTCGAGACGGAAGATATTTAGGAAGAGAGAGTTGAAGATATTTAGGCCCCAGGCCCCAGAAGGCCTTGTGGACAATCCAGAGTGTTTTGAACTTAATCCTCACAGCCACTGGGAGCCAGTGTAGAGATTTCAGTCCTGGAGAGATACGATCCCTGGGCTTGAGGCCAGGGACAAGTCTCGCAGTCCTGTTCTGGATAAGTTGCAGAGGGCGGAGAGTAGAGGCAGGCAGATGTAGATAGAGGCTGTTACAGTAGTCCAGCTTTGAAAGAACCAGGGCTCGGGAGAGAGTGAGGTTCTGGGGGAAGGAGAGGAAAGGAAGAATACCTCTGAGGAGGTGCAGCTGGTAGTTGGACTGCTTAGAGACATCAGATATGTGAGGAGAGAAGGAGAGTGTGGAGTCGAAGATGACCCTGAGGTTTTTTGCCTTGCAGGTAGGAGCAGTAGGAGGGCCAAGAGAGGCCGGCCAGAAAGTTGCAGGGAAGGAGGGAGTGGGTGTGCCGATGAGTAGAATCTCAGTCTTACTGGCATAAAGGCAGAGGGCATTGGCGGCACACCATTCCTGGATAGCAGACAGACAGTCAGAGATGGGGAGGAGGCCGAGGGTAGCCTGAAAATGAGCTGAGTATCATCCGCATAGCACTGAAAGTTGAGGCAGAGAGCGGCGATGTGGTGGTCAAGGAGTGCCAGATATTGGTTGAACAGCCAGTGAGAGAGGTTAGACACCCGGGGGACACCACAGGTAGATAAAAACATGTCAGAGAGGAAGGACCCCAGTTGGACCTGCGAGGGTCGATTGGAGAGGAAAGAGGTCAGCCACGCCAGAGCCTGACTAGTGATACCGAGGTTATCACGGAGACGGTTGAGCAGGATGGCATGGTTGACAGTATCAAAGGCAGAAGAGAGATGGAGCAAAATGAGAACACACAGAGTGTTGGAGTCAAGGTTCGAGAGCAGGTCCTCACGGATGTTCAGGAGAGCAGTTTCGGTGCTTCTGGCAGCTCTGAAGCCTGACTGATGGTCATGAAGACTACCGACAGATTCAGCATGAAGATAAAGATGGGAGATGGCCAGTTTCTCCAGGAGCTTGCCAAGAGTGATGGAGATTGGGCGATAGTTGGCCTGGCAGGAGGGGTCGGAAGAGTGTTTCTTAAGAAGAGGGTGCACAAGGGAGTGCTTAAGGGGGGATGGGAAGACTCCAGAGGCGAAGGAGTGGTTGCATAAGTCAGCCAAGGCAGGAGCCAGGGAGTTGATGTGTTCCTTAATAGTTTTGGAAGAACAGGGGTGATCCTGTTTTGACGAGACTTACATAGTTCGGACTTGTCTGGAAACCTCATCAGCGGAGAGAAGGGGAAAGGCAGAGAAAGAGGGAGGAGGGGTGGCTGCAGAGGGGCCAGAGGAAGAGCACGGAATAGAGGGAGGGGGGTGAGAGGAGGAGAGTGAGGACAGGATGTCCTGAGTTTTAGAGATGAAGTGGGAGGCCAGTGCCGTGCAGAGGGCCTGGGAGGGGACAGGAGAGGTAGAGACTGCAGCAGGGTTGGCCAGCTCCTTGCAGATTTTAAAGAGTTCGGCCGAATTGTTAGATGCAGCAGAGATGCGAGCTTGGATAAGGGCTCTCTTCTTGGTGAGAACGGAGAGCCGGTATTGCCTTTGGAGCAGGTGGCAGGCCAGTTTGTCAGAGGATGAACATGAAGCACGCCATTTCCTCTCTGCCACCCTGCACTTGCGTTTTAGGGTGACGAGATCCGAGTCATACCAGCAGTTACATTTGGCTTTGGGCTTCAGGCAGATTCTCATGACAGGGGCAAGGATATCAAGAGTATCAGATATAGCAGAGTGGAGCATAAAGAGGGCTTTGTCATGGTGGGAGACAGCCGCAGGGGGCGGGGGGGCGAAAAGGTGGCAGCGAAAGCCTCAACTGACATGCGCTTCATGGGTCGGATGACCGAGAAGGAGGGTGGCAGTGATAAGGGTGGACTTGCCTGTGGGATAGGGAAGGTGAGGTGGGAGGATAGGAGAAAGTGATCACTCCAGGAGAGAGGAGTGGAGAGAGGGACGGAGAGGGGAAGGTTAGAAGAGATCAGAGCATCAAGGGTGTGCCCTGCCGAATGAGTCGGCCCAGATGGGAGACTAGAGAGTGAGAGAGAGAGTCGCAGAGGTCGCGAAAGAGTCCAGATGGGGGACAGGAGGCATCCAGGTAGATGTTGAAGTTTCCAAGAAAGAGGAGTTGAGTGTTTGAGGACAGGAGTAAGGAGGAGAGGTCCGCCCACTCGGAGAGGAAGGAGGAAACTTGGCCAGGTGGCCGATAGATAGTAGCCATGGTAAGGGAATGGCTAGGATAGAGAGAGAGTTGGCAGACAAGGCATTCAAAAGAGGAGTAGATCTGCGTAGGAGTGACAGTTGCAGGAATCCACTCAGGGAAGATAAGGGCCACACCCCCCAGCACGGTTGGGCCTGGGCACAGAGAAGATGTTGTAACCGTCAGGTAGGAGTGTGTCAAAGCTGGTGACAGAGCTGGTCGTGAACCATGTCTCAGTGAGGAAGACATGCACACACTTGCCCATGCTCTTCCATGTCCTAGTGAGCTTGTCAGCCCCTATGCACACTCCTTTGCAGCAGGGGTCTGACAGTTTGATTTAGAAAGACTGCTCCATGCAGTCATGGATCGGTCTTTCTAAATCGATGTTTTTGGACTCAGTTGAAATAAAAAGGTAATTTCACCTAAAACGGTGCAGGATTGACAGTACATGTCTCAGCAAAAGCAGCAGAATTGGTGTTAATTTTGGCACTTGAAATGCATAAAGAGGAGGCAGTGATGGTGTATTCCGACTCCACCTATGTGATGTCAACAGTACACAGAACTACCACATTTGGAAGAGGAAAGGCTTCCTGCACACAGACAGCACAGCACTATTCAAAAGACTCATAGAAGCACTCCAATTGCCATTGCCCATCGTCCACCAGCGCACACCACAGGAGCGGGGAATTGATTTTGAGCTGCAATGAGGCCCCCAAAATGGAAGCAAAAGGAGCAGCATATTTTATGGAAATTTCTGACATTGTGACTCCACTGAATCAATACACATGTGCACATAAAATGGTGATGTAGGAGGATTTTAATGTGCTACCCATAGTACAAATTACCAACCTACAGGGAAGGCCACCACCGGAAGAGCAAGAATTATGGAAATAAAGGTGGTTTGCATGTCCCCCACAGATACAATTTGGAGACAGGACAGCACTGGGAAACCAGTCATACCTCTAGGGCTGCTGACGGTAGCACTAGACCAATTGCACTACCCAGCACACACATCAAGAGTGTCGTTCAGTTCTAATTTTGGAAGACTGGTTTGTCCCAAATTTGGCATAACATATCAGTAATTTTATTGTAAATTGTTTGACATGCCAGAAGTTCACTGCTGGCCATGCCTCGCGAACAGTGACAGGAGCAGTACCGTATCATACTGGACCATTTCAGCATTTGCATATCAACTATGTTGATATGCTCCAAATTTGTAACAACTACAGGTATATGCTAGTGGTTGTATTTTCCTTTTTCCGATGGATCGAAGCAGGTCTAAGCACACATCCAGATGCCACATGTGCTGAGAAGTTCCTCGTATGTGAGGTATTTCCAAGATGGAAAGAGAACAGAGTACTCTAGTCTGACAATGGACCACACTTTATAAATGAGGTATTTGAGCACATCACTATACTGTTAGGTATAAAGCATACATTCTGGTCAGCTTATCACCCATAAGCAAACAGCATTTGTGAGCAGCTCGGCACCCTCCTAAAGGAGATAATTGCCAGATAAAAGGAGACACTGCAAAAAGGTTGCCTCCATTGCCTTCCTTTAGCCCTATTTGCATTATGCAATAGACCCGGCACCGACTAGCACCTGAATCCATATGAGCTGGGACGGGATGCCAAATGCATACAACCCTTTTTCCTCCCACTGGAACTCAAACTGATGCAGAGAATGCTGCTGTTGTCTAAGCTAAAGAAAAGCACAATTATTTGACAGCTATGACAGAATCCTTTAAATGTATGTCTCAACAGGTACGAGTGTGGCAGGGGGGTTCAACAAAGACTGATGAAACAAATGAGCAAGCTAATACAGATGTTCTACTGAAACCATTAGCACTGTTTCCTGGCGACACGGTCCTCTGTATGAACTTTACACGGCAGTGGTAAAAGCCCAGCTTGCAGAAACCATTAGTAGTGGAGGAGTTTACACAGTCTGCAGTGAAAGTTTAAGGACGGCGTGTCTGGTTAAATCTCAATTACGTCAAACCCTAAAGGAGAGACCCCCTGTCCACCAACTTTGAGCAAGAAATTGAAGAAGATGAAAGAGGAGTACAAATGAAGTCAAGAACGAGAGCCAATCAGCAGCAAGAAGAATAAAAGACAAATTGTTTTTGTCTAAATGCACAGAAAAGTGAGCTTGACATAATTTCAATGATGCTGGCCTAAAACAAAGTGTGATACTTCTACAGTAAAAGGAAAATAACAGATGTTCCCTATAGCAATTTTATTTTCCTTGGGCTTGTCATTTTTTATGAAGACCTATACCCTTTTAGGAGCCTGGAACATTTACTTCACCAAATGATTATTGAATATAAAGGTTTATATAGCATTAGAAGGGAATTTTCTTTCAAAATTGACTTGTGAACACTTATTTGTAAGGCTACAAAAGAAACACTTCTCCTGATACAAGAATGCATATGTTAACTAATATAAGATATGCTCTTTTAGTTCCTAGAAGATAATTTACTCATAGACATTTTCAGAAAGCAGATACCATAGCAATAATGATAATTGCTAATCATTTACAACACTGCTAGATCAGTAAACATAACCATACATACTGTAACAATGATAAAATGAAATAGCACCAGAAGAATTCACTGTAGTATACACACAGATGGGGAGACACAAGAGAAGTGTACTAGATTACTCTAGGCAAATGAGAAAATATATTACTGATTCTGCCAATGTCACTAATAATTTGTGGTAAAAGCACATGAGCGATGTAGGGAGATAAACGTCTGATGAGAGCTGTTATGTTTGTTCCCTCATTCCCTCCGCAATCAACACTTCTAGGACATTTGTGGCACAGAAATACATACACATAGAGCACACTGCCTAACACACTGAGCACTTTGAACAACTAGGGGGCAATTCCAAGGAAGATGGGTCACCATGTGATGGATGACAACATAGATGTTTCCTTATGAAGATAGCTACATGAAACAAACAGCTATGATGGATGTTCCTGGAAGAAATAATAAGGTGATGCAATACACATTAGAAAGCCTGTATAGAGGAGAGGTTTAATTGATGGACATACATTATTACAGTGCATAAATGCCGCAGGGAAAGAGATACATGGGTGTTGGGAAAAACCCCAGTTATTAAAATACAGAATGGTATTTACCTCAGAAGGTTGGGTCGAAAGCACAAGCACTCCTGACAGTGCCAGTAGCGGTGGTGCAGAATGCAAATGATATATGCCTCACAGAATAGACTTAATATTCTAAATTTCTCACATGCGTAGATGATGAAGCAGGCCCCCTACCCATAATACCCATAAAGAATACTACATGCCCAATGAAAGCTGGGGAAAACAAAGGGTGAAATGCATTTTCAATGTGTCAGGCATGTACATAGACATAGCCATATTACTGGACCACTATTGAGCCTGTGGTTCAAGAGAATATATGCAGCTCCCTCCTAACTAGGGAGGCTTGTGCTCCCTGTGGTAATAAGTACTTCAGCCTTGATAGTACCCCAGAGTGAAGTAGCAAATGTTAATTTCCACAAAATGAAAACACACATAAGACATAAGAAGTCCCTTGCACTTGCTTGCATAAAGAGGAGCAACTATAACACAATGAACATAGAAGATGCATATAGTCCCATACCAGACGAGCATAACTTGTTCGGCAGAACTGAGATGCTGTTTACATCCCTCTTTACTGCTGGGTTCTAAGCCAACACAAATGCAAAGGTGTTACATATAACCCGCTGGGGGCTGTTGCAGACAGTAAACAAAACCGTAATAGGCTTTAATGCCATATGAGAAGAGCTGAGGGCAATAACACTCATGACCCTCTAGAACAGGTCTGAACTCGATCTGATAAGGGCCATGGAGGCGGGTGTACATTCCTTCTTGTTGCACATAAATACCCACCCACGATGAGGATAATGGAACCCTCACACAGGCCATAGCCATCTTAACAGAAATATACACAAAAATGGTGGATGAGTTAGAAGATATTGCTGGTGATGACTGGTTTAATTACTTGTTCTCATGGATTCCGTCTTGGTTTGGCAATGCATCCAAAGTACTGAAGGCCGTTTTAGTTCTAGTACTATTTGCCTTCTGTGTTCTAAGAATTGTGATACGCCAATGCAAAAAGACTGCGAAAAAGGCAGTAGGAATGACAACAGTAATAAACCTGGATGGTCATGTACACGAGTATGCCCAAACAGATAACCTACCTCATGCCTAAGCAATGGAGAGCCCTATCGCCCCTCCGGGATCAAAATGTATTTGTCCTCAGGAACCTCACAATTACACTGAGCACTGGGTATATTGTGATTGCAATGCGGGATGCTGTTATATGACCTGGAGTGTAGATGAGCATGTTAGACATACAGGCTGTTTGAGGGGGGTGACTAAGATATGGATAACCAAAGAGCATTAGCTGGGAGAGAGCAGAAGGAAGAGTGTGGTTTAGGACGTGTCCATAAGGGGAGTGTTGGGAGGCAGATGAATGCATCATCCATCGATTCTGCACTCCTCAGCACAATATCACACAGGGTAGAAATGTTACTCACTAAGACAACCATACCACCCTTATCCCAGACAGGTGCAGTAGGAGAAGGGCTCAATCTGTGCTAAAGATGGCAACAGTAATAATGCTAACATTGCAACAATACATATGCATGCTTATGACACAAAGCAAATGTGCACTCAACATGAAGAACACATACATTAGGTAATATATGCACTTACGTATGAAGAATATTTACATAGCATTCATATGACATGAAGAACACTAACATAAGCAATATAAAAGCTGAACGCATAATGAACAACACATAGCTCACTAACATAGAAACAGTAATGGGCAGTCATATATTTCAAAATGGAAGCCACAACATGATTCTAATTAAATTAAAGGCCTCAAGGCTTCACGAGATTACAAAATGCTGAAACCACAGAAATACAGGTCCATGCAGAGCTCAGACAGAAGCTGGCAATCCCATCCAAGATTACTGGGATTTAAGGGAGGGTCAGAACATTGCAGTGAATGCACGAGATAGCAATTCCCAGTATCCAAGACGATGCTCCCAGACCAATTAAAGTTGTATAGGAGTGCAACCAGCCTTTGGAAGCCAGGTGCTGCAGGGCAACTATAATCCAAAAGACTACATGAAGAATAACTCAAGAGTGTCCCAGTGGCAAGAGGAAACGTAACACTCACATCAATATTAACTAACATCCTAATACATGAGGGGTGACATAATTTCAAACAGGGTCCGATCACAGGTGACCCATAATTCACACTGTCTATTCATTAGCAATGAACACAGATAGGATACCTGACTTACTCCTTATACTTATCCCCAGACATGAGATGTCACACAAGGCCAAATACAAAGAGATCACCCTGACTCGTGGTCTACAAATGAGAGATGTTATCTTCTTTAATTGAAAGGAAAGCTGTCCATGGACCTCTCTCCCTCTACTCATGGCTGGTTCATGTCATGACAACCGTTCAGTTGTCCAATGTTGGTAAATAGAAGCCAACCAATGAAAATATCTAATGTTTTGCCACCAATGAAGTGCCAGCCAATTACATTTTGCAGAGATTATGGGCCTCATTACGACCCAGGCGGATTTACCGCCCCATTCCAAGGTGAGTGGGGCGGTAAATCCCCATTTCCCATTTTACCCTTCCCCATTCCCATTTTTGCCCCACAGGGCATAATGGGAGTGGGGAAGGCGCTAATTACGCCACCGTAAATTACGGTGGCGTAATTAGCACCATGGTCCCTTAGCGCCATGGATTTTAATGCCTGCAAAAAGCAGGCGTTACTATCACCATGGTGCTAACAGACCTTGTAATCAGGCGTTAAGGGTTGGCGCCGTTTACGGCGCCGTTAACCCCTTAACGCCTGATTCGTAATGAGGCCCTATGTCTTATTCCTTTGAGAGGAAGCATAGCTCAGGGGCAACACGTTTGTCTTGGAAGCAAGATTAAGCGGCACAAAGGTTTGAACTGCAATCCTGTGCTTAGAGACCACTCGCTGGTATTAAGCCTGTTATAAATGAACAATAATATTTTTAAAAAAATAGATCTGCCGTTATCACTTTAGAGGTGGTCTCAGGAGGAGTCATCAGACAAGTGTTACCCAATTACAAATCGAATATCTATCGAATGTGAATGTAATCACCACTGTTAGCTAATCTCCACACCCCGTGGGTTTTTGGTAACTAAGATTACAGTATGATGTCAGCTTTGACAAATGTTGAATATATAAATCATTGTTTTTGATAAGCAAGTTGAGAGTGCCAATAATGTTATGCTTGTATGCTGTACCTACTTTATTCGGGTGATAATAAAGCTTGGTTTTGCCTTGCACTTTGTCTTCCATTATTGAGTCTGGTTTGATCTAGCTCCAGAACCTCTATGTAATTTGGGACTTCCGATGCCATTTTAAAAGTAGGACACAGGGTGCAGTAGTTTAGGCCTTTGGAAGTTATTGAGTTAAATGTCTCCAATGGACAGTAGTAGTAGGCATCCTATCTAATGAATGTTATGAGCAGGTTTCTCTTTCATTAAAATACCTGGTTTCTCCTTGTGATTTCCTTCTGGTATTGAGGACAGCACAGTCCTCTTTTGAATCTCTGGCACCTTGTCTCCTGAATGTGTACATTTATGGCCCCTTTTTCTGGTACCTATCGCCTTGTCCTTGTTTGAGAGAAGACATGGAACTTTCTTTACTTGACCTCATAATGTAGGGTTATCTAAGATAAAAATGGTTTTTCAATTTTAAGCCTTCAAATCGTCTTAGTGAGCTGGACTGTTTACATTTGTCACATAAATTGTTTTCCCAGATGTGTCTCCTGCCATATATTGGGTGGCAAGAGTAGAGAAGGCATATCAGGCTAATGCAGGTTGTTTCTATTTATTCTTGTCAGATTGGCAACAAAATGCCAATCTATCCATGTAATAACATGAATCAGGATTACTTTATCATAAATGCTCAGCAACGTATACAACACCACAGTAAGAAAAGGCTAGTCTGGCTATACCCAAATAACAGTGTTTCCAGGGTATTACACCTATGGTGCTTACGCATAGATGCCCAAAAACTTATGTCAGTAGGAAATGTCTAGACTGGCTGCACGCAAATGCCAGTCGAGACAGGTAATAACACTTATCATGCTTGCTTTATAATAGAGGCAAATTGAAAATGTTATACCACATTGAGAAATGACTAGACTGGAGGTGCCAAAATGCCAGTCTAGCCACTAATAAACACATATCATGCTTGATTTATCGTGGATTTCCATGTTATTGTAGCACACCCTCTCTGGCCCACCATCCCCACATGTCCCCTCTCCCTCCCACTCTCCTCTCCAATCCCCAAATCACCTCCTTGGCCCATCATTACCTCCATGTGCCTCTTCCTCCTCGTCCTGGTTCTTAAGTATGAGGTAAGGTGCGTCATAGGCAAGTACTGGGATGAGGAAGAGTAGGAACAGGAGTAGTGAAGATTACCAGCATACATTCTAACACCCGAGTATCACGTAAATGATAGCTTTCCTTATTTAAATATTGAAGGCTAACACAATCATCACTTTAAATTAAATGTTTAAAGATTCTGTCAAAACGTCATGGAAAGTTTCCTGCAAGCTTTTTTCTAGCTATCTGAACTTCATTTTAAGATGTCCATAAATTGTATAAAAAACAAAAAACTATATTTACAATTATATATCAATCTCGTATAAAAAATCTAACTTGCTGATACAGCACTCTCCCAACGACTAGGACAGTTGCAGAAGCACATGATTTTCAGTGTTTTTCTGCATCTCTTCCAATGTTTACTTACACTTAAGGGGGTTATTTATTGAACGATTACTGTGTAGAATTATTTACTGAGAGCTTAAAGTATTTCACTAAGCATGATCTATAGACCACAGAAGCAATCATTCTCCCGGATGCTTTTACATTACATTTTTATGAGTAGCATATTTGCATTTTGTGAAGACTTTGAGAGCATCCTATTCACTTTCTTTATCATTATCTCGCGCTTTATCTACTCTACGTCAGACTGCTGTGTAATGCACATGCTGCATTTATGGTCCGCAGTAAGTTAACGAAAGACTTTACACAATGGACAAGTGACATGACACAAACGTTAAAGGAGAAAAAAGTGTCATTTATCTCGAATGAAGGCTGCTGTATATGGGCTTTTTTAAATGCAGTGGATTGTTTCCTTGACAATGAATCGCGTGCAGGTGCTCAGAACAGTTCTATGAACATCAGAGCCATAACTTAGCTTCAGATGCTCATGCTTTCTGCTCAATAGATTGAAAGAAAATCGTTGCCATTGGACAGTATGGATGTTTTGGGTATCCCTCAACTGAATAATGTACTAGTGACGCATACAGTGTTCATGTTGTGATTGAACCCTTCCACTATCACAAATGACCTTCCGTCACCTTGTTTTTTCACTCATCTCACATAGTGCAACATATTTATTATGTAAAAACCAGGGTAATAACGATGGGAACTTTGCACTAGTGCAAGGGCAACTTTAGTTGTTAATAGCACTATTATAAAAACATTGGGTGGGATTACAAAACATTTACACTGGTGCAAGTGCAATTAGCACTAGCTCACAAAAATATACTCTTTAAATGGAATTTTGCACTCACGCAATGTTGGACCTAATACTAGACCTCTTCACTGGGGAAACATGCATGAAAGTAATATGCTTTTCGGACAAGGCAATTGCTAATTGCACTTGCACTGGTGAAAAGTTGCTCTAATGTAGTCCGATATTCTTTGAAAGCATGTTTGCACCTAGGCAAACTTTGCCATAATGATAATATTATCTTGTGTTAGCAACATGGCAGACATTGCCCTCCCTGGAGCAAACATGCATTTAACAAATATATTTGTTTGCACTAGAGAATGTTTTGCTCTATTGTTAATACCATGCAAATGACAATTGCGCAATTGCCACAAGTTATATTTAACACCTCTGTTCAGCTTCACACGACTGACCCTTTGTAAAGGTAATTGTATAGTCCTGACACTAATCGTTCATTAGAACTGAATCTGTGGCATGTTGGTGTGCCTTGCCCCCCCTGCTCCTCTGTTCTTATAGCCAACAACCCAATTCCCATGATGCGGATTGCCCTCAATAATACACTGTCTCTCCATAGTGTATGATTGGAATTATAGTTTTAAATGCATTGGCTTCCTTTTTATTTCTCCTATTATTTCTTGGGTGAACGACTATTCCCAAGAAGTAAAGTGGGATTCCCATCCCCTTTACATTGATTTAAGTGAGCCAGCACATCCCATCTTACGTGGAGTGCTGGGGTGATACAATGTATACCCTTTGTTACAATTGCAAGTTTACTTGAATGGCTGGTGACATCTGTTTTACATAAGTGACTTAATCGCAGGCTGTTAAATTAGCCCCTGTAATTCATAAAAGAGACACCATTCTTCTAGAATGGTGAGCTCCTTTTTTTCTGTCATTTCTCAGATTCCTTTTATTTCTAAGATCTTCCCCTGCCATTCTAGGTGGGAATGACATCAGTGGAAGGTTTGTCTTTGGCAGAAATTCTTTGTATTGCATGCCCAGGCTCCATAGTATCTGAGAAGGCAGGGAGCGAGGGATGAGTCCAAAACTCTGCAGTCCTTTGATTTTCAACTTGCCCAAAAGGTACCAAGTCCCAATGGGGGGACTGGCTGTTTTTACTGGATAGCCAGACAGCCCCTTTCTATAAACTGTAGGGAGAGTTTGCAGAAGTTGTCCTGTAGTTCCTGATACATACTCTGAACCTGGAATCTGCTGACAAATGAACTGCTTATTCTAAATCTAAAGAAGAAGATGAAGGAAAGACATCTGTCGCCATTTCCAACGAATGCAGATCCTTCTGTGTAACTAGAGCCTGATGCAACCCTTTCTTCATATTGAACTGGGGTTCCTGAATGCAACAACTCCTATCCATAGGCTAGTGTAATCCACTATACTCACAAAGACCTGCATTTTGAACCATCCCACAACATTCTGTGACCTTGCTGGGCTAAAAACCACCAAAACCCTGGGACCTCAAATCTGAATGTGGTGCATGTTCCTCCGAATTCAGAATCCATCCGAAACTTTGGTCAACTCCTGCTGGACTACCAGAGACACAATTTGAATTCCTCAAGTCCCCTCACCAGAGTGCAAGACCGAGAGATTTAAAATAATTTGACTGGCAATTTTCGTTCTGGCTGGCTGTAAAAGGCACCAAATCCACAGAGCCATAAGCATCCATAAATAAACCATTGCTGGAAGCCTCCTCTGATGACTGCTGATGCAAGGTCCCATCCAGTGTCCAGTTATTTCATCTCCAGGCCAAGAACCTAGGGACGGGGTCCTATGCTACTGCATACATAAGGCATCCACTCCAAAGTTTTTCTTTTCTCTGAAGGTGCTGTGTGGGCTTGGGTAATGTTGGCGTTAAGCCTTGTGTGTATCCTGAAACTGAAACTGCTTAGAACATTTCTAAAATAGTCATAGGGCCTCATCACGACCCAGGCGGTAAGTTACCGCCTGGGCCGTGACTTTACCACCATGGCGTAAACTACGTTTACGCCATGGTGGTTGGCGGACTTACCGCCCCATTCCGACCTTGGCGGGGCGGTAAATCCCCAATCCCCATTTACCCTTCCCCATTCCCATTTTTGACCCATAGGGCATAATGGGAGTGGGGAAGGCATTAATTACGCCACCGTAAATTACGGTGGCGTAATTAACTCCATGGTCCCTTAGCGCTAAGGGACCTCGTACTCAGGCGGTAAGGGTCGGCGCTGTTTACGGCGCCGTAAACCCCTTACCGCCTGGGTCGTAATGAGGCCCATAGTGTCAATTAATTACCTTTAAATACATTGTGAATTTCTTAAAGTGTAATTGGGGTTGTTTTCCTTGAATTGCTTATAGTATTCTAAAATTGTTATTGTGTGTTCATGCTTATCATAGAGATGTTCAATGCCCCGTCAGAAAGCATGTGAGTTGATTTAATAGCTCTGAACTGAGTTCTAAAAAGTAATGTTGCGAGGAGTATACTTGTTACCGGGTTGATTTAGTATGTGATTTCATAACTGGCAGGGTTAACTAACTTGATTCTAAAGTTATATCTAACCTGGTCTTGTTCCCCAAACATAGTATATTATGATCCTGAATGTACAACCTTAGGTTTGACTCACCTTGACTTGCTTCTGGCTCCTCTAAATAAGGATATACCTTGGTTTGCATACCATAGGTATTGAGTTGTGATTTATGTTTGTGTGTATATGATGTTATAGTACTTACTTACCCAAGATTTATCTTGGCCTACTTGTATTTAAATGCACCCTTTATTTTTACACTAGATAGTGTTTCAGTGTATCTTTCGACCATATGCATGATGCAATCCTCTCTCCCTCCTAAAATAAGCCTGGCTGCTCTGTCTACACTACCAAATGTTCTCAGGTGGTACAGCCTCATACTAAGAGTGGATGTATGTACTCCCTTAGATGTATGGTTTTATGGAAACCTTAGATGGACTTTAGAAAAACGGTCCTAACAGGCAGCAGCTGTGACCAGAGAAGAAGACAGCTAAGCACACTGAGATTTCGCATAGAATAACTCATGTGAAAGTGATACTTCTATTACAGTTCACAAATCTAATATATCAAATGCCTTAGTAAAGGCTGAAATGCATGTCTTAAAGAAAAAGCCTTTTTCTCTGTATAGCAGGTACAGGGATGCCCCAGTGAGTGAGAATATCAGATCAGATAATGAGAAAAAAAAAATCCTGCTGGGGATAACTGCAAAGTGCACAAAACTCTGACAGCACTTGAAATGTGATTGGCTGAGGAATTATAAAAAGTATTTCCTTTAAATTTGCTTTCACCTAATGCCTTAATTTAATCAACACTTTAAATACCTTTTTAACTTTTTGTATTTGAATTATTCTGTTTAATTTTTTAACTGTACAGTGACAAAACACAATTTTTTGTTGACTAAAATGGTTAAATAATGAACTTCATCCCGCCAATATATTTATTTTGGTAACCTAGCCTTGAGATTTCCCGAAAGCTTGATGACAATATACAGACATCAGTCTATTTGGTGACAACATCTAATGAGGTTGAACCCCAATTTTAAGATACACATGGGCTGTGGGTTGTGCTAAATCACCGCAGTTCACTCACCTCAACAGCAGAGCCCATCCTCCTCCCCACACACAAACCTGATGACACAGGATTTCTCCAGCCAGCATTATCATGGCAGATAGACACGATGGTAAGTGTTCCTTTACATTTCCTCTTAATGTTTAGCTACACTTACGAGAGTTATTTATTGAACTCTTACAGAGTGGAATTATTTATGGAGAGCTTAAAGTATTTCACTAACCATGAGCTATACACTACAGAAGCAATCATTCTCCCACCCTGACTTCGCATTAATTCTTTATGGGTTGTATTTTTACATCTACTTGAAGGCTTTTCGGGGGGAATTATGCAATTGCTTCATGAATATCTCTCGCTTTATCATCACAAACGTCTTCCGTTTGCATTATGCACATGCCACATTGTACACAATCATTTCTTAATTAATATATTTAATCGCATTCTTGTCCAAAAGCCAACGCCTAACAAGAAACAGTATTTTTTTTTTTTTTCATTTCTGTTCAGGCATGACTACTGTAAATGATCCTCATTCAATATACATTACAGCGGTGCCGTCGAGATTAATGTCTTTGGGCGCTCAGAACATACCTGCGCAGAACCAGTGTCTCTCTAAGAAATCGCACATTGTTCCAAAGATAGGGCTTGCATGTTTTATTCTAGAAGATAAAAAAGTATTGCATTTCTGCTTCTACATATGTTGACTGTATAGACCGGGTCCAGTGCTGCATGTGTGTGAATTAATATATCAAGGGCTTGATTCATGTAACTTTCATCGTGGCGCAACATGACGTTGCACTGCCAACAAACACCATGATTTACAGAGCAGTACATCATGTACTACTTTTTCTACTGCAAAAATACACTTTGCACTGCTCTGTGAATCGGGGGTGAGTGTTGGCAGTTCAAAGTGACTTTGCACCTCGCTAAAAGTTCCATGAATGAGGCCCAAAATCTCTTTTGAGAAATGTGGCATAAGGTTTATATAATTAATGATATTTTACCGTTTATTTTTTTATTTTTTAAGGGACTTTTGTAAGACAATATGTGCCACCGTTATCTGCTACTAAATGACACGACATAAATTGCAGCGGTCTATAGAAAGGAAGGAAGGCATAGTTTTCCGGAAATAGAAATTCATGGAGAAGTGCAACGAAGTCAAGTTTAGACACTGGTAATACCAAATGGTATTAGCCAGGGACATCGATTTACCAAAATTCAGGAGTAAGTGGAAGTGACATCACACACCTGATGGCATCATAGGACATGATGTCACATGGCCTTTGACATGGGTGGCATCCGTTTCTCTTTAACCCTGGTGACTTCACCGGAAGTGACATCAATGGAAGTGGCTTGCGGGCTATAAAAACCGACATAAATGTATCATGTTTAAAATGCCAACTAGGTACTAAAGCATTGAAAAGGAGTGTGGAAAAGCCTCTAGTGAGAACGAACATGGATCAAATACCCTCTTATATGGCATATCTTCCAATCAGGGGTATCCACAACCGCATTTTATCTTACTTAGGGAATCTGCCTAGAAAACAGGCTATTTGGCCATGTTCATTCTCGATAGAGGGGCCCCAGACCTTTTGTATATATGTTTAGGAACTTGGGGTGTCACCTCCCGAGTGGGAATCTACTCAGAGAATTGGGTATATGACTGTGTTCATTCTCGATAGAGGGGCTCTGAGAACTTTTTGTATAGATATTCAGGGACTTGGAGTTTCACCCTAAATTACCCAGGGTAATCCAGATGTGGACCCCTTGCTCAATGTAATTAGAGAGGTGCAGCTTTGCCTGATGAGGTCTGACTAAGGTGAAACATGCTGTTGGTACTCTTGTTCAGAGGACAATTGCCCAGCACTTCAGTGCTGAACTGCTCAATTGGGCAGGACCAGACTGATATGCAAATGGATATTTCTCCTCTGTGAAAGGTACAGTGAGCTAAAACATGGTTGTAGACCTTCTCGGTAGAGGGGCTCACAGACCTTTTGTATACAAGTACTAAAGCAGACAATAATAATTTAGATATAAACTATATCTTAACAAGGGTGCTTCCTTCATATACCATAGATGGGTCATGATATGACAGGGTTAGACCCAATAGAATCAGCATAGGCCAAGACACTGCTATACATATGTCATGTCAGCATTGCATGGCCAGTTACTTCCTTATTATGGCATTTATAGCTGCATTTTGGGTATTGTCATTATATGAGAAGTAGAGCCCCCAAATTGCCAGTTAATATGATGATACAGTATCCAAAAATCCAATAAACGCAAGTCACCAACGGTGCACTGTGGCATTAATGCTTTAACTAATAATAATGATTGTTTAGTTATATAGTGCCTTTGCCAAAGCGTTATAAATCTCTATATATAAAATGGAAAATCTGTTTTTTTTAAATTACTTTCCTCATACAATTCCACACCGTTCCACCAATCTGCACCAATTTTTGCACAGTTATCTGTTAGGACATTCCAGATGTCACTGGCTACATTACACGTGGAAACCCTACACCATTCCCCAGATTTCAGCCTCTGTACACCAAAGATGGTTGTCTGGAAGCAGCTAAACATCGGGATGGTCATAAAAGGAATGGTGAGAGAGCTAATTTCAAGCATCTGGATGCGAGGAACGGAACTTAATAACCATGTTTCAAGTCCCTAGGATGCACAGTTTCCAACATATCTGCACCGCAACGCACACAAAGTCAATGTGGTCATAGAAGGACCAGACGAAGCTCATTTGAGCCATCCGACGCCAGGAACAAAAAGTCTGTGAGAGATCTTAAAAACACCTTAGGACATGCCCTTTCCGAGATGTCTGTCCTGAAACATACTGCAGAGTGCCAGGGTGAAGCAACAAGTGGGGAGATGCACAGAAGATCCCATATTGCTGCAGCATGCCAATTTTCCCCTCCCCTCCACATTTGCTCTGTGATTTTCAACAATTGATGTCTACGGAACCGGTGCAAAGTACGAACACTTTTTGCTAGTAACACATATTTTAAACAATGATCTTCCCAACCAAAGTTTGTACTCATTTATCAACCTCAGAAAATTGAAAGGCTGATTTGGACTTGCCGGGATTTGAACCTGCAACCTGCAGATTGCACATAGATTGTAGCAGTGAGAGCTCAACCCACTGGGCTATCTTACTGCTTTGCTATTAAAATGCAATGCCACAATAAGACACATGTCGAAACTGGCTGCACATTGTAGGCCAGACAAGTAATAACACTTATCATTGTTCCTATAGCCTTGATGGTGCACATTAAAAACATGGCATGCCACAGTAAGACATACCTAGACAGGCTGCACCAGAATCCGAATCTAGCCATGCAATAATGCTTATCATGATTACTTTATCATAAGTGCCCAGAAGAATATACAACGCCACAGTACGGAAAGGCTAGATTGGCTGCACCCAAATGCCAGTGTTGCCTGTAATTACACTTATCATGCTTACTTTATTGTCGATGCCCAGTATAAATGTTATAACATATTGAGAAATTACGAGATTGGATGCACCAAAATGCCAGGGTAGCCACTAATAGTGCATATTATAGCTGCTTTATCATGGATGCCCATTCCATTTTAGCACCCCGCCAGCCCCACCATCCCCACATGTCCCATCTTCCTCCCACTCTGCCTCTCTCAACCCCAAAATCAGCTCCTTGGCCCAGCATTACCTCCATGCCTATCTTCCTTATCACAATACTTATGTATGAGGCAAGGCGCTTCATAGGCAAGTACTGAGGCGAGAAACAGTAGGAATCTGAGTAATGAAGATTACTGGTAAATAATCCAGGAATTGAACACAAGCAACACATTCACATGCCATTCACTTGTAGATTTACATGTGCAACTATTCACTCACACACGAACACCTAGCCACACATACTTCATGCATTCACTCATTCACACACTTTACATAATATCCATACATACCAAGACTCACACACACTCACCATTGCATGCACTCATGCACACACATTAAAAAAAAATACATCTTACCTTTTTCCTAAATCTGTTGCTCGAGGAACTCCTCTCCAGACCACTCAGGCCTCTAACTCCAATGCTGTACACATTCAAGTGTGTGCACAGAGCAGAGGAGCCGGAGGCCTCCATGTCCGGTTTGGGGTGCGGGGGGAGTCAGACTTGGATGTCAAAAAGAAATAATTTCTTTTTGAAGTCACTCAGACTTCAAAGAGAAATTATTGCTGTATAACACTGGTAATTGCTTTATATTTATGTTTAGGTGAATTAGGTCTGTAAATGATTTTGTTGAATGAGTAAATTGGGGAATGTAACTTATCTCGTGACAGCTTTCGATCCACCATTTAAGGACTGGTCCTATCCCACCTGGATGGGAGCAATGCACTCCTCGAAGGCCTCCTGTCACCCTCCCTCATGCCCGTGAGCAATGGCCTACACAGAGCCGCACACCTCATCATAGGTCTACGCATATACGACCACATCGCCCCGGGCCCTCATCGAGAGACAGACAGACAGCACACCACCAGAAGCCTAGGCACGTGCAGACTTGAAATCTGCTGCTACAAAAATGAAAGGACCAGAAAACAAGCCTTTTCAGTCTACACCCCAAGACTATGGAACCTCCTCCCTGTCGGCATCAGACTTGCCCCTACACTCTTACAATTCAGCAAAGAACTTAAGACACACCTCTTCAAGCTGTCTCTCCTCAACACATAGGCCCACACATCACCCCTCAAGCCACCTCACTCACTCAACGACACCCTCCACCCGGTACAGCTGCACCTCGCCTCCGTTCCCCTCTGTATTCCACCACCTGCTGTATATCTGTTCTGTTGTTACCTCTAAAAAATACCTATGTAAGATGCTGCCATGGATCTTAAATGGTGTATACCTCTGTAAAGCACTCAGATGCTTCTCAAAGCTCGGTTTGTGCTCAATAAATACCATAATAATAATTATAAAGTAATGTAATCATTTTAAGGTAATGCTATGGGAAATGTTGTACAATTTGTAAATGTTCAAGAGCTGTGTTAAGGTTTATTCAATAAGGCAATAGACACAAATAAATAAACATAAATATTTATATCTGTTATGGAAAACTGTAATGGAAATAATATCTTTATAAAGTCAGAATCATTTATTTTTTTTAAGTCCATGCCCATCCCCCAAGGACATGGGGCAGTATGTGCTGCTGAAGCTAAATGTAAAGAGGGCTCTTGTCTGAGCCCTGTTTACATTCGGGTTTTCTGCCTCTGCAACCCCTAACCAGAAGTCACAGAGGCAGTGCCAGGGGTCATAGGTGAATGGCCAGGGGTTGCCGTTGTGACCCCTGGCAACCCCCAAAATGTCATCTGTGGTATTAGCACTAAGACAAACTTTGCTCTGAAGCAAAAATGCATCGTAAAAGTATTTATTTTGAACTAGCGGAAGTGCTTATACTATGCAAACTGCACTTGTCACGGTGCACTGGGGAACTATTTTGTCCCAGTGCTTTTCGAAATAGGGCAAACCTTGTACAGTAGTAATAATGTTGTACTTGGCAATTGCACCAGCGCAAGGTTCCTGTAAGCTGGCCCCTGGTGCTCACCGTCAAGAACAACTTTCTATGTAGCAGAGATCCAAAGATAGGAGAGTGATTGCGATTCGGAGGCCCACTCGGTAGTAACTGCTGAACCCATATGCATGCATTAGTAATGGCCGAACCCCAAACCCTCACCCATAATGATAGGCTCACAACTTGGTTCAAGTGTTGGCAATAAAAAGGCCGTAGGATTTTATTGTACAGATATGGGTTATGACAATAACAATATCACATATCATGATGGTATCATACTTTTGGGCACCGGGTCCTGAGGTTACCCCCTCGGACCTGTGCCGCCTTCTTGTGTTCCACGACTTGTTGTGGGCACCGTACCGTGCCTTGTACTTCTTTTTGTTCTTCTCCCCTTTTGTAGGGTGGGTTGGTTCTGTGGTAAAGAAGCAAGAAGATTTGGAAGACACTGAGCAAACAGTGAACCTCCTGTTTGCTTGGATCCCCGTTCAGGGTCCACAAACAGATTGTGTTTACTCTGAGCATGCTGCTCTCATTTATAGGACCCAGGGAGGCCCTGGGTCTTTGTTGTGTATGTGGTGGGGGCCGCTGTTGTCGCAGCCCCCGGCCGGATAGCCGACTGTCTGACCCCCTGGTGGGGGCAGATCTTTGAACCTGGGCCCTGCCTGATGGTTGTTTCCTTATGGCGCTTAGCACCTTGTTGTTGGAGGAAGGATACGATGACTGTTCGCACCTTACTCTTCCGTGGCTTTTGTGCTGCCGAGACTGCGTGTCTCCATAGCTGGGGGGAAGGAGAGGAGCAGGCGTGGGGGGTTGGGGCTGCCCCTCTCCCAGCTGCCGATGGTAACAGCAGTTACCCTGCCTCGCTTGTGGGATGCCCATGCAGCATTGCCTAGAACTGCTGAACCCATATGCATGCATTAGTAATGGTCGAACCCCAAACCCTCACCCATAATGATAGGCTCACAACTTGGTTCAAGTGTTGGCAATAAAAAGGCCATAGGATTTTATTGAACAGATATGGGTTATGACAATAACAATATCACATATCATGATGGTATCATACTTTTGGGCACTGGGTCCTGAGGTTACCCCCTAGTACCCGTGCCGCCACACACGGGCAGGTTCCCGGCTGGCCGTGTTCCCCCAAGAGTATGCCCTAGAGACAGCCCCTGTGAGCAAGAGTTGTATTAATTTCACAAAAGAAATGCTCCATGCCCTGGCTAGACAGATGGGTGCCGTTGTCGAGAAAAAGGTCTGGGTTGCCTACTGTAATGGCTAGGTGTTTTATGAAACCCATTCCTCTAGTCATACAGAATCTCTCTATGGTCCTGTTCAGTTTTCTTCTGGATATGTCTATAGCTTTGTAGCAGTTGGCCCCTAGCCATTTCTTTCTTGGTAAAATGGCTGAGAAATATATTTTGGTACCCCTCCAGTTGTGCAAAATGCCTGCTAGGGAGGAGCACATTTCTTCGCATAGAGTGCGTCTAGCTGTGTTGACTAGGTCGTTGCCCCCTAGATGTATGATCAGGAATTCAGGTGGGTCCCTATATGCCACCAGTTCCGCTAATGTTTCGTGGACGTCCGCCCAGCGTAGGCCTCTGTATCACCACCATGAAGTAATGGTGTTTCTGAAAGGTCGCCCATCTTTAGTCTCTTCTGCCCATCTTCCTGTCCTGAAAACGAATGAGTGGCCAACTATCCATGCTGATCGGAGTGTGGTCCTCAATTCGCCTGTTGTTTCTGTGTTGGTGGGAGGGAGGGAAAAGCAAGACAAATTATTAGGGTGGATGGCTATATCGATTGCGGTCTGATATATCTTTTATAACAGTCTGACTTCCATCCCCCTATATTTTTTAGTAGTTGCGGTGCTAAACCTCCTTGCCATGCTGTGGTGGTGGCACCTATCCTGAAGGAATGAGTGCCGAAATGTTTGGGATCCCACCCTGCTCTGCTGATTGCTTTCATCAGCACTCCTTTAAATTGGTAGCGACTTAGGGCCGATGCATCCTTGTGGATTAAACCCCCCCCCACTTTGGGTTGTTGTGCGTAATAGAGGTTGGTGATGCACACCGGGCAGTTTGTTGCCTCATCGATGCAACAAATATTGATGGTTCTTTTTGCACCCGTTTTCGACTGTTGCATTTCTCTATTAACACTCTCCAGTCTCACCCTGATTTCCATGACGCCGAGGCCGTTTGTGGCCTTGGTGCTGGAAGCGATGAGTTCTCCTACCCGGAAAGCCCCGAAGTAGGCTAGGAAAAAGGCTGTTTTAAATAACATTATCTTGTAAGGGTGCCAACATATGGCTTCCAACTGGCTTGCTATCTGTACAAGTTTGGTGAAATCAAGGGGTCGGCGGGTGTCCACTTGCGGCTCCTCTAATCTGCCCCATCCCTTCATTGCATGAGAAATGAGGGTGTTCTCGGTGGGGTCTGAATCGCCCCGTATTTTCGTAAAGTATGAGATTGCCACCAGGTGTCTTTTAGCCCAATCCCTTTTGAAACCTTGTTCCCGGGCCCATTTTAAAAATACTTCTATATCCTTAATCGTTATTAGTTCTACGTGGTTTAAACCTGTAGCTTTGAATACTGTTTGCAAACACTTACTGTACTGTGTTGCTGTGGTGCTTGCCACCGCCCTCTCTGCCATCTCTGTTAGGAAGCCTGTGAGGTTTTTGGCACCCACTGTTGTTGTGCCTGATTCTTGTTGGGCATCCCGGCCTGGGCTCTCTGGCGCTGGCGTTGATGCCAATGTGTTGTTGGCACCCGTTTTAGAGGTGCCTGCTTTGTATTGGTCATCCCGGCCTGCACTCTCTGGTGCTGGCCTTGATGCCGATGTGTTGTTGGCAACCGTTTTAGAGGTGCCTGGTTTTCGTTGGGCATCCCGGCCTGTGCTCTCTAGCGTTGCCGTTGATGTCGTTATTCTTGTCTTCCCATTATTGCCCAGCATTCTGCTGGTATTGGCGTCATCTGTTCTTGGGCGTGCGGCACTAGCTCTCGGAATCTTGTCCACTGGAAGCGAGATAAGGCATCAGCAATGTTATTATCTGCCCCTGAAATGTGCTTCGCCTTGAGTACAACGTTTACTTGTAGTGTGACTGTTGTAATGGCTCGTAATACTTTTAGTACTAAAGGGCATTTCGTAGACCTTCTGTTTATGGAGCCTACTACAGCCATGTTGTCGCACCAAATCAAAAGTTCCGTATTCGCTAGTCGCCTGCCCCAGATGTGTAATGTTAGCCAGATGGGGAATATTTCTAGTAAGGTGATGTTTCTTGTCCACCCTGCTGTTTGCCATGAATTGGGCCAGTGTCCCACCACCCATTCGGAGTCTATTGACATGTTAATCTTGTGTTGTGAGTTCTTGTTGTTAAGAGTGAAATAGATGAAAAAACACATCAAATAAACATGAATAAAGAAGACATGCATATGATTGGTGGAACACATCACCCTGGGCAATGATTTATCAACATTGCAATATTGCCCTTTAATAATTTAGCACTCATGGAGCGAAATATCAGACATGCAATTTAACATAAGAGCATTCATTTAACCCACACAGTCCACTGCAAGTGTGGTGCTCTGACAATTTAGAATGTGCCATCTGCATTCAACTGTGTCTGACAAAATGGTATGTATGAATGGTCTGTGGACATTCAACTGTGTCTGACAAAATGGTATGTATTTGTTTTACGTGATTATGTTTCATGTGTATGTGTGTGTTTGTGTACTATGCCATTATGTTCGCCTTTCGGTTTTATGTGGGCACTTAGAAACAGCATATGCATTTTGCTGTAAGACATATTTTTGAGGTAGTTGCATACCATTTTGAAATCTGAGTCTCGCTTTTAAAATGCATTGAATTTCTCACCATTGATAGCTTGTCTCAAGTTCCTTGCAACCGAGCAAGTTAAAGTTAATGGAATGACTGCACTTTCCAAAATGGTGCTGCTTCAGCATGAAGGCTTGTGCAAGCTTGTGCAAGCTGCCAAGCGATTACTGCAATTTCTTTTCGGAGAAATTGAAACCTTTGCAACCCATCAATGTTCCGTAGCTCATCTCTAACTCTAGCAGTGTGTTTCGAAGCACCTCTTTGCCGCTGACATGTTGTGGATCACTCAGTTAACATTGTCTTTGCTGCAAAACATGAAGGCCCTTTCTGTTACAGAGCGTCGTGCAGAGTGAGAAATAGATGGAAGGTGCAAACGCCATTGTGTGTACTGGTAAAGCATGTGTACAGCGAACCAGAACATCCACTGTTAATCACTGCCCCTACACACACGCAAAGTAGTCCTACATCTGTACACGCAAGCAGTCCTACATCTGTACACGCGAGTGTACAGATGTAGGTAGTCTTCCCTCAACACCACTTTTCCCTAAAAGGGTGGGAATGGAGTGAATGCAGAATGTGGTGTCACCCTTTGTCCTTTACTGCAGCAGCAAAGGGCGTCTTTTGTTTACTGGCAGTAACACACGTGGCTCTTTTTTCCAGACTCTCAGAAATAAGTGGATCTGTTCCCAGCATCCTTTCCCTTTTTCTAGCCTTTCTTGAATGCTAAGGTAATTCAATCCTTTCGTCGCGGTTAATGTATTCCCAACGCAGAAACACTGATGTATTAATGCATGGGTACTTACTTAATGTTTGCATACTTTGCTCAGTTCTATTTCGCATTATGTGTAAAACATAGAAGGGAGAAGTATACTGAGTATACTCCCAGGTAACCTGCGGGCACTGCTGCCAGGGTATCCTGCTTATCCAGGCTGGACACCTTCCTGGTTAAGTGCCCCGTGGCTTTCCATGAAATTGGGACCACTTGTCCAACCTGATGAATGGTCCCAGATTTACATTGTGGGAAGCAGGTCCCTGGGGCATGGAACATTTCTTCAGTTGAGGGCCTATAGGCCGTGGGCTAATGTATGAGTGGCGTATATGCCCTACAACCCAGGGTTCATTGATTGTGTATGTGCGACTGGCTTTTACTACCACCCTAGCCATGTATTGGACTGTGGCTAGCAGGTGTGCATGTGGTCTTTTATTATTTAGCAGCTGGGAGACAAGCGTGGCAGCTGTCCATTCATTTGTAGGAATCTGGCAAGACTGTCACCCTGGGACCTGTGAATTAGGTGTAGCCATTAGGGATACCGTGCAGGATTTGGAGGGTATTGATCACGTTGTGGGTAACGGCTCATTCTGTAATGAATGGAGGTCTGCACTGGCGCGAATGGCTAGGACTTACATTATGGCTGGATAATATTATGGAGCATGTTGCTTAATGCTTGAGTGGTACTTGACAGAGCTTCCCCATCATGCAGGTCGAAAGTGAGTACTATATGGGATTCCGCCATGGGCCTGTGTACTAGTATGTGTCAGACCATGCTGCAAAGGGAGAATCAAAGAGCTCTGAAGGCGCCAGATCGGCTTTGCTGCCCTTTTCTTATTCATGGGCTGGATGGAAGGTCAGCCTGCAATTAACTTTGCAGTTGGCAGGTACACTCTGACGCTCAAGGATCCATGACACTGACTGCTACTTCATGGGTGCAAACACAGACTATCTCCTGCAAAATATCGGATTGTGTTGTGAACATCAGGTTCATGTGTGATCACTGTGTGTGTCTGTCAGAGGTCACGCTGGGGGTGGGGGCTGGGGCGTCTATAGCCCCGGGTCTTTTAGTTGTAGCCACGTATAGAAGCTCAGGGGCTACAGCCAAAAGGCAAGCTAGCCCCGAGTACCAACAGTCCTGACATTAGCATAGCCCCATATCTTTTCCAGACCTACCAACAGCCCTGCTGTGTGTTATGATATGATATATGGCATTTGTAACGCACCCATACGTAAGAGTTTCAAGGCGTGACAAGGCAAGGAAGGGGGAACAGAGGGAGGACAGAGGCCAAGTGACATTGAGATCGCACAAGTGCAGATGAGGGGGGAGGGGAAAAGTGTTAGGTCTGTTTTGCCACCCCAGACCACTCCCTTATTTGTGGGCAGCAACCAATACAAATAAAAAATAAACTAAATTGCCCAGGGCACAGAAACAAAAACCTATTGCAAGCTGACGCAATGATCATTCCAAAAACTGCTTTGATAGTGTAGACAGAGGTAGGCTATGGGAAATTATAAAAGATAAACGTGTTCTGTATCCATTGCCTGAAATGATCCAACTTTTAAAAAGTAAGAATATAGCACATGTTAGACAGAATCTAAGAGGTCAGTGCTCTAGCTCTCTTAAAATGGCAGGGGCTGAGACAAGGCTGTGTGGCCTAGCTCCCCTTCTATTGTTTATCATATATCGATGATGTGGTGTTTTGGTTTCTTTATTCAAGACTTAGATTGTGATGCCCCAACAATTGGAGGCACGCAGATTGCTAATTTACTTTACGCTGATGAAGAGTTCTTGATTTCACAAACTACATATGGAACAAACAACCATGTGGATGCACTGCTCAAATTCTAAAATAATCAAGGTTTCTATAAAATATAATGGAGGAACAATAAATCAGGTTGATCATGTTCATTATTAGTCCAAAATGTAACATCAAACGGGTCATGGAAAGAACAAATTGCCCGAATTAAGGGAAAATTAACACAGTGCGTCTACTGCTATACATTAAGCACACAGATATAGCTGCAAGGTGCAAGTCCCAACTACCGAAGTGTTTGCAGTGCCATTGTAGACAGAGCCAAACAGTGGGGACAGAGTGGACAGAGTTTAACATCATTGCTATATAATAGAGAACAGATATTTCTGAAAAATATGCTAGCACTGCTGACTAGTGCACCGATTGTACACGTGAACTGCAAACTTGAGCTTAGATCTATATTTTACGAGGTATTAGCATCATTGACCTAAAAGCATTTGACCTAAAACATTTGATCACATTTGTTTGACCCTTTTTTTAGGTCAAATTTAATTAAATATATATGTGGGGGTGGGTAAAGGTATAGATTAGGTTGAAGGGGGATGGGGGTTTGCGGGGGTCTTCCCCCGCATTTTAGACTGAATGAAAGGTCAAATAAATTTGATCAAATGTTTTAGATCAAATAGACCAAAACGATTTTATGAAGCCTATAGATAACCAATTTTATTTTGGCTCTGTCTTAATACAGAAAACTGACGTGAGATTGCATAAAGCAATTTTATGGGAATTAATCGAAACAACGTAATCCTCATAATAGAAATGGTTAATATCTATAAAGAATAGGCTAACTGACTTAGACATGTCTAACTATGGGATGTATGTGAAAAGAACACAAACAAACCATCATATCCTCATAAAAGAAAGGTTTAATTATTGGGCATTGAGCCAATTTTTAAACAAATACTCAAGAGGCACTTTAATATTTTTATATTATGGAAAAGAGTATACAGATATGAAAAGATTTACTTTGGTTAGTAGGTCTGAGGCAAAGATTGCTTTCTAGAATGTTCCTCTTGCCGATTTTGAGCCATTATATATGTGTAAATACACTCGAAGCTATGCTGTTTTTTATAAGGGCTATTAACCAAGATGTACAGTTGCCAGTTGTACTGATTGTGTGTGGTTTATCAGATGCACTGAATATAGATTTTACAATATATTGCTCATGAATTTCCCCTGTTGATACTTATGGATTGTGTATGATTTTATTTAGAATCATGTTGTATTTCTTTTTATATTTCATTACTTCAAAAGAAATGCATACTTTACAAAAAAAGTTATGAAGATGGAAACATTACTACAAGACTTACAAAGCTCAACCAGAAAGTATCTCCTATGTGCAGCTCTTGTGGCACCGCAGTCTGCCTTACGCATGAGTTATCATGGATTATTGGTCAGAGATGTCTTCATGGGGAGGCAAAAGGGGTACTTCCCTGCTCCCCCGGCCCCTTTGGAGGGGGGCCGCACAAGGCTTTCTGAGCTAAATAAATCAGTTCCAATTTTTAATCAAACTTAAATAGCACTCTAAACATATTGGGCCTAATTCACAGAAGTGTTTTCTAATGGAAAACGGCCATTGGAAAACACTCTGTGAATCAGGCCCATTGCCTGTCTGTTGTTTACAAGTACATTCTGCTCTGATCGATGCATCCTGTAATGCTTTCTGTGTTCACTGTGGTGTACATAATGTGTGCATTCACTATGGCACAGCCTCTGTATTAATTTCACTTTTCTGTGGGGATTACATTGATTATGGGCCTCATTACGAGTAGGGCGGTAAGGGATACCGGGCACCGTTAAGGAGACCGGTGCCGGTAATCCCTTACCGCCCTACTACGAGTTCCCTTAGCGGGTCCCTCCTTCAACGCCTGGTTTTACCAGGCATTATGGACGGGACCCGCTAAGGGACTTCAGAGCTAATAACGGTACCACAATTGCGGTACCGTTATTAGCTACTTCCTCATTCCCATTGAGCCCTATGGGGGCTCAAATGGGAATGGGGAATGGCTTTTTCAATGGGGACCTACCGGTCACGCAAAGGTCGGACTACACCGGTAAGTCCCCATTGAACGAGACCGGTGCTGGTACCGTTATTGGAGGCAGTCATGGCGCAACTAGCGCCATGACTACCTCCAATCTCGGAATGAGGCCCATATGTAATAGTAAAAGTTGAAATGCATATTGGTAAGCTGGAGTGCCGTGATGTTTTAGAAGATAGCTCAATGTGTTAAGCATTCATTGCAGAGATCTGTGGTGAAATGCAACATTACAATGCCAAATTCCAGCTGACTAAGCCCTTAATTTCTGACGTTGATACACCTGCATGCACATGTACATTGTTTTGTAGCACAACATGTGCTATTATCTGCAATGTGCCTGCCCCAGCTAACGGTTTCTTTAAAAAGAAACAGCATCAGTGTGTTGAAGGTCTAGACATAGGTTGATTTATATGGGGAGTTGCGAAACCTAGTAAGCCACTGCCAATGATGAGCATAACGTGTTTGTCAGGAGAGGTTAGTAGGTATCCAAATTCAGGATTGTGGAACCAAAGCATTCATGCTTGTACACTGCCTTTGCCAGCAAGTGATACAGTGATCCTGGACAAATCATCACATCACTGACATTACTGTTTTGTCTTCTGTGAACAGACATGGCTTCTGAAATGCTGTTGGCATTGTTTAGCTCATTAAATGTTCTTTCTTTTTATTAAGGCTATGCGAGTGGATGGGATTCTAGACAGAAGAAAGCAGACCAGATATTGCAGGCCTCTGGAAAGCATATTTTAAGGTCTGCTCATTTGACCCAACAAACGACATGCTGTTTTGTACAATTCAGATTCTTTTCTGCACGTTTACAAATATCAATTTCATAGACCTGTGTTGTGGACCTATTTAAAGCTTTAAAATATAAAAGGGAAACCCAGAGACAATATTTTAAGATCACATAAGTTAGTATGCTGGTAATTAAATAGTTTCCTTGACGATGAAGACCATGAAGCATGAATAATTAAATGTTTGCATATTATGCTTCTATTACATTCTTTGTTTTATTGCAAATTTGGGTTAGGTTTCTTTGCGTACTTCCCAAGTCAGTTTTTATAAAATGTGATTATTTTAGTTTATGGTAAGAAGTGCAAAAGAATGCAGTAAAGAGCATACATTGTAGAGTGGGTGCAAATTCCAGCATCACCTCTTAATCAAAGTGTGACCCTGGGCATCTAATTTAAACTTGTATTGCCTAACTTGTGAAAATTGCCAGTCCCTAAACCTTTAAAAATTGTCGCAGTGACATTGTTCTCAGGGTATGATCTTCAAAAAAGCCTCACTTATGGTTTCACTGGCTCAAGTGTTGCTTATAATATCAGTGATCACTATAATAATAGTGAGAATTGATATACTGCCCAACTCAGCCACTTGTATATTTTCTCTCTAATGGAAACTCTACTTGAAACCATGCCCCTCTTCTAATCTTAGTCCGGATACATAAATGTTCCCGGTAGCTTCAACTTTTCATCCACCATCTATGCTATGTATTGCTTTCACCCTGCTTCCAATTGGTCTCCTGTATCCATGCTTGAACACGTTTGATTTCTGTGAAAAAGCTAATCTGAGTCATCTCTCTGTTCTGGGTAATGTGCACCTTTTTTCATACAATCTGTATCCTGCATGTATACCATGGCCGGGGTACTTTCCTTGTGGCTGCTAATGTCGAAAGGTGTCCTGTACCCATATTAGAGCCCACATATCATTGTTGTGGACTGTTAATGTTGTCCTTTAAATGTAACTTGTTTATGATTCTGATTACAGAAAAAGTGGTAAGGGGACTGAAAGGGAGTACCAAGTCTTATTTTGATTGCTGTGAGACAGCATATCACACTATGGGCCTCATTACGAGCTAGGAGGTAGCAATGGTGCTGTTAGCATGTTAGCACCATGGCTACCCCCTCACCGCATACCGGGTTCGGGTTCTCAAAATAGGGACTTACCGGGTCATTCCAACCTTGGTTGACCCGGTAAGTCCCCATTCCGGGAACCATTCCCCATTCCCATTCGAGCCCCCATAGGGCTCAATGGGAATGGGGATGGAGCTAATAATGGTACCACAATTTGCGGTACCGTTGTTAGCTATGAAGTCCCTTAACAGGTCCCGTCCTTAACACCTGGTCAGACCAGGCGTTAAGGAAGGGACCCGCTAAGGGACCTCGGAATAGGGTGGTAAGGGATTACCGGCACCGGTGTCCTTACCGGTGCCAGTAATTCCTTACCACCTACCTCATAATGAGGACCTACGGGTTGTAATTGTGAGGTTGGGGACACAACCATATATTCTGGGTCTTTTAAATCATTTGGTATGTTTGGGGGGAGCAAACGTGTCTGTGTCCTGGGCTCCAAAAGTGCTTAAGATGACCCTGTTTATGGTGCCCAAGAGGAAGTAATCACTTAAGAGAGAGGTGGCTGTGATGTATTCCGGGAAGAGGTGACCAATTGATTAAGGTGATGGGCGGATTATCTGTTGTGAATTGTTATTAGATTTGTGTGCCATTCTGCAGTGGTCACAGCCACACCACAACTAATGCCCCCAATGTGTAATAAAACACGTCTGCCTTAGTGATACGTCCTGGTTTCCTGAGATGGTCATTTTCTGAGATAAAACTGGGACAGAATAGAGCCTTATGCTCAATTCTGTAATGCTATAAGAGCGCGTGCATGGTGGGGGTGGGGTGGAGAAGCCTCGCCATGGGCTTCCTGTGACAGAGCTGAATCATGTCTTCATGCTGAAGGTCCAAAGATTGCAGGTAACAAAGGAACTCTTGGAGCTGGTTTGAGCCTCCACTTCAACCTTGCCGATAGGCTACAGAACTGGACACAATGGAAGAACACAATAAAATCACTGCATGCAGACTTCTGCTGGTGGTCAAAGCCGGGATTGCACACTTTCTGGATTTTAAGGGTAATAAAACATTGTCTATTTTTATGTGGTTGCTTCTGTTGGCAATATAATGTAAGGAGACCAAGATGGGATGTCTATGCCTTGACATACAATGTTTTTTTTGCTCTTGCTGTTCTGCTTGAAGTGTTTTTCTGCTTTGTGTTAAGTACAGTATTGATTTTTTATCACAGTAATGGTAGTTTTTTCTGTGGGCCTGGCTTGAGCTAAGTACTTTACTGCAATGTGTGTTAATGTCTGTTAACATATGTAATGATGTCATTACTATTACTGTCCTGTATGCATGGATTGGAGCATTGTCTTTTCTTTGTTAGCCGAATGCTGTGTTAGAATGCCAACCTGATGCACCATTGAAAGGTAAATTGTGCATGGTGTGTAAATGTTCTAGTTGGAAGTACTGCAGGCTAATCCTTCACATGAAAGCAAAATAAATTGAAAAGAAAACAATACCTAATCGAAAGTTTATGTGTGCATTGATATACAATATTGTCTTTTATGTGACATTGAAGGTAACTATGCACAGAGGAATTACAAGAAGTATGCTTTTTCGCTGGTTATAAATCCAGGTCTGTCAAGATGTTGTACATGGAATTGTGGTTCTTATAATGTGTTTTATTGTGCAAACATAATTCATGTACTAAAGCAATTAATGACCTACACCTACAAAGTGTAAACCCGTTTTTGGTTTCCACATCTGCTACATGGTTAGCAACCTATAAATTGGGGTTGTGGGGCTGGGGGGGGGATTAATGACTATCGAGGAAGAAGCCCCTCATAGGATTCCTTACTGGCACCACTAGGCACATTAGCCTTCCTTTTTTGGTATACAAAAAAAATGTGAATCCTTTGAATGCAAACACATAGTTCCATTGTTAACTGCATGTCGCCAAGGACTGGTGGGAGTGTGATTAAATACATTTAAAACTATATATGGTTTGATATAGTGGCCTGAACGGAAATAGTTAGACCATCTGATGTAATTTTCTTTTCTGCTAGTTTCCTGCGACTCTTACAGTGGTCAGGACGTTTGTGTCTCTCTGTCTGAGGTCCAAGAGTTTTTATCCAGCAGTGGGTGAACTCAGTACAGCTGCTCATTTGTTCTCTAACTGGGCTTCACAGCCCCCATGGGGAACAGGGCATTTCCCTGGTTATAGTGTGGGAACTGATGCAGAGGAAGCTCTGACAGCACAACATAGATGTCACACCTGTGAGATAAGGACTGGAGTCTGATTGATCTAGCAGACATAAGGGAAGGTGGACTATTGGGTAGTTATGATAAAGGATTTCTCTCCAGGGGAAGAGTCTCGCCATCTTGTTTCTGTGTAGTTGCCTCTCCTTCCTGTTCCTCCAAAGTTTCTACCGACAAGGAACCTTGGGAGTGGACATCATAGTGTAAAAGCTCTTATTACAACCGCTGAGATTGTTCACTTATAGAATGCTTGAACTGGACCTTTCTGCTGTGGTAAAATTATTATATAATGTAGTGAGACCCCCACCCTTAATTGAATCATCTTTGGGCTCAAGAAGAAGTATGTATCTAGAACTTTATAGGTATACAGTCTTCCCAAAATCATCCTCTGCCATTTTTGTGAATATGAAAATGCGCAAGGAAGGAACACAATCGTCCCCACTCACTCCATTTGGAGAAGCCTGCTGTTGGACAACATCTACCTGCTGACTAGTTACTGGTACCCAATAATCTAACTGCTAGAGCCATAGACCTGCTTGTTACCCTCATGATCTTTCAGGCTGGGAATGTCAGAAGACAGACTCACCTTTCTTGAGAGACTTACGTATAGGTCTCACAGCTCTTCAAGAAGGACACTTATGTATCTAACAGTAGCTATATTCCTCTGGCCTTATCTATGGGCCCGAGTGACCATTAGCTCCCCACCCCATATCTTTTTAAAAGACATGTTTAAACTTGAACATTGCTCCAAAGACCATTGCCTTCATGCCCCGCTCAATATCCAAAGTGACACCTCATGCAAGAGTCTGATCTTCTGTGTATTCCTTTACAGGGGTGGGTTGATAGAGTTTAATTCAATGGTTTACATTTTCAGTCTAATTAAAGACTGCTGTTTTTATATACCCTTGATGGTACTAAAGTACAATTGTTGTTTTGGATGCTTCCTTTCTTGTACACACCCCTCACGAAGAGTACAGCCTGCTCCCAGTCCATGCTAAATTATGATTGGGATCACTGTGAGTTTAGCACTACGGTGGGGCTAATGAAACGTTCTGAAAACAATACCCATCTCTATATGCCTACAGAGCAGTAGTCATTTACTCACAAAGAACCTGGAAAAGATCTGCAGCCACATAAAGACTACTGTGAAAATAATACCCTGCATCATGATAGACAATTGACATTTGATCCCAATAGAAAAGCAACAATGTCCCAGCCAGATTTCAGATAAGATATGAGAGCTGCGGATACTGTGGAGAACGAGAAAGACTTGCACAATTGGGAGTCATGCTTGACGAGTTGTATTAATAAAAAAAGGAATCACATGCCTAACTTGCCCTAGTTCTATGAGGGAAGTTACATACCTAACAAGACTAAAAAGGGTGTATCCTAAAGTCCAAATGAAAGCTCTTCAGTTCGAATCCTATCCAGCTCACTCGCCCTACCACTATAGGAAACACCTAGCTAAAAGAAGGAACATGGAAAGCTTTGTACAACAGCCTCAGCAAGGCTTCTGCCTGGCCCAGTTTATACTTGACTTGTTTTCAATCTTCCATATTTGCTTTACCCTAGCAGGATATTCTTTCCAGCCTTGATTCCAAATTAAGCATTGCAGTCTCTCCTTTTAATAAAGAAAACTGTTTCTTGATGCAAACAGTTATATTCTTCCTGGTTTGCTTGTGATCAAACAAAAATACAAAAGTTTCTGTTCTTTCCTCTTTCGAGGCTCTGGTACTCCCTAAAGTCTTGTAGTTTGATTCGCACAAGTTATTTTGGATAGGTTTGTGGTCGCCCTGGTTGTTAAGAGTTTTGTAGTCTTTCTGGCTTTCTTAGCCTTAATTTAATTTCCTTCTTTCCCCTTTTCATGTGTTAGTTGCATACTCAGGTTTCTGAGACTTGCGTAAATTGAATAGTTTGTTCTAGCTGTTATTCAGAGTGTTAGTATTTTTCTCAGTATCCCTTCATATGGTTTGCTTAATCTCTGTTTCACATGCTGCAGTAACTTTGACAGCTTTTCCAGTGATGTTTCACAGCCTTTGTATTATTCTTACTCCCGCTTTTATAAGTTATTTATTGGTTATTTGTACACTTGGCTTTTCAGGCTCTAATAACCTGGATATGTTCCCCAGCTGTTATGCAGAATGTTCGTACTTTGTATCTATATGCCTTCAGTCAGGTTTCTCAGTCACCTGAAAACGCATCATTTCCCCATAGTTACATAGCTCTGTAGCAACAGTCCGACGTGCACAGAGCTCTGGGATCGGGGCTTCTTCATAGACTCTGTTTCGCTTGGCCTCCTTGCTTCCACTGGCTCCACCGCCCAGTGTGACTCTGCCCCACCAGGACATCAGTACTGTGGAGGATCACCCCTGCATAGCAGTCCCACTGCCTCGGTAGGAGTCTCTCCTTGTTTTACAATCCGTTCTCTTCTTATACACATTGCAGGAACAATATGAACAGTGTCCTTCTTTGTTGATCAGGGGATCCAGTTTGTGTTCAGCATTAACTGCAGCCAAGAGAGGTAAATAAAGATCTTTGTAAAATACTATGGTTGCAGGAGACATACAAGTCTGTTGTATATATGCAGACAAGGTGGTTTGGATGGGGAGTTGCATTCTGGAATGGGAGTCCATGTCCCCAAGAGGGGCATCACTCTCAGTGAGGTTCCACTTGCCCAGAACCCTAGGGAGGGTCTTGCACAGCAGGATCATCTCCCTAGGCTCAACAGCGGTGGCTCCCTTCTGGGGAGAAGGGAGAGATTCCAGATTCATTGTAAAACATTACTTTACAATGTAGATTTCAATATGAGATGAAGAAGTAATTTTTTTAAATAGATCAAAACCTTACTCAAGGATTGTGTGTCATACCACTGGGCAAGTTCCTCACTGCCCCGCCATCCTACCCTGTGATGTCCCCTGCAATCTTCACTTTCTCCCTGACATCTCACTACCTAGCTGAGCTCCTTGGCATTGGCATCAATTACCAATAAATGCACTCCTACCTTCGAACTATCCACTGATGATACCCACCTGCCATTTACAGTGAACAGAAACGCCAAGCAGCACAACATAGCTGAGCACACATTCGGACATGAATGGCCTCACAACTGAAATAATCATCTTTAACTTCTATATGCCCACCCTCTAACCAGTGAAAAGGTCCACATTTATATAGACTATACCACACCCAGCAAATCCTGGCCAAAATCCAAGATTCACATGTGACTATTGCACAACACCAGTGAATGCTACCACCTCAAGTACACATTTCAAATCCTCATGAACTATAAAAGATTATTCTGCACTGGTATGAACTACAGAGAGTACCTTGTTCAAGCACTGACTCAATCCCAAATTCATTTCTGGTAAGGTCTAACCAAGTTCCTCCTTCAAAACATCCGATTGTGGTTAGTGTAAAACAATCAGTGAGAATCCCTGAAGTTCAGGGAACTCTGAAAACAATGTTTTAGAAGAAGCCATGGGCAAGGAATTGAGTGGCATCCTCCACCAGTGCCCCTTGGTCCTGCTTAACATGTGTAATAACTACTATTTCCACTCTGCTCTGGCATTGTACTTATGCCCCCCACTTCCAAAGAGCTCTAAGCACAGCATCTCATTATGAGAATCACCTTTAATAGAGGTATCAGAATCTCAAACTTGTAGTACTGAAAGGTGAATGGTTTCCAATTTGTTAGTTCTTGATATGCATATCTAAATTAAAACTGATGCCGCCTACACCTGCCTGCTCTCCAACCGACCCCATACCCACCTCCCTCTCCATGCCAGTTTTCTCCTTCGCCCCCCAAATCGCACCATGAGTTCCACATGATCCTTGCAAAAAGCCTTCCGTCAAGATCTCCTGCAAACCCCTGCCTCCCTGCCATACGGAAGAAAATCCTAAAAACAACCTGTCACAGTGAATCTTTAACCAATCCCTCTACTGGGGAATCTTCCTGAAAGCCTTCAAAACCTCCTATATCAAACATCTTCACAAATAACCTTGCTCAACCCACTCAATTGCTGGAGCTAACAGAAAATAAACAGCTCTCTCTCTTCACACAATCCAACAACCTTCTTGACACAGCCCAAACAGGCTTTGGACCACTCACAGGAAATTAGTCCTCCCTTGTATTGGTTTGGGATGACTTAAAATTAACAGCAGATGTGGAAGGATGTGCAGCGCTCATCCTTATCAATCTATCTGCCGCCTTTGATACCATTGAACACACCATACTAACAGACTAGCTACACTCTTTAGCAATCAAGGACTCTGCTCTAACATGGTACGTCTCAAACCACTTGCAAATCATGCTCCTCCCCCTTTCTCTTCCCTCTCTTGCCCAGTGTCAAAGGGGTTGCACGGGGAAGCTCCCTGTCTCCCTCCTCTTCAATATTTACCTTAGCCCTCTCCCTGCACTCATCCAATCTCATAAACTCATCTATTAGAAATACGCAGATGACACCCAAATCATCCCTACAAACCCAAAATCCCAGCCTCTGCCCACCCGGACCTCTCCTTGTGTCGTTCTGATATCGACCAGTGGATGACAACTAAACACCTCGTCCTCAACCCTGACAAAAAAGAAATCCTTGTGTGTGGCAACACTGCTCTCCTTCCCCAACCAATACCCTGGCCGCACTCCCTAGGACCCCCATCCAGCAACATCCACTTCTATGAAAAAACTTGGATGCACACTGGACTCAAATCTCTCTCTCTTGCAAAACATCAGCTCAGTGTACAGAACCTGCTTCTTCCACGTCAGCATCCTCGGGCAAGTCTTTCCATACCTCACCAATGCACACCAAATATCTGCTATCCTTGCTATCATCCTCTCCAACATAGATTTTGCAAATTATCTAGGTGGGCCAGCATTCCAACTCAGGAAACTCTAAAGAATACAAAACACCACTTCCCATCCCCACATTGGCCTCTCACCTAGAGAACCTATTAGCCCCACACTCAGAGTCCTACACGGGCTCCCTGTCAGTTGATGGACTACCTTTAAAGCCATCTGCACCAATCACTGCACCCTCCAAAAAATCAGACCCAAATTCCACCAGAATAAAAAGCATACACTATCAACCCACCAGGAAGCTAATATCTGGCTCTGTTCTTCTCCTCGGTATCCCCCATTACAACTCCACTAGATTGGGAGGATACTATTTCTCCATCAAAGCCCCTACCATCTGGAACCCGCTTTGTTTCCAAATCTGCTGCATTGATAACCACCACTAATTCAGAAAGGCCTTCAAAACTTGACTATTCCCTACTATAGCCTGGAATCCTGTTCCCCAACCCTCATTTCCATCACCATAGCCTTGTTCACAATCACCAGGGGAGGCGCTTAAAAACCAAATCATAGCCTGACTTAATCAAAGAGTCGGCTGTAATTGTGTTAGAAGCAAAGATATGAGAGTCCTTCAGAGGTTACAGATTGATAACTGGTGCACCCTAGACGATACAGACGGCATTATTATTGGATGTGGAATAAGTAGTTTATCCTTGTTTTGGAACAAAAATACAAATGTGCAGGTTTTTGGTGTAAAAAACACTTTTTTTTCCTGTACGGAAACCCCCAAAAATATCTACATTTAAAAAAAGGCATTCAACCTTTTTTTTCGTCCTATTGACTTGACCCTATTGTATTCGATCCTTTTGTTTTAGATCCTTTGTCTGGACACCATTTTTTACATGGTCTTGTAAGGGTATGTACTTTTACCTGTGCTGTTGTTCCTTCATTGACTGATGATGTTATGTATTTTCATGTCATGGTTTTATATTACTGTTTCTCTATTTTGTCAGCACACTGAGTCCTATGGGCGTGTTGCACTATATAAGAAATAAACTAAACCACCCTAAACCAGCCTCACTCTCATCGAAACCCTAAAAAGACACGTTTGCAGGCAGCAGATGCCGTCTGCTTTTGTGGCGTCCGGCCTTACACACATCAATCACCATCAACCTTGCATACACTAGCCCAAAGGCGGATGCCTGCCATTGTCACGGGGAACCACCTTGCTAACCCAAACCTCAGGACCACTCTTTGCACACAATCACGCATCGGCCCCAGGCCTCCTATGCGCTGGCGGGTGTGCTCGAGCTATCAGTATACAACACCTGGCAATCTGATAGGGTTCCACGTTTTTACCTCGAAAAATATACCTCATGGACATGTTTTACTGATTTCTTTTTTTTACCGAAAACTGTTTCACCGAATTTACATACATAAAGTGAAAAGAGTTTGTCTAACGAAACACGTTTACCGTAAATAGTTTTGGTATATAAACACTTTACAATTTTTGAATGTGAAAATGCAGTTTATGTAAAAAACAGTCACCAAAATAATCATAAAGTTAGAGAGAGCTGCCCAGTGCTAAATTAGATTGCATACAGTAACAATCTAGTTCAGCACTGGACAGCTCCCTCTGACTTGTGTAGTGTCAGCGAGTAATTTCAGCACTGGTCAGTGACCGCAAAACAAGCATAAAGTCAGAGGGAGCTTTCCAGTGCTTAACTAGATTGCATACAGCCATCAATGAAGTTCAGCACTGGACAGCACCAGAGACACCCCGTAAATCAGTATGCCGTAAGCATGTTTTTTTCTTTTTTTGGGGGGTTTCCACTAACCCCCCATTTTGAACCCTTACACCTACCCCAAACATTATTTTTCCTTGAGAGATTTTTTACCTAAAACTGTTCATTGAATGTATGTTTTGATGTTAAAAACTTCAAGGAAAAAGTTTTTTGGTGAAAATACATTCAATTAAAAGTTTTAGGTAAAAAAGCTCTTGAGGAAAATTTATTTGGTGAAAAGACTGGATACCATCTGAGGTTCTGATAGTAGCTTGTACGTTACCAATGAAAGGTTTCAAGACAGCCGATCAGGACATGAAATTTGCATTGGGGTCCTGTCCTTACACCTGCCCCGGCTGCACACTTAGAGGATTCATACAGGTAGCCCTTCTCAGGTCAAATATCTAAGGGGATTGCCAAATACTGCTCAGCATGTTAGATTAGATGGATTGTTGGGTAGGAAAACTTTGTGCACTTGGTTGGATTTTGGGAGTGGAAAGTGTGATGCATTCAGATGGATTTTGGGGGTGGGAATTGTGACGCACTTAGATGGATTTTGGGGGTGAGAAATATGGTGGACTGAGAGGAATTTTGGGGGCAACAAATGTGACACAATTAGACGGATTTTGGGGTTAGCGAATGTGACACACTAAAATGGATTTGGGAGTAGGATGTGTGATGCACTTAGAAGGATTGGTGGGGTAGGAAATATGAAACACTCTATAGATTTTAGGGGGGTCGGAATGGTGTAGAACTCTCTCATTAGCCATATACTCAGCACTCTCAAAATCATAGGGCGAACCAACCCAATGTTCCTAAAGTCCATTAAAGCCAGATTGTGAAATCCGCCAAAAAGTGATATTAAGACTACTGCCTCTGTTCTTAAAGATCTGTCAGTATAGCTCACCACTGCTCCGGGGCCTTGGTAATGGAGCTGACAGCTTCTTAATATTTGCCTGCTTACATGTGTACAATATCTGTAAGTACAGCCATGGGCTTGTAGTGAGATATGTGGGTAGTCTGGCATTGCAACTAGAAGAAAGTACATGCAGGTTAGCGCATTTTGAGTATTTACACCTTAAAATGTTTAGCCCGACTATGACGCTCAAAGATATATGCTGGTTCAAAGATATATGCCGGTAATCCTCCATTGCACTTATAACTGCTTAGGTTGCCCATTGTAATGCACTGTGGTGAAGTGGGAGAATGGAAGAACAGGCTCCCGTCCTTCGCCTCTCGCGCATGGCCTAGAGGGTCACGACCCAAACACCCGCCACGAGAAGAGTTTGTCCATTTGCCAGACGACCAGATACCCTGGTACAGGAACATACGGATGTGTCCATCTGCCTGCCCAACAGCCCGCACTGGCCATGCCGACACCTGCGGCACGGATCAACTAGACTAAAATCTACACGTCGTTAGAGATGCCATGACGACCTAGACAACGGGAAGCACATCTGTACAAATGTACACACTGGACATTCCCACACCAACCTACACAAAGAATATACTCAGTGCTATGACGTAGGCGACAGGCATATTCACGGACGTGCATCTTTATTATTTTTACATAGGCTTTCAGAATGCAGAAACGCAAGACGCGTCATGAACTCTTCTACTAGCTTGCTCACGCTTCTCTTGAAACCAGTTACCGCCATGAGAAGTATAATGAAGACAATACTGGTCATGAAATTATATGCTCCTATAACCTAAAGCACCTGTACACCAAACGGACAACTTATGCACCAGGCCCAAGAAGGCCTTAAACAAGAGCTCCCGTGGACATTAACAAGGCAAGAGTCAGTTGCTGATCCTGCAGAATGAGCTTGGCGAAGCAACCAGCCAAGGTCGCAATGTTGCAAACCTACGTTCCAAGAGCAAATCATCAAAGGCACGATGTTGCAACCTCGTACTCCACGCACCAACGTTAAAGTCACCCCGACAAATTAAACCAGACGCGCAGTAGAAAAACAATATTAATTGTGCAGAATTCTGCCTCTTTCACGGTCCCTCCCCACGTGACCAAGCCGAACCTGACGAGATGCCAAACCCAGGAGAACAGAGGCGTCTGGATCCCTCACTACGAGACACTGGCAGATACACGTGAAAGGCTCAATGGACATCTGCAACAGTGGGAGCGGTCCCCCGTCCAGCTATGAATAAGTCCTCACATTGTCTGTATGTACCCATAGTGAAACATTGTTACAACTTACAGGTACACCGAGAGCTGGGAACGACGGTGGTCTCAGGCTGGGAAGCTCACGGGCGCACCAATCAGAACATGGGGCTCTTATCACTGACGCCAGCAAATTTAGCCAATCCGCAGGAGTCTTCATGTAACAATTCTCGAGTATCTAATTGTAGGGACAACCCAGATATACCACCTGACTACACCTTGTCCACTAATATCATTTTCTATATGTGTGCTATACTAACCCTACCACTCGAACACCCAATTAAGAGTGGCGATAGGTTTTTTGTTAACTTTCTGAAGTGACGCAAGTAGCGCGTCATAATACCGTAAAAAGGGCCTGCGAGCCCCACGATTGTGTGTGTGTCAGGACGAACGCGTACGCTCCTTGACCCATCCCTGCCGTTTTGTCTAATAAACAGCAGAGTCACCTTGCTCCTTGTGTGCGTCTCATACTCTATCTCATCTCATCTGGGATATACACGGGAGGAGTTGGGGCCTCCCTGCCTGGAGGTCCGCGGACGGCCCGGCCGACCCCGGCAGAATTTCCCCCGACAGTGGTTATATGCAGGTATCCTTTATATTGCACTTAGTAGACTCCTTTGGTTAGCATTTGTAGAACTTGGAAGATATGTAGTAAGTCTATGAAGGCTGAGATTGTTGGCCAGGTACCTTATGAGTCCTACCAGGTCCTAGCCCTCTGCCCAATCACCTTCAGCATTGTCCCCCCTTGCACTTGCCTCTGGGCCCTTACCTACTGTGGTGTTGCCATAGGCTGGAACTTATATAATTTGGCGGCTGGCATCCCCTCCCTGGGCTGTCTCCGCTTTGCACTTACCTGTTGCTCTCTGCAATGGATTCTAAGGCACCCCCCTAGCCCTCATGCCGCACCCCCACACTTACCCCCCTCCCCTTGCCCCTTGCTCTCTGTATTTGCACGCTCCGAATGTCACAAAGCCTAGTAGGACCATAGTGTCTTGTTTATTTGTTTTTCATCTTCATCGTCATGATTCTTCCCTTCCCTTCTTGCCTTGTGTCACTTTTAAATGTTATTTTTAGATGTATAATCACCTTACACATGAACAATACATAAATAAAATATACCCTGTCGATTGCGCTTAGAGAATCCCATTATGCTAGCCCACAGAAGATCGGTTGAGACAGCTAAATCAAAGATAAGCTCTATCTGAGCTTAGGGTATGAATAAACGCTCCACTTCGGTGGACATCTGAAGCAGGCACGGCTATCCATCCACGCACTTTAGAATGCAGCTAACACTATGAGAAATTCGGTCTAGCTGGTCACATAACCTTTTCATACTGAAACAGCAGACCTGCCTCAACACCTCTGTCATTAAACTATAGCGACAGCCTATGACAAATTTCAGTCTAGCTTGGTACATACCAAGTTTCCTGCACTAGCACACTGTCATGACCTCCCTCAGCACCCTTCCACCTGCCTGACCTCTTGAGTTGCTTACTGGAGCCTAGCCATCCCTCCTAGGACGTAATCTTGTCCAAAAGCACACACACACATCTTAAGCCTCCTCTGAGAACTTTCCCATACCTGGACGTCGGTCCCGAGGGCATTCCTACCAAAAAGCGCTTTAAGGCCATACAAATGGGAAAAGGCGCCGTACAAATTTCTACTACAATACAAGTTGTCATAATTCTTACTTCTATATCTATGTGTTCTGTTCCTTGTTCTCCTTGGCGTCACCTACTCTCCCACCCCAAATCGGCTTCCTTTCTACATCTACATTTCTAATGTGCTCTAAACTATTCACTCAGACCATCTTCAGCCAAGATACTCGGGTGCTTCACCTCCAAAAAACAGGATGGGAACTAGGTTGTGGTCCTTTAAGGGTCCCAGGTTCTGCAACAACTCCCAATTGACTCAAGTAACTGATGGTTTTGACAGAATTCAGGAGGGCACCTAATCAGACCAAGGTGAACCAATTTATCACAGCAGCTTACCCTGGCATCTTAGGT
Organism: Ambystoma mexicanum; assembly: GCF_040938575.1. Classification (NCBI taxonomy): domain Eukaryota; kingdom Metazoa; phylum Chordata; class Amphibia; order Caudata; family Ambystomatidae; genus Ambystoma; species Ambystoma mexicanum. The sequence continues at coordinate 1,071,514,949 of NC_090935.1, read as the reverse complement.
AGGAAAACCCTAATTTACAGCATTTCCACCCGAGCGCATACCATGCGCCAGCTGTTCGAGACCCGTGACTGCAATTGCTACCCCGCTGAATCGACTCCTTAATAACCACTGTGGTCCTTATCCCCTTCCACCTCTCTTGTCTGTGTACACCCCCAAACAGCCTCCATTCTGGTTCTCTTCCCCCAGTCCCTTCGAACCAAAGGTATGTTGCTGTGCACTCAGCACAATTCATGAACATACATGAAATAAAAAGTACAAATAAAAAAGATATTCGGTGTTTTTTTTTCTTCTGTGCAGTATTTCATTAGGAGAGATATTTTAGCTCTGCGTTACAAATATCCCCTTCACAAGCAGCAAATACAAATTAACATCAGAAGAACATTTAATAACAAATGCAGCTGTGCGTGCATTGACACACCCTATGACACAGAGAGAAAGTCTGATATGCCATATTTTTAGAAATGCACAATGGAAGAAAGCACTGTGATGGATTGCAGTAATACAGATCTTTAGTGTAAATGTACTCTGTGTCTTAACATGGTTTGGATGTGATGGTTTTAGGAGTTGTTTGCTATTTTGTAGCCAGTCTTTCTCAGCTTGGGCCACGGCCCTCAGGTTCTCTGCCTTCCTTGTTCAGGGCTGCTGTGTGTGAACTTCGTCGTTCCTTTGGGAAGGAGTGGTGAGCAGTGAGCGATGAGGCGAGTGTTATTATTTAAAAGAAGTGATGGGTTTGGCTTTGACATATATATGATGGAGGTAGATGGCTGGGGTGAGCTGCATATACCTTCTCAAGAGTCCTGCGTGATGCTTTTGTGAATGGCGGGAAAGCTGCACGTGTTAGTTGCACGGCGTTCGGAATCAACTTGCCCAGAGTTGCATTTGGGAACAACTCAGCCATTCAAAAATGAGTGAGCGCAGAGAGGCACTCCAGCATCGCAACCACAAGAAATTCATGGCTATGGTCGGTTATACATTCTCTTTTGTCATCTTTTCTAGGAATGCTTGCAGATCTGTTGCCCTACATAAAGGCTGATGTGTGATATAGGCAGTGGTTGTGTTGCTGTGATTGACTTTTTAACTTGTGTCAATAAAGCGGCTTAATAACCGGAGTCCATTATTATGTAGTGCTTCAGTTCTAATTCAAGCAACTCAGGGCAAAATGTCACCAGGTTTAGTCCCTTCTATTAATGGTCGAAATTTGGGCAGTATTCTGGAATTAGCCTTTCGTAGTGTAACAATATTAATTACAAGATACGGTGTATGTTAATTTACACGATGCATTCACATTCGTCTCTCACATAGATTTTCAGACTAATTCAATAACAAATATGAAAAATTGCCCCAATGCAAAAAAAGCATTCAAAGAATATGTCAACTAATTGCATTTGGACTATCACCATGAGGTTTTTAATACAAACAAATCTGAATTTCTGAAACACATCAGAAAATCAGATTCATTTAAAAAAAATGCAATGCAAATATCCATTCACTGTCCAGTATTCATCTTATTTCCACAATTGGCTTCATTGCTATTTAACAACCAATAAGCTCAACCATGAATAATCGTTGCGTTAAAGCACCTATGACCATTCAACACTCAGGGGCGGATTCAAGGAATTATTTGCACGTAAAATCGGGAATTTGCACATGATTCTGCGTGCAAATCCCCGTTCTTCAATTTATGGAATCAACTGCACAGGACTTTTCCTCGACTTGAGTGGAGTTAGCGTAGGCTCAACACGTCTCTGTGAGCCGTCATGAGTCTTGCACAGAGGGCTGGGAAGGGGGTGGAACACAGAAAATGTGGAAGAACATGCAAAAAGTCACCGTTCCGAGGGACGGCCTGCAGTCAATCCCTCACAGGCTCACAATTTTGCTAAATGACACATATTCATGGAACCGTCCATGCAGCCTCTTGGCATAGAAAGGGCGCCGCAAAACCCTCAATCTCTACACTACCCGAAGGCAGGCGTAAGTACACTTGTACGTAGGAATCACAATGTGGAGGTGGGTTTGCATGTTGTAAATAGGGGTGCGTGTACACAACCAGGGTTCCGGTCTAACTTAGGGGTGCAATGTATCATGGTGCAGGAATGGTTTACTGGGGTTCTTAATGTGATTTTGTGATTTTTTTTTAACCAAATTACGATTTATTTATGCACATGTTGTTGGGGTGGCATCAACAGTTATGAGGACCCTGCACATGGTCCCGAGCTGAACGGAAGACCCTGTGCAGGGTCCCCGAGATGCAGGCCTGCTTGCGGGGGACCCCATGCACTGTTTGAAAGGTGCTTGTATTTGCGCACAGGAGAGCACACAAAGGTAACTGTTCTGGCTGTTCATGCTTTGCGTGGGGATGTGTCTGGGGCATTTCAGCCACGACTTGCGATTGAGGTTACTGTGCACAGTGGATTCCATGAATGTGCAGGATGTGCCTTTTTATATGCTACGGACGGGCTCGCACAGTGTCCTTCGCGGCGCACGGCCCTTGTGGGATTTCTGCCCACATTTCCATGAATCAGGCCCTCAGTGTTGCCATCCCCTCAGAGGCTTTTTAATGCAAGTTTGTGTGGAGGCCAGATGCAACCACATGCAATGGGAGATTGGGGGAGGTGGTGATTGCCTTGACTCAGACAGCAGTGCTTGAGTGGAGTGCCCTGCAAAGTTTTTGCTTTTTTTTCATCATCCATTTTTGTTGGTTCTACCAACTAGTGGAATCAGTCTCATAATTCTCGTAACAAGATCACAAACTAGTAGTACTGACTGATGTTCTACTCTACCAATCGGATGAGCTACTCTTGTGTCGCTTGCACCACATACACAAACTGGGGTCTCTCTCTTAATTTCTTTGGCTCTATTAATCAGCATTTCCACTTCGGTGTTTTTAAGGCACAGCCAGATGTATAAGTCTCCCTTTTGCCTAGTAACCTACAATATGGTAATATGGTACTCCGACATGTGCCTCTCCATGCAATCCACCACTGCCCCTGGATTCAGCTGCCCCAAACTAATAGATGCCAAACACTGCATGAAAAAAAGACCTGCATGCCTCATCAGTCTGTCTCCCCTCGCTTACCCAAAGGGTGCCACATCCACAATATCACCAACTGGATGCTGTCATGATAATAAGCAGCCCTATTAGTGTGTGTTGCTATTGGTGCAAGCTGAGCTTCAAAGGAGACATTCAAATACGCTTTTACAAATCAGATCCAGACTGCCAGGAGGGTTTTGATGGCCCTTGTGTTGCGTGTATGAGGGTTGTTTCCAACAGTGTGGCTGCCATACAATTGGTACCTTTTCCAACACTTTCACGTCGCCATTACTGCTGGACAGTGCTGGTGTGACAAGTTCAAGGCAGGTGATATACTTGCTCTGTGCACATTAGTTTGCCACTCTTTGACATGTGTTTGCACCCAGCCGAACTCTTACTTGAGTGATCTCACGTGTCTGTCTTTCAGCAGAGGTTGCATATTGCTATACCTTCTTCCTCCTGATTGTCTTTCGGCTCTGTCAAGCTGAAGCATTCCGAGACCCATGGCAAGATGTATGCTGTAGAGGGTGGTAACTACTGTGAAGCTGCCGGAAAATGTGCAGGGAAATCCTTTAGCTGCCCTACCCCCAACACATGGGCAGGCATCAGTGCAATGCCCCCAATTCTCAGGTGAACCGAGCGGGTGCTCTTAGGTCTCCTGCTGCATCTACACTACATTTCCCTCTCACTAGTGTACTCTTCTACCTGTGTTCTGACCTCTCTCTACCAGTGGAATACCACAACCTTCCCTGCAATTTCAAGGTCTAAGTACTGATGTGCATTTGAAGGCACTCTTGAAGAGTGTGTGTCTGTGCAGCTACCAAAGTCTCTTCAAGTGTTGCCTTTTTAGTCAAAACCTTCCCACAAACAGGTTTTAACTCCCTTGCACTTCTCCAGCCCAAGGAGGACTCACTTACATGCCTGCTCCAGCAGGCCCGAATGGTCCAACCTTCTCTTCTGCAGATTGGTCACCACTGACAGCCGTGACTCTTCTTCCTTCCCCTCCTCCAGCGTTGCCCTATTTGTCCTCTTTTCCATAAAACTGAATAAATTCAATCTCATCCTGTGCTAAGAATGAGCAGTTCAGCTCCTCATCTCTGCCCCAAACCCACTTTTCCCTAGGTAAAATGATATGTTGACACACACAATAATGTCAAGTGACTAAAACAATTAAATGGATTCAAGCAAATCACACACAGATAAAAGGAAACATTTCTCACCAATACATAGCAAGGATTCTCGGGTGCACACAAGAGTTTCTAAGATAAAAAAAGAAAAGTGTTAGGAAACCTTGGGCCTCATTACGCGGTAAGGGTTAACGGGCACTGGTAAGGAGACCAGTGCCGGTAAACCCTTACCGCCCTATTCCGAGGTCCCTTAGCGGGTTCAACTATGGGCTCCTGGTTTTAGGGACCAGGTAGCTAATAACGGGCCCGCTATTAGCGGGCCCGTTATTAGCTCTATCCCCATTCCCATTGAGCCCTATGGGGGCTCGAATGGGAATGGGGAATGGTTCTCGGAATGGGGACTTACCGCGTCCTCCAAGGTTGTAATGACACGGTAAGTCCCTATTTCGACAACCCAGACCCGGAATGCGGTAAGGGGGTAGCCACGGTGCTAATAGCACCATGGCTACCGCCTACTTTGTAATGAGACCCCTTGTTTTCTTATTGGATGTTCTTTATGTGATACAAAAGGGAAAAGGAATAGAAAAATGTGCAAGAAAAATGTTTGAGTTTTTTTGCATTATGTTTTATAAGGACAAAAGTGTAACACAGGAAAGATAAGAAAGTGGACATACACACATGCAAACAGACACAGGGAATAAAACAGGGAAAACTAAACATCAGGAACAGGACATACAGCTACAAACAAACCAAATGGTTTCAAACCAGGATCAACAAACACCAACAGAATCCATAACTCCATTAAAGTGCTCCAAAAGCATCCCAAAACTTCTTCAAAGCAAAAGATGTGCTTGTCCTCGCTACTCTTCTCTACTGCCAAAAACAAGCACACAACAAAAACCATTTAAAGACCATTGAAACTTCTTTAGATAGTGTGAGGCTTCTAATTTTCTGTCAAATTCCCTTTAAGAGTTTTGAGCTTCTTGATTGGGACGCAGAACTTGAAAACAAACCCAAAATCCCAGGTGGGTTTCGTCCCACTGCAAATGACACAGTATTCCATCCAAATTGGTAAAACACAGTTCTACATTGAAATACCGAAATAAAACGAGGACCGAAATAATTGATCGAAATTTTCGAAAAAAGTGTTTTACTTTTTTTGCACTATTTTCATTGTTTAATGTGGGGAGACCCCCCCCCCACACACACACACACATCCACCCACATGTTTCTATTTCCTAGCCCAACCACCCATCTATTAATTGTGAAAAAATTAAAAGGTGCAGCAAAATCGAGAAATTCGACCAAAATAATTTGCTATTTCCGTCCTCGTTGTTTTTGTATTCGATTTTTTGAGGGATTACCGTCAAGCATATCCCAAAAAATGAAGCACTCCACATAGATGTTTTAATGAGGTTCCATACCAGTATTTGCTCACCGGATTTTCACATTATTATGAGTAAAGTGCATAACAATATGCCATGCAGGAAACAGAAAAGCCTGTTTGTGCTATTTTATATGAGTGATGAGAAATATTTCTTGAGTTGTTTATGTTTTCATTCTATTTCTATAAAAAAAAAAAAACACATGACAGAGAAAGGAATTTTCATTCGACCCAAAACTCTGATATTTGCTTCAATCTTATTGGTTAAACTTATTTCATCCACAACATCAAGAAAGATCATTACACGAAGAACCGGATGCAAAATAAACATCAGCCATAACATTGATCATTATCATTTGTTTATGCCAAATAATTGTCACATCCTATGTGAAAGTTTGTTCCCTAAAATCCATACATGAAGTCCTGCAGCCCTAAGTAAGTGTGAAGACTACAGTTTGATAAACCACTTTTGCTGTTAAGCATCTTGAGTGAAGTGGCAAGGAGATGGTGAACATGAAAAAAGGAGAGGTGAAAATCATGTCAATCGGATAGCCGTTGCACTTTACAACTCCAACTACACATTTTTTAGCAAACTATTTACCAAAGGCTGGTCCTAGGTTCATCACACCAACTTAAGGCAGAGGTCACCACCCTTGTTGTGCATTGGTTATTCAAAAACATTTGTATTGGCAAGCCTAACACAGGCACTTTCTGAGAAGAACTGATTAAGCAAATTATTTGCGTGTAAAACAGGGATTTGCGGGCCATTCTACCCGCAAATCCCCATCCGTCAAACAGGGATTTTCAGGCAGAATGGCTCCCAAATCCCTGTTTTACACGTAAATAATTCCATGAATCAGTTAGAGTGTTGCCTCAAACAGGACAGTGTGCAAACTAGGCCCGATTCATGGAATATTTGCTCAGTTCAAAGTGAATTTGCACTGCTGAAAAGTGACATTGCACTGCCGGCACAAACCCGGATTCATGGAACTTTGCAAAGAGTATTTTTCCAGTGCAAAGTCCGGGCAAAGTCATTTTGTACTGCAAAAATGATATGCACTGACTTTGCCCAGACATTGCACTGCAAAAATACACTTTCCACGGTTCCATGAATCAGGGCAGTGCAAAGTCACTTTTCAGCAGTGCACATTCACTTTGAACCGGGCAAAAATTCCATGAATCGGGCCGAATAGGGGCACTTTTGTATAACACTTGCTTCCATCATATTCCCATTCAGTACTTGATATCTTGCCTGGTCTTGTCTGAAAAAACTATCTTCAAGTTACAATAATATGGAATATATGTTGAATCTGCCTGATTAGAAATATTGTTTTTATATGCATGTTGTGATGTGTTGCAAAACTAATATTCTCAGTAGTTTTATAAAGCTGCATTTAATTACCAGCATTGTTAGGATAAGTTGGATAAGTTTAACATGTAGATAATTATCTGTTCCCCTGTGTCAAATTACAATCATGCCTTTATATTATGGTGTGCTGAAATGGCTCTTGTTAACAACTTTTTCCAGTTTATGGGACAGTGCTATGTACAGGTTGAAGGTACAGCCATGGGAGCAGTCATGGCTCCCAACCTTGCCAATTTGTATGTTGACATGTTTGAGCAGACCGTGGTGTATTCAATGTCGAGCCCTACAAAATAAACATTTTAAGGTGGCTAAGATACATCGATAATGTGTTTGTAGTATGGCATGGTACTATTGATGAGGCTAAGCACTTTCTTATTTGGCTTAATGGCCAAAATAGATACCTAAAATTCACTGCCAGTATGAGAATATCAGAGATAACTATCTGGACCTTACTGTCTATCACAAAGAATCTCATCTTTGGGTAAGACCCTATGTAAAAATGACAGATAAAAATGCCTTGCTACACTACAGGAGCCATCATGCTAGACATGTTTGTGACAATTTGCCTTTTGGTCACATTTTGCGTTTAAAACGTAATAGTAGTACCAATCAAGACTATGAGGAAGGAGCGAATGTCCTTATGGATAAACTAACAGGGTCTGCACTGTGAAAGTTGTCAAACAGTCGGCCAAGTGGGCTTTTAATAACAATAGGGAAGCACTTTTTGAGACAAAGCTGACAGGCAGAAATGACAACAATCATGACACTCCTCTAGTGTTTGTGAACACTTTTAGTAACCTATCATATAAGGTTAAGAACATCATTACCAAGAATTGGAAGAAGGTGATGAGTACTCCTCCACCCTTGATAGCTTTCAAAAAGAGCACCAATATCTGAAACATTGACAAGAAGAATGACATACAAATGAAGAACAGTCAGCGAGTGCTCCGAAGCACTTTGTGGGGTATGCCTCAAATGATTGGACATTTTCTGTGTGGTATTTGTATTTTGTGTTCCCAGACTAGTAGGATGACATCTATTAATCTGGATTTGGGTCAAGAATGGATGCTGAGAGAACACACTAATTGTAACACGGAAAACATTGTCTAGGTGATTAAGTGTCCTTGTCCTCTCATTTACATTGGGAAGGCCAACAGGAAATGCAAAACTCGGATGATAGAACATAGGAGCTGCCAGAAGAATAAGATTGAAAAGTCATCCTATGTAAAATAAAATGTGGAAATTGGCCACTCCTTCGTGGATTTTGAGTGGTGCATCCTGAGAAAAGTGAGAGGTAAATCTCAGGTGGATAAGGATAAAAAGAACTCATTCATTTGGAACAGAAACTTATATTTCTCACTAAGAGCCATTTAGTAGGGCTCAATGAGTGGCTCAATTTCACTAAGGCCAGTGTTCTTTCATCCTTGATAGATAGCGTTTCCTGGGACTAATGTAAAACATCATCTAGATGTTTGAAACAAACATGCCAAAGAATCTGATCAATTATTGGTGCATAGATTGTGTATGTAATCATAATTATAAACACACATTATGAGATTGGGAGATTGCAGAATATGGTGTGCAGTGCCTAAAGCCACATAGGATGTTAATAAACTTTCCCTGGCACTAATGTAAAACATCATCTAGATGTTTGACACAAACATGATAAAATGTGATCAATGCAGCATGTATAGCATTTTTTATGTAACCATCATCATATATAAATATTATGAGGTACACTTACCTCCACTTAGGAGTTTGATACCACCATGTCTTTTAATAGAAACCTTTAATGACAAAGTAATGATTGTACATGAATTTGCATGCATACAACTAGACATGTGTTATGGAATAATATTTTTTGCTGGGCATAAGGTGCGGGTCACAAGGTGTTTTGTCTTTATATCCCTGGAAGTAAAAGTAAGGACGGTGCAGACATCCCAAAATCTAGTGCAAACACAGGTACTTTGAGACATCAAATGGGAATCGATTGTCTTTTATCACACAGGCTGTATACTCCCTCAATGTATAACAAGGCAGGGATTGCTGCAATTAGTATATATATTGACAATTTAGAAACTGTAATATACCTCCAGTTTTCATTTTATTCAATGGTGTTATTCTTATCAGAGGGTGTTGTTGACCCAAATGGCTACACCCGAGAGAGACAGAATGAGCTTTTAACCTCCATCCCAACAGGTTGGATATTCAAACTTTTTTCTATTCACAATGAGTCACAGCATCTTTACGTTACTGATGATAAACCGTAGACGCTTAGGGCAAAGTCTTCAGTGCCCGGGCTTCGAATATGTGATGTATTACATTATCACACTACGTAATGATGTCATTTCCATGAGACATATTAGCCGTTATAAGATGGTGGATTCTGAGCACTATTCTGTTTGGTTGATGGCTGAGATCTAGGATCTCTCCTTAGTTGGAAGTAAGAATGGACTATTGTAGGGGTTGGGAAGAGCCACAGAACACCTGATTGTATATAGAAATTGGTCTTTGACCATGCTACTGTTGATTTAGATATTGCAGGACAACAATAGCCATTTGAGGGAAGAATGAGCCCTTGATTGAGAGGATTTGTGCACTTTAGTGACCAGCCAGTATTACAAGTAAGTAAGTACCGCTGATGTGGTGACCTTGTTATTATACCTAGAGCTAGCCATTGACTTATGGGGGTTTCTCTTGTATGGTTTTTTTCTTCTGGCATACATGGAAAGTCACACTTCTGGCCATTTTGGATGATGGAAGGTAAGGAGACAGCAGGAGTTTCTAGAGTGTGATTCTAGATAATCTATTCTGAGAGAATTACATCATGAAGTAGGAAAATATATTTTATCTTGCAGGTAGTGAATGGAGTGGGAGTGTGGGGTGTATTGACCCACTCTGTGGTGCTGTGAGAGATCACTCTGATAGTTATGGTGCAAGAAACTGCAACAATGGCGGCAAAACTTTTGTGTGCACCAAAAACCTACAAAAAACGCGTTCTGAAACACACAAAAAGATGGATGCAGATCCTGCCTCCCATGGCGCATGTGTGGTGGGACAGAGCACACACTGCAGAACATGTGCCAGTGGGCTCCATGACCAGCAAACAGAGTGCAGAGAGAGAAGCAGCACTTTACAAATGAAACTTCAAAATGTGCCTATAAATGACATTTGTTTTGTTGCTAAAAACTCCAAAATGCCTATATACAACACTTCTCAACATTCCAAATCTTGCCAGGTGCTCAAATTTATGTAATCTTATGAAGTATTGCAAACATACAAAGTCCTAAATGTGAAGAGCAAAACATTTCTTCAGAAAAACTGATTGTCTATAAACTGACGGCCCCTGTCAAAATCTGTGTGCAGTGCCCTGGGCTACCTGTGAATGACAGCTGTCAGATGAGCTCCTGATGAAACTTCAAACTACCTAAACTAAAAGTCTGCCAGATTAGCAAACAAAAAAGGAATGTTGATAAAAGGAATACAGATCTTAGTTGTGTTTATGATCCCACTGATTTAAAGCTGAGAGCGTGATGTATGTATGTGACTTGATGCAACAAGTTTGGTTTTTGCTGTTTTTTAAATTAAGAATACATTAGCTGGGCTGAGCTGCAACCCTTTGGAAGTGGAAAAACAGGTTTTTTCGAAGGGGAGGTGAAATCCTCTCAGCAGAAACACAATGGTAGATGATAATCGTAGGTTAGACCAGACTCTTGTCTACAGAAAGAGAAGGAACAATGGCAGAGCCTTCAGCCCAGGAAAATGAGGTGTGAAAGGGATCATAAACTGCTCCTGGAAGGAACTCCCCAAGGGAGGGGGCTGCACCTGGACTGCAAGGAGAGACAAATGGGCGGACCATTTGCGGTTAAGCATGAACAATGAACAATATTGAGGGACACATAACTTGTTATTCAAAGTTGTGAAAAATATACAAAGGACAGATATGTTATTCAAATGTTTGGCTGCACGTTTTAAAAGGCGGTAGAACTGTGTAACATGTTCTGGACAGGAATGGCAATATATGTGGTTTTATGTGAACTGTGTTAATGCTAACATTGTTTAAATGTACACACACATCCCTATGTTAAACACACACATTTGTGGAAAGTTGCAGAAAGTTTGGAAAATGTGTTCATGGCAAAAAGGACAACATTCTGTAGAAAGGTGAAACAAGATCCCACAGCTGCGGGATTTTGAGGAACAGATACTACATCAAATATGGAATCTTTGTGTGTGATTTGTGTAAAGGTGACCAATGAAGAAATATGTATGTAGGATCAAATCCGATTTTGAGACCAGTGACCCAACGGAGGTCTATAAGGACTGGGAAGCAAACCATAAAATGTGAAATCCTCTGGCCTTGATCCAATCTCTCAGGTGCAAGGCGGTGATGAGGTTTTGATCCAATCCCAGCCCACAGGGGAAGGTTAGTTAAGCCAGCCCATGCACCTGTTTTGTGATGTCATTTGAAAGGATAAATAGAGACAGCTGACAACACATAGGGACTCAATGATCCACTCACTTTCCTGATTCCGGCGAAGCACTCTGATCCAGCATTCTACATCCAGCTTTAACATCCTTCCAGATCCAGATGGCAAGACTCTTGCAGCAGTAGAGAACTATTGATTTTCAGCAAGGCCTAAAATCTTCAAACTTTTTCTCACAACCCAGTGAAGCGCTGTGGAGTGGGAAGGCCTTCTGAACCATTATCCTGAAACTCTCTGGCTTGCTACCACAAGGCTTGCCTGAGGAACTCGCTATCTAGCTGATTGAAATATCAACTAACAAGAAGGGCAGATCCTTTGCAAATCCAGTGACCGGCCTAGCTGATCCATTCCTGTGCCTCATGTGCTGTCCTTCCTTGACAGACCCAACACATGACCATAACTGACGGTCCAATTTAATAACTTATTCTGTAAGTATTATTGGGAAGAACAGTGACCCAAAATCTATCTGCATTGTATGATCCAAATCTCAAAGCCATCCCCTCTTTAATTCAGAACCATAGTATCTTTGTGCAAACTCTTTTCTCATCTGTATTATTAAACCCTAATTCTTATTGATTTGATTAAGAAAAGTAAATCCCAGGAAGAAGTAGAGTATCCAGAACAGGCGAGTTACGCTGATCACGTGACTGTAAGACCCATCTGTGGCATTCGCTTTTTCATAGTCATAATCTAGTGTAATCAAACCCATCTGTCATTTTGCATTTCTGTTTTCCATTCTCTCGCCTATTCTTCAAAAAACGACTCTCACGAAAACCTCTGTAACTCCCTCCATTTTTTTGATAGCAGCGAAATTTCAGCTCTTACTTGTACCAATTCATCCATTATAGCAATATTCACACAAGGAAAGGTTTGCCATGAATTGCAATTCTGAAAGGTTTTACACGTGTGAATTAGCTGTAAATTGGACTTTGAGCTTTCAAATGTTTTCTTTTGACTAAATCATTGTTTGTGATTGTGTTCAACTGTTCAAAGTGGCTCCCATAGGAATTTATAATAATTTAAGCATTTTGACCACATTTGGTGTTTTTGCTCAGTCAATTTCAAAGACAATTTCAAAGCCATGCTGACAGCTGAAAAGTCAAGTCAATTCGGTTTTTCTCTTGTGTTTGAAGGGGGAAGGTTGCAGTGATATTCTGTTTGATTTGTGCTATTCCCGGATACCTGCTCTCTCCTCACATCTATTTAATTGACTATTGGGGGGTTGAGGGGTGTTGCAGGGGGAACCCCTAACCATAGTGCCATCTGTCCAAACCAACACAAAAGTATTCTTTTATGTGCTGCATTTTTTTTTGTGGTCATTACTTGGTTCCTAGTATATTAAAGATATTACTTAGTGTTCTGTCACCCCATTGGTGATTGTTGTTTACCTATTAAAATATATTGTGATTTAAATGCTAACTACATAAATAAATATTTACCTTTTCAACTATCCTGATTCCTGGTGCAGTGTGACCAGGGGGAGGGGGGTCTCAGGAGAAGCTGTGTGATATCAGTGGTATATCGTTCAGAATATTGAACTTATAGATAACAATAAATAAGGGTTTCATTTGCACACTTCATGCTGGGCTTGACTTGGGTGTGTGCCGGATTGAAATCACTTACAGGAGTGAGCTAATCATTAGAGTGATTCTTTGCAACATTTGTAGTTGCATTTTCTGTCTGATGATGTATCAATGTAGACATATTCAGGTATACTATTAGTAGCACACTTGTCTATCATTGTGGTGTGAAGGATGTTATGTATGTGTTTTAATTATGTACCCATCTATACAGGGACTCTGATGAGTAATACAAGGAGAAACCAGAGGGAATCTTTTCCTGACCACCTTTAAGAACACATTTTCTATACATCTTCTGCCCCTGAGGAATGACCAGCCAGTAATAGCATTATAGAATGGAAAAGCATATAAGTCACACTAATGTGAACACAGCAGGACAATAGGTGGAAACAACCATCACTGTGTTAGGTTGAGTCATTGTTACTGACCTGTACATTTGAATTCTTATCTGTACTTATGTTTGGTTATTGACGTATTCAAACACAATGTATTAAGTATAATGTTTTTAATATATTTTTTATATGATTTAGCAGGTGGTTATACTTGCACTCTGATGTATTAATACATTGTGACATATGTTTTATATAAAGGACAATATATTTTGATGTAAGTGCTATCCCCTGGTATTTGTTTACAGGTAGATAGCAAGAGTCCTGCATTTTGAGTAGGGGTACATATGGGTGTTACTGATGGATAGTGAACTTTCTTTTGATTGATGACAGATAGTCTATTCCCATCCAGTAGGAAGGTTTTACACCGTTTAGTGGGAAATGCCTTTGTGAGAATATTGTTTTAAAATAACAAGAGTACATATACAACACACTAGTCCTCATTTATCAACTAATGCATGCGTCTTGACAAAGAACATTACAACAAAAGAAAGGACTATTAAAGCAAGACCTTGCTTTTATTAAGTGGCTTAGCAAAGTTTGAATTCTGCAGAGAGAAATGTGTAGCGCCAGATTTCTGGCTTCCCATTACCCCCCTGCGAGTTGTTTTCCTTTCTCTCCCTCTTCTCACGATTCTCCTTTCTTCTCGACCTTTCTCAAACTTCTTTTTAACTGTCTTTTCTCTTTTTAAATCGTTTCTAGATTATGTTCTTTTCCTTTCAACCTTTCATTCAGCCCCATGGTAGGCTGGATGGACTATTCCAAAAGTAAAACACACACACAAACATTTATTAAAGTATTTATATTCAACCCTGATGTCTGCATTGTTGTTTATAGGATTGCCCTTAGAGGAAATGCATGCAGACCTTTCTAGTTGGGCCCATAGGGGCAACAGGCCACAGCTGCCTTTCAGAGAGTGTGCTGGCTCTGACAGCAGGCATTGTGACATCATGAATCAACTGTAATGCAGTAACAGTAGTGATGTCACTGTCCTCTTCCCACCCTCAGTGCTTAAGTCATCAAACCATGTTTCTTTAAACCCTTGCTGAATCTCATAATCAAAGCATGGTTTGGAGCAAGACTCGCACTACATCCCCGCTGGCCACCTTCCTCCTTCTGCCTATTGGTTCCCCCATCAGCTCTATCCTCCTGCCCTTTGCCACCCCACCCCACACTTACCGCTCTTTATCTTATGTCACAGCCCTATGCCACAACCCACATTCTGACATGCTCATCATGGAAATGGAAGAGGGATTCTGAAAGGAGCCTAGCAGTACAATTGCATGGTGGCCCATTTAGGTGAGTTTTGCTTGTGCAGAAACAATGCACGTTTGACGATGACTGATATTTCTGTCAAAACTGTCCCGTGTGGGTCTGTCTTGGTGGGCTAACAGAAAAAAATGACCTGTTTCCAGGGCCCAGCTTTAAGACCTGAGTGAAGCAAAGGTCTATAACCTGGGCCTGCGGGGCTACCTGCCTGAGAAGTCTGTGTGACAGGTTAGTATCGCGATATTACAGCACTGGAACTGAGATAAAAATATAACATACAGATCTTTATACAACCATGTATTAGTGACAATAATTTACTGAAAGAAAATAAAAATAGAATTGTCTGCTCACAGTAATGGCAGGTTGCTCCAGTATAGCCAGTATTTGTACAGTTGCAGTGGAAGGAACTCCAGGATTGTGTGCATAAACCTCCATGTTCACAATAGTTCGGTAAACATCTGCAAAGACAGCAAAAGACAAACAGATCCATTGTATGTGGTACTCTACTCATCAGGCATACATTGAATAAACATGTAATTTGTCATTTCGGCAGCAATGCCGGTCACAGCTTTACCAGCTGGTAACGGCACATCATCCCGAGGTAATGGGCAATTTTCAGTATGGTACAACCCAGAATGAAGGGCATTATTGCAACTAGCATACATCTCTTTGACTAAAATAGAGTGAGTGCTAGCGTGAACATCCTAACAATGAAGTCAAGGAAGTCATTGACTAGTTCATGGCCAGGGATTGCATGATACCAATGCAGGCAAGCGGTGTATGTGGCAGATAGGCACAGCAGAGGAGCTACAACATGTCAGCGTAAGGGAAAATGGAAGAGAAAGTATAAGAGAGAGAAGAAGGATGGCTGAATGAGCATCCCGGACCATTGGAGTGGGAGGGGCAAGAGAAGCAGGCAGAAATGAAATGAGGAGAGCATGGGGTGGCAAAAAGATTGGACAATGGCAGAAAAGCAATTCAGAGAAAATGCCATGTCCTGACAGATTAGGCCTGTACTCTTTGCTTCCAACTGGCTGCCGAGGAGTCAACATTCTAACCATGCTGGTACTTCAGAGGTTTTACTGGTTCCAGTTTGCAATATGGCCTCTTATGTGCCCACAAGCCTGAATAATGAGCCCAAGTGATGCAAGGGTGCATAACGAGGACTGAGTGTCAAATGAGATGATGTGTTGCCCCACTGGTGTGGGCAATAGCAGTATTAGCAACAAAGCTCGGTGTGACATATGCAGTGGAGCCCTGACACATCTGTCTCCCGAGACATCTGTCTTTGTCCTCACTCCCCCGTGTAACTGCCTCGATGGCTTGGAAGTGAAGTCCTTTCTTAATTTTACTAGCATGGACGCAGATCACCTGTGGAGCGAGTATGAAGGCGGATGTCTTGACTCAACCAGGTGAGAAGGGAGCAGCCATTGAGGACAGGCGAGGGGGACATTTGGGCAGGGGAGAAGAAGCTTGGTGTGCTGGGTAGAATGCAGAGGCATAGGCAGGATAGGGCCTGAGGGGCACGGCCACCCAGAATCTGTAAAGGCCCACTCAGCAGCGCTGTGTGGGCATTTACAGATATTTGTGTCAGTGCAGTGGGCCCAACTACATTAGCATCAGGCCCCATTTGCTAGACAATCCTGACTAGGCCTCTGGTAGAATGTACGAACAATGAAATAATCCATGGGCACCCTGGTGAATATTGCCCAGAAGCCGTGGATCCTGATTGGCTATCAAAATTCCAATGTTCTAGCGATTGTGCTAATTAGGGGATATAGCAACTGGCATGTTCTCTACCATGTGGTAATACTCCAGTGATCTGAGGAAATAACCAGAAAGAAGCAACAACCTTACCAATGTGCAGCAGACTATTACTACATGGTGCAGGCCACACTCAAGGCCTTTATCTGTATTAGCTAACAATAATGTGGCGTTAAAACCAGATCTGGCATGCCGGATCAAGTGGTAAGGCAATTAGTACACCGGGTTATGAAAGCGGCAATATAGGGTAGTAAAAAAAACGTTTTTCCTTCCTACAACAGGACACGTGTGGCGTCCCTTTGTAGCAAGGAAAAACAAAAACCTTTACCAACATGGCCACCATGGAAACGGAAGGCAAGGCTCCGTATGTGCAGGGGTAAAAATAACAAAAGGGATGGGGGTGTGGGTGGAAGATGGCAGCGGTGGGAGCCAGCCGTCAGGCGTCTTGGAATGCAGGCTTACATAGGCGGTTCAAGCCCGCGTTCCTAGCCTCCTGGTTGGCTGGCTCCCCCCTGCCAGGTGATAATGGCTATAATGGGTACAAAAGGAAAAAAAGAAATGGAAGAATCGGTCAAAGTGCTGCAGATGTGGTGTTGTGCAGGCTAGGACGACTGCAGCTAGCAGGCGAATGGGAACAATATCTCACTAAAAGTGGCCAAAAAGCAAGATGAGAGCCAGAGCTCAAACGGACTGGACTAATTGATGCACAGTCAGGGGTGGCAGGAAGAGGACGCCAACATGGGAGAAGAAAATGAGCATTGGGCAGAGCGATGATATGGACAACATGGGGAGCTGTTGTCAGTCAGTGGAAATAAAGTGAGTGGTTAGAGTTGTGGTGATGAGCAGCTGCCTCGGAACGCGGGCGGCACACCGGCAGATCACACCCCTCTTCTGAGCAATCCGATTGGCAATGCAAGACTCCCAGAAGTGTTAAAGTGCCTTACTTCAAAAACAGCTTTGCAACTATTGGCAATTTGTATCATGTTTATGACTCCTTCGTCCCACCTAGTATTTCCAAAACTAGAACCCGGGAATATTTGTTCTCTACTCTGTTACGGTTTCAGCATCCTGTTTTTCAGGATCATCATGCGTCACAGCGCCTTCAATCTGGCAATTCCCTTCTGCAGCCAAGCTGGAATTGCGAGTGCAGTTACTTACACAAGAGACTTCTAAGCGCTTGTTAGGCAGAATCATATGCAGTACCCTTTGGGAACACCACACACAATTAAGACTACGAGTGACAGTACAAATTCACATTTGGTACAAGCCTATACTACACAGTAAAGTGGTAGCGATGGCTAAGCAGCCAGACTTATCTCAAGAGTAAAGTGAGCAGTATCAGAAGTTACACAAAGGACAGCAATTTACTATGGTTCAAGCAAACACTGACTCAAGGTGTCTGAGTAAAAGAATATACATTCATTTACACATAATTTGTAAAACAATTCACTAAAGTAAAGTAGCAGAAAATCACACTCTTAATACACTACACCACACCCTATAGATTCTGGACAAGTTAAGCTCAAAATAAAGTGAGGGCAAAATGGCACTCCAGCAATTAAAAAGGGAGGGAAAGGCAAGGTTAGACAAAAACTAAGCAGCACCAACAAGTAAGTAAGCAGGGCAATCTAGAAAAGACAACTACGGTGAGGAAATAAAATCAAGGGACCTGAGCCAAAGTCAATGGACCAGAATCTTTTCAGAGGATCACACAGTTCAGAGTAGTTTACAGTTAAGTCTTTGCCAAGAGTTCGAAACAAAGTTGGTTTGACGAAAAGTTAATTTAAAGAATAGAGAAGGACAAGCCCTCAGATTGGCGAAAGATTTCAAACACTTTCACTGCAGTCGGACAGAACGAACAACCGGGTTAGCACAGTAGCTTTAGAGCTGAAGAATGCTGTAGCTGAGGCAGACGTTCCTGGCAGATCCTGCAGGCTCACAGTTCCTGAAGCGACTGTTGAACTAACAAGAAGGAGGAAGACTGGAGGGTCCTGCAATGCTCAGGGAAGAAACCAGCAGTGGAGCATTGCGACGAATAAAAGGTGCGCTCCTTAAAACCCAAGCTGGGTCCTATCCTCCTGGCTATCTGGTTCACTGTAGCTGTGCATATCAAATTCAACCAGAAGAGGGAGGCCTGGATTGCAGTTTGGCAAACTGGTCAAAGTTTGGAGATTCGGACCTGCAACAGGGCTTCACTGGGAGGTTCAGTCGTGGTAAAGGTCCTCTTCTGTCAGCTTCTCTTCGGTTCTCTCGATCCAGTGGCAACTCTGCCTTACAAGTCCCAGAGACCTGCATTTTATGCAGTTTTCCCCCATTCACACAGCCTGGCTGTCAATCACACAGCAGGGTGGCTGTCCCGCTGGAACAGTCACCACAGCCAATCATACAGAGTGTGACATGGGTCTACAAGGAGACCCTGTGCAGGGAGTCTAAAACCCCTCCCTCACATCCAGTCTCCCGCAGACATTCAGGCGCCTAAGGAGGGCTTCTGTGCAGAAGCGCGCCAAAGGACGGCGAACAAAGGAACCAAACCTGGCTTGGCGCGCAGAGTAAAACACGATTAAGACCTTTACAAAAAGAAATGGCGATTAAACCCAGACAGATCCGAAATAAAATAAAAGGGGTCCAGCGGGTTTAAGTTCGAGGCTACTAACTTAGCCTAAAACAATACCAAGCCTATTTTCATAGACTGCAGTAGGGAAACATGATAGATACCACTGCCACCAGCCAAATCTTAAAGAAAGGGGAATGAAATAATGTTCCATGAGAGACAGACAAAAAGGGATAACTATTAACCCTTTCCAGTACTCTATGTAAGATAGTTTGTACTGGGTCTGTGAATTTAAAAATAGTAAATAAAATCAATGGCAACTTTACATGTTCTGGGAGACAGTAGTCAGTCCCAGAAAATGGAGTCTGAGTTGGAAGTCTAAAAAGACAACCCTGTGTCACTGCACTAAAGGTGCTGTGTGACACACAGTAAAAAGATGATGCCTATGGAGTAGGTGAGGCTCCACAGTCCATGAACACATAGAAATGTACAACACATAGGCAAAAACAAATGTAATAGTGTGGAAAAAGGCTCACATTCTAACCAGGTGAAAAAATAAATCCTAGAAATCCAGCAAAGATGCTGAGGGACTCAGTAGGTAAGTGAAATTATCCATTCTGGAGAATTCTCCATAACAGCGCTCATAAAACGCTACACGCTAAGCACCCAGGAAACGCATATTTAAGGCCCGTTCTTTTTTCATTGCAGGAAATAAGCTCCCAAATGTTTTTTTTTCAAATCGCAAAGCAAACTGCTAAACTCAAGCAAGGAGCCGGGTAGTCGTCAGCCAATAACGTCCCGTATACATGTACAGTAAGCGCTTAGCAAACCCCGCAAAAAAGTTCAAGAACATTGTTAAATGGGAAAGTGAGAAGTCGTGCAGTGCTGCCATCTGCCCGATGAACAATCAGTGGCATGGGGTCCCTGTTGCTGACACTCTTATGAATATATTTATTTTAATGTCCAACTTGACGAAACAGTGCACATCTTTCAGAAGCCAAGCACTACCAGGACTGTTCCGTATACTCTACATTTTATATATTGCATGTCTATGCCTCCGAATATGGGTGCGAGGTGCCTCTAATCACTCCGAAATGCGTGCTTATGAATAATTCAAGCTATTGACAAGCAGCCAAGCAGGCTAAACATGCTTGCAGCTAAACTGCAATAAAATATGTGCCGTTTTGAAGTGATAATACATTCAGGGATGCATTCCTGGGATCGAGTACAGCTGTAGATTTCCATTTCTTGCCGAGTACATCTGTTTTTTCTCTTCAGCGGCTACAGGTATCCTACAGCTCCAGATGCCTCTAAATCTTTTATGGCCATCCGTTTTGCAAAATGAACCGGTGTACAGCTTTATGCCTTGTGTTTCATGGAGAAATACAAAACACATCCTATTAACATTAGAGACGGAAAGGAAGAGCAACTACCTGAGGAGAAGGCTGTCAAAGGCAGTGTAGGAACATCCATTCCACTCATTGTGTTCATTACAAACTATTGTTAAGCAGACACAGTAAGAGTATACTGCAGTTTGCTAGCTGCCCAATTAAGCACTAGAAGCAGAATGCACGTGCATCCCATTTTGCAGCATTGTTCATTATGATGTGAATGTTAAAAACCCTCCATGATCCCCAGCACCAAGCAATTGAGGACGCAGAATACAAGGTGTTCCCCAGCAACTCCTGGCACATATAGCCACCGAGTCTACCGATTCATGAAGGAGACTTACATACAGAACCAAGTACTCGCTGCGGCTCAAGGATCCGGCGACACTGACATATGGAATGAATACTTGCATGCACTTGGTTGGGGCAGAAGTGCATGTTTGCAGTGTGCAAAACAGTTGTTTACTATTTCATCCGTTACAAGGGGTAGAAGTGGAAATGAATGATGATGGCAATGTTCGACCTTTGCATGAGCTTGTCCATCAGTGGTTGTGAATGGCATTCTGCATTACTCATTTTCTTTGTCTCTGACATGGGACATGAGAGAAAAGTGGAGGGGAAACAGATGCAGGAGCTGCTGCCTCCCGGAGGGCAACCGGAAGTGCCTAAGAGATGTTTGTTGATGCAGGATAGCCACTCATGGCGAGCAGACTGGGCCCACGCATTCTGCAGGTGGTAGACATCTGTGCACAAGCATTGTCATAGACGGGTTCTCTGTTGAAAATCAGGCAACTCTATGAATGAGCAGGAATTCAGGTGTGTGTCCACTTGCGAGTGCATCTGGCACTCCCAAGAAGAACGACCAATAGAAATGGGACGCCAGGTGTGTATGCCATAGCTTAAAATAAGTTAACTCATTACAATGAAACGTGTATACGCATGCAATGTCGTGCTATTACAGTGTATGAGAACTCGTTAGATATGTTCAGCCAAAATAGTGATGGAGGAACCCCATCAAGCCCCAACTAGATAACCTGCAATGAAATGAGCCAGCCATCCCATTGCAAAATATGATGACGTAGATAGTCCAGGCATTGCGCTCCAAAAAACAGAACTGTGGCAGATTCCACACTTGACACCTCAAGTATAGGCGGTATTTTGTCAACAACATTGCAGGTTTGAGGGATTGCCATCTGGAAAAGTGTGGAATCCCTGGCTTTTTTGATTTGTATTTGATTTTTATTAATTTATTAAATGATGTGGGTAAAACCACCTAGAAAGGATGATCTGCTAACCAGATCCCCCTTTCATAGACCCCATACTAAAATAAAAATGGAGCAGAGGTTAGATTCACTGCTAAGCCATTTCTTAATTGCTACAATGGGGCCCACGTTTAGCAGGATATGGGAGTCATTTGATTGCACACATGCTGTAGGAGTCTGGGTCACCAACATGGCAGGACGTCTAGGAATGTTGAACTGCTGAAAAGCCTCTGAGCATTACTAGGTCTGGGGGCTGGTATATGAATAGGAGACTCACAAAACCTCCAATGGGGAAAAACGAGGTGGGAAATTGATGTTTGATATGTTTACACATCAGTCCTTGCAGGATCAATGTGGATGGGCCACATATAACAAAGTTGATATAACTAATATCTAATTTGATTGCATGTAAGAATACCCTTGAACATTTTGAGATGGTGTTACACCAGTGTTTAGGGGACATGAGTGAAACAGAGCCTGGAGATTTGCAGTTGGGTATATGAGCACTCGTTTCCTCAACATCAAAATCAAAGGCCTACAGGAAACAAGGGTAGGGGCACATCTTGACCTGAGGCCCCCACGCCCTCAACTGCCAGCGGTTGTTTTCTGAGTGGCAATTAGGCAAGTAGGACAGGAGATCTGAACAAGATCTGAACGTCAAGGGAAAGCAAAGCAGGCCATTGGCTCCTGGAAGAGAAGTCCATATTCATTGTAGGCATCTTAACAGATGAAGACCCACTAGGCTAGTGTGTGACAAAGGTTCCTTACTTCCGAGTGGGAATGGTACTGGGGGCTATAGTTCCCACTAAGACTAATATATTTCTGGACCATGTCACAGTAAAAATTCTCCCACTTGGCATGACATTGATTCTAGTGTCACAGCAGTCAGATACTTGTTGAAATTATCGAGGTAGACACCCAAACCAGATGGTATGAGGGTTGTATTGTCTGGGTTACTGTCCTTTGGAAATCATAAGGCTTAGTTGAAGAGGTGGGCCCTGGATTTATTTGCAATCAATGAATCCATTTCAGTAGGATGTCTGTTGGTTAATGACCTCCCTGATCCAGACATAGTGACAACAGTAACTTTGGGCTGCGGTCCTGATGTTTGCTCAGCTGGAGGATGCAATAGACCAGTCTGATTGTTAACTCCCCATCCAAACCTGAAGTCCCCTGAGGCACTGTGAGAGAGGTCTCGGCGACCAATGAGCTGACTATGAAGGTTCAGTGATCACAGGATTACCTACTGGCATAGAAAATGTAACTGCGATGGTGGACAAGGAAGTTTCAGACCCAAAGGGCCTTCCAGAACTGATTGATTTGTATTAAGCTGGAGTCCCAGGTCAGGCATCAGGCTTACTTTTGCCAGGAACGGGGGAATTGTTCTCTCTGGCAGCTCTGTTAAAGCAGACCAGAGGACAAGGGCAGAACAGAGGCACTGAGCTACTCCAACAGGAGGAATAGGTGAAGAGCAAAAGCCTGGCCTATTCCAAAAACAGGAGGATTCCTTCGCTAGAGAAATGTAAGTGACTTCAATCAAGCACTCCAACTAAGTCAATGCCTAGTCTGGGATGCCCAATGGAAGCCCTTATTCATATATTTTTATGTCTAGTTCTTATATCCGGATGATGAACCCTTATATAACGCCCCTCTCTTTGAATCCCCCTGACCTCACTGAGCCAAGAAGTAGGTTGTTTTGCAAATTAAAAGGTTTATTGGAAAAATGAAACTATATATATATATATATATATATATATATATATATATATATATATATATATATATATATATATCATTTGATAGCACACTTATGAATATAACAGTGATCAACAATGGATAATCTACAATGGCACAATTCTTTAATTACTTAGGAGTTGGTATAGAAAGGATAAGGTAGCAGAGAATACTTTGTATGGTTTCAAGGAAAAGCAATGATGAGAAAGAATGCAGCATAGAAATAACACTCGATATGGTTTCAACAAGAGATAGCATGATCACTTTTTCCCTTGTGACAACTCACTACCCCCCTATGCAATATGAAGAGATGGAAATGAGGGCACACAGGTTTTCAGGAATACAATCAGAAGCAGTTCAGTTCCCGTTCCCCCCAGCAAGCTTAGAGAAACAGGGATGATTTTATAAAAACAGGCCAAATACTTTTAAATGTGATTGCAATGAAGTGAAACATATGCTAAAAATGATTTTATTTCCCTATACCAGATTCAGGGTAGCTCATAGCTACTTTGAATTAGTTCAGGTCAGCACTAGCAATGATTCATGAATGATTATCAGAGTGAAAATGAATTTCAGCAGTGGAAAGCAAGAAGCAGCTATTTTTACAAGTGGTGAAATTGAGCCAAATTGTAATTCGCAGCACTTTTTACAAGTGCGTCGATCGCGATCACGGGAAAACTATAATGTAATGTCGTATTGCATCTGTTGGCAAGCTTAGGTTCTTAGCTTTAAAATGACAGTTAAATCTCGCTTCTAGGACGTACGGTTCAAAAGATACGGACGTTTTTGGGGAGGTAGATTTTCAGAAATGAAGTCAAGATTTCAGAATGACAGATGACACTTTTGCAGCTTTGAAATCACAGAATGGACACACGATTTCTGTGCAGTTCTGGACAGGTTGAAATGGTTTGAATAAGATTACTTTAAACTAAGAGATGGGTTCTGGACAGTTCTAGATGCTCACTCCTAGTTCTGGAAGGGAATGGACCTCGTTACAGATCTGGTCAGGGTTCTAGCCAGGGTTCTAGCCAGAATCAAACAACTCGCCCGGCTGTTGAATAGTTGAGTTAGGTTGCTGGATTCTGAGGCCTGCTGAGAAGGGTTCAGCTTTTGGGTTAGGCCCCTGCTTAAGGTTCTAGAGCTGGGTTCTAGAGTCTGGTCTCAGGATCTATCTGGGTTTGAAGTTGTCCGGCAAAGTGCTGCGCAAGAAATCGATTGAAGAGTGGAAAATGAAGTTCCTCTCTGGGTCTGAGTGGTTCTTTTTATGTCTTTTGAAAGTGGGTGGGAAGGCTAACTTTCTATGCCCAACCCTCTGAGGATCCTGATAGGTTAAAGGAAATACTGTGACCTGACTGGAGAAGGGAATTGTGAGTCAGAATGAGTCATCAGGTATCATCTTTAGGGTTCAAGGAAAGGACACTCCCCTTTGTGTCCATACAGCATGTCTTCTTTTTCATAAAAAACATAATTACAAGATACACAACCTGTTAATTTTACCTAAATTGCATGACCTATTGCTTAAGGTACAGTTTGGTTCAAGTCACATGTTTCTATGAGCTTGGGTTCAGAAATGACAACATTTTGCGCTTTTAGTGGGTTTTGCCATATTGGTTTTTCATCAAATCTGACACGGAGGTACACACCCTCTCTGGGCATATTACAGTAAGTTTTGAGGTCTCTAGCATAAACACAGATGTTACAATATTAATAATTACAGGGCTTGGCCTCAGAACATCCCACAACGTCCATCTTAGTCTCAAATCGTGGGTGCATTTTTCATATTAAGAATCCCCAAATTGTACATTTCTCTCAACTTGATACAATTTTTTATAAGCAATTTAATAAAACATGCATTTGCCTCCACTGCAGTACACCCATTGTTTTGTCCCCGCCCCTAGAAACTTGGCTTGACTCAGAGATCAGATTTCTTGCCTCCCCCCGAGCAGTGTTGACAGTTCACACCCAAAATCAGCATACCCTATGCAGCTGAAGGAATCCTTTGTCTGTTTTTTCCTGCTAGCAAGGCATCAGTCCAGGGTACCACTCTCCATTTGATTAACAGAACTTTGTGATTTCCTGCCTTCTTGCTGAGATGACCAGGTGTGAAGACTTCTCATGGACAAGCAAGCCATTGAAGTCCCTGTTAACTCAGGTTCACTGTTAGCTCCTAAAATACAAGTCTCCTGTCAGAATTTAGATCGCTAGCTCCGGTCAGTGGCGTGCACCGGTATTGCACCCATTTTTGACAGATGCCTTAAATGAATACATTTTAAAAAGGGGATTTTACTTGATAGCATATGATACTTGCCAACATTGTATTGATGCGGATTCTGCAGTAGAGTAATGTAGAACACCCAACCAGAAGTTGGATTTTTTTGGTGGTTTCATGCCCATGATTTTAGCAATTTTGACAATCAAGAAAATGAATTGTTGAACAGCTCTGTATTCCTTTGTCTGCTTTTGTTCTGTGGGCAGCCAAAGGATGGGGCTGGCAATGGTCTCCTGTATTAACACTGACAGAGGCAAAAGAAGATGCCAGCCTGTCTGCCAGGTTCTCACTGGGCACTTTCTGGTGATTTCTGGCCAGCAGCATGCTTTCTGGCGGCCATTAAGATGTTTCCCATGTCAGTAATGCACAATGATGTTGTAGGGCTTGGATGCGTGGGTTGAAACATCCCACAGAAAGCAAGAGACCAGTTTAACCAGTAACTAGCAGTCCAGGCCTGGAGTTGCCTGTGGTGCCCACTGTTGCGAGGGAGGGCTCAGCTTCCACTATTGTGAGTATGGAGTTAACTTCAGATTCAGTGATCTCAGGGTTGCCTACTGGCATAGAAAAGGAACCTGAAGTGGCAGACAGGGAAGTTTCAGAACTGAAGGGCCCGCCAGAACTGAAAGAGTGTGCTTCAGTTCGAGAACCAGGTCAGGTTGACTTTTGCATGTACAAAGGATCCTGAACCACTCCAAAATGTGGGAACAGGTGAAAGGCAAAGGCCCTAACCAGTCCAAAGACAACAAGCCCAAGAACGCTGAGGAAGGGCACAGCTGGAGCTTGTTCACCCAGTTGCGATAGTTATCTACCGGACTTGCCTCCTGACCAACTTGCTTGTCAATTAGATGTCACTGGGATGTCTGACAGCCTGTCCGACTATTTTTACAACCCCTGTGTCTCCCCATAAACGGTCATTTTAATATGCTACCTTTTTAATTTTCTAACCTTTTAATCTTTTTTTTCTAGGTTGGCCTATTTTATATAAAAATGAACTAATCGAGTTGTGAGTATTCTCCCCTCTACATCTGGTGCTGATTGGTCCTACTTGTTTATAACCCATTTCTATTGAATGGACTTGGGACACGTATTCATTTAATACTTGATGTGTATTATTTTGTTCTTAAAAATGTGATATGTCTGTTCTACTTATAATTAACTGACAGGGCTGCGAGTATTCTCCCCTCTATATCTGGTGTTGGTTACTTCTACTCTTGCATAACCCATTTTCATTGAATGTAACTAGGGCCTTGATTCATTTGCTTTATACTATGATGAAACTGTATGCTGTATTGGTGAACTATTAATGGCTTAATGCAGAATAACACAGATTTGGACGATGATGATGAATGGAATTTGTGTGCTCTGTCCAGCCTTGCCAAGGCTCTGACAAGACAGGAGAGGCACACCAGACCCCATAAATCCACCACCTTAGGTTGGGTGGTCTGGTTAGAGGAAAGGTAATTTCTCTCTATTGGGATCCCACCAAGATGTCAAGCTGACGGGCGATCCCATATACTTGTGGCTGTATAGATACTTCAGACAAATTAGCCGCCATACCACTTTTCAGCACTGGAAAGCTGGCTTGACCAGGGCATCCATGCTAGACCTCCTATATTAAGGGCAGGACATTAAAATCCAGACAGTCACATGTAAAAATTAGAATTGGAGTAGACTCAGTGCACCTGAGCTTAGGAGTTGCTGATCAGCCTATTGACTACCTTCATAGGTGGATGATATGATCACAGACAAAGTGTCCCATAGTTTACAGAAATCCAGACCATGGGCATAGGGCCATATCTCTACAGAGATTTAAAATTGACATGCTTTCAAAGTCTAAGGGGGTCATTACGAGTTTGGAGGTAGCTATTAGCGCCATGGCTGCCTCCAAACTCGTGTCCGGGTTCTTTGAATGGGGATTTACCGGGTCATTCCAACCTTGGAGGACATGGTAAGTCCTCATTCAAAATACCCATCCCCATTCCCTTTCGAGCCCCCATAGGGCTCAATGGGCACGTTATTAGCTCCCTCGTCCCTTAGCGGCTCCCGCTATGGGTGGCTGGTAAAACCAGCAGTCCTTAGCGGGACCCATTAAGGGAGCTAGGAATGCGGCGGTAAGGTGTTAATGGCACCGGCATCCTTACCGGAGCCGTTAACCCCTTACCGCCACACTCGTAATGAGGCCTTCAATCGCCATATGCTAGTGCAAATGGCAAATATCTATTTGCTCATCTTCAGGATTTGCTTGACCATTTGAAGGGTGGCACTCAGCCTTTTTGTCTGGGAGCATGTCAGGAATTGTCACCTGGCAAGGATGTTAAAGCCATGGCTTTTTATATTTGTATTAATTAAGAAAATTAAGCAGGTAATTCTATCTCGGAAAGGGTGGCATGCTCACCCGATTCCCCTTTCATAAATTTGATTTCTGCATCAGCCTCCTGATCTGCACTGCTAGCTCTCCAGTGGCAAAGATAAGCTTTAGCAGGAACAGGTGCCATCTTGACCGCGGCTGTGACAGCCAAGTCACTTCAGCACAGAGGCTGCATTTTAAGTCTCCAAAACCACTTAGTCATAAAGAATTACTGGAGTTTAGGGTATGGTGGATAGTAATTAGCATGACTTTAAGAAAGCCACATCAGGTTGATTTTATACATGTGTCAGCAGTGTGAGCCCAGGCCAGCTGTGGAAGGGTTATGTGTAATATGGTCAGAACACCTGGCCCTGCCACTATCAGGGCCACAGACTGAATAGTTGAGCCTCTCCAACACAAAAGGACTAGTCACACATCAGGGTTTTGATTAACACTGGGCCTTTGATACTATGGGCAAGGGAAAGGGGCTGGGTAAGAGTAGGAAGAGAAAGGTCAGTATAGTTGGAGGAATCTTGCTTCTCTCTCTATAGCTCTCTTTCCTTCTTACCTCCTCCACCTCCTTTAGCATAAAGCATTTTGGGTATATTGTGGTACCCAGGACCTCACTGGCAGTGAACAACATCTGCAGAGGTTTGCTATCCTCCCCTGTTTTTGGGAAAATGAGACAACACCTAAATTGTCCTTGGATTGGGACTTGGAGCAAATGAAAAAATCCAGGCATCTTGTCTCCTGCATTTCGACTGTGTTCAAACACATTCATCCCAAAAATTCTTGTTGTGTTGCCCTTGGTATTTCTTCAAACTCTTCAGACTGCTGTTGCTGCGTCCTCAAACCAATTCACCACTGCAATGCGCCAACTGAGCGTGTTGTTGCCTCAGAAGAATTCGAGCCACTGTGTGTCTCACTTCAAACGCAAATCAAGCCTGCTCTATCACTGTGTTTTGCCACATCTGGACCTGATTTGAATCACTCACACAGAGTCAAGTAGCTTGACTCACCAAGAACAGCGAGAAAGTAGGGTTGGCTTCTTTCTGCACTCGTGTTCATTTTTAGGCTTTAGAGACTTGTTAGGTCACCCGTAGTCCCTTTTCTCAGACAAGAGCATATACATTTTCTAACTTTGTGGTTATTGATTGCCTTTAATGCCGGTTTTAGCACCCAGTGTGCTGCATCTTTCTATCTCTTACATATTCTGTATTCTTTCCACAGGGGCAGGTTTTTGTAGAGTATTCTACTTAGCTATCTGTGCATATGGCATGTTAATTTAGGATATGTATATTTATAGAAACGTGATAGGACATTCCTTTATTTTGGACTGTTGTACTTTGCTGTTTGGGTTCCTACAGTTTCACATTCACACTGCTCTAAAGATTATAGCCTACCCTCGACCCAATGCATATGAGGTATATCTCTTGACTCTGCCTGTTTCACCTTTATGATTGGGATCACTCTTGTTTTATTTAGATTTGTGAGGTCTGAATCGTTGGCTTAACCACTACTCTACCTTATAGTGGAGCAGGGCAGAATTAATTTCATCACAGCATGCTTACGGATATTTAGATATTCACTTGACTCCATGTATTATTGCAATGCAAACATCTATCAGGGAGATGATGAAATTCCTGAATTATTTTCAGGAAATGGTGTTATTGCCTGCATTCCCATTGGTCATACTTCATTTGAAATGTCTGTGCACTTCCATTGTACATCATTAGGGCATTGATGAACTCAGGTTTTATCTCAGTAGTCCTTCAAATAGGTATCACAAATGATACACAATGTTGTACAGTGTGATAGAATCCACTGTAACACTGAATAGTGTACGGTTAGTAGCCAATCCATTTTCCAAGACCGTAAAACATGCGGCCCATGTTTTCTATTAATCATATACATATAATTATGGGATGCTTTAAGAAAGAACACACCTGGAACAATTGACACCTAGGGCCGATTCATAGAATATTTGCCCGGTGCAAAGTGACTTTGCACTGCTGAAAAGTGACTTTGCACTTGCGACACAAACCCTGATACATGGAACTGTGCAAACTGTATTTTTGCAGTGCAAAGTCCGGGCAAAGTCAGTTTATGGTCATTTTTGCAGTACAAAATGACTTTGCCTGGACTTTGCACTGCAAAAATACACTTTGCACAGTTCCATGAATCATGGTTTGTGTCGGCAGTGCAAAGTGTATTTTTGTAGTGCAAAGTCCGGGCAAAGTCATTTTGTACTGCAAAAATGACCATGGTCTGACTTTGCCCGGACTTTGCACTGCAAAAATACAGTTTGCACAGTTCCGTGTATCAGGGTTTGTGTCGGTAGTGCAAAGTCACTTTTCAGCAGTGCAAAGTCACTTTGAACCTGGCAAATATGCCATGATTTGGGCCTTTAGTGTATGCTAAAACCATCTTGCAGTATTCCTATTATATGGAGCAAATACCAACATGATTGGGGGTTGAGGGGATCTTTGAAATATATTATGTGAACCTCTAATCAGTACAATATGAAATTCACCATAATAATGAGTACGAGTTTACAGTTCTAAATGTGAGTTCCAAATTTGATACATGAGATATAGCACACACTGGAAAGAGTGTAGTAGTATGTGTTGCTACTTCACATGGACAAAAACTGAAGAAAAGTATCACATTTGGAGAATATGTGGAGTTGCTACTCATTAACTGTAATTGTAGTAAACATGACATATTTGACTGTGAATCACAAATACTATTTAGAAAGACACTGACAGAGGTTGTGCCACTGAACCCTTCATAGATTCAGTCACACAGCTACAGTAGTGTTTCACTGCACACTTTTGACATCAACTCTAAAAACAAGAATCATCTCAGTCACTACCTTTACTCCATCATACTACTGATAACTATGAACCTGTGCATAATTGCCATTAGATTACATACCACTGCACATTGTGTGAGTCCCAGTAATTGCAAACCGAAGTCCCATGAACTCTCAAACATTACCACACATGTACACACATGCTGTGCATGTAACTCATGATAAAGACACGTGTTCCTAATTACCAACCAACTTGGTCACTAAATATCACACATCATATGTAGTAGACACAGCGGAAAGATTGTGTCAGCATGAATTATGCAGATGAACGTGGCGTGTCTCACAAAGGCTTATGTGTCTTGTAACCGAAAAAGCAGCTGATTCTATCAGAGATGAAACGTAACCCTTGCTCTTAGCAAGTGTATATGTAAGTGGTTTGCCATTTTACACACAGAGGAACATGGACTCGACCTTAATCACAAAACGCGGCTCTTGCTGAGCAAATGTCAGATCATTTGGTTTAGCCCAAATGGAGGGGCCAAGGGATGGGGAGGGGCTGGTTATTATGTGTCACGTTTTCCTGGAATGTCTGGACATCAGAACGTCCACTTCATTCAGTATGTCATAGATATGTGTAGCTCAGTTCACAGATATGAAGCAATCAGAATTATGCCCATTGATATGGATAATAAATGCATTATTCCACAATAGTAGCAAGGGGCATGATTTCTAAACACACTTGCAGGTAAAAAAAATAATTAATTAATTATTAATTGAGTGATTGTAAGAAATTGACAGATTATTCCGTTCACAAAGGCGACTTGCACATTCCTAGGTGGCTGTGCGCCAGTGCAATGGATGAGTTGGCCAGCCCCTCTTACTTTCTTTAGTGTGTGCACTGGATAGGCTGTCATCACCCATGTACGTGATGGAGTGTACTCTTCTGTGACAGGCTCTTAAAAGGCCTGTCACATTGAACAGCCCATCAAAGGGAAATGTGTACAGAGAGTAAGAAGGCGTGTATATTCCTATGTGATGAGTAGAAATAACAGCGGGGCAGCCGCAGCTCATACGGCTGATGTCCTGCTTAAATAAAGTGCATGCGAGGTTCAGAAATGACTGCATCACTCATTGAGAACGCCCCTGTGTCGGTTCCAGCCAATCAATCTGGATGCTTGTGTTGTATGATTTTCATGTGAATTAAGATGTCCGATTGAAAAGTGTAGCAACGCCCCTTTCAATTCCCTTGTTTGTGCAGTTGCGCAGGGGGTATGCACATTTCAATCTGACCATCACAGTCACCTGTGGTAAAGGTAAGCTTATTTTTACACCAGGTTAGGGGAGACTCGAACACAAACCAAACACATGCGGACTTTTTTTTTAAATCAGGTTCAAATTGTGAATTACATGTATTGTGTTGAAGCAAATCAGGACGGACGATGATATGAACTACTGTTGCATTGCATAGATTGCCGGATCCCAGGAATTAGAGCTCGGACCTTCCATGCGCCCATTTGGTTGCACTTTTGATGCAGCTTGCTTCTGACATTTGCAAAAACCTAAGGAGCACCTCTTCCCATCAAGGATACTCTGCAATATCACAAGACTCCAGCGCACACTGATGCGCCTTTACACATCAAAGACATGCGAGAAAGCAGGGGAAAGGCCATTGGCATGAGACGTCAATAGCGTACTCACGAGGCCACATTCACTGCGATGTGTCACTAACTTCCACGAGGCCGCACACAATCAAACGCAAATCTCCAGGCCTGCAAATGAGCAAGCGCACCCCCTGAATCCAAAATGAAGCAAGGCGAGTTCCATGCTCCAGGGTGGAATTAAAGCTTCATTAGCGTTATTAAATGATCAGCAATCTATGCAGAGCGCTGTTAATATGCAGCGCTTGACGGACGCCTTGTATTCTCTCTTGTCCAAGTAAATTATGCATTAGGCTGTCATGCTTAAATGACATGTGAAGAATCCTGGCATGTGTACGTTAGCATCAGGGGAGTTCAAGTGGACACGAGAAGGCGTGTATGATAGAGTTGCTTTTGCGCGTGTACTGTGTAAGGGAAGCAGACATCTGGTCCTGTAATTTACCTGCACATTCCAATGGAATGAATGCATTTTACTACATCTGTTTGACTGGCTGCAGGAGTCTCTGGCTAGACAGTTTCTCATCAGGTACAACATCACTAGAGGGACTTGCACGCGCTAGGATCCAGAGTTGCAAAACAGGAGCTTAGTGCCAAATACTGACCCAAGGCAAGAGACAGATGCCACCAACGGGTCCGGGAAGATTGTAATGATTCCTCCAAGTGCAAGAATAAATCAGATGCGCCATCAGCATTTGTCACTGGCACCTGGAGTTTTGACATAACAATTATATTATCAGACCCATTATCCTAAATCTATGAATTTCTGCCAGTTGGTGAGCTGCATGCTCTTGGGGGTAGCGTTTGTAAACAATCTGTCTGATTTCCATGCAGGCAGGTGTTGTGGTAATGTGCTTGGTAGCAGGATATATATATGCATGCCAGGGTTTAGTGTGTGTGCCACGAAAAAGTTCAGCCAGACCCACCTGTATATATATTTATATATGAAATTCTGTCCATGCGGACAGTGAGGACCATCTTAACTGTGAGTGGCTCCCCGTAGTTATCACCCATGATGCTATGTTTGATTGCATTGTTGATCCGTGCTGTAATGTCATGTATGTGCTCATTGGCTGAGCAACGGGGCACAGGTGAACTCTGAGTTGAG
The DNA here is from genome assembly GCF_040938575.1 of Ambystoma mexicanum. NCBI lineage: Eukaryota > Metazoa > Chordata > Amphibia > Caudata > Ambystomatidae > Ambystoma > Ambystoma mexicanum. Next base: position 1,071,481,423 of record NC_090935.1, on the reverse strand, counting down.
ATGTTCATCATTGCCAACGGTTGCCGAATTTCATGGGTTTTGTTGCAGTGATTCAGTTTTTCTTAACCCTATCTTAACTGAAGTTGCTTCACTAAATGTGTGATGCTATATCTTCTTGTGGGTCCACTGCCATTGTCTGTGTTGCATCAATGAGCAAGAAACACTGTGGACCACTGCCCATGGCCTTTTGCCATGACCAACTGCCCGACCTCCAGGCATGGCTCATATCCTCTTGCCCACTAAATGGACAGATCCCATTGGTCATGGCCTTGGTAGCCACAGCCTTCAACCGCCTCCACTGTACAGATTGCAACAACTAGGCAGAAATACTAAAACACACTGATCCCCCAGCCCAGTAACTAACCAGATCCCACCGGCCATTGTCTTCATACCAGTACCACTGACCATGGCACATGCCAACTTTCTTTCCCCTGCTGTCATTTCTGTGATAGATTCCCCTGGGAAGTTGCTATGGAAGCATATAACAGTCATCGCATTGCCGCATTCTGTTACTGTGTAATCATTACCAATCGTTACCACAGTAACATATCCTTTATCGATTCATGCGGTAATGAGAAAAGGCTCAACTATTTAAAAGTCATCTTGATTCACATTGCTACTCTTTATGTGCAGCTCTACCTATTGTAGGCATGCAACACAATTCTCACTGATCATTGACATCTTAGTCTTAAGATAAAAGCGATTGGTTAAGAGGGTGGTCATTCTCCTGGATTTTTAGAGAGGGATAATGGTGGAGAGGACCCACATCTTCATTTGTTTGCAGAAAGAGCACTTACTTCAATGACATACATCTGATGTGATAGGCTATTCCAGAAGAGGCATACCAGAACTCAAAAAAATCAAACTCCTATTGCCAGTCTCCAGAAAACATGTGCACCAAGATCCAAACCGAGGATATGATTACTATTGTAAAAGAACCAGTGATCAGAATTCACCATATCAAAGAACTCTACATTGTTGGGCTATAGCAATATGAGTTTTCTGAGGCAAGGGAAGGATTTTAAGGCAGTTCTACAGAATTTGCAATTTGGTAGCCCTGTCCAGTGCGTTCCAACGCAAACCCTACTCTTTGGAGGAGGTCAGGCGTGCCTTCAAAAGTCAGAAGCTGAATGAGGCACCAGGCCCCAACAAGCTTTTGGGAGCTTTGGGAGATTTGTATGCATCAGAACTGGAAATTTGGATCCCCTCCCTAGTGAAACATTTCAATTTGGTTCTTAGCTGTTGTATTGTGCCAGCAGGGACTCTCCAAATAATTGCCATCTGGTTTCTCTCTTGGATGTGGGGGGAACGATATATGCCCGGGCAGTGTTGCAACAATTGGAAGCATGGATACTGGAAAACGAGGTATTCTGTCAAATTCAGGCTGGTTTCTGCATTAAAGAAATTGTCATAGGCGCCCCTCTGCAAGAACGAACACAGCTAAATTACCTGTTCTTTGGGAAGGTACCCACTCGAGAGTGCGCAGCCACACTTTAGCTCACTATACCTTTCACAGAAGGCAAGTATCCATTTGCATATCAGTCTTTGTCTCGCCAACATGGGCAGTCCAGAACCGACATGCTGTGGCAATTCTCTTCTGAACAAGAGTACAAACAGCAACCCCAGACACATCTTTCAGCCTTATTCAGCTTTCTCAGTAAGGAGGAGCTGTGCTTCTCTGAGGGCAGTGAGCAAACTTAGGGTGACAAAACCTTAGCCCCTTAAACAATCATAAAATAGTCATGGGCACCCCTCTGCGAGAAAAAAAACAGCTTAATGACCTATTATTTGGTAAGGTACCGACTCAAGAGTCTGCAGTCACACTTTAGCTCACTGTACCTTGCACAGAAGAGAAATATACATTTGCATACCAGTCTTTGTCCCACCCACATGGGCACCCCAGCACCAAAATGCTATGACAATTCTCTTCTGAACAAGAGTACCAACAGCAATCCCAGCCACATGTTTCAGCCTATTGGGCCTCATCAATGAGGTGAATATGTGCCTCTCTGAGCACAGTGAACAAGGGGTCCACGTCTGGCTGACCATAGGAAACATAGGGTGACAAAACCCAAGTCCCTTAAACAATCAAAACATAGCCATAGGTGCCCCTTCTGCTTTGGTGTAAGTACTATTGATCCAAATCTCTGATTATGCTTGATTTGTGATAAGTATGACACTCTTAGAAAAATGAACATATATGTGATGTTCATTAATTTGTGTACCAAGGGTGTGTCTATGTAACACACTTTGAGACCTCTGCCTACCTTTTTATGCCATGCAATGCTTGTACATGGGAAATACTGCTGCTGTGAGATGAGGCGTGGATGGCAGTATCACCAAGCCACTATCAATAGAGATGGGAGTTCGCCAGGGGTGTGTCTTGGCACCCAGAATATTCTGCATATTCAACAAACAGGTTAATCAAAATACTGTTGTCGCCCCAGGTGGATGCCCCCACTCTAGTAAATGAAAAAACTCCCTGTGCTCATGTTCACAAATGATGCAGTCCTCCATTCCCTTACCCCGGCTGGGTTAATGGTAGGACTAAATGCATTTGTGGAATTCTGCAACACAAATGGCTTACCAGTAAATGTGGTGAAGACAAAGGGCCTCATTATGACCCCGGCAGTAGGGGGTTAACAGGGCCGGTAGATCTGCCGGCCCCATTAACCCCCTACCACCTCATTATGAGCTCTGCTCGTGGGACCGCTAAGGACGCCTGGTTTTACCAGGCGTCTTTAGCGGGTCCGGCGAGCAGACCAGGATGCTAACAACGAGCCTGTCATTAACGGGCCCTTTGTTAGCATCATCCCCATTCCCATTGAACCCTATGGGGGCTGAAATGGGAATGGGTATGTACCGGGTCCGAGTTCTATGAATGGGGAAATACCGGGCCCTCAAAGGTCGGAATGGCACGGTATTTCCCCATTCAGGGACCCCGGATCTGGTACCCAGAATGGGGGTAGCCATGCCGCAAAAAGCAGCATGGTTACCTCCAGGGTCGTAATGAGGCCCAAAGTCTTTGGTATTTAATGGTAGTAGAAGAAGGAAGAAGAGGGCATTACATTTGCAGCTCGATGAAAGCACCATAGAGCAGGTGGAAGAGAAGGACTACTTAGGTCTGAAATTCCTGGCTAACTGCCATTGGGATGCACATCTGGCTAAGGAAGGACTCACACTGGCCTGGTACAGTGTAACACTGTTGATATTCACTAATGAACATGCAGGTGGAACTGCCCGACTTCCTATTGGGACATATAAAGCACAGGCTAGGCAGGCAGCCACATTTGGGATTGTAGGTTTTCAAAGGCTTGTGCTTTAAAAAAAAATCTCAAAAACATGCTTGCCCTCACTCATGGCTCTCCTCACTTGGTGGTACATTGGGAAACAGGATTGCCGTGTATAGAATTGTTTTGTCAGGCACACCCTGGATTACTGGATAAGGTTGGAGCTGGGCAAGTATAGAGATGCAGTGATGGATCTGCTGACTCAGGTTGGAGGAAGGTCACTTCCATGATTTGCATATGTTAAAAGTGAACTTGACACCTTATGGCTAAGCAACCTTTGGTCCAACCTGACCAGCATGTCCTCCACGAGTAAAGCAGTAATTAAGAGGGCCTACGAGATTAAGTTATAATAGATAATCCTAACTGTGGTTGGAAAATCATCACTGCTGAAAAAATGGTGGGGCATTACATTATGGTTAGGGTGCAAAGTGTATCTAGATTGTGTTAATCCCAAATATGAAGGAGAACTGGAAACTCTGGATATGGATCTTACCATTAGCAAGTGTCTGCAATAGATGCAACTCAATGACTCAGGTGACTGTCCTTTCTGCCCAGGCACAGTCAAGTATGGTGCCCACTTTCTCCTGATTTGCCAACAATGTCTGTCATTAAGAAAAAGGTGTCTTGAACCATTGTGCAGGGAAAGACATGTTAGGCTCACTGTGGAGGCTATGGCCCTATGTTGTTATGCCAATGATGAGCTTGCAGTTTTCTAGATGTCAGCATTTATGTATATGCCACGTGTATCAGGTGCAAATATGCAAGTTTTCAGACTTTCTGGAATACGTATCTAACTTACTCAGCCTGTTTGGTAATGTGTTCTTCATGGAGATTGTTTACTGATACTTATAGTTTGGGATGCTCACTATAGTATTTTATTCTTGATGATTGTATTATTTTAAATGTTTTTGAACTGACCTGGTGACCAGCACAGTACCTGGAACTTCTCTTCTTCTTAATTAGGGCATGCCATGATACTTCTCTTTACAGATATTAGTATTATATAGAATATTCTGCTATTATCCATTATTGTGTATATTGTTTACACAATTGAGAGGCTGTGATGTACTCACTTTGGTTTTAATATTCTATTTACTCCAAATTTGTATGTACATTGTTCAGTGATGTTATGATATTATGCTATCGAAATAAAGCTGAACGAACAAGTTCTGCAGATTTTTCAAAAACATCAGATCTATGCCAAGCTGTAAGAAAGTAAATTCTATTCTACAGATGTTGTATTCCTGGGGGTCTTTACTCCATCTCTGGGTTTGAAGTTCGATAAACAGGTGAAAGAAGTCAGAGAATGGCTGTCTCCCATGTAAGTCAAGGGAATCGACAGTTTTTTAGAATTCACAAAATGTATTGCAGGATCATATGGGATTTTCAGAACTGGTGTCTCCTTTTACCTAATTTCTCAAGAAGGAGGTGAAGTTTGCTTTGTCATCAGAAGCACATGAAGCATTCGCCAAACTAACTAAGCGGCTTACATCAGAACGTATCCTGTGCTTTCCGATAATTCCCAGTCTTTCTTTGTGGAAGCCAACACCTCCAATGAAGCCATAGGTGCAGTGCTCTCTCAGAGGCATAAAGAGATAGGCCATGTACACTCTGGCCTATGTCTCTAAAATATTGTCCAGTGCTAAGTGAATATCACCATTCCTGACAATGAATGTCAAAAGATTCATACAGCCTTTTTGGAATCAATACATTATTTATTGGGGCAAGAACCATTATACATGTGTATATAGACAATATAAATCTGTTACGTCTGCGATTGACCAAGGCAATGACTCTGAAACAGTTAACATTGTCGGTGATTGTTTTACGATCATTATGAATTAACTATTGCAAATAAGGGGTCAAAATGGGAAAACTGATGCTCTTTAAAAACAAATCACTGGAAGTTTTAAGTTAGATTCCGAAGATTTGAGACATGATATTTCAGAAGAACATCAAAGAGACAAGGGTTGGAGGATGTGTTGATTCAAAACATGTCTGAAGAACACTTGAAGTTGTGGGTGTGGCAGTATCCTGTGCACTGACTGGCCAATTGTGTTTCTTATTTTGGTTCCCAAATCAATGTTCTTACTGAAGAAATGTGCAGGAGGGCTTTGAGGCTGTATCATGATTTGGTGTTGGCTTGAGAAACAAAATGGCTACTGCTCTGCAGGGATAGAAGGATGAGCATGGATCTCAATTATATATGTGAAACAGGCACAACATGAATCATATACCCCCAATCACCAGTTTGCTTTGCAGAGTATTTCATCCAGCCTTCGATGGGGCAGAGCAGGGCCCTGAGCAAGATGTAGCCTGCTGTTTAAATCTAGCACTGCTTGGGTTAACCTAGAGGAGGGTGTTCCTCCAATCACCATTCTGCTTTTCTGCTTATTTCATTCTGCCAATTAACTTGCCAGAGTGGAGCAGGGCCATGTGCGGATGTTGCCTACTCTGTTAACCTAGTCCTGGCATACAAGCTGCTGCTCCAAACCTTCTAGGAAAACATTGCACTTGGGTGCCCAATTTTAGAAGATTAACTATGTTTTAAACCCATTTACCTGTGGTTCAGAAATTGTTCTAAACCAAAGACCCTTTTAACTAAGACTATTTTAAACCTATCCTGGTGCTTAAAGGTACTTCCCTGCATATCCCCTGGCTCATATATATTAGTATCCAGTTGGATATATATTCATCTGATCAATATATTTGGAATCATAGAAGGATTCAAAGGGAACTTTATGGTGTTAACAGAACACATTTACAGGCAGCAAATTCCTAACAGAGAAAGCCCTCTACCATACATATGTCATTCGTTCAAACAATTGTTTATCTAACTATCTGGTCTGGTCAACACACAATTGTTTTGATGACAAAAGCCAGTCTCACTCTGCTTCATTTAAGATCTGTCACTGCTAGGTGGAGCAATTCACCAGCTATTGAGGGCAATTGTTCTTTTTGCCTTGACTGCACTGAAGATTGGATCCACATTGTATGTTTTGGTCCAGTTTACACTATTATTTGTTGGAATGCCTTAATGTCCTTATTGCAGAACACATTCTTTGCCAAATGACAACCTGCGTACAGTTGGTATTGTCAGTCGAAACTCTCTTAGTAGCTGGGACCCTGTTATCCTTTTTGCATTCAGCAAGAAGGAGAGAAAACATAATGACACATCTTTGAACCATTTTCCTTATGTTTTCCATGATCTGTTTTATCAACATTTACTTTTTGTATTTTAGTGCCTGCATTAATTAATGTGAGATCGGATGAAGTGCCATATTGTTTAATGTAGGTTTGTACTTTAATGGATAATGCTGTTCCTCAATAAAATTAATGGTGATGATGATATACCCAAAAACTTAGAGTACTGCAGGTCAAGTTCAGGATATACTTTTCAAGGGAGGATGTGTGCTAGCTTTGGGGAGAATTAAAGGCAAATGAAGTTGGCCTAAATTCACAGCCAGAGGCACAGAAAAGTTGCACAACTTTTTTAAGTGTGACAAATGTGATTCAACTGTTTGGAAAAATATTGTGCAGACAAAGCAATTCAATGGGTGCTGTCTTTTTGTAATGGACAGCTCCTGATAAACTGCATGGTGACTGCCTTAATGTAATGTTCATGGTGTCAAAATGTATTTATTCACATTTCACTGGCAACTTGCTTCCTTGAAAGACAGAACACATACAGAGGTACCGCACATCCAAGAAATAGCAAGGCCCACATGTGTCAGAAATGTAATTCAGCTTACATGTGAACACAACAAAATCAACATTATAATGACACAACAAATCAAGTGGTAGGATGTTGTCTGGTGCTCTGAATGCAATGCTCAAATTGTTTCCTATTGCATAAAAAATGAAGAAAATTAAGCATCATTCATTCTCATTTCTTCTAATGTAATTGCATTTCTCCAAAACCTGTCAGAATAAAGTAAAAAAGCTGATAAATAATATCCTACAGTGTAAGTATGTTATCAAACCATCATTTGTTTGTGTTGGTGTTTTGGTTTGAAAGCATTGATGTCCAATTCAGCCTGATAGCATGCTGACTTCAAGTTTACCCAAGTCTCATCTTAAACTGGTGCCCAATTTTTGGAAACTCCTTGGAAGGGGAGCATTTAGAAAAACACTCTAAAATATAAAGAAAATAGAATCTGGTCTTCTGAGCAATTAAGATCTGCAGTGGACAGATGGTTGATGCCTGTGCCCTTTTATTGTTGACCTAACACTCTCATAGAAATCAGACATTTGTAAATTAATCTGATCAGTAAAAAGACAGATGTCCTAAATCCCCCGATGAATCATATATTAATGGCTTTGCAGAGAGGCCACTGAAGAACTATCACATGATGTTTGCAGTTTAAATACATCCTTTGGTTGCAATCACATGGTAGTGCATTATACATTTTGGCTCAAGTTTGCATTCTCTGATTTTTAATAATGAAAAAAATCATTAATATTCACAAATGTATGAATGAATATGCTATACGTACATGTTGCTAACCGACTATGGTGACAAATTATAGTAATTCAGGTTTCATTGAATTTGTATGTTGCTACCATGAATTATGAAAAAATAAAATAATTGGGCATGTACAATATTAGAAGTAGTTTGGGCCCACACTTTTATTTTTAACTTACAAATATAGAAATATGAACAAACATTGAAGATTGGGTGGGTGTGTTCAATCGGGTTGTCTGTCTGTTAGGTAAGCCATTGTAGGGGCATAACCAATTTGATTGTGCAGCACCATGATGACAGAGTGTGAGAATAAATGGTATCATAGAGGAATATGAGGGGATTTTTCATGTATGAATCAGAGAGAGACCAACTTAAAAGCTGCAGAAAGGATGATTCCTGTACCAGGAGATGCATCCTTTTCATAAAAGGAACCTGCAGAGAAGGGCACCCGAGGCAGCCTAACATTTTTGGAAGTGACCAGGAGGTGCACAATGACTGAGATTTCGCTTGGCATACTTGAGGGTGTATCCTGGCTCCATGCCTTAAAGGAATACAATCATGTGTCAGAATCAAAACTCCTCAAATGTATTTAGATATGTCCCCTGGAATTATTGCCCTTATTAGTACCTGGAGTGCAAGGGAATTGAGGTGGTGGTTGCATCTAGTGATTCAGTCTTTCCAAATGGACTAATTTAGCAAAATAGTGGTAACATGCATGGTGCATTTCTCTATCTGAAGTCCCAACAAGTGTTGATTGTATGAAGAAAACATAGCATCCCTGCAAATAGAGTGAAACTTTGAAAAACGTTGACACATTATTAATCATAGAAAGAGAATAGGACATTGGAGTTTGGTAGTGTGAGTTACAATCTGATTTAATTGTATTTAATATTTTAAATACATAGAAAAATGCCTTCTCCCTCCTGTGCACTGTGTAACACAGGGATCACTTACCATTGCAGACTCTTAAAAGTACCATATGCGCTATCACAGATATTTTCAACATTGGCCCATGGCTCCAGGGCCCCGTACAATGGCCTAATGAAGATGAGTTTCATAATGCGTGTTCGGTGAGGACAGTAGCTATTCAAACTAAATTTGACAATGAGAGCAAGTTTAATTGTGTAATTTCTATTCAACTAGAAAATGATGCCAACGTACATTTCATGCAACCCCTCACTCTTCAATGCATAGAACGGACAAACAATTATTGCTCCAGTGGGACTTAATCTGTGAAGTGAAAAGGAATGGGAAGAACTGATACCTATTTAATAGAATCCTAAAACATTATCCCAGGTTGGCTGGTTGCATCAAAATGTTATGGATTATGAATCAATAGAAGAGAATCCCTAACCAATAATGTACATAATTAAAATGCATGTAATTGAAAACATATTGTAAGCTTCATACATATGTTAACAAACCTTTGCACCATGTTCACATAGGAAATGGGGGAGGCATGCAGCAGTTCTCTGATAATGGCACCGGTAAGACTGAAGTCCTATGTTTTCCCGCAAACACCCTCTTGTCTCAATCTCCTCCCTCTTCCATCTCTTTTGCTCCCTCCTGTCTCCCTATTTCTCCCACTACTCACAATCTTGGTTATTACTTCGATTCTAATCTCTCTTTTGCCCATCATATCTCCCTTACATCCCACGCCCGTTGATTTTTGCCTGCTCCTACTTGCAAGGCAAAAAACATCGGGGTCATCTTCGACTCCACACTCTCCTTCTCTCCTCATATAACTGACGTCTCTAAGAAGTCTCACTACCAGCTGCACCTCCTCAGAGGTATTCTTCCCTTCCTCTCCTTCCCCCAGAAGCTCACGGTCTCCAGAGCCCTGGTTCTCTCGAAGCTGGACTACTGTAACAGCCTCTATCTTAATCTGCCTGCCTCTACTCTCCGCCCTCTGCAACTCATCCTGAACAGGACTGCGAGACTTGTCCTTGGCCTCAAGCCCAGGGACCGTATCTCTCCAGGACTGAAATCTCTACACTGGCTCCCTGTGGCTGCGAGGATTAAGTTTAAAACCCTCTGCATTGTCCACAAGGGCTTCTGGTGCCTGGGGCCTAAATACCTTCACTCTCTCTTCCTTCCCGAGCCCTTCGCTCATCTGTCTCCAACTCCCTCAGGGTCAGCCGCTTCTCGAAGCAACGAGCTGGGGGTAGATCTCTCTCTGCGGCAGGGGACTCCCTCTGGAACAGCCTTCCTGCCTCCTGAAACTTGAGGAGAACCATCTTCGGTTCCTGAAGCACCTCAAAACCTTCCTCCTTGCTTCTGCTTTCTCTCTCCCTCTCCCCTGCTAATTCTTCATTGAAACTGCACTGAACCTGCACCTGGGCCACTCTCACTGACCTCGGTCCTTGGCCCAGCCACTCTCCACTTGCACTGCCTCCCTGGCAACCCCTGCACTGCGGGACTGTCTCTGCATCCCTTACAGCCCCCCCCTCCAAGCACTTGTCTGCACTTACCTTGCACTTGCCACCAGCTGGCCCCTGTTTATTATATATTTGTTTTATTCTACTTACCCGGTTCAGCACTTCCCCCTCTCCCCTTCCCCTTACACTTTTTCCCTTCCCCCTACCCCTGCACTTGCGCGATCTGAATGACACCTGGCCTAGTAGGATCGTTGTCTGTCTTTCCCCCCTGTTCCCCCCTCCCTGCCTCGTCGCGCCTTGAAACATTTGTGTATAGGCGCGTTACAAATGCCATATCATATCATATCATAGCATATCATTATATCCCTGCAACATTTGCAAAGTCCACCCTTTTCTCAGTTTTCACACTACAAAATGCCTTGTCTCTTCACTATTCTTCTCTGAACTATTCTATTGTTCTGTTCTTTGGTCTTCCCCGCTCACGCCTTGCTCTTCTTAAATCCATATATCACTCTTCGATTCTCCCAATATGTCTTCTCTCTTAACAAGGCCCAATTTCTTCTTCCCTTGCCTCTCTTGGCTGGCTGTCCTTCTATTCACAGCTTAAATACAACTTTCTCTGTCTAGTTTTCAAATGTCTTCACAGACTTGCTCCTGACTACCTTTCATTTCTCCTTTCATTTTACTCCCCATCTCGCTCCCTCCGCTCTGCTAGCCTTTTTAGACTTCATGTTCCCCGCCCCCCCTGCTCAATCCCATTTTCGCTCTTTCCAACTCCTTGCCCCTTTTCACTGGAACATTCTCCGCCTTTCTCATCGCTCCATTACTTCCTATCATCTGTTCCGTTTCTCTCTAAAAACACACCTGTTACAGTCCTCTGATTGATCGACACTGTTAATGAATACTACTGATTATTACTGCTTATGAACACTGATTGACAGTTACTGTTTATGAACACTGATTTGCATTCTGATTCTATGAACCGTTGACCTTCCTATGTAAAGTGCTTTGGATAAAGGTGCTATATTAAACACAATAAATACAAATACAATACAAATATTGGTAATATTGGGGAAAGCAACGGTCCTGTGTATGATGCAAACATCTAACTTAATGTGCAGTTTAAAGGTGCCAGCATATTAGACATAATGCAATGTTTTAGAAGAATCATGTTAATGTGATGACGCAACATATTGATTGCTATGTGGCACATTTAAACCTAGTGGCTGCTAAGCTGCAAAGTTACAAAATAATTATAATTCTTTAATGTGGTATAGATTGAAAATAAATTCAAACTTTACACGTATTACAAGTTACAAACATTATACATAATTCATAAATATACCAAAAGCATGAATTAATAATCATATAGCATAAAATCAACTAAAAAAGACAATTAAACAACTTTCCTTAAGCTATTTACATAAACATTCATATCCAAGTGTTATACATAAGACGGCCTACATCTCGGATGTAATTAAATTAAATATTTTTAGGCCTTAAACAATATCTATCTCATAAAGATTACTCAGTGTGTTCCTTGATACCCCTGGTGTTTGGAATAGTTACAGTCCACGGGCCAGGCTAATTTCTACCTGTTGCCAAACGTTATATAATGCAATGAATAAATGCATATTGCAGGTGTTAGTGCAATAACGCCAGAATGTTATTTAGCATATAGTTTTAGGGTCGTGCGCAAATTCCCCAAGATAGCGTAAGATTGTATTCTTCAGAGATAGACATTCCGTAAGAAGATGTCAAGCTGTCTCCAGACATTCTGAGGATTTACACAGACGGCATATACGCTCAGCAACCGGGATATTGTCCCATGCTCCTCTGATGTACAGAGTAGGCAATTGTTCCAATCGGAACAGTATAATGAAGCGTCTAAGTCTTCTCAAGGGGCATAGATATAGATAGGCTTGTGGTTTCATAAAATTGAATAATCTATATTTCACAAATTGATGCGTCTTCAGACTGCCTATATGTGTAAAATTCTTGAGCCAATCCAAGAGGTCTACTTTTTTCCTTAGCGCATTTAGGGTTTCCTTGGTGATAGTAGCCCCTCTATGTGTCCATCCAATATCTGCAAAGAGTTTGGTCATGTCTTTATGTAGGGGAGAAGTAGTGTATTTTCTGGTCACCTCCTGATGTATCACAGTTAGTAAGGGGTTCATAGTGCCACCTATCATCTTAAGGTAAAACCCTGCTCTTTTCTTCAATGCCATAGCCTTCAAAGAGGGAAGGCCCAGTTCCAGTCTAATCAGGGCCATAGGTACCCCAGGGGATAGCCCCAATATCCGTCGCCAGAACTTGCCCTCCAGCACTTGCAGCCATGCTAGTTCTAATGTGTGCAATGACTCCAGGCCATTTATAATCATGGGGGCAAACACTTGGATATATAGGTGGCGCGTTCCCCAGAGGGTAAAGCCACCCTGCTTGTTTGTAAAAGCAGAAATAAATGCTATAGCTTGCATCGCCCAAGTAATGCGACCCTGTCTGCATAGTAAGTAATCACCAAGGGGCTCAATTTCGACTCCAAGATAGCGATAGGATGGAGCATAGGGTATAAGATTATGGTGTACTATCAAATTGACTCGCAATACTCTTCTTTTTCGTAAATCTAAGGACTTTTGTTTTGTCCAGATTGATGGTCAATCCGTTTATCCTGGCATAGTCCCATAGGGTAGTAGCGGAACGCCTCAAACCACCTATGGTATTGTCAAATATAACCAGATCGTCCGCATATGCTAATACAGCACACAATGCATCACCAATTTTAGGAGGGCAATTGTCAACCTCAGCTAATACTGCCGGAATATCGTACACATATAGATTATAAATAAGGGGGGCAGTGACACATCCCTGCTTTACCCCCTATCTTGGGACACATTTCTGGTCATATTTCCATCCTGATCTAACCTCAGGCGCACCGTAGTATTTTGCTGGAGTAATCTAAGGTAGTATAATAACCCAGGCGGACATCCCAATTTCTCTAGCTTATTCCATAATCTCTCCCGTGGGATGGAGTCAAATGCGGCCTGGAAATCGATGTAAAGAGCGTACAACGGGGGCTGCCCCTTACTAAGCGCCCGTGTTCGGAGTATTTCCATGACCAAGAGGTTATGTGAGGTGGAAAAATCCTGTCTAAAGCCACATTGGAATCTGCTGAGTATTTTGGCATCTTCTACCCATTTCTGCATCTCACAAAGCAATAGTGAGGCAAAAAGTTTACCTGAAATATCAAGCATGGATAGAAGCCTGTAGTTATTAGGGTCAGAACGTCTGCCTTTTTTGAATACAGGAATAAGAATCGCTGTCTGCCAGGAGCAGGGGATTATCCCCTGCACTAGGACCTTATTGAATAGTAAAGAGAACAAATCGGCCCAAAAAAGAGGGTGATTCTTAATCACTATGTTAGCTAGCCCATTAGGGCCAGGGGCTCTGGAGGACTTGAGGGTAGCTATTTTATTCAGTATTGCCTCTGCTGATACATCGAAAGGCGGATGGATAGGAGCCCTCTCCAATACTCTGCTCATGGGTTCCACTCCCCCTGAATTTCGGCTTAGTAGGAATTTTACCCATGTCTCCTCACATATAGGGTTAATTAAAGGGCCTTTTGCCTTCTCTCTATTCTCATTGAGTAATGACCAAAGACTACGAGAATTTCTCGTACAAATCGTTTGTATCAGCCGCTGATATCTGGTATTTTTCTCTGTTGTCTTAATGTTCTTACTATTCGCTTTATAGCGGTTTTTGATATTTCTTAATTTTTTGCGGTATAAAGCTCCCGATAAATTCATGTGTTTCAGGCCTCTGATTGACTTTCTTAGCCCTCTTTTGGCATCCCTGATTTCCCTATTAAAGGGAAGTATTGCACCCCCATTTTTTAGCATATGTTTTTTATTGACCGTGGCATGCTGACCTGAGAATCCCGATATCCAGTCTTCAATTTCATTTGCCGTCCTAAGTTTGAAGTCACAGAAGCCCCGCTCTAAGATGGATTCCAGAGCTTCTGTGGCCAATCTTATGTTCTTCTCAGACCACACTATTCTAGATCCTGCTTGGTTAGCTAGGATGGTACCCATATTAGCAGGAGAGGGAGATGATGTAGGTATACTAAATATACACTGTAGTGACGCGTGGTCGCTCCATTTATTAGGCTTGACTATCACATCGCTTACTCTGCTCTGCATCACGGGGCACATGAATATATAATCTAATGTGCTCATTGATGTCGCACTCGCCCACGTGTGTCTCCCCGGCCGATCTCCTGAAGTACGGCCATTAATCATAGCCATATCCCAGGCTTCAAACAATTGCAGCCAGCCTAATCCTTCGGCCTCCCTCTTTCCATGGGACATCCAACATCTTTCATTGAGATCAGAGTTAGAAGATATAAGAGTCTCGTCCGTCATATGGCAATTAAAATCACCCATAACCACCACCGCAACATTGCCCGTTCTTAGCAGCCATGTAGACAATCAATCTTGTATTGCCTCTTGCAGTGAGTCCCTAAACAATTCTCCTGGAGGGTTATACATATTAAATAAAAGGAACCTTCCCGAGCCATTTTCCTCATGATATTCGACCTCTACTGCCAATAGCAGCTCCTCAGATTTGCATTGAATCTTTCGGGACATTAATATGTTCGATACCCCCGTGAGTAAACCACCGTATGGACGCCCCTTGCTGCCCCGTTTAGCAAACGCTTGATGTATGACAAAACCATCTAACAGTAAAGGGTTGAGAGACCATGTCTCTTGTAGACATATACAACTATGTTGGGACAGTAAGTCAACTGAGCCTTCCGACCTCAAGAGATGGGAAAAGCCTCTGCAGTTCAAAGAAAGTAAAGACAAACATCAATGGTTCTGTAGCAGTTGCGGGATGGATTCTAAAAGTGACTTCAGGACTTGCTGTATTTCCTTTAACGCAGGATTGTCCCCTAGTCCCGATTTAAGCACATTAGCCACAGGAGCTGTTACCATAGTGTCCTCTGGATGATCCGAGGGTACCTTCCCCAGTGGTTCCACATCAATGTCAATGTCCACTGCATTCAGATCTTCTTTGTATTTTCTCATGAGTTGTGCCGTAGTCGGAAAAATGCAATGTAAGGCAGAGACATTAGGGTTGGGGCCCGACAGGGGTTCTACAAATAAGAAATCCTCAGATTTTAGGACCCGAAGTTGAGGTATATGATATAATCTTGTTAATAGCTCCGAGCGTGATAACCAGGGATTTTTGCCGCTTGGGTAGAAATTCTTAATGAAACAGATGCGGTTCGTATTTATGTCCTTCACTTCCTTCTTCTGGTCCAATGGTAAGGGCTCGGTAGGTTCTTCCACCGCCCGTATTTCAGGGAGAGGCTCCGGCTGCATGTGTATACTGGTTTCCAACTCAGGCTCAAATGTCAAAACTGAATCATCATCTGGGTCCATTCCCATTGTTTTCTCTTCCGGTATTAGCCAGTCTATTAGTGGTCCCTTAGCCTTTGCCGCCCTTTGAGCTGCTCTCACCAGTCTTTTCCTGGCCTTTTTTGAGCAGGTCTCAGGTGCCGGTTTGGGCACTATTATAGGTGGTTGGGCCCCTTTTGCAGCTGACTTGTTTTTAAGTGCCTTTTTTGCCAGTCTTCGTTGTTTCCGTGAGGGAGGGCACCGGGGGCTTTGCTCATGCTCTGGATCGTCAGCCTCCACAGGGATTTCCTCAATTATGCTATCATTATTGGGCACATATTGTGCTTCACCCCCCTCCACCACATCTTCCTGCTCGTCAATCTCCTCGACTGTCTGTAAAGCATCAGATAGATTCATTTCTGCCTCTTCTCGGAGGAGATCCTTTTGCTCTAAGGCCAATGTGATGGTGTTAGTATTGGCCAAAATGCGCCCTGACATTTGTAGGAGTATTTTAAGGGCAAATTGGAGAGCAGCCACCGATGATTGTAGCTCAGTTATCTGTAATGAGCTTGGCTGTGATTCGATGTTATCTTCCATCACATTATCCGGTTCGTCCTCCATTGGTGCCATTACCAGATTTAGAGAAGCAGACAGACGTCCGCTAATTTCCCCACCGGTATGCACCCCTGAGACACTATTCATGCTGTTTTCTTTTAATGGCGTTATGCCACTGGGTGACCTCAGGGGCGTTTGTGTTCGCATTCCTCTCTGTATCGTTAGACAAAGGTCTAAGAGGGAATTATTGCCTATGTCGTCGAAATTGGAGGTATTTAAAGAAATGCTGCCACTCTCTATCGGTGCCGGTGTTTCCTCAATTACAGTGGAATTCGTGGCCGGGGGTGGGTTCACGGGAAAGAACTCAGTTATAGCCCCTTGCCCCACCGGGATAGCATAGTTGGCGTTCTTTTTGGATTTGCCCCTTTCTTGTGGGATTCCTTGGGTTCCTTTATGGGTTGAGATTTATTTTTACGTAGATTATAAATCGAGTGGGGTGCTCTTCTTCCCCGCTGCATGTCTACGTTAAGGCTCAAATCACTTCGAGAGTTTATTTCCCGAAGGTGCAGGTCAGTCCAGGCAGGTAAGGTAGTAAGGGCTGCTGCTAGAGGACAGGAAAAGTTTTACCTCTAGAACTGCCCTGGTGAGGAAACTATGTAGTATTCCCCACCTTTTACAGGTACCCCCCCACCAGTGTAATGACCCGGGGAACTTGCAAGCCCGGATCAAAGGCTACAGCCCGCAGTCTCCGGTAGGAGTTCACAGTTCCCTTTCTTCTCAGGGTCCACTCCAAGCCCACTTCAAGAAGTGTCACAAGAAGCCACAGGGAGCCACCGCGCTGCACTGTATTACAGCAGGGGGAGAAATTCCACTGCTGTACACGGCGCGGCTAGCTTCCACGTGCTTTCGTTCTTCTGGCTCCAAACCCGCTTCTCACTTTTGGGCTTCCAAGTCAGCCCTGCATGCCTCAATCTCCCCGCGTGAGTCCTCCTGCTCACTCGCTCACCCGGGAGGGGATAGGCGTTGCAGGAGGGGATAGGTGTTGCGAGGCGGAGGGGGAGATCACTATCCCCCAGCTCTCAACTCGCCACTCGCAATTTCTCACCTTTACCGCACTCGCCTCACACCTCGCCTTACACCTCACCCTCGGGTCTTTACCTCCTCTCATTCCGACCAGGACCTCTCCTCGGCTCCGCGATGGTCCGCGCAATCACGTCCTTCGTTCCGCGTATCGCCGAGCACCAGCGAGCACCGCCGATCGCCGCTTCCGGCTGTGCGGCGTTAGAGGAACGGACCCAGCACTCACAGCTGCTCCTACGCTCCCGCGTTAGACCGCGTCAGACCGTGCGTCAAGCCGCACCAGCAGTTACTCGCTCTCTCACAGAGTGTCGCGTAACGTGGCCGCTTCCGACATGCTGAATCTTACATCAATGGGCCTCATTACCCTTACTCAGTTACAAATAAAATGTTTCTGTTATTCAGACTTCAATAAGTGTACAGAATTGATTATGGAAAGTAATGCTTGTATTTGAGAAATAGTGAGATAGATGAATGCAGGCACATTTTGCTTTTGTATACAAGCTGTCTCTGATTGTGCAACTTTGTGGTGACTTCCCTTGCATAAAAGTAGAAACCACCTTTGTCTTGATTTCAGCTTTAATTCCTTTATTTAAAAAAAAACGTTGAGTTTTGATAAAACCGCCTGTTTCATGCCCATGATTGCAGGGTGGGACTGAAAGGTTAGGGGGCATTAGATTGGTGTAGCCTGTGTAATGAAAGAAGCCATACATTAAACAAAACATATCTTACACAACATAAAAACATTACAAAATAGTTTTGTGATAACAAATAAAATAATGCCTAAAGAAGGGTCTATACAAATTGAAGTCTTTATTAAACTAAAACTACACACAGCTAATAATAGTATTAGTAACCCACCCCTGTAAGAGAAACACAGAAATGCAGGCTTTGAAATAAAAGCAAGCACTTTGGAACTGATGACTGGGGCATGGGTAATAATTTCAACAGCAATATTCAATTTCAAGGAAGATGTCTTTAAACCTTGTCTGCTTGTTCCTGATGCTTGACACTGTAAATTCAGTGGTCTGAGATCTTTCTGAGGTGGCAATTCAGTGTCGAGCTGGTTAGAAGGTCAACATGGTCAAATATGCCGTGCACACTCTGCTGTACAGTATGGCAATAGTACTTGCTTGGAAAAGGCAGGGAACCTCTAGGACTGCTCCTTAATGGTTTGTACTGGGTGAAACTTAGACCCAGGCAGCTAATACTCAAATGCCCCATGAGAGAGATGTGTCTAAATACCAGACTGACATTAAAATCATATTGTAGGCCACCATATTCAAAACCAGTTATGGATTTGTATTGAACTTATACCAATGGAATCTGCCACCAGGCCAGAGGGAGTTACAGTTAAACCATAATTGAAAACTCTTTCTTTCAAGGGATTTCCGTTTTTGTTTAAACAATGGCTAATGCAAAAACTAAACTATATTTGGTAGTATACACATGTGTCTGGGGTTGCTGATGGTACCCTTGTTCAGAGGAGAATTGCTTAGCATTTCAGTGCTGGACTGCCCTCTTGTGTGTGGTAAAGGCTGGTATGGAAATTGATATTTCTCCTCTGTGAAGGGTGCAGTGAGCTAAAACGTGCTTGTAGAGTGTCTTGGGTGGTAGATGTTCCATAGAACAGGGTATCTGACCCATGTTTATTCTCAGTAAAGGGGCTCCCACACTCCTTTGTAAAAAAATGTTTTAAAAAAAGAACATGCTTATGTTTGCTTTGTCAGTAATCATTCTATTGGAAAAAAATAACAATAAATGCCAATACACATACATATAAACATATTCCTGTTGGCAATGACATTAACAATGCCACACCACAATAAGAAAACATGTTCAAACCTCTGTACAGTGTAGGCCAGTATAGACATGTAAGTACACCTAAATAAGATTCTAAGTAAAGCAATGTAAAGTCACAGTAAACATAGATGGGCTGGCTGCACCAAAAGGCCATTCTAGCCATGTAATAACACATATCATGCTGCCTAGCTTAAACATAGATGCCAGGAACAACATGTCAAGCCCCAGTATAAGATGGCTAGAGGGTTGCATCAAAATGACAGTCTAGACAAGTTAGGACACATACACTTGATTTATGATAAATGTCCAAAACAAACTGCTATCCACAATGTGCATTGGCTGCACCACAATGCCAGTCTAGCCACATAATAACACACATCAAGTTGGCTTCACCCTAAAATGCCAGTAAAACCTGTCATGTAATTTAAGGAAATGTCAATATCATTCCTGTTCTCCCAGGCCCACCCAGCGATTTGCACACTCACATCCATAACCATTCACCCGCCAGTCACTCACTCATAAATAATAATAATAATAATAATAATAATAATAATAATAATAATAATAATAATAATAATTTAGCATTTATATAGTGCTAAGAAAGCTGAGGTATCTGAGTGCTGCTTATTATTACACACGTGGTGTAGTGCTCATGTATCGACCTTGGAAGGATGAAAGGCTGAGCTTGGCCCTTCCAGAATTCGTATCTGTGTCAGCAGGCTCTGCATGGATACCGAAGCGAACGCTCTGCTCGCTGTGCTATTTGACCGCTGTGCTATTTTCTCTCACATTCGTGCACATGCACCAAGAACATCCACACTGCACTTTCCAAACATGCACCAACAATCACATCCATAGTCATTCACCCACCAGTCACACTCCCACGCACTTTCTCTCACATTCACTCACACATGCACCATGTTCTTCATACAAGCACATTCATACCCATTCAACCACCTGTAACTTACCCATACACCTTCTCTCACATTTTCTACACATGCACCCACCCAGAACATTCACAGACACATTAATACCCGTTCACTCATCAGTCACTCACTCATGAAACTTCTCCCATAGTGAATCACATTTCATTGTCCACATGGAAACCACACACCAAAATAATGTAAGTCAAATTCATACCCATTTACATACCCATTTACTTACCTGTCTCTCATCCATACACCTTCTCTCATAGTCACCCACACTGCATTCTCCACACGGGCACCCACCTACTCAGAACATTCACATTGATACCCATTGACTCAGTTATCGCTCATCTATACACCTTTCATGTTCGTTCGCACTGCATCCTACAGACAGGCACCCACCCAGAACACACACACAGTCACACATAATCACATTCATACCCATTCACTCACCCATACACCATCTCTCACATGCACTCACACTGCATTATCCACACATGCACCCATGACACAGAAAATTCACAGTCACCTTCATGCCTATTTAATCACCTATCACACATCAATACACATTTCACATTCACTCAAAATGAATTCTACACAGGCACCCACCCAGAACATTCACACACTTACAATCACATTCATACCTATTCAATCACCCAGACACTGTCTCTCACATCCACTCACACTATATTCGACACACAGGCATGGACACCCACCCACCCATAACATTCACAGTCACATTGATACCCATTCATACACCTGTCACTCATCCATACACATTTCAGATTCACTTACTGCATTTTGCATACACACACCCACCCACAACACAAACACACACACAAACACACACAATCATTTTGATACCAGTTCACCCACCAGTCACGCACCCATACACCTTCTCTCATATTTATACACACTGCATTTTCCACACAAGCATCCAGAACATCCATCCACACACAGCGCATTCGAAAATCACATAACAGGCGCACTCACCACCCATACATGCATGTGTAATTCACATGCATAAACATAAATACATACAAAACATATTTGCATAAACAATCACAACAGACAAGCACTCACACATACACATTTTTTTTAAAATGTTTCATTATCTGTGCCATGCAAGCAATGCTCCTTCCTCTCTTCAGGCCTCTGCTTCCTGTCCGATGTACCATCGAGCGAGCCAGAGCCGGCCGAGCACCTTGCCAGCTGCAGTAGGCCCCAGCCCAGCTCTCAACCTGACAGAATGAGGGCTGGAACTGCCCCCCAACCCCAGACCTGGGGTAGTAGGGGCACTGAGGGCCCCCATTACACCAGTGTATGTGATATCTTAAATAAAGATGCTGGCAATTTCAGAAAAAGAACCCAACTTCAGGCCGCCTCATCTGGGTTCAGATCAGGAGTACAATGCTGGGTAGTGGCTAAATGGCCTACTCGGTCCCTACACTTCTAAAAACCAACAGTCATCTCCAATACAAAAGTAAACAAAGGCCCTGCTGGGAGATATATCCGATCTCCTTAAGACTTGAGCTGGGGGGGGATGCTATTGTTTGCAATATTAAACTGAAACCATTGTTGTACCTTTACAAGATTATGACAGGGGCATCCTTAAATCAATGTAAATGAGCACTTTTGGAGGTCTTGACACAGCTGAGGTTTTGATTAAAATACGAAACTGGGTAGAATACAATAGGTAAAAAATATACAGATTGGTATTATAAAACAAAGCTCTTATTGAAAGGTCCCATTGCGGTGAAACACTGTTTTGGTTCTGAAAAGTACTTTTATCGATTTATAAACGTCAAAGCATTACGGGCATGGGTGAGGATCTGGATCTCTTTTTTAGGACCCACGATGATGCAGAACTCTGGGTCCAGTTGCAATTTTTAAAGCAATTGTGGTGGCTAAGAAGGAATGTTGTAGTCTGAGTGAGCCACAAGAACTGTGTGTTCTAAATCTCTCTTGTATGTGATGTAGCAAAATGGAGTTTGGTATGTTTGAGTCCTCTGTTGAGACCTCTTTTCGGTTTTGTTGATGTTTTTTGATGATATTTTTATTACTTGCGTTGTGTTTCTATACTGCGTGTCAATGTAATGATTGGTATGCAGAACTAAATTGTGATAATTGAATTGAATTAAATTGGAGATATACCTCCTTCAGCGTTTGTGGTAATGTGGGCTGAGTAAAGGCTATACTCTTAGAGTGGGTAAGGGAATATTAAACTAAATAGCAATAGTACAACAATTCTAAAACAAAAGAATATTCATTACAAATTCTTTGAAAATATATACCTCAATTTAAAAACAAATCAATCATAAAGTTAACTAAAAACACTATCAAATCCCCACCCCATAAAAAAGAGAGAAAATGCGGAACTGGAATGTACAAGCACTCTGGATCCTTTATCAGGGAGAAGGCAGGCAATTTGTTGCAACAATGTTGAGACAAAGGATATGTCTTGCTGGAAAAAATGCAAAAGGTACTTAACCAGTGTCCAGTGCTCCAGAAGGTGGACCATGGGTAGCGTCACTTGAAAGTACCTGAATCCAATGTTAGGTGGTTTTATGGTGTTGATCCGGGTATGAAGGTATCAAGTTACATTGATTCAGGGCGACAAGACAGTGGCATATCAGATACAAGCAGGTGCTGCATGTGGTTTGAAGGGGGTGTCGAGCAATTCAGGGAGATGGAACACCAGGAGCAGTTAGAGGATTGAGCATGATTCGAAATGTTGAACATCACTGGTTCGTGTCGACGAGTGATGGGATGAGCAAGTGGTTTGAGATGAGATGAGATGGGAATTCCTAGCTATTTTTAGCTTTGTTCCATGAAGCGGTTTGAAGTCATCTGCACTGTACAATGGTGTTTGAGCTGGATGAGTGACACAGCAATGCTGGGGTGATGCAGTGTTGAACCAGTTTAATAATACAAACAGCTTTGAATGGAGGTTTGATGAGTGCCAAAGACATCACCAGCAGGTTCCATTGGTTCACAGGTGGAAACATTGGTTCATATGTAGCTCAAAATAGTTTTAACAGAGAAACAGGGAACCTGGCTTTTCTCACTCTCAGGATGCTGTGAGACCCACAGCAGGGGTCTCCAGGACAAGGTGGGTCCTTTTTAGTCTGCTTTTCCAGAATAGGGAGGTTTGGTAAGAGAGTAGAAGGTCTTGGCCCTCAGCAAGAGTCACCCATAATGTTCCCTGGAAGTGGTTATGGAGGCAGAGGCATTGGTACACTCTTTCACCTCATGGGCTGAGGGCTTTGGAAAGTTCAATTCTCCCAGAAGAAGGGAACATTTATTCTTTCTGATGTCCTTGAAGGTGCAAATGTGAATTAAAGATGAAATGAGAGACCTTCTGCTTTATTGGGAAAAGGCCAAAAACGGATTAGATAAAAGCAAGCATGCTTTTAAGGGCCCAATTCCTGTCCTTGTGACAAGAGACCTATGCCTTCTGATGTCATAATCATAGGGCTTGATTCACAGAAAATGGAGGGGACAGGAAGAAGAGAAAATACCACAGAAAATTAAGATAGAGGAATCCTTCCTCAAACCCACTGTTGCTCTCTGACTTTCCTAACTCAGACCTTTTCCCATCCTGCAGCATCAATATCTCTCTTGTGTGCAGCCCTTTCAAACCAGGCTCTCAGGGCATCTTCAGCTAGGAGATCCAGGCATGGCAAGGGAGTCAACAGAGGCATATATCCTACCTTGTGTCCTATTCACTGAAATACAGGTAGGAAGGGGCCCGAAAAACACATAGCCTCCAATAGCTGTCTGAGGTCACAGGGATGACACTAATATGTTCCAAGTCAAATGTGAGTTTAATAATTATATTAACTACCAAACGCCATGCCAGGAGGATGGGACCAGGTTGATATGCAAATGTTTATTTATCCTCTGTTAAATGTACAGTGAGCTCAAATGTGGTTTTAGGGTTTAGGTAGATTTGACCGTATGCAATGCGTTTGCGGCAATTTGCCCGAAAAACAATCGCACGCGAGAAAAAATTTAAATGCATTTGTGTTTTTTTGGGGGGGTTGTCCCCCACTTTCAATTTTAAGGAATCGGGGGACACCCCTGCACCCTCAAGTTTGCTAAATGCCAGCCTTGGCTAGCGGGGGACACCCCTGCAGCCCCCACTCTCCTGGATTGCTATTTAGCAATATATGCTGTCAAATTGAAGGCCAAATCACCAATGTCAAATTCGATCTAATTGGTCATTAGGTAATTTTCTTCGGTCAAATAGGCTAATACCGGTTTCAGACCCTCCTACATGAGACATACTCATAGAACAGGGTATTTGGCAGTCATTATTCTGAGTAGAGGGAGTCCCTCACCTTTCCTAATGAGATAAACACTGCCCAAGAGTGTGAGAGGGCATCTTGCATTCCAAGTAAGACTTTTGAAACCAGTCAAATTGGAATTAAGCTGCCCAAAGTCCTGCTAACAGTGGTTGATCAAGAAGGAGAAGAATATGTAATTCAAGACATTTTAGACTCACAAATCTCACATGGTAAGATAAGTAGTTGGTGGATTTGGAGGGATTTCGGGCCACAAAAGAGAATGTGGCAACTAGCGTGGTTTTGTCAGCACCCTGGATAATCACATACTTTCATAAGAAGAATTCCTTAAAGGCAGGTCCTGAGGCAGGGTAAGAAAGTGGTGGTCCTGTGAGGAATCCTGACAGTCAGACTGGTCTCTCCAGCTTAGGCTAGAAAACCTCTCTAATCTTTCTAATAACCTCTAGTGTATTGCATATCCCTAGTGAGTGATGGTGTAGGGGAGATCCTTACAATGAAATGGGGATTTTTCTTTTCCTTCACACATTCTCACTCTAAGGCCCTGTGACTCAGGACCAACTCATAATGGCGGGAGGCCACAGGCCAAGGAATTGAGCATGAGGCAGACCTTCAAAAGCTTGGATCTCAACTAAAGTATTCCCTTTCAACAGCTAGGTAGGTAGGCTGGAATGTTAGACATTGTCAGCAGCACATACAGGAAAGGAGGAGAAGTACAAGGAGAAGGAGAAGAACATGAAAAAGGAGACAGAGAAGCTTAAACAAAAAAAAAACGTTGAGGATTTGATCACTTGAAGACTGAGAAAAGCCAGCTCATTCCACAAAGTCTTTCTTCATCAGCAGTGAAAGAGAGGCAGCAACAGCTGTAGGGAATTTAGCATATTTGATAAATCAGTGTTATTTTGTGGAAGGACAGAACAGTGACAGAAGGATTTTGTTGTAGATCTGAGCAGATAAATACTCACATCTTTTCCTTGTGTCTTCTAACCCCAGATGTTGAAATCCTAAAGAGGCTGACTTTGTTTTTTGTCCCTTTCCTAAGAGTAATGGCAGATGAAATGGGGACTCCTGGGACATGGGGTGTCGTGGGTCTGTACAGCTGAGGGACTTATCTAAAATCTGGGAAACTGCTGAGCTTGACACGTACTCCCTGCTCCCTGATAGACAGGGCTCGCTATGTAGTAGCGGGAACAGCAAAGAATTCACAATATAGTCATACAACATATCAGCTTATTTCTGCCCATTTCTATTTAGTCACTGGTTTAAACACCATTGCTCCATTTTTCAGGTGAGTCTCGAGGTCATCTTGGGCGGCACTCTCCGGCTGTTCTTCCGGCAAACCTTCACTCTACAGTGCAGGCATTCTATATGACGAAACAGGCAACCATGCTGGCTGTTCCAGTGAGTTGGCACAGCCGACCCATCCACCACAAGTGAAG
Source organism: Ambystoma mexicanum (assembly GCF_040938575.1). Taxonomy (NCBI): domain Eukaryota; kingdom Metazoa; phylum Chordata; class Amphibia; order Caudata; family Ambystomatidae; genus Ambystoma; species Ambystoma mexicanum. Next base: position 1,071,455,790 of record NC_090935.1, on the reverse strand, counting down.
CAGCAAAAGCATGAATGCTGTGGTCCATTCCGTGAGCTTTTAGTTGAGCCTCTTTCTCACATTGCTGCTTTCCATGTCTTGGTGGGGAATAGCCAGACTCTCCAGACATGCACCAGTGAATGCTGCTACACATGACAGCACCATAGCCCACTGGGGAATATCATATGGTCCTTTAGCACCCTGGGAGACGCCTTCCACCAAGGAGAATGCTCAGAATGTGGGCTTCACTCACTAAAAAAAAAACCTGCATTCAGAGCAGTTTCATTGGTGTCGGGTGCATCTCATTCCCACCCGCTTTTCACCATAGCACCCATGGTGGCGGGGCCACCCTGTAGGTAACGGCCCACCACTCTCATTAAGGGACCCTGTTACCTATCAGTGGATGATGCCAGCAGACTGACATCCCTTTTAAGGATTTAGTTTTGTGCCCGTAGATGACCTTTAACTTTTTAGGCAAAATCACCAAAACATGTTGAGGGGCCGCAAACCATCCACACTTTGGGAGGTTTAGAGTATCTTGGCAACATTTCACCCATCACAAAGCCTGTTTAACTTTGTTACAGTGTTCTTTTCAAAGATGTGATGTGAAATAAACTGTGAACGTGTATACGCACAGGACATGTTAAAAATGTCTCCTGCAAGTGCGACTACGATACGGCTTGTTAAACCATACGCTTCTTACTATCTTTCTTTGGAAAAGACACTTTCCTGGCATGGGACGCAGATTATGGTTAACTATTACACATGCACGATAAGGGTAATGATTTGACTGCATGTATACGGTATATAGGCTAGTTTTACACATTAAACCCATAAACCTTGAAAATAGATGGTAGGGCCATCACATTAACTCACCCAGAAGACTTTTACTATCATAGAATTTAAGTTTGGACAGCAATGAATTTGAAAAGAGTCTGATGCCAAAATCAATCTCCTGAAACTTTAAATAAAGGAAAACGTATCACCTGTTTAAACATGAAATACTGCTGTATATGAAGTTAATGCATGATGTAAAATGTGCAATCCAGTCAGAGCAATCAATGCAGGCCTTGAAATATTTGATAGCCACTGTGCATCACTGTTTATTGGAATAGTGCCAAGAAAATGTCCAGAGGAGACACTGTTATGCTATCATATACACCTGATGTGGTGCTTCAATACTGTGCACAGATGCTAAACAGCATGGATGCTCTAGCAGGGACGTGATTTCACTGAATTATGGTTTATAGAAGCGCTGTCCAACTCCAGGCCTCTAGGGCCAGAACCATGCCGGGTTTCCAAGATACCCCTCATTAATATTCATGAGAAGAATTTGCATACAATGATTCTAAATGCATGCAAATGATTTCTTGTGCATTTTGATGAGGAACATCCGGAAAACCCACCAGGATTCGGGCCCTGGAGGCCCACAATTGGACAACCCTGGCTTAGAGCTAAACAACACATACAATTGACATGTGATGCACTTGCTCATTGACGTCAATGACACATTGGTTTTCTGAAGCTTACAGAGACAGTCACACATTTAGGACTTTATGATTCTTATCACATGTATGTCAACAATGTAGAATAAGGGCAAACAGAAGAGATGATCCAAATAGATGAATAATAACGTGTTAACCATACATTGACAAAGGAAAGATAGAAAACGTGTTAAAACCGATTTTCAATGTTAATACAAAGTGGATAAAACAGTCAAAGTAGTAATTGTTTAAGAATAATACATTGTCGAGTCATCACATTTCGATAAAAGTGAACCAAGTAGAAGTGGCATGGAGGAGTAGATAATGGAAGTGGATAGATTGCGAGGAGCAGGTCGAGGGACAGAGATTCGTAAATGTAACAGCTTCATTCCACTTGAGGTAAAGAAGCCATTAGAACAATTCATTTTAGTAGTGTGCACCTTACAGGCTCTTAGCAAGAATTCCACTGATTTTTCACATGTAGCAGAAAGAGGCACACACATCCAAGGGGACCCAGGGCTGCTGGTCTGTTTCTTCCCAATGTGGGAAATGCAATTCGATCACTGCCATTCATGCCTGCCAGTGGAGATCAGGAATTTTTAACACATGAAAAACATGGCAGCTGTCATTACTATTGATTCTGGTGGACTCTGCTGCTTAGCAGGTGCAACAACAATAGGCGAAGTCCATTGCAAACATGCCTTTCTGGGGGATCAGAATGCTAATCCCAGAGGGAAGCATGCAACTATCATGCACAGTGAAGGTAAACATGTAGTGCATAATTCCTGCAATGATTACCTCTCAATTGCAGAATGGGATGGAAGAGTGAAAGCCCCCATTAAGACGTTTTTCCTTGCGTATCCACTGTGACACAGTAACTGCTGCACTTCAGGAATGCAGGGTTTGGTGGTGTCTTCTAAACGGCTCCTCAGCCAAAGACCACTACTAAATCAAGTGTTTCAGTCACATTGATGAACATGCACAGCAGTGCGAGATAGCGGGAGGGTCCAGCTTCCTGGTCATTGCCTCTAAGACCTGGAACTCCTTAACCTTATCACTGAGATCTGAACAATCACTGTGGGCGTTCCGGAAACAACTGAAAATGCTACTTATTTCCACAAACTTGCCACTTGTATGACTACATCTATTTGTGACACTTCTCCTTCTCTGATACGTAACCATGACCTTATGACTTTGTGTTTGTTTTCTTTCTACGGTATTTAACCAGTACGCTTTTTGAATGAATAACTAAATAAATGCACATGGCTGGTATACCTCTTTGCTTGATTTGAGGATTTGCACACTTTTCAAGATGGGTGTGAGAGAGCAAAGGGGCATCCAAAAAACAATAGTATAGTGGATCCAAAGTAAAAGGTGTGTCCAGTCCGAGTTCTATCACAACATAAGACTTTAATTACACCAAATGGAGAAAAAAAGACCAATAAAAAACACTAGCAACCCACAACTGTAAGGGAATACACAACGTTTGGATTAAAAGGGCACTCTGAGTGTACTGGACAGTAGTATGCAGGCAAATCGTTTTTGTAGCAAGTACAAATGCAATCATAAGTATTTTGAGATCTACTGAAAGGTTTTAAATGTCACTACGGCTCACAGAATGAAGGACAGATGGACAAAACCACAGTTTTATAACTTTAATCTTCTACCAGTCAAGTCAGTTGCGCTGATTCGAAGGGACAGAGCAGAGCAGGCAACTCAGCAAGCAGCAGCAGCTTTAAGCTTACAGAAGCATGGAACACGCGTCAGTGTGTAGACCCAAACAATTAGAAGGCTTGACAATGGCGCAATTGTGAACATGCAATGATTCAGCTTCAGTGATGATCTGTCTCAACTGGATCCAACATCACAATGCGGACCTGCAGTGGCTGTGGATGTGAAACCCAAAGAATATGGTGGAAAGGCAGGCAATGTGGACTCAGTGGCACATACATGCTCGCAATGTGGAATCTCAAAATCAGATTCCTAGGGTCTTTGCAGTTACTCAAAGGGTCTTGAAGACTCTCAAAACCCTCACTGTGGTTCAAAGATGCACGTAGGGTTAGCCAGAGAAAGCTTCTCTTAATCTTGGAGTCTATGAGGAAAGATAGGTCTTTCTACTCCCCTTCCAAGCAAGGAAGGTTGCCAGAAACACTTGCTGGTGTCCCACTTTACCGGGCAGAGGAAGGGGTACGAGTGTTCTAGTAGCAGGTTGCTTTCAAAGTAGCAAGACACTTCAAATGTTCCTATGAAGTGGTTAGGGTAAAAATCTGAACCCTGCCTGGGGATCCTTATCTTTACCCAAATGGCTGGGGATTTCGAGTGGGCTTTACCCCAAGAAGGATCCAGTAAAATCCGGATTTGGCAGGTTATTTCTTTGATAAAAAAAGGGATTACATTAAGGGGAATTTTCACACCCATATTTAATCAATTTGTGACAGGGATTAGTCTGTTCCAAGCCTTCTATAATAGGCCAAACTGTGGTTATGTAACACAGGATTGATCTTTGATGTCAGCTCCCAATTTATTACATAAGTCTGCTTGTTCCTGTTCATATTCAGATGGGACACTAATTAGTCTCTTGATCGAAGTTTATATGATATACATGATATATATGATATACATATTTGCTTTTAGGAAGGTTCTGATTTCTGAACTTGATTTGGTTCAGGGAATTCGAGAAGAAATAAACTAATGAGGTATTTACTTGGATTATGTGAGGATTAAGAAAGGAGAAATGAATTATATAATTTGGCTTTGTGATTATGCATGGGTGCTTTGCGAATACTTGACTTATGTGTACTATGTTTATTTCATTTTCAATTTTTGGTCTTGGAAATTCCCTGAATACTTCAATTGGTATGTAACTTTTGCTTTATACACACATATATGTAATTTTTGTTTTGCAAAATGTAAATATAATGATTGATGCTTAGGGGGCATGGCCCGGATGAAGGAGATAAATACTCTCCGAAATGCATTGGCTACATTAAAGTGATCCCCCTCTGTTTTACATGAGCCCAACGTGGTGGTTTATTATCTTCCATACTTGAGCTATGACCTAATGGAAAAATACATGACTACACTTTAAGTAAAGAATGAGTACTTCAGTGTGGCGATACGTAAATTACTCTTGGATATACAATAATCAAAGTTGATAATTATATATATTTTTCAACTTAATATGGTAACCTCAGTCAGAGGTACAAAAGAGAGAGCAACCGTCTAGTGGGGTGTGTCACACTCCACTTTTTTGTTTGCACATTTTCTAACCGACAGTATCAGAGGTGGCTCTAATGGATTATACATTGGAATACAATTTGGACTGTGTCTTTGCCTTGACAAAGCTCTAATGGGTGAAACCCGCAGCCATGTAGTTGGTTCTATTGTTAATGACTTATGGCATGGCATGGAATGCTATACTTAATTTTTTTGGGGGAATATTTTAATACCATCACTTAATGTTTTAACCTCACATGTGAGTGAATCCTTTTAATCAAGTGTGGTTATATTAAAAAATACACATATTGTTAAGCTACTAATTCAGAGCACCTGCACAGGGGACAGGTATTTGTGCTAGCCTTCTAAATAGCAGGTCTTTGAGGTTTCCTCCTTAGATTCGACCTCTGTCACAAAAGCCAGCACAAAGGCATTCCTGCTGTACTGAGGTTTCAGCCGGTTGACATGAAAGACCCTGTGCAATAGCTTAGGAGCCTGTGTGTGAATGGGATAGACAACCTCAGTGATTTTCCAAAGCAGCATGTGGGGAGCAGTCCATGCATCTGCAAACCTGGTGACTTTAAAAAAGTTCACCACCCAAATAAACTCTCCCAGAGTGTACTCTGTCACTGTTGTATGCTGGGAATGCCTGTGCTTCATCAATTCCTGATGGACTTTCAAAAACGTTCAGGTTTGCACCCCATCACAGATTGCATTTTATGACATCCATCCCCTCTTTTGTAATATGACACTAAGATCCAAAGTAGGCGTGTTCCAAACTTTGGCTTTGAGTAATTATGAGTCTGAATTCCAGCTGAAATAATGCTAATTGGCACAAGACGAATGGTTTCTTGTTATTCAGTTCCAGCCGAATACTCTGTCTTTGCAATTGATTGAAATGCAACAACTCATGAAGTCAAATATGGAGCACAGAATACAACATTGAAATTATTAAACATTGTCTGATAGCATTCCTGATTAAATATGGCTGCATGCAGATGTGTGTCTAATGGAGAGAAGGTGTGGTAAGTATCAGTGAGAGTTGAGCATGGTTTGGGAAATGCTTATGGAAAAACCTAACGCATTCACAACAGGTGGCCCTGACGTATTTTTTTATGTGAGGCAGAGTTACTCAGAGAAATTTCATGTTAAGACATGTTTCACGTTCTACCGTGGGCCTTTCCGCTAGGGGATCTGAGTACCTACTTGTTATTGGACCTAATCACAGAACTATGCCCAACTGATGAATTGTGTAGGAGAGGAGAATCATAGCAATCTGAAGATTTCCCAACGGGTGGGTTGCCTCCTCTAGGTCAATAGGGCTGGGGATATGTCAGATACATGTCGGGCAATGCAAGAGGTGAATGACATTTCTCAAACTATATTGGCTCATTGGAAGAACTTTCATATTAGGAGATGTTTCGACTCACACTATAGGCCTCTCTGCAGGCCTCAAGGGTATTGTGGCATGAAATTGAATATGTTGAAGCATAAAGAAAGGACATTTTGTGGCACAATATTGCATATTTTGTGGCACCATTTTTAGGGACTGGAATATGTGAGCGAACGAGCAAGGGTGTAAAAGGGAAAAAGTGTGAGAAAGAAGCAGTTTTTTCTAGGCTAAATAAAAACTAGATTATCATTATATGCACGAATATTATATTTCACCTGCTATCAATTTAATAGAAAGTATCCCAGGTGTTAGAGGATTGACAGACCAGGAATTTGTTTTGCTTTTTTGTTTGATGTGCAAGCCTATTTTATATTATTAACTTTATTGATCACTATCACTTGTAATTGTAACAAATATGTATATCTTCATTCTCCAATCTGTCACTGCTTTTGTATCTGATGTCCTTTCTCCCTGTCTATCATGCTCTCCTTCTAACCGTCTCTGCTTGTTCCCACTTTCCACCAGTCGTCTGTCTCTGGCCCATCACTCTATCTATGGTTTATGGCCCATCACTCTCTCTCTTGCCCATTGCTCCTCTCTGGCCCACTAACGCCTTTCTGCTCTCTGGCCCACTGGTGCCTGACTGCTTGTCTGACCTCATTCCCCCTCTCTTCTCTGGCCCATCAGCCCCTCTCTACCTTCCTTCCATGTCTCTTCCTCTTCCTCTTAGCTATAGATTTTGGTAGTGATTTTATTTTTCAACAGTGTCAGTTTTGACATTTTTGTGGCCAACACAAAGTTGCTTAAAGCTGGTTGGTCTGACTCTGCTTCAGGTCTGAAAGATAAGAGCACTTTTATATGTTGCCTCCTGCTGGCTTTGTGGAGTGCAGATAAGCTCAAGAAAAAAGAAAAATCATCAAGACTTTCATACTCTAGTGTGACGGGAAGGTTTTGGGATAACAGGGCATTGGATAAGATTTGGTGTAATAGAATGCCCAGTATGCATTTGCCTTATTAGAGCTTGTTGTGTTTGTGCAGATTCAGTCACATCTAATCGGTCCTATGTGGGATGACCACTGCTCCAGCCCTATCAGCCTATATGGAAGAGACCTTTCCCGGGCTTGACCTATGGGGAAGGGAGCCCCTTATTTAATAATATTAGGGTTATACTCCACTCACCTCACATGTACTCTCGACTTGTGTCCTCAGTTTTCACCCAGGCTACCTTGCAACACTCAGGAGATTGCAATGTGTGAGATTCACAATGGCAATTGCAAAAAGCGTATCCATTTTATTAATTGCAGCCTGTCACTTTGCACAGATTAAGACTGCCACCTAGCCTGAGGCAGATTTTACACATGGACCTCTATTACTATGTTATTTTCTAGCTTGTATACTTTAAATAGGAATTATATTCTGATTAAAATGAAAAGAAATAAATTAAACGTTACACTCATTTAAAACAGTGCTTATTTTTTCTTGAATTATTATTTTTTTTTTACAAATTTGGAATGTGATTTATTAATTAAAGCAACTATTCAGGTCCATATTTGGCCGAATAGTTAACATACTCTTTGGCCGAATAATAAATATGATATTCGGTGCACTAATCCTAAAATACTAAGACACATTTTTAATACATAGTTTTAATTTAACTTAAAGGATCCTGTTTAAAATATGCTCAGTTAGGATATGGTAAATGCCATTTTGGGAACTAAAAGTCAAGCAAATTAAAGAAATCCTCAAGGCTGCTGTTGTTCGTATATGTTGAGTGTCTGTGTAAAGGTCAGTCACATATATGCATATAAGGTTCTCACATGTATGTGTCAAAGGGCTTCTCAAAAGCAATTTCGAATCAAACAAGGGCAACATCAATTATGTTGGATTATGGGGGTAATCATGTTCCAGTCATTTCCATAATTGTACTACCTGCCCATGCGACGGCAAAAGCTGGCAAATGGTGTGAGTAATTGGGAACATTTGGCAAATACCTATCCCATGAATGTACACCAAAACAGGTGTTTAAGAAACAGATGCAAGGACACACATATTGTAACAAGCAGGAAGTAGCCAATACAGCTCAAAATCTATTTCCTTCATAAATTGTGTTCCACACAGATTAGATGTATATGTAGCTCAAATGTTCAATTTTCTTTATTATTCATGGCAATCAAATTCACTGTATTCACCTCTTGGATTCACGAGACATAATCACATGTACGATTCTGGGAGCACACAGATCCCTAAATTAAACCAAAGTATCAATTGTACGTGCATAAGCATGCTACATAATTGCACCACCCAACTGCAAATGCTAGAATGCAAGGAGCAGTCGCTGAGTAGCCAGCACTTGCCTAAACAGGTCACTTGATTACAGAGTTGCAGCTTTGATAGTCACTTGCTAAATTTTCTTAATCTCTACAATATTATGTGGTGTTACACTGCGGCAAAATAATACACTTCAAAACGATGCAACATGAGAACAAGAAACAAAGACATCCCCACAAGTGCAATGCTCATTTTTGGAGTCAATTTTAACATGAAGTCTGCTAGCATAAATTAAGTACACACTGTAAGAAGGGTGCAGAAGTACGTGTCTGACACAGTGGTGGCATATTTGTTGGCAAAGACATTTATTGAGGAAAAACAAGTAATGAAACGAAAACCTATCTTGCCCTATTTCTGAGAGGGGATGCTATGCCTCAACAAAAATACTAAGAGCCCTATTCATGGAGAAAGCACATAGACCCAGCAACGTACTTTGCGTGTAACTGCACGCAAAAGCATGTTATGCGCATTCTGTGTATTCATGGAATTTCAACTGCAGAGTAACCCTAGGGGCAAGTATTGACTGGAACGCCCACACCACGCCCCCACACAAAGAAGATCCAGCCACATAAATCAACCTTTGCGCAGTCCGCATCGCTACCATCATGCACTCCGTAAATACCTTGGGCCACCCCCCCATAATCAAGGCAGCACCCCGGTGACATTGCATACAGTCCCCTGTAACTCGTAACTGTACCCTGAATAAAAGGAGTTAAATAAGTGGGTCAAAGAGGTGGTTAACAGATTCTTAAATGTTCTGTATAAAAGGGCAATTCAATTATCAGGACAGGTACATTATATGTAGGGAGAGAGCGGAGTGATGCATTTACTTCTTCCTTGGAAATGGTCTTCTCAATGAGGTCCGTCTGTGGTTGATTTTTCAGGAAACTTTGCTTTTGCTATGTCTATCCATTGGGTGTCATGGGAAAAAGGTATCCCCAACAATGAAAATGCGAATTATTGGGCAGTAATATCACTTTCTTCTCTTCTCCATAACAAAGATGCCTTAGTTCATCACAGAGACCCGGTATACAATTTCTGGCCTTAATACGCTGAAGTTTCTCAGCTATGAGTTAATTTGTCTTTTTGCCCGTGGCATAGTAATTTTGTTTGCTTAATAGCAAGGAGTAGGTGGAGTGTTGGGATAAAAGACGTTTCAATTGTGCTCTGGCTATTCATAGATTTCTAAGGCCCTTGCAAGAGTTGGTTGATTTGTAAATGGTTTCTGGGCATCATACCTCATCTCCTTTTGGTAATCTTAGTCTTTCCTATGGTTTGATATGTGCTTTTGAGGGAGAAAGAAACTATCCTTTAAGGACTGATTTGAAAGTATCCAAATTATGCTTCAGACATTGAAATGCGTTATAAAAAAAACGGCATCCTTTAGGAGCCAAAGGGTTGAGGGGCCTAGGCTATTCAACTAATCTGCAACCCCTATTGTATTGGGGGATGTTCTTGTAAGGATTTTGTACCAACGTCAATCTCAGATAAAAAGGAATCAGGACTGGTGTGAATTAAGCAAGTCTAAATGGGAGTAACTCATGTGAACATGGCATTAAAAGGTGAAATCATTTTCTTCTTTCATGCATTAACCACATTCAGTTCTCAAAACATTTAAACAAAAGCTTTGATGTTAGTGTTTATCTGTCAAACAGTGGGGCAGGGTGTTATCAATATTCAGATCGGGAGTGGAGTTGACATTCTCTCCCATATTTCTGAAGCCTGCTATGAAAATTTGTATGGGAATCAGCTTTGGTAGGAAACCATCTTAGGCCTTTGTTGGGGGCATATATTGTTATCACTGTCACCTGGTGACTGTACAGGAGGCCTTTGATTAATAAAAACCAGCTTTCAGGGTCCGTCAGTATAGGTTGTTTCACAAAGAGCACATCCATGGCTATATTCCACCCCCTTGTATTTGCCTTATTAGAGGCATACCATTGCAGAGGGAAGTGTAGGCTGTAGAGATGCCCTTCATCTGCAGGAAGAAAATTGGTTTCTTGAAGAAGATCTATTACAGTGGGTACTAAAGTCCATACTTGGGATGGTATGCCCCTTTGTTTCATAGGAGAGATCCTGTTCATTCCAGGTGACAATGGTTGTAGGGATCATGGGATCAGGTTAAGAGTGAACCAGACCCAGCAATAAAGTAAGCTTCATGAACATCCTCTTCTAATTTAGAGCCTGTACTGCTGAAGTTGCTAACTATCATTAACATATACGGAACGGTAAAACCCTTATTCAACAATATGATATAGATATGCATTTGTGACAAAACAAATGGTGAGGTTTAACACAGCCCCTCATTGTTGGAGGGAATTGGCCAAGAGTGCCAAATCCAACCAAACTTATTTCTGATGGTTTCCTTCAAAGGAAAAGAGACTGACGCTACCCAGCCAAAGATTGAACATCAGTTTAAACTTTGAAGTAAGAACCAACCAAATGAAATTGGGAACATTCTGAACATGGATTGGAAGGCATGCAAGGTTATTCTTTTTCTCGAGGAAGTTCATAGTGTTTAGATTCCCCATCATAGTTCCAGTTTTGAGGAAAATTTCTGTTCCTTGTGGGAGGAAAACAGTCCGTTGGGTGGTTTCAGACATAGATGCATTGTTGGAGTTCATCACAACCTCTGCTTCCTGAAATGAGGTGATGGACCAATGTTTCTCTTTGAATGACAGGAGAAGAGAAATAGGGTATACCCAATGATAATTACCCCATTGTGTTTATGATCCAGAAGTGACTGCTATCAAATTGTGTCACTTGGCCATAGTAGAGGGAAAAAAATCTTGAAACAAATGTATTCAGTCTTGATTGAAATTGATTTTCCCTTTGCACCTTGCATCTTTTAGGATCTCCTACTTCACTTTAAAACAGTGAACTCTCGCAAGCAAATAAGGCATTTACTCTGTTAGCATGAGGAGTAAATACACTGTGGATGATCTGAAGCAGGTTTCATTTTTCGGCAGAGACAGAATGTTCTTAAAGAGATTGTAGATGTCCTCCTCCAAGTCTTGATCCTGGATTTCAGTAGGAATACCCCTTAAAGGTATGTTATTTTTGCAAGTTCTATTTTCAGTGTCCTCGTGTTTCAGCTATAATAATGTGAACAAAGTTTATAAATGCTTCAATTCTGTTAGATAATTCCATTTCACAAGATGCATTCTCCATTTTATCTACCCATTTCTCAACTGTGACTATTTGCTTATCTAGAATTCATGCATTTTGCACCAAGTCTGCAATACGTCCTTGCATTTCTATTTTGAAATCTTTACAAACATTTTGAAAATCAAGTTTCATGGTTGTTGCATACTGAATTGAGTCTGAGTTGAGTGAAGCATGAACTTGTGCCATGCTAGCCACCCCAGATTTCCTGGAACTGCCAATATTAAATATACAATAGCCTCATTACAAATTTGACGGTAGACTTGCCGGTAAAACAGGCAGGCTGCCGCAAACTTCCGATTTTTTTCAGCACCCACAAATGGGCATTTACCAGGTCATTACGGCCCCGCTGGACCCAGTAATTGCCCATTCGCGGGCACCGGAAGAAAATGCTCCCCATTCCCATTCAAGCCCCATAGGGCTCAAAATAATGGGGAGGTTGGATGCACTGGCACCATTTAGAATGGTGCCGGTGCATCCGACATGCTCTGCTTGTGGGTGCCGGTACGCCCGTCCAGCCAGTTCTGGAGGGCGGGAAGGCACCCGCAAGCAGAACTCGTAGTTTGCCAGTCCGGTACCATTGTTACCAGACCAGCAAACTTATAATGAGGCCCAATGTCTCAGTTTTTACCAATCTTTGATTATTTTGCCATTCCGTTATACTGTGTGGCTGGTCAAAACATGTATTTTAAATGGGTCTACCATTGTGATTTCTGTCACAAGAGATCAATGCCAGTAGGAGCTCCTTGCTGATTTTCAATTCATTGGTAGCCAAGCCTAATAGGATTCACTGGATGAATAGTATTTGTTTAGGTTAAGAGACAGAGCCTGGCAGGTTGAAATAAAGAAAGGCAAAAAAAAGAAATGCCTACTATAATATTTATCAGAATTTTCCCATTAAGATGGCTGAAGCGGTAAAACATGGATTATCCAGGATTTGCCTCTGGACCAATCTTTGTAGTTATATTAGGATTCGCCTGTCAAACTCTAACAGGAAAGTGGCTCTGCACTGGGTACGCGGCAAGGAACCACAATTGAGCTCAGCACAGCTAGCCCCTAAGCTGTGAGGCCATCTGGGCTCCAATTGAAGGCCAGGGTCCAGACACCCAGAGCCAACACACTCTCACTCTCGCCTTAGCCATGACTCATGTAGCTTCAATCCTTGCTTCGTGGTTCACTATTTGAGGAGGAGATGCTCCCAGTGGAGCCAACTCGAATTTGGCCACCATGTTTGCCAGCATGAACATGGCCTCCTTAATTGCATCTCTCTAACTCTGATTGGTCCGTAAATGTTTTATTATAATGTTTGTAGTTTAAGCATTTCACAATAAAAAGGACCTTTAGGGGACTGTTACTTTAAAATGAACATCTTGCACGCATGTGGTTAATGGTACACCATAATACATGTGCTGTGAGCGAGTCAAACTAATGTAAGAAACGGGGCTGCTCTGTACATTTCTTGCGCTGCTCTCCAGCTCCCCTGAAATTCGCATGTCATCTTTGAGAATACGGTGACGGAAGCATTTCTAAGGTGAACACAAAGGAAAAAGCACATGATCTGTTCATTTTTCATTTGCGCTAATTTGGCAAAATCGGCCCCTAAAAAGTGCTTCCAAAATAGTATGATTATGCAACGAGTAATAGCATTGACTCCCTCTTCAACAACGTATGAAAATAAGGAACTCATAGGTCAACATTTAGCCCTAGAGACTCTGGGAAGAACTGGTGGGCAGCTTTGCGTTGCCCCTTTTACAGGAGGTTGCCATGCAATGCCAAGCCATGAGGTGTTGTGGGAGTCCTGGTGGGAGGTGCAATATTTCCAGAGTTACTTACATGTTCTTCATTCTTGCATCTTCTGCTTTAGACATGGTTCCTCATATCACTTCCCTTACTCACCTGTCATCTCTGGGTAGCCCTGGAAATGTGTTGGCCTAGTTTGCTTCTAATCTGCAGCTTCGCCCTTTCTCTGTTTCCTAGAAAGACTCTCCTGCACCTCCCTGTTCCCTTGCTTTTGGGTTTACCATGTGTGTTACTTGGTCTTCTTGTCGTCACTCTGTACACCATTTCTTTGACACTGGTACTTTCCTCTTTCATTGGTTCATTGGTTCATTGGTTCATGAACAGTCCAATAATCCCTCTTCTATTGATTCCTTACATCAAAAGCTATCTGCCTGGTTATCAGTCACTAAATCCTGTAACATTGCATAGGTCTCTTTACCACTAAACAGAAATATGTCACCTCAGCTGTTCCTGCACCTGTTACTGTTCCCAATCGCTGAACTAAATCTAGGAGATTTATGCAATATTCCCTTTTCCTTTTAAAAGCCGATCTCTACTGTTATTTAAGGTTTATACAGAACAATTGTATAATAGCAAGAAAAATGGAGATGCAGTGTTGCTCTCTTATACGACATTTCTAATACTGAGTGTACTTCTATTGGACCCAAAATATTATTGCTCTTTCAGTGTTTTCACCTAAGAATGCCCTGCATCCCTTCCAATGTATTCTGGAGTTTGCTGATAGAATAATCTTTGAATTTCATTTCACTATAACAAACATCTCTGCATACCTTGCATCACAGCAATGGCTTCTTGTATATGTCAATTTCAATTTCCTTGTAAGTATTGCTTTCCAATAACACATAGGGCCTCATTCCGACCCTGGCGTTAACCAAGGCGCTATTAGCTCCTTGGTTGACGCCGTTATCATTCCGACTCCGCCATGGTGAATGGCGGAATTACCACCCCATTCCAAGGTTGGCGGGGTCGGTAATTCCCCATTCACCATGGGCCCTTCCCCATTCCCATTTTTGCCCCATAGGGCTCAATGGGAATAGGGAAGGTGCTAATTACGGCACCGTAAATTACGGTGCCGTAATTAGCTCCAAGGTCCCTTTGTGGGGTGTTTTTTTAACGCCTGCAAAAAGCAGGTGTTAAGTTCCAACCCGCAAAGGGAACTCGGAATAGGGCGGTAAGGGTTTAACGGCACCGGTCTCGTTACTGGTGACCGTTAACCCTTACCGCCCGACTCGGAATGAGGCCCATAGTGTGGAATGCTGGTACCCTTTCAGCCAATAATGCTTCATGTGCATTGTGCACTCCATATATGTCCTCACAGCCTCACATGCCCAGTTGATGTCATCACATATCAGCCTAACATGCCCAAGTAATGCCAACCAGCACCAGTTAATGCTTCATGTCCTCTTGTCCCGCCACTAGACCCACAGCCTTCAACAGGAGGCTGCTAAGGATCCAGCAAAGGAACAAGGTGTTGAAAAAAGACGAAAGAGTCCTCTTTGCAGTAAGTTTGATGCTGCCTCTGTTATGCCTGGCGCAGAGGTCCACAGGGGCAGTGGCAAAGGTAGCAGAGGAGTTGCCTGTAAGACACCCTGGTACCCCTGGTGACACACACATGACATCCCTGAGGGATACTGTTCTCTAAACCAGTTATGTTTTTCTCAAAATGCCTTATAGGAGTAGCTGGTGTAGGGGATGTGACTTCTTGCTTGGTGAGTCACAATATCCGGGCTGCAAAAAGCCTTGTCAGTACGTTGGTGGAGTTGTGAAAGAGGCCTGCTAGGCCTCCTGCCACCTAGCACACAGCAGAGTGTTGTTTCTGCCAAGGCTCAGACGGGCATGAAGGGCAATAGGCCCATGTCCGAACCAAAAATGTAAAATGCTTGTGTGGGCCAGTGTTTTGGGTCAAAGTGGGGCACTTTTTTGGCTGTTGCTGAATAAATATTTTTTTAAATGTACAATTTGCATCACATTTTATTAAAAACATCCCCCTGGGTTTCTATTCAAACAGCGTCACAAAATGAATGAATTCCCATTTGCAACTGTGGGCCACGTTTTCGTTGGTGCCCGAGACAATGTTATGCCCCAGTCCGACCCTGTTTCAGCCGCCATGCAAGGGCCCCAACATGTCCTCCTCTTTCATGAACAATCGCATGGGAGTTTGCTTAGAACATGAAACACATAAAGCATAGAAAAGCTATTTAGCAGGTTTTGGGAACTCCAAAATGAAGGCAGGGAAAGTGCAAGCACAGCTCGAAGAATCAGACGTGGACGAGCCAAATATTCAACCAAAAAGGAGCAGGCAGATGAAGGTGTCATCTCCAAAATACCTGGCCATGTTTCTTCTTAAGTATCCAGTAAATCTAGAAGGTCCGATAAGTAATCTCTGCATGACCCATGAACACTGACTGAGAACACCTTTGGGAACTTAGCTGGGCCGACCACAATGCCAAAGCTGCCAGGGCCTCTTCCGAGTAAATCAATGGGCCTCATTGTGAGTCTGCTGCTGCCAGAGTCATTTCATTTCCAGCACCCGGCAATAGGGACGGGGGTCTGGGTAATTCCTCACTGCCGGGCGCCAGAACAAATTACTTCCTATTCCCATTCGAGTCCCACTAGATTCAATGGGAATGGGAAGGACGGTAGCACCGGCACCATTCAGTAATGGTGCCGGTGCTACCGTCAAGGTCTGCAAGCGGGTGCCATTCCACCCGCCAGGTCAGACCTGGCGGGCGGGAAGGCACCCGCACGCAAGAACTCGGAGTATGCCGGCATACTCGTAATGAGACCCAGTGAATTCATAAGAAATCAAATGCTAGGAAAATGTGTTCCTCCAGAAAGGCTACATCTTAATGGTGTTACCTACCTCGAGCACACCATCTCTTAAAACCAGGCCGGCTCTCCTTCAGTGCCAACTCAACAGACAGTAAGGCACTTTCTGGAAGTCCCCGGGTGCATATTCAATACTTTCTCATGGACCCGCAGCTCGGAGGCTCTTCTGAGCAGATCCACTTCTTGTAATCATGCTTGTAGTATTATTGTTGCTGAGATCTGTCGGCACGTTAGTTTTAACTGGTTAATGAAGTATTATTAACTTTTAGTGGAATATGCTTTTCCACATTATTGTGTTTAACTGTTGTAGGATGTGAGTGTTAATCTCAAGCCCCCACTACCGTTTTCCAGAAAAAAAGCTTGGGGTTTGGCTCAGCTGGCCTCTGGAAATGAGTTCTATGGTTCCATGTTAACTTATTTGCAGCCTCTCTGCTTCATTCCCTTACTTCTCTACCTCTTCTAAGGGCAGGTGACGTAATTAAACCAGTTGTCAATCTTGCATTTTTAATACTCGCATAGTATTTGTCGTCTAGTATGTGAACAGTTGTTCTGATTACAGTGCTCACTTGGCATTAGATTTGATTGCAACTGAAACATACTTCAGGTATGCACCCACATATTGGGGCTAAGGAGTGCCCGTTGATACGGATAATACATAGTAAAATGAGTGAACTGTTATTTCTCGACTTTATGGTTGGCATAGTCCCATGTACTCATTGTGTCAGACTGCAGAGCAGATACTCATGCTCGGTGAGAGGTTGGATATAGTTCTGCTATCCTCGCATCTTGCATCAGTTTGAGAAGCTGCCCTGCGGCTAACTCATTGTAACTTGAATCCTACAGAGTCCTCTTTAGATAAATGACTCGCCCCAAGACATGCAAGGAAAGAGTGTGTTGTCTATAGATAGAATAAAGATTGCTGCCTCTCAGGGGGATGACATAATGCTTTCACCTTCCAGGTCACCACTCTCCGCTAACCGCATGTGCTATAATTAAATTACGTATTATACATTTCTGATGAATCCATGACTGTAGCCGCAGGATCGTAACCGCTGGTGTGACTAATCATGTTCTGTAGATAAACACATGCCTCTCCTAGCCTGCATTTGATTGTGTCTAGTAGTTGGTTGGTTGCATAAAGGGTTGAGTGTGATAAAGTCTTCTAGAACGGTATCCAGAGTTGGGTTGGGTATCCCTTGGTTGGTAGTGGTGCGCCAGGTTTGCGCTTCTTATGGTACCTTCCAGTGTGCCAACTCAGAGTAATATCCAAAGGTTTGATGAGAGTTCAGATTATTAGATAGAACACAACCTAATCGATAGATATGAGCAGTTACTTGAGGACAGGTGAATATGGCAGGCCGGGTCTTTAATTCCCTTTCTGTAGAGGAATGACGGAAAGATAATTTAATACGTCTATGACCTCTAAAAGCTGATCAGTGAGGTTTTGGTTATTGGTTTTGGTTATTTAACAGAACGCTAAATAATCCTAATACAAACAATAAAATATTAGTTTTCAAAAGCTAATTAAAGACTATGGGCCTCATTACGACTTTGGAGGTAGCCATGCCCTTACTAAGGGCATGGCTACCTCCAAAACCCTGTCCGAGTTCCCTGAATGGGGAATTACCGGGCCATTCCGCGTTTGGAGGGCCTGGTAATTCCTCCCTCAGGGAACCTGAGCCCGGACCTTCCCCATTCCCATTTGAGCCCCCATAGGGGTCAATGGGAATGGGCATGGGAGCTAACAACGGGCCGATTACGACCGGCCCGTTGTTAGCTCCCTGGTCCCCTCGCGGGACCCGGTAAGGACGTCTGGTAAAACCAGACATCCACATCGGGTCCCGCGAGGAAACATCATATATATTGCGGAATGGGTTTAACGGGTCCGCCACCATTAGCGGCACCCGTTAACCCAATCCGCAATTCTTATAATGAGGCCCAATATATTATAGCCGCTAACTACTCCTATCACATAAATAACTGTACTGCACTGCACACGTTGTAATGATAGCTACAAACAATAGATTGTTTCAGGAAAATGGGGACTTGCATCTGGATGTTGAGAATGTAATGGAGCACGGAAAGGAAAGAAGTGTACATTAAAACTCTAGTTAAATGAAAGAAGATTCACAATATATCAGGAGCTCATCACAAATATTCTATGCACACTGCACAGATATCGTTCTCTATGAACAAAAGTGGCCACTTTGGAGTCGAACGGCTGTCACGCTGTCACAGCGAGAACAATAGAAAGTCCACCAGCCTCTAGATAAAGCAATACTAAGGGCCTCATTACACGGTAGGCGGTAACCATGCTGCTATTAGCGCCATGGTTGCTGCCGGTATTTTACCGTGTCCGCCTTGGTGGATGGCGGAATTACCGCCCTACTCCAAGGTGAGCGAGGGCGGTAATTCCCCATTCACCAAGGCTCTTCCCCATTCCCATTTTTGCCCCCATAGGGCATAATGGGAATGGGGAAGCTCCTAAATATGGTACCGCAAATTGCGGTACCGTAATTAGCTCCGAGGTCCCTTTGCGGCACCCTACTTTAACGGCCGGTGAAACCAGCAGTTAAAGTCGGGCACCGCAAAGGGAACTCGTAGTAAGGCGGTAGGGGTTTACCGGTACCGGTGCCCTTACCGGTACCGGTAAACCCCTACCGCCTACCGTGTAATGAGGCCCTAAAACAAACAGCCCCACATAACAATAAACTGCAATGTTCACACCAATATAATCCACAATAATCCACCTCCATTTCAGGTTATTAGAGAGTAAGGAAAGGACCATAAATTCATCTTTACTGGGTGAATATGCCTTATAGAAATCCCTACAAATGAACATCCAAACAAAGATATATTTTCTATTTAATCTATGCCTATTTCAATTCCACCATTTACCAGCTTTTCCTCAGGAATATGTTTTGTAATTCTCCCAACGTGGTTAATCATATTCAAGAGGCATAATATTCACAAATTATTAACACGTGATATAATCATTGCTTTGCCTCTCAACGTTGCGAGAGTAGCAAATACGCAGGACCCTACCTATTATCTCTTAAGCAAGCACCAAACCTCAAGAGACAGCCATGGATTAACATCCCAGTAAGCATTTGCCACCAATCATAACTATTATCCTCTTTCATGCACTTCGATGAGATCAACATTCGAACAGCTGACTTCTCTGTGTTAGGAGACTAGATAGGTTGGGTGACAATGTCATCATGTGGCACCTTGACCAGGAGTTTTTGTTACATATCAAAGCATATGCAACAAAGTTCTTAGCACATATACCTTAATGGTCGGATTTACCTTCTGAAATCCAAAGGCACGAACTGCTGCACCCATATAACCTTTACAGGACTCCTATTTCTATGTGTATAACTTGCTTTTAGCCAGAACATAATACCATTAAAATATATCTACCATTATTGCCGCCAACCAGAAACACAAGTCCAACTTACGCTCTGACATGTCCTGCTCGTGATCTGGCTCCACCTGCCATGTACTCCTCTATCCAATCACAATTGTTAACTCCCCACTCCCTTGTTTCTCTGCTGCCCTCACCATGTCCTTCACCCTATGATTGTAAAACACTCAGCTGCTTCTCAAAGCTAGGTTTGAGCTCATAAATACCCTAATAAAAATGATAACATACCCTAATCATTATTGTCAGCAGCTATAACATGAAAAATGCAGAGATCAATAATTGTATCTTGGAACTTCAGCATACGAACTGATTTGATCTTCACCACCCCTAATTTCAGAGCCTGGCTAGATGTCGTCCATAGTACACACCCCTCATATCACCCGTGGAATCTCTAGCGGATAGGCACAGACACTAGAGAATAACACAGATCATACCATACCCACAAGAATCCCCTGGCTCAATAGAAAGAGAATCATTGAAGGCAACCAGTTAATTAGCTTCAGCAGTTGTTTTGACAAATGGAAAGTCAGCACTTACCCCATAAAACTCCAACCCACCTTGCATGAAAGCACATCAACCATGTGTGCCACTTCACTGACACATTGCATCTACGATATATGTAACAGTGAAAGCCTGCCTTCATTATTTACCTCTTTCATGTGTACACAATAGAAAGAGCTTTGGACTGTCACACATACATTCACCCGATTGAAGATTCCCCTTTTGTTTTTTCCTGCCCCCAACAATATGAACATTGCACTTTCAACAAGGCATGCACCATCCATTCCATCATTGATGACCATTCACTTAACCTCCTAACTATCATTGAAAACCACATCAATAAAGCCTATTCACGCCTCCTTTAATGTCCTCCTGCTTCATTACAATAGTATCAATAAAATCAGAAATGACGGCATGGGTGGTAGGGATGCCCTGTTTTTCCCTGCTCGTATAAAATTACTTGCAAGGAGAACCAAGGTCAGAGCTACACCTTCTCCATACACAGCACTGATAATCTACCACTGCCACCCTCCCAATGCTACAAGCAGGTTCCTTGCCATCTGAACTCTTATGTCCTCCTACTCTTATGCCAGACAATGGCAGAGCTGATAGGTCCACAGACAAATGAAAACCACGTTTAATTATATTTTGTGTCAAAAAGAATATGCTTTGAATGATCCCATTGGATGGTTGAGAATGTTCACCCTTATCAGTGAGGACTTATTTGGGACATTGCTCATAGTCCTTCATTCTCTCCCATCGCTTAGGTTCACCTTATAGGCCTCACAGAGTCACTCATAGGTTTTGGGATTTATAGTGGCATTTGCTTATTCCTCCGCCTTGAATGGGGTTTTCTTGGTCTTCAAGGAAGTTTTCTAGATCACTTGTTGGTTGACTTTGACTCACTGCAAATGATCTTTGATTATAATCTTAAATCTCTCAGATGATACAATGAATAACACCAAATTGAAAAAGTGGATAAAACACCTGAAAGAGGAATTGATAAAAGAAGATATTTCTCTCGAAATGTTAATACAACGACCTCAGCATGCCAAAATCAAGCTGCAAAGGAATGATTGGCTGAAGACTATCAAAGAGAAATCAAAATATTCCATGAACATCCATTGCAACGCTGATATACGGGCCATCAATGAACTCCTGAAATACCTTATCTTATTTCCAGACCGAAAAGCTCGAGTAATGTTTCTGAAAATTCGGTTGAATATTCTTCCGACTAGAGAAAGACTAACGGAAATCAGACAATGATCAGGTACAGAATGATATTGTCGGTTCCGTATGGACGTGAATGCCACAGAATCAATATATCATCTAACCATGATCTGCCCGGCTCTTGCCCATAAAACAGATCTTTTTGGTACCTTTTTAAAGATTTTGACACAACAACTTGAGGCTGCAACTTGATGGGGGAAGATGCTGAGCGGCCAAGATAAGAAAATCAATCTTCACGATTATGCAATGTCTTGCCAACATCCTAGAACTAGACAAATTGACAGACTGTTAATTTTTATGTATTATGGGGGTCTTTTCTTATGCTTAGTCAGGAGATCCACATTTTGTTTTAGTTTTTTTTGTTATTTGTTTTGTTTTTGCTTGTGTGGTTTTTGGGATAAGAGAATATAATTACTTAGCTGGGTCTATAAATGAAAATTATATATATAAACGGCATCATAAAAAAATTAAAAAAAATCTCTCATACCACTGTAGGATTGTTCTAGGAGGCAGAGGCTCTGAAGTTTGTTACTCATCTTCCTTTCCCCTCTTTCTCCCACCTTGTTTCTCCTGCTCCACTCTGCAATTTCCTCCTGTTATCCTAATTTCATCTGCCCTCTATCGTCCACTGCTCCTTCTCTCATCCATTCTCTCTCTCTCTCTCTCTCCCCTTCACTCTTTGCCGATGATCCTTCTCCTCTTCAAACTATACCCCATTCTCCCCTCCCACCTATTCAGCCAGTTGCCATTCTCACATGCTTCTGACATGTTCTGTCTCATCTTCTCCTATCCTAGTACCTCGGTCTGTTTCCTCTGTACCTCCTACCCTCTTGTGATTTGTTTATTTTCCTCTACACGCTCACACTTTCATGTCTCAATCCCCTTATTGCTCTGTTTTGCTCTTCTCTTAACTTTCCTTCATGCTAAGTACTCTGCACTCTGACTTCTGTTAACACACACATTTGTATTCAACTGGGTTTCTATTTAATACTTGTGTGGGACCCGGGATACGTGTCAGTTGAGTGCAAGTTGTGTGTGTCTACTGCATTAGTGTGATTTGTGGGCCCGATGATTGTGTGAAGGATGAGTTTGTTACCATTTCATGGGCCGTTCCTTAACATCATCCTGAAGCCACCAGGCATCAGCCCATGAGGTCATTAAGGCCAGAGGAAGCACCTATGCACAGCATGCACAATATGATACATGAAAATAATAGTCTTTCATAGTAATGTGGCGTGGAGACTCTCTCCTAGTCTGGATGGACATGGCCTGTTCTGCTGACCTTTGGGGTGATAGTTGGACTTCTCAGGGACCAGCAAAATCCTACAAATGTGGCTGGTCATTGGGGAAGGGAGCCTGGAAGTTCCCCATCCAACTGCCTCTAGGCTAGCAAAAGGAAAATAAGCCCACTTATATACAGTAACCTCTCACTTGTAATATCATCACATAAAGTACATTTCAAAGCGATCTGCTTAAGCGTGCCTTTTTAGCATCTTGGTCATGGACCCATCCAACTCATATTCATAAGGATTGATTAAGGACATGGACTTCTTAGACTAAACAGATTTTGCCCTAGATCCAAAAGTTACAGCTGACAATAGCCGTGACCAAAAAAATTACCTACACATCACCAACAGCCACCAATTTGATCTGAGCAAGTTGTTATCCTATATAACATGAAAAAATTAACAGTATTACACACCTTGTAATACACAGTATCCAACTAAACACATCTAGCATGCAATGCAAAAATATCCAGGCTGAGACCCCCAGAGGCATTACTCACATAGATCTTCTCTCACTCAGCACTGACACCTCAAATGTCTAGCTCCTGCAAAATAGTGTGACACAGACCCTCAATAGTGTTGCTCCAATTAAACAAGAGGCAACCAAAACTAAAATTGTGCCAAGGAAGAATTGCTTTAATTAAATTCTTCAAATCATGAAAACTCAGTAACACAAATAAAGACACTTAAGTAAATACAAATACTCACTCATTCTGCCACCTATTTTATACATAACAGAAGCTTCAAAGTTGCTATGCATACAAATGAAAGAGCTTTCTAAAACAAATGCACTTTGGATGACAACTAATCATGAGAAGAGCTTTTGGTTTGAACATTTTGGAGGGGTGTCACCCCCTCTAAAGATTGTAACTACCCCTCATTATTATGTATTATTTGTTTTGTTTTTTTTCTAAACCTTTACAAAATGAACATTATGAAATACAGACATACCAGAAATAAAGATCAATAATACATTATAAACAGTAATGTACAGTATATCTAATTACACATAAGCAAATAAACGAGGTTCCTAAAATAAGATTAGAATTAATTCATTGAATACAGCCCCAAGTTCATTCATCAGCCGATAAAATAGTCATATAAAAATCTAAAAATAGTTAACATATCACGAATAAGACATCTATCTAGAATAGCTTTCAGACCACCGATACACATTTAAGTTTAGCGCAACAGACTTACTATGTATTATGTCCCACCACAGATGATCAAGAAATACACAGTTAGGGTTAGAAGCAAATCTACTCAAATACTCAATCTTCTGTGTTCTAAGGGCAGAGAAAAATATTCCCAAATGGGGAAGCTTTTTCTCAGAGTCCACATCCTCACAAAAGCCTCAGTGTACCAAGGCATCTTGCGTACCACATCTAATGGCTACAATCACCCTAGTAGGTAGAATATTAAGTCTGAAACGCATAAAGATATTACACAACTTCCTACTCAGAAGTGCTTCAGATATGGTTTCACACAGTCACTGTTTTTTTTGGTGAGAAATGATCTTGGAATACTAGTGAGAACCTAGAACAACATCATTTGTATGTGCCCAATCTTTATTTGAATGATCTTTTTTACTTTAAGCGTGTTGCAGATTATATTCCCAGTTTAATCATGAATCCTAAACATTTGATGTGAAGGTTAAACACAAAACCCTCTTGAGAAGTTCCTTCCCTAGCCACCTTACTCAGTAGGGAATACAGGGAGCCTTCTGGGCTCACATACAGTTTTCTAAATAAAGTCAATTTCTTCCATTCTACCAAGCTCAGTTGCAACTGTATTCCCAGTTCATATCTAATTGCAGCAGATACCACAAATGTGGCAAGCAATACAAGACAGAGCGCCATATAAATGCTTCATATTTATTAAATTCTGATATGAACCATTTGGGGAAATACTCCAACCCATAACAAAGACGAGGAATCACATTAGATCAATAGAATTTCAGAACCGGCAAGATGGAGAATTTGCTGTATTTCTTATCTATTTGTTTCAGTTGGGAGATTTGTTCACACAGTTTTTCTTTCTGGTAACTGCTATAGTAATACCTTTTGGGAAAAGAGAAGATATGATATCCCAGGTAGTTCACACTTGATTTAATTGACAATTACAGATTGTAAAGGAACCAAGAAAATCGATTTGACAACTAGTTAACCTTAATATGATCATCTTGGTTTGACCTTCTTTCTGGTATCACAGGTGGAAGTTGTTGCCAAAATCAATAACATTGAGCATGAGTCCCCTGACTTGCCGGGCTCTACCAATACACTAATGGAGGAAGCCAGTTCAAATTTGGGTGATATTGATAATAACTCCCTCCTGGATCTTTGCTACTCAGTCCAGGAGAGCCTGCTGGGTCAGAGTATCCTGAAACCACCAGGTACTATCAATCTGGAGGAACCACTAGCATTGCCTAAAGATTTGACCCAAAGGGAAAGAGACCCTGCTGTCAGGTTATCAAACTCACCTAATATGTGCCCTGACCTGGATGTTTCCATCCTTTATTCCACTCATTCTGCACAAGTTGGTCAGCTCAGTGAGATTCAATCATGCCTGTGAACCCTTCAGTTTGATATGAAGATCTTACTCAAACTATGCGGCTGAATAAGTTACAATTAGATGAGTGTGAATGTTGAGAGTTCTGGTTACGTAAGAGCTAGCCCCTCTTCTGTTCCCCCTTCCCGTTCTCTAACTCTGCTTCCTTTGCTGCCCTCAAAGAACCAGCTGATCAATGGTCAAATACTTGAAAATACAAAAGAAGATGGAATCTGCCATTTGGCAACTGCTAAAGCAGCATTGTGGGAATAGATTGTCATTATCTCAGATGGCAGTTGAATGTGGGGAGGTCTCTGAGCACTCGCCAACCTATTTGATACGTCGAGAGAAATAACAGGCCAAGAAGGCCAACTTAAAACAAATTTCTGCATCAAAAAAGGCTGGCACTGTCTCTCTGGGGTTTCAACCAGACAGAGCTAACCCTTGGCGACTCTTATTTAAGTTTACTGATGGGGTGGTTGTCAGGCAGAGAGATTTCCCAATAGAGTGTGGTTGCCACACTATATTAACATCAGAAAAAATTGGATAAGTACTGCGCTGCTAAAATTCCCACAGAAACCTCCCATTGTTCCTCTAACTGTTGCAATTGTGAAGTTGGATAACACCAATTGTTAAGTTGGATAACTTAAACTATTAAAAGAATATCAGTTTATTACTCAAACTCTGTATTGTTATAACTCGTACTAACATTTGACTCATCCGCTAGATACTTAAATTTGTTTTCTTAACCAATTCTTTTGGCTGGCGCATTGAGAACTAATCCAAATAATTTCTCTTTTCACTGTCTCGCTGGACTCGCCTAGACAGGGAAAAAAAGCGCACGACAGAAAAGAAGATTGGCAAAAAATCTGGCACATTAACTAGTTGGATATTGACTAGTGACAAGTCAATTGACAGCAATGACTCAGGTGATGACTCTGTGGCTGAAGTGGAAATTCCTATTGAGAATAGGCATGGCGAAGGGAGGCGGAACACCTGCTCAACCCCTGAAGGAACAAAGCGAGGTGTTGTTTCTGGCACACCTGCCAAGCCAGCTGTGGAAATGGTGCAGATAGGGGGAAAGATTGACTTGGAAGTATCAGGCTTCACTATGAAAAGGAAGAGAGTCATGTGGGTTAATTGATCAGAGCTTCTTGCCATGTTACATCGAATACCTTCTCGGAGAGTATTAGTCTCTGAAGATTTTACCTTTGTTGAGCATCTCAAATGCCTTAACGCAAATTTCTCTCAGATCCACTGTAGGGTCTCTGATTTGATTATGCTGATTCGAAATCACACAAATCACTTGCTTAAATTTGGCATCAAACAGGATATAAACCCTGAGGCGTCTAACCCCGCTCTTCCAAATTTCAGGGATTAAAACCACTCCTAATAATCTCTTACCAAAGCAGAAGTCGGAATGCCGGATAGAAGGAGAGGCAAATACTGATGAGATGTAGAGATTTTTGCAATGGCTGGCGGCAGCACTCCCAGCAATAACCCCCCAAGGACCAATGAAGGATGTGTATCTCTTCCTGGAATACCAGGGGGTTTGCCCACTTGAAGGGGACCAGAGTCTCAGTGAAATGTTTAGCAGATAACCATGTTTTGTGCTACAGGAGACTTTGTTGCAGTAGCCCTAGTTTGTAAATGGCTTTGAAATTAATCAAGCCCTTGCATAAAAAAGCGACACATGGACACCCATATGGCAGTCTCCTTATTGATGTCAGATACCCTCTGAAATTGCTTAAAATCCTCCCGAACGACTGCACAGATTACATTATAGTGGCAAAAGTAGCAGTCAAATTTGGGGGAACTGAATCCTCCTCACTGAATGTTTGCCCTTACAATCCCCATGGGGGATTCCAAACAAACGGCATCCAAAAAGCTTTGGCAAATGTAGTTGATGGATTGGCATGGGACAAAAGGGGTGGTTCCATTCTTATTGGGGGGACTTTAATGCCAAATAAAGATGCATCCATAGTATTAATCCCTGTGGTAATGATCCCAGTCTTTCCAGAATGGTCATCCCTAAACATAACGTGCAGGGTGTTAAATGGCAAAATTTCATGTAGAGACTGGAATCTGTTCACGCTGAATGGGTGCCTAAAGGGTGACATCCTGGGTTTGACTATGTGGAGGGCGGGCAGTAAGCAGAATACGCTTGATTACTTTTTCACCAAATCCTGTCTTTATAGAGCGCTCTCTTCAAATGAGGAACCAGCATAACGAGAGAGGTAATCATGCCATCCTAACTTTGGAGGTTGAAATGAACTCATCTGTAGATATTAATCTACCAACTTGGTCAATAGTGTGAGCTGGTCAGAGAGAAACATTAGGCCTGTCAATAGTGTTTTCTGCTCTAGTAAATATATGGCCTATGTTGATTTGACAAAAATTACGGTTGATGAAATCGAGGGATGGTTCTCAACCACTATATTAGCAGCCGTGAAGGTTAGAGCACCATATGCAATACTCCAGTATGACAAACACCATTGCTATGATAAACAACTTAAAGATCGGAAAAGGGAATTGAGGCGGGAAATTTGTCAGGTTAAGAGTAAGATCCCTGTCTCAAGCGCAATTGCACAAATTAAAATAATAAAAAATATGCTACAAATGCTGGGGCAAATGGTGCCACTATTCCCTAAAACAGGAAAGATGGAGAGAGATGGCTAGAGTGATGTTTTTGGGTGATACTAAGAAGATATGGCAGGCACTGGCAGCAGAAAAAGTGGTCATCCCCGTGAGGAAATGCTCAATGGATTGCTCATGTTGAGAACCTCCATTGGGACACAAACATGTCGAGCCAGGAAGCAGGCAAGAGGGTCGCTTTATGATCCACAGGGATTCTATCTCACTCAAAATTAAGAAACTTAAATCATCCAAAGCTCCAGGCCCTGATTGGCTGCAGTAGTGTTATAAAATGCTCCTGAGCACTGGGCCTCAATGTTGGAAACCCTGTTTGGGAAGGTGATATGAGAAGGCAGGATTCCTGTATCTTGGTGGTTGGCAATGCTAATTCCAGTGTATAAGAAAAACGACCGGATGTCTCTGGGTAATTATTGTCTTTTGTCTATGCTAGACATACCTGAAAGCAGCTTGCCTCCTTTATACTGGATCGCCTTCAGGAATGGTCGGATTCCAACAAGATCTTGGATTGCTTCCAGATGGGCTTCCACCCGGGCTCCTCCACTATTCATAATCTGAGGGCCATAGATCTGCTAATCGAAGGCACAAGGACTAGGGTTGGCCCTGGTCTGTATGCACTCTTTGTGGACTTTACGTCTGCTTTTGACCTGGTCCCCAGGGAGAGGCTCTGGACAAAACTTGCAACCAATGGTTGCCCTGCAGTATTATTACATTTTTTAAAATTGCTCCATACTAATAACACTGTGCATGTCAGGCTGGACAATGAGGGGACATTGTCACGGCCAATGGCCAATCATAAAGGGGTAAAACAGGGGTGTAGATTGGCCCCCTTTCTGTTCAACACGTACCTAGCAGACTAACCGGAATACTTAGAGAATCTATATATGTGCCCACCTAGGATCGGCTTGGTGCATGTTAAATAGTTGGCATATGTTTACGACTTGGTCCTTATGGATGTGACCTTCGCTGGTAGGAGATTACTTTTAGAGGGGCTATTGCGGTATGCTATGGAAAGTATGCTGGTTATTATTAGTCAAAAGTCTTAGGTAATGTTATTTAACCATTAAAGAGTGGCTCGCCCACTATTGATGTTTGAGGGACCAGAATTAACTACAACAAAAGCTATAGGTACTTGGGTGTAGAGCTGGAGAGTAAAAGGAACTATCCTACATGCATGGCTGATAGAGAAAGGAAAGAAATGCAATTCACTGTGCTGATTGCTGCCTTTAGTAAGAATTCTGCAGGGTACAGCTTCAAATGTATTCTGAAGCTGTACAAGCAATGTGACTGCCCGGTCATCTTGTACGGCCTAGAAGCTCTTACCCTGCTAGATATGTCTTGGTTTGCTAGAGCAGACACCCACTTCTGGTGTTGAATATTGGGTTTACCTGCCTGTGTCCTGATGGAGGTTATCCGTCTGGAACTGGATCTCTGCTCAGTGGGTACCATGCTTTTGCTGAAACACAGCATATTACCTGACAGCCCTAACACATTTGCAGTGGGACCTTTTAAGGCTTCTGGACACGGACATGGTAGTCGAAGAGAATTGTGAGTTTGTCAAGTTTGTCTTAAATGTTTTCAGCCTAATTAACCGGTCATGCTAAATGATAACTCTGCTACTCGGAGCTCCGGAGGAAGTTTAGAATAAAAATGCTGACTGGGACAGGCAAAAAGACCATTTACATCTTCAGAGTCTAAAATTCTACAAGTTTACATCCCATGTATTGTATACCCTAGGGCGAGTGGAGTGCTATCTCATGCTTTGCCCATTTAGTAGCTTCCGTAGGTTCATGTTGCTACTCCAAATAAACAGGTTCCCAGTGTTAGTGAATATTGGGTCAGATAGGAATCTGAAGCATGCCAAAAGAGTCTGTTGTTCGTGTAAAAACCATAGCTGCCCCAAAACTGGTAAGCATATCCTAACGGAGCCTCCTTCTATGGCATCAGCAATCATGAGTACCTATGTCCTGACTTCGATTAATGAGTGTGCCTTTTGACTCTGGTGCTTCAACACAGGTAATTAAAGCTTACAGCTTGCACTCTATCGAATCTGGATATTTTTTTGGGCAGCCACTGATATCATGCGCAGAGTCATAGTCCCTAATGAATGTTGAATGGAGAACTGTCTACCACCTATGGATGGAAGGGGGAAATGGACCCGAAGATGCTCATAGATTACTTATAGACTGCAAACTGCTAGAAATTCTGTGAAAAACCTTGCTTGGTCTGAATGATTGTCTGTTGGTGTGAGAGTTTGATTATGATCTTATTTTAGGCATGTTTTACATATTTGATGTACTTTATGCATTTTATGTATAGGATTTATATGCATGTATGGTATCTAGTCCTAATTCTTAATTCTGTATTTTGTATTGTGTATTTTGCTTGTATTTGATCTTTGATTGTTTTATTTTACTTTATGTGTGAAGTCTTTAACTAAAACACATTAAAATATAAATAAATGAATATGATTGTCTTTTGTGGATTAACTCACAGATTATTTTCCATTATATATTGAGTCAAAGCAGCCACCAGTCTTTGAAGACCAATGAGTGTATGGTCAAATAATATGAAGTCATCCGCATAGGAATCCCAAAAGATTTTTTAACCACCTTTCCTAGGTGGCACAAAAGAGTCCCCTTGCCAAGGAGCTCCCAACATCTGCAACATATAAATTAAACAAACATTTTTTGTTAGTATTCCATCTTTATTGAGCCTTACCCCGATTTGAGACTCAACATGGAAATGGATCAAAATAGACAGTAGTCCCTTTGGTAGACCAAATTTATTCAGTTTAGACCACAGTGTATTTCTATCTACAATGTCGAATGCGAGGGATAAGTCCATCGAGGCCACATAGATCGCAGAGGATTTATCCTTTCATGCTAATTGTTGGAGGGAGGTGAGAAGAAACCTGCCACAGTCAGTACCCATTTGCTTCCTAAAACCCATCTGTAGGGTAGACAGTTTATTATTATTGCATGTACTCCAACCTTCTATGTGTTTCAGTACCAAAAAGGCAAACATTTTGGATTCGGCATCTAGCAGAGGTATTGGGCATTAATTCAAGGGCACCCTTTTTGTAGATGGAAACCACATATATTTTCCATGATCAAGGAAAGGACCGCATTTTCAAAATATCATTATATAGAATTAATATAATTTTTTGCCATAAGGGGACATTGCCTTTGAGGGTCACATTTGTCAGTTGGTTGGGATCAGCGGCACTAGAAGAACTAGTCTTAGTGATCACATTCACAATATCCTTTATGTTAAATGCCATGTCCCATATAATGGCATAAAGAGCCCCCCCTTTCCCATCCTTGCCCCCCTAATGCCTAGAAAGCTCCAAAAAGTGTCAGTACCAAGCCTATTCTGATATGGGATTAGTTTGTACAAATAATTGGTTCATCTCAATATCATTGATTAAGAGGCAAAGGTTTGATGAGTAGCCATCTTTCAAGGTGGTTGTCATGGCCTCCCCATCACTTTGGTACATTGCAGCTAGGTGAAATTTCACCCAATGTTTGCATTTCTGTTTCACTTTCTTTACTGCTTTTTGTGTTTGATCTCTACTGCCAGGTGTCTGATTAATTAATAAAATCAGCCTACGGGTGATTTTCATATGATTTTAAGCCATAGGGTCAAACGTATGTAACAGGTGTTGGGATAGAAATGAGTGTATCCCTCCCCCTATACACTTTTGAGTGAGGCAAATCCCATAGGTACCCTTGTGATATACCTGGCGGTGAGAAGGATTTGCTAAGACGACCGTCGCAAACAGAATATTGGGGATGTAATAGATACATAATCATAGGGGGTATATACATTGAGACGCCATGTTGTGCTCATGGAATACACAGGCCGACCTACATGGCTGCATGGTAAAACATAGGCCCGGGGAAGAGACATCACCAGACTCAAACATGGAGGGAAGAAATACTGTGCTGCTAAAATTCCCACAGAAACCTCCCATTGTTCCTCTAACTGTTGCAATTACTTATGATCCCAGAGAAAGAATTCACCCTGCAAGACCACGAGACAGCACCAGGCTCCTCACAGCATGTTCATCACAGCTAGGCCAACTGCAGGCCCCCCAAACCCCATCAGCAATCCAAGAGTAATGACACCTATCTTTGACCCAGCCCTAGAACCCCTACATGCCATGATAGTGAGTGACCCCAGCCCTCCAGCGATTAAACCAATGTTCATAAAAGATCTAAATGTGCCCAACCATTTCACCTCTCCGCATAAATACACCCTTTGTAGTACGAGGTATGTGGAGACCGTGGGTGTGAGGGGTGAGATATAGAGCAAAGAATGTGTGGGTCAGCATGGTTGTGTCCCCCCCCGGTGCCAGTCCCCTAGCCTCCGAGGTGCATGCCATAATGATGGAGTAGTACCATTAGAGTACAATAGTAGCCTTGGAATAGGAACACGTGAAGAGCATGGGCTTCAGTTCCTAGAGAGATAAGCCCAGCTGTCCCACATGGGAAAAGACAGACAGCGGAGAAGGGGAACCAATCATAGCATGGCATCCTTCATGGAGCAGGACCATCTATACGGTCTCACTAATAAGCTGGGCGGGTTTAGACTCTATGCAACAATGTCATTTAGTGATGCTGTGGATGCTTATAGTGTACTCTTCCTGAGAATTCAGGCAGAACGTTCTCGAGCAGCAGAGTCCTCTGCTGACACTTGTACCTTTTGTAGAATTAAAGCTTGTTATTCTTGCAAGCAATCTCTTGGCCTTTTTCCCTAGAGGGTTGTATTATTTCTGGCGTGAGCATAAAGGGACTTGCCTTGCCTCCACTGGGCAGTGCCCATATAGCTTTTCCCATGTTGTCAATTGAGACTTGTAAGTAGAGTCCAAATGAGCTCTGCATTTAAGTACATAACTTCAACTCCAAAGTAGAGCCTGCAATATCATGCTGAAGAACAGTATTTATTTTTAGGATGTTACTATCATGTCATGGTAGCCGGGAGCATTTGACAGTGTTATTCAGAGGCACGGTATAGATATGACTTTCCTTTCCAGTTCCATCAAAACGTACAGTTAAGCATAGCATAGAATGATCACTATATCCAGTAGGCAAAACCTCAAAATCCATAACAAGGTCCAGCAGTCTCTTAGTTACGAAGTTGTAGTCAATAGTAGAGCAGTATTTCCCACACAACTATGTAGTGGTATTGGCAGATGGCTTCTTACAGAGATCATTCACAAGATACAGTCCCCATTTAGTGTATCATACCAAATTTGGTTTTCGACAAATACCCTATTTACTGCAGAAACCATTGAAAAGGAGTCATAGGAGGCTGAAGGAAGTACCCCCAAGTCACAGATTACCCAAATTTGTAAATGATCAAATCCTAAAGGAGTCGAGATATTGCATTCAGCGTTAAAACTGCCAGCAATAATAAGTAGAGTAGAAACAAACCAATTTTCCCACATTTGAATAATCACTTACACAGGTTCTCCTGGGATTCCAATATATATTTATTAACAAAATGTGTACGGGGGAACAACAATTCAATGTAAATTACTACCACAAGTACTCCCTTAGTCAAATTTTGTTGATCCACCAGTATAATATACCTAAATAACCAGCACCATAGTGAAGACCTAATGATATTCTTAAAATCAAAGGTAACGTTCCGTGGTGGACTACAACATCCTCAACACCTGATGTATGGCCTAATATATGAGTACACCCATGCTATAATTTTGAGGGAGCCCAGATTTTCAAAGCTTTTTCCTGACGCTCCACACAGTACAGTAGATTGCCAGTACTGAGCTGGTACTGAGCTACCGGTAACTGTGCTCCGCAGATCTGTGTGATTTAATCGAGGAGAAATCATTGAATTGCATTCCAACCATTTATTTTTTTTACACCATTTTGCCGCAATTGTATTCAGGTGAGAACCCTCAGAGCACCCCCCACACTTCAGGACTTTAATTAGTACCCTAACCCGCCTCCACATGCATTTGCCGTGAAATTTGATTAAAAAACCCAGTGGAATCCAATTCAATCGACTAGAACCCTATACTGTCCACCACAACTAATATCAACTGTTCCTCATGAACACTAAAAGGCATGCCATCAGAATTCAAGCATCCAATCATTACATCAATTATTGTGAGCATGGTGTCCTGGAAGCCCAGGACAGAGAGGGCTTTGAGGAAGGAGGGATCCTCAAAAGTGCCAAAGGCTGCAGCGAATTCATGCACAATGAGGAAGGAGGAGAAATGAGAGTGGGAAACAGTGATTACGGTAGAACATTGGAGACATGTGTGAAAGCAGTTTCAATGGAGTTTGTTCCAGAGAACACTGATTGCAGTGGATCAGATTGAGGATTATGGATAATAGTGCAGGAAAGAGAAATGTCTGTAGAAATGGGGATTATTATAGCTAACATTGGTTTCTTAGTGTACAAATGACTGTGGCTATTTTGTAGATGGGGAGATGCCTGTTCAGGGGCAGCAATTAAAGAGGGAGGAAAGGATATGCCACAAAGGGCCAGCTGCGTTTTGAATGGCTATGATTTCAGTGGTCAAGGAGGAAGAGAAGGGGATTAGCAAGGAATGGGTAGTAATAGAACATGGTGGGGAATGAGTGGTTGTGATAAGATGGTGGATGGAGTGTCACATATTTGAGTGATTTTGGATAAGATGTTGGAGATAAGGTCTTGAACGAGAGATAGAGATTATGTTGCATTTTATAGTGGTGAAGTATGGGATGGAGGGTCAAGGATGTTTTGGGGTATATGCAGATAAATGATATAAAGTAATCTAAGAACATGTGGCCAAGGCAAGCACAGATGTGAGGGCAAGGAAAGAGTCGTTGTTTGCACAAAGAAGCTAGTGATGTTTTAGCTAGTGGCATAAGCAGGGGT
Source organism: Ambystoma mexicanum (assembly GCF_040938575.1). Classification (NCBI taxonomy): domain Eukaryota; kingdom Metazoa; phylum Chordata; class Amphibia; order Caudata; family Ambystomatidae; genus Ambystoma; species Ambystoma mexicanum. Next base: position 1,071,421,059 of record NC_090935.1, on the reverse strand, counting down.
GCATAGCTATCCTCATCTGTTGGATGGCTGGGGAGTTCCACAGTTGAGGGCAAGGGTGTGGTTTGAACTTCAGGTCAGGACAGCAGATAGACATGGCAGTATGTAACACAAAAGAAACATATATTTAACAGAGTGGGAAAGTGCTGGACAGAGAGCATAATGCAAGATGTTACTATGTCCACATGGAAGAAGGATTATGATTTTAATTTTCCTTTGTTAACAGATGTAGGTGGGGCATTGTGATTGTTGAAATGGAGATGGAGAGGTGGATAAATGAGTGTCAGAGGCAGAGGGTTTTGCAGTGAGAGAAGATGAGTTAAGTGTGGAGAATAGGACGATAGAAGGATGAAACCTAGGGAGCACCCTTGGGTGGCATTAGGAGAGTTGTAGAAGTTCATCAAATATTTATCAGGGAGTGTGGATGTAAGCTGTAGTTGATGGGAATTAGGCATATTGGAAAGGTTGAGGTCTCCTATCAAGATGGTATAAACAACAGGGGAATCCATTACAATAGCAGGTATCGTTCAGAGTATCCGATAGATGGGCAGTAAATAAGGGGACAGATAAGAGGTTAAGGGATCAAGAAGTTGGACAGAGATATTTTCAAAGAAGGGCGAAAGTCAGACGGGTGGAATGTGTCTGATGATGTGCCCTGCTGATCATTATGTCAACATCACAAACAATGTTTAATTATGTGCTATCACTTTTCACAAACTTACATTGACATAAAGATAGGTTGTATATCTAATTTTTACTTGAAGCAATATGATCAATCTCCAAGAAGTGAAGGGACTATCCTGACTGCCAATGAAGTGTAACATGGATGTCAAAAGTTACTGCCTGGTACGCAAAACCTTCTACAACCGTGCTTCTTTCTACATGACCAAACGGTTCCTGAAGATGGAGCTGTCTGGATGTCTCATGTTCACTTCCTAGAATTTGGTACCTATCAGATAAGGTGCAATACCTTTGTTGGTAGATCCACTAACTGAGGTGTAATCTGCGGTTCTCTATCACAAAGATCAAAATGGTATAAAGTTCAACAAATTTAGAAGAATCACCTTTTTGATTTGCAAATGGCAAATAAACAACCGAAATAATTTCTGCAATTCTCAAGTTCCCATTTCTACAATTTTCTGAGTTGCTTGTTCCTTTGCTCAACAAACTGAAACATCTTCACGCACTCTGAAGCGGAAAATCTGACAAAATAATTATTAACCTCAAATTATGCTTACAAACTGCAGATAAGAAAGTGATTATTGTACATTAATGTGTGTTTTTTTATCAACATGTGCACAGGTTTTTAAAACAAACTGAGTGAGGAAAGCAGGAGATTCATTTAGAGTTGATTGGCACATTTACAGGTGAATGAGAAGATTGCATTTTAGTATGTTTCAGAAAACTTCCCTACTATTATATATCAATTCTTGTCAGCCAAACAACGGAGAAGAAACACGAGGCATAAAATGGCCTTTGGTTTGTGAAGCTTCATTTATCTTAGATATAGCAGTCTGCTGAAATTAAACATCACCTAAGAGCTCTTAAAAACATACCACTGTGTCAAGATAGGTATGTTATGAACTTAACCACTACACCTCCCAGAATCCTGTCAGATATCTACGTGAACAACACAACTCCATGCTCTGTCAAGTAGCACCAAAGCCCATAAGGGCATGGAAGCAAGATAAGGCCCTTTCAAATGAACATCAGAGTGGCACAAACCGCAACTGTGTAGTTCAGAGGAAGCACAGGTCTGGGTTGTGATAGGATATACTACATGACCAGGTCACTCAGATTGTTGAAGCCCACAAGATAAATCCAAAAACCAACCCAGGCAGTGCCATCAGAGTCAGGTTTATTTCTGTGCAGCTGAGGAGAAATGGACAGAGAACCCAGTAAATTATCCCGGTCCCCAAAATATGGAATTAGCACACAGACATCTCTATGGTTTTTATAGGGTTTTACAGAAGCTAGATATCGGTAAGATACATTTTGCCAGGTGCATCAATAAAAACAAATCGGAACATACCTTGAGGAGCATGGCATTGCATCACAATATGGGACCTGTGCAATACCTCTTGGCCTAACCATGTGATAAACTCTCCCTGCAGGTTCTCGCTCACTTAGAAGTGAGAAGCAGCAGGACTACCCATATTCCAGATCTCAGGTAAGTGTGCATCCCTAACCTTTATATGAAACATGTACCACTTGGCATGCCTGCGTCCCGTAGAGAGACTTGCATTACCGCTGCACAGCCTTATGGGATTTCAGTTTTACGCCAGCCTATCATGCTCCCTCGTGCTTAGACAGTGTCATCCTGCTAATCTTGGCTGTGATGCTGTTCTGCTTGTTACAATTGCACGATTGAGCTTTATTGAAAACCATAGCATACTGTTGGTTTCAACAACTCTTCTGAGCTGATAACATGGCTTAGGTGTACTGGACACCTCCCGGCATAAAGGGAGAGTTGGTATATCCTGCTTAGAAAGCTTTTCCGACTTTGCAGTGCTTCAGAAGCATGGTCTCAGGCACAAGACAATAATGTATAGTAATAGCTGCCCCTGTTTGAATCACAGGAATCAACTGGTATACACTAGGTTGCATTCTATATTGGAATTATTCAGCCTGGCTGCCTTTTCTCCCCAGCATCCATGCAGCACAGTGGCACTTGTTTGTGAAATCTAGCTAAATGTAGTATAATTATCTTTCTAAATCCACATCAGATGAAGCTGTAATGTTTACTTTTAGATATGTGTTTGAATGGTCTCAGTTGCTTGGATAGGTAGTGTATGAAATGTTTGCCACCAAGGGTGATCAACTCAAAATTTAATAGCTATCTTCATTGGTCACTCATACTGAGCTGGCGATTTTGCAAATACCAACTTTCTTAGATGAAATAAGGTCTTACTATAGTGACACTTCATTAGGAGTTTGACGGTGTGTGGTAAAGTTGGCAGTAACTCAGTTTCCGCCAACTTTACCGCTACACCAAATGACAAATTTGGGCCTGGAGCGGAGTATATGTCTCCAGAAGAATCCTAGTGGTAAATTCTCCAACTCAGCACCAAAAAATCATTGGAATCGGTGGAAGTACTGCAGTGGAAATTCTGCCATGGTAATTCTGCCAAAAAAGCCACATTGAGTAAAATGGACTCAAAATAAATGGGGAATAACACCGCCATCACCAGTTGTATTCCAGCAGAAATTCCACCGGACTAAGTGGCGGTAATGGTGATTCATTTGGGCAATATTCTGGCACATTGTGAGACTTATCCTTGGCCTCAAACCTATGGACCACATCTCTCAAGCCCTAAAAACTCTCCAATGTCCCCCCGGTTGCTGCAAGGATCAAATTCAACTCCCTCTGCTTCATCCATAAGGCTTTCTGGGGCCACGGACTATGCTATCTACAACTTGCTCTTACTAAATACTCTCCCTCCAGATCTTTATGTTCCTCCGGCAGCAACTCTCTGTGTGTCGAGTGCTTCGCTAAACAGCGAGCTGGTGGCCGATCTCTTTCCTCAGCAGGCTGCCTCCTGTGGAACAGCCTCCCCCTCGCTCTTAATCTTGAGCCAGATCCTCCCAAATTTTGAAGCTCCTCAAGACTTTCCTTCTCACCTCTCCTTCCCAACTTCCATCCTCTGTTAAACCCCACAGTTGCTGAGACTGGTGGCCTGGGCCCTTATGTGTCCTCTTGGGCCCTTGCCTCCCACACCCAATCGCCTTCAGCCTCCACCTGCCCCCAGCACTTGCCTTGGCACTCACTGGCCTACGCCACCTCAGACTTGCACTTATTTCTTGGCAGCTGAACACTCACCTAGGCACTTACAGCTGCTCACTCCCTAGCACTTCCCTCCTGGCACACCTTCCACTTATCCCCCCAACACCTCATCCCTTCTCTCTCTCTCTCTGCACCTTACGTTCTGAATGCTCACAAGGCTCAGCAGGTCCACCACTACCTTTCATTGTTATATTTTACTTTCATTCCCATGTTCCGTCCCTGTAGCCCTGTGGACGCTTTGAAACACAATTGACTTGTTGTATAAGCACCTTACAAATGCACTATTTCATAAATAAATACATAAATAAATAAATAAAATGTACTGCGGGGATACCGCCCAACTCGTGATGAGTCCCTATGTGGAAGTCTTCTACTTTGTTTTGCGTCTTGAAAAACTACACCTAGAAAAATACACCATGTTAAGTAATCAGATTAAAATAAATGATCACACATTATGTAAGGCACTGCTCTTTTTTCCTACCTGTCTATAATGTTGCAGAGGTCGACCTGTATGCCACTGAAATTTCCAGGATCGTTTTGCTGCACTGCAACTAGATCGACTGATTTACCATCAATGGAAATAAGTCTCATGCATCCCTGGAAACCAAGTACTGGATTTTTACATTGCCAAGTACTACCGTTGTCAGGGCAACCTGAGATAAGAGGGGGGAAAAAAGAGAAAATCGATTAATGTATGAGTACATAACAAGACTACATTTGAGAAACGATTAATATTAAAGTATGCAGTTTCGCACAAATACAAGGCAACAACATTTCCAATCATGGCATACGAATCACACTTTGAAAATGTTTCTAAAGCAAGTCTCGCTAAGGGGGCCCATATCATATGCATAGAAGGCTTGTGACAGAACAGTGATTTTCATTCCCTTTTCCTTTTCAATTTAATCAGAGACGTTTACAAAGACAACTTTGGCAATGTATCACAAAATATCTGGGCTTTTGCATTTGCGTAAGGATACAAAATAAGTTTGGATTGCTGTTGCCTTCTTGTAAATCATTCGTCCTATCAAGATTGTTGCTATACCCTGACATGATAGTGTCAGGAAGCCCCCGATTGTATGAATATTCCTGTCACAAATTCATAACAATACTTCAGGTCCTTCTTCATCATCCCAATCCCATACTTGAAAAAAGTATGCAATATATTAATAAAATGGTGGTTCATATAGCGCTTTATGTGGTATAATTTGGCGTCAATATTATCCACAAGCTTACTCACTTTATCATCATGGGCAGGATCAAGGGTTGAGTCTGCTAAACCAGATTATCAAGCCCATTACACACGACATTGCTCTATTTGAAAGGTGAGCACATTGTACTTGAGCTGGTCACCATGAATGGATGAAATTTCTGTATTGGCTTCCTTTGGTATTTCCCTTTCTCTACATGTTACCCAAACATCCATTGCTGACGTGCAGAGATAACAATGACCTTATCAGTTGTGTTTTAAAGTGAATAGAGAGTGGGGCATCAGAAGCACCAGGCCAATATGGCTACAATTTCCTGAACACTGACAGACGTGTTCCCAAGTGGTCTTTCTTGATTCACTTCAGAGGTGCAAACAGTAGCCTGCACAGCCGGCTGTGAGAAAGATGAGGTCCTGGTGCTTAGCAGGTCCATAGGTTTTGTGATGTGTGCAGACACCTGGTCTATACACAGTGCACAGACCTTTCAGCTGAGGAGTCAATGTGTAATGGCGTTGTGAGTAGCCTGTGCTCCAATAAGCAGAGCAGGTGTTGCTGGGAAATAGAACACCGGCAGGAAGAGACTATTTGGTGACGTATTTGCTGAGGAAGTATCGATTACATACAGAGCGCTTCAGAATAAAGCTGTGTCCTCCCATGCACTCTTAAAAAGAGGACTATTCTCTATATGGGCGGACATTTTCGACAGGTGTCAATATTAGCTTCTGGGTATTCAGGTTTATGCTCTTACCGGCAAAAATAGTGGCATATAGCACAAAAACGATATCCACATCCTGCATCACTGATGAATATGTTGATTTAAATCCAATGGCGCATTATCAAATATTGAAGCACATCAACTAATCCTTTATCAAATGAAGAGTAGTCTATATGACTAATGTTCCACAATTTAATTCGGCAATTAGAAGAGATAAATAATCTCTAATAAATACATATGCCCATAGGATAAGACACAGGAAAGGGTGTCTATCAGTTATTCTCTCTTATATGGTGGGGGCAACAAGATTACCAGATTCAACTAATGTTAATTGTGATTAAATTGAGATACCTCAGAGCAATGAGCACCTCACTGAGGGGTTACCCAGAAATGAGTTTGGATCTCTACGACCTAGGCAATCTTCAATACAAATTCTACAATTCACACCATCTGCTCTGACTTGGCCCAGTGTCACTATAAATCCTCCACCAGAAGTCCATTATAATAACTCAAGGGCTACTCAGGGAGTTATGATATGATATAATAGGGTATTTATAACACGCTACCCAGAGGTTTCTAAGCGCAGACCTGGGGATCGAACCTGTGGTGCTACGTGTCGCCTTACTTCCAAGGCGAGCATGTTGCCCCCCAGCTATCCTCCCAAGATGTTGATAATAGGCATGGAAATGCCATAAACCTTAACAAATTGGATTGATACAGTATGCCCCCTGGGTCTAACAAGGTTGAAAGCAATAGAGAGAGAATGATTCCAAGTGACTTTGGTAACATTAATAACCTGAAATATCTTTATTATCATGGAACATTCAGGGTCTGACAACATTGAAGCTATTGATTGACTGGAAATGGTTAATAGCTATGATATTAAAGTGTCCCAAGAAACGTGTGCAATGGAGCATAAGCCTATTATTAGCTTTTAAACATGTACCTCCCTGGTGACAAAAGGCAGTAGGGGAAGACCAACGTTTGGATGTCTCTGAGGGAGATATATAGCCTCAAAACCAAATGTACAAAGTTAGTAGTTGACTCCCTTTATATTTTGGATTTTAGATTAAAACTGGATTGATTCATTCCTCATTTAGAAATCACTTCTGCAAGAATTGGCTAGCTGTATGATGACCCCCAGCTAGTCTCTCAGACCATGCCCTAGTATCATTAAAAGTGAGACTTTCCTCTAGCTAATCAGGAGCCTTCAGGTGATTGAATATTGGTCACTAAAGCATCCAGCAGCCAAGAGTTCCCTAAACAAGAGGCAGAAATAATCTCTAGACCCCCTCTGCAGACAGATTGTGGGCTACCCTCAAAATCTATTTATTTATTTATGTATTCTAATTTTTAAAGTGCGCAGCAGCCCAGGGGCATCGTGGCATTGTTACATGTAAGCATTTCTGTATACAAAGGAAATCACACTGGTTACATTTATATTTACAGTTGGTGATACATTTTGAGGTTACATAATATGAGCAGGCAGAGTTTGCATTCTAGACAATTATCTTAGGGGTTATATGAGTAACTGTGGACAGCACGAAGGCAGATATGTTACATTTGGTTGGATTCTTCAGTGTGAGAGACAGGGCATCAGTGTGAGGAAAGGTTATGTGAAAAGTGTGGTTTTAAGGGATTTGCGGAATGCCAGTAGGGAAGGCTCTGCTCTAAGTGCGCTTGGGAGGGCATTTCAGAGCTTCGGAGCTATGTGGGGGAAGCTGATGCCTCCGGCGCTGGCTCTTTTTATGGATGGAACGCAGAGTTGGTTAGCATGGTGACTTCTTGTGGGTCGGTGGAAGTGTTTTTGGATATAGTTTTGGAGAGGTATGATGAGGTATATATGAGAGGGATAATCATACTGAACTCCTAGGCACAAAAAGCAGAAAGAATAAGAACTCAAGAAACTCTAGGGCACCACAAAGAGCCTCAGTACTAAATAAGTTACACCTCCTAACCCCCATGTTGTCTAATGAAGTAATTAATGCTAAATATGAGTAAAGGGCATGGTTGGGCAAAGAACACCACACAATGACCATCAAATGCCAAAGACTAAATTCACAACCTACAGATTTTTGATAACTTCGAGCAGTAACACTGATTGTTTTCTAGTAAGCCTAGATGTGAGAGCACTATAAAGTTATGTTGCACACGACCTGGCATTAGAAGTTCTTACCCACTCATTTACGAACACATCAGCTGCATATCTAATGCATCTACATATGATCAAGGAAATGCTTCAATTTCCACTAGATAATATTGTTTTTATATTCGAGTAAGTGTATTATAAGCAAATCAAGTCATAATAGCATGGCACAGATTAATAGATGACATCTTTATAATATAACAGGGTACAGAGGAACAACTACAGACACATTTTAAATTACTCAAACACAACACATTTGGAATACAATTAACTGTAACTGCTAGCAGAACTAAAAAGAAAAAAATAAATAAAAAAAGAAATCCACATATATGTGGATGGAGGCACACTACAAAGTGAAAAATTAGGTAAAGCAACTCAGGTTAACTCAATTCCCTTGGCAACAGGTTACCATAGCAGAAGTACTATAATAACATTCTAAACAGGAGAGTTTATCAGGGCACGCAAGAACCTAAGTAAAACTGTCAACTTTAATCAAGGATGCCATATTCTAACACAAATATTCGAGGAAAAAGGTTACAACATGTGCACATTAAATTTAGCCAAAAACAAAATGTCCACCATGGAGAGGAAGGACCCTCTAGTACCCAGAAATAAAACAGACACAGACAACCAAGGGAAACTGAAAGTTATCACAAGATACAGCAAGGATAGCAACATCTTTTTTCAAAATCTTAAATATATATTGACATTTATTATTGTTGGACCAAAGTATAAAACAATTCCTACGGATCAAGCTTTGTTGATACATACGGAAGTCCAGACCTTGCAAACACAGCTATGCCCATCCTTTATGGAAAATAAATATGCAAATCTAGACACCTAAGGAACGCAACATTTCTTTGATAAACGTGGCATCTGCAATATAAATCAATATTCATGGGAGGTTACTGAAATGCCAGTTAGTAATCTGAACAAAAGAATTCATGTTAAAGATGTCATCAACTGCACAACTGCATTTGTTGTATACCTATAATCTGTGTCAGAAGTTACACATTGGAAGCATCATGAGAGAATTGAGGATACGGTTTCAAGAACATCTGAATATGATAGGAATTTCCTTTAATTGTTCTTTTTCTTGTTCCGCTGTGTACAGCACTACTAATAGATGTTGAATGAAAAGTGCTTCTGTCCATTTCATGAAGCTTGTTAGAGAATCTTTGGAAACAATCTATGTTTTTGGTCTATTATATGGTGTGTGAATAATAGAGAACCCTCGGAAAGATTGTGGGCCTGATTCATGGATGTGTTTTATAATGGTGAAATCCCATAGGAAAACGTTCCATGAATCAGGCCCTGTGTGTTTTAGGTCTCATGCACATTTTATTTTGGTTGCGATCAGGCCCTGAAAAAGTGAACCTTGCTAAAACTCCAGTGCTGTGAAACACAATGCACGTGCACCAATAGGCTTGTGTCAGCATATGGTTTATGTTTAGGCACTTAGGCATTGGGTCTCTGTTTAAATATTTGGATTTCTTCAAGGCCAGTGAGGCAGTAGGACCACAATTTTATGGCTTATGCTCATGTACAAATGTATGTAATGAATTATGGCCGCAATACATTTTGTTTCAAAACTTTAACTTTGAATTTGATTGTGAGATCAAAGGTCATGGTACCCAGCACATTATGCCTTTTTGTTTTTTGCAACACTTTCAGAAATACTCTATTTAATAGACATTAAAAGGCATGGGAGAATGACAAGCTAGTAAGGTGGATTCAGGCCCTTAAAATGTAATTCATGTATCTCCCCCTCAGCACACACTTACTCATTCTTCTAGACTCATACTCATTCATTCACACGGACAACTTTGCTCTCATTCTGTCAAAAAGGAAATTATATCATGCCTCCTATTGCAATAAATATATGTATATTGGCCTATGCCAAGCTGCTCGAAAGTCGCTTGCGAAAGAATCCGTGTTGCAAGGTCCTGACCTTAAAATCAATGTAAGCCGCCATTTTAGGTTCATCCGCCATTTTAGGATTCGCCTTGTAAAAGTCACCCTGTGAGTTAAAATGGTGGACGATGTCATTCCAAAATACAACATGGCCATCTTGACCTCTGTACATAGCTAATATGTAACTTGCCTGCAGGACACTTGTTAAGGTCGTGAACTGAGACCTTGTCCTTCGTTGACTTGTGTGTAAGGGATTACTCATGTAAAGAAACTAATCCACGAGTATACTATAAAAACAATGTATTCAAATACTGAACATAGAACACCTGTTTAAGCGCATTGTAATAATGTTAAAGAAGACTAGCATAGAAAATCCCAGATAACACAGTTATTGCACAGGCTTGTTGATACATGTATTAAAGGCAAATCTGTTATATGCGGTTGTTCAAGACTTGTCACAAACTCTAAATCGGTCATGTATTAAGTGGAATATTAACCCGAAGTGGGGCTGGACATCGTGCCCACAAAGTGTATAAAAAGCGAATGCATTCTAATGTACAGCGTCTCTCACTGAACACATTGAACCACGCTGAAGATTGTTGTGTTGTACTGAGGGCCGATAGCTATCTGATTTTGCTCTGTTTTTGTAGCTGGATTCAGTATAAAATAAAGTACTTTGTATGTTCCTTTGTAACCCGTGTTCGGTGTATTTCCTTTTGGGGTACTCAGCCTCGATATTTTGATTTTGTTTTCACAGTTGGCGCCCAAATAGGAACCCTCAAGATTGATGCCGGATTGTTGAAGGTTGACACAGGCTATCGGACCGGGATCGGACGGTGTGACAAAAAAGGGGCCCCACTGAACAAGACGCGACACCTCAGCAGCACTGCACGACCCGATCCCTGGACGATTAGCTTGTGGTCTGAGACGGCATCTTGACGAGGGTCCACTTATCGAGGCGGGCAGATTTGCTGAAATCACCATACACGAGGTAAGATTAGTTAGGTAAGATTCTTTGAAATCCGATCGGACCTCCTTAGGTTTGTTCAGGTGAGTCGTGACCCGACTCTTAATTCAACCATGAAAATTTTAATTTGGCGCATTGTTTCTGCAGACACAATTATAGACCAGGTAACACCAATATTTTGATATGCCTGGGAAATTGTCTACCTGCTTCAGGGAATTGTTCCGCAGCTATGACAATCTTTGGAATTTAGCTGTCCGGCACCACAGGAGGGTTCGCCGGCATGTACTATGTACTGTAAGCATGGCTTTGGAAGTATAGTATTTAATGATGTTTGGCACAGACAAACCAGACATGCCTCCGAACTTCAGTGGCCAATCAATGGTAGTTTTGAAATCCCTCGTATTGAGTATTTAGAGTCAATTCTATTAAAGAAAAAGGCTAGACCTGCAGCATTTGATGTTTTTCAGAATTGGAAAAAAGAAGCGTTGCAACAACTTAAAAGTAGAGAGAAGCATGCGCGCCGTCATAAGACGAACGCCGAAAAAGCGTTATTGTATGACCAAGATAAAAATTCTGAATCGACTAGGAATATGGATAGGGCTTTCACACTTGAAATTCAAAAAATATCTCCTTCCAAAGACCTCCATGCTTCTGATGAATTTATAGATACATTGTTAAATGAAAGAAGGCCTGGTGCCTCTGTGCCACCTCCGTATGTTCCTCTTCCTGCTGCTTTGCCTATTCCTCCTGTTATTCCTGCTCTACCTGCTGTTGTTCCCGTTGTTCCTGCTCCTCCTAATGTTTCCCTTCCTTCCTCCAGCTCCTCCACCTCTTCTTATCGCACCAGTTACAGTACCTCTATTGAATTTGCCCGCTCCCTCTCTTCCAAGTGGTCCTGAGCCGCTTGTAATCGATCGAGGTGCAGGGACAAAGGTTGTCACTCGCAATACTGTACCACTGGAGAAGAAACGTGAGTTAATTGCATGGGCTAAGCATTGTATGGAGAGGGATGATCAAGCTAATGTTTTTGCCGCACTTTGTAATATGGATAATTTTCTTGAGAAAAATGTTTTTATTGAAGGTTTAGGGATTCAGTTATGTGTAATGTGGGGACAATTAAATAATGCAGAACTCCCGCAAAGGTTAAGGGATCTAAATACTTTAGCGTTTTCTAGAGACACTGTGGAGAAGGTAAATGAGCATGTCGAGAGGTTATTTGGGTATAGAAAGGAGATAGAAAAGTTAGAGAATGAGGATGACGAGGAGGAAAGTATGTATGTACAGAAACGGTTCCTTCCTTGTCGTAAATCGATATCTGAGGAAGCACGAATTTGTACGAAGGACGCACTTAGATGGATTTCGGATATGTTGATAACTCCAGTTGAAGTATATGACACGTATAGTCAGTATAAGCCAGAAATGCAAAGGAAAGTGATACAGGTAATGATAGAGTACCTACAGGATGATTGTGTAAAAAGAAAGATTAGTTATGACAGAGTTATTGAGTATTTACAAGAGAGCTTTTTTACTTGACACTTCTTCAACAGCTTTAGCACTCGATTTAGCTCTGTTGCTTAGTAAGCATTCGAAGTCACCTACTTCTCATTTGCCTATGAGAGAGGTTCCTCTGACATATGTCCCGAAGGTTGAGGTTGCGGCCGATGCTGCACGGGGTATAGTCGCTGTGGACATTCCTGCACATTATCTATCACAGTTCGTTCATGTCCCGTTCTCAAGACAGGAAGCGAATACTATTAGGCAATCTATTCCTGATATTAGGAAAAATCCGACAGTATTCTATAAAGAAATAGAGTCTGTCTTGCAATCCTCAGTATTCACCTTAGACGATATTGATTTGTTATTCCCTGTACTCCTGCCTGTAGATTTGTGGAAACAAGTTAGAACTATAGACGACGTAGCATGGTTGGGAGATACATTGGTAAATATAACTAGACTCGGTGGAGAAGGCCAGCTGGTCAAAGACCGCCTCAAGTGATACTAACTTTGCTTGATAGAATTATTGCAAAATTAAAAACTATAATTCCAGAAAAAAGAATTATATGGGACAAACTTACGGCCTGTGTCCAAGGAAAGTCTGAGGGTGCTACCGAGTTCTTTAATCGGTTCAAACAGGTATTCTCGGATTTTAGTGGACAAGACCTAGGCACAGAGTCTGGGAAAAGGTTATTTGTGGACAAATTTGTGTGTGGATTGCTGCCTGACATCCAGTCACAAATTATGTCTTCTGAGAGCGCTTGGCAGGCGAAATCACAATCAGAAGCACTGCACATGGCTCAATACTACGAGAACCGTGTCAATAATGAAAAAGATATGGTAGAAAAACGAAAAGGCGATTAGAAAACTAAAGTGCTATTGCAGCAAATTGTTAGAGGCCCCAGAGGGGGTAGTTCTCAGATTAGAGGTCAATATGTACCGCAAGGGAATGTGCCCTTGGGTCCTGTGAACATAAACCAGTGTGCTGATTATCGTCAAGAGGGTCATTGGCGAGCACAATGCCCCGTCCTTCAACAAAGGTCAAATAATACATTCGGAAATATGGGTAGACTATTCAGAGGTTGCCCGGGTGTAGGGGTCCCGGGTAGAGGTCAGTTTGTACAGGACCCTCAGCAACCTTTCTCGCAGGATAATCAGATTTCGAGTGTGGACACCAGGAACATATTTGATCATCCTTCCGCTGCATATTTATCTGAAGAGCTTCCTTTTGATGATATTCTGTTTCGTTAGGATTGCCCGAAGCAGGGTTTGGAACCTACACCTATTCCCGTCAATCAGAAAGGTCCCTATGTTAAAATGATGGTGGGAAATAGAAAACATCAGTTTTTGATAGACATTGGAGCACAGAAGTGTTCCATTGATCATTCACGGGGTTCCAAACATTCCACTGTCAGGGCAAACCAATGTTTCTGTAGGGTTTTTCTGGCACACCAGTTGTTTGTCCAGTTTCTTTGCCGGTACCCATTTCTTTGGGTCCCTTTACGGACCACTGTCCATTTCTGTTGATTTCAAATTGTGGAGAGAACTTGCTGTAATTGAATCTGTTAAAAGAATTAAATGCAGTGATTTATTGTTCTTCTAATGAAGTGCGCTTGACTATTTCACCACAGCAATTTTCTGTCTCGCAATTCTTGACTAGACCTTTGCCACCAGAATTCATTAATGTACGAGAGAGCTTATGGGTTGTTGACGACAATGATGTCGGTATTTTACATATTGAACCTGTTAAGATAGTTTTGAAACATGGAATTGAGCTGCCACGCATTCCCCAGTATAAAATTTCAGTTGAGGGCGAGCGAGCTTTGAAATGCATTGTTTCCGATTTTGTGCATCGAGGGGTGAGTGAAAAAATTTCAGGAAGTTATATTACAGTCCGATTTTACCCGTGTACAAGAAAGGCGATAATGCAATTCCATTCCGTTTCATAAATGATTTACGTGCCATTAATAAAGTCGTGGCTCCACAATTTCGAATTGTGTCTGATGTAACGACAATCCTAACCATGATTCCAGCTACAGCTACTTACTTTAGTGTGGTGGATCTAAAGAATGCTTTCTTTAGTATTCCTATACACAAGGATAGTAGATATTTGTTGGCGTTCACCTTAGGAGTCATAGCATTTATAGTAGGGCTTTGCAAGAACAACTTGATACCCTTGAATTGCCCTCTACCTGTACTTTGCTTCAGTACGTTGATGATTTGCTTTTAGCGGCTGACTCTGAGAGTGCCTGTAAGGAGGGCACTGTGTTATTGCTTATCCATTTAGCTAAGCATGGTCACAAAGCTTTGTTTAAAAAATGTCAATATTGTTGCCAGGAGGTCGCCTATTTAGGCTATCTCCTGTCAAAGGAGGGAAGAAGATTGACACCTGAAAGAATAAAACACATTTCTGGCATGTCTGTCCCAAATACACAGAAGGAAGTTAGAGCCTTGATAGGTATGGCTTCTTACTGTAGGTTGTGGATCCCACATTTTTCACTAGTGATCAAACTGATGTTGGTGTTGACGAAGAAGGGCATTTCTTCGCCACTGCCATGCAATGCGGAACACCAGCAATCGCTTGACTTGCTTAAGACTGCATTATGCTCTGCACTAGTTTTGGGCACACCAAACTATGAAAAGGCCTTTGTGTTGTTTGTGCATGGATGTGATGGATGTGCTTTGGCTGTATTAACTCAGCAACATGGAGGGAAGAATAGGCCGTGCAGTTACTTTTCTTCCGCCCTTGATCCTGTAGCATGTGCTTTGCCAAGATGTTTGCGAGCTGTCGCTGCTGCTGCTGCGTCTGTAAAACAGAGTGAGGGAATGGTCCTAGGCCATGATCTAACCCTGATGGTGTCTCACTCTGTAGATGTTCTACTGAACCGAACTCAAATGCAACACCTCACTTCTGCACGGTTGACAAGATATGAATTGATCCTGTTTGCTCCTCACATTCAAATTAAGAGGTGTTGTGTTCTTAATCCGGCTGAACTCCTACTTTTCCCGCAAGATACTACTTGCGGGGATGAAGTGCCACATGATTGTTTGTATACGACCGAACAAGAGACAAAGGGTAGAATTGATTTGAAAGATACTCCTTTGGATAATCTGCAAGGAGAACTGTTTTGTGATGGCTCCTGCTTCAAACTTCCGGATGGTACATCCACAGCTGCTTATGCGATCACTACATTAAGCATGGTTGTGGAAACTCAGAGAATCACGCATAATTCTGTGCAGGCCGGAGAGATTATAGCATTAACCCGAGCTTGTGAACTTTCCAAGGGCTTGCAGTAAATATATGTACTGACAGTCAGTATGCCTTTGGGGTGGTTCACAACTTTGGGAGACTTTGGTCAGAGAGAGGGTTCCTAACTTCATATGGCACCAAAATCCAACATGGCTCCCTAATAGTACAACTACTCTCAGTGCTTGCGCTCCCTACTCAGTTAGCAGTTATGAAATGTGCAGCGCATCAAAAGATTACAGATGATATAGGGAAAGGGAATGCTTTCGCTGATCAGATAGCTAGACAAACTGCTACCGATCTCCTTACAGAGATGTATGTTTCAAGGGAGACTGTAAATGCTTATGCAATGGATGAGGATGTTGGGTCTGTACGGGATATCCAAGCATATGCCACGTTAGAAGAATCCAAAAGGTGGGCTGACGGCTTGGGGAAACTTAATGATGACGGGTGTTGGGTGGATATGGCGGAAGGGAAATGGCTAGTCCCTGACGCGTATATAATGATGATGGTCATCATGGCCTATGGTCCTATGCATGTATGTTCCCAGAAGATGACAAAAATGTTAGAGAAAGTTTGGGAGAATGACAACATTTTGAAAATTGCCCAGCGCTATGTCCAGGATTGCATGATTTGCCTACAACACAATGTGGGAAGGGGACAGTAACTCCAAGGGGAAGTTTTGGGCCACCCTCTGTCCCCTTCGAAGTAATCCACTTTGACTTTATTGAAATGGAACGCTCTGATAATAAAAAATATGTGCTGGTGGTTATCTGCGCTTTTAGTAAATGGGTTGAGGCTTTCCCTGTTAAAGATGCTACAGCCATGACTACTGCAAAAATCATGTTAAAGGAATACTTCCCGCGGTTCGGGCTACCAAGAGTTATCTGGTCGGACAATGGTCCACATTTTTTCGCTGCTGTAATTCTGCAGATATGTACGGCATTAAGAATTGACAAACGGTTCCATTTGGCCAGACATGCTCAGAGCACCGGACTAGTAGAAAGACACAACGGTATCATTAAGAACAAGCTCGCTGAGACGTGTGCCGGAACCAAACTAAAATGGCCAGACGCCTTACCGATCGCGTTGTTATCCATGCGTACAACCCCTCAAACTAAGACTGGGCTCTCTCCATTTGAGGTGGTAATGGGGAGACCTGCCAATATTTGGAACCTTCTTAAATGCAATTCATTGAGAAATGTTGAAAATGTATTACTTTCAGATTATTGTAGCCAGTTGACTAAAAACCTGTATCTGAATGATCACCAGGTACGAGAAGCTTTACCTGTGCGATACGAGGGCCCGGGCCACAGTATTCGGCCTGGAAGCTGGGTGCGCGTCAAGGTATTTGACCGCTCCTTTTGCCTTGCGCCTCACTGGCATGGGCCGTTCCAAGTCCTGTTGGTCACCCAGACAGCGGTGCGGTCGCTGGGAGAAAGAACTGGATCCACGCGTCCCACGTCTAGAAACTTCCTCACCTTTTGCCACACGTTACAGAAGAAACAGAACCCCTCGCTAATACTGCAACCAACGATCCCTAAGCAGTAAGTGGCACAGAGAGTGTGTCGGAGAATCTCTCTGAGCCTGTGAGGCCTGGGGAAGCTGCCATTTTGTCTCCACACTCTCCAAAAGTTTTGCATCCGGAAACTGCTATCTCAAATTCGGCATCTTCACTTGTTTCCGACACGTTGCTTCCAGCACGAAGTGACGACATATTGTTTCCAGATCAATCAGTACCGGGAAAAGTAAGGTACAATCTGCGTCCAAGAAAAGAGACTTACGGCACGGTTTTGCTGTGCATCTGATAGACTTACTGCACAGTTCGGCTGTGCATTTGAGGAAGAAAAGGATCATCGGGGGTTTGTTTTTGCCCAAATTTGAGAAAGGGGATTCTGTTGGCTAGGGTTGTGGAAGGACTAAGAAGTCGATAGACCAGGAGGTCACCAGCAACGAACATTGGGGTGTCCGTTTGAAGACTACAATGCCTGCTACCGCTACCGCTCGTATGGGACTTGTGAATAAGAGGGTGACCAACCGGGACGATGGACAAAATGCCTGGGCCCCGAAAATGTATTGCTGTATTTTTATAATGATATTTGGGTTTTTAATAGTCGCTGCCTTAGGATTGTGGTACCTTAAGGAAACTCATTCTTTAGAACTGTTTGTGACCTATTGAAAGTACACCTATTGTTCCTACTCCCTTTGTACATTTGCATACTCTATCCCCTAGGGATTCTCAGCATAGACAAAGGTACCACAATAACACTCTACTGCTTATCATGAATGCTACGCATGCCATTTTTAATAAGTCTAACTGTTGGATCTGCTCGCATTTACCGCAACACGGGGATAAGGGCCTAGGTTGGTATATTCATCCTTTACCTTTGACAACTGCTTGCTATGCTTCTCTTAGAGCACTGTTCTTTGGTCGGTGGAATGATAGCATCTCAGGGAACTTTGATGGCACCAATTTGAATAGTTTTGAGAAACATGTTTTGACTCCCCTGGGATGCTCGCTTTTCGCAAACAGGAGTAAACCGAATGTTGCTTCTATTAGTCCTTCTGATAAACTGTCTCATCCTTTCCAATCTTTGATTTCCTTTAAAATGGCTCCAATAGGCAATAAGGATGCCACGCCTCCTTCTTACACTGTTAATCATAGCCCCGATTCAGTTTCTTTTTGCATACAGAGGAATGGAACTCAGTCAATGGGAAATTTTCTAGGTTGTGCCAACATTGCAAATTTGACTGGGGAAAACCGACCTTTGTATGTAGGCAAACCTGTCTACTTTGTCTGTGGTAATGTAGCATTCCCATGGTTGCCCAGGGATTGGCAGGGAACCTGTTATTTAGGGATCCTATTACATGGGGTGTTTATAGCTAGTACAAGAGAAGTTTCAAAGGCTCGTCCATGGCGGGACGAGAAAGGTGACACCCCAGCACAAATCTTGGGAGATATAGCAAAATCAGTTGTGCCACTTTGGGGGCAGATAGCGAATTCGGAAGACATTAGAAATCTAGCGAGAGTACTGGAGAGAACCATCAACCGGACCACGGACATACTCTATAATATGACGTTAGAACAAAAGGAGATAAGACTAGTAGCACTTCAAAACCGAATGGCATTAGATGTCATTCTGGGTGAGCATGGTGGAGTATGTAAATTAGTGGGGTCCGCTTGCTGTGTTTTCATACCAGATTCCTCCCCAACTATCTTCAAGGCAATACAGAATCTGCACGTCCTTAGTTCCGAAGTGCATGTTCCCGAGGGAAACTGGGATCTTAGCGCTTGGTTCTGGAACTTCTTGCGATCTTGGGGTTGGAAGGTACTTTCGGTCTTGCTGATTATTTTGGGAATCCTGTTGTTTCTTTGTTGCTGTATTCAGTGTCTACCTGGTATGTGTTCGATGCTAGGGGGATGTTGCTCACACGCGATAGGTTCGATAGGACATAAAGTGTATGCCCCAGATAAAACTTCTAAAGAATATATGTTGAAAGAAATGTTTGCAAATGACCTAATGGCAATATATATTTCTGACAGTGATTCAGGGTGCATGGATGATGATGCATGGAGTTATTTGCAAGGAGATCCAAAGTAGTTTTAGCACTTGGCATAGGCCAAAAGGAGGGTTTGTCAAAAAGGAAATTATATTGTGCCTCCTGTTACAATAAATATATGTATATTGGCCTACGCCAAGCTGCTCGAAAGTCGTTTGCGAAAGAATCCGTGTTGCAAGGTCCTGACCTTAAAATCAATGTAAGCCGCCATTTTAGGTGCATTCCCCATTTTAGGATTTGCTTTGTAAAAGTCACCCTGTGAGTTAAAATGGTGGACGATGTCATTCCAAAATGCAACATGGCCGGCTTGACCTCTGTACATGGCTAATATGTAACTTGCCTGCAGGCCACTTGTTGAGGTCGTGAACTGAGACCTTGTCCTTCGTTGACTTGTGTGTAAGGGATTACTCGTGTAAAGAAACTAATCCACTTGTATACTATAAAAACAATGTATTCAAATACTGAACATAGAACACTTGTTTAACTGCATTGTATTAATGTTAAAGAAGACTAGCATGGAAAATCCCAAATCACACAGTTATTGCATAGGCTTGTTGATACATGTATTAAAGGCAAATCAGTTATATGCGGTTGTTCGAGACTTGGCACAAACCCTAGATCGGTGATGTATTAAGTGGAATATTAACCTGAAGTGGGGCTGGCCATCGTGCCCACAAAGTGTATAAAATGTGAATGCATTCTAATGTACAGTGTCTCTCACTGAACACATTGAAACACGCTGGAGTTCCTTGTGTTGTACTGAGGGCCGATAGCTATCTGATTTTGCTCTGTTTTTGTAACTGGATTCAGTATAAAATAAAGCACTTTGTATGTTCCTTTGTAACCCGTGTTTGGTGTATTTCCTTTTGGGGTACTCAGCCTCGATATTTTGATTTTGTTTTCAAAATTCAGTAATCCTCACATTGTTATTCATTCATCTACTCTTCCTGCACCCTATATCGACTCCTACTTTCCCCTCAATGTATCAACCACCTGCCTAAAGTTGTCTGTGTGCAAGAACTATTTTCCAATACTTGTTATCACCATCCACTGCCATGGGCTGACTGCTAATTCTTCCACTTTCCAGTGTGTCCCTTTCTCCTGCAATTCTGAATTTGTATATCTTCCATAGTTCACACTGAGTTTCTTTCTTATGAGTTTATGTATGCAGAGGCGAACTGGACAGCAAAGTAATTGGAGAAATTAAAGATATGACTCTGCTGCAAAGATTTCAGTTTATTAAAGACAGGAATAGTCACATGACTGCCTGACATGAGTAGCTCTACACCTGCCAGAAAGCCTTTCAGTAGCAGGGCACAATGTATCATATGATCTATTTGCCGATGATACATCTTATTCTTCTTCCTTATTAGTCTCTGGATGGCCTTGCATTGCATGATGGTCAACTGCTTAAAAAATGACCTCTAATGTCATATCTTCTTTCCCCGCCCGATATCCATTAACTCTAGAGCGCCTTAACCCACCTCACAATGCTGGAAATCTGGGGAATGCCTCTAATAGCAGCGTGAACATTCTAGCATTTATGAACACCCCAATATAGCTGTCAGGTTTCACCTCCTAAACCTCAATAACATCTGTCCCCATCTCACCTTTCACCTAACCAAAACATTTAGCATCACCCTTGTCCTCAGCTGGCCACTTGGCTTCTTCAACCTTCTCATGGGCATGTCTGTTCATGCATGTTTTCCACCAAACTTACAATTTAACTTTTCTACCCATACTCTATGCAACTTCCTGCGATCCTCTCCTTCCCAGGGTACTCTCTTAGCCAAATGACTAATCTTGCAAAATCACTTACACTTGAAGTGCACTCTTCTTGTGATTCTCGGGAGGAAATCTCTGGGGCAATATGCTCACCTTGGGAGTAAGATGACATGGAGCAACACATGATCAATCCCCGGTCCACGCTTAGAAACCTCTGGGTATTACAATCGTTATAAATAATCTATCATATCATATCATTAAATGGATTAATTGACTAGCTCCCACATGCGTCTGAATCTCTGCCCGTTACTCAGCCCTTCACACGTCATGCTACCAACCTATGTTCAACCTAACCTGTCAATCTTGTGCTGCCTCAGGTTTTACCTCTTTCACTCGCCCGGCTCTCCGTCACCAGAACTCCTTATTCCAGAATTTAAGGTCATTGAAAGAGTAACTGAATTTAAGATCATCCTAAAGAGCCAACTACTATGAAGGATGAATGCTGAAAGTCTTACAGAACTCTTCCCCAACCACCTTTTATCCCCAGCTACCATCATTAGCAGATTTCATACCTCAACATATCTGTAAATACTGAATATGAATGTATAGTCTGTCTTGTGCTGTCCCAGTTTGATGCACCCAGCTCCTTCCTCCCCATCAAATGGTACAACATATTAAGTTGTCTATCATGCATTTGCAAGGTGTGTAAGGTACCCAGCAGTTGAACTGCGCATTTCATGTTCAATATATAAATACAAATTAATAAATAAATAGTACTATAGCTTAATGCAATCTTTCTATGGGACAATCCTGCTCTGGTGCATTAACCATATTATATACTTTGCTTGGAAATGCTGCCTAATAACAGTTACATTCACCAAATGTGTTTCAGGAAGTCTGTTTTCTCTGTGGACACTTTAAAAATGATAAGGCAACATTAGAACCAGAGCCGGGCCAATATAGGTCAACATTTGGTACAAGCTACTCTACCACAGACTTGGTGAACAAACACGTGGGACTACAATTTGCTTTGCGCATGTTTTCTTGAAGGATTTTTTTATTATTTCTGAATTACATCTCTTCCATATGAATCAACTGAGCTTTCAGTTGTATTTTTTAAAAACCAATACGCAATGTTAAAGTCATTTCCTTTGGAAAGGTAGGCCCACCCATTCAAACAGTGCTTTGAATTTATATGAATTGGGAATTTGACCTAATGTCAACCGGGCACTATTTTGCCAGTTCCCTTTTACAAAACATTGCTTGCAGCCAAAGTGAAAATAACCAAGTAGTAACTACAAAAAACGGTGCACCTTACAATTTGTAGTCCAGAGCCATGATTTCATCTACTAGCGGATAACACATTTAAGGTCACTACTTTTGGAAGCAACAGGAGCCTGGTGTAGGCAGAAAGGGATATGACAGGTTATTTATAACGTGCTTAATACCCAGAGGTTTCTAAGCGCTTAACCAGGGATCGGACCTGTGTTGCCCTGTGTCGTCTTGCTTCCAATGCGAGCACGTTGCCCCTGTGTTATCCTCCCGAGATATAGGTGTTTATCAGACTTTTAGAAAGTAAAAGAGTAGTGACACATGTCATATCTATATTTTGTCTGGGAGATTATGGACGCAATACATCATTGTCAGATGGGCACAGCACGTTAAGAATGGCAGTGGCAGGCTGTTTGCTCTGAAGGGGGAGCTACATAAACAATCCACGCAAATACGAATGAGGGAGTCTCCCATGCACATGGGAAATATGGAGGATTCTTCACCAAGATCATGTTTTAAATGTATTGTCCAAATGGGGAATTTTACAGGATAATAGTCGTAAGAATTTGGATAAGTATATAAGATTTGCAAGCAGTTCTGAAGAGGACCACAGGCAATGGTCGAAGTGTACGAAAACCAGTAGTAGAACTATAGTGCCTGTTGTTATTACTTGCTCCCCACAAACCCCATCGCCACGCCCCCTTCCACAGCCATACAAAGCCCTGAAGAAATGCATCTGGCGTTTAAGGGAACGCTCAGTGCAGTGCACTTAAGTGCCAGTTTCAACTTCTTCCTACACTTATATTTTTAAAATAAAAGTACAGGAACATTAAAAATTAATTAAAAAAGTAGAGGAGCACCGCTCCCAACGACTCCCACCCACTTCGACCAATGACCACAGGAGATGATTTGCTTCATGTTTCTCAAAATCACGCCCTTTCTAGAATGTATTCAGCAGACATTTATGTGGCAAACGCATGCATTGTAGCCAACAATTTGTATCTATTTACACCACAACACATAATTAATGTCTGACATGCTCTTCTGCTACCAGACTATGAAAAATAGTCAATCCTAAATCATACCAAGAGAAAGTACAACGTTTAAAATATTATCGAGGAGATAATTACATCAGTTGTAAATATTCTGGCAGTTGGCATCGTACACAGCAGTGTAGCTGTGATAGTTAAGAAAGGATCTGCGTTTATATGCAAGGCATGCCACCAGATACAAGGTTACTTCCAAAGTGGATCTTCCAATATTCATCTGCAAGTGTCATCATACCAGTTTTAACAGTGCTATACCTTTTTTGCCACCATTTAACGCATTGCTGTGCCAGTTTCTGTATTTATTCTAGAATAATGGGATGCCAGTTTAAACATCTTGTCAGGTGTAATTATCAAGATTAGGGAAAATTATTGTAAAATTGTTAAAAATAGAGTACACATGTTAAAATTCGGTGTCATCTATTTACTATTTTTTTTTGTTGTAACATATAGTTTATTACAAAATTTTATTACAAAACCTTCACTTCCTATTGTTATTATTCTCATTTTCTTTCCATGTTCACTTGACACAAATTAATCAGGTCGTATCCGACTCCCATCGTTTCAATTTAGCTTTCCAGTCTTGGTTAGCACAACACTTGTCTATAAAGTTTATCACTGAGCATGATAGGTGGACGGAACTTCCACTTAATATTCGAAGCCACCAATCGTCCGTGTTCATGTTCAACGGTGCAAACTTTCCTAAATGGAGAGTTTGTAAGTCTTTGAGCATCAAACATTCTGTTATTAAGTGTCTTGTTGATTCTATTTCGGTCCCACAGTGTCTACATAGGTTGTCTGTGGTTACCTGATCATGTCTCATGAATAACATTTCTTTAGTCTTGATGGCATTTAATCTGAGTTGAAGAAATCTATCATGGTGATATCGGGAAGGAAATTGCACCAGATATCTTGGCATTGCGTTTAGTTTACTCTTTGTGGGTCCGAGTTTTAGAGAGGTTGTTGGGCCTTCAAGCTTTTCCAGGTTTTTCATCCATGACCATTCTTGCAGTTTTCGTTTTGCAATTTGTGGTTGTGCGAGCAACAACTCCGTTTTTATATCAGCCGCTTGCATTATCGCCTTTACACCTTGTACCCATTTCAATATTAAGCCTGTATGGTGTTGCCAGTTGCTTATCGTGAGTATTTCGTAAGCTGGTTCTGGTTTTGGCATGTGCATCTTTCGTAGCAGAGCTAACGACTTCCAGAGCACATTTGAATATAATTCGTCGAGGGCCAGCTCGTGTCTGATGGCGACCATCGATATATATTTTGGTAGCTGCAACACTCTCTTCCAAAATAAACTTTCAAGTTTTGCCCAAATTTGAAGGTCCAGATTCCACCTTGTCTCGGACCCATAGGTGATAGCTGGTATTACCTTTTGGTGATAAAACATTCTTACTGGAATTAGTGAGAATTTGCCATAGAGGTTATGAATGCGTCTGCCTTGTATTGCCAACGTTTTCATGTGTTGTGCAATATCTTGTGCCCAGCTCCATTCCCGTATCGATTTGTTGATAGTTACCCCTAGGTATCTGATTTCTTCAATTTCAGCAATCAGTGTGTCAGCAATCTTCCACCGAAAGTTTTTGTTTTTGTTACCTTTTACTCTCCGATCTGCATTATTTTCGTTTTGGTACCATTTATCTTTAGTTCATTGATGGTCATGTACTGATGAAGTTGTGTCAGTAGACGTTGTAGTCCTATCTGGGTCGTGTCGACTAGGATTATATCGTCAGCATAAGTTATGCAGTTGATGTGGTGTCCATTTATTTTTGGTGAAAAGCACTTCACATTACTCAGAGCCAAGGGCACGTCTGCATGAATAGTTTGAACAAGCAAGCAGCGAGCGGACAGCCTTGCTTCACTCCCTTTTGAGTGTTCACGGATTCTGAGAGGTGTCCTTTTTCATTTAATCTTATCTGAATCGACGTCATTGTGTGGAGTGCTTTTATAGGTTGTAGTAAATTCTCTCAGCAACCCCGAGTTGTTAGTTTCTGCCATAGTTTTTCACGATTTTTTGCATCAAATGCTTGATGCATGTCGATAAAAGCTATGAATAACTTTGACCTTTTTTCAAGAAGGTCCAGTTTTAGTATGTTTACCAGGGTCAGGTTGATTTCGGTTCTGACTCCCATGGTAAAACCAGTTTGACAGCAATCGTTGATTTTCTTCATTTCTGCCCATGCTGATAGTTTCTTTTGTAAGAAGCTCGCAAATATCTTGCCAATTGTATCTAGTAGGGCAATCGGGCGATAGTTGGCAGGGTCAGCCCGATTGCCCTTCTTGGAAATTGTAACTATAATGGCCATTGTCCATGAGTGTGGTATTCTTTTATATTCTGCGATCCTTGCAAAT
This sequence comes from Ambystoma mexicanum, assembly GCF_040938575.1. NCBI lineage: Eukaryota > Metazoa > Chordata > Amphibia > Caudata > Ambystomatidae > Ambystoma > Ambystoma mexicanum. The sequence goes on along the minus strand of NC_090935.1, from coordinate 1,071,395,625 downwards.
ATATTCTGTGATCCTTGTGAATAGTTTGGCGATGAAATTTGACCATTCGTCTTTGTTGGCTTTCAGCATCACATTGGTGATGCCATCAGGACCGGCCATGCGCGTGTTGTTCAGCTTTGTGATTGCCGTGGATATATCTTCGGCTTTCTAGTTGCAGTCCCATTTAACTTCCGCTGCTTCGTGTAAAAGCATCGAGGTGCTGTTTTCGTTCGCGAACACTCTATTGAAGTGGTTTTTCCAGGCACTTTCCGCGACCCCACTGCCCATTATGTCCGCGTGGTTTCTGGAGCATTTGTTTATGATTTGCCAGATCTCTCTACAGTTGTTCGATTTTATAAGTCTCAACATTGCTTCGCCTCGTTCTTGATCGCGGAGGAAGGCAAAGGCTTTCACCCAATTGCGGTATTTTTGCTTCCGTTGTTTTATCTTTACAAATGTGTCCAGCCCTCCTTGTAATTTCAATTTGCGAATTTCTTTTTGTGTCTTCTTTTTTTCTTCGATAACTTTAGTGCTCCAAGCATGGGTGTGAATTTTATTTGTTTGTGTCTTCAGGAGGGATCCTTTATTGGTATGGGGTAGAAGCGCGCAATAATTTAGAGCCGCTTCGTCGGACAAGGTCAAGTTTTGGAAGTTCTTGGTCAGTGCAGTTATTTGCTTACTGTTTAATCTTAGTCTGTTTTGCCCATTGTTCACCTCCAGATTCTGGGCCATTCTCGTGGTATGTTTTTTCGAGGGTAAGTTCATGGCCAGAACTAGGACATCGTGATCGCTGTTTGTTGTCTCGATTATTCTCAAGTTCATGATTTTATGCCAAGAATGTCTTGATAACCATATGTAATCCAAGATTTTCTTGTGACCCATGCTGTGCCAGGTGTTCTTCGGTGGTAGATCACCTTCTACCTGTCCATTTACCATATCGCAATCGCGAGTGTCCATTTCGATTGACCATAGTGCACTTCTTGACAGGTGAGGAGACCTTTTCTTCTTGGTTTCTTCTATTCGGGTCCCATTTGAGTTGAACCAGGTTGTGTTCATATCACCACAGACAATGATGGAAATTTCGCGATCAGTTTGTTGATGTTTATCTATGAGTGCCATTACCGATGACACAAATTTTTCACTAGTTATCTGAGCGGGGTTCCAGTACATGTTGATTAAAAGTATGTACTGTTTTTTAGAGGTTTTTTCATTGTGATATTGTAGTAACGTGCTTTGCACAAAGATGTTTGGGTTCTCAGCTACAAGCACTTCCCAGTTAGTTCCAATTTTTATCATTGTTATGAGTCCTGAGAACGGGCGACCTTCTGCATTTTTTCCTGCAGGGTTTAGCAAGGTCACGTAGCCATCTTTCACCGGCGTGCTCCTCAGCCATGTTTCTTGGAGACAGATTGCGAAGTTGTTACTTAGGTCCACTGGAAAATCATCGTAAAGATGATGAAATCCTCGTGTGTTCCAGGATATCAGTGTTGACGAGTTGCTTCCAGCACTCTGGATTAGCTAATAATTGCTCCTTCCCGTTTTCCCTTTGTCACTCGACTGTTGTGGGTTTGGTGCTGTCGTTAGAAGTTGTCTTAACTCGTCCCTGCGCTTTGTGTGGACTGACTCGTTCATGTCATTTATGCTGTTTTTGGGTTGATTGTTGTCTTTTTCCGTCCATACTTCCGAAACCTCAAAGCCAAGCAGCAAAAGATCCTCTTTTGAAGCCAGAATGGCCTTACGTACAGCATGCGATTTTATGTGGAGATGGACTCTGTCCGCATGTGCTTCCGAAATGTATGCGACTATTAGAATGTCATGGGAGGACACCGTTCTTAGAGCCGGTAGCGAGTGTAAAAGTCGCAAGACATTTCCTCTGTTTAAGTTGACATCGTTATCATCTTCGAATACATTTGCGATGAGGATTTTTGAGTCTAGTGGCTTGAGGTCTGCCCTCATGTTCTGATGAACATGGCTTAGCTCCTTCTGTCTTTGAGCTGCTGTCAATTTGGGATTCAATTTCACTTGTTTTTTTGCTTTCGAATCTGAGTCCGCCAATCGTTGGCTTTCTTTCATCCCAGCTTGTGAGGCTGTGTAATTGTCCTTTCCTTGACCTCCCCTCGAGTTTCTTGGTCCTTTCTTCACGGCACTCTCGCCATCAGAATTTGTTCCATTCTGCATTTTTACCAGCCCGGGATTTGCTGTTTTCTTAGCGGCCTTTTTGCCCTCGAGTTCCAGTGCATTAAGTTGTTTTGGACTAGCCGCTCGTTCCTCTAGGCTGTGTTCATCCTCATAGCCGTCATCGTAGGTCGAGAGGTTGCATAGATCTTCAGATGATGACACAGATTGAATCGATTGTGCATCCGAATCCAATCTTTGGCGTTTTTAGGGATTTATTTTCGGTAGTTTAGACGTTGTGAGTTCAGCATTTTTCGTCGCTTCCGATTTTCTTGGTTTTGATAACTCGTCTTTTTTTCCCTTTCAAATAGGCCAGATTTAGCAGGTGTGGTTAAGTTTCTTATGAATTTCTTTGAATTGCTGGTTTGTTTGTTCGGCGCACAATGTTTCTTTTTCTCTTTTCTCTTTTTTGTGGGACAGCAACTTGCTCCTTGCACATTCTGCTTGGAATTCACAGTCGTTAGGGTTTTTGCAGGTCCAGTAAATATTCGAATGACATTTTTGGTAATCAGCAATGTGCGATGGCCGGAGATTGTGGTATTTGATTCTTTTCACAGCATTTTTCATTTGCCGCTTCTTCTGGATTGTCATTTGTAGCTGGAACGGGAGCTGCACCTTCGATGTTACTGACTTGTTTAGCCTCCGTGGGGTGAGTGCAGTTACTCCCGATGGCAAATGGGTTTTTTGAGAACTTAACTGATGGAGTCGTGTTTTCATCTAGAGTCCTCGGATATTCTCTAAACCCAACTTGTTTGTCAACATTGCTCTTGAGGTTCATCGTTTTGGGATCAGGAGGCAATTGTGCCCATTTTGTCACATTGTTATCATTGGGGCTTGATTCATGGACCTTTTTTGGATTGCTCTTAGTTTTGATCACTTGGTTCATACATTCAATCATGGTTTCCATCAATTTTTTTTTTCTAATATGTCTTGAACTGTTATTTCGTTCAATCTGTTAAGCCACAATGTAGAAGTTTCGGCTTCCTTGTCGAGGCGTTCTTGTAGTATTGTGTTCATGCTTTCAATTTTTGTTAACTTTTCGTTCAGTTGGCCCAGTATCGCCCCATTGATTTGTACCGCTTCGGGCAGATTTTCGTAGAGCTTGGTGAATGGAATAAATGCAAGTGAAGTTGCAGCAAGAACGTTGTTGTGAATCTGTATGGCGGCTGCTGCCGACAAATTAGATTTCGATGTCGAGTAAATCTCCTTGTGGCCGTGCATTGAGTTATTTTCATCGCTTAAATTGCTCGGTTCAATGTCTCCTTGGGCTCCGCGGCCTGCGGTTTCGTTTGTCCGCTTGGGAGCACCATTCAAGTCATGTTGTGTATTCGGAGTGGAGCAATGGGACGGGGGCCTTGTAGTTGTCGTCTTCTCGAGTGTCTTTTGGGGGGGCCCGTTGTCTCGGTTGTTGATGGTCAAGATCTGTGCGACCAATCCGGCCGGACAAGCGACGCCCAAATCCTCGCTTTGAGTTGGATCATCAATGTACGGTTGAGCTGCATTATTGAAATGTGGATTGTATTGTGCGCAGCACCTATCATCCATCAGCGATTTCGCAATTGTCAAGCTCGAAGGTTTTATTTTGTTGTTATTTGTGAAGGTCTCAGACATGCGTTCCTTCATTGTTTCAAAGTCTGCTTTGAGACGTTCTGTGAGTCGAGCTTTGCGTCCGGCCAGATCCACTTCGTACATATGTGGTTTTGGGACTCTAGCCTGTAAAATCGCTGTTTGTGGGCTTGTCATTCGCAGGGATTTGTTGGTTTTGTGTTCCGTGCGTTGAACGTGGCATTCGCCAGAGTTCGTTTCAATCCGCTCTCCGGAGCGTCTGTGTTTAGTTTATGTACATTTGCTATACGTGCAAGATAAATCAATGAAGCTTAAGAGAATAGAAGATGTCCCGCTGCAAATGTGTGACTTTTATTGGAAATGGGAGAATAATTGGCATACACTTGAAAGGAAGAATGTGCAGTTAAATCTATTTGGATTTGAGAACATGTCTGGCCCTACATTTAATATAATGTGGCTGATAGACTTTAGTGGGTGTGAGGAAAGAACATTGGGATCTTGGGTGGAATTATTCCCCCGCCTAAACACACTGTCATACCAGTAACTAATTGACCAAGCAAATACATATTCATGCCAATTTCCCATTCCCTGCAGACTATTGGAATGCCAGCTTTAAGAACACCATGGTATTTTCCACTAATTAGGCATATTGCTATTTTCATTCCTACATTTCGTAAAAAATAATAATAATACAACTTCCACAATTCCCCAGTGAAATTCCAAAGCAGTTACAACAGTTTCATGGCCGTGAAATCACAGATAAAAAAATAAATAAACAAATAAGTATGCTTGTTTCGGCATGACAGCAGAACATGGGTAGGAAGCTGCATACTGAAGATTGCAACATTTAGGGTACCACATGCAAATGTGACAATGCCCAACGAATTTCCTTTTAGTATCTCAAAGTACAATGAACACCAGGACTTGGTTTCTTACTTTCAATATCACATTCCTTTTCCTTGTTGGTGGATGTCGATCCTACCATGCTACCCTCTGTTTGGCATCCCATTTCTAAACCACTGAAACTAAATATGCCCTGCGCTACAATTGTGTTTTTTCTTTTTCAAATATCAACTATGACCAAATTGGATTTTTTGTTAAAGTGAGTATTACTTGTTTTGCATTGTTATGCATTATGTATTTGTTGACGCCTTTTATTTTTTGGGACATAGTGTCAGTTCTGCTGTGCTACCTTAATGCACCATGTTATCTCAGGTTATATTATGTCATATGTTTTTATGTTGTTCATATTAATGTCTAATGTCAACTGATTTAAAGAGACCATTAAGATGACAGGTAGCACTCACTAAACCACCCAAATAAATAACACACAAAAGTGGTACTCAGCTTATGAACTGAACTGTCATAGCCAAAGTCGACGTACACAAGTAAACTGGTAAGCATACTCCAAACCCCTGTTTGCACCTTATATCTGCATGATGCCCTCTATTGGCAGTTCAAGGTAACAGCAGGCCAGTTTGAGCAGAGTAGACAGGCTGCATTATGCAGATTAACTCCAATAAGAATTCATCCTCATCTCAAGAGGACTCCTGCCCCACAAACATCTATAACATTCACGTCAATGCTGGTTCCAGAGCTTTGCTCCCAGAGTAGCAACGACTGAACATTCACACTTATTAAAAAGTGCCCATAGTTCCCAGCTTTCATTTCTATAGAGCATAGTCATTGTGGACATTCAGAGCCTTTGTGAATAAATAGACGGGCAAGCAGAGGGACTGTGCATTCATGTTTTCTTGTCTATGGATTCTACATACCCAGACACACAATGACACCTTGGCACTACATAATGGCTGAAATGCCTGACCACTGAAAAACCACTTAAAGCGCCCTGATGCCTGAGGGCTGCCAGCGCTATACAAGTTGACATACATACATACATATACTGCTGAGATAAAAATGTTCTGATATCCTTATGCACTTTGCACAAAAGAACGAGCATAGACACTCTGAAACTTCTACATTGATGAGAAGCATAAGAACGTTGCAAAATGATATCTTATGGTTTGCCAGTTGCCACGCTATATTTAAGGTGATTGCATGGAGGATTTTGCTATTATTTTCTAAACAAAAAATTGGTCCTGCCCCCCCCCCCAATGACTGGCAATGTTGGGAAATAGTTGTTAAAGAATAGAAAGGTTATTAAGAAAGCAAAAAAAAAAAATGTTATTTCTGGCCTACTCCCATTCATGCACGCCGAAGCACACAAAGAAAAAACAACTTGGGCAGAAAGCATTGACATAATATCCAGGACTGGTTTGGAGTTATTTCATCTGGTAGCTTTTAAATTATTTTATGGGGAAGGGTGTGCTCCCGTTCTCCCAAACAATATAGCTGTATCTCCCATGGTGCTTTGCAGCACAGAGGATGAGAGGTTTGTCCACAAAATTCTATTTCCAATTATTTTTGATTTGCTGGATGGATTTGGAGGAAATATTCTAAATGAAATGTTAGTCAAGGACCACCCAAACTGCATAAGTTATTAAGAAAGAAAAAACACCACAGTTTTCCGACTATTCATTTTCTCATAGAGAAAAAGTGAAATTTATTAACATCTGTACACAACAATCTCTGGGCAGATTTGCACCAAATAAGAAACAACTTGGGTACACATCATTGTCTTAATTTCCTTGACTGACTTGGGCTAAATCCATCCAGTAGTTTTTAAAATATTCAACAGGGAACGGGTATCCCCTGCTCTTTAAACCCTTTAAATCGGCCTGGGTGCTTTGCAGCATACAGGCTGAGGGAGGCTAATAACCTTTTGTTTTCTGGACAGATTTGGATGACATTTTCCAAACTAACAGATTGATTAGTGCCCTCAACTGGAAGTCTTGGGAACAGTTTATTTTGTTTTTTTGCCTACTCCAATTTGTTTTCCCACAGAGAAAAAGTGCAGATTTCAACAATCGTAGTGAACACACCGCATGGATGATTTGGACCAAATACGAAACAATTAGGGCACAAAACATTGTCTTAATTTCCTTCACTGGTTGGGGTAAATTCATTATGAAGTTTTTAAAATATTCAACAGAGAAAGAGGTGCTCCCTGTTCCTTAAAACCTTTATAGTGCCCTTGGTGCTTTGCAGCAGAGAGGCTTAGAGAGGATAATAACGTTTGACTTGGAAAGTTGATTTGGATGAAATTTTCTAAACACAAAGTGTTTAAGGGCCCCCCAAAACTGGAATTCTTGGGAACGATTCATTAGAAAATGTAAAAGTTAATAAGAAATCATGAAAACACAGTTTTCAGCATAAACCCATCCATTTTCCATAGAGAAAAAAAGCAGTTTTGGACAGCCGTAGTGCATACACTGCTTGGCAGCTTGGGCACAAAACATTGGGCCTCATTACGAGTTTGGCGGTAGCCATGCCGGTAAAACCGGAATGGCTGCTGCCAAACTCGTGAAATTACCGGCACAGGGCAATGGGGACGTATGGTGGCATTCCGACCCCGGCGGACCCCGTCCTTCCCCATTGTTGGGTGCAGGCATTCATTACTCCCCATTCCCATTTGAGTCCCAATCTGGCTATTGGTCATGACCACGAGGAACCAGAAATGGTGTTAAAGTGGGCGTGGTAAAGTTTGTCTAAATTGGGATAGGTTTGGTATAGGAAACATAAATCTTCTTGTGGGTTTTGCAAATATGTCCTGTGTTTTTTTTTTTCTCAAACGTGTAAAGTGCACAATACAGTGATATAACATTGGTGCCTGGTCAATTGGGCTGGCCATCATCAAGGAGAAATGTGTACTGTCATTTGCTTATTGGGGCATGCAGCATGGCCGAAGCAGTATGTTTGAATGGGAAAAATGTTCTGTGTGCGGTTACAGCTTGAAATGGTGGTGTTTTAGTTTTCAAAAGTGTCAAAAAGTAGTGATTTTTGAAGGAAAAATATAAGTTGAATGGATGTTAAGATGACAACGCAGCAACTCGCCTAAAATTCATCTAAAGACATCTTACCTTCATGCCCCCTGTTGCGCTACCTATGACCACAATGATAACATCACAGATCATATCACTGATGACATCACTAATTACATTTCAACCGTAACCAGCATTAAACATGGCCTTCAGCGATGGTCATTGTGCATGGCAACATATAATTTAAAACATGAATGCGTTCTAATCATGGCCTTCAGTCATGGACACTGGCCACAGTCTTCACCCTTTGCCCATGGCAAATGTATGTTCTAACATATTGGGCACTAGCTATGGCCTTTAGCTATGGACACTGACTACAACTTTCAACGTTGCCCACTGTATATTTTAAGCAATGTAAAGGCGGCCTGCCACATATATTTTCTATGACTTCCTCCAATTCGTGTAAGTATTCTATTAATTTCATAATGTGTTTTGGGTACAGGGCATGTGACAATCTGCTCATTACCACCCTCAACATGGATACCAATGTATCTGCTGATTCAATCATGCAAAAACACATGCAGTTTCTAAAAAAATGGTTCACTTTTTAAAGCATTTATGAATTTGCTGATGTATTTTTAAACCTGGAAGCCCTTATTCCTTCCACTAATTGGGCTGTCCCTTTAGTTACCTCAATGTATATTTTAAAATAGTGATGGGCAACTAGGTATGGATTTTAACCATGCACATTGGTATTTTGCATCACTAACTGACCATTAGCTATGGTGTTTGGTGATAGAGAGTGACCACAGCCTTTGTCATGGCCAAGTCCATGGCCCAAATTGTTATTCAGAAAATAAAAGATTTCATTAGCTAACGTATTTATCATGTTATCTCTAATGCCATCATTGACGTAATCTGTTATACTATAACCAAAAAAGGGATGGGTGGGAGGTTTTGAATGAATCTGAACCACTAGCATTGCTCTGGGCAACCTTATCCACCACCATTTTTTAGCCCGTCTGCGCCATTCCAAAAGGGGTCCAACCATACGCAAATCAGTCAGCTACTGGCACGAATGGTAGCAGCCCAGCCCGAACTGCTAGGCCAGGTCCCCTCTGCAAGGAAACAAGCAACCCCAGAAATGGTTCAGCCTTGTTGAGCCTCTTCATTGAGGTGCAGTTTGGTTCCCTATGGCACAGAAAGCAAGGGACCCACGTCTGGGCATACCCTCTCTTACATAGTGAGACGAACTTTAACCACAAAAGGGATGGGTGGAAGGTTTTGAATTAATCTGAACCACTGGCATTGCTCTGGGCAACCTTGCACACCACCTTTTTTAGCCTGCTTGTGCCATAGCAAAAGGGTTCCAACCATATGCAAATCAGTCTGGTACTGCCACCAATGGTAGCAGCCAAGCCTGAACTGATAGGCCAGGTCCCCTCTGCATAGAAACACGAGCAACCCAGACATGTTTCAGCTGAACAGTGAAACTGAATAATCTTTACAGCTACAGTGAAATTGGGACTGAACAATCACTGGTGACCTGGGTTTCCCATCCATGCAATTACCAATACAACCCTGATTAGCTTCAAAGTGAAGAAAAAGCCAGCCGCCTCAGGCCAAGGTGCCTATTAAATGAGGTAAAGGTACAAGACCACTTAGAGCAACATGGCCTGAGGGTGCCGGGCCCTCGCTCACTTTGAAGCTAAGCCGGGTTGGTCACGGTTACTGCATGGACAGGAGACAATCCACAGTCTTCTGCTGTGTGTTTTCTTTTTTTCAAAATATCTCATAACACACTAAGAAAAAGAGTTTGTAGCATGCTGCTTAACCAAAGTGTGTGGTCCATGGCAAATAATGTAATGTCATGGCACATTGCCTAAAAACATTGTGAGTTCTCAAAGCCTGCAATCTTTTATACATAATACCACTGTCATAACAGGACAAAATCAGTTTGTGATTGATAAATGTCTTTGAGTGATGGGTTGCAAGTGTTTTAAAATATAGAGTGGCCGTGCCAACCGGCCATGGCAGAAGGGCACGGCTAGTGGTCTGGCAGTGTTTTAAAATGGAAAGTGGGACTGACCATTGCGAAGACCATGCTAGTGGTCTGAAAGCATTATAAAAATCTATAGAATAACAAAACCCTTGATATTCAAGGAAAAACATTTAGTTGAAGGGACGTTAAGCTGACAACTTAACACAATAAAACCCCTGAAATTCAGCAAAAGCCACCTTAACTTCACCCCGCTATTGCGCAGCCTATGATCAATGATGACATCACAGATCACATCACTGATGACATCACTAATTACATGTTGTTTGAGAACATTGATTACATTAGAAATCACATCACAGATGCCATCACTGGTGACAACCCTAATTACATTGTATATAACTTATTACATAACATAATGTAATTAGACATAGCATAATGTATAAGTTAGCTCATGAACACTTTGATTACCTTAATGACAATTTAGGCAGTGGACTTGGCCATGACAAAGATTATGGGCTCCTGCCAGTACCAAATGCCCTAGCTAGTAGTTGGTTAGTTTTTAGAAATACCAATGTGCATGGTTAACAGGCATGCCTAATAGCCCATCATTGTTTTTAAATATACAGTGGGCAACATTGAAAGCTGTAGTCAGTAGCCATGGCTTAAGGCCATTGCTAGTGCTCTTCAATATATTGGAATATATAGTTGGCACAGACAAAGTACGTGGCCACTGGCTAGTATTGTGGTGAAGACCATCGCTAGTGGCTGGTTAGTGTACACAATATACAGTGGGCACAGCCGAAGGCTATAGCCAATGGCTGGTTAGTGTTGTATAATACACAATGGGCATGGCCGAATGCCATCGCTAATAGCATTTTATTATTTTGAAATATACAGTGTACATGGCCAACAGATGTACACACTGCTCAAGGTCAAAGGCCATGGCTAGTGGCCCATATATATGTTAGAATATAGAGTGGTCAGAGCCAAAGATTGTGGCCACTGGCCAGTATTGTGTCAAAGTATCCAAACAGTTATACAGTGCACACCTTAGTATACAGACTTCAAGTAAGTAATAAAAATAAAAGAAGGGAAAATATTTACTGCATCATGAATTTAAGGTGTGCACATGGGCTGAACAATAGAAGATTTAAGATAGGTTCTCAAAAGTAGGGTATTCCCATCCCCTGCAGACTTTAACAAGCTAAGGTAGTTAATCCTTTAGTTTCTATCTTCCACAAGTGATTTTGTAATAACGAGTTTCAATACAATAACATGAATATTCCAGATCTCACTTTTACATCATGGCTCAATCCCATGTTATTCAAACATAATACACTTCAATAAATATTTGTTGTCAAAAATGTTATTAAGTGACCCAACATGTTTCGAGAATTCATCACTTCATCAGGGTTCTTGATCAGTTGACATTTCTATGAACAACTAAAAAAAGATATTATTGTGTAAGTAAATTCAATATAGTTACTTATTCAACAAACATATGTAAAATCAAATTGAGTATGTGACAACCTCTACCTTATAATCTCCATGGTCCTAATGGCACCGATGTTCTGAAGAGTAAGATTGGGAAAGCTGCGAACTTCCAACCAGAGGCATTCTTTCCCTAATAACACAAAAAATGATCAAATATTCAAAACTTCTAAAAACACACCTCTGATGAAAGTACCCAATTCAAAGGTAAAGGAAAAAAGGGAAACCTCAACGGCACCACCATATGATCCGACCAGTTAATGGGAAGCGCAGGGAAGACAGATGCAGAACTGGGGGGCAAAGATACAATCAAGAATATTTCCATATGGATGTGTATGATAAGTGACCTGTTGCGAAAGCCCCAGGTCCAGCATTGTTGCCAGAAAGTGAGTGGCCAGATGACAGCTGGGTTTATTCAGTGGAAGATTAAAATCCCCAACAATAATCAAGTTTGGGTACGTCTGCCGCAATACTGCCACGAACGCTGGAAACTGAACACAAAAGTTGTGATCATAACCGGGGGGAGGGTACACAAGGAGAGCAAATAGAGTGCTTGTGGCAGAGAGTGGGATGCAAGCAAGAAGGCCTTCCATTTTCAGAGAGTGACTGATTGAAACTTTGAAATTACTATTAAAAATCAGAGCAACCCCTCCACCAGGGTTCGGTGAACCAGGGCCCCAGCGCAGCATCACTTAGTTAGGGGGCAACATTTGAATTACTGACAGGTCAGAATGATCCTGAAGCCAGGTCTCAGAGACAAATATAAGGTCAGGGTGATATTCATCAAGGAAGTTTTTACAATCTTGGGCATGTGCGACCAGAGAATGTGCATTCACCATAAATCAGTTCACAGTGCTGCCTGTGATACTAGTCAAAATCATTTTATTTGGAGCCAAGGTAATGAAATTCGGAGGGAAAATGGTTGCAGCTGGTGGCAGGCTAACAAGATAAGCCTGGGACAGCAGACCAGAGCCATCGATTTAGAAGCACCAGGGGCATGGTCCCATGGCCCGGCGAGCGCACAGATGAGCACAGATGGGCTAGACTTTGGCATGACTTTGGCGCACAAGGCCCTCACTCGCTGGCTATGCCCGTCCGCTGCACCCCCGGTGTATATCGCCCTTATGTATGCACATTCTATTGCAGTAGCCAAAGCCCTCCCCGTCTGGTGAAGGAAAGGGAGAAGAGACCATGGAGTGTGTCTGCAAACGGAAGCCAGGCAACTTCCAGTCGACAAGCTGCAGTACAAGAAAATACATTTAAAAGACACTGACCTGAAATAAGGGTTTAAACTAAAAGGGCGTCCAGTCACCCGACATGCACCTCAGCGTGCTAAAAGTAAAATAAATGTTGCAAAAGCAAGAATAATTATCTCCAGCCAGCTGGCCGCACCGTCAAGCAGTCTTCGGTGAGCAGAGGCAGTCCACATAAGAGCAGACAATCCCAAAGCCCTGGAACGTGTCTGCACACATGCTGATAGGTTTAGCTGTAGAGTTGTTTGAACAAGTTGCTGAATATAAGTATGACTGTTTCAAAGCGGGCAATGGGGGAGTAGTACAAACCTAATAGTAAAAAGGGACATCTTGTGCAATGATGTGCATATGTCATCCAGGTTTTTTAATAAAGCATGGCCGAGAGAGGGGTCTGTAAAGACTGTGGATAGTCAAAAGTGACATGGATTATGGTCCTTATTGTATGCTAGAGAAAATTGTTTCTGTGTTTTTTTTTTCTTTTTCTCTAGTATACTATTGTTCATTATTTCCATTACCATGGTACAAAATGCCAATGGGGATGTTGGACAATCTTATTGAGTCTAACTACTTTACTGAAAAATGTAAAGTAGATGGAGTCTATAAAGTTATATTTCTTTACTTCTATTTTTAACTGTGAATGGTGGTTCCTAAGGAACTTTCTGGGGTGTTTTTCTTTTTATCATTTTATTTTTTCAGGAGATGCCAGGCAGTGAGCTGGGGGAGGGAAGTAAGGCAAGAGGCAGCACACACAGCTATGAAGGGGCAGGTGAACAGGGGAAGATGTTGGGCAGTGTGATTGCATCCTCAAAAGCTCTTTGAAACTGCTCCCCCTCGAGAGTGGTGTGTTGCAGTATATACAAATTACAGTTGACTTTGAAAGATATGGATAAACAGCCTTGTTTTTAGTTTTCAAGTTGCTGTTGGGATCTTGTGCCGCACAGGTGTAGCCTGGTGTGGTGGCAGTATTGGTTGCGGAAGATGAGGTACAGGAAGACTGTCTACTACTGCTTGAGAAAGGAACAGCCTTTGTGAGAGCATCGCAGTGGTTGGATTTGGTGTGATGGCGAACAGAAGCGGTCCAGTAGGAGTATTGAACAGGTTGTCTGCGACTGAGTACCATGTTTTACGCTGGTATCTTTAGCCTTTGGTACTCCCCCAATGGTGGTAAAGAACTGCCACACACATGATTCTCTCTGGGTGCTAGAGGTAGTCATCTCCTCTACTTCATCATCCTGGTCCTCTTGATTGTTTTCTGAATTATTGCTCTTCTTCTGTTGTCTAGGCCCTCCAGCTGGTGGTAGTGGTGGTGGTGATGGTGGTGGTGTCTCCTGGGGAGGAGGGTTGGCAATAGCTGATGCCATTTTTGAAGACAAATTGCAGTTCTGATAATATTCATCCATGTGCTGTGTCCTAGATTGCAAATGGATAATGAGTAAGAATAGGTTTTGTAATTGTGCAAGGGTACATTTTCAGTTTAAAACTTCCTAGATCAGATGGAAATGCAGTTTCAAACTGTTTGCAAAGCACAGACCTGTTTGTGAAGTGCGTACAAGTTGGAGAAGTGTGTCATCATGCAGTGCGCGTGAAGTCACCTGACACTCTGTAAAGTATGCGGGTATGTCAGTCGTTTGCGAACATTGAGGAACACAAAAACTGTGAAAAAGTTGCAAAAAGGGTATGGAAGTGTTAAAAATGTTGGAAGAAGGTGGGGAATGTCACCGTTTTAATTGAAAATGCTGTACATTGGTCAAAAATGTGGCTATATTGGGGTAAGTATTAAATTAGGAAGTTGTAGCAAATTAGGGTGCATTGGTAAAAACACATGAAATTCAGCGAAAGAAATGTTGCTAAAGGGACATTATGGTTGAGTTACAATAATACAAATCTCTGACATTTAGTGAAAGAACATTGTTGAAGGGACACTATGGCTAAATTGCACTAATAAAAACCTATGAAATTCGGTGAAAAAGCTTTGTTAAAGCAACCATAACTCGTGCCACCACCGTGCACTGCTAAAACTAACACCCAGGACATCAAAGGTGACATCTTTTATGTTGCCCCAGAACATTGATTCTGACCACTCTCACATTGCCTCCAAAATTGTTGTATTTCACATTCATGTTGACCCTGAAATTCCACGGGCCATTTTTCCATTTCTTCATGTCATTTTTATAACGTGCCCTGACTTCCATATGTCCCTCGAACATATTGACTTGCATTGCCTCTGTCACTTTTCCATTATTCCCCTACCATAGTACTATGTGTCCACGTACCCATGAAACACACACTGGACATAAACTCAACAAACACATGTGTATGTTCTCACATGTCCACACACAACACAATCGCGACAGACACACACAGACACACCAAAAAGCACACCAACAAATGCATGTTTTTCCCTGGCGTCAGTGCATTTCTAATTCTCACATCCCTGGCAATGCATAGGCACAGGATCACAGGGGTTTGCTCTCTCCAGGCAGGTGCCTAGTGTATGTGCTCATTAAACTGACTACACCCCTCAGCCATTGACAATCAGGAACAAGGCAGGATAATTGAGATGTTTCGGGACCAGTTGACAACCGGGGCAGAGAATAGGGCTGTTAACATCATCATCCCTGTGCGCACACACATCAGAGGCAAGGCTTCACTGAAAAGGGCCGCATATCCCTGATATGTGTGCAGCACATGGGGTCAGAAAACAGTGATGGTTTTGTATCTGGAAAACATGAATGCAGACTTGCTGTAAATGCAAATAGAGCTACTAAAGTGGCCTGAATGAGTGAGTGCCAAGCAGACCGTGCTTTCTAATGCAGCTTGAGATGCATTCTGCTGGCATTCAAGAGGGACACATGGATCTATACATTGGGATCAGAGACATTCTGACCAAGTGAACCAGCCACAACGTACACATAATAGCAAAGCGTCATGCTTTAGACAAGGCAGGCATGAATGAGGGAAACACGTGTGAACTCAAGGTCAAAAGACAGATCTCGAAATTAAATTGAACAACACACAGTAATGGGAAGAAGGAAAGGGATTTTTACTACATGGAAGTCGCTTGTAAATTCCATAGACACACATTAATTAACTATGGTACAGAATAGTGTCTCTCTCAATGTGCCTTGTCACGCGAGCTACAGCAAGAGAAAGACAGCTGTGAACGAGGGAGAGAATGTCGGATCCGTCTTTCTAATTACGTTCCGTTCTTTAAAGACAATATACATCAGGAGAGTGTACTGACAAAAAAAAACAAAAAAACAAAAAAACTGCTTTGGACAAACTACATTGGAGGGCGAAACATCAATACGTAGGTTAAAGCAATCACACTAGCCTTTATTAAAAGGCGTTCCATAAACTGCTATTACATTAAGCACAGTTAGTGGGAGAAACATCACTTTAAATTTGAGATATTGTTCATGTATGGTATTGGATGTTAATCATATGTCGTGCAAGTGTGATACAAAAGAATCAAACGCAAGAGAGAGAAAGGCAGATCCCCGCGAGAATACTGCCAGGTGCAATCATTAAGAACAGTGACTCCACCGTGAACTTGACTGAAATGCTACAAGTTATATTTAATAGAAGTGGAAGAAAATCACCCCCCTGTAGTTTGGATTGGGCGGTCACCTGCTAAAAACGACACTCATTTAATGTAAATTGGGGGGAATGGCACAACAGAGGAGTCAAAGAAACTGCAACTGTGGTATTTGAAAAAGTAAATTATATTCTAGTTTCTATTTCTATTTAAAGTGCTTTCCGCTCTGAATATTTGCTGGCTAGTGAAAAGAAAGCTGAACT
The DNA here is from genome assembly GCF_040938575.1 of Ambystoma mexicanum. Classification (NCBI taxonomy): domain Eukaryota; kingdom Metazoa; phylum Chordata; class Amphibia; order Caudata; family Ambystomatidae; genus Ambystoma; species Ambystoma mexicanum. The sequence continues at coordinate 1,071,379,477 of NC_090935.1, read as the reverse complement.
CTTTGAGATAAAGTCAGATGCAGTGATGTTTATTTATTGCACATGTTTTTCTAGGAAGCATCAACACAATCCATACGGAAATGTACAGCACTGTGGGAGGCCCTCTACTGAGAACGGTTAGGGCTATGATAACATGTTGTGTGGGATCTTTCCCACTCAGAAGGGACTACAGCCACGTGTTAGCTCACTGTACCCTTTACAAAGGAGAAATATCCTTTTGCATATTACTCTGGTCCCACCCATAAGTGCAATCCAGCCCCAAAATGCTAGTCAATTCTCCTGGGAACAAGAGTACAATCAGTAACCCCAGATACGTGTTTCAGCTTTGTTGGGCATCATGAGTGAGATGAAGCTGAACCTCTTTAAGCACAGTGAGAAAGGTGTCCACATCTGAATTACCATTTTAGCCTTAGGTTAAAGACTACGTTTTACAAAATTAACCCAAATTTGGAGCTTCTCTACTGAGAGTGAAAATGTCTCAAATAACATGTTCTGTGGGGTGTTTTGTGCTCATTGAGGTCTACAAATACATGTTTAGATCACTGTTCCTTTCACAGAGGAGAAATATCTGTTTGCATATCATGCTAGTCCCGTCCACAAGGACAGGCCAGCACCAAAATGGCAGGCAATTCTCCTCTGAACAATATTGTTATCCTCAACCCGAGACACATGTCTGAGCCTTGTTGATAATCATCAGTGAGCAAATCCCAATACTCTCTAAGCACAGTGAGCAAGGGGCCCACATCTGGATTACCCTTGTTAATTTAGGGTCAAAGCCCAGACTCTACAAAATGTTCAGACCTTTCGGACTGCCTCTACTGAGGATGTTTCCCACTGAGGAGGGTATACAAACATGTTTTCTTAGAGGAAATATAACCATTTGCATATCAGTCTGGTCCCTACCATAAGGGAATCCAGCTGCATTTACAGAACCTGAGGTAGACTGGTTAGAAGGGGCTGAGCTACAACAGATGTGTTGCTTTTCTTCAACATTTAGTTCATAACAAAGGATTGAGCCTGATTTCGAGTCATCCTTCTAGTTCTTATGTTGTAACACATTGTAATGGAATGAAGCCCGTCCGATGATCACATTGTTAAGATGAGCGGGCAGTGCTATTAATCAGGCCTATTGTTTATTTTATTAGGGGGCCTTATTTTAATAATTGCCTTATTTTATTAGGGGGCCTTCGGGGGACGTTGACTCGACGCGGTACGCCCTCTGGCGGGGGATTTCCAAAGTGGCACAGCTGTGGACATTACATGTCAAAGAAGTGGAATACATTGGAGGAACATCCAGTCAAAAGAACGTTACCAGTTGGTAAGTAACTTGTTCTTCTGGTGAACTCAAAGTATTTACACTAAGAATAATTGTAGTCTTTCATGTTCTGATGACCTTTGCCTTTTACTTACTATTTAAAGAGTGTACAGTATTGACATATATGTGTTACTATAGGATTGCCTCCTTCTAATGCGTGTTTTATAACTTAATAATGAATACATTATTAATTGTCATATAAGAACCCTTGAGTGTAAGAGTCTATTTGAATACCTGTAACTGTGAATCTTTGTTTAACTCCACTACAGCTCACATTTCCCCTCTTGAGATGAGCCTGGCTGCTCAGCACACTACCAAAACTGTGTAGTACAGACTTATTTATACCAAAGGTTGGTTTGCTTACACCTGTAGTCCTAGTTGTGTGTAGTGTTCCCAAATGTAACTGCATACAAACTTTTCCTAACACCTGCCTCGATGAGATCACATTGCTGCAATATGATTTCACATCTATATCCTCCATCATCCCAACAAACCTAGCCACCAGCCATAAACCTTGACAAGGGACCCAGAATAATGGCCCTCTGACTGCTAAATTGGAGTTACACATTTCAAGGCCCGCAAACTGAGCGAACATAACATACCCGCTCCAACCAGAGAATCCAACTCAGAGCCTCCACCACGAACGTCCAGCACAGACACTGCATGCACATTGTGCTTCGAAAGTAATCCGATTCAGAAGCCTCCTACCACTCAGCACTATCACTCATCACTCATACCAATATGTTCACTCACCACTTTACATCAACGACAATATAACATAGCTATACCGCTCAATCAATTTCGGCCTAGCTGCACACATACCTACACTACTTCTCCATTAACACCTCAACAGCCTGATAGATTGCAGCTTTACACCACGATAAAATCGGCCTAGCTGCACACATAAATCTTACACATGCCATTGGCCGCCAGAAAGCAGACTGAGACCATCTTCCTTGCTGCTCACATTCGACTGATCTCTCAACCACTGCACAGCACCATATGTTAGAATGCGGCTACCAACCTGCCATCCACCCAGGCTGCACACAAAGAGTGCACCCAAGCACTATAGACTACAACAACTCTCTCCACTTATCTGGACTACAGTCCCCAAGGGCATACAACCCACAAGCGCTTTTAGATCATACCAATGGTACATCAGATGCTCTACAAATGCACAATAACAATATTGACCTACTCTGCCACTCTACCAAGTTCCTTGAGTAGTACAGACAGATTCTAAGAGTTGGGGAATCTACAAACCACTGGGATATTGTACTAAATTCTTACCTCCAAGTGGGACTTTAGGAAAACTCCCCTGGCAGGCACCACCTCAACAGACTTTGCTCCCCCCAACCCCCGGTAAGGCTGGAGCACTGGTAAGCGCTGTCCTCTCGTTTCTGTAGTGGCGAATGCTCAGGCAGCTTCTCTCTGCCCCTGGCATCTTCAGCTTTCTGCAACGCCAGTTACACTTCTCTCGACTTGACCTGGCTTCGTGCCGGTTCCCCCTCCCCTGTGGTTGCAGCCTCTCTGGGTCTCTGCTGCTCCTCCTGTGTTCTGCTGTGTTCCCACAGGGAAACAGAAGTTTTCTACTTGCCATAGTGTCTTCGATTTAAAGTTCCCAGCATCAATTACGATGTTAGAAAGACTAGACTGCTCAGTGCCAAACTGTGCTTCTGTTTGATGCCTCTTTTTCGTCTCAGTACCATAGTGATGTTAGTGTATGTAAGAGTCAAAAGGAGGATGTATGGCTCTGTGGTGTCTCTTCCTCGGCCCAGTACATGATTTGATTTCTACTGGGAAATTGTGTAGGGAAGGGACTGATAGCCCACAAAGGCCTGGGGGATATTGGGTTAGCTGGAAAAGGGGAAATACTGGATACCATGTCTCACCCAAGGGGGCCTCATTTCCACTCCCCCAACCTGGTGATCCTCCCTCACATATCCACCCCCAGGGTCAGGATTCGAGCAACGCTCTTTCCCTGGTCACCTGGGACAAGGATATATTGGGGAAAAGCAGTGAGGATGCCCTCGGATTCCTCACACTGGCCGCAGGTCTTTTGGTACCCCAAGGTCTACCAACTATGGGAATTGGGTGACCAATGTGGGAAAAGGGGCTACTAGCATGGTGTAGCTAAAACTTGATTCCACTATCTAAACCCACAGCACTATTTCAGGTTAACATCTGCCTGTGACCAAAATGGGATGCTTAAAAAGCACCCCTGTTCTGGATTTCATATTCGCTTGTAAGTAGTGCATCACAAAAAAGTTGGTGATGGGCGGTCTTCGGTAGACATCCATCTGCGCATGATAATTAAGCTAAGAAGCCTGCAAAAAAATCCTGTTTAGGGGGACTCTCTAAATGATTCCAGGGAAAAGAAACCTTTAATTCTGTCATTGCAGAAGCGATGGCTCAGTCTAAAAATACTGCTTCTGGGGGCTATTCCACAAACCTAATGCCTCCTCTGAAGGAAAAAGCTGAGGGCCTAATAAGAAAAGTCTATATTGCATGCTTACAATAGAGTATATTGTAAGCATGCAACCTCATGCTCTGGAACTAGGTAAGCATGTGCAGGGGATTTCTTTGAGCATCTTTTCGGGCATCAGCAAGGCTGAGCAGTTAGTTACGGACATCTTAGAAAATGCTCCAGGCTATTCGGGCACTAAAGCATGTGGTATGTGCCCAATGCTGATATCAGGTGGGGCCATTGTTTGAAGAGCACAAAGCCATTAGCTGAAGTACAAGAGAAACTGTGGCCTCTTCATTTCATATCACTGGCCCTTTAACTTGTCCACAGACAAGGCACTTACTGAAGAGAAGGCCAGCACTCTGCCACAAATCTTTTGTCCATTTCTAAAGCGGCCACCTCCTTTCACTTCCTACAAAGACAGAGTAATGCCAGTGCAGGTCTTAAGGGACTTCCAAGCCAGAGTACAGAACCATAGGGAACAAAGATTCCCCCTCCTCTTAACCTTGCAAAAACACACACCCAAGGGATTCATACACCCCACTTTACTCATCTGGATCAGGCTTTGACAAATGCAAAAGTGGTTGTTCTCTTCCTTGATCATCCAGCCCCAGTTGGGGGCATAGTGCCCCCTTTTTCTGGTTGCTTATAGGTAGATATCCCAAGACCCCGAGGTTGGATCAACCCACCCACCCCTTCGGAATCTTTTTGCTGACATCTAGATCCTACTGCAATTGAATAAAAAATCTGTCCCCCCCGTCCACTTTGGAAACTCAGTAGAAGATTTTCTCATTTAAACATAAATTGTGGTTTCTTGTCCTCTCATACCAAACAATCACAATGAATCACTCTACTGTTAATTACTTACACGCCATACCTTTCTCACTCCCTCTGGATCCATTCCACATTGACCATCCCTGTCTCTCTTCCCACTCACTAGCCTCCTGTAACATTCCTGCCTTTTGCCCCACCAACAAAAGGCTTCTGGGCAGACATGCTCACTAAAACCTTTCATTGCCATCTACAACCCCCTAATATTCTGCCATTTACCCACACATCCTAATTGGTCTCTGCAATCACTGTGGACCAAAGTTTCTATTGATTCAGAAGTACATAGTGCTCAAACGTATGAATTCGAAAGCAATTTCCGTAGACCTGAGGACCGCTTTCGTTGCAGTCTCAAATAAAATGTGCAGGTTCTCTGGAAAAGAAAAGCCCCATCCACCTGATCGCTTTGATCCAGGAGCTGTATAGTAATAACATGTCAAGTTTTCAGATTTGTCTTGGCTGGTGAGACCACAGCCCCCTTTCTTGTCTATAAGGGTTATGTTATGTTTGTTATGTTAGATGAAAATGAAAATGTTAGCATGTGCCACATTTAGACGGAATTGCTAACTTGGGCCTGCTTCGCATCTAGATAGGATTGTGAATGTTAGCATATGCCAAATCTAGATGGAACTTGAATGTTAGCATGTGCCACACTTGGAATTGGGAACATTAGCCTGCGCCGTATCTGGATAGGATTGTGAATGTTAGCATATGCCACACCCAGATGGAACTTGAATGTTAGCATGTGCCACACTTAGAATTGAGAACATTAGCCTGCGCCGTATCTAGATAGGATTGTGAATGTTAGCATATGCCAAATCTAGATGGAACTTGAATGTTAGCATGTGCCACACTTGGAATTGGGAACATTAGCCTGCGCCGTATCTGGATAGGATTGTGAATGTTAGCATATGCCACACCCAGATGGAACTTGAATGTTAGCATGTGCCACACTTAGAATTGAGAACATTAGCCTGCGCCGTATCTAGATAGGATTGTGAATCTTAGCACTTGCCAGACATAGATTGAACTTGAATGTTAGCATATGCCACACTTAGAATTGAGAACATTATCCCACCCCATATCTAGATAATTATTGTGAAGTTTAGTGAGTGCCACACCCAGAGGGAATTATGTAGACCAGCAAGTACCACACTTAGACAGAACTGCAAATGTTAGCATTTTAAATGTCATATAACCCACTAACCAATATAAGCTCAAACTTTCTGCTTACTTATCTCACTCAAACTCACAAAACCATCTCTCGCACAACAATCTGCACGCACTTCACCACGCTGCAACAACACATACGCTGCACCAACAGCTCACGCAGACTGACACTGATCCAATACTTACACCAAAGCTCAGCACCTGGTGTCTACCGAGTTGAAGCTGCCAACAGTACACTACTCCTCTCACTATCCTACTCCCTCTTCGCCTTACTAACCCACCCCACCTCCTCGTTTACAGATCCGCCAGAGTGCCTGGGGACCAATTCTGTTGGTGATGGTGCGCTATATAAGTACCTTTAACATAACATAACATAACATATCATTTTACAGCTCTTAAGTGGTAGATGACATACAGTACTTGGTTAGTCATGTGGTAGAAAGGGTTAAGGGGCAGTAATGTAGGCTTGTGCTATTGCTTGAATAGTATATTTGTATTTGTTTTTTATTATTTATGTAGCGCCTTATGCCAGGGTGTTGTACATATGTCAGTTTACAGCACAATATATAGGATAAGGAGCAGTACAATATACAGCAGCCAAACACCTTCAGCAACAACATTATTTGAAGTACACCATTAAGGTTGAATTAGAACTGTTTTCAAAGCAGCATAAAACGCAGAATAAGAGTCAATAGATCAAAGAGAGAGAGTGAGAACATTCCAATGAAGAGGAGCAGGCATAGAGAAAGAACAAAAATGTGATTGGGCACAGGGAGGACAAGGTATAGATTATAGAAAGTAGTAATGCAAATGAAGAACAAGGGAGGAGACATAAAAAGAGACACAGGATGTAATCTAAACAGGAGCAAGATCAGAAAGGAAAATCAATACAATACAAAGTACGCTAAATGACAGTCACAAATGGAAAGGTAGCCATCAGAGAGGCTAAAGAAGTACAAATAGAATCACAAATGGGAACAAAATGCAAGAGACAAATAGAATTATTAAAAACCGATTTTAAAGGAACTAAGCGAGGCACAGTAAAGGGTAGTGCAGATCAATAGAATAACCATGAAAAAATAAGAGAAGATAGAAGTTTAATATCATTAAAAATAAGAAAAGTCCTGACTTTGTGAATGTTAAAAACATGAAATCGACAGGAGCGAGAGATAATAGAAATGTGATAAGTGAAAGATAGGTCAGTATCGAGATGAGGACCAAGAAACGGACAGTGAGAGAGATAAGAAGGCGAGGGCGTGGAAACTGGACAAAAGAAGGAGAAACAGGAGAAGGATTAGTAGAAGCTGGGAAGAAAAGAACTTCAGTTTTTGAAGCATTAAGAACAAAAAAGTGATCAGACATCCACGTTTTAATAGCAGTGACACATGCCAAAAGATTTGTCTTCATACTAGATGTGAAAGAAGAAAAAGACAAAAAGAGTTGTGCATCATCCGCAGACAAGTGATGAGATAACCCAAAGGAAGAAATAATATTAGCCAGTGGAGAAGTGTTAAGAGAGTAAGGAAAAGAACATATGTGAGAGTGGAGAGGCATCAGAGTGAGTTCCATATAGGATAGAATACGCTGGATGTCAACATGTTTTTTATGGGAAATTGAAGAAGAATGAACCATGGAAATTGAAGAAAGGTGAACCACTTTATATATATATGAAGATACATATGTAATGTACCTCCGGACATGATGGACATTAAAGTGTGCCTAACCATATTTACAATGAATACCTCTCACAGTGATCAAGCTCATTAAAATGGTTATCCCTCAGTAAGTGTTACCTGCAAATGGGTTTTCGTAGCCTGCATATATTGCTGAACACAACTGCAAAGTATGAATGCTCATGTGACCTAGTTTCTTGTCAGCGTGAGGTGAGATGAGTATTGTTCTGTTATTTTTATATGTGTAATAGTTTATTAAAAAAAGTTCTTATAAGAATAAATAGCCATTTTCAATTCAGTAAAAAGGCTGAAAATAACAATTAGGTAGTAATAAACAATCTACAGTTAATATAACATTACATTTAGGAAAAGGAGAGAAACAAGCAAATCACACATACATAATTCTAAAACTTCAAAACATCCTCCCAAAATCGCAGCTTAAATGTGACCATTGTCAACTCTCAAAACATTTTCATTTTTTTTTTCTCCCAATAATCGATTTATGATTTTAATCAGTCTGATCAAGTCAAATATCAGGGATATGTGGTGGTTCTCTTAACGAAGCTGCTGCCAAAGCACACTGGAATTTCTGGTGTATTAACTGCTAGGGGACAAACTCTATGTGCTGCGGCAATGCGCCTATGCAGACTTAGTTTTTCAAAGGGCACATAAGATTGAGAGTAAAGCACCTGAATAGTGCTCTATACCATCAATCTGGAACGGTGCATAGGTATTTGAGTAACACCTCATAAGTTCTCCCTATGTTTGCACAGTCTTTATATATCACATGTTTATTAATTGAGTGGTTCTGGCAGAACCAACCATATTGGCACAGTTTTTCCTTTATCTTGTCTCAATCTGTTAACAACATATCACTTGTGGATCCTATTTCATCCAAAACATCAACACATTCAGATATATGATTTTCCAAAACAAATGATGAGTCCCTTACTGCTACTTCATAGATGTTTTCATATTATGTGTTTTTAGTAGGGCCACATATTTTATGGAAAATCACATATTTTTTATAACGTCCAATAGAATATAAACTTTAATCTCATCTAATAAGGGCCATAGGTAGATATGTGGGCAGGTTAAGATGTTCTTTTTTCCAGCATATTTCCTCAATAGCATTCAGCTCTTTCTGTTTGGAGGTATTCACAGCTTCCGGTCCATGCATTAAAGCCTAGTGTAAAAGCCTGTGTACACGGGCTAAAGTGTGTAAAGGAAGACATTTTAAAAGTATAAATACATTATGTGGTAAATTTTAATCTCTCAGAATCTGTTGAAAGATCAACATAGTACATATGGACAATTGTATCTGTTCCTTTTTGTCTTGGATTCCACTTACAGGTTTTGGACTCAAATATGTAATGTTGAGTGATGTCAGAGTAACACAATTCATGTGCAACATGGTTCTCTTCATGCAACTTGAAGTATGCTGCTAAAGTGGTATCCGTGTCTTGGGCCTTATCTGCAGCTAATTGTATGTTATCATTGTTGAAATACACATTTTGTTCGCCTGGAAGATGATCTTGACGTCTCATTATTGTATGGGTAAGGCAACAGCTCCATCTAGCAGTGACAGCAGGTCAAGTGGGCAGTCTCTACCGCATATGACAGCTTAAGACAAACATACATCTGCCCGTTTATTATATAGTATGATGTATTATTTTCAATGCATAGATTTTGATTAGAGGTATTATAGAGAAATTGGAATATTTAGATTACTTTTTTCATCTGCATCATCATCATCTTAACCAACTTTGTTTTAAGCGGTAAAGTTACATCTTTGGCCTTAGATTTATCACAAAGAGGGAAGCCTAAATAGACAGGATGTTGAGAAATATTTCATCGTTTGCCATGCACATACCATTTTTTGTTTAACAGTTTTATCTAAAATGTTCCAAACCATGTTCAATGACTTGTTCACATTTATTAGTAAATTATTCTCATCGGTATAAGCCTCCAACTCTGACAACACATGTTGGAGGACAACTTGTGTTTTGCCAAGGAGCATTATATCATTGTCCCAACTTCTAGAGGAAAACATAAAATGATAAAATAAATAAGCCGTATACAAGCTAAAAACACAGGGAGCCAGAAAGCATTCTTGATATAAACCAACAAATATATACATTTCTTTAGTATATGATTCTGCTGCATTAACACCCAAGTACATCTTTGTATCACTGTGCAATTGTAGCGTTATTTCCAAACTGTCTTCTGGATTGGCCCATTTGTAAATCGTGTTCTTGAGCCTTTGCTTATTAACTCAGTGAAAGGTTGGGATTAGATCTATGCAAGCTATACATAATTGTGCACTCTCTTTAATTCAGGCCTAAGTATGGAGTAATTTTAAAAAGAGGGCATTAAAAGTTGTACCAATTGTTTTTCTAAATCCCGTTTGGAACTTACAAAACCTCTTTGATTCTGTGGCCCATTGTTCGAACTCTGCTAACACCAATGATGCAAATATTTTGCTCGCAGAATCCAATAATGCTATTGGGTGACAGTTATCAAGATTTTCACAGGTCCCCTTTTTTAATATTGTTGTAACTATAGGGACTAGCAAACATCTGTACCACAAAGATGGAAGTGTACATTTAAAACCTATTTCAGAGAATAAGGAATACATCATGCTAGCCGATAATAAATGTTCACCTTTCAGAATAAGATTAGCCAGAATATCAGTTCCCATTGACCTTGAGATTTTTGATTTAGTTATACTTCGTTCAATATTGTCCATCCTAAAGAACCCTGTTCAAGAGTTTAAAGAGTTGAACACAAAGTTACATTCCATACCTGAGGGTGTTAAAGGTTTGCCACCCAAATAGATTCTGTTATTCAATTAGTCTGCAACCCACTTGGGGGTACACCCTACGCTGTTAATGCAATCCCAGACATTTTTAGAATATGTTGTACTCACATTTCTTTATTCATCATTATGTTTCTGTAGCAAGGTATGTTTCCTATGTATAAATGATAGCCCAAAAACATAATTTTGCTTCACCAAACGTCCACTACCTTCCTATATTCTCTTTTCTTTATGAATACTTCATGATTATAAACGTGTGAGTTCATATACTTCAGTTTTCTGATTCGCCACACATTCTGTAGTAACATATTTGTTATAAAATCAATAACCTTATTATACTTGGAACTACTTATTTCCTCTACTCTTAAATTATCATTTAAAAATAAATGCAAATCATTATTACATTGCATCAGTGTTATTTAAAGAGAGGTGTGAATTGCCAAGGGCTAGAGATAAGTGCATAATTTAAAGTCTAGATGGAGAAGCAACCAGCATGCATGACCACTTAATACATAAAGATGTATTGAGGTGTCCTTAATACATAACGATTTCACTTTAGAAATGATAGGCAGTGAAATAAATATAGTAGTAATGCTAGTAGTGCTTACACCTCTGTGCCAGGTACAATAAATTGCAATATCACCTGCAATTTCACCATTTAGTTTCTGCAATTGCCAACACTTCATTAACTCGGCCCAATTAAGACCTCTTTGATGGGAATTCGGGCCCTTGATGAACCTTAATCTGAAGTATTTCAAAAGTACTCGATCAGGCATAGAGCAATTCATGTCGACAGGCACTATAATCATATGACACCCTGTGGTATTATACTGTCCTTATCAGTTCTACAAGGTTTCCAATAGATGTTAACAATCAAAAAGGCACTATTGTCACAACTCAAACTTGCTGCCATTGCAGTGTCTATGGGTGGTTAGCACTCTCTCAGTTATATCGCGAAAGAATGATCAAATCTTATTAATAGTCATGGGAGAGTCGGACTATTGGGCTATTTACTGCCTTTTTTCTTAGAATGCTGTATCCATCTAAATAGGGTGTTTCTATTAATCAAACTTCCTGCAATAAGAACACATGAACACTAATACGATTCAACACGTGAGGATAAGATTTTGAGAAACTATTATGACCTGGAAAGTTCCAAGAAATTATTTTGAGTTAATTATTGTTAAAGATTATACAGACCTAATAAGACATTCTCCTTCTGATTTCTGACTTTTCGTTTCCAACGAATTTGTGGAATGGGTACATTGCTTATGATTTTCTTTACATGCGGAGGTCACTTCACAATCATCCAGAAACTCCCCATCAGAAACAGTTACTAATTTAGTATTCTGAAATGGTATTTGGTACTCTTTCCTCTTACTTGACCCATATTTTTGTAACTTTTGTCTCCTCGGAATTTCGAGAAAATACAGAGAGAACAAATGAAGAAAGATAAAAATGGCAGGAGTTTGGATGGTGACTTTGCAACGTTAGGTTGTGCGTCCTTCTCCAAACTGCTGCACAACTGAACAAACACATCAACTTCACCCTCAAATTGTGTATGCACTTCAGTTTGAACTATTGTTCAGTGAATAATAGGTGATGACACCTGAGGTGATGCTGTGTTTTTCCCCAGAAGAAAACGCTGTTCTAAATTTATTTGTAACAACTGGAAAATAATGTGTAATCTTCCCAGACATCGAATTCCTGTGTAAACTTTACATATCTGAAACTGTAATGAGCAATATGGGATGATGTTTTGCTTGGGCTATCTTTGAGCCTAATAACATTTCTCTGGCCAGAACTGCCTCGTCCTCCTTAACAAGTCCGATTTACAGATCATAAGTGGAAGTTCCAGAGAAGGGCATAGCCAACACTTCAAAGAGTATATAACGAAACCATCGTACTCACTTTTTTTCTGTACCGCAGTTGATTTTCAAGGAAGAACTGTATCAACAACTTCAAGAACTGCGCTTTTGCTCGCACGTGACGCAGATGCATTTTAAAGGGTCTCCTGTTGGCTTGATTCTTGCAGCAACAACTGCACTTTCACCTGTAATTCCGCACTGATGTGCAGTTAGAAAACTGTTAATTCTATCCATGCTATTGGCATATTAGAACCCAGCAGGGGGTGGGGAGTGTCGGGTGCCCAGCAAATGGGGAGGCTCGGAACACAGACGTTACCAGACAGTAATCCCGCCATCCTGAGCCTCCTCTGGGCTGTCGGCTGTCACCCCCCTCACCAGGGGATGAGGTAAGTCTTCTTCCACCCCCCCTACTTGCACACATTTTCCTTCCCCCACATATTCACCTGATTTTTTTCCGGCAGCGAACGCACTGGAAATAATTTTGTCTCCAGCACATTGGCTCCCGATCTGCGACAGGCCACCATGGAAACGAAGAAGTAGTAGTCTCTTCTTCTTTTCCATAGCGGCCATTTTTTTGTTTACTTTTGTTAATTTTTCTTTAACAGTCGCCATGGAAAGGGAAAAGGTAGTCCCGTCTCCCTTTTCATGGTGGGCATTTTGTTTGTTTACTTTTTATTGTTTTCAATTGCCATTTTTTAAAAAAAACATTCTGTTCCTAAACACTGCAGCGTTTCAGAACAGACACACAATGCTTGTATTAACCCAGCCGGGGTACTAATAGAAATAAGCCCCTCGCAGGGGGGCATTGCCACTCCAGGTACTGCATCAGGCCTTTGTTAATGCCCTCGCTTTACACGGGCCTGTAATTATGACCCCTCGGCATTACCTGAAGTGGTAATGCCCCCCCCCCGCTCAGGGCTTTTTGCTTAAAGTGTATCAAGTAACGTTTCCTAAAATCAGCTGCAGATACATCTCTAGGAGCACCTGAATGCAAAGTCTTTCTCCAGAAACAAACATAAACTGATACATGCCTGCTGCCCAGGAGCCAATTTACAGCCCAGTATAGGATCAAGGAGCTTTTGAAGTAGGGTGGAGTGCTCAGAGTCTCTGCCCATACCAAGCAACAGTACAGTCTTGCTAAATATTACACACACTATGGCAGGGAATGTTCTAGCTCACAACAAACTTTGCCAAATGTGTTATATTTCCATAGAACTGGAAAATGTCTGATAAGTGATTGGTGACTTAGTGAAGCTTTACAATTATTGAATTCCAAAATCCCGAGTTGGCTATGGCCAGTAAACGGTTACCGGGGTGATAGTGAGTGTGGATGATCCTGTCACACTGAGAGGAAACCTACAGATTGATCACTCTCTTTTACATCCACTTTTGCAAACTCTAACATTCAATGGAACGGTATGAATAGCCTGCCAAAAAAAGTCCTCATGGCACACCCAATCCACCTTTAGCATGAAGCTTCCATTCTGAGATTGCTAAGGAAGTACAAGGATTATTTCTGAGAGATCTCACAATCCGTGGAAAGCTTTCAGGCCTCAATAATAAATTCATTGAGGCAATGCATGCCCCAAGTATGCCACCATTGAAGAACTTATGGGGATGTTCCACAGAGTGAGGTTGGTGGTGAGATATCACACTTCAGCTTTCAGAGTGTGCACTCCCACTTTTAAGATCTTTGTGTTCAGTAAAATGTTTTCACTACATCTTAATTCACACATGTGGAACATGAAGTCATAGGACATGACTGTTTACCGGTTACTAGTGTGAAATCATGAGTTGCATAAGAAAAATAGGTATACGTCACACCAATGGGACATATTGTCAGGCTCATGTGGAACCTGAGCTTCTCGAAGTGTCTTCTTCTTCTGGAATTATTAAATTGTTACAGTACCTGCATTCCCAAATCAATTCAGAATGTATGCCTCTGAGCTTGCCCCTCCTTTTAAAACAGACAGGAAAAACATTACATCATGGACACCTGATGTCTTGCCTCTGTTGCAGATATGGCCAAAATGTGTTAATGCATTAGCTGTTATCCATCTCAGTTCCTTAAAGCGTGTTTGTTTTTAGTATAGTATTGTACCAGAAAGGCATTCCACCAATGAGCCCAGTGAATTCAATTAAATACATAAAACTCTCTCGGTTGAGGTTGAAGGCAGGTCACCATACGGCATGTTGCTTACTATATGTGTGCCCTCTTTTAAGAGTTTCAAGATGAATTTGAAGTATCTTTCAGGCCCATTTCCATTATCCTCCACATTAAGAGGTTAGCAGAGATGGAACTTTAACACACTCCACTAGTGGACCTCTGCCTCTATGTGTTAGACGGAGACTCTGCCAGTGGTCCATCTTTGACAGATGGCGTTCATAACGCCAACCAACAGGACTCGTCAACCACAGCATGGCACCAGGTATAGGATATGTATGATATGATTTGACATGAGATGCCATTTATAACGCGCCTATACACACGTGTTTCAAGGCGCGACGAGGAAAGGGAGGGGGGACAGAGGGAAGACAAAGACAACGATCTTACTAGACCAGGTGACATTGAGATTGCGCAAGTGCAGGGGAGAGGGGAGAGAGTAAGTGCGGGGAGGAGAGGGACATCACGCAATGCTCAGGGGGAGGAGCTACTTCATTTATGGACTTCAAAACAAGATGCCGGCATCAATGCTTTGCATTGCAACTTTACGTTGCAGGTACGCTGCTGGCACTGCTCTCGGTGCTGCTCCTTGCTTTCCATCCATTCCCTCCTGGATCTTTCCTGTTGCCTCTCATTACTATCTTGTTCTTCATTACTTTGGGTGTAATCCCATCCGGCATGTGTCCCGTGCTAGCACATGTGTCCTCTCATTCTTGCTTACTGCTTGGTTCCATCGACCGCTGCTGTCCTCCTTGGCTATCGGGTTTCTCTTCAGCTGCACACTGTGAACATTCCAGCAGGACCTTTCATCTATATCAAAGTCATTTACCCCGTGGGGGGTTTTCCTTCCCTTTGCCAAGTTGGTCTATTTTATTAGACAGTCCTGGCATTGGGTGAGGAGAGACCTTATTTGAATCAAAGGGGGACCTCTGCCAAAGTCCCGAGGAAGCAAAAGTCTAAAAGCTTGCAACGCCCACCTCCTACTGGGGCCAGCATGGCACAGCAGAAATTAGTGGCAGTGTTCCAAATCCTCTCGGTTGAAGTACAAGCCTTAAAAAAAGAAAATATTGTGCTTAAGCAAGCCCTTCAGTTGCGTGACTCGGTCCCTTCAGCCTCTGGAACTTTACCTACGTGGATAAGTTCTATTGGGTCTTAAAAAGACTAAAAGAGTTATTTTACGCCTGTAATTTTCAGTTTACCTTCCGTCAGGCTTCTTTTAAGTCAGACAAGGCCAAGGTGGGCTTTCCGGTGACTCACATTTCTGGAAGTGCCTTAGCCTGGGCTACTTTTCTTGTGGTAAATGACGAACCAGTACTCTATTCCCTTGATGAATACAAGCCCATAACATTATGTTTGACAGACAGGACTTGGTGTATACGGTACCGGAGAATCTTTTGGACTTTCATCAAGCTAACATGGACATACTGACATATACTTCCAGATTCAGACAGCTAGCCTCTCAAGCTACCTGGTTTAATGAAGCCTGTATGATCCTGTATCATCATGGACTCTCGGAGAAACTGAAGGATGAGGTGTCAAGGATTCTGCGACCTCCTACCCTTTCAGCTATAATACAATTGGTTTTGCAGATTGAATTTCGCTTACAAGAACGTAAGGCAGAGAGAAAAAGATTGAAAACAGGAACTCCTTGTCTCACTATCTCTCCACAAGTCACACCACAACCAACCTGGGAAACACCAGAGCCTATGCAGATAGGTGCTGAAAGGGGTACTTTGAGTTCAGAAGAACAATCCTGTCGTCGCACACAAGGTGTGGTTCCTCATCACATCTTATCCGCACTTGTCCAGTAGCTCTCCCTCGCAAGAAGGAGCATGTTATTTAATTAGCATGAAAAGCCGCAACGAGTGGAAGACCACATTCAGGTCAGCATACAGACTACTCTGTCATGCTCTTTGGTCTCACAAATGCTGCCTCAATATTTCAATGGTGCATGGATCATCTTTTTTCAGATATTCTCTTTCGTACTGTCATAGTCTACATGGTTGATATTCAGATGTTTTCTAGTCAATGAAAGAACACATTTCCCTTGTAAGAACAGTCGTTCAGCACCTTCAGGATAACCATTTACAAGTAAAGCCTAAAAAGTGCATTTTCAATTCTTCACCTATACCTTATTTAGGGTTTATATATTATCACCTGAGGTCATATCTATGGATGCACAAAAAGTGACTGCCGTTCTTCTGTGGAAGAGTCCTTGAGACGTGAAAGAAATCCAAAGTTTTCTTGGATTAGCACATTTTTACCGAAAAGTAATACACTCTTTTTCTCAGATGGTTCTGCCCATCACCTCATTATTGAAGAAGAACACAGTCTTTTTCTGGAATCAAGATGCAGAAGAGGCATTTCAACAACTCAAGCGATGTTTCACTTCAGCCCTGGTTCTCAATCCTCTGGATCTGCACAAGATGTTTATTGTAGAAGCCGATGCTTCAGATGGTGCAATCGGGGCAGTCCTCAAACAAGTAGCTTTGAATGAACGGGAACATCGATTGGCTCAAAGACCTTGACACCATTAGAGAGGAATTATTTGGTTCTTGAAAAAGAACTTCTAGTCCTGAAAGTAGCGTGTAAGAGTGGCAACAAACAAGAAACCAAATTAAGAACCGCCCATAGCAATCTCAGCTTCTTATAGTCCTTTGAGTGCAGAAACAGCAACCAATCCCCCTGGCTGGATTGCTTCTCACAGTTTCAATTCCATCTTACCTTCATTTGTATATTGGATAAAACTATACCGGATGGTCTATTTCACATGGACACAGCGTTTCAGAAATATCATGAACCATATGAACATATGTTTCCAGGCACATTCTTCATTGGAGTTATACAAGCCTTTTTTCAAGAAGTCCAGCAACCCTATACCTGTGATGATTCCTCCCTGCATGATCTAGTTGTTCACAATAGTTTATGGATTCACAAATCTACCTTGTACATCCCTTTGGAAGTCTTAAGAAGTATAGTCATCCAGATGAGCCACAGTTCCAAAATTGCAGGACACCTAGGTATAGAACCAACTTTGCATTTAATTTAATGTTACTTGTGGTGGCCTCGCTTAAGCCAGCAAGTAGAACAGTTCTGTCGTTCTTGTGTGTGCACAAGTCAAGACACCTCGACAGCTCAACAAAGACCTTCAGGCAAACTGGTACCCACACGCCCATGGGAAAAGATTGCTACTGACTTTATTGTAGATTTACCATCTTCACCAAATTGTACAGTAATCGTGGTGATGGTGGATACTCTCTCTACAATGGCCATTTTATCCCCGTTCTAAACTTCCTTCAGCCATTCAAATGAGCAGATCCTTCTACAAGGAAATATTTAAATTACACGGCCAACCCAAGTCTATCATATCAGACCTTGGAACTCAGTATGCCTCAGTCTTTTGGAAATTATTGTGCAAAAACTTAGGTATACAGACATGTATGTCATGAGGATATCATCGCCAAACAAATGGAATCACAGAGTGCACAAATCAACTCTTGAACAGTACCTTCACTGTTTTGTTTCAGCAGCTCAAGCCAATTGGGTAGACCTGTTGTCAACAATTGAATTTTCCTAAACCAACTCTCTCCACTCCTCCATTAAAATGACTCTGTTTTTCTGCAATTATGGGTACCATCCTCCTTGGATCCCAGCATTGCCCAAATATAGTACCTGCCATGGAAGAATCTATTTCTCAGTTACGGGAAACACAGAAACAAGCTCTATCAAATCATACCACAGCTAAAAGAGACACCAAACTACAAGCAGATTTTCAATGTAATCCAAATAGGAGATCAGGTACGGTTGTCTAGCAAGTACTTATGGCCCCATCTACACAGGTGTAAATGTGAACCCAGATATGTTGGACCCTTTAAAATCTAGAAAATAATTAACCCTGCTGCTTTCAAGCTTCAACTGCCTTCATCCATTCCACTCATCCTTGTTTAAACTGGTAAATCTGGATGTTTCCTCATATCATTAAGCTCCTCCACTACCTCCCATTCTACGTAATCAACATCAAGTATATGAGATGGAACAGATTTGTAATTCTTGGTTTCAACTCTACAGTAACTGGAAAGGGAATTTACTTTCACAAAGAACATGGGAACCAGCTTGTAATGTACATGCTCCTGCCTTAGTCCATCACGTTCACTGACTACATTGCTGAAAACCTGGTAGGACACGGCTTGCCAGGGGGCATGATGTTAGACGGCGACTCTGCCCGTGGTCCCTCTTTGACAGATGCCGTTTGTAACGCCGACCACCAGCACTCGCCAACCACAACATGGTGCCATGCACATCAGGCAATGCTGAGGGGGAAGAGCTTATTCATTCACAGACTTCAAAACACTTTTTGTTGTAGGTACGCCCCTGTCAATGCTCTGGTGATGCTCCTTGCTTTCCTTCCATTCCATCCAGGATCTTTTATGTTCCTCTCATTACAAATTTGTTCTTCATTCCTTTGGGGGTATTCCACCCAGCTTGTGTCCCTTGCTAGCGGTTCCTCTCCTTCTTGGTTGCTGATTGCTTTCATTGACCTCTGCTGTCCTCCTTGGCTATGGGGTTCCTCTTCAGCTGTACACTGTAAACATTTCAGCAGGGCCTTTCATATACATTAAGGTTTTCACCCCGTGGGGGTTTTTCCTTCTCTTTGCAAGGTCAGTCTGTTTTATTAGACAGGCCTGGTATTGGGTGAGCAGAGACCTTATTTGCATCAAAGGAGGGCCTCATCAAAGACCCAGGAAAGCAAAAGTCTACAACTCTGCCAAATTGGTTCCACACACCCGAATAAATAACATAGGCAAATTCCTCTTGATTTGGTGGTGGGCAGCCAACAAATGCAGTAGAGTGTCCACAATGATCAAACTCCATGATCAGTAATACTTGGTGGCAAAACTTTTGCAGCAGTGTGACAAATTGAATTTTGCTCCAGAGGAGCACAAGGATGAGCAGGGGTAAAATAGCCCACTCAGCCCTCACACTTCTACAAACCGAAACAAAAATGCAATCATAAGGGTAAAGCAGGGACAGTTAAGAGATATACCTACTTTGCCTTTTGTGGTACCATGGACCGAGAGAAGGCAAGACTCTCAAAAGGGGTGAGAAGGTGATCCAGTCATTGCCCAAACAACACAGTTTCACATTCCAAAATAAAGGGAATGTCCAATCAAGGTTATATATATATATATATATATATATATATATATATATATATTTTTTTTTTTTTTTTTTTTTTTTTTTTTATATATATATATATATTCAGTACAAAAACATTGTTAAAGGGACGTTATGGTTAAGTTTCGCTACTAAAAAACTATGAAATTCAGTAAAAAAACATTGTTAAAGGGACGTTATGGTTAAGTTTCGCTACTAAAAACCTATGAAATTCAGTGAAAAAACTTTGTTAAAGGGACGTTATGGTTCAAAGTAAAACCAAAAAACCCCTGAAATTCGGCAGTTACGGTAAGATAAGCAACCATAACTCGCGCCACCGTGCACTGCTAACACTAACACCCATGACATCAAAGATGACATCACAAATGCTGAAAATGAACTATTGTCCCATATTGCCCTAGGTAGTAATCCAGAAAAAAATACTTTGGCATTTGGAAGGATGTTCATTACTGCTTGAACCAAGTGTTCCAAATCTGCCAACAGAGTAGGGGCACTGACATAGCCCAAATGGAAAGCACCATAGTGCAAAACTACCACATGGGGACTGTTCATCCTGCCCATATCTTCACAAACTTGTACAATTCCCTGTACATTGCAATCAGGCACAGTGCTCCACACCACCTCCACTCCTTTAACATCAAAATTATTTGCAACATGCCTGCATTGAGCATACTGTTGTAAACCATGCACAAACATATCTCCAAGCACCAACACCCAGACTTTCTCCTCTTCTGCCATCTTCACTACACACAGTCTCTTTGAACACAAATCCACAACCTCAACATCTGATTGGCTGATCCCTACAGTCTCCTTTCCATGCTGGATTAGCTGGAAAACCCCGGATGTAGCACGCACTGCCGCAGACCGCATAACTCTTAGACAGCCCTTCTACCATTTCCACTTCATTCTCTGTGCCATACCCTCATTGGATACAGCCAAGCAGGCACACAATACGGAGAACGTCCTCAGAACACCCCCATTTTGTTTATTTTCGAACATTTCAGGACACCGCAAGTCTTCTTAGAACACATTCAACTTGCCAGCGAACAATACGGACAACGTCCTCAGAACACCCCCATTTTCTTTATGTACGAACATTTCAGGACACCGCGAGTGTTCTTAGAACACATTCAACTTGCCAGCGAACAATACGGACAACGTCCTCAGAACACCCCCATTTTCTTTATGTACGAATATTTCAGGACACCGCAAGCCTTCTTTGAACACTTTCAACTTGACACCGAATCTATTCTGCTTATTTACGAACATTTCAGAACAGCCGTGTTGTCCGCAGACAAATCGAACACAACAAAAGCGTCTAGCACATTAAAAAAAATACAACATTGCACCTATCTCATACTCCCCCACCCTCCTCAAACCCTCTTACACACCAACACACTCCACTAAATACAATTTTTAAACCAAGTTTCACCTCGCTGTCCGTGGTCGTCCGCGAATGCAAAATGTCGGCCGCCACCAAAAATCTGATACGCTCCACGCCCCACGCTATCCAATCAGCGAACACGTCGGATGTCCGCGGACATAGCGCAAGCCGCTCGGCCAATCATGGTACTGTCCGCGGAGCGAAACGGGAAGTCCGTCCGCGAAGCGAAGGTAGATATCACTAATTTTTTTGCCTTATATTTTGGTCATTTAAAAAAAAAACTACTGGACGGATTTACACCAAAATTGCAAAAGCACGCTTTTGGGACCAAGCCCCCGCTCCTGCCTCAAATTTGGTGTAAATCCGTCCAGCTGTTTGGTCTGTAGGCGTGCACAAAGTTTTTTCCCATTATGTCTATGGGAAAAAACAAAAGTTTTGGGACCCCCCCTATAACTTTGCCCCTCCTGGACCAAACCTCTCCAAACTTTGCAAATTCAGAGTGGGCCATATACTTTTTTTGCAAAGTTTGGTGAGGATTCGTCCAGAGGGAGCAAAGTTATAAGCCTCCTATGGAAAGAGCAACTGCGTCCATGTAATATATATATATATATATATATATATATATATATATATATATATATATACTTTAATCAAACACACCATTACACATAAAGCAAAAGAAGACATTGTGCAAAAAAAAAATATATATATATCCCAAAGGGTGTGATAGTTAAAGTACTAACCACAAAAAAGGATATCTTGGTTAAAAAACAGGAGTGATCATGCCCTTACCAGTTTATAGTGTCATAGAGGACCGAGAGGGAAGATCAGAGTCAACCGTACGTGTATTCAGTTCTTGGTTCAGACCTAAAATCCAACAGAGAGTTGAGCTGCTCACGCTCAGTTCAGGGATGTATAAACATGGATGCCCATGCCCCAGAAATAAGCAGTCATTGAGTAGAGTCGAAGATGGGTGCTTTGTGTGGTACAAAAGCATTTCTCAAGAATATAGGTTGGGACGCTCCCCAGATCGCTTTGCAGCTGACCAGGCTGAGCCAGGCTTCAGCTGCCGTGTGGTGGGGTTGATGAGTGATGCTGCAACAGTTCGAGTCAGCGGCAATGGTTGTCAAAGTGGTGAGCTTGATGGAATAGATGTGCAATTGATGAGGTGGCAGTGCAAAAACCAGTTGGGTCAAGCTGTGGTTTTGACCCCCATTTAGAGTCAGTGTGTGACTCTCCAGTGATTGGGTTTGTGACCCAGAATTGAGCAGTCTCTTCAGGCCTAGCAGGTTATGAGCTTGTCTTGAGACATGATGTTGCTGACACAAGGTGCAGGCAATGTTTGATATGGTGGAGGAGTGCAACAACCAGCGGCAGCGACTTGCTTCTTGTCCCAGGTGCGGTTAGCACA
This sequence comes from Ambystoma mexicanum, assembly GCF_040938575.1. Taxonomy (NCBI): domain Eukaryota; kingdom Metazoa; phylum Chordata; class Amphibia; order Caudata; family Ambystomatidae; genus Ambystoma; species Ambystoma mexicanum. The sequence goes on along the minus strand of NC_090935.1, from coordinate 1,071,357,204 downwards.
GAGCAACTGGTTCAGAGAACAGGGAGATTCAGCTGGTATGGTCCTCCGGATGCTGTGGGGCCCTCTCAGGGGAACTCGAGGATCCGGTAATTCCATTCACGGTCTGCTTTCTAAGCTAAAGAGATTCCAGCACAGATTGGAAAGTCCCGATCCACAGCAGCCCTTCCCGGCTCTTGGGGACAGATATTCCTTCTGTCTTGGATGACTCTTTCTTCACCTCATACTGAGGGCTTTGGAGAGTGTAAATCGGTGAAAGAAAGTTCTGTGAGATCTTCAAAGGAAATATGCAGACTTAAAGGATCCAAGAGGTTCTGAGTGAATTTATTGAAAGGGTGGAAGACCCGTTCTTATAAAGGCAAAAATCCTCAGGTGATTGGATGAAAGCTAGCCTGGCTTAGTGGTTCAATCACTGCTCTTGAACAGAGTGGACCTTGTCCTTCTGATGTCACACCCAAAGTGCTTTGCTCCAGAGTAAGTAGAGGGGACAAGAAAGAGAGAGAGGGATAGTGAGAATTAAGATGCTGGAAGCCTCCTTCCATTGACCAGAACCCAGCTGCCTATTAGAATCCTAATTCCTTCCCCTCTCATTGAGAACACATTCCTTTAGAGATGCAGCACCCTGGTGTGAGGCTACTCCTTTTGAATGGGTGTGCTCCTTTGATGCCTGGTCCCAGGACAGCTGCCTGCTCTGCGACTGCCTCAGGCAGAGTGTGTTACCTGCCCTCACAAAGAGATCAAAGAGGAGGTCTGGTTCTGCTGGTTCTTGGCCTGCCACTTTGCAGGCTACACCCAGCTCACCGGAATACACATAACCTTCCACAGAGCTGACGCACAGGAGCTGACACATGTGTGATATTAATTGGAATGTGGCAGCTGCGATCATAAGCAGCATCACGCTCTATACCTAAACTCAGAGAATAGCTTTTGTTTACAGTTTATCCTGCAACCAGCATGGGTTACCTATGATCATCAGAGTGTTGGGTACAGGGTTTTTGATACAGGGGTGCATATCTTAAATGGTGCCTCTGTGCTGCAGGGACTTAAGTGTCTCTGTAGCTGTCAGTTGAGCACCTTGTGAACGGTGAGCTTGCTCTGTGCCACAAGTCATGCAGGGGCTGCCGATCAGTCTACTGATATGGCAGGGCACAAGTATGCTATGCTTTTGGAATGTAGTCTATGGAAAAGGGAAATCTGTTTGGCAGATTACCCCTTTTGGAGATGGAATTACCCTCATCATTCTATTTGTTAATACAAAATTAAAAAAAAGCCAGAGCTTTCCACCCTTACCATATGGTCAGTTACCTCTCCATCACTACCTACCGTTTGATAGCTTAAGGGAAACTAAAATGCCTGCAGAATGTCAGTAAAACCACATCCCCAAAAATTACAGTTAAGGAAGTCTTTGGACTCCACACTTGTGGTAGACCCTTGTTGACTCTCACTCTAACCATCCTCACCGGCTACAGGGCACACTAAACTCACTCCTCACTCCTCCTAAGTCTATGACTATCAACTCCACTCTCACAGCTAATGATCTGAATGCTTTGCTGCAAGAATTACCAAAATGAGTGACTCTCTCCTGGCCTTCCTCACACTCCCTCCTACATTTTACACTCTGCCTACTCTACCTTCATCCTCTGCCTCTATCTCTCACATTAGTCACACTAATACTGACAAAGTGCTATCTCTAATGATGAAGGATAACCCCTCTTGTGCCCCATTAGACACTTTTGATATCAGCTAGTCAAGCCTATGGCCTCTATAGTGGCCTCTCATCTCCTTGAACTCTTCAACCTGTCCTTTGACTCCTCTTGCTTTCCCTCTGTTTTTGAAACAGCCACGATCATCCCTCTCCTGAAAAAGCAAGGGCCTGACCTGGACCTACTGGCTAACTTTTGGTCTGTGTCTCTACTTCTGCACTATTTTAAAGTGCTTGAAATGGTTGTGTTCAACCGTCTTACACATTTCTTAAACAAGCTCAACCTCGAGACCCCCTAAACGCAGGTTTTTGTTCATGTCACTCCACGGAAACTGCTCTCATGAATGTGACCAACTTCTTCGCCTCTGCTAAGCACCTCAAACATATCCTCTATTCTAATTCTCCTTGACCTGTCGGCTGCCTGTGGCACTGTGGATCACTCTGATCTCCTTAATACTCTCTTTCTTCTTTGGATTTGGGATCAAGCCTGTGTGTGGATTGAATCCTACCTTGCACCTCACCAATTATCTGTCTCCTGGAGCAAGAACACCTCTCAACTCACTCCTCTAACTGTTGGTGTTCCACAAGACCGTCTTGGGTCTGCTCCTCTTTACATTCTACACTTCTGCCCTTGGGGCACTAAGCTCCTCCTTTGGTTCTCATACCAAATCTTTGCGGACCACACCCACATGTTCTTCTATTTTCCTGATTCTCCTTTGATCTCTCTATCAAAATATCCAACTGTCCCTCTGCCATATGTATTGGATGGCTTTGCATTCTCTGATGTTAAAATCTACCAAAAGAGAGGTACTCTTCCTCGCTGCCAAAAGCTCTCTCTCATCTCTTCCTCTGCCTATCCAGTTCCCACCTGATCCTCTCCTCTGCTCTCCATCAGCTAGAAACATTGATGTCATCTATGACCCTTCTCACAACTTCACTACTTTAATTTCAAAAACTAGAGCAGCAGCTCCCCTCAACCTCATAAATATTAGGAAAATCAGGCACTTCCTTCCTTTCAAAACTGCCAAGCATCTCTTAACCACTCTTGTCTTCGCTAAACTGGACTACAATGCCAGTATCCTCTTTGATCTCCCCAACGATGCTTTCTGTCCTCTCGACAAGATCATTAACTTCGCTCCCAGGACTCTCTTTGAAATTTCTCACTTCACACCTACTTCTTCACACCGTCACCAGGCTGGATGGCTGATGATGCAAAACAGAGCCAGATTTGTATTGCTTCTCCTGGTTCACAAATCTGTCCATGCTAAGGCACCACTGTAGCTATCCTCCTCTTTTCAACTCTGTAAACCTTCTGGTAATCTCTGCTCTGCCTCATTGACTACCCTTCTGGCTCCTCGCTCCCTCCCCCATGCTTCCTCTCCCTTCCTCTCTTTCTCCCCTCTTGCTCCACTTCCATGGAATTCTCTTGCCCCGGATATCCAAGACACAGTCCACACAGATTTGTTCAAAACCAAACAAAAGCCTATCTCCTTGACTCTGAGTTACCCTCTTAACGCACCTCTCATCTGCCTGCTAGCTAACATTTTTCCCTCGCCTTTAACCTGTCTCTCACTTCCTGTGCCTCTATTTTAGCACTTCACCCATCATGGTCAGGTCCCGAGCGCAGCTGGCCGTACCGCCTACCTATACATAAAAATGTCCAATGTTGGTTGGCCTTAATCTATGTATGTCCACATGTGTATTGTCCCCGGTGACTGTTCCATTTACTCCACTGCACAAGCTGGTCAGAATGTCCCTCAAAATCATCTCATTGTAAGACACCCACTGCTTCCCGTCAAATCTGGTTTCTTATCTATTGTACGTTTGTTTGTGATAAAAAAGATTGGTGCGCCCCCTTCTCTAATTAGATTCCTTCCTTGTATACACAAAACATGGCACTGCAGTATCCTCTTTTGCTCCCTTACAACTAAAGCACAACACTCCATCTATGCATGTTTGCCTAGTTTCTACTTTACTTCATCCACGCATGTGTTAACATTCACCCTTAACATGCATTGGAAGGTCATGTGGGGCCACAACCAGAGGCATATACATATATAAGTAATAGGGGGTCATTATACGTTTGACGGAATCCCACCAGTAATTTGAGCGATATGCCAGCAAACTTACCTACCATTTCTGCTGCCTGGAATCCAGTTATTATCAGGATATTAGAGGCGACAGAAAGGGCAGTAAGTCTCCATTCCATGTATTACTGGCATTATTTTACCATTGGGGCTCTTGCCTGGAGGGAAATCAGTGACCCCCCCCCCCACCGGCAAACGTATGTCTTGGCAGTGCGGTAAAAGTGCTGGCAACAGATTTGCCAGCACTTTTACTGGTACTTTTAATGCACCGCCAAACCTATAATGACCCCCATAGAGTTCTGGTTCACCAACAAGGTGACAGGTGTGTCTACTTGGCATCTTACCAATCGACAGAAATGTTCTTGTTATTGAATTGTGGGTCGAGATAGCTGAATGCCATAGTGATGCCAACAAAGGCAGCTATGCTTTTCTCCTCTGATGCCTAACTCTAATATGAGAAAGGAATATTAACATAGCTATTAAAGATGGGTAAATGATGGGTTTGAAATGAGAATTCGATTTACAAACTCTGTAAATCCGTCTGAAAATATGCTGCCTGTCTCTCGCACTAATGAATACCGGTATAATGACTGAAGCCCACCACCCTTCTTTTAACTTCTGGGCATGGCAGAAAATTAATTAGGCCATGCAGCTCTTGAACGTTTTACAGAAAGGATGAGTCATCTTATGTTTTCTTGAGCTGATCGCAAAGGAACTCCTCCATATATGAAGGAGTGTTATATTTACAATGGATTATATGTTTATAGGATTGTATATTTAGGATTGCATATTTACAATGTGAAACCACAGAGAAGTGTGTTTTAATAAATCCACATGAAAGAAAAAACATAAGAAATCCACAGAGAAACAATCTTAGGACTCTCTATAGGCCCATACATCTTGCAGCCACCATTTTTACTTCCAATATGATCGTGATGACATATTTACTTCAATGCATGTTTTGCGGTCTAGTGTTTGAGTACAGCCACATTCGCCAGCTTTTCAGACTCAATACATCCTTTAAAGTTAAACAAGTCCTTTTATGAGCAAGGCTTTCTCAATAACTGACACACCTCTGGGAGTGTGGTACCCTTTCACCAGAAGCTCTGTCAACTTGGCACAACCTTGTTATTATTCTGTGCTGAATTGGTCTTGCCATAGCAGCATACATGTCCTTCAATGTTAAATCAAACAGGAGGACACGCGTTGCAATTTTTAGTGTCTTTTTAATCGTCTTCCTCTTGCAGTTTGTATATCGTGTCCTTTAAATAGCGCAAGCAAAAGTCAGTTGCCTGATAACTCCGATGAACAGAGGAGATTGCCAGTGACAAGCCAAATTGCTAGTTTTGAATATTTTAGGCACAGTGGGTCTGGTGTCGTCTTTAGGCAGTTTGGTGTTACATCTGTATATTTAAACATCTCTTAATCCCAATTGAAGCATGCGTGTCCCCACGATCCTCCTTCTAGAAATAGTCTCCCATAATTAGAGTGCTGATGCTAAAAGAAAAACAATCGTTATTTAATTGACTTTTTTGTGTGTTTTTCTACAGAGAGAAATGCCGATTTAATGTCAAGATGTGTGCATCCCTGCACCAATGCCCAGACAATATCAAAGTCCAACCCATTACAATTACAGGGGGTTTAATGGCCCTGAGTTCAATAATTAGTGTTACCAAATTAAGCTATGTGAGCATATCTGTATATTGGAAATCATATTGACAGAACATGTTGATGCGCATATGAATAGTGTGATATTTTAATGTGTCAAGAAAAAAAGACATTTGTTTATGAAAGCAAGATTAAATTTACTACAAACAAAACAAATACTCGCCATTCGAAACATGGCAGAAAACCTAGTATGTTGACTATGTAAAAACCCAGACACTGTGGAAACCATCAGACACCTAATCCTAAACTGCCCCTGCACGAAACAGAATAGAACCACCTACCTATCACCGTTGATCACGAATCAGTGGATGATTCAAGAAGAAACTTTGTGGAACAGACTCATCGCCGGGGAAGCCACTAGGTGGACAATAGCCATGACAAATTTGCTCGAAATGGCTTTCAAACAGATAAACGAGGCCCAGCTCACTGAATCTACTGAAGCAGAGCATGGCTAGGGGAACCACCAGTCAGATGAGTTCGGAGGTCTCCCACAAGCACTTTAATAAGTCGGATCTGTGAAAAACCATTGTCGAGAAACTCATTTTCAATGAAACCAAGAGGAACAAATTGCAGAACAAAAATGTGCCACACTCTTTTGACAAAATTGCAGGTTTTTCCTGAATATAAGTCAAATAAATAAATTAAAAAAAAAAAAATGTGTCAATATATCGAAATGTATTTTGTTCTTTTTTAGTATGTCACCAGTGAATAGTGTTTCTCTGTATATTCCCTCATGTTGTTTTTTATGTGTATTCATGAAACATTATTTGTTTCTGTTTCTCGCTGGGAGCTACATATATGCTGTAGTCCCTTAGGGACTCCATTTACACTTTGTTTCCTTCAGCCAATGTACAAGAAAGTAAGGTTGGATATTTCCCGCCATTTAAAGTTCTCTTTTTTGGGAGGTAGGCAATCATTCACATCACTGCTGGCTTTATTATGAACGCTCCACGTTTCCTTTTAGCATCACCCATTAAGAAAGGGGCAACGTAAGACTAATGCAAAGTTGGAACTAAGCATGATTGCATTGCGTTTCATTGGATACACGGGATGTGTGCAAAGCCCTTTGGGAGTCTCTTCGGGATTGTTTGCTGATGGAAAACGACTTCACTTCACCGGTTTGAATTCTTCAACTAGCACCGACATACGGGAAGAACCCTCAGTGAGTCGTGACAGTCGTGCCATTGAGTAAGCTGCCATACGCCGCGGTTTACCCTCTAATCATAGAAAGCCTTGCAGGGCTCTTTTACCACCTGACTGCTCACCTCTGACACTGCGTTTCAGTAAAAACGCGCGGTGCGGAATCTTCTTAGGTGGGGTAGCACAGCCTTCACTTTCTATAAAACCTCATTCAGCACAAAGAACAGGGAAGCAGGTCAAGAGTCAGCTTGGTGTTAGCCTGTGTGTCGGAGCGTCTCGCGGTCTCGTGTTGACCATGGCACTGCTGGCGTTCTTTCTAATCCCTCAAACTCTCTCGCCTGCCACAGGCCTAACCACCCCACTTGCCAGGATGGGTCCATATTTGCTACTTGCTGTTAAAAAGAAACAGCACCGACATCTGCAACCAGACGCTTTTTGGAGTCCAAGTTTAACTTCCATTTACTCTGATGACGTTCTGTCTTTGCTAGCTGTTGCTGTCCTTACTTCTGTCTCTGACTAGTAAAACGTGATCAGTGGGGGGGATGTGGGAGTTTGCAGTTTATTTTTTTTTTCTTTTCAAATATGTATTCTCATTATTATTATTATTATTATTATTTTTATTTTTATTTGTATTTTCATGTTTATTTTTATTTTTATTTTCATTTTATTTCGGCTGGTGACACTGATAGATGACGATAAAACCAAGAGTCTGATTTCCACAACACTCTAAAGCATATCTTACACAAGTGGACACTTATCTCTAAGTCTCGGGAGGATAGCTCAGTGGCAACGTGCTTGCCTTGGAAGCAAAACGACACTGAGCAGCACCGGTTTGATCCCTGTGTCCACGCTTAGAAACCTCTGGGTATGAAGTGCGTTATAAATAACCTATCATATCATATCATAATACATTCCTAATGTGTTCTGATATTCAAAGCCTGCTTTGTTCCTACCTTGTATCGGAAAGAAAGATGTATTTGTATTATATGCATTACATCAATAACATTGGGAATAGGCACAATACTATATGCAATGGGAACCGTTTATAAGAGACGTGATGAAATGAGAACCTCATAAAACAGAAATATTCTGACAGATTGAACTACATATTAGAAAATAAAATCATACCTGTACACGCAAAATGTCGAATCTCCTGATCCCCGCAGCCCCGATTTTAATGTCCACGGTGAATGTAAACACTTTACCATAATGCAGTTACTGTAAATTGGTTTGTGTGCATCATGCGTTGAACATGCCTGTGGATCCATCATTTCTTCCGCGTGAACTGTTTACACATATAACAGGGAGAATGCAGTTCTGTCCCCAAAAGGCATTGCAGTGTTATTTTGATTATGGATAGCGCTGATTTACACAATCCGATAGCAACGTTGTTGAGCAGGTCCAAAGGCGCTGCACTGATATTTTCAGCAAATGTGTTTTTTCTTTAATTAAAAGACCCAGGAAGAAACTAGTGCATCCTTATTTTAAAGGTCTGTATTGAGTCTGGCCACTACTACTAGAACCAGTGCCACTTGAACCTCTGGGGGGTGGGAAGGGCTAATCATTCACCACCAGAAAGGTCATGTGGGGCCCATGGCCGGTAGACTAGCAGCCTCCCATCATGTCTCATGAACCTGAGGCACACTGCGGTGGCATCCATGGTTATAGTTGCAGTTGAGGCTGGAGAACACGCAAGCTCTGCTGCCCTCTGGGTTTTGCTAGATCTCTGCTCCCTTTGTGCCATTTGTCGACCAAGTTCTGTGCTGCTGTGCAGAGAGGAGGAGCAGTGAGCCTGTCAGCAGGCCTACATGGTTAACATATTGGAGACTGTCTGAATCAAGGTATGGCCCAGCTTGAAAGTGGTGTAGGGTTGAATGCTGGCCCAAGCGATAAGTACCTGGAGCTGTGGAAGCGGACGGTTTGGATCGCAGGGACATACAGACCTGCCTAGCTGCTCCTGATTTTGCCATGTAGGAGAACAAGTTTGGGAAGAGGCTAAAGCAGCCACTTAGCCCTCACACTTCTACAAACCAAGAACCAACATAATCGTAAAGGTAAAACGGGCACCCTTAAGAGATATACCTCGAGAGAAGGCTCTACTCTCAAGAGTGGCCTGAATGTGATTCAAGAGCAAACCAAACAGTGCACTATAACAGTCAGAAATAAAGGCATGTCCAATCAAGCTTCTATGAAGAAATCTATACTTTAATAATACACACCATATGCATTGATAAGTAAAATAAAAATAAAAAAAACCTTATACAAAACGCCCCCTGAGGAAAGTGTGCAGAATAAGCAAAGATAGCAATATGCAGCACTCTGGGTAATGTATCAGAGGTGAAAGGCACGAAAAAACACAATGTTCTTTAAAACATCAAAGGTTCAAAAGGGATCAAAGTGACCTAATCAGTCTCTATGGCCCAAAATCGACCAAGTGGGCAGTTAGCAGTCAATAATACTTTGTTGCTGACCTTGGCAGTTTGACAGTGCCAAGCTAGGCTTGAAGATTTTGTGTGAGAGATTTGAGCCAAATTCAGGTGTAGCAGTAAGCTGACATTGAATCAGGTTTAATGAGATGGCTCAGAGTTGTTCGAAGGCAGCGTTCAAAGGATTTAGGTAAGAGTGCTCACCAGGAGTGGTTCAAGGTCGAGCCGGTTTGAGTGATGCTTGGAAGTGGTTATCAGGATGTTCTGGTGTACAGATCGATGACACAGCAGATGTAGCTGAGCCAGGCCAAGTTGTTGAGTAGCTGTTGGTTCGATACAGTGAGTGACACTCAAGCGGTTATTGGCGGGCCATGTGCAGTTGAATCGAGCGTTGCCGGTGACAGACTTTTAAAGACAAAGGTCTAAAGTTTATTAGAAAAAAGCAGGCCTGCGTTAAGGGTGCAATTCATGTCCTTGGAACAAGTGGACTTTGCCTTCTAACATCACAACCGAAGTGTTTGTCCTACAGGAAGTGGGAGGGGCAAGAAGGAAAAATAGAGACAGAGAGAAACAAGATGGATGAACCTTCTATCTGCTGTAATGAGCTCACTTTAAGGAGCTCACTCCCTCAGCAATAACCCCAAACCCTTCCCATCTCAGAAGGATCTTTTACTGGACCCTTCGCAGTCATGCTTTAAACTAGATTTGGGACTGAGACAGCACTCCTGGCAGTGCAGGCTGACTTGTTGAAGGCCGCAGATAATGGAGATCTTTCACTACTTTTAATGTTGAATCTCTCAGCGGCTTTTGACACTGTCAATCATTTTATATTGCTCAGATTCTTGAAGTTAATCGGCAACATTTCCGATCATGCCTTGAAATGGTTTCCCTCTTTCCTGTCTGATAACTTTCAGCAGTTGAAAATGGGGGGTTTTCTTTCTGATCCCACTTACATCAGTTATTGTTGAATATTGTAAGAAGGCATTGGATCAATTTTCATTTCATTTTCCTTCATACACCGATGGTACCCATGTCTTCATGAAAATGGGGGAGGATGAACAGACATTTCTTAGGATCAATCACTGTTTAGAGGAGGTTAGCCAATATATGTCAGCAAACTAGCTACAATTAAATCCAGCCAAATACTGAGCTTGCCCTGTTTGTACCACAGCATCTTCTCAGGGCAGGACATTGCCCCCCAGGATTCCCACTGTTTGCGGAATGATCTCAAACTTTCCTCCAAGATAAAAAATCTTGGTTGTATTTGGCAACACAACCTAGGGAGTGAAAGGAAGGTTAATGCCAAGGTTCAGGCAGTCCTTTACTCCTTGCATATGTGTTGACAAGTCTTGCCATATGTTACAAGCAGTGACCATGCAATGGTGGTAGGGTCACTAGTAAACTCACAACTGGACTATTGTAGCAGTCTTCTTGCTGGAATTCCCATCAAACAACACCAGAGATTGCAAAGGGCCATGAATGCAGCAGTTAGGTTAACTTGTGACCTGAAAATATATGATCATGTCTTTGGTGCATGCCACTCTCTTCATCAGATAGCAGTGGAAGACAGGATTACATTTAAAATCGCTTGCCTCATGTGTAAGAGCCTTAAGGGGCTTACCCCAGCATATTTGGTAAATAAGCCTAGACGATTCTGCATTCAGGGGCTCAATTGTTGCTGAATGTTCCCCACTCTCGATGTGTGACGAATAGAGACAGGAGATTTGCTGTCTATGGCCCTCAGCTCTGTAATGGCATCCCCTGAGAAATCGAGTCCTTGGAATCGGTCTGTAAGTTTCGTAGAGCTCTGAAAACCTTTCTTTCAAATATTGTGACCTCTAAATATCAAATTCTGCTTCTGTTCCCCGCCAGCTGACCTTTTTTCCAATATGTCAATGTATCTTGTGCTCAACTATTTGATACCATCTGCACCTCTATACGATTGAGTTTGTCCTTGTGCACATTTATAAATAAATCAAATCAAAATAAATCAAATCATTCCACGATACCCATGCATAAATTAAGGCATACCTTTCCTCCAAAGTCTAACAAAGCTGCTCACTGAATGTGTATTTTTGGTAAAGGGTATAAGGCTTGTATAAATCATGAAGAAATGCCATTGCATGTGACCATGAGGGGACCAATCACACATAGAGGAAACCTCCAGGAGTCATACACATGCTTCATATTTGCATGTGAAAATGCATTTCTAGATGTGCTCTGCCCACATCCCCTTGTAAAATATTAGTTGATTGAATGTAATGCTTTGCATGAAACATCAAGTAGTTAATGTTAAGCAGACTGAATCAATTGAACACAAAATTTAACCAAACATTCTTTTATAATGAAAATATGCTGTGCTGTAGCCTTTCATGAAAAACACAATCATATATTGTAAAGGGGGTTCTGCATGTTTGATGTTATGTGAAAAGGAAATATGGTGCACTGTTCAACTTGCATTTTAGTTAGCTATAATGCAATGATGGACAGACGGTCTTTTGAAAATCATCTGATAGATCAACTTAAATATATTGATAGTTGTACACTTTAGTAGATTGCCATTACAAGTAAAATTAACACATAGTCAATATAATTTATTTTTACATTTAGATGCCCATTATTTGATAACATTGTCATATCTATATTTAGAAACTATTGTGGATGCACAAAGTGTTTAAATACTCCATAAAAATGTATATTATGCGTAGGAATTTACTAAATGTTGGTTATTTATGTATATGAACAGTATTCTGTATTTTCTTTTTACATGCAACCTATAATGTGTCAACCTAGTTTGAAATTAAGAAGTTTTTTTTTTGCCCGACATCAGCTCTTTTCTGAAGAAGGAATACCTATATCCACTATCCAAAACTTGTATCCATGTTTGGAAGATTCATTGAGTCTACCTGGGTGTACTTAAGAGAAGGCCCTACTACCACATTACAAATAAGCAAATCTAAATATGAGATTATTATTGGAAATCTAGGGCAACTAAAAAGGTGTGTCTTTTTTATTTTAACTGAAAGTCAAATTGCAGTGCCAGTTTGATCAGTAAGTTAGAAGCTGATGCCTACCGTAAGTGACCAATCCCTGACTTTTCTACGCATTAGGCTCCTTAAATATTTCCCCTCTGTTTCTTTAAGCTACCTATTAAAATGGACCTTTGTATATAACAGCACATAGTCTTCTGGAATTGATTTTGCCACACATAAAGGCATCTTGAATGTAGTTACACAAGCATACATGATGCCTTTGGATTCAAAATATTCATACACATCTGAATATATAACTCTCAAAAATATTGCATGCCCCAACAAAGAATTATAATGAAAATCAATAGTTCTGCCAACTTCGGATTGCTCATTCCTGGGGAGAGGGATATTCCACAGCTGACAAATCCATTTATGATATCAACATACATTGGGCCAGTAGAAGCCAAGGGTCAGGCCTTAGTGGGTGTGAGAACATGGATGGAAACTATCACAAGCACTGTCCAATCCAGAAATGCTGTTTCAAATGATACTGCGTGGGTGGAGTTTGCCTAGAATTTAAATTCAAACACATTGCAAGAAGGGATCATTTTGGGAAAGCAGAAGAGCAGGGTGGATGGACTGATAGGGAAATCTCACTAAAAAGGCATTTTCCCATATTGGACTGCAAGCAGAGTCTGTTTCCCAAAGTGGCACCAAATTGCATGAGAGGGAATTTGGGAGAAGGTTCATAAACTGGAAGGAAGAGCTTGCCTGGCTGAGCTGCTTGAGGCCGCCCAGTGCCCGACCTGTCCTGGGCTTATGCAAGACACCCAGCAAATGAGTTCCATGATCCAAAATAATTGAAGACATTTCCCATGATTTAATTAAATCCCAGATAGCAATTGCAAGTATCCTGGGGAACCCTCTAAAACAATCCACATCGCTGAATGGGGGAATGTAATCCAAGGTGTATAAGGTTTGTCAATCTTGACGCCATAGACATTTCATACTGAAATAAATAATGTCAAGTAATTTTATTGGTTTTCACCTTAGTCAATAAAGTAATTGGCATATTTTCCTTAATGAACACATTGAACCGGAATGTTGTGAGGGAGAACTGCATTTCTCGAGAACAGTGAGTTCGGAGCTTGTGTCCCACCATTTCAAAAGAAACAGAAACTCTAAGAAATAAAAGTCTTTACATTTAGTGGCAACTAAATACAAATTGCAACCAATGTCAAATAGGCTGGATAATCAAGCAAGAAACCAATAGTTTGTCAGTCACAGGTAGTGTTCAACATTTTAGGGTTGAAACCGTACAAAAAGAGTTGGTGACATCTATAGTAAACCCATAAATATCTATAACTACATGCATACATAGATATTCATACATACTAAAATACATGCTAATGGTTTCATAGAAAACTAAGAAGATCGTTTTTCTTCAAACTTTATTATGCAACTCCTTCAATGTTTTGTTTTCAGGGGATTTGGGTTGCAGAGCGATATAATTCTATACTGCAGATAGATGTTGACAACAATTGTATAAAAGAACTTTAGTTTATATGTCTACGTTATGATACATGTAAGCAATTTATTCTGACTGCTACCAGCAACATGGATGGTTATGAGCCCAAAGGTCGACTTATGGGCCTGACCAAAGCAAGCATGCATAAGAAGGGCAACAGGCTCTAAGTGCGACCAGTATGGCTATGGAGGAGGGAAATTGAAAAATGTTCAGAACGGCCACTGAGAAACACACGATTAGCGGCCTGCCAGCACTGGTCCCTTTTCCCTTTTCATGGGAAAAAGAATTGCGCTGAGAAGGAGTGGAGAAGCAGACACACAGGTAGATGAGCTGGGCATAGAGATGAGTACAATGAAGGGAGGATTTGGAATCAGGGAGTGGGGACTGTGCTGCACTTTGGTGACACTGGGCTAATTTTCCTGGGAGCCCTTGATTCTACTTGCTCCCAGGATTCCAATAATCCACCCAGGGTGCTCTGACAGGTCAAGGCCATGACCCTGTCAGGAGGGGCAGGGATCCTTCTCAACCGGGGGTAGGCAGCTTACCATATCATTCATAGAGCTTGGCCTACCACAGAGGTGGCCTGCGGAAATTGAGAGAGACCCCAGACCCTGACTCCCCTGAATATCTGAACATGCATTAAAGCATTGGTGCTGCTGCCTCATATGCAAAGCCTATAATCCTTTATCCTGGACAGGTTTCTTGTCTTTGTAATGCATAACTAATCCTCCCACATATGCCGAGTCAGTGACTTTAAAGAATCCAGACCAGAATCGCTGAGACGACCTGGTAGCACAGGAGAGACTGACCAGTCAAACTGACTTGTAGCATAAGCCAAATTTGGCAAACACAACTGTTCTTACCAGCTCCAACAAGGAGAATGTCAGAGGCCAAAATGGGGACAGGGCTAATTGGGCTATTTGAAGCCTTTGTAAATTAATTCCAACCCCTGGGGAATAGTACAGGAGATAATTGGCTCTGGAGGCCCAATGGGAACTGGGAGTATCAGCAGACAAGGGTAGGCTTACTAGAAAAGCCCAGCCAGACCAGTCCAGAGTGAAGAGTGTTTGGGTGAGGTTGTAGACAGAGTTAGTGGATGAAGACACAGAGCCGTGGAGAAGTGATGGTTAAGAAGAATGCTGTAGAGGTTGTGGTCTTGTGAGAGAGTGCAGGTAACGTGTGTGTGTGTGTGTGTGTGTGTGTGTGTGTGTGTGTGTGTGTGTGTGTGTGTGTGTGTGTGTGTGTGTGTGTGTGTGTGTGTGTGTGTGTGTGTGTGTGTGTGTGTGTGTGTGTGTGTGTGTGTGTGTGTGTGTGTGTGTGTGTGTGTGTGTGTGTGTGTGTGTGTGTGTGTGTGTGTGTGTGTGTGTGTGTGTGTGTGTGTGTGTGTGTGTGTGTGTGTGTGTGTGTGTGTGTGTGTGTGTGTGTGTGTGTGTGTGTGTGTGTGTGTGTGTGTGTGTAATGTGAAAATGGTACCATTGAGGGATTAGGAATATATGTTTGTGAAAAAAGGTTTCTGTAAGGAATAGAGGGTGAGGGATGGGGAGGAGAGTAAGGGTAGGGGTGCGGGTCATATAGAGCAGACATGTTTCATGCGAATGATGTATGTGACTGAAGGAGAGAGTGGTGGGAATTGATTTGTAGAGACAATGAGTTTGGAGAGTAGGGTGAAGTCAATGGATGGAGTCAGGAAGATAGAGATGGGGAGAAGTGAGAGTGTGGTAAGATCAGGCATGGGGAGACACAGCGAGAGAAAGAGAGCAGATAAGAGAGAACAGTGAGATCAGGTCACAGAGAGAAAGAGAGAGAGAGAGATAGTGATATATATATATATATATATATATATATATATATATATATATATATATATATATATATATATACATATATATATATATATATATATAGAGAGAGAGAGAGAGAGAGAGAGAGAAAGAGAAAGATACAGCAAACAGAGTAGCGAATTTAGATTACAGGGAGGGGAAGCGCAATGGAGTCAAGAGAAGGTGGAGGTAGATGAGTTGGAGAGACCAGTAAGATCAGGAGAAAGGGTTATGTATGGAAAGTGAGGGAGAGAATAGGAAGGAGAGGAAGGAGGTGTGTGTGTGATGAAATGACTTCTGTCCTGCAAGAGTACAAGGATGAGTAGTGGCTAAACCTCTTACTTAGTCCTCACATGTCTAAAAAAAACAAGAGTGATCTGTGACAAACCAGAAGAAGGACGAGTGGGAGTCATGTTCAAGGATTTTTATTAAAATAAAATAATCAAAATGCCTAACTTGCCCTATCTATGAGAGAGGTTCTCTAACTAGAAAAATAAAAGTTTAGGATGTAAGTTCAAGTACAATATTAAAGTTATGCGTTCTGAATCCTATCAAACTAACTGGCCCTACCACTTTAAAAAAAACTCTTAGCTAAGGAATAGTAACAAGGACATGGCCTCTAGGAAACACTTCTGCCTGGTCCTGGTGGAAACATGTCTCTTAGTGTGAAGATTTCCTTTTCTCCAGAATTTCTTGGGAACAAAATACTTCTTGATTTACCACCTTCAAGGCATTGGAACACCTTAAAAGTCTTTTAATCCTCAAACAGGTTGTTTTTATTTCACTGAATTGGTCTTACATAGGCAGACTTAATTTACACAGTCCAGGTAATTGCTCCCTCACGTTTCTCAGCCTCCTGTAACCTTAATAGTTTTCTCCAGACATTATTTAAAATGTTCATATCATTTACAATCTCCCTTTCAAAGGTTTTTGCACACACTGGTTTATCAGACTCCCACAATCTTGAAAGCTTTGTCAGTCGTTCTTCACACTATGTATATCTTTTCAATTCCCCTCTCATAGGGTATTTGCACGCAAGGGTCTCTCAGGCTCCCGTAACCTTGATAGCATTTCCAGCTGTTACATTCAATGTTCATATCTTGTAATGGTATATTCTCAATCGGGTTTCTTAGCCTCCTGTAAACCTAATTGACTCTCATAGCCTTCACTCAATGTCTGTCAGTTTTCTGAGGCTCCCGTAACCTTGTTGGCTCTCATAGCCTTCACTGAATATGTCTATCGGGTTTCTTAAGCTCCTGTCACCTACTCAGCTCTTCCCATTGCTCCTTGGCTCTCTAGCTACAGTACCACATTTTAAAGAGTTTGCCCCTTCTTCAGACAGTCTGCTCAGCATCAGAAACAGACCTTTCGGATCAACACAGTTTTTTTGTGGTTACACCACCAGTTGAGACAAGTGTCTTATCATCTCTGCCTCTCCTGTGACCTTGGCTTCCCGGTCAGGTAGAAAGCCAACCCCCAGGGAGTCTGCCAGTGGTTTGCTGACCTTCCTTACTGCCACAAACTCTGCAGCCCTGCATTGCTCCGCCCATACAAGGAGTCGATTCTGCAGAGGCTCACCTCTGCTTAGTGGTTCTAATCCCTCCTTTGGGGTCTCTCTTTGCTTTACTATCTATCCTCTTTTACACACATAACAGGGATCAATAGAACAGTGTCCGTCTTCGTTGACCAGTGCATTCATGCTTTGTTCAGCAATGTCTGCAGCCAAAGAGTTTGAGAAACATAATTATTCAGTGAATCCAAAATAATATCACAGGTAAGAGGGTTCTGTTGATGCTCTTTGACAGTGGCGTTCAGTTGAAATCCAGCATTACCTGAAGGAAAAGAGCCATAAGAAGTATCACAGTTTGGTGGTTTAAAAATAGGAGTATCAAAAATGAAAGCAACAACAGTATTTTTAAGTCCAATGTAGGCAGATGGTCTGTTCCAGGCAAGAAGTTCATTATCAGAATGGGAGTCCTTGTCCCATAAAGGGGAGTCACTCCAAGTGAGGTACCACTTGTCCAGATCTTGTTCAGGTCTTGCTTAGTGGGCTCACCTCCCTAGCCTCAAAGTGGATGTCCTCTCTGTGGGGAGAAGAGAGGAATACTCTAGGTTCATCACAGGTCGCAATCATACATTTGAAACAGGCACAGGTAAGCGATATACCTCCTTTGCCTTGTATGGCAATGTGGGCCGGCTATACTCTTAAGAGGGGTGTGACTGTGATTCAGTAGCAACCCTAACAGAGCAGTATAGCAATCCAAATTAAAGGAATGTCCAATCATGCTCAGCTGGCACGGTGCGAGAGTGAACTGCTTAGGAATGCAGCAACAGTAGGAAGAGTTAAAAATCTGACAATGGTAACACTACAGTTTCTGTTGGGTGAATGTGTTTAAATGTGGGTGAAATGCTGCTTGGCTTCTTCAGTTGCTTTGGTTCGCCGTCCAGGGGCTCAGGGACAATATAGGTCCTTGTTCTCATGTTCCCAAAAAAGGTGAGGCTGGCAAAACCCTTCAGGGATCCTTCACCTCCAGTGAAGTCTTATCTACCAGTATAGCTGCCTTAGAGGCAGTTTGTGCTCTAGCATCAAGTCATCCCCAATGTCTCTTTGGCATAGCTTGCATCTTCCCTCGATGGCCTGCCGTCACCTCACAACTGGAAGATATTAGTAAGGACTTCTCTCCCAGCAGAGTCAAAGGAATTATTCTTGAAGGGCTGAAGTCCAGATATGTATCAAAGAAGGACTGGACGACCCCCCTCTTTTATAAGCAAAAGCTACAGGTGATAAGAAACAATAAATCCTTCCTTAAAGGATACAATACCTATCCTTTATAAAAGTGGTCTTTGCTTCTGACATCATTCCCAAAGTGATCTGTGCTAAATTAAGTGGAGGGGACAGGAAAGAAGGAGAGGTGCATAAAGAAACAAGATGGTAGAACTCTTCTTCAATGATGCTGAACTCCCCCAGTCTACACTTACCCCACCTCCTTTTCAGACCATTAACAGCAAAGGGGCTTTGATTTGCAACACTCAGGTGTAAGGTAGTATTTTCTCATTAGATGTGTCCTTTGATGCTAATTTCCCAGGACATCCCCTGCTGAGTGGCTGTCTCCCTGCAGAAAGGTGTTACCCAACCTCACAAAGGATCACAGTGGATAAACCACCATTAAATCTTGTTCCCTGCTAGGTAAGGGTCAGGGTGTCTTACCAGAATGCACACACTACTTCCACAGCTGGTCTGGGCTCACAGTGCTGACACATGTATGATATTAATCAGACCAGGCTTCTTAAAGTTACATGCATTACTATGCACCATACCTTAAACCTGTATGAAAACTGCTACCAGAATAGAATGTACTAATAACTATGTGGTTTTGGAACAGGCGTACCAACTTTAAATGCATCCTTTGTGCTGAAGTGACTTGACTATCACAGCAGCTGCCAAAAGGACACATCTGAACCGACTTTGTGCAGCTGGAGAACAGGTGCAGCAGATCAGGTGGCTGATGCATCAAGGGATATGTCCTTAAACCATTTGGCATGGATCATATGATGTGGGGGGGGAGATCTGTTAAGCAGATCAATCTTTCTAATATGGAATTACCCACATACTTTTTTTATATAGAAATACAAATAAGATACACAAAAATACTCCCTTGATTTTGGAGTGGGAGTGACCAATGCTGACTATCCCGGGGACCTAACGGTCCTCTTGTTCAATATGGGGAACAAGGCCGATGTTAACAAAACCAGGCATGACCCAGCTGGTTTGAGAGAAGATTCCGGTCCCAAAATTATGTGCAAGAGGAGGAGTTGGAGGATTTAGAATGTGGCAGCACTGAGGTTGGAGCGATCACTACTTCGGCCAGGTAGAGCAATTTCTGATTGGGAGCCAAAGTGAAGCATCTCTGGAATGTTCCAAAGTACAATGATTGGGACCATTTTTCAAACAAGCCCTGAAAAAACTGTTTTCTGGAGATAAGAGTGAGACACTAAAGACCACACACTTTGCGGACAGAAGAATTTTGATCTACCTGGTGGATGTGAACCCGGAATGGATATCAGCTATTGTTTCCCAAACAATTTCAAAAGGTTATCATGGACGTAGACCATTCCCTGCTCAAGGACAGAAATAAGGGCTTGGAAAGGCACAACCAACATTCTTGAGCAGATTTCACAGTCCTGGGGTAAGTGCACATATTAACAACTTCTGTGCTGTGTGCCCTATTTGCCAGAAGAAAAACCTGGAACTGATGTATTGAAGGCTGCTCTCCAAACCTATTCATTATAGAGGTGCCCTTCTTCTGCATTGGCATGGACTTAGTCATAACTCTGGAATCCTCCCAAATGAGGGAACAAGTACATGCTGTTGATAATGAAATATGCCATCTGCTATGCAGATGCCCTCCCAGAGAAAAGATTTTGATTCCCTTCTTTTTTCACTTTTTTTATTAGCAAAATTAAAACTTTCTGCTACAAAATAGAAAATTAATAAATTACATATCATGTATCACATTTAAAAGAACAAGACTTAACTATAATCAATCAGATCAGAACAGAACAGGGGCCCTTTGGGAGTTGCCCACTTATTCAACTTCTATCATCCATTCCCTAAAATATTTCTTTCAAAAAGGCAAGCAATGTGAATGTTATTGAAATCTGTTCCTCTTGTATCAGTAGAACCCACCAGTCCTCCACTGTTACTAATTCATTGAAGAACCTACCTATTAACTGGGACCTAACGTCTCTTAGAGCTGGGCATAATAGAACAAGATGATACAATGACTGCAGGTTATGTTGACATAGTCTGCAGGAGGAATCCCAGATGTTTTTGTCCTTCCTTACTTCAGTCACTTCTCTCGTTGGAAACAGGCTGAATCGAAAATGCATAAACTGGCCATGCAAGAAGCTGCTTGGGAATGTTGCCAGGTAGCTAGGTATCCTGACTCAAACCCTGAATTCTGGAAGACTTTTGCCATAGACTTTGAGATTTTTTCTAGCTTCCTGTGTCTCAATCCGCTTTACTGGGGCAGGATATCCAATTCAAATATCTTCTGATAGATTAACATTCGCCAGAATTGCCCTGCAAACCTCCCTCCATTCTTCAAGGGGCTGCTCAGAGTTATATATCAGGGCTTTCTTTAACACAGCAAAACCTCCAAAATTGGTTGACATGATATACTTACGGTAGATATTCAATGATTTCCAAACTGTCAAGGTATACATCGAAATGAGACCCAAATCCATTCCGATTGCCTGAATTGGCATACTCTTTGGAAGGGCTAATACACATCTCCAAAAGATGCCTTCCAGTTTGGGCCAAACTTCCATTGATAAAGCAAAGGAGGCCTCCGTTCCGTAAGGCAAAAGTGGCATAACTTTCAATCGATAGAAATCTATATCTGAAAACAAGGAGAATTTATAGTGCCTCCCAAGTCTCCCTCACTTAGGCACATATCCAGATACCTCAGAGAGGCCACCTCCATGATCTTCGCCCCCCTTCAAGTACCAGTCATTTTTCTTACCTCTTCTTCCAGGTTTACGGCCCAAGGTTAGGATTCTCAATTTTTTTACATTTATTTTCAGCCCATTAGACTCCACAAGAAATGTCAACGCATCCAGTTGCTGTTGGAGACCAACCTGAGTCTGATCGAGCAGCAGCAGATCATTGGCATACAGTAGCCGTCTTAACGGTTCACCAGCTCATCGTGGTGAAAAGCATCTGGTGTTTATAAATGTTTTCTCTATCTGATATAAACAGATTGAACATCGCTGGGACCAATGTTCAACCTTGATTTATGCACTTTGTCATCGGGATAGGCTCGGAGAGATTACCAAAATGATCAAATCTCACACTAAAACTTGTGTCCGAATATAAAGCTGTGATTGCTTCTCTAATATCTTGGGGCCAACCCCATGCTTTTAGCTTTGTCCAAAGAGAGCATCTATCCACTGTATCAAAAGCCTGGGCCAGGTTCATCGAGGCCAAGTCTATTTTAGTGTTCTTATTAGCCTTGACCCTGGTTTTTAGGATGTTGATCAGTAAGAGATTTAGAGCTGTTCAATACCCTTAACAAATCCTGCCTCCCATCGATCATAATTCTCCATATGGGTACTCCAGTTTGTGAGAGCCTTCAGGATCAATGCTGCAAAGATCTTACCCACGACATCCAAGAGGGTGATAGGCCTGTAGATATTATGATCAGACCTATCACCCTTCTTGAATATTGGTGCTACAATAGATCTAGTCCATGAGACTGGTATTTTTAGGTCTTTTTAATTACTTCAAACAGTTTCAGCATAAAAGAGGCCCAATGCTCTGGACCCCCTTTTCAGCATTAGATTTGTTATGCCATCCGGGCCATCTGACCTTGAATTACTTGATTTCCTGATTAAATTAAGGATTTCACTTTTCTGCATCCAAAAGGACCAATCCATTGGTGGCGCATGATCTTCACTATCCACTGCTTTAACAGATCTAGCGAATAATGACTTGAAATGATCTACCCACATTCCATCTGACACAGGATTGGACATCAGAGAGAGCTGTCAGGGGATCATCACATTATTATCCGCCACATTGCAGATGTTTTTTTGCAGCCATAAGTTTTAGCATTCTTTATGATATGATATGATATGGCATTTGTAACGCGCCTATACACAAGTGTTTCAAGGCTTTACACATCTTGATGTAGCAGTTTGTGCTTGTGGTTTTCCATCCAATTTTTAAACTGTTTAGTCTTTTTGAATCTTCCTCCGCCTCTTTTGTGCTGATTATTTCACACATTCTTACTAGTCTATTAAGTGATTTTTTCCTTGATGCCACTTCGATAACAAACCTATGGCGATTTGAAAAGTCTCTTCTCGGGCCGACAGATTGTTTTTCAACATAAGCCATGAGGTTGCTGGTGTAGTCAAGATTTACCCCTGACAGAGAGCTTGAGTTACCACTGGGTCGTCCCTTAAGGGCCTTTGTAAGGGCCACAACACAGTCAGGATATATCCTTAGCCTGTTTCTACTCGGAGTTACTCCAATCTTTGCCTGCATGATTTTAAGGGGTTCAATATTCCAATTCTTGCTAGTTGGCTTCAAGATGTTATGATCGCTAAACATAGTTTCCTGTACCTCCAAGATCTTGTCTCCATTGCCAGCCTCTCATTATTGATAGGGAGGTGTATGGTGTTATTTCTTTTATGAAATTCGCCTCTTCATCAAGATTTGACAATCTCGCCATTGCATCATCAATCAGGACCAAGGCTGTTTTTGTAAAGTGAACCGACTTAGGTGCACTAAAATTCCAATAAAGGTTGAATATGATCACGGTCCTGGCTGTGCAGTCCTGAAGTTGTCCAAAGTTTAGTGTCAAAACCTGAATCAGCAGTGTTGGATGGATAGCTGAAATTACTTTAAGGCCACACACATTTTTTAATGGAATTAAGAGCCCCACCATTGGTCATACACTTTGGCCTCTGCTGGATTTAAGCAAATGGTAAAGCTCTCCATCAATGGTGATTCACGGAGCCATGTTTCTTGTAAACAGATGACATCATAGTGGCTAAAGTCTAAATCACCCTTGCGGGATAGATGTGCAAAGCCTCTTGTGTTCCAGCTACCCATGACCATGGGAGGAGACTCTACTTCATCTTCAGGGTTTAAACATTATGAACGCCAACTCCCAATTCTGAGAGCACCGTCCATACCCCTTCAATTTTCTTCCTCCAACCCTTGTGATCTTTGCTCCAACTTGCCTCTCCCACCCTTGGGTAGTTTGCAATTTTGCGCCAAAATACAGAATCTCTGATTTTATTTTAGTTTCCATATGATGGCAGTAGGTTCATTTGGCCTCTGTTGTTCCCCCTAATTTTCGAGGACCCTGTATCCAAAATTCTAGGTGCTGGTATTTTTGAGTGGACCCTCTGTCTTCTTACAGTTTGTGATTTCTGTAATATTTCTTCTTTTAGCTCATTTTACTCTAATAAGAAGCCTATTGGTAGAAATTTAGCCACTTCTGTCGATAGTAGATGTTTGATCGCAACAGAGGAAATATAAATTATGGTTTTATCTAGGCAGGTTCTTCAGGGAATTCAATCAGGTGGAAGTCCTTTGACTGAATACCCATTAGTTTTGGGATGCAATGAAATAGCCGCAACAGATTTCCTCTATTGAGTATTAGATTGTCATTTATATACAATGCAAGAGCAATCTGAAAGTATTAAATTCCATTTTGTTGCAGTTATCCTTCCCTTGACTCCCCACATTATCGGCTCTTTCGCTTGCCGATTTTCTGTCCCCTCTTTGGTCATTGGTTCTGCTCACTAAATCCTTCCTCCTTTGTTCCAATGTCTTGCATGTTACAGCCTTATTGGCAACATATTTCCTTTTCTTCTCAATTGGGTATAAGTTGCAGTGAATAACGGGGTGTGGGCCTCTACCCAACTAGATGCGTTTCCTTGTGGCACTACCTAATTTCTAAGTGTTCCCGTGTTTTCACTCTTGGATTGCTCATGGTCCGATCTTTCAGACTCTTCATCACCATTATTTTCCTCCCCACTACTTAATTCCGCATAGCTGCAATCGCTGTATCAAGCTCCGCTCTGACTAACTGCTTCTTCCTCTGTCTCATCCTGGCCTATACTCCCCTTATCATCAGATGATGAATATGTTGACAGGTTAATTTGGGCCAATTCCTCCTCTTCCTCACGGACCTCCACTATTTGACGACTGAACATTTTTGTCTCTCCTGAGGACCGCCTCTGTTTGCTGCCATTAGGTTATTTTGGTGATTTTTCTTCTAACCCTATGGGGTCACCATTGGTTTTGGGGAGTGATAGATTTCTCACTAAGGAGGTTTTTTTAGGATGTGGAATCGGCCAAAGTACTCTTGGATTTTGTATCTTGTTCATCTTGTTCATCTTTTTCATCTTGTTCATCGCTTTATACTCCTGCTTCTTGTTTTTAAAGTTTCATCTTTAAAGACTCTCTGTATCTTTGCGGGGACCATTCCGCCTCCTTGGAGGTCTTGTTCCCATCCTGTAGTCTTGAGAAAATATCGAATTTCTTCTGAGGTTTGCTCATGCTAGTCTCTTCAATCGTGGGTAAAGCTCCTGACCTGCCAATAATCTGTCCTGTTTACCTTCTGTTGCTCAGAGCCGTCTGACCTAGGGTTTCCAGATTTTCATAGCAGCTGACATTACTGGTATGGGCCACAGGGGCATTTGCTATGAGCTTTAAGTCATGGCCCTGTTTTGCCTCCAAGGCCTTCAAATTCAATGGATCTACTTGCATCTTTTCACTGGGCCTCTCAACTGAGTTCGTTGTTGGCTCACTGTTCCTTGTTTTTTCCACATCACGTAGGGTCTCCGTCATATGTTCTTCCTGGTCGAACTTCCTTTTGTTTGTTTAATTTATTATTGGGTCGATGACACTATGTAGGATATTAGTAATCTGTGATACATTTTTATCTAAATTGCCCCGTAGAGCAGTTATAAACCCTTCAACAAATTGAACCTTGGAGTGGAGCAATGCCATTACTGTTGTCTGATGTCTTATTTGATCACTCACATTTTCATAAAGTTTCATAAAGGATGCCATTGTGATTGATAAAAGCGGCTAACAAGCCTGCATCAATCGTAGGTTCAGTTGACGTCTATTCTTCGACTTGGGCTGCTGCCATGTCCAGTAAGAGATCTTCATTGGAACATACTTTGTCAGGGGATCAGTGGACCCTACCTACTGTCGACGATGATCTGGGATGTTTCAAATTCAGGCATCAGGAAGGGCTCACTTGCAGATTTTTGTCAGGTGTCAATTTTGCCCTTCTGTTACTTGATCTGGCTTCCTGGCACCAGCCCTGCTCCTTCATGCTTGCCCTTTTACGAGAAGTTTCAATGTTGAGGGCCCAGGTCTTCAGAGCACAGGGAATCAATGGTTGCTCTAGACCAATTTTAAATCCACCTACTCCTGGATCCATGTGTCAAGCCCACTCCCCATGAATTGTGAAGGATTGCTCTTCCCCCTGGATGAGGCTTAAATGTCCTTAGTGCCCAAGACTGTCACGCCAACCCTAAGATGGCATATTCCGACACCACCTCTTCTGTCTCCTGTCAAGGGATGACAGGTGCTGCACAGTCAGTGATTCCAACATTTGTTCCTGCTTTGTCAATGCTAGATTCAATTTGCTTGTCTGATCTACGATAGAAAAAATGTTGTTTCGACAGTGGATTAGTCGAAGTTGGGCCGATAGGCTGCCATATTGACTTAAATGAGGGATGTAATCGATTCTTTTTAGATAGGTCATCACAATTGACTCGAAGTGACTCCCTGAATCATTCTGTCCAAGCATTTCTACCATTGCAGCATTCGCATTATCAGCCGATGACAACGGGTTGCTAATCTTATCCTCTGCCAATTTGGCCTCTTGCTCAAGGTTGCCACCCATTGAATGGGCCGGATCAGCATCCTCTGCTTGGAGTTGCAGACCCAGATCGTTAGCCAACACATTGCGGGGAGAAACTGTTCTTGTGCCGATTTCTACCCTAACATTAAATGGTCAATCCCTCTGAGGCCTTGGAACTTCGGTCATCAGTTGGTCTCCATCTGAGCTGAAAGCACATACACTCACCCCCGGTTGCTTTCCTGTGTAATCAATTCGGCGGGAAACTATAGTATTTAGAACTTCTGCCCCCAATTCCTGGTCATCCAAGAAACGGCTAGTGGGGCCGGAGATCTCAGGCATTCCACCCCTCTCAGTCGTTGTCTCCATTCTTCTACTGAGGCCGCTTGACATACAAAGTATGCTCCTTAAACAGTAGGTTGGATCAAAGGGCCTGCACCCACAGTCTCAAAGATCACAATGGGTCCAAAATGATGGTGTTCGTTCGTATTGGAGATATTAAGAGCATTAAGGATAGTGCAGTTCCGCACAGCATATAAGGTAGAGAAAATTTGAAATGTAGTGCAGCGTTAGGGCAGATCAATTCAGATATATGTTGGATGCCGCTGACTGTTTCAAAATAGCCTATAGAAAAAAAAAGTCTAAGAGGGAGAGTCTTTGATCAGCGGTACTCACATGGAAACGTTTCCAGTCATGGCAGCTGAAACAACCACCGCTCTCCGACCACCAACTGATACTGATGCTCCTGTCTGTAGACTGCGGACTGCTTCCACTTGCACACCACTTTGCGGTTAATGCAAGATTCAGTAGCGAGCAAGGTGGATGGAGGTCCTCTCGCTCAACACAGCAACCCCTGGTTTAAAGCCGCAGCGTGTCTCCAACAAGTATCCAAACAGGGAAAATAACCACCTGCTGCAGACTGCTTCCGCTTGATTCCCTTCTTCATACAAGCAGAATTTCCCAACAACATCCTAATGGGCCAAGGGAGTAGTTCTATGGTAAAGTTCATGTATGAAATTAAAGAACTAATGAATACCAAGGCACTTTGCGCGGCCATCTACCACCTCTAGAGGAACAGCTTTGTGGATGAGCTCCAATCAAACCCTGAAGAGTGCTGGTGGACAAAGGTGGGAAGAATTGGGACCGTCTGATCCTATGGGTCCTTGTTCCGTAGCAAAGACACCACCGGCCTCAACCAAGTTTTCACCCCTTGAATTGGTTTAGGTCTGAGATCCACTTGACACCCTTAATAAGGGAGAGGAATAGGAAGACACCAGCAATGTTCATATGAGTGATCCTCCCTTCTTCCATAATACATGAGAACATGTGGAGATGGTCAGAAGCCTTGGGAAGGCTCACCTACAGACCACACAATCCCAGCAGGAGACGGCACACAAGAAGCACGCTCAACTAAGAACCTTCAAAGTAGGAAACAAGGTGATAGTACACCTTATGACCACGCAGATAAAAACAGTTGGCCCAGTGTTTGTGATGGAAATGTTATCTCACTCAACATTGAAAGTACATCAAGCTGACAGAAGAAAGCCCTCACAGATATACCACATCAACAATCTAAAGGGAAAACAGCAGTGCACTCCTCCTAGTCCTCTATGAAAATAAGAACCAAAGAAACACCACTGCCTGTGCAAGTAAATGGGGTGACAATGTCATCAGGGTTGCAGACGCAGGCTCATAAAGACCTACAAAACCTCCTGAAAATCTTCCCTGGCACCTTTTCCCAGCAAAAGGGAGAGTCAATGAGTTTTTTCACAAAATCCAGACCGCACTAGGATGGGTCATCAGACTTAAGCACTACTGCTTGACCAAAGCTTGGATAAAGATACTGAGCGAACAATTAAAGAAAATAATCGATAAAGGCACACTTAAGTGTTCCCAAATTAAATAGTTCTTACCCATTTTTTTGTACCGAACCTTGATCAAAGCTTGATGTTTTGTATTGATTTCTTCTGCCTGAATGAGGTCTCTGAAGATTATACCTACCCCATGACCAGAATTCATTAAATGGAAGAAACACTGGTTATGGTGAACTTTATGACAACCCTTGACTTCACCGAGAGGTACTCTAAGGCCCCTCTCGATCCATAAGATAAGGAGAAAATGGCCTTCTCTACAGCCAACAAACAATTCAAATTTACAGTACAGTCCTTTAGCCATCATGGAGCCCCTCCTACCTTCCAGAGTCTCATGGACAGGGTACATGACTCCCTTGTGGGACTGGGAGCCATCTTGTCCATGGCGTATGATGGAGAACAGAGACCCATCATATTTCTGTGCGGAAAAGGACCCCCTTGAGAATGGAACTGCCTGGTAGTAGAGCTAGAATGCTTTACAGTTAAGTGGGCAATACATTTCCTATGTTACTATCTCACAAGGGAACAGTACAAATTAATAATGGATACTGCCCCATTAGTCTGGATGACATGTAACAATGAAGCACATCCATGCATGCTCAGGTGGTGCCTAGCCTTTTAACCATATTCCTTCAACATTTTACATTGAGATGGGAATAAACAGGGCAATGTAGATTATCTGTCAGGGAACCCAAAGGTTAAAAATGAGGAAAAAGGAGGAGGCAGATTTTGGGGAAAGGGTGGAGGTTACAGCCGGGTCAATACCCTGCCAGAGAGGAGCAAGGACTCTTCTCAACCTGGGGTTGGGGGCCTACCAGGCCATTGCAAAAACCTACCTCAGAGGATGGTGTGAGGGAGTCGAGAGGGACTCACGTCCCCGACACCCCCGAATCTCTGAACACACATATAAGCATTGGGGCCACTCTGTCTTCTGCAATGCCTAGTAGCCACTATCCTTGCCAGATTTCTTGAGTTTGTATTTCAGAATTACCTCTCTCAGAAGCACCCAATCAGTGGCAAACAAAACCTGAACCTGAGACTGCTTGATGGCCCAGAGAGACAGCTTCATAAAATGTCCTCACAAATCCCCAGCCCTTCAAGAACAAGCCGACTACAAATGAGAGGGGTGAGTAAAAATAACTGGTAGCAGAAGCCAGACATGACAAATAAAAACTGTTCTTACTGGCCACAATGAGGAAAATGCCAGAGACCCAAAAGCGGCAGGGCTACCTGGTCTTTTTAAATCTTTTGTAAACCAATGACAACTCAATGAACCTCAAAGGGAATTTAACATGTGGTAATTGAGCTGATAAGGGGGTCCAGTGGCAAGTGGGAACTTTAGAGGATCAGCAGGCTTGGGAAGACTGGGCTATAAACACAGCCAGGTCGAACCCGAGTAAAAAGTGTTTAGGTAAGGTCAGTAGAGGAATTTGTGGACCAAAAAGCCAGTTGACACAGAGGATCTTGAGAGAGAGAGAGAGAGAGAGAGAGAGAGAGATCGAGAGAGAGAAAGAGGGAGAGAGAGAGAGAGAGAGAGAAAGAGAGAGAGAGAGATGAAAGGTGAGTAGAGAGATCTTTGGAGTCTACCATCAAGAGAAGGGTATGAGAACATCCAAGAAGCTTAAAAACCATTGGAAAGCCACAGAGGGAGATAGTGACATAAATCAACAGTCTTTACGCCAACCCAGAGAAATAATTAGAGAACATAGTAGAAGCCAACTCAAACTGCAGAAAATCAGGGTGTGAATAAGGGATGGAGCAAGCCCACATGGAGGTTGATGAAAAGTAGAGGCCTTCTAACGTGGTGTCTGTAAACATTTCTAGAATACCCACACTTGAAATCTGATAAAATCTTGCCACCTACTATCTTTATCATTGGATTCTTGGAATAAACCTTGACAGCATTTCATCCAAATTGTTCAAAAACAATTTGCCGAATGGTATATTTCACTGAATTTGGTCAGTACCATTAGTTTGAAGCCGGAAATACTGAACATGAGGAGCAGGGGTGTACCCCGCTCACCATGTTCGGTCTTTTTACCTTCGGGGGTTGCAGGGGTTTCCCCCACTTCCTCGTCATTGGAAGCGAGGTACACAAAAAGAAAAGAAAAAGAAGAAAAAAGAAAAAGGGACCATGCAGTGTCAGCTCTGACCCACGTTAGAGGGATTGAACTGACACCGCAGGGTACAGGAGAGGCGCAGACGATGGAGAAAAGGTAAGTAGGAGTGGGGGGTTGTGGGTGTACAGGGGGTTTGGTGGGGGACATGTTTTTTGAGGTAAAAACTATTTGCAGTGAAATTGACTATGGTCAATTCTGCCGCAATTCTTTTTACCTCAGTAAAACAACCCCAATCCTTTGACAGTGCTGACTGTGTTTGTTGTCCACTATAGTCATTCTTCCTTCTTTCTCTTATGTATGGATGTTTGTTTGAATTGGAATTAAATATTAGTGTGATAATTGCAGACAGGTTCTGTTTTCTTTTCTGCAAACTAGGTGCTGGCATCAATTTGAAATATTCTATGTCAGTTAGGGGCCACCATTAATTCCTTGATTTGTTATTTTAAATAACACAATTCAAATGAAAACAGCATGTTTCTTGTCCCTCAATGTGGGTTGTAATTGTTGCATTAGGGACAGATTTACATTTTAAATGCCCCTCATTCCTGTTAGAAATTATTAGAAAAGTAATTATATTCCATGTGTGCATCTCATTACACTCTTTGCACTCTGCACCAGGCCTCCCTTCTCACTGTTCTATCTGTGATTCTGTTTATTGCACACGCCACTAAAGTGCAAATAGTGTGGCTTTTATAAGAATTGCTTTACATGTGCTCTGCTTTGGTGTATCTCGGGTTTTTCAGTTTAGGAGTTTCCAGGCCTTTTCACTGAGTCTGAATAACCAATGCTTTACTTCACAAACTGTGATGAAGGCTCTTGTGCATACAGTCGTTTAATATAAAAATGTGCTCTGTTCACCGTGTGCATCTGACTGCGGGCCTCCGAGATGACCACACTCAGATGCCTGTATTTTTAGCTCTACAGAATTGTTTATGACAGCTGAGAGAATGGTCTCTGTTCAGGCATTCAAATGTGGATCTTGCATTCACAAACCAGATGCACATTATAAGGCATGGAAAAAACAAGCACACCCTCGTATGTAACACTGCATTGGAGTGGTAAGAACCACTGCTGTCTGTTTTCACAACAAAAGAAATTGAAGTTGCTCCCTGTGACTGACTAGATGATTCAAACTTCAATTTACATCAGCCACCTCCTTTCAATTTCCTGTGGAGCGCTGATGACGTGGTAGTCTAAACAATTTTCTGAGTCCTGAGAACACAATTGACATTTTGGGGCAAGAATGTGTGGGATTTGTGGTTTGTTCCTTAAAGTGCATTGAACAGATTTGTCACATGTGCGCAGGTTGGTGTTGAGGGGGAACTCTATTTTCAGTGTCTTACACTTATTAGCTGTATGTCATGGTTTCAACAAGCCATTAAGAGCTGCTGTATACTCAGAATCAATAATAGGATCTCATCATCAATTTAAGAGATTCATAATTAGACATCAGATTTGTGGTTTGACCTAAGATGCTAATGGCTCATATTTTTTTTGTTTTACGTGTTCTTTAGTATACAATTGGATGTTTTTGTTTGTAATTTTAATAACAACCACAAAAGAGTAACATTTGCGATATTAATTGTGCTTCTGTCTTCTTGCTTACTAAAGGTGCAGGTACTTTTTTCACGTTGACACAGAAATCCTTTAGTTCTATCTCGGGGTTTCTGTTTTCTTTCTTTACTTGTTTTCTATTTTTATTTACATTCAAGTGTTTCTCCATTGCTACACACATTAGAATTATTGTGGTTAATATGCTGTTTTTAAAAAATCTTTTAATATGTAATGAATTTTGTAATAACGCAATGCAATATACACATTTTTTAAATGATGGTTGTACGTGTAATTTGTTGCAACTAAGGAGGGCAGGTTGTCAGGTATCCGAACAGTTCTTTTTGGATCCCCAAGGGTGAGGTCAAGAGAGGAGCTAGGACTCTTTTTCTTTTGACAGTACGAGTTCCATTGGGCACTGTCCTAGGCCTCTCCAAACAAAAAAAAACAGTCCTTTGCTAGTTCTTTGGTTACACTTATTAGCCTTCTGCAGAGCTTCTGAATATTTGGCATGTCCTTTTGTCTCTTGTTATCCTGTCCCACACCCAGCTTCCCATGCACCCCTCAATTTAATAGCCTTACTTCTGATACAGCAAAGTGGCACATCCTCTCTAGACTTTATTCCCCCGCCCCCGGCATCAGTTTTTGTACGGAATCTTTAATGGGCAGTTGTTGGCCAATGTATTGGGTGATTTGTGTGCCAAGGTACCCTAGGCATTGCCCCCTTCTCTGACACTGGCTGCCTTTATGTTTGCACATCATTGACGTTGGTGTTCAAAGAAAGCAATCATTAGAGTGCTTCAACCCTACCTCTACAAACATTGTGGTTGCCAATCATTTCCCTAATGGACGTTTGGTCTTACTTCTAATTAGGGGTGGGAGGCGAGCAGCTGAAGAAACACTCGACTTCAGTCAAAGAATGTAGAGACTGCAGTGTTTCCTCTGGGGAGATACCTCGGCTTCGTGTCCATGAACAATACAACATATATAATCGAAAACAACAGAATATTTAATTTTAGTTGACACTGCCCGCAGTCATACGGTGGTTGTTGCTTCACATGGCATTAAAAGCCAGCGTTCGGCCAACTGTCACACTTAAAGGCACTGCATGGTGGAGCATGCCACCTCTCAGGCTAATAACAAAAAAACGTTTGGAAAATACCGTCTAAAATGTGCTGAAATTGTTGCAGGATACATGGCTATGAACTACAATGCAGATGACAAACATGAAACCAATGTTCATGAACCATCTACAGCATAGAATTATTAACAGAAAATGAAAGTGCATTTTCTAATCAAATAGTACCTTTAAAAGAGCCTACAGAGACTGTGAAAGTTGATCAGGGGGCCCAGGTATTTTTGACGTCATTTTTTGAATATTTAGACCTACTTATTACAACATTGGTTGATGCTCACACTGGGACTTTTGTCTCTGTGTCCTCTGATTTAAAAATATTGATGCCACGGGCTTATAGTAACAGAATGACCTCTTACTCTTTGGAAGTCAAATTAACAGATGACTTGCCACTGTATTCAGGGGCTTTAACAGAATCATCTGCACAACAGACTATCTCCCAAAGTGGCATCCAAGTACCTTTGGATCCACGTATATTGAAGACTGCACTGTTAAATAAACCTTATTTGGTTTGCCATGCTGTCAAAATTGCTGACAATTTGCTGGAGTCGGAAGTGGGCTTGCTGACTATTTCTGAAATCTGGCTGTAGGATTCTTCTTCACACGCAGCACGTCTTGCCACCCCTAATGGATATAGTATCCTCAGAAAGGATCATGTTGGTTCAAGAGGAGGAGGTGGAGGAGGGTTTGCACTCATCTTCAAAGAAGAGCCTAATAATCAGTAAATCAAAGAAGTTAAGATTGACCATAGTGAACTTCTATTTATGAAATGCCATTACATTTGTTAGAATATCCATCTTACATCGAGCTCCAATTAGAACTTTAGATTTTGAGGAACATTTAATATCTGTTCTAAATGTACCATTAAAATCATCCTCCTAAGTGCTTTTACTTGGGGATTTTAATTTACGGGAACATAATGGTAGGGATACAAAGGTCCTCTCTCTTAAAATTGTGCTTGAAGCCATTGATTTTATTAAACACATTAATGTT
This sequence comes from Ambystoma mexicanum, assembly GCF_040938575.1. Classification (NCBI taxonomy): domain Eukaryota; kingdom Metazoa; phylum Chordata; class Amphibia; order Caudata; family Ambystomatidae; genus Ambystoma; species Ambystoma mexicanum. The sequence goes on along the minus strand of NC_090935.1, from coordinate 1,071,323,800 downwards.
CCTACGCACGCTAAAGGTAATACCCTACTCTGGCTCTTGTCCAGGAAACTTAATATTTTGTCTGTCACTCTGACAGAATGACTGCGGTCTGATTATCACTGACTTTATTTTAGTATTTTAATTCCTATCTCCTCTCAGTGCTTGAATACATCTGGTGGAACATCTATATGGGTGAGGAATACCAGGATGGCAACCCTGGAAGCTTAAGTGGCCCTTTTCTTGCCTTAGCTTCAAACAAAAACCTTCTCCGGACATGGATTGTAATATTCAATTTCAACTGATTTAAAAATATATCTTAGAGTATCTGGCCCCGTTACGCAACATAACACCTAAACATAATACTAAAACCAATAATTGGTTTAATGAAGGTATTATTTCATCCATAAAGCAGAAACGTGCTTGTGAGCGATTATAGAGAAACATTCTCTGTACTGCTACAAAGGTATCATAGTGATGCCATTAAGGACTATAAAAAGGTTATTTTTGAGGTCAAGCGAGCAAACCACTATGAGCAAATTCAGGCTGCTAGGTCCAACTCCAGGGAAATATTTGCCATTCTATTTGAGCTGGAGGGAAAATCTCCCTGTAAATCAAGACTGGTGTCAATCTGTACAGGATGAATTTGCTTGAAAAACCTCTTGTCATCAAAATGCAGTTGGAGCAGAGTGATTTCTGCTGCAAAAGCTTCCGGTAGTGGGGGCTGTGCCTGATCTTTCCCAAGATGAGGCTGACTTGGAACTTCTGCCTTTTCTCAGGCAAGTGACCCTGGTAGAGGAAGCTGATATAATTAAAAAAAAAAAAAAAACTACTTTCTTCTCGGACAATGCCTGTCCAGCTAGCTAAACCTCTAAAAGGTTATATGAACCAGCTGCTACAATGGATACCTAAAATCATTAATTTTTCCTTTCTGGAATCTAGAGTTCCCGATTTTCTGAAAGAATCATGAATTTTGCCTATTCTTAAAAAAAAAACATCAATCCTGCTATACCAGCTAACTTTAGGCCTATAATGAGTGTTCCCTTCCTATTGAATATATTGGATAGGGTTGCCTACTCTCAACTATATAAATTAGTTGAAGACCATCATTTACTGGGTTGCATAAAATCTGATTTTCGAAGGTAGCACAGTATGGAATCTGCATTATTGGACTTAAAATCCAACATTGGAAATATCATTGATAAAGGTCATGTTGTTTTATGAATGCCCCTGAATCTATCCACCGCCTTTGATCTTGTTTATCATGGCTCTTTGCCAGATAGATTGGAAAATCTAGGTAGATGCTCAGCTGAAACCATTGCATGGATTGAATCTTTCTTAGGTCCACAACACTCTACTGTATCCAAATATTAATTCAGTTCTATTCTGGTCATCCTTACAATCATGGTCTCCCAGGGCTCTTGACTATCTCCCCTTTTATTAAGCATATACACAAAGCCAATTTTTGCAACTTACTGGATGGGTTACATGTGTCTTATACAAATTATGCTGATGACACTCAGCTCTTATTCCAACTATTTGATACCTTCCTTCAAGACTCTGATAAAATCAATAGGTTTAATTCAGCCATTTAGCACTGGATGGCTCAAAATGTTGACGGGAAAACTGAGTTACTCATTTTAGGCTCAGCGTACAGACTGAAGAATCTGGACTCTTCCTATCATTATTTGTCTGTTGCTGGATGGTCAGTTAAGGTTGCTCAGCATGTGAAGATTCTTGGAGTCTACCTGAATTCTCAGCTCTCGGGTAACAAACATATCCAATCTTTATTCATTGCGTTCTTACACAACTAGACTCCTCTAGAAAATGCATCCATACCTGTTAGAGAAACATAGAGCACTTCTAGCATCAGCAACCATCAATGCAAAATGTGACTATTGTAATAGTCTGCTGATCGACACTAAAAGCTAATATTAAGAAACTACAGGTTACCCAGAATGGGGCTGTCCAAGCAGTATGTGGCCTAAGAAAATAGGATCATGTCACTGAAGCCCGTCGCAAAATTCATTGGTTACCAGTCCAGCAGAGAATAAAGCACAAGTCCTTTTTTATTGTTTATAAATGTTGTTCCAGAGATGTTCCTTCGTATATTTCTAATTGTATCAAGAATACCCAACAGAATACCCAACAGAATACACAACAGAATTCTAAGGTTTAACAACACACAAGTATGGTGGTTCTTACTTCGGAGTTTGGGTACCTCTTCTATGGAACGCTATTCTGATCTAGTTGAAGAAGAGTATGTATCTCTTCAATAAACACAGGCTGAGGCTTCTGGTCTTGAATTCTTATGCCATTACTATTTTGCTGTGTTGTCTGTCTGTAGCTTTGTCATATGTGAGCTATGGGGCCTACAGGCAAGCAGCATGTTACAAATGCCAAGCTAAACTAAACTATCATACACAGCACAGGCAGACAGGGACAGCATATCAGACCCACTAAAGCATAACCTAACATTGGAGGATTTCCGGTCATTTTTATGTGATCCATCATTTGGCACACACTCATATAGTAGAACTACTATGTGGGTGTTTACATCAGGTGTAGTGCTTGCATTCCTGCTATCAATGTTTACATGTTGGTATTGTGGGGAGTCAAATCAAGACTACCTGAATTCACAATGAGAGTTAAACTATTGGGCCTGAGTACATGTCCCCCCTCCATCTGACCCCACAGGCTATCCCCACCCCCTCTGTTCCTCCTGTGATGTTTCCTTCTGCCCCCCGCTTCCCGAAACAGAGTTGATGCCTGGTTTGCTTGATTGTTGTACCCTGCCCCCCCTCCAGCCTACTTCTGCAGTAGTCTGTCCTGATACATTCTGGTTTCACCATCACTGCCTTCTGGCCAATGCTGGATTGGACTTTTATGGACTTCATTGATTCACGGCGTGTCACCCTTTCTCAAATCTCATGCTGGACTTCCTTTGCATCTTGTACTCATGGTGGCCCTGAATCATGCTGATCCCATCTTCATCGTGTATCCTGGCTTGCAACATTATGTGTTATTACTAACTTCTGCAATTGTATTTGCTCTCCCCTCTTGCTTCTCCACTCTTTTTGACAGCTTACTCTCCTTTCTCTCCTCCTCTCCCTTTCTCCCTTTTCCTATCTCCTCCCCTCCTCCTTTTACTTTCTTCTATGCACTTACCCTATCAGAATTGTCCCTGGACCTAGTATGATAGCGACCTTGTCTGCCTCCTCCCTCCTCCCCTTACTTTGCCCCCCCCAGCACTATCTGAAACGACGTCAGGCCTAGTACGATAGTCACTTGTTTTGTTCCTCCCCTCCCTTTCTGCACCCCTCTCCATCACCTTTTGTTTTTCTCCGGCTCTACCAGAAATGTGGTCAGGCCGAGTATGATAGTTAATTTCACATCCTTACTTTCATGGCCTGTAAGAATGGCATTGAATTTTTCCTTGTTCCCTCCCTTGCCTTGAAGCGATTTTAAACACATCTGGTCTCATTCCGACTTGGGCGGTAATGGATAACGGTCACCGGTAAGGAGACCGGTGCCGTTAAACCCTTACTGCCCAATTCCCAGGTCCCTTAGCAAGAACTGTAAAGGACATCTGGTTTGACCACACGTCCTTTACGGGTCCCGCTGAGGGACCAGGGCTTTAATTACGGGCCCACTATTTGCGGGCCAGTGATTAGTGCCTTCCCCATTCCAATTGAGCCCTATGGAGGCTCAAATGGGAATGGGGAATAGTTGGGTGAATGGGGACTTACCGGGTTGTCCAAGGTCGGAATGACCCGGTAAGTCCCCATTCAGTCACACCGGACCGGACCCGGTATTGGAGGCAGCCATGGTCAAATAGCGCCATGGCTGCCTCCAATCTCGGAATGAGGCCCATTGTGTATAGGCACTATATAAATAAACCATTATACCATATCATATCATGTCACCTCAAAGACTGAGCTTGAATAACTGTAAATTGACTGCAGTAAATTCTGAACAGCATTAAAGTAAAAATACTCTGCACTCATGGACAACTCTGCCTACCACAGTGGAACTGTACATCAATGTACATCAGAAAATCCCAAAGTCCCAAGTGTATTAAAAATATAAATCTGCTAACAAAACGAGACAGACTGTATTATAGAACTACCTTTAAACATGACACAAGTTGAGTGGTAGGATGTTGTCACCCATTCTTTATGGGTGCTTATGCAGTGCCCCTATGTATGTATTTATTTATGTATTTATTTATTTATTTGCATTTGGTAGGCGTGCAACTGCCCTCGGGCATCACGGCGCTGTTAAGAAGGCTTAATTGGTTACATGAGTGCTTACGAGAAGAAGACAACATATATTACATGAGTGCTAGCAAAGACATACAGTTTGCCGGACCCCAGTGTGGGGGTGGTGGAGGGTGTATGTTCAAAAGACATTGGGCAAATACATGGTGTCAGTTACATGTTGCATAACGGCAACAACACATAGATGCATGGTGAAGGGTCAGTGGGCAAATACATGGGGCCTCATTACAAGTTGTGCAGAATGCGTTTCACGGCGCTGGTAATGGTGCCGGTCCCGTTAAGCGCATTCCGCACTATTACGAGGTCCCCTCGCGGGACCCGCTCTGGACGTCTGGTTTATCCAGACGTCCATAACGGGTCCCGTGAGGGGACCAGGGAGCTAACAACGGGCCCTCTTGTAATGGGCCCATTGTTAGCTCCATCCCCATTGCCATTGAGCCCTATGGGGGCTCGAATGGGAATGGGGAAGGTCTGGGTCCGGGTTGCCTGAATGGGGAAATACTGGGCCCTCCATACTCGGAATGGTCCGGTATTTCCCCATTCAGGGAACCCGGAGCCGGACACGGTTTTGGAGGCAGTCATGGTGGCAATAGCGCCATGGCTACCTCAAAAGTCGTAATCAGGCCCATGGTGCCAGTTACATGTTGCATAATGGCAACAACACAGAAAATGCATGGTGAAGGGTCGGTGGGCAAATACATGGTGCCAGTTACATGTTGCATAACGGCAACAACACAGAAAATGCATGCTCAGTAGTCAACAGAACACAAGTGCCTGATGGGGGGGCATTCAGTAACTTTACGGGGGAATTCACACACGGCGGGAGGGGGGCATTCACACACACAGGCGATCAGCGGGAGAGGGGGGTATTATTCACACACAGAGGCGACCAGCGGGAGGGGGGGCATTCACACACACAGACGACCAGCAGGAGAGGGGGGGCATTCACACACAAAGGCGACCAGCGGGAGAGGAGGGGGCATTCACACATACAGGCGACCAGCGGGAGAGGGGGGGCATTCACACACACAGGTGACCAGCGAGAGGGGGGGCATTCACACACACATGTGACCAGCAGGAGAGGTGGGGGGCATTCACACACATGGACGACCAGTGGGAGAGAGGGCGGCATTCACACACACACAGAAAATCAGCTGGAGAGGGTGCGACTGGCGATGTACTGTGGCGGACAGGGATAGAAATGGCCTTTACCATGGGACTTCGTAGATGGTGCCGGCTCCCGCCTCTCAGTTGCTTCAATTGGGCTATCAAGTCCCAGTTAGCGAATGGGGGTGGGAGTCAGGCCAGGCAAAGGTGCCTTAGTGAGAAACAAAGAAAGATGCAGCCATCTTAGAAGGGCCTGAGAACAGTGTGGCCAGATACCTGCAAATGGCAAGAACCCACAAACTGGGTACAAAAAGAGAGTAAAATTGCGTCTTCTGGCAATCCGCCACCCAGCAGCAAACAAATCACAACTTTTCTTCCTTCTTTTTTTAAAAAAAGGGCATTCTACACCAAGTGAAGACATTGAATCATCATTTCATACAGAGTGCTTCTAATAGCAACGTTATTATTTATTTTCCACACCAGTGTCAGATTATTGAACACAGTTTATGAAACCCTGGTGGGTTTTGTATAATATCTTATTGTGTAGAAATGTCTAAAAACAGTGGTTCATTTGTACTGGTTTGAATCCTTGTTGTGTTAATTTAAGACCAATATTGTGCTGACTTCAAGTTACCAGAGTGCCACCACAGCGTAAATTAGCCCTCAACCTTGACAGTATTCCACAGGGGACTCTTAAAAAAATAACTAAAAACTACAATGGCTCGAGGTTCGTAATGTGGCTGTAGATTAGTGACTGGACCTGTTAAATTTGTTACTGAGCATCACAAGAATCTTCTTCCAGCTAATGTAGCACCTTGGATCTCTGCCTGGCAATCAAGACAGCAACTGTTAGTTTAATGAAGGAGGACAAAGCAGACCTGTCATCTCATTTTGAATCAATCATTCACTGTATTCATTTTATAGACGTGCATAAATGAGTCATATGTTTTTCAAGAGCAAATGCAGGGCATGCTTCAAACATTATATTAACCATAGAAACACACTTGGCGCTTAACTTTGAAAATATACAAGTTGCAATTGTGAGACTGACTGCCTGATTCATGGAACTATTTGCGTGAAAAAGGCAGATTTACGTGCCTTTCTGCCCGAAAATCCCCATACTTCAAACAGGGAGTTTCGGGCAGAAAGGTGCGCAAATCTGCGTTTTTCACACGAATAATTCCATCAATCAGGATATTGGTGTGTTTTGATGCTGAAAGCCCCTTTTTTGACTTGATATCAGATTTACATACCCTACGATTACTAAAAAGTAATCCAATTATTATTTGTAAAATTATGAATAAATATGATATATATTCATGTAGCATACCAGACGTTCATCTGTGAGGACAGATTACAGAAGTTCATATCCCATTGAGGTAGCAGGTTGCTGACATGAATTATGCATTCAATACAAATGTGCAGCAAAACATAATAGGGCATGCAACTGACTTGGGAAAATGGGAAAATACCCTCCCCCCATTCTCATCTAAACCATGGCACAGGACATCAAGACCCAAGCACCCCGCGTGAGAGATCAACCCATTCACGGCCGCACCAGACGCTCAGATCTCCTGTGCCCACGGCCACACGCTCGGGGAGCCTGCCCACTACCACGTCCTGGTCAAGACGACGTCAGCCTCATGGACCAACTCGATTAGACAACAATCACCATTACCATCATCGTTAGAGATGCCATGACGACATAGCCAACAGACAAGAACACTCGTGCCACCATGCACACTGGTCACTCACACACCAACCCACACGAAGAACATACTCAGTGCTATGACGCAGCGGACTGACACATCCACAGACACGCATCGTTGTTATTTTTCACGTAGGCCTCCTACAGCACCGCAGAGACGCGAGACGCCTGAAGAAGCTTGTGTATACATGCTTGCAGATGCTTTCTCGCCACCTACCCTTATGAAGAAGCCACCCTATATATCTACTGCTGTTTGTGACAATCTGTTGCCCCTCACGACCCCATATTGCTCCAGCTACGGTCTCCCCACACGTGACCAAGCCAAACTGACAAGATGCCAAGCTTACGAGACAGAAAGTCGCCGGAGTCCCACGTCTGGGACACAGGCAGCAACAACGAAGTGACAAGTTGGACACCTACAGCGATGGGAAAGACATGCACATCAGCCACTAGCCAGACCTGTCCATTGTCCGCCACTAACACATAGTTGTACATTGTTGCCAGCACCAGGTACATCGCGAGCTGGGAACAGCGATGGTCCCAGGCTTGGGAGCTCGCGAGGCAACCAATCAGAATGACGCCATTTTTGCTAGCCTATCACCAAGTGTCCCCTTGTAACAAATTCAGTGTAGCAAACGTTAGGGACAACCCAAGTGTACTACCTGACCTGTCCTTATCCAATAGCACTTTCTCCTATCGGAAACTATAATAACCCTACCACTCGGGGAGCCAACCCGAAGTGGCGTTAGGTTTTGGGACATTTTTCCCAGGTGACGCAAGTAGCACGTCATACTACGGTAAAAAGTGACTAAGAGCCCACTAACGCTGAGAGTCTCTCCGGATGCATACGAGCTGAGAACTATCCCTGCCATTACTATAATAAACAGCAGTAATTACTTTGCTCTTGTATGTGCCTCATATTCCTTTTGGGACGTGGGAGGAGTTGGGGCCTCCCCATCCCTGGAGGTCCACAGACGGCTCTGCCGGCCCCAGGGAAATCACCCCGACAGGTTGGAGGCCCTGCTGAGATCTTTTTGAGGTCTACCTAACCTAAGGCAACTACAAGGCCTCTTGCAACGAGTCAACCCGGCAGCGTGGCCCCCTCTGCCAGTGCCCCCTTTTGAGGACTACAGGACAATTGCAGAACTGCGAGACAACTGGACAGCGCAATCCGGACATTGGACATCGGGAGCCGACTTGAGAAGTATCCTGCCCGCGGTTGGCAAGTGTTCAGACGTGGTCTAGATGAGGGGAGGTGGCGAACCGCTTTGGAGGGGTGCCCGCGGTCGAGCAGCCCCAGCTCATGAGGACTTGGTGAATATGGCACACCCAACCAGCAATGTAATGTTGTGCGGGAGAGGGAGGAATTGTAAAGAGGGTGGCGGGTGGTTGTTACAGTGTGTGGAAATTGATTTCGACTGATAAGCAGCGATAGATGTGTGAGGTGTAGCGGGCAGCCGCGAGGGCCATATGCTACATCGTCACAAAGTGGATTGGGAGGGTCTTCAAGCACCCACGTGTGACTGTTAGAGGGCGCGGATTAGTCTAGATCGCAGGCTCCTGTATGAGGGAGGTGTGGCTTTCCTATGAATTGACGTTGTAGATCAATGAGTAGGTGAGGATCCCTACTAATTGAGTGTTGAAGCTCGTTAGGTGGATGATGTTTTCCCGCAGGAGGTAGCTAGATTGTTTCCCGAGTGCAGAAGATAATTGGCTGGTTAAGCTCCTCTCGGGAAGGGGCATATCACACGCGAGGCAACGCGGCATGCGCATTCTGATTGTACTAAGTAAATTGATTGTTGATTACTCCACTCCAGACGTAGTGGGAAGACAGCTGTGGGGTTAACGGGGAATAAAAGTGTCAAAGGATAGCGCGCATTCATAAGGTGCTAAAATTGTACGTACTTGTAATATCTTGGAGAGGTTGGTGACGTCACCCATAGGGCTTGTATAGGACTCAACGACCATCTCGCGTTCATCCAGGGGTGGTCGGGGGCAGGAGGTACGAAAGGGTATGGATGAAGGGGGAGAGGTGGCCGCACACGGAGAACGCCGGCTGCGCCTGACAAAGGGGTTGCACCAGAAGAGGGAGGAGACTGAGCAGACAGTGGGGACGGGGAGGAGGAACTAAGTTGAAGGTGCACCAAGTACATGCGGCACAGGAAGGTGGTGCAGCTCAAAGGCATGCCACATAGGGCACATAGCCGCAGGGGCTTTGTGCGCCATGGCCGGAGGGGGCCATAGTTGTAACATCAGGAAGAAGGAACGGCAAAAGCCAAATATTGTAAAATTGAGATTACCTTCCTTTTCAGCGGACCATTGAAAGTCCCCAGTTTACGGGGCCAGGTAAAAGGTTGACGTTGAGAAAAGTAAAATTGTAACATGCCCACGTACTATGGGTCGGGGACAGGAGCAGGGTTGGGGTCAGAGCAAGCGCTTTAACGACACCACTCCAGCACATTTGCACGACACTGTCACCACACAAAGAGAAAATGATAAAATACAGTATTGAATGGACACAGGGAACAGACAACAAAATAAGGGTACCATGGCCGCCCAACGGCATCTTTGACACGTTTACCCAACACTACTTGCTGACATACCTACATAACACATACAAAGGGAAAAAGTTATCAAACCATTTAGAGGTTTTTGATCTCTGGAAGATGTTTCAGGGAGGTACACCAGGAGCCCCGGGAATGTTCACAGTACAGGGGGTAAAGGAGGAGAAAGGGGCTAGGGGAGAGAAAGAGGTAAAGGGGAGAAGGTGAAAGGAGGGGGTTGGGGTACGACACATAAAGACCTACCCAGCACTGAAGAAAGTGAGGAGGAGGCAGAAGACTCATTTGCGGTAGCAGGGGCAAAGGTGGAAAAGTAGGGGGTAGAGGACGTGCACATGGCTAAGGTAGTGAAGAAGGAGGAAGGGGGATTATATCCAGTAACAAGTAAGAGAAGCCGCCCGACAGCAACTAACGGCTGCTGTGGGGTACTCAAACCCCGCGTACAGCCCTCCACCATACGCTCCAATAGATAGCTGCCAAAAGGGGATGGCGACGACGGGCACGGTAGATTCAACCACAACACAGGAAGAAGCGGGGGCGAAAAAGGGCTCTGGGAAACTTCACAAACAAAAGGCCAGATGAATAGATAGCAGCGCAGGTGCTTTTGAAGCTGCGGGGGACACTAACAGAGGAAGAGGTTTTATGCAGTGAGGAAGGTAAGAAAGGAAGAGATGGATAACGCACAGACAGGGCACGAGGTAAGTAAAGGAAGAGAGGGAGGACTGTCACAAGAAGAGGAAGAGATGCTGGAGGACAGGTTGGCATTATTGAGGGACGTACGAAGCGCACTGATCAGACAGTTCGAGTAAGAAACACGGGAAAGACAGGAGGAAAAGAAAGCAAATAAGGAAGAGAAGGCGAGAATGAAGGAGCAAACAGAAGAAAGGCAGAAGGAAGAAGCACGCATTCGGGCAATAGCAGAAAGAGTGGCGCACGCGGAGCAAAGGGAGGTGAGAAGGAAGGAGGAGGAGCGGGCAGAAAACGACAGGGAAATGGGACTGTGGAAAAAGAAGATTATATCAGAAATCGCGTGGAAATATGAAGAAGGAAAGGCTATAGAGAGCATACTAAAGATGGAAGGGGGAATATGGTGGAGCAAAGAGGAAGAGGAGAGGTTATTAGCAAAGGTGAGCGAAGAAGTAATGGAAGAGCTTTATAGGAAACAAGTGGAAATAGGCGGCGAGGTAGTGAAGAAGAAGAATGATGAAAGGGGTGAGAGGAGAGTGGAATATGGAGCAAAGCAGTATACACGCCAGGATAAGGAGGTGGCAACAACATTGACACAGGGGGCTGCGGTTAAGGGAGGTGAATACACAGATATGGACATAATAGATTTAAGGAAAGCGACAGTGGGGGGAAACGCACAGAGTGGGGACTAACCTTTCCTGATGGATTTTGCAGCGAGGAAGGTCATGCAGAGGTGGAGGAGATGGAAATAGGGAGGATTTAGATAAATTATACATAACGCACACTAACTGCGAATCACCATGGGCATGCGAGACACAAGGAGGGAAAAACAACGAAGAAACGAAAAGCAGAGAAGTGAACAGGAAAACACGACCACTAACACCAACACCTTTACACACTCCATATGTCGGCAGACTTAGGGACCTCCCAGGACACAGGCAGGAGGAGCGGGCAAACACACACATGGGGGGGCAAGAAGGCAGCAGGAGGGGAAGGAAGAACATAGGTGGTGATAGAGTAAACTACTGTAACATTGATAGCATTGAAGAGTTACCATATATGGAGGAAGATGATGAATATACTAACATAACCCCACACAAGTGGATGCCAGGAGAGGTGAAGGATTACACCTTAATGCCATTGCTAGAGAGGGGAGGAGCTAGACCACAATATGTCCCCTGGAAGCATGCCGATAAGGAAAATATAAAGTGCAGGCTCCCATCACTAATGTGGGGAGCCGGGAAGTGGATATATGAGATGGAAAAACAAACTGCGGGGCAAAAACTAGAGGTGGGGGACATAAAGGGGCTGCTCATTTCAATACTGGGGGATGCTGCAGATGACATTTGGAAGAGGGTGGGATTCCCAGGGGTAACACTAAGCGACACATCACATGATGGAGCACCATTTGCCAACTGTAAGCATACGCTCTGGTAGGCATTGAGTGTCCAATACCCAGACACGTCCGACATAGGAGCAATAACCTCACGCAAGATGCGTGAGAATGAAGATCCTGTTGATTACATCCAGGAGATCCAGGAGAAGTGGCACCTGGAACCATCGGGAGCAATGGACAAAACACTAGCAATTTTTTCCCACAAACTAATACAAGGGCTCCCGGAAGAGGTGCAGAGGCAGTTGAAGAAATTAGTGGGAATGGAAGCAAAGGCATGGCCAGAAATACAACTGACAATAGCACACCACTGCAGGAGGTGGCAAGAAAAGATGAAACAAAAGGAGGAAGATAGGAAGACAGAGGAAGCAAAATTGGTCCAAAAGAAACTATCTAAATATGCTATGGAAGGGGCACTGCTAACAGCAACCACACCCACGCAGGTCGCTGTAGCACAAGACACACCACAACAACAGGTAGCACCATTACAACAAGCACAGATAATGACACAACAGATGCCTCCACCCCACCATACACAGTGCACGCGGGAGGAGGTTATATGCAACCGGGAAATGGGTACTCAAATAACTACAGAGGGAGGGGCGGCCAAATGAGGAGGAGGGGCTATGGCCCACCAGCACAACAACAAGGGGGAGGGTTCCGGGGTAACAACCAATATGGACAGCAGGGGTACTCAGATAAAATAGGGGATATCTATGGCAATCCCGGGGACAACCAATATGCTGGATATGTGGAATGGTGGGGCACATGTCATGCACTTGCAGAATGAGACCAGCACAAGCAGCTTGGGGAGAGCAAGGGCAGCAAGGGCCTAGGGGGGAACAACAAGGTTACCAACAACAGCAAGATACCCAGCAACCACTATCACAACAACAAGCACCGATGCAACAGCCCCAGCTTAAAATACAAGCATACATACAACAACCACAACTGCCACAGAAACAGGCCCAGCAAACACAACAGCAGCAACAGCTACAAATAGAAACATACATACCCCCACAGCAACAGATACAACACCAACCACAGCAGCAGGCGATTGCAAAACAAAAACAGCAGGTCCAAACAGTGCAGCAGCTCACACAAATAGAGAACAAAGCAATATCATCGACTGACACACCTGTAAATCAGACACAGTTGGGGAGGGTGACATTATTGGGTCACAACCCTTACACAGGGAATGGACAGTCCCTATACCCACAATAGGACAGCCCACAGATGTATTTGATGTGTCCCATCCTATCAATAACACCTAACCCTGCGGAGGAACCACGCATACTAGTGGCGATAGGTGACAAAACAATGTCCTTTCTAGTTGACACAGTGGTCACTAGGTCATGCATAAGGGAGGGAAAGTTTAACTTGTCAGGTGAAGCTATGAACACTCAAGGATTCTCTGGGCCTAGAGGGTTGGTTCCCTTCACTGACAACATTTCCTTATCTATAGGAGATCGCAATATGTCTCTCCCAATGCTGTATTCAAAGCAATCACCAGTAAACATACTGGGGAGAGACATCATGAGCAGATTGAATATGACCATCTCCTTCACTGAAAAGGGAATATTTTGCTCCACACAGGCATTACCATGCTCACAGTGTGACAAATACTGCAGGCTTTTTGTGGCAAAACAGTGGCCAGGGCAGAACCAATAGATGGGGACATCTTCCAATATGGAACAGACATGGCAGTAGCATGGCTGCCAGGAATTGAGGGAAACATTTGGAGGAGACCAGCAGCTTACCTTTTCAGGCCCAAAACAGCAGCTAGTGAAAAGGAAGGGACAATGATATCAGTGAGAATTGAGAGCATTGTGGCAACACCAGACTATATTGCAGTACATGCCCAGGACAGAGAAGGAAGAGCATGGAGAGCAGTAATAGCACTAGCAGAGGGGTGCAGGTTAACACAGGTACCAGATGGGAAGCTCTTCTCGGATGATAATGGATAGGGGGAGATGGTGTTTGAGATGAGTGTAAACATTTGGTTGAAAGTAACATACAAAGAAGTGGCACAAAAGATGGCATTAGCACTAGAGACACCTGCCACTACAGCAGTGCCATTTTACGAGGAGGATCTGGCAGCAGTACCACCATTTCTATGGACCACCAGTTCCTATGACGTGGGCTGCATAAAAAGCATAGGAGGAGTAAAAATTAATTTTAAAAAAGGAGCAATGCTGCCAAGAGTAAAACAATACCCACTATCAAAGGAAGCAGATGAGACGATATATGAAACAGTAATAGCCCTAATAACTAGAGGTATGCCAATACCATCAGAGTCTCCATGCAACACTGCAGGGTACCCTGTGCACAAGGCAAAGGGAGGCTCCTGGCGTTTCATCCATGATCTCAGACCTCTCAACAACATTGTAGAAGCAGAATACCCTATAGCGGCTAACCCAGCCACTATACTATGTGGGATACTAGCGGAGGCATCACAGTTCACTGTGATTTACCTCAAGAATCCATTTTTCTCAATACCCCTGCACCCTGACTCACAAGATCTGACAAGTTTCACATACCGCAACACAAAGTGGAAACACACAAGGCTGCCCCAAGGATACTGTAAGTCACCATCCATCTTTAACAGAGTGATACAAATGGATTTGAGTAACATTGACATTGAAAGCACGGTGCTGCAATATGTAGACAACATCATCATCTGCAGCACCACAGAGGAGATGTACACGAAAGACTCTGTCAATATGCTCACAGTGTTACCAGAAAAAGGGTACAAGGTAGACAAGGAGGAGTTACAGTACTGCCAAGAACAAGTGCTCTACATAGGCCAGCTCATTTCACAACATGGAAGGAACATTGCACCACAAAGAGCGCAGGCCATAACCAACTCACCACAGCCACAGATAGTGAGAGAACTGCAGCAGTTTTTGGGCCTATGCAACTACTGCAGGGCATGGGTTTTTGACTACAGCTCATAAATAGGACCACGGCTTGAGGCCCTCAGAGAAGCACAGTGGAGGGAGAAAAAGTTAAGATAGACAAACGAAATGACAGAAGCATTTGAGGAACTAAAAAATGCCATATCAACAGCACCAGTGTAGGCCACCCCACACTATGAAGAACATTTTTTTTATCTTTTCACATTGTGACTCAGCAGTAATGAAGGCAGTACTGACACAAAAAAAACTAGAATGATGCACAAGCCAGTAGCATTTTACAGTGGACACCTGGACCCTGTAATGTTAGGTCACTTCCCATGCGAACAGAGCCTAGCCGCTGCAACTTTGCAGTAGAAAAATCATCCTCCATAACAATGGGCTGCACAACCACGCTGTACGTGGAACATGCCCTTTTTGCAATCCTGAACAAACTAAAATCATCCTTGACCACCCAAAAGGCATCAGGGTACGAAATAATTTTGTCCAGACCAGAACTAAAAATTGTGAGGTGCAGCAACGTGAACCCAGCAAGGTTTACAGCAGAGGTAGTAGAAGATGGCAACTACGCTCATGACTGCACACAGGTCATTGAAATTTACTCCGGCACGAGAAAGGTTGAGGAGAATGCCCTAGAGGGGGGGAGATAATGTACATTGATGGGTCCTCAACAATTGACCAGAGTGGTGGGATACGCAGAACAGGAGCAGCAGTGGTGCAACTGAGAGATGATTGGACCTATGTCCCAGTAAAATGTGTTCAGTTACCACAACACTACTCAGCCCAAGCAGCAGAATTAGTGGCCCTAATTCTAGCTCTAAAAGAAAGAAATGACAAAAGAGTGGGCATATATTCTGACAGTGCATACGCCACATCAACACTACACTCAGGTTTAATTAAATGGCAGCAAAGAGGGTTCAGAAGAGCAGACGGCACTCCAGTGCAGCATGCACTACTACTTGATGAACTAATTGAAGTAGCCCTAGTGAAGTGTCAGGCCCATACAGACGGGGATGACCCGATTTCCAAAGGTAATGAAACAGCAGGCGCACATGCCAAACATGCTGCGTACTTTGGCGAAATTTGGACCCTCCAGAATAAGAAAAAGATAAGGGGAGGTTAGGGGCAAGACAAATGTTGATGAAGGATGGGTACACACACATCCATGAAACTCAAATAATGGAATTACAGGCGGCAGCGCCTATGGCAGAGAAGGAGCTATGGGTCAAAAGAGGATGCACAATGTCTCCCACCGATGCATTATGGCGACAAAATAACACAGGCAAAATAGTGATGCCTCTTGCCCTATTGAAAACAGCATTGGCCCAACTACATCATCCCACACACACAGGAAAAGAGGTGATTGCAGCATGAATAAAAGAGGTGTGGTTCTGCCCCGAGCTGAATCCACACGTTGCAAACTTCATCCGCAATTGCCTCACTTGTCAACAATTCACGGCCGGTCACACGCTGCAAGTGATCAAAGGTACTATACCCCGGCCAGGAGGACCCTTGTTGCACCTACATAATGACTACGTCGATATGATCAATGTATGTCAAGGATACAGATACATGATTGTGGTAGTATGCCCATTTTCAAGGTGGATCGAAGCCGGTCCATGCTCCCATGCAGATGCCTTCAGAGCAGCAAAATTCTTGGTCAGGGAGGTGTTCCCGAGGTGGGGGTATGAGAAGTGCTGCAGTCTGACAATGAGCCACACTTTGCCAATGAAATGATCCAACACATAACTACCCTCCTTGGTATAAAACATAAGTTTGCATGCGCATACCACCCGCAGGCTAATGGTGTCTGTGAACGTCTCAACTGCATCCTAAAAGAAGAGATAGCCAAGATCCAGCAAACAACCAAGAAGAGTTGGCTTTACTCCCTCCCATTGGCCGTATTCGAGCTAAGAAACAGGCCCGGGTCGGATCACCACCTCACACCCCACGAGGTGGTGACCGGACGCCAAATGCATCTCCCACTCACACAACCATCAAGGGCTAAACAGACTGTGATGCCTTGCAGAATGTCTTTGGTGAATCTTTTCTGGTTACTAGTGTCGCCTTTATCTCTCAACAGATCGAACGGACGTGGGCCGGGTCGAAGAACATCCAACAAGAAGAAAAAGCAAACGAAGAACAGGAACAAGCACCACAGTGGACAGTAAAAGAGGGGGACCACGTCCTCCTGCGAAATTTCAACCGCCGGTGGAACAGCCCCCGGTTCACTTGGCCCCACCAGGTGGAGAAAACAGCTCCTAGAGCTGTGGGGCTCCGAGATAAACACGTCTGGACCCACCTACATGACATCAAGCCCTACAAAGATCAGACCACCCTTGCATCGACGACAGGGCCAACGCAGCAACAACAACAACCAACGACAGCAACAACACAGCCCAGACCCCAAAACCCCTTAAGGACACAAGTGAACAATCGCCCATAGCCCACCCCATGGTCACGAGAACCTAAGTCAAAACAAATCCTGCCCCAGCCACTACCTAAATAAAGAACATTGTCAAACAGATCTGCAATTTTAAACCACACTGTGTAGACACGTGTGTGTTCTCTTCTCTTGTTGTCTCGCACATGCAGGTACCACACAGTACTGTTTTACATAGAAAGAGCTGAGTATAAGCTACTAACGCATACGTCCTTGCCCAGAGGTAAATGCTGCCCGCAGATGACAACACCCCAGAAGCATTGTCACACCAATTTGTTTATGTTATAAAAAGTCCAAAACACTTAAAGAAAAAAAGAATACGTGTGTATTATAACACCTTTCTTTTGATCATAGAGCAATCATTCCCACATATCCACAAACACTTACCAGTCCTAAGAGATAGGAAGCTAAGGAAAGCATGGGAACAGCTTTTCGCCCAGGCTATTAATGATTATATGATAGGGAGAGCTTGAAAACACTAACAAAATAACGCATATTTTGAGGAATTTTCAGGCGGGCATCTGTATCATCCAAAGAAAAGAAGCTGCAGGACTGCAGCAACGGTAAGAGAACTATGCCAGTGATATTAGCAATTGTAATAAAAATGACAGCAATATTTTCCATCACTGGTCTACTTGCTGCCACTGTCTGGCAGGCACACTATGCTTCCTAAGTTATGGCATCACCTTCTACTAACAGACCACCCACCACAGCTGCAACAGATACAGTGTCAGGTGGTACAAGTAACCCAAGAGAAAACAGGAAGAGGGATAAACGTAGTGCCTTTAATTTTAACAACGGTGTAGACAAATGCATTACAGAGTCTGCACAAACTTCTCAAATAACATGTGGTACCAGCACATATCCACAATTGGTAAGGGGACAACTAAGGACAACTGCTATGTGTGCTGATTGATCCCATACACCATGAGTGCATCCAGAACATTTGTGGCGACTGAGGTACTGGCAACATCAGTGGAGTGCCTGCTATATCTGGCCCTGTTCTAAACTAAAGGACGATTCCAAGGGAGACTAGCAACGCTGAAATGGAAAATGAGGGACACGTACCCGTATGAAAATAACTTCATCAAAACACTACTCATGTACCACAACTACTGGCAGCATACACATGGGCTCCAATATGTGACAGATGGACCTGATAAAGGAGAAACAAAGGAAGAAACATTGAATTACCTACCATGTGAATGGTGCGCAAGAGAAGTTCCTGGGATACCAGGGTGCTGGGAAAGACCACTGATATTAATATATGTGAAGGTATAGACGAAAGAAGGATGGGTACATGGGGTTGTGGGAAGCAATATGGTAACATTGACAAAGGCAACAGTAGTAACAGTAACTGAAGAAAACAAAAAATGATACAACGGATGGACAAGGAGCGCAGCACTAGTAACATGGCTAGAGAAGGATGAGGATCCAATAACAATACTTCCACTAACTGCACCTACACTATGTTATCAACACGACAGGGATGTCGATGTTGGAAGAAACAGCAACTGCAAAAGAACCGTAATTATAGCTGAAGGGGGTGCCGGTACAGCAGTTCTAATGGACCACTATTGGGCCTGTGAAGCAAGAGCATACCACAGCTTGCCATCATCATGGAATGGAATTGTAAGGATATTTGGCGTGTTACAGCACAGAGTACAGCACTACTACACAGGTAGCAAACAGCACAGAGTACAGCACTACTGCACAGGTAGCAATTTTTTTTGCAGCACCACCACAAGGGTGCAGTGCATTGCTATATGTGTTACCAGATTAACAAGAAAAGACAGGCTATTCAGTCAAAAACGATTTTAACATATAAGATGCAAATCTATTTTTACAGTTAAAAGCACACGTGCTCATTTAAAAATGCACACTATTTTTCACCTGAAATGCCTATGGTGCGAGAGACACATTTGAAAATAACAACTAACATAACTTATAACTAACCTGACTAATGAAACATAATCCACTAATAAAAATGTGTCTCCACTGCAGAATTAGGCCTATTCTGAAAGTGAACTTTTAAACGCACATCCATTTTTTTTTCTGTTCTCTCTGCTGCCCTGTCCACATAACTACAGGAAGCAAATGGGCTCGAAAGAACAGGAAATCAGTTGGTTACAAAGTATTACTATAAAAATGAGCCATTGTGTAGAGAAGGAGGAGATGGCGTGATTAATTCTGATTGGAGCAGCGTCATAGCAAGTATCATGCTAGAGGGAGTGATCAGGTTTTGCTGGGGGGAGTTTGAGGAAGAAGAAAGGCAGTCAAGATTTGGCAGAGCTGGGAGAAAGACCTGTTCCTGGTTGGAGCATTCCTATCTGCAAAAGCTGAAAATTCCAGGCAATGACCCCGGTTTGAGAAGGCAGGCGTTCCTTTTTACTGGGGTTAATCTTCAAGGGAGCCACATTCAGAAAGAGAACAGCCAAAGAAAACTCTGAACAGATAAGGTAATTACATAAGTGTGGGAGCTGAGTGTGTACGAGACAATAATGTTCAGTCAGAGTAGGAAAGGGGATTCCGGTGCCTTAATCACACGTTAATGTTGCAAATGGTGTTCTGTTCTCCGCCAAGTTTTTTTTTCAGAGTATTACAGACAATGCTGTTAATGTGCTGTTTTATTTATTTCTGTAAAGAGTGAGATCGTGTTTAAATGCAACTTTTATAATACAGAAAAATACTTGAAAGCAGACAGGTGGTGCGTCTTCTGTTTACCAATACAGTGCTGATGATGAGGGGAGATTTTTAAACAATACAATTGTCATTTTAAGACAGATGTGTGCATGACATATTCAGTATGGAGAGTTGAGAGTGATTGTTTGTAGAATAGCTCGTTGGAGGTACAGGAGCCAATGGGAAGAGAGACTCTCTGAACATAGTTCCCTACCGTATATAAGGTAGTGGAAATTACCACAAAATTACCACATATAGCTCTCTGTCGTAAATAAGTCAGTGAGATCGCCCATGGTGGCACACTAACACTAACACTGAAAATGTGGTATTCCTAAAATGTAGGTCTGAGGTCTCTCTAGTGATTACACGAAAAATCTAAGCAAAGATAAGGGATTCTGGACATTGGGGCCACAAATAAAACAAGGGAATTATGCTCACCAAAATACCACCAACCACGTATACCAAATATGCATGTCTGGGTGCTGAAATAATGCATGTCCACTGTATTATTGTTGCACATGGCCAAATCTGAATACAAAGAGTGATTATTGCTAAGTTACTTTTTATGGTGCGTTGCAGGCCGGGAAAGTGATCATAGAGTACCTACTGGGCGTGGCAAGCGTGTCTCACACTGCCATTTTCACATTAAAGGGAACCCATTTTATAATAGCAGTGTGCCACTAAAAACGAATTTCAGAATGTCACAAAGGGAAACCACATTCTCAGATCTAGTGCAATATTTAGAGGCAAAGTTATTTGCACATGGGAATTGGTCTTCGAATAGCACGTTAGAATGGAGTAACCGCATTCAGGGTGAGGTGCAGAAAGAAAAACTAGACAATATTTTTGCAGAAGGCAGCATAATTCAGGTCTGCCTTACAAGATTATTGAATGCAGCCGATAAAAGTGCAGAGAAAGACTGTTTAATACGGCTATGCGGCAAAATATGGTTTATT
This sequence comes from Ambystoma mexicanum, assembly GCF_040938575.1. Taxonomy (NCBI): domain Eukaryota; kingdom Metazoa; phylum Chordata; class Amphibia; order Caudata; family Ambystomatidae; genus Ambystoma; species Ambystoma mexicanum. The sequence goes on along the minus strand of NC_090935.1, from coordinate 1,071,303,092 downwards.
TTAAACAAGTCCCTGCGAATGCAAGAGAATGATACTCAGCTAATTAACAGGTTAAAGACTGAATTAGAGGGGGCAAGTAAAAATCAGGAAATGTTGAGAGCAGAATTGGATGTATGCCAAAAAGACATGCAATTAAAATGCAGAGACTTTGATACTCAGTTATCCAAAAGCAAGAAACAATTTGAAGATAGTGAGCAAGAATTGGCACACTTAAAAGCCTTAGTGGATCACATTAGGCAGGATAAAGATGAGGTTGTTTCAGAAATGCAGATTTTACAAAAAGAACATTGTGAAAAAGAAGGTGATCTCCAGAGTGCAGAACAAGAAATGATTAAAATGATCCAAGAAAGAGACAAGAGAAATAAAGAGTTCAATGAATGCCAAATGCAAATGTGCGAAATGCAGGAGGTGATTAATAAAATGAGTGATGAAAATAATTATTTGCAAAATGAAGCAACCAGACTCCTTAAAAAGTGTAAGGACTTAGAACAGCAAATGTGCATTCCCAGGTCCCAGGAGAGGCGGCAGGGTACCACATTCAATGGAGTGGAGGTGAATTCTAGCTCTGCCCAAAGAGCTAGTGCTCCAGTGACTGGGCCGGTGACTGAACTTGGTTGCAGCGCCCTTGGGGGATTTGATACTCCCATTGGGGGCAGCCACCAATATCATACACCTGAAAACAGGATTGAATCACAAAATAGTGCAATTCCATGTATTGCAACAAGTAGCCCCATAAAAATAATGAAATCCATTAAAGCCCCGATCAAACCATTTAAAAAGGGAGGTGAATGCTGCATTGAGGATCACTTAGAAGCGGTGCATGACATTTTTAAAGCACTCCAGATACCTAAGGAACAGTACAGACAATATTTTCATTTAACTTTAGATGCCCCGACGGCCAGCATCATAAGGGGATTAAATGAACAGCAGAATATGACATGGCTGGAGTTTGAAAAAGAAATTAGGCGTCATTTTTCTCCTTTTCAATCATTGCAGGAGTCAAAGAAAGTCGCGTACACAATTACTGCTGGACCTAATATATCCCCTCGCCAATTTTTACAAGACTTAAAAAGAGCATTTTCTCGCTTTGATCTATCTTTTGACTCAAATTCCAATGAGTTTAAAACTGCATACTTCTATGGGCTACAGAAAGACATCATATCCCAATTGGTCCGTGAATTTGACCGTGACAAGTCCCTTGAATGGATTGTACATCAAAGCACAAAACTATATGAGGTACTCTATTGTCAGGGTAGAGAAAGTGATAAAATGAAAGATACTAGACCTAAATCTAAACAACCCTCAGCCACAGTAATGGAAATCAGGTCAGCCAAAATGTCCCTTGAGTCTGCTCAAAGCCAAGGTAAAAATAATGTGACACCTGAACAAAGGGGTAATCAACAAAGATCGCCATTTCCTGTACCAATGTTCCAATCACATGATCCTAGTAATAGAGAGAGCTACATCAGCCCTAGGTATTTAGGGGACAGACCCCGGGTAGGATATCGGCCTGATATGGCAGGTATGAACAATAACCAGAGACAAAATCAAGATCAAAGAAATGATGGTCCCTACCAGTCATTGGGGACACAGAGCAGATTTGATCCCAGCACCATGATATATGGTAATCAGGATAGGCCCCGATATGTGGATCGATTTACTGATAATGGAAATCAACATAGGGGCCAGTACCCACAATCTGAGAGACAGGACATGAGGCAAAATGTGAACTACAGTCCACGCCAGTACAATGATTCCCCACCAGGGGACTATAATCAAAGGATGCGTGCAACCCGCTCCCCTCCACAAATGAATCAAGAGTTCAGAAACCATCCCAACCGACATCAATCACCTGAGAGGTATCAGAATAGATCCAATCAGGGGGAAAACAACCAATATCGACCTAGGCCACAGAAAGAGGATCCTAGAGAGATGGAAAGGTTCCAGTGCCTTGAGGCCCAAGTGAAAATGTTAGCTGAGCAAATAGGAAAGCTCTATACAGCGCAAAAACAACCTTCCAAAGAGGGGGCTGATGGCCATAGCAATGACCGGGGGGCTTCCGAAAAGTGACTAAGTACTCATGATAACTGCAGTACCAAAATGACAGATTGCTCTGATATAATTTTGCATAACGACTCTGAGATGCCTAATGGATTAAAAATGAAAGTACCAGTAAATGAAATTGTGACAGAAAGTGCAAATACTTCTAAAAAAGAGGTACGGTTTAACTTAGAGCTAAATAAAACAGTAAAGATGTGCACAAATGAAAAAGAAACATTAGGAATTCCAAAAGAACAAAGGAACAGATTTAAGAAAAATGACTCATGCATGGGGAATACCAGTGAACAGGGAGTAAGTGGGGATGCTATAGCTCCTTCCCTGGGCAAGCAAAACAATGACCAAACACAGACAGAAAAAGGAAATACTCACAAGGAGGGTACAAGTCAATCACCTGAAGAATTCTTTGAGCCACATATTTTTGAAGAGGCTGAAAGGGCTGGTATTACACTAAATGATCACAAATGCACAGAATTAAAAAATGACAAATTGCTGAATGATGTTGTTACACATGTTCAGTTGGAGGATTGTAATGTGGTCTCTGATGTTACCCAGATGGATGGGCGAACAGTGGCCACACTCCAAAAAACCTCTGAACATGGAGAAATGAATAAAATCTCTCGCACAGAAATGGGTAAAAAGGAGGGAAAAATGTCTTTTCATTTACCAATGTGCTTAGCCAAAAGTGAAAAAGACCTGAGAAAGGTGAGCCCTGAAATCAGTAAGAATTCACATTTCTTATGTGTATTGGAGGAAGTTGAGGACAGATATTATGCACCCATCACTGTAGAAGAAAAATGCCACACCTTTGCTATGATTGACACTGGCGCACAGGCCACAATTATGTCCAAGGAGCTGGTAAAGAGTATCAATGAAGGGAGGCCTCCACAGAGTCAGATCACAGTGAAGGAAAATCAAGGCCCAGTGCATAACTTTAATGGGGAGGAGGTGCCCATCATAGGTGTAACTGAGGTTGACATAAAAATAGGAAAGCACAGAATGAAACAAGAGGTATTGATCACATCTACTTGTGAAATTCCATTTCTGATGGGGACAGATTGCCTGAAAAGATTGTCTCCTCTCATAGATGGGGTGAATGGAGTGCTGTGGTCCTTAACCAAAAAACCATTGAGGCCTAAGAAACTAAAATCACAAAACAGCAATATAAATGAATGTCACACCGTTGCCAAAACAAATGATGCTGTGGAGGTATATCTCCAGAATAGCTGCATACCTAGTGTCACTGTCATATTAATGTGTCAAGACAAAATCCAGAGCGACAATGAAAAACTACCTGTACAAATATACTTGGACCCAAGGAAAGATTGGCAGACTGCCATAGATGAGCACACACTATGTTTTTATCTAAAAGAGAAAACGTGCAAACAGGATATTGCTCCTAAAACAGATTCAGAAAAACACATTACCACTCTGGCAGAAATACACATGGAAGATGAGCAACCATGGGTTCATGTTGGTATAAATGATTATTTTAAAACAATAAAAGCCACTTTAGCGCTTGAACATGAAAGGAGCTTCATTAATGAGAAATTGTTGCAAAAAATTATGGAGAGGGAAGAAATCCTGAAATTTAGGATTAAAAACCAATATGTTTCTGGGTTGGACAGTCCAGACCTTGAAAACCGAATTGCAGGCAGATGCATGCTTAAAATTAGCATTGGGCAGAAAACAATTTACCATAATGTATGGATAGTGAGTGGAGCACAAAATGAATTTTACATGGGCAATGACATCATGCACAGAATGTGTATGGTCTTAGATTTCCTTAATCAAAAAATATGGTCACGCCTAGGTGGTCCGGCACCTGAATTTGAAGACAAAAGAAGGGCTTATCATTGTGCACAACTGGTTCCTTATGCAATCGAATTACAAATGAGGAAAGATACTATTATTCCTGCATTTACAAAACAATTTGCAATAACACTAAAATGCAAAAATGGGCAGCAGATGAAAGGCTCTGATGCATTTGTATGCCTGAATGAGTCCATAAAACAGCAAGGCCTGTATTATGAATACATTCCATTGGTAGACATTGGTGAGGGATCTGTAAAAATCATGGTAAATAATAAAGGTTGTCAGGATATTCATTTAGAGGAAAACTCCCCATTGGGAATGGCCATACAAAAATCACATTATACGGCAGATTTAAATAACATGGTGATTGGGAATATTCCTGAAAAATATGTAGATGCCAAGGGCGAGTTGCCAGAACACCTGGACTCTCAGCCCAAAGGAATATTTAAAATTCATTCTGTGTATCCTTATGATTCAAATGAGACGGTGTGCTGCCATCAAGAGGATTGCATAATATTTAATTTAAATGAAAATGAAACAGGAAATCAGTCCATTGAAGTGGAAGCTTATATGCCAAAATATTTAAAAGTGGCAGCTTTACAAAAAGACACAGCCACACAGTTAGAGGAAAGCGCCGAGATTCCCTCACCAGAAGATTTTCCAGAATTTTCCAAAATGGTAGAAGAGCAGGTCTCCTTAGCGGATGCATGTGAAAGCGATAAGGATAGGGACAACCTGAGGGAAATATTTATGGAGTTTAAGGATGTATTTGCAAAAGATGCTTATGACTGTGGTTTAACTGATTTACATGTGACCACACTACCAGAAGGTTGTAGCAGAAATCCAGTGTTTGTACGCCAGTATAGACTACCGCTGGCATGTTTAGAATCATTGGCTGAGATTATTAAAAATTTGGAATCACGGGGAATAATCAGGCCCATTCATAGCACATCCAATACGCCTATTTTAGGTGTGTTAAAGCCAAATGGTCAATGGCGGCTATGTGCAGACTTGAGAGAGTTGAATAAAAGAGTACCAATATCTAGATGGCCACTGCCATTCATTGATCAGGGCCTAGCTCAGATACATGGTTCAAATGTATTTACCACATTAGATCTCACCTCTGGATATTGGTGCGTGCCATTGGCAGAAGAGATACAACATTTATTTTCCTTTACATTCGACAGGACTCAATATGCCTGGCTTAGAGCTCCGTTCGGGTACATCAATAGTGGGAGTGAATTTGGGATATTTTTGAGAAAGGCCATGCCGGATGCAGCGGAAAGAGGAACAATAGTTTATGTGGATGATGTCCTGATAAAAAATGAAAGCCTGAAAAGCCATTTTGATGAAATAAGACATGTACTTGGCCAATTGCAGAAAGCAGGCGCCAAAGTATCTTTGCAAAAAGCACAATGGTGCAAGAAAAAAGTGAACTTTCTAGGGCATGAAGTGACTGAACATGGGCTAAATCCACAAAAGAAGAAAATAGAGGCCATACAAAGATTAAAAGATCCTAAAAATGTGTAAGGAGTAAAAAGTTTATTAGGGATGACAGGCTATAACAGAAAGTTCATTGAAAATTATGCAGAAATCACTCAACCATTGACTAAACTGCTTAAACTGAATACTCCCTGGAAATGGGAGAAAGGGCAGTCTGATGCAGTGGCTAAATTAAAGGAATGCCTTGTAAAGGCACCATGTTTAGCATACCCCATAAAGGACAGGGATTTCTTTATAGAAATAGGTTTTTCTGAACATTGTATGTCAGCAGTGTTATCACAAAAACACGATTTGAATCACAAAACCATTGCATATGCAAGTAAGGCATTTTCCCAAGTTGAAATGAAATTTAATGAATGTGAAAAGGCCCTATTAACCACTGTGTGGGCGCTACAACATTTCCGCCCCATTGTTCAGGGAGAAAAGGTGATTATTGAAACAAATCATCAACCTTTGCAATTTTTAGAGAGTAAAAGAATTGGATCAGGCAATCTAGCACAATCCAGAATCACTTCATGGACGCTGGCATTACAAGGTTTTCCCGTAGAAGTGAGATATGGACAAAATAAAAAGAACCCAATTGCTCAAGGGTTAGCTGACTTACATGACTGTGCAGCTGAACAAATACCAAATGAAATGGAAGTAGAAACTAGTTTACAGGAATTTGAACAATCACCACACAAAGCTTTTGATGAAAAAACATGCAAGGATTTGCCAACTGTATATGTGGATGGTTGTGCTTTTCACATTGAAAATGATAGTAATAAACCATTAGTGGCAGGAATAGGAAATGTCTGGTTGAAATGTGAAGGCGTTCCCAGTATAGGGATGAGGATTGGAGATAGGAGCAGTCAGGTGGCGGAATTGGCAGCCATTTATAAAGCAATTGCTACTGCAGTTGATAAAAAGTTCAGTGAACTTGTCCTGGTGACTGATTCTGACTATGCACGGAATAGCTTTGTGGAGTATTTGCCTGGTTGGAAAGCAAGAGGCATGGTTACATACAACAAAAAGCCACTTAAACATGGAAAAATGATACAAGCCATAGACAAATTGGTGTCAGAAAATAATTTAACAATATACTGGAGAAAAATTCGTGGGCATTTAAAAACACCAGGAGAGGATAAGGAGGGAAATGATAAGACAGACCACCTGGCTAAGATTGGGGCTGTGATGGGAGAATTGCTACCTATTGATTATTTAATGGGTGAAATACAAATTGATGCAGTGACACGTTCTAAAGCACCAAAGGAGGTAGATCAACCGGTGGTGCAGTGGAGTCATGACACGCCAGACCAAGATTTGATTGAGGCACAAAAGAATGATCAAATTTTGGGAATCTATTATAATCATTTGATAGACCCCGAACAAAATCCTTTAACAGAAAATGATTGTATGGGAAAAGAAGAGTTGAGGGTGTTATTAAAGAACAAAACACGAATTAGATTACAGGATGGACTCATGATTAGAGAGTCCATAACAGGGCAAATACAGTGGGTAGTACCCCTTTCATTCAGAGGACTAATGCTACACCATGCACATGATGCCATAACCGCAGGCCATAGAGGTTCACAAAAAACATTGGAAATACTAAAAGATTATGCTTACTGGCCACATATGTCCCAAGATGTGGAATTATATACTAGTGGATGTCTAGTATGCGTCCAATTTAAACCTGCTTCACCAATGCATAGAGCACCATTGATGAAAAGAGGCCTAACTCTCCCATGGTCAGATTTGCAAATAGACTATGTAGGTCCTTTAAAAAGGTCGAGCAGGGGACACCGTTATATTTTGAGTGTGGTATGTTTGATGTCGAAGTGGATTGAATGCATTCCTGCACCAGATTGTAGTGCGCAAACAGCAGCCACATTGCTGGTGAACCATGTGTTCACAAGGTTTGGGTTGCCACAAAGAATTGAGTCAGACAGAGGAAGTCATTTCACAAGTACTCTAATGAGTAAGGTATGGCAAATACTAGGTGTGAAAAGGAAACTACATATCGCATATCGGGCGGCGTCTTCAGGTACAGTTGAAAGAAGCAATAGGTCTGTTGTGGATATTTTAAAGAAATTTGTGGCAGAAGCAGGTTCCAGCTGGGATTTGCGTTTACCATTGGTTTTGATGGCAATCAGGTCGACTCCTGCCAAAGCAACAGGTGTTAGCCCCCATGAGGTCTTAACAGGTAGGAAAATGGTGTTACCACAACACCTACTATACAGAACACATGAGCAAACCCTTGTGAGTGCATCCACAGTTCATGAATATATTGATGAACTGAGGAGGCATTTGCAACATGCATTTGCTTTTGTGCAGAGAAATCTGGAAAGAGCCGCTGACAGTGAAAAGTCTTATTATGACAAAAAGACATCAGTAAAGGAATACAGTGTGGGGGATCAGGTGTACAAGTTTCATTTTGGAAAAAGTAAACAGAAAAATTCTAAATTTCTAGCAGCCTGGCAGGGGCCATTTCGAATTATAGATAAGGTCTCTCCTGTGGTTTATAAAATTTTGAAAAATGAAGGTGAAACAGCAATAGAGCAGTTTGTCCATGTAAATCAAATCAAACCATGCCATCCCAGACATGAGATCAGGCAGCTTGAACATGTAGAAATAGATAAAGTCCCTTGAACACAAAAAGAGAAAATAAATGGGTACAATCAGGAGGCAGTGACAAAGGAGTTAAAAAGTTGATTGTTATGATGGCACATAAACACTGTAGTATATGTAAAAATATATAATATAAAATAAATAAATAAATAAATAAATAAATAAATGCACATATAATGGAAGCTCATGGTTGGTGTGCAGAGAGAAAGTGTGTTAAATATTGAATATCTGCTTGTTTTCTTTTAACTTGTGTTTAATTTCAGAAAAAAAAAAAAATGAAATATTTTTACCAAGCATGTTTTATTTTTGGCAAAAGGATGAAGTTAGTATTATGCTATGTACTTAATTTGTTTATTTTCTATTTTGATTTAGACAATTAACATTATTTGGTCGGAGGTTCCGGGATCAGAGCCCACGGGAGAGACGATGGAGTCCTGGAGTCCCCTGGATGAAGACCAAAAGATGCCTGCCTCCAGGTGGAGGTGAAGACAAGATAACCAGAATGCTAAAAAGGATGACTCCTATGGATCTAAGATTGCCAAGATGGAAGTGTACTCGAATGAACCGAATAACATCGCTGGTCGGGACATATCAGAAGCGGACAAGAGTCCTGACATATGGAGTTCCACGTATTTATTATTTTAATTATTTATTTTAATTTGTTATATTAATTATTTGTTTTAGTTAGTTGTTTTATTTCTTTGTTTTTAATTGACTTGGAAAATCTAAACTTAAAGTAATGCCACTTCAACTGAGAAGGCAAATGTAGAACATTTTGTAAACTAATGAACTCAGATGAATACTGTGCTGATTGCAAATTTTTCATTGATGCACATGAATATTCATGTTGTTGGATTGCTATATTGTAAAAGAAAAAAAGAGAGAACAAATTGTTTTTAGGTATTGGCTTGGATTATAGCCAAGTTCTAAAAACAAAAGGAGGGTATGTAAGGATATTTGGCGTGTTACAGCACAGAGTACAGCACTACTACACAGGTAGCAAACAGCACAGAGTACAGCACTACTACACAGGTAGCAAACAGCACAGAGTACAGCACTACTGCACAGGTAGCAATTTTTTTTGCAGCACCACCACAAGGGTGCGGTGCATTGCTATATGTGTTACCAGATTAACAAGAAAAGACAGTCTATTCAGTCAAAAACGATTTTAACATATAAGATGCAAATCTATTTTTACAGTTAAAAGCACACATGCTCATTTAAAAATGCACACTATTTTTCACCTGAAATGCCTATGGTGCGAGAGACACATTTGAAAATAACAACTAACATAACTTATAACTAACCTGACTAATGAAACATAATCCACTAATAAAAATGTGTCTCCACTGCAGAATTAGGCCTATTCTGAAAGTGAACTTTTAAACGCACATCCATTTTTTTTTCTGTTCTCTCTGCTGCCCTGTCCACATAACTACAGGAAGCAAATGGGCTCGAAAGAACAGGAAATCAGTTGGTTACAAAGTATTACTATAAAAATGAGCCATTGTGTAGAGAAGGAGGAGATGGCGTGATTAATTCTGATTGGAGCAGCGTCATAGCAAGTATCATGCTAGAGGGAGTGATCAGGTTTTGCTGGGGGGAGTTTGAGGAAGAAGAAAGGCAGTCAAGATTTGGCAGAGCTGGGAGAAAGACCTTTTCCTGGTTGGAGCATTCCTATCTGCAAAAGCTGAGAATTCCAGGCAATGACCCCGGTTTGAGAAGGCAGGCGTTCCTTTTTACTGGGGTTAATCTTCAAGGGAGCCACATTCAGAAAGAGAACAGCCAAAGAAAACTCTGAACAGATAAGGTAATTACATAAGTGTGGGAGCTGAGTGTGTACGAGACGATAATGTTCAGTCAGAGAAGGAAAGGGGATTCCGGTGCCTTAATCACACGTTAATGTTGCAAATGGTGTTCTGTTCTCCGCCAAGTTTTTTTTTCAGAGTATTACAGACAATGCTGTTAATATGCTGTTTTATTTATTTCTGTAAAGAGTGAGATCGTGTTTAAATGCAACTTTTATAATACAGAAAAATACTTGAAAGCAGACAGGTGGTGCGTCTTCTGTTTACCAATACAGTGCTGATGATGAGGGGAGATTATTAAACAATACAATTGTCATTTTAAGACAGATGTGTGCATGACATATTCAGTATGGAGAGTTGAGAGTGATTGTTTGTAGTATAGCTCGTTGGAGGTACATGAGCCAATGGGAAGAGAGACTCTCTGAACATAGTTCCCTACCGTATATAAGGTAGTGGAAATTACCACAAAATTACCACATATAGCTCTCTGTCGTAAATAAGTCAGTGAGATCGCCCATGGTGGCACACTAACACTAACACTGAAAATGTGGTATTCTTAAAATGTAGGTCTGAGGTCTCTCTAGTGATTACACGAAAAATCTAAGCAAAGATAAGGGATTCTGGACATTGGGGCCACAAATAAAACAAGGGAATTATGCTCACCAAAATACCACCAACCACGTATACCAAATATGCATGTCTGGGTGCTGAAATAATGCATGTCCACTGTATTATTGTTGCACATGGCCAAATCTGAATACAAAGAGTGATTATTGCTAAGTTACTTTTCGGCGATAATAAAATACCGTCAGGCCCCAAATCTCCACAAAATACCCTACAAATATGCACTATGGTACACATCAATGTACCATCCCTGGTAGTACCGCAGAAACCAACCTGAGGAACTTCCCTAAGATGGACGAAAGGGAACAAAATGAAGAAAAGATCAGTGAAGTTAGGTGGAGGAAGAGAAAAGAATGGCACAACAATATTGTGAAGAGTAAAACGACAAGGAGGACCACTGACGGGGAACTACCTGTGGGGAAGATGAGAAACAGCTCTTAGTGACATCCCACCAGGACACAGACTGTTCAGCAGAGCGACAATGTTTTTCTCTTCCATAATACATTCAGGAATGCAAGCATATGCAAATGTGAAGTGCTTTCAGATCACCATGTGGGAATTAATGATGACAATTAACTCCACTGTCAATGTGTTCAACGCAATAAAAGAAGAACTGAGGGCAGTACGAATGGTGGCACTCCAGAACAGATATGTGTTGGATCTCTTAACAGCAATGGAAGGAGGAGTTTGTGCAAAAATTGGAAGCTCATGTTGCACATTCATCCCTGCCAATGACGCAGACAATGGCACGCTTTCTGAGCCGGTATCACAACTTGCCAAGATGGAAGAAGACGCAAAGGGAGTAAAGAGAGATGGTAGCTGGTTCTCATACTTGTGGTCATGGATGCCATCGTGGCTGTCAGATGGTCTTAAAATTATAGCAGGATGCATAATATTGGCAATGGCTGCCCTGCTGGGAATGAAGTTTTGGAAGGCAAGATCAGCACACAAAACTGATGAAATGATGGAAATGATTGGCATGCACACCCTAATGCCAGCTGAAGATGACAAACACACAGACATCATCATAAAGGAACGAGAACGGTTACGCAAACAGATATTAGAAGCAGGTCTATATTCTCCATCAGTGAAGGTAGAAAACCCAAGGAACCCGAAGAGTTATGTTGGAAAGTGGGTTTATTGCAAGCCTGGTGGGGGATGCGTATACATGTACTCATCATTTGAAGATCATGTGAACCAGTATGGACGCCTGACGGGAATAACAAAAGTATGGAGAGTACACGGAGACAAGAGAGAGGATAATTTTGTGGTTGACAAGTCGACCAGAGGGGGGACTGATGTGGGAAAATTGAAAAATATGTGACCAAGCCAAACTGACAAGATGCCAAGTTTACGAGACAGAAAGTCGCCACAGTCCCACGTCTGGGTCACAGGCTGCAACAACGATGCGACAAGTTGGACACCTTCAGTGATGGGAAAGACATGCACATCAGCCACTAGCCAGACCTGTCCATTGTCCTCAACTAACACATAGTTGCACATTGTTGCCAGCACCAGGTACATCGCGAGCTGGGAACAGCGATCGTCCCAGGCTTGGGGGCTCGCGAGGGAACCAATCAGAATACGAGGGGCTCATCACTGACGCCAGTTTTGCTAGCAAATCACCAAGTGTCCCCTTGTAACAAATTCAGTGTAGCAACCGTTAGGGACAACCCAAGTGTACCACCTGACCTGTCCTTATCTAATAACCCTTATTCCAATAGGTAACTATACTAACCCTACCACTCGGGAAGCCAACCCGAAGTGGCTTTAGTTTTTGGGACAGTTTTCCCAGGTGACGCAAGTAGCGTGTCATACTACGGTAAAAAGGGCCTGCAAGCCCCACTAACGCTGAGAGTCTCTCTGGATACACACAAGCTGAGAACTATCCCTGCCGTTACTATAATAAACAGCAGTAATTACTTTGCTCTTGTGTGTGTCTCATACTCCTTTTGGGACGCGGGAGGAGTTGGGACCTCCCCAGCCACGGAGCTCCACGACGGCTCTGCCGGCCCCCAGGAAAACACCCTGACACAACACTTTTCTGGTCACAAATATATATATAATCATCAATTTAAGATTACATTGTGTAGACTCTAGGAGTGCCTGAGAATGAGGCCTGTCAATGGAAAGATTAGGCCAAATAAATATGGCAACATCTCATAGAATATGCATTGGAATAGTTTACACTTGAAAACGTGGGAGGACACAAGGATTATGATTCTGAGTCTTGAAAACGCTTCAGGAAATAACACCACCTATTCCTATAGGTTGGATAGATTAAAGAGGGATACCAACATAAGTGCTGCAGAAGGGAGAATACCTGCTCCATGGCAATGAGTCCTGTCCACAAGGGCACCTTAACAGAAGGGAACCTGAGGTTGTTCAAACTGCATGATGTAGGCCAGGAAGGACCTGCTCAATGAGACTTTCATGGAACACTTGAGGATTTCTGCTGGCTCTTTTCCTTTAAAGATAAATTTGAAGTGCGTATGAGTTGCCACCTTATGAAATGATATCTGCTCTCCCATCACCATTTGTATTTCCTTGATAAGTTCTGGAAGCCGGTCGGTGTGGGAAGGGGATACCAAAATACACTGATTAAATAGGAAATCCTCAGTACATTCTGACTGCATTTAAAACCAAATGAGATGCAACTTCAATTCAACCCAAAATGCATTGCTGAGCTGTGTGCACAGTGAATCAGATAGCATTACACATCTTTGTAAATTATAATCTTTTTAAATTGTAACCAAAGTGTTTACACAGAAGTATTTACATTAAGCTGTAATATGAAAATGTCTTTACAATAGCTTAATGATGATCTGCTTGATAATGTGTGATCTGTGCAAGGTGCGGCTATTTAATAAGCAATGGGAAATGAGATAAATATTAATTGTGTAATTTCAACTCCTATGAAAAGATGCACATATACAATTCATATACCTTTGTTCTTGAAACTGCACAGTGGCACTACATTGGCATACAACCTTCTTGGTCTCAGACAATCAGGTTTCAGACTCAGACATGGAACAGAAACCGCCCTGATCGACCTCAAGACGCAAAATGAAGCCCTCAAAGATAAAGTCAAACTGGCCCAGCTCCTCCTACTCGATCTTTCCGCAGAATTCAACCTAGTAAACCACAAAGTCCTGTGCAACCATCTAACTTCAGATGCACAATTCCCTGCTAAAGCAAACACCTGGATTCAGTCATTCCTAAACAAAAGATCAATGAGGGTCTTTGCACCTTCAGCCGCCGCAGAGCCAACACCCATCACCTGCAGAGTTCCGCAATTTTCTTGTGTGTCTCCAACACTTTATAATGGGTTCACAAAAACGTTATTCGATGATCTTGACTATTTTGGTGTCACCAATAGCAATTATGCAGATGACACCCAAATACTCATCCCTATCACGGGTGACCACACCACTGACAGCAAAACTCTGAATGACATCCACCTCATAATACAAGTATGGATGGCCAAACACAGACTCTGTCTCAATGACGATCAGACAGAGTTACTCCTCTTAGGTTCCCCAGCCAAACTTAACAAACTAGATGGACTGTTCACCTCCTTTAATATTGATGGGAATTTAATTAAAACCTCCAAAGACATAAAAACTGTGAGCATCTACAATGACACCACCCTCAAACTGACCAGACAAAACAATGCAATTGCTTCATCCATGGCCTACACTTGCAAATTGATCACTACATGTAGACCTTTCCTCTCCACTGCTAACCGCCTCTCAATAGCAAAAGCACTAGTCCTCTCAAAACCTAACTATTGTAATGCACTATATCTCTGAACTAATCAACAAAGCCTAAACAAATTGCAAGTTATACAAAGCAATGCCATAAGAGCTGCAATGAACATTCACAACACAACACATTTCGGAAATTAGGCACTATCTGAATTGGTTGCCCATCAGGCAAAGAATTACACTGAGACCCTCTCACTCACACATAAGTGCCTCGCAGACTTGGCGCCCAAGTACCTGTCCAACTGCATCTCACGCAACATACCAATTCGCCCCACCAGAACAGCACAGACACAGTGTCTGAAAGTCCCCAGGTTCAACCTACAAAGAGTGGAGGTATTGCTTCCCGTATTGGCAGCCAAAAACTGGAACGCCCTTCCCACATCGCTAAGATCTGAACCCTCATACCACCTGTTTAGAAAGAATGTAAAGCTGTGGCTCCATGAGCAATAACTAGCAGCTCACGATGACACCACTTACCACCACAGGCCACCACACCTGCCACTCTCAGGCAACTACTGTATTGTTTTATTGTGATCTGTTAACTACACCACATACTATTATGTAAGATATGACAATCAGCCATTATGACCACCTTGCTCCGTACTTATTCTTGTTTCTGTATGCAACTGCAACTGCAACTGCAACTGCAAATGTGAAACAGTACACATGTTACATTTAAGACAAGCACCCAGACTCCTCAAGGATTGGTGTGCTCTACAAACATAATAAACTAAACATTAGTGAGGTAAGAGGGTAGGGGCACTTAAACATTAACATTATCTTTCTGTGTTCTGGACCTATAGTATTGCTTCTATTTTAAAGAGAGGTGAGATATATTAAAGTAGTTAATCTGGTTCTGGTTATTGGAACTTCATGCTGACTTGTCAGCTACTGATTGTCACAAAAACACTAATATACCTGGTGTTTGTTTAAAGAAAAGGTGCAAGAAGAGTTTTTTGCATATAACTAAATCAAGCTAAAGTTTGTCATTTTACACAATGATGATACATAACAGTCTTCAAATCACTTGGTTTGGTGTGGTGAGAACATGTTTAATTAGCAATTAATTCCAAGTATTGCATACAAAAGGTATTCCATTTGGTACAACACATTGTATTCAGGTTGAGAAACAAAGCAAAGTGGTTGATATCCAAAAGTATAGTGTGGTTTGGCCCACACGTGTTTCACTCTAAACTAGAGTTTCCTGAAGGCTTGCGGGATTCTTTTGTAGTCAGGTAAGTTTTTCATTGGTTTGTTTCATAGAAAATCCTGCACAGTAAGTCATTCACACAAAGTTTATTGACCATTGGATTTATAAAGCAATGTGTAGGCTTTTCCTTCTCGTGTGAAGCATATATTTCATATGATAGATCTATTGTTATTATTTGGCTTGTGATGGGCACACACCATTATGGAAACCCTTTTTCTCTAGGTTTGAAGAGACTATTGCCTTGAGGGAATCATTTTCAACTCTGATATTTCAAACTGAAGCCAAACAATGGATACGTGTTTAACATTACTTCCCTAATCAAAACCTGCAGCATTTTGATGCAATGCATGATACTTTAAACTGCACCTGTACAATAATAACCCAAAGCACCTTATTTACCTTAGAAATGGGAGACATGCAACCAGTTTCCTGTGGTGTTACTGGAGAAAGCCACGTTTTTTGTACCAATAGTAAACGTGATTTTATGTGTACTTTGAACATGTTTTTGGTGAAAAGAATTAGAACACACTGGCTGCTAAGTGGCAGAATTAAGTCTGGAGTGCCTCATTCTATTCAGAATTAAACCTATATTTGATTGTGTGACTGCATTTGTGTGTGAGAAATAGTGAGATTCAAGCAGGCAGGTTATTTTTGTTTTTGTGGGTGTTTAATATTGTGGTGACTTCCCCAATATAAATCTCAATATTGATGTACAACCAACCAATAGAGAGTCCTCCCAGCCTTTCACAGAATTAAGAAGTAAGAAGTAGTTGGTCAAGAACTTCCCGATGAGCTATCACTGCTCAATCAGCAAGGCAGTGCAATTGCCTCCTCAGGAAGCTTTGAATCATTTTGTCCTTAGTGTACTCAGACTGAGACACGTTGGACCGGCACATGGGGGAACAAGACGTGCCTTGACGTTGAAACTGACAATGGATATCATGAATTCAATGTGAAATTAAGAACACTGTCCGACCAAACGCCATGACCAACAACACGCAAAGTAACACCCTCATTGACATCCCTGTAACCTCCTCCTAAATATCCATTCACCCATAACCCCTGCTTCACTTCTTACCATCCACCCCCACTGAATTCCTACACCCTCTTATCATCCACACCGACCCAGTTCCCACCTGCCTTCCACTTACCCATTCCCATGTATTTCACACTGGTTCATTGAGCAATCACTGGCCCATTGGTAAGACACCACACCAGCCTCTTTATAATATATATATATATTCTGAAGGTGTTTCTAAGCGCGGACCGGGATTCAAACCTGTGTTGCTCTGGGTCATCATGCTTCCAAGACAAGCACATTGCCACTGAGCTATACTACCCATGGAACCACATATTTCCACTCCCTTCCCCGTTTGTTGCCTTCTGTTAAACACTGAACACCAGCCCCATTGCAGCATCTGAGAAAGAAGAATGTTGGTACCCCTATGCCTAATTAAGTGCATGAAACCATTTGAACAGAGAATTGGAAGCTTAATTACTATACTATTCAAACATTTGGTCCCTTGAACAGTATGCTTGCCTCTGCCTTTTTTGCACTAAAGATCCAATTGTGAACACACCCAACTTTACGGGACTAAATAAACAAACATTTGTAGATGCAGAGGCAGGACACGCCCCCTGTGACACTTTTGCGCCCACTCACTCCCACATTTATTTTATTTTATTTTTACATTTATAAAGCGCTCACACAGCCTGCGGGCATCGAGGCGCTGCTACAGGAATTGTTTGTTTTTTTCTTCTTAGTGGCGTAATTGTTTTGTATTTATAACGCGCTTAAACACCCAGAGGTTTCTAAGCGCAGACTCGGGGCTTCGTGTTGTCTTGCTTCCAAGACGCACACGCTGACGCTGAGCTATCCTCCCGTTGCTTCGTGTCGTCTTGCTTCCAAGACGCACACGCTGCCGCTGAGCTATCCTCCCGGGACATGCCCCCACCCCTTGATTCCAGACTCCAGTGGCTGGTCCACTATCAACCATCAGCCTTACATGTCTGTACCCCTAAAACGTATTTCCTGTTCTAATAGACCACTAGCTATTCCAATGGAACCAATAAGTAATCTCCATCTGTTCCCCTATGCCTCAACCACTTTTACCTTGAGCTCAATGTCACCTGCAACCTGACTGTTACTTTCTCTTCCACTCCTTCAGGCCCACTATAGAGTATTCAGTTATTGGGCAAACTACTTTATCACTCTATGTTGATGTGTACAGCAATTTGCATCATGCAATGCATATACCTTACTGCACTCTGCTGCATTTATGGTCTTGATACTGTCATAAAACATTTGACAGCTTTATTTTGGTATGTGTTCCTTTACTTAACTTTATGAAAGGAAAATTACATACTAATTGTGAAGAAAAGTGGAGAGTGTCCCAGTTTCTGTGCTGCAAGTGGGGAAGTAAGTGGAGACGTAACAGGTCGCTCTGGGGGCAGTGAGAAACCGTGTGTCTCCCAACCATACTGGTGAACCGAGGTTTATGTGAACATACTGCCACATCTGATGCCTTACAAAATGATGGAAAAAATAAACAACTGAAGTTCCAAAGTGGTGTGAATGTTGTATTTATATTTATGATATGATATGATATTTTGTTTCTATCGCGCTCGTACACAAGTGTTTCAGAGCGCGACAAGGCAAGGGAGGGGAACAGGGGAGAACAAAACAGCGATCTTACTAGGCCCAGTGACATTGAGAACGCGCAAGTGCATGGGAGAGGAGGAGGGGAAAAGTGCATGGAAGGGGGGAGAGGTGGAAAGTGCGAAGCAGAGGAGAAACAGATAAATAACAAGAAATAAATAATAAAGGCAACAAATAGTGGAAATGCAGCCAGCAATTTGCAAGTGCTAGGTTTAAGGCAGCAGACAGGATAGGTCTGATAAGTGCAGGAAGAAAAAGGGGGCGGGGCTGTATGGGTACAGATACAGACCCTAGTGCAAGGGGTGGTACGGAGGCAGTGCGAGAGGGTGGCAGGATGTGCAGGTACCTGGGCCCAAAAGACAGAGGGTGGCCAGGTGCATGATGCCAAGAGAGAACAGATCAGCAGGGGAGAGGGGGAGCGAAGCCAGAAGAAAAGAGGAAGGTCTTGAGGTGCTTCCGGAACAGCAGATGGTTCTCCTCAAGTTTTAGAGAGGCAGGGAGGCTGTTCCAGAGGGAGGCCCCACCTGAAGACAGAGATCTACCCACAGGGGTAGGTTGGATATACTGTGGAACTATCTCAAAGGTTAATGTAAATCAATGATACATGAATTGACTAAGACCTGATCAGAGTAACATCAATTACACAAATAAGATCTGTACTCAGACCTTTCCTCTTCTATCACTATACCTCCCTTCTCGCTCCCATCATCTCTTCTTTCGGCATCTCACACGACTTCTACACTGATGACACCCAACTCTCCTTCTTCTCCTTCACCTCCGACCTCCACCACACTCTCTCTTCCTGCCTCACGGCCATAAAAAACTGGATGTCCCCACTTTCTTTCCTTCAATTTTGATAAGACTGAAAGACTGAAGTGCTATTCTTCCCTCCTAACACTCTCTCACCTTCCCCTCTTCCTTTCATCCACTTCCCCCCTTCAAATCTCCCCGTCTCGACCGCAACCTTGCCCTCCACATTGACTCCTCTATCTCCTTCTCCACCCACATCTCTCTAATCTCTCGTACCTGTCGGCACCACCTTTTCAACATCCTCAAGATCTGCCCCTCCCTCACCTTTCGCACTTCTAAACTCCTAATCTCCTCCCTTATTTTCTCCCGTCTCTTCTACTGCTCCTCTCTTCTCTTTGGCCTCCCTATCTCTCAATGACTCCCCTAAAATCCATCTACCACTCCTCTATCCGTACTCTATGTCTCTTCGGCCCTCAAGACTCTATTTCTACCTTACTCTCTCAACTCGGCTGGCTCCCTTTCCTCTAACAATTGAAATTTTAATTCCTCTGCCTTGTCTAAAAATCTATCCATGACCTCGCCCCCCCTATCTTTCCTCCCTCCTCTCATTCTACTCTCCCTCCTGCTCTCTCCGCTCAGCTGACCTATACCTTCTCACTGTACCCGAGCCCCTTGTGCCTCCTCACGCTTCCGCTTCTTCCAACTCTTGGCCCTCTCCACTGGAACTCCCTACCTCTCCCTATCCACTCCTCCCCCACCTACCAATATTTCCGCTCCTCCTGGAAAGCCCTTCTTCTCCACTCCCCCCTGACTCTCCTCCCCTACCTCTCCCCCCCAAACCCCTGCCCCCTTCCCTTACCCTCCCTTCCTCCCCCTCCCGATAACCTCATATTGAAGGCTGTAACCACCCAAGGGTGTTAAGACCATCTAGGAACTCCCCCCTTTCCCCTCCCCCCCGCTTTTGTGTAAATTGTTCTATATACTGTACCACTGGTTTGTTTCAAGTTTGTAAATATGCTTCTTTCTTCAGTACTGTTGTTATACTGTAAAGCGCTTGGAGTAAAGCACTGTATAAACTCAATAAACATAAACATAAACATAACATGAAAGGAGGCATATGTTAATCCTGGTAAATAGTCAAACAGTAGTGCCCTGCCGACACGTGTTTCAAGCAACCGCTCTTCCTCAGGGCTGTGCTTAACAGTTGTATTGTCAAAATGTTAGTATGTCAAAGCAAAAGCTAAATAATGAGTGAATAAATTACAAAAGATGAATGGAAAACAGGTCACTTCAATTTTCAAAATGAGCAATTAACAGCAAGGACCAAAACAAAAACAAGGAGAAAGAAAACAAGAAAAGAAGCAACACATTCTGCAGTTAGTGGCAGTCTTGTTGTTACATATATGAACATTATTTACATTGAATCCATGGGATTCAGTGTACAGATTGTTTCCCAGTAACCTAATGTTATACCTTGGCCAAATCCATGCTGAATAAACACTAATGGACTAAGAGGCAAGGTGCTTCCCATGCAGTTAGGTGGGTGCCCGTGGGTGGACCTCTGGATTAGAGGGTGCATTGCCATGTTTCAGAATGGTGAGTGCATGAGGGTGCATGCCAGATGTTAATTAACTCATTCTTGTGTTAATAGTGAGCCTGGAGTGGGGTGTGCATGGCATGCAAACAAAAATAAATTTGATGTTGTTACCAATTAGTCTTTTTGGAATTGTGAGCAGCAGGGCCATGGCCATGGCCTCACAGATTGAACCTGTACCCTAGCAGCAGAGGGAAAGTTCCAAGAGGTTCAGTTATACCATTGAAATGCCCAGAGAGAATGGACGGGTCGCTGTAAAGATGTACTATTTGTTAAGTTGCGTTATCATGCCATCTTCTATCAACATCTGATGACTATGTACTGTGAAGAAATAATTGCAGTGCTACATGAGGCTTAGGTGCTAGAGTCATCTCTACATGCATCCTTAATACATGTTTCATGAGTAGAACCCTGTGTCTGCTGGTGAGGAGGGCATCCTGATGCCCGTTTGTATCACCCCAGGAGAAGAGCAAGAAGAGCATACATCAGCCTAGCAACCCCGTGACCTTGACAATTCATTGAGCCAGTAAGTAAACTGTGGGGAGCCCTGAAATCTGCCAGCCACTGCTTCAAGGAGGGCCATGCACCTGATGCGCGTAAGAGAGAAATTGTTCCCATCTGCCCAGCTTCCGCCAGGGGAGCACCAGGAGAAAGGAAACCAAAGTTGCCTTGTTAATTAGTTCAAATTCGTTATGAGTCTGGACAATGTTTTCAACTGTCCACCGACTGGTTGAATGTGCCAGCGTTGTTATTAAAACATGTGTTTGGCATGCCCATTGCAACATTTGTGTGTTAATATTAGAGAAACTCTTCTTTTGTCCAACGTGTGTTATTTATTGTGGTGGACAGATCATCTATTCCATCTGTATCGGACGAGTTTTCTAGATGTATTCTTTGTGTGCACCGATCAGGAACCTTTTTGTGCTATGTCTTTCATTGCCTCCTGCTTTTTTTGGGTCATGATGTCTGTTTCTGGCCAACTGTCCCTTAGGATCAATTATGCTCTAAGTTAATCATTATCATACCATCTGAAGTTCCCTTTAGCATGTATTTTATTTTGGGTATTTATCAAGTGTGGATATAGCTTTGGGAAGTAATGGACCACTGAATTTTGTTAGCTGTTACAGGTATACATTAGATGGGCACACGTATGCCTGTGGGAGGAGGATGATGCATGAGACTGGGAAGCTCATATCCAGATTCGGATCTTTATTCATGACTTGGCCAAGAACCTAATGGCCATCTGGGATTTGGACTCTATTTCATGGATTTGGGTGAGTTTGTAGGTGGAAATTAAGGTCATCGACCTATACAAGCAAACAGTATTTGCTTCTTTCCTTGGTGGGCTGAGGTGGGTTGGAGGAAGGTGAGGAAGTCCTGATCCTCAAAATAGTAAAAGATGCTGTAGAGATTTTGGAGGGATAGCAGCATTTTGTTTTCTTGCTAGAGGGGTGGTTGTATGTTTTTCAAAAACGTTCCTAATGTTATATGGAAACCTTTTTAATCTGTTTGGCAAACAATGTTGTTTTGGTAAGTCTGTTTGTTTTGGGGCAACAATTTCATTTGGGAAATAATGTTCATTTGTATTTTGTCATGAAAAAGTTTGTGAAACCTTTTGTTACGTTTTGCATATGGCAGTCTGAAGATGCATTGCTAGTCATCAGCAGGACTGGAACTATGTCAATATGCCTCAGGGGTTCGAACAGCATGGGGTGGTGTTCACTGCATGCAAAGGAAAGCAACAGTTACATGTCTGCGCCCATTCACTAGGTGTTATATACAAAAGGGTTAGGTATGACCAATAACTGGAGGTCATCCATTCGCTTGGTGGCATTTCCCTGTCCTCTACTGAACCAGGAGTGTATGACATTTTGATCCGTAAAAATGAATTCTAAAAGCCCTGGCTAATGCGTTATAATGGACATCACCCCCAACGCTCTCACAAAGATTCCAAATGACTGCTTAGATGTCTGGAAGGTAGTCCCTTATAATCACAAGTGAATCTGCCTGCACAAATTGGATTATCAGAATCTGGCAAAAGTTTGAGAAATGCATTGGATTGCAAAGAAAGTAGACATGTGAGTGATGTGGGGGTCAAGCAAACTTACTCACTGGCATTTAGTAACAGGGTGGAACAGGTCTCAGGAGGATAGCTCAGGGGCAATATAATCGCCTTGAAAACAAGACGACCTGCACTCAGAAACCTCTGGGTATTAAGCACGTTATAAATAACCTATCATATCATATCATAACAGTAATTACACCATAGCTTTACTTTCGATGGTACCAGCAGAGAATAGTCAGGATCTCCATTTTGTTGGCTATCATTTGACAGTGCTAAAAGTGGGTGCCAGGGTGGTGTGGTAAGTGGACTTCCCTGATTCAGTGTAATTAGAGGAGCAGGGTTTACTTTAAAAAAAAAAAAAACAGTTTTATTAGTTTTTCAAAGGTAGAAGTTTGACAATCATTTACAAGCATTTTCCAGCAACTAGACAAATAAGAGTTTTCACAAAGAGAGCAACTGTGTATAAAACATATAAAGTCTTTGCAGATCACATACATTTCCAATAGCATCGTCCAAACCAATTACCTACACCCCGCCCCCCTACCCCTATTCCCATATCGCCGTCTGGCGGGCTAGACAAAACCAAATGTTACATCTGAACTATTCTCATATTTATAACATAGGACACATGAGCACAATATAACCTGTGAATTCGACATAGCAGACGTCAACCGTCGCGTAGCTTGTCTCTGAATGTAGTAACGCTTTGCACACATTCTTTTCATGTGACATATTTGGCACAAAATTCAGACCATGCATTCTCAACTGTGGTGCGATCCCCATGTAGGGCCGCAGTCAGATTGTCCATTCTATATATGTTCAGGGCAACACCCAACCACTCAGTTTTGCTAGGGAGCGTGGCTCTCTTCCATACTATGGTGAGAGAGGCTCTTGCAGCCATAAGAAGGCCTTGTATCATTTTGGGTGCTTTCATGGTCGTGTCGTCCGTTTCAACCAGGCCGAATAGAATCAGCAGTGGTTGTTTCTCCCATTCATCATAATCTAATTCCTTGATCCAGCTGAGAACCTCTGACCAGTAAGCTTGGACTACCTCACATCCTCACCACATATGCCAATAGTCTCCTCGCCTCCCACAACCCCTCCAGCAGTGTGGGCTTACCCCTTGATACATTTTAGCCAGCCGGATCGGGTCATACTGCCAACTATACATCAGCTTGACGGCATGTAATTTGTATTGGCAAGATATAGATGATTTTGCCGTTCGTTTACATATTTGTAGCCATAAGTTTTGTGAGATCTGCCTGGCCATATCTGTTTCCCATCTGTTCTTGAGTGTGAGGGATGGTGTAATATCAACCTCAATCAACGCCAAGTACATTGCACTTATTAAACCTCTAGAGCTCGTACATGTGTCAAGAATTCTCTCGAACGGGGTGAGGTCCCTTTGTAACTGATCTTTCCATATCGCCCTTTTCATCACCCCCTTGAGTCTCAGGTAGAGGAAGACCGATAGCAGGCCTATGCCGAGTGCCTCCTGAAGCTCCTGAATAGTGATGAAGGTGCTATTTCTCCAGAGTTGACCGGCCCTTTCTAATCCCGCATCGTACCAGGTCTCAAAGCTCCCTGGGTCTGGGATTGCATATCGGATCCCTGGTGACCAAAGGTGTCCCAACGGA
Organism: Ambystoma mexicanum; assembly: GCF_040938575.1. NCBI lineage: Eukaryota > Metazoa > Chordata > Amphibia > Caudata > Ambystomatidae > Ambystoma > Ambystoma mexicanum. Next base: position 1,071,278,992 of record NC_090935.1, on the reverse strand, counting down.
GAGGGCCATGTCATAACTCCCACCATTTTCTTGCCTGGCTTCCATATTGCCCATATTGTTCCAATAATGGGGTGAATTTTGACGCTATTGCGTAGTTGGGGCCCCGGAACACATAGCCATTCACCCAAAATGAAAGGGCGGAGATGGTGATTGTCCAAGGCTATCCATTGTGGTTCTGACTGCTGCCTGATGTGTGGAACGAGGACACGCAGCTGGGCTGCCCTATAATATGTTTCTATGTCCGGGAGGCCTACCCAAGCATTGTCCTTTCAAAGCTGGAGCAAAGATCTGGGGACTCTAGGCTTTTGATTTTGCCACAGGAAGGTTAAAAGGGACTTTCTGGTATCCGTAAAGTATTCTTGGGGCATTTTGATGGGAAGCATTTGGAACATTTAAATGGCCCAGTCAGGAGATGGTGAGTCTGGACCACCTTTGGATATCGTCTTGAAGGGCAAGTGATAGTGGGGGGAAGTTAGCCTTGTATAGGGAGTCGGAGGCGGAGCTTTGGCCCCAGCCCATTCCAAACCAAAACCCTTTCTAGGAAGTCCCATGACACCCTATCAAAGGCCTTCTCGGCATCCAGTGACAGAAGAGATGGATCCCCTCCCATTCCCTGTGCCTCATGAATTAAATGAAGTGTTTTCCTCATGGTATCTATGCCCTGTCTCCCCATAACGAAGCCAACTTGATCAGAGTGTATTAGTCGAGGTAAGTGGGTTTCAAGCCGGGCCGCAATGACTCTAGCATATACTTTGCATCAATGTTGAGAAGAGAGATGGGGTGATAGGAGCTACAATATTTGGAGTCTCTACCTTCCTTTGGAATGACAGCGAGAAGGGCCTGAGAGAAGGACGGGGGAGCTTGACCTGTGTCAAAGATGTGGTTGAACAAGGATGCAAGGAAGGTGGCGATGAATGCTGAGAATGTCTTATAAAAACCAGGCGTGAAACCATCATCCCCAGGGGCCTTTCCCATCTTTAGGCGTTTTATGGCTTCCGTAACTTCCTCTTCTGTGACTGATGTTTCTAAGGATTCGGCCTCCATGGATGTGAGTGTGGGGATCTGCACCTCTTCGAGGTATGTGTCAATACTTTCTGAAGGAGGGGGGGGGTCGCATGTATATAAGTCTTCATAAAAGAAGGCAAATGCTTCTTGTATGCCTTTGGGGGATGTTTCTATCGTATCTGTGAGGGTGCCATCCGTCCTCTCGATGAGATCAACCCATCTCTCTGCCTTCTGTGCACGGAGACGAGCCACCAGGAGGGCGTCTGCTTTGTCGTCCTCTTCATAATATTTTTGTTTGAGGTATTGTAGGGTTTGAGCTGTTTTGCCCACGATAAGTATTTTCAGCTCCTGTCTCTCACATGGGGAGGACAGTGCCAAGGTTTGGGCTGTAGAGAGCTTCACCCTAATATTCTTTTCTATCAGGGCACGTTCTCTTTGTTTGGGCCCCTTCCCTAATGACCACCCCCCTCCAAGTGGCCTTGGCTGCCTCCCATACAGACGTCTTCCCAATCTCTCCTGTGTCCTCCTAGTAGCAAAGAATTGCTTGATCTCAGTTTCAAGAGTTTCTTTAAAAACCGAGTCAGCCCATAAGCAGTCATTACACCTCCATTTAGTGTTCCGGGGGCAGGTCGTTGACCATGCCGTGGGGTGTATATTTGCTGCCCAAAATATTCGCAGGAGGCAATCGGAGAGGAAAATGTAGTCAATACGTGTGAGCGTGTCGTGAGGGAGTGAGTGAAAAGTGAAGCCTCTATCCACTGGGTGCAAATGGTGCCAACTGTCAGTGAGGCCATATAGGTCAAGGGTTATTTTGATTTCAGCTTCATCTCGGGAGGTGGGTGGGTCATGTGCATCGGCTCTACTCTGTCTATCCACAGAGCTATCCATCCATGTATTAAAATCTCCACCTGGAGCTATGTGTCCCTTGGCCATGTTAAAAACCTTCTCAGTGATTTTGTGGAGGAACGTATTCTGCCCTTGTTTAGGTGGCATAGAGCGTGGCAAGGGTGACAATTGTGCCTCAAATGTTTCCCACAACCATGAGAGCTCTTCCTTCCTTGTCTGACCAAGTCTGAAGAGTTGTCATCCGGAGGCCTCTGCGAATTAGAATCCCCACTCCCGCCTTTTTTGAGATACCACGTGGGATGGAATCACTCTCTCCTCCCCCCTTTGGTATTGTCTTTCTTGAAGAAAAAGAATATCTATGTTAGACCTCTTGAATTCTCTGGCCACCATCGATCGTTTCGTGGGAGAGTTCAATCCCTTCCCATTAAGTGTGCATATGCGTAATGTGTCATTAGAGAGTATAGGTGACATCTTAAGCGTTGTGTGAGTATTTAAGTGACCAGGTCATCTGCATCATGGTCCATGTCGTGTTTGATGATGCAATGTATGGTTCATCTCTTGTGAATCGGGTCTCCGTGAGTCCTGAAGAGGCCAAGGGATGACCCTTCCAGTTCACGCTTTGTCCCTTCATGGTCCCGTTTTGTGTTCTTCCGCCCCCCAGGTCTATCGTCTGATGCATTATACGTCTTCTACTCAGCCCACCCTCCCCTTCCTTCCCTCCCCCCCAACATTCAGCTTCTGACCCGTCCAGGTTAACATCACCCAGTTGGTCTCGGACCACCAATGGAAACCGCGAAACAAGCGGTCCTATCCTAATGTAAACATATTTAACAGTGAGCCCCCAACCGTGTACTCATAACCCAGCAAAAGCAACTTACAAGTATGAATTCTGACCCCCTTCTTAGGCATGGTTCCAGTGTCCGTTTTACCCCACATGTCCACCAGGGCACCCTAAACATGCAGGCCCCAATTTGTCGTTTGTGTGACAGAAATTAAACAATTAGATCTGAAGTCTGACCCTGTGGTCGGTTGCACCGTTGGCGCATGCTGAACGCAAGTTCCCCCATCTGACATACCGAAAACCCTCCACTTTCTCCCGGGCGGCGCCTGAGTGCTCAGCTTCAGCCATACCACTCACCCCATTGTTCCTTTGCCTCGTGCGGCTTCAGTCTGGAATCTGGGTTAATGCTCCATAACCTGTGAATTGTTCATTCTCCAGAATTTTCTGGATCCCTGAATCCTCCTGCGCCGCGGGCCCTTAGTGTACCACTCATCCCTCCCCTCCTTTTCACTCAGCAAGGGAGGATCCTTCTCCCTGGGGACCGGTCTGCTATAAAGTCCGCAATGTCCTTTTCCGAAACAAGTTTCATTGTCGAAGCCTCCCACTCAAAGGTGAGTGAGAACGGATAACCCCACCGGTACCTGACACCTTTGTCCTTCAGCATCTTTGTAATTGGAAAGCACTTCTTCCTCATTGCCAACGTAAGTGATGATAAGTCTTGATAGAGTGAAATGTTCGCTTCGGCCAGTGAAAGTTGTGGAGCGTGTCTGGCCTGTTCTAGGATCCTAACTCTGTCCGCATGATTATGAAAATAAGCTAGGACTGATCTGGGGCCTCCTGGTCTGCCTCTGGCTCTATGGATGCGGTAAATTTTGGGTTCGTCCACTGATTCACCCCTAAAGAGGAGCTTCAGAATGGTGTGCAGGGTTTGTTTTAGGTCAAGGTCGGTTTCGCCTTCATTTTCGGGAACGCCGAACACACGTATGTTGTTACAGCGCTCCTTGTTTTCGAGATCATCAACCTTTAGGCATATTTCCTCTTCCCTGTGTTCTATTTCTGCAATGCGGTGGTCCATCTGGGCCTCCACCGTGTTCAGAGAGGTTTGGTTGTGCTCGACTTGTTCCAGCCTGTCTTCCATTTTGTCCATTCTTTGTGTAATTCTGTCAATTTTGCTGCCTATATCTGCTCTCATGCTTCTCATCTCGGTAAGCAGGTCAGCAACATCCGCCTTGTTGGCAGCAGCATCAGACCCTGCAGTTGACATCTTGGACTCGGTTGGTGGCTTCAGGGATTCGTGGGTTGGTGTAAACTTATATTTCGCCAGTTTGCCCTTAAGGTCCATGGATGGCGGGACCTCAGTGGTGAGGTGTGTGGGTCTCAGCTATACATGGAAAGATTGCACCGCCAGAATGGTCTATTGAGAAGTATACGCCTGTATATATGAGCTTTATCCTCCGGTGGCGAAGTGTGACAGGGGGATGTTGTTAAAAGCTCTGATAACAGATAGCCCCTCTAATGTGACTAAGTGCCCTTCAGTTCTTCTTGTTTCTGCTTTATTTAAATGGGGAGTTTCTTGTGTTGTAGGACATCAAAAGGCTCCGGGACGGTTCCCAAGGAAGAGAGACATCAGTTTGAGGCCTGCGCAGCCCACACCAGGCGGAGTGCTGGAGTACTGTTCCTGGGTCTGGTAAGCTTAGGAGTATGCGTGGGATCCGAGGAGGGCACACGCCCTGTCAGACAGGGGCCCAGCCCTCAGACCTTTGTAGCCTGGTTAATATCTTCTAGCACCCTTAATAGGACAAAAGGCGCAGTGGCTTGCTCAATCTCTCCGGGATACAGGTGCTCTGTGCAACCCTCCAGCCAGGTTGAGACCCGGGAGAGGGCTTGCCGCCCTCTCTGTTTGTGATGCAGGAGGAGAGTCTACTCGTGAAGAGCTGCAGAGACAATTCGAGCGGATGGGCCTGGAGGAGCCGGTCGTCTCCGTCTAACGTGACCGGAGTACGCGCCCGTGTTGGAAATGACAGCGGAGACTGCGTAAACTGGGCCTGCTCCACAGCAGTCCCCCCACGGGTGCACCCAATGCTCGAGCAGCCCCTCTCTTTGTCCCCAGCTCTCGGAGGTGGAGGTGTGCACAACCTCCTAGGGGCTGCGGTCCATCTAAGTGGGCCTCATGGGGGCGGGCGTACCTGTGTGCATGTACTTGTTGATGGGCCCTGGCAGCGGTGTGCGTCGCTGAATTCTCTCTGGTTTCGCGCATATCATGGCTCTGTGATCGCTGGAGGGCGTGGCGGGAGCTTGCAGGCCTGCTCTGCCTTTGCGCGCCCAATCATGCAGAGGGGGGTTTCTCCACAAAAAAAGCTCAGTTTCAGTCCGGGTTTTCTCCCAGTGTGTCCTGAACACTTCCGACGCTAATTTCCATCGATATTGCAGCCGGGGGGGGGGGTCTCGTGGTGGGGGCTCACTCCACTTTTCGGGACCCTTGCTCGGAGCCTACACAGAAAGTAAACCCATCCGTGCGCCCCCTGGTGCAGGGTTTACTTTTAAGACTGAAGTAGAGGTTTGATCACAAAGCACGCACTTCCATCAGAATAATTTCTAAAGTGTTGACAATGTCTGCATGATGGAATTAAGATAGATCCGTGGCACAGGGCTCTGACATATACATTGGGTTAGCAATTAATTAACCAGATATTCTTGTATTCACATTAGCACAAAGTTCAATCATTTTCTAAATTATGATTTCAACTATCATATTTATTGAAACTCAAGTCAGAGGGGTTGCTAAAGGCACAAAAGGGGATAGTATGTGGAATGAAAATTGACACTCACTACCCATTACTGAAGTGCCTACACTGTCTCTCACTATATGTAGCCATAGCTCTGTGAATTAGAAATACTTCAAATTAAATTATGTGTCCTTATCATTATTTCGGCCAATTCTTTATGAACCTCTTCATTCCCCTACAAACTTAACTTTTCTTTTTCTTCTACACTGTAATATGTTTTGTGACATATCTTGCATTTGGACGTGCATGCCATCACTTCTCTACCAGTTGAAATGTTACAATTTTGCATTAATCAGGACAATAACAATCCCAGCTGAAAGCAGAATGGAAAAGCAGCAAAGCGAATGGAGATGGAAAAACCAATAAAAACAACCCCAAAAAGCAACAAGGTTGCTTCACTACCATTAGATAAGCCATTGTGATGTTGGGGACAGTAAAACAATATTTCACACACTGGTACATAGGCATGAATACTGGGAAACAAATGCTCTTTAGAATTTCTGAAACAATTCTCACAAAAGTGGATATATGAAAATAGCTCTTTGTCCTATAACAATCATACTCTTATGTGGTCCCAAACTGTAAATATCTCTAATGATCTTGCACAGACTCAATATTGTGCATTTAAATAATTCCATTACAACAATGATGCAAGACATGCTTCAACGCCTCCAGCAAGCTAAATGAACCTAGTGCTTACGGTTACAAAAACCTCATTATGATATTGTGTAAGTGCTACTTCAGAGTATTTTGACAATTTCATGAGCTCTAGAGATAATGTGCTTACATTTCCAGTGGTTTTATTACAATTTTGCCTCAAGTCAGCTTCATCTTGATCAAATAACACAACTGCAAAAAACAGAGGGGATTCCAAGAAAGGTCCACATGGAGCAGCACTGTGCACACAACTGTAATCCCTGCTCACTAGCATAGGTACTAAAGTGTAGACGTCTGTTTTCTTAGCACTACACACAAGATGGCCAACGCTTCTAGAGAATGTATCTCTTTACTTCTTCTGAATTCACTTTGTTATTGAATCACTTTGACAATTTTCCTCTAGTGACTGTTACTTCTTCTGTATTTCACTTCTTCTTAAATGTACTTCATCAATGCAGGGGGAGACCCCCTGCAGCCCTCCTTCTTTTCTAACGCATGTCCTTCCCCCTATCCTACTCTTGACACAAACCCTAACCCTATCGATATCCATTGCCACCTTGATGATGTGGCAATGGAGACAAAGTAAAAACAAGAAGAATTTAATCTAAGAAGAAGTCATGTCTGAACAAGTGATTGTAAACAGGGAAGTGTAGAAGACATTTTCTGGACAAAGTAAATGTGGACAACCCATCTAGAACGTGGAACCACAGAAAATGTAGTGTTGACTGTCCATGAATAATTACACCACATTGTTCAATGTACAAATAATGTTTCCTTTGACTTTCCATTACTGTACTGATAGTGTAGTTTTCATGTAGCTACTATATAAGTATTGCTTTTTATTGGAGTTGTATGGAGTGCCAACCATAAACAAAACCACTGCATAGTACTTACTTGATCGAGATAGCCAAACGGATGACACTAAAATACCATGGCCGCACAAAACTATTCATTTCCTATTTCCCCACACTGTATTAGTGACTGTTGCATTGATTCTTGTCTTTCCACCACTTTGCTTTCCACAGAACAGAAAATGACTGTATTTTACACTATATATTATACTCTTTTAGCATCTTGAAGGTCGCAACCTCCCACACTTTACAAGAGGAAACAATGCTATAGGGGTCGTTAGGAGTTTGGCGGTGCGGAAAAAGTGCTGGTAAATATTGTTGTAATTCCTTTGCTGCCACTTTTACACACACCGCCAAACTACATATGTCCCGTTGGGGGTTGTCCGAATTACCTCCAGCCAAGAATAAGAGTATATCAAGCCCCCACAGGCAAATAAATGCCAGTACTACCAGCAGCTGTGCTGGTAATCCTGAAAATCCCCTCATGGAGTCCAATGGAATGGGGATTTATAGGTATTCCCGTTTGCCGGTATTCCAGCATATTTACCACTGGAATACTGGCAAACACCTAATGCCCCACTATGTCTGCATACCATTTGACTCTGTGGTTGTGTATAAAGTCTGGTTCTAGATCAGCATGGACCAATACAAATGGAGGCAACAGATAGGCTGCCACATCCTAAGGTTAAGAGTGGGCAGCCTGCGGAGCAAGGAAGCAATATACAAAATTATGTCCTCAAACACATACTTTCCAACGTGCTACAAACCTGAAATTTGGCATGTGAGTAGGTTATGATATGATATGATATGATATGGCATTTGTAACGCGCCTATACACAAGTGTTTCAAGGCGCGACGAGGCAGGGAAAGGGACCAAAGGGAAGACAGACAACGATCCTACTAGGCCAGGTGTCATTCAGATCGCGCAAGTGCATGGGTAGAGGGAAGGGAAAAGTGCAAGGGGAAGGGGAGGGGGGAAAGTGCAGTACAGGGTAAGTAGAATAATAATAAATAATATGGCAGCTAGTGGCAAGTGCAAGGTAAGTGCAGAACAAGTGCTGGGAAGGGGGCTGTAGGGATACAGAGACAGTCCCGCAGTCCAGGGATTGTCAGTGCAAGTGGAGAGTGGCTGGGCCAAGGACCGAGATCGGTGAGAGTGGCCCAGTTGCAGATTCAGTGTAGTTTCAGTCAAGAATTAGCAGGGGAGAGGGGTAGAGAAAGCAGAAGCAAAGAGGAAGGTTTTGAGGTACTTCCGGAACCAGAGATGGTTCTCCTCAAGTTTAAGGGAGGCAGGAAGGCTGTTCCAGAGGGAGGCCCCTGCCGCAGAGAGAGATCTACCCCCAACTCGTTGCTTGGAGAAGCGGCTGACCCTGAGGGAGTTGGAGGCGGATGAGCTCCATTTTGTTGACAATGTAACAAGTTTAAAATATACATTTTTCTATTTTTTTCCGGCTGCAATGTTTGGATATGTGTTTGTATCTGTTTGAAATGTTCAGCCTACTACCCAACATGTTACACACCTGAAATTTAGCAAATGTGTAGGTTCCATGACGTATTGGTTCAGTTAATTAAATAAACTTCAAACTAGGACTGAATTAGGAATTACTGTGTGAGGCACAGGTACACCTGCTAGTGTACAATAACATCTATTGTGCCCAGTTCAATGTAGGGCTTAGGAATGGCAAGGTGAGCCCTTACACCAAATGTAGCATGGAGAAATGGCCCTGTCACCAAGAAGCACATGGGATACTGAGTCATGTTCCATTATATTATGGAGAAAAACACACTAATGGGGTGTGTGTACAACATGGGTAAGCAAGCATGAATGCACTGGTCTTGAATAGTGATATAAAGACGTGTCCTTCAAAGCCATAGGATGTACTGTTAGGAAGTTCATTGTTAAAAGTAAGTAAGGGTAATGTAACCAAATAAATTTGTCCTACTGATTTTTCTCTATAAGATCATTGTGCAAAACCTTATAAAAAACCGTCAGGTTCCTTTGCTCGGGCCACAAATTTTAGACAGGGAATCTATGTCTGTTCAATGACACATATGGATATATGCCTGTTGTATTATTGCTGCCTCGCGTAGTATTTAGATTATTCAGTGTAAGCCTGGTGGTTCAGTAAGGGCCTGGGAATTAGGTTCGAATTTTGGAAGACACTTGATTTGTGGATGGAGTGGAAATATAGAAAACACGTGTTATTGAGGCAGTTGTAGGCACAGCCATGTTTGCAGCTGTAGGAGAATGGCAAACACAAATGAATGTTGTAGGCTGAGGGAAATGCCAAGGCAGTCTTAGATTCATATGAATTTAGTAAGTGAAGGACAAGGTCAAAAGAGTGAGATCACCACATGAATTTAGTTGAAGGAGTAGAAGGACTAATCAATGAGAACCTTACAAACATTTAGTAGGCATGTCAGAAGTTCAAAATACTGAGATCCACACATGCATTTGTAAGGCAGAGGAGGAGGCAAAAATAATTAGAAAGCACATACATTTAGTAAGTGAAGGTGAAGGCCAAAACAATGAGAACCCAACATGCATTTAGAGGATGGAACACAAGTCCAAATCAGTGATAAACCCAGTTCCATTTAATAGGCTGAGGAGACGGGTGAGACATTGAGAACCCAACATGCATTTTGGAGACAGAGGACTAGGCCAAAGCACTGAAGATGCCACATTAATTTAAGACAGAGGTGAAGGCAAAAGCAGTGAGAATCACCCATTCATTTAGTAGGTGAAAGAGATGGCCTAAGCATTGAAGATGCTATCTGATTCAATAGGCAGAGGAGATTGCTAAAGCACAGAGAACTCCATATGCGTTAGCAAGGCAAAGGAGTAGACACACACATTAAGAACCCCATGGGCAGAAGAGAAAGCTAATGCAGTGTTAGACACAGTGTAGTTTAGTAGGTGGAGGAGATGGCCAAAGCACTGAGAACCCCTTTTGTATTTATTAAGCAGAGGAGAAGTGCAAAGCAGTTCTAGGCACAGTGGCATTTGGTAGTTTAGGGGAGGCATGGTATTACAAGTACGGCACTGACACAAAACATACAATTTGTAAAAAAGTTCTTAACTTTGTGGGTTTTTGAAAAACTCCTATTTCACCCTATGACTAGGATGGGAGTCATCTCAAACCATCAAATAATAAAGAAAACATTTGTATCCGTGTCTGTCAAATCAAAATGGCCTATGCTAAAAAAAATAAAAAATAAACGAATGCCTGCCCTATCTCTTGTACAAAAAAGTGTGCAAAGTAGGTATATATATATAAAAAAGGAAAATCAGTGTTTGACAAAGAAAAAAATGTGGCTGAGTCAGCTCTCCTCCCCATGTTTAGACAGCATGGAATAAGGCAGTCCCTATAGGCACGATGACACACTCTGGCTGGAGCATTAACACTGAAAGAGTTTGGAATGTGGATCGAGGCCTGCCTGGGCTTCCAGGTTAAAGGCTTTTGTTCCAGTCTTCCCCAAATAACAAAACAAAAGTTCACACTGGTCTCCCTCTGTCGAGCACTGACCTAAAAAATATAAAAGTTCAATATTGGTTCCCCTCTGCCGGGCTCAGACCTTTCACAGTTCAATGTTGGTCCCCCTCTGCTGGGCTCAGACCTTTCATAGTTCAATATTGGTCCCCCTCTGCTGGGCTCAGACCACTCACAGTTGAACAACACGTGCCAGGGCTCCCTTTCCCAAGATTTTTACATTTTGGGTCTCCCTCAGTCTGGCTCAGACCACTTTTCGGATGTTGTCGACTTTTGAATTTGTGGGCTTCCTTTACAGACCACCGAAGGACCACTTCAACTCTAAATGCAATGTTCAACTTTTCCTCTCCACTTCTCTCGGGTTAACTTTGTTCACTTTCGCATTAACCATTCATCCACTTTCATTGCCTCATACAATACTCCTTAAACAGAGACTTTTAAGTGGACTACTCCTTTTCGCCAGACCACTCCGTTACTCAGTTGTTTTAGGCTTTCCACTTATTGTAGAGCAGAGGTCAAAGCAGTACACTAATGTGATAGGGCACAGGGTAGGCACCAGAGGCGGAATATAGCTGTTGGGTTTGTCACCTGCTGCATGATAAGCCTGTAGCAATCAACCACTTCTTCCTGTTCGAGAAGTAAAGGTAGTCTATGGGCCTCTGTGAGCTGAGTGTGGGAGAGCGGTCGCCGGCAGCCCTTGAGGGAAATGCAGGCCTTGGATGCCTTCCTGGCCCATCGGGCCCCCGTGAGTAGAATTCAGCACCTTTTGTTTTTGTTGTTTTTCATCCACGCTCTGAGCGCGTTGTCTGTTCCTGCTCCCCCCCTCCCACTTCCTGGTCCTCCTCGTGCTCCCGCCTCCCTGCCCGCCCACCCCCCCTCTGATTGGCTGTGTGGCTGCCTTCCCTCTGGGCTACTCGACGCCCGCTCCCCCTGATCGCTTCTTTGTCCAGCTGAGTGTGGGAGGGTGGTCGCCGGCAGCCCTTGAGGGAACTGCAGGCCTTGGATGCCTTCCTGGCCCATCGGGCCCCCGTGAGTAGAATTCGGCACCTTTTGTTTTTGTTGTTTTTCATCCGCGCTCTGAGCGCGTTGTCTGTTCCTGCTCCCCCTCCCACTTCCTGGTCCTCCTCGTGCTCCCGCCTCCCTGAGCGCCCACACCCCCCCTCCCCTTCCTCTCCTCCCTCTTCCTATAACCCCCCCTCCTGGGTAGCCCTCTGCCCGGCAGCCCCCTGCGGCTAAGGGCCCCTAGGCCAAGGGCGACTCCTACAGTTGCGGCTCCCTGTGTGTCTGCAGGTGTCCGCAGGGGACGCTTGGCGCCAGTACTTGCTATCCCCGTCCTCGCCCACCCCACCTGCACCTGGCCATTGCACTTGCTTGTTGTCCTCACCTCACTGTGTCACAGTTGTGGTAAACCATGTTTTTCTCCCCTCGCAGGACTCTCTAACTTAGGTGGCCCCACCACTGTGTACCTAATTCGCATACCGTTGTTTGTTCTGAAAATGTGGTAAACCAGGGTTTTCTTCCACCGCAGGACTCTCTAACTTAGGTGGCCCCACCACTGTGTACCTAATTCGCATACCGTTGTTTGTTCTGAAAATGTGGTAAACCAGGGTTTTCTTCCCCCCCAGGACTCTCTAACTTAGGTGGCCCCACCTCTGTGTACCTAATTCGCATACCGTTGTTTGTTCTGAAAATGTGGTAAACCAGGGTTTTCTCCCCCCGCAGGACTCTCTAACTTAGGTGGCCCCACCACTGTGTACTAAATTCGCATACCGTTGTTTGTTCTGAAAATGTGGTAAACCAGGGTTTTTTTCCTCCGCAGGACTTTCTAACTTAGGTGGCCCCACCACTGTGTACCAAATTCGCATACCGTTGTTTGTTCTGAAAATGTGGTAAACCAGGGTTTTTCTCCCCCCCCCGCAGGACTCTCTAACTTAGGTGGCCCCACCACTGTGTACCTAATTCGCATACTGTTGTTTGTTCTGAAATGTGGTAACTTGTGCTTGCCGCTCTCTTCCTGTCTGCTTGCTCTCGCATTGTCTGTCCTCCCCCCACCCCCTCCTACTCCATGGTGCTCTCTATCTCGCCTATCCTCTCTAACAGCTTCTCTGTTGACTATCCTGCTCTCCTCACTAAATCTGGTAGGAAAAAGTTTAAAAAGGACATCCTGGTCTCCAACCCAGGCCTCCCTATTGCACTAGTGCCTGCTCTAAGGAAACTCTCAATGACATCCTCTTTTTCGTGCCTTCGCCTGACCTATGGACCCTTCATATGGTCTCCGTGCTCTCTACTTTTTCCTCTTCTCCCATTAATGGTGGCACCCGTTGGGATGTCCTCTTGGCCTCCTTCCACTCCTCTAAGGCCATCATTAATGTCTACGCTAATGGGACCGTCTTGGTCCAAGGCCCCCAGGCCAACCTTCACCTCTTTGATAGACGCTTCCCACGCCTCATCAACTTCCTTTCCTCTCCTGCTGTCCCCCCTCCTCTGTCCTTGTCTACCTTGCCTCTACCCTCCCTCCCTGCCCCCTCTCATGCTCCTTCTTCACTTCCTTCTTCTACACCTCCGCAGGGAGAACCTCTGATCTGTACCCCTCCCCGGAAGGCCTTCAAGGTTGGCAACCGCCTCCACATTGCCATTCTTAAATCTCGCTCTGCCATCAAGCATTCCTCTGATATCTGTCGCCTTCTCGAGCAACGGGACCTTGACGTCCTCGGTCTCATTGAGACATGGTTCCCAGCCAGCTCTGTCACTAGCTTTGACACACTCCTACCTGATGGTTACATGATCCCCTCCGTTCCCAGGCCTAACCGTGCTGGGGGGGTGTTGCCCTTATCTTCCCTGAGTGGATTCCTGCCACTGTCATTCCTATGCAGACCTACTCCTCGTTTGAATGTCTTCTCTGCCAACTCTCTCTCTCTCCCAGCCATTCCCTTACCGTGGCTACCATCTATCGGCCACCTGGTCAAATTTCCCCCTTCCTCTCTGAGTGGGCTGACCTCTCCTCCTCACTCCTGTCCGCTACCACTCAACTCCTCTTTCTTGGTGACTTCAACATCCACCTGGATGCCTCCTGTCCCTCCACTGGACTCTTTCGTGACCTCTGCGACTCTCTCTCACTCTCTATTCTCCCGTCTGGGCCTACTCATTCTGCAGGGCACACTCTTGATGCTCTGATCTCGTCTGACCTTCCCCTCTCCGTCCCTCTCTCCATTCCTCTCTCCTGGAGTGATCACTTTCTCCTATCCTCCCACCTCACCCTCCCTACCCCTCAGGCAAAGCCACCCTCATCATCGCCACCCACCTTCTCGGCCATCCGACCCATGAAGCGCGTGTCAGTTGAGGCTTTCGCTGCCACCTTCTCGGCCCCCCTCCCCCTTCGGCTGACTCCCACCCTGACACAGCCCTCTCCATGCTCCACTCTGCTATATCTGATACTTTTGATATCCTTGCCCCTGTCATGAGAATCCGCCTGAAGCCCAAAGCCAAATGTAACTCCTGGTTTGACTTGGATCTCGTCACCCTTAAATGCAAGTGCAGGGTGGCAGAGAGGAAATGGCGTGCTTCGTGTTCATCCTCTGACAAACTGGCCTGCCGCCTGCTCCAAAGGCAATACCGTTTCTCCGTTCTCATCATGAAGAGAGCCCTAATTCAAGCCCGCATCTCTGCGGCATCTAACAACTCGGCTGAACTCTTTAAAATCTGCAAGGAGCTTGCCAACCCTGCTGCAGTCTCTACCTCTCCTGTCCCCTCCCAGGCCCTCTGCACGGCACTGGCCTCTCACTTCATCTCTAAAACTCAGGACTTCCTGTCCTCACTCTCCTCCTATCACCTCCCCCCCTCTCTTCCCTGCTCTTCCTCTGGCCCTTCTGCAGCAACCCCTCCTCCCTCCTTCTCTGCCTTTCCCCTTTTTTCTGCTGAAGAGGTCTCCAGACAAGTCCGATCTATGAAAGTCTCGTCTAAACAGGTTCACCCCTGTTCCTCCAAAACTATCAAGGACCACATTGACTCCCTGGCTCCCGCCCTGGCTGACTTTTGCAACCACTCCTTCGCCTCTGGAGACTTCCCATCCCCCCTCAAGCACTCCCTTGTGCACCCTCTTCTTAAGAAACCCTCTTCCGACCCCTCCTGCCCGGCTAACTATCGCCCAATCTCCATCACTCCCTTCCTGGGCAAGCTCCTGGAGAAACTGGCCATCTCCCAGCTTAACCTCCATGCTGAATCTGTTGGTAGCCTTCATGACCATCAGTCTGGCTTCAGAGCTGCCAGAAGTACGGAAACTGCTCTCCTGAACATCCGTGAAGACTTACTCTCCAACCTCGATTCTACCACTCCTTGTGTTCTCATTTTGCTCGATCTCTCTTCTGCCTTTGATACTGTCAACCATGCCATCCTGCTCAACCGTCTCAGTGATAACCTGGGTATCACTGGTCAGGCTCTGGCGTGGCTGACTTCTTTCCTTTCCAATCGACCCTCCCAGGTCCAACTTGGGTCCTTCCTCTCTGACGTCCTCTTCTCCACCTGTGGTGTTTCCCAGGGATCTAATCTCTATCCCTGGCTTTTCAACCAGTACCTGTCACTCCTTGCTCACTGCATCACCGCCCTCTGCTCCAAATTTCAGTGCTATGCGGACGATACCCAGCTCATTTTCAGGCTACCCTCGGCCTCCTCCTCTCCTTCCCTCATCTCTGACTGTCTGTCTGCTATCCAGGTATGGTGTGCCGCCAATGACCTCTGCCTTAATGCCAGTAAGACTGAGATTCTACTCATTGGCACACCCACTCCCTCCTTTCCTGCAGCTCTCTGGCCGGCCTCTCTTGGCCCTCTTCCTGCTCCTACCTGCAAGGCTAAAAACCTCGGGGTCATCTTCGACTCTGCACTCTCCTTCTCTCCTCACATATCTGACGTCTCTAAGAAGTCACACTACCAGCTGCACCTCCTCAGAGGTATTCTTCCCTTCCTCTCCTTCCCCCAGAAGCTCACTGTCTCCCGAGCCCTGGTTCTCTCGAAGCTGGACTACTGTAACAGCCTCTATCTTAATCTGCCTCCCTCCACTCTCCGCCCTCTGCAACTCATCCAGAACAGAACTGCGAGACTTGTCCTTGGCCTCAAGCCCAGGGACCGTATCTCTCCAGGACTGAAATCTCTACACTGGCTCCCAGTGGCTGGGAGGATTAAGTTCAAAACCCTCTGCATTATCCACAAGGCCTTCTGGGGCCTGGGGCCAAAATACCTTCAACTCTCTCTCCCTAAATATCTTCCTTCCTGAGCCCTTGGCTCATCCGTCTGCAACTCCCTCAGGGTCAGCCGCTTCTCAAAGCAACGAGCTGGGGGTAGATCTCTCTCGCAACTGGGCCACACTCACCGACCTCGGTCCTGGGCCCAGCCACTCTCCACTTTCACTGCCTCCCTGGCATTGCATCCCCTGCACTGCGGGACTGTCTCTGTATCCCTACAGCCCCCCCTTCCCAGCACGTGCCTGCACCTACCTTGCACTTGCCACCAGCTGGCCCTATTTATGTATTTATTTTTATTCTACTTACTTGTAATGCACTTCCCCCTCCCCTTCCCCTTGCACTTTTTCCCTTCCCCTACCCCTGCACTTGCGCGGTCTGAATAATACCTGGCCTAGTAGGAACGTTGTCTATCTTCCCCTTGTTTCCCCCCCCGCCTCGTCGCGCCTTGAAACACTTGTGTATCGGCGCTTTACAAATGCCATATCATATCATATCATATCATATCTGTGCCAGTCTTGCAGATCAATCAATAACCATGGATATGTTCCTCAGCAAAGAACAAGGGAATTTGTCTCAGGTGGAACTGAGGCATTGGAAATAAATATATTTGTGCATGCAACACCAATTCATATGCATAAAGTAGCAGTGGATGGAGTTGTGGAGGAGCAGGAGGTTGATTTGCCACCAGCTGAGGCACAAGAGGGAGATGATGTGGCATAACATCAGCAACAAAGAGAGCAATTCACCTATTACATACAAGAGGTGATTTGCTGAAATGTCCTCAGTTGAAAAAAGATGACAATTGAGACCTTAACAAAGATTATGTTCCATTCCCTGGGTCAAAAATAAAGCACTGACACCTCTTTTGTGAGGATACCACAGATAATGAGGGCAATAATAAGACAGAATCGCAGGGTGCAGGGCACCCCATGCAATTTGCACATGTACATCTTTCTGCTTGAAACAA
Organism: Ambystoma mexicanum; assembly: GCF_040938575.1. Lineage (NCBI taxonomy): Eukaryota > Metazoa > Chordata > Amphibia > Caudata > Ambystomatidae > Ambystoma > Ambystoma mexicanum. The sequence continues at coordinate 1,071,262,374 of NC_090935.1, read as the reverse complement.
ACTTTGGACTCTTCATTTGTGCAGTCCATTCCAAAAATGGTTTAAAAAAAACACATCCTTGGAAAGCAAAGCTGTTTAGTCAATTAAAACAGAACTACCAAAACCTCTTTCAACAGTAGCCATTCAGCATCTACTGCAAAGTACATTGGGCAGGCTCCAAGAAGGTGGATAATGTATTGTCTATCTGAGTGCTCCAAAGAAATTGGGTGTGAAGTTATTTCACAGCAGAAAAGCGACAACAATATCTTGATGCCTGCAGTATATGCCACAAAAAGCATTTTTGCGAGAGAACCTGTGGACCATGTATGATGGCAACACATGTGACATGGCTACCTGCACCCCTGGACTGCAGGCAGTGACATATTTGCACCAGTTCGTTGTGTTTATAACAAATGCATTAATAACGAAAACTTTTTTTGTGAATTAGAAATAACAAAAAAGTGACAATTTTGTTCTCTTTTTTAATTTGGGGGTCCTCCTAAAGCCCCCCATTTCCCTAGCTTTATTACCCCACCCTTACCCCTCCCCCACCCTTTTTTCTATTGCTTACGCCACACTCATATATATATATATTTTAACCCAAATGTCGACGTTTGTTATTCATTTTTCATTATTAAAGTTACTTATTATTAGTATTTCGCTATAATCACTGTATACCATGTGCACCATCATCCAGCAACATTGCATAGATAAACTTGCTGATTCAAAGATTTGTAGATGCTTTCTTGGAACATCATCTTTGCCAGTCAATCTCATGGTCCACAGTCAATAAATTTCCAACTCGTTACGCAAGTCCATGGTTGTTTAGGGTTTTGTGTGTAAAAGAACATTTCACAGAAGACTCAAAAAGCTTTTTCTTGTCAGTGGCTTCCTCCATACAATTTTGCCAACATATGTATTGCCCACTGTGAAGGGTCAGCATTGAGATAGACACAAGATCGTTATATTCTTAATTAAAGACATGTTTATTAAACAAAAATGGGTTGGAAAAACATCACTCTAGCCCTATTCTAAAGAGGAACTTCGCTACCTGCTATACATGAGGACCTGTCTGTGTCAGGATGTCAGTAACTGAAAAGCTGTCCTTTTGTCCAAAACAGCCTATCTTGACCCCCACACTTATAAACAAACAACAAATGGTGCAAGGATATATCTTTAACTTGATGTTAGAAAAAGTGTTAAAAAACAAAAATGTAAAGGTTACTCCAACAAAAAATGTTCTCCAAAGACCTTTTGTTTCAGAAGGGTTTTCCCCTCCCCTGGATTCTCAAACAGGATGGAACAATGTCTCTTTAGCTAACAGTTCCTTCTGTCTTTAACGGACTCCCAAAGTTCTTGTCCAATTAAAAAGTTCTGTTCAAGCAAACATTTCTGGAACACTTTTTCTGTAAAAAGTTCATGTATCTAGACCGATTACCAGGTATAGTCCCCTGCCAGGAATCTTTATACAATTTCCAGCAACCTGCTGTTCTCACCTGCCACAACTTTTCTTTAAGGTTTCACAATCCTTTGGTGTAGTCTCCTACCAGGAATCTTTCTACAACCTATGTAGTGTGCTGGTATACCTGCGTGCCAGAACTTGTTATTTATTTCACAGTTCTTCGGAAATGCCACAATAGCAGATACCATGTGCTGCTTGGTATATCTATTTGTAGTAATAATTTCCCCAAAGATACTTGTTCAAAACTTTTCCCCCATATTGGCATCTCACGCTTTTCTATTTGATTGGGGTTTGTTTTTAAACTTTGTCTTGTCTGCATTCAAACATTCTTCCTATGGCACTTGGCCTTTGCATTTTTCTTTGGCTGCATTTAATGTGCCTTTGCACTTTGTCTTGTCTGCATTCAAACAAACTTTATTTTTGTGTATTTTCTGCATCAAACATTCTTCTTATGTGGTGTTGAATATGTACTTTGCCTTAACTGCACTCAAACCTTTATGTATGTCTTGCATTAGCAAACTTGTACCAGTCAATCACCTGTTGTCGCAGTTGGTGGAACGCCCGGGGTCCCTACTGGCTTTGGGCAAACTCACTGGCCTTTTCCAGCGTCTCCGATGATGCTTGCGGGTCTCTGTTGAGGCTTCTGCTTCAGCCTTCCAGGTTGGGCTGCGCTGAGGCTCTCCCAGCACCCTGCGCAGCTCTGCAGTCACGTGCCAGCCCTCCTTCTCTGCACGGGATGAAGTCTGCTTCCTCATCGAGCGACCCAACCTCCAGGAGCTATTGCTTTGCTCATGGCATCTCCATGGTCCTTCTGGTCCACTTGCAACATTCCTCTTCCTATCCCACTGGCACTTCGCTACTTTGCTGGCTTCATCAGGTTGCGTTGCGTTATTGAAACCCGACATGGATGGCAACGTCTCCCACTGCACTGCTCATCCCTGCACTTCTCTTCTTCAGAGCACCGCTGCCATTTTTAAATGTCCCGCTCAATGCAGGTTTGTAAAAACAACTAGTCTGCATGTTGTATTGCGAGCTCCTGTCACTTCGCACAATTTGAAGTCCATATTGAATCTCTTAATTCTGGGATGGTTTTTCTTCTTATGAACTCCACATGAAGGTATATCAAAAACAAAAAGTGTAATGTGGGTGTTTGTGTAAAAGGTTGGAGTCCGAATAGAACGTATTGTAATAAGTTTATGAACATGTTATATAACTAAATATAAGCATTGTATATTGAAATAGAAATGGCAAGCACTCTGGAATGGCTGGAATTATAATTCCCAAAAGAAAATATAAAACAACCTATTAATGTTACATTATTTGGTATGTATCAGAAGTATCCAGTTCAGCTATTTATATATAAAATATTACATTACATGTATTAAATATCTTTTATAATTCACAGTCTAGAAAAAAAAGAACAAGCCAATAATCAAAATCCTCAAGGTAAAAATACACCATTTTGAAGATAGATTAGAAACTATAGAAAATCGTATCAACCAATTATGCATAGATTCACAAATAAAAAATCAACTGGCGAACATTGTTCATATGTTAAAAATCATGTAACTAGAAATATTAATTTGCATTGCCCCACTGTGACAACTTACCCCCATCAATCACCTTAATCATTTCAAGAGGATATTACTGATCAATGTCTCAATTAAATGATCCCTCCTTCTTTTAATCATTCATATATTCGACCTGCCAATATGCCATTAAGAACTATTATAGGGTCTTCTTCATGAGTAAGGGTGAACACTGTGACTCCTCCAATGAAGTCATGACATCTCCGCTGTAGTTATCTCCTCCCATGTGATCTTCCCTCATACAACCACCCCCAGGCTCAGGATCAGGTAGTGACTTCCGTCCCCTGGCCACATGGGAGGAAGTCACGGCCGAGGAAACAGTGATGACTCCAGTGGAGTCATTACAGCACTCCTTTGTCCAACCGCATTCATTCAGAGGTCAGCATGCAAATTCGTCCAGGAAAAATCCAATTTGTCACTTAGCGTTTATGACTAAGATCTAGAAGCAGTGGGAATGGCACTCATCGATTATTAGGGTGAGAAAGTCCAACTGACAGTGGATTTGCTCACCATTACCTAAAGAACAAATTCCATGACGATCAATGGATGAACACTGGGGCACCTTTCTCTACACCTATCACCAGAAAACTCAAGTACTTTTTTAAGAGTGAAACATTTACAAGTAGACAGGTTATATAGAGGGTAAAACCCCTTTTGAGAGTGTGATGATCACTGTTCTCATGTTCTACAATGTTTTACCAACACAAAGGATACATCATTTGCAGAGAGAGACAAACATTGTCTTTGCAACGTTACAGATTCAGAGCATATAATAGCTGGCACCTTGGCTACACATACACCTTAGCATGTTCTAAATAGTGGCATTGGTCAGGGTTTGCAAATTAATGTTTCGTTTTCGCAAACTCTAAGGAATGCTTAGCTGCATGTTGACAGTGTAGACAGTAAGAGAAACTTCCTATAAAGAACAAATAAACGTCCAAAATAGCACATAGAACTGTAACTTCAACGTGCTTTGCTTAAGAGAAGTAGGTATGATACACAAGCACTTATGGCCACAAGCTAACTGGCTTTTGCCTACAGTACTTGAACAGTGTTGAGCAGGAGGAGCACACAACTATAATCTGAGTGCACAACTCACTGGGCAAATACAAAGCATTGGGTGGGGATACATCATGTACACTGGTTTTTGACCACTCTCAAATTCCTAGTAGCACACTCTTAAAACTGAGTTTTCACTTAATTAAATTGGCTCTGCCAACTAGTGAAGGCATTCTCTATGTCAAGTACCATGACCACACACTGGAGAATCTCTGTCAATGTATTTTGCGTTATCAAATAATGGAGGCACTCGCTGAGTCCTGGTACCATGCCCACAAATTGGAGGTTCTGTCTCTATGTATTTTGTACTTTCAGCATAGCCACTCCTGTCGGGTCAACTAAAAGAGTGCATGGTTGTACGGGAGCATGTCCTTTTCTATGGCATTCTCCCCACACAAACATGTAATCCATCTTCGCCTGATTGACAGAGAACAAGCAATGCAGGCAATACCCACCTATATTTCTGCTCACTCTGTGTCTCATGTCCTGCCGAAATGGTTCCATACACTGAGCTCTTCGACAAGCAATAGGTTGTGGTGCTAATGGTGGTAAATTGGTCTTGTCCATCAATGTTGCCAGTGGGTCAAGTGGACTAATTATAACGTCTAGGCTTTCCCAAAGTCAGGGGGCGGGGGGGTGAGGGTTGCTCTCTAAAGTGCAACAATAAAGTACTGGTGCATTATCTAACACTCCATTGTTGCTTCTGTCACCATTGGTGGAGGTTGGCACATTAATGAGGTCTGTGGCAAGTGATATATGATATGTTGTATTGGTAAATTTCATTATGCCACAGCCTACCTTGCTTTTTACATCAGTAAGATGCCCAAAGGACTCTTGTGTAGGGCACCCTGATTAAATGTTTTCTGGCTGAGGTTTCATGTTAATATGCCTTACTCTCTCATGGCAGTCTTAACCTCTGGAAAATTGACTTAGTCCCACATCTGATGGGATTGGCAGTGATGTCCTGGGTGACTATGAGTTCTGGCCCCCTCAACTTTGCAAGGAAACGCAAGGTTGTTTCGCCCCATCTGCACAGGCGGGCAATGCAGCCGTGGCCCCAGTCTCTTCCTTCTGAACCATCAATTAGGAGATCATCTCTAGCTTGCCTACTTGGTGCTTGTTGGTCATCTGCAGCGCAGCATCCCCCTGCTCTCGCTTCCACCCATCCTCTCACTGCAACCCTTGGCACCATTCCCTGATTCTGCTGGGGTACCACCTCCTTCCTGACAACTCCAAGTTTGATTCTCTTGTTCATGTTCTGCAGGACCTCACATAGCAATTCTGTGACTCCAACAACCTCTCTCTGATTACTAGCCCGATCCTACCCATCATTCGCCTCACCAGAACATTTGATCACTGAGTCTGGACCATGATCCTCCTGTCCTGAAATAGTATTATCCAAAGGACCAACCTTGTACAAACCATCCCTTTCATGTCCAGCAATGTTCCCCTTGTACTCCTCAAGCTCCATCTACTCCGTCTCACCTGTGGTCTCCCCCTCCTCAAACCCTGTATACACCACTTCCCGCCACTTCTCTTCGGCTGACTCCACCTGCTGGCAGACTACATCGATCTCTGACAGTAATATTGAGAACTACTCCATCTCACATTCTTCTCCACCTGACATTCCGTCCAAATGAAATGGCATATTTCTTAAGATGTCAATGTACCAAACCCAATACAGGTGAAAAGAACAAACACAGGGATTCAGGCAAAACTAAATGAAATGAACACTGGCTACAGAGCAACATGTTGGTAATACAAAGGAAAAAGGGGCCAGGGTAAATTTAATGGCGAAACCTTAATTCGTTTCTCTAATGTTTATTTCCAGCACATTCAGAAAAGGGAGTAGAAAAAACTACGAGAACTTTAAAAAACATGTATCTAACACATTAAAGGTAAAAACGGGGCATACCAAAAGGCAATACAATTGGGATAAAGAAACACCAGAAACTCCACTTACAACTACAAACAGACAAACAGGGTTCACAGAGGGACAAACACACACCACAAAAAACGAATACACTCCTTTATAACTCTCAAGTCTGAAAAGTCAACTGGCGTCTCCAAAACCACTGCACACTCTTACAGTGTGTGAGCCTGACCAGACAACTCATAACTATAGAGCCGAAGAAAACCCACAAATGATGCAGGAAGCATGCAGGCCCACACAATGGCCCTAAACCATTTTTAAGAATATGTAATTACTTCTGAGTGGCTGGTAAAATTCCTCTCTCGAGTCTCGGGTCTCCAGATTTGGCAGCATAATTCAAACCCTCCCTGGAGCCCTGAGGTGGGGCCATTGGCAGCGAGCTTGCCACTTGGTAAAACCTGTGGGAATCAAAGAGGCTGTGACCAATCCACACAGACATAGCCAGGTTTCCGCAAACACATTTAGGGAATTTAACACACACCTAGTATTGGCCATGTCTAGAAATGAAGACATTTGCAAACAGGCAGACTGAAGTCACCCTTTCTGGGAGAAAGCTTTATGTTAACCCTAGCAGCAGGTTGAAGAGACATGATCATTTTGTCCATTATGAACAGTTAGATAGACAGTCAGACAGCGTATTTATTTATTTACTTATATTGCGCCGGAGCCCGCAGGCATCGCCCGCATACATATAGACAGAGGACAATGGTGGTTTACGGGACAGCCGGGTTGTGTAGTGAAGTGGCGCCTAGTGCTTTATTTGAATAGACTTGTTTTTAGTTGTTTCCGGAAGGTCATGTAGTTTTCCTCCAGTCTTAGTGAACTCGGCAGGTGGTTCCTGATCTGAGCCACTCTTACGGGAAAAGAACATCGTGTCTGTCTGCTCTTTTGGCCACAGAGTGTATGATACAGCCTTGTGTCTCTGAACTCAAAGAACTACCTGGGGTGTATAGGGTAATCTGTTCTTTCAGGTAGGCAGGGGCTAGACCAAAAATACAATGATGCAACTCGCTGCACCCGTCATCATCCACATCGCCCTAAAAATGGTTCACACTTTTGTGCTAGATATAAAAAAAGTAACATACCCCTGCAAAGCTGTGCAGTGGCCTGCCAGCCACAGTATGAACGTGGGGTATTGTACAAGGCCTGTGGGGATGGCCGTGGTGACAAATCGAATGAGAAGTTAAACATATTTGTCAGACTCACACAATATACAATTTGGTTGGTAAGAGTTTTGCATGCACTGTCTCAATTACCCCATGTTGCAGATGTGGGCCGTTTGAGACACTTCCTATGACCTTAATGATGCGTGAAATTAGGGGACTGACTTATTTCCCACACCCACGTGGGGTCAGTCAGCCAATGCATACTTATGTGCCAACATGCCAAACACGTAATAACTACGCTTGGCGAGGGAGCCAGCCAATCAGGAGGCTAGGCATGCATGCCCAATTTACTGATGCTAGCCTGCATTCCAAGCCACCTGATGGCTGCGTCCCCTGTGCACCATCTCCATGAACCTCATTTTAACTAATCCCCCTTCCCGAGGGCGGGGGGGGGGACTCGCTTCCATCGCCGCTGTTTCCTTCTTCTTCTTCTTCTTCTTCTTCTTCTTCTTCTTCTTCTTCTTCTTCTTCTTCTTCTTCTTCTTCTTCTTCTTCTTCTTCTTCTTCTTCTTCTTCTTCTTCTTCATGCATGAGGCTGCCATGGAAAGGGAAGAGGGGCTCAGTACAGAGGTCCACCTTCCCTTTCGATGGAGGACATCTTTGAATAGACTTTTTGTTCCGTGAACGTGACGCCGTGACGCAACCCATTGATGGAACTAAAATACTTTACATTAATCCCGTCTCATGGGAATGGGTGATAACTTCCTGGGGCCCTCGTTAAATGCCCTTGCTTCATTGGACTTTAACTCGAACTGCCGGGCCGCTACCACCTGTTTCAGCCCTTGGAACGGGTGCTAAACGTCATAGTATGAAACAAGTTGCAGGATTCTTGCACCCGCAGTCAGCTCAATCCCTTATATGAAATATGGACAATAAGAGACCAGTCAGTGAAATTCTCTGCCAATTGGGGTCTTGGTGTTAAAATAAACACTGCGGTTTGAATCCATACTTTGCATTAATTGTATCATACAGATAGTTTTGCAAATGTAAAAATGGGTCACATGGGATAAGTCAACTTTGTCGCAGAGTCAAAGTGACTAGGGAATCGAAAGCAGACTCCAGAGGATCACAATCAACAGTTTTATTGTGATTTGATAATTGTATGTGATGGGAAGTGCAATGGTGGCTGAGAGGCACAATTCCCGTTGTGCAGTGGTCTAGAATTTCCGGTTGTAAAGGCATCATGAAATAGACAGTCTTTGGTAACAATACAACATAACAGTGTTCATCACAAAGTGTCCAGGCTGGCTTGGCAAATTGGAGTGGAGTGGCATTTACTGGCTAAAATCTTTGACACAGGGACTGCGAAGTCTCATTGCAGAGGCCTGTGCCATCACAAACGGACTCTCTTCCTGTTTTATCCCGTTACCACTTCCCCACAGTGTATCTTCTCAAACTCATTGGCTTCCCGTGGCATCGCCCAATGAGCTCCCATCCTTATTCCTACCCATGTGCCTGCACACACCTCTACGGTTTTGTGCCGGCAGTGGTGCAGGCAGCGCCAGTGTCAGGCTCTCCTTCCTTTCTCTCAGGGTCCTGTTACTACACCAAGACTCCGATTTCCTCATTGCCCCGATTATCCAACTCCAGCTTTACTGTAAGTGGCCCTCCAGGCTGCTGCAGGCTCTAATAGAATTAACCCCCCAGTGGCATGGAAAAGCGGGTTAATGGCTTCCACTTCAATTGAGACCACCAAGATGGGCATCTGAGCATCTAAAGGCCACAACTGGCTGCTGCTAGGGGCTCCATTGCTTAATTAAAACAATTTGGTATTATCATTGGTAAACATGAATTATTCTTTTATAACCCACTTAATACCGCAGACCAGTCGCTAAGCACGAAACCAGCATACGAACATTTGATGCTCTGTGATGTCTTGCTTCCAAAACGAACACATGGCCCTTGAAGTATCTTGCAGCCCAAGACATCTGTGTATATCATAATAACTATAATATTAACAACATCTCCTACTACTACTCCAAGGCCTGTTGTTACTACTTATACCACTAGCACTAATACTACTACTAATAGTAATGTTCCTGCCCTTTGGCTCAGGAGTGTTCCTGGTGCAATGCACAGAATCAGTCCCTGAACATCTGGAGCTTGGCATGGTCACACATATTCGTGCTCTGCAAGAGCCGGTATAGGAAAACAGGGGAATACGCGTTGTCTGCCACTCATGAAGCCCTCCGTGCGACCGGAAAGAGCACCAATGCGCACGTGCTCATTGAAACCGAAGGCGAGCAACACAATCGTCATGCTCTGCATGTTCGCACAAACAGGCTTAAACAATCAGCACTGCCGGAAATGTGTTTACATTTGAAAATTGACATCAACGAGAACTGACTCTCCAGGCGTCTGTGCAATACATGAGGTATTTGATGTAATGTTCATCTCCTTGTTTGTGCTGTTCCTGAACGCACAAAAAGGAAATATGCGCAAAGCACAGCATTTAGTATTCAAAGAAAATGTCAATGGGATAAATAAAGGCAACATTCTGAAACGAAACAGTCCCCGCACTGCAAGCCCATTATGACCACGTTGCTGCTGGGAAGGGAGTCCTGTATGTAAATCAGTTATTTGTTCATTTAATCTTTCATAACACGTCCATGCAGAAAGGAGACTTCCCTGCAGCGGGCAGGCATTGACTTGGCTTGAAGCGCTAGCAGTAATAGCCTATCTGAGCGGAGACAGGACAAGATAAGTGTTATTGCATCTTGACTGGATTCCGTCCAGAGGGGATCGCTGCCCCAGAAATGAGGCACACGCGCACAGCTTTGATCTCATTCGAACAACACAGCCTCATGGGTCCTATCAGTCAGGCGGCTTCTGTCTGTTCATATTGGCATGCCGTGACTAAAGCGCTGCCATTATCCCAAAAGGTAACATTGACTGCAAACGGTTCAAAATAATGGCAATGCACAGGATAACTATACAAGGGTACTACAAGTGTTTCTGATGCCATATTTGATGCCCTAGGTGTTAGTGTCAGCTGTGAGCACTGGAATGGTTGGTTTTTCAATTTTGTCTTGCAATCATAATGCCTACTTAACTATGTTTTTCACCTAATTTGATAGTTTTTTTTGTACAACTTAACCTTAATGTCCCTTTAATAAAGTTTGTTCACTGAATTGCATAGGTTTTACTTTGTGCTACTTAACCATAACGCCCTTTAACAAAGTCTTTTCACTGAATTGCATAGGTTTTACTTTGTGCTACTTAACTATAACACCCCTTTAACAAAGACTTTTCACTGAATTGTATAGGTTTTTATTATCACCTTAATGCGGCGGTTAACGGGCCGCCGGCCCGAGTGTAGTGAATGCCTCAGCTCGGGCTGCAGGCCATTAAACGCCATGTCCATCCTGGCAGCGGGGCATGAAAGCTTTTCGCACCTTGGGGTTCCCCAGGATGCGGATAGTTTTCCTTTTTTTTGTACGATGGGAGATGGGAGCATTCCTCTTCCTATGCCTTGCCTTCTCTACTTTGCTGGCTTCAACAGGTTGCTTCGCGTTATGCAAACCCAGTGTAGAAGGCAACATCTCCTTCTGCACTGCTCATCCCTGCACTTCCGTTCTTCACAGCGTCGCGGCCATTTTTAAATGTCCCTCTCAATGAAGGTTTGCAAAAACAACTAGTCTGTGTGTTGTATTGCGAGCTCCTGTCACTTTGCACAAACTCCTTTGTCCTCCTCCTCGTCTCAGTAGCTGAGGGTTTATGGGAGTTGAAGTCCATATTGAAAATTAACTCTCGGATGTTTTTTCTTCTTATGAACTCCACATGCAGGTAGACAAGAAACAAAAGGTGTAATGTGGGTGTTTGTGTAAAAGGTTGGAGTCTGACTAGAACTTATTGTAATATGTTTATGAACATGTTACATAACTAAATATAAGCATTGCATATTGAAATAGAAATGGCAAGCAAACTTGAATGGCTGGAATTATAATTCTCCAAAGAAAATATAAAAATAACCTATTAATGTTACATTATTTAGTACGTATCAGAAAAGTATCCAGTTCAGCTATTTATATATAAACTATTACATTACATGTATTAAATACATTTTATAGTTCACAGTCTGGAAAAAAAGAACAACCCAATAATCAAAATCATCAAGGAAAAAACACAGCATTTTGATGATAGATTAGAAACTATAGAAAATCGTATCAACCAATTGTGCATAAATTCTACACAAATAAAAAATCAACTGGCAGAACATCGTGCATATGTTAAAAATCATGTTACAAAGAGATATTAATTTTCATTGCCCCACTGTGGCTCTTACCCCCATCAATCGCCCTAATCATTTCAAGAGGATATGACTGATCAATGTCTCCATTACATTGATCTCTGTCCTTCTTTTAATCATGCATATATTCCAACTGCCAATTGGCAATATGCCATTAAGAACTTGGTTATTAGAAGGTCTTCCTCATGGTTAAGGGAGAACACTGTGACTCTTCCAATGAAATCATGACATCTCTGCTGTAGTTATCTCCTCCCATGTGATCTTCCCTCATATAACCACCCCCAGGCTCAGGATCAGGTAGTGACTGCCTTCCCCTGGCCACATGGGAGGAGGTCACGGCCAAGGAATCAGTGATGACTCCAGCGGAGTCATCACAGCACTTCTTTGTCCTATCATAATGAATGCAATTACAAGGTCCTGGATGGTTGCAAACATCAAGACGTGACTGTGCCCACGAGGCATGATGATGTTTTGGCAATCAATATCCGTGCCCTGCTTACATTTTGAAATCCAATTTACACTGACCCTACCAACTCTGAAAGTTAAAACTTTACACTTCCACAACTGCTAACGTTTTTCGTTCATCTCTGACCTTTGTACACATTGTACTCTCCTTTTACTGGCATTTGACTTTGAAATCCGTGGGCAGGGGGAAAAGACTGTGGACAGTTCCTCCAAAGGTACCCACCCATTTCTTATAGTTATTTTCAATCTGACAGAGCACAGAAGAACTGTACTTTTGGGAGCTGCCTAACAAACCAAAAGCTGCAATAGCATCAGTCATCAGTCCTCGCCATCTCTCCCCCTCAGGGACCACTACCACCAGCACCATCAACTGAAGGGTCCTGGAGAAGGGACTGCTGTAGGTGTGCTGCAGGAGTAAGAGACAGAATGATGCCACGGAAAAGGTCATTTCTACGTCAGACAGTTGGAGGGACTCATGGGTGTGGCAGTTTTTCACCACCATTGGTGAGTGCCAAAGGCTCAGGCTGCTCACAGTGGTGTCACACTCAGTCATCTTCAGAAGAGACAGTACTCCTTGGGCACCACCTCCATGCGCCGTCACACTCAAACATTCCATCTGACCGCTCTCAGAAAAACAAGAAAGGCAATCCTGCCTCACAGCACCATCATCTTCCACTCCTGTCCATACTTGCACCACCTCACTTGGGCAGAGAGTTCCTCCTCCCACATCACAGGCTAAACAGTAGACATTTGACCCCTACCATCAGAGGAAAACTGACCTCTTTATATAAGGTGATGCTCTCATCTTCCGTACCGCTTTCGAGGTGGCAGTGAAGGTGCACAAAATGGATTTCTCCCTCCCATAGTTGCATTTATTTGTTCATCCATAATCTTGGTTGATGAAACTTGCCCTTCATCCCTTGCTACTTCTCCAGAACAAACAATTGTAGATTCCATGGGGAACCACCTTCCAAAGTCTAAAAATAGAATGAAACAAATACTAATGCCAGTCAGCATTTACTTTTAATTGTGAGTGTCGTTTGCCATGTCTGCGTGGTAAGCAGCGTTCACAAATACATGTTGTCCGACAAGCAGGAATGTCAGGTGACAATTACTTTTTTGAAATGTGTTTTTTATTGATTTTCTTATTATATAACATCATGATGAACATTTAACAATCATCTCTCCTTCTTTGCCCCCCCCTACCAGAAGTATAGTCTCTCCTTCCAAATGCCTGTCTTTCTCTCAGGATCCCACAATGTCCAAAATGCTAATCTTCTGTGGGCACCATTGCTCCATCTAGTCACTTTGTAGGCAACTCAATACCGACCCCCAGTCTTTCTTGAATTCCTCACGGTCTCCGATGGACTTTCTGAGTTTGGGTGGTGATTGTTGTTCCATCATTGCGCTATCACCAGCCATGCCACTATTAGTAAGATCATGAACCCCCATTTTTGTGATTTAGTTGGAGGTTTCAACTTTGATCCCACATACCACACAACCATACCTTTTCCTCCAGCTGTCCCACCCCCTGAAACATCCCTTGCATTTCGATTTTCACCCCATCCCAGAATGTCTGTAACACTGGGCATTCCCTCCAAATATGCTTCCCATTCGCCACTTTCTTGGATCCCCTCCAGCATTGACATGAAGCCTGGGGGAACATAGCATGTATCCTCTCGGGGGTGCAGTGTCATCCCCACAGGTAATCCCACTGGTTCTTTAAAATTGTCTAACATAGTTTTTTTTCCCAATTTTTTCATATAATGCCAATTAACTACTTCCTCCTGTTCGTTCAGGAATCTATAGTGGTTAGAGACATGGCTCTTTGACCCTGAGTGGGACATTATATATTTTTTGAATGTTGTTGTCTTGTCTGCTTTCTTTAGGTTTGGGGTAGTTAGCCAATGCTTTACAGGCCGATTCATGGAATTAATGTGCGCGGAAAATGGCAGCGCAAGCATGAAAATGGCAGCGCAAGTGTGAAAATTGCAGCGCAAGTGTGCCAAAGCAACGCACATTGATTCATGGAAGGCAGTGCACGTGTAAATCCTGGGATATGCGCTAAAATCGTGGGTGGCACACGCAGGCGCACACGCATCAAATGGCGTGCGCTACATGCACAGCAAAAGCGCACATAGCGCAGCACACACAACAAAAGTGGGCGGAACAATGGGCGGAACACGTGGAATAGGGAACAACGCGTGAAAATGTGGGCGTTAAAGGGAAGTACAGGAGGTAAATGCTCGCAACGCCCACACGCACGCCTACAACACATATTCATGGAATCAAACAGGGGAAACGCGTGCGCCAAAAAAGATGCGCTAATCCGGAAACACGTACGCCAGCAGGAAGCAGGCGTACGCGGCCCTGCGCAGCATAAAAGTGCACGCAAACAACAAGCTCAGATGCTACGATGAATATACCGTTCCTCGCAGCAGTGGTCGTGGGACACTGCAGGAGGAGGAGGATAGCCAGGCCCCAAATTTTTACACCCAGGACCAGCCTTTTTGGGATGCCTGATGACTAGGTGTATGGTAGGTACAGGTTTCCACCACACATAATACTCGACCTGGTGAGTGAGTGGGAGGATGACCTCACATCACCCACCCTGTGCTCCCAAGCACTGAGCCCCTTGGAAAAGGTGCTCAATGTACTACACTTCTTGGCCACTGGTTCATTTCAGTGGACAAGTGCCATAGTGGGGGGGGGGGTGACACAGGCCACGCAGTCACGCTGCCTATACCAGGTGTTGGCCATCATGACTGCACGCTCCTCAGTCCGCAGGCACATATACATGCCCAGAACACCTGCAGAAAGGCAGGCTGCTATCCAGGACTTTTACAGGGTGGCATACTTCCCCAAAGTGCTAGGTGCCATTGATTGCACCCATGTGGCTCTACGTCCACCCAGGGCAACTGAGCACATCTATAGAAACCGCAAGCACTGGCATTCCATCAATGTGCAGGTAGTATGTGATGCCAAGGGAATCATCACCTCAGTATATGCCAACTATCCAGGGTCCACCCATGATAGTTTCATTTTCAGAATGTCACCCCTAAACCGGGACCTAGAAGCTGGGCGGCATGTCGATACATGGCTGCTTGCTGAGTATAAATGCCTCTGCACATGCATGCATGTCAGATACTGAGTAATGTCACAACCCCACTAATGATACCCATCATCACCCCCCAAGGGGACTGTGCCTACCCTCTGAGCACCCACATGATGACGCCAATTCAGAACCCCACCATACCACCTGAGGTAAGATACAACACAGCCCATATTGCAACCTGGGCCATAGTGGAGCACACATTCTGAGTGCTCAAGTCACGCTTTCACCCCTTGACCACTCTGGTGGGCAGCTGCTATACGCGCCCCCAGTAGTGTGCAGGATCATATTGGCAGCATGTGTCCTGCACAAAGTTGCAACCCGCTGGGGCCTGCGGGTGGACATGGTGGTGCTCCCACATCCCCAACCACATGCACTCCCACTGCGCATGGGAGGTGAAAGGGCACATGGTGAGGCAGCCCGTACACAGCTGGTTGCTAATTACTTCACCTAAAATCCTACCCCTGTGGAGTGCACACAGCCCTGGCACATACTAGCTGACAATCAATGATGATGACATAAGGGACAGTCAACTGTCACAACCATACCAGCCTGAGATTGGTCACCTGGAAGTGTTACATTTTGTGCATCCCTACCTACTTGAATACAACCAATGCTGTGTGACAAAAAGACACACATTAATGCTGCATGAATGACTACCCCCTTGAAAAATACAACATGAAAATAGTGCCATGTCACTCAACCCCTCCCCATCTTAGATACCCAACACACCATGGCATGTCATGCAATGTGAAAGCAACAAAATTAATGCACAAAACATGACACAAGTGTCACAAAGTGCACTGCCCAAATGTAAACAGGCCACAGACAATATGCTCCCAGAAATCAATAAGAAACAGCACACATGAACACATACTTACCAGCACACAGAACAGCAACACAGGATGAAACAGTGTCAAAATACGACAGTACAAAATCAAAGTAGTGCAAGTCTCACAACCTGACTAAGCCAGCACATCTACCCCTTCCAACTGCAGAGTGTTGCTGTCAGGCAAATGTGTCAGTGTACTGCATACAACATGAACTGGATCTGCAAAGGAGACTGCCTTGTGAAGACATGAAGAAGGTACATGTGAATAAGGAGAAAGACATGGATGCACAAGCACATATCAATACACCATGCAGTGTTCAATCCAACAACAATCCCCACTAGGGATGTACACACAGTTTTGACTACAGACTGCCCACACAGCTCATGGCAGCCCAATGTCACTGTGTAAGTTACTGTCACTTGGTCACACCCTTTGCAAGCCCATGGAAAGGGGAAGCAGGAGGGGTGTGTGTGTGAGGAACCCAAGCATCTAACCCAAAGACAGGACAAGCCTGCATGCGCCCAGCTGGAATACACAGTGGATGCCCACGGGAGCCACACAAGGCAACACACTGTAAAAAAAAATGGCCATGTGTGGACCGGGGGGGTGGGAACCCAGGAAGTTCGAGGACAGGGTGCACCGCAACACCCACCTGCGTGGATGTTGAAAAAAAAAATACCTTCATGGGCTCATGGCCTGCAAAGCTACGCTAATGTGGGAGAACTGCTGTCGCTCTCTTCATCCCTCTGCTGCTACATCAGGAGGTGGCCGTGCTATGGGAGGCAGCCCACGCAAAGCCCTGGTATGGTCCTCCATGGCAGCAAGCATGTGGGCGTGGGAGGTTTTGTTCTGGAGGATGATGGTGCAGAGATCCCAATGCAGCACCTCACGGGTAGCCCGCATTTCTACCTGCATGGCCTGGTGTGATGTCCGGATCTCCGCACGGGTTGCCTGGAGCTCTGCTGAGAGTGAACATGTGAGCTGCTCCAGCTGCTGTTCTGACCTAAACTTTCGGGAAGCCTCAAGTTCACCCAGAGTCTCCCTGAGGAAATGGTGTTCTAACCTCAGGGCTTCCCTGTGGCCCTGTGACTCTACAGATATGACTTTGTGCAGAGTCTCCAGTGCCACCCGTCGGTCCCTGTTGGATCCCAACATGTCCTCCCTGTGTGATTGGCAAATGGAGTCTGTTGCCTGCTGTTGGAGCTCCATCTGCCTTTCAGGGGGGAGAATGGAGTGGCCACCCTATCCATTACCTGAGCCATCATTTCACACAATGCTCCCTGTTGTGCTGCTATACCGTACATGGAGTTTTTCCATACAGTATTGCCTGGTGGCGCACGGCCACCGCGTCGGTGGGCACCACACCTGTGTGGGGCTAGGCGATCTGCACCTTGCTGTGCTGGCACTGCCTGAGGCTGCAGGACTGCATTCCCCCTCTGATCTGCTGGCCCAGGAACAGGATCAGATGTTGTGGAGTGTGACCCTGCATCCGTAATCGCCAAAGGCAGAGTTCCCAACACTGACATCCCCATAGAGGGGCCTACCCCTGGTGCAGGTGGGTTGTACAGAACAGCATCCCTACCAGAAACACTCACCTGCGACGGCACATATGTCGCACTGTCCGATTCAGCACCCGAATCATAGAGGTCTGCGGAGGTGTACCCAGAGACACCCGTGGTCTGCAGGAGGATTGGGTTTTCACCCACCACCACACCACGTCCTCCACTGGTGCCCGGTTGTGGCTGAGATTCCTTGTGGGTCTGCACCATCTCCTCTACCTTAACAGACAACCAATGGAAACAGGCATGAGCACCATAGCACACACATAGGCCTGACAAGCCAGAGATCCAGTACATGAATAACACATGTCCCACATGACGATAACCCTGCCATACATGCACTGTCAATGAGTTGGAAGGCGAGGCAAAAAGCAGACACTGAGAAATCCAAGATGGAAAAGCAACACATTTGCTGCATGCTGGATAGTACTGGCATCACACATTAGCCTGTGAGGGGCATGTCCAATACACATACATGACACATGCCAGCACACAGGTGGAATGTATCATAGCCATGGTACTTTTGACAAGTACAGCCATATGTTAGTGAATGAGTACTGTCACCCATCCATGTGAGATGGACATGATGAGATGAAAAATTCAAAATAGTGTGACAAAATATGCATGTGCCACACACTGCAACACATCCAGTTAACAATTATACAGTGATGGCAGGCAGATGGATACATCAATGGTTGGTCACTTCAACATGACAGGAAACAACAGTCATGTTCCACATTCAAACAGGCCCCAAAAATTAATGTGAGCAGGCCCTCACTCAATCAGCCGGAATAGTCAAATCATTCCTATAACAAGGTAATAAATGTGGGCCATTGTGAGGTGTAATCTATGACAGAAGCATGTCACATATGTAGCATTAGGGCAGAAAAATGCGTTGCAAAAATGGGAGGATTGAAGCAATCAGGCAGAACGAACACTGAAAATGTTGAACAATGTTGTTGCAAGATGACAGTTCAAGGGCAACTGCAGTAATGTGGTGCTAATTGGCTACTGTGGTCAGAAGGGATACTGTGATACCCAAATCCAAGGTTGGTGAATGCTTTGGAGGAAGCACATGGGTGACCCATACCACTCAGGAGTATACACCCTCACCTGGCACTCAATCAGAACACATCACCCAAGCAACATACACATGGATAACACACACATGCATGGGCACTCACCGGACAATGCTTCATAATCTGGTAGGTCTCCCACGCCTTGGATCTGTTCCTCTGTGACAAAGGTTCCAGCAACAGACTCATGTTCAGTGAGTTGGTCGTCCTCTGGTGGAGACCCACTGCCAGTCACCAGAGTAGAGGCATGATTGGAAGCCAGCTTGTTCTTTGCTTTGCGTTTCAGGTCATTCCACCGCTTGTAGCAATCATCAGCTGTGCGCCTCACAAATCCAAGGGCACTAATGTGGTCTGCGATGGTCTGCCAGTGGGCCCTACGTTGAGCAGGCATAGTCTTGCAGCCTGCAGTCACCACCATTTCGCGGCTATGTGCCAACACATAGGCCACAAGTGCATCAAGTTTGGCGTCATGGAAGCTAGGCTTCCTTGACGTGCCGAAGTGTGTAGCCGTGTCTGGGGTCTCAGTCTGTAGTGCAAGAGCACCCTTCTTCTTCTTCACGTTATGACACTGTAGAATATGAACTCCCTTCTGTATATTCCCACTCTTTATGTGTGAAGACACGCAAATATATACATAGACTAAATGATTAAAGAATAAGGAACGGAAGCTGTATTGTCTCAATTCCTTTTTTTGTACTGTTTTATGTTGGCTCTTAAAAAAGAGCTTTTTTTTGTTTTTCTAAGCGTGTTGTCC
The DNA here is from genome assembly GCF_040938575.1 of Ambystoma mexicanum. NCBI lineage: Eukaryota > Metazoa > Chordata > Amphibia > Caudata > Ambystomatidae > Ambystoma > Ambystoma mexicanum. Next base: position 1,071,243,138 of record NC_090935.1, on the reverse strand, counting down.
AAACATGTACACATACAATGTGAAGTATTCAACCTTTTGATTACATACTGCTATTCACAAAATGTAATTTATTTCACAAAAAATATTCAAAGCTTTTTGAATATTGGATACAATTCTCATTTCAAAGATTTGTAAAAATGTTCACTCCATCATGTCGAATATTGTCATTTTCAAAAGATGATACTACAAAATCTCAAAGAAATGCACTGGCAGCTTTATTCACATTATGTCTTGTTTTTTCTATTACAAAATAGCATTAATCTTTTCCATAATTGTGTCTGTGTAATTCTTGATAAAATAAAAATGGTTTTCGGAAAAAGATTAATCAGACCTGTATGTGTATCTTTCATAGCAAACTACAACTATATTCCAGTTACATACCCTAAACTGTTTCCTCCAAAATGTACTATAATCACTTATGGACGTCTCAAATACACCATGTATTCACACATGGGTAACAGGTGATTCCACTTCACTTCACAAAAACTCCTAACCATACAACTTCCAATGTTTCAAATACAAGATAGTGTGAGATACCAAGCTGATGTGCATATATCTACAGCCATCAACAAACTAATTTCCTCTGATCGAAAATGTCTTCTTGTAGAGGTCAGTGGTTTCAGCAATTCAAACAAGAAATCAGCACTTGCTGCCCTGTCCACTGCAGTTTAACTCCTCCTCCACATAGATAAGGCATGATTGGTTGATCCTCCCGATGTCCATCGATATCTGCGTCTCTGCTGTCCTCCTTCCCTACAGGGTATGGTAAAAGTGCCAAGATGGCACATGTGGTCCTTCCGCAAACAGCCACGTATGTCCAAGGACATTTGTGCGCAAGGCAGCCCTTCATTTCTTGTTACCTTTTTCTCTGTAAGACTACAAGATTGACTACAGTCACATGCTCATTCACCAATCACATCCAAAACCCCTACATTTAACCATCTCATCTTAGTTCAACAGTTCAGATGTCTCTTTTAAATCTGAGAGTGCATTTGTGCTGTAATTGAGAGTCTGCTCTTTCACAACCTACTTTACAAACCTTTACAGATTTCTATTTACAGGTTCTAGAGGATAAACATTCCAGAACCTACATCTAAAAAGGCATAGTAAAGGTTTGTTTTCATTTTCAAAAGTAGTATTCTATACCCCATTTTTATTATATAACTTCAAGAAGAAATGGTTTTCTGTGCTACAAAACATGTTTCACTACAGACACATCCCAATAGTTAATTAGTGCTTTTAAAAACAATTCTGCTTGCATAGTGACTGCTACATATCCTACCATATATAGCACATATACCACATATAGCAGTACACAATTCTACAATTAAAAATACCTCAATAAGCAAACTAGAGAAACCGTAATATTAATATACAGAATGGAAGCATACAGACAACTTCTGGACAGAAATTATTACCTCGAACTTAGTTACGACCACACCATAGAGTACAAAAAACACCTCTAAAACAAATTGTCATATACATGCCAGGCAGCACAGATGAACACCTGCAACATGTGATACCGAACATTCTAACTCCTGGGACCCTTTAATTTGCTCCCAAAGATCTACAATCCAGGCCACCAGATCATTAAACAAAGCCATATCTGGATATATTGGATCCATCCTAAAGCCTCAGGTGATGGACACACAAATCGTCATAGAGGAAACAACACACTTTGAAGAAATATTCAAGAGATAGATGATGTAACACCAGATATACTGCTTGGCACACTAGATGTCGCTGTCAATTTTGGTATATAGTGTATTCCAACATTCCACATGAAGAATATATTGTGGCCTGCCAAAAAGTCCTGCAAAAATGTAACACCAAGATAGACAGTCCAACTTCAGTTATAGTAGATCTCAGGAGATTCATACTCAAGCACAATTTCTGGTTCAATTGTAGACACTTCCTACAAAAGACAGGAATGCAATGGGAACCAACATGGCACCTATGTATTTGAACCTTTTCATGGCACATCTCAAACAGGAGTTAATTTCACAATACCTACACCCACTAACATACCTCCTCTAGATTGATGACATCATTTTATTTTGAACAGAAGGTAAAGACTAAATGGCTTCCAGTGATGCATTAAGTACCCCCTTGAATACTCCAAGAAGAGCATACACCTCCTGGATACACCCATCTTGGTTGGCAGAAACGGCCAACAGCTTTATACAAGAAACCCACTGACAGAAATAAATACCTGCAGTGAGTTTCCAGCCGAGCCACACACAACGGTCCATTATCTACAGCCAGGCCATCTGATACCAATGCATATGCTCCAACAGGAGAACAAGAGGCAGCCACCTTGCCACACTCTGCATATCCTTTCTGCAGAAAGGTAGCTTGGCCAGAGAATATTACTGTGGTTTGAAAATACCCAGAGACAACCTGCTACAACACAGAGACAGAATGAAAAATGTTTTTTGTCACTTACCATCCAACACTAACCCAACTGAATAGAATTGTGAAGGGCCCACAATTTGTTTTCAAAAAGGATGATGATGTGAGAGGCATTTTCAAAGAAGCTCTCCTAATTGCATACATGCAACTGAGAAACCTAGCACAGTCTTTGATCAGGAGTACATTTCCACTAGATCAAGAATTAGGAAGACCTGGAACATACCCTTGGAACATCAGGGATGGAAAACATGCCAACACACCTTCACCAGATCTGCTGTAAGAATCCTGCAGAACCAAACAATACAGATATAAGGGACATGCAACTGCAGATCATTCAATGCAAAAAATGCATTGAAAGGAATTGGAATTATGTGGGTGAGACCTGCCATGGTATGCACAAAAGGATGAAACTATACAGATACACCATCTCAAACCACAAAACAGAAACACCAGTTGGTTGACAGTTCACACATGATGGGCATTCATTGCAGGATCCATTGGTGATGGTTTTAAAGGGTGGCCTCTCAAATCCCAAACACAGATGATGTTGGGGATAAAGTACCTAAAGATGCTTACCATTAAAGACAGTGTTCTTAGCACCAATATTGGATTCATGACACACTATGGCCAACTCTGAGCCCAGATCCAGCAGTGCAATCACATCAACAAAGTCAGAAGACTCACCTCAGCACCATTTATCACCAAGAGCTGCCTGACAAAACTGTTCAGGATCCCTAATTTACTAGGTGCACAGGACACCCACCACAGAACACCTGGGTGTCTAAGCTCAAATGTTTGGCACACATTACCTAGCATGAGACAAACTGATATAACAGTAGACACGGCACCCTTCAAAAATGGGTAACATGTGTTTTCATTTGCCACACTGTATGCAAGCCATTAAACCATTGTGAAACTTCAGTCATAGTGAGGTAACATTGGATACTGCATCAGTTAAACCTTAGAGCACATTATTGTAGTGCCAAATTGTATACCAGCCAGGAGCTGCTACACTGGAATCCTGAAACATTCTGACACTATTTAGAGGCTGCAAAAAACGTGTTTAGACTATGCAATTAAAATACAAACTGACCTTGTTTCCCAAGTGTGTGTTTTCAAACCTCTCACTTTTGTCTTTTAAAATAACATAATTTACGAAACTATCAGGGCCCACTGTAAGATTACTTGCAACTAAATGTAATGGTTACATGTGCAAATATTCTGTTTTCTCTCATGTTTCTGTTAAATGCAACTTGTAGAATCTGCACTTTTTCACTTCTATGTGTCTCCTACTTCCAGGATTGCTCGTGGCATTTTAGATAAGAAAGACATTTCAGGCCTACATTCCATTAATTCTGGTCCGTCAGCCAATAAAATGTTTCTGTTTTTTAGTTTCGAGAATTATCTGTGCTGTGGCATTCCTTTACCACTCATTTCACCCTGCAACATCTGATGAAGAGGTCTGTGGGACTTCGTCAGCTAATGTTTTATTTCCATGTCTGCATCGATTTTTCACTTAGTCCAATAAAAGTTATACAAATCTGAAACTCGTCTGATATAAAATAGAAACTGTTGTCCTAACAGTTATATGTTATTACAACTACAGTCTTTTTTCAATGTTAAAAAAAATGTTGGGATGTTCCCCTCAACTCCCAACCGCCAATCCCCTCTACCCTAATAATTTAACATTATTCCCCACCCTCTGAACCTTTATATACACTTACCCACCACCCCATATATTTTTCGGGGAACAAATGCGTTAAAAAAACCCATTGAAAAAAGACAGTTGAGGTAACAACGTTGTATCCATTCCAACTATAAATGAATGTATGTGTTCCAAACCACAATTCCCTGCAACACCCATCTCAAGTATACAAGGACATACATGTACTATTTACATTTTTCAAAGTGGGCAACATTCTTTCCTTTACATTTACCAGAAAAAAGATTTCCACAAAACCTACTCAATAAAGCAAGCTGTTCCATTTCTAAAAACTATATTAATGTGGTATGCATGTGGTAATTATACCGTGTATTACCCTATTTTAAGCTTTTAAAACTATCCATTTGTACCAAACAGATTTCTCACTTCCTCGTCCCATGCTGCGATCACACTCTTTTCCATTACATCCACACCACTCTTCCTCATTCTATAACTGCACCACTGTGCAACCTATAACATTAAAACTATTTTAGCACACAGCTCCCATTGCCTATACAACCCTCTTCCACAAACCAATACCCAATTACAATCCATATAATTTACACAACACTCCTCCTCATTCTCCCAGTACAGCAGGGTTCTACAACATCTTACTCTACAAATGTGTGTCCCACATCTCCTACTACCTATATATATATCTTCCTCATGTTACCTCCGAAATTCATGTAATTCATTTTGCCAACAGCCTTGTTACTTATCCCAGTAGCCAAGATGAATCCACATCTTTATGCTTACAACAGTCTCCATCTGCTCACGAAACTAACAATAATGCACTCATTGCTGTATTTTCCCCCTTCCTCATTCCATTATTGCAATCACACTATTTTGCATTACACCCACACCCCTCTTCCTCATAACACTACACCAAAAGTCTGTAACCTCTTACTCTGTACATTTTCAGCCCACAGCTTCCATTATCCATTGTGATGACTTGCAAAGCAGAGCCCTTTTCCACAAGGCTAGTGAGGTGCAGCCGCTACTCAATAGTCCTCATGTGAGGGGACTCCCTCTCTGGGCACAAGGACGATCTCTGGGGACAAGGACGATCACCTAGGGTACAGCCTGTTGAGCTACTTTACTCCAGAACATTCATTAGTCACCCCTTCCATAGCAACATATGTCATCGAGAGTAACTCCATGTATTTTTGCTGCACATGGGATATCGCCAGAATAGAACCTAGTGCAGCAAGGAAGAACGCAGCAACTGTGAAGAGTAACATACTCTTAAGTACTGCCAAAAGGTGGCTCACCAGAGGCATGAGTAGTGCCATAGAGACAGTTTCTGCAGGTGTTGGTGATGCACCAGGTCAGAGTTCCGAAGATAACAAGGGAAGAGAAATGGGACTAAAAGAAGTCTGATCTCTGGGAAGAGAAGATCCCGCTGGAGCACGGGAGTTTTGAACTACGAGTGAGGGCTGGAAGAAAGGCTGTGTAGGGGACACCGACGTCAGGCTGTGAGAATCCATTCTGGGTCTGAGGGGAGCAGACATAACTGTGAGGTCGAAGGAAAGAATTGGTGGCGTTATCGCAAATATGTGGATCATCAGGTCTCAGAGTGGTGCCAAGACCGTAAGCAGCGGAGGGTCGCACAGGTGCACAGGGACTGCCAAAGCGGAAAAGAAGGGCAGCAGAAGCTGCTGACCAGAAACCCCATCCTAGGAAGGACCAGTGAGATGCTCCATCCCACGAGAAGGTAAAGGAAGGCATGCATGACACAGTAGTAATACAAGGGAGGCTGAGAGTGGGACACAATGATCCTCAACCTAGTGGCAGCTATAGGGCTATTGGTGAACAGAACTGTGTAGAGTCCAACAGGGAGGATATCCATCAACCCAATAGGAACAAAATAGTTACTGGACAGTGGAAGAGTAAACTAAGCATCCAAGGAGAACTTCCTCATCACAGTGGCAGCAAGAAGCCCACTGACAACCAGAGAAGTGTCTGGGACACTAACAAATGTGAAGAAAGCATCTAAGGAGAACTTCCTCATCGAAGTGACAGTCATAAGCCCACTTACGACCAGAGAAGCATCTGGGAACCTACTGGCAGTGATGGCTTCCTCTTAACAGTGGCTGTAATAAGTCCAAGAAGTCCAATGGACACCAGAAAAGAGTCTGGGACCCCAACAAGAAGGAACTGAGCATCCAAGGAGAAATCCCTCATTGCAGTGTCAACCAGAAGCCCACTGACAACCAGAGAAGAATTTGAGAGCACAATAAAAGGTATCTGGGAACCCGGGGAGAACTTCCTCAGCAGAGTGCCAGCGATAAATCCATTGACCAGCAGAGAAGGGTTTGGGACTTTTCTGGTACTGAGAGAAAGAGGGAAAACATACAGAAAGTTGAATACCAAACAAAGAAACCTTTTAACTACCAGGAGAAGGGAGTAATTCTCCTGGGGACGACAACAAACCCATTTGAACATATCCAAAATACACCAGGGGATGGGAGCCATTCCCTCTGGCTGTACTGTGAACTGTACAAACCAGTACCAGGAGAAGGGAGTCATTCTCCTTGTCTAGAAACTGGAATTGTGCAAAGATTGTGTGGAAAACGCAAGTCAGGGTAAGGGTGTCATTCCCCCTGGCAATCTTTTTTTAAGGGAACATTCTTTTACACATGACCTGAATATGAGTAGAAAGAAGTCTCCTCGGAAAGGAACTTTCTGTTGAATTATGATACTCTTTAGTTGTAGTGTCAGGGATAGAAGTGGATTGTGACACAGGATGATGGATCCTTTAGTATTACTTTGAGATGGAGAAACCCCTCTTAGATGGTAGGGATAGTGAGGGTCTTTTTTCATGAATGAAAGTCTATAACACCACTATGCCACCTTTGTGTCTGCTTCCTTCTTCGACACCCTTACAATATGGGGGTCATTACGAGGTTGGAGGTAACCATGGCGCTATTAGCACCATGGCTGCCTCCAAAACCTCACTGACTCCACCCTGGTGAATGGAGTTATTACCGCCCCATTCCAAGGTTGGCGGGGCGGTAATTCCCCATTCACCAGAGCCCTTCCCCATTCCCATTTGAGCCCCCATAGGGCTCAATCGGAATGGGGAACTTATTCATGTACAATGTTACATGAATAAGTTTACAGTATGACAATATTACATGACTGTACAAATAGCAGTTACAAAATTACAAGAATGTACAATTGACAATATACAGAGTTAACAGTTATATACATAAGGGTCAATAAAACATCTAGTACATTGGGTGGGGCTGCACGTGTGAATGGTTCATAGCAGGTGTCTAGTCGTTGTTCGCGTTAATGTGTTTAAAGAAGTTCCTTCTGAAGTGTGGGAAAGCTTGGTCTACTCTTAGGTTAGGTGGCAAAGCGTTCCACAAGTTGGCAGCTCTCACAGGGAAGTTGGCACCACCAATTTTAGCAAGTCTAAATCTGGGTTCTATCAGGCAGTTAGAGCTGGCGAGTCTCATAGGTCTACTAGATGTTTTTATTTTTGTTTTGTCCGTCAAGAAACTAGAAGCAGCATTATTTAGAGCCTTATGGGTCAAGGAGATCATTTTTAGGTGGATTTTGTTATCAGTGGAGAGCCATTTGTGTTGCTGCCTAATAATGGAGATATGTTCCCTCTTCTTTATGCCTAGGGCGGCTCTAAGAGCATTGTTTTGTAGAGTTTGGAGTCTTTGGGTGGTGGCTTTGTTGGCACCACTGTAGAGGACATTGCAATAGTCGAGTCGGGAAAGTATTAAGGCTCTGGCCAAGATCAAACAACTAGTATTGGATAGGAAGGGCTTGCCTGCTCTTATCAATTTACAGGTGTAATCAGTGGTGGAGGCTAGGGAGTTGACCTGTTTGGTGAAAGACAAGGTAGAAACCGAGTGTTTTTACCTTCCTCGAGACTTTGATAACATTTCCAGTACCCAGAATGATTAACTCTGTCTTATCATCATTCAGGCAGAGACCATGAGTAGCCATCCATGCCTGAATGATGAGATACACTCTATTCATCAACTCCCTAGCCCTACTATGATCCCCAGAAAGAGGGAGGAGAATCTGTGTATCATCTGCATAGTTAGTGTAGGTGATACCAAGATTGCCCAGATCATCGAACAGGGGTTTGGTAAACATGTTGTATAGAGTCGGGGAAACACAGGATCCCTGAGGGACTCCATATGTGATGGGTACAGGGTCTGCGGCTGCCGATGGGGAAAAAACTCTCATAGTTCTCTCACTCAGAAAGAGTCCAAGTGTCTGCAGAGGACCTTGTGGTCCACAAGGTCAAACGCAGCTGAGAGATCTAGTAAGAGGAGAAGAGCTGTCTTACCTTGATCTCTCAGTTTGTCTATTTGGGTCTTTAAATCGATAAGGGCTGTTTCCGTTCCATGTAGTGGGCTGAAGCCGGATTGTCTGGATCCTAGTAGCTTATGCCGTTCAAGGTGTTTTTGAATCTGTACATAGGCCACTTTGTCCAAGATTTTCAGAAGAAATGGAACTGTAGTGATTGGACGGTAGTTATTGGGGATAAGGGGGGTCTAGAGTTTGCTTTTTAGGCAACGGGAGTACCCAAGATTGTTTTAAGTTGGCTGGGATGATGCCTGTGGAGAAGTATGCATTGACAAGTTTGGAGATAAAAGGTGATAGATCTCTGGCAGCGTCTTTTATTAGCTGTGCTGGGCAATTGGAAGGTTTGAGGGTAAGGATGATTTTCTCTATCTCTAGTGTAGTGGTTTTAGTGAAGGAGAATTTGCTGGACTGGGTAGTGTGAGTGGCATTAGGTGGTGGCAGAATGGGAAGGTTGAGAGAAACATTTTTCAGTTGAATTTTATTTTGGAGGGTGTTTATTTTATTGGTTAGAGCATGTTGGATATCTGTGCACCAGGTCTGATCTTTAGTACAGGTGTCTGGTATGGCAATGGGTGATTCAAGTTCCTTCAGTATGGAAAAGAGTTCCTTTATGCTAGAATTAGAATTGGCAATGTGATCATTGTATGAATTCCTCTTAGCCAGGCAAACTGCATTTTTGTATTGGCGAGAGATAGATGTAAGGTTTGCCTTATTCTCAGCAGTTGGGCATAGTTTCCAGTTAGATTCACATTTTCTCTTACTGAGGCGTAGGGTCTTAAGTTCAGGAGTAAACCATTTATTTAAATGGCTTTGGGTTTACTTGTACGCATTTTAAGTGGGGCAATTTTGTCCATAATATCAGTCATGATTTTGTTGTACTCATGAACTTATGTGCTGGGATCTAGGTTGTCGGGCAGTGCATTTAATGTTAGAAGGATAGCGGCTATGACATTGTCTATTGTCATGTTCTTCTTGTTTCTTGTTGGGCATGAAGGTGCCGTGGGGACAACTGTAAGGTCTGGTCGGGAGCTTAGGAGGTTGAAGGACACTAGTGAGTGGTCAGTCCAAGATAGTGACGAGATAGATGAGATAATTGCTGTGCAGTTTGAGTCAGCGACCCAGTCTAATATTTTGCCTTTTGTATGGGTGGGTTTGTTGACTTTTTGGGAGAATCCTAAGGAATTAATAGTGTGGGCAATAGTCAAGGCGTGCGCGTCCGCTTGGTCATTAAATCCTAAGTGAAAAATCCCCTAGTACTAACAGTTGTGAGGTGGTTTTAGCATTGTTGGTTATTAGTATTAAGAGGAATTAAACCACTAACTAAATCAATTCAACATCTCCAAACAAAACTTAAAAATATACTCAACATCAACATAGATAACATTTGCAACTTCTATGCAAATTAATGGTTCACACCAGTACCACAGAGCCCTACATCAATAAAGAAGCATACACCCAAAAACAAACAAGGCCAATAGCTATAGCTACTAACTGAAGAGGCTATGGAATAGCAGGAGAACACATTATAGAACAACTATCATTAACTGAAAAAGCTCCCCCACCATGTTTTCATCCAAATGTTCCTCATTTCATCAAAACTCGTCCAGTATACAAATGGATGTGCATCTCAATATGAAACGTGTGCCAACAGTCATTCAAATATTTACAACAATTTCTCAATCAATATGTTAAAATAAAAGACACAAGTAGAATTAAAAATGTACAAAACATGGACTCCTTAATGGTACACATCCACACTGAACTACAAGGACATTCATTAGCCTGCATTTCAGGAGCAACTTGTAAAATAACCTTTCTTTGCATTCAAATGTTAGAAATACACCATTCTACAATGTGCAACAGTGTGCATACATTATACAGAGCTAAAAGTACTGCTTTAGAACTACAAAAACTCAATGACAGTCTCCTAAATGGGACAAGAATTCTCAGACCAAGAATTCTGAGACAAAAAAAGACATTCAAAGTAAACATTTTGGAAATGAAGAAGAATTACAAAACATATGAAATTGGAAAATAGTAACCAACAACTTACAACCACTACCCTTTTTACAAAAGCATACAAAAAAAGAAATTCCAAAATGTTCACACACGTCTGCTGAAATTACAGGCAAAATGTGTGTCTGTGGTCACAGAACCTTCTATAAAAATGTACAAAATGGCAGATATGTCTTACAAGATAGAAACAATCACAATGACTCCAATTGGCCTTGTATTTAACAGCCCAAAATAAATACAGCATAACTTTCCCTTTAATACTTTGTACATAATGCAATAATAAGCTGGATAAAAAACTCTCATCTTGAGGTATCAACAATAACGTATGTCCACTTCCAAATGCTTTTTAACAATGTAATCTATATGAGTTTGATTTTATTCACACAGTACACCCATTCCACACTGTACCATGGTTGCTGTTCAAGACTGCCAAATTGCTTCCATCAGAATTACTTTAAGGCATTTGTGGCAAGGTAGTATATTTGCCATTAAACCTTAATGAAACCATTGAAACACTAGGAGTAGGGTGAGCACTACATCAATATTTTATTATACTAGTTAATGGTGTTCCAAAAAAAGACAAAACAAGTTTTCACAAACGAGTTGATTTGAACAAAGTTAACAAAGCCCTTAAGTATCTAGAACAGAACAATGAATACTACACAGAAATAATCATAGAAGAGAATTTAAAAGAAACAACAGAAAGAAATACATGAAGATACACCACACACGGATCAATTTGAAAATGTTGACCCTAGCGCTAGGGACAACATTCTTGCCAGGATATAATTCACCCATGGCATTCCAAAGACACCATGGAAGAGTCATTAGAAACATGTGAAATATGTCAAACTAAAAGGTCTCCAATGAGTATATGGGAAAATAGCTTAGAAGCATAGTCTGTTTGACTACCCCTCCCTGCAGTAAAATAAGGAAGACACAATTGAAGACCCATACAAATCAGTGCATCAGAATATCATTCTCTATGAATCTTGTGGGATGTCTGAACCCACTAGTCCAGGCCCTGCAACATTACTGTGCATTGCTGGCAGCAGAAGCATCAGAAATGGCTGCCGCAAAGCATGCTGCTCGCTAAAAATCACCAGAAAGTGTGCAGTAAAAATCTGAAAAATAGGCCGCCATCCACTTTTGCCTATCTTAGTGAGCGCAGGAGATCACTGCCAAAATCCACCATTGGGCTACCTACAATGTAGCCTGAAATCACTTGAAAGAGCAATGCCAAAAAGAAACACAGAGCTGTTTGGAAATCCGTTTTCTTGATTGTCAAAAACGTGCAAGAATCATGGCTCACAAACCACCTAAAAGATCCAACCTCCTTGTTGGGTGTTCCACATTATTCTACTGCAAGAATCCACATAACTACAATGTCAGCAAGAATCATATGTTATTGGAACAAAATCCTTGTTTAAAGATACTTGATGGAAAGAAAGCTGTCAAAAATGGGTGTAGTACTGTTACTCGCCTCTGTCAGAAGCCGGCGATTTGAGACCTATTCTGTGTAAAGTGAACATTGAACTCAAACTATGCCAAAGAAGAGAGTTCCATCAAAATGCCATATAAGAGTGCCACACATTGATTTTCATGTTGAAAAAGGACTGGAAGTAAAGATGGGTTTGCTTATTTTAAATTTATAAATGTATTTTTTTTTCACAAGGAACTATGTTACAATTGACCAGAAGGTAACCTGCTTCAGTTAAAACTTCCAAGTGGCCTTCTTCCCCTGGGAAACTCACACCTTGTTCATTCACACCAAAAAGGAGAGCATTTCGCATTGGCATGCTAATCAGAAGGGGATGAGATTTCCCCTGCTGCCCAGACCAAGAAACAATGGATTCCTTGGGCTGAATAGGAATGCTAAGTTGGGTGTGACTGACAACAAACTGCTCTGGCAGGAAGGCAGGCCATGTGACCCTCTGACTCAGCCCAGCTCTGGAGGCCGGCCAGACTAAAATTGTTGATTGAAGTTGGTCTAAATGTTTGTTTAGACAAATGCTTATAGCAAAGTTCACTGAACTGACAAAAATATGAAACTTAGAGATTGTTAAAATGAAAAATGTGCTCACAGTTTAAGACTAAGTTGGAATCTGTGCGATGTTCTGAGACTGAACCCCGGAAATTATTCATATTGTAGCCATGGTGTTTATGTTAGGAACATGAAAAATTACAGGAATGTGCCCAGAGGGGACGTGCATGCATGTATACAAATTGGTGCAGAACTAACATTGAGAAACCCACCAAAAGCACAAAAAAGTTGTCATTTATGAACCATAGCTCGCAGGAAGATGGGAGTTGAACAGAAATGTACCTTAAGCAATCTGTCATGTAATTATGTATCATTAACAACTTGTGTATCTTGTAAATATGCTTTTTTTGTGGAAAATAGATGTCCTAAGAAAAAGCAAAAGGGAGGGATTTCCTTTGGGCCATAAACACTGTGTCACTCTGACACATATGACACACTGCTCCTTTCTCAAATCAGGAGAGGGGAAATTATCTGACCTATCAGATCCTTAGAGGGTTGGGAATAGTAGAATCAGCCTCCTCACCAACTTTGTAAATACATAAATAGGGACTGCTGTGGACAGGCAGGGACACACACACTTTCCACTCATCAACTGATTTCTTGGCGAAGCTCCATGTAGGAAGATCCAGGCTCCTGACATAGATCCAGAGACCAGACTCTAGAACCAAACTCTAGAACTTTGAAGCAGAGAGGCCTAGCCTAAGAAGCTGAACCCTTTTTAGCAGGCCTCAGAATCTTTTGCAACCTGATTCTAACCCCTAAACTTCCAAGAGGCACGCCACAAAATCCAACAGCCTGGCTGTGCTGTTTTGCTGTTCTAGCGAACAACTCCATGCTAGAACCAAGATCCAGACCCGCAGAGCAGAGCTGTAACCCAGAACCCATCAGATCCAGTCCAAGAGGCCACGCAGACCAGAGTGCCTTGCTGAGAGCAGAGTCCAGGTGCCCTGGTCCTGTCCGGTGGCGAGTGAAGTCCAAACCTTTGACCAGATCTTTGACAAGCCCATTCCATTCCAAAGCCATAGTTGTAAGTATTTACTGTTTATAGTCATTTCTTAGTTTAAAGTAATCCTATTTAATCCATTTTAACCTATCCAGAACGGCATTATAGAATCTTGTGTCCATCTGAATTATTCTCATTATATTGTCTGTGATAACTGTAGCGATAATCATCTATGCGCTGATATTTTGAAGAAAGTCAAGTGTCTTGGCGCACAACAACCGGAGTGGAAGGCGCCCTGTTCTGGTGGTTGTCCCGTTGGGTATCTTGTACTTTCATAGCCCCTTAGTATAAGTCCATATTGGTTCTGAATCTTTAAAGCACAATCTGTCATTTTGAAATCTTGATTCTGTTTCTGAAAATCTACCTTCACAAAAATCTCTGTAACTTTTGAACCGCACGTCCTGAAGTGAGAATTAAATGCCATTTTGAAGCTAAGATCCTCAGCTTTCAAACGACATTCCAATTCCTTATAGTTTTTCTACAATTGCGTTTCTCACACGCAGAAAATTTGCCGCGATTTGCAATTTGGCTCAATTTCATTCTATGTAAAATAGCTATTTCTTGTTTTCAACTTCTTAATTTCGTTTTCAATCTGCTAATTATTCATAAATCATTGCTAGTGTTGACCTGAACCTATCCCAAGCCACTCTCACTAGTTCTGAATCTCCTTTAGCAAATTAAAATCATTTTTGCATTTTTCCCATTCAATTCAAACCACATTTAAAAGCAATTGACCTGTTTAAATCATACCTGTTCTCTCTAAGCTTGCTGGGGGAATCGGGATTGACCTGCATTAGTGATTGTTATTCCTGGTACCTGTGTGCCCTCATTCCATCTCTTCATATTGCACAGTGGGGGAGTGAGTAGTAACAGGGGAAAGAGTGATCATATTGTCTTTTGATTGAAGTTATATCAAGTTTTATTTCTATGTTGCTTTTCTTCCTATCATTGCAATCTCTTGAACCCATACAAAGTATTCTCTGCTACAGTAATCCTCCTATCCCTACTCCTAATTGATTAAAGAGGTTGTTCATATTGTAATATTACCCATTGCTGATCATTGTTCATATTCATAAGTGTGATATTCATATATTATTCATATTCATAAAAGTGTAAACTATATATTGTTCAATCCTTCAAATAAATATTTTAATTTGCAAAACAAACCTATTTCTTGGTTCAGTGAGACTGGGGGAATTCAAAGAGAGGGGCGTTATATAAGGGTACATCATCCAGAATTAAAAGAAGTTTGACATAAAAATATATAAATAAGGGTTTCCATTGGGCAGCCTATACTAGGCATTGACTTAGTTTGAGTGCCGGATTGAAATCACTTACAATGTATTCTGAAGATCAACAATACCAGAAAAATATTGACTGCATTCTCCGTCTCTTGTTTGAAAGTGAACTAGCAATTATATGTTATGGAGTTGCACACACACCAAAAGCAGGAACACACTTTATTAACATCTAAGCTAGTGAACTCCTTCAAAAGATAAAATACAAAGATGAAGTGTTGGAGTCAAGTGTTACATATCTCTTGGCAAGTATGCATGGTACAAAAGAATACTGGTTCTGAAGGCATGGGGATGTGCACTGCATGTTAAGGAACCTAAGCCTACCCACATGGTTTGTTACTCTCAATTTGGCAAAGCATGCATGGGATGAGTACACACTGTACACAAAAAGAAAGAAGGTGTAGACATATAAAACACACAAGAATTATGTTCTCAAGATCCTGTCTCTGTTTCAAAATACTTTTACCATTGTTTTATTGCCATGTTAAACATACACCGTAATACATATTGTCCTCCACTTGGAGAAGTAGAGCACTTCTTTTGGAGAAAAGAATATCAATCCAGAGGAGCCCACAAATACTTCACCTAATGTAACTTTTGATTCCCTATACGAGTTTGCGCTAAAGATCAAGCAAATAGTTTCATGTGTGTTCTTAGGGACAGTGTGAAAGGAAAATCTCCCTAACATACATGCAATAATAAAAGAGATGAAGCATCCCATCACTGCATGCTATACATTGGAGAAAATGCAACTGCAGTTGCAAGATAGGTCACAGCCTATGTCACCAAAGCTGAGAAAGCTGTGCTAAAAGACCTCTGAGATGACATATGATCTGATGAAAGTCTTTCACCAAAATGTTACAGCTTTGGAATCAAAACGCTGTCACATAGAGCATGTGGGTCATACGAAGCTGCAGATCATTTAACAGGTACAGCCTTTAATGGGAAATCTGTATGCATTCTCTGGCTCAACATTGGTTCAGCTTCAAAGCAAAAAAGAGTAATCAAATCCTACCAATAAATCGAATATATAGGAACAGAAAATCTCAACAGTCAAGACATCTTATATATAATCTGATGTATACTTTCCAAACAGAGGTACTGCTTTGGAAAACATGTATTTGTATGACATAACAGAAAACTATAAATACAAAAATGTCTTGCCAAACGAGATACCTGACACATATATCAGTATTAAATTCTGAAGGACCTCTAGAGACTTACAAAGCCCAGTCTAATTACCCATGTAATAGTATCCTTTAAATCTGTGGTGCACAACATATGGCCCAGGGGCCAAATGTGGCCCTCCATCGAGTGATGTGCGTCCCACCACGAGTGATTGCTTTTGCAATGAGATACAAACCAGTTCAAGCAGTTAGCGGCATTTCATTACATAAGTAAACAAACAGTTTGCCCAGCACCACTGCTGGCTAGAGGGCCAGCAGTGAAGACAGTCATTTGTAATGGACATTTTAACAGCCTTGTGTCTGCCTTTCTTCCAAACCATGCATATTTTAGCATTGTATTCCTATTTATTGTTTCCACATTCCTTCAAGAGGAATTAAGCTGCTGATCAGAAACATGTCATTGCCCTAGTGACTTTAATTTTATGCCCCGTCAAAGGGCACCACACTTGCATAGAGTCAACTGAAATAAGATTTAGTGTAAGTGTAACAAAAGCATTCAGATTCAACACTTGATTAGCAACGGAACAAGTAGGGCAAATTAAAAATCATATTTACGCCACAGTGATATTTTTAAGTTAATTTGTGTGAGCATGCTGCAAAGGGAAATGTGATCAGTGATAATTTAGTGAAATTACAAAAAAGAGGGAACCGGGGCAAGGGCCTTTGTCGTTTTATGACGGATGTCCACAATGGTTCTTCTGGTAGTGCCAGGAACAGAAGCAGATTTTAAAAGATGATAAAGGATTTATCCTAGCTGTAAAAATCATCAAATAGGGCATTAAATTAAACCAAGCTGTATTATTAAGCTTTGTCAATCGCCTCTTTGCTGTTCATTTAATTACTGAAACAAATGAAAGTGAGACCTACATACATGCCAACTAGTCCCTTAGCACTATACAAATGCTGGTCCAGTACTGTTTTCTCTTTGCATTCTGGGACTTGTGTACCCGGATTTATAAGCAAGAAATCCAGGAATGCAAGTGCTAGAATTAAGTAAGAAAACCAGGACTGGACTAGAATCTTTGAAATGGGAGTGTTAGGGGAGTGGTATTGGGCAGGGCAGTATAACATGAATTGTTGATGCTGATACATCATTGAAAAAAATACCCAATAAACATAGCACAAAACCACATAATGCAAATAAGGGTTTCGGCCAATTGATTGATTGAGTGTAGGGATGTACCAAAGAGCATATGAAGAGGCTCTGTCGGCTCACTCTGGCACCCAGAGGTAGGTGGAGAGTTGCTTATAGGGGGTGGCAGAGCCTTAGAGAGAGAGAGCCTGAGAGAGAAAGAGAGAGAGAGAGAGAGAGCATTGTGAGGGAGAGGAAGAGGGGAGAAAGGGACAGAGTAGCAGAGAGAGAGATAAAGAAGGGAAGAGATGGAAATACAAAAAATAGAGACAGAAATAATAAGATAGGGAGAGACAGAGAAAGAGGGGAGAGACATAGAGACACAGAAATAGTAACAGAGAGGAAGAGGGATGGGAATAAATGACAGAAAGAGTGAGACAGAGAGAGTGAGAGATAGAGATGGGGAGAAAGAGAGACTGTGAATGTGGCATTGGGCAGCAGCTGAAGATAAATATGTGAAGACTGTAACAACATGGAAACATGTGTTCATGTGGGTTACATATATGGTACTAAATAGTGTTACAGTACTCTGCTATTGCAAATGAAATGTTTATCTGCTGGTGATAACCGAGCATGGAGGCGATTGGGGGTGGCTTACTTACCGGTAATCTTCATTTCTCCTAGTTCTGTTCTTCCTAGTCATAGTACTTACTCTCCGAGGGCCCCACCTTCATGACCAGGAAACTTCTACTGTTTCATTTTCTTTGCTTCACCCCCTTGCTCATGTTGTAGATTTGTCAGTGTTCAAATTACAGTTAAATAATGAATAACTCACAATTTAACTAGAAGTCAAAGAAGAAATTGAACACAGATTAAAACATGAAAATGAAACCTGCAGTTGTAAAGAATTACAATGCTCTGCTCTTGTATGTAAGTGGTGAAGCTGGTTCTGGCAAAATGTTCTTAATTAAAACAATCTGACCATTATTAGAAGACACAACAAATAACCTTTCTGCTTTTGTAACAGCACCCACAGGTCTGGCTGCTTACAACATTGGAGGTGCGACCATACACTGACCACTCCTTCTCCCAATGGAACTCCAAAACAAATTAGAATATTACAAATTGGCAGCATTATCTGCAACCGAACTATACAGAATTCTGCAATACATGAACATCCTTATAGTAGATGAAGTAAGCATAGTTTCCAACCTAATGCTTCCTTTAATTGATCTAAGAATGCAAGAATTCCTAAAGACTGGATACAATGAAGGTTGTCTTTGGAGACTGCGTACTGTTTACACAATTCAAAGGGCAACTCATGTACAAAACCTTAGCTTACAAGAATGCCTAACTACACTATGGTGTAATTTTTGCAAAAGACAACTCACACAAAACATGCATCAGTCTACAGAGCCAACAAATGCTCAAACTTTTGAGAGCATCATAATGGGTGTGCTTACTGAACAAGCACAGTCTTTCTGGAAAACTAAATCAACATACAAGCTGTATGGACTAAAACATCTGCCCCTGTTTTAATGGAACCATTAACCCAACAAAATCAACAAGGCATGCTTTTAATGCCAACCATTGCCAACTGTGATCAATTTAATGGAACAATGCTCAGAAATTAGCTGCAACCAATAGTCCATATCAGCTGCGTAGACAAACTAGAAGTATGTGACATGACACTCCCTTTGTTTGAGAAAGCAAGAGCACAACTAAAGAACCTCATAATATCTATGCAAACACAGCTGGACTGGAAAAAAGTATGAACTCTCTTCTTAAACGGCAGAGAAATACTGAGACAAAAACTTGACATTGAACAAGGTTTAGACAATGGAGTAATTGGAACAGTAGTTGGCTTTCAAACATCTCTAACACAAACTATATCCAGTCTATCATCATTAAGTTTTACGAACTTGAACAAACTAAAATAATTCCCTGCACCAAAGCATGTTTCCGTCTTTTTAAAGATATGTTTGTACGCAGAGAGCAATTCTCTCTGCCTCTTGCATATTCTGAAACCATTCACAAGTCACAAGGTCAAACCCTCGACCATGTGTTTGTAGACAATGGCAGTAGAGTCTTCAAAGAATGTAAGAGTTACAAAGTACTTTCAGATCTGTGTGCACTCACTGGTTTATTCTTAGTAAACATTGATGCAAACAAAGTCAACATTGAAATTCCTTACATCCTGGAGTGCAACAAACTGTACTTTACACTCCACAGCTGCATCTGTACCTTGGACCTCAAAAAAGAAAACTTTTGAAAAGACAACTCGTACAACCAGACACTGTAGCAACTATAGCAGATGTCCCCATAATCCCAGTTAAAAAAGAAAGAACAAATGGAGGATCTTCACATGAAATGCTGACCACATGCTCTAGTTCATTTAAATTTAACAACACAATTGGAGAGGATTGTTATGCAAATGCAGCAATCAATCAACTATACCAATTGATGTGCACACTATTTACTTACATGGCACAGAACAGCTATGTTTATAACTCTTCATCCTACACAGTTAGCCCACTAACAACCTGGGCACTATATAAATTAGTAGCAGATACCATAGTGGCAAAATATACCTTAACAGAAAAATCTTCCCCAACAAGCATTCAAACAAATGTTCCTCATTTCCATACTGGTCGTTCAGTGTACAAATGGACATGCAGCTCAATATGCAAAGTGCGGCAACAATTGTTCAAATGTTTACAACAATTCCTCAATCACTATGATAAAATAAAAGACAAAGGTAGAATCAACATGTTACAAAACCTTGACTCATGTCAAGTGTGCCTTCACACTGGACTAGCAGGACATTTATATGTCTTTTTCTGGAACCACTTGTAAAAGCACCTTCCATCACATGCAAAATGTTAGAAAAACACCATTCTAGAATGTGAATCCTTGTGTATAGGTTGTACAATTCTAAACGTTCTGCTATAGAACTGCAAAAACTCAATATGAATATACTAAATGGAACAACCCAATAAGTCATGAGACAAATATAACACATACCAAGTACACCTTTTGGAATGGAACAAGAAACACAGTTAACTTACAAAATATTAACCAACAACTTTTAAAACATTGACCTTCTTACAAACAGATCCGAAAAAGAAATAGCAGTGCATGAAAAATACATCTGCTGAAATTCCAGACAAAGTATATGTCTGTTGTCACAGAACTTTCTATAAGAAAAGTACAACAAATATAGGTATGTCCTACAAGATAGACGACAATGAGGAATCACAATGGTTCTAATTGGTCTTGTATTTAATAGCAAAACATAAATACAACATCACTGATCCCTTAGTAATTTGCATATCCTATAATATTAAGCTTGGTGGCAACAAAATGCCATCTCGACCTATCAATAATAACATAGAAATATTTTCACTTCCAAATGATCACCAACAATTCAATCTATATGAGCCTTTCATAATTAAAACAATAATCCCATTCTTAGCTATAATAAGTCTGCAACCCAAAACTGATAATTTGCCTCCATCAGAATTACTTAAGGGTATTTATGGCAAGGTAGTATACTTACTATTTGACCTTAATGAAAATGTGGACGCACTAGGAGTAGGATGACCAGTGCAACAATCTTTGATTTTACAAGTTAATGATGTTGAACAAAAGACACAAGAATTTGGCAAAAACGAGTCTTCTTAAACAAAATCAAAGAAGCCCACGATGACCTTAAACAAGACAATAGGCCTCATTACAAGTTTGGTTGTCTGGGAACTATGGTATGGTAAGCTTGCCGGTACCGTAGTTCCCGTACCGGCAAACTACGAGTTCTGCTTGTGGGTGCCATTACGGCCGCCAGGTCTGTCCTGGCAGCTATACTGGCACCCAGGAGCAGAGCATGTCGGATACACCGCCACCATTCTGAATGATGCTGGTGCATCCAACCTCCCCATTTCCATTGAGCCTTATGGAAAAAGGTGTCGGCCCCTGGCAATGGGCAAATACATGGTCTGTCAGGGTTGTAATGGTCCTGTATTTCCCCATTGCCAGGGGCTGGACAAATTTGCAAGATTGGTGGCAGCCTGCCCGTTTTACTGGCAAGGCTACCGCCAAACTTGTAATGAGGCCCAATGAATACTACGAAGATATAATCACAGAAGAATTTTTAAAAGAAACAATACAAATATATGAAGATGCACCACAGACCAGTCAATTTGAATGTGTTGATCCTATCACTATGGAGAACATTATTGACCATTGTACAATTCACCCACTATAATCTAGAGACACCATGTAAGATACATTGTAAACATATCAAATGTGTCAAGCCAAAGGGCCTTTAATGAGTATCTGAGAAGTGTTTAGGAACACTATGTTTTCCAATACTCTTACCTACAGGAAAAAGAGGAAGGCACAATGAAAGAACCAGAAGAATCAGTGCATCTGAATATCGTTCTCTATGAATGTATTCTGAAGAGTCAAGTTACCGGCAAAAATGTACATTGGGCATTCTTGTGGATCCACTTATGTGTTTATGGTGAGTTTAACAATTCTTGCACATTGGTCCCATTCTGTCATTATCTGTGATACACTGATACACTGTAAATGTATAACCTCTTCATTATGTATATGGCAATTGGGTCTGTTTTTTGTTAGTTATATGCGTCTTCATTGAAATATGGTTCCTTGCAACTTGTATGAAACAATTCACCTGCACAGAAATTAGAAAAGTTTCTATGATCACATTGTGCATGTTTAAAAAATCGTTGAAGGTTTTTCATTGACATTGTTAGTGGTTTTATTCTGTTTAAAACAAATATGAATGATGTTCCTTTTATGTAGAATGTGCTGTGAGTCATATCTTCATAAATCAGTTTTCATTGGCAATGTTTAGGTGAGGAACTTGCCTTTTAAGATCTTTTTTATGAGATTGCTAAGAACACTGTGCACGAAATGTTTTTGTTAAATGTAATTTTTTTATGTTTTTGTGACTACATTGGCATTGTTAGATATAGTTTGAGTTAATTTTCAGTTGTAATTGTTTTACTACATATTTGGTTACTTTTATTTTTTGACGCAGAAGCCATACTTTTGTTAGTGGTGACTCTTTGCAAGAGCACAGTTACTTGTTCTCTTGCTTTTGCATTTTCTATACATTGTTTTAGTGGAGGGTGAGTATATGACTTTCCCTTCTTTTTATATGCTCAATCTTGTCTTTTTTTGAGTTGAGTTTTAGTAGGCATTGTTTAGTATCTGTTGAGAAAAGGCAGAAAGTGAGTACTATAATGTTGCAGAAAGGTTCTGTGGCTGTTATTGTACAAGGACGAAGATGAGTGTTGTATGTATAACAATATGGATTAATATTAGGTAGTGAAGCATGAAAGAGGGGTGTTAGGGTCATAATATAGATTATAATTGCAAAGTTGTAAGGGAGCGAAGGATGTGGGGATAATGACATATGATATGGCTGCATTTATGTTATGATGAGGGGCAATGCAGCAATGAATGGATTGCTGTTAGTGAAGCCACATGGGGGAGGGAAGTGTAAGCATAACGATGTATATTAATGTTGGGTAGTGGGATGAAGAAGAAGGTTGTTGTGGAAGTAATATGAGACAGAGACATGCATTGGTGATAGGAGATGTGATAGAAAGATGTGTAGAGTGAGAGGTTGTAGAACTGTAAGGTGTTGGGTAAATGTATGCATTGTAACTGGAAAGTGGTTTGTGTGATAAAATATTTGTAGTGTTATGGGTTGGAAAGTGGTGGTGTAATAGGATAAGGATGAATGGTTTGCCGTAATGAAGTGTGAGATTGCCACAATGGAGTGAAGAAGTAGGAAATATCATAGAGTATAGTAGTATGTATGGATAGTTTAGAATAATATACTTACTTTTTAGAAATGGAAGAGTTTTCTTTCTTAAGTAGGTTTCTTTGGTAATATTTTGTTCTGTAAATGTAAAAGGAAGATTGTTGGCAAATGTGAGCATTCTGCACTGATATAATTATTAGCATATGAAATTAATTATAAAATTAATTTGAAAAGCAATATTAAAGTATTGTGATGGCTGCTGCGGTGGATCATGTTTTGCAGAATAGAAAACTACTTGCAGTTGAAGTGAAGTTAAAGGGAAGGTTGTATAATATGTTGTAATAAGGTGTGCTATGGTTCTGACAGAAGGTAGGTCATTTTCTTTTTAAGATACCATTCTTTGTTGTAATAATTGAGGTGTTTTTAATTATGGAAGTGTCCTCTGTTATCAATAGTATAAAATATAGCAGTCACTATGCAAACAGAAGTAGTGTTAAAAGCAATAAAAATGCATTTGGATATATGTTGCAGTAAGCATGTTTTGTAGTAGAGCAAACCAGTTATAGTAGAAGTAAAGTTAAAGGCAACATTGTGTAATACAGTCTAATATAAAGTCTACTATAGTTTTGACAGAAGGCAGGTCATTTGTTTAAAAATAAATACCATTAATTGTTGTAGTACTGTAGCTTGATAATTGAGATGCTTTTAATTATGGAATTGTGCAGTGATATAAGCAGTACCACATGTAAGCAGACACACTTTTAAAAACACTAAGACCTATTGGGATAGGTGCTGTAGGAAAGCATGTTTTGAAGCACAGACAACCAGCTATGCTTGATGTTATAGTGTAATAAAGGTGGTATACAATATTACTTTTGCAAATCATAACATACCTTCAGTATGTCTTCTTAAATGTAGATCCTGTTGATTCTTGAAATATAAAAATGCTTGTACAGTAGGTTGCTATAGAGAAAGCCTTGAATCACAGCAAAGATGCACTCCCACAGTTGAAAGATGCATCTGAACTGTTGAAATAAGGTGAGAGTGTTAAATGTAGGGTTTTTGGATGTGATTGATATATGGGTGTGTGAATGAACATAACCAATAAAGGATTGTTCCAGAGATAAGGGTAAAAAAGGAAGACAGGTTACCAGGGTTGGACTGGGACAAGAAATAGGACCAAACACACTTGAAAAAGTGGCCCACCTCTCGCTTCATGACCCTTAACCTCTGATGACATCGCCAGAAGTGATGTCATTTGACCCCACCCGAAAGTGACATCCCAGAAAGCGATAAGACATGACATTTCACCCCTTGACATTACAATATAAGAGTGGTATAAAATAGTAAAATAGTATTTTTCCTAAGTCACTACAAAAAATATTGTTATAATTTCACTAATGTGATATACATTGCATACAATGCAGCCGGTCAAGTGGCACAGCGAGTAGAGCGCTCGCTTTGACACCCGTGCAGAGCCTGTTAACGCAGGTTCGAATCCCGGCGGGGCCAAACTCAGCCTTTCATCCTTCCGAGGTCGATAAATGAGCACCACACACCGTGGGTAATAATAAGCAGCGCTCGGATACCTGAGGGTTTGTAGCGCTATATAAAAGCCTAATTATTTTATAATTATTTTATACAAGAATGGATCACCATATGTATCATCAATATCTGTGTGTATAGATCCATATTGTCAAATTACTGTGAATGCAAGCAGATTTCTAAGGCCAAATGATAATATGTTATTGTATAGCACTTACGCTTAAGCTTTTTTTTTATAGAACAAATATGCACACAATATCACCCAAACTGTGTTGATACTCATTTATTGACCTCAGAAGGATGAACAGCTGAAATGGCCTTGCTGGGATTTGAACCTACAACCTGCAGATCCCACAAACATCACAGCAGTGAGCGCTCAACCCACAAAGCTATCACATCGGCTATAGTAAAATGAGAAATTATTCTGTAGTGGATATCATTACATTAAACTGGTAACTGAGATTTAACAGCAGACCAGTTAAGTTCATCTGCAGGTCTAGTGCAAAGTTGGCTGCATGCTGCATTAGCAAGTGAATGATGCATGCATCATAATTAATGATGCACACATCATGCATGCAAATCAATCATCAAAGCAACCTTGCTTGATTAATTATGCAGTTGTGGTTGCTCTTTGTTTGTTTCAACAAAACAAACAAATGTAACACTTTTTTTTACATTTTATTTCTCAAACTGGCCCTGGCGTGCCCAGAAACCAGTCGCCAGGGACTAAGCATGATTTCGGCCTGGCCACGGGCCGAGTGGCAGATGGCCCAATCCGACCCTGAAGGCTACCCACTGACATGACATCTGTCTGGGGATGGTTTGCATGTGCAATTCAGGATATTTTATTATCACCTGCATGGAAACAGGACTGCAGAGACCACGTACACCATGGATGGCCATGGATGTTGGGAGAATCAACCAATCAGGCCTTCTCTTTGTGGAGGAGGTGTTGAACTGATGAGGAGGACAGGGCAGCACATGCTGGATTTCTTGTTTGAATTGCTGAAAGTATGGAGCTCAATAAGAAGTCAGATTGGGATATAGGAGATATGTGGGCTGCAGATATATGCAGAGCAGCTTGATAGATCACACAATCTTGGCTTTGAAAATCTGGAGTTATATAAATTTCAATTAGAACTGTTTGTTTATAACGCGCTTAATACCAACAAGTTGTTTCTAAGTGTGGCATCGGGTTCAAACCTGTGTTACGCTGCACTGTCCTTCTTCCAAGACAAATGTGGTGCCTCCGAGGTATTCTTCCTCCCCTGGAAGTGGTATGGAGTTTATGATATGAAATGGAGTCAACTTTTACCCATGTGGAAAAGTATGGTGCATTTGAAACATCTAGAAATTATTGTGGTATATTGTGGAGGTAAAAGCTTAGGGTATGTAACTGATGTAGCTTTGCATTTTGCCATGAAGGATTCTTTTGACTACTGTTGAACAAAGTTGCGTTGGATTGAAATTCATACTTTCAAAAGTCTGATGAAAGTTTTTCCACAAACTGTTTATTTTTTCGCTAATTTCACTGAGACAAGTGTGGAAAATATCAAAGCTGTTTTGTCCACATGTACAAAAAGCAAGGCAGAACGTGAATAATACTGTATGTGCATTTCTGTGAGATTTTGGAATTACAACTTTTGAAAATGATAATATGAGACATGATGGAGTACACATTTTTGGAATAGATGGAGTACATGTTACACGGGTTCAAAATGCCCATTTTCTTTGCAATATTCTGAATGCAGTGTACTTCTTTTGTGAAAGAAATTAATTTGAAATACAGGTATGCAATGAAAACATGTATTAGTACACATTGCATGCGTAAATATGAAGATCACAGTCTTACAAGAACAAAAAGGCTCTTTTAAGAGACAACCTTAAAGAATACCAACAAATGGAGTCAAGTTCGTGCAGCTTCCTTTCTTAATTGTTTTGATTGTATAGTCCATGGGCATCAAGGGTGAAAAATCACAGAAAGGAAGTCATGTTCTTTGTTGGCATTCATTAAAAGTGTGTATATCTTTTTGGGTAGATACAAAAGTGGTGAGACTATTCATAATAAGTTGTGATAACCTGTTGGCAGCATTAATGATGCTAACGTTTGAATGAGTGAGCTCAACATATTACCTTATGACAAAGATTACAAATATTAGAAGTGCTGCACTTGTCAGGACTTTACATGATTTCCTATGTAATTCAGGATGAAAATATACACCAGTAGCAGTTAATGTTTTAAGAAGCGGGACTAAATGAAAATATGGATAGAAGGAAAACAATTTACAATCACAGAATATCAAAGGTATTCTCTTACATTTTAAATAGCTACTTTTAATTGTACTAAAGTATTTCACAAAACAGACCAGATCAATTAGCTTCTCAGAAGCATTTTGCACGTGCAGTTTGGTTTGTAGGAAAATGCCTTTGGCCCATTGGTTAAGGAATGAGTGTACACATACGTCCATGAAGAATTGCATAATGATAGAAACATATGATTCGAAATGATTTCAATAAAAACAATGACTGTGCCGACTGTATCTACAGGGGCCACAACATAGTCACATTTTCAAGATATCCAAGATAAAGGCACATTAATGCCATTAGAAGTCTTAAAATACATATGTGACTAATCCATGACAAATATCTCCATCAGCGAATTACAATTCTGAGTTCAACTGCGGGAGTTCTGCAATTATACATCCTACCTCTGTAGGGCATTGATTAAAAGAGCTAAGGCCCTGGCAATCATATCCTTAGGTGCTGATGGAGACGTTGCCCGCATTTCAAGGTAGGTGGACGGTAATGATTGTCGCTGTAATCACTTCAAGGACGTGTTATCAAAGCCCAGGCTCTCCTATTGGGATTGTCAATCATAGTATGTAGGGCACATTTCCTTATTTTTATTTCTAGCACCTTAAATTTGAGATAGGGTTGCAGCTGCATGGGTTTCTTATGTAAAGTTACACTTCACCATTTTTTATGAAGTGCCAACTAATTGTGAGAATTTGCCATGCTTTAGTTATTGCAATAGACTGTTATCTAGCGGAGCGGTTATTAAAAATAGTTTGGGGTTTTAAATCTCTTTTAATTTTCTTCATACCTGGGACATTCCTAAAATGATTATTTTTTTATTACAATAGGGAGTCGTATGTGAGAGTTGAAATGCTATCGACGTTTTGACTAGTGCCCTCTGTGTATGGCAAATACTGTATACTGTATTTCAGCACTGACGTAGGCATCGTATTGACTTGGAACTCTGTCGATTAACATGAAATGTGTATTTTATAGATGCATTGTTCATATTTTGGTGTATTATGCATGCACCTTTATGGATTGATGGCAGAAACTGACAACTTGTATGCCTTAATTGAGTCTAATGAGGTGAAAGGGCAGTGATGCTAATTTCTTAAACTATGTGACATAAAGGTTCATTGTTTTATAGAAAAATACAGTTTGCCGAATTAAAGTAATTAATGTTTTAGTTATTTGTCCAAAAAGTTAATGTACTCAAATAATTTATTTTCGAATACGTGGCAAATATGCTCAGTGTTATGGTTAATATTTCTATTGAAGTACCGGTTTGATATTCCATAAGTCACAGAATGAGTCCTCTCTAGAGTTTCATGAATATTTTACTGTGTTTATTCTTGCCAATCAAGGCCATTGCTTCAAAGCAGGGGAAGCAACATATAGAAATCTGTTGACTGCTCTACGATCCGCATCTGCACTTGGCCTGACATTTTGAAGTATTTGCTATTCTAAAGAATCTGTGACACAGTGTTCATATTGTCCCATGAATTATTGAGTGCCCGAACATTCTACGTTCACATTCAAAGTTGGCGTGAAGTGCAAGTGCAAATCAAACACTGTCTGAGCAGATGACAACATGGCAATACACTGCATGCTTACTGTAAAGGTTTTGATGATTTGACAAACAGATGTTTAAAATGCACCTTTCCTGCTTGTGCCAGCTAAACCTGAAGCATTGCCTGTGCATCATGTGGAAAAGGTCATTCGGCAGCTTATTTCTCTATGTTTAAAGAATATTAACATTCAGTTTTCGTTTTGAATAATAATTAATTTCCTTTATTTAAAAGGGATTTACTTTATTTAAATGTGGTTCATTTTCATGTTCTCCCCCTTGTACATAAAGTAAACGATTGAGCGTGCTCATTTTTTTTTTAATCATTTTGATGCAGGGCAACATCTGAAAAAAACATTGTCAACAACGATCAAGCCCAGTAAATTATCATCACACTGAACCGGTTTGGCGTGTCCCCACAAAACCACTTACTGATGCACATAGCCAGTCACAATCTAGATCTCAGATACATCTTTGATGTTCAAACATTAAATGTTTCAATTCAGCCTAAATCCATTTGTACCAAGTCCTTATCTAGATGACACTTCCTTCCACTTACTCTAATGTATTATCTCTTATTTGGGCTCCTATCATGACAACAACACACAGAAACATGCATGCGGACTCCCCCATAATCTTCCAGGAAGCCTTTACAAATGCCTGATTTCCCCACCACAGCTGGAAAATGCTGAACAAACCCTCAAGCGTCTACATTATAACTTTCTCGTGACTTTGGATTTGATAGCCTCAAACGCCTTTTCTCAAAAATCTAAGTACAGGCTCGCTCATATAACATGTGCAAACTCACATGACTAGGAGTAGCCAAGAAGAACCAGGTACAGACTCAGGTGGGTCTCTGCAGCCACAAACGACCACATGGATCCATAGTTTATCAAATGCAAACTTGACTACAACAGCTTCAATGTACGTTGGTACACGTTGTTTTGCCACCTGCCAGAGCGTTCATTTGATCATTGACAATATAGTAGTTAGACAACATAATAGTATATATACATGTCTAAAAGGCTGCAAAAACACCAACTAAGACGATTCAAGATTGACCTTGGGACTCAAGGCTTGATACCCTCCCACATCTAGGTTGTAGGTGCCGGGTTGCTCACCTATTGAATCCTTTAAATACCCTTGCTTGACAGACACATCATAGCCTCTCCAGCGTGCCCAAATACATTGTATCATTTGCAGGAATCTTTAATCCTTATTGCAATTTCAGAAACCTCAGATCTTCTGGGGACAACCTCCTTACACCGCACAAATTCAAGTTCTCAGTAGAGGGGCTCCCACACCACATTGTAATTATGTCAAAATTGGGGTTTCGCCCTAAGTACCCATTGTTATCCAGATATGGACCCTTCAGTGAGGAGGCCCAACAAGGCTGAAATAGGTGTCTGGGAGTGCTGATGGTACTCTTGGTCAGAGGAGAAATTGCCTAGCATTTCCGTGCCAGACTGCTCTTGTGGGTGGGACAAAGACTCATGTGGAAATTATTATTTCTCCTATGTGAAGGGTGCAGTGAGCCAAAACGTGACTGTAGACGCTCCTGATTGGAACAAATTCCATGGAACAGGGTATTTGACCCATGTTCGTTCTCAGTGGAGGGGCTCCCACACTCCTTTGTAATTGGACAAATTCAAGGGCTAGCACTATGGCGGTGGAACTTTTTAGTGAAGGACAATAGGAGTTGGAAGGAACTTTCCAGATCACTGAGACTAGAAGCAAGCTCACCTAGGTTCAAGCTAGCCCTAAGAATGTTCATGTTTAATTAAGTGTTCCCTGAAACCTAGTGAGCCCCAATGCTCCCAAGCCACTCTAGCCAGTAGGGCCCTGGACGCACACACTTCAGGACCTAGGTGTCATGGTACATGTATTCTCATCCCTGGCACTTAGTGATTATGCAATATACAAAAACAGTTACAAAACTATCTTGACCAAGGCCCACACTCATGTAGCGATTGGAAATTTGGAAAAAATAGATAAAGTAATAAACCATACTGAATATAAATATGCAATTATTTTTGGCAATTTCAACAATGTGTATATTGTCTTTTATAAATAATGATTCTATACTGATTACACAAAAGTCAATGAAATCCAAACAATTTAAAAATGGAGCAGTTAAAGTTTCATTGCTTTCTAAATCTGTGCGACATGTGTTGGGTTCCACCCTTTTTCGAGCATTAAAATGTTAGGAAATAATGTTTATGTGGATTGTAACTTGAGAATGATGATTAATAAAAGTTTGAATCCTCAAATGGCCCTCCAAATTAGAACTCACCATCCAGTGAAATATGCTCAAAACAAATTAAGCATAACTAACAGTTGCATTATCAACCATGTTGCATGTAATTTTAAGTGAGCATCTGAGGGAGAAAGAACGTTCTGTTACTTAGTGGCAGGGGATCTGGGGGATACTGTTACAAGGTCAGGAGTTGATTGTGTAAAGTAGTCTGTAGACATTGGGCCTCATTATGACCCTGGCGGTAACGGTATGAACAGTGCCGGAAAGGCACCGACATTGTTCATACCATTCCCATGGCATTACGAGTTCTGCTCGCAGGTTCCTGACAGCCCCCACGAGCATAACTCGTAATGCAGCTGGCACCGTTATTAACGGTGCCGGTGCATCCATGCTCCCCCGCCCCATTCTGCCCAATGGAGCCCGGCAATACTGCCACCCGCGAATGGGCAATTACCGGCCCTTTCATCTCGTAATGGGTCGGTTATTGCCCAATCCCGAGAGGCAGTGCCGTAGCCGTGCCTGCCATACAGGCACGGCTACTGCCATGCTCGTAATGAGGCCCATTCACTAGTCAGGCAAAGCATTAACTTGATCTTCCAAATCACCCCACCACCATATCTAGTAAATATGGGACTGGTTCACCTGATAAGTCTAAAACACTTATTTCTTGGACTATTTAGGACAATTTTGTAATGCTCCTCTTTATACCATATTACTAAGGGGTCTATAGGGTAAGGGAGTACTAGCATCTTACCGCATGTTACCCTATCTTCCCCAGTTGAAATGTATTCTGCATATGGTTTAAAAGAAAGGTAGGGGACTTGTGGGGCTGGTGTGGGCTGTTCCTGCTGTGTTTCTTTTTCTCAGTGGGTTCTCGGACCCTGCAGGTGTCAGGAACCCAGGTGCAGCACGTTATGGACGTTACATGCTATGATAATGTATCAGCAACTGCAAGCCATGGAAGGAAGTAAAAGGGACAGGGGCAAGTGTGGATTATTCCTGCTGTGTTTCTTTGAACTCAGAGGATGCTCGCACCCTGAAGGTGTCAGGGGCTATAGTACAACCAGTGGTCGAAATGGGCGGGAGCGATTGGGAGCGGTGCTCCTCTACTTTTTCTAATTGAGTTTTACCGTTTCTATACTTTTTATTTTTAAAAAGAAACCATTCAGGAATGTTTTTGTTTTAAAATAAAAGTGTAGGAAGAATTTTAAACTTGCACTTGCAATGAACGTTCCTTTAAACAGCAGGCAAATTTGTTTGGGGGTTTGCATTGTGTGTGTGAGGGTGAGTGGTGATGCCGTTTTCGGGGAGCGAGGGCAGGCGAGTAGGGAACATAGTTCCTCTACTTCTTTTTATAGACTTCGACTACTGGGTAGAGCACGTTG
Source organism: Ambystoma mexicanum (assembly GCF_040938575.1). Lineage (NCBI taxonomy): Eukaryota > Metazoa > Chordata > Amphibia > Caudata > Ambystomatidae > Ambystoma > Ambystoma mexicanum. The sequence continues at coordinate 1,071,211,223 of NC_090935.1, read as the reverse complement.
TTGACATTACATGCTATAATAATTTATCAGCATCTGCAAGCCATGGATGGAAGAGAAACAGATATGGGCTGCCGGAGACTATCCTGCTGTGTTTCTTTTAACTCAGAGGGTGCTTGGACCATGCAGGTGTCAGAAGCCCAGGAGGAGCACGTTGTGCAAGTTGCATGCTTTGATACTTTGCTCGTAGCTCGCAGCTGCTCAAAGAGTGGAGTGGTGCGGGTCTGGCTGTACTGCGCCCTCCAGTCCTGTGGGTTCTTCTCTCTCACGCTCCCTGAGCTGCACTTATAGTTTGCAACTCCTCATCGACAGACTCTTTTGTATAACTATATAAGGGTTGGATGCCACACCTGTTTGGACTATCTTACTTTACAGAAGCCCCACCCAGCTTGTTGGCCCGTATCGTTGTGTCAGATGGGACTGTCAGTTTGGAAATCTGTGCCAGATGGTAATTGAAGATTAGAATCACTGCCTTAACCAACATTGAATGTTTGGTGTATGGTGTAGAGGGGGAAGATATATCTTATACGTTTCACATTGTCTACACCATGGAACCTACCCACATGCCAAATTTCAGGTTTGTAGCATGCTGGGAAGTATGCTAAACATTTAGAAACAGACACACACACATATCCAAGAGTTGCAGACTGCTAACAAAAATAAATGCTTAAAAGAAACAAAATTAGGAAAATGTATATTTTATGTTTACTAAATTGTCTACACCATGGATCCTACCCACATGCCTCATTTCAGGTTTGTAGTGTGTTGTGAAGTATGCTGACCATTTCAGACAGACACACACACACACACACACACATCCAAGCATTGCAGATCACAAAGAAAATAATGCTTAAATAAATAACACTTAAATAAAATAAAAATTGGAAAAACCTTTATACTTTTTACATTGTCTACCCACATACCAAATGTCAGGGTCTTAGCAGGTTGGGAAGTATGCTGAACATTTCGAGCAGACACACAGTCGTATCTACACAGTGCCCTTTCATATATAGATAGATAGATAGATAGATAGATAGATAGATAGATAGATAGATAGATAGATAGATAGATAGATAGATAGATAGATAATACAATGGGAAGGATAAACCGCAGGAGGTGAAATTACTTAGTTCTGCTTAAAAAAGCTATAATGCTTTCAAAAAAGAAATTAAAGCTGATCAAAGGTGGGGGGATCTTATGGTAGATATTAAGGGCCCGATTCATAGAATGATTTGAGTGTATAATCAGGGATGTGCGTGTCATTCTGTGTGCAAATCCCTGTTTGTTGATTCATGGAATTGACTACATCAGACTTTTCCGGGACTTGTGTGGAGTGCCTTTTGTGAGACACCATGCAGAGCATGGGCGAGGCCTGCACAGAGGGCACGAGGGGCGGTACACAGGCAGTCCATTACATGCCCACAAATGTGCACAAAAAAGCATATTCATGGATGTGACTGTGCATCCTCTCAGCTGTGAAACATCCACGCAAATCCCTCAATCTCTCCGCCACGCGAAGGAGGTCATAAGGACACTTGAGCATGGGAATAGCAGCACGGAGGTCAGTTCGTAAGTCAGATTTAGGAGTGTGTGCACAAAGAAGGGGTTCTGATCAGACTTAGGGATGAACATACCAGCATAGTGGGGTGCTGGGCCGGTTTGTGTGGGGTTAAACGCAGATATTCCGAGTTTTACACATTTTACGGTAAATCTTACACATGTTGGCAAGTTGCCGGTCACAGTTATGGGGGAGCCCACACAGGTTCCCCGAGATGCACAACTGCTTGCGGGGGACCCCACACACTGCTTTAAGAGTGCATGGGGAGCATGCAAAAGTAGCTGTTTCTGGCTGGCTGTTTTTGCTTTGCATTGGGCTGTGTCTGGGGCATTCAGCTGCGACTTGCGTATACGGTTGATTTGTTAAAAAAAATCCACGTTTTATGCGGAGCGCGCATAAAAATGTTGCAGGATTTCTACACACTTTTCCATGAATTAGGCCCTTAAGATCAAGATCAGAGGGAATTCTGGAACATTGTTACCTTTGGGTAGGGGAGTAGCGGGGACCCCCATTTAGATAAAAAGAAAAAAATGTATACTGTCAAAGTGAATTAAAATGTAGTAATTTGGTTCAACAAAACAACATTAAAACATCAGAGCGCTTTGAAGCACTTCACTTGAGTATATGTGCTTTACAGATAAACAATTACAATTACAGGTAAAGGCATGAATGGGAAAAAACACAATGCTTCTTCATTAGTGAAGTCATTAATGCATTTAACCTCCAGAAAGCTGAGAAAGCTCCAGGTCCATACAACCTACTGGTGGACCTGTTTAAAACTGAAGCACAATCGTGTGCACCAGCATTAGTATAACTTTTCAATATCATAAATATAGTGAAACCCCCTTGACCCTGCTCCATGGCATACATAGGAAATTGTTCACGAAGGGTGTTGCTAATGCACCTTTCAAGTTCCGACACATATACCTTTTGGATAGTTTAGGGAAAGTTTATGCTAAAGTATTATCCTTCCGGTTACTTAAGTAAAGATGGTTGAACCACTGAACAAGTTTTTAGGCTGACCCTAATTGTTCATAAATATGTATGTATTTAAAAATGGCCTTTGATTGAGTAAATCGTAGCTTACTATGGGAATCCCTTTATACAAAAGTAATTTCCTCCCAACTCCTAAAATGCATTATTTCACTTAATTCTGAAAGCATGGCTGTCATCAGGTGGGGACGGAGGGGTGAAAAGAATGCATCATTTCTGGTAATTTGTGGCATCTGCCAAGGATGTTTCATGGCCCTTTATGTGTTCTTGCTTTGTATTAATGATATAGCAACAATATCATTTACATTACCCACAGACCTTCCTTTGTTAGAATGTAATGGAGTGAATAACCCCATGTTCACAGATGAAGTTGTTTTGTTATCAACTTCACTGGAGGGCTTAAGGAAAGCCTTTTATGAATAACAACCACTTTGTACGGTGAAGGAATTAGTTATGAATGCTCAAAGAAAAAGCAAATGAGTCATCATCGGCATAGGCTTTTACCAGTAATCAAAGAATTGGACAGAGTCAATACTGAAAATCTTAACCATTTTGATTACCTGGGGGTTTGGTTCAACATCACAGGAGTTTGGTATTAGCATATCTTAAAACGTGATTAAGTGCCAGAAAAGACACTCTGACGCTGCTTTAAGTTTCTCAACGAAGTTTGGGGACTGTGCCTTGGAACCAACCTAATTGGTTTATAAGGGTCAGTCATTTCCGGCGGAAATGTAAAGAGCCGTAATTTTAGGGCAATTGCAAATTCAACTAGTTAATGGTTGATGAGAATACATTGGGCCTCATTACGAGAATGGATGTAGCCATGTCGCTTTTAGCGGCATGGCTACCCCCATACCGGGTACCAGGTCCGGGTTCCTGGAATGGGGAAATACCAGGCAATTCCGACCTTGGAGGGCCCAGTAATTCCCTTTCCCGGGATCCGGACCCGGTACATCCCCATTCCCATTTTATCGCCCATACGGCTCAATGGGAATGGGGAGGATGCTAACAACGGGCCTGTTAATGACGGGCCCGTTGTTAGCATGCTCGTCTGCTAGCGGGTCCCGCTAAGGACACCTGGTTTTACCAGACGTCCTTAGCGGGACCCACGAGCAGACCTCGTAATGAGGCGGTAGAGGGTGAATGGCACCAACAGCTCTAGCGGTGCCGTTAGCCCTCTACCGTCTGGGTCGTAATGTTGCTCATTGTTTTTTAATTGTGTATCACTGCCCATGGGCACTTCCAGTTCTGCTGTGATAATGGAATTGGGCCAGTTCAGAATCGACTATTTGATCCAACTGAAACCAGTTCTCCTTTGGATAAAAAATTGGTCTTGTCCAGATCTAGGGCCAGATTACATAAACTTTGCACTGGTGCAAGTGCAACATTGCTTGATATTAGCACTAGGGCAAAGTTTGCCCTATTTCCAAAAACACTGGAACTTACTAGAAAATCATTGCACCATGATGAGTACTGTTTGGTTCCAGTGCAAAAAAAGATACATTTTCACTGCATTTTTGCACCAGCGCAAGGTTTGCCCTAGTGCTAATACGGAATGGAAATAGCATTGGGGCGAACATTGCCCTGGTGCAAAACTGGATCAATCTGGATCAAAAAGTTACTGATTATACCATACCAAACTGCACTTAGTGCTAATGCTGTGCAACTTGCAACTTGCACCAGTGCAACGTTTCTGTAATCTGCCCCCTGGTAGTTTACAGAGTAACACTATAAGATTTTCTGGAAGGTAACAACGCAAATCTATTTGCATGGCTGGTGCATGTAAAAGAAGCACTAATTAAAATTGACTTATGTGACTTTGCTGTCAATGGGAAAATTGAACATCTATGACCCCTTAAACTGCACTCTGCCACTGAAGAGCAAGAGCTGCAGATGAGGGGGATTTATGCACCAGTGTGCATGTGTGCACCATGCTTTTGGCATGGAGTTCACTGACAGGGGTTGTTGGGATGGAAATGAGTATATCCCACCCCACTAAGCACTTGCTGGTGAGGAAACCCCCCTATGAGATAGTGTAGTGTATAAGGGAAGAGAACACTCCACTATGAAACTTGGTGCTGAAGCAATATTGTGCTAATAGCAGCTCAATGGCATTAAGAGACACATAGAAAGAAGCGCCATTTTGTAGTTATGGCGAACATACAGCCTTGTGTGACTGTCCTGTAGCAGCTGAGCTCCATGGAAAGATTTAATTAGGACCAACAACCTCACAACAGAGCGAATGCACACCGCCTGTTCCCACGAAAGTCCACTTCCTCCATGTCCCTTTACTATTGCGATTATTTAGTATTGTTCAGAGGAATGCATCCTGCAAGAGCATAAGACAACAAAAGGCTCTGTGTAGCATCCATTCATCACCACTAAGGTCCCAGCAGGCCTCTAACCCCCACCCAGCCAGTCCGGAGCCAGCTCCACACCACTGACCCGACCCCCACACCTCTCCATTCCATGATAAGCAAGCAACCCTCCTGGCCCAACACAAATCAAGTGTCCATAAAAGATCTAAGCATGCGTAACTGTATTTATTCCTGCATAAAACACATCCCTTGTAACACAAGGTAAAGGGAGGGATAAATTGAAGATCAAACCCAGGGTGGAGACCTTGAGAGCGGGAGGTGCGGTAACAACGAAGCCCTGAATGTGTGGGTCAGAATGACTGTATTTGACCTCCCTTTCACCTAGCTATGACTCCCCAAGAGGCCACAGTGCATGCCACAATGTTCTAGTAAGTGGATTAGCATGTTTAGTTTAGAAAAGCAAGATTGTATTATGTGAGTGCCTCAACCATCACCGCAAAGATGAGCCCAGCTGACCCTCGTGGATCCTGACTGACGGGAAAGAACTAACCAATTGTAGCCTGGCATCTCCGATGGAGCAGGCCCAAGCGTAGGCTCCCACCAATCAGTGGCAACAGTTTGTACTGTATGTGATGATGCTGTTTGGCATCAGGACTGATTGGAGCTCTCTCAAGCAGCAGAGTCCTTTGCTGATATTTTGTCTTCTCTACAATTACGGCCTTGTTTTCCTTGCAAGCTATCTCCTGGCCTATTTACCTAGAAAGTTTCATTCAGTCTGTAGTGTGCATTGAAAGGGGACTTGCATTCATTTGGTGACCCTTGCAACGTAATTCTATCGTCCCCGTACCGGTGGAGGAATCCAAGCGTCTTCTCCGGAAGGGCCGTACCCACCTAGGATGACCATTCCCAAAACACGTACATTGAATGGCCCATGCAAGTGCCTTCATAGCAGAATTCTAGCCTGCTCACTTGAGCGGGGTACGTCCCCAAGGAGAGTTGCATGACTTTTGTGGATCCCCGCCAAAGGCTTTCAGAAGAATGTGAACATGTGAGTATGGCCTGCAAGGGATAACAAAGTAGGGTAGGGTGTATGGAGCAGTATGAATAGAGGGAACACGCAGTTCATGAAATTGAGAGTGTTCATGGATTAAGGAGTGTGTTCATTATTTTATTGGCCTGTTTTTCTTTTTTTTTAAGGATAGCAAGGATAAGGAAAAAAGAATATGAGAGCCCCCGAGTCTCGACCAGTGTGGGAGAAAAATAAAAGGAGAACTATAGGAGCTCTGTATAATTAGAGAGCTTGGGAAAAACAGTAGTTGTTATTTTAGTTTGTTATTTTAGTTTGTTATTTTATTTTGTTTTGTTGGAGTACCTTTAACGTGTATGTAGGACCCCCAAGAGGAGCATGTGTGACGTGTGTGAGTGCATCAGGAGAGTGTGCAGGGGAGTCTATGAGAATCTGTAGTGGGGAACATGGGATGAGGAAAAGCAAACTGAGGATTTTTTCTGTGAATTAATTGACAGCATTGACATGTGCTAAAGACAAGACAAAGTTGTGTATGTTTTAACTGGTGAAGAAGAAATCCGATTCTGACTGTGGCGCAGTAGTATAGGTGCAGCCCGACCCAAGACACCCGCCAAACATGACCATGGCGACAGACACACCCCTAGACCATATATGTCTAGCCTTGCCCCTGTATGGTGAGAAAATAAAAAGTACCACAACCAATGGGTGACTGAGACTAAAGGTGAGGGGATGCCCTACTCCTAGCCCAAACATGTGTCTTTTGTCAGGTGCGCTCTGGAACATATGTAAATGTACTTGACCGCAAGGTATAAGGGGAGACCACTGCAGAATAGAAGGAAAGTATTGGACCTCTGGAGAATGTTCGAAGAAACAGAGGACCCGTAAGGGTAAGGAGCAACATCTGACAGTGCTAAGAAAACAAGCACAGAGGAGATTGGGAAAAGTGGGGAGATAAAAAGGGGGATATACCTATTAACAACACACCCAGTAGAAGGGTCTAAAAACCCAACATATGTGTCAGTGGGCACTATGTTGGCCACAGCAGGTACAGCCCCACCCCCACCATATGTCTCACCTCATAGGAATCGGCCCACAGTGGAGTGAGTGTGAGAGATTCACAGGTAGCATTAGCCTCAACGTTCACTGAACTAGCAATATTACAGGCTGCGAGTGAGGCAAAAAGGGTGGCAGAGACCCACATGCTGACTCCGGGGGGACCTCAACCACCACCCGGGGATAAATGGAAGTTAGGCGACCTACTATTCAAAATAGACAAAACACCCATGAGAACTGTCCATGTAGAGCGGGATGGGGAAACAGACAGTTTGGGACCTGAAAAAATGTATGGTCCCAGAGATGGGACGAGGAATCCTTCAGTGACTTTGATAACACGGAAGAAGATGGAGAGGGAGGGGCCAAGCAGGCACCCCTGACCACACCGAGTTTAGAGAGCCTATGGAATGGAAAGTTAAAGGAAAGGTTTTGCAGAATATCATTAGCATGGAAAAAGGGAAGTGCAACTAAGGGCGGGAAAGGAAAGGCAGATCAGCAAATGCCTCTGATACATAAGGTTGTGGGACAGCCCCACTATGTACCCTGGCCAAAAATTGATAAAAATAACCTCCTCAATTCACTCCTACCACTCACAGGAGGGGCGGGGAAATCGATGTATGCATTAGAGAAAAACACAGCTGGGGTACACTTGGCTATAGGAGACATTAAGCGTTTGTTGGTAGCAGCAGTGGGAGATCAGGCAGAAACAGTGTGGATTAAAGATGGGTACCCGGGTGTAACATTAAGTAATGATGCCCATGATGGGGCATCATTCACAACGATCAGAGCGTGAGTATGGGATGCGCTGCGATGCACATTTCCAGACACAACAGGTTTACAATCACTCATGCAATGCACCATGGGGGATGAGGAAGATGCTTTGCAATACATTCTTAGTGATCGAGAGATGTGGAGAGCAGAAACGGGCAGCGCCTGAGAATAATCAACATTATTATTTTATTTAATTGTAAACAAGGAACTTTCCAAAGAAGTGCAGAAAGTGCTTGATGAGATAGCAGGGGTGGAAGCAAAGTGGTGGCCCGAGATTCAAAGCATTGTAGTCCACCATTGTAGGAGGATCACAGAGGGAGGGAAGGAAACGGTCCAGAGCAGACAGGAGAGGAAGGGTGTGCCTCCATTGCAACCCAGGGAAGGATAGCATCAGTTTGGGCTGAAGTGGGCAAGGACAGTGGGGAGGAAACCAGCACTTTTTTTGGGACCCCAGTGGCAAGGAGGAGAGCAGCGAGGACGTGGTGGGTTCTGAGGGCAAAGAGGAGGGGGATTTGGAGGTCCAGGACCAAGGGGTGGCAGGCCTGTTCATTGCTGGACATGTGGGAGGTGGGGCCACTTTTTCGAGCGAGTGGCGCAGCAGGAAGGGAGGGAATTATAATTATAATCAGCAACAGTATGAGTACCCTCACCCCTGTAGGCCCTAAGGGGCCACCCCCCAAATGACTTCAATACCCTGCAAGATTCACTAATTACCCCCTCAGATCCTTGGCCCCTACCACCCACTACAGCAGCAACAAACAATGCAAACACACTTGCACCACCCTAACCAGCAGCCTGCAGAGAGCAGAAACCCTTTTGGTAGTGCACCCAATGGCACAGCGGCCCCATATAAAGGAGCCACAGTAGTAGGGGAAAACCCTTTCTCATTCCTCGGGACAGACACATACCCGATTAGGACAGCCCACAGCGAGCACTTGTGTGTCCATTCCTGTCAATGACCCTACATCCAGAAGAGGAAACGCTGGTGAGGGCAGAGATAGGGAATAAAAAAATCATCTTTATGGTGGATTCAGGAGCAGAGAAGTTAATCATAAGTGAAGGCAACTTCCCGCTATCAGGAAAGACCGTCGACACACATCGATTTTCTCAGGTTGTTTTGATGGTTCCATACACGAAAGATCTAGATGTCAAAGTGGGAGGGAAGTTTGTACGAGCCCCCCTTCTCTACTCTGAGAGTTCTCCTGTCAACCTGCTTGGTAGGGATTTGCTTAGTAAGTTCAACATGACAATTTCATTTACAGACAGAGGTATTGTCTGCGCCACGCCTGGCATGTGCTCTCTAAGATACGTGCCGTGGCAAGTGAAGTGGCAGTGAGAGGTATCCCTGGCATGAAGGTACTCGCCTGGATAGTCCCCCAGATTACCAGAAAAGAGTGGAGGGTCCCCCTGACTTCATTTTCTCACCTGTTGTACTCCCTGAGTTGCAGACACAATCCTATCGTTAGATCTGGAAGATGTAGTGGTATCTGCAAAACAGATTGTAGTGCTGGGTACTGATCCTCACGGATGCCAATGGAACATTGTGTTATGCATTGTCCCTAATGTGCCCCTACAGCAATTGTCTGAAGAAGAGCTTTTCGAGGATGATTAATAATGATGGAGAGATTATTCTCAAAATGTGTGTACACTGTGAGGTCATGGTGCAAATCAGAAAAGTTCAAAGCCCCTTAATGGCAGTTGTCACACCACCCCCATTTAGTCAGGCTGATTTACAATACGTCCCCACACATTTATGGACCACAAACCGCCACGATGTAGGGATGCTGAAGGAAGTGACCCCTGTGAAAATTACCCTTAAACCTGGGGTAGTACTCCCACTGATGAAACAAAACCCACTGTGCAGAGAAGCAGAAGACGGGATCTGAGAAACACTGCAGGCCCTGTTGTACAAGGGACCATAGTGCCCTCCACCTCACCATGCAATACAGCTATATACCTCATTAAAAAGGCAATGGGGCAGTTGGAGGATGAGCCAGGAGTTGAGGCCCCTCAATGACGTAGTGCAGAAAGAATTTCCACTTGTCCCAAACCCTGTGTCTATTTTGTGCAGCATCCCTAAGGAAGCTACCCATTTTACTGTGGTAGATTTGAAGAAGGCCTTCTTCTCAGTTCCCCTGCATCCAGACCCGCAATATCTCACAGTGTTTACCCTGGGCGGAAAGCGCTACAAGCACACTTACCCAAGGGGCATTGTGAGAGCCCCGCATCTTTAATAGGATACTACATGAAGACCTAGGGAACATCCAAGTACCCAGCATGATAATTCAATATGTAGATAACCTATTGGTCTACAGCAATAGTGAGCAAGGCTGTCAAAGGGAATCCATCACATTACTACAATTGCTGGCAAGAAAAGGGTACAAAGTGGATAAGGAAAAATTCCAATACTGTCAACTGGAAGTGCTTTACCTAGGGCAACTTATTTACAAAGACGTAAAAAGAATAATTCCTGACAGGGCAGCACCAGTACGTGCCACTCCTAAACAACTCAAAGTGAAAGACATGCAACAATTCTTAGGGTTATGGAACTATTGCAGGGCTTGGATATTAGACAATGCAGCATACACAAAGCCGCTCTTACAGGGCCTCAATGAGGCACAGAAAGTGAGCAACAACATTGAGTGGACCCCAAAGATGATAACTAGCTTCAATGACTTAAAGGAAGTAATTTCAACAGCACCTGTCCTTGCAACCCCAGATTACACACAGAAATTTTACATTTTCTACCACTCAAATGGCATACTCATGGCAGCAGTAATCACACAGAAGAACATGATGGGTCATAAACCACTATCACACTACAGGGGCATACTTGACTCTGTCATGCAGGGGCAGTTCACCTGTGAATAAGCTCTCACTGCTGCAGCCTTTGCCATTGAAAAGAGTGCCACAATTATCATGGGGTGCTCACTAACATTGTACATGGATTACTCACTTTTTTCAATTCTAGATTGCTCCAAATCCACACTCATCACTTTGATATTCTTGACTCTCAGGGTGTCACCTACACTAATTACGCAGATGACACCCAGATACTCATCCCCATCGCCGGAGACCACATAGTTGACACCAAAGCCTTAAATTATGTTTATCAGGTAATTCAGGGTTGGATGGGACAACATGAGCACTGTCTGAATGATGATAAGACAGAGCTTCTCATCCTGGGTTCCCATCACCGACACAGCAGATTAGACCCTATCTTCAAACTTTTATCTTCGATTGCAACACCATTAAGGTTTCCACTGATACTAAAACCTTAGTCATCTATCTCGATTCCACCTTATCTCTTTCGATACAAACCAATGCCGTCATTTCAGCATCCGCCTACACAGGCAAACTTATCACAGCCTGCCGTCCATTCCTTACCACTGCTAACTGCAACATTCTTGCCAGAACCCTTATCATGTCTAAACTGGACTATTACAATGCGCTATATCTAGGAACGAGTCAACAAATCCTAAACAAGCGCCAAGGCCCCGAAAACAATGCCATTAGGGCTGCATTACATATTTCCAGGAACCAGCATATATCTGACACCAGATGCAGCCAACACTGGCTCTCAGTAGCCCAAAGAGTCTCCCTCAATACTTTTGCTCTCATGCACAAATGCCTGGCCAAACAGGCTCCCAATTACCTGGAGAGCCGCTTCCCCCACACACACTTCCAGCCGTCCTCAGAAAGTAGCCCAAGCGCATTATCTCTCTCTACCTAGATTCAAGTTGCAGACAGCCGGGGGTGCCAGTTTCCCGGTCCTTGCCACTGAACTGTGGAATTTGCTCCCTAAGCCATTTAGAACAGAATCCTCCTTCCACTGCTTCGAAAAGCTAAACTGACGCTTATTGCTCAAAACACTCATAACCACCACCCAGCACCTCAGCCTTAAATTCACCCATAATGACCAAGTACTCCCTTCACAATTGTCCTTGTATCCTCAATGTAAATACAGTGTAAAGTTCTTGTAAGTATTTTGGAATGGATATTTTTTCTCTCATGTTCTACTTGTGTGTTACTGTTCTTGGAGTTTGATTATGTCACTGTAACCCAAGGTATGCGCCCAGATGCCTTTGGGCCAGGTGCGCTATACAAATAAATAAAATACAAATATAAATACAAATATGAGACAATACTGTCTAGCCCCACATTTATGTCATAAGGTGCAAGACAGTAAACCTCGCCACGTTCCTCAATCAGCCATACACGGCTGAAGATTCGCGGCAGCATGATTGTGCATCCTATGAGTGAAGACAATTATATCCCCAAAGCCCAAGGCACCCCCCTTAGTAGGGAGAAATCCTCCTTGTTGATGGGTCCGCATCAATTAACCAGGACACAGGTGAAAGACATGTTGGGAAAGAAGCGGTATGCCTGAAAGAGGGAGAATATGAAACATTGGTAATAAGGAGACTACCCACACACTGTTCAGCACAGGCAACTGAACTGGTAGCGCTCATAGAAGCCCTGCTGGCCTCTAATGGGTGCTATTTAATGACTTATTCAGACTCTGCCGATGTCACCACCACAGTGCATGCAGCTCTGTCACGTTGGAGGAGGAGGGGATTCAGAAGAGCAGATGGCTCACCAGGACAACATGCGGCCCTGCTGAACACATTGATTTCCGCCCTCACAGAGCCCTTTGTGGTGGCAGTCATCAAATGCACAGTACATACACACAATATAGACAAAATCTCACTGGGAAACACAGCTGCAGATGCAGCAGCAAAAGCTGCAGCATATCTCCCAGTGCCAACATCTACTGAATATGGTGTAAACACCAAGCCAGACAGAGATGCATACATAGCTCTCCCTATCATGCAGGTCATTCAGCTACAGCATAGGGCACCCCCAGAAGAACAGGACATTTGGCTCAAACGTGGGTGCACGTAATCACCCACGGATCTCTTATGGACAGAGCTGAGCACATGGAAGGTAGTAATTCGCATATAATTATTTCATACATCCTTCGAGCAATTGCGTTACTCATGCCAAAGCTCAAAGCAACACATTGCAGTAGACATTCAGGAAGAATCGTTTGTCTCAAACTTATAGGAGCACCTCACAACAATAGTGGTGCAATGTACAACCTGACAAGTGTTCAGTACAGGCATGGCATTAAGCACATTGAGAAGTACCTTACCCCACCACGTGGGTCCCTTCCATGAGCTGCACATTGATTACGCATACAAGGGAGAATAATGCAATGAGGCTTGATATCTGATTGTGGTGATGTGTCCATTCTCGAGGTGGGTTGATGCCTGTCCATGTGCCCACCCAGATGCCAAGTGTGCTGCAAAATTCCTTGTCAGAGAGGTCTTCCCCGTTGGGGAGTTTGCAATGTTTCATGATCAGATAATGGCACCCATTTTTTCAATGAGCTGTTCAAAAAAATTACATCTCTGTTAGGAATAAAACATTGTATGTGCTTAATTTACCACCCACAAGCTAATAGGATGGTAATGAGGATCAACGGTCTCCTTAAAATCACACTCTCCAAACTCTGTAACACCCTAAAAAAGAATTGGGTGTATTGCCTGTCCCTGGCCTTGTTTCATCTATGCACACAGCTCAGTAAGGACCACCACCTGCCCCCCCCATGAAATAGTAACTGACAAGCGTATGCAGACACCCCTATCAGCTGTCAGGAGAGCATCAGGTACTCAGATAACAGCAGCAACACTAGGAGAAGAATGGATACAATACCTGTCCCAACTGACACGTGTGATAAGATGTATCACAAAACCAGATGGCTCCGCCACACACACTAGAAGCACAAACAACAAATGCCCCACAAACTGATGCCACACACACACAACCATTGGTGCTGGGGGAGCTGGTATATGTCAAAAGCTTTGTACAAAAATTGAACAACTCCAGATTCCATGGGCCCTACAAGGTCATGTTTTCCCTCACAGTAAAGGAGAAGGGGTTGAGATATTGGATACATCTCTTAGACATTCGCAGGGCCCCACTGGACACAATACCAGGTGTTCAAAGTGAAGAAAACAATACTACCTCAACTCACGTGGCTGCTTGCTGACAATATTAAGTGCATTGCTGCTAGGGCATCAGCTATGTGAACTAAAACTCTCTCTCTCTTCTCTCTCTTGTTCTTGTTCCTACCCACCACTTGCCCCCTCCTCACCTCACCTTCCCTTCCCTCCCTATGTTTTCTAAATTATAGGTATGACAGCAATGGAAATGACCACGCACAGATATTCATCAACAGCAGTAGAGAGAGATAGTATCAGTAGTACTAGGATCTATAGATATAATTGCGGTCTCCATTTTACAGCTATTTTGTTTGCAGTAATGATGTTTGCAATAGGAATTTATTGTGGAGCATCTTTTATCTGGGCTGGCCATCTAAAAGAAGACGGGGAGGGGTTACGGGTTATGGGAATATGAAATGTGAGTACACCTTTCAATTTCACTGGATCATTTTTTAATGGTACTGAAGTATATTTTAACATCACTGTGCTTCCTTCTAATGCAACTGGAGTATTTTCCACTAGTGCTAAATTCACCCCTAGACGCTCTCCGGTAGCCACATTCATCCTGACTCCCATGCCCACACCTGTCACAATGTTAAGTTCCAGCCCAAACCTGAACCCGAAATAAGGTTGAATGAAACTATACCTTCCAATGTCTCAGAGCCAACCAATGTAGCGAAAACCGGATCAAGTTATAACATGACCCCTGCAAACAGTAGCAACTCCCAAACCATTATATGTAATAGCAAAATGTTTCAAATATTAATGCTGAATGTAAAACATTCTTTGTGTAACGGAAGCAGTAATGTAAATATGACTAGCAGTAGAAGTACAATAGTGAAAAGGCACACAATACGTCATAGAAGGAAGAAAAGACCAGCATGTCAACATAAATATGATGCATATCATGGTTTAGGATTAGGTGCAGTGGAAGATATTTGTCATCCTGAGCACTCGAACAGTTGGTACTCTGACATGAGTGCAATGGGAAGGCACACGATTACTGGGAGTTGCTACGTCTGTTCCTTAATACCACACGCATCTGGGGCACCCAAGGTCTTAGTACCATAAGAAGTACCCATGATAGAAACCTGATGCTTAATTCATCTTGCGCGATGTAGGATCAAAGGCACTTTCCTGGTATGCAATGTTCCTCTAGAACTCATCAATCTGGACCCTCAAAAATGCAATACCAGTTCCAATAACCCCAACTGTCTGAAAGAACCACATCTAGTAATTGAAGGTGCGAGATATGTGAACAACGAGTGGCCACAAACAACAAATGCATGCAAGGCCGAAAGAATTTTAGGGTTGCCTGAGAAAATGTCAGCACTTGTGGAGCAAACATGCGCACAAACTTGGGCAGAACCTATATCACCGAACTAACGTGTATTTTAGATCTCGAGAAACCAGTTAAAGTACACCAAGGGAAATCATATGGACTTTGTTTTTATAATGAAGGAACTGGGCCTCATTACGAGGTCTTGCCAAACCCAGTATTTGCCCATTCCTGGGCACCAGAAAGAATTCATCCCCATTCCCATTGAGCCCCACAGGGCCGGATGCACCTGCACCGTTATCAACGTTGCTGGTGCATCCGACATGCTCTGCTTGCGGGTGCCGTTACAGCTGCCAGGTTAGACCTGGCGGCCACAATGGCACCCGCGAGCAGAACTCATAGTTTTCCAGTCTGGGAACTACGGTATCAGCATGCTTACCAATACTGTAGTCCCGGACTGGCAAACTTATAATGAGGCCCACTGTCTCTGTCAGGTCAAACGAACAATGCATCCAAACTGTCATAATCCCTGATCTCAAGAAAGCTACTGCTGCGGTGGTGGTCTATTATTGGATATGTGGCCAGAAAGCGTACTTGCACCTCTCGCCTTCTTGGAGGGGCTATTGTTCGCTAGCAACGTTGCACTCTGCCCTGTTAGTAGTACCAGAGGAACACCTTAAGGAGGATCCCTACTCAAAGCACCCACCATACCACTGACAGTCGAAACACGACTCAAAATGCCACCACCAAACTTTTGCATCATCCCTGAGAAAGGGCCCTATGACCAGCTGTGAAGAAGAAGGAGAGACTCCAATTACCTATCAAAAGACTCGTCTGAACTGCTTGCAGAAATACCTGATGGATATAAGCTCTATAATTCAGCAGCGACATTTATTGCATCTCTAATACCCAGCATCCAGACACAGGCCAGTGCAAAATGGTTCCAATTAGTGCAGTGAGAGCTGATCAAGCTGGCTAATGATAATGAACAGGGGTTCAATGTCATAAAGGTGGAACTAAGGGCTCTAAGACTAATGACAATGCAGAACCGCTACGTACTGGATCTCCTGACAACCAAGGAAGGAGGTGTTTGCAAAAGGATTGGGAGTTCACATTTGCTCATTCGTACCTTCTGAAGATGCAGAAAATGGGACATTGTCGCACGTGATTGCAGTAGTACATGAACTAGGGTTAAAGATGAAAGAATAAGCTTGGGTCCAAGAAGAGGACTGGTTCGCCATGGCCTTCAGCTGGGTCCCATCATGGTTTGGAACATTAGTAAAAATGTTGGTCCCCATCATCGTTTTAATCCTGGTGACCTCCGGTGTTGTGGCAAAGATGTGCCTAACAGCGCAATGATGATGGTTACTATTGGGAATGCGAAGGTAACTCGTAAAACAAAGGAGGTTGAAATACAGACTGATCAAACTGACTGTTTCGTTAACCACCTGGTCCCAATACCTATTGGAGATATAGTTGACAACTTATCTCAACATTGTCCCTCCCCTGACCCTAAAAATTATAAAGAAGTATGGGTAGATCTGGCGGGTGGTGGGGGGTGCATTTACATGCCCTGTACCCCTGAGCAGTATGCGCAAGCAGGTGAAAGCTTAAGACATGTGTGTAGGGCCTGGATGCCAATATAGGGAACATCCGCATGGGAGGAAGCAGAAAGGAGGGCCAAAGAACGTAAATAAGGGGGAAGGGAATTTGTTACTGTAGAAGTAACAAAAGGGGCGATGTTAGAATGGAAATTAGTATATCCCACCCCTAAGCGCTTTCAGGTGAGGCGAACCCCCCTACAAGATAGTGCAGTGTATAAGGGGGGAGAAAACCACACTATGAAACCCGGTGTGGAAGCAATATTGCACAAATAGCAGCTGCATCATTAGGAGACACATAGAAACAAGTGCCATTTTGTAGTTATGGGAAAATACAGGCTTGTTTGACTGCGCTGTACCAGCTGAGCTCCATGGAAAGATTTCTCTAGGCCCAACACCCTCACGACAGAGCGAATACACAACACCAGTTCCCACAGAGTACACTTCCCCCAAGTCCCTTTACTGTTGCGATCATTTAGTATCATTCAGAGGATTAGGCCCTGCAAGAGCATTAGACAACACCAGGCACCGCGCAGCATCCAGTCACCACCACTAAGCTGCCAGAAGGCCTCTAACCCCCTCTAAGCCAGGCCGGAGTCAGCTCCACACCATTGACCCGACCCACACACATCTGTATTGCATGATAAGCAAGCAACCCTCCTGGCTCAATACAAATCAAGCATCCACAAAAGATCTAAGCATGCCCAACTGTATTTCTTCCAGCATAAACAAACCCAGGGTGGAGACCTTGAGTGCTGGAAGTGGATATCAATGAAGTCCTGAATATGTGGGTCAGCATGACTGTATTTTATCCTCCCTTCCCCCTGGCACCGACTCCCACAAGGCCAGGTGCATGCCACAATGATCTAGTAAGTCGGATTAGCATGTTTAGTTTAGAAAAGCAACATTGTACTATGTGAGTGCCTCGACCTTCACCGCAAAGATGAACCCAGCTGACCCACGTGGATCCTGATCGACGGGGAAGAACTAACCAATTGTAGCCTGGCATCCCCTATGGAGCAGGCCCATGTGTAGGGTCCCACCAATCAGTGGCACCAGTTTGTACTGTATGTGATGATGCTGTTTGTCTTTTTCAGCTCTTTTTTTATCAGAACTGTTCAGAGAGCTCTCGAGCAGCAGAGTCCTTTGCTGATATTTTGTATTCTGTACAATGAAAACCTTGTAATAATCCTTGCAAGCTATTTCCTGGCCTATTTCCCTAGAGGGTTGTATTCATTCTGCAGAGTGCGTTGAAAGGGGGCTTGCCTTCAGGGTTCTGATTAAACGCATCATTTTATTATTTTAAAGAAATCTACAAAGCAAAGGCTTTACACACCTACCAGATGTCAATTCCTCACAATTACATAATGTTGGCATCAATGTTTAAGCACATATTTAACTCGGTCTTATCTAATGTTGGGCAAGTCAATCTGTAATGCTTGGACTCTTTCGATCCACATCTGCTCTTGTATGTGTAAATCTTCATTCCATTTTCAGTGTGAGGCTGTTCACAGTATTTCATGTGTCATGCTCGTGGTTGTTCCAAATTGCGCCTCTCTCTGGAGTCTATATCACTTTACAAATGGGTTGCGTAAAAGGCAAACGTGTGAGTGTTCATGTTAGTCATGGAAAGAGACAAGCTTAAAATGCTTACTATGGAAAACAAAACTATAGTGAGAGAGTCAGCAAAGAGCATAAATAAGTGTTCCTTCTTTTAGCCCCCATATGAACTTGAAAAAAAATCAGTCCTCCTAAGGAGAATTATATTGCAGCAATAAAACTCCAACTAGGAATTTTAATTTGGAGTAATAATTAAGAGGCCTTCCTTTTAATTTAGAACTGAATGTGTCCCACGCTTTTGTCACTGAACATCTGCTTCTCAGCGGGTGAATGTGCTATTCCAAGTTTGCTATTTGCCAATATTTCCATTAGTCGTTTCTTCTTCTCTTTCATGTAATGTATAAGTTACCAGGCAGATTGCCAAGTGATTGCAAAAAAAGAAACCTGCGTCTGATTTTATTTAAAGATACATGTAAAATATGTTGCTAGAATATAAACTGAAAGACTCAAAGTTAACTGCATGCAGAGAGTAACAGTCAAGCACGCTCCTTGTCAAAAAATATGGCAAAATTACCAGAAAAAATAATATTATGCTATGCCACAGTAGAGGCTCGACATAATGGTTGTTTCATTAGCAAACTAATTGACTAATTTGACATGATATGAACATGAATATTACAAAACGACGTTCCTTAATAAAGGAGCACCAAAGTAGATCTTACAGGCAGGTATAGACCACATAAGGTTGGTGTATCAAGACATCATAGAGAGGGAAATTGGCAGGGTGTTGTAGAAAGGTGATCATTATCTATACTCTGAATGTCCCAACAAAGTTTGTGTATTTTCGCAATGAAAATGAAAATGAAAATATATGAATATAACTTAATGTATTCTTATCCTGACAGCTCATCTCACTTCTCAGAAAAGTAGTTAGCTTAATTGATTTATCAAACCCTTTATTAATTCATGATCTAAAAATAGTTTGTATAAATTAAATATCATAAGACAAAAAGCAAATATACTAAGAGGATCATTTCATTTTCTAGGTCTCGATCAAAGTCCTTTTACATTTGTGCCGGGTCGACCACTGACATTGAACATTTAGAATCAAAATAAAGAAATAATTCACAAGGTTCAGATGTCTCATTGGTCATTGGCAATAAGGATACCTTGAAAAGTCCAACAAATCATGTGAAGTGAATTTAATCCGTTACAATAACATCTTGAATAGCAACAACTGTCTTGCCCCACACCTGACTATTGATTATACGTCGGAAATATTTGTGCACACGAAGCCAATGGTATAATATCGAACTCAGTTGTATCAAGAAAACAAAAAGCTGCTGTTAGTGATCCACATGCACAGCATCTTCCCAGCCCTTCTTGCTTTTATGAAGCTTTGATGGTGACATCTTGTACATAGTGCCCCACATTAGCAATGTGATATTTGCCTGTTGTCTCAAGCTTGGTGCACGTGGAATCAATTTTCATTAAAACGTTAAGATTTAAATGTGTGACTGCGTAATATAAACAATATATCTATCTATCTATCTATCTATCTATCTATCTATCTATCTATCTATCTATCTATCTATCCATCCATCCATCCATCTATCTATCTATCTATCTATCTCTCTATATATATTCAGAGAAAAAACTTTGTTAAAGGGACGTTATGGTTAAGTAGAACTTACAAAGACCCATGAAATTAAGTGAAAAACCATAGTTAAAGGGATGTTTTTGTTACAAATAAAACCGAAAATCCCAGCAATTTGCCAGTTATGGTAAACTAAGCAACCATAACTCACGCCACTGCTGTGCACTACTAAGACTAACACGCAGGATATCAAAGATGCCAGCACAAATGGCATCAATGACATCACACTATGACATAACCTATCTGGGGCACTTGTTTTTGTTCACTGACATTCAGAATATGAAAATGGAAAAGATGCTTCCTCCCATGCTATATATCCAGACGTTAACCTTCTTGTACATTCTTAAAGTATTTTCCATAGGGTTTGGTCTCAGCTCACGGTTCACATATATAGGGCAATAAGCAGCCCTCAAAGACACAATTCATTTTTATACATGATGATGAACGTTAATGTAATTGACATTTTCTGGTGATGTTGTTTCTTTTTTCCTTATTTTAGTTTCCGGTGCATGCCTCTGATTTCGATGCATTGTGGGTCTTCATATGTATTGTTTGTACTAACACAAGTATATAGTAATTCTTGAATTGTTAGCTATTTTTCCCATGTGTACCATTCATTATTTTACTATCCAAAATTGCCACATTAAAAATATTGTACTTCTATGGTGCATGCTGGAGCCATTGACTATCTGTGTGTATGATTAGCTTCCAGTATTAACAATAGTTTATTACAAACTGTTATCAATTCCTTTTAAACTTGCACGATAATTCCCTTACAATTTTGTCCATCCGACACAAAGTCCCCACCCCTCCTCTGCACAGCCTGGGAGAAGGACAAAAACACGTTATACGGTCTGAATCCTCTTCTTTTTTTTTAAATATGAAGCACGTCTTTCAAGAACTGTATCGAAGCAAAGATCATGGTTAAGCCTTCACCACCCAAAATGTGCAACCAGAAACTTTCGCCCTCCTCGCATTGTCTTGTGTTTATACAATCTCCCAAAAACTTTGACCTGATTTCTGTCACTCCCCTGCAGCCTACCAAAATATGCTTTTTCACTTGTCCTTCAGATCGACAAAATCTACACTTGTTTACGCATGATATGCCATAGAGATTCATGAATTCATTGGTGGGAAGCAGGTTGAATCTCAGTCTCATAAACTGAGTTCTATACCACAGGGACGGGGAGAGCTTTAGGTATCGTGGCATTATGCCATATGCTTTGGTTTTCTTAGTGCAGATTGCACCCAAAGGATTTTTCTAGCCTGGCGGGTTTTGATCCAATCTTGCGTCCAGATTTTCCTTTTTACTTTGTCAGGATTAGTCAATAAGAGCTCGATGTTGGAGTCAAATGACTCCAGCAGAGCTCTACAAAGGACGTCCCATTGACCCAGAATTCCGGGCTCTATCCTACCCAACTCATGGCCAAGGATTTCAAAAGGAAATGCAGGGGGCAGCAATATGCATTTGCAAAATAAAGATAGCAACTTCCAAACTGTTTCGCATTTAATGACATGCGGCCTAGCTCATATCTAATAACTGAAGTTGCTACCAATTTCAGCAATTTTAGGAGCTTTATTCAAAAAGGTTCCTTCAAATGATGCCCACATTTTGTAAGATGTAAAAAGAAGCACCTCTGTGCCGAAGATCGAGACTGGAGTGACCAAAGTAATAACTGGTTCTTGTGAGAATTTTCCAAATGATATGATATGATATGGCATTCATAACACGCCTATACACAAGTGTTTCAAGGCGTGACAAGGCAAGAGAGGGGGAACAGAGGGAAGACAGACAACGATCCTACTAGGCCAGGTGTCATTAAGATCGCGCAAGTGTATGAGACGGGGAGGGAGGAGAAGTGCGGGGGGGCAAGGAGGAGAGGACAGTGCAGTACATGGGATAAGAAAATAAATAACAATATGTAAAAGTATGGCCAGAAGTTGGTAAGTGCAAGGGTAAATGCAGACATCAGATGTCAAGTGCTGGTAGTGGTACTGTAGGGATACAGAAAACAGTTCCCAAGTACAGGGTTTGCCAGACAGTGCAGGAGTGCGACTGGTGGGGGAGGTGGCCAGGTAACCAGTGCAGTTTCAGTGTCAGCCAGAAGTCAGCAAGGGATAGGAGGCGAAAAAACAGAAGCAAAGAGAAAGGTTTTGAGGTGCTTCCGGAACCGAAGATGATTCCCCTCAATTTTCAAGGGGGCAGGGAGGCTGTTCCAGAGGGAGGCTCCTGCCGACGAAAGAGATCTACCAGCAACTCGTTGCTTGCAGAAGTCACTGACCCTGAGGGAGTTTGAGGCAGATGAGCGAAGAGCTTGAGAAGGAAGGTATTTAGGAAGAGAAAGTTGAAGGTATTGAGGCCCCAGGCCCCAGAAGGCCTTGTGGACAATGCAGAGGGTTTTGAACTTAATCCTTGCGGCCACTGGGAGCCAGTGCAGAGATTTCAGTCCTGGAGAGATGCGATCCCTGGGCTTGATGCCAAAGACAAGTCTCGCAGTCCTGTTCTGGATAAGTTGCAGACGGCGGAGAGTAGAAGCAGGCAGATTTAGAAAGAGGCTGTTGCAATAGTCCAGCCTAGAGAAAACCAGAGCTCTGGACACTGTGAGCTTCTGGGGGAAGGAGAGGAAAGGAAGAATACCTCCGAGGAGGTGCAACTGGTAGTGTGACTTCTTAGAGAAGTCAGAGATGTGAGGAAAGAAGGAGAGTGTAGAGTCGAAGATGACCCCGAGGTTTTTAGCCTTGCAGGTGGGAGCAGGAAGAGGGCCAAGAGAGGCAGGCCAGAGAGCTACAGGAAAGGAGGGAGCGGGTGTGCCGATGAGGAGAATCTCAAACTTACTGGCTTTACGGCAGAGGTCATTGGTGGCACACCACTCCTGGATAGCAGACAGACAGCCAGAGATGAGGGAAGTAGAGGAGGAGGCCAAGGGTAGCCTGAAGATGAGCTGGGTATTATCCGCATAGCACTGAAAGTTGGGGGGGTAGAGAGTGGCGATGCGGTGCGCCAGGAGTGCCAGGTATTGGTTGAACAGCCAGGGAGAGAGGTTAGACCAATGGGGGACACCAGAGGTAGAGAAAAAGATAGCAGAGAGGAAGGACCCAAGTTGGACCTGGGAGTGACAGTCGGAGAGGAAAGAAGTCAGCCCCACCAGAGCCTGACCAGTGATACCCAGGTTATCACGGAGACGGTTGAGCAGTGTCAAAGGCAGAAGAGAGATCAAGCAGGATGAGGATGCAAGGTGTGTTATGGTCAAGGTTGGAGAGCAGGTCTTCAAGGATGTTCAGGAGAGCAGTTTCCATGCCTCTGGCAGCTCTGAAGCCAAACTGATGGTCATGAAGACAACCAACAGATTCAGTGTGGAGATTAAGCTGGGAGATGGCCAGTTTCTCCAGGAGCTTGCCCAGGAAGGGAGTGACGGAGAGTGGGTGATAGTTAGCCGGTCTGGAGGGGTCAGCCGGGGGTTTCTTAAGAAGGGGATGCACAAGGGACTGCTTCGGGGGGGATGGGAAGACTTCAGTGGCGAAGGCGTGATTGCAGAAATCAGCCAGGGTAGGAGCCAGGGAGTCGATGTGTTCCTTGATAGTTTTGGAGGAACAGGGGGGAACCTGTTTCGATGAGACTTTCATGATCAGACTTGTCTAGAAATCTTGTCTGCGGAGAACAGGGAAAAGGCAGAGAAGGAGGGAGTACAGGTGGCTGCAGGAAGGCCAGAGGAAGAGCAGGGAGTGGGGGGACGGAGGGGATAGGAGGAGAGAGAGAACAGGATGTCCTGAGTTTTAGAGATGAAGTGAGAAGCCAGTGTCATACAGAGGGCCTGGGAGGGGACAGGAGAGATATAGACTGCAGCAGGATTGACCAGTTCCTTGCAGATTTTAAAGAGTTGAGCCAAGTTGTTAGATGCCGCAGAGACGCGGGCTTCGATATGCGCTCTCTTCTTGGTTAGGAAAGAGAGCCGGTATTGTCTTTGCAGCAGGCGGAAGGCCAGTTAGTCAGAGGATGTACATGAAGCATGCCATTTCCTCTCAGCCACCCTACACTTGTGTTTTAGGGTGAGGTCAGAGTCTTACCAGGAGTTGCACTTGGCTTTGGGCTTCAGGCGGATTCTCATGACAGGGGCAAGGATATCAAAAGCATCAGATATAACAGAGTGGAGTGTGGCGAGGGCTGTATCAGGGTGAGAGTCAGCCAAAGGGGGAGAGGGGTGAGAAGGTGGCGGTGAAAGCCTCAGCTGGCATGCGCTTCATGGGTCAGATGACCGAGAAGGTGGGTGGCAGTGACAGAAGTGGTTTGGCCTGAGGGGTAGGTAGGGTGAGGTGGTAGGAGAGGAGAAGTGATCACTCCAGGAGAGAGGAGTGGTGTGAGGGACAGAGAAGGGAAGGTCTGAAGAGATCAGAGCATCAATCTCCTATGAAGCAGTATAGATTGAGATGTCATTGTGGAGATCTTCTTTTTGAGGGCCAAGCACCTAAGACCATCGTCCTTTCTGCTGTTAACGAGAGCAACCAAATAAGTCAGTGACTGGGTTTAGGGGGGGGTCCCTTCCAAAAACATTTTGTGTCCAGAGCCACCCTTCTTATTGTGTGTGCCAAAATGTCATAATTTTGGTTTTCACTGATTTGATTTCTAGACCATTCGCCCTCATGTACGCCAGTAATGTATTTTCTGGAGTCCAATGGGGTTTTTTTCCAGAAGGATGAGGTAATCAGTGATTAATATTCTACCAATCTTATGTTTGTCAATTTTAGGTGGAGAAGCATTCACCCGATCTAAAGAGACAGGTGAATCTGACAAAAACAGGTTAAAAGGTTAAAAGGGGTCAGTGCAAGTGGACACCCTTGTTTCAACCCCCTGCATGGTGATAGACTCAGATAGAAGACCTTGCACATTAAGCCTCATTGCCTGTGTATAAAGATCTAATTGCAGCTGGCAGGGACTCAGGACAGCGCCACTGGTCCACTGGCCTATAAAGGCCATGGAAATGTGTGTCTCCTTTTTCATTGATTTTCTGTTCACAATGTTTGTGAGAAACACATTCAAATACGCCCCTTGTCTAGGGTCGGTTCTGCCAGTGGTTGCTATCCATTTTTGTAAATGGGACAACATGACCCCCCAAAGATCTTCCCCAATACATCTAGGAGGGCGATAGGGCGGTCATTTTCAGGATCAGCCCTATCACCTCCTTCATGAATAGGGTTGATTACTGTTGGCTTCCATTATTTGAGAATAGTCTCGATCCGCGTGATCTTTTTAAATAGAGAGCACATAAGGGACGCCCATTCTTTGGGCGATTCTTTCAACATCATATTTGTAATGCTGTCTGGGCCTGGAGCCCTGTATCTACTTGCTTTGTTAATGAGTGTCAGCAAGTTGTCCTCATCAAAGGCTAACGACCCCCCTCCTTTTCTATGGGTTTGACCAAGGGTGCCCCCTTCTTTTTACCAAAACATTTCTCATAACGGGCTAGCCATTTGATCTCTGGTACCATATTTGACACTGGCACGATTTTTCCATTGTCTTGTTGATTAAGCAATTCCCATATGGCTCGCGTATCACTTCTCACTATCGTGGCGAGCATGACCTCTGAGTCTACCTGCAACAATTTAGATCTATGTGCTGCTGCCCAGTTTCTGAATTTTTGCTTTCTCTTAGCGATTAAGTTGTTTGTGGCCTCCCCCTGTTTTTATTTCAGGGTTCCCATGCCTCTTCTTAGCCTATGTTTCTCTCTAGCTATTTCAGCATCATAACTATGAAAATGTCGCCTACCCAGATCCTTCAAGGAGCTGTTTAGGACTCTAAATTTGAGAAGCAACGGGTGTAGTTCACTCCCTCCTGTGCAATCTCTAGATTTAAAAGGTTGAATTTTAGAGCTCTGACATATTCTTTGCTAAGTTTCATCCGGTTATGTCCATTAGAAAATTTCACAGGTAATTGCCAAAGTTCATTTCGCAGGGGGGTCTCTCTCTTTCGTATAGATAGTTTCAAGGAGTGGTCCCTGCATTTTTGTGGAAGGATTCTTAAAGAGATGACTTGTTTGTTTAGATTGGAACAAACAAACATGTAGTCCAAAATAGAAGAATACACCCCATTAGTGCAAGCCTCTGCCAATTGGCAGCCCCTTTATCAAAGCCCTTTACAATGTACAAATTGCAGGCCTCCGTTTTCTCCAATCAAGCCAGAGCCCTCTGGTTTCTCAACCCCTTTTTTCCCACCAGCTCATTGATCTTCTCCCCACATCGAGCCAGGCAAAGCACGCTGAGGTCGCCACCCACGCAGATTAAATTGGTTGTGTATCTTCTGTGTAATTCATCAATAAGATCATTGAAAGCCTGCAGAAACTCCGATGACTCAATCACCTTGGGGTTCCAATAGATGTTTATGATGACTAGCCAAATGGAGCTGCCCGGGGTAGACCCTCTTATTCTAATACATGTAGTCTGGATAAATCTGTTAGGGCACATAGAATCCACCACGCAAAAGCCCCTTCCATTTTTTTAACAATGCTAATAGTCCTGCAGAGTGCCTGCCTTTCCACCCTATTCGGGTGAGATTGATGTAAGAGCTATAACCGTTGTAAGCATGCGAGATAGACATCCATGTCTCTTGCAAGCAAAGGATGTCCATTTCTCCCAAGGTGATGGAATTATCCTTGGCCAAGTGGGAGAACCCTCGTGTGTTCCAAAAGCTGAAGTTCCATCAGTTAGCTCGCTGTTAATTCAAATGGCGAGCATTCCCTTTCCCTTTTTGATCTTTTATCCCTTCTAATTTCTCAATACTTTGTAGAGGAAAGATCCTCCGCTCTCCATGATGCCGACTTTCAAACATTATTTTGAGGGGTCCTTCTCATTAAAACGAGGGGCCATTAGATTCTTTAGCAATACACTCTTCATGGGTAAGGGAGGTATCTCTCTTGCCTGCTTGTAAGATAGCCTTTTTGTTTTCGCTGATCTGATTCTGGGCTGATTTTAAGAAGGATGCCCAGACTCAGTCAAACGTTCTTGTGTCGGTACCTCTGTCAAGTCGAAACCCCATGGAAGCAGTAGGTGAGCTTGCCTTAGAAGAGATGATTTTACTGCCCTTCAGTTTAAATGCAAGATCACATTGTTGTCTGTTTCTCATTGGCAACCTGGACTCTTGAGCGGAGGAAAAGAAAGTCGGCGGCATGATGGAACAGTTTCATTTTATTTGCTCAGTTTAAAATCAGTACATCTTTGAGGTGAAGCAGCCTGTCTAGTTTTAGTTTGAGAAGGAGCCTCTTGTTGTCTTGCATGTTTGGAGCTCTTGTTCCACGTTTTCCAAACTTTCAAAATGTGTCGGCTGGTCTTCTGACAGTTTTTCTGCCTTGGTATGAATCTGTTTCATCGGCTCTTCCTTTCTACCTTCTGTAGGGGCAAGGTGAAAAGGTCTTTAGAGGTTAATTGATCTCCTTCATTCTTCCAGTGTCTGAAAATGTGCTTCTGATTTATCTTTGTTTAAGCCTGCACAGAATAGTAAAGAACCACCTTCTCACAAGGAGACCATACTCTACAAGGGGGCCCAGGTTCCTCCTCATTCTTATCATCCTCGTGGACCATCCAGAGGGACAGGTTAAAATCTGCCTTGTCTTTGGAACGAGAATGATCTTCAATCAATGGAGGAAACACAGGCACTGTTTTGAGAGATTTGGGCTCCTCCTTGGACTTGGGCCGCCACCAACTTCTTCGAGATACTCCCTCTACTAATCCTGGTGTCATTCAAGAGAGGGGTATCAATATTCCTTAGGAAAACCTGGGAGGCATTATATCTCCTTGTGGACTTAGTAGCTGTTATAGTTTTTGGTTTGCCGACAAGTGATTACATTTTGGAAGTAGCTTAGAACTGTTTTTCGCTATTTCCTCCTCTGGAAAATAGGGAAGGAAACATGGACCCACACTTTTTGAGTAGCCAACATTTCCTTAGTAGCAGGTTTGGTCACGGCCACCTCCTTTCCCCAAATATTTTGAATCTCGCTAAGATTCGATGGTTCTTTCATCTCCTCATCTACGGCTGGGGCCTGTAGGATCAAGGATTCTTTAGCGCAAGCCACCAAGTCAATACCTTCTCCCCCTGGCGTAGATCGATAGTTTTGGTCCACTGTTTCTAAAATTCAACAGCTACCCTGGTTTGATCTTCATAGTTCTCAGCGTATAGCTAGGTAGAGTGGGCCTTGCTACATCTGAGATCAGACGTACCAGCTTGTCTTTTCTTTTCTTTTCTTTTCTTTACTTCTTAATTTCTACCCCACTCAAGTTCCTAATAACAAGTTGCACCCAGGGATCAACTAATTTGATCCTGCCTAGACCAAACACAGTTCAGTTTGCTAAAACAAATCTACAGGCCTTTAGAGGTAAATCAGGTCGTTAAACAACCTGAGTCTATATTTAGGGACCTAACATTCGGTGCCCTTACCTCTTGAATCATGATGTACAAATTCTAAATAATCTTTGGCATACAGTGCTAACTTTTGAATTACGATGTGCAAATGCTAAATAATCTTTGCCATACAGTGCCAACTTTTTGCTACCCTTTTCTCTTTTACATGTTTCACTTTGTTGCTGTACAATGAAAACTGTATCACACAAATGAGACTAACCCACCAAAACATGTGATTTTTAGATAACCATTATATAGGTTATGCTTTTGCTTTTTCTTTCTTTGTGATTTTGTTTTAATGTTTGATTTGAGATGTCTTATTCTTTTTTCAGACAAATACTCTGTGTACGAGTTAACAATACAGACAAAAAATAATTTGAACTAAATAAATATCTATATACAAATAGGGGATTTGTGCCTTATTTTGCCATAGAAGGGGATACAATTGTGTATTCATGACGATACTAGGTTTACTATTTGAAGCCTCAATTTGAAAATAACTTGAATAGAATTATTTAGACACCACAAAGCTAGTGTTTAGAAATGTACCTGTGGTTGGAGCACTCCTTTTGTTCTCTATTTGTACAACAGCCCTCTCAGCCTTCCACAGTAGGGGCTATCCCTTCCGTTACCAAGTACCAAGTCAATAGCAGTCTTCTCGATGGTCTCCTTGCCAGTGTACACCCTGTCCTCTCCCACTCCTACGCTCTGCTGTTCTGGTATGAGGGACTTCTTAGTGGTTGGTACAGTCATGGGTAGCAAATACAAAGGACCCATGGAAGCCCCTGAGCCTTTGCGCCTGAATATAGGCCTTTACTTGAAGTAATTCTAGGAGAGAATCCATAAAACATTTTGTCTCCTCTCTTTCTGATTTGAGGGCAATTGAGAGGTTTTGTTGGATTCTTTTGGAGCACTCCTCTTCTTTGTCAATTCTTGACTGCAGGGAAGTGATACAACTTTCCATTTAGATCAATTTAGAATTGATGAGGGCCAGTAAGGTTGAATGGTCCTTCAAATTTCCATTCAAGGAGTC
The DNA here is from genome assembly GCF_040938575.1 of Ambystoma mexicanum. NCBI lineage: Eukaryota > Metazoa > Chordata > Amphibia > Caudata > Ambystomatidae > Ambystoma > Ambystoma mexicanum. The sequence continues at coordinate 1,071,181,982 of NC_090935.1, read as the reverse complement.
ATACAATTTCAAGAATGGCAACAAGGACGTTGTTATTGCTGCCAGCAGAGAAGGTTGTGGGTTGAATCCGGTGGAATTTAGAATAGACGTCGGGCCTTTCAAGGTTCTGGGTGAGAAAACAAAATCTTCCATTGAGGAAATGGAGGACAACATTTCATTAGGGTCTGCGGGCACCAAGTTATGCTGAGCAACTGAAAGAACCTTTGTCAGTGATTTAGGTTTGATGAAATCATCTTGCTGGTGTGTTTTTTCTAGAGAACCCACCTCGTCTTCAACCATAAGGGCCAGATCCGCCCTTTGGGCTAGGTTGTCGCGACAAGTGGTATTTGATTCTGCAGCCCGGACCTCATGGACAAGAGGTTCCTCCATTGGAAAGGGTGTTTGGACCTTAATCCAATGCTTAGTTCCTTTTTGGGACAGCTGAACTCCGTTGGAGCTGAAGGTTTGTTGGAGGGAGGAGCAAAGCACCCACAGGGCAAAGCCCCTCTGATGGCCAAGACTGTTGGTGTTTCCAGCTTGCTACGCAATTTGTTTCCACTAAGTTCTGGAGCCCCCATTACCTTGAGGATTTCTGCATCCGTCAGTTCCAAGGTGTTCTTCCGTCATGCAAACTGAATCTATTTGGGGTTCGAGAGACCCAACAAGGCCAGTCAGGCTCTTTTTGGCTATAGGTGCCATGCCCTTGTTGTTAGTAGAGGAATCAGACTTCCTTTTTAGGGCCAAGGTGAGATCGTTAAATTAATTTCCCTTTTTCAGGGCATTGGGCCAGGCACATACGTTGGCCAGAACAGCTGCGGATAAGGGCCTGGGAAGGCTCTCCTGCATGGCTGAGGACTTAGTTCTTATCAAATCAGCATTGGACACGTTAGCCCCCTTCTCACTCACCTAGTTTTTGTTTGTAGCCGGATCAGGGGGGGAAAAGTTCCATTCAAGCTCCACTGGCGGCAACTCCTCTGAACTCACTCCGGAACACCGGAACACTGGAACATTCTGCCACACTCTGCTCCACAAGGGTGGCCAGAGTATATATGCTGCTCCTCCCACTCTCTGTAGTCAACAGTGAAAAAACACTGTCAGAACCAAAATGCCACAGCAAGCGGCATTCTCACAGCGTTCACCACATTCACTGGAACACTCTGCCACACTCTGCTCCGCTCCGCTGGGTGGCCAGGGTACATACGCTGCTCATCCCACTCTCTCTAGTCAACAGTGAAGAAACACTGTCAGCACCAAAATGTCACAGCAAGCAGCATTCTCACAGTGTTCACCACGTTCGTTGGAACACTCTGCCACACTCCTCCAATATAGACTGAATACATTAAGTAGGTATGATAGGTCTCACGATCACCCCTGACATCTTGTTACCAACATTATAAATACAACCCCTTGTAGGGACTTTTCATCAAAATTAATTTCATATGTTATCATATCTGTTATGTCACCAATGACATTTGTGATGTCACCTTTTATGTCCTGGGTGTTAATCTTAGCAGTGCATGGTGGTGGCACGAGTTGTAGTTGCTTAGCTTATCATAACTGGTGAATTTCTGGCGTTTTTTGGTTTGACTTGCAACCATAAAGTGCATTAAAAAAAAATGTTCACTACATTTCATAGGTTTTTATTAGTGCAACTTAACCATAACATCCCTTTGACAAAAACAATTCTGTGAATTTCATAGGTTTTTATGAGTGAAAATGTTTCACGATGTTACATCACTGTATATAAATTATTAATAATTCCTCTCTTAACATATCAAAGAACTGTAAACCTCCTTTAAGAAACCTATTTTTCAATGCATACTGATGTTTGTTGTTATCAACAGTGCATGCTGGAGATGCAAGTCATGGTTGAATTGCCTAGGGAATGAGGATCAACCATGACAACAGCCCCACCAAACCACCCCCGTTATCCAATGTACCTACCCTCCATCTTAGTTCAGTGTCCACTAAACCCTCGTAATGTGACCAATGGCCGCTGCTCATGGCTTGCAGGCAGGGCCAGTCTCCACAATCTATGGGACATGGGCTTTGGCAATGCCGCATTCCCCAATACGCAAATCAGAGTAGAAATGTGTCCTTGTCAAGCGAGGGCCAGGCACATTGTCAGGCAGCAAAGTTATATCACACATTTTTGTGCTTACTTTTTGAGACTTTCAAAAAAGTATAACGCAGGACAGATTTGCGTAATCATGCTTTCAGGTCCTTGCTGACGCTCCTTGTGCATGTTTGCTTCATTCCTATCCAGCACTTTCCCATTTAAAACTGGGGCTTCTGCCATCCTGCATGCCCCAATAAGTAAATCAGAGCAGGCATTCAACCTTGCCGAGGGCCAGGCCCACTGTCCATGCACCAAAGTTATATCACTATTTTTTGTACTTACATTTTGACACTTTGGAAAAATAAAACACAAGACAGATTTGTAAATGCATGCTTTCAGGTCCTTGCTGATGCTCTGTGCGCAAGTTTGTTGTAATCCAGTCCAGCAATTCGGGCTGCAGCCGCAAGCAGAAATGTATTTCCCATTTAAACCTAGGGCTTTGGCCATGCCACATGCCCCAATAAGCAAATCAGAGTACACATTTCTCCTTACATCAACATTTTTTGTACCTACATTTTGACACTTTAGAAAAAATAAAAGCCAGCACCGATTTGCAAAACCATGCTTTGAGGTCCTTGTTGATGCTCCTCGCACATCTTTTCTGCAATCCTGTTGAGCACTCTGGGCTGCAGCCACAAGCTAAATTTATTTTCCCATTCAAACCTATCCCAATTTCGAAAAGCTTTACCTCATATCAGGTCCCTGGTGGACATGCCCACTTTAACCCCATTGCTGTTTCCTTGAGGTCATGGCCAGTAGCCAGATTTTTCTGCCCATGGCCACAGGCTATCCCTCAGTCACCTAAGGTATACATTATGACACTTTAAAAAAATAAAACACAGACACATTTGCAAAACCATGCTTTCGGGTCCTTGCAAATGCTCCTTGCACGAGTTTGCTGCAAATTCATCATTTATTTTTTATTTTTAAGTATACAGACATAAAATAGTCTTATAACGTATAACTTAGCCCTCACTTTACAAAATCCATTCAGACTTTGCACAAACATCCAAGGTGGGGTCTATAATATTTCTGAAAGCTTTTGAAATGGCAATAAATTTGAGAAATATGCATCGATGCCCCCGAGCATTTGAGATGTTCGTGGACAAAGAAGAACAGAAAACGACCCAATTTATGGCTATTTAGCCATATCCCATCCCATCCTCATCACCCCTACCATCCCACCATCCCCAGAGATAGTTGCATTTGTTTGACAAGTGCAATGTTGTGTTGTTTTGTATGTTTTTACTGTGTTGTCCACGGAAGTTTGCGAATCCAGCATGGCAGCCATTTTAAAGGTTTTGATGTACCTCACATTTTTAATTGACCAATCAGCGGGCATGTATTATGTTCACAAACGTCACGCTGCTCTCCGATAGGTCCAGGCACATCTGCCAGAATCTAAATCAAGAAATGAGTCCATGGAGCGGACCCAGATGTCACTATTTTCTTTTCCTACTTTTTGGTCATTTTTTTTAAAACTACCTGAAGGATTTAAACCAAATTTACAAAAGCATGCTTTTGCGACTGGCGCAAATTTGAATTTGAATACATCCATCGGTTTGGGATGTAGGAGCAAGAAAAAATGTTTTCCATTGCGTCTATGAGGATTTCCACACATTTTTGGGCCCCCTATAGCTTTGCCCCCCCGGAGGAAACTGCACCAAACTTCAAAAAAAAGAAATCATTCTGAGTGAGTCATATACTTTTTTTGCAAAGTTTTGTGAGGATTCGTCAGGTGAGGCAAAGTTATAAACCGCACAAAAAGTGCTCTTTCTGTGAGTTGAGCAACATAAGCATAACTACAGGGCCGCTACTGCATGTCCTGTGATTAAAGGGAAATGTGTGGATCGGTGTGTGTCTGTTCAAAATATTCAGCATACTTCCCAACATGCTACAAACCTGAAATTTGTCATGTGGCTAGGTTGCATGGTGTAGACAATGAAAAGTATAAAATACACATTTTCCTTTTTTTTTTTAAACGGTCTGCAATGCTTGGATTTGTTTGTGTGTCTGATCGAAATGTTCAGCATACCAGCATGCTACAGACCTGACATTTGGGATCTGGGTAGGTTCCATGGTATAGATAATGGACAAATTATACAATGTTTTTCTAATTTTGTTCTTTTTAAGCATTTCTTTAAGCATTTTTTAAGTGGTCTGCTCTGCTTGGATATGCGTGTGTGTGTGCCTGTTCGAAATGTTCAGCATACTCCCAACAAGCTACGACCATGGAATTTGGCGTGCGGGTAGGCTCCATGGCGTAGACAATGTAAAAAGTATAAAATTTATGTTTATGTTTTCCAGTTCTCTTTTGTTTTGAAGGGTTTTTTTCCAACCGTTATGCAGTGCTTGGTTTTATGTGTGTGTCTGTTTGAAAAGTTCAGCATACTTCCCAACATGCTGCAAACCTGAACTTTGGCATGTGGGTAGGTTGCATTGTGTGGACAATGTACAAAGTAAAAGAAATACATGTTTCAAATTAGTTTTTTAGCAGTTTATTTTTAAGCGTTCTGCAATGCTTGGATATGTGTGTCTTTTCTTAAATTTTCAGCATATTTACCAACATGCTACAAATCTGTAATTTGGCGTGTGGGTAGGATCTATGGTGTAAACAATGTAAAATGTATACAAAATAAATATACCTTTGTCTAATTTATTACATTTTGGGGGCGGGGGGATTTGTGGATATATGTGTGTGCCTGTTCAAAATGTTCAGCACACTTCCCAATTTGCTACACACATGTAATTTGGCATGTGGGTAGGCCCTATTGTGTAGCCAATTTAAGAAGTGTAAAATATGATTTTTTTCCAATTTTGTTTGATTTTTAAAGATTGCTTGAAAGCAGTCTGCAATGCTTGGGTATGTATGTGTAATAAAGGCCCTGTAATAAAAGGGACATGTGTGGATGTCTGTGTGTCAGCATACTTCCCAAAATACTACAACCCTGAAATTGGGCATGTGGGTAGGTTCCATGGTGTAGACAATGTCAAATGTATAAAATATATATATAAACATATATATATATATATATATATATATATATATATATATATATATATATATATATATATATATATATATATATATATAAAACATACTTTTGTGGCATTTGTTTTGTTTATTAACATTTACTGTTTGTGTCATATAATATAATCTGATAATCTGATATATAATGTAATACAATACAACCTATTTGTCCTCTTTGAAAAATGTGTTTTTCACTTTGGCTTGAATGACGCAAAAAACTTTATGGGGGCAGCAATTGGTTTCCTTGGCACATTAAAAGATATCATTTTTTTCACCAAGTTTATTCTATACTTCAAAGTTAAATGGTAATTATGGAAGAAGGAAAGCACATGCATAGTAGAACTATGAAAAGAACCAGGTGAGATATATAAACCAGGTGAGATATATATATATAAGGACGGATAGTAATGTTGATATAGTGCCCACGTTTCTGGGCACTAGTGTGGGGTGCATTTAAATGTCCCTTCAATATGAATGGCAGGCATGTAAACCGTGCAGAAAAAACGGCCTTGATTTTTCTTCTTCTTTTCACATGGATGGCAGGTATTTAAACACTGCAACAAACCGCCTGGCTTTTGCTTTTGTTTCATGTAAAGTTAAAGTGCCATGTGAAAAGGGGCCTACCTATCATTATCAATGGATAAGCAGCAGTTTGATTTACCAAAAGAAGGAGCAATCAAAGAATCCTGTAACATGGAAAAAAAGATTTTTCAACATTGAAAGTAAAAATGGCCTGCACATGGGTTTATAAATAAAAACGTCCTTAAAAAGCCAAAATGGGGAAAATATCACTGCTCACAGAAAAATGTCAGGAAAGTAAAACATGATGTGTGGGCTGACTAAAACAATGTACATTGTGTTTCACCCACCAAACTCCAGTGGCATGTGGAGAGACACTGTAGTCTTCATGAAAAACCTGTTCTGGCTTGAGGCAAAACTTCAAAAAGGAAAGCCCCACTTCAGCTGGATGTCACATCTCACATCTAATAACCTGCAGCATAACTTGGTCCTGCGAAAGGTGTCACAATTCTGTATCCTCCAGACCTACTGACTAGGGAAGCAAGGACTTCAAGAGAAAGCCACCCTTGGCTGGAGCATGACTAAAAGGTGTGCATCCATGTTGCACCCACTTCAAAGAGACTCGTGAAAACCTCTGGTCACAGGCAGACCCAAGGGGACAGATGGCAGTGGGGGTGAAGTATCCCTCCCCTTTGCTGCAGCAACCATACTGTGGATTGATTTAATTTTTACACCATTTTTCATGTAATTTCCAGGCGTTTTAGGGGGTATAAAATGCATGACCTGTGACCTTGGGAACTGGAATAGCCAATTAGACTAGGTATCTGGCTGATCTGAACATGTTACAAATGTGAGAGTTGGTGAAACGGTGGAAAATGAAATTAGGAATATGCTTGATAACTTACATATTCATAACTGTTATACATTGTTTGAAAATGACAGAACTGTGACACATGGCCATGCTACATCATGCAGATTTTGTGGACGGCTTAACTAATTGCCCATGATCTGCTAAAACAGAAAATATGTTTAGTATGGCAGTTGCTAGTACAATTATGAAGTTGTGTTACATGACTAGTTTTTGTTAAAAAGTTGAAAGGAGAGCAAAGGATGATGACAAATGGAAAAAGACAGATGTTGCTCCAAACCCCTAAACCATTCTGACTGGGGGCGGAGAAAGGGTAACTGTCCAATCCTAGCAGCAGCGATTATTGCAGGGTACTTTCCCTTGATTGTAAAATTGGTGATGTAATTTCTGCTATATAAGGGGGACTGCACTAGGACTGGGAGAGACACAAAAACTGGGGGAGACAGAAAAAGGTGAAAGACAGGATGACAGACAAGAAGGCTGCTGAAAGTTACCATCTGACAGCTGTCATCTTTGAGAGTGGAGTGATCAGACCCCTGCCATACCTTTCCAGAGTGTTCTGAGATGCAACTGGCTTTTCTGAACCTTAAACAAAGGCTTTCTATGTAAGAAGCAATAACCCCAGCCCTAAATTGCATAAGTCCTTCATTCTTGTAGCTTTGCATCCAATATTTCCCTATTGAAAATTCCTCATTGAAAAGCCCAATTTCCAGTGCATTTCAGTCATATCCCCATTGAAGAATCTTTTTTTTGCCTGTGTTTTTAAGTCATCTCCTCATAGAAGAGTCTCTTGTATGCCTGTTTATGTTAGCATATCCCCACTGAAAAACCTCCCAGTTTGTGTAAATTCTTAGTATTTCTGTAAGTAAATCAATTAATTCCCCCATTGAATTTCATGGGATGGGGATTGGTAGAGTTCAAAACCAGCAATCTTTTTCCCAGTGTTTTTGTTAATTGTTATAGTTATGAACTGTTGCACCAAAATAATGAATCCCATTGTGATCTGAGAAACAAATTTGTTCTTGTGTTTAAATTGGGCACTGCTAAACGAATTTCCATTTGCCACTGTATTTTCCCTTTGAATTTGCTATCTTCCAGAAACAATTTTCCTATTGTAAGCTTCCCCATTTCCCCGAGCTGCCTGTTATTGTAAGCATCAGTGAAAATGAATTCCCATTTGCATTTTTCCTTTGCATTGCCCAAATGTTGAATCTATCCCCTAAAAAACAATGTTCCTACTCTATTTCTATTTTCCCATGTGTGCTGATTAGTATTCCCTAAACCTCTGCGGGTCTCCTAAGTGTAAAAAGTATGCATTTTCTTCTATTCTGTCCCCTAGCAGTTGTGAAAAATAATTAAAAAAATATTCTTACATTGGTGCTCCAAAAACAGATTTTACCCTGCTTTGCTGGCTCTGTATATTGTTTCTGTGGGCCCCACACCAAAACCGATTTGTCCCCTGTATTTCTACTCCCTGCCACTGCCTTCCGTTCAAAGGAATCAAGTTCAATTGATGTTTGGAGGTTGAGTGTTACAGGGGGGGTGCTTAACCTTCATGCAATCATTTTCAGTTGAATTGTTTTTGTCTTTGTCATTAAAAAAGGAAGTGGTATCACAGTATATCTTAACCTGGTTGCCTTCTAGAAGTATTTGTATTTGTGTTGCCACAACATTGGTGGCTGTTGTCATTTTTTGATTTTCATTTGACATTTAATAATAAATTAATACATATCTTATTGATACAGACTGGCCTGGTTCCTAGCCCATTGTGACCCGGGGTGTTTGTGGAGGTCGGTTGCAATAGGGTATGGCTTTTAATACACACATTAACAAGAGGCAGGTGAGTAGTATAACTTACAGTACAGAAATAGCATTGGTATTTTCAAGTCTAGATGACACTTAGTTATGGATATCATCAGTCCTCACTACAATTAACACTGCACACGCCTGAGTGAAATTCAGACCATGTAGCCTGAAGGTAAATGGCACTTTACAATCAAATGCACCAATTCTCAAAAGGTTTTACAAACTTAGGTTTTCCAAGTAAGCAGGGAATAAAAAAACATACATTTGGTGTGCCTACTAATTATTAAAAGGTACATGTAACATGTGTTGGCAGGATCAATGCAAAAACGAAGAGGTGATGGCTGGAAGGTTTAGAATGAATCTTAACCACTTGAATTGCTCTGGGCAACCCTCCAGATCACAGTTCTTTCACCAGACAAGCCATTACAGAAGGGGAAAGACCATATGCAAATCAGGCTTGGCCTCACCCCAAAAGGGGAAGTTGAGCCCGAACTGCTAGGTCACATCCCTACTGCACAAGACCACAAGCATCCCCAAACATGTTTTGGTCTTTTTGAGCCTCATCAGTGAGGAGTAGCCTGGGTCTCTAGACCCAGCAGGCATCGGACCCACGTCTGGGCATACCCGTCCCAATCGGGGTGACAAAGCAAAAACAAAGAGGTGATGGCTGGAAGGTTTAGAATGGATCTTAACCACTGCCATTGCTCTGGGAAACCCTCCAGACCGCCAGTGGTTAAGATTCATTCTAAACCTTCCAGCCATCAACTCATTTGTTTTGTTATTGTCACCCCGAGTGGGCCGGGTATGCCCAGACGTGGGTCCCGTGCCGGCTGGGCCTAAAGACCCAAGCTACTGAAAATTGAAATTGAGTACTGAGCATGTTTATGTTAGCATCGGACCATCTGCTGTGATTTCCAGCAACATGTAGGATGGTGCCAATAACATGCCATGGTGGGAGAGGTTTATTTATCACCGCATCCCGCATTATAGAGAGTGCTAAGTTGTTGCAGAAATGGTTAAGTACATTACAGAGTTCCGTACTTGTTCAAAGTGATTGCTGTTTAAAAAAATAATAATAATCCAAGGTGTATTTTTTGTTGTTATTGCACCATTTAAATTTACCTGGAATATCCCCCTCCTCTGTCCATTGACAATTGCCAAATTCCAATCACCCAACCATTGTGACAACCTCTTGTCCCTTTTATTACATTGTATCATTTTTGGTATGTCAAAGGGAGTTTGGCATACAAAGAATCTCTTGATCACTTTCTGTTTCAACAGAGCAAATTCATATAGCATTAAAATCCCCACCTATCAATAGCAAAAATGATGGGAATTGGTAACTCATTAAGTATTTCTCTAACAGGGTCGTAATAAGGCACCAGGGTGCACTGTAAAGATCAACAATTCTCAGTACTCTGGTCCACTGAATGTTACTTAGACTCCAAAGACTTTGTCATAGGGTGGTGGGGTGTGGGGTGCTCTTCAGTTCTTCCACAATAACTATTTCTTACAACCAAAATACACACACTTGAATGACTTTTGTTGGGGACAATGTGGTCAAATCCCACCCTCCTCACCATTCCCACTGTGTCTAAACCACACATAAGCTAAGGGGGGAGAGGCCCCACCCCCTACGGTACCTAATCGCATGATGTAACATAGAAATGTACCTTTAACACCTGACCCACAACCAACTAATGAACGCCATTTTGCATCAGAGCAGACACCATCTTTTAACTAGGCCCAGAAAATCATCCCTTTGCAAAATCCAGCTCTCCCCATCAACAACACCTCACTCAGCACAGAGAGCCCAAACCCCACCACTTCCCTGCCTTGAATGCTCCGTGCAAAGTTTGTTCCCACGGAAGTCCAATCATTTATTGTTGCAATTATCCTGCATCACTTCCCCAGATCATGCTCACTGCAGAACGTGTGATCATAGCCATCCGTTAACACAAGTGTCCTTCCATCTCCACTAAACTGCCCGTGCCCTTTCCACCCCCTCCCGATAGACCAATTCCCACCAGTCCTTGACCCCTCACCCTCCTTCATGCTGAGACCCAAGGCCACCACATGTTGGCCATTCCAGAAGACTTACCACAGGCCTAATCCTAAAACCGCAGTATATCCGCTTAACAGCAACACATGCCTACCTATATCAGGAGAATTCAAACAAAGCCACTGGCAGGTCAACCCACTAGAGTGGGCTCCTGGGTGCTGGGATAAAGATATCAAAGGGGACCTCGAGTGAAAAGGTTGGAATGCCAATATATTAGCTCATTGGACCTAACCACCCCTACTCAAGCAAAGTTTTATGTGGGTCATTATTTTTGTATTATCAGTTTCTGTTGTTTAGTTTAGTCAGATAATTATACTGTGCACCCGACCTGACATTCCGACAGCAGAGATGAGTCCAGCTGACCCACGTGTGCCAGGAGCGACTTGAAGCAACGCCCAATTAACATCCTGCCTCCTTTATAGCATCAACTGTGCCATCGTCTTCCCCCCAATTAGATGCTAGATCTTGTGCCGTATATGCTACGTCATCACTGAAGCTGTGTGTCCTTGTAATGTGCTGCCCGTGTTTAGTTTGGCAGAGCGCTCTCAGGCAGCAGAGTTCTTTGCTTGCTAATTCTATTCTATATAAAATGTGTTCACCTTTGCAACTTATCTCCTGGTCTCATTCCTCAGCGGGGTGTGTCCATTATTTTGGTCTATTGGATATTACATGCTTTAAAGAGGGCAGCCTTAACTTTTCACATCCTTCTTTGCTAGAATGACAATGGAAGACAATCCTTCTATCACAAGATCCTTAAATAACCAAGTTCCATGTATGAGGAGTATATCCTGCTCCTTTAAAATATCCATAAAGGAACTTTCTAATATATAATTATTAAAGCCCTTTAAAGGCTCTTCAATACTTTTTCTCAATTATTAGGGATTGTTCATTGTGTTCGCCTGATATGCTGATGATAACCAATACCAAATCTCATAACTGCTACTCTCCTCTCTATGTTCATCAACAGTTATATATTTGGAAGTTCCCTTTGCACTAAAAGGTCAGCAGAGGTGTTTCCTAAGATACGCTCTATACCTTACCAATGTCTTTGCGGTTGAACGTCATACCCCATTCTTAACATCTTCATGTTCAAGTTCAATTTTTACAAACATCTTTGAAATGAAATGAACTACTACTCTTTCTTTACTAAGCAAATCACAAAATTCAACCAGTTCAAACTCATTACTTATAAAATCAAAATTTGCTAAAACAGTATATTTTAAAATTATTCAAAGACATATCTGATGATTTCACAAAAAAGAGATCTTCAATTTCCATAGATTTGAATTGTGTGCATGATAAGACGTTATTCATATCCTTATATTCACCATCCAAAGATTAATTTGCCGTTTTCATTATTATGTACACCCTTGTACAAAAAGAGGTATGTGCTGTTGCTAGGTCAGCGTGATCAAACTCATCCATGCAGATTTTGCAGACTGTGGTCAGGTTGCTTAAGGGAACATCTGATGCCCAAATGTCCTCAAATCATCTGCTTGTATTCAAATTCAATGTCGTCCCTTTTATTCTCTTGAGGTGCCCTGTGTTTGCTTGCAGAATAAACGGACCCTTAGTTTTTATAATAAAGAAGAGAAACCGCTTTTGAAATTGAGTTACAGTGTGAATGTATTCTACGCTCCTTCTTTCCTCTAAATCTTTTGTACACTGTTTTCACTTTCTTATTTTGGGGTAATTCTCCAGTGGTGGGTGATTGCAAAATACAGACACAGCTCCATCCTAAGCATGAAACATAATACCTTCATTATGAGGAAATAATTGCAACAGAAAATTAATTATGGGATAATTTAACAAGAGATTTGGTTGACTAGTCTAATAAAGAGTTTTCACTTAGCTTGCTAAAAAGCCATTATTCAAAACCTTAAATTTGCGTGATATTTTATCATTTCGATTTACCATGTGGTTTGATGCTTTGTACACCAGTTTTGCTGAACAGAATACCAATTGAGGTCTGGAAATATGACTATTTAGCAAGTATTCTAGAGGGTATTAAACTAACAATGGCATGAAAGGAGATGTAGTCGGCTACCAGTCATTTGGTCGAAAACCAAATGGTCGAATTACCATTTGATCGATGTAAAATGGTCGGAAAAAAAAGGTTGAATTTTTATTTTTATTTTTTTTTTATTTTATGGGGGGGGTTCCTCCCCTAACCCCTCTTTTTCTTTATTAAAAAATATTATTTTTTAAGCAACCAAACTAAAAAATATATAAATAAATAAATAAATAAATAAATAAATAAATAAATTCTACCTTTTTTTTCGACCATTTTGATTCAATCAAATGGTCATTCGACCATTTATTTTCGACCAAATGACCGGACACCGTTGTAGTCCACTAACAAATTCAAAACTGCGGAACCAGAAAACTGTGCTCAACCTTTATCTCCCATTGTTGACACTACTATGTGTTCCTAACCAAATCACTATACTTTCCTTTGCCTTATTTCCGGTATTCAATACATTTTTGATTACACAGAAGTAGTAATGTTAAAAATGTAACACATTAAATGCCTCACTAATGCATTGTTAAATAGACTACAGATTTGGACTATATATAGTAATGATAACTTTCAGAGAGCAAACCACAGGCTCGATCATGTCATAGCTCACTCCTGGCAACACTACATGTGAGTCATAGTCTATTCACAGTAAAACAAACAAGCATATGCTAGACTTGAATTTCAGTATGATGTGATAGCTTAACGTGGTATAGTTATTGTGCTCATTGCATTAGTGTCGGCCCTTCTCATTATGTGTGTCCCATTCATTCTCTATCAGCATTAAAAGGTTTATATATTATAAACAGGTACAGTAATGCCTGTTGTGCTATTTCCATTTCTGAGGGCTGATGGCATGACCATGCCATATGTTTCTTTACTTTAGTGCCAAGACCTCTGCAAGTGATGCATGTCATCTTGGGAGAGGCATTGCCACTGGATGCTCCTCGTGAGTGGACATGTGTTCAGGGACCAGATCAACACAAAGACAAGAAAACAACTCAAAGATATGCTGCACTTGTCCTGCATTCAAACAGAAAACATCATCTTAATCATGTCTACCCATTATACAATAAACATAGATTTAGGTTTGCTACCATATCTGCTGGCTCTGAAATTGTTTTCTGTCAAACAGCAAAGTAAATAATTTATGTTGGCTTGTGCCATTTACGAAATAATAAACTCTCCATACAAACATTAATCAGACACATTAAAACAAATGATATTTCAATTGTTGTATCTTAAAATGTGCTGAAAGCACCTTACGAAGTCCTGCACGTAAAAAGTGTACATTTTCTTTCCAAATGTTTAAACAAAGCAGAGAAATATACACATAACTCAGTTACAAAATGTATATCAAGAAAAGACAGAACACAAAACTTTGCAGCCGAGACTGACATAATATTATTACAAATAAAATGCCTTCTCAGCCACTTCCTTCTTAGAGCTAATACTTTTTTGCAAATAAGCAACACATTAGGTAGATACTCTATTGCACCGCTGCCGCAGATACATTACCTAGTCTTAAATTGCCATGACGTCTGTCCCTTTAAGGGCAAGACATGTAATCTTTTCATAGCTAGAATATGTCTTTGAGTCGGTGAGCAAATAGAGCTCTCTGAGACAATATCTGTGTGAGTACAACGTGCCATCATTAAATGTCTCAGTGAGAGGAGGTTTATCATTGTATCTAGCTTTCTTGCTTTCATTTTTAGATGTCGCTGAGTGATCAAGCCCCCCAAGAAATTCTTAATATCCACTTTCTGCATAATGTGGAGCATTTCTTGTACCAGGGATGCAAGTCACAAAAAGAATGTCTGGGTAATTCTTCCATTACTTTCCCAATGTTCAGGTTTTCCAAGGAGATAGAATGTAATTTCCTGAAGTATTCCAAGAATCTTATTTTGGCCCATTCCCCTATACATGAGGCCCCCACTTCTAGGGTTAGGGCAGCACCGTGGTCACTCAGGCCCAGGTCCAATAGCTTTCTCAGGTATATATGTAAAACAAAATCCAGGAACACACTGTTCACACTCCCCCAGAACTCACTACTATACAAAACAGATGAATGTATATTTACTTAAAGAACCTTAAATAATTTATCAAGGTGAAAACCACCATGCTTATGGTGAGATTGCATCAGGCCACCAAGGCCTGAGTGTAACAAGTTTTTAAGTGACTACAGGTGTGCAGACGATGTGAATTCAATTGAGAGTAGCACCCTTTAGTAGCAATTAGAATCACCTACTTTATCATTAACATTGTTTATAGAGCAGGTAGATTTATTTTTACTGTAACAGTAGGACAATGTACCTTAAATCCAGGACACCAGGGTTGCAAACTTGGCATTCTCACATCACTAAAATTGTGTGATTCTGGCCAACATACTTTATCTGTTGATTTGGCTTAGTCCATCTAGTTGCCCCAAATGGAAGTCAATAAAAAAATAATGTGTGTAAAAAGAGAACAACTGTAAAGAACTACGAACGGTGAGCCATTATTTTATGAATAAATTATGTTAGTGACGGCTCACCTTCTAGTGCTGAACAAATTGAACTATGAGCAAATTTTCCCATTTGTTTGTGAACTCACTTTCGTAGAAAGTGATCTGCAATCAAAACATACCAGGTAATACATTTTCATAGCTAAGGGCTCCAAACTCAGAGTAGACAGGAGGATTTGGATCTATGACATCACAACGCTTAAATATTGAATAATTAGGAAGCACAAGCACTTTGTAGGGAACAGGCCTTTTGTACTTCACTTGTGATGCCACATGTTTTTTATTCCCATTAAAACACTGGTAACATCCCTGTGCAAAGATGATGATGATGATGATGATGATGATGATGATGATGATGATGATGATGATGATGATGATGATGATGATGTTGTTATGGTTAGGGAGATCAACATTCTCACATTAATTTTAAATTTGCCACCAGATTGGATGGCATGGAGATCATGTTTCTGCAATGTTACCTTTTTGCCACGAATGTGTCATGTGTTAGGCTGTCTAGGCCCAGTCATGTAGCGGAGATGGGGGAAACTGCAACTACCAGAATCCAAGGTGCTAAAGAAACGAGTCTGGGCTAAATATAGTGATTCTGCTATCACTGAGCCAGTTTGCAACTCAAAATTCAACTTGTTTCACAACAAAGAAATTACACTTTAAACAACCCCACATATAGCCTCACCTCCAAAGTAGTAACTATCTCCCGTATAAACTTGAAATGGCAGATATATGTGGCCAGCTGTGTCTCCATCATTGTTTACTGTTATGAGCATTCGATTCCTTTTGGTTGCCAAGGTAACAGAATGCCATAGTCCATTATTTATCCCAACACCTGAAAGAAAAGAAATACGTTTTGTTAATTGCGATCCATTTAATCAGGTATTATGGATCATATTTTAACACCCTCCTTTCATGAAACACAAAAGATCCCAACACCTAAAACAAAATAGTTGTCTCAAATGTATGATTTGTGCGTTTGTGCTGACAATATTGCAATAGTATAACCAATTATATAAGAGTTGGTGATAAAATGTTAATTTAGAGTTAATTCTCAACATGCTATTGTGCATATTAAAATAGAACTAGTTAAGAGGGAAATACTGATGTTTAAAACCAGAGAATATTCATATTAACCACATTAAACATACATCACTATGACAGTATTCACCCCTCTCTAGAGAACTTAGATTCCGTGGGACAAACTACTTAATGGAAGCACCTTCATCACACTTTGTCACTTTATCTATTATTGTATTTCTTCACTTCTTTATTTAATTAGGAGAGCTGACATTGATGCATCACCTTAGACTGACCAGCTCCAGGGGAGCTAATGGATCTGCTGTAAAATATCCTAAAAACGTACGGTGTCTGAAGTGACAACAATTATTGTCCCGGCAGCCCCCTCTAAAGCCGTGCTAAGGAGTAATGATACTTTCATAACAGTATCTGGTAAGGACCTATCCACTATCAAAGGCAGGAAGACTTAGAAGAGCAAACAAGGTAGGATTGAGAAAGACAGGCTGGTCGTGCCCTTATAAACCTGTTGGACAGTGAGCACCAGCAAAGAATTTGCAATGAGAAATAATTATAAAAATCTGATTAAGCGCCATCTGACATTTTCTATAGCACATAATTGAAGTAACATCCTGCTTGCAGGAGACAAGCAGAACACTGTTAAATTGTGGCTAATAGTAAACACATGTGTAACCTGCTGTGCCACAACTGAAGCCACAGCTTTATCAACAAATATATGTAAAGAATATTTTAACTGGGCCTATGACAGTGGGTTGACAGAGAGCACAGCATTGTCAGCTCTCTAGAGCTTTTACCCTTTTACTGTGAAGGAGAGAGAACAGGCAATTACCATTAAAACAGCAGGCATTTGCAGGGACCCCAGTTCCAACCTTGTGCTTAAAGATCTCTTAAAAATCCAGTTGAGTGTGTGGGTTCTGCTTATGTGCAGGGTTCTGAAATGCATTACAAGGCACTTGAATGGCTGCTTTCTGTTGTGCAGAACGAGGAATACTGTCCATTTTAAAGAGAGGGGACAAAGAAAGACTTTCTTTTCGTTGTCTATATCCCTGCATGACTCTTCGTGAAATATTAGGAAAGGTACTTTTTAAATCCCTGAGATTGTGAACAGAAGAACATGTGCTGAAATGCTTGGTTCAAGCATGGTTTGCACATTGAAAAGGGACATATGGTCTTTATTCTTTTATTGTTGATTCTTGTAATATATCTGAACATCAAAAAAGGGGACGAGGGGGTGGCTGTGTTCATTGATCCTAGCTCTCAAGTAGGCATTTTTATCTTCCAATCAATACTCTGCTAAAGGTTTGAAGGAACATGATTGGATTGGACCATGCACACTGAGCCATACAATCTCATCATATAAGTAGCAGAACCATCATGAGGTACAGCAGATGGGAAGGAACCACAGACACCTATCCTGTGTGTACGGGAGTATGACAGGAATGCTTGATGGCCTCCAACCTGTTTGATCTGTACATTGATGGAATAGAAGAGGCAATCATGAAAGGGGGCGTTGATTGTTCAACTCTGGAAGTACGCATGCCTGTTCTTCTCTGTACAGACAATGCCATTTTAGTTTTCATAATGTGTGTGGGAGGAAAGGTCTTTATGGCCCCCCTCCCCTCCATTCTCACCAGCATTCAGACTATGACTCTTCCAGCAGCCACCAATGCACTTTTGGCCAGGGATGCAGGATGACTGCAGGCCGACACATGTGGCTGCAATGCTTATCTTTGAGGATGGTACCAGTCTCCATTTTGTGACACACTCAGACTCCATTTTTGAACATAACTACTTAGGCCTCACTGGCACAAGCGGCCCGCAGGCCTGCAGCTCTCCCATCCTGATCGTGCACAGTGAGCAAGGTCCTTCCCTCACCCTCCTCCCCTCGGTGGCCCTGCTGCAGGCCTGTTCTCATGGGAGACTAGGCGCAAACATGTTACATGACAAACACTGTATCATTCACCTTCTGTAGTCCCTTACTGACCTGCAAATGACCAGGCCACAGCCGGGGTTTGAAAAAAAAGAAGCTGTCTCCATAAAACTTGTCCTGTCCCCTCAACATATGCTGTGGATAACCCCCCAACCCTGTTCCCCGTTTGAAGTGCCAGACACGTATGCCAAGCCTGTATGCCACCGTTTCACCCATGCAGAAAATCCCTCTGAAGGAACTATGAATTCACTTCTGTTGTTGTATACCACAAGATTGATTGCAAATAATGAAACAATGAATGGTATGTTTAAGCTCCTCGCCCTTGATTGAATAGTATTGGTTGCTGTAGACTACACGAGGCAATTTTTAATACCAATGTATACTCAATGATTTTCGGAATGTGTATAACTTTCTGCATGACCTATCAGCATCACCATATGCATGACCATTTTATGGTATGTGGTACAGTGTATATAGAGCAGTTTTCTCAATCGTATATATAATTGCTGAAAATTGAATCCTGTAACCCATGTAATAAGTGGTGCATTGTACACCATATTATTGTATTTACACACAAACTAACCTGTTCCTACCTCGTTCATATGCTGTGTGTGTGTGTGTGTGTCCCTGCCTAAGTAAACAAGGCACGGACAGCAAGAATACAGAGCCTCTTCTCCCATCTCCAGCAGCACCGCATGTCAGCCCCCACCTGCCTCCCCTCTAGCCAGGCAGCAAAGCAAAACCTTGGTTCTACCAGCGATGTGATGCTGTGATTGTAACCCCTCACCTCCCCTCGGAGCCAGCACTAGGTATTCACCCTCATGGGCCCCCACACCCCTCTCATCCCAACGCCTCTCTGATGTATATCATGTGCCCTCTGACTGGAAAGCAGTCCAGTTCACCACAACCCTGACTGACCATGGTGGCCATATATTTACTCTTATACTAACATACTATAGAGGTGTCCATCTGCTAGATCTAATGAAGAGAAAGTGACAAATGTATCCCTGGAATGTGCCCCCTGATAAGCCACCTGAACCCATGCGGCAGCCCACCTAGTGTATAGTATATCCTGTGATGATGAAATACTCACAGTTAGAGTTATGCATTATTTTTCTTGTGATGTTAGAATAACAAGTTGCTTTTACAGGGCATCAAGAATTACTATTGACACTAAATGAGTATGTGTGGCCATAAGGGCAATTAGTACCCGGCACGCGCGGCGCAATGGGAATACAGAGTGGTGATTGGCTCATTTGCGAGCCATACCACACGGCATTCCCTTTTACGCCGTTCGTGCGGCTACTCTGTTCCAGAGAGGGGCGTGGCAGCCCCTCAGGCAATGAGGAGGCTCGAAATGGGGCAATCCTGCTCCGAGCCTCGCCATGGCTGGAGGCTTCCCTCGTCCCCCGCCGGAGACTCAGGTAATACATTTTTTCCCCCCTTTCCTCCTCCCTCCTCCCACCCCACTTACCTTCTATCTCGCAGTCTCCGGCGGGGGACAATAGAAACCTCCAGCCGTGTGGAGACTCAGAGCGAGGCCACCCCATTCGCTATGCTCAGGCCTGTAACTACAGCCCCGGGGGCATTACCTGGGGCGGTATTGGCCCGCAGTCTTGTGCTTATTGCCACAATGTTAGAATAGTCACAAATATATCAATCAACCATCATCTGACTGGAGCGCCACCATGATGAGTCCGGCTGACCTGCTCGCATCATCATGACCCATCAAGGAGCCTCACTAATCCCAAAGCTTTGCACCTATGCATCTATAGGTGCCCTTCTCCATTTCCCAATCTCATTGATTCATGTATCCCTTAGCTCCCACGTCATAGGTGACTTGGTTTTCTAGCAAAATGTGAATGTTTGCTGATGTCTGGCAGAGTGCTCTCGGAGTTTGCAGAGTTCTCTGCTTGCCCTATATTGGTTTGGATAAACTTTTACTTTTTGACTTCACCCGCACTTGGTCTTGGTCTCATTCCCATCTGGGGTGTGTCGAGCATTGACTCTCACTGGGGAGTTTTGAATGCCTTTTTGGGGGACGGCCACTTTAAAAATGGCTATAGGACTGAGATGGTAACTTAAGAGATTTTGCAAAGAGCACAATTTAGCAATAAATGAGGATAGTTTCAAGTTGATGAAATTGTAAAAGTGTGCAACTCACACCATATTTTGTATGATAAGTAATAAGGTTTGTTGACTGCCTGGGTTGTATTTTCTCCACTTGCAGTTGGAGTAGATGATCTAGGCTATGGATGTAATGTCAGATGGCTGGGGGGGAGGGGTTCTTGCATCCTACAAAGTTTTTTGATGTCTCAGTTATTAATGGAGCCCATGTGTCTAGGTATCTGGACTTTCCATCGAAAATCTATTAATCAAATACATATCCATCCAAATGTATTAATTGAATTGCTTTTCCATCGAAAAGCATATTCATTGAATTAATTTCGATGGATAATTTCGATTGATAATTAGGGTTAGGGTTAGGGTTATATTTAGGCTTAGGGTTGGGTTTTGGTTAGGGTTAGGGTTAGATTAAGGGTTAGATTAAGGGTTTCATTAAGGGTTACATCAAGGGTGATATTTAGGGTTAGATTTATGGTTATCTTAAGGGTTAGATTAAGGGTTAGATTAAGGGTTAGATTAGGGTTAGGGTAAGGGTTAGGGTTAGGGTTGGGTTAGGGTTAGGGCTAGGATTCGTTTTAGGGTTAGGGTTAGGGCTAGGGTTAGATTAAGGGTTAGGGTTGGATTTGGGGTTAGATTTAGGGTTAGATTAAGGGTTACATTAAGGGTTACATTAAGGGTTAGATGTAGGGTTATGGTTTGGTTAGATTTGGGTTAGGGTTAAGGGGGGTACCCTTAGTGGTTGAGGGGGGTTGGGGAACACCCCCCCAATAAACAATAAGCACTAAAATGTTGCATGAAGCTGCCCAGTGCCAAAATACTTAAAAGATTTCAGGACTGGACAGCTCCATGTAATGTTTTAATGTGCAAAATAAATGCATACAATTGTTATCTTTAACATTTAAAAGTACATATCCATCGAAATGTGTCCATTCCTATTTTCAATGGCCAAGTTTCGATGGATATGTACTTTTAATTCAAAAGATAGAATTTCGATGCATTTACTTTCGTTGTATTTTTTTCGATGGATTGTAATTTCAATGTATCATTTTCGATGCAAAGACCATAAACCACGTGTTTTAATGCTACGGCATTGTTGGGCTCTTTCTATGGTGCAGGAATCTGATGACTGTCTCTGTCAACCAGGATGGCCCAGGTTGAGAATTGTTTTTTAGGACACCGATTGCCACTCCCAAAAGCATGTCACATTTTTTACATTGACAGCACGGCTGGCAGTGGAGGACATTTTGGATAAACTCATGATGGCACTGCACCTTCATTATTATAGAATGGGCCTCATTATGACCCTGGTGGTAGGGGGTTAATGCGCTGGTAGTGCTGCCGGCTCCGTGAACCCCCTACCGCCTCATTACGAGGTCTGCTCGTGGGACCCGCTAAGGACACCTACCAGACATCTTTAGCAGGTCCCGCGAGTAGTCCAGAATGCTAACAATGGGCCCGTCATGAACGGGCCCATTGTTAGCATGCTCCCCATTCCAATTGAGTCCTATGGGGGCTCAAATGGGAATGGGGATGGACCGGGTCAGGGTTCCTTGAATGGGGAAATCCCAGCCCTCCAAGGTCAGAATGACTCAGTATTTCCCCATTCAGGGAACCCAGACCCAGATTTGGGGCTAGCCATGCCCTTACTCGTAATGAGGCCAATGTATCTAACTCTGATGGATGCCCATATATGACAGTCCACCAGATGTTCTTGCCTTCATTGAGTGAGAATAGTCTTAGATTGGTAGCAGCAAAGACATTTTTTTTGGTGCACCAATTCTGACTTTTTACACCAAAAACATCACACATATAAGAGCATCAAAAATGTCCTTAAATGTGCAAAACTCAATAGCCAAAGATTGGAAAAAAAAGAGTACAATACACCAAACCATATATACGATAATTGAGCATAAATAACATTCCGATAAAATGCATCTGACAATTCACAAACAGTTACCTATTTTCTATAACTTGCCCACCTTGTTCCAGCCTGATAAAGGCCAATAAAATAAAGACATAATGTAAACATTTGGTCTGGGGGAGCTTTGGAATCATAACCAAAGCAAATCTGCAAAAGTCACATTGAGGGTCATTACAAGTTTGCCGGTCCGGGAACTACGGTACCAGTAAGCATGCCGGTACCGTAGTTCCCGGCCAGCAAACTACGAGGTCTGCCATTACGGCCGTCAGGTCTGTCCTGGTGGCCGTACCGGCACCCGCGAGCAGAGCATGTCGGGTGCACCGGAACCATTCCCAATGCCCTATGGGGCTCATGGGAATGGGGAGTAATGCATTCCGGCCCCCGCAAATGGGCAATTACCGGGTCCAGCTGGGCCGTAATGACCCGGTAATTGCCCATTTGCGGGTGATGGAATAAATTGCAAGATTGACGCCAGTCTGATGGTTTTACCGGCAAGGCTACCACCAAACTTGTAATGAGGCCCACTGAGAGTTAAGGATGCATTGTGAGATAAGGTTGCTGCATACTATGCAATTGGTCAGCTTTGAGTCAAGTTTCCCAAGTATACTTTTACAGAAAAGATGGGTTGTAGCTTGAGACCGGATCACTGTTGAACTGTGCAGAGGGGAAAGCATACTCAGTTGCTTCAGAACCACAATATAAAAATATCTGTATTCAATCAATTTAGGCATTGATCTCAAGGACTTTGTTTGAAACCCAGGTTATTAATAGTTTATGAGCGCTGGCTCGCTATGCAAACAAGTGACGGTTCACATTTTACCAATTACAGCGTTGTACTATTCGACTACCTGCATTGAAAACTGAGGCGTCTACCGGCATGCATGAAATCCATAAGTTTCCCTGTCTTTTATACTTAACTTGTGGTTGTGGAAGCTTTTGGTTACTAAGAGGATTGGAGGTACACAGCAGTCAGCAGCATTTTCTCTGTTTCTTTGCTGATTCAGTTTCAATAATTCACACTTTGTGCAGCATAAGCATTAATATATATGCTATCCCCCTGCTTGGAACAATACATTATGTCTGACAAGCCTTGGTGTGGTTTGTGAAATATACTCTAAGGAGAACAATCATTAATTGAACTTGTTTGATCTGTGTTGCAGATTGGGATATTATCCTACCATAGATCTCTTAAGTATTTTCAATTGAGTGCTGATTTTCAGCCCCTGAACAGAAACATACCATGTTTTGTGTTTATGCAGACAACAGAGTGTGTTTCTATACTGACTGCGTTCATTTTTACACACTGTTAAATTTTGGAATGTGTTTATTATTCATTTATTTGTGTGTATTTTTGTGACTTGTGTTTCATTGACGTGTTTGTTTATTTAATGTTTTAATGTGTGGCACAGTATGCTGTCAGACTGAATTTGAGTAGTAGTTTTAAAACATATGACTGATGAAATTATTGTCATGTTTTTTTTTATTCCGGGACGATAGCTCAGGGGCAATGTGCTCGCCTTGGAAGCAAGACAACGCATAGCAGAGTCCGAGATTAAGGGCATTATAAATAACCAATTACAATTACAAAAATAGATTCTTCTACATGATTATGCACTGTAATTGATTGAATAAAGATATTCCTATTTTGTTATTCCAAAGGAAATTAGGATGTTTTCCCTCTGCACATTTTAACAGTGATCCAGTCCTTTTGTTGATTTTTGTATTAGTCTGCGTTAGGACTGTACCTTCAGCACTAGATTTGTAGTGCTGTTTTTCAAGTTGTTTCTCCTTGCTGTGATTGTAGCTTGAGACACCACCATTCCTTAGTGCCAAATGTCAAATGGTCACTTTGTGCAGTTATCCTCTTGTAGCTGAAAGCTATGACCTGTTCAATGGTTAGCCAAAGCACCCCAATATTAAGACACATCATACCTAAGCATTCAAATAACCGTGTGCCTGTACACAGAGATGACAATGTCGAGGGACACTCCTTCTGGCCGTGCATATGTATCGAGCACATAGATCATGTTGTTTGTTGAAGTCATAAAGATGGAATAGTATGATACACATTTGTACACATGTCTAGGAAGCGTTCCACATCAAAATATTTGATATCCTTCATACTACAAAACATTTTTAGATGAAGCTTTTATTACTTGTGTATGGGTTACGTTGGTGGTTATGTGTTGCACATTTTCTGGTTGCACTTGCGTTTCCCTGTGTTGCTAAACCAGTTATCTCCCCCATTGCAGTGGTGGGACTGTCCCAACACAGCAGTTGCAAGATCTGGACCATTTTTTGGTATTATGAAATTCTGGTGGAGCACTTCTGTTTTGGTATGCAAGAGTCATAAGGCTGCAAAATGATGTTCACTAGGTCCCAGCAGCCTAAAGACAACATGCAGGAGTTGGATGGAGAATGAGACACTTTCCACCAGCGTTTTTGTGACAAGATGTTCCCAGACATGGGGATTGTTTGATGAGACTCTAATGGCATCTACAAAAGTATCATAAACAATATCATTCTGGAGGAAATGATGCAGGGATTGTCTATCGAAAGAGAGAAGAACATCACCGCCGAAGGAGTTGGCAAGAAGGATCCCACAGGATGCACACAGTGGATTCCTCTTTTTGGCTTGAGTGGGGAATGAATCCAATAGTGTAAGCACCCGCAGCTAAAAGATTAGCTGAAGTACCACAGGAGCAAGTTCCAACTGGCGTGGAGCATGGTCTCTCCAGCTGAGTGTTCTTGATTAAATATTGAGTTCTAAGGATAGATATGAAGCCACAGAGAGACATTGTGAAGGAGGCATCATCACCAGGCGCTGATAGTTATACAGGGGGATATGATCTCCCTTGCTTCAGCTAAAACCCAGCTGTCATATTGTTTGTAACAATTATGACACTGAGGCATGGTGTGGGTGGTAGAAACGCTTTTCTGTCTAAAAATGAAGCTAGCGCTGCAGTAGATTGCATGCAATGCAAATACTCTGAAATATTATTGACATTCAGTTTACCTAAGTAAACCCTCAAACCATAAGAGAAGTACGAATGATGATATTTAGTGAGGGATCCACTACAAAGAAGTCATACTTTATTGCTTTTGACTAAGATGCAGTATCTATGCTTATACCCACATTTTGATGGGAAACACATGTTTCTCAAATGTTGCCTGGGATGAGCTTTCTTCTCAGTCCAAACCACCAGGATCTCAGAACCATTCTAAATTGGCAAGAAAAATGTTCTTTTTTAGAACATCCCTTACATTCTGTGTGGTTATTCCTCTCGTTTGGGAGCTGAGGAAACCAATATTCATGCTTTTCTTTGATGCAGTTTATTTGTACATATTCAATACGCAGAATGATATCTGTTTCAGGGTGTGGTGAAGGGCAGATATGGGATGTGCAGGGAACATGCAAGAATGCTATAATAGCGATCCAATAGTGCAGGTGTTTATGTATATCATTTTAGAGTCAGAAAAGAAAAATGGGATAAGTTTCATTTGATTCACAGCACTCCAGGTTCCTTCCTGAAGTGGTTTAATGAGACAATGGGCCTCATTACGAGATTGGCACTAAAAATCCATCTCTACCGGCATGCCGGTAACAATATGTCCGTGTATCCTCAATCCCACAAACAGCGGCTGATCATGATTGTGTGAGCACGCGCATACCGGCATGCCGGTAACAACCCTCAAACCCAAAGCTAGCGGCATCATGAAATGCACACATAACACCTCTGCCATCAGCAACCCCCAAATAGCGGTACTGGTATTAACAGAGTGGTATAAACGGGTCCGTTATTACCAGACCCGGAACCCAGAAAGGCACTGTCCGCCTGCAGAAACCAAGATTCAAGGACGAGGAGCTCAACATGTTAGCAGATACCCTAGTAGAGCATGAGGATGTGGTCTTCTGTGCTGACCTCAGATGTCCAGCACAGCTCAGGAAGCCAATACTTTGCCCATCATACACACGTATACACATATCCCTGTCCAGATGCTGGCCCCACCACTGTCACATCATAATGCATGCTGAATGTCGCTCCCATACCCAAATATACACCCGACACACGGATGAACTGCACGTGTCACACAGCACGCAAGACACAACACACCCGTAGGCCATACAGCAGACACCATGGTGAACATGTGGACACCTGAGGGATGGCAATACTCCACCTCTCAAACCTTGCACATACCCACTCTGCCACAAAAACAAGGCATGCAGCTAATCACATGGCACCAACTGCACAAAGACCAATGCATGCATGATGCAAGCACCACCATCATTGATGCACCGCCTCTCTCTGTCACCCACATGTATGGATGTATACACCGAAGAATGCGATGGAACTGCACAAGCCACAACACCAGCCAAAAGGGCCAGGGGACAAGATGATGGCACCAGGCCCTCCACGTCAAGGGGATCAAGGATGGTTCAAGTGCCACGCAAGTCAACCACCAGTGTACAACCAGTCCCGCAGCCACCTAGACAGGACCAGCAGACACCTGCTCCTCCATCCATGGAGACACAATCCACATAGGTTGAGGCCACATATGTGGATAATGAACATGAGGGCTCACAGTCCACTGCCACAAGCTCGATAGGGGAGACAGTTGCATCAGCGCTGCATAGTGGTGATGAGCAAGGGGTCCATGACGAGGACACTAATGCTGTAGTCTTCTACTCAGAGGATGTTGGTCAAACCCCAAGCCCCCAGGTCAACCCACAGGGCACCCCTCACCAGGAATCTGTAGGACAGGGCAACCATGGAGAGTGGTCTCAAATACTGCACAGCCCCGTATTGGCTACAGACACACCACCAGACCTACCATCCACCTCCACCACCGCCATACGGGACCTCGAAGGACGTCTGTCCAGGATGGAGGTCTGGCAGGAGGAGATGCACGGATAGGTGAAACAATACCTTGCAGAAGGCGAGGCAATACGCCGTGCAATGCGTGACACCACTGTGGCCGTTATCAAGGCCATCAACAGGAACACTAAGCGTGTCCATGATGGATTCGCTGCTGTGGGTCAGATCCTCACCAGGATAGCCAACAGTATGGAGCAGCGGCAAACAGCAGGCATTGGGGACATAACGATCAACATCATCCGCATCTATCACGCCAGCAAGTTCCACTCAGACCAGCCCTGTGCGCAGTTCCTTGCGCAAGACGCGCCGTTCAGAGATGCAACCACCTCCTCCGAAGGGGGGTCCACAGTAGCAGGGACACCCTGCACATGTTGAGTTGCACTGCATCTGGACACCTGTTGTGCCATTGACGTCTTGGGGTGTTGGGGGGTGGGGGGAGGGGTGTGTGGGGGTGTGTGGGGGGTGTTGGGGGAGGTGTGTGGGTGTATGTGGGGTGTTTCAGGAGGGTGTACGGTGTAGGGGGATTCGGGGGGAGTGGAGGGTTCATTCACATTGTAAAAACCATCAGTTCAATACACCTGTTGTGTAAAAAACCTCACATGAGTGGACATTGCTTCTTTGGTGTGTGTCAATGTATTGCTTTAGAGTGCACTCTGTCCATATACCCCCACACCCAGTTCCCAGAGTCCCACATACATTGCACCTTCTGCATCCCAGTACATCAGAATAATTGTTCTATGACCGATTGGCGCACAGCACATCCCTCAAGTGTATCGCGTCCTGGCCGATGTTCAACATCTACTCCTTCCTCTTCTTCAACTTCATCTGGTGGTGGCTGGTCCATGTCAGGTGGCAGGGGTACGTTCCACCGGATGCACATGTTGTGCAGCATGGCACATACCATGATGATCTTGCGCACCTTCTCAGGCCCGTATATGAGGGCGCCATCAGACTTGCTGAGGCAGCGAAACCGTGCCTTCAACAGGCCAAATGTCTGCTCAATGACCAGACGTGTGCGTGTATGGGCACGATTGAAGTCCTCTTCATGCCTGTTCTGCAGATTCGTGACAGGGGTGAGGCGCCACACCTTCAGGGATAGCCAGCATCACCTGCATGGGAGCAGAAGAAGGTATGTTTGAGGATACTGCTCTATTTCCTTTTATTGCTCAGCCTGTACATTGTCCATGTTCACATGCAGTATTCCATTGATGGCAGCTATTGACTTGACATCTGCACAATTATCTGCCCTGTACACTACTTGCCAATCCATGGTGCTGGTCTTGGGTGACGTACATGACTTAGGGGGCTTGATATTGGAACCACCAGCCACCCAGATGGATTGACATGGTCCATGATGTACACACATGTGAGGGTTGTGTGGCAGGGGATGACTCCAAATGCATGCTGTTTGATGCATTAGGCAGCTGTACTACATGATATTGCTTGTTCAGACTATAATGCATATGGGTCATTGTAGACGCCATGCACGTGGCCCTCGACGTCTACACACTCATTACAAAGAAATGGCACAATGTGCATGTTGGTACGGTCCGCCAGTGTTGGGTAGAGTACTTTAGATGACGCATGGTGTCGACTTGAATGCTGCTACTCATGTGCTGTGGGCAATTCCCACACCTATCGCACCGATGTAGGTGCTGCTCAATACTTGATGAGTTCATGCAGTATTCCGTCGATGGCAGCTATTGACTTCACATCTGCACAACTATCTGCCCTGTACACTACTTGCCAATCCATGGTGCTGGTCTTGGAAAATGTACACGACTTAGGGGCTTTGACATTGGAACCACCAGCCACCCAGATGGACTGACATGGTCCATGATGTACAAACATGTGAGGGCTGTGTGGCAGGGGATGACTTCAAATGCATTCTGGGCAATGTTTGATGCATTAGTCTGCTGTACTACATGATATTGCTTGTTCAAACTATGATGTATATGGGTCATTGTAGACACCATGCACGTGGCCCTCGACGTCTACACTCTCGTCACAAAAAAATGGCACAATGTGAATGTTGGTAGTGTCCACCAGTGTTTGGTAGAGTACCTTAGACGACGCATGGTGTTGACTTGCATGCTGCTACTCATGTTCTGTGGGCAATCCCCATGCCTATCGCACCGATGTCGACGTTGCTCACTACTTGATGAGTTCAATTTGATGCATCCTTGTTGCATGTGTACTACCATTTTTTTCATCTGCACATGTTGCCATGGTGTTATGTAGTGTTGATGTCAGGGGGGGGCAGTGACAGTGGAATTGCCTGGGATGGAATTGATACTGTGCACTCATGGATGCTTGTACTGAGAGGTGCTTCAATGCAGTCATGTGTTTTCAGCTTCGTGGACATGTGATGGTGCGTTGTGGTGCTGAGGGTATGGTCAGGTGATGTCCGGTGTACATGTTCAAGTGTTTGTGCTGATTGTGTGTGTGACATTTACACATTGGTTTGTGGCCAGAGTGTGTCAGACTCCATTGTCTGTGTCATGCATCATATTTGGTTGATTATGGGCACAGTCTTTGGCAGCATGGCCAGTGTCCAGACACCCCATTGAGGGCACTCCCATGGCCCAGTGGGCAGCATCCTTGCATATGCATGTACACCCCCCCAACACTCTCCCATGGCCCTGAGGGCAGTCTCCTTGCATGTGCATGTACATCCCCCCAACACTCTCCCATGGCCCAGAGGGCAGACTCACCCAGCAGCCAGCCACATCCTATGACATCTCCTTCCATGCAGCGGGTAGTGAGGAGTTCCGCAGCACCATAGCAACATGCGTGGATCCTGGGTATCTGGCATAGCAATGTGTTATCATCTTGCTGGCATCACACACCATCTGCACATTGATGGAGTGGTATAGCTTCTGATTGTGGTACACCACCTCCACGGCATGTGGGACTGCCAACTCCACATGGGTGCAGTTGAGGGCACCAATTACATTTGGCATGCCTGCCAGTGAATGGAATGCTATTTTGGAGTCATTCGCCTCCTGTGGTGTCCCTGGTAGGGAGATATAGGCCCTTGCGTGCCTTAGGAGTGCATCCAGCACTTGGTTTAGCACACCAAAGAAACACTGTTGCGAGATGCCATGCAGCTGGCCTACTGTGTGCTGGCAGGTGCCTGTGGCCAGGAAGTGGAGCCCAGATGCCACCTTCAGCAGAGGAGGGATGGCAGTGCGTTGATCAGGCTGACCAAATCTTCATGTATTAATTCCACTATGGTGGTGATGTGTCCCTGTCCAGGCGGTACAGGGTGTGGATCTGTTCTCGGGTTAAGTTGAATGTATTGTCCTTTATACGTGGAATGGGTGGCTGCCTGCGGGGAACAACTGCCTGCACTGGTGGGATTTGCTGGCCCAGTCTCACCCTCCTTCTCCTCCTGCGTCTCCACTGCGTTGCCTGTTGTACTGCCTGCTCAGTGATTAGCAGTGAAGGCATGTCCTCCAGCTCCAGTATGGCGAGTGCAAGTGGAATCATTTTGGTCTTGGAAGGGGTATGGTGTGTGCGTGTGCTGCTTTTGTGCAGGGCCTGGACCCATTGTCTCCACCTGTGCTGATTGTGAGCACCTGTTGCAGTTGGGAGCACAGCAGTTTCCTATTAACGGGTGATCCGCGATGCCAGTATTGACTGCATCATGGTGGCCCTTCGTACCAGTATCTGGATGCCAGTATGTGCATGTCCATGCAACTCGTGATGTATTCTTCCTTGTGGCATGCCGGTAATATGGGCATGGCGCCCGCACGCACGTGCCCATGCCGGTACAGTGGTGCACGGCCACAGCAGGTCCTTGTCGATGTCGGTAGGACAGGCATTGCGGGTTGGGATGGGCCGGTCCCGTAAATGATGCCAGTAATGCCTTACCGGTATCTTATTACCGGACTGCCAACCTTGTAATGAGGCCCATTGCCTCCATATTGCAGGGTTTTTTGTTTTTTCTATTGCTGCATTAGATTATGAACTTTCAGTAGTTGCCAAAGCTTCCTAAGGATCTTTTCATTTCATTGAAGATTGCTGTGCTTTGGAATGGTGGTCGTTTTTTTTTTCTTCTTCTATGTTGGTTTTGTTTGAGCATCCGACATGCTTTCTTTTACTGAGACCGATCTGGCCATTAGAGCTGGTTGGTAATGTGGGATATTTTTCATCAAATATTGCTGTCCTTTTTTTCCAATAGATTGTGTGAATACTAGGAGCTTTGAAGTGTATTACTTGCCTGTTAGAATGCCAGAGAATATTTAGTAATGTGCTTAATCTTTCTGTTGATGTCCAGTTAGATTTGACAAGGGCATTTGTTTATGGGGTAAATGATATTGTCCAGCTAATTTGGACCAGACATTGTTGCAATGTAATTTGAAGTGGTAGGTGTACCCAGAGTGGGTGGACATTATAAGGGGATGTGCTGTAATTGTATTTGACAAATATTGTCAATTCATGATTTTATGGTTTGAAACATAGTTTGTCCTCTACCATCCAGTCCTTGGAGGTTTTTAGTCATAGTGATATTTTGACCTTCCTGCAGAAGTTAAGGAGAAGTTGTCTATCACTGGTGTAGAATTGGAAATGTTCTGTGTGGGTTTCAAGCATAGTCACCAGGAGTAAAATTGAACAACCATGGGGCGAAGGTGGACCTTTGAGGAATTCTGCAGGATATGGTTTTCCAAGTGTCACCTGTGGTATCAAATATGTTTGGAATGATTTAATCCATGGCAGTGGTGTATTCTGTAATCTGAGAGATTGATCAAATTGATTAAGAAGGATATATTTGGAAGCTGCGAAATGAAAACAAGTGTAAAGATTTGTTTTTGATTGTTATCAAGGGTTTATCGTCTTTGTATTGAAAAATGTTTCCATCAATTGCATTTTTTTGGGGGGTCCTCCAACCCTCTGTTTTTTACCCTTAAAAACCAGCCCCAAACAAAATTAACCCTTTACCCCACACATATATGCATTCGATGGAAACATTTTTGTTAGAAAGCTTTTGATGGAAAAAGTTTTGTCGGAAACTTTTTCGATTGAAAGACTGCTTACCGTCATCAAGCTGTTTCACTGCAGAATATTTAATATCATGTGTGTTTCCACAATACCTCAATGGTGCCTTATAAGTGACTGTCTTTCATGGAGCAGCTTACCCCTTTCACGGTAGATTTGCAGTTGTGAAGTAATAGTTGCATTAAGATCTTGGAAAGGAATGTTACATTTTTGAAAGGCCTTAGGATGGTGATATCAGATTGGTCTGTTTTCATTTTTTTTCAGAAAATGATGATGGTTGTCTCTTTCGTTGGTTTCGGACTATCCAGGAATTAAAGGAGTTAAGTTGGTTAGGGATGCTTGTTGCCAGTACTTCAATATTTCTTTGATAATGAGTGGGGGAAGGATTTCAGAATTTGGTAGGATGTTTCATGTTCCTAACCAGACTGATGATTTTAATCTTTTTGACTTCCTTGAATGCTCTGAATTAGAGCACAGAGGGAGTTATTTGAGGGTACCATTTCTTATCATGCAAGTTGATGTTTGGATGAATGATGTGGATGTTCTCTTTATTTTTGTTTCTTAATACATTTTGCTCAAATTTAGGGAGCAAAGGAGTGCTGCACATATGATTGCAAGAAACATATGATATAAGGAGGTGGGTATAACATATCTGGCATGGGATTGTCCTGCTATGGGACTTAGGATATGATGCAGCAAAACTAGGAGCCTTAATGAAATATAGGTTGACTGAAGGGTAACATCTTGAATTCCTTTCTGAACTGCTAGATTGTTGGTGCCATCGAGATTACCACAGGGATGGTGTTCCAGTAGTCAGTGGCATAACAAAATAAAGTCCATTTCCTATTTTATACGGCCTGGCTCCTGTATAAGTGTGACACACCTCATAGGTAATCCAAGCACACTTAAATAGTTTTCAGGCTCGCATGGTAAACTAGTGCAGCTCCCTCTGGATGGATTTGATGTGGTGAAATTCTTGTTTTCCATAATGAGTCATGCCACAGGTGATTTCTCTCTGAAATAGATTGTAAGTGTGTACTGTTCTCTGAGGATTCAAAATGTGGCACATTGCCTGTTCTTTGTTGTTTATTTTTTATAGATATGTGAAAGAGTAATTCTGTAATGTTAGGAGCTTTCAGGATACTGTTGGGATGATAATCTTGTCTGCTGTGCACAATGGCTTATTTGTAGCCACTTGTATATATTTAGCAGGTTTTGCAAATCATTCTGAGAAATTGAGTTGGGCCCTTTTCTATCCATTTTACTTGTTGGGTGATGTTCAAGTATGACCATTTATCGATCATCTTTTCCTAGTGTGTGATATTTCCTTTTTCTTTACATTTACTTGCATTCAGTATATTGTCTAAGCTGGAAAATAATTTGGAAAATAAAATCTGGAGCAGTATATATTGGCATACGTGTTAAAGTGTTTGGAAAAGGATTCCTAGAATTCATCTCTTGTTATGGTGGTATGAGGTTTGCAAAAATAATATATCAAGAAACTCCAATTCTAGATATGAAAAACTGTATTTTTATAATTTCTAAATACATTTGCAAAGAAAACATTAATGGAAACTGTTGTGTCGCAGGCTTCCCAGCAACAGGCTTACTTCGAGGTATAGTTCACATGTGTATTAAGCTTCTTCTGTGCATCAAGTAATCATGTTACATCAGGTGTAATCAAAAGAGATCTTGTGGTGAGATCACTGGCTCCCACCACCCAGGCTACATCTTCATCAATGGCCTAGGTCAGAACCCCAACCACACAACATTCCACTCAAGCACACGGGGCTCCACACTAACATTCCACACTGACATCACCACTCACCAAGACATGCATACAAGGGCAGGCCCCAGATATAACAGAAACAATGCCTAAACACATCATTCTTCAAACGGCTACATACAATGTACATTAATTTAACTGAAATAATATCAATACATGGGATAATGAGAAACCTGTTTGATTAGTATTCATCCAAATGAGTCCCACCAAGGGAAGTGTTGTACAAATAATAATAATGATCAAAAAATATAATTAGAAGAATTGCTAAATTAAACTAGAATGAAAATGTGATCAACACAAAGCATCTGTCAGGGGAGTAGTAACGTTGTTGCCTGTTCATTATTAATGGAACAGCCACTATGGTAACTATGGTAACTGATGTAATTACTGAGGCACAAGTCTCAAGACAACTAGTAAAAGAAGAAAAATAGATTCAGAAAACTAAGGGCCTCATTACAGGTAAGCCTACCGACACTGTTGTTTCCGGACCGGCACACTCCAAGTCTGCCTGCCGGAGTTGCTGTCTCTGGCAGGTCTGACACTGCCTGGCACAGCGGCCATGGTAGTCCAGTGCTTCTGTGTTCCCCAGTCCAATTGAGTCCTATGGGACTCAATGGGAATAGGGAATTAAATTTTTCCGGCGCCTGGCTTTCCGGCCGGCGGGGTTAGAATCCTCCACTGCTACCGGCAAGCCAGGCACCAGAAAAATGTGCAAGTCTGGCAGAAACCAGCACGGTTAGCGCCGGACTTGTAATGAGGCCCTAAGTCTATCTGCGATGTGACTAGTTTAATTTCAAAACGTGTATGATAACAGGAATCCCGACTCATTATTGAACATCTTATTGAACAATGTAGTTATTTTCAGGCCGATTCATGGAATTAATGTGCGCTGAAAATTCCCGTGCAAGCGTGCAAAACCGTGCGAATCGCAGTGCAAGTGCGAAAATCACAGTGCAAGTTCGAAAATCGCAGCGAAACCTGCGCACCTCGATTCATGGAAGTCCATGCGCAAGTAAAATCTGGGATGTGTGCTGAAAATCTGCGTGGCGCACGCCGGCGCACAGGTCATCTAACGGCGTGCGCTACGGCCACAGCGGCGCACATAACAAAAGTAGGCGTAACACGGGGCGTGACACGCGAAATGGGGAACAACGCGTGAAAATGTGGGCATCACGGGGGAAGTACAGGAGGCAAGTGCGCGGAACGCCCACATGCTCGCCTACAACACGTATTCATGGAATCAAATAAGGCAAACAAGTGCACGGACAAAGATGCGCAAAGGCCCAAACACGTCCGCCAAACAAAGACAGGCGGTAGTGTCCCTGTGCATGAAAAAAATGTGCGCCAAAATGTGCGCGAACAAAAAACACGTATATACAGCTCTGATGAATGTCCCATACTGTGGCCCTCTAGGACAAATGACGTGCAAAAAGGTGTACGCGACAAACACGGACACCCGCTGTGTCAAAAATAGCGTGTGCGTGTATTTCGGGTGTGCACGGGAAGTTTCACATGCGATAGGCCTTGGGCGAGTGGGGTACATGTAAATCTGGGGTTTGCAGGAAGTTTCACACGCGATAGGCCTTGGGCGAGCGGGGTACGTGTAGATCTGGGGTTCACGTGAAGTTTCAAACGCGATAGGCCCTGTGCGAGTGGGGTGCGTGTATTTCTGGGGTTCGCGTGAAGTTTCACATGCGATTAGCTTTGGGCGAGCGGGGTACGTGTAAATCTGGGGTTCGCTGGAAGTTTTACACGCGATAGGCCCTGTGCGAGTGAGGTCCATGTATTTCTGGGGTTTGCGTGAAGTTTCACACGCGATTGGCCTGGGTACGTGTAAATCTGGGGTTCGCGGGAAGTTTCACACACGATAGGCCCTGTGCGATAGGGGTGCATGTATTCCTGGGGTTCGCGTGAAGTTTCACAGGTGATTGGCCTGGGTACATGTAAATCTGGGGTTTGCGGGAAGTCTAACACGCGATTTCAGCAGGGTACGTGTATTTCGGGAGTGCTGTGGAGTCCTATACGTCAATTGGCAGTGTGGCTCTTCCCAGGTGTTCGCTCTACACCCTCCACGGCCCCTGCAGGCAGCCCACACCACAGGGAACTACCCTGCACCCCTGGTCATGTCCCGCAGGCAGCCATCCACCATGGGCATGCCCCCCAGGCAAGCCACATGTCACCTTGCACTACTGATCACCAACGCATGACCCCCTCCACCCCCACCCCCCATGTCCCCCAGCACCCCCATCTCCCAGCACTGAGGGGCACCTGCCAGCAGGCCCCCACTCATGTCCCCCAGCACCCCCAGCCCCCAGCAGTGCAGGGCACCTGCCAGCAGGCCCCCACTCATGTCCCACTCATGTCCCCTTGTACCATCACCCCCAGCAGTGCAGGGCACCTGCCAGCAGGCCCCCACTCATGTCCCGCAGCACTCCCACCCCCCAGCAGTGAAATGGCGATCTCATGACACAAACCAAAAGTCAACTATGTACATCAACACACGTCCGCCACACGAAGGCAGGCGGTAGCGTCCCTGCGCATAAAAAAAATGTGCGCTAACAAAAAGCACGTGTATACAGCTCTGATGAATGTCCCATACTGTGGCCCTCTAGGACAAATGACGTGCAAAGGGCTACGTGACAAACACGGACACCCACTGTGTCAAAAATAGCATGTGCATGTATTTCGGGGGTGCGTGGGAAGTTCCACACGTGACTGGGCCTGGGCGAGCGGGGTACGTGTATTTCAGGGGCGCGCAGGAAGTTTTACACGCGATTGGGCCTGGGCGAGCGGGGTACGTGTATTTCAGGGGCTTGCAGGAAGTTTTAAACGCGATTGGGCCTGGGCGAGCGGGGTACATGTATTACTGGGGTGGG
Organism: Ambystoma mexicanum; assembly: GCF_040938575.1. Taxonomy (NCBI): domain Eukaryota; kingdom Metazoa; phylum Chordata; class Amphibia; order Caudata; family Ambystomatidae; genus Ambystoma; species Ambystoma mexicanum. The sequence continues at coordinate 1,071,145,513 of NC_090935.1, read as the reverse complement.
CGGGGAAGTACAGGAGGCAAGTGCGCGGAACGGCCACACGCTCGCCTACAACATGTATTAGTGGAATCGAACAGGGCTAAGGCATGCGCCAAAAAAGACGCGCCAATCCGGAAAGACGTATGCCAGCAGGAAGCAGGCATACGTCGACCCGCGCAGCATAAAAGTGCGCGCAAACAACAAACAAGCTCAGATGCCAGGATGAATATACGGTTCCTAGCAGCAGTGGCCGTGGGATACCGCAGGAGGAGGAGGATAGTCAGGGCCAGAATTTTTACACCCAGAACCAGCCTTTTTGGGATGCCTGATGACCAGGTGTATGGGAGGTAGAGGTTTCCACCTCACATAATACTCGACCTGGTCAGTGAGTGGGAGGATGACCTCACATCACCCACTCTGTGCTCCCAAGCACTCAGCCCCCTGGAGAAGGTCCTTAATGTACTGCACTTCTTGGCCACTGGATCATTTCAGCGGATTAAATGCCATAGTGGGGGGGTGTCACAGGCCACGCAGTCACGCTGTCTACACCAGGTCTTGGCCATCATCACTGCACACCCCTCAGTCCGCAGGCACATATACCTGCCCAGAACACCTGCAGAAAGGCAGGCTGCTGTCCAGGATTTCTACAGGGTGGCACAATTTCCCAAAGTGCTAGGTGCCATTGATTGCACCCATGTGGCTCTACGTCCCCCCAGGGCATCTGAGCACATCTATAGAAACCGCAAGCACTGGCATTCCATCAACGTCCAGGTAGTATGTGATGCCAAGGGAATCATCACCTCAGTATATGCCAACTATCCAGGGTCCACCCACGACAGTTTCATCTACAGAATGTCAACCCTAACCCGGGACCTAGAAACTGGGCGGCATGGCAACACATGGCTGCTTGGTGAGTATAAATGCCACTGCACATGCATGCATGTCAGATACTGAGTAATGTCACAACCCCACTAATGATACCCATCACCACCTCCCCAGGGGACAGTGCCTACCCTCTGAGCACCCACATGATGACGCCAATTCGGAACCCACCACACCACCCGAGGTAAGATACAACACAGCCCACATTGCAACCCGGGGCATAGTGGAGCGCACATTCGGAGTGCTCAAGTCACGCTTTCGCTCCCTTGACCGTTCTGGCAGGCAGCTGTTATACGCTCCCCCAGTAGTGTGCAGGATCATAGTGGCAGCATGTGTCCTGCACAACGTTGCAACACGCCGGGGCCTGCCCGTGGACATGGTGGTGCTCCCACATCCCCAACCACATGCACGCCCGCTGCGCATAGGAGGTGAAAGGGCACGGGGTGAGGCAGCCCGTACGCAGCTGGTGGCTAATTACTTCACCTAAAATCACACCCCTGTGGAGTGCACACAGCCCTGGCACATACCATCTGACAATCAATGATGATGACTCAAGGGACAATCAACTGTCACTACCATACCAGCCTGAGATTGTTCACCTGGAAGTGTTACATTGTGTGCATCCCTACCGAAACAACACCAATTCTGTGTCATTAAAAGACATACATCTATGCCAGGGCTGCACAACTGATTTTGAGAGAGGGCTGAAAGTATCTTACATGAGGGCTATAGTGGCCCGAAAAGAAAATGTGGGCGGATGTTAGGTGGGGCGTGGCAGGAGGCTCCTTCAACCCACAATTTGTATTAAACACATGGAAAAAGAATATGTTGTTGAGGGGTAAAGAATTTCATTTGCATTTCAAACGTACATTTAGTACTACACATTATCCATTGTCATGAATCATTTCAATTTAGTAATTGTATATCATCTGTTCAATCAAATCATATATATTTTATTGACCCTTGATTGGACATTCAGTTCTTTTTCACTGCTATAGTTTGCTGTTCGGGTTGGCCAAGAGAAGTATGGCCTTCGTTGGGTCAGGTTGGGTCAGGTTTCCTCATAAAGCAAAGGATGTACATCTCCTAACTGTGCCTGTTTCAGCTTTATTATTGGGTTCACTCTTGGAGTGCAATGCCCCATGGCTCCCACCCCCAACCAAACACTATGCCCCATGGCCCCCTCACCCCCAACCAAACACTATGCCCCATGGCCCCCTCACCCCCAACTAAACACAATGCCCCATTCCTTCCACCCCCAACCAAACACCATCCCCCATGGCCCCCTCACCCTCAACCAAACACTAAGCCCCATGGCCCCCTCACCCCCAACCAAACACTATGCCCCATGGCCCCCTCAACCCCAACTAAACACAATGCCCCATGCCTCCCACCCCCAACCAAACACCATGCCCCATGGCCCCCTCATCCCCAACCAAACACTAAGCCCCATGGCCCCGTCACCCCCAACCAAACACTATGCCCCATGGCCCCCTGACCCCCAACTAAACACAATGCCCCATGCCTCCCACCCCCAAACAAACACCATGCCCCATGGCCCCCTCACCCCCAACCAAACACTAAGCCCCATGGCTCCCACCACACTTCGGGCTAACATCTCCAATCAGGCACGAACTCGAACCCCCACCCCCCTAACTCAGCACACACACTCTCAAGCATGCACCCATACAGACCCGAACCCCACACCCCCCAATTGCTAAAACATGACAGTACTAAGTGAAAGTAGTGGTAGTCTTACAACCTGAATAAGCCAGCACATCGACCCCTTACAACTGTAGAGTGTTGCTGCCACGCAAATGTGCCAGTGTACTGCATACAACATGAACTCCATCTGCAAAGTAGACGGCCGTGTGAAGACATGACGAAGGAACCTGCAAATTAGGAGGAAGACATGGATGCACAAGCACATATCAATACACCATGCAGTGTACAATACAACAACAATATACACTAGGAATGTAGACACAGTATTGACTACAGACTGCCCACACAGCTCATGGGAGTCCAACGTCACTGTGTAAGTCACTGTCACTTGGGCACACCCTTTGCAAGCCCATGGAAAGGGAAAGCAGGAGGGGTGTGTGTCTCACAAACCCAAGCATCTAACCCAAACTCAGGACAAGACTGCATGTGCCCAGCCGGAATACAGTGGATGCCCAAGGGAGCCACACAAGGCAACACACTGTAAAAAAAAATCAAAAATCAAAAATCGCCATGTGCGGGCCAGGGGGGTGGGTGAGGCCACCCAGGAGGTCCGAGGACAGGGTGCACAGCAATAGCCACCTGTGTGGATGTTGGGAAAAAAAACACCTCCATGGGCTTATGGCCTGCACGGCTACGCTATTGTGAGAGAATCGCTGCTGTCGCTCTCCCCACCCTATGCTGCTGCATCAGGAGGTGGTGGCACTATGGGAGGCAGTCCATGCAAAGCCCTGGTCTTGTCCTCCATGGCAGCAAGCATGCGGGTGTGGAAGGTCTCGTTCTGGAGGATTATAGTGCGGAGATCCCCATGCACCACCTGACGTGATGCCCGGATCTCCTCCCGAGTTGCCTGCATCTCAGCTGAGAGCGAACGTGTGAGCCGCTCCAGCTGCTGTTCTGTACTCAAGTTAGTGGAAGCCTCAAGGTCAACAAGAGTCTCCCTGAGGTGATGGAGTTCTACCCTCAGGGCTTCCCTGTGGCCCTGCGACTGTATTGATATCGATTGGCGTAGAGTCTCCAGTGCCACCCGTCTGTCCCTGTTGGACGCCAACATGTCCTCCCTGTGTGATTGGCAAATGGAGTCTGTTGCCTGCTGTAGTTGCTCCATCTGCCTTTCAGGGGGGACAATGGAAGTGGCCACCCTCTCCATTCTTTGAGCCATCATCTCAGCTGATGCTGCCTGTTGGTTTGCCATACCGTATATGGATTGCTCCCATGCGGTATTGCCTGGTGGCGTATGGCCACCGTGTCGGCGGGCACCACACCTGTTTGGGGCAAGGCGAACTGCGCCTTGCTGTGCCGGCACTGCCTGAGGCTGCAGGACTGCGTTCCCCCTCTGATCTGCTTGCCCAGGAACAGGATCAGATGTTGTGGAGTGTGACCCTGCATCCGTAACCATCAAAGGTGGACCTACCAACACTGACATCCCCATAGAGGGTTCTACCCCTGGTGCAGGTGGGTTGGACAGAACAGAATCCATGCCAGAACGACTTACCTGCAACGCCACATAGGTCTCATCATCTGAATCAGCACCTGAATAGAGGTCTGGGGAGGTGCACCCAGAGACACCCCTGGAGAGAATGGTCTGCAGCAAGATTGGGTTCTCACCCACCACCACACCACATCCCCCACTGGTGCCCGGTCGTGCCTGAGATCTCTCCTGGGTCTGCACCATCTCCTCAACCTCAACAGCATCAAGTGCGTCATCCCCTGCAAAACCATGAAAGACAAAAAATGGAAACAGGCATTAGCACCATGGCACACAAATAGGCCTGACAAGCTACAGAACCAGTACATGATTGACACATGTTCCACATGACTATAAGCCTCCCATGCATGCACTGTCACTGAGTTGGAAGGGGAGGCAAATGGCAGACACTGATGACACCAAGATAGAAGAGCAACACATTAGCTTCATGCTGGGTAGCAGTGCTTTCACACATTGGCCTGTGGGTGGCATGTCCAATCCACATACATGACACATGCCATCACACAGATGACATGTACCATAGGCATGGTACGTATGACAAGTACTGCCATATGTCAGTGAATGAGTACTGTGACCCATCCATGTGAGATGGACATGATGAAATGGAAAATGCTACATAGTGTGACAATATTACACATGTGACACTCACTGCAACACATGCAGCATACAAGAATACACTGATCTCAGGCAGAGGTACACATCAATGGTTCTTCACTTAAACCTCCCATGAAACAACTATCACGTACCACATACAAACTGGCCCCAAAAATCAATGTCAGCAGGCCAATTCTCAATCAGCCTGAATGCTGTACTCATTCACCTAACAAGGTAACACATGTGGGCCAATGTGGTGTGTAATGAATGACAGAAGCATGTCACATATGTGACAATAGGGCTGAGAAATGCATAGTGAAAGTGGGAGAATTGAAACAATCAGCCTGATGAACACTGAAAAATATGGAACAATGTTGTTGCAAGATGCCACTTCAAGGGCAACTGCCGTAATGTTGCGCAAAATGTCTACTGTGGGCAGAAGGGATACTGTAATACCCAAATCCAAGGCCTCAGAATGTTTCGGATGAAGCACATGGGTGACCCAAACCACTCAGGCACACACATCCTCACCTGGCACTCAATCAGAACCTGTCACACACACAACATACACATGGATCACACACACATGCATGTGCACTCACCGGACAATAGCTTGTAATTTGGCAGTTCTCTCACACCTTGGATCTGTTCCTCTGTGACGTAGGTCCCAGCAACATACTCATGTATAGTGAGTTTGTTGTCCTCTGGGGGAGACCCACCGCCAGTCACCAGAGTAGCGGCATGATTTGAGGCCAGCTTTTTCTTTGCCCTGCGTTTCAGGTCATTCCACCGATTGTAGCAATCACCAGCTGTGCGCCTCACAAATCCAAGGGCACTTATGATGTCCGCGACGGTCTGCTAGTGTGCCTGACGTTGACCAGGTGTGGTCTTGCACCCTGCAGTAATCAACATTTCGCGGTCATGTGTGGACACATACTCCACAAGTGCATCACGTTCGGCCTCATTGAAGCTAGGCTTCCTTGACGTGCCGGACTGTGTAGCCGTGTCTGGGGTATCAGCCTGTAGTGGACAAGCACTCTTCTTCTTTCGTTTCGAAGGTGGTGGGGATTGTGAGTGGCTTACGCCGCTCTGGTCACTAGGGGCAGGAGCACCGGTGGACTGGGTAGTAGGAGTGTGTGAATGCACACTGACCATGGGACTTGGTGCATGCATTGGCTGGAGTGTGATGTTGTCAGGGGGAACATTAGTGTGATGGACCAGGACTGACACTGTCCTGGCTGGGAGAGTCAGAGCTGGGGCGGCTGGAGCTGCAGCTGCCCCTGCAGCCTCCCCACCCTGCATACTTGGGCCAGCAGATGACATAGCTGCCCCAGATCCACGTGGATTGGTGACAACAACTTGCACTGCCTAGACTTGCTGACCTGGAAGTCAGCCAGGGAGTCATCCTGTGCCAGGTCAGGTGCCACAATGGGCTGGTCCAACAGGGGCTGAGCTTGGATGGTGTCAGCCACTTTTCCCTCAACCATGGGGGGGGCATGGGTGTCCCTGATTGTTCCTCCACACATGGGGGCATAGGGGCACCCTGCAAATCCCGGCCACATCCTCTACCATGCCCACAACGCCCACCTTTTGAGGTTCGGCCACCTTTGCCTCCCTTACCGCTTGGTCGCCTCCCAGCCATGGCACTGATGTTGTTGTGCGTTTGGGAGTTGCAGTAAACTATTGTCCTGGGCAATTGGGGGTCAAAGGGGTAGGATACCAGATGGAATTCATACCCTAGTGCTCTAACAAGGCTGTCTGTGACCACTGAGGGAAGATGACGGGTCACGCAATGAACAGGCAGCCCAAAATCAAAAATAAACGTGCACGCAACCCCTCGTAGACCACTTGCGTGAAAAAATGAACTCGCACTACGCTGTGGCACCCAGAAACACAAAAATACACATGACATCTGAAGGGGAACGCGACACATGGGGCAAGCACAGTTGCTAAGTACATGCGGAACTCACCGTCTGCCTGGAAAAAGAACGTGAAAAATACGCACGTGTGCACATTGGCAACACCCCCGCCAAAAGAAGAATTGTACGCTGTCTGAGGAGACAGGACAAAAGGAGAAGTGAACTCTGTTTGAGGAAACAGGCCCAACAAAAAATCAGAAAAGAGCTGTCAGAGGTAACAGGGAGTACGAACTAGAAACGCTGTGAAGTAATCACCTGTGAACAGACAAGAAGTACAGATTTCACCCACTCGCTCTCCACGAAAAGCACGTACAAGGAAATGGCGTCCTACACGCAGCTTTTAAACCGGCCCACACATACCCGTCAGAGACACGTGTACGCGGGTGCTTTCATCCAATTACATGCGATGACACTCGGACATGCAGTTTTTCCACGTGTGCTCTGTCATCACATGCTATGAGGGAAACGCCTGCACGTGTAATGTAACTTACGCGCCTACGCGCTAAGGGCCTTTGGTCCAATGTAATTGCGTACATGCACTGACACGCTTACGCGCTAAGGCCCTTTCCTCAAATTACACGCTGACGTGCAAGATGCCGAATCACTCCGTATCAATCTGGCCACGCAAAAACACACGAAAGACCACGCTCCTGACCTGAAGGCCATTTTCCTGCCCCCCAGAGCCCCGAGCACGCTCCCACCTGCCATCTGCTGCTGCCTGACTGCCTGCTGCCCACGTGACCTGCTATTTGCTGCCTGCACATCAGCCGTCTGCAGGGGTGCAGTTGCTGTGACCACCCCTGCTGGAACTGAAGACTCCCGACTGGGATACCATCGCTCCACAGCCCAGCCCCAGGACCCAGTTGCCCACCCACGCCTGCCTCAGGGGTTGCCATGTCGGGCACACCACCATCTGAGACCACTGGCAACCCCCAGCCAGAGAGGCAGAGGGCAACCAGCTTCACTGTCACCAAAGTTGGTGTCCTGGTGGAGCAAGTCCTGGGGCAGTATGATGCCCTCTTCGGAAGTTTGCGCGCCGACAAGGAAGGACGGACCAGGATCTGGACAGACATCATGACTGCCATCAACGCGGAGGGGGTGGCAGTCCACAAATTCCAACATGTCAAAAAGCCCTAGGAGGACTTCAGGTCCAGGACCCTCAACAAGGCCGGTGCCTCTTGAAGGCAGCAGATGCTAAGGGGCACCGGGGCCACCTGTCGGAACATCAAATGAGGGTCCTGGAACGCATATCCCCAGCGCTCCACGTCCAGGTCCTTGAAAGGCAGACCCATCTGGAGTCGAGCGGTAAGTGTACATGCATACTGATTGTAAGCTGTGCGTGTGGTGGTGTGCCAGTAGTGTGCAGGTTGCACATGTCGTTTTGTCGGGCCATATATGGATGTGTATGTACAGGGCCGTGAGGCTAACACATGCAAGTCCTCTCATGTGTGAAACACATGGATGGTGCATGTGTGTGTAAGCTTGCATGCCAAATACAGATGTGTGAGCACACATGTTTGAATGACTGTGTATGTAAGTTGGCATGGTTGTGGTGTCACACATGGATGTCGGTTCCAGCTGCGTGTATTTGCACCGTGTACATGTGCATGTGTGTGTATTTCACAAGGGTGCAACAGTGATGCAACATGGATGCTTGGGACACTGATATGTAGAAGACTGCTTGCCAGATGTGACATGGATGCCGATCTCATCACTGCGACAGTTGGTGGAGGTGTACACATGTATGTAAGTATGGTGGTGTGTGTGCATGTCTAGTGCACTCCCTGTGTTTCATGTGATGTCTGACTCACCTTTGGCTGCTCATGCTGTTGTATGTGTATGGATGGTGCTGGCTGTTGCCATATGGCTGTGGAATTGCTCAGGTGTGTGAGTTGACATGCCATGTGTTTTGGGGATTGTGATGTCATGTCTGAAGTTTGACACTGCCACTCATGTGCAACTGGCATGTGTGTGTCAGTCCATTGTACAGTGTCCTGATGCCTGTCTCCTATCTCTCCCTGTCTGCAGCGTCAACTGATGAAGAGGGCGGAGAGGGTGCTGTGGAGCACAGCGGCGGGGATCACACCACCAGCCGGAGACGCAAGGCCCGGCTCCCCTTCGTGATCTCGTCAGGGTGTGAGGAGTCCGGTGCCCCGTCCCAGGCCGCAGCTGCCGAGGGTAGGTCCAAGAGGTGGAGGTCAGAGTTGGACTCCTCGGAAGCAGAAGGGGCAGCTGAGACCCCACAGCATCCAACGAAGGAAGATGGCACCGAGTCATCCAGGTTGGTGACGGTTTTGGTGGAGGAGGAGGCCGTGCAAGGGACAGAGACGGGATCTGGAGGTGGGGATTCCACTGGTGCCAGTGGTGCAGTGCAGGGGCAGGGACAGGAGGCAGCACAGGCCGCCGCGGAGGTGCTTGTGTGTAATCCTGTCCCCGATCCTGTGACTGCATCATCCCGCACCAGCAGGGATGCCTACGTCCAGACCCGTTTTCAGGGAGGGGATCCGCTTACAACAACTGGCCTTCGTCTCCCTGCGGACGTGGCTATCCAGGACCAGGTTGAGACTGTCTTGGGTGGGGTGGCGTTGCGTCAATGGGCCATGCGAGGTGACCTGCAGTCTTTTCATGGGGAGACTGCACGTCAGCTCGAATGGCTCGTTGACCATGTCAGCCTACTGGGACAGGTCACCCAGGCCGGATTCCTCTGTTTGCTGAACCTTGCTTTGACCCCCTCCTCATCTGAAACCCCTATGCGCCAGTCGTCCTCCGTGCCATCTTCCCACCCATGTATCACCTGGGTACCCTGTGGAGCTGCCTCTGACCGTGCGGCCAGGCTGGTGGAGGACACATCCCTGCCACAGTCGTGAGTCAGAAGTCCAGCAGGGGTGGCCACGTCAACAACTGCACCCCAACCAGAGGAGGATGTGTAGACAGCAGGAGCCAGGGCACGGGCACAGGCACAGCAGCAACAAGGTGGGAGACATGATGGCTCGGGGCTTTCGACATCGGAGGGGCAGGCATCAGCCGGAGGGCAGGAGGACCCAGGATGGGAAGTGTCTTCCTTGTGGCAGCGATTAGGCCATGCTATAGATGCGGAGCAGCAGCGGGCGGAAGAGTCACGGCTCACGATGGTCAGGGCGGAGAACTCCATGCAAAGGGCTCTGAGGCGGGCTGAGTGCCTCGAGGCAATTTGCAGGGACCTGGAGGTTTGGATGTCATCATCCCTGTGAACCCTCAGGGCCTTAGAAGAGGACCGCCTCCGGGACATCGAGCAGGAGTTCGATGATGCCCTGGCCTGGGAAATCAGGAAGTGAGCCGTCGGACTAGCTCGCTGCCATTGTATATAGTTAATTAGTGTTAGGTTTCCTTTTGGTTTTCATTTCATTTGGGGCGCTTGGACAATGCCCCACCTTTTTGTATATAGTTGTTCATTAGGTAGGGTTTTTGTCGGTTTCCTTTCAATGGTTGGGCTCGTGGACCCTGGATTTGTACTTTGTATATAGTTCAACACTGGATTTCACTTCATTTAAGTTTCTTTTTTACCATGGATCAATGGATGTGTCTTATTTTTACACTTTGGATTTGGTTGGACGGACAGACTCTGTGGACCATTTTCTTTTGGATTGATTTGGATTCTGCTTTCACACATTTTTTAAAAATATTTTGGACATGCAGCTTTTTCTTCATAATTTCCATTATTGTGTGTTTTTTTTTTATTCATTTGGTTAATTATTGAATACACATGTATTATATACTTTACTGATGTGGTTTTATCTCTTTTGTTTTGTGGATGTGACAATGTTGATCTTTTCACAGTCATGTGTCACCATTGCGTGGGTCTGAGAGACATTGATTCATGGCTATACTGGTTATGTATTTTCTATCATGACTTTGGGAATTCAATGTGGGGTGTTTGGACTGGGGTGGGATTTGGGTGGCCATGAGGGGCATGGGTCTGGAATGTGATGACCTGTCAGGGGGGACATGAGTGGGGGCCTGCTGGCAGGTGCCCCTGACTGCTGGGGGGTGGGGTTCTGGGGGACATGAGTGGGGGCCTGCTGGCAGGTGCCCCTGACTGCTGGGGGGTGGGGGTGCAGGGGGACATGTGTGGGGACCTGCTGGCAGGTGCCCCTGACTGCTGGGGGGTGGGGTGCAGGGGGACATGTGTGGGGGCCTGCTGGCAGGTGCCCCTGACTGCTGGGGCATGGGGGTGCTGGGGGACATGTGTGGGACATGAGTGGGGGCCTGCTGGCAGGTGCCCCTGACTGCTGGGGGTGGGAGTGCAGGGGGACATTTGTGGGGGCCTGCTGGCAGGTGACCCTGACTGCTGGGAGGTGGGGGTGCAGGGGGACATGTGTGGGACATGAGTGGGGGCCTGCTGGCAGGTGCCCCTGACTGCTGGGGGGTGGGGGTGCAGGGGGACATGTGTGGGACATGAGTGAGGGCCTGCTGGCAGGTGCCCCTGACTGCTGGGGGGTGGGGGTGCTGGGGGACATGAGTGGGGGCCTGCTGGCAGGTGCCCCTGACTGCTAGCGGGTAGGGGTGCAGGGGGACATGTGTGGGGGCCTGCTGGCAGGTGGCCCTGACTGCTGGGGGGTGGGGGTACAGGGGGACATGTTTGGGGGCCTGCTGGCAGGTGCCCCTGACTGATGGGAGGTGGGGGTGCTGGGGGACATGAGTGGGGGCCTGCTGGCAGGTGCCCCTGACTGCTGGGGGGCGGGGGGACATGGGTGGGACATGAGTGGGGGCCTTCTGGCAGGTTCCTTGACTGCTGGGGGGTGGGGGTGCAGGGGGACATGTGAGGGACATGAGTGGGGGCCTGGTGGCTGGTGCCCCTGACTGCTGGGGGGTGGGGGTGCAGGGGGACATGTGTGGGACATGAGTGGGGGCCTGCTGGCAGGTGCCCCTGACTGCTGGGGGGTGGGGGTGCTGGGCGACATGTATGGGGGCCTGCTGGCAGGTGTCCCTGACTGCTGGGGGTGTAGGTGCAGGGGGACATGTGTGGGGGCCGGCTGGCAGGTGCCCCTGACTGCTGGGGGGTGGGGGTGCTGGGGGACATGAGTGGGGGACTGCTGGCAGGTGCCCCTGACTGCTGGGGGGTGGGCGTGCAGGGGGACATGTGTCGGGGCCTGCTGGCAGGTGCCTGTCAATGTTGGGGGGTGGGGGTGCTGGGGGACATGTGTGGGGGCCTGCTAGCAGGTGCCCCTCACTGCTGGGGGCTGGGGGTGCTGGGAGACATGAGTTGGTGATCATATTGCAACATGACATGTGGCTTGGCTGGAGAGCATGCCCATGGTGGATGGGCTGCCTGCAGGACCTGGCCAGGGGTACAGGGTAGTCCCCTGTGGTGTGGGCTGCCTGCAGGGGCTGTGAAGAGGGTAGAGGGGACACCTGGGAGGACCCACACTGCCAATTCACGTGTAGGACTCCCCGCGCACCCCCGGAATACGCGTTCCCCGCTCTGACAGCAAAATCATGTGTGCAACTTCATGCGCAGCCCAGTAATACACGTACCCTACTCCAATCGCGTGTGGAACTTCCTGCGCACCCCTGAAATACACGTACCCAGGCCAATTGCGTGTGAAACTTCCCGCGCACCCCTGAAATACACAAACCCAGGCCAATCGCATGTGAAACTTCCCACGCACCCCTGAAAGACACATACCCAGCCCAATTGCGTGTGAAACATCCCGCGCACCCCCGAAATACACGTACCCAGGCCAATTGCGTGTGAAACTTCCCACGTACCCCAGTAATACACGTACCCTACTCCAATCGCATGTGAAACTTCCTGCGCACCCCTGAAATACACGTACCCAGCCCAATCGTGTGTGAAACTTCCCGCGCACCCCCGAAATAAACGTACCCAGGCCAATTGCGTGTGAAACTTCCTGCGCACACCAGTAATACACGTACCCTACTCCAATCGCGTGTGAAACTTCCTGCGCACCCCTGAAATACACGTACCCAGCCCAATCGCGTGTGAAACTTCCCGCAAACCCTTGAAATACACGTACCCAGGCCAATCGGGTGTGAAACTTCCCACGCACCCCTGAAATACACATACCAAGGCCAATCGCGTGTGAAACTTCCCGCGCACCCCTGAAATACACGTACCCAGGCCAATCGCATGTGAAACTTCCCACGCACCCCTGAAATACACGTACCCAGCCCAATCGCGTGTGAAACTTCCCGCGCACCCCTGAAATACACATACCCAGGCCAATCGCGTGTGAAACTACCCGCGCACCCCCGTAATACACGTACCCCACTCGCACAGGCCCTTTCGCATGTGAAAGTTCCCGCGCACCCCGTAATACACGTTCCCTGCTGAAATCGCATGTGAAACTTCCCGCGAACCCCAGTAATACACGTACCCCACTCGCACAGGCCCTTTCGCGTGTGAAACTGCACGTGCACCCCAGTAATACACGTTCCCCGCTTAGCGTTTGCTGTTTGGCAGCCCTGTAAACTGGACCACGGTTAGCGCAGCCCTTTGCACTGAATTGGGAATTTTGATGGCTTTTCCTTGGGCAAGGGCGTTCTTGGGGGCGTAACTGGCGCTGCTGCAGGGTTGCTGCGCCACTCTGCGCCACGGCTGGTTTTGGAGGCTAAAATCCATGAATACGCTGTGCGCGGAAATCGATTTTAGCGCACGCGGCTGGAGCAGACATTTGCACGCGCACATTGTGCTCCAGCCGCATGTGCCACTTTTGTGCGATATTCTGTGGATTACCCCCCCTTATGGGATCAGCTTCAGGAGAACTCAATTTAGCCACACATAATCACCATATGAATCTTTCATAGTATAGCTCATTGGCAATGCACTCATCTTGGAAGCAAGATGATTCAGAGAAACACAGGTTTGAATCCTGGGTCCGTGCTTAGGATTCTCTTCGGTATTAAGCATGTTAAAAAGTAACCAGCAATAATAATATCAATAATGAATTTTTACAGTTATTCTAACACTTCCCTTGGTGGATCTCATTTGTATTAATACTAATGTACCATGATGCTCACTAACCCACGTATTCATTCTTTTTTTTTTTTTCGGTTGAATTAATGTGTATTTTATGTATCACATTTTTAAGCATAATGTATTTTGGCATTGTTTACATCAATGTTTTCTTTGCAAATATATTTTAAATGGATACAAATACTATGTTTTCAACATATCTAGAATAGTATGTTTGTCGTGACCTATTGATTTCTACAGTGAACATCATTCTTGACAGAGTGGGATTATTATCCCATTGGAGTACCTTGATATATTCCTTTATTAGTTTCAAGGAACCATTTTCTCTCTAGTTATTCATATTCCTTTGGCCCGGGATATTTTTACCAGTCGCATATGAAAAACCCTAAGGGGGTAATTCATAGAATTTACTGCACAAGTGTCGCACGCGACTGGCGCACAGAGTGCGCGTGCGACAGTCTGCACTAGCCGCGTGCGCCAAAACCCATTTTTGCGCACCGCTTATTCATGGATTTCAACATCCATAACCAGCCGTGGCGCAGAGCGGTGCAGTGACCCTGCATCAGCGGCAGTAACGCCCCCAACCCCGCCCCGTGTGCCAAAAACATTGCACATATCCCCTACATGGCTCAAGGCCAGTGGACCAGCATACAGACCCCCAAGCATGAAAATGTGTGTAAAAGACCACGCGCACCCCTCGGAATACATGTACCCCGCTTGCGCTATCAAAAACACATGTCAAAGTACACGCACACCCCTCGGAATACATGTACCTCTCTCGCGCTATCGAAAACACGTGGAAAACTCCCCACGCATTCCTCGGAGTACACGTATCCCACTCGCACTAGCGAAAACGCATGTAAAACTCCCTGCGCACCACTCGGAATACACATACCTTGCTCGCATCAGGTAAAATGCGTGTAGAAATCTATGCGCACCCCTCGCAATATGCGTACCCCGCCCGCACTAGCAAAAACGCATGTAAAACTCCACACGCATGCCTCGGAATACACGTACCCCGCTCGCATTAGGTAAAATGCGTATAGAAATCCACGCGCACCCCTTGCAATACGCACAGGCAGCCCATTCTGCCTCCCCATTCCCCACAGGCAGCCCATTCACCCTCCCCATGCCCCACAGGCAGCCCATCCACCCTCCCCATGCCCCACAGGCAGCCCAAACCACAGGGAGGACTGTTTCCACGTATTTTACCTGATGCGAGCGGGGTATGTGTATTCCAAGGGGTGCGCATGGAGTTTTACACACGATTTGGCAATGTGGGTCCTTGGGTGTGCCCTTTCTCCCCTCCCCATGCCCTACAGGCAGCCCACACCACAGGGGACTACCCTAGACCCCTGACCATGCCCCGCAGGCAGCCCACATGGCACCATGCACGTGTGAGCCCCAACACATGTCCAACAGCCACCCAACCACCCACCCACCATTGACAGGCACCTGCCAGCAGGCCCCGACTCATATCCCACAGCCACCCAAACACCAGCCACCCACCCACCATTGACGCGCACCTGCCAGCAAGCCCTGACTCATGTCCCCCAGCCACCCAACCGAATTGACGGGCACCTGCAAGCAGGCCTCGACTCATGTCCCTCAGCCACCCAATAGCAGTGACGGGCACCTGCAAGCAGGCCCCGGCTCATGGCCCACCAAACAACATGTCCTAACAAAACAGACCCATGTCCCTAATGCCAACCCTATTTCCCCTTGCCCCCCAGTACAAGCACGCAACCATCC
Source organism: Ambystoma mexicanum (assembly GCF_040938575.1). Lineage (NCBI taxonomy): Eukaryota > Metazoa > Chordata > Amphibia > Caudata > Ambystomatidae > Ambystoma > Ambystoma mexicanum. The sequence continues at coordinate 1,071,130,203 of NC_090935.1, read as the reverse complement.
ACTGCACCCCCTCCCAAATTACCCATGCCATGAGAGTCTCAAAAGAACCACCATGGCCAAGCATAACTGTACAACAGAGCCACACAGTGGCAACAAATGACTGAGGCAATGCTCATAGAGACATGCACAAAACCAATGAGAGTAGACACACCAATAATGAAAATGTATGATCTGTATTAAAAAACGTAATGAAAAAGCATATTGAAAAATCAAACTTGTAAATTAAGAGATAATGAAATCGGCAAAAAAGAAAAGTCCAATGTTAAACAAAATTCCACAAGAGGAAAAAAGGGAAGTAGTCCATATCCAATGTCCAAATAAAGTACATGAAAAAATCCCCAAAAAAACATTGATCCATGGGATGTTAAAATAACTAAAGTATGTTCAAGTCAGGAACTATATACACTGCAAGTCCAAAGGGTCCATGATGCCCAAACCAAAGGAAACCTACAAGAAATCCTACAAAATAACTATGTTCATAAAGTGGAGCAAAGTCCATGAACTCCAAAATAAAAAAAATAAAAAAGGAAACCTAACACTAAAGAACTATGAACAAAGGCGGCGGGGATGTCCTATGGCTCACTCTTTGATGTTCCGGGCCGGGGCATCATCGAACTCCTTTTCAACGTCTTGGAGGAGGGCCTCTTTCCTGGCCTTGGGGTCTCACAGGGATGCAGTCATGGTGGCCTCCAACTCCCTGCGAGTTTCCTCGAGGCACTCATCCCACCTCAACGCCCTGTGCATGGTGTTCTCTGCCCTGACCATAGTGAGCCGTCCCTCCTGCGCCTGCCGCCGCTCCGCATCTATTTGCCGGCCCAACCGCTGCACACGGAAGACACTCCCAATCCAGGGTCCTCCTGCCCTCCGGCCGATGCCTGCCCCTCTGATGTAGATGGCCCAGAGCCATGATGCCTCCCACCCTGAGCCTGTTGCTGCTGTGCACGTGCCCTGCTGGTCAATGGCTGCACATCCTCCTCTTGCTGGAGTCCTATTGTGGGGGTGGCCACCCCTGCTGTACCTCAGACTCCCGACTGTGGCAGGGATGTTTCCTCCACCAGCCTGGCCGCTGGTTCAGGGGCAGCTCCACAGGGTGCCCAGGTGATACTTGGGCAGGAAGATGGCACAGAGGACGACTGGCGCATAGGGGGTTCAGTTGAGGAGGGGGTTGCTAGAAGACCCAGCACACGGAGGAACCCAGCCTGGGTGACCTGTCCTAGTAGGCTGACACGGTTGATGAGGTATTCGAAATGATGTGCATTGTCCTCACGAGAACCCCACCCCAGCTAGGACAGGCTCAACCCGGTCCCGGATAGCCACGTCCGCAGGGAGAGGAAGGCCAGCTGTTGTTTGCGCATCCCCTCCCTGAAAACGGGTCTGGATGAAGACATCCCTGCTGGTGCGGGATGATGCAGTCACAGGATCGGGGAGAGGATTACACACAGGCACTTCCGCGGTGGCCTGTGATGCCTCCTGTCCCTGCCCCTGGACTGCACCAATAGCACCAGTGGAATGCCACCCTCCAGGCATGTGCGTGGGCCTTCCACAGCCTCCTCCTCAACCAAACCCACCACCAACCTGGATGACTCTGTGCCATCTTCCTCCATAGGCCACTGTGGGGGCTCAGCTGCCCCTTCTGCTGCCAAGGAGACCACCTCTGACCTCTGCCTCTTCGACCTACCCTCGGCAGCTGCGGCCGCAGACGCGGCACCAGACTCCTCACTCCCCGAAGAGATGACAAACTGGGAGGAGAGCTGGGCCTTGCGTCTCTGGCTGTCGGTGGGATCCCTGCCGCTGTGCTCCACAGCACCGTCTCCGCCCTCATCATCAGTTGACGCTGCAGACCGGGAGAGACAGAACAAAGGCATCTGGGCACTGTACAATGGTCTGATACACACACGACAGTTCCACATGAGTGACAGTGTTAAACTTCACAGATGGCATCACACTCCCCAACAAACATATCATTTGAACCCACACACATACGCAAATTAACAGAAATGTTGCAGCAGGCAGCAACATCCATACACATACAACAGCATGAGCATCCGAAGGTTAGCCTGACGTCACATGCAACACGGGGAGTCCCGAACACATGCACACACGCCACCAGACATACTTGCATCTGTACATCTCCACCACCTGTCACAGTGAAATCATCTGCAACTATGTCACATCTGCCAATCAGTCTCCTACATGTCTGTGTCACATGCATCCATGGCGTATCACATTCACACACATGTCAAACACACATACACATGTATGCCGTGCACGTACATGAAGGTGGAACCAGCATCCATGTGTCACACCACAACCATGCCACAGTACATGCACAGAAATGCAAACATGTGTGCATCCCCACATGCATCTGTGCATCATGCATTTGAACACACACACCATTGATGTGACTCACACATGACTGGACCCACATGCGGCAGGCTCATGTCCCTGCACATACACATCCATACATGGGGCTTTCCAGACATATGTCCAAGCTGCACACTCCTGGCACACCTCAACATGCACTGCGTCCAGTCAGTACCCATGGACACTTACTTTACTGCTCGACTCCGGACAGGTCTGCCTCTGAAGGACCTGTAGGTGGAGCACTGGGCATATACATTCCAGGACCCTCATCTGGTTGTTGGTAAGGTGGACCCGGCACCCCTCTGAATACACTGCCTCCAAGAGGCGGCGGCCTTGCTGAGGGCACTGGACATGAAGTCCTTGTCGCGGGCTGCCACCCCCTCCACGTTGATGGCAGCCACAATGTCCTTCCAGATCCTCTTCCATCCTTCATTGTCGGCGCGTTGTCTTCCGAAGAGGGCATCATAATGCACCAGGACTTGCCCACCAGGATATCAACTTCTGCGGCACTGACGCTGGTGGCCCTCTGCCTCTTTGGCTGGGGGTTGCCAGTGGTCACCGATGTTGTTTCCCCTGACATGGCAACCCCCGAGGCAGTTGTGTGTGGGTAACTTGGTCCTGGTGCTGGGCTGTGGAGCGATGGAACTTCAGTCGGGAGTCTTCTGTTCAGCAGGGGTGGTCCAAGCAACTGGACCCTTGTAGATGGCTGATGTGCAGGCCCCAAATAGCAGGGCACGTGGCCAGCAAGCAGGCAGGCAGCAGCAGATGGCAGGTGGGAGTCTGCTCAGGGCTCTGGGGGGCAGTAATTCGGCCTTCTGGGCAGGAGCCTCGTCTTCCTTGTGTTGCCACGTGGCCAGCGTGATACAGAGTGATTTAGCATGTGAAAAAACAGCACGTCAGCGTGTAATTTGAGGAAAGGCCCTTAGTGCATAAATGCGTATGTGATGTGATACGCGCAGGCATTTCCCTCAGCAAGGGTGCATCCGCACATGCAAAAAATGACATCCGCGTGTGAATGTGTGTGATTGGAGGAAAGGGCCTTAGCATGTAGGCACTGATATGTGATGTTACGTGCACGAGCATAGCTGCAAGCATGGGTTAAAGATGAGCGCGGGCCAGCAAACCACTGTACGTGCTGTTCGTGGAGACCGACGCGTGTGTTTACTTTGCTGGAATCACATGCGATTACTTCATAGCGTCTGAAGTCCGTACCTCTTCTTTTGGTGTGGTGTTGCCTACGCGCACAAGCACGTGTGTTTTTGTTTTCTTTTTTCCACACAAGGCAGACAGTGAGTCGCATATGCTTTTTTCGCACTGTGTTTCCTCCTGTGCATGCTTACCGTTTAGAGGTCATAGTAGAGCGCCTGTTCCACGCGTATGTGTTTTTTGTGTTCCTGGGTGCCCCACCGTACTGCTGGAGGTAATATTCATGCACGTGGGCTACTGGGGTCGCATGCACAAATGTTTTATTTTTTTTCCAATTTCCTGTGCTTTAATTTCTTTTTATTTTTATTTTTTTTATTTTTTTATTTTTTAATTTTCTTTTTGGGGTGCCTGAGCGTTGCGTGACCCATCATTTCTCCCAGGGGTCACAGACAGCCTTGCAGGGGTACTGGGGTACCTATTCCATCAAGTACCCTGCCCCCTTCTAGCCAATTGCCCAGGACAATTGTTGAGTGAACCTCCCATAGCCAATTTTCCATCGGTGCCATGGTTGGGAGGCCACCAAAGGGCAGCAAAGCTGGGTGTCCTCCCAGGGCTGGACGGGATGGGCACATGGGCGTGAAGACCAGGGAGGACAGGGAGTCCAGGGTGGCCAGGGTGGCTACAGGGGTGGAAGAGGCAGAGGTGCCCCTCTGGGACGGGATGCCCAGCCACATGCTGGTGCAGACATAACACCACCACCTGTGGTTCCTGGTGATGCAGCTGTTGCATCACAACCTTGCGCCCATATCACCCAACAGCAATTTACATCTGCTGCCACAGGCCCACCCGTGGTGGTAGCTGCAGGTGCAGCTGTGGACACCTCCACCCGGGCTCTGGGTCAGGCAGCGCATGTTGCGTTGTGTGACGAGGACTCCCACGACGATTTCCATCTTGTCCGGAGGGTGGGCTCATGTGCATCCACTGTGGCTGTGACTGTGGCACACATATCTGGAGCAGTTATGACATCTGCTGCCCCAAGCAGCCGGGTGGTGGTAACTGTCTGTGCAGATGCAGCCAACACTTCCCCGGCAGTGACTCAGACCCAAGCCAGACCTTCTGTCCTCATACCAAGACCCACTGCCTTTATCCAGTCCACCAGCGCCACTGCCCCCACTGATCAGGGCTACATTGCCCCCTCAGGGTCAGTACCACCGTCCAAAAGGAGGAAGCATGCTCCTGCACAAGAGGCTGGGACCAGAGACACGGCTCTGGCCTCCGGCACATGAAGGAAGAAGCCTTTCTGCAATCAGGAACTGGACTTCTTGTGGACTACGTGCCGGAACACTAATGTGATATGCTTGTGGGCCCACAGTGCCATACAACGCATCACCAGCATTGGGTCCACTGGCAGCATGTTGCGGATGGTGTGACATCCATGGCATTCCAGGTGCGCACAGCTCAGGACTGCTACAAGCGCTGGAATGACCTCAGACGCAGTGCTAAGCAAAAGCGTGCCTCCAATTACACCATGTCTCTGGTGAATGGTGGTGGGCCACCACCAGAGGAGGATGAACTCACTCAGCATGAGGAGATCGCTTCAGAGGTCATCCTGGAAGAACAAATCCGTGGAGTGAGAGAGAGGATCGATTATGATGCATCATCTGGTGAGTATTGATGCGTGTAACTCAATGACATGTGTGCTTGGCATGTGTGACCCGCCCAACTACAAGTAGGCTCTTTCCTATCTTCAATCTCCCTCACCACCTGTGTTGTTCACCAGGGGTCTGACCTCTCTGCCCCAATTCATGGAGAGCAAGTTGCAGCTCTTGACTACTGCATTATAATTTTTTTGTTTGTACAAGTTCCGGTGCTATGCTGATGACAACCAACTCATTTCCTGGCTGACATTGGCCACCTCTTGTCCCTCCCTTATTTCTGATAGCCTCATTGCCATTTTCTTTGGTGTACTACCAACGGTCTCTGTCTGAATGCCAGCAAGACTGGCATCCTCCTCATCAATGCACCTTTGCCATCCTTTGCCATCAATCTCTGGCCAGCCCCAATTGGCCCTCCTCCTGCCTCCACCTGCAAGGCCAAGAACCTCAGGGTCACCTTTGACTCAACACATCCCTTTTAGACACACATTTGTGATGTATCTTGGAATGGATTAACTTCTTGCTCAGCCACCTCAAGGATACTGTGCCCTCCCTAACATTCTCCTACATGCTCACAGTCTGTCAAGCTCTGGTTCATTCAAGGTTGGGGTACTGTGACAGTCTCTTTCAATATTCGACCTGCCTCCACCCTCCACCACTAATCCAGTACACAACTGCAAGACTTGTCCTTGGCCTCAAGCCCTGGGATCCTATCTTTCCAGCTCTGTGACCCCTTCATTGGCTACCAGTGGATGCAAGGATGCTACTTCAGACCCTCTGCATTATGTACAAGGTTTTTTTAGGACTGGGTAGAAAGTACCTTCAACAATCCCTCTACCAATTCCACCCCTCTTGAGTCCATTGCTCCTCTACCTCACACTCCCTCAAGGTCAGTCGTTAATTGAATAAATAAGGCAGGAGTAGATCTGTGTTTACAGCTGGGAGCTCATGTTTGAACAGCCAACTGGCCACGTTGAATCTTGAGGAGAGAAATATCTGCTTCTGGAAGCACCTCAACACCTTCCTACTTGCTCCTGCATTATCCCCTCTTCTACCCAGCTGAACAGTTTCCTATGTTGGCACTGTGGTCCTGCACACACTCTGTCCATTGAATCAGGTACCTGCTCACCCTGCCTCCTTGCTGCACTGCCTACAGGCCTCCCACATCAATGGGTCCGGTGCGTGTCCCCATACAGTCCAGCACTCTTTGTCTGCACTCATCACATTTGCCCTGTTCAAAACATCTTGCACTTGCCACTTGCTGGCTGCACACCCACTTTTTTGAATGGACATTCTATCATTGGACTTAATTTTCCTTCTTTGGTCTCCTCTGTTTGGCACGTTACCCTTCTCCCCCTTCCTGGGTCTTCAACCCGTTATCCCTTCTCCATGCAGTAGCGTGTTCTGTATGTCTCTGTGCCCAGTATGATAGTTGTTTTGAATTCCTTTTCTCCCTTGTTCCCCTCCCTTTGCTTTGTTGCGCTCTGAGCCACTTGTGTACGAGTGCAATCTTGATGAGATGTCACATCATGTCATATGCATCCTTTGTCCTTGGTGCAGTGTGGCTCACTTTGAGTGTGCTGATGGCAGTGGCTCCCCATGCACATATGCGTAGGATCATGTTACATGTGCATTCCATGTATCCCCCTAGGTGTCCTTGACAACCTGCTCATGGTTGTATTTGTCCAGGAGGATCCAAGTGTCATATCATTTGGACAGCCATGTCATGCTCACTGTAGGTCTGTGTGTCATCATGCACAACTTTAGGCTGTGCACATCTGTAGCATGGCCATGGCCTCCCCAGTTGCAGGCCCATGACCACTTTTCAACTGGTGTTGTCTGCTATATGCATGGATGTACTATTGATGGTTCCTCACCTCTCCTCCATCATGTCCACTTCTCATCGGCTGTAGTGACATTTGACTGACGAAATGCAATAAACGCATGCCTACACTGTCTGGCAATGCACAGTTCAGCATGGAACATGTCATTGCCATGCAGTACCTCCTACCTATTGGCCAGAGGGCTGGTGTTTCATGGAAACCATGCTACCTGGTGCATGCCATTTGCACATGATGGCTGCAATTGCCGGTACACTGCCATAATGTTTGAATATTGTCATCACTACGTACGTCTTGACGCTGTAAGTTGAGGGGCTACACATGCACTACAATGCACACACCCACTCCTGTGCCAACTTAAGCCCTTCAACATGCAATCACGATGGTGCTGTGTGATGTTGACCTGACATGTCCCTCCTATCACAGTATGGAAATGCACTAGCATAGGTGCGTCCTATGACACATGTACTGTGCATAGTTGATTGCAGTTGAGTGCTGCACATAAACTTGCATGTTACGTGTATCATGGTGTGTTCAGCTACATTTCTAGCTGTGTCTTTTTATGTGTTAACACATGCTTATGCTAGGTGCTGACTATTTGTAACCATCTCTCATTTTGGAATTGGATGTATGCCCTCTAGAGTTTGTGTGTGATGCAGGTGATGTGCAACATGCAATACTTGTGTTGCATTCACATTTTGCACACACCCTTTTCTGCTTTTGGGATGGCACTGCATTGTAATGCCACTGGATGCATGTTGGGCTTTGAGTTGCCTTTGACATGGCTGTTTCATTATTTGTCTGTCAATGTTGTGAACTGTATGTGTGTGGTATGTGCTACTGACATGTGCGTTCTTGTTTCTCTTTTTTATTTTGCAGGTGATGACGCACTGTCAGCAGAGGATGAAGATGTCATCCCAGACACAGTGGTCAGTTCACATGACCAACCAGGCACCAGTGATCGTCGTGGCTGGCAGCCCACAAGAACCCACAGGTGCTCCAGGCCATCGTGTCCAGAGCTGACTCTGAGTCAGGCTCTGATGTATCCTCTGACCACTATGTTGAGCCGGTTCTGCATCATGACATGTCGTTGCCGGTAGGTGATCCTGTGTCGGATGGTCTTCTGTCTGCAACACCTGCAATAGGGGGCCAGGCAGGGTTGGAATGTCCGCCTGTGTTGGTTACGGGTGCACGGTCACACTCAACACCAGCTGGCTATGTTCCTGGGCATCCGGCCAACGAAGGGATGCAGTCCTGCAGCCATGGGCGCCACCAACCCAGCAAGGACCCCGGCTCCTTGGGCTCAGCAGATGTGGTGTCCGGCAACGTGGTGGCCCTGTGCCACCGGGGTCAACTGAGTGGGAGCGTTCCATGATTGACATAGCACAGCAACAGGGGGGAGCAGTTGAGATGATTGCTCAAGGTATGGAAAGTGTGGCCCATTCCATCCTCCCCTCTGTAAGGCAAATGGTGCTCCAGCAGCGGGCTACGCAGTCCACGTGCCGTTCACTCAGGCTGGGCATGATAGCCTATGACAGGGCATTCCGGGCTGAAATGGTGGCTCTCCGTGAAACACTTAATGCTCAAGCAGAGGCACACCGTGAGGCCCTGAGGGTGGAACAACAAGCCCTCCGATCTACTCTATCTGACCTCATGATAGATCAGAGTAGGCGGACAGAAGACAGATTGGAACAGCTTGAAAGAACCATCTCGGCTGAACTCCATGCAAGCCGGAAGTCACTCTGTTTGTCATGTGAAGCCATGCAAGCAGAATTCCGTCTCACATGTCAGTCCCTGCAGGAGGAAGCACGTGTGACACGTGAGGTAATGCTTGCTGAAGTCAGTCTCATTGCCCGCCAGGACCTGGCTTACCAGACCTGCATACTTGCTGCCATTGAGGGGCAAGGTGTGGCTAGGTGTGGTGAGTCAACTGCACCACGTCAACCTTCTGTTTCAGATCCAGAGGGTGACGATGACAACCTATCTCCCACAAGGGTCGGCCCGTGCAGGTGCTGAGCCCAGTGGGTTTTTTTTTTTTTACCTCAACATATACACATGTGTGTTCCTGCTGGGCCCATTCAGGCTTGTCTTGTGTATGTGTTTTGCTTGGGGTCCTGACACATATGCTACTCCCGCTTCCCTTTTGCATGGACTCGCGAGGATGGCTCGGTGTAACAGCACATCACACATGGGCATTGGGCTTCCGTCATATCTGTGGCCAGCCTGCAGTTCTACTTGTGTGTACATCCCTAGTGGGTATTCCAGATGGGTTGTCTGCACTTCACTTTGATGAATATTAAGCTGACTGTACATTTCATCATGTTGCTTGAGATGTTTGTTATGTATTGACTGTTGATGCACTTCCTGCTGTTGCTGGTACCATGCACCCGTTGGCTGCATACAACACACTGATGGTGGGAGGGGTCCATGTGCTGAGAATGTTGAATTGGGACAGTTTTCCCACAGTGATTTTGATATGCCACATGAAGGCTGCACACTGAGTTACCCCTGTCACCACGCATTTCAACAACCACCCATTCCTTGCTAGCACCACTTTGGACATTTACCAGCCCTGGCTGGTGTTTGGATGTGACATCTGAGTTATGACTACATTGTTTGTCATTTAAATGTTCTGTTTGGTCCTGGACCTGCTCCCCCCTCCCACTGTTTGCACTGGGCCCTTGTGACAATCCGGACAACCAGGATTCCTGAGCCTGCCACCACTATCAAAAGCCCACTAAGGTGGACCTGTCTAGACCTGTCCACATGCCTTCTCAGTCACTTGAATACCCCCCTGTCTCCCCTGCCCCTGTCAGTGTCCCTCTGTCTCCCCCCTTCATCATCACATCCCCTACTCTCCTGCACCCTCAGGTTTCCCTCTGCCCTCTGTGTGTGCTTTCTTTCACCATCTTCCCCATTAGTCATTTTGAGCTTGGCCCCCACCTCCCTACTCTCCTCCCTCTCCTTCTCCACCACCCTTTGGCCTCTTCCTTGTACTCTGGCTGTCATTTTCAGCCACTACCCCAATTGCCATTGGCCATGGTGATACGCAGGCGCAGGCGCACTCCACAGGGGTTGGAGTTTAGGTGAAAAATGTGGCCACAAGCTGGGTACGGGCTTACTTGCCACACGCCCTTTCCCCTTTCCCCTCCCATGCGCAGAGGCCATGCATGTGGTTGGGGATGTGGGGGCACCACCATGTCCACCGGTACACCATGCCGTGTTGCAACGTTGTGCAGGATACATGCTGCCACAATGATCCTGCACACTACTGGGGGTGCATATAGAAGCTGTCCATCAGATCGGTCAAGGGAGTGGAAACGTGACATGAGCACTCCGAATGTGCTCTCCACTATGGCCCTGGTTGTAATAATGGCTGCGTTGTATCTTACCAGGGGTGGTGTGGTGGGGTTCCGTATGGGCATCATCATGTAGGTGCTCAGAGGGTAGGCAATGTCCACTGGTAAGGTGATAATAGTCGTCATTAGTTGGACTTGTGTATTTGTCTGTGTGTGACATGTATGCATGTGCACAGGCATTTGTACTCACCTAGGAGCCATGTGTCACCATGCTTCCTGGCTTCCAGGGCCTGGCTCAGGGCAGACATTCTGAATATGAAACTATCATGGGTGGACCCGGGATAGTTTGCATAGACAGAGGTGATGATTCCCTTGGCATCGCATACCACCTGCACATTGATGGAATGCCAGTGCTTGCGGTTTCGATAGATGTGCTCAGTGGCCCTAGGTGGACGTAGGGCCACATGGGTGCAATCTATGGCACCGAGTACTTTGGGGAAGTGTGCCACCCTGTAGAAGTCCAGGACCATGGCCTGCCTTTCTGCAGGTGTTCTGGGCATGTATATGTGCCTGCGGACTGAGGGGCGCGGAGTGATGATTGCCAACACCTGGTGTAGGCAGCATGACTGCATGGCCTGTGAGACACCCCCCACTATGGCAGTTTTCCGCTGAAATGACCCAGTGGGCAAAAAATGCAGTACATTGAGCACTTTCTCCAAGGGGTTCAATGCTTGGGAGCACAGGGTGGCTGATGTGAGTTCATCCTCCCATTCCCTGATCAGCTCTAGGATGATATGAGGTGGAAACCCATACCTACCATAGACATGGTCATCAGGCATTCCAAAAAGGCTGGTCCTAGGCAAACAAATTCCAGGCCTCGCTATTCTCTTCCTCCTGCGGTGTCCCACAATCACTGCTGTGAGGAACGGGACATTCATTGCAGCTGTATATGCTTGTTTGTTGTTTACGCACACTTTTATGCTGCACGGGGGCGTTTCCGCCTGCTTTCGTGTGGCAGACGTAATTGTGTGTGTGCGTGTGTTTTGACGTGCATGGGTTTTCCCTATTCTATTCCATGAATACGTGTAGTTTGCGTGCGTGTGGGCGTTCCGTTTACTTCCAAGCGGAACTTCCCCAGTTACGCCCTTATTTTCACGCGTTGTTCCCCATTCCGCATATTCCATCCCTTGTTTCGCCCCCTTTTTGATGTGTGCACTGACGTTGTGCGCTTTCGCTGTGCGCGTCACACACAGCATTCAGGATGTGGAAATGACGTGTGCGCCAGTGTGCGCCGCGCGTGGATTTGGCGCACATCCCGGTAAATACATGTGCAGGTCCTTCCATGAATCGCGCGCGTGCGATTCGCACGCGTGCGATGGCTTTTTCACACTTGCACCAGCTTGCGCCACTGATTTTGGCGCACATTTATTCCGTTAATTACCCCCTGAATTACTAAACGTGTAATTTACTTTGAAGAAGCCCGGTTTGACCTAACTTTTTTCTGTGTCTGCAAAGCTAATCCCAGAATGAGGTTGGCTTTGATTGTGCCTTAGTTTGTGGACATTTCTTATGTTGGTAGGTGTTAGATAATGGTTTGCTCAGAAATCCTTAATGATATTGGGTTGGATAAAATCGATGTTCCATGTGACCCCTGCATCCAGCTTATTTCTAACTCTGTGAGTTGGGCCTGCCACACATTGTTTGAAACACAGAGATGACATTTTATAAAACATCTATTCCGCTCTTCTACTTTCTATTAATTCCTGTCACAGATTAAGTTTGCCAACAATGAGGATATTGTTAGGTAAATTATTGATTTTCGTTAAAAACTCTGACCATTTCAATTATACGGAGGAAGTACACTTTAACTCTATTGACTGCAATATTCCTGTCTTGGATGCATGTTGCTGTTAATGATTCAAATGAAGTTACATTTGATAGACATGTATTGGAAATTGTCAAGGAATATATCGGGTACTCCTCGAATTATGTGTTCTCCATTATGTTGTATTATTATGGCACAATAGTACCCAAGCTGACATTGCTGTTGGATGTGCATAATGGGTTTCCTATGGTGTGTAGACCTTCACACCACCATTGAATGATCTGGCCCTCCAAACAAAATTAGGTCTGCAAAGAGCAGCAATGATAACTATTACCTCAGGCACTCATCCATATGATGGAACAATCAAGTTCAGTAGGTGCATGCAATGCATAGGCAAAACCAGTTAACTGCAATATCAATAAGAACACAGTTACTGGTAAGCATGAACACATTTGAATTTCCAGGAGACCAAGCCGGATGATGTCCTGAGAATTCCACACTCATAGCTCACGGTACAATGCTGTCTGCTCAATGTACTAAGCACAAATCTGTCAATCATGCACAAATCTTGCAAGTAAAACATTGGACACACATCTACCTTGTACGTTGCTCTAAGTCATCCCACATAGGATTACTCCCACACAAATATATGGTCTAGATTGGTCACATCTGACACATGTAGCAGTATGCATGACCAGCAATGATCGTAACACATGTCTTGCTCAAATGAAGCATGATGTGATGAACGGATGAAAAGGAGTTTAACTGTTCACCTTTCCATCCACAAACATACCTCTGCCCTACAGTGCTCAAGACAGGCTACAATGGATGTGTGGTCTCATCATCTAGTGCTCCTCCTCCATCTTGACCTATCAGAGGTTTTTGACTTGGTCAACCATAAAGTCCTCTGCAAACATCTGACTTCAGCTGCCCACTTCTCCTCTAAAGCCGCTTGATGGATACAGTCCTTCCTCTCCAACAGAACAATGAGGGTATTTGCACCGACAGCATCTGCCGAGCCTTCCTCAGTCTCTTGTCGAGTATCACAGGGCTTTTGTGTTTCCCCTACATTGCATAACATTTTTACCAAGCCACTATTCGACCAACTGCTGGATGACCTGGGTGTCACCTACGCAAACTATGCGGATGACACCCAAAACCTGATTCCTATCACATGCTCCTACGATGCTGACTCCAAACTCCTTAATGAAATGTATGAAACTATACAGGCGTGGATGGCTATCCACGGCCTCTGTCTTAATTACGATAAAACTGAATGACTCCTTATCGGATCGCAGAACTGATTAAACAAGCTAGACAACCAATTCTAATCCTTTAACATTGACAGTATCGCTATTAAAGTCTCAAAAGAAGTGAAAACTCTAGGCATGTATTTTGACTTGACCCTTACAATAACATGACAAGTTAATGCAACAGCCTCAGCAACGGCCTAAACATTTAAAAGTATTAATGCCTGCAGACCCTTCTTGTCTTCTGACAGTTGCATTACCTTGGCTAGAGCACTGATATTATCTAGACTAGACTATTGTAATGCCCTGTATGTAGACACGCACAACCGTAATGTGAAAAAGCTACAGGTGCTACAAAATAATGCATTAAGAGTGGCACTTAATATCTCGAGAACCAATCACATATCCTCAGTAAGACAACATGTCCACTGGCTTCCAGTTCGGATAAAATCACCTTTAAAAACACTGTCACTAACACATAAGTGCCTCTCAGCGCCTAAATACCTTGTGAATAAATACACAAGAAGTCAATCCAACAGACCTACCCGGTCCACCCATGCACACCTTCTAAAGATTCCTAGATTTAAACTACAAAAAGCAGGGGGCAACAGTTAACCGGTGCTAGCTGCTAAACTCTGGAATTTCATGCCCTTAGCTCTAAGAGCAGGACCGTCCTTCTGGACTTTTAGAAAAAAATTGAAAACCTGGCTCTTTGCACATGAGCGGTAATGTCACGCCTCGATGCACAATTGTATCTGTTATGTCTTGAAATGTCTCTTTCAATTTGTACCTCCATTGTAATGAACAGTCTTCTTTATTTTGTAACAGAACTGTAATCTTCAAGGAATGCGTCCAGATACCCTTGGGTTAGGTGCGCTCTACAAATGAATAAATAAATACATAAATCTTTGTCAGATGCACATTATACACATGCCAATTTCCATACTACTCTCTAGAAACTTCCAGACTGGTTTACAATTGGTGCATGATAACACTTGTGTCAGATGTGATCTATACAAATGCCAAATACAATAACCAATGAACTTAACCACATTTTCAGTCTTTTTTAAATATACACACACTGGTTCCTTTTTCATCTATAAACCTAACTTAATATTTAACATCCCTGCCAACCTTAAAGAAGCATGGGTGCTTCCCCTCCTAAAAAAACAAACACTTGACCCATCAATACCCACTAATTACCGGCCTATCACAATCGTACCCTTTCTACTAAAAATCCTAGACAAGGTTGCCTACACACAAATCCAGAAATACCTGGAACTACACCACCTCCTGGGAGCACATCAATCTGGTTTTTCGCCCACAACACGGCACGGCACAGAGACAGCTCTCATTTACTTAAAGACCCAGGTCGACGAATTAAGAGATACAGGAAAAACGGCCCTCCTCCTCCTTCTTGACCTATCGGCTGCATTCGACCTGGTTGACCACAGGGTCCTATGCAGCCACCAAGACTCAGCTGCTCACTTCTCCAGGGACGCCATAGCTTGGATTGAGTCTTTCCTCAGTGAAAGGACTATGCAGGTATTCACACCCTCAGTAGCTGCAGACCCCATCCCCATCACATGTGGCGTCCCTCAGGGATCTTGTGTCTCTCCCACGCTATACAACATATTCACCAAGCCCCTTTTCGTTGACCTGGATAATCTCAGTGTCACCTACACTAATTATGCCGATGATACACAGATTCTCCTCCCACTTTCTGGGGATTATGGCAAGGATTTGGCCTTGGTGAATAGGGTTTATCTCATCATTCATGCATGGATGGCCAATCATGGTCTATGCCTGAATGATGACAAAACAAAGCTCATCATTCTGGGTACCTCCACAAACCTCAAAAAACTTGGGACTGAATACGCCTCCTTCATAATTAACGGCATCCTCATCAAAGTGGCCTGCGAGGTGAAAACCTTTGGCTTCTATCTCGACTCAACCCTCTCCCTCACCAAACAAGTCAACATGCTGGCTTCCACTACCAGCTACACTTGTAAACTCATCAGAAGCAGTAAACCCTTCCTCTCTAACAACAGCTGCACCATCCTGGCCAGAGCCCTCATCCTGTCCAGACTCGATTATTGTAACGCCCTTTATATAGGCTCAAACAAAGCATTAGTCAGGAAGATCCAAACACTCCGAAACAATGCCCTGAGAACGGCCCTTTGTGTGGCAGAGAGAGATCATATCTCTGAGATTAGGCAGCAAAATAACTGGCTCTCGACCAACGACAAAATCAAACTGAAAATTGCGTCCCTTAATCACAAATCCCTGAACAACGCTGCCCCTAGCTATTTGGCTGAGAGGTTCAACAAAAGGACATCCACTAGACCTTCCAGACTAGCCCACTGCAACTCCCTCCTTGTCCCTAGATTCAAACTCTCTAAGGTAGGTGGTAACAGCTTCCCCACTAAAGCAGCCAGCTTTGGAATTCCCTGCCTCCTGCTATCTGGGAAGATCAGCCATATCAGAACTTCAGATCGAAATGCACGAATTGGCTCAAATCCTCCGATATCTAACTCCAGCCATGTATCCGCTAGATTCTAACACCTTCAAGTGGACAGTGACAAATGTATAACCTCAGTGACCACTGTTACCTATGACTATTCTGTGCATGTAATGCTGCCTTATTTATCTATGTAACTAAGCTGAAAACCTTCCTGTAACTGTCAAGCCCTTATACCCTTGGGTCTGGAATGCATTACAAATGAATAAACAAACAAACAACAAACAATTATCCAATTTCTGGCCAGATAAATGGCAACGTGTTTTAAGTAAATAATGATCTGCATTATGTTTCTTAAAACTGAAGTTTTTGTACAAATGTGTTGTGTTGCCATCATGTTTTCCTTCGGATAGACGATAAGTACTAAATGTAATCTTATTTAATCTAATACTTTAGTCAAATGTTCTGGCTAAAACTCCTGCTTAGGTTACATGTCTTCACATCTGAGCCTTTATGTATGTGTGCATCTGCATTTACTGCATGTGCACCTCTTCATTTCAAATGTGCTCATTTTTCTGGGAACAAGGAGACCGTATGCCAAAAAAAAGAAAAAGCTGTGCATATAAAGAGAAAAACACAAAAGAGTGTTGGATACGATGAGCTTCTCCCCTTTAAAGGCATACACACACACACACTATCCAAATGTAGAGCATCAAATGCATAAAGACATGCATGTGCACATGTAAAGACATGAGATCATTTGCCTCATCCTTTCATCCTTATCTGCCACACCATTACCTCTTCATTTATCTGTTTAAATCGATGCCATCACTCCCTAATTGTGAACCTTTCTGAACTCTCCAAAGGTCAAATAGCCTTCAATATACCTTCCACTTTTTCGTTTTTATTCTAAATGTTACTTAATCAAACCCTTACAACTTGAATATTTGGAAGGATCGCTACATCAAACATAGACGCCGAGAAATGCGGGAGAGTTTCGAGATTGTTCAAACAGTTTATCACAATGCGGCCTTTTCCCAAAAAGAAAAAAAAACACACTTATGGCTCTGTTATGAGGTTGGTGGTATTGTGGAGTAAAACCTAATTCTGTAATGTCTATGTGTGTAGTTATTTATCTCAATTTAAAAGGAGGTTACATGGAAGAGTTACAGAAATGAAACTTGTAAATGTGTGCCACAGTAGAACATGCAGGCTGGTATTATAGAAATTGTGCACTGGCACAAGTGTAATTAACAGTAAGACAAAAATGTTCCTAGTGCAAAAAACAATCCTTCAATGCATTTTGCACCAGGGAAATGTTTGCCCTAGTCGAAGGCATTTTCTCTGCTGCAAACATGCTTTGAAAGATAGTTTTTTTTTTTTTTTTTTTTTTTGCACTGGGGTAATGTTTGCCCGAGTGCTAATTGCACTTGCACCAGTGCAAAGGCTTTGTACTACTGCTGCAAATTTACATATGCTACATGCTTTACCATCACTGCCAAACTCATCATGAGATCCTTTGACTACTTTAGGCCAATGAAATTCGATCAATTAATCAAGAGGCATCAGTCCTGCTTTGTCGGTTTTCATCCTCTCTGCTGTCTGCCCTTTCTAATGGAGTGCTGAGACTAGAGAACTCTGTGGGCCTGATTTACAAAGTGTGTTTCAATGGGTGCATCGCATCGTAAGAATGAACGAGGCCTGTTTCTCTTCTTGGCCATTGTTCTACGGCCGTTCCGAATAACCCTTCCTTAACCTGCCCCTGCCAACAAGGCATGTGGCTACAACACTGTAGAATGAGCCTAGAATGTTCCAGCTTTACTGTGGCACACACGAGTACAACTCAACAGAAGCGCACACCTAAATTAAATTTGAAATTACCCATAGTTCCCTAATCGTGTGTGAATGACTTGTTCTGGGAACTGCAACCGTTTTGCAATTCTATATGTTTTTGGAAAGTTGCATTTTGCCCAAATATGCAGCATTTAACAGACTTTTTTCTTTTTTTTACAATCTTTGCATTGCATTTCTCGTCATGCTTTTCGCTGGCCTTTTTTTTTTTAAAAAAAGTGCAATCTATTTTTTGTTGCACACATTTGTATGTTTGTATGCAGATACGGCATCCTTACCTGCAATGATGTCCGTGTGCAGTTTGCCTTGCTTATAAAGGCTGGCTTTCAATTTCCCGTCACTCACGTAGAGAATGAGGTCTCCCGAGGCCTGGTGTAGCTTAGTGGACATGAGTAGGCCATTTTTATTCCAGGTGCGAAACTCAAAGCTGACTGACAGTTCATCTTGCAGTGATGCTCCAGGCAGTACAAGGTAGCTGCGCGAAGTTAGAAAGGTAACTGGCACTATCTGTGGCTCGGAGCAAAAGAAGGACACGTTTCCCTGAAATTAAAAAGAGAGATGTGAGAGAGTCTTTCAAATGAAAAGTAAAGTCTTGCCCAGTAACTTCATAGAAAACGGAGAAATTTGAAAACCGTATAGAAAGTTGCATTCGACTTTTACGAATGAATGATCACGTTTTACTTTCAATTAGTTTGGACATCAAATGGAAGTCACAACAACATCAGGTGTGTGTCAATGCGAATAAAAACTACCACTGAATCTTATGAGCCTTACCATAGGAAGTAGGCTAACATATAATGGGAAAGGGCACAATACACACCCCTTCATACACTACAGAACGTCACAGCACTGGCACTCACCTGGAGCTAATGTGCAAAGAATACAATGATTTGCATGTTATGTCTCTCATCAGTTACACCAACACATGGCTGTAACTTCAGACCACAAACATGTAGGAGTAACTTACTATATATAAAAATATGAAACCTGATTCCCAAACATTTCCCTGTGACACATTAATTTCTGCCGTGCAAGAGTATAAGAGTGAGTGTAAGCTAAACTGACTACTTAGCTCTCACACTTCAACAAACCAAGAGCCAACACAATCATAAAGGTAAAACAGGCACATTTAAGAGATATACTGCTGCCCTTTTATTTTGGTAGCATGGGCTGAAGGAAGGCTATACTCTCAAGAGGGGTGTGAATGTGAGTCGCAATCCACCCAAACAGCGAATATTAATAGTCCAAATTAAAGGAATTCCTGGACAAAATTCTATGTAAAAAATATATACTTTAATCAAACACACCATATGCAAAAATGACTAAATAGAAAACAATACAAACATCTACCCTGAGTAAAGGACTAACAACCAGCAAAGATAGCATGATGCTACACTCTCAGTAATAAATCAGGTGTGCAAAGCAAGCAAAAGCCACACTGTTCTTGGGTGCAAAAGGGACGAAAGTGACGTAAGCATTCTGTAAGCCCCAAAATGGACCAAGGTGGCAATTAGCAGTGAATAGTACATTTCTGTGGTTATTGGCAGTTCAACAGCATAAATGTGGTGTGTGCAGGTGTGAAAGACTGCCCCAGTGACTTTTAATGTTCTCCTCTTCCTATTCCTGTGATAATCACGCGCAAAAATTCTGATTCCTGTGCTATTGTAATGTTTCTGATTCCCACAGTAATGGCAAAATGCTTGAAAATTAAAACGTCTTCCCCATCCGCATGTGTCCCCCTCATCTTTTATTGAAAGCCAAACTTGAAACACTTTTTGCCGACCAGATTTTGCGAATTTAGTGCAGTAAAACAAACATGTATTACACCAAACAGGCTCCTTAGCCCACCCCCAAATCCAGCACTTCACATGTTGTCCTCTTTCATCCTCCTTACCTCTTGCCTGATGAGAATACACCCTTTTACTCCTCCAAATAGCATTTTGATCACTTGTCATTTTCCACTTCTCAGAGGAATGGCTAGCCACGAGCCAAATAAAAGGGAGACTTTCAATTCTGAAAAGCCTATCAGGCCCCCTGTCTCAAAGCACAATGGGATATATGTTAATGATTTTCGGGAATATTTGTGAAACATTTTAAAAACTACTGGACAGATTTACCCCAAACCAGCAAAAGGCACATCTACAGCACTTTGTGCCCAAGTTGTTTCTTATGTTGTCCAAATCTGTCCACCATTTTTTGAGTGTTATCTTGATGCACCTGTTTTTTCTTTATCTGAAAATGAATGTGTCAAGACTGAAAACAGCATTTGTTTGTTTTTTCCTAAATGTGTTTCCTTTTAACACATTTTCCACATAATTTTCCATTTCAAGGGGCCCTGCACAAAACATATTTCGCAACATTTTGTAGATGGGGGGCCAAATCTAAATCTCATGACGCCACATGATGCTCAGCACAAAGGCAGATAAATTACAGATATACCTCACTTCGAGGACCATCACCACAAACTTCAATGTATCACAGGTGTAAGTAGCGCTATTCACTCAAACAACCATTCAGACCATACCCGATCGATGACTTGGATGATATGGAAATGACATCGATCGAGCAAGTCGACTAACTGCAAAGCCAGAAATCAATGATGTCCTTACTGACATGAAGTATTTATTCCTCCATTAATGAAGTTACAAAAACATACACTAGTTTATTGCATATAAGCACGAAGCACATGCTTATGACCCATGTAGTTTAGAGGATAGATACATGTACATATCGTTGTGTTCATCTGTTGCTAAA
The DNA here is from genome assembly GCF_040938575.1 of Ambystoma mexicanum. Lineage (NCBI taxonomy): Eukaryota > Metazoa > Chordata > Amphibia > Caudata > Ambystomatidae > Ambystoma > Ambystoma mexicanum. The sequence goes on along the minus strand of NC_090935.1, from coordinate 1,071,109,757 downwards.
GCTGAAACCGCAAGATGCAAAGAGTTCATATATTTAGCTTGCACATGCTTGACTGCTATTAACATGAGGAAGCCATAGGGAATGATAAGGACGTTGTAGGTCTCTGAAATGGATGGCAAATGAGAGACAGGTTTCGAGCACATGAACGTCTGACGCGATCGCCACAGCTAGAGGCGAGCAGAAACAAGGCATTCAGCCAAGGGCACGTGGAGACAGAAAAGCTCCAGTTACCAAGACAATAAGCCACCTGCAGAAGGTCCGGATAAAATCCTCATAATTACAAGCGAGAGGGCTTCATTCCGTGGTCTCAGCACACGTGACCCAGCTGTGCAGGACAATGCCCATTCAGCCAAGGTAGGCAGAGAGAGCCATTCCTATCAAACCATGGGAGAAGAAGCTACAAGTGTTGCAGCTGTATGTTCAACTGAATGCACTTTCACAGGCTTATGTGGTCAGAGAATGGCAGCATTAGGGAACAATTTGCAACTCCACGTTCATTCCCATTGCCTTGAGAAGATACATTCAGTCTGGTAACTGTTCAGGGTCCCAGGAATGGGAGGACACACTCTGACCAATCCAGAGTCACCTTTCGCATGGGGGATAATGTATTGCAATGGCCAATGGTCTATTTACGACCCTGCAACATTGTAGATTGATACTAGTAGGGGTGGTCTTAGGAGAGGCTCCTAGGCATTGCCAACCAATCGTAGGACTAACCTATATGTTCTATATATGTAACCTGTTAAAACTGACCAATGTAATAATGTGATATGTGTGATGTCACACTGGGATAAAACCAGGTGACACATGCTTAAAAGACGAGAGCACTGGAGAATCTTTGTTTTTCTGGTGTGATCACTGTCATTTTGTTTGCTAATTAAAGACAATAACTTTTCCTCATGACTGAGTCTTCCATTCTTGTGGCAGGGCGTTTTTGATGGACCCAAGTGTTCTCTGATAATTGGGATGAATGCTAGAGAGCCCTGCCCACCTTTACAATAAAATGTCATTGAAATCTGTCCAGCAAGTCAAACGTTATTAGCAAGTGATTTTTGGCAAAAGTCTATGTGCACATGCTTCCCCTTTGCCATAAGGCAGTGACTGACACCCTATAGTATATACCCACACATAAACATATAATTATATATATATATATATATATATATATATATATATATATATATATATATATATATATATATATATATATATGTATACATATTACACGACCACGGTAGTGGCCATGTAGTTATGGTTAAGTTGCTGTTTCCATAGGAAGAGCACTTTTGGGGTGGCTTATAACTTTGCTCCCCCTGGACGAATCCTCACCAAACTTTGCAGAAAAAGTATATGGGCCATTCTGAATTTCTTTGCAAAGTTTGGTGATGTTTGGTCCGGGGGGGAGTTATAGGGGGGTCCCAAAATATTTTTCCCCATAGACTGAATGGGGGGAACACTTTGTGCATGCCTACAGCCCAAACCGCTGGATGGATGTTCACCAAATTTGCGGCAGAAGCAAGAGCTTGGTCCCAAAAGCGTGCTTTTGTAAATTTGGTGACAATCCATCCAGTATTTTTCTTTGAAACGACCAAAAAGTAGGTCTAAAAAAATTAGTGATATCTATGTCCGTTCGCGGTCACACTTCCCTGTTTGCTCTGCGGACAAGATACCGATTGGCTAAGGGGCTGGCGTCCTGACCGCGGACACACAACCTCTCTGCCGATTAGCTGCAGTGAGACGTGTTCTGCATCAGATTGTTTGGATGCGCCCGACATCTTGGATCCGCCGACAGCGCAGCGGCTACCAGCGGCAACATGCTATTTCGAAACCTATTTTGCTGTGTCATAGTGCTTGGGAGGTTCACACAGTAAGACATGGGTGAAAAACTGTATTTGTTCAGGTGGTAGGTGTTAATGATGTATTCTCTATGCACGCCTTGTTCGGAATGTTTGTGCGTACAGAAAATTAGGGTTTCAATAGGGGTAGTTTTCCGGTCCGTGCTGCGCTCAGGCACCTTGAATCTGTTCTAAGGACACACGTGGTGTTAGCGAACATTGAAATTGAGTACATGTCGTTATTACATTATTTTTTCCTATGGGTGTGCTATTGATTAGTATGCCGCCATGGGTGTGACATGCTGCGGTGGTTGTGGCCAGTCTTGGTTGCATGGCCGTAGGCCATATTTCTTTGACTCTAGGCCCTGGCCACAACCACCGCAGCATGTCACACCCATGGATACACCTGTAGTATTGATTATTGATTAGATGGTTGTGGGGAGTGTGTACAGTCTTGGGTGCATGGCCAAAGGCCATGCACCCAAGAAGAACGTTATAAGCACTGGAGTTATAAGCCACTGCACACCCATACATTGTAATATCTATGGACATACAGGTAGGAGTCTAGCCTCTGGCCAGAATCACTGAAGCATACCACAACTATCGATACACCCCTACTACTGCACATCACGCAGGTGGTTGTTGGGAGGATCTGCAGTCTTCAGTGCATGGGCAAAGGCCATGCACCCGAGAACAAACTTGTCAACTCTAAAGTTATAAGCCAACCTGGATTTTACATAGTGCGGTGGTTGTGGGCGTGACGTACAGTTTTGGGTGCAGGCTGCAGTCTGTAGGCTATACACCGAAGAGTGTAGACTCTGCCCACAAGCAGTGCAGGATATCACATTCATATTACACACCCATACATTCAGTTATGTATCTGGTAGGTGTGGTTTCATTATATTGGTGTTTCACTCATGTATAAGCAACCATGGGTGTAATATGCTGCAGTGGTTGTGGCCAGGGCCTAGAGTCTTGGGTGCATGGCCATAGGCCGTAGGCCATACTTCCAAGACTCTAGGCCCTGGCCACAACCACTGCAGCATATTACAGAAATGGATACACCTGTAGTATTGCTTATCGGTCAAATGGTTGTGGAGAGTTTGTAGAGACTTGGCTGCATGGCCAAAGGCCATGCACCCAAGAACAAAGTTATAGGCACTGGAGCTATAAGCTACTTCACATCCATGCATTGAAATATGTATGTACATACATCTAAGACTTTAGGCCCTGGCCACAACCACTGCTGCATATCGCAGCAATACATATGCCGTAGTATTGCACATCACCCAGGTGGTTGTGGGGAGGCCCTGCAGTCATGGGTGCAAGGCCGAAGGCCGTGCACCCAACAGCACATTCATACGTAGTGTTTTTAAAAGCCGCAATGGGTGTGATATGGTGTGGTAGTTGAGGCCAGAACATAGAGTCTTTGGTGCATGGCCAAAGGCCATGCACCCAGGAACACAGTTATAAGCACTGCAGTTGTAAGCCACTATGGATTTTATATACTGCATACCCATACATTCAAAAATCTATGGCTTTACACCCAAGTCTGTAGCCTGTGGCCACAACTACTGCAGCATATCACAGTTATAGGTACACTCGTGCTATGAAACATCATTCAGGTGTTTGTGGGCAGGGCGTAGCGTTTTGGGAGCATGCCCGAATGCCATGCTCCCAAAACCAACTTTCTAAGTAGTGAAATTAGAAGCCACAATGGTTGCGATATGTTTTGCTGGTTCTGGCCAGGACCCAGAGTCTTGGGTGCATGGCCATTGGCCATGCACCCAAGACTGAAGTGGTAAGCAGTGAGGTTATAAGTGAACAAGGGCGTGGTGTGGTGCAATGGTTGTGTGCACATTCTAGTGTCTTGGCTGCATGGCTGCAGACCATGCACCCAAAACTAAACTTAGAAGTAGTCAAATTAGAAGCACCAAGGTTTGCATATGCAGCAATGTTTGCTTGGCCGTAGGGCGTAGGTGGTAGATTATACATCAAAGATGCTAGGCCCAACCTACAGCCACTGCACCATATGACTGCCATAGATTAGCCATGTAGATTCACATATGTATGAAATGACTGTAATTATACTTACTGTTTAATTTGTGCAGAATCCATATATGTTTTACATGACTGTATTACTTGGCGGAACTAGCCTTTTTTCATTTCTGTGATAAAAGAAAAAAACATGTTAGTGTTTGCATTTTATGAAGACTTATTACATTGTATAATAGACAGTTTAGCTTTTTTTTACCCTCATATTTAGTTTACAAACCAGTGTACTGTGCATTTTGCTCAGTTTCTGTGTTTGTTTTGCAAATCCTTGGGTCTGGGGGAAAAAAACCCTTGTTGGATTTAAGAAAACCTTTATTTGCTATGTACAAACTATTTCTTTGCTTTCTTTGAGTGTTTCCTTGTCCTTTCTGATTAATGTTATGTTTGTTGCCTTGTTGCTATTTTTAACAGCAGTTAGATACCTGTTGGCGTATTCTAACTGTGCATTTGCTGTCATGGTTCTGTGGTATTCATTTATCTGTGTCGTTGTTATACACTCTTGGGCAGTTTGATACATGTTGGCGTATTCTAACTGTATGCAGTCTTTCACTTCATTTTTTGGTAATGTTGAAGTACACATTAGTCATTACATTTTGGCTTTAAGAAGATTAAATACGCATTTGTAAGATTAGCTGGCAATCTCTGCTTTAGAGTCATGATTCTATCATTGCATTCCACCCATCCACATTTCTTTGTAATGTATGCAGTGTAGTGACCTGCATTGGTTGTAGCTCCTGCATGGTAGATTATACCTACTGTTGTAAAGATTTTCTTTCCAAGTGACACTTGACCGTGTGTGAATCCAGTCAGCTTGCAGTTGTTTTTCGTACCATCTGCATTATAACGTAGCAGCATAAGTATTATGTACTTACTATGAGTTTGTATCAGTAAGGTGGAGCGATTGTCTGAATTGCACATAGTACATAATCTGCCATGGTTTGCATTCTGTACAAGTTGCTGAAATGGAATGGATTCACAATTAGGTATGGATACATACACATATTGCTCATTTGGGATTTGTTCCTGTATGACATTGTGACAGAGAGTGCATGTATGTTTCCAAATGTATGAAATCTGGAAGATTTCATTTATAGGTATGCTCCTGTTTTCCAGTACTTGTAGTAAGTACATTCGAAATTCTTGTGGATCTTCTTGTGTGTTTATAGTGAATCTCACCATTCCAGCACAGTAGTCCAATTCTTGTCTTATTCTGTGAACACTGTACGTGTTGTCGGGATTGTTTGTTGCGTTTCTATGCAGGACTAAAATTTTCAAACACAATTGGTCTGTACTGTGTAAGTAAATATTGTTAACAATTGGTGGCAATTGAAATAGAATATTCATTGCTATATTTGCATAGCAACTTACACCAGTTTCATTTGAAAATTTGAATGGAGCAGCTAGTTTCATATCTGAGTGCTTTTTTCTGAGTTTCTCTTCCTTCTTTGAAGAAGTATCTGGTTTACTTTCCCTAATAGGTTCTTCTTTGCTTGTGGTAATTGATGAACCTTTACCTTCTTTTGTTTTCTTTGAAGGATTTGCTGTCAGATTCTGTTGCATTTCTGATTGAATTAGTTTTCTTTTACCATGTTTTATTTTTTCTGGAGCAGGATATATTTTCAGATGGGGGTGTACAGTGAACGCAGTCTATTGTATTCTAAAATGCAAGGAATATCAGCATTCACTTTACTTGCATCAAAGTTGATTAGAAATAGACTGTCAAGTGTACGTAAGCGTGATAGTGCAATGTAGCTTATGCCTTCTTTAAAGACTGTGTTTCGTATATCTATCAATGCTTTGTCTAGGGTAAGACCTTGGGATTTATGAATGGTGACTGCATATGCAAGAGTTAGAGAAAAATGTTCCCTACATACATACATGTCTTTGAACAGAAGGAATCGAGCAGTTGAGCGCTCTATCCTTTTCACTTCTGAAACTGTGTCAAAGCGAATATTGACAAACTAAATGTTGTTGTCACATGGGTATGATTGAAAGCCAACAACTGTACCCAGTGCCACATTAACTAGCCCTTTCTCCACGTCAAGGATACGTTTAAGCATTACTCTACAGTTTAAGGATAATTTTAATATTTTTTCCAACCCAGCTGTGTTGTATATTGAATTTTCTAAACTACTTATTCTTGTTGTGGCTTGCTCACACATGGGTAGTGTCATACCATGTATGTCTAGTTTGTCTGTGGCACAAATTTCAATTATTGGTTGCATTTCTTTATTTAACATTGTTTCATTGAATTTGACACAGCTTGCAAGAGTTGGCATTAAGGCCATACAATTGACATTTTTGTGGGCTAATTGTTCCATAACATCTGTAGCACATGCATTATCACCATAAAGTGCATGAATGTGCTGGGTTTTCAATATTGCTTCTGCTTCTCTAGAAAGTATACCAACTCCAATACTTTTTAGGATGTTGGCATAAGTGAGATATGCAGATTGCTGCATGTTTTGTGTTAATTTTCTGTATTGGAAATGTTGCCAAAGGTTGACATTTCCAATGCTGCCAACAGTTTTACGGCAGAGTTTGTGTCCTACGGTTTTAAAAATAGGTTCATCTTTCACTGGTGTCAACTGTAGAAGATCTCCGAAAACGATAATGTGTTTCTCTGCAAAGAGTTCTTCGTAGTTGGTTTTAAGTACTTCTTGCAATCTGAGGTGAATCAAAACCAACATTAGGTTGGAGACCATGCTCACTTCATCTATTAGTAGCATTTTCATTTGCTTTAATACTCTGCGTAGTTAAATTGCAGCTTCTGCAGAAAGTTTCTAATAGTCTAATTTGTTTTGGTGTTCTACTGGAAGAAGTAGTAATCGGTGTAAAGTGACACCGCCTATGTTGTAGGCAGCTAAACCTGTGGGGGCAGTTTCAACAGCTGACAGTTTATTGTTTGTCAATTGCTGAAGGAACTTGTTGATGATTTTGATTAAGAATGTTTTTCCTGATCCAGCTTCACCACTGATGTACAGCAGTATTGGTTTGTAATTTTGGCAGGTGCATTCTTTATTTTCGTGTTGTACACCATGTGCAATTTGTTTTGTTACGTCTTCAAAAATGGTGTGCTGATCTTTGCTAAATTTTGCTTGTTGTACAGTTAAGTCTTCTATATTTTCTTGATAGTGACAAATGGTGTTTTGCACTTCTGTCACAGCTAATTCTGACTCATTTACTATTAGTGGCTGTCTTAGTGAATCTTGACTTCCTGTTACAGAAGGTTGACTACTGTCGAAAGAGTCATTATCTAGTTGGCCCTGAAATTCTTCTTCATGTTGCTGTTCATTGTGCAACATTGTTTTGTACTGCATAAAGTTCACATCGGTGATAGCGCTTTAGTTTGCTTTGAAAGCATCTTCATAGCAGTCATAGTTATCTAGCATCTGTTCCTCTTTTCTCCATGGTTTAAAAAAGTTGTAGCAGAGACATGTAATATAGTTCTTACAGTTGAGGAGTTTTTAATGACAATTTAACATGATTAATTAAGCTTTGTTTGGTAGGTTTCACTAAGCTGCCTTCACAATCTCTGACTCTATATCTGCCTTTGCTTTCATCGGGTTTTATATTATTTTTGAGCTATGTGGTTTAGACACGTGCTTTCCAAAGTGCTACTCCTGTTCGGATAGTATGTGTCCAATAAAATGTTTTTTAAAATGTCTTGGCTGTTGGGATCATTTCTGGCAATTTTTTCTATGTCCTCATATGATTCAGAACTCTTTTTCTAGATTTAGCAGGACCAAGACTTTGCCACACCATATTTTCAGATTTTACAATCATAGCAGTACTGGTTAAAGGGTCTTCAGCTTCATAAGTGCCACATTCTGTATGAGAGAGAATTTTTATGCCTAGGCTGTACAATTTCTGAGATAGTGTTTTGTCTGATGATAAGACATCCCAGAGGTCTTGAATCTCTGTTTTTTCTGCTTTTGTTAAGTAGGCTAAAACATATCGTGCAACAGCAGTGGCATTGTCTGCAATGTGCTGCACATCTATGTTTGCATTCCATAAGAGGGCAATGATTGTACTGTAATCATTGATATTTTAGGTTCTTCCGTTCATTTTATGTAATACGTGTTCTTAGGTGATTTACCTTTCACACTATGTCGAACTGAAGACATGAAGTTGTTCACTTCACCTGTTTCTGTAACTTGTCTAGGGAAACCAAACCGGCATTTGGTGTAGTTTTTCCCTTTGTTTTTGTATTTGCGCCGACAATATTTGCCACATTTGTGTCTTTGAAATTGTAATATCTGCCCGTGCAGGTCACTATGGGTCCATTGTAAAGAGATTTCACAAGTGACATATTTTTGGATGAACTGCAAAACAGTGGCATCAGTGTCGTGACCAAATTTAGGTTCACCTTTGATCCATAAAAGCATGTGAATATTTGGTGCTCCTCTTGCTTGGTGTTCTTTTCTCCAAAAGAAGTGCTGCACTTCTCCGAGGAGAGGAACAGTTTTATTGCAAATAAAGTGTAGCATAGCAATGAAATGATGATGGAAATATCTTGACACATTAACTGGATCTAGAGAGCAAAGTTCTCCAGGTGTTAATAAATGTATGTTGGTTTTGTTGTTGTTTGATATGCGTAGGAACTCATGTAAATCTTCCCATGCATATTCTGCACAACTTATTGTAACAAACCAAGTCGGTGGTCCAAGGTTTCTGATCATACAACGTATGTCTCCGTGTCGTCGGAACCAGTATTCTTTTGTACCATGCATGTTTGCAAACAAATTTGTTAAACGTGATTGTAAACTCTCATCTATTTCTTGTACTTTTTTTATTAATTGCGTAGCTGACATATTTTGAAAGTGGGTTCCAGATTTCAAAATGTGTGCAACTCCGTAACATAGGGTTGCTAGTTCACTTTCAAAGAGTAGGTGGAATATGTATTACACATTTTGTCTAAACCTGGGATCTTGCGAATACATTCGTAATGAACGGTATTCTGATGCTGTAATCTGAATGGGTCTATCATCGTATCTTCCACCTTTGCGAGTAGGAAATACCAGTGGTACTTTTTTCCCATATGCTCATTGGTGAACCTTTGGTTTGTCGCATTTGTTAAGTTTCTAGTGCATCATCAATGCTTTCATTGGAATGCAATGGATGAATTGTGTACTGGTCCAAAAGAGTGGATACTGCAGCAGGATCCAGAAGTTTGAATTGTCCAGTTTCTGATGACTCTTCAATTATTTCAATTGTTTCCCTTAAGCTTTCTTCAATATTTATTTCCTTGTAGTATTCGTTATTGTCTTTTAGATATTGCAAGGCTGGTCTAACGTTATGTAAATCCACCAGTTGCCAAATTGTTTTGTCTTTTGTTGGTACACCATTTACCAAGACAATTAAAGAATGCTCTATTGAATGTTGCACTCCTAGAGTGTGTACATTTTCTGTTAGATCTAATGGCAAATAAACTACTTTGCCAAGAATGCCTTTCACCAATTCAGAGGGAGGTAATTTTGCTGTTTTTGGGTGAAGGCGTATAATTGCTTGAAATGGGTGAACTGTTTGAATTATGATGCTCTTATACAAATTGAGTTGTTGCAGGGTTTTTGGTAGTGGGAACAATTCCAAATTATGTCTGATAGCACGTGAAGGAGTTTGGTTGTTGTCTAGTTTTGTAGTGCAGTAACTACAACATATTAGGGGTTCGCTTATTTGATATTTGTTTTCGGCTAAAAGGTAGAGAGCTAATTCATAACATTTGGAATCTTCATTGTCTTCTTTTTTGCATGCTATATCTATATTTTTTGTGTTCCTTTTGTAAAACGTTCTGCGGCAACACACACACACATGGTTTGGTATTTCAGCCGATGCACTTTTAAATGTTAGTATTTCTTTTTTGTATGTGGGTAATAGAAGGTTGCTATGTGCAGAAATGTTGGTAGTCTGTTCTAAAACTATTGCATTTTGTAAGTGGCTTTCACTTCCAAAATATTTTCTCTGGATACGGTCAATTTCTTCTTGTAGATATTTGTGTGTACCATGCAGAAGAGTGTTATTTAAATGTGCTAATTCTGAAGCTGGACTTTTAGCATAGTATATTTATTACACTAGATTTCTTACATTTAAATGATGTATTGATATCCTTTTGATATCATGGAAGGTGCTTTTGCAAATAGGTCCAGAAAAGCAGGCTAATGAATGTCGTTGTAGTCCAGTGTATTTGCGCACTGGACATATGTCCACATTTTGCAGCACTTTCATTTTAAGTTTGTCTTTACTTTTCACATACTGATTGAGGAACTGATATAAAGATTTGAAAGATTTGTTTGGAATGGCACACATTGACGTGCACGGCCATTTGTATACTGGACGGTCTAGTTCAGTCGAATTGAGAGGTCATTCTGAGTTTTCGGGGGCAATGTTTCTTGTTCCATGATGCTATTATTGATTTTTTCATACCCTCGTCCACTGCTATGGATGGCAATCGTGTTTGTTTGATTTTGTTTGTATGCTTCTTCATTAAAATATGGCTCTGTGGTTGTTGTGTGACTCCATTCACCTCCACAAATATGTAAGCAGTTATTTTTGGTCACATTCCGTTTATTGATAAGTTTCTTTTTTAGTTTGGTACTTAGTTTTGTTAGTGGTTTCATTCTATTTAACACCTATATAAACAACTTCCTTTTGAGAATGATTGCACTGTCCACGAGAGCTTGTAGGATTAATTTTCTACGGTAGGTTTTAAGGGTTGAGGATGATTTCGGTCCTCTACTTACTAGATTCTGAAGGACTCTGTGGTGAAACATTTTTGCTAAAATACTTTTTTTTACTATAGGTTCTTATTACTATATCAGGATTAATAGGAGCATTGTTAACAGTACTGGTAGCAGATTTTTTGTGAAGAGTTTTGTGTTTCATGACACATTTTGTTGGAGGAGGTAATGTTTCAGTAGTTGAAGCTTCCTTTGTTGTGCTAAACGACTGTATTAGCTGTTTTGTTCCAACGTTCTCTACAAACTCTGCTACAGATGGATGGTTAGGTTGGACACTTTTTTTTTATTTGCTCTACTTCTGTGTTCCTTTCTACGGACTTGCTTTTTGGTAGGCATTTTTTGGGGTCTTTTGAAAAAAGAAGGCATGGTTTGGTCTGTTGTACAATGTATGTGTGCTGTGTGCATGCGTGCATGAGTTTGATGGGCAAGGTCTGTGTGGTGGTGTGTGAATGTGCATTGGCCTCTTACAATGATTTAGGAAGGCTATTTTTCTGTTTGCATACTACTACAATGTGCTTCAGATGAGAGTAGAAAGTGGGCTAGTGATGAGGAGAAGCATTAATTTTGAAGGTACTGGCATAACATTGAAACAGCTATTTGTTTTCTAGTACTAACATTCTAAGGGTTCTGTATGTTATTTGAGTTCCAAACATAAGGGGATTTGTGAGTCATTCTGCCTGTTATTCTTTGTTTAATAAATGGGGATTTGTGGGTAGAATGGTTCAGAAATCACTGTTCAGAAATCACTGTTCAGAAATCACTGTTTGCTTTGGTGCGCAAATTAAACACATAACCCACACAGTCTGTTAGAGTAATAGTTTGAATATAAATGTTGTACTGTACTTACTTGAATGACCAGGTTTCTTCAGATATGTTGTTTGCAGTGTAGATGTTGTTGATTTTCAGGAGAGTAGTCTTCACTGCTTTTGTAAAAAGAAGAAGTTAGTAACTTTGTGTGTTTAAAGCAGTGATGTTACTGTACACGTTAATTTTGCATTTTTCGTTGGAGTATTCTCCTTTGATATTTCAACACAGTGCATGTGTGCATTTCACTTCACTATGTGCTGCCTTTCTATGTTACTTGCAGTATGTCAGTTGCACGTGCTTCAGAAATGAGTACAATTTTTAGGTTACGAAAATGCCTTGTTTCTTTTAAGCTGTGCTATCTATAGCAGAGAGGTTTGTAAGCGAGAGGTCATTATAGTAAATGGGAAAAATGTCTGTACTTTCATATTATAAGTACGATTTCGAAACATCGGGAGACTCTCGAAGGGAGATGTCACCACAGCAATCGGGAGCATTTACTTTTTCTCATACCGATCGCATTGGAAAAAGCATTTATGTATGCGATACACAGTAAAAAATGGTGTAATTTTCTAATGGAAAATCGGGTTTCGCACTAAATAGGGAGGGTTGAAACTATGTATAGGTTATGCGGGAGACAGTAAGAAGTAGTGAGGTTTGTCAATGAAAAATCGGACATCTTGTACTTAAAGGGGGAGCATTGGTATGTATTGGCTATGCAGACTTAGCGGCATTCAGTTGTTTAAATGAAATCATAAGGGTTGCACATGTACTCTGATTAAAATATGCATACCTGTAGTTTATATGCATGCATGTGCACATGCATGGAGCTGTACGTAGAAATCCACGACACTTGCACAGTAGTTTTTGAAGTAGGTGCTTTGCAATGATATGCGACTTGCATTCAAAGTGATCAATAGTACATTTGAAGTGCGAAATTTTGATACCGGAGTTAGATGTAGGGATGGTTAATGTGATTGGTGGTTGGTTGTGTGACTGCTTAGCTGTGTCCAATGAGGAAATGGATTTGCGAGTGATGTGGAAAGGGTAGAAGGACTGGCTAAGAGTTACATGCCGCATGTAGACAATGATTGTCCGCGGGTAGGGCGTGTCACATACGGGTTTCTACAGCAAATCCAGCATGGAAAGGGGACTGTGGGCATCAGCCATCCAGATATTCACATTGTTCTTTTGTGTCAAAAGACAGTGTGTATACTGAAGATGGCAGAGGCGCAGAGGGTCAGGGTTTTGGTCCTTGGAGATATTTTTGTCCATGGTTTACAGCACTATTGCTGAAAGTAGGAATGTGTCACATCATTTTGATGTGAGAGGAGTGGAGGTGGTGTGGAGCACTGAGACTGATCACAATGTTGCGGCAATACTCCAAGTTTGCACCAAGATGCGTACGATGACCACTCCTCATGTGGTACTTTTGCGCTATGGTGCTTGCCATTTGGGCTACGTGAGATCACGTACTTGGTGAAAGATTTGGAACAGTTGGTTCAAGCAGTCATGAACATCTTTCCAACTGCGAAATACATTTTTTCTGCGTTACTCCCTAGAGGAAAATGGGACAACAGTTCTGTTTTCTGTCCTGATCAAAGTATTGGGAGGTGTAATATCAATCGCGGCATGCATGCTTTTATGTTACGTGCTGGTATGTTTTTCTGCTGCCACGAGAACATTGTTCCCAGTAATGCGGTCTATTTTGAAGCAGATGGTGTTGTGTTATCTTCTTTGGGAAATGCCATGTTCTTTTGGAATGTGAGGCTTGCTTTGGAGAAGGTTCTGTAATGGTTGTAGGAGTAAAGTAAGAACAAAAAATATTTTTAAAAAAACAAAATAACAGGTGTCTGTAAGGCATCTGCCCCAAAAAAAAGAAAAATGGCTCTTTTCAGAGCCCACCTTAAAGGGGAAAAGGGGAATAATATTTAAATGTACAGTCGTCACGCTCTGATCCCGTACGTGTCCGCGAGCATGGCGGTAGTTTGCAGGCAGCGGCTATTACCAACGGGGATTCTGGGGTGGAGACGCATGCAAATAATAATGTGTGAAGGTAGGGATTGGTCAGTAAAGGTCAGTGGGTGTGTTCCATACGGAGAAATTTAGTGAGAACGTCTTTTCCCTGACAGGAGACCAGACAGCCATGGCTCTGTGTGCTTGAAAACAGATTATCTGGATTTTGGGAGACTCATGGATACATTGGTTGAAGGTGCATGCAGAAAGTTGCGTTCTATCTGCAGATCTTGGATTTCCTCATGTGGAAGTACACTGGCATGGTGTGCGTGGAATGAGGTGGCTGGACTTGGTACCTCTGAGCGCTACTTTACAGACAGAGCATCATTCTGATATACTTATCATTCATTGTGGAGGAAACAGTTTAGGCCATGTCTCTGGAATTTCTTTTCAATTTGCAATGAAGGAAGGACTTGCAAAGGTCATGGCCATGTTTCCAAATTGCCAAATAGTTTTTTCCCGTATTGCACAAAGACAAAAGTGGCTGCATTTGGTCCACAAATGGAGAAAGCGAGGCACAATGTGAATAAGGCTGTTTGTGCCTTTCTAAGAGATGTTGGCATGTCCTCATTCCACAATGAAAGCATTTTGTTTCACACCTCTTTCATTTTTCGCAGAGATGGAGTCCATCTCACATATGCTGGCAATCAGATTTTTCTTCGCAATGTACAACATGCAGTGGAACTTTTTTTGGAATCATAGTCACCTATTTGGCAATCCGTTTTTTCCAACCTACAATTTTTGAAGCACACACAACACCACCAAAAGGCTCTTTTCAGAGCCACCACTTACTCCCTAGACCACTGGTTTTGCTTTGCTTGCACCCTAAGTTTTTGTCTGTCCTACGACTGTCCACGTACTTTTCCAAAAATGCACGGGGGCCTACAATGGTCACTTGATAGTTCTATTGTTAAACTGAGAAAGCCGGCTCTGAAAACAGCCTTTTTTGTAGTTTTTGTAATTTTCCAGTTTTCTACTTTTATGGACACGACACACTAGGAGAGGAGGGCAAAGGAGGGTAAGGAATGGACACCAACCACAGGGATAAGAAGGGCCAGGTGGAGAGAGAAAGATATAGGGTGGGCTTTATTTAGGTAGTGAGCAGCTATTGTATGGAACATGTCAAATGGTGATTTTATACTGAAAAATAATTTCCCGTGTGTGTAAGTTATTTTACAATGTTGCGGAAGCAGACAAAATGCGCAAATTAGTCCACACGGCCAGCGTGGGTGCGGTCACATGATGACGTCCTGAACACATTCGCGAGGGAAAAGCTTGCCCACTGGACAGCAAATGCAGACTAACAAACGTGCGCATGCGCGCCACTGTTCTCCGGACAGTGTTCGGGTCCTGTAACTAATTAAAAGTGTGACACGAGTGAGACGGACAGTTAGGGACAGGCGGGATGTTCGCAGTACTTATGGGTGTACTGCGCATGTGCATACCTGATCTGATGACTGTACGGACAGGTCCAGTGTCCTTAGGACACTAACATTTTGTTTGACAACGAACATGCCGGCCAAGGCGCCTGTTCTACGGATGGTTCCATCTTGGCTGCGGACGATACGGACAGGTATAGTGTCCTTAGGACACTCCCATTTTGCTCATTTACATACGTCCCAGACAGCTGGTGTGTTCTAGGAACATGTTTTATCTTGTTTGTGAGCGTTACGGAGAGGTATAATGTCCTTAGCATGCCCCATTCTGTTCATTTTCGCACAACTTGCACAGATGGTGCATTGTAAGATCAGTTCCATCTTGGTTGGCATTGGTACAGGTAGGTGTATTGCCGTTAGAACATTCTTATTCTATTGCTTACGGCTAGCTCGAACAGGCGCGCTGTTCGCAAACATTTTAAGTCTTTTTAAAAAAACTTTTTTTTACTCAAACTCTTCCTCTACAATAAATATACAAAAACTTTCTAAAAACACACACACACTTCAATCAAGAGAAATACAGGGGGATGCAGATACTGACACGAATATAGGGGAATTAGGGTTCAACACAGGCTGATTGTGAGGAGATGATTTGTGTGGGGAAGAAAGGATGGATGTTTCATCAAAACGTCTATTTTGTTCTTGAAGGTTTGGGGACGGTTCACTAGGGAATGGAGACGGGGGGCAGGTACAGGTGGGACAGTGATAATGTATTTTTCCTCTCACAAATTCCTCCACAAATTGCCTTAAACTGTTAAAATTGTCTTTAGTGTGTCCATTTTCAGTTCTATCCTTTTTAGCCTCTCTTCCTCTGTGTCATTTGTTGGCCTTTCTTCTTTTTTTCCTGGTCTGTTAAAAATAAATATATATAGGTTAAATGCCCATTAAATACTGACCATTATTTTGCCTATGCAGAGCACTGTGTAGCATTACTATCGCTATCTTCGGACATTTTCCCATGCAGAAAATTCTCCTCCAGCCAAATCCAAAGTACTGCACATTTCTGTATCAAAAGAACAGAAAGAAATTATTTTTTCTGCCCCTCATACCAAAAAAAGTACACACACATATAGGAAAAATGTAGTTCATGTACTGTTTTGTTGTAATTTGTCTTCGTTGTAGTGCGTGCTTGTACGGTCCTGGCTGCAGAGTTTCTGTGAGGTAATTACGTTGGAGTCATACTTTCTTTTTTTTATGGTATAATCCATTTCATTCTACATGGTTAATAAATATTGCCTAACTCCAACTTACTATCTATATTTTTTTGAACATTCTAGCAGAGGATTCAGAGAAAAAAAGCTTCTATAACAAAAAATGATCAATAAGCTTACTTCGACTGTGAGGTAGCCTCTAGGGAAAAGGAGGTACAGGTACGTGCTTTATCAGAAATTAAAACTCACAACTGATCCATTAATTCACAAATACAAAGATGGACCTCTTTGAGGTTCCCTTTACATGACCAAACATTGTCAGCTCTCTCCACTAGGATGGCTACTAGTAAGCCTTTTACGTCACCCACTGAACATCATTCCTGCTTTCATCCTTTCTAGCTCATAAATCAATTTTCCCACAACTGCAGTCAAACTATGTCATTTGCATTTCAAATTTTCTTTATCCATTTGTGGCCACGGTATATATTGTAGTCATCCTCGCCCTTTCGGTAATAATGGTAATTGCGACAATCATATCCACCTATGCTCCTGGTCTTCCAGGTGGGGCTAGTTTTGCCCATTTGTATTCGTCCTGGCAGCAACTTAAATCTACTTACATAAGGCGCCATGCTTGTGGTCGTTCTGATTACGGTTTCATTTGGTTCCTATAAATCTGACCATTTTACCCCTCTTCCTATGTCTAGACCTTTGAAAAAACCTCATGTGCCTTCTCCTCTCGCTCTCTCATTTTCTTCCCTTTCTTCATCTGACATCATTATACCACACCTGGTATATGACTGTTGTCCCTTTCCTCATCATCAAGACCTAGTCTGCTGAAGGACAGCCTCATATTCTTGTCGTTCATAACATCATTCAATCTGTCTCCTGTTTCTTTTGGTGGAGATCCTGCGATGCTCCCTCTGGTCTTGTCGTCATCTTTCTCTCTCATCTGTCTATATAGATCCCCAATCCTTTTCCCTATGCCTACTGCCTCATGCTCATCAGCCCATGTCTGTAGTCTCAGTATCCCATGCAGCTCCCTACTGTTGTGACCCTCTCTATTCTTCCCATCGTTCTCATGCTTCAATTGGTATTATACCTCTATTGACGATGTGGTCTACTTTGTCATCCCTTTGTCCCCTACTCCTTCGCATTTCTTCTTCCCTTCTTCTCATCTCCCTTTTCACTTCTTCTTCTCGCCTTCTTTGCAACCTACGTTCTTTCAATCTCTGTGCTTCTGTGTCTTAAATGTCTTCTCTTCTATTCTCTCTTTCTCTTTTTTCTGTTCTTCTCACTTTCTTTGTTCTTCATTGGCTTCCTCTCTTTTTCCTTCTCCTCTTTATATACCCTTTCTTGTTCCTTTTTCTTCTTTTCCCATTTCTCACTTTCTTTGACATTGTCGACGCTTTCCGTCTAATTTGATTAGTATCTGTCCTCCCATCCACTAGTTCTCTACTATTGTCACTCCACCAGCTCTGATTTCTCTCCTTTTTATCTCTTATCTTCTTCTTCTATCTCAATTTGCCTGTCGCTTCTTTCATCATGCTCTTTATGTTCATCACATGTGGACATATATTCTCGCTGTTTGATTTTGCTCTATTCCATGTTATCCTCACTATTATAAGTGGGGGGTGCATATATTGGATTAGCATGTTTATCTTCAATTATCCTATTGTTGTTAGGTGGAGAAAGAAGAGATGAGGGCGTTACGTCCTCCTCTTTGTGCTGAGTAAGCATCCACTTCTTCTCATGCGGGTCCTCTTTTGCAATACATTTTCCATAGCTCTGAAACAGCTAAACTTTTCTGTAACCTCTTCCTGAGTATGCAGCATGTAAGTATGTTGTCATGTGTTGCAATCCTGTTCTTGATAGTGAACCTTCTTGAGGCCAATGCATGAACATTTTGTCAGCCCTGACTTTTACCCATCCAGCATGGTACTTCCAAATCTTAGATGTGTATCTCAGTAATATTTTGCAAAGGTGTAAAAAGGGAGTGTCCCCCATGATAACAAGTCATTCTGACTGTCAATACTTACCGGTTCTTTCGTATTTCATAAATTATAACACAACAATGAATTTGGAGAAGCACCATCACTCCCCGGCCATTTCCTAAAACAATTCTGAAAGCTATTTTCAAGTCTACGCAATAATATTCTTTTTAATTCTTTGTTTAGAGTTCTTTCGATTCTTACTATACTGTTTTTAGTATTGACAATTTAAGAATCTTTTTTTAATCTATTTTTTCAATTCCTGTCCTCCTCTAATTTAATTAATTGATTGATTGGTTGATTGGCGCCAGCAGCTTGTCGTTTAGGATCTAATAACCAGTCGAATGTATTACTATTGTTCTATAGTTTCAACCTACAACCTTTAAAATCACAACTGTGAATAATTGTAGTATTAGCTCAGTATTTTTAACATAAGTTTTATGAGAATTAGGATTTTATATTTTACCTTAATTTTTAAATTGCATCCAAGTAATTATTTTTATATTGTGTGGAACAAGCTGTGAATTGAGGAAAATATAAAACATTAACCTGAAACCCGTGAGCGTGTGGCTGATTACAGCTTTGCAGCTCCGTGTTTGGTTCAAGCACAAGAGCTGCTGAAGACTTCATCCCCCACAAACCCGGGCTGTGTCACGGCTCGGAATGCATCATTCCGGCCCGACACAGGCCTTAACTGTTTGCGCTGATGGGAAGCCTGTTTAGGCCTGTTTGCGCCCCGGTTGCCAGCAGGTGGCAGGAAATGCTGCAATACACTATTAGGGATTTTTTCATCTGCCCCCCAAGGTAAGAATCTAATTGGTGTTGAGAGTGGTTTATAGACATAGTGTATACAAAGGTATGTCTGGAAGATCTTAATAATGGTAGATGAGACATAGATTTGAGTCATTGAATACAATTAGATTATTAAGGATTGCTAACCAAACACCTAAAAAAGTTGAAAGTTTGACGAGACAGGGGGACCCTGCTGCAATTAAAGCTGCACTGGTCAATGCATGATCAGCACTGGCCCATGCAGTAGAGGTGAAGGAATTAATTCAAGAATATGATCTGGAGCTTATATTATTGACAGAAACATGGTTTACAGAGGGAAGCCAATCAATGTTCCATAATCTGATCCCAGATAACTACTATATTCAGAGAATAGACAGACCACATAAAAGAGGAAGGGGAATTGCAATTATTTATAAATCAATGTTAACACTTTCCCACATGGTGGAACTAGATTGGGGAGGAGAGATGCAGATGGGGGATTTCACCACTACTCTCTCTAACTCCACCTCAATAAAAGTGATGTTGGGTTATAGGCCCCCGGGCCTTTTAGGTAATGTTCTGGAATCATTGGATTCATATCTGACATTAATTGGAAGCAAATATAGTGAGTTGCTCTGCCTTGGAGACTGGAACATCTGGATGGACAGTTTTAGTAACATGGACTCAACTGCCTTGAGAGAAATCTTTGACAAACATGGACTGACAGTTCGGACCATTGGACCATCCCATATTAAGGGATATTGTTTAGATATGTTAGCCTCAAGGGGAAGGGTTGTGGGTTTTAGAGAGACGCTCCCGATTCTGTTTACAGACCATTTTGCTCAGTTGTTTACACTCTCCACCAAGGAGTTTAAAAAGGCAAGGGGAGAGAAATGCCACAGATTTGGAAATGCCCTGTTATGAACTTGGATAAAATACCAGGGGAAGAGCTATAAGAGAGACTGAATAAAATTGACAGTTTATTAACGTGTGAAACATTTTTTGAGAAAAGGTATGGAGATTTTAGATGAAGTTCGTAATGAATACGCCCCTCTGAAATAAAAAAAAGACTAGGAAATCTAAATCCTGGTTTAACCCTGAACTTGCCTTGTTACGAAAACAGCTCCATCCAGAAGAGAATGGAGGTGGCGAAAAAGAACCAGAGGACATAAAATTAGAGGAAGTAGTCTTTTAGTTCCAAAAAGTGGATGAAAAGATGATTCCCGCCCTACTTAGCCAATTGAAGCCCACCAATGACCTTTCATGTTCAATGCCGACATCTGTGGCTAAACGGTTGGTGAAGAATATAACACCGTTTATTATGACCTTCGTGAATAAGTCACTACAAGAAGGTCAAGTTCCTAAGGCTTTGAAGAGAGCTTTAGTAAAGCCACTATTGAAGAAAGCTAGTTTAGACCCGGAAATATTGAAGAATTACAGGCCAGTGGCTAATTTGATGGCCGCCGAAGATCGTGGAAAAGGTGGTCTGCACCCAATTCCAGGAATTTGTCGACAGAGAGAAACTTTTAGACAACCTACAATCGGGTTTTTTCCCAAAATATGGTACAAAGTCAGCTCTTTTGGCTGTACATGACGATCTGTTAGAGGCTGTGGATAAAGGAGGGTCACAGTTTTGTTGATGTTAGACCTCTCCGCAGCCTTTGACCCCCGTGAGCCATTGGATAATGGCAAATGTATTGGGCAGGTGGGAAAGGTGTCCAAACAGGTGATAAACTGGTTTGAATCCTTTCTCAAATATAGAAGTCAGAGGGTAATATTGGATGGATTTATCTCTCAAATGGTTCAGCTGGAATGTGGGGTATCTCAAGGTTCCTCCCTATCCTCTCTTATCTTTAACTTGTACTTTCACCCGGTTTTCAACATATTCCAGAAGTATGGCTTGCGATTTCATTCATATGTGGATGATATCTAGTTATACATGGAAATCAAGAACATTGAAGACGCTTTTGAGAGGATCAATATTTGTATGGAAGAACTTAAGGAATGGATGACAGACAACCATTTACAATTAAATGCAGCCAAGACAGAAGTGATACTGTTTGGCCCTAAGAATAAAATGCTGTCCGAGAGACAGAATCCTCTGCCATTGATCCTTGGTTAACAATTGCAGTATTCAAAAAAAATTAAAAACCTGGGCAGCTGGTGGCAGGAAAATCTAGGTAGTGAGACGCAGGTTGGGGAAAATGTGAAATCAGTCTATTATGCACTACGATCACTATGGAATATGTTACCCTATATCCCTCTGGAGGACAGGGCAGTTGTGGTGGGGGCAATAATACTCTGTTCCAGAGTTTGGTGCAGCCCCTTCTATTCTCCTTGAGATTAGGAATCGAGGTATCTCTTCTTTAATCAAATCCCATTACGTTCCCCACTATTTATACATTCAATAATATCCCTCCCCTTTTATTTGCCACTTTCGCTGCTTCTCCTTGTTCATCTCGAGCCCTTCTTAATCGACCCTTCCCCAATCAACCACTTTGCCTTCTGTCCGCAGGTCGCCTGCGGGGACGAGACAGGAATTTCTTCAAAGGGGCACCTGCTGACCGTCTCTGGTTACACGTGCATATTTTTCCAGCTCTCCACAGGTAACTCTGTGGTCTTCCAGCTGATGGTGGAAGACGTCAATAATCTGAGGATCTGGATCTCAAACCATCCTCTGCTACCAAAATGTACAGTAGCGCCTGGAGCATATCAAGTGTTGGCGGGCTTACCATAGCAACTAATTACAGGCCCAAATAACTGGACAGACACAAAGAATATGTCAACATACTATTTTATTATCAGTTCAATAAAATAAAGCAGGGAAATCTGGCAAGCATATCAAGTCGCAGCTTACTCACTCTCAAATGTATTTTCATAACACTAAGGCATTATACATCAATATACGTCAGCTATGATGTCATCCCACATGGCAAACAGTAAAAATCTATCAGACAGAGGGATTGGTTAAAGGAACCAAATATACCTATAGCTTATTTCGGTTTTAGTAGCATCATTGGCTGCCCTTTATCTGGTAGGTACATCTGGAACAACCTCTAACTACATATGATACAAATAATAATATAATAACAGAAGCAGGTTGGCTTCTGCAACAATGTATAGTTCATTGTCACATAGACCACACTAGGCATAGGCATCGGCCACACTGATAGGTTGCCATCTTCTTCCAACCTTGGACATTCGTCTTGTTAGCAGGACATAAGCAAAATGAAGCCGAGGTGCGGGGAATAACATCAGACAATTGCCCACCTGGCCAATTAGCCTTACCATCTCTCATCAGTTAGGCCGTAAGCTAAGGCCTCTTCTTTGCTGACTGCAGTCTTTGCTGGAACTTTTAATGGAGTGAAGGTACATTGCTATCTTCATCTGGAGTGTTTATGTATAGGCCTTGTTTTCTGGTCTTGCACCACGTGTGAGGAGACTATGGGGGTCATTACGAGGTAGGAGGTAACCATGCTGCTATTAGTGGCATGGCTACCCCCTTACCGGGTACCGGGTCCGGGTTCCTTGAATGAGGAATTACTGGGCCATTCCGATGTTGGCGGGCCCGGTAATCCCTCATTCAAGTAACCCATCCCCATTCCCATTTGAGCCCCCATAGGGCTCAATGGGAATGGGGAGGGTGCTAACAACGGGCCTGTTAATACCCATCCCGTTGTTAGCACCCTGGTCTGCTTGCGAGACCCACTAAGGATGCCTGGTTTTACCAGGTGTCCTTAGCGGGACCTGCGAGCAGAACTTGTAATGAGGCAGTATGGGGTTGATGGCTCCAGCACCTTTACCGGCGCTGTTAACCCCTTACCGCCTACCTCGTAATGACCCCCTATGATTTGTCAACTCTGTCCTTTTATTTAGTGCTATTTGATTCATTTATACTGGGTGCTGTTACTCTCTTTGGCATCTGGAGAATTAGTTGCTCCGTCTTGCATATGCTTTCCATATCTTTAATTGTACAATACTTGGAACTTGTAAATGTTTACTTCTTTGGCTAATCTAAGAGGAATATGTATGTACATGGCTTATCCTGTTCAGCTCCTTTTGTATTTGCAGTATTTGCAGTTGCTTCTCACTGTGGCATCCTTGATCTCTAGTCAAACAAATATTCTTTGTTCTTGCATGCATCTATATTTCAGTGCCCGTCACCTCTTCTGCCTCAGTCTCTCTCCCTGAGGTTTTCAGCTTATTATTACACGAAACCGACATCCAACTTCTCATTATGGCTGCATTACCCATGTTATATTTTCTACTGTAGCAAGCTTCTATATTTTTCCTCTACCATGCGTTTCTGCGTATATACATTTACTACATCTCTAGTTACCTATTTTCTCAGTATATCTGATATGATATATGATAAGTCATTTATAAGGCGCCTGTACACAAGTGTTTATAGGCGCAACAAGACAAGGGAGGGAAGACAGAAGGAGCACACAAAAATTATCTTACTAGGCCTTGTGTCATTCAGATCGTGCAAGTACGGGGTAGAAGTGCCAGGGGACGGGAGGGACGGGACAGTGCAAAGGAAAGTGTATGTGCTGCCAGGGAGGTGGCTAATAGATGCAGTGGGTCTGGGGACTGTAGGGTTGCAGATACAGTCCCTAATTGGTTGGGAGGCCCGGAGGCAGTGCAAGGGCAACTGGTTGTGCAGAAGCCTGGTCCTATAGGTTCAGTGGGTGGCCAGGTAACAAGTTCACGCAGCAGACAAGGGCATCAGCAAGAAAGAGGGAGAGAGAAAGCAGAAGCAAAAAGGAAGGACTTGAATTACTTCCAGAACCTTAGGTAGTCCTGCTGACGTTTGAAAGAGGCAGGGAGGCTGTTCCAAATGGAGGCACAGCCAAGGACAGAGATCTACCCCCCACTCTCTGCCTGAAGAAGTGCCTGGCCCTCAGAGAGTTGGAGGTTGATGAGTGGAGGGTTTGAGAAGGAAGAAGCTTAGGAAGATAAAGTTGGATGTAGTGTGGTCCCCGTCCCCAGAAAGCCTTATGGACAATACAGAGGGTCTTAAACTTGATCCTTGCAGCCACATGGAGCCAGTTGAGAGATTTCAGGGCTGGAGAGATATGGTCCCTGGGCTTGAGACCAAAGGACAAGTCCTGCATTCCTGTTCTGGATTAGTTGTAAAGGGTGAATAGTAGAGGCAGGCAGATTTAGAAAGAAGCTGTTGCAGTAGTCCAGCCTAAAGAGGACCAGGGCTCTGGAGACAGTGAGCTTCTGGGGGAAAGTGAGAAATGGAAGAATACCTCTTGAGAGGTGCAGGCAGCTGATAGTGTGACTTCTTAGAGATGTCAGAGATGTAAGGAGAGAAGGAGAGGGTGGAGTCAAAGATGACACCAAAGTTCTGGGCCCTCTACCTGCACCCCAGAAGAAGGTACAGGTAGAGGGCCCAGTGTGGGCTGCCAGAGTGAGAGCGGGAAGGCAGGAGCAGTTATCCCAATGAGGAGGATCTTAGTCTTACTGGCATTAAGGCAGAGATTGTTTGAGGCACCTCATTCCTGAACTGTGGACAGACAGTCAGGAATAAAGGATGGAGAGCTAGGTGTCAACTGCATAACACAGAGAGTTAGATCAGAAGGTAGAGATGCAGTGGGGCAGGGGTGTCAGGTAGTGGTTAAAGAGCTAGGGAGAGAGTTAGACCCCTGGGCAACACCACTTGTAGATAGAGAGAGATAGAAGAGACGAAAGACCCAAGTTCGACCTGGGAGGGTCAAACAGGCTAGAGCCAGACCAGAGATACCAAGGTTGTCATAGAGAGGATTGAGCAGGATGGTGTGCTTTCTTTGCCGTGATTGGGCAGGATGGAGTTTTTTATTTGGCATGATTTCTTTCTATCCATATTTTCATTTGCTTTGTTACTTCAGTTACTTCTTCATTCATTACGGATTTGTATATCATTTTAGTGCATCATTGCCTCTTCTCTTCAGGATGTCACTTTACACTTGTCAGATTTTACTTATAGTTCTTCTATGTCTGATGGTGTCTGCCGACTTCCTTCTACCACTTCAGTTTGAGAGTACATTCAGGACGGTTGTCTGAGTGCATAACGTCTTTCATATTTTCAATGTGTTATTGGGACAATACCATATGTCATGCACAGTGCTTTCTTGCTGCTCTTCCAATATGATGGAGCCGGTGGGGTGGGGGTGGGCTTCATGAGTGATGTGTACATCTCCTTCTCTACAGTTGACTGGCTATCGACTTGAAAGTCTGGAACCCAGATTCGATCAAACAGGAACACATGACTCATCCAGCTTGACTGCAGCAATGCATCTAAAAGCCCTGTCCTTGCTGTTGACCACCAAAGATAAGAACTAAAGGAACTCTGAAAAGGGTATGCTCATCGTTTTTTAATTAAAATTCCTTTTTTTCTAGATCCCTGGTAGGACATTTGTTTTATGTTGTTTTCACAATACTATTGTTGTTTGTTTTGTAACTGCATTAGATGACACACCCCCCGCACCCCCCTGGAAAGTATACACTGCCATCAGATTACTAATAGATGCAAGGGAGGTATACCTTTTGGGCTGTGCCTGTTACACCTAAATGATTGGGTACAATGCTGCTTTATTAGAAATCGAGGGCTGAATAGGCTATTTTCTCCAGTATAACCCCTACTCATCCATGTACTCCTACAAGCCAGTAGCCATTCTGTCACAGATAATCTCCCCCATTCATGGAATGTTGTTAGTCACCTAAATGTTTGTAGGACCACACCATCTTGGTCCACATGCTGGCCTCAGGGGTAGGGATGGCAAGGCTCACCTACTAATAGTTTTAATATTGTCTAAAGGATCAGTTACAGAGTCTCCATTTGGGACACTGCCATGACCCCAACCTCCTGTGTGTTCCTCATGATTTGCCTCAGTGGTCTATGTGCTTCACGATGCACATCATTCAATTTAAGCATCTTGAAGGATTTCCTATTAGGGTTCAATCCTGTAATGATTCTCAGGATTATGTTTAGAATCTGGAAATTTACGTTAAGCTCTACCTAGAACAAACTTGCATCTAAATAATTCTGCAGTTTATTTATTTTGTTGTTTCATAATGCACCAACTTGGAGTAGAACATGCTTGAGAGCATGCGGGTGAAGGGGAGTGAAAGATGCAGGAAGAATGAAGGCAATGGCAGGGCCCAAACCAGGTTGGCAAAAATAGCAAAATAGAAAAGTAAAAGTAAGGTACACAGTAATAGGAAAATGCAAGGGGAGCAATAGTGATTTAAACAGAAAATCCACAGGCAAGCCCTGTTGGGCTCAAAATGACTAATTTCCAGTTTCATGGACGCTCGCAGCATCTAAAATGTTATTATGCAGATGACCAAGACGCCAATTCCATGATAAGAAACGGCGTTCCCCAGAGCCGATATTATTTAGAACTCTTCCACTCCAAAATGGCCGACAAAATCGAGACAACCTACCCCCATGATTTGCAGCAAGAGAGCTGCCCGCCTCCAGCCACTGATTATTGTCTGGTGTACAATTTAACTCCCAGGAGCCTCAGAAGCTGGCAGGCAAAGCTGGCACCCAGCAAAGGCCATCAGATAAGGCCTCTATGGATGTCCCCTGTCTGGCTCTGTTCCATCTTCTCTGCTGCACTGGAGCACGGCATGGGGCCCACTGCCATCTCTGAAACAGCAGTTAAGCCATTGGTGGCACAAAATGCACAGGTAAGCCCTGTTGGGCTCAAAATGACTAATTCCCAGTTGAATGGTTGCTCGAAGCTCCTACAATGTTATTGTGCAGATGAAATTCGTATGCACGCAATTTTCCATGACCAAGACACCAATTCCATGATATGAAAACTGCATTTCCCAGATGGAAATATGTATGATTTAGAACTCGGCATCTCAAAAATGTGCGACACAATCTTAACAACCTGCCCCCATGATTTGAAGCAAGAGAACTGCCCACCTCCAGCCACTAATGATTGGCCGGTGCACAATTTAAAGTTGCATCCCCCCTATCCCGATGAGCATTATACCAAGACTCTCCATGCAGATCCAACTTCCATCTTCTACCACCATACCCCCACCACCTTTCTCAAACCATGTACATACAAGCACGCAACTACCATGC
This sequence comes from Ambystoma mexicanum, assembly GCF_040938575.1. Classification (NCBI taxonomy): domain Eukaryota; kingdom Metazoa; phylum Chordata; class Amphibia; order Caudata; family Ambystomatidae; genus Ambystoma; species Ambystoma mexicanum. The sequence goes on along the minus strand of NC_090935.1, from coordinate 1,071,082,872 downwards.
CCGACCATTTGCCCAAGCAAGCACCGGGGACCCGCGGAAGTCCTTTTTCCCTAATAACACCCCCTGCACCGGTCTGAATAGGCACCTTCGCCTATATGCCCAAACACACCTTACTCACTCCTGAACTCACACTTGCAACACACCCATTGTGCATCTGGTAGTGAACACTACACACACCTCCACCATGCCAGTTCCCACGTAATACTCTACAGATACGTCCTACCACCCCAGGACTGCACCTACCTGACAAACAATCAGTCCTGAAGACCTTGATCAAGCAAACTGAGCCCGCAACAATGCTACAACCTGACCGCTTCTCCAAGCCTACACTTACCACAACCAGAAGTATACCACCCCCAAGCTAGGACTCTACATGACCACACCCCACTCATCCTCCCCCACCCCACTTTATCCTCAAGGTCAGTACCATCCACGTCACTCAACCGCATTAATTCAGACAAGCCCAGCCCTGCACTAGCCTTCCTGCCCATCGGCACAGCGTGTCGACTGACCCACAATGAGACCACATTATCCCACCCCTCAGACCACCATGACAAACACCCCTATCTGGTCCATATGCCAGAAAACCCAGACAACCCATCACAACCCAAACCCACCACACCAAAAGACCCACAGTATAAGGCCATGCACAGTACCCAAACTAACCATTATGCTGAAGATCATTCAGAGGACCCCCATGTCGTCAAAGGAGCACTGTTCAATGCCAGATCAATGGCAGTCCACGTAATTGACAGACGTTATCCCTGTTTTTAGTGAGAATTCTCAGTCCTATGTTAATTCCCTTCAACTTTAGAGACCCCCAGCTCTTTTGCTGGACTCTACGACTTCACATTTTTATCCAGGAGAGAGTGAGCCCTTTTTCTCACTCTCTCATGTATTTTTGTTTAATTTGAACTCTGTGTTTTTATGACTTTGGAGTCTGACAAACTCCATAGGCATCACCTTTTTGTATTGTGACACACAACACCTTCAGTGCAGTGTCACAGAGAAGTCCTGTGGATTTCTCTCAAGGTTTAAATACCCTCTCTTGGATAGACTACTGTTTTCAAGAGTAGTAAAGTGAAATTGACTTTACTTACCTTTGTTAATTTGTAGACCCAGCACACACCATCTTTTGTGGAGAGCTGGAGGGGTTACCTAGCATCCCCTTTTGTCTACTTTCTCATGTAACATTTTCATGTTAAACTTTCTCCAATTAATGGCTGGGGGCAGTGATTTATTTATCCTACCATTGTGCATTTTTACCGCAGGCTGAATCCTCAGCTACAGTACTGCACCTATCGGTGCCCATTTTGCCAAAATGGCCCGGGTCATCTTTTTTTGCCATTTCTTGTTGGAAAGGTCCTTCTTGAGATTTACTCTGTGTGCCAAACCAAGTTTCATCCCTTTGTTCATTTTGTCTTTGGCGGGGCTCACTGCTGAATCCTGCATCTGGCTCCAGCCTGTCTGGCAGGGCAGGAAGTGAGGGAGGTTCCCAAAAGTCCCTGTGCGTACTCTCCTTGGATACAGGAATTCACCAAAAGGTGATTGGCTGGCTGCCTGTCCTTAAAGGACAGCCACCCTGCTGTGTGAGAGACAGCTAGGATGCGAACGAATGGGAGAAACTTGCATAAAAGGCGAGTTATTTAACAGGGAAGGCAGAGTCCACCACTGGCTTAAGGCACAGAAGAAGAAACTGGAAGAGAAGCTTGCTGCACACTCCTTGACCGTTGGCTTGCCCGATGATGCCCTGCTGCTGTGCTGAAGTTCCGAATTTCTAATCGACTAGAGAAGCCCGGAAAGAATGACTTCTCCCCTTGGGTTAGTGGGACCAATCAACCTTAAGACGAACTCGACTGGAACTCCTCTCTCTGCTGGCTGTGCGTCTTTGCTGCTGCAGGAACCGAGTGCCAGGGAACAGGAACATCAGTATCGAGTGCATCACCTTTAAGCCAGATCCAAGCTCCAGGAAATCCTCTGGACTCCCTCGAAGCAGGACTACCCATGCCTGAGCCACCTCATCGGAGTGGCGGACCCCAGAAGCAAGGAAAGTCCATCAGGTGTCCAAGAACTGCAGTGGTGCTATTTGTAAGTAGATGAAACCGCAAAGTGCTGCTGATCTGATGTGTGCCCATTGTTGCCGCCGACCTTCAAACAGTAGTGCGGGAGTCCGCAGATGTCCTCCCTCTTGTCACCATGACTGAGAACCAGGAACAACAGGATCTGCAGGACTACAACAGGAACAGAAGCCAGCTGGAACCTTTTCTTCAGACTCAAGTTACTGTGTATTTCGGGGTACTTACCTCTAGTTGTGTGTAGCTTGCTCATTCTCAGTTAAGACTTGCATTGGCTGATTTTTGCAGAGTTGCCTGTATCTTTGCTTTTCACAAGCCCCCCCCAGCTTGTGACACCACAGTGATTTCTTTTTACAACAAACTATTTTACCTTTGTGCAAGACTTTGTGATATCTTCAAGAAGTGCCTCAGCTCCCCTGGACTTTGCTCAATTGACATTGGTTGTCCTGGCTCCCAGAAGACTCTTCTTACCCTCTGACTTTGTGGTGATCTGTCCCTCCAAAAAGTCATACATACCTTACTTGCATACCTGGGAAAGGGTTCATCTACATTTCATTGGGGGATTGGAAAGTGCTTACCTGTTTGAGAAACTTGTTAACCTCTGTTTATATTTCTTAACGTCTTTTCCCCTTTTGACCATAACTCCAGTAATGCATTTAAGTGTGAAAAGTGAAATATCAAGGTCCACAGAGTCCTAGCTATTGAAGTTACCCCAGGGTTTAGGAAATGTCTGTGTGTCATCCCAAAAGGGCATCTACTTACTGAACTGAAACTGGGGGAGTGTATTTTTTAAGTGTATTTTAATGTTGGATCTTGCCCTTTCTAAAGAAAGCTTACTTAAAAACGAACTGTCAAATTGATACATAATTCTAATAAGAAACCTTGAGTAGAAGTGTTATTTGACTACTTGTCACTGTGAATACCTATCTTAAATCTCTACAGCTCACACTGACCCTCTTGAGATAAGCCTGGCTGCTCAGTCACTCTACCAACTTGTGAAGTGCAGGGCTATACCAAAGGTTGGGTTCACTATAACCAAGAGGACAAGGGTGGTGTAGTCTCCCACAGGGTTACGACTTACAATCTGGCCCAAGAACTGTCAACAACCTTGACCTACTAGACATCCGTGAAACATGGCTTCCTGCAGCTTCAGGCCCAACTCTCTCTCTGGCACTTCCCTAAAATTACACAATCTTTTGCAACGACAGTTTAGATGGAAGAGGTGGTGGGATCACTATTATTGCCAAGGACTCCCTCACAATTAGAGATGCCAATACCCACACTTTTCAATCAGGGGAACTACTAACAGTTAAGCTCACCCTCTCATACACGGCCACAGCAACTATCCACTAGATCTACAGACCTCCTAGCCCCACCCGTTCTTTTGAAGAGGACATCTCCGCCATAGTCACCACTAATGCCAAATCTACTTCAAAAGTTGTACTCTCCAGAGACCTCAACCTAGGTTTCAATGCCAACACAGACACCTACGCCCTCGCTCTAGCCATTGCCTTGGACATTGCTGGATTCACACAAATAATGACCATGCCCACTCATGCCATTGTGCGTTTTTACCGCAGGCTGAATCCTCAGCTACAGTACTGCACCTATGGGTGCCCATTTTGTCAAAATGGCCCGGGTCTTCTTGTTTTGCTATTTCTTGTTGGAAGGGTCCTTCTTGGGATTTACTCTGTGTGCCAAATCAAGTTTCGTCCCTTTGTTCATTTTGACTTTCACGGGGTTCACTGCTGAATCCCACATCTGGCTCCAGCGTGTCTGGCAGGGCAGGAAGTGAGGGAGGTTCCCAAAACTCCCTGTGCGTAGTCTCCTTGGATACAGGAATTCACCCAAAGGTGATTGGCTGGCTGGCTGTCCTTAAAGGACAGCCACCCTGCTGTGTGAGAGACAGCTAGGCTGCAAATGAATGGGAGAAACTTGCATAAAAGGCAAGGTCTTCAACAGGGAAGGCAGAGTCGACCACTGGATGAAGGCACAGAAGAAGAAACTGGAAGAGAAGCTTGCTGAACCCTCCTGGACCGTTGGCTTGCCCGATGATGCCCTGCTGCTGTGCTGAAGTTCCGAATTTCTAATCGACTAGAGAAGCCCGGAAAGAATGACTTCTCCCCTTGGGTTAGTGGGACCAATCAACCTTAAGACGAACTCGACTGGAACTCCTCTCTCTGCTGGCTGTACTTCTTTGCTGCTGCAGGAACCAAGTGCCAGGGGACACGAACATCAGAATCGAGTGCATCACCTTTAAGCCATATCCGAGCTCCAGGAAGATCCTCTGGACTCCCTCGAAGCAGGACTACCCATGTCTGAGCCACCTCATCAGAGTTCTGGTCCCCAGAAGCAAGGAAAGTCCATCAGGTGTCCAAGAACTGCAGTGGTGCTATTTGCGAGTAGATGAAACCGCAAAGTGCTGCTGATCTGAAGTGTGCACATTGTTGTCGCCGACCTTCAAACCGTAGTGCAGGGGTCCGCAGACATCCTCCCTCTTGTCACCATGACTTAGAACCAAGAACAACAGGATCTGCAGGACTACAACAGGAACAGAATCCAGCTGGAACCTTTTCTTCAGACTCTAGGTACTGTGCATCTTGGAGTACTTACCTCTAGTTGTGTGTAGCTTGCTCATTCTCACTTAAGACTGGCATTGGCTGATTTTTGCAGAGTTGCTTGTATCTTTGCTTTACACGAGCCCCCCAGCTTGTGACCCCACAGTGATTTCTTTTTACAACAAACTCTCTTTACCTTTGTGCAAGACTTTGTGATATCTTCAAGAAGTGCCTCGGCTCCACTGGACTTTGCTCAATTGACATTGGTTGTCCTGGCTCCCAGAAGACTCTTCTTACCCTCTGACTTTGTGGTGATCTGTCTCTCCAAAAAGTCATACATACCTTACTTGCATACCTGGGAAAGGGTTCATCTACATTTTATTGGGGGACTGGAATGTGCTTAACTGTTTGAGAAACTTGTTAACCTCTGTTTATATTCCTTAACGTCTTTTCCCCTTTTCACCATAACTCCAGTAATACATTTAAGTGTGAAAAGTGATATATCAAGGTCCACAGTGTCCTAGCTATTGAAGTTACTCCAGGGTTTAGGAAGTGTCTGTGTGTCATCCCAAAAGGGCATCTACTTACTGAACAGAAACTGGAGGAGTGTATTTTTTTAAGTGTATTTTAATGTTGGATCTTGCCCTTTCTAAAGAAAGCTTACTTAAAAACTAACTGTTAAATTGATAAATAATTCTAATAAGAAACCTTGAGTAGAAGTGTTATTTGACTACTTGTCACTGTGAATACCTATCTTAAATCTCTACAGCTCACACTGACCTCTCTTGAGATAAGCCTGGCTGCTCAGTCACTCTACCAACTTGTGAAGTGCAGGCCTATACCAAAGGTTTGGTTCACTATAACCAAGAGGACAAGGGTGGTGTAGTCTCCCACAGGGTTACGACGTACAATCTTGCCTAAGAACCGTCAATAACCTTAACCTACTAGACATCTGTGAAACATGGCTTCCTGCAGCTTCAGGCCCAACTCTCTTTCTGGCACTTCCCCAAAATTACATAATCTTTTGCAACGACAGTTTAGATGGAAGAGGTGGTGGAATCACCATTATTGCCAAGGACTCCCTCACAATTAGATAAGCCAATACCCACACTTTTCAATCAGGGGAACTACTAACAGTTAATCTCACCCTCTCATACACTGCCACAGCAACTATCCACTAGATCTACAGACCCCCTGGCCCTACCCGGTCCTTTGAAGAGGACATCTCCGGCATAGTCACCACTAATGACAAATCTATTTCAAAAGTTGTACTCCTCAGAGACCTCAACCTAGGTTTCAATGACAACACAGACACCTTCGCCCTTGCTCTAGCCAATGCTTTGGACATTGCTGGATTCACACAACTAATTACCTTGCCCACTCAAATCAAAGGCCGGGCCCAAGACTGGTTTGCTGACTTAAACTGCAGCATCACAATTTTATCTGATGTGTCTTGCCTGTGGTCAGACCACATCATTTTCATCTTCCTTATACCTAGACCCCTAGTACAACACGCAAAGCCCTCTCTATGCCCCCTCCCAACAAGAAACTCCAGAAACATAACCATGACTAATATTCTGCCTCTTCTGAAACCACTGACCGAGCAACGTACTCCTATCAATGACCCAGCTATCCTGGTTGACCTGTACAACCAAACCCTGGCCACCGCCATTGACAAAATAGCATCAATAAACATGCAAAAAGCCAAAGCAGCTGCCCACATCAACACCTGGTTCACCCCAGAACTAACAATACTCTGCACTTCAAAGCAGAGAGCAAAGACATCATGGAGAAACGATCCCAGCCAGCATAATAAAACTCATTTTATTGCCACTTCTAAAACCTATAAAAATGCTATACTCTAAGCCAAAAGTTATATCTACAATGCCAGAATGGAAAATGCCAACGCCAACACTATGGAGCTTTTTTCCATACAGCGGGAAATAGAAGCCACAGCCCCTCCCGGTACTGACTGCACCAAAGCCACCACATGGTGCTCTAACACACAGCATGCCTTAATAAGCAAAATTTCCAAGTCACAATAAAAGATCCAACAAAAAAAAAACCTCATTTCCCACCGCTAATGATCCAATCCAGAAAAGCCAATACAACCCACACAACATCCCCCTATTTGAATTCAAGCATGTCACTGAAAAGGACGTTATAACTATCATAAAGGGTCTTAAACCTTCAAGATGCCAAGGAGACAATTGCCCTGCACCAATTATCAAAGAATGCGCCTAATCACTGGCGCCATTCATAACGTCCCTCATCAATGCCTCCCTCACTTCAGGCATAGTGCCAGCCAATCGAAAAGATTGATGAGTCCTATTGCTACTAAAAAAGCCCACTCTAGACTCAGCTCTAGACTCAAACATCCCCACCCACTACCGACCCATCACAACTGTACCATTCCTTCTAAGAATACTGGATAGAGCAGCCTATCTACAGATTCATCACCATCTTGAATCTACAACATTGTAGGCTTGCACCAATCAGTCTTTAAACCTGGCCACGACACAGAAACTGCCTTACTTGATCTAAAAAATCAGCTTGATGAAACTAAAGATGCTGGAAAACTAGCCCTCCTCCTTTTGTTAGATCGCTCAGCCACCTTTGATTTGGTGGATCACCAAACTCTCTGCCAGACCCTCCACTCTTCAGCCCATTTCTCCCCAGAGGCCACCACCTGCATCACCTCTTTCCTATGAAACAGAACAATGAGAGTCCTTACCACCTCTGCCTCAGCCCCACCCACTCCAGTCACGTGCGGTGACCCTCAAGGATCATGTGTACAATATATTCACCAAACCACTCTTTGATCTGATTGACACACCAGGTATCTCATACACAAACTATGCTGATGATACACAGCTGCTCTTACCTATCACTGGTGACTACACCAATGACTCAGAATCACTGCGATTGATGTACCAAACCATCCAAGCATGGATGGCAATACATATGCTTGGTCTCAACAATGACAAAATCGAGTTGTTCCTCGTCAGCTCAGGATCCCTCTTAAACAAACTAGATCCGGCATACAAATCCGTCAACATCGACGGCAACCCCATCCTCTTCTCCAGAACTGTCAAAATCCTTGGGGTATACCTAGATTCCACCATGTCACTATCCAGACTAGTCAAGGTCATTGCTTCATCAGCAGCCTACAACACAAAACATATCTATTCCTGCAGACCATTCCTCTCCACAGAAAGTTGCTTCACCATTGCTAGAGCACTGTTAAACTCTAGGTTAGACTATTGCAACTCCCTTTCTGCAGGTACATCGACTGGCAACCTCAACAAGTTGCACATTCTTCAAAACAATGGTCTAAGGGCAACTTCAAACATCGCAAAAAAGAGCACATTTCACAAGCCAGGAGAAATGCCAACTAGCTGCCAGTCCAAGAGTGCATCCACTTCAAAACTCTGGCCTTGACCCACAGATGTATCTCAAACACTGCTCCAAAATACCTGTTGTCCAAATTCCCCAAAACAGTCGACTATAGACTTGCCCCATCATCATTCACTAATCGCATCAACATTCCAAGATTCCAGCTCACAAGGGCAGGTGGCCATAGTTTGCCAGTAATCTCTGGCAAAAACTTGAACGCCCTGCCACCATCCTTGAGACTGGAGCACTACTACTGGGCTTTCCACAAACAGCTCAAAACACTGCTTTTCTCACAAGAATCCCCTAAACGAACAATGTACCCTCTGCATTCAAACCCGGAACTGGTATTCACCCTGCTCACCTGCTCACCGTATTTATCAAGTTAGTCATATTTACAATCCTAATCATACTGTCTAAGCCATGCCAATGTCTGTAACTAGTGCCTTGATGTCTAAGGGCTAATCATGGTTAACAGTGTTCAACATCAGTGAGAGGTCTACGAAAATCAGAACAACAGGAATACTCTTATGGAAAGCATTCAAAATGTTGGACCCTCCTGAAAAAGAGACTGGTTTCATTCTTCTATATGCTCGAAACACAAATGGATTTTGGGCAGAAGGGAATATTGGAAAAAGTAAAATGATTTTCCATGATGATGAGGTGAATGTGAGCGGCTTGAAGGAGGCCAAGGAAAATGATTTTCCTTGATGATGAGGTGAATGGGAGCGGCTTGAACGAGGTCGGTGTGAAGGGAGTAGGCATGATGCCACTTGAGAGAAACATTTCAGAATTTGATAATGGATTCTGCTAGCATGTGCAAGGACTCTATCAAGAGGGAAGCAGGGGACTGGTGGCAAGAGGCTTCTTAGCGGCAGTGAAGATGGCAACAGTGCTTACAGTAATAAAGATGGAGAAGGCCCAGGACATATGGGTGCCTGGACTGAGTAATAAAGTAGAATGGAAGCAAGATGCTTAACAGTGTGCTGTGCTTGATCCACCGTTTCCCAAATGGCAGTGGCGAGGGCCCTGAACAGGGGAAGGTTTATCTGACCTGATCTGCTTATCTTTGCATAGGATTTAAATACTTCAGATGTGGTGTTTTGTGCAGTGGGAAAATGAGTACATTTTCCTATCAATCATGTCGTGACAGCTTTGGCTAATAATTTAGCAACACAAGTTGGCTTCAAAAGACTTGGACTTACACAATTTCTTCAAAGCAGGTATGTCTTAGAGTAACTTATTAGCTTGCTTAATGAAAGGTTTTGTAGATTCCTCTTAGGCATGGCTATGGTATCAAGTTATCTTATGCTCTCTCTGTTGAGACTGATGTATAGAAATGCTATTATATTGTGATAATGGTGTCAACAATGTTCTGAAAAAAGAAGTGAAAAAAGAAATGTGTGAATCCAAATGAAAAAAGTAGAGGAAAGCACCATTGTATAACAACACAGGTAAAAGCCTCAAAGTGGGATTAACCAAAAAGCCAACCGATCTTTCGTTCCAAACATTGATCGATACAATTAGTAGAACTCCCTGATCATAACTACTTTAACAGGGTCTGACATATCTCTGGGGAAAAAAATGTTTACATCACACTCTTAGAGTAAGTAGGCTATGTACATGGAGCATGGTCAGTACTGAGAGAGATGGGAAAGAAAGGGAATCATTGTATTAATTACACTCACCCAAAGTAGCCAGTGCTCCGGGCTTGTAGCCAGGCTGAGATAGTCAAAGTTGGCAAAATGCAGTGAAGCGAAACAAGCACACCTGAGGATTGATAAGAGCGGAGCCCACTTATTGACAAGTCACTGCAGACCTATGTCACTTTCAGGCTGTCAATGCTATTACAATAAGGAAATAAAGCAGCCTTACTGTGGAATTAAGGAGGGCTAGTGCAGGGGAGAGGGAAGAGACGGGGGTGGGGAACAAACTGAAACATAGGGAAACAATAAAAAGGTAAAAAGCTCATACCCAGGAGGAGTTAGACTAAACTCATTTGGCATCAATCTACATTTGCCAGAAGTTGCAGCATTAAGTGCTGTGACCAATTTTAGGGATGGTGGCAATAAACGGAACAAAGTGCTAGCTGGCGATTTTTCTGGCAACACATACTGGTGTCGCGGCTGGTGATCCACTTTGATGAGTACATTTTAGAGAGCAGCATTGCCAAAAACACTAGTCTCTGGCAACAAGTAGTTAAAGGGAAGTGGTGGGGTCATATTGGAGAGAAGGGCACAGTAGAGTCTCCATTATGAATGCTGCATAGAGTGTCAACATCCGAGTCAATTACTTGAATCTTAATGGTCTTCTTTCTTTAGCAAAACATGGCAGAAACAGAAAGTGACAATTACTGTAAGAACTTGCTAAAGTCTCAATATGCAATTTGCAATAAGTCTCAATATGCGATATGAGCTAACAATCCTCAATCAAGATGCAATATACAATACGTCTCTATCACTATATCAGGATGGAAGCTAAGAACATATTTGTGAGATGACCACATTTGCAATACATTTTCATGATGTCATATGGTTTACATATGAATTCGTAATTCAGTCCCAAAATCTGTCTTTTTGTCTTAAAAATGAGTTGCTGCTCTAGAGTGAAAATAGCGTTTTCTACATGTTTTTGAGGTAGTATGCCAGTCAGTATGGTACATCTGATATCTTCCTCATTGTATCCATGTTTTATGAAATGTTTGACCATAGGTGCACTGGTGTTTCTTGTGCGCATACAACTGCAATGTTCGAGGAGCCTTGTCCTTGCCGTGGACATGGACATTCCTATGTACATTTTCTGGCAAGGGCACTTGACAAGATGCACAATTCTACTTTTGTTCCAGTTATTAAAAGTGTGTTGGCGCTCATACGTTCTTCAAGCCAAAATCTACACTTTTACTTTTAATCACATTGTGGGTCATGTGTTATGTGCGTGCCCATGTGCTCCTGTGTATCGGCACATGACCCACATGGTTGGTGACCAGAGATTGCGGGTAATCTGACATTTTATGTTTTAGAATAATTCTTTTTATGGTATTATCTAAATTTACTACTGACTCTTTTAGATTCTTGTTAATTTTAAAGAGTGTACAATTTAGAGGGACAATTTTTAAAAATATGCAATGTTTTAAAATGACAACTTTGGTTAAAAGGACAGATTTGTCAAGGTGTTAACACAAACTTTGCTGTCCATTTTTTTTTTTTCTGGTGTTGTTCTAACAGGGTTGCATGTTTGTTGATTTTTGTTACTAGCGTGACGGTTGGATTGTTCTGTTATTTTCTTTGCTTTCCCATATGTTGCAAGTTATGCATTTGTCATCTTGGCAGGTCATGTATCATTAAAATTGTTCTTTCAAGTATTCAGTCCTCAGCAAGTTTCTCAATATGTCATAGTTGGCTTCCTCTCTCAGGGTCAGGATTAAGACGTTACAGAATCTGGGAACTTGTGCTCAAAGAGTTTTGCTGCCGTGCTTTCGCTTTCACATATGTTCTTGCCATAGTTTCCGACTTGGTTGAACAGTGATTTCCGTTTGGTGTATAATACAGGGCCAGTTCTTCTAGTTAGTGTGGGCCTGCTTTCAATAAGTGGTGCAGGATTTTATGTGGCATTGCTAATTTAAAACAGATTCATGTGACCACTATGTTGAGGTGAGGGTTGAAGGATAGCTCTTCATCAACAATTATTCCCACATTTGTTCTCATCTCTGGTAGAGTAAATATAGGCTAATAGAATGGGATGGTGATGTTAGTTGCATCTTGCAGTAAGATAAACTCTAATTTGGACTCATGGAGACAAAGGAAGATCTTCTGGAATCTATTATTCAGGCCTCTGATAATGATATACTTGTTATCCCTCTCTATCTCCAGATATACATTAATTTGTACATCAACCTTTAGTATCCAAAAAAGAAGTTGGCGATAGACAAATAGTTGTGCCACAGAACATGTGTCATACATATGATGAATATCAGAGAGAATAGTGAAGAATATTGTGGAACACTTTGTAGGAACATCTGGTAGGTGGTTTTGTGTCAGGAAATCACCCTGATTCCGCCTTCATGCAACCAACTCAACTCTAAATGTGAGACAATCTAAGCACTGTCTTGCTCCTTCTGACTCCTCACGTCTGTCTTGCTGGCCCACACTCAGAAAGCAACGACTTAAAGGAGGTGCTAGGGGTAGACCTCCAACATGCCTCCTTTTGTTTAGAGAGTGTTGGGGGTTGTCTTGGAAATGCTGGCAACTCGCTCACAAGCTCCAGTTTACTTGCGCACAGCAACACGCTGTATGCTGAATCAGCTGATGTTCCATATAAGCACTGCCCACTTCGCAGAGCACTGCATCTGAATTTTGTTGAAGTAGCGTTTCGCAGTGTTAGTATTTCTCGTCTTCAAGTCTCCTTTTGACCATGTTTCGTTTCCAGGATATTGCTTTTCATCAGCCCCTCTGATTTTGGTTAACCGGCTGACACCTAAGGTATTCGATTCGGAAAGTCCTTTGGACTCCTCTGGTTCTACTTTTGTCTACTTGCCCTCGGATGTTGTGACCTCGGCTCTGCTCATCGGACTCCTCTGTTTCTGCTTTTGTCTACTTACCCTCGGATGTTGTGACCTTGGCTTTGCTCATCAGACCCCTTTTGCCTCTTGCTTTTTGAAAAATTATCCACATTTCTTGGAACTCTGGAACATCTGTGCCAGTAGCGTTTGGACTAGAGACTTGTCACAAGCATCCTGGTTTCATCAGTGCTAAGTGAAACTTTTTCACAGACTTTTTCACAGGTGTCCTCGTGCCAGCGGGGAAAGGTTTTCAACTGGAACTTTTGGATTCCATTTCTTTCATTGTGCCAGCGAGATACGGACCCCTGTAGTACATCTTCAACAGACTCTTCCTAGCTATCACTCAAGGAATACTGGTTAGCTCATGGTGTGGTGACTTGTTTCTCTGAGGGATGTTCTGGGTATTTAGAGTAAGCCGCTCTTGTTGTATTCCCAGGGATACGCCTCTCACAGATTCAGCCAGAAAACCTGGGTGACTCCTAATAGCACCATTAGTGAGTACCTCAATTGTTTTCTGTACAGCATAGTTTCTGTTTCATTTGGCTAATAACTGTGCTATTCTTTTCAGCCAGCGGTGTAAGATGGCGTAACTCATCTTTCGGGCAATACTCATCTCAATCTGTCCTTACATACTCTTGAGAGGTATATTGTCAGGAAGAACTAATAACTACACGACGTGTCAAGAGCCAATAGGTGCTGTCACAGACCCTGTATCTGACATATTCAGAATCCTATTAAATTGCCATTGAAACAGCTGATGATCCATTAGCTGCCTTGGTTCGATTGGTGGCAGATTTACGTGCAGACATGAGTGCTGCTCATGACGCTACGCAACATCGAATCAATGAGTCACAAGCTGGGCTTCAATCTGGGGCAGGAGCTTCCGCCTCTGCCGCCGGTTCCGCTACAGGCGGGGTGCCACCTAGACAAGAGAACGTCCCAGTATAAATGGCGGCACAATTTCCCCTGGCCCCTCCGGTATGTTTTTTGGGTGATCCAAATACTTTTCGGACCTTCATCAACCAATGTCGCTTACACTTCTTGTGCAGACCCACCTCCTTCCATTTTGCAACCACAAAAGCGGCCTTCATATTGTCCTATTTAGGGGGTACTTCTGCGGTTTGGGCAAACCCCTTGTTGGAACAGGGCAGCCATCTGCTCCAAGAATGTGATGCGTTGATTACCGCCATGTCTCGTGTTTTTCATACGCGCTATAAGTCGCAGGCTACCGATCTTGAGCTGCTCACTTTACAACAGGGAGATACTCCTCTCTTGGGGTAATTGGCTCGGTTCAATCAGCTAGTTGCCAAAACAGGCTGGCCAGATGAAAAGAAAGGGGCCATGTTCTAAAAGAGTCTGTCCAACCCATTGAAAGACATGCTGGCTACCGTGCCAGTGGTACCTTGTACATTCCCAGGACTAGTGGATGTTCTTTTGCAGATAGACGCTCACAAAGCTGAGCGCAAGGGGGAAAGGAGGGTGGTACACATAGTTCCTCCTGTAGTGATGCCTGCAATGACATCTGAGCCTATGCAGATAGGAGCCTTACGAGGTCTGTTATCTACGTAGAAAGGGAACACCGCAAGAAAAACAATTTATGTTTCTATTGTGGATCATCTGAGCATTTCCTAAGACTATGCCCTAATAAGCCCAAGTAGTCGGGAAACGCCAAAGCCTGACAATAGAAGGGGTCCCTTTGTCGAGACAAAATACTCAGGACTCCAGGGGTGTGGTTCCGTTTTATGTTCATGCTACCATTGTTTTCCCCACCAGGGAACCGTGGTCTGCTGAAACTGTTTTGGATTCAGGGGCTACTGGAAACTATGTGGATGCTCAGTATGTATGGGACAACGCTATTCCAGTGATTCCCAAGAAATGCCAAGAGCTGGTCAACGCAGTGGATGGTACCACATTGCTTTTGGTCCTGGTAACGTAACACACTATTTATCTTACTATGACCCTTGCTTCTGGGCATTCCAAGATCATCACGTGCAATGTCATTGCAGCCCCACAGTTCAAACTCATACTTGGTTTGCCATGGTTAAAGCTACACAATCATGTCAATTGGTGTACTGGTTCTTTAGACTTTGTCTCCCCCTTTTGCAAGGGCTCTTGTTTATCTACAAAGACGGCTATTCCAGGTCCCAGTACTATGATCTTGGATGCGGCTTTAGTGGTTGGGGTATCACAGTTTCTGCCCTGTCCAAGTAATACGAGAAGTACAAGGATGTCTTTGACAAGAAGGGAGCAGAGGTTTTGCCTTCGCACCAAACCTATGACTGTCCTATTGAACTAGTCCAGGACGCTACTATACCCTCGGGCCGAGTATACTCTTTGACTCAAAAGGAAGTCCTAGTACTCAAAGAATACCTGGATCAGGCATTAAAGTCAGGATTCATACGTCCTTCTCATTCCCCTGCAGTCTCTCCACTTTTTTTTGTTCCAAAGAATGAGGAAGATCTGCACCTTTATATAGAGTACAGAATTTAAACGCAGTCACATCCGTAACCAGTATCCAATTCCACTTATCTCACTCTTATTGGATCAGATGGGGTCCTCTGTACTTTTCACCAAGTTAGACTTACGCGGGGTCTATAACTTGATGTGCATGAGAAAGGGGGATGAATGGAAGACTGCGTTTAAAACCATATACAGGCTTTTTGAGTATTTGATAATGCCATTTGGCCTATGTAATGTCCCTCACAACACTCCAGTGCTTCATCAACTATGTGCTTAGTGATCTACTTGATCGTTATGTAATCGCTCTATCTGGGCAACATCTTAATCTATTCACCATCTTATGAATCACACCTTCAGCATGTGTCCACTGTGTTACAACAACGGTGTGAAAACAATCTTTATGCTAAGCCGGAGAAGTGCATATTCCATGCTACACAAGTGGAATTCCCAGGATATGACATAACAAGTGAAGGGGTTCAGATGAGTACATCAAAGGTCAAGGCTATTTTCGACTGGCCTGTCCCTACATCCATTAAGTCCCTGCAATCATTCCTGGGTTTTTCCAAATTTTATAGACGGTTCATCCGTTCTTTCTCTGCTACTGTTGCTCCTTTAACTGCTCTCACAAGCTCAAAGCGCTCTTTCATCTGGACGGATGAGGCCCAGCATGCATTCGACACCCTTAAGTCCGCTTTTACGATGGCTCCAGCTCTCCTGCATCCCGACTCTGGATGTCCGTTCTACTTCAAAGCAGACACCTCGGACCAATCAGTTGGGGCTGTCCTGTCACAGATTTGTGCGGATAAAGGGTTTCTCCATCTCATAGCCTATCATTACAGAAAGCTCATGAAATATGAGATGAATTACACCATTATCGAGCGAGAGCTGTTTGCAGTGCAGGATGCTTTTATGGTTTGGAGGCATCATCTCTTAGGCACTGTTGCTCCTGTGCAAGCATATACAGATCATCGTAACTTGCTTGCTTTACAGTCAGTGAAATACACCGAAGCACGTCATGCAAGTTGGCACAAGTTCTTCTCCATGTACTATTTTGTAATCACTTTCTGTCTGGGGTCTCCACACTCCAAAGCAGATGCCTTATCCAGGATACATGGGGAGAATTGATCACGCAGTTGGGAGGGTAATTTCCTGCAACCATGTCATGTAGTATGATCCTGTACCCTGAATTCCTCATTGTAGACCACGATACAAGAATGGGTGGCAACTAATCCAACAGAAATAACTGACTACAACTTGATTGATTGATATTTTATTTCTATCGCGCTCGTACACAAGTGTTTCAGATGGATTTCATACATTCCTTGCCTTACCTCCAGGGTCGTATTTACCTTCCTGATACCAACACCAGGCAAACTGCGTTCAAGTGGTGTCACAATGCCCTTATGGCCACACACCCGGTCGACAAAACACCCTTGAGCATTTAAGACGGTGATGTTGGTGGCCTTCCATTACCAAGGATGTTGCAAACTACACTTGTTCTGTTTGTGCTCAATGAAAAGGGACCACGGCTAAGCCCATGGGTTTACTCCAACAAGTACCAGTCCCCAAGAAACCCTGGGCCATGGTCTCCATGGACTTCATGGTGGAACTACCTTTAGTCCAGGGTTCTGATACTATTTGGGTAGTGATCGATTACTTCACTAAAATGGCTTTATTCATTCCATGTTGAGGCTTACCTACAGCTTCGGTCTTCGATGAGATGTTCTTTCATAACGTTTTTAGGTGTTTCGGTCTTCCGGAGATTATAATTTCTGATCGGGGTACCCAATTTACATCCTGTTTATGGCGTCATCTTATTACCGTTTTGGGTATTGATGGCAGTTATTCAAGGGCATACCACCCTCAGACGGACAGGCAAACTGAACGGGTGAACGCTACCGTGGAGCAGTATCTCCGATGTCTGACTATGCAACATCAAGAGTCTTGGTTGGCGCTTCTGGGGGCTGCCAAATGTGCCTATAATAACTCTGTCCATGCAGCCACAGGTTCCTCTACTTTTTTTGCCCTTTATGGCCAACATCCCAGGTCACTGGCCCTGGATTTACCACTCCACTTGACACTCCGGCTGTACAAGATTGCATCCGCAATTCGACTACCTTGCGGGATCAAGTCTTAGAACACTTGGAACAGGCTCAGACACAAGCTAAGGAATACGCGGACCGTCACTGCACCCCTGCGCCTGTCTACCGCCCAGGGATGCTGGTGTGGTTGTCCGCCAAGAACCTCTGTATTTCAGTTTGCAAGTGCCTAGTTCCTCAATTTGTGGGTCCTTTTCCCATGAAGGACGTGGCGAATCCTTTGGCGGTCAGGTTGGAATTGCCACCTACCTGGAAAATCCACCCCGTATTTCACGTACCCCTTGTAAAACTTTGTCCTGATAAGACCAGACTCCCTTCCCATCCAGCTCCTGTTCTCGTTCAGGGAGCAGAAGAATGTGAGGTTAATGCCATATTGGACACCAAAACCTCCCGGGGGTTCCGCTACTACCTGGTGGATTGGAAAGATTACGGTCCGGAGTACCGCACCTGGGAACCAGAATCCAACATACATGCTCCTGAGTTATTGTCACAGTTTCTCACTTCCCGGGAGGGGGATGTCTCTTTGGGGGAGAATACTGTCAGGAAATCACCCTGATTATGCCCTCATGCAACCAA
The DNA here is from genome assembly GCF_040938575.1 of Ambystoma mexicanum. Lineage (NCBI taxonomy): Eukaryota > Metazoa > Chordata > Amphibia > Caudata > Ambystomatidae > Ambystoma > Ambystoma mexicanum. The sequence continues at coordinate 1,071,065,153 of NC_090935.1, read as the reverse complement.
CTCAACTCTAAATATAAAGGACACACTCTGGATGCCATCTTTAGCTCCAACACATGGATTCATCTAAACCCCCCCACCCCTATCATCTGGTCCGATCACTTCATTCTCTCGTTCACCATTTGCTCACCCGTCCCCCTTCCCGTACTTGAATCTGAACCTCCGAAGCTACGCAAATGCTGTAAAAAAATAATTATCGTCCCAGACTTAGCCAACGTGCTCCTCCAGTCTCCCCCACCTACTTGCCAACTCAGTAAACAACTAGCCCCTGACGCCTTTGACTCATGGCTAAACGCATCTCTGATGTGGCTCACACCCTCTTGCAAACCATCAACCTGCTGTGGCCTCTACCCCAAATGGTTCATCCCGGAGTTGAAGAATGCTAAACAACTATATACATACCTAGAATGCAAATGGCAGAAAGACAAAATCCAGGAAAGCTAGGCCACCTTGGCCCGATCCTTTATCAGTACAAGGCAGAAATCCGCAAAGCAAAAAGCCCACTACAACTCCTGAATCCTAAACTGCAAAAACCCGACCAAAGAACTCCACAAAATCATCTCCGAGTTCACCAAACCGGCTTGCACCACGACTGTCCCGACCCCCTCTCAATCACTGTGCTCCACTCTCCCTCCACTTTTACACCACAGCTCTCGAAAGAACAAATACTCTAGCCACCAAACTGATGCTCCTACATCCACCAGGCAATACTCCCCCAGACCGACCTGCCAACCAGCTGCAACCGCCACACAACCAATGTTCGAATCCTTTAGTCCAATATCACCAGAGCAATTTCTCAAACTTCTATCTGCCCGCAAACTATCTGGCTCGCCACTAGACCCTTGCCCAGCAACAGCCCTCAAAGAAATTTTCTCTTCCACCTGCACAGGAGAACATGCAAGATCCATCATAAATGCCTCCCTTTCCTCTGGTATCTTTCCTGACGCATTCAAAACAGTCCATGTCAAACCTCTGATTAAAAACCTTCCCTCGACACTCTCGAGCCCAAAAACTACCACCCCATCTGAAACACCAGGTTCCTTGCCAAACTCATTGACCGAACCGCCTACTCCCAACTAAATGCCTTTGTCGAAGCCAATAATCTCCTAGACCCTGCACAATCAGGTTTCAGAGCCCGTCACAGAACTGAAACCACCCTAACCTCAATATGGGATGACTTTAAAAGGACAGCAGACTCTGCGGGATGCGCTGCGCTAATCCTTCTTGACCTATCTGCCGCCTTTGACACAATCAATTACTCAATCCTCCTAGACCACGTCCACTCCCTAGGAATTTGTGGAACCGCTCTTAAATGGATAGCTTCATTCCTCAAAGACAGGCACCAAATAACGATACTCTCCACCTATACCTCCCAAGCCCGACCAGTCGACACGGGAGTCCCTCAAGGAGCTTGCCTTGCCGCCCTCCTGTTCAATCTCTACTTGATCACCCTCCCACCTATAATTCGTTCACACAACATCCTGTGTGACAACTACGCGGACGACACTCAACTAATTCTAAAACTCCTGAACTCAAAGCCCAACTCCCGACCTGACCTGGCCTCCTGCCTCCTTGACATAGAACTCTGGATGACCCAAAGCCACCTCTTGTTAAACCCCTCCAAAACGGAAATCTTGGTTTGTGGCAACTCCGATCTCCTTCCCCAACCTCTACCCTGGCCACCCGCCATGGTCAACGCTCTGACCCCCTCCAGCTCAGTGAAAAATCTTGGATGCACCCTTGACTCTGACCTAACACTCTTGTGCCAAGTCAACAACGTCTCAAAGTCCTGCCACTACCACCTTAAGACCCTTAGGCACATCTTTCCATATCTCTCCTTTCCCAACAGACTCTCCGCGGTCCAATCAATCGTTATCTCAAGAATGGACTATGCAAACCCCTTATTATACCTCGGAATCCACGCCTACCAACTGAATAAACTCCAAAGAGCACAAAACGCGGCAGCCAAAATGCTACTTGCGCTCAGCCCAAGAGATCACATCTCCCCAGCCCTTAAGACTCTGCACTGGCTTCCTGTAGCGCGAAGGGTGACTTTCAAAACCTTATGCATCTCCCATCGAGCACTGCATAAAACCGGACCTCAATATCTTCAAGACAAGCTAAAACCCTATCACCCCCCACGCACCCTAAGATCAAGCTCAGCCGGCCTGCTAGTCATACCTAAGACAAACTCAGTCAGGTTAGGCGGATGATCATTCTCAGCCTTAGCCCCCACGCTCTGGAACTCACTCCCACCCCATATACGCCTAACTGAGGATTTAACGTCTTTCCACAAACTGTTGAAAACCTGGCTCTTCCCCTAAAATAAACTAAAAGGACAATCAGAACTAACAGAATAAAATAGATCTAAACATTGAAGTGGTTAATAAGAATAAATCATACGGAAACAGTAAAGAGACTTAAACTCCAGAAATGGACATAATGTAAAATGAGCGAACGAAATGAAAGGCGTGGGTGAAATAGTTAGAATAGATGAAGCGTGTGGACCAGATGAAAGCGTTGAATGGAAGAACACACGAGTGGAAGAACAGATGACTATATAATTTGAATAAGCGTATAAATCAAATGAATATGTATATTGGATGAGTGTATAGAATGGATGATCAGGTTGAGCAGTTGGGTGTGAAGAAAGGATAAATTCATAGAGCGCCTGAGTGTACAGAGCGCCTGGGTGTACGGAGGGGCTGGGTGTACGGAGGGGCTGGGTGTACAGAGGGGCTGGGTGTATGGAGGGGTTGGGTGTACGGAGGGGCTGGGTGTACAGAGGGGCGGGGTGTACAGAGGGGCTGGGTGTACAGAGGGGGCTGAAGGTATAAAGCAAGTGAGTGTAGAGAGCAGACAAATAAATGGAACAGGATTACTGCGTATTAGCAAATTACTTTATAAGGCTGATGAGTGCATATTGCTGTTTAATGCGTGCAGACTGGATGAGCGCCGGGAACGGATGAGCGTGGAGAGCCGATGAGTCCGGGGAGCGGATGAGTGTACAGTGCGGATGAGTGTACAGAGCGGATGAGTGTACAGAGCAGATGAGTACAGAGCAGATGGGTGTACAGAGTGGATGGGTGTACAGAGTGGATGGGTGTACAGAGTGGATGGGTGTACAGAGCGGATGGGTGTACAGAGTGGAAGGGTGTACAGAGTGGATGGGTGTACAGAGTGGATGGGTGTACAGAGCGGATGAGTGTACAGAGTGGATGGGTGTACAGAGTGGATGGGTGTACAGAGTGGATGGGTATACAGAATGGATGAAGGTATAAAGCAGGTGAGTGTAGAGAGCAGACGAATAAATGGAACAGGATTACTGCGTATTAGCAAATGACTTTGTAAGGCCGATGAGTGCATTTGCTGTTGAATGCGCGGGGGGGCGGATTTGCGCAGGGTGCGGATGTGCGTGGGGAGCGGATGTGCGTGGGGAGTGGATGTGCGTGGAGGGCAGATGAGCGCGGAGGGCGGATGAGCTCGGAGATGTGGTTGAGCGCAGAGGGCAGATGAGTGCGGAGGGCGGATGAGTATGGTGCATACGAGAGGATAAATCGGACAAATGCCTAGAGCAGAGGAGTTACATAGACCAAGTGAGTGCGCAGAACGGATAAGCATGTAGAACGGATTAGTGCGGAATGCATGCAGAGCTGATGAGTGCGTAGAACGGATGATTGCGGGAACTGATGGATGAGCTAAGCAGAAAAACGTATAGAGTGGAGGCTGCATAGAACAGACTAGTGTGTAGCACCGACAAGTATACTGAGCAGACGAGTGCGTAGAGGGGCTGAGTGCATAGAGGGGCTGAGTGCGTAGAGGGGCTGAGGGACCAAAACAGGTGAACACATAGAGCGTATGAGGGCATAAAGAGGACTAGTGCCTTGAGCGAGCGTGTGCCTTTAGCGAACGAGTACCCAGAGCGGAACTGTCCTGTTGCTAGAGTGGGCAAGTTGCGTAGTAGAGATACTGAATGTATAAAGTGGATAGAACGAGCGAAATGGAGCATGTGGGGCAGACAAGAGTGCATGTGTGGAGTAGACAAGAATGTATGCGTAGGGCAGACTAGAACATGCATGGGGGAATAGAGCGCCCGGGTCAGACTGGAATGCGAGGAGCGGACCGAAGTGCATGAGTGCGTCGTGCGCACCGGAGTGTGTGGAGCAGACTGGGATGCATGGCATGGATAGGAGTGCATGGAACTGTGTGGGGCAGACAGGAGTGTGTGTGTGGGGCAGACAGGAGTGCGTGCGTGGGGCAGACAGGAGTGCGTGCATGGGGTAGACAGGAGTGCATCTGTGGGGCAGACAGGAGTGCGTGCGTGGGGCAGACAGGCGTGCATGCATGGAGCAGACAGAAGTGCATGCGTGGGGCAGACAGGAGTGCATGCGTGGGGCAGACAGGAGTGCGTGCATGGACAGGAGTGCGTGCATGGGCCAAACAAGAGTGCGTGCGTGGGGCAGACAGGGACGCATGGAATGAATAAATGTGCATAGAACGGACTGCAGTGCATAGAATTGCATGACGTACATAGAATGGTTTGGAATGCATGAAATGTTTGAAAGAACATATAACCCATCATATCCCACCCCACGCTTACTCTCTTCTTTACACCACCACTCAACTAGAACACAGAGATACTATGACACCATTTGGTATAACTGTTCTCATACCAACATCGGCCGCTCACTCCCCATCACCCTAAGTAAACACTGTTGGTTACACACCCCCCCAGCCAGGTGTTCCCCTCAGGCCTAACGCAGCCACATTCGGTCTGGATAATCCTGCCAGAACGAACACATACTCCTGATCCCTCAACCACCACACCCACTGCTAAGAAGCAGCTACTACACGAATACTGCACCAGCTGCACACATACCCGGTGCGCACACGCGCCTTTGACCCTCTCTTTCTACTGACCTGAACTTTGGTTCCCAAGGGCGTTCAACCTACCAGCGCCTTCAGACCATACCAATGGTATATAAGGCGCTATATAAATACAAAATAACATAATATAATACAACTAAATGTGAGGCAATCAAAGCACTGTCTTGCTCCTTTTGACTTCTCATGTCTGTCTCGCAGGCCCGCAATCAGAAAGCAACGGCTTAAAGGAGACACTAGGGGAAGATCTCCAACACGCCTCCTTTCATTTAGAGAGCATTGGGGGTTGTCTTGGAAATGCTGGTAACCCGCTCACAAGCTCCCGTTTACTCACGCACAGCGACGCGCCGTACAGTCAATCAGCTGATGTTCTATATAAGCACCACCCACTTACAGAGCGCTGCTTCTGAATTTTGTTGCAGTAGCATTTTGCGGTGTTAGTATTTCTCATCTTCAAGTCTCCTTTTGATGCTGTTACATTTCCAGGATATTGCTATTCGTCTGCCCCTTTGGTTTGGTTTATCATCTGACACCTAAGGTGTTCAACTCAGAATGTCCTTCGGCCTCCTCTGGTGCTACTTTTATCTATTTGCCCTCGGATGTTGTGACCTCGGCTCTGCTCATCGGACTCCTCTGGTTCTGCTTTTGTCTGCTTACCCTTGGATGTTGTGACCTCGGCTTTGGTCATCGGACTCTTTTTGCCTCTTGCTTTTTGACAAACTATCTACATTTCTTGGAACTCTGGAAAACCAGCGCCAGAAGCGCTCGGACTAGAGACTTGTCACAGGCGTCCTCGTTTTGTCGGTGGTAGGTGTAGCTTTTTCATGGACTTCTTTACACGCATCCTCGTGCCAGCAGGGATATGTTTTCAACTAGAACTTTTGGATTCCATTTCTTTCATCATGCCAGTGAGATACGGGCCCCTGTAGGACATCTTCAACAGACTCTTCCTAGCTATCACTCAAGAAATACTGGTAAGGTGTTTAGCTCATGGTGTGGTGACTTGTTTCTCTGAGGATTTTTCTGGGTACTTAGAGTAACCTGCTCTTTGTATTTGTATTTGTATTTGTATTTGTATTTGTATTTATTTTATTTGTATTGCACACCTTGCCCAAGGGCTTGTGGGCGCATGTTTTAGGTTACAGGGAAATTACATAGGTTACATGGAATTTACATAGTGGGAAAAGAATACATTGTTACAGGTTATATTTACAACAGAGTTAGGTTACAATTTACTGCAGTAGGTAAAAAATAGTGTGCAGTTACAAGTTACCAGACATATTTCCAACAACGTCAGATTATATTACAAACAGGTTGTGCACTTATAGAAGCAATTGAGTTGCACTATCAGTTGACAGATGCCGAGGAGGATGCTGATGCATCTTGTTCAAGTAACCAAAGTTTAGTTTTGGCTTTAAAGGCGTGACAGTGCAGAATGTTCCTTAGGCCATTGGGAAGGGAGTTCCAAAGCTTGGCTGCCAGGACAGGGAAGCTCGACCCTCCCGGGGATTTGAGTTTGAAGTTGGGGATGTTCAGTGTGTGTACCTGGGCGGATCTCAACGGTCTGGTGGCTGTGTGTTGTGTGAATCGAGCTACTAGGTAGGCATGAGCAACATGGTCTGTGCCTTGTGGGTAAACACCAAAGATTTGAATGCTATGCGGTGTGAGATATGTAACCATTGGATGTTACGTCTCATACTAGAGATGTGACACGTCTAGGTATGTTGAGTGCTGCCCTTATGGCATTGTTTTGCATGATCTGGAGTTTGTCGAGGTTTCTTTGGCTGGTCCCTAAGTAGAGGGCATTGCAGTAGTCAATTTTTGATAGGATGAGGGTTCTGGCGAGTATCAGGCAGTTGTCCGGTGTCAAGAGGGGCCGGCAGGCTGTAATCAATTTGCAGGTGTAAAATGATGCAGAGACAACTGCGTTAGTTTGATGATTAGGGGACAGAGTGGAGTCTAGGTAAATTCCTAGCGTATTTGGTAACATTGGCAACTTTGATATCATTCCCGTCAGTGGAGAAGGACTTGTAATTAGGGTCAAGGTTAGTAAGTTTAGTTTGTGAGCCTAGGATGATTAACTCAGTTTTTTCGTCATTAAGGCAGAGCCCATGATTAGCAATCCAAGCTTGGGTGACGGTATAGAATGTGTTAAGAGATTTGGAGTCGGTTTCGTAATCACCACTGATAGGGATGAGTATCTGGGTGTCATCCACATAATTAGTGTAGGAGATACCCAGATAGTCAAGGATATCAAAGAGAGGTTTGGTAAACATGTTATATAGTGTAGGGGATACACAGGATCCTTGTGGGACTCCATACGGGAAGTGGGCTTGATCAGCTGCAGCTAGTGAGGAGAAAAACCTCATGGTTCTGTTAGCCAGGAATGAGCTGATCCAAGATGCAGCTGCATCAGAAAAGTGGGCAACTATTTTGAGATGGTGACAGAGGATTTGGTGGTCGACCAAATCAAAGGCTGCTGAAAGATCAAGGAGAAGCAGGAGCGCCAGTTTGCCTTTAACTTTCAGGTCCTCGATTTGGGTTTTTAGATCTAATAGCGCTGTCTCTGTGCCGTGCCTAGGGCGGAAGCCAGACTTTTTGAGTCCAAGTAGATTGTTGAGCTTGAGATAATCCTGGATTTGGAGATAGGCTGCACGATCGGGGATTTTAAGCAAGTATGGCACTGTGGTGATGGGCCTATAATTGGCCGGGGTGATGGGGTCCAGATTGGGTTTTTTAATTAGAGGTATGACCCACGCATCCTTGAGGTTGTCGGGCACAGTGCCTGATTCAAAGGAAGGATTTATGAATGAGGTAATAAAAGGGGAGAGATCAGGTGCAGTCTCTTTGATGATGGCTGCGGGGCAGGCATCATCATGGCAGTTGGAGGGCTTGAGCTTGCTTATGATGTTTTCTACTTCCTTAATGGTGAGTGGTGAGAAGCAGAATGGTTTGATGTCGTGTTTGGGCGGCTAGATTGTGTAGGTCGGGGTGGCAAGGTGTACATGTGTCAAGGGGAGCAATTGGAGACTCAAGTTCCTTGAGTATCTTAAATAGCTCCTTGGTGCTGGATTGGGCTTGGGTGATCCTATTGTTGTATACTTCCTTTTGTGCATTGAAGATAGCTTCTTTGTGGGTAAGGGAAGCTGATGTGAGGTTATTTTTGTTTACTGGGGATGGCACGCTTTTCCAAAGAGCATCAACTTTTCTTTTTTTTTTGCGCAGGTCACATAAATGCGGTGTGAACCAAAAGTTCAGGTGGGGTCCTGGTTTTTGCTTGCGCAGTTTGATAGGGGCAATAGTATTGAGGGCCTTTAGCATGACACGATTATAGGCGTCTACTAGCACTGTGGGGTCAGAGCAAGACTCGGATGCCGAGTTCAGTAAAGGGAGGATGAGAGGTATAAGTTTCTCAAATGTGATGTCTTTTGTGTTACGTGTGTAAGTAGGGGGGGCAAGGCTAGTTTTGTCTACAGGTGGGCTGGTGTTAATGGAGAATAAGATAGTATGGTGGTCTGACTATGCACAGGGTGATATGGAGATATTGTTGAGGGCACAGTTCATACCGGCGACCCAGTCGAGAGTGCGACCCTTGATGTGGGTTGACTCCTTGATATGTTGTGTGAGGCTGAAGTCAGTCAGAACATTTGCTAAGTCTATGGCTTTGGCGTCATTCTTGTCCAGATAGTCTAAATTGAGGTATCCCAAAATAATAATTTGAGAGCTAAGCTTAGAGCTGGATGCAAGGATAGATGAGATGTCTCTACAAAGGAGGAGGTTGGGCCAGGAGGCCTATACATGAGATGGACTGCGGCTGTATGATTCTGTGTTATAAGCAGTTTGATGGATAGTGATTTAGCTGAGGGTAGCTGTAGGCTATTAGCGATTCTAATGTTGAGTGTGGTCTTGAATATGATGGCGAGACGGACACCCTTAGTTTGGTTGGTATCCCTGTCACACCTGATTATGGAATAGTTGTCTGGAATGGCCAGTGACAGAGTGGGACCAGCGGCTGCATGCAGCCAGGTTTCCGTGACTGCAAGCAACTCCAGGTTTTCTGTGACAATGGGATCAGCTATATTGAGGGTGTGAGCTGTGAAAGAGCGTGCATTAATGAGGGCTCCTTTAAGTTTAGGGGCAATGGTCATGTTGAGTGGCTGCCTATTAGTAATGGGAGTCAGGAGAGGATGTGTTTTGTTCATGCTGGTGTTACAAATGTTATCAGTTACAAGTCTGTTGGTATGGTATGACCAGTGTGGGCATCTAGAGGCTTGTCTTTGGTTCCTAGTGGTTAAGGCACAAGGTAGACTAGTTTGGATAACAGCAGATGGCATATTGTGGGGAGCCTGTGTAAGGCAGATGGTGGTGTTCTGATCCTGCGACCAAGTGGAGGGAGGTGGGTGGTGTAGCCGAGCTCCGAGCCTCGAGATTCTTACGCGAGTCATACAAGGTTCATTAGGGATGGGTTTGGTGGCAAAGTGGTGTAGCCAGAGGGCTGGCGAGTTAAGCTAGGGGTTAGGGTCCATCATGGTGGTGGCGGGCCGTTGGACAGGTAGTGTAGTATTACTGGGTGTTGATGAGGGCATAACGTTGGTGCCTAACAGTGCCCAAATTAGGACTTGAACCGTGATCAGTGAGTGTGTGCCAATATGAAGCAATGGCTGGTGTGTGGGATTGGGAGCGCTGGTCTGCATAGAGGGTTGGGAGTGGTACGTATCAGCAATGTGAAGCATCTTAGGTGTTAAATCACTGTGTAGTGAGAGCGCTGTAGGCCAGGGTGGGCACCTGGTTATTTAGTAGTAATACGTGTATGCGTTTGTGCAGGTGGGGTGTGATGGGTATGCCGGTAAGGTCCTGCAACTAATGCAGGCAGTGGTTCCGCAAAGAAAGTGGTGGGGAGTGACCTATCACGTTCAGATGCTCCAGCAGAGGTGCAGAGCGCAGCTGGGACTCGAGGTTAACTGGATAGTTAGGAAGGTACTGGGCGGGGCGTGGGCTTACTTGCCATGAGGTGCAAGTGAGTTGTGTTTGCTAGTTGTTTTAATATGCAGGAACCATGGCTGATGAGGCTATCCGCTGACTTGGCGTAGCAAGTATCAGGCATGGACTAACAGGGCGCAGACGAGGATGGGCAATGGTGGTGCCGCCACTAAAGGCAGGATATGCAATTGTGTAAGCATGGTGTCCCAGGAAAGCGATCCATCACGGCTAGTGAAATAGTAAAATGATACAGTACAGGTTGGGTAACATGCGCAGGATACAGCTGGGAATCTAGTTGTATTCCCAGGGTTACGCCTCTCACAGATTCAGCCAAATAACCTGGGCGACTCCTAATAGCACCATTAGTGAGTACCTCAATTATTTTCTGTACAGCAAAGTTTCTGTTTCTTCATTTGGCTAATAGCTGTACTTTGCTTTGCAGCCAGTGGTGTAAGAGGACGTAGCTCATCTTTTGGGCAATACACATCTCAATCTGTCCTTACATACTCTTGAGAGGTATATTGTCAGGAAGAACTAATAACTACACGACATGTCAACAGTCAATATGTGCTGTCCCAAACCCTGCGTCTGACATTTTGGAAGATACTAGTTTGACTTCAATTGCTACAGAAGGTCTTTATGGACAGTAGAGCAGACCCAGAACCACCCATCAATTCCATTAAACTTTATAAAAATAAATAAAAATACATGGGGCCTCATTAAAAGTAGGTGGTAAGTGGAAAAAGGGGTGGTAATTCTGTTGCTGCCACTTTTGCCACTCTGCCTATTTGAGCGTTCCAGAAAATTGACTTTAATTCAGCTGTTAGAACTAGCACCATTGGAATTGGCATCAGCAGAATTACCACTGAAACACAGTGCAAATCGAGCTGGTGCTAATTCAGATGGTGGAATTGGAACAACAAATAGAAAACAGCATTACAACTGAAAATACTGCTGAAGTAATGCCACAAATTGGTGGTAATTGCACCAAAAAACACAATGCAGTTTAAGTGGAGGTAAATGCATGCAGGTGATGGAAATCAAGTCACAGGTGCACCAAATCTACAAAGAAAGTGTCCATAAGGCCCACAACTGCTCCAAACACAATGCTGCCACTAGAAGTCGCTAACCAGGACATGCAAAACTTACTGCTCCACATTGAGCAGCAGAGGCACAAACTGCAGCACAAGGCACATGGCACAGAAAGGAGGAGGGGGAGATGCCATGGAAGATGAGTGCCAATTCCCATGGGTCAGACCATTATCCTGGGCACTAATAGATGGGTAGCTCATCACTCTCTACGGACTCTACAAGGAGACCATCACAGAGATGATATCCCAGATCCAGGATGAAACCCAGAGCTAGAGAAACATCTGAATGGCCATATCATAGCTGCTGAAGCTTGTGTCAGTGCTGCTTTTCTTTGCCACAGGCACCTACCAGCACACAGCATGCTCCCTGGCTACAAAGAGAGACACCAAGGTCAACAAACTTGGCTACTGGATAAGTAGTAGTGCCATGACACATTCCTAAATTGCATGTAAAGGTAAATGGCACCTCATCCGGGGATCACCATCCAATGTTAACTCAATGTATGCCCTGTCATAGCCCTGCACATGCAGGACCTGCTCCCCCAGCCAACACAAAACCGTCGCCAACACACACAACTATGCCCTGCATGAAAATGCTGTAACATGACAGGAAAGCATTATGCTATAGCAAGTGACCAATGCACTGACATAGTACAATGCACAGGTTAACCAAACATACCCAGTCAGTATTTACCTTGCTATTTCGGTCACAGTGTATGAATGACACAAATGACCATGCTAAACCCTATGGGCATTTCCACCTAGTTCCTGCCTCTCCCGCCCAAAACACCCATCATGGGAGCTGTTTGAGCTCACTTTAATCAAGACTTATGATTAAACTTTGCACTGGAAATGCCTGCAAGGGTTTTTTTAAAGTCTTTTTCTGAGAGTTTGCAACTTAATTGGAGTTGTAAACTAGGTACTGGTGTAATAAAAACATGTCTTAACCTGGTCTCCCTTCAGCCACTTAATTTATAAGAACTCTACGTGTCCTTCCCTGAAGTCCTGTTAAATACAAGCATTGGCAAATCCAATAATGTTGGCTTGTGTATGGGTATTAGGCATTGGGTAGGTACTGCTATTAGATGCCCAGGTATTCATACCATTTTCAGCATGCTAGCATCAATGGCCAGTTAATACCACTATGGCTGTCCCTGGCAAATGTCTTTCCTATTAATAAAAAAGAGCCCAAACTGTTGACTTTGCCAATGCGTGTTTCTTGAACTACGTATGCAAATAAAATAAAATAAAATTAAAAAAAATGAATTCTAAAATGGACATTTTTACAAATGCAAAGTTATGAAATTAACGCAAACCATGTTAAAATTAAGTTTATTGTAGAAGACATACAAAATCATTCATATGATTAGGGCTTTGTTGTTAAATACATATTTGCCCCAATGAAACTCTTGTCAGTTAAATATTAGGGAGCACAAATGAACTAATGAACTAATGAAATGCAGTGTAATGTTAATTTAAGGGGTACATTGTGCATATGCATATGCTAATTAGACAAATCCGAAATGTTTGGCGGGCACTGTGCACGGTTGTGCTTTGGCGGATTTTGCCAAGAATGGCCTTGGAAAGTTCTGCTGTGAATGGTTCCACCTTGCAACCATGGGGAGAACTCGACTTGCCGCCGAGAATGTACAGAAACTCCACAGCTATATAAAGACCTGGCTCAGATTGAAAGGGAAATCAGGTGGCTAATAGAGCCAACTAAGAGAGGAACGCTGATGCATCTGCAGGATTTCTTCCAGTCACATCATTTGGACAGCTGCCTGACTGCCGTAAGAAACTCACAGTGAGCTACGTTATATTGCATTTTGGCACAATGATATTCTTTCTACATATCCTGTTTGTATTCCTCTACAAATATCAGGAGGACACACAGTGGGCCTCATTACAAGTACAGTGGTGTGGAAAAAAGGTGGTAATGCAGTGGTAACCTCATTACAATCCTCCACTTTTCTGCTAAAAAACAGCAAAATGGGCCGAATTACTGCCAGCGGAATTGTCACAAGCGCTAATTCTGCCAAAATCCCCATGCAGTCCTTTGGACGCCAAAGAATTGGCAATTACACTGCTTACCAACACTTGTAATCCTGTGGTAAATCTCCAGGCCATAGTGGTGGTAACAGTAATTCTCTTTGTCAGTAGTTTGGTGCATTTACCACCACAATGCTGCTAAATTTATAATGAGGACCATGGCAATGTTAGGTCTGTGTCTACGAATGCAAGTATGAAGCTACTTTTCAAAGTCACCCACCAGTAGTTTCCTGCTTGCAACTTCACAATAGTCATGTGATAACCAGAAATCTTGATTTACCATCGCTATCAACAGTGCATAAGAGCAAAATAAACATTCAAACGTCTAATATGTTCAATTGATTTGACTTGCAGGTAACATTTAATAACAACATAACCAACTTAAAGAAGTTATCCTTACCAAAGTCTGTGTCTGAGGGCTGTGTCTCTTCGCCAAGTCAAAAATGTTCACACTATTGTAATAAAGGTTCTCAAAACATCCATGAAAGTTTTTGTGCGGTATTGAAACAGATTTGCCAGGTTCTGGAATCCCACCAAAGCTGAGCTTAGAAAGAGAAGAGAAATCAATAATACTATTAAATAATTTTCAATCATTTTCCTAACATAGTTTAGAACACTGTTTGAACAGTGAAGAGAGCAAGCTACTTATTTAATGCCAAGATCACTATAAGACATCAGACATGTCAAACAAACAGCAGACAGAAAAATAGTCTAGCAAATATATTCCTTTCAATATTGCAGGTTTATAAAATGCTTGCCCTGATATTGCTTTTAACTACACTGTGGAGCATGTAAAATCTGCGCATATATCAGTGCTAACTCTTCTGCCTTTCATTCTGAATTTTCCTTGATGGATACATAATAATGTGTATTTTAGTAGCAGATTTTTTCTAAATCAGCCTTTGCACATTAGCAAGTACATAAACTGAGACAAATCGGTTGCCGGGTGCAATAAAATGTAAAGATTTACAACTAGCAGCACTTCCAACACTTCTCTTCTATTACTATACATGCACATACCCCAACATGCTTGGCTATGTTCTACAGAAGTGTTTAAATAAAACAGATATAACTTAGAAAGGACCAGAACTTTAATTGTCGTTGGATCTCCGTAGGGCTTTGGAGCTGAAATACATTTCTACTGGTAATTCCATTGCTGCCACTTTGTTGATAGTAACAGAACTACGACAAATGTTACCACACTGCTGAATTTGGAATTTGGAGGTGTAATAGCCTCGGGAGGATAGCTCAGGGGAAAAGTGCTCACCTTGGAAGCAAGACGACACAGAACAACACAGGTTCGATCCCTGAGTCCGTGCTTAGAAACCTTTGGGTATTAAGCATGTCATAAATAACCTATCATATCATAAAATGGCTTTCATGCCACATCCGTTAGGTAGACATGGTCGACAACTGCCCACCAGCTCAAGCCATGGTAGGCCTGATCGAACTGTGAGGTCCTCGTTGAGGGCTGTGGGCCATTACTGTCCATGTCCGATCTCCCCCCCGCCGGGTGTGAAAGTCATTTGCATCCTGAGTTTATCCAGGAAGTGACTAACTTTCTTTTTTTCCCCTCACAGATTTGTGCTGCTTGTACAGCCAATCTCCCAAGGGGAGGGGTAGGGGGGTAACAAATGATGGCCTCTACCATAGGGAAAAGGGACTAAGGGCCTCATTAAAAGTATGGAGGTAGCCATGCCGCTTTTAACTGCATGGCTACCCCCATACTGGGTACCGGGTCCCGGTTCCCTGAATGGGGAAATACTGGGCGATTCCGATAGGGCTCAAATGGGAATGGGGAGGATGCTAACAACGGGCCCGTTAATGACGAGGCCGTTGTTAGTATCCTGGTCTGCTCGCAGGACCCACTCAGGACACCTGGTTTTACCAGGCGTCCTTAGCGGGTCCCCCAAGCAGACCTCGTAATGAGGCGGTAGGGGGTTAATGGCACTGGCAGCTCTACTGACGCTGTAAAGCCCCTACAGCCTGGGTCATAATGAGGCCCTAAGTCTCATTCTTAAATCTCACATATGTGAGCGTAAGGCTTTTGCTGTTTAACCTACTTATCCATGTTCTAGCATGTGCAGCCAATCTACCAATGTAGCTAGACTTCATGTACACACCTTTACTGGCCAACACATCCTTAAGTTACCATAACCATACCAGGACTGGCACTCTTACATTTCCAACATGTTCATAGGCTGCTTATCTCAATCTTGGCAGTAATGCTAGTGATGTCAAATTCTAAATAAATGTATTCATCTGGAAGACTATTATTTAATCCCAAAATTTTACGCAATATGCATCTCTCAAATGTTGCCATCTCCATCCCCATCTTCAGACCTGACAATTAGATACCATTGGCTATGATGGGAGAATTTTACTTTTGTATAGAGTGAACATAGAGCCAGCAGAATACTATCCCACCTTGTATGATAAAGATATAAATAGCACCAACCACCTGAGCAGTCCTCATCTTAATATTCTGCAGCTGTTGCGTGCCATCCAATTTCGAGTCAACCATCACACCAAGATATTTTTAGTTATTAACTATCTCAATGTCATTGCCATTTAATGTCCAATGGCACAGAGAGGGGTTTCTCCTAGAAAAACTCTTAGGAGAAAACACCATTATTTTAGTTTTACTAACATCTATCCTTAGTGAATTTAACTGGGGAAATTCCTGTAATCAATCCAGGAGTGCCTGCAATCCCTTAGGTGTGAGGTCAAGCAATTTCAAATCATCCACACAAGTGAGCCACTGTACACTTGTTACGCCCATTTTTGGTGGAAGCAATATAGAATTTACAATTGCATTACCCAAGTCTGCCCAATATGTGTTGAACAAAGAGGGAGCGAGAATGCATCTCTGCTTTAATCCAGAGCAGGTGTTAATCCATTTGCTCTCTCCTCCCAGTTGGTTCATTCTCACTTTCACTTTAGTGGTTTTTTTTGTAGAGTGATAATCATATTGAGCTGGCCATGAGGAATTTCAATCTAATCAGCTTTTCCCATAGCCTACCGCGATCAAAAGTGTCAAATGCTGAATTGATGTCGATGTAAGCTGCATAGACTGGCAATTTTCTTATAAGCCAAGACTGTTAAACATTGCGTAACTAAAGAAAGTCCATTGTCAATAGTGCCCGAGCCCTTCCTAAAACCTGTCTGGTTCATGGGAATGATATTATTTTCTGCTGTCCAATCATTTAGTCCTCCAAGTAATAGTTTAGCAAAACTTTTGAAAGGGGCATCAAACATAGCCAAAAGCCTATAATTACTGGGATCTTGTCTAGCTCCTTTTTTATAAATAGTTGCTATTATGGCTTCGCTCCACGTAACCAGTATAAGCTGGGTGCCCTCAATCAGACAAAACAACAAATGTAATGCATCTGCCCAGATGCTCAAATCGCTCTTAATCAATTGGTTGCAGTTACCATCCGGTCCAGGCGCCCTGGAAGATTTGCAAGAGCCATTAACTTTCAATATGTCAGCGCAGTCTAAAGGTTATACCCACTGCTATTTAGTACCACTTTTATCTATAAATGTGCAAGTGGTAATAATCCCCAAAGTGCCTTCAATGTGTCTGACCCAATGTTCATCTGCCACCTCACTTATCACTTAACTATGCTCACTGTAAGAGTTGATGATGTGCCAGAAAGTGTTGGTGTCATAGTAATGCACAGTGATTGAACTGAGTGGGAAAGGTCAGGAACAGTGTTCCACTAATTTTATATTTTTCTGTTCACTATTCCTCTATTTTCCATGACCATATTCACCATTCTATATTGAGGATGTGTCCATTAATACCCCTGTGCAAATGTAAAACTGTAATAGGAGGTTTAGGTATTGTTCATTTACATTATTGTAATGCCCCTACTGCAACACCTTGTCACATGTCACACTGTGATTCCGCCTACCCTCTCCCCTGCCGAGACCACAGTCCCACTACTTTTTTTGCTACACTTCTACCACTGGTAATGCTACTATCTACTAATTCCTTCCACTTACTGCATTGTCAGGTAGTTCTGTGCTCTTTGAGCCTTTGTTTATAATGTATCCAACATTTACCAACTGTGAAGGCGTGTTCCCTAGGGTCAATAATGTCCTGCTCAGCTCTAAATAGTCCCTGAGTGCTATGTCAAAACCATGTCTATGTGTTGTTATTACCTGTTTCCAGCCAATTTTATTGCAATTGTTTTATACTGGCACTATTGTTATGCACACAGCCTTGATATCTGTCAATTCCAAATGTTGCAATTGCCTTAGTAAACATTTGATATGCATCTTTCATGTGCCGTGACAAAACCATTAAGTTGCTCTCTTGTCACCTTACCTGCCACACTTAAGTTGTTAGTAGACTAAATTATGTGATTATTTTGCATATTAGTAGTTAGTACATCAGTCTTTCTATTGTTCACTTGAGAATACTCCCAACTCAAAGTACATAAAAGTGACAAGTGATCACTCCCTTCCGTAATCAATATGATCAGATCTGCCACTACTTTTGGCCCGCTACGGTGAAGAAAATATAATCAATTCTGCTGGATTTCACCAAAGAGGAAAAGGTAAAACGAGGAGGAATATCTGAGGTACAATTGCCATTTGTCATTCGAAGTCCTGCAGAATACAAAATATTGGCCCACTCTTTGCCACGCTTAACTCCTAACTCTAGGCTGCTATTCGAGCAAATCACTAGCTAGGAGGACACTTTTATTTTTCTTCGTTCATACTATCTCTGGGTATACTAGCATTAAAATCTTCTCATATTAATATGGCCGTTGCTTCCAAATAGCGAGAGAATTCAGTGTAATCCTCTAACTCTATAATAACTTCACAATAATCTTTTAAAGTCAGCGGGTCATGTATAGTGATAATCAAAATGTCTTGGTTGTGCAATCCCACTTTACCGCCCTTCAGTTGGATTTTTGCCACCAGGAGGTAATTAGATATTAGTATCGACTTCAACAAGTTGTAATGGGTTCTTTACCCCCAATGCCAATCCTCTTTTTGGCCTAACTCTAATTCCTTGGATTGCCTTTTTAATGATGAAGGACCAACCATCTATAATGAAGCCGTCAGATAACCAGGTTTCTTGCAAAGCAATAACACTAAAACAATCAGTAGATTCAAGAAGACCCCTTGTTCAAACAAATGTTTATTCCCTCTGGTACTCATGACAATAGAAGAGGTATATGGTTATGGCCGAGGAGTCCATTTTTCCTTAAAGAAATAATCAGCCATTGCCACCCTTCGTCATCACTGTGGTCTGGTTGAGTATGTCCTTGTGACAAAGATGTAGTTCCCACTTTCTCATGGTTGTTAGATGCAATAGTTTGACCCCCTACATAGTGCAGTTTTTTTATCCGTCCAAGCAGCAAATTTTGTGCTCAACTTTATATTCCTGTTTTCAATCATAACTCCTAAATCAATAATTGCGCATTCATATCCCAATTTCATTAGGGCAGCTTCATGCTTCATGATATTGGCAATGAAGTCATCAGTGAAAAGAATGAATGTAAGAAGTGGCTTTATTTTTCTCTTGCCTGATGTCCACTAACTTGTTGTATTGGTTATGCACACACCACAGAGGTAACACCTCATGTATCAATTGCAAGAATGTCTCTCTATTGATGGAGCCATCTTCATTATTCCCAAGTATTCATCTCAGTTTACGTGCCTTACATAGAGTCTTATTAGGTTGCACCATCAAAGTGTGATGATACGTTCTAGAAACCATCAGTGATTCTGTTAGGGTGAATTTTGTGAAGCATCTAATGCATTAGTAGTTTTGGCAGTTGTATCTTGTTGAGTAGTAATCTGAAGCAATCTTACCATGTCTGTTAAAATATCATCACCATTTTCACTAAGCGTAGCTTTTTTTCTTTTTCTTTATTATTTCACTATTAGACTGTTTATAACTTGTTTGTGCCACTTCAGTAGCCCTGTTTCGTAGATCTTCTCCGATCATAGTGCTACTGGACTTCAATCTCTTAGTTGTCTCAGCCTTACCAGAGGGACTACTACCTTGAATTACATCCGTGTCAGCCTCTATGGTAAATGATGTTTTTATTTCATTGTCATTCACTTTGTTTTTATCATCTCTAATCACAGAGATATTCTCCCTGCTACTCTTAGCATGTTCATTGGCTTTTTTTGTGGCGACACCAAGAACATCCATGTCCATAGAGTTTGGTTCCTGAGTGTGAAGTTCCGGTCTTCACTTTTCACATATAAAAATGCTTGTCTTATAATTTTTTCGTTTTAGGTTTCTTATTAGTTTTATTTGTGCCCTACTTCTCTTTTCTTCCTGACACTCAATATCGATTATCACAGTTTTTTCATTGTCCACTTTCCTGCCTTCTTTCACTGCGTCGCTACTCCGTCATCATTTTACTAATTAATTGGGAGGTATGAGTGACTATTTTCATGCGTGTTTCAATAATATTAGTTTGTTGTTGATTTGTATCATCTATTTTGTTGCATTTCTGACCTAGCTCTTTCAGTATGCATGCCTGTGAGATACCCTTTTCCAAAAGACAATCACACTTCATTACCAATGTGGTCAATTTATGTTAAAAAACTCCAAGCATTTCAACGCAAGTACAACTTACATTGCTATCCATACAATGTATGCTGTTTTCTAGTATATTCCCCTCTTCAGCATTTTCAGCATCTTCCCTCTCCTCCCCATTATCTACTGCATTAGCTGTGTTATTGATGTTTTCTGAGGAGAGGTCACGAACCATAGAGAGGAGGATAGAGTCGGTAGGGCAAGCGGATCAAATGTTGTGTTGCTCTCAACGTCATTAACATTAGTAATATCAGTTAAACAATTGTTCAAAGCACTTTCAACCTCAGATTCCATCGATGTGTTTCGAAAATGGTTCCCCTTCCAACCATCCTCCTGAGCAGTAATCCCCTGCATTGAATGCTTCAAGTGCGTCGCTGCTGTAACGTTGGCACGACACTTCAGTGTCATGTCATGCTTAATGTACTCAGTATGTAGTTCAAAGGACACCAGAGGCAGCCCCACAGTCATCACACTGGAATCTGGATGTCCAAGGGAACCTGGTCACTGGTAAGATCTACATTGCATGGTGTTTCACTGTTTTCTGGCACAAATCAAAAACGCTTCAGTGTCGTGATCGCCGCTAATGTACTCAGTATGCAGTTCAAAGGGCACCAGAGGCAGCACTGCAGTAACCACACTGCAGTCGGGATTTGGAAGTCCAAGGAAACCCGGTCACTGGTAAGATGCTCGTTGCACAGTGTTTTCTGGCACAAATGTTTTAACCCAATTCAAACCGGTGAGCTATGGCTTGAATTTGGTTGAACTGATTGGAGCTGATTAAAGCCGAATCAGACTTTTACTGACTTCACTCATTTCTACTTGCGAACCATGTCTAAGAGGGTTCAAATGGCTCTAACTGGGTCAAACCTTTTCTTCAAAGGTTCAAACCCGCATTCTGGTGGTGCACTTTAAGGCTCAAACATCTCTAAAAAAGACCCTGTTTTGCTTGCACTAATATTAGGCAGAGAATACATGCACAAATGCTCGAAAGCACTCATTAAAGGAACACTGAAATCACTATGTGTGTTGCATGCTGCAAGACTAACAACAAGGCAATGAATTGACTCACGTTTAGGAATTATGCTTGATGCAGGATCCATTCCTTTTTTTGTTTTGACTATTAGATGGTGCTTAAATACCACCTATAAGCTAAAACATTCCATTGGAATACAGCGAAGGGAAAGATGACATGTAAGGGGGACTCGACTTGTGGGTATTTGGTGATGTCTACACCCTTTACTGCCCAGAGCCATGCTAATTCAATTGCCTTTCCTACCCTTTACCTCGCATCACATCCCAAAGCACATCCTCTGGGGAACTATTTCAGCCAGCTCTATCAAGCAGTAGTGGCAATATTTGGCATCCCCATGTTATTGCTAATCAGTCTGCTGCGAGTAAATTGATCAATTACTGCTGTAAATGAGCTACTGGTGGCTTAATCAAGTTTGTCTTCAGCCACTTGATTTATCCTGGTTGGATAGAGTTGAAAGACACTTTTGGCGGACCATATTGCGACTTCGATCTTCCTGTCCCATGCAATATGTGGGAGATGAATTAGGCCTTCTCTGCCTAAAAGCGACCATCGTGATGCACAGAGGGCTATTACCTTTGAAAGCTGTATTTCACCCAGAATGTCAAATGCTAAGAACAATATGTAATAACATCATTTGCATGGGAAAAAACACATACCAACTTATACGATGAGCTTACCACAGAGTTATATACAGAACTCAATTGGTCTATGGAAAAAGCCTGTTGTAGTAACTTTAATGCTATTAAACATTCATTACAAAAGAAATATTTAAACGATGGGATTGGGAATGTAACTACACCCACATGAGTATGCTTCATAATTATCCCCAAATAGAAGGCATTGCCCACTCCTGTTTTCAAGCACAAACCTATCTATTAAAGTGCCCTGACCCAGTGGTTCGTACATTTCGACTGCTCATGCGGACAAACCAACTCCTTGTTAGAGCACTCTGGGGTGCCAAATGGCAATTACCAAAAGAGCAATGCATCTGTCGTATTTGTAACACCAACCCTGAGACAGTAAGGCGCGCTCTCACTGAATGCCCAAATTGATTTGGTTTCTCCTGATTGGTCTGCTTTCATCCAAAGTAAAGCACCTTCACGGATCTGCAATATAAATGTTTTAGGGTACATAACTTCATTTCTACATGCGGTCCTGTCAAACGGCAACACTATATATAAAATACATGCAGATGGTACAGCTGCATCATAAAATAAAATGATGATTAAAAAGAACTAAACCTCCTCATGGTTACAGCTCCGGTAGTAGCAGGGCATAGGGGGCATGCAAGAGATAAGGCAAGATGCCACCTGCCGAAGCCCACGCACCTCCAATCCCTTGGACTGGAACGACATTAAAAGAAGGCAAACTCACAAGTGAAATGTCTAAACTCCGCCTGGACATGAACAGCTTAGTAAAGTAAAGACAGGTGGAAATGGTTCTTGGAATCTTCGGCTGTGCATTCTCATTGTGGAATAATGGTTAAGGGCGACCCTGGAAATTCATGGGTGGGAAGCAACAACATTCCTCATAGTTGATCAATGCAGGCAGCTTTTATAACAAATTATGGTGTATATACACTATACATTATTGCTATTTGTGCCATTGTCCAAAATACCCAACTAAGGGCCTCATCACGAGTTTGGCGGTAACCCTTAAATGCAGCAGTAGCGCTATTACCGCCGCAGGGTCCGCCAAATCACAGGTTTGGCAGATTTCCCCCCAGCTCCGAGCTGGGGGGAAATAAGCCGAAATTCCGTGCTATTACCGCCGGCGTGAAATCTGCCGGCGGTAAGAGCGCGCAAATTCCCCATTGAGCCCAATAGGGAATGGGGAATTCCTGAATGGGCTCAGTGGGGAATGGGCAATACCCGTTCCGCCAAACCCGTGATCCGGCGCTATTAGCACCAGGGGTTTGGCGGTAGGGCTATTAACGCCGGCGCTAATAGCACCGGCATTACCGCCCAACTCGTGATGAGGCCACAAGAGTGAAAACGAGTAATGGGTCTGGCTTTCCAACAAAATATTACCTTTATGGATGTGATTTAGGCTACGAGTCTTACCAACTTGCATTTGTGGTCATTTAAAATGTTTGCTAACTCTCCAGAGTTGATTAAACTGTACAATATACAGGTTCCAGTTTGTCACATTTCCTGATGAAGACTTCTGTAACAGTAGTCTTTTAGCAATTAAACCCAGCACGCTGGACTTGGTGGCATGACTGACACATACTGGAAGTGGCTCTGTGACCCTACTACAACAACATGCTGGCCTTTCTATGGTCAACAACTTGGCTAATTTTGCCCTAAGGCTGTGACTATCACTACTTTTGGTGATTATCATTTTACATTGGGATTCGTGTCCAAAGAACCCTCAGAGCAACTAAGACTCTGCAGGAGACGTCCATTGTCTATCTCCCCTTCGCATGCAATGCTCAGATGTAGTGAATAAAACGATGGAGCCACAATCACTGTCCTGTGCATTATGAAATAAAGCCCTGAAGAAGGCTGATCCATACATCCTAGGCAGTGGTCGAAGAGAAGTAGTAGAACTATGTACTGTGCTGGTCTGGCCAGCCTCCCCACAAATCCCATCACCATGTCCCCTTCCACGCACAACACAAACACTCAAGCAAACATGCCTGCCGTTTAAGTGCAAGTTACAACTGCTTCCTACACTTTTCTTTTTAAATGAAACGATTCCGGAACAGTTTCTTTTTAAAAGTAAAGTATTGGATTAGTAAAACCTAATAACAAAAAGTAGAGGAGCACCGCTCCCAACTGCTCCTACCCACTTCCACCACTGATCTTAGGCCACAGCACCAGAAACTTAAGTAGGGCATTCTGAAGCATACCATGTGAAGCAGGATTGCTCCTTCATCATATGCGACTAAATGACTGGAGCGCTGCCCTTTTATTATGTATTACGAGAGTACAATGTTGGATAGCTGACTCACTTTGTTTACACTATGCCTGACTTGATCCAGACTGGTATAGACAATTGACCTATTTGTCCAACACATTATTACATTATTGCGCTTTTGTATAGGATGTGATGGGATCACATGTGGTGTTTTCATTATGTGTCTGTCATTTTATGTGGGGTTGATTTTTTTATTTAATTAATTAGTTAACGATTGAATAATTGTATTTGATGAACTGTATAGGATTAAATGTTTTTTTCTATAGTACACTCGCACTGTGTACATCTGGAATAAATCAGACCAAATTCACTTATGGTGCTTGCTCACTCCTTTTTTTAATGCTTTCTTAAGGTTACAGTTGTTTGCTCTTAAAAATAACTGCTACACATTGTATGGAATGCATTGCAGTTGGTTTTCCTGGTAGTACCGAGGGGGCAGCAGAATGTCATCAAAGACAGGTGATTAATCCAGCAGGGATGCCAACAGCTTGCCTCGCGCTGGGCAGCTTCTTTACAGACAGCTGAATGGATATCTTCATGTGACACCTCAGAACTTTCTCCTTTGCAGCTGTGAAACGGTGTGTGCCTTTGACAAAACATGTTTTCCCCACCCCCATCTATGACTCTGGGTATCATTTCACTTACTTCCTGGTGCACCAGCACATTTAGCTTTACTCTTTGACATTTTAACTTCTGTGCAATCTATTTTATGATTTCACCCTTTGGACCTCTGAGATGAGGGGCCAGGAAGGGAAAGTAGTGCTTCTTTATGACCACAGAGTTTATATCTGTCATATATGTCAGTGAGAGTAGTATGACTGAATCACTAAATGGTCAATGCATGCTGGGTTTGGTACACATTTCCTTTTTTCCTTTTGTTTAATTAACAACAGTCACCCTAACAATAAAGCTTGTATACACATCAAGCATATAAACAAGTTTGGTCAGCAAAGAGTTTAGCTGTCACAGTGCAATGACTGATACCAGCTCGAAAAGGCTCACAAATTGTTGTGGATTAGCCAGACTCTGAAAACAAAATTAACTTTAATTTAGAGTCAATTTAAATAAACTGCTTTAAAAATGCTGTTCTAGTGGCAACCTGCTGCCATAGGCCAGGACCTGGTGAGCCTTATCGTGAATACATCACTGGACAAGAGATGTTACTTTGAAGTTTTTATTTTAACCTGATAAATGGAGATATGTGTGTAAATTGAGGACATCTTCGCTTTTTATGATCACTTTGTAGAGGGAAGAATTCAATTTTAGATTGATTCAAGATAGAAGATTAAAAATAGTCTAGATCTGCTCCAAGATATCTCTAGGGTGGCCTGCTGATCATAGTAGGATCTGTCTATCAAATGCTTACTTGAGGAAGGTCACTCCAGCTATTGCTAGTAAGTTATGCAGAGGTTTAATATTTTCATTTTATAGGGTCATTTAGTGATATGAGCCCTGTGGGACACCACAAAGTGATCAGGAAATAGAAGGATTCATAAAAAGGTCTCTTGATAGGGGTTGACTTGTCGCAACAAATTAATTAAACCACTTATTTTTGACATAGTCAGGTCCCAGGCCCATTATGCGTCTGTCTCACAGGATCTGGTGGTCCAGTCTTTTCAAAGGCTTCTGACAGATCATGCATCTTACGGATGCCTGACACAAACATTTCAATTAGTTGGGTAGATTATCCTGCACATCAAGTGGTGCAGTTTATGTCCTCGGGTTTGCCCAAAGCCCAATTGTAATCCCCCTATATGATTAACTTCCTCAATGAAGTGCCTAAATTGAAGAGATTCTACCCTATTCCAGTTACAGATTGGCCTATTGTTGGCACCTGGTGCAAGACCTACCAAGAGTTTTTTAGAAGTGGTATAACCCATGTTGGTTTTAGGGAGTTCACAATGAAGCCCTCTTCAAAGACACATTTACATTGGTAAAAATCGAGGAAGCAGGGACCTCACGGTCGATTCTTTTTTTGCATGGGGGCCCGGGTCCACCTGGCATGAAGTTGTTTTCAGTGAGTTCACTATGGAGCATGAATAATTTTTATAGACTGAATGCAAAGGTGAGATGTGAGTGTGGCATATCAGGGATAACCCTTCATGCATCAGATAGCAATGTGTTTTGAGATTGCTTTTTTTATTACAATTGTCAATCGGATCCCTATGATCTTATTTGTAAGAAAATGCTGCAGCTCATCATCACAATAAACTTTGCATGACTGGATATCTAGAAGTGTGTGCTTTGAGGTGCAGAGTTGCATGAGAGTTTGCCATGGTGGTGATCAGTATGTTGTAATGTATTTTCTTTGCTTTTAGGATTGCCATTTGCAAGTTTGTATTTCCTATTCTCTGCCCATACCTCAGTATTGAGAGAAAGCACATTTGGGAAGTGCTTTTGGCAAGTGTTTTTGCCTGCTGTCTTGCTGTGTTCTGCTGCCTGATTCGAATTGTGACGGCGCTCGAGCAACGTTGGTGCCATTACTCAGTGTGGATTTGGTGCCGTGAACTGTGTTTGGACTGTGCCGATCCCACCCCCCCACCCGGAAATAGTCATAAGCACTGTGCACACGCATTTGCGCGCGTGCGTTTGGGAAGTGCTTTTGGCAAGTGTTTTTGCCTGCTGTTTCGCTGTGTCCTGCTGCCTGATTCGAATTGTGACGGTGCTCGAGCAATGTTGGTGCCATTACTCCGTGTGGATTTGATGTTGTGAACTGTGATTGGACTGGTACGATTCCCTGGAATTCTATTGGCCCATAGGGCACCATAGACCAACAACATAGACTTTCACCAGACTTTCACAAGTGTGTAACGGCTATTTCCCTTAATAATTTGACTTTGTTTGTCTTTGTTGTAGTGCCGATCAAGCCCCCCCGCCTGGAAATAGTCATAAGCACTGTGCACGCGCATTTGCGGGCGCATTTGCGGGCGCATTTGGGAAGTGCTTTTGGCAAGTGTTTTTGCCTGCTGTATCGCTGTCTAGCGGGATAGTCAGGGTAGCGGGGGGAAGCGCTCTGAGCAAACATCACAGGTAAAATCAGGAGTTACTCTGTAATAATCTCAGTGTGAGGTTATCTGTATGATTGCCTAAGCTCTTTTTTCTAACTTGTCTAAATTCTGTTGGTGAATCCGGCCAGTGAATGGTAACAGTGAAAAAGTTATTTAAGTAATTGTTGAAAACCGTAAAAAACACTTTGAAATAATAATCGCAGTACGAAACTGAAGTGAACCTGTAGCCTGATTAAACCAGCAAGGCGTGTTGGCAAAATATGTGTTTATTTAATTGCATAAAAAACGTTTTCTAATATTTCAAGTTACCCTCCCAATTGGTTTACAGAAATGGATATGGGACAGTTCACTCTAAAAACTTGTATGCCAGCAGTGAATGTAGCCCTTTTTTAGGAAGGAACAACTACGGCAATGAAAACTAGCCAGGCAATTGTAAACACCCCAATTCAGAAACAGAAAAAAAAATATTGGCTCGCAAAAGCAATTCAAAAATATCAAACAAAAACAGAAACCACTCAATTGCAAGGGGTGCCGACATCCGCCATTATTACAACTTTGGAGTCATATCGGAAACTAAGTCAAACAAAGTAGGAACGATCAAAGGAAATCAGGTCAAACAAGACAAATTGCGTGAATTTAACAGCCAACTTGATAAAGGAGTAGCGGCCATCAAGATCAATGTGCCAATAATGAACTCTGACAATGTTGAAAGCATTATATCGGACACTATGGAAAATGAAAGTAGACGTTGTGATGATAATATTGTGGCGGCATATAAAAAACTAGATAAGATCAATGAAAGCACCCCCCCAAGTTGTGTACTGTAGTGTCTCAACAAAGATTAAGAGAAGCTTATCAAAACCTGCACATCATGGGACAAGTGGATGAAGATGCATTCAACTTTATGAATATGAGCTCCGCCTCGGCACATGAAGAAGAGGTGATATTTGTCCACTCTGATATGGGTGACTTAATGCAGGCCGAGGACCTGTCACCCATTCAAAAACAAAACTCAAATGATTGCAGCCCGACGGGGAGAACTGAAGGAGATCAAGAAACTCAAACACCGACAAATGAAAGAACTGAAGCATCACTTGAGTCATCGGTACGTCAAGAGGAAGATACATTGTTAAACTCCTTATCATTTGTTCCACCCACTCCAAGGCAAGTGCATAGGCCGTAGAATGCGCAACCCTCTGTACAATCTATCAATCCCTGCATGGAAGAGGTCTCAATGCATGCGGATATGAGCAGTACGCTGTTGTCTATGAATGCAGCTCTATCATCACTGGCCAAACTGTATGAAGCAATGGACCAAAAAATTAATTATCAAACTATACTGCTAACAAAATTATCAACTCAAAAGAAGGATGGATTGCCTGATGGAACCATAAGAGAATGTGAACCTCAATATGAGATCTTTAGACACTGTGGAGTAAAAAATACTGAAACCCAAACAGACCCAGTCTATGGCTCTGCGAATAAGGGACCAAAACAGCTGAAGCAATTTAATTTTGGTGGAATGATCCGCGAAAACAAATTAGTCCAGGATGCCGACCCTGACCCTCGAGAGGGTTCCCGTGGTTGGGATGGAGAAAATGTTACAACAAACCCCTCCGTGATGCAAAAGGTGGTCATCATGCATCATGAGGATAACCTACAAGAAGTAGCGACAACATTTGGCAAGGTGGCTACAGAAAGAAAGGAGTCCAAAAAGGAGGTAAAGGCTCAGAGAAAGAAGGCGAACAGGGTGGTGGCTACTCAATCAAGCAATAAAGCAAATGTGAAAACAAGAAGATATTTGAAAATCACCAATGTGGCCAAAACGACAAATGATGAAAAAGAAGTGAACCAGGGAAGTAATAGGCAATTGTTTTTGCGAGCTGAGAGCAACAAAGGGAAAACCAACTCAATCATTTGCCACAAACCTCTGGACGATCTAGTGGCTGAAGACGATCGCATGAGGGAGCAAGAAGGCACCTCTTGCAACCACCCACTGCTGCTGCAGATCCTCCTGGATCGATGGAGAGACAATTGAGTGAACTAACAGAAGCCCAAATGAGAGATGAGATAAATAAAACTGTAGAACACTACATGGCCGACAGATTAAAGGGGGTTCCTAAAATTGAAACTGACAAGGTTGTCCAGGAAAATTGGAGGCCCATCTTGGAAACTTGTTCAACTAAAATTACTTCAGCAAATACAGATGGGAAGTCACAAGATAATGGAATCACAAGACAAACCATGCAATGGAAAAAGAACATTAACCTGATGAAAGACCACACAGGCAGATCAAGGGCAGGGGATCAAAATAAATCTTGCTGTTTCATACTGGAATGAAGAGACCATCCATTTGCCCAGTTTGATCTAAATCGATCGAGTGTCCTAAACATATGCAAGGATCTCCCTGAGTTAAGAAACATAGGGCCTCATTAGGACCCAGGCGGTAAGGGGTTTACGGCGGCGTAAACAGCGCCGACCCTTACCGCCTAATTCCGAGGTCCCTTAGCGCCATGGAGGATTTAACACCTGCTTTTAGCAGGTGTTAAAATCCATGGCGCTAAGGGACCTTGTTGTTAATTATGCCACCGTAATTAACGGTGGCGTAATTAATGCCTTCCCTACTCCCATTATGCCCTATGGGGCAAAAATGGGAATGGGGAAGGGTAAATGGGGATTGGGGACTTACCGCCCCGCCAACCTCGGAAGGGGGCGGTAAGTCCGCCAACCACCATGGCGTAAACATAGTTTACGCCATGGTGGTAAAGGTACGACCCAGGCGGTAACTTACCGCCTGGGTCGTAATGAGGCCCATAATGACAGCAGACATTGACAGATTTGAGTTTTTGAATGACCAGAACCTATCGAAATCCCGCATTTCCATTCAGTCGGCTGTATTGGCTGACATTTTGTGGTTTGCAAGGGACACCCTCCATCTCATGGGATTTAACTTATTTAAAGATGAAACACAGATGGTAGAGAGTGACAGGATGGGTCAAAGAAAGTGGTTCCCGCGCATTTATGGGTCCAGCTCGAACGGCCAGAGCAATGTGGGAAAACAACATGTAGACAAAGCATAACAACTCATTGAGAAAGAAAAATTCCACCTCTTATGCTGGAATACACGTGGGTTCTCACATTTGTTAATGCGCAAAACACAGAACTTAACCTCTTTGACATATTGGTATTGCAGGAAACCTGGTTGGTAGGACCTCAATATGGGATGGCTATGAGATAATAACAGAACCTGCAATAAGTATACCTAGAGGACGACCTATGGCAGCAGGACTCATGGTAGCCATAAGAAAATCAAAGGGTGTCAATATATGATCTGCATACATGCTTCATCCAATCAGTCAAGCTGGCAAATGATGCATACTCAATTTTGGTGGTTAATATCTATTGGGGTAGGGCACATCTGTCCCCAGTCTGTTTTTTTGAACTTATAGAGGGACTCTTTTTCAGGATATCTACTGAAAAATGTGTTGATTATATGCTAATCTTGGGTGACATTAATCTCAACCTTCTGGCGAAAGGGAGAAGACAAAAACTGGCACAGGAACAAAGATGGCTCAAAATCATGAAAGACATGCAATTAGTAATGGTAAAAGGAGCATTGATGGGGGATGTGCCGGCTGCCAGCACTTGGCATAATGGTCCATATGAAGCCACACTCGATTATATATTTGTAAATTGGCCAATGATGAATATAATTCAAACTCTGAATGTAAAACCTAATAATAACAGTGACCATAGTCAGCTCTGCTTAACATGGGAACTGGAGAAAGTACAACCAGTGAAAAACACTAAAAATTATAGAGGAAAAATAATCGCAAACAACATGAGAAATCGAGTGAAATGGTCTAACCACACGTTAAACAAGTTTGAGAGTCAATTGTCGTCATGGGATTATGTGTCATGCATCCAAAAGTTTGTGTCTGTGAAGGATCGGGCACAAGGCCATAGTTATAAACATACCCACATGTTTGACATTGATGTAAAACTCAAAAAAGTTCAGTTAAGGCACCAAATATGTCAGTTAAAACATTTACCAGCAGCTGAGAGGGCATCTAATGTAAAACATCTTTGATCAGTCTATAAAAACTGGCAAAGAGGAAGAAAGGCCTTATGCTATCAGAAGGATAGCGAATACATGTTAACAATAAATGCCTCCAAATCCTCTGCAGAAATTTGGGGTGTTTTGAACCAAGTCACGTGCAAAGACTAGAGTTCTGTCCAGATAAATTCAATCACAGAAAAAACCTGGTACGATTACTTCTCTCAGATGTATCAGACCATATTACCAAACTATTGTCTAGTCCTCCAGAATGAAAAGTGGAATAATTCCATTCAATTTGACAAAAATGATATATTATTTTATATCTCTAAATTGAGCAATTCACAAGTGCCTGGCCCGGATGGGCTTGACAATAGAATGCTCAAAGAATTCCTGAGATATGGGCCAAAATACTAATGAGGATATTTGAAGAAGTGATGCGCACTGGGAAAATACCTGAATCATGGAAGAAGTCAGTACTTATTCCGTTGTACAAGAAAGGTGACAGACTGGAGCCGGCATCGTATAGGCCATTTGCCCTTCTGGATTGTCCAGGAAAGATATTTGCCCGTTTAGTTCTTCGTGAATTCAATGGGTGGTTAAATGAAGAGAACCTTAGAGATCCATGGCAGACGGGGGTTCATAAAAGGAATGGGAGCAGCCATTAATTTGCTATGTATAAATGCGATAATTGCTAAACAAGCCAGCAAGAAACTACCATTATACGTCGCATTTGTCAACTTTAAAACAGCGTTCAATTCCATCCTAAGAGAACTCCTGATCATGAAACTAATAAAAGAAAACTGCCACTGGAACATCTTAAAATGGGTCATTGACCATTAACCAAGATGATCAAGGTTTTATAGGCACTAAGTAAGTCCAACAACAGAAGAATGAATTGAAGGCATTGAGTCTAGTTCTGAAACTCATTTCAATCACCATTTTCTACACATTGTTCTTTCTGTGGTAACTAACATAGTTTGTATTTGATCATGAATTCCATTGCCTTTGGAACAACGCTATTAAATGGAATGCAAAGGGGACCAGACTAATAGACGTCTGTACCATAAATATTTCTATTAAGAACATTTCTTGATAAAATCCATTACAGAATATAGCCTTCAGCATGTATAGCAAAGGTAACATTCTTTTTAAAACCAAGATTCCCAAGAAGTGGCCGTATATCTAAAGAAGCACCATCTGATACATCCTGAAGGCCAAGGCTGAAATCCCCAAGAATTATAGTTTTCTTTAAAGGTTCTAAAATGGACAATATTAGAGCCCGAAGACTTCTATGAAGTCACTGTTGGCTGCAGGAGGAGAATATATGAGAAGGATATGAGTGATCGTTTTCAGAGTAACAAGTACATAACACAGTGTTCCATATTGATGCATGCAAAGGATTGAAAGTTAATAAAACATGTTTTGTTTAATGCAACCCCACCACTTCAGCCAAATATTCTCTTGATGTTGGGGACTTAACAGCCTTCAGGATCAGATAAAGAGAGTGAAGACCCAGATTGAGGGGTTATACACGTTTCTTATATGGTCAATGAGGCCAGATCAGATGTGGTGTTAAGATCATGAACTTCAAGGGGATGACAAATAAAACATGGTGTATTAAAGAGGGAACAGTGCCAGAATGTGGATTCTGGTGCTAAGGGGAAGGTGGCAGACAGAATAGGATTCAATAAGGAGCTATTTGAAGGAAAGATTTTAGCACAGTATGGCATATGTACAGGCTGGTGGGGATAAAGGACCCAGGAGCCCTTGGACTCTGGTACAGCAGGACGAAATCACAGTCTTGAAGAATGAGTGTGCCGAATTGCCAAGGCTAAAGGATGTTGAGGAATTGTTTTAGTGAGAGTGGAGTTGGGGCATTCTGAGAGGGGGGGTTTAGCCTTTGTCTTAATGGGTGAATTTTTGGGGCTCCCACATGATTGTAATATTTTGGAACAATTTAAGGATATGTCTGTGAGTTAGTGCATCTGACTGAATATTCAAGTTTTAAAGTCTCTCCTAATAATATCTTGCTTATAAAGCTTTAGGTCTACTGGGGCCAATGCAAGATATTTATTGGTATCTGAGAAACACAGAGACATTATGGGGAAGGATGCTGGCTAGGGAAATTGTGTATGGAGGGAATCAGTTTGTTATAAGAGCAAATAATGATGTTTGTAATAGGAAACTTACTGTACTTATAAGAGGCTAGTGCTGTGCAAAATATCTGGCTTTTCCGATGTGAACATGTAGACATCAGCACTTCACGATGATGCAAGTCCTTTGTGTCCACAAGACATACTGAAGTGATGCTGAGGGGATGTGCTGAGGTGATGCCCTGTCTCAGCAAAAGTGGCAAAGATGGAAAACGTAGCCCCGGAGCAGAAGGGTATGTGGCAACGTTAACAAGAAAAAGAGACAGACCGATACAACCTCTGAGCTCAGGAACAGGAACAGTGAACCTGCCCTAGCCACAGAGTGTCTGAAGATTAAATGTACAACAGCAATGCATTTACATAAATAATGATAAACTGGTAATACAACTCAAATAAAGCAAACTAATTCACAAGATAAAAATAAGCCACCGTTGGGAAATATAAAAACCTAAGATACCAACATGCATGATGCAACTGTTTCGTGCCCTAATGGTACATAGGCCAGTGGAGGGCCCGAGCAGGCACAGTGAAATGGTGCACTACCTCATTGAAAGCACCAATATATGCTTCCCAACCACACTGGCATGATTTCCGCATGTGAAGTCATGCTTATATGACGTTCACAGTTTTCCCATGTGACAGACATACTGCTATGTCCACCAGGAATCAGTGCTCATCCATGCGGTAATAGGAGGGGATGGCACTGCATGAATGTGCACGTTATTGGCAGTGCCAACCACATGATAATGAACATTGTGGCAGGGTATCCCAGGAGGATCCAATAATCTGACATCTTCAGAGTGGAATTCATGGATGTCTTCCAAGCAGCACCCTCACAGAAGTATGCCTGGTAAGTGCATTTGCCAAACACATTGCCAGGGATGCACAGCCACCACGCACATGCCTGCACTCAGGGTGAACCCCACCACTGCCAACTCATAGGTGTAATACCGCACATCATAGGAAGCAGTGTGCAGAAGGGCAGACATTTGGAATCAACACGTTCTGATTCTGATTACTATATGAGTGGGCACTGCTACACTCACTAGTGATATGTTGCAAAATGGCAGTCATGTGTGCCATTTACCATAATATAACCACACAGCTGGCACCTCATGCATTATGTTTACTCAGAGATACTTCCCAAAATAAGTACATAGGCCAAACAGGACACGTACTCAATGATATATGATGACATGTGTGTACGTCTATGTATAAAGGTGACATCCATGAACCGTTTCTACATGCCTATGGTAAACTGACATTGACATACTATTTTACAGCTACTGTCCATATCACTGTGCCCATCTCTGCGCATTGTTCTTGTTCTTCTTGTTCATGGCACTACTTCCCTGCCAGACCGTGATGAGGTAGTAATTGAGAGGACTTGTCACTCTTATTGTTAGTGCTCCCTCATTTTTCTCTACTTTTGTATTGTTCCTCTTGTCTTTTTGGCCTTCCAATCTATCGACTTGCCCCTCTTAAAGTCCGTCTTCAATGCGTCCATTCGACTTCTTTTTCTTCTGGCTCCTTGTGATTCTATCTCTCTCTTTCTTGCTACTCTTGGCTGGCCATTGGGTCATTCTCGACTGACATTGTGTTTTCTTTGTGTTGTTTTTACACCACGTCATGCTCTTCATGTTGTTTATCTTCCCTCTCTCGTTGCTTTGTATAGGCCCGCTCGTTCTCTTCATTCACAATCTCAATGTCTACTTTCTGTTCCTTGCCCACCTTGTGCTCAATCAGGCTTTTGTTCTTTGACGCTGTTAGTCTCTCTTCTTTGGAATGCGCTCCCTCTCTCTCTTCATTCTACTACTCTTTATTCCCATTTCCGTCTCTCTTCGAAAATCTTCATTCCGACGTATGATTTTATAACGGTTGTT
This sequence comes from Ambystoma mexicanum, assembly GCF_040938575.1. Lineage (NCBI taxonomy): Eukaryota > Metazoa > Chordata > Amphibia > Caudata > Ambystomatidae > Ambystoma > Ambystoma mexicanum. The sequence continues at coordinate 1,071,030,522 of NC_090935.1, read as the reverse complement.
AATTTTCTTTTAATTTTCATCTATTGTACTTATTTGGTTCTCTGTACAGCGCTTTGGTTTAAAGTACTTTATAAATGTCAAATAAGGAACAAATACAAATGTAAGTGAGCCTTTCTTACGCACAATGACGCATATTATATCATCTCATTTTGATATCAACACTGATATTCCTCACACAATTTACTTGGTCATGCTTTCAGAGCTCTATGTGTGTATTTGTCTAGTTACCATTTCTAACACCCCTAGGGCACTTTTGGCAAATAAATGCTGCCACCTGCTCAGGTAGGACGTTCAACTACTCTTCTTAAAAATGTTACTTTCGCTTCCATCGCTGCTCTGGTAAGCCACTTAATCCATATGGAAAAGTCCCCCTGTGTTGGGCTGATGTATGCAGCTTTTATATATGTATTGCAATCACCTTGCTGTGTACCCAGTCCTCCAGTGCTCTCTTCTGTGACTTCTAAGCCTGGACAAAGTCCACAAAGACCAACCGCACCCAGTAAAGGATGAAACTTTAGTAAAGATGTGTTCCTTCGGCAAGAATGAGAAAGGTTTTTGTTTGCTCATGGCTCTTGGACAAACTCCCACATTGCATCCATATCTCTCACAATGATTTGTCATCCCACCATGTGCTGAAGGTCTCTTCATGAGTAATCTATCCATCTGGCTAGACAAGTCCTTCTCGGGTGATTTGTTGAGTTTGTTAAGCCCATCAGGGCTCTTGAATCTCCTAAAGGAGGTTTATCCCGCTATATAATGCTCCGCTCACCTTCTGTTCCTTTGTGGGTATTGCTGGGATGTGACGGAAGGAGTTGCAAAAGGCAGGCTCATGCTTGCAGGATGCTTGGAGGGATTTGAACACACTGGAGCAGTGCTTTGAGTAGTCTGCAGCAGTTCTATCCGTTTGTTGTTGGTTATTTTTGTAGTTTCTTGGTTTTTAGTGTGTTTTTTGTTCCCCCATGACTTCATGTTTATTCAGTGTGCGATTGTGAGTTATTTTAGTTTCACCTCTTGTGCCTTCTGCTTTTTGCGTCCTCTCAGGCAATTTAACAAAGGGTGAACAAAAAAAAAGTTTCCTTCACCTATTTGTATCCCCAAAAAACGCAGATAACTAAAGAAAATGTAATTATATTTTCCCAGTTCCTCCCTGTACCTTTACCATTTATTGTTCTCTTCAGAGCATTAGCAGTGAAACTGTATAAGGTATGTAAACATATTTATTGGATTGCTCGGCCCTGGGATCCCCGCAATTATATATTTTGGATCCTCATTTTTAAAGGCAGTCCCTGACTGTTAGATTTGTGTATCCATCGCGACGTTTGCAGGAATGCACGTTACTCTGTAACTGCCATGTTCCAAACCTACAAGGCAGCCGCAAGGATTGTCAGCTGACCTCCATATTCTTACTAGACCTTTGGACATGGAATACTTTCAAAGTGAGTCTGATTAGCAGAGCTCACATGCAGAGGTATAATTAGTAGTGTCTTATTGGCTTAAACAAATCCAAAAAAGCTCATGTTAGTCAATTCCCACAAAATCTATGCTGTCATACAGACCCAAACACAATATTTCTGATGCTTGATGAAGCCACCCAGACGTCTGAGCTGAAATGAATCAGGTGGTGTGTCTCATTGTAAATGGTCATCACCATGAAATCACAGCAAAGCCCATGGCCAGAGGTTACAGTCTCAGACAAAGCCAAATAGTTTCAACAATAAACCGGTGCTCTCGATTTTCATAGCTTCTTCTAGGGTATTGACTGTCTGACTTGTCAATCTATTTTCTCTCTCTGACAAAGGCATTGGGATCAACATGGATGGGAAGGAAGAGAAGTGAGTCCGGTATCAAGATCCCTCAGCCAGCACACCATGGAGTAACCCACCTAATGGTGACGATGGTGTTTCACATTCTTCTTTCAGGATTCGGAACCCTGCCTGTTACTGGCGGTGGGCTGTAAGGGCTAGTGTCCATGGTGAGGAACGCATCATGGATGTGCACTGGAGGACAGGGCTGTGCAACCTAGGTAATAGGTGGCATAGATCCCATCCCTCAGTTGCCTGGCATGCCATGCAGCCCACCATCTGTCAGCAGGACCCCTTAGACATCTTGATGTACTCTAAAGCCCATCAAGATGTTGCCTTTAAAGCAGAGCTCTAAAGTGTCGAGATATTGTGCACCAGGAAGGAAGGAATATACAAGAGGCGTTCATAATAATACAGACTGAATGGCTGATAGATATTTGGCACCTCTTCACTGACTTTTGCAATTTTCTACATTCCGTTCCCACAAAACAGGAATTCGATTTTTTTTTTTACATATTAGTCTATTTTATGTTTGGAAATATAGCTGCCCCCTTTTATAATGTCTTTCCCTAGACTTGTAAATGAAGGCTGCCTGTGTAAACGAGGATATAGAGACTATAAAAAGCCTCAGCAAGCGACTCATTCTTATATAAAACAGACGGCTTCCAGATTCCTAAAGTAGTGCACTTGCCATTCAAATGTCTACCCTCACTGAAATCGTGTTTCTTTAACAGCCAACATATCACGCCACATTAAATTACCTTGACGAAGTTTAACATGCCAATATTTGGGCTATATGTGTAACCTTTCTTTACGTTTTGGTTGCTCTTTTTTATTGTTTTTTTTTAAGCTGGAAGTGAAGGAGAAAGCAAAAACACCATAAACAGTTCCCCTCCACAAATACAATGAAACCTAATTGCAGTTCCTCTTACTGCCGGTGCCATCACACCTGCACTGTGTGAGAAATCAAATGCAGCTGAGATGGCGCTTCAAAAAATGCATTAGCCTACACGCCACTCTAGTCTCCTGCAACAACTCTTACCCAGCAAATAATCTGCCCACTAACTACACAGCTGGCCACAAGCAGCTGGACAGCTGTCTATGTGACCCTGCTCTCTCAGGCGCAGCCTCTAAATGTTCGAGGGAGCTGGGGTTCTCCCTGGAATGGATCTGGGCCTTATATGTGCGGATAACATACCAATACCGTGGGGACATGTCTCACTCACCGAAGCATCCCACATGTGTCAGTGATGGCTATTACCAGAGTTCTTTAAGCGGTTAGGCTCCTCCTCTTCACTTGTTTTGGGTTGGGTGTGGACAGTGTCATGTGCTTCCTCACATATGACAGCACCATAGGTAATTCAGGAGTAACAGTGTACCCATTGAATGGCGAGCTGAAATGTTACCCATCCTGATCGTCGGCTAGTACAAGTTGCACTAAACTACCTCGGCATCTTCAAATGATTCCTGAACCTAGACAATGATGTAAAACTCGTGCTGCCCTCTGTGTACCTCCAGGGTGACTCCTGGGCCTGCTGTGCTCGTATATTGGGCCCAGTGCCTTCTCAGCCTGACGCCTGCTCTACTGGTTGCGCCGCACTCACTTCCAACACCATCTCACCTGCATGTTCCTTTTACTCGCTTCTCTATTTCTCTACCCAGCACAAATGATCAACATCATTCCCACTATCACTCCCGTCATCACCACAAGCACCAGTATAACCACTATTTCCATCCTCAACAATACAGTCTGTATTCACAAAACAAAATTGCTCCCTGAATTAAAGGATACAACATAGGATTGTCCTACAGAAAACACAAATGCTTCACACAACATACACCACACAGAAACAAACACAATCATTGGTCTGCTGATCGCCACCCAGAAACGTTCCTCGTCCTCCTACTATTTAATTTAGATCAGGCCAGCCTCAAGTCCCTGCAGCCAAACACAATCTACAAAGCAACCAGAAGGTGTGGGGGTGCCAACTCCCGTCATGGCTCTGTACCTCCCAAAAACCCACCTGAACTTCATGATCTAACCCCAATCCTGGCACGAGCCCCTGAATCCCAGATCAACATCACTGGCTCTTCCAAATCCTTATCCTGGTTCTGATCCTCTTGCTGGCAGCCCGGGATGCAGCCAAATCGAGCAGTTGTACTCGCAGGGATTTGCTGAATATTACCAGAGCCCATGTCTGCCAAATACATTCCAGTCACCTTAAATATTGCATTCCATCTGTGGGAAAAAGGGGTTTATCGTTCTGTGTGACCTATTTTTACACTCAGAAAAATTGCCATTGCCACTGCCAGCTTCATCCTGCCATGTTAATGGCAATAATGCCTGTAGTGTCAGTCAGCAATGGGATGCAAATGGCCATGATTCAACATTGCTGAAAGAGTAGTTTGGCTTCTACCTTTGCTGATCAGTTTCCTGTATGTTCAGCAAATTCTCAGCACAAAGGCAGATCGGCGACAAGTTTGGGAATTCAGCAACATGAAGACTCAACTTTCAGAGCCAGAAAATGCACATGCACTTTGCTCTCAAAGGTTTGTGTTCGGTGGTGCGTAGGCCTCCCACGTGGTGTTTGTTAGCGCGTCGTTCAAGCACTGACCATAATAGGCCTTGTACAAAGCCATCCTTTTTACGTTTCATTTTGTATAGCAGCCGTGCAGAGTCTCTCTCTCAAAGAGTAGCCCTGTTCCCCCGTTCCTGCTTGCTGCTGAATGCTATGTCTCGGAGACATCCAGCATCACATACGTGCAGATCGTGTGCTCCTATCAGCTGTCAGTGTAAGCTACCACACGTGTGATGGGAACCGGGACGAGATAAGAAACCACCATTATTGCCCAGAGTTACTGACCTTAACCTTACCTCATATTGGCTCAAAACTTCTCAATCTTTCATAACCTAAAAAATAACGGAATGCAAACTTCCAGGGCGGGAAACCGATGACAGCGTAGCCCCATACAGGAGGAGAAAGGGAACACAAGAAACCCGAGACAGGACTACATGTGCGTGTGGCCTCGCACAACTGAATTATTTTACAAGCAAAGGAGGAGTCTAATCCCTAGTAAACATTAACAATGTCCAAAATGCACACAATGGCAATACCATGACATCACCTGTACATTCGTCAATCATCAGTATATGTCCTCAAAAGATGTTCCAAATCACATATTTTAATATTCAAAAAGAACTCAAAAACACAAGACCCTGACAAAAAGATCTAAAACACTTAAAAAGCATATGCACATGTTACAATACAATATATACAAAGCAAAAAAAACAATTTTAAACTAGTAAAAGACACGGGGCCTCATTACGACCCAGGCGGTAAGTTACCGCCTGGGCCGTGACTTTACCACCATGGCGTAAACTATGTTTACGCCATGGTGGTTGGCGGATTTACCGCCCCATTCCAACCTTGGCGGGGCGGTAAATCCCCATTTTCCCATTTACCCTTCCCCATTCCCATTTTGCCCCATAAGGCATAATGGGAGTGGGGAAGGCGTTAATTACGCCACCGTAATTTACGGTGGCGTAATTAACTCCATGGTCCCTTAGCGCCATGGATTTTAACACCTGCGGTGTTAAAACCTCCATGGCGCTAAGGGACCTCGTACTCAGGCGGTAAGGGTCAGCGCTGTTTACGCCGCCGTAAAACCCTTACCGCCTGAGTCGTAATGAGGCCCACAGGAAACAAAAGTTGGAACCTGAAAACCGAGAACAGTGCCAAATTAATAGTTATTATTGCACACTGTGCTCGTCATAGGCCGATTTATATAAGTTTCTGTCCTTAGTGTTGTGTGTTAACTAGACATTCCTCAGGGGCAATCATATCTCTTGTGCTCTGAAATGGCAGTCCTTTTCCGCTCAAAATTCTATTCTTCGTTTTCAAAAAAGATATTCCAAAATCTGAAAACTGTTGTCCCAAGAGAATAATTTTCTTAGGCCAAATAAGGTTACAACTCCTTAGTTCTGTAGACACTGGTCGTCTAGTCCAACAACAGACCCCACGGTTAAACTTAATAGAGCCGTAGAGAAACGTGACATTTCCAATGGATAAAGTGTCTCAAAAGGCTTCAAACGTCCTCCAATGGATCAGGTAACAACCTGATGTTTCGCCTCCAAAGTAGGTTCTCCCTCAACACGCGCTCGTAGCGTGTCTCAGTATCCACTCCCTTCGCTGTGAGGAGCAAGCGACTTCGTTGACTCGCATCGTTGGGAAAAACAAGTTTGTGCCTCGCACAACTGAACACTGCATTTGCCTTACGCTGCAAACACGACTATTTACATATTGTTGAGCTGGAGAAAATACAGCTATTCTTTGCATGTCTGGCATGTTCACTTACACAAACGGTTATTTATAGCTTGAGTGTATTTCCCTGGCTTCCCCCGTGTATTAATAATGCATGTAATATGGTGTATGCATTCGCTCTGTGCAAAGGTGCCATCGTTCAGCAGCGCCGCACTCCTTTACCCAATAAGCAGGAAGCAAAGAAAAGCCGAACCAAGATGACATGATGCAGACAGGTAGAAGCGGCCGCATGCCGGAAGCAGATGATGTTACATTAGCCGGGCAATTTCAGAGAATCTTAGTAAAAATTTCACTTTTTTTGAAGAATATTTATAATTATGGCCTCTCTTAAATCATTTGGTAACTATAGCTGTTGTCATCGCGGTCATGTGCTATTCGCTTTGGCTCAAAAGTGTAGCAAAGTGACACCTAATGCGGTCAATGCGTTGACATGATCCTGCAAAAGAGGGGAGCTGGCTATGAGGAGGGATACACGGCCTGCCTGCAACCCTCTATCCTGTTCATTGCTTCCTATGCAGGCCCACCAGACCTTTAGATGCAACATAACTCTTGGTGGTTTCGTAAACAAACGCACTGAACATGGTGTTCTGTCTCTTGTGAGGCTTGCTGTTTCACTATAATTTTTTTAAAAAAAAAACATTCCTACCACCCTCCCTATATACCTACCTGCCACTATTGTTTGGTTATGCAAAATAGAACAGCAATGTTCAATTGAAGTTTTTTTCAGCGTTACACAGCGATGGATTCTTTATTGTGACAAGCGTACACAAAATGTTATTGGTTGTGTTGAAATAATTACTATTTGTTGTATTTATTCATCCTAACATAACGGGCAGTTACACCATACACACAAACAGCCAGATCTGCGCGGACACACACACACACACACACACACACACACACCAAGCATCACTCTCTCCATATACAAACTACCTAACAATGCAAGCCTTCATAAACACACACAACAAGCACACATACCCCAACACATCATAAAGACACACACACACAGTACTCCAGCACTACACACATATACAGGCAAACACACACAGCCACACAAACACCAATAACAGCACTGCATTCCCATAGAACACACTCAGTGGCCATTCACAGAACATCCCGTGGACTGAAAACTCTGCTCATAGCCCTGACGTACTTTGCCCCAGCATTCCTCACAGGTTGTGCCAGCACCACAAATACACATACAGTCACAATGGAATCTGGATTTTAAGTAATCATTGGGAATTCCGGCATTTGGGATTACTATGTTTTCAGGACGTAATGACAACCATTTTACTGTAGTCATTTTGAACATTGATTGCGGATTTACTATGCTAACTGGGCATGATGGATTCTGACCCCAGTATTGCAAGTGGGAATAGCAGCACCTAAAACTACTTAGCTACATTGGCAAAAATATCAATGTCCTAGTTAGCCTAATGGAATCTGGCTCTGTGACTAGAACCGAGTTTACTTGATGCTGGCCCTTCTGAGCTAAATGGACATACAAGCATCTGGCACTGATGTTGCTAAGTGGCATAATGGATTTGACCCGTATCCACTAATTACAAAAGCACTTTGCACATGCACATGGACACCGACCCAGCACTGATTACAAACCACACACAACAATTCACACAGATAATCCCCCCACACAAACAAACACACTGAGCACCGCCCAGCACTGCATGCACACAACCCACATCAGTGAACATACACACAGCAGCCACATACACAAAGAAGCACAAAGAAACCTGGACTTGAAGTGCTCTTTGGGCATTATGGAAATTAGGATTGTTATGCTTTCTGGTCATAATGAACACTGGATTTACTAGTGTAACTATTCCTTTTGGAGTGTGGCCTTGGTGTGGTAGCTGGGAATACTTGAATTTGATACCAGTGTTGTAACTGGACCTCTTGTATCTGCTGTAATTGGGCATAGTAATACCAGGCCTAACTGGCCCAAGAGGAACAAATAAAGCATGGCATTGATGCATTAAGTGGGCATATTTAAATCTGGCTGCACTGTGCTAACTGAGCATATCTAATGTAGCCACTACTTAGTTCAATGGCATAATGGAACATGGCACTTCCCTGCAAGCTACACCAACACTGTAAATGCGCACACACGCGCGCATACATTACCACACTCATACACACACCACCCCAGCACTACAAACACATCACCACAAGAATGCATGCGCATACACCATCCCAAGCACTGAACATACTGCCCACACACTGCCGCAAGCGCTGCACTGCATACACCTTACAATGCTAATTGTTAAATTTGGAGTCTTCCACTGGAATGCTACCTAGTCATAGTGACAGCTGGTCCTGCTCTGCTAAATATATATGGTTTCAGTCCCTGAGAATTGGATGACATTGCTGAAAGCACTTGCATTTTCATGGCAATCATTGACATGGTCTGGGACTTGGGATTTTCCTACCAAAACCTCGACATTATATGAGGCTGGCCCTCTCATGGCATGGCCTGTTATTTCTTAGCAATACCTGGCATATGAGTACGGTATTAAGCTGCTAGCTGACAGGTTATGGCATTTACTGGCGAAATAATACAAGCAATACCTGGTGAGTGGTGTGAGTACCGAGACACATAATGCCAATGCCTATATACCAGACAAAGCTATTTTATTTATCAAAACCGGTTCGTATTTTGACTGTTTAACAACACTTCAATTGACGACAACGTAACCCGTTTGTCTTTGCCAGTTTGAAGACATAATAATAAAAGGCATTTGCCTTTTTGAACAATAAACCAGACAGAATTGTTTCTAAAAATGCTCACATTATTGGTCAATAATTACATATAGCCTAGAATGCGAGGCCATAACAATTCAATCTGCCTGCTTAATTGGGTTCATGCACCAATAGACACAAAATGCATTCACTTTTTCATAGATGAATGGGTTTCTATTGTTAGAGCAGCAAGGAGCAAACCATGGAATATTTGAAACAAAACTTTTTACCCAATGGGCTGCTATTTCATAGCTCTTTAACTTATCGGTCAAATTACAGATGGCGAATATTGACATGCAAGTTTTGGAATTACCACTATTAAGATCAAACCAAGCTGAATAGCAAATCTTTTTTTTTTTTTTTTGTAAAGCTTATTCTCAAAGAATAATTGTGGACTGACAGAGATGATTTTTTTATTCTAGTGTTAACCACCGAGGTCCGCCCCAGACCGATAAGGCAACTCCATCGGCCGACATCTGGGGTGTTAATGTTTATTTTTAAAATATTTTTTCATGGCAAATCAGCTTTGTGTGTCACGCAGATTCCAACTTACCACTAAAAAAACTACAACGGACGGAGTGAGATGCCGGAGCGGGACACAGCAGCCACAGGTAAGGAGGGCTAATGGCCAAATATGGGCAGAAGAGGGGTGGTGTAGGTAATGGGGGCATATTGTTGGGTTGTGCCTGCAAGGAGGGAGGGGGGACCCTGAGCCAGCAGCAATAAGAAATAATGGTGGCTTGCGGAGTGGTTGAGGAGGCAGCCAGGGAGCAGTGGAATGCAGGGTTATAGAAATAGGGTAAAGCCTTATTCCAGGCCATCTAATTGCCTATTGTCCCTCTCCAGTGGGCTAATATTGTGATGTTTCTGAAACAGCATGGCTAAGAAGCCATCATCATGCATAGTCTCTAGTTCCTCATTCACATGTTCACTCTGCTGTTAACAAGCCTAAAGAAATGGTTTCTATGATTAAATCCTTGGACTGTTCCAGGAGCACATTACGTTCAAGGGTGAATCCATTCATAATAACCTCCAAAAGATGAAAAAGTGGTCGACGAAATAACGTACACGTATTTCGTCGACCACTTTTTCATCGTGGAACATTTCATCGCCGACCCTTTCATCGCCCACATTTTTTTTAATTTTTTTTTTTAGGGGGGTGTTTGTGCGGGTTGGGGTATGATTATTATTATTTAAGTAAGGGGGTTGGAGGGGCACAGCCCCCCCATAAATAAAAAAAAAATTTTGGCGATGAAAGGGCCGGCGATGAAAAGTCCCATGATGGTAAAGTCGTCGACGAAATAACGTAGAACCATCTCAGGTATACCCATTGAAAAACTGGTATCTGTGCCTTCAATTACTCCTTTATTTGAATTTCAGGAAGTGGCAGTGGAACTGTCTTCCAGTTAGTACGGAATCTTAAACAGATCCAATTGAAATGATGAGACGTACTTCCAGGAAATGAGGCTCAACTTCTGGTAACGGGCCTTTCTGAAACCCACATAGTCCTTTCTTAATTGCTCATTTTAGCAGGGATTTATGCCATCCCCTCTTTTTACAGTTTTATGTTCTCCTCTTTTAAAGAATGCTACCCTAGATCCCACTCAACTGAGTAACGCTTGTCCCATTGCTGGGTCATGCTGGAGTGCCAAGATTTTGAAAAAACGTGCGACTATACAACTTTTACAATTTTCTGACTAAAACCACATCTTGTATATACTTCAATATGGATTTCATTCGAAGCATGGAACTAAATTGGCGCTGGTCACAGTATGGTCAACATTCTGGGGTATGCCAATGACAGCCACATGTATTTGATAGTTATCTTACATGTTTAGGAAGCTTTCAACATGTTGCTCCATGCTACCCGTCTTTCCTTCTTAAAAAAGCTTGTCAGGATGATGGAACAAACATACTTATGGTGTTGTAGTTTCTTGGCCGGTATGTTCCCAATGGTCAAAGTAGGTATTTTTCTATCCAACCACCCTCCTATTCATTTCGGAGTTACACAGGGATCCCTATTGTCTCTATTATAATTCAATATTTACTTGAAACCCCTTATGAGCATCTTCCGCAAATATCATTTGAAATGTCACTCTTATTCTGACAACACACAGATCGATGTTAAAACTACTGACATAACTGGGAATTTCTGTCAATTAGAGGAGTATTTATCTTAAGTTAGACAATGGATAATTAGTAAAATCCTCCAAGAGTCAAATATGGCTGCTTTGTCCTAACCATTTGTTGAAGGCCCCAAACAATGTTCCTTTTCCTCTGACTTTTTGAGGACTACCCACCTCTTTTTCTTTATTTATTTGTTCCCCTTCACCTACCTAGTCGAACCCACCATAATTTACCTGGTGATGATCAGGCCATAGTTTGGGGTTTTCTTATAATGTCCCATCGGAACGATGCCAGTACTTTATATGATGGTATCGCAGACTCTCTTGAATTAGGTCTGTCGGCTTGCATGCACTAACGTGCATATGAGACTAAGTTGTGACTGTGGAGTCGGGGGAGTTGCTAGGTCTGGAAAAGACCCGGGGCTACGCTGGTTTTGGAACTGTTGGGGCTGGGGGCTAGCTAGTCTTTTGGCTGTAGCTCCTGAGATTCTATCCGGGGCTACAACCAAAAGATCAGGGGCTATAGCCCCCTTAGCCCCCCCCTAGCAATGCCCCTGTGTGGAGTTATTGGGAAGTGGAATTTCACTATTTGTTGTGGGTTTTGTCGTTGACTTGTGTGGGTGGCGTAGTTGCTCTGTGTGTTTGCAAGAGTGTCGAGAGTGCTTGTAGGGTAAGTGGCGAGAAAGGAGATATCCTAGTACCAAGGTATAGAGTTGAATCATTTTTGTGCAGTTTGTTGCTTAAAATGAAACCCACTGTGCATTGGTTGATGATGTTAGGTTTCCCTTTCCTTGGTAATCGAATCCACTTGCATCATGTGAGCAAAGACACGGTTGTTTGAGCTGTAACACTTCGCATTGAAGCTGCACGGTTCATTGGGCTCCTTCTCATGCTTTGCTGAGTTTTGTGGGCAAATCAAAGAGGAACGTTTTTTTGTATTTTCCCACATTTCAGATGTTCCCCTCGTGTATGTATTCCTTTGGGGAGGGAGTTACAGAGTTGATTTGTGATATTTGAAAAGGCTATGCACCATATTTCATTTTTAAGCATTGGTTGGCTTCAAGACATATATCATTGCAAGATCTCAGGGTTCTTTTCTGTCTGCAAATTGAGATTTTTTATCTTGAAGGAATTCTGTCCTTCGCCAAGAATATCGCTGTCATCAATGCAAAGTACTTTAAAATAGACCCTTTTCTTGACTGCTATCCAGTGTAGGGATGTTCATGCTGGCATGATATGTTCTCACGTGATGAGTCTTAGGAGGATTCCTGCTGCATCTTTCTGGATATGTTGCAGTTTGTTGCTGTGTAGTCAGATATTCAAGCTAAATAATGTTGCTGTACTCTATTCTTGACATGAAGAGTGAGTTGATGGCAAGTGTTCTGTGTGGGAAAGCGAGAAAGGGTAATATCTACTTAAAAGTACGCAGTTAGAAAAAGCATTTATTTAAAACTTCTTTGACTTGAGGTTCCAGTGTTAGGTCATTGTCCATCAACATTCCAAGATGTCTAACTACTTTAAAAGCATCCAGTCTGGTACCATTTCAGTAGGACACGGTATATGCAGGTCTATGGAGAAGTTTGTTGGTGTGGTCACAGTTTTGGTGTTGTCCTTATTGAGTTGAAGGCTGTTGTTGCATTGATTTGTGGGAGGCAGTTCATAAGGGTTTGGTATGTGTCCTTGTTGTTATAAATGTTGTAGATAATTCAACTATTATATGCACAGTTATAGCATGCGAGTCTGTGTCCATTGATGGGTTTCATGAAAGGGGTAATGCAAATGTTGAGTTGTGGTGAGAGGGATGAGACTCATGGGACCGCTTAGGCGAGTGTGTGCGTGTGATGTTGAGCTGAAGGGTAGTAGCAAAGTGGTTTCCATTGTTTCTGTCAGGAAGTATTTCATCCACTCTAGTGTGGTGTTGGTTATCCCTACTTCTTGTATTTTTTTGATGGGTGTTCCATGGATAACTGTCTCAAAAGCTGCTGAAAGGTCTAATAGTATGTTATCCGAAGATAAGAATGAAACAAAAAAAAGAATGGTAGAATTGATGGAATTTCATCTGTACCAAAATTTCATACAGCAGAAAATTTTGAAAAGTTCTACCATTCATGACCATTAGAGTGAACAAGGGAAGCAGGGTTTGCAGTGGTGTCCTCTGCACCCTTCTTTGTTTTAATGGCATCAGGGGTGGCGGGGCTTCCCTGCTTGCAAAACACAAATGTGTTGCACAAGAAAAGGACCCTGCAGCAATTATCCTTGTAGCTTTGCCTTACCTTGATTCTGTGCTGTGCAGTTGTTCAGGGTAGAGGGTGCTGAAAAACAGGGCTATGGTGTCAGGAAAACGACAAAAAGGAGGCATTGTTAGCCTTTTCCCTTTGTCAGCTACCGGGCAAGGCTGCCCTGTGAGTTTGTGTTTTGAAGAGGTTGGCCAAATTGCACCACATGGATGGCCGGCAAAGTGCAGAGTGAGGGCCAGAATGAGATTGAAACAGAGGGGAGACAGAGCAAGGGATAACAAAGGCAGATTAGACTTGCAAAATTAAAAAAAGGTGCTGCCTTTGGAGGACCATATCTTGTGGTCTTCAGCCGCAAAGAAATTCCACCAGGTATGCTCCCGGGGAGAGGGCTTCTCCAGTTCTCGGTGAGATGGCCCATAACTTGGCCCAATCACGCCGAATAACCATCTCCTTTACTGAATGCCAGCTTTAATGGATTTGTCCTTATGATCCATTTGTCAATAAGGAGCTCCTGCAGTTGGAGGATGTTGAGGAATTTGGTACAGAGTTCAGTCTGCCCCAGTCTCTGCTTGGCGTGTGTGTCTATAGAGGAGCTGCAGCAACGTGACTGTGCCTGTGCTTTTAATCCGAAAGACAGCCCATAAAAGTGAATTTCCCACACGGAGCGCGGTGCAGAGTTCGGTGTAGAATTCAGTCTGCCCCAGTACCTGCTTGGCGTGTGTGTCTATAGAGGAGCTGCAGCAACGTGGCTGTGCCTGTGCCTTTAATCCGAAAGACAGCCAATAAAGGGAATTTCCAACACGGAGCATGGCACGGAGTTCGGTGCAGAGTTCAGTCTGTCCCAGTCAGCCCAAGGAAGCAATCCAGGCCTTCTGTGATGAAGCATCCATGACGGGAAACGTGGGATCATTAGGCCCTCAAACGCGAAATAAGGCTCTTCAAGACCGCCGAAACCTGAAAAGTTGAATCTCGCTAGAGGTAAGCACAATTGGTGGACACGCTGTTGGTTTTGTTGGCTGCGACCGCAATGTGCCTTCGCTAGCCTCTTTAGCATTAACAACCCTGAACGTACGCCCGGAGGGCCGCACAGAGGGAAATGAGAAAATTCATGCTGTCACGCAGACAATAAGTGTGAAAAGTCTCACGATTGATGCTGACTCATCTGACTCATCTGTAGCTCAAAGTAAACCACGAATACCGTTATCCTCAGTACATGTAGATGCACGTGATGTTCTCTTTGACTTTGATATAACTGGCATCACAGACTCAGATCTGTTAGAGATGCGGCTACCATTTGATACAGAGCCGTCGGAAAATAAGTCCCCAACAGATGGCACCACAGCTGAACCAATTCAGTCACGAGAGTCACGAGAGCCAGTGGGAGACAAAATGGAATACTTGACAACCCCTAAACCCACCTCTTCTTCAGCTTTGATGCATTCTGGTACTTCCGCACATAAAAGTAACCATTCTTGTAGCCCAATGGAGGCGGATCACAGAAACTGTACACAATGTCAAGGAGCAGAGGAAAATCTTGAAGGCGCAGACTTTCAAGAACAGTTACAAGAATGTGAACGACCCACTTCTGTGGAAATCGTGAACGATGAAGTAAAAGATGCAAAAGAAATAAATGAAAAAAAAGGAAACAAATACAATGTGTGGTAGAGGTGTCTGTTTGCACAAAGCAGACATGTTTCCTAGTTATTCCACAGCAATTGATGTTGCGGCTTGGGAAGCCCGACTGACAGAAAGACTGAAAGCTGACTTTCTTCAAATGCGTGAGCATTTAAACACCAGCTACACACAATAATATACAAAAATGCCAGAAACAAGAAACAAAGAAATTTTAGTAAAATCAGATAAACAAACAGCAAATAGAAGCACGCTGCTTATAAACACCCGACCCTCAATTGCAGTACGGGTAGACTTGGATTCACCGGACTGCATACTCAAGGAGGACTCGAGAGAGCAGAAAGAAATCGATGTCTGGCTGGAAAATCATACACCGAGTCTGCTAAAGAATACAAAACAACGAGTCCTCATACCTCTTTAAATCAAGGTGAGGCTGAAAACGAGCCGACTAATAAAGGAAATCTGTCAATCGCTGCTGGACTACAGATCCATAATAATGTACTAGCATCTACTTCCATTGCCCTCATGCCTTTTATGAAGCTTTACAAGTTGATTAATGACTCAGTACGATATCAAGGGTCCCTATTGGCAATAGCAAAAAACAAGCTCCTGGTGCTAGAAAAATTCACTGAATACCTCACTCAAAGGCTTGATAATGAAGCTGAACTATCACTGAAATGGCAATCTCTTCTCTTTGAGGTTACAAGACTTGAAGAACGCGAAAAATCAGAGCTAATTTAGGCGGTGCTACAAAGTACAAAGTGGATGAGACACACTGTGTCTACAAGTCAGCGTTGTAGCCTACATGCATGTAACTGCCTTCATAATGAAATTAGGCCAATGCCCTTGGACAACGATGCTCAATTGGCAGAGCATAAGGCAAATGGATTTCAGAGATGCCTGACGCCTAGAATCAGCCCTGAAGTTCAAACTGTTCTACCAACATCTGATGATGCCCTTGAATCTCACGGTCCAACAATTGCTGGAGTAGCAAAACAGAAAAAAAAACCATGATTTCAACACTATCAGCAGTAAACCTAACCAAAGTTCCAGCAGATAATGGCGGTTCTTGCACAAATGAACTCATAATTCAACCGAATCAAGAAGAACAGGAAACACAGAAACTTGTAATAGATGACCAAGGCCCGAGTGGACCCTAATTTCAAAATCAGAAAAATAAACTATCATGCGGAATCTTTACAGGTGCAGCAAAATCATTGCAAAAAACAGTTGTAATAAACTCCAAATCAAAAGACAAATCTATTGGTCAGATGAAAAAATCAAATCAAAGACCAGCTGCTAAAAGAGCTTGTACAAATGAAGCAAAGACATTTATCAGAAATCTTACAACCCCACCCAGAATTGGGCTATTTGAACGAAGTTGCAAAGAGACAAAAAATCAAACAGAGCAGTTTTTTTCTCAGAATAAAGCCCTAAAATTTCATGCGGCTGTCAAGCCTCAAAAAAGGACAAGAGTTGAAGCTGATGTATCAGACGAAGCAAACTGAAATTTATCTTTTGATCTTTGCGAATTTTCAACCTATCCAATAGAGGATGACGTGGACACAGAAGACGCTGCTACAATCTCCTCTTGTAGAGATCGTGAGCCGCACAAACAGCTGAGTAAAGAAGTCAAACTGAAAAAATCTGCTGCAAATGATGAAAATGGCAGCATGGCAAAGAAGGAAAACAACTCAGTTGTGTCCAAAAGTCTCTTTAAAGGGAGAAGCGAGAACAAAGCTAGTCTGCCGAGGAAAGATGATAACCACAAGGCCACACAGGCAATTTCAAAGTTAAATCCTGAATTAACAGAAGCACAAACATTAAAACAAGAACATCCAATAAACGACTTAGGAAAAAAGTTGACATTTCGATCAAGAAACGGGCTGTGGAAACTGGAACTAGAAAATATCCTAGAGGAAAAAAACAAAGTGAATCTGAACCGAAACAACATAATGAAGCTCTTGCACTGTATTCCGATACCCACATAATTAGATCAGATGATATAGAAATTGTGGACTACAAGTCGGAAAGTCGCTCAGATTGGGTGATTTGCATATGAAATCTAAGTTCACTGCAAAGTCCTTAATTGAGACAAGAGAAGATTTGATATTCTTTGGTTTTTATCTATCTTTATATGACGAGTCGTCTTCAATCCAAGAGTTATTACATGCCTCTCAAATAGATCAAACAAGCAAATGAACAAAGAAGATCGGATCTATGGGAACAATTCAAAGCAAACTCAGAGGCAGCTCTGGTGAATCGTCAAAAGGGCACAAGCCCACACAATATCCGGTCAACATCAAATCAGCAAAAAAGTCACAACAGCATAAAAATGAGGATATTGAAGCCACTCATTTGCTGACTTCATGGAATACCCGAGGCTTTGTCCATTTATTCCAAGAGGATTGTCATTTAAATGGAAAGAACTTTAAAATTTGCCTCCTAGAAACTTGGCTTCGGGAAACTCCAATATGTGACGGCTACTCAATTTTCTTAAATGCCGCTGGAAAAAATCTATTTGGACGTCCGTTTTCAGGATTAATAACAATGATTATTCATAGCTGCAACTGGAAAGTAGTAAGTTCTGTAAACCCAAATCTGTTTGTCCAGGTATCTACATTACAATACATTCATTCTGATCTCCATAAAAAGAAACAGTTAATGATCATAACACATATTGGAACTCTCCAATGATGTCTCAAACAAAATGTATTTCATCAGTAACAACACAAATTGACAATTGCTTATTGGTCTTCGACGACCCATTCATCTTAGTTTGTGGGGACTTAAATTATTCATGGTTCAATGACTCCAAAGAACTCATTACATCAAAAGACCAAAACAGGCCTATTCATCAGTTTGACCGTGGTTGTCGCTGGCAAATGAGCTGGCTCTGCGACAATGCGAAATGCTATACAGTTGCACAAAGGGCGATGTACCAGCAGCTGACGCGTGGCATCAAGGCTCAAGTAAAAACACCTTGGACTACATCTGGACTTCAAGAAATTTGCTAAGTGAAATATTTCATCAATATCATCAAAGTTTATTCGGAAACAAATTATCCATAAACCATTAACAGAATAAAAAATGCATACATCACAAAACTCAATTCAATGTATTAAAAAATATCTAGAGTATAAATTTATAAACAATGCATACAGATTTAAAATGTGCATGTGTGTAAATCAGGTAATATCCACGGAGAGAAGCCAAACAATTCATTACGATTAAAATTTCAGAGCTCAATCAAATTCTGTGCCACGGTTTTGGATCTCCGATACCAGGCCCGTCTCAAATAATCCACCATACCCCAGACCACTGGAATCGTAGCTGCCGACAGCAAATATCATAAGGCAGGCTTAGCCTGAAACTTGCCGGCCGATCTGAGTAGTGGCAAAAGTGTTCTCCGTCTTAAGTCTATATAATGTGGGCAGAACAGTACACAGTGTAGGAGATCCTCCGCCGGCCACTGACAAAAGAGGCAAGCTGCAGGTTGCACACTATCTGTCCAGCTTTTAGTTTGTGCCCCTAACCATAAGCAATCAAACCGTGCTCGAGTCAAAGCCCAGCGTTCTACAGGATTATCACTATGGAGTAGATATGGCTGAATAGCATCTGTTGTTGCATACACAATATGCCTTCTGTTTGCAACAATGCGTAAGGCAGCAGACTCCCTATTTGCCACCAAAATGGTTTTGAACAGTTGCTTTTGTGGCCTGACCACACTTGGGGTCAAGATGTTTGGTGGGCAAACTAGGTTGGTGCCGTTTAACTGTCTGATGCATTTCTGAATATACCTAAGCCATGGGATTTTCTTTACTGCTGAGCTGCTTAGGAGGGCTCTTAAAATCTAATGTGAGAGAATTGCTTTCTGATTTGCCCATAATGCCGACCAATGCGAGACCGGAGCCATTAACCACTCATCAGCAATATGGGGGCATTCTAGATCCAAATGTGTCCCATAGTTTGAGGCAGACTGCAGCAATCGAAGGAGTTTTTTAGATCCTTTCCATGCCCCACAGTGCAGCCCCTTAGTTAGTAGCCGTTTTTGTTTGAGCCCTGTATAATTCTAAGATAAGTTTAATTGGGCGCCCCACACAGTTATGTTGAAAGCGTGACAGACCCCCAAGCGCCTGCCTCATCCTCAGACACTGCTTATCAACATGGCCCAACCCTTGCCAATTCTCCGTAAAGCAAATTCCCAGTTAGTCAAAACTAGTGACCCTCGGAATGGGTTTACCTCCACTCTATATCTTGCGCATTTTAAGGTGTCTAACTCCCGAGCTCTTACATGCCATGACTGCAGATTTTTTGGAATTTTGAATGAACAGAAAGCCCATGTGAAATCATAAAGTGGGTGTAAACATCCACCAGACTTTGTAGGGCTCTAGGGGTGCAAGCGATTAGAACCATGTAGTCGGCATAGCCTAGGACTGGGAGGGGGACACCACCCACCGTGAAATAGTCAGTGTAGGATTTGACCAAGGCTTGGTAGACACCATTTACATAGAGAGCAAACATTACCGGGCCACAACACAGCCCTGACAAACACCCAAAATGGTTCCAAAGAAAGCTGTGCACTGTTCCTGTTCCCCAAATCGACACAGGCTGATATCTGTTTGTGAATTAGCTGGTGGACGTTTGACCAGATCCTCCGGGCATCCCATGTCCCTGAGCATCACCCAGAGCATAGCCCTATCTACTTTATCAAATGCAGTGCTCAGGTCCATAAATGCTAAATACAGGGGCTCACCCCTCACATATATAGAGGTAGCTCCCACCAAATACAAATTCAAAGCCTGGTCCCTAGTTCCCAGCTGTGGCCGAAAACCATATTGAGTGTCTGTAAGGACCCCAGAGTCAGAGATCCATTGTTCCAACCTTGCCAAGACTGCCCGACCAAAGATTTTAAAAGAAGTATCGAGCAAGGAAATGGGTCTATAAGAAAGAGGACTACTGGGATCACCCTTCTTAAAGATAGGGAAAATTATTGCCTGCCTCCATGTTGACGGGTAATGATCAAGCTCCAGAAATGCATTGAAGCACTTAGTCAAGATTGGAGCACACAGAGCCACCTCATTGCAGAAAATGTCTGCTGGGATAGCATCAGGTCCAGGGGCACGATTGGGAAGTTGTTTATTAATAGCCACCTCTACCTCTTCTCCAGTTAATCAGAGTTGACAGCCTCTACGCCCACTATAAGGGGTTGGAGGGTTTGCTCTATATAGGGAGCTAAAATGATTCGACCAAGCCACTGCACTAACATTATTTTCTTATATGTTTTTACTCTTTTATGGGCGGGCCCATTGGCCACTTATTCCCAAAAGGTCTTAGAGTCCCTTGACTGCACAGCCTGAATAAGATCTTCCCAGGCTTGAGCTTCTAGCTGGGTCTTCCTTTTTGCCAGGACATATTTATAGTGCGCCCGACCAGTGACTATTTTACGACGGGTACTATCTTTTGCCTCCAAAATGCCCTTAAGATCCTTCTGTGCTACCCGGCAAGATTCATCAAACCAGGTTTCCAGATTCTTCTTCCCTTTTTTAAATTCCCTTTGGAAAATTGCAGACATAGAGTTCCAAATCTTTTGAAATGCCAGAGTTATAGAACCCGGAGAAGCTCCAGTGGATAGAATAGTGGAGAGTTCCTCCATGTTTAATTCACAAATTGACGATTGAGTGTCCGCAGGGTCCAATCTGGCCCATTTAATTCTCTGCTTGCACAGGGGATTAATGGCACACTGGTCTAGTTGGGGAAAGTTGACAAGTGTGATCACTGGCAGATCTATTCCTAGAACCAACCGGAGTGCATAATGATCACTCTGTAAATTCTTGAGTACCTCAAACTCCTTAATTAAATGCCAATCCTTCACATTGGCACAAAAATAATCAATCGTAGATGAGCCCTGGGTACCCTCAAAGGTTGGCCTCCCAGGCCGGTCCTCTCCCACGCGACCATTCAATGAGCGAATACCCCACTCCAAAAACCACTCACAAAACTGCAGACCTCTTGAACACATTCTTTCATCCACCAATCGTGCAGATGCAACCCCATACAACAGATCTTCACCCGGGTCTATATTCACTATTGGAAACCCCAGCCCCATTTTCACATTAAAATCACCTCCCATGATTACTAATAAGGCCTGTTTCCCATTAAGAATGGCAAATTCTTCAATCAGGTCTCTCAGAGCCCCTGGCCATCCCTGATTAGCATGATGAGGGCTGTTGTAAAGATAAACCAGAAATAGCGGGCGACCCCTAGCGGGGCATGCCATAACGCATTGCATATTAAGATTTTTAGTTTCTCTCCCCCTGATGGTTAAGGCTAATGATGCCTTCACCAATATTGCCAGGCCACCAAAACATCTCCCTTGTTTTCCCTTTTCTGCAGGGACACATTCTGCAGCATATCCATCAAAGCAGATTGGGGCGAGGGCCCAAGTTTCCTGAAGGAATATAATATCATATTCCCTAAGGATAGCAGCTATCCCCTCCTGAGATAACTTATACACAGCGCCAGCTATGTTCCAAGACAAGCAGGTCAAAGAGTTGGAAGCCTGCTCAACTAAAGAGACATTTTGAGATTCCCCTCCCCTTTCCGATCTATCTTTATTCTGAGCCACCTCCCCCATAGCAACAGGTCAATCCAATTCTTCTATTCCCTCCAGAGCCTGAAAGCGATTAGTCAAATCCACTGTGGCTAATGTTATACCATCTGGTAAGGCCCCTCCCCCAACACCTTCTGAGACCATACATGTGTTTGGAGGTTTAGTAATGGCCCGATGTTCAGGCACGGGGGGACTTACCGGATAAAATGCTGCTAGAGGAAAAAAGGCACTGTTAGCTAAGGGAGAAGTGTGCACACGCCACTCAGGGTTAATAGCAGAAACCACATAGTTAAGCATAGCTGGGACGGTCATAGACACCACCACACAATCCACCTTTACACATTTTGGTTGCTTCCCTACCCAGGAAACCCTTCTAACCATGAGAATACCTCTAGGATTCACCTTCATCCCTGGGAGACGGGCGTTAATCCATTCCTTATTTATAAGGGAGGGGGTCAGTTCCACCTGCCCTAGATCAAGTTGGGGAAGCCCCGTAATTACTTGTGCACCAGGGGAACATTTATCCTTTACTATTTTATGTGAGCCCACAGCTGAGGCCCCCAAACTGTTCTTGGTCCCCTTCCACAGAGTGCCCTCCAGCAAAGAGATGTTGTGTCGTATTGAGGGCTGTAGTGGAGCATCCGGGGTTAAGATGTTTTGGGCAGTGGTCACACCCATGTGTGGTTTGTTCGGAATATGTAGGGACTGGTGTGCCGGGATTTTGGGGATAATCCCTTGCACTACTGTCCCTACTCGTTCTGCAACCAGAGTTTTGATTTGTACATGTCATTTTTTAACCCTCTTAATAGATCATCCATAATACACAGAGTGGTACTCAGAGAGGTTTTAAGAGCACCTATTTTGTCCAGAACTGGGGCAAGCTTTCTATCCAGTACTGCGTCCAGGATTTTAAAATCACTAGACGCTGACTCCATAGAGTCATTTAGATACACCACCAGATCAGGATTAGGCCCACTACCCACCAGGCTATCCGAGGGTACAATAGCTGTTAGCTCTTCCAGAGTACGAGCACCATTAGATGTCCCCACACTACCACCTCCCGTCATATCTCTTTCCAAAGGCTTATCATTTAGTGATGTTTCAAGACATTGCGAGAGAATGGGAGGTGAAGAATTTGGAGGGGTTAAACAAAGCAATCTTTTTTCCCCTGTTTCACTAGGTTGCAGAATAGCCACTTCAATGGCTCTTTCGGTATATAAAATACGCTCTCCCAGTTTCCCTGCCATTTGTTTCAAATATTCATTCAGGGTTGACTGGCCTGGCGAAATCTGAGGAACCTTGCTTTTTCTAGCCTTAGGTTTGGAAAAATGACCACAGGGATCGGCTCCACCCTGACTACCCATAGAGCTGGATTTGCTCTTTTTCGTTTTAGTAGGGACCAAGGCTGGGGCTTTAGCCTTGCGTTTAGACATATTTTATGTATGTTAACAACTACACCAGCGTAACCAGGTAGAATGTCCCAAGATATTTCTTTCAGGGCCGCGGCCCAGAATATCTAAAGTGCAAATTGCCTATAGTGCAAATGACCTAAAGTGCAAATTGCTTAAAGTGCAAATGCAAGACAAAAGGGCAAGCAGGTACTCACAAAGGCCAACACTCTTAAAAAACACACAAGCAACAGTTTAAAACAATAAGAATACAATCTAAAAGACCCATATGCAAAGAAAAATCACTCCCATGGAGCTGCAATGGGGGAGGGGAGAGATACACTCGCAGCCCCTCAAAAAATAGACCAAGCGTCGTTATGAACCAAGTCCAGTACAAACGCTAGAGAAAAAAAAATGTCACAAAGTGAGTCAGATACTCCAGCAGCCCCACAAACAGACACATAGTGATTTTCTTCTTAACACAGGCTGTAACAGAGGGCGGACAGTATTTCCACAGGCAGAGTTCCATGGGCAGTATTTCCACAAACTGTGATCAAATGGGGGACAGTATTTCCACAAGGGCAAAAAAAGACGAGCAATGAGGACAGGGCAGTGAAATATTCAGTGAATATAAATTATCAACGTTTAAGACAACAAAGAGTGACCATGATGCTTTAGTGTTGTCCTGGCACTGGGTACATGAGGTACTGGTGGAGTTTATAATACAAGCCTGGCAATCAACAATGGAAAAAAACAGACTTCGGATAATGCAAATTAAATAAGTAAAATAACATCTAACTTCATACATGCAGAGGATGCTGACGTGCAGGTCAAATATATTCCACTGCTGATGCAGTTCAAAACGAGACATCATTGCAACAAAACTGAAATAATAGCTAACAAACATCCCTACAGCAAGTCAGTAGGAGAAGCGAAGGTGTTATTACATAGAGATTTGCTGATAAGGAAATCTAAAATTAACTGTGTGGAGCGAACAAAGAAAAGGTGTCAACAATATCGAAATTGGTTAAAATCTTTCAAATCAATTTACGATCAAGAACAGGCTGAATAAATGTTGCGTTTGATCACACAAAAACACAGTAGGCAAATCTGGGAAATACTAAACACCGGACAGTTAAATCAAGCCTTCTCCATGTCAAGTGGAGTAAACACATCAAGCTGGGTTAAACATTTCTCAACAGTTTTTGATGCAGACAGTGAAAATTATAAAACACCTAACACTAAATCAAACTCTAGTTGGAAGGTCATTGAGTCACAAGAAAACAGTGAAACAGCAATTCAAAAATTAATAAACTCACAGGCTGCCGGCCCAGATGACATATCAAATGTAATGCTTAAACAGAACAAATTCCAGTGGGCAAGCTTCATCAAGACACTGTTCGATCGAATTGCAACAGCGCAGGTTCTCCCTGACTCCTGAAGAGAGGTAGTGGTAGAACCGGTGTTCAAGAAGGGCAATCGGGATGATCCGACAAACAATCACCCGATTGCCCTTCTTGACACTATGGGAAAGGTGTTTGCAACATTGCTACAGGAAAGACTTGAAATTTGGGCTGATGGTACAGCCATGGTAGACGAGAGGCAAATTGGATTTACGAGAGGAGTAGGTGTCGAACTGAATTTTATGCTGCTCAATATGATTAAACTTGATGGGCCTCATTATGACACTGGCGGTACGGGGTAAACGGCGCCGTAAAAGGTGCCAGTGCCGTTTACCCTGTACCTCCTCATTACGATGTCCCCTCGCGGGACCCAGGAAGCAACGCCTGGTCAAACCAGGCGTGCTTACCGGGTCTCACGAGGGGAAGAGGGAGCAAACAACGGGCCAATTCGTAATGGCCTGTTGTTTGCTCCCTCTCCCCTTCCCATTCAGCCCTATGGGGGCTGAATGGGAATGTGGAAGGACCGGGTCCGGGTCCTTGGAGGGAGGAATTACTGGGCCTTCCGAACTCAGAATGGCCCGGTTATTCCTCATTCTGAGGACCCGGACGCGATTTCGGCGGCATAATGAGGGCGATGCCTTGAAATGTGGGAAAAAACTATTTCTTGCCTTTGTTGACCTAAAACAGACCTTTGACAGCATTAATAGACAGGCCTTATGGAATAAATTGAAAAAGTTGGATGCTCAGAAGATCTGCTACAGCCACTAATGGCGTTATATTCAAATACTTCCATTCGAGTGTGCTTAAATGCACAAGGAGATTTAACTGAAGAAATACAAACGAAAAAAGGGGTTAAGCAGGGATGCCCACTAGCAGCATTTCTGTTTAAACTTTTTTATTTCAGACCTACCGATGGCGTTAAAACAACCCAGGACTTTTCCACCAAGAGCAAATGGTCAGCAGCTCAGCTGGGTAGTTTATGCCGATGACATTGTGCTTTTAGACTCCACACAAACAGCTTTACAAAAGTACCTCCAACAAAACGAATTGGAAATAAATGTAAAAAAATCAAAGATAATATCTTTCGGACCAACAACTCATAAATGTGACAAGAAATGTATCTGGCAAGTGAATAACGAATGCCTTGAATGTACAGACAGAATACGTTATTAAGGTGTCATGTTTACCATCTCAATACTTGAATGGAGTTGGAAGCAATACCTTATCTCACTCTCAAATGAGAAATTATACCGTGCCTCCTACCGCATCAAATATATGTATATTGGCCTACGCCAAGCTGCTTACAAGTCGCTTGCGAAGGAATCTGTGTTGCAAGGTCCTGACCTTAAAATCAATGTAAGCCGCCATTTTAGGTCAATCCGCCATTTTAGGTTTGCTTTGTAAAGTCACCCTGTGAGTTAAAATGGTGGACAAAGTCATTCCGAAATACAACATGGCTGTCTTGACCTCTGTATGTAGCTAATATGTAACTTGCCTTCAGGTCACTTGTTGAGGTCGTGAACTGAGACCTTGTCCTTCGTTGACCTGTGTGTAAAGGATTACTCGTACAATGAAACTAATCCGCAAGCATATGTTAAGAACAATGTATTCAAATACTGAACGTAGAACACTTTTTTAACTACATTGTATTAATGTTTGAGAACACCTACGTGGGAAATCCCAGAATACACAGTTGCCGTATAGGCTTGTTGATATATGTATTAATAACAAACCAGTTAAATGTGGATGTGCGAAACTCGGCATGAACCCTAGATCGGTGATGTATTAGCGGAATATTAACCCGAAGTAGGGCTGGACATCATGCTCACGAAGAGTATAAAAGACCAATGCATTCTAATGTACAGCGTCTCTCACTGAACACACTGAACCACGCTGGAGTTTGTTGTGTTACACTGAGGGCCGATAGCTATCTGATTTTACTGTTCTTCATAACTGGATTCAGTATAAAATAAAGTACTTTGTATGTTCCTTTGTAACCCGTGTCTGGTGTATTTCCTTTTGGGGTACTCAGCCTCGATATTTTGAATTAGTTTTCACATCACGAATGCAGATGTTTGCCCTACAAGGGGTGAAATTACACGCCATGCATAGTAAATGTACACTAATACCGGCTCTTACATTCTATCTACAAAAAGTGGTGCCTGCAATAACTTTTGGTAGCGAAGCAGGGTGGAATATTGATGCAAAACTGTGGTGTCAACTTGAAGGGAAGTTCTGAGGAAAGGTGCTTAAACTCCCTCAAAATGTGTGAATAACTGCAATTCGACATATGAATTATGCTTAGAATTTTTATATGGCACAGTTTTGTGGAAGGCAATAACGGCTCTGTGCAAAATGCACCTCGTCCCAGTAGTGAAACCATATACGATTCTAAACATAAAGAGCACCCACACTTCTGCTGACCTATTTGCAATCTGGGAAGGTAAATTACTAAAGATACTAAATGACACAGATGTTTCATGGGAACAAGTACTTCAAATGTCGCACATTGCAAAGAAACGTGTTTGTCGGTGGAACTGAATAGTTAACAATGATAAACAAAGAAAGCTGGTCACAGTCTTAGACTTTGGAACTTCCATGCATGAAGTTGTTGTTCCCTCAAAATACTTATCAAAATGTCCATCACAATATCATAGTGATCAATTTTTAAGATTACGCTTGAATCGCTACAACACCAAAGAGAGTCTGATCTTAAAGCACAACAGCAAAACACAAAATAACCTCTGTCGCTATTGTACACATTCAGTTGAATCAGTAAAACATTTGGTGACTGAATGTACAGAAATGTAATTCTTGCGTTCGCTACATTTGTCAAAATTTGCTCCAAAAAATTGTAACATGGACGAGTGCTGGAGCTATTTAATTTCTGGTATAAATTTGCAATTGACTTGTGGAGTCGTACAATTTATGGACGGAATAGTGATTGAATAATAATGCCTGTAATTGATCATACCAGCATGATGAGTTGTTGAATTTGTAAAGATATAATGATGTGACAAAAAGTTTTTCTTTTTCTAAACTAATCTTACAATAAAAAATATATATATATATATATATTCTAAATGTTTGTCCCTATGATGGGTTGAAATTGAGGCAGGGCCATCTTAAGCACTTTTGGGTCCTAGGGCACAGACAACTTTCAGTCCCTCTCCATCAAACCAAGGGAATAAAGCGATTCATAATATCTAGTGATGCCCCCCGCCCCCGTCGTGATCACAACTCATAGCTTGATATGCGGCCTCTCAGTGATCAGAAAAGCATGGTTACTCCCTTTAAGTCTCCTTACTCTCTACATTTCTGCTTTAATCAGAATGATAACAACGAGGCATTTCAAGGCCAACATGAGCAGTCTGCAACAAGGGTACATACATTCTAGAATAGGTTCAAGGCACTTTTTATAAATAGCATCCACAAGGAAGCTATACAGCCTGTAGTATTAATGATGGACCATATGAGAAAGGTACACATAATGCAGAATAGAAAGAGGACACACATTAAATGCCTCAGAGAATGCAAAAGTGCTCAAGCATGGATACCAGGGACCATTTGGAAGCAAAAAGAAAGCTACACATACCATCCTTAGATAGTGGATGAAGATTAGAAGCTAACACATACCAAAGCATACACAGTGGATGAAGGTTAGAAGCTACTAGGAAGGTGCCTGTATCAAGATGGACTGAGATTAGAAGAGGGACATGGTTTTCAAGTAGTGTTGCCATTTGAGAACAAAGAATCTAGTAGCTGTGATGTGCAATATATCAATGCTCACTATTATTATAGAGGAAGCAACCATATATATAGCATGTGAATAAATGAATGCGGCTTTTTCGAAGATCATATGCTGAGAATGAAATCACTATGATAGATAACAATTCTGAAAGTTTAAGGGAGTGACAATTTTGAAAGGTTAGGCAAGACAAGATTAAATGAGATGCCCAGGACTAGAAATGGGTGTGATGTCCACCCACGTAGCCAAAAGTGTGAAAATTGCACTGGAATTCGCTTCACCGTTCCATGAAATCAGCATTATGGGTCTGCCGCCAGTGAAATTTCACCCAGTTTGCATATTTTCATGCAGAACATGGTGGTTAATTTCCAAGTTGGTTTCGTGTGGTGAGATGAGAAACTTAAATTTGGCACAGATGTTTTTTCAATCCAAGCTATTTTAATGCAGTCACAAGAGAAACTTTGCGCAGTTCTTTCTAAACTGTTTTAGTTTTGCTAAGTACCATGAGAAACGTTGCCCTTTTTTTTTATTCATACTAGCTTCGTGCAGCGACATTAGAAACGTTGTGTGGGTCATTTTTCGATCCTTGCAAGTTTTGCGCTGCAGCAGAAGAAACTTTGCATGGGATTTTTTATTTGTGCTAGGTTCGTGCAGTGTTACGAGAATCTTTGTGCTGCTCTTTTAGATTTGTGCTGGGATCACGCACAGCACGAGAAACATTGCGCCGTTCTTTTCGATTCGTTCCAGGCTCATACAGCGGCACAAGAATCTTTCCATGCTTTTTTCAATTCATGCTATGTTCATGCAGTGACACATGAAAGTCTGTGCAGCTCCTTTTGGTATGCAGATGTGGCGGAACGGGAGTTCAGGAAGAGTCAGATACAAATCTATCGTGGGTGGCAGAACAAAATCTAACAATCTACCAGCCCAACCCAAAGGTAAAGCTGGGATTTGCACCTACTCTGCAATTTCTGCACTTCTGTTCCAGTTCTTACCATGAATGAAAATAATCCCGTTCTACAGAACTGACTTGAAAAGTACAAAAATTGCTTAACCATACATGACAATGTTTAAAAACAAAATGTTATAGAAGTTTATTATGCAAAATGGGAATAATTCATGCTTCATTGTCTCTATCATCAATGATAGCTTGTAAGTACCAGCATACCAATTAATGTGAGTTTAAAGATTGCACATGGATTTCTCTTTTGTATTTTAAAGCTTTAAATACACCCAAAACAGAGACTTGTGAAATTGTTATTTATAAACATACAGAAAAACCTTTGAATATTACAAAAATGAATACTTTTTTCGTGTCAAATGACCAGACCTTAAAATACGCTTGCCAGAGGCCTGCCATATGTGGCCTTCTCTCCTCTATCTAGAACCACTTCGGCTGGGGTTCAAATGTCCTTCATAAAAGAAATGTCATCTAATTGGCTTAAAAATCCCACAATTAAGTGAGAAATCAAACATTTTTACAGCAGACAGCACATTAATGATAATGATGTTATTTATATATTTCTCAAAAGCACTTAACATAGAACATATTTACATACAATATCCCCTACCGAAGAGGTTCACTGTATCGTCTGCTGGCAAAGCCAGGCTACTACCATGAATGCTTTGGCTCCACAGACTTGAATTTGGACACCTAATCATCCTTTGGACTAACACTTTATGCTCATTGTTGGAGGTGATTGCCTATGTTTTATATCTCCCCATCTTAACAAACACATTTGTAGACCTTCACCGTATTGATGCTATAAACATTTTTATAACAACCACTATCTGTTACAGGGACAGTGCTGATAATAGCACCTGTTGTGCTACAAATCAAGTTACATACACATGAAGGTTTAGCAACTTCAGAAATAGGAATGGGATGAGTCAGCCTTTCTAGAATGTGCTATTGTAATCTTGCATATGGACACAGATCTCTGCAATGAGTGCTTAACACACCAAGATACCTTCTGAACCATTGCAGAACTACACACGCGATAGGCCTTGGTCGAGCGGAGTACGTGTAAATCTGGGGTTCGCGGGAAGTTTCACCTGCAATTGGCCTGGGTACATGTATTTCCGGGGTGCACGTGAAGTTTCACATGCGATTGGCCTGTGTACGTGTATTTCAGGGGTGCGCGTGAAGTCTCACACACGATTGGCCTGGGTACGTGTATTTCAGCGGTGCGCGTGAAGTTGCACACGCGATTGGCCTGGGTACGTGTATTTCAGGGGTGCGCGTGAAGTTTCACACGCGATTGGCCTGGGTACGTGTATTTCAGGGGTTTGCGTGAAGTTTCACACGCGATTGGCCTGGGTACGTGCATTTCAGGTGTGCACGTGAAGTTTCACACGCGATTGGCCTGGGTACGTGTATTTCAGGGGTGTGCGTGAAGCTTCACATGCGATAGGCCTTGGCCGAGCGGGGTACCACTCACCGTCTGCCTTGCGTGTAGAAGAACGCATAACCAACACCCACCCGCTGTGAAGTAATAGCGTGTGAACCCCAACGCCTGGAAAACACACGCACCGCACCCCACGAAAAGCACATACAGGCCCGTGGGCGATACATCACAGACGCGCTTACGCGCTGAGGGCCTTTGGTCCAATGAAATCGCGTATGAATGCTGACGCGCTTAGGCGCTAAGGGACTTTCCTCCAATTACACGCTGACGTGCAAGAATTTCACGTGCCAAATCACTCTGTATCAAGCTGGCCACACGAAAACACACGGAAGACCACGCTCCTGCCCAAAAGGCCGAATTACTGCCCCCCAGAGCCCGACCAGCCTCCCACGAGCCATCTGCTGCTGCCTGCCTGCTGCCATCGTGCCCTGCCATTTTGTGCCTGCACGTCTGCCATCTGCAGGGGTCCAGTTGCTGTGTCCACCCCTGCTGGAACAGAAGACTCCCGACTGGTATACCATCGCTCCCCAGCCCAGCCCCAGGACCCAGTTGCCCACCCACGCCTGCCTCGCGGGTCGCCATGTCTGGGCAAACACCATCTTAGACCACTGGTGACCCCCAGCCAGAGGGGCAGAGGGCCACCAGCTTCAGTCAGAAGGAAGTTGGTGTCCTGGTGGAGCTTGTCCTGGGGCATTATGATGCCCTCTTCGGATCATCATGCGCCAACAAGGAAGGATGGGACAGGATCTGGGACGACTTTGTGGTTGCCATCAATGCGGAGGGGGTGGCAACCCACAACATCAAGCAAGTCAAGAAGCGCTAGGAGGACTTGAGGTCCAGGACCCTCTTAAAGGCCCGGCGCCTCGTGGTTGGGGGCCGGGGCCGCATGAGTACCATCCAGCTGAGGGTCCTGGAACGCGTTCGCCCAGCGCTCCACGTCCAGATCCTTGAGAGGCAGACCGGTCTGGAGTTGAGCGGTAAGTGGCCAAGCATTGCTGTGTGAGACAGGGCATGTTGCAGTGTGCTGGTTGTCTGATACTTGCCTGTATGTGTGACATAGGCCATGTATGTATGTGTGTGTGCAGGGACATCATGGTCATGCATGTGAGACCATTAATGTGTGAACCACATGGTTGGTGCATGTGTATAAATGCAACATAGGGAGCTCTATGCAGAATGGACACATGATAGCATGCCAGTCTCTGTTCCTGGACATGGGTGGGGGTGAGGGATGGGTGCTGATGCCATGTACATGTATGGTGTCCATGTATGTGTGTCTGACCTGCGTGTATGTGACTTGTGAATGCCATGGATGCATGACACATGTCTGTGACAATGTTCAGATTCACTGATGCAGACTAGTCATCCTTGTATCCACTGTGTCTGGGGTGTACGAGGCCAGATGGATGAAACTACGGTGAAGTGTGTGCATGTGATAGGCATGACCCATGATGCATGTGAGTTTCTAACCAACATTGTATGTTTCAAGAGTCCCTTGGACATGTATGCTAATGTCCATAGCATGCACCATGCCTGTTATTGCATGTGTTTTGCCTGCTCTGACCCATGTGTTGTGGAGGGACATGATGGAAGTGATGTTTGACAGTGCTACTCATCTGCTATTGCTTCCTGTCTAGGGGACCATTGTACAGTACCCTGATGCTTGTGTTCTATGTCTACCTCTACACAGCGGCAAGTGAAGAAGAGGGCGGAGACGGCGCTGTGGAGCAAAGCGGTGGGGATGCCCCATGGCTGCAGTGGAAGGGGTGGGTGAGCCCCCACAGGGGCTTGCAACGGCGGAAGACGGTGTGGAGCCATTCAGGTTGGTGGTTTCCACAGAGGAGGAGGAGGAGGCCGCTACTGAGCTGCACATGGGGCCTGGTGAGGGTGGTACCAGTGGTGCAAGTGGTGCAGTCCAGGGGCAGGGGCAGGAGGCAGCACAGGTCGCCGTGGAGGGGCCTGTGCATGTCACTGTCCCTGACACTGTGACTGCACCACCATGCACCAGCAGGGATGCCCCATCCCAGGCCCGTCCGCAGGTAGGGGGGATGTCCATGTCATCTGACACTCCTCTACCTGCGGACGAGGGGACCCCTGGCCGTATGGAGAAGGTCCTGATTGGTGTCGCGTTGCACACGGGTGTCATTCGTGAAGACGTGCGTGCTTTCCAGGGGGAGCACACACGTCATCACGAAGAGCAGCGTGCCAACGTGGCCCAGTTGGGAGCGACCATGGTCGGGGGTTTCGTACATGTGTCGGCCACTCTGGCGACCCTCTCCTCCTCTGTGGAGGCTATGCGCCAGTCGTTTTCCATGCCGTTGTCCAGCCCAGATTCCACCAGGGCCCCCTGTGGACGTGCCCCGACCAATGCAGCCAGCTCGGTGGGGCTCCCATCCCTGCCACAGTCGGGAATAGGAGGTCCAGCAGGGGTGGACACACCAGCAACTGGACCCCAGCAGATGGAGGATGTGCCGGCATCATCGGGCAGGGCACGTGCACGACGGCGTCGGTGGATTCCATCAGCCTGGATGCCGTCGTGCTGGCAGAGGCAGTTGCGTTGGAGGCAGCGGCAGGCTCGACGTGGGAGGCATCATGGCTCGGGGCCAGCTACATCAGAGGGGCAGGCCTCGGCCAGAGGGCAGGAGAACCCTGGAATGGGAGTGTCTTCCGTGTGGCAGCGGTTGGGCCAGCAGATAGGTGCGGAGCGGCGGCGGGCGGAGGAGGAACGGCTCACAATGGTCTGGGCGGAGAACTCCATGCGCAGGGCACTGAGGCGGGCTCAGTGGCTCGAGGGTATTCGCAGGGAGTTGGAACTGGACACCGCATTATCCCTGCGAGACCTCGGGGCCAGTGAACATGCCCGCCTCCAAGCCATTGAACAGGAGTTCGATGATGCCCTGGCCCATGACATCAACCAGTGAGCCGTTGGACTTGCCCGTCGCCATTGTATATAGTTCATTAGTGTTAAGTTTCCTTTCTTTTTTTCTTCCCTTTGGGGCGCATGGACTATGCCCCACATTTTTGTATATAGTTGTTTATTCTGTAGGCTTTTTTGTAGGTTTCCTTTGGACAGTTGGGCTCATGGACCCAGGATTTCATCCTTGTAAAGAGTTGGAGTGTGCATTTGTCGGCTTTTTCTTTTTTGATTCCATGGAGCAATGGATTTTACTTTTTCATTTTGGTTTGGATTTGCTTTGTTGAGATTTTTGATTTCATATATTTTGGATTCTGATTTCCTTTTTTTCATCATTATGTGACATTCTGCATTGTTTTCCTTATGTCCATTGTTTGGTATTTGATTTTCTTTCAACACATTTTTTGTTCAATACTTTTGTTCCCGTACTTCAATGTGTGGTATTCTCTCATTGGTTTCATGCATGTCACGATGTGGGTGTTCACATTCACTGGCACCCATTGTGTGTGTGTGACGGACATGTGATGATGTACATACATGCCATTTGGGTTGTTTCATGTAATGGGCATTTCAATGTGGGGTGTATGTTTGGTTGTTTATTTGGGCAGAAGTGGGGTGGTGTGGGATTTTGGTGGACATGAGGGCCATGATTGGGGGTCATGTTGACATGTTGGGGGGGGCATGAGTGGGACATGAGTGGGGGCCTGCTGGCAGGTGCCCCTGACTGCTGGGGGGTGGGGGTGCTGGGGGACATGTGTGGGGGCCTGCTGGCAGGTGCCCCTGACTTCTGGGGGGTGGGAGTGCTGGGGGACATGAGTGGGACATGAGTGGGACATGAGTGGGGGCCTGCTGGCAGGTGCCCGACTGCTGGGGGGTAGGGGTGCTGGGGAACATGAGTTAGACATGAGTTGGGGCCTGCTGGCAGGTGCCCCTGACTGCTGGGGGGTGGGGGTGCTGGGAGACATGAGTGGGGGCATATTGCAACGTGACATGTGGCTTGGCTGAGGGGCATGCCCATGGTGGTTGGGCTGCCTGCGGGACATGGGTAGTCCCCTGTGGTGTGGGCTTCCTGCAGGGGCCGTGGTGGGGAAGAGGGGACACCTGGGAGGACCCACACTGCCAATTCACGTGTAAAACTTCCCGCACACCCCTGAAATACACGTACCCAGGCCAATCGCGTGTGAAACTTCACGCGCACCAATGAAATACACGTACCCCGCTCCCCCAGGCCCAATCACGTGTGAAACTACCCGCGAGCCCCTGAAATACACTTACCCTGCTCCCCCAGGCCCAATCGCGTGTAAAACTTGCCGCGCTCCCCTGAAATACACATACCCCGCTCCCCCAGGCCAATCGCGTGTGAATCTTGCCGCGCACCCCTGAAATACACGTACCCCGCTCCCCCAGCCCCAATCGCGTGTGAAACTGCCCGCGAGCCCCTGAAATACATGTACCCCGCTCCCCCAGGCCAAACGCGTGTGAAACTTCCCACACATCCCGGAAATGCACGTACCGAGGCCAATCGCGTGTGAAACTTCCCGTGCACCCCTGAAATACACATACCCTGCTCCCCCAGGCCCAATCGCGTGTAAAAATTGCCGCGCTCCCCTGAAATACACGTACCCCACTCCCCCAGGCCCGATCGCGTGTGAAACTTCCCGCGCACCCCTGGAATACACGTACCCAGGCCAATCGCACTTAAAAATTCACGTGAACAACAGTTATACACGTACCCCACTCGCACATGCCCTTTCGCGTGTGGAAGTTACCGCGAAACCCGTAGTACACGTTCCTCGCTTGGCGTTTGCTGTTTGGCAGTCCGGTAAACTGGTCCATGGTTGGTGCAGCCCTTTGCGCTGGATTGGGGATTTTGATGGCTTTTCCTTGCGTGAGGGAGTTCTTGGGGGCGTAACTGCGCCATGGATGCTTTTGTAGGCTAAAATCCATGAATACACTGTGCGCGGAAATCGATTTTAGCGCACGCGGCTGGCGCAGACATTCACATGTGAACACTGTGCGCCAGCCGCGTGCGCCACTTTTGGTGCAAATTTCTATGAATTACCCTGTAAATGTGTGTTTTTATGAAAGGAAGATGCTCTGAAGGCTCATAAGTTTTTTGCCTCAGGTGGCAATGTTTAAGGGGGCATGTCATAAGTGATGATGATGTTGGATGATATGGAGGAGGTTCATAAGTATGCATGCAAGATGGCAGATGATTTTGAAGAAGCTCATATCGTAAACATGTGTTCCTGTTGTCAGACAGTGTTAAATATACTCATATCATGAGTATATGTTCCTACGGTGGGATGATTTTGAAGAGGTTTATTTGAGAACAATGTCCCTATAGCGAGGCATATCGGTTGGTAATGTGGGATGGAATATAGCCCCTGAATGCCAAAAATAAAGAGGCCAGAGCCATTTGTTAATGCCCATTGAAGCATAAGGCCAGCACAGAAATGTTGATGTCAGACATGAGGCCTATTGAACATAAAACAGGCCTAAATCTCAAAGGAAAGAAAGTGGGCTTAAATCTCAAAAATTGCAAATATATGCACAATGCATTTCAGCAAGGAAAAGAAAGACATGTGGCTGACAATGCTGTTTTACTAAATCCATGGAGAGCCACACTTTTACTTAAAGAGACAGACGGCAGCGTGTACAATATCTTCATGTGAGACTGTGATCCTGAAATCGTAATTGAAACCAAACTTCTTGCATTGACAAGAAATAAAATAATTTCCTTTTTTGTTTTTCCTCATACAAATGACAGTATGCAGAGGGAAGTGCTCACTAGACTTTCAAAGTTTGAACATGGTTTTCTCATATAACTGCCCTATACATATGGACAATCCAGAAGTAATATTCATGTATCTTGTAACTCTCATATTAAAGAAGTACATTACACCTGGATGTAAGGTGCAGGTGCCTTATAAATTGTCATGTAAAATGCATTGTATGTGAGTTTAAAAGACGTTGCTTGCAGAATTTGCTCATGCAGCAGATAATTTCTCCTAAAGATGAAACTTAACCTCCAAGTCCTCTCCTCTGCTGTCCTGGAGATAGAGGTCTGGTGGCCAACCATCAATCAGGGACATTACTTAAAAATAAAGAAAAAATACACTGTGTAGATTTAAACCAAAGTAGAAACAGATAAGGCCATGCTGTTCTTTCAGCAGAAGTGACCTTTTGGTCCCAATTCCCATAAAAAGTCCATTAGAGTTTCAATCAGGGCCATCGCAGGTCTTGAAGGGGGAGGCAAACATAAACATGAGCCAGCCTCTGGTTGGTCACATGCTTAAGGGAAAATGAAACTGAAAGTGAATAAAGAAAACAAATTGCAGTTTAATTAATAGAAAAATACATATTATTGCATAAAAAGGGCAGCGGTTTCTAGACTTTTATTAAAGGTGACAGTAACCCCTTTTGAACCAGGCTGAAACAATGTGTGTATGATAAACATAACTAAAGTTATTAATATAAATTTGATTTGGGCCTTCCCTTGATTCTGCATGATTCGAAAGTTGGTGTGAGAGTGAAGGAAATAATTAACATGGGAACTATGAAGTGCCATATTTATCATTAATA
Source organism: Ambystoma mexicanum (assembly GCF_040938575.1). Classification (NCBI taxonomy): domain Eukaryota; kingdom Metazoa; phylum Chordata; class Amphibia; order Caudata; family Ambystomatidae; genus Ambystoma; species Ambystoma mexicanum. The sequence continues at coordinate 1,070,993,587 of NC_090935.1, read as the reverse complement.
TGGCTCCTGAGTAAATGAAGAAAAAACATATCCCTGCATAGGTGAGTGTGCCGACTTCAGATTAGCACCATCTGATTTGCCTTAAAATCTAGTTCTCAAAAATATATTCATACATGTAAAGATTTGAAAAATTAGGGTACTTACCATGTTGATAGATGTTTAGAGTTTTAAACATACCAAACCACATGTCAGTTTGGGATGACAAAGCTTTCTCCTCCCACAGCTGTCCTAACTCACACCTCTCATTTCCTTGTCCTATTAGCACACAGGTGGGAGGTAGGTAAAGGAAACCAACCACTCCATGTTGTTGGAATCATGACAAGTTTGTAAAGTCATTTTCCCTATAAGTAGACCAGCTTACATTAGAACTGGACTTTTTCACTTATTCCGGGTGCCAACCTGCTGCTGAACTCTTGCGAGAAACATCCAAGCAGAGAGGCCCCAATCTTGCATTGGAGACAGAGACCAGGAGACATAGAAGCTGACTGGCACCCCTTGGAGGATTGAGAGGAGACTATCCTTGACTGACATCCTTGCTGTCCCAGAGGTGTCCTGCTCTTCCCTCATGCTCATTATAATGCCTCTCCTGCAGGTAAAACTATCCCCAAATCCACAGAGTGTGTAGGCACTGCATTTTCAAGCATTGTTTTTGTTATTTCCCAATAGCAAAATAACCTGTTTGTCTGTGTAGATTCTTAGCATATTTAATTAAGGTAAATCAATTAATTCCCCTATAGAAATAACGGGATGTGTTGTGTTGGCATTCAAAACTAAAAAGTTCTTCCCAGTGTGTTTTGAGCAAGTATCGACATAAAGATCTGGCAAAAGAATGAATCCCAAAACCCTGTTTCCACATGAGTGTGCTGGGTGCAAAAGGAAATTCCCCATTGATCCCCTTTATTTTAAATCAGAAGTTTGAAGCCTGTTTTTTCCTTTACATGTGTGGTAAAAAAATGAAATTAACCCTTTGTTCTCAGTGTGCTCTGACCAAAACCAGAAATCCCGGCCTATTCTCTTTAGGTGTGGCAAAACAAATGTTCCCATTGCTTTTCTTTCCCTCATATTGCATCTGGGGTAATTAGTAAAAAGATGATTTATCCCCTTGAATCCCTTTTTCCAAAGAGTGTATTTTATCAGAATCCTAAAACGATTTTCCCATTGTGTTCCCACTTCTGCCACTGGCCTTCAATTCAGAAGGGTCAAATCTAGTTTATGTTTGGAGGGCGGGGAGGTTTGCTGGGAGAAAAAGTATTACAACCAAATCAGCAATCACTGTGTGTCTTGAATTGTTCTTTCTCTGTACTGATGGGTGATTTGAAAAGAAAGCTGTGGGACATTGTGACTGCATATCTATGTTTGTGCCTTTACAGAAGTCATGGTTGTTCTTGTGTTGCCACAGCATTGGTGGCTGATGTTAGTCTGTTTGGCAAATTTGGTTTAAATAAATTACTAAATATATATTCTCACAACACACTGGCCTTGTATTTAGTCCATTGTGGCACCGGGTATGTGTTGAAGTTGGGTGCGAGATGGGTTGGAGGCCTTACCAAACAGAACATGAATCAAAATCATAGTGATTTGTTGGGCGCCACATTCATTGGGGGGAAGGGACTCCCTGAGTTGAGTGTGACCACATAATAAACCACAACAGTAATGGCCCAGGGTCTAAGTTATAGACATGAGCACAGCAAGGTCCTTAATGATGGGCCCCAATGCTGTTATCACTCGATCCGATGGGCCAGATCAAGTTTTATTGCTACTAGCACCCTGTGTTTTCCATCCTAAAACCTGGGGTGTTGAGAGCAATCTGTTTTGGTTGAATGAACAGGAAACACTTGAATCCCATTCATTGAAACAAAATACTTACCTAAGATTGCTGCCATGGAGGTGGAAGGCAGAACTCCATACAGAACCCCTTTTCCATTTCTATGCCAGCCCGGGATGTGGTGGTGGTGGTGCTGGCCCCAAAGAAATAAGGTGAATGGGGTGGTGAGGGTGAAGAGATGGAGACAGGAGAGAGGAAGGGAGGGCGAGGGAAGGGCAAAGAGCGGTAGATAAGAGAAAATAGCTGGGATGGTGCATGTGGCCTCAAGGTCTCTCAGAATGCGGGCATGGATTGTGGGATTCAGCCCGCAATCTGTGCAACCTGATTGGCTGCTGCACCCACCCGGGGAGCTAATAAAGTAATTAATCATTTTAGTGATTCTCTGCGATGTTGTGAAACATGTAGTTTAACTCAAGCAGCAAATACAGAAGCATTCATTTGAAAGTTAGAACACCCCTACATATCACGTCTGTGCAATCTAAGGATTTACATTCCCACAGAATATACCATGCAGAAGAAAGGTAATTGGATTAGCCAGTACATTCTTCAAAACAACTTCAATTTTATGAAATTATCAACGTGAGCTTTGATATTATCATTACTTATCAAATTAAAGTATTCAAGATATTAGTTTGCAAAACAGAATCACCATCATACTTTGGTTTTGGCAATAGCTTAAGCAAAGGAATGACTAGACAATGTAAAAGGAAAATGCACACCTCATAATCAATATTGAAGTAATTGAAGTCTCCGCTGGCGAGGAAGTGATGGGTGTGTTTATCCACTGTGAAGTTGACCTGCCTGTTGAAGCGCTCAACCAGGACCGAATGCCAGTGTTGATCATCCAGCAGGCTGCCCAGGGTGATATTAATCTCGGAAGCAGTGGAGCGATGCTTAAGGTCCCCTGAAGAAAAATAAACCAATGTATGATTACTGTCGCTTGAATGGGGCAATTATATGTTAAACAAAGGCTGGTGCGTCTTCATTTAAAAACAAAAAAAAGACATTGATCTGTTTTCACATGAGATGCTGCTTTCATCTGGTCGTTATTTATACAATGTGCTGCTTGTGTGTGATGGCTCCCCTCCATCGTAAATAAAGAGCCAAATGACATGATCTGCAAAAGGGCAGCTAATGAACCAATTTAATTTTTCAGAAGCGATCAGAATCCAACAATGCGAGGTCGTAGGTTAGTGACAGTATCCAAACATAATTAAAAAAAGGACAGGAATGTAATCGATACATCACATTTAAAAATAGTGTTTCGGGATATTGCCAAATTTTGCAAATTAATCATGCTCGCAACAGGAAATTCTGAGAACATTAGACGTGTCTCGTGGACCAACCGAGAACGTCCAATCAACGTTTCAGCCTAGCCACAATCATTGCGTGTCACAAAAATGCACGTAAAGAATTGAATGCGATATTATGTGCATACATGCCTACGTATAGCTCATTTGTTAACAAACATTTTTGCTCAAATCTGTCACACCACTCTAATGCCTGTTTTTATTTGTGATCATAACGTTTTGAATAGTATCAAATGTAACTATTCTTTTTCGGAAAAATATAATTTCCATTTAACAAAAAAAACAAAAAAAAATCTCTACAAATTACATTTACAAATGTCTGTTATGTGTTGGGCCTGCATACAGGTTGTATACATGTGTTTAAATTAATGTATAGAAACTGCAAAGTTGTAAAAGTAATTTTGCAGTTTTAAAAAGATTCAAATTATTAATGACAATGCGAGTTCGACAGTCATAATTGCTAATTATAAAGTTTCATGTATCACTGTAAAGTCAATGTTTCAATGTTGCATTGTAATAAAGAGGAAAACTTTAGTTGTTACCAGAAAAGAAGTCGCATGTGGAGGATGCAAATATTCCATTCAATGGCGGGCTCTGTTCCCACAGGCTTGACTAAAATTCGCATTTCTTGCTTTTAGATTGTATATTTCGCCCACAGGACTGATGCTCAATCAGTCACTGGAAAGAGGTGAGAGGACCGGACGAAGGCATACCCTATTTATCTCCATGAAAGTCAGCGGAAGGGGAGGTTATCAGCCACAGGCCAGCCAGTTTCTCCTGACTTAGGGAGTGCATGGAATTACTTATAACATTGTTGAGAGTAAAATCACCCGTAGGCCCGAACTCCATGATGATTTAAAACCATATAGGTGTAATAGGGCCTGATCGAGGAACATCATACTTCATACTACACATCAGCACTGCAAACACAGTGTAAATACATTGTCCTGTTGCTATGAAGCAAATTAATGGGGGGGGGGGGTGTACTGCACAGAATTATAGGCTGCAGTGAGCCCATATACATCAGATAAACAACGATTGTAACCAGAGAGCAACCCCACAAACTACCATTGGTTCATAATGATAACAGGCAAAGGAAGACATCATGTTCTGCACCATTGTGGACAAATCACAAAAGTGCATGTGTTGAAACAGAGCAGTATAACATGCACATGTATGCGTTGCGGCGCAATGGGGCTATGACTATGTTGCATCAAAATAGCTTCACATATTTAAAAATAATGTTAAAAACAGATTTGGTGAATATCGCAGCTGAATAAAAGGAACATTATGCTCCATTGGTTACTCATTTCTTGGAGGAAGGACACAAAGACTCTGATTTTGCGTAGTTGTTGTTTGCATCTATTGAAGCGGACACAACATCAAAAGAAAAGTACTAAAATTGGAACAAAGGCACATTTCCAAGACTAGCTCTCACATTTTGTTTGTTTGTTTGTTTGTTTATTTATTTAATATAGCGCAGAACCAAAACCCTCAGGTAGCTGGGCGCAAGCAGTGCAAGGATACTTAGGAAGCTTTGTTACAGTGGTGGGGGTAGGTACATACATAGAATGATAACCAGGTTATAGGCAAAGAAACATCAATACTACCGCAAGTTGGCAGTGAGCAACGGTCAGAATAGAAATACCAAGATACAGGCAATTGATACCAAAAAGCAAATACAGTTGACATAGTCAGCAAATACAGTTGACATAGTCAGGCATGGCAGTCCTTGGAAAGAGTAGTCAGGAGTGAGTAGGGATCCAATGGGCTGTAAGGTTAGGCATCATTAGTCCGTAGGCAAGTGAGGACTTTCCGTCTAAATCTGGAATAGGGTTGGTCAGTTCTAAGATCTAGAGGGAGTCTGTTCCAGGATTGAGCGGCTACAACCAGGAAACTGGAGCCACCGGCTGTGGTCTGTTTGTAACTAGGAACCTTTAAGGTGTAAGCATTGGACAATCTCGTGGGTCGGTCAGAAGTTCTCTTGACAACTCTTTCTACTAGGTAGGGTGGCGCTATGTTATTAAGGCATTTAGAAGGGAGAGAAAGTGTTTTAAGGGAGATCCTGTTCTTAATATTAAGCCAATGAGCATCTCTTCAGCATGCAGAGATGTGCTCTCTGTTTGGGATGTTTAGAGATGCTCTAATGGCATTATTTTGGAGTCTTTACATGTTATCAATAATGTACTTATTGGATCCAGCGTATAGGGCATTACAGTAATCCAGTCTGGAACGAATAAGTGCTTTGGCTAGTGTTATACCACTGGTTTCAGAGTGAAATGGTCTGCACGCTTGGATCAATTTGCAAGTATATGCGGTAGTTGATGCTAATGACTTAACATGCTTTTTGAGGTTGAGTGCAGAGTCGAGATAGAAGCCAAGGGTTTTAACTGCAGGCAACACTTTGATGACATTATCATCGATGTTGAATGAGGCATAACTGGAGTCAAGTTTTTCAATGGCCTTTTCTGAACCTCGGATCAGTATCTCTGTTTTATCGTCATTCAAGCAGAGGCCATGGGATGCCATCCATGCCTGAAAGAGGAGGTATATCTTATTTACCAGGGCCGAGTCTTCCAAGTAGTTGCCCGAAAGGGGGATGAGGATTCTGAGTGTCATCTGCATAGTTAGTGTAGGTGACACCCAATCTGTCCAACTTGTCAAACAAGGGCTTAGTAAAGATGTTATACATGGTGGGGGATACACATGTTCCCTGGGGAATGCCACAGGAGACTTGTATGGGGTCAGCAGCTGCTAGAGGGGAGAAGACTCTCATTGTATGGTTCACAAGGAAGGATTGCATCCAGGTTATGGCATCGCTTGAGAAATGGGCAGCTGACCTGAGATGGTCGCATAAGAATGTATGATCCACCAAGTCGAAGGCTGCCGATAGGTGAAGGAGGAGTAGCATAGCTGATTTCCCATTGTCCTTCAAGTCATCAATTTGGGTCTTAAGGTCAATCAAGGCTGTTTCTGTGCCATGAAGGGGGCGGAAGCCAGACTGGCGTGAGCCTAGTAAGTTATTGGCTTCTAGGTAGTCCTGTATTTGTATATAAGCTACTCTGTCAATAATTTTAAGTAGGAAGGGGACTGTGGTGATAGGTCTGTAATTAATTTGTATCGATGGGTCTAATGTTTGTTTTTTGAGCAATGGTAATACCCAGGAATGTTTAAGATTATTAGGCACAAGGTTTGTTTTAAAGGAGGCGTTGATGAGCTTCGAGTAGAAGGGGGCTAAATCTTTGGCTGCATCCTTTATAATTTGGGCTGGACAGTTATCTCCTTTGTAGTTGGAGGGTTTAAGTGAGAGTATGATTTGTTCTGTTTCAATGATAGATATTTTTTTGAAACTGAAAGGTGGAGTGGTGCAATTATGTGGGTTTAGATGTGGTTGTTGCTGATGTGAAGATTTTGCCGGTAGGAGCAAAGAGGCTTTCTTTTTGGCAATTTTGATTTGGAGGGAGGTAATTTTATCTGATAGTGCATTTTGTATATTGGTACACCAAGAATTATCCCTAGGGGTATTATCAACCTGAGGTATTGGTGATTCCATTTCACGCAGGATGGAAAATAATTACTTAGTGTCTGATTAGGCCTTAGAAATTCGGTTGTTAAAGGTATTCTTTTTGTGCTAATTATTTCCTATTTGTAGAGTTTAGAGTGGTTACTTAACTTGGCTTTGTTCTCTTCAGTAAGTGAGTGGCGCCAAATTGATTGTAGATTTCTTTTTTGGATCCTTAGTTGTTTCAGATGTGGTGTGAACCAATTATTAAGGTGAGAGTATGTCTGCCTTTGCGGATTTTGAGAGTTGCGATAGTGTCTAAAGCCTTGTCTTGGCGCTATTAAAGGCTTCCACTACTAGAGTTTGTTCTGTATTATTGGTGAGCTTATTAAGAGTAGGAAGGAGATGTGGTAGTAGCTTTTCCACAGTAATGTTTTTTTTGTTCCTAGTAGGGAGAAGTGGTGCCATAATTATCCTTTTAGGGCAGTTGCGGTCAAACGAGGCAGAGAAGGTAATTAAGTGGTGGTCCGTTCATGAATATTGTAATTTAAGTCGGCAACCCAGTCTAAGGTCCTGCCTTTGGTGTGTGTAGGGGTAGTGACTTTTTGTGTCACCCCATAATCCTTCAATAGTGAGGCTACAGATGTGGCATGTTTGTCATTGCTATTGCTGAAACCAAGGTTAAAATCTCCCAGCAGCAGGATTTGTGCATGTTCTTTGGTATTATTGGTCAGGATACCATTAAGGTCATCCTCAAAGGACCCTAAGGGTCAAGGTGGTATATAGATCACATGGATGGTAAGGGTACGGTTACTGGAAAGGTGAAGTTTAGCTTTGAGAGTCTCACAGGAGTGGAACGATGGGGTGGGAGTAAGTCTGATAGGAAGGTTAGATTTGTGGATGATAGCGAGACCGCCACCTCTGGTGTTAGGTCGGTCAGCTCTCAGTAATTGGTACCCATCTGGTACAGCTAACATAATGGCAGGGCCTGCAGCTTCATGGAGCCAAGTTTCGGTTATGGCCAGCAGGTCCAAGTTTTCATTAGTTAAGGTGTCCACGATGTCAGCAGCATGAGCCACCATAGATCTAGAATTGATAAGCGACCCCGATAATGGTAGGGTACTTGTCGGTTTGGTAGTATTGGGTTGATTGGTTGTAAATTGGGTGGTTCCTTGGGAGTTTATAGGTGTGGTGGCTGGGTGAGCAGAAGTCAGGTAGTTATAGTTGTCTTGCTGTGTGCGTTTAAAGGATGATCCTATAGGTAGGGCAACCTTATGTGTGAGGCCTCTAGTGGAGAGGTTTGTAATGGGGTCATAGAGACAAGGCAGTCTAGATCTCAATCTCATGTTTCTGTCCTTTGGTGGGCATGAGGCAATGGAGGCAGTGGCCATCATGGCAAGGAAGCCTAGTGCAGTAAGGACTATCAAGGTTCTAATGGTTCTACTCATGGTCATGAGCTGGGCATGGCAGTTGTAAATAATCACAATGTAGGGCTAAAGCAACATCAGGCAAAAAACGTAATGTAGCACTCAGTTGGCGTGGTGAGTATAGGCCAGATGCAACATTCAGATAGTGTCCAATAACAGCACACAGTTAGCGAAGCAGGTATAATCTCAACATGGTATACACTTGATGTATTGTCCTTGTACTGTAGGAAATGTGAGAAAAGGGGTTCCAACCAGATTTACCCTGAACCAAAATGATATACATGTCATGAAGATGGCTCTAATCACCATCAATGTTGGTACAATAATTAAAGTATACACAACTAATGAACTTCAAATGTGTTTGTTAGACTGTGGCCCTCATTACAACTCAGGCGTTAAGGGTTAACGCCACCGTTAACCCTTTACGCCTGATTCTGATTTTAACGCCTGCTTTTAGCAGGCGTTAAAATCCATGGCGCTAATCCGCCATGATGCTAATTACGCCACCGTAATTTACAGTGGCGTAATTGGCGCCTTCCCCACTCCCATTATGCCCTATGGGGCAAAAATGGGAATGGGGAAGGGAAAATGGGAAATGGGGATTTACCGCCCCACTCACCTTGGAATGGGGCGGTAAATCCGCCATCCACCATGGTGTAAACATAGTTTACACCATGGTGGTAAAGTTGGTGTACTTAGCACCAAGGTTGTAATGACATCCTGTGTATTTTACTGGATCGTGTATAGTCATTGTACACTAACCCCCAGTCACACTGTAATTGCAGACGTGTTTGTTGAATATATGTATTGTTTTTGATTTAGTTGTATTTATGTGTGATATTGTGTGAATACAGCTAGGGCTGATACTCAACAGTTTTTTCAAAAATCCTTTATGTCCAGGTAATTATTTTTCTAAATAAGTGATACAAGATGACCTGACATGGCATGTGTCTCCCTCCAGCTGCACGTGTAAAGAGTAACAAGCAGTTCTACAAATAAAATGGGGAACACCCACTAGGTCACTTCAGAAAAGTAAGGGAGGGGTAGTTAGTCTCCTATCAGATATATTTATGTCTAACATCTTCCACACTTGAGACTAATCCCCCGTTTTCCAAAGATTGGTGGAAGTACCCATCAGATTGACTGTAATTAAGTCCAGGAAATACCTTTTCTGCACAGTCATCAGCCTGATGGCTCTCGATTCTTCTCTGATTGCATTGAATCATATTATTGTTGCATTGACTGTCTGTAACAGCTCCAGCTCCCATCTGGTAATCTGCAGCCATTTTGTGTTTCCTGGCATGAATATAGATGTTATTATCATTGCTGCCTTGCTGAACAGTTTATGTTCACTTGGAATGTCTTAATAGGCCTTAATTGATTTTGCTGAGAAGCATTTCTCTGTTTTTAGCCGGCAACAACTGAGAAACCTCTTCCTCTTCTGGTGTTCATTCATGTTTGGAAATTCATTGATATTGAGATCACTTTGAGGAATCACTAATGCTGCAACATGTATTAATACAATGGAATATACTCCTCCCCAATGTGTAGGCAACTGCATATAAACTTGGTATCCACAAGCCCAATGTCAGTCCATCAGTACTGCAGTTCCTCCATTCATCCCTGGGACCTCAATTGTCTGGCCACATCCTTTGTTTTCTCCAGCCAGAACAGAGCATGTTGTTTCATTCTTTAGTGCTGTTTTAGATATTGGTCCTGCTTTGTTGTTGACCCATTTTAGTAATTTAGAATATTTGGCCTATTAATCTATGCATCTGTCGTTCACTATTTGCACAATACTTACATGCTCCTTCTTAAATAAGTGTGCAGCGCAAGATAATAGACATTCTTCCCATCCAGTACTGGTGGCAACACGCCCATAAACCAATGGCTGAGTTTTCTCCCAGCATCCTTGTTCTCCTAATCTTTCAGTCATATCCGAGCAGTCCATCCTCTTCATCTCGACAATTTTAATTTGTTTTCCAATTTTGAATTGATACATACGTTTTTTGCTTGTTCACCCCATCCCACTTTCCATCCTTCTTGTTTTCACATAAGTATCTTCATAAATAAATGTTCCTCTTGATCACGATCGTAAAGTTGCCAATGTTCCTTCAAATTGCCCTCTGGTTGTACACACTGCTAAATGACTGAGCCATGTTGCATCATGTGCAGTCATCTCTTTGAATGTCATTGCTGTGTTCATGGCATACAGTATTAAAGAACAGATGAAGCAGCTTTCTCTGATGTTCTCCCTCCTACCTCCTTTATGCTGGGAGGAAAACACAAATCATAATACAGAATGGTATCACAATTATTATTTCATGAAAGCTCATCAGTTTTCTTGAGGCAATGAGCTTATTATAGTCTGAAACCTCCTCACCTTGTTTTGACTGAATATATAACTATGTTATTCTTTATGGATCACACTTGTAGATCAAGAACTGCTACATTTATTCTAAAAATAGTATAATTGTTCTTAGGATTGCAGAGACACGTCACAGTATTCATGTGTCTTCTTACTGAAGATGGCTACGACTGTAGTATGTATGTGAACACTGAATACAAGCATGTGTGTATTGTTATTAAAATGGGTAACATAAGAGATCAAGGGTGCTTCTTTTTTCCCCTCTTGTACTCTAAAACAGTGTTCCTTTATCCTATCTAAAAAGTTCCAGGATAACTGCAAGTCTATTTATTCCTTATTGATTGTTGAAAAATATTGGTCTCTAATTCAAAGTGCTTTTGTGCTCTTCATTCTCCTTGTCTTTGCTCTTTAGCCATTGAACAAGTCTGCATGCAGGGAACTTCTTCTCTTGCTTCACCATTGGTAGTTGGGTCTGGGTTTCTTCTTTGTATGGTTTGATGTCATGCAAATGCAGCCAAACTATTCTTCCTCTTAACTTGGCATCTGTGGGGGTAACCTATTTGATCTTGTATGGTGCTTCAAAAAGGGGCGTATTCCAAGTATGTACAAACGTTTGTACCAGCACCTGGTCCCCTGGATATAGACCGGGTTGTTTCAATGAATCCTCTCTATCAATGAGTTCACTGTCTTTGTCACTTCACCATGACCCCTCCCTTTAATACTTGAGACATTGAGATACGAAAGAAACATTGTTGTTAGGTAATCATGCACCTCGTCACCTAATGTCTTTGCTACAATATGGGTATCAGTTTTTAACCTAGTTGGTGGAGCAAGGGTGGGGGGACATTCTCATATGGCATCCAGGCACCAACCCATGAAGACTTAGATGGTGATATGAGCCATGCTGATTTCTGAGAGCATACAATGCAATGGTTAGGCATTGTAGCCATCTCTTCTTTAATGTCATTTTTTTTATTTTTTCAATCCTTGCTTTTAATAATCAATTTTATATCTCATAGATGCCTTTTTCCTGTGCATGGTAAGCTAATCAAAATGTATGCTTAATGCATAATAGAAGAACTATTTGCTCAAACAATTCATTTACAAAGTGTGGTCCATTGTCAGGCCGGAAGACCTTGCACACATGCCATCTTGGGAATACCTCACGCACAAGGAACTTGGCAGCACATGTGGCATCAGGGTTTGTGCATGGACCTGCCTCGATCCTTCTAGAAAAAGGACACACCAAAACCAGCACATATTTGTAGCCATTGTATGTCTGATTCATAGCCACATAATCTATAATTAGATGCTGAAATGGGCCATTGGGTCTAGGTATTGCTCCTCTCACTGTTCTCAAAGTGTGCCCTCCAGTACATTTCTGACACACAGTGCAAATTACAATAAACTGTGCCACATGCCCCAACACTCTTGGTGAAAAACAATCTTCTGCAATTGTAGCCGCAATACTATCTTGAGACACATGCACGGGGTAGAGAATCTGCTCTAGTGCTCCACTCAATAATCCTAGAGGCATAACTTTTTTTACAGTGCTATCCTAGCTCCAAATTTCCTCTGTGGGGGATAAAGAAAACCACTGGTTCTTCCATAAATCCTTCTCTTTTTGTTGAGCTTGACTTGTATCTCAATTAACTGGAAAATAGACATCATGTTAAAGCCTTCCCTTACCAACATGCATTGTCCTACCATTTGTTTAACACTTTCTATTTCAAAATTAGAAATTGTTGGGAAATAGGGTGCATTTTTGGCTTCTTATTCTGTGGCTTCATTTCCACAGGAAATGTTGACTGACCTTTCAGAATGTACTGCACATGTTACGGCTGCAAGCATCAATGGAAGTCCTACTGTTTCAATAAGCTTATCGAATGGGGCTGCATGTTATGCTGGAATGCCATCTGCAAAGAGGAAGCCCCTCCTTTTCCAACCTGCATGCACAGATGATGTCACACAGGCACAGTCAGAGTGCACCGTCTTCCTCATCTTCGAATTTCTGAAGTGTGGCAGTAAGTGGTACTAATTTTGCAGCCTGTGCTGAGTAATGCAAAGGCAATCTCACACTTTTCACTACCACAAATTCATTCTCTCAGTTCAGCTTTACTACCACTGATCCAGATTGCCTTTCACCAGTCTTTTGATCAAGTTTTGAATAACCATCAATAGAGAGAACTTCCGCCCTCCTAAGAGCATTACCTATAGCTTGGGAATATCATCATAGTATCCAGTATTTGTTGTGCAATCATGTACATAATCATCCTCCCCTAGTGGTTTTGCTATGAACATTGCTGGGGTTCACTGTCTTGAATCTAACAATGTTGATCACATGATTCAATATAATTACCTCATATCCTGATGCTCTTTTTGTAGTTAATGTACTTTTGGGTTTCAGTAAAATCACAAATAATGCATGCCCTACAAATAGTGTTGCTGAACACCCCATTGTTATACTTGAAGCTTTTTCAATTGGTAATGCTGCAGCAGTTAAAGATTGCTCACAGGGATAATGCCCTTTCATAACACATTCTAATATCCAATTATAATAAGCCAATGGTTTATGTCAATGTCCTAGTGTTGTTTTCTGTGTAAGGACTGATGTCATAACTTCTCCATTTCAATGAGAAAATAAATACAATTCCTCATGATAATCTGAAATGCATAACAAAGGGGCTATACTAATTGCCTTTCTTAATTCTTAAAATCCTTCAGACATCTCACCTGAACATGTTATTTTACTCTTGCTCACCTGTGCTTCTTTAAGTCCTTTTAAAAGTGTTGAATATATGTACTGTAATCAAAAACCCATGTCCTGCAATATTTACATAGGTCTAAGAATTATTGCATTTCCCTTGTTGTATTAGGTTCTGAAGTCTTTATAATTGTGTCTGCTCTCTCAGGTGTCACTTTCCTCCGTTTGCGAGAAATTAACTGTCCTATACCTCTACCTGACAATATTGTAACTTTTTTTGTCTACCTTATACTTTTTCTCTCAGAGTATGGTCATTAGCTTAACTCAATCTTCTATGTATCTTTCTTCTGCCTCATTACACACTGAAATGTCATCAACGTATTGAATTATTGCACTTTGGAGCTGAACATTACCTACGTTCATTCGAAGAACTCTGTTAAAGATTGATGGGAACTCACAGTACCCATGGGGCAAAGGAGCATGTTTCAGATGAATACTTCTATACGAAAAGGAAGTCAAATCTTGTGAGTATTCATGGAGAGGAATTGAAAAGAACGTATTATTTAAATCTATAACTATGAAGTATCTGGCCTTAGATCTGATGCTGCACAATATTGTTGCAGAAGTTGGGACTAAATGAAAATTAGCTTCGACTATATTGTTTAGGGGGCGAAGGTCCTGTATGAATCTCCATGACATCACCTTTGATTTTTTCACTGTTCACAGCTGTGTCACATGGTGAATCGAATGGCACCAGTATGCCTTGCTTTATTGAAGCAGAAATGGTCTAAAATATACCTTCATCCACTTCGCTAGACATGGGGTATTACTTTTCTTGTGGCAAAAGAGCGCCCGGTTTAAATTTGGTTTTAACTGCTCCCTTTTAATAGACCCACATCATATCGACTTGTGGTCCATAAACTATCTGGTACTTTCTCTAAATCTTCCTGGAAAAATTATGGTTTCTTTTCACCAGTGCCATTCTATGCAGTATTTCTCTATTCTTTACTTTAATCCAATAACTGAAATGTATGAAAAATACGAATTCATCATCTGAGTACTCATCCTTAAAGAGCTCATCATCTATCAAATCTGTAAATGTGTATCCTTCACTGAGGACTATCACTGTTCTCCATCCTCTTCCCTCACCCTTTCCTCTCTGCCTACTGCAGTTTCTAACTCTAAGGGGATAATCTGCCCTTCTTCATCATCTATGGGGATTTCTGGTCTAAACAAAAAGTCATCAGGTATCCTCAATAGTTTACCTATCAACCTGGGCAACCATGATAATAAAACAGTCACACCATACAAAAATACTTCTGTATCTACTCCTTGCAATGCCTTCTGGCCTGTGAAGGCTAATATAAGCTCTTAATATAAGCTATCTTCCATTCATATAATGTATCCTTGGAGTAGGACACACTATTCCTTCATCAGTAAAAGATATTGGGCCTCATTACGACCCTGGCAGCCGCGGTATGAACAGTGCCATTCATACCAGGCCACCACATTACGAGTTTGCTCGAGGTTGGTGGTATGCACTTCTGGTCTGGCCAGACGTGCATACCGGCTTCTACGAGTGGACCAGGATGCTAACAGCCATTGTTAGCATCCTCCCCATTCCCATTGAGCCCTGTAATGGCTCAATGGGAATGGGGATGTACCTGGTCCGGGTCCTGAAAATGGGATTTATCGGTCCCACAAATGTCGGAATGGCCCAGTAAAATCCAATTTTTAGGGACCCGGACACGAGTTTGGGGATAGCCATGCCACTTTAAACAGCATGGCTACATCCAAACTCGTAATGAGGCCCATTGTCATGTTAAGGTTTGTCATTAGGTCACACTCTAGTATATTAATTGGAGTCTGCCTAGAATATAATAATGGCATTGACACATTGTGTTCTCCTACAGAGATTGGTAAATTGTCTGTAAAAGGAACTAAACTCAACAACCACAGAGAATCCCTGTACATTCATGGCAATACCTAACACTGGATATTTTCCCTCACGGACGCATGAACGAGTTGCTCCAGTGTCTACAAGAAATGAAAATGTCTTGCCTCCTATCGTCACCTTAACCCTTGGTTCCTCTTAGGTGTCTGGTGTCACAGATAGTATTAAACAGATCAGGTCACTTTGTGGGGTGTCCTATTGTGGATATGAAGTCATCCCTTTACCTGTGAAAGGATATCCTCCTACCACAGTCACACTTCCTAATTTGGGTGCAGGTGCCTGCTGGACACCAGTATTCATATTCCATTATGGTACCATGGCCTGTTGTGTTTGCTCCTGCTGAATTTGTAGCTGTTGTGTTTCCTTCGCTACTTGTTGAAGTTTCCCTTGTGCCGATTGCATTTGCAATGTAGCTTGCTGTATCTGATGTGATAGTGGCGCACGTGTTTGAGTCTGTATGTTATCTAGGGCAAAATACTCTGGTGGTTATGTATTATATTGTGGAACATAGCCCATCCTCCCTCTTGGAGTTTGTCAATTTCGCTGAATGCCTTCTCTGCTTCTAAATGTTCTGGCTATGTGTCCTATTCTCCCCCAATTGCAACATTGTTGCAGTTGTCTGCCATTAAATCCTCCTCCTCCCTGAGGGTTCTGAAATCCACCTTGTCCTCCTCTTATCCCATTCTCTCTTCCTCTTGGCCAAGAATTGTACCCACCCTTGTCCGTGGGGTTCACTGCATTATTTTGCTTCATTGGTAGCATCTTCTGTGTCACCACACCCTCATTACTTGTTAAAATAGCTCCCCTTTATGGCTAATTTTGGTAACTTCCTCTGGACTAACTTCACCTCCTCCTGCTTTCTACTCTCAGCTTTCTTCTTCTCTTGTAACAATTGGCAGTGATGCACGATCATCAACTATATTTGTGGCCATGGTTTTGCTTTAATTCCCACCTGCTTCTTCATTTGCTGTTGCACTGGCTCGGGCAGTCATTGACCCACAATCTGGTAAAATAATGCTACCGTTTTATTCCACAGTTCTCTCATCTGAAGGAACCATCTCTCTTGAATATCTTGAATGAAGACAACAGGGTCTTAATCCCCTCCCATTTTCCTAGTCATAATCGCATCCATACATGATGTATCAGGATTTTGTACTCTGAGCGCCTGCCATTCATCTGTTCTGCAATTAGGAAATGTCACTCCATCATGTGTTGTGTTTTGTGCAGTCACACCTGCATATTCTGCTCAGTTGCAAATGTTGTCAGCCTTCTCCCCTAGTATGGCTGCTTGCAGGACTTTTGCGCCACCTATGGCTAACATCATTCCCAGTCTCATTTCCACTAGCTCATAAATCAATTTTCCTGCACAGGAAGTTAAACTCAGCAATGCTTTTCTTTTTTAAATTGTCTTTATCCATTTGTGGCCATGGAATATATTGTGGTCATGCTCCCTTTGCTCTAATAATGGGAATAGTTGAATTCCTGCTCCATAATCATTTCTGCCTACACATCTTGTTTTCCAGGTAGGGCTTGTCTCACCTGTTTGTCTCCGTCCAGGTTGCCCATCCCTTAACCTCACACCTTTTGTTTGTGCTACCACGATTTTATGCAATACATGTTTTTAGCATTTTTTGTCCATCCAAGACCAGAGTTTTCATTCCAAACATATAAATGTATTCATAATCTTTACAAAATTGCATGTAACATTCATTATCATACAAATAACAAAACCTTAATAACCTATTTCATTCATATCAACATTGCAGCTCTATACACAATTGTATCTGAGGGTTAGTAACAATGTGAATCAATCTCTTACATCACACCAACTCTTCAAATACAATTCTAATTATGTTTTTACATATTCAATGTAAGTGAAAAACTGTGTAGAAAGTATGTCTGCGTTCTTTACACAGGATGCAAAAATGGAAGGAAGCCACAGCTTGTGATTCAAATGTCTACACAAATTTCAGCCCCTCTGCCATAATAGGTTCAGCCAAATGTTTTTTTTACGGTTGTTAATTGGGCTTTCTTCTTGACACGGTAAATAGCACATTAAATCAAGTTACCCAAATTCGAGGTGAGAGTATTGTGCCATCTTAAGTGAAGCTGGAAATAACTCTCGAGAATAAGCGCAGTGTAGATTTTTGCGGTACACCAAAAATTGTGACTATGTTTGTCTTGCTGGGGAATGGATAATTAGAGAGCCAAAATGTGTTCACCCCTATAGAGAGCTTCCTCTGTAGAAAAACGTGGACATAAGTACTACAATGTTTCTGATGTAAATGGAATATGTAAAATCATAAGTGAATTATATTCAAAGAATTGGTGTGTTATAAGTGATTGAATTACCTAATTACTAACCCTAAGACACCATTTGTTATAGAGTGTCAAAACATGAATGAAATATGTTATTAGGGTTTTGTTATGTGTATGATATTTAATTTTATATTAATGTTTGTAAACAGCATGAATCCATCTATATGTTTGAAATTTAAACTCTGGTCTTGGATGGACAAAAAAAGCTAAAACCATGTACAACATAAAATAATGCTACAACAAACAAAAGGTGTGAAGTTAACGGAGGGCTAACCAGTTTCCTTTTCTTTTATTTTCTTTTTTTTTTGTTTAAAGCATTTCTGGCATCTTCCCTACTTGCGACTGGTCCCTCAAAAACAAAAAAATGGGAAGTACCCCTTTTTTTACAGATCCATCCTTAATCTGCTAACATAAGGCGGGGGAACATCCCCTGGACTGCGCAATCATGCTTATGATCACTGAGTGTATGGTGTTGATTCTGGTGTTCTCTCTTTGGGGTTCTGTAGATCTGACCATTTTACCCCTTTCTCTACACTTGATTCTTTTAAGAATCTGTATTCGCTCTACCTTTGCGCTCTTTCATTTTCTTCTCTCTGTTCTTATGTCATCATAATGCCCCACATCATCAAGTTCTAATCTGCCGAAAGACAATGATCCGTTCTCATCTGTCATGGCATCATCTGACCTACCTCCCGTTTCCCTCGAAAGAAACCCTTTGATATTCTCGTGTCTTTTATACCCTTCTTTATTACTCATGTATCTATATAAATCCCCAATTATTTTCCTTGTGTTTTCTGTTTCATGCTTGTCAGCCCATGATGCTATTCTTGGTAGCGCTTGCAGCACCCTGCGGAGCTGTTGCGACCCTCTCTCTTCCACAAATTGTTTTTTGTACTTCAATCGGCACTATGCTTCTATGACATAAATAATCTATCTCGTCATCTTTTAATCCCCTACTTCTGTTCATTTTGTCTTCACTTCTTCTCATCTCCCTTAATACATCTTCGTATTTGCTTCTTTGCAACCTATGTACGTTCATTCTTTGTGCTTGTACCTTTTCTCGTCTCTCCTTTTCTTTCCTCACCTTGTACCTTCTTCGTTCTTCCTATTTTTCCCTCTCTTCTCTTTCTTTTCTTTAACTGCATCAATTCCCTTATCGTCACTCTTCAGTCATAGGTGTCCTCCTATACATTCATTCTGTACCATTGTTAGTCCCTTAGCCTTGTTTTTCGTTCGATCAGCATGATCCCGTTTTATGACTTCCCATGCACTGCCCCCAGCCCGCCCTCTGTGCTCTACTCCCCCTCTTCCTACAATGGCCAATAAAAAATAAAATATAAAATGAACAAAATAACTTAATAATAATAATAGCATTAATAATGAACATAAACTGAGCTCTGATGCAAAAGGAACGGTGTGGATCCTAAAATGTATTCAACATTAATGTCTGTCTCCTATGCCTTCCGCTTGTTTCTCTACAACATTTTTCTATTGTAGTATCGTTTGTACCAATTTAAATGCAATTGGCTTTTTAAATATACCGACATATGTTCCTCAAATATTTTCAAGTGCATTTAGTGTCATTTTGATTATCACACCTTGCACTGAAATAACACAGTAAGACAACCTTTAATTCTCTTGATCTTCAGAGGTTTACCTTTTGGAAGGTTGACCCCCCCCAAAAAATAAAATAAAGTCTGGATTCAAATACGATTTAAAAAATGGCAACAGCAGTACGAAACTGCAAATGCCTAATGGCGTTTTTGGCTTTGTGAAGGCTGCTGTTGCATCCAATAATGCAGCTTGCATATTCCGCACTCCTTTCCACCTCTGACGTGCATTCAGTTCCATGCAGTGTCATTTCCTGTTCTTGTTGTGAGCTTGCACGTACCCTTGAGTGGTGAGTACCAAAGAGATTTTCATGTCTTTGTTCGTTCTTGCTCCAGCATCTGCAACCTGCCTTGGATGCGGCTACCATGCATTTCTCTGTGGCATTCCTGGCCCTGGTGTGTCCTGCTGCTCACAACAGTGGAGTGCTGATGACCTAGAGCTCCAGTACATGAAACATATATACAACATATGGAATAGAATCAGCTTGATGATCGTTTTGTTGCCTTTGTATCAATCTTTGATAAATAGGTTGATTACCAGTTCATCCTTGTTGCCAACCTATTTAGTTTCGATTGGTCAGTTGGGCACATCTTGAGCAGGAAACATGGGGTGACTTTTAGCTTGTCTACTCTATTTCCTACCTGATTATTTTATATTTATAAGTGGCTGCTGCTACAAAAATGTTAATGGCACTTCGTTATGACCAGTGTTGGACTGGGGCATACCATTGGCCTTGTGGCCAAAGAAAAAATTGGCCCACATTTACAAATAGCAATTCATTTCTTTTCTGACAGACGATTGCTACCCAAAGGAAAGTTTTTTGGTTGAATGTGTATTCAAAACTACTAGCTGCATCTTGAAATAACTAATGCAATTCGCCACTTTTGACCTGAAACTGACCGATTTTGACCAATAAAACTGGCCCACACCAGCATGTAGGGCATGGCCCACACCAGCATGTAGGGCATGCAATTCAGGCATTGCCCTATTGCCCAATGAGCCAGTCCGAGCCTGGTTATGACCTTAGAAAGGGAGGGGACTCTGAAGGATGGCAAGAGATCCTCTAAATCATTTAGGATATCTGCATTACCTCTACCCAAAACTCTGGAGCAATGCCCACACACTATCTGGCAGTGGACATGTAATTATGTCCTGTGTGTGAAGGCTGGTACCTCTGATCTTTGATCTGCTTTTGCAGCTGCACTTGAGGCATCCTTCACTTCACATGCACAACTGTTGTAAACAAAGTAATTTGTTGGAAACTGCAATATTATAGGAATTCAGGTGGCTGCAGATAAATGTGAATATGTATAGTGCAAACTGTCAGATCTTTGCTGAGCCTCTCTACACAGTGAGGAAGGGGTTACATGGTTGGACTTCCCTTAGTAATGTAGGGATGCAGGGCATTGCACATGTGTGCAAGATATAGGATCCTCTCTACTGAGAATGAAAATGACCAAACAACCTCTTCTATGTTATGGTTTCCACTCAGGAGGGTTTACACCCACGTTTTAGTTAACAGTACTGTTCATAGAGGAGAAATATCCATTTGCACATCAGTCTGGTTCCACCCACAAGGGCAGTCCATAAGGGTAAATATGACGCAGGCCCCTTGCACTCTGTGCCCAAAAGAGACACAGCTTCAGCTCACTGGTGATGCCCAACAAGGCAGAAGCACATGTCTAGGGTTGCTGGGGAGTGCTGGGAGATCAGACATCACCCCACTCACGACCAGATTTTAAAACATTGTCCACCAGCTCGCCTGCCACTCAAAGAAATGTTGGGGCTGGCTACACTCCTCTGTAGGAGTGTAAAGAAAACGTGCAAATTACAAAACTACATAAACTACATGCAATGGGACCATTTTATTTTGCAGACGAGATCCCTCTCGCAATGCTGTGGAAATCCGATCAAACCTTTGCATATGAGTCAGGGCAGCCGGCATCTCCTGCGAGGCACCCGGTGGAATGACGGCAAATGTTAGTCTGGAGAAAAAAAACGATAGCAATGCTGCTGCGTTTTTTGATTTATGTGTCTGCTATTTCTGCCTCTCGGGAGAGTGCTGAGGCCAGTAGTTTTGTAATACTGAAGAAAAACGCTTAATAATGCATTGACCTTTTCGCGGATCGGCTACACAATTCAAACGCACTTGGCTGAAACCAGATATATATGTTGCACACCTGCAATTAAAGACTACACTTATCTTCACTGTCACCGACTATTCTCATGAATGACGTGTTATTAAAAGCAGGCAACCAAACGAATGCTCAAGAAATGATGATGAGCAGTCAGGTGTTGTCTTTAACTTTGTAATGCTGAGGCCCCACTCGATAATTATGAATGATCTATTGGTGAGTGATGTTGAAAGTCAGAACACCCTTCTTCCGCTCAAGAATTGAAAACCGTGGAGAGGTGACATCAGCAAATGTTAAAGCTACATATACATTTGCTTTGCTTTGCCACACAGCCTCTTGAGTTATAATAAATTTGCCAGTCGTGTGTTCAGCCACAGGCATGACAGGTTGTATCTTCATCTGTGTGGTGTTTTCCCACAAATATGTGGGGTGCGGTGAGGGTTCTCTGCTGAAAGCTTATCCCAAGGCAGTGACAGGAAGGCATAATGTAGTAGCAGCACAATACTATGCAAACCCTGGAGTAGTCTGCAATGCGTTCTGCATGTGGCCGGACAGGTAATTAGTTCTTATAGCTCCTGCCGATGTAAACTTCCATAGCGGGGGCCATTCGGGAGCGAGCGCGCAAAAACAGACACTACATACATCCACGGTGCTATCAAGCTCCACATCAAAGCAGGTTTGGCAACTTGGTTCTCAAGCGCAGAGACGCCACTGTACCATGTCTGTATCCTAGCACAGTGGCAACAACCTATATACCGGTGAGATTCGCTGCAAGCCCTGGTGGCACCCCAAATCATCGAGGGCAAAGACTGGAGAGCAGCCTTGTGGCGTACACTGTAGAAACGGGAGCTTCACAAGCATTGATTGGAGAGATGATAGGGAGCAGAAGCAGCAGCTGAGCAGATGTGTACCCGACTCCGCTCTTGCTGCCCGTCCCGAGCAAAGCAATAGTGTGTTTTATGGCAATCTGGTGTTTCACAATGCAGCATGAATTTACCCATGGGCACTGAATTAAACACTTTGCTCCGTGCCTTGACATTTCCATATAACAAGGAAACAATGGGCCTCATTATAAGTTTTGGCGGTAGCCTTGTTGGTAAAACCGGCAGGCTGTCGCCAAACCTCCGAAAATTTCCAGGGCCTGCGAGTGGGCAATTACCGGGTCATTACGGCCCTGCCAGACCCAGTAATTGCCCATTTGCAGGCACCGGAACGCAATGCTTCCGATTTCTATTTGAGCCCTATGTGGCTCAATGGGAATGGGGGGGTGGATGCACCGGCACCATTCTGAATGGTGCTGGTGCATCCAACATGATCGCAGGTGCCGCTCTGTGGGCCGAAAGGCACCGCGAGCACAACTTGGAGTTGGCCAGTCTGGGAATTACAGTACCGGCAAGCTTACCAGTACCATAGTTCCCAGACCGGAAAACTTGGAATGAGGCCCAATATATATTTATTAGAAACTATCCATTTGGAAATGCACAACTTAAACCTAACAATGCCAACATCTTCAAAATGATTTAACACATCTTGGGTCAAATCGTAAGCACCAGCACTGCTTCCATATTTCATGGCAAAATCTTGTAATAATGTGTATGACCATTTTTTTTACCCAAAGAATGTATCGACATTGAATTCAAGCCTGCCTTTAAAATACAGTATATTTTATGCCCAAGCAACTTATATGTTTAAACCCAATATTTGAATTCAACCTCTTCTACCAAATGCTCATTTGCTTGGCCATGATGATGTTTGCTATGCTCCGTCCGGTACAAAAGTGCTGATATTGGTGGATACCAGCACTTTACCGGACCACCCGACTACAGGTTTGAGATGGGGAACCTGTGTTATCTCCAGCTAAAAGCTGGAGGTAAGACAGGTGCCCTACCGGCAAAAAGAGCCCTCATTACCAGCACCACAGCGACTCCGTGAGTGGGGATTTACACTGTCATTCCGGCACTCAGAATCCGATGGAAATGCCGCCGGACCAAGTGCAGGAAACTGAATCTCCATTTGACGGCATCGGATACCGGCAATCTCGTAATGAGGGCCAATGTATTTCTGTTAAGCTACCATTTTGTTTGCTCATTGGAAATCTCATTGAAATATAGTTCAATCCCGAAACGTGTTTCATCTACCTGCATTTGCATACTAAACATGCAAACTGCAAAACATGCTTCTTACAATGGCTTCTACGACATGCAAATACATTTGTGTGTGGCACAAGTCGTTTTGTGAATCAAGGCCTGAGATGTGCCTGCCTGCAGAGGAGAGTGGGCGTGAGATGCAATCCATGATGTTCAAGCACAGATTCTGCGAGAGTCTGAGCCCGTTTTATTCTTCTTCTGACATTGTATTGTGTATCCACTAGCTAAGCAATATGTGTACAACGGAAATGAAGTGCTATAAAGACTGGGTGCAGAACACAAATGGTGTCGAAGCACTCTGATAATCCGCGATTGCTCTGAAGAACAGTAATTGGGGATAAATGATGAAGACCTTGTGTAGGCTCAGCAATGCACTTGTACACAGATATTTTATAAAAGCAGCGATAACGTTTACTTAAATACCTGGTGCAAGCAGGTCTTTCTTCTTTCTCATTGAATACCTACTTCAATGAAGGGAAGGGCTTTACGTTTGAGCGATTCTGTGGGTGTCAGACAGTACTTCATAAAGTGTTGTACACCGACCAAGCATTATATTCGCTCGGAGAATGTTCGTTTTTAAAGAAAGGAACTTGAGGTTGGATGGCCACTTAAAGAACGATTTACAGAGTGTGTAAAGTAAAGTTTGAAGATATTAGCCGAGATTGAAAATGGGAAAGATTCGTTTTGATGGGTCAATGAACTCAAAACATTATATTCATATGGTGCGTTGCATAAGTATTCTACACCCCAAAGTCCACTGTATTGGATAGTAAAAGAAGGATGAAACAAACATTGGCAACACCAACGTTTTTGGCTTTTATATAGTGAAAGGATTCTGCCTTGTCAGGTACTGCCAACATATCTCCAAGTGCACACATCATGCATGTATACCGTGGGGATCAAGCGTGCAGGGTTGCGTCCCACATTTCTATGTTTGTCTGCACAGGAGTGGCACCGAATGCTGCATTAGGCAAAGCTACACACCCACCTGCTTTATCACTGGCAGCAACTCCAGTAGGGATCAAGGGCACGGGTGTTGCACTCTCGCAGGTTGTTCCACAAGAACAGGGTGTGTAGCCTCCTTATCGGGTGATGAGCCTGCATCTTGGGCCCTAGCAATGGCTACCACCTAACACTGCAATTGAGGAACATAAACTGGAAGAGCTACAACATTTGAGAGTGGAGAACGTTGGGCTGGGGGCTACAATGGCTGTTGCTTTGCCTCTACCATGTAATGTCGGATTACATATATTTTAAGAATTCTTCTTCAGCACCATGTATTTATCATACCCCCTCTCCATACAGCAAACATAGCCCATTAATGCCTAACCATGCAAGCTTGCACAGAGCCCAGATGTAAGATCTTAACCATGAGCCCCAAATTGGTACTCTGCCCCTCTTGAGACAGCATGGACTGTGATATTGAGTCTGACACTGTCTCGGTAGGAAAATATTGCAGCCCCATTAAATGTATGGGAGAAGCTTATGTTGTCAAGGGGCAGAGATTCGTTTTCTTTTAATAGTGGGGTAATCAAGGTGTTTTTTATGTCATATGGAAGCCAATTTTGCTCGAAGGAGGCATTAACAAATTTAGTAAGTGCGGGATCAATATGGGAGAGCACTCCTTAATCATGATGGCAGAACATGGATCCCCCTTTCAGTCTCTACACTGTCCCCAGGCAGAGCAGGTACATCATCTTCCTTTTTATTTCTACCTGGTGTACGTCCATCTCACATTGTTCAAGTATGGTCTCAAATGCGATCAGATTAAATATGTGCTCAAATGTGTTAACTTTGTTACCTGTGATGCAAACACTTTGATATTTCAGAGACTGATGTGTAAACACCTCAGAGGTTTGACTCCCCTTTTTGGTGTGCTCTCTGAAGGTCTTGAGGTAGAGCTTCCTGAGGACTGTGGCCTTCATCTTGGAATAGACAGGCCTCTTTTCAGGATCAAACTGAATAAATACATCAGTTCATACCACCGGTAGACCGTTCATCAGGGTTGAACCTGGAGGTGGAAAGCAAACTTCAGCTTTTAAAACCAGTTGAAAATGTCCTTAGCCCCCTCGTACAGTTGAACTAAGTCCTTAGGAATGTGGCCCTTAGGCTTTCCTTTGGAGCCACCACTCGAGACATTTCCTTCACCACAAGACATTTGATGGCTTACTTTTGGGCATAAAGTTCCAGCTTTCACAACATCACATAGTCCCTTTGCGTCTCTTCTTCCAGAGCCTCCATCCTTACTGTGAGTGTCGAGGGACGCTAGAGTCTGGTTGAACTGCCAACATATCTCCAGGTACACACATCATGCATGTATACCAATCACATACCAGATACTCACATCATCTACTGTTTTCCATCACATGGCAGAATGCTCAAATCTCATGATTGGCGTTGCCATTGCCATTAAATTCCTGTCTGGTTAAGATTAGGTTTTTCATTTAATAGGCATAAAAACATTGAATACATACACAATTCAATAAACACGGGTGATAGTACGTATCCCAAAATGTATTCTTTCCATTTTTAGAAAAATATGATTGTGCTCTTCCAAAATGTAAATTGTGCAAATGTTTATACAACCATGCACACATACACATGATTAGAAGGGCAGCCACAGTGTGGATTGCAGAAAATAGTTCTAAATTGCATAACAAAAATGTACAGGCAACACTGGTCACTCACTATTTAGTAAATGAACACTCCAAGAATAACCTCAGTTGATGTATTGTTGATTTGCCTAGGGCAGACCTTAATAAACCCTAAGCATTAGAACAGCAGTGGATCCTCGGATTAAGAGTCATTAATTTCGCCTGAATGAGGGCTCTGGGAGTCCTCTCCTATCACACCAATACACCATTCATTTACTGGATTAAAACTGACTTGTCTTATTTAGACTGTAGGATTTCTTTTCTATAAATATCCAGGTTCTAACCAGAGGATGCTATTCGGAAAGTTATTGGATTCATTTTTGGGGAGGGAACCTAAGTCCAAATTGTGTGCTTCACATTACTATGCATTATTGTGTGTCCCATTAATAGCATTATGTAATGTGCAGAAAGGCATTTTGTTCTGGTTAAGGGACTTACTTTGTAAGATGGCTGCCCTAAATAGAGCTTTTGAGTTACTGGGTATCATTTCCAGATTTGACACCATTGATTTGTTTATAGCTGTTAGTGGCCACCATTTTTCATCAATGATGGAAACAAAATTCCTAGTGAATCACGTTCACATCTTAGCCAGATATGAATGTGACATCACACATTTTCCCTCCAAAGTAGTCACGAGGCCCTTAGCACATCGCACCAGGTTTGAAGGTGATTGAGGCCAATTTAAACACTTAAATACAACGTTGGTGAATGTAGAGTTTTTGCTAAAGCTGTGAAAGTACCCAGTGCATTATGTGTATTGCCAATTACTTACTCGATGTCCCCCAACTGGCCTACCAACCTCTGAACTGAACACCAGGACATGCACCATTTTACAGCCCTTAATGTGAACCACTTTATAATTCTTACCGTAAGGTTGCCTGCTAAAATGTATGAGTTTCTGTTACAAAAGAGAATTATATTGCTAGTAACACTACACTTGTTTGATTTCTGAACATTGCTCCCCAATCATTGGATTTCTGCTGCATGAATACAATGCAGTAATTTCTTGTAATCATTCTGTAGTATATTAATACTATTCCAAAATGACTTATCTGACATAGAGATTCAGGCAATGATGTTTGTTTCTATTAATTGCTGTAATTTGTTATGTTTGTCTTGTGATGGTGTCGGTTGGACCATGATAAGAGGATGGGGATAGGACAAGGTGCCAACCATGTGAGGACCTTCACACCTCCCACTGACATAGAAAGTTGCTGGGTGAGAACTTTGCAGGGCAAGCCAGAATCAAGTTGTTCCAATGGATCCTACATGTGGTAGAATACAGAGGGGTTGGACACCGAAAAAGCTTAAAAAGATAGAGGTTGTTTTGCTGCTTTTCCGCACAACGTACAACAGTTTAGACATGTTTATTGGTTGTGATATCATGGTTGGTTTAATTGGTATTATCTATGAAACCATGTTTTGCAACAATAAAAGATGGCCTCATGGCTTCAAAGACTCTTTAGATTCTTAGTTGGACTATGAATGTTCTTTACTCTAAACGTAAAAGAGATGCATTGTTCTACTGCATTCATTCTTCTTTACATTTATATATACCATAGATTTTAGAAGGCTGACTGTGAAAAAGACATGTTGATTACTTTCCAAGGCTTCTTGTTAGACACATTCCTCTCATTATTTTAAATTCGTTAATGTCCATTTTCAGATCAAAAGCTGACCTGCTAAGGCATGTTGGTTATCACTACTCTTTGAAGTGTTCTTATACTCCCAAACCTTAAAGAATCTCTTTCCATAATTCTTGGGTGCTTGATATGAGCAAATGGCCCTCTCAATTTCTGTTTCATGGCGAACTTAATTATACTCCTGCCCCATCTCTTGGTGAAATATCTTCTTGAGGATGGTGCAGACTAACCGACCTTCTTTTGCTTATGGCGTAGCTTTCCATTTGTTTTTGTCTGATGCTGTAACACTGCCAAAAGATGGAATTTTGTCTCTATTCTCACGCGTGTAGTAAGGAGTCTTTGATTGACTATTTCTTCCATTCATTTGAGTTCCTTCTAGTTTTCTCATGTCTAATTAAATCAAGATATGAGGATGAGTCCCTGTCAGATTACTCTTCCATAACTGTGTTCAATCAATGAGGGTACAGAACCTGCTAATTCAGAAACAGGTACAGATACATATAATACTGAATTCTGGGATGGACAACAGCATAAAAGTCACAAAATCATAATATAACTTTCATGGAAATAAAGCCTATTATCATATCTTTCATACATTTTCTCAGATTCCAGTTCAAAAGTAGACTCATCAGAAATGATTCTTCTCTGTCTAAAGAATTGACTGTGTGGTAGATTATCCTTCAGGTGTCTTGGATGATGGCTGAGGTAGTGTAAGGTGTTATTTACATTGGTCTTCTTGCGGAAGATGGTTGTTGAAATGTCAATATCAACTATCTTAAACTCTGCATCCAGAAAATGTAGTTGTGGTTTACCAATTTCCCATGTGAACTTTATGGAAGGGTGTATTGAGTTAAAGAAATCTAAAAACTGTAATAGTTTGTCATTCTCACCTTTCCATATAGCAAAAATATAGTCTATGTACCTCTTCCAAACCAGCAGTTTGGAAGACCAATGATCATGTTGTAAGACATTTGTATATTCAAGATGGTGTATGCATAAACTTGGACCATAGCTGACCCCATCGAGGTCCCAGATGCCATGCCTGTAGATACAACAGCATGTTAAAACAGAAGTAGTTGTTATGCAGGATAATTTTCGCTAGTTCAAGTACAAAGGTTTTAGATGCTTTGCAATGTCCCTTCAATAGGAGTGCCAATTCCAGGTTTTCTAGACCTTCAGTATGGGAAATCAACATATAGAGACTATATACTTCAAACCATATAAGGGTGCAATACCGTGGTGAAATGTGCTGGTAGTTGAAAAATTGGAGACTGATCAAACTTGATGCCAAGATGGATAAACATTTCACAGGGAAGGAATTTTCGTGATCAGCTGTTGAAATCTGAGAATCAATCCAAATTGAAACAACAAGTTCTTCATAAATGCAAGAACACACCTTCCCCTGGTTGATTTGAAACAATTGCAACAACATCATAAAAGCACAAGCTCGGGCATTAAGATCCCAATAAGAGACTTCACAACATGTGAAACGAATAATGTGCTCTATGGCCTGAGTTGCCCGTGTGGTATTTTCTATGTAGGACAGACCATCAGACAGACTAGGGATAGGTGGAATGAACACAAAAGTAATATTCACACACATAGCAGTAGACTATGCTAGACATTTCACAGAGAAAAGGCACACAGTGGCCCAACTATGATGTGTAATCCTTGAAATGGTTAGGGATTCCAATGAATTCTATGCCAAACCATTACATTTATTATACCAGGACTGGACTGTCCACACTTTTGTTGGGTTGGTGTACTGAGAACGTTGCACAATATCTCGCTGGAATCTTTGCATACTGACAAGAAAGCAGAAATTATGGGTGCTGGCACCCCCTATTCTTTTGTTTTCTAGATTGATGACAGAATATTGATACACAATGTATCCACATTCACCATATAAATCTTGTGGATCAATGATTGTTCTACCAATTACTTCAGTACCAAACCTAATACTTTTCTGACTCTATGCTCTGCTGCCTTGCTACTTTGTATTGCTCATATATCATTCCTGTATAAAGGTATTCATAGTAAATTATACCATCAGTACTGCCAGACTGTTTCATCATACCAGGATACACATTGTTCAATATATTTTTTCTTGCAGCTTTATTCCTATCGAATCTATTCTCATCACATAGCGAGCTGTGTTCTGTCTATAATGGGACGCGACTGCGTTCATTTTTGTTTATAAATGACATCATCGATTTTGCATGTGATGATGTCATTAATTGAGGAACGCATTATTGTGAGAGGCCAGCGTAACCCTTTCAATTCCAGATACTATGGTAAGTGAAAATGGATTAAACTTTCAGTATCGGACCAGTCTGTTACATTTTTTGGCAATAACATTTGAAATCCTATCTTGACCCAAATGCCTTTCTATCAATATTTTTTTATACACATAATACTGCACTGCTAGTGTGCTTTTGAGCAAACTAATGATCTCTTGTATTAGATCTTGATCAGCCTTAACCATGATACTCTGTGGAGCAGCTCACCTCATGAGCTACTATATGGTCTGCCATCTACATACATAGTGTTCCATCTATGTATACATCAGACTGCACTTTTAAATAATTAACTTGTCAGTCTACAAATTTACAAATATCACCATTCATGGACGTATTCCATTAGGTGATGTAACATGACCATGTGATCCATGTATAGATAGCCCTATTTGACATTGCTAATTTTATTTACCCAATTTAGATAATCTTACTATTGACCTCATAACTAGAGGTGGCTCACTGCTACATCAAGATCACATTCATTGTATACATCCCTCTCTTAACTACCCTTTGGACTAAAAGGTATGGCTTTGAGCCTCTTTTATGTACTATGTTGCCTAGTGTTTAGCCTCAGGTTAGGCATCCCTGACCGTGCACTTTTGCTCTTGATGTTTAGTAGATTTAATTACCTTGAAGCACAAAGGAGTGGTCTTTCCTCCTATACTATGGGAAGAAGTCCGGTTGGACTCTTAGATCTTTACTGTCACTAAATCCAGGTGAATGATTACTCCTAGACATGGGAGGATTTACTCATACTGTTAATAATAATAGCTTTTGAATTGAATAATCAGGAACAATGATGCATAACCTTTTTCTCCTGATGAAGGGTATTTAGCTGTAACAAATAGAGCAGTGTAATAGATGAATAAACACTGATGTGTTCTTGTGTTTTGATTAAAACCCATTTACAAGCCACACTCTTGATTGTGTAAATAATTGTATAACTAATGTATATTGACATCATTGTTGAATATTTGACTTTGAGCAGTTAAGTGAAGCACAGTGGGCAAGAGGTTCCTTAAGTTTAGGACTTGTATCTCCTTTCATAGTTTACCATGAGGGCCATCCATGACCAATTTTGAATTCTGTGTGATTGTGGGCAGGGATCACTTCCGGTTAGTCGATACCTCATGGGTTAGTAATGTAGCAAGGATACACTTTGGTAACCCTCTCATTCATGGTCAATTATTCTCCAATCAGAAGAGAATACATTGGGATGCTCCACTTGGTCTGAAGAGTAGACTTAAGATCTATGCTACAATAACGACTCATGTTTTCAGTTGTTTACTCTGTCAAATGTGTCAAAGTAACCTACTACCTGCCTATTCAAACAGAGCGAGGCAGATACAATTGAGCAAACTGAAGCACAAAGGAGTAATCATTTGGAATTAGTGGAATTCAGAAGAATGGGAAATTGCCAGAGCTTCTTTAAAATCAGTGCCTTTTGCCCAACCTGTTGATGAGATAGATATATCTCATGCACAGATGTCTTTAAAATCAAATATAAGGAAGCAAAGGAGATAGAAAAGGAGAAAGCATGGTTGTTCCTGAAGCAGGCTGCAGCCAACCAGAATTTAAGGTAATTCTGGCAACTGGTAGCCTTTGGGCCGGAAGGCAGTGATACACCTTCTGTGTATAATCAGATTACTCCTGTTGAATGGATCACAAATTTTGACAATGTATATGTTAAAGGGAAGCATGAACCAGATAGGCATTGGTCATCAGGTTCCCTAGATGAGAATAAAATGATCAGTGACACTGAGAGGTGCCTGATTGAGATTTTTAAACTCAAGAAAGTCACTGAAGCAATCAACTCTCAAAGGCCAGGGCGCACTCCTGGTATGATGGTACACCACGTGATATATTTACACCACGTGATATATTTACACCACGTGATATATTTACACCACGTGATATATTTAAAATGTCTATTAAATTGTGGCCCTCGGTTTCAGTTATTGTGTTCGATCTAGTTTCCACTGGTGATAAATGTGCCTAGTCACAGCATTCTACAGTAATAATCCTGATTTATAAAAAAGGGTGCTAAAAATGATCTGACATCATGAAGGCGGATATAATTATTTACGGGTTTATCTTTGAAAACAGTCAAGTCTAAAATAATGGCGATAGGCATGAAGAAACCACCCTCTTCAAAGATATCTGTAATGTTCAGATACTAGAATGGGTTGAGAATTATGATTACTTGGGGACCACTATCTCCAATACGCTGACTTGGTCACAACACATTTTAAGACAGTTCCACACAAGACAAGTAAACACGGCTCTTTTTCACTTTGCTAGACAGACCAGGAGTATGTCTATACCAGCCATAATGAAGGCATATCAGGCTAAGACACCCTACTGTCTTAGCATACTGTGCTGCTGGAGTATGGGGATACACATACATATCAAAGCTGGCTTCAGTGGACAATGCCATTCTACAGGATATACTCAAGCTCCCCAGTCAAAGGCATTGATCATCATCCATGAAGAGGATCGGATCAAAATGTAACCACTCTTGACATGGTGTGCTATATAGGGAAATGAAGAAATGGAAATCACTAGGAAAATACTAGCAGATGTGATGCATGTGATACAGCAGGCAGAATACCCTGGCTCTCTTACGTAAAAATAAATTGGACTTGACCACTGGTTTATGAACCCTGGATTAATGGAGAATAATTAGATTACCAAATATCTTTATATACGGATATATATATCTGGTTTACATAAAAAGTAAAATCACTTGCAAATCTGAGCTGGTGGTCTATGTTTTGGTATGCCCATGTCTTAAATGGTATGTGGGAAGTACTAAATGCAAATTAAAGGTGCATATCCTACAACACGTCAGAGCCATCATTAATAAAGACTGCACATATCCCATGGCCAAGCACTTTTCTGAATTCCACAATGGGGACCCAGCAAGTCTTACATTTTTTGGTATACACGGGGTTATTCCAAGCCCTAGAGGAGGTGACAATGAGAAAGCACTCCGACAAGAAGAGACCAAATTAATTCTCGATTTTGAGAGTAAGACCCCTGTTGGCCATAACGTTAATGAGGAACTATACACCGTTTTGGGGACTTAATTATTGCATCATATCAAACATAGAGTGCCCAGAAAATACCCTTCATCATCAACCTTTAGGACCCTATATTACAATTCCTGATGTTTGGCTGTCTGTAAAGGTTTCTCTTTCTTTTCTTCCCCATTCAACGTTTAATCATCAATTTTTAATTCTTGGTTTATGGTTCCTTATTCCATTCACTTTTTTATGGTAACTTGCAATATATTGTTGATCACGATTAAAGGCTATCTGTATGTATAATTGTTTAAAAGGGCGATATACAGATTTGGAAAATGTCTGGATACTTATCAACTGTTGCATATTACATATGGTACTGTATAGAATATTTTTTAAGTTGTCTTTTTTTACATCTAGTAGGATATATTTATTGCAAATATGTGTTGCTGTATTCTATACTTGAGTTTTCCCTTATGGGTCATATATGTATCATCGATCATAGGCAGGCACTATGCACTTTATACCATGTCAATGCTGCTTTACGAATGGGTAACACTAATTTATCATAGGAATGCGTTTTGCACTGTATTAATATGTGTTCGCGAACCCAGCCATGGCTCTCCTTAGTATTGGAATGCACAATGCATAAGCACTTTATAGTCTGCAATTTTGCACTGGAAAAGTAACTCTCACACAATACATAGTATTACGCTATATATGCATATGCTTATTGAACATTGTAGTAAATTGTTCCAGTGCTGATAAATGCTTTTTTTAGATGAATAAGGAGCCCTATATTTACATTATTTATCCATGGTGTAGGAACATTTTTAAAGGAAATAGCTTTTTAAATGTACTATGCACTTTAAACATGACCCCTAGAAATGTGTATTACATTTCTTAACCATATAACACTTTCAGTTATGCAATCAGTGAAATATAGTAGCCCTTTGAAACATAACATACAAAGCCTAGATCACGGAAAAAAGGATGATGATTTTTGCCTAAATACCATTTCTTTTACAATGAAATAATGACAATAAAATGTAAGTTTTAACATAAACGTTGAAAATAATGCTTTTATATTTTAAGCTAACTTTCCCCGTTTTCTGTGATATGGGTAAGATTGGACTTGATAGCCCAATCTAAATGGCTACGAACCATAGATCGACCTTTTTTGTAAGTCACCTCTTTTATGTCTATCACCATGGTGTGGTGCTGGGTTTAAAAACAAACTCCCAAAGGGGGAGGAGTAACTGTGAGCAAGCCACAAGGTTGTGGCGAAACGCGTCAGGCTGCCGTCTGGCTAACGATATTACTGGGAAACTTTCCTTTTTAAAGAACTGCAATGAATTAATAAAGGCTGTTTAAATGCACACAACCGGTGCAGTTTCTTTTTCAACTTTTGGTCTGTAATGAGGTAATCTGGAACCTCTAGTTTGGAACTGTATCGTGAGGAGTGCAGCTCGAGGGAATAGCGTGTTCCTATGCTATTCTAAACGGAAATATATTTATATATATATGTATATATATATATATATATATATATATATATATATATATATATATATATATATATATATATATATATTATATATTACACGGCCCACGGTAGTGGCCGTGTAGTTATGGTTAAGTTGCTAAACCCATAGAAAGAGCACCCCTGGACGAATCTTCACCAAAAAAGTATATGACCCACTCTGATTTTTTTTGCAAAGTTTGGTGAGGTTTGGTGAAGGGGGGGCAAAGTTAGAGGGGGGTTACACATTTTTCTTTTCCATGGACATATTTCTGTTACACCTACAGCCCAAACCGCTGGATGGATTTTCACCAAATCCAGAAAGCGTGCTTTTGTCAATTTGGTGTAAATCCGTCCAGTAGTTTTTATTTAAATGACCAAAACATAAGGCAACAATATGTGTGACATGTATGTCCGTTCCTCGGACACACTTCTCTGTTCGCTCCGCGGACAGGACACCGATTGGATGATCGTCTGGTGTCATGTCCGCGGACACTCGACGTGTTCTCTGATTGGCGGGGATGAGGCGTGAGGTGCGTCAAATTGTTTTGATGTGCCCGCCATATTGTCAGCGGACATAGTAAACACTGGGCGCACTACTTAGAATGTTAATTGAAGTGCATAGTTTGAGGTGGATTTATTATGTTTTTGGGTTGTGATCATTTGGTAGGTGTTTGTTTCTATGGGTGTGTTATGCTGCATACACCCTAGACTCTAGGCCCTGACCACAACCACCACAGCATAACTCTACAATGCTACCAAACATTTTGATTGTGGTATGTGGGCTGCTTAGGGGAAATACATGTCAAGGTTTTGATGGGGTCCCCAGCTAATTACTCAGTAGGTGATTACTAACAATGGGTGATTCTGTGGTGCTTGGAGATGGGAGAGTCTGAAATAAAGTAAGGGTTGCACGGAAGGACCTGGTTCTTTTGTTGCAGACTGAAGGGAAGGGGGGAGATGTTGTATGTCTTGCTTTACAACACTGTACATAGTTGTAGATGATGTCATAAATATGACTGCACCTGTGTGCAGTTGAATGCTGTTGTGATATCTAGAACGGAATGGGCAACCAGCTGGAATGAGAGAGCTGTGTAGATTGGAAGAAGAGATGTAGAGGCAGTGGTGATGTTTGTGCTCGGAGCCTTTTCAAATGATATTGGCTATCTGTGTGCATAAATAAAGACACATGTACTCACCTTGGCTGTGTGTCATTTTATAACACACTAGAAAGCCTTTTTTCCATAATTATGCTGTTATTTCTCTCAACTTTTAACATGAAATGACACTTTTTTTATATAGCTTTGTGTGTTGTGTCTGATTACTATTATAATCATTCCTTAAGGAAGTTCAAATGATAGATTGCATGTAAAATATCCAGAATGTATAGAATGTAAATTGTATGTACATGCAATGCACTATAATGCATTCAATGCTATTATGGTTCAAATGTGGATAAATAGGTGGTAGTGCTTACACAAATGACAGAGAACAACAGTTTACACATTACAGTTAGTAATATGGGTAAACAAAAAGTTGGAGAGCATACAGTTTTGCAGGTGACACTTGATCATAGCAGATGGGAGAAATGACAGTAAGCTTTTTTTTATAGGTTATACAGGGTAAGTGGAAGTTACCCTGTTTATATCTATTCATAGAAAAGCTGCACATGTACTGTGCAGAAAATATTCATAAATGTAGTTTGTATTCATGCATGTGTTCATGCATGTGGATGTGTATGAATCTGCAAGCATAAGTATTGGAGAGTTTTATAGTAGTTGTTGCTGTATGTGCTTTGCAATCACAGCACAATTGTACTCAGAGTGATCCTACTATTCCTAGAATATATTTACTGCAGGAGACGATGAGGATGGCTGATCCTTCTTTAGCTTGGTATAATACTGTTTCCTGTCCTGCGGTTAGGGGGTATGAAGGGCATCCT
The DNA here is from genome assembly GCF_040938575.1 of Ambystoma mexicanum. Lineage (NCBI taxonomy): Eukaryota > Metazoa > Chordata > Amphibia > Caudata > Ambystomatidae > Ambystoma > Ambystoma mexicanum. The sequence goes on along the minus strand of NC_090935.1, from coordinate 1,070,957,204 downwards.
AGAGGAGGTCTAACCATTGCTATGAATTGCAATCTGTGGGTTTCATGGGAAATTCGGTGCTGCCTGGAATGGCTCTTGGCTATTGAGTTAAACTTGGGGGCTGGCTTCTCTCCGATATTGATACTTAATCTCTACTGGAACCCTATCCGAGTTAACTTTGAAACCGCTGAGGAGGGGATAGGAGAGATTTTGTTTGACTGGATTCAGAGGAGCTGTGGTTTTCAAGTCATCTTGGGAGGGGATTTTAATTCCTTCTGCACAGAAGGTGCCTGGTGGAACTCAATAGGGGCTCTTCCTTCAGTTCAGCACATGAAGCTTAGATGAGGCATTGGGTGGGATCTCCTTCTTAAAAAGTGGGACTTGTATTTACTAGATCACTCGCCCTCTTCTATTGCCACTAAACATACTTGGCATATAGGAGCTTCAACCTCTCGAATTGATTACTTCTATGTCTCAGATGGCATTAGGAAACAGTGTGGTATCTTAGTCATTCTGACCTTGCCTTGGGGGACCATCTACCCATCTCTTTTACCCTGACTATTCCTATGCCTGTCCCTTGTATTAGGCCAGATCGGGCAGGTTTGGAATGTAATAACAGGGGCACGAGAGTTAAGTGGAATAAGAAAATAGTACTTAAATTCAATCAACTCCTTTCCGTGTTGTTTCAAAGGTCTGGTGGTGTTTTCTATGGCCCTGATACTAAGGATGGTGGTGGTACCTCTTCATATAATATTATCTTGGCCTGTATTCATAAAATTGGGGACTCCATTGGCTATGTGAATTCTCATAAGAAATGTGCTATACAAGATGATACAATTTTATCTTCTAAGGCACGCAAAAGAGAAGAGCTTGCTGCTTTGAGGAATGATGGTCTTAAACCCTTTGATTAATGAAAACTCATACGTTTGATTATTTTGAGGCACAAGAACTATGTAAAATCTCTTAAGATGGACGCTTATTCTCTCTGCCATCAAAATATGTTGGAGCTTTTGTGTAAGGGTAAAGACGGCCATTTCTGGTCAACGGTTAACAGGCTTTTGATGGACATTAAAGGGGGTACGGATTGCCCCATTAATTCTGCATATTAGTTATCCTTTTACGCCAAGAAATATGCCTTGCCTGAGACCTTTGGAGCATTTCATCATTCTGATTTGGGTTTACCTGAGAAGGGTATCTGTAATTGGAACAAGGAGGATATCGCATGGGCGATTGCCCAATTGAAGCCATCTAGGGCCCCCCGGCCCTGACGGGATTCCCCTCTTTGTTCTTAAAGAGGACCCTGGAATTTGTTAAAATCTATGTTCGGCCACATTTTTCTGTCTCACACAGTGCCTGTGTCTTGGTTTAAATCCATGATTGTACCCATTTTTAAAACGGGCGATAATTTGGATGTGTCCACCTACAGACCTACAGCTCTAACAGATGCTACTAGTAATGTTTTTTTTCAATTCTGTTACTAAGGGACCTCAACCTTGTTATCAGGGAACATAACCTTTTAAGTAGGTTTCAGGTGGGGTTTCGTGTTTCGCTTGGTACTTCTTTAAATGCGGCTATTCTTTCCCATCTTAGACCTTATGTCTGCCACTCGCATGTTGGGGATGTGTATTTGGCATCATTGGACATGTCTAGTGCCTTTGATGGGGTGATTAGATCCAGGCTATGGTGCAAAATGATTACTTTGGGCATTCCCCATAAGATGGTCCAGCTGATTGCTTTATTGCATTCTAAAACATCCATCTGTGTACGCTTATCTGAAGATGGTGCTCTCTCCTCTGAGATACCCACCTTTACAGGGGTCAAAGAAGGGTGCACTCTGGCCCCTACATTCTTCATTCGCTATACGTACGATGCTGAGGGACTGTGGCAGGGCCCCTCTATTGCAACAGCAAGATTGGGGGGTGGGGGCTGGAGTGGATGGCCTATGCGGACAACTTCATATCGTTTGATAGAACTCCGCAAGGACTCAGGGCCTAACCCTTTTATGAATATAGCTTTTCTATGAATATGCAGTGGCAAACCCCACCCATGTCTACCACCACCCCCACCCCCCAGCCACCAGGGGCCGCCTCCACCAGGCCCCCACTCATGTCTCCCATCACCCCCACTCCCCAGCAGTGCAGGGGCAGCCTCCACCAGGCCCTCACCCATGTCTACCACCACCCCCACCCCCAGCCACCAGGGGCAGCCTCCACCAGGCCCCCACTCATGTCTCCCACCACCCCCACCCCCCACCCACCAGGGGCAGCCTCCACCAGGCCCCCACTCATGTCTCCCATCACCCCCAACCACCAGCAGTGCAGGGGCAGCCTCCACCAGGCCCCCACTCATGTCGACAAACCACCCCCACCCCCACCCACCAGGGGCAGCCTCCACGAGGCCCACACTCATGTCCCCTATCACCCCCACCCCCCAGCCACCAGGGTCACCCTCCACCAGGCCCCCTGTTAGGGAGAATTCTCTGTTTAGGCTGAATTTCCTAACCTAGTGAGTCCCCCAGCAGCTTTGCTGGATTTCGGGAGTTTGTTTTTTCCATCCTGCCAAGAGTGAGACTCTTTTTCTCCCACTCTTGGACATGTATGTTTGTAATTCCTTTGAATGTCAAAGTGTTCGATGGGCTATGGGGTCTTTTACTCCATAGGGTCTCATATGTTTTTCTATGTGTGTTACACCGCACCCTACGTGCCGTAGCACTGGGGCGTCCTAGCGGACCTCCACCATAGACTCCATACCCGGGGACTGACTACCGTCTCCCCGGGCATGTAAATTCACCATTGGCTTTACTAGACCTAAATTTGCTAACAGAACTAGTACAAACCATCTTATTGTAGACGTACTAGTAGGGGTAATTCGATTACTGCTGGATCTGTTACTCGAGGGGGCACTGTCCCGTCCCCCCTCGTCGGGTTTTGGCTGGTGACAGTGGAAACTACTTGTTATACTCGACCCCGAACATAACCCTATGGGACTCGTCCCATTGTTGGAGATAGATACTTTTCCTCGTTAATCTATAACGTACCACCGGTCTGCTTATCTTAAATAAGTTTATCAGATAGTACTTTCTGCCAGAACTCGGTTTGTAAAATGGCTCTGTACAGAAACCCTCAAAAGTGGTGCCATTCTGTCTGGGTTACCACAGGTGTGTGGGAGGGGGTTTAGGCACCCTGGACCGAGTTGCCTTGCCAACTCCGGTCGCACTCTGGAGTGATTGGCCCAAGTGGTGATCCTCCCCCCTCACCACTTAGCATGTGTTGATTGACAGCTAGGCTGAATGCATGGGGTTTTCTGCATAAAAGCAGGGCTTTTGGGACTGGGTCTTCAGAAGTCGCCACAGGACCTAAAGAATCCGACGAGGGTACCGCTGAGCCGACCTGCACGACGACACCTCCGGTGGAGCCCTGCGGAACCGACTCACCACTTCCCGACGACAGAGGAGATCTCCTTGCCGGAGAGTCTCTTCCCCTGACTGGTGGGAACAACCAGTCCCCTTTGCTTTTTATTCGCCTCAGGACGCAGTGGTCGAATTGCCTGTGCAGAGCACCTCGGCAACCGGATAGCCACTACCCCTGTACCGCGACCAAAAGGTGGTGCCTTGGTGCCTTGTGACGGAGCACTCCGCGGCTGGTCTCTTCCCTGGTGGTGCACCGGACTGCACTTTTCTTCGACGACGAGATCATCTCTACTCTTGGCAAATACCCGACGTGCATCCAGCAACAACTGCCCCCGCCAGAGCTGCCCTCCACAACAAGGTAACGTGTCCGCCTGGCTTCCCTTTCGATCGGTTCGAGTAAGGTGTCTTAATCCTCTCCGTTCCGTTGGGTCGCCTCCAAGCTTTTCTCATTCATTGTTCTGAACTGGTTAAATCTGCCGATAACAATTTGCTACAAGACTTGAATGCATCTCCACTAGAGACTTTTTGGGACATCGCGCCTTGCCTCTCTCCGAGTGGGCCTGGCCTCTGAACTTTACGATCTATTGTGATTCTTGTCTTCCTGCCTTGCATTTTATCCACGTAGGATTGAACTGTGTTGATTTCATAACCTGCCTATCTTTTTCTCTCCCGTCCTAACAAATATTAGAGTGTCATCTCTGTCTGAAAATAAGTGGTACCGGTAGAACCTAGACTTGTCAAAGTATTGCTAGGGGGATTGATCGTTTCTTCTTCGTAGAGTAATTGTGTTTGATTTGTTGGCCGTGAATTTGCCATAGTGTTTTGCATAGATGTTTCGTTATAAATAAATACCTTAATATCTTTACACTAAGCCTCGTTGCGTGTTTGCTTGTCTTACTGGGAAGAATTGCCCTATCTTGTATACTCCACATACTGCTCAACTCTTCTTGAGGGAAGTCTGACTGCTCAGCCACAGCTACCAAGTGAATCTGTGTGGTACAGACTGCTACCAATTGGGTTCACCGCCAAACGCCTGTAGTCCTAAATCTTTTGCAGTGGTCCCAGAGGGAACTGCACAGGTTTCCGCCTAACACTGGTGTACAGCGCTGGGATTTATATCGAGTATACAGTTTAGAGTGCTTTTCGAGACTGTAGGATAACTAACCACAAAACTTTGCACAAAAAGCAACTTTCAAAAAACATGTCTACGATGGAAACTTACAGTCAAGAGTCTTTGTCAGGTGAAAATACTGAGAGTTTGCGAGCTCTCTGTAGGCAAGAGAATCTTTCTGTAAGAGGCAAGAAGTTAGAACTAATAGAGAGATTGCTGGCGAACCAAAGTCTGGGTACTGGTTCAGAGGAACCAATCTCTCCAGCAAATGTAGATGACAGTTATGGTGTTGATCTGAATCGTAATTCTGATGATAGCGATGCAGAGGCTGATGAGGATGGCGGACCTAACAAAACTGTCTCCCCTGCTCCTCTACCCGCCTTACCAGCTGTGCCTACGGGGCCCATACCAGGTCCCACAAGTAACCCTACTTATTTTGAACTTGAAAAGATGAAGCTCGAACTAGAATACAAACGGTTCTTGGCTCAATCCGAACGAAACCAAGAGCTCGAATTCAGACGGATGAATGCCCAGGCTGAGCAGAAGCAAGCTGAGTCAAGACTCAGAGAAATAGAACTTAATCAGGAGTTAGAGATGAAAAAGTTGTCTATGGAAAATGCTTCTCTCTCCTCTGGTTCCTCTAGGAGCTCCAGTCCCAAAAGACCCCGGATGCCGAAGGAATTAGTGGGTATGTATGAACCGAGATTGAATGTGTTGGATTGGTTGAAACTGTTTGAATACAATCATGGGCTCCAGGACATCACCGGGAATGCTTTACTTCCCTGGTTGTTCTCTAGGCTCCCTCCTGTTGCGACTGATGTGGTAATGGAGTTGGGGGAGGCGGATAAAACGGATTACGAAAGTAGTGAAAAAAGCTTTAATAGATAGATTCGGGAAGACCCCTTCCCAGTATCTTAAGAGGTTTAGAACCCTCAAAAAGCATGATGGTACACCTTGGGCTACCTGGGTGAGTGAAGGGTTGAAAAACTTAGAGGGATGGATTAAGGGTTACAAAGTGAACACTTATGAGGGTATGAGAAATCTTTTTATGTTGGAGTTTATTTATTATGCCTGTTCTCCTGAGCTCAGACAGCACTTGGCTGATTCAAAGGAATTGGATTCCAGGGAGCTAGCTAAGGCTGCTGACTTGTGGGTTGCCAACCGGGCTACTCATAAGGATTCAGGGGCAACTCAGAAAAAGGATGAGGGAAAACAGCCTAAAAAAGACTCAAAAGAGAATTCTAATAACTCACATTCCAAAGAGGGCCCCAAACCAAACCAGAAGGGTAAGCCACAGGGAAAACCACCGCAGAATAGTGTGTCTTCTGGGGCCAAACCGGAAGGAGGTCAGAACAAGCCACCATTCCAGAAAGCATTTGGTAAATGCTTTGTTTGTGGCTCGACTGATCACGTGAAAGGAGATCCCAGATGTAAGGGTAAACCTTCCGGGGTTAGGCTTGTCTCCTTAGCCTTCGCTCCAGAGGAGGAAGTCCAAATGGCAAGTGGAAACTTTCTACTGCTAGCTGACGAACCCATTGGAGTCTCAGCCAGCATTTCTTTAGTATCTCTGGGGTTGTGGGAAGAACAGAATTTAGATGTTTATAATTCTATCCCCGATAATACTAAAGAATATTATAATGACAGTGTCCAGGTGAATGGTCAGGAGACTCCTGCCATTAGGGACACTGGGGCCAGCATAACTGTGGTGGATAAATCGTTTTTTCAGGCTGAGGATGTTGCTAAGGCACCCAAACTCCTCACCAAGTTAGCTGGAGGGCCTGTGCAGATGCTTCCCCAATTACCAGTTCTCATCCAGTGTAACGACATGACTGTGAAGATACCTGTCAGCATACAGAGTGAGGTACCAGGACGCGTACTGTTGGGTAACGATCTAAAAACTCTCGGAGTTGTATCGCATACTCCCAGACCTCCTAGTAAACGGTTACAGGAGCTAACCAGACCTGCAAGAGAGAGGAACATGCGCGGTACTCTCGGGAGATGATGAAGAAAGAAATCACTCCTGCTCCACTGGAATTGTCGGCCGCTGTCTCCAAGACATCAGAAGCCAAAGGGAAACCTAAGACTTGTATCCCGAAACCCGCAGCCAGCATTCCAGTGCAGCCGACACGGACTTCCCCGCGGTTGTCCAAAGTCACACCCGTAACTCCACCTCCAGCCGAGGCTGAGAGGGAGGTACAACCCTGCGTGGTAGAATTAGACTCTGAGGAAGAGCTAATGGAAGGCCAGGAACTCATTGGAGATCTGGATCCTGTTGACCATCCTGAGCTGCAGTCTTTACTGGCAAAAGGTGGACCCAACAGGGCAGACTTCAGTAAAGGGCAGAGAGAATGTCCAACTCTGGAAGGTCTTCGGCACCAGGCAGAAGCAAAGGCTGAAGGGCAAGAGCCTGGGAAATGCAGGTTGCACTGGGAAGATGGCCTCTTCTACAGTGAACCGACCGAGTCTGCACCTGGAGACTACAAACGACTTGTAGTACCCCAAGGGAACAGACCACAGTTCTTGCAGTTAGCCCACGAGATTCTTTTGGCTGGTCACTTGAGTTTCAAGAAGACTAAGGAAAGGCTCTCTCTATACTTCTATTGGCCGAAGATGGGGGCCGAAGTAGAAAAACACTGCAGGAGCTGCCACACCTGCCAGATCTCTGGTAAGGTTGGCTCCAAGAATGTGGCACCTTTATTGCCTCTCCCGGTTGTGGGAGTCCCATTTGAGAGAGTAGGGATTGACATTGTTGGTCCCCTTGATCCTCCAACCTCCTCAGGCAACAGGTTTATACTTGTTGTAGTAGACCATGCTACTAGGTATCCTGAGGCAATTCCTATGAGGACTGTTACAGCTCCGGCTGTGGCTAAGGCCCTCCTTGGTATTTTTACTAGGGTCGGGTTTCCTAAGGAAGTAATCTCTGACAGGGGGTCAAACTTTATGTCCCACTACATGAAAGCCATGTGGAAAACCTGCGGAGTAACTTACAAGTTCTCAACAGCTTACCACCCACAAACCAATGAGTTGGTAGAACGGTTCAACCGAACCATGAAGAGCATGATAGGTGCTTTAGAAGAACCCCTTAAGCATAAGTGGGACCTTCTACTGTCATGCCTTCTGTTTGCTTATAGAGAAGTCCCTCAGGAGGCAGTAGTTTACTCTCCCTTCGAACTACTCTATGGTCATACCGTCAGAGGTTCATTGGCCCTGATTAAGGAGGGGTTGGAGAGTGCTCCTTCCCCCAAGCCAGTCAGAGTGACTGACTACGTGATAGGTCTCCGGAGGAGAATGTCACACATGATGACGGAAGCAAGCAATAACTTGAAAGCTGGACAAGCATTGGTCAAGCACTGGCACGATCAAAAGGCTAACATGGTTGAGTTCGCTCAATACCAGCTCGTTCTCGTTATGATCCCAACAAGGCAGAGGGCCTTGCAAGATAAGTGGATGGGACCCTTCCGAGTAGTGGGTAAACTCAGAGAGGTTAACTATCTGGTGGAGTTGGGCAATCCCAAAGAGGCTCCGACAGTCTTCCACACCAACCGACTCAAAGCGTATTTCCCACGACCTGATGTAGGAGCGTTGCTTCTAGCATCATCCGAGGAAGAAGAAGAGAGTGAAGCTCTTCCGGATCTCCTCAGAGGCTTACCTTTAGATGAAAGAATTGAAGGAGTAAATCTCTCCTCCAATCTGACACCCGAGCAACAAGAAGAGTGCAAATCTATGTTGAACCAGTTTGCCTCTCTGTTCTCGCTTTCACCAGGCTTGACCCCTTGGGGCCAGAACGACATACTCACTGGTGACTGTCTGCCTGTCAAAAGCAGAGGATACTGCATGTCAGAAAACGTACGAACCCACATCAAAGGTGAGGTCAGCAAGATGCTTGATCTCGGGGTAATAGAGCCCTCTACTAGTCCATGGTCTAGCCCAGTTGTGTTAGTAACAAAGGCCGGATCTAAAGAACTTAGATTCTGCGTGGATTATAGAGCTCTTAATGCAGTCACCAAGACTGATGCCCACCCTTTCCAAGAACAGATGAGTTGGTGGACAAACTTGGCGCTGCCAAGTTCCTCAGCACATTTGACTTGACGTCAGGCTATTGGCAAATAGCCCTGACAGACCATGCCAAGGAGAAAACTGCATTTTCTACCCCCGTGGGGCTCTACCAGTTGAAGGTAATGCCTTTCGGACTGAAGAATGCACCTGCTACGTTTCAACGGATGGTAAACCAGGCTCTGAATGGGATGGAGGACTTCTGCATGGCATACTTGGATGGCATCGCAGTGTTCAGCAATTCCTGGGAACAACATGTAACCCACCTGAGAGATGTTTTGCAGGCTCTTGGACGAGCCAATCTGACCATAAAGGCGAGCAAATGCCAAATTGGACAGAGTAAGGTAGTCTATCTTGGGCATGAGGTAGGCGGTGGAGAAATAAGGCCTTTGCTCAGTAAAATCGAAGCTGTGCAAAATTGGACAACACCGACTACTCAAACCCAGGTGAGAGCCTTCCTAGGCCTCACTGGGTATTACAGGAATTTCATAGAGAACTATGGGACCATAGCTTCTCCACTGAATGTCATCTCCTCGCCCAAATTTCCTAAAAAGGTTAAATGGAACGAGGAGTGCAATCAGACTTTTGAAAACCTGAAAAAGGCTCTTTGCCAAGCCCCATTACTCAGAGCTCCTGATTACCGCCAACACTTCATTGTGCAGACAGATGCTTCAAATGTAGGAATAGGTGCCCTATTCAGTCAACTGGATGGGAAAGGTAGGGAGCACCCCGTTTGCTTCATCAGCCGCAAGCTGAAGGATCCTGAAACAAGGTGGGCAACAATCGAAAGAGAGTGCTTTGCTATTGTGTGGGCTCTGAAGAAGTTTAGGCCGTACTTGTATGGTTCTACTTTTGTCATTCAGACTAACCACCAACCCTTGAGATGGTTAATGCAAATGAAAGGGGAAAACCCAAAACTATTGAGATGGTTGATCTGCCTGCAAGGATTTGATTTCACCATTGAGCACAGGTCAGGATGTCACCACCAAAATGCTGATGGTCTCTCTAGGATGTATGTCATCGACTAGAGGTATGAGATTCATCCAGGAGTGGATTAAATCCTCCTGTCCCTTAGTCTGGGGGGGCGAGTGTTAGGGAGAATTCTCTGTTTAGGCTGAATTTCCTAACCTAGTGAGTCCCCCAGCAGCTTTGCTGGATTTCGGGAGTTTGTTTTTTCCATCCTGCCAAGAGTGAGACTCTTTTTGACCCACTATTGGACATGTATGTGTGTAATTCATTTGAATGTCAATGTGTTCGATGGGCTATGGGGTCTTTTACTCCATAGGGTCTCATATGTTTTTCTATGTGTGTTACACCGCACCCTATGTGCCGTAGCACTGGGGCGTCCTAGCGGACCTCCACCATAGACTCCATACCCGGGGACTGACTACCGTCTCCCCGGGCATGTAAAGTCACCATTGGCTTTACTAGACCTAAATTTGCTAACAGAACTAGTACAAACCATCTTATTGTGGACGTACTAGTAGGGGTAATTCGATTACTCCTGGATCTGTTACTCGAGGGGGCACTGTCCCATCCCCCCTCATAGAGTTTTGGCTGGTGGCAGTGGAAACTACTTGTTATGCTCGACCCCGAACATAACCCTATGGGACTCGTCCCATTGTTGGAGATTGATACTTTTCCTCGTTAATCTCTAACGTACCACCGGTCTGCTTATCTTAAATAAGTTTATCAGATGGTATACTGCCAGAACTCGGTTTGTAAAATGGCGTCTGTGTTCGTCTCTGTGACTCCTAAACCAAAGTTCGAGCCCTTTGTTCCACTTTTGGCGGGCTCTGTACAGAGACCCTCCAAAGTGGTGCCATTCTGTCTGGGTTACCACAGAGGTGTGGGAGGGGGTTTAGGCACCCTGGACCGAGTTGCCTTGCCAACTCCGGTCGCACTCTGGAGTGATTGGCCCAAGTGGTGAGCCTCCCCGCTCACCACTTAGCATGTGTTGATTGACAGCTAGGCTGAATGAATGGGGGTTTTCTGCATAAAAGCAGGGCTTTTTGGACTGGATCTTCAGAAGTCGCCACAGGACCTAAAGAATCCGACGAGGGTAACGCTGAGCCGACTTGTACGACGACACCGGTGGAGCCCTGCGGAACCGACTCACCACTTCCCGACGACAGAGGAGATCTCCCCGCCGGAGATTCTCTTCCCCTGACTGGTGGGAACAACCAGTCCCCTTTGCTTTTTATTCGCCTCAGGACGCAGTGGTCGAATTGCCCGTGCAGAGCACCTCGGCAACTGGATACCCACTACCCCTGTACCGCGACCAAAAGGTGGTGCCTTGTGACGGAGCACTCTGCGGCTGGTCTCTTCCCTGGTGGTGCAAAGGACTTCACTTTTCTTCGACGACGAGATCATCTCTACTCTTGGCAAAGACCCGACGTGCATCCACCACCAGGAACAACTGCCCCCGCCGGAGCTGCCCTCCACAACAAGGTACCATGTCCACCTGGCTTCCCTTTCGATCGGTTCGAGTGAGGTGTCTTAATCCTCTCCGTTCCGTTGGGTCGCCTCCAAGCTTTTCTCATTCATTGTTCTGAACTGGTTCAATCTGCCGATAACAATTTGCTACAAGACTTGAATGCATCTCCACTAGCGACCTTTTGGGACATCGCGCCTTGCCTCTCTCGAGTGGGCCTGGCCTCTGAACTTTACGATCTATTGTGATTCTTGTCTTCCTGCCTTACATTTTATCCGCGTAGGATTGAACTGTGTTGATTTCATAACCTGCCTATCTTTTTCTCTCCCGTCCTAACAAATATTATAGTGTCATCTAGGTTGTGGTATACACCTCTGTCTGAAAATAAGTGGTACCGGTAGAACCTAGACTTGTCGAAATATTGCTAGGGGGAATGATCGTTTCTTCTTCGTAGAGTAATTGTGTTTGATTTGTTGGCCGTGAATTTGCCATAGTGTTTTGCATATATGTTTCGTTATAAATAAATACCTTAATATCTTTACACTAAGCCTCGTTGCGTGTTTGCTTGTCTTACTGGGAAGAATTGCCCTATCTTATATACTCCACATACTGCTCAACTCTTCTTTAGGGAAGTCTGACTGCTCAGCCACAGCTACCAAGTGAATCTGTGTGGTACAGATTGCTACCAAGTGGGTTCACCGCCAAACGCCTGTAGTCCTAAAGCTTTTGCAGTGGTCCCAGAGGGAACTGCACAGGTTTCTGCCTAACACCCCCACCCATGTCTCCCACCAGCCCCACCCCCCAGCCACCAAGGGCAGCCTCCACCAGGCCCCCACCCATGTCTACCACCACCCCCACCCCCCAGCCACCAGGGGCCGCCTCCACCAGGCCCCCACTCATGTCTCCGATCCAGCACTGTGGGGCACCTGCCAGCAGGCCCCCACCCATGTCTCCCACCACCCCCACCCCCCAGCACTGTGGGGCACCTGCCAGCAGGCCCCCACCCATGTCTCCCTGCACCCCCACCCCCCAGCCACCAGGGGCAGCCTCCACCAGGCCCCCACCCATATCCAACTCATGTTCCCCACCACTCCCACCCCCCAGCAGTGCAGGGTCACCCTCCACCAGGCCCCCACCCATGTCTACCACCACCCCCACCACCCAGCACTGTGGGGCACCTGCCAGCAGGCCCCCACCCATGTCTTCCTGCACCCCCACCCCCCAGCCACCAGGGGCAGCCTCCACCAGGCCCCCACCCATGTCCAACTCATGTTCCCCACCACCCCCATCCCCCAGCAGTGCAGGGTCACCCTCCACCAGGCCCGCACCCATGTCTCCCACCATCCCCACCCCCCACCCACCAGGGGCAGCCTCCACCAGTCCCCCACCCATGTCCAACTCATGTTCCCCACCACCCCATCCCCCAGCAGTGCAGGGTCACCCTCCACCAGGCCCCCACCCATGTCTACCACCACCCCCACCCCCCAGCACTGTGGGGCACCAGCCAGCAGGCCCCCACCTATGTCTCCCACCACCCCCACCGCCCAGCACTGTGGGGCACCTGCCAGCAGGCCCCCACCCATGTCTCCCACCACCCCAACCCCCAGCCACCAGGGGCCACCTCCACCAGGCCCCCACTCATGTCTCCCATCACCCCCACCCCCCAGCACTGTGGGGCACCTGCCAGCAGGCCCCCACCCATGTCCAACTCATGTTCCCCAGCCAACATGTCATCACAATCTAGATCCCTGGTCCCTATGGTCATCCTCCAAATGCAAAACACCCACCCGAGTATTGCATCCACCCACTCATAATTGCCAATTACATGACAGAACACCATTTGCAAGTTCCGAAACAAACACATTTCCCTCACATACACCCAATGGGTGTCAGTGAATCTCAAAACCCATATCATGATATGCATGAAACCAATGAGATACTACACATTGAAGTTCGATAAAAAAATATGCATTAAAGGAAACATAAATAGAATAAAAAAAAAAGAAACAGAAATGGGAATGTACAAAAATGAAAAGAAGCATGTCAGTGAAAAAAAGCAAAACCAAAAATCATAATCCAAAGTAATGGTGTCCAAAGTAACTGTCCACAAAACAAAATCCAATGGTTAATAAAATTGAAAGCCATTGCTCCATGGTTAAAATGTGAAAGAAAAATACAATCCAACAGTGAACTATGTACATACGAACAAGCCAGGGTCCATTATCCCAACAAAAGAAATGAAACCTATCTAACTACACTAACTAATAAAATAAACTATATACAAAAATGTGGCCAATATCCAAAAGGTCCAAAATAAATCCAAAAAAAAGGAAACCTAACACTACCTACATAACTATGTACAAGGGCTGCGGGCTAGTTTGATGGCTCACTTTTGGATGTCCCGGGCCAGGGCATCATCGAACTCCTACTCAATGTCCCGGAGGCGGTCCTCCTCCATGGCCCCGAGGGTCCGCAGGGCCGTCGACGTGTCCACCTCCAAACCCCTGCGGATTGCCTCGAGGCACTCAGCCTGCCTCAGGGCCCTCCGCATGGAGTTCTCCGCCCTGACCTTTGTGAGCCGTGCCTCTTCCGCCCGCTGCCGCTCCGCAACTATGGCGTGGCCCAACTGCTGCCACACGGAAGACACTCTCTGTCCTGGGTCCTCCTGATCTCCGGTCGATGCCTGCCCCTCCGATGTTGAAGGCTCCCACCACGTTGCTGCTGCTGCTGTGCCTCTGCCCGTGCACTGCCTCCTGCTGCCTGCACATCCTCCGCCGGCTGGGGTGCAGTTGTTGATATGGCCACCCCTGCTGGACGTCCGACTCCCGACTGTGGCAGGGATGCCTCCTCCACCAGCCTGGCCGCACCGTCAGAGGCAACTCCACAGGGCACCCAGGTGACTGATGGGTGGGAAGATGGCACGGAGGACGACTGGCGCATAGGGGGTTCAGTTGAGGAGGGGGTCATAGCAAGCCCCATCATACGGAGGAATCCGGCCTGGGTGACCTGTCCCAGCAGGCTGACGTGGTCAATGAGCCATTCGAGATGACGTGCAGTCTCCTCATAAAAAGGCTGCAGGTCACCTCACATGGCCCGTTGACGCAACGCCACACCAGTCAGAACAGGCTCAACCCGGACCCGGATAGCCACGTCCACAGGCAGAGGAAGGCTAGTTGTCGTGAGCTCATCCCCTGCCTGAAAACGGGTCTGGTTGTAGGCATCCCTGCTGGTGCAAGATGATGCAGGGACAGGATCAGGGACAGGATTGCACACAGGCACCTCCGCGGCGGCCTGTGCTGCCTCCTGTCCCTGGTCCTGCACTGCACCACTAGCAGCAGTGGGATCCCCACCTCCAGACCCCGTCTCTGTTGCACGGCCTCCTCCTCCACCAAACCCCCAACCAACCTGGATGACTCTATGCCATCTTCCCCCGTTGGGCCCTGTGGGGTCCCAGCTGCCCCTTCTGCTGCCGAGGAGTCCAACTCCAACCTCCGCCTCTTGGACCTCCCCCTGGCAGCTGCGGCCTGGGACGCGGCACCGGACTCCTCACTCTCCGACGAGATGACAACATGGGAGGGGAGCCGGGCCTTGCGTCTCCGGCTGGCGGTGGGATCCCCGCCGCTGTGCTCCACAGCACCTTCTCCGCCCTCTTCATCAGTTAACGCTGCAGACAGGGAGAAATAAAACACAGGCATCAGGGCACTGTACAACGGACACATACACACATGACAGTTGTACATGAGTGGCATTGGCAAACCTCAGACATGCCATCACAATCCCCAATACACATGTCATTTCAACTCGCACACATGAGCCATACCACAGCCATATCGCAACTGCCAGCACCATCCATACACATACAACAGCATGAGCAGGCAAATGTGAGCCAGACATCACATGCAACACAGGAAGTGCACCACACATGTACACACACCACCACACTTGCATGCATGTGTACACCTCTGCCAAGTGTCACAGTGTTCAGATGGGCATCATGTCACATCTGCCAATCAGGCTTCCACATACCGCTGTCACATGCTTCCATGTTGCATCACTGTTGCACCCTTGTCAAATACACACAGATGCACATGTACACAGTGCTGATACATGCAGCTGAAAACAAGATACATGCGTGACATCACGGACATGTCTACTTAAATACACATTCATCCAAACATGTGTGCCCACACAACTGCATTTGGCATGCAAGCCTACACACACAAGCACCATCCATCTCTCACACATTCCGGCCCTCGCATGTGTTAGCCCCACGGCCCTGTACACCCCCACCCATACTCGACTCCATACAAACAGATGTGCAACCTGCACACTACTGAAAAATCACCACACGCACAGCTCACAATCAGGATGCATGTACACTTACCGCTGGAACAGAAGACTGGAACAGAAGACTCCCGACTGGGATACCATCGCTCCACAGCCCAGCCCCAGGACCCAGTTGCCCACCCACTCCTGCCTCTGGGGTTGCCATGTCGGGCACTGAAACATCTGGCACCACTGGCAATCCCCGGCCAGAGAGGCAGAGGGGCACCAGCTTCACTGCCACCAAAGTTGGTGTCCTGGTGGAGCAAGTCCTGGGGCAGTATGATGCCCTCTTCAGAAGTAAGCGCGCCAACAAAGAAGGACGGACTCGGATCTGGACGGACATTGTGACTGCCATCAACGCGGAGGGGGTGGCAGTCCGCGACTACCAACATGTCAAGAGGCGCTGGGATGACTGCAGGTCCAGGTGCTTCTTGAATGCCCGGCGCCTCGTGGAGGGGAGCCGGGGCTGCATGAGTCCCATCCAGATGAGGGTCCTGGAACGTGTAGGCCCAGCACTCCACGCCCAGTTCCTTGAGAGGCAGACCCGTCTGGAGTTGAGCGGTAAGTGGCCAAGCATTGCTGTGTGAGACAGGGCATGTTGCAGTGTGCTGGTTGTCTGATACTTGCCTGTATGTGTGACATAGGCCATGTATGCATGTGTGTGTGCAGGGACGTCATTCATGTGAGACCAGTAATGTGTGAACCACACGGTTGGTGCATGTGTTCAAATGCAACATGGGTTGCCCTATGCGGAATGGCCACATGAAAGCATGCCAGTCTCTGTTCTTGGACATGGGTGGGGGTGAGGGATGGGTGCTGATGCCATGTACATGTATGCTGTCCATGTCTGTGTGTCTGACCTGTGTGTCTGTGACTTGTGAATGCCAGGGATGCATGACACATGTCTGTCGCAATGTAGCCTAGTCATCCTTGTATCCACTGTGTCTGTGGTGTACGAGGCCAGATGGATGAAACTAGGGTTAAGTGTGTGCATGTGATAGGCATGGCCCATGATGCATGTGAGTTCCAAAACAACATTGTATGTTCCACGAATCCCTTGGACATGTATGCTAATGTCCATAACATGCGCCATGCCTGTTACCGCATGTGTTTTACCTGCACTGAGCCATGTGTTATGGAGGGACATGATGGAAGTGATCTTTGACAGTGCCACTCATCTGCTATTGCTTCCTGTCTAGGGGACCATTGTACAGTACCCTGATGCTTGTGTTCTATGTCTCCCTCTAAACAGGGACACGTGAAGAAGAGGGCGGAGACGGCTCTGTGGAGCAAAGCGGCGGGGATGCCCCCACGGCTGCAGCAGAAGGGGTGGGTGAGCCCCCACAGGGGCTTGCAATGGCGGAAGACGGGGTGGAGCCATCCAGGTTCGTGGTTTCCACAGAGGAGGAGGAGGCCGCTACTGAGGCGCACATGGGACCTGGTGGGGGCATCCCTGCTGGTGCAAGTGTTGCAGTCCAGGGGCAGGGGCAGGAGGCTGCAAAGGTCACCGTGGAGGGGCCTGTGCATGTCACTGTCCCTGACACTGTGACTGCACCACCATGCACCAGCAGGGATTCCCCATCCCAGGCCCGTCGCAGGTAGGGGGATGTCCATGTTATCTGACTCCCCTCCACCTGCGGATGAGGGGACCCCTGGCCGTATGGAGACGGTCCTGATTGGTGTCGCGTTGCGCACAGGTACAATTCGTGATGAGGTGCGTGCTTCCTGGGAGGAGCATGCACGTCATCACGGAGAGCACCGTGCCGACGTGGCCCAGTTGGGAATGGCAATGGTCGGGGGTTTCCTACATGTGTTGGCCAATCTGGCGACCCTCTCCTCCTCTGTGGAGACTATGTGAGACCTCGGGGACAGGGAACATGCCCGCCTCCAAGCCATTGAACAGGAGTTCAATGATGCCCTGGCCCATGACAACATCCATTGGAAATAGGACTAGGGGAATTAGCCAATCAGGTGACACACTCAGCACCTGATTGGCTAATTCCCCTAGTCCTATTTCCATGCCAGATATGCAGAGAAGCCCCGGATGTGGCATGTCCTGTCTGCGAACAGCCGCACTGTCCGCGTGTGTGTGAGTGTGTCATTCATATCGAGAGAAGGTATACATTTTTTTCATTGCTGTATGCTGTGTAAATGGCTGTGGTTGCTGGATGGACAGAGTTAGAATGTGGATCGAGGGAGATCATTATATAACTAATCTGCAATTGTATGCAAACATGTGTGGCATTTCAGACAATGTTGGAATGCAGGGAGTGGAGGCTACCTGGTGTGATGTGCCAGAGAAATATTTGCAAGGTGTTTATACACTTTGTAGAAATATGGCTTATTTTAACACTCCTGATATTCTGGTGGTAAATTGTGGAGCAATGTATTTGGGGGGTATCTGAGTGCAACAAGTTTGCTGGGTGCACTGAAGCAATTGCTAAAGGAACTGATGCACCTGTTTCCATCTGCGAAGATAATGTTTTCACAAATATCACCTAGGACTGCATGGATGCCTTGTCATGCATTTAATCCTCAACAAGTCATAGCAAGATGTCTAGGTAAAGGAATATCTTGTTTCATGTATTCTGTGGGCATGTCATCATTCCAAAATAAGAACCTTTTGGAAGATGGTGCAATTATTATTTGTAATGGAATGACTTTCACAGATTTTGGTCATGAAATGTTTCTTGGTAATATGCAGCAACTCAATCAGGAAGTTGTTGTGAGGCCATGTAACAGATACATTCTGAAAAAAGCCTAAAAAGAAGCGTGAATTTTTTTTTCGATGTGTCCGCGGACAGAGCGGTTGTTCGCGGGCAGCGCGCATTACATACAGGGATTTTGAGGTTGAGAGGGATGCAAATGAGATGTAACACATGAAGGGATTGGTCAATAGGGTTTAATGGGTGTGATGTGTGAGCAGAGAATTTGTCAGAAAGTCTATTTCCTGCGAAGAGAGGAGATAGCTATGGCTTTGTGTGTCAGAAAGCAGATTGTCTGGATTTTGGAAGATTTGTGGATAAATTGGTTGGAGGTGCATGCAGATCACTGTGGAATAGCTGTACATCTTGGATTCCCTCATGTGTAAGTGCACTGGCATGGAGTGAGTGGAATGAAGTAGCTGGATTTGGTACCTCTCTGTACTACTTTGGTGACACAGTGTCATCCAGCTATTATTATTCATGGTGGGGGGAACAGTTTAGGACATGTGTTTGGAATCTCTTTGCAATTTGCAATGAAAGAAGGACTTGGGAAAGTCATGGACATGTATCCAAACTCCAGAGTATTTTTTTCCCGTATTGTGCAGAGACAAATGTGGCTGTGTGCTTGTTCATTTGGTCCACAAATAGCGAAAGCAAGACACAATGTTAACAATGCTGTCTGTGCCTTTTTGTAAGATGTTTGTATGTGCTCTTTTCACAAG
Source organism: Ambystoma mexicanum (assembly GCF_040938575.1). Lineage (NCBI taxonomy): Eukaryota > Metazoa > Chordata > Amphibia > Caudata > Ambystomatidae > Ambystoma > Ambystoma mexicanum. The sequence continues at coordinate 1,070,938,465 of NC_090935.1, read as the reverse complement.
AAAACATTATGCATCGTAGTACACACATTTTTTAGCAGAGATGGAGTACATCTTATGCTGACAATCAGATTTTTCTGCGAAATATACAAAATGCATTGTGACCTTTTTTATAATTAGAGCAATCCATTTTGCAGTAGGTGTTGACCATTTGTAGTTTTCGAAACACAAAAAAAAACACAAAAAGGCTCTTTTCAGAGACATCACTTCCTCCCAGAGAAAAGTGCAATGGTTGTGACAGGGCAGCACTGCATAGATTTTAGATGTCTGCAGACTGTCTGCTGACTTCTAAAATTTCACAAGGCCCTGCGCATTTCATAGACACTTCTCTTTTTGTACTGTGAAAGGGGGCTCTGAAAAGAGCCTCTTTTTTGGGGGGTTTTGTTGTTTTATATTTTTTTGGGGTTCTTAAACACGACACACAAGGAAAGGAAGGGAAAGGAGGGTAAGGAAGGGACACCAACCACAGGGATAAGAAAGGGCAGGTGGAGAGAGGAAGATGTAGGGTAGGCCTTATTCAGGTGTGCAGCTGTTCTTATGTTCATTGACCACAGTCTTGAAAGCACTTCGCAGGGTCTCCCCCCTGCAGAGTACTGCATCACAGTACATGCACAATACTGTGACCTTCAAAAGGTAAAGATCAACAGCATCATGTGTGGCCTGCGAGGCAGCTGGAGGGATGCGCTGCCCCACAGGAGTGTCTCTTGTGGTAGCAGGAGCGGAAACAGAGGATGTTGTAGGGGAACCTCAACCTACTACGTTCATAGCAAGGTACAACCTTATAGAGGTACTGGGGCACGCTTCGCCGACACCCGCGCTGTCCCAGGACACTACAAACACCAAGAAGGGCTTACAAAATTCCAAAAAGTATGCGGATCGCCAGGGACATAGTGTGGGAGATGTGCAAGGGTGAACTTTCCCAGGACAATACCTTGGATTGCTGAAGAAGACACTTTTTAGGTGTCTGGGGGCCCGGACAGTGTTTGTTACACTTATCACAGATGCGGTCACATGATGACGCTAGAGGACACGTTGGCGAATGGGACGGCTGTCTGTAGGATACCAAATGCGCGGGGTTGGGTCTACGCATGCATGCGGGTGTTCTACGGACAGTGTTCCAGTCCCCAAAGTAATTAAAAGTGCGACACACATGCAGAGGACAGTTGCAGACAGGCACGATGTTTGTAGGGGCAAGGGTGTGTTACGCATGCAAGTGGGTGATCTACGGACAGTGCTCAGTTCCCCCGACCAAAATAAATGTGCGTCACAATTTTGCAGACAGGCAGACGGGCTATGTGTTCTATGGACATATTAATTCTGGTTACGGACAATGCGAACAGGGGGAATGTTCTTAGGACACTTTATTTTGCATAGCTACAAACATACAGACATCTTAATTGTTCTGCGGACACCCCCATTTTGACTACGGCCTATTCAATCAGGTATAGTGTCCTTAGAACACCCCCATTTTGGTTAATTAGGGACAGGCAGACATCTTGTGTGTCCTAAGGACACTTGCATCTTGATTGAGGACAGTGCAAACAGGTATAGTGTCCTTAGGACACCCCCATTTTGGTAAATTACGGACATGCAGACATCTTGTGTGTCCTAAGGACACTTCCATCTTGATTGAGGACAGTGCAAACAGGTATAGTGTCCTTAGGACACCCCCATTTTGGTAAATTACGGACACGCAGACATCTTGTGTGTCCTAAGGACACTTCCATCTTGATTGAGGACAGTGCAAACAGGTATAGTGTCCTTAGGACACCCCCCATTTCGGTTAATTGAGGAGATCCCGAAGAGCCGCTCTGTCCGCAGACACCATAACTGCCTTTTCTTTAAAAATAAGACACACAGGAATATATTTACAACAAACTTAATATTTTATTATTGTACAAATGTATAAACATTACAAAAGAGAGGGGGAACCAGAAACTGAAACAAATACAGGGGAATTAGGGGTTTGGATATCATGGATGGTAGGGGAGGAAGGGACTGAAGTCTCATCATAACGTTTTTCTTGATGGGGAGGTTTTGGGGATAGTTGGCTGGGACATGAGAGGGGGAACACATACATGTGTGACAGTGATATTTAATGTTTTCTTTTATATGGTCCTCCACAAAGTGTTTTAAAAGAATTAGATTTTTCATTAACAGATCCATGTTTAGCTCCATTCGCTGCAGAGGATTTTCTAACGTCTCTCTTGGTATATTATTTTTAATGTCTGTACGGTCTGTTAAAAACAAAAATGTGTTAAGTACACATAAAGTAATGGTTATTAATTGGCTTATGTAGAGAGGTGTAGTGTCTACCAGTACTATCACTGTCTTCACTCATTTCATCCCAAGGAAAATTTTCTTCCAGTCATTCCAAAGAACTAGACATTTCTGTGTGAAAAAAAAAACAATATTAGTTTTAGTGTACCTAATACAGAAAGTTTATAAATATATACAATAAATGTATTATACTCACTAGATTATTTCTAAGTTTTGCTGTTACTGCTGCGTAGGTGTCCTGTTGATTTGTGCTGTGGAATTTCTGTGAGGTCATTCTGTTGGAGGCCTATTTATTGTGTTTTGGTACATTCCACTATGTTGTATATGCTATGTAATTGCACTGTTTCTGTCCTATATACACAGTTTCACTTCTTATTTATTATTGAATGTAATGTATTTATGTGCTGCTTTTTGAACATGTTTAGTGTTTTTTTTTTTTGGATGATATAACAATGTAAGATACCCCCTGAGTTTTTGGATAGAGTTGATGTTGTCCGAGTCCATAAGCGAACAGGCACATGGTCCCCGGACATCAAACCCACTAACGCAGGTAGGGGGGTTCAGCATGTTGCATGTTATATGTATATACATTTAGGGCATCCTAGTAAACATTTATCAAATTTACATTATCTATATATCTATTTTCAGTGAAAGAACTTTGTTACAGGAACGTTATGGTTAAGTTGTGCTACTATAAATCTATGAAATTCAGTGAAAAAAACTGTGTTAAAGGGACGTTATGTATGGTTAAATTGCGTTACTAAAAACCTATGAAATTCACTGAAAAAACTTTGTTAAAGGGACATCATGGTTCCACATAAAACTGTAAATTCGCCAGTTATGATAAAATAAGCAAACATATCTCGCGCCACCACCATGCGCTGCTAAGACTAACACCCAGGACATCACTGATGACATCACAAATGTTATTGATGACATCACTGATTACATCACATGTGCATTTACTTTTCATGACAAGTCTGTACAAGGGATTCATTGGAATAAATATAATGAAGTACGTAGTGCATTAAGCAATGCATTGATACAAATAGCATTCTATTATGAAGTTCTTTCCAGTTTACTAAGCTACTCATGTAGAAACAAAGGCATTGTATGCAGCATGCATGATGGAGGTGCATTATTAATAATCTTGCGATGTTGAATAGTGAAATGATAAATGCTTTCTTATTAGAGTTTTGCGTACTGTGAAACATGTAATAAATAGCTAATAAAACCCACTTACTACATAATTGCATTATTACAGACAAAATAAAAGGAGACAAGATCACATACAGATATGAGCATATTCCGGGAAGGTGAAGTAAGCAAGAAAGCAGCTGTACATCAGACAGTGCTTATAACCTAAATGATTAACTTCATGCAAAGAAATGATTGCTCTGCTTCAAAGCTGCTACTTCCCCTATGTATATGTATCACATGATGTGACTGGACCCTAAGGAAAGTAGTGTGAGTACAATGTATACACATATGAGCATATACAGGGAAATTACAGTAATAAAAAAAATAGCAGAACTATCAGAAAGTGTTGATAACCTTACTGATTATCTTCATGAACAGAAAGAATTGCCGTCTTTCAAGCCTGTGTCTTCCCCTATGTATAAGTTTCATATGATGTGACTGGACCCTAAGGGAATTACTGTAAGAACATATTTGAAGGATAAGTCTACAAATATAATACCTTTTAAATTTTTAGTTCCTGGCTATTACTGAAGAAAACCAGGTGGCCTAGATATGTCAGCAAAGGAAGAAAGAGGGAGCCAGACATGTAATGTCATCAGTGATGTCATCAATGACATTTCTGATGTAATCTTTGATGTCCTGGGTGTTAGTCTTAGCAGTGCACGGTGGTGGCACAAGTTATGGTTGCTTAGCTTATATATATATGGTTATAAGAGAAGAAAACATGACATTGGTGAGGAATTATTATCCACCTAAAACTGCCCTGGGAACAAAACAATACCTAAAATGGGTGAGAATATGTATTCTTGGTCATTTCTAACAAAATTCAATTTAAATGTATTACCCCTGAAGGATGATGTAAGAGTAGCGGTGGAAGGTGGCAATACAGAGAGGAAAATTGCATGTGCACTTAAAATGTGGATGATGATCCGGTACAGTTTTTCCCAATGTATGCAGATCTTCACCATTTTACACAGTTAACATTTTTAAGGAATTATGGATTCAGACAATGCTGTCCAGCAGTAATCTTCCTCCAATATTTGAATGATCCCCTAGTGTGGTTCTAATTTGAAAAGTTTATAAATGGGAACGGAAGAATCTGTTTTGAAATATTGAGCGTAGATGTATAATTATTATAAATGTCATTGTATGACGTGTGTATAGAAAATGGTATTTTTCTGAAACTGGAATTTTATGAAATTGTAGTCATTGTATTATTAATATTGTAATTAAGTTGTTATATGAACTGCTACTTTCATGTCAATTTAGAAATGTATGAAATTTACATTAGTAAATTGATCAATTGTTTGATATGGCAGCAAAAGTATATTGAAACATATTTCTATCAAAATGTATGGCATGTGTGGGTACCAATGATATTCCGGCCCCAGTTCATTAAGCTTCTAGCCAGGGAACTGGGAAAACTGATGATATTTTAAAGGTTTATTTCATCTTGGCTAAGTCACTTAATATCAATAAGGAACATATCTACTTAGTCTTCATGGATCTCTTCACAGAATTAAAAATGTTTGATCAAGCAAGGTTGTGGCATATTTCTAAGAGCAATGGACTTAACTGCTGGTCTTTTATATTTACGGATTGCCTTGCAGTCTGATTACAAAGAATGTTATGTTATGTTAAGAGAATTTCTTGAGCACATAGCCACCATAGGGTGTATTGGCACTAGAGAGTCAGACAACACCACCCACAGAAGGCAAAGACAGCCAGGACCAGACCACCTAAAAAAGGAATGTCTTTACTGCCTTTATAAATGCTAAATGTTTTGAGAGTTCCTTAATGGTTAGCAGTAACTCGTTCCATAGTATAGCAGCACCTATGGAAAAGGCCCAACCTCCAATCTGCATGCATCTGTAAGAGGGCACGAGGAATAGATCAGCAGATGTGGAATGCAGCTGACGATTAGGAAAATAGCAGGCAAACTTGTCCCGCAGGAACTCTGCACCCTGGTCATGTAGAGCCTGGTGTTCTATGCAAAAATCTTTAAACCTGATACGATGGGTCAAAGGCAGCCAATGGAAAGATCGTAATACGGGGAGGTATATGAGCTCCATGGCGTGCCAGTTGCCACCTGAGCTGCCAGAATTTGCAGGCATTGCAGTCATTGATTAAGCCCCTTCGGCTGGGCCAGATAAAGAGAATTGCAATAATCCAGGCTGGATAGTACCTGCCTGCTACCACCAGCGGACGAAGAAGCACAGCAATCATAGGAGGCACTTTATTCAGTACTCTCAACTGGAAGTGTCCGGCTTGATGCACTGCTGCAACTTGGCTATCCATAGATAAAGAAGCCAACAGTACTACACCCAGGTTTTTCACCTTACCCACTGGAGTGGGAAGGGTACCAAGAGAAGAAGGCCCGAAAGAAGAAACCCAATGTGAGGGGTTGGGAGGGCACCCCACCACCAAGACCTCTGTCTTGTCTCCATTCAGTTTGAGCCAATTGTGGTTCATCCACTCCGCCACGGCAGCCAGGCACCTCCACAAGCACAATGACATCTCAGCCTGATCCAGATCTAAACGTATCAGGATCTGAGCATCATTGGCATGGGAGTAGCACCTGACGCCGAAGGAGCGAATGAGACACACAAGTGCCCAGATGTAAATGTTAAATAGAATTGGAGAGAAGGAGGAGCCCCGCAGAACTCCACAGATAAGGTGGCAAGGGGCAGATAGAAACAGCAGCATAGAGAGGTTCTTAGAGACTTAACTACAGAAAACAGGGCTTGAGGCTGGCAAAAGGCTGCTTCAATTTTCTCAAATAAGTACAGTGTTTTAGCTGCTTTTGTAGTTACTGAGTAAGCTACTAGGCATGACTTATAAAGTGTTCTGAGGGAGCAGCCATATAAATAAGGAATAAGTCGCACAGGGGCTACCATATCTGCAGCCTCCTGAAATGTTTGAGACAACAGAGAAAGGGGGTTGTCAAGACCATATTACATCGAGCTGTGACTAGTGAGACCAGGCCTTGAATATTAACAGGGCGCCATGAGCACAGCTAGATTTTGGACGATGTGATCTTAGTTAGCGGTCCCACTACGTTAAACAAGCAATTTATCAAGAAATGGTCTGACCATAATACCGGTTTTACTGGCTGTAAGTCAGTAGGGTTTCTTTAGCGATCCAGGGTATTACCTAGCTTGTGTCTAGGGACCCGTACAATTTGATTTAATTCAAGGTCCATCATACTGTCAAAGAAAAGGCTTAAGGCTGGGGATTTGCGAAGATTGAATTTCAGATTGAGGTCCCCTAATAACAGCAGTTGAGCATATTGTACCCAGAGGTCAGCCAGTAGGTCCATAAGAAGTTCCCCAGAATTCCCCAAGGGACCAGGAGAACGGTATATAAGGAGGAAATGGCATGAGTACCTAGGGGATATAGTACATATGAAAAGAAGTGCCTCCATATCCAGGCCATGATAACAGCTGAGCTGGGTAACATTTAATTCAGATTTACAAATGACTGCAATGCCGCCTCCATGTTGGTGCTGGGGACGGTCTAGGTGAATAATCCGATAATCAGAAGGAATTGTCTGAACCAGATTAGGCGTTGAGGTAGGTAGAAGCCATGTTTCAGTCAGGCACAGCAGGGCGGGCGACATTCAGAGAGAAGATAGTGTATTTCATTGGCATGAGCCGGCAGAGAATGGGTATTTAGTAATAGCATCGTGGGAGGGGACGTAGTGACTATGTCAGACTGCATCTGCGAGGGAGATGATGAGTTCATAATAAGCGGGGTGTGATTCCTGCCGAACGGGAGTACAGTAGACGTAGGAGCGAGCATTATTAACTGCATCCTAGAATAATATTGGTGCCCATCCGACCCGTCTTCTGCACGCACGCTGAAGGCGCGCCCGCTGCGCCCGTCCGCTCAGTACAGCACATAAATGCCAGTGCCGCAGTGAAATGGAGGCAGAGGACCGTCTTCTAGAAAGCGAGAAAGAGGACTAGACCTCTAACACTAACATGCAGCCCAATACGTTTTGCAGAACAAAAACAATCAGCTCCGATGTGGCGAAAATAATGCACAGTAAAGTTTAAAAACAATGCAAATAAAATCAATCTTAAAATTACTATTCCAGTATTTGCGACAGAGTGGCTTTATAACTGCCTTCCAAGTAAGGAGCACCCTCACCTCTCAATACACGGGCGGGCGGCACAGCACATAAAAGCTGGTGCTGCAGCGAAAAGGAGGCAGGGGACCGCCTTCTAGAAAGCAAGAAAGAGGACTATACCTCTAACACTAACTTGCAGCCCAATATGTTTCAGTAGAACAAACACAATCAGCCACGATGTGGTGAAAAGAATGCACACTAAAGTTTAAAAACAATGCACATAAAATCAATCTTAATAAAATTACAATTCCAGTATTTGCAACAGAGTGGCTTTATAACGGCCTTCCACGTAAGGAGTAGCCTCCCCTCTCAATACAAGGGCTGGCGGCATGCAATACGCTCAAGGTGGGGTTTATACAGATAGTTGTGGGTTGTAGTGTGGTGTGGATCGAAGATTTGTCCTTGTGCCACTGCTTTTTAATCTTTATATTAAATCCCTTAATGAAGTTTTGAAAACATCAGTGTCCAATGACTTTACGGTTTCAGGAGTTAGAATGCCAATGTTCGGATAGAATGGTGGTACTGTTTTAATTGCTAGACCCCTCAATGACTGTTAACAGCACATATTCCTTAAATGACTACCTAGGGATTAACAATTTCTACCCTTACATCGTTTCCCTGGTTGATTGGTAATAAACCCATTCCCATGGATTTAAATTTGGGAGAAATTGTCTCCCTGTGGTTGAGTTTAGAGATTACCTGCGGTACGCTTTGGGATTATTGAAATCTTTGCTCTAAAAAGAATTAGTAATCACTTGCATGTCAGATAGCCAAACCTTAAATTCGTCAAATCTTCACAGATCTTTCTATTCAGCTGTTTTCCTATATCTTTCATGTTGAGAGAAGAATATAAAATGTACAAACAACAAGTTAGGCAACATGGAGTCCAGGGCAATAGATTCATTGTGAATGGCCTCAAAATTACCCTGAGCGGCCCAGGCACCTGCCCCATTGCCAAGGATTGTCTTCAATGTTCAGTTTATTGTCCTATTTCAAATGATTCCTTACATAGTAGTATGTCATCAATTGTCTAGGTATGTGATCCATTGCCAAGAAATCAATTAACTGCCAATCTCCTGGAAACATTGCCACAGAATTCCAACTACAGCCCATGCACGTGCCACTGCATCCAAATCACCTGCTTATGTGCCTTGATCCTATATAGAAAATAATGTGCTCCCCAGACATTTTCATGAGGAGGAAGATGTTGCCATGATGATATTCCTTGGATTAATCAGATGGACTTTGTGCATATGGCTAGTCAACAGCTTGGATTACTGAGCGTATGGAGAAGGCACCCCACATTGATTATCACTGGTCACAGTTTATTAGGTCGTCACACTCAACTGAGGGAATTCCTTTCGTGCCCAAGCAAGGTGGTGCGCACCCAAAGCGATATTTCAGATTCACTTTGGCGAGGTCAGTAACCCGTCTCGCACCCACCCCAACAAATACCCTTTGTAAACAATGGACTAGGAACCAGGCCGTGTATAGTAAGAATATGTATTTATTTATTTATTTAAGGTTTGACAAAGAAGACTAGCAGCCAATATCAGCCAACAATGTTGTGGCAACACCCAATGTCACAACTCCAAATTACTTAAAACAACACATGTCAAATTTGTAATCATGCAGTCACAACTTACAACACATTTAATTTCAGATTAACCAATAGAAAGCATTTACAATACAATGGAAACATTGTTTTGCAACACACATTCAAAGCACAGGCACTGCTTTGGGATTCTGGTTTTGGAGGCAATGGAATCAATGGGACATTTCGTTTTTAGGCTTTGATTTGAAAGGAACAGTTGGGAAAAGGAACTTGAATGGGCAAATTGTTTTTCAACTTTTATTTAAAAGGCAAGGTTGGGAGAAGAAACTCAAAGGGAAATCGTTTTTCAACACACGTTCAAATGAGAAGCAGTGCTTCGTAATTATGGTTTAGGTACAAGGGAATAAATGGGAAATCTTGTTTTGCAAAACACATACAAATGAGATGTAAGGCTTTATAATTCCAACTTTGGAATCCCTGGGAATGAATGGGAAGTTTTATTTTGTACCCTCTACATTCACTTGAAAGGTAGTGGTTAGGTCTATACTGGCTGTAACACACTGGGCATGAACTTTGTTAGTTTCAAATTCTAACAACACTCATCCTGTCATGTTCTATATGGTAATTGATTTAACTTCAATTCAATGCACTAAGGATCTACACAGCTTTCCCCTCCCCACAATGTAATGGAAAGGATTAAGGCGGGCTGTTCCCAACACAGTTCAATTTAAATGGATAGGTTGATTTTCTATAGTGGAATTAATTTGAATCAGATTTAATACAATGTGCCAAGGGCCTATCCAGTTTCACCACCCTACCCACTAATGGAAAGGGATAAGTAAGGTAGCTCCCCACACAAGTGATGGCTTTTGGATTGGTCTACTTACATGGGAGGCTTGGGTCAGGGAAAACAGCAGGGCTCCTCTCACAGCGCAGATTTGATCAAGTCCTTTCAGTCAAGGATGTTCTCCTGCATCCACACTCTTTCTGCTTCTCTGATGATTTCCCAGCTAGCGTCTAGATTTCCCTGTCACTGTCTCCATTGCAAGGATAAAGGCCTCTCTACTAGTTGTTCCTCGCAAGAGTCTGTCAGCAGGCTTGTTTGATGCAAACATGCCCTCTTAGAGGGCTGATCACACTCCAACATTATCATATCAGGTGCAGATGTCAGCAGGGGAAGCCAGTGGCCAGCCGTCAACCATCAGCGACTAGTAAGGTAGGAGTGGCTCAGGTGAGAAAATGAGACATCACTCTTCCCTGACACCATGCCACATAGCAACCTTACCTACACTAGAATAATTGTGCCATCTGAGGTACTTCAACTGCATTGTGAAAATAATTTTAAATTGCATTGTGAAACCTAGGCCTTTCTCCCACTATACAGGACTCTTAGACATAGGTGTGCTGTCTCTGTTATTAAACTACGGTGGGAAAGTAGTGCTGTCTTTGTTTTTTTGCCTTCTTAGCAAACCGTTCAACTAGCAAACTGTTCTACTACTGTCTGAGCCCTCATTGTTTTGTTCAATTGACTACTACTGTCTCGTCTTTCCTTGTCTCATCTGCTTGCACCCCTCCCTGAATCATTCCCTAGTGCTCTCCCTGCCCCAACCCACCCGTTGCCCCCCCTCCTCTTCTCTCCTCTCCCCACCTACTCTATGGTGATCTCTGTCTCGCCTATCTTTTCTAACTGCTTCTCTATCGACTATCCTGCTCTCTTCACTAAATCTGGTAGGAAGATGTTTAAAAAGGACATCCTGGTTTCCAATCCAGGCCTCCCTTTTGCTAACAGGTACACCAGTGCTTCTTCCAGGCAAACCCTCACTGACATCCTCTTTGTCGTTCCCTCGCCAGACCTATGGACTCTTCATTTGGTCTATGTGCTTTCTCCTTTCTCTTATTCTCCCGTTAATGGTGGCACCCGGTGGGAGGCCCTCCTGACCTCCTTCGACTCCTCTAAGGTCATCATTAATTTTTACCTGAATAGTACCGTCTTGGTCCAAGGCCATCAGGCCAATCTTCTCCTCTTTTATAGACAGTTCCCGTGCCTTATCAATTTCCTTCCTTCTCCTGCTATCCCCTCTCTTCTTTCTCACGGGTTCCTTGCCTACACCTGCAGTCTCCTGGATATTTTGATCTCTACAAACCTTCCCTTTTCTATCACTCTCACCACTCCTCTCTCCTGGAGTGATCATGTTCTCCCTTCCTCCTAGCTCACTCTCTCCAGCTCTCAGGCCAAGCCAACTCCAGCACTGCCGCCTACCTTCTCGGTTATCTGACCCATGAAGTGTGTGTCAGTTGAGGCTATTGCCGCCACTTTCTCACCCCCGTCCCCCTTTGGCTGACTCACACTCTGACATAGCCCTCTCCATATTCCACTCTGCTATATGTGATACTCTTGATGTTCTGGCCCCTTTCATGAGGATCTGCCTGGAAGCCCAAAGCCGAGTGCATATCCTGGTATGTCTCAGAACTCGCCACCCTTAAATGCAAGTGCAGGGTGGCTGAGAGGAAATGGCGTGCTTCCGGTGCATCCTCTGACAAACTGGCCTGCCGCCTGCTCCAAAGGCAATACCGGCTCTCTGTCCGAAGAGAGTCCACACCCAAGTCTGCATCTCTGCGGCATCTAACAACGTGACTGAAATCTTTAAAATCTGCAATGAGCTGGCCAATTCTGCTGCAGTCTCTGTGTCTCCTGTCCTCTCCCAGGCTCTCTGCATGGCCCTGGCTTCTTATTTCATCTCTAAAACTCAGGACATCATGTCCTCTCTCTCTTCCTCTCAACCAACCCCCTCTACTCCCTGCACTTCCTCTGGCCCTCCTTTGGCCACCTCTCCTCCCTCCTTCTCTGCCTTTCCCCTGTTCTCCCCAGACAAGGTTTCTAGACAAGTTAAATCTATGAAAGTCTCATCAAAATGGGTTCACCCCTCTTCCTCCAAAACCATCAAGGACCACATTGACACCTTGGCCCCTACTCTGGCTGACTTCTGCAACCACTCCTTCACTGCTGGAGTCTTCCCTTCCACCCTGAAGCACTTCCTTGTGCACCCTCTTCTTAAGAAACCCCACCCGTCCTGCCAGGCTAACTATCGCCCCATTCTATCACTCCTTTTACGGGGAAACTCCTGAAAAAGCTGGCCATCTCCCAGCTTAATCTTCACACTGAATCTGTTGGTTGTCTTCATGACTATCAGTCTGGCTTCAGAGCTGCCAGAAGCACAAAACCTGCTCTCTTGAACATCTGTGAAGACCTACTCTCCATCCTCGATTCCAACACCCCTTGCAACCTCATCTTACTTGATCTCTCTTCTGCTTTTGACATCGTCAACCATGCCATCCTGCTCAACTGTCTCTGTGATAACCTGGGTATCACCGATCAGGACCCGGCTTGGCTGGCCTCTTTACTCTCCGAGGTCCAACTTGGGTCCTTCTTCTGCTCTATCTCTATCTTTACCTGTGGTGTTTGTGAAGGACCAGAGCGGGGTGTCTGTACTTCTGCTCTCTACATAGTAGAGGAGAGGAACAGAGAACCCCAGCCAAGATTGTCTATTATTGGTACGTGGTCAAGCAATCAAGGCCTAGCTTCTCAGGAGGTGATGCAGGCTGGTTCTTAAGTACAGTGTAGTCCCCAAGCATCCACAAAGGAATGTCCGCACACTGTATTAGTTAAAACACAGTCTTTATATAATTAATATTCAAGGTTATGTACAATATCACAATAACTCACTTTGTACCCGGTTATCTATAATGGCAAATATACAGTTCTACGTGGTACCACAATTACTATTTGATCTCTTTAAAGTGCATCAACTGTACGGTTAAATGTTGCACAAATCAGTTTGTAAAGGAAACCAACAATAGATAAAAGAGGAAAGCAGTTGGTTAGAACAATTGGCAGCATACTGGATTCTACCGTTAAACACAGTTCTGTGTGGAGATTCCCCACACCTGTGCAACCTGTAAACTAAAGATGTATCACAAGCCCAGTCCATATATTGTTCACAAGAGACATTCCAATTGTTCTGCAACCCCAAAGTACCTGGCATTGCAGAGTTCCTCGTCAGGAAATCAACGGCCCTTCTTGAGTGTCCTCCCTTTAAGGCAGGAGTCACGGGTCGTCGAACGACCGATGGAGAACAGGGTGAGCTATGACGGTGAAGTGGCAGCTTCTTTCCTAGTGGTGCTCGTTGATGGGGAAGCATAAATGTCCTTCAAGGAAGAGGCATGTGGGGCACCTCGATGTCGATAGTTCTGGACCGCAAAGAGTTTGAAGAACTGTAGCCCAGCAAGGGCATCGAGTCGTCAGTGTCTCTGTGGTCTTTGGGTGGCGGGAAACCCGCTGGCGGATGCTCCTTGGCATGTCGCAGCCTGGCCTTTTCCGGTGGGATAAGGTGGGCAGCGGTGCAGGTGAGAGCGCCCTTGGATCAAATCAAATTCTTAGGCAACGGGAGCACAGTGTCTCCGGTTAGCGACGGCGGTCAGCGACGGCAGTCGTCGACGGTGGCGAACAACAGCCCGGGCACTTCCCTTTGGGATTCCGCAGAAGTCCCATCTCCGGTCGGCAGTCTGTCGTAGGTCTGTCTACCAGGGAGCTTTGGCAAAGATCAGCTGGTGCACGATGTTCTCTCGTAGCTCGGGAAGAGGGCGCCTTATTAGGTCCTCTCTGGGTCAGTCCTTGGAGACACAGCAGCTTTCAGATTGACGAAGGAGAGCAATAGCAATTCTTCTCTTCCAGCAGGGCTTCAAGGTTAAGCTTCAGGTTTACTCCAGTTACTCATCGTAGTGGACTTCAGCTTCTGAACACGATTCCTAGCAGCGAGAGATCCCCAGATATACTGTTGATCTCCCATTCATTCCACTGGGTCATACTCAAGCATCCAATCACTGTGAAGGGCATTCATGCAGGCAGGCAGCCAATCAGGTGCATACTGCATTCAGGCCATTGAGGCCATTCACTTCTCTCCAGACACTCACAACAAGTTATGTGTATTGGGACAAGTACCGAGCCATTCAACACTCCACACTGCATTCATACCAGTTTCGGGCAGTTTTGGGCAGGGCTGTCTCAGTCATTGTGTCAAAAACTAGATACTAGACCTCCACAACACAGAATGCATATTCGTCACACACTCCATTCACCCAGGTCCCACCCACAGACGTATCCACAACATACAGTCGTTGGGAAGGCTCCAGCCAGTCTGGTCGACACTTCCCCACACTACCATATATGGAACTTCCACCCAACAGCGAGTCAGGGGGAGTAGACAGTGTCAGGGCTTCCCGGGACTTCGGGAAGATCAAGGTAACAGGCGATGGAAGGCAAGAGGCCACGGGAGCCATCTTGTCTCCATCAGGAATCTACCGATTCCAATGACAGGGCCTGGGCACCCTAAAGGGGAGGACGCTTAGGGCACCAATCAATTCAGCACAGAGCTGCCACCAGCCCGTACCCTGCTCTGTGGGCCACACACAGGTGCCCAGAAACCTATACTAGGGGCACAGGGTTGTACCCCCGCCCATGGATGCCATAAGGGTATCCCATGGGTCTGTTCACCAAAACCAAAAGGAGAGAGCTGCACCACCAGGAGTCCCACATGAACTCCTGTGTGGAAAACACGATAGGATAGAACACACAATAAAAAGCAGTAAAGGACAAGGATTCGGAGGCCCAGTCCCTCCGATGCATTGTTTAACCAATACCTGGAACTTCTTGCCCACTTCATTGCTACTCTCTGCCCCAACTTTCAGTGCTATTCGAATGACACTCAACTCATGTTCAGGCTCCCTTCCGCCACTTCTTCTCCTTCTCTCATCTCTGACTCTCTCTCTGCTATCCAGGAGTGGTGTGCCGCCAATGATCTCTGCCTTAAGGCCAGTAAGACTGAGATTCTTCTCATCTGCACACCGGCTCCCTACTTTCCTGTCACTCTCTGTCTGGCCTCTCTTGCCCCTCTTCTACCTGTGAGGCTAAAAACTTTGGGGTCATCTTGAACTCCACACTCTCCTTCTCTCCTCACATTGCCAACGTCTCTAAGAAGTCACACTACCAGCTGAACCCCCACAGAGTTATTCTTCCTTTCCTCTCCTTCTCTCAGAAGCTCACTGTCTTCAGGTCAGTGGTTCTCTCTAGGCTGGACTATTGTAACAGCCTCTTTCTAAATCTGCCTGCTTCTACTCTCCGCCCTCTGCAACTCATCCAGAACAGGACTACAAGGCTTGTCCTTGGCCTCCAGCCCAGGGATCGTATCTCTCCAGGACTGAAATCTCTGCACTGGCTCCAGTTGGCTGTGAGGATTAAGATCAAAACCCTCTGAATTGTCCACATGCCTTCTGCAGCCTGGGGCCTCAATTCCTTCCACTCTTTCTTCCTAAATATCTTCCTTCTCGAGCTCTTCACTCATCCGCCTTCAACTCCCTCAGTCGCTTCTCTGAGCAACGAGTTGGTAGTAGATCTCTTTCTTCGGCTGGGGCCTCTCTCTGGAACAGCCTCTCCGCCTCCCTAAAACTTGAGAAGAACCAAATCTGGTTCCAGAAGCACCTCTAAACCTTCCTCTTTGCTTCTGCTTCCTCTCCTCCTCTCCCCTTGTACTTGGCACCTGCTGGCCATACTTTTTACTTATTGCTTTATTTATTCTATGTATTTTCACTGTCGATCCCATGTACTGCACTGCCACCCCCTTATCCCTGCACTTTTCCCCTTCCCTCTTCCCCTTCACTTGCACGATCTCAATGTTACCTGGCTTAGTAAGATTGTTGTCTCTGTCTTCCCTCTGTTCCCCCTCCCTTGTCTCATTGCACCTTGAAACTCTTGTGTATAGGCATGTTATAAATGCCATATTATAACATATCATAATTCCCACGGTAAGAATTGGCTAGCACTCTCCCTTCCACTCCCATCAATTGTCCCACTGCCTGCTGATATGACCAGGAATGGAGAGCTGTGGGTTAGAGAGTCTGAGGGAGGACAAAGATTTGTTTTCCCAAAGTGACATGTGGGTTTTACATTTTGTATTCTGAAAAATCTGTGGCAACTACCTTAATTATTCAGATAACCACATGAATATATATATTTTTATATTTTTAAGTTTAATATTTTATGGCGAGTCAGACAATACTAATTTTCTTTTGGCACACCCTTCCTGGGCGGAGCTACTATTTTTCACTGTTTGCTGCTGTGCCGAAATAGTTACAACTATGACACTACATACAACATTAATTTCACTGTCTAATAGTCTATCAATATGTCCCATTCCTCAGCTTTATGAAACTACCAGAATCATAGTTTTGATAACTTAAGTTATGTACATCACAAAATATCATTTTCACATGGTCCCAACTGATTTTTTTATCCCCTTTAAAATGGACCCATGGTGGGCTTGATAGGACACATGGTGCTCTTGTTTATTTTTAGGAAAGTGTGTTCAATGTTTTAAACATTGGTACTGAATGCTATGAGAGGTAGTTTCATTTCTCCTCCAAGTTTCCATTTCTCCATACGCATGTGACAGCCACCTACTCGAGACAAAGTTTATCCTACCCTTTCCTCCTGAGCTTCAAAGGGTCTTTGCTCAGAGCTAAAGCATTTTTTATGTGAAACCTGACCTGAAAGATCATTTATGTTGGTCATGTTATCTTCAAGTCCCATTATTTGAATCTACTTCTTTGTATATCATAGCATTTAAATTGAGAACCAAACCTGTTTCTCAATTGGTGGGCGCAGCTCCAAATGTCTTGGGTCAAAGTTTGAGCTCAGAGAGAAAAACAAGTTCCAGTTCACAATTCTGAACGGCTAGCATATTTCTTTTACCCACCATGTACATGTTACTTTCAATACTGCACAGGGGCTGTTGTTCATAATATAACCGTTCTTTATATACTGTATAAACAGAAATAAGTTCACTCTTTGTATTCTTTACAAATATGCCACATTTACATAAGAAACCAGTGTTCATTTATGCAAAAACAAAATAGGCCTTTCCTTATAAATGTAATTTTTATGTGCTGTCATTTGACTATACTTTCCCAATATAAGGCATAATTCCTCCTTTTTAGCTTCCAGGTGCACAGCATTTCAAAACGCCTGAATGTTCACACTGCATACCCGTTCCATGTTTGAGGTTTCAGTCTTTGGGTGTGTGGGGATTTCTTGAGATAGATAACACGTATCAATTTTAAAAAACTCCCAAAGAGTGAGTTATGATATGATATTTTATTTATAGCGCACATATACACGTTTTTTAGGCGCCACAAGGCAGGGGAGAGGAACAAGGAGGGCATGACAACGATCTAACTAGGCACATTGACATTGAGATCTCGCAAGTGCAGGGGAAAGGACAGGGGAAAAGTGCAAGGGGAAGGGGAGGAGGAGCAAGTGCAGGACACACAAGAAGTGAGGCCAGCAGGTGGCAGTGCAGGGTTAAATGCAGACAGCACTTTTCAATGAAGCATATAGATTTGTTTAAAAGCAAAACCTTTGGCATGCATGCGTTTTCGGCTAAAAGGTCTAATACAATAAATAACGTTGAAGGAAAATTCCTGTTTGTCCAAGGAGAACTATACAGCACTGTTTTCATTAATAACAATTAATGATATCATAATGCATATAAATAATAATAATTTATCATGTAAGTAGCGATACCAACTCTCAGGCATCTGAGCGCTGCTCAAGTATGGACCTCACAAGGATGAAAGGTTGAGTTTGGCGTGCCAGGATTCGAACCCGCGTTAGCTGGATGCGAAAGCGAGCAGTTTTACTCGCTGTGCTATTGGACCAGCTATTTCCATATTTGACCCAAAGTAAATCATCTCTAATTCTACCAAATTCCGTTCCAATGTAGTTTCTTGTGATTCAAAACAATGTGAAAGTTTCAGCGCAGTATTTATTTAGACACATTGGGCCTCATTACGACCCTGGCGGTAAGGGGTTAGCGCCAGCGTTAGCTGCGCCGACCCCTTACCGCCAATCACGAGTTCCCTTTCCGCCATGGCGGATTTTACACCTGCTTCTAGCGGGTGTAAAAAACCATGGCGGTAAGGGAACTTGATGTTAATTACGCCACCGTAATTTACGGTGGCGTAATTAACGCCTTCCCCACTCCCATTATGCCCTATGGGGCAAAAATGGGAATGGGGAAGGGTAAATGGGGATTGGGGACTTACCGCCCCGCCGACCTCGGAATGGGGCGGTAAGTCCGCCAACCACCATGGCGTAAACGTAGTTTACGCCATGGTGGTAAAGTCACGGCCCAGGCGGTAACTTACCGCCTGGGTCGTAATGAGGCCCATTGTCTACAGAAGGCACAATGTGCCAGTGGCAGCGTGTATGTTATCAAACAGAACCGCTATACGTGGTCAGAATTCAATAAGAGTCTTTCATGGCAGGCTCATATCCTTATTTCAAAACCATGGATATATATGTGACAATGGTAGGCAATCGGTTCAGAAGTGACTGAACGCGCAATACATGTGGGCGCTTGTTAGAATCATAGGCGGGCATTGTTGGGCCGTGCTCATCACCTGCGCGTGCCTCAATGGATCGAACCGTATTGCAAGCCGAAAGCTGAAGGGCCCTTCCAGCCGAATCTAGCGACCCCGTGCCAGTGCTCATAAAGATACTTCTGAAAGGGAACATGAATTCAGAGATCACGCTTGCGTTCATGCCTCGCCGACTCGTGCTCTCTTTTATTCCGAGTGAATAGCCGCTTTGTGAAGAGAATGAGCGCTGCCATGCCTGAGAGAAGGCAGCCGAGTTCAGAGTGACGGAAAGAATGCTCGAACAGCGGGCGGAAAGCGGCGGCGTTTCACTGGGAATCGGGCCGACCATTTCGGTGGGCCTCCGCCAGTACTTCAGAAGAGATTTGCCAGGTGGGCAACAAAGCAGGCAGTACTCCTGATGACAGAATAGCATGTTTACATCAAGCAAAGGTGTGTGCTAGCAGCACATTGTGAACATGTGTTACAAAGAGCAACCTCGTTTGCAAGAGAACAGCTCTAGGAAGTTGGGGTGTATAACTTTACATCTGCAAATGCATGAAAAAAGCCTCGGTCGTACATCCTATGTACGCAGTGTTGTCCCGCACCTGGGCATACAGGCATTTATTTGCCCAGAAGCTCAGTTTATGGCCCAAAGAAAACACTTGTGTATATAGATGCAGGGTCGGACTGGGACAAGAAATAGGCCTGGAGACCCAAAAAAAAGTGGGCCACCCCTCGCCTCAAAAAAGTGGTCCACCCCTCGCCTCACGACCCTTGACATCTGATGACATCACCAGAAGCAATGTCATTTGATCCCACCCCAAAGTGACATCCCTGGAAGCAATGAAGCACGACCTTTCACCCCTTGGAAGTGGCATCAAATGGCATTGTCCCTAAGTACACTACGAAAAACATGGTTATGATTTCACTAACGTCATATACATTTCATACAAGAATGGGTCACCATATGTATCGTTAACATATGTGTGTATAGATCCATATTGTCAAATTACTGTGAATACAAGTAGACGTCCAAGGCCAAATGATAAAATGTTATTGAATAGCACTTACGCTTTAGCTCTTTTTTTTATAGAACAAATATGCATACAATATCACCCACCCTGTGTTGGTACTCATTTATCAACCTAAGATGGATGAAATGCTTTTTGGAAAAAAAGAAAAAAATCGAGAAAATGAAATGTGAAAACATATTTTTTTCTTTTTTTCCCCTTCAAACTGGCCCAGGCGTGGCCAGAAACCGGCCCCCACTCCCTAGGGACGATTTATGTGTGCAGATAGAAATTAGGGCTTGCACTTGTTCCTTCCCCACTGAGGGACCAGCAACAACAAATGCTCAACTCTGCAAATGGAGGAACAATGATGCCATATGCCAGTCTGTGTCGATTGAAAGTATCCTGCAC
This sequence comes from Ambystoma mexicanum, assembly GCF_040938575.1. Lineage (NCBI taxonomy): Eukaryota > Metazoa > Chordata > Amphibia > Caudata > Ambystomatidae > Ambystoma > Ambystoma mexicanum. Next base: position 1,070,918,409 of record NC_090935.1, on the reverse strand, counting down.
AGCCAGCAGATGCCAGATGTGGGTTCTGTGACATGTCCTCTATGGCGGGCACTGTAGTCTCCACGGACAGTCAGTTTCGCCCTCACTGGCACGAGCTGGTCTTTAGCCAGTATTACCCATCTGGGTGGATGGCTGTGATCTGACGTCATGACAACGTTGTGGGTGTGTATTTCATGTGACAGGCCTTACAGGCACTGTAACTGCATGTGTATCCCTTTTTACTCTCACTTGCCCAGAGGAGATGTTAAAAAAACAAAAAAAAACAAAACAAAACAGGTGATAACAAATATATATCAATTACATGCAGGGGACAGGCATCCTTTGCACATACGGGCTGCTGGTTTCCCTGCATGTAAAGTGGAGTGTAATAGTGAAGAGTAAATCATGGCAAAATCACATTTACTGTTCACTTTTACTCTCCGCTTTGTGGAAAATAAAAGGCCACCTGCAAATGTTCCTTTGTAGGTGGCATTTTACCATGAATTCTTTTGGAATCCGTCTGCTGTTTACCCGGTGCAAACATTAGGTTTATTCAGCAGGAATGCATTCGTTTTACCCCTCCAGAAACATCTCAAGTGTACGTAAAATTGGGTGCTCTTCCAAGATGCAAGAGCAAAGTGAAGCAAAGATGCAAACTCTTCTATGCTCCCCTCCTAGCCTCACAGACATCGGGCAGAGAGAAAAATGGAAACCTAAAGGCATTACCGCTCACATTTGCACCTCCATTTGTCATACCGCCCTAGCCCATCGCAAAGGACCCCCTCAATCTTTGAATATTGGTTTACATTTTGACCATTCAAAATGCAAATATGTAATCAGGTGCACATAACAGTCAAACAAATTAGCATTTATTTATTCATTATTCTTCTCTGTGAAGCTTTCAGAAAAATGGTATACAGTCCTGCTCCTCCTATACCATTTTCCAGGTTGTTTGGTCTTGTAGGAAACACGTCAATGGGCCTCATTACAACCCTGGCGTTAAGGGGTTAACGGCGCCGTAAAAGGCTGCGGCGCTGTTAAACCCTTAACGCCCGATTCACACTTTAACGCCTGCTTTTTGCAGGTGTTAAAGTCCAACCCGCTAAGGGACCTTGGTGCTAATTACGGCACCGTAATTTACGGTGCCGTAATTAGCACCTTCCCCATTCCCATTGAGCCCTATGGGCCAAAAATGGGAATGGGGAAGGGGCCATGGTGAATGGGGATTTACCGCCCCGCCAACCTCGGAATGGGGCGGTAAATCCGCCATCCACCATGGCAGAATCCGGCATGGACCATGGTGCTATTAGCACCATGGTCCAATGGCAGGGTTGTAATGAGGCCCAATATCTGGTTAGCTTTAAAGAATGTTTTTATTAAATTCTTGGAATAACAAATGTATATATATTACATGGCCTGGGGTAGTAGCCCTGTTGTTATGGTTAAGATGCTCAACCCATCGGAAGAGCACTTATTGGGTGGCTTATAACTCTGCCTGCCGAACGAATCCTCATGAAACTTTGAAAAAAGTACATGGCCCTATCAGATTGATCCTGCCAAGTTTGGTGCAGTTTTGTCAGGGGGTGGGGCAAAGTTATCAGAGGGTCCCAAAATGTGTTGTCCCATAGATGCAATGGAAAATAAAATGTGGTCCAATAGATGCAATGGAAAACAAAATGTGCTCAAGCTACAGCCCAAACCGCTGGACAGACATTCACCAAATTTGCAGCAGGAGTGGCGACTTGGTCCCGAAAGAGTGCCTTAGTAAATTTGGTGTAAATTAGTTCAGTAGTTTTTTAATAATTGACCAGAAAGTAGGCCAAAACAAATTAGTGATATCTGGGTTCGAGCCGCGGACTCACTTCCCTGTCTGGTCTGCAGACACTCCTCAGATTGGCTCAGAGGTCAACGTGATAGCCGCAGACATCAGAGGCCCCCTCTGTTTGGCCAATAAAAAATGTGAGGGGCGTCAGATTTTTGGTAATGTCCCCCAGCACATGTTGACCATGAACATCGCAGTAAAAGCATATTTAAAAACACAGAATTGCACTTTTTAAACTAATGAAACAATCTCTGGGGATGTGAGGGGAGATGATGATGCGATATGGCCTTAAAAAGACAACAATGGGTGTTTTTCTTCTCTGATGTCCGCAAATAGTCCAGGGCAGTCCTTTAATGTTTGAAAACATATTAGATGTTATGGGGCATATATGCTGATTTGTGCATTACAGGGTTGGTGAAAAGCAGTTATTGGATGGCTTATAACTTTGGCGCCACTCAATGAAACTGAAACTTGGAGTTTCATTCTAGACCTGATTCTGAACAGTTTTGAAAAGTGTGGTACTGTTTTGTCAAGAGCGAACAAAATTAGATGGGGGTCTATACTATTGTAAAGGCTTATACATGTGGTGCCATTTGACGAATCTGTACAAAAGTTTGCAAAATGATTTTCGATCTAGATATAAATGTTTTTACAAAGTTTGGTGTGATTTTGTCAAGAGGGGGCTAAATTAGACGGGGGTATCAACATTTTAAGATGGCTTATAACTTTGTTGGCGTTTGATGAATGTGGACAAAGGTTTTCAGAAAGATTACAGACCCAACCTCATATGTTTGTGCAAGGTCTGAATGGATTTTGTCAAGTGGGGCTAATTTATGTGACTATTGTATGTATGTTCATTTTGATACTTTTGAAAAAATAAAACATGGTCGAATTTGCAGAAAACTCATGTACGGATCATTGGAAAGGACCTGAAAGCCTGGTTTTGCAAATGTGTCTGTGTTTTATTTTTTGAAAAGTGTCAGTGTGTTTTGGTGAGCCTGAGACTGCCTGGGCTCTTTCTTCTGCTGCACGACCTTGCTGGAGTCTGTCTTCTATTTCCATCACTGTTTCCTGGAGGAAGCAGTTCAAAACACCCAGCACACGCGGAGCGCGTGGTGTGCGCAGTGTGTTTTGGTGACCCTGAGAATGCCTGGGCTCTTTCTTCTGCTGCACGACCTTGCTGGAGTCTGTCTTCTATTTCCATCACTGTTTCCTGAGGAAGCAGTTCAAAACACCGAGCTCATATGGAGCACGCGGTGTGCACAGTGTGTTTTGCTGAGCCTGAGACTGCCTGGGCTCTTTCTTCTGCTACATGAACTTGCTGGAGTCTGTCTTCTATTTCCATCACTGTTTCCTGGAGGAAGCAGTTCAAAACACCTAGCACACGCAGAGCACGTAGTGTGCGCAGTGTGTTGTGGTGTTTGGGTGTGAGGGTGTGAGGATGCCTGATGCAGGAAGGCCATTGCCTAAATCTGGCCCCCGTTGTGACCACCCTCCTCCCCTTCACACTAGACTACAATTGCACTGTTGGAACTCTGTTTCGTCAGTGCAGCATCTGAGTGTGGCAATTGTTCCTGAAATTGAGACGAGAACTACATGCATAAGTACCAACTATGCAATCAACAATGACATTAACAATGTTTCCATCTGTGCTAATATTGTCATGGAAGGTGAAAAATGTTTTGCACTGAGCCCCCCAAGACAATTGACATTTGGTTCTGAACCACTCTCGTATCAGGAGCCTCTAAATGTCGCTGCCCTCTCAGCCCCTTTATGCTCTTCCACAAGCACTCTAAGCCCCTCTTCTCAGCCCGCCACACTTACTTTACCTGGTGGGGTGGTGCTGGGACTTGGGTTCAGTGAAGAAGTGGGTGATGGCCCGCTGGTGCCTCCGGAGGTCTTTTTTGATGGAGAAGTGGCAGGTGAGGCGTGACACGCCTGCGGGATGTTGCACTTCTGTTGGTTCTATACCCAATGACGGTCAGGGGCTGCTTCTGCTGTAGCTGCCTGGGCGTATGGGGCGCATGGAGCACCGGCGTGCGGTGAGGTGGACAGAAGACGCGGAGTGGAACCATCTGACTCCGCTGGTGTGAAAGTCTTTCTCCTACAACATAACTCACTCAACCTGCCGGAAAGCGCTGATGTTTTTGCCGCTAGTGCAAGTAATAACGCAAACTATATGCAAACATTTGATTCTGAAGTTGAAACTTATTTGATGGTCTGTGCCTTTTTTGAGGGTCTTAGAATGGCACTCGCACAAAATGTTGAAATTAAACAAGACCAGGACGGAGGGTTCTAAATCCTATGAATCTGTTGTAGTCTCAGATGTAGCCCAGAACCTGAAAACTGTCTTCTGCACAGTTAACTCAGTTAGTGCTGGTTCGAAAATTGACTCAATGCCTAACATCAATGGAAGTCATGGATGACGACGTCTTCTGCCATCCAAATTTGCAGTCGCATTCGCTTAATACAAAAGGTGAGCACTTCACAAGCAACAACAATAGAAGGAACTCCTTAGAAGTTGTTAATGAGATCCTGCATGATATATCCCAAATGAACAAGGCTTGTAACACACACAACACAACTGAAGTCGGAGCATGGGACTTGAAAAATGTCACATGACCCCTACGAGAGAGACACTGAGGTCAATGGGCTTAACAAAAATAAAACCTTGCATGGAGTCACAGCCTCCCCTTGGAACTATGGACAGAGTATTCGAAGCCGAGTGGACTTGACTGCCTCTCCACCACTCTCTTGCTCTCAAGCTTGGCGCCCTAACTGTCATCGACACACACGCACTTCAACAAAAATGTTGGAAAAACTAACATGAACGCTTCAAACAACCAAACAGAATAAAGGAAGTAATGACTTAAGTTCATCTTCTTCTGAGTCTCACACAACAGACAACTCAATCATAGAACGTGATTCCCCAAAAGTCAGACGCTCACAAGTGCCACAACTACAAAAATAACAATATCACTCAAGACAAAAACCTAACACGAGTTTGATCAAAGAGTTACAACCCCTGTTGATGCCCTCAATGGCAATCACGATTGCCCCATTCCTAAAGCTATATGAGCAAATTAACGATAATGTCAAGGATTTAACAACTCTGGTGGCATTAATTAATACAAAATTAGTAAATTTGGAAAGAGACACCATCTTCTCAAAAAAGGCCTATGGGGAATAAGAAAATAAATAGAGGCATCACTTGCCATAATCATTGACCAAAAAGAAAAGAATAGACTGGATAAAAAATTACTTGCAGAGATTGCAGGAGAAGCATTGAGCCTGCTACAACATAAATCGCAGTGTGCTCACGAAAAAAATGGCCTACGACAATCTTGCAACCCTGGATCCCCAAAACCCAACAACTTCTGCTCTGGCATCCGGTCTTACCATTGACCAAGAGGTTTCAGAATCTCCTAGTTTACGGTCTATTGAAAAAAAATTGCCAAATATTTGCCATATTTAAAGGTATCTCTGATCAGAAAGTTGATAACAGCACTAAAAAGCTCACTCAAACAAAAAAAGAAAAATCAATGAGTAACAAAACAGTGCAGATGTAATGACTCTAGAAAATGTCTTGAATCCTTTGTACGGTTAACGTCACTATTCACACCAATAACAGAGATGAGAGAGTGTCCCTCTCTAAAAAAGAGTCCATAGTTGCCTCCTTGTCTGAAAACACCCAAATGGATCCGCAAGCATCAAAAGGTACTAAGGAAGCTACAATTGACCTAATGGCTTATCAGTGTATGAAGATGACCAAGAAGAGCAGGAATCAGAAGTGATGGCTGCGGATAAAGCCCCACAAGAAGAGCTGGAGAAAGAAGTGGTGGTGGCTGAGAAAGATGACAAAAGTGTACAACCAGAAACTATCATTAACCCCACAGGACATGAAGACAGTGTTCCGATGGCTAAACCAATTTTTAGGTTTCAGCAGAATCTGCATGCTTAAACAAAAGATTGATACGCAAGTTGAAACGCTTGCTGATTTCATAAGTCCTATCTTTAAAACATGGAACTTGACCGCGTAATGAGGTCTTCTTGGCCTCAGAGATTTTCGGGAGAGTCGTCGGTGGCTCCTGCCCGATTTCATATAAAACATCATGAAAAGGTTTCTGAAGACACCCAAATCAAAATGTGAGTAAATCCAGAGCCAAAACAGATGATAACCGACTTGCGGATGTGACTAAAAGTGCCCCTGGGAAAGAGTCCTGGGCCAAAAATCAAAACAAAAAAAGATTCAGAGAAAAAGCCCAAACTACTCACAGAGCTCGGCTGGAACGTATTGAGAGTTGTGACAACTTAATACTGAATTGCACAAACGTTCTACGCCTATTCCACTGTGTTCCTTGTCTCAGGACAATCCAATCTGATGACATTAAAACAGTGGAAATTATACAAGAAGATCAAATTGACAAAATCATTCTGCACTTTCGTTCTAAAATTGTATTGAACATTGTGTTAGATGCTGCACCTGCACTTATGTCTTTGGGCTTTGATATATCTGAAGTTTTGGACATCCCAAAAATTGAAAAAGAAAAAAATCATACTAAAAAAACGCCCAGTAGTAAGATTTGAAAATGTGCTCATCCCAAGAAACACTGTCAATGAAGTGAAGAAAATTGAGGGTTGCTCGCAAATTAGTGAGTTTGTACACCCTTTAAATAATGGGAAGGCCTTGAAGCCAGAACGCGCTAAATCTGTACCGTCTAAAAATTTGACTGAAGATGTGAACATCCAGATCACAATAAAGGGGGGTAATGGTCCAGACCCTAGGTGTATGGATCCTACATCTCAGAAGGAACTAAATGCAAGGTGAAATGATTGGCGCTGGCTGGAACATTAAGTAGACCTGCAAAACGATAATGCCATGGAGAAGAGGAGCTCATTCTCCTCAAGATTGGATCCTGGAACACCAGGGGCTATTCACATCTGTTCCAGGAACCCTGGTTGGATGGTCTAGATGTGGCTTGTCTCCAGGACATCTGGCTGGATGCTTGCCTGAAAATTGATGACTACGAAGTGGTAATTAACTCGGCATTTAAGAAACTTAAAGGTCGACCCATGGCTGGCTTATTGACGTTCGTAAAGAAGAGCTGTGGATGTTGCATTATCAAATCAGTGATCCCATGAGCTTTCATACAAGTTACAACTATTGTCATAACAAAGAACCCAAACACCAATGTGAGCCAGTTTCACTTACTCAATTTATACTGGAATCATCCGGCAGCAAGTACCACGTACTTCATAGATCAAGTCTCAACACTGGTGGATGAGATCTTAGAGACGGACGAGACAGCCAACATCATCTTATGTGGTGACCTAAACATCAATTGCTTTTCGACAAAGCAGAAGGATGTTGAAACCAGCATTACATCTAATACACTTGCAGCAAAATGGCTGATGGAGATGGACCTACAAAATCTTGCCATGTTAAAAGGAAACACCAGTGATGACATACCGGCCAATCCAACATGAAAGAGGGGTGCTCAAAAATCAATCCTAGATTACTTCTTTGTATCAGCCAAAATACAGCAGGCAACAACATTGTTACAGGTTACCTCCAAGCCTCATAGTGACCACAAGATGGTAATCCTGTTCCTGTCCGGACTAAGGCAGTCGGATAACAAATCCTGGAAACACCGGATCCTATTTGAATCCAATCGAGTAAGGCTAAAACTCCAGACAGAGTAAGTTACACAAATCATAAAAGCATACATCGATAAGGAACCTGGAATTGAATATATCCACTTACTACAACAATTTGTGGAAAAAAAGCCTGGATCTAGAATCCCAGGATACGCAAATAAACACAAATTTGAAGTGGCGTTCTTGAGAAAGAAGCGGATATTGCACCGTTATTAGACACATAAAAACTAAGGTTGCTGCGAGTTATATACCAGCAAAGCACGCAGCCAAACAAAAATTCAAAAATTAGCTGAGAGCGCACAAAGCACTTATGTTCCAAAAAGACACAGAATCCATAATGCAAAAGATGGGAAATAAAAACTCCTCCAAATTCTAGAAGATTCTGAACAATTAATGTGCCTCCCAAGCAGCCTTGATGACCAACATAGTACCTGAAGCGGTGTGGTTCACTCACTTCACGGAACTCTTCAGTAAAAAAGGCCAGTGGCATGATCCAACATTGCCGGCTCTTGAAAGATGGAATCTAAATTTTGACAAGGAACACATTCTGCAGATAATTAGACAAGCAAGTGCCTTGAGGGCCCCCAGACCTGACAGTCTTATTAACTTCACCTTGAAACAAAATCCAGAAAAATGGGCTGAGCTATGTATTTCCATTGAGTGCTCCACCTCGAAATCCCTGAAGACCGCCATCATTGTCCTCATATTCAAAAAAGGGAATTCCGCAGTTCCCAAAAACTATCGCTGATAGCCCTTTTGGATGTGTTGGGGAAAGCATACGCTACAATGTTTCAACACAACTTACTACATTGGATTACAGAAAGTGGACATATGGACGTGTGACAAACTGGTTTTGTCAAGGGAGTCGGTTGCGGTTTAAACCTTCTGTTAATAAACCTGCTAAAAATGGAGGCCATAAGAACAGAGAGAAAAGTATATTTAGCCTTAATTGACTATTCTCACGCTTTTGAATCCATTGATCAAGAATTACTCTGGACAAAGATGCAAAACTGGAGCTGTCCAGAGAGCCTTTTAGCTGCAATCAAAGAACTTCATACTGCCACTACCATCAAGGTCCGGTTAGATGAAAGTGGCACTCTAACAGATGACATTAACACCTATTGCGGCATGAAGCAAGGCTGTCCCTAGGCCTCCACAATTTTTAATCTGTTCCTGTCGACATTGGCATTGCAGTCGAAGGTCCTCGATCCTTCTCTGCCAAAATTCACGGGTCAGTGTTAAGTTGGATGCTATACACCGATGACCTGATTTTTCTAGACACCACTCCCATATTTTCGACCAAATGACCGGACACCGCCTTTGTTATCTGCCCTCGCTTCGCTTGGGCCAGTAACTTGGGCTGGCGGTCCATTATCCCTCCTTCCAGTCCCTGGAACGGTGGATGAACGCCACATTATTCCCATTATCATAACACAAAATGCTAATGGAAATGTTGCAAAATCTTTTTGAGTCTACTGGCCTCATTATACGGAAGGCGGTAAGGGTTAACGGTCACGGTAATGCTACCGGTGACCGTTAACCCTTACCGCCTTACTACCAGTTCCCTTTGCGGGACCCGACTTTAACGGCTGGTTTTACCAGCTGTTAAAGTAGGGTGCCGCAAAGGGACCTCGGTGCTAATTACGGTACCACAATTTGCAGTACCGTAATTAGCTCCTTCCCCATTCCCATTATGCGCTATGGGGGCAAAAATGGGAATGGGGAAGTGCCTTTGTGAATGGGGAATTACCGCCCACACTCACCTTGGAGTAGGGCGGTAATTCCGCCATCCACCAAGGCGGACACGGTAAAATACCGGCGGCAACGGTTACCGCCTACCGTGTAATGATGCCCTATGTACTTTACTGAGAAATGTAACGTAGTTGGAGTCCATAAGATGTTTTTTTTGTTTGATTTTTGACTGTGAAAGGTGGTTCCTAAAAGAACCTTTTTTTATTCATTTGTTTTTAATTTTTTTGCAGGAGAGATTAGAACATAAGGTGGGGAGGGAAATGAGGCAAGAGGCACCAGCCACTAATATGGAGGGGCAGATGGGCAGGGGAAGATGTTGCTTGTGTTTTACATCTAAGGTCTGGGGCAGTGTTTCTCATACTCCTTGATTACAGCTTCAAAAGAACTTTGAAATTGCTTCCCCCTGCAGAGTGGTGTGCTGCAGTATATACAGAGGGCTGTTGTCTTCGATATATATGGATGAACAGCCTCTTTATTGCTTGCAAGGTAGCTGTAAGATTATGTGTCCCACAGACATCGGCTGTGTGGTCACAGTACTGGTTGAGGAAGATCAGGTGGCGGAAGACAGCCTACTACTTGCTAAGAAAGGAACAGCCTTTCAGAGAGCATTGCAGTGGTTGTATTGGGTGTGGTGGTGCATGGAGGTGGTCCCGTAGGAGTATTACCCAAGTAGTCCACGACTGAGTACTCAGTGCATTTCACGTTGGTAGCTCTAGCCTTTGGTGCATTCCCAACAGTGGTAAAGAACTGCCACACCGATGATTCTCTCCTAGTGCAAGAGGTAGGCAGTTCCTCTACCTCATCTACTTGGTCCTCATCATTGTCTTTGGAAGTAGTGCACTTTTTTGTTGTGTAGGTCCTCCAGCTAGTGGTGGTGGCTCTTGGGGATGACGGATGGCAATAGATGATGCCGTTTTTAAGATAAATTGCAGTTTTGCTAATATTCTTCCAAATATGTGCTGTGTACTAAATTGTTAATGGATAATGAGTAATAATAGGTGTAGGAGCTCTGCAAAGGGAACATTCTGAGCTTGAACTTTCCTAGATCAGTAGAAAATGCAGTTCCGAACTGTCTGCAAATCAGGAACATGATCACGAATTGAAGACATGTTTGCGGACACATCAACATGCTGCGCGCGAGTGCGTGGTCACGTGAAATTGCCCGGAAGGTCTGGGATGATGTCAGGTGTTCGCGAATGTTGATGGATCAAGGTGGGGGGGGGGGCAAAGTTATAGTGGAGGTCCCAAAACTAAGGAAATCCTCATGGACATAATGGAAATAATATTTGCTTATGCCTGCATCCCAATCTGCTGGACAAATTTGTACCAAATGTGTGGGAGGAGCCGCAGATTGGTCTTGAAAGCATGCTAATGCAAATTTGTTGTAAATCCAACAGTAGTTTATTTAAAAATGGACAAAAAGTACCCCCAAAGAAATGATATCTTCCCAGGGTCGGACAGGGACAAGAAATCGGCCCAAAAAAGGGGCCCACCCCTCGCCTCAAAAAAGTGGCTCACCCCTCGCCTCACGACCCTTGACCTCTGACGACATCACCGGAAGTGATGTCTCGGGAGCAATGAAACACGACCTTTCACCCCTTGACAAAACAGGAAGTGGCATCAAATAGTTCATAAGTACACTAAATGACTGTGGATCCAAGCAGACATCCAAGGCCAAATGATAATATGTTATTATGTAGCACTTATGCTTAAGCACTTTTTTATAGAAAAAATATGCATACAATATCACCCAACTTGTGTTGGTACTCATTTATCGACCTAAAACGGATGAAGTTTTTTTTTGAAGAAAATAAATTGGATTTCTTTTTCTTTTTTTTCTTCCAAAACCGGCCCAGGCATGGCCAGAAACCTACCCCCACGCCCCAGGGACGATTTCGGCCCGGCCATGGGCTGAAAGGCCGAGGGGCCAATCCAACCCTGTATCTTCCTCCGCCCCATGGAATCACTTCCTGATTTGGTGTCCATCGACACCTCTGGACCAAACAGAGAAATGTGTAACATTCACAGGAATTATACGTGCCCTCTGATTGGACAATTAAAAACGTGAAGTACGTAAAAACATTTGAAAAAGATGCCATGTTGGATCTGCAAACTGTGCCAGTAGTCCGCGAATGTCACATAAAAAACATATTAAAAAAAACAACATTACACTTGTCAAACAAATGAAACAATCTCTGGGGACGTGAGGAGTGATGAGGATGGGAATTGATATGACCATGAACAGCCAAAGATGTGGTGTTTTTTTCTGAAGTCTGAGAACCTCTGAGATGTTCGTGGACATTTTTATTATTTTTTTATTTTGTGTTAACTTAATTAACAGTTTTACAAAAAGGTCCTATTTCTTCGTTTGCTTAAAATTGTTTCTTCATTTTGTTTCTTCATTTTGTTTCTTTAGATAAGCTTTCGAGGGCTAAATCCTTTAGTGTTTAGCTTATTAGGAGAAAGAATCTAGCTTGAGACTGTGCAAGAAGTTTCCCAACGCAATAACTGATCTTTGACTTAGCCCATTCATCAGAAACGTCCACCCGTAGTCTTCGTCCATTCTTGTGAATTTTGGGTATAAGTGGCCGAGATGGATTTCCCTGTTAATGATGGTACACGGGCAATCGAGAATCAGATGTTTCAAACTTTCTATTGTGCCCGGCCTCACACAAAAACGACAGGCATCGGTTTCTGTTTTGCCTCAGATTCTTTACACCTCGTTTGTTTTCAAGATATTCAATCTTGCTCTCAAAAAAGTAGAATGAATTTTCTTGTTTGAAAATTTCATTAAATAACTGATGGTCTTAATTATTTTTTGTGCAATGGGGGGTAGGTGAGCTACAGACTTATAGCTCAATGCTTTCAGCTGTGTGTCGCACCAATCTGTTTCTTTCAGTTTTTTTGCAGTCTTTGTTGGGTTTGTCAAAAGTTCTTCTTCTGTGCTTTCTATCACTTTTAGGAGTGTCTGATTTTTGTTTATCCATGCTTTGAGCATTTTATTTGAACCTTTCTCCATTTCTTCGTGGATTAGTGTGTGATTTTTTTCTTTGGATGATCTCACTTTCCTATAGAACATCAGACTATTGAGGGATTCCGTGCCCTTGAGCGAGATGAGACTGAGCTCTCTTCTTATCAGGGCCATTGGAGTGGATATAGGAAGGCAGAGTTGTTTTCTCCAAAGGAAGCCTTCCAATTTAGGCCAGATGGTTTCCGGGATGTTTGGCCTGGCCGCCACTCCATAAGTGAGTGCTTGGACCACTTTTGTCTTGTAGAAGGTGATTGCTGCCATGATTGAAAAGCGACCGCATTTTTTGTCCATCATAATCAGTTGGTAGGTTAAGGTTTTGTTTTTGAGGACCAAAGTTTCTTGCATCGGTTGCTCTTTATTCTTGTTACTGAAGATAGTACCCAGGTATCTGAATCTATCGACTTGTTCCAAGCGGAAACCAATTAGATGGCTTATAACTTTGGTGCCATTTGACAAGTCTGCAAACAGGTTTGCGAAAAGATTATAGACCCAACCCTGAATATTTGTGCAAAATTGAATGGATTTTGTTAAGTGGGGGCTAAGTTATATCATTATATTGTGTACATACATTTTGACCGTTTTTAGAAAATAAAAAATGGATGGATTTGCAGAAAACCTGTGCGAGGAGCATTGGCAATTACCCAAAAGCATGTTTTCGCAAATGTGTCAGTGTTTTATTTTTTGAGAAGTGTGATAATGTAGGTACAAACAACAGTGTTATACCTTTGGTGACTGAGGTATAGCCTGTGGCCATGGCCAGTGGGTAGATTCTCAATGACCCAGACAATCTGACCACTGGCCTTGGCTACGAGGGATCAGTAATGGGTAAAAGTGGGCATGGCTAGCAGGGACTGGCTATGCGGTAAAGTTATTGGAAATCGGGATAGGTGTGAATAGGAATAACAAATCTGCTTGTGGCTACAGCCTGAAGTACGGGATGGGATTGCAGCAAACCTGTGCGAGGAGACTGAGCTATCGACATAGCTATGGGTACTCGGGATGGGCCCCAGCGGGCCCCGTCATTGGTGTACTTTCTGGAGATTGACAGGGCTTGGCCCCCAGATAGACCCAGCCCAGTTAAAGCCGTGTGTACTGTGTATATTCAATTATAAACTGGGTACTGAAATATATTTTTCTATTCTCAAATGTATGATCTACTGATGTGCGCTTGACATGGATTTAAACTTCCAGTTGACAGTTTTTCAACCGGAATTGGAAAATAATCTTCAACAACACATCTGTGATAACTATTATCTAGGTTGATTGCCAGACACCAATGTGACCTTTTGCAGCAGCAGTAATAAGGAGCAACATGTTAGTTTTAGGGTCTGAAAATGTGCAGAGCTGAAAGTGTTGCACTTGAAAGTGAAAGAACTCCTTTGTTCTAGCTAACGGAACACCATGTGCATTGATGAAATATCAGTGATATAACATAAGCGCATTATGATATGATATGATATTGCATTTATAACGTGCCTATATGCAAGTTTATCAAGGCGCGATGACGCAAAGGGGGGGAACAGAGGGAGGACAGCCAACGATCCTACTAGGCCAGGTGTCATTCAGATTGCGCAAGTGCGTGAGACGGGAGAAGGGATAGTGCAGTACATGGGAATAGATAACAACAATAAGTATCAGTAACGGCCAGCAAGTGGCAAGTGCAAGATAAATGCAGACATCGGGTGTCAAGTGCAATATTGCAGAAATGAAGATAGGTTGAATAGATGTACACAGACAGAAGACGGTAAGAAAACTTAGGTCATTCTAGGCATGCTGTAATTATAGTGATTTTATATATTTATTTTTTTCTAAGTTTGCACATGGGGCCCTCAGAGCAATAGTCTACCCAGCGTGGTGGGAGATCAACCTTTAGCCGCCCTTTCTGGTCGCTCCATGGCACCTCTATATATTAATGCACTGCTTTTCATCCATCTATAGCCATGCATCTGTATTTCGCGCTGTAATCATCTCTATATGTGCAATATGATTTCTGAAATTAGTTTGTGTGTTTTTAACCCACACATGAATATTGGTATGTCCACACTTACATAGAATTGTGAATATTGGCATGTCCACTCTTGGATAGAATTGTGAATATTGGCATTGTGAATATTAGCATTGTGAATATTAGCATGTGAATATTACCATGTCCAAACCTAGCTAGAATTGTGAATATTAGCATGTCCACACTTAGATAGAATTGTGAATATTGGCATGTCCACACTTGGATAGCATCGTAAATATTAGCATGTCCACACTTAGACAGATTCGTAAATATTAGCATGTCCACACTTAGATAGATTTGTGAACATTAGCATGTCCACACTTGGATAGAACTGTGAATGTCGGCATGTCCACGCTTGGATAGAATTGTGAATGTCGGCATGTCCACACTTGGATAGAATGGGAACATTAGCCTGCGTCGCATCTAGATAGGTTTTGATTGAAGGATAGCATGCCCCCGCCTAGATGAAACTCGAATGTTAGCATGTGCCACACTTAGAACTGTGAACACCAGCCTGTGCCACTCCTAGATAACATTATGAATGTTAGCATGTCCACACCTAGATAGAACTGTGAACATTGGCTTGCACCGCTTCTAGATAGGACTGTGATCACTTAGAGAAAACTGTGAATATTAGCATGCTAAAGGTCAGGTAACCAATATAACCTCAAACTCTGCATACTTATCTCACTCAAAACTCACACAACCATCTCTCGCACCACAAGCCGCATGCACTTCACAACACTGCAACAACACATAAGCCAGAGCAACAGCACACGCAGACTGACACTGATCCAATACCTGCACCAAAGCTCAGTATCTGGTGTATACTGAGCTGAAGCTGCCAACAGAACACCACTCTCTCACTATCCTACTCCCTCTTCACCTTACTAACCCATCCCACCATATCATTTACAGATCCGCCAGAGCGCCTAGGGACCAATTCCGTTGGTGACGGTGCGCTGTAAGAGGATTCAATTCAACACTACAGCTAAGTCAATGCCTAGTCTGGGATACTGAATGGAAACCCTTATTGATATATCTTTATGTCCAGTTCATGAGTTCTGGATGACTACCCCTACATAACACCCCTCTCTTGGAATCCCCCTGACCCCACTGAGCCAAGAAGTAGTTCTGTTTTGCAAGTTTAAAAGGTTTATTTGAGAATTTAAACAATATATATATATATCACACTTTATAATAAATTAATATCTGATAGTACACTTAGACATATGATGTTGATCAACAATGGGTAATCTGGCACTAGCACACTTCTTTACAATCAATGAGGAGTTAGTATAGGATGGATCAAGTAGCAAAAATACTTTTATGATTTCAAATGGATGCAATGTTGAATGAAAATGCAGTACAGAACTAACTAATATGGTTTCACAAGATATCATATGTTCACATTTCCCCTGGTGGCAATTCACCCCCCTCCCCTATGCAATGTAAGACATGGAAGTAGATGGAAAGAGGAGCACACAGTTCTCAGGAATGCAATCAAATACAATACGAAATTCAGTTCCCCCCCAGCAAGCTTAGAGAAAACCGGTATGAGTTTTAAAACACAGGCCCAAGTGCTTTGAATGTGGTGGCAATGAAGTGAGAAATATGCTGAAAATGCTTTTAATTCCCTTTAGGAGGTTCAGGGTGAGTGAGAGATACTTGGGATGAGTTCAGGCTCACTTTAGCAATGATTCAGGGATGGTTTTTAAGAGGCAAACGAATTTTAGCAGTTCAGACAAAAGCAGCTATCTTTTTACAAGTAAAGAAATCGGGCCAAATTGCAAATCGCGGCAAAATTTGCGAGTGCGTGAATCTTGATTGCGGAAAAAGTATAAGGAGTAGCAGAGGAAAGTTAAACCAAGTTCGTAGCCCAGACGGTTCCAGAGATACGGACGATTAAATAAAGGTAGTTTTTCTGATTTTAAGTAAACTCAAAATGACAGGTGACAGCTTTGCAGCTGCAGAATTGACAAATGACGGTGGTGCAGCTTTACAAAATGACAAGTGACAACTTCTAGGAGGCAGTTCTGGTTAGATTAAAATAGTTTGATTAGATTATTTTAACTAAGAGATTGGTTCTGCACAGTTCTGCTAGGTACTCACAATATATTTTTGAAATAGGCCTCGCCACGGATCTGGTCAGGTTTTGGACTGGACTCCGGTTCTGGTCTCAGCTCTCTGGTTCTGCTCACAGCGGTCTGGGTCACTCTGGATCTCTGGCCTCTGGTTCTGGATACTGCTCTGCTTTCTCTGGGTACAGCACTGCTTCTAGATCTTTCTGGCGCAGGGTTTCAGGCCAGAATCAACAGCTCAGCCCGGCTGTGAATAGTCTGCAAATGATTTTGGGCCTGCTGACAAATACTTTTGCTTGCAGTGGGCCTTCTTGGTTCAAAGTTCTGTAGTCTCTGTTTAGCTTGGAAGTCTAAGTGTAGGATCTCTGGATGTGAAGTCGTCGGTCAGCATGCTCCGAGCAAATGGAATTGAATGTCTCTACCTGTCCCAGCAGTCTCTTTTTATGTGTTTTGAAAATGGGTGTGTGCCTGGGCCTAGCAAAGCCTGCCCCTCTCTACTTGTCATTGGCCCAATTCTCCCCTCTCCCATGATTGGGGGAAGGAAATGTGAGTCAGAGTGATGCTGTAGGTTTTATCGGTCAGAGGATCCTCCCCTGGTCAGTTTGCCCACAAATCTATATTTGACCCAAATACATATTGCACAGATACACAGTTGTTTAAAATTACATGCACCCATCACATATCACATGAGGTATACTCTGTTCAAACTCTGCTCTTCCTGGGGGCTTGCATTCAGAAATGGCAACATTTAGCGCTTTTTAACTGGTTTTGCAATATCGGACACTTACCCAAAATTACACACATGTGCGCAAGGAGTATGGACATTAATTGATGAAGTGTCAGATTTTTAACATGCAGACATTTGGAGTGAGACCCTATTTTCCGCTAGCAACCCCCCAGATCATACCACCAGGTGCTAAAACCTCTTAAAATGTGGCCAGAAAAATCACAAGAATTATGGTATCATTTAGATAATTTTGACAAGTCCGCACCACGAGTTATACATCTTTCTTAAAATCAAATTCTGGCCAACAGGGGTGTGTCTTCCCAGGTCACATGGTGGAGAAACCAGTCTATCCACTTTCTTTAAGCTCAGCCTGTCCTCAGAGGGGCTGCCCCTCCCCGTTTCTGCCAAGAGGAAGCCACTTTTACGACGCCCCCAATATAACTTCTGCCTGAGTCAAGGAAGGGCTTTGTTCAAAAGGAAGCCATTTACGATCCCCCCAATAAACCATCTGCCTGGGCCCAGGACAGGCCTTTGTTCAACTCCCTGTAGCTGCTCCACCCCTAATCTAATCAGAAAGGTGACAACTCCTGTTGGCAAGGGGAAGAGTGGCTGAGCAGGTTTTAACTCCTGTGGGGGTAGATGTCAGGCAGAATTCAGTTTCATTAAGCCAGGTTTCAGCTAAATGTCACTTTTTGTCCCCAAGTTTAAGTCTATTACGATTTTTACATACACATTAAATAATTACTTCCTTCAAGTCATTTCAGAGTATAGTTTTACATTGTATCCACCTCTTAGCAAGTCTTTCCTTGGTCTGGTTTTGTTTAATTTGTTCAGTTTTACACAAAAGTCTTGTGGTTTTAAAACGCCTGCTTTCTGATAGTGGTGAGTACTGGTAATGCAACCATTTTTGGGATTTAAGAAAATGAATTCCCCACAGTTCTAGGTTGCTTTTGGCAATCAGCATTGCCATTCCCAATGGTTTCAGGCTACTGTGTGGGTAGCCCAATGGTGGTTTTAGGCAGTGCCCTCCTGTGCTCACAACCTAGGCAAAAATGGGTGGCAGCCTATTCTTCATGCATTTCCCTGTGGATTTTCTGGGGAGTTCTGGCCATCATGATGTTTTCCATGCCAGTACTGCACAGTTTTCCTACTCTGGCGTACATGTGGGCTTTTTGGCCATCTTGGATTTTCTAAGCCCACAGCACCAAATGTTGCAGCATGAAAGCTCAAACGTGGGTCAGGACACCCAACAGCGCGGTACAAATACCTTTTTACATTCAACATTTAACATGAAGATGGGTAGGGAGTAGGTGATTAGCTAACAGCATTACATACTTATCAGGTTGCGAGGTGGATGAGGAGCACACGCATGAGCCCTGTTCACCTGACCACAGGGTTGCTGATTAGATCAGTTTGCCCAATGTATCCTGCTTGGGAAGGCTGGACCATTGGTCCAAGTAGAAGCATGTGGAGGCCTATTAGTCCATGGATGTCTGTTTAGTCTTGTTGCAGAAAAATATGTATAGGTTCAAGCATTGGTTGGGTGTTGCCTGTGATGTGTCTTGTATAGGCATTTATGTTAGGTACGAGAGAAAAGGTGGTTGCCTTTGTTAGTAAACAAGTGAAATGTGGTGCGCCATGCCAAAATAAAAGCTTAGTGAGACTTGTCACTCAGGTGTGTTGAGTGGTGCCAAGAGTGACACATTATGGCAAGGTAGCTCTTCAAGGAAAAGTGTTGTCCTGATTAGGTTTTTTGCACAATAGGGCATCCGAGCCCATGGAGAACATAATTTGCCTGACCATGTATGGGGCACAGCTAGTTGGTTGGTGGTAGTGTCTAGCTAAAACCGCGGGTAAAGACGCCTAGTGCAGTAGCGGATGGATAATGTGCTGAAGTGCTCATTGAGCCAGGTTGCAAGCCCTCGGTTTGGATAGAAGCATATGCTTGTACTATTAATTGGGTCCAGGTGTCCTGGTATCCGGCCAGGCGTTAATCTATGCGGAATGTGTTGAAGTATGTAAAGTGACATGGTGTCGTCTTGTGTGTCCCCTTGGTAGGTGAGCCCGTGGGACATATACCTAACCATGAACCTGCGTGTCCTCCTGAGAGTTGGTGGGTGGTTGTGACTGTTTTAATAAGGGGCAGGTGAAGACACGTGTTGCGCTAGCAGCTGAATTAATGTACAGCAGTGCTGGTTGAGCCTCATTGCAGGTGCAGGTTTGAAATGTTATTAATAATTGGGCCCCGATTTACCGGCGTGGTTGGAGATTGTTCCAATAAGCGGCATGCTTCTAGTATTTACACATTCTGAAGCTGTCAGATATTTGGTGTGCCAGATTAAATAGTCCCATGTTACTCTGTAAGAGATATGATGGTGAGCGTGGTTAAAAACTATATAGAGAATACTGGGACAGCTTTGTGTCGAGCTTACCTTTGAGCCTGGATGGGCTTTAAGTGTTCCTCTTATGGTTGGGGCAATCTTTCTATGCCAGCATTGATGTGGCTTTCCTTTTTATGAGCTAGCACGACAGTGTAGTGACATGCTGCTTGACGCCCAGGTGTGTTTAATTGAAGACTCACTTGGTCACTTATCAGGTGTTGGAAAGTCGGTTCATTGAGTAATGGTGAATTTTTGTATTGAATGGACATCATTTATGAAGTGGTTGTATTTGGGTCAAGGTGGGAAAGTCTGTTATGGTGCCTAATGACCCTGTTTTCCTAAACAGGAGGAGGGCTGGAGGGCCCAGTATGTCCTTTTTTTTCTGAGTAAAGAGTCATCACGGATCATGAAGCCTCGTTTAAAAGGCTTCATGCTGCATGATGACTCTTTACTCAGGAACAAAATGAGAGACTGGGCCCTCCAGCCCTCCTCCTGTTTCTTAGTTTAGAGTAATCTGGCTGCTATGCATCCGAAGCCACAGTTGCACAAGCTGTCTGCAGATGTCAGTACTTAGGAAGTGCTCATACTTGCTGGCACTCGGTGTAACCGTGCAGCACTTCGGGTACACGACTAACCAAGCTATCGGCATGGCTAAGGGTAGTCGGAATGGGCCCCGGCAGCACCCTGTCGCGGGAGTCATTTCTGGAGATTGGCAGGGCTTGGCCCCCAGATAGCCCCAGCCCAGTTAAAACCCTGTGTACTGTGTATATTCTATTATAAACTGGGTACTGAGATATATTTTTCTATTCTCAAATGTATATAGCTATGTTCTACTGATGTGCGCTTGAGATGGATTTAAACTTCCAGTTGACAGTTTTTCAACCAGAATTGCACAATAATCATCAGCAACGCATCTTTGATAACAATTTTCTGGGTTGATTGCCAGACACCCATGTGACCTTTTGCAGCAGCAGTAATAAGAAGCAACATGTTAGCCTTTAGGGTCTGAAAATGTGTCGAGCTGAAAGTGTTGCACTTGAAAGTGAAAGTGAAAGAATTCTGTTGTTCTAGCTAATGGAACACCTTGTGCGTCAATGATATAACGGTGATGTAACATAAGCGCATTAAATTTAACTATACAGAACTTTGAGTAAAGACTGCAAATACTGGGATTCATTGATTGATCATCGCAATCGGCATTATATCACCAACGTTGACAGTTACAGAAAAAATGTGAAGCATGCAATGTTTGCTAGCTATAATTACAATTGGGAAAAGTTATCAATGTTCTGGTCGACAGCATCTTCTGTTTTGAGCGTTATATGGAAAATAAAAGTATTTGCTGTGTTCCCGACTATTTCTGTTTTCTTCAAAATATACATTTTTAATTAGTAAAAAAACTTTGTTAAAGGGATGTTAAGGTTACAAGTAAAATCGGAAAACCCAAGAAATGTGCCAGTTAGCTATGCAACCATAGCTTGTGTCGCTGCATCCACTGCTAACTCTTAACACCCAGGACATCAGTGATGCCATCACATATGCCACCAATTACACTGGAAAGGTTTGGCAAAGGGTTTTGTAGTAGAGTATTTTTTATCGGGTAATATTGGCCAGTAGAATCACAAACCCAAGCATACCAGAATATTTAGTGATGTTAAACTTGTAATTAAGAGTTAACTATACAAACATTACTATATACCTTTGTTAGCACAAAAGAAATACATATGGAGAGCATGAATGCATACACATTTCAGGCACAGACAGGAAAACTCTAGTAAGAAGAAAGCAAACACCAATGATCAGAAAATGACATTAACATTAAAAGTTATCATCATGTACGAAAAACAATTGTCTGTCTGGGGCCTGTTTATTGCTCCATGTATGTGCACCATGAACTCAGGCCAGACCATAAAAGAAAGGCCCTTTAGAAGATAGCAGAATGGTAAGGTGTATATGAAAAGCAGCTTTACAATATGTGTATCGTGTTTTTAATGCAGTATGAGCACATCACATACTCTGCTTAACATCTGCAGTGTGAGTAAACGAAAATCACTGTTCTGGATATTTAATGTCATCAGTGATGGCACCGCTAATGTGATTTGTGATGTCATCTTTGATGTTCTGGGTGTTAGTCTTATCAGTGCTCGGCAGTGGCACGAGCTATGGTTGCATAGTTTACCAGAACTGGCAAATTTCTTGTTTTTTTTAATTTTACTTGTGACCATAATGTCCCTTTAACAATGCTTTTTTTACTGAAATTGATAGGTTTTTATCAGTACAACTTAACCATAACGTTCCTTTAAACGCTTCCACTGAATATTTATTTCTCTCTCTCTCTGTTTCTCTCTCTCTCTCTCTCTCTCTCTCTCTCTCTCTCTCTCTCTCTCTCTCTCTCTCTCTCTCTCTCTATATAGATATATATATATATGATTCATTTTAATGGATGACCATACCTTCATGTGTACTAGTCAGGTGTCCAAGAGTGTTTTTTACAGATCCTGGCTGTTGTTTTTATTTCCTAATTTTTTTACAGTGATTTTTCACATCCTACAGACGAAAAAGGTATACCAATATTAATGCCTGCAGGGGTCTAATTAATCAATAAGACCAGAGCCACGGGGGCATTATTGGGTCAGGTAATGCTGCAGGGCCCATAATTATAGGCCCGAGCGAAGCCAGGGCTTTAACGAAGGTCCCAGGGGATTACCTGCCTCGTAATGCCCCACGGTTCGGGGATTATTGCTATTAGTAACCTGGGCCCGCAAGACTGGGTACTAATAAAAACATTTCTGTTCCGAAATGCTTAGTCCATTTTCCTTTCCATGGTGGCCATCGGGAGTGGACAAACTGGGGACAGAAGTGTTCCCAGCCCATTCACTCCCGTAAAATGAGACAAAAGGAGAAAAAAGAAGGTAACTGGGGTTGGGAGGCTGGGGAGGGGATTGTTTGCAGGGGAGGGGGAGGAAGAAAGAAAATACTTACCTGAATCCCCGGCGGGGGAGAATAGCAGCCTCCAGCCGTGTGGAAGCTCGGAGCGGTGATTGACCTGTTTGGAGCCTCCTCATTGGCTGAGGGACTGCCACGCTCCCCGTTGGAAACAAAGGTAAAGAAGCCTGGCCTATGGATTCCCAGTCAGGTTAAAGACGCGGCGAGGGTCAATCAGAATGTAATGTTTGTTACATTCTGATTAACCCTCGCCGGTACTAATAGGACATCTATGAGAAACAGCTTTCCTGCACACCGATGCTGCATCCGGGCCCGCACCACCTCAGGTAAAATGCTAATCAGACATTGCATCCCATGGAAGATTCCTTCTAGAATTAACTAAGTGCTACATGAATTAGCTTTCACGCCTCTAACAAGAATCATGGCAGAAATGTTGCATGCACATTTTAGCGCATAAAGCTCCAATTGTATCTCTATATCCGCACATAAAACTTGCGTTTTTTTCCACATGTATGAAAACATGGAATGAGCAAGTGCGCAATAATTGTCAAAAATACTGGTCAGAGATAGTGAAATAATATGTGTTTAGCATGATCCAGTAAGCAATCACATGCCTTTGTGAAGCTGTTTGCAGTTAGGTTAATAGTCGATTGGCTAGTAGCACCATCAGCAATTGCCTGTGGATGACGATATTTGCACCATTCACAAAATCACGTTGCAGTAGATGGACAACCATGTTTGGGGCCCGCGGGTTTGGGGGCGAGGGGGTTACTGCTTTGAAACAGAATAATGTGTTTATAGGCATTTTACACAGACATTTCCGTCTGTGTTTTCGAAAGGGCTTGTGATGTTTTTTTGTGTGTGTGTTGTGTGTTTGTGTGTCCACGCACGCGCGTGCACGCGTGCTGCCCAAATGAACCTTGTTCTTGCTGTTGTGAAAGGTTCTTTATCTTGGTGTCCACATTGAAGCAAATAAATGCGTGTTTTCAAAGGCATCACTGCGATTTGAAATGTTGTGTGTTTTTTTTCAAGTGTATTTGTTGCCCTTATCACAATTATTCTGACTGAAAGGGTGGTTGTTTTGTCTCGCTTGTATTTCAATCCCACTTTCACTACTTTAGGCCTGGTGATAGTCATGCTTCTTCCTGCATACTTTGAAATCCCACCACAGAGAGTATTCACTTGCCAGTAATTCAGTGCAATATACGCAGCCTTCCAGGCTTGGAGAGAAAAATGCAAATACATTTGCATTAAGGATGTGGATGGAAGTGTAATTGCAAGTTGACATAATGTAGGCATGGGAAAACGCAGCCATTTTTGGCACCAAAAATTTCAAAACATTGAGATGGTTGTGTTTAAGCACTACACATACTTCATCTTTCTGCCTTTCAACAAAAAACACAGTAGTGCATGTCAGCACAGAAGTCGATGAGTGATAGTTACCTGTATTGATAAGTAAGGAGAGGGATCCTTGCGACAGCAGCAGTGTGGTGCGATCCCCATTCTGGCCTTCGCCGTGCAGCAGCAGCCCGTCGCGATGCATTGTTTTAAACTTAAGCGATATCACATCTTTCAGAGTACTTGTGGCTTTCTGATTGGGTCGGTAGAGCAGGCAGCTTTGTCCATCAAAATGCGACACGTCGGACCCTAAAAATTGAAGAATAAATGACATGTTTTCTTGGAATGAAACTCCTCATAACCGCTTTCCCGCCATTTCCTTACAACCATTAAAAAAGATACAGGTCTGCAGTGTACAGGGCTTTGTTAACAGCAAGTAGGAACTCGGCAGAAGTTCAGTGCCCACAATTTCTGAGGTCACGTGGATAGTGGGCTGCACCATAAGTAAGAAATCAAACCATTTCTGCGACCCAACAGATAAAACAAGCATTGGCAATACCAATCGTTTTGGCGTCTGCTGCTGTAGTACTTCAGTTATAGGCACCAGGCTGCAAGGAGAAGCGTGCAAAGTTTCAAAGGTGGATGTGATACCGGTTTCAGGTGTGCAATAGAATCAGAAGGGGAAGAGAGCAAGGGAGTAAGCCATTGATAGAAGGAGTGATGATCAAGGGGAAATATGAACAAGAAAAGGTGATAGTGAGAGGGTAAGAAATACAAATGAGTTTGAGAGGAATAAAATAGAACGTTTAGGTCGGGGAAGGCTGGAGAGACAAGGGGTAGGGTGTGTGGAGGGGGTAAAGAGAGAGGAGGTAGCATTGAGAAGAGAAAGTGGGGGTAGGATGGGTAGCCAAATAATCGATTATAATTATATAGAGGGGGCTAGGTTGGGTAGAGGTGGAGAGAGAGGGAGTATGGTGAGTTGGGGGGCTAGAGAGAATGAGTTTAGTGTGGGTGGGGGTATAAAGAGTGGAGGTAGAGAGAGGGGCTGGGGGTTGAGAGAGTGGGGAAGGGGGTGGGTTACAGTAGAGAGCGGGCATACGGTGGGTGGGGTAGAGTGAGTGGGGTTTGGGTGGGTGGGGTAGAGAGAGTGTGGGTATGGTGGGTGTCTGGGTTACAGAGAGTGGGGTAGGGTGGGTGGGGTTGTAGGGTAGGTGGGTATAGGTAGGGGGGATGGTTAGGGATAGAGGGAATGGGGGAAGTATGGGTGGGGGTAGAGAGAGTGGAGGTAGAGTGGGCGGAGTAGAGCGAGTGGGGGTATGTAGAAAGAATGGTGTAGGTGGGAGTACAATGAGTGGGGTAGAGAGAGTGGGGGTTGGTGGGACTAGAGAGTGGGAGAAGAGAGTGGCGGTAGGGTAGGTGTATTGGGGATAGAGAGAGCGGGGGCACAGATAGTGCGGGTAGGGTGAGTGGGGGTAGAGAGCGTGGGGGCAGTTTGGGAAGTGAGCTTAGAGAGTGTGCGGATAGGTTTGGTGAGTGGGGGTAGAGACAGTGGGGCTAGGGGAAGGGGGGTAAATTGGGGGAAGGGTGGGTGGTGGTGGTAAAGAGTGGGGGTACGGTGGGGATAGATAGAGTGAGGGTGATTATGGTGCAACAGACTCCCTTAATAGTGGAATTAAAGGCACGTTCGAGAGAGGTCAAAAGAATGGCAAGTGTTCTGCAAGGAAGCTCTCAGGCTGGATTTCGGAATGGGCTGCACCAGTCAAGGGGTCTTGCAAGAGGATGTTTATCTGCTGGAAAAATATGTCTCAGAGAGTTTTTAACTGTGTGTTTAGGGTGAGGCAGAATTCCGCTTTGTGTATACAAGATGAGGTTAGGAAGTGACTTGTAATATGAGGTTCAATTCATTTGTTTAAATCCAATTTTAGGGTTTAGGACGGTGGCAGTTTAGTGACAGCAACTACAGTAATGCACGTGTGTGTGGTGTTGAATGACCGCGTATGTATTTTTAAATTAGCACTTGCGAAAATGGCCATTGTTTTTTTTCCCCCTATAATTCGGCTCGTTTGTGCTTTTAAGTCAAACCATAATTTGTGACAGCATTTTAATATACTTTGGTGTAGGTTTACAGACAACATTCGTGGTTTTGATTTACTGCAAATTTTCACAGTGTGTTATAATGTTTTTAACAGTACATAAAAGAGCGAACAGTGTTGCCTCCTGCTTTAATTTTGGATTTGACAAGCAGGCATAATGGGCCTCATCACGAGTCTGGCGGTAACCCTTAAATGCGGCAGTAGGGCTATTAGGTAGGGCTATTAGCCAATAGCGCCGGCGTTACCGCCCAACTCGTGAAGAGGCCCAATGTGAGGTCATCCTGCAGAAAGCTGGCACACGGTCATCCAGCAGAAAACTGGCACGCAGAGCAGGCAGTACGGGAGGAGGCCCAACCAGGTGGACTGCAGTGGCCAATTGCGGAGCATTACATGAGGGCTGTGGGAAACTGGTAAACAACGGAAGTAGTCCGGTTTATACCATGTGATTCTTGACCGGTTTAACTATGCCATTAAGAGGCAGCTCGCTAGGAATAAAGGACCTCCAAAGAGTGGCGAACACGGAGCTGTGAAGAAGAGCACTCATTGGTGTTCTCTGGCAGTAGTCACACCAGAATTCTAGGATACGACCAGTTTACATCATAACATGGGCTTTAAAGAAGCAAAGCTACACAGGAAAGATATGTATACATTGCAGAACATATTAGTGGAACATTTGTGTGTGCATACAGCGATAAATGGACGAAGTGCGAGGTCGGTCGGGAACAAAGGTAAAAGTGCTCATATGTTACAGAACATGCTCTCAAGGCCAGTAAATGCGCGTTCTCCTGAGCGGAAGTCACAGGTGCCTCCACCACGCCGGCTTAGGCAACACAGGAAAAAAACACATTCACACACGTTTTCCAACACTGTGCCTCCGCAAAAAGTCAACGTTCTTCACCTCTGGAAGGTGGAGGGGATGGGGAGGAAATAATAAACTTACAGTAATAAAACAAGAGGCATTTTTACTACTAGGTAACTCAAATGGAATTGCTTGGCTGGTATACACTTGACATGTTTGCCCCTTGAGGGACCAACATCAGATTTTAAGAGGTGAGTGGGGTTGGGAAATACTCTAGGATGATAGAAAGGGCATTTTGCAGGAATAAGGCCTGAAGAGTAGGACTGCCATTCCCCAAACGCACATAGTGCATTAGGGTTGCCACTGCTATCGAGCTTCGAGAGTCCTGGAGGTGGGCATCATCAGTGCTTGTCGCGAACGAAGGGACGCCGAGCGGCGGCAGCACTGGGAGAGTTTCATGAAGCTGCTCTCTACGACCACGTTCCACAACCAAAACAGCAGCTCCGCTACTGGGGGAAGGACCGAGTGTGGAAATCTCACAGACACGCCTCTGTTGCTACTCTGACCGCTCTGTCATCATCGGAGACGAGACCAGAAGATTGTGTTATGCTTTCTTAAAACACGAGTATTGTCTCTTTAAAGGCAGAAAGTAAACAACAAAGCAGGGTGGCTTCTGATGGGGATCACTATGCAGCTGGAAAAAGGAAAGCTCAGCTGACTTGCTTCTTACAAAGCTGCTGATTGGACCAAATCTTGTTAGAGAGCTCCTCATTGGATAGTACTGCGGAGGAGTTTGGACAAAATAGATTTTAGTGAGTTGTCCATTTCATTCCATGGCATTGCTGGTTGCTGTGCAAACCACATATTCTCAGTTCAGAACCCCTTTTGCCTCTCTCTCTCTTTTGTAAGATTGGTTTTGACAAAGGTGTGGCTTGCGCTACAAATATCCTCCAAAACCAAAAATGGGAGCAACGCTGGGCAAGGAGGTTTGTATAATTTCTGAATCAGGTTCCATATATATATATATATATATATATATATATATATATATATATATATATATATATATATAGCGGTGAAGTTTCTTTGGGGGCTTGTATAGTATATTATGACAAACCACCCTCAATACAATTCTCTTCCTGTCACGTGACAACCTACAGCAAGCCATCCATTTTTACCACAAGAAAATGCGATTGAATACTAAATCTCAAATGTCGCCCCTCAAACAAGGAGACTCGCAAAGACAGATACCGAGGGAATCCGCGTCTCATGAGATGAAACCTAACAGACCTTGAAAGACATATTTAGGAAAGAAATGAAGATGCAGGGTTAGTCAGCGAAAATAGGAAAATGGCCATTTTTCACCTCACTGGTGTTTGCTTTTGAGCTCAATGCAAACACATTACGCACTTAATTTGCGGAAAATTGAGCTACTTACCAAGGAAATATATATGTATATATATATATATATATATATATCCCGATGTTCCGCCTCTTATTACCGCTAGCAGTGACCCTTGGGCGATTGCAATGTGCTGTATATATTCCTTCTTTTTTATAAGAAAAAAGGGGAAAAGGTTTTGATTTGAATTTATTTATAAAGCACAGAAAACCAGGCCCAG
Organism: Ambystoma mexicanum; assembly: GCF_040938575.1. Taxonomy (NCBI): domain Eukaryota; kingdom Metazoa; phylum Chordata; class Amphibia; order Caudata; family Ambystomatidae; genus Ambystoma; species Ambystoma mexicanum. The sequence continues at coordinate 1,070,890,175 of NC_090935.1, read as the reverse complement.
AGGCAACCGGGCGCAAGGTGGCTTCAATTGTGTCTGTTTTTAATACATATTTAACTACTAGGAAAAAGCGAAGATTTTTTTGTCTGTACATTGAGCAAACCTTGTGTTGAGGCCATAAAGTGACATGTTCTTGCAGAACTGAATGGAAATGGATGCGCTGGGCCCTGCCAGGTAATAATAGAAGCCGCTGTCAGATGGAAGTGATGAATTGCATGTTTATTTTGCAATAAACCTGCTCCGGCTCTGGTGAGGCAGGGGCAGTATTTTGCTGCGTCACGTGGGCGACAATCCTATTACCACTGTAATTCCCCGCACCTCTGAAATGCAGCGGTAGTACTTCTTTTATTAGTGGCGATAGCTAAGGCTGTATTTTTGTCATAAGTGGTGAAAATGTTTCAGAAGGAGAAACATATATAATGTCTCAGAAGTGCAGAGTTATTTGCTACTTTAAATGTAATGGCTAGGCTCACTCAGCCCCGGATTCTCAACGAGCCGCAGTGAGCATGCTAAATAGCACTCTTCACTGCGCCTTTTCCTGACGCCCAGCCACCACACTTACATTCTGAAGTGGTTCTAGGTGTCAGTTGAGTGGACGTCAGTGCACGGTCTGCAGTCGCCTGTTTTCATAGATAACTGTCGACTTGCAAGTCATGCTAAACAGCACGCTTCACTGTGCCTTTTCCTGACGCCCAGCCACCACACTTACATTCTGAAGTGTTTCTAGGTGTCAGTTGAGTGGATGTCAGTGCATGGTCTGCAGTCGCCTGTTTTCATAGATAACTGTCGACTTGCAAGTCATGCTAAACAGGCTGCTTCGCTGCGCCTTTTCCTGACGCCCAGCCACCACACTTACATTCTGAAGTGTTTCTAGGTGTCAGTTGAGTGGATGTCAGTGCACGGTCTGCAGTCGCCTGTTTTCATAGATAACTGTCGACTTGCAAGTCATGCTAAACAGGCTGCTTCGCTGCGCCTTTTCCTGACGCCCAGCCACCACACTTACATTCTGAAGTGGTTCTAGGCGTCAGCTCAGTGGACGTCAGTGCACGGTCTGCAATCCGCCTGTTTTCATAGATAACTGTCAGATTGCAAGTCATGCTAAACAGCACGCTTCACTGTGCCTTTTCCTGACGCCCAGCCACCACACTTACATTCTGAAGTGTTTCTAGGTGTCAGTTGAGTGGATGTCAGTGCACGGTCTGCAGTCGCCTGTTTTCATAGATAACTGTCGACTTGCAAGTTATGCTAAACAGGCTGCTTCGCTGCGCCTTTTTCTGACGCCCAGCCACCACACTTACATTCTGAAGTGGTTCTAGACGTCAGCTCAGTGGACGTCAGTGCACGGTCTGCAATCCGCCTGTTTTCATAAATAACTGTCGCATTGCAAGTCATGCTAAACAGCCTGCTTCACTGTGCCTTTTCCTGACGCCCAGCCACCACACTTATATTCTGAAGTGGTTCTAGGCGTGAGCTCAGTGGACGTCAGTGCACGGTCTGCAAGCCGCCTGTTTTCATAGATAACTGTCGCATTGCAAGTCATGCTAAACAGCCCGTTTCACTGCGCCTTTTTCTGATGCTCAGCCACCACACTTATATTCTGAAGTGGTTCTAGGCATCAGCTCAGTGGACGTCAGTGCACGGTCTGCAATCCGCCTGTTTTCATAGATAACTGTCACATTGCAAGTCATGCTAAACAGCACGCTTCACTGTGCCTTTTCCTGACGCCCAGCCACCACACTTACATTCTGAAGTGGTTCTAGGCGTCAGCTCAGTGGACGTCAGTGCACGGTCTGCAATACGCCCGTTTTCATAGATAACTGTCGCATTGCAAGTCATGCTAAACAGCCTGCTTCACTGTGCCTTTTCCTGACGCCCAGCCACCACACTTATATTCTGAAGTGGTTCTAGGCATCAGCTCAGTGGAGGTTAGTGCACGGTCTGCAATCCGCCTGTTTTCATAGGTAACTGTCACATTGCAAGTCATGCTAAACAGCACGCTTCACTGTGCCTTTTCCTGACGCCCAGCCACCACACTTACATTCTGAAGTGTTTCTAGGTGTCAGTTGAGTGGATGTCAGTGCACGGTCTGCAGTCGCCTGTTTTCATAGATAACTGTCGACTTGCAAGTCATGCTAAACAGGCTGCTTCGCTGCGCCTTTTCCTGACGCCCAGCCACCACACTTACATTCTGAAGTGGTCCTAGGCGGCAGCTCAGTGGACGTCAGTGCACGGTCTGCAATCCGCCTGTTTTCATAAATAACTGTCGCATTGCAAGTCATGCTAAACAGCCTGCTTCACTGTGCCTTTTCCTGACGCCCAGCCACCACACTTATATTCTGAAGTGGTTCTAGGCGTGAGCTCAGTGGACGTCAGTCCACGGTCTGCAAGCCGCCTGTTTTCATAGATAACTGTCGCATTGCAAGTCATGCTAAACAGCCCGTTTCACTGCACCTTTTTCTGATGCCCAGCCACCACACTTATATTCTGAAGTGGTTCTAGGCATCAGCTCAGTGGACGTCAGTGCACGGTCTGCAATCCGCCTGTTTTCTTAGATAACTGTCACATTGCAAGTCATGCTAAACAGCACGCTTCACTGTGCCTTTTCCTGACGCCCAGCCACCACACTTACATTCTGAAGTGGTTCTAGGTGTCAGTTGAGTGGATGTCAGTGCACGGTCTGCAGTCACCTGTTTTCATAGATAACTGTCGACTTGCAAGTCATGCTAAACAGGCTGCTTCGCTGCGCCTTTTCCTGACGCCCAGCCACCACACTTACATTCTGAAGTGGTTCTAGGCGTCAGCTCAGTGGACGTCAGTGCACGGTCTGCAATCCGCCTGTTTTCATAGATAACTGTCGCATTGCAAGTCATGCTAAACAGCCTGCTTCACTGTGCCTTTTCCTGACGCTCAGCCACCACACTTATATTCTGAAGTGGATCTAGGCATCAGCTCAGTGGACGTCAGTGCAGGGTCTGCAATCCGCCTGTTTTCATAGATAACTGTCACATTGCAAGTCATGCTAAACAGCCCGCTTCGCTGTGCCTTTTCCTGATGCCCAGCCACCACACTTACATTCTGAAGTGGTTCTAGGTGTCAGTTGAGTGGACGTCAGTGCACGGTCTGCAGTCGCCTGTTTTCATATATAACTGTCGACTTGCAAGTCATGCTAAACAGGCTGCTTCGCTGCGCCTTTTCCTGACGCCCAGCCAGCACACTTACATTCTGAAGTGGTTCTAGGCGTCAGCTCAGTGGACGTCAGTGCACGGTCTGCAATCCGCCTGTTTTCATAGATAACTGTCGCATTGCAAGTCATGCTAAACAGCCTGTTTCACTGCGCCGTTTCCTGATGCCCAGCCACTACACTTATATTCTGAAGTGGTTCTAGGCGTCAGCTCAGTGGACGTCAGTGCACGGTCTGCAAGCCGCCTGTTTTCATAGATAATTGTCGCATTGCAAGTCATGCTAAACAGCACGTTTCACTGCGCCTTTTCCTGACACCCAGCCACCACACTTATATTATGAAGTGGTTCTAGGCGTCAGCTCAGTGGACGTCAGTGCACGGTCTGCAATCCGCCTGTTTTCATAAATAACTGTTGGATTGCAAGTATCGGCAGCATTTTTGGTAAATAGCGAGTTAATCACAATTTAAGGACAGTGATGCAGAGAACACGTTGCTCTATTCTCACCCCATAGTTTTTATTATGGTGGGCTCTACAACCACCTGACCCCATTGAAGGTCTTCAAGAAGTGCAATTCGTCCCCCCGAATACCATCACTCAGAATACCATCAGGAAAATGCATCCTAACATTGTGCCCTTAATTTGACCATCTGACAGATGCAACCTTTCCCTCCTAAGCCTTCATTGGAAATTGCAATCTCTACTTTTACAAAAAAAAAAGATTAGACTTGTGTGCTAAAAAGGAAACTCGCTGACTTGCACATGTGCTAACATACATCATTGATTATTGTCATGCTCACACATGTTCAACTCTGCTTTAGTTCACACTGCATGGGGATTTCGCCATGACACTGATGGCTCAACGGGGTCAGCTTATGAGGCCAAGTGAGGGCCAGAGGACCGGAATATAGGAGCATGGAGGTAGCGGATATGGTTCCTCAGCGCAACTAAGAATGGGGCACAGCAGTTATTTAGGGGGCACACCAGTCAGGCAGTGCATTCTCCGGCCAGGTGGTGCACAGAGGTGAGGAGAGGGTACAACAGCCAGGAGGGGACACAGCAGTCTTGCAGGAGCAGTGTCAGGTACATGCAGAAGTGAGTGTGAGATATTTAAGGGAAGCAAAAATAAAATGATCTGGTGGACTCCTGATGGAAGTTGTTCCTAATGTGTTTGTGTGATCAGGGGGCTTTGTGTTGCTGTAATGGTACTTCCAGTGCCCTTGACATGACACAGCGTCCTCACACTCCTGGGATTTTTTGTACACATTATGGGCCCGAGTCATAGAATTATTTCTGTGGCATATAGGCACTTTGCGTGCCAAACTGCATGCGAAATCCTGTTTGTCGATTCAAGGAATCAACTGCGCAGCACTTTTTCCGACTTTGTGGGGACTTTGCGTAGGCAGAGTGCCTTTGCGTGAGAGGACATGGGATGGGGCAGAGGAAGAAAAAAGGAGAATGTGGACTTTACGAGGTATGGCCCACAGGCAGTCCATCAAATGCCCACTATTGCGCAGAATGACACCAATTCATGGATCCAAACACTTGGCACAGAAAGGGCCATGCAAAGCCCTCATTCTATCTTCCACTCAAAGGCAGGTGTACAGACACTTGCACATAGGACCACACTCTTGAGGAATCACTTGTGTTCATTTGAGTAGCTTTAGATGCTCATTAAAATGACCAACATACTGCTCAGCCCACAAAGTATACAACACATTTTAAAAGACTGTATTTCTCATCAGTACCCAGTCAAACAATTGGTAATCAGCCATTTGTTCAAAAATGATTCATTTGAATTATGAGCAGTGCCCCTATCCCCAAAGTCCAACCCCCTAAAACAAAACAGTATCTGACCTCCAGCCTGCAAAGGAGGTCCTGTGTGTTCTTCTTGTGACACTACCATGGGGAATTCTGACCATGGAACTCTCGGAGGAGACGCCACCTCCTAAGAACGGCTGCATCGCGTTTGAATAACACCTGTCATTTCCAACTCCTCGAAGTGTGGGTAGCAGCACCTTGAACAGGCTCCTTTTCCACAAAGCAGTGCAGACCACTGCACCAACCCTTGCAAAATACACGCGCCCTAAAGAACCCACCCCTCCCTGTGTTCACCTGATACATGATGCCGGGTGTGGACCCTCCCTCTTTCCTCGGAGATGTCGCCTTTCCCCAGAGGAGGCAACACACCTTTGCTGGGTTCTTATCACCTTCTTGATCTGCGTGGCACTCCCTGCTGATGAACACCACTCTTATCGGCACTGAAAAGAAATCACCTGTCTGCACGTGAAAAGACGCAAGTCACTACCTCACAGCTCTCACCCTGCTCTAGAAGTGGCCCTGACTTTGAAACATGCGCTGGTGTGTGTGTTTGACCCTCACTGCGGATCCTGCGGTCTAAGCACGCGCTGTTGTGTCACGGCCCCCATGACTACATCAGAACTCTGTGCCCTTCATTTATTCCCGTAAATATAACTCCATTGCCAGGGTTGTGCCACTGTGGCATTCACGATTTTAAACATAGCGCTCACTACTCAATGCTTACAACATTGTCATCATTTTCCCAAATGGATGGTTCTCATTTCCTGGACCCAAGATGGACGGCAGGCTGAATCAATTAGATCCTGTGAATATGGGTGACATCTTCAGGCCAGACATAAAACGGTACTATGCTTTCATGAGACAGAAAGAAACCATATGCCAGAGCGCGACAGGTTTTCTATTAGGACTAAAAATGGAACTGGAAATGTTCCCAAATAAAAACTGGAACATTCTGATATTCTGTAAAATGAGGTTTATACAACAGTCCACTAGACGATATGATGTGTTACAAAGTGCATCATTGGAGCCTGTGCTCCCCATGGCACTCCACCATAAAAGCGCCCTGAACGACAACAAAGTGGTACCATATATGTGCGCTACTTTTTTGCATTCACAAATGTGGAGGAGTGTCAAGAGAATCAGAATTTAAAACCACTGATACCGCAAATGCTGCTTGCTACGTTGGTTTACCACCCTTCCTAGAAACTGACACACACATCCCGGAAATGGCACATTCATTCCGATTTCAGAACAATGTGCCACCTTCAGAATAGGTGTTAAGTACCGAAAATGTCTCAAATGCTTTCTATGACATTTTTGGTACTTAACATTGTGTTCAGAATCGGTCCCTCAGAGTGAAATGTTTTCATGTGCCGATGCCCACCACAGTCTTATTTTCTACTAATATTGGGCAGGGAGGTAGGGGATGGGGCATGATATCCTTACTTTGAATGTTTTGATTTGGGAAGGTGGAGCAACTGTGGCAATGTTTCCCCATAGAAGGTTTTGTGGGGGAAAAGTGTCTTTTCAAGTCAACTATTCGTGCAAACACTTGCTACTTAAATCCCAGTTTACACACAAGCCCAACACAGAGCCTGATTCAGAGAAGCATGTTAAAATGGAAAAGTGCTGTGAGACACTTTTCCATGAAGACATGCATTCCTATATATTGAAACCTGCCACTCCTGCAATGCCATTATTTATGGTATGTCCACAACCTTGCAAACCACCTCACATGCAAAGGGCTGGCAAGGACTACATTCAGAGGCCAGAACACCCTTCCTGCACCATCCAAAATATGAGGATATTAACAGTCCCCTTGGAGGTTCCGTTAAACCCCATTCTCCCATTATGTAGTTAGCATTTCTCAGACTGCAGCACCACTTTTCTAGATCAATGAAAGTTTAAGAAAACTTTCTTGAATTAGAAAAGTGGCAGTCTTTTGGGAAATAACCGCTAAGCCACTGGAGCATGTTCCCCTTGCAAAGATCGGTTTTAGCAGCTTTTGCTGCTGGAAAGCAGAGCATTTTCCCTCCAATATGTCCACCCACCTCAGAATTATGATGTTGTAAACTGGGGAGATTGTTTGCTTTTTACACACTTTTTATCACAAGCTCTGAATCAGGCCCAGAGTATGCTTCTAATCTCATTATAAGCCTTCTTTATGTGTTTTCCTGTTAATAAATAATGAACTTGTTGTCATAGTCAGACAAGCAGTAGAGACTTGCAATTCTGTATATCAGGTGGCAGGAGAATTACCCAGGGGTGCAACCAGACCAAATGTTAGGGCCTTATTCATGGAATTATTAGCACGGTGCATAGTGACTTTGAACTGCCAACAAACACCATGATTCACAGAGCGGTGTAAAGTGCATTTTGCACCATGAATTAGACCAATTTACTGCAGTCCAAAGAGTACTTTTGCAGTGTAAAGCGACTGCAATGCCCTGTGAATCAGGTTGTTTGTTGGCAGTACAAAGTCACTTTGCACCAGTGCAAAGTCACCTTTCACTGTGCTAACAATTCCATGAATCAGGCCCTTTGAAACATAATTGGAGAGCAAGGACCTTACCATGTCATCACCATGTCATTCGGAGAGTGATGCATTTAAACACATGTGCAAGTTCCTTATTTGATTTAAAGTATGTTTGGCATAGCCAATAAAAAAACTGGATTTCTTTGTAGAAATAGGATTTACAGATCAATGCATGTCAGCAGTGTTATATCAAAAGCTTAATGTAAATAACAAAACTATTGCATATGCTAGCAAAGCATTGTCACAGGTAGAGACCAAATTTGGTGAATGTGAAAAAGCACTTCTGATCACTGTGTGGGCGTTCCAACATGTCCGCCGTATAATTCAAGGAGAGAGGGTATTTATTGTAACAAATCACCAGCCTCTACAATTTCTGCAAAGTAAGAGAATCAGATCAGGGAACTTGGCCCAATCAAGAATTACTTCCTGGACATTACTGATTCAGGGATTTCCTGTGGAGTGAAATATGGACTAAATAAAAAGAGTCTGGTTGCTCAAGGACTAGCAGACTTGCATGATTGTGCAACTGTAGGTACACCTGATGACACAGAACTAGAAACACGTTTGAATGAATTTGAGCAATCCCCACACAAAGCATTCAATGAAGAAACATGTAAGAATTTACTAACTGTATATGTAGATGGATGTACATACCATGAAGAAAAGTATACAGAAAAATAGCTAGTAGCAGGATAAGAAACATAAGGGTGATAACATTCCAGTGGTAAGCATGAGGCTAGGTCCCAGAAGTAGTCAAGTGGCAGAATTGGCTGCTATTTATAAGGCAATATCTACAGGAGTAGAAAATAAACTCAAAGAGATAGTTCTAGCGACTGATTAGGCACGAAATAGCTTTGTAGAACATTTAACTGGCTGGAAAGTGAAAGGCATGCTCACCTATGACAAGAAACCACTTAAACATGGCAAGATGATCCAAGCTATAGACAAGCTTGTGTCAGAAAATGATCTGATAATTATTTGGAGTAAATACACTGTCATTTGAAAACACCAGGTGAGGGCAAAGAAGGGAATGACAAGGCAGATCAGTTAGTCAAAATTGGAGCTGTAATGGGGGGAGTTATTTCCTATTGAACACCTGCTTAATGAAATACAGGTAGATGTGATAACAAATTCTAAAACTCCTAAAGCAGTTGATCAGCCTGTAGCACAGTGGAGTTTTGATACTCCAGATCAGGACCTAATCAAAGTGCAAAAGGAAGACATGTTTGGGGGCCTATTTTACAACCGTTAGATCCAGAACACAATCCTCTGACTGTAGAGGACTGCAAAGGGAAAGAGAAATTGAGAGTGCTACTAAAAAACAAAAAGAAAATTAGATTACAAGATGGACTGATGATTAGAGAATCAGTGATAGGCCAAATTCAATGGGTAGTGCCTTTGTAATTTCGGGGATTGATGTTACATGATGCCCACAATGCCATAACTGCAGGACAGGGAGGTTCACAAATAACAAAAGATTATGCTTATTGGCCACACATGCTGGAGCTCTAGACCAGAGGGTTTTTAATCTGTGTTTAGTCTGTGCACAATATCAACCTGTGTCAACTACTCATAGAGCACCATTGATGAAAAGGGGCTTAACACTCCCACGGTCTGATTTACAAATGGACTATGTCTGGCCCGTAAAAAGATCAGCAAGGGGAAACAGGTACATGCTGACAGTAACTTGTCTAACGTCCAAATGGTTGAAGTGCATTCCAGCCACATTGCTTGTAAATCATATTTATAAAGATTTGGGTTACCTCCAATGATAGAGTTGGGAGTCATTTTACTAGTGCTTTGATGACAAAACTATGGCACATTTAATGTAACAGATCCATAGTGTATATGTTAAAGAAGTTTGTATCTGAAGCAGGTTCTAGTTGGGATTTGCGACTTCATTGGTACTGACGGCTATCAGGATGACACCCGCTAAATCAACAAATCTAAGCCCCCATGAAATATTGATAGGAAAGAAAATGGTTCTGCCGCAACACTTACTGTACAAGACAAATTAATCCACAATTCATGAATATGTAGAAGAATTGAAAAAGCACTTGCAACATGCGTTTGCATTTGTGCAGCAGAATTTGGAAAAGGCTGCTGCCGGTGCAAAAACATATTATGATAGGAAAGCATCTGTGAAAGAATATGAAACAGGAGACTAGGCATATAAATGTAACTTCTGGAAGGGGAAACAATTTCTTGCATCATGGCAAGGGCCGTATATAATTATTGATAAGGTTTCACCTATGGTCTACAGAATTGCTAACAAGGATGGAGAATTATCAGTGGAACAGTTTGTCCATGTTAATCAAATAAAGAGTATTCACCCGAAACATGAGAAAAAAAGACTTGAACAAGTTGAGACTAACAGAGAATAGAAAAATAGTATTGCCATAGTGAATGGTTAAGTGTAAATAATTGATTTTGAGTTTTCTGTACTTATTGGGAAAGTGTCTTGGTTGCATGATATGTTATTTATATAATTTGTATTTGTGTGCATAGTCAAATTTGGTTTCAGATGCTCGAGTGGAAAAGGAAATGAAAAGGTTTTCGTGCTTGGTACTTAATGTGTCTTTTATTTTTTATTTTAAAAAATAAATGTTTTTCTTGTCAGCGCCAGATCCTTGGGGTGCTGATCCCCTGGAGGATATCACTGGATTGGAGTCCCCTGCAAAGCCCCCTGGACCGAAGAAGGGGGTGAAGATGATGACTCCAAAAGATGTGGTGATGACCCCAAAAGATATGGAGATGACAACCATGGAGGAGGTCCCATAGAATACCAGAATGGAGGAATGCCACCAACAATGGTTTCCTATGTGATTTTTATTTCTCACCCTAAACTTTTATTTACAAGGTCTATTTCTATTACAAACTGTTTTACTATTCCTGTCAACAAACTATTTTGTTACAGGAGCTATTTACAGAAACTATTCTTTGTGAACTGATTTTTTTGGGTGTATGTTTTTCTGAGCATGTTAATGGTTTGATTTAAAAAATATATATAAATTGGATTACCAGTTAAAAAAAGATGAAAAGATGAGGATGATCAAACGATAAGAACTAATTAAAAAATAATAAAAAATACATACATAATTAAAAAATAATTCAAAAGAAGATTAAAAAACAACACCAATAAAAAAAGAGATTTAAAGATAAAGGTGATCAATAGATAAAAAAGAGATACACATTTTTATTTGTATTTTTCCTTTTTAAAGATATTGTTGTTTGTTGTTCTGATTAAGAGTCATAATTATTTTGCTCAAGTCTAGTAGTGTATATAATATTTCTCATATATGGATGTTGTCTTATTTATTTTTGACTGATAAGAGAAATTCAATTGGGGGCAGCACATTCTTTTTAGAACATATATTTTTGTTTTTTTTTCTGCAGTGATTTTGGGTTATACCCCAGCAGTAAAAAAAGAGGAAGTATAGGAGTAGCTGGGGGCTCTGAATTGCCGGGGCTCTGAATTGCAGGGACTTTTCATTATAGTAGTGCACATGTAGTTTATATAGCTGTAGTGGGAATCTCAGAAAGACAGAGATGGACAGGGCACATGGTTGCGATGCATAAGGTGCATGAGGAAAATGCACAATGCACAGAACATAGAGCACATGCTTCAAATTGCATATTATATCAGGATGATGGTTCAATTGACTGAATTGTACGTAAACTAATGAAATATATTAACACAATAAGTCAACCCCAATAACATGTCCATTAATAACATTTAGTGCAAATGAGTCCATGTGGAAATAACCTGAAAACGATTTTGGAAAATGCATGATGCTCTCTTTCAATGGAAAAGTAAACGTGCAGCATGGGTTTGTGCTGGGTGATAAAAAATGCAAAGATCAGTTTTACTAAAAGGCCATTGTGTGAGCAGGAAATTCAAGAAGAGATGTATCTTCTTGCTCATCAACAATGAAACAACATTGTTTCAGTGGAATGATCTGGTCAAGGGAAAGGATTTCCTCTGGATTTCCTCTGAGTGGCAGGAAGCGGTAATACAAAGGGATTGAGAGGGCGTAGCTGGGCAAAGACATATTGGAGCTGGGAGAGATATCTTTGGGTTGGGAGACGAGCTAGCTGGTGGGCAGATAGACTCCAGTGCTGGGGGCTGTTTGATGTTGGAGCAAGTATTTATCTATGCAACCCCAGGGCAGAAGCGGCGAGGAGGCTGAAAGAGATTCCCATGCCAAGCTGAGACAGGAATATCAGCAACAAATTTAGGTAATTATGCAATAATTGAGGAGCATGTTATTGCATGAGAAACATTTACAGGTTTTGTAATAGAAACATGTTTGTTTTTTAAAGTGATTCACAATCTATATTTTACGGGGTTCCCATTCATGAAGTGAGCCTTTGTTAAATGCAGGTTCCTAACTGCTAAAGATTGTGAGAGAAACATTCAAGGTTTCCTTTCAGTCTGTGCGCTGCCAGCCACCAACAAATGTTTAAGTGAAGCTTATTATCAGAACAGCTATTTAATGTGTGCAAGCTCTCTAATGAAATGCATTTTATCAATGTGCAAGTATAAGCCACTTTAAAATGGTACAGCACAAATGCAACTGTTTGGACTTTCTGAATTTCAGCATTTTATAAAGCTACAAAAGAGAATTGGGTTTTTGTTTTTATTATGTGTCTGAATTATTGTTAGCACATACACTGAGGTCCAACAGGTGGTAAGCCTATTTTACTGCAAGCAGTTATTTATATTACCACATGTGGCAAAACGTAAGATAAATCATGTTTCTGTGAATTGAGTTTTTAGAACAGATAGACGTGTGCGTGTGTGTGTGTGTGAGTACAATTATTTGGTTGTGGAATGATTAATGTATTTTGAAATTTAGCCACAAGGGCATTTTGCTGTATTGTACATAAAATACTGTGATAAGGAGGAATAAGATATCTCCCCAGAGTGTATCAAGTACAGTAGCCTGTTATGGTGAGTGACCCTGGTAAAAACAACTGTTGGGTAACATTCTGGAAATAGTCTCACCAACATAGAAATATCCCAACAAATTACCAAAATATACTACCACCATAAAATACTAATCTTTATCACCATAATAAAAATACCACCATGTGATAGGTATAACCCCAAAGTATATCAGACAGACGGCAAAACAAATTGTCTCTAGAATTTACATGTCCTAGTTGGATGAATAACATATGAGGGAAGAGGATGAAGAGAAAAAAAAGGTACAGAGTGCAAAGGAGAGGAATAGTCAGAGAAAAGGTAACCAGATTGCAAATAGGGTCTAAAAATTAAAAGTGGAAGGAGGACACATAAGTGGTAAAAGGAAACTAGAGTAGGGACACAAAAAGACAAGAAAGAGGATTAGTCCTAGAACAGGTGAGGTTACAGTTTGGCTCTCAAAAGAGCCCATGTTGGAGAGTTGATTAGGACCGGTGGAAGAGTTCCATATTTCATGTCCCTATGAAGAATAACAATATCATTCACACCAGAACATTCCATTATGTTCTCAAGATTGTTTTCTGTTGATAATATGACTGTGATAAACTAAGCAATACTCTGTTTTAAGAACTCAACTTCTTTGGCTCAGGTGATGGCAGTTATGAATATATGTGCAACTGTTGAATTTCTGCATCATAGCTCCATAATGTATCCTCTATAATGTATCCTCTTCAATGTATTTGTTTGAAAAAATGTACAACAACATGTTTGTACAAGCTTTTTAATGCTGATCAAGGGCAACATGTTTCTCTTGGAAACAAGACAATGCAGAGCAACACAGGTTTAAATGCCAGTCTGTTATTGTTATTGTTATATACCTTTTGAAAGGTGGAACTCGCCCAAAGGCCTCAGTGTGGAGCAAGTCAGATCAAAACAAGAGGGAGAAGGTCAAAATCAGGGACGCAAAGCAAAGGTACAGCTAACTATCACAGTGAAAGAAAAGCACTTTATGGGCTTTTATAAAGGAAGATACTTCATTGTAAAGGCGCCGAGGAGCAGAGAGGAGATTCCACAGGTGCAGGGCTATGGAACCAAAACGAATGCCACCATAATGTTCAAGTTTAAATCTAGGTAGAAACAGTAGAGTTGGATTGGAGAGACTGAACAGGACGAGCATGTCTAATCTGATTCTTAAGGTATGCTTGCACTTTCTCATGAAGACATTTGTGGGTGCGGAGTAAGACCTTGTACATTATACAGTGTCAAGAAGCCAGTGTAGTGCAATGCGGTCCTCAGTCACTGTCATGACCACTGTGAGGGGGCACAAGTTGTGCCACAAGCAGGCCCCCACCAGAACTTTTGAGGGCCTTAAAACCACTGAAAAAGGGCTCCTAGAGCAAGTCCTGGCGCCTTTGGCACCAGGCTCATATGTAGGAGGGAAAGGCTGTTCAAACTAGGTCCCATTTATGTACATGGGCCTTTAAATCCAACATGGAAGCACCCACACAGTCTAGTTCTAAGAACCAAGCCATGCGGTCTAGTGTTTTGGGTGTGGCAGGCCTGGAACTACTTTCCCTGGGTCCAGCTCCTGGTCTTCAGCATCTTCCTGTAATCCTGTAAGAACAAGAACAAGATTATTCTGTTTTACCTGAGAAAACACCATCCAGCATTCAGCATCTCAACTGGGCTGCAATCTCTGGAAACTCGAGAGAAGAAGAAACATCACTCACCTGTGAGTACTAGCTTAAAGACTTCCGGCGAACTGCTACCACAGCTGCTGTTCGAACATTGCGACCTGCAATAACGAGAAAGGGAAACACAATATCAGAACGCACGCTTCCAAAAGATCGAATTCCATCAGTCTTACCTGAATTCCATCACGCTATGCCACGCTTCCATCCGGCGCACCACAGCAACATCTGCAAAGGAAAAGAGACATATTCAGGTTTGCTTTCAATATTAAACAACCGCACATCCCTTAACGGATTCTGGGGGCCTGTTTTTCATTGCGCTCTCATCCACTCGCAGCAGCACCACAGCAGCCTGTGAGGAGAAGAGGAAAACAGAGGTTAGCTTTAAAAGACAATAAAGGCGCAGTGCTTTGCGCTTTCTCTTACCTAGAAACGTGCCTCTCCATCCGGCACGCCAGCATCAAGACCTTTGCACCTGAAAAGAAGGAGATACAGACATTAACAAATTTGCACCATAAAGAGAACAAAGACTTACAATTAACAAACGTACCTGCCTACCAGCAGATTCAGGGTCACAGCAGGTATGGGCCCAAGGAAGGCGTACTGCACCAGTGAAGCAACTCAGGCAGCTCACCAACAAACGTCAAGCGCCCCTGCACAAGAAACGCAGGACGGATAGCTCACCTTACAAATAACTAAGATTCATTATTCAGCACTGGGTAAATATGCATCCTGGGTTCCAGATCTCAGAGCGTTCCAGACACCCCCGGGGATATCAGGTCAGCATAACAGAACACAAAGCCTTTAAACCTTAACCACCTGGGCGTCATGGAGACATTTGAAACTGATCAGCTAGCCCAGCTTTTGGGACAATTATCCGCCAAGGCACACGCAGCCCGGCATGAAACCAATGACTTAAGACGAGAGTTAATAGTCACCAAAGACCGTACTGATGAACTAAGCAAACAGCTACTACAAACACAGGTGGGGCAGGCTCCATTGACCGGATTTGCCGCATCTGACGCTACACCATCATCAGTCAATCCAGTACAGATAACGTTGCCGGGAGCAGTACCTCTGGCACCACCATAACGGTTCAATGGAGACCCCAGAAGGTACGCAACATTCATGAACCAGTGCCGCCTCTATTTTCTTTGTAGGCCTGGGGCTTTCCCAAACAACCAGGCGCGGGTGGCCTTCGTGTTATCATATTTGAGTGCAAGTGCCGCAGACTGGTCGAAACCCATAGTGAGCCGGGATGACCCATTACTGCAGACCTTCAGGTGTTTTCAACAGGAGATGGAAAAGTAATTTGCTCCACACTTGCATGGACAAGCTCTTGATAACGAACTTCTGTCCCTCCACCAAGGGAATCAAGATTTGCTGACTTATATTGCCACCTTTAATAGACTGGTTGTAGAAGCGGGGTGGCCAGAAGATAAAAGAACCATGTTGTTTCACCAGGGCCTACGAGGAGACCTGAAGGATGTCCTTGCTCCTAAAGACTCTGCGGAGTTTATCAACCTGGTAGTTCAGTTGGACCACAGATTACAGGATCGAAGAACAGACCGAAGTAGACTCGAAAATCGTGCCATGCACGTACGTTCAAAAGATAATGTTCAACATCCATCAGAAAATACCACAGAACCCATGCAGATTGGAGGAGTACAACCCCCTTTAACCAAGGTTGAAAGAGACAAGAGGAGACAGCTACAGTTATGCCTATACTGCGGTAAATCGGGTCACTACCTCAAAGAATGCCCAGTGAAACCTCCAAGGAAGGTGGTAGGCGCTACAGAGAAAGAAGATGATGGAAAGGAATTGGAAAACTACCAGTCCCGGCAAGCATAGAGGTCCACTTGTCGAGCGAGAATGATGAGTCACAGACCTCACATTTCACCCTACCAGTAACCTTGATCAATCACCAATGACCGTCACGGATGCATGCCATAGAGGCATATATAGACAGCAGAGCAGTTGGAAATTACATAGATCGAGATCTGGCAACAGAAATGGGACTTCCCTTATGCACGAAACCAACAACTGAAAAGTTAACTACTGTTGACGGTACAGAAATTGCTTCAGGACCAGTAACCCAGTGCACAACAGAATTAGCCCTTCTGTGTCAGAATGGACATCAAGAAGCAATCACGTTTGACCTCATCAAAGCTCCTCAATTCCAGTTGATCTTAGGGATGCCATGGTTACTAAATCACAATCCCCACATAGACTGGCGTGCAAAGAGACTGACCTTTTCCGACGAATGCGCCCACGCTTGCTACCCGAAATCTATACCACAGCCAAACCTGAAATCTGTTCAAAGAATTGCATCAGGATCGCTGAACCAATTGACACCTTACCAAAAGAATATTAGGATTATCAAGATGTTTTTCAGATGGAACAGGCTAACACATTACCGCCACATAGGCCCTATGACTGTCAGATTGACCTGCTACCTGGCGCACACGTTCCTTGTTGTCAAATTTATACACTTACAGAAACCGAAAATCTCCACTTGAAGTCCTATCTGGATCAATACCCGGCTAATGGGTTTATCAGCCCGTCAAAGTCACCGGCAGCCTCTCCCTGATTCTTCGGACCCAAGAAGGAAGGAGATTTGAGGACTTGCATCGATTACTGTGCACTTAATCAAATCACAGTAAAAACATGCTACCCTTTGCCCCTTATCCCGGAAATGTTGGACCAAGTCAAGTATACCTGAATCTACACCAAACTAGACCTCAGAGGAGCATACCACCTTGTATGTGTTAAGAAAGGGTATGAATGGAAAACCGCGTTTCACACCAATTATGGCCAGTACGAATATCAGGTAATGCCTTTCGGCTGTGCAACGCTCACACAGCGTCCAATACTTCATGAATGATGTATTACGGAAATTAATCAATGTCTGTGCCCTGGTCTATATTGATGACATCCTGGTGTATTCCCCCTCTTAAAGAGATCATGTGGAACATGTTCGCTCAGTCCTTGCAAAACTTTGCCAGCACAAACTGTACGCTAAACTCGAGAAATGCTCTTTCCATGTCACCGAAGTTGAGTTTCTTGGTTTTGTTCTCTTGCCAAAGGGAGTCATGGTGGATTTACACAAAGTAGATACCATCCTTAATTGTCTGTCACCTTCTTCACTCAAAGGAACCCAAAGCATGCTTGGCTTTGCAAATTTTTATCACCGATTTTTTCCAGATTTCTCATGGATAGTTCCCCCAATCGCATCGTTACTGAGAAAAAACAACAAAAAATTCCAATGAACTTAAGAGGCGGAACAGGCCTTTCAAGAACATAAGAAAAGATTCACCTCCGCACCAATTTTACGACATCCTCACCCTTATCTCCCCTATGTAGTGGAAACTGATGCTTCCAAAATAGCTATGGGAGCAGTTCTCTCTTAAAGAGATCCAGAGACAGGCCAATTACACCCCGTGACCTCTTTTGGTCACGTACATTTTCACCACCAGAACTTAACTATGCAATTACGGACAAAAAATTGTTGGCAATAAAATCAGCCTTCAAAGCCTGGCGACAGTATCTATTAGGTGCCAGACATACCATCACACTAATCACAGATCACTGAAACCTTCAATACCTAAAGTCAGCAAAAGCCCAATCGCCATGACAGTTGCGGTGGGCTCTATTCTTTGCAGAATACCATTATGTAATAACATACCGACCGGGAGTTCGGAATGGGAAGGACAATGCCTTGTCTCGTATGGGTGTTGAAGAGAAAACAAACAGTACCCTGGACCCTGTTTCCATCATCCCAAGTGATAAAGAACTGGGACTCACCACAACATTGACTCTGAGTGAACTTCAAGATAAGATTTGAACCTTAATCAACCCTGAGATCTTACAGAAATGGAATTCTCAAAATGAACATCACACGGTTCTGGATGGATGACCCTACTTCAGGGAACCACTATATCTACCAAGTAAAGATCTGTAAGAATTGGTCATGTCGGTTATCACGATTCCCTGATCGAAGGCCATCCCGGAATTGTTAAGACTCTAGCCAAGGTTAAACAGAAATATTGGTGGCCAACCTGGCGTCAGGACATTGCTCGATTTGTTCTATCCCGTGGGATATGTGCACAGAATAAATCACAAAAACAGAAACCAGCTGGCCTCCTACAACCACTGGATATTCCACCAGCTCCCTGGCATACTCTTTCTCTTGATTTTATTACTGACTTACCTCCCTGTCAAGGTTTTAATACCATTCTGGTGGTTGTAGACCTGTTCTCTAAAATGGCACATTTCATTCCATTCAAAGGACTACCTAATGCTACCGGTCTGGCAAAAGCATTTCTTGAACACATTATAAAACTGCATGGTTTCCCCTCGGTCCTAATCTCAGATCGTGGAAGCCAATTTGTATCCAACTTCTGGAGGAAATGTTGTACCATGGCACAAATCGATGTTCGATTATCCACTAGCCATCACCCCCAAATGGATGGACATACAGAAAGAACAAACCAGACATTAGAACAGTATCTACGTTGCATGCTGCATCAAGTGGAAGAGAATTGGAAAGATTTTGGTATGGATAGCGGAATACGCATACAATAACTACATACACACCAGCACGGGACAAAGCCTGTTCTACACAATGTACAGAAGACATCCATGTACCTCTGAACTAGACTCCCCCACGACCTTGGAAATGCCAGCGGTAAAGACTGCACACACACACATAACCCAAGCCTTCAGAAGGGCAAATGAACATTTACTGCAAGCCAAAGACACACAAATACAATTCTCGGACCGGCATCGAAAGAAAACTCCCGATTACCAGCTGGAGACCAAGTCTGGTTGGCATCAAAACATGTGCCCATAAAAGGTACCTGGACCTTTATTCCAAGATATCTAGGACCCTATACCATCGAATCAGTGATAAATCCGGTGGCCGTCAAGTTAGCCTTACCATCAAGCATGCAAATTCATCCGGTGTTCCATGTGTCACTTGTAAAACCTGTACAACCAGGAACCTGAGTCTTAACACCACCAAAACCTGTGCTAGTTGATGGAGAGCCTGAATTTGAAGTTAAAAACATCCTGGATTTGAAATGTACCAGATCTAAGCTATACTATTTAGTGGACTGGAAAGGGTACGGACCTCAAGACAGAACTTTGGAACCAAGTGAACATATTCACGCACCACGTCTGATTAAGAGGTTTCACCTGGATAACCCCACCAAAACCGGACCGGACAGCAAGGATACCATGAGAGGGGCTTTGAGGTGGAGTGTTGTCATGACCACTGTGAGGGGGCAGAAGTTGTGCCACAAGCAGGCTCCCACCAGAACCCTGGGGTCCTTAAAACCACTGCAAAAGGGCTCCTGGAGCCAGTGCCGGCGCCTTTGGCACCAGGCTCATATGTAGGAAGCAAGGGCTGTTCAAACAAGGTCCCATTTATGTACATGGGCCTTTAAATCCATCATGGAAGCACCCACACAGTCTAGTTCTAAGAACCACGCCATGCAGCCTAGTGTTTTGGGTGTGTCAGGCCTGGAACTACTTTCCCTGGTACTACTTTACCTGGGCTATATAACCCACAACCTGACTGCAGAACACGCTTCGTGTTATTCTGCAACCAGCAGCGTGATCCTCACCATGTCCAGCTCCTGGTCCTCAGCATCTTCCTATAATCCTGCAAGAACAAGAACAAGATTATTCTGTCTTACCTCAGAAAACACCATCCAGCACTCAGCATCTCAACTGGGCTGCAATCTGTGGAAACCGAGAGAGGAAGAAACATCACTCACCTGTGAGTACTAGCTTAAGGACTTCCGTCGAACTGCTACCACAGCTGCTGTTCGAACATTGTGACCTGCAATAACGAGAAAGGGAAAAACAATATTAGAACGCGCGCTTCCAAAACATCGAATTCCAACAGATTTATGTGAATTCCATCGCCCAACGCCATGCTTCCATCCAGAGCACCACTGCAACATCTGCAAAGGAAAAGAGACATATTCAGGTTCGCTTTCAATATTAAACAACCGCACAGCGCTGTACTTACCTTAACGGATTCCGGGGTCCTGTTTTTCATCACGCTCTCATCCACTCGCAGCACCACAGCGGCCTGTGAGGAAAATAAGAAGAAAACACAGGTTAGCTTTAAAAGACAATAAAGGCGTGGCACTTCGCACTTTCTCTTACCTAGAGACGTGCCTCTCCATCCGGCATGCCAGCATCAAGACCTTCGCACCTGAAAAGAAGGAGATAAAGACATTAACGAATTCCCAACATAAACAGAACAAAGACTTACAATTAACAAACCTACCTGCCTACCAGCAGTTTCGGGGTCACAGCAGGCCTGGGTCCAAAGTAGGCGTACTGCACCAGTGAAGCAACTCTGGCAGCTCGCCAACAAACATCAAGTGCCCCTGCACAAGAAACGCAGGATGGATAGCTCACCCTACAAATAACTAAGATTCATTATTCAGCACTGGGCAACTACGCATCCAGGGTTCCAGATCTCAGAGCCTTCCAGACACCCCTGGGGATATCAGGTGAGCGTAACAGTCACATGATGTCTTTTAGAAAGGCCACTAACATCACACACTGCATTGTTCTGAGCGACCTGAAGAATTTTCATATTGGATTTAGAAGTGCCAGTCATGAGGCAGTTCTCATAGTCAAGTTTAGAGTTGACAAGGGCAACTGCAAAAGAGGCCGCATTGGCTACAGAAAGGAAGGGTTTGATCTGCCTAAAGAGATGAGTAGTGTAGGCACATGAGGCTTTTACCTAACCAGCATGTTTCTTTATATTTAGTGAAGAGTCAAGGTAGATGCCAAGGGTCTTAACCCAGGGGCTAGTCTCAATAGAGGTTCCTGAAATAACAAAGGCAGAGTATCTTGGGTCTAACTTTAGCAGACGTGTAGAGCGGACAAGCACAGGGTCTGTTTTGTTACCATTGAGAGACAACACATTGTTTAACATCCAGGTTTCAATCAAACTATAAATGTGATTTATACTCAGGAGGTCATTCTCATAGTTGCAGTAAAGTTTAATGACAACCTGAGACTGTCTAGGAGTTGAAATAAAGGACAAATATATGGATTAAAGGGAGTAGGCAAGAGACAAGCTCCCTGTGAAACACCACAAGTAAGGCGTTCTGAAGATTACTTGAATCCCCAGAATTGAGGCCAGTCATTGTAGAGCACTGCTATAGCAGTTAGCAATACTCCCCAGTCTCTCAAGCAGCAAGGAGTGATCCACGAGGTTAAACGCTGCTGAGAGGTCAAGGAGCAAAAGCAGCGTAACCTGACCTGAGTGCGCGATATGACATAAGTTAGCCTTTAGTCAATCAAAGCAGTCTCTGTGCCATGGACTACTCGAAAGCCAGATTGAAGAGTACCAAGAAGGTCATTGCTTTCAATATGTTGTTGAACTTGAGAGTAGGCAACCCTAACAAGAATCTTCATAAGGAAAGTGGTATTGGTTATGGGGTGATAATTAGTGACTGAGGAAGGATCGAGGGAGGCATTTTTGATCACTGGAGAGATCCATACCTTCTTCAGAGATTCATGAATGGTAGAGGTAGCAAAAGATGCGTTCACCAAGTGTGTAATAAAAGGGGTCAGGCAAGCAAATGATTGTTTAATGTTAGTAGGAGGGCAAATGTCATCAGGACATGAGGATGGTTTTAAACAATAGTGTCCAAGAGATCAGCTTTGCTGATTACTTTAAAGTTGTAAATAGGGGTAGGAGAAGAAGGAGGTGTATGGGTAGAGTCCATACTAGAAATGCTATTATTAGTACAGGAAGGAGATGATCGCAGGGAGGCAATCTTGCTGCAATGGGAGCTCAGTTTTTCACTGAAGCCATGTTGATGTCTGAGCACAATTGATCACTCTTAACCAGGATAGGGTAGGGATTATCTTTCCCCTCAAAGTCCCTAAGGATCGTAAAGAGCTCTTTGTGGGAGGAGGTTGCAGATTTAAGGTGTTCATTATCAAAGACTCATCTGGCCTGGATGTTAGCGAGCTTATAATTAGTCCCCAACATGTGATATGATTTAAGGGTAGAAGTGTTTTTTTTTTCTTCCACCAAGCCTGTTCTTTTTGTCTCTTAAGTGTTCTTAATCTCCTCGGAGAGCCAAAATTTATCAACAGTTTTAGATTTCAATGTTTTGACTAGGGGGGGCAGGGAATTATTTATTCTCAAAATAATCTTGTTATACTGGTCAACAAGGGTGTCAGTACAAATGGAGTGAGGAAGATTGGCAAGCACAGGAGAAGCTAGTTTGGTTACATCAGTTGTGCTAATTTTGACAGACATTGAAGCCCAAGGGTTAGTGTTGAGCCTGACAAATTTTCTGTGCAGGTCCAGAAGAAACGTGATAAGGCTATGATCAGACCAAGGACAAATTGTGATGTTAAAATTATGTGAGGTTAGATGTTGCTAGAGAACCCAATCGAGAATATACCATCTTTGTGGGTGGGAGTCTCTATATGTTGAGGAAGCCATTGGCTTCTAAAGAGAGGGCAAGGATGGTAGCTTGGCAATTATCAATATGAGAGGCCCAGATATAAACATTACCACGGACAACAACATAGGAGGCAGTCTAAATGAAGTCGCTGAGAAGCATGAGGAGCTGTTCCTCAAAAAGAGGCATGGGCATAGGAGGCTGATAGATGTTACCAAGACAAGAAGTAGTATTAGCATCTACAACAATTTTTATAACAGTATGTTCGCAATCATCAATAAGGGTAGTGTTGAATTTATAAGCCGTAATATAATATTTTATAATAATAGCAGTACCACCACCCCTACCGCATTTTCGGTTAGTGCAAAACATTTAAAAGCCCAGCGGTGTCACAGACAAAGCTGCATGATTGGTAGCATTAGAAAGCCAAGCCTCAGTGATACAACATATATCAAGTGTTTGAGTACCAATCATATCAGCCTCCTCATCGGCATGTTTGATTACAGAGCGTGGAATCAGGACGCCAATACGCAATTGAGCATTTGGAAGTGCCTCACTACCGAGGTCGTTTCTGCACAAAGGCACCAAGGTACCCAACTGATGAACAGGGAAGCAAGATAAATGTGGCTAGCAGTTGTCCAGTCAGACGATAGGGTATAGAAGGAACCCAAGAGAGAAACAACAGGTTGTGCTAGAGACTGCTCTTACCACGGAGGAGCACCAGCAGAGAGAGTTTACAAGAGGAAGAGTTATTATGCACACCATAAACAGATAATGAATTACTTTTGTTGGAAGAGACATCAAAAAAGGATTATTTTGTTCTATATCTTATGACTTGATGTACACATTGGCTGCCATAAATGTGATCTTTTTAAGAGTGTTACTTTTTATTCTGTTTTACATTCTGGACGGCTTAGATCTAATGACAGGCAAACATATTTCCTTTAACTGCTCATTGCTATTATATATATATATATATTCAGTGAAAAAAACTTTGTTAAAGGGACGTTATGGTTAAGTTGCGCTACTAAAAACCTATGAAATTCAGTGAAAAAACTTTGTTAAAGGGACGTTATGGTTCCAAGTAAAACCGAAAAACCCTCGAAATTCGCCAGTTATGGTAAACTTAGCAACCATAACTCGCGCCACCACCGTGCACTGTTAAGACTAACACCCAGGACATCAAAGATGAAATCACAAATGTCATTGATGACATCACTGATGACATCACATGTCTGGCTCACTATTTTTTCATTTGCTGACATATCTAGGCCACATGGTTTTCTTCAGTAACAGTCAGAAACTAAGAATTTTATAATATTTGTAGACATATCCTTCTAGTAGGTTCTTACAGTAATTCCCTTAGAGTACAGTCACATCATATGAAACATATACATATGGGAAAACACAAGCTTGAAAGACAGCAATCCTTTTTGTGCATAAAGATAATCACTAGATTTATGAGCACTTTCTGATAGTTATGTTGTTTTTTTTATGGCTGTAGTGTCCCTGTATATGGTCATATTTGTATACATTGTACTCACACTACTTTCCTTAGGGTCCAATCACATCAAGTGATACATATACATAGGGTAAATAGCAGCTTTGAAACAGAGCAATCATTTATTTGCATGAAACTAATCAGTTAAGTTATGAATTGTTTCTGCTACTACTTGTGCTTTTTTGCTAACTTCACTTTCCCTGAGTATACCCATATTGGTATGTGTTCTTGTGTCTTTGTGTTTTGTCTATAGTAATGCAATTATGTAATACATGGGTTTTATTAGCTACTTATTACATATTTCACAGTACACAAAAATCTATTAAGAAAACAATTATCATTTCATTATTCAACATATTAACATTACGAATATCATACCTTCATCTTGTACGCAGCACACAATGTTAAGTTTCTGTATGAGTAGCTTAGTATACCAGATAGAACCCCATAATAGGATGCTATTTATATCAATGCATCGTTCAATGCACTTATTAGGGTATATTTCTTGCAATGATTCTTGACACTTTTTTCGCAACATAATAAGAATCCCTTCTACACATATTTCATGAGAAGTACATACACATGTGATGTCATCAGTGATGTCATCAATGACATTTTTGATTAGTTTAATTAGTTTAATGGTTTTAAAGAAGGCACTGAGGATTTCAATTAAAAAAATCAATATCTAAATTAAAAACAGTGCTATATACAAACAAAGTTACTCATTTGAAGCTTTTACAATTGCAGTGAAGACCAGTTTCCTGAAAAGAAGCAGCCGAATTCGAAGAAGAAAGAAAAACTAAGAAGTTACCTGTTAATTTAAAAAAAAAGTAAGTAAAATATCACCATAATATTTGTATTATTAATCAAATATACTATAACGTTAATACGAGCTATTTCGGTTTCTAAAAATAGAGATTTTGTACCATTTTGTCCAAAAATGTCCATGTCTTAAACAGCGATTTACAGCCAGAATGGCCCACACATTTCTATTTTTGGACACACAAATTACCCAACTGAACCACTTCAATTTTCATATTATAGAACAAACAACTGTTTTCATTGTATACATTAGATTTACTATTTGTACTTTTCCACACCACTAGCTTACTTTTTTTGTCATCTGAACCCCAGTTTAGTAACACATACATTCAAGAATACCTATCCCTACTAGTTTTAGTTCCCAATGCACAATCACACACCATTACATACATCTTTATCATCTTACTCAAACACTCATGCACACAGCACACATACATTCCAGAACACCCCAACCATATCTTCTTTATTTTTTTCAACAGACCCTAAAGAATGCCTACCAAAAGTCAAGTCCGTAGAAAGCAACGCAAAAGTAGAGCAAATGAAAATAAAGGTGTCCAACATAAGCATCCATCTCTAGCAGAATTTGTAAAAAAAGTTGAAACAAAATAGCTAATACAATCATTTAGTGAAACACAAGAAGTTTCAAGTACAACAACTTCGCTTCCTCTATCAAAATGTAAAACAAACCATAAAACAATTAGCAGAAAATCAGCTATCAGTACAGATGAAACTACTTCTTCAAATTTTAATAAAGTGCAAAGTAAGCATACCAAGAAAAGTATTTTAGCCAAAATATACCATCACAAAGTCCTTCAAAATCTTATAAAAACAGGAGAGAAATCAGGTTCAAGGCTTAAAACCTATCATAGGAAATTAATCTTAGAAGCATTGATGGACAGTGCAATTCTTCTGAAAAGAAATGTATTTATTTTACTGTTATTGTGAAACCACTAACAAAACTAATAACTAAATTACAAAAAAGACTTCTCAATAAGCAAAATATCAACAGAAAGAACTTCTTAAGTATCAGCGGAGGTGAATGGAATCACACTACAAGCACAGAACCATATTTTAATGAAGAAGCGTACAAACAAAAGCAAACGAATACAATTGCCATACATAGCAGTGGTCGAGGTTATGAAAAAGTGAATAATATCATAATGGAACAAGAAGTACTTCTTACAAAAATATGCCCTGAAAACTTAGAATTACCCCTCCATTCAACTGAATCAGAACGTCTAGTGTACAAATGGCCATGCACGCCACTGTGTAACATTCCCAAACAATGTTTCAAATCTTTACGCCAATTCTACAATAAATATGTAAAAAGCAAAGACAAAATCAAAATTAAATTACTGCAAAATATAGATACCTGTCCAGTGCGCAAGTACCACAGGACTACATGGACATTCATTGGCCTGCATTACAGAACCTACTTGTAAAACCACTTTCCATGATATCAAAAGGATATCAACACATCATTCAACTATAAGAAATCGAGTCTATAAACTGCACTATGCTAAAAGTCCTGCTTTAGCACTAGCAAAGTTAAATAACATCCTTCTACATGGTACAGCAAAAGACCTACTTGAAGAAATTCACTATATCCAGAAAAAATATTTTGGAAGTGAAAGCCATTTACAGAATAAAATAGCTTCAAACCAATTAAGCAACAATTCTACACATGGCAACCTTTTGCTAAACACATACAAAAAAGAAATACTAAAATGTAAAAGTACATCAACTGAAGTACCAAACCATGTATGTGTATGTTTGCTGTAGAATTTTTTATAAAAGTAACACAAAAACTGTGGACCTATCATACAAAATAGAAGACAATGAAGATACTAAATTGTTTGAATTTGCTCTCTACCTTGTAGCAGAAAACAAATATGAAATAACTGAGCCCTTAATACTTTGCAGTTATTGCACTACAAAACTTGACAACAACCAACCTCCTTCACGTTCTATCACAAATAATTTGGAATTATACCCAGTACCAAAACCTCTACAACAACTTAATTTATATGAGGGTATCATAATTCAAACAGTACACCCATTTCAAGCAATAATACGCCTTCAACCAAAAACAGCAAAATTACCTCCCTCTGAATTGGTAAAAGGCATTTGTGGAAAAGTAGTTTATTTACCATTAAATCTAAAAGAAAATGTGCATACTCTAGGAGTGCAACGTCCAATGCAGCAATCTTTAATTATATTAGTAAATGGAGTGCCTACAAAAGACAAAAAAATATGGCAACAGCTGGTAGATTTATATAAAGTTAGACAAGCCTTCCAATATCTTAAAGAGAATAATGAACATTACAAAGAAATTAATATTGAAGAAAACTTGAAAGATACAACTGAAATAATTAAAGAAACACAAGAATCTGGTCAATTTGAGCTACTAGATCCTGCTACAATATCAAATACTTTAGACCATTATACAATTCATCCTTTGCACTGTAATGACACCGTACAAGATGTACTGGAAACTTACCAAATGCGTCAAACAAAAGGATCGCCAATCAGTATATGGGAAAAAAGTATAGAAGCACATGCTTTTCCTCTACTCTTTCCTACTGGCAAAGGAGGAAGGTATGATGATAGACCTATTCAAGTATCAGCTTCAGAATACCGCTCATTACGGATGTATTCTGAAGATCCCAGATTTAGACAAAATGTGGAATACATATTCCACCTACTCTTTGAAAGTGAACTAGCAACTTTATGTTACGGAGTTGCACACATATTAAAATCAGGATCACACTTTCAAAATATGACAGCTACACAATTATTAGAGAAAGTGCAACAAAAGTATGCGGTTTTACAATCAAATATTACAAATCTATTAGCAAATATGCGTGGTACTAAAGAGTACTGGTTTTGACGTCATGGAGATGTACGTTGTATGATCAGAAACCTTGGCCCACCCACTTGGTTTGTTACATTAAGTTGTGCAGAATATGCATGGGAAGATTTACATGATTTCCTACGCATATCAAATAAAAACAAAACAAACATAGATATTCTAACACCTGGAGAACTTTGTTCTTTGGATCCTGTTAATGTTTCAAGATATTTTCACCATCGCTTCATTGCTATGCTACATTTTATTTGTAATAAAACTGTTCCTCCCCTTGGAGAAGTGCAACACTTCTTTTGGAGAAAAGAATACCAAGCCGGAGGAGCACCACATATCCACATGCTTTTATGGATTAAAGATGCTCCTAAATTTGGTCAAGAAAGTGATGCCACTGTTTTACAGTTTATTGAAAAATATGTCACTTGTGAAATTCCATCAGAAGCCACAAATAGTGATCTTCATGCACAAATTTTACAATTTCAAAGACACAAATGTGGAAAATATTGTCGTCGCAAATACAAAAACAAAGGCAAATACTACACCAAATGCCGATTTGGTTTCCCTAGACCAGTTACAAATACAGGTCAAGTAAACAACCTCATGTCTTCAGTCATAGACATAGTGTTAAATGTAACTCACCTAAAAATACATATTACATAAAAAGAAAAGAAGAAGAAAAATATATCAATGATTATAATGCAATCATTGCCCACTTATGGAATGCAAACATAGATGTGCAGTACATTGCAGACAATTCTACTGCAGTTGCACGATATGTCACAGCATACTTAACTAAAGCAGAAAAGACAGAGCTCCAAGACCTCTGGAATGACCTGTCATCAGATAAAACAGTATCTCAGAAATTATACAGCTTGGGCATAAAAATGCTCACCCATAGAGAATGTGGATCTTATGAAGCAGCTGATCGTTTAACTGGTACTTCATTGTATGGTAAATCTGAAAATATAGTATGGCTAAGTCTTGGTCCAGCTAAATCTAGAAAAAGAGTTCTAAAATCATATGAAGATATAGAAACAATAGCCAAACATGATCCCAACAGCCAAGACATTTTAAAAAACAATTTATTGGACACATACTACCCAAACAGAAGTAATACTTTGGAAAACATGTGTCTATACCAAATAGCCCAAAACTACACATACAAGAATAATATGAAACCTGATGAAAAAAAGGGTAAATATAGAGTGACAGACTGTGAAGGCAGCTTAGTTAAACTCAATAAACCAAATGTAATTAATCATATCAAATTGTCATTGAGGACTCCTCAACATAAGGAAGTATATTACATGTCCCTGCTACAACTCTTCAAACCATGGAGAAAAGAAGAACAATTACTAGATAACTATGACTCATATGAGGATGCTTTCAAAGCAAATGAAAGCACTATAACTGATGTAAACTTTACACAGTACAAAACAATGACAATGAACAGCAACATGAAGAAGAACTCCAAGCCCAACTAGATAAGGATACTCCTGACAGTAATCAACCTTCTGTAACAGGAAGCCAAGAACCACTGGGAGAACCACTAATAACAAATGAGGCAGAATTAGCTATGATAGAAGTAGAAAACACCATGTGTCAGTATGAAGATAAGGAAGACTTAACTATACTACAATCAAAACTAAACAATGAGCAAAGTAGCATTTTTCAAGAAGTAACAAAACAAATTGCACATGGTGTAAAACATGAAAATAATGAATGTTCCTGCCATAATTATAAACCTATACTACTGTACGTCAGTGGTAAAGCTGGTTCTGGCAAAACATTCCTAATCAAAATCATTAGTCAGTTCCTTCAACAATTGACAAACAAACTGTCAGCTGTTGTCACTGCCCCCACAGGTTTAGCTGCCTACAACATAGGTGGTGTTACATTACACCGATTACTACTATTACCAGTAGAACATCAGAACAAATTAGACTATTACAAACTTTCTGCAGAAGCTGCAATGGAATTTACGCAGAGTATTGAAACAAATGAAAATGCTACTAATAGATGAAGTGAGCAGTGTCTCCAACCTGATGTTAGCTTTGATTCACCTCAGATTACAAGAAGTACTCAAAACATACTATGAAGAGCTCTTTGCAGGAAAACACATTATTGTTTTTGGAGATGTGCTTCAATTAACACCAGTAAAAGGTGAACCTATTTTTAAAACATTAGGGCACAAACTCTGCCGTAAAACTGTTGGCAGCATTGGAAATGTCAACCTTTGGCAACATTTCCAATACAGAGAATTAACAGAAACCATGTGCCAATCTGCAGATATAACTTATGCCAACATTTTAAAAAGTTTGAGAGTTGGTATACTTTCTAAAGAAGCAGAAGCAACATTGAAAACCTGGCACATTAATGCACTTAATGGCGATAATGCATGTGCTACAGATGTTATGGAACAATTAGCCCACAAAAATGTCAATTGTATCGCCTTAATGCCAACTCTTGCAAGCTGTTTCAAATTCAATGAAATAATGTTAAGTAAAAAAATGCAACCAATAATGGAAATTAGCGCCACAGACAAACCAGATGTACATGGAATGACACTACCCATGTGTGACCAAGCCACAACAAGACTAAATAGTTTAGAAAAATCAAGCTCAAACACAGCAGGCTTGGAAAAGATATTAAAATTATCCTTAAATAGCAGACTAATGCTGAAACGTAACCTTGACGTGGACCAATGACTAGTTAATGGAGCACTGGGTACAGTTGTTGGCTTTCAAACATACCCACGTGACAACAAAATTCAGTTTGTCAATATACTCTTTGACAAACTTTCAGAAGTAAAACGGATAGGACGCTCAACAGCTAGATTCCTTCTCTTCAAAGATATGTATGTACGCAGAGAACAATTTTCTCTAACACTTACATACGCAGTCACGATTCATAAATCACAAGGTGTTACCCTAGACAAAGCAATGATAGATATTGGTAACACAGTCTTTAAAGAAGGCATGAGCTATGTAGCATTATCACGCTTACGTACACTTGACGGTCTATTTCTAATCAACTTTGATGCAAGTAAAGTAAACGCTGATATTCCTTGCATTTTAGAATATAATAGACTTCGCTCACTATACACTCCCCATCTAAACACATATTCTGTTCCACAAAAACTAAAACGTTGTAAAAGAAAACTAAATCAAACAGAAATGCAACAGGACGTCACTGCAAATCCTCCAAAGAGAGTAAAAGAAACTAATACTTCATCAAGTACCACAAACAAAAAAGAATCAATTAGAGAAAGTAAACCAGGTACTTCTTTAAAGAAGGAAGACAAACTCCAAAAAAAGCAGTTAGATACAGAACTACCTGGACCATTTAAATTCTCAAATATAGTTGGTGTAAGTTGCTATGCAAATGTAGCAATGAATATTCTATTTCAATTACCACCAATTGTTGACAACATTAACTTACACAGTACAGACCCATTGTGTTTGCAAATGTTAGTACTTCACAGAAATGCAGCAAACAATCCTGACAACACATATAGTGTTTTTGGAATAAGACGACAATTGGACTACTGTGCTGGAATGGTGAAATTCACTATAAACTCACAGGAAGATCCACAAGAATTTCTAATGTACTTACTACAAGTACTGGAAAACAAAAACATACCTATAAATGAAATCTTCCAGATTTCATACATGTGGAAACATACATGCACTCTGTGCAACAATGTGACACAAGAAGAAATTCCCAATGAACGCTTCATATATATATCAATACCAAATTGTGAATCCATTCCATTTCAGCAACTTGTACAAAATGCAAACCATGGTAGATTATGCTCTACCTGCAATTCAGATAATCGCTCCACGTTAGTAATACAAACACATAGTAAATACGTAATACTAATGCTTCTACGTTACAATGCAGATGGTACCAAAAACAACTGCAAGCTGACTGGATTCACACATAGTCAAATATCACTTGGTAAGAAAACCTTCACAACAATAGGTATAATCTACCACGCAGGAGCCACAACCAATTCAGGGCACTACACGGCATATATAAAAAAGAAATGTGGATGGTTTGAATGTAATGATAGTACCATTACTCTAAAGCAGAGATTACCAGCAAATCTTACAAACGCTTATTTGATGTTCTTAAAACCAAAATTTGATAAATAAACTGTATTTAAACCTTTAAGTAAATTTGTGTTAAAAAAATATAAACTATTAGAATACTCCAGCTATCTAACTGCTCAAAGATTCTACAACAACTAATCAGATAAATGAATACCACTAAATTAGACCAAAAAATACACAGTTAGAATACGCCAATTGGTATCTAACTGTCCCAAAATTATAAATTTGTGTTAAAATAATATAAACTGTTAGAATACTCCAAAAGCTATCTAACAGCTCAAAGATTCTACAACAACTAATCAGATAAATGAATACCACTAAATTAGGCCAAAAAATACACAGTTAGAATACGCCAATTGGTATCTAACTGTCCCAAAATTTAACAATATCCAAATAGATAAATCAAAACCACTAAAATATATTAAAAAAATAGACAGTTAGAATACGCCAATTGGTATCTAACTGCTCCAAAATTTTATAATATCAAAACAAATGAAGAATCTGTTACTGCTCCAAAAACAATACAACGAAGCAAAGTATAAAGCATTAGCCAGAAACAACAAGTGAACACTGAAAACAAACAAACAAATAAACTGTAGCATAACAGAAAAAGGTTTTTTTTTTAATCCAACATGGATTTTGTTTTCTCCCACAGACCCAATGATTTTAGCAACAAATACAGAATCTGAGCAAATTGCACAGTACTCTGATTTGTACTCTACTAAATATGAGGGTCAAAAAAAATAAAAGTATATTGCTTATACAATGTATTAAGTCATTACAAAATACTAATACTAACATGCTATTTTCTTTTATCACAGAAATGAAGAAGAAAAACATGGACTCCCATTACTAGACCAAACAGTAAGTATACAATAAAAAGGACAACCATAGCAGCATATCACATCCATAGTATCTAATACCTTTGTTCCTTATACATTTGTGTTTCACCCAAAGTTATAAGCAAATATGAATGTGAGATGCTGCGGTGGTTGTTGCCAGGGCATACAGTCTTGGGTGCATGGCCAAACCACCGCAGCATATCACATCCATAGAGTCAAACATTTCAACTATGATCTATGGGAAACTTTTAATGTCCGTGAACAATGTGAGTGTTCTTAGAACACTTTGAACTTGCCAGCGATCAATACGGACACCGTTTTCAGGACACCCCCTACGAACATTTCAGAACAACGCGATAGTTCTTAGAACACTTTCAACTTAACAACGAACAATACGGACAGCGTCCTAAGGACACCCCCTACGAACATTCCAGGACACCGGGAGTGTTCTCAAAAACGTCTTCAGAACACCCCCATTTTGTTTATTTGTGAACATTTCAGGACACCGCGTGTGTTCTTAGAACACATTCAACTTGACAGAGAACAATACGGACAGCGTCCTCAGGACACCCCCTATGAACACTCCCCGGACACCGCGAGTGTTCTTAGAAGCTTCTTCAGAACACCACCATCTTGTTTATTTGCGAACATTTCAGGACACCGCGAGTGTTCTTAGGACACATTCAACTTGACAGAGAACAATACGGACAGCGTCCTCAGGATACCCCCTACGAACACTCCCCGGACACCGCGAGTGTTCTTAGAAGCGTCTTCAGAACACCACCATCTTGTTTATTTGCAAACATTTCAGGGCACCGCGAGTGTTCTTAGGACACATTCAACTTCACAGAGAACAATACGGACAGCGTCCTCAGGACACCCCTTACGAACACTCCCCGGACACCGCGAGTGTTGTTAGAAGCGTCTTCAGAACACCCCCATTTTGTTTATTTGCGAACATTTCAGGAGACCGTCGGTGTTCTTAGAACACATTCAACTTGACAGAGAACAATACGGACAGCGTCCTCAGGACACCCCGTACGAACATTCCAGGACACCGGGAGTGTTCTTAGAAGTGTCTTCAGAACACCACCATCTTGTTTATTTGCGAACATTTCAGGACACCGCGAGTGTTCTTAGGACACATTCAACTTGACAGAAAACAATACGGACAGCGTCCTCAGGACACCCCCTACGAACACTCCCCGGACACCGCGAGTGTTCTTAGAAGCGTCTTCAGAACACCCCCATTTTGTTTATTTGCGAACATTTCAGGACACCGCAAGTGTTCTTAGGACACATTCAACTTGACAGAGAACAATACGGACAGTGTCCTCAGGACACCCCCTACGAACACTCCCCGGACACCGCGAGTGTTCTTAGAAGCGTCTTCAGAACACCCCCATTTTGTTTATTTGCGAACATTTCAGGAGACTGCGGGTGTTCTTAGAACACATTCAACTTGACAGAGAACAATCTGGACAGCGTCCTCAGGACACCCCCTACGAACATTCCAGGACACCGGGAGTGTTCTTAGAAGTGTCTTCAGAACACCACCATCTTGTTTATTTGCGAACATTTCAGGACACCGCGAGTGTTCTTAGGACACATTCAACTTGACAGAGAACAATACGGACAGTGTCCTCAGGACACCCCCTACGAACACTCCCCGGACACCGCGAGTGTTCTTAGAAGTGTCTTCAGAACACCCCCATTTTGTTTATTTGCGAACATTTCAGGACACCGCGAGTGTTCTTAGGGCACATTCAACTTGACAGAGAACAATACAGACAGCGTCCTCAGGACACCCCCTACGAACATTTCAGGACACCGGGAGTGTTCTCAAAAACGTCTTCAGAACACCCCCATTTTGTTTATTTGTGAACATTTCAGGACACCGCGGGTGTTCTTAGAACACATTCAACTTGACAGAGAACAATACGGACAGCGTCCTCCGGACACCCCCTACGAACACTCCCCGGACACCGCGAGTGTTCTTAGAACAGTTTCACTTTGCTTGCAAACAAAACGGACACATATTGAGTCCTTAGAACACCCCCCAGTCAGTTTATTTAGAACATTTCAGAACACCCGTGATGTCCGCAAACAAATCGAACACAAAAAGAACGTCTAACACATAAAAAACACAACTTTCATCCTATCTCATACACTCCCACCCTCCCCAAACACTCCTACACACCAACACACTCTACTAAATACACATTTTGAACAAAGTTTCACCGCGCTGTCCGCGGACGTCTGCGAATCCAAGATGGCGGGCGCTACCGAAAAATCTGACGCGCTTCACGCTCCACACCGTCCAATCAGCGAACACCTTGCATGTCTGCAAACATCACGCAAGACGATTGGCCAATCAGGACACTGTCTGCGGAGCGAACAGGGAAGTGTGTCCGCGAACCGAACACAGATATCACTAATTTTTTTTACCTACTTTTTGGTCATTTTAAAAAAAACTACTGGCGGATTTTCACCAAATTAGCAAAAGCACGCTTTCGGGACCAAGCCGCTGCTCCTGGTCCAAATTTGGTGGAAATCCGTCCAGCGGTTTGGGCTGTAGGCGCGAGCAAAACATTTTTCCCATTCAGTCTATGGGAAAAAAAAAGTTTTGGGACCCCCCTATAACTTTGCCCCCGCTGGACGAATCCTCACCAAACTTTGCAAAATAATTCAGAGTCACCCAAATACTTCTTTTGCAAAGTTTGGTGAGGATCCGTCCAGGGAGAGCGAAGTTATAAGCCACCCAAAAAGTGCTCTTCCTATTGAAACAGCAACTTAACCATAACTACATGGCCACTACCGTGGCCATGTAATGTAGATATATGTTCAGTATAAAAAACCTTTGTTAAAGGTACGTTGTGGTTAAGTTGCGCTACTAAAAAAACCTATGAAATTTTGGGAAAAAACTTTTTTTAAAGGGACCTTATGGTTCAAAGTAAAACCGAAAAACCCCTGAAATTCAGCAGTTATGGTAAGATAAGCAACCATAACTCGTGCCACCACTGTGCACTGCTAAGACTACCACCCAGGACATCAAAGATGACGTTATGGTTAAGTTGCGCTACTAAAAACCTATGGAATTCAGTGAAAAAACTTTGTTAAAGGGACGTTATGGTTAAGTTGCACTACTAAAAACCTATGAAATTCAGTGAAAAAACTTTGTTAAAGAGACGTTATGGTTCAAAGTAAAACCGAAAACCCCCTGAAATTCGGCAGTTATGGTAAGATAAGCAACCATAACTCGCTCCACCATGCACTGCTAACACTAACACCCAGGACATCAAAGATGACATCACAAATGTCATTGATGACATCACTGATGACATCACATGTGCATTTACTTTTCATAAAAGCTCTGTACGAGGGATTCTTATAATGCTGACCAAAAACTGTCAAGGATCATTGGGATAAATATCATGACCTAATTAGTGCATTAAGCAATGCATTGATATAAATAGCATTCTATTATGAAGTTCTATCCAGTATACTAAGCTACTCATGCAGAAACATAGGCAGTGTGTGCAGCATACATGATGAAGGTGCCATATTCATAATCTTGCCATGTTGAATAGTAAATGATAACTGCTTTCTTATTAGAGTTATGCGTACTGTGAAACATGTAATAAGTAGATAATAAAACCCACTTAATACATAATTATTACAGACAAAACGCAAAGAGACAACAACACATACAAATATGAGTATATACAGGGACAGTGAAGTAAACAAAAAAGCAGAAGTAGTAGCAGAAAGAGTTCATAACCTAACTGATTGTCTTTATGCAGAGAAACTATTACTCTGTTTCAAAGCTGCTACTTACCATATGTATGTGTATTACATGATGTGACTGCACCCAAAGGAAAGGAGAGTGAGTATAATGTATACAAATATGAGCATATACAGGGAAGGTAGAGTAATACAAATAAAACTATGAGAAAGTGCTGATAACTCTAATGATCATCTTCATGCACAGAAAGGATTGCTCTCTTTCAAGCCTGTGTCTTCCGCTATATATATGTTTCATATGATGTGACCTGACCCTAAGTCTACAAATATAGTACCTTTTCAATTTTTTCTTCCTGAACGTTACTGAAGAAAACTATGTGGCTTAGATATGTCAGTAAAGGAAAAAAAGGGAGAGCCAGCCATGTGATGTCATCAGTGATGTCATCAATGACATTTGTGATGTCATCTTTGATGTCCTGGGTGTTAGTGTTAGCAGTGCACAGTGGTGCGAGTTATGGTTGCTTATCTTACCATAACTGCCGAATTTCAGTTTTTTTTTCAGTTTTACTTTGAACCATAACGTCCCTTTTAACAAAGTTTTTTCACTGAATTTCATAGGTTTTTAGTAGCGCAACTTAACCATAACGTCCCTTTAACAAAGTTTTTTCTCCATAGGGAGTCCTAGAACTACAGCCATGTCCGCGAACATATCGAAACATGGACAGCCCTTCTACCATTTCTAATTCACTCTATGTGCCATTCCCTCATTGGATGTAGCTAAGAAATCAATCAAATCCAAGACCTCTACATGTAACTGCATCATCATAGATCAGCACTGCAAATGTACGGTGAATCTCTCGGACTACAAGTCCCATACCATTGGCAGGCACGATCTACGAGAAATACTAGACAATTCGCCAAGATTTCTAATTGCAGCTTCGTCCATATCCATATGCATGAACACAAACTACAGGTATGCAAATTTTCTATACAGTACATGAACACATTTTCTAACCGACTTTTACCTTGTATAATCTGTAAAATGAATCTACGATCATTTTTTCATTCTCCTAAAATGAACTGCGACTTACAAACCTTTATACCGTTTAATTTCTTTGTACACACACAAACACGCAAATAATGTTAAACTAACATTTTTGAAATAAAATATATAGACTACATATGATCAAACAAAATTACATGCACACTCTATCATCAAATGTCAAAGAATAATATTTGGACAAACACATACTTGGTTTTAATTTTTTTAGTTTATATATTTACTTACATTTATATAGGACAAGCAGGCTATGACATTGACTCCCTCTTACGTGGAAAAGGAGGCTATCACTATTACGTGGAAAAGATTAGTTACAGGAATAGTGGTATACAGTGGTACATTATGATTTTCACAAGCCATAGTAAAGATATTTTCTTTCCTACAGTTAGTCATAAGATAGTTTTAATGGTTTTGAGGAAGGCGCTGAGCATTTCAATTAAAAAAATCTATGTCTAAATTAAAAACAGTGCTATATACAAACCAAATTACTAATTTCTTTCTTTTAGAATTGCAGTGAAGACCATTCTCCAGAAAAGAAGCAGCCGAATTTGAAGTACAAAGAACAACTAAGAAGTAAACTGCTCATTTTAGAAAAAAGTGAGTAAAATGTTACCATAATATTTGAATTATTACTCAAACACACTGTAAGGTTAATTCATGCTATTTCTGTGCCTAAAAATAGAGATTCTGCACCATTCTGACCAAAAATCCCCCCGTCTTAAACAGTGATTTACTGGCAGAATGGCCCACAACTTCCTATTTTTCGACACACAAATTACCCAACTCAGCCGCTAGAATTTAGATGTTGTAGAACAAACAACTGTTTTAATTTTATAGCTTTAGATATACTATTTATACTTCTCCAAACCACCCCAACCCATACCTTCTGTATTTTTTTAAACAGACCCTAAAGAATGCATACCGAAAAGCAACTCCGTAGAAAGGAACACAGAAGTAGAGCAAATGAAAAGAAAACTCTCCAACATAAACATCAATCTATAGCAGAATTTGTAAAAAAAAGTTGAAACACAACAGCTAATACAGTCATGTAGTGAAACAGAAGAAGTTTCTAGTACAAACACTTTGCCTCCTCTATCAAAAAGTAAAACAAACCAAAAAACAATTAACAGAAAATCAACTATCACTACAAATAAAACTTCTTCTATAAATCTTGATGTAGTACAAAGTAAGCATACCAAGAAAAGTATTTTAGCCAAAATGTTCTGTCACAAAGTCCTTCAAAATCTTATGAAAACAGGAGAGAAACCAGGTTCAACACTTCAAACCTATCGTAGAAAAGTAATCTTAGAAGCATTGATAGACAGTGCAATTCTTCTCAAAAGAAGTTATTTATTTTAGTGTTAAACAGAATAAAACCACTAACAAAACTAATAACTAAATTACAAAAAAGACTTCTCAATAAACGAAATGTCAACAGAAATAACTTCTTAAATATCTGTGGAGGTGAATGGAGTCACACTACAAGCACATAACCATACTTTAATGAAGAAGCTTACAAACAAAAGCAAACAAATACAATTGCCATACATAGCAGTGGTCGAGGTTATGAAAAAGTTAATAATACCATAATGGAACAAGAAGTACTCCTTACAAAAATATGCCCTGAAACGTAGATTTACCCGTCCATTCAACTGAATCAGAACATCTAGTGTACAAATGGCCATGCACGTCAATGTCTAACATTCCCAAAAAAATGTTCAAGCCTTTACGCCAATTCCTCAATCAATATGTGAAAAGCAAAGACAAAATCAAAATTAAACTACTGCAAAATATGGATGCTTGTCCAGTACGCAAGTACACAGGACTACAAGGACATTCATTGGCCTGTATTACAGGACCTACTTTCAAAACAACCTTCCATGATATCAAAAGGATATCAACACATCATGCAAGTATAAGAAATCTAGTTTATAAACTGTACTATGCTAAAAGTCCTGCTTTAGCACTAGCCAATTTAAATAACATTCTTCTACATGGTACAGCAAAAGACCTACTAAAAGAAATCGACTATATCCAGACAAAATATTTTGGAAGTGAAACCCGCTTACAAGATGAATTAGCTGTAAACCAACTTCGTAACAATTCTGCACATGCCAACCTTTCACTACACACATACAAAAAAGAAATACTAAAATTTGAAAGTACTTCAGCTGAAGTATCAAACCATGTGTGTGTATTTTGCCGCAGAACTTTTTATCAAAGTAAAACAAAAACTGTAGACCTATCATGCAAAATAGAAGACTATGAAGAATTTAAATGGTTTGAATTAGCTCTCTACCTTATAGCAGAAAACAAATACGAAATAACTGACCCCATAATACTTTGCAGTTACTGCACTACAAAACTTGACAACAACCAAACTCCTTCACGTGCTATCACAAATAACTTGGAATTATATCCACTTCCAAAACCCCTTCAACAACTTAATTTATATGAGAGCATCATAATTCAAACAGTGCACCCATTTCAAGCAATAACACGCCTTCAACCAAAAACTGCAAAATTACCTGCCTCTGAATTAGTGAAAGGTATTCGTGGAAAAGTAGTGTATTTACCATTAGATCTAAAAGACAATGGGCCTCATTACGACCCAGGCGGTAAGTTACCGCCTGGGCCGTGACTTTACCACCATGGCGTAAACTACGTTTACGCCATGGTGTTTGGCGGACTTACCGCCCCATTCCGACCTTGGCGGGGCGGTAAGTCCCCAATCCCCATTTACCCTTCCCCATTCCCATTTTTGCCCCATAGGGCATAATGGGAGTGGGGAAGGCGTTAATTACGCCACCGTAAATTACGGTGGAGTAATCAACTCCATGATCCCTTAGCGCCATGGATTTTAACACCTGCTAAAAGCAGGTGTTAAATCCGCCATGGCGCTAAGGGACCTCGTACTCAGGCGGTAAGGGTCGGCGCTGTTTACGCAGCCGTAAACCCCTTACCGCCTGGGTCGTAATGAGGCCCAATGTGCACACTCTAGGAGTGCAACATCCAATGCAACAATCTTTAATTATCTTGGTAAATGGAGTACCTACAAAAGACAAAATAAATTGGCAACAACTGGTAGATTTACATAAAGTTAGAGAAGCCCTGCAGTATCTTAAAGAGAATAATGAATATTACAAAGAAATTAATATTGAAGAAAACTTGAAAGACACAACTGAAATAATTCAAGAGACACAAGAAGCTGGTCAATTTGAGCTCCCAGATCCTGCTACAATATCAAAAACTTTAGACCATTATACAATTCATCCATTGCACTCTAATGACACCATAGAAGATGCACTGGAAACTTACCAAATGCGTCAAACAAAAGGATCACCAATCAGCATATGGGAAAAAAGTATGGAAGCACGTGCTTTTTCTCTACTTTTTCCGACTGGCAAAGGAGGAAGATACGATTATAGACCTATTCAAATATCAGCATCAGAATATCGCTCATTACGAATGTATTCTGAAGATCACAGATTTCGACAAAATGTGGACTACATATTCCACCTACTCTTTGAAAGTGAACTAGCAACTTTATGTTACGGGGTTGCACACATATTAAAATCAGGATCACAC
The DNA here is from genome assembly GCF_040938575.1 of Ambystoma mexicanum. Lineage (NCBI taxonomy): Eukaryota > Metazoa > Chordata > Amphibia > Caudata > Ambystomatidae > Ambystoma > Ambystoma mexicanum. The sequence goes on along the minus strand of NC_090935.1, from coordinate 1,070,849,036 downwards.
TTTCAAAATATGACAGCTACACAATTATTACAAAAAGTTCAACAACAAGATGAGGTTTTACAAGAAAATCTTACAAATCTATTAGCAAATATGCGTGGTGCTAAAGAGTACTGGTTTCGACGTCATGGAGATGTACGTTGTATGATCAGAAACCTTGGCCCACCCACTTGGTTTGTTACATTAAGTTGTGCAGAATATGCATGGGAAGATTTACATGCTTTCCTACGCATATCAAACGAAAACAAAACAAACATAGATATACTAACACCTGGAGAACTTTGTTCACAGGATCCTGTTAATGTTTCAAGATATTTTCACCATTGCTTCATTGCTATGCTACATTTTATTGTAACAAAACTGTTCCTCCCCTTGGAGAAGTGCAACACTTCTTTTGGAGAAAAGAATACCAAGCCAGAGGAGCACCACATGCCCACATGCTTTTATGGATTAAAGATGCTCCTAAATTTGGTCAAGACAGTGATGCCATTGTTTTACAGTTTGTTGAAAAATATGTCACTTTTGAAATTCCATCGGAATCCGCAAATAGTGATCTTCATGCAAAAATTGTACAATTCCAAAGACACAAATGTGGCAAATATTGTCGTCGCAAATACAAAAACAAAGGGAAATACTACATCAAATGCCGATTTGGTTTCCCTAGACCAGTTACAAATTCAGGTCAAGTGAACAAGCTCATGTCTTCAGTTAGACATAGTGTTAAAGGTAAGTCACCTAAAAATACATATTGCATAAAAAGAAAAGAAGAAAAAAATATCAATGATTACAATGCAATCATTGCCCACTTATGGAATGCAAACATAGACGTGCAGTACATTGCAGACAATTCTACTGCAGTTGCACGATATGTCACAGCATACTTAACCAAATCAGAAAAGACAGAGCTCCAAGACCTCTGGAATGACCTGTCATCAGATAAAACAGTGTCTCAGAAATTATACAGTTTGGGCATAAAAATGCTGTCCCATAGAGAATGTGGATACTATGAAGCAGCTGATCGATTAACTGGTACTGCATTGTATGGTAAATCTGCAAATATAGTATGGCTAAATCTTGGTCCAGCTAAATCTAGAAAAAGAGTTCTAAAATCAAACAAAGATATAGAAACAATAGCCAAACAAGATCCCAACAGCCAAGACATTTTAAAAAACAATTTATTAGACACATACTACCCAAACAGGAGTACCACTTTGGAAACCATGAGCCTATACCACATAGCCCAAAACTACACATACAAAAATATTATAAAACCTGATGAACAAAACCGTAAATACAAAGTGACAAACTGTGAAGGCAGCTTAGTAAAACTCACCAAACCAAATTTAATTAATGATATCAAATTATCATTAAAGACTCCTCAACATAAATAAGTATATTACATGTCCTTGCTACAACTCTTTAAACCATGGAGAAAAGAAGAAGAAATACTAGATAACTATGACTCATATGAAGACGCTTTCAAAGCAAATGAAAGCAGTATAACTGATGTAAACTTTGCACAGTACAAAACAATGTTGCACAATGAACAGCAACACAAAGAAGAACTCCAGGCCCAACTAGATAAGGACACTCCTGACAGTAGTCAACCTTCTATCACAGGAAGCCAAGAACCACAGGGAGACCCACTAATAACAAATGAAGCAGAAATAGCTATGATAGAAGTAGAAAACACCATGTGTCAGTATGAAGAAAAAGAAGACTTAACTATACTACAATCAAAGCTAAATAATGAGCAACGTAGCATTTTTCAAGAAGTAACAAAAGAAATTGCACATGGTGACCAACATGAAATCAAAGAATGCACCTGTCAAAATTACAAACCTATACTATTGTATGTCAGTGGTGAAGCTGGTTCTGGCAAAACATTCCTAATCAAAATCATCAGTAAGTTCCTTCAACAATTGACAAACAACAAACTGTCAGCTCTTGTCACTGCCCCCACATGTTTACCTGCCTACAACATAGGTGGTGTCACTTTACACCGATTACTACTCCTGCCAGTAGAACACCAAAACAAATTAGATTATTACAAACTTTCTGCAGAAGCTGCAATGGAACTACGCAGAGTATTGAAACAAATGAAAATGCTACTAATAGATGAAGTGAGAATGGTGTCCAACCTAATGTTGGCTTTGATTCACCTCAGATTACAAGAAGTACTCAAAACAAACTATGAAGAGCTCTTTGCAGGAAAACACATTATTGTTTTCGGAGATCTTCTTCAATTGACACCAGTAAAAGGTGAGCCTATTTTTAAAATATTCGGACACTCTGCCGTAAAACTGTTGGCAGCATTGGAAATGTCAACCTTTGGCAACATTTCCAATACAGAGAATTAACAGAAAACATGCACCAATCTGCAGATCTCACTTATGCCAACATCTTAAAAAGTATCAGAGTTGGTATACTTGCTAAAGAAGCAGAAGCAATATTGAAATCCCCGCACATTCATGCACTTTATGGTGATAATGCATGTGCTACAGATGTTATGCAACAAGTAGCCCACAAAAATGTCAATTGTATGGCCTTAATGCCAACTCTTGCAAGCTGTTTCAAATTCAATGAAATAATGTTAAGGAAAGAAATGCAACCAATAATGGAAATTAGCGCCACAGACAAACCAGATGTACATGGAATGACACTACCCATGTGTGACCAAGCCACACCAAGACTAAATAGTTTAGAAAAATCAATCTCAAACACAGCAGGCTTGGAAAAGATAATAAAATTATCCTTAAATTGCAGAGTAATGCTGAAACGTAACCTTGACGTAGACCAAGGACTAGTTAATGGAGCACTGGGTACAGTTGTTGGCTTTCAAACATACCCAGGTGACAACAAAACTCAGTTTGTCAATATTCTCTTTGACAAACTTTCAGAAGTAAAAAGAATAGGACGCTCAACAGGTCGATTCCTTCTCTTCAAAGACATGTATGTACGCAGAGAACAATTTTCTCTAACACTTGCATACCCAGTCACCATTCATAAATCACAAGGTCTTACCCTAGACAAAGCAATGATAGACATTGGTAACACAGTCTTTAAAGAAGGCATGAGCTACGTAGCACTATCACGCTTACATACACTTGAGGGTCTATTTCTAATCTACATTGATGCAAGTAAAATAAACGCTGATATTCCTTGCATTTTAGAATACAATAGACTTCGTTCACTATACACTCCCCATCTAAACGCATATTCTGTTCCACAAAAAGTAAAACATTACAAAAGAAAAATAAATCAAACAGAAAAGCAACAGGATGTCACTGCAAATCCTCCAAAGAGAGTAAGAAAGTAATACTTCATCAAGTGCCACAAGCAAAAAAGAATCAATTAGGGAAAGTAAGCCAGATACTTCTTCAAAGAAGGAAGACACACTCCAAAAAAAGCCGTCAGATACAGAACTACCTGGTCCATTTAAACTCTCAAATATAGTTGGTGTAAGTTGCTACGCAAATGTAGCAATGAATATTCTATTTCAATTAGCACCAATTGTTGAGAACATTTACTTACACAGTACAGACCCATTGTGTTTGCAAATGTTAGTACTTCACAGAAATGCAGCAAACAATCCTGACAACACGTATAGTGTTTATGGAATAAGACAACAATTGGACTACTGTGCTGGAATGGTGAAATTCACTATAAACTCACAGGAAAAACCACAAGAATTTCTAATGTACTTACTATTAGTACTGGAAAACTGAAACATATCTATGAATGAAATCTTCCAGAATTCATACATGTGGAAACATACATGCACTTTCTGCAACAATGTGACACAAGAATAAATCCCCAATGAGCTCTTTGTGTATATATCAATACCTAATTGTGAATCCGTTCCATTTCAGCAACTTGTACAAAATGCAAACCACGGTAGATTATGTTCGACCTGCAATTCAGATAATCGCTCCACGTTAGTAATACAAACACATAGTAAATACATAATACTAATGCTTCTACGTTACAATGCAGATGGTACCAAAAAGAACTGCAAGCTGACTGGATTCACACATGGTCAAATATTACTTGGTAGGAAAACCTTCACAACAATAGGTATAATCCACCACGCAGGAGCCACAACCAACTCAGGGCACTACACTGCATATATAAAAAAGAAATGTGGATGGTTTGAACGTAATGATAGTACCGTTACTCTAAAACAGAGATTACCAGAAAATCTTACAAACGCTTATTTAATGTTCTTAAAACCAAACTTTGATAACTAAACTGTACTTAAACCTTAAGTACACTTGTAGTAAAAAAATATAAACTGTCACAATATTCCAAAAGCTATCTAACTGCCCAAAGATTCTACAACAACTAATCAGATAAATTAATACCACTCAAATAGAGCAACAGATAGACAGTTAGAATACACCAATTGGTATGTAGCTGTCCCAAACTTTAGAAATATCCAAATAAGAGCCAAAAATAGACAGTTAGAATACGGCAATTGGTATCTAACTGTCCCAAACTTTAGAAATATCCGAATAAGAGCAAAAAATAAACAGTTAGAATACACCTACTGGTATCTAACTGCTCCAAAATTTTACAATATCCAAACAAATATCTAATATCTTACTGCTCCCAAAAACTGGAACAATCCAATGTATAAAGCATTAGCCAGAAACAAAAAGTAAACACTGAAAACAAACAAACAAATAAACTGTAGCATAACAGAAAAAGGTTTTTTTTTATCAACATGGATTTTTTTTCTCCCAAGGACCCAATGATTTTAGCAACAAACACAGAAACTGAGCAAATTGCACAATACTCTGGTTTGTCATCTACTAAATATGAGGGACAAAAAAAAGAAAAAATTGTGATTGTACAATGTAATAAGTCTTTATAAAATACTAATACTAACATGCTATTTTCTTTTATCACAGAAATGAACAAGAAAAACATGGACTCCCGTTACTAAACCAAATAGTAAGTATAACATGATAAATACAACCACCGCAGCATATCACACCCATACTGGCTTATAACATTGTTCCTTATAAATTTGTTTTTGACCCAAAGTTATAAGCCACTATGAGTGTGATATGCTGCGGTGGTTGTGGCCAGGGCATAGACTCTTGGGTGCATGGCATATGAGTGTGATATGCTTCGGTGGTTGTGGCCAGGGCATAGAGCCTTGGGTGCATGGCCAAATGGCCATGCCACCAACATTCTATACCATGGCCACAACTACCGCAGCATATCACACCCATAGATTCAAGCATTTGAACCATTTTAATGTCCGCGGACACAAGGAAGTTCCTAGAACACTTTCATCTTGCCAGAGGACGATACGGACAGCGTCATCAGGACACCCCTATTTTCTTTATGTACGAACATTTGAGGACACCACAAGTGTTCTTAGAACACTTTCAGCTTGACAACGAACAATACAGACAACGTCTTCAGGCCCCCCCCCGCGAACATTCCAGGACCCCACACGTCTCCTTAGAATACTTTCAACTTGACACCGAATCCATTCTGTTTATTTACGAACATTTCAGAACAGCCGTGTTGTCCGCAGACAAATCGAACACAACAAAAGCATCTAGCACATAAAAAAAATACAACATTGCACCTATCTCATACTCCCCCACCCTCCCCAAGCACTCTTACACACCAACACACTCCACTAAATGCAATTTTTAATCCAAGTTTCACTGTGCTGTCTGCGGTCGTCCACGAACGCAAGATGGCTGTTGTCACAGAAAATCTGACGCGCTCCACGCCCCACGCCGTCCAATCAGCGAACACGTCGGATGTCCGCGGACATCACGCAAGCCGCTCGGGCCAATCAGGGCACTGTCCGCAGAGCGAACCGGGAAGTCCGTCCGCGAAGCGAACCGAGATACCACTAATTTTTTTGCCTTACATTTTGGTCATTTAAAAAAAAAAATACTGGACGGATTTACACCAAATTTGCAAAATCCCGCTTTCTGGACCAAGCCCCTGCTCCTGTAGCAAATTTGGTGTAAATTCGTCCAGCGGTTTGGGCTGTAGGCATGCGCAAAGTTTTTTCCCATTATGTCTATGGGAAACAACAAACGTTTTGGGACCCCCCCGAAAACTTTGCCCCCCCTTGTCCAAACCCCTCCAAACTTTGCAAAAAAATTCAAAGTGGGCCATGTACTTTTTTTGCAAAGTTTTGTGAGGATTCGTCCAGAGGGAGCGAAGTTATAAGCCGCCCAAAAAGTGTTGTTCCTATGGAAACACCAACTTAACCATAACTGCTACCGCGTCTATGTAATATATATATATATGGTGTTTCCATAGGAAGAGCACTTTTTGGATGGCTCATAACTTTGCTCCCCCTGGAGGAATCCTCACCAAACTTTGCAAATAAAGTATATGGCCAACTCAGAATTATTTTGCAAAGTCTGGTGAGGTTTGGTCCAGGGGGGGCAAAGTTATAGGGGGTGTCCCAATTTTTTTTTTTTCCCATAGACTGAATGGGAAAAAAACTTTGCTTGCGCCTACAGCTCAAACCGCTGGACGGATTTTCACCAAATTTGGACCAGGAGCAGCGTATTGGTCCCGAAAGCGTGCTTTTGCAAATTTTGTGAAAATCCGTCCAGTAGTTTATTTTTAAATGACCAAAAAGTAGGTAAAAAAAATGTGTGATATCTGTGTTGGCTTCACGAACACGCTTCCCTGTTCGCTCCGCAGCTTGCGTGATGTCCGCGGACATCTGACGTGCTTTTCTATTGGCTGCCGTGAAGCGTGCAGGGTGTCTATTTTCAGAGACACCCGCCATCTTTGTTTATCGCATGAGAGGCTTTGTCAATAGGAGCGGGATCTGCTGCCTGCACAGTGTAGACGTGGGCTGCCTGGCTCTGCATCAGCCACAAGTGTACCTCTAGGCAGTTATGTCTCTTTCAAGGCAGTGAGGCGCAGGCCCTCGTGTCTCTCTCCCCTTCCCCTACCCCTGCTTATGGCCTGTGTCTCCTCTGTTCTCCCCCATCCTCCGCTCATGCCCACGTGTCTCCCTCATGTACCCCCCCAACCCCTGCTCATGCCCCATGTCTCAAGGCATGAGTGGGGGTGGGGGGGAACAGGGGAGACACAGGGTATGAGCAGGGGGTGGGGGGAAACAGGGCACACACAGGGCATGAGCGGGCGGTGGGGGGTACAGGAGAGAGACATGGGGCATGAGCAGGGGGTGGGGGGAAGGAGTTCCCCCCACCCCCTCGCTCATGCCCCATGTCTCCCCTGTTCCACCCCACCCCCCCGCTCATGCCCCATGCCTCCCTCGTGTACCCCCCACCCCCTGCTTGTGCCCCGTGTGTCTCCTGTTGCCCTCACCCTTCGCTCATGCCCTGTGTCTCCCTCGTGTTCCCCCCACCCCCGCTCATGCCCTGTGTTTCCCTTGTGTTACCCCCACCCCCCGCTCATGCCCCGTGTTACCCCCCCACCTCCCGCTCATGCCCCGTGTCTCCCTCCTTCCCCCCACCCCCGCACATGCCCCGTGTCCCCCTCCTTTCCCCCCCACCCCCCACTCATGCGCCTTGTCTCCCCTGTTCCCCCCACCCCCCGCTCATGCCCCTTATCTCCCTCCTTTCCCCCAACCCCTGCTCATGCCCTGTGTGTGCCCTGTTCCCCCACCCCCTGCTCATGCCCCGTGTCTCCTTTGTGTTACCCCCCACCCCCGCTCATGCCCTGTGTCTCCCCTGTTACCCCCCACCCCCTGCTCATGCCCCCGTGTCTCCCTTGTGTTACCCCCCACCCCTGCTCATGCCCGTGTCTCCCTTGTGTTACCCCCCACCCCCTGCTCATGCCCCGTGTCTCCCTTGTGTTAGCCCCCAACCCAGGCTCATGCCCCATGTCTCCTGTGTTACCCCCCCACCCCCTCCTCATGCCCCGTGTCTCCCCTGTTCCCCCACCCCCCGCTCATGCCCCATGTCTCCCTCCTTCCCCCCCACCCTCCGCTCATGCCCCTTGTCTCCCTCCTTTCCCCCCACCCTCCCACTCATGCCCCATGTCTCCCTCCTTTTTCCCCATCCCCCGCTCATGCCCCGTGTTTCTCTCTCCTTCCCCTATCCCCCGCTCACCTTCTCATGCCCTGTGTGTCTCTCCCCTTCCCCCACCCGCCTCTCATGCCTGTGTGTCTCTTCCCTTCCCCCACCCCCTGCTCATGCCCCGTGTGTCTCTCCCCTTCCCCCCACCCCCGCTCATGCCCTGTGTTTTCTTACTGTTCCCTCCCACCCCCCTCTCATGCCCCGTGTTGCCCCCCACCCCCCGCTCATGCCCCGTGTCTCTCTCCCCTTTCCCCCACCCCCGCTCATGCCCCGTTTTTCCTCTGTTCTCCTCCACCTTCTGCTCATGCCCCTTGTCTCCCCTGCACCCCCCGCTCATGGCCTGTGTCTCCCTCGTGCTCCCCCACCCCCTGCTCATGCCCTGTGTCTGCCCTGTTCCCCCCACCCCCCCGCTCATGCCACATGTCTCCCCTGTTCCCCCCAGCCCCCGCTCATGCCACATGTCTTCCCCCCACCCTCCCTCTCATGCCCTGTGTCTCCCTCCTCCACACCCACCCCCGCTCATGCCCCGTGTCCCCCTCCTTCCCCCCACCCCCGGCTCATGCCCCGTGTCCCTCTCCTTTCCTCCCCGTCCCCCGCCCATGCCCCGTGTCTCCCCTGTTCCCCCCACCCCCCACTCATGCCCCGTGTCTCCCTCCTTTCCCCCCCACCCTCCGCTCATGCCCCGTGTATGTCCTGTTCCCACCCACCCCGCGCTCATGCCCTGTGTCTCCCCTATTACCCCCACCCCCGCTCATGCCCCGTGTCTCCCTTGTGTTACCCCCCACCCCGCTCATGCCCGTGTCTCCCTTGTGTTACCACCCATCCCTGCTCATGCCCCGTGTCTCCCTTGTTTTACCCCCCACCCCCCGCTCATGCCCCGTGTCTCCCTTGTGTTACCCCCCTCTCATGCCCCGTGCCTCCCTTGTGTTAGCCCCCACACAATCCCTGTGTCTCCTTTGTGTTACCTCCCACCCCCGCTCATGCCCATGTCTCCGTTGTGTTACCCCCCACCCTCGCTCATGCCCCGTGTCTCCCTTGGTACCCCCCACCCCCTGCTCATGCCCCGTGTCTCCCTTGTGTTACCCCCCACTCATGCCCCGTGTGTCCCTTGTGTTACCCCCCACTCATGCCCTGTGTCTCCATTGTGTTAGCACCCACCCCTGCTCATGCCCGTGTCTCCCTTGTGTTACCCCCATCCCCCGCTCATGCCCCGTGTCTCCCTTGTTACCCCCCACCCCCCGCTCATGCCCCGTGTCTCCTGTTGCCCCCCACCCTCCGCTCATGTCCTGTGTCTCCCTCGTGTTCCCTACACCCTCCGCTCATGCCCTGTGTTGCCCCCCCACCCCCCGCTCATGCCCCATGTCTCCCTCCTTCCCCCCACCCCCCGCTCATGCCCCGTGTCCCCCTCCTTTCCCCCGCTCATGCCCCGTGTCTCCCTCCTTCCCCCCTTGCCCCCCACCCCCTGCTCATGCCCGTGTCCTTCTCCTGTTGCCCCCACCCCCTCCTCATGCCCCGTGTGTGCCCTGTTCCCCCCACCCCCCACTCATGGCCTGTCTCCCCTGTTACCCCCCCACCCCCCACTCATGCCCTGTGTCTCCCTTGGGTTACCCCCCGCTCATGCCCCGTGTCTCCCTTGTGTTACCCTCCACCCCGCTCATGCCTGTGTCTCCCTTGTTACCCCCCACCCCCCGCTCATGCCCCGTGTCTCCTGTGTTACCCGCAACACCCGCTCATGCCCCGTGTCTCCCCTGTTCCCCCTAACCCCCCGCTCATGCCCCGTGTCTCCCTCGTGTACCCCCACCCCCCGCTCATGCTCCATGTGTCTCCTGTTGCCCCCACCCTCCGCTCATGTCCCGTGTCTCCCTCGTGTTCCCCCACCCTCCGTGCATGCCCCATGTCTCCCTCCTGTACCGCCACCCCCCTGCTCATGCCCCGTGTTTCCCTTGTGTTACTCCCCCACCCCCTGCTCATGCCCCGTGTCTCCCTCATGTTTCCCCCCGACCCCCCGCTCATGTCCTGTATCTCCCTCCTTCCCCCCACACCCCGCTCATGCCCAGTGTCCTTCTCCTGTTCCCCCCACCCCCGCTCATGCCCCGTGTGCCCTGTTCCCCTCCACCCCCGCTCAAGCCCTGTGTGTGCCCTGTTCCCCCTCACCCCCCGCTCATGCCCTGTGTGTGTCCTATTTCCCCCCACTGCCCGTTCATGCCCTGTCTCCCCTGTTACCCCCCACTCCCCACTCATGCCCTGTGTCTCCCTTGTGTTACCCCCACCCCCCGCTCATGCCCCATTTCTCCCTAGTGTTACCTCCCGCTCATGCCCCGTGTCTCCCTTGTGTTACTCCCTACCACCTGCTCATGCCCGTGTCTCCCTTGTGTTACCCCCCACCCCCGCTCATGCCCTGTGTCTCCCTTGAGTTCCCCCCCACCCCCCACTCATGCCCCGTGTCTTCCTTGTGTTACCCCCCATACCCGCTCATGCCCCATGTCTCCCTCCTTTCCCCCCCACCCCCTGCTCATGCCCCATGTCTCCCTCATTTCCACCCCACCCCCCGCTCATGCCCCATGTTGCCCTCCTTTCCCCCCCACCCCCGCTCAAGCCCCGTGTCTCCATCCTTCCCCCCACCCCCCACTCATGCCCAGTGTCTGCCCTATTCCGCCCACTCATGCCCCATGTCTCCCTCCCGTTCCCCCCACCCCCTGCTCATGCCCTGTGTCTCGCCTGTTCCACCCCACCCCCTGCTCATGCCCTTTGTCTCTCTCCTTTTCCCCCCATCCCCCGCTCATGCTCTGTGTCTCCCCTGTTCCCCCCACCCCTGCTCATGCCCCGTGCTTTCCCTGTTCTCCCCACCCCTCGCTCATATTCCTTGTCTCCCCTGTTCCATCCCACCGCCTGCTCATGCCCCTTGTCTCCCTCCTTTCCCCCCACCCCCGCTCATGCCCCGTGTCTCCCCTGTTGCCCCCACCCCCCACTCATGCCCTGTGTCTCCCCTTTTGCCCCCACCCCCTGCTCATGCCCCGTGTCTCCCCTGTTCCCCCCACCCCCTCTCATGCCCCGTGTCGCCCCCCTTTCCCCCCCACCCCCCGCTCATGCCCCGTGTCTGTGCTGTTCCCCCACCCCTCACTCATGCCCTGTGTCTCCCTCCCGTTCCCCCCACCCCCTGCTCATGCCCCGTGTTTTGCCTGTTCCCCCACCCCCTGCTCATGCCCCGTGTCTACCTCCGTTCCCCTCACCCCTTGCTCATGCCCCATGTGCCCTGTTCCCCCCCACCCCTCGCTCATGCCCACGTGTCTCCCGTGTCCCCCCACCCCCCGCTTATGCCCTTTATACACCCCGCCTTCCCCTTCCATGGTGGCCATCTTGGTAAAAGATTTTCCTTCCTATACCGGGATGCCGCAGTGTGATGTCATCTTTGATGTCGTGGGTGTTAGTCTTAGCAGTGCACGGTGGTGGCGCGAGTTATGGTTGCTTAGCTTACCATAACTGGCGAATTTCAAGGGTTTTTCGGTTTTACTTGGAACCATTACGTCCCTTTAACAAAGTTTTTCACTGAATTTCATAGGTTTTTAGTAGCGCAACTTAACCATAACATCCCTTTAACAAGGTTTTTTCACTGAATAGATATATATGTATATTTTTTTTTAACAGACCATACAAACATTGAAAATGGACATGCTCATGGCAAATTTCAACTATTTGAAAAACCTTGTGGAGGACCACATAAAAGAAAAAATTAAATACCATTGTCCCACATGTACCTGTCCCCCCTCTCCATATCCCAGTCAATTATCCCCAAACCCTCTCCACAAAGAAAAACATTTTGACGAGACTTCCATCCCTTCATATCCTCCTATCCATCCTCTTGAAACCCCCAATTCCCCATTGTTTGTGTCAGTTTCTGCTTCCCCTTCTCTTTCATAAATTGTACATCTATATATAATAAAACAAAAATATTATATGTGTTTTAATTCAGTTCTTTTTTGTGTGCTTTTTTTAAAAGGCAGTTGAGTTGTCCGCGGACAGCGCGGGTGTCCGGGATGTCTATAATTAACCAAAATGGAGGTGTCCTAAGGACACTATACCTGTCCGTAATTTCCAAAGTCAAGTTGAAACTGTTTTAAGAACACATGCAGTGTCTGGGATGTCCGCAATTAACCAAAATGGAGGTGTCCTAAGGACACTATACCTGTCCGTGCTGTTCGCAGGCAAGTTGAAACTGTTCTAAGAACACAGTCGGTGTCTGGGATGTCCGTAAGAAAACAAAATGGAGGTGTCCTAAGGACACTATACCTGTCTGTACTGTTCACAGGCAAAATGGAACCGTTTTTAGAACACACTCAGTGTCCGGGATGTCCGCAATTAACCAAAATGGAAGTGTCCAAAGGACACTTTTCCTGTCTGTACGGTTCGCAGGCAAGTTGAAACTGTTCTAAGAACACACGCGTTGTCCGGGATGTCCGTAATCAAACGAAAATGGAGGTGTCCTAAGAACACAATAGCTGTCTGTACTGTTCGCAGGCAAGTTGAAACTGTTCTAAGAACAAACACGGTGTACGGGATGTCCACATATATGCAAAATGGGGGTGTTCTAAGGACACTATACCTGTTCGTACTGCCTGAAGAACATCTAAGCACATGCGCACCACACCTGTAAGTTCTCAGAACATCGTGCCTGTCCGTAACTGTTCCTCTCACTTGTGTCACACTTTTAATTAGTTTCAGAACCCGAACACTGTCTGTAGAACACCCGCGCGCATGCGTACAACCGTTCCCGTGCATTTGGTGTCCTGCGGACACCCGTTCCCTTTGCGGACATATTTGTGACACAAACATGTGACCGCACCCACGCTGAGTGTGTGTCCTGAATTGCGGACACTCTCCGCGTCCCTGAACATTTTAAAAGTAACTCTTCAGGCAATCCACAGTATTTTATAGTAACAATTCACCATAGCACATGTCCCAGACAATGACCCTGACTTTCTACATACTTTTTGGAACTTTTCTGAGCCTTTTTGGGGTGTTTGATCTGTCCGCGGACAGTGTGGGTGTCCGCGAAGCATGCACCCGCACCCCTATAAAAGGCCACACCCCAGAGCTCATCCTCATTGTGTTTCTGGCTATTTGACAGAACACTGTGTACTTTGGCTGCCAATCTTCCAGATTTTGCTGAAACCTGATGGAATCCATGGCTCCTCTACTTCCACCTGGTGCCACATCTGCCTCAGCAACACCCTCACCCCCACCACCACCACCTCCCCAAGGGCCTGAAGAGGGGAACAGGCATGAGGATGTAGAGGAGGATGAAGAGGATGACGAGGAAGAGGTAGTGGAAGTCCCTTCTACCAGCACTCGCCGTGAGTCTTGGGTGTGGAGTTATTTACCATTCATGGTAACGTACCCAAGGCGTGTGCGAACAAAGTCACCTGCAACCAGTGCAAAATGGTGCTGAGTTGCAGGAGGCTTGGTTTGTACATTTTTGGTACGACAACTATGAAGCGACACCTAAGGTCATTCCACAGTGGGGCAGTTTGTAAGGTTGTACCTTGTGAGGTACGTAGTAGGTTGATTTCCTCTACTTCATCCTCCGTTTCCGCTCCTCTCACCACAAGAGACACTCCTATGGGAGAGCACATCCCCCCAGCTGCCTCACAGGCCATTCACAATGCTGATGAACCTTACCTTTCGAGAGTCACAGTTTTGTGTATGTACTGCAACGCAGTACTCTGCAGGGGGGAGAGACTTTGAAGTGCTTTCGAGACTACGGTCTCGGAGCACGAGAAGACCTGCCCACTACCTAGGTAAGGCCCACCCTACATCTTCCTCTCTCCACCCGCCCTTTCTTTTCCCGGTGGTTGGTGTCCGCCCCTTACCCTCCTTTCCCCTCCTTCATAGCGAGTCGTGTGTAAAAAAACAAAAAAAAATATAAAACAACAAAAATCCCCCCAAAAAACGCTCTTTTCAGAGCCGCCTTTCACAGTCTAAAAATAGAAGTGACAAATAAATGGATCAAGGCGCTGTGCATTTTTTTACAAGTCCGCGGACAGTTCGCGAACATCAACAATTCTGAGGTGCTGCCCTATCAAAACCTTTGCACTTTTCTCTGGGAGGAAGTGGTGGCTCTGAAAAGAGCCTTTTGTTGGTGTTTTTTGTGCTTGAAAAACTTCAAATAGTCAACACCTACTGCAAAATGGATGGCTGTAATTCCACGAAAGGACGAAATGCATTTTGTACATTTCTCAGAAAAATCTGAATACCAGCATAAGTAAGATGGACTCCATCTGTGCGAAAAGTGTATGTGCTACGAAACATAATATTTTCATTGTGAAAAGAGGACATGCCAACATCTCCAAGAAAGGCACAAACAGCCTTATTAACATTCTGCCTTGCTTTGTCCATTTGTGGACTAAATGAAGAAGCACGCTGCCACATTTGTCTCTGTGCAATACGAGAAAATATTACTTGGGAATTTGGAAACATGTCCATGACCTTCCCAAGTCCTACTTTCATTGCAAATTGCAAAGAAATTCCTGACACATGTCCTAAACTGTTCCCTCCACAATGAATTATAATTATGTCTCGTTGAAGCTCTGTCTCCAAACTAGCAAAGAGAGGTACCAAGTCCAGCCACTTCATTCCACGCAATCTATGCCAGTGCACTTCCACATGAGGGAATCCAAGATCTGCAACTACTCCACAGCATTGTGTATGCACCTCCAACTAATGTATCCATGAGTCTCCCAAAATCCAGACAATCTGTTTTCTGAAACACACAGCCATAGCTAACTGTTCTTCTCTCAGGAAAAATACTTTCTGACAAACTCTCCCCTTACACAACACACCCACTAAACTTTACTGACCAATCAATTGCTCTGCTCATTCTCATTTACATGCCTCTCCACCCCAAAATCCCTGTATGTAATACGCGGTGTCCGCGGACTACCGCCATGTCCGCGAACATATCGTAACTTGGACAGCCCTTCTACCATTTCCACTTCACTCTCTGTGCCATTGCCTCATTGGATACAGCTAACCAGCCACACACCATCCACCAATCACATCCAAGACCTCTACATCTAACTCAGAGTTCAGCACTTCAAATGTACTGTAAATCACTCTGAGTACAAGTCTCATATCATTGGAAAGCACCTACTACAAAAACTACTGTACAAGTCTTCAAGATGTCTACTTGCAGCTGCATGCATACCCACATGCATGAATACAAACTACAGGTGTGCTACAGGTGTGCATATTTTCTGTACAGTACATGTACAACTCTTATAAATGAATATAAACAGAGTAACTGCCACTTAACCTGTATAGCCTATAAAATGAACTTATTGTCATGTTTCCATCTGCTAAAATCAACTATCACTTCCAAACCTGTCTGCTATCTAATTTGTTTTGTTTTTACCACAACCATCTATCTAAAAAATTATAATATGAGAAGATGGAAGAAATAACAATATAATTGTGGAAAAACACTTAGTAGTGTATCATAAAATGACACACAGCCAGTAAAATTTCATGCATCTTCATACACTCACACACATAGACACTATCATTGAAATGCTCCCAGCTGTAATAACACCACTACCTGTAAATCGCATCCTTCTACTTTATTACCCACAGCTTCACAAATACATATATTCCATGCTTTTCTATACAGTTTCTACCATTTACCTAATAAAAATTGCAAAATAAATATAACATTATTTCTTCTTTTTCCTAGCATTCTATCACACAACTTTAAAAAACCAAGTGTATTTCATACACTTAATACTCTAGTCATTTACAAAGCATGTTCAACTAACATAATATAAATAAAATATAAAGGCTGCACATAGTCAAATGAAACTGCATGCATACACTATATTCACAAATCAAACAAGAATACTACTACAAAGACATAACAATGAATCTCTCAATTAACATAACTGCTATAAACACACTAAATTACTCACTTCATTCTTTTACAATTGCAGTGAAAACCACTCTCCTGGAAAACAGCAATATCTGAACTACAAACACCAACTACAAAGAAACCTGCTCATTCCACAAAAAAAGACCTTAGTTTCTCTGCCTACTCTTTAATTCTCTCCATAATCTTGCTCCCCCTTATCTCTCCTCTCTCCTCTCTTTCTACACTCCCTCTCACTCCCTTCACTCTGCTGACCACTTTCTTCTCACTGTTCATCCTTCCCCTTGTGCCACAATCCGTTTCCGCTCCTTCCATCTCCTAGCCCCCCTGCATTGGAACTCCTTACCTCTCTCACTCCGCTCTATTTCTACCTTTTCCTCATTCTACACTTTCCTCAAATCTCTCCTTCTCCATTCCCCAACATGAAACCCCTCCCACCTTCTTGCACCCTCCCCCCTTGCCTTATCTCCTTAATCATCTTCCTCCCCTTCCCATTCCCCCATACTCACCTTTAACCCCATCCATTTGCCTCCTCCTCCTCTTCCCCACCCTTCCCTCTCTCTCACTTCTACTGCACTACTCTCCTTCTCCTCTTCAGTTTAATTGGTCTACTTACTGTTTTCTTGGTCTGATTCTCAATTTTAAATTGCTTCCACTGTTACTGTTATAATGTTTATCTTTACATGTATCAACTTGTTATTAAAATATATTACTCAAACACACTGTGCTGGTGATTCATGTAATTTGTGCACCAACAAAAATGAATATTTGTGTACCATTCTACCCACAAATCATCATTTATTAAACTGGGATTAGCAAGCAGAATGGCACACAAATCCCTGTTTTCAGAGCACAAATAACATAACTCAGACCCTAGAATATTAGTTTCACAAAACAAAGAATAGTTTTAATTTTATACCATTTGATTTACTATTTGTGCTTATCCTCACCACTAGCTCACTTTCTACTGTCATCTGAACCGCAGTATATTAACACACAAATAGAAGAATAGCCTTCCCAACTAATTGTAGCTGCCCAATGCACAATCACATACCACCAGATACATCTTTACCATCATACTCAAACACACTTGCATACAGCACACACACATTGCACAACAGCCATACCTTCTATTTTTTTGTTTCAACAGACCCCACAGAATGCCTACCAGAAAGCAAGTCTGTAGAAAGCAATGCAGAAATAGAGCAAATGAAAATACAAATGTCCAAAATAATCTCTAGTAGAGTTTGTAAAAAAGTTCAAACAAAACAGCTAATACAGTCATAAACTTTGCCTCCTCTATCAAAATGTAAAAGAAAACAGAAAATGATTAACATAAATGCAGCTACCACTATTGCTAAAACTGCTTCTATAAATCTTGATATAGTAGGAAGTAACCAAACGAAAAAAAGTATATTAGAAAAAATGTTCCTCCACAGAGTCCTTCAGAATCTTATACAAACAGGAGACAAATCATGCACAACCCTTATAAACTAGCGTAGAAAATTAATCTTCGAAGCTTTGATAGACAGTGCAATCCTTCTCAAAAGAAAGTTATTTATTTTAGTGTTAAACAGAATGAAACCACTAACAAAACAAAGTACTACATTACAAAAAAGGCTTCTCAATAAACGGAATGTCAACAAAAATAACTTCTTAAATATCTGTGGAGGTGAATAGAGTGACACCACAAGCACAGAATAATATTTCAATGAAGAAGCATACAAACAAAAGCAAACAAACACAATTGCCATCCATAGCAGTGGACGAGGTTATGAAAAACCTAATAATACCATAATGGAACAAGAAATACTGCTTACAAAAATATCCCCAGAAAACTCAGACTCAATTCTCCATTCGACTGAACCAGAACGTCCAGTATACAAATGGTCATGCATGTCAATGTGCAACATTGCCAAAAAATCTTTCAAATCTTTACGCCAGTTCCTCAATCAATATGTGAAAGGCAAAGACAAAATCAAAATAAAACTGCTGCAAAATATGGATACCTATCCAATGCGCAAATACACAGGACTGCAAGGACATTCATTGGCCTGCATTTCAGGACCTATTTGCAAAAGCAGCTTCCATCTGAATTGGTGAAAGGCATTTGCGGCAAAGTAGTATATTTACCATTAGATCTAAAAGAAAATGTGCACACTCTGGGAGTGCAGCGGCCAATAGAACAATCTTTAATTGTCTTAGTAAATGGTGTACCTACAAAATACAAAACAAATTGGCAACAACTCGTAGATTTATATAAAGTTAGACAATCCTTGCAATATCTAAAAGTCAATAATGAATACTACAAAGAAATACATATTGAAGAAAACTTAAGGGAAACAACTAAATAATTCAAGAGTCACCAGAAACTTCTAGATCCTGCTACAGTATCCAATATTTTAGACTATTATACAATTCATCCATTACACAATAATGACACCATAGAAGATGCACTAGAAACGTACCAAATGCGACAAAGGAAAGGATCACCAATCAGCATATGGGAAAACAGTATAGAAGCACATACTTTTCCTCTACTCTTTCCTACTGGCAAAGGAGGAAGGTACGATGATAGACCCACTCAGATAACAGCATCAGAGTACCGCTCTTTACGAATATATTCTGAAGATCCCAGATTTAGACAAAATGTGGACTACATATTCCACCTACTCTTTGAAAGTTAACTAGCAACTCTATGTTATGGAGTTGCACACACATTAAAATCAGGAACCCACTTTCAATATATGTCAGCTACGCAATAACTACAAAAAGTGCAAGAAAACGATGATGTTTTACAATCAATCATTACAAATCTTTAACCAAACATGCATGGTACGAATGAGTACTGGTTCCGATGTCACAGAGATGTACAATGTATGATAAGAAACCTTGGCCCACCCACTTGGTTTGTTACATTTAGTTGTGCAGAATATGCATGGGAAGATCTACATGATTTCCTACGCACATCAAACAAAAACAAAACAAACATAGATATACTAACACCTGGAGAACATTGCTCTCTAGATCCTGTTAATGTATCAAGATATTTCCATCATCGCTTCATTGCTATGCTACACTTTATTTGTAATAAAACTGTTCCTCCCCTCGGAGAAGTACAACACTTCTTTTGGAGAAAAGAATATCAAGCCAGAGGAGCACCACATATCCACATGCTTTTATGGATTAAAGATGCTCCTAAATTTGGTCAAAATAGTGATGCCACTGTGTTACAGTTTATCAAAAAATATGTCACTTATGAAATTCAGTCAGAAGCAACATATAGTGATCTTCATGCACAAATTGTACAATTTCAAAGACACAAATGTGGCAAATATTGTCATCGCAAATACAAAAACAAAGGGAAATGCTACAACAAATGCCGTTTTGGTTTCCCCTGACCGGTTACAGAACAGGTGAAGTGAACCACTTCATGTCTTCATTTAGAGATAGTGTTAAAGGTAAATCACCTAAAAATACATATTACATAAAAAGAACAGAAGAAGTAAAATATATCAATGATTACAATGCAATCATTGCCTACTTATGGAATGCAAACATAGATGTGCAGTACATTGCCGAAAATTTCACTGCAGTTGCACGATATGTTACAGCCTACTTAACCAAAGCAGAAAAAACAGAGCTTCAAGACTTCTGGAATGACCTATCATCAGACAAAACACTGTCTCAGAAATTGTACAGCTTGGGCATAAAAAGGCTCTCCTATAGAGAATGTGGCTGCTATGAAGCTGCAGATTGTTTAACTGGTACTGCTTGGTATGGAAAATATGAAAATATATTATGGCTAAGTCTTGGTCCTGGTAAATCTAGAAAAAGAGTTCTCAAATCATACGACGACATAGAAACAATAGCCAAAAATGATCCCAACAGCCAAGACATTTTGAAAAACAATTCACCAGACACATATTACCCAAACAGAAGTACCACTTTGGAAACCATGTGTCTATACCACATAACCCAAAACTTCACATACAAAAATAATATAAAACCTGATTAAATAAAACCCGATGAAAAAAGGTAGATACAGAGAGACAAATTGTGAAGGCAGCTTAGTAAAACTTACAAAGCCAAGTTTAATTAAGCATGTCAAATTGTCATTAAAAACTCCTCAACATAAAGAACTATTTTACATGCCCCTGCTACAACTCTTTAAACCATGGAGAAAAGAAGAAGAAATATTAGATAGCTATGAATCCTATGAAGACACTTTCAAAGAAAATGAAAGCACTATCACCGATGTAAACTTTGCACAGTACAAAACAATGTTGCACAATGAACAGCAACATAAAGAAGAACTCCAGGCCCAACTAGATAAGGACACTCCTGACAGTAGTTAACCTTCTGTAACAGGAAGCCAAGAACCACTGGGAGAGCCATTAATAACAAATGAGGCAGAATTAGCTATGACGGAAGTAGAAAACAACATGTGTCAGTATGAAGATACAGAAGACTTAAGTACACTACAATCAAAACTAAAGAATGAGCAGCGTAGCATTTTTCAAGAAGTAACAAAAGAAATTGCACACCTATACTATTTTATGTCAGTGGTGAAGCTGGTTCAGGCAAAACATTCTTAATCAAAATCATCAGCAAGTTCCTTCAACAATTGACAAATAACAAACTGTCAGCTGTTGTAACTGCCCCTACAGGTTTAGTTGCCTACAACATAGGCAGTGTCACTTGCACCGATTACTACTCCTACCAGTAGAACACCAAAACAAATTAGAATATTACAAACTTTCTACAGAGTTGCAATGGAACTACGCAGAGTGTCAAAACAAATGAAATTGCTACTAATAGATGAAGTGAACATGGTCTCCAAACTAATGTTGGCTTTGATTCACCTCAGATTACAATAAATACTCAAAACAAACTACGAAGAGCTCTTTGGAGGAAAACACATTATTGTTTTCGGAGATCTTCTTCAATTGACAGTGACAGGTGAGCCTATTTTTAAAACCTTAGGACACAAACTCTGCCGGAAAACTGTTGACAGGATAGGAAATGTTAACCTTTGGCAACATTTCCAATACAGAGAATTAACAGAAAACATGTGACAGTCTGCAGACCTCACCTATGCCAATATTTTAAAAAGTATTAGAGTTGGTGTATTATCTCAAGAAGCACAAGCAATATTAAAAACCCGGCACATCCATGCACTTTATGGTCATAACTCATGTGCTACTGATGTTATGGAACAATTAGCGCACACAAATGTCAATTGTATGTCTTTAATGCCAACACTTGCAAGCTGTTCCAAATTCAATGAAACAATTTTGAAAAAAGAAATGCAACCAATAATTGAAATTTCCGCAACAAACAAATTGGACGTACATGGTATGACACTACCCATGTGTCAACAAGCCACAACAAGATTAAATACCTTAGAAAAAATTCAATCTCCAACACAGCTGGTTTGGAAAAAATATTAAAATTGTCCTTAAACAGTAGAGTAATGCTTAAATGTAACCTTGACGTGGAGCAAGGACTAGTTAATGGAGCACTGGGTACAGTTGTTGGCTTTCAAACATACCCACGTGACAACATTATTCAGTTGGTCAATATTCTCTTTGACAAACTTTCAGAAGTAAAAAGGATAGGGCACTCAACAGCTCAATTCCTTCTCTTCAAAGACATGCATGTACGCAGAGAACAATTTTCTCTAACTCTAGCATACGCAGTCACCATTCATAAATCACAAGGTCTTACCCTAGACAAAGCATTGATAGATATTGATAACACAGTCGTTAAAGAAGGCATGAGCTACGTAGCACTATCACGCTTATGTACACTTGACGGTCTATTTCTAATCAACTTTGATGCAAGTAAAGTAAACACTGATATTCCTTGCATTTTAGAATACAATAGACTACGTTCACTATACACCCCATCTAAAAACATATCCTGTTCCACAAAAAAGAAAACCTTGTAAAAGAAAAATAATTTAAACAGAAATGCAACAGGATCTCACTGCAAATCCTCCAAAGAGACAAAAAGAAGCTAACACTTCATAAATTACCACAACCAAAGAAGAACCTATTACTCAAAGTAATTCATGTACTTCTTCAAAGAAGTAACAAACACTCCAAAAAAATGACTTGGACACAGACCTATCTGGTCCATTCTAATTTTCAAATATAACTGGTGTAAGTTGCTATGCAAATGTAGCAATGAATATTCTATTTCAATTACCACCAATTGTTGACAACATTTACTTACACAGTACAGACCAAATGTGTTTGCAAAAGTTAGTACTTCATAGAAACGTAACAAACAATCCTGACAACATGTATAGTGCAATTCAGATAATCGCTCCACCTTACTAATACAAACACATAGTAAATACGTAATACTAATGCTTCTATGTTACTATGCAGATGGTACCAAAACAACTGAAAGCTGACTGGATTCACACATGGTCAAGTATCACCTGGTAAGAAAACCTTCACAACAATACGTATAATCTACGACGCAGGAGCCACAACCAATGCAGGTCACTACACTGCATATATTAAAAAAGAAATGTAGATGGTTCGAATGTAATGATAGTACCATTACTCTAAAGCAGAGATTACCAGCAAATCTTAGAAACGCTTATTTAATCTTCTTAAAACCAAAATTTAATAACTAATCTGTACTTAAACATTAACAAAACATCAATTAAAAAACCTTAAACTGTTTCAATACGCCCACAGGTATCTAACTGCCCCAAGATTCTACAACAACCAAACAGATAAATGAATACCACTTAATTATAACAAGAAATAAACAGTTAGAAAACGCCAACAGGTATCTAACTGCCCCAATATTTTGCAACAACCAAACAGATAGAACATTAGCCAAAAACA
The DNA here is from genome assembly GCF_040938575.1 of Ambystoma mexicanum. Classification (NCBI taxonomy): domain Eukaryota; kingdom Metazoa; phylum Chordata; class Amphibia; order Caudata; family Ambystomatidae; genus Ambystoma; species Ambystoma mexicanum. The sequence goes on along the minus strand of NC_090935.1, from coordinate 1,070,826,213 downwards.
ACAAGTGAACACTAAAAACAAACAAACAAATAGACAGTAGCATAACAAGAAAAGGGTTTTTTATCTACCACGCAGGAGCCCAACCAATGCAGTTCTGTACACTGCATATATTAAGAAGAAATGTGGATGTTTCAAATGTAATGATAGTACCATTACTCTAAAGCAGAGATTACCAACAAATCTTACAAATGCTTATTTAATCTTCTTAAAACCAAAAAATAATAACTAATCTGTACTTAAACATTAACAAAACTTCAATTAAAAAACTACTGATGTTATGGAACAATTAGCGCACACAAATGTCAATTGTATGTCTTTAATGCCAACACTTGCAAGCTGTTCCAAATTCAATGAAACAATTTTGAAAAAAGAAATGCAACCAATAATTGAAATTTCCGCAACAAACAAATTGGACGTACATGGTATGACACTACCCATGTGTCAACAAGCCACAACAAGATTAAATACCTTAGAAAAAATTCAATCTCCAACACAGCTGGTTTGGAAAAAATATTAAAATTGTCCTTAAACAGTAGAGTAATGCTTAAATGTAACCTTGACGTGGAGCAAGGACTAGTTAATGGAGCACTGGGTACAGTTGTTGGCTTTCAAACATACCCACGTGACAACATTATTCAGTTGGTCAATATTCTCTTTGACAAACTTTCAGAAGTAAAAAGGATAGGGCACTCAACAGCTCAATTCCTTCTCTTCAAAGACATGCATGTACGCAGAGAACAATTTTCTCTAACTCTAGCATACGCAGTCACCATTCATAAATCACAAGGTCTTACCCTAGACAAAGCATTGATAGATATTGATAACACAGTCGTTAAAGAAGGCATGAGCTACGTAGCACTATCACGCTTATGTACACTTGACGGTCTATTTCTAATCAACTTTGATGCAAGTAAAGTAAACACTGATATTCCTTGCATTTTAGAATACAATAGACTACGTTCACTATACACCCCATCTAAAAACATATCCTGTTCCACAAAAAAGAAAACCTTGTAAAAGAAAAATAATTTAAACAGAAATGCAACAGGATCTCACTGCAAATCCTCCAAAGAGACAAAAAGAAGCTAACACTTCATAAATTACCACAACCAAAGAAGAACCTATTACTCAAAGTAATTCATGTACTTCTTCAAAGAAGTAACAAACACTCCAAAAAAATGACTTGGACACAGACCTATCTGGTCCATTCTAATTTTCAAATATAACTGGTGTAAGTTGCTATGCAAATGTAGCAATGAATATTCTATTTCAATTACCACCAATTGTTGTCAACATTTACTTACACAGTACAGACCAAATGTGTTTGCAAAAGTTAGTACTTCATAGAAACGTAACAAACAATCCTGACAACATGTATAGTGCAATTCAGATAATCGCTCCACCTTACTAATACAAACACATAGTAAATACGTAATACTAATGCTTCTATGTTACTATGCAGATGGTACCAAAACAACTGAAAGCTGACTGGATTCACACATGGTCAAGTATCACCTGGTAAGAAAACCTTCACAACAATACGTATAATCTACGACGCAGGAGCCACAACCAATGCAGGTCACTACACTGCATATATTAAAAAAGAAATGTAGATGGTTCGAATGTAATGATAGTACCATTACTCTAAAGCAGAGATTACCAGCAAATCTTAGAAACGCTTATTTAATCTTCTTAAAACCAAAATTTAATAACTAATCTGTACTTAAACATTAACAAAACATCAATTAAAAAACCTTAAACTGTTTCAATACGCCCACAGGTATCTAACTGCCCCAAGATTCTACAACAACCAAACAGATAAATGAATACCACTTAATTATAACAAGAAATAAACAGTTAGAAAACGCCAACAGGTATCTAACTGCCCCAATATTTTGCAACAACCAAACAGATAGAACATTAGCCAAAAACAACAAGTGAACACTAAAAACAAACAAACAAATAGACAGTAGCATAACAAGAAAAGGGTTTTTTATCTACCACGCAGGAGCCCAACCAATGCAGTTCTGTACACTGCATACATTAAGAAGAAATGTGGATGTTTCAAATGTAATGATAGTACCATTACTCTAAAGCAGAGATTACCAACAAATCTTACAAATGCTTATTTAATCTTCTTAAAACCAAAAAATAATAACTAATCTGTACTTAAACATTAACAAAACTTCAATTAAAAAACTATAAACTGTTAGAATATGCCAACAGGTATCTAACTGCCCCAAGATTCTATAACAACCAAACAGATAAATAAATACCACTAAATTATAACAAGAAATAAACAGTTAGAATACGCCAACAGGTATCTAACTGCTCCAAGATTTTTGCAACAACCAAACAGATAAATCAATACCACTTAATTATAACAAAAAATAGACAGTTACAATACACCAACAGGTATCTAACTGCTCCGAAAATATGAAACAAGCTAACAGATAGAACATTAGCCAGAAGCAAGTGATCTCTGAAAACAAACAGACTGTAGCATAACAAAAAAAAGAATTTGTAATCCGATATGATTTTTTTTTCCCCCACATACCCAATGATTTGAAAAACAAACACAGAAACTGAGCAAATAGCACAGTACACTTGTTTGTAATCTACTAAATATGAGGGTCAAAATGAACAAACAATGTCTATTGTTCAATGCCATAAATCCTTACAAACTACCAATACTAACATGATCTTTTCTTTTATCACAGAAATTGACAAAGAATATATGTACTCCAGTTACCAAACCAAACAGTAAGTATATTACAATAAGTACAACTCATAAATACTGCTCCATAACACAACCATTGAAGCAAACAGTGCATATAACTTCGGTCTTGGGTGCATGGCCCATGCACCCAAGACTCTAGGACCTGACCACAACCACTGCAGCATATCACACCCATGGTAGCTTATAACTTCAGTACCGATAACTTTGGTCTTGGGTAGGCCCTGGCTACAACCACCACAACATATCACACCCATGGTAGCATATAACTTCGGTACTTATAACTTCATTCTTGGGTAGGCCCTGGCCACAACCACCGCAACATATCACACCCATGCTAGCTTATAACTTCGGTACTTATAACTTTGGTCTTGAACTTTGGTCTTGGGTGCATGACAACCACCACATGCACCGAAGACTATAGGCCCTGGCGGCAACCACCGCAGCATATCACACCCATAGATTACACCCATAGAATCAAACATTTTAACTATGTCATATGGTCAATTTCTATGTCCGCGTACACCGTGTGTGTTCTTAGAACAGTTTCAACTTGCCTGCCAACAGTACGGACAGGTAGAGTGTCCTTAGGACAACTCCATTTTCATTTAATTACGGCCATCCCGGACACCGTGTGTGTTCTTAGAACAGTTTCAACTTGCCTGCAAACAGTACAGACAGGTATAGTGTCCTTAGGACACCTCCATTTTCGTTTGATTACGGACTATGACTTTGGTACTTATAACTTTGTTCTTGAACTTTGGTCTTTGGTGCACCCTAGACTCTAGGCCCTGACCACAACCACCACATGCACCCAAGACTCTGGGGCCTGACCACAACCACCACATGCACCCAAGACTCTAGGCCTTGCCAGAACCACCACAGCATATCACACCCATAGATCACACCCATAGAATCAAACATTTAAACAATGCCATATGGGCATTTTTTATGTCCGCGGACACCGTGGGTGTTCTTAGAACAGTTTCAACTTGCCTGCAAACAGTACAGTCAGGTATAGTGTGCTTAGGACACCTCCATTTTCGTTTAATTACGGACATCCCAGACATCGTGTGCGTTCTTAGAACAGTTTAACACTTAGCGCCTTACTACGAGGTCCCTTTGCGGGACCCGACCTTAACGGCTGGTCTACACCAGCCGTCAAAGGAGTGACCCGCAAAGGGACCTTGGTGCTACGTACGGTACTGCAATTTGCGGTACCGTACTTAGCGCCTTCCCCATTCCCATAGAGCCCTATGGGGCGAAAATGGGAATGGGGAAGGGCCATGGTTCAATGGGGAATTACCGCCTCGCGAACCTTGGAATAGGGTGGTAATTCCCCATTGAACCATGGCGGACCCGTTACAACACCGGCACCAACCATGGTGCTAATAGCGCCATGGTTTAGCGCCTGTGTTGTAATGAGGGCCATAGTGTCCTTTGGACACCTCTATTTTCGTTTAATTACGGACATCCCGGACACCGTGTGTGTTCTTAGAACAGTTTCAACTTGCACGGAACAGTACGGACAGGCATAGTGTCCTTGGGACACCTCCATTTTCGTTTCATTACGGACATCCCGGACACTGTGGGCCTCATTACACGGATGGCAGTAAGGGTTTACCGGTACCGGTAAGGGTACCAGTGCCGGTAAACCCTTACCGCCTTACTATGAGGTCCCTTAGTGGGACCCTACCTGGTTTTACCAGCCGTTAAGGATGGGACCCGCGAAGGGACCTTGGAGGTAATTACGGTACCTCAATTTGCGGTACCGTAATTACTGCCTTCCCCATTCCCATTGAGCCCTATGGGGCAAAAATGGGAATGGGGAAGTGCCATGGTGAATGGGGAATTACCGCCCCCAAACACCTTGGAATAGGGCGGTAATTCCGCCATTCACCATGGCGGACTCGTTAAAATACTGGCGGCAACCATGGTGCTAGTAGCGCCATGGTTACCGCCGTCCGTGTAATGAGGCCATGTGTGTGTTCTTAGAACAGTTTCAACTTGCCTGCAAATAGTATGGACAGGTATAGTGTCCTTAGGACACCTCCATTTTCGTTCAATTACAGACATCCCGGACAATGTGTTTGTTCTTAGAACAGTTTCAACTTGCCTGCGAACAGTACGGACATGAATAGTGTCCTCAGGACACCCCCGCTTGCAAATTACGGACATCCCAGACACCGTGTGTGGTCTTAGAACAGTTTCAACTTGCATGCGAACAGTACGGACAGGTATTGTGTCCTTGGGACACCGCCATTTTCGTTTAATTACGGACATCCCGGACACCATGTGTGTTCTTAGAACAGTTTCAACTTGCCTGCGAATAGTACGGACAGGTATAGTGTCCTTAGGACACCTCCATTTTCATTTCATTATGGACATCCTGGACAACATGTGTGTTCTTAGAACAGTTTCAACTTGCCTGCGAACAATACGGACAGGTAGAGTGTCCTTAGGACACCTCCATTTTCATTTCATTATGGACATCCCAGACACCGTGTGTGTTCTTAGAACAGTTTCAACTTGCCTGCGAACAGTACGGACAGGTATAGTGTCCTTAGGACACCCCTATCTGGGTCGATTGCAGACATCGAGGACAGCGCGGCTGTCCGCGGACACAACAAACACAACAGGAGTGCCTGCCACCTAAATAGATACAATATTTGACCCATCTCTTACTCCCCCACCCTCCCCAAACAGTCTTACATGCCAACACACTTGCCAAAATAGTATTTCTCCGCCATTTGTCACCACGCTGTCCGCGTATGTCCGCGGATACAAGATGGCGGGCGTTCCCAAAAATCCGACGCACTCCACGCTCTTCACCATCCAATCAGCGGACACGTTGCATGTCCGCGGACATGACGCAAGCCGATTAGCCAAGCAGGACACTGTCGGCGGAGTGAACAGAGAAGTGTGTCCACGGACCGGACATAGATATCACACATTTTTTGTGACCTACTAATTTGTCATTTTTAAAAAAACTACTGAATGGATTTTCACCAAATTTACAAAAGCACGCTTTTGGGACCAAGCCGCTGCTCCTGCCGCAAATTTGGTGAAAATCCATCCAGCGGTTTTGGCTGTATGCGTGACCAAAGTTTTTTCCCCATTCAGTCTATGGGAAAAAAAGACATTTTGGGACCCCCATATAACTTCGCCCCCCCTGGACTTGCAAAGTTTGGTGAAGATTCGTCTAGGAAGAGCAAAGTTATAAGCCGCCCAAAAAGCGCTCTTCCTATGGGATTAGCAACTTAACCATAACTACATGGCCACGGTATTATAGTGTTGAAAGAATTGCGGCAAATATTCGTAGGGTTTCATATTGGATAGCCTTTTACATTTACCAAGAGGCATTTATCAATGATTCTTATATGTTCCTTACTATTTAAATCGGAATGGACCACTGTTCCCCATTTAAAATAAAATAAAATATGATGTCAGTTTAAAATATTATGCCACGTTACATTATTCCTTTCTTTTAAATTAACAAATGCTTATTAGAAAAAATCTAGTATTTCTATGTATTATATTCTAATGTGCTTTTTAGCAATTATTAAATGCATGTTTGTCAAATACATTGATGTCTTTTTGCACTATGTTCCAAGATGGCGATTATGTGGTATGAAAAGGCAGTAGCTTTCTCCAACACAACATAAAAGCAGGACTACATACCTTTTCACCACATAAATACTCAAGTCCTCTCTCTATTATGTTAGACCCGACAAAGCCTGCAAGGGTGAAATGCGTTGTCATTTGCTTTGCATTTTCTGCTGCCCTCCTGTCCATGGATATATGAAAAATAAAGGACTGTTTTGCAGCGGATTTTCCCATCTGGGATTTGCCTTGGTGTCATCTTTCAATGCCTGAGTGCTACTGCTATTTTTGGATTGTCAGTCAGCCCGCCGTGCTTATCAATATATATATATATATATTACACAGTAGTGGCTGTTTTGTTATGGTTAAGTTGCTTTTTTCATAGGAAGAGCCCTTTTTGGGAGGCTTATAACTTCACTCTCCCTGGACGAATCCTCACCAAACATTGCAATAAAAGTATATAGGTCACTCTGCAAAGTTTGGTGAGGTTTAGTCCAGGGGGGGCAAAGTTATAGGGGGGGGTCCCAAAACTTCATTTTTTCCCGTAGACTGAATGGGGAAAAACTTTGCTCACGCCTACAACCCAAACCGCTGAACAGATTTTCACCAAATTTGGACCAGGAGCAGTGGCTTGGTCCCAAACTTGGTGAAAATCCATCCAGTAGTTATTTTTAAAATTACCAAAAAGTAGGTCACAAGAAATGAGTGATATCTATGTTCGGTCTGTGGACACACTTCCCTGTTCGCTCTGCGGACAGTGTCCTGATTGGCCAACCGGCTTGCGTCATGTCCGCGGACATGCAACGTGTTCGCTGATTGGATGGTGAAGAGCGTGAAGTGCGTCAGATTTATGGGAACGCCCTCCATCTGGGATTCGTGGATGTCCGTGCGGTGAAACTTGGTGGAAAAATACTATTTAGTAGAGTGTGTTGGTGTGTAAAACTGTTTGGGGAGGGTGGGGAGTAAGAGATGGGTTACATGTTGTATTTATTTAGGTGGTAGACCCCCCTCTTGTGACAACGTGGATGTCCTGAAATTTTCTAAATAAACGAAATGGGGGTGTCCTGAGGACACTACGCCTGTACGTATGGTTCGTAGGCAAGTTAAAACTGTTCTAAGAACACACGCGGTGTCCTGAAATGTTCGAAAATAAACAAAAGGGGTGTGTCCTGAGGACGGTAAGCCTGTCCGTTTTGTTCACAGGCAAGTTGAATCTGTTCTAAGAACACATCATGTGTCTTGGGATGTTCGTCAATAAACAAAATCGGGGTGTCCTGAGGACGGTATGCCTGTCCGTACTGTTCGCAAGCAAGTTGAAATTGTTCTAAGAACACATGAAGTGTCCTGGGATGTTTGTAAATAAACAAAATGGGGGTGTTCTGAGGACACTACGCCTGTATGTATTGTTCGCAAGCAAGCTGAAACTGTTCTAAGAACACACGCGGTGTCCTGAAATGTTTGAAAATAAACGAAATGGTTGTGTCCTGAGGATGGTAAGCCTGTCCGTTTTGTTCGCAGGCAAGTTGAATCTGTTCTTAGAACACATCATGTTTCCTGGGATGTTCGTCAATAAACAAAATTGGGGTGTCCTGAGGATGGTGGATGTTCGTCAATAGACAAAATGGGGGTGTCGTGAGTCGTGAGTATCCTATACCTGCCCGTACTGTGTCTTAAGAACACACGCAGTGTCCTGAAATGTTCGAAAATAAACAAAATGGGGGTGTCGTGAGTCGTGAGTATGCTATACCTGTCCGTACTGTGTCCTAAGAACACACGCGGTGTCCTGAAATGTTCGAAAATAAACAAAATGGGAGTGTCCTGAGGACGGTATGCCTGTCCGTTTTGCTCGCAGGCAAGTTGAAATTGTTCTAATAACACATGCAGTGTCCTGAAATGTACGTAAATTGACGAAATGGGGGTGTCCTGAGGACGCTGTCCGTATTGTTCGCTGGCAAGATGAAAGTGTTCTAAGAACACATCATGTGTCCTGGAATGTTCGTAAATAAACAAAATGAGGGTGTCTGAGGCCGCATGGCCATGCACCCAAGACTCTATGCCCTGGCCACAACCACCGCAGCGTATCACACCCATAGTGGCTTATACCTTTGGGATCCAAGAACAAATTTATAAGCAACGCAGTTATAAGCCACTATTGGTGTGATACGCTGTGGTGGTTGTGGGCAGGGCCTATAGTCTTGGGTGCATGGACAAGACCAAATTTATAAGCACCAAAGTTATGTCACTATGGGTGTGATTTGCTGTAATGGTTGTACTTATTATAATATACTTACTGTTTGGTTTAGTAACTGGAGTACATGTATTTCTTGTTCATTTCTGTGATAAAAGAAAAGATCATGTTAGTATTGATATTTTGTAACGACTCATAACATTGAATAATCAACATTTTTTTTTGTTTGACCCTCATATTTAGTAGATTACAAACCAGTGTACTGTGCAATTTGCTCAGTTTCTGTGTTTGTTGTTAAAATCATTGGGTCTGTGGGAGAAAAAAAATATGTTGGATTAAAACATGTATGCTACAGTCTATTTGTTTGTTTGTTTTCAGTGTTCACTTGTTGTTTCTGGCTATTGCTCTATATATTGGCTTGTTGCAGATTTTCTGGAGCAGTTAGATACCTGTTGACATATTCTAACAGTCTATTTTTGTTATTATGAAGTGGTATTGATTTATCTGTTTGGATATTGTAACATTTTGGGGCAGTTAGCTACCAGTTGGCATATTCTAACTGTCTATTTTTTTTTATATAATTTAGTGGTATTCATTTATCTGTTTAGTTGTTGTAGAATCTTGTGGCAGTTATATAGCTGTTGGCATATTGTAACAGTTTATAGTTTTTTAATAGAAGTTTAGTTAATGTTTAAGTACAGTTAAGTTAATAAATCTTGGTTTTAAGAAGATTAAATAAGCGTTTGTAAGATTTGCAGGTAATCTCTGCTTTAGAGTAATGGTACTATCATTACATTCGAACCATCCACATTTTGTTTTTATATAAGCAGTATAGTGACCTGCATTGGTTGTGGCTCCTGCGTGGTAGATTATACCTATTGATGTGAAGGTTTTCTTACCAAGTGATCCTTGACCATGTGTGAATCCAGTCAGCTTTCAGTTGTTTTTGTTACCATCTGCATTGTAATGTAGAAGCATTAGTATTACGTATTTACTATGTGTTTGTATTAGTAAGGTGGAGCAATTATCTGAATTGCAGGTAGTACATAATCTACCATGGTTTGCATTTTGGACAAGTTGCTGAAATGGAACAGATTCACAATTAGGTATTGTTACATACTCAAAGAGCTCATTGGGGATTTGTTATTGTGTCACATTGTTGCCGAGAGTGCATGTATGTTTCCACATGTATGAAATCTGGAAGATTTCATTTATAGGTATGTTTTTGTTTTCCAGTACTTGTAGTAAGTACATTAGACATTCTTGTGGATCTTCCTATGAGTTTATAGTGAATTTCACCATTCCAGTACAGTAGTCCAATTGTTGTCTTATTCCATAAACACTATATGTGTTGTCAGGATTGTTTGCTGCGTTTCTATGAAGTACTAACATTTGCAAACACAATTGGTCTGTACTGTGTAAGTAAATGTTGTCAACAATTGGTGGTAATTGAAATAGAATATTCATTGCAACATTTGTGTAGCAATTTACACCAATTACATTAGAAAGTTTAAATGGACCAGGTAGTTCTGTATCTGTGTGCTTTTTTTTTAGTTTGTCTTCCTTTTTTGAAGAAGTACCTGGTTTACTTTCCCTAATAGTTTCTTTTTTGTTTGTGGTACTTGATGAAGTATTAGATTTTTTTTTATTCTCTTTGGAGGATTTGCAGTTACATCCTGTTACATTTCTGTTTGATTTAGTTTTCTTTTAGAACATTTTACTTTTTGTGGAACAGGATGTGTTTTTAGATGGGGGTGTATAGTGAATAAAGTCTATTGTATTCTAAAATGCAAGGAATATCAGTGTTTACTTTACTTGCATCAAAGTTGATTAGAAATAGACCGTCAAGTGTACATAAGCGTGATTGTGCTACGTAGCTCATGCCTTCTTTAAAGACTGTGGTACCAATGTCTATCAATGCTTTGTCTAGGGTAAGACCTTGTGATTTATGAATCTTGACTGCGGATGCAAGAGTTCAAGAAACTTGTTCTCTGCGTACATACATGTCTTTGAAGAGAAGGAATCCAGCTGTTGAGCGTCCTATCCTTTTCACTTCTGAAAGTTTGTCAAAGAGAATATTAACAAACTGAATGTTGTTGTCACGTGGGTATGTTTGAAAGCCAACAACTGTACCCAGTGCTTCATTAACTAGTCCTTGATCCACGTCAAGGTTACGTTTAAGCATTACTCTGCAATTTAAGGATAATTTTAATATTTTTTCCAATCCAGCTGTGTTGGAGATTGAATTTTCTAAACTATTTAGTCTCGTTGTGGCTTGTTCACACATGGGTAGTGTCATACCATGTATGTCTAGTTTGTCTGTGGCGCTAATTTCAATTATTGGTTGCATTTCTTTTTTTAACATTGTTTAATTGAATTTGAAACAACTTGCAAGTGTTGGCATTAAGGACATACAATTGACATTTTTGTGCACTAATTGTTCCATAACATCCATAGCACATACATTATCGCCATAAAGTGCATGAATGTGCCGGGTTTTCAATATTGCTTGTGCTTCTTGAGATAATATACCAACTCTAATACTTTTTGACTTGTTGGCATAAGTGAGATCTGCAGATTGCTGCATGTTTTCTGTTAATTCTCTGTATTGGAAATGTTGGCAAAGGTTGACATTTCCAATGCTGTAAACAGTTTTACATCAGAGTTTGTGTCCTAAGGTTTTAAAAATAGGCTCACCTTTCACTGGTGTCAATTGAAGAAGATCTCCGAAAACAATAACGTGTTTTCCTCCAAAGAGCTCTTCGTAGTTTGTTTTGAGTACTTCTTGTAATCTGAGGTAAATCAAAGCCACCATTAGGTTGGAGACCATGCTCACATTTTCATTTGTTTTAATACTCTGCGTAGTTCCATTGCAGCTTCTGTAGAAAGTTTGTAATAGTCTAATTTGTTTTGGTGTTCTACTGGCAGGAGTAGTAATCGGTGTAAAGTGGCACCGCCTATGCAGCTAAACCTGTGGGGTCAGTGACAACAGCGACAGTTTGTTGTTTGTCAATTGTTGAAGGAATTTAATGATGATTTTGATTAAGAATGTTTTGCCAGAACCAGCTTCACCACTGACGTACATTAGTATAGGTTTGTAATTTTGGCAGGTGCATTCTTTGTTTACATGTTGTACACCATGTGCAATTTCTTTTGTTACTTCTTCAAAAATGCTATGTTGCTCATTGTTTAGTTTTGATTGTAGTATAGTTAAGTCGTCTTTATCTTCATACTGACACATGGTGTTTTCTACTTCCGTCATTGCTAATTCTGCCTCATTTGTTATTAACGGCTCTACCAGTGGTTCTTGGCTTCCTGTTACAGAAGGTTGACTACTGTCAGGAGTGTCCTTATCTAGTTGGGCCTGGTGTTCGTCTTCATGTTGCCGTTCATTGTGCAACATTGTTTTGTACTGTGTAAAGTTTACATCGGTTATAGTGATTTAATTTGCTTTGAAAGCGTCTTCATAGGAGTCATAGTTATGTAGTATGTGTTCTTCTTTTCTCCATGGTTTAAAGAGTTGTAGCAGGGACTTGTAATATAGTTCTTTATGTTAAGCAAGTCTTTAATGACAATTTGATATGATTAATTAAATTTGGTTTGGTGAGTTTTACTAAGCTGCCTTCACAATTTGACACTCTGTATTTACCTTTTTTTTCATCGGGTTTTATATTATTTTTGTATGTGAAGTTTTGGGCTATGTGGTATAGACACATGGTTTCCAAAGTGGTACTTCTCTTTGGGTAGTATGTGTCCGGTAAATTAAAAAATCTCTTGGCTGTTGGGATCATGTTTGGCTATTGTTTCTATATCTTCGTATGATTTTAGAACTCTTTTTCTAGATTTAGCAGGACCAAGACGTAGCCATACTATATTTTTAGATTTTCCTTACAAAGTAGTACCAGTTAAACGATCTGCTGCTTCATAGCAGCCATATTCTCTATGGGAGAACATTTTTATGCCCAAGCTGTATAATTTCTGAGACAGTGTTTTGTCTGATGACAGGTCATTCCAGAGGTCTTGGAGCTCTGTTTTTTCTGCTTTGGTTAAGTATGCTGTAACATATCGTGCAACTGCAGTGGAATTGTCTGCAATGTACTGCACATCTATGTTTTCATTCCATAAGTGGGTAATGATTGCATTGTAATCATTGATATATTTTTCTTCTTCTGTTTTTTTTATGACATATGTATTTTTAGGTGATTTACATTTAACACTATGTCTAACTGAAGAAATGAAGTTGTTCACTTGACCTGTTTTTCTAACCGGTCTAGGGAAACCAAAGCGGCATTTGGTGTAGTATTTCCCTTTGTTTTTGTATTTGCGATGACAATATTTGCCACATTTGTGTCTTTGAAATTGTAAAATGTGTGCATGAAGATCACTATTTGTTGCTTCTGATGGAATTTCACAAGTGACATATTTTTCAATAAACTGTAACACAGTGGCATCATTGTTTTGACCAAATTTAGGAGCATCTTTAATCCATAAAAGCATGTGGATGTGTGATGCTCCTGTGGCTTGGTAATCTTTTCTCCAAAAGAAGAGTTGCACTTCTCCGAGGGGAGGAACAGTTTTATTACAAATAAAGTGTAACATAGCAACGAAGCGATGGTGAAAATATCTTGAAACATTAACAGGATCTAGAGAACAAAGTTCTCCAGGTGTTAGTATATCTATGTTTGTTTTGTTTTTGTTTGATATGCGTAGGAAATCATGTAAATCTTCCAATGCATATTCTGCACAAATTAATGTAACAAACCAAGTGGGTGGGCCAAGGTTTCCTATCATACCACGTACATCTCCATGACGTCGAAACCAGTACTCTTAGTACCACACATGTTTGCTAATAGATTTGTAATATTTGATTGTAAAACCTCATCTTTTTGTTGCACTTTTTGTAATAATTGTGTAGCTGACATATTTTTAAAGTGGGATCCTGATTTTAATGTGTGTGCAAGTCCGTAACATAAAGTTGCTAGTTCACTTTCAAAGAGTAGGTCGAATATGTATTCCACATTTTGTCAAAATCTGGGATCCTCAGAATACATCCGTAACGAGCGGTATTCTGGTGCTGTTATTTGAATAGGTCTATCATCGTACCTTCCTCCTTTGCCAGTAGGAAAGAGTAGAGGATAAGCACGTGCTTCTATAATTTTTTCCCGTATGCTGATTGGTGATCCTTTTGTTTGTCGCATTTGGTACGTTTCTAGTGCATCTTCTACGGTGTCATTAGAGTGCAATGGATGAATTGTTTAATGGTCTAAAGTATTGGATACTGTAGCAGGATCTAGGAGCTCAAATTGACCACCTTCTTGTGACTCTTGAATTATTTCAGTGGTATCCTTCAAGTTTTCTTCAATATTTATTTCTTTGTAGTATTCATTATTGTCTTTTAGATATTGCAAGGCTTGTCTAACTTTATGTAAATCTACCAGTTGTTGCCAATTTGTTTTGTCTTTTGTAGGTACACCACAAGATAATTAAAGATTGCTCCATTGGACGTTGCAGTCCCAAAGTGTGCACATTTTGTTTTAGATCTAATGGTAAATACACTACTTTTCCACAAATACCTTTCACTAATTCAGAGGGAGCTAATGTTGCTGTTTTTGGTTGAAGGCGTATTATTGCTTGAAAGGGGTGCACTGTTTGAATTATGATGCTCTCATATAAATTGAGTTGTTGAAGGGGTTTTGGTAGTGGAAATAATTCCAAATTATTTGTGATAGCACGTGAAGGAGTTTGGTTGTTGTCAAGTTATGTACTGCAGTAACTGCAAAGTATTAAGGGGTCAGTTATATCGTATTTGTTTTTTGCTACAAGGTAGAGAGCTAATTCAAACCATTTAGAATCTTCATTGTCTTCTATTTTGTATGTTAGGTCTACAGTTTTTGTGTTACTTTTATAAAAAGTTCTGTGGCAACATACACACACATGGTTTGGTACTTCAGCAGATGTACTTTTAAATTTCAGTAATTCTTTTTTGTATGTATGTAGTAGAAGATTTCCATGCATAGAATTGTTGCTAATTTGTTTTAAAGCTATTTCATTCTGTAAGTGGCTTTCACTTCCAAAATATTTTTTGGGGACATAATCGATTTCTTCAAGTAGGTCTTTTGCTGTACCATGTAGAAGAATGTTATTTAAATTGGCTAGTGCTAAAGCAGGACTTTTAGCAGAATACCGTTTATAGACTAGATTTCTTATAGTTGAATGATGTGTTGATATCAGTTTGATATAATGGAAGGTGGTTTTGCAAGTAGGTCCTGAAATGCAGGCCAATGAATGTCCTTGTAGTCCTGTGTACTTGCGAACTGGACAGGTATCCATATTTTGCAGTAGTTTAATTTTGATTTTGTCTTTGCCTTTCACATATTGATTGAGGAATTTGCGTAAAGACTTGAAAGATTTTTTGGGAATGTTAGACATTGACGTGCATGGCCATTTGTATACTAGACGTTGTGATTCCTTTGAATGGAGAGGTAATTCTAAGTTTTCTGGGGATATTTTGTAAGCAGTATTTCTTGTTCCATTATGGTATTATTAACTTTTTCATAACTTCGTCCACTGCTATGTATGGCAATTGTATTGTTTGCTTTTGTTTGTATGCTTCTTCATTAAAATATGGTTCTGTGCTTGTAGTGTGACTCCACTCACCTCCACAGATATTTAAAAAGTTATTTCTGTTGACATTTCGTTTATTGAGAAGTAATTTAGTCATTAGTTGTGTTAGTGGTTTCATTTTGTTTAACACTAAAATAAATAACTGTCTTTTGAGAAGGGTTGCACTGTCTATCAAAGCTTCTAAGATTAATTTCCTACGATAGGTTTTAAGGGTTGTGCCTGATTTCTCTCCTGTTTTGATAAGATTTTGAAGGACTCTGACAGAACATTTTTGCTAAAATACTTTTTTGGTATGCTTACTTGGCACTATATCAAGACTTATAGAAGCAGTTTTATCTGTAGTGATAGCTGAATTTTTGTTAATTGTTTTCTGGTTCGTTTTACATTTTGATTGAGGAGGCAAAGTTTCTGTACTTGAAGCTTGTTTTCTTTCACAAAATGACTGTATTAGCTTTTTTGTTTGAACTTTTTTTACAAATTCTGCTAGAGATGGATGCTTATTTTGGACACTTCTATTTTCATTTGCTCTGCTTCTGCATTGCTTTCTATGGACTTGATTTTTGGTAGGCATTCTTTAGGGCCTGTTTAAAAAAATAAAGACAGTATGGGTTGGGGTGTTCTGCAATGTATGTGTGCTGTGTGCATGAGTGTCTGAGTATGATGATAAAGATGTGTGTGATGGTGTGTGATTGTGCATTGGGCAACTACAACTAGTTGGGATGGGTATTCTTGAATTGATGTGCTAGTAAACTGGGTTTCAGATGACAGTAGAAAGTAAGCTAGTGGTGTGGAGAAGTACAAATAGTAAATCTAATGGTATACAATTAAAACAGTTGTTTGTTCTATAATATCAAAATTATATGGGCTGAGTTGGGTCATTTTTGTGCCGAAAAATAGGAATTTGTGTGCCATTTTGCCTGTAAATCTCTGTTTAAGATGTTGGGGTGGAGATGCATGCAGATGAGAATGAGCAGAGCATGGGATTGGTTAGTAAAGTTTAGTGGGTGTGTTGTGCCAGAGAGAGTTTCTCAGATACTCTTTTTGCTGAGAGAAGAACAGATAGATATGGCTGTTTGTTTCAGAAAACAGATTGTTTGGATTTTGGGAGACTCGTGGGTACATTGGTTGAAGGTGCATGCAGAAAGCTGTGGAGTAGCTGTAGATATTGGATTCCCACATGTAGAAGTGCACTGGCATGGAGTACGTGGAATGAAGTGGTTGGACTTGCTACCTCTCTGTGCTACTTTGGAGACAGAGCAACATCCAGATATAATTGTAATTCATTGTGGAGAGAACAGTTTAGGACATGTGCATGGAATTTCTTTGCAATTTACAATGAAAGAAGGACTTGGGAAGGTCATGGACATGTTTCCAAATTCTCAAGTAATTTTTTCACGGATTGCCCAGAGACAAATGTGGCTTTGTTCTTTTTCATTTGGTCCACAAATGGAGAAAGCAAGGCACAATGTCAATGAGGCTGTTTGTGCCTTTCTAAGAGTTTCTGGCATGTCCTCTTTTCACAATGAAAATATTATGTGTCATAGCACATATATTTTTCACAGAGATGGAGTCCATCTTACTTATGCTGGCAATCAGATTTTTCTGAGAAATGTACAAAATGCATTGCGACCTTTCTTGGAATTACAGTATCCATTTTGTAGTAGGTGTTGAGCATTTCAAATTTTTCAAACATAAACAAACACCACCAAAAGGCTCTTTTCAGAGCCACCACTTCCTCCCAGACAAAACTGCAATGGTGATATGGCAGCACCCCAAAATTGTAGATGTTCGTGCACTGTCCGCGGACTTCTAAAAAATACACAGGGCCCTGCTTCATTTATTTTCACTTCTTTTTTTAAACTGTGAAAGGCGGCTCTGAAAAGAGCTATTTTTTTATATTTTTGTTGTTTTATATTTTGTTTGGTTTTTTATACATGACACACTAGGAGAGGAGGGAAAAGGAGGGTAAAGGGGGGGACACCAACCACGGGGATAAGAAAGGGAGGGTGGAGAGAGGTAGATGTAGAGTGGGTCTTACTTGGGTAGTGAGCAGATCTTCTCGTGCTATGAGAACAGAGTCTCAAAAGCACTTCAAAGTCTCTCCCCCCTGCAGAGTACTGCGTCGCAGTGCATACACACAACTGTGACCCTCAAAAGGTAAGGCTCATCAGTTTTGCGTATGGCCTGTGAGGCAGTTTGAGGAATATGCTGTCCCACGGGAGTGTTCCTTGTGGTGACAGGATTGGAAATGGAGGATGTAGTAGAGGAAGTCAACCTACTACGCTCCTCGCAAGGTACAACCCCCAGTGTGGAATGACTTTAGGTGTTGCTTCATGGTAAGTGTCCCAAAGCTGTATGAACCAGGCCTCCCGCGACTGAGTACCATTTTGCACTTGTTGCAGGTGACTCGGTTCGCATGCGCCTTAGGTACATTACCATGAATGGTAAATTACCGCCACACCTAAGACTCACACCGAGTGCTGGTAGTAGGGACTTCCACTACCTTATTCTCGACATCCTCTTCATCCTCCTGTACATCCTCACTCCTGTTCCCCTCTTCAGGCCCTTGGGGAGGTGGTGGTGGTGGAGGGGGAGGGGGTTATTTCTGAGCCGGATGTAGTACCAGGTGGCAGTACTGCAGCCATGGATGCCATCAGGTTTCAGATGAAAATCTGGAAAGTTGGCAGCAAAATGCACTGTGTTTCTGTAAGACAACCAGAAACACAATGAGAATGAGCTCTAGGGCGTGGCCTTTTATAGGGGTGCTTGTGCGCGGACAGATCGAACACCAAAAAAAGGTTAAAAAAGTCCCCAAAAAAAAGTATGTAGAAACTCAGGATTACTGTGTGGGACTTGTGCTATGGTGAGTTATTATTGAAAAATATTGTGGATTGCTTGAAAAGGTAGTTTTAAATTGTTCGGGGACACAGTGTTCGCCGTCAGAACACACGCTCAGCCTGGGTGCGGTCATATGATTGTTTCGCGAACATGTCCGCGAAGGGAGCGGGTGTCCGCAGGACATCAAATGCACTGAAACTGTTTTCTGCATGAGCGTTGGTGTTCTACGGACACTGTTCAGGTCCTGAAACTAATTAAAAGTGCGTCACAAGTGAAACAAACAGTTACGAACAGGCGTTTGTTCTTAGAACAGTTTCAACTAGCTTGCGAACAATACGGACAGGCATAGAATCCTCAGGACACCCCCATTTTGTTTATTTGGGAACATCCCGGGACACTTGATGTGTTCTTAGAACAGTTTGAACATGCTTACGAACAGCACAAACAGGTCTAGCATCCTCAGGGCACCCCATTGTGTTTATTTACGAATATTTTAGGACACCGTGTGTGTTCTTAGGACAGTTTCAGCTTGCCCCCGAACAATACAGTCAGGTATAGCGTCCTCAGGACACCCCCATTTTGTTTATTTATGAACATTTCGGGATATTGCCTGTGTTCTCAGAAAAGCTTCAACTCGCCTGCGAAGAATACGGACAGGTCTAGCTTCCTCAGGACACCCCCATTTTGTTTATTTACGAACATTTCAGGACTCAGCGTTTGTTCTTAGAACAGTTTCAGTTTGCCTCTGAACAATACGGACAGGCATAGCGTCCTCAGGCCACACCCATTTCGGTTATTTACGAACATTTCAGGACACCGCGAGTGTTCTTAGGACAGTTTCAGCTTGCCTCCGAACAATACGGACAAGTATACCGTCCTCAGGACACCCCCATTTTGTTTATTTACGAACATTTCAGGACACCGCATATGGTAGTTTGATTGCGGACATTCCGAACACCAGGTGTGTTCTTAGAACAGTTTTAACTTGCATGCGAACAGTACGGACAGATCTAGTGTCCTTAGGACGCCCCCATTTTCGTTTCTTTACGGACATTCCGGACACCCGCGCTATCCACGGACCCCTGAACTGCTTTTTAAAAAAAAGACAAGAAATGAATTAGGACACAATATAATAATTTTACTTTATATATGGATGTTACATTTATGACAGACAAGGTGAGGCAGAAACTGAAACAAAAACAGGAGAATTGGGGGTTTCAATAGGATTTATATGAGGTGAAGAAGGCATGGAAGTCTCATCAAAATGTTTTGGTTCATGGAGAGGGTTTGGGGATAATTGACTGGGATATGGTGAGGGGGGACAGGTACATGTGGGACAATGGTATCTAGTTTTTTGTTTCAAGTGATCCTCCACAAAGTTTTTTAAATTGTTGAAATTTGCCATGAGTTGGTCCATTTTTTCTTCCATGTGCTGGAGAGGCTTATCCAATACTTCTTTTTCTTTACTATTTTCAATTTTTGTATGGTCTGTACAAAAAAGAAATGTGTATGTTAAATGTATATAAAATAATATTTATTAATTGGTTTATATAGTAAAGTGTCTACCATTAGGTTCACTATCTCCAGACATTTCCTCACGTGGGATATGCTCCTCTAGCCACTCCAGAGTACTCGACATTTCTGTGAGAAAAAAATAATAATATCACTTTTTTTGTATCTAATACAGAAAGTTTACAAGTATATGACTAAAATGCAGTACACTTACTAGCTTCTGGTAAGTTGTGTTCTTACTGGTCTGTAGATCTGCTGTTGCTCTTAGTTGTGGAGTTTCTGTGAGGTAATCATGTTGGAAGACTTTCTTTCTTCTTTTGGTATATTCCATTTTAGAACATATTTTATTTAAATGAATGGTTAATGTATATATATGATGTCCGCAAACTCTTCTACTGTCCGCGGACATATGCGGACAACAGCACCACAAATTCACAAACCAGCACACCATACACATTATATGTAGTAATAAATAAGACGTGTAACCGTGTAACTATTTTGTGAATTTGTGGTGCTGTTGTCCGCATATGTCCGCGGACATTAGAAGAGTTCGTGGACATCAAATTCAGTAGAGGGGGTTCAGTATGTTCCATGTTACATGTACATACAGTCAGAGATATTATTGTTAAGTTGTACTACTAAAAACCTATGAAATTCAGTAAAAAAACTTTGTTAAAGAGACATTGTTCCAAGTAAAACCGAAAATCCCCTGAAATTCGCTAGTTATGGTAAGTTAAACAACCATAACTCGCACCACCACTGTGCACTGCTAAGACTAACACCCAGGACATCAAAGATGACATCACAAATTACTAGGAACCATAATGTCCCTTTAACAACATTTTTTTACTAAATTTCATAGGTTTTGGGTAGCGCAACTTAACCATAACGTCCCTTTAACAAAGTTTTTTTTACTGAATATATATGTATTTTACAGAGCCTGCAGTAGCGGCCCTGTATTCATGGTTAAGTAGTTGCTCAACTCATAGGAATAGCACTTTTAGGATGCTTTATAAGATAGCTCCTCCTAAACGAATCATCACCAAACTTTACAGAAATAATATAAGGCCCTGTCTGAATTATCCCAGCACGTTTTGTGAGGTTTTGTTAATGGGGAGAAAAGTTATAGGGGGCGTCCCAATTTCTTTTTTTTCCCATAGACGCAATGGAAAAAAAAAAAGCTCACGTCTACTTTCCAAACCACTGGATGGAGTTACACCAAATTTGCGGCAGGAGCATTGGCTTAGTCCCGAAAGCATGCTTTTGTAAATTTGGTGTAAATCCATCCAGTAGTTTTCTTTGACATAGGCTAAATGTAGGTAAAAAAAATGAGTGATATTCGGGTTTGGTCCGTCGACTCACTTCCCTGTTCACTCAGCGGACAGGCCTCTGATTGTCAATGAGCCGATGTGATGTCCGTGGATACCCGGTGCACCTGCTGATTGGTTGGTGCAAACGTGATGTGCATCCTATTTTTCAGACACGCCCACCATGTTCTATCTGCGGATAGCTGCAGCTGTCCACAGACTGCGCGGTGGGGAACAGCACTGGTATCAGCACTGGGAAACATGTTTTGGGTCATTTTCTGTTTGAAAGAGGGGCTGGGAAGGGTGGAGGAGTGAAAGAAAGATGATATGGGGCTATTTATTTAGGTGGAAGAAGAGCGTGCAGGGCACGACAGTCCACCCACACTGCGGTAGTCCGTGTACAGATCCTTGGACAGACAGCTTATCTGGTGACTGCAGGCAGGCATTATTGGGATACTGGAGTGGAATGTAGATGATATGAGGATATTTGTGTAGGTTAACAAGTAGGTTGTGTTCATGGGAATTTAGGCAGTGGCACAACCACCACAGCATAATACGGCCATGTAACCAAGAATCTGGCCACAACCATTGTAATAGTAAGTGTTCAGTGGGCAGTTGGAGAAACATGTTTGGGGTTATTTGGTGACTGCAAGAGGGCTTGTTAGAGGAGGGGAGTGGAATCTAGATGATATGTTGATATTGGCTTGGTGGTTTATTTTGATGTCTGCAGATGGCATTTGAATTGGGAAATTAAGGGCAAGTTATGGTATGGTGGTTGTGGGCAGTGGCTAGATTCTTGGGGGCATTGCCGTATTATGCTTTGGTGGTTGTGGCAAGTGCCTAGATTCTTGGGTTCATTGCCGTAGTCCATAGGCCATGCATCGAGGAATCTAGGCACTGGCTGCAACCATCACAGCATAATATGGCCATGCATCCAAGAATCTGGTCACTGGCCACAACCATTGTTATAATATGTGTACAGAAATGGAATTCGGCCATTGGAAACAACCAATATTATAATATGTGTACAGTTAAGTATACAAACTATGTAGGCAGTGCATAGTTTTTTATGACATGGTGACACAATACCATTGAAGTGGAAATGGTACTTTTGATGTTGCATTGCTGGTACAGATTGACTTTGTTGTACATGGCAATGCAGGAGAAATATTTGTGTCTTTCTCTGTGAAAGAAAATAGCATATGTTAGGTAGGATAGTTCACAATGTTGCATTGCATACAATCTCACATATTCATGTAGTTTTTAGACCCTCATAATTAGTACATTCCAAGTACTATGCTTCAATAAGTGTATTTGTTGTTGCAAGCAGTGTTGCAGTAGGAAGAATTGTAATGGTGTAAGTGTTTTGCTTTTTGAAAGTGCGATGGCACAGCTGCAGTTAGATACAAGTTGTCATATTCTAACAGTTTATAGTTTTGCATTTGTGAGGGGTATGTTTTGATGCTGTTTGATTGCTGTTGGTGGATTGTAACTACTGTAATATTGGAAACTAATATTGCAGTATTGTGGGTGCAATTAGATGCCAGTTGGTGTATTCTAACTTTTGATAGTTTTGAAGGGTATGTTTGAAGCACTTTCATTCCTGTTGGTGGATTCTAACTATTTTTCTATTGGAAAGTAACATTGCTGTATTATGGGTGCAGTTAGGTACCAGTTGGTGTATTCTAACTGTTGATAGTTTTACAGTTTTGAAGGGTATATTTTGAAGCAGTTTGATTCTTGTTGGTTGATTGTAGCTATTTTGCTATTGAAAAGTATTTTTGGAGTAGTGTGGCTGCAGTTAGATACCATTTGGTGTGTTTTAACTGTTAATACTTTTACAGTTTTGAACGGTATGCTTTGCCGCACTTGTATTCCTGTTCATATTTTCTAGCTATATTGTTATTCAAAAGTAGTATTGGAGGAGTATGGCTGCAGTTAGATACCAGGTGGCATATTCTAACTGTAGATAGTTGTAGATCTTCATAAATCAGTACATTCTAAGTTATAGGTGAAACAACATTAGTTTGTGTTTTGCACAGTTGTTTCTGTTTTCATAATCTTTGGGTCATTGGGGAATATTAATAATAAAAAAAATAATTAAAAAAAAAATGTATATAGCATTACCAAAAATGTATTATATTTACATCTGTTGGCATATTGAAACTGGTTTCCATTTTAAAAACAGCATTGTAGCACTACGGATGTAGTTAGTTACCAGTTGGCGTATTCTAACTGTTTCTAGTTTTACAGTCCTGAAGGGTATTTTTGAAGAGTTAGATACCTGTTGGTGTCTAAAGTGCACAAACGTACTGTACGTTTACAGGTCAGTGGTGTCTAAATTTAGATTGAAGGATTATTAAGTAGGCATTTGTTAGATTGGCTGGTAATTTATATTTTGGTGTAATGGAAGTCTCATTGCATTCTAACTAACCAGATCTTTTTTAAATGCATGCAGTATAGTGGCATGCAGTGGTTGTGGCACCAGTGTGGCATGTTATGCTTACTTGTTAGGCAGAATCATATGCAGTACCCTCTGGGAACACCCCACACAATTAGGACTAGAAGAGCAAGTACTAATTCTCCTTTTGTACAGGCCTGTACTACACAGTAAAGTGGTAGCAATGGCTGAGCATCCAGACTTATCTCAACTGTAAAGTGAGCAGTATCAATAGTTACACAAAGGACAACAATTACTATGGTTCAAACCAACACTGACTCAAGGTTTCTGAGTAAAAGAATATACATTTATTTACACATCAGTTGTAAAACAATTCACTACGTAAAGCAGCAGAAAAACACACTCTTAATATACTACACAACACATGAAGAATTCTGGACAAGTTAAGCTCAAAATGAAGTGTGAGAAAAATGGCATTCTAGCAATTTAAAACAGAGGGAAAATACAGGGTTATATAAAATTAAGCAGCACCAACAAGTAAGTAGGCAGGGCAATCTAGAAAAGGCTTGCTACAATGAGGATTCAAATCAATAGAACTGGGCCAATGTTAATGGTTCAGAGTCTTTGCAGAGGATCACACAGTTCTGAGTAGTTTGCGGTTAAGTCTGGCAAGAGTTTGAAACGAAGTTGGTCGGAAGAAAAGTTACTTAAAAGAGTAGGATTGGCAAAAGATTTCAAACACTTTCACTGCGGTCGAACGGAACAAACAACCGGGTTAGAACAGTACCTTAAATGAAGAAGAAGGCTGTAACTGAGGCAGAAGTTCCTGGCAGGTTCTGCAGGCTCACGGTTTCTGTGCAGAAGCCTGCCAAAGGACGGCAAACAAAAGAACCAAAACTGGTTTGGCGCAGAGAGTAAAACACGAGAAAGTCCTGTACAAAAAGAAATGCAAATTAACCTAGTCAGAGCCAAATAAAAGTAAATGTGGTCCAGTGGATATAAGTTTGAGGCTACTAATTTAGCCTAAAACAGTACCAAGGCTATTTAAATAAACGGCAGTAGAAAAATATGTTAGATACCACTACCACCATTCAAATTGTAAAGAAAGGGGAACAATATAATGTTCCATGAGAGACAGACAAAAAGGGAGAGCTATTAACCATTGTGTGAAGCTGGTAAGTTTGCTGTTGTTTTTGGTACAATCTACATTGTACCTTAAAATCATTACTATTACATATTACCTATGTGAGTTTATGTGTAAGGTGGAACGATTGTCTGAATTGCAAACAGTACATAATATGCCATGATTTGCATTTTGTACCAGCAGATGAAATGGAATGGATTCAAAATTAGGCGTAGATACATACACAAACTGTTCATTAGGGATCTGCTCTTGTGCAACATGGGTGCATCGAGTGCATGTATGCTTCCATGTGTATGAAATCTTGAAGGTTTCATTTATAGGTATATTTTTGCTTTCTAGTGTTAGTTCTAAGTGCATTAAAAATTCAGGTGGATCTTCCTGTGTGTTTTTGGTGACTGAGACACTGTAAGTGTTGACAGGAATATTTGTTGCATTTCTATGAAGGATGAGCATTTGCAAACACAACTGGTCTGACACGTTCACGTAAATGTTTTGCACAATTGGTGGCAATTAGCACAGAAGATTGGTTGCTATATTTGTATAATTTGTATAGCAATTTACACTAGTTGTTTTGGAACATTTAAATGGACTGGAGAGTTCCGTCTCTGTGTCATTTTCTGGACCTCCACTTGTTTATTTAGAAAACATATTTCTCTTTGTTTCTGCTGATGGATGTGCACTTGCATTTGCACTAGATAGTTTTGTGGTTGTACTACTCAATGGAGTAGCAATTGTTTTTTTTTTTGGTGGTACAGTTTGGAGTTCTGTTTGCATTACTTTTCTTGTAAGCAATTTACCTTTTTCAGGAACAGGGTACATATCGAGATGGGGTGTGTAGAGTGCACGGAATCTGTTGTACTCTACGATGCAAAGAATGTCAGCCTTGACTTTGCATCAAAATTGACTAGAAATAGTCATTCAAGTGTACGTAGATGTGACAGTGCTACATAACTCATACCTTCTATAAAGACTGTGCTGCCAATGTTAACTAATGCCAGATCTAGGGTGAGGCCTTGCAATTTGTGAATAATGACTGCATATGCAAGAGACAAAGAGAATTGCTCTCTGCGTACATACATGTCTTTGAAAAGAAGGAATCATGCTGTTGAGCATCCTATCCTTTTAACTTCTGAAAGTTTGTGAAAGTGGATGTTGACAAACTGAATGTTGTTATGTGGATACTTCTGGAAGCAAACAACTGTACCAATTGCTCCGTTGACGAAACCTTGCTCCACGTTAAGGTTACATTTCAAAATTACTCTGCAGTGTAAACACAATGTTAACATTTTCTCCAAACCAGCTGTGTTGGAGATACATTTTTCTAAGCTATGTAGCCATGCTGTTGCTTGTTGACATATGGGGAGTGTCATGTCATCCACTTCCAGTTTGTCTGTGGCGCTAATATGCACTATTGGTTGCATTTTTTTTTTTTAACATTGTCTCATTGAATTGCGTAAAGCTTGCTAGGGTTGGCATTAAGGATATTCATTTTACTGTTATTGTACTAATTGTTCCATGACATCAGGAGCAGATGTGTCATGCCCATATAGCTCGTGGATGAGTCTACTATTTAAGGTAGATTGTTTATCTTTAGAAAGAAGAGCAGTTCTAATGCTTGTTAGCATAGGTGAGGTCTGCAGACTGACACATGTTTTGAGTTAGTTCTCTGTATTTTAAAAATAGGTTCACATTTTACTGGTGTTCATTGAAGGAGATCTGCAAAAAACAATACAGTGTTTTCCTTCAAAGAGATCTTTGTAGTCTGTTTTAAGGACTTCTTGTAATCTAAGGTGAATTAAAGCCAGCATTAGGTTGGAGACCATGCTCATCTCATCTATTAGGACCATTTTCATTTGTTTCAGAATTCTACGTAGTTCATTAGCAGATTCTGTTGATAATTTGTAGTACTTTAATTTGTTTTGGTGTTCAACTGGAAGGAGCAGTAGTCGGTGTAAATTAACACATCTTATGTTACAGGGAGTTAAAATAAAGGGTCTTTTACAACAGATGACAGGTTGTTGTTTGTTACCTTTTGTAGTAATATGCTGATCATTTTAATTAAGAATGCTTTTTCCTGAACCAGCTTCACCACTTACATAGAGCACAGGTTTATAATTTTGACAGCAACAAGTATTACTTTCATGCTGCAAACCATGTTCAATTTCTTTAGCCACTTCTTGGCAAATGCTAAATTGTTGATAATTTAGTTGCAATTTCAGCAGTACCAAGTTTTCTTCTGATTGCTCATTTTTATACATGGTGTTTTCTACTTCAGCCATGGCTAATCCTGCTTCATTTACTATGAGTGGCTCTACAAGTGGTTCTTGGCGTCCTCTAACAGAAGGTTGACTTCCCTCAGGAGTGTCTTTATTTAGTTGTGCTTAGACTTCTTCTTCTTCATGGTGTTCCTTGTCCAACATGTTTTTGTATTCCTTGAAATTGACTTTTGTTATACCCATTTCATTTGCATTAATTGCAGTTTCAAATGAGTTAGCTCCCTGGCTGCCTCCAAACCAGCCTCCTTTACCGGTTTCCTGCAATGGGGACTTACCGGGTTACTCCAACATAGGAGGACCCGGTAAGTCCTCCTTGCAGGAACCATTTCCCATTCCAATTTGAGCCCTCATAGGGCTCAATGGGAATGGGGATGGAGGTAACAACGGGCACATCATGAGTGTCCCGTTGTTACCTCCTTCTTCCCCTCGCGGGTTTTACCTGGTTTTACCAGGTGTGCGTTCCGGGTCCCACAACAGGATCCATGTAATCAGCCCTGATGGGAAGAAGGGGGCCAGTCCCGTACCAGCCCCCTTCATTCCGTCAGTGCAAACCTTATAATGAGGCCCAATGTCTTGGTATGATTTGAGCACTCTTTTTCTGGATGCAGCAGGACCAAGGCTTAGCCAGGCTATGTGGTCAGATTTACCATATAAGGATGTGCCTGTTAAACAGTCTCCAGCTTCATAGCATCCACATTCTCTATGGATGAGCATTTTTATGCCAAAGCTGTACAATTTTGTGAGTGTTTTGTCAGATGATATGAAATCCCAGAGGTCTTTTAGCTCTGTTTTCTCAGCTTTGGTTAGGTAGGCTGTGACATATCTTGCATCAGCAGTGGAATTGTCTGCAATGTATTGTTTATCTATGTTTGCATTCAACAAGAGGGCAATGATTGCATTATAATCAATGATGTACTTTGAAGCTTTGTTTCTTTTAATGCAGTATGTGTTTTTAGGCGATGTGCCTTTCACACTTTGTCTAACAGAAGATATGAAGCTGTTTACTTGTCTGTTTGCTGAAACTGGTCTATGGAAACCAAAGCTGCATTTCATGTAGAATTTATTTTTGTTTTTATATCTGTGTCAGCAGTATTTGCCACACATTTGTGTATGTAGCTCATATATGTGGTTTCTTAAGGGATGTCACAGTTTATGTATTTGTGAATAAACTGCAAAACAGTGGCATCACTGTCATGACCAAATTTAGGAGTATCTTTTATCCACAAAAGCATGTGGATGTGTAGTGCTCCTCTGGATTGATATTCTTTTCTCCAAAAGAACTTTTGAACAGGAGGTGGAATATGTATTCAACATTTTGTCTGAATATGGGGTCTTCTGAATACATTCATAAAGGGCGGTATTCTGATGCGGTTATTTGTGTGCATCTTTCATCCCATCTTCCAACTTTTCTGTAGGAAAGCGTAGAGGAAAGGCTTGTGCTTCTACAATTTTTTTCCATATGCTGATTGGAGATGCTTTCGCTTGACAAATTTGATATGTTTCTAGTGCATCGTCTATAATGTCTTTGGAGTGTAGTGGGTGAATTGCATACTAGTCTAAAATATGGGATGCTGTAATAGGATCTACAAGTTCAAACTGGCCAGTTGGTGAGGAATCCTGAATTATTTTGGTGGTTTCCCTTAAGTTTTGTTCAATGTTTATATCTGTGTAGTACTCATTGTTTTCTTTAAGATATTGTATAGCTTTTCTAACTTTGTTTAAGTCTACTAGTTGCTGCCAAATTTGTGTTGTCTGTCATTGGTACACCAATCACTTGGATAATGAAAGATTGATCTATTGGCTGTTGCACATCTAGGACTTTCTACATGTTTTTTAAAAGTTCTAATGCCAAATAAACCACTTTGTCAAGAGTTCAGTAATTCAGAAGGAGGCAATTTAGCTGTTTGGGATGAAGGCATAATATAGCTTGAAATAGATGTACTGTTTGGATTATAATGCTCTCATACAAATTAAGCTGTTGGAGAGGTTTTGGAAGTAGGCATTGTTCTAAGTCATTAGTGATAAGCCTTGAAGGCATTTGGTTATTGTCAAGCTTTGTATTGCAGTATTTGCAACGTATTGAGGGGTTAGTTATTTTGTATTTGTTTGTGTTATAAAATATAGAGATATTTGGAACCATTGAGATTCCTCATTGTCTTCTATTTTGTAAGTTATATTTACAGTTTGGGTGCTCTTTGTATAACAAGTTCTGCAACAGCACACACATACTTGGTTTGGTAACTAAGCAGATGTGGTTTTAAACTTTGCTATTTCTTTTTTGTAAATGTGTATTAGACGATTGGCATTTTTAAGGTTTTCACTACTCTTTTCTAAAGTTACTGAAATATCAAAGTGATCTTCACTAAATATTTACTTTGGATGTGGTCTATTTGTTGAAGGAGTCATTTGGCTGTGCCATGTAGGAGAATGTTATTAAAATGTTGCAGTTCTAAAAGCAGGACATTTTGCACAGTTTCTGGAGAAGATTCTGTATAGTGGAATGGTGTGTTGCTAATATTTTGATGTGGTGGAAGGTACTTCTGCAAGCAGGTTCCTGAAATGCAGGCTAGTTAATGTCCTCGCAGTCCAGTGTAATTTCGCACTGTACAGGAGTCCATGGTTTGCAATTTTTTTATTCTAATTTTGCCTTTTACTTTCACATAGTGAGTGAGGAATTGGTGTACAGATTTGAAGGATTGATTCCATCTGTTATACATTGAGGTGCAGGGCCATTTATAGACTGGACGGATTGGTTCGGTGGAATGAAGAGTTGATAGAAGTTTGCTGGGGACATTTTTTGAATGAGGTTTTTTTGTGCCATAATGGTGTTGTCTTCCATTTCATACCCTCAGCCACTACTATGTGAGGCAATTGGGGTTTTCTGCTCTTTTTTATATGCCTCTTCATTGAAATATGGTTCTGTGTTGCTTGTGTGAATCCATTCACTTGAACAGAAGTTTGCAAAGCTATCTCTGTTGACATTATGCATGTTTATAAGTACTTTTTGTAGTTTACTGATTAATATTGTTAGTGGTTTCAGTCTGGTTAAAATTAATATAAACAATTTTTCTTTTGAGGAACATTGCGCTGTCAATGACAGCTTCCAATATTAGTCTTCTGCCGTCATTTCTAAGGGTTGAGCATGACTTTTCTGCTATTTTTGTAATATTTTGAAGCACTCCACTGTGGAACATTTTTTGTAAAATAATTATTTTGGAATGCTTAACTGTGGCTACATTAAGCTTGGTAGATGTAGTACTAGCACTAGTAGTAGTTTTATTCTTCTTTATACATTTGTGTTTATTTTTACTTTTGGGAAGAGCGACCCTGTTTTTTTTGGTGCTAGCTGGTTCAGTTGTATTGACTGACTGTATTAGCATTTTTGTTTGAACATTTGCTATAAATTCTGATAGAGGTGGATGAGTATTTTTCATGCTTTTAGTTTAATCTGCTCTATTTACTCATTGTTTCTACAGAGTTGCTGTTTAGTAGGCATTCTGTTCTGTACGTTGGAGAAAAAAGGAAACTGTGGGTTTGAAAGTTGTGGAATGTATTTGCTTGCATTGTGAATGAGTGTGTGAAGATGAGGGCAGACATACATAGAGGGATGTGTGCAATAGGTTGTTAGTTCTGATTGGGATGGTTATAAGAGTAGCTTTGTGTGTAGATGTGTGAAGGGCTTGCATTAGTGCGTAAGATAGTCAAGTGTACATGAATAAGTAAGGACATTATGATGTTTTCACAATAATAGTGGGTGTTATGATACTGGTGTTCAGATGTGAATACCAAGAGTGTACCTTCTGAAGTGCAATCAGTAAGAGTGAAGTAAATGTTGTTGGTTTGGAAACAATTGTGTAGGCTACTATACGGCTACACTGTACTGTATGAGTAACAGAAAGAATACCACTGCACTAGTGCACTTACTTAGTAGGATGTGAAGAGTTGTTTTCTTCAGGTGATTGTCTTGTAGGAGAGAGATGGTTGTCTTTCAGGAGGCTGTTCTTCACTGCAATTGGGAAAGAAGAAAATGAGTGGGTGTGTGTGGCAATAGCAAATAAATTATTGTAGTACAATAAGACATTGTTCTGTAATGTAGGAGGAATTGTTGGGTAGAAGAATTAGTAAGATTGGACGTGATTAAGAGTATGGTTGTAACACTACCGACCATTATCTGGTTGCCACCAGATTCCTCATAGTTGTTTGGCAGATAGCTTTTCAGTGTCACTATGACATCATAGGTCATGCTGGCCTGAAAAGTTAGGTGGTGGGAAATGTTAGTCTCTATTTCTGTGCAGTTGCATAGCACTGTGTTTGAATGGGGACATGGGAGCACTGGCAGCATTGGTAATGGGGATGGTGGTGTCAGAGTTGTTGTTACAAAATGTGTATTAGAAATGGTGCACTGAAAGTCCCAGTAAGTAGAGAAAGGAAAATTGAGAAGCCAAGAAGCATGTGCAGGTTAGAAAGGAAAATATTAGGTATAAAGTATGCATGTGTGGGACAGTTAATGAAATCGTACACACTGGGCCTCATTATAACTCACCTGGTATGGAAACAACAGTGGCGGTAAAACCGCCTCCATGTTGTTTCCATGCCGGGCGATCATAACTCCTGCAGGCCGAGGCGTCAAACCTGCCAGGTCTGACCTGGAGGGTTTAACACCGCCCGCAGCCAGACGAGGAAACACCGGCACCATCACGAGATGGTGCCGGTTTTTTCATGATCCCCATCCCCATTGAGTCCTATGGGACTCAATGGGCATGGGGATTAACACCATTCCGCCTCCAGAATTCCCAGGACACCGGGGTTGTAATGCCCTGGTAATTCCGGGAGTCACGGAGGTGGAATGGTAATACGAGTCCGGCGGTAACCAGGCGGTTTTACCGCCTCGGTTACCGCCGGACTTGTAATGAGGCCCACTGAGTTTTATTGAAATATATAGGAGAAATTGTTTCCATTTTGTTTTATTTAGTTATTAAAAATTACACACAGCACTGTTGTAAATGTACACATGCATTTATTGGTTTTCATTGAAACTGGTGCTGAAATGAATAGTTTCAAACACATTGGATTGTGTTACTTTTCATTCCATGCACATGGCATGCTTTAGTAACAAACATGCAGTTTTTATTTTGAGTGTGCATTGTGGGAGCTTTAGTGCAGCATTGTTAGAGTGAGAAGTGCTTTTAAACGTGACAGAATGAAAGAAGAAAATAACAGTTTGTACATTAAAATGGTTAGTATTGGCAAGCATGGATGTGTTGCTATTATATATAAGTTTCACACAGGATAAGGCACTTAAAAATGCTGTGGAAATGTTTCAAATGTGGTTTTCTTTTGTTTCACAAAAACAACACAGAGTGCTGCTGAAATTGCAAATATGTGTTTTGGAAGTGTTATGAAAATCTTCCAAAAGAAAAGTTTGCAACTATATGGCATTGTAAGTGAGTGCTATTTGAAGTCAGGAGGTGGGACAAACGAGAGTATGATTATTGAGTAGGTTAATGCAGGGTAAGTGGTAGAAACACTGTTGATATGCACTTGTGAAAGAGTTGAAAATGTACTTTTAAAAATATATGCATACCTGTAATTTGTGTTGATAGATAAAGATGCGGATGAATCTGGAAGTAGAAATCCTGGAGAGTTTTTCAGTAGTTTTTGAGGCAGGTGCTTGGGAATAACTGGAGACCTGTACTCTTAGTGTTGAACAGTCCATCTGAAGTGTTGAACTGAGATGACAGAGTTAGATGTAGAGTTCTTGGATGTGATTGGTGGATGAGTGTGTGACTGCCTAACTGTATCAAATGAGGAAGTACTGCAAAGAGTGAAGTGGAAAGGGAAGAAGGGCTGCCCTGTGTTATGGGGTCTGCGGACACCGCAGTACACCATGGACAGGGCATGCCACATGCAGTCCCTTACAGGATGCCTGGAATTTAAAGGGGACTATGGAGATTAGCCAATCAGGTGTTCTGGTTGTGCTTTATAGGAAGAAAGGGTAATCATTTTTTTCATTGCTGTGTGCAGTGAAGATGGCTGTGGTTGCAGACATGGAGTAATCTGAGAACTATACAGAAATATGTGGCATTTCTGCAGACGTTGGGTTAGAGGGAGTGGGGGCTTTGTTGTGTGGTGTGCATGGGAAAATATGAACTTTGTCAAAATATGGCTGTTTTTAACACTCCAGATGTCCTTGTGTTGCAGTGTGGAGGACAGTATATGGAATTTACTTTTCAAATATTGGAAATGTAATGTTCCTTTATAATGTAAATAATTCTTTGAAGAGGTTCCTGTAAGAAAAAGAAAAACAAGATCAAAGCAAAAAATTGATTAAAAACAGTGTTTGTTTGCAAGCCACTTAAAAAATGCCCACCACTAACGAGTAAATACCTTACCTTGTGTTTAATTTGTCTCCCTACCCCCTTGAATTGGATGATCTATCCACGGATACAGGGGGAGTCCGTGGACAGCACATGCCACATCCGGGGCCTTTGAGGATGGAAGGCATGGAAATGGGACTGTGGAGCCAAAGGGATTGACCAATACGGTTTCCTGGGTGTGTTATGCAAGTAGAGAGTGTGGCAGAAGGTCTGTTTGCTGAGAGGAGTGCAGAGGGTTATGGCTATGTCTTTCAGGATGCAGAGTGTGTTGATTTTGGGGGACTCGTGAATCCATTAGTTGCAGGTGTATGCATAGCAGTGTGGAGTGTCTGAACATTTTGGATTTCATCATGTTGATGTGAAGTGGTATGGGGTGCATGATATGAAGTCGGTGGACTTGCTCCCATTTTGTGTCAATTTGATCATGCTCGACCATCCAGACATCATCATTGTTCATTGTGGAGGGAACAGTTTAGGCCATGTAACTGAAATTTCACTGCAATTTGCAATGAAGGTGACTATTGGGAAAATGATTAACATGTTCCCGACTCCCAACTCATTTTTCTAGCATTCCCCAGAGACAGAGGTGGCTACACTCCAGTTCATTTGGTCTGCAAATGCAGAAAGTGAGGCGCAATGTCAAGAAGACTGTTTGTGCATTCGTCGCTCGATAATGAAAATATAAAATTTGATATTACCAATATTTTTCACAGAGATGAAGTACGTCATACTGATGCTGGCAATCAGCTTTTTCTGCACAATATTCTAAATACTTTAAAGCACTTTTTTGTAAGTATAGAAAGTATTTTCAAGTAGGTGGAACAAAAAATGCATGGGAGGATGATGGAAACAAAATGCCTATTGTTGTGCAAGTTGCACAGACAAGTTTGGTTCAGTAGTATGTCGTTTAGTTTACTTTAAAACTTGAAAAAAAAT
The DNA here is from genome assembly GCF_040938575.1 of Ambystoma mexicanum. Classification (NCBI taxonomy): domain Eukaryota; kingdom Metazoa; phylum Chordata; class Amphibia; order Caudata; family Ambystomatidae; genus Ambystoma; species Ambystoma mexicanum. The sequence continues at coordinate 1,070,792,270 of NC_090935.1, read as the reverse complement.
TCCCCCCAAAAAAATACAAAAAAGGCTCTTTTCAGAGCTATCACTGTCTCACGCAAAATAGAACAATGGTTTAAATGCTGCCATAACCTACATTTTTAGATGTCCACGGTTTACCGCGCTGTTCGTGTACCTTGAAGGTTGCTTAGGGGCCAGCACCTTTTTTTGGTATTTTTATTTTGGAACTTTGAAAGGTGATTCTGAAAAGAACCTTTTATGTTAGATTTTTTGGATTTTATATTTTTTTGGGCTTTATTTAACAGGAGAAACAAGGGAGGGAACGGGAGGGAACGGGAGGGAACGGAAAGGAGGGTATGGAAGGGGCACCAACCACAGGGACGAAGGTGCAGGTGGAGAGAGGAGAGAGGAAGATGTTGGGTGGGCCTTAATTAGGTTGGGGACTTTGTTTCTCATGCTCCCGGACCGCAGCTTCAAAAGCACTGCTCCCTCCTACAGAGCGGTGTGTCACAGTGCATACAGAGCACTATCACCCTCATAAGGTGAGGGTCGACTGCATCATATATAGCCTGACAGGAATCCTCTGCCCCACAGGAGTGTCTCTTGTGGTGGCAGGAGCAGATGATGAGGATGTGACAGTGGATGTCAACATTCTCACCCCTTCGAAAGGTACGACCCTTCGCACTGCTCCCTTGTGGTTTGACCTTAGGTGTCGCCACATGGAGGTAGTCCCTTAGCTATAAAGACACGATTTTCTGCAACTGAGTACAACGTTACAACAAACAAACCTTTCCTGCATGGGCCTCAGGTACCCCCCCAATGGTGGTGACAAAGCCTCTACACCCACAAATCACACTGGGAGCTGGTGACAGGGATTTCCATTACCTCATTCTCTTCTTCCTCTGCCTCCACCTCTCTAACTCCATGCCTGTTCCCCTCTCCAGGCCCTCCAGATGGTGGTGGTGGTGGGGCAGCTGCAGCAGCTATGGAAGCCATTCTCAAGAATACAAAGAAATCAGAGATAGGAAATGTCCTAATCAGCAATGGGTGCTCACTCCTGGATAGCTACAAACACAATGAGGAGCAGCAGTGGGTGTTGCTTTTAGGGGTGCTCTGCATGGACCGGGCGACTGTCCGTAGACAGTTTGATTCACAGATGGGGTTCCAAAAGTTACAAAAAGTCACTAGATCAACCAGGACATAGTCTAGGACCTCTGCAAGGGTGACTTTTCAGCTTTAAACACCCTAGATTGCCCCAAAACGCAGATTTTAACTGTTCAGATGTATGGGCAGTGTCTTTGGATACTCCTGACAAGCAGCACAGGGATGGTGACATGATGATGTCCCCAGATGACCGTGGATAGGACGGCTGTCCTCTGGAAACCTACTGCATGGGATATATGTTGTGCATGTGCGTGCCAGTATCTGTAGGACAGGGCTGGAACCCCTGAACTAATTAAAAGTGTGACACATGCGAGCGGACAGGACCAGACAGGCACAGTGTTCAGGTACACAAAGGGATCAGATGCGCATGCAACCAGGTGTCCGCAGGACAGGGTCTGGGTGCCCGAAATAATTTAAAGTATGACACAACCATGTCGACATCTCTGGGCAGGTGCAATGTTTGGGGACACAGCAAGATCAGGTATGCATGTGTCCAGGTGTCCGTAGGACCGGTGTGGGGCCCCCGACTATTCAAAAGTGTGTATTGACCTTACTGACACCTCTGGACAGGTGTAGTGTTCGGGGACACGAAGGGATCAGATGCGCATGTGTTCAGGTGTCCGCATGACAGGGGAAGGGTCCTCGAACCATTTAAGAGTGTGACACAACCTTGCAGACACCCCAGGACAGGTACTATGATCGGGGATCCTCTTTTTTGGTTACAGACAACCTGGACAGTCGTGCTGTCCACAGACTCCAAAAGGGCCTTTAAAAAAAAAAACATGCACCAACAGGACACACATATATATTTATAAAGACAAAAAAATACAATCAATTAGGAAAGGGATGGGGTAGCAGAATGGGAAACATATATGGGGAAATATGGGGTTTCTACAGACTGTTCATGAGGGAGGAAGGGATTGAGGTTTCATTGTAGCGTCTTTGATTGAGGGAACTTGATGGGGATCATTGGTTGGGACAGGGTGAATGGGAACAGGTAAAAGTGGGGCAGTGGTATCTAATATTTTCGTTAAACTGATGTTTAACAAATGTCATTAATTGTACTAAATTGTTTTTCAATTTATCAATTTTTACAGACAGGATTTGTAGTTGAATTTGTGCATTTCCGCTTAGGGGTTGTCTGCGGCTATCTTCTGGTTCAATTAATTGTAATTGTTGTCCACTTTCTTCCTTTACACTATGTACTGTTAAAAAGAAATCCATGTTTTGTGACATGTCAAACAATTTACATCACTTTTTCTTGTTTAAAAATTGTACTCTGTACCATTAGAGTTGTTTCCTTCACTCACTTCATCATGGGGGAAATGTTTTCTAACCACTCTAGCGTGCTTGCCATTTCTATTTTCTACATGGCATGTACACATAATACATTTTAATGTTATAGAAAGAAATATAGTGTACTCACTACTTTCTGTAAGCGTTTCTTCTGAGTAACTTTGAGCTGCGTGTGAGTGTCTACACAAGGTTGCACTGAGGTAATACTATTAGATGTACAGTTCACCTTTGTGCTTGGTGCATTCCATTATGCTGTGCAATTTAAGAAAATGTACTTCTTTTTCTTAAGTACAGAAGGTATATACATTTACTTTCTTTGAATGTGCTACATATATCTCTTGTTGTTTAAAGTACATGTGTTTGCCTGTTGCAGGATACAACAATGTAAGGGAACCCCTGTTCCTTTGTGCAGTGTGAATGCTGCCAGCAGTCCGCAGGCATGCACACAGTCTGCGGACTCTGTGGCTGCCATGATGGGGGCAGGTGCATCAGTATGATGTAAGGGACATGTAGAAAAAGTAAGGGTATCCTTGTAAAAACCCATGACATTTAGTGAAAAAACATTGTTAAAGGGTTGTTATGGTTAAGTTGCACTAATAAAATCCTATCAAACTCAGTGAAAAAACCTTTGTTAACAGGACTTTATGGTTACGTTTTACTAGTAAAAACCTAACACAGTCAGTGGGAAAACTTTCTTAAAGGGTTATTATGGTTACAAGTAACATAGAAAACCCCCAGAAATTTACCAGTTATGATAAGGTAAGCAACCCTAACTCGTGCCACCACTGTGTACTGCTAAGAGTAAGGCCCACAACATCAAACATGACATGAACAAGCCACGCAAGTGGCAAAATGCGTCAGCTGCTTTTAAATCTGCTGGCACGAACTGCATTGGGAGGATAATATTCTCATGAAAGTATGGAACGTCAATAAAGTTTAAATTAAATTGTTCAACCTTGGGACTTTTGGCTTTTCTACTTGGAGGAACCTTCATGGGAGTGCTGCTCATATCGAAGGTGTCCCTGCGCCGTCAAGCTCTGGATATATATATACCGTAGTGGCTGTATAGTTATGGTTCAGTTGCTAATCCCATAGGAAGAGCACTTTTTGGGCAGCTTATAACGTCGCTCCCTCTGGAAGAATCCTCACCAGACTTTGCCCAATCTGAATTTTTTTGCAAAGTTTGGTGAGGTTTGGTCCAGGAGGGGCAAAGTTATAGAGGAGGTCCCAAAGCTTCATTTTTTCCCATAGACTGAATGGGGAAAAAACTTTGCTCACGCCTACAGCCCAGACCGCTGGACGTATTTTTACCAAATTTGCGGCAGGAGCAGTGGATTGGTCCCGAAAGCATGCTTTTGTAAATTTGGTGAAAATCCGTACAGTAGTTTTTTTTTAAAACGATCAAAAAGTAGGTCACAAAAAATGACCGATCCACGGAGAGGACACCGATTGGTAATTGGCATGCGTCAAGTCCGCAGACATGCGACATGTTTGCTGATTGCTGAAATGATGCGTGAGATACATCGTATTGTTTTTATGCATCCGCCATCTTGGATCCGCAGACATCCACTGACAGCGCGGTGACAAATCGGGGTAAATACAAATTTGGCAAGTGTGTTGGTGTCTAAGAGTGTTTGGGGAGGGTGGGGGAGTAAGAGATGCGTCAAATGCTGTATTTATTAAGGTGGCAGGCACCACCGTTGTGTTTGTTTTGTCCGCAGACAGTCGTGCTGTCCGGGATGCCCGTAATTAGTCAAAGTGGGGGTGTCATAAGGAGACTATACCTGTCTGTGCTGTTCTTAGAACACATTCTGTGTCCGGGATGCCCATAAATAACCAGAATGGAGGTGTCCTAAGGACACTATTCCTGTCCATACTGTCCGCAGGCAAGTTAAAACTGTTCTAAGAACATGTGCGGTGTCTGGGATGTCCGTAATTATCCAAAATGGGGGTGTCCTAAGGACACTATTCCTGTCTGTACTGTCCGCAGGCAAGTTTAAACTGTTCTAAGAACACGTGCGGTGTCCGGGATGTCTGTAATTAACCAAAATGGAGGTGTCCTATGGACACTATTCCAGTCCGTACTGTCCAGGACACCGATTGGCTATTTTGCTTGCGTCATGTCCGCAGATATGCAACGTGTTTGCTGATTGGCTGGAATGATGCGTGAGGTGCATCGTATTGTTTTGATGTGTCTGCCATCTTGGATCCACAGACATCCGCGGACAGCGCAGTGACAAATGGGGGTAAATACAACTTTGGCAAGTGTGTTGGTGTCTAAGAGTGTTTGGTGAGGGTGGGGGAGTAAGAGATGGGTCAAATGCTGTATTTATTTAGGTGGCAGGCACCACCGTTGTGTTTGTTTTGTCCGCAGACAGTCGTGCTGTCCGGGATGCCCGTAATTAGTCAAAGTGGGGGTGTCATAAGGAGACTATACCTGTCTGTGCTGTTCTTAGAACACATTCTGTGTCCGGGATGCCCATAAATAACCAGAATGGAGGTGTCCTAAGGACACTATTCCTGTCCGTACTGTCCGCAGGCAAGTTAAAACTGTTCTAAGAACATGTGCGGTGTCTGGGATGTCCGTAATTATCCAAAATGGGGGTGTCCTAAGGACACTATTCCTGTCTGTACTGTCCGCAGGCAAGTTTAAACTGTTCTAAGAACACGTGCGGTGTCCGGGATGTCTGTAATTAACCAAAATGGAGGTGTCCTATGGACACTATTCCAGTCCGTACTGTCCAGAACACCGATTGGCTATTTTGCTTGCGTCATGTCCGCGGATATGCAACGTGTTTGCTGATTGGCTGGAATGATGCGTGAGGTGCATCGTATTGTTTTGATGTGTCTGCCATCTTGGATACACGGACATCCGCGGACAGCGCAGTGACAAATGGGGGTAAATACAACTTTGGCAAGTGTGTTGGTGTCTAAGAGTGTTTGGTGAGGGTGGGGGAGTAAGAGATGGGTCAAATGCTGTATTTATTTAGGTGGCAGGCACCACCGTTGTGTTTGTTTTGTCCGCAGACAGTCGTGCTGTCCGGGATGTCTGTAATTAGTCAAAGTGAGGGTGTCATAAGGAGACTATACCTGTCTGTGCTGTTCTTAGAACACATTCTGTGTCCGGGATGTCCATAAATAACCAGAATGGAGGTGTCCTAAGGACACTATTCCTGTCCGTACTGTCCGCAGGCAAGTTAAAACTGTTCTAAGAACATGTGCGGTGTCCGGGATGTCCGTAATTATCCAAAATGGGGGTGTCCTAAGGACACTATTCCTGTCTGTACTGTCCGCAGGCAAGTTTAAACTGTTCTAAGAACACGTGCGGTGTCCGGGATGTCTGTAATTAACCAAAATGGAGGTGTCCTATGGACACTATTCCAGTCCGTACTGTCCAGGACACCGATTGGCTATTTTGCTTGCGTCATGTCCGCGGATATGCAACGTGTTTGCTGATTGGCTGGAATGATGCGTGAGGTGCATCGTATTGTTTTGATGTGTCTGCCATCTTGGATCCACGGACATCCGCGAACAGCGCAGTGACAAATGGGGGTAAATACAACTTTGGCAAGTGTGTTGGTGTCTAAGAGTGTTTGGTGAGGGTGGGGGAGTAAGAGATGGGTCAAATGCTGTATTTATTTAGGTGGCAGGCAGCATGGTTGTGTTTGTTTTGTCCGCAGACAGTCGTGCTGTCCGGGATGTCTGTAATTATCCAAAATGGGGGTGTCCTAAGGACACTATACCTGTCTGTGGTGTTCTTAGAACACATTCTATGTCCGGTATGTCCGTAATTAACCAAAATGGAGGTGTCCTAAGGACATTATTCCTGTCCGTACTGTCCGCAGGCAAGTTGAAACTGTTCTAAGAACACGTGCAGTTTCCGGGATGTCCGTAATTATCCAAAATGGGGGTGTCCTAAGGACACAATTCCTGTCTGTACTGTCCGCAGGCAAGTTGAAACTGTTCTAAGAACACGTGCGGTGTCCGGGATGTCTGTAATTAACCAAAATGGAGGTGTCCTATGGACACTATTCCAGTCCGTACTGTCCAGGACACCGATTGGCTATTTTGCTTGCGTCATGTCCGCAGATATGCAACGTGTTTGCTGATTGGCTGGAATGATGCGTGAGGTGCATCGTATTGTTTTGATGTGTCTGCCATCTTGGATCCACGGACATCCGCGGACAGCGCAGTGACAAATGGGGGTAAATACAACTTTGGCAAGTGTGTTGGTGTCTAAGAGTGTTTGGTGAGGGTGGGGGAGTAAGAGATGGGTCAAATGCTGTATTTATTTAGGTGGCAGGCACCACCGTTGTGTTTGTTTTGTCCGCAGACAGTCGTGCTGTCCGGGATGCCCGTAATTAGTCAAAGTGGGGGTGTCATAAGGAGACTATACCTGTCTGTGCTGTTCTTAGAACACATTCTGTGTCCGGGATGCCCATAAATAACCAGAATGGAGGTGTCCTAAGGACACTATTCCTGTCCGTACTGTCCGCAGGCAAGTTAAAACTGTTCTAAGAACATGTGCGGTGTCTGGGATGTCCGTAATTATCCAAAATGGGGGTGTCCTAAGGACACTATTCCTGTCTGTACTGTCCGCAGGCAAGTTTAAACTGTTCTAAGAACACGTGCGGTGTCCGGGATGTCTGTAATTAACCAAAATGGAGGTGTCCTATGGACACTATTCCAGTCCGTACTGTCCAGAACACCGATTGGCTATTTTGCTTGCGTCATGTCCGCGGATATGCAACGTGTTTGCTGATTGGCTGGAATGATGCGTGAGGTGCATCGTATTGTTTTGATGTGTCTGCCATCTTGGATCCACGGACATCCGCGGACAGCGCAGTGACAAATGGGGGTAAATACAACTTTGGCAAGTGTGTTGGTGTCTAAGAGTGTTTGGTGAGGGTGGGGGAGTAAGAGATGGGTCAAATGCTGTATTTATTTAGGTGGCAGGCACCACCGTTGTGTTTGTTTTGTCCGCAGACAGTCGTGCTGTCCGGGATGTCTGTAATTAGTCAAAGTGAGGGTGTCATAAGGAGACTATACCTGTCTGTGCTGTTCTTAGAACACATTCTGTGTCCGGGATGTCCATAAATAACCAGAATGGAGGTGTCCTAAGGACACTATTCCTGTCCGTACTGTCCGCAGGCAAGTTAAAACTGTTATAAGAACATGTGCGGTGTCCGGGATGTCCGTAATTATCCAAAATGGGGGTGTCCTAAGGACACTATTCCTGTCTGTACTGTCCGCAGGCAAGTTTAAACTGTTCTAAGAACACGTGCGGTGTCCGGGATGTCTGTAATTAACCAAAATGGAGGTGTCCTATGGACACTATTCCAGTCCGTACTGTCCAGGACACCGATTGGCTATTTTGCTTGCGTCATGTCCGCGGATATGCAACGTGTTTGCTGATTGGCTGGAATGATGCGTGAGGTGCATCGTATTGTTTTGATGTGTCTGCCATCTTGGATCCACGGACATCCGCGGACAGCGCAGTGACAAATGGGGGTAAATACAACTTTGGCAAGTGTGTTGGTGTCTAAGAGTGTTTGGTGAGGGTGGGGGAGTAAGAGATGGGTCAAATGCTGTATTTATTTAGGTGGCAGGCAGCATGGTTGTGTTTGTTTTGTCCGCAGACAGTCGTGCTGTCCGGGATGTCTGTAATTATCCAAAATGGGGGTGTCCTAAGGACACTATACCTGTCTGTGGTGTTCTTAGAACACATTCTATGTCCGGTATGTCCGTAATTAACCAAAATGGAGGTGTCCTAAGGACATTATTCCTGTCCGTACTGTCCGCAGGCAAGTTGAAACTGTTCTAAGAACACGTGCAGTTTCCGGGATGTCCGTAATTATCCAAAATGGGGGTGTCCTAAGGACACAATTCCTGTCTGTACTGTCCGCAGGCAAGTTGAAACTGTTCTAAGAACACGCGCTGTGTCCGGGATGTCTGTAATTAAACAAAATGGAGGTGTCCTAAGGACACTATACCTGTCAGTGGTGTACGCAAGCAAAATAAAACTGTTCTTAGAACACGTGCAATGTCCACGGTTTAAAAAAAATGCCCATATAGCATAGTTAAAATGTTTGATTCTATGGGTGTACCCAAGACTCTAGGCCCTGGCCACAATCACTGCAGCGTATCACGCCCATAGATCACATCCATAGAATAGAATATCTAAGAAATATGTGCAAATCTACAGTTTATGTACTGTTTGATTTGCATAATTTGTATGTGAAGTTGCAGTATAACATATCCATGGAAATAAACATTTTGTATTGTGGTGTACGGTTACATGTTTGCTTCAATGGTTCTGTTATGGTGCAGTATTTATGAGTTGTATTTATTATAATATACTTATTGTTTGCTTTGGTAACTGGAGTACATATAATATTTGTCAATTTCTGTGATAAAAGAAAAGATCATGTTAGTATTGGTAGTTTGTAAGGACTTATAACATTGAATAATATACATTTCTGATACATTTCGACCCTCATATTTATTAGATTACAAACCAGTCTACTGTGCAATGTTCTCAGTTTCTGTGTTTATTACTTAAATCATTGGATCTGTGGGAAAAAAAATCCACGTTGGATTAAAAAAAAAACTTTTTTTTGTTTTGGTACAGTACATTTATTTCTGTGTTTTCAGTGTTTACTTGTTGTGTCTAGCTAATGTTCTATCTGTTAGCTTGTTGCAGATTGTTAGATACTTGTTGTTGAATTGTAACTGGTTATAGTTTTTTATTTACATTCTCAAATTGCTAATCTATCTGTTGGGTTGTTGCTGATTCCTGGGGCAGTTAGATACATGTTGACGTATTTTAACTGTTTATTTCTTGTTATTTTTTAATGGTATTGATTTATCTGTTTGGTTGTTGCAAAATCTTGGGACAGTTAGATACCTGTTGGCGTATTCTAACTGTATATTTCTTTTTATAATTTAGTGGTATTGATTTATCCGTTTGGTTGTTGCAGAATCTTGGGGCAGTTAGATACCTGTTGGTGTATTCTAACTGTTTATTTCTTGTTATATTTTAATGGTATTGATTTATCTGTTTGGTTTTTGCAAAATCTTGGGACAGTTAGATACCTGTTGGCGTATTCTAACTGTTTATTTCTTCTTATAATTTAGTGGTATTGATTTATCCGTTTGGTTGTTGCAAAATCTTAGGGCAGTTAGATACCTGTTGGCGTATTCTAACTGTTTATTTCTTCTTATAATTTAGTGGTATTGATTTATCCGTTTGGTTGTTGCAAAATCTTAGGGCAGTTAGATACCTGTTGGCGTATTCTAACTGTTTATTTCTTCTTATAATTTAGTGATATTGATTTATCCGTTCTGTTGTTGCAGAATCTTGGGGCAGTTAGATACATGTTGGTGTATTTTAACTGTTTATAGTTTTTTAATTTAAGTTTTATTCATCTTTATGCACAGATTACTTATTCAATTTTGTTTTTAAGAATATTAAATAAGCGTTTATGAGATTTACTGGCAATCTTTGCTTTAAAGTAATGGTACTATCATTACATTCGAACCATCCACAATTCTTTTTTATATATGCAGTGTAGTGACCTGCATTGGTTGTGGTTCCTGTATGGTAGATTATACCTATGGTTGTGAAGGTTGTCTTACCAAGTGATACTTGACCATGTGTGAATCCAGTCAGCTTGCAGTTGTTTTTAGTACCATTTGCATTGTAACGTAGAAGCATTAGTATTGCATATTTAATATGTGTTTGTATGAGTAAGGAGGAGTGATTATCTGAATTGCAGGTAGTACATAATCTGCCATGGTTTCCATTTTGTACCAGTTGCCGAAATGGAACGGATTCACAGTTAGGTATGGATACATACACAAAACGTTCACTAGGCATTTCTTCATGTTGCATATTGTTGCTGAGAGTGCATCTATGTTTTCCACATGTTTGAAATACTTGTAGTAAGTACATTAGAAATTCCTATGGACACTTCTTGTGAGTTTATAGTGAATTTCCCGATTCCAGCACAGTAGTCCAATTCTTGTCTTATTCCATGAACACGATATGTGTTGTCAGGATTGTTGGTTGCATTTCTATGAAGGAATAACATTTGCAAACACAATTGGTCTGTACTGTGTAAGTAAATGTTGTCAACAATTGGTGGCAATTGAAATAGAATATTGATTGCTACATTTGCGTAGCAATTTACACCAGTTATATTTGAAAATTTGAAAGGACCGGGTAGTTCTGTGTCCAAGTCATTTTTTTGGAATGTGTTGCTTCTTTGAAGAAGTACCTGAGTTACTTTGAGTAATAGATTCTTCTTTGGTTGTAGTAATTGATGAAGTATTAGTTTCTTTTACTCTCTTTGGAGGATTTGCAGTGAGATCCTGTGGCATTTCTGTTTGAAGTAGTTTTCTTTTACAACATTTTCCTTTTTGTGGAACAGGATATGTTTTTAGATGGGGGTTTATAGTGAACCTAGTCTATTGTATTCTAAAATGCAAAGAATATCAACATTTACTTTACTTGCATCCAAGTTGATTAGAAATAGACCGTCAAGTGTACGTAAGCATGATAGTGCTATGTTGCTCATGCCTTCTTTAAAGACTGTGTTCCCAATATCTGTCAATGCTTTGTCTAGGGTAAGACTTTGGGATTTATGAATGGTGACTGAATATGCAAGAGTTAGAGAAAATTGTTCTCTACGTACATACATGTCTTTGAAGAGAAGGAAACGAGCTGTTCAGCACCCTATCCTTTTTACTTCTGAAAGTTTGTCAAAGAGAATATTGAAAAACTGAATGTTGTTGTCACATGGGTATGTTTGAAAGCCAACAACTGTACCCAGTGCTCCATTAACTAGTCCTTGTGCCACGTCACGGTTACGTTTAAGCATTACTCTACAGTTTAAAGATAATTTTAATATTTTTACCAAACCAGCTGTGTTGGAGATAGAATGTTCTAAGGTATTTAAACTTGTTGTGGCTTGTTGACACATGGGTAGTGTCATACAATGCACGTCCAGTTTGTCTGTGGAGCAAATTTCAATTATTGGTTGCATTTATTTTTTCAACATTGTTTCATTGAATTTGGAACAGCTTGCAAGAGTTGGCATTAAGGACATACTATTGACATTTTTGTGTGCTAATTGTTCCATGACATTAGTACCACATGACATGAGTTATGGCCATAAAGTGCATGGATGTGCTGGGTTTGTTTTCAATATTGCTTGTGCTTCTTGAGATAGTATACCAACTCTAATACTTTTTAAAATGTTGTTGTAAGTGAGGTCTGTAGATTGGCACATGTTTTCTGTTAATTCTCTTTATTGGAAATGTTGCCAAAGGTTGACATTTCCCATGCTGCCAACACTTTTACAGCAGAGTTTGTGTCCTAAGGTTTTAAAAATAGGTCTACCTTTGACTGGTGTTAATTGAAGAAGATCTCCGAAAACAATAATGTGTTTTCCTCCAAAGAGCTCTTTGTAGTTTGTTTTAAGTACTTCTTGTAATCTGAGGTGAATCAAAGCCAACATTAGGTTGTAGACCATGCTCACTTATTCTATTAGTAGCATTTTCATTTGTTTTAACACTCTGCCTGGTTCCATTGCAGCTTCTATATAAAGTTTGTAATATTCGAATTTTTTTTGGTGTTCTACTAGAATGAGTAGTAATCGGTGTAAAGTGACACCGCCTATGTTGTAGGCAGCCAAACCTGTGGGGGTAGTTACAATAGCTGACAGTTTGTTGCTTGTCAATTGTTGAAGGAACTTGCTAAAGTATAGTAGTATAGGTTTGTAAGTTTGGCAGGTACATTCTTTATTTTCATGTTGTACACCATGTGCAATTTCTTTTGTTAATTCTTGAAAAATGGTACGCTGCTCTTTGTTCAATTTTGATTGTAGTACAGTTAAATCTTCTGTATCTTCTTCATAGTGACACATGGTGTTTTCTACTTCTGTCATAGCTAATTCTGCCTCATTTGCTATTAGTGGCTCTCCCAGTGGTTCTTGGCTTCGTGTTACTGAAGGTTGACTACTGTTGGGAGTCTCCTTATCTAGTTGGGCCTGGAGTTCTTCTTCGTGTTGCTGTTCATTTTGCAACATTGTTTTGTACTGTATAAAGTTTACATCGGTTATAGTGATTTCATTTTCTTTGAAAGCTTCCTCATAGGAGTCCTAGTCATCTAGTATCTCTTCTTTTCTACATTGTTTAAAACGTTGTAGCAGAGACATGTAATATAGTCCTTTATGATGAGGAGTTTTTAATGACAATTTGATATGATTAATTAAGCTTGGTTTGGTAAGTTTCACTGAGCTGCCTTCACAATTTGTCACTCTGTATTTACCTTTTTTTCATCAGGTTTTATATTATTTTTGTATTTGAAGTTTTGAATGTGGTATAGACACATGGTTTCCAAAGTGGTACTCTTGTTTGGGTAGTATGTGTCTAGTAAATTGTTCTTCAAAATGTCTTGGCTGTTGGGATCATTTTTGGCTATTGTTTCTATGTGATCGTATGATTTGAGAACTCTTTTCTAGATTTAGCAGGACCAACACTTAGCCATACTATATTTTCAGATTTTCCATACAAAGTAGTACCGGTTAAACAATCTGCAGCTTCATAGCAGCCACATTCTCTATGAGAGAGCATTTTTATGTCTAAGCTGTACAATTTCTGAGACAGTGTTTTGTCTGATGTTAGGTCATTCCAGAGTTCTTGAAGCTCTGTTTTTTATGCTTTTGTTAAGTAGACTGTAATATATCGTGCAACTGCAGTGGAATTGTCTGCAATGTACTGTACATCTATGTTTGCATTCCATACGAGTGCAATGATTGCATTGTAATCATTGATATATTTTGCTTCTTCTGTTCTTTTTATGTAATATGTGTTCTTAGGTGATTCACCTTTAACACTATGTCTAACTGAAGACATGAAGTTGTTCACTTCACCTGTTTCTGTAACTGGTCTAGGGAAACCAAAGCGGCATTTGGTGTAGTATTTCCCTTTGTTTTTGTATTTGCGACGACAATATTTGCCACATTTGTGTCTTTGAAATTGTACAATTTGTGCATGAAGATCACTATTTGTTGCTTCTGATGGAATTTCACAAGTGACATATTTACAATAAACTGTAAAACAGTGGCATCACTGTCTAGACGAAATTTAGGAGCATCTTTAATCCATAAAAGAATGTAGATATGTGGTGCTCCTGTGGCTTGGTGTTCTTTTCTCCAAAAGAAGTGTTGCACTTCTCTGAGGGGAGGAACAGTTTTATTACAAATAAAGTGTAGCATATCAATGAAACGATGATGGAAATATCTTGAAACATTTACAAGATCTAGAGAGCAAAGTTCTCTAGCTTTTAGTATATCTATGTTTGCTTTGTTTTTGTTTGATATGCGTAGGCAATCATGTAAATATTCCCATGCATATTCTGCACAACTTAATGTAACAAGCCAAGTGGGTGGGCCAAGGTTTATTATCATAAAACGTACATCTCCCTGACATCAGAACCAGTACTCTTTAGTACCACACATGTTTGGTAACAGATTTGTAATGCTTGATTGTAAAACCATATCTTATTCTTGCACTTTTTGTAGTAATTGAGAAGCTGACATATTTTGAAAGTGGTTTCCTGATTTCAATGTGTGTGCAACTCCGTAACGTAGAATTGCTAGTTCACTTTCAAAGAATAGGTGGAATAAGTATTCCACATTTTGTCTAAATCTGGGATCTTCAGAATACATTCGTAATGAGCGGTATTCCGGTGCTGTTATCTGAATAGGTCTATCATCATACCTTCCTCCTTTGCCAGTAGGAAAGAGTAGAGGAAAAGCATGTGCTTCTATACTTTTTCCCCATATGCTCATTGGTGATCCTTTGGTTTGTCACATTTGGTATGTTTCTAGTGCACCATCTATGGTGTCATTAGAGGGTAATGGATGAATTGTATAATGCTCTAAAATATTGGATATTGTAGCAGGATCTAGAAGTTCAAATTGACCAGTTTCTGGTGACCCTTGAATTAAATCTGTTGTTTCCCTTAAGTTTTCTTCAATATTTATTTCTTTGTAGTATTCATTATTGTCTTTTAGATATTGCAAGGCTTGTCTAACTTTATGTAAGTCTACGAGTTGTTGCCAACTTTTTTTGTCTTTTGTAGGTACTAAAACTATTAAAAATTGCTCTATTGGACATTACACTCCCAGAGTGTGCACATGTTCTTTTAGATCTAATGGTAAATAAACTACTTTGCTGCAAATTCCTTTCATCAATTCAGAGGGAGGTCATTTTGCTGTTTTTGGTTGAAGGTGTATTATTGCTTGAAATCGGTGCACTGTTTGAATTATGATGGTCTCATATAAATTCAGTTGTTGGAGGGGTTTTGGTAGTGGGAATAATTCCAAATGTTTTGTGATAGAATGTGAAGGAGTTTGATTGTTGTCCAGTTTTGTAGTGCAGTAACTGCAAAGTATTAAGGTGTCAGTTATTTCATATTTGTTTTCTGCTATAAGGTAGAGAGCTAATTCAAACTATTTGGAATCTTCATTGTTTTCTATTTTGTATGTCTATAGATTTTGTGTTACTTTTATAAAAAGTTCTGCGGCAACACACACACACATGGATTGGTACTTCAGCGGATGAACTTCAAAATTTTAGTATTTCTTTTGTGTATGTGTGTAGTAGAAGGTTGCCATCTGTACAATTGTTGCTAGTCTTTTGTAAAGCTACTGCATTTTTTAAGTGGCTTTCACTTCCACAATATTTTTTTTGGATATGCTCTATTTCTTCGAGTAGGTCTTTGACTGTACCATGTAGAAGATTGTTATTTAAATTGGCTAGTGCGAAAGCAGGACTTTAAGCATAGTACAGTTTATAGACTAGATTTCTTATAATTGAATGATGAGTTGATATCATTTTGATATGATGGAAGGTGCTTTTGGAAATAGGTCCTGCAATGCAGGCTAATGAATGTCCTTGTAGCCCTGTGTATTAACGCACTGGACAGGTATCCATATTTTGCAGCAGTTTCATTTTGATTTTGTTTTAGCATTTTACATATTGATTGAGGAATTGGCGTAAAGACTTGAAAGGTTTTTTGGCAATATTACACATTGATGTGCATGGCCATTTGTATACTGGACGTTTCTGGTTCAGTTGAATGGAGAGGTAATACTGAGTTTTCTTGTTGCATTATGGTATTATTAAGTTTTTCATAACTTTGTCCACTGCTATGTATAGCAGTTGTGTTTGTTTGCTTTTGTTTGTATGCTTCTTCATTAAAATATGGTTCTGTGCTCGTGGTGTGACTCCATTCACCTCCACAGATATTTAAGAAGTTATTTTTGTTGACATTCCGTTTATTGAGAAGTCTTTTTTGTAATTTAGTAGTATGTTTTCTTAGTGGTTTCATTCTGTTTAACACAAAAATAAGTAACTTTCTTTTGAGAAGGATTGCACTGTCTATAAAAGCTTCTAAGATTAATTTTCTACAGTAGGTTTTAAGGGTTGTGCATGATTTGTCTCCTGTTTTTATAAGATTCTGAAGGACTCTGTGGCAGAACATTTTTGCTAAAAAACTTTTTTTGGTATGGTTACTTGCCACTCTATCAAGATTTATAGGAGCAGTTTTAGCAGTAGTGGTAGCTGAATTCTTGTTAATCATTTTCTGTTTCGTTTTACATTTTGATAGAGGAGGCAAAGAATCTGTACTGGAAGCTTGTTTTGTTTCACTAAATGACTGTATTAGCTGTTTTGTTTGAACTTTTTTGTACAAACTCTGCTAGAGATGGATGCTTATTTTGGACACTTTTATTTTCATTTGCTCTATTTCTGCGTTGCTTTCTACAGACTTGCTTTTCGGAAGGCATTCTTTGGGGTCTGTTGAAAAAAAAGAAGGTATGGGTTGGGCTGTCCTGCAATGTATGTGTGCTGTGTGCATGAGTGTCTGAGTATGATGGTAAAGATGTATGTGGTGGTGTGTGATTGTGCATTGGGCAGCTACAATTAGTTGGGAAGGCTATTCTTCTATTTGTCTGTTACTATACTGCAGTTCAGATGACAGTAGAAAGTGAGCTAGTGGTGAGGAGAAGCACTAATAGTAAATCTAATGGTATGACATTAAAACAGTTCTTTGTTTTGTAATACTAACATTCTAGGGGTTGAGTTATGTAATTTGTGTTCCAAAAAACAGGGATTTCTGTGCCATTCTGCCTGCTAATCCTTGTTTAATAAATGGGGGTTTGTGGGCAGAATGGTTCAGAAACCTCAATGTTTTGGGTGCAGAAATTACATGAAAGAACCACACCATGTGTTTGAGTAACAGAAATAATATTAAGGTAGTATTTTTTTGTGGAATAAGCAGGTTTCTTCAGAGATGTTGTTTGTAGTTCAGATGTTGCTGCTTTTCAGGAGAGTGGTCTTCACTGCAATTGTAAAAGAAATAAGTTAGTAATTTTGTGTGTTAATAGTACTGATGTTAATTTAGACGTTGATTCTTGTTTGATATCTGAACATAGTGTAGGCATGCATTTCATTTGACTATGTGCAGCCTTTATATTTTATTTACAATATGTTAGTTCAACATGCTTTCAAATGAGTAGAATTTTAAGTGTATGAAATTCACTTGGTTTTTTAAAGATGTGTTATAGAATGTTAGGAGAAAGAAGAAATAACAATACATTTATTTTGCAATTTTTATAAGGTGAATTGCAGAACCTGTATAGAAAAAACATGGAATGTGTGCATTTGTGAAGGTGTGGGTTATAAAGCAGAAGAATGTGATTTACAGGCAGTGGTGTTATTGCAGCTGGGAGCTTTTCAATGATAGTATCTATGTGTGTAAGTGCATGAAGATGCAAAACCTTTCCCTGGCTCTGTGAAATTTTATAATACACTACAAAAGTTTCCACAATTATACTGTTATTTCTGCTATATTCTAATATTATAATTTTTTAGATAGGTGTGTGTGTAAAAATAATTGTAGATAGCAGACAGGTTTGGAAGTGACAGTTGATTATAGCAGATGTGAAAAATTACTATAAGTTCATTTTATAGGTTATACAGGTTTAGTGGCATTACTCTGTTTATATGCATTCATAAGAGTTGTACATGTACTCTGAATAAAATATGTATACATGTAGTTTGTATTCATGCATGTGGATATGCATGCAGCTGTAAGTAGTCATCTTGGAGACTTGTACAGTAGTTTTTGTAGTAGGTGCTTTCCAATTATATGAGACTTGCACTCAGAGTGATCACCAGCACATTTGAAGTGCTGAACTCTGATGATGGAGTTAAATGTAGAGGTCTTACATGTGATTGGTGGATGGTTGTGTGACTGCCTAGCTGTATCCAATGAGGGAATGGCAGAGAGAGTGAAGTGGAAAGGGTAGAAGGGCTGTCTAAGAGTTACGCGGTCCGCGGACACCGCGGCTGTCCGTGGACAGGGCGTGCCACATCCGGGGTTTCCAGCAAATGCAGCATGGAAAGGGGACTGTAGGGATCAGCCAATCAGATGCTGAGGTTGTGGATTTGTGTTGAAAGAGGCTGTGTGTAGTGAAGATGGCACAGATGGAGAAAGTCAAGGTGTTGGCGCTTGGAGATATGTTTGGAGGATGGTTTACAGCAGTATGCTCTATGCAGGCATGTGGCAAACACTTTTGATGTTAAAGGAGTGGAGGTGGTGTAGAGCACTGTGCCTGATTGCAATGTACAGGGAATTGTAGAAGTTTGTGAAGATATGGGCAGGATGAACAGTCCCCATGTGGTAGTTTTGCATTATGGTGCTTTCCATTTGGGCTATGCCAGTGCCCCTACTTTGTTGGCAGATTTGGAACACTTGGTTCAAGCAGTAATGAACATCCTTCCAAATGCCAAAGTAATTTTTTCTGGATTACTACCTAGGGCAATATGAGACAACAGTTCCCATTTTTTGTCCTCAGCAAAACATTGGTAGGTGTGCAATCAACCGAGGCATATGTGCTGTCATGCTTAGAGCTGGTATGTTTTTCTGTAACAATGAGAATATTGATTCCAGTAATGCTGTTTATTTTAAAGAAGATGCATTTCTTTATCTTTTTTGGAAAATGCCATGCTGTTTTGGAATGTAAGGGTTTCTTTGGAGAAGGTTATGTGAAGATTTTAATAGAAAAGGAAGAAAAAAAACCCCAAAAAATACTAAATAACAGTTGTTTGTCAAGCATCTGCAAAAAAACCCCAAAAGAAACGTCTCTTTTCAGAGGCAACCTCAAAGGGGAAATGGGGCACACTATTTAGATTAAGATTCAGCATGCTCAGATTTTCGATATGTCCGCAGACATGGCGGTAGTCCCCGGACATCGCGTATTACCTACGGGCATTTTGGGGTGGAGAGGCATGCAAATGAGAATGAGCAGAGCAAGGCATTGGTCAGTAAAGTTTACTGGGTGTTTTGTGTAAGGAGCGAGTTTGCAAGAAAGTATTTTTCCTGAGAGAAGAACATTTAGGTATGGCTGTGTGTTTCAGAAAACAGATTATCTGGATTTCGGGAGACTCATGGATACTTTGGTTGGAGGTGCATGCAGAACGCTGTGGAGTCGCTGCAGATCTTGGATTCCCTCATGTGGAAGTGCACTGGCATGGAGTGCATGGAATGAAGTGGCTGGACTTGGTACCTCTCTGTGCTAGTTTGGAAACAGAGCATCATCCAGACATAATTATAATTCATTGTGGAGGGAACAGTTTAGGACATGTGTCTGGAATTTCTTTGCAATTTGCAATTTCCAATGAAGAAGGACTTGGAAAGGTCATGGACATGTTTCCAAATTTCCAAGTATTTTTGTTTCGTATTGCGCAGAGACAAATGTGGCTGCGTTCTTCTTCAGATTTTTCAGAGAAATGTACAACATGCATTGCCATCTATTTTGGAATACCAGCCATCCATTTTGCAGTAGGTGTTTACTATTTCAAGTTTTTCAAACGCAAACAACACTACCAAAAGCCTCTTTTCAGAGCCACCACTTCCTCCTAGAGAAAAGTGCAATGATTTTGATAGGGCAGCACCCCAAATATTAAATGTCCGCGAACTGTCCACGGACTTCTAAAAAATGCACAAAGTCCTGCTCAATTTATTTACCACTTCTATTTTTAGACTGTGAAAGGTGGCTCTGAAAAGAGCCTTTTTTTGGGATTTTTGTTGTTTTATATATTTTTCAGTTTTTTACACAAGACACAAATGGAGAGGAGGGGTAAGGAGGGTAAGGAAGGGACGCCAACCATGGGGATAAGAAAGGGCAGGTGGAGAGAGAAAGTTGTAGGGTGGGCCTTATTTAGGTAGCAGCCAGACCTTCTCATGTTCCTTGACCGTAGTTTCGAAAGCACTCCGAAGACTCTACCCCCTGCAGAGTACTGCGTTTCAGTACATACACAATATTGTAAACCTCGAAAGGTAAGGGTCAACAGCATCGTGAATGGCCTGTGAGGCAGCTAGAGGTATGCGCTGTCCCACAGGAGTGTCTCTTGTGGTGACAGGAGCGGAACAGGAGGATGTGGTAGAGGAACGCAAACTACTACAATGCTCACAAGGTACAACCTTGCGAACGGCCCCACCGTGGAACGACCTTAGGTGTCATTTCATAGATGTCGTACCACAGCTGTATGAACCAGGCCTCCCATGACTCAGCACCATGTGGCACTGATTGCAGGTGACCTTGTTTGCACATGCCTTGGCACTCCACCCTGAATGATAAACAACCGCCACACCCAAGACTCACAGCGGGTGCTGGTAGTAGGGACTTCCACTACCTCATTCTCGTCATCCTCTTCAACCTCCTCTGCATCCTCACTCCTGTTCCCCTCTTCAGGCCCTTGGGTAGGTGGTGGTGGTGGAGGGGGTGGTGGTGGTGCTGAGGCAGATGTAGCACCAGCTGGAACAACAGCAGCCATGGATGCCATCAGGTTTCAGCAAAGGCAGCACAACAAAAGCAGGTAATCTTCAATGGTAGGAACACAGAAAAAAGATCAGCTCTGGGGTGTGGCCTTTTATAGGGGTGCTGGTGTGTGCTCTGAGGACAGCCGCGCTGTCAGCGGACAGATCAAACACCCCAAAAAGGCTTAAAAAGTTCAAAAAAGTATGTAGAAAGTCAGGGTCATTGTCCAGGACATGTGCAATGGTGAATATGTACTGTAAAATACTTTGGATTGCCCAGAAAAGTACTTTTAAAATGTTTGCGGTTCAGAACAGTGTCCGCAATTCAGGACACACGCTCAGCGTGGGTGTGGTCACATGATGACATCGCGAACACGTCTGCGAAGGGAACCGGTGTCCGCAGGACACTAAATGGACATGAACGGTCGTGCGCATGCGCACGGATGTTCTATGGACAGTGTGCGGGTCCTCAAACTAATTAAAAGTGCGACACGAGTAATACGGACATTTATGGACAGGCGCGATGTTCGTAGGACTTATAGGTGTGGTGTGCATGTGCGTAAATGTTCTAGAGTTAGTAGGAATAGGTTTAGTGTCCTCAGGACACCTCCATTTTGGTTAATTATGGACATTCCGGACACCACGTGTGTTCTTAGGACAGTTTCATCTTTCCTGCAGACAGTACGGACAGCTTTAGTGTCCTCAGAACACCTCCATTTTGGTTAATTATGGACATACCGGACACCCACGTTGTCCGCGTTCATCTTAACTGCCTTTTAAAAAAAAATAAGACAGAAAGGACTGAATTAAAACATACATAATATTTTTTTTCATTACATACAGATGTAAAATGTATGAAAGAGAGGTGGAAGCAGAAACTGACACAAACACAGGGGAATTGGGGGTTTCAAGAGGATGGATAGGAGGAGATGAAGGGATGGAAATCTCATCATAACGTTTTTTTTGGTGGGGAGGGTTTGGGGATAGTTGACTGGGATATGGAGAGGGGGAACAGGTACATGAGGGACAATGATATTTATTTTTTTCTTTTATGTGGTCCTCCACAAAATGTTTCAAAAGATTGAAATTTTCCATGAGTATCTCCATTTTTTGTTCCATGTGCTGCAGAGTGTTTTCTAATGTCTCTTTTGATGTATTATTTTCAATGTTTGTATAGTCTGTTAAAAAGAAATGTGTATGTTAAGTGCACATAAAGTAATGATTATTAATGTGGTTATATAGAGAAGTGTCTGCCAATAGTATCACTATCTTCAGACGTTTCCTCATGTGGGAAATTTTCCTTTAGCAATTCTAAAGTACTGGACAGTTCTGTATAAAATATATATATATATATATATATATATATATATATATATATATATATATTGAAAAAACCAGAGGAGAGGGGGCGGACCGCACTCTCCGTGGACCCAGTGAGGTCCTACAATCCCAAACGGGAAGAGAACCAAAAAATATAGAGCTCACACGGTAAAAGTAGGAAGTTATTTTAATAATAAGAAACTGCACAATGTGCAGAACAAAAGGCTGGGGAAACAGCAAGACAAACAGGGGCAGGACGCCTAGTGCACGGCCCACCTACAACGCGTTTGTACCTAATACAGAAAGTTTAGAAATATAGAAGACAAATGAAGTTTACTTACTAGCTAGCTTACTAGGTCTGCTGTTGCTCCTAGTTGTGCAGTTTCTGTGGGGTAATTATGTTGGAAGCATATCTTGTTTGTTTTGGTATATTCCATTTTAGTACATATGGTATGTAAATAGATGGTTGATGTGTTAGATATATAGGTTCCACTTCTTATATATTATTACATATAATGTGTTTGTGTGCTGCTTTTTGAACTTGTGCAGTGCTCATATGGCATGATAGAACAATTTAAGATATCGCCTGAGTTTTTGGGTAGTGTTGATGTTGTCCGCGTCCATACGCGGAAATACGTACAGTCCGCAGACATCGAAATCACTAGCTGGGGGTTCAGTATTTTCTATGTTACATGTATATAATGTAAGGGAATCATAGTAAACATCTTTCAAATTTACACTATTAATATGTGTATTCAGTAAAAAAAACTTTGTTAAACGGACGTTATGGTTAAGTTGTGCTACTCAAAACCTATGAAATTCAGTAAAGCGACTTTGTTTAAGAAGCGGTATGGTTAAGTTGTGCTACTAAAAACCTATGAAATTCAGTAAAAAAAAACTTAGTTAAAGGGACGTAATGGTTCAAAGTAGAACCGAAAAACCCCTGAAATTCGCTAGTTATGGTAAACTAAGCAACCATAACTTGCGCCACCACCGTGCATTGCTAAGACTAACACCCAGGACATCAAATATGACATCACACATGTCATTGATGACATCACTTATGACATCACATGTCTGACACACTTTTTTTTCCTTTAGTGCTATATCTAGGCCAGCAATAGTTAGGAACACAAAATGTAAAAAAAAGTACTACATTTGTAGACTTATACTTCAAATATGTTCTTACATTAATTCACTTAGGGTCCACCCATAGCATATGAAACATATACATAAGGAAAATACACACTTGAAAGAGAACAATGCTTTCTGTGTACAAAGAGAATCAGTAAGGTTATCAGCACTTTCTTTTTGGTCTGCTGTTTTTTTTATTACTGTACTTTCTCTGGATATGTTCATATTTGTATTCGCATTACTTTCTTTAGGGTGCATGCACATCATGTTATAGTTATACATAGGGAAGTAGTAGGTTTCAAGCAGAGCAATCATTTCTTTGCATAAAGATAATCAGTTAGGTTATGAACACTTGCTGGTTCTACTGCCGTCACATGTAGCGTCACTAAGACGTCAATAGTATAAATACTGCTCGAATTGACCATGTTGGCCGCATGGTAGTTTTAAATCATTAAAAAATATCTTCTTGATGAAATTGTAACTAAACTTATTTTGCATATAACATATCTTGTGAAAAGTAATAGAGGTCCGCATGAATGCTATCCATGAAGTTAGTATGAGATATTTTGCACCTTGCACTTTCCAAAATAACTGAATGTAAATAATAGCATCTTTGTAAGTCACCTGTTCTGTGTTTATTGATGTGTCATGGGTTAAAAGAACTCCCAGAACAGGGCAGAGTTACTGGGAACAAGCCACAGGTGTGTGGCGAAACGCATTAACTAGCCTCCCTGCCACTGGGAAGCCGTTTTTTATTGGAAAGATTATAGAATTAAAATTTGAACTTTTTAAAAAAGCAAACTATTGCAGTGCAGTCGTTCGCTGTTGTTTTTCCCTGGTTGGATTTTTGGGCAAGCAATTGTTGCAGGATATTTCTCGATTTCATTTTTGATGGGAGTGCAGCTTCTAAAGAGACAGGACCAGGCGGTCTCTGTTTGCTTATATATATATATATATATATATATATATATATATATATATATATATATATATATATATATATATATATATATATATACACAAATAAATATGCAGCAGTAAAATATATATATCACATGTGATATACATACATATACATTTATATCTCACATGATGTACATATTTGTATGCTACAAACACCACGCACATGCACAATGGTGGGGAAAGGAGAACAGAGCACATTTGTTCAAAACCCCTAGCTTCGCTGAGTAGTCCCACAGCGAGGCTAGGGGCTTGTCATGCTACCAACCGTGGCACTCCTCCACAACAGCGACCCGAACGGTAACATTTTGGTACCGTATGTGGGCACCACTTTTTGCTTTCGCAAAAATGGAGGAGTGCCACAATAATGGGCTTCAAAAATTAAACATTCCAAAAGTGCTGGTTGCTATGTTGGTTTCTGCCCTTCCTATAACTGGCACACATATTCCGAAAGTGGCATATTCATTCCGACTTCGGAAGTATGCAACATCCTCAGAATAGGTGTTAAATTACGAAAAGGTTGCTAACACTTTCTGCGACCTTTTCGCTACCTAGGGCGTCGATGACAATCGTGCCCTGAATTTGGTAGTGACGCAAAAACAGTGGCAATTCCATTACTGCGCAAAAAATGGGTTGCAATCGAATCCCTGCCACTTGTTTACCACACAGCCAAACTCGTGATGAGGTCCCATACATCTTCCAGGAACAGTTATCTACCAAACACTGCACTTTCTTTCAAAGGAAATTGCAAATATGTGATGTGATGCTCATGCATATCAACGTGCACATGTAGTTCACACACCTCAAGCACCTTATTATTTGTTCTGCTTGTGTTGTACTAACTGAAAACCGAACTCATTGACAGAGTGTCAGAGTTAGAAAATCGCTGCAAGCTCACGATCCCTGCTTTGAATTGCACTTTGGTTTGAATTGCGGTTTGCCTCCTTTCACATCAACGTGAAATCAGAGCCTTATTCTACACTGCTTGCTTACCTCTTCCTGGAATTCTGTTCCGTCCATCATTCTAATTAAGGGACACAGGCAGTCAACACACCTCTAATTTGCCCTGTCAGAGACTTTAATGAAAAGAAAGGACA
The DNA here is from genome assembly GCF_040938575.1 of Ambystoma mexicanum. NCBI lineage: Eukaryota > Metazoa > Chordata > Amphibia > Caudata > Ambystomatidae > Ambystoma > Ambystoma mexicanum. The sequence continues at coordinate 1,070,767,448 of NC_090935.1, read as the reverse complement.
TGATGAGGACCCACAGTCCATGTATAGGCCTACATGTCTGACTATGCCATGGCCTTCTTCTAAGCCGGTTACTTGTGATGCCACACGGCTTTAATCTATCAATGCGCCACAAAGGTGTTGATTGGCAGAGGTTTAAAGCCATTCCTCAAGACTACAGGGCTGGTGCGTTTGCAGAATACTGTACGCGCTTGACGGGAAACGATATGCAGGAGAATGTTTGGATAAAAGCACGAAGCATTCAGAAGGCAATACGGTGAGGTTAATCCATCTACTGTCTGATAGAAGCTACACAGTGGCAGAAACAGAAGTGGTGGAATACAGATAAGGTTTCACAGAGGAGCCTGGCTGCTCTTTCACGTCCAGTCTCTTTCATACTCACGGTAGGCGCAGCCGTAGACTTCAATCCGCATTCCGATTCTGCCACTGGGGTTCCAGGCCAGGGGGACAAAGCGCAGGAATCTGGCTTTCATGGAGTGCTGAAGCTTGTAGTTCACCACATTGTCAGCATTGGTGTTTCCTGAGAAAGCCTAGAGGAAACAAAATATCAGTGCATTAACATACAGCCGTATTAAGCTACGGCTTCGTTGTCATATCTATCGTTTGTCAACAAATGTCTTGGAGGGTGTGTGTGCTTGTGTGTTCAGTAGACGTTATTCTTTCTTTACCTATGGCAGGGGTCTGCAACCTTTTTCTTTCCAGATGTTTTGGACTACAACTGCCATCAGCCCTAGCCAGCATGGTGAGGCATCATGGGAATCATAGTCGAAAACATCTTGGGAGCCAAAGGTTTCATTCCACCGACTTACATAATATAACCTGAAAAGATGTGGGAATGCAAGCAAAATTCCTGGATATGCTGATATGTTGTGTCACTGTGAAAACAGGAAAGTTCAAAGAATTATAAACCAATGTAGGTTGACAAAAGTATTAATATACTTGGCTAAAACTAGTTTTATAATGCTGTATATCTATACATACATGATGATTATAGCCACACCACCACACTACCCCTGAACAAAGGACGGGGATACATTCATATGCTGATGGAAAACAGCACACACTGAACCCCAGCTATCATGTTCATGCATATATTTTAACGTCAACATCCATGATGATTGACTTCTTTCTGCAGTTATCTGTGCCCGGCTTTGGCATGCCACATTGTGGGCTGTGGGCTACTCCCCTCTGCCTCCCACCGTTGGTGAATTGATGGGGGGTGAGCAAGTTCCCTGCATCCTGTCACCAAAGCTTCCAGAAGTCCTTGCTGCAAAATCAACATCAATTGAGAACACCTGCACCTGCTGAAATATGCAAGTTAAGGCTGCCTTCCTGATGAGATGATGAGCACCAAAAACGTTTGGAGGAGAAAATTATGTAGCTGAGAGACATAATGCCCTGGGAACCAGAGTGTGCCCCTCCTCCTGTTTCATTAATCTATATGGAGTCTTGGAAGGTTTGGAGCTACAGAAACCAAATGGGTGCTGCAACGGGGTTACTGATGCCTGGCCTTTTGACTAGCACACTGTGAGTAGCCTCTCCACCCCCAACTGTGGGTGAATTGATGAGAGTTGAGCAGGGTTCGTGCATCCTGAAACTACAGCTAGCAGGAGCCCTTGCTGCAACATTAACATCAATTGTGAACACCTGCACTGGCTGAAAGCTGAACGTTAAGACTGCCTCCCTGATGAGACAATGAGCACCAGAATGTTTGGAGGAGAAGAGGCATACTGAACAAGGAACCAGAGTGTGTCCCTCCCTGTGTATATGTAGATATATACACACACATACATATATTACGTGTTTTATTATCTGGCATCCTGTTAATCTGACAATTCTTTCTAAGGCATGACCACTTTACTGGATGACAGAGCACTTGTAAATATAGAAGAGATTCAGGAAGCTTTGCTATTGAAACTGTTTTGCTCTCTGTTCTGGTTTTCTGCGCAGGAACATTTGACATAGTGTTATCCAGCATATTGGATTATGTGGTACCTTTGGGTTTTCACTGGTACCAGATAATTAGGTTTCTACTCTGGATGTGTTTAATGTAGTGGGCACTATGCATGAACAGAGTTCCAGTCATTTTTAATGTAGCTAATGAAAAGTGGTCTGTTTCTCCCAACCCCTCGCTGGAAAAGCTAAGGAATTTGTTTGCAATGCTGTTTTGGCCCCATTGATACTTAAAAAAAAAGCCTCACTCACTAAAGTAATTCATTAAATCAGCATGGCAGGCCAAAGTTAGGCTGTTGAGAAGTGGTGAACACGTTTTGATGTTTTGATTATAACTGACAAAAAGAAATCTGGCTTATTTGCATAACACTGAGCAAAAGCACTCCTTTGTATATAATATTGTTAGGGCATTGCAAAATGGCTGACCATGAAATGTACGAAGGGAGTCTTTTCTATATTTCATGTCAGACAAGATGGAGTTAACCAGGGGGAAATGCGATGCTTACCATCATTAACCCTAACTGAGTGGTTGATATGGTGAATAGATAACGACTGCATCCTGATCTGAGCTCCCATGAAATTCTTCAACACCCTACTGTATTTGCAGTGGTAGGATATCACGCATTGATATTACACAGATGGCTCCTCAACTGAGCTCGAGTTGCACCAGCATAACGTCCTGAAGAGGATATGTGCTGCACCTGCCAGCCTTCAAGGTTTCACCATGCATGGGCAGTATCTGCGTCCCGTTGGACAATGATTGCATGACAGAAGAAAACGGGGTTGGCAGGGATTAATGATGTGTGCTTCCTAAGGACGGCAGAATAGCCATCAGGAAAATATCCTGGCAGTGGGAGAAGGAGGACTACCTGACGATATGTAGCTCAGATTATTACACCACTTTTCTCCAGAAGTTGAGTTTGTCCTTGAACCCAGCCCTCCCTTCAAGCACGTATGTGAATTATGTGAATTGCACAATCTTACAGCAAGCAATATATCCCATATACTCACAACACCACATCAATAGCATTGTTACCACATAACAGCTTGCAAACAAATTTGATCATTGTCCCCTGTCTTCTGCATGTGAGCCAAACATGTGAGAGGTGATACCCCTACACGTCCATCATACAGTAGTGGATATGTTTGGTGTGGTCAGAGTGGGCTACCCAGATAAGACCACGTTACTGTAGGCAAATAATGTCAGTTGCCTAGACTGCCTACAGGGAAACTGCAGTGGTGGCACTGTTCAAGGCAGTGGCAACAGAGTGAGAACACAGATGAGACTGAACAAACATACAGTATAACAACAAATGGTAAATATGGAAAAGAAAGCTGTGTTAATGAACAAAGGATTCGCTAAGGATTGCACACTCAACCATCCCCGTGTACGAAGACCCCGATCAAGCTGTGCTTACAGAGAGGGTAGAAAAACGATCCCTTCAAGATTGTCAAGCATGGTAAGAAGGATAAACAAAAATAACTAGACCAGAAATAGCAATTGGGAAATAAGTTGTTTGAGGGACACCTACATTTGAATTTAAAACAAATTTGTCTCTAGCATGTAAAACATTCAGTGAGTTAAGAAGGGTAGATCAGGGCCTGCAAGCAAAGACAATCTGTGCAAGATAAATATGATGACGCATTTATGCATTAGCAAAAATATTTGATGAGAACAACTGAAGCAACGTGAAACATGTGCAGGGGAGCCAGTAACGCTTCAAACATCATACATGTCGTAGGTGGAAAACATTATTTTTTTCAACTGAAGAGGGAGAATCAGAATGTGCCGTCCGTCCATGAAGACCCTTCAACAAGAAGAAGAATCTGCGACAATGTGGCTGTCGTTCATACAAATATGCACCCATTCCCATTGCTCCCACGATGGATAATTATCATGAGGGATACCCTACAATCCATCAATAGTGTGAATCTGACCCAGAGTGAATGAGGAGATGCCAGACGGAGCTGGAGATGGTTCCATGGACAGGCACGACTAAGTACCAAGAGAACAAGCCACTTGTTGGTAGATACACCATGACAATTTAGCTACATTAGACATGAAGCACACTTTCTATCCGCACACACTGGACACACACACATACTCAACTACATGAAGAACACAGGTATACAGCTCTATTGTTAGAAGACATTGATATATACATACTGTCTGCACGTTCATTATGCCTGCTATAGCACCGCGGTAATGCAAGAAGCAAGAAGAGTTTGTGTAAATGCGTGCATTCGCTCATATGCAAATAACCCTATGGTGTGGCAGGAACACTCAAGGGACCTGCCAGCCATAATGCACTAACCTACAGACTATTAGAAGACATGTATAGTAGAAGCCAAACATTGGCTTAAGAAATCTAGTAGGCAGCGATCGACTTAGACAGGGGACCCCAAGCCTCACAGAATTATGTACATGCAGAACTATTGTGGCAGGAGCTAAACCACCACCAAGGTCACCATGTTGCAAATTACATTCCTCCCTCTGAACCTAAGTAACACTGGTGCAGGAGAGGTGTTCTCTCCAACAAAATGCAGAATAATTCATAGTTCCTGGTCTCCAAGCATGTGACCTGGCCGAGCTGAGGGGATGCCAAGATTGAGGCCTGAGAAGAGCAACCTCTCCACTGTCCAGACAATAGCTGCAAGAAAGTTGTTACAGTCACGCTACAGTTCTGCACTGGGAACCGGAGCGCACTCTTTGCTGCTATGGGCTACACACCATAATGATATTGCACCTCACAGATACATATTTGCACAAGGCACCATTCACAGGTGTTCTGTGGCTGGGAACAGAGTTAGTCCCAAGATTGGGGGGCCCGTGGCTCATCCAATCATGGCCAAGTGCCCTAGGGTTGGACAGTGGAGGTCACTGACCAATCATGGAGCTTACTCACTTTAACACATTTCAAGTATCAACATTTTGGGAATGGCTAAGCGTACCACCTGACACTGCATCGTCAAATAACACATCACCTCCATACGTTCCTATATGGGACCAACCACTGAACAGTTTATCCCGAGTGAAGATCAGTTTTTGAGACGGTTCCCGAGAATGAGGCTCATTGTGATGTCAGATGCCAACAAAACTGTGCTGCGAGCAAGGATCCGTTGAGATGCATGGATGTTCCTCCATGTATCTGATCCCTGTGGTGCTTTGGCTATAATAAACCACAATAATTAATTGCCTCTTGTATGGCCCTGATGTTCTTGATTGGGCAAAGCGAAGGAGTTAGTCCTTCCACGGACCTGCACCTGTGGGCCACCAGAGTGGCTCAGCTGGACCAGGGGGGCTTCCCCTAACAAGTTGGAGGTCCCACCGAGATCGGGCGTGGCGCTAGCCTGGCCAGACGCTGCCTCCTTAGCCGTCCGACCCAGAAGGCTGCAGGATCCTTGTGGGAATTGCGAGATAACTGGACAGCACAACCGGAGATAAGCAATCTGGAGCCGCCTTGAGATATCTATCCTGCCCGCAGTCGGCGAGGTGTCCACACAGTTCAGAGAGGCGAGACAACCGGTTAAAGGGGAGCCAGCGGCTGAGCAGCGTCAACAAACTCAAAAGAACTTTAGTGTGATCCACATAAGAGGCAATGTGTTGTGTGGGTGAGTTTCATGTATGCGGGAGGAGGGAGGTGTAATTTGCGATTAATGTTGGTGCTGGCATTGTTTTGACACATGCGTGGTAGTAGGGACCTGAGCAGAGGTATCGTGGTGAAGGGCTCTGGTGATGAGCAAGGATTGTGGGCTCAGTAGGTTCGGACTGTGACAACTTGTATATATGTGGTATTCATATGTGTTGGACGTTTTAGTTTGGAACATAGATGATGGATCCATATAAGGGCTAGCTGGAGCTCTGCTAGATTGCGGAAGGTGTTTTGTCTGCTTAAGCCTCCTGGAGAAAGCGTTTCAGCCATCAGAAGACGTGTCGGTTTGTGGGATGTTTTAACCCACTCTGCCCTGCGGCAACACTGTGTTCTGGTTGCACCAGAATCTGCAAAATGGCAGCGAAATTGCACTCTACCAAGCACAAAAAGATGGCTGCCAAATCTACCATGCATGTTGTCAGTGGTGGAATGGAGACTGCACTTCTGAAACATGTCATTGGGCTGCCCAACATGTAAAAATGGAGCACAGATGAAAAGCAGTGCTTGCTGAAAGAAATCCAAAATCTTGCAGTTAAATCTTTTCTTGCTTGCTGAAAATACGAAATGCTGGTCCTAAACACCCACAAACATACAATCTTCTTGCAGGGTGTGACATTTTACTGAAGTTAAGAAAGCATTGTGGAATTGCAATATCCTGGAAAGCTGAATTGGTCACAAAAACATCCACAGTCAGCTTGCCTGCCTGTGAAAGCTGTCACAATCTGGGCGCATTACCAGTTGCCGCCTGTGACTGTTTCAAAAGCCTATTTTAAAACTGTAAACTTGTACCATTAAGATCTAATGTCTAAAATCTAAGTGACCTGTCATCCAGAGTAACCTAGGTTGTTACTATTTAAACTTCATGGTTTAGAGGCTGGAATCAGTGTTCTAGATGTTTGTTTTAAAACTGCAAGTTTATTTCCAACGAAGAAAAATGTAACAAAGTGACTTTAAAGTAAGCCTGATTCAAGCCACAACTACAAAATAACTACCCCACTGGGCAAGGCACCTCCCTTCTGCTCTCTGGGCCAGGAACTCACATTCAGGTGTTGATTAAGAGGGGAGGGGCACTTGCTGCCCTGGGAAGAACACAATGGGCTTCCTCCCAGGCATGGAGATGCTAATCAGGAAGGATTGTAAAGGGCCTCTGCCAGAAGGAAGTGGGCGGAGATTGCTGCTGAAGCTGCAAGAAGGAGAAGGAGGTGGGGACAGACATTTGTGTTGATTCACAATGGACAAAAAGCAGATTTCTAATAAGACTGATAATTTACTGTGGACAATTGTAAAAAAATATATAAACCCCTGGGCTGGTGGCTGTGCTGTTGTGTAGTTTGCTTCTTCTTAAGAAATCCTTTTTCAAAGTGCATCCTTGTTTTACAATTTGCCTCTATCGGAAAAAATGACCTCCACGAAAACGTCCAGAACTTGTTCATGCTAGAAACGAAGTGTCTGCTTGTAACTAACATCCTAAGCTTTCCAGAGAATCCAAAACTGCATCCCAAATCCTTATAGTACTCCCGCGATCGCGATTACCGCGTGCAGAAATGTTTGCCACAAATCTTTCATTTTGGCAAAATCTATAACGTGTAAAATAGCTTTTCATTGCACCCGACCTCAAAATTAAGTTTTTTCTTTGCTTATTACTCTCAAATCATTGCTAGTGTTTGTCTGCAACCATATAAAGCGGCTCCCATTAGAATTTCAACAATTTCACTGATTTAAGCTCATATTTAGTGTTTTACCTCTTCCATTCAAATCCGAGTTTAAAACCATTTTTGACAGTTTGCCAATCAGTTCTGTTTCTCTCTTGTGTTTGCTGGGGGGAAATTGGGATTGACATATTTGCTTGAATTCTGCATTCCTGAAACCTGTTTTCTCTCCTCCCTTCTCTATATATTGCATATTGGGGGGGATTGAGGGGTGTGCAGGGGGAACTAGTAACTATATTGCTATTTGATTTGAACACCCACCCACAAAAGTATTATTTCCGTGCTGCCTTATTGTTGCTCATTATTACTCCTTATGATTAAAGAGATTGTTTAGTGTGACATCACCCCATTGGTGATAATTGTATAACCATTAAAAACGTTGTGATTATATTGTGAACTATATAAATAAATATTTTAACTTTGCAAACCAGCCTGATTCCTGGTTCAGTGTGACCAGGAGGATTCAAAGAGAGGGGCGTGATATAAGTGGCATATCGCTCAGAATGAAAGAACTCATAGACAAAAATAAATAATTAAGGATTTCAGTTATGCATCACACGCTAGGCATTGACTTAGGTGAAGTGCTGGATTGAAATCACTTACAAGATGCAGCAAACACGAGAAATAAAGAGAATACTCCAGCCCCGGAGAGAGGTGGGAAGAAAGCTGTGGGGTAATTTTGGGTTTGGGGCATATTTGCGGGGAGTGAGGAAAACGGGCATTCATCTTGTTTGCACAATTGTCTCTTCATTTGTCTGAATTTAGCTTGGTGACATCACCCATAGGTTAATGCATAGGACAGTGTGCGGGAAAGCGAGGAGTTGATGTGAAATTTAGATTGGAGGACAGGTGAACAAGTAGCAGTGTGCGGAAGGTGCCTGCACATGATTGAGGTGGTGTGCTGGACAGTGGCAGCTCTGGTTATGGCACAGCTGAGTACAGAGCCTGCTGTGTAAGGTGCAGAGCTGCGGAGGCTCGTAGTAGAACACGATGATAAACAGTGTACCATAACCCTTTTTCTCCCTTGACAGCAGATATCGAAAACCTCGACTAGAGGTCAGTTAAATTGGTTGCTATGTTTTCATATGGTGGGACGGGACCATGTGTTACGGGGTGGTAACTCCCATACAACATCGCTGCAAGACCCTGCCCCCATATAAAGATAAGATACCAAAGTACACCATACAATGGTCTAAAAGCACAGACGGGAATATAGCAAGGCCATTGACGCCCAACGACAGCTTCTCCAAAGATGTGCTGCAATCACTTTTGACCCATTTACAGAGTATGTACAAAGGGAAAAAGTTAGCTAAATGCATGGAAATATTTGAACTGTGGTGTATGTTGAAGAGGACAGGCCGAGTGTAATATCTGATGACGCAGAAAAGGAACAGGGCTTATATCCATTAAGGGAACTAAAAGCAGCAGAGGGTTACTCAAATTCCACCTATAAACCACCCCATAAGTTCAAACCAAAAAACCACAAGGGATAGGGCAGGCAGCCGATGGCCCAGACCATGACGAGGAGGGGCTGCAGTGCGCAAAAAATGAGTTTGGATAGTGGATAGCTGCACAGATACTAATGAAACTAAAAGGGGCCACAACGGGGGAGGCAGAGGGTGCAATGTAGGCAATAGAACATTTGGAGCTGGGACAAAGGTGCCGTGGGAAGGTAGATAGGTCAGGGGAGGAGGGAAGCAAACAACCTCAAGAGGGTGAAGAAGCAAGACTAGAAAGGGAAGATAGAGTACGAAAGCGAGAATTGGCGAATGAATTTGAGCTGCAGAGCAGGATAGAGCGTCCATTGTTATCACAAAAAGCACTAAATGACATAGTAGAAAGAGAGGTTAAGGAAGGGAGAAAATGAGAGGAGATGGAAAGGAAGAAGGAAGAAATAGAGAAGATGCTGGAGGGGGAAAGGAGATAGAGATGGAGAGGAAAAGGCGAGAAGAAGACAAACAAATGGAACAGGAAAATACAGGTGAGTACAATGGAGAGTCAACCGGACATGGCGCGGCATGCTTAGGATAGTGGGAGGAGGGGGACATATGTAAATTACCAGACATCGATCTCAATGTGCCGCACGACCCCAGCCTAGTAACACAAAATTTAATTTATCCACTATTTTCTGTAGCCACATGTTTGACGAATCTGACAACAACGACGACCACTGTGACAAGGAGATGGAAGTGCTTAGCAAGCTCTATCTCACGAGGACTAATGGAGGGACTTCTTGGGAATGTAGGACACATGAACGGAGGGGTAAACCACATGACAGATGCCACAAGACACAGTACAGGAGGGAACCCCCCAGGCAACATACAGCTGCAGGCTCCAGGACCTCCCCATGCGCAGGAGGGTTTGGGTAATGATCACACAATTAAGGGGACATTCCTGACCCAGAGGGCGACCGGTAGGGGGTCATAACACTCCACAGCAGATACATTGAATAGAACCCATACACATAGGTGCCGAAATGGAACATGAGAGAGGACCCATTCAAGTAAGGCAGTATATCAAGTGCAGATTACCCTCATTAAGTGGAGGAGCTGGGAAATTAATTTAGGAAATGGAAAAGTTAACGGCGAGACACAGACTGGCAGTAGGGCATCTTAAGGGGCTGCTAGTTTCCATATTGGGTGACACAGCTGATGACATCTGGAAGAGGGTAGGGTTCCCAGGGGTGACCACTCAGAACACAGCACACAACGGAGCACCATTTGCAAACTGTAGGACAACAATATGGCCGGCATTGCGGATGCAATTCCCAGACACATCAGACATAGGGTCCATCACATCACACAAGATACGTGACGATGAGGATCCTGTTAACTATATTCAGGAGAGTTAACAGCTTTGGCACCTCCAACCTCGAGAGCCATGGGACAAAACATTAGCAATATTTTACTACATTCAGTGGGAGACACTTCAGCAGCCGAGACTGAGAACTGTGCAAGTATACACGTCCTCAGGGGGGCCCATGTGTCTCTGGGTCTCATTCCTGGTGCACTCAGCAGTCCATAATCTCCATCTAGTTTGGTTCCCTTGGTCTGACCATGGAGCCATGTATGGGAATCTGGAGGAAGATGGCTAGTCCATCGCATCAATATGCATTTCCTAGATACTATCATGCTTGTAGTCAACAGTTTCCTACTCAAAGCTGGGACTCCTGGTAGCCACTGAACATGCAGCATAACAAATTGCATGGTACACTGTGGTACAGTACCTTTGTGAGAGTAACCGTCACCTCCCCTCAGAACTCGCCCAATTTAGGACAGGACCACAACATGTGAAGGGTGTCAGCAGCAGGCCTCCGACATCTTGGGCACTTGTCACTTTTAGATTTGTCAAATAGAGCATGCCGAGCTGGCATCAAGTATATCCTATGAAGGGTTTTCAATTAAATTAGTTACAAGCCTGTATTGGACGCTCCCTTATGTGATCTAGAGCACACCATTGCCCACTGTTTATTGGTAAATGAGACCCAGCATCCCTTTCCCACCACCCCTTACACTTCAGCATCACTTTGTGGGAGTCCCTTTGAATCATTCTGTAAATGGTGGACACCACACGCTTGGCAGATGCTGAGTGTAGAAGGTACTTCAGAATTGGGAGAGGCTGGGGGAGACCCGGAAAAGTTGGGGACCATGCTTTAAAAGTGGCTCTAATATGAAAATACTGAATCTGTCTGCTGAAGCCTGACCCCATCTAAGCTGCATACACCTCCTGTGATACAAACACACCATCTGAATATAAATCCCCCATTGTCCCTATTCCAAGACCCCACCATTCATTCTCCAATGTCTCCTCACAAGCGGGGCCAAGACACTCAATCCTTCAGAGGTGACGCCCCGGATCAAACGGGTACTCAACCCCCAGACTCACAAGCACCATGTTCCATGGATGCACCGTGCATGTGACTGGGTAAAATGTGCATTTATCTGCCACCTTCCTGGATACCAGAACCCCCTGAATTGCATGCAGTCGCACAAAGTATTTCTCTATACGGACATGAGGGTGTGGCGGTGAGCCCAGCATCCAAAAGGAAACAAAGGGTAATTGGGCTGAAATTAAATGGAACTTTATATCAAGTGCACCTATGCCCCCCTGGTCCTACGGGAGTGCAAGGGTTTTCCACCCAATCCTAGGGGGCTAGGGTTGCCATGCCAGCCTAACCATAAATGACCTCAAAGTGCTAAAGAAGTATATTTCTGACCACACCGAGATATTCTGGAACATATACGATACCTTGTGGACTACCAGCATTTTGGCAATAGCTACCCTCCCCTACCTTCTTCCTTAGGACATCCAGGTATACCAGATTATTCTCCGCCAGGCGATACTGGGAATACCTACGAACTCTCATACCAAGATATTTCTCAGATGTGTGTTTTCATCTAAAACCTACCAGGTCCCCAGGATTCTCCGTTACCGCCGTCAGAGGGAATAATTTTGATTCAGACCAGTTCACTCGAAGGCCTGAGTACTCCCTGAACTCTGCCACTTTGTGTGCCAAATGGCGCAAGTTCTCTCCAGGGTTCTTAAAATAGAGTATCGTGTCATCAGCATGTAGAGATAACAATTCCCTCTTAGCCACCAGCGACAGGCCCCTGTGGATAAAATAAATTCTGCAATATGGATGGCAATGGCTCAATAGCTAGGCCGAAGAGGAGTGGGAAAGAGTGGGCAACTTAGTCTTGTACCCCTCCCAAGATCAAACGGTTCAGAGAAATCTACAAACATACCTATTCTCGTGGAATCACCAGAATATAACAGTTTCACCACTGAGAGAAAGTATGACAGGACCCCCACCGGTCCCAACACCACAAAGAGATAACCCCACTCGACAGAGTCAAATGCTTTTTCCATATCCAGAATAATGTTGACAGCATGCACCTTCGGGTCAATCTGAGCCAGTATGGAAAATAATCTATCAAGATTTAACACTGTTGACCTCCCAGAAATAAACCTGATTGATCCACATGTAACAAATCCGAAACAAATGGGAGCAACCTATACGCCCGGATTTTCGCAAATATGTTTGTATCCAAATTCAACAGAGAAATCAGGCGGTATGAGGCACAGTCCATGGGGTCTTTCCCATCCTTCAAAAGTAGGACTATAACTTCTTCATGTAGCGTGGGAGGCAACCACCCCACCACCAATGCCTCCACTCGCACTCCCTTCATATGTTTAGCCACCTCCTGCCCCATCTCCTTGTAGAATTCTGTGACTATCCCATCCAACCGGGTGCTTTGGCTGAGGGGAGAGCCCTCATGGCCGCCAATATATCCTCTACTGAGATAGGGCTTGCCAGTACCTCTCTTGCCTCTGGACCAAGTCTTGGCAGCTCAGCTGATTCAAGATATTTGACCAGTTCCCCTGCCTCCACCCCACCCCTTGAGGCATAAATACCAACCAAGGCATCCAGTAAATCCTTCGTTGCCACCACCACACCCCTCTCTGCACTATGAATCTCTCCCCGTGCAACATGGCCTGCCAGCAGATGCCCTGGTCTACCCCCCTTACTGTATCTCCTCGCCATTGCTGGCCAGGTCAGGTATTCAACCTCTCGTTGAGCAAGATCTTTGAACTGGCCCAATTTCACCTACAATTCAGCCCTTGCACCAGCATCATCGGCGTCAGCCAGCGTAACTTCAATTAACTTAAACTCCCCTTCCATATTTGTTACTTGTCTCCTAATTGTTTTCAAGATACCAATTTCCAGGGACATACACCTCCCACGCAGGACAACTTTAAATGTCTCCCAAACAGCTGCCATCGAGTCAACAGAACCCACTTTCTCTTCAAAATATAGACGCACTGCATCGGCCACCTCCCTGCCAAACACTATATCTGCCAGGGCTGCTGCTTTAAACCTCCACCTGGGCCTGGGTACCACCCCACTCCCCAGTTCGAGAGACCATAGGACCGTGAATGATCTAACAAAGTTCTTGGTAGTAACATGCAGTCCTTCATCATCGTCATCAAATACGGACCTGTGAAAATGTAATCTAGCCTGGACGACGTCCCATGTACTGATGAGTAGAAAGAGAACTCTCTCAACCCCGGATGCAGCACTCTCCACACATCCTCTAAACCCAGTTCCACCACACACCCTCCTACATGAACAGCAGCCTGCGATGCCGGATGGGGGCACCCCCTTGATCTGTCCAATGATTTCTCCAAAACAACATTCAGATCTCCCACCCAGATAATAGTTGTGGGCATATACTTGTAAAAGCTGGAGAGTAGGGATGCAAAGAAGCTGGGGTCATCAACATTGGGTCCACAGATATTCACAAATGCCACCAGACCTTGGGTCCACAATGACAAATCTACCCCCTGGATCAACTACCAATCCCAGCAAGTGAAATTGTAGTGCCTTGTGGATCAATGTCATCACACCAGCCGAGTAAGATGAATACAAGGTGTAATATTTGTTGGAGCCCGTGTTTTTGTGACCCCCTCGTTGGCCTCCCCTTCAGGTAGGTCTCCTGCAACATGTTCACCTTAGCCCAATGTCTCTTGCAATAATTGATCACCTTCCTAGATTTCTTTGGGTTATTTAACCCCCGTACATTCCAGCTTATGATATTACAGTCTGTCATACCGCTTAAAGGTTCTAGCATTTTGTCTTGCACCAGCCCACCATGAGATGACGTGAATCCTTTTGTAACTAAAACCACTCACCCAGCACACACCCCTCCTTCCCCTCCCACAAACTCATTTGAACCCCCCTGCAAACTTTGGCGTTCCCACCCAAACTCCCCCTACCCACACAGTCCAACCCCCATAGCAGTGGTGGTCTCCCCCTCCACCAAACCCAACACCAACATTTAACTGACGGGCAATTGCCTGGGGGTGCCGAACACAGCAACCTAGTCTGCACAAACCTCGTCCACTCCACCTAGTGAGGAGAGAGGACCTATTTCAACATTATGCCCATTATGCCCACAGTAAAAGAAGGGAAAAAAACATGCTTCCAGGAGGACCACAGATTAGTCTGCCTCCCGCTATTGACACAAAACATATAGCAGATAGATAACCGAGCTCTGAGACTCCCTATGACCCTTTTCACGGAGTTCGGCAGATATTCTGCAAAAGCAACCACTTCAGGGGAATCATGACGAAAAAGGTCTTGTTGTTGTACACAACTCTCAGTTTTGATCGGTACAGCATTGCATACTGTTTCTTCTTCTCACCTAGCATACATTTCGCTGCCAAAAAGGAGAGCCTATCTTTCGGTACCACAGAGTACAGTCTTGAAAAAAGGATATTCTAGCCCCCTTGTACTGAATGTCCCCCAACTAACGGGCCTTGCGTAGGTTAGTGTCCTAGTCACAGTAATTTAGCACTGCATAATGACCGGGCGAGGGCTCGGTCCCAGTCTTGGTGCCTGCCTGATGTCCTGTGGGTTCTCTCCACTATGAACTGGGAGGAAAGCAGGTGATTTTTCAGCACCTCCGTGACAAAGGATTCCATGAATTCCACCATGTTGCATGAAGACACTGACTCCAGTATTCCCATCACACAGATGTTATTACGTCTAGAGCGTACCTCCAAATCTTAAGTGTTGTCTCATACCTCTTTCTTTTACCTCTGGAGGCCTAATACAATTGACGAGACTTCTCTGCTGGTGTCCTCGAGTACCCTCACTTTATGCTCGGCCTCACCGAGCCTGCCACTCTCATTGTCGATTCACTCTTCTTGTGCTCTGTGCCATCCAACTTGGTTTTTGTTCCTGCTTCATTCTTTTGGTCTAGGGGATGCCATTGTGCCCCTTTCTGTGGCAATCCCTCCTTTTGGGTAAACTGCAGGTGGCCCTGCTTTTTTTCCCTTTTGTCATTCGGTGCAGTGTAGTGTGGTAGAGTCCGCGTGAGGCACCACAGCAGGATATCTCCCTCAGGGGGACCCTGCTCCAACCGAGGGCAGTGCTTCAATTTCAGTCATTCAATGTGCGCCTCAAGCAGCCCCATTCACTCTTTGTCAGAGGGCTCCAATGCACCCCAAGGCTCCAGCCAGTGTTCCTCCTCCTCCGTGATTAGCGCAGGCCCCCTCAAGATAGTCAGCTGGCCAAGTGGGTGGCACTCACCCAGCCTCAGGAGGGCCTTCACAGTCTGCTTCATGCCTCCACAGGGGGGCCTCAACCACAGGGGCAGAGTCCCAAGCTTTCAGGGGTTATAGTCCTTCCCACCCCCACCCACATGCTCCGCTTCTCAGGCACCAGAGCTCACCTCCAGGCAGTTGACAAAGATGGGGCCCCCTCCCATCTGCAGTTCCCCGGTGGCTCGCGCACAAGGCACCTCCCAGCCTTTACTGCCCATCTGGGCTCACAGCAGTTAAAAAAGCCAAGGCAACACCCCCAGTTCTGGGGTCACCTCCCGCCATCCCCAGCCTCAGCGTGGGCAGTCTTCCCATGGCACGCCCGGGAGGGGACCAAATACATGCACTCCAAGTGCTGACCAGGCACATCATTCACTGACAGCGGTATTACAGGGAGAAACATCTCCCGATTGTGATTAGTAGCCCAGCAACATCAGGAGTGGTCTATCGCAGCTCTCAGCCCTCTCCCTCAGCCAGCTTCTCACTGAGCTTAGGAGTCGACAGCCATCTTGGTCGCTGGCTCTCGAGCGCCCCCACCCCATAGGTGGAAACACCTTAATCAAAGATAAGCAATATAAGGCTGACATTATTTAAAGTAGTTCTCCTGTCTCCATATGGAAACAAGATAATCAACAGACCCACAAAGTCATCTGTGAAGAGGAGGAAGTGGTAATGTACATGTTGAAGCGAATGAAAAACAATGCCAAACAAATGATATACCACAAGAGTGGCAAGCAGAGACACAGGTCCAATAAAGCAGTGGGAGAGAGAACAGTTACATATCAATGAACACAAAAACTCCACTCTGATATTTACTCTCCCACATAAACTGACCTCGCAGAGGAACAGATGTTGGATCTAATTCTTTGTTTCTCGTTGTTGAATATATTTAATGTAAATTAAATGCAATTCACTAAGCAAAACATAGTGTGCCAGCCTTCTCATCCCTATAATGTTAAATGTCACTTAGCAAAGTCGTTTCCAGACAATGTTAAATGCAAGCAGTGTTCTTCATTTTGTGCAGACGTGTTACATAAAATCGATAAGTAGGTGTACATTGAATATGAATATGAAAGATAAATCTGTATTTTAAATGCAATGGGATGTAAACATATTGTATTCAACTACATTATAAATTGGTGAGTAAAGGCACACAATGCACTACTAACAAATAGCCTGTTTTTCTATTGTGCACACCACTTCATATGGACAATTTTCAATTGTATTTGAAAGGCATAGTTTATATACTCAAAGTTGGTTCAAAGTAAATTTTGCTGGTACCATAAAGATAATTCATCAATCACTAACTCCATTAAGATGAGCTGGATACAGAGATGGGATATCCAGACAAAACATGTTTAAAAAAAACGATATAAATGTAACAAAGGTTTTCATTCCAAAATCTTCACTCTTTCATTGAAAGGTATTACAGCCACTAATCAGGCCCTGAAGAATGGTTCTGAGTAAAGAATGATTGAAAGTACGAGGTTCCAGCAGGTGTTGAAGTTTTTGCCCTGTGGCTCAGCTACAAAATATCATGTGTGTTTGTCTATTTCATTGCATGGGATCTCAGGGGACCTGAGCCAGCATTGTAGGTTAATGATTCATTCTCTTAGACATAGGCAGTGCACAGCAATGGAAAACAATGTACATGTTTGCAATATTTGATTTTGCTACACAAAAAACAAAATCATTGCATTGCTATTAACTTTGTCTATTTAAAAAAAGTGAAACTAGGTTTGAATTCTGCAAGTTATTCCCACACAATATCTATTAATATAAGTGAAATATTAGTACATTTGCATATTTTAAAATGTGTTTCACATTACGCGCAAATGACACATATAGCATATCTGTGGATTACTAATTCTCTTGTAATTTTAAATATGTGGCCATCAATAATGGGAGATGTTCACAACAAAGTTATTGAGGAAACATTCATTTGAGTATACATCTGACCAAAGCATCTCATTTTAACTTCAAAAAATATGTAGGACCACTCAAAATAAAAGGGACAATAAATGACAGAAACTAATCTAAAGAGGACCAATGGCAAGCTTTGTCAAATGATATATTGTTGCATCAAATTACACTTCAGGGGTGGAGTTAATCTGTTATTTAAATCAAACACATTGAAAATAGGGAGCATTATTGCTGAAATCTGCAAAGGGAGCTGTCCGACAAAGGTATTTATTGGGATTCTACCTTGGAATTTAGCTGGAGGGAATCCCCTTTAATAAGGCCTTTTTTCAGAAGGGCACTGATCCAGAACCTTGCACAAGACAGGAGAAGGTGCAATGAGTGGGATTTTGAATGCAGGGTAAAGGCTGATACCAGAGCATACCTAGAAGGGATTTCCTGGAACCATTGATGTGACTCCATGTTCACAGCCTTTATAAGACCAACCAAAATGGATATAACAATCCCAGTGCATTTTGATATATGTCCCAGGAATTACTTAAAACCCCTAATACCAATTAAAGGTCTTCAAGGGGAATCCTTTACAAGCTCAGCCACTGAAGGAGTACTAGGCTATAAGGGAAATGTTGTGTATTTAAAAAAGACACCCCTTTCATGAATCTCCATGTGAAATGACCAAATACATCAGTTTTCCCTTATCTGTAGCACCTGATTTCTAGTGCCGCAGAGAAAGTTCTAAGGTCACATGTGCCCTGTTTGACAGCTGCTGTGACAGACTAGTCACTGCAGTGCATTGCATGTACCTCCCTGCTCCAAAACTATAGTAGTTATGATAAAATATCAGCCTGATGAAAGATAATCAGGAAATGTAAGCCTGACCCAGGTTTTGGTATGGTGGATGATGGTTCACATATTTGATATTGGCATACCACTTTCAACCCGGTGAGCTTAGACCAGCTATGAGAGGCAATATGGATTTGAGGCATCTGGCTGTCTGCATTCCTTTGAATGAGACAAAGGGCAGAAAGCCTTCCTCTGTTGATATCCTGTAAGGCTGTGTAACTCCTCCTTGCCATGCCCAAATTCTTACAATAGATCCCGAGGCAGCGTGGCTTCACAGAGGCATTTCCTTAACAAAGGTCGGCCTTGTAAGAGGGGGCCTGCACACCAAAGGGCCTTTGAAGTGAAGGGCTAGAAAAGGGATCATTTTAGACAGGGAGGCAGAACAGAACCATAAGGAGGAAGGATTCCTCCATCTTGTTTTCTGTGAACTTCAATGTCCTTCCTATTTCCTACCCTTTCTGCATAGCAAATCACTTTGGGTATGATGCAAAAAGGTAAAAGTAATTGTTACCTTAACAAGGACTGGACCCCGTAAAGAGGGCTGGCTTTTAACGAATCACCTGTGGTGTGTTGCCTTTATAAGGAAGGGCTCTATCCTCTCTCTTAGATTCATTCCTGGACTTCAAGAATAATTAATTTGGACATATTTTGGTGATGAAGAAGTGTTCCGGGGCAGAGGCAAGTTCTTCTCCCTACCCATCCCGAGGGCACGTTGGGGGTGATCTGCTGCTGGAGCAAGATCTGCCTCTCTGCTGGCTACTCTGGTACCCACGACTTCAC
This sequence comes from Ambystoma mexicanum, assembly GCF_040938575.1. Classification (NCBI taxonomy): domain Eukaryota; kingdom Metazoa; phylum Chordata; class Amphibia; order Caudata; family Ambystomatidae; genus Ambystoma; species Ambystoma mexicanum. The sequence goes on along the minus strand of NC_090935.1, from coordinate 1,070,748,487 downwards.
TGGAGGTGACAGACTTCTGCAGGTGTTAGCCAGCCTCCCCTTGTTTGGGAGAACAAAAATAAAGAATAATTCTGTTCCTGAGCTCCTGAATTGGGACTCACAGTGCTAAAAAAAAAGCTAAGCAGCTGGTCTCCAGCATTCAACTGCATTGAACCTCTGCCAAACCATTGTCAACAGTCTGTTATTGCAACCGAACCAACAGGACTGCTGGTTGCAAACCAGTGTGCTGCTGTAAATTCCAGCTGCACCCAATGTTTGTTGTTGCTCTAAAAAGAGGTTTGCCACTGTCAAAGTCTTTGAAAGGTCAAATCTCGAACAATACCTCAAACTGCTAGCATCTTTCTCATTGACCCAAGCTCAAATGCCGAACTGACCACTGTGGCCCATCAAACTGCATCCTTCAAACTCAAATGGAAATGAGCTCCATCTCAACCTTCACTAGACACCTCCTCCCCATCTGGATCACTGTGACCCTCTGCATCTGAACCTGATTCGACCGACTTGCACACATTTGAGAAGCCTTGTTTGATGCTGTTGAACCTCTCAAAACTGAGAAAGGTACTATTACTACAAGGATCCAGTCCAATTCTGGGAACCTAGATACTGGCAAGCTTCCTATGTCAACTGTTTTCCACCATAGATATATACGTTTTGACAACATTGTAGTGATATATTGACGTTTCCTCCCTGCTAAGTATCCAGTGTACTTGCATCATTACATTCTGTATTTATCTTTCTTCCCAACCCACAGGTGGGTTCTTCTTTCTGTTTTCTAGTACATGTTCTATTCCATATTGGTGTGTTTAATGAAAGTGTATATAGTTTTCCAAACCTTGATTGGACATTGCTTAACTTTGGACTGTGGCCACTATGGCTGTTTGGGTTGTTAATGTCATGCATGCACACCCCTCTTAAAAGTGTAGCCTGCCCTTCCCCCATTTTATCACATAAGTCAATAGAGGTATTTCTCTTGACTGCACCTTTTTCTCCTGCATAATTGGGATCACAGTTGTGTTGTAGAAGTATGAGGTCACAGTAGATGGTTAAGTCAGTGACTCATACTTGTACTCTTGTGGAACAGTAGTCATGTTGTCACATATGTTCTCATATTTGCTTGACACTTTAAATGGACCTGGATTGCCCACTCTCTTACAATAAAAGCTTCTATTCTAAACCGGGCAGATAAAAGAGAATCAGTAACAGAAAGCTAAGGTAGCCAAAATATACAAGAGAGCAGAAGTGGAAGAATTAAATGAGCAAAGGTTGTGGAACAGAAATGTTACAGATGTCAAAGAAGGGGGATCTGAACAAGGAAGAGAATCAGCGCAGGAAGAATATGATCAGTGAAGTGAAGGGGAGTATGATGAACAGAAGGAAATGACGAAAGAGAGGAAGACATTAAATCAAAAAAGAGCCATAGCTGTGAAAAGGTGGTTTTTGGCAAATGGTGAGAATCAATTAGCGAGAGACCAATGGAAAAGATGTTTCGACAGAAGAAAGATGTAGATTAAAATGTCCAAGGAGAATAAAATGGTCGTCAATATGTAGGAAGTTACTAAGTAATGCATCAATGGCATTACAGAAAGAGGAAAGAGGCCACGGAAAGTGATAAACTATAATACAATGTAAAGGATGAGGAGATTTGCAAGAGCAGAAGTTGTACTGAAATGAAGGGAACAGTTGAAGGTCAGGAAGATGAGTAAAAGGGTCCAGGAAGAATGGGACAGAATACCAGTACCACCTCCTTGGATCACACGAGGTGAGTAAGAGAATCAAGAAAGAGAAGTAGAAAGAACAGCGGCTAAAGAGTATTAAACGGAGAGCACCATGTTCCAGCAACATCATAAAAAACCTGTAAATTAAAACTGAAAAAGGGCATCTTATTACAGATAGAATGTGCATTTAGTAGAGCAAGTGAAATGGAAGGATTAGAGCAGTTAACCAAAGGCAGGAAAGAAAGATTAGGAGTGTCACGAGTACGACCGGAAGGACACAAAGTACGGGGAGAAATATTAACTGGAATGTATCCAGGCATAATGACTTGAGTAGAAGAAATAACAAAGAGACACAAAGAAAGAATAGAAAAATCTGTCCAGAGACGTGGCCTAGAATGTGGTGGAGTCCTTGCAATGGAGTAATCCAGCCCCATGTAAAAGTATAGCAAGAGGTTTCAGAGCATAAGAGAAGTAGATTCAACAGTGGTCTGGTCAGAATAGCTGCACAAATTGTACAGGACTCCAACTGAGGACAGGATGGAATGAATAGCATGATCGTGATATTATGGATATATACGGCCAGGATGAACAAGTTGGCAATACCAAGCTGCCACTTTTGCTGCAGATAGCGGCAGACAGCAATGACTTTTCTAGATTTCTCCAGGCTTTGCTTGGGAAGCAGATTATGTTGCTTCTGGAGAGAGGACAGGCAGTCTGTGCTGGTAAGCAGGGTGGGCGTGGTCAAACCAGCAGAGTGTGCCAAGATGGATCTGCCTCGGGAGTACCAGGCATACAGGCAGTCAGCTAGAGGCGAGTGTGGGTGGGTGCCATCCTGTTGAGTTTACACCATGATGGTGAATGCACAGGTCACAAAATCCTCACCTTGATGATGTCTAGGAGATGGAATCAGCTGCTGCATCCAAACTGCTGCTCCGTGTTGACAGCCGTGACTTCCATGGACATCGCTGGGCCGCTTTCTCTAGCAGGGTGTATATATTATGAAAACTGTTATCAATATGAATGAATAGGAATTGTGTATGAATGGTGGAGTGTGTCTATGCGATGGAGAAAACTGAATGGAGTCTTTAACAATCATGTGATTTATTTCATGATTGGTAAAACCTATGTTGTTCTAGTACCACTAAAGGATTGTTTGGAATTTTGAATAAATTTGATTTTGTGTGTTATTTATTTATGTATTTTTTTGTTTATTTATTTATTTAGCGCTAAAGCCGCAGGCATCAGAGCGCATTCCAAAAAGACAGGACAGTGATTGCAAAAATGGGACAAGAATAGACACACAGAAGATCATATCATGGGGAGCTGAGAGAGGTCGCTGATCAAGTTTATTTAAAGAGTAGGGTCTTTAACTTCTTTCTGAAGAGTATGTAGTTGGTTTCTAATTTCAAGAATACGGGCAGTTCATTCCATTTATGGATGCTTCTGTTTGGAAAGGCCTTGCCCAGGCCGTTTTGGTTTTAAAATATTTAGTGACAAGAAAAAACGAAAAATTGAGTTTACAGATTTTAACAAACTACTTAAACTTTTATATCTATCGCTAAAAGAAAACGGCCACCATCCCAAAGCTGTATGTAGTTCTATGAAGTTAAATTGATATTTTTTTTTGTTTGGTTCTAAAAAACCATTTAATGCATGTAGTTTTGTCTAATGCTGTTATACATTGGAAGCATCCACACAAAATATTTGGGCTTGAAAGTTCAGCAACCTATAAATTAGTTATTTCTTTTGCATTAAATTGTCCAAAGCAGTGGTCATCACACATGTTTGGCCTGGGCACCCCCTGAGCAAAATGTGTGCAGGACTGGTCTCCCGTGCCAAATGGACAGTAAGTCCAAATGGCTATGAACTTTTGTACACTATTAAAACGCCCTACTCCCAAGTATAGTCCCTGGACTCCCCCATCTGGTCCCTCATCCCACTCCTAGCGCAGGCCCTGGGTTCTCTCCACCCCACCAAAGACCCTGGGCTCTCCCCACCCTGCTCCCACCAATGTCCGTGGTCTCTTCCCACCCTGCTCCCACCACCATCCCATGGGTCCCCCATCCAGCTCCCACCACAGTTCCTGGGCTCCCCCACCCCGCTTCCAGCACAGTCCCAGGGCCAGTGGCAGCTGGTGATTTTTTAAAGTGGAACGGTATATACATTTCTCCCAGAAATGCCATCAGCGGAGGTTCGGGGGTATTCTTCCCCCAACAGTTTTTTTTAATTTTCTTTAATGATGGGTTAAAATGTTGCATTTTAGAGTAAAAAAACATTGGGTAAAAAGCTAAACAGTTTGCAATTGGTGCTGCAGGCACAGGGGGCAGACATGGTATTTTATTACTGGACATAAATGTCTAGTAAATATATACCATTCTTCTCCCCTGGGCCTCACAGTGCCTAACTCACACACACAATCACAGTGATTATGTGTGTATGCAAGGCACTGGGGTGCCGGGGAGGCAGGCATGATATTTTTTACTGGACATCTATGACAGATGTCCTGTCCTGTAAAAGATACGATCCCTGTCCCCTGGGCCTCACATCACCTAACACATGCACACAATCAAAGTGGTTATGTGTGTATGCAAGGCACTGAGGGACCCATGGGGAAAGCCTGTCCCCTGGGCTGCACAGTGCCTAAGAAGGAGAGCTGATTTTCACAGGTGGTTGGAGGTATTGTTAAAAAAAAGCATTTAATGTAATAAACCATGTTTCGTTGCACATTGTCTGTGGGCTACGCCGAGAAACCACAAGCTATCTTACTTCTCGGTAGCATCACACTTGTTAGGCGAACATTCTCTGTGTATATCGCAGACTTACTTAAACTGCCATTTTTCATTTCAGACATGATCTCTCTCATTGCAGTTTCTACTCACATAGTCGTTTCACATTGCGAGTCAATTTCATCCCATTAAACGATGCCACGAGGAAATGATGGCTGCTGACAACCGCTCTTTCTCCCGTCACAACTCTGTATTAAGGCTATTCTCCAACACTGCCATTAGAAGGATCAGCCAGTGAAGGGCCTCGTTAACTCGGTTGATTAAATCCGATAATAAGCACAAAGGGTCAGCAGTCCACAGATCCACTACACTTAAACCATCATGCTTTATGAGCCTGACCTTGCTGTGCACAGGGAAGATGCATGCCGAATCCATGACAACCCTTGCTGCTTACAAAGGCCCACTCTCTGCTCTTCTTTGCTTTTACATGTGTTGCTTGTCATTTTCAGTCAGTCTACATGAAATGGAGAGGCCAATTAGGCGTTTTGCTAGACCAGCACCTGACTCCCTCAGGGAAGTATCCAGCATTGGCTGGGGCGAACCAAAAAAAAAGTCCTGCTACGTTTCCCCCCAAATGCACCTTGGCTAAACTGGCACACAATCGTTCCTGATAACTCTGCACCCTCACTCTGCAACATTCAGACCAGAGTGGGACATGGAGCGGTGTGCACCTACTCTGCATTTGGCTCTGCCCCTTATTGGGCCTGCAGTGCAGTCCACAGCCTGGAGTGGGACACAGAATGTGCTCCTCTTTACCCCCCATTATGCATGAAGGCTGCAGAGCATGAGCATACAGCAATACTGTTGTCCCGGACAGAATGCTCAAAAATGGCAGACTAGGCAAGTAATAACGCATACCATGCTTGGTTGATCATGAATGGCCATTAAAAAAATGTGATGCCACACTAAGAAAGTGCTAGACTGGCTGGCCCAGCCCCGGATGAAGATGTGTGGGGGTCCATTTCCACATGATGGTTGGGGGCCCCCTGCTTAGAGTCAGAACAGTCTGAGGCACCCATATGGTGCATACATTATAATGGCGACAAAGATAAGGTTAATAGCCGCCTAGAGACAGCCAGTCAGAAGGGAGTTTAAACACTAAATGCCCATTGGAGAGCTCTAAACCCTTCTTTGTCAGCAAGTGGCTGATGTGGAGGAACCTGTGTTAGACGCAATGAGGTGATAACACTTCTGTATATCCTGTACAAAGAGAAAACACAGCTCGGACTAAGAGTGCTGCAAAGGGAAATAAAGACATTCATATATTGCTGTGTTATAAGACTGTTGATTGTCAAATGGGGGCAGTTGCTGCCCCCCCCATTGACCCTCTAGGCCCCTTTCATTTGAAAGAGTTCATTTGAAAGAGTTGAAATGCCCTGGCACCATCCCCGGGCTGTCCCCAAAAGCAGTCTCGCCAAGTAATAACACAAATCATACTTGGCTTTAAACCAAGTATGCTATGCACTATTTATTTGACTAGACTGGAATTTGGGGGCAGCCAGTGTATCCCTTTATTACTGTGGCATGATTGGTTTTATGGGTATGTATGATAAACCGCTGGTTTATCATGCATGCCCAGGAAAAAAAACAACACATAAAACATCACCAGACATGGCTCTTGTGTGTCCCTCCATCTCCAGCCCTGCGTGCATTCACTAGTCCGACTTCAGAAAGAAGTCAGATACATTCTTTCTGACTTCAGAAAGAAAAGATCTGATTTCTTTCTGAAGTCGGACTAGTGAATGAGCTCAGGAGTGAAGTACAGGAGCACTGTCCGGTGTAGGTATCCCACACTGCTCCAGGCTGCAGCTGTTGCAGTGGATCAGAGTGGGGTGGGACACAGACTCCTGTTTGCCTTGTGGTGTGCTGCTGCACAGCACAGTCCTTGTTTTGGCAGCGGAACACCTACTGTTTGGTACCCTCATTGTGAATGAGGGTGGCGAACAGGAGGTGTCCCTCTCCCAGGAGATTTGGGATGGTAGCTGGGCACAATGATTAATTTTCCTCGTGAAAGGGGGCCATCTTTCCCAGAAGGACAATTGTAGCCAGCTGCCAACCCAAATGCACCGGTCCGGGTACTGAAAGAGTCACTGGGGGGCAAGCTCCCCCTTGCTTCCCTGCTTTGTACGCCACTGGGTTCCCAGAAGAGTAAAACGCTATAAACGAGTGTTGCGGTCCAGGAAGCCATCTTGTTTATCCGAATGTTTGGCAATGCCAAGCATGCCTTGCAATAGAGTCTAGATTTCCATGTAGAACATGCTCTACATTTAATTGAGTAAAGGATCATTATGTTGTGTTCCTACTCCAGGTTTAATGTGTGGATCCAATTGCAGGTATCTTGTAGTAAGGAAGGTGCTTATTATAATATCTAAGTGTGCTGCTCAAGGCTTTTTTAGTATTAAGCTGTTCCCCTTTGTCGCTTTCTGTAGTTGAGCTCAAGCCCAACCTGGGTCAGATTTTAGCCACATCAGTCTTCCATGTCATGCTGCGTGGCCACCACTAAACCTCACCTTGTAGGACAATGGTGCATGAGTATATGACATGTTCACACTTTATTAGGAGATACAATGTTCTTAATAGCACAGTCATTTGAATTGTATGGACAATTAATGCATCAATGTCTCTGATCGTGATATGTGATTATCGTATGGTCTTCATCCACTTAGTACACAGCAATGAATCGAGAGAGTTGACACGCTCCCCTAATTGCGATGAAGAATATTTCTTTGGGTTATTATGACCTTCATAACAGACATTTCTGAACACATACACAGATACTGAATTAAGTCACATGTTTTTCCAGTGCCACACAAAATGAAGTGAGTTGCCAACAGTGACAAATTGATCCGTTATGTAAACCTATTGTTGGTATTGCACAGGGAAGATAATATCTTTCACTTATCACGCACATTATCAGCTGAAGCTCAAACTACAGCAATTTAGTTCAGAAATGTTGCATGTTAGAGACGATTCTCTTCTCACACAAAGTGTCTATTATTCTTTCATTGACACCATTCTACCAGGGCACCACTGCCTAGTAACATCAACGGCAAGGCCCCCAGTTTATTTGTGAATAAGGGCATATCTTGGGGAACTGCTAACATGTTGTATTTTTTTTTAAAATACATACACTATCTGATAATAGTAAACTTGGCGATTAATGAAAATTGTCTCATTTTGAAAAAAACAGACATCTGCAAATTACGTCGATTTCCTAGTGAATGTGATGTAAAAATGTTATATTCATCATAATGGTATATGTTCTTTAAACATAGCTACAGTATGTATGTTTATATGCACGGGCAGTTGTGAAATCTGTCTCTTTTACATGGCACAATTTACTTGTCTCATCTAGCAAACCATAGATGTGTAAAATTGGGCACTTTAAAATACCACTGGGTTCTTGAGACAGATTGCCTTCTGGTGAGGGTGTAGAAGTCCTGGCTTTTATGATTTTTATTGAGAGTAATAAAATGACGCAGGTAATTCCAATCACTGAAAGGGTAATATTCTAATCAGATTCACTTTTCAAAGGCTCATGCCAAAAGCATAGTGTACACCTGGGCCCTGCAGGATCAGTAGCCTGATCCACAGCACCTGTTCTCCAGTGGTACAGAGCAGGTTCAGAGGTCACACATGCCGATTGTGACAGCTGCAGTGACAGCCATGTCTCTGCAGCACAGGGTCTGCATTTAAGATATGAACCTGTGTTCCCAAACCAAATAATTATGAGTTAATTGTCCTGGTGGCCCATTACAGGTTAAATATAAAACATGCCTGAACTAGGGTGTGATTATTCATATTACAGCCACATCCAATTGATATGTAATGACCAGGACAGAGCTGCCAAATGTCATTTACCGGCATGCCACCTTGTATATGGAAGGATTTTACAGCAGGTCTCACGCGGGATTGGATATCTGGGAGAAAGTAAATGAGGTTTGTCACCTTGGCTCACTCATTGTGGGTTACAAGTCTGCTTTTCAGCAGTAGACAGGGAATCTAATGTTGTAACTGCCCTTTGTATAGATGTAAGGATGCAATGGTGAGATGTTTAAACTCCTGGATAAAAAAGGAAGCACTATCCAAAGGTCAGAGATCAACAAAGCAGAGCAGGACTCCACCACTTCAGTTTATATCAGACAGTGTACACTTATTTTCCAAAACACCTGAAACTAGTGTGGGCGCCACCAAGGTGAGCTTTTGGAGAGTGAAACATGTAAGACGCTGTGGGACGGACACTTCCCCATCCCGGCTTGCTGCATGCATTGTAGTGCCCATGAGAATTCAATGGGCCAACGTAGGACAAGATAGTGGCTGCCTATGTTCTTGGCACATGCCATCTGCGTGGTGATGATGATCTGATGGAAATTTGACTTGAACAACAGAGGTGCAATCTGTACTTGTTCAATTAGCTGGGGAAAACCTAAGCGGCTCCAGAATAACATTATGAACAGTTTTATTTTAATGCAACTAGGGCATCAGGCCACTGAAAATGCTTTATTGACACAGGTGTGAGAGAGCATACTTTTAAAACAAATGAGCAAGCAACTTAGTGCTGAACATTACAGCAGGAGAAAACACGAGGCACATCGCTTGGAAGACCACGGAATAGATTCTCAGAATGATGAAGATATGTGTGCAAACCAGCTGCAGTCATGCAGATGGAGAGACATGGGCAACGTGTCAGACACTTTGACTCGGACAGCAGGGCGGGGTGAAATTCAAAAGTAAATGTTTAGATTTCCTTCATCCTCATTGTATTTGGCACAAAGAACCTGCACAAACACTACCTAGTCCTAGGTGATGCTCACAAACTGGAGACTCTATCTTCGTTTGCTTGACTCTTCCAGCCAATGAAGCAACATAATATCATAGTGTTGCCTCTGGTAACAAATACATTTCAGTACAGTATTTTCTGACTGTTGAATTCTTACGAATATGTTTGCCTCACAATTCCAGAGGATGATTAAGTAAGGAAACATTGATTGGGGGGCAACCGGGGGAGAGAGTGGGTTAGTGAAGAGTGGGGGAAATAGGTCTCCCCAACATTTTGTGGCAAATGACACAGTAAACAATTGGCAGTGCAGACATTTGTGGTTATACCTTGCACTGGAAAGATACATAGATCTGCTGCGTTCTGTTTTCTTCAGGCAAAGTAAAATTAACATTGATTCTGCTTCATAATATTTGGCTATCACAATCAGTGCAGCCAATCTCCTCTACTAACCAGAGCAGCCACTATTGCCATTTTCCTGCACTTTCTCAGTGCTTTGTATCCCCTCTTGTACTATTCTCTTGCCCAGTCATCTAGAAGAGGGTGGAGTCGGAGCATGTGCTTCTGCAAGGTATCCACCTTTATCTCTTCATCTCCATACGACACAGGTTGCACAATGCATGCAGTATGTCCCTGCATGCGTCATTTCTCTACCTTGCCATCTCTGTCCAAATGGCAGCAGACTGTGAATTCGATCACCACCACCAGGAGTCGCAATGCTAGTGGTGGTAAAGTGTTCATGTTAGTTGATGGTGCCCATGGGTCAGGCTGTTTTGGGCCAGACATGTGCATCAGAGCAATGACTGGACTGGCACAGAGTTGGGACAGGATGGACATTCCTTGCTACAGCTGAACCAGCAATCAGCTCAAGTGTCAAGTGGCACTCCATTGCAATCAGTGTCAAAGCTGCAGGAGTGTGATGCACTACCTACACTGGTGCAACATCATGTGAGCTCCTCGAACATGTCATTGTTTTAAAGCCCAAAGTGCTTGCGCATCAATGAAACTCATTCTTGGGTTCTCTCAATGAACACTATTCTGGCAGAGGTACAATATTATTCTGCCTGCCTCCCTGGCAGACAAACCCTTCGCAAACCGAAGAAGTCACACATCCATGAAGATATGGTAGGGCATGTCATAGATGGAGATGTCTTCTAACGTGACATCACCCACTATCTCCCTTTTGCATGAGCAGGCAAAGTTTCAGTAACCTCAGTCACTTCACCCTGAGACATCTGCCAGGGGACCGTCTCTGGCTCCTCCACCTGATTCTCTTCGGTCTCCTGTTGCACCACCAGCTCCTTCTCTGTCTACTCCCCATCATCCTAAAGCTCCCAGGCTAACTCCCATTGTTGCTTCTCGATTCCCTCGTCCTCACTTCCAAACCCAATGTTAAGGTAGTTGCTCATCTTCCACCAGTACCTCTCAAGTGACTCTGCCTCTACTAAGACCTCCTCCAGACAGGCTGCCACATCTCCCCCTTTCTCATGCTATGTCTCAACTGCCTCACCCTCTTCACCACCATCTCCCTTGTCAACCATAATCCCCCCTTCCTCTAACACAATTGGTCTTCCGATCACCAACCACCATCTTGCCAATCTCACCTACTGCCTTCGCCCATGATGTTTCATTGCAACCTCCGGCTGACCCTCCACCTCAGTCTTGGTCTCCTCCTGCTGGGTGACTCCATCAGTCATCTTCATCCCCTTGCACTTCCTCCAAATAAATCAATGCCGAAGGTCCCACCGTTCAAACCACAACATGCCAATGGTGCTTCATGTGCCTAACGTGTGAATGCACAAAACACAAACAAGTGACACACAAAAGGATTCTTGCAAAACGTACACAATTGGAAAGGTTTCTCAAAACACAAAAACACTGGTGTAAGTGACTGAGGACAGCACATTAAACCTTTTCAGGTTCACACACATGTGGTTCTCTAGAAACACAGAAAGCAAAGGTGTTAGGAAATATGTTTCTTTTTTTCATATTTTTGAAAAGGGAATAATAATTAAAAAAAAAGATTAGAAAGGGATCGCAAAACAACACACACAAATAGGCATAAGGGAATGCACGTGGATTAAAAAGGCAAACCACAACTAAAAACTAAGAAATGTGTCAAAAACAACCCAACATTTTATTAAACTTATCCTAAATTCTCAAAACGTCCCACAAAGACACCAGCTCGTTAGCCTTTCCAGACCTCTCCTAACTCAGCAGCTAAAGAAATCCCATAAAGGATGAAGGAAGCTAACTGGGCCTTTTAAAGGCCCTCACATCTGTTATGATGGATGATGCTGATTGCCTGAACAAACTCCAATCTTGATACTCGGTTCATCCATCAAGAAATCCTCCAGGAATACTGAAGAAAAGCTCAAGTTTACCACATGGAATATTTTGGAATATGTGTGCACCAATATGAATGAATTTGGCAGTAACAGTAACAGTAATGCTGACAGTATTTGCAGTATACCATGGACATTACTGTCTGCTGGTTTCCAGATTGTGAAATGCTTCTTCTGATTGCATTCCAGTGAAACACTCCTGGATATAAACTCCTCCGGGAGATTTGAGCCTAAAGTGCACACATTTGTACATCAACCAATTGGAGGTAAATATTTTAAAATGTCAGCAGAATGTGTTCAACTTTTTGCTTCCCTTCAATACACTTGAATTATTGACATGGGGTCATAGGAAATGGGTGAGACTGTGGGCATCTCTTATGCCAAACTCACTACCTAACCCAGATATTGCATAAAATGGGCAATGTTGAAATTTTTCTGCATTACCAATATGTACAGTAACAGTAGTGATACGTACACAGATTTACATGATCCATTTCCTGCATCACTTCATGGTGAAAAACAACCGAAAAGATTACAGAAATATTACTTCAACGATTACCAGAGGTTGCAGTCGTGCTGCTTAATTACCACTGCTAATAATCCCAAAATACCACTAGTACCACTGGTAAACTCTGAATAGGGGAGATTTTCAGAAATACAGCTGGCAATGGTGGAATGTACCCCAAGCTGTATTTTTGCATAATAAATCTGCTAGCTCATAATGATGTGCTTTTTCTTTTTTTGCACAATCTAATTATGTTGGGTGTCCTGACCCACGTTTGAACTATTATGCTACAACATTTGGTGCTGTGGGCTTAGAAAAACCAAGATGGCGGAAAAGCCCACATTTGCGCCAGAATCCAGGAGAACCACGCAGTTTTGCGCACACCAAAATGGTCGCCTGACCTGCCATCCACCAGTGCAAAGAAAGATGGTTCTGTTCAAAATCTGTTTTTATTAATGTCAAAAATTGCTAAGATCATGGGCACGAAACCACCAAACAAAAATCCAACTCTGGTTGAGTGTTCTACTTTATTCTACTGTAAATACACATCAATGCCATGTCAAGCAAGGATCATATACTATCAAGTAAAATCCTTTCTTTTTTAAATGTATTAATTCAAGACAGCTCCCAAAAATAGGTGCAGTACCGGCATTGGACACTAACTGGCGCTAGCGGTCTAAACTCTGACAGGAGAACTGTATTTCAGTAGCTGACAAAGGAGCCTGAGCCAGCCTGGACTTCAAAGCCTTGCTGGTTAATGAAAATTCTTAACACCTGCTGTTCCCACAAGACAGTCTGATTCAATTAACAGTCCAAGAGGCTGGGAAGCCTTCACACCTCAGAACTCCACACAAGAAGGCAAGGAATCACAGGTTTCTGTTAACTAAATGCAGAGTGGCCCCCTGGTCTGCTGACCTCAGTCAACACAATAGACTCTTTCCATTGAATAGAATATGCTGATTTGAGCTGTGACTGTAAACAGTGCTCTGGGGGAAGGAGAGACATTTGATCTCTGAGTCAAGCCAAGCTTCTGGGGGCGGACCCAGACTCATATGTGAATTCAATTAAGGGCAAATGTATGTTTGATTAGATTGCTTATAAAATCTTGTATTAAGCTCATAGAAATGTACAATTTGGGGGTCCTTAATATGAAAAATGCCCTCACGATTTGAGACCAAAACTCCACTTTGTCCGGTGTTCTGGGACCGAACCCCGCTATTTATTAATATTGCAGACACATGGTTTATGCTAGAGAGATAGTAAATTACTGTAATATGCCCAGAAGGGGGGTGTACCTCTGTGCAAATTTGGGTAAAAGTCCAATATTGGAAAAGCTACCAAAAACGTAAATATGTTGTCATTTCTTAACCCAAGCTCTTAGAAACATCAGAGTTGGAACAGAGAACTACCTTAAGTAATATATGATGTGTACATGTAATTTCAACAAACTGTGTATCTGGGAAATATGTGTTTTGGGTAAAATTGATTTTTCTAAGTGAAACCAAAGGGGAAGATCCTCTGACCCATAAAACATACCTCATCACGATGACACTCCATTTCCTTCCCCCAATCAAGGGAGAGAGGATAACTTGGCCAATGATAAGTTGTGAGGGGCAGGCTTAGTTATGCCCACACACACACCCATTTTCAAAAGACATAAAAAGGAACACTGAAACCCAGGGAGGGGATTCACTTTCCACTTTCTTGTGAAGCATTTTGCCGGATGACTTCAAAATCCAGACAATCTCCAGAGATCCAGAACTCAACTCCAGATAGATCCAGAACCAAGCCAGAACTTAAAGCAGAGAGGCCTAGTCCACAAGCTGAATCCTTTTCAGAGGCCTCAGAATCCAGCAACCTAACCAAACTATTCAACAGCCGGGCGAGCTGTTGGATTCTTTGCCAAGAACTTTTGCCAGAACCGGTAGCAGACCCAGAAAGCAGTGCTGTATCCAGAGAGACCAGACCAGAACCAGAGATCCTGAACCGCAGACCAGACCCAGACCAGATCGCTGTGAGCAGAACCGGTACTAAAGACGTCCGTGGCGAGAGAACCGCAGCCAACCTGACCAGATCTTGACGGCCTATTTCAAATTTATAGTGTGAGTACCCAGCCAGAACTGTGCAAACCAATCTCTTAGTCTAAAATAATATCATCCCATCCAATTCAACCTATCTAGAATTGCATAGAAATCGTGTGTCCATTCTGTCATTTCAAAGCTGCAAAACTGTCATCTGTCATTCTGAAACTTTAATTTTACTTCTGAAAATCTACCTAAAACCGACTTTCTACTCTTTATAGTTTTTCTGTAATCGCGCTCGACGCATTCGGAAAAAGTGCTGCGAATTGAAAACTAGCGCAAACTTCACCACCTGTCAAAAATCGCTGTCTTTTGCTTGCATTGCTGAAATTAGTTTTCAACCTGATAATCCCTCATTAATCATTGTTAGGTTGACCTAAACTAATTCAAAGTAGCTGTTACCTACCCTGAATCTCCTATCGGGAATGAAAATAATTTTTGCATATTTTTCCATTCTTTGCATATTACATTTAAAAGTATTTTTGCCTGTGTTTTAAAATTATCCCTGTTGCTCCAAGCTTGCTAGGGGTGAACTGGAATTGGTCTTGAATTTGATTGTATTCCTGAGAACTGTGTGCTCTTCTGTCCATCTTTTTATATTGCATAGGGGGGGAGTGAATTGCCACAAAAGAGAAAAGTGAATACATTGTCTTTTGTTGAAATCATATCAGTTTATTTCTCTGCTGCATTCTTTCCATCATTGTTTTTCCTTGAAACCATAAAAGCATTCTCAGCTACCTTAACCTTTCTACCACAACTTCTAAGTGATTACAAAAGCGTGCTAGTGTAATATTATAAATTGTTGATCACGGTCACATTCATAAGTGTGCGATCACATATTGATTTATTTATAAAAGTGTGATATATATATCTTGTTTCATTTTCCAATAAATTTGTAAATTGCAAAACAAACCTACTTCTTGGCTCAGTGAGGTCAGGGGGATTCAAAGAGAGGGGCGTTATATAAAGGTTTATCATCCAGATTATAACTTGTCATAAAAATATATAAATAAGGACTTCCCTTGGGCGTCCCAGACGAGGCACTGACTTAGTGGGATTGCTGAATTGAAGTCACTTAACAATAATGAACAAATCAGAACTGACCTGTGAAAGGTAACACAATCCTGTGATGCGAATGTTAGGCAGAATCATATGCAGTACCCTTTGAGAAACCCAACACACAATTAAGACTACAGGTGTAAGTACAATTTCACCTTTGGTACAAGCCTGTACTACACAGTAAAGTGGTAGCGATGGCTGAGCAGCCAGTCTTATCTCAAGAGTAAAGTGAGCAGTACAAGAGTTTACACAAAGGAAAACAATTACCATGATTCAAGCAAACACTGATTTGAGGTTTCTGAGTAAAAGAATACACATTTATTTACACCATCAGTTATAAAACACTTCACTATCATAAAGCAGCAGAAAATCACAGTCTGAATATACTACAACAATCCACAATCAATTCTGGACAAGTTAGGCTCAAGATGAAGTGTGAGCAAAATGGCACTCCAGTAATTTAAAAGGGAGAAAAGACAAGGTTATTCAAAATCAACATCACCAACAAGTTATAGGCAGGGCAATTTAGAAAAGGCTACTACAACTAGGATTCAAGTCAATGTTTGTTTGTTTAGTAATTATTATGTGCACCAGATCCAAGGGTATACGGGCGCTACTGCTACAGGTAAGAAGATGTACAACTTGGGGCAAGGTTACAGGTTACATGGACATAAATTACAGACATGTACTACATGTGACAAGTAACATTTGTATCAGGCATGTGAAAGAGGCAGGGGGGGCAAGTTAAACATTAATTTAGCATTTGTTGTCGTCAGCCAGTTAATCACATTTTTCCTGAATTTGGTAAACGATTGTTCTAGTCTCACAGTGGTATGTAATTAATTCCAAAGTTGAGCAGCTTTGACTGGGAAGCTGGCTCCACCTATAGTAGCTAGTTTAAAGTGGGGTACTTGAAGGCGATTGGTATTGGCTAGTCTTGTTTGTCTTGTGGAGTGTGTTCTAGTGAATCTGTCCTTTAAGTATTGTGGGGCTTTATTGTGAAGTGATTTATGTGTGAGGGATGCAGTTTTGAGTCTGATTTTCTCAAAGGTGGAAAGCCATGATGAAGGAAGAGTAGTTTGTACTTAGTTTATTGATGAGGGAGGTGGTACCTAAGATAGGTATCTCTGTTTTATCATCGTTTAGGCATAAGCCAGGGGTTGCCATCCATGCATGAACGATGCTGTAAATTCTGCTCACCAATGCTGAGTCCTTTCCATAGTCCCCTGTGAGTGGGAAGAGGATCTGGGTATCGTCAGCGTAATTAATACGTGATACCCAGATGATCCAGGTCATCAAACAAGGGCTTAGTGAAAATGTTGTATAGCGTTGGTGAGACGCATGATCCCTGTGGCACACCGCAGGTGGTGGGTATGGGGTCTACGGCTGCTGTAGTGGAGAAGACTCTCATGGTGCGGTCACTGAGGAATGATTGGATCCACACTATGGCCTCAGTGGAGAAGTGAGCTGCTGTATCTAAGTGGTTACACAATGCTTTGTGATCCACTAAGTCAAATGCCTTGGATGAATCTAATAGGAGGAGCAGTGCTGGTTTTCCGGAGTCTCGTAATTTGTCTATTTGGGCTTTTAGGTCGATCAATGCAGTTTCTGTGCCGTGCAGTGGGCGAGAACCGGATTGACGGGAGCCTAATAGTTGATTTTGTTCCAGGAAGTTCTGGATTTGGATGTATGCCACCTTATCCAGAATCTTCAAGAGGAACGGTACAGTTGTAATCGGTCGATAATTAGTGGGTATAGCCGGGTCTAAGGTTTGCTTTCTGAGGAGTGGGAGCACCCAGGACTCTTTTAGGTTACTCGGGATGGTGCCCGTGGTAAAGGAGGCGTTAATCAGCTTGGAGATAAAGGGTGCTAGGTCTTGTGCAGCATCTTTGATGAGTTGTGCTGGACAGAGGTCTCCTTTGCAATTGGATGGTTTTAGCCCAAGTATTACTTTGTCCACCTCTAATATGGAGACTTTGGAGAAGTAGAATTGGGTGGATGGTTTAGAGTTGGATGGTGTTTTAGTAGTGGGCTGTGTGGAAGTGGCTAATGTCTCTCTTTTCTGTTCTATTTTCTTTTGGAGGTTTAGCACTTTATTAGCTAGTGCATGCTGGATTTCGGAGCACCATTTTTTTTATCTTTAAGGCAGTTGTCTTGAGGCGTTATAGGATTTTCCAGTTCTCTAAGTATGGAGAACAATTCTTTTGTATTTGAATTTGCTCAATAGGTCTGGGCCAATGTTAATGGTTCAGAGTCTTAGCAGAAGATCACACACTTCAAAGTAGTTCACGGTTAAGTCTTTGCCAAGAGTTCAAAACGAAGTTGGTCAGAGGAAAGGTTTTTCAAAGGAGAAGAGAAGGAAAAGCCTTCTGAGAGGCGAAAGATTTCAAGGAATTTTCACCGCGGTCGGACGGAAAGTTTGCACAGTACCTTAAAAGAAGACGAATGCTGAAGCTGAGGCAGTTGTTCCTGGCAGTTCCTGCAGGCTCACAGTTCCTGAAGCTTCAGTCGTGGTGACAAGAAGGAGGGCGGCTGGAGGGTCCTGTACTGCTCAGGGAAGAAGCCAGCAGTGGGGGAAAATGATGTATCAAAGGTGTGCTCCTTAAAACCCAAACTGGTTCTCTTCCCACTGTCTATCTGATCTACTGCAGCGATGCATAGCGAATTCGACCAGGATGAGGACCGGTGTCTGGTGTTTGGCGAGCTGGTTGTTCCCACCAAGCTCAAGGGAAGAAGATTCCTTGCAGATCTCCTCTGTTGTCGAAGTTTCAGGTGATTCAGACCTGTGGCAGGGCTTCAACGGGTGTCCAGTAGTTGCAGCCATCGTCTTCTTTCAGCTCCTCGTTGGTTCTCTCATTCCAGAGGCGACTCTGCCTTCCTGTCCTAGTGACTGGCTTTTTATGCACCAAATCCCCATTCACACAGCCTGGCTGTCAATCACACATCAGGGTGGCTGTCCTGGTAGGACAGCCACCTAGCCAATCAAACAAGAGAGCGACTTGGGTCTCCAAGGAGACCCTGTGCAGGGGGCCTCAAACCCCTCCCTCACATCCTGTCCACCCAGACACTCAGGCTCCTATGGAGTGCTTCTGTGCAGAAGCCCGCCAAAGGACGATGAACAAAGGAACCAACCCTGGTTTGGCGCACAGAGTAAAACTCTAGAAAGACCTTTACAAAAAGATATGGCTAAATAACTCGACCGGAACCAAGTTAAAATAAACGTGGATTACCGGGTTTGAGTTTGTGGCTACCATCATAGTTCTAACGGTACTGAGTCTATTTTCATAGTCTGCGATAGAATAAAAATTGAAGATACCATTGCCACCAGCCAAATCTTAGAGAAAGGGGAACATACAAATGTTCCATGAGAATCAGACAACAGGGGATAACTATTAACCCCTCCAGTACTCTATTGGAAGATAGGGTTACTGGGTCTATAAATTTAAAAAGACTAGTAAAGTCAATGGCAACTTGACATGTTCTTGGAGACAGTAGTCCGTCCCAGAAAATGGAGTTAAAGGGGAAGTCTGAAAAGACAACCCTGTGTCACTGCACTAAAGGTGCTGGGTGACACATAGTAAAAAGATGATGCCTATGGGGTGGGTGAGACTCCATAGCCCATGAGCAAAAAATGTACAAAACACAGCAAAAAACATGTAAGAGTGGGGAAAAAGGCTCACACTCTTACCAGGTGAAACATTCAAACCCTAGAAATACAGCAAAGCTGCTGAGGGACTCAACAGGTAAGGGAAATTAGCCATTCTGGAGAATTCTCTCTAACATGTGTCCCCCCGCCCCCCAGACTAAGGGACAGGAGGATTTAATCCACTCCTGGATGAATATCTTCACTCTAGTTGGTCAAACATCCTAGAGAGACCATCAGCATTTTGGTGGTGACATCCTGACCTGTGCTCAATGGTGAAATCAAACCCTTGCAGGCAGATTAACCATTTTAGTAATTTTGGGTTTCCCCCTTTCATTTGCATTAACCATCTCAAGGGTTGGTGGTGTGGCTGAATCACAAAAGTAGATCCATAAAAGGATGGTCTACACTTCTTCAGAGACTTTTAATAGCAAAGAATTCACAATAAATGGTTGCCCTTGTTTCTGGTTCCTTCAGCTTCCTGCTGATGAAGCAAATGGGGTGCTCCCTACCTTTCTCAACCAGTTGACCAAGGACTGCACCGATGCCTGTATTGGAGGCATCTGTCTGCACAATGAAGGGTTGGTGATAATCGGGAGCTGTTAAGACTGGAGCTTGACAAAGGGCTTTCTTCAGGTTTTCAAAGGCTTGAGTGCACTCCCCATTCCATCTGATCTTTTTAGGGAATTTTGGAGAGGAGACCACATTGAAGGGATAAGCTATGGTCCCATAGTTCTCTATGAAGTTCCTGTAGTACCCAGTGAGACCTAGGAAGGCTCTCACCTGGGTTTCAGTAGTAGGGGTGGCCCAGTTTTGTACAGCTTGTACTTTGCTAGGCAATGGCCTTATTTCACCTCCTCCTACCTCATCACCAAGGTAGACCACTTTGCTCTGACCGATTTGACATTTATTTGGTCAGATGGGCCTGCTCAAGAGCCTGCAATACATATCCTAAGTGATCAACATGTTCTTTCCAAGTAGGGCTGAACACTGCAATGTCATCGAAGTTTGCCATGCAAATGTTCTCCATCCCATTCAAAATTTGATTAACCATTCTTTGGAATGTAGCAGGTGCATTTTTTAATCCAAAAGGCATAACCTTAAACTGGTAGAGGCCTGCTGGGGTATAAAATGCAGTATTTAGCCTTGGCATGGTCTGTCAGGGCTATTTGCCAATAGCCTGAAGTAAGATCAAATGTACTGAGGTACTTGGCTGCACCAAATTTATTCACCAGTTCATCTGTCCTTGGTAAAGGATGGGGATCAGTCTTTGTGACTGCATTTAGAGCTCTATAGTCCACACAGAATCTCAACTCATTGGATCATACTTTTGGTACAAGAACAACTGGACTAGACCATGGACTTGTAGATGGCTCTATAACCCCGAGATCAAGCATCTTGTTGACCTCCTCCTTTATGTGGATCACCAGTAACAATCTCATGCTGGCCCCAAGGGGTCAAGCCTGGTGATAGTGAAAACAGGGAGGCAAACTGATTTAACAGAAACTTGCACTCCTCCTGTTGTTCAGATGTCAGATTAGAAGAGAGATTAACTCCTTCTATTTTCTCATCTAAAGGCTGTCCCCTGAGTAGGTCAGGTAGAGGTTCACTCTCCTCCTCCCCTTGAGCTGAAGCTAGAAGCAAAGCTCCCTTTTCTGGTCTCAAGACATAGGCCATCAAATGGTTGGTGTGAAAGACTCTACGCACCTCCTTAGGTCTGCCTAAGTCCACCAGATAGTTCACCTCTCCAAGTTTTTCCACAACCTTGAAGGGTCCTATCCACTTGTCCTGCAAGGCCATCTGCCTTGTTGGCATCATAACTAGCACAAGCTGATCTTGAGCGAACTCAACTATGTTGGCCTTCTGGTCATGCAAATGTTTGACGAGAGCCTGACCTGCTTTCAGGTTATCACTAGCTTCTGCCATCATGAGTGACATTCTCCTCCGGAGACCTATCACATAGTCAGTCACTCTAACTTTCTTGGGGGAAGGAGCACTCTCCAACCCCAAACAGAAGGCATGGCAGTAGAAGGTCCCACTTTCTTTTAAGGGGTTCTTCTAAAGTACCTATCATTCTCTTCATAGTATGATTAAACCTTTCAACCAGTCCCTTAGTTTATGGATGGTAGGCTGTAGAGAACTTGTAAGTGACACCAGCGTTTTTCCACATGGTTTGCATTTAGTGGGACCCTGTCGGATATCACTTCCTTAGAAAACCCTACTCTGGTAAAAATACCAAGTAGATCCTTAGCCACAGCCTGGGCCATAACCCTTCTCATAGGCATCACCTCAGGATATCTAGTAGCATGGTCTACTACAACCAGGATAAACCTGTTTCCTGAAGATGTGGGAGGGTCAAGGGGGCCAACAATGTCGGTTCCCACCCTCTCAAAAGGAACTACCACCACTGGGAGAGGCACCAAGGGTGCCACATTCTTGACTCCACTCTTGCCAGAGCTTAGGCAAGTGTGCCAGCTCCTACAGAATTTGTCAACTTCTGAACCCATTTTAGGCCAGTAGAAGTATAAAGAGAGCCTTTCCTTGGTATTTTTGAAACTTAAGTGACCAGTCAAAGGTATCTCACGGGCCAACTGTTGGAACTGGAGTTTGTTTTCTGGGGGCACTACAAGTCTTTTGTAGTCACCAGGGATAGACTCAGTCGGTTCACTCTAGAAGAGGACATCTTCCCAATGCAACCTGTGCTTCCCAGGTGCTTGCCCATTGAGCTGAGAAGCCGCTTGTAGGCAAAAACCTTCAAGAGTAGGACACTCTCTTTGTCCTCTGCTGAAGTCTGCCCTATTGGGTCCACCTTTTGCCAGTAAAGACTGCAGCTCAGGATGGTCAGCAGGATCCAGATCTCCAACTAGAGTGAGGTCCTCTTCCAGATCTGATTCTTCAGTAGCTGGATCAACCACACAGGGTTGTACCTCACACTCAGCATCAGCTGGTAGAGGAGTCACAGGTGTGACTTTGGACAATCTTGGGGATGTCCTCGTTGGTAGCACATGGATGCTATCTGTTTTCTTCTGGGAGGTCTTAGGTTTCTCTTTCTTTTTGAAATAGCAGTTAGTAAGTCCTGTGGACTAGGGGTGATAGTTTCCTCCATCAAGTCCCCTGGAGAGCCTCTCAAGGTCCTTTCCCTTGCAGGTCTAGTGAGCTCCTGTTTCCTTTTACTGGTACGCTGGGTGGGTACTAGACACAACACCAAGAGGTTTAAGATCATTACCCAACAGGACCTTCCCAGGCACTTCACTCTGCACACTAACAGGTATTTTGACAGTCATGTCATTGCACTGGATGAGAGCTGGTAACTGGGGAAGCATTTGCACAGGGCCTCCAGCTAACTTCGTTAGGTGTTTGGGTGCCTTGGCAACATCCTCTACCTTGAAAAATGATTAATCAACTACAGTTATGCTAGCTCCAGTGTCTCTAATGGCAAGGGTCTCCTAGCCATTTACAAGAACACTATCTGTATAATACGCTTTAGTATTATCTGGGATGGAATTATAGATATCCAAATTCTGTTGTTCCCACAAACCCAGGGACACTAAACAAATACTAGTTGAGACTCTCATGAGTTCATCAGCCAGTAGGTGAAAGTTTCCACTTGACATAGGTACTTCTCCCTCTGGGGAGAAGGCTAAGGAGACAGTGTGGACCCCTGAAGGTTTACCCTTGAATCTGGGATCCCCTTTCAAATGGTCAGTTGACCCACAAACATACCATTACCAAATGCTTTGATGAATGGGGGTTTGTTCTGACCCACCTCTGATTCTGCACCTTGAGGTACACTAGCCTGATTCGGTTTCCCTTGTAGCTTACCCTTGTTATATTGGGGCGCTCTTTTGAATTGGAGGTATTAAAATTATCCTTTTTATCTTTCTTTGGCTGCTTTTACTCATCCTTTTTCTGAATTGCCCCAGAATCCTTGTAAGTAGCCCTGTTGGCAACCCACACATCAGCAGCCTTAGCTAACTTCTTTGGATCTATCTCCTTACAATCAGCCAAGTGCTGTCTGAGCTCAGGAGAGCAGGCATCATATATTGACTCCAACATAACAAGATTTCTCATACCTTCATAAATGTTAACTCTGTAACCCTTAATCCAACCTTCTAAATTCTTCATACATTCACACACCCAGGTAGCCCAAGGCGTACCATCATGCTTTTTGAGGGTCCTAAACCTCTTAAGGTACTGGGAAGGTGTCTTCCCAAATCTAGCAATTAAGGCTAGTTTTACACACTCATAATCCATCCTATCTTCCTCCCCCAACTCCATCACAACATCAGTTGCAACAGTGGGTAGCCTAGAGAAGAGCCAAGGAAGCTACTGATTCCCTGTTATGTCTTGAATCCCCTGTTTTTTTTAAAACAATTTTTATTATTTTATAACAAACACATCAACCATGGTAACTTCTAGGACATACATAATCAATATCAAAAGATAACATTATGCATTGTCACTTCCCGTCCTCCCCCCTCCCTCCCCACAAACTCGAGCCATCACAGCCTCATTTTCGGGAATCTCTGTGTTCGTTGACTCATCCGAGTCTTCTGTATCATGATTGACCTGGTGGGGGCTAACCATTGAGGTCACCAGCTGCCTCCAGGCTATCAGGGGGCCCACTCCCCCCCCCCTTGGTGACAGCTTCAAACCATACCACAGTTTCTGCTTCCGCCCATCTCAAGAGGTCCGCCCACCATATCTCCACTCTGGGTCTGTGGGCCGCTTTCCAGCACATTGCGATTCTGCGTTTAGCCAAAATATAGGCCAGGTCCTTCATTTTACTGATATGCTTCGAATGACGTGGCCTGGGGAAACTCCCGAGCATGCAAGCCCAAGCAGGTCCTACATCCAAACCACTCCCCCACCAGCCATTTTCATCTTTATTTCCTCCCAGAATCTGTGCACCTCAGGCCAGGCCCAGAACATTTGTAGTAGTCCTGCCTCCTCCTCACCGCACCTGGGGCATTTTTGTACAGCCGAGCCTCCAAACCTAGCTATTCTACTGGGAGTCAGGTAAGCTCTATGAGTGACATACAGCTGGATCTGCTGGAGTCTCACATTCCGGGACACCTTTTTATGGTACCTTTGGGCTCTATCCCACTGTCCCACTGTCATGGGTTCCCCCACCTCCTCCTCCAAGTCATGCCTCAATTGGAGCAGCTCCATCCCCGTATTCGCCCTCAGGAACTCATATATCATAGATATTTCATGCCCACATTCTGAGACATCATACACCGTTTCTAGGGAGGCATCGGGTTCTTCCTCTAGCACAGTCTCAGCCCACCTCTCTCTCATCTTTTTCATGAGCCTGGTATAAGTAATAAATTGGCCTCTATGCACCCCTGTCTCATCCTGCAGCTTCTGGAATCCCAACGCCTCCCCCTCCTGCCATATGTCTCCAATGGTGGCCAATCCCACTGGTTCCCAGTACCTATGGACCGCTTCGAACAACTGGGAGTTATCCCCGCATAGCACCGCCAGCGGGGCCTGCTGGGAAAGTGGATCTGGGTCACCCACCGTTCTCCATGTCCTGCGCCATACTTCCCAGCCCAGCTTCAGTAATCTCCCCATCTTCTCCATTTTAGTTTTGCGCAGCCATACTGTCTCCCTCAAAAAGTAAGGAGCCGATTCACCTTGAAAAAGCCTAGCTTCTGCCGAGTCTTCTGCCGACAACCA
Organism: Ambystoma mexicanum; assembly: GCF_040938575.1. Lineage (NCBI taxonomy): Eukaryota > Metazoa > Chordata > Amphibia > Caudata > Ambystomatidae > Ambystoma > Ambystoma mexicanum. Next base: position 1,070,723,894 of record NC_090935.1, on the reverse strand, counting down.
CCTAGCCACATACAACAATTGTCCTGCCATGTAATACAGCTCAAAATTCAGTAGGTTTATGCCCCCCTTATCATATGTATTCTGTAGTTTCCACAGGGCCACCATATTTCTGGAGTTGCCCCATATGAAGCCCCTGCACATGCCATGAAGTTTCACAAAACAGCGTTTGGGGATTAGGTACGGGACATTCACCAAAAAGTGCAAGAGTCTGGGCAAGACCACCATTTTGAGTAGAGCTGCTCTCCACATCATTGCTAGGGGTAATTTAGACCAGAACACCATGCTATTATTAACACCCTCCATTGCCTTCTCTGTGTTATGTTTGTGCTCTGTCTCTGTATTGTGGTAGATATTTACACCCAGATACCTGAAAGTCACGGTCTGCCAGGGTATCTGCAAGACGGGAAGCCTCTCCAACGGGGTGCTCTTGTACCTTCCCAGGGGGAACAAACTGGACTTCCCGGGGTTCACCGATATGCCCGAGAGGGTGGCATAACGACCCATCACCTCCAACACATATTGCAGGTTCTACTCCGGGTAGCGCAAGTAAAGAAGCACATCATCTGCATACAATGATATCAGGTGTGTGCTCCCCGTTGTGCGTATCCCCACCTCCCTGTATTGTTGCCGCAGGCATATTGCCAGCGGCTTTAATGCCAGGATGTATAACATTGGTGACCAAGGGCATCCCTGTCTGTTACCCCTGCCAAGTTGCCATTTATCTGAGATTGTGGTTCCGGTTTTGACTCTCGCCGTCGGGGTACTGTACAACATCTGGACCCATCTAATATATCGTGGTCCCATCCCATATCCTTTCAGGGTCGCCTTCAACCACGGCCATCGCACTGAATCAAAAGCTTTCACCGCGTCCAGCGACACAATAGCCAGCTCGCTCGAGTCTCCCTTAGTTTAGTCAATAATATGGTGTAGCCTCCTGTGGTTATCTGTAATATTTCTACCGGGGACATAGCCCGTTTGGTCTGGGTGTATCAATTTTCCAATTACCCTCTTCAACCTATTGGCTAGCACTTCCGTGAGTATCCTACTATCCTACTATCCTGATTGAGCATAGACAAGGGCCTGTAGGATCCGCATTCCGCGTCTGGTTTGCCTAGTTTCAGGAGCAGAATGATCACCGCCTCGCGGAGGGACACCGGCAGTTCCCCCCACTCATATGCCTCATTAAACATGGCCAGCAGCAGCTGGAGTAGCTCCTGCTTGTACGTTTTATAAAACTCGCTGGGTAACCCATCCACCCCAGGCGCTTTACATGTGGGCAGGTGTTGGATCACTGCCTCCAGTTTGTCCATGGTAATGGGGGCGTCCAGGTCCTCTCGTTCTAGGTAATCCAAGGTGGGCAGCCCTATGTCCTCTATCGTATCTAGTATATCTTGACTCATGTCCTCTCCTGTGTCCTCGTATAATCGTTTGTAATACTTGAGGAACACCTCATTTACCCCTTCCTGGGTATTGTGGATTTGACCCTCCGCGTCCCTGATCTCTCTGATCACTGAGCGGGGAGTCTCATTATTGTACAACCAAGCCAATAACCTACCCGGCTTATCCCCCACAGCATGCAGCCTCTCAGTGTATTTCTTATAGTTCAGTTTGCACAATCTGTCCCAGATTTCACTACAAGCTAGCTGTAAGTCCATTATTTTAGCCCTGTTCGCACGGGTGGTCCCCTCATTTCGTATCAGGTCCTCTAGCTCTCTTTCTGTCTCTTGCAGTCCCCGCTCAATACCCCCTTGGAGCCCTTTGGATTTAGATATTGCTACTCCCCGCACCACCACCTTGAATGCCTCCCATACTGTTCCCACCAAATTTACACTGCCCGTATTAATTTCAAAGTATTCCTCGATGGCCTCCCTCAAATCCTCTCAGAAGCCCGCATCCTGTAGAGCCTCAGTCCTGAGCCTCCACGTCGGGATCCGTGCCCTGGGGGGTTGATGTCGCCACTCTATGACCAAAGGCCAATGGTCGGAGAGTACCCGGGCTTTGTATTCCACCCCCACCATTTCTCCACCTATCTCGGCAGATGCGAACACGTAATCTAGCCTTGTGTGCAGGTCGTGTGGCGCTGCATAGTGCGAGTATTGCCTATCCGTTGGCTGTAGCCTTCTCCACACATCCTCTAGGCCGAGGTCCATCAACAGTGTCCTCAGCGCCCTAGCTGCTGGCGCCGGCTTTTCTAACTTGTCACCTGACCTATCTATCCTGGGGTTCAGAGTGCAATTAAAGTCCCCTCCCCACACCAACGCGCCATTCACTTCTCTGTTCTCCAGGTGTCCCGCCACCCCCACCATTCTGCCTTCCGGGTCTATTGTTGAGCTTAGCATCTGAAATGGTACATGCGGTGCCACCCATGTAATCACCCCTCTTGCATATGCCGAATATGTGGCCCCCATGACCGTACCTCTCCCTTTCCTCCTGATCACCTCCAACTTCTCTTTGGTGAGGTGGGTTTCTTGTAGCAGAGCTATGTCAATCTGCATCCTCTTTAGGTACATCATCACCTTGTTACGTTTCAGATAGCTATTATTATTAATTATTAATTATTAACAGATAGCACATTCCAGGTCACAATTCTGAGATTACCCGATGCCATTGATTTGTTCATCATTTCCCTGTAGGCTCACACACAAACTCAAACTAAAACTCCCCAAAACTATATACACCACAACCTTCCCCTCCTCACCCCCACCCACCTCCCCACCCACACCCAACAACACCCTCCCCAACCATTGCCCAGCTCCATCCCTGGATCTCAGGCACCCCCACATCTAGCCCTGCCTAGTAAGTCTATACTCAGGGCTCAGCAGGGTAAAATCTCCCTAATGGCTACTTAACTACTGAATCTCGGGGGTAGGTTGCTACCATCCCATTGCTCCTACTACCCATACTATCACGCATGATGTTAATGCTATTCAGTTCCAGCATGCAGTTGATACTCTATATTCCAGTCCAGCCAGAGAACAAGGTCCAAGAGCTACAAATTCACTTAAATCTCCCGTGTTCCCGAAACAAGTCCACCTTCCCACTTTTCCCCTTAAAGTCCATGGCACTGACTCCTCACTTGTCACGCTCGATCTTAGTCAGCCTTCTGTTCCGGGCAGCCCTGCAGGTCCAGCCACGACGCTGCCTCCTCCGGGGTGCCGAAAAAAAGCGCCTTGCTCTTATGCAGCACCTTTAGCCTCGCCGGGTACAGAAGCATATATTTGATGCCCGCAGCACGTAGCCTCCTCTTGAAGGCAACGTAACTATACCTCTACCTCTGCACCAGCATCGTATAATCTGAGTACGCCGTGATATTGGTAGATGCTCTCTCAATTGCCCCGCCCTTACGGAAATATTCCAGGATCTTCTCCCTGTCTTTGTAGCTCAGGATCCTTGTGATTATTGGCCTTGGCGGAGCTCCAGGCCGTGGCCTCCTCATCAAGGCCCGATGGGCCCGCTCAACAGTAAACCCCTTTGAGAGTTTTTCTGCTCCTATCCCCTGGAGGATCATGTTTTCTACATAGTCCGTGGGGTCCAGGCCTTCTTCCCCCTCGGGCAGGCCGACCACACGTATGTTGTTCCTGCTCGCTCTTCCTTCTGCCTCCTCCACTCGATTTTCAAGGTTGGCGACCTGCTGTTTTAGCACTTGGACCTCCTTTTCATTGCTCGTGCTGACCTCCGTGTTGACTTTCACTGTGTTTTCCAGGCCACTTGTTCTCTCCGCCAACGCACAGACATCTTGACGCAGCAGAGTAACTTCGATTCCCACAGCGTCAATTTTATTTTTCAGGGCCGTCTGCAAGTCCGCCATCGCTGTGCCCCATTTGGTGCTGAAATCCGTTATGGCCGGCAGGACCTGACGGTTATCTCCTTATGCGGCACCGTCAGCGGAGTCCGCGCCCGTGCTTTGCACTGCTGCCGTGGGGGTTCGCTGTGTTTTTGCAAAGACCTCCATTGTGGATTGTATGGATTTGGCTCTCAGTCCTTTCACAGACATCTCGCGATTCTCTATCGTATCTGGCCCCACACTGCGATGCTGATGTGTCGTGCTCTGGTCCCTCAAATGCTAGGGCTCTAGTTGCAGCGGGTTGTGTTGTGTCGTGGAGCGCAGCAGTGTATTCAAATGGGCTGTCTTCTCCCATGTATTCTGCTACACACAATCATCCATGCGCCATCAACGTACTTCGAGGTGCCACACAGAACTCAACAGCTGCTCACCTCTTTTGCAATGGCCTAGTCACATGTAGGTTGTGCCAGACCGGGTATGTTATGGTAATAGTGTGTTACACACTTGCATGTCTCAGCCATGTCAGCTGCTGGGCGGGGCTGCAAATGTCTTTACTTCGATCCATGGCCATCGCCGATACAGTGACTGCATCAGAGGGCCGGCAGTTTCGTTTCGCTGCCGCGCCCTGCTAGATCCCTTTGTTCTCTGGGAGCGTCGCCATTTTGGTGTTTTCGTCCGTGGCCTCTCCCCAGGATACTATGTGTCCGTTCGGCTGTTCTCCAGTCTCCGGTGAGCCACTCATCTGCTCACGTTCTTCCCGGCACCTTCCCACACACTTGTGTGTGTTTTGCTTCCAGATTCAAGTGAAATACATGCGTTTGTTGAACGGATCAGGATGTCGGATCACGGAGCACACGGGGCTCACAGCCTATTCCATGGCTGTCCAAACCACGCCCCCCCCTGAATCCCATGGTTATACTCAAACATTGCCAACCAATCAAAAATATCAAGCTTAGCCTCATACATGCCCACAATTCCTTTAGGCATAAGGGGTCTCTTAGGCTGGAAGATCTAGAAGACTCTGGGAGAGAAGCATTCTCAATAGACAACTTTTTCATTTCTAGTGCATGATTCAAATCCATTTCTCTGAGCTTAAGTTCGGGATGCTTTTGTTCAGTTTGAACATTAATACATTTGAATTCCAATTCAAGCCTCATCTTTTCTAGAGCAATGCATTCAGGACTGAGTGTAGGACCTGATGGGGTCCCAGTGGACAAAGGTTGAGGTTTCTGAGCAAGAAGTGGAGCAATAGGGCCTACATTGTGTGACTCATTTGCCTCATCTAACTCATCCATAATATTTGAAATATTATCCTCCTCATCATTTTCCGAAGTTTGTTGGAGTGGTAGGCATTTCAGAACCATTCCCCAGACTTTGCTTCTCCAACAACATTTCAATTAATTCTGACTTTTTGTATTTAACAGAGAGATTCCTATCTCTACACAGATTTTTCAAAAGTTCAACAGTGTAAGAAAGGAGGGTCTCCTGACTGTAGCTTTCCATATCAGACATGATTAAAATTGCTTTTAGTGGTGTTTAGCCTTGTGGTTAGTTGAGCCAATGTTTTAGCAGCACTCTAAGTGTATCACTATACTTTATCCGACCTCTGCCAACAGTGTTAGGCAGAATCATATGTAGTACCCTTTGGGAACACCACACACAATTAAGACTACAAGTGTAAGTACAAGCATGTACTACACAGTAAAGTGGTAGCGATGGCTGAGCAGCCAGACATATCTCAAGAGTAAAGTGAGCAGTACAAGAGTTTACACAAAGGCAACAATTACTATGATTCAAGCAAACACTGATTCAAGGTTTTCGAGGAAAAGAATATACGTTTATTTACACCATCAGTTATAAAAGAGTTCACTATCATAAAGCAGCAGAAAATCACAGTCTGAATATACTACAACAACCCCCAATCAATTCTGGCCAAGTTAGGCTCAAAATGAAGTGTGAGCAAATTGGCACTCCAGCAATTTAAACGGGAGAAAAGACAAGGTTATTCAAAATCAACAGCACCAACAAATTATAGGCAGGGCAATCTAGAAAAGGCTACTACAACTAGTCAATAGGTCTGTGCCAATTCAGAGTCTTTGAAGAGGATCACACAGTTCAAAGTAGTTTGCTGTTAATTCTTTGCCAAGAGTTCAAAACGAAGTTGGTCAGAGGAAAAGTTATTCAAAGGAGAAGAGAAGGACAAGCCTTCTGGGAGGTGAACGATTTCAAGCACTTTCACTGCGGTCGGACGGAAAGAACGACCGAGTTTGCACAGTACCTTAAAAGAAGAAGAATGCTGTAGCTCAGGCAGTTGTTCCTGGCAGTTCCTGCAGGCTCACGGTTCCTGAAGCTTCAGTTGTGACAAGAAGGAGGATGGCTGGAGGGTCCTGCACTGCCCAGGGAAGAAGCCAGCAGCGGGGCAAAATGATGAATAAAAGGTGTGCTCTTTAAAACCCAAACTGGTTCTCTTCCCACTGGCTATCCGATCTACTGCAGCATTGCACAGAAAATTCGACCGGGATGAGGACCAGTGTCTGGTGTTTGGCGAGCCGGTTGTTCCCACCAAACTCAAGTGAAGAAGATTCCTTGCAGATCTCCTCTGTCGTCGAAGTTTCAGGCGATTCGGACTTGCAGCAGGTCTTCTCTGGGTGTCCAGTAGTTGCAGTAGTTGTCTTCCTTCAGCTCCTCATTGGTTCTCTCGTTCCAGTGGTGACTCTGCCTTCCAGTCCCAGAAACTGGCCTTTTATGCACCAAATCTCCCATTCACACAGCCTGTCTGTCAATCACACAGCAGGGTGGCTGTCCTAAAAGGACAGCCACTTTGCCAATCAAACAAGAGTGTGACTTGGCTCTCCAAGGAGACCCTGTGCAGGGGGCCTCAAACCCCTCCCTCAAATCCTGTCCACCCAGACACTCAGGCGCCTAAGGAGGGCTTCTGTGCAGAGCCTACCAAAGGACGGCGAACAAAGGAACCAACCCTGGTTTGGCTCGCAGAGTAAAACACTAGAAAGACCTTTATAAAAAGATATTGTGAAATAACTCGACCGGAACCAAGTTAAAATAAATGTAGATTACGGGGGTTTGAGTTTGGTGGCTACCACCATAGCCTCTAATGGTACCGAGGCTATTTTCATAGTCCGCGGTAGAATAAAAATGATAGATACAACTGCCACCAGCCAAATCTTAGAGAAAGGGGAACATACTAATGTTCCATGAGAATCAGACAAAAGGTGCTAACTATTAACCCCTCCATTACTCTATTGGAAGATAGGGTGTACTGGTTCTGTACATTTAAAAAGCCTAGTAAAGTCAATGACAACTTGACATGTTCTGGGAGACAGTAGCCAGTCCCAGAAAATGGAGTTTAAAGTGGGAAGTCTGAAAAGACAACCCTGTGTCACTGCACTAAAGGTCCTGGGTGACACACAGTAAAAAGGTGATGCCTATGCAGTGAGTGAGACTCCATAGCCTATTAGCAAAAAATGTACAATACACAGCAAAACATATGTAAGAGTGGGAAAAAAGGCTCACACTCTTACCAGGTGAAAAAATAAACAGTGAACACATTCACATGTATAGTCCCTGTATCCCCAGGATCATCTGCCAGCATCTAGAACAAATCTGTGGAACTTCTGCACGAAGTCTATTGGACTGACAAAAACCTTTTTGCATGTGTAAAATCATCTCTTCACACGCAGGTTCAAAATTAAGAAATTACACACAACATTGAAAGAACAGAGATCCCTAAACCTGTGCCCCACCTATTTTTGTTTCCACAGAACTCTGTTATCCACTGATTTCTTCTAGAGGGAACTCTGTCTTGTGTTTCCTTGTACATGTACCCCTCAACATTCTGCCCTCTTTCCAGGCCAACTGTGCTCTGCCCATAGAAATGATACCACTATGCTTACTGCAAGTTACAGCCCCCAGCTCCTGCAGCTTAACACAAGTGGATGACTACTGGAATACAGTGATGCCACCCTTGCCTATCGCTGAAAAATTCAAACACCACCATTAGCATGGCAGGAAAAAGTTACAAATGCAGATCTCCATCGAAGAACTCACTTGCCTGGAAATGGTAGATAATGTAGGAGAGCCGTCACTGGAGATGATGAAAGGCCTCATGTGGAGGGCTCATGCACATTTCTGGGGCAGGCACTTGGAGTCATTCTACTCTAATATCAATGCAGTAGCTGTTGACCAAATCAACCTTGATGATACTAAAATGTGTTGGAACAACCTGGCAAGAAGTTTCTGCGTCACGTTTTCAATATGTCCCTTAATAGAGGAAGCCGTTTGTTGTAATATATCGATGGTCATGGGAAAGAGTGTCATGGCATACATACACCACTCCAGTATTGAGGGAGTTGGAGACAATTGGACAGGTGAGTGACATGTCACAGGTGGATAATACATTTTTGTTACCCAATGTATCTACATGTAATTCAAACAGGTTATGGAAACCAAACAGAAAACCTGTTTTTTTCTTCACGTAGCACTTAGGAAAAGGCAGCAGAGCCCAGTCTGAAAGGTGGCTTTGAAGCACAATAGAAATCTGACTCACCCATAGAGGGAGAGGCAGATTCCTAGACTGGTAAATAGTTAGAAAGTAGTTGTAAACACCCCGGAAACCATTATAGTCATGTTGTTTATATTGAACAATCTAAATGATTACACGTGAAATTACAGTGAATTTCACCTAACATATAATTCTAATACAGTATTTGCTATGAACAAGAATACAAACACATTCAATCACGGAAAATGCTTATTTAAAGCATGAATAAAGGCTGAACAAGCAAACATGCAGTTAGAAACTAGGAAAGGGTACCTCACAATCTGCAAAAGAAGATTAATTACTGATGCAACCAACAGGTAGCATTCGTACGTAGCAAGCCGTGGTGGCTCATCCATAATGGGCGAGGGGGCACCAACCTGCCAGCACCCTCACCCGTTATGTAGGCGCCAAGCCTCCTTAGTCTCGTCATCCGTGACCAAAGCCATCACTAAGTTATCCCGGATGTGATGGATTTTGAGCTGGTTGACATTGAAGACCCGACGTGTCTGCCTCAGGGTCTAACTGTCAATGAGGTAGTTAACTTCTCTGACCTTTTCTAGGACCACAAAGGGCCCAGTCCACTTGTCGTGTAAGGCATTTGGATTGACGGGTTCCATGATCCGGACCATCTGCCTGATGTGTACTTTGTCATGGTGAACTTCTGGTCATGCCAGTACTTCATGAGTGCCTGGAGTGCCTTCACGGTCTGCATACTCTGTTCCCTGTACTTAGCCATCTTGGATTAAAGATCAAGCGCATAATCCATATGTCATGGGAAGGAGTTTGGGGATTGCCCTCCCATCTTTACTGCACCAGACTTAGTGGACCACCATCGGGATGGCCAAATAGGAGCTTGAAGGGACTGAACCCAACTCCATTCTGTGGTAACTCCTGAAAGGAGAACAGGAGGCATGGCAGGGGCATATCCGACTTTCTCCTGTGGGCTTTTCCAAGCCACCTATCTTGCCCTTAACAGTCTTGTAGAACCGCTCAACAAGGCCATTGGTTTGTGAGTCAAAGGCCATTGAGAACTTGTAGGTCACTCGACATTCATCCCACATTGCCTTCGTACACACCGAAATTAAGTTGGATCCCCTGTCAGAAATTACTTCTTCACACAAGAGAGTATCCTGATGATACAAATACAATAAAGTGCAAAAGTGTCCAGTATTAGGAAGCAAAGGATGCTGATGATATTATTGGTTCCAAAAGTGTCATAACCTGACGATACATTAACATTTTAAATCATGTTTCTAAAATTCTTGACAGCATTACATAAAACAATAACACTTTTAGAAACAACATGACTTGACTGTGCTAAAGTCACAAGTTAAAAGCTGGTTTAAAAAATACAATTTGGAAACGGTGCCAGTAGAGCAAAGGATGCAAAGGCTACTAATTATATACTCATTTCAAGTAAGGGTTTTAAAAATCATTCTTTAGACAAACGCTACCTCTTTTTCCAAGCCCTAAGGAAGTTGTTTGTCATGGAATGGACTGCCACATCATAATTGGAGTTACAGCACAATACACTTGCTTGCAGAGTAGAGCTAATAGCTCTGGCATGGAACAATGGCTTCTACCTTTTCCTTAAATTAATAAAACATTGCCTAATCAGCAGAAAATGAACCTTGTTATCAATCCTGCCCATACAATAAAAGCATTGATTATTTACTTAATTATTCCATCCATGTAGCAGATCTGCTTATGGAAAAATACCCAACTTAAGGTACAACGATCTCACACATTTTGATCAGGTCTAGGTATCTTTCAAATCCAAGTAATTACTTAATCTCCCAGTAATACCTAGGACCTTCTAAAGTAGTAACTTGTTCTGCGATCTCAAAGACCGCCTTATCCAGCAGGGCTCTGTTCATAATCTGTTTATAACTGGAATCAACTCAACGTGGATTGCACCAGCATTCGCTGAATTCTAACGTGAACAATAGCTCCTTAATGTGGATCATTCATAGTAATGAGTGACCACACTCCTGCATCATATTATCATCCAAAGCCTCTCTACACTTAATCAGTCTAGGCACAGACCAGACCCTAGTCCAGTAGAGTAAGGGTCTGGATTCACAAACTCTGTCCATTCTTTGAAGAACTAGCAATAGAAACACTGAAAGCTTCGTTGCACAAACAGGCAAGCCTAAAATATTCTTGACAAATGTTTTTTTCTATATTAGAAAGCTGACTACAATGCCTTCCTCCCCACAACTCTGCTCCACACAGAGCTGCTTGCCTGGCTTGAAGGCTATATGCCTCAAGGGACACTTTTACAGCCTATTTCCATAGTTGCGAGTGATTTTTTCAATGGCCCGCTGTAGCGAGCCATAGTGACAGTAGCTTTAGTCACCTACTCAGACCAATTGCAATTGTTTGTAAATCTAAGGCCTAAGTAGTCATACTCTTTAACTCTCTCAACCACCTCCACATTTCAAATGAAATCCAGTTTGTTTTTTCCCTCTGGAATTGGCTTTCTTAAATGTCATAGCTTTAGTTTTGAATACATTAATTATTAACCCATTTTCAACATTAAAAAACTCAAAGGCCGCAAGCTATCACCTGGAGCCAGTTACGGCTAGGGAAATGAGTGTAGCATCATCAGCAAACATACACATTTGACATTTATCCCTAGCCAAAACTAGCACGTCACACTGTAAATCAATCAATTTAATAATGGTCCTATTAATAAAAACACAGAAAGGTTTCAGTGTAAGTACTCATCCCTGGTGCATGCCCTTTTGGATAGAAACACTGTCCGTGACACAAATAGCAATACCCCATCTGATCACAGCTTCATTGTTAGTGTATAAACTTTGAATGGCCTTCAACATGGCAATCGGGATGTCCATGCCAGGGCTTGCCACAACCTCATTTTTGGGACCCTATCAAAACATGTCCTGAGGTCAACACAATTGACATACATGGACATATTTCTCAATGTCACTTATTTGTCACATAACAACTTTAATCTCAAGGACTGATCAATGGTAGTTACTCCAGACTGTAGATGTTGGATTTGATTTGTCTCCTCTATCAAGAATTCCAAGTGTGTAAGCAAGACTTTAGGAAACACCTTGTCCCCAGTGTTAAGCAGCGGGATTGGCCGATAATTGGCCAGATCTACCATGCCGCCCTTTTGACAGTAGGACAATATGGGCCTTTTGTCCAAGTTGGGGGAACTTTATTCAACAACATTGCAGTGCTGCAGAGACGGGTGAGATATATTGCCCAGATAGTTGGCTCAGTTTTATAAATATCTACTGAAACGCTATCGGCACTTGGGATTTTTTCTGATTTTGGCTTGCTAGGGCCATTTTCACTTCATCAGTGGTGAATTTGAGAGTTGGCTGCCTGATCAGGGTGTCTTTAAGACTGCTTGAGCTCATTCCAGGGAAAAAAGATTCACAAAGTGCATGTGCCATGTAACTGCAGGAATATTACATTTAATTTGCACCGAGTGGGCTGTGTTTCTTGATTCTCACAATTTCCAAACATTCTTGGAATCTCTATCATAAATAGCCTTCCATAAATCATCCCATGTTTGACAAAAAAAAACATTTTTTGGGGGATTTCAATTATGTTTTGCATTAGATCCGTGCATCTCGCAGGGCTGCTGGTGCTTCCAAGGAACATTTTTAAGTGCAGTATATCAATCTTCCCTTAGCCTTTGCTATCTTTGTCAAACCACGGGTTGATCCTTAATACATGTTTCCAAATAGATGTTGATGAATTTGTAAAGACATTTGTCAACCCATCCACAAGAGCAACATGTATTGCAATAATCCATCATCATTTAAAAAAAAAGAATTTCTGCGTCGGTAGAATATTGTCATAAATATGGGGAATATTCAACGTATTATTTACTTTATCACATTTGATCGTTTTTTTGGTGGATTGCCCAGTCACAATGAGGGTTTTATTACCACCCCTCCCCCTTTCGCATACCATTTGTTCCTAGGAAAAGGGACCTAGTGGTCACCACAAGTGGATGGTGGTCACTGTCAGTCCCCTCGAGGACTGTAAAACCACTTAGGGATTTCCAGAACTCTAAGTTGACCAAAGAATAGCCAGAGAGGTCCGCAGACCACTAAAAAAGGAATTTTTTGCAGGTAGGAAATCATCCATTTCATGCTCAGTGGCCCACATTCCTTATACCATTGGCCACCTCTTATTCATTCTTTTTGGGTTTACTAGGTTTAAAAGCTTGCAGGCCTTCTATGCCCCAGATCCTATCCTTGTCATCACACAAATATTCTCTTAGGGTCAAGGGCTCAACCTGCAGATTGAGGTCACCCATAATAATATGTTCGGATCATGCAGGTGCCTCTCTCTCCATACGTGGACAATATCACTAAGGAAGTTGAACAGTTGTATTCTATTTCCTGACATGTGCCACCTGTATACATTTATCAATACTGCTTCAGATCCATCATGCAAGATGAGATGAAGCTCCAACACATCATTATTAGCATTATCAATTTGGGAAGCTCTAAAATGCAAGGTTGCATCGATTCAAAGCAATATGCCCTCACTTGGTCTTCCCTGTCTACCCTTAAATGCTGGTAATTCAAAAGTAGCATAACCTTATAAACGGAGTGGACAGAGTGCCCAGGTCTCCTGAAAGCAAATGATCTTATGTCTCCACCCAATGCTCATCTTCTAAATTTGTGTTCAAACCTGCAATGTTCCAAGACACAGGAAATCCGTGCCATTCTCATGAATAACAGAGGTTGAATCATGATGCCTACCATGTCTTTTCCTATTCCCTACGGGGATAGGTTCTGCAAAGCATATCCCTCCTGGATCAGAGACTTCATTTGTGGCACCATTCAAGCTAAGCAAGTTGGAGGGTGGAGGGGCAATGCTTAAGTTCTTATCAATTGTACCTAGTACCATTCCACTCATGCCCACAGACGGTTCTAGGTCAAAGGATCGACAGCAAAAGGGTTGAGAGGTCAAAGGATCGACACCAAAGAGTCGACAGGTCAAAGGATCGAATTTTTATTTTATTTTATTATTATTATTTTTTTTAAATTGGGGGGGTTCCCCCCACAACCCCCCTTTTGTTGCTAAAAATCACTTTTTTCCCTAAACGAAAACCCAAAACAATATATATAATTAAAAAAAAAATCAATCCTTTGATCCGTCAACCCTTTGGTGTCGATCCTTTGACCTGTCGACCCTTTGGATTCGATCCTTTGACTAGACACCCCACAGACACCACTGACGATGGACTGCCCTTATGTCTACTAGTATTTGGGTCCCCATTCCCATGAGTTCTGCCCTCACTTAGAACAACCTTCCTTGTTGGTGAAGAAAAGGAGATGGAAACCTACAAATCACAGGTTCAACTCCATCTCTGCTGCATACCTATGAGGCCATCAGCTATGCTTTTGTTCCTTAATACTGCCTCAATAAAATCCCGGCCCTGTTTGTTGATGCATGAGAGGCAATAGCAAGTAAATATATCGCTTTCTGTAATAGGACAACAGTCCCTTTTACTTTTAAACAAGCATATGGTTTTGTTCACCAGTGATTCTGTTGTATTGTGTCCAATCCGAAGCAGTTTTGGTACATTCACCAGATATACTAAATTCATATTCCTTGAGGGGGGCCCTGGGATATCTTGCTTGTTACTCTGGATAGTTTTAGCTCTACCATGCGATCTAGCAGTAGGGTTATTAGGTGGATTGTTAATCACATGAGTGTCTATCACTCTATTGAATTATATTAGTAAACATAGCTCACGTCTTACGGCCGAGGCGCTGGTTTTACAATTCTCCAAATGAGAAACTGTTGCATTCCCCCCTATTCGACCTTCCTTCTTTGCATTACTCAAAGTGCCAATCTGAGCTTTAAGCTCTGCAAGTTCCTTACATATGGCCAAATTGTCTGTCTGGATTCGGAATACTATGGATTTCAACTCCTTGCTGTTCACACAGCAATCTGCTACTACCTTCCTTGACGCTGGGGCTTCTACTGTATATTCTCTGCCATCTCCTCTTGGAATGAGATTCTCTAGTATATCAAATCTATTTTTAATTGGTGGATCCGGTGGATAGCAAGGGGAGGACTGGGGCTTCTTGCTCTTCCTCACTCAGGACATCTACAGCTAGTCCTTTACTCCCTGTATTTCCATTACTTCCACTTCTTCCACTAGTGTTAACCACCTCAACGGGGACCTGATAGCATTTACCCTCACTTTGCAGTGGGGTATTTGGAATCACATACTTAGCCAGCATTTGCCCAGGATTATTTAATGTTGGAAGTGAGTTACCACCTTGAGGAGTGGATTCATTGCCAACTAGAGGTTCCCTCCCCTCTTTGGGGCTGCTTGTTTTTCTTGGCTAGTTTCACGGCCAGTTACTATTGACTGCTTGGAATGGATAAATGCACCATTTATGTACTTAGGTACCACCTTGTTCCAGGCCTCCTTAGCCCCATTGGAGTTAACCAAAGAGGCAGAATGTGTGCCCTCGATATTATGTAGCAAACTATCTATTTTGTTTATTATTTTGTTTGCTTCATAGATCCTCTTTGTAAGTTGTGTTGATCTTTTAACCAAATTCGAAGAGTGGGGCTACTTTTAAGTTTCCTTTTAGACAATATCGTTTAACTCCCACAAAAATAGGTATCTAAGCACAAACATAGCTAGTTAAAAGCTGTCAATTTGATAGCAAAGAAAGAACAACACTTAACAGGCCAAACAGGCAAGGCACAGCTCCAAACGCAACAGCTGTAACTGTGCAGATGGTTAAAGGCAAACAACGGGACACCATTTAAATCTGCATGTGGTTAAATCGGGGAGAATTCTTGCCACCACAAAGGTGTTATGCTCCTCAGGGGGACAGCCTCAGGGTACTGGGTGACATGATCAACTACGACCAATATATGCCCTTTTCCTGAGGAGGTTTACAGTTCCGAAACACCCACAATGTTCCTAATATGCTCATGAAAGGATGCCCAATCACGAGTACCCGAAATTATGGGATCCTTGATGGTGCTGCCTTCCCTGCCAGATGCTTGGCAAGTGTGACAGGACCAGCCAAATTCCTTTATCTTTAACCCTATCTGGGGCCAAAAGAAGTGGGCAGACAACCGGTCATCTGACTTTGTCATTCCGAGATGACCTGCCAATGGGATGTCAGGAGCCAAGTCCAGAAGGAAACTTCTGTGGCACTAGGAAACTGCCAATTGCTGGTTGTCCCACACCTTAGAAGTCTGGGGCTCACTCCACAGGAGACCATTCTCCCAGTATATCCTGTATATCCTTGGAGCTGCCCCCTGGGCCTGCTCCTATGCCTGTTCACACAGATCTGCCAAAGTTGTGCAGTCGCGGTGTGCCTGTCAAAATTCAGGTAATGAGAAGTCACTAAGCTCAGGGAGACCCTGGAGGTCTGAACTTACTATGTCCGCCACCGCAGGTTCATGGTCCCTGCTGTATGCAACCCTGAGGTCACTGAGTTGGGTGTCACTGCAGCAGGCACTTCAGTGGCCACTGAACATCCTACGGCAAGACCAGGTATCTCTGTGGACTCTGTATCTGGACTGAATAGTACTAGTGGAGCTGGTCTTATGCCATCATCGGCCAGAAGAGGCACATGACCAATGGCTGTCAGGGATGCTTTCTTTGCCCTATATTTCGTGACCGAGCCAATGGTTTGGAGTCGGGTTTGTCGTTTCCCAGCAAACAGCCTATTGGAATGGCATCTTTACCAGCAACATGTAGCAGAGAGGTTCCCCCCTCCAACTGAACTTTACAATATCCAGTGGGCATTGGGTGAGACCATTGAATACCCTGTCTGGTCTTGGAGGACCAGTGATGATCTGGTTCTCTCTCACTCACTGTCATTGGACAGTGGTGATACTCGCAGCAGTTTCACAAAGTGCTGGTGATCTGCTCACAGTAAGGAACATGTGGGCCAAAAATATCCATGTATTCATGGTAATTGTGGCGTCAGTGGGAAACCCAGTACCTTTCACAGTCAAAGATACCAAGGTGCAATCCGCCAACCCTAGGCAGAGTGGGATTTCATCACTAAGATGCCCACATTGAATGTGTATGCATCTTTCCCCTCCTCCATGAGTCTAGCGCTAACTGTGTCCAGTTTGGATCTATCTTTACAGGCAGTTTTCTTTTGCTATTAGTATTACTTTGAGCGCCTCAGACAAGGTAGCCTTGAGAAGCTGTGAATGTAAGCACCCCATTGCTAGAAGTACCCTCATTTCTCCTTTCTGATTGATCAGACAATGCAGTTCACTGGAATTTCCCCTCTGGTTTTTGGGGCCCTTTTCCTAGCAAGAGGGTTCAGACCTTTGTTCTTACCTCATTTAAATTTACTTTTCTCAACCCCCTTGCCACCTGGTTTGGATGCAACAGCCACTGCCTTTTTCTGGAAAGTAGCCACAAACCAGTGGGTTGCCTTGGCAAGCTCTCAAGGGTTTGTGATACTATCGTCCACTATTGTTCTGGGGTCTTGCACAACTTCCTGAGGATGGTGGCCTTCATCTTGGAATACAATGGGCTCTCTTCAGGAGTCATCTGAATAATTAAATCAGATCCAACCGTTGGTAGACGGCCCATACCGACTGCACCCCACAACTCCTCCTCTACCTCCTGGAATCGGAAAGCTAACTCCAGCATTTCAAACCAGTCAAAAAATGTCCTTCCCCTTCTCATAAGGCTTGAGTAAGTCCTTGGTGACTAGGCTTTCCTTGGGAGGAAGATACTGCCTTCCCCATTGGAACTCTTGATGGCCTTCTTCTAGGCCTCATGCTCCATCTTGTGAAGCATCATAAAGTCCCTTTGCTTCTTCTTCTCCAGGGCCACTCTCCTTTGTTCCAGTAGGTAGACCCTGTCGGGTTGAGTACAACAAAATGCCCTAGGTGCTTGGCCAAGTGCGAGAACACCTGGAATCGTGTGACTTGCTGGATGCTGTCGCTCTCTTGAGTGGTTTCCACCCCTCCATATGTATGAGAAATAGGGACAGTGGATCCAGCTCGCTGCTGGTCTCCGGATAGCCCTCCATCCCCCTAGCTCCCTTGAAAGGACAGAGGTTTTTTATTAGTTCTGCCTTCTTAACCTTACTGCCATGATGGAGACCCCTCTATCAAAAGAGGTTGTGCAAGACACTTGGTATCAAGGTCTGCACCATGCTCATGTTTTACTTTAATATATTTAAAATGTGCACTAGGTGACCCGGAGGCTTAAGGGTGCAGACATACACACAATAAACAGAGAGTGGACAGACATGCTCCAAACCGAGCACCAAGGACAGCAATGAGCAGAAGCCAGGTAACATTATCTAAATAACAGATTATTCAGCTTTCTCCTACACATGGCTTTCAATCTCAGTTCTTTCAAATCTGCCTGATTTGCATTCCAGGCCTTAGGTGCAAAGCCACAAAAAACATGCATTTAATAGCCTGGGTGACAGTGCAATTAGGAATCTTGAGCTGATTGCAATTGTTAGATATGAGAGTACTTATACTGGATTTATTCAACGTTCTTCACTCAGATACAGAAGACTGGAACCAACTCAGTATTTATGGGTGATCAATAATGGACGAAATTCTATCCTAGCCTCAGTAGGGAGCCAATGCAAATCGCGTCTAGCACCCGAAATGTAGTCTCTGCTATTGAGACCCTCACTGTGCTATTCTATATAATTTGCAGTCTAGCACAGTTTGTCTTATTTATACCTGCAAGGAGACAGCTGAAGTAGTCAATTTTTGAGCATTTAATAGCTCTAGCCGCAGTCTCACAATTTGCTTGGGAGATGTAGGGACGAAGTTACGCTAGCGGCTTATATATAACATAGCTGTTCACTTGGGCACTCATATTTCATCTCAATCTCCCAGCCAGCCACCAGAAAATACCTATAATCTGCTCCCAGGTTTATAATTTTAATTTCTTTGCCAACCACCATCAATTCCGTATTTCTTTGTTTAGTGCTAGACCTTTTTCTACCATCCAGCCTTGAATTCATTTGTACACCTTATTGACATTTTTTACCATCTTCCTCATGGTTCCTGGACAGTGGGATGACAAACTGTGTGCCATCGGCATAGTTATTAAATCCGATAGACACCTTTCTCTTATAATAAATTGAAAATGTGGACATAGAAAATATCATATAGAGAGGGTGATAGACAAGCCCTCTGAGGTACCCCATAGTACAATGGTAATGGCAAGTCCTCTGCAACCTCACTACAGACTCTGCAGCATCTTTTACTGAGAAAAGAGCTGATCCAAATCTCAGAAAAAGTGGCCACTTCCTTTAATCTGGTGATTAATAACACCCTAAGCAGAGCAATGTGCCCCTTAGTCATGACTTGCAATTATCTGGATTTCTGGTACAGCAGAGTGATTTCCATGTCATGCCCTTGCCTAAAGTTTTACTGCCATTCGATTAAAATGTTGTCAATATTTAAATATTCCATAATCTGAATACATGTTCCTCAATTTAAGATTTTTAAAAGAAAAGCAGTGTTAGTGATAGGCTAATAATTAGCTGGTGTTAACGGACACAGGCCCGGCTTTTTTAACATAGGAGTAATCCATGCATTCTTAAGTACATCTGGAACGTGACTTTCCCTAAAGGAAGCATTTATACATTTGCAAATAATCCCTATCAAAGCCGTTGCACAGGCTTTTATTATCATTGCGGGGCACACCTCCCAATTACGACTTGTGGGTTTAAGATTGGCATACTTGCCAACATTCTGTGACGAAAAAGATGTAGGATTCTTAAGTTTTAAAATAGTAATTAGCATATTGATGAAATCGTAGGAAATTACATTTCTGACCTGATGGCATCACAGGAAATAACATCACCTGACATGTGGCACCAAACAGATCACAGTAAAGCATGGTCTAACCCAGATCATCATGAGAAATCATATTAGTAAATGAGTGACCTCTGAGCACTGTGGTCAGAGTTCACCACAGTAATTTATTTCTGTACAGTCTGCACTACAATACAACACAAAGCACTCTCAAGTTTCCTGTGGTCCTTGTGAGAAGGCCATCTATTCCTGTTTCTTCCCTTAAGTTCCTGGGATGTGTCGTTTTGTCTTTCCCATTTTGATTTTAGGAAACTGCAAGTCCCAGAATTCCATGAAAAAACAGTACTGGATACCTTCTCGGGCACACGTTTTTTTAAGTGTATGTTTTTGACTGTATTGCCTAATCTTTTGGGTTACGACAACGTTGTTGTTACCATCACTGAAGCTTTCAATCAACACAGCATTGACACAGAGGATATGATGGCAGAGTTGGCAACTGCTCTATTGTCCTAGAGCAATAGGGATAAGAATATCACTTTGCCCTCAAGCAAATCTTGAAAGTTTCAAGGAGAAATTCTGTATGGTCACCCAGTGAGGAAAATGTGCAATTTTAGAACTTTGCATGGGGCTTTTTAGTTTTGGCTTTTATGTGACTACATACCTATAAGAAGACACTGTTGCATTGGAGTACAGCTAGGAGGTAGATTGCATATGAGGAGGGACACAAAGTGTGTATGTGTTGTTGGACAATTTACCCACCCATTGGCTGTCCATGGCAATGCTAATCCCTATAGCCATTCCCACCCACAACCTGCCCCTCCCTGCCCAAAAAACCTCCTCCTTGGTTCCTTTTGAGCTCTTTTTATCCAGCAGTAAAATCATGTTGTTATTGTAGTGCCTTCTAGTGTTATTTGAAAACAGAGAGTTAATGGTTTAATTGCAGCAGTATAATACTGGTATAATAAAATGCCTTACCCAAGGGTTCCTTCAGTCTCTTGATTTATAATTAGTATGCATGTCTTTACTGAAGTCCTGCTAAAAACAAGCAATGGCAAAGCCAGCAGTTTTGGCTTGTGTACAGGTATTAGATAAGCCTTTGCCAGGCCCTGTTATTATATGCCCAGGTACTGTCACCATATTGCAGCAACTGTCATTAATGTCCAGTTACAACCATTACAGCAGTGCCTGGCAAATGCCTAAACAAAAACCCAAATTGTTGACATTAATAATGTTTATTTATCCCAGCTACTGCCTGCCACTCTAAGAGCCATCCAGAGGTCCATGCTCTTCCTGCAGGCCTCTTGAACAGCAAATCATTTATTTTTCACACAGCCTTTGTTTCCAGTGTTGTTCCGCTGATGGGCAGCAGTTCAATTGATGTGGCAAACATGTGTAGAAGTGGCTCGTACCTCTGAAACATATTAGCTCAGGTTAAGTGCTAATGCGTATGGTTTGTTATGGATGCTTTGTCAAATGGTGACTTACAAGCAGATGGGTATCATAAAGGGTCTTTTGGGCGGTGTCTACTCTTTAATCTTAGTAAGACCTTGAGGACAATTTATTGTAATCTCAAGTTTTCTAATGTCGGGTATAAAATGATTGAAAATTCATGAGTGTAAATAAAGTAGTGACCCTAGATGAAAAAGCTTGTCAGTGATGTATCTGTATTTCTAACTTTGGTGGACTTTAGAATGTTGATGGTGCTCAGGTTACTTTGGATGTAGATAACTGCTGTGCGACAGAAGGGGAAAAAATTACCTCGTTCATTCAAACTGTTTAATCCCACGGAATATCTACACATATATGTGGATCCCCAGAGAACTTTGTGCAACTTACAGGCATATGGTACAATTCAAGCAGGCCGTCTCTAAACATTTCTGATAGTAACACCTATTGTGCTGCATTCTCCTTTAGACACATGAACAAATAATCCAATATTTTAGCTAGCTTTTTTAAGGTTCAGTATGTGCACTGCAGTAATAAATATCATCCCATAGAGCAAATTAACAGCCTGCACACATGCCCATACGTGTAGACATATGTTAAAAGGTCAAATTGTGTTTAATTGAATGTGGTTGTAATTCTTATGAACAATAAATAACTACCCTAGCAGGTTCGCCCCCCTATGTGGAGCAGAGCAACCAGCCTGGGCAGTGATTTCCACAAAAGATACAGAAACAGCTCAGCGACATCTGTATCAAGTCATGCTCTGCTTGCTCCAGAAAATCTGACGTCCTCTGCACGCTATACACAGGGCTGAATGAATAACTGGTCAGGTCCATCCCAGGAGTGCGACAACACATCAATTCAAATAAATTATTTAAGTTAACAAACCTGCCTAAACACACTCGTACAAACAGAAACATGCTTCTTTCACTGGAGATCGGCAGTCTGGTGTCAAGGGCCGGACTCTGAGACAGCAGCCTGTGGAGCCATAAACCTGCCTCTGTAAATCGGTAGGATGACACCCTCAACTCCGTAGGCGGTAGGACTACATAAAAAAGCAGTAGCCTACCGCCTAAATCCGTAGGGTTGGCAAGTATGGATTGGTAATAATCACCACCATTTCAGCTTCCGACATGGGTCTAAAGTTAAACTGATAGGGCCTCATTATGACCCATGCGGAATGGGTTAACAGGTTCCGTTAATGGATGCGGACCCGTTAACACCATTCCGCACGATTACAAGGTCACCTCGCGGGACTCGGTAAGGACGCCTGGTAAAACCATTTAATCTCCTTTGAAATCCACGATGCCAAACTTAAACCAACGCCTTAGGATTTCCAAACCCCACCAGCCTTAACTAGAAATAACCGCCTTATCTCACTAGAAAGCATACTTCCATTGCTCCATCCCCTCACCCATCACCAATCGTTCTCAAACCAAGATGCTACCTCTATGGTAGATCTCTATAATCAGAACCTCCTAAAGGCAATTGACCAACTAGCCCCTCTCAAATTGAGGAAAGCCAAGCCCTTAGCACATTTGAAGAAACGGATCACTACTGAGCTAAAAACTCTCTGCAAAGCTAAAAGAGACACAGAGGTGTCTTGGAAAAAAAGCCCTTTAATGCAGAACAAGGATACATTCCTAACTGCCTCAGCCATCTACAAAACTGCCATCTTAGATACAAAAAGGGAAAACTACAACAATAGAATATCCAATGCCAAATCCAACACCAAGGAGCTCTTCATCATTCTCAAAGAATTGTAATCTCCTACCACCCCGCCAGACTCCTGTACGAAGGACATATAATGGTGCACCAACATCCAAGAAGCCTTACTCAATAAAATGAGTACTACTTCACTACTTCAAGGTAAAATAGAAGTAAAAAGAAATAACCTACTGACCACTGCCAAAACTAGCAAACTAGACAAGACACATCCTAATTCAAGCCTCCACCCTACTGCGTCATCCGATCAAAACAAGGCCTTTGATTTCACCGCTGTCACTAATGCAGAGGTCGAGGCCATCATAAGAAGCCTCAAGCCTTCCAGGTGTCAAGGAGACATGTGCCCAGCCTCTTTCAGAAAAAAAGGAGCCAAAGAATTTTCACCTTTTATTGCCTCCTCCATTAATGCCTCTTTTGCATCCTGCACGGTTCCCAAAAACCTCAAAGACGCTTGGGTCATGGCCCTTATCAAAAAACCTAATCTCGACCCTAATATTCCCACAAATTTCAGACCTATCATCACAGTGTCCTTCATCTTAAAAACCCTAGATAAGGCTGCATATATCCTGATTCAACATCATCTCAAGCATAATACTCTCCTGGGCCTCAGACAATCTGGCTTCAGACCAAGGCATGGATCAGAAACATCCCTCTTCGACCTTACAATCCAAATGGATGAGGCAAGGGACAACTTAGTCGAACACAACATCCTATCCAACCATCTCACCACAGCCGCCTCCTTCTCCACTAAAGCAGCAGCCAGCATCAACTCCTTCCTGAAGGATAGATCCATGAGGGTTTTCTCCCTCATTGCTTCAGCTGACCCCTCCCCATAACATGCAGAGTCCCACAAGGCTCCTGTGTTTTCCCTACCCTCTACAACATATTCACGAAGCTCCTATTTGACCACTTTGATGACCTTGGCATAGAATATAAGAACTATGCAGATGATACGCAAATACTCATCACTCTCTCTGGCAGCAACCAACTAGACTCCACTCTCCTAAATGAAATCTACAGCAAAATTCAAGCTTGGATGGCCAAACACGGCTTACGTCTAAATGACGACAAAACTGAGCTCTTGCTCATCAGTTCCAAGTTAAGACTTAACAAGCTAGGTCCTAAATACTCCTCCATCAACATCGATGGCAACCTCATTAAAGTTGACAAGGAAGCAAAAACGTAAGGCTTTTACCTAGACTCTGCATTAACCCTTCAAAGACAAATCAATGCCACTTCCTCCTCTACCGCCTACACCTCAAAGCTAATAAATGCCTGCAGACCTTTTTGACCACTAACAGGTGTATTACCCTTGCTAGTGCACTCATACTATCCAAACTGGACTATTGTAATACTCTCTACTTGGGTACTAGCCAGAAGAACATCCAGAAGCTTCAAGTGGTACAAAACAACACACTCAGAACTGCCTTAGGTATCCTCTGATCTAATCACATCTCACAAATCCACCCCAACACCAACAGGCTCCCTTTCCAAGATAGGATTACCTTCAGAACACTCATGATTACACACAAATGCCTAAACAACACAGCTCCCAAATATCTGGCAGACAAATTCTCCAGAAAAGAGTCCACCAGACCGACCAGATCCAAATATGCCCACTGCCTCAACATTCCAAAATGTAAACCTAACGATGCTGGAGGAACCCGTTTCCCAATGCTTGCTGCCAAGACTTGGAACTAGCTACTGCTTGCTTTCAGGAATGACCCTATGTTCCTCTCATTCCGGAATAAAGTAAAAACTTGGCTGTTCTCGCAAGCCAACTAACTGTACCACAGCTACTTTGTACTATTGTGACTACCTGTCCCAGCTATCCTTCCTGACTTGCCATAGCTTAGTTCAGATACGCCTAAGGACTAACATTGCCCAGGGCTTAAACTCTGCTATGATTTTATGTATACTGTATATAGTCTCCACTATGTAAAGATCTGTATAATACTATATTCTACTACTGTACATTCTATTGCTTTTATTTTGCATTATTGTATGCTAGTTATTATGTACAGTCCACACTATGTATAGAACTGTATAACACTATGTTCTACTATTGTAAACTCATTTATTACTGTATTATTGTATGTTGTATAAACATTGTAACCATGTAATCAAAAAATGCCTCCAGATGCCTCTGGGTTCGGTGCGCTATATAAGCAAATAAAACAAACAAACAAAGCAAACGCACACTATACAATAATTGTCAAAGGCCAGTTGACAAACTTTTAATTGGTCACTTTTAGTGTTTTTGACATAGGCACTGTGTTTTGGTAATTGCTTTTTTCTTTGTACATAGGATGCTCCATTTCGGCTTACCTTTTAGGGCAACTATGTCTTGCGAGTACAGTTCCTTTTTGACTGATTCTTCCCTGTACCCTATCCAGGAGCATTTACTACATGCTGTTGCATAATGCACCATAATGCTTTGAAACTGGCCAATAACGCTTATTGTTAGCTGATTCATATGCCAGACATTATCTAACAGATGATAACAGACGTTTTCATCTCGGTTACTCTGCTCGTTTTGATTCAAGACTATTATTTATTTATTTTTTAAACTCTGTTTATTGGCATTTATAAGTCATACATTGCATAATAAATAGCATTGAGCAACATTACAGTGCAGTTACTTATGGTTGTAGCAAACAATTCAACTTGAAACAAACAACAAACATAAACTGTCTTCATTCATTTTAGCAGGCTATGTAGCCTCTCATTTTGGTTTTGGGGTATGGTTTTATTCCATTAATACACAGCCGCAGGGTGGTAGAAGCGAGTCTGTTCCCTGTTCACATTTTCGATGTGTTAATATCATTTCAAGTTGCCTCCATGTGCTCAAGGGGGCATGTCATCCGATGGGAGGAACACGTCTCTTATTAAGGCCTTCCATGCCTCAAACGTAACGCTAATCTTCTCAGCATTCCCAGCAGTCCCTGCGTCCCATGCCTCTGTTTCTGCAGCAGCCCACCGTTCCATTTCCCCTTTCCATCGTGCATATTGCGGGCCTGCTTTAGATTTCCATGCCATTGCTATTGCTCTTTTCGCTAATATGCTTGCCATGTCCATAAGCTTCACAGTGTGTTTGATCTTTCTCCATCTGGGGTACATGCCTAAGAGGCTTTGGTTCAAGACTCTTATATCTGCAAAGCCCAGGTGAAAGAACACCGTGCTCGGGGCACTGAAAGCAAGTCTGCAGCTCTTCCAGATCACTTATTTGTAAGGAGCACCGAAAGGAAATAGTAATGGTACAATTCACAGGTGCAGCTCGTGCTAACATTTGTTTCGAAAGCTTATTTCAAGAAGCTCGGTGGTGCTGCTATAAAAAGAACATAACGAAGGACCGATGTCAGTCTGAATTACCCAAGGTCTTACCCTTTTTGCAAAAAACATCATTTGTTCTCTACCACTGGATTTCAGAGAAATAAATAGCCGTACAATAATTGTCGTAGCTAATAAAATGATGCCCGAAATAGGATGGCTACCCACTGATGGCCTAATATATCTGCAGAAACACAACAATTACACACAATACTCATAACTCTGGGTGATGACACCATTTCAGAGTGCTTCGTTTCTCACAGATGGGGTAGCGAATGCAATGAGCCAAATTTGGTGTGATGCTCTTTGGGGCAGTGTGCAACCCCAAGCACATCAGTCACACGCTTCAGACTTACAATCAGCCAGGCATGTGTGACTTCTTAGAAACCTTGTGCTGAGCCGACACTAATTATGCAAAATATCGAACAACACTGCACGCTACCGTGGCACTAGGAAGCAGTCTTTAAAAATGTATTAATGTTAAATTCCCGGAAGTAGATTTGCACATCTGGCCAAGAAATAATTGGACAGACAAGGGAACTTATGAAAAATGGAAACAAACTGCAGGAACAGATAATAATTCCCCATGCAAATGCCCAAGACACATGCAAAGTACAAGGGCTCGACAGACACATGTAAGTGTGTAGAGCCCTGCAATGTGGACGTGGGTATTCTTTTTAGAAATATCTCCAAAACGTAAAAGGTAGAATAAGAATTCATCAGTTAACAAGCCATTATGGGAAACATAGGTGCCGAGACAACATACTGTATGCTGCCAATTGTTACATTCTTCCTGCTCATATGCTGTTCAGTTTTCATTTTTTTAATTTTTATAATATGTCATTATTTATGCGTTGGGTTATTACAACTGCATTGCCTTAGAAGTGCAATCATTGCATGACACTCTTTCATACCAAAATAAGGCACAGTGTACAGTTTATAACGGATCTATGTGATTTTACCGAACCAAAAAGTTCGACTCCCAAAAGTCTGTTTTTTTTCTTTTTTTAAATTGTTCGCAAATATATATATATGGGTGGAGACCCCCCAACACCCTCCACCTTACCCCTATACATTTTGTATTCACTTTACCCCCCCCCCACATATATATATATATATATATGCAAATATTTGGGGGTCAGACTTTTGGAAGTAGGTAATAACCATTTATAACACATGCTGTTTGTTAATCATAGTGGTCAGACCGTTTCCCACAACGTTTTTCTTTTATTGGATACATTAAAATTCCTTGTATAACAGTGACTGGAGAGAGCAGAACTTTCAATATCCCCTTACACTTAAGTGGAAGAAGTTTTTTTCCCATGTCACCACCCTCCCCCCCACCCCCTTACACCTTTGATCCTTCTTGCTTCTGCTTTTTAGGTTCCATCATTCCCAAACGTTGGCACTCTCCTGAACTAGACCGTCAGTTCTCCCTCCGAGCAGTGTTTTAAACGTGCATACTACCTTTTAATCGTTATCAAAGAAAAACATAAACATCGTTAAACTGATTGAATGTAATCTAGCTGACGATGGCCAAATTATGAGCCTCGCTGACCTCAGTCGACCTGGAGCTTTTGTAGTCCTGAAGTGAGCTCGTATAGAGCACCAGTTGCGTTGGTCTCAGCTTTGGCCTTGGCCACATACTGGTCACAATCTTTGAATCTCAGCTCTGCAAAAATGCTGCTCTACTTTCAGAGTTTCATCACATCGATTCCCGTCCTATTAAAAAGCTCTGTAACTTCATAGACTTTTTAAAAAAGTGTTTATCCACCGCAGACCGCAATGGGCCCTTTGAATTCCCATGTAATACAAGGTGGAATAATCAATTCTTATTGAACAGTTACTGAAGTTCAGTCTTGTGATTGAATTGCATTGTTGCACTGTGGTTCCCCTCTCATCCTATAAAACCTTGATGTGTCTTCCAAGACACCCAATTTGAGTGTCGTGTTACTCGAGGAGTCTCTGTTAGCCACGTTGTTTGTAAATTACTGTATCCACGGAATGGAAGAAACTATGGAAGAGTCCAGAATACGTCCATCTTAACCTAAACATGCAATTCCCCCAATGGGGGTTTACACTATGACTTGTGAATCTTTCTAAAAGGTATTTTGACCTTTTGAGAAGAATGTGTGTGGGTATGTGTTTATGTTTGTGAGTGTGTATGCTTATGCGCTTGTGCATCTGTACGGAAATCCTGTTTTTTATATAGCTGGTGGGATGGTTTCTCTCAGCCCTTTTTTTCTTTGCCGAGAGTAAATGAATGACAGTACAGTGTTAGAAACATTCCTCTGCATAAAGTGTGGGATGTCAAAACGTGCCTTTGATTTAGATGTGGGCTTTCATTCTTGTAATCCAATTGGGAGTCCCAAAACACAAAAAGGCAGTGTGACCAGCCAATTGGAGGCCTCAAACTACCTAAAGATGTTCTGAGAGCATGTAAAAGGATCAGGTTATGAACTGCGCCGACTCTGGGATTGCGTTGCCCATAACGAGGAATGCACTGGGCAAGCTTGATTCTTTGGGAGGTTTGGTGTGTTTCTGGAGACGTGTGGCCTTCTCGTCAGCCAAATAAATACATTTTTGCCAAACACTGCTTTGACCTTCCATGCCTTTCAAACACATTGGGGGTTTCTTAGCTTTGGACTTCACCTCTGTCAACAAACTACAAATGTGCCTAACACTGCTTTGGGCATCTCACATCAACAACATACATGTGCACTTAACTCTTCATTAGGCTTTATTTTTGGCAACAAAAAACACACATGCAAAACAGTGGTCTGGACATCTCTGATTATAAAACACCAGTGGGGTTCTCACTGCTTAGGCCTTCTCCTCTGGCAACACATGATATGAGTGGCTAACGCTGCTTTGACCTTTTCTGCATACAGAACACTGCAGGTACCTAACACTGCTTTGATCTTCACATCCATCAAAAATACATGTGTGACTAGTACTGCATTAATTATTCCCCTTATAAAGCACACTGGGTTCTCACTGCTTTGCATTATCCATTGCCAACAATCACAAGTATGTTTCTTGTAAATGGTTTACTCTACCCCCTTTTTGAAAACTCCAGAGTTGGACATTATGATGAATTTCCATCGGGCAAGGCTGTAGAAGCCCTGCTTTTTTGTATTTTATTCATTAATAAAAGCCTGCTCTGTAGCTCTTGCTCTTGGATCTATGTGATCACTGCAAGAAAGAAATGCTGAATAGGAAAATGTCATTTATTTTCTTTCACCACAACTTTACACACTCCACTCATACTCCCTATTACCTTATGTATTACTCTAACCCACCCCAAATATACTTGCAGTAAAATGCTCAGTAAAAGATGCTAAATGTTCATATTCTGTAATTTCGGGTGTGCAGTAAACTGCTGGTACCATTGTTCTTCTGCGGTACAGAGCAGGTTCAGAGATAACAGGTGCCTATTTGACAGCCACAGCAACAGTAAAGTCTAAACAGAGCAGGGGCTGCATTTAAGATATGCATGGTTGTTCTAAACACTACATAATAAGGCATACCTTGCAACCACTGGTAAGACTCTAGTCTTGGGGATTGCCTCTCATAGTTACCTTGTGAGGGCAGGTAACAGCCTTCCCAGAGAGACAGCCACTCCACAGGAAGCTGACCTGGGAACAGGGATCAAAGAGTGCACCTATTAAAACAGTAGTTGCCTCACACTAGGGTGTTACATATGTAAAGGCCATTGATTCAATTGTGAAGGGAAGAGGGCAAGTTTAGTGTATACAGAGTTAGCTCTTTACAGCTCAAGGGAGATTGCTCCATCGTTTTTCTCCCTGCCTCTATCTTTCCTTCCTCTCCATCCACGTCCTGTTGCACAATGCACTTTTAGGTGTGATGGCAGAAGGCAAAGAATAGGGATTGAACCCTACAGCAGACTAGCATTAGTCCAATCACTTGGGGGCTTTTGCTTTTAAAATAAGGGGTCTCATACCACATCTTTGAATCATCTAGGGAATTTAAAACTTCAAGAAGTTTTCAATAGACCCTGTTGGGAAAGCAATCAATTCCAAAGTCCTCCAGTTGTGAGGTGAGGCAAGCTCTGTCCCCTAACCATTTGCATGGACCATTGGAGAGAACTTCTGCTGGAAAAAGACCTGCATCCCTGCCAGTCACACTGCGGCCCAAGACCACTGTAAGCTGTGAATCAAGCATCTTTTACCGAGATGGAAGCACGAGAACTCTCCGGAGCTTCCTTTGAACTGGCTGAACTACCAACATCGGTTCTGCACGATTGAACCTGTTCACCACTGCATCACACCATCTGAAAGCACATTGTTGGCTTGGCTAAAATGAAGTACTGCTTCATCTGCACTGCTTGAACTGCTGTCAGACATCTCGCTTCTTCATTGGTGAATGAGTTGCTGATTGTACCAATCCAGTGTTCTTCACAATCTCCTTCATGCCCCCAAATCCAATCAACTCACCTGCACATCCCATCATTAGCTCCTCTGCCATCAAACCCCTTCTACCAAACTGAACCTGATGGCCTCCATGATCTGAATCACTTCAGTAACATTTCAAAATGCAGCCTTCTTCAGTTGAACCCTGCTTCGAGCTTAGTCTGCTGTTGGACCGCCACAACTGCTGCACTTCACACTGCATTGAACAGACAGAGAAGTCTGATTTGCTGTTGTTGAAGTCAATACATATCAATGGTATTATTCACTGATACATGCCCATTGGTCCATTTTTTGCCCTAGTGACTGGCTAGATCACATTCACCTCTTGTTACAACTCAAGAACATATTCTTTGAACATGTTTTTTATTACCTTTTCTCTCCCTGTCTCATTACCGAGAGTGCTGCATCTTGCTATCTCCCATATTCTGTGTTATTTATGCAGGGGTGGGTTTTG
Source organism: Ambystoma mexicanum (assembly GCF_040938575.1). NCBI lineage: Eukaryota > Metazoa > Chordata > Amphibia > Caudata > Ambystomatidae > Ambystoma > Ambystoma mexicanum. Next base: position 1,070,693,367 of record NC_090935.1, on the reverse strand, counting down.
AGTGTTTTCTTTTCCAGCTGGGTATAGTGTGTTTGTGTTTTATATATATATTCAGTAACAAAAAAAAAAAAAAACTTTGTTAAAGGGACGTATGGTTAAGTTGCACTAGCAAAAACCTATGAAATTCAATGGAAATGTTTTCTTACAGGGACGTTATGGTTATAGGTCAAACCAAAACACCCCACACATTCACCAGTTATAGTAAGCTAAGCAACCATAACTCACGCCAGCACTGTGCTCTGCTAAGACTAACACCCATGACATCAAGATGACATCACAAATGTCGTTGATGACATTACTGACGACATCACATGTGTAGTAACTTTTCATTAAAAGCCTGCATAAGGGATTTTACACAAGGGAAATACATTACCTGTGACATCCCTTCCCATCCCTTCAAAAACCACAGATAGTGACCTACATACACAAGTTGTATGCTTCCAAAAACATAAATGTGGCAAATACTGCCAATGTAGGAATAGAAACAGCAGGAAATACAATACCAAATGTTGCTTTGACTTCCTTAGACCAGTTTGCAAAAAAGGAGAATTAAACAGCTTGATTTCTTCTTTTAGACACAGTGTAAAAGGCAAATCCCTTAAATATACATACAACATTAAAAGGGACGAAGCATCCAAGTACATCAATGGCTACAATGCAATCATTGCCCTCTTGTGGAATGCAAACATAGACATACAATACATTGCAGTCAATTCCACTGCAGTTGCAAAATATGTCACAGTCTATCTCACCATAGCTGGGAAAACAGAGCTTTAGTACCTCTGGGGTGACATATCATCTGACAAAACACTATCGCAGAAATTGTGCAGCTTTGGTATAAAAATGCCCTGCCATAGGGAAAGCGGATCCTATGAAGCTGCAGAACGTTTAACAGGTACAGCCTTATTTGGCAAATATGAGAACATTGTCTGGCTGAACTTTGGACCAGTTCACCCCGAAAAAGAGTACTAAAATCCTACCAAGAGTTAGAACACATAGCCACAAATGTTCGCAACAGCCAGGACATTTTAAAAAAGAATTTGCTTGACACATACTACCCAAACAGAAGTAATGCTTTGGAAAGTATGTGTCTGTACGACATTGCCAAATACTACACCTACAAAAACAATGTCACACCAAATGAGACAACTGGCAAATACTCAGTTTCAACTTGTGAAAGAAGTCTAGTGAAACTCACCAAACCCAGTCTAATTAATCATGTAAAGTTATCATTTAAATCTCCACAACAACGAGAACTGTATTATATGGCCCTTCTCCAACTTTTTAAACCTTGGTGAAAAGAAAAATAATTATTAGATGACTATGACTCATTTGAAGCTGCATTCAAAGCAAATTAATGCAGAATAACAAATGGCAATTTCAAAGAATACAAACAAGTGTTGGACAATGAACGCCAACAAGCCCAACAAGAGGAAGAAATTGAAGCTCAGGTAGACAAAGACACTCCTGGGAGCAGTCAACCTTCCCTTACAGGAAGCCAAGACCCACTTGGAGAACCACTCATTCTAAATGTAGCATAAATAGCCATGATTGAGGTAGAAAATACCATGTATCAATATAAACAATCTGAGGAAGTCTTGTCACTTCTGGAATCTCAGCAAAATGATGAATATCTCACCATTTATCTAGAAGTCACTCAATAAATTGAACATGGTTTTAAACATGAAATTGCAATCTGGAGGTGTAACAATTATAAACCTCTGCTCCTGTAAATAGGTGGCGATGATGGTTCTGAAAAAACATTAATGATTAAAATAATCAGCACATTTCTACAAAGCTTAACAAACAACAACCTTTGGGCTGTAGCAACAGCCCCCACAGGATTAGCTGCTTACATCATTGGTGGTGTAACTTTACAACAACTACTAATCATCCCCGTAGAACAACAAAACAAATCAGAATACTACAAATTGTCAGCAGAAGCTGCTACTGAGGTACACAGAATTGTAGAACAAATTAAAGTGATCCTGATAGATGAAGTAAGAATGGTGTCCAATCTCACGTTGGCTTTCATTAATCTCAGAATGTAAGAAGTCCTAAGAAACAGCTGCGAAAAAGGAAAACGCATTGTTGTTTTCGGAGACCTCCTAGAGCTAACACCAGTGAAAGTGCAACCTATTTTCAAAACATTCAGACACAAAGAATGCTGCAATACTTTATTTAATTTATTTTATCGTTTTTTTTATACATGCCTAGTACCGTACCTAAATTCAGTTTCTAAGCGCAGATCCATGATTCAAACCTTTGTTGCTTTGCATGATCTTGCTTCCAAGACCAGTGTGTTGCCCCTGTGCTATACTCTCGGCAGCATTGAAAATATAAATATTTGGCAACATTTTCAGTACAGAGAACTAACTCAAAACATGCACCAGTCTGCAAACCTCACATATGCTGAAATGTTAAAAGGCATTAGAACTGCCCTGCTACCTAAAATCCATCTTAAATAGTAGACTATTCCATGAGCTATATGATTGAAACACATCTGCTCCTGATGTCATGGAACAATTCACTATACAAAATCTAACATGTATGTCCATAATGCCTGGCCTTGCAAGCTGTAGACAATTCAATGAGACAATGTTGGAAAACCTAATGCAACCCATACTGCATATCAGCTCCACAGACAAACTAGAAGTGCACGGCATGCCACTTCATATGTGTCAACAAGCAACGGCACAATTGAATAGCTAGGGAAAATGTATCTCCAACACTGCCAGATTGGAGAAAATATTGACTTTCTCTCTGAACTGCAGAGTAATTCTAAAACGTAGCCTTGATATAGAACAAGGCTTAATCAATGGAGCAATTGGTACACTTGTTGGCTTCCAAACATATCCGCATGACAACAACATTAAGTTTGTCAATATCCACTTTGACAAACTTGCAGAAGTTAAAAATAAATTTGCCCGACAATCAGACATTTCCTTCTTTTTAAAGACATGTACGTACGCAGAGAGCAATTTTCTCTGTCTCTTGCATATGCTGTCACTATTCACAAATCACAAGGTCTAACCCTATATCAACCATTGATTGGCATTGGCAGCACAGTCTTTAAAGAACGTATGAGTTATGTAGCACTTTCACGTCTCTGTACACTGAATGGTCTATTCCTAGTTAACTGATACAAACAAAGTCAATGTTGACATTCCTTGCATCCTGAAATAGAACAGTCTACTGCACTATACACCCCCCCATCTAGATATGTACCCTGTACCTCAAAAAAATAAACCTTTTAAAAGAAAAATAATAGAAACAGAAGCTATAGCAGATTTCCCAACAATACTATTAAAAACAAATCAACCAACTCCTGTTTCAAACAATGAAACCACAAAACTGTTCTTGCAATGGGACGCATATGGACTATTTTTTAAATTATTTAAGGGACTAATGTTTAGTCACCCTAAGTTTTCTATGGTCATCCAGATGTGGCTCTGAGCGGCACAGCTCCAGTGCTCTGATGAGGCCCAACAAGGCTGAAACACGTGTATGGGGCTGCTGTTGGTACTCTTGTTCAGAAGGGAATTGCCATAGTATTTCGGTGCTGGACTGCCAATGTGGAGGGGAGAAAGACTGATATGCAACTGGCCATTTCCCATCTGTGAGAGGTACAGTGAGCTAAAGTGTGGCTGTGGACTCTCGAGTGGGTACCTTCTGAAAGTACAGGTCAATGGGACACATTTGTTCTCGCAGAGGGGCGCCTATGCACTACTTTTTTGATTATTTAAGGGACTTAGATTTAGTCACCCTAAGTTTCCTACGGTCATCCAGACGTGGACCTCTTGATCACTGTGCTCAGAGAGGCACAGCTCCACCTCACTGATGAGGCCCAACAAGACTGAAACACGTGTATGGGGTTGCTGTTGGTACTCTTGTTCAGAAGGGAATTGCCATAGCAGCTTGGTGCTGGACTGCCCATGTGGGGTGGGGGCAAAGACTGATATGCAAATGGGTATTTCCCATCTGTGAAAGGTACACTGAGCTAAAGTGTGGCTGTGGACTCTCGAGTGGGTACCTTCCCAAAGAGCAGGTCAATGGGCCTTGTTTGTTCTCGCAGAGGGGCGCCTATGGACTATTTTAAGATCATTTGGAAACCATAATACATATATTACGTGTCCAAAGATTTTATCACTTTATAGGTGTATGTACAGTCGATATGTTCACCAGTAATAATCCAATGCTTTAATATATTTCTGGCATTTATGCCTAAATAAGTCGTCTGAGGTATTGATCATTGCTTTATATCATGTATGGACAATGGCCATGCATATCATTAGAACTGCAATAGAGATATAAGAGAAGCCAAATTATTTTCTCTTTAACCCTATGCTACGTGAACTGGTATTTACTGGGTCATTACATTTGTATTCACTGACTGCATAAATTGAAACATTTCTATTTTTAGCTATGACACATGATGTCTATTAGATATCGACATATATGGGCTTTGTTCTTTGTGAGAATTGATGGTAGTAAATTGATTCATGTTTTAATGGGTAATTTGGAATATAGCATGTGATGTATTTTAATGAATTAACATTTGATGAATTGTTATTGTTGATGTTTAATTTATTACTAATAATGACTGTTTTATATAAATATATTTGCACTGTTGTAGAAGTTTGTATGAACTATAAACGACAATAAATAAATAGATAAATACATATTTCAATTTAATGTGGACGGGGGTATGATCTGATAAGGATACACAGTCTACTGTAGAATCTATTAAATTAGCAGATATAGAATTAGCCAGAAAGACATAATCGATACTGGAAAAGGAATCGTGAGGAATAGAGTGAAAGGCAAATTCCTTATCGAACGGGTGTTGTAACTGCCATGCATCAACAAGGCTTAGTTCAGAGATAAACTTTAAAAATTGGTTATGGGACTTTGAGCTTTAAAAGGGAACTTTAGACTTTCTATCCAGGATTGGGTCTGCTATTTCGTTACAGTCACTACATACAGTAATATTGTGTATATTTGAGTGGAGCAAGCGTTCTTTAAGGTGTTTCCAGAAAGCAAGATCGGATGCGTTAGGACCATTAACATTTAGAATTGAGCAATAAATAGAGTTGAAGTGAAGATTCAAAAGGACCCATCTGCCTGAGTCATCAGATTCTGAAAGGATCACTCTGCACTAATCATTTTTATTTATCAGGGTAATAACCCTGTTTTCCTTATCCTGTGCCTCACTAGCATACACTTTACCCACCCAGAACCTCGTAAGTGTAGCAGCTTCTGAATTAGAGAGGTGAGTTTCTTGGATGCATGCAATTTTAGGTTTATTTCTATTAAGATAAGAATGTACTTTTTGTCTCTTGATGGGATTGTGAAGACATTTGACATTATAAGAAGATGTATTAAAAGACATAGGATTTCAACATAAAACAATACAAACTTAATACACTTAATTAACTGAGAATCGGCAAACAATGAAGATATGGATTTACAAATAGGTTCCATGCGACATCCATTTGTGATGAGTGATGCTGAACACATGGGGCGGAACATTTCCATGTTTCCTTTCCATTCCCAACTTAAATTTCACGTCCTTTGTCTGGTCTTTAAATCTCTTCAAGTTTTAGAAACTCTTTAAGTTTCCTTTCCATTCCCATCTTAAATTTCACTTGCTTTGTCTGGTCTTTAAATTGCTTCACGACCTTGCTCCTCCTTACCTCTCCTTTCTTCTCTCCTTTTACACCCCCTCTTGCTCCCTACGTTCTGCTGATCTCGTCTTACTTTCAGTTCCCCTCCCCCTTGCACCTCTTCTCGTTTCCCTTCCTTTCAGCTACTTGCCCCCTTACACTGGAACTTCCTACCTTTCTCTATCTGTTCCCCCCTTCCTATTCTTCCTTCAGCTCCTCATTGAAATCTCTTCTTTTTCATTCCCCTGTATGTTCCCCTTCCCCTCTCTTTCCCTTCTTTCCCTCTTACTTCTACCCTTCTCTTTGTTCTTTATCTTCCCTTCTCTTCTAAATCTCCCTTCTTCCTACTATTCACTTTACTCACTACTCTTTCTCCCCTTCTTTCTCCACCCCCCTCCTCTCCTCTTCTTTCTCATATGTAAAATGTTCTACATGCTGATTTTCTGCTTTGACTCATGTTTACCGTTATTGCATCTTCTGTTCCATGTTTAATATATATTTTGTTGTTCATTGTAAAGTGCCTTGGATTAAGGCGCTATATAAAACAATAAATACAAAATACAAATACAAACATAAGGATAAAGAGAAACATAAGCAGATGGGGTGACAAACAGCAACATGAACATGAGTAAAAGTAGATTGTAGCTCTTAATATGACATAACCATATGGCTAGCAGAAAACAGCCAAAACCTTTCATGTTGATTAGAAAGAATCGAAGATGAGGGCAGGGCACCCGGCGAGATCAGGGCCTCCATGGCACCACCCTAGAACAATTCATACTTGAATAGTAAAAGAGAACACATTTTCTAAATGCTTTAAGGTACAGTGTTTGACGAAGGACCAGCAGTATCCATGCCATTCAACCTTTGGGAATTAATACCGTTTCTTAGGCCTGCAGGATTATCAAAAGAAGTGGTATGCCCTTTCAGGGTGCAGCATGAACCATGCCATATCTGGCATTAAGTTGTTTCAAGGCTGGCCTTAAAGCAACAAGTTATTTTAATCCAGGGGAGCGTAAATGGGAGTTCTTGAGGAGTTTCTAGGATTAGCTAAAGGCCGCAGAGGGTCAATCTTGTGTGCTTATTGGATATTGAGTTGCACAGAAGAGGATAGATCCAGTAGTTTAGGCAGCATATTTGTAAGAAATAGATTTGCGTCTTCCCCTTTCAAGCCTTCAGGAAGACCAACTATGTAGCAGTTTAGGGTGCAGGAATCAATTTTCTTGAGTAAGCATGACCAAAAGTGAAAAATAATTAGCATTACCAAGAGTGACAATATAGGTGATGAGGTGTTTTTTCCCTGCTAGTTTGCTTTAAGGGGCCTGTGTTGTGAAAGAAAATGTCTTCCTGAAGCAGGCAACACTAACATTGCGCGTCAGCCAGAGCACCTGCAGGAATCTCTGCTGTGTTATTACAATAGTGCGCTGCTTGATGGCTTTCCTGTTGGTCCTCCTCCATACATCCAGGTTTCAAACTTGCCTATGCAAACTTCCAACAAAGTCAATGCTCAGTTCGCCTCACTGCACAAGCACTTTGGATGATAGAGAAGGTACGCACAGGTGTTTTTTACATATTTAATTAATGTTTTTATTTGTGCATCGAGCGGAGTCTGGAATTTAGCCCGCCATCCCATCCAGTGCAAAGACACCCCCCCCCCCAGCATTTACATTCTAGCTTTCTACCAGCTGTCTATATGTGATCCAGTTCTAGGCCAAAACAAATATTAGCCAGCTTCACTTTTTGAATAATATAATTTCCATGGTATATTATAGCTCTTTTTTCAACTCTGACAGAACAAATGAGTGCATGCTGCACGGGTTACGAGGTCAATGTCAATATTAAAAGGATCTTTAAAAAGTGTTGCTATTGATTATTTTTGATGGTCTCCAAGGGAAGTGTTCAGTGAGATGGTGTCTTACACATTCAACTAGGGTTGGCTGAGACTTTCAATATTCATTTGTGGTCTGTCTAGCTTTGCTTAATGCAGGTTCGGTCAGACATGGGACTGTTACAAAACAAGTTAATGGCAGGTGTGTGGCTATTTTTTGTGAAAGGCTTGCTAGGTATGTTGATCAAATCACATGACAATCACACTGTCGTCCAGATTATATGTGATTTTTTTATGTTTGCAATCCTTTCTTGTATGTAGATCTCCCATCGACAAAATGTATTTAAGACGTTCTGAAGGTTACTGATTATATCAAGAAATGAAGGACAGTTCCAGGAATGTGGACGATAGACTTTCAGGATTGTTAGCATCCAATAGGCACTTAACTATCAGGAGTTCAAAGGAAGGTTAATGTTCATAAGAGTGTATAGCAACCACATCCCCATCAAACATATGTTTACTATTGTGCATACAGTTTTAAAGACCTCTGACAGCAGATTATCTGAAGGTTTAGTCTCTGCAATCCCATTCAAGTTTAGCTTAAAGTAAGCCTGTTTTCAGTTACATATTAATAATAATGTTGTTACATATTTAATAATGTTATAGACATATTTGTTTGTCAATCTGTCAATAATTGTCAGTCTTTTCTGGGAGGTCAGTTATGTGGTCTTCCTTGGGTGATAATCGTTCTCCCATAACATGACATGCTACTAGCAAACTGCCTATCATAATAGGAGACTGACATTTCAAGCGATTGGTTGGCGGTTAACATGACATTGGGCCTCATTACGAGGCTTGCGCTCACGGAATGAAGGGGGCCAGTACGGGACCGGCCCCCTTCATTCGGTCAGGGCTGATTACGAGGTTCCCTTCGCGGGACCCGGATCAGATGTCTGGTAAAACCAGACGTCTTTTCCGGGTCCCGCGAGGGGAAGAGTGAGGTAACAACGGGACACTGCAGTCTAGCATGTATTAGAGAACCCTGTCTCCAAGAAAAACTCCTTTTTTCTGACAGGATAAGCTAGGCAAGGCGCTTGTGAGAGGCTTCTTTTGAGCTGTCTTACTTCCTCGGATTGTTCTGGACCCCATTCCCACTTGACCCCCCCCTTCAAGAGATGAATCAGGGGTCTGGTGATCTCTGCGTAGCCCTCAATGAACTTTCATCTGTAATTAGTCAGTCCAAGGAGGCTCCTTAGTTCCCACAGGGTTGTGGGGTCTTTCAGTTTCTGGAGTGCTTCCACTTTCTTTTCCCGGGGACAGAGACACTGAGAAGTAATCTCATGCCCCAAGAAATTAACACAGGTTCTACACCACCGTGCTTTCTGAAAGGAATGTTTTGCTCCGGCGGCCCTCAACTGGGTCAGAACATAACGGATCTCTTCTATTTGTTCCTCAACAGTTCCCAGGTCGGGCATGGCCTTATGCAGAAAAATGTTGAACTCATTCCCGGAGTTGAGGTATCCGAAGGGAGTCCGGGTCCATGTGTACTGCTGGACCCCAAAGGTAAAAGCCAGCTTGTATTGGTCCTCCCTACTGACAGGCACAGTCCAGTATCCATTGGTCATGTCTATCACAGTGAATACCTGTGATCCCTGGATCTGGGCCAGCCCTTGGTCAATGTAGGGAAGAGGCCATCGGGAAGTATGGACCCGTTTGTTGAGCTCCCTAAGGTCGGCGCAGAGTCTCCACTGGCCATTTGGCTTCAATATCCCCAGCACCGAATTATTGAAGGTGCTGTGGACTGGACGGATTAACCCGCGGGACTCAAGGTTCTTAATTATTTTAGTAAGGGACTCCATTGATGCAAGAGGCAAGCGATATTGCTTCACAAACACTGGAGTCATGCCAGGGTCCGTGGGAATTGTTGTTGTGTGGATGTCGGTGCGACCATAGTCCACCGCAAAGAGATCTTGAAAATCCAAGAAAACTTGTTTCAACTTTTGCTTCTGCTCCAGAGTCACACAGGCATCAGCTAGGTTGACTCTCTCTTCAACCATCTGCCTGAAGCCTGGGAAGACTTCTGGTTTCGCTATCTCAGCGGCCTCCTCCAGCTGGGTGGAGAAGTCCCTGGTCAGAGTGCTGATTTGGACTGGTGGCTGCAGGTGGGAAAGGCAGCCCTCATGGACCTGGTCCAAGTCACAAGTCACATCTTCCTTGCCATAAGCGCAGGTAGTCTACAGCAGGAAGTTCCCCCCATGCCGGGTGAAGATCCGGTCTGGTGTTGTATTGTCCTCACTGTCACTGTCAAAACAGTCCTTGGGGATTGGTCCTAACAGCTCATTTCCTAGATCAATGGAAAAATGACGGTCATCAACCGCCATTCCAATAATGCGGCTAGAGTGATACTCTTTAAGTCGCTGTTATCCACCTCTATTGGAATGGTGTCATGTTCTATATTGACTAATGGCGTTGGGTTTACCCCCAACCCTTGCTGTTGGAGAGAAGCATTTAGATGAATATAAGCATCAGGGTTTTTCAATTTTTGTCCTCTTTTAACTTTCACTTCCAGGGAGAATTGTCGGGTCCTTTCTGGGATGGTGACTTCCTCTCCAATCTGAATTTCAACTGCATAGGGTAGCAATTGAGCTGACCTAAATGCTTTCTCTTGGTCATCAAAGTCCATGGGATTATCCGCTAATCAGGACCAAGCCTTTAAGTTTATTAGGTCCAAACTAATGGCAAAGTGATTGAGAATGTCACTGCCTAAGTAAAAGGCAGCAGTGACGTCTCGCACACCCCAACAATTATGGACAATGCTCTTGTTGCCAATGGAGATTTTGAGCATACACCTGCTTGGCAGGAGATGTTTGGAATTGGGTGCTTCCAGATCCATTTCCCACTTGTCTATAAGTTTGAATGTGGGAATGGCTGGATCTTTTTGGAGTTAGTGGAACATGGCTTCGCTGATGAAGCTCTTACCATTGTTCACACACACTCGGGCGAGAACAGAGTCCTTCCCATCATTTAACTGAACAGGGATGAACAACTGCTCTCCAATTTGCTGAATATCAGCCAGGCTCTGAGCTGATTTCTCAACTTTCTGGACTATCACCATCACCAGTCTGTTGTCCTACTGCTATTACCATCACGTCTGGAGTTTGGTTGTTCTGGAAGTGAAATTCTAGTTGGTCAGATTTTTGTTCAACCATGTGACATGTGCCGTTTAAACTAACATGGTTGACACTCTGTTTTAACTTTATTGGTCGGCTAGTCTGGGTCCAGAGGACCTTGTTTATGCAATCTATTAGGGGGGACAACCTTCTCAGGAGGTCATTCCCTAGTAAACAAGGGGTGCCCTCTGGACTCACTACTATGACCAGGTGTTTCACCTTGTGTCACCCAATTTTAATGTCCAAATCCGCAGTCCCCTCGATGGGAATTTCCTTCCCGTCAAAGTTCTGGAGTTCTCCAGGAAGAGGGGTGAGAGGAATTTGGTATTTCTCCCCCCTACCTGAATTCAGTTCATCAAAGGCCTTTTTTTTGGGATCCAGTGTCCACCAGTGCCAAAATTGTGCCCTGCCCCTGTACTTGTACCGGGGCATCGTACCTTCCCTCCTTCTCCGCAAGGGGGCTCAGATAATGCACATTTTTGGACAACTGGTGGGCTAATTTTCTGGTTTTGGACATGGAGAGAGAAGAGATTTGGGCAGAATTCTGTGGAGAGTCTTGGGAATCTGAAAGAAAGAGTTGGCAACTAGAGATAGGATAAGTTTTGGGTTCCCCTGGTTCCGGTTCTGGGCCGCCCCCCCCTTTTTGGTGGTCACCAGGATGGGTTTGAACCAGGGGATTTTCATGTTGTTAATTCTGGGGTAGGATGATGGGCGGCACTAGCTCAGTCCCCACATCTACCCAGTCTGGATTTTAATACCTTGGGACCCATTTTTCTTTGGGAGGAGTTTCCCCATCCCTGAAGGAGAAGATTCTTTTCCCAGGATCCTCTGAGGATCCCTCTCCTTCAAATTGGAAGATCTGTACCTCCTCCTCAAAGTGGGTCTGTTTGGGTCCTTTGTTTCTCCTACCTCCTCTCTGCTCCTTGGGTGGCAGACTTTCAGGGGTAGGAGATTTTGTTTCCAGTTCCTAGGTTTCCAGGGGCTGTTTACAAGTGGGGAAGGAAGCTTCCTCGAAGGCTTTACATCCCCATTACCCTTGTGCCTCCTCCCTGGGAACCGGTGGGTTGTCGGGGTGCTGCCCCCGTCATTGTTCTGGAGCGCCAGGTCCAGAGTTTGGGGCATTCGTCGCCGGCATGCCCATCTGAGGGATCTGCTGAGCCCTCAGCATGCGACCCAGATCCTGTGCCATATTTTGGACCTGGCGCTCTAACTGTGAAACCCGCTCAGGCTGATACGGGGTTCTGTTTTCTCCCCTGGGCTGATCCCGGGAAGGGTGGCTATCCCTTCTCTGGTAGTACCCCGGGTTTGGAAGATTTGGGTACCCCCCACCCTTGGCCTCCCCTCTCCCGGATTAGGTGGTCTGGGCTCAGGGAAGAGGGGAAAGAAGGATGGATGATTTTGGGGTTGGAAATTGGGTGGATACCTGGGGAAAAAGTTCTGCCCAGGATTTGGTGAATTTCTGCCCTCCTGGGGAAGTTAGGAGGGAAGTTCCCTGGGTTAGGTGCTTGGTTGGATCCCCCCCTTGGGCTGGAGGAGTCCACACATAACCCAGGATGGGTTGGTTTCCCTTGTAGCGGGGACTTACATAGTCAGAGGAGTGAGGGACCCCATTGGTGGGACTACCTCCTTGACTCCCTGTCTGTGACTGGCCCGAGGGCCTTCTGGGCTTGGAATTATTCTGTGCAGGAAAGTTTTTAGGCCCCCCCATCTCCAAATCCAAAATGGGGGCAACCTTTACCTCTGCCACCTTGGCAGCAGCAGGGGTGCTGGTTGGTTTGGGGCTTTTCTGAGCATTATTTTTATTTTCCATGGGCTTCTGCACCTCATAGATTCTGGTGGCCTGTTCAATGACCCAGTATAGTGACCTTTTCTCATGAATATCTCTCACTAGCTGGGTCATGATGTATTTGGGTAAATCATGGAAAAACATATTTACAAATTCTTTACTGTCCGTGCGCACCCTTTTGGTAGTCTGCGCAAAGGCACACTTCAACTCCGGCTCAAATTCTTGTGGGGCCTGATCCTCCCCACATTGCAAATTGTAGGCTGCCTTGCGAGCCTCTTGGGGATTTCGGTGAACAGAAAAGTGTTTCAAGATTGTCGCCCTATATGTGGACCATCTTGAATGATTTTGATACTCCAGCCCCACAAAGAAACTGGAGTATTCTGGAGAGAATGTCCATTTTACATACTGCATGCTGCTACTGCTGTCCTTCAAATGGAAAGTCTCCATTATTTGCTCAAAGAGCTCCAAGTTTTCCCAAACAGAATACTTGGAGTTCTTATGGTAAGGAGTGATGACGCTCCTTATTGCTTTGATCTGTTTTAAGGGGTCCTTAAACAAGGCCCTTTTTGTCTTATTGGCCTTCTTGGTTCGGGTAACCCTGGTCCATTCATCCTCTGACTCAGAAGCACTGCTCCCAGAGGTGCCCGTCTGATCTTCCAGGTTTTCCCGGATTCTGCGAGCATGGGAATGGCCATCGGAATAAGGGAACCTAGTCTCCTGTGTCCTGGGAACTCAGAGGAGTCTTCTGATTCCTCCTTGCTCCCAGGATTTGATGGGTACCCCCGCACTGACCTAACTGGGCAGAGGTTTTCAGAATGCCCTTAGAGGACTTACTCTCCAGGGATACCCCACTAAATTGCATTGTACTTGGATGGCCATACCCGAATGCCCTCCCATCTATTCCTGGGAGGTACTGGCCTATGAGCCCCATACTCTGACTGGATAGTAATCTGCCATCCCCGTGGCCCTGGGCTCATGTTCACCAGGGGACATGGGGGTGGCAGAGTCCAGAGACTGGGAGAGATGGAGGCCTCTGGTACTAGGGCTCCTGAGGTTATGCTCAGGTGTTTCCCTTTCCCAGCGAACCTCATCTCTATCAGCCCCTGCTCCCTGTTGCCCCGCCAGAGCCTGTGCTTTTAGTTCCTCAATCAAGGCCTTACTAGACTCTATCAGTCTCTCCTGCATGGCTACCTGTTGCTGGAGCCTATCATTGTGCTGGCAGAGAGCCTCACTCTCTCTCTGTGCTTCCTGGTTAGTCTTGGAGTACTGGGCCAGTTGTTGCTGAAGGAGGGTTACCTCCTGAGTCCCGTCCGTACTGGCCTGCTCCTTTCTTTCCAGAGCATCTTCCACCCTCCTGCTGTGCTCTAACAAGTTCTGATGCTCTTTTTGGAGGTCAACCAGTCCCTTGACGGCCAGGTGATTTTCTTCCATTTTCCTTTTTAAGTGGCAGACTTCCTGGCCTAAGGTGTCCCTTTCCTGAGTTAGAGCCTGCATCTGTGCCACCAGGTCGTCCCTCTGCCTTTGAAGGGCACCAGCTTTCTGACACTCTTCCTCAAATTCTGCCTGGGTGTCCAGGTCTTTCAGAAATAATTTGTTGCTCTCTGCCTTCACCCTATCTAGGTGGCTTTGCAGGGTGACTACCTGCTATGCACATGCCCTGTTGAAGTCCAGTTGTTGCTCCAGCTTTTTCTGGCTCTGCAGTAGGGAGTCCAAACCTTCTTGGAACTCCTTCTGCAAGGCCAGAAATCTGGTATCCTGGTCTGCCTTTTCCTGTTGCAGGATACCCATATCCTCTTTTATTTTAATGACATACTGTCTACTATCATTTTCTGACTCCTGGCTCCTCTGCAGCCTCTGCTCAGAAGAGTCCAGGTCAGATTGGGCCTTCTCTATTGCCATCAGTTGCCTACTTGCCAGATCTTGGCCTTCAGCACATTTGTCCTGTATGGCTCCCATATATAAATATAAATATGCCGCTATCCTGACAATCTTGTCGTGCTCATCTTTGGCCTTAGGGGCCATGTATAATTCACTCAGGGCCACGTGTAAGGGGCCCTGATCTCTCCAGTTATCTAACCCAGTGGCAGTGACCTGTTGTGTTATTGCCTGCAACCAGGCATTCTGGTCCTGCTCAGCCCACTCACCTCTCACAAATAGCTTATGTAAGAGGTGCTCTCTCGCTATCTTGATGTCTACCAGTGTCGTCATTCTGGAAATTGATTTCCTTCCTGACTTACAGAATTGTATCTAATTTTGCAAAACCGACCGTTTCCTGAGAGCGTTCCCTTTTGAGGGGTGCTTTTACAGCGTAACACAGCGTGGTGATCCGACCGGAATTATGTATCCTGTGAGTTAGCACACTGTATTAAGCTGCACAAGTGGTAGTTCTAATCCAGAAGTCCCGTTACGAGCCCCCAATCTGTAAGTGACTTCAATGCAGCACTCCAACTAAGTCAATGCCTAGTCTGGGATGCCCAATGGAAGCCCTTATTTCTATATTTGTACGTCAAAGTTCTTAAATCTGGATGATGAACCCTTATATCACGCCCCTCTCTTTGAATCCCCCTGACCTCACTGAGCCAAGAAAGAGGTTTGTTTTGCAATTTAAAATATTTATTTGAAGAATTAAACAATATATATCACACTTTTATGAATAAATAATATTTGATAGCACACTTATGAGTATAGTAGGGATCAACAATGGGTAATATTACAACAGTACACTCTCTTTAATCACTTAGGAGTTGGAACAGGAGAATAAGGTAGCAGAGAATACTTTATATGGTTTCAAGGAAATGCAAGATGGGAAAGAATGTAACACAGAAATAAACTTGATATGATTTCAATCAAAAGATAATATAATCACTTTTCCCCCCTACGCAATATGAAGAGGTGGAAATGGGGGCACACAGGTTTCAGGAATACAATCAAGAAGCAGTTCAATTCCAGTTCCCCCCCGGCAAGCTTAGAGAAACAGGTATGATTTTAAAACACAGGTAAAATGCTTTTAAATGTGATGGAAAGGATGGGAAAATGCGCTAAAATGCTTTCAATTCCCTAAAGGATATTCAGGAGAAAAAAAATAGTTACTTTAGATTGGTTCAGGTCAACACTAGCAATGATTCATGAATGATTATCAGATTGAAAAAAAATGTAAGCAGTTGAAAGCAAGAAGCAGCGATTTTTAACATGTGGTGAGATTGAGCTAAATTGCAATTTGCTGCACTTTTTCCGCATGCGTAAATCGCGATTACGGAAAAACTATAAGGAATTGGAATGTCGTTTTAGGTTTGTTGGAAGGCTGAGGTTCAAAAGTTACCGACGTTTTTGTGAAGGTAGATTTTCCGAAATAAAATCAAGATTTAAAAATGACAGATGGCGCTTTTACAGATTTGAAATCACAGGATGGACATAACATTCTAAATGCCGTTCTGGACAGGTTGAAATGGATGGGATAAGATTACTTTAGACTAAGAGATGACTATGCACAGTTCTAGACTCAATACTCACTCCTAGTTTTGCAATAGAATGCGCCTCGTCAAAGATCTGGTCAAAGGGTTTGGCTGCGGTTCTCTCGCCACCGGACAGGTCTCAGGCCCTCTAGGTTCTGCGTTCAGCACTGCATGGCGGTCTCTGACCTCTGGAACGGGATCTGACTGGTTCTGGATACAGCTCTGCTTTCTGGGTCTGGAGTCCTGGTTCTAGCACAGGGTTCCTGGCTAGAATCAAACAGCACGGCCCGGTTGTTGAAGGTAAGAGCCCCTTGAAGTTTAGGGGTTAGAATCAGGTTGCTAGATTCTGAAGCCTACTGGGAAGAGTTCAGCTTGTGGATTAGGCCTCTGCTTCTCCAAGGTTCTAGAGTATGGGTTCTAGAGTTTTGGTTCTGGAGTCTGTCTGGATCTGGAGTTTTCCGGCAGAGCGCTTCGCAAAAATCGGTTGAAGTGGAAAAGTGAGTGTCCCTATCTGGGTCTCAGCAGTCTCTTTTTATGTGTTTTCATAGTGGGTGTGGAGGCCGACTCTACATGCCCAACCCACTAAGGATTTGATAGGTTAGAGGATTATCTGTGACCTGACTGGAGAAAGGATTAGTGTGTCAGAGTGACGCTGTGTTTATGGCTTAAGGAAAGAACACTCCCCTTTGCTTTCTCATAGAAAATCTATTTTTTATAACAAACATGCTTCCCAGATACACACGTTGTTCATAATACATATACACCTCACATATCACTTAAGGTACATTCTGTTCCAACTCTGATTTTCCTAAGAGCTTTAGTTCAAAAATGACAACTGATTTGCGATTTTGGTGGGTTTCGCAATATTTTTCCGGCCCCCAATTTTACACAGACCTACGCACCCTCTCTGAGCATATTACTGGAAGTTCTTAGGTTTCTAGCATAAACACTGCATCCACAATATTAGTAATTACGGGGCTTGGCCTCAGAACATCCCACGGCATCCAACTTAGTCTTGAACTGTGAGTGCATTTTTCATTTTAGGACTCTCAAAGTTGTACATTTCTGTCAGCTTGGAACACTTTGTAAATTGCAATTTTATAAAACATATATTTACTCTCAATTGAATTCACCCATTGGTTTATCTCCACCCCCAGAAGCTTGGCTCTGACTCAGAGGTCACATGTCTTGTTTCTCCCAGAGCAGTTGTTTGACCTTTTACACCCAAATCAGCATATTCTAATCAGTTGAAAGAATCCATTGTCTTGTTTCCTGCCAGCTTCAGGGAAAATCTCCTCCCTCTTAATCAACATGACCATGCAATATCCTGCTGTCTGGTGTAGAGTCCCCAGGTGTGAGGATTCTCATGAAAAGCAAGCCTTTAGAAGTCTGAACTGCATCAGGTTGCCTTCTAGTCAATTGTAACAGAGTTCCTTGTAAAAAACACATACATTTATAAACTTTAAAATAAGCAATATATCTTTAAATCAAGTCTCTTTCAACATGAAATCACTGTGTGGCACTCTATATGGAATTTTGATAGAGTTCTCTGCTTTGGCATATTTAGCTTCTGAAACACAGCTCTCCTGTCAGAGTTTAGCAATCGCCAGCACCTGTCGGAGGCGAGCAATGGTACTGCAACCATTTTTGACAGCTGTCTTCCAGCAAGCATCCTTAAAAGTGGATTTTGCTTGAAAGCATATGATTCTTGCTGATATTGTACTGATGTAGATTCTTGCAGTAGGGTATTGTGGAACATCCAACAAGGAGGTTGGATCTTTTTGGTGGTTTTGTGAGCCATGATTTTAGTACATTTTTGACACCAAATAAAAACAGATTTTTGCACTGATTTTGCTCTGTGTGCAGCCAAAGGATGGAGTCTGGCAATGGTCTCCTGTATTAACACTGAAAGAGGCAAAAGTGGATGGTGGCCTATCTGTCAGGATTTCACTGCGCTTTTTCTGGTGATTTCTGGTGAACAGCCTGCTTTCCAGCGGCCATTATGTTTCTGCTGCCAGCAATGCCTAGTGATGTTGCTGGGCTTGGATGAGTGGGTTAAACATCCCACAGCGGGAGTGGGTGTCTCTAGCTCCCTGAAGAAGGTTGAAGATTTCCTTTGAGCTAGATTGAGCTTCCAAGATTCTGGATTCAAAGGATTTGGACTTTGCTAGGGTGATTGCCTTTTGTATATGGTAGAGCAGGTTTTAAAGATCAACTTATCTTTGTCAGAATGGGACGTTTGCCACTGTGTAGGTGCGGCCTTCTTTTTGTTGTGTAGAAAGAGAAGGTCCGGGGTGAACCAGGAGTTGGAGTGGGTGGTTGGTTTGGATTTCCGGGGTTTAAGTGAGGCAATGGAGTTGATAGCTGCTTTGATGGCAACATCATAGGCTGTTGCGAGAGTTTCTGGGTCTGTGGAGAAAGGTGGTCTAAAGGCTGGGCCTTGGAGGAAGGGCAGTAACCTTTCCTTAGTGAGTTGATGGGAGCTTCTTGCGAGGCAGGGGTTGGGGTGAATGAGTGGAGGGGCTGGTGGTAAGGATGCTAAAGGTGATGATGTGGTGGTCAGACCATCGGGTGGGAGTGTTACCAGTGATGATGAGTGGGCAGTTATGCTGTGTGATCCACTCGAGAGTTCTACCCTGGGTGTGAGTTGGGCTAAAGGTGGTATTTTTGTATCCTAATGCCTTGATGGCTGAATCGTAGGATTTGGCTGCTTAATCCTTGCTGTCCAGGAGGCCTAGGTTGACGTCCCCAAGGAGAATGGCTTTCAAATGTTTTTGGAGGTTGTCAGAGAGGAGGTGGGTGAGAGAGGCTTGAAAGTCTCCTGTTGGGCCTGGAGGGCGATAGACAGTATGAATAGTAATGGTACAATGGGGAGAGAGGTTGATTTTGACTTGGAGGTAGTCGCTGTTGTTGTCCAGGGATTTCTGTGCATTGGATGCCAGCCTGAGTTATAAAGTATTCTGCTAGGCATATGTGGGATCTGCCAATATGTTTGGTAATGGTAGAGAGAGGACTTATGATTTGTGCTAGTGCTAAAGACTGGGGTTACTTTGCTATAAAGGGAAATTGAGGCAACTCTAGGGCCAGTATGGTGGCGTTGGGGGGTTGCATCACATGGTAATGAAGGAACATCAAAAGAGGATAGCAAATCAGTAATTTCCTTCGAGTAGCCCGGCAATTAGATGCATACAAAAGGCAGTGACGTATAGCACCAGGCTCATGGATTTCCTGTTTGACACATTATAGTGCCATACAACAGGGTTGTGATTCCATAATTAACAGGTGTTATCAGTTAACAAGTGATCAGAGTGCTAGAATATTGGACAGCTTGATTTTCTTTGCATGCCAATTATAAATAACATATAGAAGAATGACCATCGAAAAGGTAGTGACACCATTCTGAAAATAAGCAAGCAGGTTGAGCCAGGCAAACAGGCTCAAGGGCGTTGCCTTTTTCCTTAATGTATTCACATTACTGTCCAATAGACTTGACAACCCTTACTGCAGACAGAAAGGAAATAAGATATGGGACACATTGGCCTAGCCACCCAATGCCTTCTTTTGCTGCAGTGGATTTTGGGGTGACTCATCAAGTGGGATTATTTGGGTGACCTCCGCTGATAGATGTGGCCCTCAAAAGGTGGCACCATCACAAGTATTGAAGAGTATGCAGTGTCTTATATCCTTTTACAGAGCAAGAGCTTGTCATGGTAGCCTGGACCCAGAATGTCAATCCATTTTCTATTGCTGCTTGAAAATTTGTTGTGATTCTTCAGTGCCAATGATTCGGGAGCTGCAGGTGGTGGACTCAGACATCAGGAGGTGTCTCTGATGCAGGTAGCAAGGAGCATGTAAAACAAAATATCATTCTTTTCAGCGACAGTCCTGGCCTAACCCCGTGGGTACATCCACCAAAGGAGTGGCATTTCTTTATTGTTGCTGTGCATTCTGGGGTGTGTCTTCAGATTTTATGACACAGGCTCACCAATAGTGGATGTAGCCACTGGCAGTGGCCTTCTGCATAGTTAGTGAAGATTAGGGAAACGTCTCTATCCCTTTTCAGTGACAGACCCAGGCATGTGAGTAATGGACCCTCTTTACCTACTGCCACTGTACTAAAAAGCCGATTCTTGAGGCACTATGATTCTGATGCTAGAGTTAGAGTTGGTTGAGACAATCCTCTGCACGTGCTTCTCAAACATGGGCATGAGTCACAACCTTTTTCAGGAGTCATCCACACTTACTCTTGGAAAGCGTTCAGTGTATTGGAACCTCAATATTTCCATTTTGGTATGCATGAAAGCAGTCGGCCACCACATTTCTCATCTGATATTGAATTACGTTTTAAACAATATATGTAATTTTTCATCACAGTTAATTAATAAACCTAAATATCTTTCCTGAAGTATAGTAAGTTAAACTTTGAACATCTATGCTTTGTATGTGTTGCTGCTTGCTTCAGCATGCTACCGGTATCCACAATAGTTTCTCATTCTACTATTCAGCATAGAGTTCTCATTTGTCTAAGTCATTCCACAGCAAGTGTCTTCCTTTTGCTGCATCCACAGTTCTAGCCAATTTTGCATGATCGGCAAATCGGTGGATGTTTCTAGATAATGTGCAGCATTATTGAAACAGGTGGACGCTTGCTCAGATCACTTGGGAATGCCACTAGCCACTTCCCGCCATGCTCACACCTAATATGTTATGTTCTACCACAAATAATTAGTTATCCCTTTACTACAGTAAGAATCAAATTCATGACTGGACAGATAATTTATGAGGCGGCCAAGCAGCCTGGTAGAGAAATCATTGCGAAATCATCACAAATACATTTTTAGACACCTCCCACTGCATCAGCTTGCCCAATAAATATACAATTGTGCGAAGTGTGCAGTGCTGTATCCACATTTAGTTCTTTCAACGGAAACAGGTTGGCAGCGTGAATATTTCCGTTTCAATTCGATTTTCCATCCATCAGTTTGCAGTGCTCATTTTTGTGGGATTTGATTCGTAATGATGCGTAAGGCTGCATTAAGCGGCTGCATTAAGCTAGTGGTTTCTGCATCCTGTAGCAAATAGCCAAGGCACCCGCGTAGGTTGCGAATTAGGAGAAATGAGCATTCAATCAATACACACTAAAAAGCAGCCAGAGACATATATGATTATTTCCACAATATGCCTGTATGCATATACAGTCTGGAAACATGAGATGGTGTGCATGATCATATCCATTGGAAGCATGGCCTTCTATGAGGATTCCACCAAACTGCAGGAGCCACACTGTCCACAGCATACACATCCTGTTAGAAAAGAATGAGGCTTCCTGCCATTCCCTTTTCCACTCCAAAAAATAAGAAAGATCAAATCTGCAGACACAAGCCTTCAACAGGGCAATGTCACATGGAAAGGTGAACACGGAAATTAACCTACATATGAAAATGGTGTCAAACAGTGGAGGAAAGAAATATCAAATTAATAATAATAATAATAATAATAATAATAATAATAATAATAATAATAATAATAATGCTCACGTGTATCTGCAGAGTTACCATTGTCTGAAGTAAACCTGGCTCACAACAGGGTGGAATTGGGGCAAAGAGAACACAGTGAGAGATCTCTGTTTTGGGAACTTGTATTTCTTTTCCATTGACATGTCTGCATATACACCAAGATTTTTTGCAAATAGAATGTTAATGCAAGTGCCATCTCCTTCACCCTTTCAACCGCATGTTCTGCTCCAGCAGTACATATTGCGCACCTGAATAGTACTGATGGCTGCAGATTTTGCTTGTGAGCCCGTGTCAGACTGTGGCCATGCAATCTGCAATTCTCTGTGTGCATTTGCACACAAAGTAGAAAAAGTTATTAGAGCTAGGGAGTCCTCTTTTTTAGGGGGCTGTGTGGCTGACAGAGTCAAGGACAAATGAATGATTCATTGAGGATATATGTAATAGTAACATGTTTACCTCACATCCTTACTAACCCCACAATATTGTTTCAATATAATAATCTTGTTAGGGTTGGTTTGTTAAAAAATATCGACTTTCATAAATTGTGTACTTTTTATGTGATGTTTCGTGTAAACAAAATGCATTTTTGGCTTTTTTATAAAATATTTTGAGTGTTTTTTATACTTATAAATTAAAATATGTTCATCTCTAATGTTCATGTTTTGACCGATTGACTTACATGATTGATAGCACTTGTTGCAACTAGACACACCCTGGACGTGTGCAGGCGGGTAGCTGTTCTTAGTGGCATTTCTTTATACACATTTGCACACGCAGACAAGCTTTCTGAATCATTTTCTTTTTAGAAACGCTAAGACAGTTTGTGTTGCAAAGTACTTTCAGTGGGTTCTTTCTTCCTGCTGTAGGCATATTGGTAATGGTCCTCGAAGGGTGGGCAGGTTTGCTGAGAGTTGAACTGCATCACCATCATGAGGTAAGGCAGGTATTAGGCAGCTTTGAGTGGTGGCAGCATTAGCAAAGTGCGTGACCAGCAGTACCCACAGAACAGGCATTACCAAGGAATTCTTGAGTGCATGGTTGAAATCCGAGCTGTGCTTTCAACACTCAGTCAATAAAGATGCTAGCATCCCGGAGTGCACATCAGCAGCAGCAGCAGCACGTACAACCACTGAGTCCATTTTGTAACCATTTCTGCTGCTTTTTTCAATTACTCACTAAAATACGAAATGCCTCACTGATTAAGAAACCTCAGGAAAACAAACATACAGAGATATAACTTCATTAAAATGTAGTAACATGATTCCTCTTGAAGACAGTGTAAAGGTATACTAGACATGCTAGGCCACATAATACACATAGATAGAAATACCTCAGAAAATGGAAACTACTGAAGTGCTGGGTGAAAACCTCTGCAATCGAATCATCTGTATGTTAATATGTATTACAGAAACATTCTAATAGAGGATAACATATATGTCTGTCCAGATTCTGCCAGAAACGGGTACATTTCTAAACTTAACTCAGTATGCTAACACATTGCACATATCATTGAGCAACATATAGGTTACCAGTAGTAACGAACCAAGCAATGTTAACGAATACCATTCGTTGGAATTATACAAGCTCACATCATCAGTGATAGTAATCAAGCTTTTGTTTAGTATTAAATCTCCAGATTTGAAAACCTCAATCAACAGATTTGAACACCCCTTTCATAGTTTCGAAAGACTCGACCTGAAGCTGAAAAGGCAGTGTCGTGTTTGCTCTCCTTGGCATTGTTGGTGATCAGTAGCGGTCTGAAGCAGCCCAATGTGGCCTCTACTAAACAAAATTTTAAAAAAAAGTATGTGCTCCATTGAATCCTGCAAGCAGAGTTCACCTTGGCACAAGCCGCTATGACTGCAACATTTGCAGAAGCTACGTCTAATACCACAATGCAGAGGCACTAGCAGCCCAGTGTGTATTGCTACCCGAGGAATCCTCAAAAGTCGGATAACAGGAGTGAGTTTTGGACTGGCTCACAGGGCTGGGCTGGCTATAGGCAACTCTGGAGATTTCCCGGTAGGCATCTGAACCTTGGTCATCTTTTGTGGGGTATGTCCAAACGCTCCCATAGGAAAAGGGTTGGGCCTGCTGAAAATATGTAATATGGTGCCACTTTGAAAATTATTTCCAGTGACAATTTTGGTTCCCAGTCCACCCCTTACGGCTCACCCTCAAAGTTGAACCATCCGCTAAAAAGGCATTGCTGACCACTTTAAACTATGAGTGCCCGAAGGACTGGGTGCCAAACCATACAAGTAATTAAAACACCTTTGACGGGGACAAAAAAAACCTCATAATTCGATCACAGGGCATTAACATATTTAAAAACCTTTTTGACCTTGAGTGACATCTGAGTTTCTGCCCAGGACTTTGACTTGAAAGTAATACTGGAAATAGGATAGCCAAGACATGTTGTTTTGGATAGGGAATGCCATGATCTCATGCAGATACGTTCAAATAAACACGGATGTTTACCCACATTGGTATACAGAGGAATTATGGTAGCAGTACTTTTCTTAAGGCAAACTCGCACTCCCAATCTCCCAGCGGTCTGCACCATATGTGAGCAGGCCTCAGACCTTTGTCTGATAAGCTATCATGGAAGAAACAAATACTCTCTTTCTACATCTCCACTTATATTGGAATATTCCTTTCAGAGTTTGAACGATCCTGCTCATTTTCTCATTTAGCTGATTCCTCCAGTTTCAGTATTACTTAGTTGGCTCAAAATGGCACATTAAAAACATGGACACACTAGTACATCATAATACAGACATAGTGTGGCATTTGGAATATCCCACAAACAAATGCAAATGTATCAGAAAGACGATGGAGGTTGTTCTGTGTAGCAGCAAGCAGTACCACACCATACTCAATCAACAGAAAATACATTCTGATTTCTGCAAGCAATATCATATTTGCAAGCATAGATTAGCTAGTAATGAATGCACTATATTATTAAATTACACATTAAAAAAGAAAAGAGACCCACTTGATTACAAAAAGAAACATGTGTGCATAGTGGAACCAAACTGGGTCAACGTTAGAGTACCTGTCAGCAAAATGGCTTTAAAAAGATACAGATTAACATGCTTTCAATTCATTTTCAAAGCCAAACCAGACTACTACTGTGTCAAAGTAGCAGAGGGAGTCAACTAAACCTGTGGATTAGGTCAGACTTCCTTCATAACTGTTCAACCTTGGGTATTGATATTTGATGCTCAGCTTTTTTTCAGCAAATGTTGATAAGATCAGTGAGGTCATTGCATGTTCCCATCATGCCAACACCTCAACAGCCTCTTAGCAATATTGAACCTCCTTTCTCACCCTGCTGAAAACCATTTGACAAGCTCAACTGTCACAATACCCCTTCCCAGATGCCATCAATGTTGCACACAAAGGAACCCTCAGAGTGATATCCCTCATCGGCAAATCTCTCTACTGGGCACCATTTCCAAACTGCTCAATTATCATCACATTCATTTCAATAGCTTCCACTGTCCATAAATAAATGACACACAGCTGTCCCTTCTGCAGCCTTCCTGAACAATCCACAAGTTTAAATAAACTAGCATACCATGCAACTTCCAGGCTCAATCAAGCCTTAATAAATTCAAAACAGGCCAACACCTCTGCCACATAATGGAACCATCACTGGTCAAATGATGGGTGGACCACCTGCAAACTGCTGACAGGACCAGCTCCTCAGTTATCATCTATCTGGATCTACAGCAGCAGGTACATTTTATAACACAACATTTGGCTAATCGACCTGGTAGACATTGCAGGAGTGTTAAACAAGTTGCTCCCTTAGTTAACGTATTTTCAATCAGACAGAAACATACAATCTAAGTAAAAGAATGAATGTGCCATTCCAGAATTCATGTGAACTTCACCTGTGACATCGTAGGAGGTTTCGAGCCTATCCCCCAGCACTTCTACACATGCCTAAACATCTTGAACTGGGGTAACCAACCCAGCCCTTTAAGACAAAATAGTGATACTTAGAGGCGGATGGAGATGCAGAACATACTCAAACTTCAATAATCAAACCGACTCACGAAGTGGCAAAATGTCACTGTTTTAATGTCATGTGGGATGTTTTTACCCATGCACCCAAGCCCTCCCATAAAACTGTGCAGTACTGGCATGGAAAACATCACGATGGCCAGAACTCCCCAGAGAGTGCACAGGGAAAACATGACGAATAGGCTGCCACCCATTTTTGCCTATGTTGTGAGCATAGGAGGGCACTGCCTAAAACCACCATTGGGCTGCACACACAGTAGCCTGACACCATTGGGAATGGCAATGCTGATTGCCAAAAAGCAACTCAGAACTGTGGGGAATTCATTTTCTTAATCCCAAAAATGGTTGCAATACCGGTACTCACCACTATCAGAAAGCCAGCGTTTTAAAACCAGCAGACTTTTGTGTAAAACTGAACAATTTAACCGAAACCAGGCCAAGGAAAGACTTGCTAAGAGGTGGATACAATGCAAAACTATATTCTGAAATGACTTGAAGGAAGTAATTATTTAATGTATATGTAAAAAGTGTAAGTTTGATTTAAACTGGGAACTAAAGTGACATTTAGCTGAATTCTGCCTGACAACTACCCCCAACAGGAGAAACCTGCTCAGCCACTCTTCCCAGGCCTAGCTGCATCCTGCTTCCCCACAAAAAGGAGTTGACACCTCTCTGATTAGATTAGGGGAGGGGCACTGCAGGAGGTTGAACAAAGCCTTGTCCTGGACTCAGGCAAATGTTATCTTGGGGGGGCCGTAAAGTGGCTTCCTCTTGGGAGAAGTGGGAGGAGAAGTGCCTCTGGGAGCCACCCGAGCTGGAGACGGGGGCAGACAGAAGCTTCGCCCATGTACTTTGGAACCTAAACCACACCCATCTGGGCCAGAGCATAATTTTAAAAAAAGATGGATAATTCATAGTACGGACTTGTCAGAATTATATAAGTAATATCATTATTCTTGTGATTTTTCTGTGCATGTTTTAAGAGGTGTTAGGACCCTGTGGTGTATGCTGGGGGGTTGCTAGCGGAAAATAGGGTCTTACTCCAAATGTCTGCAAGTTAAAAATCTGACACTTCATCAATTAATGTCCATACTCCTTGCGCACATGTGTGTAATTTTTGGTAAATGTCCGATATTGGTAAACCAGTCAAAAAGCGCAAAATGTTGTCATTTTTGAATGCAAGCCCCCAGGAAGATCAGAGGCGGACAAGCATGGACCATAAGGAATATATAATGTGTACATGTAATTTCAACAAATTGTGTATCTGGGAAATATGTATTTGAATCAAATATAGATTTGTGGGCAAATTGACCAGGGGAGGATCCCCTGACCCATAAACAGACCTCATCATGATGACAATCCATTTCCTTCCCCCAATCATGGGAGAGGGGAGAATTGGGCCAATGACAAGTAGAGAGGTGCAGGCTCAGTTATGCCACGTACACACCCACTTCCAAAACACATAGAAAGATACTGCTGGGACAGGTAGAGAGATTCAATTCCATTTTCTGCGGGACGCTCTGCCGGGAGACTCCAGACTTCACATCCATCAATCTTCAGAGACCAGAAATTTACTTCAGAACTTAAAGCAAGGGCCTAAACCCACAAACTGAGAACTCTTCTCAGCAGGCCTCAGCATCCTTAAAATCATTTGTAAACTATTCCACAGCCGGGCGAGCTGTCTCAATTCTTTTTTTTCTTTTGCCAAGAACTTTTGCCAGTACCCAGAAAGCAGTGTTACATCCAGAATCCACTTGATCCGGACCGAAAGCAGAGCAGTATCCAGAACCAGAGGCCGCTGTATCCAGAGAGGCTAGACCAGCAGAGCAGAGCTGACCCAGACCGCTGTGAGCAGAACCAGAGATCCGGATCGCTGTGAGCAGAACCGGTGCCTGATTGACCCGCCGAGCAGACAGAACCACCGCCGGACGTGTTGACCAGATCCGTGACGAGGCCTAGTTCAAATTTATATTGTGAGTACCTAGCAGAACTGTGCAGAACCAATCTCTTAGTTAAAATAATCTAATTCAAGCTATTTTAACCTAAGTCGATCTGCCTCCTAGAAATCGTGTCATCTGTCATTTTTAAAGCTGCACAACTGTCACCTGTCAATTCTGCAGCTGCAAGCTGTCACTGTCATTTTGAGTTTTAATTCAAATCCGAAAATCTACCTTTATTAAATCGTCCGTATCTCTGGAACCGTTTGGGCTAGGAATCCCTACTAAAATCAGTTAGCACATTTTCCCATCCATTGCCATCACATTTAAAAGCATTTTGGGCCTGGGTTTCAAACTTCTACCTGTTTCCTCTAAGCTTGCTGGGGGGGAACTGAGTTCTGTATTGTATTTGATTGTATTCCTGAAGACTGTGTGTGTTACTTCCATCTCCTTGCATTGCATATAGGGGGGGAGGGATGAATTGCCACCAGGGGAAAAGTGAACATATTATCTTTTGTGAAACCATATCAGTTTATTTTCTGTACTGCATTTATTCCACCTTGCATTTCCTTGAAACCATAAAGCATTTCAGATACCTCATCCTCTATACTACTCCTAAGTAATCAAGTATACCACTCTAACATTACCCATTGTGGATCCACATCATATGTCTAAGTGTACTATCAGATATTAATTTGTTATAAAAGTGTGACACATATATATTGTTTAATTTTTCAAATAAACCTTTTAATTTGCAAAACAAACCTACTTCTTGGCTCAGTGGGGTCAGGGGGATTCTAAGAGGGGAGTGTTATACAAGGGTTGTCATCCAGAGTACTGAACTGGACCTAAAAATATATCAGTAAGGGTTTCCCTCAGCATCCCAGACTAGGCATTGACTTAGCTGTAGTGTTGAAGTGAAGCCGCTTAACAAGTGGGGGCTTGTAGCCGGAGATTCTGGGTTAGATCTATCACTTGTGCAGATTAATACAGTGTGCTAACTGACAGGAGACATACATCCGGTCGGATCACCACTCTGTATTACGCTGTAAAGCACTCCTCAAAGGAACGCTCTAAGGAAACGGTCTGTTTTGCAAAAATAAAATACAAACTTCTGCAAGTCAGGAAGGAACTCAAATTCCAGAATGACGACACTGGTAGACATCAAAATAGCCAGAGAGCACTTCTTACATAAACTATTTGTGAGAGGTGAGTGGACTTATCAGGACCAAACGGTCTGGTTGCAGGCAATCGCGCAACAGGTCACTGAAACAGGGTCAGATACATGGAGAGATCAGGGTCCCCTACATGTGGCCCTGAGTAAACTATATATGGCCCCTAAAGCCAAAGATGAACATAATAAGATTGCCAGGATAGCGGCATTTTTGTACCTATATATGGGAGCCATGCAGGACAAATGTGCTGAAGGCCAAGATCTGGCAAATAGGCAACAGATTGCATTAGAAAAGGCCCAATCTGATCTGGACTCTTCTGAGCAGAGGCTGCTCAGGAGCCAGGAGTCAGAAAAGGACAGCAGACAGTACATCACTAAAATAAAGGAGGATATGGATGTGCTGCAACAGGAAAAAGGCTGACCAGGATACCAGATTTCTGGCCTTACAGAGGGAGTACCAAGATGGTTTGGACTCCCTATTGCAGAGCCAGAAAAAGCTGGAGCAACAATTAGATTTCAATAGGGCATGTGCTGAGCAGGTAGTCACCCTGCAAAGCCGCCTAGATAGGGAAAAAAAGGAAAGCAATAAACTGATTTTGAAAGACCTGGATACCCAGGCAGAGTTTGACCAGAAGCGCCAGAAAGCTGGTGCCTTCGAAAGGCAAAGGGACGACCTGGTGGCACAGATGCAGGCTCTTAGTCAGGAAAGGGATACCTTAGGCCAGGAAGTCTGCCACTTAAAAAGGAAAATGGAAGAAAATCACCTGGCCCTCCAGGGACTGGGTGACCTCCAAAAAGAACACCAGAACTTGTTAGAGCACACCAGGAGGGTGGAGGAGGCTCTGGCAAGAAAGGAGCAGGCCAGTAGGGATAGGACTCAGGAGGTAACCCTCCTGCAGCAGAGACTGGCCCAGTACTCCAGGACCAATCAGGAGGCACAGAGAGAGAATGAGGCTCTCTGCCAGCACAATGATAGGCTCCAGCAACAGGTAGCGATGCAGGAGAGACTGATAGAGTCTAGTAAGGCCTTAACTGAGGACCTGAAAGCGCAGGCTCTTGCATTGCAACAGGGAACAGGGGCGGATAGAGATGAGGTTCGCTGGGAAAGAGAAACTCCTGAGCATAACCTCAGGAGCCCTAGTACCCGAGGCCTTCATCTCTTCCAGTCCCTGGACTCTGCCACCCCCATGTCCCCTCGCGCACATGAACCCAGGGCCACGGGGATGGCAGATTACTATCCAGCTAGAAGTATGGGGCTCATAGGCCAGTACCTCCCAGGAATGGATGGGCGGGCATCCAGGTATGGGCACCCAAGCACAGTGCAATTTAGTGGGGAACCCCAGGAGAGTAGACCCATTAAGGGCATCCTGAAAACCTCTGCCCAGTTAGGTCAGTGGGGGGGGTACCCATCAAATCCTGGCAGCAAGGAGGGATCTGAAGACTCCTCTGAGTATTACAGGACACAGGAGACCAGGTCCCCACATTGTGCCAGCCATTCCCAGGCTCGCAGAATCCGGGAAAACCTGGAAGATCAGTCGGGCACCTCTGGGAGCAGTGCTTCGGAGTCAGAGGATGAATGGACCAGGGTGACCCGAACCAAAAAGGCCAATAAGGCAAAAAGGGCCTTGCTTAAGGACCCATTGAAACAAATAAAGGCAATAAGGAGTGTCATCACGCCTTATCATAAGAACGCCAAGTATTCTGTTTGGGAACACTTGGAGCTCTATGAGCAAATGATGGAGACTTTCCATTTGAAGGACAGCAGTAGCTGCATCTAGTACGTCAAATGGACCTTCTCACCAGAATACTCCAGTTTCTTTGCAGGGCTGGAGGATCAAAACCATTCAAGGTGGTCCACATACAGGGCGGCCATCTTGAAACATTTTTCTGTGCACAGAAATCCTGAAGAGGCTCGCAAGGCAGCCTACAATTTGCAATGTGGGGAGGATCAGGCCCCACAAGAGTTTGTGCAAGAATTAAAGCGTGCTTTTGCGCAGACCACCAGAAGGGTGCACACGGATAGCAGAGAATTTATCAATACGTTTTTCCATGCCTTACCCAAATACATAATGACCCAGCTTGTGAGAGATTTTCATGAGAAAAGATCTTTAGACTGGGTCATTGAACAGGCTACCCGGATCTATGAGGTGCAGAAGCCCATAGAAAATAAAAGTAATGCGCTGAAAATCCCCAAAACCAACAGCACCCCTGCTGCTGCTAAGGTGGCAGAGGTAAAGGGTTCTCCTGTTTTAGATTTGGAGATGGGGGGGCCTAAAAACCTGCCTGCACCAAATAATTCACAGCCCAGAAGGCCCTCGGGCCAGTCACAGGCAGGGAGTCGAGGAGGTAGTCCCACAAATGGGGTCCCCTGCTCCCCTGACTATGTAAGTCCCTGCTATAAGGGAAACCGACCCATCCAGCCCAAGGGGGGGATCCACCCAAGGGGGGGATCCAGCCAAGCACCTGACCCAGGGAACTTCCCTCCTAACGTCCCCCAGGAGGGCAGAAATTCACCAAATCCTGTGCAGAACTTTTTCCCCAGGTATCCACCCAATTTCCAGCCCCAAAATCATCCATCCTTCTTTCCCCAAATTCCCTGAGCCCAGACAACCTAATCCGGGAGAGGGGAGGCCAAGGGTGGAGGAGTACCCAAATCTTCCCAATCCGGGTATTACCAGAGAAGGGATAGCTACGCTTCCCGGGTTCAGCCCAGGGGAGAAAATAGAGCCCCGTATCAGCCTGAGCGGGTTTCCCAGTTAGAGCGCCAGGTCCAAAATATGGCACGGGATCTGGGTTACATACTGAGGGCTCAACAGAGACCTCAGATGAGCATGCCACCGCAGAATGCCCCAAACTCTGGACCTGGTGCTCCAGAACAATGACGGGGGCAGCACCCCGATAACCCACCGGTTCCCAGGGAGGAGGCACAAGGGAAAGGGGGGTGTAAAGCCTTGGAGGAAGCTTCCTTCCCAACTTGTAAACAGCCCCTGGAAAACCAGGAACCGGAAACAAAATCTCTTACCCCTGAAAGTCTGGCACCCAAGGAGCAGAGAGGGGGTAGGAGAAACAAAGGACCCAAACAGACCCACTTTGTGGAGGAGGTACAGGTCTTCCCATTTGAGGGAGAGGGATCCTCAGAAGATCCTGGGAAAAGGATCTTCTCCTTCAGAGATGGGGGTACTCCTCCCAAGGTAAAATGGGTCCCAAGGGAAGCCAATTCATACTGGGGAGATGTGGAGACTGAGCTACCGCCGCCCATCATCTCATCCCAGAACCGACAATACCAAAATCCCATGGGTCCAACCCATCCTGATGACTGCCTCCAAAAAGGGGGGGGGGGGAGGTCGGCCAAGAACCCGAAACCATTTCGAGTTGCCAACTTTTTCTTTCAAATTCCCCAGGCTCTCCACAGAATTCTGCCCAAATCTCTTTGCTAGCAATGTCCAAAACCAGACAGTTAGCCCACTAGCTGTCCAAAAATGTGCATTATCTGTGCCCTCTTGAGGAGAAGGAGGGAAGATATTATGCCCCGGTACAAGTACAGGGGCAGGGTACAATTTCGGCACTGGTGGACACTGGATCCCAAGCTACCCTTCTGTCCAAAAGGGCCTTTGATGAACTAAATGCAGGAAGGGGGGAGAATTACCGTATTCCTCTCACCTCTCTTCCTGGACAACTGCAGAACTTTGACGGGAAGGAAATTCCTGTCGAGGGGACTGCAGATTTGGACATCAAAATTGGGCGACACAAGGTGAAACACCCGGTCATAGTAGTGACTCCAGAGGGCACCCCTTGTTTACTCGAGAACGACCTCCTGAGAAGGTTGTCACCCCTAATAGATTGTGTAAACAAGGTCTTCTGGACCCAGACTAGCCGACCAATAAAATTAAAACAGAGTGTCAACCATGTTAGTTTAAATGGCACCTGCCACATGGTTGAACAAAAATCTGACCAAGTAGAATTTCACTTCCAGAACAACCAAATTCCAGACGTGACAGTAATAGCAGTAGGACAACAGACTGGTGATGGGGGGTCCTCTCTATTTCTGAAAATCAACCTTCCTTCCAGTTTTAGGTGGTATTCCACACTGGAAGGAAACACTCTGAAATTCTTTACCAATCCACAAACAGACACTCCCACTCCTATAGTCCAGAAAGATGTGAAATCAGCTCGGAGCCTGGCTGATATTCAGCAAATTGGAGAGCAGTTGTTCATCCCTGTTCTGTTAAATGATGGGAAGGACTCTGTTCTCGCTCGAGTGTGTGTGAACAACGGTAAGAGCTTCATCAGCGAAGCCATGTTCCGCCAACTCCCAAAAGATCCAGCCATTCCCACATTCAAACTGATAGACAAATGGGAAATGGATCTGGAAACACCCAATTCCAAACATCTCCTGCCAAGCAGGTGTATGCTCAAAAATCTCCATTGGCAACAAGAGCATAGTCCATAATTGTTGGGTCGAACGAGACGCCACTGCCGCCTTTTACTTAGGCAGTGACATTCTCAATCGCTTCGCCATTAGTTTGGACCTAATAAACTTCAAAGCTCGGTCCCGATTAGCGGATAATCCCATGGGCTTTGATGATTCAGAAAAAGCATTTAGGTCAGCTCAATTGCTACTTTATGCAGTTGAAATTCAGATCAAAGAGGAAGTCGCCATCCCAGAAAGGACCGGACAATTCTCCCTGGAAGTGAAAGTTAAAAGAGGACAAAATTGAAAAACCCTGATGCTTATATACATCTAAATGCTTCTCTCCAACAGCAAGGGTTGGGGGTAAACCCAACACCATTAGTCAACATAGAACATGACACCATTCCAATAGAGGTGGATAACAGTGACTTAAAGAACATTACTCTAACCGCAGGCACCATTATTGGAATGGCAGTTTATGACTGACATTTCTCCATTGATTTAGGTATGAACTGTTAGGACCGATCCCCAAGGACTGTTTTGACAGTGACAGTGATGACAATACAACAACAGACAGGATTTTCACCCGGCATGGGGGGAACGTCCTGGTGTACACTTCTTGCCCTTATGGTAAGGAAGATGTGACTTGTGACTTCAGGAGGGATGATGTGCTTTTGCAGGTCCATGAGGGCTGCCTTTCCCAACTGAAGCTCCAGTCCAAATCAGCACTCTGACCAGGGACTTCTCCACCAAGCTGGAGGAGGCCGCTGAGATAGCAAAACCAGAAGTCTTTCCAGGCTTCAGACAGATGGTGGAAGAGAGACTCAACCTAGCTGATGCCTGCGTGACTCTGGAACAGAAGCAAAAGTTGAAACAAGTTTTCTTGGATTTCCATGATCTCTTTGCGGTAGACTCATATGACTGTGGTCGCACCGACAT
Source organism: Ambystoma mexicanum (assembly GCF_040938575.1). Classification (NCBI taxonomy): domain Eukaryota; kingdom Metazoa; phylum Chordata; class Amphibia; order Caudata; family Ambystomatidae; genus Ambystoma; species Ambystoma mexicanum. The sequence continues at coordinate 1,070,659,453 of NC_090935.1, read as the reverse complement.
CCACACCACAACAATTCCCACAGACCCTGGAATGACTCCAGCGTTTGTGAAGCAATATCGTTTGCCTCTCGCATCCATGGAGTCCCTTACTGAAATAATTAAGAACGTTGAGTCCCGGGGAATAATCCGTCCAGTATACAGCACCTTCAATAATCCGGTGCTGGGAATATTGAAGCCAAATGGCCAGTGGAGACTCTGCACCGACCTTAGGGAGCTCAACAAACGGGTCCATACTTCCTGATGGCCTCTGCCCTACATGGCCCAGATTCAGGGGTCACAAGTATTCACTGCAATAGACCTGACCAATGGATACTGGACCGTGCCTGTCAGTAGGGAGGACCAATACAAACTGGCTTTTACCTTTGGGGGCCAGCAGTACGCCTGGACCCGGACTCCCTTCGGATACCTCACCTCCGGCAATTAATTCAACATTTTCTTACATAAGGCCATGCCCGACCTGGGTGCGAGGGGTAACCTGGCTTATGTAGATGATGTCCTCATCAAAAGTTTATCTGTGGAGGAACACATAGCGGAGATCCGTTATGTTCTGACGCAGTTGAGGGCCACCGGAGCAAAACTTTCCTTTCAGAAAGCACAGTGGTGTAGAACCCGTGTTAATTTCTTGGGGCATGAGATTACTCCTCAGGGTCTTTGTCCCCAAGAAAAGAAAGTGGAAGCACTCCAGAAACTGAAGGATCCCACAACTCTGTAGGAACTAAGGAGCCTCCTTGGACTGACTAATTACAGCAAAAAGTTCATTGAGGGCTACGCAGAGAACACCAGACCCCTGATTCATCTCTTGAAGGGGGGGGTCAAGTGGGAATGGGGTCCAGAACAATCCGAGGCAGTAAGACAACTCAAAAGAAGCCTCTCACAAGCGCCTTGCCTAGCTTACCCTGTCAGAAACAAGGAGTTCTTCCTGGAGACAGGGTTCTCTAATACGTGCTTGATGGCAGTATTATACCAAAAGCATGACAAGGTCAATAAAGTAATCTCCTATGCGAGCAAAACTTTATCCTCTGTGGAGGAAAAATTCAACGATTGTGAGAAGGCACTCCTGGCAACTGTGTGGGCATTGAAGAATTACCCCCCGTTCATCCAGGGGGAACACATCATAGTGGAGACTCCACACCAGCCTCTGCAATATCTCAAAAGTGACAGGATCCGGGCCGGAAATGTGAGTAATTCCCGATTTACTTCCTGGATTCTGTCAATGCAAGGCTTTCCTGTGGAGGTCAGATATGGCCAAAACAAGAAGAGTCCCCTCGCGCAAGGTCTGGCTGACTTGCATGATTGTGCCAGAGAAAACTGTCTCGAGGGCGAAAATCTACAAATCAAGGACAACATGGAGGCATACCTCAATTGCCCACACAAAGTATTTGAAGAAGACAAGTGTGAGGGAATGCCCACTGTCTATTTGGATGGATGCTCGTACCATGTTGACAACAACGGGGAAAAAGAACTGGTGGCCGGAGTAGGGAATGCACGGGTGAAGGAGTTTCCTGAACCCTCCGCTGGATACAAAATTGGTCCCCGAAGTAGTCAGGTGGCAGAGTTGATGGCTGTGCATCAGGCCATCCTCACTGCTGTCCAACTTCAACTCCATGAACTGGTCATAATCACAGATTCGGATTATGTACGGAACGGGTTCGTGGAGCACCTGGTTAGTTGGAAAACCAGAGGCATGTTATGTGCTAATAACAAACCCTTGAAACATGGGAAGTTAATCCAAAATATTGATGATCTGGTCACATCGAATGGGATGACCATCTACTGGAAAAAGATCAAGGGTCATTCCAAAGTAGAGGGACCAGACAAAACTGGAAATGACTTAGCTGATGAGCTGGCCAAAACCGGGGCCATCCAAGGGGATCTAATAGAAATAGAGTCCCTGTTGGGGGAAATCCAGGTCACTACTATCACTAGGTCCCAGACAAATGCTCACAATGATCTTTCAACTGCACAATGGAGTAAGGAGACCCCTGATGCTGATTTGATTACAGCTCAGAAGGGGGATCCAATAATTGGTAAGTTTTACCAACACATTGAGGACCCTGAGAACTTTCCCCTGACGGATACCGATTACATTGGGAAAGAGGACCTAAGAGTGTTGATGAAATGTCAAAAAATGTTCTGAATCCAAGACGGTTTGCTGGTAAGGAAATCCAAAGCTGGCCACGATCAGTGGGTGGTTCCTACCTCATTCCGAAGCCTGATGTTAAGTCACGCCCATGATGCGGCCACCGCCGGTCATAGGGGGTTTCACACAACACTTGAAATCTTAAGAGAGGTTGCATACTGGCCACACATGGGGCAGGACCTCAACCAATACTTGAAGGGGTGCCTTGTGTATGCACAGTTTCAGCCATCATCCCTCACACACCATGCGCCTCTCCAAAAGAGGGGGATGACGCTGCCATGGTCAGATTTGCAAATCGACTTTGTAGGCCCTGTAATTCGCTCGACTAGAGGAAACAAGTACATGTTGACCGTTACATGCTTGTTTACCAAGTGGGTGGAATGTCTCCCAGCCCCAAACTTCAAGGCAGAAACAGCAGCTGCCCTGATGATTAACCACATCTTTTCCCGTTTTGGTCTACCTCAAAGGATTGAGTCAGACAGAGGTAGCCACTTCACCAGTGAAGTAATGACAAAGATGTGGGAGATACTGGGGGTCAAAAGGAAGCTACGTATTGCTTACAGGCCAGCTTCTTCTGGAGCAGTGGAGAGATATAACCGAACCATTGTGAGCATCTTAAAAAAGTTGGTGGCAGATTCTGGGCCAAGTTGGGATATCCGACTACCTCTGGTCCTAATGGCCATCAGATCTACCCCTTCATCTGCTACTAAAATGTCACCATTTGAGTTGATGACTGGACGCACGATGGTGCTTTCCCAGCATTTGCTCTACAGGACCCAAGAGCAGACACTGATAAATGCCTCCACAACTCATGAGTATGTGGAGAATTTAAGGAAACATCTCCAACATGCTTTTGCCTATGCTCAGCGGAATCTAGAAAAATCAGCTGAGAGTATGAAAATGCACTACGACCTGAAGACCACCAGGAAGGAATATGCTGTGGGGGACCGGGTCTATCTATACAATTTCCAAAGGAACCAGGCCAAACAGCGAAAATGTTTGCCTACATGGAAGGGACCCTTTGAAATTATAGACAAGATCTCCCCTGTTGCCTACAAAATCCGCATCCCCAAAGGTAATTTGGCGGAAGGGGAAGATAAGTGGGTCCATATTAATCAGCTGAAGTGTTGCCATCCCAGGCACACTCTGCAACAACTGGAGGAATCCACTGGAATCCCAGAGTGGACCGCTCCAGAGTAATTCAATTCCAACCCTAAAATATCCCATATATAGTCTCTAAAATATTATGACGCTTGTAAGCCACTGTCTCTGAATTATATCTTGTTTTTAAAAATTGGAATGCTATGTCTATTAAAGTATAAAATGTATATGTCGCCCCACTATATCAATAGTGGGGGAGAAATGTCTATGAATAGGCATTGCCGCTTTCCTTTGTCGTCCTACGAGAAAGAAAACATGGAGACTGACCACAGAAGGCTACCTGGGGACCGGGAGCGAAGATCCGAGGGGCCCGGGGTACCGCCCAATCATCCCATCAGGACCAGCAAGGAGAACTGATTGATCGACTGGAGGGAGGAAAAGATGCTGAACTGTGCCATCTATGGAATTGGAAGAAGAGGAGGCGAACATCCCAGATCTTGCGAGTTCCATCAGTGAAGGGACAGAATGGCCATCGCAAGAGGGGGGCTTGTGGGATGTTTTTACCCATGCATCCAAGCCCTACCATAAAACTGTGCAGTACTGGCATGGAAAACATCATGATGGCCAGAACTCCCCAGAGAGTGCACAGGGAAAACATGAAGAATAGGCTGCTACCCATTTTTGCCTATGTTGTGAGCACAGGAGGGCACTGCCTAAGACCACCATTGGGCTACACACACAGTAGCCTGAAACCATTGGGAATGGCAATGCTGATTGCCAAAAAGCAACTCAGAACTGTGGGGAATTCATTTTCTTAATACCAAAAATGGTTGCAATACCGGTACTCACCACTATCAGAAAGCCGGCGTTTTAAAACCACCAGACTTTTGTGTAAAACTGAACAAATGAACCGAAACCAGGCCAAGGAAAGACTTGCTAAGAGGTGGATACAATGCAAAACTATATTCTGAAATGACTTGAAGGAAGTAATTATTTAATGTATATGTAAAAAGTGTAAGTTTGATTTAAACTGGGAACTCAAGTGACATTTAGCTGATTTCTGCCTGACAACTACCCCCGACAGGAGAAACCTGCTCAGCCACTCTTCCCAGGCCTAGCTGCATCCTGGTTCCCCACCAAAAGGAGTTGACACCTCTCTGATTAGATTAGGGGAGGGGCACTGCAGGAGGTTGAACAAAGCCTTGTCCTGGACTCAGGAAAATGTTATATTGGGGGGGCCGTAAAGTGGTTTCCTCTTGGGAGAAGTGGGAGGAGAAGTGCCTCTGGGAGCCACCCGAGCTGGAGACGGGGGCAGACATAAGCTTCCCCCATGTGCTTTGGAACCTAAACCACACCCATCTGGGCCAGAGCATAATTTTAAAAAAAGATGGATAATTCATAGTACGGACTTGTCAGAATTATATAAGTAATATCATTATTCTTGTGATTTTTCTGCGCACGTTTTAAGAGGTGTTAGGACCCTGTGGTGTATGCTGGGGGGTTGCTAGCGGAAAATAGGGTCTTACTCCAAATGTCTGCAAGTTAAAAATCTGACACTTCATCAATTAATGTCCATACTCCTTGCGCACATGTGTGTAATTTTTGGTAAATGTCCGATATTGGTAAACCAGTCAAAAAGCGCAAAATGTTGTCATTTTTGAATGCAAGCCCCCAGGAAGATCAGAGGCAGACAAGCATGGACCATAAGGAATATATAATGTGTACATGTAATTTCAACAAATTGTGTATCTGGGAAATATGTATTTGAATCAAATATAGATTTGTGGGCAAATTGACCAGGGGAGGATCCCCTGACCCATAAACAGACCTCATCATGATGACAATCCATTTCCTTCCCCCAATCATGGGAGAGGGGAGAATTGGGCCAATGACAAGTAGAGAGGTGCAGGCTCAGTTATGCCACGCACACATCCACTTCCAAAACACATAAAAAGAGACTGCTGGGACAGGTAGAGAGATTCAATTCCATTTTCTGCGGGACGCTCTGCTGGGAGACTCCAGACTTCACATCCATCAATCTTCAGAGACCAGAAATTTACTTCAGAACTTAAAGCAAGGGCCTAAACCCACAAACTGAGAACTCTTCTCAGCAGGCCTCAGCATCCTTAAAATCATTTGCAAACTATTCCACAGCCGGGCGAGCTGTCTGAATTCTTTTGCCAAGAACTTTTGCCAGTACCCAGAAATCAGTGTTACATCCAGAATCCACTTGATCCAGACCGGAAAGCAGAGCAGTATCCAGAACCAGAGGCCGCTGTATCCAGAGAGGCTAGACCAGCAGAGCAGAGCTGACCCAGACCGCTGTGAGCAGAACCAGAGATCCGGATCACTGTGAGCAGAACCGGTGCCTGATTGACCCGCCGAGCAGACAGAACCGCTGCCGGACGTGTTGACCAGATCCGTGACGAGGTCTAGTTCAAATTTATATTGTGAGTACCTAGCAGAACTGTGCAGAACCAATCTCTTAGTTAAAATAATCTAATTCAAGCTATTTTAACCTAAGTCGAACTGCCTCCTAGAAATCGTGTCATCTGTCATTTTTAAAGCTGCACAACTGTCACCTGTCAATTCTGCAGCTGCAAATGGTCACTTTCATTTTGAGTTTTACTTTAAATCCGAAAATCTACCTTTATTAAATCGTCCGTATCTCTGTAACCGTTTGGGCTAGGACTCCCTACTAAAATCAGTTAGCACATTTTCCCATCCATTGCCATCACATTTAAAAGCATTTTGGGCCTGTGTTTCAAACTTCTACCTGTTTCCTCTAAGCTTGCTGGGGGGGGAACTGAGTTCTGTATTGTATTTGATTGTATTCCTGAAGACTGTGTGTGTTACTTCCATCTCCTTGCATTGCATATAGGGGGGGGGGTGAATTGCCACCAGGGGAAAAGTGAACATATTATCTTTTGTGAAACCATATCAGTTTATTTTCTGTACTGCATTTTTTCCACCTTGCATTTCCTTGAAACCATAAAGCATTTCAGATACCTCATCCTCTATACTACTCCTAAGTAATCAAGTGTACCACTGTAACATTACCCATTGTGGATCCACATCATATGTCTAAGTGTACTATCAGATATTAATTTGTTAAAAAAGTGTGACACATATATATTGTTTAATTTTTAAAATAAACCTTTTAATTTGCAAAACAAACCTACTTCTTGGCTCAGTGGGGTCAGGGGGATTCTAAGAGTGGGGTGTTATACAAGGGTTGTCATCCAGAGTACTGAACTGGACCTAAAAATATATCAATAAGGGTTTCCCTCAGCATCCCAGACTAGGCATTGACTTAGCTGTAGGGTTGAAGTGAAGCCGCTTAACAGTCAATTATCTAAAACAGGGAGTTACAATGAACATCAGCGCGTTTGCTCGATCTTCACACTCAATACAACACATAAAGAAAAAATGTTATAATGAAAACTCATCATTATTGACGTCTACCTACGTTACAAACTACAAAAGCCTACTTGGAATGGTGATAGGCTTACAAAGAAAATGTAAGTATACGTTCCATCCTAGTTAGGAAGGCAAATGGGTCTCTAACATCAGGTGGGGCAACTAAGACCTCCCTTAGTGCAGGCTTCTATGAACATCATCAAATACACAATGTCCCATTGGTTATACAAACTAAAGGGCTCTCTATTACATGGCCCTCTACAATTGGTTTCCACCCTTGTACCTGTCTGTAATATTCCACTTACGCAAGCGGCACAAAGGCTATCATCCAGGTGCTAGTGGGGTGGTCATAACCATATCTTCCCACTAATTAGCCCTGTCATCTACCATCACCCCTACAATCTGCCAGTCAATTAAGCTTTGAACCTAGCCTTGAAAATGTTCTCTGTGCTGAAGAATATGAGGGAGTATAGCATACTTCTTCTCAGTTTCAATACAGCTTGCCTTCATATCTATTCTCATACAACCACGTTACGGCAGACCATGTTTTTGAGTCTTTCTGTATTTAAAATACTATTAAATGATGGACCTCTGACATCTTTAATGTTCTCACTCATCACTTAAGACAGGAGTTTTGTTCTTTTACACATTGTGTAACCACTGTGCGAACATTCAGGCCCAAGGTGGCCTTCACTTCTTGGTGTTGAGCCAGCCAGACCCTTCTTTGATTCAGCTCCACGGTCCAGCTTCCAATTTCTAACTGCGACACACTGAAAACCTTTCCTTTCATTGGATCATAGCTCTGCCAAAGTGCGTTGTGGAATCATCAAAGTGCATACGTTTCCCATGCATATACGTTGGCTCATCACCACAATTTGTTCACTATATAGCTAGCCTTTGTGAATACTTTGTCTACTTGCATTGCTGCGACTGTACAATTGTAAAATGACTTGATAACGTCTTCATTATTTCTGTAGCATGAGCATCTTCATCTTGAACCCAAAATGTTGCTCATGCTTGGCATCTCCTCCTTTGTTTCTATAGAATGCTTATACTATTTAATCTCTTCTTGTGTGTGTGTGTCATCTCTGTTCTGTATGATGTCACCAGTCTGCTTTCTCGCTTGCTTTCCCACTTCCTCCGCGATTATATTCAAATGGCCATAATATTGTTGTGTATGCATGTATGGCTTTCTCAATGGAAATCTTACTTCCAGGATTCTCTTTGGTATAGGTATTCTCACTGGCAATGCACATGCTTCACACTCTTGTACCCAACCTATAGGCAGCATGGGGGAGGAGCTTTGGATGGGGGTATTTGACTTCACCTCTACAATCTCAGAGGCAACCACCTCATGTTTCACTCCTACATCAATGAGTAACATATTTACCTTAACTTATTAGGTAGGAAAGACCAATTCTTCTCCAGCTGCAGTGGCTCAATGGTCCCAGAGAAAGATAAAACTGGGATTATCATCCTAGGTTTCTACAACAGACTCCAAACCATCCCATCACCTTCAGAGAGGTAGTTTGCATCCAAAAAGATGTGCATAGCTTCCTGAATATACTGAATGCCATCAAGAGCCTGGGCGCAATAGTAAGTAATAGGGTTCTGCCTCATTCCTTTGGCTTAACTCTCAGAAAAACATTATATAATGTATTGACAAAAACACCTACCCACTTCCGTTGGACCCAAGTCTAACTCTCATAAACACCCGAATAAACAATCTTCTATGTTCCAGAATAACCACATTTTGATACTTCAAAAGTTCAAAACACTTCCAGGTGTTTAGTCTTTGGCCTAAAACATGCAAACTTGTGACCCGCCATCTTAGAATTTCCCATTAGCATCTAGATAATTCTAGGTTAATCAGTTCAATCTTGTACTTCTGCTTTGCACCAACTGGTCTGCCCTTCCTGTAACAAGGTCACTTGAAACCTCCCTCCTTTCTGTCTGAGATGTGCTTATGTAAATCTTATGAAAACCCCCCCAATTCAAAACACATGCACAGATCAGGTGATTGATTCCCCCGGAACAGCCTCCCACAGGGTATCAGAGACAACTCACTCGTTTTATATTGACAAATCGTGAAAAAAGTGCAAGTACAAATATTATTGTTTGTGGTCAGTTTAAATATAGTGTCACACAAAATTACAAAACATATCTTTCTGAACCTCACAAACTGTAGTGGAGCCACGGGTGGGGCAGCTCTGCCTTATTCCCCTCTGGTGCCCAGAGCACCCCCAGCCTCCCAATGGAGCCCTATTATCCCCCCTGGCACCAAAAGCTACCTCCGCTACTGCTACAAACATGGGTCACGATTAATCCTGGTTTACAGAATCAGTCTATCCCCTTCTTCAATGATTTTTGCATTTAGAAATCATTATCACAATAATGAAAAAGAAATAGTATTGAGCAATCCCTTCCTCATTGGTAATCATGGCATACGCATGTTTCATACTATCGTGGCTTCTTCATGGTCTCTATTATGCTCTTTGTTTTTGCCAGCCATGAGAGACTTATGCCAATTCTTCTAACAATTTTTCATAAAAATCCTTCTCTTGAAATATCTTTGTTATAAGCATCCTCGTATATATGACATGCCAATTTCTGGACCTAGCGCTTGCTTCAGGGCTGTGCCAAGACTTTCCTCGTTATATTTCAATGTATGATAAAAAAGCTCTTACTTTCCTGGTTCACTGACATTTATAACTGACCGTGTCAAATATTTCTGAACAGCCAGCGCTGCATGGCTACAACCCCATTGGTATCTGAATATCTATGCCTCACCACTTCCAATTGCTGGGGGCCCTGTAAAACTGCAAAGCCCCGCTGTATCTGAGCTCTGCATTGCCAGAGTTGTTGTTTAATCAATGTAAATCCTGCTGCAGCAGTATTGTAAAGCTTGTTGCTGCTGCTGCGTCAAAGCTTTTTTATTTTTATATGATATCTTCAAAACACCTTGCCATCTTACTCGCAATGCTAGAGACAAGCGGGAGTGAAGTGTGATGCACATGTCATGCAGGCTAATAGATAGAAACATACTAATCTTCTAGGCAACTCGTTTTACCAAAGTATATCATAGTTGTTTTGTTTAAATTCTACTATGGCTTCCCTGGAACTGGTCCATTAGTATCAATAGAGGCCGCAACATCCCTATACTGAGATTATCAAATGCTCCTTTCACACCCGTAAAGTGAAGAAAAGGTTTTTGTTCTCTAGTATGCATTTCGTAAAAATAAGAGAGAGTCCAATAAAGCTTTGAGCTTGCATCCTAAAGCGATGCACTTAAGAACACTGTTTGCTGGATGTCATAAGGGAGTGCTAGGCCTAAATGCCTTTCTACATTACAAAAGGTTTTAGAAAAGGTTCTTAAAGGTTTGGCTATTTTTCATGAAAATGTTTTGCCTTAACATCAATTATCCCATATTCCTTTGAGCAGTAGTACCCGACGGGGGCAGGAGGGGTGTGTGACAGCCTCACAGTCAATGAGGAGGTTCGGAATGGGGGATTACCAGATGGAAATCCTGCCGCCCTGTGACACCTCAGGGCTGGAGGCCACCATCTTCACCCGCCGGGGAACAAGCTAATTGCTCCACCCCACCCATTTACTTTCCCTCCTCCCCACCCTCCATTCTTTTTCTGTCCCCAGCGCATCCGCTCCCGATCTGCGACACACCACCATGGAAAGGAAGAAGGGGATACATATAGTCCTGTCTCCCCTTTGCATGTGGCCATTTTGGTGTTTACTTTTTTTCCTATTTTTTATTGGGCGCCATGGAAAGGGAGAAGGGACTCATGTAGGCCCTTCTCCATTTCAATGGCAGACATTTTCTTTTTGTTTTGTATTTTATATTTTTACTATTTACAATGGCCGCCATGGAAAGGGATAACAGACTTTGTTTGCCCTTCCTTGGTGGACATTTGGTTTCTTGTTATTTTCAGTTGCAAAACGCCAGAATACGTGTAATTGCTGAACACCAATAATTATCCCCAGTGTCCCTCTGTACATCTGACAGAGCCCTATTCTGTCTCTTCAGTGTGAACCCTCCAGTGACTCTCAGAATCAATGCTAACACTCCTTGACAAAATCGTGCTTAATGTGAATTCACAATGGCCTCACAACTGCATATTGTTTACATGAACAAATTAGCCTTGATGTTACCATATAAAATGTACCAATAGCAGTACAATACAACCAATGAAAACATCAAGAGCTGGTCCCTCTTTTTAAACGGTTTGCACTGGAATGATTTAATGTAATGATGGAATTGACTTATGTTTTGTGAAGTACACATTTGAGTGACTTCATTTTCTCACACCAGGCTTAGAAGCAAAAAAACATACAAACAGGCAAACAAATATCGGTAGGTTCACCTGCACAACATCAGAAATACAGCCACTTGCACACTCTGAGGTGGGCACGGGACACTCAGATACATACACACAGACTGAGGCAAGCTTGCACAGAAACACACACTCACGTACATATATTTAGGCAGGTTTACGTGCATGCACACTGAGCCAGGCCCAGGCATTTTCAGAGGTAGACATCCAAAAATACAAGTGCAGCCCACTCAAACCCACTTGCTGGCACTCAGAACTTGGCTGTCTCGGCAATCAATGCTGCCATGCACCTGGAATTTTAGGACAGAAGTTGTGTCTCATTGCATTTCTGCCATGCACATTAAAGCAGTGTCCTGGACTGTGCATAGCACACCAATGCATCTGGAGTCTGTTTACAGTTGAATTGTGTCAGTATTCAGCACTGCCCGTACGAAGAGCCGGAGGGCCTCTATATCAGTGCACAGCATACCCTTGCACCTGGGCACCAACAATAGCTGTCTCGTGTCAGTACCCAGCATCTCCCTTCACCTACAGCCAGTGGATGGCTGGTTCACTATCAAGCAATGCCATGCTACTGGAGCCTCAAGGCTGCAGTCTTGGTCTCTTTCACTGTCCTAGATCTGTTGCTTGATTCCAGTGCCGAGCATTGCCCTGAGCTTGGATAAGGAAAGCAGCATCCTCGGTATCCAGCTGTGACTTGCACCTAGAGTTGGAGGGCAGTTATCATAGTACGCAGCAATGTTCTCCGCCTAGAGCCAGAAGGTGTTTTATTGTCGATTGCAGAGTGCTTCCCTGGATCCATGAGGAAGCACTCACAAACATCGACTGGAAATGCTCAACTTGTGGTGCTTACACGCTCCGTTCCAGATGCCTGCATTGCCCATACTTCTTAAAGCCTGTTGTCTTTGTAATGCACACCACATTACAGGGGTGGCCTTTCTTGTCTCAGACATATTGTGCTGGACTCTACTCTGCAAACTAAGCACCAGAACTGTCCAACACTGGAACCCAGTATGGCATCTCCCAGCATGATTGTAGTACTATGTTCTGTGCGTATTTCCCCGGCATTAATCAATGCTAAGAGTGATATACGCCCCACTGTCCCTAAAGCAGAAGGCACCACAATTTTCAATCTGTATCTTGCAGACAAGGGCTCTCGATTGAATCGGTTTAAGCCCCCCCCCCTGCTCCCACAAGTATTGGTTCTGTGAAATGTCTTTAATTTCCTTATGCAGATGAGATTGTGAGCATGAATCAAACCCCAATTGGCCTCCAATGGTCGATACATGCATTAACTTCCTTTATGTATGTTCACAGACTTGTGGTAAATTGTCTGAAAACTAAGATACTGGTCTGTGGGAATAGGAAGTGAGGAAGAGAAAAAGTCAGTTTGTTTAGAAAATTAAGAACTCGCCTATTGAATGCATAGGAAGTTACATCTGCCTGGGATTTACCCCAAAGGGCTGTTCTAACAAAAAGATCAGATTGGAGGCCATGAGGAAAACATGCAATAAATTGAGTGCACAACTGAAAAGAAACATCTGGAAAGTGGGGACATTTATTTTAAAGCCTGCAAAAACATACTACAGGTCCAAGGTGTTACCTTCGCTAATGTATGATGTTGATATGTTTGTAGAAGGGGAGCTGAGTTGGTCTCTATTGGAAGGAACTATTTTGCGGAATATCTTAGGTTTGCCTAACTGTGTCCCGACTTCTGTTATACTGCATGAGTTGGGTCTGGAATCAATGGAATCCGGTTCCGAAGGGAAGCACCTCTCTCTTCTTAGAAAAATAAGATTGCCAGAAAAAAATTCCTTATTCTCTGAGTTAAACACCTTGTTGAATGTTAAATCGCTGGTACATTTCACGTGTTGGGTAAAACGGTTGAAGAATATTTTATCGGATCTGGATAGATCATTCGAGTCCTGGGACTGTGAACCACAAAACGTTAAAAAAAGGCTGTGTCAGAAAGGGACTGGATAAACAGTAGGAAAATATGTTTTGTTTCATAATGTGGCAAAGAGTGACAAGCCTCACTCATGCCCTGTAGGGTATCTCCAATGATTTCTAAGTCCTAGTTGGAGAAGCAAGTCCACGCGTTTTCACTTGAACTTGCTACCTACACTGAGAAATTGTGGGGACAAGAAATGGCCTTGAAAGATCGTTAAGACAGTGTAGGCTATGTAATGCCCCGGGTTCAATTTGAAACTATTGAGCATCTTTTATTACATTGTACGCAATCTAGGCCATTAAGGTGTAAATATGTCCATTAGCATGTGAAGCAATTTAGACTAATGGATTTGGAGGTTTTTGGGGAAAACATTTGAATGGGAGAACAATTGCACTGACTCTGGTGGAGATCAGATGCATTGAAGCCCTTTCAAGTATGTTATCCCGATGACATGGATTTTAACTATGTGTATTGTTGAATTAAATGTGTGTAAGTTTTTTTTTGTTAAACCATAACACAAATAAAACATGTTTTTAAAAAAATGTATTTCCCTCGCCATTCATCTCTGCTACGAGTGATATATGCCCCACTGTGCCTGAAGCAGAAGGCACCACCATTTGGAGGAACCATGGCACAACAGAGGGCCCATGAAGGTAGCATGGATCCATCATCGGAGAGGCAGTACTTTCATTTCCTAACCTAGTTTTCTCTTTTTCGCGCCTTGAAACACTTGTGTATAGGCACGTTATAAATGCCATATCATATCATGTGTCGCACATGTTGTTTCCTTATTAAAACTGTTTTGCAAATTTGTATTACACTTGAACCTTAAACTTGGTGTAGATACGAGGCAGGTCCACAGTTCACAACTCAATCCGTGAATTGCACACTTAATATGCATGCGTTTTTTTCTAAAAGAGCACACTTGTAAATTGGCATATACAGTTTATATGTATTGTACTGTGAATAAACAATAAACAAGACATCACTTTTAAAATAAAACAGAGTAAGATTACACATGAGGACGTACAAACACGTGTGGACTGCTATACAAATATGCATGGTACATTTAAGCTGTTTTTTAAAGCAGAAAACAACCGCTTTGTTTTTATTATTGTCAATGGATTGTTACTCAGCGTATTGACCTCAGAATAATGTAAGGCTGAAAAGACCTTGCAGGTAACCAAATACTAGATCTCCAAGAATCTCTTACATCCTAGCAGTGAAACCTTAACCTAACGAGCTATCTGAACGGCAACACAGAAAAAAGAAATCAACCAACGGAGATGTAGGGCCTCAGCTCCTTTCTGGTGAGTGCTCACACCCTTTCAGGAAAGTTTCAAAGAACTGAAGGCAGAGCTAATCCCAACATTCCTCACATTTCGGGTCACGTTGGAAGTGAAACACGTAGGGGTCATTCCGAGTACGGCGGTAGGGGCTTACCGGCACCATTAAGGATGCTGGTGCCGCTAAGCCCCTACCGCCGCATTTCAAGGTCCCTTAGCGGGTCCCACTAGGGCCGGCTGGTTTTACCAGCCGCCCTTAGCGGGACCCGTTGAGGGACCATGGAGCTAATAACGGGCCCGCTATTTGTGGGCCTGTTATTAGCTCCTTCCCCATTCCCATTGAGCCCTATGGGGGCTCAAATGGGAATGGGGAATGGTTTTCGAAATGGGAACTTAAAGGATCCGCATAGGTCGGAATGTCCCGGTAAGTCCCCATTCCGACACCACGGACCCGGTCACGGGTTTGGAGGCAGCCATGGTGCTATTTTCACCATGGCTACCTCCAAACTCGTAATGACCCCTGTAGTGTTGATTCTCGCTACCGCTCCTTCCGGGCTGAACACCTCATGCCTCCACACCCACAAGCAACCATGCAATGCTGAGCTACCAGTTAAAAATATACGCGGATACCAGCCACCCCTTAACAATGATGACTGCAGAGCGAGGTCCATGGAGGACTCAGGCCCGAAGTCTGCCAATTCCCTGCACCAGACTTTCCCACTGTGTCTGCCTTTACAAGTAACACAGGGTACACAGAGGGCGGAGCCGCGCAGGGAATATTAAGACTGCTGAAGAAGTGTAACAGTTCCTGCCCTTGTGCGAGGACGAAGCTTTACACTGAGTCAGGATCTATATAACAATGTGCCCATTATGTTAAGTGTGTTTTTGTGTCAGATGGAGACGGTGCACTCACATGCTGATTTTTGGTATGCAATGCACATTTTATGTTGAAACACGTCGGCAGGCAAATTATTTCATAATCAGCCACAAAACGATTTTTTAAATTGGCCTTCACACCGGATTTTCAGACCAGCCCATGCACTGCACATCCATGTTCGAACACTGGCCAAATTCTCGACACGCCAGTCCAAGCCTGAATGCCAGTAGTTATTGACTGCACTCTGAACAGTCTGATTAGCTGAGCGGAGGTCAACAACAATTCCATGTGCTAACAGAGATTACCTTGGTATCGCCATGTCAAATGCCTGCATGTGCTGCATGGACATATTAACATGATGCAGGCCTTACATCTCTGCTTCCCTGAAATTAGACATTATTTCTTCTCAGAAACAGGGCAGGCCCAAGAATTTTGCCAAGGTCTTTCTTTGAAGTTTCTGAATCAATTGCCATTTGAAAGCCAAGAAATATATGCAACGAATTGTGGAAATGCTTACATGAAAATGAGCCAGGCTTTTTACAGCTCTCATCTGAATGTCTGAGAGCACAGGCAAAGGTAAACTGACAGTCTTTGAGGGGGCAATACAGCAATGGGGGGTGGCCTGGGCCCGAAAATATAGGTTTACTCCGATTCCCCATTTTTAGCAAGCATTGACGTGTGCAAAGAAATGGAAGGACATTTCATGGCGCTGCCATAATCGGACTGCCTCAGAATATGATGGTACCAACTAGCAAATGGCATGCATACCTGGGCATAAGAAGGCAGTACTAGCCAATTCCTTTTCACTGCTTGTAAAAAAAGACAAAACAGTTGGCATTACCAATACTGGCAGGAGAAGATATAAGGACCGACATATTGCTTATCAATCAGGTGGCTTAAGACACATTTTGAAAAGTCATTTTTATTACATCAGGAGCTGAATTACATTTGCAATTAAGCCCTGACCTTTCAGAAGACTTCTTAGAAATAACATTGGCCAACAGATCATTTGGGTCATAAACTGAAGCTGAAGAGCCAAACACTCCCCACAATCATCCATGTTTCCAGACACCTGGTCTAGCCTTGCAACACCCCCACTCCCATGCATGTTCTCGAGGATTCTCCTCTTTACCTTTGTGATAGCTGTCCTCCATGGCTGGCTCCCTGCTTCTTCTCAGCACACTCCAGCTCTCCATGACATGGACAGGTAGTACGGGCTCAGGCTTCTATTTCCATGCTGGCCGTGGAGGCATGAAGCTTGGCACAGGTCATTGTGTTTTGTGAACACACTACTAGAGATTAAGGGGGTAATTCATGGAATCAAGCATAAAAGTGGCACACGCGGCTGGCGCGCAGAGTGCTCGTGCGCCAGTGTGCGCCAGCCGCGTGTGCCAAAACCCATTTTGGCCCACAGCATATTCATGGATACTTACATCCATAACCAGAGGTGGAGCAGCAACCCTGCAGCAGTGCCAGTTACGCCTCCAACCCCGCCCCGTGCGCCAAAAACATCTGCACAAATCCCCTACATGGCGCAAAGGCCGGTGAACCAGCATACAGCCCCCCAACTATGGAAACGCACTAAATACGCCACACAGCCCAAGCGCATGTAAAACTCCCTGCGCACCTCTCGGAATACGCGTACCCCGCTTGCGCCAGTGAAATCGCATGTAAAACACCCCGCGCCCCCCTTGGAATATGCGTACCCCGCTCGCGCCAGCGAAATCGCGTGTCAAACTCCCCGCGCACCCCTCGGAATACACGTACCCCGCCCGTGCCAGGTAAATTACATGGAAAAAGTCCCCCCTGTGGTGGGGCCTGCCTGCGGGGCATGCACACAGGTGATAGGCTGCCTGCGGGGCCAGCGGGCCATGGGGAGGTTGGATAGGCTACAATCGTATTTGGGGTATGCGTATTCCAGGGGTGCGCATGGATTTCTACACGTGATTGGCCTGGCGCGAGTGGGATATGCGATTTGACAGTGTGGGCCCTCCCGGGTGCCCCCTCCCCATGCCCTGCTGGCAGGTCACACCACAGGGGACCATCCTATACACCTGGGCATGCCCCACAGGCAGCCCTTTACCCCAGACCATGCCCCGGAGGCAGCCCATGACCCCAGACCATGACCTGCTGGCAGGCCAAATGGCACCATGTACATGGGAGCCCCAACACATATCCCCTGACCCCACCCCCAGTGACGGACACCTGCCAGCAGGCCCAACCCATGTCCCCCACACCCAGTGACCGGCACCTGCCAGCAGGCCCTGACTCATGTCCCCCACCCCACCTCCAATGAGGGCACCTCCCTGCAGGTCCTGACTCATGCGGACGGGCCTGGGACGGGGCATCCGTGCTGGTGCATGGTGATGCAGTCACAGTGTAAAGGACAGTGACGTGCACAGACCCATCCGTGGCAACCTGTGCTGCCTCCTGCCCCTGGACTGTACCACTTGCACCACCCTCACCAGGCCCCATGTGCGGCTCTGTAGTGGCCTCCTCCTCCTCCGCACACACCACCAACCTGAATGGATCCGCACCATTTTCCGCCATCTCAAGCCCCTGTGGGGGCTCACCCACCCCTTCCGCTACAGCCGTAGTGGCGCACGCGGCACCAGTACCCTCACTCCCAGATGATGGAATTTTCAGAGAGGGTGACTGGGCCTTGCGTAGCCGGCTGGTGGAGGCATCCCTGCCGCTTTCCTCCACAGCGCCGTCTCCGCCCTCTTCTTCACTCGCCGCTGTGTAAAGGGAGACATTGAACACAAGCATCAGGGTACTGTACAATAGTACCCTATACAGAAAGCAATAGCACATGAGTGGCACTGTCAAATGTCACTTCCCTCATGTCCCTCCACAACACATGGGTCAGTGCAGGCAACACACATGAAGGAACAGGCATGGCACATGCAACAAACATTTGCATCCAGGTTCAAGGCACCGTAGAAACATCCAATGGTGGGCTGCAACTCACATGCATCATGGGACATGCTGATCACATGCATACAAATCAAAGGAGGGTCATGTTTCTGGCCCTGTATGCCCATAGACACAGTGGATACAAGGAAGACTAGGTTGTATCAGTGAATCAACACATTGTCACGGACATGTGTCATGCATTCATGGTGCACACTCTACTCAGACACACAGACATGTACACCATGCATGTCCATGACAGCAGCACATATCTAAGAACAGACACAGGCATGCATACATGTGTGCATTCTGCAAGCTGCTCCACATGATGCATTGTAACACATATACCATCCATGTGGGTCACGCCTGACTGGACTCACATGCAGCAACATCATGTCCCTGCACACACACATCCATACATGACCCATGTCACACATGCAGCCAAGTAGCTAACAACCACCACACTGCAACATGCACTGTTTTAAACGTGAATGCATGGGCACTTACCGCTCGACTTCTGACGGACCTGCATCATGAGGATCTGGTGGTGAAGCACTGGGCGAATGCGCTCCAGGACTCTCATCTGCTGGGTGGTAAGCTGGTCCCAGCGCCCCACTGCAATCGCTGCGCCAAGAGGTGCCGTGCCTTCTTTAGGGTCCTGGATTTGTAGTCATCCCAGCGCTTCTGGACGTGTTTGATGTCGCAGGGTGCCACCCCCTCCACGTAGATGGCACCCACTATGTCCTTCCAGATCCTCTTCCGTCCTTCCTTGTCGGCCACAATGGTGTGAAGAGGGCATCATATTGCCCCAGAACTTGCTCCACCAGGATACCAACTTCCTTTTCACTGAAGATGGTAGCCCTCTGCCTCTCTCCTGGGGGGTTGCCACTGGTGCCAGATGGTGTGGGGTCAGAAATGGCAACCCCTGAGGCAGGTGTTGGTGGGCAACTGGGTCCTTCGGCTGGGCTGTGGAGAGATGGAACACCAGTCGGGAGTCTTCTGTTCCAGCAGGGGTGGTCACAGCAACTGGACCCCTGCAGATGTCAGATGTGCAGGCACCAAATGGCAGGGCAGACAGGCAGCAGCAGATGGCTTGTGGGAGGCTGCTCAGGTCTCTGGGAGCAGTAATTTGGCCTTCTGGGCAGGAGTGTGGACTTCCATGTGTTGTCGCGTGGCCAGCTTGATACGGAGTGATTTGGCATGTGAAAAACAGCACATTGGCGTGAATTCCGAGGAAAGGCCCTTAGCGCATAAGCGCATAGGTGATGTAACGTGCATGCAGGCGTTTCCCTCAGCATGGGTTAAAGTTCCCACGTGGGTTTCCATCGCTCTGTTCGTGCTTTTCGTGGAGAGCGCTGCATTTGTTTGCCAGATGTTGGGGTTCACACGCGATTACTTTACAGCGGCTGCAGTGCATACTTCTTCTTTTGGCGGGTGTGTTGGCTACGCATTCTTCTTCTACAGGCAAGGCAGACGGTGAGTCGCGCACGCTGTTTTTCCCACTGCGGGTGTCCCTTGTTTGTCGCGTACCCCTTTTTTCAGTCATATTAGCCCGCGTGTTAATCACGTTTGCATTTTTGTGTTCCTGGCTGCCACAGCGTACTGCGTGTGTTTTTTTACACACACGTGGGCTACAGGGGTCGTGTATCTCTTTTACTTGCTTTTTTGGGATGCTGGACTATTACGTGACCTGTAATTTTTCTTAAGGGCCCACAGGCAGCCTTTCAGGAGCACAGGGGTGCTGTTTGCATCACGTACCTTGCCCCCCTCCCAAGTTGCCCAGGACAATTGTTATGTGAACCATCCATTGGTACTAGTACATCTGTGCCATGCTTGGGAGGCCACAAAAGGTGAGGAGCGCCTCAGTTGGGCAGCCTCCACGTGCCCTTCCCCTCCACGTGCCCTTTCCCCTTCCATGCGCAGCACCTGTGTTTGTGGATAGGGATGTGGGAGCACCACCTTGTCCACCGGTACACCCCGCCGTGTTGCAACATTGTGCAGGACACATGCTGACACTATGATCTGCACCCTACTGGGGGTGCATAGAATAGCTGCCTGCCAGAGCGGTCAAGGGCGCAGAAGCGTGACTTGCGCACTCCAAATGTGCACCCCACTATGGCCCAGGTTGCAATATGGGGTGCGTTGTATCTTACCTGGGGCGGGGTCTTGGGATTCCGTATTGGCGTCATCATGGAGGTGCTCAGAGGGTAGGCACTGTCCCCTGGGGAGGTGATAATGGTTGTCATTAGTTTGGTTTGTTTATTTGTCGGTGTGTGACATGCATGCATGTGCACAGGCATTTGTACTCACCAATGAGCCATGTGTCGCCATGCTTCCCAGCTTCCAGGTCCCAGCTCAGGGCAGATATTCTGTATATGAAACTGTCATGGGTGGACCGAGGATAGTTAGCAAAGACAGAGGTGATGATCCCTTTGCATTGCATACAACCTGCACATTGATAGTATGCCAGTGCTTGCGGTTGCGGTGTATATTCTCCATGGCCCTAGGTGGACGTAGGGCCACATGGGTGCAATCTAGGGCACAGAGCACTTTGCGGAAGTGTGCAACCCAGTGAAAGTCTTGGACCACGGCCTGCCTTTCATCGGGTGTTACCCAAAAGGCTGGTCCTTTGCAAAAAAATGTGGGTCCTGGCTATCCTCCTCCTCCTGCGGTGTCCCACGATCAGTGCTGCGAGAAATGGGACATTAATCGTAGCTGTATATACATGTTTGTTGTTTGTGCGCACTTTTATACTGCACGGGGACGCTTCCGCCTGCCTTCGTGTGATGGACCTGTTTAAACCTGTGCGTGTCTTTTTGCGTGCATAGGTTTCCCGTATTTGATTCCATGAATACGTGTTGTTCGTGCGTGTGTGGCTGTTCCGTGTATTTCCCAGCAGTACTTCCCCAGTTATGCCTTCTTTTTCACGTGTTGTTCCCCATTCCGCCCCCTTTTAGGTGTGTGCGCTACAGGTTGTGTGCTTTCGCTGTGCGTGTCGCGCACGGCATTTGGGATGTTGCAGTGACGTGTGCACCCGTGTGCGCCACCCGCGGATTTGGCACACATCCCAGGGAAAACACACACAGGGCCTTCCATGAATCGCATACGTGCGCATGCGCTTGCTTTTTCACGCTTGCGCCACAAATTTTGGCGCACATTTGTTCCATGAATCGGCCCCTAAATGTCAGCTAATAAAACCTGTGGCAGTGGCTGCATTGGCCGCTAATGCACCGGGGCCTGGCACTTAATGGTCATTACAATGTTATTGCTTAAATGGCAGCCCTGCAAAATCGAAAGAATATTTTCTTACTACGTGATAGAGATAGGTCAAAGAGATCCCAGGAGGGTGTATTAGGGATGAAGAGGAGTGTGCAACAGATGGGTAATTGCCATACGGATAAAGATGGCCATGGACACCCTAAATCACCCACCTGCTGTGTCCTTCCTCACATACGATCTCCTTCCTTTTCTCTACTCCTATGGCGATAATAATGGACTGATAGGCGGCATTAAAGCACCACCTAATAGTCAATACTAAAACACAATGGATGGAAATGACCCAGACATAGTGACACAAACTGAACTTCCCTATATGCAGGTAGCACGAGTTCTGGTGATAAACTACGTTACCTACTTTACCTGCTAAACACCTTGTGAGGTGGCATTTAAGACATCAGTTTGACATGTATTTGTTGCCTTGAATGAAGGCAATGGCCCACAATGGAGAACATTATATTAGGCAATTTGATGAGTTCATTGACTCTGCGGCTAGTGTTGCTGAATTAATATTCTTTAAAATGCACAATTTGCATCACACTTTATAAAAAAACTAAAAAAACAAAACAAAAAAAAACTTGGTTACTATTCAAACTATTCAAACAATGTCACAACAATGTCAGACAAGGAATGAATAGTCATTTTGGCACAGTGGGACACTTTTTCATTGGTGCCCGAGGCAATTTTATGGCCCAGTCCGACCCTGGCTTTCACACATGTGCGGAAGGAAGGGCACTGGCATAAGTGGTTGAGTTGAGGACGTTGCTTTATGAGCTGCAGTCCATTCAAACATGGAAGGACGCATTAATGTTGCCCCATTGGTAGGATGACAAATGTCTTCATATTGCTCTGACGCACATTATGCAGTCCAAGAACTGCCATTTTTTCACTAAACAATCACGTGAGTAAGCTTGAGTTTTTAAAACTTTTTTTTTAAAATAAAAACAGATTGTTTATTGACATTTGAATTCACATTTTGTCATTCCGCGTGCGAACAGTTCTGAACACTCTGAAACCACTGACCACGGCAAGTGCTTCTAGATACACCTCGGTCACAGGGTAACGCTTACTTACCCCACCCCCCAAAATCACTGTCCCATCATTCAGCTCTGAACATACTAATTATGCTCGTCTAGACACCAACACCTTCTGGGTGGCAGATGTGATACAAAAGTGCCATGGCACATACACAAATAAACGGATGTTTCCACGGTTATAAAATCATAAACCAAATCAATACTAATAATTCATATATTTACCAAACCTTCACTATTTACCTGAACCATAACGCCATTTACGATGTCATATTTCCCTAATAATGCACATAAACACGTACATAAAGCGATCAGAACAGCTCCTGGCCTTGTATTACATGCTTAACTGAGGGACTATACTATGTGCATGCATCCTCCCTGAGTGAAACGAAGGTCCCCAGGTTTCAGCGTAGGGGTACAGGCTTCCCCAAACACTCAATCTGCCCACGGTTTGCTGTGTGACTGATGTATTCGTGTTTAGGCTACCCTTCAAATCTTGCAGTGGATACGAACATTAAATCTGCTCGAGGGAGCAGATGGGTGTCACAGTTTCCGAGTCATAATAGCAGATGTGCATGCCATCATGAAGGAAAGCCCTGAATGACATGTTATGAAATCACGCTTGCCAAATCATGTTCATTATACGCAGCTTCCTATTAAGCATTGACTAATTGTTTGTTTATAGTCAAATGTTTATTCTTTTGGGATAGTCGTATGAAAACTCCTTTTTAATTAGATACTGACATTGATGATAACATGTAATGAATTTGAGAGTGCAATTAGCATTAGTATTTATGTCCCACTTCTATATGTGTAAAAGTTAACGTGTGGGTTTTTGGCGAAGCGTTGCTCAGTATACAATTCCACACTGTTTCACCAATCGGCACCACATTTTGCATAGTTACCTGTTAGGATGCAGTTACCTGTTAGGATGCTCTGGAAAATAATGGCTACATGCCATTTGGATACCCCCACCCAATTCTCTGGATTTCAGTATGAGTCAAAAATTGTTTGTGGCTGTGTGGCTTGGAGAAGCGTTGTTCTTTATACAATGCAACACTGTTTCACCGATCTGCACCAGATTTTGCATAGTCACCTGTTAGGACATTCCAGACATTACTGGCTACATGACTTGTGGACACCCAACCCCTTTTCCTGGATTTCAGCACAAGTCAAAATGTGTGGGTTTGTGGCTTGGCGAAACATTGTTCCTTATACAATTCCACATTGTTGCACCAATCTGCACAAATGTTGCATAGTTACCTGTTAGGACCCTCCGGACATTACTGGCTACACATGACATTTGGACACCCCACTTCTTCCCTGGATCCCAGTAAAACAACACATTTGTTTGAGGCTTGGCGAAGTGTTGTTACTTATGAAATTCCACATTGTTTCACCAATCTGCACCATAGTGTGCTTAGATACCTGTTAAAAGCCTCCAGACATTACTGGCTACATGACATATGCATACCTCACCCCTTTCACTGGATTTCAGCACCGTCACACATGAGATGACTGCCTAGAATTGACGAAACATCAATGTGGTCGTCCTCAACCCTAGAATGCATTGTCTATGGGACATTTGCACCGCAACAAAAGCTGCACCATGCCAGGGAGAGACAACATGTGGGGAAAGAACACAGTAGGTCCGAGTATGTAGCAACACAGCAATTCTCGCCTCCCACCAACCTGTGCTCTGGGGTATGTCAGCCAGCCACACACACACATTCTCAGTGAGATTTACTTCAGAATGCAAGGCCAATAAAGTGATAAGTGAATCAGAAAAGCGACCTACAGGATAATTGATTTTGAACAATTGATGAGAGTGTTGTCATGTCTGTCCACAGTGGCCATTTGGAGAAGGGGTACTTTTTGCTAGTGTTATTATAATTTTGCATTATACGCTAACAGTGTTCTTTAATCAGGTAGGTTTATGTGTGTTGGTGTGCAAGGCATGCACCTCAAAATCCCTTCATGTCTTATCACTAAAGCATATATCATTTATAAGTTTAGCACATGGTTACAGTGATAAAAAAATATGGAGATCGATACTTGACTCGGCAGGTTTTAATATGAGGCCAATGATTACAGTGGCTTGAACAATTCATGGAAGCAGAGATTAAATGACAGCCTCACATGACATGAACTGAGAGACATTGCATCAAATGGCCGGGCACACTAAAGAAAATAACAGGCCTAAAAGAAACCGTAATTCAGTGAAAGGGTATAGTGAATGAACCTATGTGTCATGCTGAAGATGATACAAGGAACAGTGAAATAAGGAAAGTGCGTCTCTTTCTGCAGTTGAAATGCAGATAAAACAGAAAAAATGTAATCACAGTGCAGATTGGAAAGGCACATCACATTGCTGGCTGAGAGATAAATGCAGCATTTTCAGTGAAACTGCCACCCATCAAAAGACTGCGCACTATGACAACTCAGATACACTTTTCAGAATAAAAACAAACAGCAGATAATACAAATATATGTTATGAATGACTGAAATAAACAGCTCTGTACTTTCAGCTGTCACATTTAAAAGGCAATGTTTTGTGAAAAGAAACAAGAAATCCAACGATGCAAAAGCAAAGTGAACCATGATCAGTAAAATACACAGAATAAAGTCTGATGTTGATGTGAGTTCATTTCAGCCAAGGACAATCTGTGGATCTCCAGCCAGAATATGCACATGGCTTCCCCACTGCAAGCCTGTTGGTCTCTGGATCTGGAAATGACATTCTGTTGAAGCTCTTGCATACCTGCTATGTACAACTGCAATAAAGTGACTAGCAGCTCTGGGTGGGGAAAATACAAGAAAAAAGAAGGTTTTAAGATCAAAGCAGTGGTCAACTTCGGATAACAGGACCAAGTGCCCGATGTCAGTAAGGCCTATTAGCATTACAGGACAGAGGTGAACAGCCAGCTGATTGATAAAGATCTTCTCAGCCATCAACTTTTAAGAACAAAGATACTAATGGATTTTGCTCTGCATAAGAAAATCGTTCAACCCAGGAGGCTCTTGTCACATGCTTGAAGAGAAATGGGAAGCTGTGATGTTAAAATAAATATGATGTATGTTAATGATGTGGCCATTGACTTATATTGCACATGTTACTTTACTTAGCAATTGATGAATGGTTATAGTTAGACACTTGTGCAGGGTGTCATTTTAAAGATAATGCAAAGGTGGTTTTGTTGAAATACATGTTAGCTACATGTGATATATGGAATTGCAATAGCAACCTAAAATGTGCTTCTGGATGCCCTGAACATTTCTTAAATGTAAGAATTAGTGAGCCGAGGGTGTGTAAAATTAGGTAGCTGGAGAGTAAAATGTATGTTTATAAATATAACACGTTTTGTATCAACAGCAGGAAATCACCACACACCTGTGCAACATGGTGCAAACATGGCTGTCATTTTATGAAATCCCCCATGAAAAGCTGAAGCAGTATACATATATATATATATATATATATATATATATATATATATATATATATATATATATATATTCAGTGAAAAAACTTTGTTAAAGGGACGTTATGGTTAAATTGCGCTACTAAAAACCTATGAAATTCAGTGAAAAAACTTTGTCAAAGGGACGTTATGGTTCCAAGTAAAACCGAAAAACCCTTGAAATTCGCCAGTTATGGTAAGCTAAGCAACCATAACTCACGCCACAACCATGCACTGCTAAGACTAACACCCATAGGTCCAGGTGGTAAAAAAAGATTTTTCGTCCCAAACCGGGACGCCGCAGGAAGGAAAATCTTTTACCAAGATGGCCACCATGGAAAGGGAAGCCGGGGTGTATAAAGAGAACACAACAGGGCATGAGCGGGGGGTGGGCGGGAGGGGATAGACACACGGGCTTGAGCGGGGGGGGTGCGGGAGGGGATAGACACACGGGGCATGAGCGGGGGGTGGGCGGGAGGGATAGAGACACATGGGGCATGAGCGGGGGGTGGGGCGGGAGCGATAGAGACACACGGGGCATGAGCGGGGGGGGCGGGAGGGATAGAGACACACGGGGCATGACCGGGGGTGGGCGGGAGGGATAGAGACACAAGGGGCATGAGAGGGGGGTGAGGGAGAGAGATAGAGACACACGGGGCATGAGCGGGGGGTGGGGCGGGAGGGATAGAGACACACGGGGCATGAGCGGGGGGGGGCGGGAGGGATAGAGACACACGGGGCATGACCGTGGGCCGGCGGGAGGGATAGAGACACAAGGGGCATGAGCGGGGGGTGGGGGAGAGAGATATAGACACACGGGGCATGACCGGGGGCAGGCGGGAGTGATAGAGACTCACGGGGCATGAGCAGGGGGCTGGGCGGGAGGGATAGAGACACACGGGGCATGAGCGGGGGTGGGGCGGGAGGGATAGAGACACACGGGGCATGAGCGGGGGGGAGGGAGGGATAGAGACACACGGGGCATGACCGGGGGCGGGCGGGAGGGATAGAGACACAAGGGGCATGAGCGGGGGGTGGGGGAGAGAGATAGAGACACACGGGGCATGAGCGGGGGTGGGTGAGAGGGATAGAGACACACGGGGCATGAGCGGGGGGTGGGTGGGAGGGATAGAGACACACGGGGCATGAGCGGGGGGTGGGTGGGAGGGATAGAGACACACGGGGCATGAGCGGCGGGTGGGTGGGAGGGATAGAGACACACGAGGCATGAGCAGGGGGTGGGGGGAGGGGAGAGACACACGGGGCATGAGCGGGGGTGGGTGGGAGGGATAGAGACACACGGGGCATGAGCGGGGGGTGGGTGGAAGGGATAGAGACACACGGCGATTGAGCGGGGGGTGGGTGGGAGGGATAAAGGCATGAGCGGGGGTGGGCGGGAGGGATAGAGACACACGGGGCATGAGCGGGGGGTGGGGGGGAGGGGAGAGACAAACGGGGCATGAGCGGGGGGTGGGTGGGAGGGATAGAGACACACGGGGCATGAGCGGGGGGTGGGTGGGAGTGCTAGAGACACACAGGGCATGAGCGGGAGTGGGTGGGAGGGCTAGAGAAACACGGGGCATGAGCGGGGGTGGGGGGGAGGGAGAGACACACACGGGGCATGAGCGGGGGTCGGGGGAGGGAGAGACACACACGGGGCATGAGCGGGGGTGGGGGGGAGGGAGAGACACACACGGGGCATGAGCGGGGGTGGGGGGGAGGCAGAGACACACACGGGGCATGAGCGGGGGTCGGGGGAGGGAGAGACACACACGGGTCATGAGCGGTGGTGGGGGGGAGGGAGAGAGACATACGGGGCATGAGCGGGGGGTGGGGAGAGAGACACACGGGGCATGAGCGGGGGGTGGGAGGGAGGGAGAGAGACACACGAGGCATGAGCGGGGGGTGGGTGGTAGTGCTAGAGACACACGGGGCATGAGTGGGGGTGGGGGGGAGGGAGACAGACACACGAGGCATGAGCGGGGGGTGGGTGGAAGGGCTAGAGACACATGAGGCATGAGCGGGGGGTGAGGGGAGAGACACACGGGGCATGAGCAGGGGGTGGGGGGAGGGAGAGACACACATGGGGCATGAGTGGGTGTTGGGTTGGAGGGCTAGAGACACACGAGCATGAGCGGGGGGTGGGTGGGAGGGTTAGAGACACACGGGGCATGATCGAGGGGTGGATGGGAGGGCTAGAGACACACGGGGCATGAGTTGGGGGTGAGCGGGGGAGTGAGCAGGAGGGAGAGAGACACACGGGGCATGAGCGTGGGTGGGGGGGAGGCCGAGACACACACGGGGCATGAGCGGGGGTGGGGGAGAGAGAGAGAGACACGTGGCATGAGCAGGGGTGGGGGGGAGGGAGAGAGACACACGGTGCATGAGCGGGGGTGGGGGGGAGGGAGAGAGAAACACGGGGCAGAGCGGGGGGTGGGCAGGAGGGATAGAGACACACGGGGCATGAGCGGGGGTGGGGGGAGGGAGAGAGACACACGGGGCATGAGCAGGGGGTGGGTGGGAGGGATAGAGACACACGGGGCATGAGCGGGAGGTGGGTCGGAGGAATAGAGACAAACGGGGCATGAGCGGGGGGTGGGTGGGAGGGATAGAAACACACGGGGCATGAGCGGAGGGTTGGGTGGGAGGGATAGAGACACACGGGGCATGAGCGGGGGGTGGGTGGGAGAGGAGAGACAAACGGGGCATGAGCGGGGGGTGGGTGGGAGGGCTAGGGGCATGAGCGGGGGGGTGGGTGGTAGGGCTAGAGACACACGGGGCATGAGTAGGGCGGTGGGTGGGAGGGCTAGAGCCACACAAGGCATGAGTGGGGGGTGAGGGTAGAGACACACGGGGCATGAGCAGGGGGTGGGGGGAGGGAGAGACACACACGGGGCATGAGCAGGGGATAGGTGGGAGGGCTAGAGACACACGGGGCAAGAGCGGGGGGTGGGAGGGCTAGAGACACACGGGGCATGAGCGGGGGGTGGGTGGGAGGGATAGAGACACACGGGGCATGAGCGGGGGGTGGGTGATAGGGCTAGAGACACACAGGGCATGAGCGGGGGGTGGGTGGGAGGGCTAGAGACACACGGGGCATGAGCGGGGGTGGGTGGGAGGGCTAGAGACACATGCGGCATGAGCGGGGGGTGGGCGGGAGGGAGAGAGACTCATGGGGCATGAGTGGGGGTGGGGAGGAGGGAGAGACACACACGGGGCATGAGCGGGGGGTGGGTGGGAGGGATAGAGACACACGGGGCATTAGCAGTGGGTGGGTGGGAGGGATAGAGACACACGGGGCTTGAGCGGGGGGTGGGTGGGAGGGCTAGAGACACACGGGGCATGACCGGGGGTGGGTGGGAGGGAGAGACACACACGGGGCATGAGCAGGGGTGGGTGGGAGGGCTAGAGACACACGGGCATGAGCGGGGGGTGGGTGGGAGTGCTAGAGACACAAGCGGCATGAGCCGGGGTGGGTGGGAGCGCTAGAGACACACGGGGCATGAACGGGGGGTGGGCGGGAGGGAGAGAGACACACAGGGCATCAGCGGGGGGGGAGTTAGAGACACACATGGGGCATGAGCGGGGGTAGGGGGAGGGAGAGACACACACGGGGCATGAGCGGGGGGTGGGCGGGAGGGATAGAGACACACGGGGCTTGAGCGGGGTGGAGGGAGAGACACACGGGGCATGATCGGGGGGTGGGTGGGAGGGCTAGAGACACACGGGGCATGAGCGGGGGTTGGGTGGGAGTGACAGAGACACACGGGGCGTGAGCGGGTGGTGGGTGGGAGGGATAGAGACAAACGGGGCATGAGCGGGGGGTGGGTGGGAGGGCTAGGGGCATGAGCAGGGGGTGGGTGGAAGGGCTAGAGACACACGGGGCATGAGTAGGGGGTGAGGGGAGAGACACACGGGGCATGAGCAAGGGGTTGGGGGGAGGGAGAGCCACACACTGGGCATGAGCGGGGGGTGGGCGGGAGGGATAGAGACACACGGGGCATGAGCGGGGGTGGGAGGGAGGGAGAGACACACACGGGGCATGAGCGGGGGGTGGTTGGGAGGGATAGAGACACATGGGGCATGAGCGGGGGGAGGGCGGGAGGGATAGAGACACACGGGGCATGAGCGGGGGTGAGGGGGAGGGTGAGAGACACACGGGGCATGAGCGGGGCGTGGGTGGGAGCAATAGAGACACACGGGGCATGAGCAGGGGGTGGGTGGGAGGGATAGAGACACACGGGGCATGAGCGGGGGGTGGGTGGGAGGGATAGAGACACATGGGGCATGAGCGGGGGGTGGGTGGGAGGAATAGAGACACACGGGGCTGGGGGGGTGGGTGGGAGGGATAGAGACAAACAGGGCATGAGCAGGGGGTGGGTGGGAGGGGAGAGACAAACGGGGCATGAGCGGGGGGTGGGAGGGCGAGGGGCTTGAGCGGGGGGTGGGTGGGAGGGCTAGAGACACACAGGGCATGAGTAGGGGGTGAGGGGAGAGACACATGGGGCATGAGCCGGGGGTGGGTGGGAGTTATAGAGACACACGGGGCATGAGCGGGGGGGAGGGAGAGACACACGGGGCATGATCGGGGGGTGGGTGGGAGGGATAGAGACACACGGGGCATGAGCGGGGGTTGGGTGGGTGTGATAGAGACACACGGGGCATGAGCCGGGGGTGGGTGGGAGTTATAGAGACACACGGGGCATGAGCGGGGGGTGGGTGGGAGGGGAGAGACAAACGGGGCATGAGAAGGGGGTGGGGTGAAGGGCTAGGTGCATGACCAAGGGGTGGGTGGGAGGGGAGAGACAAACAGGGCATGGGCAGGGGTGGGTGGGAGGGCTAGAGACACACGGGGCATGAGTAGGGGGTGAGGGGAGAGACACACAGGGCATGAGCAGGGGTGGGGGTGAGGGAGAGACACACGGGGCATGAGCGGGCGTGGGAGGGCTAGAGACACACGGAAATGAGCGGTGGGTGGGAGGGAGGGCTAGAGACACACGTGGCATGAGCGGGGGGTTGGTGGGAGGGCTAGAGACACACGGGGCATGAGCGGGGGGGTGGGTGGGAGGGCTAGAGACACACGGGGCATGCGCGGGGGTGGGTGGGAGGGAGAGGCACACGGGGCATGAGCGGGGGTGGAGGGGAGGGAGAGACAAACGGGGCATGAGCGGGGGTGGGGGGAAAGGAGAGACACACAGGGCATGAGTGGGGGTGGGGGGAGGGAGAGAGACACACGGGGCATGAGCGGGGGTGTGGGGAGGGAGAGAGACACAAGGGGCATGAGCGGTGTTGGGGGGAGTGTGAGACACACACGGGGCATGAGCGGGGGGTGGGCGGGAGGGATAGAGACACACGGGGCTTGAGCGGGGTGGAGGGAGAGACACACGGGGCATGATCGGGGGGTGGGTGGGATGGATAGAGACACACGGGGCATGAGCGGGGGTTGGGTGGGAGTGATAGAGACACACGGGGCGTGAGCGGGTGGTGGGTGGGAGGGATAGAGACAAACAGGGCATGAGCGGGGGGTGGGTGGGAGGGCTAGGGGCATGAGCAGGGGGTGGGTGGAAGGGCTAGAGACACACGGGGCATGAGTAGGGGGTGAGGGGAGAGACACACGGGGCATGAGCAGGGGGTTGGGGGGAGGGAGAGCCACACACGGGGCATGAGCGGGGGGTGGGCAGGAGGGATAGAGACACACGGGGCATGAGCGGGGGTGGGGGGGAGGGAGAGACACACACGGGGCATGAGCGGGGGGTGGATGGGAGGGATAGAGACACATGGGGCATGAGCGGGGGGAGGGCGGGAGGGATAGAGACACACGGGGCATGAGCGGGGGTGAGGGGGAGGGTGAGAGACACACGGGGCATGAGCGGGGGGTGGGTGGGAGCAATAGAGACACACGGGGCATGAGCAGGGGGTGGGTGGGAGGGATAGAGACACACGGGGCATGAGCGGGGGGTGGGTGGGAGGGATAGAGACACATGGGGCATGAGCGGGGGGTGGGTGGGAGGAATAGAGACACACGGGGCATGGGGGGGTGGGTGGGAGGGATAGAGACAAACAGGGCATGAGCAGGGGGTGGGTGGGAGGGGAGAGACAAACGGGGCATGAGCGGGGGGTGGGAGGGCGAGGGGCTTGAGCGGGGGGTGGGTGGGAGGGCTAGAGACACACAGGGCATGAGTAGGGGGTGAGGGGAGAGACACATGGGGCATGAGCCGGGGGTGGGTGGGAGTTATAGAGACACACGGGGCATGAGCGGGGGGTGGGTGGGAGGGGAGAGACAAACGGGGCATGAGAAGGGGGTGGGGTGAAGGGCTAGGTGCATGACCAAGGGGTGGGTGGGAGGGGAGAGACAAACAGGGCATGGGCAGGGGTGGGTGGGAGGGCTAGAGACACACGGGGCATGAGTAGGGGGTGAGGGGAGAGACACACAGGGCATGAGCAGGGGTGGGGGCGAGGGAGAGACACACGGGGCATGAGCGGGCGTGGGAGGGCTAGAGACACACGGAAATGAGCGGTGGGTGGGAGGGAGGGCTAGAGACACACGTGGCATGAGCGGGGGGTTGGTGGTGGGGCTAGAGACACACGGGGCATGAGCGGGGGGGTGGGTGGGAGGGCTAGAGACACACGGGGCATGCGCGGGGGCGGGGGGGAGGGAGGGAGAGGCACACGGGGCATGAGCGGGGGTGGAGGGGAGGGAGAGACAAACGGGGCATGAGCGGGGGTGGGGGGAAAGGAGAGACACACAGGGCATGAGTGGGGGTGGGGGGAGGGAGAGAGACACACGGGGCATGAGCGGGGGTGGGGGGAGGGAGAGAGACACAAGGGGCATGAGCGGGGGTGGGGGTGAGGGAGAGAGAAACACGGGGCATGAGCGGGGGTGGGTGGGGAGGGAGAGAGACAAACGTGGCATGAGCGGGGGGTGGATGGGAGGGCTAGGGGCATGAGCTGGGGGAGGGTGGGAGTGCTAGAGTCACACGGGGCATGAGTAGGGGGTGGGTGGAAGGGCTAGAGACACATGAGGCATGAGTGGGGGGTGAGGGGAGAGACACACGGGGCATGAGCAGGGGGTGGGGGGGAGAGACACACACGGGGCATGAGTGGGGGTTGGGTGGGAGGGCTAGAGACACACGGGGCATGAGGGGGGGGTGGGTGGGAGGGATAGAGACACACGGGCATGAGCGGGGGGTGGGTGGGATTTCTAGAGACACACGGGGCATGAGCGGGGGGTGGGTGGGAGGGCTACAGACACACGGGGCATGAGCGGGGGTGGGTGGGAGGGCTAGAGACACATGGGGCATGAGCGGGGGGTGGGCGGGAGGGAGAGAGACACACGGGGCATGAGCAGGGGTGGGGGGGAGGTAGAGACACACACAGGGCATGAGCGGGGGGTGGGTGGGATGGATAGAGACAGACGGGGCATGAGCGCTGGGTGGGTGGGAGAGAGAGACACACGGGGCATGAGCGGGGGGTGGGTTGGAGGGCTAGAGACACAATGGGCATGAGTGGGGGGTGGGTGGGAGGGAGAGACCCTCACGGGGCATGAGCGGGGGGGTGGTCGGGCTAGAGACACACGGGGCATGAGCGGGGGGTGGATGGGAGGGCTAGAGACACACGGGGCATGAGCGAAGGTGGGCGGGAGGACTAGAGACACACGTGGCTTGAGCGGGGGTGGGTGGGAGGGCTAGAGACACACGGGGCATGAGCGGGGGGTGAGCGGGGGGTGGGCGGGATGGAGAGATACACACGGGGCACGAGCGGGGGTGGGGGGGAGGGAGAGACACACACAGGGCATGAGCGGTGGTGGGGGGAGGGAGAGACACACACAGGGCATGAGCGGGGGTGGGGGGAGGGGGAGGGACACACGGGGCATGAGCGGGGGTGGGGGGAGGGAGAGACACACACGGGGCATGAGCGGGGGTGGGGGGGAGGTCGAGAGACACACGGGGCGTGAGTGGGGGGTGGGGGGAGGGAGAGAGACACACGGGGCATGAGCGGAGGGTGGGCGGAGGGAGAGAGACACACGAGGCATGAACGGGGGGTAGGTGGTCGGGCTAGAGACACGCAGGACATGGGGGGATGGAGACAGATACACGAGGCATGAGCGGGGGGTCTGTGGAAGGGCTAGAGACACACGAGGCATGAGCGGGTGGTGAGGGGAGAGACACACGGGGCATGAGCAGGGGGTGGGAGGTCTAGAGACACATGGGGAATGAGCGGGGGTTGGGTGGGAGGGCCAGAGACACACTGGGCATGAGCGGGGGGTGGGTGGGGGGTCTAGAGACACACGGGGCATGAGTGGAGGGTGAGCGGGGGGTGAGCGGGAGGGAGAGAGACACACGGGGCATGAGCGGGGGTGGGGGGAGGGAGAGACACACACGGGGCATGAGCGGGGGTTGGGGGAGGGAGAGAGACACACGGGGCATGAGCGGGGGTGGGGGGGAGGGAGAGAGAAACACGGGGTATGAGTGGGGGGTGGGCGGGAGGGATAGAGACACACGGGGCGTGAGCGGGGGTGGGTGGGAATTGCTAGGGGCATGAGCGGGGGGTAGGTGGGAGGTCTAGAGACACATGGGGCATGAGTAGGGGGTGAGGGAAGAGACACACGGGGCATGAGCGGGGGGTGGGTGGGAGGGATAGAGACACACAGTGCATGAGCAGGGGGTGGGTGGGAGGGATAGAGGCACACGGGGCGTGAGCGGGGGGTGAGTGGGAGGGCTAGGGGCATGAGCGGGGGGTGGGTGGGAGTGCTAGAGACACACGGGGCATGAGTAGGGGTGAGGGGAGAGACACACGGGGCATGAGCACGGGGTCGGGGGAGCGACACACGGGGCATGATCGGGGGTGGGTGGGAGGGATAGAGACACACAGGGCATGAGCAGGGGGTGGGTGGGAGTGATAGAGACACATGGGGCATGAGCAGGGGTGGGTGGGAGGGATAGAGACAAACGGGGCATGAGCGGGGGGTGGGTGGGAGGGCTAGGGGCATGAGCGGGGGTGGTTGGGAGGGCTAGAGACACACGGGGCATGAGCAGGGGGTGGGTGGGAGGGGAGAGACAAACGGGGCATGAGCAGGGGCTGGGTGGGAGGGCTAGGGGCATGAGCGGGGGTGGGTGGGATTGCTAGAGACACACAGGGCATGAGTAGGGGGTGAGGGGAGAGACACACGGGGCATGAGTGGGGGGTGGGTGGGAGGGATAGAGACACACGGGGCATGAGTGGGGGGTGGGTGGGAGGGATAGAGATACACGGGGCATTAGCGGCGGGGTGGGTGGTAGGGCTAGGGGCATGAGCGGGGGTGGGTGGGAGCTCTAGAGACACACGGGGCATGAGTAGGGGGTGAGGGGAGAGACACACGGGGCATGAGCAGGGGGTGGGGGGAGGGAGAGACACACAGGGCATGAGCGGGGGGTGTGAGGGCTAGAGACACACGGGGCATGAGCGGGGGTGGGTAGGAGGGAGGGCTAGAGACACATGGGGCATGAGCGGTGGGTGGGTAGGAGGGCTAGAGACACGCGGGGCATGAGTGGGGGGTGAGTGGGTTGTGGGGGGGAGGGAGAGAGACACACGGGGCATGAGCGTCGGTGGGGGGAGGGAGAGAGACACACGGGGGATGAGCGGGGGTGGGCAGGAGGGATAGAGACACAGGGGGCATGAGCGGGGGGTGGGGGGGACAAACAAAAACACGGACATGCCGCACGGACATGAGCTTGTGCGGCAGATCCCGCTCCTCGGCTCTCCGCTGGCCACCGAGTGCGATGGCGTGAGCGGGGGGAGCAGGAGGAACAGGGGACACACGGAGCATGAGCGGGGGTGGGGGGACAGGAAGGACACACGGGGCATGAGCGGGGGTGGGGGGGACAGAAAGGACACACGGGGCATGAGCAGGGGGTGGGGCAGACACGGGCATGAGCGGGGGTGGGAGGAACAAGAGGCAGACACGCTCCTGCTGACCTGACAAAGCCTCTCATGCGGGAAAGAAAGATGGCGGGTGTCTCTGAAGCCAGACGCACTGCACGCTTTCACCGCATCCAATGAGAGAGCACGTCAGATGTCCGCGAACATCACGCAAGCTGCTGGCCCAATTACCGTCCTGTCCGCGGAGCGAACAGGGAAGTCCGTCCGCGGACCGAACACAGATATCACTAATTTTTTTTTACCTACTTTTTGGTCATTTAAAAAAAAAACTACTCGACGGATTTTCACCAAATTTACAAAAGCACGCTTTCGGGACCAAGCCGCTGCTCCTGGTCCAAATTTGGTGAAAATCCGTCCAGCGGTTTGGGCTGTAGATGCGAGCAAAAATGTTTTCCCATTCAGTCTATGGAAAAAAAAAAGTTTTAGGACCCCCCCTATAACTTTGCCTCCCCTGGGCGAAGTTATAAGCCGCCCAAAAAGTGCTCTTCCTATGGAAACACCAACTTAACCATAACTACATTGCCACTACTGTGGCCATGTAATATTGAAGCCCAACGTACCAAGGTACGGGAAAGTCGAATGCACTCCCGAGAGCAGCAGCCTGTGACAATGCACAGGCAGCAAAAAAATAAAACAACAAAAGCACATGTGTCAAAACACATTTTTTTCTATTTTATTAGGTGCGTGGTGGAAAAATGGAGAGTGTAGGCAGTTAACGTGTTTTGTGGCTGTCCAGTCGCTTGATCACAATAAAGGATGTAACGCCCACCAAGTGTTTAAAACAATAGCCACAACGTTATGGTTTTGTGCAACAGTAAACATAAACAACTTCTTAGAAGTACCAGCAAATGTAAATCAATCACGGCAGACATGTTGTAGTGTTTGAACCATTGGACAATTGAGACAGTAAGCATTGCACATGGGAGCAAAAATAAAATACAATACAATACAGTGCTCCTCAAATAGCCATGGACATATACCGCGTGCAGTATGGATGAGCAACAGCCACAAACACATTAGAGCAATGTCTGAGATCGTATGATAAATGAAACCCATGCATGAGACTCAGGGGGAAGCAAAAATTCTATAAATGAATGAGGAAGCCACAAGATTGCAAAATTGCAAAAAATATGACAATGGGACTGATCTAAACACTATGTGTAGATCAAAAGCCCGAAAGTCACCATTTGAATGAGTGGTTGCAAAACCATACTGCACGCCCAGGGACCGTATCTCTCCAGGACTGAAATCTCTACACTGGCTCCCAGTGGCTGCGAGGCTTAAGTTCAAAACCCTCTGCATTGTCCACAAGGCCTTCTGGGGCCTGGGGCCTAAATACCTTCAACTCTCTCTTCCTAAATATCTTCCTTCCCGAGCCCTTCGCTCATCTGTCTCCAACTCCCTCAGGGTCAGCCGCTTCTCGAAGCAACGAGCTGGGGGTAGATCTCTCTCGGCGGCAGGGGCCTCCCTCTGGAACAGCCTTCCTGCCTCCCTGTAACTTGAGGAGAACCATCTCCGGTTCCGGAAGCACCTCAAAACCTTCCTCTTTGCTTCTGCTTTCTCTCTCCCTCTCCCCTGCTAAATTCTTCACTGAAACTGCACTGAACCTGCACCTGGGCCATTCTCACCAACCTCGGTCCTTGGCCCAGCCACTCTCAACTTGCACTGCCTCCCTGGCAATCCCTGCACTGCGGGACTGTCTCTGTATCCCCACAGCCCCCCCTTCCCAGCACTTGTCTGCACTTACCTTGCACTTGCCACCAGCTGCCCCTATTTATTTATTTTTTATTCTACTTACCCTGTACTGCCCTTCCCCCCTCCCCTTCCTCTTGCACTTTTCCCTTCCCCCTACCCCTGCACGTGCGCGATCTAAATGACACCTGGCTTAGTAGGATCATTGTTTGTCTTCCCCTTGTTCCCCCCTCCCTGCCTCGTCGCGCCTTGAAACACTTGTGTATAGGCGCGTTACAAATGCCATATCATATCATATCATATCACGCCGAATGCCATCTTGCCACTAACATGATACATATTAACGTAGGAAATTGAGTATAAAATCTGGCTGAGAGAACATTAGTGTAAGCCAAGATGCCGTTCCATGGCTACTGTGCTTTGCAAAAGATGCTGAGTTCACAAATAAAGTGCTTAGTGGCGATCTAAAACTGCAATTCCTATGCTAATATCAATACTCATGTTCAACAAGCCTATGGAATACAAGTAGGTAAATCTGCAAGTTTACGAGACTGTAATATAACAAGTTTCTTAGGGCACATACCTGAGTGCAAACAGTGAAGAGCACAGTGCTAATCTAGTTGATTCTGCATTAGGTTCACTGGAAAAGTAACATGGGTCTAAATTAACAATACATAAACTAGTACCCTAATAGGAGCTAGCAAATGAGTAATCGAGATGGAACGTTACGGTAATAGGCAATGGGCGAGGCAAGTGAAAATATTGCAAGTAAACATTTTAGGCACTAAAGTGCACGTGCAAAATAGCAATACAGTACAATTTCAGGTAAACATTTGCGCACTAAAGTTCTTGTGCAAAAAAGCAATACAGCACAATGCTTAGAAATAAAGTGCAACATGCTCAATATGAATGTTTTGCCAAATATGTACTTTTTGCAATAAAGTTGAAATGAGAAAAAAAAGGGGGGAATTTCAAATGGGAGTTGCAATATTTCTGTTCTGGACTCCTAAACCAAACCTTATAGAGAGGCCGACTTCTACGGTGGGGAGATGAGTAAAGGAACAATCAAATGTGCGATAATTCCTGCAGGGCACTGCCCAATAATGACACCTTGATTGTGTCATCACTGGTATATAAAGCGGATGCACTAGAAGAAAGGGGGACAGCTGCCAAACAACATCAAAGGAGATCTACTAAAAATGTAATCTGGGGGCAATATTGGAAGGGCTTAACATGTCTATTGCTGGAGAGACTAGAAAGCAGAGGCTGTGATTCTTCACTGGAGCCAGAAAGAGAGAAGAGCTGTGCGATCCGAATGACTGAAGTGCTGGCTAGAATCCTGTTTTTCCCTAAAAGCGAAGCTCTGCTCACTCCCTGAGCACCAAGCTCAGAGATTTTCAAAAGTAAGTAGATTGACCAACACAAGTTCAGCATGGGGATCTATTTAATCTACACATTCCCTTTCATTGGTGGTTTCTTTTCCCTCAGTGGGTGGGGGCGGGGTAAACTGTGAAGATTGTTTCACAAAACACAATGGGTTGAATTTTGTTAACATTCAAAATTAACAACTCATTCCCAATGTACGCTTTAAACTATAGCCTGTAATGTAATTGGGTAATCTTATGTTTCCTGTTGACAGTAGCATACACCACAAATTTCATCTATGCTTACAGACCTTCCCTGTCCAGCGAAAGCTGCCTCGCTATTGCAAGAGCCCTGATAGGCTCTAGGTTGTACTACTGCAACGCCCTTTTTGCAGGCACCTCAGCTGGCAGCATCAAAAACTTAAAATTATAAAAAAGAATGCTCTAAAAGCTGCCCAGAAC
Organism: Ambystoma mexicanum; assembly: GCF_040938575.1. Lineage (NCBI taxonomy): Eukaryota > Metazoa > Chordata > Amphibia > Caudata > Ambystomatidae > Ambystoma > Ambystoma mexicanum. The sequence continues at coordinate 1,070,620,210 of NC_090935.1, read as the reverse complement.
ATAGCAAAAAGGAGCATAGCTCCCAAGCCAGAAGAGATGTACATTGGCTGCCTATCGGAGAGCGTATTCATTTGAAAACACTGGCTATAACCCACAAATGCATCTCAAGTCCGCTCCACGATACCTTGCAGACAAATTCACCAAATCTTCCGCCACCAAGCTCACTCGATCGTCCCACGCGAATCACCCCAGAATTCAACTGAAAAGAAAAGCAGTGGCAGCTTCCCGGCAATCACTGTCAAGAACTGGAACGCATTACGACCAGCCTTGAGACTGAAACAAACCTACTACGCCTTATGCAAGCAGCTCAAAACACTACTCTTCTCCCAAGAAACTTAGAGTCAGACACTTCCCTCTCACCTGACATAACCAATGCTTTGCCTTAATGCTATTACGAAATTTGTCAAGCTAACCAATGCATATGACGAGCGCCTTGTGGTCCGAGGGCTTAGTGCACATTTTTAAATGCATAACTAAATAAATAAATAAATAAAAATACCTCAACTTCTTTACGGAGGAGGGTGTCCTTATCCCAAAACTAAAAATCACTAAACTGTCTACATCGCCCAACACAGGCCTTTAAGAGAAGGAGGGTCTGAAAACTCAAAACTCCTAAATCATGACAATTTTTCTGTCCAACTTCCCCAAAAAACAAACTTCTAAACTGTTCACACTTTCTATGCCTCGCCTTTGAATAGAAGGCTGCTGAATGAAATTGATGCTTGAGTTTTTGGGTCTGGGGGGAGAAGTGCTTTGCATCTTGCTTTAAATTCATCCTGTGTTTATTCTGAAGCAAAACTTTGGGTGAAAAAATAATTGCCCTATGCATGTGTACAAATCTGTAAACTAAACTGCTAGCCTTTTAAAGCGCTCAAAGTAATCTAAACTGCACAGCATTGCATATGTAAAATGATTTCATTGATTGACCAGTGAGTGTTGATTATCCCTTAAATCGAAATTCCCATACAGTAAAGTATTGTGATTGGTTTTTTCCAAACCAACATGTGTGATTTATTTATGTAAAAAGAGGTTCGATTGTGAGCCACAGAGAAGGTGGTGTGTGTAGTTTTAGTGCAATCTCCATTACCTATAATTCAAATAAATATAAATACATGTTCTGTACACAGCCTAGTTCTTGGCTGATTGATGGCGCAGGGGGAGGGATCAGAGTGGCATGATATGAGGTCTGAAATATGGCTGAACAAAGAATCCATTAAAAAGTTTATTGTGTGACACCTTGATTGGGGAGAGAAGCATCTCCCGGTTTAAGGGTGGCCTCTGAATAAACCATTACAAATATGGGGCACAAGGAGTTCGGGTGGCAGATGCAGGCGGTGCGAAGAACCTACGCTTACAAAGGACAGCACATTTGGAGGCCACTGTCATGGCCCTTAACCCTGGTCCTCACTGGCAAGTCAGCCTTCCAGTTAGGGCCAGGTCAAATGCCTTAAAACCTTATCCAAGACTCTCTTGGGTCAGTCCTGGCGCCTTTGGCGCCAGGCTCATAACCATCATGAAGACCGACATTAGAATGGGACTATTTACTTGGGACTATTTAACTTGTGGGGGTTCAGCCAACATGGAGGCACACACATAGCTCAGTTACAAGGAACTGAGCTATGCGGTCTAGTCTTTTGGGTGTGGCAGGCCTGGGACTACTTTACCTGGACTACTTTGGGTGTGGCAGGCCTGGGACTATTTTACCTGGACTACTTTACCTGAGACTATTTAAACCGCACCCAAACAGAAGAACACACTTCGTGTTCACCGTGTCCAGTTCTTTGATGCCAGCTTACCTGAAACCATGAACCTGCAGAAAGAGAAAGAACACTACGAAACTTACTTGGAATAGTATCCTGTTTTCAATCCATCGCCGACTTCATTTCCACTCAGCTGAAGGTATGAACTCCATCATCCGACACTGCATGCATCCTCGAATGCCATAACCTGGAAAGAGGAGAAAGAAAGACTGCATTAATAAGCATTTACTCACGTTTCCTCCCGAACGAAGAAAGCCACACAATACTTACCTGGGTAGTCATCTCCTGGTCATTATCATTGCTGGAACATCACAGTGCTCGGCGAGGAACATCACAACCTGCAAGGAGAGAAAAGACACAGGTTAGCAATATAAAAGGCGAAACAGCACCACGCATCGCACATTACTCACCGGACAGCATTGCGCACACTGCGCTGTCAACTACCGGCCCATGCTCATCTTCAAACAGCATGACAACACCAGAATACCTTTCCATACCCAAAAGGAAAGAAGCAAGACATTATTATTCAAACTAAGAGAAACATAAGAACTGCATATAAAGACTATAAAGCAGCAACCCTACGGAGTCGCAGCAGGCTTGGATTCCCACATGGGGCATGCATCAGTGAAGTAACTTGGTCGTTGCTCGCCCCCCACATCTACATGCCCCTGCCATGAGGAGCAGGACGGAGAATCCACCTTTTACAATATTAAGGTGAGGAGAAGGACCAAGAGGGAGGAAGGAGTTGAGGCCAAGGGAGATGGGAAAATATAAAGACAATCTGGTATTGAATCCAGCTCTCCTATATTGCACACCCATCTTTAACCAGAGGCCTTACCAAGGGACTGGGAGAGGTTTTGAGAGTGAAAAAAGTATCCAACCAGGGATGGGTGGCGTTCCCGTGGATACCAGGTGAGCGTAACAGCCACACTCAGATGAAGTGGGTCTTTAAATTGGTCTTAACTGTATTGGTGTGGCCCTATATAAGAAAAGCATATATCCCTAAAGCCAAAGTATTTGTTTATGGTGGGAGAAGGCTAGCTGGCACTTTTAAGTCAAAGGATGAATACAAAATATAAACGGTCCCCACTCCTTAGACCTGGCCTTTGAATAGACGGGTGCTGGCTCTGTATTGAACTTCTTGAAGTCTCTACGGTTGGAACATAGGAAGATCCACAGATTGGCTATTAGCTTATCAAGACAAGAGCTGGCCAATTTTTTGGGGGATGAGGGATAGTTTTTTGATATTTTTCTCAGTTAGGCTGCTTTCTGTCAACTATTAAGAAGTTTGTTGCAAATAGTTATTTTATAACATGTGTATCAATATTTCTGAAAAAGTATTGCTGACAAATAAACATTCAACACTGTTATAATCCTAACATTCAAGTGGAAATGGGCATACATTCAGTCATATAGTTCTAGATATTCCCTGTAATTGACCTTGAAAATATCCTTTTTTAATCACCACTTCATTGGGACTTTCACCTCCATAGCGATAGGGTATATTTTAATAATCTGACAGAGTAATGTTCATATTCTTCCAGTGTATCAGCTCAGTTTTCTTGCCTATCATGGGGACCTTCTTGAGCTGCAATCAGATATAATTATTGGTGATCTTACACTAAGCAAGGTAATTGAAGAGTATGCTATTTCCCTTTTTCTTAATCACAAAGTGTGTCCTTAGTTGGCATCTGTCCAGTATTTAATTCCAATGATTTGGATAACATTCCAGAAGACTAAAGAATATGGTCATAACCAAAACCTCTCCAACTGTCATATCTCCAACATCTATTCATTTGTGAAATATTTTTTTCATTCTTAATCAGATTTTCTGCTGGGTTGAACTGCCTTTTAATTCACCTGTAAATTGCATAGTGACAAGATCCAGTAGAGAAGCAGGTAGCCGCTTTCTCAATATTTCCTGCCCTCACCACCATCATACTGGAATGGTCAGAAAAGAGCAATACATGGGACACTCTGTGCTGTTCTCATACCACATTGAGTGCATGAGAGACATTATGCACTCAGACAACCATACAGAATATACCCTCATGTTGAGCCAGTAGAAGGATGCCACATGGAAGCTATAGGCTCTGGCTGAGACTCTAAGCCAGGATATAGGCTGGTAGAGAGACACTCCCAGGGCCCCTCTTGTTTGTACATGAAAGGAAGCCAGCACACACCTATGGACATCTTGAACCGTTAAGTGAAATCCAACGAGGGCAGGGTGATGTCATATGGAAGATATATGAACCTATGTTGAGACGATATGAAAATACTTAAGAGTAACAATGTAATGGAAGCAAAAAGAGAAACATGTAGCTAAAAGCTGAAGTAATCATGGCTACAAAGAAGATGAAATTACTTATTGATTGTGGGATGTATTGACCCACTTTTGTTCTGCTATGCTGCATCACTCTGTTATGATGGTGCCAGAAACAGCAAAATGGCCGTAAAACCCTTCTGCGTGCCAAATCCCCTGAAAATCATGGTTTTCACTGCACAAAAACGATGGCTGCCCAATCTGCCACGCCTGTTGTCAGTGGTGGAACAGAGCTCTCACTATTGAAATGTGTCACTTGGCCGCACAACAATTGAAAGTGGAGTGCAGAAGGAAAAAGCAGTGCTTTGCTAAATGAAACTCCAAATATTGCTTTAAATCACTTTTTATTTGCTGCTGAAACTTCATAAAGCCGGTACAGAACACCTTTCAAATATTCAAAATTCTCGTTGGGTGCTACAATTCACTTAGTTCAAGAAATCATTGTGAACTTACAAGGTCCTGAAAAGCTGAGAGCATAAAGAGATTTCCACAGCAAAAGTGGCCTGTCTGTGGATCTGTAAACAAATCTCTGTGTAGCAGAGGACTACTGTGATGACAGCTGTCAGGGGCCTGCCTGATTAAACTTTAACATGTATAAACTGATAATTAAATGTTTGTAATCTAAGAGGTCTGTTACTCATAGTAACCCATATTGAAATTGTTTTAATCCCATGGTTTCAAAATCTTGAATGATAATTCTAGCTGTTATTTGATAAAACAAGTTTATTTTGTGCTAAGGAAAAGTCAACAGAGTTAACAATTAAATAAAACCTGGCTGAAGCTGCCAAACTGGAATAGCAGGTTTTCTCACAGAAGGAAGGTCTTTCCCCCAGCAGGAACTCACAGAGAAGGGTTAATTGCTAGGTTGGGAAAGAACCTGGTCTACAGAGGCAAAAGGAACAATGACAAGCTGCAGCTCAGGAAAATCGAAGTGTGAAGACGGTCATGAATGGCCTCTGCAAGGAACAAACATGGGGGGTGGCTCCTGGGCTTCCAGGGGGAAACCAAGGGATGGAGCTAAGCGACCATTTGTTGCTTAACATGGACAAAGAACACATTTTAAAAAGACTGATAATTTACTATTCAAAATTGTGAAAAATATAAAGATACAGAGTGGTTAATCTAATTTCTGGCTTCACGGGTGAAGAGGTGCCAGAACTGCATGACATGTTCTGGACAACAATGGCAAGAAATGTGATTTTACTCAAAATGTATTTCCACTAGGATTGTGAAACTTTATACACTCATTCCCAGGTTAAACACGCACACTTGTAGAAATGTGCTTAAGAATTGGAAATTGTGTTCATAGTGAAAAGGTCAAAATTCTGTGGAAAGCAGAGACAAGATCCCACAGCTACAGGGTTTGGAAGAATAGCTGCTATGTAAAATATGCAATCTGTATATGTGATTTTTATAGAGGTTGCACATGTGTAAATATGTATTTTTCTAAAAGTTTACTTTGTGTTCCAGGGGTTAGGGGTGGATTCTCCTCCTGATAAAATTGCACCATAAAGATGACACTCTGTTTCTCTCCTCCTATCAAGGCAGAGAGTAGACTCTGACCCTATCACCTTTCAAAGAGGCAAGCTTAGGCTAAACCGGCCCACACACCCCCTTGTCATAGCATAAATAGAGACAGCTCACCACTCAGAAGGACAGACAGATTCACTCACTATCCTGATGCTGGTGGAGCACCCTGCTGCTGAAATCTACATCTTCCTTGCTCCAGACTCCAGAAATTTGCCAAAGCAAAGGGCCTATTGCATAGCTGAACCATTTTCAGCTAGGCCTCAAATTCTAGAACAGAACCCCACAAGCCTAAGGGGAAGCAACATAATACAGCCGGACTGAGCTGTTACTGCTTGCCTGCTGAAAATAACCATCCTCAGAACCAAGAAGGGCAGATCCAGTCCAGTCCTGTGCCCTGCTGTGGCCAAAGCGTATTGCAGATCCAGTCCAGTCCTGTTCCATGCCGTGACCAGAGCGCCTTGCTGCCCAGTCCGATGAGCCAAGCCGTCTGTCTAAACCAGATCCAATCTTCTGACCAGAACTGACAGTTCCATTTAAAAACGTATCCAGTAAGTAAAATAGGAAGAATTGTGTCACTAGCAGATGTACTTTGCATAGCCTTAGCCCTATCTTAGAGCCATCCTATCTTGTATTCCATACCTGTATTTTTAGGAGTATCTTTGCATTGTCTGAACCCTCTTTTCCAAACCATCCATTTTTCCTCCATAACCAGTATTGTAAAACTATCTGTGCGCTGATCTTTTCTCATCTGAAGAATGTGAGTTTCCTTAGCAGGCAGTCACCCTGATCAAGTGACTGTGTTCCTGTGTGGTTCTCGTTTTCTTCATAGTCATCCTCTAGTTTAAGAAAACCCATTTGTCATTTTTAAAAGCGCATTCCTGTTTCCCTTCTCGCGCCTATCTCAAAAAAATGGCCTTTACTAAAACACTTGTAACGCCCTCAGTTTTTGTGATAGAAACATAATGTCAATTTCTGCTTGTAGCTAACATCCATACCTATCCATAGCTCATTCAATGCGATTCTCCCATTATTGCAAATATTGCGCAGTGAAAAGTTTGCCATAGATTTTCGTTTAGGGAAATTTGTACATGTGTAAAACAGCTTTTAATTGCTTCTGACTTGAATTTTAAGATTTCAACTGTTTTCTTTGGATTAAATCATTGCTTCTGTTTGTGTGCATCTGTGCAAAGGGGCTCCCATAAGAATTTATAACAATTTCAGCAATTTTGACCATATTTGGTGTTTTTGCCCAGTCCATTCTAAAGATAACTTTAAAAGCCATTCTAACAGCTTGACAGGCAATTCCGGTTTCTCTTGTGTTTGAAAGGGGGAAAGTGGGATTGATATTCTGTTTGAATTCTGCCATTCCTGAATACCTGCTCTCTCCTCCTATCTCTTTACATTCCCTATTGAGGGTTGAGGGGTGCAGGGGGAACCTCTAACCACAGTGCTATCTGATCTGAAGCCACACAAAAGTATTATTTTTGGTGCTGAATTGTTTTGCTCACTACTTACTCCTCGTGTATTAAAGAGATTATTCAGTGTTACATCACCCCATTGGTGATTAATGTGTACCTACTAAACATTATTGTGATTACATTTTAATTACATAAATAAATATTTACCTTTGCAAACCAGCCTGATTCATGGTTCAGTGTGACCGGGGGGGGGGGGTTTCCAGGAGAAGGGTGTGATATGAGTGGTATATCGTTCAGAATAATGAACTTTTAGACAAAAATAAATAAGGATTTCAGTTGTGCACTACATGCTAGGCGTTCACTTGGGTGTGTGCCGGATTGAAATCACTTACATGATCAATAACTGTAAATACACAGTAACACAAGGTAGCAAGCAAACATATAGAGCTTGCTACAAAGGTATACATAACATAGCTAGGACGTCCATGATAGCAACATGGATGCTGATTCATGTCTGATACAACCAAACTACCTCAGAACACAACAGACTAAGACTGTATGATCAGGAGACGCAGAAGAATAATTCAGTGTGCAGAAACGACGATGGTCATGGTTGGCCCAAATAAAGGATGCTATTTTAAGGGATAAATGCAGATCACAAAGGGAGATACATGGATAAGCTCTGAATGTGGGACATTCCTCATAGATTTAAGAATAGGAAAACATCTGCAAGAGCCCACTGTTTTTCAATTAAGAGTATACAAAGATCATATGAGATAGTGTGAGCAAGTCTCTAGAGGCCAAGTGGGGCAAGTGCATCCAGTATAATTAAATCAAATAGTAGAAAACAGAAGGTCGAAATGGACACATTTGTGGCCCGCTAACACGTGATTTTGGAGAATAGAACAATGGCTATTCATTAAGCCACAGATGAATATAATGGTGTGCTTACACTCCCTTGAATGTTCCAGACCAGTGAGCAATCAACAAGGTCAACTACAAGAAGACTTTGGCTTATGGCCTAATGATGACAGGTGATGGACTAATTGGGAAAACGAGTAGTAGTCTGACGGGAATCAAACACCTATGTTTTGTTTCACTTATATGCTGCTAAAAGATTTGAAAGTCCAAGGTTGGGGTACTATGCAAAGCAATCAGTGGGTTTGAGGGACATCCTAACATACAATGTTGCAAATACCAATCCACTGACAGTTTGTCTATTACAATCAATGCTGTATGTATTTAGAGGTAGTTCAAGGAATGCTCTGCAGATATGGGGTAGCCAATGACGCACTAATCCGTATGCATTCTATAATTAGATATGATCCCTTAACTAATCCTTCCCCTCGATAGGTTTTGTATTTTGCCACATAGAATTAAGTCATAGATGATGCATATTGGGGTAGAGAGACCTTTGTGTAATCAAGTTCCTTTCTAAGTCTGCATGCATCATTCTGATGTTTGTCAGGTCGCCCTGCTTTATGAACTGAGAATAAAGTAGTTTTGCCATATTCTTTGAGTCTGTCTGGTTATTTGGTCTATGATCTTTATTTGTAATTCTATCTAGAACAAGAGACACTTGAAGGTGCTGGAGCACAATTCTGTCCAACTTTTTTTCTATAATCCCCTGATTTAGTAACTGGAGTTAAACTAAGCATCTCTTGTTGCACACCTTAGTGTAATCATCACTTCCATGTTAGAAATGTTAATACTTTTTGGATTAACCTGCACACAGGAGGTATTAAGCATGTCTGTTGACTTATTTAGAAACACTGTATAGATAACCAGGTATGGGCACTTTTACAAAAGGCTATGCTGTTATATTTCTTTACCTCATTTATCTATAAAGCTGAACTTTATTCAGAACCATTCCTTTTATTTTTGGTAGATGGTCTACAGCATTATATGTGTATTTATTCGTTCGAAAGGGGATTTCTGCAAGCTTTAGTATAAATAAAACTATTATACACTCCTGTTTGGTAATCATATTTTTCTTCAATTTCTTTTTTTGTGAAACTATGTTTGATCCAACCTTCCATTTCAACCCCATAATTAAAAAGAACATCCTATATGGATTCACACATTGATAAGGATGGTGACAACTAGGAGTCAAAGGCTAAAGCACTAGAGGCACATTCTGAGCTGATGTGAACTGCTTAAATAGAGTGATGGTCTATCCTCAAAGCAATAATTTATGATTATGTATGTACATACATAGATAATGCTACAACGTTGTATTTCATTGAAAATGTACTGGCAGAGTGGAATATGTGTTAGCAACTAATCAATCAACTGCAGCAAAATGTACACTTTCATAGTTAACTAGCAAAAGTACCCGTTCTCAGAACGGGTTCTGAAATCAGACATGATAGCACTCTCATTAATTGTTGAAAATCAATGATCCTGTAGATCACTGTTCCTTTTCCCTTATCGCTTGATGAACTTTGCACCCCAAAATAAACTGCACTGGGAATAGGTGTGCTTGGCTGGCTGACATACCCCAGAGCAGACTTTGTGGGGAGGTGAGACCTGGTCTGCTGTTGCATACTTGGACCTTCTGTGCTTTATCCCCACCTGTCGTCCCACTCTGGCGTGGTACAGTTTGTTGCAGTGCATTGTGGTGGAAACACCTCAGAAACTGGGCATCCTAGAGCCTTGAAATGTGGTTTCAGAGGTCCCATAGGGCCATCAAGTTGTGTTCCTCATATCGAGGCAGATCCTTCTATGACCACATTGATGTTTCACTGGTTTCAGGCAACTGTCTCATAAGTGAAGGTGCTGAAATCCGGGGAAAGGGGTGGGGCATCCAATGCTATGTAACCAGCCATGTCCAGACGGTCCAAAAAGGCAGCAATGCAAAATGTGGTGGAGATTGGTGAAACAGTGTGGAATTGTGTAAGGAACAATGCCTGACCAAGCCACAAACTCACACACAAATGTAGGGTCTTGCTGGAATCCGGGGAAGTGGTGGGGTGTACAAATGTCATGTAGTCATTAATGTCTGGTGGTTCCTAACAGGTAACAATGCAAAATGTGATGCAGATTGGTGAAACGGTGTGGAATTGTCTAAGGAACAACACTTCACCAAGACACAAACAACAAACAAATGATGACTTGTGCTGAAATTCAGGAACGGGGTAGGGTGTCCACATGTCATATAGCCAGTAATGTCCTGAGGGTCCTGACAGCAAATAATGCAGAATTTGGTGCAGAATGGTGAAATGGTGTGGAATTGTATATGGGAAAATGCTGCACCAAGCCACAAACCCACAAACACTTTTTGACTTGTGCTTAAATCCAGGGAATGAGGTGGGGTGTCCACATGTCATGTAGCCAACACTGTCTGGAGGGTTCCGTAATTATACAAAGTTTGGTGCAGATTAGGGAAACGGTGTGGAACAACACTTTGCTACAAACCCAGCCACACACAATTGTTCAATTTCCTAAATATAGATACAAACTGCTCAAACAATTATATAAAAAATATGGTGTGCGGTTGGCACATGCCACATCATTAATAATGAAACATGGTTACATACATATTTGTCAGTGTATATTTTTAGAGAGCCACAAATTTCCCCAATATTTCAATATTTCAAAAATGTCTATTGCTTTAACGGTTCTATTTCTCCTATTTGGTCTCAGGCAGGTATATGTATATATCAATAAAAAAGAAACCTTGACCAGAACAATGGGGAAATAATTCAATGCAGCACCCTTTTAACATCTATAAAGCATCACTTTTACCCCAGAACAATGATGGCAGGACCTGCTGTGAACACCCATAAGTACATTTCTCTCCACATCCATTTCCTTATGCCCATGCTCAATTTCTTGTGATTGGTTCCTGGCATGTCCAGTCAATGTGGAACCATCAGTTCCGGTTCCTACTTTTCTTAAGTGTGAGGAAGCATTGTTCTCCTTTGCCAGAACAACAGGAACTGGACTCTTTATCTCAGCTCTCAGACCAGATAACTTATTTTCATATATATCTCCTTGCGCACACAGCCTGTCTTCCTGTCATTGCAAATGGCATGCAAAATGAATTGAAGCAAATTGCAACCAGTGTTTTTCCGGATTGGTTCCGGAGAGGTGAGGTGAGATTGGAACCATCATGTGCAAGGTCACACTTTACTTTGCTGATGCTTACATGAACCAACATTTATCGGATTTGTCCCTGGTAGCCCAGGTGAAACTGGATCAATTACCTCTTCTATACAGCTGTCATGTCATGTTATTCCGAGGTATCCATCAGCAACGGGGAGACTCCTACATATGCAACAAATGTTGTGTTATATTGAGATTGGAAATTACCCATGAACTAAAATAACTCATACCCATCCACAAGACCAAGCCACGGCTACACAGACACAGTTCCCACTAGGTATACCTGCAGACAATGAACACAACCACCAAACTCCATCTCGCTTTGCAGAGAACACTTCACATTAATCAGCCCACCATCCTGTTGCCTGCAGGTCCCAGTACAATGCCTTACAATGCCACTTGCACTCCTCTCTGCTGCATCATCAATCCCAGATTAATCAGCTGCTAGTGTAATCACTTCTATCTATGAAATTAATTGACTTCATTAAACATTGATTAATTTTGCAGAGAAATATCCCCAGGTTAATAACCCTTCCACAACAACCTCACCCCAGAATCTGGGAAAGAAACATTATGCTTTAATCTGAGCATTCTATTTCTATTCAAAATAATAAAATAATACATTAACGGTGGTCCCCTAATTTTTAATGCTGGGGAAGCCCGCCACTATATTCGACATACATACAGTCAGGTTGTCTATATAAGAAAAACAACCTATCTGTTTTTATCTCACAAATGTTTCCATTGCAATTCCACAAATATGTGTATGCAATCAAATGTAAATGACAATTCTAGAGAAATAACATGCTCTTCTAATATCAGTAGATACTCTAAAGTAAATGCTTGATTATCTGTTTGAAATAACACATAACACAGAAGGAACAAATCATTAATGCAGGGGAAATAATTATATTGATATTACTCAGAATCATTTCTAAACAAAGTTTTATTTCAGCACGGTCAGCAGGGCTAATTTAATAAGGTATTCAAGTTGAAACATATGGAAATTACTACCATGTAGAAGCTCTTATTTTTTTATAGCTATATGTCTTGCTGTATTAACATCTCACACAAACATAAGATTATAAAATTGAAATGCAAGCGGAATAAAAACATACATTTTAATGGGCAATATGAGTCCACTTAACACAGAATCCTTCTATTGATGTGAAATGTTATTTTGGAAATAGTGTTTGTTGTTGAAATTTTGTTCCCGGGAATGAAGGAAATACACTATCCACCTTTCCTATACCACAATAAGAAGTAGAAGGCCCTATTCAGGATTGTTTGTGTATTTATGCTATGGTTTTAACAGGTTAAACAGTTTATCTATCGCTGCAGATCTGTGACATATTTTCAGCAATAAACTCAGAAAACTAGATAAAATATGCCCTTGTGAGTACCAGATCATTAACAATTAGTTAATTTGAGAAACAACAATGCCCTGCGCAGTGTTGGATTGTAGGACAATCCTTTTTAAAATGTTTCTACAAAGTTTCATTTACTGGCTCAGTCCCCCCTTCAGTGACTTAGCTTGGAAACTGAGTTTACACAAAATGCTATCAATTGTTATCTTGGATTAAATTAATTCTTGGGAAATTTGTTTACATATTCTAGTATTGTTGGACCCACCTCTCGTTTGTCCTCCAAAGGCCCAGGACAAGTGTACATGAACAGTTGGGCCTGTTGTCAAGAAAGCTGAGCTCTGCATAAACATACTGTTTACGTGAACAAATGTACACAGCATAGGTTCACAGTACATAGATACCTGAGACATTCTGGCCCATTTAATAGAAATATATTGTTTACCTTTGCGTTAATTGTCACTTAAACAGTAAGCTGGTCAGTTCATAAACATACTAAACCTCTTGTGTGATTTGCTATTAACGTTATGTCTATCATTTCCTTGCAGAATACTAAAATGCAAATTACACAGTTTATTTGTTCTCTTTTCATATGGCAGTATAGTTATACTATAGTTGTTTTTGTTAAAACATGTTGTCTAGTTATGTTTAACATTAATTGCATGATATTTGAGTTTACATCCATTCAAGTGTCCATTGTTTAATTGAAATCAGTACATTCAATCAAATGATTTCTAGCACTAAAATAACCAAGACCAAAACCTTATCACTGATGAAAACCTCAAACTGCTCATCATCAGTAAGACATTGTTCACCAACACATCACCCACTTATTCGGACAACATTGTCTCTCAGTTTTACTTCTACATTCTGACCAATTAACTGGTCCTGGCAGAGGGGTGACAACCATATACAAGAGCAAGCTTGCTGCATCCTCCTTACTCTAAGCAGCCATGGCAAATTGTTCTCCATTCAACCAGAGGAGTCATCACATACATGATATAAATCTACTAACTTCTAATGCCCACCCCACCCATCAAGTATTTCTTGCACATACTTCTTCTCCCATCTGGGATGACTCTTTCTTTTCTGATAGCATCTCCTGATTCCATTAACAACTGTAAAAGCCTGAAGCTGCATGTACAGTTCTTAATATCATAGAAAATGAGAGACCCTGCCTGAATACAGCTCTCCATAAAGGAATGGTTTTAGGCTCTGCTCCCTTCCAAGCACTTCACTACACCCCCTCTCAAACACAAAACTCAGATAAAATCCATGTGTTACCACTCCAATAAGAACTATTTTTCCTTTACAAAGGAACACTCAATACGAGCCCTATGTGTACACCGATGCCTATTGAGGTTCCAAGTATGATGTCCCTCCTGCATTGCAATTTGAAGCTACCCAGTCTGCCAGTTGTTGATATAACATTTTCCACTGAGTCATCCGACGACACATAGGGATCCAGACCATTCAGAATACCTGATCATTATCCAACTACCATGGTTTGTTATCCTAATCACAACCCAGAAGAAAATGTAGTGCATAGAATAATCCCATTGGCTGGCCTGGGATTGTACACTATGGATTTGCCTGGGAGAACATCTACATATTTGTTCACAATTACATGGCTCTCGTCATCCTTTCTGACTTTCCAACATGCCCTCTGACTGGATATCCCTTTAGAAGAGATTGGACCACCATTCCCTCTCCATATGCCACTTCATTAGTCCTTTCCCATTGTAGAATACAAGGCATGGGTCAATGTGCAGTGTAATTGGTTGGCAGCGGGATCATGCCTCCAGCTAAGACCGGGAAGACTGTCTTCAACATTTGACACAGCTACAGGGCTATCTCTGAGCTGGTTCTCGGCTCTGCTCACTCACTTTGCCCCTGCTCATTCCAAGACATATAACATTGTTCCTTTCTTTAAGATGTATGTCTACCATTTCATCCAGCATCTTTTTACATGTGTAAAACATCCAAAAAAGGTTTGCTGATGTCATGTTTTGCCCTACGTATTGTGACAAATCCACAGGCTTTGTCCCGTTTCCCTAGGGGGATCCACCCCCTTTGAGGCTAGGGAGGTGAACCCACTCTGCAAAAGCTCTCCTAGAGGTTTGGGAAAGCGGGATCTCACTGGGAGTGACACTCCTCAAGGGGAATCCAATTCTGATGGGGAACTCCCTGCACATAAGACATTATCTACATACAGGAGAATCCGAGAAACTCATTTTACATTCAGCTGTGGGAATCAAAATAATACTGAAGTGCCTTTGAATGTTCGAACATGGGGTGTTCCCACATTATGGATGCGCTGCCAGCATGAACAATTATACAATAGAAAAGTACTCTTGCACACTTCCTGTACAATGTATTAAACTGAATTAACACAAAAATAAAAGTTTTGAAAGTTTAATCTTCATCACAACCGATGTGGGTTGTGTGACAGAGTAATGTGCCAACACGTGTTTCGACCTCTCTCGGTCTTTCTCAAGGCAAAACTCGTGGTATGTATTACTAATGTTGAATATCTCGGGTCTATTCTCACGTCCTACAAATCTTCTTTTACCAAAGTTGGAAAAATATCAATGCAACCTTCAATCATTCTGATTCAGAATACACGTCCTGCCTGAATTGGCATGTCATCAATAATCTCTCGTCTGTGTTAAATCCTATTGTGCCGTTATATAACTAAACCCGATACAGTCCGCGTACCCAGTCTTTGAATGTTCGACTCAAGACAATGCTGGTCTCTCTGTTTGTTTGACAGCTGAACATAAACAACACACCCCTTTTTGGTCAGAATAAAGGCACAATCACTCTTGAATATAAGAGAATAAACCATGTGCAGAGGCAAGCCTCCAACATGAGCACGTCATTGAAGAGTGGAGTTGCGTTGCACCACGGAGCCAGCTGTGGCGTGGAGAGAAGCAGGAGAGGAGGATAGAGAGCATGGACCAGGCACAGAGCAGTGCAGAGTTGGCAAGACAAAAGCAGAGCAAAGCTGGCCTTACATCCAGGTGAGACCACGTAGAGGACATGGTGGCTTCAGGGCCCGAGCTACAACAATTAATCCAGAACTTGAGGGAGTAATGAATGCTCTGCTGAAAACACAAGATAGCTGAGGAGCAGATTAATGCAGAATTGTGCATAACACAAAACTCGCTCATGTCCAGACAGGAAGACAAACAAGCTGTGGAGAATGCTACTGCTACTGAGCTGATGCCACCTCACGGGAACAAGCTCTGAAACAGTACCCTGGTTTCTCATAGTGGAGGGGGCAGAGATGCCAGAGAGTGAAAGGAGAAAATGGAAGGATTACCCTTATCCCATACAGGGGCATAACGACCCAGAGAGAAAGAAAGAACCATGGAAAAATAAGGGTTACTGGAGCCCACAAAATTCAGATGTTGTAATCAGCCAAACACCCCAAAGAAACACCCAATAACCAAGAGAGACATTTGGAAAGAGGGGTTATTCCAGGGAGATAAGTGAAGTATTGGGACAGAGAGAACCCCAAGGGACCAGAGGATGCCAATTAACCTTGTGAAAAACAGATTTGAAGGGGATCACAGAGGCACCCAACTTGTGATCCAATTGGGAGGAAACCAACCCAAGTGGTGGCGAGGGATCAGGGAAATATCCCTCCACCTAAGGCAACTTCGATATTGGGTCATTTCAGCAACTAGAGACTTTATTTTGTAAACTTAAGAAAATGTTGGAACTTTTGTCAGACTGTCAAGAAATGTTAAACCAGGGAGAATTGTTTCTATGGATATAAATGTTTATCCGGAAACAGGAGAGATTTCCTGGAAGCCCTGAGAGAGATCTGAGTGAATAACTCTAAGAGCAGGGCACTCTGCCTAGATGTTCTTTTATATGTTTTCTTAAGTTGTAGGGCCAGTTTAGAGGACAGACGTGGACAGAGGACTACTTTCTTTTTTTGACTTTTGATGAGCAACTCAGTATAGTTTGTTAGGAAGGGAACTCCCCTTTTTATCAATAGGACTAGAAAGGTGGCTTATTTTAAGTTAAACAAAAATCTTTGACCACATGTCCTCTGTTTTGAGTGCTTCTTCTGACTTTCCACAGTACATTGATTTTGCTTAAACCACCTTCTGTTATCAGCAATGAAATACAACATGCAAATACACAACTATGTCACAACACTCACTTTAAATAACAGGCAGCTTGCATCAATGCTATCGCTAAAGTTAGTCTTGTTTAGTTGAGTGGTCATGTGACTTGATATTAATGTATAGTGTTATGTACTTTGTGTTAAGGAAACTCTTTGTTTGGATGACTTTTTGTACTTGAACTTTGTCACTCCCAAGATTTCTAGACTTCACTTTGTCATATAGGTAGTAAACTAACTCTGTGTAAACACATATGTTTTGCACTGTTAACACAGTATATCCCAGTTGTTGCATGTCAGTTGGACCATTAGAGTATGGGTGGCCCCACTGATATGCTTAATTTTGCCACAATTCATTTACAGACCATCTACAACATAGAATGAGTCAGCAACCACACCCAGACTCTCCCTTATGTATGCATTGATAATGCAAACAATCTATACAATCCCCTTACTATACCACACATTTTGCCTTTGTACCCTATTCATATTGCCATCCAACACACTGTATAATCCACACACGTTATCCTGATTCATCTTTACTTTCAATCCCATCTTTATTTATTTTTTGCCATATTCATGTTTTAACCAGCCCCCACTTTAGCCCTCAATTCCTTAATTGTATCCTACTCACCCTTTCATCCTTTCTCCTCTCACACCCCAAGGGCACTTTTAGCACTTCATCTCATTCCACTGCACACCCTCCATTGCATGTTCCTCTCATATTCCAATATCACTCTTCCAAATGTAAGCATGTGGTCCAGTATGTTTTCTTTCATACTTTGCTGTGATGTGGACCTGGCTGTCACCACTCCTTTCTATAATTCCTCCCCGTGTTTAACTCACTTGACTTTGCTTAATAGGTTCAAATGATACTCCTATAATCACAAGGAGACCGACATCAACACTTGTATCGTCTCACCACTGCCCAGCTCTAGATTTTACCTTTCATTTTACTATGAACTCTCACTGATAAGTTTCACTTATTTTTGCAACTTTAGCTATATAGAGGGTTCTATGGGTGAGGAGCCCCAAGGTCAAAGTGGCACCAAAAAAATCAGAGAACATAAGCGTACTTCAGACTAATTCAACCTTTACCATCCACTATGTCCATACGCACACACTTGGAAAGCAGTTCTTGCACTAACTCTCTCGAAAAACATGCTATGTATGATTTGCTTAACAGTGGGTGAAAGAAAATTTCCAGAGGACAGTGGGCACATGTTTTGCATAATACGTTATGGCCCATTACTTACAGTTTTGCAATTTCTAAGGCAGTAGATGTATTTTATTATAGAAGTGATCTCGTAAATGATGTATGATGTCTTTGGGTTGCAGACATCACATGCAATGTGACACTGCTAAAACACAGAGGAGGTATTTGTCCCATTTAAACATCATGGTATGACTTTAGAAGGGAAACAGATGTGGCTATGGGATGTAGTATATGCAAACTGTCCAAGAAATGATGAATTTCTTTCAAAACTAAAGATCCAACTTATCTTGAACAGAGAAAGCATTTACTTTTACATTACACCCAAAGCATCGTCATGTAAAAACCAGTAATCTTCCACCTTATTTACAAATAGCTTTCCTTATGAATGCAAACGTATTTTAATATTACAAATAAAACCACATTTAAATTACTAACATGTTTTGTCCATATACTTTACTCATTATCAATATATATAAAAGTGAACATTTGTGGGTTTGTGGCTTTGCATATGTTCCCTATTCAGTTCCACACCGTTTCACCAATCTGCACCAAATTTGGCACAGTCACCTGTTAGGACGCTGTGGAAATTTCTGGCTACATGACATCTGAAACCCCACCCCTTTGCCTGGATTTCAGCAAAAGTGAACATTTGGTGTGGGTTTTTGGCTTTGTGTATGTTCCTTATACAAGTCCACACCGTTTCACCAATATGCACCATATTCTGTACAGTGACCAATTAGGATCCCCTGGACATTGCTATTTCCATGTCATTTGGACACCCCACCCCTTTCCCTGGATTTCAGCAAAAGTAAGTAAGACACCAAATGTTGCACCAACGGCTGTTAGGACCCTCCAAACATTACTGGCTAAATGATATTTGGACACCCCACCCCTTTCCTCAGATTTCCACAAAAGTACACATTCTGGTTTTGTGTGAAAATGTGTGGGTGGGTTTGTTGCTTTGGGTATGTTCCTTATACAATTCCACACTGTTTCACAAATCTGCACTGCATTTTGCACAGTTACCTGTTAGGACACTATGGACATTACTGGCTACATGACATCTAGACACCCCACCCATCTCCCTCGATTTCAGCAAAAGTCAAAATTTGTTAGTGGGTTTGTAGCTTATATAATTCCACACTGTTTCATCAAACTGCACCAAGTTTTGCGCAGTAACCTGTACCTGTGAGAGAATGAAAGCTTGGGCAATGCTGGTTATATCAGCTAGTTAAAGAATCATTTTTGTACTTCTTCAACACAACTCCAAAACTTGTATAGCTATTACCACTATACACTAAGTCGTTAGGATGTTTCATCATCACTTTGGATGATGATCCTTCGCCAACTTAATGCTCTAGGCTTCACATCTGGCCATAACTTGGGCAAGGTCAATGTCCCAATAGTATGCCCCCTTGTCAATAAAGATACATTATAATCTACAGTGGTGGTCTGTATTGGCATTTACTGACAGTTAGCCCAAATTAATCAGCAGCTGAAGGCTGGTAAAGAAGGATTTAGGAAGCATTCCTTGCTGGGCTGTAGGCTATTGGTCTAGAGCACAACACTAACCTTATTAACTGCCCCCTCTATTATCTACCATCTTTACTACATGTACAATCCCAACACTATTGGCCACCACAGGTTTAGCCATTAGCACATTCATTCTAACTGTGCCACGACTAAGCTCTTTAGACCTGTCAAACGCTCCCACATCAGCTTCTAACCAGACCCAAAGTGCTGTAGTATATTAGATCCTGGGCCCTTTCCTATGGATAACATACTCCCAAGTTTCTCAGTCAAACCCATAGAAAGCGGATTAACACTCAGGAACCAGTACATCTGTGCAGTACTCATCAACATAACAGGTTTCACATCTACCTTCCCTTGTTCCACTAATGAACACCAACCTCATGCCCCTTTTTACCTAGAGAGACAAGAGAAGCGAGGCCACCAATAATGGCAGATGCGTGCTATACAAAAGTATGTACATTCATTCTCATAGCACCCTGAGCAACCACACAGGTGATAGTATTCCTCAATTGGAAAGAGCTTTGTGCTCCGTAGTACCATAGTATGCAGTCAAAGTACACACATCTTCCAACTAGAAAGGGATTGGAGTTGGAACAGCAAGACGTCTCTTTTTTATTTACATGTTAATATTTGGCCAGCCATTGAAAGACTGAGTGAAGACACACAGAGAAGACGCAGAAGATTAGCAGGTCTCTGCCAGTTCAAAGATGAGTATAAAACAAAAAAAGAATAGGGATGTGGGCAGGCACCATGGGCTGCTTTGAACTTTGTCACAATACTGGTAGATATCACACAAGTTAAAAGAAACCCAGTTACTCTATGCACAGTTCCCAGGTGCTGTTCACTTTGATAAATTCCTTCTTCTTTGATGTGAAGTTCCATAAATGAATCAGAACATCTAAAACTGAACTAGACATCATATTCAGCATAAACATTGTAAGGATTTGGGCCAAACTGGATTCAAAGGAAGGGCCGCAAGCCAATGGTAAATTAAGCTGAAATTGAAAATATGTATCATCAACCAGGCGGCAAACATTGAAATGAAAGTGTATTACCATTTTCCAAATCAAGAACATTGGGTCTTCAAACAAAGCAGTAAACGCCAAGGGTCAAAGCTCTCTTCAAACTTAAACAACTTTCCCCATGATCCTCCCAACATCCCTAAACTCTCCCCATCTGCTTCCCTCTGTCCAAGCTGAGTGTCCAGTACAAACATAAAGAGTATCATGCAGCAAGTGGCCATAAGGCATAAGCAACTCTACCTCCCATATTTATCAAAGAAAGGGATCCACAACTCCTCTGTGTTATTGTTAGATTTGTCAAGCAAATAAGTAAGGTATTCAATGGATTATACATCCCGTCCCCCAGGCGCAATTCCTATTTTGACTGTATGTTTAGCCTTTTCCATTGTTGCGCTACACAACTTATAGCTGCAACCAGGACAGTATGGGACATGTGATTCAGACCCTGGTGCTCCTCCGTGTCATCTTCCATCCCTAGTAATATCAATAATGGAGAATGGACCCTAGACATACCATCTAGCTCCCTAATCTAGGAAAAAACATCCATCCAGTATTTCTGTTTATCATCAGAGCCCCATCACATATGCCAGAAGTCTGCTTTCCCCATTCCACACTACCAGCAACTTGGGTTAACTCCCAGGTTCATCCATGCCAGTTTAGTCAGTGGGTAATGCCACCTCTCTAGCAATTTAACAACCTGTCAGCAATACTGCAGGGAAACTGTATCATGCAACACTTTCTGGCTCATAGTCGCCATAGTCCATCCTTAATATCCCTTCCCAAATCTTTCCACCACCTTGCCTATGTCTTACTCTCCAAGGGAGGCTCAGCAAGCAACAATTAGTTATACAGGCTGATCATCAGAGCCTTAGAGCCCCTCTTCTGTATCAGACTCTTCTCAAAGGAGGTCAATTCCATCACAAATTATTACTCCACCTCAAATCCATGAGTGCTCCTTTCAGCTGTAAATACCGGAAAACCGAGATCCTCCGAATACAAAGAGACTCCTGAAACTGCTCCAGGGACTGAAACTGTCCCTTTTCTCACAGCTGTCCTGCTTTACCCAGCCTTGCCTCATGCATTCCTGAAATCTCAAAGGCTCATTATCCACATCTCACAATGGCAGGGCACAGATACAGCTCAGGGTGGAAGGCCACATTGTGAGCCATCACATATGTCTCCCCTCCCTCCACAAACTCGATAGCACCATGAGAACCAGATGTCCCCAATCTCACCAGAGGATTTGTGACCCACAACCATTCCTCCAAACATATAGGTGTCATATGAGCTTTCCCAATAGCAACCCATGGTTTGGGTGTAGAAGGGTCAAGATGATCCACCACCACCCTGAATTGAGCTGCCTTAGAATACTGTAACAGGTCAGTGTATTTGACACCCCCATCCTCCTCAGTACAAGTGTATCATTAGTATTCCTAGCCTTGACCCCTTTGCAGAGAACCTGCAGAAATGCCTAGTGAAATTATGAATAAAATCATTAGGCACCACAGCCGGTATCATCTGAAACAGGAACAAGAATTTGGGTAAGAGCATCATCTTTATTCAATTCAATCTAGCCATTAATGATAAAGACATATTTTCCCATGTATCCATGTTCCGTCACTACTTATCCCAAAAGAGGAGACACTTCACTCAAAATAAATTACCTAATTCCTTTAGCTTATGCACCTCCAGGTAAAGAAACCGCTGCTGTTTCACCATACCAGGCAGGCTTCCAATACAGTCAAAGTCAGCCCCATTGAATGGTCCCACAGGAAAGGACACCAATTCATCCATAAGTCTGCAAGCCCTGAAGGAGTGGCGGGAGTGAGACCCTCAGCATTGTGACATACAGCAACGCATCATCTGCAAACAGACTCAATTTATGGACCTTGCCCTGGATCACCACCCCTTAACAGAGCAATCACTGCATGCACTTGCATCCCAAGGCTCCATCAATAAGGCATACAGCAGCAGCGAAAGCAGCCATCCCTGTTCAGTGCCACACTGCAAAGTGAAAGCTCTCAATTCCTCGCCATTAACCAGCACTTTCACAGAGGGGGTTGAATAAAGTGCTTCTACCCATCCCATCCATTTAGTGTCCATATCTATTTTCCACAGCACTGCCTTCAGAAACAATCAGTCAGCCTGGCCAAAGACCTTCTCAGCATTGAGATAAAGCACTAGGGCTCTCTCCAAACCAACCTTCCTAGAGGCAAGAAGAACCAGAATGTTCCTTAAATTTTCAGGCCCCTGCCTATTCCTCACAAAGCCTGCTTGATCAGGATGGACCAATTGCAGGAGTACAGTATCCAGTCTGGACATGAGAACCTGAGTAAATATTCTTGCATCAATATTTGAAAGTGAAATGGGGTGGAATATATAACTTTAAAAAAAGCCTAAGTTTAACTATCTTCTACAGGCTCTTTAACCAACTTCATATGGAGAATGGCCTTCCTATCCTCCCCTGCCAAGATGTCTGCCTCCAGTCACTCCCGGTCAGGAGGGTTCAGGGAAGGGAACCCCAGGCCCACTAGTTAGCTCTGTATCACTCTCTCAGGGACCCCATCAAACCGGCTATATAGTGTTTACAAAAAAATCAGAAACATATTTCAGAAAACTCTCAGAAGACCTCAACATATTAGCCTCTCCATGAACAATCTGATCCACCCGTCAGTTCTTCCACACTGCACATACTATATTAGCCAGCATGGTACCCAGGCTATCCCCTTTCTCATAGTATATAGTGTATTTCATGCTCCTATGGAACTCCCCCAGTTCCAAAGAGTATAGTTCATGCATTGTCTCTCTTATGGACAGCAAAGGCTTGCTGGCCTGCTCTCCCACCTGTGGAAATCTATCTCTAAGGCTCATAATCTCTTCTTTCATTTTACTTTCCAATACATACCTTTAATTTTATTACCTCTATGATTCAATGTCCCATTCCATAAAGTCCCTGAAAACTCCATCCTTGAATAGAGAGCAATTACTTTGCCATCTAAAGCAAGTCATACATGCTGCACCCAAAGCAACCATTGTAAGCATTATATCATGGTCAGACCACATAATGGCTTCCACCTGGACATCCAATACCAATTCAATATGTTCTCCAGTTAACATGAGCATATCAATCCTAGAATAGGAATCATGCGGGCGGCAAATAAAACATATGCCAATCAGGTACATTATGCCTATGCCTTCAAATGGCTACAAAGCAGTGGTCCTCAATTATGTCCATGAGGGCCTTTTTATCTCTAAACGTGTCCTTCTGGACCCCCACTTTCCCTATTTTATTGTCCAGGGCAGGGTCCAGAATCATATTTAAATCTCCCCTAATAATGTTAGGCCTTCCAACCATTGCTCTATCATTGCCATCCCCCACTCAAGAAAGGGCAACTGACCCTAATTAGGGGGCATATAGAGCAGCCATAGTAACACAACAGTCCTGGAACATTCCCTTAATCATTAACAATATGCCTCCAAGCACTTTTCTGACCTGTACATCATGGAGCTCAACTGATTTAGCAAGGAGGATACACACACACTCCTTTTTCCTAACTCCTTCTGAGGCACAGAATGTCTGACCAATAGTTTCCCCAAGAAATTCTAATTCCTCACCCCGTCTATAATCTGTTTCTTCTATGAACAACCCCAAAAGTCACTGCCACTTAAATTCCCTGAATAAATGGAACACTTATTTGGTGAATTCAGCATTGCAATACAAATCTCAGCCATCATCAAGAATAGTCAAGCTACATCTAATGTGCATAATGCCAGTCCATGTTAGCATGTCAATATATCACACTCCCAAGCTTGGAACAAGAAAACTCCCTTGCCTCTCCCCACCCACTTCTGCAACTCTCTTCTGATTACCCATCCCACAAAACACAAAAATAAAAAAACTGTTAAAGCAATGGTTTTACTTAACGCCAAACCATTGAGATGCCCAGTCATAGCCAGGCCACTAACAGATGAAAGGTACCTCTCAAAGAGGATGTCTACTTTTAAACCTAAAGAATATGTCATAATCCCTAAATGCACAGAGAACCCAATATACTATGTCATAGTTAAAACAATCATCACCTTTTCCCTGGAATTCATCCCACTATCTTTGGCGAGGGAAGGTTCAATTTCTAGTCTCCAGTCATTTTTCTCCACGAACCAGGCTATGCAAATCCTGTTTGAACTTTTCACGCATCAGTAGCTGCCGCTCTGTGCTGGAAATCTTCTGCAGTTCAAGTAATTCATGCAAGAGCTGACCCGCAAAGTTAACATCTTTTATATCATAATGTTCCCCTCTACAAATGAAAGACAAAGCAAAGAATATCTGCGATATCGTATCCCCTCAGATTGGAACCATGATGTCAATGGTCTGCATTTGCACCTTTGGTCCAAGGGATCGGTTGATGGGTCCTTGCATATATGGATTGGCCCCCCTCCCATTCAACTGTATTAATATTTATCACTTTCTGAAGAACTTCCTCCTTATCCTTAAAAAAGAGGCATTTAATCACAACCGACATAGTCACTTCTCCTGTGCCACCACCCCAATATATTCTGTCAAAAGCACATGTCATTGATTCATCTGCATTCAACAAAGTCTTGAACTTGACACTCACCCCCCTTTCCAGGCCACCCATAATGTTTCCTAATGCTTGCGGAAGTCCTCAGAGCGGTATGTTGTTAGTCTGTTCCATGTATTCCATATCATCCATATTGGGTCAAACCTCCCTCTCTTTGAGCTTGAATATCTTAATCCAAGCCCCAATCTGGGTCTCCAGAAGAAATTCTGTAGAAAGCTTATTACTTTCCCAGTACATCACCTTCTCTAGCCTTTCCCTGAACGCTGCAGTGGATGACTGTACCTCCATCCTAAAAGGCTTTTATCTCAGAGTGGACATTTTGGATGTCTGACTGAAGGGCCTCCAGGCCTCTGGCATGATACGCTCCTGCCATGGTGAAAAACTACCCAATTCCAAATCACAAGTAATCAAGGAGCCACTACACAAAACACAGGAGTCACCAGCTGGAGGTGGGAGGGGGGCAGCTTCTCCAGAGGAGCACCTATTCCGATCACTAGAACAATTGCAAACCTAGGACAGCCGTTTACCTCTCCACCCACAGCACTGGACCAAACACGTTGGGCATGCAATGTGATCTGGCCTCAGTGATCTCCCCCCTCACCAGTTCAACTCCTTCAGTTCCAGGACTGTGAGGGAGCAAACCAGGATCCAACACCAGTGTGATCATCCAGACAGGCTGTATCCCCTTGAGCACGCCCTCCAGTAAGGACAACATCTGTGATGGGGCACTCTGATCAGCATGGGATGGGTCACTCCTTGTCAGTCTCCCTTTCTGTCAATCCGGCTCATGGGGAGAGGTAACCCTCCATTTCCTGTTGCCTCCCATCAATCCATACCTCTGCACTCTTGATTCGTTCCTGCCTACCTGAGCCCTACAGACTACTTCATGATGTCAGGCTCTGTGATCTGCTCTCACCACACCAACACAGGGTCATCTATCAATGCAATGTTCACTCCAGGCCTTCCCAAAAGCAACTCCAGCGTGCACACAGAAGCTGTGGTCCACCTTGAGCCTCGGTCAGATACCTGGAAACAACTCCCCTGGGGACAAAGAGGGCAATGGAGCACACACTGTCATCTTGGTGGTCTAGTTTCAGTGTCTGGGTGTTTGACGGAGCACCGTTAATAGCACCATCACGGGGAGACCATCTTTCAAGCAGGGATCCTCCCCACTCCCCGTAGTGGTCTCTCATCATTTTATTTTTAACAAATCGGTATTCCTGATACAAAAATATGTTGAAACCAGAATGTTTTGTCATTTTTCTAACAAACAATTTGAATTTAATCATAACAGCAGAACATCAGGTCAATAGATCAGATTTGCTTAGATGAAACAAATGCTTCTATCTTAGCAAAAAATGTCTAATTCCTCAAGTAATATTCCCCTCTGTAACCAATACAATACAAACCTCCCTTCTAAAAACATTTCTATAATTACAAATAACAAAATGAAAAGACAAGGATACCACAAAGGACAGAGAGAGAAAGAATGAACGACAAATCAGGGTGACATACACGTGGGAAGTAAATCAATGGATACACGGTCAAGGAGATACAATTGAAAGATGCTTACAATAGTTAACAAGCCTCCAGCATATCTCTTCATAGTGGCTCATCCATCATTCACTCTTGAACATATTTAAAAATATTTGCCAAGCCCATTATGTCCCTCACCCCGACTCTAAACTTTGGACATCGTGATACCTCCATTTAAATATTACTTCCCTCTTTGCACATGTGATTCTCTCCACTGGATCCATAATTTCTTGCAGTATGCAAGATTTTTGTTAGAAAGGTGCATCCCTGAAAAACTGTCTCACAGTTAAGTACTAAGTTAATGCCTAGTATATCTAACATTTTCTCACCACTTTTTAAAATGAAAAAGCCCACACTGTCGGTCATGACCAAAACATACACGTGAGATTACCAGTGTGTTTCCCACAATCTCTCCATGCATCTGAATCACAAAGACCCACTTCTGCTTCGTTACCAGTGCCCAGAGCAACCAGAATATGAGTCTCTGCTGCATCCAGAAAATCATGGGTGCCTGTGACTCCAAACAAATATTTCTCAAGATTTTTTTACATTTGCTATATGGAAAATCCTTCTTTAAGTCCACGTCTCTTGGCTCTGTGTTGATCTGACCTCATTGCTGACCTCAGTATATACATAGAGCCTATTTTGAAGGCACTAGGGTAAAGATTTTGCAAATCCATGGCCTTCCATTAGGAAACACTAGGATATACATTTTTCAAATTCAAGGCCTTCATGTAGGATGGCCATGGATTTGAAAGATGTGTCCATTAGTACATTAATAACAGCACAAGCAATAGGTATGACATACAACCTTTTGTGGGATGACCCCAAGTACAGCCTGTAGATTATAATATGCCCTGAAAGACACCCCCCACAGGGGATTTGGATGCTATCATAATCTTAGAGGAGTTTGCATTTTAAACAAAATATTGTCAATGCTTAAATCCTCCAAGACCCAATGCACCCACTTTCCTAGGTAAGGATACAGGCAGGTGAAACCTGCATAAATAAATCAGAAACTAGGAATGCAAGCACACTACCGGTCTTCAGTTCTGCTCATGTATGTCTGCAAACACTTTGTAACACACTTCTTCATATAATAATGTTAATAGGGGCTAACAACAATGAACAAATGAAGTCTTGGTTTTATTGAAAGCATGGGTAATCTTGCCTCAGGCCAAAATCCCTTTTTTGGCATCCATGGCAACCAGCTGTCCATCAGAGGACACTAAGCACAACATAACTTTAGGATGAAGGGTCATGGAGATGAAGTAATGCAATTCATTGTATGCTCAACTTCCAAGCAACCATAAGACTAAACCCACATTCCACAGAAAAGCAATCATGGGATCCAGCAGCCTTTCTAATATGACATTCTCAAGGATTAAAAAAACATGGCAATCTTTCCAGTGGAAGCACCATACAGCAGTTGATGTCCATTCAGATAGAAGAGAAAAGACATGGTTAAGGGGCCTACACGCATTGCCATGTACAATAAGCCTGTACGAAAAGTGTGACTTCATTGGTAGGAGGTGCTGTATGCAGGCTCCATACCAGACACAAACCAAGTCATCTACCTCCAGCAGATACATAGCTTTGAAATGTTACATGAGCCTGCATGTGCCTTGTGAGTGTGATGACCTGCCATAACAGCCCCAGAAGAGCCAGAAATGTCAGAGCAGAGAGCCAGCCTCACCATTAGAAGTTTAGGGAATCAGTCAAGAGCATGGCATGCCAACCACTTTATAGGGTATCCCTAGGATCTAAGGGATTAAAGAGAGACAGCACAAAGTATCTTTCAAAATTCAAGATGCCAAGCAGCAATACTGAAACACCAGAAGGAAAGAAACACCAGGAACACAAGGCTGAGTGTCAAAGCATGATAAACATCATTTACAGTTGCTCATCTGGTGCAAGTGGATCAACTACACATGGCCAAAACACCTCCCACATGTGTATCACTGTCCATCTTTTGATTCTCTGTTTTCTTCCCTGCCTATTCCTTTTTAATATTCATCCCAGCCTTCTTTTCTTTGCAGTTGGTCCCCTGATCCACTCACCTGCTAATGACCTGTTCGGATGTGGGGTTCAAGTCCCCTGTTCTGCACATCCCAGGTAGGGCATCAGCATGTGCATCACACCTCACATATACCTTAGCATGTACACCCTCAACCACACATGCAGACACTGAGACTTCATCCTGCATCCAGGCACCTCCAATCCACAGAACTGCATGCCCAGTCTACTCATCACTACCCACACTACACCTGCAAAACACATGAAAGTACATGCTCTTCAAGGCTCGCTGTGCAGTTATACTTTCAGCAGACATGGCTAACCGCAACACCACTCAAAACCTGGATGCATGTTTTATTGTACAGATAGTTATTTCTTTTTTACGGTTGACTTCTATGGCTTAGCACCACCTCCACACATCTCCTGTATGCTCTCATCCTTGAAGGCTACAGCATTCAATACAAGTGCCACAAAGGGAAGATTGGTGGAGAGCTTGCCATTAGCCACACAAACGTATGGACACCCAGTCTCCAGTAGAAACCATACCCACACCCATGACCCATTCCTCCTGCCACTTCCAGCTCACCCATGCTCACCTACAACTGACCTGCCAACCACCCAACCCAACAAAGCCTTTATAAATTAAATCACAAACCTCATCACAACAGCATCTGACAAAAACAAAACTAGCATCTTTGTCTGAGACCTCAAACTGCCTGGAAGCCAAGTTAATAAGAAACCAGAGAGGCTCTCCTCTACCAGCTTGACACCTTGGTCATCAAGGAACTCATCACGGGCCTAGCCTATACAAAATAAAAAATAAAAACATTTGAATTGGTTTCACCACCTCTTCAACCAGCACATGTCTTCACCTTCACCTTTGGACTGGACAGAAAATGCAACAATGCCGTTCCTGCCCCACCACACACCTCTCCACTACTAGGCCAATACAAACTGACCAGGATTCTCTCACACTTCTTCATTAACTTCCCAATAAATACACTGAAAAGAAGCTTCATCAAACTGGCATCCATGTCAGATAACTCAGACCTCAGAGGATATAAGCACAGAGCTCAGCATTTTTAACCACACCCTAGTATAGAACAGTAGCATCCATGCACCACTTAAACATTGAGTCAAGAAACATAAGACCGCCACACCTTGGTAAACACATGAACTCATCAAAAAACAAACAGACTATTCACAGACAACTTATGGACAAAATCCCACGTACAAGAAAACCTCATTGCACTGATCAGCACCCATGGCATTCATCACCACAGCCAATGCAAACTACTAAACAACACCAATCATAGCACCATCCAAAAAGAGCAGATCACTCTTTCAAGCTGTGAAACAAGCTATAAAACCCCTGCCAGATCCTGCAATACCACAATCGACTGGCAATGTAATCAAACCTTTCTTTACAGGCAATATAAATAAGATATGGTAACATATTGACAGCTCCAAAAGCAACACAGGTATTCTACCCATACAGCCACAAAATTGCAAGATGGACCAAACTCCAGCTATTACTCTCATAGTTATTAAACCCAACAACTACAAACACAACATCATTCCTTCTTCCATTGAGAAGGAAATATCAAGTAAACCACTAAAACCTCTTCTCATTGACTTCAACACAGTCCTTACAAAAGACACCATGCAACAATAACTGAAAATAGTACAATGAGCCAGATCCCTCCCATGTGGAAGAAACACATACTCTACCAAAACAATCAGACCAAATATCACCCCATCATGTTGTGATCATGCCTTACTTGTCAACTGATTGAGAATACGGTTGCCATCCAGTTGCACAAAAGGCTCACACTGGTGGTATTCCTATACGCGACTAGTAATCCAGTTTCTGAATGCAAAGAAGCCTGGATACCACCACTGTCAAATTAATCAGTGACACTCTACACATCCTGGACAAATGGGACTGATGTTTAATTGTACTGCTTGACCTCAATGATGCCTTCATTACTGCTGACCATGAATCCCTCCATAATGTCTTTGGAATGTGCATGGGCTTCAGTGAAACAGTCATGAGATGGATCACTTCTCATTTCGCCAGCAGAGACCAATTTACCCAAATGGGCCCTAAATTATACCAGCACTGCCCAATAAACTGGAAAAATCCTAAAAAGCTCTACCAAGTCCCTTTTCATCTTCAATCTCTACATGGAAAGTCTAGGAAACTCCTTGCCAACTCTGACATCAAGATCTAACAATACATTGATTACATGCTGTTTAGTCAAAAGATCCCCTGCATCCATGACATCTGTTGACAAAAGCTCTCTCACTCTTACAAGCCTTGAAGTCAAGCACCTTCCTCAGTGGTCAAAGTGGGTGGGGGCAGTTGGGAGTTGTGTTTCTCTACTTTTTTTAGTTAAGTATTACTATTCTTATACTTTTATTTTAAAAATAATTTGTTCTGGAATGGTTTCTTTTAAAATAAAAGTGTAGGAAGTATTTGAAATTTGCAGTGCACTGCAATGATTGTTCCCTAAACAGCCGGCATATTTGTTTAGCTGTTTGTATGGCGCGTGGGCGGGAGAGTGTCAATGGGATTTTGGGGGAGTGGGGATAGGCCAGCAGGGAATATAGTTCCACTACTTCTTCTCGTACACTTCGACCACTGACCTACCTGAAGCTCAATCTGACAAAGACGAATTTCCTTCCCTAGGAAAACCCCACTAACCATGCCCAAAACCAAAATTAGCTGACAAACATGGTGCTTGCGGATTCACGCCTCAAATTCTAACTCAGTGCAAAATTGTCATCAACTGTGACATCTAATTCAAAACACACATCACCAAACAGACACAAACAGCATGGTACCTGTTTACTCTGCAAAATTAAGCCTTTCATTCCAGCCCCTAATTTATGAACAGGTTGTTTAAGCCCTGGTCATCACTCACCTGGGTGGTAGGACTATTGTCTCTAACCACAAGATCCCCAGATGCTGTCAGGACCTCAGCACAACAAGCACACCTCATTACAGGACTAAGACTATTCAGCCACACCACAGCCATTCTGACGGTGTTGCACTGTTTACCCCTTCAAGCAAACAATATGTTCTTGACACCCACATCATCTGTATCCCTTCTTGAGGACACCATTTGCTGCCATTCACAATAGCCACTCCCCTTCTTCCCTGGCACACAACATGTAACCTCCTCGCTGCATCCTTATCAACAGCACTCTTTTTCTTCTTAGGTTGGTTTGAGCTTTAAAAATCCCATACATACACACATACACACACAGATACATCTAACCATGATGTTCTGGCTCTGGCCTGCAGGGAAATATATATATATAAATATATATAGGTGCCCTTTATTTCTGTCTGCTAAAGCATGAGATATTAGCTCACTGTTTTAGCCTTTCACATGGGACGCTTGGCCAGGGCAATGCCAGACCTAGTGCTAAGCCAAGTACACTGCTTTTTCACATCAGTTATATTGGATTGCCAATCTAATAAGCAGATCAGACTCAACACAACATATGAAAGCTTTACTAGGCCACACAAAAAATAGGCCAGCATACAGGCTTTCATAAACATGTACCTTTAAACTTGTTTGAAAACTCCAGCACACAATGAGACATTTATATTCGTAAGGTATGTGAACATTTTCGTAAGACATCAATCTGGAAGTACCTTTTGAAATAAGAGCACACAGTTTCTACAGCTATGCTCTGAAGCATTTTAGAACCTTTCTGCAGACTGGAGCAAAAATAAGAGAGAGAAACATCACACTTATTGCATACATGTAAAACACAGAAAGGAACACATAATAAAGTACAGCCTTCACCATCTGTCAGTGCAATGCATTTATATTTGCAGTCAACAGCAATAGCCAGCTGAGCAACCCCACCCTGGACACTGATTTCTCTTTTCTTCAAGCAAACTATTTATACAACACTTGGCAGGAGATGTGCATGTGTTTTATTTGTAACCTTGGAAGTAAAACTGATAAGCGCTCCTATAGAATACCCCTTCTTCATGAGCCTTTCTTTTTACACAGGACAACACGGCTACTCTTCAGTAACTAAGAAAATATCTGTTTTCCCGTTGTATTTATGTTATTCTAATTTTGCACTTCCCAGATCTTGCTAGAAATATCCTAATTAATTGTTTAATTCCTCGTTCTTGTTGTGAGCAAATATTCACCAATAGCCCTGTGAGATAGGGATTCAACTTGCATGAGAGATATCTTATATGAAGCAATCTGTCTCTCTCCCACTGTCAGCTGCCTGCCGGAGCTCAGTGAAGATCTGCCCCACACCCCCCTTTCTGCACTGTTCAGATCAGCTCAGCAGAACTTGGTCGACTCTCCCCTTTTCGGTTTTTCGCCCTTACTTCTTCTGCTCCCTCTCGCTTCTGTCATAGCAAACCCTCCTTCTCTGGCTTCTAAACTCTCTTTGATTTCCATCCCCCTGCCCATATTTTCCTAAACAAACCATATTGATTCACCATCCATCTTCATGTTTCCTCTCGTGAGGTCGTCAGTCAATCATCACCGCCCCTTCTAAATCCCTTCTAAATCATCACCTCCCCTTCTACCAAACACCCAGTACATTTGCAGTTCTTGTGATTCTCCTTCCTCAATGACCCCTGTACAGCACACTGACCCAGCCCGGATGAAATGTGCTACATAGCACCCTGACATCCTCTGTGTTTTTTCTGTTTAAACAAAGGAGCTGTTTTTGCTAGTGCATGGTCTGCTGTTTCAATGCGCTCTGCCACGTACACTGCAGTTCAGCTTTCCATTTTTTGCATTTGCTTTCTAAACCCACATGGCTGTGTAAATGGCCCTACGCCCACAGCCTACAGTGTGAACTATGGCCTAAGCAACCCCAGTCGAATTGCTAATAATGACTAGTATTAGGCTTTTTAAGATTAGTTATTAGTCGGATTAGTATTTAGTAATGTTGTTAGCAGTCCTTCAATACACTATGCTCTGCTAAAACCCAAATCATGCCTCAGACAGCACCAAGTCACACACCTAAGCTGCAACATTACCCCATTATTTGTGCTTGGTGCACATTACCCCTATTGAATTCAGTGGCACTGGTAACATTAGTGCACGGTTGACATGTGTGTACTAACTATCCCTACAAGCCTTAACCTGAAAAGAGATCAATCTGGAAATGGAGGTGAATCACACATATATCCACTGTAAAATATTACCTAGCCCCTGGATACAAGAAATAAACCATTCCAAGTCTCTGATTGGGTGTTAGGCAGATACAATAAAAAAAAATACAACACTTGCACTACATACAGTTACTGCATGCATAGTGTATGCATATCCTGCCTTTACTGATTGCCTGGGGTTTATACAATATTAAACACTCGGATGAAATCATTTGCATGCAATAATCAGAAGATTGTTACTGCATGGTGATATGCAGATCCTGAATGCATCTGGCACAGGAAGAGGACACAGCCATCATTTAAAAAAAAAAAAAGGAATCCCCTCAAAAACCCTTTTCCTGAAGCCATGGTCACAAATGAGAGGGTATGGAGAATCTGATGGTATTAGTACAGGACCTTTAGCCAGAGGCTTCCAGCAGAAACTCACATTTTTTAAATGAAGGTCCTTGCCGGAGAAGTTGTCATTGGATAACATTGGCTCACTGGCAAAATACAGACACAGGTCCATGGCCTGGCCATCCAGTTCATGACTCTAGGAAGTCATCAAAGACACAATTGTGGCTACCTCCACCAATTCCTGTACCATTGCTGAATCTGAAATGATGAGACTGGTTACACATATGGGAGGAGATACAGATGGCCCATGACAATTTGCACTTTGAATTTGGTAATTCTTGTATTCAGTGATAAGGCTGGCAAGGAAAGTTGGTTAATACCTATCCTGTGTGGAGTATTTTTATCCACGCCACTGCACCACGCTGCACCCCTTTGCCAATGAGGGAAGGAAATTGCCAAGAATTGAGGCAATAACCCCTGTGCGCTCTAAGTTTGCAAAATTGTGCAGACTTCATAACCCACCAAAAAGAGGTGTTTGCCCTGCCAAATACACCGGCAAAGTGGTGTAAAAGCAGGCATCACTGTTGTCATCTGTCATCTGTCACTGGAAACAAGCCCACAGAATGGCTAAAATCCCAAAATGCCCCAAAATACAGTTTCCTAATCAAGGGCAACCTTCAAAGTGCTGTTTTGGTGCTAAATTCAGCTATTTTCCCCAGTGAATTATTGAAAGGAGAGTGTGCTGGAATCATGGATCCTCAAGGCAGTCAGAGAAGTCCAGGCATCACAGCCTGACAGCTGCCAAAAGAAATTGGCTGTAAAACTTAAATGTACTTCTTGTCCTGAAAAGTTGCAAAATCCACTATTTCAAGAATGTTGGTGAAGGGCAAATTCTTTTAAAATGTTTACATCCTTTATACTCTGTACTTATGTTTTATATGTGAACTGAAAAGATTTGAATGTCACAGGGCCCAGACTGAAGCCAATCCACATGTGAACTCTGATCTGACAGGGCCTGCCCTGGGAAAAATGACATCTCCTGTTGACATTTCCGTGAGAACAGGAAGACTAATCGCTGTTAATGGGTCACACATAATCCCAGCAAGCCACTCAAAGGAGTTGCATTAGGTATTCACCTGCTTACTAATCAAAGAACAAAGGACATGCTGAGAATTGGTCTCTGTCAGGAAGAGCAGGATGTGGGATAGGTTCTCAGTGAACTTCAAAGGACAGGCTATCGGCTCACTTTGGGAAGCAAGAGAAGAAAAGAAACCTGGACTGGATTTTGAATAGAAATTACTTGTTTTTGCCTAAGAACTTTATGACATTGAACATGACAGCCAAAATAAGTAGAGAAGTGAAAAATACAAACCTATAAGTATGAACTCATGTTAGACAGTTGAAGAGGTGGTGGGAGTTTTTACTACATAAGGAACCAAAGATACACTAAAACTGATTGTGGCAAAACTATGAATGTTGAAAGCTTCAAATTGTATGTACACAATCCACTGATCAGCGTCCAGAGGTGTATTGAATTAGAAATAATGAATCCAAAGTGTTCTGGGTAAAATGGATGAAAATCCATAACATGACCAATACAGCTCTCACAAAGATGAAAATTGGATGTAAATGTAGACAATCAAATGTGAAAAATATGTGTCTAATCTTGTGAGGGTACATAGTGGAACAAATGTACATTTGTGCAAAAGTATGTTTTGAGTAAAAATCCAGGGGGGAGTTCCTAAATCCTGTCATAAGATGACAGCTCTGTTTAAGTTGCCAACCAAAACGAAGTCCACGCCTGTAGCCATTCACAGATAGGGAGGTGTGTTCTGAAGTTCTGCCCATGCATTAACATTTATAATGGATAAATATATGGAGGGCACTACACATAGGAACTCAACTCTAGACTCTACTACACACATTGCTTCCAGAACACCCTGCTTGCAGAACCCATCCAGATGTCCGTGCAGCACTTTATTCCAGAACTTTTCATTTGTAGCTGACTCCAGAATTCTTTTAGAGACCCAGATTTCATTGCAGAATCCAGACTCTAGCATTGCAAAATTATTGCTAGCCTGACCCAATTGCAAAAATCCCAAACTGGAAGGGATTTAATTTTAATTCAGCTTGTCTGGCTACCACTAGGCTTGCCTACTGAAAACTTGACCAGAACCACGCCGCTGACCCAAATCCCTCCAGGGGTGGCTGTATGCCGGTGGACCTGCCTAATCCATGACCAGAACTGACGGTCCAATTTAATAACTTATTCTGTGAGTATTAATAGGAAGAAAAGTGACCCTAATATATTTGCATTGTCTGATCCCTATCTCAAACCCATCCCATCTCTAATTCAGAACCATCGTCTTGCTAGAACTATTTTTGCGCTGATATCTTTTCTCATCTGATGAAGTAGAGTATCCATAGCAGGAGGGTTACGCTGATCACGTGACTTTAAGATCCTCTGTGGCATTCTATTTTTCACAGTACTAATCTATTGTAATCAACCCATCTGTCTTTTCAAAGTGCATTTCTGTTTTCCGTTCTCGCGCCTATTTTACAAAAACGACCTTTACTAAAACCTCTACAACTCCCTCAGTTTTTATGATAAAAACAAAATTTCGACTCCTACGTTTACTTAACATCCATAGCTATACATAGAACCCAAAACATTGCAAAACAGTGTGATTCGCCCATTGTAGTGAATATCGTACAAGGAAAAGTTTGCCGCCATTTTAAAATTTGAAAGGTTTTACGCGTGTGAAGTAGCTAATTTGTTTCTGACTTGGACTTTGAGATTTCAAATGTTTTCTTTGGACTAAACCATTGTTTGTGACTATGTGCAACTGTTCAAACCAGCAGCTCCCATAGGAATTTATAACAATTTAAGTACTTTTGACCACATTTGGTGTTTTTGCCCAGTCAATTCTAAAGACAATTTCAAAGCCAATCCGGCAGCTGAAAAGTCAATTCTGTTCTTCTCTTGTGTTTGAAGGTGGAAGATGGGACTGATATTCTATTGGATTTGTGCTATTCCTGAATACCTGCTCTCTCCTCACATCTATTTAATTGCCTATTGGGGGGTTGAGGGGTGTGGCAGGGGGAACCTTTAACCATCGTGCCATCAGTCCAAACCAACACAGCAGCATTCCTTTCTGTGGTGCATTTGTTTTTGTGTGCTCATTCCTTGATTCATAGTGTATTCAAGATATTATTCTGTGTTTTGTCACCCCATTGGTGATTGTTGTTTACCTATTAAAACATAATGTGATTACATTTTAAATACATAAATAAATATTTACCTTTGCAAACCAGCCAGTGTGACCGGGGGAAGGGGGGTCTCAGGAGAAAGGTGTGATATGAGTGGTCTATCGTTCAGAATATTGAACTTATACATAAAAATCAATAAGGTTTTCAGTTGTGCACTGCGTGCTGGGCGAGACCTGGGTGTGTGCCGGATTAAAATCACTTACACCTGTGAGAGCAGGATACAAGAGCGCTAAATGACAGCAACCACTATCCAGCACCAGGTGAGGAGAGCATTTTGGAGTGGTTGGAGCAGATCCTTGACATCCATACAATTCTATCCTGAGACACGCCACAACCTTTTTCCTCATCCACTGAACACTGCACCACCACCAGCCCCCACTGGTGGCTCTTGCAGGCTTCCCGCTTCCCCCTGCTAATCTACCTGGAAGAGGAAAGAATGCACAGAAGTATTAGATGGGGTGTACATACATGTTAGCATTAGTCAAGGGATGGGATAGGTGTTGTTGGGGTCAATGAAGGTAATGGGGGTTTGTGACATAATGATGGGGATGGAAAGTCACACCATTGTGTTGGTAATCATTCTGTAATTACAAATGACAGTGGTTTACTTGGTTGTATCTACAGTGTATAGGCTGGAGGGTTTGCACTGTCATTACATATTATCTAGTCATCGTGTTTGTCCACATGATTTCACTTTTGCTTAGAGGAACTGCTCACTTTACCATTACATCATATGCATGCACATGCTTAAACTATTCCGGTTTAAATTTGTTTACAATTTAAAGGCTTATCGTATAAAACACATCTATTTTATTAACAGTGTTTACTATAATTAATAAAAAATTGGTTCACAAACTTCACAAACTATCTTGCTATGCCTACTACATTATAATAGCCTTATATTCCTTGGGAGGGCTCATTATCCCATGGGATAATGACTATTTCACATCTTATTACCTTGAGCTCTGGACTATAACATAAGGGAGGACCATTATCCCATGATAATGCCCCCATCCCTCAGTCCATTAGGTTATCTTATGCATTAAATGCTGGTGTTGTGAAAGGTCCTGAGCCAGATTCACAAGAAACAGCACAAATGAAAGGAGTGCAGAGAATGCACTGGTTTCATGTGTGCTGCTTTCAGAAATGTTCAGGTCTCCTTATTCACATAGGTGACCTGAGGATTTCTGGAGAGGCTGGACAATCGCTCAAAGATGGGGTGTCCAGACCACTTGCATGCATTAGTGTCGGGAGTTCACTCCCAACACAAGTGTATGACATGCTCTCAGCTACCACATTGTTGCCGGGAGGGCATTCCACCAAGATGGGCCACTAAAGATCCCGTCTCAATGAAATGATTACCCCAAAAAAATAATTTATCCTCCTGGGGGATGAAAATGCAATTGTGACAGCCATGGGTTAACCCGTGGCTGTCACATTTTCAAAAGAAACTATGACTCGGTCAGAAATGGCTCCATCATAATATGCACTAACCCCTGCAACGGCTGTGAGCATCTAAGAAAAGATCATTCCGAGGACCTTTGTGAATTGGGCTGTCACTTTCTTTGGCACAAGTGAGGAGATGTGCTAGGAAATCTCGCTTGTACCAGAAAAAAGTTTTCAGAATCTGGCCCAGTGTGTTTTAATATTATACACCTCTCTAGGTTTCTGTGGGACCTGCCTTTTATTTTGATTCACATTGCAGTCAAACATTTGGTCGATTGAGCAGTGCCTCTCTTCTTGATCTTCCTTTGTCAGTTAGATATTTATCAAGCATGTTAAATGCTGATCATTGATTACATCAAGAGCGTACAGGAGCTGCAGTGATCTCAATTTAAGCTGTATAAAAGGGACCAAAGATGTTCAAGGACCTCAAATTGTGGCAAAAATAAAATATTGGCCTTAAAATGGTGCTCTGCCTTGGAAGAGAGAAAAATGACGATGGTAAATGGCAATATTACAGGAGATATTCCTGAACAAAAAACCTCGAGATGTAGGAACCAAGTCTCAACTATAGACTCCTTTTTTGTCTTGGAAAACCTAAGTTGTAGGGTGGTGTCACTGCAAATCACCAACTCATCATGTAGCGACCACAGTCAATTTAAGATGACCCTGCATTCCCTGGAGATTAAAAAGAATTCGAACTGGGCTCACCAGGTGGTAGTGGAACCAAATAGAACACAAATAAAAATAAAACCAGATGACATTAAAGCAATTACAGAATCATACTGCAAGAGCCTAAATGGTCCACTAGAGAATAAAGCAGAATACACTCACCTGCTGCAGCAGTTCAAGGTCGCAGACAATGGATCCAAAAGATGCACGTTCAAACCAACGTATCAATATGATGAAGAACTTGTCAAAAGAAAACAACAACTACGAAAAGAAATTCGACAACATGCAAAGCTAAAAAGGGACCTGCAACATCTGACAAAAAAGCCAGTAAACAAAAATACAAAAATTGGCTAATTTCGCATAGATCCATCTTACAACAACAAGATGCTGAAGCGATATCTTGTCTCTATAATAAGAAGTCTTCGGATTTTTGGAAACTGATAAATAACATTGACTGCCAACAACAAGTGATTCAAGCGAACATGGTGAGTGAAAAGCAATGGGTCACGTACTTTGAAGCAGTGTATGCTTTTTTTAGTTTGTCATATTTGTTTCGGTCTTTCATGGACAATTATGGAGGGGAGCACGGTGTGTGAGTGATGTTGTACAGGGAAACACCAGGCAAAAAAAGGTTTGTTTGGAAAATGAGCAACATAACCATTGAATTGGTAAAACAAAGCATTTATCTAGGCATGTGCATCAGCTCCAGCCTTAATGACGCCCCTTGGGTACAAAAAGCTAAGGACAAATGAAAACAATTGACAGCGCAAGCTTGCATTTTGAATAGAAAATTTGGTAAATTCTCACTGAAACCAGTCTTGAACTTTTATAAACAGAAGGCCGTTCCAGCATTGATACGCGGTGCATACTGTGCTCTTGGATGTCCAGCAGAATTCTGGACCTCAATGGAACAATCATTCTGGTCAAAAGTTTTGTGGCTCCCGAAGGGTGTTCCCAAGGCATGCATAAGATATGAGCTCAGTCTCTTATCCATTAATACAAGGATAATGTGGAACGCCCTTAATGAATATCGCAAAATGACTACAGAGAAGGTAGGTCCACAATATGCAATCCTCAAAGATCCATCTAGTGGCAATCATGATAGTGTGTTAACACCAAGGAAGTTTTTATGGGAGGGCAAAGGGGGCACTTGCCCAGGGCCCCCACTTTGGAGGGGGGCCCCATAAAGATGTCTGTTTTGACAAGTACATCCTGTATTGATCAATTCATCATGTATTGCTTTCTGTGTTCACTGTGGTGTACATAGTTTGTGTGTTCCTTATGGCACAACTCTGTAGCATTCTTTCCCTCCTGTGGAAATTAGGTTGATCATGTGCAAAAGGCAACCGTGAAATGCATATTGATAAATTGAGTGCCTCAATGGTTCAGAAGTTAGCTCAGTGTGTCAATCACCCATTGCAAAGATATGTGTTCATATGCAAAATTAGAATATCACATTCCAGCAAGGCTGACTGAGCCTTTCCCATGTCTGAAGTTTATAAACCTGCCTGCATATGTACTTGGTTTTGCAGAACAACAACTGCTATTATCAGCAAAGTACCTGCACCAGATAGGGGTTGCTATAAAAACTAACATATCATCCCTATGGAAATTGGTTTGTTCAGATGGGGTGTTGTAAAACCTAGGCAATCGCCTCCAATGATGGTATAAACTGTTAATCCAAGAGGTGAATAAGTATCCAAATTCAAGACTATGGAATGAAATTGTTCATGCGTGTATCCTGGATTTGCCAGTATTATATTACTGTGCTGTCTTCTGTGAGGTTTGCCTTCTTGCATGCTGCTGGTATCGTTTAGCCCGTTACTTGATCTTTCTTTTTATGTAGGCCATGTGGGTGGAAGGGTTGGTAGACAAAAGAGAACGGACCAGATGTTGCAGGCCTTAGGCAAGCATATTTTAAGGTCTGCTTGTTTGACACAAAAAACGGTTTGCTTTTTGGTAAAAGTCAAAGGTTTTATGCACGTTTATAAATGAAAATGTCACAAGCCATTGCTTTGGAAATATTTAAAATACAAAAAACAAACCGAGATTAAATTTGTTAAATCACATCGATTGGTATGTTGGTACATTTATACTTCCATTGATGATGGAGAGAATTAAGCTATGACCATTGCCATTTTGCATAACACCCTTCTATAATATTTTGTTTAAAAATGGTCATGTTTGGTAATGTGATTTGTGTACTTTCCAAGTCTGTTTTTTATAAAATGAGATTGTTTTAGTTCATGGTAAGAAATGGAAAAGAAAGTGTTCTATTGCAGAAATTGCAGAGTTGGCACACATCCCATCTTCACTCCTTGACCCCTTAACCAATGTGTGATCCTGGGCATCTCATTTAAACTTGTATTGCCTAACCTCTCAATATTGCCCCTCCCTAAGCCTTTCCAAATTGTCAGCCCTTCAGAGTGATTTCCTTCTCATGGTATGATCTTCATAAAATACTCATTCATGGTTTCACTGGCTGTAGGGTTGCTTCGACTTTAATAGTCAGCATATTTATATCACACTTCACAGGAATGTGTTCCTTTGATATCTAATGGCAACAATATTTGAAAACCATATCCCACTTCTAATCTCAGTCTATCTAAATAAAGACGCCTTCCTGGTAGCTTCTAATCTGCATCCACTGTCCATGCTACGGTAAGTGTACTTTTCTTTTCCTTCCAATTGCTCTCCTCTATACATGCATGAGCACTTTTGCATTCTGTGAGGCAGCTAATGTGA
Source organism: Ambystoma mexicanum (assembly GCF_040938575.1). Taxonomy (NCBI): domain Eukaryota; kingdom Metazoa; phylum Chordata; class Amphibia; order Caudata; family Ambystomatidae; genus Ambystoma; species Ambystoma mexicanum. The sequence continues at coordinate 1,070,578,034 of NC_090935.1, read as the reverse complement.
GTTCTCTGTCTATTATGGGTTACATGTACCTTTTACATTTGGTCCTGCATTAATACCACAGGCTGCATACCTTCCTGGATGCTAATGATAAAACATTATCCTGTATGTGCTAGAACAGTAACCTCTTCATAGACTGCTAATGTTGGTCTTCAAATGCTACTTGTTTATCATTCTGATTAGAGCAAGAGTGAAGAGGGTATGGGGACTTAAAGGGAGTAAATGTGCTTATTATGCTGCGAGACAGCATATCAACCTATAGGTTGTGAGCATGACGGTGTGGGGTGGGGCCGCGACCAGTATTCTTGATCTCCTAATTCCTTTAGTTTGGTGGAGGGGGGCCCCAAAGATGTCTGTGCCTAGGGCCCCAAAAGTGCTCAAGATGGCCCTGGTTAACACAATGGGCCCAACGTTGTGAAAAGATCCTGGCTGACATTGGTGCTAACAGAAATCTGCTGCAAAACAACCCAAATAAAGTCAAATCCATGTTTTGGTCACAAGACTGGATAGACACTGGTGAGATACACGCTAAACACAGAGTCATGAAATTGGTCCCCGCTGAAGCCAGGAAACAGAACAAGATTCAGCCATATCTAGAAAAATTCCCAGGAAATCTTCGCAGGGCCCTCTTCATGAAGTTGGTCAAAAGACGGATCTGTATCTTCAACGTGCCGTCTTTGCAAGAGAAACAATGAAACGCTGAAACACTTAACTCTAACATGTCCAAACTTAAGACAAGAACGGACCAATCGCCTAGGGAGGTTTATCTTAGCAAAACCCTCATTGAGTGTTGATGACTGTTGGCGCGCGTTATTCCAAGACCTGGACCGAAAACTAACTATGGAATTAACCTTCCTCTTAGAGATAATAATGGAAAAAACTGTTGAAGGCAGAAGCTGAGCTCAAAACCTAAGTTTTAAGATTGTTCATATTACACGAAGCAAATAAGGAAAATTGTGCTGGAAAGCTAATTATTATTCTCATCCCTTTGTGTGTTTTTGTTCTTTTCCTTTTTTATTTGACCTATCCTATTTTTCTTTAAACAAAGTGGAATACGTTGGCTTGCGTTTTGACTTCTATGTTTTTCTTTTTTTTTCCTTCTTCTTCTGTAATATCACTTTTTAAAGGTTTGTAACAAACCAATTAAAAAAAAAAATGATGATCATTGCACCAATGATGTGCTCTCTACTAGAGGGCCACAAGAAAGATGGTCTGGACAAAGGCAGGGATCAAGTCTAATGTGCTTTAAAGAGTTTTCAGGTAAAACAAATTCTTCATTAGAAATGAATGAATGACATTCCTTATCGACGTCAGATTTTCCTGATGTATTTTGCAGAATAACTCCTGGATGCCAACTATGAAGCAACACAACAGAGTTTTCTGGGATGAAACCAGTTCTGGTGCTTGAAAACTAATCACAGAGCACACATTTAGCAACAATGGTCCACATGTGTGTGTTCCATAAACCTCTAGCCTTGCCCTGGCCCATGAATGTGTTATTGAGGTAAAAGAAAAAAAACAATCATCACGACTTATATCCTGAAGCCCAATCTTCAGGGTCTTGTCTTGGTGAAACCGAAGGGCTCAGGGGATAAATGCCTTATCCCCAAAAAATGCATGACACCCTCTCATGTGTGATGATACCCTGGGTGTAGCGATTGGATCACCAAAATTCTGCAGACGCAGTAGTTAACGTCTTCATTAGAATGCTCACAGGTTATCAGAGGTCTGAATCTGAACTTGTCCCCCTCTAGGTTGGACACATTGTTTACAAAACCCCAGGAGGAGACAGACACTGGCTTGCCAATCATTAATAGGTTTCTAACCTTGATCAATTTGAATGATGAATACAATAACATACTAGGACCAAACCCTGGCTCAGAGAACATATTTAAGTTGTTTGAAAATGCATTGTAGGCCAGAGGAGGGATTATGATCATGAGTTACCGAGCCAAACACTCTTTACATCCTGAGATGTAGCTGAGGGCTATAAGTTGGGCGAAGGTCATTACCCAAGCAAGCATGACCCCTGCTGAGGGTCATAAGGCTAGTATTGTCACATTCTGGAACCTCCTTCAATTATTTCATGCCTGTGGATCTCATGAGGGAAACAAATGTCCAATACAAAATCAACACCATTCTAAAATGGCTATCATGTAAATGAGGGGTGCCAGCCATCACAAGAGATGAAGTCCAACCCAAGATGGCCCCCAAAGAAATTATGCTCTGTACCATTTAAGTGGCATCTAGCTTTTTTTTTCATTTTCTTTGTCGCAGCTGCTAGATGGTGAATTGCTGTGCTGTACTTCTCATTCATTCATATAGTTTAGTTTTACAAAACCATAGCATATACATCCATCAAAGCAAAGAATGGCATATACTCATTATAAGACAAGGTAAATACCAGTACATAAAACAGCTATTGAGCACCCATTCAACTAAACATCTTTCCAAAATGTTGATTATTTTACTCAAAACAGATCAATGTAGATTCTACATTTTACACGGACGTCAGACAGAAATTAATAACAAAACAGAGACATCTTTAATATGGTAATGTATCACCTATGTTAGCACTATACTTCGAAATACAGTCATCATTCCGAAGCTTCCATAAAGTAACTGGCACCTAGCAACAAGAGGAGCACTCACACTCTTAGCTATTTGCTCACATAGAAATACAACGCTCTCAAGTGCTTAAGTGCATCGTGTTTCGTTTGAAAATGGTTGTCAGCATGTCAGCAATTGTGATCAATCTGGTCTTCTGTCAAGTGACATTTAAATATGTTTCCATTTAAATAAAACAAAACATGTACAGTACTACATCAGCAACATTCTTCGCCCACTACACCACGGGGATGAGACCATAAACTGCACTGTTAACAGCGCCATTTCGCACACTCATTTTGTGTGGCTTTGCCCCTTGGACAATCACATACAATGTTGGCCACATAGAAATGTAAACAGTGAGTATTTCGCAATGTATAAGTTAATGTTTTCACAGCTGTTGGGGTACGCCAGGGAAAATGGTGTATCATTGTTCAAACAGTATCTCCTTTATAATATGTACACAGTGCCTGCAACATGGACGTAGACAGACCCAGCCCTCCCTTTAATCGAATTTTCATTTATTTTCCCTTCTTGCCTCATTCTTTATCTTTCATACATGTAATTCCATCTACTTTCATCTCCACCTTCCTTTTCCGCCTCTCATGAATGTCTTTCCTTCTGTTCTCCTCGACTTCCTTCCCTTTTCTTTCTTTCTCTCTCTTTGAGATTGTGAACAGGGAAGAAAATCATATATTGAAAGGAAGGGAAAGGGGGTGGGGGGTAGATCGGCAGTGCAAAAGCCATAGATCTTTTGCCGCCAGTGCTGGCTGCGATTGAAGGTGTGTGCCACACAAGCAAACCAGTGCAAAATAAGGGTAGTCAAACTTAGTGGTTATGTGATATAGTGCAAAATGGGCACCTCCTCTAATTTAGCATGTTCCCGCTGCAGCCTGTTGCGGTTACTAGAAGTGTGATGTAATGCACGTGAGTATTCCAGGGTGACACGCCGTGTGGAATGCTGCTGGAAGTTGACTGTATGCATTCTGATGGAAACAGTTATTGAGTGAACAAGAGCATATGAAGACAAGCTTGGGTGGTGGTCCCAGTTTACCTACACTTCATATACTTTACACCTGCATGACACTTTGTCTACTTGTGTGCTACACAGCACTGAAGGAGGCAATAAAGAAGACCTGATTGCAATTTACCTGGTGACCTCAGCTTCTCCTGCAATCTTATCATTGGTGACGAGCGGAAATGGGCCCTCCTGTGCTGCAGTTGCTGTGGGTGCAGAGTGGTAAACGGCCCCCTGAACTCACTGCGATGCAGGGGCCCCGTTGTTAGCCTCGTGACTCTCCTCAGACCACGTTTACCAGCAAGTGAAGAGGGATGTGGTGGAAGAGCCAGTGCTGCTGTCGAGTTTGGGGAGAAGTCGATCATTGGCAAACTGCCATGTGTGAAGAAGTGTGGCCTTTTGTGAGCTCACCCCACAGCCCAGTTGCAACAGAGCCAGCACTGCTGGTGGGGCTGGGGCAAAGTCTATGGCCCAAAGGCCAGCTGTGTGATCGCGGCATTGCTGAGCAAGCCTGAGCTGTCAGGAAAGACGTGCTTGGCAGCAGCCGGCGAATCTGGTCACCCTTGGGAGCATTTTGTGTTTTGGTGTATCGGATGCAGGCCCAGCCTTCAGGGGGGTGAGCCGTGCGACTGCCCACGGTGCCACGGCCCGGAGGGCGCCATTAGCCTCCGCTGCTGCACCTCTGGGGAGTCTTTCAAGGGCTCCTCCGAGCTGGCATGGTGGGAGAAGGCGCGCTGTTGCTGTTGCTGCCCGTGGTGGCTGGCACATTTGGTGACAAAGGGGTGCTCAGCACCCTATTGTTATTGGGTGCGCTCCTCCGCTGCGGGTGCTTTTGATAGCAAAAGGCGCCATTAGCCCCCAACCGTGCCAGCTCAGGGGAGTGTTTCAAGGGCAGGGGAGTGTTTCAAGGGCTCCCCCGAGCAGCCACGTTGGTAGAAGGCATGGCAGGCGCCTCATTGTTGTTGAATGCGCCCGCGGACTGCATTTAACAACAATAGGGTGCTAATGCACCCTATTCGTATCATTGCCTCCCCGCCCTGCCCCTTGTTGACCAGGGGCACGCTGGGGAATGGGGGGAGGGGCGCCAGTTCGCCCAGGGCGCTGCTGCCCCTAAGGCCGGCCCTGATCGGATGAGACCATTTGTGGGCTGCATTGAAGTGAGCTTTGTCGTGCAAAACCTGTCGCTAGACCTTTCCCACTCCACAGAGCTAATGATGACTTCAGAGTGCCAGGAACCAATCCGGAGTTTGGAATGTCAGTAGCCACTCTGTGAACTTCTCCTACAGCCACATGTCGTGGAACACAATGGTTATGAATGCGAAAGAAGTCGAAAGAGGGGAAACGAACTGCTGACCTGCTGTGAAACTTTTCCCTATACAGAAGAGCAGCAAAACAAAATAAGCGTGTAAAGTGCGGCGTTGTCAAGGGGAGAATGGAGAGCGGCCTGTCACTCGCCAGGGGCTTATGTCCTCAAGGTACTCTGTTGAGCAAAAAGGGTTCTGCAGCAATGTCGGAACCTGCTTTGGATTTCTCAGGAGAAGAAATGTTACCATGTATCTCTGTTTTTGTTTAAAATGTGGGACAATATTATATGCTCCTGAAAATAATCATCTTTTGTCCTGCAGAAATTACACCCAGAAACGTATTGAGTTATTTATGGATTTGTCCTGTATATCTAGAGAAAGACAACATGGAGTGAAAGTAATATGGGTTCATTCGGCAGGTTATGTGACCACTACCTTCACAGCGTACTTTTAATATGATGGTATAGAGTGCATGCTTCAATGTTATGGCAAGTTGCCATGCTGAATGTTATCTAACGTTTTTTTATTTTTTATTTTATTATTCTGACAAGTTATGGACACTCTATATATAATCCTATCAACGGTGATTAACTGGGTGACTTGGTTAATCCAGGGTTTTACTGTGATTATAGAATGGTGTCAGCATAATAATAAGTAACATGTCATTTGTTTATGCCATTATCTTGGAAAGGGAGTGGCGATGAATTTTGATGACATTATGAGAATTTTATTTTAACTGTGGCAAAATGGGAAATGATTCTCATGTTGAGCTTTGTCATAGGTTTCCACATTGTGGTCGTGTAGCTTCATGCCGTGCCTGTGTGGCATGTTTGTTGTCCTGTTGAAACTGTGTGTGTAATCAAGGAGTTGCCGGTGTGGCTATAACTACTTTGCATGGCTATGAGCTGTGCTGCATGGCATTTCTGTGTTTCTATTGAAATCTTGTGTGTTGTGAAGGAGTTGCCAGTGTGGCTATAACTACCTCGCCTGGCTGTGAGCTGTGCCTGTGTGGCATTTCTGTGTTTCTGTTGAAACCTTGTGTGTTGTTGAGGAGTTGCCTGTGTGGCTATAACTACCTTGTTTGACTGTGAGCTATGCCTGCGTGGCGTTAGTATGGTGCAATCTTTGCAAAACAAGTTGCCTGTGCTTGCCCGTGTTTGACTGTGAGCTGTGCCAGGGTGGCATGTTTGTGTTTCTGTTGAAACCTTGTGTGTTGTTGAGGAGTTGCCTGTGTGGCTATAACTACATTGTTTGGCCGTGAGCTGTGCATATGTGGCGTCTTAGTATGTTGTCCATGTCTATGGAAGTTTGTGATTTTCTAGAGATTCATCAGTCTAGCTAATGCATGTTCCATGCATCAGTGATAGAAAGGACGGTGACCTTCGGGTTTTGTGTTTGGCTTGGATAAGGAAGAGGGTAAGAACTGGCTGTGCTAATAGTTGTTAGTGGCAGTGTGAGTTAAAGGGTGTATGTCTATATTTTCTGGTGCCATAGTTGCCTGGGAGATCCAGCAAGTTATCCATAATTGGTTATATTGGGTTGGTATTGGTATCTGCTATAAGTATCTTGTTGGCTGGAATAAGAGGTTGTGGAACAATGGTTGCATCTGTTGGGTGATCGGTTGGGCGACCATGTTAGATTTTTGTGTAGAAAACAGTTCTATACCTTGTTTTGAGAGTTGTCATCTACATTATCGGTAGTGGATGCTTTGTGGGATAATAGGTGAGCATCCGTTATAAAGTTTTATGTTTATTTATTGTGTGCTTCAGTTACAAAGTTTTATGTTTTGTTATTGTGCTTTTGGAACGAGTGAGGTTCTCTAGTTAGTGGCTGGACTCTATTATGTTTTCCGCTCTTGGACTCTGTTATGTCGAACCATAACATTAGGGAGCATTTGTATTATTAACAAAGTATTAGCTGTAGGGTGCATGTGTATGGTGAGTGTGACAGTTCCAGCACTGCATTTTCTATTCTTTATTGAGGTATGAATAGTGTGTGTGGCTGTGAACATTTATTTCCAAACGGTCACGTATCTTGTGTACAAAGTAAAGTGTTTTTTCTGCAAGACTTGAGACACCTTATTCATGCCATAGAACAACTTATTTCTTCCTCCGTTATAAGCGTATTTCATGAAGGCCATTTATCCCATTTGGCTTATTCCAGTCATACTGTACCTTCTTTATGTCATAGAGGATGCATACCATTTTTTTTTCTCAAGCAATGTTGCTTTGTGTTCAGCATGGCTTCTTCCAAATCCCTTTTGTTATGAATATTAACGGGGAGGTGTGTTGTGGTTACTAGAAGTGTGATGTCATGCACGTGAGTGTTTCATGGTGACACGTTGTGTGGAATGCTGATGGAAGCTGATTGTATGCATTCTGAGGGAGACAGTTATTGAGTGACCAAGAGGGTATCAAGAAAAGCCTTGGTGGTGATCCCAGGTTAACCTACACAATGGGCCTCATTACAAGTCAGCCGGTCCGGAAAGAACTGTGGTGGTAAATTTTCCACCACCGTTCTCTCCGGACCGGCTGATCTCGAGTTCTGCAGGCAGGAGGTGTCACTCCCGCCAGGTCTGACCTGGTGGGTTTAACATCACCCGCCTGCAGGCGGACGTGGAAACACCGGCACCATTACAGCATGGTGCCAGTGTTTCCACTTCCCCATTCCATGGAGTCCTGTGGGACTCCATGGAATTGGGGATTTACCGAATTCCGCCTCCGGAATTACCGGGTCACCGTGGTTGTAATGCCTCGGTGATTTCAGAGAAGCGGAATGGTAATACGAGTCTGGCGGTGGTAACCTGCCAGTTTTTCCGGCTCGGTTACCGCCGGATTCGTAATGAGGCCCAATACCTTGTTTACACCTGTGTGACACTTTGTCTACTTGTGTACTGCGCAGCACTGAAGGTGACAATAAAGAAGACCTGTTTGCAACTTACCTAGTGACTCCAGCCTCTCCTGCAATCTTAACACATCCCTTTGTCCATCTAAGGATTTTTATATTGCCACTTTGGGTTTAATTTCTGAGCAGCAATAAACATTATTAGTTCAAATCCCTGATAGTGGTTTCTTTCCTTTTCTACCCCCCTTGCTGTCGGAATGTCTTTAATTTGCATATGCATTCTCTGTTATCTTATTTGTATCAAAGAGCTTAGTTCCTGCAAAAGAACTGATATGTACGTATTCCTTGAGATCAAAGAAGCTGTTACAAATTGTCTATGGTTGCATGCAGGATTCACACAGTGAGATAAAATGCATAGTTATAATGTAATTTTTGCTATACAGAAAGGTCCCACCCAGGGATCTGCAAATACTAATACAATGTGCATGTGTGATAAGCAGCATTGCCATTATCAATTGATTGCCAACGTCATTCTTTGGGTACACTTCGCTGGAAGTTGTGTCTTGCTCATAATTGCCTAAAAAAGGAAGCCTATCGCACTGTTCTATCTGAAATAAGTGTAAGGTGCAGCATGCAGTATTCCATTGATTCAAATCACACATCCTTATGGGTGGGATCAATGCTAAGGAGAGGAGAGAAAGAAGTTCATTACTATGTATTACTTGTTAGGGCAACACAAACCTTTAGCCCCAAAGCTGTTGTCGCCAGAATGTATCACTGTTTTACTGACATAACTCCTAGAAGTACAGATCAGGACTTAATAGTGCTCTTCTGTTAGTTCTACACTTAAATCTCTTTAGGGAATGATGAAAACAAAATTATACACTATGGGTAGTGTGGCAGCAAAGCTACCCAGCACTGTTCTTCTGGGCCTGTAGTACAGCATAGTTGCACAAAAGGTCTGCACTTTTTAGTGCAAACTTCTCTGAAGTATAGGTACATATGGTGTCAATACATGTTTGCATTAATGCAAAAAGTCATATTGTACACCACAAAACATCTGCAGTATCGGCCTGCATACTGCAGGGAGCTGGTTAACAGACACAGGTCATTTCGTGTGAATACAACATTGGTGCATATGTACCACGGTAAAGTAGCCTCTATTCTTATATTTCTCGACTCCTGACTTCCTTCAATACCCTGAACTAGCATAGTCTCCTCCATGCCCTATCTGAACTTTGAACTCAAGGCACTACTCTTGACTGGATTTCATCCTACATTTCTCATCGGTTCTTCTCCATCCCCTGCAACACGATCATTTCAGACCCTCCATACCTTTTTTTTCCAAGCAAGACTACATCTTCGGCCACACAATCTTCATCGTCCACATGCCCTCTCTTGGGAAGCCCATCTGCTTTCCTCTGTGTAATCTCTGCTCCCATAACCGTCCTAATCTATCTGTTCCCTATTCTGTACACCGTCTTGTTTTCTTTGCTTCTCCATCCTTGCCCCAGACCACTAGGACTACGTACCCCTGTGTACAAATCTCCTCCGCTACCCACTATTCTGAATCGCAATGAAACTCTCATCTAATGAGCCACAAGGGTGATAACTCCTCTTATGCCCACATTTTATTGCCTCCATAACTACTCAGCACCAAGATCCCCTGTATGTAGCAACCATTGCATCACCATTCCACTGGGGCTTCTGTTTGTCTTGAATCTGCATTGTCCTTTGCCTCAGTAGTATTGTTTCTATTCAAGCAACTAGTCAGTTTCATGCCACCTTTCCCCTCTAATCTAAGGTACCTGTTTTAGGTTTGCCCCAGTTACTCTACCTTCTGAGTGTTTGTAGGTGAAATAATTTGTCACCACATTAGGCATAACAAGAACATGAAAAACGCACCACACTGGCCCTGGTTGTTGGACAAGGAATGGACAGCTCTGTTGTGGAAGCAATACTAAACCCCAAAATAGTTTTTGTCTAATAAGGCTTTTAGCTTGGCAGGGTAACTTGAGCCTATCATTGCACAAAGTAAATTGGCAATGGCTTGAAATCATACAGGAGAATCCTTTAGCCTACTCAATTCCTTCTTCTCCAGCAACAGCTAGCCTTGCAACATGAGGGGTCTCCCCTCCACCCCACCAAGACAGGGGGACCATCACCCCCCCCCAGCAGCTTCATGGTAAACCATATGAGGCATCTGACCATTTTTCAAAAATGCTGCACAGCATGTGCATTTCCAAATTTTTATTGGACAATTTAAAGCCTACATTTTTTTTAAACAATGAGTTATTATAATCTATGCCAGCATCAGCACTCCAACGCTGCCTCGTTTGCTGCTTTTCTTCTGGATCTCGTTTTGTCCCCATGAGGGACACCCGTGCCAACATGGCCACCACCTTTCTACCGGCCCAGGAGGGCTTGCCCTTGTTGTTGAAGAGTGTGCTGTGATTGGCAAAGCCGGCCCATTTCCCAATGCCCCACTCCTAAGGCTCCTGTCTGTGCCTGTCCAGGACTGGATGGGCTTGGTGGGCCCTCTATAATTTCTCCACCCATCATTATGCATCATGAGGCTAGGAACCTCATTTAGGCATCCAGGGCTCTCCCCTTCAGCTATCACATAAGTGTGGACTGTTTCTCTATTGCTTGCAGCATCCTGCATACTCTGCCTAACAATCTCTCTAAACTATCCCTGAAGGCACCTCTTAATTTTGCCAAGCACCAGGCTATAACACTTCTTCCAGCCTGGGCTGACATTTACCCTGCCTACACACCTGTACTATGCTGCTGTGCCTGTAGACTTAAAACAAACAAAAAAAAAATAAAATCGAATTTAGTTGTGCTCACATCCTGCATTGGCTTTGCTGCTTGTTGTGTAAATCAATTTAGCTGTGCTCACATCCTGCATCGGTTTTGATGCGTGTTGTGCAAATCAAATGTAGCTGTGCTCACATCCTGCATTGGTTTTGCTGCTCACATCCTGCATTGGTTTTGCTGCTTGTTGTAAAAATCGAATTTAGCTGTGCTCACATCCTGTATTGGTTTTGCTGCTTGTCATAAAATTGCCATTTAGCTGTGCTCACATACTGCACTGTTTTTTGCTACTGACTCCAACATCATTTATTAGGTGTGCACATCCTGTTTTTCATGGGAATGTGCTGACTGGTTACCCCCTCTGCCCTCTGTTCCTTGTCTGTTACCTGTTCCCTCACCCTCTTCCTTTCCCAGTGTCTCTTCACTCATCCTGTGTGTGTCTTCCTGTGAGCTAGCTCCCTCCCTGCCTACCTCCTCCCACGTACCTCAACTGCTCTGCCTGGTTAAGTGTACCACAGTCTCTGCCCCTCACTATGTTGTTTACTGTCTCCCCATCTTCTATAAATGCTTCTCCATCTCCTTACTATGTCTGGTAGGAAGAAACTCAAGAAGGACATACTGGCCTCCAACTCAGGCCTTCCGATTGCTGACACCTACGTCAGTGCTTCCACCAAAGAGACTCTCACCGACATAGTCTTTGTCGTTCCCTCTCCCGACGTATGGACTCTCCATATGGCTGCTCTGCTCTCGCTCTACTCTTCCTGACACATGTATGTTGGCACACACTGTGAGGCCCTTCTTGTCTCCTTTTCCACCTCCAAAGCCATCATAAATGTCAATCGAAATGGTACCATCCTGTTACAAGGTCCTCAACCCAACCTCTCACTTTTTGATAGGCTCCTTCCACCCCTTATCAACTTTCCTCTTTCCTCCTCACAGGCTACCTTGCCACCTGCTCCTAAGGCTGCCCAGGCTCCATTGCCAACTATGCCCTACTTGGCTAACTTGCCTCCTACCAACCTCACCACCTCCCTCACAACTCCCCACTTGTCGCTCTCAACTGTACAGGCTCCCTTGTCTACTTGCACTACACTGACAACCTTGTGAGCCTCTTCCAACCTGCTGCCCTGGCCACACATTGCCAGTGCATCTGGAACTCCCTTGCCTCTGGCAGCCCTCCCACACTGGCTCCCTTGTCATCCTTGCCACCCCCTGCCTCTATCTCTCAGACACTCTTACGACTTACGGGGGGGACCTCTGTCCCCTGCACACCCCAGTAAGTCCTTCAAAAGAGGCAAACTTCTCCACGTTTCCACACTAAACTCTCGCTCTGCTGTCAAGCACTCCTCTTTAAGGACAGCCTTGTCATGAGTTTTGAGACACTTCTCCCTGAAGGCTACAAGATTGTCTGCATGCCCAGGCCCAACAGGTCAGGAGGTGGAGTAGCCTTAATCTTTTCTGAGTGGATCCCTGTTTCCATTATTCGCACTCAGGTCTACTCCTCCTTTGAATACCTGGTCTGCAGTTTCTCTCTCCCGTCTGTCACCTCTCTTACTCTGGCCACCTTCTATTGTCCGCCGGGCCAGTTCACCCTCTTCCTCTTGGAATGGGCTGACTTTGTCTCTTCTCTTCTCTCCACCTCTTCCCAACTCCTCCTGCTGGGGGCTCTCAGCATCCATCTGGACTCTCCTGACTCTTCAGAACCTTTCTGCAACCTGTGTGACTCCCTTTCTCTTTCGATTCTACCCTGTGTTTCAATGCACATTGCTGGCAACACCTTGGATGCCCTCATCTCCACAGACATCCCACTCTCTATTCCTCTCACTACCTCACTTTCATGGACTGATCATTCTCTTCTCTCTTCTCACTTGAAGTTCTCTTCTCCCTTAGCAATAGCACACCTCCTGCCTTCAAGATCATCTGAAAAGAATGTCAGTGGCTGCCTTTGCCTCCACCTACTCTCCTCCTTCTACTCCTGTGTCTGACTCCCACCCTGATTCAGCCCTTTCTAACTTCCACCACTCCATCTCAAACACTTGTGACATTCTTGTCCCTGTCATGAGGGTCTGGCTGAAGCCTTCCGAAAAGTGCAACTCTTCGTACGACTCCTACCTGGCTGCCCCTAAATGCAAGTGCACAGCAGCGGAACGGAAATGGGGATCTTCAGGTGCACCCTCTTACAAACTGTCCTGCTGCCTTCTTCAAAGGCAATATAGACCCTGCATCCACTCCAGGAAAAGAGTCTACATTCAAGCCTGCATCTTCATGGCATCTAGCAACACGACCAAACTTTTCAAAGTCTGCAAGGAACTGGCCAACCCTACGGCAGCTGTATCCTCTACTGCACCCACCCAGACCCATGGCACGGTCCAGGCAACACATTTCACCATAAAAAGTCAGGACATCCTGTCCTCTCTCTCTTCTGCCCTCCCTCCTGCACCAACATCTCTGGGACCCCTCAGCCACCACCAGCCCTTCCCCTTTTCTCTCCTCCCTCTCCCCTGTCACACCTTTGGAGGTCCCTAGAAAGCCTCTTCCAAACAGGTGGACACCTGCCCCTCCAAAACCATCAAGGACAATATTGACTTTCTTGCTCCAGCCCTGGCCGATCCCTGCAACCTCTCATTCGCCACTGAAGTCTTCCCTTCTCCTTTCATGCACTCTCTTGTGCACCCTCTGCTCAAAAAACCCTCCGCCGACCTGTCTAATCTGGTAAACTATCACACGATCTCTGTCATCCCTTTCCTGGGAAAACTCGTGGAGAAGCTGGCTGTCACTCAACTTACCCTTTACAATCCACAAGGCTGCCCCAATCAAAGATGGCTGCCGCCCCTTCCTATTGAAGCTGCCTGGCTTCGTCTGCCTGGAGGTCCTGCAGTTTGCCCTGATTGGCCATTTACCCTTCTTTTGGGCCAATCCCTCACCGGAAGGTGAGCGCCGGCCCACCCACTAAGGAACCACCCCAACAAGGAACAGCTCCTGTCTTGAGCCTGTCCTGAGCCGCATGGGCCGAGGGCACTGCCGCGCTGCCCCATCAGCCCAACGCTCCTACACTCGACCCCCGGTAAGCAATGTGAACTCTTTCACGCAAACTCCCAGCCTGCTTGTTAAACTCACCTACTGTAAATCTGCCCACCACAAACTCAGTCCACGCTCCTAATGCCTCCCCCAAGCATCGCTGCACTTGCATATCAACTATTTGGTTCCGGATGCTTAGCGTTAGACCAGACTCTGCCCTTAGCGGCCCAGTGTTGCATGTGTTAGTCATTTATTGAATGCCCACACTGCCTGTGTTAGTCACTTATTTGCCCACACTGCCTGTGTTAGGCATTTATTTGCCCACACTGCTTTTTTTGCCTCTGCCCTTAGCGGCCCAATGTTGCCTGTGTTAGTCACTTATTTGCCCACACTGCCTGTGTGAGTCATTTATTTGCCCACACTGCCTGTGTTAGTCATTTATTTGCCCACACTGCTTTTTTGCCTCTGCCCTTAGCGGCCCAATGTTGCTTGTGTTAGTCACTCATTTGCCCACACTGTCTGTGTTAGTCATTTATTTGCCCACACTGCTTTTTTGCCTCTGCCCTTAGCGGCCCAATGTTGCCTGTGTTAGTCACTTATTTGCCCACACTGCCTGTGTTAGTCATTTATTTGCCCACACTGCTTTTTTGCCTCTTCCCTTAGCGGCCCAGTGTTGCCTGTGTTAGTCATTTATTGAATGCCCACACTGCCTGTGTTAGTCATTTATTTGCCCACACTGCTTTTTTGCCTCTGCCCTTAGCGGCCCAATGTTGCCTGTGTTAGTCACTTATTTGCCCACACTGCCTGTGTTAGACATTTATTTGCCCACACTGCTTTTTTGCCTCTGCCCTTACCGGCCCAATGTTGCCTGTATTAGTCACTCATTTGCCCACACTGCCTGTGTTAGTCATTTATTTGCCCACACTGCTTTTTTGCCTCTGCCCTTAGCGGCCCAGTGTTGCCTGTGTTAGTCATTTATTGAATGCCCACACTGCCTGTGTTAGTCACGTATCTGCCCACACTGCCTGTGTTAGTCATTTATTTGCCCACACTGCTTTTTTTGCCTCTGCCCTAGCGGCCCAGTATTGCCTGTGTTAGTCATTGATTGAATGCCCACACTGCCTGTGTTAGTCACTTATTTGCCCACACTGCCTGTGTTAGTCATTTATTTGCCCACACTGCTTTTTTGCCTCTTCCCTTAGCGGCCCATTGTTGCCTGTGTTAGTCACTTATTTGCTCACACTGCCCGTGTTAGTCATTTATTTGCCCACAATGCTTTTTTGCCTCTGCCCTTAGCGGCCCAGTGTTGCCTGTGTTAGTCATTTATTGAATGCCCACACTGCCTGTGTTAGTCACTTATCTGCCCACACTGCCTGTGTTAGTCATTTATTTGCCCAAACTGCTTTTTTGCCTCTGCCCTAGCGGCCCAGTGTTGCCTGTGTTAGTCATTTATTGAATGCCCACACTGCCTGTATTAATCACTTATTTGCCCACACTGCCTGTGTTAGTCATTTATTTGCCCACACTGCTTTTTTGCCTATGCCCTTAGTGGCCCAATGTTGCCTGTGTTAGTCACTTATTTGCTCACACTGCCTGTGTTAGTCATTTATTTGCCCACACTGCTTTTTTGCCTCTGCCCATAGCGGCCCAGTGTTGTCTGTGTTAGTCATTTATTGAATGCCCACACTGCCTGTGTTAGTCACTTATTTGCCCACACTTCCTGTGTTAGTCATTTATTTGCCCACGCTACTTTTTTGCCTCTGCCCTTAGCGGCCTAGTGTTGCGTGTGTTAGTCACTTATTTGCCCACACTGCTTTTTTGCCTCTGCCCTTAGCGGCCCAGTGTTGCCTGTGTTAGTCATTTATTGAATGCCCACACTGCCTGTGTTAGTCACTTATTTGTCCACAGTTCCTGTGTTAGTCATTTATTTGCCCACACTACTTTTTTGCCTCTGCTATTAGCGGCCCAGTGTTGCCTGTGTTAGTCACTTATTTGCCCACACTGCCTGTGTTAGTCATTTATTTGCCCACACTGCTTTCTTGCCTCTGCCCTTAACCTCCCATGATGGCCACTCTAAGAGGCGCCACCCTGACTATGGCAACGCTCCTCCCGTTAATCCACAATGTTGCACCTCAGAACAATACCAGTACAACCACTCCACTCTACTCAGACCTCCTATCTCCGATAGAATGGATCAACAGATTTGCTCGTCCTCCCACACCCTTCACACCATGCCCTACAGCCCTCAGAAACACACGACTAGGCTCTCGCCTCTCTCTACCCACTACCACCATTCTGAATACAGCTCCATCCATCATGCATAGAAACGCTAGACTTAGCCTCTGCACCACCCTTAGTCACAAATCCATCAGAACAAACACCAACCTGACTAAGAACCAGATGCACCTGGCACCGCATAGCAACTCCATAATGAGCCAAAACCCCACAACACATCACACACCGCCACTTATGAAAATCAACCCTACTCCCATACCCATTAAAGGCGCTCTCATCAACGCCCGCTTCTTGGTAGGCCAAGCCACCGATGTTGCAGACATCATCTCTGCTAATCACCTCGACTTTATCGCTATCACAGAGACGTGGCTCAACCTAGCAGCTGGCCCTACTCTTTCCTTAGCCATCCCTGAGAATTCCAACATCTTCCGCGCTGACAGAAAAAACGGAATAGGAGGAGGCGTGGCAATTATTGCCAAATCTAACCTCAACATCAGAGAAGCAACCAACACTACCTTACCCTCAGCTGAACTCCTGTCTATCAAACGTCCACTATCGAACACCCAAACCATCCTCCTTCACATTATATACGGATCTCCAGGCGACCCTATCCACCTTTAAAGAGGATATCTCTCTTCTACTCACCACGAACACCAAACCTAAATCACAAATCATCATGATGGGTGGTTTCAACTTGGGACTCAATGACCCCACCGACAATCACGCCGCCTCACTTAATGACACCATCACCCGCTTGGGCCTCACCCAACACATTAACAAACCCACTCACACTAAAGGAAGATCCTTAGACTGGCAAGCAGATGCCAACTGCAATCTATCCCTGACAGACATCACACCCTGTGCTTGGACAGACCATCACCTCATCACCTTCTCTCTACCTGGGACTACACCCTCTATGACACCACCTCACAGGACGTCTCAAATAATCTCCAGAAACAACTGTAACATCACTGTGGAAAACCTTAGACCATTTATCATGCCCATCTCTAAAGCCACCCTTCCCACTCAGAATGACAACCCGTCCACTCTGGTAGATCTCTACAACAATACATTGGAACTAGCACTCAACCAGATAGCTCCACTCAAACAACGTAAAGCCAAACCTATTGCCCACACTAACAAATGGTTCTCAGCAGAACTAAAAGATCTCCGTAACCTTAAAAGAGCTGCGGAAACCAGATGGAGAAAAGCTCCTTCTCCATCCACTAAAGACAACCTCACTACAGCTGCCTCTACCTATAAATCTGCTATCTTAAACGCCAAAAAAGAAATTTATAACACAAGAATACACAACGCCAAATCTGGCACGAAATAATTATTCTCCATACTAAGAGAACTTGAATCACCACTGCCACCCTCAGAGGATTTCACTAAGGACAAGGCATGGTGCAATAATATCCAACTTGCTCTCTCTAACAAAATAGCCTTGCTTCAAGCAAAGATGGAAGCCAAAAAAGCCAACTTGGTCGCCAAAGATATCCTCAATAGCAAAAATGACCACACCACTCCCAACTGCCCCCCTTTCCATTTCTCCTCAGTCACTGAAGAAGAAGTAGTTAAGATAATCGCTAGCCTTAAACCATCCAATTGTAAAGGTGACCTATGTCCCGCCTCTGTCATCAAAGATGGAGCTAAAGATCTAGCTCCCCTCATCACCTCACTGATCAATTCTTCCTTCAAGAACTCAGTAGTCCCTAATAACCTCAAAGAAGTGTGGGTCCTCCCCCTCCTCAAAAAGCCCAACCTAGACCCTAACACCCCTACGAATCACAGACCCATCACCATGGTCCCTTTCCTCCTCAAAATACTAGACAGAGTCGCCTACCTCCAAATACAACAACATTTGGAAGTCAATAACCTCTTAGGCCTGCGACAATCCGGCTTTAAACCCAGGCATGGGACCGATACTGCCCTCCTGGATCTAAAAATCCAAATGGATGAAGCCAAAGACAAGGGCAACTTGGCCATCCTGCTCCTGTTGGATCTCTCTGCGGCCTTTGACCTGGTTGACCACCAGATCCTTACACAACACCTTTCCTCGGGTGCCGCATTCTCACAGAATGCCACCAATTGGATTCAGTCAATTCTGTCTGACAGATCGACTAGGGTCTTCGCCCCTTAAGTGGCTGCTGACCCTATCCCAATCCAATGCAGAGTTCCCCAAGGCTCCTGCATCTCCCCCACACTTTACAACATCTTCACAAAGCTTCTCTTCGACCGTCTTGACGAACTGGGTGTCAGCTACACTAATTATGCAGACGACACCCAGGTTCTCATCACACTCACTGGCTGCTACGAAGAAGATGTTGCAAAGCTTAACGAAATTTACCTAGAAATCCAAGCCTGGATGGCCACAGACAGTCTCTGCCTTAATGACAATAAGACGGAACTGCTCATCGTAGGCTCCCAGGCCCGCCTCAATAAATTAGATTCTAGGTACAAATCCTTCACCATTGATGGCAACATCATAAAAGTCTCCAAAGAGGTCAAAACATTAGGCGTGTACCTCGACTCCACCCTATCGTTGAAAAAACAAATACATGCCACCATCTCATCTACCACATATACCAACAAACTTATCAATGCCTGTAGACCGTTTCTATCATCTTCCAGCTGCCTCACCTTATCCAGAGCATTGATTTTGTCTAAATTAGACTATTGTAACACACTCTTCCTAGGTACTACCTCCAAAAATCTACACAGTCTCCATATCCTCCAAAACAATGCCTTAAGATGTGATCTTAACCTCCTGCGCAAGGCACACATCTCCATGGCTAGCAAAGATGTCCACTGGCTCCCAATACGAGACAGAATCAAGCTAAGAATTCTTGTCATTACACACAAGTGCCTCTCACTGACTGCCCCGCGATACCTATCCGACAAATTCGCTAGACACAGCACTTTTAGACCCACCAGAACTCCCTACTTGCACCAACTCAAGGTCCCTAAATTCAACCTAAAAACAGCAGGAGGTTCCATCTTCCCGGTTCTTGCAGCTCAATGTTGGAACACCATCCCTCTTGCAATCAGATCGGAAGCATCCTTTTGGCCTTTCAGAGCCATGGTGAAATCATGGCTCTCTGCCTAAACACGGTGCTACTTACTCACGCACCCTAGGTCTTAACTACACCATGAAACGGATCACCATATAACCCGATCTGCTATTTTCTATTGTATTCTTTGCTTATTTTTTACTTCACCATTTGTCTGCACAATTGAATGTATGTACTTTTCCTGCTGTCCGCAATGATATGTAACTATGTTGTCCATATGATTATGTGCACAGCTACCCGAGGGTTCGGTCGCGCTCTATAAATAAACAAACTAAACTAACTAAACTAAACCCTCCACACTGAATCTGTTGGTTATCTCCATGAGCATCAGTCTGGCTTGAGAGCATCCAGAGGCACCAAAACTGCTCTTCTGAACACCTGTAATGACCTGCTCTCAAATCTTGACTCTAACTCTCCCTCTGTCCTCATTCTTCTAGACCTCTCTTCTGCTTTCGATACAGTAAACCACAACATCATGATCTCATTCTTCTGAAACTGAACTTTCGGAGCTGCCTCCATTTATGGCGGCAGGTGGGTGGGTGCAGAGATTTATTTTTGGTTTGTGGCAGTGTGCATGGAGTTTTTTGGAGACACTGTGTTAGACGTCATCTGACAAGTGCATTTAAAACAACATGCATTCCCCAATGGGTGTTGCACAATGAGACAACGTCCCAACAAGGCTGAATAAGCGCAGGAGCAGAGCTGGTTAAAGTGAGCCTTGAATGGCATACAGCCTGCCCACCAAAGTGCTAAGGAAGGTGAAATGAGGGCCTGTGGTTTCCATATCATTGAGCGTTTTATAGCCCTTAGTAGTCTGCTTACGATAATGAGATGAGCTGCCAAAAATTCCTCAGACCACTGTTGTACACAGTACACACTGACAGTGAGAGATAGAGAAATGTACAGAGAGAAAGGGATGGAATGTGTGAGAGAGAGAGTGGCATGATAGCTGTCTGCAGAGGCCAGTGGTAGGAGTATAGGGAATTCAGGATGCGTTGCCATGTTAGACATTTGCATACTTTGCAACAACTTCTAGTGCTGCTTTTATATCCCCTTTACCATGACTTTCTGTTGTTACCACCTTTTAGTTCACATCATTAATTATGTTACGCAACTTTGTTTTTTTTCAAGGATTTAAGTTACAAGGGTAATTATGAAAACACGATAGCCACATTTCCCCCTACTGATTTTGGTGTGAAAGGAAATGAGCTGGTTGCTGGCTGCCGATGATGCTTGATTGAATATGAATGATTGCACCTTTTTCAACCAGAAAGATTTTGATAGACATTGAAATGCTGCATCAGTCTGCTGTAAGGAACATTGCTTTGTCATTGAAAGTAACGTACGCCCATCAATTCTGAATGGAGAAAATCAGGGGGTGGTGTTGGCAGCGAGATGTCTGCATCATTGTGCAAATAGTTTTTTTTTTTTTTTATCTTGCAGACTAATGAGTGAAATATTTTCTGGCAACGTGTTTGTTTCCTGGTAGTAATTAGCCGGAACAGTGATGTTGCTCTGCCTCCTATGATGGTCTGATTATTTACACTACCAATATTTCAACGTTTATGTTTTATTCAATTTCACCAAATGATCCATGTATGCACAGAAATTAACCTTTCCTTGAAGCATAGATAAATACATCCCCCCAGGATGCTCTCAGCCACATGTTATAGCTTCATAATGATGATGGTTGGTGTCATGCCGTATAATGTATTGAATGTCAGACAAATGTGCTGACAGTGGTGCTAAATGTTTCAACATATTCAGCCAATGAAATGCCACAACACTTGTGCCCCATTCCACAGACATTTCTACCTCTCTACCACTGTATTATCTATATCAGAGTCCTACCCATGGCTACTATCAGCCCAGCCACATAACACCCAATGTAACCGCCATGCCAACCTCTCACTTGGACACAGAGCGCCTTTCCCTGCTGAGCTTGCTAATCATGTTAAGATACACATTCTTCTTCTGGCTTCATAGGTAATCCATTGCCTGATGTCCTCAGCCAATGATGGAATCAGACATATCAATATGTGTATCAATATAACAAGGGGAAAACATCTTTAGAAAAATAAATACCACATTGTAGCTCTGCCTCATAAAGGCTTATGATATTAATCTACAATAAACATATACAGTTGTTCATCCTTATTGTGACCATTTGGGACTTTCTTGTCATAGTTCACAATGTACCTCACCTCAGCGTGTCTCAACTTTCTTTCTCTTCCCCCTGCCCCTCACTTGTGGTACTATAGAGTCGATCATAAAATTCCTTTAGGATGACATGTTTTTACTGTGTATTTTCTGAAAATGTTTGGCTATTGGATATGCTGAATCACCATTCCTAATAGCTCTAATGTGTTGTAAGATCCTCAACTTGACTTCAGGTTTAGTGCAACCTATGTACCACAAGTTTAAATCACAGGTAAGTACATAAATAGCACATTTAGTGGTGGATGCCAGACTTGTTTTAATCTTAACTGTTTGATCTGCGCAAGGATGCTGAGAATCCTGCACATTAATGTCATGCTTACGGGCCTTGCACTTAGAACATTTATCAAAACATCCTGATTTTTTGTAAGCCAGTTATTCCCTGATATGGGATGTTTAAATCGAAACAGGCTAGGAAACAGTTATGATCAAATGAAACAAGCCTTTCTAAACATCATATTTGCATGGCCCCCTGTATGTTGTTTAACATATTTGCATTTGTATGTATTAGTTTATATAGCGCTTTACGCCAAAGTGCTGCACAATTGAACAACTTGATACAAAGAACAAAACAACAATATAACGGTAGAAGCAAATTACAGAATGAATCAATTAACAAACAATTGAGAAGAGCAATAAGACTGGAGGGAATAGGGAGAGAAAAGCAGTGGGAATGTGGGGGAGAGGAGAGGAGGGGAGGAGAAGGAGGAGAGGGGGGAGGGTGAGAGAGGGGTGGTATTGAGTGGAGGGAGGGTATCAAGGGAAAGGAGAAAGAAAGGAGGGGGAGCAGGAAGGGGAGGGAGTTTCAAGGCGGGGGTGGAGAAGGAGAGATTTAAGGGAGGTGCGAAATGAGGAGAAAGTAGGAATAGAACGAACTGAGAGAGGTAGGGAGTTCCAGTGCAGAGGAGCTAGGAGCTAGAAGGAGCGGAAACAGGAGGGGGCACAAGGGGACGGAGGGACAGTCAGATGGAACTGATCAGCTGAACAAAGGGAGTGGGAGGGAGTGTAGAAAGAGAGGAGGGAGGAGAGGTAGGGGGAGCGAGTCCATGGAGGGATTTGAAGACAAGGCATAGGAAGTGAAATTTAAGTTGAGAGTTTGGCTCTTGATAGAAGATGCCAATATTTATTGAGCATCTTTCTCAAATTGCACGCACCATCGTGAAAGTACTTATAAATCTGATGATACATGCAGTTTCCTCTTCAATGGATTTGGCCCGATTCTTCCCATTCAAACTAATTACTCTCCTACTCTCATCCACTTTTATAAAGGCCTGATTAATAAAATATTCCAGGTAACCTCTTTCAAGGAACCTCTCTGCTGCCATCCTGGAGTACTCAATTAACGTAGCATCTTCACTACAATTATGCTTTATCCGTAAGACCGCCCAAAATTGGATGCTACACTTCAGGCTCTTCGGGTTTGTGCAATCTGCATGTAACACCAAATCTGTACTAGTTTCCTTATGATATAAATCGGTAACACTATTCTGATTTTTTATCTTCATCTTAATATCTAAATAAACAATTTCCTCAAGGCTATGATGTTCCATAAATCACACATTGTATCATTGGTGTTCAATATCGCTTACAAATCAAGCTAATCTTTAGTGGTGCCCTCCCAGATGATAAAAAAGGTTATCAGTACACCTGCTCAATAAAACAGCTTTGTTAGTGCCTGGTAGTAGTTATTCTGATCCAAGTATTTCCTTCTCCCACAGTCACATAAACAAATGTGCATATTTGGGAGCAAAAGAAGGTCCCATGGCAGTACCAGACAATGGGCCTCCTCACGAGTCTGGCGGTAACCCTTAAATGCGGCGGCAGTGCTATTACCGCCGCATTTAAGGGTCCACCAGATCATGGCCTTGGTGGATTTCTCCGCAGCTGTGTGCTGGGGGGAAATCCACAGCAAATTTGCCAATTATCGGCGCTATTACCGCCAGCGGGAAATCCCTCAGATGAACTCGGATGAAGTAGGCTTCACCTCCCTGGATGTAGTGTGTACCCATTGGATGATTAATGATTTACAGCCAGTCAACATGCGGACTGGTACAAGGCATTGCAAGACACTTGTGCAATTTGGAGGATGCCAACCAAAGCAAATGGGATTAACGTGGCCAGCATGGTTAACATGCAGCAGGGTGTCTACCAAATGATAGCAGCATATGTCCTTGGAGGCACACACACCTTACAGAATGTGAGGGCTTGCTATCATGTGACATGGTGTTAGGTGTGAAGTCCCCCTTTGTGGATTGCTCAGTGGGATCAGAATGGTATATTTGCAGCCCAATTTGTCAGGTACCATACACAGCAGCTGCAATTTTGGAATTGGGGGAGGAGACGTTCCCCACCATGTGTGTGGGCACTCATTGGAAGATTGCTTAATCACATGACATGTACATATGTCAGGCCAGTCATTGGTGATAGTGTTTCCTATGTGGATTGATTGTCATTTGAGTGTTTCAGAGATGAAAGTGGACAGAAGGAGTTTTAAATGACCCATGATGACGGCATGACATGTGGGCATGCTGTCCCACCATGAAACACACATGTATGTTGTTGCCCTGGCATTGGGTCCCGGCTGAGGGGCTCCACTGTGCCACCTATTATTGCACATGTCTCCCACAGGTAGATGGACAACCCTGACCTGAGGTCATTCCATCGCTTCCTTCAGCCCTCATTGTCACAGAGTACGGTGCCAACCACCACATCTTTCTCCCTGATATCAGTCCAAATAAAATGTTTCCTCTGGACAGAGGTTTGTTGCTGGTTTGACCCAAACAACTCCTCTGCATGGCTGACAACTTTGTGCGCAAGGACCTACAGCTTTGCCTCGCTACATTTTGTATTTCACACTTAATTTCTGGCACCTTCCTTTGTCTCCAGACATATTTTGCCACAGCTTCTAGGTTTGGATGGCAACAGGAAATAGGTAATTCAGGGTGAATTGTGTTTTAAATATGGCTGCTGCTGAACTTCCCAGTTGTGTCATGATGCTTTACCGCTCGGTTGTAATTTGTCCTCCAATTGTCCAGTGGTAGCTTTAATTCCACCAAAAATTTGAGGAAGTGGAGCTCTAAGATGACATTTGGCAGTAGTTCCACCAGACAGAATTTCTGTTACCACCGATGGCTGGTGCATGCACCCATCCACTGATAACTTGGCAAAAATTCCACTGGACACAAAGGGGGTAATCGTAATTCCATCTGGCAGAATTACCGCTAGATTTAAATCCAACTCATAAAGAGGGCCAATGCCTGTCTTAAAACATATGTTTTATGTAGATTAAGGTGCAAGCCGCTCAAATGTAATTCAGCTAAATTGTCCAGCACAAAGTCAACTTTACATTGTCTATTCAAATCGGCAATTGGAAATCCATTATTAGGCATAATTTCTAATCCATTCTTTCGATTAGAAAACCAAATGCAAATATGGATTCAGCAAAAAAACATAGACCAAATGCATAGAAGAAAGATATACTATAATGTATGGCATATGCATACGTTGCATTTTTTAATAACTGCCTTATGCTTAAAGTGACAAAAACATAAATATCTATGGATTATGAATATTCTTGCAAATTTGAATATTTTTTACAATATCCCAGGTCCTTGTAAAGAGTTCTTCATAAAATTCATTAATATTCCAGCTCAATACTGGCTTTTCTTGTAAGGAGGAGGGCCCCTGTCTATCATAGGGACTGTACAATCCAAAACACTCTAATGGCTCTGCTTCGGCAGAGTTTGCATGGTTAGTTTTTTTCAGAAAATCAAAAAGCAAGAGAGCTCATCGAAAAGGAGAGAAACAGATTTGGAGTTCATCTGAATATATGAATTTAGTACATTTATTTAAAAGGGACTGCCCAGACTGAATGCAGAAGCCTTTCCCAAGGTAGGACCAGATAACCCAAGGTGAATTTAGTATCAGGGAAACTGACTGAAGGGAGAACCTTCCTTGCTAAACAATGTCAAGCCATTTGAAATTCCTAACTGTTCCGGTCATATCAAATATAGACAACATGTAAATTAAGAAGCCCAGGATTATTTACACATGTTTTACCCAGAATGAATTACATCCTACTATATTGCATTTAAAAACTGTGTAAAAGATATGACTAAAAATGGGAATATAGTGTAAGATGAATGTTCTTTGTGATTTCAAATTAACATTCAAACCCTAGGTAGAATCATCACCATATAACTCTTTCTCCTGCAGTTAAAGATCTCTGGAGGCTTTATTCATCATATGTTGAAATAAGGAATAACACATCCTTTGATTGGTCTCTGACATTGTCAAAAATGTAATTGCCTTTTTTTCTTAAGGGTGGTGTGAGGGCTAAACTGATTCATTGGAAATAGTGAGTGTTATATGTTCTGATGTCCAAGTTGTCCCAAAACAACAGACGTTCTTAGAAACCCAAGATTTTACAATTGTTTGCACTTATCAGGCATCATTAAAAATGTAATCGAATAGAGTATATAGCCAAGCTAGGAACCCATTGTTTTGTCATAGATAGTGTCCACTCTTTTATTTTTATGTCAGTCTACGACTTGGTGATTTTAATTGTTCATTAAGGATATTTCTCTGACACCAATACTTAAGAGAAAAACAATTAATGTTTTTGTCTTTAACTTACATCTGAGAAATAGTTCACCTTTTGATATCAAGTGTGAGGTTGGTATAAAACAAACAAAGTACTATATGGTACACCTATGTCAATGTGTCTGTCCATCTCAAATAACATTTTGGAGTCCAGTGTCTAGACTACTTATTCTAGACTTTTGAGAATGGTCATTCATTTTTGTTCTTCTACATATGGATGTTTGTGGGAAGATGCAAAGTAGATCGTATGTTTAATCTTGAATGTCAATGTTTGTAATATAAAAGTAGGCATGGCGCAGTATATACATTTTCATTGTAGTCATGTGTACTCTTTTTAAAGGGACTTCTCCAGCATTCAAATTTAGGGGACCATCTGCATTTCCTTGAATAATTATTTTAAATAAAACAAAATATTAACATTACAACAGCATGTTTCTTGTCTCAGAACTTGGGGTAGGATTGTTGTGGTGGAGGCTTTTCAATTGGGCATTGTTCACCTTGATGAAGAAACAACTATAACAGTAAATATATATATATATACCATAGCAATAAGTAATTACAGTGAAATAATGTGTTGTTGATATCCCCCTCCCTTAGGCTCATAATGTTTTGATATGGCTAGCAGTTCATACTTTTAGATTCGGAGGGTTAAGTATCTGCCTTTGGTTCTTAGCTATGTGTATACAAAAATGGGCCTCAATCCAAGTTTTCCAGTATTCCGGTGGTAAAACCGCTGCAATACCAGCAAAGGTAATTGCTGTTACCAGCACTTGGTGTGCTGGAATAACTCAGTAGGATTCTGCCACTATTACTGGCTTTGCCAGGAATAAGGGCAGTTTTTTGCTGGTATGGGCCAGATTTACCTCCAGCTGTTAGCTGGAGGTAAATCCGTAACACATACTGACAAAGCTGTAGTTGGCCGGTCCAGTAAAAGTGCTGGTAGATTTGATTACCAGCACTTTTACTGTGTACCGCTCAACTTAGAATGAGACCCACTGTGTCTCACTTACGCAATAATCCCTGAGCATCGGGGGCATTACCACTTCAGGTAATGCCCAGTGGCCCATAGTTAAATGCTCGAGCGAAGTGAGGTCCTTAACGAAGGCCCCAAGGCATTATCTGAAGTGTAAGTCCGGGGTACTAAGAGCATTTTTGTTCTGTTCTGAATTGCTCCAGAATAAATGATGGCTGGGAAAGGGAAAACACACTCCATTTTCTCTTTCCATGGCAGCCATTGAGAAGAATTGTAAAAAATAAACAAACAAAATGGCCACCATGCAAAGGGAGAAGGGACTACTTGTAGTCAATTCTTCCGTTCCATGATGGCCTGTCGCAGATCAGGAATTCAATGCAATGGGGGCAGATGTGTTCCCAGCACGTCTGCTCCCATAATTGACAGAAAAGAAGATAAGTGAGGGTGGGATGGTGACAAGGGAATTATGTGGATGGGGAGATGGGAGGGGGAGGGAAAGATGGCTGCTGTTGGTAATGGCCACATTCTGAGCCTCCCCATTTGGAGGGGTCTGGAGTTATTTGTCCAGTAGTTTTTAAAATAATTGACAGGGAACAGGGTGCACAGTTATCCCAAAAGTATAGTTATATATGTGTCCCACAATGCATCATTGCGGGTGAGAGGCTTTCAGAATTGAAGAAAACAGTAATTATTTCTCAAAGTTCTATTGCTAACAACTTTTGACTTGCTGGATGGATTTGGGTGAAATTTTCCAAACTGAAAGTTTGCCATGCCCCCCATCTCGAACAATACGTTATAAAATTAAAAATGTATTAAGAAAAAAAAAACACCACAGTTGTCAGCCCATTCTTTTTCACATAGAGAAAAGGGGCCATTTTTTAACAGCACTAGTGAGAAAACCACTGCGCAGATTTGGACCAGATAAGAAGCAACATGGGCACAAAGCATTAACTTTATTTTCATTTGGATGACATTTTCCAAACAAAAAGGTTGGCAAGGGCCCCCTAAAATGGACAACATGTTGGGAACAATTTGTCAAATAATTAAAAAGTTATTAAGAAAACATAAAAATACAAGTTTCAGCCTACTCCTCTTCATTTTGTCTTAGAGAAGAAGTGCAGTTTTTGAACAGCCATAGCATGGAATTGGCTGAGCAGATATGTACCAAATAAGAACAATTTGCGCACAAAGCATTGACTTAATTTCATTGATTGGTTTGGGGTAAATACATCCAGTCGTTTTTAAAATATTTGACAGTGAAAAAACGTTATTTAGGAGAATGTTGAGGTGAGCAGATTCAATCTGGGTTGCCATCATTAAGGTCAACTGTGTGAAACAGGAGGAACATAGTTAAGTTTTAATTGCTCTAAATTGGAATGCTGAATTTTAGGGGTTTTGTTGCATTAAATCTGACCACCTTAACTATCTTGTAATCAAGGTTTTGTGTTGTTAAGTCAAATTACACGGCCTGCGGTAGCGGGCGTGTTGTTATGGTTAAGTTGCTCAACTCATAGGAAGAGCACTTTTAGGGCGGCTAAAATCTTTGCTCCCGCTGGACGAATCCAAACTAGTTGGTGAGGAAGAAAGTAGTTGGCCCATTCTGGAATTTTCTTTTGCCAAGTTTGGTGAGGTTCCATCAAGGGGGGTCAAAGTTGTAGGGGGTCCCATAATTGTTTTTTTTTCCATATACATAATGGTGAAAAACTTTGCTCACACCTACAGCCCAAACAGCTGGACAGATTTTCACCAAATGTGCGGCAGGAGCAGAGGCTTGGTCCGAAAGCGGGCTTTTGTTAATTTGGTGTAAATCCATCCAGTAGTTTTTAAAAAAATGACCAAAAAGTAAGTAAAAAATAATTGTGATATCTGTGTCCGGTCGGCGGACTAATTTCCCTGTTCAGTCCACGGACCGGGTTCTGATTGGCTTAGAAGGCAAAGTGGTGTCCATGGACATCGGAAGCACCCACTGATTGGGTGGTGAAAAGCATGAAGTGCGTCAGATTTTTGGAAACACCTGCTATCTTGGATTCACGGCCAGCGGTCGGTTTCCGCGGACATCGCAGTAAAAACATATTTAAGAACACAACATTGCACCTGTCAAACTTATCAAATAATCTCTGGCAAGGTGAGGGGTGATGAGGATGGGTTGGGATATGGCTGAAAGAAGCAAAAAAAACCAGCCGGTTTTGTGCCACAAAAGTCTGCAAACAGTTCTGATGTTTGCGAACAGTCCGGAGAAGTTCGGGGACACTTCAGATGTTCGGGGGCCATTCTTGGATGGCTTATAACTTTGGCACCACTCAAGGAAACTACATGACATTTTGGAATTATATTCTAGACCTGGTACCGAAAGTCTTTGCAAAGTTTGGTGGGATTCTGTTAATTGGGGGCGAAATTAGAGGGGTGGTCCCAGAAAAATGTAAAGGCTTATAGATGTGGTGTCATTTGACGAATCTGCACAAAAGTTTGCAGGACAATTCTAATCCTAGATATACATGTTCCCGCAAGGTTTGGTGGGATTCTGTTAAGAGGGGGAAAAGTAGAGGGGGGGTCCCAAAATATTTTAAAGTCTAATAAATGTGGTGACATTTGACACATCTGCACAAAAGTTTGCAAAACGATTTTAAATCTAGATATAAATGTTTCTGTTAAGTTTGGTGGGATTTGCTCAAGAGGAGGCTAAATTAGAGGGGGTCTCAACATTTTTAGATGGCTTATAACTTTGTTGCCATTTGACAAATATGAACAGTTTTCAGAAAGATTATAAACCCAACCTTGAATGTTTGTGTAAAGTCTGATTGGATTTTGTCAAGTTGGGGGTTATATGAATAATGTATGTACATACATTTTCACACTTTTGAAGAAAAAAAACATGGGTGGATTTCCTGAAAGCATGGTTTTGCAAACGTGCCTTTGTTTTCTTTTTTTCTTTTTTAACAGGTGTCAAAATGTAGGTACACAAAATAGTGATATATTTTTGGTAGCTGAGGGATAGCCTGTGACCATGGGCAGTGGCCAGATTGTCCGGTCAAGGTATGAGGTCATGACCTGGACAATCTGGCGACTGGCCTTGACATCGAGGGATGAAAAATGATGTTAAAGTGGCCATGTCCACCAGGGACTGGCTATGTGATAAAGTTATTTGAAAGTAGGATAGATTTGAGAAGGAAAAAAAATGTGCTTGTGGTAATATGGTCATAAGGTTCTGACTTCGCCTTCTGCAGGCTGCCATGGAAAGGGAAGAAGGGCTCTGTACTGAGCCCCACCTTCTCTCCACGGTGGCCATCTTGTAAAAGGATTTTCCTTTTGCTGTAGGAAGAAAAATCTATTTGTAGCATCCCCGGTTCTCGCTTTGGGAACAAGGGTGCTAATGGCCTTTATCCACCATTGAAGGGGCTGCAATGGAGGATAATGGTCTGGAGCCCTCTTTATTTATTTATTCATGTATTTATTTATTTATTTATTTATTTATTTATTTATTTATTTATTTATTTATTTATAATGCGCCGAAGCACGCAGACATCAGGGCGCACACAGACACACTTTGATTGGGCCGATAACTTAGGCTGTCGGGCCGTTATCACAAGTTCCAGTCCCTGAAACAGGGGATGAACCCCACATTATTCACATTAGCATACAAAAAATTCTAATGGAAATGTTGGAAAAATATATCCAGTCTATATATGGTCAGGTGGCACTGTCCGGAAGGTCCACAGTGATGTCAAACTTTTCCGAACTTCGACGGAAGCAAAAACAGTGGGAAAAGTATAGAAGTGTTAAAAATAATGATAGAAGATGGGAAATGGCAGAGTTTTAAGGTGAAATATTATACATTGGACACACATGTTGCTATATTGGGGTAAGTTTGATATTAGTAAGTTGTATGAAAATAGCATGCACTGGTAAAACCCATGGAATTCTCTGAAAATATTTTTGTTAAAGAGACGTTATGGTTAAGTTGCACTAATAAAAACATATACAATTCAATGAAAAAACTTTGTAAAGGAACTTTATGGTTAAGTTGCACTAATAGAAACCTATGAATATCAATGAAAAAACCTTGTTAAAGCAACATTATGGTTAAGTTGTACTAATAAAAACGCATACAATTCAATGAAAAAATTTTAAAAAAGAAACTTTATGGTTAGGTTGCACTAATAGAACGCTATGAATATCAATGAAAATGCTTTGTTAAAGCAACATTATGGTTAGTTGCACTAATAAAAACGTATACAATTCAATGAGAAGACTTTGTTAAAGGAACTTTATGGTTAAGTTACACTAATAGAAACCTATGAATATCAATGAAAAAACTTTGTTAAAGGACCTTTATGGTTAATTTGCACTAATAAAAACCTATGAAATTCAATGAGAAGACTTTGTTAAAGGCCATTATGGTTAAGTTGCACTGATAATAACCTATGAAATTCAATGGAAAAACGTTGTTACAGGGACGTTATGGTTACAGGTAAAACTGAAAAACCTCAGAAATCCATCCGTTATGGTTAGCTTAGCAACCATAACTCATGCCACCACTGTGCACTGCTAAGACTAACACCCAGGACATCAAAGATGACATCCCAAATGTCATTGATGACATCACTGATGACTTCACATGTGAAATGCATTTTGATGAAAAGTCCCTATGAGGGGTTGTTTTTATAATGTTGGTAACAAGATGTCAGGGATGATTGTGTAATGTTAAACATGTAATAACTAGCTAACAATTCCAGACTTACTACACACTTGTGCTAGTACAAACAATAGTAAGGATGACAGAAAAAGCATCATCAGAAAATGTTAATAGCATTAACATTAATTTTAAAGTATACAAATGAATTGTGTGTTTGAGGCCTGTCTATTGCCCCTTGTATGTGCACCATGAGCTGAGACCAAACCTTAAGGAAAGTATATTAAGAACATATGAAAAGGTTAACGTGTAGATATACAGCACCTTTTGAATTTTAATATTCTGAATGTCAGTGAACAAAACCACCTGGCCTAGATATTTCAGTGAACCAAAATAAGTGAGCCAAACATCCAAACTATTCACAGCCTTTTCCGATTCAAACCACCCATTTTTTTTGCTTCTTTCATCCATACCCCATCCCATCCTCATCACCCCTCAGCTCCCCAGAGATTATTTGATAAGTTTGACAAGTGCAATGTTGTGTTTTTTAATATGTATTTACTGCGATCTCCGCGGACACCAGCCGCTGTCCGCGAATCCAAGATGATGGTTGTTTCCAAAAATCTGACGCACTTCACGCTTTTCACCATCCTATCAGTGGGTGCATCCGATGTCTGCCGACACCACGTTGCCTTCTAATCCAATCAGAGTCTGGTCCACGGACCGAACAGGGAAATGAGTCAGCGGACCGGACACAGATATCACTAATATATTTTACGTACTTTTTGGTCTTTTTTTTTTTAAAACTGCAGATTTACACCGAATTAACAAAAGCACGTTTTCGGATCAAGCCACCGCTCCTGCTGCAAATTTGGTGAAAATCCATCCAGCGGTTTGGGCTGTAGGCGTGAGCAAAGTTTTTCCCCATTATGTCTATGGAAAAAAAAACAATTTAGGGACCCCCTTACAACTTTGCCCCCCCTGATGAAACCTCAGCAAACTTGGCCAAGTACTTTTTAGGCAAAGTTTGGTGAGTATTTGTCCACGGGGAGCAAAGTTATAAACTGCCCAAAAAGTGCTCTTCTTATGAGTTGAGCAACTTAACCTAAACTACACGGCTGCTACCACAGGCCGTGTAGTTTAGTCTCGGCATATATATATATATGCCTTAGTACTTTCACCACACCAGAGGCTGAGAAACTTTTCAGGAATAAAAAAGCCACAATGTTTTCTTTGCTCAATGCTAGAGAGCCCTGCAATACTGCTGGGAGAAGCCACAAATCAAAAAATAACTCCACAGCTATTTGGGGGGAGGAAAAAGGATGCAATAACATTTTTGAATGAACTCCCCCACGACCTTTCAGAGTCTAATAACGTTCTTGACATCAGAAATAGATTCAAAACTCTTCTGTTTTTATCTTCACTCTTAGGGGAACACTGATTGTTTTGAACAACGGCATTAAGATGGCCTGGCCGTAGGTACTATAGCAACACCAATAGCAATAGTAACAGTAATCCTATCAGGCTAAAGGTCGGGAGTGGAAAAGAAGACACCATGTGAAGTTGGGGATTTAAGAGGTGGGTTGGTGAGCCAGTTGCGGTTAGACCCTTTTCAGTTTATCAAGCGAAGACTGCAGGAATCTCAAGAGATTACTGTGGCAGTACCTCAAGATCCTCTTGGAAAAAATGTGTTTCACATGACGTGATGCGTGATAGGGGTATTGCGAGAGGGCTAGGGAGGGAAAACTCAATTGAGTGGAGTGAATGGTGCTGGAAAAAGGAGGGGGACACATGTTGTGTGCATGTGAGGAGGTGGAAGACTTTTTAATTGTTTCCATTATCCATTATCGCAGGAATCGGCAACCTTGCACTCTACTGCAGGAATGTCTATTATGGGAAATGATTAATGTGAAATTATTGAGGGGAAAAAGGAGTTTGAAAAGAGCAGGTTTAACTTCTGCAGTGCCTAAACATACTGGGCAAGGGGCAATGGGTTCAGCTGTAACGCTCACCTGATTCCCACGGAGGCGCGGATCTTGGCAGGAAGGTGTCTGTGACTCGAAAGGTGATGTGCAGAACCCGATGGGCTTCTGGGGTCGAACCTCTTCGCACTGTGTGTCGAACTCGTAGGGTGAGGTTTCTGCAGGTGAAAGAATATGGGGGTTAATGGTCTGGGTTGTTCAATGTCCCTCTTCCTCTCTCTCCCTCTCCGTAGAGCCCCCCAGGTCAACGACCTTAGATAGGTGAATGCTGGGCTCTCCATCTGCGTCTGGTGCAGGGCGCTGTTGCCAGTTCCTTCACTGGTGAAACATAGGCCTCTTGGACTCAGAAGACCGTTACCGTCGTTAACTGCACGAGCGGTGAGTTTCCAGACACCTTTTTAGTCTTTATAGTCTTTAGATGCAAGGCACGTTAACATTGAACAGGACTTCGTATAATGCTTTTCTCCCTTTTGTCTTGCAGGACTCTTGAGGAAGATGGAGTGAAGCGCCTGGAAATGCGTGAGTAAATGCAAGCACTCTAACTGTCTTTTCCTTGCAGCGTAGTTCGTGCTGAAGAGCAGGCGTTCTATTGCGAAGAGCGCGATGGGCGTAAGTAAATACCTGTCTAATGTCTCTTCTTTTGTCTTTCAGAAGTTGGTTTGCAGCGCCGGAGTCCGCGGAATGTCCGTAAGTAGATACAATGCTTTTATCTCCGCAGGCAGCGATGCAGTGTGAAGAAATCCAGAATTCACGGAGTGCCAGTAAGTAGTGACAATGCTTTTGTCTTTGCAGGCAGAGGTGCAGCGTGCCGAAAATGACCGCAGCCGATGGATCAGGTGAGTAGCACTGCGAGATAAGGCTGCCTTGCTAACCTGCTGTTTCTTGTCTCTGCAGGTGCTGCTGTCGACTGGATGCAGGAATGGTGAGTATGCTTCTTGCAGATTCAGGATGCAGGAATGGTGAGTATGACTCTTGCAGATTCGGGATCGTAAGAAGAAAGGCTGGAACAGACTCGGTGAGCTTTCTACTGCAGATGCAGAATAACGCGAAGCACGTTTCGTCTATCGGGTGTGGTTTAAATAGCCTTGGAGTGATGAGGCGTCTTCCTCCACGGCCCCGCCTAGGTAAGAAAAGAGTTCCAGTTCCAGAATCTTTCCAGTGCTGAATCCAGGGAGTGGAGCTTGCCCCACCCAGGTAAGAAAGTAGTTCCTGTTCACAGAGGACTTCTAAGAGGCTGGTAAGTAAGCAGCATGGTCGGCTGCAGGTAAGTCCACCCAAGCATCTGCACACATATTATGAGCCCGGCGCTTCCAGTGCCGGGACCGATGATTCTGATGAGCCTGGTGCCACCGGCGCCAGGACATGGTCCAAAAGGTCCCCGTGGGGACCGGCTGGTGCCTAGGATTAGGGTTAGGGGCCTGCTTCCAAGGACGTTGGGCTGGTCCTGGCTCCTTGGAAGCAGTGATCATGACATCAGCACTCACATTTAAATCTTGTCCACCTTAACTGTGCGTCCCCTTGTTGTGCAGTGTATGACCACAATGATGACATCACTGATGGCAAGACAGATAACATCACTAATTACATCATACATGACATCACAGATGCCATCACTAATGAAATCATACATGACATCACTGATGAGATCAATAATTACATCATATATGTCATTATTGATTATATATGTTAGAATATCTTTGTTCACCTCTTATGATACATCTTTTATTTAATTACACTTAATATTAGAAACCTGAAATGGAACAATACACTGATACACGAGTTTCATAGGATGAAGTGTAGAGCATCCATTTGTATTACTTATCAACTTATAACATTTAAAATAAAAATATATAACTTTATACAAATGGTTTGAATTTCATGCATTAGTAAGCAATTATTCAGTGAAAAAACTTTAGTGGGTGGGCCATTAAGATGCTGCTTTAATGCAACAAAAACTGTGAAATCCTACAGTGGCTGTAATCTACAACACCTTAACCAAGAGTCCCTATTGTATAGCCCCTAAGTACACTGATGACATCACAAATGGTATCACTGATGATATTACATACAACATCACTTATGGCATCATGAGTGACATCACTGGCACAGAAGTTGATGCTTGCAAGAAAGAGAGATGCAACATTTAAAAAGTGTGTTTCTGCATATAAGGGTGTATTCAGGTGCAAGCTTGGTTAGGGTTTGCATTTAAAAATATTGCCTATTTACAACCATGGAATTCCTACACGTCAGAGTTACTCTGTATTGATTGAGCTTTGACTATTGTGGGGTACCTTTACGTCCCTAGCAGAAATGCCCTTCAACCAAAAATTGCATTGAAACAGTGCCACACAAACAGCTGTGTTTTTGTCTTCCTGGCATATGTGTGGCAAGCACTGAACACTGCCACCCAAAGAATGGATCTGCATCTGCTGTACTTTAAGTTGAATCATAAGAAAATTACCTACATTCAGAACTTCTCTGCAATTGATGTTCTGTCCTCTAAATATTAAAGCTGTGCACAGCATTCAAGGCAGCCCTGCATTTGTTCTTTCTTTCATTTTAAATACTACAACGTTGTACGCTCCGTTGAAACAACCCCTGTGTGCTTTATTTCCTCTGATTGCCAAAAAGTTAGGCAATACCTCCCAAGAACGGCATTGTCTACTAATAAATTACATGAGGGGAAAAGAGTTCAGCCTTTCACTCAACACAGCTTTTGATTTCCTTTGATGTGAACAACCGTGATCAAATTACAGCAAATGAAAGGAATAGAGTGGCTTTTTCTCTTTTTCCACGTCAATATCAAAGAAATTTGGTGCAGTTTTCCTCTGTGTCCAGGAATCCACATTAGATGCAAACCCCCCTGAAGGTTAATTGGAAAACAATCCCGTAGTCTGCAGAACCACATTTGCATCTTGAAATGAAAGTCCCGCACATTTGTGAATCTAATCTTTTGAAAATAAGGACAATGTCATTTAAAAGTTAATGTTAAATGACAGCTATTGCGCGCACAGAATTTTTGTTGAGTATGTGGGTGGGGGTTTGGCTACATAATGTAAATTACATTTGTCCCCAAAAGATTTGGTTACTTGGAAAATACTCAGAAACCAGTAAAAATGGGTTTTTGGCCCAGGTACTGAATTAAATGGCCAGCCCTGCCTCCCACTGAAAAGTTGCATCCATAAGTGAAACAGCCCAACATGACAAATGAAAAGGCAGAGAGTGTGAGGATGCACTGTCCTGTTAGACTAGCTGGCAACCCTGGAAGAAGGAACACTGGAAGCCAGCAGGACGGGTGCATGACCAAGAGGTACGATTTCCTCCAGAACCCACTCTGAAGGATGAATTATCAAACTTTAAAGGGCATTATAAAAGTCCTTTGTTGCAAGTCAGGCCTGGCAGAGACAGTTTGCTGTGGGGGTCTGCAGCACCGCCGACACAAGTGACAAATCCACCCCATTGACATTAAAGGACCTCTGTATTTTAGGAAATTTTTACCAGCACCCTGAAAATGTAGTACTTGTGTATTATGCCAATTTTTCATGTGATTTATAGATGAATGTAAAGATGAATGTAAGGAGCTCAGGTACATGTTTCTAGCACTTGGTGAACTGAAATGGCGATGAAAGACACATTTCGTGGTGAATTATACATGGGACGAATATGAAACTAGGTGGGAAGATGTAACTTGTTATTGGGAATATAAGTAGTCATTGACAGAATTTTAAATATTATGCATTTCATAAAAATGGCAACAATGTGCCAAAGGGTGATGTGACCTCACACAGAGTCGGCGATCGGATTGGCCAATTCCCTGTGACCTATGGAATCCGCATTTCCGCTTCTTATGGCGGTGGGTAGTATAAGTTTGAAGTTTCGATCTATAACTCATTTTTGATTAAAAGTAGACTGGAGAGACAAAGAAAGGTCATAAATGCAAACACATAAATGATGTCATTTCCCCTGAACCAATTGTCCCAGGGGAGGATAGAGGACTGGTAGGCTGTCCTATCCTAGTAGAGGAATCATTTTAGAGTACTGCCCCCCAGATTGTAATTTCGATGATGTCATTTTGGCTATATACGAGGAAGACAGATAAACACAGAGGACTTCAAGAACCATGCAAGAATCAGAATCCTGTCCAGCATCCCATTCTGGAGACCCAGCTGTTCCAATGACCAGATCTCTTGTCTCAACCATCCAGAGTGACCAGATCACATGGCATAGCTGTCCAGAGACCGCACTGGCTGTCCAGAATCCCAAACTCAAGCTTATATTGTAAGTAGCACATACCCCAGTCCTCAAACTGCATATCCAACTTTTTTGACTCTTGCACCCCATTGAAATCTGATTTGAAAACCCAAATTGCCAGTATAATCCGTTCACCTTTCCATAGACAAATATGTATTTGCCTATGTATGTTAGTGTATTCCTTTGATAAATCTGTCTATAGTCTGTTTAAATCCTTAGCAATTTTTTCTAGTAAATCAAGTTATTCCCCTTTAAAGAAATTCACAGTGAGTTCATTGACATTCTAAATCAACCATCTCACGTCAAGTGCCTTTCTTTAATAATTATAACCATTAAAATATAGCCTCAACAGAATTATTCTTTCTGTAACAAAAAACAAATGTGCCTGTGTATTGTGTGCTTTCCTACCAATTCCGATTTGCATTGTCCCATAGAAAAACCCAAATTGTAATCCCATTGAAAGTAATCCCTTTCTATCAGAATCCTATCTGTTATGTGCCTATGTTCCTAGTCCTGAAAACCAATTTTCTATTTTGACAGACAAGCCCTTTCTGTGGCTGCCTGTCATCCCAAGTCCTGTGTAGAAACAAATTGTTATTCTGCCGCGTGTGTTTTCTTTTGCATTTTGTCTTGTTTCCCAAAACAATTTTCTTACCTTGGTTTACGCTGTCTTGGTACACTGCTTAGTAGTTGTGAGCTTCCTGATCTCTCGAGTGCAGCAACACAAATTTCTATCCTAGCTATCCCACTGCGGTTGCTAACTGCTGTGTGAGTAACAAGTGAAATCCGATTATGCCGTTTTGCTCATAAATAAGGTTTTCATTTTCTTTTCAGGCCGCCCATCCTGGCGTGGTGGGCTAAATCCTAAATCGGATCTGTCCCTCTTCACATTAACTCCTTGCCACTGCCTTTCATCCACAAAGAATTCAGTTAGCAGCCGTTTGGGGGTGAGTGTTGCAGGAGGAGTGCCTAACCTGAATGCTATCTATTGATTTTAAAAAAGATGTTTCTTTTATTTGTTATTGAAGGTTTCAGTATATTCTATTAGGAGTTTGAATTAACTGTACTATGGGAGTCTTTGGATCTGTATTGCCACAACCTTGGTGGCTGCTGCCCAATTGTTTGATTTTGCTTGATTTTTCATTAATTAATATCATATTGTTACACACCGGCCTGGTTCCTCGTTCATTGCCACACAGGGGGTTTGTTAAGGTGGGTATGAGATGGGTTGGGGACCTACTCAAATAAAGAGCCTGAGGTTGATTAAAGATAAAAACTTTTTTATTGTGCGCCACATTCATTGTCAGTGGAAGGAGTCCCTGGCTGGAGTGTGCCGTGTTATAAAACTGTTACACTTTGATGAGATACTCTAGCCCTTTTGCCAGTTCCCTATGAAAGAAATACATTTTAGTACTCCAATTATGACTTTACACGTGTCCAATGAAGAAACAAACATGCATAATAAGGTGCCCCAAAGTTATATCACAATTTTTTCTACCTACATTTTGGCACTTTAAAAAAAAAAAAGACCTAACGGATTAACACCAAATGAGCAAAAACAAGTCCTGTAGCAGAAAGTAAAATGTCCCCATTCAAGTCTATTGTAATTTCACATTTTTTTCGTACCCCCCTACAACTTTTTTCCACCGTTGATGTAACAGCACCAAACTTTGCAAGAAAATTCAAAGTCAGGTCTTTATTGTTTTTGTGAAGATTCATGTGGATTCCTCGAACAGCGCAAAAATGATAAGTTGCCCAAAAACTGCTCTTCACCGACATTGACCTCCTGCAACTTTGCCCTCCTTGAGGAAACCACACCAAACTTTATACAATTATTCTAAGTCTGGTCTATGTTGTTTTTGTAAATATTTTTTGCAGATTTGTCAAACAACCCCAATAAGAAGCCAAAAAACTGTTCCTAACTTGATTCCACCCCCCACCCCCTACACCTTTGTCCCCCATTGATGAAACCACACAATATTCAAAGTCAGGTCTAAATTGTTGTCACAAAGTTTTGTGCGGATTTGACGAACTGCACCAAAGTAATACACTCGCTGTCGTCTCTGTAATATATGCATGCATTATATTCACTGAAACAAACTTTTAGTTTGAAAACAGTTAAGCTGAAAAATATATGTAACAAAAACCTTTCATAGTCACTGAAAAATAAAATTTAGTTAAAGAGAGGTTAAGGTGAAAATGTAACATAGTAAAACCCTCGAAATTTGCAGACAATTCAGGCAAAGCCACCTTAACTACTCGACCCCTGTTGTGCAGTGTATGACCACAATGAGGACATCGGAGAGTACATCAGTGGTGAATCACTGATCACATCATACATGATATCACTGATTACATCACTGTTGACATCAGACATGACATCACTCATATGTCTAAATATTTTTGGGTCACTCTCTTTTTACATATGTTATTTCACTATACCTAAAAACTAAAAGGTCAAACTTGGTTGATAAATCAAGCAGTATAAGAACAGAAGGCGTGTTGTCACATGCAGAAAGTGAGGAATGATGGCACATTGATCAATTTCTGTTGAATAGGTGATGAAGAGATTGAAAGAGATGAAGAACATAGTGGCCATCAAGAAAGGTGGATAGCTGTGTGTAGACAACCCAATCAAGAATTTTAGGAAACAAAATGGAAGAAGAGCAGTATGACACTAATGAGCAGGAGCAGACATAATTCTCCAATGTTTCCAATGTTTTTTTTTAAATAAATGGCAGAATAGGAGCATGCTTGAAGTCAGAGGGTAACATGCTTGCAGTAATAGAGATTCAGGGAGGCCGGTGGCACACAGTTGGTCATATGTATAATACCATGTCAACACTCAAATGAATGAGAGAAAGGGGAAGATGTGCTGCTTGTATTCTTTTCATTTCTCCAGAAGCTCTTGCTGTGTGCACTTGGAGACCTGCATTGCACATATTTTTTGAAGGTATAATAATATTCATATTCAACACCACAATGACAAGTCAATCAGGGATATATGTGACAGTACTTCATGTTATTGCACTATAACAATGGACTTCTACCGAGACAGAAGGAGGAGTTTGCACTTTACCTCCCAGGACTTAAGGGGCAGAAGGGTGAGGTGTGTAGATCTCATCTAATGAACATAAGAAACTAAAGAGATTTGGTTTACTTGAACAGTGGGAGGAGACAGACTGAAGATATCCAATCTCTTTCTTTCTTGCACCATCCACTGAGTCATACAGAAAGCAGTCCCCATTACCCAGACAGTAATGATGGTGAGATGGATGAGGACACATACAAAGATTGTTCCCCACCAGCGTCCAGAGAAGATCAAGCATTACTCTTGAAATGCAGTGATACTTATGTGAAAACAAAATCAAAATATCGAGTCTGAGCACCCCAAAAGGAAATACACCGAACACGGGTTACAAAGGAACATACAAAGTACTTTATTTTATACTGAATCCAGTTACGAAGAACAGAGCAAAATCAGATAGCTATTGGCCCTCAGTGCAACAAAACGAACTCCAGCATGGTTCAGTGTGTTCAGTGAGAGATGCTGTACATTAGAATGCATTGGTCTTTTATACTCTTTGTGAGCATGATGTCCAGCCCTACTTTGGGATAATACTCCGCTAATACATCACCGATCTAGGGTTCATGCCAAGTCTCGCACATCCGCCTATAACTGGTTTGCTTTTAATACATATATCAACAAGCCTATACGGCAACCGTGTATTCTGGGATTTCCCATGCAGGTCTTCTGAAACATTAATACAATGTAGTTAAACATGTGTTCTGCGTTCAGTATTTGAATACATTGTTCTTAAGATATGCTCGTGGATTAGTTTCATTGCATGAGTAATCCTTTACACACGGGTTAACAAAGGACAAGGTCTCAGTTCATGATCTCAACAAGTGGCCTGCAGGCAAGTTACATGTTAGCTACATACAGAGGTCAAGACGGCCATGTTGTATTTTGGAATGACATCGTACACCATTTTAACTCACAGGGTGACTTTACAAAGCGAACCTAAAATGGCGGATTGACTTAAAATGGCGGTTTACATTGATTTTAAGGTCAGGACCTTGCAACATGGATTTTTTCACAAGCGACTTGTGAGCAGCTTGGCGTAGGCCAATATACATATATTTATTGCGATAGGAGGCAAAATATAATTTCTCATTTGACACTTAGGTGAAAGAGGAGAATGGCACTGCCACCGGTGGAGAGTTATTCGTAGTAATAGAAGCGTCCCCCCACCTGTATACAGACTCTTTGAGGAACAGTCATATCATAATTGGATGAACTTTCTGATTAGAAAGTTCATCCCATTATTATATAACGTCCAGGTCTCCGCTAGCAAGGCCACCATCAGACTTATAATGCTGATATGATCGCAGGTGGTGTGCTGCTAGCCCACTATGAATGTCTAAAGTGTGGCAGAACTTGACAGAAAATAAACCGCACCAGAAACTGGCCACTTGCGCACTCTGCTGGAAAATTGTGTGCCAACGGAAGGTAGGACCAAGATGCATACTGCATCTGTGTGGTCTCATATGCAGCGGCCACATGCACAGACATGTGAAGACGACAAAAGAACTGAGGTGCCACCTACTTCGCATGAACTGTTGGCCCTCTGTTGTCTGAATAGCAGTCTAAAGCAGGTTGCCACATAATACTGGTTCAGAAGCAGTGCCTCAACTTCACGCTGCATCTAAGGGAACAATCAGGTTTGACTATGCCCACCCATTGGATCCTGCATATTTTGAGGCATGGCAGTATCCTGTTATTCTTTTACTCACCTGTTACTTGGGCACATTGATCTGGAAACCAGGTTGTTCTAGTTATCCATCACCTCTAGGAACATGAGACCTTATTTGTCATTTTAGAATATAGGGTCTCTGAGAGACATTCAAGGTGCCTTCACTATGATGTCATACCCAAGTTTCGGTCCTCTTTGGATTTATGCGGGTAAGACAGTAACATGTTACAATGTGATGTCTGGTTTGGGATCAAGCGGTCTGATTGTTTATGAATGCATCTCATTTAAAGAAAACAGCAAATAAGATAAGAGCAAGCTGACAATATCTAAAATATCAAAATGTAATGTTCCTCTGGTCATAGTACATACGTTTAGATTTTGACAGGTCCGTGAGAGGATGAAATAAAGACATCCTACAATTATACGAAGCAAGTAAATGGCATGTAGACAAAAATATATAGCTGCATAGTGTTGAATGCCGTAAATGTCTCAACAAGGTAAACCTTGATTTGGCGTCTAATGTTAAACCTGAACGCTGTTGCCAAAGCCCTTTAAAAAAGACAGGACCATGATGAAAGGGGTCTTAAATTAGTTCATAATGGTGACGTGTCTAATGGGAGTATCTACATTGTCTCTGTGCAAATATGGCAGATTCTTGTGCTCGACTTGGCTGGCCAACCAGCGAAATGTTGTGCTCTGCCCATAAAAGGATTCTCTGAATGATGCCACTTTTCATGTAGCTCCTTGTGCCACCCTCATAGCCACAGAATGGTAGAAAGGAGGGATAGTAGCCCAACAAAGCACTTGTGCCAGATATCTGAACCATGTGATTATCACGCTTGTCAATCAAATTGTTTGGACACGTTTGCATACCATATGGATGGTATGCAATGGTTTATAAATGAATCCATCCAAGATGGAAGTCATATTATTGGATCCGAAGAATTTAGTGTAGGAACCCTATCATAAGCCTTCTCCTACCCCTTGTTGGGTTGCCTCCCACCTATTCTGAGAATGTTAAGAACTATGGTCATCTGGTGATGGTGTTAACTTCCAGGTCGGTAAGGTGGGCAAGTCTGTTTTTTAGACTGTAGTATCATATTCTCCCAAGCAAAACATTTGTGGCTAATCCTCTCCTAAATATGTGTGTGGGCCGCGAAAATGTGCATATTGCTGGATTTCCCGAGCATAGATTTAGCCATCTACTGTCTGTACAAAATGCGGCTGTCAACCAGATGTTTAACTCCCTTAAATTAGTTTGGCTTCCAACTTGAACAATCCCTATTTGCCAACGAGTTCACTTCAAACTAATATGATTGCCATTCACATACTCAACCCTCAATGAATTGCCAGAAGTCTCCTTTTCTTCATCCAATCAGGACACTTTGTTCTCAAAATGAAATGCTTTTGGCTGCCCCTAGAACAAGATCTAAAACCAGAGGACACCAGCGTTTTACAGTCCTAGGACCGCGTCTTTGGAATTCTTTGTCAATCACTCGCTGAAGACAGGAGTTCTTATTGTCTTTTACTAAGTCATTGAATGCCCATCTCTTCCATTAGGTTATTCCCTTTGCGCATGTTCTTGCTAACCTCTCCGTTGTATAATTAATATCTGCACCCTGATGCAGGTGGGTCTGCTTGGTTTCCCCTTTGCATTGTGTACATTTCTAAACATTCACATTAACATAGTGTGCATGGCGCAGTTATTGCAGAACCCTACCAAAGGTGGTGTCTTCTGAAGATCCATGTTGTTTAAGTGAACTAGCCAGTTTGTTCCAACATGCTAATCTGGTTGGTCCTTGGCCCCGGATAACTGTGCCACATGGGAAGGTATTTAGGATTGTCTGAGAAATAAATGAACTCTGGTACTTGAAGGTGCATACCAGGATTAGAAGGGACGATGTAAGACATTGAGGGGGCCGTCCATCAAATTAGGATGCTGCCTATTCCAATAGTTCAGATAGTTCAGTGAGTTCAGCATTCAGCGCTGAGATCTGTTTTCAGCCTGAAGGTCATAGTTTCAAGGGATTACTCAGCAATTCATCATTATGAGGTTGATAAATCAAGTATCATTTCAATGGGTGAAGGCTTATTATTAGTGCAGACTGTTAGGTGGCGCCTTAGTGACACCTATAAGCCAACACTATTGCTTTAGTGTACAGACAGGCGGAAATGGCATTTGAGGAGGGACACACAGCTTGTTGTTGTTGTTTGGTTATGTGCCCACCCATTGACTGCCCATTGCCATGCTAATCCCTATGGCCATGCACACCCAGTGCCTCTCCCGCCCAAAACACCTCCTCATGGGTACTCTTCAAGCTCGCTTTATTCAGGCCTTACCATCAAAGTTTGCACGCAGAGTGCCAGCCAGTGCCAGTGTTTTTTTCTAAGCAGTCTTCTGAGAGTTAGTGATTTCATTGGAGTTGTAAAGCCACTCATGCTGTAATAACAACTTCTCAATGATGTCTGCCTTCACCCTTTCCATTTGTAAGCACTATGCTTGTCCTTCACTGATGTCCGGTTAACA
The DNA here is from genome assembly GCF_040938575.1 of Ambystoma mexicanum. Lineage (NCBI taxonomy): Eukaryota > Metazoa > Chordata > Amphibia > Caudata > Ambystomatidae > Ambystoma > Ambystoma mexicanum. The sequence goes on along the minus strand of NC_090935.1, from coordinate 1,070,533,181 downwards.
TCAAGCACTGGTAAAGCCAACAGTTTTGGCTTGTGCATAGGCATTAGGCATTTGCCAGGCACTGCTATTAGATGCACGGGTACTCACAACATTTTGCACCTGCGAACAACAAGGATCAGTTAGTTAATAGTATTACTACGGCTGTGCCTGGCAAGTGCCTTTCCCATGCTTACACAAAAGCCCAAACCGTTGGCATTGCCAATGCTTGTCTGTGATGCTACAAAGCAGCAAATATACAGTAACAAGTTGTGTACATAAAGAAGTTATGTCCCTGATCTTATTGTATCTCTATATGTCAGGAGAGCTAGTAGAGAAAGAGTGCCTAACCGTCCACTAATGGATGTTCTTGGAGTTCCAAAGAAGACTACAGTCAGGTCCTGTGAACAAGAGACAATGGGCCTCATTACGGGTCTGGCGGTACCCAAGGCGGTAAAACCGCCTGGTTACCGCCGGACTTGTATTACCATTCCGCCTCCGTGACTCCCGGAAATACCAGGGCATTACGACCCTGGTGTCCCGGGAATTCCGGAGGCGGAATTCGGTTAATCCCCATTCCCATTCCCATAGGACTCAATGGGAATGGGGAAGTGGAAACACCAGCACCATCTCGTGATGGTGCTGGTGTTTCCACATCCGCCTGCAGGCGGGCGGTGTTAAACCCGCCAGGTCAGACCTGGCGGGAACATCACCTCCCGGCTGCAGGAGTCGGGATCGGGCGGTCCGGAATTAACAGTGGCGGCGGGTTTACCACCACTGTTATTTTCGGACCGTCCGACCTCTAATGAGGTCCAATGAGTAACAATCTTCACCCAAAAGGAGCATCCCTTACACTATTCCTTGAGGCACATAACTGATTCCCTGTGGAATGCAAAGTTGCCAATAAACTAGCAGTGGGCAGTGAGCTTGGAGGAGGAGGACATGATAATGCGTGCATTTGGATGGTAGATTTAAAGACGCACATTGTAATGCACTGGTACTATGCCCACCCATTATTAAGTTGGCTCTTTGGCATACATTAAACTGAAATATTTCCCGAACCAGTGCATGTGCTACTGAAAAACTGGTGCATTGCTCTGGTTGCGCCGACTGGTAGCCCCGAAACCCCAGTGCCTCCAATTGACTTTTTGAAGCACTGGATGACAAACCTACTTATGCCCCCAGCTGCTCTGAGAGCTGAGGGTATTTGTCACCCATGAGTGGCCTGTGAAGAGTTGCGAGTCACATACAATTTCTGACAGTGACCCTCTCACATTTTGAAGAGCGTGAGTAGGGTCATTGGCCAATAAAATGCCACTTTCATTCCAGAAAAGGAAAACAGCACTTGAAACGGTAGTTCCAGTAATATGGCTACGTACTTCTATTGTATTTGTAAGGGAGACAAACAAATGACCTCCGATAATGTTTTCAAATGGGTACACCTCATTTTCTCTTCAACACCACTTCGGATTATGGAACCTGGCAAAGTAAGTAGTGAATAGAAATCCTACAACCTACTACTTTGCACAAATAAAACGTTAGCCATTACGAGAGAGAGAGAGGGAGAGAGAGAGATATCTCTAACTTAATGACCTAAAAGCACGCATTGGCAAAGCCAATGGGCGTGCTTTGCTTCGGAAATGTAAAGGGCAAGACTTTATTGGTCATGTATTTTGCCAGCAAACAAGAAAGTTCCCTCTACATTTGTTAAACCAGGCTCATTGGCTATGACGATATTAGTGGCCATAATGGACTGGAAGCATTGCAAAGTTCTACATTGATATGATATGACAGATATAACGCGCCTATACACACGTGTTTCAAGGCGTGACACAGCAAGGGAGGGGGAACAGAGGGAGGATAGAGACAGCGATCCTACTAGGCCAAGGGTCATTCAGATCGCGAAAGTGCAGGGAAAAGGGAAGAAGAAAAAAGTGGTGTGGAGGGGGTGGAGAAAGTGCATTACAGCAGGGTAATGGAATAAATAAAACAATAAGAGAAGTAGGGCCAGCTTGTGGCAAGTGCAAAGGGTAAGTGCAGACAACAGGTGTCAAGTGCAGATGGGGGACTGTAGGGATCATTGAATGATCTCAAACCATTATGGCTGCCTTCTTTCACCACACAGAGTGGCACACATGGACATTGCTATTACGAAATGAAGATGACAACAATAAGAAGCACAAGGTCATGCAGCACAAACATAGAAACATGCGCACATTAAAACGCTCTTAACAGGAACATTCAGCAACTCTCTCCCCATTGCACACAGTTGCACTTGATTTTACAGTATAGCTACCTCTGTCAGTGGCGTAACACAAAATGTGGGGGCCCCCCTGCGAGCCATGCTGATGGAGCCCCCCAACTTGGCAACAAATCACGGGTCACGCCACACTCTGGTCCGGCCTAGATTGTCACGCTTGCGCAATACACATGAATGTGCTGCTGAAGGGGTATGCCGCACACTGCACTAGGAGAAATATATAATATGTTTTTTAATGCAATATACAGCACACTTTCTGAGATATACTGGCTATAAAGCCAGAGTGTTTGCAATTGTTTTGTAGGGTAACACAATCCAATGCATGCAAGTCACCAACAGTGCCCAGAAACATTAATGCTTTGCTATTAAAAATGCCATGCCACAATGAAAACATGTCCAAATGGCTGCACAATGTAGACCAGTGTAAACACGTAATAACATTATAGTAAAGCATGCCAGGCCACATTTAGACATACCTAGACTGGTTGCACCAAAATGGCGAAGCAATAACACTCATCAAGAAGAGAGCACACATTAAAGCGTGTGTCTCCACGGCCTCTAACAACACAGCCAAACTCATTAAAATCTGCAAGGAACTGGTCAATCCTGTTGTGGTCTATACCTCTCCTGTTCCCTCCCAGCCCCTCTGCACAGCTCTGGCCTCTCACTTCTCTGCTAAATCTCAGGACATCCTGTCCTCTATCTCCTCTATCTCTCGGCCCCCATTGGCCATCTCTACCTCTCCTCCTCCTTTTTCCTCTTTCTCTCTGACAACACCTGTCAAGGTTTCTAGACAACTCAGATCTATGAAAGTGCCATCTAAACAGGTGATCCGCTGCTCCTCCAGAACCATCAAAGACCGTATTGACACCCTCGCTCCAGACTTGGCCGATTTCTGTAATCTCTCTTTCACCACTGCAAAGTTCCCTCTCCCTTTAAGAACTCCCTTGTGCACCCACAACTCAAGAAGCCGTCTGCTGATCCTACCTGCCCGGCAAACCATCGCTCAATCTCCATCACCCCTTTCCTGAGCAATCTCTTGGAAAAGCTTGCCATCTCCCAGCTTATTGTCCACATTGAATCTGTTGGTTGTCTCCATGACCATCAGTCTGGCTTCAGAGCTGCCAGAGGCATGGAAACTGCTCTCCTTAACACCCGTGAAGATCTGCTCTGTAACCTTGATTCCAGCATTCCTTCTGTACTCATCCTTCATCTTTCCTCTGCTTTCAACAGGGTCAATGTCGCCATTCCAATCAATTGACTCTGTGAGAACCTGGGCTTCACGGATCAGACCCTAGAGTGACTGACCTCCTTCCACTTGGACCACCCCTCCACTCCCAGGTCCATCTTGGTCCCATTCTCTCCACCACCTCTCTATACCTGTGGCATTCCCCAGGGTTCTATCCTCTCAGCCTGGTTTTTCAATCTTTACTTGGCTACTTTGGTCTCCCTGATTTCTACCTTCTCCTCTAACTTTCAGTGTTATGCAGATGACTCAGCTTTCCTTCAGTCTCCCCTCAGCCTCCTCTCCTCTCTTGCTCATTCCTGACTGTCTATCCACGATTCAGGATTGGTGCACATCCAACAATCTCTTCCTTAATGCCAGTAAGACGAGATCCTTCTCATTGGGACCCTTGCCTCGTCGTTTCACGTCTCACTATAGCAGACCATCTTGAGCCCTCTTCATTTGCCTTCCTGCGAGGCAAAAAAACCTTGGTGTCATCTTCAACGCCACACTCTCTTTCTCTCCTCACATCTCGGGCATCGCCAAGAAGTCCCACTACCAGCTGCCCATCCTCAAAGGGACTCTTCCCTTTCTCACTTTCCACCAGAAGCTCACTGTCTCCAGAGCCCTGGTTCTCTCTAAGCTGGACTACTGCAACAGCCACTTTCTCAATCTGGCTTCCTCTAGTCTCCATCATCTGCAACTATTCCAGAACAGGACTGCAAGACTTACCCTTGGCTTCAAGCCCTGGGATCGTATTTCTCCAGCCCTGGAATCTCTCCACTGGCTCCCGGTGGCTGCAAGGATCAATTTCAAGAACCTTTGCATTGTCCACAAGGCTTTCTGGGGCTGGAGCCCACACTAAATCCAATGCTCTCTTCCAAAATAACTTCTTTCTCTAGCCCTTAGATGTTTCTCCAGGCAGAGAGTGGGGGTAGACCTCTCTCCTCTGCTGGTGCCTCCCTCTGGAATGGCCTCCCTGCCCCTCTCAAACTTGAGACGGACAACCTGAAGTTTCGCAAGCAGCTCAAAACTTTCCTCTTATCCGCTGCTTTCTCTCTCTCTCCCTCCCCTGCTGACCTACCTGTCTGCTGTACTGACTGGCTGCTTGGCTACCCTCAGAGTCTCTCTGAGTCCAGGCCCTTTCTTGATTGGTCACCCTTGCACTGCCATGCCCTTAGGGGCTGTAACTGTAACCCTGCAGTCCCTTGTCCTCCTTGAACAACCAATAGCTGCTCTGCCCTGGCTGCACTTACTCGGAGCGTTGCTGCCCTGTTTTCCCCTCCCCTCTCTCTTACCCCCTTCCCTTTCCCCTTGCACTTCTCGTTCTCGCAATGACACAAGGCCTAGTGAAATTGTTTGTCTTGTCCTCCCTCTATCTTCCCTCCCTTGTGTGCACTTGTGTACATGCGCTTTATAAATGACTTGTATCATATCACATCATTTTATCACAGATGCCCAGAAAAATATAAAATGTTGCAGTAAGAAATGGCTAGACTGGCAGTACCCAAATGCCAATCTAGTCAGGTAATTAAATTTAGCAGGACTGCTTTATCAGAAATTCAAGTTAAAAGAAAGTCATACCAAACTGAGGAATGACTAGACTGACTGCACCAAAATGCCTCTCTAGCCACTAATACCACATATCATGCCTGCTTAGCCTGGACATGGACAACCATTATGATTTATCACAATCCCGCCCCACACATATCCCCTCTTCGTCCCACCCACTACCCCAACCTCCACAATCAGCTCCTTGGCCCAGAATTACCTCCACGTCCCTCTTCCTTGTCCCAGAGCTTACGTATGAGGCTCCTTGTCTCATAGGTAAGTACTGGGATGAGGAACAGTGGCACTAGGAGTGATGAAGATTACAGGTAACTAAATCAGGCATTACCTCCATGTACCTCTACCTCTTCCCAGTACTTGTGTATGAGGCAGAGCGCCTCACACACAACTACTGCCTCATAGATAAGTACTGGGATGAGGAAGAATAGGGCTAGGAGTAAGCAAGTCATTAAACATAAGTAGTGGTGCGACACCATTGAGTTGACTTGGCTTCATTACTACCCCCCCTGAAATTTTGGGCTATATTGACTCAACATGGCTAACCTTTAGAGCAGTTGCCGCACCAAACAGGACACAGATGTTAAACGGCACCTGGTTTTTGCTGTTAACAAGAACCCAGCCATTACCAACGTAAAGCATTTCACTGTTAGTACCTGAATTCAATTGCCACATAGTTTAAGCAATTGAAATCGTGATGTGGGTTTAGTACTTGCATGCCAGGGGAGTGATTGGAAGGGTAGAGAGGGAACAGGAGACTTAAAGGAGAGAGTTAACTGCTTGTAACATTGAATCTGCACTAGAATGGTCTCATTAAAATGCGTAAATAAGCTGGATGCCCCCACACAAATAATTTTCCCCTTCCCCACCGCCTGTGAAGTTAGTGTCTCTCCCAAAATTTGATGGGTAAGCCCCCCGGAAATAAAGGTTTTGTTGTGCCCCTGTACACAAGCACACACACACCATTCACCATATGAACACCCAGCCATCCATATATTTAAGTGTGCACCCTTTCATCACACAGGCACACTCAGGCAGCCACCCGTACATTTAAGTGTGCACCCTTTCACCATACACTCACACAGGCAGCCACCTATACATTTGAGTGTGCACCCTTTCACCATAGTTGTTAACATTGCCAGTGCTTCCGTGAAGGGTCTGCCTACCGTGGCTGCTGTGCCTGGCAGGGTCAGACCTGTTGGGCACGGCAGCCCCAGCAGGCAGACCTGTAATCTGCCAGTCCAGAAACAACAGTGCCTGTAAGCTTACCAGCACCGTTGTTTCTGGACCGGCATGGTCAGAATGAGCCCCATTGTTTCCTTTTTAAGTCACTATAACTTCATTAAGAATTTGTTTCAGTTAAGGAGCGAACCATAACCAAAATAATTTCTTTATGACGGCTGAGTGACTTCAAAAACAAACTATTTCTTTTTGAAGTCACTCTGCCTTCATAAAGAAATGATTTCTGGTACAGAAATGTTCTTTATGAATGCAAAGTGAATTTCAAAAGAAACTTTTTTTTTTAGAAAAGAATATATATATTTTTTTTAAGTGGGGCCCCCTCCCAGGACATGTGCTGGCAGGACCCCCCGCACTGCGGGGGCTGCAGGGGCCCCTGTTACACCAGTAGACTGTAAAGCAGCGTTCACAATGATGCACTCGTTCTGCATCATGGCGTTCTGGCAGAGTGCTTAAGCAGACCTAATGAAACCTTATGAAAATGACTACTTTGTCAATCATTTTGACTTAAAAGTGCCTGGGGGATGGTGTGAACACCCTTCCTGCATTGCCCAGCCTGGAGAAAATCCCAAGACATCGGCATGAAATGGTTATGAACTGGAGCCAGCCCAGAGCTGCAGGAGGAGAATTTAAATCACTGCTCAATTTGCAAATTGCCAATCCGGGTTTCTGCGATTTGTCTAGGATCCGAGCGAACCTGCACTGCTTTCAAAGGCATACTATGCCTGTACATCATCTGATATTCATGATATCATAAAAGAGTCATAAAAACAGCCTAAATGCTAAGCTGATCAAAGGGAATTTAAGAAGATCATAAACCCCTTCCACAGTGAAATGTGGCTTGTGGCTAAGTTTCCCATATGCCCCAATGGTAAGTAATGTCTTTATCTGTCGCCGGATGCCTTTAGGAGGTTAGCTCCACAGCAGTGCATCTGAAATGCCACATTGTGTGACTGGGTATGCTTGCTTTTATGCGGCACACTTGGCGATTTATGAGGGGGAATTTACTGAAATGGTCCACACCCTTGCGATACACGCTTAATTATAATTTAAACACTTGCCATTATTGCTTGGCATGAGGGGACTGTTAATCTGCACAGGAGCAGGTGCAATGAATTCTTTGTAGAACAAGCTGCATCCTTCATTTAACTACAAGCACGTGCAGGCGTGTGCAATTGCAAGGGCATGCAGTGTCCCGGAACGGAAGATGCTCTTCTCATACACAATCAAAATAGTGAGGTCACAGCAAACGATGGAAGTAGACATCCACCAAATAAAAGGGTCATTTGCAAAAGGCCCTGATTTAATTCACATGATTATTGGCATCATATCTTCACAGAAGCCTTTCAGAACTGTTCCTTGATCATTAAACCTTAATGGTGGAGTGACTTATAGCTAATCAGGGGACGCTGATTCTCACGCAAGGACAGACAGTGATGAATGGAGGTGGCCAGAAGAAAGACATACTCAGCATAATTAGTCACACTTCCCATCGTTGCACAAAATCCAACAACCTTGATAGAGTAGATTCAGACAATGGGCCTCATCATGAGTTGGGAGGTAGCCCTTAAATGTGGCAGCAACACTATAATGGCTGCATTTAGGTGTCTGCCCAAACATGAGTCTGGCAGCATTTATCCCCAGCTCCAATTTGGGTGTAAATACACAAATTTAACGCCCATTTATGGGTGCAAATAGCGCTCCGCTATAAGCACGCGCTAATTGTACCGTTACAGTTACTGCCCAACCTGTGAAACAGTGGTAATAACGTCAGACGTTTGGGCAGTAATGCAAATTCAGTTGGCCGGTATCCCAGTCGGGTTACCACCCAAGTTGTGATGAGGCCCAATGTATTCATACAAACAGGGTTATTTTGTAGAAAATGCTAATTACATGCAGGGATCCACCAACGGTTGGAACTACGTGTTGTTTATCCCCTGCATGCAATTTTCAACACGCACAAAAGCAGAGTGTAATTTGGAAGAGTAAATTAAGGCAAAATCACTTTTACTCTTCACTTTTACTCCTCTCTTTGTGAGAGGTAAAACGCTGCTTGCAAATTACACTTTGCAGGGGGTGTTTTATAATGGATTTCAATGGACTCAGCATGGTTTTTAGCAGGTAAACCAAGTATTCTATGAGACTCCTTGGCTTTTAAAACTGGCTGACAATCTGCAGGTGTAAAGTCAAGTGCCCCCTTAAGACGGAGGAGGAAAGTGAAGCAGAGATGTAATACCACATTGATGCCCCCATACACCGTGGAAAGGCACAATGAGATTCAGAAAAATATGGAAGAAAACATGCACTTTCACACTTTTGTTTTATGAACCACTAATTTGAAAATGACAGCCACGGTGATTTTTTTCCTTCTAATTACATATGTGCTAACATATCCTGAAGTACGACTGAAGTAAAGGATGTCCAGAAATCCAGGTTAGTTTTCCATGAGTATTTATTTGCATAAATGAAGACCCTCCTGCCCAAGATGGATCTGCTCATTCAACAGGATGATTCCTTATACATAGACTGTAATGGAATCTTTGTAGGTTCCATTTTTCCTTGGTGACTAAACAACATGTTGACATTACTTTGGCACATGAATGGCAACAACATAAACACATTTAGGTTTGAATGGGCCATGCGGCTATAACATGTTTGTGTATGCTGTTTAACAATTACACAAACATGTTAGTTTACCACTGTTGCTTTTGAGTTTCTATAGAATGCATTACTTAAGATTATCAAGTCCTCATATGGTTATTCCTAACATTAATTTACTGTAAAACTACCTATGATACTATATACATAATTATCCTGAGAATGTGTATCGTTTTATGAGCTGCACAGATAACGACACAGCAGAAAGTGTTGGTTTGAGTGCACGAATTGCACAGTCATTTGTTAGCTTGTGCCGCGGTATACCCAGGTAGTGATTTGCTATGGGATTCAAATGATATGAAAGGGATGCGTATCATATACAGTTCATTTTCATGAAAAGGCCATCTGCTCACAACATTTCAAGGTTCTGGCAGGTATGGACCCAGTACTCCCTCTAATGGCAGGGTTTGCTTTCACACCATGTAATAGAGCAGACATTGGGAAGGCCGCATTTATCTCGTGAACATGGCTACACTGCTGCAGTGCACGTGGACCGTTGCTGTAAGGCTATGTACTCCTCTCCCACTGGGATGATGCACTCCACATAAAGTTGTGTTCAGGGGCGTAGGAGACCCATAAAATCTGGGGGCGACAGAGGACACCTTGGGACTTTTCTTTTTTTATGTGTTTTTTATTCAAAGAACTCGCCTTTTCACAAAATTAAAATAGCAGTACGTATTAAATCACATATATCATCATTGTATAAAACAAGAGAAAACACAGCATAAGTCCACCAACCTTGCTCTAGCGAAGCATAAAGCGCATCTCTCAATACAAATACATCAAGTATCCTTGACACAAAACACATACAAATACACTAGAGCCTGCATGCATCAATACAGCAGCAAAGCAATCTTGCACTGTTTCATGCTGTGAGTACTAACGAAAGCCAACCATGTGACCTTACATATCCCAGAACATCAATAGACCATGCAAATAGCAGCAGTGCTCCTAATAAATCCAATACCATAGCCTAACTCACACTTCCATGTGTGCTCACTGACCTATGCTTGCACTCACAACTCCTCCACACAGACCATGAGGTGAACACAGTTCTGTTAGCAGTGCTGCACTCATGCAGCAGCCACACACTTCTGCTGGCACGCACCATGCCACACATGTTCCATGAAAATGTGTGGTTGCAGGTGTTTCTGAAGGTCTAGGGGTGTGCATGCATACTGGGCCGTTCAGTAGTGGAGTGGCAGCGTTTTGTCAGCCCATCCAGGTTGTTTCTTTCATTGAAAGGCAGGATCAAAATGTATTTAGTTTCAACAGAAGTAAACACCAATTTGTGTTGAGAGGTTCAATGAGGAAAACATAGCTCCGAAACGAACATAAATGCTCAAAATGCTTTGAAAATGTCATCATTCAAGATCCAGCTTCTAAACACAGGCAGGATCAAAATGTACTGATTCAGTGAGGGGAAAAAACAGCTCCAGCGCAAGACCTAGTGCTCAAAATGCATTCATTGGGGGTAATTCATGGATTATTTGCACCGGAAAAAATGGGATTTGTGCGCCATTCTGCCCGCAAATCCCATTTGTTAAACAGGGATTTGCAGGCAGAATGGCGCACAAATCCCGCTTTTGTCGGCGCAAATAATCCATGAATTACCCCCAAAGAGTCATCAGTGAAAAACTAGCCTTTAGACGCATAAGAGGAGAGAGGGACAAACTGGCTCCAAAAAACACATACATGTGACGCTCAAACTGCATTGAAAATGTAATTCAAAATCCAGCCTGAATACTACAAGGGAATATGCACATGCGTTGAATGGATGGATCAAAGGATGGTAAACTCAAGCTCCAAAACACTCAGAAAAGCTTAAAATGCATTGAAGATTTCATCAGTGAAAAAGCCTGTAAACAGCAGTGAATTTTGATCCTGCCTTGTGTGGGAGAAGAGAGTTGTTAAATATATCAGGATTCGAAGTAACAAAGCATGGAAACCCGATACAAGATCGGAATCCACCAGAATTCGCATTTACCAAAACGCAAGGGAAAGGTGTATTGAAGCTGTTTTTGTTGGTCTTTGATACTCTTCCGTATGTTTTGTTCCTCACTAGTAGTTTACAGGCTGTATGTTGAATACTGTATTTTTCAATGCATTCTGAGCACTTATGCATCTGTTGGAGCTCATTTTTTTTAACTTTTGAATGCATTTTGAGCATTTTGGCGTGTTTTGTACCTGTTGTTTTCCTTCTGTTTCAATACATTTTGATCCTGCCTTGTGTGTTTCTAACAGGAAGTGTTAGAAATACATCAGGATTCGAATTTCCAAAAAGCACAGAAACTAAATGCATAATGTGGCTGTGGAGTTGTTAGAAACCTTCCAGAGTTATTCACCAAAACGCGATGACATGAAGGAAGAAGGCAGTAGGAAGTGAGAAGGTAGGTGAGAGGAAGGAAAAAGGACACAGGATCACTGGTGTCTAAACCAGAGAGCAGGGAAGCAAGTGATTACAACACAAGGCAGCCACAGTAGAGTTGTTAGAAACCTTCCAGAATTATTTGCCAAATCGCGATAACATGAAGGAAAAAGGCAGCTGGAAGAGAGAAGGCAAGTGAGAGGAAAGGAAAAGGATATAGGATCACTAGCGTCTAAACCAGAGAGCAGGGATGCGAGTGGTTGCAACACGAGGCGGTTCAGTGAGCAGACAAAGAAAGGAAGAATACCTGAGGACCGTGGAGGTGCAGACACGTTGAGTGATAGTCTCCGTCACCGTTGAGGCAGGCACACTCACTCTCGGAAGCCCAGCAGCATGTGTCGCTGCCTGCTGTAGTGGCTTCTGAAGGTGAGAGGAGGCTGGCAGGCCTGGGCTGTCAGTGGCACATGCCGTATTCCCGGGGGTGGGGGAGGAGGGGAACGCACGAGCAAGACTTGTGGTCAACAACTCTTGCTCGTGGTCCTGCGTTGTTCTCCTCCCCCTGCACCACTGTAGTTGTGAATCATGGTTGCCACAGATTCGATAGAATCCACGGCCTGCGCCTGCTGCGTGCAAACATCAGAGTCTGAAGTTTGCACGCAGCAGTGCACATGATGGCACATGAGCAGACTCCAGGGCAGGACACACAAAAACTGGGGGGGGGATAAATGACATTGTATCCCCCTGCACTTAAGATTGTGAGGGGATTTGTCCCCTTTGTCCCTCCCATGTCCTACGCCCATAGTTGTGTTGCATGGATCTTTTCAGCTCCTTAATCCAGTCCTTCTACAGAGCTGTCAGCCATGTACATTACAACACTTGCCTCATCACCAATTATATAAAAGGAAAACGTAACTCTGTCTACCAAAACAAACGTCCATTATTAATGATAGAATGTCAATTCGTACAGCCTTCACGAAGGAAAATGTTTGCATGTTCTACCAACAAGTACGGAAGTTTAGGGAGACAGGTCTTTGCAATCTGCAGTCACAGGTTCAAATCCTGCCAGGACTGACATATCCCAATTTCAAAGTTTTGGTAAATAGTGCTCAACTGAATGAAAACCGGAACTGTTAGTACTCCACTCAGCAGCGAGAGGAGTTTGTATGAATCATTAAATAAAAATGTGGCGGCATTCCACAAACTTTGCAACGCTCCAGTCCAAGTGGAATAAGCACTATGGCAAAAAACACGTTTGTTCAACACACATCTTCTTTGAATGCATGCCATGTTTGCCCTAGTCCTAGTCCTTTTTCCGTTTGCCAAAAAAAGAAAAAAAGAAAATGCATCGAAAGAATATGTTATATGTTTTGTGCAGCAGGGCAATGCATAGAAATGTTCACATTTTGCAAATGAACAAGGCACGAGCACATGAATGGTCGTTGTGAACTTGCACCATCATGCGTTTGCACCTTGCATTGCAGTTTGCAAGAAAGTGCATGCAGCAGCTGAGCTTCCACAGCAAGTCCGCAACAAACGAGTACTTTGAAGAGCACAGTCCATTGATCACAGCTACTCACAAAGCCCCTGTGTCGCTCTGCCCCATTCCATTGGTGCTTCAGTAAATCGCCTTCTCTCTCCTTACTCTTCCCTAAATGTAGTTCAGTTTTTACTGAGTAGTTTCAATTGCTCAGTGAAACGCAATACCTACCTTCAGCATTGCATTCATCAACCGGCATTCTTTGGTTGCACACGGTTATCACAAGTGCAATGATATGAGATACTAGTGCACAGTGACTAAAAGGTCGAGGAATCGGAAGCTTCTGTCCCCGTTTTCTGCCCACAATGCACTGAAGGAAAGATAAGCAATGCGTCTCTATACACCTCCCGATACACAGTGGGCCTCATCACACGTTCGGTTTGTGCCTTTAAATGTGGCGGCAATGGTATGAATGCCACATTTAAGGGCTGGCCAAAACACGAGCTGGGCAGAAAATTGCATTTTTAAAATTTACAACTTTCGAGCCGTTTTTGGCGCTATAATGGCTGGCACAAATACTGCCAGCGGTAATAGCGCTCACCAACCCCATTGGGTCCAATGAATGCAATGGGGATTTACCCCCCCCCTCCACAACTCGTGATCTGGCATAAATTGCTCTGGACCGAGTTGAGGTAGCACTATTACCGTTGGGCGGTATCCGCCGAGATACCCCCAACTCGTGATTAGGCCACTGTCCGAGGTCTCCAGAAGAAAGGATACAGTCTGTTTGCATGCCATGGGGATTGGGGAGTTCAAAGATCGATTTAAAAGATCAGATTAAGTATGTATTACTAAATAAAAGTGTCTTTAATTAACAGGGTACCAAAAATCTTTTGAAGAAGATTTTGAAAATATTGATGAGTTTTAAAACAACAGCCACAAGACAACGTTGCCCCTGATGAATGTCAAACATGTATATGTTTGTACTGGACAGAAACGTGTACAAGTAGGGCTTTCATAAAGCATAAGAGGAAAAGCACAACAACATTTTTGAAAGAAAAAAGGCCCCATTGTGAAGTGTCACATGGAGGATTTGTTTGTACTGTATGAATAAGACTCACATATATTGGCTTACTTGTGTTGTTTTGTATATGTTGTTTTTTATATAATGTTTTATGTGATGTGATCATTGTATGACTGTGTAATTGTTTTTGATGACTACAGTTTGGATTATTACAAAAGTATGAAAATAAAATGCAAGATTGCATAATAGTTTTGGTTCAGACTCTACAGATGCACTTCTACTCACAACTTCTTTTTGTAAAAAAAAAGAAATATATGATTTCATGTGGTGTTTGCACATATTCAAGCAGAAGAACCTGCATCCAATATTTCCATCCATGCGCTTTTCTGTTTTCACAGCACGTAGTGCCTGCCAGATACTGCATGCAGATTAGATAATGATTCGGCATGGAGGAGCCACCACATAATCTCATTGGTTGGTATAAAAAGATGTGGCACTCCACATACCAACAGATGTTAGTACTACCACCTGTCAACTGATGCCGGCCTGGGCTGAATTTATATTCTGGGGAAAAGGGGCTTGAGGAAGTTGAAAAAAGGCAACGGGAGACTGTGTGTAAATGTCTTGTTGGTGAAATGCCGTTATCAGGTAGTTGAGGTATAATTACATTTTGGGACCACAATGGACCTGGGAGGTTGAGGGCCGGTGACAGAAGTCGTGTGCAATGTACTTATTGGAGGGCCGGACTGGGTCATACAATTATCTCTGGCACCAATGAAAACGTGAATCACAGTTGCAAATGATAATTCATTCCTTTTGTGACAGACTATTTGAGTAGTACCCAAGACGAGGTTTTTTGATAAAATGTGATGCAAATTTAGCATTTTAAAGAATATTTATTCAGTAACACTAGTCAATCTGCTAGCCACATGATGAAGTAACTTATCAAACTGGACCAGATGGGTCACAAAAGTGGCCCATTTTAACCAAAGAAACTGGCTCACACTAACATATTGCATTTGTGGGTCGGGCATTGCCCTATTGCCCTACAGGTCAGTCTGAGCCTGGAAGCAATCCTTTGTGAGTTGAAGAAGAGAGTCTGGAGACCAGATGTAATGTACATGTTGAGGAAAGGAATCTCTGATGGAGCTGAAGAAAGGTGACTGGGACTAAGGATAATGTTCCTGTTTGGGTAATGGAGTACTGTGGCAGTTGAAGTTGGGTGGCAGGAGACGATGTATGACTTACATGTTCTGGGAGGAAACCCTGAATGAGTTGGAGAAATGTGACCAGAGACTTTGTAGGATGTACCTGTTGGGGTTGTCCGCTTAGTAGAGTTGAACAGTTGTGGCAGGAGACTACCTCTAATTTACAATTTTGGGAGAAAGACCCGAGGCAGTTGAAGGGCGCAGTAAACCCTGTATATACTTTTCATGCTTGGGGAAGAACATGGTGAAACAATTCTGGGTATAAAATTCAGGTTGGCGGGATGAAGCCCTGCTAGAGTTCAGTCACTAGATATACATGTTTCTTTCATATATCAAGCCACCAGTGGGTGGTGAAACACGGTATGTGTGGGTTCTCTGTTTGTTTTGCCTACCATAATGCGTGAACAATGTGTTCTATTAGGGACTGTTTTGGAATATTTTCATTTGGGATTGCCGTTTCGTCAATCAAAGGAGCCGGGGTGCGGTCCATGACATTCTTTACGCCTGTTTTGGAACGTTCAATGTTTTCACTCATATATCACCGAGCATAACAGGTGTTAGTTATACTTCCCTGTGTTGCGGTATTCTACTAATCAACATTGCAAGGATGAAAGGCTGAGTCTTTTCTGAAAGAAATTCTACATGAGATGTGAAAATTTAACATAGATCCCAGATGCATCCGCTTGACTCCCGGTCCCTTTAAAAAAGAAACAAAAAAAGATATGAATTGTAAGTGTGCATTTGATATTTCTTTATTTTCTGCCTTCTAGAACAAGATCCAGGCCCCATTTGGCATCAGATTGTAGCACATGAGGGAAGATGGCCCATTATAGAATATATATGTATTACAAATGTGGTTTGGTGGTGTTGCTCACTGTCAGTGCAACGGAGGACCGGCGTCTCAAAGACAATCTAGAAGATTCTGGCATTGACTGGTGGTACCTCATGCCAATGGAGGAATATGAGGTCACTGGGGAACATCTCCCGGCCCACCTCTCGTTCATACTCCATTTTCATAATTTGGCACTTGCTCTCTGACATTAAATTGTCCACCTCTAGGTGTGACTCCGTTCTGGCTCTTCATTTGATGCATGACTGATCCCTTTACATCTCTGCAGCCTCCTCCCTTGTGCCATACAAGGATCCTTGTAGCCTGAACTTAGAGGGGGTCTGAAGAATAACACCTTTCTGGGTGGGATCACCCTGCTTTGCTTTTTTGACTTGGGACACCCCCCACAGACCTCTGTCTGTTGCTTGACATTGGTAAACATGTGTTCCCTGCCAGGCCCATGTCCCAATTGGTTTGTTTGGTTTCCATGGTCATTGTATTAGCTTCTTCCAGAGTTTACCCTTTGTCCTTTATTGCCTGCTTATGTTACCATGGCATATTACTTGTTTATTCTCGAGGCCTGTTTAGTTTTCTAGTTGAACTCCAATACCTCACAAGGCTTTTCTGTGCCCAGTTCTTGACATTTGTGCTCAGTATCAGTAAATTGAACTGGAAAGGGGGGGATTTTATTTTATTTACTTTAATTCTTCAGGCAGCAAAATCCCTTGAGGTATGTAGAGCTCTTTCCATATAGAATTAAATAATGGCTTCACCGTTCGCAAAAAAGTTGTTTCCATCACAGAGTGATGAGTGTGTATGAGTCATCTGAAGCCATGATCCACTTTCTATGGAAAACCTTGAACCCCCCATCTAACTACCCGCACATCAATATCCAATGTGTCGTTAATCAAATTCACCTGGCAGAATTACTCCAAGTATTATGTTAGTATCAACAGGTAATTTGTGGAAAGCACATCCTCTCTCTTCTCCTTTCGTCAATATTTTAAGCAAGGACCCACATTCTCATTTAGCTATGCTTTCTGTCTGCAAAGAACATTTCATCACTGTAGATAAGAAACCGTGTGTTGTCTATTATTTGAACAATGAAAGTCAAACATGAAACGTTTTGATGGTGGTCTGTGCAAGTACAACTGGCTCTGTTGTCGTTGTGTTCAGAGGGTGATACTCAGTTTCGTACACTGTGGCGGCAGGCGTCATTATTTTAAGAGAGGGCGCGGTGTAGGAACACCAACAGTTTACAAAGCAGAAAGGCACTGCTTTGCAATGTGTGTATGCTCTCGTTCTCGCTTACAGTTTGGAATCATTTGTCTAAAGTTGATTGGAAGTCAATGTGCGCCGAGGCCCAGGGGAGGTTTGTCACATTGATGCTGTGTGTGTGTGCTTACTTATTCATTGCAGTGGAGGAGCCGCTATTGTGGAAGAAACTCGGTGGCACCCTGGGGGACCCTTCAGTGACTTTCTACCACTTCCTTAAAACACATATGTCTTTCCGCATTCGATTTCTGGCATGAAAGCCGACTTAGACTGATAAACCTATTGGAGATTTGCTGCAGAATGGCACTTCTGGGACTGAGTTCTAGTGATATAGCAACTTTCTATTAAAAAGCAGTAGCCATTATTAAATACTAAACATCTTCATGGTTCCACGAGAAGGAAAAGAATACAAGTATGCTGCCTGGCAAATCCTTTTGTGGCAAAAATGGGCTTTTTTTCTATTTATGAGAGAATGTTTTAATATTTGTATTCATTGTTTTACTTTTCCACAAAACAGAAACCGTTATTGGGGGTTCAGTTTTACAAATGACATTGAATGCCATTGATAGTAAAGAGTTACATGTGCAAGCACTATGTGGAACCAATATGTACAATCATTGAGGAACTCAGTGTCGAGTAACATGTGGCACCATTGAGGAACGTGGAACTGAGTAATATGTTCAACTATTGGGAAGCATTGTGTCAAGAAACGAGTGCAAAGATTGAAGAACATGGTGTCTAGAAACTTGAGCAGCCACTGAGGAACACAGTGGCAAAAAACATATGCAACAAAAGTGTAGCATGGTGTACAGCCCGATGTAAACCTTTAGTGAGCCTGGCGTCAAATTCTGATGTTACTATAGAAAAAGATTGTGTCAAGAAACATGTGGAACAATGAAGAAGTATGTATTGTGGGGCCGGGGTGGACACACGGCTGGCCTCACAAGTGCTGTACAGGCCCAGCATCATGGATTGGCTGCCGGGATCACCCAGACTTACTGTGTGGCAGGGCGGACCCTAATGGGCCATGAGGACACAGGTCTGGGGTGTTGGGGTATCCATCTATGCCTGGAACATCCAGTTGTTAGCTCAGCCTGTGCGGACCCAAAGCACAGTGCTGGCATGAGGGTCCCACGGCAACAAGGCATGCAGGGCCATCATCACACAGTGCAGGCCTGCAGGCACATAATGAGAGACGGACGCAGTCAATCCATTCTCGGAGTCTGCCACAGTTCTACTGAAGCACGTGCATCTAGGAGCTCCTTTTAATAGCTTGGTGTCATGACATAGTCATGATACCTCTTAAAAGGGCAATACACTTGTGGTAGGGACACCACACTCCTCCTTTTTCATAACAAACAAAACAGATATTACTGAAAATTATCTGATTCCCCCCCTTACAAAATGACAATACTGAATTGTAGGAGAAAACAATAACCACATACATTAGCACACACATAATTGCAAACATATATTATATCAAACACACTGTAACTATTTGGTGGGTGACAGTCAGGGTTGGTGGACTGCTGATGGTCTGTTGGTATCTCTACCACATTCTAAACACTTTATAACACATGGGAGACACGGAACTTCAACCACCGAATGGTAAAATCCTAAGCTACTGGCACCATACATAGCATGCTGACAAACTGCAGGAGCACATCTTTGCATCCATTTTTACCTTGGACCACATAAAGCATATAAATAACATGCAGCCTCATAGCATCTAAACACAGGTTACTTAGTCCTTGTTAAGCATCTGCGGGGCTGGAGGAAACAAGTTCAAAACTTGCAACAGTATTAGTTCAGCAGCTGGCAAAGCTGTACTGTGGGCCACATCGGATTTGTCCCTTGATGTTGGGGCAGGCAGACAGTTCAGTGGCTGGCAAAGCCATACCCGGAGCACCAGGGGCCACATCGGCTTAGTTCCTTGATGTTGAGACAGGCAGCGTGACACTGGTAGCAGGGAATCTAAGCTTCACCATGTTCAGATTCCCCAAGCCGGACTACCTCTGGATGATAATAGGGCAAGGGGTGGTAGCTTGTTACTCACCGCCTCTCCCTGGCCACACAAGCGCCCACTCAGTGGAGGGCCGTGCCAAGGTCAGGGCCGGCTTGATAGTAAGCTGCCTTTGGAGAGGCCACACTATGCAGCAAGTAGGAATCACATCACTGCAGTGGGTCTGGGGCAGCGAGACATTGGCGGCATGGTTTCTCGACCATACTCCCCCAACCAGGGGTTACTTGTCTTCCCACAGCTGCAGGAGGCTCCCCTCAGTCTCTCCCTCACCCAGGCAGGAGTTGTTGGCAGGACACAGGATATTTGGTGTCCTGGACACTTCTGTTGCTCCTCCAGGTAGGAGTTGTTGGCAGGACATTTCCCATAGCAGAGGGTGCGCAAGCACTCAATCTTGAGCTGCATTCCTCATGTGTTTCTGCCCTAGCATGTGCCAGTTCTGTTCTTCCCTTTCCTTTACAAAACTCCAGTGGCAGAGCACACACTCCTTTC
Source organism: Ambystoma mexicanum (assembly GCF_040938575.1). NCBI lineage: Eukaryota > Metazoa > Chordata > Amphibia > Caudata > Ambystomatidae > Ambystoma > Ambystoma mexicanum. The sequence goes on along the minus strand of NC_090935.1, from coordinate 1,070,513,564 downwards.
TTTTCATCACAAACAGTGGTCGAAGTGGACTGGAGTGGTTGGGAGCGGTGCTCCTCTGCTTTTCTAATTAAGATTCACTGTTCCTGTACTTTTATTTTAAAAAGAAAACATTCTGGAATGGGTTTTAAAATAATAGTGTAAGAAGAAGTTGAAACTTGCACTCCAGTGCAGTGCACTGAACATTCCCTTAAAACATCTGGGGCAATTTCTTTTATCGGTTTGTAAGGTGTGTGGAAGGGGCGTGGCGATGGGGTTTGTGGGGAGCAAGCAGGGAACATAGTTCCACTTGTTCTTTTCGTACACTTCGACCACTGATCACAAGGCAGACACTCACTGCATACACAGCCCAGAATCTGCAGGTGTCCATTAGAGGGATGTTCTCCCCTTAGGAGCATTGCGCTGACTTGGAGCGATTTTTCACTGCCGATGTGCCTGGGATCCTTAGAGGGCCATTTGCCTTTGTTTTTATTGCACCAGTATGGAGCGCTGCGCAATTCACTGCCGGATGGCCCGGGATCATTAGAGGACTGTATGCATGTTGTTAAATTGAGCGCTGCACATTTCAGCCACTCACGGCAGTTAGGCCCGGAATCTGCAGAGGGCCATTTTCCTGTCCCGGAATCTACAGAGGGCCATTCTCCTGTATTTGCAATGTGCCCACACAGAGCATTTCTTTGTTATCACTGGCAGAGGCCCGGGATCTGCAGGGACCATCTCCTTCATGCTCTGACTTGGAGCGCATCCAAATTCACAGCTGTGCAGGCCGGGATTTCCAGAGGGACATCCTTACTTTTCTGGCATTCCGCAGACATGGACTGCTATCATTACTTACAACCTCTTGGCTTGGGATCTCTGCAGGAGGAGCAGAGACATCCTCATTTCTTTTCTAGTATCTTCGGTGACAATGAAGGCGCTCTGGTATTGGAATCGTGCTGTGCAAACCACGGTGTCAGGAAACATAAGCAAACTTTGAGGAGCACAGTATCAAGAAAAATGTGTGAACAATGAAGAGCACAGTGTCAAGAAACTTGGGAATCCATTCAGGAGAAGTGTGTTTAGAATGATTGAGAACCAAAAAGTAGCAAAGTATCAAATTGCTTCTGCAACCATCGTAGAGTGAGATGCTTAGTAATAGGTGCCACCATTGTGGAGCACTGTGTCATTTAACCAACCACCATCTTACCCATCAACACATAGAAGACCACATCCATATATTTGGCTACAGTTGTAGCCTTTTTTTAAACTAGTCAACTTCATTTTCATCAATTTTGCAAAATTGGACACAGCATTCGAATTTAAAAATTGGGAACATTTGGGTACATAAAAGCATGCATAAGCAAGGGTTACAAAATAGCCAGGAACCATAAACATTAACAAATGCACAAAAATAATCTGTTTGTAAAAAAATCAGAAAACCAGTACTACAAATAGAACTATATATGCACCATTTAATTAAAAATGTTAAGCAGAAGTTGTGGCAAAATCTCACTACCTCCCACACAATCAATTATATTTATTTAAATAATTAAACATATTATACCATGTTTGACACATTTTAAAATTAAAAAGTACTGTCTATACAAAATGTGATAATGCACAATACAATTAGAAAAGAATGCGTAGAAACAATACATATATTATGATATATAATTTTACAGATTTGCAGAATTATTTACATAATTTACATCTAAATATGTAAACCAGGAAATGTGCACGTTTTTCTTTTTTTTTCTTTTTCAGGTTCCAAAACTGTATATCATTTGTTTACAAATTATTTGTAATTCAAAAGTGTTGCTGCTCTTAAAAAATGTCTGAAACACTGCACTGCAATTATAGTAAGAAGCTGATCTATATCATAGAAAATAGATGGCATGCAAGGTGGGTTTGCCTATAGGTACTCACAAGGTCCTGCCTACTAAGTCACAGGCAATCATGTTTTCAATGTTCTTGTTCACGGTTTTGTGAATCTGACAAAGTTTGCACCATGCACAATGTGCATATTTTTCCAGCCATGAAGTGCATTTTTGCCATGTAAAATGCTTTGTGAATTGGGCTCTTAGTCTTCATTGCCTTGCAAAATATTAGGTAGGCTTCAGAGCAATTTAACTAGAAATCCAATGTTTTTCAGCCAAATAGGATATTAATCTACTCCCTCCGCCACCACTGCAGACAATAGGGAAGATAAATAAGGTCCGTAAACACACAGAACAAAGGTGTCAGTTAGGGCATAGTAAATGCATTTCTAAACCTAAAAATGTAAAAATGTAGGACTAGGAGCACTATATGCTGATGAACAAGGAAAGGTACTTTAAACTAGACTACCTGTCAAGGACGAGCCAACCCCATAGTCTTTTTTTGTTCTTTTCAGGTAGTAATATGTCTTCATCCCATCGTCAGACTTGTCAAGATTACATTGGGCACATGCAAAAGCAGGCTGTAGGGGTCTCCTGAGATTCTGTATGTATTCATGAGTAGGTAAGGTATTAATCAAATTTCTGTTCCTGAGTTCAGTAAAGAAGGTGTTGAGGTAATACCATTTTTTAAACCTGTAATAATTATAATGGAAACACATTGGAAGCAGAAGGAGGTGTGGATCTAAGGGCCATCGGGAAAAAGGCAATCCGATGTCCCAAATTGGTCCATAATCAACCATACACTTCTTCCAGATACTCACACTTGTTTTGATGTATCTCTCCACACCCCCGGTTGATTCTAGCAGTATACAATGTGGAGTATTTTTTCACTTCTTAGTTATACCACATCTTAGCCATCACACCATTGATAAAATGACTACCTAAATTGGCCACAATCCTTTGAGGAAGACCAAAGAAAGAAAATATGTGGTTGATTATCAAAGTGGCTACTGTCTCTACCTTACAATTTTGGACAAGAAGGCACTCAATTCACTTTGTATTTGTATTTGTATTTGTATTTATTTATTTATAATGCGCACCAAACCCAGGGGTAGCCAGGCGCAAAGGCATCAAGAGGGTTGCAAAACTTAGTTACATACAGTAGGGTGATGTCCAGCTGCGGTTACCGTGCCGGACGTATCACACCAAATAGGAAGGGTAGGACATAAACACTATAGGCAGCACTATATACATATTTACATTCAATGTGGTAAGGAGCCACATGATAGTGGCGTATCTGGGCATCAGAAGGTCATTGTGAGGCGAGAGATTTGAGCCAGTGGATAGTCCTGGCTCTGAATTGGTGGTAGGGTAGGTCCTCCCTGCAGGTAGGAGGAAGGGAGTTCCAGAATTGCGCTGCTTTTACTGGGAAGCTATTGCCTCCAGACATTGTACGTTTGAACCTGGGCACCAGAAGAAGGTTGGAATTGGCCGTTCTCGAGGGGCGAGAGAGGGTGGGTCTAGTAAATCTGGCGATGAGGTATTGAGTGGCCACTTGGTGGAGGCATTTATGAATCAGAGATACCGATTTAAGGAAAATCTTGTCCTTGGTGGATAGCCAGTTGATAGATCTTCTGGAATCTGAGATATGGGCTTTCTTCGGGATACTGAGGGCCGCTCTAAGGGCATTATTTTGGAGGATTTGGATTTTATTCGAGATATATTTGTTACAACCTACATATAGAGCATTGCAGTAGTCCAACTTGGACAGGATCAGCGCCCTGGCCAAGGTGGTACAGTTGGTGTGTGAGAGAAAGGGTTTGGCTGCCCTAATGAGTTTGCAAGTGTAGGAGGTGGCGGAGGCCATTGCATTCACTTGTTTGTTGAAGGTAAGGGTGGAATCTAGATAGAAGCCGAGGGTTTTAACCTCCTTAGCTACCTTGATCTTGTTATCGTCAATTATGAACGATGAGTATTTGTGGCCCAGTTTGTTGAGGTAGTGTGTAGAACCTAGAATAAGGAGTTCCGTCTTGTCATCATTCAGGCATAGACCGTGTGAGGCCATCCATGCCTGGATGATGAGTTACACTTTATTAACGAAGGCCAAATCCTTGTCGTAATCCCCCCGACAACGGGATGAGGATATGGGTATCATCGGCGTAATTGGTGTAGGTGATACCCAGATCGTCTAGATCATCGAAAAGGGGCTTCGTGAAAATGTTATAAAGTGTAGGGGAGACGCAGGATCCTTGAGGCACGCCGCAAGTGATAGGTGTAGGGTCGGCTGCTGCTGTCAGTGAGAAGACTCTCATTGTGCGGTTATTGAGGAAGGATTGGATCCAATTGGTTGCTTCTTGAGAGAAGCGGGCAGCTTTTTGTAGGTGGTTGCACAAGATCTCATGGTCGACCAGATCGAAGGCCGCAGAGAGATCAAGAAGTAGCAATAGTGCTGTCTTACCCTGGTCTCTCAGCTCGTCTATCTGTGCCTTGAGATCTATAAGTGCAGTTTCGGTTCTATGCTGTGGCCTGAAGCCCGATTGTCGGACGGCTAGGAGATGGAAGTGCTCAAGGTAATGTTGGATGTGGTGGTATGCTATTTTGTCAATGATTTTAAGAAGGAACGGTACTGTGGTAATGGGGCGGTAGTTAGTTGGAGTGGATGGGTCTAAATTTGTTTTTTTAAGCAGAGGGAGGACCCAAGACTGTTTTAAATTATTAGGTACGGTGCCTGATGTGAAAGATGCATTTATTAGTTTGGTAATAAATGATGCGAGATCACGGGCTGCATCCTTAATCAGTTGAGCGGGGCATAGGTCTCCGTGGCAATTTGAAGGTTTGAGGGTGAGAATAGTATTTTCTACCTCTTTGGTGGATACTTTGTGGAAGTTAAAGGGGGGTTATGCGCTGAGGGGGATGGTTGAGTCAGGTGAGCCTTTTTATGGGAGGCGGTACTTTGTGAAGAGGCATGTTACCATCAACATGTATTTGTTTCTTCTGGAAGAATGAGTTACTGGCCCAATGAAATCTATTTGAAAATCGGAGCATATCTCACAATGTACACCATTTGAGTTTATTTGATCAAATCCGAAGTTTCCAGAAGCACTTACACTTCTGAAATATATACTAATTTCCTAGGATGTACAATCAATTGATTTACTCCCATTCAGTACTTTCACAAACAAAAAGGGCTGGGATTTAATCAATTTCCATTTAGACTATACCTCCCCATAGAATGATATTTATGCCTTGGCATTATAATTACCTAGGAATTACTTTTGGCTGTCTCGCAGTCAGATTGGTACTCTTTTAAGGACAGATTGCATTCTTCCCCTCTGTAAAAGGTGGACATCAGTCAACAAAATGTGCCAGCTTCCCCCCACTGCCTGGTTTTCCACTTCTGCATTAGGCTTGTTCTTTTTCAACCGAGGAAGGCCTGGGTTGAATTCCAAATAAGCCTCTCACAATGGCCTGCAGCAATCCAAGCTGTGCCAAAAGGAAAACATGATATTAAATTTTCCTTCCTGTTGTCAATTATTTTTCTATCTTCGTTTTACAGATAGTCTGTCAGCCAGTCAGTTCATCAGTGAGTTTGTCCTTCTCAATCTATGTGTCTGGACTCTTATAGATTATAAACCACTCAAACACTGCTGACAAATCAAGAAGCATTAAAAGGAAGGTGTGCTTATTATAGAGAGCAGATAGCAAAGAATTGTGCACTGATAGAAGAGCAGTTTCTGTAGAATGGAGGTGGCAAAAAGCATATAGGAAATGGGGAAGCAATGAAATAGAGGTAAAAAAAGAAGAGACTTGAGAATAAACAGCACATTCCAAAAGTTTAGGCAAATAAGGCAGGAAAGAAATATGATGTTAGTTAAATGGACAGGAGGAACGTAGGGAAGGCTTTTTCAGAATGGGAAGAATGGTTGTGTGTTTAAAGGAAGAAGGAAAGACAGAGTTTGAGGGGGAGTTACTGAACAAAGCAGTAAGAAAGGGAAGGAGAAAAGGATAGAAATTAAAGGAATAGTAGAATGAGTAGAAGAAAGATGGAGAATAAAGTCTTCAAATCGAACAAGGGGGGCATTCAGAGGACAGAACACAGAAAAGTGTCAAGATCATTAGAAAAATAATTGATTGGACCAGGGAGGGGGTGATATAAAAAAAAAGCAGCTACTGAAAAAGGCCCAGTGAGGGAATAAAATTGATATTGAAAGGATGAAAAGAATGGGAAATCAGTGGGAGAAAGCAAGAGGGAAAAGGGGGGATGGTAAAGTATACCAACTCCTGCACCACCACTGTCATATGAACGAGGGGTATTTGTGAAATCCGTAGAAGTGGAACAGAGAGCAGCAGGACTAGCAGTAGTATTAGAAGATTTCCGAGTTTCAGTAGCGCATAAAAAGTGGAAGTTTAAGCAGGAAAATAAGTAAAGAGCAGAGTGTGAGAGAACGCTCATTTCATAGAGCGAGTTTAACAGGAGAGGGATACTATAATCAAGGAGTATAGATAAATTCGGATAAGTTACAAGGATAGGAATGCTAAGTGGGAGGGTGGAATGAAGAGAAATAGGGGTTGAGTGAGGTCATTATGAGAATAACCAAGAAAGATAAAGAAACCTTAAGAAAGCTAGAAATACTGCAAGGAAGTGAGTATGCAAGTGCCAGGATGGATTTAGGTGATAGATCAGTCAGAGAGACATGAGACACTGAAAGTCTGGACAAAGCAGGCTTCACAATGGAATAATTGTTGTAAGAACTGTACTTGGAGGAAGGAGCGGGCAACATTATAGATGTTAAGAGTATGAATTAAAAGCGAAAGATGATAGAGTACAGCATATAACCACGGACAGTGACAGACAGCAGCACAGTGACTTTGCCGGACTTCACCCAGCTTTGCCACGTAGGAGTTTCATATCACTTCCAGCCTATTCACAGAGAAGGAGGGATAAGATGTGGGCCAACTAAGGCACAGCCCTGGAAATCACACCAAGCCAAAGCCAAAGCGAGGCCCTGGCAGGAAAATAACCCCTCTGATGGAAGAGCAATCTAGGGCACAGGGCAGGTGCTGGAGAGCAGCAGCAGATTCTACTTTGAGCACGGCATAGTGCTCTCAGGCTCATCCAGACAGCTGGAGACAGGTGGCAGGAGTGAGGCAGCAGTGAGCTGAGCATAATAATAAGTCCAGCTGCAGACTGCTGCACAGCAACTTTGTTGGAATTTGCCGGGCTTCTCCCCAGGAGAGTTTTATATATATTTTGGACTGATGACATGGGTGGAGGGGCCAGACAGGTGAAGATGAAGGCACTGCTTTCGATACGGTGCCAAGCACAAGCAGGGAACCATGGAGGGTATGAGCCCGCTGATGGAAGAGCAGTCAGGGGCGTAGGGCAGGCGACAGAGAGCAGGAGCGGATGTAGCTTTGAGCTGAGCGGAGTGCTCTCAGGCTCTTCCAGACAGCTGGCAGGTCCTGCTCGTTAATGACTCACTGAACAGACTTGTTTCAATGTCCAGGCCATTTTATCTCCAGACCAAAGCAGTTATGGTCATGAAATAATATCAAACGGAGCTATAAAACGCTTTCTAAATAAAGACATCAAAAATCAAAGAATTGACAAATGACTTCCGACAACTTAATTAAAGTGCATGGGTTTGGTGGTATCTCCGCAGTAAATCCACTGATATACCACCAAATGGATTTACTGTTACAGTCACTTGGACCAGAAGATTTACCACAAAATTACAAGTAGTGGTATGGCGATGTTAGTAGCCATTTATGGAGTCCATGAGACTGAATGGGGATTTCGGCGGAATTACCCCAGGTGGTAAATCTGCTGAAATGGCAGTTTTTTGGTGGTAAGTTGGCAGAATTACCTCCACCATTTTGCTAGAGGTTTTTCCTTCAATCCACTAACAAAACTATAGTTGGGATGTGCAGTAATGCGCAAGTAACAGAGTTGCCCAGTTATGAGGCCCATACTTCTAGCAAAGTAGTCCCTCATGTTTGACAATAGCTGTTATTATTCCTATTGTCCTGACCATACCTCTGTATTTCATGATGTATCTTATGACAACATCACTTGCTTTTCTTTCTGTAAGCCTGAAACGCATGAGATCTAAAATCAAGTTTTAAAAAAAAAAAGATATTCTTATAATAGAATATGATGTCATTGCTATATTAAATTGGAATGTGTGAGACGGCTGGAGGGATTGTTCATTGACACCCCGAGTAAAATAGTAAGACATATTATGCTGTGTGTGCGAGTAATTTATTTAGACTCCAGAAGCAGTCATTAAATGCATCAAGGCTGGTTTGCTGTGAATTTTTAATACAGTTTTGGTGAGACATATTTTAGCTTTATTAATAGAAAGGTTAATCGCAGACAAAAGTAGGCAGTATTTATTTGTAAAATATTGGTGTATTAAAATTGCAATTAAAGACATTTAATTGTTTCCATTTTGTAATCTTTTTCATGTAATGTGGCACAGTACGCCAAATGGCCGAGCAGTTTCACACGCTCTTATTCCCCAAAAACCCTGTGATAAGGAGCCTGTGTCCTTCATGTTGTCCTCCGGCCCTGCTGGCTCATTGCCCTGAAAAAGAACAGCTTTCCAAAACATGAATCTTCCCCAAGAGCCAGGAGCTGACGCTGCATTGCTGCAAGCATTTCTTACCGGGAATATGCATTTATTCAGCAATCAGACACGATTTTCTTCACAGATCGCTTTGTGGGGAAACCTTAACCACCACAAATAGTTTCTGGTGTTCTAATGCAATTCTGCTGTGCAGGGATTGCTTTCACAAACTGTCGCAGTGCTCATACGACCTGTGTCCTCAGACTCCATTGATAAATGCAAAATGCAAATGTTGCTGGAAAGATGTAAAATCTTCTCAGTAAAGGGAAAGATATAAGGCAAATTCATTATGTGTTTTCTCAAGTTCATTAATGTTTTTCATATGTAACAAACCTTGCTACAACTAAAACCAACTGTCAATGTAAACGTGTAAAAAGGATAAGGTTTAATTTTCCTCAGAAATGATAGTGGCAAAAACAAGCTAGTGAGACATAGATTTCAGAAAGCCCACCAGGGAAGGAGTGATGCCAGGCAAAGAGAGTGAATTATGCAGTGGAGGAGGAAGACGAGACTGAAAAAGGAAATTCAATTCTTAGTAGGGTTCAGTTTTGCAGAGCTTAGTGATGTTCAGTCGCTGATGGCACTGAGCTCTCATATGTGGATGGTGTCTGCCAATGATGCCACCGTAAACTCGTTTTGAGCATTTTCTGGTGTTGCAAGTGTAAAGGGTAAAGGATAACATATTTTGTCAAGTCCCACGCAGGACAGATTTAGATTTACTGATTTGTTGGCGTTGCCATTGGTTTTTATTGTAGGTTTGTCATTGAAGAGAAAGTCTAATGCCTATAATACAAAATGTCTGCTACATTTTAAGGCTCCTTGTTTACGCTGCAGCCTTATAGGTTTTCTGTGTTAATGAGCATTTTTTGTTTTAAAGTGTCTGATCAGCAATTACCATGCATGGTTCACAGCTCATCCAGGACATCTGTAAATCATGTAATATGTTCATTCATTTGGGATTACAAAGGCATGAGTGTTGAGAGCTGAGAGTATGGACCGTGTTGTGAGAGTAAAAACTGTCACATTAACTTTCACATTATTTAGAAATGGGGCTCTTTATATATACTAAATAATTGTACTTTGGAAACAACTGTTCAGTATAAAACATTGACAATTATTAGGACTGTTTTTCTATTTGCAACGTTCCTCCCATGACCTCAATTGAGCACTCACTTACGCGCATATCTGCTTTAACACATGATCCTGATGGATGTTTGGAGTAATTGATAGTCCATTTTCCTCACTCACATGCTTATTTCATTTGATTTGGACGGATCAGTGAATATGGCAACTAGTTCAGGGAATAGGTTGTTTTTTCACCTCTATTTGCACAATGTGTTATCCTCGTTACTTTTATAATGTGTACTGAAGATTGTGCCAGTACACAATTATTCATTGTTTTTTTTTTCCAATTCACAGCTATGCACATTAATTTGCATTGTAATAATGCCTTTTTTTTAGTGCAATATACTTCAAATGGCTGTTGCTCATGGTACACACACCCTTCTTTAGCCAAATGTGTTAATGACCATTTTCCTTCCTTCTCAGGTCAGATTTTGCCAAATAAGAACATACACTTTTGTGGCAATTCAGCTCTAGACTGATGGTCAGTGATTTGTGTGTGAACTGGCTGAACCAGGGATTTGGGCTGTCTGGTCCCAATCCACGATTCAGGGAGGGTATATCGTGTTTCTGAGCAGATTGTGGGGTGGCAGGCTGTGACTGATTGGACAACATCCCTCTATTTAAGTTTGTAGGTCTTTCCTACTGCAGGTGTGCTGCTGTGATTAGCATTGGTGAAGCCAAATACTGTTTATTTGAATTCTAACTTCAAATAGCCTGGGAAGTCCTGCATCGTGTGCCTTTCACCTCTGGTCTGGTTTGAGAAACCAGTAAGAAGCACGGCTCTGCATCCATCAGTGTCTCAAGGTTTTAGTCATTGTTGGGTCTGCATTTGGCAACACTTGACTGGACATGGACTGCAGTATTGACTGGACCCCTTCCTACCCCATCACTGGAAACTTGCCTGGTAAAAACTCACCATGATGAAGAGCTTGTTGGAACCCGCAAGTTACTGACTGTGCTGCACCTGGTGACCTGATGACCCTGTCTTTGATTACATAAATGTCAACTCCTGTTTGCAAGGGTTATTCCTTGGCCACTGGAACAGCGTTCAAGTCATAGTCACCCTGCCAGGGATCTATGCCTGAGCATGACTGAACAAGCATTAGAAGCCTGAACCCCATAGACTGGGAGACTCCCACAGCAACGTATTTGGTGAGCCCTTTTGTCCCCACCAATTTCATGACTTGTCTTGTCTGGGGTGTTGCAATTTGGCGTGCAAGTCAAGATACTCTGTGTCTCTTTAATCACCCCTTTCACGCTTTATTTATATTGTGCATAAATCACGCATTTAAAAGTACTTACTTGAATGGAACAAAAGGGGCGGAGTCCAGGTCAAGATTCCTCACTTCGGCCATGTAGGACCTTTAGACTGGAATCTGCAACCTCCATAGATGTGGGACTCTATTGAACATTTCTACAGGGACGTTTTGCAAGAAAATGATTAGGAAGAAGAATTGCTTAATATAGACACAACTATCACAATAGGAACTTCTAACATGTTGCTCTGCATCTCTCTCCTACAGAGGTTTTGTGAACATTTCCTTAACCCCTTTTACTCCACTTTAGCCAATTACAGTGTGTATTGCCTATTAACTGTGCTGTAACCTGGGGTGGTAGTGTCCCATGTGAGAGTCATCAAACTGTACTCCATACCTGTTCAACAGTGGCTTTACTTGCCAGTAACATGCCAGTTGTACCGATCGCTGTTGGATAATATATAATATATTTTTGTACGATGTGGACCGCTGTTTCTTAACATTCTTTGTTCTTGTTAACTGTATTTCACACCAAGCCTGCCCCCTTTCGTAACAAGCCTGCCCCCTCATGAGGCTATGCCTGACTGCCAATGTTCCATTCATTTAGAGTATGGTTTCGAATTTAAATGTGAACGGCTTGCCTCGTTAAGTTGGGTACTCACTATCACTCACCAGAGCAGTTTCTGAAAAATAAAGGTAACCAATATCCATATCAAAAGCTGCATAACCAAATGCAACACCATTTACTTTCATTAACAATTGGAGGGCTCTCTTGCGGTGGGCAAAGTTGTGAACGTTCAGGCAGAGCTTCAAATAGTAGGTCATTAGTATAAGAATGTCTCTACTAATGTCAGTGCAATACAAGAACGTTTTAATGGTTTTAACAAAATCAAAACCTTTCCAAATGTATAATTGAGACAGATAAAACCTCATAAAATGAATTTCAAATTTCACTGATACATAAACATATACATATCTGGTCATCAGCCACCTGGCACATCTTCATTAATACTTAAAATATGTACTAGTTCATCAAGGGCACAGTATTGATATAATATGCTCACATATGTTTACTTGGCAATCACAATAGCAGAATCAGAGCATGTGGATAGAAACATGTTTTCCTTAATGTGTGCTATTAAACGTGTCATTGGATAAGCAGGGGCTGAGGTCACAAAGACATTTCCCACAGTGCAGTTTTATTAAAAGCAATACTCCTTTGTTCAGCAGCAGTGACCAAGGTTTTGCCTCTGACATTTTTCTTATCGAACTACATGTGGAGCTCTGCAGATCAAACTAATATAGGCATAACTATCAGTGTCAGGGCAGCTGAAAGGACACCAATGTTCTAACTAATTAATGAGTAAGTCTCCTTGGGGTGGAGAATGTTTTCAGTGGAGAGACTAAAACATTTCCTCAAATTAGAGTGAGCAGCAACGGACCCCAAAATAATTAAGGAGGGTCCTGGGAAGAGCTCCACCAAGAAAAAACGTTTAAATTAATGGGTTGAAATAATGCAGCACAATGTTATAGAACAATCAAGTTAAAGGCCATACAATTTACCGTTTGTTCTCTAGGGTGATAAACAAACACTTCCAGTGAATGCTATGTCACCATCAAGACACTACAGAGGATCAATTAATACAATTTTCCTGAGGCTGCTGCAATACAATATCAATGCCAGTATTATGCATCCTATGCACGAGGCAGCATCCATAACGTACCTATGCCAGTAATGTTCACTTTAAATATCATGCATGATGCAGTTGCTACAATCTCTGTTTATTTGAAGTGGTCACTGTACATCACATGCATATAGCTTCAGACAACCTATGTATGCAAGCACTAGTCACTGTATATCCCATGTATGATGCTGGAAACACAACATGTCTATGCAAGTAAAGGTCAGCAAATGTCTTGCATGAGTCTGCTTCCACAACTTATCTATGCCAGTAATGGTCATTGCAAATCACATGCATGTGGTTATTGGGATAATCTCTATTTGCCAGAAGTGGTCACTTTAGATCACATGAGTAATGCTGCGCTGAAACAACCTCCCCTGCCCTTTCTCTATCCCTCCTCCTGTCTCTGCCCCTTGTGATTGGTTTGCGAATGCATAGTTGCTGGGATGACTAGGTTCGGGCTGGCATTTCCATCAGCAGCAGGCCCTTGCATTCAGGCCCTGCTGCAGCCACCACATCCCAGCTGTGTTCTCCCCTATTATGCCCTCAATCTTTCTCTCATTCCCCTGTTTGTTTTTGTTTTTCTCTCATTCTCCAGGTGAGTTCCAACCTTCAGCTCACACTTTTTGCCCACTGTTTTCTTCCCTTTGTCTCTTGTGCAGCTCCTTTTCCTGGTTTCCAACCCAATGCCTTCTCTGACCTTTCTCACTCCTGCATCCCGCCTCTGTCCCAGGTAATTGGCCGGATGGGTGTGGAATCAGCCCTCTTAACAGTGAAACCCAGGTCAGCCTTGCCCGGGCAGCCATTGGATAAGGGCCAGACGCAAAGTGCAGCTCCATCATGAGCAACCCATTCAATGTTTGCCTATGTTCACCTGGGATGCCTAAAGCAGACAACCTACAGCGATGGTGAAGTAATTGTGGTGTGGACGGGGAGTACAATCATTACTGTACTCCAACAAAACCCCTCCACTCTTACTTCCTAATGTCACATAGCTATATGCATTCAGCCTATTTTGTAATGTAGCCATATTCTGCATTAAGTCTAATAGTGTATGGTAACCCTATACTGCATTTAGCCTGATTGTCAAAGGTGGCCATATCCTGCATTTGGCATAGTTGTGTAAATTAGCCTTACTCTGCATTTAGTCCAATTGTGTAAGGTAGCCATATTCTGCACTTAGCCTGGCTGTGTAAAGTGGCCATATTCTGCACTTGGCCCAGTTGTGTGGTGTAGCATTATCCTGCATTTAGTCTAGTTGTGTAAGGCACCCATCATTTGCATCTAGGCTAATTGTGTAAGGTATCCATATTCTGCATCTAGGCTATTCGTAAAGTAGCCTTGTTCTGCATTTAGCCTAATTGTGTAGGGTAGCCTTACTCTGCGTTTAGCCTAATTCTAAATGGTAGCCATATTCTGCATTAAGACTGGTTGTGTAAGGTAACCATGTTATGCACTTTGCAAATTGTGTGGAGTAGCCCTAACTTGCATTTAGTTTACTTGTGTAAGGAAGCAACATATTGCATAAGGTGTTTCTAAAATCAATCATTTTGGGCACTGCATAATTCTAGACATTTTCCTAATTGTATTCAAATTACGTCTTTCTTTGCATTTTAGGCTCTGTTTTCCTTTTTGAATCTTGGTGATACGTAGCACTGCTCTGTGTACATAGACAGAACCCAGGATGTAAACATTGTTGTTTGTAAAGCTAACCCATTTACTCCCCTTGCACCCCACACCTTCGAAACTTAGTGGAAGGCATGGGCTCATTTCCCACACCATGCACACACATATAACACACACACTATTGCACAAAACTTCTGCCAAAATAATAAACCTAACTTTAACAACATAAATTCGAAATGTAGCTTCACACATAATTCTCTACCTCCTTAAACAAAATCAAAACAGTTTAGTTCATAGTTTACATCCACGGCACCCATCTACTCACCCTTCAGACATGGGTGACTAGCAGGGTTTTAGCCACCCTCACATAACTGTAATGGCTGAAATGCACAAACGCATAATAGGACCTCCCAAATTTGAACTCCGTCACTGCCAGAGCATTCAAATAAACAACGCGTTGGAGTCATAATTATAGTGAAAGGCACTACACAAATCACAAAAATAAAAACGAAATGAAAGGGGTGAGGTAAGCATGATTAAGAGTACAAAACATAGATTGAGTTGATAGCTGCAGATGTTTTTAAAAGAAATCCCATATCTCAGATAAGTGAATACCCTCATCAGTATCCTAATCTTTAATGTATTTGTTTTCACACAAATCTAGTCTTCCTCAATGGCCAATAATGTATTAATTCCTGTCACTTTGAAAGAAGCATTGTCCAAAATAATTGAGAGAAATGTTGAAGGACATTTTTGGGCAAGAGCAGACAATGCTTTTGTAATGCTTTTGTAATTTTGTTATAACGAGTATACTCAGTAATAACAAGACTATACATAGCAGCAAGATAATGGAATGGTGTATAGTATTGTTGTGGAAGACATGATTAATACAAGTGATTCCTTTATCATATCATCTATTTAACATATATAAACTTCCTATTACCTGCATACATCTTTTGTTCCAAATAAGGGTATTATTGAACATGCTCAATCCATGTGATTTGTTCATCAGTGCTCCACATACACTTTTGAGGAACTTAAGTGTGGGAAATAATTTAAGGTTTGGCCAAGCAGTTATTTGAATTAGCACTTGAATGTGAAAGGGAGTTATGAAATTAGTTTCATTTCTATATAAATTAGGAGGATCTATAGGTACATTATCCTGGTTGATAAGAGTAATTAACTGGTGCAAAGTGAATGATGTATGATAAGGAGAGAAGTCAGGGAATTTTACACCTCTTCAAGGAGTCTCTCCCCCTCAACACCTAGGCCTTCACATCGCGCCTTGTGCCACCTGACATGCTAGATGTCGCCCGCCCATATCCTCCCCACCACTCAAGACAGCTGTACCTCTCCTCAGTCCCACTCTATATCCAAGCCCCTGCTGTACATCTGTTCTGTTTTTACCACTGCAAAGCACTCTGTTATGAATCTGTAATGCTGTACACCTCTGTAAAGTGCTCTGTTATGTATCTATATTGGTGTACATCTCTGAAAAGTGCTCTGTTATGTATCTGTATTGGTGTATATCTCTGAAAAGTGCTCTGTTATGTATCTGTATTGGTGTGTACCTCTGTAAGTGCTCTGTTGCTTCTCAAAGCTAGGTCGGGGCACAGTAAATACAATAATAATAATAATAATAATAATAATAAAAATAATAATAATAATAATAATAATAATGATAATAATAAATAATACACTACCATGCATTTTGGGAAATGTAAGTTTATTTAATGCTATTTTAGATGTCTTATTGCTCCATAGAATCTTCGAGAGAGCACTATTGATTATTTTGAAAAAGAAGGTTAAAAAAGAAATAGGAATGGAAAGAAACTATAGAACAATGGCAGCAAGCATCATTTTAATAGTGTTGTGATGACCCCACTAGGAAAGGAATAAAGGGGCCATTCTGGTGTAAGATCTTGCATACTATCAAGCGCAGCTGATATATTTAATATACTGGTAGATTTGAGATATATAGCAAACAATATGCCTAAGTATGTAATAATGGTTTATACTCCAAAGCATATCATGAATGATAAGAATTCATTATTGGACGCATTTCAGATCTGTCATGATTCAATTTACAGCCACATATTGATGACTGGCACTATGCAAATTAGTGATAGACATAGAATGATTGGATATATAAAGTAAAATGTCACCCGCATATGCAGATATTTTAATCTCCAAATGCCCAATCTGAATACCCGTAATTTTGGGATAATTATGTATATAGAAGCAAAGTTTCAAGAACTAAATCAAATAGTAAGGAAGATAAGGGCAGCCATGTCAAGTTCCTCTCAATATTCGGAAGTATGGGGATCTCTCATTATTAATCAATATTCTTGAGGAATTAAGAATATTTACCAATTCTAAAAATCCAGGAAGAAACCCATGCCTTTTAAGAGATTCAAATATAAAGGGCTAGGAAAAGCAAACACATACTTCACTACTTGCAAAGCTATTAATAGTTTGGGTTCTGTCATATCATTCAATTGTGCTAAAATATCACACAGAAGGCATGTATTTGTGGATATTTGAAGTCCTTCAAAAAATCATATTTGGTGAGTAGTAATGAGATAAGGCATATACTCCATAACTTAGGATCTTAGCATACATTTTGGCATCAGAATGAATTAAAGAGATAGAATAAACATTTGTAATAAGAGTAATATCATTAGGAATAAGACCAAAAGAGCTTCAATAAAAAAAGCCAGCACTAATCCCAGTATTTAAAAAGGAGGAGCATAAGTGAAGTAATAACTGAGCCAGGGCTGTGCAAACCATATTATAGAATTCAATTGAAAATCCATTAGAACCTGGTGCTTTCCCGTATTTAAGGTCTTTAATTCTAAATATGTCTTTAATATTCTCATTAAGAGTGATGTTTGTTCTGAGTGGGATAAATCAATGGTTATGGCTTTAGGATTTTTAATACCCGCTAAAAATGTAGTGATGGTATACTTACTAGTAATTGATTCTGCGTTATACTATTTTGTGTAGAAGTTCTGAAAGGCTTTGGAGATGCCAACTCTGTCTTTAATTAGGTTACCCTCCCTGTTAGTAAGTTAAGTAATTACCGTTTTTTTTCCCTCGGTTCAAGCGCTGAAAAGCTGGAGGTTACAGCTTCCCAGTCTGTGCACTGTCATTTTGGAACAAGCTACCCCCACCTGAGAGCAGACCCTCCTACAACACCTTCAGAAAGTAAATAAAAATTCTTGCTCTTCAACTGACATTCCCCCCTCTCCTTCCTTATTACTGCACAATGACTTGCTCACAGTAACTAGCACCTAGATGCCCACAGGCTTTGCACGCTGCTATAAATGTACACACAAAATAAAATAGAAATAAGTAAGCTGCTAATAATTTACCAGATTTGTTGAAATCCAATAGTTTTGTTTCTAAGTGTAGAATGTGATGAATCCTTGTATTTTGTCCCTTATTTCATGCGGTAGAACCCTTCTCCCATGGCCAGGCCCGTGCAGCACAATCCAATAATCCCCCTGGGGTTGCTTCACCATGGGAAGATAATGGGGAGGGAAAATCCTCATGAGATGAGGAGATGACACCCTAGGAGAGACACAGTATTTTTCTTCCCCTCTCCGAGCTCCCTCATGATCTTACCCTCTCCAGAGTACTGGAATCCCCCATACTTCTATGTATGCCAGCAAAGAAGAAGTTGGTCCTCCCCAGTCAAGGCATCCTAGAAATATGTACTGAGATGGAGAAGATGCGCGGAGAGTGTAAGAGCACTCAGTGGAACCAAAGTGAGCAGACCAGCCTATTCAAACTAGCTGAACCCGGCTCTGGAATAAAAAGGAAAGAAGGACATTCAACGAGGATCAGTCCTCCCTGGAGGAGCCACGAGGAAAGGCACTGTGTCTGCCATGCATGGAAAGAAACCCAGGACACCCAAGAAGAATTTTAGAGCTCGGGAGCTTGTTCTGAGACACAGGAAGGTATGGCAGGCTGGCAGATGCAGGCAACAGGTGGTCCTGAAACTTTGGAAGCGCAACAGCTTCCCAAAGAATGGTTGTTGCTGAGGAACCACATCAGACCTATCAAAGCCTTTCCAAGCACCATGAGTCCTGTGGACAAAGAAGGAAGTTGTGAGAAGTTGGATGCCCTCGTGAACCAAGAAAGCAGATACACAAAAGGGAAGGAAGATGATTTGATTGGACCGATGCCAATTCTGCTTAAAACAGATGGAGACTCAATTCCTCTTTACTGAAAGGTTCTAATGTCATACAAAGTGTTAATGTTTTTACTGAAGACGTCTTTAGAATTAACATTGTTATCAATACAGCAGTACAAAGCAACAGACGGTATTGATTGTCAAATATAACAATTATGTTTATATATTCTGTGGATGGATGCAGCCATCACCCTCAAACTGAGTAATCTCAATCTCATAGTGGCTCATCTGAACTATGAATAATAAATAAAGTGTTGCTTTTCAAAAATACTGTTATTGGTGTCGAACTGAAATTAAGTGGAATACCTCTTTCAGTCGACGGAAAGTACCAATAGAAAAGCGGCAAATGTGAGCATGTGGCATGCACTCCTCAGTCCCGTCATAGGTTACCGATGTACACCAGACCACCTTCTATCTTTCAATGACTTTGCTGATACCAATTCCACATGAACAATGGCATGACCTGACAGCTAACTTGTCCATATTTAGTGGAAGATAGTTCTCTCTTAGTTACACCAGTTAACCCTAGATATTCTGAGTTTTACCAAACACTATGCCAGTTATGGTCAACTTCAAAACCAACTCTCTACCATTGAGTGCTCCCACTTAACACCTGATGATAATCTGATGCATAGGAGCACACTAAAATCACATGTATTTACTCTATACATGTCATATACCTCTAAAACAGTCTCCTAAACATTGTTGTCATGCTAGTTTCAACACTATTGTAAACTCATATCCTTTATTTAATTTAATTGATATTTTGTATGTATACCACATTACACAGATGGTTTTGCGCTACCTTATGCTTATACCTGTATGTTACATAAAATTCCACTGTTGTTGTTTATTTTTGCATGGTTCTGCATTAGTACATATCTAAATCCTGGACAACAATGCTCGAAAAAAACTGCAAGCACCAGCGTTTCCTGTGTACAATTTGAGGGATTCCATCTACCTAAGTGTGTTCCCACAATGTTTTATTTTTGCTTTGTCTAGCTAGACTCTGTTGGCTTCTGCTCTCCATGATTCTGTAAAATAAAATCCCATACTTATATCACACTTTACCCCATACACTGTGTGTGGGGGCTGGGGGTTTGCTGGGGGTTTGCTGCCTCCATAAACCCTGTATAATGTGGCCCTGACACCAGATTTACTTAAGAGAGCATCAACAGGCCTGATGCAGATTATGCCCTTAAGGTCAAGTATCGAGAGGAGGTAACCATAGGTATTCCAAAATGCTGCACTCTACATTTCTGCGACCCTACATTCAAAATGTATGTCTTGATTCCTATAAGATTCCTATAAGGAAAGTAATGTATTTCCGGCACAAAAACATGTACAAAATTTACCATTGATAATGGAGCAGAGGATATGGTCCTTTAAAATGAGGAGAAAGAATTTGACTTGAAGACCAGATGTTGCAGGGGAAGGTGGACCCAGGGTCAAAGACAGGAAAGAATGAGATAGGAATGGGATGGTGAGAAAGTGCTGAATTAAGGATGGGGTGGGAGACAAAAGGTTCTGTAGGGTTGTGCATGAAGGATATAGAGATGAAAACAGGGTGAAGCAGTAGCATAGATTGCTAGGAAACAGATTCTTCAGAATGAAGGAAAGTAGGAATTAGGTCACACCTTAAAGTTATCAGTGAAATCATTAACTTGACAATTCCTGGTGATGACAATGTACATCTTCCATTTTCAGTATATTAATGGAATTGGAGTGATATATTGAATATGGAGTGAAAATAATTCTAATTTGATCCTAAAACATAGTTTAATTAGATTTAAATGTGTTGCTCTGATTAAAACATACAATTCTCCTAAGTTAAGCATTTACAGAGAAATGGGTTGGCAGTTGTTTTACACCCTTCATGAGTCATGTATTGGAATTGACCCTTTGTGGGATGGTCCTTGGAGGGACAAGTTGTCCCATTCAAACTACTCTAAGGGGTTTCATAAAGTCCATTGTCCTCTGGTAAGCCAAAGCAGACTGAAAGGTTTCATACAATGCAGTTATTCCCACCTCCTCTGCAGGCCTGGCAGATGGATTCTCATTTTAGGTTTTGTGGAAGTACTATTGGAACACCTTTCAACAGACAGAAGGCTTCTTCCATTTTGGTTTAGGAGTGTGACCAGACTTGTGACCTCTAACAAAAAGAGGTGAGGTAAAAATTTAGGAAAAGGTTGGAGAACATTTGAATGTGGTTAACCTGGGAGCAAATGGACAGGTAAGACAACTTGTGGTGATGGGTCACTCACTAACAAGAGTCATTGATTGTGACTGCCCCAGCCAGTCCTGCTTGCTATGTTGTAAGGAGCTTGGTTTGGAACCTGCTGACCCTCAACATGACTATCTTTCTACTTCACATTTGGATGGATTACTCGATGTGAACAACCAATCTGCCCAGTTCACCAGATTGTAAGACCTGCCTGCCTTGCTGTGGAATAATTCATACTGAACTTTGGTTGATGTGGATGTTTTGCAGTAAAACTGGATCAATGATCAGTCACAATGCTCTTAGAAACATCATGATATTGTCTAGTGCTCTGTTGTGAACTGCATGAGCTGCAATAATCTCTTTTGGTTGAGTTCAAGCGTGAAATATTGACCATTGAAGCAGCCTAACAGCTGCCTGATGTCTATAAATCTGCAAAGAAAATGTACAACCTCACAGAGCACTGAAAACAGGTTTTGGTCAGATAGAGCTTATTCCTAGTGAGGAGCTGACCAGCATTTATCCTGGTGTGTTCTGTGTAGGCTTCTTCAGCTGCAGATTATGGACAGTGAGCTTTGATGTCGTTTTTTGCGCCATAAAAATGACTAAGTTAAACAGTAACTTTTCCGAATGGAACAAATCTTGACCTAAATGGCAAGTTTTTCGGATAGGACCCGATAGGACTCCCTGGTCATGGAACCCATGTTAATTGAAAAACAAATTGATTTTCTATTGGAAAACTTTAACAACTTTTCTGAAAGTCACAAAATTGCTTTTTACTTCTATGATGTTTAGAACATAATAATGTACACCCTTATGTTTTTCCTTTGTTTGATATTGTTTAAGTGTTTACTGTGAATGCTGGCTGGAGTTTTGAGCCTAATTGCTCCTATCAATTCTTTAAATGAAATTCTTCATTTTGGACAAGGGATCCAGCTGATGTCTGTTGGGATCAGGGACAGTGATTCACCAAAAGCCTGGGGTAGGAGAAGTAGCATCACATGACATTTGACCTCTGATAATATCACATGAAGTGACACCAGATGATCTTATGTTGAAATCATGTGATATGACCTCATACACCCCTTAATCTTAAAAATATGTTGAATAGCTTATTTATAAGTTTGCCAGTTATTTACCATTACCACCTTTTGGTTCACAAGAGAGAGAGTGGTGATGTAAGTCATGTGATGAATCTGTGGATGCCGTCCCTCCTCCCCTATAGGGAGACCTTTCCCATGGGGCCAGGACAGTGCATCCACAGTACAATAATCCTCCTGGAGGTGGTGCACAGGGTGAGGGTCACATGGATGAAGTAGCCCCTAATGGGATAGGGGACGGCCATCCCATGAGAATGGGGTATACATCCCTTTGTCAAACCTCCCCTCTTTCCTGAAGCCAGGCTCTCCTTCCCTCTTTCTAACCAGTGCCAATATCTTTTATTGTAAAATCAGCCATCATTGTATGTTACACCTGACTATGGCACCAGAGAACACCAGTTACTTTCCATATAGTTCCAATGCAAGTACTGTGAAGAAGAAGATGGTCAGGAGTATGAAGATCACTCCAGAGAACCGAATGAACGGTCTCGTCCCTCACGACACTTGTTTGGTCAAAGGCAATACAAAATAGCAGAGGGAAACCAGTATGGAGGAAGACATCCTAAGCGGAGGAAACCGGGGAGATGCCAACCCAGCTAACAGGGGAAAGCAACTTGAGATGGCTTGCGCAGAGGCAAATGGGAGCATGAAGGCAGTCCAGGATGAAGGAACTACGCTGGCCACTGACCAAGAAACCCACCAGGCATTCCAAAGTCCATGCATGTGCTGGAGACCAAAACCTCAGCCAGAGAAGGAAGCAGGTACCGGCAAAGCAACAGCTGATCAGAAGATACCTGAAAGTGGCTGGAGACAGAAACCACAGCCAGAGAAAGAAGGAGTAACCAGCAAAGCCGGCACTGACCCGAGAGAACACCCAATCGCTACTGGAGACTCACAGAGGAGCAAGGCCACTCAGAAAATGCACAACCACATGAACAGGTGTGCAGGCACACTGAGAGATGCTAGAGGTCTGGGAGAACACCAGATAAGAGGGACTGGGACCCTGAGAGTAACAGAAAGATACATAAACATGTGTATGCTTGGCACGAGAGTAAACCAAGCAGGCAAAATACATTATTGTGGGATCTGCACCTATATGAGAACAAGAGAATAAGAGGGTATGGGACCCTGAGAGAAACAGAGACAGTCCAGAAAGAAATATATGCTTGGCATGAGAGTAAACCAAGCTATTATGATACAACATTGCAAGTCTGGGAGCCACACCCACAGGAGAGCCAGAGAATAAGATGGTCTGGGAGCCTGAAAGCAAAAGAGACAGACAAGAAGAAAACATATGCTTGGCAGGAGAGTTCACCAAGCTGGTACAATTCATCATTGCGAGTCTGGGACTTGCACCCATATAAAGGTCTAAGAAAAAGGAGTAGCTCATTCAAGAAAGTATGGAGTCTGAGAACCGAGGAGACTGTCATAATTTCCTTGGATGTGTTTGGCAGGAGAGTGAACCAGACATAAACCCTCCGTGAACAAAGAAGAGGTGTTCACAGGAAAGCTGGAAAACCTTTCTTGTGCGTCTTTGGGAAAGTTTGGAAAGTCCAGAGAAATGCAGACAGGTCCCCTGGCTGAGTGAACACTGTGCTTTCTTTTTTGGTATTTTTACAAAGTAAAGCAAACCACAGAAGGAGGGGACATACTCCTAACTTGTCAAGTAGAGCAAGAAGGAATCCAGGGGAAAGCAGCTAATCCCTGGTCATTGGAATGTTGCAGTGTGGAAAAGGAACACTTGTTTTGTTTTTTGACAAACCGAGACATTGGGAACTTTCGACAACAACTGTTCTCATGACTTTAGTTCTGAATATAGTGTCCTTGAACATTAGATTTAAGTTACTAGTGTTAGGGTCAGCAGCAGGGTTTTTTTGACATGACAATGGCTCACTATTTGACATCCTGAAGTTTTCCTTAGATTTCCCTGAGGCAGGGAAAGCTCTCTTAGTTTTAGGGACAGAGAGGTGGTTTTTCCAACCATTTTACTGGTAAATACAAGTGTATAACCAAATCAATGTCACCTTTGTGCCTGAACCTTACTTCTTCACCCTGTCAGTCCCCATTCAAGGAGTCTGTAGAATTCTATGTGGATTTTTTGGGAATTTTCAAAAGGGGTAATTCTGCCATGAGAAATCTAAAGATTTTAGAGGTAAAGTGAAGGATTACTTCCAGCTATATAGTTGGGGTATATCCTCCACTTAACCTCAAAGGTCAGAATTTGGCAATCTGGAAAAGTGGCAACAAAGTGGCATTAAACAAATTACCAATACTTAATCAACATTTGTATCTGCACCGCTGAACAGATAATGAGGCTGAAAGTTTTGCTACTTGAAGACATCATGGAGAGTAACATTCCAAGAAGATGACTTGTAGCAGGATCACTACCGGGACAGCACTCAAGTAGGCAAAGATACTTTACAGAATAACCTTGCATTGGCAAGACTAAATACTGTTTGATAGACAATAGAGACTTAACAAGATAATGCACACACGCTGCTCCGCCATTAGACTCTTGGCTCTCTTTATCATGTCTGTTGATGAAGACACGCAATGACACCGGTTAACATTCATTCTAAACCTTCCAGCCATTGCCTTTTTTTTGTTTCGCTGAAGCCACCCCGAGTGTGATGGATATGCCCAGATGTGGGTCCCATGCCTGCTGGGTCTAGGAACCCACGCAACTCCTCCCTGATGAGGTCCAACAAGGACAAAACTTGTTTGTGAATGCTTGTGGTCTCATGCAGAATGTCTGTGACCAAGCGCTTGGGCTGGGTTGCCCTTTTTGCGGTTGGCCTAAGCCTGATTTGCATATGGTGTTTCCCCTTTTGTAATGGCTTGGCAGGCGAACACTGATGTCTGGAAGGTTGTCCATAGCAATACCAGAGGTTAATTCATTCTAAAACTTCCATCTATCACCTCTTTTGTTTTGTTGTAGCCACCCGAGTGGGATGGGTATGCCAAGATGTGGGTCCTATGCCTGCTGGGCCTAGAGACCCAAGCTATTCCTCAATGATAAGGCCCAACGAGGCTAAAACATGTTCGGGAATGCTTGCGGTCTTGTAAAGAAGGTGACGTGCCCAAGCAGTAAAGTATGGCCTGCTCCTTTTGGGGTGGAACCAAGCCTAATTTACATATAGTATTTCCCGTTTTGTAATCGCTTTGCAGGTGAAGAACAATAGTCTGGAGGGTTGGCCAGTCAAATGCCAACGGTCAAGATTAATCTAAATCTTTCAGCTATCACCTCTTGCGGCTAAGACATCCTATTTGAATCTGCACCTTTAAGACAAATAATAAGGATATAAAGAGGCACAGCAGAATAAAATGGGAGCAAGCACTAAATGGAGGGAACTATCAAAGTGATACCTTGATGTCACCAGCATTCAACATTTTCTCACTATTTTCCACTATCACCTGAGAAAGATCCTGAGTGGTTTGAAACACGTATTGGCTGATCATTTGTAATATTTAATCATCTGAAAATGTCCTACTCTGTTTAATAACCTGATCATTCGAAAAACAGTTTTAGTTTTGTGTTTATTTTACATTTTGGCAATGTGGAAAAGTGGCAACAAAGTGCTGTTAAATGAATTACCAACACTTAATCAACATTTGTATCTGCATGGCTGAACATGTTATGAGGCTGAAAGTTTTGCTAGTTGAAGACATCATGGAGAGTAACATTCCAAGAAGCCAACTTATAGCAGGATCACTACCAAGGACAACACTCAAGTAGGCAAACCTACTATACAGATAAACCATGCATTGGCAAGACTAAATACTATTGTATAGACGATAGAGACTTAACAAGATAATGCACACACACTGCTCCCCCATTACACTTTCGGCTCTCTGTATCATGTCGGTCGATCGAGACAAGCAATGCCAGCTGTTAACATTCATTCTAAAACTTCCAGCCTTCGCCTTTTTTTTGTTTTGCTGTAGCCACCCCAAGTGTGATGGGTATGCCCAGATGTGGGTCCCATGCCTGCTGGGCCTAGAGACCCAAGCTACTCCTCACTGATAAGGCCCAACAAGGCTGAAACATGTTCGGGATGCTTGCGGTCTCATAAAGAAGGCAACGTGACCAAGCAGTACAGGATGGACTGCTCCTTTTGGGGTGGGACCAATCCTGATTTACATATGTTTTTTCCCGTTTTGTAATGTCTTGGCAGGTGAAGAACAATGGTCTGGAGGGTTGACCAGATCAATGCCAGAGGTTAAGATTAATCTAAATCTTTCAGCTATCACCTCTTGCGGCTAAGACATCCTATTTGAATCTGCACCTTTAAGACACATAAAAAGGATATAAAGAGACACAGCAGAATAAAATGGGAGCAAGCACTGAATTGAGGGAACCATCAAAGTGATACCTTGATGTTACCAGCATTCAACATTTTCTCACTATTTTCCACTATCATCTGAGAAAGATCCTGAGTGGTTTGAAACACGTATTGGCTGATCATTTGTAATATTCAATAATGTGAACAGGTCCTAGTCTGTTTAATAACCTGATCATTACAAAAACAGTTTTAGTTTTGTGTTTATTTTAAATTTGGCTACTACATGGAATCATGGTCTCAAAATGTTGTTAATTGTGTCAAATAACATAGTGACACATTAATCATAATTTTTGGAGAAAATAAAATGGAACAATATACTCATCTTTTAGGTACCTGCTTTTTTGTTGTTAGAGTAGAGTAAGTACCTTCTATTATTCAAGTAATTACAATGTGGTTTGTGGTGTGCATTGCAAAATAGCCCCTAGGCTTTTGGGGCATAGCCCACCTTGATTGATACCCAGGGCCTACCATCCAACAACCATGGGTAGATGGTACTGATATTCCTTTCCATACACAGCAGTGGTTAGTCCATAATGGGCGAAGAGACGGTGTCCTGTCACCCATAATGGTCAGGCTAGATGGCTGTGCCCAGTCACAGCTCAGCACTCCCTCAGTTCAAATGAACTGCCGAGCGGAGTGTCCTAGGCCAGACAGTGTTGTAGTCTATATGGTATCCTAGACCTCCATTCCTCCGGTGAACTGGCCTGTGTATGTCAAATAGTCCAAATGAGACTGCAGGAAATCTGCTACCCCAACTGGGCATGAGCATTTTTTTTTAAAGATTAAAAAGTGATTACCATTTAAATTATACCCTTACACATGCAAACCTAAAATGACCATATTTGATTATTAATTAGTTTAATAACATCTTACATAAATTCAATGCAAAATATCACATTAAAAACAGTATTGTTAGCTAAAACACCAATACATCAATAATTGTTCTGATTCTAATTATTACAGTGATCTGGTTTTAATAAGTTCAGCTAATTTCCTTAATCGACTCTAACTGAATCTATTTCAAAACTCTAAAATGGCTAATATTAAAGAGACCTGCTTTACCCTTTCCATTTGCTACCAAAAGTAAACATGACACTCTATTTAAAAAACTACCAAGAGTCAATGCATGGGCAAAACTGGATCTTAATAAACACATATGGCCCAAATATAATGATAATGATAATGATGTGTTATTTATATAGCGCCTTAATCTAACGCGCTTTACAGAGCACATATTTACATACAATATTACAGATTTAGCTCAATTTAAATCCTCTAAAGTCTCCATTCAGGAAACTGAAAAAATCATTGCTTCCCTAAAACCGTCAAACTGTAAAGGTGACAACTGTCCGGCCCAGATAATTAAGGATGCGGCCAGAGATTTAGCCCCCTTTATCTCTAAACTCATTAATGCCTCCTTTTCATCTAATACTGTCCCAAGTAGCTTGTAAGAATCCTGGGTTCTACCCCTTCTCAAAAAACAAACTTTAGAACCGTCCATCGCTACAAACTACACGCCTATCTCAACGGTCCCTTTCCTCCTTAAAATGATGGATAGGGTGGCCTATCTTCAAATTCAGAAGTACCTTGAGACCAACCAACTTCTAGGCTCCCGCCAATCGGGTTTCAGACCCCAGCACAGCACAGAGACAACACTAATAAACCTTAAAACTCAAATTGACGAGCTTCACAACACAGGAAACACAGCTATGCTACTCCTCCTTGATCTGTCGGCAGCATTCGACTTGGTGGACCATGCAGCATTATGCAAACACCTAGCATCGGCTGCCCACTTTTCGAGTGAAGCATGGGTCCAGTTCTTAGATAACAGAAGTATGCGAGTCTTCTCCACCTCAGCATCAGCAGACCCAATTCAAACAACGTGTGGCGTTCCCCAGGGCTCATGTGTCTCACCAACCATGTATAATATCTTTACTAAGCCTTTATTTGACAAATTGGACAGACTGGGTGTCACCTACACAAATTAGGCAGACGACACCCAGATCCTCACTCCCCTTTCAGGCAATTTCACCTCAGATACAGCCTTAGTAAATGGAATATACATGCTCATTCAGGCATGGATGGCAACCCATGGACGCTGCCTGAATGACGATAAAACGTAGATCCTGATCGTTGGCTTGGCCAATAACCTAAAAAAACTTGACACTAACTATAGTGCCTTCAATATTGATGGCAAGATAATTACAGTCGCCAAAGAAGTGAAGACAACTGGTTTCTATCTGCATTACACGTTAACTTTAAAAAATAGGTAAACTCCCTGGCCTCATCCACTGCCTACACTGACAAACTCATTAGAGCATGCAGACCCTTCCTCTCGCTAGCAAGCTGTATTATCTTAGCTAATGGGTGCAATGGTAACACGAGTAGACTGAAAAAACGGTCATTGAGCTTTCCGCAACTACGAGGCATTTCGAGAACTGTATCTGGCATTGTCCTACTTTAAATGTGGAGTTCTTATTGCTGCAACCTAAGCCTCTGATGAAAAGCTTGTCAGGCTTCTCTTCGCACAAACAATAAAGGCTTCTCTTTGCACAAACAACTAATTATAATTTCTTGGCGCAGTGAGACTGGGAACATCTTTGTTTTTCTTCAACTATTCCTGTGGATGTGTATTGGCAGTACACCCACACCGCCCAGATACCTGCAGCCTTGATGTTTATTTTCTTAATCACTGTATAAGCGCTGTGGACTCGTGACTTTTTCTGCCATAACTTTGTTCTTATCTTAGCTAATGCCCTCATCTTATCAAAATTGGACTACTGCAATGCAGTGTACTTAGGAGCCAATAAATATATCATTAACAAATTACAAACATTGCAAAATAATGCGCTTAGAATGGCCCTGAACCTCCCCACTAGAGAGCACATATCTAATGCAAGGAGAAAGCATCATTGGTTGAAAATTAGTGATAGGATCCTCTTTAAAACTGTGTCATTAACCTTCAAATGTCGCAGCCCCTCCATACCTGAAGGAAAGAATAATTAGAAAAACATCTCTAAGACCCACTAGGGCATCCAATTCCTACTGCCTCAAAATACCTAGATTCAGATTTAAAAAAACAGGAGGCAACAGCTTCCCAGTAAAAGCAGCACAGCAATGGAATGCACTACCAGTTGAGCTCAGAAGGGATCAGTCTTATTACAGTTTCAGACGCAACATCTGCACCTGGTTACGCCTTAACGACCACTAGACCAATGACTGCAGTTGTATGTTTACGTGTATGCTTCCTACCTGTACCTGTCAACATTTGTAACTAAGCCCCCAAGTAGTCTCTGTATCTGTCTATACCTGTAACTAAGCTTTAAGTATTCTTGTGATGTTGTGCGCCCAGCCACGTAAGGGTTTGGTGCGCCGTACAAATAAATAAACAAATAAACAAACAAACAAACAATATCACCCAACCGAAATTGGTACTTATTAGTACTAAATATTGGTACTAAATATAAACTCTCCTGAATTTTATCTACAGCTACTGGAATTGATCTCCCCAATTGGTGGGGCTAGGATAATCTGTGGAGGAGACCTAAATATAATATTAGACCCCTTAAAAGACAGATCATCCCAAAGCCACAGAAATACCGCTAAATCTGCATTGACCCTCCTTCAGGCCATGGCTACTCTAACTCTGGCTGACGCCTGGAGAGAGTTGCACCCACTCCAGCAGGAATACACTTTGCACTCATGCGTACATGCATCTAGCTCCCGTATTGATTACTAGCTGTGCATCCCAAACCTCATCCCCGACATAGGAGAATATATAATATTACCACGTACCCTGTCGGATCACTCCCCGATCAAATTTGATCTACACCTGGCTGGCCTAGAGCAATCCCCGCCTACCTGTCGTATGCCACCGGAATTGCTGAGGGACATAACGGTGATAGAACCGCTATGATCAGATATGGATTTTGTTTAGCGTAACATGGGAACGGTGCGGTCGGTCACCATGGTATGGGAAGCCTTCAAGATGTGGCTGAGGGGACATCTAATATTGCGGGTACATGGCACTCTTCGAAACATTAGGAAAGACCTAACCCAAACCAAGAAATTACTGAAAAAGCTGGAGAATGCACACGCACAATCACCAGGGCCCGATACACTAGCCCCCCTGCAGTTACAACTCTCGGGGTTCAGGGCACTAGCGGAAAGATAGATCTTTTATATGACACAGCCAGTTAGAGCAAGATGATATGACGAAGGAAACAGGACAAGTAAAACACTAGCTAATCTTATCAAAGCTGAGGGGTTACGCACATTAATAGTATCACAGACCAAGCTGGTATAACCCACATAGATGCCCGAGGGGTGAGTGATGCGTTCTTAGATTTCTACCCTAGGCTGTACTCTAATACGGACAAGGCTTCGATGGACGCGCTCCAAGAGTACTTGGACTCCTTCCCGTTGCCCCGACTGGAACCAGTCGCAAGGGAAGCCCTGGATCTCCTCATGGGGATAGAAGAGATTGAACAGGCTGTCAAGGACCTGGAGGCGGGCAAGGCGCCTGGATCAGACGGAATCCCAGCTGATCTATACAAAACATATCATATAGAACTCTTGCCAAGGCTTCTAGAGCTCTGGGAAGAATCATTAGGGACTGAAATATTACCTGAAACCATGAGAGAGGCCATAATCATGGTCTTTCTAAAACCACATAAGCTCCCACACGACCCCTCCTCATACCGCCCTCTTTCCTTAATCAACGTAGACACTAAATATACGCGAAAGCAATAGCCAACTGACTACTTCTCTATATGAATAAATTCGTCATCCCGACCAGTGTGGCTTTGTCCCTTCCCGCTCCACAGCGATCAACCTACGTAGGTTCTTTGCGATAACCTCCCAATTGGACCCCAAGGGTAAAACAGTGGCGGTGGCACTAGATGCTGAAAAAGCGTTTAATTCTGTCTCCTGGAACTTTATGTATGCCATACTGCGTAAGATGGGTTTTGGCCCTGGATTCCTTAGCTTTATTAAACTGTTGTACTAAGACCCCTCGGCCAAGGTCCATACTAATAAGACCCTGTCAGCTGAGTTCAGACTTCATAGAGGTACAAGACAGGGCTGGCCACTGTCTCCTTCCATTTTCGCACTCACAATAGAAGGCATGGCTGTGAGACTAAGATGCAAATACTCATGGAGAGAGATTCGCACCAGAGGTGCCCCACAATTCATGTCACTCTATGCAGATGACACAATGCTATACATTGGGAATCTGGAGACGAACTTGGTCCCAGTCATACAATAAATAACGGAATTTGCCAAATACCCGGGATATAAAATAAACCAAACTAAATCAGAAGTCATCCCCCTGACGACCACGTCCACAACATAACCTGATGCCACCTCCCAACTTTGGTGGTCCCCTACATCGGCACGATACCTCGGTATAATTTTGGCTACCGACAAACGGCCCTTAATCTCTAATAATTACGATCCACACCTGATCCAACTGGAATGTAAGCTGAACATGTGGGAGAAACTGCCACTATCAATATACGGCTGAATAGCTCTGTTAATGATAGTAATAGTGCCAAAATGAATATACCTGTTTAGTAATATTCCGACATGGCCTGGTCGGAAACTCTTTGATAAAATACAGAGATTGGCCACAGAGTTTGTATGGGGAGGGGGTGTGGTAAGGATTAGCTGGTGTAAAATGTGTGAAAAATATGATACAGGCTGTTTGGCAGCGCCGGTCTTCCTTCTGTACTACTATGCGGCGCAAGCACACTTCACTAAATACTGGGCTGAATCATCAGAACCATGTGTGCACATACAAGGCGGAAAATTTGCAGCTGCCCCACTAAGCCTGCGCAATATGCTATTTGCCACTTTTAAAGAAGACGGCGAGATCCCAGACCCCTTGATCTCTACGGTATGTGCCAGTTCCAAGCTATTCGGCAGGATGAAGTGCTCAGAATTATATTAGCCCCATTCCCCCCTGTGGCACTACCCTGGCCTTGAACCCACACTAGACACCACAATGCAAAAGAAATGGGATCCCAGGAAAGAAATGTGGCTTGGAGATCTATCCCCGGATGGAAAGTTTGTGACCCTGAGGAAAGCCCAGGATAAAGTGGGAGCAGGTCTCATCACAATGCTCCAATACCATCTGTGGGCAGCTTGCAAGAAGAAATGGCTGTGATTTCCCAATGCACCGACACCACATCCATTCCTATCTACCATCTTAACGCAAGACACATTTATAGAGAGCGTATCCTCGCTATATGAGGTGGTACAAACACATGCCCCATCTCATAACAGGATGAAGGAGAAATGGGAAAGAGATCTAGGCATTACTAGAAGAACACCAATGGTCAAAATACTATCAACACACCAAGGTCATCTCTTAATGCACTATCTTTAGGTTAATCCAATTTATAATTCTGAACCATCTGCACATCACCCCCAGCAACCTATCCAAATTCGACCCATCTAAATGTGCACTCTGCCCAAAGTGCGATGCCCCTGCAGCAAACTCCATACACATGTACTGGGAATGCCCACTCATTAGGCAATACAGGGAGGAGGTAGCGGCGGCAGTGAGCATCATATTAGATGTAAATTTCCCCCCAACACCACTGAAATACTTGCTGGGGAAAGCGAAAGCTCCCCCCAATTTGCAGTCTTAATGGAGAGATTTACTACATGTATAGGACTGTGAAGAGAACTATATCAGAGGAGTGAATGCCACCTCCAGACCAAAATACATTTGGGGCCCCCTCAGGAGGTACCTAAACAGTACTTATGAGGATCCGGATACAGTAGTCGATCAGGCAAACTAATAATGTTAAGTATAAGCAAAAGTTAAATGTCTTTACAAATGTTGTATAGCCAGAAATAAGTGGTTGGAACTTAGTAAAATCTGTTGGTTGTAAAGTGTTTGTCAGCCGGAAAATAAAGTTAAAAAAAAAACTACCAAGAGGTGATTGGTGCCTGTCATTCGAATAATCACAATAAATCAACAGATGCTTTAGTAATTCTATAGTGTCCAACTTCTTACATCTATGGCAAGTTGTTAATGCTCAGGGTATTCCGGCCTTGGCTACATGTATCACACTGATTTCAACTCTATTGAATCACAACAGTATATATTCTCTCAGACCGGTTAGGGAATCGTCTTACATGAGGGTGCAATTGTAAAAATGTAGCAGGGGAAATCTCTAGATATTCCTTACATAATATTTGATTATACAAGTAAGTCACGTTTCTACATTGCTCAATTTCCCTTATTTTATTTTAACCTCATATATTGTGTTTCCAAAGCATGATTCCACTTTAAATGTATGTTCAATGACAAAGCCCACGAGAATGATGGCTAAGGTACTGCAGTCATCGTCCTGATAAAAGGGTGCCAATGAATTCTCAGCTGAAATAGGTCATGGGGTGGGGGGGGGGCTACAGGATTCATTGCCCTGGAGATGTGCGGGAGGCAGGACTCAAGTAGAGGGAATGATTTACACCACTCCCTGCTGATGACTGTATGCAGACATGTTGTTATTCTGACATGTGCACGGCAGTGGCAATGTTGTAACCTGAAGGGGGTTGCAGGAGCATTTCATTTAAAAAGAAAGTATGCATTTGTGTGTGTATTCTTTTGCGCCAGCATCTGATAGATGACCTGCAAGTGCAACGATTGTGCGTGTGTTGGTGTGTTTATGCATTCAAAGTAGATAGGGGTTGTGGAAGGGAATCAGCATGAATCTGGTGGGATTGTGGGCATCAATCTCATGAAATTGTCTGACGGAAACAATGATGCCCTACTGTTGGCATCAGCATCACTGAAGTAGTATACAGCTGCAATGATGACATATTGCAGGCAGAGGTGTCACAACAGTCTTTTACAGTGGCATTGATGACATAGTGGGGGCACCATTGCCATGAAGGTCTTTTAAGGTTCCATTTGTGACAGTGTGGGCAACCACATCATAAACATTTCCCATAGTGGCAATTATGACATAGAGTGTGAGGACCAGTATCATGAAAGTGGTTTAACAGTGTCACTACTGGCATATTGTGGGTAGAGTCAATATGAAAATGTGTTGTAAAAAATATCCTGTTTACCAACGGTGAGTTGGCATCTATTGAACTGTTTTGCGTTACCCTACAGTACTTATTGAAAATTGTATGGCATTTTGCCTGAAAAGTCATGCAGGAGGGTGGATCCATCCTTCGTATAATTTCAATCATAGAACTCCAGGGGCCTCTCAGCAAAGAAGGGTTGAACATCTTGGAGGAGGGGGCTGTAAGGGGTCCAATGAAAATGCAAGGCTAATAAGTTAACACCTCCTGTTCTTACTATTTGGTGATGGGATTTAGGGGACTAAAAGTGGCTGCACAAGCCTGAAAGTGAGGTTGCTTAAAGATCTTCAAGGAAACTTCCCTGAGACCATCTGTGTGAATCCTAAGAGAACTGCCTACATATTATCTGACTGGAAGGCCTATCCATTGCTGCAGGATTAACTTTGCCTGGGACTACAGCAATTGGGGAATACTGGAGCCAGCTGGAATCCACATCAGGAGAGGGGACAGAGGGACAGAGGCTGAATAGAGCGACTGAGTCTGGAGAATATCCCTGAGTGATGGTGGATTCTGATGTCCCTGTCCTATCCATGTAAGGCACACCCTGCTGACTTTCCTGAGCACCGAAAACAGAGATTTCCAATGTAAGTAGATTTTCCAATGAAGCCAAGTGTGAGAGGATCTGCTTTCCTTAATCTTTGTTTCCTTAATAGTGTGTGGGGGCAAACTGAGTAGACACTTAGCATATTTTACTGAATGATCATTTATTTAACTCCCATTTAGATTGACACAGATTATACTTAAATTGCTAGTAGTAATTTAAGTATAATAATTTTGAGAAATTGGGTATTCCTATTTGTCTTGTCAACCCGAGACTTTCCAAAAACGAAATCCCTAACTGACACCACTCTCCAGAATGTCCCTTATGCAGAGGGTTGCTGAATATAACTGAAGATTGGGTTTTTGGTGCTGGGGAGAGAAGTGCTTTGTCAAGTGAAAATAAGTGTAAATCTCAGTTGAAAAATGCATGCACTTTGCTGAGAGTGAGAAAGTGACCCTGATCAAATAAAGATGTTGCATTGCTTTGTGGTGAAGTAGGAAGCAGGGTTCTAGTAATCCAACGTATTATCAAAGGTTTGCGTGACTTAAACATTGCAAGGATGTTTAAATGTGCAGGGAAAAAGCCATGCAAAGTGCTGCATGTGAAATTGTTTTCAGAAATGAAATCAAGAAATGCTTATGCTCATGTTCTAGCAATGTGCCAAGGAATTATTTAATTTTGACATAAAATGGGTTTGTGGGACAATTCCAAGAAGAAGTGAGTTTTGTATTGAGAAGAGAAGGTGGCACGTGTCATCATTTAGGGCAAATATTAATTGAACCTATAATTTATATAAAAATGTATTCTTCTGTGCACCGGCTTGGTTCTTGGCTCATTGTGGGCACAGGCAGAGGGATCTACGCGAATCTATATGAATCATAGATAGGGCTAGTTTGAATTAAATGTATTATTCATTGTGTGACACCTTGATTGGGGGGCTCATCAGGTTAAGGGGGCTCTCTTAACATATTGTTACAATTAATAACGTTAGATGGCTTGACAATTATGAAAATAGCAATATCCAACAGTAAAGCACTTTAACGCAAGAAAGAGAAATACTGCTGAGCTGCATGTACTACTATATGCCTCTCTGTAGTTGTACAGAGTAGTAGTTGTAGCACAGGATTTGCAAGTGGGTTCACTACAATTATTTAATTTGTTTCCATGACTGCAGAGTCTGACAGGAGGCAGCCTGCCTTCTTGCAGAGGTCAAAGAGACAAGGCATCAGGTCCAGAGCACTAATCTGTTTTTCCAGTGCACTCACATTTACCCATTACATTAGTGGGTCTGTCTGGGAAGTAAGCAACTAGGGAACACACTGGTAAAGCTAGCAGCGCTGAACAGTGCACTGCTCTTCTTGCCTGCACAGTGAAGCACGTCATATCACCCAGAGGCACATACCACTGAGGGCAGCAGAGGACAAAACCACTTTCGGGGTAAGAGTAAACCCACTGTCCTCTCATTCGTACAAAAGTACTGCACCATCAATGTGAGATGTGCGCCAAACAGACTTCTCCCCTTCCCTCTTTCACAGTCGAGCCATTCCCAAACAGAATAGGTTAGTGCCAAGCTGTTGTTTGCCTGCCCATGGCCCACTCAGGCAACTAGAATGGCTAGAAAAGCAGAAATGTCATCCCTGCACAGAGCAGATATTCCCTGAAGGAGTTCAACTGGGCCTGCTCCGAGGCTCACAATGGAATGCACTTCCTGGGTGTGGTTGCTGTCTGCATTTTGTATAATACGAGGGACAGTGGCATAGCACAGAATTTGGGGGACCCCTTGCTCGGAACCAAATCACGGGTTACACCACACTCTGGGCCGGCCTAGATTACCACGCTTGCACAATATGCACAAACGTGCTACTGCAGGGGTATGCCGCACACTGCACGAGGAGAAAGTTATAAATATGTGTTTTAATGCATTATACAGCATGCTTTCTGAGAACAAATTGGCTAAGTCAGAGCATTTGCAATTGTTTTGTTGGATAACACCAATCCAAAAATCAAACACTTGCAAGTCACCAAAGGTGCACAAGACCATTAATGCTTTAATTAATGTTATGCTTCCCTATTAAAAATGCCATGCCACAATGAATACATGTCCAACTGGTTGCACAATGTAGACCAGTGAAGACATGTAATAACATATTACAGTGAAACATGCCAGGCCACATTTAGACACACCTAGACTGGTTGTACAAAAATGCCAGTCGCAGCAATAACACTTTTTTCATGATTATTTTATCAGAGATGCCCAGAAAAATATACAATGTCACAGTAAGAAATGGCTAGACTGGCAACACTCTATTTCCAGTCTAGCCACGTAATTACACTTAGCAGGACTGCTTTATCAGAGATGCCCAGTTCACAAAAATCCAAGCCAAACCAAGAAATTACTAGACTGGCTGCACCAAAATGCCTCTCTATCCACTAATAGCACATATAATGCCTGCTAATCCTGTACATGGATGACCATTAGAATGTATTGCACAATCACAACAACACCCCACCCTCCAGAACACATCCCCTCTCTTTCCCACCTCCTGCCCCAACCCCAAATATTGGCTAATCTGCCTAGAATTACCTTCACGTCCCTTTTGTCTTGTCCCAGTGCTTACATATGAGGCACCTTGCCTAATAGGAATGTACTGGGACAAGGAAGAGTGGGACTAGAAGTAATGAAGATTGCATATTACTAAGACAGGCATTACCTCCATGTCCTTCAACCTCATACCAGTATTTGCGTATGGGGCAAAGTGCCTCATATGCAAGTACTGAGACTAAAAAGAATAGGGCAAGGAGTAATGAAGATTACCAAAAAGTAATTGAGGCTTTTAAAACAAGCAGTGGTGCAACACCATTGAGCTGACTGGGCTTCAGCCAACCCCCTGCAACATTTTGGCTATGTTGAAAAGACCTGGCTGACTATAAGGGACTATGCCTAGTCCCCTCTCCCCTTCCATAGCGGCCATTTTCTTTATTTACTATGGCTGCCGAGGAAAGGAAAAACGGACTCTGTTTTTTTCTGTCCGCGGCAGCCATTTTTTAATACTTTTTAAACTTTTTTTTTTCCCAGGTGTGAAACGCAACGCATCTCGCAGCCGGGAAAATAAAAACATTATTACGCCGGTCTTACGGGCCGGGGTACTAATGGCAATATGCCCTAAAATGGCAGGCCATTACTGCATATGTAATGCCCCCGGGCCTTCGTTAAGGCCCTCGCTACACTGGGGCTTGTAACTATGGCCCCAGTGGCATTACCTTACACGGTAATGGGCCGCAGTCTCGGTCCATATCGTCAATTATTATTAGTCACTGTACGTCCGAAAAGTGGAAACCTTTGGTAGAAATGTTTTCAACAACTAGTGAGCGCAATGTAAATATATCAATGTATTTGTGTTTGTATCCTTGTGCCTATTATGATCTGTCATCTGTCAAATCTGAAGACCAGCTTTTGTGCTCTATTCTCAAAGAGATAAAGTTAGTGCACATGTTATAAACTGGTTTTATTATTTAAACTTTGTTAAATCATGAATGAAAAATGCAAACATGAAAACACTATGATTTATGACTTGTATCAAAGAAAAACATTTCTACATAGATTGTTGTATATGCATCACACTGGATTGTTTAAAGTTGCTATACTGGTTTTCAGGTGGATCAAATTGTATTTTATTCCAATACAAAATGCCTTCTGCTCTAAATAAAGTACCTTGAGGACTGTAGAGAAGGTTGCCGAGAGTGGCATTTAGAGAGTAAGGCACATAGCGACGAAGAGAATACAAAAAGGTGTCTGTGCATTTGGGATATAAAAGGCAGCGAGATAGAGAACAGGAGAGAGTGTGTGAGAGAGAGATATGGGCTTGATGAGGATGTAGGGCCATTACCGCCCAAGCCTGCACTGTAATGCAGGCTTTAACGCTGTTAGCAGCTGGCTCATTTCACTAGGTGCTTCAAGTATTTATTTGCTTAAAAGAAAGATGGTCTTTTGATGAATGGGCACGTGTGGTGCTATTCCCACTCTTCAAAGGGAACATCAGGCCAATTTAAGACGAGTGGCTAGGAAAAGAGATCAGCGTTCAGAAGAGTGTCCTATCTAATCTTTTATGACACCATCCAAGGATGAGGGAGGTGAGGCCGTGAGGATAGGCCCAGTCTAGCAGGTAAGTGGGGAGAGGCAAGGGGTGCGGAGGAGTGGGTGGGTGAGTTGAATGAACGAAGGGGGGTAAGAGCATGCTGGATCCTGGTGCACAGGGAGCAACAATCAGCTGACCACCGGATCTGGCCTAGTGTTGCAGAAGGCTATTTGACGGACACGCTTGTGTTTCGTGCTGATAATGTGTAGGGTCTGCCACAGCCAATTACATAACTGAAGACCTGAGGTGGCATACACCATTGTGGAACATAAGGTGAGTCAATACTTCTCTCCTTTCCATACTCAGTTACAAGCAGAACTGCAGGGGAGGCAGCAGCATTGACGTGCCTAGTCCAAAGACGCAAAATAAAGTGCCTCTTAGCCGCAGACTGCATGAGAAGTAAGTCTCCCTTAGGAAAGATCTGGAAAACCTCAAAAGCATGAAGGCACCAGTTAGCCATTCTGCACCTTGAACAAATCCACCAGGCTTCTCTTGGCTCACCTGGATCATGGTTGGCTAACTCCAGGCTTCGAAGGCATGAATTCTGATGGGTTTTCAGGATATCCACCAATAATATTCTTGGGGGAAAAAGTGCAGACATGTCGAATAATTGAATGCAAATTTATCTCATGAATATTCACCTTGAGGACTGGAATTGAACAACCCTGATCTCGATAGACGTTCGACAATATCAGTCCTCAGTTAATCAGAGGAATCATCACCCTGGATAATGTACCCTCTCCCAGAATCACTGCACCTCTTTAGAGAAAGCCCATGACAACATATTCTGATCGATTGCCCCTGGCACCCACTTCCCAAGAAGACACATTCCTTGTAGCGCAACACCTGCTTCCCTCTCACAGCCTTCTAAACTAGCTGAGACTTGCAGTTCCTGGGTGTGTACCATTCTCTACCTCACTGACGTATGGGATCTCTCAACTTACTAGCAAATGTATGACACTAAGCACATAATTGGAGACATAAAAGAAAAAAAGGTCTTATGTTGTGTATCATTTTCATTGCACTTTTCAAAATTGCATACCACTGTATTTAATATTGGCAATTAAATTACAAAATCATTTGAAATGGATAGACGTACTTTATAATAGGGTGTTTAGCAGGACAGACCATCTACCACACTGAAACTCATACATTTATTAGATTTGTAGTTGAAAACTAGTGGACCAAAGACACCAAATAAGATTCTGCATGCAGTACTTACAATTGATAAAGTTGTGCTTCATCACCTAGTAACAATATTTGATAACATGATACCGGTTACATGTTGGTAGCATTGTATTAATTCAAAACATCAGCCTGGGGTTTTAAGGTCAATTAATAAGCAAGTGAGGGCCCTATTGGTTTTACTGCTCAGGTTATAATTTCAGAATGTTTTTTTTTCACAGTTTTTAAATTGAGTGCAACAACATAATGTAAGAGTAGGGGTAAAGCCCACATCAACCTACAATTTCATCCCCCAAAAATCAACATGATGCCCTTTGCCAAATGTGGTATGTGCACCTTTGTTTAATTATATATTTAAGGTACATTTCTTTGTGACAAACATTCTGCACTAAAACATGTGTACTGTGAATATGCAGCAGTAAAATCCCTGGGTACTCAACAAACCATATTTTTAATGCGATCAGAGATGTTAGGGTTGCGATAATAAATTCATTATAGCACAGGAAAACACCGATTTCAAACACATTTACAGTTTACATAAACTTGCACACCATAATTTCTCTAGTGTGAATAACACACCTTTGAATTATGATTATTAAAATCCTCAAATTATATTGAGTGTGCAACTTCATTTATATCCCTGTAATTCCATTGTAAACCGAAAATGATGTGCTACTTAATGTTCAAACTGCAGTAAAACATGACTTCTGCCTTTCTGACCTTATTTCAGAGCAACACGTAAACATGTGGGCAGCATTATAGTACAGAAACGTTGCACTGGTGCAAGTGAAACTACCGCTAGGGCAAACATTGCCATAATGCAAAAACATATGCTTCAGTGGAAGTTTGTACTGGGCCAATGGTTACCCTAGACACAGTCTTTTGCCCTGATGCAAAATGCATTGGCATAATATTATGGATGCACTAGTGCTAATTGCACTTGTACCAGTGCAAATCCTGCGGACATGCCACCCTATTTCACACAGAAGTCTGCATGCCATGCAGGCTTTTTACAGTCATCGTTCCATACAAGTGCAACAAAGAAATTGTCATTTCAACAGACATTAGAGCAAAGCGCAGGACTGTTCACATCCTAGGGCCCGCCAGTCTCCCATAGACATTGTGTTATGTCTCAAAAGCTCATTTTAGGTTAGGACCTCAATTGGTTGTCCCATCACCCGGGCATCATGCTTGCTAACTCTTGCCACACCTTTACAGTGGCTCAATATAGTAAATAATCAGCATTATGTAAAATCTATGCATCAAACAAAAAATAACAAAATAACAATGAAAGACATTCTTAAACGTAGTGAATATGTGGAAAACAAAGAAATTGATATGAGGCCGGGAAGCCCAAAGGAAACACACCAACACAGGTTACAAAGAACATAAAAGGTGCTTTATTCAAAACCTACAACAATTACCAAAAAGTCAATTGACAAACGGATAGCTATTCGGCTCTCAGAGTAACAGAAAGAACTTTCTACGATAGTTCACTGCGTTAGTGTGAGAGACGTACATTGGGATACTCATGCTTTTATACCTTTTATCCAGCTCTGGCCAACCCCCTCGCGGGTTAACCATTCTTAGGACCAGGCCTAGGGTTTGTTGCCAGGTCAATCCCATAATGTATGCATTTCGATCAGTTTCGCTGATACAGTTGTTCATTTACACATAGGTCAGGGATAGGACAAGGTCTCAGTTCGCGACCCCAACAAGTGGCCTGCAGGCATATTATTCATTCATGTATGCGGAGGTCACAACGGCCAGAATCCCACTCGAAATGTCATTCGGCCTCCATTTTGGTGTTCAGGGTGAGTTCCACATTGCAAGACAACCTAAAATGGCGGCTGAATCCAAGATGGCGATTTACACAGTACATTAAGGTCAAGACCTTGCCGCGGAATCTATTTACACAATGTTTTTAAACAACTTGGCGTAGGCCAACACACATTCAAACAATACGATAGGCCGGAATAGACTGACTACAGTGAAAGTTCCCCAGGACATCGTTTTAAGAATGATGATTAGGATGGAATATTTATTTGTGTGCAATATGTGAATGCAGTGCAACAATTAAAGGGCAACCCTATTCATGTTTTGTTCCCTGGTAATTCGGAACATGTTTTTAACTCTATTGACATTGGAATCTCCTAATGCCCCTGACCTATTTTATTCCTTTCATTCTACACTTGTAATGGCGCATTCAAAACATAGATTAAAAAAATACATTTACACTGTAGCAAAAACACCACACACAGACACGCAGAGCAGGATAGAATATTCAAATCTGACATTGGGCAATACAACATTTACAATGCGGAATACTGAGATTCATGGGGTCATAACATGTTTGGCAGTAAAGGCAAAAACAGTGGTTTGTGCAGAGAGGGGGTAACATAATGAGCATGTCCATTGCTGACCTTGTTATGGAAAACGCCAACACATTCACTTCAGTGAGTTCAACCACTCTCCTGTTGACCTACAATGTTTAAAAATCCTTCGTTTTCACTACCTCAAACTACTGAAAAACAGATTAAGGGGAACCAAAATGGTGGTGTGGAGGGGGGGACACATTTCAACTGAGTGATTGATTTACCACTTTTGTGTTCATCTGTGCTAAACACACCTCCTGTTTTCTGTGATGAGGGCTTTGCCAAATATGGAACTGTTGAAGAAGACTCTAAAACAAGTCGAGAATAAAACAGCAATCAAAATTATCGCGTAGAGATCATAGTGGAGAAGGGGCACTTGTGGTCTGAGTTTTTTAAGGTTTTTACTTTGGTGGGCAAGCTTGTCAGGACATAAGAAAATAATTCATGGGGCAATTGGGGCACCTTAATAGAATGGATAAGAGAATGGAAACAAAATGGAAAACACATGGCGGTCCGACATGGGGGAAAGCAGACAGTGCTTGTGACAATAAATGGAGGAAATCTTGGAAAATTAAGGAACCACAGATGTTTGATGAAGGAAACAATGGGAGGTTGGGATCTTTCCAATAATTCCATCGGAAGAGATGGAAAAAGGAAACATGGGCAGTAATAACAAAAGTATCTAAAAGCAAAAGGCACAACAAGGGAATGATGTCAGGTCTGAGTTTCCCCTTAAAAATCCTTTAATCGAGAAGGGAACGAAGAATAAAAATAAGAAAATAGGGAAATGAGGAGTAGCTAAACCATCAGGGATATTTTTGCGAACTGTCAGATATGACATGAAGGTGGCATCTACTAATGGAAATAAACAGTCAGATAATAGAGATTTGGAGGACAGAAACACAGAGTCATCTCAAAATGATAAAGAGGATCAGGAAATGGAGAGTAAAGTCTCTATTATGACTGTGGGTCACATTTCGATGAATGCCCTCCAGGAAAGTGTGTTGCAGATTTGTCCCACTCCAGTGCCTGCTCAGAATAAAATGGAGGGGAGAATGTATGATTTTAAAGTTGATGCATTGGGGGGATGAGGCAGTTTAAAGACAGATTTCAAAAAAAGGTTTTGGAATCTGCGCACACGGGGAGAAATGTATTGGTAAAGAGTGTGAAATGTCAGATTAATGGATTATCAGGGGTGCAGGTATACCAAGGGGTGTTACCCTTGAATACTACTGCGATGTGAAGTGGGAGAAAGTTGAAAGGTATGTTTGAAAAGAAAGGAGCTGAACTGGCTCCTCCGGGGAGAAAGGCAGAAGTAAAGAATGTCGAATGCCAGACAAAAGAACAGCAAGGAGTGCCGGAACATCAGAGTGAGTTAACCTCGACAGGGAATCACCCGCAATTAACTCATGAGGAAGGGAAGAGGGCTTAACAAAGGACTTTTTCAATTACTACTAGAATACCTTTTTGATTTGGGGGGGGTGTAGAGCTCTAAATACAACTAGAGTTGTATCTCTTTTTTATGAAATTCCTGCCCTCAGGCTAATACATACCAAAGGTATCGATCTGGTTGAGTTTGTAGATCCTAGAAGAAATGATCGTGTAAGATTAACTTTTCCTTCAATTGCAGTACACAGTGGTGTGGCTTATGAGATAGTGGGTAGTATAAAAGTGTGTAAAGGCTTGTTGGTTGTAGCACTGGAAAAAAAGTGGGAAGAAAAAGGAGTTTATGTATTACTTGTTCAGATTTATGGGCAGCCCACACATGTGGAGTTGAAATCCTTTTGGGGAATTTAAGCAGATCATTATGGCAGGGTATCTTATTTCCTACTGTGGAGAAAGGTACAAGAAGGACAGGTTAGTAAATGGGGGAAGGAAAAAGCACGATGACTTCAATAAAGTGAAAAATGGAGCTAGGCGGAAGCAGATTGCTTATGATTGGGGTCATTATATGTTAAATGAACATCTTGAGGGCCCCATTGATTCATACCTACAAGGCATAGGGGTACGAACTCCTCAGTTATTGGTTACATTTTCTTACTAGAGGCCATTTATTTTGATGTAAGGAATTTACATGTATGCCTTGATACACCATTTGCTGTATAGGCACATTATAAATGCCCAAAAAATAAATAAATAAAATAAAATTAGACTAGCTAATCTGAGTGACCATAATATGCTGACGGTGAGGTTTGTAGATGAGCAGATGGTTAGAACTGTTGGCCGTGTGTGGTTCCTTATGGTTAACAACGGTGGAAATAGGATAACATGGAGTGAAAAGAATATTAATATCTTTAATAATCAAATACAGGATGTATTTGTCAACACAACCATGGAG
The DNA here is from genome assembly GCF_040938575.1 of Ambystoma mexicanum. Classification (NCBI taxonomy): domain Eukaryota; kingdom Metazoa; phylum Chordata; class Amphibia; order Caudata; family Ambystomatidae; genus Ambystoma; species Ambystoma mexicanum. The sequence continues at coordinate 1,070,468,853 of NC_090935.1, read as the reverse complement.
CAAAAACGAGTTCATATACAGTGAAGGAGCTGTACAATACATTTCAACGTTCTTTAGACTTTCTTGCACAGCGATTGGTCAGAAATAAGAAACTACTCTCTCTATCTCTTGCAATTGTTTGTTTTTCTTTTTTTCAAGAATATGTCAAGTATGCTCATTTTTAATTTTTTTCTTCCTTCTCTTCTTTTATTCTCTCCTCTTTGCATGTACCATTGGGCCTTAGCGAACATCTATATATTTTAAGTAAACCCATTAGAATGTGGGTTTTAGGATGTTTGTACATTTTGATTAGTGTGATTTAATGAAGTGATTTGTAGTTTGTTTGGGGAGGTAAGTTTTAAAGAATTGGATCAATTGTAATGAAATGAAGATATGTTGGATTTGTTGTAATAAGATCTGATTTAAAGTAAGGAATTGTAAAAGTTTCATTGTAAACCATAAACAATAATAAATAAATAAATAAATAAATACACAAAATAAAATATTTGAACTCACTTTCTAGTTCTGATACCTTATAAAGGAAACCAGGCTTTGGCCCCACTTTTCTGTTTGGTCATGGAACTCTGAAGTGACTAGCAATGTACTTATAAGCTACAGTAGGGGGTTACTTTATCCCATATATGTATGATTGAAACACAGACTTTAATATGGTGACACCATCAGTGAAACCTTTTAATTAAAGCAAATAGTCTTTTAACTGTGCCCCATGATAGCCTTGGTACATCACACATAAACATCTCCTTTGATACCCTTTCTATAGATCGTTATCATACTCCATGATGCTGCTTGCTTTGATACACATTAACATTTTTAAACGCTTAAGCAAGCGACATTACATTTGAGGTGTGGAATTGGTTTACTTGCAATTAGTCTTTTTTCGATTATAGTCAACAAATGCACTATTCCACAATTAACATTAAAGTCCCTTGTAGTGTATTGTATCTGTGTATTTGTGTTTTATGTAGCACAAACCTAGCTCGAGAGCAGCAACGCGCTGCACACAAGTTCAAGTAGCAAGAGGGTATTTCACAACGGATTCAGAGGAGTGGTAGAAATGGGATAGAGTTACACACGCCATGCATAACAATTCCCGAAGACCTTGGTTTTCACTTCTATCCTTAATTACAATAGCGCTGAAGTGGTCCTGGTTGCCACAGGGACTGTGTTCCACTATGTCAGGGCATAGCAAGAGAAGGAATCTTTCCTGGTTGTTTCCCTATGGGTGACTTTAGTTTCCAGCCTAGCAAGGGTCCAGCTCCTGGAGTTAGGTTATTTTCTTAAGTGAAGGAACTTGTGAATTTGAGTTACTAATCACTAAAAGCTAAGACAACAATTTAGATGGCAGAATGATAGGACTAATTGGAAGTGGCGCTGTTGCACATCAAACAAGATGATGGCATCTGTCTAATGTGTTGGGCCACATGCTGCTGCAGATCCCCCAGCACCCATCCGAATGGTTTCTACAGGAATGAGGCCAGGCTAGGAATAGTAGCTCAACCCTGCAGAGCATTTCAGTGGCTCATTTGAAAGATGGTAGTTAGCAGTATTCCAAGGCCGTCAGAGTTCTGACTGGGCCTATATCTCCCCTGCAGCCCAGGGGCCCAAGCACCCCCATAGAGCTGTGCCCTGCTGAGATAAGGCTGGGACCAAGATAGCTGGTACGGAAGCATGCATCGCTTAATGAATTAGCGCTGCCTGCAGATACATACATGCCTGGGCCAACGTCAGATCCTCACAGGCATTGCTACTGGAATGAGAGGTGAGGTGGTGCTGGATCATGGACAAAAAGGGTAGGGTGGTACGCCTGGCCATCATATCATGGTTGGACTCTTGGCATAGGGGAACCACCGGATGTGCGTCCCAGAGAAAGAGCCTTTTCTGGGAGATAATAACTCCTCATAAACGGGATGACTTCAACTGGCTTAGCAGCTTTGGGAAAGTCTTTGCCAGGCAAAGCAGGTGGAACACTTGTCTTAGTTTGACCAGGAGGCTCCTTTGTTCCAGGAAGAGTCTGAACCTGAATTCTGCTTTGAGGTAGAATTCGATCTTTGACCTTGACATCAATTTTCAAATCAACTGGAGTGGTGATTGGTGCCATCCTGAGGGGTACTACACATTGCGTCACAGACCCAAATCTCCGGGACAGCAAAGATGGACAACAAATCCTGCTGACATCTCGACTCAGGAAAAGGCTAAACCACCTGCCCAACTTGGCAGTAAGCGACAGAACAAAAAGAAGGGGAAGAGGGAAGGGGATGCAACTCATGCTGCTAAGGAAAAAACAGCAGATGAAAATCGGTGTAGTTCTACCCCCACCACTACAACCACCCAGACTAAAGTGGAACAGGGATCAGAAGGATCCTTTGAGAAAGTCCGGCCCTCAGGAGGTTGGCCTTCCTTCCGCATTGACAACTCCTGTTCAAACAAGTACCAAAACACTCCTCAAACTGAGAGGTGGCTCCCTGAAAATGTAGATAAATGGTTTGCCTCATCAAAGAACTCCTTCATTGAGCCGTCTTGGGTCTCCACCCTGAAGCTTGCTGGATTGCTGGTGGCCGGCACCAAATTCTGCCTGGATTACTATGATTTACAGTCAGTACAAGGGAATAATTGCCTTCTATTCTCCTATTAATAAAGAACAAGAATAATGAAAATAAAAAAATAAAAAAAACAGGATGACTACTCACTGATGATAAATACACCATAACCATGCAACGCCAGGTGGGCATGAGTGCACTACACATAAGGGCCCACCTGCTCGCCCTCCATCAGGAGACCTATTGACTGCACAGAGAGGTGGTCTGACCATTGGGGTTGGTGCCCAGACACATGCTTGTAGTGGCACCAGGTGATAGCGAACACCACACGTTCCACCCCTGACTAACCTGTCTGCTTGTTGTTGGTGCTACGGATCCCACTGGCTGATGATGCCAACAAATATTTGTCCCAAAACAGCAGAGCATGATTACCTTTGACAAATCTATGCCAGAATGACGTGGCCTGAGTGGTAGTGCCCTGGATGGAGAGTACCCCTACACCATGGAGGAACCTATAGAACTCCAGAGAATTTTTACCAGCATGACAAGGGATTTTCTTCCATCTACCTATTGATGATGTGGCAGCAAGACAAGGGGAGCTCAAAGCCCTAAAAAAAATGCTTAAGATTTCTCTGAAAAAATGTGATGAGCTAGAATCGAGATCATCACAATATAACATTCACATTTCGGGTGTTATGGAGTGCCCTGTTACAGCCAGTATGGAATTGTTTGCAGAGACAACACTATTTGCATTTTATTTTACCAGCCACAGCTAACAGCCACATTCATGACAGAACAAGCACATAGGTCTCTTGTCACACCAACTAAACCTGGTGCAACGCCAAGGACCATCATTGCCAGAGTCCTCAACTTCAGAGACATGTGACTGACTACTGATGGCAGCAAGGGCCAAGGACGAACTCTATCTGGGCTCTAATAGGATCCACATATACCCAGATTATTCTGTTGTCATACAACAAGAGCTGAAGACCTTTGTGGAAGTCAAGAAATTGCTGCGTGCAATCTCTATAACTTACTCAATGTTATACTCAGTGAAATTGCACTTTGAGTTCCAGAATAAAACATACTCATTTACACTTCTGTAAGAAGTGCTGGCTATCATTGAAAATAACAATCCATGATCCGGGTCATAAAATGAGTCATTAAAGCTGCTGTGCCCCAGAGTCCGAGTAGCTGGACATACTGTTAGAACTGAAGGGTATATAAGACTCTATGGTGGTCAACCATGATTCATCAATGTGGGGGTTGGTAGAAATAGCACAACTGATATGTAAAGATAACCACAAGCCTTTACACTACTAAGGGGTATGGAGTTGTGAGGGTGGGGGTTGGTCATTGTGGGATGGTTTGGATGGAAGTTATACATGGCAAATGTTATTAATGTGTATGACTAGCAAGGAGAGGCAAATACAAAAGTACTGATATAAATGTGTGCATGCATGCAATGTTAACGGAAGGTTACTTTGTCCTTACCACACATGACAGGTGAAGTGATCTACATGAGTTGGAAGTATGTGGCATAGGCAACCCATTAAGATGCATAAAATACTCACTTATATTGAACGACATAGGGTTGGTATCTTGTACCAACATGCTACTAAAATATGCATTCCTGGTTTGCCTGTACATGGGGAAGTAATACATTATGTTCTTGTACAGCACCAATAGAGAGGGGTCTTAACAATAGTACATAAACACCTGAGGTTCAAGCATATTCAGGCTCTGGTGGATCCAATGGGTTGCTATGTGAATGTGCATGGCAGAATTGATGATGGGACATCCTATTGGAGAAAATGTATGGCCCTAACATTGATGATCCCCAATGTTACTCTAACAAAATTGACATATGACATACCTTTCCAACAGTGCTGATACTATGGGTGAGACACTTCAATATGATACTAGATAACACATCAGACTGTTCAGGCGATAAGCCAAGAAGACTAGCCAGAGCAACCAGCATCCTACTTGATGGCATGCCTGGAGGCCTGCATCTAATAGATACCTGGAGAATGTCACATCAGGGCAACCGTGAATACACCTATTATTCCACAATTCACCCTCTAGATTGACCTATGGCTCCTGCCCCCCCATGAGAATGCTATCCAACACAAGCATCCTTCCGAGGACTTACGAGGTCCACCCCCATAGTAATAAGTTTGCCACTGGCACAGCTCCACAAGCGATGGAGATTCAAACACCTAGCATTTCAGGATTCTGTCTTCTCACCTGATATTTATGATGAGATACAAATGTTTTTTTAAACAAATATAGGATCAGTCAGGGAGGTGGGGACACTGTGGCAAGCTTTAAAGTGTACATTAGGGGAATAGCCATGTCCTCGGAGTTTGGAGTTCTGAAAGTAAGGAATAAACGTGACATTTAGGAAAAGGTACAACAACTAGAACTAGAATAAACATGCAACCCAACAGAGGAGAAACATAGTGAAATTAATGACAACCACATTCCAAGACAATTCGGATAAGGAACTGACATGTTTGGGTTTCCCCACAGCAGGTTGACGTTATTGAGAGGGAGAGAGGCCAGGTAAGACCCTTTCTAGATGTGGGAAGCAGGAAAAGGGTGATAGCGGGATTCCATTTGTGAACAATGATGAAGCCAGTGTGTTGCACACTGGAGCTGAGATAAATTAGGTATTTGTGGACTTCAACGCCAAACATTATGCTTGACAGGACACATGCACACACTCAGCATACACAAATATCTCAATGGTTTACCATTGACACAAATGTCAAAGGATACAAAGTGATTAATTGATCAACCCATTACAGTTGATGAAATAGAGCAAGCTAATGATGATATTTGTTGAGTGACTTCAATTCAGCAATCCTACTTAGTCAGTGCCTCGTCTGGGACGCCCAAGGGAAGCCCTTATTTATATATTTTTATGACAAGTTATAATCTGGATGAAAAACCCTTATATAACACCCCTCTCTTTGAATCCCCCTGACCTCACTGAGCCAAGAAGTAGGTTTGTTTTGCAGTTTAAAAGGTTTATTGAAAAAGTAAACAATATAGATCACACTTTTATGAATACATTAATATTTGATAGCACACTTAGGCATATGACAGTGATCAACAATGGATGATGTTACACTAGCACACTGATTTAATTACTTAAGAGTTAGTATAGGGAGGATAAGGTAGCTGAGAATACTTTTATGATTTCAAGGAAATGCAATGATGAATAAAATGCAGTACAGAAATAAACTGATAGGGTTTCACAAGAGATAATATGTTCACTTTTCTCCTTGTGGCAATTCACTCCCCTCCTATGCAATATAAGGAGATGGAAGTAAAGCACAGTTTTCAGGAATACAATCACGATACCATACGAATTCCAGTTCCCCCCTAGCAAGCTGGGAGAATAGGGATGGTTTAAAACACAGGCAAAAGTACTTTTAAATGTGGTATGCAGAGAAGGGAAAAATATGCTAAAAATGATTTTAATTCCCTGTAGGAGGAGCAGGGTAGGTGATAGCTATTTAAGATTAGTTCAAGTCACACTCGCGATGCTCAATGAGGGATTAGCAGGTTGAAGGACCAAATCACAAATCGCGGCACTTTTTCCGAGTGCGTCGAGCGCGATTACGGAAAAACTATAAAGAATAGAAAGTTTTAGGCTTGATGGAAAGCTCAGAATAATAGCTTCCTAGCACACGCGGTTCCAGAGATACGGACGATTTTGTGGAGATAGTTTCACGAAATGAAAGCAAACTTCAGAATGACAAAATGATACTTTTAGAGCTTTGAAATGACAGAATGACACATTTACAGCTTTGAAATGACAGAATGAACACACGATTCCTATGATGCAGTTCTGGACAGGTTGAAATGTTTTGAATCAGATTATTTTAGACTAGGAGATTGGTTCTGGCACAGTTCTAGCTGAGTACTCACACTATGAATTTGAACTAGGCCGTCAAGGTCTGGTCAGGTTTGGACTGGACTCCGGGCGGTTTCTGGTACTGATTCTGCTCACAATGATCTGGTCTGGATCTGCTAGCGGCACTTCACCGCGGTCTGGTCTCTCTGGTTCTGGTCTCTCTGGACACAGCACTGCTTTCTGGGTCTGCTACCGATTCTGGCAAAAGTTCTTCGCAAAGAATCTAAAAGCTTGCCCGGCTGTTGAATAGTTTGGTTGCAAAAGATTTGGAGGCCTGCTGAAGAGGATTCAGCTTGTGGATTGGCCCCTGCTTTAAGTTCTGGCTTGGTTCTGGATCTATCTGGAGTTGAGTTCTGGATTTTGAAGTAGTCCGGCAAAATGCTTCGCAAGAAAGATGGAAAGTGAGTGTCTTGCCTGTCCAAAGCAGTATCTTTTAATGTGTTTTGAAAATGGGTGTGTGCGTGGGCATAACTAAGCCTGCCCCTCACAACTTATCATTGGCCAAGTTCTCCTCTCTCCCTTGATAGGGGGAAGGAATGGAGTGTCATCGTGATGAGGTATGTTTTATGAGTCAGAGGATCCTCCCCTTTGCATTTACTTAGAAAAATCAATTTGACCCAAAACACATATTTCCCAGATACACAGTTTGTTGAAATTACATACACACATCATATATTACTTCAGGTAGGTCTCTGTTCCAACTCTGATGTTTCTAAGAGCTTGGGTTAAGAAATGACAACATTTTGCACTTGGACTTTTACCCAAATTTACACAGAGGTACACCCTCCTTCTGGACAGATTACAGTAATTTACTATGTCTCTAGCATAAACCCTGTGTCTGCAATATTAATAAATAGCGGGGTTCGGTCCCAGAACACCGCACAAAGTGGAGTTTGGTCTCAAATCGTGAGGGCATTTTCCATATTAAGGACCCCCAATTTGTAAATTTCTGTGAGCTTAATACAAGATTTCAGAAGCATTTAACTTAAACATATATTTTTTGCAATATGAATCCACAATCCAGTCTGGCCCGCCCCCAGAACTTGGTGAGTCAGAGATCACAGGCCTCTCCTTCCTGGCAGGGCAGCTGTTGACAGTTACACCCTAATCTGCATTTCTATTCAATTGAAAAGCTCTATTGTGTTGTGTGCTGCAGGCTGCAGGGGAAGGTCCTCCCTCTCAATCAACAGGGCCATGTGATATCCTGGGCTGTTGTGTGGTTCTCTGAGGTGTTAAGGGTTCTCAGGAAAAGCAAGTCTTTTGAACTTTTAATTAAATAAGACCACCTTCTGTTCACGGCGCAGTTCTGCAAGACAGCTTTCCTGTCAGGATGTATAGAGCGCCAGCGCCGGTCAGTGGCTTGCAATGGTACTGCACCCATTTTTGGGAGCAGTCTTGAATTAATACATTTCAAAAAAAGGGATTTTACTAGCATATGAGCCTTGCTAACAGTGTATTAAGGTAGATTCTGCAGTAGAGTTTTGAAATATGCATTTTGAGCTTGTATTCAGAGAAACAAAGTTGATTTCAAAGCGCTTTTGGAGCAAACAGGCACTACTGTTTTTCCTTGGCACCACATTTCACTCATGGCGCTTCTGTTCCATCACGCTCGCACTGGTGGGTGGCAGGTCAGGCGACCATTTTGGTGTGCGCCAAAACTGTGCGGTTTTCCTGGATTCTGGCGCAATGTGGGCTTTTTTGGCCATCTTGGATTTTCTGAGCCCACAGCCCGAAATGTTGCAGCATAATAACTCGAACATGGGTCAAAACCCCTGACATCTCCCATCTGGAAAACCTCTGTACTTGGATGGATTCAATGCAGAGTTTTATAAACAATACAAATCTATACTGAGCAAACATTTGTTAAACATTTGTGTGGAATCACAAGAGGGACAACTGCTCCTCTCCTCTATGTGGGAAGCCATCATCACAGTGTTACTGAAAACAAATAAGCCAGTAATGAGTGTGGTTCCTATAGACTAGATCACTATCGCTAATCAAAGTAGATGTCAAGAGTTTCGCTAAAGCCTTGGCCAACAGAATGTTGCCCTTTATTACATTCATAATACATTCAGATCAGTCAGGATTTATCCTGGGACAATCTACCAGCTGTAATATTCAAAGGGTGTTCAATGGCATGGCACAGATTGATCCCAGTTTTATCCCAAAATACAGGCCATCATGGCCACATTGGATGCACTAAAACATGTGACTCGGTCTCCTGGCAGTTCCTATATGGGTGTTTTCACATCATGGATTTGAGCCCCGGTTTGTCACATAAGTACTGTTATATACATCCCCTGTCATGAGCTTTTGTGCCAATGGGGACATCTCAGCAACTATCTATAAAGAAAGAGGGACCAACCAGGGTTGTCCATTGACCCCATTGCTTTTCTCAATAATTATCAAACCACTAGCTTACATGGTGAGGCTTAAATATGCCAGAAAAGGGATCAGAATAAGCTGAACTCCAATCATAATATACATATATGCTGATGGTGCTCTCCTGTTTGTGAGATATCCACAAGAAAACCATGACGCCATAATGCAAGGCATATCTGACTTTGGCTCGTACTCCGGCTAATAATTAATCCATCCAAGTCTGAGCTCTACCCACTGACGGAATTCATGTTCCTGCCCACTGAGGCAAAAGATTTCCCTTGGGCCCCTGCTGGTATATCCTACCTGGGAGTCAAGATCTCGAATGTAGGGGATTCTTTATTCAGGGACATTGATGGAACATGTCTAGACCATTTATTACCTAAGTGCTACAATGTGTGTGACTTCCCCTCACATCAGCATGTACAACCGCACTGCTTAAAATGATGGTCGTCCCAAAGATATTGTATATACTTCAGAACATTCTGATCTGGCCAGGGTGTTTCTTCTTTAGTGACCTGGATTATATTATTTCAAAATTAATAGCAGGAGTGGTCGGTAAGAAATGGTCAGATTTTACAAACTCTACAAAAGTACAGGATTTACAGCCCCACATTTCAAACTCTCCTGTATTGTTGCACAAGCCCAATAGGCATTGTACTGGTATGAACATTGGGCTAGTGCAAGTTAGGGGATGTGGTATGTGTCTGACACTGCATCCCCTAACACAGATGGAAAAATGAGCTTCTTTTAGATACACAGCTTAATCACTGCTTATCACTGCTACTAGACCCCATATTCTTGGTTGAGGCCCGGTTAACCCAGTCAGAGCCACTATAGTTGTGCAGAAGAAACTATGTCAATTATTACTGGTAGATTACAGGCATTACCTGAACTGTGGTTCATCGTTTACGTATTCAACCAATAAGTATCAAAGTTCTGAATCTATGAAGTTTCAAATTCGCCCCCTCACCATGTCAAACAGCAGACAACAGCGACATGAGCACACTTTGCCACAAAACCGGGGACAGTGTCTTCTTGGTCCCAGTGCAAGTGACGTTACAACAAGACTTAGAAGACAGCAGCACTCTTAACAGTAGGCTTCCAAATAAATAAAACTAGACCACTTGGGATATAAAAAAAAGAAGAAAAAAACGTTATATCGTTTGTGTTTCAACTCGTAACAAAAAGGTTGATTGAATCACCAGCAAAAACAATCAAAGTAACTGGCCAATAAACATTAAAAAAAAGAATTACAGCAATCATATTCTGATTTATAGCAGTCAACGTAGATTGAAATAATCTGCTAGCTGACAGTATGCCTTGGAACTCACATGATAAAGATTTGATGAGAACCTATACAGTCTTTAAAAACCTGCCCTGGTAATACTGAGAGTCTGACCAGATAAACTGTTTAAGCTAGATCTCTTAATCTTAATCAACAATTTAGGTTTTCCACTTTTTTAACATATGCTTCGTTATTTTCACACACAATCTACAAAAGGATAACAAAACACGCAATTTAGAAGCTACTGTGTCATGCATAAATCAGGTTCGAAATGGAATATACGGCTATAGGGCAATGCCCGAACTTCCAGCCCATGATTCTAGTATCGGCCCGGTATTTGGCCGAGAATGGCCCACTATTTTGGATGGAATGGGCCAGTTTAAAAAGTGACTACCCTCATTTTAAACAATCCTACTAAGGAACCATGCTTTCAAACGCAGTATTTGCAGCATATTTTTAGACTTTTCTGAAAAGAAACAACTTGCATGTAATGTGTGATTGTGGGGCAGTTATTAATTGGTGCTTTGACGGATTCTATGCCCCAGAACAACCCGACACACGCCTATTCACATCTACCCCATTGTATTGTAACTATAGGAATAGTGGAACGCCCTGGAGAAGGCGAGCTATGATGATCCTACAATCTGAGATCCTCTATGACTCGAACAAACTGGACCAGCGGTCACACCACAACAATGGTACCACCAGGGGACAGCCAAACCAGACTACACCCGAACCAAGGGATGGGAGGAGGGTGAAAGGAGGGGGGTTTGAATTAATTTTCGAATGTGTTCCTGTTTGTGAAAAATGCCAAATAAACGTTATTTAAAAACAAAACAAACAAAAAATAAATCTGCCTCCTCATATTAACATCAAAGTTTTTCAATGTTTGCAGTATGTACTGGGAATGTCAAGGCCATTTGGCATCGAAAACACTGCACAATCTGTTGCATTTTCTGGCTAACCACCTCTCTGGTCACTCCCCTATTCTCAATGCCTTACACAATCAACCCTCAAACTGTTCGCTGTGTGGATTGACGAAACTCGGAACGATAAAAAAGAAAGGAACCCTTTTGATATCTTTTGAGTTTGTATCCTATATGCCGTTGCAATGGTTAGTGCTGTACGCAATAAAACAGCCAGCCCTCGCTTATTAAGAAAATGGAGGTTGTTTTGCTAGAATATTTATGGAATATTTTCCTTCATGACTATCATTAGATACTCATGATTACAGTTCTCCTCAACTAATGAAGCTCTTTATTCAGCCATTTTTGCACAAACGCAGCCCCAGATTTCAATTCCCTAACGACTGACGCAGCCCATCATATTTTTAGTGTTGGCAGATTTAGTAGTCTTGAGTGAAGTAATAAAAAGCAATGTTAAAGTTGTTAGCAGCAGAAGAAATTTCGTGAATGGGGCAGTAATGATATGCAATAAAAACGTGACGCGTCTTTGGAAGATTCTGCTGCATTATTAGCAGTGCAATGCTTCTCTGTGAAGAAGTACATGCACCGAGTTGCGATTCGCTAATCGCCAACCGTGCATGCCAGTATCGCAAAGCATCGCATTTTGCAGGTGAGCTGAATCATATATCACACGCTGCACGTGCAAATGCATTAGTGAATGCAGTTTGGGCCCTTCCGCAAATCCTACGAATGCAGTTTGGGCCCTTCCGCAAATCCTACGCATAGGAGTTTAAGACCTATTCTGAAGTGCATTCATCATTTTCTAAGGGGTTCAATTTACTGGTCCTCATTATGACCCTGGCGGTAGCCGTGCCAGTATAAATGGCACGACTTCCGCTGGAGTTGTTTTTTTCTGGCGCCGGGCAATGGGGAATTACCGGGGCATTCGTCCCAGGAGTCCCGGCAATTCCCCATAGCCAGGCGCCAGGAAAAATGACTATCCATTCGCTCTCGAGTCCCAGAGTGCCAGTGCATCCGTCAAGGTCTGCGAGCGGGTGCCTTTCAGCCCGCCAGGTCAGACCTGGTGTGCGGAAAGGCGCCGCACGCAGATCTCAGAGTATGCCCGTCCGGTAACAATGGTGCCGGTAGCTTAACGGCACGGTTGTTACTGTACCGGCATACTCATAAGGAGGCCCAATGTGTATTTGCTCTGTGGGTTTTTCCATGTGCATTGTATGTACTGTTGCTAGTCAAGCATATTAGGAAGCACAATGCCGATATGGGTCTTTTCAGACCATATACTGCTTTCTACAGTCCTTATTCAAAACAGACTTGAGAAGCATTAGCGTTTCTGTAAATCATGTTCATATTTTTTTTTCACATTTCCCCTCCTGTAGCGGTGTTGAAATATAAAATGCCATCACTGTCATTAAGTCACGTGCACTGGAAATTCTCACTTAAGATTCGGGGCTAACCCCAGGCCTACAACCGCTTGAATGCTCAGTGTCAATGTAATATTTTATTATTTTGTGTTATGTGCCATATAGACACATAACATCTACATCAGATTGACACCCTTGTGTCTACATTTCAGGAAGGAGCTCAAGACCCCCTCTTCACTGAATGGCTCTTCCTTAACACAAAAGTGCACACCACGTTCACCCCCATCTAACATTGAGACTGTGTGATCTGTTGTCCCGTTTCCTTCTCTGCTTACTTGTAGATCCATTGCTGCTTAATTGTCCACCCTCCCCATCCCCCGCTGCAAGACCTGCGCTCCCTTACCTTGATCCCTTTCGATCTGCTTTTCTCACGGTGTACTTCCCCTTATGACTTATAAAGCGCTCTGATACTTCGCAAAGCTAGGTCAATGATCCATAAAGACAGTAATAATAATAATAATAATAATAATAATAATAATAATAATAATAATAATAATAATAATAATTATAATAATAATAATAATTCGCATAGAACACTTCTGACATTTACAAAACCTGAGAGCAAGAAAAAGGTTTGGGGTTTGTTAAAGGAAGAAGGAAAGTTGAACCGGGGAGAGAGATGTTTATACCATGCATGGTATGATGTTAAGAATGTACATTTTCATTTTTCTTGGGTTTTTTCTGTTTCTTGTTTTTGTATTAAGGACTCACCATCCCTGCATTGGAGTGCTTTGAAACGCTTGTTAAGTTTATAGCTATATACATGACAAATAAATACATATAAAGTGTGGTGTTGTTTGTGAAGAAGATAATGGTTACATTGCATGACGGGAGTTTTGCAAAAATGTGAATAGGCGGATTTTGCATGAGAATTAGTAGATTTTGGAGAGGTTGTTGGTCAAATCTACATTATGTGCAATTGTGGTAATCTGTCTATAAAATATTGATTGTTTTCAGAGGATCTTAAGACTTTCCAGCTTTGAGGAATGTTAGAATTTTGTTGATTCTTTGTGAGAATGCTTGTCACAGTATGATATGATGTGATATGATATGATATGATACGGCATTTGTACTGCACCTGTGCTCAAGGTGTGACAACGCAAGGAAAGGGGAACAGAGGGAGGACAGAGACAAGGATCGTACTAGGCCAAGTGACATTGAGATTGCGCAAGTGCAGGGTAGGGGGAAGGGAAAAGGGACAGGGGAAAGAGGAGGGGCAGTGCTGTACATGGAATCAAAACTGTTAAGGGTTTCAATCAGACGACACACACCTTCGTCTCGGCCTAGTATGTAGCACAGAACTGAGATGCTTTTCTCCTTATTTTATGCAGATTCAGTTTGAGATGGTACACAACTCGTATCACCCCCCCTTTTCAAATACCCCGGATCACAATGGACCATGAACCAGGCTGGTTGGTAAAATGCAATATTTATTTATTTATTTTAAAATTCAAACAAAATCAAACAATGTTTAATATGGAGCAGTAATCACCAATGGGGTGATAATTACAGTGAGAATGTGAGCAATGCACTGGGTTTAACCTTCTAGTGAAACATATACACATCACAGCGGAATAGGAGCACTTTTTGGTTTAGGAAAGATAGCACCCAAGTTAGAATTTCCCCCTGCAATGTTCCCTCAACCCACAAATAATCAATTCAGAGTGGATAAACAGAAGCAGCAGGTAATCAGGAAAAAGAAACAGGCAACGGAATCCAAATCTGACCTTCCCTCCCCAAATAAGAGAGAACAAAATCCTTGCAATGTTATGAAAGGACACTCGGAAATGGACAAATAAATAATAAATGTGTGTGAAAAACCTTAAAGCAAATATAATTCCTCACTAAAGAAACAATGCAAAGACACTAACAATCACAAAGAATGGATTACCAAAAGCATACAATTTGAAAATGAGTGTAAAGTTTAAAACAGATTGCAGCAAAATGATACGTGGAAAAGTTTGATTTTTCAATTCCTGCCTTAAATTACCCAAACAACTTTTACTAAAAATGGGTGAAATACACTGATTTGGAGTGTTTTGGGGCTGAGGGATAGAGGTATATCACAGGGATACTCTGGATGTGCAATTAAGTATCTAGCTGGTAAATTGGAGGAATTATACAAGATATAAAAAGGTGCGCTTTTGAGTAAAATGAAGCTGTGAAATAAGAAAGGAAATCAGTTGTGACAAGAATAGTTTTACTTTACATTAGAGTATTCAAGCTAGGCCACCAAAGATGGACACAGTAAGAGGCAAGGTTGATTCGCTACTTCATCCCTGACACTCCAGCGCCCAACCCTGGCGGAAACCAGTCTGATCACTCTATATCTGACTAGGGTTTAGGATTACATAAAACAAAATGGAAAAGAGATGGCGCTAGCACTAGAAATCAAGGGAAGGGTTGCACAGATAATTCTGACAGTTTTACAAGTTATCAGGATAAGAATAGGATGGTTTAGAGAGTGGGATAAGGCCAAAGGAAAGACAAGATAGGTTATGGGTTTCTATGGGGTAGGGATTATACTTACAGTCCGCTTTTAGTTTGGGATTTTTGGACCGTCAACAGGTTCTGGTCACCACACGGCTGCACGCCTGACAAAGGAACATTGCTGATCCATTCTGGTCACTGGATGGCAAGCACAGTGGAGTGCCAATTCTGGTCACTGGATGGCACAGGTACCTCTGGATGCAGTTAGTAGGCAGCAGTTAGTGAGCAGCAAGCCAGGCTGCGTCAGGATGCTTCCCAAAAGAATACCAATTATTTTGGAATTTTAGTGGGATTTCAGAATTGAGGCCTTGCTGGGATAGGATCAGCACTACTTGGGTTTTGCAGTGGGCCCTGGAGTAGGTTCAGCAATGCTTTGGCCTTGTAGTTGGGATCTGGACACAGCAGGATTAATGGAACAGGACGCCGGCGCAGGAAAATCAGGAAGAGGTTGTGCGTCTAGAGTCTTGTCAGGGAAACTTATTAATAATGCATAGTGACATCACCAATGTATATGTCTGGGCAGGTTTAACTAAGCACGCCTCTAAACTACTGGATTGGTGAGGGGTGCTAGTTCCTTCCTTGCTCTAAACTGGTTGGATTTCAAGGGAATTATGTCAGATTTATGATGTGAGTTTACAATGTTCAAAAGCCTCCCACAGTTATTTTAGCCAAAATCCGAGTTTTCCACAAACAGTACATATATACAATTTAAAATCTCTTAGCAAATTATATACACAGGTTACATATTTTATGTAAAGCATAGCACTCCAACTCTGCAATCCGTGAGACATTGTTTCGCCCTTTTAATACTTTTTGGTAATTTTGAGTATGAACGATTTGGCCTAAAATTCCATAACTTTATACACATGTGTGGATTAACATAAGGGATGTTTGCATTGGAAACATGGATGCTTTTCTTGTAATCCGCAATACTTTGCCTTTTCTATTCCCAAGGTGTCAGGGAATTCTACCATGTCTTCAATAAAAGCCCATAAAATCACATTTAAACTGCAACATGTTTACATTTTTACAAAGTCTTGCTGCAGAGATAAATGTATTTACATTTTCATTCATAAATAGTCTTTGGGAAGCAAATGGCAGTCCTTTGTATGTCACTGGACAATTTTTGTTCATTCTTCAGCTGCCACCAACTGTCATTTCCTCCAGAGCAAGATGGGGGTTACAGCTTGATTGAAGGTTTATTGACCCCTCCCCACTTATCACTTCCTTGTCCTGGAAATTCCATTGTCAGTGGGTTCAGCCTAGACCTGATTGTATCCAACCTAATGATTATCACTGGGGTGTTAATATCTGCTGATAGAGGCCCTTCTGTTGGTAGCACCCCCTCCCCCAAGCAGCAACATATTTTCCTTTTGAAGCTTGCAAAATCTAGCCAATATAGTTTAGCAGTTTTACTTTCTTATATTTGGTCCTGTATTAAAAAAGCCAGTTGAATAAAATAATCCATGTGCGTATTTTCCCTAGCAACAAACCCCTTCGCATTGCTGGACAATGTCAGGCTTTCATTCAAAAGTCTACTTTTAAAACAGGCCTTTTTCTCCTTGAGTTTGAAAAGCCCATTTTACATGTGTGGTGAAGAGCTGGTGTTTCTTTTTAATTTCGGTTTTGCATCTCCCTCTGGATTCCCACACTGTCTTGCAGCTATAGTTATTTCTTGTATGCAGGAGTTTTGTTTTGAAGCACAGATGCCTTGAAATAGACATGGCTAAGATAGATGGAGTTTATTTTGAACTACTGAGCTTTGATACATTGCGAAGAAAATGAATGTGTTTTCCTGTGCGGGCAAAAGTCGAGTACCTTGTTGATTTTTCGCAGAGTTGCTTTGACAGGACTTGTCATTCAGAAATCATGCTTGGGTTTGCTGAAGCACAATGGGGTATACTGGGCATGGCAGGGCTTTTTTAATAACAGTGGTTTAAGGAAGAGCAGATGGAAATAGATTCAGCTGCATTATTTTACAGGTAAAAACGTTTCCTTTTAATGGGGATTTTGGGCTTGCAGCGGACAATGCTGATTTTTCACTTTATTTATTTTGTACAGGTAAGAACACACTGGCAAGCTCCCTTAGTCTGTCCCCTTGTTCCATCCTGCCCAATGTATGCTTGGCAAGACGGTGCAGCCATATTTCTGTTGCTGCAAAACGCAGTTTTAAGGCCATGGTGCACACAGGAGCCAGTGCAATCATTTTGGTGTTTCAGCGCAAATGCAGCTTGGTGTTGGCAAAATTCTGTTCTGTGGGTCAATGTAGCCCAAAAAAATAACAAGAAGTGTGGTTAGCAGTTGGCAGGTGCAAGGGTTAGTGCAGACAGCAGTGTCGAAAGTACAGGTAGGGGGACGGCAGGGTTAGAAATACAGACCCAAGTGCAAGGTTTGCCAGGAGGCAGTGCAGGTGTGCAACTGGGCGGATAGGTACCTGGGTCCAAAATCAGAGGGTAGCCAGGTGACCAGTGCAGTATTAGACAGGAAATCAGCAGGGGAGAGGAAGAGAGAAGGTGGAAGCAAAGAGAAAGGTTTGGAGGTACTTCCGGAACCAGAGATCGTTCTCCTTCAGTTTCAGAGAGCTAGGGAGACTGTTCCAGAGGGAGGCCCCAGCCGGAGAAAGAGATCTACCACCAACTTGTTGCTTGGAGAAGCGACTGACCCTGAGAGAGTTGGAGGTGGAGGAGCAAAGAGCTCAAGTAGGAAGGGATTTACGAGGAGAGAGTTAGAGGTAATGAGGACCCAGTCACCAGAGGGCCTTGTGGACAATGCAGAGGGTCTTGAACTTAATCCTTGCAGCCACTGGAAGCCAATGCAGAGATTTCAGTGCTGGAGAGATATTATCCCTGGGCTTGAGACCAAGGACAAGTCTCACAGTCCTGTTCTGGATGAGTTGCAGATGGCAGAGAGTAGAAACAGGCAGATTTAGAAAGAGGCTGTTGCCGTAGTCCAGCCTAGAGAGAACCAGAGCTCTATAGACAGTGAGCTTCTGGGGGAAGGAGAGGAAAGGAAGAATACCTCTGAGGAGGTGCAGTTGGTAGTTTGACTTCTTAGAGACATCAGAGATGTGAGGAGAAAAGGCGAATTTGGAGTCGAAAGATGACATCCAAGTTCTTAGCCTCAGAGGTGGGAGCAGGAAGTAACCAAGGGAGGCCAGCCATGGACTGACAGGAAAGGAGGGTGCAGGTGTGCTGATTAGGAGAATCTCTGTCTTACTGGCATTAAGGCAGAGATTGTTGTCAGCACACCACTCCTGGATAGCAGACAGGCAGTCAGAGATGAAAGAAGGACAAGAGGTGGCAGATGGGAGCCTGAAAACAAGCTGTGTGTCGTCCGCATAGCACTGAAGGTTGGAGCAGAGAGCGGCAATGTGGTGGGTGGGAGGTGCCAGGTATTGGTTGAATAGCAAGGGAAAGAAGTTAGACCCCTGGGGAACACCACACGTAGAGAGTGAGATAGAGGAAAGGAAGGACCCAAGTTGGACCTGGGAGGGTCGAACAGTGAGGAACAACGTCAGCCAGGCCAGGGCCTGATCAGTGATACCCAGGTCATCATGGAGACAATCGAGCAGGATGGCATGGTTGACCATGTAAAAGGCAGAAGAGAGATCGAGAAGGATCAGGAGAAAAGGGGGATTAGAATCAAAGTTAGAGAGCAGGTCTTCACAGATGTCCAAGAGAGCAGTTTCCGTGCTTCTGGCTGCTCTGAAGCCAGACTGATGGACATGGAGACAGATTCAGCGCGACGATTAAGCTGGGAGAGGGCCAGCTTTTCCAGGAGTTTGCCCAGAAAAGGAGTGATGGAGATCGGGCAATATTTAGCCGGGCATGAGGGGTCGGCTGAGAGTTTCTTGAGAATAGGCTGCACAAGAAATTGCTTCAGGGGTAAGGTAAGGCTCCAGTCGTGAAAGAGTGGTTGCAGAAGTCAGCAAGGGCAGGAATGAGGTTGTCAACGTGGTCATTGATGGTGTTGGAAGAACACGGAAGTACCTGTTTTGACAAGACTTTCATAGCTCGGATTTGCTAGAAACCTCATCACGGGAGAAAAGAGGAAAGGAAGAGGAAGAGGGAGGAGATGTGGCCACAGGTGGGCTGGAGGTAGAGGCGAGAGTAGAGGGAGGAGGAGGAGAGGACGAGAGGGTGGACAGGATGTCCTGGGTTTTAGAGATGAAATGAGAAGCCAG
Source organism: Ambystoma mexicanum (assembly GCF_040938575.1). Lineage (NCBI taxonomy): Eukaryota > Metazoa > Chordata > Amphibia > Caudata > Ambystomatidae > Ambystoma > Ambystoma mexicanum. Next base: position 1,070,449,701 of record NC_090935.1, on the reverse strand, counting down.
GGCCATGCAGAGGGCATGAAAAGGGACAGGAGAGGGAGAGACTGCAGCAGGATTGGCCAGCTCCTCGCAGATTTTAAAGAGTTTGGCCGAGTTGTTAGATGCTGTTGCTTTTAGGATTGTTTGCTTGCCAGCTCCTAAACATGGGTAATTGTTGAGATTTGTGTTGATATTTTTGCACACTCTGGCCGATCCACAGATCAGCCTTTGCCCTGGTTCCTCCCACTTTGCTTCATGCATGAGCACTTAGCACGAGATTGACATCAGCGGGCCGGACGTGTCACAAAAAGACAATGGGGGTGGAACATGCAATTCTCCTCTTTAAAGAGAATAATGAGAAATAAGATGGGTGTGGGGAGTGAGGCACTGTCCAACTACAAACATACCCCATCAAGCAATATGTAAGCATAATCAAAGAATCAATAGTGCATTTGATTTGTCTGCAAAGGAGAGTGATCTCACCATCACTGTAAGACGTTGCAAACTATGCAAAGCAACATTTGCAATGAAATGGCAATAAAACCCCATATATAAAAAGCGCTATGCAATTCAACCAAACAATTGAATGCCACAATGCCGGATCCTGCATGGCCACCACTGATTTTACTACATGGGAAAGGGGGTGAAGGAAGAGGATGGGGTGGAGGGCCATAGATCAACAACAACAATATTTAGGATGCCAGATGAGTAGACCTATGGAAAATACTACTTCCCACCCATGTCTTAGACCTGGTTAGGAAGTGGGAGAATGACCTGGCATTGCCACCATTTGCTCACAGGCTGTGACGCCTCTGGTCAAAGTGCTATCAGCCGTACACGTCCTGGCCACTGGATTTTTCCAGCATACCACAGCCATTACTGAGGGTATATTGCAGCCCACACAATCAAGGTCCCATTAAGAGTTTGTGCACAGTATCCAAGCGCATATGCATAGGCACTTAGGCATGCCACACACTCTGCAGGCAAGGCATAGATTGTGCAAGAAAATGTATGCAGTTGACCTCTTTGCCCAGGTTCCAGCAGCCATCGACTGCACCCATGTAGTACTTCAACCCCTCTCCCCACACCTGTGACACTGAGCACATTTATTGTAAGTGGAACAATTGGCATTCCAAAACTGTGCATGTGATCTGTGATGCCAATGGACAGATCATGCATGTGGAGGAACAGAGGGTGATGTGAAGGCTGTACACCTGACCATGAGACAGTAGGCTGAGCAGTCCACCACTGAGGGATCAGCACATCCTCTGTCCAGGGGCCATCTGCTGCATCACTACCCACCTTTGTTGATGCCTCCACCCAGACAGATCCTGCACTTCCGGCCAATGAGGCCAGCCATGATGCAGTGCTGCCACTGCTGGTGGGTAGCTTGAGAAGGCAGTCTCTCCCCATGATGCGGTGCATTATATTCATGAGCTGCTTGAACAACACCACAGTCAGGTGGATGTCTGATCCCTTTTATTCAGTGGTCTCTCCAATTTACATTAGGACTAGATCACCTGAACGACAAATGACCACAATATAGCAGCACAAGCCATGTGGTTAACAGTTGTTGTGCAGTGGAGTGTGATGAAAAGGCAATTTAAGAGCTGATTGTCCACAAAACAGATGTTGTTCATGGAAGACGCAGGCCAGAAGGGTCAAGAAATGTAAGTGGTCAACACTTAACTGGGCTATGGGTGCGTACGGTGCATAGCTCGCAAGTGTGCACTTACATACATTTTAAGGCTGACACCTTCAATGTCCTCAGCAAGACCCCTAAGCTGCTGTGAACATCCTACGGTCTGTGAATGTGTGTGGGAATCCATTACTGTTGAGTATGTGAATTTACTCTTTTCACAGGTAATACTGAGTGTGGGCCAGCATACAGTTCTGCGTGCTCTGCAGCCAACACATTTGGTACAGCAGTGGGAGTCTGCCTGTTGTTTTCCTAAGTGCAAGGTGTAAAGAGGGAAATTACAGTAACACGTTGTGCAGAGATTGTTGTAGCAAAATGATATGGGAGTAGAGATGGCCTACTAAGGTGGGCTGCAGCTTCATCATGGACCTCAGCAGCAAGCTAATTCTAAAGGATTTCACTCAGACATTACTCATTTCATCGAACAGCTGGTGCCAGTATTGTGCTGTGTAAATGTGGGCATTAGGGTAATGTGTATTTCGGTTGCATTTATGTGCACTGGCACCTTGTAAGGGCAAGTATTGTGAGGAAGTGCAGTGGGTGTCATGTGATGAGAATGGATGCAGGCTCAATGTAGCATTGGTGGAGGTGCAGATTGGTCGGGGTACTGGGATGATATGTGGGTGCATGCTCCATGTAGAATTGGAGGAGTGCAGATTTGTCAGGATACTGGGACGAGATGTGGTGCAGGCTCCATGTAGAATTGGAGGAGTGCAGATTGGGCAGGGTACTGAGACGAGATGTGGTGCAGGCTCATGTAGGATTCAGGGAAGCAGATCGGTCAGGTACAGGGACGAGGTGTGGGTGCAGGTTCAATGTAGAACGGTGGGGCGCAGTTTGGTCAGTGTACTGGGATGAGGTGTGGGTGCAAGCTCAATGTAGAATTGGGGGAGCAGATTCATTGGGGTACTGGGATGAGGTGTTGGTGCAGGCTAAATGTAGATAGAATTAGGTGGTGCAGATTGGTCGGGTTCTGAGACAAGGTGAGGTTGCAGACTCAATGTAGAATTGGGGGTGAAGATTGGTCGGTGTACTGGGACAAGGTGTGGGTACAGGCTCAATGTAGAATTTGGGGTGAAGATATGGTGGGATACTGCGATGAGGTGTGGGTGCGGGCTCAATGTTGAAGTGAGGGGCACAGATGTGCAGCAGTGGTAGTAATGCTGATTGATGATTAGTATTCCTAGCTTACTTCGTTTGCATTTGTCCGGCCAATGTCATTGTTGACATTGCGGTGCAACGTACTTCAATGGCGCTGTGTTCTTTAGGAAATGGGGTGTGTCGTGAGCTTGCAGGGCGCTACAACATTTGCATTTGTGCTACCGGTTTCTGGCTGAAATCTAAACAATTACTAGCACATATATTAGAGAAAATAGCGTAATTTTATTTTGTTTTAATCATTCATTCGTTTTGTTAAAAAAAAAAAAAAAAAACATGACTCTAATGAAAAAACAACACAATGACAGAAAGGCGCAAACCACCAGAAGTTTGGAAGCCGTCTTACAACTAATAAATAATGGACATTTACAGCAGAAAAAATAGTTTTCGCACCCAGGGGTTACAACACCAACTGTGTATCTATATCATACTGTTCATCACCATAAACAAGAACAATTTCTTCGACACAATTTATAATGCACTGTGCAGAGCCTCGCGTGATTTCATTTGAATCACACGCGCGTGATTTCTTCACCACTGTTAGTATTTAGCATCCCGGTAAATAACGCAGATTAAGCCAGAATGCTGCCCATATATAAAGGTGATTTTTTTGATTTCCGCCATTTGATGGTGTAACACGGAGCAGTTACTGAGTATAAGGAAGGGGTCACCTGTCTCCCAGCTTGATAAAAGGAACATCTTTAAGAAAGGAATGTGACCATCTAGGACAAGGGACTACATTTAATCATATTTGATGTCTGAGTGATGTTTGCCATTAGAAATAGACTGTCATTAGTGCCATCAGTAATTTGGCATGTCAGTGGGGAATCGATTGATACCACTCTTGCTACTAGTTAGTTAGTCTAACTAGCTCACTCATCACAGGACTTGTGGACATGGAAAAAAGAAAAAAACTAATTTAAATACCTGCTTTTAAAATACCACCTCCTTGCAGGTTGGGGGTGTATGGGCTATTTTCATCAGGGTTTACATAGGAAAAATCCATATTTATTTCAAGCAATACTTTCTATGTATTTCCATGCTGTAAATATCTCCTAAGATCCCATCTTGGGAGGTATTTTAAAAACCGTTTTAAATTACCATCATATCTGTAATGAGGCCAGAAGTATAACTTTATTAAAAATGTTCATTGTGCCGCAGATCAGTAAAACTATATGTAAAAGTGGTGGTACACTTGTGTTGTCATTTTACTGATGTGTGTGATTTTCTACAGTTCAGGCAGAGTTTGGCAGCAGGATGGACTTAACATGTCTGCCTGCTTTCCTGCTCCACCTGACAAATGCATGGATATTCCTGCTGGCTGTAATGCAGTGGATTCATATGGAATCCACCTGAAGGTACCCGTTTGCAAAAGAAGATCGATTCTATAGAAATCGTTTTTAAATGTGTCCGACATTCATTAATTCCAGGATATATTTACACTTTTCCACAAACATAGGAGAAAATGAAAGTATTAAGATGATTCTACCTTTATTTAGGTATTTATTTATTATTTATTTATTAAGCACACATAACCCTTAGGCATCAGGGCGCTGTTACAACAGGTACACTTAACTTGTGGATAGGACAGAAGGAACCAGTCAGTGAGAAAAAAGACAAAGTCAATGGTTTTAGGTGAACAGCTAGGTTTTCAGTCCCCTTCTGAAGACCCATTTGGATTGTTCCGCTCTTAGATGAGGTGGAAGCGCATTCCATTGGCCAGGAAACTGGCATCTCCACTTTTGGCTCGCTTGGAAGTGGGGAGGACAAGTCTGTGGGTATAGGCCCTCCTAAGTGTTCTGGGGGAACGGGTCTTCACAAAGCTTTGAATGAGATAATGCAGGGCAGAGTTTGAAAGACATCTGTGAGTGATGGATAATGTTTTAAAGATGATGCTTTGATTTATGGGCAGCCAGTGGGCTGTTTCTGCGTGTCTGGGATATGCGCTCTCTCTTCGGGTTTGTGAGAGCCGCTCGGACTGCATTGTTCTGTATCACTTGGAGCCTGTGGATATTGTGAGCAGAGGTGCAGGTGAAAATATGGCCTTGCAATAGTCAGGACTGGCACCAATGATGGATCTGGGAATAGTGAGGCAGCTGATTGGGCCTACGAAGGGTTTGGCCGGGTTGATAACCTTAGTCATGTAACCAGCTGAGGTTGCAATGGCTTTGACCTGCCGTATCAGTGAGAGTGTAGAGTCGAGGTACACATCTAGGGTCTTAATAAAAGTGGAGACAGGTATCGTGAGCCCATCAATACTGTTGGTGGTGTATTGGATGCAGAGATTTTTGGTGATGGATAGAGTCCCAACCAACAAGATGTCTGTCTTTTCGTCATTTAGACAGAGGCCATCCGCTGCCATCCAAGCTCGGATGGATAGGTAGATTGAGCTATGGGTGCAAGAGTCTTTCATGTAATTGCTGTTGAGGGCTAGCAGGATTTGAGTATCATCCGCATAGTATGTATATGAGATGCCGATGGAATCCAGTAGATTGCAGAGGGGTTTGGTGAATATGTTGTAGACGGTGGGGGATACGCATGAGCCTTGGGTCACTGCACCTGAGATGGGCAAGGGAGACACAGGCAGCTTCAGAGAAAACTCTCATTGATCGGGCCTCCAGAAAGGAAGCTAGCCAGGACGTGGCTTTGGGTGAAAAGTTAGCTGCTGAGGTAAGGTGATGGCACAGAGTACTATGGTCTATTAGGCAGAAGGTAGCAGAGAGATCTAGAAGAAGAATGAGGGCAGGCTTTCCTTGATCTTCAGCGCGACCACTTGGATTTTTAGATCCAAAAGGGCAGATTTTGTTCCATGGCCCAGTCTGAAGCCCGACTGGCACAGACCTAGGATCTGATTCCTTTGTAGGTATTGATGGACTTGGGTGTAGGCAGCCCTTTCTATGATTTTTATTAGGAAAGGGACCAGTCTGATGGGGTGGTAGTTGATGCGGATGGAGGGGTCTAGCGATTGTTTCTCTAAGAAAGGATATACCCAGGTTTCCTTGAGGGTGGTGGGGACGGTGTAGGTGGAGAAGGAGGCATTGATGACGCTGGTGATAAAAGGGGTGAGAGCATCAGCGTATTCTTTGAAGAGAGGGGCAGGGCAAGTGTCACCTTTGCACTGGGAGGGCTTAAGGCTCTTAAGGATGTCTGCAACTTCTGTTTCTGTGACCTAATGGAAGTGAAAAGGTACATTCTTGTGGAGAGCTGCGGGTGATAGGGCATGGAGGAGGTTTTAATTATTGCTTGCTTGGTGGCGATTTTCTTCTGTAGGGAGACTACCATTTCAAGCAAGGCCTTTTGGTTGTTTCTGCACCAGGTTTCATCTTCAGTGATACCTGGAGATGGTGGGGCTGGAAATTCCAGTTCCCTGAGGATACTGAAGAGTTCATTGGTGTTGGACTTGGCCTCAGTGATTCTTTTATTGTAGGAGGTTGCTTTGACCTGAGTGATGGCTAGTATGTAGATCACAGCTAAGGATTTAAACAGTGCTTTGTGGGCATCTGTTTGAGATATTGTTCAGGTGGCTTCTGACTGGCGTTTCCTTGCCCTAGGTCTTTGTGGTCATTAGTAAACCAAGTGTTGGCATGGGACATGGCTTTGGCCTTACGAAGTGCTAGAGGGGTGACTGTGTCCACCCCTATTGCCAGTGTCTTTAGGTCGGTGTTTGCAAGAGCCAGGAGGTGATTGGCCATGTGGGTGAGATGGTCTGCTTAAAGCCAAGAGTAGTGGAGTGATGATCTTTTTTGTGATTTTCTGGGTGCCCTGAGTCCAGATAGGTGGCATGGGGGTGCTGGTAAGTGGGTTATCCTGGGCCTGTGGAATTGTGAAAGTCATGAAGAAATGGTTGGCCAAAGGGCCAAGGGAAATAGCACTGAATTCGACCATGTAGTTGAGGTCTTCTATCCAATCAAGAGTGCCACCATTAGCATGGGTAGGGGAGTTTATGAGATGGGTAAAGCCTAGTGCATTCAATGAATTTGCTAGGGAAGAGGCGTTACCATCTATAGGGTCATTAAGACCCAGGTTCACGTCTCCTAATAAAATGATTCTGGAGGAGGGTTTAAGGTTTGCATTGAGGAGATGAAGGAGGTATTCCTTGAAGGTGCCTGAGGGGCTTGAGGGCTTGTATACTACATTGGGAAGTATGGAGCTGGTATACACAGTGGTGAGTTTTATGGCAAGCATGTCCACATTTCCTGACATATTGGAGGAGCATTGTCTGATTTGAAGCGTATCTTTGAAGATCAGTGCGACACCGCCTATTTGTGTGTCTTGTCTATTTGCTTTTAAGCCTGGGGGGATAGCTAATGACAGTGCTGAACAGGAGGCGGCATGAAGCCAGGGCTCAGTGATGGCCAGGAGGTCAAGATCATGAGTAGAGATGATGTCGTAAACATCAAGGGCGTGGGCATGGATTGACATGGCATTGATCATGGCTCCTTTGAACTGGGCAGGGGGGAGTGTGCTAGGTGTTGTGATGAGTTTTGGTAGTTGCCGTGGGCGCTATAGATGCAGACCTGGTTGAGTGATGCTGGGTGGTGGTGGCTGGCTCATATGGTGGCAGTGGATGGGGAAAGGTGAGGAGATTTGTGAGACAAAAATGCGGTGAATTTGTTTTGCTCGAGGTGTAGACCATGATGTGGATTTGCCTGTGGTAGTGATTAGGGCAAATGGCTAAATATTCCTCAATCAGTCCTCTATCTTTGTCTTTGTCTGATAGATGGATCAGCGAGCAATATTTGTGAAACAAATCCACCAGTGAAGACCATTCTGATTGTATTAGTTTATTTTTCATTTGCATAGGATCACTCTGTAAATCAGTCATATTGTACTTATAATTATAATTGCTTTTCTATCACGCGCTTAATACCAAAGAGGTTTCTAAGCGCGGGCCTGGGATTCAAACTTGTGTTGCTCTGCGCGGTCTTGCTTTCAAGATGAGCATGTTGCCACTGAGCTATACTACCCGTGTCAATACTTATTACGGGCAAAACCTTCCAGGAATTGATTACCATAAATATACAAGTTGCCAAGAAGTTTAATTCTATTCATCAGTGTGTCCATATTGTTATCAACCTCATAATACAAAGTCTGTGTTTGCATTTGACAAGTAGAATTAACCTTCTCCATTTTACACGAGTTCGCAGAGAAGATCGGCCCAACTCAAAACGAATAGCAGCTAGTGGTACTGAATTAGGTGCTCGCATTACCCTCCGCCATATTCCAGGTTCGATTATGTGTGAGTATTTGAATAGCCACACGTTGCACGACTCAAGGCCAGATAGCAACTTTGGTACTTCTTTGCCTTCATAGAATAAAACGACTAGCTTTGATGGAAAACAACCATATTTCATGTTTATTTTCCTCACCTGGTTGGATAAGATCATCGCTTTCTTTTTTTAAATATAGAGAATAAATGATCTTTGAGGTTGGCTTGTTATTAAAAAATCCAAATAAACCATACTTGTTGCCCTGCTCAGTACTGACTGACATATCGACCATTTTTGTTCACGTCTTCCCCTTAGCAAACTCTAAGGCCCGATTCATGGAAATGTGTGCAGAAATCCTGCAAGTGCTGCACACCGAGAAGGGCACTGTACGAGACTGCGCGCAGAATAAAATATGTGCTCCTTGCGTATTCATGGAATTGTTCCAGCAAAGGAACCGTATTCGCAAGTTGCGGGTGGAACGCCCCCGACACACTCACACGCAAAGCATAAACAGTCAGATCAGCTACATTTGCGCGCTCCCTCTGGACCAAATACATGCACCCTTCAAAATGTCTGTGGGGTTCTCTGCAAGCAGACCGGCATCTTGGGGACCCTGCGCAGGGGCCCCGTAACTGTTCCCGGCACCCCGACAACCTGTGTATAAAAATATCTTAACTCAAACTAAACTCTGGAAATCTGCAAGGGAACCCCCGTAAACTCTTCCTGCACCCCACAACACTGCTTACGTGCACCCCTAAGTTACATCAGAACCCTGTTTGAATACACGCACCCCGAAATACGAAATGCAACCCCACCTCTGTGCTGTCAATCCCATGTGCAAGTGTACTTTTGCCTGCCTTCGGCTGGCGGATTGTATGAAGGACTTGCATGGCCATTTCCTGGCCGAGAGGTTGAGCAAATACATGAATATGTCTCATGCCGTGCAATTGTGGACGTGCAAGGGACTGTCTGCAGGCTGTCCTCGGAACGCTGATTTTTTTTCATGTTCTTCCCTATTTGTGGTGTTCCGACCCCTTCCCAGAACTCTGCGTAAGCCACACCAAAACTCTGCGTGGAGTCTCGTGCAAGGCCCTTGACGGCTCGCACAGACATGCTGAGTCAGTGTGAACTCCACACAAATCCAGGAAAAGGACAGCCATTCGATTCCATGAACCGACAAAGGCGGATTTGCACGCAGTTGCGTGCACAAGTACCCTATTTTACGTGCAAATAATTCCTTGAATTGGGCCCTAAGATTTCTGTACTGGTTGCACTGATTTGTTAAATTATTATCTCCAGTAAATTGTTCAAATGCTTTCAAAAGCCATTGTAGTCCAATGCATGACTTATCAAATAATATAACATTGTCTGCATAGCTGATCCATGGGATCTTCAGGGTGCCAATTTTAAGAGGAATGAATGAAGACGGGCTCAAATAGCTACGTACAAAACATATAAATTAAACAGGCAGGGTGCCAACATGCAACCCTGCCTGAGACCCCTCACTGTTTCAATAGAGCAGGCAGGTCACCTTCCTTATTCAGCCTAATACATGTTCCTGAAGCCTTATGCAGACCAATTATTAGAGCCAATAAGATTCTCCAAATTAGTTTCATGCAGGCCTCCCTCAATGAACCATGCCACCTATTCCTGATCTTCTAGATGGTGCTACCCAGCAAGTGGAATAGACATGTAGAGATTTTTCTTGGCAAATCTGACACTTAATTTCAATGAGAAGTTAATCTGTCCTGTTTGTTCACTTTGCACACTACAATCGCATATAATCGGTTAGCCTAGAAAGAACGCTATGATAAAATCGACACACAGCGGTGTCAAACATGCTGTGCTATTTTCCAACTTTAAAATACACTATTATGTATACACGATTGGCAGATATCAACACATTCAGAAGTGCCAGAGGCCTGGCATTCATACTTTTTTGGAGACATATTCTCCTAGGTACATAAACCACTACGATATTTTATTTTGTTTCGAACTACTCAAAACATGGTTTATAAAATCGCACCGGTAGCAGAAAATGCACTCTCTGTAACTCAATAATGGCACACTTCAAAACAATACCAGCTATATTTGCATGTTGAATGGTGCTCAGTCGTGATCTCCCTGCTGTTATAATCTTGGTGGCAGCAACTGGGAGCTTCATTGCTGAAGCAATATCATGATTTTCTGTCAAGCTGCATGCGGCCCCAAGTGCACATTTCTGAATAAGGTTGCAGAACAAGCGCAGCAGCAAAAATAAAACACCTTCATTGATCATAATGGAACAGGTTGGACATTGCGCAGGGAGACTTTCTCCTGCTGTTAAAGTAAAGCATTAGTGCAGAAGAATGAAAGACATCTTTCCAGCAAATTTAACAATGCAATTCTCTGAAGACAGGCTGATCATTGAATAATAGCTATAGTTGCTCAAACTTCTAGCTTATTTTCTTCATGCTGCTCAGGCTTTTCATGTGCACCAAATTGAAAAGGGGATTTGACAAGGCAATGACGCATGACACATGAATAGAATTCACAGTTGTCTTGCTAACTACTTCATCGCAGGATATTGACATGTTTAGATGTTTATTCTAATTTGCTTTCCATTACGATTTGCATAGTGCTCAAATTAGGGATTACACTTTTTTTCTTTTTTGTAATTGTATGTTTTGTACTGTGTGTCACTTCAGTGTGCTGTGCCCCGCCTATGTGGATTGCGCTTTTAAGATGGGTCATGACTGGGTCATGATCCAAGCTAATAAAAGGAGCGCCTCCATGCAAGTGCATCAGCACGTCTGCAGACTCCAATAATGGAACTGCTGTCTCTGTCTCTCATTTCAGGCCTGCAGGCCGACATCGTGTGATCACAGTCCTCCAGCTCTAGCCTGCATGCCCACACCATGTGACAACGGTCCTGCAGGTCCTGCTGATCTGGGCCCCCCAGATCAGCATGATGCCCTGGGTCCGACCAGGCCACCCTAGTCCCCAGATGCCCCTGGCATCCACAGTGCTTCCGGGACCCCAGACCCATGTCCCTATGGGCCAGCAGGGTCTGCCCTTCAACGTCTGTAAGTCTGAGTGATCCCGGCAACCTACCAAAGTGCTGGGACCCCCACCTCTGCTGAGGCCGGCTGTGTGACCACCACCGGCCACACACCAATGGCGACGGCTGAGAAGAACCCTGCAATGCACCCCATACCCTGCCTTAATGTAAGCATGAAGAAAAGGAAAGACGGGTGGCTAGTGCCCTTCAGGCTACTGCACTCTGGCTGCAGCCCTCAATTAAGAGTGTGCTCGTGTGGCCAGGATGAAGGTGAGCCCCTAGTTCCTGTGGCAGCCCCGCCACAGCATTTGTTTTGCTCGCGCCTGCGGGAGAAAGTGCCTAGCTCTGTGATCGGATTTCCAAAACTAAATACAGATGAAGCGGCATCCGCCACATTGTGGAGGGAGAGAGTGATGCTGGTGGTGCTGCCGCAACACATAGGAAACAGTGCTCCGGTCAGAAGAGCTGCAAAAAAATGAAGAGGCCAATCCTGGTCGATAAAAGGGGAAGTTGTAACATGCCGCACAACATCTGGCAACATCTGGCAAACTCGGTGAGGAGAGCGGGGTGCTGGCGCAAGAGGTAATCATCTCCTACCAGGTGAGAGAACGTGGTGCGGCCTCCCCGCCACCATGTACAGCCTACCTTACATACACGCACAGATGCCTCCCGCATGAAGAGGGGAGGAAAGTAGAGGTGAAGTGCGTCCGACGCTACAACAATGCTCCCTGGTAGATCCCGGGCCTTCTTGGTGTTGAATGATGCTGGGCTCCAACAGAAAAGTGACCTCAGCATGCAGTAGCATGTCTAGTTTCCACGTCCATTCAGCCCATAGCCCTCTGACCGTGGCCAGTTGTATTGAACCTAACCGAAATATAAGCATCTACACAGCTGGGAAACCCACACGTTATATGAACTAGTACTGCTCCAATTCAGACCAGACAGAGATGTCGTAGCTGAAGTGGTCCCCCTGCCTGATTGACGAGGGCAGTGAAACATAAAGCGCTCTGTGGTCAGAGCCCACAAAAGTAAAGGCACACATGAAACATGCATTCCGGATGCAGCATTCTCAAGCAGTAGTGAACATGCAAACCACCTCTATGCATAAAGCGCACTCCACACAAGGATTTCCAGGCCAGTTTGGCAGTGTGATACGGACACTGGTCCATAATACGAGTGTGAAATGGCAAAGAAAGAACTGAACTGGCACATACCAAAGGCAGAAGCACATGAGGGTTGCAGCTCAGTGGAAGTGATGGCACGCCCTCGAACGCTAGCAGTGTGATGCCAATAACCCCTCCTGTAGGGGAGGACAATGTGTGGCCTTAGACACCCTGCCAGCCACCCCACTGCCCTGTCAATATCCAGAGGCATTCCTGCCAGGGGAAGGGGAAGCTAGGCCCGGCCAGGACAACTACCTCTTCAGGCAAACATCTCCCACCTGGAGGAGTGGGAGAAAGAGCATGGCCTCCTGCTGCCTTGGGAAGACCACCAAGTGCAACTGCCCTGATGACAAGTAGGCAGCCCCTACGCCCCTCAATTCCCTCACCTGGCTGCTGCTCTCACCCCAAGAGAGTGCCTGTGTAGCCAGGTCACGAAGATGAACGCAAAACCTCCTGCCTGGTGGTGCGTGCCCGAAGGTCTGCCAACCAGTGTTTTGCTGCCTCACACCCAACAAGAAGAGGAAGGTGACTCCTGTCTGGGGGGGGGAGAGACTGAGGGCAGCCTCCTACTGCAGTGGGAAGACATATGACTCCTGCCTGGTGGATGGTGGCCCAGACACCATGCCACCAATGTCTTGTCGCCTCACACCTGCTGCAAGGATGTGGCTCCTGCTTGCTGCAGCCTCTCTGAAGCCAGCTCACCATCATGCTAGCACTGACCTCGTTGTGGCCCTCCACTGAGGGGGTGCTTTTCCAGCCAAGAAGGGGGATGAGTAACATGCTGCCACCCCATGCCCTTTTAACACCAAGAGGCATTCCCACCTGGGGAGCCTGAATGTGCGGCAGCCTAGACGGCCCTACTTCCAGCATCTCACTGCCTGCCCCAACATCAACAGACAGAGTCAATGTGGCCCCTGGTGCCCTGGGTGCAGCTTAGCAGGCTGTTTAACTGTCTGCCCTCCCCAAAATCAAGGGACTGAGACGATGTTGCCCCCGGTGCCCCGGGTGCGGCTTTGCTGGCTGTTAACCTGTGTTATCGACTGACCTGAACTGAGACTAGTACAACTTTGAACTGGGTTCCTGCAGCCCTGCAAATGCTCAAAGAGGACTCAGTAAACATGTATTTTGATGCAGTGAGCCTGCATGTCATGTCCATGCTTAAAGTGGTCTCTGTAAGGATATCTATGTGAATCTGTGCTCCTGCAGATTGTTGGCATGCACTAGGTAGTGCCAGTATCAGACAATGGTGCCATTCTGTGGTTGGAATTCCACTCACCCCAGATTAATAAAGGGTTGCTTAAAAGGTGGTAGAAATGCTGACAGATCTTCAGCATTCCACCACCCCTGGCTGTCACCTGCCTAATATGTACAGCGTGTTTGATCATTTATATGTCTGCTTCTACATGAGTCCCAATGTATGTGGTTATTGTTTTCTCTCACCATTCCCAAGTGGTCTAAGTATTGTCATTCTGTAACGGGGGAATCAGTTTTGTATTCAGTGATATTTGTCTTTGTTTGTTATGAAAATAGAACGTGTGGTGTGTCCCTCCTATGTCTATTGCCCTTTTAAAATGCGCCATGACCTGAGCTAATAAAAGGAGCACCTGCATGCAAGTGTCTCAGAACGGCTGCAGACTCAAATAATGGGAATTATGTTTCTGTCTCTCATTTCGTGCCTGCAGGCCCATACCGTGTGATCATGGTCCTGCAGCCCTGGCCTGCAGGCCCACAGCGTGTGATCACGGTCCTGCAGCCCTGTCCTGCAGGCCCACAGCGTGTGATCATGGTCCTGCAGCCCTGTCCTGCAGGCCCATACCGTGTGATCATGGTCCTGCAGCCCTGTCCTGCAGGCCCATACCGTGTGATCATGGTCCTGCAGCCCTGTCCTGCAGGACCACACTGGGACCGCAGTCCTTCATGTCCTGCTGATCTGTTCCCCCCAGATCAGCATGGAGTGCTGGATCTGCCCAGACCACCCTACAGCCAGGATGCTCCCGGTATCCACAGTGCCCCCAACACCCCAGGCCCATGTTCCCATGGGCCATCAGTGTCCGCCCTGCCACATCAGAAAGTCCGAGATATCCCAGCAACCTACCAAAGTGCTGTGACCACCGCCAGCCGCACAACAATCAGTAATGCACCTTGTTGACACCAGTGGAAGAATAGTGTGGTACAGTGTACTCATACGATTGACATACCTGCTCTACAGCAATGGCAAACCACACACTGCACCTCTCAGTGCAAGTCATGCACTCTGTTTATCCCATGACACGTCTAAGAGACTAAACAATGTTCAGCCATAAATCATTAAACACATTCATTAACTTTACAATAGCTTCTGGAATATTGAAAATAACAAAATGCAGCCACAGGAGCCAAAACCACTTTGAGTCATTTGTTTTTTTCGCAGATGAGAAAGACCTTTTTTTTTACAGTAAGAAGGTATTAAGCTTCTCTCTATATCCCACGATGTGATGCAGATATGCAGATATAGATGGTTTCTCCTTCCCGGGAAGATAGAAGACTTATGTTTCTGAAAGTAAAGTTTTAATTTAAGTCTTCAAAAGTCATTTTGGAAACACAAAGTTTGAGCAATTCGAAGAGTCTTGCAATTGATTTCCATAGTGCCCAGCTACCTGCTGCTGATCCAATCAACAGCATAGTGTGACCCTTCAATTGTGATGGTGAAGCCATAGAGCATATCAGTACACTTGCAGACCTAGACTTCAAATCAGTGAAAGGCCCTCTCTGGAATGTGTGTTGCCAAACACCTCTGGTAAAGAAGGTGTGAAGATTTCCGAGCCCTTCTTGAGAAGTTTCAGGAAAAGACTTGGTGCAGTGTGGCTTAAGGACCTCACTTATTTCCTTAAGGCGCTTATCTGAAAATGGAGAGGAACACCAATTTGACACCAATGGCACCAGGCACCAGGACTACTACAAAGAGAGAATTAGCTATTTTTCAGAAGTGCTTTTCCATGCAAATGCCGCTGGGCTTTCGAACTGTAGGGAACATCCTGTGGTTGGTAGAACCAGTGTGCTCATCCCAGCTTGTTGGACATCAAACCTCAAGAATCTGTGGCAATGATTGGTGTGAAAATAACTCTCATGTCAAATGTGCAGAGACAAGAGCCGGTTGAGCCCAGTTGGCGACACTGTGGCAATCCCTGAAGCAGGTAATTTTCAGTGGGCCTTTGGGCATCACTTTTGAACTATTGAACAGGGAATTGCTCATTTCAAAGGCATCCTAGCGGGAATGTAAACTTCCCAGCTAGCCTATAGTGTCACATTCACTGGCATGATTTCCAGCAGGACTGGCTCACCACAAAACCTTGACCACATGGGAATTACCATCCACAAGTTGACCTTTTATTGAACTGTCATCCACTGATACATATTTTAAGGTACCATTAGAGTAAATATATTATTTTAGACCAAAGGCCTAAAGTCGTTTTTTGGTATACATTTTTTACCAGTATTTTCGTTTTCTTTCTCTTCCTTTATTGTTTTAATGGGATTTGAGTTAATGCAGTATATGCTTTAGAATTCCCGCCATCTACCTGCATATCATCTTGATATTGCCTAACTGTTTTGCTTTGCAATTGATGTTTTATGCATCCAGCACACTTCTTGCAGGGACGAGGCAAAGCTATTGAAGGGGAATCGCGGTGCAGTGCCTTGGACGTGTTTATGAATGTGGCTCGCTGACACTCTGTTGTAAAAGTGCAGAATCGTTGCCTTTTCTTGAAATGACGGATGGATCAACCTTGTCTACTGTGTACCGATATCCTGAAGGTTTTATATTACTGGGGCATTCTACCCCATGGCAATCAGGATGGACTTACACTGTGTGTTGGAATAACAAACCACGTAACACATAATGGCTGACATGGCTTTATTGAAAAACAAGTGTAGGGGGATTTCTATAGCATAACTGGATACACCCTGAGCTAAAGGTGTCAGGATGGGTAAAACAATAAAGTTTGAATCTTCTCTTTCTCATGAGAATTCTTGTATCCCCCAGGTTCTCCAAGCTAAGCAGAACTCTGAGCACTTCTAGGTCTAAGCCCACAGACACATGTATATAGTGCCCATCCGATTCGTTACTAAGGTTACAATCCCAGGATATAGCATTGCATCCCATTGCTACTTTACCACACGTTTTATTCACAAGCATTCGCGGCCCAGCTAAATGTGTGTATTTCATCCAGGAGGAAAGTGTCTGGCCCACTTCTTACTTATTCTGGAGTTTTTTTTTGTTTCTGTTTATTTATCCATTTATAATACAATTATTATAAACAAGGAAAACAGGATATCAATGGCAGTAGTAGATGTAAAGATATATCAACACAAGGTAAACTATTAAGAGCATAAACTATTAATGCAATGTAAAAATAAATGTTGCCAGATAAACACAATATGAGTTAACCATGTTTGATAAAATAGCTTACTAGTGAACCAGTAACCAACAAATAAATGATGCAAACACAACATGAGTAGATTGGAACATGAGCCATATATGAGATGCAAGAATATATTGTACAATAGCCGTAACTAGTGCTTGAATGAAAAAATGATGTGGACAAACAAGGGGAATACAAAATACAAAAGAAAAAATATGATACATAAATATATTAGAGGTCCTGCGGTAGGGCCCCTATAATTACGGTTAAGTTGCTCAACCGATAGGAAGAGCAGTTTTTGGCCGGCTTATAACTTTGACACTGGTCAATGAATTTGCACACAACTTTCCAAAAAAAAGTAAATATCCACTCTGAAATATTTTACAAAGTGTTGTGCGGTTTTGTCAAGGGGAGGCAAAGTTATCGGGGGCATCCTTAAACCTTTGAAATTCAGATAGACATAAATGGGAAACATTTTTGCTCGCGCCTACAGAGCAAAACGCTGGACGGATTTTCAAAAAACCTGTGCAAGAAGTGGCAGCATGATCGCAAAAGCATGGTTTTGCAAATTTGGTGTTAATCCATTCAGATTTATTTTTAATGCCCAAAATGTAAGTCAAAATAATTTTTGAAATCTGCATCCAGTCAATAGACTCACTTCCTGATTCAGTGTCCACCTCTGGACCAATCAGAGAGCTGCTTAACATTTGCGGACATCGTATGTGCCCACTGATTGCTCAATGTTTCTGCATTACAGGGTCGGTAAAGAGCAGTTTTTGGATGGCTTTTGGGCACCATTCAATAAAATGCATGCATTTTTGCAATATCAGTTAGACCCACCTTTGAATGTTTCTGCAAAGTTTGGTGCCATTTTGTAAGATGCAGCAAAAATAGATGGACAGGGCATAATTATTGTATGGCTTATAACTTGTGTCTCGTTTGACGGATCTGCACAGAGGTTTACAAACGATTTTAGACCCATATTTGAATGTTTTTGCAAGGTTTAGTGGGAATTTGTCAAGAGGGGTCAAAATTAGAGGGGGTCTCAACACTTTTAGATGGCATATAACTTTGGTGACGTTTGACGAATCTGCACAAATGTTTGAAAATACATTATAGACGCAACCTTGATTCTTTGTTCAAAGTTTGAATGGATTTTGTCAAGGGGAGGCTAAGTTATATCACTATTTTGTGTACCTATATTTTGACACTACTCAAAAATAAAACACAGACCTGAAAGCATGATTTTGCAAATATGTCAGTATTTTATTTTTTGAAAAGTGTCATAATGTAAGTAAAACAAATAGTGATACATATTTGGAGACTGAGGCATAGCCTGTGGCTATGGCAGTGGCCATATTGTCCGGTTTGTCCCGGACAATCTGACCACTTTCCATGGTTACCTGGGAATGCCAATGGGCATCCAGGAACCGCCAATGTGGAACATCTTTCAAAATTCGGGGTAGGCTTGAATGGGGAAACAATTTGAGGGATGGCAGTGGGGTTGTCTACTCTGATTTGCTTATTGGAGCCTATGACATGGCTGAAGCCCATGCCTCATGGATAGTGGAGACTGGACTTGGCTGCAAGCCATGAGCACTGGCTATAGGTCGCATTATGAGTGTAAAGTGGACAGTGGACAAGGATGCTGGCTAGATGCAATGGATTTGATGGGGCTGGTGGCATGGTCGAGACTCATTATCTAGGCAATTCAATCATGATTTGCAGCCCCAGCACGCGCTGCTGAAAACGATACACAACAGTATGCATTGCAAAAAATGTGTTTGTTACCGGAGCTTTATAGTCTTTTCATGTATGTTAAAAGAGGAATTCTTCATAACTCATATACAATGTTGTAACATAATGAAATATTCCACTTATAAAACCATTTAAATTCACTGAAAAAAACTTTATTAAAGCGTCATTATGGTTAAGTTACACTAATAAAAAACCTCTGAAATTCGTAGAAAAAACCTTGATCAAGGGACATTATAGTTAAGTTGCACTGGTAAAAACCTATCAAATTCAGTAAAAAACCTTTAGTTGAAGGGATGTTAGATATGATTAAGTTCTACTAATAAAATCCCATGAAATTCAGTAAAAAAAACCTTTGTTAAGGAATGTTATGGTTACAAAGCCAAATCGAAAAACAGAAGAAATATGCCAGGTATGGTTTGCTATGCAACCATAACTAGTGCCCTCACCATGCACTAAGATTAACACCAAGGACATTACAGATGACATCGCAAATGACATAATAGATTACATCAGTGATGAGATCACATTTGATAGTAATACCATGCAACAATGCAAATGGAAGGTCGGTATAAGGGATACCACTTTCAGTGCCATTTACAGCACATCAGAGGTGATCAGTAGCCCTGCGATAAACTATTCCATCTAACATAAAAGGTGCTTATTGAAAAAGAAACTGTTTACTGATGTTTTGTTGTAAATACTATGAAATAGTACATAAAGAGAAACAATGAATACAGTATCGATCATAGAACTAAAGTATTCTTAAGATGGCATGTTTAGGTAGTATAATGATAAGTCAAAGCATGTCTGATTCTTGAGAAATGTATTATCAGCCTGGGACCTTCTTCTTGTTCCATGTATGTGCATTATAACCTCAGGGTAAACCCTAGGTAAAAGAAGTTCAGAACATAGCACAAGGCCAGGCTCTAAATGCACAGTACCTTTACAGTATATGTATCATGGTTTCAATGCAGTATAACCACATGACGTCCTCAGCTTAAAATGAATACTATCACCAAACAAAAACAACCACCCCAGATATCTGATGTCATTAGTGATGTCATTGATGATGTCATTGCTGATGTCATCTTTGATGTCATCTTTGATGTCCTTGGTGTTAATCTCAGCAGTGCATGGTGGTGATGCTACTTGTGGTTGCAAAGCAAACCACAACTAATGAATTTCTTGGTTTATTGTTATTTTTATTTTAACAGGTTTTTTTTTTTACAGAATTTCATGAGTTTTTATTAGTAGAACGTAGTAACCATAATGTCCCTTCAACTTAAGTTTTTTCACTGAATTATAGTTATTACACTAACAATCAAGTGCAACACACCACTGCTAGAAGCAGGTTCAAATTAATACATGGACAAAGGTTATCAAAATTCATGTTATGAAAGGTAAGGTAATTGATGAAATGGGACCATATGACATCATGCTAAGTTGACTGATTAAGGCTTCTGGACATACAATATTCATGTCTCTATACATCATAAATATTCAAGATATTCTATAGATGACAATCTCATAATCAATCTAGAAAAAGCCCACGTAGTTGCCTGTCATAGCAATAAGTCCATTTCTCAAAAAAGCTACAGTTGGCACTTGCAGACTGTGCCATTAATGAATGCTTTTGAATACAAGTACTTGGGTTTAATGGTGTACAATGTACTCTCAGATATATCGTATATGTCAACGTTGAATTCAAATCTGCAAAACTTGAACTCTCAAGCAAACCTTCTGACATCTAAATTTGGGAAATTTTCATGCAAACATATTATGATGTTTTACCAAAGTAAGGTGGTACCGATTTTGCTATATGGAGCTGAAGCCAAATTACCTTTCAAACACACATTCTGGGATGTATGTGAGGGAAGGTTCTGGAAATCTGTGTTGAAATTGCCAAAATGCAATCCATTGCCCATAATCCATTTTGAACTAGGTCTTATATCGTTATCTGCTCAACTGTTATGGAAAATGTGCAACTTCTTTCGTAAATGTCTATTAGGCCTCGGAACAAAGAACATCTTGTGTGCTCTTGCTTATCATCTAATTAACTCAGACCATGTCTTTCCTGTTCAGTGGCGAAACCATATATTAAACGCACTGTCTGACACGTGCATATCAATTGAGCTATTGCTCACAAATCCAAATTGTGCAAAAATGAAACTGTTTCAGCACGACTGGATTTGTAACAGAGCTAAATGTTGCACTTACAAAAGATTTCAACGGCCAACTGTTTGGTTAAAAAAAAATCTGAGTCATGGCCGATTATTTATTAAAATTTCCTTCCTCTCATATTAGACAATGGTACAAGCGATTTAGATTTAATTTATTACCAACGGCAGAAATATTGGTAAGAAGGGGTCACCTTCCAAAATACTCAGGTCATTGTCGATTTTGTCTTAATGAGAAACATCTAGAAACACTACAGCATCTGGTTGTCATCTGTCCAGAACTAACCTCAATAATAAAAACCTACTTTCAAGGTCTATTATCTTTACTAGCAGGAAACTGGCAATTAGAATTGCTGTAGTACAATACTTAGAAAACATATTATCGTTGGACAATATTGAAAATAGTCAGTAATTAGGCTACTGATCACAATGACAAGTATGATACAGAACATATGTTATTTGTTTTGTGTGATCAATCTTAATGAATTTTTAGTTTTAGTGGCGCTTTGACAAAAATTACCTAATGCTTACTTTTGTATTTAATATGTATTTTGATTTTTGTTTATTTTGCTTTTAATTGTTAATATTTTTTGTGAACAATGTATGCATTATATATATTATGTGATTGTTTTCTTTTCTTTTCTATGAATTATTTGAAAGGTTGTTTTACAACAAACCAAATAAAAAAATAAAAAAATAACAAATATTATTGCACCAGCCTTTTACAGAAATATTAATAAATTCTTTCCAAAACAGCAGTAATTAATTTAACATCAATTACAATGCAACGATTGTGAAGAATGAATGACATATCAACATCATGTCTATTGAGTGCCAAGCTACCTAATACAATATTTGAGAAAGAAAGGAGAATATTGTTTTTGAAAATATTCCGGAAGTGTTTCAAAACCTCCTACCAAAACCGATCAATACAAGAACTTTCATAAAACATATTTTTAAAAGTGTCTGGGTTGTTCTTACATGACCAACAGAGCCCATCAAATCCAGGCTGGGAGGTCGCTGATTTCATCAGAGTTATATATGCTCTGTCTAAAAAGAAAAATAGGCGTTGCGTGATATTGGCAGAGATGGATCTACGCTTAACCTTGGACCACACTTGCATCCAGGCCCCTTCATCAAACACCACACCACAGTCGGCGTCCCATTGGGATTCAGAACCCCACTTCATATCCAGTGATTTGATATGCAACAACACATTTCAAAATGTAGTAGCTTTCATTTCAGAAGCTAAGGCCAAATGTAATTTTGTGGAAAAAGGTATACGTTTGTTTTTAGTATAATGGTCAAATTTATCTAGGCCTGCATTGATTACATTATTATACATGTTGAAGTCGATATAGGTAAAGATAATTTCTGTCTAATTTCATGTAAGGATCCCATATTAGTACCATGGAAAATTTGATGGATTAACCTGAGACCTTTGTTCAGCCAGAGCGTCTGATACAGCATTCTCCTGTTAATAGTCATATATTTATTATGACATAGCTAAGGGGTGAAGCAATGGGATGGAGATTTTGTAAAGGAGAAGAGACACACCATTAGAGCATTAGAGGAGGTCCTAACAGGGCTGGAAAGTCTAGAGTGTATATGGCCAAAAATATGTATCAGATCGCCAACACTGATTGGGAAGACCATTTTTTTTTCTAGAGTAAGCCAAGTGCGGATATCACTATCTACAGACAGGGTAAACCAAAGTTGAGCCTGTTTGAATAGGAAAGCACTCTGATATACCTTAAAGTCTGGAAATCTGACCCCACTGTTTATATGAGGAGGCTTGAGTTTGCTAATGGCAATTCTCTTATTTTTCCCTATGCCCCACAAGGAATTGGTTAGGATTGAGTTGATGGACCTATAAAAGGAGCTGGGAAGGGGAACTGGGACCCTGTGTAAATAATGGGTAAAAGCATCTCAACGTCCCCACCAGGAGAAGTACAGTGGTGACCAGGAAGATTTAAATATGTAATCCTACTGAGAAAAACATGTGTATTAAGTTTAATGGTACTGCCAATCAATAGGGTAAATTGTAGCCCTGAATACTCGAAAGAGCTTTCAAACCATTTGAGACCGAAGGAATCAATTTTATGCTCAAAACATAAAATGGTTAAGGGGCCAAATCCTAGATTCTTCTCTGCCGAGTTCAAAGCTTGATACTAAAGAAAGGTTATCCACTTTTGTCAACAAATTAGGAAGGTGGGCGTTAGGATTCTTTAGACGTATGAGTAGGAGTAGTTCATCAGCATATGCAGCAATGGTAGCCTCATGTTTACCACATTTGATCCCTGGGATGAGTGTATCACTTCTGATAAATTCCAAAAGTGTTTCAAGGGATAGGACATAGAAAATGGGGGAGAGAGTACATCCCTGTCTAGTTCCCCTTTTGAGAGGAAAACAACTATGAAGTTTGTCCATTGATGTATCAGAATAAATGAGTTTAACAAGGGATATGAAACATTTACCACAACCATGCCACCTCAAAGCATGGAAAAGGTAGGTCCAATCAAACCGATCAAAGGCCTTCTCGGCATCTAAAGTAAAAGCAGTGTAGCCTTCTCTGTTTTTTTTTATTGTTCTTGATAAGGTGAATAACATAGAGCAGTAATCTAATACTAGATGGTATATTCCTTTCCTTAATAAAACTAGCTTGATCATATTTGATATTTGATCAATTTAGGAAGACATTATTCAATTATATTGGAAAGGATTTTGGCAAAGATTTGACAATCTACATTCATTAACGGAATAGGTCTATAATTCTATGGAAGATCTACATCTTTCTGTGATTTCAGAAAAAAAAGATTTAATAGGGCCTCAGTACTTGTACCAGATGAGAAACCTCTATCAGAAAAAACATTTAAAGGAATGCTTCTAATTTAGTTGGAGAGAATGTTACATAAGTGACTGAAGAACACAATGGACAGACCATCCAGGCCAGGGGCCTTCCCTTTCTATATGTCTCTGATGACTTTAACATTATCATCTGTGGTGAAGTAATCATCCAACCCATCAAGATCCACGTTCAGGTAAGTTTTCAGGCAAATATTTTGAAAAAATGAGTTAAGAGTAGAAGGCAGGCAAACAGTTCCAAAAGAGTACACATTCGAATACAATTCATTCAATCCTTCCAAAATAGCCCCTGTATCTGTGACTGTAGAATGCCAATTATTTTTTATGTGGGAGATTAAGGTTGTATCCTTCGTTGCTTTAAGATAAGAAGCAAGGTCCCTACCAGCTTTATTAGAAGTTAGATAAATCTTAGATTTATATTTCAGGATGACGCCTGTAGCTTGTTCAGTTAATTGCTTATTGTAATGTTATGTTACCTTCACTTATAAAGCGCACGGTCGCCCGAAGGCATCATGGCGCTGATGAGGAAGCTACCGAGCAGGAAGAACAAAAGTAGGCAGGGAGCTAAAAAAGAGTTGTTTTCAGGGCTTTCCTGAAAGCCAGTTGGTTAGAGGTAGACTTGAGTGGCGGTGGGAGGGTGTTCCACAACCTGGCCGCAGCGATGGAAAAAGCTCTGCCACCGAGTCTTTCCCGGTTGTACCTAGGAACCACCAAAAGGTTGGTGGTCGAGGAGGGAAGATTGCGTTCCGGGATATATCGGACAAATTTAGTTT
This sequence comes from Ambystoma mexicanum, assembly GCF_040938575.1. Taxonomy (NCBI): domain Eukaryota; kingdom Metazoa; phylum Chordata; class Amphibia; order Caudata; family Ambystomatidae; genus Ambystoma; species Ambystoma mexicanum. Next base: position 1,070,425,482 of record NC_090935.1, on the reverse strand, counting down.
GAAGAAACTCCGCTCCTAGGCCCTGGATTGCCTGGTGGACAATACACAGTGATTTGAATTTAACTCGCTGAGCCACTGGGAGCCAGTGAAGTTGGCGAAGCACTGGCGAAATATGTGCTCCATATGGAGAGCCTGTGGCCAGTCTAGCTGCCAGGTTTTGCATGCCTTGGAGACGCTGGAGAAGGCCCACCGGCTGAGCGAGATACAGCGAGTTACAATAGTCCAATCGTGAAAGGACTAGTGCGGCCACCACAGGAGGACGCATGGCTTCTGGGATCATAGGGAGGACCTTCTTACGTACCCTAATCTGGTGGTGGGCAGATTGGCAGACCGCTGAAACCTGATTTGACATGGACAGGGAGGTGGAGAGAATGACCGATAGGTTCTTAACTTTGTCCACCGGACAGGGCAGGGGGCCCAGAGAGGTAGGCCAGAAAGCGAGGGTCCATATTGCTGGGCTAGGAGAGCAACACACCAACATCACCTCCGTTTTGTCGCCATTAAGCTTGAGCCAGTTTTGGTCCATCCAGACACTGACTGCTTTTAAACAGTCGTGAAGACAGGCTGAGACCTCGGTGTGATCCTGATCCAAGCGGATCAGGATCTGAGTATCATCCGCATAGGAATAGCAATTAAGTCCATACGAGCGGATAAGGCAGACAAGCGCCCAGATATAAATGTTGAACAGGATAGGGGAAAGAGACGATCCCTGGGGGACACCACAGGTGAGAACACAAGGGGAAGAAAGGAAAGGGGGCATAGCAAGGGTCTGAGTGCGGTCTGCGAGAAAGGAGGTGAACCAGGCCAGGACTGGACCGGATATCCCGATTTGTGCCAGACGTGAGAGAAGGATAGGATGGTCCACCGTATCAAATGCGGCGGACAGATCCAGCAAAATCAGAGCTCCAACTCCACCTGCATCAGCAAGTCTGGACATATCGTCTTGCACTGAGACGAGCACACTCTCCGTCCCTCTTCCTGGCCTAAAGCCTGCCTGGGCAGGGTTGAAGATCTTAGAGGATTCTAGGAAGGAGGACAGAAGGGGCGTGACCAGAGATTCCAAGAGTTTAGACAGGAACGGGAGCAGGGATATGGGGCGGAAGTTAGAAGGGATAGTCGAATCCAGTGTCGTTTTTTTTAGCAGGTGAATGACCCTTGCAGATTTAAGTTCTGGCGGAACCAGGCCAGACTGGCAGGAGTTATTTATAGCCGCTGTAATGACGGACAGAATGTCTGGGGCAATTGTCTTCATAATGCTTGCCGGAATAGCATCTTCTGGGGAAGAAGATTTAATTTTGAGGATTGCTGCTAGAACCTCAGCCTCAGTAAACAGAGGAAAGGTAGACCAGCTAGCCGGGGGGTCAGTGGGGATAGGTGGCACAAAGCTAGTAGTCCAGGGGGATTGCATGGCGGGAGATTTAGCGATGTTTGATCGAATCTTGTCGATCTTCGTGATAAAGAAAGATGCCAGATCATTACATAGTATGCCGGTAATCTGCTGGTAGCACCGGCGGGTTACCGGCAGACTCATATTGAGGCCAATTGTCAGATTGCCAGTAATCTAGGGAGATACGACCACGTGCTTTTGCGAAAAAAGCAACAAAACAATCCATATTGATGATAATGGAGATGTTTGTGAAAATTGTGTACATATATTTATTTAGTTATTATTCATTTTGAAATGTAAAGACAAGATGATACAATACACCACCTCAGAAGGAGATTGATAACATTGGACCTCAATATAAGTATGGCGGTAAGGCAACAATGGTGCCGTTAGTGCTACCAGCACTGGTGCTACCGTACCACAACACTACGAGTTCTGCTTGCGGGTGCCCTTGCAGCCACCTGGTCTAACCTGGTGGCCATACTGGCACCTGCGAGTAGAACATGATGGTAGCACCGGTACCATTATTAACGGTACCGGTACTACCACCCTCCCCATTCCTCAACTGGGAATGGGGAATAATTTTTGCCCGTGCCCAGAAAAGGCCAATTGAAAGGTTCCGGCAAGGTCATAATGACCCAGTAATAGCCCTTTTCGCCAGCCCATTTTTTCTTAAAGTTAGAGAGCTGAAGAAATAATGATTCTAACTCCTTTTCATATTGTTTTCTCTGCTTACTCATATACACAATAACATAGCCTCTTAATGCTGATTAAAGGCATCCCAGTTATTCACAGTAGAAGTGTGTTCATGATGATTATTGTCAAAAATCTTGGAATGTGAGAAACAATAGATGGAATTGCTTATCCTTTAGTAGGAAATTATTGGATCTCCATCTATAAGGATGTTTTTAATATCAACATGGTCAAAAGTAGTTATGAAAGGGGCATGGTCTGGTAAGATTACATTTTCAATTATCAAGTCAATTATAGCCCCAGAAAGGGCCTTAGCAACACAAATATAATGCAATCGTGATTGCATGTGATGGGGAATGTGAACTGAATGAAAAGTGAAATCAAGGTCAGTAGCAGGAGATAACCGGCAGTTACCTATAGAATGCTCTGGGTCTCTTAATTTGGAAGATACATCACTGTGGTTTTAGAGGGAATCTCTGAAACCTCCACCATGTACCACCTCCTGGTACCTCGCGTTCATGGCTATGCCCAGTAGGACATTTTAGCGTTGACTGCTCGGTCTTCTCCAGGCCATGGGAGGGAGTCAGGGAGCTGACTTTGTTACACCGACTGCGGCTCATCTGTACTGTTATAGCACTGTTCATTTAGGAGGCACAGGTGAACCATGTGAGGATTACGTTACCATATATTACTGGTCCCTACCAGCAGATTTTTTACTGAAGAAGTACCGGCACCATTACTAATGGCGCCGGTGCTTCAGGGTTCCAATTGCCATGGAGTCCTATGGGACTGCACGTGAATGAGAACTTACCATTCCTCCACCGCCTGTGATATTCCGGTAGCAGCGGGATGTGCGCTGGCCAATGGCATCGCAGGGAGGGGCCTGGGGGGGCCAGGGCCCCCCCTGTGAAACCCTGCGCCCCCCCATGCCCCCCCTACCTACGACAAGCAGTGACCATGTTCTCCCCTTACTTTTGTCTGTGCCTCTCTACTTTTGTCTTTGGCCCCCTCAGTGCCCCTCCTAAATTTGATTCCTGGCGACACCACTGGTGCTGGCAGAAACAGTAAGGTAAGTATGTCGATAATCTGCTGGTAGCACCGGCGGGCTACCGGCAGACTGATAATGAGGCCAATTGTCAGATTGCCAGTAATCTAGGGAGATACGACCACGTGCTTTTGCGAAAAAAGCAACAAAACAATCCATATTGATGATAATGTAGATGTTTGTGAAAATTGTGTACATATATTTATTTAGTTATTCGATGTAGAAATGTACAACTTTCTTAAAATAAATATACCAATGAGTATTATTTTGTTATGTAATAGTGGGTGCATTTGCTGTAGGCAATTAGAAAGAAAACTAAGATCAAAGGAAAACAATATAAAGCTAATACAGCAGGGGCCTAATTACGGTGCATTTTTGCCAAACCAAATGCATTTTGAACAAGCATAAATGTAATTTGTGCAGTTTTATTTCTGCCAAGTTTAAATGCATCTATACTGTTTTTGCGGTGGTGCTTATGGAGTTGTGCATGCAAAACACATATGTGCAGTAATGAGGCCCAGATGTCTAATACATGCGAGATTGTTTATAATTTTTCAATCTCAATATACATATATGGAATAAATATACAAATTAAGTGGTATTTACTATTGTGAAAACGGTATTTTATTTTCCATTTCATCATTTAAGGACAGATGGAAAGCATCATTGGTATTGTGGCCCAGATTCTACACACATGGTAAATGTAGACTCTGCACCAAATGTCTGATTACCAAATTAAAGCACAGAACGAAAGGCTAGAGTGTTCATGGTACTTCGGGTACTGCTCTACCTCATTCTTTGTAGAAGGCTCAATAGCTTCCACCAGGTCTTCAGGGTGTTTTGTGTGAATCCATAGGTTCAATCCAGATGACTTGAAAGTGGTGAGGATCATCGAGATGTATTACACAGTGGACTAGCTTCAAATCTGTTAGCTCTCTTGTGCAGATTAAAAAGCTTTTCATTAGCTCCAAGATCAGGAGGTGGCCAGATGCATAACGAAGACTCACAGCTGAATCATTTTTCGACATAGATAGATTACCTGAAACTGTATCAAAGTCCTTATTTGGTTTGCTTACTAATTGTAGGAAACACTGCTCATGGTTGTGGACGATAAGGTGCTCGGGGGTGTCTTTCATTGAACTTGACTTACATTGAGATCTTTTTCTGGAACCTACCCATCAGGATGAAGCATACACAGAAATCTCCAGTCAAAGTGACTCCCTCTGGGTACTCTGTGTTTTGATCGTTTGGTTGTCAGGGCAGACAAGCTTCACAGTTCTTCTAGCAGACGACCCTGGTGCCCACGGCGAAGGCAGCAGATGGATGTCTTTCCCTTCTTTAACTAAAATTCTGCACCCGCTGTGGCAAGTAAATCTTGAAATCACAGCAGTTACAAAATATATCCAAGAGAATAGGGAGCTCCCACACCTCCTAAAGCTGATCGTAGTTCTACGATTGGAGGCTCAAACCTCCTGGAGAGATGCAATGGAAATGAAATGCTACAGTAGTGCCGACCCTATTTTTCAATAATTAACAGTGTGAATTGTTCCCAGTAAAGGCACTTTGGGGTGGAGATAAACATGCAGAGTTAATCCAAAATAATAGAATGAGTTTAATCGCCCGTGCTGTCTCAGAGCCCCACTACTGCTTGTCTCCCTCAGAAGAAAGTTTCTCCTTGTACCGATCTTCTGCTGTCCAGGACACACTCTTCAAATCAAGTAATGTGTTGCCACTTGGGTATTACAAGGGGCTTCCAGGGAAGGCGTGAAATAATCAAGAAGCTCCTCCAAAGAGAAAATTCCCCATTCATCATGAGAACCAATGAGTGAAACACACACTTTTCCAAACTTTATTTTCTGGTAAAAATGATTTTGGCTAAATTATAGCTATGTATTACACCAGACCACAACCTTCCGTTTTCAGATGCTGTTGCTTTGTGTTTGATTTTATCTCAGGGTGTAGGAAAGTGCCACCTGGTGTGATAGAACATTGGAACTAACAAAGAGTTTTGACATTAAGCCTTATGAAGTGAACATAATACAAATTGCCCAACAGACGTTTTCTGGTTGATATTTTACTTTGTATGCCCTTTGTGTTTTAATGCTGGTAACGCCACAGTTATTCATACACATCTGCACACTATTCATACTTCTCCCTTGTGCCAAATCAGCTTGCAAAGGAAGATACCTTGAACATCAGCTGCATTTCTACCATTCATGCACATTTGCACATCTGAAGTCACATGTAACTTTGACTCTGAAAAGTGGCAAGACTACCTTTCATCTACTGGTGTGTCTTTAGTCTTTACAGTGCAGACGTATAGATGGCAGTGATGTTGTCATTTGCTGAGCCCAATGTCACCTCAGTTTAAAGCAGCAATCATGTTTAATCAGAGAGCATATTTAGAAGGTGTGTCTGTTTAACAGAGCGCACTTTCTTGCAGAAGGAAACGTAAAAATAGGTTTTGTTATAATAGCAAAAACGTCAAGCTAGTAAATCTTTACAGATGGCATTCTGTTATACAAGCCATGGGCCCTTATTTGTAGTTTAGTGGTATTCCGCTGATAAATCCGACGGGATACCACCAAACGGGAAAACCGTTAGTGGTGCATGATAACTACAGGTGCCGGCAACGGTAATTCCCCATTCCATAGAGTCTCCAGGACTCCATGGAGGGATTGCTTGTATTACCAGCACTGGTAATTTTCGGTGATGGTAATGACAGCTGTTTTTGCAAGTGGGGTACCTGACTTGCCTGCAGCTCTTGGCTGGAGGTAAAGCAGGCCACCCCACTGGCAAAAATATAGTTTGGCATTGCAGGAAAAGTGGCAGTAAGGAAATTACCACCAATTTTTTCCAATACGGCCAAACGTGTAAAGAGGCCCCATCAAAGCAGATTTTGTACTTCTGGGACCCATTGCTTTTGATGATGGTCGAGTGCCAATCGTAAAGTGCATCGCATCAGAGTGGTAAACGGTGGGTACCTGGGACTGTTCTAGCTTGAAGGCTTTTTTGATAATTGATCTGAAAGAGTAAGGTACGTATTTCTCATTAACACCTAGAAACTTGATTGGAGGTTTTCCACATTGATCTCCAGTGCTTTTCAGTATTTGCACAAAAACAGTTATGGTAAAGATCATGTTATGCATGTTTCCCCTAACCTTTTTTCTCCCCTAACCTACCTGGCCTGTATCCATTAGAGACAGGGTAGCAATTTACAACTCGGTTTATTTATTTATTTTGATGTATTACACTTGTATAGCTCCACAACCTGGATGTATCACAGCGCTTGTAAATTATTTGAGCGTTAACATTAAAAAACAGTAGATAGCAATGAATACATACACACAGAAGTGCAATAGCATAGTCCACACGGTGTATGACAAAGCAAATGGTTACAACATTAGGTGTAGCTAGTGAACACACTCTGGTAAAGTCCTACGTCTTGGTATGGGGTCTGCTTAAGGTATGGAAGTAAACAAGAATGACAATCTAGCAAAGCCTTGCCCCTTGGCACGGGGAGGGGTGGGGAAGAGGGGGGTACATCAGATGGTTAAGCAAACAAGAATGACAAAACAGGTGTGAGCACACAATCTATCAAACCCTTACCTCATGGTACTGGGGGCTACAGAAGATGTGTAAGCAAACAAAATGACAAAATAGGTGTGGCATAGACATTGAGCCATTGCAGGTATGTTACAAGTACAGGGCTACCAGTCAAATCCAGTCTACTACAGGTAGGCTAAGTTTCCAGTGTGATACTGCAGGTCGAATTTGCCATGTTAGATGCCAATTCAGAGAGCATGAACAGAGCAAGGCTGCCGGACAAATAGGGTAAGTAGTAGGCAGATCCAAGGACACATACAACACAGGGCTGCACGACAAATGAAGTGCAAAGCAAATCACGAGTAATGGAGCACAAAAGTTCCAGAATGGACGTTCAGAATGGACGCCTGGCACTGGGTCCGGTGGACAGATTGTGATGTTTGCAAGTTAGATCTTCTGGATAAAAGCCATTGGCGCAATGTAGCATACTGGGTCCTGCACAGTGTAGTTGTAGGACGCATCAGGAGTGCTAGTAGAGGGAGAGGTGAGCACATGGTTGCAGGGATGAAAGCAGCAACGTTAGGCAGTGAGGGTGAAAGGCAAAGTAACCAAAGGTAAAAGTGTCATACTCAGAACAGTTTGCGTCACGGCTGCTGGGGCCACATTAGGGTGCGAGCGAATTTGGTCAGGGTAGCAACAGATGGGCGAGCAAACAGGTACCCTGTTTTTAGCAGGCAAATAGAGATAGGAGATAGTTATGTATGATATGTGTGCAGGCTGGATGTGAAAGGTGCAGCAGAGTCTGCCGGAGCATCCCTAGGCTGAAATAGATCAGAGGGAGATGTAGTATTGGACGGTTAGCAGGCATGATGTTAGCCAGGGTAACTCTCAGATGACAATAGGAAGAGACCAAGCTCTTTTTACCATCATAGGTATCAATAAAGTTTGGCAACGTTGTGTTTCTCACATGCTGATGGATGCTGTTTTTTTTCTAGGGCCATCATCAAAGGCATAGTCCGTAAAGTAGGGGCAGGCCAGGCAGCCATGGCAGGACAGGGCCAGGCAGGATACGCTACCCTTAAAGGATGCCCTTGGAGAAGGGGCTGGCTTTGCCTGCTGGCTCTTACCAGAACCACCATAAAACGGCCTGCAGGTCCATTCATTGGCATTGACAGGTAGGCCGATGGGCAAGGCAAGGCCAGTGTGGTCACCAGAATCCTCGTCGGGAATTTGCAAATAGAGCAGATGCTCCATATCAAAGTGTACAAACTCAGCAGGGCGTTCATCGTGTGTTTCACCTCTGGTGGCCTCAGAGTAGGCTTGCTGGAGGATGCTTCCTGATGTTGTTGCAGCAGGCATCTGAGTACTGTAGCAGTAAGAGTGAACTCATGGTTCTCATCATGGAAAAAATCCCAAATATTATCCCAATTTCTGCATCACCCATTACTAGGTGAGTTTATTCCTATGGTCAATAATCTCAGGAATGTGTGAACGTGTGTTGCACACCACTATGCCATTGAATTTTCAGATGTCTTTGATTTTCACTAACGGTATTTTGCAATATGCCATCATAAAAATTGTCCTTCTGCAAAAGGAGCATTTGACCATCATTATTTTGGCAGATCTAGTAGTGCAAGGTTGGCTTTTCAGTATGTCATATGCAAAGGCAATAAAGATGTCCAAAATAATACAGAAAGGCTAGTATTTCGAATATGTAAATAAGGCCATGTGTCTGAAGCTAGAATGGCCCTACATTGTGTTTTCATGGTTCTAATAGAGTGATTTACAAGACATACTTCCTGGCTTTTAAAAGCCTTTGCACATGGTTCACACATATTTGTAGATAGTTACCCGTCTGGGCCAGAAGGTCTTATAACTTCTTGGGTATTTGGTGTGCAGAAATCTGGAACTAAAACCTGAAGATGTTGAGTCACTATCCTAGTTCTGAATAAACCTGCAAAGCTGGCTTTTCAAGGGTGGATGCTAGCTTGTCATCAACATTGAGTGACACTCCGACATGCATATTACCTAATTCATTCATTTGTGCAATGGCATGTATAAACTTTGATGACTTGATTCTCAATAATGATTTCACACGAAAAGAGGATGCACATTTTCCTTTTGCGCTCATTGCTCAAATCACAGGACACCTTATTCTCAAAGGTAGACTGTGCTTTTGAAGAGGGGCTGGACAGGGGTGCAAGGGTGCACTGCCCAGTACCTTTGGACACACTAGTATGTGACAGGCTCCTAGTATCCATGTGGTTGCTTGGTCCGCATTTCACTGAGACGGCCCATTAAATGCTTGAATAAAATAACATTTGCATCCTCATTTGGGGGATAGAAATACACATGTAAAAGCAGAAACTGCAGCTCAAACTTTAAAAAAAATCATGATATGGTCAGAAATGATCCTGTCATGATTTGCAGCTCCCGCTGCACCTGCCACAAAAGGTGTGGGTCAATGACCTTCATTTCTGGGCATTTAAAAACATATGCCATTTATGAGTTTGGGATGCCCTTTTAAATGCCCAGAAATGCATCATTATTGGCAAAAATGAGCAAAGGGCTAGACAAGGGCATCTGAAGAAGCACACCGTAGTGAATTGGGCTGCTCCTCTTTTTCACAGAATTGAGGAGATGTGCTAGTGAACTGCCTCGCCTAGTAGTCATAGTTAATGATAACACACCATGATGTACGTTGGGTATTTTATTTAGTTTTGACCACTCGTATATTCACTCATTCATGCTATCAATGACTCAGTCACTTATTTACTATGCTGGTATTAACGCTCACCTCATCAACACAATGAGAGATGTTGAGAACATCAGTAAATGTCATCATCATTGCTTTCTAATTTTGTTTGCATTTATTGTTGGAATTTGCAAAGCTCTAGACATAGTCGGACAGCTTCAGCCTGCTCACAGGAGAAAATAGGATGAAGGGGGTGGAACGAGGGAGCACGGTAGGAAGGTAGGTTACCAAACATTCACACCAGCCTAGAGGGATGCCTTTGTGGTTGACTGAAGTGAAAGCATAGAGGTACGTGCAAGACATTTGGGCTGGAGAACAGCCATAAAGGTGGGATCAGTGCTGACATCATTGAGGTTCAATGTATGGAGAAATAGGTGCAAGAGCAAATGAGGACTGAGCGGAAGTCTGCTCTGATAGGACCTCTAGTACCAATCATATGCCCTTTTCAGGGTATGTCAGGGTCTGGATCCAGGTGTGTTGGAGCTTGGTTGCAACTCAGGACGCTTGGTTGCAACTCAAGACTGTTATTTTGGATTGACAGGCATTCTTTTTGGGCCTTCTGGAGCTGCAAGTAGTGCTCAGTGTGGAGAGCTTTTCTGGTAGGTGTGTCCTAAGTTTCAGACCTACATTTCGGACCCTGTGATATATTACATGATCATGCAGAGCCTATAGTGTAAAATGTTTCACCACTTGTTTGGGTTTTTGCAAGACGCTTCAGTTGACAAATTGTGTACTATTCTTGTCTGTTACAACCTTTCTAAGGATATGGTTGCTCCGATTCTGATAGCAAAAGAGAATGGGCCTCATCATAAGTCTGCCGGTCCGGTAACTGCGTTACCGGGAAGCTTGGCGGTACCGTAGTTACCAGACCGGCAAACTACGAGTTCTGCTCGCGGGGGCCTTTTCAGCCGCCAGGTCCGACCTGGTGGGCAGACTGGCACCCACGAGCAGAGCATGTCTGATACACCAGCGCCATTATGAATGGTGCCGGTGAATCCAACCTCCCCATTCCCATTGAGGGATCAAATGGGAATGAGAAGCATTTCATTCCGGCTCCCGCGAATGGGCAATTACAGGGTCCGTCAGGACAGTAATGACCCGGTAATTGCCCAGTCGCGGGCACCAGAAATTTTAGGCTACCGCCAAACTTATAATGAGGCCCAATGTGTTGGTATGTGTTTGTTTTGCTATGAATATCTGTATCATGCTCCTATTCACAGATTTTTATCAGTATACAAAGAACCTCCTCCTTGTCAGTGTGGAGTGCTTGCACTGTTTGACTAAGTACATTAAGTTCAACTTTTGAACATGGAAAGCAGATTGTGACTGGTTTCAGGTTACACCTACCATGATAGGGCCATATTTAAAGCTGACTGAACATGGATTTGAACTGTTTCCCCAATATAAATTGGACACAACTTTGATTTGGAGAGTTGTATCAACTTGTTTTGGGAAACGCCTTATTTCAACCTAAAGGGGCATTACACATTGTTCAGATAAAGTTTCCATTTACTACAACGGTGTGGAATTCCTTTCCAAGGTGTCTGTCACTTTACAGGCGCCTACTCTACTGTCCATAGAGGTAGAAGAACCTTTCACGTCTAATGTGTTAAAATATAGAGACGGCTCTGTTCGAAGCAACTGTGCCTGTGCTGGAAGATGAATTAAGTGCCTCTAAAATACTGACAAAGAAGCCTACTGCTGTTAGCAGAAATTTCCCATGCAATCATGAGAGGAGTAATCAGAGGAAATGGTTATGCTTCTAGCTACTGCCATTGACTGCAGTTTCTGCAAAATAGGCATTTAGAAGAGCCCCTGAACCTTGTATTATTCTCAAATAGGCTCACAGTAGCACCATGTAAATCCAATATAACAAGGGCCGCACAGGGTTTACTTGTAAAATGAATACGTATGTTGGGAAACCAGCACTCTAATCCTCGAGTTGACGGACGCGAAACAAGACACACAAACATAATATATATAATGGTTTCCTTACCGTCCCCCTAGTTGCAGTAATGTTCCATTCTGAGTGGCCTGACTTGAAATATTGCACTGCAGCATGATCTTAACACCAAAGGTCCATGGCAGTTATGCTTACAGTGAAACTGTCATGAATGTGCTGTGTGTCTGGAGGTGTCCTGCAGAATCCCCTACTAGCTGTTGTTCCCTCCGTGAACCTTTTGTGATGCTATGTCAGCCACAAAATCATTGTTGTGCGGTAGTGCAGACGTTGCTGGCTGTGTGGGGGTGAGTGCAATACTTGTCACTGGCATGCATGAAATATGCAGAGCAGAGAGAAAACTAGGGATTGTTGCATTCCTTGGATGATCATCAGGATCAGACCCTTTCATGGAGTCTTTCAGACAATATTTTGAATCCTCTTGTTAATGTCTTGAGGTAGGGATTCTGGGAAGAATCCTCTGGGCAGATTCCGACCTGCAGATGAGGGAATTTCCTGCAGTTTCCGGGATGTCGGCAACAGTAGGCAAATATGGGTTTTAGTCTTGTGTTCTTTAGTATACTTGTCTTCTATATATGTCATCATTTTGGGGAGCATGCATTTTCTTTTCTGCCCCACAGGTCAGCGTTTGGTTCATTCAAGCTACCAAATGTAGAGCCAATGGTTGCTCAAAGAGCCTTGCTCGAACGCCTAATATGATACGACTTTATGCTCTACCTTCTCTCCTACCTCTACACTTTCAGTGTCCTTTCACACATACCGTTGCAAGCAAAGTACACACATGGACGTTCAATGATATACATTATCTAACAAAGAAAATGTGCCATCATGTGAGCCCTGTGTTAAAATCACATGAAACTTGAGTTTTGAAAACTATGATTGGACTAACTAAAAATATATACGCTGAGATGGTACAGAGTATTAGTTTTCAATAAGTAGTTGAATGTTTTTCCTTGTAGCCACACATGTTTTATTAATTGCAGGGATTTCAATGTCCAAATAAGTATAAGAAAGTAATTGTGCAGCATTAATTATGTATGTGTTACATTTGTGAAGTGCACATACAACCCAGAGGCAATGAGGCACTGTTGCAGGTACACATCATTATTACAATGGTCACTACATCAGGTGCATTGGTTAAGCACTACAATGTTAGTAGCAAGGGCAAAAAGCATAGGTCAAATTACATTGCTTGCCTTGATGCATAGCATTCTCATACATAGTCATGCTCTACAAACTGAAGTTAGGTGTGGAAGAAGTTGCTGTGATTTTGGGAAGGGTGGTCGGGTTAAGAAAAGAGCCGGGTTTTTGAGGGTTTTGCGAAAGATCCATTAGGATTTCTCAGCTCTCAGGGATGGGGGGAGGGTCATTTCAGAGTATGTCAGCATGGTAGGGGAAGCTGGTGCTTCCAGTATTGCAGCTTCTCAAATTAGGCACAAGAAATCTGTCCGTTTGGGGGGTCCTGGTGGGTCTAGAGGAGTGGGCTTTGGTGATTCTTTGTGTAAGGTAAGGGGTTGCTGTATTGGATAAGCATGGGTGGGCAATGGACAATGTTTTAAAGGCAATCCATTCCTGGATGGGCAACCAGTTGGCTTCTCTTCTGGCTTTGGAGATGTGTTCTCATCTTGGGTTATTAACGGCTGCTCTCAGGGTGTATTTTTGAATAACTTGCCATTTTTGTAAATTTCCAGCAGAGGTGGCTGTAAACAGGACATTGCAATAGTCTAGCTTGGAACCAATGATGGGTCAGGCAATTGTGAGGCAATTGTTTTTGGTGAGGAAGGGTCTAGCTGCGTTAAGAACTTTAGTTGCTTAAGCTGCCGAGGAGATAATGGCACTAACCTTTCCAGACAGGGTGAGAGAAGCATCAAGGTAGACTCCTAGTGTCTGTACTGTGGATGAGACCGGGATTACACACTGGTCGATCTGGAAGGATGTGTGTTGTGTGCTAAGCGATTTATGGGCATTGTGGGTTCCGACAATTAGGATTTCAGTCTTGTCGCTCTTTAGGCAGAGGTGATTCGCTGCCATCCATGCTTGAATAGTAGCATAGGTGTTGCTTAAGGTGTTGGGGTCTTCTGTATAATTCCCTGAAAGCGGAATAAGGATGTGCATGTCATCGGCAAAACTGTTGTAAGCTATGCTGAGGGAGTCTAGGATGTTGATGAGTGACCTGGTGAAGATGTTGTAGAGGGTGGGGGTGCTGCGAGAGCCTTGGGGATACCACAGGTGATGGGGGATGGTGAGACATTGGCTGTGCCTGAGAAGACTCTCATGACTCTGCCTTACAGGAAGGATGCAATCCAAGGAACAGCATGAGGGGAAAAGTTTGTCTAGGTAGTAAGGTGTTGGCAGAGGATTTGATGACTGACCAGGTTGAACACTGCATATAAATCTAAGAGGAGTAGCAAGGCACAGTTACCTTTATACCTGATCTCATCCAGCTGATTTTTGAGATCAAGAAGGGTGGATTCCGTCCCATGTCAAGGGCAGAAGCCGAATTGGTGGATCCGGTGACAGTTGTAATTGGCCTGTAGTTGGATGGAATGGATGGGTCTAGAGAGGTTTATTTTTCAAGAGGGGGAGGACCAAAGCCTCTTTAAGGCTGGCTGGTATGGTACTTTTAGAGAATGAGTCATTTATGAGGGCAGTGATGACTGGAGATAGCATGTCAGCACAGTCTTTGATGGGAGCGGCTGGGCAAATGTCGCCTTAGCATTTAGAGGGTTTTAGGCTTTGGATTAGCTTTAAGACTTCGCTTTTGGCAAGGTCTGTGAAGATGAAATGGTGGCACATTTAGAAAAAATAACAACAATGAGAGTCCAATGGGAGACCCCATAACCAAAATATAAATACATTAGTTATCAACCATTCTGCACATGAGTCAAACCATACACTGAAGTGTCTTTACTCCCCAGTGGACAGGAAGTCTGCCTTAGCCATGAAATAGACAAAATTCAACTTTTTGGGGAAATTGAAGACTACATAAGATGCTTGCATCATGAAGAGTATTTTCATGGGTAGATCAACGAAAGAAGGGATGCCAGAGGCAGAATTCTAGTGCACCAAACAGATTTGGCATTGTATTTGTTAATGGCGTGCAGTATTTGAAGTGAATTCTAGATAAAGGTGTATTATATTGACTTTCAGGGCTTGTGAGTTGTGCAGAAAAGGTGACGTGTCTATGTGACAAATCTGCACAACTATGCAAAATCCAAGTTCTTTGCGCTAGCCACGTGGACATTAGATGCTATTAATGTCTGGAGAGAGCGCTTGGTTTCTGAGATTGAAAAGGAAACTCCAGATACATTGTTTGAGGAGAGCATGGTGTTATACTTGTGTTTGGTCAGGCTTTTTGATTGTGATGATAAGAATTCACAGAAAGAAAGAATAATCTGATTGGGTGCAATGCTTTGGTTCATTCTACACAGGGTGTTGGCTATTGGGATTCATGATAGGCAAACCATGGAGACAAGTCAAAGAGAATAACACAATTATGTGAAAAGGTGGCTCAGCTAGAAGTTGCATCAGGTGGTGATGGGGGTTTACAATTGGCACTGTTGCAAAGCTAATGTAATCAATTGATAGATGCATTTACATTTACAGACCGATCCCCAGCATTATGAAACATTACAGAATGAGTTGGAAGTTAAAAGAAGACATATTCAGGAGAATTCAGAACAGATTAACCAGTTAAAAAGGGGAATTAGCTCAGATTTGAGTTGGTAGAGATGAGGTTATGTCAGTTAAAAGGGGAATTAGCTCAGATTTGAGTTGGAGGAGATGAGGTAATGACAGAAAAGAATTCATTAAATAAAGAAAATAAGCAACCATCACCTGATGTTCAGTGCTTAGAAGACGAGATCACTAGTTTGATGGCAGAAAGCAAAACACGTTTGAAAGTGGTTGCTGATTACAGAGAACAAGTCACAGAAATGAGAGCATTAGTTACAATGTTGAAAGGGGAGCAGGGAAAAGTGAGTGCAATGCAGGGCAGGACAAAGGCACTAAAAGCACAAATAAGTGAATTGAAATCACAAAATAGGGGCTTAAGAGGAAAGATGATGCACTCATCTTACAGTGAGCTTCAAAGTATGCCAACAACTGAACCAATATTTCAGGACGTGGGATGCAAAGAGGCAGCATGCCTGCCAAGTGTTGGTCAGCTTCCAATATCTGTGGGGAAAGAATGTGGAGGTCCATCGGATGGCATAGAGAGGGGAGGGGAATCTGTGAGCCAAGAGGAGATATGTGTTTTCACTGAGGGGAGGGAGATTGGCTTAAGGTAGTAGAGAACAAAACATTCTCAATGTTATGGGCTTTCACAAGAAAAGATGTTGCTTATTGACCCAGTGAAGTTTATGCAGTCACTAAAGGAGATTGTACAGCCATTTAAAAAGGATGGTAATGGCTCAATAGAGGATCATTCCAAGCAGGTTATTTAGATTTATCCAAAACTAAATGTCCCAAAGGAGCAGTACATTTGTTTGTTTCCACTGGACAGAGGATCAAGCACATCCCAGGTTTTTTTATATAGCTGAAATGAGAATCACATGTTATAGTTATAATGGGATGACTCTCAACAAGAATTAAGAAATAACTTTTCACCCTATAAGTCAGTGCAGGAATCGAGGGGCTTATGCATTGTCCGCAGTCGCAGAGGAGTCACCTAGGCAATTCCTACAAACATTAAAAAGGACACTTTTACAATTTGGTGTGAGCTGAAATGTTCATTTGATTGAGTTAAAAAATGCATTCTTTCATTGACTTCATTAGCCGATAGTTGTGCATGTAGCAGAGGAATTTTCAGATGAAAAAAGAATTCATTAGTTTATAGGTCATGTCATGCAGATATGGGAAGTCATCTCCCACACTGAGAATCAAGGCAAAGAGATAAAATGTAAAGGTTAAGAGGTGGTAGCTTGTTCCATTGTTGCATATATTAGGTTAGTGAGGAAAATGGTGCTAGAGACGGGACTACAATGAAATTACACGATACAGAATCAAAAGGGTTTAGCAACACAAGGAAAGGCACATGCAGAAAGGCTGGAATCACCAATGCCAGTGTTTCAATCCACTAATCCAAGGGATTGGGCTACCTATATACGTCCCTGGTGTATGGGGAATTCACCTCGGGTAGCATTTCAGTTCAGCATCACAGAATCAAACGGTACCCCAAGTCAATAATCTCATGGACCTTACCAGCTGTTAGGAGCTCACAGTAGTGTTCAATGACCACAATGACAAATGGGAACATTATTCAAATGGAGCCAAGATTTGTAAACAGATTCATTACCACAGGCACTCACCAAACGGAGCAGTGTCAGACTATTGGAGGACATAATGTGACACATACCCATGCTCATATGCCCAAGCCACAACGCAAGGGGGCTATGGACAGAGAGCAACCCCATGATCTCCCCCTTCCCTGTCACAGGAATGTTGGGGAAACACTAAGCAAATCCAGTCACAAGTTGCTAACCAGAACAGGCCAGAGCAATGCGAATCAAATCAGTATAGACCTAGGGCACAGCAAGAGGACATTAGGGATCAAGAGAGGTTTCAGAGCCTAGAAACACAAGTTCAGATGCTCACTGAGCATGTAGGGATATTGTGTGCTAGTTGGAGAAGTCACCAACAAATAACACATGAGAATGAAGAGAATAACAGTGATGTTGCCCAAAGAATCAGTAAGTGACTAGACAGGCAAGCACTGCACACTGGAGAACATGCACAAAATAACACACCTTTGGACACACAGGAATTCACAGTAGCATCAATTTTGAGGATAAGATATGCAATGAAATTGGGAATAGAAACACACACAAAAAATGAGTGTGGTTTAACCTTGAGATAAACCCAAGCATTGAGTCCATTCAGGTGTGCGGGCACAGTGAAAGAAAAAAAGAAAAACATGCATGGTTACACCAGCTTGGGTGGTGAACCCAAAGAACAGTGGGAAAGAAGACTAAAAAGAAGTATATTGCACACAGAGAGTGTGAGAAGAATGCAAATGAACAAATAATGGGTGGTGAGAAAAGGGTCCATCATCTGTTTCATGCCTTGGTTGATTCCGTTCAGAAAGTACAAATGAGAGCACAGAACACAAGTTAAACAGAAGTACATTAAATGACTAGTGAGGTTTGAGTAAAAACAAACAAAAAAGTGATGTGGTTCTATTACCCAATTAATATATTACTGCTTATACTTCCACAGAGTAAAAAACACCTCAAAGGACATGTGCAGGTCAGTCCCCAGAGGAATATTTTGTGCCACAGATGTTCAACGAGGTGAAGTTAACAGGTAAAATACAAGTGCAAGGTGAGTTTCAAACAAAAAAATGTTCACGTGTTACTACATGAGAAAGGAGTTAGTGAAAAAGCTCGTACAAATGTGGTTAATATTGGCTCTGGCATGTTTACCAGACCAGCACACTCTGAGTTTGCTGTTAGTTACTACGATCCACCGGAAGGCCTGACCTGCCTGGTAGAACAGGCCTCTACCAGTGAATAAATGCCTGAATCATCGGCACCGGTACTAATGGTGTAGGTGGTTGTGGCAAACCAATTCCATGGAGTCCTATTGGAATCCATGGAAGGAGAAATTACCACTGTTGCCAGGTGAAGGCAGAAATGCCAAGATACTTGCGAGTGGTGTATGTCCAAAAATATACTGCCACACAATTAGAGGAAAGCACAGAGATTCCTCCTCTTGAGAATTTTCCAGAATTTTCTAACATGGTAGAGGAACAAATCCAAGCTGCAGATCCATGTAAAAATTAGGTGGAGATAGACAAGTTGAAGAAAATATATTTTAGAATTCAAGGATGTATTTGCCAGAAATGCATATGATTGTGGTCATACTGATTTTCATGTTGCTACTTTGCCAGCAGGATATGGTAGGGAACCTTTCTTTGTGTGACAATATAGGCTGCCTTTGGCTTATTTGGAGTCATTGGCAGAGATCATCAAGAACCAGAGGGATATTCAGGCCTATAAACAGTACCTCAAATACACCTATATAATGTGTGTTGAAGCCCAATGGTCAGTGGCGGTTATAAGCAGACTGCAGAGAACTTAACAAAAGAGTACTGGTGTCAAAAGGTGTCAAATACCATTCATTGACCAAGGACTGGCACAGATACAAGGGTCAAAGGTCTTTACCACTTTGAATTTGACAGCTTGGTATTGGTGTTTGTCATTAGCAAAGTACATACAGAATCTATTTTCTTTTACCTTCCAGGAAAACAATCTGCATGGGAAAGATTTCCTTCCTTTTGACTATATCAACAGTGGGAGTGAGTTTGCTATCTTTCTGAATAAGGGACTTTCAGATGCAGCCTAGAGAGGAACTGTGTTTTATGTGGATGACATGTGGATGATATACAGATCAAGAATAGGACATAAACAGCCAGTTCAGTGAAATCAGGTTATATACTCAGCCAATTCCAAAAGGCTGGAGCAAATATATCAATGCAGAAGGCTAAGTGGTGTAGAAAACGAGTACATTTCTTGGGACATGAAGTCACGGACCAGGGATTGAACCCGCAGAAGAAAATGGTAGAAGCCATTCAAAGGTTGAAGGATTCCAAAAAGGGTCTGAAGAGCTTATTGGGGATGACAAGTTAAAATAGAAAATACATCGAGGATTATGTAGAAATCACACAACTATTGACTAAGCCTGAAACAGGGCATGACTTAGAAATGGGGACAAGAACAGTGTGAGGACGTAGCTAAATTAAAGCATTGTTTGGAAGGAGACCCTTGTTTGACTTATTCAAAGAAGAATCAGAATTGCTTCATAGAGATAGCTTTCAAAGATCTCTGCATGTCAGCAGCCTTTTATCAGAAGCATGACTCGGGTAACAAGACCATTGAATATGACAGCAAAGCTTTCTCACAAGTAGAAACCAAATTTAAGGAATGTGAAAAGTACCACTGATAACAGTTTTGGCATTGCAATATTTCCGCCCCATTATTCAAGGAGAGCAGGTATTTGTTGAAACTACTCACCAACCCCTAAAAATTGTACAAAGAAAAAGAATTTGATCAGGAAATTTAGTCCAATCAAGAATGGACATTGGCATTACAGGGATTCCCTGTACATGTGCGATATAGGCAGAATAAAAGACATTCAGTGGCATAGGGGCTTGCATAATTACCTGATTGTGCATTTATAGGAACCACAGACAGTACAGAATTGGGAACTGATTTGTTTGAATTTGAACATTAACTGCACAAAGCATTTGATGAAGAAGAATGTAGAAATCTTCCAACCATATATGTGGATGGGTGTGCCTATCGTATAAGTAATTAACCTGAAAAGGAATTAGTGGCAGAAATTGAAAATGTGTGGGTCAAATGTGAAGCAATTCCATCATTGAGCATGGGGATGGGTCCCAGGAGTAGTCAGGTAGCAGAGTTGTGTGCAATGTACAAAGCAATATCCACAGCAGTTAAAAACAAATTAAAAGACGTGGTGATGGTAACTTTCTCTGCCTAAGCTTGGTATAGCCCTGTGGAATATCTACTGGTATGAAAGCTGAGGAGGATGGTCACTTGTAACAAAAAAACACTCAAGCACGGTAAACTAATCCAGGCAATCGACAATCTTGTTTCAGGAAATTAGATGAAAGTCCATTGGGGGAAGCTAAGGAGACATTCTAAAACACCAGAAGATAAGGAAGGGAATGATAAGGCTGATCAGTTGGACATAATTGGGGTAGTAATGGGAGAGCTGTTTTCCATTGAACACTTGCTCCATGAGATATAGGTTAATATAGTGACTGTTCCAAAACTCAAGGGACAGACAAGCAACTAGGAGTTCAATGTAGTTTTGACACACCCAATCAGGATTTGATTAAGGCACAAAAAGAAGACCCAATTGTAGGTATGTTTTACAATCAAATGGTAGACGCTGAAAATAATCCCATTACAGCGGAGGACTGCAAGGGAAGAGAGGAGTTGAGGGTGATGATGAAGAGTAAACAACTACAAGATGGACTGTTGATCTGAAAATCTTTTTCAGGTCATATTCAGTGGGTAGTCTCTATTTCGGGCTAATGTTGCATCATGCCCATGATGCAATAACAGTGGGGGACAGAGGTATGCAGAAAATGTTTGAGATATTAAAGGACTATGCTTATTGTCTGCATGTGTTACAAGATGTGGAATTATACACACGTGTGTGTTTGGTGTGTGCACAGTTCCAGCTTACTTCCCCTACATATAGAGCACCTTTCATGAAGAGAGGATTGACACTTCCATGGTCAGATTTGTAGATAGATTTCATTGGCCCACTCCAAAGATCACCACGAGGAAAGAAGTACCTGCTGACAGTTACCTGTTTAATGTCAACATGGTTGGAGTGTATACATGCTCCTGATAGCAGTGCACAGACCATGGCTACCTTGTTGGTGAATTATATTTTTTCCAGGTTTGGCTTGTCCCAGAGAATAGAGTCAGACCATGGAAGTCATTTTACAAGTGGAGTGATGACCAAGATGTAGCAAATTTTAGGGGTAAAGTGGAAGTGACATGTTTTGCATCGCCATCCTCCAGTCGTGGAGTGGAGAGATGCAGTCAAGAACAAGCAAACAGGGACACTAGGAATATCTGTACTCCGGTCACTCCTTTAAAGCACCAATACATTTAAGGGAACAATAAGGCCGGAGTATGTATGCTTCTGTAGGTAGAACTCAAAGGTAGTGAAGCACCCTAAAACCTCATCACAAAAACATTGCGTTGCCAAAATGTACAATATTGAGACATAAAAGAATTCAATTCACCTCAAAAGACTAAAATGTACTATTTTAAATGTATTAATTAGTAAGAATCCAGAACTGGATTATGAAATCTGTAACAAACTGTTATATGTAAAAATATACCAATTGAGACATAACAGAATTGAAAGATAGGACAAAAACAAGTCAAACCTAATTAAAGTAAACATGTACATCAATCCCAACAATAAGAACTGCAATCACCTCCAAACACACTCAAACCATACTGCACTCATACACTTACACCAGACTACTATCGCAGTAGTTTCCATTATGAAGACAAAAACCCAGTGTGAAACAAAACTGTATGCACACTGAAACAAACAATAAATATTGATGATTAGAAAATTGAATACAGTGGTCCAAAAAACACAAAAACTGTTAAATGTAATCGTTCAAGTGACTATACAGCGAAGTCACTTGTTAATATAAATATTTCATCATTATTCATAGTAGAAACAACAAGACCCAACATGTTTCTTTCCATATCTAATGAAGTCTGTTTAGCGGAAATTCATCAGAGGTTGTTTGGCCTGAAGTCTTCAAGGGAAATAAATGCTTAGTCATTGCTCTACACTAGATTCATCTACCTTGGAAAATCACCTATAGGTGTAACAGAAGCATACATTACTGAGTTGAGGGATAATTAAAACACACTCAGTCTGCAAAAAGACTCTTTTATTGGGTCAAGTGCAGAAGGTCAAAGGACCTATACAATAAATCCACACTGGACCAGTAGGCTATTTAGTCATCGTACTGGGTAAAATAAATAAGCATTCTAGTAAATTCATACTGGTGGCACTGTGTCATATAGTTAAAAAGTATCCTACAGGATGAAGAACAATTAATATCAAATGCAGATTGGCAGACCACCGGTCCACACTATATAGTCTCATTGTGCAAAAGGCAAAAACCTCAACAGACTGGATACCAGAGAGGTCATTAGAATGAAAGAAGAAAAGAAGAAAAGAAAGCACAAAAAAGGAGGGCAAAAAACACGTCACACTATGAGCACTGAGTCTTAATGGAATAAGACTTCTGTGTCTAACAAAAGATTGTTCACGGAAGCAGCAACCATGATGAACACAGGCTGCAAGAGCATACTCACACTGCAACAACTATGGCACCATACAAATGTCCTTCCACCGTCAAAGTTAGTTGTGAACCCACTCGTAGGATATCTAGACCCGTGGTCAAGATAAGATCTGTGGTGGAAGATTGGTATGTGACAAAAGCGAACTACAATAGTAAAAAGGTTCAGCATTTGTCAGACTCAAAACCGTATATTCTTAATAGTAACCACAAGTCACGAACAAAGTATTCGTCCAGCACTCACTTGTAAGCAGAATAATAAGTCGGATGAACGGATGGAGATTTACTGGTCCAACTCATAAGGGCAACACTTCATAATCGTCTATCGCGTCCTCCCAACCGTCATGTTCTCGCCACTCTATTGTATTAAAATACAGCGAAAGGTCACATTTACGCACCAAGAGGACTATTTTGATGTATTAAAAAACTAGGACCTGTAACTATTTTCTCTGTTAAGGTCTGCCTTGTCAAAATCGCTAAACCCAAAACACACATCGTAAAGGCTACTGTGTCTCATTACGAGCCTGTTCTTACTGTGGTACATACTACCAACACACTGCAGCCTAGTTGGAATAAGCTGCAGCAGGACACAAAAAACTGGTATTAACCCGCTTCTCCTGAAAAAGTCCACCAAACAAACTGTATGTCTATATTAGCGGGACAGTACACAAATAGTGGCTTACCGCAGGAATATCACGAACGCTGACCATTCCAATGACTCGATATCCATCAAGATGAACAGAAGACAGACTCGAAGCGTGCTTTAAATAGGCACCCGTACCTTAATTGGACAGGCAGAAGGCAGACTGCACATAGGTGACCCGTTGGCAATATTGGAATGTCTAGGCTGATTCTTACACAGAGCCATAACAAAGAGGCAAGGTAAGATAAAGCTACACCTATACCTCAAAATAGAAAGTAACTAGGCACAAGTACCTCTTCCGGTTTAGATGTTATATACTGAACAGTATTGTGCATGGCACCCCAACAAAATAAATGCATTCATGGCATAAGTCAAACGGATAGCGGTAAACGTACTGCAATGCAATTATACATCCCAATCCAACTGTTCATTTAAATCGACCTAATGGCTTTTCATAAGAAATATTAGCCTAATTTCTTCTTTCAACAAGGCTCTTCTGTCTGCACTAGGGTTATATGCAGTGCATACTTTCTTCAAGATTGACCACTTCAGGTCATCACAGCTATGGTTATTGGCTACAAAATGTCCAACCATCGGTGCTGTTAGAGTTTTAGTCCTGATGCAGCTCCTGTGTTCACCATTCTGCACTTTAATTTTGTGTTCGGTTTTCCCAATGTATAATTTGGCACAAGGGCACCAAATGGCATACACTATACCACTCATATTACAATTAGTAAACAATTTCTGTTGCCAAGGTCTCATTAGTTCAAAATCAACACTGGTACTTCTTTCTGTAAAAGAGCAACATCTACACATACCAGAGCATGTCCACAAGGTTTTGCCAGACCCCATTATTCTGTGATGGTTTTTTGTGGGTCAAACACTTCACTGACATTGTTACGAGTAACCATTTCCTTTAGATTTCGTCCCCGTTTAAATGCACATCTCGGGTTGGAACGAGAATTTTCCCTTTCAACAAAATGTACTCCAGTAGAGCATCATGATTATTGTTAGTGGCTCTTTTCAGAGACCGATTAACCATTTTTCTAGGATATCCTCTATGGATAAGGCTGTTACTCAGTATGTCGGCTTCTGTTTGAAACACAACTCTGTTGGTACTATTACGCTTCAGTCTAAGAAACTGCCCAAACGGCAGGTTATCTCTGAGCGATTTTGGATGGAAACTGTTGTACCATAACAAAGAGTTGCTGTCTGTTGGTTTGTGGAATGGAGAGATGCAACAGATGAATAATCGATATACTGAAAGAGTTTGTGGCTGAAGCAGGATCTAGTTGAGATTCTGACTTCCTTTAGTACTCATAACCATTAGAGTGACACCATCAAAATCTACACATTTCAATCGACATGAGATAGTCACAGGCAGGAAGATGTAATATTTAGTGTATGGGACCAATGAGTATGTCTTGGTAAATGTATCCACAATTGACAGGTATGTGGAAGCATTGAGGAAGCATTTGCAACCCACATTTACATTCACGCAGCAAAATCTAAAAAAAAAGCAGCTGACGGTGCCACGTCATACTATGACATGAGTCGTGTGTCAGGGGGTATGAGATAGGTAACCAGGTATTCAAGTTCAATTTTGTAAATGGAAAGAGTAAGAATTCTAATTTCATAGTGTCCTGATGTGGACCATTCAGAATTTTGGATAAATGTTTGCCTGCACTGAATAGAATACTTATGAAGGAAGGCAATCTGGCTGTGGACCAGTTTTTCCACGTAAATCAAAACAAGATATTACACCCAAGACATGAAATAAAATGATTGGAACATCCAGGATAAACCAACAAGGATTGAAAGCTGTAATGGTCAGAACATCAAAGACAGAGAAGCACCAGTGGACCTATCTGAGTAAATCAGCTTCTAATGTTCTGGAAACAAAATGATTCATCATAACAGGTCATTAGGCGTATTTAGTGTAACTGGAGAAATGAATGAAAGGATGAGGTGTTAAAAAAAAAAAGATGGGAAGAATCTTGGATAAAATTATTGGTGCTTGGAAATTAACCTGTCTGTCTCTCTCCTTTGTTACAGAATGTGGTTACATTGTTTCCCCCTAAACACGTTAGCTGGAGCCCAATACCCACAGAGGAGGGCCGCAGACAAGGAAAGAAAGAGTGTTGGGATGAGAAAAGACAGAAGAAGGCCAGTGGGCGCAGAGGAGAAGACCAGATGTCAAGACGGCGGGAAGGAAGAATAGGGCCAATAACTTTCTTTAATTATTTAAAAACGTTACACTTATGACATGCCTAGTTACGTAGTCACTGACCACACTGACATATGGACAAGTTTGGACCGTGCCAGGGCCAGTATAAGGCATTGTGATAGAGGATTTTCCTGGATTCATATTAGTGAATGGACGTCTTTTTCATCAAAATATTTACACTAGTATACATCTGAATTTGATTATAGAAAGAAATCTTAATTTCACATAGGATAAATCCGCTCAAGTGAAACAGTAGATTCAAATATGTAGGGAAGGAGCTCAAAGAGCAGCAAAAGAGATATTAGCACAGGTGGACAAGACGTTCATGAGTGCATCAATCACTTAGAAGAAAAGGGAATGTAGACTGGCAGTATTCCTAACAACGGGAATTGTGGTCATTACAATTGGGGCTATTGTGGGGACAATTGTGTCAACAGCAAGCGAGATGTCAGTAAACACATTGGCTGACAAGGCCAAGGAGTTAGGACAAGATTTAAAATAATACAACAAAGACTTGACAAGGTTAGGTGGGAACAGAAGGAACTGGTTCATTATGTGAAGCAAACTATTGCAACCCTGAATGATCAGTCCCTGCTATTAGAGCATGGTAAAAATGTTATGAACACGATGCAAATGTTAATAACCACATTTGTGCGGGAGGTTCAAGTTGGGTTAACTCAGCTGATACAGGGTCAACTTCCTTTGTATTTTTTGGCATCTCATATCATCCAGCAAATTATGACATGGATATTCCAAAGAGAAATAGAAACAATTCAAGAGAACATTGCCTTTGAAATGGGACCTGAGATTCCCCTGTACATAGATATAGAGCAAATGGAGATTGGGTTTCTTTTGAATATTCCATATATCAACCCAGAATTGATATATAAAACCATAATCGTACAAAGGTAGGCTTCTGGCAGAATGATGAATACATAACCATTGTGACTCCTGAAATGGTGGCCTTTCAAACAGGGAGATGGGTTAGTACCTCATTCCTAAGTCAGATACTTATGTAAAGTTCAAGGAGCAAAATTATGTATGCCCATAGTGATGCAACAAATATGCTATGTGGTTAGAGGGAGATCAGAGTGTTACAGATGGATGGGTGGTTTCAATAAGTAATCTGAAATCTGAAGAGTTAGAGCATGCCAAATTAATTAATCACAGGTGGCTGGTGAGTAAATTTGCAATTAATTATAGAGTCACACACCTAGTCATGGGTCATTCATTGTCAGGTGTCAGGCCATTGCAGTGCAATGTGTTCTTCATAACAGTGCCTAAGGATAATGTGGTAACAGTTAGATGCCTGATATTGCTTCATGCACATGGTGATTTATGGGGGAAAAAAGTAGAAAAAATTGAGTTATTTCAAAGAAACACATTTTCTATGGATCTTCATATAGAGTATCTTCTGAAACACAACGAAGCACACTTGATCAGGTTGAATATGCAAATGATAAAACACAGTGAGTGACTTGAGTTTGACAGACAGAGATGCGCCCACATGGGACACAATGATGTGAATATGGTTAGTGGCACTTACGATAAAGTTACATAACAATTCAACTGGGTTGACAGCAATCGAAAAGAAGGGAATGCGGATGAGTGGGACACATGATTTCTAGCAGATGTGGTTAGTGAGTCTGCACAGTCTCCATGTTTTGTCAGTGCCCTCCAGAGAAAATGGGGACATGTTAATGAATTTGTGAGCTGTAGCAGGTACAAGAAAACTGGCAAATTCATTAAATAAAAGCTGAATGTGAAGGAAAGATTTGTGGTGTGCAGAGCAATGTACTAGCGCGATGGGCCTTGAAATAAGCGCACTCACTGTTTGCACGAAACAGGGAAGGAAGGAATGATAGAACAATAGAGGAGTTGTAGAATGAGGGTTTAAAATAGAGGGAGAGAAAAGGGGGTAGCAGACTTTCTGGAGAGAGAGGACTGTGCTGCTTTGGGAGTGGTTTCTTCAAAAGGAGCGCTTTGAAGGCCCTGGTTCGACCCCGGGGGAGTAAAGAGACAGGCTGAGGTATAACTAGCTGTGGGAACGGAGTTTGCAAGCAGAGAAACAAACAACCTTTTGAGTGACACTGCACTCATTTGGATGGGGAGTATAAATAGACAAGCAATTATTAGGACCCCTTTTGCCCTTTTGTAGGGTGATTGGCAGACTGTCAGAGTGGACACGAAGGGCAACACTGCCTTAACCCTTAAGGGACCAAAGGCTTAATGACGTAGCCTGAATTCAAAGTCTGGGGTGCGGTTGTCCTTTCGCACACAGCGGGTCATTTAACAACCATCCAATAATAAGCAGGATAAGGAGATTGACAACGAATTGAAATCCCAATGCTATGTTATATTGCTTTCACAACACATGATTAACAGGGAGGTATTCCAAAGTTAAGAAAGAAAAAATGCGTATGCTATGACTTGCCTGCCAAAAATGAAATGTGTTCTTGCATATGTGCATAATGATAAATGTTTATCGTAATTGTATTCCTGCTTCACAAGTGACATTGCTAAACTGTCTGTTTTCTGCTGGTGAAGTTGAAGATATAACATGCCTAAACTCTGAAAGTGTGCAGTGATCTTTATTGTGAATGGAGCGTGTCCTTTTCTTTGCATTTAGCGGTGAATGGGCATTGTGAGTGAAAGATTCAGTACTTGGCCCCATGGTACAGCAAATTTCAAACAACATTGATATATTGATGACTCTCTCTTAATTTGCACAGGTAGTGAAGTACTTTTAACCAGTTCCATGAATGACCAAGTGGCTTCCACCACTGCATTAAGGTTAGCATTGCATAGTCGAAAAATTGACAAGATAACTATCTCTTTTAGAAGGATCAGTCGCCTAGAAACAGATATGCACAAGAAAGTCAGGGACTGGAACTCATACTTAAACAGGGCAAGTTTGAATGCCAGCCACAAAGAACACTCTATTATCTATAGCCGAGTAATGTGGTTCTGATATATAACTTTGAAAAGGAAGACAAGGGCCAACCAACTCACCAAACTATATCCTGCTAGCAAAGGGTCACTCAGCCACACAAATTGGCAATTGTATCATGAACTGACCATTCCAAGGGACAATCAACTAAAATACCAAAAAAAGTGGAACTACAAAATGAATATATTTGGTTGTCACTTGTCATATAGTACTAACAGAACTGAACAGAATTCGTACGGAGCGGAAACCAATATAGTATAATCAGCTGAGGAGCCTTTTCAAAGTAACTCCCTCAATCGCATGCCAGCAATAGACATATCTAGCAGACTTCACGGCATTAAGTTAAGGTCCTCTTGAAAAAGAACGACGCAGACCTGGATCATAAGCATGCAATGTTATGAAATGCAAAACCTGTAAACTCATCTGTGCCAAATCCGCCAAAACAACTTCACAGACCCAAAGATTACAATGGACATACAACTGCCAATGCTCAAATGTTGTATACCTCATCCAATGCAAGAAATGCCTGCATAGGGAAATGTATGTAGGTCGGACTTGCTAGACACTACGTGAACAAATCACCCTACATAGATAGACCATCTCAAACCGCAAAACAGAAACACCAGTGTGTCACCACTTCACATAGGATGGGCACATACTGCAGGGTCTGTCAAAAAACATGGGAGCTCATTTGCTTGAAGAGGATCAACATAAAACACAGAGCTCTGAAGATAGTTATAGCGCATCATTACAAGTCAGCCGGTCCGGAAACAACGGTGGTGGTAAATCCGCTGCCACCGTTGTTTCCAGACTGGCTGATTCCGAGTCCTGCAGGCAGGAGGTGTCACTCAGGCCAGGTCTGACCTGGTGGAAGTAACACCACCCGCCTGCAGGCAGACATGGAAACACCGGCTCTGTCATAGACGGAACCAGTGTTTCCATGGTCCCCATCCCCATGGAGTCCTATGGGACTCCATGGGAATGGGGCTTTACAGAATTCCGCCTCCAGAATTACCGGTTCACCAGGGTTGTTGTAATGCCCTGGTGATTCCGGCGTTCACAGAGGCGGAATGGAATTACCGGTCCTGCTGCAGCCTGCCAGTTTTTCCAGCACAGCTACCGCCGGACTTGTAACGAGGCCCATAGTCTTTATGACACTTTGTGGCCCACTTTGAGTCCAGGACTATCTAAGCAGTCACATGAACAGCACCCAGAAAAAACCTGCCAGTACCAGCTCTCGACCAACACCTTTGGGACACCATTGTGCAGACCTTCTAATGGGTGAAGCATCACTAATTGGCACCCTTCGTGGAGCATGAGGTGCACTGATATAACAGTGAACATAATATCATTCAGACATTAGTAAGATATTTTGCCACATTGTTTGAAAAACAGCAAGACATTGGCCCTCATTACAAGTCAGGCGTTAAGGGTTTAACGGTGCCGTCGGTGCCGTTAACCCTTAACGCCTGATTCACACTTTAACGCCTGCTTTTTGCAGGCATTAAAGTCCAAGGCGCTAAGCGACCTTGGTGCTAATTACGGCACCGTAATTTACAGTGCCGTAATTAGCGCCTTCCCCATCCCCATTATGCCCTATGGGGCAAAAATCGGAATGGGGAAGGGCAAATGGTGAATGGGGAATTACCGCCCCACTCACCTTGGAATGGGGCGGTAATTCCGCCATCCACCATGGCGGAATCCGGCATGGACCATGGTGCTAGTAGCACCATGGTCCACCACCTGACTTGTAATGAGGGCCATTATCAAGCATGAGGCGGAAGAAGATAACATTGGACATTTCAACAATTAGACTTTGGGAACATACATTACATTGGTTAGATTTTATGGAAACCTGTTAGCCTAAGCACATTTACGTAAATCATTACACAGCCATGACATTGCATAGGTGTCCAGTTAAAGTCTCGAAAACAAAAGGATCAAATGGAAAAGGTGAGAGTGCATTCGACCGAAAACCAAAGGATCGACATTTTTTTTTAAAAATGTGTTTTTTTTTGTTGCCCTAGTTTAGCTTTAAAAGGGTGTTTTTACACCAAAAACAGGGGTTTGGGGGGAGGACCCCCCCAAAAAAATACATTTTGATCCTTTTTTTCAGTCGAATTGACTCAACCCTTTTGTCATTCGATCCTTTTGATTCGGTACTATGACCTACAACCCATTGCATAGATGCTGCAAAACAAATATTCTTACCTATCACCTAATGCTTCAGTGCACGCATGGGTGCAAAGTGGTATCCTTAATAGGCCATTTAAATCACATATGTCCTGCTGTCAGAGAGATGCAGACACACATTTTATTTAGAATAACCAAAGGTTCGCTGCAGCAATGAACCTGGAAGCATATTTATGAATCGCGTTAGATCCGGTGTGAGTTAAATGAGAAACAACGCATCCGCTTTCAAATTGTGTGTTTGTCAGTCTTTCATTAAAGGAGTTATTTTTTGTACTTACGGGATGCCAGTGTTCCTATGCCTATTTGTATAACCACATTTTGTGCAACAATGATGAAAAGCGTGTCGCTTGATGATGTCTATTTGGATCAGGTGTTCATCTCAGGAGTGGATTCCATGCAAACTTTTCCTTTGCATAATGAAGTTAAAACTAAATACTAGCCCTAATTTTTCTATGAGAAAGAAAAGTTCAGCTTTATTTTTTTTTAATAATAGTGTTGTTACTTATTTCATCGGTGAACACAGTCCTACGAATAAGTCTATGGGACAACAACGCGAATTAATTGGCCTATATCAGCATAATGTTGTCAGTAAGTCATGAAAATGTGTAAACATGTGGCAATCACGTGGATTTTAAGATAGTCGGTGCCCTTGTCTTCACTCTCAGAAGAAGCGCACCACAACAAATAAGAGTGTACACTTTGGAGAATCGGGACCACAGCTGTTTATATCCCAACCAGATATCTTACAGATCATGCATAATTACTTTGCACATCTGCTTAGAGAAATATTGTAATACCACAACCACCGTCCCCCCAGACATTTATAGAATGAACTAAACCATTTTAACTGTGGAAGTATGCGACTCTTGGTTCAGTTAAAAAGGAAATACATAATGTGCACATTCGATCGGGGTGGGGGACGGTGGTGAAATAAGGGGCAAGAGGATGGTCAGGGTTTTCCTGAAGCAAATAATAAGAGATGAGTATTGTCTCCATTTATGACATCAATCCTTTAACCTTGATTCCAATGTGTATAATGTTTCCTTAAATCCATGGGAACTCTGGGTAGGGTGACCCTGTCCTTATTGGTTTCAGGTATTGGTGGCTGCCATCATCTTAACTTTGAAAGATCACTTAGAAGTTTAGAGAACATACTTTTGGCCTCCTCAGGTTACTGGGGCAAGGCCAAGGACTCTGAGCCAGTGGAGTGTACTCATCTGAACCAAGTCATACAAAGGACTTTTCTGACCGGAAGTACAGAGGTCCTGCTATGTTTCACCCAGACATAATCCAGCACATGTTACCCCATGGACACAGTGGGCAGACTGATCCCTTGAGAGAGTAACCATTATTGTTCCAAAGGAGGTGCGAATAGTGTGCACGAAGACCTGTTACGTGCCTTTCGATGTTTCGGGTGGAGAGTATGTAACCGCTTTAAGAAGCAGGTTTGGAATGTGGGGAAGGTTAGCTGGTTGGGAAAGAGTTAATGCTGGAATGCTGTCCATTTGCCTTAAAAGCCAAAGGTAATAAACCCTTCAGATCAATGCATTGCTCAAATTTAGACTATCTTTTCATGCGGTTTAGATAACGAAGACCAATTTAGCTTCAATCATGAAACTAATACATTTCCATATTTTCTGTTCTAAACATTACCTCAAATGTTGACTTATTGTTCATTTAATTGCTTGTATTTCGTTGCTTTGCATGTTTTCTGTATAACCCAGCACCAAAGCTATGGCCCAGGCGAGGGTGCAGACAGCCCGCTAAGTGGGAAGACTGTGCATGTGGGTTACCATAGCATGACCACGATTGTGTGCATGTTTATTAGAGGGTGTGTGGGATCTACCTAGACATCTCGTTTTCTCTTCTGGTGTCTTTACAAGTACAGTTTTGGACTAACATCTTTTGTTAATGATTGAGGCTACCATTGTGCATGTACACTTTTGTATAGCATGCATACATGCACATGAATCAGATGCTATTGCGTAAATACAGCCTGACATTCTGCACATATGGGGCCACTTTACAGACATTTTGCACCAGTGCAAGGGCAAAGTTTTCACGGTATTAGCACTGGGGCAACATTTGCCCTATTTTTAAAAACACTAGGACACATTAAAAAACCATTGCTCCTCAACAAGTGCAGTTTGGCATATTAAAAGCAGTAGGGCAATAATTTCCCTAGTGCAAAAAAGATGCATTTTCACTACGTTTTTGCACCAGGGCAAAGTTTACCCTAGTGCTAATACGGAATTATATTATATTAACTTTGCCCTGATGCAACATGCTGTGAAAAGGTATCTTTTTTGCACTAGGGCAATTTTTGCCCAGGTGCCTATACCATGCCAAATTGCCCTAGAAATAGGCCAAACTTTGCCATAGTGCTAATGCCGTGCAACTTTGCACTTGCACCGGTGCAAAGTTTCTGTAATCTGGCCCCTGGTGTGGCGTGCTTACAAGTGTCAAAAGTGCATGAACGCCATGCTGCATCCGCTGAATTCATGAACATTTTCCTGTAAGTCCAAACTGAGAGTAAGAATCTTTTGGCGGTATGATAAAATACATATGTACCATAGCGTACATATGTGTACCACCCCACCAAGTACCACACCCACAAAGAAGTCTAATGAAATGCATAAAACACAGGTGCATCCAATTCACAACATCACAAAAATGTACACATCTAGCAGGCCAACGCGCATTATGGTGCTTGGTGGCAGCAGGAGCATATTACTGAAGGAAAGCAAAGGGAAGACCAATTACACAGATCCCCACGCTTGCTTAATAACAAAGCTTAATAACATATTGATGCACTTCAGAGCCTGCATTATCACAAAACCATCCCAGCATTCAAGGCAGAACTTTTGCAGAAACTCATCGACCGAGTTGATGCAATGGGACGGCAAATCAGCACCGGTCATGAGGTCAAGAAGTGGTGGCAGGATGTCAAGGGCAGGGTGAAGGAGGAGTTGATGGTCATTAATGTTGGAAAGCATTTACCATTCGGAGTAAGTGGCTGACCTCCACCACTCACCTCAGAAGAATATGTAATATCCAATCTGAAACACCCACACATCATGCACCTCCTGGGGATGAGGACACTTCAGCATCCACATCAGGAACTAAAAGGCATGGGTGGGGCAAGTATGCTGTCTTGGGGCCAGATTACAGAAGCTTTGTACCGGTGCAAGTGCAAAGTTGTACGGTATTAGCACTAGGGCAAAGTTTGCCCTATTTTTAAAACACTGGGACATATTAGAAAACTATTGCACCATGACAAGTGCAATTTGGCACGGTGTAGGCATCTGGGCAAAAATCGCTCTTGGGCAAAAAAGATAGATTTTCACAGCATTATTGCAACAGGTCAAAGTTTGCCCTAGTGCTAATACGGAATGGTATTAGCACTAGGGCAAACTTTGCCATGGTGAAAAAACACATCCAAAATGTATCTTTCTTGCACTAGGGCATTTTTTTCCCAGGTGCTTATACAATGCCAAGGTGCACTTGTCATGGTGCAATAGTTTTCTAATATCTCCTAGTGTTTTAAAAAATAGGGCAAACTTTGCCCTAGTGCTAATACCGTACAACTTTGCCCTTGCACCGGTGCAAAGTTTCTGTAATCTGGCCCCTGTCTGGTGTCTCAACTTTTTAATTTTTTTAATTTTTTAAAAACTTTTATTTTAACTTGCACATACATCACAGTATGCTTGGCATTGTTTTAAACGCCTTCATTATTAACTTTTACAATGCGCAGGTACACTTAGATGCGTTATTGCAGTGACTCTGAGTTGCAATTTCCATCACATTTATTGGTCAAATATTGTATATATCTGCCCCAGATGTCTCTCGGGCGATTGTGCATGGGTATTAGGTCGGCATACACCTCCTCACAATTGCTGGCCCACGTCATGTATTTTTCCCAGTCGTTTATTATGGGTGGGTTCACACATTTCCACCGCATCAGTATTGCTCGTTTTGCTAGTATCAGACTGATATTAAGCAAATTACGCCAGGTGCGGTTCATTTTGCTAACTGTGCCCAACATACATACTCAAGGATCCCACACTATAGGATGATCGGACATTCCATCAAGTGCAGCACATGAACTCTCCCAGTACTCTGAAAGGCGCCAGCATGACCACAACATATGCAGGATGCCAGCCCGTTCGCTCCCGCACCTGGGCCATTTCCCATCGGCCATAGGGTATACAGTTTTGATCCTTGCTGGAGTGTAGGAGGCCCTGTGCAGTACCT
Source organism: Ambystoma mexicanum (assembly GCF_040938575.1). NCBI lineage: Eukaryota > Metazoa > Chordata > Amphibia > Caudata > Ambystomatidae > Ambystoma > Ambystoma mexicanum. Next base: position 1,070,390,956 of record NC_090935.1, on the reverse strand, counting down.
TATAATGATTTAGCCGGTAGCATGAGTTTTGTGAGACATTTCTCAATAGAGTACACAATTTTGCCAATTTTTGGTCCGTGATAGTGTAGCCCAAGTCGAATTCCCATTTGCTCTTGTCCTCAAAGGGTGCTGTCTCTTTGTTAGATTGCACTATTTTATTCAATGTAGATATGGACGTCTTTGTTATGTGGGAGTTGAATTTGTATCCTAAGCCAGGGTGTATCTGAGGTTCCGTGGGGAATGCTTCCCACACTTCTGCCATGTCTGAGTGCAATCTTAAGTATTGCAATTTCAGCACTGGGTTTCCCCCTATGGTTTTATTAATCTCCTCCCAACTGATGAACAGTTTATCCATGAATAGATCCCCAAAGCGGTGTATCCCCTTGTCTCTCCAGTGTATGGCGAGAGTTTTATCCTGTGTTTGAGGCAGGTAATGAGCTTCCCACAGCAGCATGTTTGGGTGGTATGGGGTCTTGTGTCCAGGACTGCCCGCCATTCTGGTCCAGGCCGAGCACGTTACCAATGCTGGGTTAATGGTATGGTCGTTCCAAACTCTGGCCTCGCCTGCTCTGTGTAGCAGTTTCAGTGGGCCTAATGAGCCGGTTTCGATCACCAAGTGTGGTGTCTGGTGACTCCCTTCTATCCAGTATGTGGTGTAGCAGGCCTGCGCAGCGAGATAGTATAGTTCAACATCCGGAGCGGAAAGGCTGCCCTGAGGATATGTTTGGGTAAGTCTATGCCAACTCAGTCTGGGTTGCCTGCTCCAGACAAATGTAGTGCATGCCCCTTTGATTTTATTGAAAAAGGACCTGCCTGGCCAAACAGGCACTGTGCTGAACAGATAGAATAGTTTTGGCAGTATAATCATTTTGACCAAGGCAAGCCTGCCCATGAGTGAGATAGGCAAGGACCTCCAGCGCTCATAGCAACTCTGTAATCAGTGCATCATTTAGGGGGCGGACGGTTTGTATAGAGCATGTTATTTTGACTCAGAGGTATTTCACCCGTGTGGGGGCCCATGAGAGCCAATATAGCTCTGTTGGTTTACGAGTGGCTTCTGTAAGGGGAAAAATCACGGATTTGGTAGAGTTTAACTTCCGCGCAGAATATTCCCCAAATTCCCTAACCGAATGCAACCCTCTGCCCAGGGTAGTTCAGGATCTTTTAAATACAACATAATGTCATCTGGGTGTAATGTGATGATCTCTATTCTGTCTGCCAGGGGAATCACTATCCTGCTGTGTCTGGATCTCAGCAAATCTGCGGGTGGCTCTATAACCAGTGCGAATAGTAGCGGAGATAGTGGGCAGCCTTCTCTGGTGCCGCCAGCTGGCTCCAGGATCGCTGATAGGGTGCCATTAATACAGATTCTAGCATATGGTTTTGTATATAGTATCCGCACCCACCCTTTAAAGTTTGGTCCAAACCCGTAATTATTGAGGACACTAAACCGAAAGGGCCAGTAGACCATGTCAAAGGCCTTTTGCATGTCCAGTGCCTAAGCCACCTCTTGCATATCTTTGGGTTTCGATGCCATGATGTTGTAAAAGCGTTGTATGTTTGTTGCTGTGGACCTGCCCAGTACGAAGCCTGCCTGGTCCTCATGGACCATGTGCGGAATTAGTGGGTTTCATCGCACGGCCAATATTTTTGCAAATATTTTAGCATCTTTATTTATGAGTTAGAGAGGCCTGTATGAGCAACACTCATCAGGTCGCTTCCCGGCCTTAAGTAGCATGGTGATAATCACTTCACGTGTTGTTTCAGGGAGTTCGCCGGATTGCAAAGCCTCGGTCCAGACTGCCAGGAGTCGGGGGACCAGGGCTGTGGCAAATTCTTTATAAAATTCAACCCCTAGCCCATTACCATTAGGCAGGGATTTGATGGCTTCCGCTATCTCTTCCTGTGTCAAGGGCTTTTCAATGGCGTATCTTATCTCGGCGATAGAAGTGTTGTGTGTATCTTGGCTAGGTATCTGCCTATTTCTTCGTCGGTGGCGACACTTTGAGGGGAGTATAAGTCATTGTATAAGTTATTGCTGCTGCCTTAAATTTCCAAGGGGGTCTCCGAGGGGAGATCTTGGGGATATGCAGAGATAGAAACACTGGGTAGTGATCGGACAATGTTCTGGGCAATATTGTTGCATCTGATACCCAGCCTAAAATCGCTTGAGAAGTCAACCATATGTCGATCCTAAAGCGCATGTCATGCGCTGACGAGTAGAAGGTGTATGCTTGTTTCTCTCTGTGTAGGGATTGCCAAACATCGCAGAGTTCTAGATCGGTCAAGTGCATGTGAATTGTGCGTGCAGCTTGAGTGAGTGATCTGGTGCTATTGGGTGTACGGTCTAATTGAGTGCATAGTATCATGTTGATATGCGCAGTTGGATATCTAGCACACTTCTGGGAGCCCTTGTTATAAAAATCTGGCTCATCTGTGTTGGGGCCGTAGAGATTGATGATGAAAACATCAGACTCAGCAGGTTTTCCGTGGACGATCACAAACCATCATTCAGGGTCGCAATCGGCTCCTAAATGTGTGTACGGAAACGATTTGTGTATTAAGGTGAGAACCCCCCGTGCTCTGATGGAAAAGGACTTGTAGTAGCGATGGCTGCCACATCCTGGTGCTATTCTATCTGCATATTGCCCTAGTAGATGCGTCTCCTGGAGAAATGAGGTCTGGGTGCCCGTTTTATTAATGTATGCCATTACTTTACATGTTTTCACTGGCATCCCCAGTCCCCTCACTTTCCAGCTAATTAATGTGAATCCTTTCGGGTCTCTATCAGCCATACTCCACCCAGTGTCTAATGGGGTTCATGGTGTTCAAGTGTTCCAGACTATCGTCTTGTGGCCATCCTATATATGTCTGTGCGGGGACGATTGGGATGATCAGGGGCCAGGGTGGCCACAGGCTTGTACAATTGAGTTAATGTCTTGGAGCAGGCGCAGGGTAGGCTCACCTTCAACGCTAGTGGAGTACTGGAGCCATGTCGTTCGATGTTCGGAGCTTGCCAAGAAGTAGCCTGCTTATGCATGCGCTCGACGACAATGTTACCAGAGCGCCCGCAAGCAGACTTCAGCAACGTATGCCTCTAGTGTCTGAGGGTCCGCTGTGCCGCTTCTTCAGTGTTCAGGATCTTCGGGCTGGTATGGTTGAGGGCGGGCAGCTCACCAACTCCCAGGACTTTGCACTAAGCAATGTCGCAACCTCTCAACTGCTGATCTCCTCCAGGGGGTTGTGTTTTCACACAGTGTTTCTCATGATCCACCATTCGGTTTCACTTAATATTTGGAGGTTGGGTGGATGATGTCTTCCACGTCACTACTAGCTGTTTAAAGCATAACCAGGCGATAAATAACGTGTTTTGCTTCCCGGACTTCAGCACATCTATGGAGCTCACACACAAAGCTCCATCTTGCTGTGTGTGCAGCAGCGCACCCCCGTTGGTGTCTCAACTTTATTCACAATTCAGAAACAAAATTAAAACTTTCCAACAGTGCAATTTGTAATGACACAGGATAGCATCAGCAAATTAGGCCCTAGTGGCAAATACAAGGTCATTGAACAATAGAAGAAACCATCCATGCATATGCCACAGAGGATGCACAGACGATGCACACTGGCACCATACATTTAGAAACATGAACCCACTAGTGACAAGTAACTATTAGAATGGGAAAGAATAGATTAAACCATGTATGTCGCACAACATACTAAGAAGTCATATAGAAAAAATGCTGATGTATTTGATGTGTACAATCTAGAAGCCCTGTGCCTGCCTGTCTGTTCTCCAACAGAGGAGCTCTTGCTATATCTGAAATATATAAGAGATAGAGGGCCTCATCGTGAGTTGGGCGGTAACACGGGGCTATTAGCGTTACCGACAAACCCCCAGGCGCTATTAGCACCGGATCATGGGTTTGGCGGAACGGTAAGTCCCCATTCCCCATTGGACCCATTTGGGAATTCCCCATTCCCCATTGGGCCCAATGGAGAATGTTTGGCACTATTACTGCTGGCAGTATTAAATAGCACTGAAAATTGGCAAAATCACAGTGAATTTGCCCCCAGCGGTAAGAGCATTACTGCCGCATTTAAGGATTACCGCCAAACTCGTGATGAGGCCCACACACTATACACTCAGTCTCGGGAGGCTAGCTCAGGGGCAACGTGCTCGCCTTGGAAGCAAAATGACACAGAGCACCACAGGTTCGATCCCCGGGTCCACGCTTACAAACCTCTGGGTATTAAGCACTTTATAAATAACCTATCATATGCACTGAAAAACACAGCGTAGCTCAGATTTGAATTATATGCACTCTCATTTGATAGCCCAACAACAGGACATCCCGACTCATAATGTTCTCAATATCCTATTGGGAACTGATGCAGAACTCACCTATGCCTGCAATCAGCCAGGATATATGAATCCGAGTGCTTGTCTCAGACTCCTTCCACCCCCCTGTGAAGTAAATAGTTGCTGGGTAAATTATTAGTATGAAGTGGGAGGAAGGATGGTGGGGGCGGGTGACTGACAGTTTGTGAAGGGATGAGAAGTGGAGAGTTTGGGAGGTAGTGCACATTGAGATACAATCAGTGAGGTAGTGGGAGGCAAGACCATGGGTGGGTTTATAGAGTAGCAGCAGGGCATTAAAGTGATAGTGCTTTTGCATGGAGTCATCTAGCATGGTGATAGGTGGCAGAGGTGGACTTTGTTGAGGGGAGCAAAAGAGTAGAGGTCTAGACAGAAAAGTATTCTTGCACAGTAAACTCGTTTGCTGGTCTCATCGGTGGAGATAGGGGTTTTAGTAGAGTGGTGTCTGGGGTGTGGGTTACAAAGTTGAGTCTGACTGTGATGGAAGTGGTGATGAGTTCATGTCACTGTCAAAAAAGAACCCCACGGTTCACACTCACACTACGGTCCTTTCTGAAGGATTAGAGGACGTGTGCATTGATGTTTAAGTGATGGAAAATAAATGAAAACAATCTTAACTTGGTTGTCTATAATAAGCTGCTAAACTAATTTGCACATTTTATCAGTTGAAAAATGATGTAAAAGCTAAGCAGCCATTTTAAGAAATGTTGCACGGCTCATACTATTTTCCATGCGGACTGACTAGAAATGCCTGCTTCATTTTTGATAATGCTAACTAATCTCTTTTACTTTTCCGCCCAAATGGGACATGTTAATGAGAATTGGCTCCAATTGGGAGTTTTGTTTTGTGCCAAAGACAGATAATTAGGAAGATCATTCATGGTGAACATCGGATCCCTGTTTCCACAGCAGAGCGACTACGCTGTGCTGCAGGCGTCTCAGCAGACATTTCTTTGGCACATTATTTTCATGAGTGGAGACACCGATTTGTATGAATATCATTGTGCCTTTGCTCACTTGTGCTAAAGGAATGAAGTAGTATAAACACACAGTGCCTCACGCAGAACCCAGGGACCACAGACTACAATATGTCAAGTACATAGGAAATACATTGAAAGGTCTAAATATTACTAAGAGAAGTTGGCAATAAGCAGGCCAGCGTGGGCATACCAAATGAATGCATGCTTAATGGTACCATGGGGAGCCCTGAAGAGAAAAAAAATAATGAGGCAACGACTAGACACTGATAGGGAATTCAAGACCAAGGGGGTTATTACGACCCAGGCGGTAACCATGGCGCTAGTAGCGCCATGGTTGCCGCCGGTATTTTACCGTTTGTGCCATGGTGAATGGCGGAATTACGGCCCCATTCCAAGGTTGGTGGGGCGGTAATTCCCCATTCACCATTGGCCCTTCCCCATTCCCATTTTTGCCCCCATAGGGCTCAATGGAAATGGGGAAGGCGGTTGTTACGGTACCGCAAATTGCGGTACCCAAATTACCTCCACAGTCCTTTTGCGGGTCCAATCCTTAGGGACCCGCAAAGGGACCTCGTAATTAGGCGGTAAGGGGTTAACCGCGCCTCCACCTTTTACGGCGCCGTTAACCCCTTACTGCCTGGGTCGTAATGAGGCCCCAAGACTCCAAATGGACATGAGTTTTATACTAATTATGTTCAGTCTCATGCCTTGAAGGTCCTGTAATCAAGCCATTGAAACCCACAATGCCAAAGCATTGGGTAATGTATGGTGTGGCATCTTGGTAGTTGTTGTGCTTGTGTAACAGAGAGGTTATTTTAACTAGCAATGCCAATGTGAGGTGTTAAGACTTGACACAAGTGAGCAAGGAAAATCAGGCAAGGTCCTAACCACAGTTACAGAATTAGAGGTGTTTCCATTGTGCCATTAGACATCATGTAATATTATAAAAAGGACGTTGTAAATGTAAGTATCACTTATTATGAATGTAAATATATAGGTTCAGTACCAAGTACTCCAGTACCAATTTCTCCACTTGTAACTAAGGCAACAATGTTTTTCAAGCTCAATGTAACCAAGAGCGAATTATATCTGCGTATCTAAGATAAATATGTTCATATAAAACAATCTTGGCAACAGCGCCTCGATGCCTGCGGCTGCTTGTGCGCTTTACAAATACAAATAAATAAATAAATAGGCCAGCAATATACTTAGTTAAACCAATTATTACTATATCCAGAAAGTAATGATTACAAAAATAACTGAATCAAAACCAGCATTAGTGTATCCCTTCTGCCATTCCTTAGAATGTGTTACTATTAGCGATACAAACAACAGAAAAAGAAAAAACACCATACGCGGCTATGTGTTTAGCTATTAATTGAGATTGGCCCACAAGTGCTGGGGAGTGTAATAGAACAGTTATTACTGCTCTGTTAGTGTTTTATACACTGTCGATGCATGCGTGGGTTACAAAATACAAGTGTGTAAGTCACAGCCAAGTTGTAAAGATTGCTTGCGAGCGTGGTGCTATTCTGCATGTCTGAAAACAAACAATAATATAGACAAGTGGTATCTGCACCATTGCAGCAGCAGCTGATCCATTGTGCCAGGTTGACAAGGCCTCTCTGTATAAGAGCGTCTGCACCACTTCTCTACCCAGATGTTTTGAACTGCAACTCCCAACATCCCTGGTCAGCATAGTCAGAGGTGAGGGTCCATTGGAGTCTTAATTCAAACCATCTGGCGCCAGATTACAGAAACTTTCCCCTGGTGTGGGTGAAATGTTGTTCTAGATAAATCTGCAAACAGGTATAGTGGTTACAGGCAATATCCACATTCAACAAAGGTTCTGCACATGGCTCTCTCAGTCTCCAGCAGGTCTGAAAGGGCAAAGACCTTATTTACACAAAAGCGTTTTACAATGGCGCACCCCATTGGAAAACACTTTGTAAATCAGGCCTAATATATTTTTATGTAACTTTCTACACCCAGTCCAACATATGTCCTATTATATGAAAGCCTCTGCTGCTTATGCATTTATCTGTTCACAATTCATTGTGACGATGTGTGTTTTCAAAAATGAGGTAGACATGTCACAAAGTCTATGATTAATACATTGTAGTCAAATCTGTGTTAATTAATTCGCAATGGAGGGCTATTATTGAAATCTGACAAGCTTTCTCCACAAGAACTATTTCAGAGTACACACCTGTCTTTCTGTCCAATTGAGCAGCCACGCAGCAACAGCAGCTGATGGATGTCATAGCCACAGAAATGTGATTTCTGCTGTTATTTATGCCACTCTTTTTAATACAAAAAGAAGAAAATGGGCACTATCCTTTCCAACATTAGAAAATATATGTCAACCAATATTCACTTTGAATTTAAAGGAGCACTACAGTGACATGCCAATGACGCAAAGGCAATGATCACAGACAAAAGAGCAAGGAGCTCGCCCGTGGTGCTGTGTGCTCACTAGGTGGTAGCAAGACCCACTCACATGTAAAGAAGAATATATACAAAATACAGCACAACGTAGCTTTGATTCAGTCCTTGAGTACATGCATGCCTTCTTTGACACATACAGGACAGAGACGGGATAAGACCAATGCATGTCGGACTCGTGGGCGTGATCAGGGCATAGTCGGTGGTGTTATGTAAGTAATATAACATAAAGCTGCATCCTCAATATCACATTCACAAACCACAATAACTGCATGTGCCTTCATGTAGTTCAAGGGCATAGAGCTTGCCAATAGGAAACTGCACAACAACGAAGCATGGACATAGGAAACTCCTGTAGCGGCACACATGTAAGTTACTATCTGCAGATGAAACATTGGTTAATTCTGCTGCATTGTGTATGTATGCAAATGTTAGGAGAACAAATACATGTGTGTGGTCTTGTTACCACCTGCTGAGCGCACAGCACCAAAGAGGAGATTGTTTTCTACAAGTTTTATTAAACTCATAACACTTCATACCTCAGTAAATAAAATAACTTTTGAAAAATAATCTATATACTAGAGGATCTATTTCAGGTGAAAAGATTTCTAACTTCATCAAAATAAAAAGCAATACTTACAATTCTCTGTCTGGTAAAGATGGTGTGTTGTGTATTACTTGCAAAACTCTGCCTCTTAAAGTTACAAAAAGTTTATATTACAGAAACGTCAACTGATTAAATTGCATAAATTTCATAGTATGATGTTAATGCATGTCACGCCAACATGCTACACATTCTCCATTTAATGAAGTGCTATGATACAACAATAGGGGATGCACATGCTTGCACGTTTCCACTGAGCCAGAAGACGAGCTCAGCTAGCCCCAAATGGCAAACGGGCACCACATGCTACCTGGCTACGGAGTGCCAGTGTAAGGCATTCTAAGAAACCCAGGGCATGGGAATCAGTCTGCATGTGACTCTAAGTAAGATCTTACTAAGAAACTCCACAAAATATATTTACATCTAATTGTAATTGTAATTGTTTTTTTTGTAAAGCGCTTATACACAAGTGAAGTGCTTCAAAGCGTTTCAAGGCAAGAAGGGAACAAGGGAATACAGTAATTATTCTTATGCCTTGAAGATTCCGAATGATTTAACAACAATAGCTAGCATATTAAGCCAGAGGCATATATACTGTATGGGCCTCATTACGATTTTGGCGATAGCCATGCCGCTATTGGTGGCATGGCTGCTGCCAAAATCGGGTCCGGGCCCGGGTTCCAAGAATGAGGAATTACCGGGCCATTCCGAGTTCGGAGGGCCCGGTAATTTCTCCCTCTGGGAACCCGGACCTGGGTCTTCCCCATTCCCATTACAGCCCCCATAGGGCTGAATGGGAATGGGAGAGGGAGCAAACAACGGGCCAATTACGAGCGGCCCGTTGTTTGCTCCCTCTTCCCCTCACGGGACCCGGTCTGCACATTTGGTGAAACCAGACGTGCAGACCGGGTCCCGCGAGGGGACCTCGTAATCATGTGGTACAGGGGTGACGGCGCCGGCACCTTTATCGGCGATGTTAACCCCTTACCGCCTGACTTGTAATGAGGCCCTATGTGTCTGTAAACATGTCCTGGCTAAAAAAGATCACAAAGTATTGTATTTCCATGTACATATCTTGAACACACCAGTAGTGTGTGCTATACAGCATTGCTTCAGTTATGAAATAAAAACTGCTTGGGTCCTATTGAGAAACCTCTGACCCCATTCAGGGCCTCACTCACCCATATGTTTTCTTCCTGGCGATATTGCTTCCAATTCCTTCCAGTGTCACTGAACATCAAGAGGTAGCTTGTGACCCAGTCCGAGCTTCCATACCTGCCTTGAGTGGCGATGGCTGTAATCTCAGTTCTCTCTCTGAGATCAATCTGGAGCCACTGATATGTATTGGAAGTTAAAGGAGACCATCCACCAGCTTCTGCAGAAGAACAGACAAGGACAGAGTCCATCAAAATATCCATGGAGTTGCACAAACACTTACTTGGAATAATTAGTTGGACAAAAGGCAGCAACATTGTTTTTCATTTCGTCCGAACAATACATGTTATTTTCAAATTAGTATTTGTTTATTTAATAAATTCGCATTTTTATGTATAGATTAAGTTCAAGAAATAGAAAACCTTCTTTGTTTGTTTTGGGAACAAAGATCATTGGTAAATGGAGGATTTTCCTGATCATTTTGACTAATGCATTGAGTGATATGTTGTTGGAGTGAGTTAGGAATAATCGACTGTGTGGGTAAATGAGTAAGTTACCGAACCTGTAAATGTGTGATTGAAGTGTCGGAATTGAAATAATATTAGGCCTCCTATCGCAGCAATTGTATGTGTATTGGCCTATGCCAAGTTGTCTAAAACATCATGCGAATAAAACTCCGCGGCAAGGTCTTGACCTTAGAGAAAGTAATGTAAGTCGCCATCTTGGATTAAGCTGCCATTTTAGGTTCTCTTGTAATGTGGAAGTCACCCTGAACATCAAAATGGAGGCCGAATGACATTCTGAGTAAGATTCTGGCCTTTGTGACCTCCGCACACACGAATAATTAATATGTCTGCAGGCCACTTGTCGGGGTCGCGAACTGAGACCTTGTCCTATTGCTGACCTATGTGTAAATGCCCAACTATATCAGCAAAACTGATCAAAATGCATAAATTATAGGATTGACCTGGAAAGGAACCCTAGGCCCGATCCCAAGAAGGGTTGACCCGCGAGAGGGTTGGCCAAGGGCTGGACAAATCATATAAAAGACCCAAGTATTCTAATGTACGGTCTCTCTTACTAATGCATCGCACCTTCGTTGAAGTTCGTTACGTTACTCTGAGAGCCGAATAGCTATCCGTTTGTTAATTGATTTGGTAACTGTTGTAGCTTTTAAATAAAGCACTTGTATGTTCTTTGTAACCTGTGTTGGTGTGTTTCTTTTTGGGGTTCCCGGCCTCATATTATTTTTATGTTTTCACAGTTGGCGCCCGAATAGGGACCCTCAAGATTGATGCCGGATCATTGAAGGTTGACGCAGACTATCGAACCGGGATCGGACAGCGGGCCCGACCGAACGAGACGCGATACCTCGGCAGCGCTGCACAATCCGATCCTTGGACGATAGTCGTGTGGTCTGACACAGCATCTTGAAGAGGGTCCATTTTTTGAGGCGGGCAGATTTGTCGAAACCACCAAACACAAGGTAAAATTCCTTAGTTAAGTTCTTTGGTAAACCGTACGGTCCTCCTTAGGTTTGGTCAGGTGCAGTCGTGACCCGGCTCTTAATTTAACCCTGACAATTTGAATTTGGCGTATTGTATCTGCAGACACAATTATTGACCAGGTAACACCAATTTTTTGTGAAATGCCTGGGAAATTGTCTAGCTGCTTTAGGGCTCTGTTCCGCAGCAATCGACAATCTTTGGGATTTAGCCGTCCGGCACCACAGGAGGGGTCGCCGGCATGTACTATGTACTGTAAGTATGGCATTGGAAGTATAGTATTTAATGATATTTGGCACAGACAGACCAGACATGCCTCCGAATTTCAGTGGCCAATCAATGGTAGTTTTGAGATCCCCCGTATTGAATACCTAGAATCGGTTTGGCTAAAAAAGAAGGCCAGACCTGCAGCCTTTGATGTTTTGCAGAATTGGAAAAAAGAAGCATTACAGCAGCTTAAAAGTAAGGATAAACATGCACGCCGTCATAAAACAAATGCCGAAAAAGCGTTGTTATATGATAAAGAAAAACATTCAGTGTCAGTTAAAAATATGGATAGGGCTTTTTCACTCGGAATCCAGAAAATGTATCCCTCTAAAGATTTCCATGTTTCTGAGGAATTTATTGAAAAATTGTTAAACGAACACAGGCCTGGTGCCTCTGCGCCACCTCCGTATGATCCTCTCCTGGGTGCTCTGCCCATTCCTGCTGTTGTCCCTACTGTTATTCCTGTTCCCCCTGTACAACCTATTGTTCCTATTCCTCTAGCTGTTGTTCCTCCACCTATCGCACCACCCCTTCCTCCCGCGCCGATAGTTGCACCCTTATTGAATTTTCCCACACCTCCGCTCCCGAGTGGTTCCGTATTGACTGAAGTTGATCAAGGTGCGGGGTCAAAGATTGTCACTCGCAATACTGTTTCTGCAGATAAGAAACGGGAATTGTTTGCATGGGCTAAGCACTGTATGGAGAAAGGGTGATCAAGTTAATGTTTTTTCCACATTATCAAATTTGAATAGTTTTCCCGAGAAAAATGTTTTTATCAAGGTTTGGGGACTCATTTATGTGTGATGTGGGGTAGATTACAAAATTCGATCTCCCACAAGGGGTGAGGGATCTAAATGCTTTAGCACTTTCGAGGGACACAGAGAAGAAAGTACATGGTCATGTTGAAAGATTGTTTGAGTATAGGAGGGACTTTGAAAATTCACGAGATGAGGATGATGAAGACGACAGTATGTATGTGCAGAAACAGTTCCTTCCATGTCGTAGATCGGCACCTGAGGAAGTACGAATTTGTACCAAAGATGCGATTCGATGGATCTCGGATTCATCGATTCCGCCAGATGAAGTATATGACACGTATAGTCAGTATACAGTAGAAATGCAAAGGAAGGTGATTCAGGTAATGGTACAGTACCTGCAGGAAGGATGGGTAAGGAAGAAGGTTAGTTGTCCTATAGAGTTGTTAGGTATTTGTAAAAGGGTTTTTTCGCCCGATACTTCTTCGACTGCCTTAGCGCTCGACCTGGCTCTGTTGCTTAGTAAGCGGTCGGAATTACCTATATCTCAGTTGCCTATGAGAGAGGTTCCTCCGACATTTGTCCCAAAGGTTGAGATCCTTGCTAACGCTGGGACTGGTGCACCCGTTGTGGATATCCCTGCGCATTATGTATCGCAATTTGTTCACGTCCCGTTTTCACGACAGGAAGTGACCACAATTAAACAATCAGTTCCCGATATCAGGAAACACCCGACAGGGTTTTACAAAGAGATAGAGTCCGTTTTGCAGTCCTCTGTGTTCACCTTAAGTGATATTGACTTGCTATTCCCTGTACTCCTACCCGTAGATGTATGGAAGCAGGTGCGGACAATAGACGATGTGTCAGGGTTGGGAGATACGTGGGCTAATATGACTAGGGTTGATGGGGAAAGACCAGCTGGTGAGAAACCACCTCAGGTAATACTCACTTTGCCTGATAGAATTGTTGCAAAATTAAAAACTATAATTCCAGAGAAAAGAATTATTTGGGACAAGCTTACGGCCTGTGTTCAAGGAAAAACTGAAGGCGCCACCGAATTCTTTAATAGATTCGAGCAGGTATTTTCTGACTTCAGTGGACAGGACTTAGGTACAGAGTCTGGGAAAAGGTTGTTTGTGGACAAATTTGTACGTGGATTGTTGCCCGACATCCAGTCAAAGATTATGTCCTCTGAGAGCGCTTGGCAGGCAAAATCTCAATCTGAAGTTTTGCACATGGCTCAGTATTATGAGAACCGTGTTAATAATGAAAAGGAGAAAATAGAGAAAAGGAAAGGAGATCTGAAAACTAAAGTATTATTAAAACAAATTGTTAGAAACCCCAGAGGAGGTACGACACAGACCAGAGGTCAGTATGTCCCAAAAGGAAACGCTCCTTTGGGTTCTGTGAATATTAATCAATGTGCCTATTGCCGCCAGGAAGGTCATTGGCGAGCACAATGCCCCGTCCTTCGACAAAGGTCAAACAAAGCGTTTGGGAGTATGGGTAGACGACCTATAAGTCGCCCTGGAGCAGGGGGCCCTGATAGAGGTCTGTTTTTACAAGATCCTCAGCAACCTTTTTCACGGGAAAATCAGACTTCGAGTGTGGACTCGAGGAACATATTTGATCACCCTTCTGCTGCCTACCTTTCTGAAGAGCTTCCTTCCGACGATACTCTATTTCATTAGGACTGCCCGAAGCAGGGTTTGGAGCCTTCACCTATTCCCGTTAATCAGAAAGGCCCCTACGTTGAATTATTAGTGGGGAATAGGAAACACCAGTTTTTGATAGACACTGGAGCACAGAAGTGCTCCATTGATCATTCCCGGGTTCCAAACATTCCACTGTCAGGGCAAACAAATGTTTCTGTAGGGTTTTCTGGTATACCAATTGTCTGTCCGGTTTCTTTGCCGGTGTCTGTTTCTTTGGGTCCCTTTACGGACCATTGCCCTTTCCTTCTGACTTCGAACTGTGGAGAGAATTTCCTGGGGTTAAATTTGTTAAAGAAATTGAATGCAGTAATTAATTGTTCCTCTGATGGAGTACGACTGACGGTTTCACCACAGCAACTTCCCAATTCTCAGTTTTTGACTCGAGCATTGCCTCCTGAGTTTAGCGTTGTCCCGGAATGTTTATGGGCGGTTGACGACAATGATGTCGGGGTACTACAGATTGAGCCCGTTAAAATAGTTTTGAAACATGGAGTTAAATTACCACGCATTCCGCAGTATAAAATATCAGTTGAGGTCGAGCGTGCTTTGAAGTGCATTGTCTCCGATTTTGTGCATCGTGGGGTGATCGAGGAGATTGCAGGTAGTTTATGTAACAGCCCGATTTTGCCTGTATATAAGAAAGGCGACAATGTAATCCCATACCGGTTCATAATTGATCTTCGTGCTATTAACAGAGTTGTCGCCCCACAATTTCCAATTGTGCCTGATGTAACAACGATACAGACAATGATCCCTGCTACGGCTATTCATTTCAGCGTTGTGGATTTAAAAAATGCTTTCTTTAGCATTCCCATACACAAAGAGAGTAGATATTTTTTTGCGTTCACCTTGGGGGGACGTTCATTTACATTTACTCGGGCACCTCAAGGGTATACTGAAAGTCCAAGCATTTATAGTAGAGCTTTGAAAGAGCAGCTCGACACCCTTGAATTGCCACCTACTTGTACACTGCTTCAGTATGTCGATGATTTGCTTTTGGCTGCAGATTCTGAAAGTGCTTGTAAAGAAGGCACTGTACTGTTGCTTGTTCATCTAGCTAAAAATGGTCATAAAGCTTTGCTCAAAAAAGTTCAATATTGTTGTCAGGAGGTCGCCTATTTAGGCTACCTCCTGTCAAAGGAGGGGAGAAGATTGACACCTGAAAGAATAAAACACATTTCTGGCATGTCTTTTCCAAATACACAGAAGGAAGTCAGAGCCTTCATAGGTATGGCTTCTTACTGTAGGTTGTGGATCCCGAACTTTTCACTAGTGATAAAACCGATGTTCGCTTTGACGAAGAAGGGCATTTCTCTGCCACTGCCATGGAAATCGGAACATCAACGATCATTTGAGCTTCTCAAAACCGCGTTATGCTCTGCACCAGTTCTGGGTACTCCAAATTATGACAAGGCCTTTGTGTTGTTTGTGCATGAATGTGATGGATGTGCTTTGGCTGTGTTAACACAGGAACACGGAGGGAAGAATAGGCCGTGCGGCTACTACTCCTCCGCCCTTGATCCTGTCGCATGCGCTTTGCCAAGATGTTTGCCAGATATCGCTGCTGCTGCCGCGTCTGTGTCACAAATCCTGAAGCACGGTTCCGTGTTGACCCGTCGTGAAGAATATATTTCTTCCTACCAATGTGATTCTCAGGAGTACGAAAGGACAGACTGAGAAACTAATTGATCGGAAGATGGTGTAGAGTCGTTGGGATCGGTAGAGTTGAGCGGACCGCAAACTTCACGATAGATGGAGAATCCAGGTTCCTTTCAACGACTGGAGAATATTACACTGATTAACAATCAAATACACCCCTTTCTGGACAAACGTTTAACAAATAATTAACAGACTAACCTGCAGAAAACGGGTTTTAACCAGAAGTGTTTCATGCAAGAATGTCCTCAATACTGGGGAAATCTGGAGACCATAAGAAGAGAAAATACAATCAGTACCAGATAGTGAGTTGTAGAGAATGGTAAGGAAAGTTAAGTTTCTTACCCTGGTTTCCCTGGAAGTGGTCGTCTCTGGCAAATCTCCTTCTCCTTTTCTGTACGAACTGTGTGATGGTATCTGCCCCCTGTCCGACGAACCAAATAATCCAATGGTGCAAGGAAGTCACTAGTCCAGCAACAACCTATTCCCGCCGGCACGAGGACGCCTAAAAGGTGCTCAGGAAGTCTCTAGTCCAGCACCTAGCCTATTCCCGCCGGCACGAGGACGCCTACAGCACCCTGGAGGAAAGGACAGGGAAGGAATAGGAGGGGAAGAGGAAGGAAGGAAAGAAAGAAGGTAAGAGGTCTCCCAACCTTCAAGGTCCGAAATCAACTTAACCAAACCACTAGGCAAGAATAACCAAAAAACAATCCGAGGTCAAAATACTAGAACAGGTAAGGGCAATCCGTGAGCATATCCAATAAACGTAATCCGAGATCAAAAAAAACACCAAAAATTTCCAAGCGAGAAGAGCCACTGTCAATATGGGATCAGAAGCAGCGAGAAGTGGGCGCCGGATCATTAAGTACCTGAACTACCGGCAACAAGATGGTCACGTGACCCAGTACGTTTTCTATCACGTGGAAGACGCCGCGCCCACTGACGTAACCTCCATGGTAACTTCCACGTGAGGCGTCGGGAACTACGTTCCCGACGAAAATGTCTACCGCGAGTAGAGCGTGGATAATGCAAGCCCGCCTCCTGTCTGATATTCGAACGCGACAGGCGCTTTTGGCTACGAGAAGACAAGAGAACCGAAGGGGTATCACAAGACCTGAAGCGTTTTCTGACAGTATCCTCCCCCAAAGGACCCCCATGCCCCCGTGAGGCCAGAAACTGAGACACCAACAACGGGGCATGCACGTTCTGCTCTGGTTCCCATGTCCGATCTTCCGGACCGTAACCTTTCCAATCCACTAAGAAATACCTGGTACCACGAGAAACCTTAGAATCAAGAATGGAATTGACTTCATACTCCTCTACCCCTTGAACCAATATCGGAGATGGAGAAGCCACTACCCTGGTACTGTCCACACAAGGCTTAACCATGGACACATGAAAGACCGGATGTATCTTCCAAGAGCACGGCAAATCTAACTTGACTACCAATGGACTCAAGACATCCTTTACAACATAAGGACCGACAAAACGTGGCAACAAGCATCGTCGTCCTGGAATGCGTAAATTCTTTGTGGACAACCATACCCGCGAACCTGGAACGTAATTGGGTGCAGGACGGCGATTCCGATCAGCGTACTTCTTTGCCTGCTCTTGAGCTTGTTTCAGATGTTCCAGCACCCTATCACGGACCAGAGACAGATCCTTGATACAAGATTGAACTGCCGGGCAATCCGCAGGTAGTTTCCAATCAAGAGGTAGGGTGCGTGGGTGTTGCCCATATAAGGCATAAAATGGCGATGTTCCCGTAGATGAATGGCTGGAATTATTATAAGCGAATTCCGCTAATGGAAGAACGGCTAACCAGGATTCCTGATGTTGAAGGACGAGACACCTGAGATACTGCTCCATAGTAGCGTTCACCCGCTCTGTTTGACCATCCGTCTGGGGATGGAATGCTGTGGAACACCGTTCATCCACCCCTAATGAGAACATAAGATGCCTCCAGAAACGTGACGTGAACTGGGACCCTCTGTCAGAAACCACAATCTCAGGTAACCCAAAAAACCTGAAGACATGTCGCAAGAACAGCTCCGCCAGCTTAGCAGCTGATGGCAAACCTTGGCAAGGAACAAATAGAGACATTTTAGAAAAGCTGTCAACCACCACCCATATAGTATCAAAACCGTCGATCAAAGGCAACTCCACCACAAAATCCATGGTAATCATCGCCCATGGTCTGGCCGGCACTGGTAATGGCTGTAGTAACCCCATAGGTTTCGCCGAATGGGATTTACATTGGGCACAAATGGCGCAGGTCGAGATATATTGCGAGACGTCTCTTCGCATAGAGGGCCACCAACACCAGCGTTTGAGGAGTTCGAGGGTTTTCTGTGAACCAGGGTGCGCTGCGATAGCAGCGTCATGACATAAGGAAATAGCTGCACACCGGGTATCCTGATCAGGCATAAAGACACGACCCTGGACATAAGGAAGACCATGCAAAATATCCATGTTATATTCTGCCAATTCTGCGGGCTCTTTATCAACCCAGGTCTGGAGCGTTGACTTCAAAGTGGGTTGTAGAACACAACTACAAACCACTTGTGTTGGTAATAACAATGACCCATCCTGTGGACGTGAAACATCATTCCCCAAGCTTCTGGATAGAGCGTCAGCCTTGGAATTTAGAACACCTGGGCGATAAGTCAACGTAAAGTTGTACATAGAAAAGAATTCATGCCAGCGGGCATGTCTCGCAGTGGTGCACGTCAAGGACTGCAAGGCCAACAGGTTTCTGTGGTCAGTAAAGACCTGGACCGGTACTTCCGTACCAAGAAGATGATGTCGCCAGACCATAAATGCGTCCCTAACAGCCAACAATTCCCGTTCAGTTACGGTATAATTGCGCTCATAGGGCGTTAACTTGCGTGAATGATAGGCGACTGGATGTAATTCCCCAGTATCAGCGCATGTCTGGGACAGGATAGCTCCTACCGCAATATCCGATGCATCAGCTTCGACGACGAAAGGACGTTTGACATTTGGATGCAGCAAAACAGGAGCTGTAGTGAATGCGGCCTTTAAAGACTCAAACGCTATTTGGGCGTTATCGTTCCATAAATAAGGTTTCTTGTTACTGGTCAATTCGGTGAGGGGTGCAGCAATAGAAGAGAACTGTCTAATGAACCGCCTGTAAAAGTTAGAAAACCCCAGAAACGATTGCAACTCTTTCCTTGAAGTTGGTACAGGCCAGTTTAAGACCGCTTTTACCTTACTACTACTCATCTGCACTCCTTTGTTGGTGATGTCATATCCAAGGAACTCGACCTGATTTGCATGGAATACACATTTTTCTAACTTGACAAAAAGGTGATGCTCCCGCAAGCGTTGTAAGACTTCTGAAACATGACGTACATGATCTTCCATAGATGGAGAATAGATGAGTATATCATCTAGATAGATGATAACGAACCTGTCGATCATGTCACGCAGAACGTCGTTGATGAAATTCTGGAATGTGGCCGGGGCATTGCAAAGCCCGAATGGCATCACCAAATACTCGAATAGGCCATATCGGGTCTTGAAGGCGGTTTTCCATTCATCCCCTCGACGAATCCGGACCAAGTTGTAAGCACCCCTTAGATCCAATTTGGTGAAGAATTCTGAAGACCCTAACTGATCCAGTAAGACAGAAATCAGCGGAATCGGGTACTGATTTCGGATAGTACCTGCATTGAGCTCCCGATAATCAATACAAGGTCTTAAGTCACCCTCCTTCTTGGGTACAAAGAATAGCGGTGAAGCAAATGGAGAGTGAGAAGGCCGAATAAAACCTAACTCAAGGGCTTTATCCAAATATTCCTTAAGGACGACTTCTTCCTTTTGGGTAAGGGAATAAATACGTCCCGATGGTGTCTTAACATCTGGTTTGAGAACAATTGGGCAATCGTAGGGCCGATGAGGCGGCAGAATCTCCGCTTTCCCTTTGTCAAAAACATCCTTATAACTTGTGTATTCGACAGGCAATACGGTGTTAACAACTGCTCCAATGGTAACCACAGAGTTCAACAAAGCCCGACTAGGAGCTTCAGGTGCTTCATACATAGACTCTACTGAATTGCATGATCGAAGACATTGCTGAGAACTGAAAGCGATAGCCCCGGTCTCCCAGTTAATGACCGGATTATGAAGCTTGAGCCATGGTAAACCCAGGATTAGTTTATATTGCGGTGCCATAATGACGTCAAATGTGATGGTTTCCGAATGCTCAACACCAATGGTTAACAGTAACGGAATGGTATGTTCAGTAACAAGCCCAGAAAGAAGGGTTGATCCGTCAACGGCATTGACTACCTCAGGAACACTCTTTGACAATAAGGGAATACCCCATTTCCGAACATATTGGGCATCAATGTAGTTACCAGTTGCCCCAGAGTCAAGAACAGCTGCAGAACTCCAAGGCGTGACCTGGTCATAACTCAACATAACGTCAATATAGAAGGGTGTGGACAACAAGGAACCCTGCATGGAAGAGCTCGGCGTAGGGGTTCCTTCTACGACCGGGCCTTGGCGTTTCCCGACTTGCGGGGTCTCTTTGGGCATGCACTGAGTAGATGATTAGCGGAACCGCAATAAAAGCACAAATTGTTCCGTCTGCGATGTTCTCTTTCTTCCGATGTTAACGGGCCCCTTACTGCCCCGATTTGCATAGGTTCATCACCGCCAGAAACAGGAATTGGGGAAACGGTAGTATTGACCGGAATTACTCTCTTCTCCCCTTTTCTTTCGGCGCGTCGGGCATCAATCTGAAGTACTAGGTCCAAGAAATCAGGAAAGGACGTAGGAACCACCGGAACCGTGGCTATAGTATCTTTCAATGAGTCCGACAATCCTTTATAAAATAGGGCTGCCTTTTTATCTTCCGGCCAACCAGTTTCAGCAACCAACTGATTAAACTTAGCCAAATATGACAACAAAGGAGTATCCCCCTGACGGAGATTTAACAATTCCAGATCCGTGGCTTGAGTCTTGTAGCGAGTATCAAACACCCTAGTCATAGCACTGATCAATGCATCGCAGTCGAACAATAGCGGACTGCCTTGTTCTAACAAAGGATTAGCCCAAACAGCGGCCATACCACCGAGGTTTGATAAGACAAAGGCAGCTTTTGTAGTCGCATCAGGAAACGAGGTAGGCCGACACAAGAAATGCAACCTGCATTGGTTAATGAAAGTCCGAAAGGATTTAGGATCCCCAGTAAACCTTTCTGGGGGAGCAAGCGGGAACTGAGCGGCCATGTACACATGCGTAGAATCAGATCTGACTGAAGGCCCTGCCTGACCTGAAGTGGAAGCGGAGGCCAAAGATGGTGATCCTGTAACCACTTCCCTGATACCAGCTTGCATTTCGTCAATGCGCCGGTGGGTGTCAGCCTGGGCCGCCGTCATATCGGCACGTAGGTCGGCCACCAACTGAACCAAAACGGCCAACGGGTCATTCGCGGCATCCATGATAAGGCTTCTGATTCTGTCACAAATCCTGAAGCACGGTTCCGTGTTGACCCGTCGTGAAGAATATATTTCTTCCTACCAATGTGATTCTCAGGAGTACGAAAGGACAGACTGAGAAACTAATTGATCGGAAGATGGTGTAGAGTCGTTGGGATCGGTAGAGTTGAGCGGACCGCAAACTTCACGATAGATGGAGAATCCAGGTTCCTTTCAACGACTGGAGAATATTACACTGATTAACAATCAAATACACCCCTTTCTGGACAAACGTTTAACAAATAATTAACAGACTAACCTGCAGAAAACGGGTTTTAACCAGAAGTGTTTCATGCAAGAATGTCCTCAATACTGGGGAAATCTGGAGACCATAAGAAGAGAAAATACAATCAGTACCAGATAGTGAGTTGTAGAGAATGGTAAGGAAAGTTAGGTTTCTTACCCTGGTTTCCCTGGAAGTGGTCGTCTCTGGCAAATCTCCTTCTCCTTTTCTGTACGAACTGTGTGATGGTATCTGCCCCCTGTCCGACGAACCAAATAATCCAATGGTGCAAGGAAGTCACTAGTCCAGCAACAACCTATTCCCGCCGGCACGAGGACGCCTAAAAGGTGCTCAGGAAGTCTCTAGTCCAGCACCTAGCCTATTCCCGCCGGCACGAGGACGCCTACAGCACCCTGGAGGAAAGGACAGGGAAGGAATAGGAGGGGAAGAGGAAGGAAGGAAAGAAAGAAGGTAAGAGGTCTCCCAACCTTCAAGGTCCGAAATCAACTTAACCAAACCACTAGGCAAGAATAACCAAAAAACAATCCGAGGTCAAAATACTAGAACAGGTAAGGGCAATCCGTGAGCATATCCAATAAACGTAATCCGAGATCAAAAAAAACACCAAAAATTTCCAAGCGAGAAGAGCCACTGTCAATATGGGATCAGAAGCAGCGAGAAGTGGGCGCCGGATCATTAAGTACCTGAACTACCGGCAACAAGATGGTCACGTGACCCAGTACGTTTTCTATCACGTGGAAGACGCCGCGCCCACTGACGTAACCTCCATGGTAACTTCCACGTGAGGCGTCGGGAACTACGTTCCCGACGAAAATGTCTACCGCGAGTAGAGCGTGGATAATGCAAGCCCGCCTCCTGTCTGATATTCGAACGCGACAGGCGCTTTTGGCTACGAGAAGACAAGAGAACCGAAGGGGTATCACAAGACCTGAAGCGTTTTCTGACAGTCTGTAAAACAGAGTGAGGGAATGGTCCTAGGCCATGATTTGATTTTGATGGTACCTCACTCTATAGATATCCTATTGAACAAAACCCAAACGCAACACCTCACCTCTGCACGGCTAACAAGGTATGAATTAATTCTGTTTGCCCCTCACATTCAAATTAAGAGGTGTTGTGTTCTTAATCCGGCTGAACTCCTACCTTTCCCGCAAAATACTGTTTGCGGTGACGAAGAATTACATGACTGCCTGTATACCACTGAACAGGAAACGAAGGGCAGGATAGATCTTATAGATACTCCTTTGGACAATGCAGAAGGGGAGCTGTTTTGTGATGGCTCCTGCTTCAAACTTCCAGATGGTACATCTACAGCTGCTTACGCAGTTACTACGTTGAGTACAGTTGTTGAAATGAAGAGAATTTCGTATAACTCCACGCAGGCTGCAGAGATTATAGCGTTGACCCGAGCTTGTGAAATCTCCAAAGGGCGTATAGTAAACATATATACTGATAGCCAGTACGCCTTTGGGGTGGCTCACAACTTTGGGAGGCTCTGGTCGGAAAGAGGGTTCCTAACCTCACATGGGACCAAGATCCAGCATGGTCCCCTGATAGTGCAATTGCTCTCGGCACTCTCACTCCCTAGGCAGTTAGCGATCATGAAATGTGCAGCACATCGTAAGGTCATAGATGATGTGGGAAAAGGGAACGCTTTCGCTGACCAGATAGCCAGGCAAACGGCCACAGACATTATCGCAGACATGTATGCTCTAAGGGAAACAAAAGATGCCTATGTAATGGATGAGGGTATTGGGTCTGTGCAAGATATTCAAACTGATGCCACAGTAGAAGAGTCTAAAAGGTGGGCCGAAGGAGTGGGGAAACTGGATGATGATGGGTGTTGGGTGGATACATCTGAAGGAAAATGGTTGCTCCCTGATTCATATGTGCTGGCAATGGTTACGATGGCACACGGTCCTACGCATGTGTGTGCCCAGCAGATCACGAAAATGTTAGAACAAGTTTGGGTGAATGACAAAATTCTGAAGACTGCACAACGATATGTTCAGAATTGTATGATTTGCTTACAGCACAATGTGGGGAAGGGGACAGTAACTCCAAGGGGAAGCTTTGGGCCCCCTTCTGTTCCCTTCGAGGTCATTCACTTTGATTTTATTGAGATGGAACGGTGCAACAATGTTCTTGTGATTATTTGTGCTTTTAGTAAATGGGTCGAGGCTTTCCCCGTTAAAGATGCTACTGCCATGACCACTGCAAAGACTATGGAAAAAGAATTCTTTCCACGATTTGGGCTCCCAAGGGTAATTTGGTCGGACAATGGTCCCCATTTTGTTGCAGCAGTAATTTTGCAGATATGCACAGCGTTACATATTGAGAAACGATTTCACTCAGCTAGACATCCTCAAAGTGCTGGGTTGGTAGAGAGACATAATGGTATCTTAAAGAATAAGCTTGCAAAAACATGTGCCGATACCAAATTGAAATGGCCAGATGCCTTACCTATTGTATTATTAGCCATGCGTACTACACCTCAAACCAAGACTGGGCTTTCTCCATTCGAGGTAGTGATGGGGAGACCTCCTAACATTTGGGGTCTCCCAAAGCCTAAAGCCCTGAGGGAGGTGGAAAATGGATTGCTTGTAGACTACTGCAACCAGTTGACTAAAAACCTGTATTTCATTTATCACCAGGTTTACTCAGCTTTACCTGTATGGTTCACAGGCCCAGGACACGATATTCTGCCTGGAAGTTGGGTCCTAGTGAAGGCCTACGAAAGGTCTTCCTGTCTCGCTCCTCGCTGGAGGGGACCCTACCAGGTGCTGTTGGTCACCCGGACAGCAGTGTGGGTGGCTGGGAAAAAACATTGGATCCACGCGACGCATGTCAAGAAACTTCCTCACCCGACGCCACACGTTACAGAAGAAGCAGAACCCCTTGCTGATGCTAAAATCTCTGATCTTGGAGTAGCAAACAGCGCTGTGAGTGCGTCAGAGAATTTCTCTAGCCCGCGGAGCTTGGGGAACAGTCCATTTCGTCTCCGCACTCTTTTGAAAAGTCACTTCCGGAAAACACTGTCTCTAGTTCTGCGACTTCCATCGCCTCCGATACGTCGCTTCCCTCAGGAAGTGATGACACCTTATTTTCGGATCAAACAGTTTTGGGTACCACCAGGTACGACCTTCGACGAAGAAAATAGAACTACGGCACGGGTCTTTCCGTGCATTTGGAAAGGAGAAGTGAATGAAAGTTTTCTCTTGTAAAAGAAAGTTCCTGTCGAACAAAAGGAAAAAAAAGGGATTCTGCTGGCTAGGGTTGGGAAGGACTAAGAAGTCGCGCGACCGTAGTGTCGCCAGCAACAAACATTGGGGTCGTCGATTGAGAAACTGCAATGCCTGCCACCTCCACCGCTGCTCTCTGCACTGGACTTGTAAATAGGGGGGTGACCAACTCGGACAACGAACAATGTGCCTGGGCCCCGAAAACGTATTGCTGTGTTGTGTTAATAATAATTGGTATGTGTGTGATTACTGCTGTAGGACTTTGGTACTTCGAAGAAATTTACCCTCTAAAACCTCTACTGCCAATTGAGATTGTACCTACTGCTTTGACTCCCTCTGTACACCTTCACACTCTGTCACCTAGAGACTCCCAGCATAGACAAAAGTATCATAATAACACTTTAATGATAGTAATGAATGCAACGCATACCATTTGTAATAAGAGTAATTGTTGGATTTGCACTCATTTACCGCAACATGGGAACAAGGGGCTAGGATGGTATATTCACCCTTTACCTTTAACGACTGCTTGCTATGCCTCTCTTAGAGCACTATTCTTTGGCCGTTGGAATGATAGCATCTCAGGGAACTTTGATGGAACTAATTTAAATGATTTTGAGAAACGTGAATTAACTCCCCTGGGATGCTCACTTTTTGCAAATAGAAGTAAACCTAATGTTGCTTCTATTAGGCCGTCTGATAAACTATCTCTTCCCTTTCAAACTCTAATTTCCTTTAAAATGGCTCAGATAGGCAATAAGGACGCCGTGCCTCCTTCCTACTCTATTAATCATAGCCCTGATTCAGTACCCTTTTGTGTACAAAGAAATGGCACTCGGCCAATGGGAGATTTTGAAGGTTGTATGAACATTGTAAATTTGACTGGAGAGAACAGGCCTCTGTATGTAGGGGGGCCTGTTTATTTGTTTGTGGTAGTTCAGCATTTCCCTGGTTGCCCAAGGATTGGCAAGGAAACTGTTATTTAGGAATCCTGCTACCTGGGGTATTTGTAGCTAGTACATCGGAGGTTTCTAAGGCTCGCACATGACGGGACGAGAACGGAGATACCCCTGGGCAAGTATTGGGAGATATAGCAAAATCAGTTGTGCCCTTTTGGGGACAGATAGCAAACTCTGAAAACATTAGGGGACTAGCAAGAGTACTGGAGAGAACCATCAACCGGACCACGGATATACTCTACAATATGACACTAGAACAAAAGGCAATAAGATTGGTAGCACTCCAAAATCGGATGGCATTAGATGTCTTTCTGGCAGAACGTGGTGGAGTATGCAAATTAGTGGGGTCCGTTTGTTGTGTTTTCGTACCAGATTCCTCGCTGACAATTTTTAAAGCAATACAGAACTTGCATATCCTTAATTCTGAAGTGCATGTTCCTGTAGGAGATTGGAATATTAGCGCCTGATCTTGGGGTTGGAAGGTGCTTTCTGTCATTCTGGTTATTTTAGGGATCCTGCTATTCCTTTGTTGCTGTTTTCAATGCCTACCTAGTATGTGTGTAATGCTAGGGTGATGTTGTGCTCAAGCAGTGAGCACAGTAGGGCACAGAATGTATGCCCCAGATACAGCATCTAAAGAGTTTGTGTTACAAGAGGTTCTGATGAACGACCTAATGGCTTTAGACATTACAGACAATGATTCAGGATGTATGGACGACAATGCATGGAGTTATTTGCAAAAGTATTAGAAATGATATTAGCACTTGGCATAGGCCAAAAGGAGGGCCTGTCGGAATTGAAATAATATTAGGCCTCCTATCGCAGCAATTGTATGTGTATTTGCCTATGCCAAGTTGTCTAAAACATCATGCGAATAAAACTCTGCAGCAAAGTCTTGACCTTAGAGAAAGTAATGTAAGTCGCCATCTTGGATTAAGCCGCCATTTTAGGTTCTCTTGTAATGTGGAAGTCACCCTGAACATCAAAATGGAGGCCGAATGACATTCTGAGTAAGATTCTGGCCGTTGTGACCTCCGCACACACGAATAATTAATATGCCTGCAGGCCACTTGTTGGGGTCGCGAACTGAGACCTTGTCCTATTGCTGACCTATGTGTAAATGCCCAACTATATCAGCGAAACTGATCAAAATGCATAAATTATAGGATTGACCTGGCAAGGAACCCTAGGCCCGATCCCAAGAATGGTTAACCCGCGAGAGGGTTGGCCAAGGGCTGGACAAATCATATAAAAGACCAAAGTATTCTAATGTACGGTCTCTCTTACTAATGCATCGAACCTTCGTTGAAGTTCGTTACGTTACTCTGAGAGCCGAATAGCTATCCGTTTGTCAATTGACTTGGTAACTGTTGTAGCTTTTAAATAAAGCACTTGTATGTTCTTTGTAACCTGTGTTGGTGTGTTTCTTTTTGGGCTTCCCGGCCTCATATTATTTTTATGTTTTCACAGACGAATGTAGAGACATGTATGAAAGGAGTTGGGCAAGATACAAGAGATGAACCGAGGAACATAGGGCAGGGCTGATGGGAGTGGGTGGTGGTGCAAGTAGTTAAACTGAGCTGTGTTAAAGTCTATTAAAAAAAAAATCATTATTTGCACAATTGTCCTCTTCTGTTCAAGGATTTCTTGCTAACCCAGGAAAAGTAATAGCATTATTCCTTTAGATACGTTAAAAATAGCGCACGTCAACAATATTTGAAATATTGGCCAAAACACAATAGATCCTTTGCCCACATACTTGACCTGTTTCCAGCACCGGATTAAACCATGTGGAGGCACCTAGGCAATCGAACATTCGAGGCTGCCCGCGCGAATGCTAACGCGGTGCAGGCTGTTGCACAGCAGTGCTTGAATGCCTCTGCCTTCCCGGGGCCCCTTAAAGAAGTGAGGCTCATAGGCCGGTGCCTACTTGGCCTAATGGATAATCCGGCTTATACCTGTTGCTTCAGCGAGTGACGGTTGATTGACGTATTTGTTTTATTCCACTGCAGCAGCCTCGATAGAAACTAAAGCTACCGCTCTAGATGATTAGGATGTTTTAGGTTATTCTCTTTCTTTTGTTTAACCCTTCTTTACCCATATACATATACTAAAAAGATAGACAACACAGTGTGAAAGCGTATGTGTGCTTGGGGAGACAATTAGCTTCACAACTAGGTGGCCAAGTGGATATTCTGCAGCCTGTTTTACAATACTGGACAGGTGTTGGTAATCCATCCTGGGTTCAAATTCAGCCAGGAATCAAACACCACACGCTTGGAGCCCCGTGACGTCTAGTGGTAATAACAGTTCCCCTCTATACAAACCGTCACCTTTCTTAAATACAGCAATATGAAAATATGCTCATTATTGAGACATGCACTACTGTTTTTAGCACATGTTGGGATTTCCTGTCGTGTGCAGTCACCTATGCTTCTGGTTTTCCATTGGCTCGCGTGGCGTGTGACTAGCACGTTACTGACTCTTCACCGGTGTATTGTATGCAGTAGCTTTCATGTGAATTTTGTGTTTGGTTTCTGTGGACCACGGAAACTCCCTTACAACTTGCTTTGTACATTACATTCTGATGGATTCACTTACCGTGGCAATTCAAATTTTTCGTGAAGCTCTGCAAATTCTCTTTTTGAAATGTTTTTCATTTTAATGTCGGGCTCAGCTGGGATTCTATGGAAGGAGCATTCCACCTGGTGTGAAGATGTTAACATTTTTCAGAGTGCCCGATACTATCTTTGCCCACATGCAAGGTCTTCATACATTTTCACATGGGTGATTGCTCTTTGCCATGGATAAAACATTTAAATCACTCCAGATCAAGGCACCATATGTTGATGACTGTACTTAAGTTGGCACTCTGAGAAATATCAACCGTAAGACGTTTATGCACCTTTTGTGCCCCTCTGCTTCCCATCCTACACCATTTAAAGGGTCAGCTTTAAATACAGCTATTGGGTGTGCATTGCAATTATGCTGCTTTATATGCTGATCCTACCACACCAGCAATTCCTAAAATCATAAACACTGAGATCAGTGCAAATACAAAAGAACACTGGGTGTTTCGTTGCAGAGATCCAGCAATCTATTGTCGTTGTTTGGATTTCCCTCACAATACCTGCCATCTACTACCACATCAATACAAGTGTTTCCACTAAAGAGGAGAATTTCATTTAATTTCATTTCAATTTAGAATGAGAATGAATAGGTATCGTACAGTAGAGCATAAAGAAGCAGGTGGGGTGTCCATACATACCAGCCATTCATATTTGAAGTGCAGTGTGTTGGGATGCACGTACAGCATCCAAGTCAGGCAAAAAGGTTCAGGTTGAGGAAAACCTACTACAAGTTAACGAGATGGGAGCAGAGTGACCTAGGCTCCACAGACAACATATACAGTGTTTTAGTTAGATACCCACATATATCAACACAGAAAGAGTAACAGATGTTTTAATGTTGCAGAGGTCATAGATAGGACAGTATTAAAGACCCAGTGTTTAGTTGATGTATGATAGTGACGTAGGCTAGCGTGATGTGTGGTAAGGATGGAAATAAGCGGAAGATGGAGTCAGCAAGGTAGTATGGTAATAGCGGTGTCAGTGTGTTAACTTTACAGAATTAACAGCATTTTAGATGTTAAGGCTTAACACACGATGAACAGATGAGAATGCAGGTCTTGGTGTGGAGCTGCAGCTTTGTTAGTTCAGCTCCAAAAACAAATCCTTTTCCCGTTCTCCAGGAGGGAAGCCAGGTCAAAGGCACATATGGTGCACCGGTAAGCACTAATTGTATCCAGCTGCGTGTCTAAATGTGATGGGAACAGAATGTTAGTTGGTAGAAAAGCAGGACCGTATGTGCCCTTTATATGACACATTCATTAGAATAGGACACAAGGCTGTGTGATGCCAAAGAGCCAGGCAAAGATTAAGAATACAACTGCACTCACCAGGGCGAACACCCTATATGAATTAAACCTAGACAGAGAACTTAAGCAAACAAATCCTCAAAATCCGAAATCAAGAGCAGTTCACATGATCCCTGCACATTTGGGATAGGGAGGACATAAGGGGTAAAGGGTGTCTGGAACGTCATGTTATTCAAGACAGGGGGAGCAGAGGTCATGTAACTAAATTAAGTACAAGGTCGGGGGGGCAGCTTGTGTGTGCCATGGTATCTGGCTTAACAAGGAATCATTTTGTCTTATCAAAAGCAGGGTTGGCTTTGCCAAGTTTCTTCGATCACATCTGAAAACGGAAGGTGCAAAACACGTGATGATCCCAAATTTAAAACCGTATTGATAAGAACCCACCAATTGCACAATTGGGTTCGACAGAGACAATGTAGGGGGGCATGTGTCTAGGGGCATGGGGGTAGTGTAGACGTGGCCAATCGGTCAAGGGACTATAGGCGGGATTAGAATGTTTTATAGGTAGTAGCCAATGGTTTGATTATGTTGTACTCATTATTATGCATAGCAATGCTAATTTGCACTTTTTCCACTATAATATGTGTGACATCTTGTGATAACACAAGCTCCTTGTCAGTTTGTTTCTACTGAACAGTCTAAGACCCTTTTTGCATGGAATAAACCTTATTTTCCTGGCATAGAGGTGCAGTGATTATTGTGGTTTCTTGGTTTGTTTTTATTCTATGGTTTCTGGACTGCCATCCTTTCAAGAGGAAGACTCTAATTTGTTTTGTCTCCCTCCTTTCGCACTTTGAAATATCACATACCGGAATGGAAATCAGAAGCCACATTTGGTACTCCTAGGCACTCTCACAAAATCACCAAATGCAATGGCATGCTTCTGAGAACTACAGCAAAACAAACGTGGTGATGTCTGTAAGGTTTAGAATGAATCTTAACCTCTGGCATTGCTCTGGGCAACCCTCCAGACCATCGTTCTTCACCTGCCAAGCCATTACAAAAGTAGAAAGACTAAATGCAAATCAGGCATGGTCCCACCCCAAAAGGGGCAATCCAGCCCGAACTGCTTGGTCACATCTCTTCTGCATGAGACCATATGCATCCCCAGACATATTGCATCCTTATTGGGCCTCATCAGTGAGTAATCGCTTGGGTCTCTAGGCCCAGCCGGCACAGAACCCATGTCTGGGCATAACTGCCCCACTCGGAATGACTACATCAAAACAAAGGAAGGTTTAGAGTTAATCTTAACTGCTGGCATTGCTCTGGGAAACCCACCAGACCATCATTCTTCACCTGCCAAGCCATTACAAAAGGAGAAAGACTAAATGCGAATCAGGCCTGTTCCCACCCCAAAAGGGGCAGTCCAACTGAATTGCTTGGTAACATCCCTTCTGCATGAGACCATATGCATCCCCAGACATATTGCATCCTTATTGGGCCTCATCAGTGAGGAGTAGCTTGGGTCTCTAGACCCAGCATGTATGAGACCCATGTCTGGGCATGCCAGTCCCAGGTATGGTGACTAAAACAACCCTTCCCCCCCAGAAATATAACACTGTCTGCAAATATGTTTTCCAGGCAGCATTTTACAATGGATTCCAATGGAATCCTTCTGCCTTTTAGCATGTGCTTATGAGAGGCCTATTCTATTTGACACCTTTGGTTTCACACCTGCATGAAAATGTAATTCCGGCATAAAACCAAAGTCTCTCACAAGGCAGAGGAAGAAAGCAAAATGACCCTGCTATGCGTTGGAATGGCAGCAAAATGTGCTGAAGAGTAAAATTAAAGTCTACAAGCTTTTTATGCTTTACTTTTACTCTACAGCGCTTTCTAAAATTATGCCATTAAAAACCTCTTTGGAGCCCAATTATGAAATGGCCAAAACAAATTGAAGAACCCTAGGTAGGGTTTGTGGGTCAGAGTGCCTATTGTGCCTTGGACCAATGGCACGTTTAAAGGTTCTCAACCTTAGTCTCCTTTGTGCCCAACAGCTGTGAGCCGGACTTCTGGGAGCCCTGCACAGATTCAGGCTTTAAACAGACTCAAATGTTCAAACAGTGACCAAGCCAATGGCACAGCAGCACTGTCCCTTCAATCGCTCTCCTTTGAAGCAATATATACTCCAAAGTAGATAGTAAATAAAAAGCCTGAAATGTATCACATGCAGAATAACTGGCTCATTAAAAATGACTACTGTTAAAACTTCAGCAGGATGTAAAAAAAATGTTTGATTTGCTCTAAAAGAACAATTAACTACTTCCAAAGCCTAGCACACCTCGTGATAATAACAGTGGAATAAGTAACAATCAAAATGCATTATAAATGAACTTTGTGAACAGGCAAAATGTTAATAAGGTAAACATGCTGCAGCAGGTAGAGGTGATTCCCTTCCTGCAGATTGTCTTATCATAAATCATTGCATTGCTATTATGTTAAAACATGTGTTTTCATGGTTTAATGCTGATTAACACACGGGAAAGACAGTTTATCCAATGAGAAACTGTCTTTCCTGGGCACAAACCAATAATCACTGCCCCCTCTGAGACAATGGATGGCAACCTTGAATGTAAGGAGGCAACAGGGAGCCTCTGCCTGTATCCTCCACACCCCCACCACCAAAAACAAACCATACCCGTTCCCCAACCTTCCTCCCTCCCCACTTACCTGCTAGACCAGAGCTTTTTGCTCCATTCCCGGGGCTCCGCATGTCTCCTGGCCACCACCATAGAAATGGAAAAATAACTTTGTCCCTTTTCCCTATGATGGCACCCATCTAGTTTTGTTTTTTTTTAATCAGGAGATTGACATTGCTTGTGCAGCCAATCTTGTGAGAGAAAAAAAGCATTTGCACCCTAGATATACCATGGGATGTGAATGACTTTCACCCCCCGCTGTGCGGGGCGGACATGGCCTTTAATGGCCCACAGTCCTAGCTTAGGGTATCTGGGCTCAGGTTGTCAGGCTGTTAATGGCCATGTGCGCCCCCACATCAGGGTTGAAAGCCATAAAAATGGACTATTCCATGATTGACATGTGCATATTGCAATAAAAATTATGAAGAGGTGAAATTGCGAATCTGCTATGCTCGCCAGTCTTAAAGCAATGTTCCCTCTAAGCTGTGTGCATGTGTGCTTGCCCAGCTTCCTTCTGGGTGCCGCTCAGAAGAATTTCAGCAGAGCAGACAGACAAATCCAACCTATTCAAAAATATGTAATAAGGAACAATCCACAGCAAATATCCAATATTTGCTTTGTCTCAAAATGAAGATAAATTATACCAACTAGTCTTGATATTCTGCTCAAGCCTATATACATTTCCCTACTATGCAAGTTTGACCTTAAAAAAACTAAAGACCCCAAAAATAGAATACACCCACAAGAGGTTAAAAACTAATATGAAAAAGTGGATTCATTAACAGAAGTTAAAATTATGATATGCCTGCACACATTAACCAAATTGTCTCTCCCCACCCAGAACTCTTATACTTTACTCTATCACACTTAAATTTTATGACTTGAACATCCGTCCCAGGCCACATTCAGATTTTACCAAACATCCGTGACTCTGCCCACCTTGGCTCTGCAAAGGGCTAACCGACATGTACATATATCCACTTGTTTTAGTGTTTTAATATGAATGGCGTTCAAGCACATGAATGTGTTGCTCATTGTGCCTTAACAAAGCGCCACTCAGACTATGCAACCCAACTGTCTGCTCAAATATCAGATACTGACTGTAATAAGTCGGCTCTTGCATGTGTAAGCTCATCCCATTCTTCCTATTCTTTGTACATAAGTCACACAAGCACTTTGTTGCGGCCCCTGTGCAAGTTAACACGTTATGAAATTCACACATACATTTGCCCACTAAGGGCTTGATTCACAGAAGTGTTTTATAGTGGGGCACAGCCATAGAAAAAACACTTTGTGAATCAGGCCCTAAGTATTTTGTGTAGTCAAATGTCTCATTCAGCATCTCCTACTTTATCATTGCAACCATTACCCTATGTGGGATGTTTTTACCCATGCATTCAAGCCCTACCATAAAACTGTGCATTACTGGTATTGAAAACATCATGATGGCCAGAACTTCCCAGAGAGGGAAAACATGAAGAATAGGCTGCCACCCATTTTTGCCTATGTTGTGAGCACAGGAGGGCACTGCCTAAAATCACCATTGGGGTACACACACAATAGCCTGAAACCATTGGGAATGGCAATGCTGATTGCCAAAAGCAACCCAGAACTGTGGGGAATTCATTTTCTTAATGTCAAAATGGATGCAATACTGGTGCTCACCACTATCAGAAAGCCGGTGTTTTAAAACCACCAGACTTCAGACTTTTGTGTAAAACTGAACAAATGAACCCAAACCAGGCCAAGGAAAGACTTGCTAAGAGGTGGATACAACGTAAAACTATATTCTGAAATGACTTGAAGGAAGTCATTATTTAATGTATATATAAAACATAGCTGGGGATGTCAGCAGCTTAAGGGAAATTGGATTTAAAACCACTAAAATCGAAATGTTTAAATTAAATGAGTGACCTACTTTTGAGTGTAACATAGTTTGCAACTGTTGAAATGTCATGGATTTGAACTTAGAATCAGCATTCTAGCTGCATGTGTAAAAAATGGTCAGTTTGATTTGAATGTAGAAAACTGGGTAACAAACATGACTTTTAGTGAAGCCTGGCTTAAAGATATTAAACTCTGACCACCAGCTACCCCCGACAGGAGTTGAGACTTGCACAACTGCATTCCCAGGCCTGGCTGCCTCCTGCTGCCCCTGCCAAAAAGGAGATCACATGGCCCTGTTGATTGAAAGGGGAGTGGCACCTGGGGACTGCAGGGAACTGAACAATGGGCCTTCTTTGGCTCAGGCAATTGTTCAATTAGGGGGGTCGTAAAATGGCTTCTCTTGGAAGGAAATGGGGGGGCAGTGCCTCTGCTAGCAAGCTGAGCTTGGGGGAAGTGGACAAACCAGAAACTCCACCATGTGCTTGGGGGAAACCACACCCCTTTGGGCCAGAGCATACTTTTAAAAAAGATGGATAATTCCTAGTACAGACTTGTCAGAATTATATAGGTAATATCATTATTCTTGTGATTTTTCTGTGCACGTTTTAAGAGGTGTTAGGACCCTGTGGTGTATTCTGGGGGGTTGCTAGCAGAAAATAGGGACTTACTACAAATGTCTGCATGTTGAAAATCTGATACTTCATCAATTAATGTCCATACTCCTTGCGCACATTTGTGTAATTTTTGGTAAATGTCCGATATTGATAAACCGACCAAAAAGTGCAAAATGTAGTCATTTCTGAATCCCAGCTCGCAGGAACATGGCGTTTGAACAGAGACCTGTCTTAATTCATCTGTAATATGTACATGTAATGTCAACCACTTGTGTATCTGGGAAATATGTATTTGAATCAAATATAGATTTGTGGGCAAATTGACCAGGGGAGGATCCTCTGACCCATAAACAGACCTCATCATGATGACAATCCATTTCGTTCCCCCAATCATGGGAGAGGGGAGAATTGGGCCAATGACAAGTAGAGAGGGGCAGGCTCAGTTATGCCACGCACACACCCACTTTCTAAACACATAAAAGCAGACAGTGCAGGACAGGTAGAGACATTCATTTTCCACTTTCTTGTGGGACGCTTTGCCGGGAGACTTCAGACTTCACATCCATAGATCCAGACTTCAAATCCGTCAATCTCCAGAACCTGTAGCAGAAATTAACTCCAGAATTTGTAGCAGAGAGGCCTGAATCCACAAGCTGAATCCTCTTTAGCAGGCCTCAAAACCAACCAAACTATTCAACAGCCGTGCAAGCTGTTTGAATTTTTTGGCAAGAACTTTTGCAAGAACCTGTTGCAGTATCCAGAAAGCAGTGCTGTATCCGGAACCAGAGAGAACCACAAACCAGACCGTTGTGAGCAGAACAGGTGCTTGACAGACCCAGAGAGCAGAGCTGACCCAGATAGCCGGGACTTCAGAACCACCCGCCGGAAGTCCCGTCGAACCTGACCAGACCATGACGGCTTATTTCAAAAATATAGTGTGAGTACTCACTGTGCCAAAACCAATCTCTTAGTTTAAAGTAATCTAATCCAAACTATTTTTAC
This sequence comes from Ambystoma mexicanum, assembly GCF_040938575.1. Taxonomy (NCBI): domain Eukaryota; kingdom Metazoa; phylum Chordata; class Amphibia; order Caudata; family Ambystomatidae; genus Ambystoma; species Ambystoma mexicanum. The sequence goes on along the minus strand of NC_090935.1, from coordinate 1,070,355,459 downwards.
CTATTTAGAACTACCTCATAGGAATCGTGTGTGTCATTCTGTCCTTTTTAAAGCTGAAAACTGTCACCTGTCATTTTGAACTTTTAAATTTCAAATCCGAATAAACGACCTTCACAAAATCGTCCGTATCTCCGGAACCGTTTGTGCTAGGAGCGAAAATCTTTTATCTTAAAGCTAATATTCTAGGCATTCCAACGAACCTAGAACCGACTTGCTACTCCTTATAGGGCCTCCGTACTTACGCTCGACGCACGCGATTAAATTTGCCGCGATTTGACATTTTGCACAATTGCAGCCACGTTTAAAAATCAGCAGCTCCTTGCTTTCCTTTGCTAAAATTTGTTTTAACCTGGTAGTTACTCATAGAGCATTGCTAAAGTGAGCCTGAACTAATATAAACTAGATATCACCCACCCTGACCCTCTAGATGGCATTAAAAGCATTTTTAGCACATTTCTCACTTCATTGTCATCACATTCAAAGCATTTTGGGCCTGTGTTTCAAACTTCTACCTGTTTTCCTCTAAGCTTGCTGGGGCGGAACTGAATTTCGTATTGTATTTGATTGCATTCCTGAGAACTGTGTGCTCCTCTTTCCATCTCCTTATATTGCATAAAGGGGGGAGTGAATTGTCAAGGAAAAGTGATTACATTGTCTTTTGTTGAAGCCATATCAAGTTATTTTCTGTACTGCATTTCATTCATCATTGTGTTTCCTTGAACCATATAAACATTCTTTCCCACCTTATTCTTCTTTTCCTTTTCATAAGTAACCAAAAACTGTGCTACTGTAGGATTACCTCTTGCTGATTACTGCTCAGATTCACAACTGTGCTATCCATTGTCAATTTATTTATAGAAGTGTGATATATATAGATATTGTTTAATTTTTCAAATAAACCTTTTAAATTTGCAAAACAAGCCTACTTCTTGGCTCAGTGGGGTCAAGGGGGATTCTAAGAGAGGGGTGTTATACAAGGGTTCATCATCCAGATTATAACTTGCCATAAAAATACATAAATAATAGCTTCCCTTGGGCATCCCAGACAAGGCACTGACTTAGTGGGATTGCTTGATTGGAGTCACTTACAGAGTGGGGCTCGTAGCCGGGATATTCTGGATTAGAATTACCACTTGTGCAGCTTAATACAGTGTGTCAACTGAACGGAAACACATATCCGGTTAGATCACCACGCTGTTTTACACTGTGAAAGCACTCCTCAAAGGAGCGCTCTAAGGAAACGTTCTGTTTTGCAAAATAAAATACAAACTTCTGTAAGTCAGGAAGGAACTCGAATTCCAGAATGACGACCTTGGTAGATATGAAGATAGCTAGGGAGCACCTCTTACATAAACTGTTTGTGAGAGGTGAATGGTCTGAACAGGACCAAAATGTATGGTTGCAGGCGATCACACAACAGGTCACTACAACTGGGTCAGAGATGTGGAGAGATCAGGGTCACTTACATGTAGCCCTGAGTGAACTATATATGGCCCCTAAGGCCAAGGATGAGCACAACAAGATTGCCAGGGTAGCGGCATATTTATATTTACATATGGGAGCCATGCAGGACAAATGTGCTGAAGGCCAAGATCTGGCAAATAGGCAACAGATGGCATTAGAAAAGGCCCAATCTGACCTGGTCTCTTCTGAGCAGAGGCTGCACAGAAGCCAGGAGTCAGAAAACGAGAGTAGACAATACATCATTAAAATGAAGGAGGATATAGATATCCTGCAACAGGAAAAGGCTGACCAGGATACCAGAATTCTGGCTTTGCAGAAGGAGCACCAAGACAGTTTGGACTCCTTACTGCAGAGCCAGAAAAAGCTGGAGCAACAGATAGATTTCAATAGGGCATGCACAAAGCAGGTAGCCACCCTGCAAAGCCAATTGGATAGATAAAAAAGTGGAAAACAATACATTGATTCTGAAAGACCTGGATACCCAGGCAGAGTTTGATCAGGATCGCCAGAAAGCTGGTGCCTTCCAAAGGCAGAGGGACGACCTGGCGGCACAGATGCAGGCTCTTAGTCAGGAAAGGGACACCTTAGGCCAGGAAGTCTGCCAATTAAAAGAAAAAAATGAAGAAAATCACCTGGCCCTCCAGGGGCTGGGTGACCTCCAAAAAGAGCATCACGACTTGCTAGAGCACACCAGGAGGGTGGAAGATGCTCTGGCAAGAAAGGAGCAGGCCAGTAGGGATGGGACTCAGGAGGTAACCCTCCTGCAGCAAAGACTGGCCCAGTTTTCCAGGACCAATCAGGAGGCACAGAGAGAGAATGATGCTCTCTGTCAGCACAATGATAGGCTCCAGCAACAGGTAGCCATGCAGGAGAGACTGATAGAGTCTAGTAAGGCCTTAACTGAGGAACTGAAAGCGCAGGCTCTTGCATTGCAACAGGGAGCAGGGGCTGATAGAGATGAGGTTTGCTGGGAAAGGGAAATGCCTGAGCATAACCTCAGGAGCCCTAGTACCAGAGGCCTTCATCTCTCCCAGTCCCTGGACTCTGACACCCCCATGTCCCCTGGCGCACATGAGCACAGGGCCACAGGGATGGCAGATTACTATCCAGCCAAAAGGATGGGGCTCATAGTCCAGTACCACCCAGGAATGGATGGGCGGGCATCCGGGTATGGGCACCTAAGTACAGTGCAATTTAGTGGGGAACCCCAGGAAATTAGGCCCCTTAAGGGCATCCTAAAAACCTCTGCCCAGTTAGGTCACTGAGGGGGTACCCATCAAATCCTGGTAGCAATGAGGGATCTGAAGACTCCTCTGAGCGGCACAGGACACAGGAGACCAGGTCCCAAAATTCTGCCAGCTATTCCCAGGCTCGCAGAATCCGGGAAAACCTGGAAGATCAGACGGGCACCTCTGGGAGCAGTGCTTCGGAGTCAGAGGATGAATGGACCAGGGTGACCCAAACCAAAAATGCCAATAAGGCAAAAAGGGCCTTGCTTAAGGACCCATTGAAACAAATAAAGGCAATAAGGAGTGTCATCACGCCTTATCATAAGAACGCCAAGTATTCTGTTTGGGAACACTTGGAGCTCTATGAGCAAATGATGGAGACTTTCCGTTTGAAGGACAGCAGTAGCTGTATCCAGTACGTCAAATGGATATTCTCCCCGGAATACTCCAGTTTCTTTGCAGGGCTGGAGGACCAAAACCATTCAAGATGGTCTGCATATAGGGCGGCCATCTTGAAACATTTTTCTGTTCATAGAAATCCTCAAGAGGCTCGCAAGGCAGCCTAAAATTTTCAATGTGGGGAGGATCAGGCCCCACAAGAGTTTGTGCAAGAATTGAAGCATGCCTTTGCGCAGACTACCAGAAGGGTGCGCACGGACAGCAGAGAATTTGTCAATACTTTTTTCCATGTCTTGCCCAAATACATCATGACCCAGCTAGTGAGAGATTTTCACGAGAAGAGGTCACTAGACTGAGTCATTGAACAGGCTACCCAGATCTATGAGGTGCAGAAGCCCATAGAAAATAAAAGTAATCCACAGAAAAACCCCAAAACCAACAGCACCCCTGCTGCTGCCAAGGTGGCGGAGGTAAAGGTTGCCCCGTTTTAGATTTGGAGATGGGGGGGCCTAAAAACCTGCCTGCACCAAATAATTCACAGCCCAGAAGGCCATCGGGCCAGTCACAGACAGGGAGTCGAGGAGGTAGTCCCACAAATGGGGTACCCCGCTCCCCTGATTATGTAAGTCCCCGCTACAAGGGAAACCGACCCATCCTGGGTTATGTGTGGATTCCTCCAGCCCAAGGGGGGGGATCCAGCCAACCACCTGACCCAGGGAACTTCCCTCCTATCTTCCCCCAGGAGGGCAGAAATTCACCAAATCCTGGGCAGAACTATTTATCCAGGTATCCACCCAATTTCCAGCCCCAAAATCATCCATCCTTCTTTCCCCAATTCCCTGAGCCCAGACAACCTAATCCGGGAGAGGGGAGGCCAAGGGTGGAGGGGTACCCAAATCTTCCCAAGCCGGGGTATTAACAGAGAAGGGATAGCTACCCTTCCCGGGATAAGCCCAGGGGAGAAAATAGAGCCCGGTATCAGCCTGAGCGGGTTTCACAACTTGAGTGCCAGGTCCAAATTATGGCACGGGATCTGGGTCACATACTGAGGGCTCAACAGAACCCTCAGATGAGCATGCCACGGCAGAATGCCCCAAACTCTGGGCCTGGTGCTCCAGAACAATGACGGGGGCAGCACCCCGATGACCCACCGGTTCCCAGGGAGGATGCACAAGGGGAATGGGGGTGTAAATCCTTGGAGTAAGCTTCCTTCCCAACTTGTAAACAGCCCCTGGAAAACCAGGAACCGGAAACAAAATCTCCTACCCCTGAAAGACTGCCTCCAAAGGAGCAGAGGGGGGTAGGAGAAACAAAGTACCCAAACAGGCCCAGTTTGTGGAGGAGGCACAGATCTTCCAATTTGAGGGAGAGGGATCCTCAGAGGATCCTGGGAAAAGGATCTTCTCCTTTAGAGATGGGGGAACTCCTCCCAAAGAAAAATGGGTCCCAGGGGACTCCAATCCAGACTTGGGAGATATGGAGACTGAGCTACCGCCGCCCATCATCTCATCCCAGAACCCACAATACCGAAATCCCCTGGTCCAAACCCATACTGGTGACTGCCTCCAAAAAGGGGGGGGGCAGCCCTGAACCGGAACCAGGGGAATCCACAATGGCTCTGATCTCCAGTTGTTCTGCCCATATCTCTTTTCTTGCAATCTCCAAAACCAGAAAATTGGCCCACCAGTTGTCCAAAAATGTGCATTATCTGTGTCCCCTTGAGGAGAAGGAGGGAAGATATTATGCCCCGGTACAAGTACAGGGGCAAGGTACAATTTCAGTGCTGGTGGACACTGGATCTCAAGCTACCCTTCTGTCCAGAAGGGCCTTTGATGAACTGAATTTAGGAAGGGGAGAGAATTATCGTATTCCTCTCACCTCTCTTCCTGGACAACTCCAGAACTTTGACGGGAAGGAAATTCCCATCGAGGGGACGGCAGATTTCGACATTAAAATTGGGCGTCACAGGTTGAGACACCCGGTCATAGTAGTGACTCCAGAGGGCACCCCTGTTTACTAGGGAACAACCTCTTGAGAAGGTTGTCACTGCTAATAGATTGTGTAAACAAGGTCCTCTGGACCCAGACTAGCCGACCAATAAAATTAAAACAGAGTGTCAACCATGTTAGTTTAAATGGCACCTGCCACATGGTTGAACAAAAATCTATCCAAGTAGAATTTCACTTCCAGAACAACCAAATTACAGACGTGACATTAATAGCAGTAGGGCAACAGACTGGTGGTGGGGGGTCCTCTCGATTTTTGAAAATCAACCTTCCTTCCAGTTTAAGGTGGTATTCCACACTGGAAGGAAACACTCTGAAATTATTTACCAATCCACAATCAGACACTCCCACTCCTATAGTCCAGAAAGATGTGAAATCAGCTCAGAGCCTGGCTGATATTCAGCAAATTGGAGATCAGTTGTTCATCCCTGTTCAGTTAAATGATGGGAAGGACTCTGTTCTCGCTCGCGTGTGTGTGAACAACGGTAAGAGCTTCATCAGCGAAGCCATGTTCCGCCAACTCCCAAAAGATCCAGCCATTCCCACATTCAAACTGATAGATAAATGGGAAATGGACCTGGAAGCACCCAATTCCAAACATCTCCTGCCAAGCAGGTGTATGCTCAAAATCTCCATTGGCAACAAGAGCATAGTCCATAATTGTTGGGTCGTGCGAGACGTCACTGCCGCCTTTTACTTAGGCAGTGACATTCTCAATAGCTTTGCCATTAGTTTGGACCTAATAAACTTCAAACCTTGGTCCCGATTAGCGGATAATCCCATGGACTTTGATGATTCAGAAAAAGCATTTAGGTCAGCTCAATTGCTACCTTATGCAGTTGAAATTCAGATTAAAGAGGAAGTCACCATCCCAGAAAGGACCCGACAATTCTCCCTGGAAGTGAAAGTTAAAAGAGGACAAAAATTGAAAAACCCTGATGGTTATATTCATCTAAATGCTTCTCTCCAACAGCAAGGGTTAGGGGTAAACCCAACACCATTAGTCAACATAGAACATGACACCATTCCAATAGAGGTGGATAACAGCGACTTACAGAGTATTACTCTAGCCGCAGGCACCATCATTGGAATGGCGGTTGATGACCGACATTTCTCCATTGATTTAGGAAATGAACTGTTAGGACAAATCCCCAAGGACTGTTTTGACAGTAACAGTAATGACAATACAACACCAGACAGGATTTTCACCCGGCATGGGGGGAACTTCCTTGTGTACACTTCTTGCCCTTATGGTAAGGAAGATGTGACTTGTGACTTCAGGAGGGATGAGGGGATTTTCCAGGTCCGTGAGGACTGCGTTTCCCACCTGAAGCCTCCAGTCCAAATCAGAACTCTGACCAGGGACTTCTCCACCCAGCTGGAGGAAGCCGCTGAGATAGCCAAACCAGAAGTTTTTCCAGGCTTCAGGCAGATGGTGGAAGAGAGAGTCAACGTAGCTGATGCCTGTGTGACTCTGGAACAGAAGCAAAAGTTGAAACAAGTTTTCTTGGATTTCCAAGATCTCTTTGCGGTAGACTCATATGACTGTGGTCGCACCGACATCCACACAACAACAATTCCCACGGACCCTGGAATGACTCCAGTGTTTGTGAAGCAATATCGTTTGCCTCTCGCATCCATGGAGTCCCTTACTGAAATAATTAAGAACCTTGAGTCCCGGGGAATAATCCGTCCAGTACACGGCACCTACAATAATCCGGTGCTGGGAATATTGAAGCCAAACGGCCAGTGGAGACTCTGTGCCGACCTTAGGGAGCTCAACAAACAGGTCCATACTTCCTGATGGCCTCTGCCCTATATTGACCAAGGGCTGGCCCAGATTAAGGGGTCACAGGTATTCACTGCAATAGACCTGACCAATGGAGACAGGACCGTGCCTGTCAGTAGGGTGGACCAGTACAAACTGGCTTTTACTTTTGGGGGCCAGCAGTACACATGGACCCGGACTCCCTTCGGAAACCTCAACTCCGGCAATGAATTCAACATTTTCCTACATAAGGCCATGCCCGACCTGGGTGCGAAGGGTAACCTGGCTTATGTAGATGATGTCCTCATCAAAAGTTCATTGGTGGAAGAACACATAGCGGAGATCCGTTATGTTCTGACACCGTTGAGGGCCTCAGGAGCAAAACCTTCCTTTCAGAAAGCACAGTGGTGTAGAACCCGTGTTAATTTCTTGGGGCATGAGATTACTCCTCAGGGTCTCTGTCCCCAGGAAAAGAAAGTGGAAGTACTTCAGAAACTGAAAGACCCCACCACTCTGCGGGAACTAAGGAGCCTCCTTGGACTTACTAATTACAGCAGAAAGTTCATTGAGGGCTACGCAGAGATCACCAGACCCCTGATTCATCTCTTGAAGGGGGGGGTCAAGTGGGAATGAGGTCCAGAACAATCCGAGGCAGTAAGATGACTCAAGAAAAACCTCTCACAAGCGCCTTGCCTAGCTTACCCTGTCAGAAACAAGGAGTTATTCCTGGAGACAGGGTTCTCTAATACGTGCTTGACGGCAGTATTATACCAAAAGCATGACAAGGTCAATAAAGTAATCTCCTATGCGAGCAAAACTTTATCCTCTGTGGAGGAAAAATTCAACGATTGTGAGAAGGCACTCCTGGCAACGGTGTGGGCATTGAAGAATTACCGCCCGTTCATCCAGGGGGAACACATCATAGTGGAGACTCCACACAGCCTCTGCAATACCTCCAAAGTGACAGAATCCAAGCCGGAAATGTGAGTAATTCCTGAATTACTTCCTGGATTCTGTCAAATCAAGGCTTTCCTGTAGAGGTCAGATATAGCCAAAACAAGAAGAGTCCCCTCGCTCAACGTCTGGCTGACTTGCATGATTGTGCCAGAGAAAACTGTCTCGAGGACGAAAGTCTAAAAATCAAGGACAACATGGAGGCATACCTTAATTCCCCACACAAAGTCTTTGAAGAAGACAAGTGTGAGGGAATGCCCACTGTCTATGTGGATGGATGCTATTACCATGTTGACAACAACGGGGAGAAAGAACTGGTGGCCGGCGTAGGGAATGCATGGGTGAAGGAGTTTCCAGAACCCTCCGCTGGATACAAAATTGGTCCCCGAAGTAGTCAGTTGGCAGAATTGATGGCTGTGCATCAGGCCATCCTCACTGCTGTCCAACATCAACTCCACAAACTGGTCATAATCACAGATTCGTATTATGTACGGAACGGGTTCGTGGAGCACCTGGTCAATTGGAAAACCAGAGGCATGTTATGTGCTAATATCAAACCCCTGAAACATGGGAAGCTAATCCAAAATATTGATGATCTGGTCACATCGAATGGGATGACCATCTACTGGAAAAAGATCAAGGGTCATTCCAAAGTAGAGGGACCAGACAAAACTGGAAATGACTCAGCTGATCAGCTGGCCAAAACCGGGGCCATCCTAGGGAATCTATTAGAAATAGAGTCCCTGTTGGGGGAAATCCAGGTCACTGCTATCACTAGGTCCCAGACAAATGCTCACAATGATCTTTCAACTGCACAATGGAGTAAGGAGACCCCTGATGCTGATTTGATTAAAGCTCAGAAAGGGGATCCAATAATTGGTAAGTTTTACCAACACATTGAGGACCCTGAGAACTTTCCCCTGACGGATACCGATTACATTGGGAAAGAGGACCTAAGAGTGTTGATGAAATGTCCAAAAAGGTTCCGAATCCAAGACGGTTTGTTGGTTTGGAAATCCCAAGCTGGACATGATCAGTGGGTGGTTCCTACATCATTCCGAAGCCTGATGTTAAGTCACGCCCATGATGCGGCCACCGCCGGTCATAGGGGGTTTCACACAACACTTGAGATGTTAAGAGAGATTGCATACTGGCCACACATGGGGCAGGACCTCGACCAATACTTGAAGGGGTGTCTTGTGTGTGCACAGTTTCAGCCATCATCCCTCACACACTGTGCGCCTCTCCAAAAGAGGGGGATGACACTGCCATGGTCAGATTTGCAAATCGACTTTGTAGGCCCTGTAATTCGCTCGTCTAGAGGAAACAAGTACATGTTGACCGTTACATGCTTGTTTACCAAGTGGGTGGAATGTCTCCCGGCCCCAAACTGCAAGGCAGAAACAGCAGCTGCGCTGACGATTAACCACATCTTTTCCCGTTTTGGTCTACCTCAAAGGATTGAGTCAGACAGGGGTAGCCACTTCACCAGTGAAGTAATGACAAAGATGTGGGAGATACTGGGGGTCAAAAGGAAGCTACAGATTGCTTACAGGCCAGCTTCTTCTGGAGCAGTGGAGAGATACAACCGAACCATTGTGAGCATCTTAAAAAAGTTTGTGGCAGATTCTGGGCCAAGTTGGGATATCCGACTACCTCTGGTCCTAATGGCCATCAGATCTACCCCTTCATCTGCAACTAAAATGTCACCATTTGAGTTGATGACTGGACGCAAGATGGTGCTTCCCCAGCATTTGCTCTACAGAACCCAAGAGCAAACGTTGATAAATGCCACCACAAATCATGAGTATGTGGAGAATTTAAGGAAACACCTCCAACATGCTTTTGCCTATGCTCAGCGGAATCTAGAAAGATCAGCTGATAGCATGAAGACCCACTACGACCTGAAAACCACCAGGAAAGTATACAAGGTGGGAGACGGGTCTATCTATACAATTTCCAAAGAAACCATGCCAAACAGCGAACATTTTTGCCTACGTGGAAGGGACCGTTTGAAATTATAGACAAAATCTCCCCTGTAGCCTAAAAGATCCGCATCCTCAAAGGTAGTCTGGCGGAAGGCAAAGACAAGTGGGAACATATAAATCAGCTAAAGTGTTGCCATCCCAGGCACACTCTGCAGCAACTGGAGGAGTCCTCTGTAATACCAGAGGGGACCGCTCCAGATTAATTCAGTTCCCATACTAAAATATCCCACATATAGTCTCTAAAATATTAAGATTGGAAAAAAAAAATGTTTCATGTTATATCTTGTTTTAAAATCAGACTGCAAAATGTATTCGGATATATAAAATGTATCTGGTCACCACACCAATAATAGTGGTGGAAAAAGGTCTAGGAATGTGTATTGCCGCTTTGCTTTGTCGTCCTAGGAGAAAGAAAACCCAGAGACTGACCACGGAAGGCGACCTGGGGACCGGGAGCGAACATCCGAGGGGCCCGGGATACCGCCCAATCCTCCCATCAGGACCAGCACGGAGAACTGATTGATCGACTGGAGGGAGGAAAAGATGCTGAACTGTGCCATCTACGGAATTGGAAGAAGATGAGGCGAACATCCCAGATCTTGCGAGTTCCATCAGTGAAAGATCAGAATGGCCATCGCAAGAGGGGGGGCTTGTGGGATGTTTTTACCCATGCATCCAATCCCTACCATAAAACTGTGCATTACTGGCATTGAAAACATCATGATGGCCAGAACTCCCCAGAGAGTGCACAGGGAAAACATGAAGAATAGGCTGCCACCCATTTTTTCCTATGTTGTGAGCACAGGAGGGCACTGCCTAAAACCACCATTGGGCTACACACACAGTAGCCTGAAACCATTGGGAATGGCAATGCTGATTGCCAAAAGCAACCCAGAGCTGTGGGGAATTCATTTTCTTAATGTCAAAATGGATGCAATACTGGTGCTCACCACTATCAGAAAGCCGGCGTTTTAAAACCACCAGACATTTGTGTAAAACTGAACAAATGAACCCAAACCAGGCCAAGGAAAGACTTGCTAAGAGGTGGATACAACGTAAAACTATATTCTGAAATGACTTGAAGGAAGTCATTATTTAATGTATATATAAAAAATAGCTGGGGATGTCAGCAGCTTAAGGGAAATTGGATTTAAAACCACTAAAATCGAAATGTTTAAATTAAATGAGTGACCTACTTTTGAGTGTAACATAGGGCCTCATTACGACCCAGGCGGTAAGTTACCGCCTGGGCCGTGACTTTACCACCATGGCGTAAACTACGTTTACACCATGGTGGTTGGCGGACTTACCGCCCCATTCCGACCTTGGCGGGGCGGTAAGTCCCCAATCCCCATTTACCCTTCCCCATTCCCATTTTTGCCCCATAGGGCATAATGGGAGTGGGGAAGGCGTTAATTACGCCACCGTAAATTACGGTGGCGTAATTAACTCCATGGTCCCTTAGCGCCATGGATTTTAACACCTGCTAGGTGTTAAAAGCTCCATGGCGCTAAGGGACCTCGTACTCAGGCGGTAAGGGTCGGCGCTGTTTACGCTGCAACTGTTGAAATGTCATAGTTTTGAACTTAGAATCAGCATTCTAGCTGCATGTGTAAAAAATTGTCAGTTTGATTTGAATGTAGAAAACTGGGTAACAAACATGACATTTAGCTGAAGCCTGGATTAAAGAGATTAAACTCTGACCACCAGCTACCCCCGACAGGAGTTGAGACTTGCACAACTGCATTCCCAGGCCTGGCTGCCTCCTGCTTACCCTGCCAAAAGGAGATCACATGGCCCTGTTGATTGAAAGGGGAGTGGCAACTGGGGACTGCAGGGAACTGAACAATGGGCCTTCTTTGGCTCAGGCAATTGTTAAATTAGGGGGGTCGTAAAATGGCTTCTCTTGGAAGGAAATGGGGGGGCAGTGCCTCTGCTAGCAAGCTGAGCTTGGGGGAAGTGGACAAACCAGAAACTCCACCATGTGCTTGGGGGAAACCACACCCCTTTGGGCCAGAGCATAATTTAAAAAAAAGATGGATAATTCCTAGTACAGACTTGTCAGAATTATATAGGTAATATCATTATTCTTGTGATTTTTCTGTGCACGTTTTAAAAGGTGTTAGGACCCTGTGGTGTATTCTGAGGGTTGCTAGCAGAAAATAGGGTCTTACTCCAAATGTCTGCATGTTAAAAATCGGACACTTCATCAATTAATGTCCATACTCCTTGCGCACATTTGTGTAATTTTTGGTAAATGTCCGATATTGGTAAACCGACCAAAAAGTGCAAAATGTGGTCATTTCTGAATCCCAGCTCGCAGGAACATGGGGCTTGAACAGAGACCTGTCTTAATTCATCTGTAACATGTACATGTAATGTCAACCACTGTGTATTTGAATCAAATATAGATTTGTGGGCAAATTGACCAGGGGAGGATCCTCTGACCCATAAACAGACCTCATCATGATGACAATCCATTTCCTTCCCCCAATCATGGGAGAGGGGAGAATTGGGCCAATGACAAGTAGAGAGGGGCAGGCTCAGTTATGCCACGCACACACCCACTTTCTAAACACATAAAAGCAGACAGTGCAGGACAGGTAGGGACATTCACTTTCCACTTTCTTGCGGGACGCTTTCCCGGGAGACTTCAGACTTCACATCCAGAGATCCAGACTTCAAATCCATCAATCTCCAGAACCTCTAGCAGAAATTAACTCCAGAATTTGTAGCAGAGAGGCCTGAATCCACAAGCTGAATCCTCTTCAGCAGGCCTCAAAACCAACCAAACTATTCAACAGCCGGGCGAGCTGTTTGAATTTTTTGCCAAGAACTTTTGCAAGAACCTGTAGCAGTATCCAGAAAGCAGTGCTGTATCCGGAACCAGAGAGAACCACAAACCAGACCGTTGTGAGCAGAACCGGTGCTTGACAGACCCAGAGAGCAGAGCTGACCCAGATAGCAGGGACTTCAGAACCACCCGCCGGAAGTCCCGTCCAACCTGACCAGACCTTGACGGCTTATTTCAAAAATATAATGTGAGTCTCACTGTGCCAAAACCAATCTCTTAGTTTAAAATAATCTAATCCAAACTATTTTTACCTATTTAGAACTACCTTGTAGGAATCGTGTGTGTCATTCTGTCCTTTTTAAAGCTGAAAACTGTCACCTGTCATTTTGAACTTTTAAATTTCAAATCTGAAAAAACAACCTTCACAAAATCGTCCGTATCTCCGGAACCGACTTGCTACTCCTTATAGGCCCTCCGTAATTACGTTCGACGCACGCGATTAAATTTGCCGCGATTTGACATTTTGCACAATTACAGCCACGTGTAAAAATCACCAGCTCCTTGCTTTCCTTTGCTAAAATTCGTTTTAACCTGCTAGTTACTCAAAGAGCATTGCTAAAGTGAGCCTGAACTAATATAAACTACATATCACCCACCCTGAACCTCTAGAGGATATTAAAAGCATTTTTAGCACATTTCTCACTTCATTGTCATCACATTCAAAGCATTTTGGGCCTTTGTTTCAAACTTCTACCTGTTTTCCTCTAAGCTTGCTGGGGGGGAACTGAATTTCGTATTGTATTTGATTGCATTCCTGAGAACTGTGTGCTCCTCTTTCCATCTCCTTATATTGCATAAAGGGGGGGAGTGAATTGTCAAGGAAAAGTGATTACATTGTCTTTTGTTGAAGCCATATCAAGTTATTTTCTGTACTGCATTTCATTCATCATTGCGTTTCCTTGAACCATATAACGCATTCTTTCCCACCTTATGCTTCTGTTCCTATTCATAATTAACCAAGAACTGTGCTACTGTAGGATTAGCTTTTTCTGATTACTGCTCAGATTCACAACTGTGCTATCCATTATCAATTTATTTATAGAAGTGTGATATATATATATATTGTTTAATTTTTCAAATAAACCTTTTAAATTTGCAAAACTAGTCTACTTCTTGGCTCAGTGGGGTCAAGGGGGATTCTAAGAGAGGGGTGTTATACAAGGGTTCATCATCAGATTATAACTTGCCATAAAAATACATAAATAAGGGCTTCCCTTGGGCATCCCAGACAAGGCGCTGACTTAGTGGGATTGCTTGTTTGGAGTCACTTACACCTATAAGTGGAGAGCAACATAGCAATATCATGTACTTGGGCTGCAAGAGTTAACTGGTATGGACTATGCATGGTATTGATCATATAGAGTATTAGGGCAACTGATATTCACATAGCTAGAATGAGTTTTACACAATCCACATCCTTTCCAAGGTTTCATACTTCTGTGGGTCATTCACAGATTATATGTCAACTCGCTGCTACACAAAAAATGGTTCCACTGAGAACTTGTATAATCATAACCAACAATTTAAAGGTGGGGTACATTGCAAACAATCTTGTATGCACTTCATAGTAATAGGGCATATGCAGATTCATAACATTTCCTTACACTTCCCATAATATTACGGTGAGGCTTTAGATATGTTTTGCTTGCAAAGTATTGTTGGCATGCAAATACCCAGTTAATGTTTTGCTGCTAAATTCCCTTGCTTTTTACAGAGACCTGCAACTAGTCTCTCAGCCTCTTATGTGAAGCAACCATCTTTTCAATTTTATCAATAAATACATGTCAAGGTTAGTTGCACGGCATGCCTTCATCCACATGGTCCACTCTGCATGCATATATGCTACACGTTTTTAAATCAGTCCTTAATTGCTAAGCAAACCATTTTTCGAATATGTTCTGTGTGCTAAATGAACAGGTGGAACAAATAATGCTGACGTAAAGAACCTTCCGGGCTGTGCAGGATACCAAAACGATATTGAGAGTGACAAGGGGCCACTGAGCTCACTGAAGCCTGCCTTTTCGAATTATAATCCGTTTCCCATGGGACGGGATCTCATCGCCCAAAGTGTTTTTGCCTCCACAATCTTCCGGAGTCGATTGCAAAACTGCATCATTTTCTAAATGGAATAGCAATGCTGCACTTGCTCCTGCCTTACTTCCTTTCCCATTTATAGCTGGGTGTACGCTTCAGTCTCAAATCACACGCATGTTGCTTATTCGTAATGCTAGTTCACCTTTTCAGTAATGCATTACTATTCACTGTGGAAAAGGGTCCCCATCGGAATAGAAGGCAAGCATAGCCGGGTTCTTTTCATTCACAACTTATTGCAACAGCAAGTGTTAGAACAAGTGTTTTGGGATCTACTAAATATTTTTTTTAAAGCATCACGTTGGGTTAGTGCCTGCTACTAGTGCCTGATACTGAAATGCTACCTCTTTTTTCAGCTTTGCAGTTGTTATTCTGAGGTAGTCTGGTGTCAATCAGATGCTCTGTGATGCAGCAAGTTGCTCTGATTGGCCATCTGAATCAGCATGAGTTTAGCTTGTACATGATTGACACACGCCAAACACAGCCGTGGAAACCAGGCCTCTAAACACTGTATATTTTGGATACATCATAGAAACCTCGCTGTAACTATAGCCGTTGACTATTCCTTTTTGAAGCATGTGGTGTCTTAGCACGCAATGACAAAGTGGTACGCATCCACTAGCCTTTAGATCCAGACCTATTTAGTTGCAATCACCTAATTACTTAGCCTTGAAAAAAGACCTCTGTTGGTCGAAACACACGTTGGCTGTTCTGTTATATGTTTTCATCTCAAACGATATAAACATTTCTTACATGATGTTGGATCTTTGTGCATTTATTGATCTTTCATGCAGTTTTGACATTGGTTCTTGGTTGGTTTTGGTCCCCTTTTAGAAATAATTACTGTTGTATGGTGAATAAGGGCATTCATCAACCCAGCCTATCCACAAGCAGCCTGGAGTCTCCTCTCTAAATAATAGATCAGATGCAGGTAGAAGGCCCTGTTGTTTGCCCCCACTCCCTTTTATATGTCAATACATAATACTTGCAACAGGGAGGAGAATCTTTGCCAAAGCAGTACCCTCACAAACACTATTTGATGCCCATCGCAGTGCAGAATTGTTAGGAGCAGAATTCAATGTCTATCTTAAGAATATGGCGACCTGTGCAAAGTTGATTTCTTCAAAGATAAAAATCAGAGTAAGTACAGGGGCCCCATATATAAAAATGTATTTAATCTTGCGTTTCTATGGAAAGGCAAGGTGTTCTTTCTAGCAAATTCACCTAGAGATGTTCCTAGTAATTAACTACTTTGTGAATGTTTGTGTAAACAATTCCGTTTTTTACGAATACGTACACTATGGTAACAGGAGCAGCGTGGGAGACCCTGGAATCAAGGCGGGGCAAGACACCAAGCTTGCAGTCAAGGGGCGCACCAAGTACAGACAAAGCAATGGAGCATAGACAAACTGGTTCCCAAAGAGGCACAACACTACAAGGCACAGCAGGTGACTCAGAGTTATAGATTGTGTAAAACAGCAGAGGCTCTGTGAGCAATTAGCAGCTGCTCGAAGAAAGTACTGGAACAAATGAAACAGTGAAGCAATGGTTTGCAATTTCTCTCATATCCGGCAGAAGGTCACCATTGTTGTGAGCAGTGAGAGATGTAAATTCTGGCCAAAGCTGTGGGGCTGGCTGCATGCAGCCTGTCAGCACTGCTGTCTGACAAGCTCTCCCCAAGCCTTGCTGGTGTGCTGCCTATGGTGGAGCAAGGTAAAGACCAATGGGAACCTGATGGCCCCTTGTGTCACCGATGTGTAGAAAGCGAGCTGCACTTGTTTTCCTCTGATCAAAAGGGTCCTGGGCTCTCCCCGTTGTCTTGCAAATGGCTGAACACGTATCATACACAGAGAGCAATTATTAGCCACATGATTTCCTGTAACCTAGACACCAATGCTCCAGTTGCTGTCCTTCCATGAGATCGTGTGCTTAAGTCCAGAAGGGCAGCTGAAGGTAACCAAGACGAATGCTCCCAGTATCCATTGATATAATATCGTGTGTGATGATTTCTTGTCATCATTATCAACACTGCAGGCTCGATAGCATATGAGACCTGATAGAACAGTGACCCGGGATACTCTCAAAAAGCAAACATCTTTAAAATACCAGCATCAAATTAGGCATCCTCCAATCTTTTAAAATGCCAAAGGCCACAAAATGGCTGCACATGACTGCATTAAACATGGCTTGAATCTATGTCTCATCAATTCACTTTACAATCTGTAAATCCCTAGATGGTTGAGCATGCACAAACACGGATTGCATCTACTTACAAATGTGGAAATATTGGCGGTGCCGTAAACACGTAATGTGTCAAGAATATCTTAGCACATCGGGTTCATTTTGCAGCAAGCAGCCAGTCCTATTCTGTTGGAAACCACTGTTTTTCGCTAGCATTACAATGAAAAGCAGAGGAGAAACCATTTAGATTAGGCAGGCGGCGTGCATGGGGCAGGTGGACCTGGCGATCCTACCCAGTGTCCCCATTCCACCTGCCAAAACAAAGAGAAATCTCTGGGGCATAAACCAATAGTGTTACACCTTTCTTTAGCAACGTTGTGACAGTCCGCTAACACCCCGATGTGCTGAGGATGGCTGAACACACAAGCATCTCTGTATATTGAGGTTTCCGTAGTCTTCTCAATGGTCGCAGGGTGGCTGGACACAGGTTCCTTACACTTGACTAGAAATGCATGTTTTGTAAATGGTTCATAAATGTCAACACGACAACTGAGCATACATGCCTTGGACATGACTTGTAAATCAAGAGACCGGTACACTGTTTTTATCACACACCCCAATATTTTAATAAACGAGTGTAGTCTGTGATGTATTATGCCCATGCTTGATGGTAGCCTTGAAATACATAGTGTTTCAGAGATGCTGAACGCATGCCCCCTCCTCTAAATCAACCCTTTGGCGCACCCCATGGGGAATTTTGAGAACCGGGTGAGACAGGCAAGAGCTGTAGCAACGCCACCACGGGTAATATATGTCTTGGCTTTCTTTGTTGAGTGTGTCACCCAGCACAATATCACAATTCTCTTCTATATTTTTTGGAGGCATAGCTACGATAGCCCACCTGATATAGCCCATCCCAACCCTCACCCTCTGACTACCTTAACTCTTCTAGTCTCTTCTGTGTAACATTCCAATCACCTTCCCTTTGGGGTTGTACACGATGTTTGCCAGTGTTTTCAGTTTGAATGATTTTCCCCACATGTTTCTTTGTGCAATTACTTTAGAGTGCATCTATAGTGATTTTATAACTTGCACTCTATTGCATTTCACACACTTATTGGACGTGAAACTCAAATCTATTATGACTCGTAAAACCACCGAGTATACACTTCAGGCCCTTAGCCGGGCATACATTGTGACAGTAAAACAAGCACACTTCTTTGTGATAAGTATCATAGACTTGAGTCAACGAATCACACAGATTTGGACATTGACACATCCACAAGTACACCTCAAGGGCCAAGTATAGAGCCTGGGCAAAGCAGCAAGCCAGTACTTTTATTTGAGTGTGTTATGGCCCCAGGGAAGTTAAACTAGACAAACTATCCCTTACCATCTCAAGGGATGGCCTGATAGCAAACTATCGCATCTTGGCCCGGATCAGCTGGCCAGAGATGTCATGTAATTCTCCTGCATCTAGATGTAGCTGGAACCCTTCAGTGCCGCCATCACCCTTACAGTACCCATTGTTGATATATTATGTTATGTTCATTTATACCTCTCACAAGCTGTCAGTTGCATGGTCTCCAGGCACTCACATGGCTCTGTAAGAAAAGTGGGTAGAGGTGGTTAGTGAGGGTGAGAGTGCTAGAATAGATCTTGTGCTCATCTGTTGATAAGTGCAGAATCATGAGTAACTGGAGTCTATGTGTGTGATCCTTTTTTGGTGTCGTTTGTTGTGTGCATTGCACTTGTTGTGTCATGAAGGGTGGCATCCAGAGTCTGAATTGTTTGTTGTCTGTAGATATTGGGGTTGTCTATAGCAGAAGAAAACGGATGGTCGCCGAAAGCTTTAGAATGAATCTTAACCTCTGGCATTGAAAGACCACACACATCCCCTCCCTGCTAGGCATAGAGGGCCAAACTACTCCTCACTGATGAGGCCCAACAAGGCTGAAACATGTCTGGATATACTTGTGATCTCATACAGGAGGGATGTGACGAATCAATGAAGGCATGACTGCCCCTGTTGGGGTGTGACCAAGCCTGATTTGCATATGATGTTTCCCCTTTTGTAATGACTTTTCAGGTGAAGAACAATGGTCTGGGTGGTTGCCCAGAGCAATGTCAGAGGTTAAGATTAATTCTAAACCTTCCAGCAGTCACCTGTTTTGTTTTGATATTGGGTTTGCCGCATGATTAGAGAGGGGTGTGTGGTGTGAGTATTTTGGTGTGTTGTTTCACTAGCATTTTGGGCATGTGTAGAATGTGAGGGTTTGTGGGGCGTGAAAAAGAGAAGTGGGCTTGGTTAGTTTTCATCTGGTGACCTCTAGTTGTGGAGTAGATTTATTGTCAAAATATATACATAGACGGCTATTGGAAACACAACACTCCCCTAGAGCTGATTTTACCAAATGGATGGTCTCTATTTGATTAATCAAGCAAACTGGCAGAACCCATTCCACCTGTTTAATTGTCGGTTTTCCATTCTGCATTGTTACATGGTTGCTTTGGTCCAGGAGTCTGGTTGGTATGGTTATGTGTCTATGTTTATCACAAAGAGTTGAATAACCATGTTTTAGTCACTTTCTGAATGTTAGGTGGCCTTCTCTCATCTGTCATTCTTACTTCCTTCCGTATCAAGTTCCCTAGTTTGGCTTTCAGATAGGAGCAGGCTGTTCCTCCAAATGCCCTTTTCTCAAAGTGTCTTTTTTCGATGTGGAAGTTGTGGCTCGGTCTTCAGTTTCTTGCTGGTTGGTAACAGGTGATTTTAGCTTGGAGGAATTTGGCTCTGTGTCCATGTAGGGATGTATGGGCAATGCAGAGAGTTTGAAGTTAATGCATTTCTTTACTGGCAGCCAGTGTAGTCTTCTTAGGGTGGTGTGATGTGATCTCGTCTAATTATTCTCAGGAGTAGTCTTGTTGTGGAATTTTTGATGCATTGTAATTTTTTGGTTATCCGTTCTGGTAATCAGAGATAGACACTATTTGCATAGTCTATTTTTGATAATACCATGGAGATAATTGCAAGGAAACCCTCAGGGCTGTGGTGTTGAGTGATGCAGGTGTGCAGGAGACGCTGCCCGATTATACGTAGCACGCATAGCTACGTTAACTCTTCTGTGCCTATAGGAAATGAGGTTCGGGCCATCTACAGCAAAGACCGGGCAGGACAAGGCCGTGCTGTTGAGCGATGCAGTTGTTTAGCAGTGAGGGGTTAATGGTGCAGACTGTGAATGCGGAAAACCTCACATTTCTGTCTGTGGCCGCAAGGTAAGCAGGTACGGTGAGAGTTATCTTTGCTACAATCTACACAATCCCCCTGACCTGTGCCCTTTCTCCTTCTTGCATATGCGTTACTCCCCCCTGCAACCGGTCCTCACCCCCACATGACGACACATGCCCCCCTGAATACGTGCGCTCCCTCACATCTTAGGACGCGTGCACTCCTTTGCATCTTAGGCCATGTGCGCTCCCTTGCAACTCAGACTGCATGTGCTCCCTTGCAACAAAAACCATGTGAGTTCCCTCGTGACTTAGGCCATGTACACCCCATGTCTCTCTTGCTGCATGTGCTCCCTTGCATCATAGGTCTCTTCATCCTGTTCTATTCCCCCCTGCATTCCCACCTTCCTCTCGCATCTCAGCCCTTTCCCTTCTCTGTTCTATTGTGCACATTGTGTCGTGCTCCTCGTTTTTTGGGAATTACATTACATTGCCTACATTCTTTACTCCTAAAATGTTGTATTTTGTGCCTTGTTGACGGTTTTGACTTTGTGGGTTCTCTACGGCGTTGATATTGTGTTGTTCTTTATGTTTTTGACACTGTGTTGTTATCTACAATTTTTGGCATTGCATTGCATTGCCTGCATTCTTCACTTCTAGGGTCACTGTTGTGCTCTGTGCTTTGCTGTTGCTTTCTGTATTGCATCTGCATTCTTTATCTCTAGGTTCCCTGTAGTGCTCTGTGCTTGGTTGTAAGCATCTGATTTTACAGGTCTGTTGTTCTTGTTCTTTGTTGTTCTCCCCTTCCTTTGTGTCCCCCCTATAATGCCTCCCTGCTGTCTGACCCCCTATGCTACCCCACTCCCTGCTTGAGATCCCTTTTCCCTCCCCCCCTCTTTCCTCACTGCACCCTTTATCATGGTCTCGGTCTCACCTATTTTCTTTAATTACTTGTATATCGACTATCTTATCCCCCTCACTAAGTCTGGCAGGAAGAAGCTCAAAATGGACATCCTGTTCTCAAAGCCCGACCAACCGAATCCTGAAACCTACACCAGTGCTTTCTCCAGGCAGACCCTTACCGACATTCACTTTGTCGTTCTCTCTACAGGCCTATGAACCCCCCATATGGTCTCTGTTCTCTCTCCTTTTTCCTCTTCTCCCATTAATGGTGGCACCTGGTGGGAGGCCCTCTTGGCCCCCTTCGACTCCTCTAAAGCCACCATGAATGTCTACTTGAATAGCACTGTCTTGTCCAGGCCCCTCAGGCCAATCTCCTTTTTGATAGATGCTACCCGTGCCTTATCAACTTCCTTTCCTCTCCTACCCTCTTACTCCTCTCTGGCTCCTCTACCCCCTCCTTCCTCAGCCACCTCTCTGGCACCCCATCAATGTTCTCTGGCCACCCTGTTACCTCCTTCCTCTGCCACCCCTCTGGAACTCTTCTTACTCTCTGACTACACTGCCTTTTCCTCATTCCTCCTCTACCCACACTTGGACACTTCCAACACTTCTGCAGGGCATACCTATGGCCTGTAACCCTCCACAGAAGTCCTTCAAAACTGGCAACCTGCTCCACATCCCTACTCTCAACTCTCGCTCAGCTGTCAAACATTCCTCTGACATCTGCCATCTCCTGGAAGAGCTTGATTTGGATGTACTCGGTCTCACGGAGACTTGGTTCACGGCTACCTCTGTCATAAGTTTTGACACTCTCCTTCCGTTTTCTACAAGATCATCTCCGATTGGGGTGTAGCCTTGTTTTTTCCGGAGTGGATCCCTGCTTCTATCATTCCAATGCAGGACTACTCCTCTTTTGAATGCCTGTTCTGCAGGCTCTCTATCTCTCTATCTCTCCTTGCCTCTCTCTCACAGTGCCCACTATATGCAGGCTGCCTTGACAGGTCACCCTCTTCTTCCCCGAGTGGGATTACCTCTCCTCCTCCCTCCTTGCCTCTACATCTCAACTTCTCTTCCTCGGAGACCTGAACATCCACCTGGATGCTACTAGCCCTTCTTCGGGACTCTTTTGCAACCTCTTTAACTATCTCTTTTTGTCTGTTCTTCCCTCTGGTCCGACTCACTCTACAGGGTACACCCAGAATGTTCTGATCTCCTCAGACCTCCCCATGGCTAACCCTTTCACCACTTCTCTGTCTAGGAATTACCACATTCTCCTTTCCTCCCACCTCTCGCTCTCCACCCCTCAGGTTAAGCCAACTCCTGCACTGCCATCAACCTTCTCGGTCATCCGACCCATGAAGGGTGTGTCAGTTGAGACAAGCAAAAGTTAGGGGGTGCTGCTACCAAAGGGTTTTACCCATACTGATCATGTATCATATAGACCTTATTGGGGACCCTCAGTATTACTGATAGAACAAATCCAAAAAACAGAGCCCACCAGTTTGTCCGAAAAGAAACACACAGAGAGGGGCTAGGCAATAGGTTCAAATGATTGTATTTGAAAGAAAAATTTGTTTTCACAAATCACAGTACAAAGATCAACAACAATATGCTGGCACCCTAGAGGTGAATTAGCTCCTGGTTCGGGTTAGTTTTCATAAATGACAACCAACGGTGTGTATCGACACCCCTCAAGAAGTGAAATTAGTTCTCAAATTTAGTGTACAAACCAGGAGTGAAATAACAGAGAACTACTGTGGATATGTACACATAAAACATACACATACAATTAACCAAATATGAGAGAACAGGTCAGTAATATGGTTTGGTCTCAAAAGAAACGACAATTAAATTTCTCAAACAATAAATCATTAACCACCCTAGTTATACTCATCGGTATTCACCAGGGAGTGAACATTTGCAGTTGTCAGTTGAGGCTTTAACCATGTTTTCTCCTCCTTCTGCACATTTGGTTCACTCATACCCTGACACAGCCCTCTCTAACTCTCTATGTGTACACTCTGGATGTCTTAGCCCCTGTCATGAGAATCTGTTTGAAGCCCAAATCCAAGTGCAACTCTTGATACGACTCCGACCTCGCCACCCTTAAACGCAAGTGTAGGGTAGCTGAGAGGAAGTGGAGGCCATCAGGCGCCCCCCTGATAAAATGGCCTGCCACCTGCTCCAAAGGCAATACTGACTCGCTTTCCTCTGTGAGAAGAGAGCCTCTAACAACTCAGCCTACATTTTAAGAATCTGCAAGGAGCTGACCAATCCTGCTGCAGTCTCTACCTCTTCTGTTCCCTCGCAGGCCCTCTGCACACCCTTGGCCTCTCTCTCATTTCACTGCTAAAACGCAGCACATCCTATCCACCCTCTTTTCCTCGACTTCCTCTTTCTCCTATTCTACCACTCCTGGCCTGCCTGTGATTGTCTCTCGTCCTCCTTTCTCCTCCTTTCCCTTGTTCACCTGGCAATATTTTAGACAAGTCCGATCTATGAAATTCTCATCAAAGCAGTTTCTCCCCTGCTCATCCAGAACCATCAAGGACCACATTGACACACTTGCTCCAGCCTTGGCCGATTTCTACAATCACTCCTTTGCCATTGGAACCATCCCCTACCCCTCAAGCACTCCCTTTTGCAACCCTTGTTAAGAAGCCCTCGGCCGATCCTTCCTCTCCGGTTAGCTATCGCCCGACCTCCATCATTCCTTTCTTTTACAAACTCCTGGTAAAGCTGGCCATCCCAGAACATAATCTGCATACTGAATCTGTTGGCTGTCGTCACGCCCACCAGTCTGGCTTCAGAGCTGCCAGAAGCATGGATACTGCTCCCCTGACACCTGTTAAGACCTGCTCTCTAATCTTGACTCCAATCTTCCTTTTGTCCTTATTCTCCATGATTTATCCTCTGCTTTTGATACGGTCAAAAATGCCATCCTTCTCAATCACCTCTGTGATTACCTGGGTATCACTGATCAGGCTCTGGCTTGGTTGACCTCCTTTCACACCGACCGACAGACCCTCTCAGGTTCAATGTGGTCTTTCCTCTCACTCTCTACTTGTGGTGTTCCCAAGGGGTATAACCTTTCTCCCTGGCTTTTTAACCAGTACTTGGCACCTCTTGCACACTGCATCGCTACTTTCTGCTCCAAATTTCAGTGTTTTATACGGATGACACCCAGCTCTCTTTCAGGCTCCTCTCAGCCACCTCTGCTAGGCAGTTACCTCCAATGACGACCCTAGAGTGTTACTCTGAGAGGTGATTAGGTGTACACATTTAAGACTGTGGAACCAAACCATTCATGCTTGGATGATCCTGGACAACTCACTGACTTAGTGTGCTGTTTTCTGTGAAAAGGTGTGTCTTCTCACATGCTGGTGGCATTGCTCAGCCCATTACCTGATCTTTCTTTTTAAGTAGGCAATTTGAGTGGAAAGGATTCTAGACAGAAGAGAGCAGACCAGATATTGCAGCTCTCTGGCAAGAATATTTTAAAGTCTGCTCATTTGACACAAAAACATTGTTTGCTTTTTTGTACAACTCAAAGTTATTTTTGCACGTTCATAAATAATTTCACAAGCTTGTGTTTTGGACATATATAAAGCTCTAAAATACAAAAGAGAAATTCATTTGAGATCCTTTAGGCTCACATCAATGAGTATGCTCGTACTTATGTAGTTACCTTGATTACAGAGACAATGAAGATATAATCATCCCAATTTTACATAATACTTTTCAAATACATTTTGTTTTTAAAAATGCTTAAGTTATGTGATTTTTCTACTTTCCAAGTCAGTTCTATAAAAACAGATTATTTTAGTTCACAGTAAATGCTAGAAAAAAAGTGGCAAGGTGCAAAAATTGCAGAGTATGTGTAAATCTGACCTTCACCTCCTAACCAATGTGTGACCCTGACCTACTCATTTTGGGCCTTATTCATGGAAGCGTTTTATAATGGTGCAATCCCATAGGAAAACGTTCTGTGAATCAGGCCCTTTAGCTTAATTGCCAGTCCATAAAGTTTTCAAAAGTGTCACCCTTCAGAGTGATTTCGTTCTCCGGGTATGATCTTCAAAAAAGCCTCGCTCATCGTTTAATAGGCTATTGTGTTGCTTCTTCTATAATAATGGTGAGCATTGATACACTGCACACCACAACAACTTGTTTCTTTGCTCTCTATTGGCAACACTACTTGAAAGTTATGTCCCTGTTCGAATATTAGTCTGTCTGGATATGGACACCTCCTTGGTAGTTTCTATTTTTCTTCCACTATCTTTGCTGTAGTATGTGTAGCTTTCTCCTTGATTCTATTGTGTCTCCTGTTTCTATGCTTGAACACTTTGCATTCTGTGAGGCAGCTAATCTGAGTCATCTTTCTATTTTGAATTATGTTCACCTTTTGCATACAATTGTTGTCCTACGTTTATACTATAGCTGGTATACCTTCCTCGTGGATGCTATTGATGACATTTGTCCAGTACCTATGCGAGAACACACGTACCCTCGTCGTGGACTGCTAATGATGGGCTTGAAATGCTGCTTGTTTAGCATTCTGATTACAGCAAGAATGAAGGGGGTATGGGGCATGAAAGGGAGTTCCCCTGCCTATTTTGATTGCACGTAAGTATCATATCAAGATATGTGTTGTGATCCTGATGAGGGATGAGTTGCCAGGTATTCTTTTATCACTTTATTACTTTGGCTGAGTGGAGGGGGCGGGGGGCAAAGGTGTTTGTTTCTCGAGCCGACAAATGTGCTTAAAATGACCCTGGACTCCTCCACACAAACCATGAAGTATGCGTTGTGCTTGCAAGTGAACAGGAATGGCTTTCCTGTAAAGTCTCTTAAAATGCCTTTGAGGTGTATCTCACATAGAACTTCCTTTGCTGCAAAAGAAATTATTGGTTTATACCTCTGCCATTTAAGAGATGTAATATATGGGTTGGGTTACAGTGGAGTGAGTTATGTTAAATGAACATATTTATGAGTTAAACACTGTACAATTCCCTCAATAACCTAAAAATGCATATATTCCTAGTGGGATCTATGGAACTTGCACTTAGTAATTCCAACATTCAAATGTTGCACCCCCAACATCAAGAATGTTTTTTTCTGAATACAGTATTTTCCAACACCCAACTCGCTTGTTGTACTTGTGACTATAAGTACGGAAACGCATCCATTCCATCCAAACAGTTGGGTTTGCAGATGCTGGGACATGAAGTGACTACAATGAATAGGAAATAACGTGAGAAGGAGGAGAACATTCACCAAAGGCAAATAATGTGCCAGGGCCTCTAAGGGAAGTAGATAGGACCATTTTGAAACCAGGGAACACAACATTGAAATAATTCAAATGCATATTTAGAATTGTATGATGCAATGCTTTGTTCATATATACAATGGACCATTCTGTGGTGGCCGTACTCATTTGAAAGGTGGCATATGTTTTGGTTTAATTTATCCTCTAACAACATGACCCATGCCTTGCAGTGGAATAACCACTTAGAAAATATTAATCATCACCGTGCATTAACCTCCAAAGAGTTGTTCAACTCCATTAACTAAATTGGCATCCATGCCAGAAAGTGTACTGGAAGAGACATTACAAAACAAGCAAATGGGAGAAAGAGCAGCATGGGGGTAGAAAACTCGATGATAAATTTTGTGTTGAATCAAAGATGCAGGTAATACAGGGGGCACATGATTTAATTGTTGAGTGATATTCCAATTCAGAAGAGGTGTTTATGGTGACTTCAAAAGAAATACGAACCTGTTGGATGTTCCCAACAACCCAATTCTACAAGGGGCATGGCATGCATAATGATCAAATGGCATATGAGTTTTCTATGCAACCATAAGTAATTTCTTAAATGACACTGCTAGTAAGAGGCATGGTTGCTGAATGAACAGATAAATCAACATGGCAGGGTCCAGGGGCCTCTACTGGCAGTCCCCACCCCCATTTTAACATTTTGTATCATCAAGGTTGATCCTGAGGAAGATCCTCTCATCCCTCCACCCAGATTGCCAGTGACTTCTAGCACAGATTAAAGCCTGAACTCCTCAGACTGTCTCCTAAACCACATCTGTGGCTGTCATTTCTATGGTGTCCCGCCTATCCTCAACACCCTGCACACCCGGCATGACAGTTGCTCGGACTGTTCCCCATGGAAACAATGTAATACCACCATGACACTGCAACCCTTGATAGTATCCACCTTACAGCTTCTCCCACACAATCACATCTCTGTGTACCTTACTTGGGCATGTTGGTAAGTCGAATTACTCCATGAACGACACTGTTGTGCTTGCTGACCATGGTAAACCACAACTCCTTGGCTCAAAGCAGCAGCACAAGTGCCCTATTACCTAACTATACACTGAGAGCTATTCAGCTGGACAAGAAGAACATTGTTGCGAATTTCAGACACTCTCCAATTGAGATAGTGTGCCGACATTGATAACATTTGGTGAGTTTCAAGCATTATCTGGGTGGATAACTCATATGGTTAGTGTCTACCTCAGCCATTGGGCAAAGCTGAATTTCCAAAGTATACATCCCGTTAGATGTCTGATCTAGCCTGTCATGCTTCTGCGGTAGATAAAATGAGCACCATTAAATAAAATAATGAACGCACTTGCTTGCTAAGAATATTACAGGAAACACAACACTATATGCAAATACAAATTACTATTATTATTATTTCTGTAATGGTTAAGAAAAAGTTATTTGAAATTATATTTTAGGATTGTGTGAAATTTCGAGTGAGAATTACACCAAAATATATTTTGATCATTCAGTAGTCAATATTTTCATTAATCACATTTGTTTAACCCTTATAAGCCCTTACATAATGACAGACTTGATTCAGTGCAATAATGTAAGTATTTATTGAAATAAAAATAAACACAAGTGTTGACTACACAAACATGGATACAATTAGTAGCCAACCTATTCCTCAACATGTACAACACATACATCATTATTAGTGTGTAACAAAATATTCATCTACACACAATTTAACACACTGAAGTCCAAATCAAAGTATTCTAAAAATATCCTGAACGTTCTGTCCATAGTTATTGTTCATTGACATTCCTCGGGGGGGTCATTCAATCACAACCCATGATTTACCTTTCAAGGCTTCCATCTGTTGGTATGATCCATTTTCTGACAGGTTTTGTAATGTTTCCATCTTTAAATGGTTAGGTTAAATGGGCCAGCCAGGTCCCTTGGTAGTCTCTTTCAGGCAGAAGTGGCTCAGAAGATGTATCTCACAAGAGGAAAGCAAGGCGGCCATAGAGGAACAGAAATAGAGGGATGATAGAAAGAAAGAGTAGGATTTACTAAATCTGCACAATCATGACCCGAAAGAACAGAAGGAGGCCTGCAAAAAAACTTTCATTTGGGATGTAATTGTGTCCAGCGCTGGCTCCCTACAAAAACCTATGCACCACCTCCCCAAGGACTTAGACAAGTCCTAGTGTTTTGGTAGCAGTCAGTCACTGGCTCCGACTTCTGGATTTTGGGCATAACAAACGCTGTGGCTGCAGTTCCTCACATCTTTACACAGGTAAATTCCCTGCTCGGTGCAAATTCCTTGGTTCCCTGTGGTTACTCATACCCCATTTTGCCTTCCTCCTTGTTCCCTCCTTGCTGGCTCCTCTTCTGGCTTCCCCTTTGCTGCCTTGCCGCTGTGTGCTCGCTCGGACTCCTGACTCAGCTATTTTCTTCTGACTGTTCTTCCTCATCAATCTTCTCAATGGTTCTGTTCAGTCAAGTTTGGACTCAAGCCTCTGAGGGCAACAGTTTACTGCTGCACAGGTTTTTCCCTTTCCCCTCGGCAGAATATTTTTTCTCCTGTGCTCCTTTGGCTTCCCACTGCAGAGGTCACCGGGCCTGGGTTAACACCAGTCAGGCAGCATGGCATCCAGAGAGTCTTGCCCTTAACTTCATGGCACTTGATCCAAGCACAAGAATCGCAAGGGATCTATTGAAAGCAAGACTATTCAAAGACACATGTGAGTGTCACTACTAATCCTGACAGCTGCCCCACCTGCAAAGAAATGTACCCATATTTTGAGGGAACATTTAAGTCAGTTACATAATCTACTCACACAGAAAGGAAGAATTATGGCACCCGTAACACAGCGGCTTCCATATTCTGAGCCCCACAGAGCTGCCTTGGGTGTAGAAACCAGAGACATAGGAAGCGAGATCCCGGACACCAGAATAAACCCAAGCCACCTGTAGTTAATGCTACCCACATGGAGGAGGAGAAAGTAATTAATGACATCATAGATAATTAATTCCCTCTAGACCAGTGGCCGACCGAATGTACCCTATTGTCTCTGAGCGGATAGGGTACTGGGTCTCCAATATAGACACCAGATACTGCTAATACAGATATCTTCCTAGACCATGGGTTCATAAATGGGAACAGAGCCCCATAAATTCAAAATATTGCTGCAAGCATTGTTGCTGTCTGACGACAGTGGGTGCAAGAGCACCGGATCATCCTTGGTCCTGACAAAATAGTTAGGGGATATTATAGCCTTACCCGATGCCCACTGCTGTGGAGTGGTGAAAGCGTTCAGCTGTGCATCAATGTCAAGGATGCAATTCTGGTGGACTGTCTGCTAGGGAATGACAAGCCTGATGAAGACATCATTGCTGCAATCACAAGATCTAGGGCCGAGGCAAGCAACCCTGGATGCCATGGGTCAAAGGGAACTTCTGGCATGATAAATTCCACAGAGGCACCTGTTTTTGCCTGAGAGGACTTAGTGACCACTCAGGTGCAAACTGCGGTGGCACCAAACTCAGTGATCTCATGGTTGCCTGCAGATATGGAACCACTGCCTTGGAAGGAGGAAACTGTAGTTTCAGTCCTCAAGGCCCAACCCAAACTGAGTGACTTGTCCACAACTTGAGGTCACAAACAGGCTGACCTTTGCCAATCAGAGTGAGACTGCTCCACTCTGTAACAGGAAGAGAAAAAGGATCAGGGAGAAGCCTCTCGGATGTTCAGACTTTACTGGAGGGATGTTCTCCTGTATAGTGAGTTCAGGAATTCTGAGGCAGGAGCTAGCCAGAGGCCGGCAGTACCTGATTGCCACAGAAGGTTTCTACTGACTTGGTTCAAGACATTATTTGGAATTTGTGTAGTGCTAGCACACCTCAACTGTAAGGGGGTAGAACAACCATGTGCATACATAAGTAGGCGCTTGACCAAGCAAGAATGCAACTTGGCCTCAATCAAAAAGAAGACATTTGCAGTTATTTGTCCAGTACACAAGATGGAACCCTGTATTTGTGGGCCTCACTTCCCTGTCCAACAGACCACAGACCTGTTATGTAGCATTTGGTCATACAGGGAGAGCATCCCGAGTCCTGGTGTTTTGGTTCCCAGACGGCTAAAACCACTTGGAGCTCTTAGTATTGCCCAGACTCCCTGGGTCCATGTCCCATCCCCATGTTCGTGTGCAAAATGTCTCGGTGTGAAGCTTCTCCCCTCTAGCTCCAGAGTAGCTCAGATCTGGGCAATGTGCAACACTGGTTTTGCAAAACTAAAAGTGTTGATATAAAGATTCTCCATTTTCTACCTGCCGACTGTTTTACAAAGGTAGTTACTTCATGATTATGGGATCAATGGACTACTGTAATGGGGTTTACCTGGGACAGTCGACATATCAGTTGCAGTGTCTGAAAGTTCCCAAAATGTCTGCGGCCTGGCTTGCTTTAGGTGCACCTAGACTTGCTCCCTCTGCAGGCCTACTGTGGCAGCTTCACTGCTGCCTGTGAACGCATGAGTTGAGTTTAAGATCTTATGTATTCCTCATTGGGCTATTCATAACACGAGGAGAGCCTACCTTAAGACTAAACTGGAGTGATATCAGCCTATTAGGTGTCTACGTTCATCTTCGCAAGTGCTACTAAAAGTTTCATGCTATCAGAGAGCTCAGATAGGGGGGCGCTACTTTTCCATCCCTGCCCCTGCCTTGTGGAACATGTTACCTGCTTCTTGTGGGATGTATTTACCCATGCATCCGAGCCCTACCTCAAAACTGTGCAGTACTGACATGAAAACATCATGATGGCCAGAACTTCCCAGAAGATGCCCAGGGAAGGGCATGAAGAATAGGCTGCCACCCATTTTGCCGATGTTATGGGCACAGAAGGGCACTGCCTAAAACCACCATTGGACTACCCGCACAGTAGTCTGAAACCATTGGGAATGGCAATGCTGATTGCCAAAAGCCACCTAGAATTGTGGGGAATTCATTTTTCTTGAATGTCAAATATGGCAAAATCATGGGCACAGAATTACTTTACTGCAGAAACACACCAATGCCATGTCCTGAACATGGACAATATACTCCATGCAATATCACTTGCTGAAATGAATCAATCTAAAAAAATCCCAAGGATGGATGCAGTAACCACAAAATCCTGAGGGTGGCGCTAGCGGTCTAAACTCTGACAGGAGAGCTGTCTTGCAAAACTGTCTAGTGCAAAGAAAGGGGTCTTATTCCATTAAAAGTTCAAAGGGGTTGCCTGTCCTGAGAACTCTTGACACTTCAGAACTCAACACAAGAAGCCAGGAAATCACAGGGTTCTGTTAATTAAATGCAAAGTGGCTCCCTGGCCTCCTGATCTCAGCTTCCCAGAGACCACACAATAGCCCCTCTCCTCTGAAAGGAATATGTTGATTTTTACTGTTTCCTGTCAACAAAGGCCTGCCTGCCCAGAGGATACATGTGACTGACCCACCCAAGTCTTGGAGGCGGACTCCAACACTCTGAGGACTGAATTGAAAGTAAAATATATATTTTACAAAAATACTGATAACTCTTTGTAATCAAATGACAGAAATGTATAACTTTGAGAGACTTAATTTAAAAAATGTACCTTTAATTCAAGCCCAAACTCCAAATTGTGGGATATTCTGGGACAAAACCCTGCTGTTTATTAATATTACAGACTCCCTGTTTCAGCTAGACAAACGAAAATGCATTGGTATGTGGGTAGATATGTGAGGAACAGTTGTATAAAATTTAATGAAGATCCAATGTTGTTTAGCACATTAAAAAGTGCTAAAAGTTGCCATTTTTGAATGCAAGCTCTTAGAAACAGCAGATTTGGGAAAGAGTATACCTCATGTGATATGTGACATGGGTATGTAATTTCAAACAACTGTGTAACTGTGAAATATGTATTTTGATCATATATAGATTTGGGTGCACAGATGACAGGGGAGTTTTTTCAAGAGATCATAAATGGCTGACATCACTCTGACACAACTTAGCTCCCCCAATCAGGGGAGAAATGAAAGCTGGACCAATGACAAGTGAGAGGGCTCAAGTTTAGTTATGACCAACACACACACCCACTTGCAGAACATATAAATGGACCACTGAAACTTAGGTAGAGACATTCATTTCCATCTGCAGCGGGACGCTCTGCCGGAAAAATCCATACTTACCTCCATCAACCTTCAAGGAGCCAACACTTAGACTCCAAGATAAACAGAGACTACAGAACCTTAACCAAAAAGGCCACTGCCAGCAAGAGTATTTGTCAACAGGCCTGAAAATCTTTTTGCAACTGAACTCTTCAGACAGCCGGCTGACGCCGTCTGAATTTTGCCAAGAACTTTTGCAAGAACCCGGTGACAGAAATATCCAAAGAGAAGGCAGGACCCAGAGAACCGGTGCCTAGCAGAGACCAGGCCATTGTATCCAGAGTGCTGACCCCGATGCTGTGAGCAGTTCCAGAGGCCAGGCGCTGTGAGCGGAACTCGGGAAGACCTGACCAGACTGAAGTCCGTGACCAAGTCGCTTTCCGGTTCAAAATCTCTTGTGAGTACTCAGCAAAACTCAGAACACATCTCTTAGTTAAAATCATATAATTCAATCCATTTTTAATCTAAGTAGAACTGCAGCTTAGCAATTGTGTTATTCTGCCATCATTTTTAAAGCTGAAAAAGTGTTGCGTTTAAAATTTGCAAAACCAAAAACGACCTTCACTAAATCGCTCATATCTCCGCGACCGTTTGTCTTAGAGACTTGCAGTAACTCTCATCTGAAAGCTTAGAATCTTAGCTTTTAATCGCACCAAGAACCACATTCCTACCCCTTATAGTTTTACCGCAATCGCGGAACACGCATTCGCGAATTTTGCCGCGATTTGCAAATTTCTTCACGTGTAAAAATCTGCTGCTGCTTGCCTTCCATTTGCCAAAAATTCGTTTAACCTACCAATTACTCCTAGATCCTTGCTAAAGTGATCCGGGACTAATAATAACTTGATTTCACTCACCCTGAACCTCCTAGAGGGAATTAAAAGCATTTTAACATATTTTCACTCCCTTGGCAGCACATATCAAAGCATTTTGCCTGTGTTTTCAACGTCTGTAGTCTAAGTTGCTGGGTGAACTGAATCACATTTAATTGCATTTCTGAGAACTGTGTGCCTTCCTTCCATTTCCTTCCATTGCATAAAAGGGGGGGGGGGGTGAATTGTACAAGAAAGTGATTACATTGTTTTTGCTGAAATCCTATCAAGTTATTTTCTGTACTGCATTTCATTCCACATTGCATCCATTGGAAACCATAAAAGTATTGTTGCTATCTTATCCATTTCATGTCAACTCCTTAGTGATTATCAAGAAGTGTGCTAGTGCCAGATTCTCCGTTGTTAATCTTTATCATACCAGATTAAGTGTGATATCCAATTATTAATTTATTATAAAGCGTGATATAATATATATTGTTTAAGTTATCAAATAAACCTTTAAACTTGCAAAACAGAACTACTTCTTGGCTCAGTGGGGTCAGGAGGATTCCAAGAGAGGGGTGTTATATAGGGGTAGTCATCCAGAACGAATGAACTGGACATAAAGTTATATCAATAAGGGTTTTCATTCAGTATTATAGACTAGGCGTTGACTTAGCTGTAGTGTTGAATTGAATCCTCTTACAAATTGGGGGCTCGTGCCGGACGTTTGGGTTAGATCTACCACTTGTGCAGATTAATACAGTGTGCCAGCTGACCAGATACACATATCCGGTCGGATCACCACGCTGTGTTACGCTGTAAAGCACTCCTCAAAGGAACGCTCTTAGGAAAAGGTCTGTTTTGCAAGAATAAAATACAAACTTCTGTAAATCAGGACAGAAACCAATCTCTAGAATGACGACCTTAGTAGACATGAAAATAGCCACAGAGCACTTCTTACATAAGTTATTTGTGAGAGGTGAATGGACTGAACAGGGCCAGGATGCCTGGTTGCAGGCCATCACGCGACAGGTCACTGAAACAGGGTCAGACCTATGGAGAGATCAGGGTCCATTACATGTGGCCCTGAGTGAACTATATATGGCTCCTAAAGCCAAAGATGAACACAATAAGATTGCCAGGATAGCAGCATACCTGTACCTATATATGGGAGACATGCAGGATAAATGCACTGAAAGCCAAGATCTGGCAAATAGGCAACGGATAGCAGTAGAGAAGGCCCGATCTGATCTGGCCTCTTCTGAGCAGAGGCTGCAGAGGAGCCAGGAGTCAGAAAATGATAGTAGGAAATATATCATTAAAATAAAAGAGGATATGGGCATCCTACAACAGGAAAAGACAGACCAGGATACCAGATTTCTGGCCCTGCAGAAGGAGCACCAAGACAGTTTGGACTCCTTACTGCAGAACCAGAAAAAGTTGGAGCAACAGATCAATTTCAACAGGGCATGCACAGAGCAGGTAGCCACCCTGCAAATCCAACTAGACAGAGAGAAAGAGGAGAGCAATAAACTGATCCTGAAAGACCTGGATACCCAGGCAGAGTTTGATCAGGAGCGCCAGAAAGCCGGTGCCTTCCAAAGGCAAAGGGACGACCTGGCGGCACAGATGCAGGCTCTTAGTCAGGAAAGAGACACTTTAGGCCAGGAAGTCTGCCACTTAAAAAAGGAAATTGAAGAAAATCACCTGGCCCTCCAGGGGCTGGGTGATCTCCAAAAAGAAAACCAGAACTTGGTAGAGCACACCAGAAGGGTGGAGGATGCTCTAGCAAGAAAGGAGCAGGCCAATAGGGTCACAGCTCAGGAGGTAACCCTCCTGCAGCAAAGACTGGCCCAGTTCTCCAGGTCCAACCAGGAAGCACAGAGGGAAAATGAGGCCCTCTGTCAACACAATGATAGGTTCCAACAACAGGTAGCGATGCAGGAGAGACTGATAGAGTCCAGTAAGGCCTTAACTGAGGAACTGAAGGCACAAATGCAGGCTCTTGCATTGCAACAGGGAGCAGGGGCGGATAGAGATGAGGTTCGCTGGGAAAGGGAAACTCCGGAGCATAACCTCAGGAGCCCTAGTACCAGAGGCCCTCATACCTCTCAGTCCCTGGACTCTGCCACCCCCATGTTCCCCGGCGCACATGAGCACCGGGCCACCGGGATGGCAGACTACTATCCAGACAAAAGTATGGGGCTCATAGGCCAGTACCACCCAGGTATGGAGGGGCGGGCATCCGGGTATGGGCACCCAAGCGCAGTGCAATTTAGTGGGGAACCCCAAGAGAGTAGGCCCATTAAGGGCATCCTGAAAACCTCTGCCCAGTTAGGTCAGTGGAGGGGGTACCCATCAAATCCTGGCAGCAAGGAGGAATCTGAAGACTCCTCTGAACTGCGCAGGACACAGGAGACCAGGTCCCCACATTCTGCCAGCCATTCCCAGGCTCGCAGAATCCGGGAAAACCTGGAAGAGCAGACAGGAACCTCTGGGAGCAGTGCCTCTGAGTCAGAGGATGAATGGACAAGGGTTACCCGAACCAAAAAGGCCAATAAGGCAAAAAGGGCCTTGCTTAAGGACCCCTTAAAGCAGATTAAAGCGATCAGGAGCGTCATCACGCCTTACCATAAGAACGCTAAGTATTCTGTTTGGGAGCACTTAGAGTTGTTTGAGCAAATGATGGAGACTTTCCATTTGAAGGACAGCCAAAGCTGTATTCAATATGTAAAGTGGACCTTCTCCCCGGAATACTCCAGTTTCTTTGCGGGGCTGGAGGACCAAAATCATTTAAGATGGTCCACCTATAAGGCGGCCATCTTGAAACATTTTTCCATTCATAGAAATCCTCAAGAGGCTCGCAAGGCAGCCTACAATTTGCAATGTGGGGAGGATCAGGCCCCACAAGAATTTGTGCAAGAACTGAAACGTACTTTTGCGCAGACCACCAGAAGGGTGCGCACAGACAGTAGAGAATTCATTAATACATTTTTTCATGCCTTGCCCAAATACATAATGACCCAGCTCGTGAGGGATTTTCACGAGAAAAGATCTTTAGACTGGGTCATTGAACAGGCTACCCGGATCTATGAGGTGCAGAAACCGGTAGATAGCAAAAGTAATGCCCAGAAAAACCCCAAAGCCAACAGC
Organism: Ambystoma mexicanum; assembly: GCF_040938575.1. Taxonomy (NCBI): domain Eukaryota; kingdom Metazoa; phylum Chordata; class Amphibia; order Caudata; family Ambystomatidae; genus Ambystoma; species Ambystoma mexicanum. The sequence goes on along the minus strand of NC_090935.1, from coordinate 1,070,318,955 downwards.
ACCCCTGCTGCTGCCAAGGTGGCAGAGGTAAAGGTCACCCCTGTTTTGGATTTGGAGATGGGGGGGCCTAAAAACCTACCTGCACCTAATAATGCTAGGCCCAGAAGGTCCTCGGGCCAGTCACAGACAGGGAGCCAGGGAGGCAGCCCCACAAATGGGGTCCCTCGCTCTCCTGATTATGTAAGCCCCCGTTACAAGGGAAACAGACCCATCCTGGGTTATGTGTGGACTCCTCCAGCCCAAGGGGGGAGATCCAGCCAAGAACCTAACCCAGGGAACTTTCCTCCTAACTTCCCACCGGAGGGCAGAAATTCTCCGAATCCTGGGCAGAACTTTTTCCCCAGGTATCCACCCAATTTCCAGCCCCAAAATCCTCCACCCTTCTTTCCCCAATTCCCTGAGCCCAGACCACTGAATCCGGGAGAGGGGAGGCCAAGGGTGGAGGGGTACCCAAATCTTCCCAACCCGGGGTATTACCAGAGGAGGGACAGCTACTCTTCCCGGGATCAGCCCAGGGGAGAAAACAGGGCCCCGTATCAGCCTGAGCGGGTTTCTCAGTTAGAGCGCCAGGTTCAAAACATGGCGCGGGATCTGGGTCACATACTGAGGGCTCAGCAGAACCCTCAGATCGGCATGCCGGCGCAGAACGCACCCAACTCTGGACCTGGTGCTCCAGAACAATGATGGGGGCAGCACCCCGATAACTCACCGGTTCCCAGGGAGGAGGCACAAAGGGAAGGGGGGTGTAAAGCCTTGGAGGAAGCTTCCTTCCTCACTTGTAAACAGCCCCTGGAAACCCAGGAACCGGAAACAAAATCTCCTGCCCCTGAAAGTCTGCCTCCCAAGGAGCAGAGGGGTGGTAGGAGAAACAAAAGACTCAGTTTGAGGAGGAGGTACAGATCTTCCAATTTGAGGGAGAGGGATCCTCAGAGGATCCTGGGAAAAGGATCTTCTCCTTCAGAGAGGGGGGAACTCCTCCCAAAGAAAAATGGGTCCCTAGGGATGCAAATCCAGACTGGGGAGATGTGGAGACTGAGCTACTGCCGCCAACCATCTCATCCCAGAACCAACAGCAAGAAACTCCCCTGGTTCAAACCCATCCTGGTGACTGCCTCCAAAAAGGGGGGGGCGGCCCAGAACCAGAGCCAGGGGAACCCACAATGGCTCTGATCTCCAGTTGCCAAATTTTTCTTTCAGATTCCCAAGGCTCTCCACAGAATTCTGCCCAAATCTCTTCTCTCGCCATGTCCAAAACCAGAAAGTTAGCCAACCAGTTGTCCAAAAATGTGCATTATCTGTGCCCCCTTGAGGAGAAGGAGGGAAGATATTATGCCCCGGTACAAGTACAGGGGCAGGGTACAATTTTGGCACTGGTGGACACTGGATCTCAAGCTACCCTTCTGTCCAGAAGGGCCTTTGATGAACTGAATGCAGGAAGGGGAGAGAATTATCGTATTCCTCTCACCTCTCTTCCTGGACAACTCCAGAACTTCGACGGGAAGGAAATTCCCGTTGAGGGGACGGCAGACTTGGACATTAAAATTGGGCGACACAAGTTGAAACACCCGGTCATAGTTGTGACCCCAGAGGGCACCCCTTGTTTACTAGGGAATGACCTCCTGAGAAGGTTGTCACCCCTAATATATTGTGTAAACAAGGTCCTCTGGACCCAGACTAGCCGACCAATAAAATTAAAACAGAGTGTCAACCATGTTAGTTTAAACGGCACCTGCCACATGGTTGAACAAAAACCTGACCAAGTAGAGTTTCACTTCCAGAATAGCCAAATTCCAGACGTGACAGTAATAGCAGTAGGACAACAGACTGGTGATGGGGGGTCCTCTCTATTTCTGAAAATCTACCTTCCTTCCAGTTTAAGGTGGTATTCCACACTGGAAGGAAACACCCTGAAATTCTTTACTAATCCACAATCAGAAACTCCCACTCCTACAGTCCAGAAAGATGTGAAATCAGCTCAGAGCCTGGCTGATATTCAGCAAATTGGAGAGCAGTTGTTCATCCCTGTTCAGTTAAATGATGGGAAGGACTCTGTTCTCGCTCGAGTGTGCGTGAACAATGGTAAAAGCTTCATCAGCGAAGCCATGTTCCGCCAACTCCCAAAAGGTCCAGCCATTCCCACATTCAAACTGATAGACAAATGGGAAATGGACCTGGAAGCACCTAATTCCAAACATCTCCTGCCAAGCAGGTGTATGCTCAAAATCTCCATTGGCAACAAGAGCATAGTCCACAATTGTTGGGTCGTGCTAGACGTCACTGCCGCCTTTTACTTAGGCAGTGACATTCTCAATCGCTTTGCCATTAGTTTGGACCTAATAAACTTCAAGGCTTGGTCCCGATTAGCGGATAATCCCATGGGCTTTGATGATCCAGAAAAAGCATTTAGGTCAGCTCAATTGCTACCTTATGCAAGTGAAATTCAGATCAAAGAGGAAGTCACCATCCCAGAAAGGACCCGACAATTCTCCCTGGAAGTGAAAGTTAAAAGGGGACAAGAGTTGAGAAACCCTGATGCTTACATACATCTAAATGCTTCTCTCCAACAGCAAGGGTTGGGGGTAAACCCAACTCCATTAGTCAACATAGAACATGACACCATTCTAATAGAGGTGGATAACAGCGACTTAAAGAGTATTACTCTAGACGCAGGCACCATTATTAGAATGGCGGTTGATGACCGACATTTTTCCATCGACTTAGTAAATGAACTGTTAGGACCAATCCCCAAGGACTGTTTTGACAGTGACAGTGAGGACAAAACAACACCAGACAGGATTTTTACCCGGCATGGGGGGAACTTCCTGGTGTACACTTCCTGCCCCTATGGTAAGGAAGATGTGACTTGTGACTTCAGGAGGGATGAGGTGATTTTCCAGGTCCATGAGGGCTGCCTTTCCCACCTGAAGCCTCCAGTCCAAATCAGCACTCTGACCAGGGACTTCTCCACCCAGCTGGAGGAGGCCGCTGAAATAGCCAAACCAGAAGTCTTTCCAGGCTTCAGGCAGATGGTGGAAGAGAGAGTCAAACTAGCTGATGCCTGTGTGACTCTGGAACAAAAGCAAAAGTTGAAAAAAGTTTTCTTGGATTTCCAAGATCTCTTTGCGGTAGACTCATATGACTGTGGTCGCACCGACATCCACACCACAACAATCCCCACGGACCCTGGCATGACTCCTGTGTTTGTGAAGAAATATCGCTTGCCTCTCGCATCAATGGAGTCCCTCACTGAAATAATCAAGAACCTTGAGTCCCGGGGAATAATCCGTCCAGTCCACAGCACCTTCAATAACCCGGTGCTGGGAATATTGAAGCCAAACGGCCAGTGGAGACTCTGCGCTGACCTTAGGGAGCTCAACAAACGGGTCCATACTTCCCGATGGCCACTGCCCTACATTGACCAAGGGCTGGCCCAGATCCAGGGGTCACAGGTATTCACTGCAATAGACCTGACCAATGGGTACTGGACCGTGCCTGTCAGTAGGGAGGACCAATACAAACTGGCTTTCACCTTTGGGGGCCAGCAGTGCACATGGACCCGGACTCCCTTCGGATACCTCAACTCCGGCAATGAATTCAACATTTTCCTACATAAGGCCATGCCCGACCTGGGTGCGAGGGGTAACCTGGCTTATGTAGATGATGTCCTCATCAAAAGTTCATCTGTGGAGGAACACATAGCGGAGATCCGTTATGTTCTGACGCAGTTGAGGGCCGCCGGAGCAAAACTTTCCTTTCAGAAAGCACAGTGGTGTAGAACCCGTGTTCATTTCTTGGGGCATGAGATTACTCCTCAGGGTCTCTGTCCCCAGGAAAAGAAAGTGGAAGCACTTCAGAAACTGAAAGACCCCACAACTCTGCGAGAACTAAGGAGCCTCCTTGGACTGACTAATTACAGCAGAAAGTTCATTGAGGGCTACGCAGAGATTACCAGACCCCTGATTCATCTCCTGAAGGGGGGGGGCAAGTGGGAATGGGGTCCAGAAAAATCTGAGGCAGTAAGACAACTCAAAAGAAGCCTCTCACAAGCGCCTTGCCTAGCTTACCCTGTCAGAAACAAGGAGTTCTTCCTGGAGACGGGGTTCTCTAATACGTGCTTGACGGCAGTATTATACCAAAAGCATGACAAGGTCAATAAAGTAATCTCCTATGCGAGCAAAACTTTATCCTCTGTGGAGGAAAAATTCAACGATTGTGAGAAGGCACTCCTGGCAACGGTGTGGGCATTGAAGAATTACCGCCCGTTTATCCAGGGGGAACACATCATAGTGGAGACTCCACACCAGCCTCTGCAATATCTCCAAAGTGACAGAATCCGGGCCAGAAATGTGAGTAATTCCCGAATGACTTCCTGGATTCTGTCAATGCAAGGCTTTCCTGTGGAGGTCAGATATGGCCAAAACAAGAAGAGTCACCTCGCGCAAGGTCTGGCTGACTTGCATGATTGTGCCAGAGAAAACTGTCTCGAGGACGAAAGTCTAAAAGTCAAGGACAACACGGAGGCATACCTTAATTCCCCACACAAAGTCTTTGAAGAAGACAAGTGTGAGGGAATGCCCACTGTGTATGTGGATGGATGCTCTTACCATGTTGACAACAACGGGGAGAAAGAACTGGTGGCCGGCGTAGGGAATGCATGGGTGAATGAGTCCCCAGAACCCTCCGCTGGATACAAAATTGGTCCCCGAAGTAGTCAGGTGGCAGAATTGATGGCTGTGCATCAAGCCATCCTCACTGCTGTCCAGCATCAACTCCGCGAACTGGTCATAATCACAGATTCGGATTATGTACGGAACGGGTTCGTGGAGCACCTGGTTAATTGGAAAACCAGAGGCATGTTATGTGCTAACAACAAACCCTTGAAACATGGGAAGTTGATCCAAAACATTGATGATCTGGTCACCTCGAATGAGATGACCATCTATTGGAAAAAGATCAAGTGTCATTCCAAAGTAGAGGGACCAGACAAAACTGGAAATGACTTAGCTGATCAGCTGGCCAAAACCGGGGCCATCCAAGGGGATCTAATTGAGATTGAGTCCCTGTTGGGGGAAATCCAGGTCACTGCTATCACTAGGTCCCAGACAAATGCTCACAACGACCTTTCAATTGCACAATGGAGTAAGGAGACCCCTGATGCTGATTTGATTACAGCTCAGAAGGGGGATCCAGTAATTGGTAAATTTTACCAGCACCTTGAGGACCCTGAGAACTTTCCCCTGACGGATACCGATTACATTGGGAAAGAGGACCTAAGAGTGTTGATGAAGTGTCCAAAAATGTTCCGGTTCCAAGACGGTTTGTTGGTAAGGAAATCCAAAGCTGGCCACGATCAGTGGGTGGTTCCTACCTCATTCCGAAGCCTGATGTTAAGTCACGCCCATGATGCGGCCACCGCCGGTCATAGGGGGTTTCACACAACACTGGAAATCTTAAGAGAGGTTGCATACTGGCCACACATGGGGCAGGACCTCGACCAATACTTGAAGGGGTGTCTTGTGTGTGCACATTTTCAGCCATCCTCCCTCACGCACCGTGCGCCTCTCCAAAAGAGGGGGATGACACTGCCATGGTCAGATTTACAAATCGACTTTGTAGGCCCTGTGATTCGCTCTGCTAGGGGGAATAAGTACATGTTGACTGTGACATGCTTGTTTACCAAGTGGGTGGAATGTCTCCCAGCCCCAAATTGCAAGGCAGAAACGGCAGCTGCCTTGATGATTAACCACATCTTTTCTCGTTTTGGTCTACCTCAAAGGATTGAGTCAGACAGGGGTAGCCACTTCACCAGTGAAGTAATGACAAAGATGTGGGAGATACTGGGGGTCAAAAGGAAGTTGCATATTGCTTACAGGCCAGCTTCTTCTGGGGCAGTAGAGAGATATAACCGAACCATTGTGAGCATGTTAAAGAAGTTTGTGGCAGATTCTGGGCCAAGTTGGGATATCCGATTACCTCTGGTCCTAATGGCCATCAGATCTACCCCTTCATCTGCCACCAAAATGTCACCATTTGAGTTGATGACTGGGCGCAAGATGGTGCTTCCGCCGCATTTGCTCTACAGGACCCAAGAGCAGACACTGATAAATGCCTCCACAACTCATGAGTATGTGGAGAATTTAAGGAAACACCTTCAACATGCTTTTGCTTATGCTCAGCGTAATCTAGAAAGATCAGCTGATAGCATGAAGACCCATTATGACCTGAAAACTTCCAGGAAGGAATATCAGGTGGGAGACCGGGTCTATCTATACAACTTCCAAAGGAACCAGGCCAAGCAGCGCAAATTTTTGCCTACATGGAAGGGACCCTTTGAGATCATCGACAAGATCTCCCCTGTGGCCTACAAAATCCACATCCCCAAAGGTCCTTTGGCAGCGGGGGAAGACAAGTGGGTCCACATAAACCAGTTGAAGTGTTGCCATCCCAGGCACGCTCTGCAACAACTGGAGGAATCCTCTGGAATCCTAGCGGGTACTGTCTCAGACTAATTCAGTTCCAATCATAAAACATACCACATCTAGTCTCTAAAATATTGTGATTTGCATGAAACTGTATCTTAGTTATACTGTTTTTTTTTCAAAATAAGAATGTAATGTTTCGTTATGATGAAATGCATATGCTGCCCCACTATCTCAACAGTGGTGGAAAAACGTCTATGAGTAGGTATTGCCGCTCTTCCTTTCTCGTCCTAGGAGAAAGAAAACCTGGAGACGGCCAAGGAGGACGATCCGGAGACCGGGAGCAGAGACGCAACGGGCCCGGGGTACGGCCCAATATTCCCATCAGGACCGGCGAGGAGAACCGATCGACCAGTACCGGATGGAGGAAAAGATGCTGAACTGTGCCATCTATTGGAAGAAGATGAAGAAACATCCCAGATCTTGCGAGTCCCATCAGTGAAACCGAATGGCCATCGCAAGAGGGGGGCTTGTGGGATGTATTTACCCATGCATCCGAGCCCTACCTCAAAACTGTGCAGTACTGACATGAAAACATCATGATGGCCAAAACTTCCCAGAAGATGCCCAGGGAAGGGCATGAAGAATAGGCTGCCACCCATTTTGCCGATGTTATGGGCACAGAAGGGCACTGCCTAAAACCACCATTGGACTACCCGCACAGTAGTCTGAAACCATTGGGAATGGCAATGCTGATTGCCAAAAGCCACCTAGAATTGTGGGGAATTCATTTTTCTTGAATGTCAAATATGGCAAAATCATGGGCACAGAATTACTTTACTGCAGAAACACACCAATGCCATGTCCTGAACATGGACAATATACTCCATGCAATATCACTTGCTGAAATGAATCAATCTAAAAAAATCCCAAGGATGGATGCAGTAACCACAAAATCCTGAGGGTGGCGCTAGCGGTCTAAACTCTGACAGGAGAGCTGTCTTGCAAAACTGTCTAGTGCAAAGAAAGGGGTCTTATTCCATTAAAAGTTCAAAGGGGTTGCCTGTCCTGAGAACTCTTGACACTTCAGAACTCAACACAAGAAGCCAGGAAATCACAGGGTTCTGTTAATTAAATGCAAAGTGGCTCCCTGGCCTCCTGATCTCAGCTTCCCAGAGACCACACAATAGCCCCTCTCCTCTGAAAGGAATATGTTGATTTTTACTGTTTCCTGTCAACAAAGGCCTGCCTGCCCAGAGGATACATGTGACTGACCCACCCAAGTCTTGGAGGCGGACTCCAACACTCTGAGGACTGATTGAAAGTAAAATATATATTTTACAAAAACACTGATAACTCTTTGTAATCAAATGACAGAAATGTATAACTTTGAGAGACTTAATTTAAAAAATGTACCTTTAATTCAAGCCCAAACTCCAAATTGTGGGATATTCTGGGACAAAACCCTGCTGTTTATTAATATTACAGACTCCCTGTTTCAGCTAGACAAACGAAAATGCATTGGTATGTGGGTAGATATGTGAGGAACAGTTGTATAAAATTTAATGAAGATCCAATGTTGTTTAGCACATTAAAAAGTGCTAAAAGTTGCCATTTTTGAATGCAAGCTCTTAGAAACAGCAGATTTGGGACAGAGTATACCTCATGTGATATGTGACATGGGTATGTAATTTCCAACAACTGTGTAACTGTGAAATATGTATTTTGATCATATATAGATTTGGGTGCACAGATGACAGGGGAGTTTTTTCAAGAGATCATAAATGGCTGACATCACTCTGACACAACTTAGCTCCCCCAATCAGGGGAGAAATGAAAGCTGGACCAATGACAAGTGAGAGGGGCAAGTTTAGTTATGACCAACACACACACCCACTTGCAGAACATATAAATGGACCACTGAAACTTAGGTAGAGACATTCATTTCCATCTGCAGCGGGACGCTCTGCCGGAAAAATCCATACTTACCTCCATCAACCTTCAAGGAGCCAACACTTAGACTCCAAGATAAACAGAGACTACAGAACCTTAACCAAAAAGGCCACTGCCAACAAGAGTATTTGTCAACAGGCCTGAAAATCTTTTTGCAACTGAACTCTTCAGACAGCCGGCTGACGCCGTCTGAATTTTGCCAAGAACTTTTGCAAGAACCCGGTGACAGAAATATCCAAAGAGAAGGCAGGACCCAGAGAACCGGTGCCTAGCAGAGACCAGGCCATTGTATCCAGAGTGCTGACCCCGATGCTGTGAGCAGTTCCAGAGGCCAGGCGCTGTGAGCGGAACTCGGGAAGACCTGACCAGACTGAAGTCCGTGACCAAGTCGCTTTCCGGTTCAAAATCTCTTGTGAGTACTCAGCAAAACTCAGAACACATCTCTTAGTTCAAATCATATAATTCAATCCATTTTTAATCTAAGTAGAACTGCAGCTTAGCAATTGTGTTATTCTGCCATCATTTTTAAAGCTGAAAAAGTGTTGCGTTTAAAATTTGCAAAACCAAAAACGACCTTCACTAAATCGCTCATATCTCCGCGACCGTTTGTCTTAGAGACTTGCAGTAACTCTCATCTGAAAGCTTAGAATCTTAGCTTTTAATCGCACCAAGAACCACATTCCTACCCCTTATAGTTTTACCGCAATCGCGGAACACGCATTCGCGAATTTTGCCGCGATTTGCAAATTTCTTCACGTGTAAAAATCTGCTGCTGCTTGCCTTCCATTTGCCAAAAATTCGTTTAACCTACCAATTACTCCTAGATCCTTGCTAAAGTGATCCGGGACTAATAATAACTTGATTTCACTCACCCTGAACCTCCTAGAGGGAATTAAAAGCATTTTAACATATTTTCACTCCCTTGGCAGCTCATATCAAAGCATTTTGCCTGTGTTTTCAACGTCTGTAGTCTAAGTTGCTGGGTGAACTGAATCACATTTAATTGCATTTCTGAGAACTGTGTGCCTTCCTTCCATTTCCTTGCATTGCATAAAAGGGGGGGGGGGTGAATTGTACAAGAAAGTGATTACATTGTTTTTGCTGAAATCCTATCAAGTTATTTTCTGTACTGCATTTCATTCCACATTGCATCCATTGGAAACCATAAAAGTATTGTTGCTATCTTATCCATTTCATGTCAACTCCTTAGTGATTATCAAGAAGTGTGCTAGTGCCAGATTCTCCGTTGTTAATCTTTATCATACCAGATTAAGTGTGATATCCAATTATTAATTTATTATAAAGCGTGATATAATATATATTGTTTAAGTTATCAAATAAACCTTTAAACTTGCAAAACAGAACTACTTCTTGGCTCAGTGGGGTCAGGAGGATTCCAAGAGAGGGGTGTTATATAGGGGTAGTCATCCAGAACGAATGAACTGGACATAAAGTTATATCAATAAGGGTTTTCATTCAGTATTATAGACTAGGCGTTGACTTAGCTGTAGTGTTGAATTGAATCCTCTTACATTCTATGCGCTATATCGGAGATTACCTCCGGTTTTGAAAAACACTGAAGACTTTTTTCTCAGTGCCTAGTTGCCTTCGGGACATAGTTTTTGCTCTATAAATACAGCACATTACATTAGTTTACATTACATTACTTTGTAAGACTATATCCCTACAGGGCTTGGAGATTTTGTAGGAGGGGGCATAATGGGATTACCATATGTCAAAGGTGTATAAGCGCTTGATTTTTGAAAGAAGTGATATTGATTTTAAAATGATGTGGTCAATTCTCACTGAGAAACCCAGTTTGATGACCAGACACCCCTCTCTGCTAACTCCTATATAAAAGGGGTAATGTACACCTGTTTGCTCCTGGATCAGTTTTTTTATTTTCAGTGCCCGCTCTAAAGGGGCACAGAGCAGGTTCATGTGGCAGAGTTTCCCTCTAACAGATGCAGTGACCGCCACATCACGTCAGTCGGGGTGAGAGGGACTGCATATAAGATATGCACTCCTGTTCCCAAAACCACATAACTGTGAGAGTTACTACTACAGTATCAGTTGTAAACTTTAAATAGAAGCCATACCTGATTTTGAGGTATGGTGGCTCACATCTCTCATTCTTATTAAAGCCACAACAAATTGATATCAAACATGCTTCAGTACTGTGAGCCCAGATCAGCTGTGGAAGGGCTATGTGTATTCTGCTCAGACATCCTGTCCCTGTCAACTTCCAGGGCAGGAGGCTGAATGGCTGGGCATCTACATTGAATCTTTTTTAGGTCTGGTAACACCTCTCTCCAGCAGCATAATCTCCAGGGTGCTTCATACATAAGGGCCTTTGATGCAATTGACAAAGGAGGGGTCTGATTTAGTATAGAGAGAGGGAGCTCAGCATAACTGGAGGAAGATTCCATCATTTTGTTTCTCTCTATAGCTCTCTCCCTTCCTTTCCCCTCCACTGTCTTTAATACAACGAACTTTTGGTACAATGTCTGAAGGCAAACCCTGCTTGTCACAAGGACACAAGGACAGGAAGTGGGCCCCTTATTCAGGCTTGCTTTCATCCAATCATCTGGGGACTGTTGCCTATAAAAGGAAGGGTCTCCCACTCTTTTTCTGATTCACTCTTGAACAAACACTTGAGGAAAAATTAATTTGGACATCTTTTGAGAGAGTAGAACTTTCCAAGGTCCTCATGCATTAAGGTGAAGAATGAGCGGTACAAGGAAGAGCCAAGCTCTGCTCCCTATCCACGCCCAAGGCACATTGAAGGTGACTCTTCCTGAGGACCAGGACCAGCCACTCAGCACCAATCCTCCATAAACTGGGAGATAAGAATTTAAACAGACTCATCCTGTTTCTGGTCCCACAGTATATGGAACACCAGATCAGCTAAGGCTCCCTGTTTTGTTGCATCCATTTAGTCGAGCCTCATTCGAACCATGTTCACTGCACTTAAACCAGAGGGACCCTCCGGTGTTGCTTTTGGCACTGAAATGAATCCTTTGAACAAGCCTCCTTGCAACTTCTTTGCACGTCTACAATGCATCTTCTCTTTGTAGAGCCCATCTCCTGCTCAACTCGAATCAATTGATAATTGCCAGAACATGACTCGCACTACTGGAGTGTCATTCATCGACTCAAATCAGAAGTTTCTGAAAAATTCAAACTAGCTCAAACTTGAACCACTGCTTCATTTAACCATACACCGGAACACCAGGATCACAGATTTGAACCATACCCGGACCTAGACTCAAACCACTGGAGGATCGCATGCCTACCCTAAACTGAGATTACTACATGTCTCAAATCAGCTTGTCTCTAAACCAATCCTCATAAGTGCTCCCACCTGCATCGCTCAAAGACTATGTGTGAACCACTCTGAGCCATCGAAAGAGACTTAACCAAACTCACCAGATGGGCCAAAATGACTGGTCGCACCTCAACTTGGTTCACTCCACTTGCACAGCAGCTCGAAGCATGGTTCAATGTTTTGGGACCACCAAAGACCAGACAAAAGTTGTATTGACCTATAGGTTAACCTCTGGTCCATCTTTGGGTCCCACACACTGGTTACATCACTTGTGCAAACTTTTCACTGAAAGACATATACATTGTGGTTGTGGAATTGCCTTTCATCCCATCTCCTTACTCAGAGTGATGCATCTTACTTACACTGGGGTACATTTTGTATTTTTTTTCTCTTTTTTTTATTATTGTAGATGGTGTGTTTGATTAAATTATTTAGATGATATGAAAAAGTAAAAAGCATAATATCAAACGCTTGGGATTGCACCTCACAGAGCCACTTTTGACCCTCGGACAAAAAGCTGAAATAATCTCTCCAAAAGAAAACATTTTGAAAGAAATTGCAGTTTTTTTTATTAAGGTCACAAGTGGAAAAAGTTCAAAACTCAGTATGATGCATTTCACAGGCCCCAGGCTACTTGCTCACATACAATAGCCATATATACAAGGAAAATCATTAGTTGCAGGTATGTTAATGTGAGCAATATATTGTAAAAGAAAACTTGAAATTCAAGGAGAAAACTTTAGTTGCATGGATGTTAAGGTGAGGAACTTAACACAACCTTAATTGTGTGCCCCCTATTGCGCAGGCTATGACCACAATGATGACATCACAGATCAATCACTGATGTCATCACTAATTACATTACAACTGTAACTGGCATTAAGTATGGCCTTTAGCCATGGTCAGTGTGCATGGCCAAATATATTTTAACACATTAATGGGTACTAATCATGGCGTTCAGTCATGGACAATGGCCACAGTCTTCACCCATGTGCACTGTATATTTTAAAACACTAACAGGCCGCCAACCATAGACCTTTTCAGCAAATGCCCAGTGGCCACCACCTCAAGCCATGCCCTCTGTTTATTTTAGAACACAACCAGACCACTAGCCATGGGCATGGCCACTTTATATTTTAAAACACTTGCAACCCATCACTCAAAGATGTTCACCAATCCCAACATTATTTTGACCTGTTTTGACAGTGGTATTGATATGAATAAAAAATGTGCAGTCTTTGAGAACTCGCAATGTTTTTAGTCAATGTGCAGTGAGAATACATTATTTGCCCATTATCACACACTTTGGTTATCCAGCGCCCAAGAAGCCCTTTGTTTTATGGCTGGTCTCTTGGCGACTGTTGTGATGCATCGCACAACCCCAACTAACCACATTAAAGCAGCACGGAAAAAAAAAAACAATTACCAGCTGCAAGGATAAAATATGCCCAGTTACTTTTATCCCCATAGCAAAAATCAAAAGCTGGCACCCATGAATGTATGCACAGTAAGCGACCATATATTTTAAAGTGAAATAAACAAATGTAGTTAAATTGACCTTCTCCTTAGAAGAAAGTGTGCAAAACAAAATCACATTGGACTTTAAAAATAATTAATGAACACCAGAAAAATAACCTGTGAGAGGAAATCTTACAATTAATATGCTGGCAAAGTATAAATGGTGCTCATCTTTTAAACCCAGCAATCTGTCGTGAAATATTCCCTGGAAAAAAAAAATCCCATTACGAAAGGTGGTCTTGTGGGTAAGCGTTTGCACTGGGAACATGCCAACCTGTGTAAAATCCCAACAGCTAGATACTTGAACAAGCCTGACAACCTAAAAAAGAAAACAAGGGGTTGTGTCCACCTGTCATGCACTCCACTCCCTCTGGGGGTCCCATTCCTCATCCCCGTGCCCCGAACACCCCTCGCCCTCTAGCCCGGTTCCGGGACTCACAGGTTGTCTCTTCGCCCCAGTTGCCACGGCGCCGACTGCCACAAAGCTTGGGTCGGCATGCTCTTTGCACGTGGAGACGTCTACCTCCCTGGCGTCTTCCGTGGCGGCTGCTAGACTGACTTCTTCTGCGTCACATGACCACCGCATTCCGCTCACGTGTTTCTGGACTACACCCACATGATGCGCTCTCGGGTCATGTGACTGGGAGGAATTAGCAGCGCCAGTATTTAAACGGCTCTGTTGCGGGGCTTCGGTGCTTCACAGCTGTTTCTTCGGATTCCTGTACGGCGCTACATACCTTTTGTTTCACACCTTTTGGATCTTGACCTCTGATTTGTTTCACGGACTGGCAACGGATAACCCTTGGCTGTGGTACTTGCTTTTGGATCATTATTACGACCACGGACTACTTCACGGACTCCTTCTACGTTCTGCCCTTCTTGTGCGGATTCTGGCATCAGGTGGGCCTGGCACTTGCAACCTTGCTGGGATACTTACATTCTGGAAGAATAACTTTGCTGGGTCTCAGAACCTTCCCATAGGTTAAACCGCCACTCCACAGACACCTTTTGGTAAGACCGTTCCACTTACTTGGTGATTGGTTGTTGATACTGTTTTGGCTTGACACTTAACCGGTGTTTCCTTTACAGTGGTTCGGGGTTCCACGAGTACCGCAATTCCTGAAAGAACATCTCCCACCTGTGGCCTCAAAGGCGGCACAGAGAGTGACTTTGATTCTCTCTGTGCGGCACTTGTGGACAGAGGACTCTTCGGCTACACGACAGTCAAGACACAACACCACCCTCGGAAAACAAGTTAGGCAAAAAGTGTCCAGGTGTGGCATCATTCCCCCAATCTTGACTGTGAGACTACAAATACCAGAATGCAATTCAGCAAAAGTCAACATTGGTCTTTGAGTGCAAAGCTTTCAAGGACTGACAGTAGCATGGTTAAAAAAAAGAATGTGGATGCCAAGTGTTATGAGATATTTAAAACTAAGAAAACACATACCCTTCGGGACTGTGGATGGTCTCCCATCCATGCAGTAACCAGATCCGACCCTGCTTAGTTTGAACTATAGGGGGGCTGGCTATATATATGTATATATAACCTTGATTTGACATTCTATTTATTTTGGACTGTTATACTTTGCTATTTGCCTTGCTTCTGGATACTGGATCACATTCACACCCCTTTAAGGTGAAGGATGCATATCTCTTAACAGTGTCAGTTTAACCTTTATGTTTAGGATCACTGTTGGGTTGTAGAAGTTTGGGGCGTGAGGAGGTGATTTAGCCACTACCCACCCTTATTCTCCTGCACAGAAGAAGTCATTTCAAAATAATTACTCCTTTTATCATTTTTTTAAAAGATCACCATCAATGTGCCGATAGCCCTAACGCTTGCCAGCAACAAGACAATCCAAACGTTCTGGAACATACCGAGAGAAAGAGCACATCCTGAACAACAACCCTTAAATAATGGGATTTGAAATGTTTTTTTTTACATCGCAGGCATGCATATTCTATGAGAAGCAAAAACGGCATGCATGCAATTTTATGTTTTCAGATTCCCCACTAACATGTATGTTTTAACCTACTTGCATACACCGTTTGAGCAAACATTAGGAAAACATGTTCATCCACTGGGTCCTATATTTCTTCAGTAGGTAGACTACATGCCATGAGTGCTTACTTGCTCAGATGAAACCATGTGCCCAGCCTTTGCAAACTCAAAATCTGTGAACACATGACTGTAGACCTGCATAAGATTACATCGGGTATACTTGTATACTCTAATATAGAACAGACCACCCCGAGATAATAACTGTCTTCCTTCAAAAACAGACTTGGGGATGCCATGGGATCCCAAACTAAACTTCTCATTACTTCATTGACCACCAAATCGAAATTCAGTTACATATACTGGACAACACAATATATATGTATATTGCTCTTGAAATCCTGCCCAGCACAAAGCCCTCTTTCTTCCCTATCTATGAAGGAGGGAGACCACCCGCGACTGTGGCATAGTTGGTACCTATGGCTGTGCCCATAGCCATGCACACTAATCCTCTATGATTTCAAGCAACACTTCTGAATCAAATACAAATCTCAGACAAATTACAGTCTCACATTAAGGGTGCTAAAGATCGACGGATCTCAAAGAATTTCAACAAAGACATCCTTAGGGTCACGTGTCTTGAGGCTAATGGCCTGATGCAGCTGACAAGGATGCCTTCTATGCTAAAGAACGCACAGATACTGAGGTGTGCATAATGAGTACAATCTGTGTAACCTTGGGAATTTGACTGCTGTGGAGAATGTTGGAAGAAAGAAAAAAAGAATGGCTGGTCTAAAAGCAAACACATTATCAGATAGCCTGCACTGAAATTAGTGTGTTAGCACCCACCTTAATCAGCATTTCTTTTATAAAAGACCATAACGTGCATGTTTAGGTTGCATCTATTATGTGTTAAAATATTTAAACACATGTTAAAATATTTAATATTAATTATTATACTAGGTCCTTTCTGTGATTTACACAAAATTCCATACACTTGTGTGTGATGTCTGCCTCGTGCTTTTGGTTTTAGAGCCAAGCTGACCCAGCACTCGCCTCTGGTTTGCACTCCTACTTCATTTGGTGGAGTCCCCAGGCTCTTCAGAAGAGACAGAGTATACTGCTAATCACTGTTCAGCTGCGACCCTTCGGCTGACTGCGAATCATCTGTTTGTGTGAGAGTTCAGAGATCAGGGAAACATGATAAGTGCGGTAAATAACTTGCACAGAGAATGTACAGACGTTTCTATTTTTTCTATGGACTAAACCGCGAAGCCATCAGGGAAAAAATAAACACGCCTACATTAATATTCTGTGTTCCTCTGAGGCTCGGCACTGCATACTCTCGCCACTAAAAGCACCTCCCAATCTAATAATTATCTTTAAAGGATGCAAATTACTTAAAACATATTCCCACTTTGCAGGCTTGGAATCACAATGTGTTTGCTTTGGGGAGGAGGAGAGGATGCACTCAAAGTAATGTATTCCATGCAATCAAAAGGAAAAGACATGGGCTTTGATAAACATGCTATCTCTCTTCCTGCCCTGAGCACGCTCGGGACTCAACAGTCGGTTTGATTTGTGTTATTAGCGGTAGTCAAAGGCCTGCCGGGAAATAGAGACCTGTATTTCACTATTTCACCCTAGCCTCGCCGTGCGTTTTTCCTGTGTCATGCAGTCATTTAATATGTCATATTGCTTTTGGCTACATGTATGCACTGTTCATTCCAAGTGATTGACGAATGCACCTCCTATGCAGTTGTTCTGTGTCTCTCATGTATTCATGGGGTAGGTTTGCTTGTTGTTTCCATAATGTTGGTCATGCTAAGCAAGTGTGTCCGTGTGATTGTACTTTATCTTGAATCTGTAACATGTGTGTTCAGCACTGTTCAAATGAAAACATCTTTGGGAGGAATGCGGAGGGTAGAACTGGGTGGGTGGCGTCGGCCACTTATTTCTAAAAAATCTGTGCCATCCTCCTTGGAGTGTTTTTGAGGCAGTCGTATAAGGAAAAGCTTATTTCTCCCTTTAACTGAATAAATGGTTTAATTGTGTGTTTAACCGTTATGACCAATAAAGCAACCAGGATTGGAAGCCAGACCGTTAGGTTTCCATTGCTGACACCAAGAAGACCACTGGGGAATGTGGTGGAAACACATATAAAACATCACATATTTGGATTTTGATCTGTAGGGTATAGTGTATTAAGGGTTATTGGTTTGCACACCTTTCACACATTGCCAGCAACGTTATACGAACGCGTCCTCCCTCAGGTAATTTGTCCGTTGTTGATCATTTGTCTGGCATACTTGCTTCAATTAGGGAAAGCCAATTGATTGGTGTCTACATGCTTCACTTAAAGATATATTCACTTCCCGTGACATCACTTGACGTTCTCTTTCGAACTTGTGCCTGGACCTACCCCATATGGATTTCCCATGTTGTTTTCCAAGTGTCGATATACCGCAGAGCATGCTTGCAATCAAACCACTCCTAATCGCCTGCTGCTAGAACACATCGCTGAGTGTGCATGCATTTACATACATTGCTTTTCAAATGAACCCCTGTTTCTGACAAAGATTAACTTCTATTGTGTTTTGTGCTGCCAGAGGAGATGGTGTTACATTGCAAAAGATGTGTTGTTTTGTTTCTCTGCTGGCATGTCAATGCGAGCAATGACTGCTTCCCTTCGTACCTGTGAGGACTGATTCGCTCATTCATGCTCATTGCAGTGTCTCATGTAAGTGTGGGGGTTTGGGGGGCACATGATGAGCCCACATTGACAGATAGCAAGCACACTGGCAAGACTGTTCCTGTTTTCAAACAGACTTAGCATTTGATGTATTTATTCATGCAGGCATAAGAAACAATGGGCCTTTTCTCTGAAAAGCTTTTCATTCATCTGTGCCCACGCAGAGACAAACAACGCACAAACTCCGTGGATCTGGTCCTCACAAATATATTTGCAATTTGCAAGTGCCAGCGCATATTGGAAATAGATTTTTTTTCGGAATCAGGACCATGCAGATTTGAGCCCCAACAGGAGAGAGGCTGGAAAAGCGCCTGTGAATCTGCATCCTGATTCGCTTTGAAGCGGGCCTGCCACGCGCCTCCTTCCCTGCGCCTGGACCACAGGTGCTGGAGAAAGTACAATCTCTATGGGCGCGGGTATGGACCTTGAAAACGATCCCCAAGAGCGAATGACAGTGGATAAAAGCACAAGTGCATTTCCACGCAGCTTCCAACTACACGAATCTTTGTAAAAAAGAATCTGCAGCCAACAGCCACATCTATGGAGACAGGATTATGGTGTGCGTCCCAAAAATATAGTTCCCATTTATTTATTTTTTATTTGTTTTGCCTCCATAGACACAAGTGCAGGATTATTACCATGATTCTTGAATATTAAGAAAAGGCTCACCATAAAATGTTATCTCCTGCACAATAGTCATATCCACACATCCTGCACTGCTTGCGTGCATGCTGTTACTTCTGAAGGATAAATGCGTGGGTCGTTCCCACCTAGATTTGAATCATTGACCTGCAGGCTGTGTGCATATCTCCACAGCTGGCACATTAACCCGATGAGAAATATGACTGTAGAATTGAATGTCTAGTCCTATTTGAACAGCATTTACAGATGTAGATCAGTCAGAAAAGTAAAAGATTGACTGTGGCGAGCCAATATTTCCATTGTAGCTAACAATCAATCCTGGCCCTGCCTGTTCAATTCAACCTATACAATCAGCTCAAACAAGCTGAGATAAATGTCTGTTTTTGTTTCTAATCCAACAGTAAATAAAACATGTTTTGATTCTATGTTCTTCAGGAATTATCCACCTTGAGTGCAGGTGCATTTGGGAGTCCTGCTTCCCATGACTTGTGTAAACAGCTCTATGGTATTACCATTGGTGAATTCCAAAATATTACAGCTAGTCGTCAAGTACACGATTCCACCGCTGCCTGTTTCTGGCCCTTTCTTAAACATGTCTATTCCCATTTTGGATTCCTCGCTGTGTATCAGCTTGCTCAATACCTTCCTCTTCAAGGAAAGGCTCCTCTTTAACACCTAGGTCCACACACCCTGTTCTCCTCACCCTACCCGAGACTCGGTGATCTGCTCCCCACTGTCTTCCCCCATGCTGCCAACTGCCCACCCTCCCCTTTTAGAGCCCAATCATTTGTTGCTTTTCTTCCCTCACTGTGTTCTTCCCCCTATGGTTGTTAAGTGCTCCATTGCTTTCCAAAGCGACGTCTGCGCTCAATAAATACCCTAATAATCATAATAAGATGAATAATATTTGGGCTACATCTAAATCAGGCTCCCTGCCCGATCCCTATCCTATTAAGAATCTGAATGAAATGTTGGAAACAATCTGCCCTCTCTTTTCACAATTTTCAATGTTTCAGTTACAATAGGAATAATACCTCTAATTCTGTAGTGTTTTCCATGCTTTATAAAATCACTGCATCCCACAAGCTGTTCTAATGTCTACCCGATCTCTCTTCTTCCTGCCAAAGTGCTTAAAACCTATATTACATCTCACCCTGCTTCAAGGGCGTCTGCACATGATGCACCTTCTTCATCCCCTGCAGGTTGTCTTCCACACAGGGTGGGGTACAGAAACTATTTTGTTGGCTGATGATCTCAGACATTTAATTGAAAATGACAGTATCTTGCTTTTGGTGATGTTTGGTCTTTTGCCAGTTATTGACACCATTGTCAATGGCATCCTTATTAGCTATCTGGTCTCCTCTCTTATCTGCAGCACTGTTTTAAAATGGTGCTCGTTGTTTTAATGATAGGGTGCAGACTGTTCACTTAAATACTTTCTCTCGTATCCTTCATACCTTCTTTGAGGTGTCGCTGAGTGTTAATCTTTGTCTACGTTTTATTTTCAAATTTCATTTAAACTCTATAGCTCTGTAAAAATGCCAGTAAACATGCTGGTACTATCTGCTCTGGCTTTTTTACCGGTCTGCTCACACCGAGTCTTCCCATATGTAAGGGTTTATTGAGAGGCCACCTTCAATGCAGGGAGTTCCTTCCTTCCCCAAGCTTAGTATCACACAATAAAACTTTCAGATTCTCTATCTTAAGATTCTCTTCCTTTCTATGTACTTCATGCCCTTTTTCCTCTATTCTATCTGTATTTCGACATATATTTTAGTTAATCATTCTCCTTCGGTATTTTTTCTTCTGACTTCATTCTCTTTCTGCATGATGCTTTCTTTACTTTGACTGCGATGAGTATGATTATTCTTATAGCAATTATCTTTCACTTCTCTTAGTTTCACAGTTATTGTCTCATTATCTTGACTGGGACGAGTATGAATACTCTTATAATTATTTTCATGTACTTCTCTTGCTTTCACTGTTATCGTCTCTTCATCTTGACTGACATGAGTATGAATACTCTTATAATAATTCTCATTGCCTCCTCTTGCTTTCACTATTATCATTTCGTTATCTTGACTGGGATGAGTATGAATAGACCCACAACAATTATTCATCTCCCTCCTGAGTCTCACATTTTCTCCATTACCTGATAATCTGAAGTATAAAGTAACTAGGGTGTCTTTTCATTCAGGTTTGGCTCTGCCCTTCGCCTGGCTGACTTATTTTCTTCCTTTGGTATTGTGTACTGCATATCTTTCTCCAGGATGGCCTTCTGGTATCCAAGGTACGTTATGTATTTCTACCCGCCTATTGGTTTTGGCACCTGTCCACCACATGATCTTTGTGGTGATGCCACCACTTGCTGCTTCTCTTTCTCTTCAGTTTCCTGGATGCAGGGCCTCCAGCTCTTGGCTTTAGGCTTAAAGCTTAGCAGCCAATTTGTAATTTGTGGGATTCTCAGAGTTCACAGTCTTCTCCCCTCTCCATTGCGATGTAGCGGTGGGCTTTCTCTGGCATATCTCGTTGTTGCTCTCTCTCTGCCTGTTGCAGCCTCTCATCTCGCTGATTTCTCCTCCTCATCCCAGTCAAATGGTGTTTTCCATTTAAAGGGATACTCATAGTTTGTTGGTTGCAATAACCTATCTTTGTTCTTTCTTCATATACATCTTTGTAGAGTATGTCTGAAGAGATAATGTTGGAAGGATCTTTAGGGAGACCCTCGCAGGAATGGGCGGGGGCTCCCCCTTGGGAAGAAGAGATGACTTTCTGCGATTCGTCACTCCACCCAAATATTTACTCTATTAATTACTCTGAGGACTGTGAAACACCTAATACAAATGGCCTGCAATGTAAGTGTTTTTAGCATTTGTAAACTGAGCTCTCATATTGCTTCAGGTCATAGGTGAATTCTCCAAATGTAGAGGTGGACATTACCAATAGTGAGAAAACTGTTTGGAAAATGTTCACAACATGTTTCATCTGCATGTGTATTCGACCCTGTTTGATGATGGATTGGGGAACACACTGTGCATCCTACAGGGTTTTTGTAAACTATTTGGAATGCAAGGCTGTTTTCCAACCAATTTCTATACACAAAAAGAACGACTAAAGTAGATTCTTGAACATTATTTATGATGTTTTAGACCTTCATCAGAGACCACCTGGGTTAGAAAATGGTATAGGCATAGGTAGCTGCATTTTATTACAACAATTTGACTCACAGCAATAATAGGTTAACACCAGTGTTTGTCCTACCAATTATATTTATCTTCCTGATGGCTGACATTCTACACATTTGTAATGAACATCTTGCAAAGACTGAAAGCATATTGCACAGAAATATGCTAAACAATGACACAGGGATGTTTCAATTTGGATATCAATATAACCACCAATAAGGAATATGTAGACAGATAGATCAAAATAGCAGCCACAGCACAGTTGGCTAGGACCTGCGGTAGAGGTTATGTCATCTTAATAACCAAAAAGATTCACCAGACGAAACAAATTACTATGCTAATCCATAGGTTTGTTTTTCATTATGCCGGTTATTCCTTGCGAGTCATTTTAATGCTTTATTCTCAATGGCTTATGCCAGTAGATGCCTATGGACTTGAAGCACCAACGATTAAAAATCTTGAATGGCTTAATCAGAATGAAGGCTACTTTTGGCGCACTGTATTACGTCTTCCTCGCTCATGCCCAATACAGTACATCCGCACTGAAAAGGGCCTGACTTCTCTGAAGAGTATTATCCTACAACAACGTGGTCTTTTTGTCCTGAAAGCTCTACACTATCCAGAGAGCATGATTCAACGCATTATTGCAACCGACATCATATTCAGGACAAGGAAAATCTTAACTCCTATGATTCGGAATGTAGAGCTTTCTTTAACAATCTTTAACGATTTGAACTGGACCATTGGTGTGCCTAAAGGTGGTTGTTTTCAAGGTACTAAGTATGCCTTTAAAAAGAAATTACATAAGATTGATAGGACTAATAATTTTGAATATATGAATAGTCTACGCAATAGTCAATATCTTGAAGGTATTGTATATTCATATTTAAAGCCACAAATATATCTAATCAGATGCCCTGGTCCTGCAGTTCGCCAGTTCAGACACTTGATGCGAACCAATCAATTACCTGTGAGAGCTACATATGGTTCTCAGTGGAAACTCGATACTAATCAGCGATTTTGTAGGTTGTGTAATAACTTGGTATCTCTTGAAACCATGAGAAACATCCTTACAAAATTCCTGAAGCTTGAGAACCTGTATCATAACATGTACGACCAATATGTATATGTTATTCCACTATACCTTCAATTCGTTTTTGGAAATTTTGTTTAAACTCTCCAATGAATTCTTTACACATTGCACTTCATAAGATTTGGTCTGTGGCTGAATTGAAGTGGAAAACCACAAAGTAAACATTTGACTTTGATTATCTAAACATAGGATTATGAAAATAATGACTATTTTCTAACATGACCTGAGGGTGTTAATATCACTGAATTATTGAATTGTAGAGATATGAATGAAGATTGTGATGTTTTCGCCTTTCATTTAAATGTACTATGTATGTTTCATGAAATGTGTATATAAGAATCTAACAAAATCTAGTTAAATCTATATTAATGTATTCTTATATAGGAATTATTTATTTGTGATGAATGTATGATCACTATGTATTTTGTAAATTTGTGAATAAGTTATTTGTTGATACAGTTGTTAAAGTTCTATGAACTAAAATACAACTATAATAATAAATAAATACATTTTATTGTGTAGTTTCCCTCCATTGGTTAGATTCCAATAATAAAGGGAAAGGGATGTATGTTGTTCCTCATAGGTGTCTATTTCCACCACTTAAAAAGTAGTGAATAATCTGGATTCCAAAGAACTGGAATGGTGGTAAAAGTGATTTTAGAAGATTGGAAGTCCTGTCTAGCTTCCTTTGTCCAATGGATCTAACTGCCCTTTGCCTACATTCTTACATCATGGGTAGGTGGGTGATGAAAACACATTCACCACTCCATCACAGAATATTGAGGGGCTCAACAGCTCAGAAAACCCAGGCCTTCAGGGCATTATTATCAGAGCAGTAGGCTACCCGGAGGTAGTGACGTGTCCCCGTCCTCATCCATGCCCCCTCTTTAGTCTAAATCATCTAGATGTTTGCTCAAAAAATATAGAGTTACAACAAGGTGACTGTAGAGCTGCAGGGACCAAGACCAAGGGTCCCTTACTGGAGAGAAATGCTACAATCAAAAGGAAAGGTTCTGCATCAGATAATCAAGTGCCATGGGACATTGAGTTACCAATGATCTATGTGGAGAAATACTGCATCCACGAGTTGTTTTGAAGCTATGCTAAGACAGCAAGCAACATTTCTGATGTGTCTTTGGGGTCCTTTAAACCTACTTTGACTCCTGTGTATGCATGCCAAACACATCCGAGAAGGGTGAGCCCCAGAGTCTACAACTCTGCAGAGGACAGCAGCACGGGCACCATGAAGGAGACGACAAAGACAGACACATGGCTAAAGAACACGGTAGGGTCCTCTCCTTGGTTTTAGATGACCAGAGGTCCTTTTCAATTAACAGGGAACAGTGCACTTCCAGCAACAGGGAAATATATGTCATGGAGCCATAAAGCATACTAGATGTTTCCTCAAATTGATTTTTTAAATTAGTATTAATATTATTATTATTCAATGTCTATACCATGCCACATGCCCATGGGCCTCAAGGCGCATGGGCATGAAAGGTTCTACACGTTTCCGGGAACATGTGGGTGGTTTGGTACAATCTAGAATTAGCATAATTGTGTTTAATCAGTTGTCTATTTGTTTGTAAGTGACATGCTCTTATTTTCAAACTGATGATCTCCTAATGTATATTATTACAGATCAAATTTGCTCCTGAAGAAGAGGGTGTTCCCCGAAACGCGTAGAGCCTTTCAGTTCATCACAAGAATATTGTGTTTGGATACCTTTGATTTATTTGTTACAAAATGCTTGTATTTGTAGATGTTTCTGCATTATGATGGCTTCTTTAAAATATATATATATATTTTTTGACTTTTCGCCATTTAAAACTTAACCAGGAGTCTCTGGATTGAATTGATTTTGTTAATGTGTTTGCTTTTGTAAATATTCATCATTTTTGAAGTAAAAAACATAAAGATTTGACTGATTGTGTATCAGATTTAATGGTGTGCAGGGGACGGGAGTGTCTTTAGCTTTAGACACGTTTTCTTTGTTCATATTGTACACAGGCCCCGTGTCAGGACTTGTATTCCTCCCCTGCACCTAGAATATTTAAAGTTTCATTTAATAAGCAATATACGTTCTTTAACTTGGTGTGCTCCTATTGAACTCCATTAAACTATGGCTTTTAAGTCATAACGTTCTGATCCCCAGTTTTTTCTGAAAATCTGTATATGGTGTTCTCCATAATACAAGCAATTTGTGGTCTCGAAATGGAAACAAATATGCATTCCGAATTATGACGCGAAAAGGATATCTGCAGTGCAGGAAATGTCCATGGGGAAGTATTGACTGCGATGGTCCATGAAGAGTGTGTACTGTATGCTGAGCTGATCTCTATGCAGTTCAGACTTTTCCTCATTCATTATGAAATGGCCTATAACACCTTTCTTCAGGAGGATGCCTTCACAAGCTATTTAGACCCACACCAGGATAAGAAAGTGATAAATGACGAGCTCATATAAAGAAGCTTCTGTTGAGGGGAGAAGCTCAAGATGGTGAGATAATATATTTCAGCTAGTTGTTTATCTCCTTCTCATCCTGGGATGGGTCTAAATAGCTAGTGAAGGTCATCTAGGGGTTCATTACAACTTTGCCGTGTGGTAATAGTGTGACAGTAATTCCATTTACTGGCATGTTACCGCACCGGCAACGTACAAGTTTGTTGGTGGGGCACCTGAGTTACACCCAGCTCTTAGCTGGGAGTAAATCAGGCTCCTTGCCAGCAAGAATCGTCAATATTACCAGCACCAGTATTGCTGGTGCCGGTAATACTGCCAAATCCCCCCATAGAGTCAATTGGAACTCCATGGAATGGAGATTTGCTGCCGTTGCCGGCGCTCATCATCCAGCAGTGATACCGCTGGACTGAGTGCCAGTAACAGCATTACAGGTTGCCAGTATCCTGGAGGTATTGCTGCCAGGATACTGACAACCTCGTAATGAGGCCCAGGGTGTGGGATCCCTCTGTATCCTTTAGCTATCTGGAATGAGATGCAATTGGATGAAACTGCCAAGTCTGAGGCTTCGTTTGTGATAGAATAACCCTAAATCCATACCTCAGTGTGTCCTCTTTCACTATAGTGAAGAAAAACAACTGGGGAGTTGCTAAAAGTGTTAAAAGCGTTTTTTTAAGGCTGAAAAGCACTTTCAATGGAAAGAAATGCTGTTTCATGTTTATATCACTAAAAATGTCATCCTCCTAACCATTCAAAGCGTGTTATTCAACTTCATGGGGGACAACATCTCCTTCATGTTAGTGCCACAATATAAAATCTCAAATGTAGCTTTCGTGAACTATCAATTTGCATATGTGCACTCCATTTACACATAAGTTATTTAATGGGTAGATACAGAAAACTGTATTTGTTAGTGTTCCCCTCCTTACCCATTCAATGCAAATTGTTAGGTTTCAAAGGGACCAGTGACTTCTTCCTGCGAATGCCACAGTATGATTTCTTAATTGCGGCCTTCGTGGGCTATCAGTTTACATATGTGCGCTCCTGTCACAGGGCCTGAGCATGCTACATTATCTCGTTTCACATTGAAACGGGACGTAGATGGACAAACGCTTGTCTCAAGCAGATCATGAAGATAAAGGTCAGACTCACCTCAGAATTGTCAGAGTAAAAATTGGAATAATGAGGGACATGTTTTAAATATGTACTCAGCCTACAGTAAATTAGTGTTGCCAACCCACTTGAAGAACAAATACATAAAAAATGTATGTTGGGATTATTGATGTTAATGGCGGAGGCTGGGACTGACACATACCAGCCACTGTATGCTAAGTTCAGAAAGTGTGGGACAAATATTAATTAACCCATACAGCTAGACAACTAAAACATTTGAGATACTGAGATAGAGGCCTGGCAGCCACTGTGTGCTAGATTAAGCCACTAAACATATTATGAACCTTCCAACCAGTGTGGCACAGCTACAGAAGCTCAAAATCACTTCAGAAGTAGGAGTTATTTTGAAAATCCCATTGTTCCATGGAGTTCAGACCTCTCTCAAATGTTTTCAAATTAAAAATCCTTAAGTGATCCTTATAGGCCAGTTTTTGGCATTCCTGTGCAGTAGTCGCTTCCTGGATCTTGTCCACACAAAACCAAGATAAGTCATTCAAACTCTGTCCCGTTTTCAAAAATGGGTTACTAAAGGAGCATTTAATGTGCTTGTGCAGATTTTCGACCGATGTTCATTTATTCTCAGATGCACCTCTCTTGATGTCTTGCCAATGTAGATCTTCTTGCACAATACTGTATAGATGTAATTTTTACTTTTACAGGTTGTAAAGGTAAGTTGTTGCCATACTCTCCCTTCATGTTCAAACGACTGAACTTTAATGGAATATTGATTTGTTGTACATTTTACAGACATACGTCATGCTTTTTGAGCTTTTGTTTTAAATGTTGACTTTTCTTTAAGGCAAACAGCCAAATTCACTCCTGCTGCATTACACATTTCTCAAACATTTCAAAATTGCTACCTGAATGACCACACTATGTTGGCAAAATGTGGAAGAACAGACAAGGGGGTCTGTGAAGTTGTTTTTTATTTATTTTTTTATTTTGGAAGAGAACTAAGGTATCCCTTTTCCTGGAGTGTCGAATTCGTTTTGTAAGGTAACCCTGTTGCAACAATCTATTTTGCAATGTGTCTGCATGGTCATTAGATTTGGCAATATCTGTACAATTGTGTCGCAAAATGTCATAGGGTAGGTTCTGTAATAGATCTTTGGGATGCTGACTCCCAAAGTGTAGAGTAGTATATTTCAATCACTTGCCTGAACAAATCTACTTGAAGACTGCCTTCCTTATGATAAATGGACAAATCCAAGAATGAAATTCTTTCTTCAGAATGTCCATGTGTGCAATGCAAATTCACATCAATCTTATTCATCTAATCAACACATTGTTTCAAGGTTTCTGTGTTATCATTCCAAATTATAAGGATGTCATCAATGTACCAATGGTACAGGACAATAAACCAACAAAAGGGATTTGAATTACTCAGAATCAACTGTTATTCAATTAATGCCATGTAGATGATGGCTAGAAGGGGGACAAAGGTGTGGCCCATCGCTGTACCCTTGCACTGCAAAAAGTAATCCTCTTTGAACATAACAAAACTGTTTGTCAATACCAATGATGCACAAGCAGTCAGGAAGTCTGTGGGTACATTATGATATGGTGGGCATCTATTTAGTATTGCCTCCAAGCTCTACATCGCTTTGTCTTGGGGAATGGTTGCATATAACTCCTCTATGTCCATTGTGACCAAATGTTGTTCAGTCGAGTCAAAATGGAACCCTTTGACTCTAGTGATGACATCTCTAGAATCCAACAAAAAACTCAAAGTTGCCATCACTATAGGTTTAATGAAGACATCGATGTATATTGACAGTCGCTCAAGAATCGAGCGAGACCCGACACAATTGGCTGCCTTGGAGGTTTGAGAGTGTCCCTGTGAATCTTTAGGAGTGTGTAGAAGAGGGGAATAAGTCCTGCAGACTGATTAATGCATTTATGTTCTTTCTTGGACAAATACCCCTCCTCTAGACACCTCTCACTCAATGACATAATTCTAGACTTAATCACTTGCAATTGATTTTAATTTAGTTTCTGATAATGACATGGAATGGCAAACACTCTATACAGCTCTTGATCATATGTACTTGCATCAGTCACAAAAATACCTCCACCCTTGTCCGACGCCTTGATCACTATTGAATGGTCCGAGCCAATGTCTCAATGGCTTGAAATTCGGCAACGGCAAGGTTGGGATAGAAAGCATATGATGTTGGCTGGTGATTATCTTATCAAGTTCCGCAAGGACCAATTTCTTAAATGTCATCACTTCAGCTGGTACATCTGAAGTGCTGGGAGTAAAGGTGGGCTGTATGGCCAGGCCAGTAGTAATTCTCTCAAATTCTATGTCTTTATTGGCAAAGAAGATCTTTAGTCCCACCAAGTTGTTATTGCCTCCATAATAGTTCATTTCCGAAGATCATTTTCTTTGTATACTGTGCTCCCAAGGTACTATTTTCAATGTTTTCAGTCTTTTTTTTACCTGTTAAGATTTTTGAATATCAGGTGTGGTGAAGTACCAACAAACACTATGGTGGGAAACAATGGACACACATCTGTATAGAAAGCATTTGATAAACCTCTTTACCAGACTAACTTAGGTCACCTAACACTAATATGTTATGTTATCTTGCATTTGCATAGCACCTCCTGCCATAGTTTATGGCATCAAAGTGCTTTGCCTGTCAGAGAGGCAAGGGACGAGTATGATAGAACATTCAGTAGTGGTAGGTATATTAGGAGAGATAGCTGGAGAAAAATGTCCACCTTGCCAGAGTATATGTCTGGAATTTACTCACCTTGTGGTGAGCATGGGCATGTTGCAAGCCATGCCCAAGAGAACACAGATGGCAAAGCCCATTTACTTACTTCTGTAGAAGCACAAAAATATTTGGGAGGGGTTGTGTGTTAGAAATCCGAATTTGCCAAGTTTGCAAAAAATCTTCCCGACAGCCTCTTTTCTTTTTTTTTTCGGTTTCCTCATTTGGTCACGGCTTCAACATGGATTTTTCTTTTTAAACATTACCAAACCCTAGACGTTGCTTTTGGGAAGTGGTGGGCGGCTTGCGAGCCTTCAACTGTGTCATGGTGAGCAAGGCCTGTTGCAACCATCACCAAGAAAACCCAGCGGGCAAAGCCTTTATATTTGCTCCCTTAAGCCCTAAGTGGCCACGAATAGTCATGTTCAATAGATGGGACGGATGGAAGAAAATATGACACATTTAACTGATAGTGGGATTTCCGCTTTTTTGCAAGTAGAAGCCCCGGTCGGGGCTTCGAGGAGGTTCTTGAGTCCTTCTAGGACCTTTATGTGAATGGCTAAAGTGATGCATGAGACAGGATTCCTCTTAGGCTGAGGCTGGGTACTAATGGGATTTAAGGTTTGTAAACCATCCTATGAATAGCCTTCTTACAATGTGATGAAGTACTTTGTTTTGTTAATAGAAGTCATCATGTGAATGTCAGGTCAAAACAGGGGTGTAGCATTTAATTAACAGGTTAGATTTCCAGTTCTACCTACGGTTCCTTTTTATTTTGTGTTTTTAGTTATAATACATTACAATGAAACCCCAACATAACATAACATGGCCTAACCAGTTAGGATAATATTAAAATTGAAATTAAAATTAAAATTAAAAAAAAGAAAATGGGTGGGTTGAGGTCCTGTTTAACCACATATTTAATTGGTGCAGGAACTAACCCTATGATGAATGGTGAATATCTGATTATATTAGCTGATCCAAAGTAATGTGTTCTTCTGCATGGTTCAATTTAGAACATTTGTTTTGTACATGACATTGCCATTGCTATGCTATGCAAAAGTAAATTGCAAGCGCACTGGACTTTACTGAAAAGAAGAGGTTAACCGTACAGAAAACCAGGAATATAACTGGTATTTAGTGAAGCAGAATAATAAAAGGTCATTCTGACAAATGCAATTTCTCGCTTGATTAAAACCACAAATAAGACGTGTTGGCATTTAATTATATTAACAATTGACATACATTTACTATGATTTATTAATATGCAGACTTATACCATACTGATTTCAAGGGGAGGGTTATAGTTTCTTATGAATTCAAGGGACACAGCATCATTATGTTTAAAATAAAGAAATAATTGCAACATGGATTATTTCTATATTGAATTTGATTCATCATTTTCTGATTGTTCTAAATAAAGAAATATTAAGTATTCATATTAGATGGTGAATTAGCATATAATTGTGTAATTTATAGTTGACATGCCTTCATTTATAACTAGTGAGATTTATGACATCTGAATGGGTGCACTATTTTACATGAATTCTCCATTTAGCCTTGGCTACTTTTTTCCACTGTATACATATATTTAATCTCAAAATGGTCATAGGCATAAACATATACTTAAAACGTGCACATGACACTTCATTATTTTGATTCCAAACCACTAGAGCATGCTTAGAATTTGAACATTGGCGAAGTAGGTCCATGGCTAGTTGATGCTGAAAACATATTTTATGGTACCGTGTGTATATTTATGTTGCTGATGGTCCAAATAGATTGTCTTTTTTTCCACGTGGTGCATTGCTTACAACCAGTGCACCAGGGGGTGTTTAGTTCTGAAGACATGGACCATGGTGCAAAATTGACAACTAGAAATGTCCACATTGTCGGGCCATTATCCCTAGCCCCAAGCCACTAGTCATACCAACACATGCAAAAGCATTTAGGTGCCAAAATGCATTGTTGGATGCAAATTGCACTTTTAACATATTGTGTCTGATTCGCAAAAAAAGTTAAAGAAAAAAATACCCTGAACCACCAGTCACATAACACATGTGTACCTGTGATGCATTGCTTAGGAGTCAGGGTGTACAGCTAGGAAAATCCAATTGTATTTGCAAAGTGAGTGTGTTTGTAGTATTGTCAGGGCTTAGTCATTCAAATGATGTACAGTTGTACACATGCACAATTAGAATAATCTAATTCACAAAAATATGTAAGACACACGATCTTGCATTTTGTTATTTTTCAGCAAAATCCCAAATTCTTGTTCACTTCCTCAACAGTTTCCAAACACATTCAGGCACAAACGACCTTAACAACAATAGACTACAGTATTTTGTTTTAAAAGGAATTGGTTTGCGCAAGGGGTGAAAACCTCTTCCCCAAAAATGGAGAAATAAAACTACAAAAGAAAATGGCAATGAGGTTTGCTCCTGAGGTCTGCACCCAGATGTGCGTAAGAAGACAGATTGGTGCTTGGCATAGTGATGGGCAGGAACATGTTCAGAAGGCAATGAGTGAATCAGCAGACACTAAGTTGGAAACATCTGTAGAATGGAGGATATTATGAACCTGGGCAATGCACATTGACATGCAGGTGAGCCATGAAAACCAGGACTCCTGAGAGGGTTTAGCACATTTAATTCCATTAATAGAATTACTCCTTGATAGCCCTATCTTACCACACCACAACATTCTGAGTTTGGAGGTGTAGTGGTTGCCTACTCTTCTATACTGAAACAAAGTGGAGGAATTGGCATGAGCTAAATGACGACCCAGGGAACTTCCTCCACAATCCACATGGATTCCTAGAAACAGTAATTCTTCCAGACTGAGTTGCACTAATGCTAAATGAGTTTGGTGGTAATTCATCTGGGATTGCTGACTAGCTTTCAATGAATTTGAAGAAGTGAAGATGTATCTGCCCACTCTTCCAGGAATCACGCATTGTATCCCAGAGGCCATTATATCATTATGACAAGGATGTTTGTTGTGTCGTGGTGGAGTCGACATTTGCATATTAGATACTAGAGTTTGCAATGCTAATTGAGTCGTCAGCATAAATTAGGGCTTTTTGTTTGCATTGTGATGTTAGCATGGATTTACACACTTTCATCAACATTGTGTCCAGGATAATCACAAAGTTTTCAGGCAACTGTGTTTAGTGATACTTAAAAGATTGAAGTAGTTGTCTTCAATTGTGTCATATATATATATTAGGTGTAATATTTCCTGCTAATCTGAAATTCAGGTTTAGGTGTATTCTCTTTTTTTTTCCAAATACTGTAGTGATTATTCATTGGTTGATCTATATCTGGATATCTAGCGGAGGCCAGATTTCCCTACGTATACATTTGTTATGTTTGTCTTTATTGGTCTTGGTTGGTTGATTAATATGGCTGCAATTAACGTATATGGATATATATTTTATTTTATTTATTATTAATGTGATTAGTACACAAAGAACGTTTCACATATTAAGTAATACGCATAAAATCAAAAATTACAAAACAGACATAATATCTAAAATTGAACAGGCACCATTCATTGGAAGGCCTCCACCATCTGTAAATGTGTTATTTTAAGTCATTTCGGTTCGAATCTAATATCTCTGTCCTTCAAATTCATGCAAATACCTAATACAAATGCATATCAATAAGTCTGTATAAATATTTCATTTATTGGTGCCAGTTGGTATATTTGATCAATTCCCAAACTGCTGCTCGGCTGTTTCAATGACAGTACTTAGCATTTGATGTTGAAATAAAGATTCTGATACCAATATGTCACCTATAGTCTGAGCACTTGGGCATAGGATGGCAGTACATATCAGTGGCAGAAGTACTGTGGCATGAAGTAATATATCATGGAACAACCATCATATGGCAGAAATATCTGCGTGCATGTTGCCAATATGCTATTGTGGTTCATGTATCTTGTTTATTAAGCATGTAGGTGAGCATTTCAATCAGAAATGCTACACATGCTTGGATTGGGCCATGACCTGGTCCCAGGAAAATATGTGTAAACAATAACTGGTGCACTCAGTGACTTTGTCCATCAGCCAACTACAGGCTGGCTTCTCCACCAAGCAAAATACCAGGCACCCTAAGCAAACCCTGGCACAGTAAAGAAATGATGCCTATTGGGCCCTGCTCAGTCCAAATGACAGGGACCAAAACAACAACGTTGCTGTACCAGGGTGTCCAGTCTGTCCTGCTGCCAAGTGAATTACTGTTAGTAAATGGTATCACCAATCACCCTGTTGCTCACGTCTTCCCATATATTCATGTATTCATCATTTTGATTTTATAGTTTGAAGTTCTCAGGCATCAAATCCAAGTAAGTTAGAGTTAATGTACTACTATCAATTATCTTTGAAATATAAGACATCTGAAGTTATACTATACAAATACTGTTTTACTTGATTTAGCAATATCAGATTAGTACAGAAATAACACATTTAAAGATGGCGGAGGCCTTCCAATGAATGGTGCCTGTACAACAGCAAAACGATGAGAACAAGTGGTGGGTACGTTTATGAGGGTTTAGAAAAGTTGGAGATATACCAGCGACAAAACAAACAGAAAAGATATTTATAAGAAAACAGTTCATGTACAAAGATAACATTTATCAAAGGGGGAAAGTGCTTAAACTGAAGAGTAGTACAACGTAAATATACAGAATTAGCTTATTATGCGTAATTGGAGGCAGTGGTGGGGTCCGATTGGGCCAATGGAGCAGAGGATGGGGGAGATCCCTCTTAAGCAAATAAGTGAAGGTTCAGCTGAGGGATGAAGAGATGTAGTGTTGGGCTGGCTTTGATTGCTATAGACACTGGGTTCCAGACTAACGGTGTGAGTAGGGAGTACCAGCGAAGTTAGAGGAGGCACATGGAGGGTATGGGATTGTGAGGTTGAGTGCAGAGGATGATCAGAGGGATTGGGATGGTGAGTAAACTGAGATACAATCAGGCAGATACTGAGGAGGAGCAAGACCTTAGATAGCTTTGTAAACTAGGAGATGGAACTTGACAAAAGAGAGGTTGTGCATGGAGAGCCAACCAGCATTCTCTTGGTAGAAAGAGGTGAGGAAGGATCTGGGTAGGTTTTAGAGAGTGTTGGTACTAAAGTTGAGGTCTTTGTTGAGAGGGAAGTAGTACATGGGAAGGCTAAGGAGTAAACTTGAGTAGTAGTCAATTTTTCTGGGCACGAGAGAGGAGATTAGAGTTTTTGTAAAGTGGTTAGTAGGACAGGTTTCCCAACTGTTCAGGAGGTTAATACAAGCAGTTGCAGTGATGAAGTGTTGCATTCATAGATCTCTATCAAAGAGATCCCAAAATTGCAAGCCTTGGGTGAGGGAGCAAGAAGGTCGGGAGCGAAGGACGTAGGAGAGCGGAAGGGAGTTATGGCACTGGAAGACAGGAGAAAATTGGCTTCTATGTTTTGAAGAGTTCAGAATTAGGCAGCAGAGAGAACCGTTCAGTGATTAATTGCAGTGAGCCATTCATAAATTGCTCCGAGATGGCTTGTGTGAAGGAAGGAGATTAGAAAAATATTCAAAATGTGACAGTGAAAGCCAAAGGATGAGATATGTCTTCCTAGGGTAGAAGTATTGAAGGTGAAGAACATAGGTTCAATGTCTGACACCAAATGGGAGAGGAGTGTGGTCAGAGGTTTGTGGGTTTCATGATATTTTAAAGGTCCAAAATTCCACATAGGATGTATCTAGGCAGGAGCGGATTTCCAAACCCCAATAGCCTGGTGAGTGAGGAATCAAGGTATGTGGGTTACAGAGTCAAAAGTGGCAGAAAGATTCAAAAGGATGAGCATAGAAAACAGTTTAGAGTGGTGAGCAGCAGTGAGAAAGTTGGAGACAAGCATGAGTGCAGTCTTGGCAGAGTGCTTACTCTGGATGCCATATTGAAGAGGATCTCCACGGCCATAATCCTTAAGGTTGAACATATTAAATCCACTTTGAATGCCACTAACCCTGAAGTCAGGGAGTTGATCTTACCTTCTGTAAAATGGGTCTGTATAGCATCGATCCTCGATACTATTTTAATTATCGAGCATCTTAACCACTCTCTGACCGCAGGCCTTGATGGTGTATGTAATGGGTTGCTCAACGGTTCTCCCAAGTTATGGGCTAATGCTTTACATTCATTATTCTCAGACATTGGTAAAACAGGCAGACTCCCTAATACATGGCGTGAGAGCCATATCCTTCCAATTCATAAAAAAGGATCCCGTGAGTGCCCCTCAAATTATGCTATGCTGGCTATGCTGGATATTCCAGCTAAGATCTTCGTAAGAGTTGTACTAGCCGCGTTGATAGAGTGGATGAATGATAAGATGATTCTGATTCTGCAGCTGAATATTCAAGATCTAGACGAGAGACACCTGTATATTGTGTATTTAGTGATCTTAGTGCCACGTTTCAACACTGTGTTGAGGAATAGATTGTGGCAGAAACC
Organism: Ambystoma mexicanum; assembly: GCF_040938575.1. Taxonomy (NCBI): domain Eukaryota; kingdom Metazoa; phylum Chordata; class Amphibia; order Caudata; family Ambystomatidae; genus Ambystoma; species Ambystoma mexicanum. Next base: position 1,070,283,226 of record NC_090935.1, on the reverse strand, counting down.
TGTGGCATGGGATATCCCACCTGGATTATTGAGGATGATCCTGCTACTCCATAGTGATACAAGTGTAAGGGTGCATCCGGATGTTGTTGGGAAACTGTCCACTGCTATACCTACTTGTAGAGGAGTGAAGCAAGGATGTATCATGGCAGCAACCTTATTCAATCTTTACCTGGTCGACTTAAATGGAGTTTTCGAAAACCCAATTCAGTGCCCTGTCAAAGTAGTCAATGAATTCCTAAATTGGCTTGCCTATGCTGACAATCTTGTACAGTTGGATCATACACCTTGAGGTCTTCAGTCTATGATTGCGGCACTCAGCCTATGTGCATCCAAAAATGGGATGAAAATTAATTTAGCCAAAAGTAAGATCATGATATTCCCAGCTAGGAAGAGGATGACATGTAGCCCAATTTGCTTAATGGATGGTACCAAATTTGAACCAGTTCAGAACTATTAATATCTTGGGCTCTACATAGATGACTCTCTAAAATGGAACACTCATTGGCATGAAAGAAAAAGTAAATGGTAATGGCTAACACTATTAGTGCTGTTATTGGTATGAATGGTGTCCTTTCTGTTCACACTATCCTGCTCCTATACACATCAAAAGTGTTGCTCGTGTTGACTTATGGAATTGAAATCTGGGACAACACATTTGCGGAAAAAATATTACGCAAATTATTTAGAATGCCTCAGACTTTTATCTCTATAACTTTTATTTGTTGGCTCAACTTAAGGGTGCTCAATAACGTTATGAAGATTGTGAAATATATTCAGGCTTTTCTTCGTCCTTCAGAATTGCTCAAAGCTGGGCACCAGGGTAAGATAATTGCTCGGTATAATTGTTAGCAGGTGGGTTTGTCACCTCTGGCTCTACACAGGCAATAAAACGATGGCTCAAACTGAAGTTAATCAACTACAGCTATGAAAACCAGATCGTAAAGTTTTCTACAAAATCAAATAGTGGCCCTTTTATAAGCTATAGAACAGATAGATCATGCTGTCCTTCTGATATTGTGGCATTTCCAAATAGTTACATTATAAAACAGTACCTTCTTTTAAAATGTAATGTGTGCGATCTCTTGGAAATTAAGGGTGGGAAAACTGGGATCCCTCTTGCCCAACACAAATGTAGGCTGTGTGAGGAAGATGTCCTAAAAACCCTTTAACATATAATTATCACGTGTGTTAGTCTTGCTACCCTAAGAACCACGTACATGATATCGTACTGTAATCAAGTTGATTTTAAGGATATACGTTTGATATGACACTGTTTTAGGAAGGAAATGATCAAAACCTTATTTATTTTAACGTATAATCTTACTGGAAATATAAAGACATTTTTGAGATATTGGAATAATTGTTTTTAACTTGATTTTAATCGTATTTTATGGAACTATTGTATTTTATGCAACTGTGCATATGTTGTTTATATATGTGTATGAACTCCTTGAGCTTTGATTGATGATTGTGTTTATGTTGTATAAATAAAACTTAGAGCTATACGTATATTAAATATATAAATCACATTTAAGGTACTTAGTGTCCTGGTACAAGGCATGCCACTAAAATACTTTTTAAACAATGGGAAAGGAGAGAAACTGGGTGATAGTTTACTGGGTATTGCCACCATATTCCAAGTATTAACAATATATGTACATGCACACTCACCACAAATATTACTGGCATCACATGCTCTGGTACTTCCTTCCTATGTAAAATATTGCCATCACTTGTCAAAAAAGCACACCATGAACTTATCCCATCATATGCAATTGTACTTGAAATATATGCCATTTATTGGCATAATATATAAATGCACTCTCAGACCCACTCCCACCACATCTCCCCAAATGCACAAGCATCCACAGAAATTGAGGCCAAAGTACACTTCCATCCACATGTTCTCATAGCCCCCCACCCACTCTCATACATACAGCACTGCATCCTCACACATCGAATATAGTAGTCCCGAATTCCTACTCATATGTCAGAAAAAGCAAACTGCTATGCAGAGAAAGGTACAAGGAAAGTATCAGAGTAACAGGAACAATTGAGAGGGTGACATGACAAGTATGGCATGAACATAAAGGTGGCAATGGAAGTGGGAGATAGGCTGCATATAAGTGTAGAGGTGTCAGGTACATATGGCAGCTACCTTGATGGGTGAGGAGATGTTGGTTTCTATTTAATACATTTGAGAGTGAAGGATTGCCTACATTTGAATATATATCAGCTGCATTGGGCAGCATGAGGGTGCTTACCACAGTGGCTCATACTTTGAAGTAACCCGCCATTGCTGCTTTTTTGGTTCTAAACTGGGGCATAGTCTTTGCCTGCTGTGAGAAACCGGACGGTGTCTCACCTGCTAGTGCAGGAAGACCAGGAAACCAGGCTGAAGAATCCTGTATTGTGTATCAGAGATAACCAGGGCCCTCTCGCGTCACTAATCAAGGTGGGGAGAAGCAGCAGCCACCTTGGTACTGTCCTTTGCTCCAAGAACAAAGCAGCATCAGTGAAATAAACACAGCCAGTGAGTTGGGCAGACAGTACAATACCGGTCTTTGTTGAAGCCAAGCTTGAAAGCAGGCAACACTGTATGGCGAGCGTTGGAACGAACATTGTTAAACGTGTGTGAGAAAAGACGCAAGTAAAAGTTGAACTGCTGATGAGTGTTTGAACTTTGAAGAGACTTTGATACAATACCTTTGACAGAGTGGTCCGGCACCACATGAGTTCTCAATCGAAGGTCTCTATAAGGTATCCAGCTGAGAAGTGGCAGAAGTGAAAGTTATAGTGTTATATAAAGAAGAGAACAAAGAATTGTGAATAAAAGTGGTCCTGCGACAGGTTAAGCAAAATCCTGCTCACAGTTGAAAGTCTTCGATTTTGATATAGTAAAGAAAACCGAAAAATGATAGAAATTTGGTACGAGCCCATTGGAGAGAAACCAGTTGAAGGTTTTGTGTTAAACTGGGTCTGAGCCCCGCGGAGAGGGATCCGGGGAGAACAGTGAATGACCAAAGAAGTTGTGCATATGAGAATCCTGACGAAAAAAGGAACTTTGAATGTTTATTTGTCGCATCAGGCCCTTTTAAATATATGAGTTTGAATGGTAAAGTGACTTTGGCACAGAAGGTCTTGATACTGAGATTTTGAACTGCATCCTCGTGCTAGAAAAGCCAGAATATGTGCTAAGATCGAGTGTTCCACCTTGTCCCGGGATGAAAACATGGGGAAGGTAAGCTAATCGCTCAACTATCCTGACTTATCATTTCTTGAACACTTTTACTTTGTATAACAATGTTTCCCACACCCTTTTTATTTAGAATTATGCATTGCTTTATTAGTAAAGGCCCTTTTATTTTTACCAGACCCTACTAGGACTGTGTTATTATTATTTGATGGTCGTAGCTTGCTCCCATCTTTAGATTTAGGATTATGTAAGCATTTTTCAAACCCAATTGAAGTTCAATAACACGCTTGAACTGTGATTTCTTGTGTCTGTCCTCACTGTTTGATAACATGCCTTCCTTACACTGCCTAATGCTGCCCCTCAATATGCTTAAACACCATCCTGGGCAACAGATTTCATGTTGCTATTAGCACTTGGAATGGAGCTAATCCCAATATGCTCTTTCATGTGCACAGAGTTTAAGTGGAGAACAAGATCACAGTTCTGCATCTGTCAATAATATATGTTAAGTATACAGAACGTACATACATGCAGCTTGAAGGAAAGACAATGGGCCTCATTACGACTTTGGCGGTAGCCAAAAACCGGGTCCGGGTCCGGTTTCCCTGAATGGGAAATTACCGGGCCATTTCGAGTTTGGAGGGCCCGGTAATTCCTCCTTCAGGGAACCCGGGCCCAGACCTTCCCCATTCCCATGTGAGCCCCCATAGGGATCAATGGGAATGGGTGCAGGGAGCTAACAACGGGCCGATTACGACCGGCCCGTTGTTAGCTCCCTGGTCCCCTCACGAGACCTGGTAAGGACGCCTGGTTTTACCAGGCATCCTTACCGGGTCCCGCGAGGGAACCTCATAATCTTGCGGAATGGGTTTAACGGGTCCGCCTCCATTAGCAGCACCCGTTAACCTATTCCGCAAAGGTTGTAATGAGGCCCAATATAGTCTTTAGGATTGTAAGTGCTTCCCTATTAGGGATCAAATTATAAGAGATATGCCACAGTTTTTGAAGGTCCCTTTCAAGCATTTACAATGCTTCTAAGTGCTTCGTGAATCAAACCTATTGTTTTTGTATGACCTGACTTAAACAATTTGAGTCAATAGCAAAATTGCAATGGTTTGCAAGTGATTTGAATAGTATCGGTCCACTTTGAGTCAATAGGTCTCTATGGCTCAAATTGAATAACAGGTTTTTCCAATCGGCTTATTGATTTGAAACAGCTTGATCTTTTTCGATTTATATTACTCAGTTAGTTTGAACTTTTTTAAATAGATTTGGCATAATAGAAGGTGAAACTGAGTTGCAAACTCCCTGTTTCCTGTTGTTTATTTTTGTTGTGGGCTGAGGGAGAGAAAGAGAAAGTGAGAGAGGGGCACAGCAGCAACAGACACTGAGAGCAGGTACTGTCTATGGGTGTGTGTGTGTGTGTGTGTGTGTGTGAGGCAGGCTAGAGAGGAGGGTGATACTTCCCAAAGTCTTCCCCTAGCCAGCAGACCCCAGAGAAGCAGCAGCAGTCACTGCCTCAGGCTGCTCCTGAAACACAGCAATCTCCATCATGCACACCAGTTCTGCCATAGGGGGGCTCAGGTAGTTGCCAAACATTGCAGACAGAGGTTTCTTCATGCTTTTCTGGCTGTGACTCTTAGTCAGGGGCATTGCAATATTTTACTGCTGCTGTAGGGGAGCCCACTCAATAACAATGCCACCAAGGTGGCGTGAAACATTTGTGGGGCAGAGGTAGCCAGGGCTAAAGAACATCCAGCATGCAAAGCCACCTGGGACAGAGATATAGGACCTCATTACAAGGTCAGGGGTAACCCACTGGTGCTACTGGCGGGTTGTCACTGACCGTGTAATCCTTTTCCAATGCCTGATATTCTGGTGCCACCCGGATATTCCAGTGGGCGTTGGGCCGGGCTGTTAGGTGGCAGAAAGCGTAAGTCTCCATTCCTGTGGAGTCCGATTGGACTCCACAGGAATGGGGACACAGAAGCACTGGCACCATTGCTAACGGTGGCGGTGCTTCTGTGAAAATCATGCCTGCAGGGGCTGGTGCTCCCAGCAGGTCAGACCTGCAGGCATTCTCGTAGTCTGGCTGTCCAGAAAGGGTGCTGGTACGTTGTTACTGGCACACTTATTTCCAGACCGTCTGGCCTGTAATGAGGCCCATAGTGTCTATGGGGGTCATTACAACCCTGGCAGTAGAGGGTTAACAGGGCCGGTAGAGCTGCTGACCCCGTTAACCCCCTACTGCCGCATTACCAGGTTTGCTCGCGGGACCCGAAAAGGACGTCTGGTAAAACCAGGCGTCCTTAGTGGGTCCTGCGAGCAGACCAGGATGCAAACAACCGGCCCGTTATTAACCTGCCCGTTGTTTGCATCCTCCCCATTCCCATTGAGCCCTATGGGGGCTCGAATGGGAATGGGGATGCACAGGGTCTGGATTTCTGGAATGGGGAAATACCAGCCCCTCCAAGGTCGGAATGGCCCGGTATTTCCCCATTCCAAGAACCCAGACCCAGTACCTGGATTGGGGGTAGCCATGCCGCAAATAACGGCCCAGTATATCTCAGGTGCCTCTGCAGCTGCACCTACCACCAGAAGAGGCCAGCAGCTGGTGAGGAAGCTGTCTCCCCTGAAAATACCCACCCAAAAATTAAAAAAGGAGAAAAAAAAGAAAAATATGTTTTCTAGTTTACAGCTCATTATGGTGTATTCATCGCACGTTTAAACAGTATATTGAACGGTGTTAGATTATTATGCTTATCGATTTCAATGGGAATCAGTTTCTGATTTCTTTTTTCCTGAGAGGTAAGGAAACTCCGATGTGACTAATTTGAGTAAGAATGAAACACATACAAACCATTTTTTGAGGAACAGAAAAATGAAGGGTCTGCCTGAGCTGCTTTTTAGTGATTCAAAGACATTTTCAGTCCTAGGCAGGCTCTCCCCTAGTAGCAGGCCACTTTGTGAATAATAATTAAGTGTAACCCTTGTAGCAAAGACACTCTTCAAAAGAATGTTAAGGGTCATTCCTCAAAGAAGCACCATGAAAAATGATGTTTCATCCTTTGACTGAAAGACATGCGGTACACCTTGCAAAATTGTTAAAGGAAGAAACATGCATGTACGTTATTTTTCTAAGAGACCACAAAGAAGAACACCTACATTTTGTTTCACACAAAGAACCATATATTCAGCCCATTGAAGCAAAAGTCAAGATGCATGCACATTTCTTTTTGTGAGACATGAACATATGTGCATTGAAGAACACGTTAAGTGAATTCCATGCAGGGGCCCATACAACAAGCCCACAAACGAAAGGGAAGAATATATGCATGTACAATTTCTTCTGCAGCCACCACTCAAATGTGAATCCCAGTGGTTGGGGAAATATACATTCAGCACAAGCAATAAAGGTGGAAACATGCATGTGCATTATTTTTCGGAGAGACCACAAAAATGTGCATCTGATTTTTTCAGGCAGGGAAACATTGATTTAGCCAGTGAACCAAAAGTGAAGATGCACACACATTTATTTTTTTGTTAAATCTGAGAAGATGTGCAGCCTAGAACAATTGCATTGCATTTCATGCAGGGAACCCTTCATCAAGCCCACAAAGGAACGGCTGGGAAACATACACACATACTTGTTTCTTTAGACACCACTCAAATGTGTAGCCCAAAAGTTGGGGATCTACACATGCATTGTACTGAAGTAAAGGTAGAGACATGCACATACTCTCTTTTTCTGAGACACCACAAGGATGTGCAGCCAGAACACCTGAGATATGTTTCAGGCACATAACCATACATTTAGCCCAGTGAAGCACGAGTGAAGTTGCAAACACATTTTTGCTATTGCAAGACCTTTATTTTTACTAGGAATTAAAAAAGCCGAATATTGGGTCTTTTAATGAGTAACAATTGACTGTTGCCATAAAAAGGGCAACCGGCTAACAGCCCTCACACAGTATTTTTAACATCAGGTATTTGAGAAATAAATCTGCTGAATGATAGAGCAGCAACATGCTGCATGGTGTGGCCCACACAATAAAACATTCAGTCTCCCGACACCAAATTAAACCTTTTGATTAAATTAAAACTATTCAACTTCACAAATACACTAGACTTTATCAAGTGGATGTTGGGTGAAATAAGGAATGGGGAAGCAAATGGAATCATCAACAGCAGGTCACCACTTGATGGTAGCCTCCCAGTCACTACTAGAGCTGTTTTCCAACCACATTTGCATGAAGCAATTCCACTCCACTTTTTGCTGTCAGACGTGTTGCAGCAGTGGTAGCTAACAACGCATCATCATCATCTGAGTTGCTGTGTAGGTAGATGAATTGTCAAAGTCTGCCACAATGAAGCACTAAGTAAGTTCTAAAAATGTAATTTGTTCTACATGTGACACTGATAGCCTTCGCCATCATTTCTAAACAATAGTCCCAGGTGCACTGACATTTCTCAGTGGGCAATTGCCATCTGGCAATGGTGTGGAAGTCTGGTATTTTTGATTTTAATTAATAAAATGTGGCAGTTGATTACATCTCAGAAAGGGTGGTCTACTAACCAGACCCTCTTTCATCAAAATCCATACCAAAAGCATGAGGAAGGAAAGCTCAGGGGCAACGCGATTGTCTTGGAAGCAAGACAACGCAGCGCAACACAGATTCAAATCCCGATCCTGTGCTTAGAAACCACCCGATGGTGTTAAACCGTTATAAAAAGAACAATTATAATTATATTGTACACCATTGCCCTGCTACATCAGCACTTGCTCTCCAGTGGACAAGGTCAGGTTCAGAGGACAGAGGTGCCCTTTCTTACAGCTGGGGTAAAGCAAACACATGTCTGTGCTGAGAATTCATCTTCACCTATGTTCCAAAACCACATACTTATAAAGAACTAGTATCCTGGTTGCAGTTTAATCTTTAGCATAACCCATACCTGAGTTGGGTTGGGGTCTGGTAGCTGGTAGTTCACATCATTATTGAAGCCATGTTTGATCTGTATTATACATTTGCCAACACCGTGAGCCCACACCAGCCATGGGCAGTCTTTGTGTATTCTCTGTAGACTGGCTCCCTTCGCTGCAACAAGCAGGAAAATAGCCAGTGGGAGCTGCCTCTCTTATGATCCATTGTAAGCTCTGCTAAGACTTGTGCCCCGTAGGTCAGCCCTCAGCAGGAGCTAGCTGTTCTGGGAAACAAGAATCAAAGGGCACAACCTAAACAAAAGGGCAAGCTGCACACTTGGGTGCTGCATACCAAAGGGCATTTGATGCTTAGTATATCTAGAGGGAGCTCAGCACCATTGGGAAAGGAATCCATCATCTTTCTTTTCTTTACACCACTCCCTTCTTCCTGTCTCCTTCATGCCCGTTAGCACAACGCACTTTGGGTATGATTCAGTCATGCACAGGCCCCTTGCCACAAGGACTGAGATTGGACCCTTTAATGCAGGCTTGCTTTACTTCAATCTTGTGGGGCCTTCTTCCTAGAAGAGAGGGGGTCTCCCATCCCTTCTTTGATTCATTTTGTAACTTCAAGAACATTTCATGTGGATCTCTTCTTGAGATCAGTCCTCACCAAAGCCCTCTGCTAGTGAGTTGAAGATTAAGTGATCAAATTTAGAGGCACGTTCTGCTCCCTACTCGGCCTCTGGGAACAGGGAGGGTGAATTGATGCTGGATCAATACCTGCAATGCTGCAATATCATTCAAACTGCTATGTTTCGAACATCAGCCCAAACCTCTGGCATTTTAGTCCTTCACCCAAGCTTGAATGAAGAAAAGTAGTGTTTTTTGACATGCTTCTTTCAGGCACTGTATGAAACCACAATGAGCCCCAGTTTGAATCTGACTCGACACCTGCTCCCTCTCTGGATTGTTGTCACTTTCCACCTCCGAACCTGATTTGAACAACTCACTCAATGATAAGAAGTCTGGTTTAACACTATGGAACTGCCAAGAACTTAATAATGTACTAATGGAAGGCCCCATCCCCACTCGCCCACTTGCTGGGACCCTTGACCCTGTTTGCACCATTTTCCTCTAAAAGCATACCCTTTTTGAAAATGTTGGTGATGTATTGCGTTTTCCTCACGACTCAGCATGCAGAGTGAATGCATATTCACATTTTGCATTTCTCCTCATTCTGGATTCCCCTCACAAGCAACACAACATTGGTAGTACTTGTTCTGCATGCACTTCAGAATGGCATGAGGGGTTGGGGTTGGAATGTTTGATAAACTTTGATTCACCGTCTGATATTCTGGCACAAAAACAGCATGTATCCCATTGCCTCCAGAGTGTTCCAATATATTGCGGGCAAATGAGCGAATACCAAAACTAGATGGGAACGACACAGGGGGTAATTCATAGAATTCAGTGCACAATTGGCGCACAATTGGCGCATGCGGCTGGCGCACAGTGTGCGCATGCGACTTTCTGCGTCAGCCGCTTGCGCTAAAATCCATTTCCGCGCACAGCGTATTCATGGATTTTAACATCCAAAACCAGCCGTGGCGCAGAGTGGCACAGGGACCCTGCAGCAGTGCCAGTTATGCCCCCAACCCCTCCCCGTGCGCCATATACAGCGCACAAATCCGTACATGGCGCACAGGCTCACAACCACGAAAACACCTGTAAAACTCCCTGCGCACCCCTCCGAATACATGTACCCGCTGTGCAGGTACTCTCACATGAGATTGGGCCTGTGCGAGCGGGGTAAGTGGATTACTGGGGTGTGCGGGAAGTTTCACACGCGATTGGGCCTATGCGAGCGGGGTACGTGGATTACTGGGGTGCGCAGGAGGTTTCACACGTGATTGGGCCTGTGCGAGCGGGGTACAAGAATTACTGGGGTGCGCGGGAAGTTTCACACGCGATTGGGCCTGTGCGTGCGGATTACATGGATTTCTGGGGTGCGCGGGAAGTTTCACACGCGATTGGGCCTGTGCGAGCGGGGTACGTGGATTACTGGGGTGCAAGGGGAGTTTCTCACACGATTGGGCCTGTGCATGCGGGGTACATGGATTACTGGGGTGCGCAGGAAGTTTCACACGTGATTGGGCCTTTGCGTGTGGGGTACGTGGATTACTGTGGTGCGCAGGAAATTTCACACGCGATTGGCCCTGTGCGTGCGAGGTACGTGGATTACTGGGGTGCACGGGAAGTTTCACACGCGATTGGCCCTGTGTGTGCAGGGTAAGGGGATTTGTGGGGTGCGCGGGAAGTTTCACACACGGTAGGCCCTGTGCGTGCGGGCTATGTGGATTACTGGGGTCCGCAGGAAGTTTCACACGCGATTGGCCCTGTGCGTGCGGGGTATGTGGATTTGGGGGGTGCGTGTGAAGTTTCACACGCGGCAGGCCCTGTGTGTGCGGGGAACGTGGATTTGGGGGGTGCATGGGAAGTTCCACACGCGATTGGGCCTGTGCGAGCGGGGTATGTGTATAACGCGGTACGGGGGAAGTTCCACACGTGCTTTCGCTGTCAGAGCGGGGTAGTGTATCCAGGGGGTGTGCGGGGAGTCCCACACGTCAATTGGCAGTGTGGGTTCTCACAGGTGTGCCCTCTACCCCCTCCACGGATCCTGCAAGCAAACCACACCACAGGGACCTACCCAGCAACCCTGGTCATGTCCCGCAGGCAGCCCATCCACCATGGGCATGCCCCCAGCCAGGCCACATGTCACCTTGCACTAGTGATCACCAACTCATGTCCCCCAGCACCCCCAGTCCCCAGCAGTGAGGGGCACCTGCCAGCAGGCCCCCACTCATGTCCCACTCATGTCCCCCTGCACCTCCACCCCCAGCAGTGAGGGGCACCTGCCAGCAGGCCCCCACTCATGTCCCACTCATGTCCCCCAGCACCCCCACCCCCCAGCAGTGATGGGCACCTGCCAGCAGGCCCCCACTCATGACCCCCTGCACCCCCACCCCCCAGCAGTGATGGGCACCTGCCAGCAGGCCCCCACTCATGTCCCCCAGCACCCCCACCCCCCAGCAGTGATGGGCACCGGCCAGCAGGCCCCCACTCATGTCCCACTCATATCCCCCAGCACCCCCTCCCCCCAGCAGTGATGGGCACCTGCCAGCAGGCCCCCACTCATGTCCCACTCATGTCCCACAGCACCCCCACCCCCAGCATTGATGGGCACCTGCCAGCAGGCCACCACTCATGTCCCGCAGCACCCCCACCCCCAAGCAGTGATGGGTACCTGCCAGCAGGCCCCCACTCATGTCCCACTCATGTCCCCCCACCCACTCACCCACCCAGTAGTGACATGCCCAGCTCATGACACAAACCAAAAGTCAACTATGTACATCAACAAATGTCCGTCACACACACACACACAGGTTGCCATTGATTGAGTAAACCCACATGTCAACATGAATGAACCCAATGAATGAATCCCACACATTGAAGTAAAAGATCAAAATGTATTAACATGAAAACCAATTGAAAGTACTTAAAGCATAAAATAATGGCAAACATGAAATGAAATGCATGTCCAAATAAATAAAAAAAATTCCTCAAAAAAACCCAAGTAATCCAAAAGAAAAATGTCCAAAACTCTCTGTCCACCAAACCAAATCCAAATGAAACGCAAAAAGGTAAATCTATTGATCCATGGTGAAATGAAATTAAAATGTCCAAATAAATCCAACGTCCAACTATGTACATTCCAATTTTCAAGGGTCCATGAGCCCAACGAAACAAATGAAACCTATCTAATATCCTACCTAACAAAAAAGATATTTACAAAAGTGTGGGGCATAGTCCAAAAGCCCAAAAATAAAAAAAAGGAACTGCGGCTCACTCAGTGATGTTTTTGGCCAGGGCATCATCGAACTCCATGTCTATTTGCTGGAGGCGGGCCTCTGTCCTGGCCCCGAGGTCTTGCAGGGAGGCACTCATTGCCTGTTCCAACTCGAGGCGCTCTGCCCGCCTCAACGCCCGACGCATGGGGAACTCCGCCCTGACCATGGTGAGCCGCGCCTCTTCCGCCCGCCGCTGCTCCACACCTATACGCTGGCCCAACCGCAGCCACACGGAAGACACATCCATTCCAGGGTCCTCCTGCCCTCTGGCCGATGCCTGCCCCCCTGATGTCGATGGCCGAGCCATCATTGCTCCCACCAAGAGCCTGCTCCTGCTGCTGCTGTCTATGTGCCCTGTCCGATGATGCCTGCACATCCTCCATCAGCTGGTCTCCAGTTGTGGTGTCCACCCCTGCTGGATCGCAGACTCCCGACTACCAAGCTGGCTGTGTTGGTCAGGCCAGGTCCACAGGGGGCCCTGGTGGAATCTGGGCCGGAAGACGGCAGGGAGAACGACTGGCACATAGTATCAACAGAGGAGGAGAGGTCCGCCAGAGTGTGCGACACATGTAGGAAACCACTGACCAGGGCCCCTCCCAACAGTGCCACGTTGCGACGCTGCTGTTCGTGATGGTGTGCGTTCTCCACCCAGGAAGAAAGCACGTCATCACGAATGTCACGCGTGCGCAACGCGACACCAATCAGGACGGAACCCATACGGTCATGGGACCCCTCGTCCACAGGTAGTGGAGAGACAGATGACATGGCACTCTCCCCTACCTGCGGACGGGCCTGGGACGGGGCATCCCTGCTGGTGCATGGTGGTGCAGTCACAGGGTCAAGGACAGGGACATGCACAGGCCCCTCCGAGGTGACCTGTGCTGCCTCCTGACCCTGGCCCTGGACTGCACCACTTGCACCAGTGGTACTACCCCCACCAGGCCCCATGTGCGGCTCAGTAGCGGGCTCCTCCTCCTCTGTGGAGACCACCAACCTGGATGTCTCTGTACCGTCTTCTGCCATGGCAAGCCCCTGAGGGGTTCACCCGGCTCTTCCGTAGTGGCAGATGCGGCACCAGCCCCCTCACTCCCGGATGATGGCAAGTACTGGAGGCATCCCGGCCGCTTGGCTCCACAGCACCGTCTCCGCCCTCTTCTTCACTTGACGCTGCGTAGAGGGAGACATAGAACACAAGCATCAGGGTACAGTACAATATTCCCCTAGACAGGAAGCAATAACACATGAGTGGCAGTGTCTAACGTCACTTCCATCCTGTCCCTCCACAACACATGGGTGAATGCACCCAACACACATGCATAAACAGGCACGACGCCTGCAATCAACATCAGCATCCATGTACAAGTGCCTCTATTAATCAAAATGTTGCCTTCAAACTCACATGCATCATGGCTCACACTGATCCCATGCACACACATCACCGGAGGGTCATGCATCATGCCTTGTACACCACAGACAAAGTGGATAGACACAGTGCATACAACGGTGACCGCACTGCATGAGTGAATGTACACATCATCACGGACATGTGTCATGAATCCATGGCGTATCGAAGTCACAGACACACTTCTCAGACACACACACACATGTGCACCATACATGTACATGACAGCAGCACCCATCCCTCACACCCCCATCATGTGCAAGAACAGACACTGGCATGCTTTCATGTGTGCATTTGCCATACAGCTCCCCATGTTGCATTGGAACTCATGCACCAACCATGTGGTTCGCACATTACTGGTCTCACATGCATGACCATGATGTCCCTGCACACACACATCCATACATGGCCCATGTCACACATACAGGCAAGTATCAGACTACCAGCACACTGAAACATGCCATGTCTCACACACCAATGCTTGGCCACTTACCGCTCAACTCCAGATGGGTCTTCCTCCGAAGGATCTGGGCGTGGAGCGCTGGGCATACGTGTTCCAGGACTCTCATCTGGATGTCACTCATGCTGACCCGGCCCCCCTCTGTGAGGCGCCAGGCCTTGTGGAGGGTCCTGTACCTGAATTCCTCCCTGCGCTTCTTGACGTGCTTGATGTCGCGGGTTGCCACCCCCTCTGCGTTGATGGCAACCACTACGTCGTCCCAGATCCTCTGCCGTCCTTCCTTGTTGGCGCATGATGTTCTGAAGAGGGCATCAAAATGCCCCAGGACATGCTCCACCAGGACACCAACTTCCTTCACACTGAAGCTGGTGGCCCTCTGCCTCTCTGGCTGGGGGTCGCTAGTGGTCTCAGATGGTGTTTGCCCCGACATGGCGACCCCCCGAGGCAGGCGTGGGTGGTCCTGGGGCTGGGCTGTGGAGCGATGGTATCCCAGTCGGGAGTCTTCTGTTCCAGCAGGGGTGGACACAGCAACTGGACCCCTGGCTGACGTGCAGGCACCAAATAGCAGGGCACGTGGGCAGCAGGCAGGCAGGCAGCAGCAGATGGCAGGTGGGAGCGTGCTCGGGGCTCTGGGGGGAAGTAATTCAGCCTTCTGGGCAGGAGTGTGGTCTTCCGTGTGTTTTCACGTGGCCAGCTTGATACGGAGTGATTTGGCATGTGAAAAAGTTGCACGTCAGCGTGTAATTCGAGGAAAGGCCCTTAGCGCGTAAGCGCGTCAGCACACGTACGCAGTTTCATTGGACCAAAGGCCCTTAGCACGTAAGCGCGTCTGTGACGTGACGCGTGCAGGCGTTTCCCTCGTGACATGGGCATAGTGGTTCATGGCGCGTGAAAAAACTGCACGTCCGCGTGTGAATGCGTGTAATCCGAGGAAAGGGCCTACGCGTCTGTGACGTACGCGCGTGGGCATTTCCCTCAGCACGGTGCATGTTCATCATACACATCCAAAAACTGCACGTCTGAGTGTCAGCTCGTGTAATCGGAGGAAAGGGCCTTAGCGCGTACACGCGTAAGTGACGTTGTACGTGTGGGCCGGTTTAAAAGGTATGTGTAGGACCCCATTTCCTTGTACGTGCTTTTCGGGGAGAATGAGTGCGTGAATTCTGTACTTCTTGTCGGTTCACACGCGATTACATCACAGCGTTTCAAGTTCGTACTCCCTTTTACCTCTGACAGCGTTCATTTTTTTTGTTGGGCCTGTTTCCTCAAACAGCGTTCACTTCTTCTTTTGTCCTGTCTCCTCAGACAGCGTACAATTCTTCTTTTGGCGGGGGTGTTGCCAACGCGCACACTCATGTCTTTTTCACGTTCCTTTTCCAGGCAGACGGTGAGTCGCACACTTATTTACCAACCGTGCTTGCCCCGTGTGTCGCGTACCCCTTCAGAGGTCATTGTAGGCTGCGTGTAACACGCGTACGCTTATTTTTGTATTTCTGGGTGCCACAGCGTAGTGCAGGTTCATTTTTCCATGCGCGTGGTCTACGAGGGGTTGCGTGCACGCTATTTTTTGTTTTCGGGGTGCCTGTGCGTTGCGTGACTCGTCATCTTCCCCCAGGGGTCACAGACAGCCTTGCTAGAGCACTAGGGTACGAATTCCATCTAGTACCCTACCCCTTTCACCCCCAATTGCCCAGGACAATCGTTTACTACAACCCCCATACGCACATCAACATCAGTGCCATGATTGGGAGGCGACCAAACGGTAAGGGAGGCAAAGGTGGCCGACCTCCAAAAGGTGGGCGTGGTGGGCAAGGTAGGGGACGTGGCCATGATTTGCAGGGTGCCCCTAGACCCCGATGTGTGGAGGAGCAATCAGGGACACCCATGCCCCCCCTATGGTTGTGGGAAACGTAGCTGACACCATCACAGCACAGCCCATGTTGGACCAGCCCATTGTGGCACCTGAACTGGCACAGGATGACTCCCAGGCTGACTTCCAGGTCAGTAAGTCTACACCACGTGTGGCGGTGCAAGTTGGTGTCACCAGGCCACGTGGATCTGGGGCAGCTATGTCATCTGCTGCCCCAAGTAGGCAGGGTGGGGAGGCTGCAGGGGCAGCTGCAGCTCAATCCACCCCAGCTCTGAGTCTCCCAGCCGGGACAGTGTCGGTCCGTGTCCGTCAAACCGACTTTGCCCCTGCCAACATCACCCTTCAGCCAATGCCTGCACCAAGACCTATGGTCATTGTGCAGTCGCACACTCCTAGTACCCAGTCCACCGGCGCTTCTGCCCCTACTGACCAGAGCGGTGTAAGCCACTCAGGATGCGCACCACCTTTGAAAAAGAGGAAGAAGGGTGCTCTGGCACTACAGGCTGAGACCCCAGACATGGCTACACACTCCGGCATGTCAAGGAAGCCTAGCTTTAATAACGCCGAACTTGATGCACTGGTGGCCTATGTGTCGGCACATAGCCACGAAATGGTGGTGACTGCAGGGTGCAAGACCACACCTGGTCAACGTAAGGCACACTGGCAGACCATCGCGGACATCATTGGAGCCCTTGGATTTGTGAGGCGCTCAGCTGATGATTGCTACAAGCGCTGGACTGACTTGAAAAGCAGAGCAAAGAACAAGCTGGCCTCAAATCATGCTTCTACTCTGGTGACTGGCGGTGGGTCTCCACAAGAGGACAACCAACTCACTGAACATGAGTCTGTTGCTGGAACCTTCGTCACAGAGGAACAGATCCAAGGCATGGGAGACCTACCAGATTATGACGTATTGTCCAGTGAGTGCCCATGCATGTGTGTGTAATCTATGTGTATGTTGTGTGTGTGACGGGTTCTGATTGAGTGCCAGGTGAGGGTGTCTGCACCTGAGTGGTATGGGCCACCCATGTGCTTCCTCCAAAACATTCACTGGCCTTGGATTTGGGTATGACAGTATCCCTTCTGCCCACAGTAGCCATTTAGCGCCACATTACTGAAGTTGCCCTTGAACTGTCGTCTTGCAACAACATTGTTCAGAATTTTTCAGTGTTCATTCAGGCTGATTGTTTCAATTCTCCCACTTTTGCAACACATTTTTCAGCACTATTGTCACATATGTGACATGCTTCTGTCATTGATTACACCCCACATTGGCCCACATGTGTTACCTTGTTATGTGAATGATTAGACCATTCAAGCTGATTGAGTATTGGCCTGCTCACAATGGTTTTTGGTGCCTGTTTGTATGTGGTACTTGATAGTTGTTTATGTTTAAGTGACCAACCATTGATGTGAACCCCTGCCTGCAATCACTGCATTCTTGTACACTGGATGTGTTGCAGTGAGTGGCACATGCGTATTATGTCACACTATGTAGCATTTTTCATCTCATCATGTCCATC
The DNA here is from genome assembly GCF_040938575.1 of Ambystoma mexicanum. NCBI lineage: Eukaryota > Metazoa > Chordata > Amphibia > Caudata > Ambystomatidae > Ambystoma > Ambystoma mexicanum. Next base: position 1,070,265,943 of record NC_090935.1, on the reverse strand, counting down.
TCACATGGATGGCTGACAGTACTCATTCACTGACATATGGCTGTACTTGTCAAATGTACCATGGCTATGCTACATGCCATCTGTGTGCTGGCATGTGTCATGTATGTGTATTGGACATGTCACTCACAGGCTAATGTGTGATGCCAGTGCAACCCAGCATGCAGCAAATGTATTGCTTTTCCATCTTGGTGTCCTCAGTGTCTGCTTTTAGCCTCCCCTTCCAACTCAGTGACAGTGCATGCATGCCAGGGTTATAGTCATGTGGGACATGTGTAAATCATGTACTGGATCTCTGGCTTGTCAGGCCTATGTGTGTGCTATGGTGCTAATGCCTGTTTCCATTTGTTGTATTTCATGTTTTTGCAGGTGACGACGCACTTGATGCTGGTTTGGTTCAGGAGATGGTGCAGACCCAGGAGGATTCTCAGCCACGACCAAGCACCAGTGGGGGACGTGGTGTGGTGGTGGGTGAAAACACTTTGGTACTGCAGACCATATGTCGAGGGGTGTCTCTGGGTGCAGCTCCCCAGACCTCTATTCAGGAGCTGAGTCAGATGATGAGACTTATGTGCTGTCGCAGGTCAGTGCTTCTGGCAGGGATTCTGTTCTGTCCAACCCACCTGCACCAGACGTAGAACCCTCTTTGGGGATGTCAGTGTTGGTAGGTCTGCCTTTGGCGGTTAAGGATGCAGGGTCTCACTCCACAGCATCTGATCCTGGGCCAGCAGATCAGAGGGGAAATGCATTCCTGCAGCCTCAGGCAGTGCCAGCACAGCAAGGTGCAGATCGCCCCGAACAGGTGTAGTGCCCACCGACGCGGTGGCCGTGCGCCACCAGGCAATACTGTATGGGAAAACTCCATGTACGGTATGGAAACCCAACAGGCAGCATCAGTAGAAATGATGGCTCAGGCAATGGAGAGGGTGGCCACTTCCATTATCCCCCCTGAAAGGCAGATGGAGCAACAACAGCAGGCAACAGACTCCATTTGCCAATCACACAGGGAAGACATGTTGGCGTCCAACAGGGACCGACAGGCAGCACTGGAGACTCTGCACTAATCCATATCAATAGAGTCACAGGGCCACAGGGAAGCCCTGAGGGTAGAACTCCATAGCCTCAGGCAGAGTCTGCTTGAACTAGAGGCTTCCTGAAATTTAAGGGCAGAACATCAGCTGGAGCAGCTCACACGTTCGCTCTCAGCTGACCAAAATTAGACCTTCCAGACCCGCATGCTTGCTGCCATGGAGGACCATACCAGGGTTTGCGTGTGCTGCCTCCCATAGTGCCACCACCTCCTGATGCAGCAACAGAGGGTGAAGAGAGCGACAGCAGTTCTCCCACCATGGCATAGCCGTGCAGGCCATGAGCCCATGAAGGTATTTTTTTTTCGCAACATCCACGCAGGTGGGTGTTGGTGTGCACCCTGTCCTCGAACCTCCTGGGTGGCCTCCCCTCTCCCCCCCCCCGGCCTCCACATGGCCTTTTTTTTTTTTTACAGTTCGTTGCCTTGTGTGGCTCCCGTGGGCATCCACTGTATTCCTGCTGGGCACATGCAGGCTTGTCCTGAGTTTTGGTTAGATGCTTGGGTTCGTGACACACACACCCCTCCTGCTTCCCGTTTCCATGGGCTTGCAAATGGTGTGACCAAGTGACAGTGGCTTACACAGTGACATTGGGCTCCCATGAGCTGTGTGGGCAGTCTGTAGTCAATACTGTGTGGACATCCCTAGTGGGTATTGTTGTTGTATTGCACACTGCATGGTGTATTGATATGTGCTTGTGCATCCATGTCTTCATCCTAATTTTCAGGTTCCTTCCTCATGTCTTCACAAGGCCGTCTCCTTTGCAGATGGAGTTCATGTTGTATGCAGTACACTGACACATTTGCGTGGCAGCAACACTCTACTGTTGGAAGGGGTCGATGTGCTGGCTCATTCAGGTTGTAAGACTACCACTACCTTGACTTAGTACTGTCATGTTTTTGCAATGTTTCATGGTGTGTTGCTGTATTGTGTTGGTGGTAAGTATTTGTTCATGTGTGCTGTTTGTTATTGATAACTGGGAGCATATTGTCTGTGGGCAGTTTCCATTTGGGACAGTGCACTTTGTGACACTTGTGTCAGGTCGTGTGCATTGCTTTGTTTGCTTTCACATTGCATGACATGCCATGGTGTGTTGGGTGGCGGAGCTGGGGAGGGGTTGGGTGACATGGTGCTGTTTTCATGTTGTATTTTGCAAGGGGGTAATCAATTTAACAGCATAGATGTATGTCTTTTAATGACACAGCATTGGTGGTGTTTCGGTAGGTAGGGATGCACACAATGTAACACTTCCAGGTGACCAATCTCAGGGTGGTATGGTTGTGACAGTTGACTGTCCCTTATGTCATCATCATTGATTGTCAGCTGGTATGTGCCAGGGCTGTGTGCACTCCACAGGGGTGTGATTTTAGGTGAAGTAATTAGCCACCAGCTGCGTACGGGCTGCCTCACCATGTGCCCTTTCCCCTCCCATGCGCAGCGGCCGTGCATGTGGTTGGGGATGTGGGGGCACCACCATGTTCACCCGCAGGCCCCGGCGTGTTGCAACGTTGTGCAGGACACATGCTGCCACTATGATCCTGCACACTACTGGGGGAGCGTATAGCAGCTGACCACCAGAGCGGTCAAGGGAGCGAAAGCGTGACTTGAGCACTCCGAATGTGCGCTCCACTATGCCCCGGGTTGCAATATGGGCTGTGTTGTATCTTACCTCGTGTGGCGTGGTGGGGTTCCGAATTGGCATCATCATGTGGGTGCTCAGAGGGTAGGCACTGTCCCCTGGGGAGGTGGTGATGGGGATCATTAGTGGGGTTGTGACATTACTCAGTATCTGACATGCATGCATGTGCAGTGGTATTTATACTCACCAAGCAGCCATGTATCGCCATGCCGCCCAGCTTCTAGGTCACGGTTTAGGGTTGACATTCTGTAAATGAAACTGTCCTGGGTGGACCCTGGATAGTTGTCATATACTGAGGTGATGATTCCCTTGGCATCACATACTACCTGCACGTTGATGGAATGCCAGTGCTTGCGGTTTCTTTAGATGTGCTCCGTTGCCCTGGGGGGATGTATAGCCACATGGGTGCAATCAATGGCACCTAGCACTTTGGGGAATTGTGCCACACCGTAGAAATCCTGGACGGCAGCCTGCCTTTCTGCAGGTGTTCTGGGCAGGTATATGTGCCTGCGGACTGATGGGCGTGCAGTCATGATGGCCAACACCTGGTGTAGGCAGTGTGACTGCGTGGCCTGTGACACCCCCCGCACTATAGCACTTGTCCGCTGAAATGATCCAGTGGCCAAGAAGTGCAGTACATTAAGCACCTTTTCCAGGGGGCTCAGGGCTTGGGAGCACAGGGAGGGTGATATGAGGTCATCCTCCCACTCACTCACCAGGTCGAGTATTATGTGAGGTGGAAACCTGTACCTCCCATACACCTGGTCATCAGGCATCCCAAAAAGGCTGGTTCTGGGTGTACAAATTCTGGGCCTGACTATCCTCCTCCTCCTCCTCCTCCGGTATCCCACGACCACTGCTTCAAGGAACGGTATATTCATCTTATCGTCTGAGCTTGTTTGTTGTTTGCGTGCACTTTTATGCTGTGCGGGTCCACGTACGCCTGCTTCCTGCTGGCGTACCTGTTTCCGGATTAGCGCGTCTTTTTTGGCGCACGCATTAGCCCCGTTTGAGTCCATGAATACGTGTTGTCGGCGCGCGTATGGGCGTTCCGCGCATTTGCCTCCTGTACTTTACCCATAACGCCCACATTTTCACGCGTTGTTCCCCATTCCGTGTGTTACGCCCCGTGTTACGCCTACTTTTGTTGTGTGCGCTGCGCTATGTGCGCTTTCGCTGTGCGCGTAGCGCACGCTGTTTGAAGACGTGTGCGCCAGCCTGCACCACGCAGGATTTTAGCTCACATCCATGGATTTACACACGCACAGACTTCCATGAATCGCTGTGCGCGGGTTTCGCTGCGATTTTCGCACTTGTGGTGCGATTTGCACGCTTTCGCACACTTGCGCTGGAATTTTCAGCGCACATTAATTCCATGAATCGGCCTGACAGACGTTGCACAACCAGAATGTGGTCTAGAGCAGACCAGTAATAAACACATTAATCAAGATGTTCATTCTCCAGCATATTTTATTTATGTATGTATTGTAGTTGTTGGTATCACCCAATCCCGGAGGTATCACCTCGCTAAGAAGGCAGTACATTGTGAGTTACAACATGGTAGGAACAGTAACGTTACATTTCAGCATATGTGTGATCAAGTGTGGACAGTGGGTTATATGAGTTACATGTATTTGTTGAATAGTGAATATGTATTTATTGTATTCGTTGCTAGCGCCCAAACCCAGAGGTATAAGGGGAAAACTAGTTCTTTGTCACATCACCATTGTACCTCTGGACTCAAGTTCATCTCGGAAGTGCGCCGGGTTAAATAACAGGCAAGGGCATTATTCTGAGGCAGAATCCCAAAGCATGAAAAGCACAAAGTCAACGAAACATTTTCATAACAGAATACACTTCCATCTATTGTTCACATTACAGGGCTTCTTGTAACGTCGTGGAGATGAAGAGGGGGATAAGGATTAATATATGTTATTTCTGACACCCTCATTAGCTTTTCTATAGAAAGCCATCTGATGGCAGAGAGTGCATCCATGCAGGGGAACGCACTGTGAATGGCCATCTATTGGAATGCTTTCCAGTAATCTGTCATTCACTGTTCATCTATTTCTGACACGCATACATTCTGCTAACTGCATTCTGCAACATATGAATGTGTGCTCATAGATGGCTGAACACAGGGCGGTAACGCGACTCTATCCATCTAATTATAGAAATGTTCAGAGACAGGCATTTGGTAGATGCACTCCGTTATTAATAGAACTAGAGGCCATCTTTCGAAACATAAATCAGATATAAAGTTTTAGGCGGCGCATCTGACACATTCCATATTTATTGGGAGATCGGCGGGGCCATCAATTCAACAGTCTAGGGTGCTCTCTTCAATCTGAAGTGTCTGAAGGTCTGTGTGCATTATGAAATATACTGGAACAGCTTTTCATGTGTGCGATAAACACCATTAAAAATGCATGCCACTCAGGCAATGCCATGGTGCATATGCATTAGTCATACTAATTGATCCATTGCAGTGGCAATAGCAGACTGGAGTTTTCCCCTCCAGCCTGAGTTGCATGCTGAGTGTGATTTTAAAAACCTGTCACTCATCATTGCACAAAACTATTTTAACCCCAATGTTCAGGAATTGATGTTTCCCTTGTGGATGAAAGAGGGCAACATCTTCTCTGTGAAGAAAGACAACGTTTTAATTATTCACTGATTTCAGTATAGTAAGCTTTATCGTACTGAACTTTGCCAGAGAAAAGTTGGAGTATAGTAGGTCTGTCTTTGCAGGAGGTTGTGATAAACTTTAGCAATGTCAAGGGGATTGAAGGCCAGAAGACCAAGGGCTAGATTACAGAAACGTTACCCCGGTGCAAGTGCACAGTTTGCACGGTATTAGCACTATGGCAAAGTTTGCCCTATTTTTAAAAACAATGGGCCACATTAGAAAACGATTTCACCTTGACAAGTGCAGTTTGGCTTATTAAAAGAACCAGGTCTAAAATTAAAAAACGCATTGAAAATGTATCTTTTTTGCACCGGCTACATTTTTGTCCTCATGATTTTACCAAGCCAAACTGCACTTGTCCTGGCACAATAGTTTTCTAATGTGTCCCATTGTTTACAAAAATAGGGCAAACTGTGCCCTGGTGCTAATACTGTGCAAACTTTTCACTTCCACCGGTGCAAAGTGTCTGTAATCTGGCCCCAGGAGGCCAAAGATGCGCTAATAGTAAGTCCACCTGTGCCACTGGCCAAAGCACCTTCCTGGCAACATGCGCATCTCCTCTCCCCACTGGAGCACAGGGCTCCTGCTGACATTGCCTCTTTCGCTAGTTCCAAACGCTGCTAATTTCTGAACGAGGAAATCTGTGTTCGATAAGGAAGTGGGCCCATCGTGACATGGTGCCAAATGGCATCCAGCGTGTTCGCATTATTTCAAACATAACTGGGAACTTTACGGCACTATGTAGCAAATGCATTGCCCAAAATGCCTTCTGGTTCACCACCAATGTGGTGAGAATATGTTAGTTAATCATATCCATGAAAACAGTACACATTGTGCTTTTTCAGGGGAAGATAGAAACAACCCTAACACTCTAATGAACGTATGCCACTATGGAACATAAACTTAGAGAATGGGCCTCATTACGACCCAGGCGGTAAGTTACCGCCTGGGTCGTACCCTTACCACCATGGTGTAAACTATGTTTACACCATGGTGGATGGCGGATTTACCGCCCCATTCCAAGGTGAGTGGGGCGGTAAATCCCCATTTCCCATTTTACCCTTCCCCATTCCCATTTTTGCCCCATAGGGCATAATGGGAGTGGAGAAGGCGCTAATTACGCCACCGTAAATTACGGTGGCGTAATTAGCACCATGGTCCGTTAGCGCCATGGATTTTAACGCCTGCAAAAAGCAGGCATTAATATCACCATGGCGCTAAGGGACCTTGTAATCAGGCGTTAAGGGTCGGCACCGTTTACGGCGCCGTTAACCCCTTAACGCCTGATTCGTAATGAGGCCCAATGTCTTAGTTATCAATACCGCATACTATCCTGTACGCTGTGTACTAATCCATCTCATGAATACTATGCCTACTAAACCACTATGTAAACCTATCCCTGTATAGATATGACCATACCCTGTATAGACATGACTGCTCTATACCCAGAAATGTATTGTCTCTGTATAAACAACTCTTTCTGCAAGCAAACTTCCTTGTAACAGCGCCACGATGCCCCCGGGCCGTGGGCGCTTTATAAATCCAAATAAATAAAAAATAAAATAAATAAACAATATTATTGCGCATGCACCCCCTGAAGACATTCTCTCAGCGGAAGGAAAATGCTGAATGCACAGAATAAATGTTGATTGTAGTGAGCACTGCTGGTTGGAGGCCTTTCAGGTGGGTGATTTAAATGTGCAAACGCATGCCAATATGGTGATTTACTAGGCATTTATAAGCTGCTTCATCGACAACGAGAGTCCCCAAACCCAAATTTACCACAGTATACCGAGTTTTCCAGGTGGCCTTTATCCAGGACACCAGAACTGCAAATTGCCAGGTGAAGAATGAGTAACAAGTAGATACTGCCTGGCAGATTCCATAAGAATTGACCACTATTGTCCAAAAAGGGAACGAGATTCAAGAAACTCGTGCAGCAACCATGTGTGAAGCAGGCACTAGGAGGACATGAGACCAGAACACTACATGCCAAAGTGGCTGAGTGCTTAAGAAGCAGCAGTAGTAGTAAGTCCTCATTGAAGGTGCTCTGCAGGGTACAAACGGTATAGTTCGGTATCTGAGAGGTGACATGATCTTGGCATAGTTACAGTGCAGCCAATCATTCCTACATGCCAACTGCGCTGTGCTATGCCTTATTAAATAATTGCAAATTGCAAATTGCAAATGGAAAGGAACGTTCGGTGGGGTTTGGAATTGTTTGACTGGTCAGGTACTCTAACAAAGCTTAATATGATCTGTTCCATCTCCCAAGAAGAGGCCCTAATAAGAATTTCAACATCTCAAAAGGGACGCTGTTTCTTAATCTATGAACAGTTCCATCAATTCTTTCAACACATATGCTGTGAAATAACCCCGTCATATCCCCAATTGAGAACCCCTGCTTTTTTTAGCATGTAAAATGGCCTAAGTCTAAATTGAGTGATACTCTATGACCACTTATCCGGTGCTTCAATTGTGGAGCTGGGTGGGCCTTCTCAGAGAGTACCTCTGATGCTCCGAAGAACATGGACAGAGGCTCTGGGCCAGCACCACCCACCTCTATTGACTTGAAACATCAGGAGGTATGGTGCAGTTCTGAGGTTGGGTGCAGATAGCAAGTAAGGTTTGCGATGGTCTTACTGTAAATGACAGCACTCTAGTGTGTAGGGCCACTGACTCCTCCCTAGTGAGTTAGTAGCAGTCTATGGAGGGCAGGCCTCGGCACTTGTCAACCATGGGAGTGAACCTAAAATGTGCGTCCATTTTTAAATGCCTGGAACTGTGCATTATTCCTGCCTGGCTGTGTACAGAGAGGTATTGCATGTATGCTGGAATGACAATTTAATTTGCTTAACCTCAGTAAGGGAACATGCAGTGTCTCTGCTGACCATTCTGACATTTTGGGAAATACCTAGTACATGTATAAATATCAGTCTTCAATTCGGAATGATGAGCAACTAGTAATTACTGCCTATGCACATTACTTCATAGGTGTTTGGTGTTTCAAGGTGCACAACGCTATCCTGTAATTTATGGACATTGTGATTCTCATGGACCATACATTTAGCGTTTCCCTCCTAAATTTCACTCATCTTGGCCAACACATTTCCAATAGTCATTCTCAATCAGACTCAGAGCAGTAGAGACTACAGTGAAATATTTGTCTGCAGATCATTCATCCCCCTTGGGGACCACCGCCATCACCACCTGGAATTCCTGGAGCAGGGGACAGGGGCACTGCAGCACGTGAGTAGTAAGAGGAAGAGGTGGAAGTGAACAATGTAGAGGAAGTACCTGAGACGTTCAGCGGACAGAAGGGGTGATGAGTTTGCCTGTTATTTACCACAGCTTGTGGAATGCCAAAGGCTCAGGCTGTCTGCGTGCACTCTAATGAGTGTAGATCATACTCAGTCATGGCCAAATTGGGCAGCACTCTTTCGGCACCACCTACAGGCACCATCATATCTGCCAATTTCATCTGGCTGCTGTTAGAAAGACAATTCCTTTCTCCGGGCAGCCTTGCACCTCCTCTACATTGCAATCCTCATCCACCATTTCCCACAATTGTCCCATCCCAGATGGGCAGAGGGTTCCTCCTGCCACATCCCAAAATATGCAAACAATAGTTGGCCCCTACCTTCAGAGGACAGCCGTCCTCTGTATATATTGTGATGCGCTCATCTGGAGCAATTCCGAAGTGTCTTCAAGACGGAAGAAATGGCACAAGAGAAGAATGGCCCTCTACCTAAGCTCCATCAGCAGTGCCCTATCTCTTTCTTCCTCCATCTCTTCCTTCATCTCTCCCTCATTTTTAGTGGGTGGTGCCCATCCCCAGCAAGAAAGAAATGATAAAAATAAAATAAAAATATAACAGGTTCTGTGGGGAGCCAACTTAAAAAAGTTGAAAACTAGAATGAAATAAATACTGTAACCTGCTATATATGCCCCCCCGCCATGCAATCCACAAACATGGAGATGTGTTCACAGACCAAATGATAAAAACACAGAGAATTGAAACGTTATATGTGCAACTCCTTTTTAACTCTTTTAATATACTCTGAAAATAGCCTTTATGTGTTGTTGTACAGGTGTGCAGGTGTGCTGTCAAGAATATCCATATACAATGTGTAGGTTTATAGTTTTTCATTATATAGTGGTATTTTCATAATTTCACAAAACTATATACAGTATTGCATAGAGGTTGGAGCACCATATTCATTTAACGGCAAAGGATAACCCTGTTCTCTTGATCCTGTAAATGTTTCAATACACTTTCAGCATCATTTGTTGCCATGTTGCACTGATTTCTAATACAAAAATATAACATTTACTTGGGAGAAAAGGATATCAATCCAGAAGAGCACCACATAATTACATACATTTGTGGATAAATAATGCTCCCACATTTGGTCATGACCGTGATGATAATGTTTAACAATTCATTGAAAAGTACATACACAAAAGAGATGAAGCATCCAAGTAAATCAGTGATTGCAATCCTATCATGCATGTTTGTGGAATGGTAATGTCGACATTCAGTACATTCCACTGCAGTTACAAGATAAGTCACAGCATATCTCACCAAAGCTAAGAAAACTGAGCTACAAGACTGCAGGGATGACATATCATTTGATATGACTATTTCACAAAATTAGGTACCAAAATGTTGTCAAATGGAGAGTGAAGGTCATACGAAGCAGCAGATCATTTAACAGGTACAGCCTTGTACTGGAAATCTGAAAACTTTCTCTCACTCAAACTTCGTCCAGCTTCATTGCAAAACAGCAATACAATCCTACCAAGAAATTGAGCCAATAGCTTCAGAAAATCCTAATAGCCAAGACATCTTAAAACATAATCTGACTAACACATAGTATCCAAACAGAAGTACTGCTTCGGAAAACATGTTTTTGTATGATATAGCATAAAACTGCACAAACAAAAATAATGTTATGCCAGTCAAAGTAAGTTGCTAATATTCAGTGTTAAATTGTGTAGGAAATCTAGTAAGGCTTTCAAACCATGTAAAATGATCCTCTAAATCTGCACAACATAGAACATGTTATTACATGGCCATACTACAACTACTCAAACCTTGGAGAAAAGAGGAAGAATTGTTTGGTGACCATGATACATTGTAAGGTGCATTCAAAGCAAATGACAGCAATATAACACATGACAATATTAAACAATACACAGAAATGTTCCATAATGAATGTCAACAAGAAGAAGAAACAGAGAGCATGACAAAGAAACTCCTGAAGGGAGCCAATCAACATTTACAGGTATTGATCAACCACTTGCAGTATCACTCATTCCAAAAGAAGCAGACATAGCAATTAATGAATTTGAAAACACCATGTATCAATGCAAATAATCTGAAGAAGATTTGTCAGTGCTCATATCAAAGTTAGATGATTAACAACTCACCATTTGCCTACAGGTCACTGAGGAAATGAAAATGGATTAAAACATGAAAGCAACACTTGCAATTGTAACACTTAGACACCTTTGCTCTTATATGATTGTAAGTAGTTCTGGGAAAACCATTTTAATTAAAACAATCTTAACACATTTGGAAGATCGAACAAATAAACTTTCAGCTGTTGTAACAGCCCCAACAGGTCTACCTGCTTTCAATACAGGGGGTGTAACTTTGCACTGACTACTAATCATCTAAATGGAACACCAAAAAAATAGAATATCACAAATTATCAGCAGAAAGTGCATTTGAAGTATGCAGAAATCTGCAATAAATGAAAGTATTTCTAGTAGATGAAGTATGCATGGTTTCCAACTTAATGCGTGTATTTAGCTAAGAATGCAAGAAGTCCAAAGAATGGATGAGAAAACCTTCACATATGTGTATACTCAGTAGCCTATTATGAGTAAATGTTTAAGCAAACAAAGTCAAAGCTGACATGCCTTACATCCTTGACTACACTAGACTACATTCACTGCACACTAGACATCTGAATAGGTACTCTGTACCTGAAAAAAGAATACTTTAAAAAAGCACAGAATGAAACTACATCAGATCTCCCCATAATCCCTGTTAAAACAAGAACAATTGAATTCAGCTCCTTTAAATCAACCAAGATCCACATTCTCTGGTCTGTTTAAATTTAAGAAGACAACTTGAGTGAATTGTTTTGGAAATGTGTGAATCAGTCAACTATTCCAACCGCCACTGATTGCAGACAATATTTACGTATATAGCTGAGAATAACTTTTTAAAAATGTTTGTTCTTAATAGAAATGCCACTACCAATCCTAGCACTTTGTAAAGTGTATCAGGTATCAGAGAAGAATTGGACCACTGTGCAAGAACTGTTTAGAAATACCATAAACACACAGGAGGACACATACAATATTTACTAGTAGTACTGAGAGACGTCCTTTATGGGTCCCACTAAGGGACCAGGGCGCTAATAATGGGCTTGCAAGTTGCAAGCCCCTTATTAGCGTCCTCCCCATTCCCATTGAGCCAATATCGGGGCTCAAATGGGAATGGCATTTTCAATGGGTACTTACTGGTCCCGCCAGGGTCGGACTACAACGGTAAGTCCCCATTGAACTACACTGGTGCCGGACACGTTATTGCTGGCAGTCATGGCGCAAATAGCGCCATGACTACCACCAATCTCGGAATGAGGCCCACAGTCTCTACAGCCATGTTTATGGAGAGCATGTTCCCAATGAATGATGTGTGAATGTATCTATACCAAATGGTGGCACAATTTTATTTCAACAACTTCTCCAAAATACAAATCATGGCATATTGTGCCCATGTTGCAATTCAGACAATCTTTCAATACCAATAGATGTGCATGCCCAATATGTATTATTGATTATTTTAAGATACAACACAGATACGACTGAAAATATCTGTAAACTCATAAACTGCACATACATATCTCTGGGCAGAAAACATTCAACACAGTTGGCATAATATACCATACTGGTAGCAGAACCACTTCAGGACACTATACTGCATATATAAAACAAAGGTGTATTTGGTTTGAATGTAACAACACTTCTATTAATCAAAAACAAAGGTTATCGGCAAACCTGAAAAACACCTACTTAATATTCCTTAAACCAAAATGTTGTCATTAAATTATACTTTAAATTCATATTGACAGGAACGTACAGGTAGGATATGCCAATGGATATCTAACTACTTTAAAACATGAAGTAATTAAAAAAACAAGCAAATCAGGTCTCTAAGTACTTTAACCATCCATAGAGTGATTATATTATTTTCTACTCATCCCTCTTTGTCCTCTACAGTTTCACAATCACTTTCAAAACAAATAGAAGACATAGGGAGTCATTACGAGTTTGGAGGTAGCCATGGCGCTACTAGCGACATGGCTGCCTCCAAACCCGGGTCCGGTGTCACTGAATGGGGATTTACCGGGTCATTCCAACCGTGGAGGACCCGGTAAGTCCCCATTCAGAAAACCATTCCCCATTCCCATTTGAGCCCCAATAGGGCTCAATGGGATTGGGGAAGGAGCAAATTTGCTCAATAGTCCCTTAACGGGTCCCGCTAAAAACAGCTGGTCAGTCCAGCCGTTCCTAGTGGGACCTGCTAAGGGACCTCGGAATATGGCGGTAGGGGGGTAACGGCACTGGCATCCTTACCGGTGCCGTTAACCCCCTACCGTCATACTCAGAATGAGTCCCATACTTTTTATTTATTTTCATTCACCAAGGACAATGATTAGACTGTTATTACAACAGTTTAACAAACACACAATTTATAGAAAACGGATCGAATGTACTACTTATGAGGGTCAAAAATGTAATCTAAGTATAAAAGGTAAAGTATGTGTATTTTCAATATCATATTCTATAACTGACTACATGTCTTTTCTTTGGAGAAAAACAAACACACAGATGATCCCTTTTGCCCATGTCCACTACTTGCCAATGTCAATCAAATGTATCATCCTTTGTCATAGTAAACACAGTAACGCCAACATCAATCAAATATATAATAGATTTTTGTAATAGTCAGTATAAGCGTGGCTGCCTACTACCACACCCACACTCCAGAAGCCCGGTTACAACACTATTCAGATTGAATACCGACATCAATCTCATATATCATTCCTTCTCTTATTACTCAAACAATCCAATATATCATCCCATCTTTCCAGAACAACTGAACAGATTATTGGGAATAGCAAGAGTACGCATAGCTAGATTGTTTTGGGCATGGCCATACCCACACTCGAGGAATACCTTTACAAAAGTATTCAGATTCATTCTTTAAAAATCAACATCAATCTGATATGTCATCCCTTATCATAGAACAAAGCTAACCAAATATCATCCCTTCCATAACAAGTGAACAGCATTACTCAAACTCATTTGTCCTTACTGATAACAATAAAACCCAAACCAACACACAATATCAAAACATAATTAAACCACAATGAGTATGTCACACACACCCAAAATATAAAGTAAGATGGTGCCCATGGACATTTGAAGCAGTTGTTGATTTCTGGTGATGGCCACGAACATGGAAAAAAAAACAGGAATGCTGCATACAAAATAAAGATATGTTTTTACCCATTAACACAAATATGATGCCCTCCCTGACCTTCCCTAGGTGCTCTTTCATCCTCAACACAAACAACAATCTCAAAGTTTTTCATACTGCAGTGTCTGCAAACAACTGGCATGAATCATGAACCCTACTTAGAGGCTGTTTCGAAATGTTTTAATGCACCTCACATTTCTTAGTGTACCAGTTTTCTCCCTCAAATATTGACCACAGATGTTATGCACCTCCCTGATTGGTCGAAAGGCATCCGCGGATACCGAATCAGGAAGTTGATCCATGGACTGTAACTACTTTTTTTGCACCTATTCTTTGCATGATTTAAAAATAGCTGCTGTACAGATTAACACCAAACTTGCGAAGCACGCTTTTGGTATCGGGCTTTGGCTCCTCATGCTAGTTTGGTGCACATATGTCCAGCGGTCTGCCTTTAGCTGTGAGCACAATGTTTCCCATTCAATTCTATCTGGATTTCAAAAAGTATGGGACAACCTATAACTTTGCCCCACCCTTGATGAACTGGCATGAAACATTGCAAAATGATTCAGAATCATGTCTATATTTCTTTCTTTACAAGATTTCAGGCAGATTTGTCAAAAAGCACTACAGTTATAAGTCAACCAAAAACTGCTCTTCATATGGGAAAGCCAATGTAACCATTACTACAGAGTTGCTATTGCCGACCCTGTAATGTGGTGGTTTGCATTACAAATCTTTAGGCTTGGGTTTAAGAGAGCGGTACTTTCATTTTGGAGATCACAAAATATTGATTACATTAAAAATCACACAAACATAACATTATGATTCTCTTAAAGGATAAAAACTAACCAATCCTGCTGTACAATATAAGTCGACGTAATACAGGGTCCTCTTTATTCTGCACAATTTCATTATCAAGATTCCAATGGTCATTTTATATTGCATCATTTTCTGGGGATGAAAGTGGACAAACTAATCTCCCTCTCACCCCATAACTGTGAGGGGTTTCTCAAAATCTGTTTTTTTTTATTGCTATTGCTTCCACAGGTCAAACATGTAATAACTGACTGTAAAACCGAGGAATGATGTACACCAGTTCACAGCTGTGGTCTTCAAATATACCTATATAAGCAAAGGTTTGGTTTATTTGGCTACTGTCAAAAGACAGAGGGGGGTCTGGGAAACTCTCTACCAGCACAAACACATCCCAATGACATGTTGCTGGGTGGATGGCCCCTGGGAGAGTCTCAACCAAGTCTTTAGCTCACTGTTCTTTTCACAGAGAAGACATTTCCCTGCATATCAGTCTTTGTCCTGCCCAGGGGCAGTCCAGCACCAAAATGCTAGGCAATTCTCCTCTGAACAAGAATACCACAGCAAGCCCATATACGTGTTTCAGCCTGGTTAGGCATCATCAGTGAGGTGAAGCTGTGCCTCTGTAAAAGCAGTGAGCAAGGGGTCCACATCTGGATTCCCCAGGTAATTTAGGGTGAGACCAAAAGTTACTTGGTATTCAAAACAGAGGGGGGTCTGGGAAACTCTCTATGAGCACGAACACAGCCCATTGACTTGTTCTTGGGTGGATGGCCCCTGGGAGAGTCTCAACCAAGTCAGAGAGGAATTGCCATAGCATTTCAGTGCTGGACTGCCCATGTGGGTGAGCCAAAGACTGATATGTAAATGGATATTTCCCATTTGTGAAAGGTACAGTGAGCAAAAAGCATGTGCTGCAAACACTCATCTCAGAATAGGTTATCATGCCATGTTCTTTCTGGAGAGGAGCGCCTGCTACCTTTTTTGAAATACTGTCAAAAAGACAATGCACAGTTTGTGCTGAACATGCTGCAGCATTCTATTTCAAATCAGTCCCCCAGTGACTTTCATTCCAGTCCCATCGCCTTTAATGGGACTAGTGGAGAAATTATTACTGAAAAAGATTTTGATATTAACTTTCTGGTGTGTCCGTTTATGCGCAGAACTGGCATGGCCTCTCATAGTTCAAGAAAGCTCATCCCAATCCGCAATGCCTCCATGTCTTTGCACAGGAATTCTTCTTAGGGAAAAAAAAAACAATTTAGAAAAGGTTCTGTTCAGGATTCACCTTGGTAAGCCCATCAAAGGAAGTTCTCCCATTATCTCAAGACAATATCCAAATTCATTATGTATCCTGTCAGGCAGGGTTTCCCCATCTGCAGACTTTCTAAAACCCCATAGCTCGTTCTACTTTCTTTGGGTTTGGGTTTATATAGTGCCAAACATTTCCCATGCAATGTCATCTGACATCAGTATTTTTGATTGCTTGAGTCTTCCCATTGGTTCCCTTGAAACATTGACACTCCTAGAGGGAAAACAAACATATCTGTTAGATACAATGTTTTTAGACATGTCATTTGGGATGGTACTCTTCAATATTGGAATTCTTTTGTTCTTAATGTTTACCAACATTGAGACATGAATGTATTTTGAGATTTCAGAGTGAACCAGCATGTGTAGACATGTTATATGCTTCAGTGGTGGAAAAGATAATACATTTATTAAACTCATCCAATGCATTAATTGTTGAACATATTCAAATATCATGGTTAGTCTTATAATGTGTAGTGTGTTACCCGGTTCTAAAACTATCCTCATTTTCTAAAAATAATTCCATATTTTGGATATATAAAGAGCATGGTGTTTGGCATTATAATGCACTTTAAAATTAGCATTGCTTTGTTCCTATTGATTCTGACCATGAAGGTCCAATTTCAGCATAATAATTAACTTGCACAAAGCTGAATCGTGTCCTTGGGAATTGACCACCCATTAGGACTGGACAGATGATTTTTTTATGGCTGAGCTATAAGTCAAAGGTCAAAATCTAATCAGAATCAGGCTCTTTGAAGCTTAGTGCTGAGGAAAACACACCATGTCATACATTGAAATGGTAACCGCAATGTGAATTTTCATGGAATCTATTGGATGTATTTGTTTGACAGTTTTCTTCTAGTGAGCACATGCCCGTGTGTGTGTGCAGACCACTTAATGTTCTTATTAAATGATGGAGGAAAGGCTTGACTTGACTGAATGGCCTCACGATGTGTACCTTTGCTCAATTTGCCTTGCAATGCATTTGCTCAGATAAATCTGAGCAATAATGTATTTATTTGTATTGGACTCTACATTGGATAAGTGAATCCAATGTATACATTTGTTCTACTTTCATAAACTATACTCTTGTATTACTGGTGCATTCAAAAGCCCACAGGCTTTTATTGAAGGATCCATCATAACAGTTTATTTTAATCAAAGATTTACATAGTAAATATGGTGTATATATTAGTTTATCAACACAAATTGAAAGGTAACTATGATTTGCCACATTATTTTAAAACCCATGGATTTGCAATATTATAGACAAGGCTTTCCCTTATAATGCATTGTACAATTTCTCTCATGATGTGCAGGCCAGGCCACTTGTGAATTTCTCCTCCTGTTTATCAGACGTTTGTTTTATTTGCATTAAATGGGTATTCTTCTCAAGTTTGTCAATGTAGGTATAGCAGAGTTCATTTTAAAGCCTAAGGATTTGATAGGTGTGGAGAGGCACATATGTGGTTTGCCTCTGGAGCGTGCTATGTTAGAGGTGTGAGGTTCACTTGGTGCCTTTGGCAGAGGCAGATGAGGATATATTCCATTTGGGAAGTGTTGCAATTGAGAAAGTGGGTTGCCATAAGGTGGTGATGGTAGAGACACCCATTTTCGAGGATGTGGATGTGTGAAGAAGATGAGATTTGAAGGTAAATGTGTGTGTTCTCTGCATATTGAGGCACACGGGTGTTGTGTCTGCTAATGATCTGTCTAAGGGTGAAAGATTAAAGAAATATCAGGGCTTAATGCCACTTAATAGAAATACACCAGGCACGTGTAGAATGGTACAAGTACACTTTTAATTTGCAGAATAGCTGTCTGGTCTCTCAACACCTCGCAATGTGTGGTAGTGGACACTGTGAGATGAGAGAGTGCTGGACATTACAAAGCATGCATATTTATACATTTCTTTCACAATCCCGGACACATCGTCTAGCCCATCTTTGTTTTATCCATTTATTAGGGTTTGTGGCCAGTTCACATAACTAATACAGATTCAAACAACTGTACATTGTTCAATGTTTTCCTCAAACACTAGACATGTTTTTCTGAACATAAAACACACTGGTAACAGTCCTTGTTTCATTTACTCATATTTGTCTACTGTTTGTTCTTAAATTTAAAGTCAGCTTAGTTTCAAGGAGTGAAAACACATATTTCTGCAAAAGCACATATTCAGCTATTCAACATTCTGTTTTGCTGTTTGAATGGAGAAGAAACTATTGATACAGATTGTCTCGAGATTACTGTTTAAATACGGCTCTTGTTTAGCTCCAAAGTTTCTTAGTGCAGGACAAACAATTATACCTTAGCAGCTTCAACATGCTTATCTATGTTGACATAGTCCAAAGTTCATTTTGCTCTGCTGGAGCCAAAATCACAATTTCTAGCATGAGGTAGAGAGCAGCAGTTAATCAAAATGGGGGATAACTTTAAGATGGTGGCGTAGACAACTTATTGCAAGTTCATTTGAATGCAATTTACAGTACGATGCAAATGTGCTTAGGCCAATGTTCATTATCAGGCGGTATTATGCGAAATATGCTTTTACAAGGGATGCTACAGATTGAAGAGGCAGGGGGACAAGAGAAATCTTGTGGAATCCCATACTAGGCTCAGATGGGATTGAATCAAAAGAGAGCATTGAGAACAAATGTCACTTAGAAAGGAGATTAAACATTTGAGAGCAGTGCCTAAGAGTTTCTTCTTGTTGGATGGGATGTTGAGGAGAATAGCGTGGTTTATGGTGTTGGAGACTGTGGTGAGGCCAAGGAGTGCAAGGAAGGATGAGTTTTCTTAAGTAATGTTAATGTTATATAACTTTTGTAGGGTGCAACTCGGCCAAAGGCCTCAGTGCACAGCAAATAAGGAAGAGTCAGGAACCAGGCCGACACCAGAACTCAAAGAAAAAACGATCATTAGAATTAAAAAGACAAGTTTTAAGAGATCTCTTGAAAGTGGAAACAACATAGCAAAACCAAAGAACAGTAGGAAGAAAATTCCACAGACAGGGAGCAGTCGAATCAAAACTAGTTCCATCAAACCAAGTCAGCCTATAACGAGGCTGCTCGAGTCTCCTTAAAGTGCCAGAATGAAGAGATTGAGAAGTGCACGAGTACTTAAACCTGTTCTTCAAGTAAACAGGTGCTTTATCCACGAGACACATGTGTAAGAAGCAAAAACGTATAAGTGACATGCTGTTTAATGGTAAACCAATTAAGGGATCTTTGTGCCTCTGAGACATGGCTCCTTTTCGTAAGGCCACATACAGCACAAAAACGTTAATCTGAACAACTTGAAGAGTGTCAAGCTTAGTCTTCAGTAAGCCAGCCAACAGACTATTGCTGTAGTCCAGTTTGGAGTTGACTAATGCAACTTGAAGTACAGCAGTGTTGGTTTTAGAGAGAAAAGGTTTAATTTGCCTGATGAGGTGTGTAGTATAGGCACACAAGACCTTTAGCTGATTAACATGTTTTTTCATATTAAGGGTGGAGTCAAAATAAACACCCAGGGTCTTAACCCAAGGACTAGTTTTAACAAGAGAGCCAGCATTTAGAATCCAGTTTAACAAGACAGTGACTGGTGCCAACGGGAATGAGCTCAGTTTTGCTCCTGTTAAGGGCCAAGGAGTTATCAATCATCCATTTTTCCATCAGAGTATAAATTGAGGTAATTTTTATGAGATCCTTCTCAAAGTTGCTGGTAAGATCAATCACTACCTGAGTATCATGGGCATAGTTGGTATAACCCACATCGATGCTATACAGTAGATCAAGAAAAGGACAGATATAAAAATTAAATAAAGTGTCAGCAACAGGTGAGACTTGTCTGAGATGTTGTGGAGGTCATCGCTAGTGTATAGTGTAGCACATTTCGTATTGTGGCCACATTTTAAGCCAAATTCGAAGTTGATGAGGTTGTTTGTGGCGATGTGCTGTTGGAGTTTGCCAGTGATTCATGTTTCTGGTGAGGTACAGGAGGATATTGATTGGACAGTAGTTTTCATGGAGCATGGGGTCAAGGAATGGTTTGTTGAGGAGAGGTGGGATTTGTCCTATTTAGAGTGTGGAGTGGATTATACCATGTGTGAGACAGGAGTTGATCATTTTAAGCAAATGTGAAGCCAGGGTGGTGATGAAGTTGGATGCAGCTCGGGGTAGGCAGACATTGTCCATAAAGTGTGCTGGATTTGTCTTTGCTGTTAGAGTGATGAGGTTGACTTGGTTAATAGGTTTGAATGACGTGTTCCATGTGTTGGCAGGTGCGGGAGTAGGGGGTGGGAGTGGGAGCACAGAGGGGAGGGTGTATCTTATGTTGGAATAGACCATAAGGGAGTAGCATACTGAGGTGGCCGTCATTGTGAAAGCTGTGGGTAATGGTTTGGAGATTGACTTGGTGATATGAAACGTTTATGTGAGCGATTGGTGGTGGATTGGAGTTCTTGGAGGTAGTGTACTTCTTTTCACTATATGTGGTCACTTTGTATGTGTTGCAGGAGTGTTTGAGCTGTGTCTTGGTGCTAGGCATGGGTTCTATTCTGTGGACCTTTCAAGATGCCTGACATACTGTTTAATGGAGAGGGGTGAATGGGTGAACATTGGTTTGTGGGGGTGGTTGTTGGGGCTTTGTATTTTAAGGGGGAATTTCATTGAGTGTTTTTGTGATGGTGTTTTGGTAATTGTTAAGGAGTAAGGAACGATGTGTGTGATGGGAGGAGGGGGTGTTATGAGTGGTGCTTGGGCAAAGTCTGTACTGTGCTTGGTTTGTCTGATTGCGTAGTGGCAGTAATGCCTGGCATGTGGGTGCGGGGTGGGTGTTGTGTGGAGGAGTGAGTGTGAAGTCAATTGCAAAATTTTCAAATCATGACAACCAAATTCGAATTATACACAGAGATTACATTTTTGCTTGAAATCGAGTTCAAATGTGTTCCAGCAATGTGTGTGGGATAGGTGATGTATTGGGTGAGGGAAAGGGGGGTGCGCGGAGTGCGGATACTGTTCATTATGAGGTTGCTGTCTTAATGGGATCTATTTGGATTAAAATATATATGCTAGATGTTACTGCAGGGGTGCTATGGTTGTCAGTTGTGAAGTCAGACAGTTCAGTGAAGACATTGAGATTGAGTGTTCAGGGATGGCAGATGAATGTGGGGTGTGAGTGTGGTGGAGGAGAGCAGCTAAGATAATAGTTTCAAAGGATGGTGGGTGAGGCAGGTTTCAAAGTGTGAATGAGACTTTGTGAATGATGTCAATGTCAGTATATGTATGTATGGGCGATCCCTGTGGTGGTTGATATAGGGTAGGGGTAGCATGTCATGGATGATAGGTGTGTGGTGGGGTTTTGTCCATGCCTTTAATAAAAATAAGAGTATGTCTGGGGAATGTGTGGGTAAGTGCAGAGTGGCAATATTCAGCTGTGCATATTTAGTTGTTTTAGTGGTGAGCTGTGCTCAAGGATGATGTGAATGATATTTGTGAGAGAATTAGTTGACAGATTTTTGTGGCACCCAGATTCAGACAGGTGTTCAAAGGGGTTACAGAATGACAAAGACATAGATGACCTTCCACCCTGAGCTCTGTCCACGGCTAACAGGATACACAGAATGAAATAAGGAAAGAAATCACTCCCTACCCTTATCTCTGTCGAGCCTTAACATTAGCTAATAGGGGTCACAGAATTAAATAGAGAAATACACGTGCTCCCCTTAGCTCTGTGAAACCTGTGTTCATGATGCTGAGGCGAATGGACACTCTAGGGCAATTGCTTAAATTTCGAAAGTAATCCAGCAGTAGTTCCACAGGAAACAGGCATAGATGGGGAATTAGAAGGCAGTCTTCTTTTCAGTCACTCTGAAGAAACAAACAGTGCCATAGAGGAGCAGCGTGGAGGGTGATGACGGGAACTTCCTAGTTGTAAATGGTGGCTATAATGGGTGCTGGCTTAAACTAGAACCCTACCTGTTAAGGAGACATAGAGATTATGAAGCAAGGTCTTGGGCGGCCACTGCATCCACTTTCCCCCCACTTCATGCCCTAACCACTATGTTTTGCTCTATTCTGAATGTGTTTCACCTCCTCAAGTACTAGTTTGTCTATCCTCTGTCTAAGAGTGAATTACAGGTATATGCAATGCTTAACTGGATTACCACTACACAATATTTGCACACGCCGAAAGCGTGAATTCTTTGGCGCCCTACCTAACCAGTCCAGCTTCCCATCTCGTTCCATCCGTACTCTTCCATTGGGAATGGATGATTCTTTTCACTGGGGTATCCAATGTTAACTCTTACCAGATATTCCTTATAATCACTTGTTTTGGTTGTTTGCTTGATGTTCTCTTTTTTTTTTATAATGAATTGTGTGTATTGCATCATCTGATTGACTACAAACTGGATGTGATGCGTTTTTGATAGACGTCACGCAGACACGCTTGCCTATTTGTCCATGGCTGGCGGCCGCGTGGCGTATACATCCAATGTATATATAAAGAATTCCCTCTGGGGAGCATCTCTACAGCCGTCACAGGAATATGGTCTCCTTAGCAGTTGAAACGTTGAGGACGTTATAAGCCTATCTGTCATTTGACTTGCAATCCTTGTGTGTGGAAACATAGGGGTACTAAACGCATCACAGAGATTCTGAACGCGACCTACGTGTAAAAGCAAAGGGAATGCAAAGGGCAACTCATAGAAGCTTGTAAAAATTCAAGTCACTGGGCCTCATTACGACCCTGGCGGTAAGGGGTTAACGCCAGCGTTAGCTGCGCCGACCCCTTACCGCCAATTACGAGGTCCCCTAGCGCCATGGTGCTTTTAACACCTGCTTTTAGCAGGTGTTAAAATCCATGGCGCTAAGGGACCATGGAGTTAATTACGCCACCGTAATTTACGGTGGCGTAATTAACGCCTTCCCCACTCCCATTATGCCCTATGGGGCAAAAATGGGAATGGGGAAGGGTAAATGGGGATTGGGGACTTACCGCCCCGCCTAGGTCGGAATGGGGCGGTAAGTCCGCCAACCACCATGGCGTAAACGTAGTTTACGCCATGGTGGTAAAGTCACGGCCCAGGCGGTAACTTACCGCCTGGGTCGTAATGAGGCCCACTGTAGTGCTTGATGTCTCTGTCTGACGGAAAGGAAAGATCGCATAAATATCAGTAATAGTTTCCGTTTAAAAAGATATGTTGTTTAGTGCATAACGATCTTTTGTTCTTTCGAATACTTTCTAGAGAGACCAATTAAATGTGTCCAGTGCTGCTGAGGAAGAGTATTTTTACTATCTCACAGATTCACATCAAAGCTTCCCGCCTCATCATTATTTATCTCTTGGCCTGGATTATGTCAAGAAATAGCCCCAAACAGTGATTGAAGATACAGAAAAAAAAGAACAGACAGTTCTCCGCACATACAGATTGTGTGCACCAGTGGGCATTGCACTATGCTATGCGTCAGTGCTCAGTGAGGGATTACCGCGGCGCATTAGAGGAGAAACCGTGAGCTAGACATGACACACTTGCTATCACCCACCTGTGAAAATAAGCAATCCGCAGTCCACTGGTGCATGGATTGTTTGTGGCGTATTCACAAATGACACTACACACACTAATACTTGTGTACTCTCATGTTGTATTACCTGGGGATACATTGCTTTGTCTGATTGCACATGTGTGCTAATTGAAATATATGTCACATTATAAATATTTCCTTTGACAAAATGAAACTTGCAAATGTATATGCTCCCTGTGCTACTGCTTGTCCCTTAAAACATCTACATTACACTATCCGCTGTCGAGTGTATGCGGTATTTGTGGTATCAAAAAGCCTGCCACATACACTCTCAAGACTAATGGAAAGGATGATAACATGAGAGTGAAGTGATGCTGCTCTGTGACTTCTCATTCAAACACACCTCGTTGTCTAAATGCAGTACACAATTGGACAATCATATTAAAATCTTAGGATAGAATAACTGCTTATAACATCAGAGCAACAGGTGCATTTAACCAATAAATGCCTGACCAGAAAAAAGATCACGCTTTTACTGATAGCAACTATGTCCAAAAAATCATTGCAATTAGAAAGGTTCCGGGTTTGGTAGTTCCACCGGGGTGAGTGATCGCTATGTAAAAGTGTCTGTAGTTATCACGTCATTTGCATTCGTGTGCCTTTTCCTGTAGGCAACAATTGCAAGCTAGTAACCACACAAGAAATACAAGTAACATTAAGCACAAAACCGAGACAAATAACAACACATTTGAGGTAAAAACACCAACATAACCCCCTAGGGGGTTAAAAAGAATACCTGCACCAGCACTGAATAAATACGTATATGGCGGAAGTGAATGGATTCAAAAAGCAAAAGAAAAGCTTCTGAACAACACAAATGGAATGTCTTCATAGCAAACACAATAAAAAATTAACACGGCATCAAATATTTAAGGACACGTCTGAAATGAGTCAATGGGCCTCATTACGAGTTTGGCGGTAGCCGTGACCTTATAAAGGGCACGGCTACCGCCAAACTTGCTACCGCCCCGTCACCTGCGAATGGGCCATTACCGGCCCAATACGAGATGAATGAGCCGGTAATTTCCCATTTGCGGGTGCCGTTATGGCCGGCCTCCCGATGCCCATTCTGCCCCACAGGGGCAGATTGGGGGTGGGGAGCATGGTTGCACCAGAACCTTTAATAACAGTGCCGGTGCAATCACGAGTTCTGCTCGCGGGTGCCGGTCCGCAAGCGTGGTCAGACCACCCGTGCAGTCCGGCCCCGGCCAGCAGAACTCGTAATGTGGCAGAGAGGTAACCATGTTGCTGGTAGCACTACCGGCACCTTTGTTGCCTTTCCAACACATTCGTAATGAGGCCCAATGGCTTTGACAAAGATGGAAAGTAGCCGCAGCACAAACAATAAATGCAGGAGATACTCACTAACACGCAGGCATCTCCTACACCTACCCACAGAGGACATTACTGGGATGAGTACCTTGCAAGTGGAGCTGAAGGACATAAATATGCCAAGGCACAAATTAATGTGGCAGATCATGGGGCTTGACAAATCAAAAGCAGTTGGCGGGCACACACAAGGATGGAATTTATGACCAAATAAAAGAAACTGGGGCCAGATTATCAAATTGATCAAAATAAAAGGAACTGGTGCAAAAAAAGTGGAGCACATTCATTTAGCACCTATTTTACTGCTTAGATAATTGGGAATGGCACAGATTTAGCCCCACATTGCGTTATTTAAATATGTTTTCACAAGGGCCATAAGGAAACAGATTGCTGTATTTACTATGGTCTATGAGTAGCATGAAAAGGAAGGTAGCAACCAGATTTCTTTTTATGTAATGCAGCAAAGATAGTACAAAAAACAGACAATTTATGTTTGCCCCAGTGCGAATATTTTTTGTTGTTGATGATACCGACTGTGACAAAACCTGTTTGCTCCATTCTATATCATCAAGGCATTAGCTCACTTCTTTAGAACTTGTGCAAATATTTGATAAACTGGCCCAAAATGTACTACCTATGTTTAAGTCATGTTAAATCATGTCTGCTAAGCTGAAATCACAGTACTTGTTATCGATATTTGGAATCACTGTCGACACAACCTTGGCCTCTTGTTGATATAAGGCACATGGGGCCAGATTATCAAAGATTTGCACTGGTACAAAAAAGTGGAGCAACTGAATTTAGCACCGATTTTACTGCTTAGATAATTGGACATTGAGCAACCAGTTTAAGCCCCAATTTGTTTTATCTAAACATGTTTTCACAAGGGCAAAACGAAACAGACTTTTTAATTTACTATGTTTGAGGAGTAGCATTCAAAGAAATGGAGCAAACAGATTTATCTTTGTGTCACGCAGCAAACGTAGTACAGAAAACAGCATGATTTATTTTGTGCCTGTGCAAATGTTATTTTAGATAATACCTCAAAACATGTTCTCACTTTTTAGAACTTGTGCAAATGTTAGATCATCTGGCCCAAGGAAGGTGGCTCCCAGGCACTTGTTTATTTTATATTCCACTATCGGTATTCCTAAAATAATATAGACTGCACCGCTCCAAGTGTTCCAGTTAGGAGTTGAAGGACATACATGGTCAAATATACAAATTCATGTGGCAGAGCATTGGGCTTGTCAAATACAAAGCAGGTTGTGGGTGCACACACTTATGGGATTTGAGCCCACATCAAAGGAACTGATCACTGCTGGTGTCCTAGTGAATACCACTCCATCACCTGAATTACTAGGGATGGGGATTTTACTAGTTCCACTTCCTATGCACGGTCATCTTCTGTCACAGTCAACTAACGAATGTGTATACAAAAGCAATATGGCCAGTGACAAGCCAAACCCGTGCCATCCACCCTTATCTACAGCAAATGACTCCATCTTCTTCCCATTCATCCTGTATCTAAGTGTCACAACAGATCCAGTGTAACATTCTGGCATTATAGCTACGAGGCCATTAGGTGTGGCAAGGAATACAATAAAAGAGAAATATGAACGTGATTAAATGATGCCATAAGGTCCATACAACAACATACATTGACATATACCGTCCATCGTCCATGAATGTATTTAGACACACTCATTTGTAAAACTCACGCTCTGATAGGCTGCACAAACATGGTATTTCAAACTTACCTTTCAGTCACCAAGAATGGTATTTTGATGTATCCATCCCAACATTTTCCATGGACACTTTCCTCAAAAAGCTTAACTTTGTCCCTTATGAAAGTAAAATGATGATTCCTGGTAATGTGATGCCACCCATTTTAAAGATATTTTATTTATTTTTTATTTATTTGGATTTGTAGAGCGCACATCTGCCCGGGGGCATCGTGGCACTAAGAAGTCTTACTTGTTACAGGCATACATGGTGAATATACAGATATACAGATTAGCATAGACGCGTTTTTTCATACATTTGCTGTTATTTCCTTAATTACAGTGGTGAGAATACAGGTGAGGCGGGGTTAGTGGAACAGCGTGGTTTTGAGTAGTCTACGGAAGGCATGGTATGATTTTTCACTTCTTAAGGCGGTGGGGAGTGCGTTCCAATTTTTGGGTGCTAGGTGTTGGAAGCTGGACCCTCCGGCTTTGCTTCTTTTGAAAGTGGGTACATAGGTCTGGTTGGTCAGGTGTGACCTGGTAGGTCTAGTGGAGGTATGGAGGGTGATCCTTTCAGAAAGATAGGGTGGGGCATTGGCAGAGAGGCATCTGTGTGTGATGGCCATGGATTTAAATAGTATGCGTTCTTTTATAGGTAGCCAGTGTGCTTCTTTTCTGGCTTGGGAGATGTGCTCCCTTTTTGGAATGCTTAGGGCTGCTCTTAGAGCATTGTTTTGTGTGACTTGCATTTTTTTAATGTTTTGTGCAGATGTGCCCAGGAAGAGGGCGTTGCAGTAGTCCAATTTGGTACCTACTGTGGCTCTGGCTACATTCAGGCAGTTTTTAGGGGATAGAAAGGGTTTAACGGCGTTGATTATCTTAGTGGTTAGTGCAGCAGAGGAGGCTACGGCATTGACTTGCCGTGTCATGGAGAGAGTGGAGTCGAGGTATACTCCTAGCGTTTTTACCGCAGTGGAGACTGTGATGGTGCAGTTAGCGATGTTAAAGGATTTGTATAGAGGCGGGAGTTTATTTAGTGTTTCTTTGGTGCCAACTAGTAGGATCTCTGTTTTGTCCCCGTTAAGGCAGAGTCCGTTGGCTGCCATCCAGGTTTGAATGGCTGTGTATATTTTAGTTAGTGCTGCGGCGTCTTGTTCATATAAGCCAGTAAGGGGGAGCAGGACTTGTGTGTCGTCAGCATAGTTGGTGTAAGCTATGTGGTGATGGTCGAGGTCATTGAACAGAGGGAGGGTGAAAATGTTGTATAGGGTGGGTGCAGTGCAGGATCCTTGTGGGACGCCACAGTGGATGGTGGTTGGGGTAGCGTTTGCAGATTCAGAAAAGACTTTCATAAGTCGACCCTCGAGGAAGGATTTGACCCAGGAGACGGCTTCCGGCGAGAAGTGAGCTTCATTTTTAAGTTGTGTGCCTAGAATGTCATGATTGACCAGGTCGAAGGCAGCAGATAGGTCTAATAGTAGGAGGAGAGCCGGTTTGCCTTTGTCCATGATGTCATTAAGTTGAATTTTAAGGTCTAGAAGGGCCGATTCGGTCCCATGCCCCGGGCGGAAGCCCGATTGCCTTTTGCCTAAGATGCGATTTTGTTCGAGGTAGTGCTGTATTTGTGAGAAGGCGATTTTGTCGAGGATCTTGAGCAGGAAGGGAACTGTTGTAATGGGTCTATAGTTGTTGGCGTTTTCTGGATCTAGAGTGGGTTTCTTGAGAAGGGGGCGCACCCAAGCTTCTTTTAGGCTAGTTGGGACTGAGTTAGAGTTGAAGGATGCATTAATGAAGGATTTGAGGAATGGTGCTAGTGTCTCAACACAGTCTTTGACTAGTTTGGTGGGGCAGGCGTCGCCTTTGCAGTTGGAGGGTTTGATTCTGTTAATGATATCGATTACCTCTTTTTCTGAGACTTCTCTAAATTTAAAGGGTGTGATGTGACTTATCTTTTTGTTCTCAATCACTGTTTCCTTAGGGGATGCAGCTAAGATTTGCTGAGTGAGATTTTTGTGATGGTTTAAGATTTTGGCTTGGAGGAGTTCGATTTTTTTTAGAAGGGCGGTTTGTATGGTGTTACACCAGGCTTGGTCCTTGACAATCTCTTGTGACTTAGTGGCTGGTGTGGAGAGTTCCTTGAAGATGGCGAAGAGCTCTTTGGATTCTGAGGTGGCGTTGGAGATTCTTTCATTATATGATGCAGATTTGGCTGTTATGATGCTTTTTTTGTATTGGGTGGCCAGTGATTTGTAGGACGATAGTGAGGAGGCATTGGGTGCTTTTTGCCATACGTTGAGGGCTTTGCGTTTTTTAGTTCGTAGTTCTTTTAGTTCTGCTGAGAACCACGTATTGGAGTGTTTGGAGTTTTTGGATTTTTTCTTTTGTAGGGGGGCGATGATGTCAATGGCAGTGCTAATGGTGGTTTTGTAGATATCTGCCAGTGCAGCTGGGTCAAATGAGGCAGGGAGGTTGTTCGTGAGAGGAGCTAGGTAGGGTGTGATGCTTTCTTTGGTGAGGTTCTTGGCGCTCCTGGCCATGGCTGGGGGTGCAGGTGAGAGTTTTTTTACCGAGTTGATAGGTAGGGGGATGAAGAAGTGAATGAGAAAGTGGTCGGACCATGGCGTGGGCGTGGTGGAGCTGATGTCGATGCCGCAGTTGTGGTCAACTACCCAAGAGTGCGCCCTTTACTGTGGGTAGGTTGGAGAACTCTTTGTACAAAGCCCATTTCTTGGAGAGCTTGTGCTAGCTTAGTGGATGGTTTATCTTTCTGGTCGTGGAGCCCCAAGTTGAGGTCTCCTAGGAGAATGGTTTTGGTAGTGGTGAAGTGGGAAAATGGAAAAACAGGCTCCCATCTTCCCCATCTCGCGCCTGGCCTAAAGGTACACGGCCCAAGCACCCGCCACGAGAAGAGTTTGCCCATCTACCAGACGACCAGATACCCTGGTACAGGAACATAAGGATGTGTCCATCTGCCTGCCCAGCAGCCCGCCCTGCCCATGCCGATGCCTGCGGCATGGATCAACTGGACTAAAACTATACGTCGTTAGAGATGCCATGACGACCTAGCCAACGGGTAGCACACCTGTGCCAACCTAGACACTGGACACTCCCGCACCAATCTACACGAAGAATATACTCAGTGCTATGACGTAGGCGACAGGCATACTCACAGACGTGCATCTTTATTATTTTCCACATAGGCTCTCAAAATGCAGAAACGCACGACGCACCATGAACTCATCTAAAGAGCTTGCTTACGCTTCCTCTAAACCTAGGTGCCATAATGAGAATTATAACGAAGACACGATACTGGTCATAAGACAGTATGAGACTATAACCTAAAGCGCCTGTGCACCAAACGGTTCCACCAATACACCAGGCCTAAGTAGGCCGCAAGCAAGAGCTCCCGTGGACATTAACAGAACAAGAGTCAGGTTGCTGATCCTGCAGAATGAGCCTGGCGAAAGCAGACAGCCAAGGTCGTAATGTTGCAAACCCACATTCCAAAAGCAGACCATCAAGGGCAAGATGTTGCAACCTCGCACGCCGTGCACCAACATCAAAGTCGCACCTGCAATTAAATCAGGCACACAGTGGAAAAACAATATTAATTGTGCAGAATTCTGCCTCAAACACGGTCCCACCTCACGTGACCAAGCCGAACCTGACGAGATGCCAAGCCCAGGAGGAAAGAGGCGTCTGGATCCCTCATTACGAGACACAGGCAGATACACTTGAAAGGATCAATGGACATCTGCGACAGTAGGAGTAGTCGGCCATCTAGCTCATGAATAAGTCTTCACATTGTCTGCACGTACCCATAGTGAAACATTGTTGCAAATTACAGGTACACCGAGAGCTGGGAACAGCGATGGTCCCAGGCTGGGAAGCTCACGGGCGCACCAATCAGAACATGGGGCTCTTATCACTGACACCAGTAACATTAACCAATCATTAGGAGTCTTCATGTAACAATTCTTATGTATCTAATTGTAAGAACAACCCAGATATATCACCTGACTAAACCTCGTCCACTCATATTATCCTCTATACGTATGCTATACTAACCCTACCACTCGAACAACCAATTAAGAGTGGCAATAGGTTTTTTGTTAACTTTCTAAAGTGACGCAAGTAGCGCGTCATACTACAGTAAAAAGGGCCTGCAAGCCCCATGATTGTGTGTGTGTCAGGTCAGACGCGTATGATCCTTGACCCATCCCTGCCGTTTGTGTTTAATAAACAGCAGAGTCACCTTGCTTCTTGTGTGTGTCTCATACTCTATCTCTTTTGGGATATACGGGAGGAGTTGGGGCCTCCCTGCCCGGAGGTCTGCGGACGGCCCAGCCGACCCCGGCAGAATTTCCCCCCGACAAGTTGGAGGCACTGCTGAGATCTGTTTAAGATCGGCATTTTTATTTTTTACTTTTTCCAAGAACTCCAGTTGCGAGGAGGCCCGGCGGCGCGGCCCCCTCTGCCGTCGCCCCCTTCTGAGGACTACAGGACCGTCGCGGAACTGCGAGAAGACCGGACAGCGCAATCCGGATATTGGCCCTCGGGAGCCGGTTGAGAAGTATCCCGCCCGCGGTTGGCGAGTGTCCAGACGTGGTCCAGACGAGGGGAGGTGGTGAGCCGCTTGGAGGGGTGCACGCAGTCGAGCGGCCCCGCATCAAGAGAACTTGGTGAGCATGCCACGCACAACAAACAATGTGAAATTGTGAGGGAGGGGGAGGAATTAAATACGGGAGGCGGGAGGTGTTGCACAGGTGAACGGCGAAGGTTTGACAGTTTAGTGTTAGAAATAGAATGAATGATAGTTGAACAAGCGCAAGAGCAGTTGGCTACGTAACGCGAGAGAAGGGGGGGAGCGCGAAAACATCACGTGCGGCCGCTCGTAGACACTGATTGGCCTAGGCCGCGACTACGTGTAGGGGTGTGTGTGTGTGCGTGGTTTCCTACGATTTGGCATTTATTGATCAATGAGTAGATGAGGATCCCTATTGTTCGAGCAAGACACTCGATAGGTAGATGACATTTCCCTGTAGGCGGTAGCTAGTTAGTTGCCCAATACGGAAGATAATTGGCTGGTTAAGCCCTCCTGTCGAGGGGCGTATCACACGCGAGGCGACGCAGCGTGCGCAGTCCGATTATATTGTTGATTTGATTACCTTGTTCCAGGAGTGACAGGAAGACAGCTGTGGGTTTAACGGGGGTAGATTGTAGGTGTATTTTGGATTTAAAGAATATATGAAGAACTTACCAGTAGCTCTACGAGGTGGGTGACGTCACCAGCAGGGTTGTCATAGGATATCGCAAGAACGAGGCATCATCGTTTTGAGAGTGGTGAGGAAGAGGATTGTGGTAAGGGAGTGGAAACGTAGATAAACGGTAAACGAGTTGAGCGAGGAAAGGCCAAACGGGGAACGTGGCTGCGCACGGAGAACGCTGGCCACGGCAAGTGTAGAAGGGGGAGGAGCACGTGAAAACAGGACGACTGTATAAGAACGTAATAAGGGGTACGCAGCCACAGGGGGCTACGTACGCCTCGGCCGCAGGGGACCGTAATGGTGTTGTATAAAGGAAGAAAGGCAGAGGAAAATCTACAGATGTAACATACTATATTTTTATAATTTTCCTTAAGCAGACTATCGTAAGTCCCCAAATTTACGGGGCCAGGTAACCATATAAGGCTGTATATTGTAAACTACTAGTGGGATAAACTGATACCAGATTAGGGAAGGGTAGCGAGTGGAGCGCTACTATGTCATACGGAACAGGATTGGGAGGGTGGGGGAACACCCTCACCACGCCACTACAATACATATGCACAACACTGCCACCCCATAGGGAGAAACTGATTAAGTATTGCATAGAATGGACCCAGGGGACGGATAACAAAATGCTAACACCGTGGCTGCCAAACGGTAGCTTCGATCCATATGCCCAACATTCACTATTAAATCATCTGCACAATACATATAAAGGGAAGAAGTTGGCAAACCACGTGGAGGTGTTTAACTTATGGAGGATGTTCCAGGGGTCCCGACCAGGACCAAATGGAATATTCACTATGGGGGAAATACCAGAAGAAACAGAGATTAAGGAGGAAGAAGAGGATGGGAAACAGGGGTATGAGGACCCAAAGACCACGGGAAACAGAGGTGAGGGAGGAGGAAAGAATAATAAAGCAGATGAAATAAAAAAGGAACCGAGCAATGATATACCCCTAGTAACGGGAGTAAAAACAGAGGGAGGGGGGTTGTACCCTTTAAGAGAATTGGGAGAAATAGAAAGAGGACAGTTAAGGGCAGCTGAGGGATACTTGAACCCGGCATACAGCCCTCCACCATATGTGGCTCATAGGAGAATGCCAGCAGGGGAGGGGAGGACTGGAGAAGACCAGACTGTGGAAATAGGAAATGATGAATGGGTAGCTGCACAGATATTATTAAAATTACGAGGTTCATTAACAGGAGAAGAGAAGGAGGTAGTAAAGAAAACAAACCAGGATAATGCCAGGGAGAGTGAATTGAGGGGGGAAGAGCTGTTAAGAGAAAAGGAAGAGATTTTGGAGGAACGATTAGCAAAATTAAGAGATGAACAGAATGAATTGATCAAGCAGCTTGAGAGGGAGGAGAGAGAGAGAGTGAGGAAAAGGAAAGAAGGTAAGAACGAATTGGAAAAAATAAGGGAACGAACTGAGGAGCAAAGGAGAGAAGGTGACAGGGTAAAAGCAGCAGCAGAAAGGGTATCAAGAGTAATACTGCGGGAAAAGAAAAGGGAAGAAGAAGAAAAAGAAAAAGAAATGGCAATATGGAGGAGGAGGTTACTATCAGAATCAACTAAGAAATACGAAGAAGGGAGGGTGATGGAGAGTATAGTGGAAAAAGAAAGGGCGAAATGGGAAAGGAAGAAAGAGGATGAAAGAATATTAGAACGGATGAGAAGTGAAGTGATGGAGGAATTGAAAAGGAAAAGGGAGGAAAATAGTAAAGGTATGAAGGAGAAAGAGGAGATAGGGGAAGGGAGATTGGAACATGGGGGGATGTATATGATGACACAGAAGTAGCAACGACATCAGCACAAAGGGGAGCGGTTGATAAAGGAGGAAGAGGAGAACTGGACCTAATAGATTTGCAAACAGTAACCATTAAGGGGAAAAAGACCGAGTGGGGGGTGCCGTTTATGAATAGCTTTTGTAGTGAGGAAGAGGGAGTGGAAAATGAAGGAAGAAACAGTGAAAGGGAAAGCTTAGATAAACTATACATCACCCGGACCAACATAGACTCACCATGGATCAGTAGGAGAAAGGATGAGATGGAGAGAGGTGAGGAAGGAAAGAAAGGAATGGAGGAAAGACAGGCACATGAGGACGCAACATCCCCATCCCCATTCCCATCATCCCCATCACGCCCTCCCCTATCGCACCCTACATGCTCAACCACCTCACGTTCGTTACGAAAGATAAAACTAGCGCCCTTTACCGACGAACTGACACCCTATACATGGCGGCTTAGAGACCTCCCTAGTCGTAGGCAGTAGAGAGGTATACACATGCCCACATTAAATACAGAGAAAGATGGAAGAAGGGGAAAAGATGGAGAAGAAAGAGGTGTGAGCAGGGGAAATACAAACGAAAGTGAAAATGTGGAAGAAAGGGAAGAGGAGGAAGGGTGTGAGGACTCAATATTATGGAACACAAAGGGTGAAACAAGACATAATTTAATGCCACTTTTGGAGAGAGGTGGGGTTAGACCACAGTATGTTCCTTGGAAGCATACCGATAAAGAAAATATAAAATGTGGGCTCCCATCATTAAGTGGAGGTGCGGGTAAATGGATATATGAAATGGAAAAACACACCGCAGGACAGAAGCTGGCAGTAGGAGATGTAAAGGGCATTTTAATATCAATATTAGGGGATAGAGCGGATGACATATGGAAGAGAGCGGGATTTCATGGGGTAACAATAACAAATACATCGCACGATGGGGCACCGTTCGCAAACTGCAGAAATGCACTATGGCAGGCATTGAGGGTACAGTACCCAGACACATCAGATATAGGAGCAATTACATCACGCAAGATGCATGAGAACGAAGATCCTGTTGATTATATCCAGGAAATCCAAGAGAAGTGGCGCATGGAAACTAGAGAACAATGGGATAAAACACCAGCAATATTTTACCATATACTGGTACAAGGGCTCCCAGAAGGAGTTCAGAAACAACTAAAGAAAATAGTAGGAATGGAAGCAAAACCATGGCCCGAAATACAACTGACTATAGTGCATCATTGTAGAACATGGCAAGGAAAAATGAAACAAAAAGAAGAGGACAGGAAAACGGAAGAGGCTAAACTAGTACAGAAAAAGCTTACTAAATACACAATGGAAGGGGCACTAATAACTACACCTACAACAATGACCCAAAGCCCCACACAAGTAGTGGCTGCACAAGATTCCTCCCAAATACCACCTTCACAGACTACAACACAACAGGTGCCGCCACTCCAACCATACACGCCCAACATGGGAGGAGGATACCCAATGCAAGGAGCTGGATATTATAATTATAACAGGGGGAGAGGAGGAATTATGAGAGGGAGAGGGTACGGGTATGGTACCCAACCGCAGGTGGGAGGATTTAGGAATTCCTACCCCACAGGGCAACCAGTATACCAGGACAACACAGGGAGCTTTCCATGGCAGAACAGGGAACCACCGGTGTGTTGGAGCTGTGGACTATTGGGGCACATGTCACGCACGTGTAGAGTCAGACCAGGAACACCATCATGGAGTGATCAGGGACAACCACGGCCCGCACAGGTACAGCAGGGCATACCACAACAGCAAATGTTGCCACAAGGAAATGAACAACAACAATTAACACAACAACAGCCCCAAACACTGCCACAACAACAGGTAGCGATGACACAACAACCACAAATACCACAAACACAACTGGGTAGGGTGACGGTTTTGGGACACAACCCCTATACCGGAAATGGCCAGTCATTGTACCCCCAATAGGACAGCCCAAAGACGGCCTTGGTGTGTCCCATCCTGTCAGTAACACCTAATAGTGCGGAGGAACCACGCATAGAGGTAACGATAGGTGACAAAAAATTATCATTCCTTGTTGACACCGGGGCGACCCGGTCTTGCATAAGGGAAGGTAAATTTAAGATGTCAGGCAAGACCATGAACACCCAAGGATTCTCTGGGGCTAAAGGGTTGGTTCCCTTTACTGATAACATTCCCTTATCTATTGGAGATTACGATCTGTCAGTTCCACTTTTATCTTATAGTGCCTCACCAGTAAATATACTGGGGAGAGATATAATGAACAGGTTGAATATGACAATCTCCTTTACTGAGGACGGCATAATTTGCTCTACTCCGGGGATTAACATGCTCACAGCACGACATATTATGCAGGCATACTGTGGACAGACAGCGATTAGGGCGGAGCCAGTAGATGGTGGTGTGTGAGGTTGTCTTGGAATTCCAGTAAAGGGCCTGGTGGGCGATATACAAGATTGAGAGTGATGGTGGTGTTGTGAGATCTTGGCAGATAGAAAGTCGATGTTATCCCCTAGTTTGGAGGGAGTTTGTCTTAATTCAAGGTGGTCTTTGACTATGAGTGCCACTCCTCCACCTGTAGATGATGTTCTGTCCTGTCTGAGGATGGAGAATCCTGGTGGAATGGCTAGTGAGATGGCTGGGCCGGCGGCGTTGTGTAGCCAGGTTTCAGTGATGGCAAGAATGTCGAGGTCAAGGTTGGTGAGAAGGTCATGGATTTCGGTGGCGTGGGCGGGGAGGGATCTGGCATTAATTAATGCAAACTGTAGGCCTGGGCGAGGTGTGGGAGTGGTATTGGGCTTTTTGGCTACCTTCTTGGGAGTGGACAGTTTCTTGTGTTTAGGGGATATTTTGTTTTCAGTTTTGCTTAGAGGGGTTTGCTGTGAGTGTCTGGAGCGGAGGCCTAATTTTTGATTTCTAGAGTTTGTGGTTCTGGGGTGCGTTGAGGGTTGGTTGGGTTTGTGTTCTGTAGGTTTGGTGAAAAAAGATGGGAGGAAAGGCGTAGGGGCGATGAGTGCGGATGGTGGGGGTGTGGTATTGGCCATGATGGGTGAGCATAGGGTAGCAGTCATCTGTAGGTGCAGTTAGTTAAGGCACAGTGTGGAAGTCAGGTAACAGAGGTTTGGGCCCTGTTTACTATCAGTGTGGGCACAGGCACATAGCAGCAATTCACTAACAGTGTGGGGCACAGGCACATAGCAGCAATTCACTAGCAGAGTGGGGCACAGGAGTTAGGCACATAGCAGCAATTCACTAACAGTGTGGGGCACAGGCACATAGCAGCAATTCACTAACAGTGTGGGGCACAGGCACAATGCAGCAATTCACTAACAGTGTGGGGCACAGGCACAATGCAGCAATTCACTAACAGTGTGGGGCACAGGCACATAGCAGCAATTCACTAACAGTGTGGGGCACAGGCACAATGCAGCAATTCACTAACAGTGTGGGGCACAGGCACATAGCAGCAATTCACTAACAGTGTGGGGCACAGGCACAATGCAGCAATTCACTAATAGTGTGGGGCACAGGCACAATGCAGCAGTTCACTAACAGTGTGGGGCACAGGCACAATGCAGCAATTCACTAATATTCCTGGGCAGCGGCTAGGAGTGGGGCCTGAATCAGACGTACAGGAACGAGAGTCACGCTAACGAGCTGCGTACATTTGAATGCGCATATGTATGCTCTATAGAGCAGCTTAGAATGGCATAGCGGTTCTTACAGTGGGTTTTTGTCCATGATGAGGCAGAGTTCGTTTAAGAATATCCTGGGCAACTCGCCACGCGCCGAGCACGGCGAACAGGGGCAAACAGGGCCTTACAATGGCCTTTGAAGGTGGCCGGCTCTTCCGCCTGCCGGCGGATGTTGGGTGCTATTAAGCACGGTTGCTTAGCAACCAGGACGCTGAGCCTCGCTCTGGCGCCGCATCGCGCCCGACATTTTGTTTTCTTTTTTTTTTTGTTTTGATGTCGGCGTGGCTGCAGGAGCGCGACCCGGGCCGCTTCTGGGTGAGGGGTGGGCGGCAGGGCGGTGGAAAGGCGCTCTTGGAAGGGTGGGCAGCACAAGGGTGCTGGTGGGGGCTCGTGGGGGCCGGTCTGGGCGGCGATCCTCTTCGTGCCTCGTGGCACAGTGCAGCAGCTCAGATGAGCTGATCCTGGGCTGGGGAGGGTGGGGGCTCCTGCCCTCGCCACCTGGCCGATGAGACTGAGTGCAGAGGGGCAAACAGGGCCTTAGAATGGCCTTTGAAGGTGGCCAGCTCTTCCGCCTGCCGGCGGATGTTGGGTGCTATTAAGCACGGTTGCTTAGCAACCAGGACGCTGAGCCTCGCTCTGGCGCCGCATCGCGCCCGACATTTTGTTTTCTTTTTTTTTTTGTTTTGATGTCAGCGCGGCTGCAGGAGCGCGACCCGGGCCGCTTCTGGGTGAGGGGTGGGCGGGAGGGCGGTGGAAAGGCGCTCTTGGAAGGGTGGGCAGCACAGGGGTGCTGGTGGGGGCTCGTGGGGCCCTGTCTGGGCGGCGATCCTCTTCGTGCCTCGTGGCACGGTGCAGCAGCTCAGATGAGCTGATCCTGGGCTGGGGAGGGTGGGGGCTCCTGCCCTCGCCACCTGGCCGATGAGACTGAGTGCAGAGGTAAAGTGACTGAGTGAAAGAGACTGAGTGCAAAGATAGGAACAATGACACTCACACCTCACTTTGCATAGAAGATACCGGTCCTGGAGAATGTAATAATGATCGTTTATGATCATTCACAGTGAAGAGGCCTAAAGTTCAGAAAGATATTTTTTTATTTTTTTATTTTTATTTGATTTAGTTGATATTCAACTTTTCAAATATTTTATACAATTACACAAAAATGAATTCAATAACAGTCCATACTAAAGGTACAAAAAAAAACATAAAAAAACACATGGGAAACACATGAACAAAGGGCAATTTGCATTTTCACTTACATTACTTTCAAATGCTCCTTATTTATAAAATGGGATACACCCATACTAACATACTGATTTTCATTAATCTTGATTCAATAACAAGTACCATCAGTGGCCATAAAACCAATACAAAAATATTGCTAAATAAAAACTTTATAATCCCCTTGAGTCACACTTTGTGACAAGGTATCAACACTTCATTTAAGAAAGATATATTTATATAGCATTATGGATTGCATTATACCTGAGGCTCTTCATAGAGCAGTGACACAAACGAGACTCCAATGTTTTTTTTTGTTGGCTTTCTTTCCAAGTTATTGAATGTATATCAATGTTCTGTCCCACATACATTGCCCTTTCTTCCAGGAATTAATGTATGCGTCCTTTCTTCAAAAGTGCACCCTCTTAATTCCCCCAAATCACTCTCCTCGAAGATTATTTGTTTACATCCTCTAGATATTTGAAATAATGAAGCAGTGATTTCATAACTCACATACAGGATTACACATTAGAAAGGTACTTTACCCCCGTTTTTATTCTCGCCTCCCCATCCTTTTTGGCACCATACAGAATTTTACAAATTATTTTAAGATTATTTATTGTTTATAAACATGCACCGCATGTCCTCTGAGAGGGTAGAGTGCACCCATTCTTATTTCAAAACATATTTGTTTGGCCGCTAATTCTACAGCATGTGCTTAAGGGAACTGAATGAGTTAAATGTACAGGTATTTTGAAATAGTCGCAGGCCATAATCTTTTATTTCTTCACTTCGGATAGTGTTGGTGGGAGCCATAGAACCCTAACATTCCAGATCTGGACGGAGCTCTACCAATCTACACGGCACTCCATCTTCCCATTGTTCAATGGGCACCACTCCAACCAAAGTAACGTAATTTTCCATAATATGTGTCTCTACCTATTGGAAATACATTATAGCTTAGATATTTTAGCAAGTGATGCTTGGTGCACAATTTTGTCAGGGCTAACCACGTGGATCTAATAAATATGTGTGCCAATCAGAAACATTTGGCAGTGTATAAGACCCACCCACTTGTTCACTCCCCCACTTGCATTGGATACATAGAACTGCGGGGGTCTACCAAAAAAGCTTCCTTGTGTTTTAAAGCACACCAGCATTAGTCCTCATGAAAGTCTTTATGAACAAAAGCAATAGGAAAAAGAGGCATGTTGAGCGGGTTAATACGAGCAGCAGAAGCTGTGGTAGTGATGAATTGTTACAGTCACAGGTTGCTATCAAAGGGGATCCCAACATTGCGAGCCTTGGCTGTGGGAGCAAGGTCAGGTATGAAGGAGAGGTCGGCATGACATTGGAAGCTAGGAGAAAGATGACTTGCATTCTTTTAAGAGTTCAACATGATTCAGCAGAAAGCCATCCAGTGAAGTATTGCAGTAGGACAATTTGTAATCTGTTTTGAGATGGCTGAGGTGAAGGAGGGAAAGGAGAAACGTAGTTGTGTGTGATCAGCAAAATGTTGATAGTGAAGGTCAAAGTTGATCTCCAAGGCCATTGTCTTCAAGATACTTAGTGATCTGGTTAAGGACTTTTGAATAATTGGCCAGCAGAGATTTTCTTCAATAGGGTTTAAGGCAGTAGCTGATTTGAAGGAGGCAGAAAAGAGTCCAGCAGAGAGAGAGAGGATAAAGAGCTCATAGAGGCAAGTGACTGAGACTAAGCCTTTGTCCATTTGGGGTGCTCATTCAATAGGATAGGTAGGGGAGAAGTGGTGAAGAGTAGAAGTGGTAAGGGGAGAGGTGATGGACAGAAGGTTGGGGTGCAAGCCAGAGGAAGGGCTGTTAGAGTTTCATGAATTTTAGAGATTTTAGGTTGAAAGTAGTGAGCAAAGACTTTAGCAGGAAATGACGAGGCAATGGATATTGAATTGAGAAATGTAATCCAATATTGGATGTTAGATGAAAGTTATCAGGGGTGATTGTGAACAGAAGAGATTAGGTTTGTGACATAATAGGATTTGTCCGAGTCAAATGCAGTGGTTAGTGCAGCAAGTGAAT
This sequence comes from Ambystoma mexicanum, assembly GCF_040938575.1. NCBI lineage: Eukaryota > Metazoa > Chordata > Amphibia > Caudata > Ambystomatidae > Ambystoma > Ambystoma mexicanum. The sequence goes on along the minus strand of NC_090935.1, from coordinate 1,070,225,169 downwards.
TTGTGTAGGCTAGGAGTAGGGAAGGTGTATGTTATTTGTGCCAGCATCATAGGTCACACCACATGTTTGTTTTGAGGGTCTGCATTTCAGAGGTGATCCAAGGCTGAGGATGGGGATGGGAAGATCTGAAGGTGCAAGTTGAATAGTTTTTGTCAAAAGGTGCATAGTGAAAGTCACAGAAAGAATGGTCAAAGAAAGAGGCATGAATATGGGGAGAGAGACAGGAGAGAGGTCCTCACATCATCAAGAGGAAAGAGATTTCTGCTTGAATGTCCTCTTAGTCATTGACAAAAGGCGATAAGGAGCAGCAGGTGGAGGTTCTGATATCTTGAAGTGAACAATGGAGTGATCAGTGAAGAGGGGTCAATGGAGAGGTCAGAGGAGGGGAGTGAATTAGAGGGAAAGACAAGGTCAAGAGAGTTCCTGCCACAGTGGGTAGGCCCATCATAGAGGGAGTAAAGAGAATGATCAGATAGAGGGGATTTAAGTTGAGGGCAGGTGGCGTGGGGAGGTTAAAGTACCTCAACATAGAAATGTGGATGTCTTTAGGAATTAACTGAAGTAGAAGGGTCGGGTAAGAGAAGAAGTTACAAGAAACAGGGGGTCAATACAGAAAAGTGAAAGAAGTACGAGGGAAAAGTTGAACAGTGGCATATTCTAAAGAAGAAGAGTTGATATCAAAAGGGGGTACTGGGGCAGTTTTGAGGGCATTATTGGACATACTTTCTGTGGTCATACTGAGCATACTGAGCTTTAGGAAGGGGCAACAAATTGAGGCTTGGATGAGAGAAAGAGAGAGAGAGAGAGAGAGAGAGAGAGAGAGAGAGAGAGAGAGAGAGAGAGGAGAGAGAGAGAGAGAGAATACTTGATTGATGGATATCATTTGTGTCATTTAAGCAAAGCTGCACGTCATCTGCATATTGTAGAATCTTGATGTTGGTGCTGCTAAAGAGTTTTCCCACAGGTTCCATGTAGAGGTTGAAGATTAAAGGATGCAGGACAGAGATGTGTGGAACTCTGCATTTCACAGGAGGGTGCTCAGATCTGTTGGGGCCCATTTAGATGAGTGTGTGCCGATTTAATATTTAGGAGTTTAACCACTGAAGTTCAGATCCAATGAAGCTCATGCGGGTGGTGAGGAAGTGAGGATGATAAGGAAGACATTATGGTCAATGGTATCTTAGATGGAAGAAAGATTGGGTAGAGTGAATTTGAACAGGCAGGTGCCTTCTTTGTTCGCGATGTGGAGGTCTCTGTGCTGCACTGTTGTTGAAGTATTGATTAGAAACAATGTCGGAGTTTGTGCTTCATGATCCTTTCATGAAGCCGGATTACAGTGGTCTTTTCAATGAATTTGCTGAGGATGGGAGAGGTGTGATCACCAGGTCATCCAGTTTGAGTGGAGGCTTTTTCTACAGAGGGAAGACTGGTCTAATCTTCAATGTATCTAGTAAGGCGTATTTCATAACAAATGGTGCTAATAGTTCTCCTTTGATTACTTTCACATTCATGAGGGAAGGATTCTGTCTTTGTAACGTTTGGGTTGCAGACCTGCACACCTGATGTTCATGCCCTCTGCTGTAATTGTACTCAATGTTTCTGTCTGGTTATGTTGCAAGCTAGTATGTGTAGAATGTCTGTTGTGTGTTTATAGATGTCAATATGTTTTTGTATTGTGTTTAGATTTTCTGTGGAGAAGTTGTCTATGGTAAGGCATTTCTATGTGTATTGGTGTATTGCAAAGTCTGGCAGGACTGTTGCACTTAGTGGCATAGAAGCTCACCCAGCTCTTAGCGGATGTGAGCCAAGAGGACTGACAGACTGGTATTCGTAAACACTTTCACCAACCTAGGCTATAGGATCAAATCCATCATTAAAGGAAACTACAAACAATGCTTTTATAAAACCATGGCTGAACAGATCATTGCTTTAAAAACAAAGTACCACCATTTTTAACATTATTATGCGTAATGGCATTAGAACCAAATAATTCAAACCAACCACTTTAACAGAGTCATATTGCATGGAACCCATTAAAGGACGCAATCCACGTGGTTTTTGTGTAATTTTTGACTACACTACTCTGACTAAAACCTTTGATATTGCTTTGTCTAAGTTGTCTAAGTTGTGAACATTTATTAATTTAACAAGTTGTAACAGTACCAATGCAATCTACAAGAGAGCATGCCAATATATTGGTAAGACAAAGATAAAGGGTAGAACCAGAATAATTGAACATTGTACTTGTATAAAAAAAATAAAAAACTTTGATGAAGCTCCATTTGCGAAGTATTATTCTAGTAAAGCTCATGCCTTTGAAGAGCTCCAATGGGTAGTGTTGAAGTAAATTAAAGTGAGTAATCAGGAGATAATTAATAAAACCTTAGTCCACTTTGAACAACTATTAATATACTTAACCAATAGCCAATAGGGTTTGAATGATAATATCGAATGGCATAATGTCACATATCAGTTGCATCACAGATTGGAAGGCTTTTGGTCATATATATGAATGGGAACAAGGGTATGCAGCCACTAGAGGTATAGTTTGCCGAATTTGTTACATGTTTCTCATTTACAAACATGATGAGCTCTTCCTTTCAAAGATGGCGCTCTGGATTGAAAAGGACTTGACTACGGACCGTATGCTGTAATTATATTGATGACATTACCGCATTTAATACATGACATATCTAGAGTGGCCACTTTCATATATAACAAAGTGATGCTGCCAAGACACAGTAAGACTTTACACGGTCAGAGGTGGTCACCTAGGAAAATTAGGAGAATAGAATGAAAATTAGTACTTTAGCTGCCTGTTACCCAATGATAGGAGATTATAGTTTCATATGTAGTTGTATATATATCTTTTCTCGTGGTGGGGTGAGATCATACATCTAAACAACGCTAATTGTATTTATTGTATTTATTTATTGTGCATTCGTAAGGTCACTTATACATCAAGTAAATTGTGTTTCAAAGAACCCACAGGGCAACGAGAAGGGAACATGGAAGCGAAAGGCAAATAAAATAACAATCAAGAGAAAGAAAGAAAGAAAGAAAGAAAGAAAGAAAGAAAGAAAGAAAGAAAGAAGGAAGGAAGGAAAGAAAGAAAGAAAGAAAGAAAGAAAGAAAGAAAGAAAGAAAGAAAGAAAGAAAGAAAGAAAGAAAGAAAGAAAGAAAGAAAGAAAGAAAGAAAGAGGCGGTCCTACTAGGCCTTGTGAGCAGTTAGTGCATTTAGTTGCAGACAGAAAGAGGAGTGAGGGAGGGGGGGTAAGTGCTAGGAGTTCCACAGAGGGAAGTGCAAGAGAGTAAATTGTAAGCAGCTGTTAAATGCCTGTCATAGATCACTTGGTAAGAGTGGTCAACTGCCAATACTATAAGTGCAGACCTGTGAGACAGCACAGGCTAGTGGGCACCCAAAGGCAAGTGTTGGGAGTGGAAGGACACTGAAGGTGATTGGGAGGGGAAGGTCAGGACCCAGAAGGACACATAAGGTCCCTGGTCAGAAATCTCAGCGAATGTGGAGCTTAGTAAAGGTGGGAGAGGGGGAAGGAGGAGGTGAAAAGGAAAGTCTTGAGGAGCTTCCAGAATTTGAGGATATCTGGCTAAAACAAATAGAAGAAGGATGAGGCTGTTCCAAAGAGGCAGCCAGCCTAGGAAACAGATCGACCACCAGCTCACTGTTTAGAGAAGCGCTTGACACACAGAGAGTTGGCACCAGAGGATCTTAAAAATTGAATGGAGAGTATTTAGTCAGAGCCAGCTGTAGATAACATGGACCCCGGCCCCAGATCACCTTATGGATGATGGAGAGGGATTTGAATTTCATCCCTGTAGCAACTGGGAGCCAATGGAGGAATTTTAGGGCTAGAAAGATGTGGTCCCTGGGCTTGAGGCCAATGATAAGTCTTGCATCCCTATTCTGGATAAGCTGGAAGGGCATAGAGGAAGAGGGTAAATTAAGGAAGAGGCTGTTGCAGTAGTCCAGCCTAGAGAGTACCAGAGCTCTAGAGACATTGGGCCTCATCACGACCCAGGCGGTAAGTTACCGCCTGGGCCATGACTTTACCACCATGGCGTAAACTACGTTTACGCCATGGTGGTTGGCGGACTTACCGCCCCATTCCGACCTTGGCGGGGCGGTAAGTCCCCAATCCCCATTTACCCTTCCCCATTCCCATTTTTGCCCCATAGGGCATAATGGGAGTGGGGAAGGCGTTAATTACGCCACCGTAAATTACGGTGGCGTAATTAACTCCATGGTCCCTTAGCGCCATGGATTTTAACACCTGCTAAAAGCAGGTGTTAAATCCGCCATGGCGCTAAGGGACCTCGTACTCAGGCGGTAAGGGTCGGCGCTGTTTACGGCGCCGTAAACCCCTTACCCTCTGAGTTGTAATGAGGGCCATTGATTGATTGATCAAGGGTATTGTGGAGCCGATTTAGGAGGATGGCGTTGTTGATGGTTTCAAATGCAGAGGAGCGATTAAGTAGAATATGAACAGCTGGAGAATTAGAGTCAAGAGATATGAGCAGTTCTTCAAGAATGTTCAAGAGATCAGTCTCTGTGCTTCTGGATGCTCAGTATCCAGATTGATAGTCGTGCAGGCAACGAACAAGCTCAATATGCTCGGTCAGTTGGGGGAAGACCATCCTCTCCAAGAGTTTCACAAGGAAGGCTGTGATGGAGATGGGGCATTAGGTAGCCGAACACGAGGGGACGGAAGAAGATTTTTTCAGGAGGGGGCACACAAGAGAGTGCTTGAGAGAATAGGGGAAAGACAGAGTAGCAAAAGAGTGATTGCAGAAATCAGCAAGCGCATGGGCAAGAGAGCTGATAGTGTCCTTAATATTTCTGGAAGAACAGGGGGAGACCTGTCTGGAGGAGCAAAAAGCCAGAGAGGACCACATATAATTGCATACTGGACTATGCAAATGCTTGCTCACTGGCCATCATGTTAAACCCACTACATGCAAATAATGCAAAATACTACACTTTTCAGATGTTAGGATTACACAAACAATAATGTCTTGCCTATAAGACGATCTCCCTGTTTGGCTCCATTTTTCAAAGTGCATCAGTTCATACATGTTCTACATGTGCTAAAAATGTCTCCAAGTTATCTGTCATAGAAAGAGCATTGCCTGCTTGACGTCTCGCACAATGAGCAGATGTTTCAAAGTTCTAATACTCATCACTAGCTACAGATGTTCCTTCAAAGGAGACATGTAGCAGTACTAGCTCCCTCTATATGCTTGCAGCCCCTTCTTTTGAAATGGAGAACTCCTGAGATCGATATTCTTTTAGCAGAAGTTCATATCACTGCCCTTGTCTCCTTTGGTCCATTCTGTGCCACTGGGTCAATAGACCCTGTCACTCTTTCTCAAATCCTTCCTTTCCTTCTAAAATTCAACCTTTCTCTCTTGCCCCATTTCTCTCTAAATGCCTGGAAAGCACTGTCTATACTCAAGTCTTATTTCACCTCAACCCCCACTCTGCTGTCATCTGTTCAATCTAGCTTTCGCCCAGCACACTCCACTGGAACTCCTCTACTGCTCCCTGCTCTCCGCCCATCACAACAAGTTTTCAGCTACTCTTATTCTTCTTGATCTTTTGGGACTGTTGATCATTCTACATTACGTTCTGCCCTCGCCTCTTTTGGCTTCTCTGGTAATGTTATTAATGGGTTCAATCTTATCTTTCTTAACACATCTATTGAGTATCCTGGCCTGATCTTACTTCTTCACCCTGTTATCTTCTTAACGAGGTCTCTCAAGGATCTGTTGGGATACTATTGTTTTTGATCCACACCATTCCTCTTTCCATACTCATTTAGTCTTTCAACCTCTCATGACACTTTTATGCTGATGATACCCAGATATTTTCTCGCTCTCTTCATTCCACTGTCTCAGCCTGTCTTTCTGCTGTTCAGTCTTCGATATCTTCTCACTTTCTCCATCTTAATCCATCCACAACTTAAATTCTCTTCTTTCCTGCTTCCTCTCCATCCCCATTTACTTCTCCATCTGGTCTTTTCTTTATTCCTTATTTTTGTCCTGTTTTACCTAATTGCCTGCAATCTCAGGGTCACCTTTGAACCCTCTCTATCATTCTCTCATCATATATCTGCAATTGCTTGTATCTGTCACTCTCATATTTATATTGTATGTCAGATACAACATTTTCTCTTTCCATGCTGCTAAAATGTAATTCATATCCCATTATATTCTCTCTCATCTTGATTTTTATTTACCCTCCTAGTAGGTCTTCCTTCTGATCTTACTCCACTCCATTCCATCATTGATTCCACAATGTGTGTTCTCTTTTCTTTACCTCCCCGATCATCTATCACTACATTTCCTCTGTCCATCTATTTCCTTCCCTTCAATTCCCATCTTATTTATAATGTCCTTGCAATTGTATTCAATTGCTACCATGGTCATGCCCAACTTGCCTGTGCTTTTGAGTATCACCATGATGCCCCTCTAGCTCGCTCTCTACTCTCAACACTTTCAACACTCTCAACACATGCATCTTCGTTATGTCATTAAACCTCTCTTGGACCCCTCACAGTTCTTCTCTTTTTCTCTTCTTGCACACAAACTCTGGAACTTACTTCCTCCTAACATGTGTCTTCTGCTTCACTTCTCATCTTCTATACTAGGTTAAAAGCCCACCTGGTCTCCTATCTTTCTGCTATTGAATTTATTTTCCTTTGTTATAATGTTTTCCTTTTATTTAGGAACCTAATATATAATTCTAGACATAGCTATTTTTTGTAAAGGGAGTGGGACAAATCGAGGGACTCAATCACATTCCTCAATGGGGGAATTACGTCCTGTGAGGCTAGGGAGGTGAGCTCGCTATGCAACATTCCCTGTAGGAGTGGTGGCAAGAGGTACCTCACTGGGAGAGACTCCACTTTTGGGGATAAGAACTACTTTTCTAATGAGGAACTTCATATTCAGTATCTTAACAAACCCATTACCATTCTACCATTTTACAGACATTCAGACTCCTCTTACATATGTTATTTTGATGTAATGCCAGGAAAACAATATCAGACTGGTCCAAAAGAGAGTATGAGAAGGAGTAATAAGGAATACCTGTCTGTCAATCAAGGAGATGAAAAAAAAAGAGTTATAAAGAACACAATTCCACCACACAGGAAGGACTATGCTGAGAAGTTGGGCAAGCCCCAGCATTGCATGATAAAAGTGCACGGGAGAAGAGAAACAGAGAGCAGGGACCCGGGAGTTTCAAACCGGCTAGAGGGAAGAAGCTGGGAACTCCGGGAGAACGCTGGATCATACAGTGGTGAGATGCAACAGAGACATGGTGCCTGACCTGCACGGTCTGGACAGCAGAGCGGAGGGATTGTACCAAGAGGCAGACATTCTTGGAGGGACCTTTGACAGGTGCGGATGAGAAGCCACAACCCTGACATGCCTGAAGGCAAGCATGCCAGGAACAGACTTTTATAGATCGATTGATGCGAACCGATTCACAAGGGGGAATTAAGAGAGAAAGGTTGTGGCTTGAGTGGGGAGAGACAGATTAACCCTGCTGTTGCTGATACCATGACTGGACACAGTAGCATGTCACTGAAGAGAACCGAAAAAGGCAGAGAAGCCATCCTGATGAAGAACGAAACAGAATTCAGGAAGCGCACCAACCTGGTGACACAGCCCGATAACACCCAAAGTAAAGTGGGGGGACATGGGACCCGGGGAAAGAGGCATTTAAGCAAAATGGGAGAGCCATATCGAAGTGTGTGGGAACACCAAATATAAAGATTGGATTGATAATACTCCTCCCAGTGAGTGGTAAGGTACTACTAAGTGTGAACATTATACAGGGACTACTCATACTCATCCTAGTGAGTGTCAGAGTTCTTAGAAGACAGACCATCATACAGGGACTACTCACACTCATCCCAGTGAGTGGCAAAGCAATAAGGAACATATGGGGCCCATAAAGGCACCACCTACTGGCTTTAATAAGAAGACAACCAACAAAGAGAACGAAAGAAAGAAAGAAGTTACCAGAGCTAATGTGTTTGTCTTAGAAAAGAAAGAAGAATTGTGCACTTAAAAAAACAATGGCTGCCCTGAGTGAAATTTGAAAACTAAAGGAACACATATATAAAGGCCTCACAGAGCCTGTTTAAAGAACTGGAGGACGTGTTACATGAGATAGAACATCTGTACTAATAGGAAAATCATTTCAGGTGAAGGGAGTAATTCTCTTGGACGTTCTGTTATTTAGAAATAGTTGGAGGGTCAGAGTAGGCTAGTTTTGGGACAGAGGACACTTTTGATTATGGACTTCACTATTGATGATGAACACCCTAGTTTAGTTCTGTTAGGTAGGGAAAGCCTTAGGATAGGGAAAGTTAGGCTTTTTTTTTTCTTTTACAAGAAACCTGAGTATGGCATCCATTGGTCTATTTCCTCATTCTGATCTAACACAGAAGGTAAGGATTTGTAGAAATAGCTCTTTTGTGTGAAGGGGCCAAACGATTACACTAAGGTGACTCTCCTCTGAGGGAGATCAGTGAAACATTGCAGCTTTCCTCAATGAAGCAGCCATAAAAATGTGAACATGTTGCACAGATATGTTAAAGAGCATATTCACATATATAGCAACGACATGACAACATTTAACATTCTCTCTCTCTCTCTCTCTCTCTCTCTCTCTCCACCTCTCTCCACCTCTCTCTCTCTCTCTCTCTCTCTCTCTCTCTCTCTCTCTCTCTCTCTCTCTCTCTCTCTCTCTCTCTCTCCATCTGTCTCTCTCTTTCTCTCTCGTGTTCTTTCACTTAATCTATCACTGCTATATGCTATATGTGAAGCATATATTGACAAGCAAGTCAGCCACTGAATAATTTCTTCACATATGTTTTGATATAATTTTCCATTTAGTGGTGTTTGTTTCATGTCTGGTTTTGACAGATTTGCAGTAGAAGTGGTTAGAGAGATCCTGGGTATATCAATTGCTACAGCAAAGCTACTCATTATTTCCACTTGCACACTAGTGAACAACAGATTTCTCATGGCCATTAGGATAAGTATTTCTTCCCATGCAGACTGCTTAGTGAATCATAACTGCAGAGGTACACCATTTTGGCTAAGTTACCATTGACTTTTTTTAGTTTCAACATGTTACTGAGATTGATTTTAAGAGTCTCAGAATGCTGAAAGCTTGTGGTTGAAGGAGGAAAATGGAATGAAATAACAATCTGTTGCAGGAACATAAAGATTGATACAGAATTCTCATGTCACGAAGATGCCCAGACAACGCCATTGGTCTAAGAGTTCAGGTGTAGGTCATTCCAATAAAAGATTGGATTATGGGGCTGAATCAGCTTTACTCCTTTGAATGATGCATTGGTGGTGACTTCTTGGTGTGTAAAATACCACAACATCGTCCCTGATGTTATAGTTCCAGGCAAGCAACATTTCCGGACTACAAAGTCATTAGTTGTTCACCTGTGCATAAGACTTCAGATGTTGTCAGATCCCCAATATGATCTCATGACTGGCTTAGGTCACGTCAGTTTGCATTTCATGTCATATCTCCATTTTCTGCAGAAAATCCCTCTTTTAAAAGAGAACATGAACATATGTGTTCTTTTAGCTCTTCCTCACTTGCACTATGATAGTTGTCTTCTTTGAACTGAAGATAATGTCCAAGGTAAGATCTAGAGAGATATTTGCAACTTATTTTCATGGAAATTGCAATTACTCATCACCAATGGATTAATGTGTCATCTACAATGTTGACGCATTTTAATTTGAGTAAACATGACGAATACCGTGTTTGTTCAGTTCTGCAGTACTCAAATATTGTAGAGCCACAACAAACAGCAACATCAAGCAACATTCACTGCTCATCAGGTGCCACAGAGGTAGAAAAATGAAAAATGCAACCAATGTTTAATAGTGACTTTTGGAATTCAAGCTAATGTCATTGTTTGCTCACATAGGCAGTCGAGCATGTATAATTTCAAAATGTGGGTGCCAACAAATTTAGTTGGTGGTGTGCCAAATTATGATGCAAATTACGGAAATCTTGCATGCACTGTTCAAATGAAAAAAAAACATGCAGATTTGGCCAGTTCTTTTATGTCACAGCAACATCGTAGCAACATCCCACGCAGCTGTTCACATGTATCCTCTAAATGCATCACCACAAGGTGGAGGATGTATGCTAAGCAGCTGAAATTAATTGTTTTCCCGTGTCTTAAGGACAAGATCCGACAGAGCTTTTAAAGGCTGGCATTAATCCCACTTGTAACATTCGAAGCTGTTGACACAGGTCCACCATTCCATTTGCTACCTCCATTATATATCACATCTGGAAGGTGCTTTTTGAGTCAAGGTCATGCAGATACAAAGTAGATTGTTGGTGAGAGCATGGCACTGACACCCACATGTTCATTTTCACTGTTGCACTTGTTGGCTAGCAAAAGAGTATAAGATGGTTCATTGCGAAATTGTGGCTAGTAGTGCAAAGATAGTTCACCTTATTGCCAATGCAACCTTATTCTGGAAGTTATCATGGGTAATGTACATTTGCTATAATACAAAGATCTAGGGTAAATGGGCCCATGATAACATTTTTAAAAGTTTAACATTGATCCTATTTGGTTACGTTCCTTCCATTTTCCCACCACGAAATGACCCTTCTGTTATGGTGAAATTGAAGCAACACACAAGAAAAGTAATACATTCAACACAAAAACAAGTTGATTGTTGAAGAACCAATTCTTGGGGAAAAAAATTGAAAATTGTGTGTCAAATTATTACTAATTAACAAATGCAATATTTTCAGGAATGCCATTGATGCTCTTGGAATTATTATCTATTTGTACTGTAGGGAGGAGTTCTATGAGAAAAAATGAATACATCATTTTTTCCAATGTGGCCTGGCCTATGTTAGATGTGAAGAGGTCTTCTATTAGAAAAAGAGAAAATAATAACTCTAGTGTTAAGCCTTTCTATAAAAGACATAGGGGTTTGGGGAGGGGGGAGGTACAAATCTAATTCGGATGGTCTTTGCACCGGAAAAATATTTTTCATGGTCGACCATATTTATTTTTTCGAAGTGAACAAATATTGCCCTAAAACAGAGTTTTGTTAACTTCCAATCACCCAATATTCAGGTAATTCAGTGTTTGTACAAATTAGTTCCTGCCAAAATAGTTGAACTGCTAATATCTGTGTTAGAGCGATGTTTAAAATGTGACATATGAATGGGAGGGAAGATTCAAGGCAATTGTGTTCTGCAACATGTGAACATGGTTATATTATATACTTCATATGTAGCCCTTGTGCTATATATTTTGTTGGACAGTCTACACATAAGGCGAATCTACTGGACCTCATGGAACTCTGCACAAAGAAACGTCAAGCCAAGCTCGTTTAACGGAAGTACCCTCCCTCCATCTGAAAAATGAGTTCAATATATTATACAAACAATACAAGACAGCCACTATGGCAGCAACATCAAAATCCTTTAATTCAAGAATTAGCACTGCCTACTCTAACACCAAAGACATCTTTACCGTATATAGGGAATTATAATCCCCTAACTCAGCACCCACCACCATCACCAAAGAAGTATCATGTTGCTCAGACATCCAAGCTGCTCTTCTAGGAAAAATCAACGCCCTAAATCAAAAAAATACTCTCACAGCAAGCCACATACAAGAATGACCGTGCAGCTACCAACTCCAATCCTATTCCTCTACCCCAAACTCCTTCAACCAATTTCTTCAACTTCAGAGACCGTGCCGAAAGTGATATCTCAAAACTAATCCAGAGCCTGCAACCCTTGAAATGCAAATGCAATATTTGCCCTTTGTCCCTCATCAAAGACAGTGCTGACATACTAACCCCAATCATCACTGCCTTCATTAACGTCTCATTCGCCAACAGTAGCATTCTAGCTAGCCTCAAAGAAGCCTGCGTCCTCCCCCTCTTGAAAAAACCTCACTTACCTCAACCATTCCATCCAACTATGAGCCTATTACAACAGTCCCCTTCCTACTTAAAATTCTAGACTGTGCAGCCTAACTGCAGGTTCAGCAATTCTTGGAGGACAATAAAATACATGGTATGTGCCAATCCGGTTTCCGCCCTCAACATGAAACAGAATCTGCTCTTCTAGACCTCAAGAATCAGCTTGATGAAATCAGGGATAAAGGAAACTGCACCCTGCTCCTCCTCCTAAATCTTTCCACAGTGTTAGATTTGGTCAACCATCAAATCCTCTGCCAACACCTCACCACACACGCCAACATTTCCCTACCTGTAATTTCCTGAATTGCAGTCATTCTGGAAGGCGGAATCATGAGAGTCTTCTCAGACACAGCCAATGCATCACCCTCCCCCATCACTTGTGGTGTCCCCCAAGGGTCCTCCATATCGCACTTTACACAATATCTTCACCAGGTCACTCTTCAACATCTTAGACTCCCTTGGCCTTGCCTACACCAACTATGCCGATGACACACAAATCCTGATCCCAGTCTCAGGCAATTACACAGAGGCTTCCAATACTCTCATCAACATCTATTCTACTATCTAGGCATGGATGGCAGCGAACCACCTCTGCATTAACAGTTACAAGACAGAAATTCTAATTGTCGGCAAACCCCATGCCCGCAACTCACTCAACTCTCAATACACCTCTTTCCAGATCGACCAGTGTGTGATTCCAGTCTCAAGTACAGTAAAGACACTCAGTGTTTACCTTGATGCCTCGCTTACCAATGTTCAGACAAGTTAGCGTCATTGCCTCCTTGGCAGCTTACGTAACCAAAGTCCTCAATGCAGCCAGACCCTTGCTCACAAAATGCAATTGCCTCACCAATGCCCGGGCCATCATTGGCTCCAAGATTGTAACTTACTCTTCACAGGCACCATTGCAGAAAATATAAAAACACTGCAAATTATACAAAATAATGCCCTGAGAGAAGCCCTGAATATCCTCAAATGAGAACACTTCTCCAATGCCAGAAGGTAAGCTCACTGGCTGTCAATCCAGAAAGGTATCCATTTCAAAACATTGTCCATTGCCCAAAAGAACCACCAAAACCCACTCCTCGAGACCCACTAGGACCCCTTACTCAGACAGACTCCTCATGCCAAAAGTGAGGAGATGTAAAGCTGGAGGCTGCAACTTCCGCTACTGCGCCGCCAAACACTGGAATGACCTCCGTCCATCCGTGAGGGCTGAAACATCTTCCTGTATCTTTTGCAAAACCCTCATAACAAAGCTCTTCTCCTAACTCCCCCTTCCTTACCCTAAATTCAACTATTCCGCGACACCTCACCTCAGGCTGCTCAGTAAGACCAATATGTATGTAAACACTGCCACTATGTAACCTATGTAACCAATGTAACCTTACCTCAGTATGAGCATGAGGACCAATAGGTATGTAAACACTGCCACTAAGTAACCTAACCAATGCAAACCTTACCTATGCTCCCTGTACTTCCATCAACTCCTCAATGTATGACTGAGTGTGTTTCCCTTACCTGTACCTATCTTGTACTTGCAACAGTGCCTCAATGCCTCTGGGTTGTTTGTGCAGTTTACAAATGAAATAAATAATGAGCATTGTTCAAATGTGCGAATCAATAATCTGAAACCTTCCCCAAAATGTCTTTACAGATTTTGGAAGTAATACATTTCAAAATACAACTTGCACTTGATCAGTAAAATACATTTGGGATTGCAAGGATGGACTCTGTAATACCTGTGGGTATGAATCTAGAATGCAACCTCATGTGTTCTGTGATTATTTGGGTTGTTCTGAAACATATACTCTGATGGATATGCTTTTGAATATTGTGGTCACATCGTAATACTAGCTACAGTTGTCATGTTAATGGTCAAGCGGACATTTAATACAAAAATGTGATAAACGCCTTTTTGTGTGATGTGTCAGTGAAGTTTCGTGACAAAATTATAATAATAGATTAAGAGAGCATAAAGCTGCAATGCTCTTTCGATTTCTTCCTTTTTTGTCTTCAATGAGTTGATATTTATTTGGGAGTACTAACTATTATGTAAATGTAACATAATGGTATTTTAGAACATGTACACATACCTATGTGCTCTTTCCTTTTTTTACATCTTTAAATTTTACCCTTTTTTCTTTTGTTTTTTATTCCTACTCAGTGTATGTTCAGTACTATTATCAAAATGGCACGGTGTGCAATGACATCACCAAACGTATTACATCATTATGTTGGGCATTCATTATTTAAGGAACAGTTGGCGTTGCAATAATAATTCTGCATCATTCAAGCCATTCTTTACGTTTCTGAACAAGAGGTGAGCTTTGTTTGTTTGTTTGTTTATTTATAACAAGCACCGAACCCGGAGGTACAAGAAAACTTTAGGCTTAGGTAACATGGTAGCATTATGGTGCATAGTAAATAGTGTTGAGGTGGGCATTAACAAGGACAGTGGTCAGGAGGATGCTACATACAGTGTGCAGAGGCATACAAGTACAAGAATAGCACATTGTCATACACGGACACAAATCGCATTTGAGAATCCCTTACCATGATGTCTTTATTATTTTTGTCAGAATTACTAACTACGTAGTTTTGTTTTGATGTGTTCACTGGGTAGGAGTCGGAGGTATGTTTAATGAAGGATTAAAAAAATGGCACAATTTTTGGACTTTCATTATGATTTCTGGAAAGTACATGGAAACTACATGGCAGTGTGGTTGAACTGTTTTGTCTTCTTGTTTTTGTATTGTGTAGATGGTTGTATTTTGTGTTATAACATCCAGATGATAGATACGATGCAGAAAATCTGTTCTATACTCATTTTTGTATTCTTTTAGAGTTCTTCACACGTGTAAGTATTTCATATTTTCTTATACATTTGTTTATTTTTCATATATTCTACTACATGTACTTGCAGAGAGTTCCCAGATGAAGAATCAATGAGTCCAAGATCTGCGTTTCTTGTATTTTAAATTGAATCTTCACATACTCAAATTGCAAATGGATTGGAAAAAATAATTGTATAGTGGCATTTCATTTCACTATCAAGAGTGGCAGTGACAACACTCATGGATAACACCCAGTCCGTGGAAGGGGTTTTCTTGGTTTTCCTTCAAACCTATATGGTTTGGCAAGATTCACCAATTACTTGTATAAACGTGTTAGTATTTCAATTAAGCTCCAGTATTTGTTTGTATTTTTTTATTTGATTTGATTTATACAGCACTTTCACCAAAGCCATTTCCATAAATAAATGGTACAATTGATGTGAACGATAAAATTATATAATCAAATCAGTAGGATAGATGATCTTTTAGAAGACATCGGAAGAGAGTACATCAAGTCAGGTGCCGGACAAAAAGGAAATAGACCAGAATTGGTATTCGGCACAGGAGTGGGGGGCGGGGGGAGGAATAGACACGATTGAACAAACATTCATTGATATACAGTGACCACTCCAGAGTAAAATGCGCACCACCGTCAATTTGCGAAAAGCAGCAAGATCCCTGCACACTGTTTTAATTCCTGCACTGAGGTAATTGGTATTTGGCTCCTACCAACAAGGTTTCAACCTCAATGAATTGGATTTGTATGATAATCACATTTCAAAAAGCTCTTTGTTTTAATTGCAATTTAATAAATAAATAAATAATAATTTGATTAAGATGTTTGCTTGTGTCTCCAATGTTGTTAATGAAAGACTTTTTCATGCACACAAATTATTCCTACATTATATCATCCTCCTCCTCGTGCCTACAAGGTTCCATTATTTGTATTTCTAGCTTTAATATATTTAAAAGTCCACATCCCGTAAGTGCAGCCGCATGATTTTCTGGTACACCATCCAAATTATTCTGCCACCAGAAAAACAGCACCCACAGTGGTGGACTCTCCAGATGTGTAGGAGTTCACTTTACATTCACAAAAGCGGTTTGAGGATGAGAAGGGATGTCTTGAATAATCTATGATTTTGCCTCCCAAATAAAAGAGGGAAACAGATACACCAGAGGTCAAATGTCCCACACCCCAGTTTAACTCAGCCAAGCAAGGCCAGGTTGCTTATTCCTCAAACTATCAAATGCTCTTCTCCACAAATGCCCTTCAGACTTAGATGCCCAAATCCTGAATACCCAAGTGCCTTCCAATCTTAATTGCCTTAACAATGCATGCAGCCTGAATCTGCAGGCACCAGTAATGCCACATTGCATTGATCATCAAATACCCCTTGTCAGATATCCCCCTTAAGCACTGTATTCACACCCCCACAGAAGTTGAGAACCTCCTCAGAAAGGCTTCGGCCGCAACGGCCCCCCTGTGTGCAGCTACTCAGAGACAAGCATTTCCAGAATCCTCAGCTGAACCTCCCAGTCTTTAAGTGCTCGAGACATTCACATGTGAATTACACAGTCAGACAGGGGAGGCTAATCCATAATGGGCAATGAGGCATCGACCAATCCATTTTGGATGATCTACCAACAAAGCCGCGTATAAACATTAAGCACTTGCTCAGTTCCAACAAGCAACTGAGAGAATGCTCACGCACTGGCTTAAACTGTAAAAAGAAAACGCAGTTTCTCTTTGACGGTTTGTATCCCAGAGTGCATGTCCAATGGGCCAGACAAGGCCTGGGGCGTTTTGCTTTCATAGCCTTGCATGGCCCATTGAGGATAAGCGATTATTCCCACTCATTTAGAGCCTCTGCCATGCACTCAGGGGGTTCCCTCGGCTCCAGTTTGAATGTGCAGGATCCAGGCAGCTCGCCCTGCTTCCTGGTTCCTATTCATTTTGTGTGGGAGCTGGATAGCAATCCCAGGACACGGACGTCATTTGGGGATCGCCAGGGGTCACAATTGCGAGCCCTGAGGTCGCCCTTGATACCCCTGTCGTCTCCCTTGCTACCACTAAAAAGATTTTTTTTAAAAAAAATATATATAAATATATATATTTTTAAATGTAAGCATTTATTTATTTTTAAATGCAAGCTCCTGGGCTGTGGCTAGTGCCATGTGGCTCTTTGCTTCTGGAGTGGCTGGCTTTCTTGCTCAAGCCTCTTAAAAAACATCTGGTTCCAAACATGTAACACTTTGAGCAGGAACCCTAAATAAGAAAGAATAGGAATAACAAATAATGGAGCTCATTACAAGTTTGCTGGTCCGGAATTAACGGTGCCGGTAGAACCGTGCTGGCACCGTTTTCCGGACCGGCAAACTACGAGGGGGGCGGGTGCCATTCCACCCGCCAGGTCTGACCTGGTAGGCGGAACGGCACCCGCTGCATGGAACACTGGCACCATTAAGACATTGTGCCAGTCTTTCCGTGGTACCCATTCCCGTGGAGTCCTATCACTCCATGGGAATGGGGATTTACAGAATTATCGGTGCCAGATTTACCAGACCACCGGGGCTGTAATGACCAAGTTATTCCAGCAAGTCCGGCGTCGGCAATTCACTACAGGTCCGGCGGCTGCCTGATGGTTTTACCGGTATGGATACGGCCAGACTCGTAATGAACCCGAATGTGTCTTTCTGGAATTCTATACAATAATTGATAGATTCATTAAAGGTTTGTTTCTGGCACACTTCAGGGGCTGAGTCACTGATTTAGTCTGTTCTTAAACACCTCAACTCAGCCTTTCATTCTTCTAAGGTCGCCAAATGAGTAACAACACAGGTTGGCTGATATTGTATGTATATTTGTTCTATATAAAGCGCTTAAGCGTAAGTGCTATATATATAATAACACATCATTATCATTGGGCCTTGGACGTCTGCTTGCCTTCACAGTAATTTGGTACTGTGGGCCTATACACTCTGATATTGACAATACATATGGTGATCCTTTCTTGTATGAAATGTATATCACATTATAGTGATATTGTAACCATATTTTTCATAGTGTACTTGTGAACAATGCTATGTGATGCCACTTCCTGTTTTGTCAAGGGGTGATAGGTTGTGTGCCATTGCTTACTGTGATGTCACTTTGGGGTGGGGTCAAATGACATCACTTCCTGTGATGTCACCAGAGGTCAAAGGACATGTGATGTCACTTCCGCTACCCCTGGAATTTTGGTGAAATGGCGTCCCTGTCACAGGATCCTGATAGAATGATTTCTGGACCAGGGTTGCAAGTTAGAAAAATAAATGGGTATGTGTATGGTGCGTGGCTGCGTGTGTAGGAATGAGAGTATTTTTTTGGGAGCACATGTGAATTAGAGCGTCTATGTTATGGGTGTGTAAGTGAATGTGTGTAGGTGCATGAGTGAGTGAATATGTTTGATTGAGGAATGAATGTGTGAAAAATGCACCCTCGTGCCCGGGCACCCCAAATCATAGACCCGCTCACCATCCACCTTCTAATTTGGGGCTGTGTGGGGGATGCCCCCAAAACAGTGGCCTACTCACCAGCACAATAAGCACACCTCAACGTTACGGGAAGCAGGTCTTTGATTTGGAGGTGAATCAGAGGTCCTCTTACCAGCGTCCCCTTTTCTACTGAGCATCATATTTAAAGCCAGCAATGTTTAAATGTTTGCTTACTATGTTTGTCTGATAACCTTGATGCCCAGTAATAAATGCCATTCCGGAGTTAGAAAACATTGTGAGCCATTCTAGACACATAATAACTCTTATCTTATTTGCTTTAACCATGATGTCCAGTACAAAATGCCATAGCAGAGGAAGAACACATAACCAGAATGGCTGCAGCAATAAAGTCTGGTTTAGTTCCCATCGCCGTATATGGAGATGTGAGTTAATGACCACATGAGGATGTCTTGTTAAAATCATGTTCACATACAAATGATTAAATCAGTACAACATCAAACTGCATTAGGAACTGCTCCCGTTATCGGGTAAGAACTTAAGGCAAGGTTAGTAGTGAGAGGCTTCTTATTCACAAAGCACTAAATACGCACTTTCAAGTGTCACTCCAGGGGGAAAACTGAGACCCTCTTGAAGGCAACTTGAATTGAATGAAGCACACTTTTTGTCTCTTTTCACTTAGCAATTCCCCATACTTATTACAGTAGGTTGAACACTAACAACACACCCTCGAGTTGTTCCATAATGCCATAATTACCACCCTTTACATCTGACGGTTGCTCCTTTCTTCACCCTTTTACACTGTGCCAATTTTCCACATGCTTCGAGATTGCAGAAGCTGAATAAAAGGTTTTCTGCATGAAAATCAGGCCAGCTAAAACAGCCTTACTTTCAGAATGTACACTGTCGGTCAATAGAGGTGTGGCAGTATTAGTAAAACATGCAGCATTTGTAAATCAAATTCCGGATTTAATTTCTAAAACTTTTCATTTGCGCCTGCTTTTTTTTTTAAGAGACGCATTACGCTACCCCACGCGAGAATCGCACATGCAGGATTATGGCATGTCTACATGGTGCACAATGGAACTCCAAAGGTTACAGCAGGAAAGACTGCAAACATTGTAAGGACTCATGCAAACAAAGGGGGGTCTGGGAATCTCTCTACCAGCACGAACACAGCCCAATGACCTGTTCTTCGGTGAATATCCCTGGGAGAGACTCTACCAAGTCTTTAACTCACTGTCCTTTTCACAGAGAAGAAATTTCCCCCATATCAGCCTTTGTCCTGCCCAGGGGCAGTCCAGCGCCGAAATGCTAGGCAATTCTCCACTGAACAAGAGTACCATCAGTAACCCCATACACGTGTTTCAGCCTTGTTGGGCATCATCAATGAGGTGAAACTGTTGCCTCTCTAAGAACAGTGAGCAAGGCGTCCACGTCTGGATTGCCCTGTTAACTTAGGGTGAAACCAAAAGTTAATGTATGCAAACAAAGGGGGGTCTGGGAATCTCTCTACCAGCACGAACACAGCCCAATGACCTGTTCTTGGGTGAATAACCCCTGGGAGAGACTCTACCAAGTCTTTAGCTCACTGTCCTTTTCACAGAGAAGAAATTTCCCCGCATATCAGCCTTTGTCCTGCCTCAGAATGTACACTGGCGGTCAATAGAGGTGTGGCAGTATTAGTAAAACATGCAGCATTTGTAAACCAAATTCCGGATTTAATTTCTAAAACTTTTCATTTGCGCCTGCTTTTTTTTTTTTTAAGAGACGCATTACGCTACCCCACGCGAGAATCGCACATGCAGGATTATGGCATGTCTGCATGGTGCACAATGAAACTCCAACGGTTACAGCAGGAAAGACTGCAAACATTGTAAGGACTCATTCTATTTTTTTTTAAAGTGGTTTTAGTTTATTTTACCCAGATGGGTCTTTCGGCGCAAAGAGTGCATACCTGAATAACCAGCAACTATATATAAAAGACACCAGGCATATGCTATCTTCCATGCATCAGTTATTTGGCATGCCAGCAGCTGTTAAGTCAGTGCAGTAACATCCAATAATTGCTAGAAGCCCCACAGTAACTAAATTGATGGGTACATTCATCTCAAAAGAAGAAAGATGGCACAGAAAGAAAGTTAAGACCATTTTCAGATTTACATTTTATAGGGACTGTATAGTTGCACACCTGACCTCAGGTTTTCGTTTTAAAACTTGTTCCCTTCAAAGGTATAATAGCATCCTGTACATTAGAGACTAGATGCAATTTATATCAAGGATTGCTCTCCAACACATGTTCTGTATGATGTGAAATGAAAGGAGGTGATGGATGGCCAATTTAATAGTTGCTGTGTTAGCAGATTATCTAAACCATTTGCCTTCCACTCATTGGTTGATCAGATGAAAAAGACACCTGCTGACTCCATTTCGCTACTCCCAAAACTGACATTGTATGGCTTAGTTTACACACATGGAATCATTCATTAGCTACAGTTCAGAAAATCCCATCTCACAACATGGGGAGAAATTGAGATTCTGAGAAGAATTGAACCATATACACTTAAAAAGATACTGTATGCAGCTGGTGAGAGGACAAAGGAGAGATGATTACAGATGATATTCGTTCATCTGTAGGAGACAGGATTAGGGAGCTTATTACATGGAAAGAAGCATGCTGCCATATTGTAAATAGCTGTTCTGCACTTCATTTTTCGCCATATGACTTTCTGCAAACATCTAACCTTTGGTAAGAGGCAGCAGAGAAAAAAAAATGAACCCTTGTTCAGGTAACTATGGATGGCTCCTGGGAAAAGGCTCTGCCAGGACTTTGCATTATAAGAAATGAAGACCAAACATGATTTTACATGCTATTGGAACTTATGCAATTATACGTGTATTTCTATAGTTTTCTTGTCTCGGGAGGATAGTTCAGTGGCAACGTGCTCACCTTGGAAGCAAGACTACACGGGTCCACGCTTAGAAACCTCTGGGTTTTTAGGCACGTTATAAATATGCAACTAAGACAACAACAACAAATTATGTAACAGTGCCTTGATGCCCCTGAGCTGTGTGAGCGCTTTAAAAATGCAAATAAATAACATTTGTATGATTTGTTATTCCTCATCTTTTAAATTATTATTGAAGTGATCCACATATGATTATTGTCCAGGCACGTTGCTGCTGAAGAACTATGAGCAAACAAGTACAGAATGATCATGTTATAATGGAATTGAAGGATTGATATGGCCTATTTCTACATTTAATGTTTTTTTTTCCTTATCTGTATCTATCTGGGCGGATCATCCCCTTTGTAAAGTTTCTTTATTGGCTCAGCCTTTCTTGCAATTCTCCAGTGTTGTCATATACCTGCCTGAGTGATAATGACGCACCACTGTTGGTTTGAAATTGACAGATTTACAGTCTGGTGAAACGGATTATTAAGCAATAGCTATAATGCTTTGTGGGTTCCACACTTCTCCCTCTTCAAAAATGCTCACTTCCTTTGCCTTGCTATTGCATATTTCTGCCCCCCCTTCCATTATTCCTGTTTTTTTCTAGACTCTCATTTACATTTCTTAGTTGTTACTGCACAGTGCTTGCTATGTGATGCTGGGAAGTAGGACAATATTCACATTGTATTAATCAGGGAGCAGATTGCAGTTGGAAGATTAATTCCCTGAAAATGGTTATATGAGTAGGAGAGGTGATATGATATGATATGACAATTATAACGCTCCTATACGCAAGTGTTACAAGGCTTGATGAGGCAAGGAAGGGGAAACAGAGGGAGGACAAAGACAGCGATCTTACTAGGCCCGGTGACATCGAGATCACGCAAGTGCAGGGTGCCACTAATTTAAAATAGGCCTTATTTTATCATTCCTCTTCAATTCAATGAACACGTTTGGATTTGTTTCCTTCACATACAGACTAGACGGTAGACCTGGTGTTCTACTCAGGTAATGGCAGCAGTGTGGGGATCTCGTGTGTCTGGAGGATAGGTGAAGAGCATGGACTATGAACTTGGATCTCCAGGAGTAGAATCAGGAAGGAAGAATCAGGAAAGAGCCCAGGGTCAAGGAGTAGTGAAAGGCAAACTTCTAGGCCAATAAATTAACAACAGATGTGGGCACTACAGTTCAGGACCCCTAGTGGCAGACAACAAAAACAGCAACCATGTGTGTCTAACCTGAATGTATGGGCTTCCGTGGTGGAGCATGAGTCACATGTGATAACAGTAGGCATTGTATTATACCTATATTAGTAATATAATATTTGCCACTTCCATAGTCAAGCCAGTACGGGCAAGTGGTGTCCTGGGGTAACATTAGACATTGCCCTATTTGAACTTTGGGAACAATTTTGTATGGTTCACGTCATATGCAACTCAGTAAGTAACATCCATGAACTCACTTTACGATACTGACACTGCATAGATAAGAGTGTACAGACCTTGTATAATGAGGGATGATTTACAATGATGCACCCTATTTCTTTGGTGATCACCGTGATATACAGCCTCACACACCCTCTGTGAGAAGGGATGGCTACAATCCTCCAATTGACTCATTCTAAGTCACTGATTAGGTGTAACTGCTACTTCCTCTCTGATCACTCAGGATACTAACACCCTCTCCTAGATGTCATTAGCAGTTGCTGTAATGTGTCATCACATATAGTAGTCAGAGGCGATGTTAATGTGTGGGCAGACATCTTGTTTGTCAACATGATAAGGGAAATCTGTGAACACCTTGCTCACTAATGTTTGTCTTTGTCACATGCACATTGGAGGAAATGTAGTAAAGCTGTTGGTAAAATGTCTGTATAAATGAAGTCACTGTGCATCCACAGACCTAGGCAGAATGCTCAAAGACCACCTTTTTTGGATGGCTTCATAGCCCACAGAATAATTGTGGTTAGGGTGCCTCTTACTATATCAGGGTGAAGTGATCAGTGTTCATGTGACTGTAGGAGGAACAGCCAGCCAGGCAGCTAGATTGCACTTACTTAATAATTGTATTTTCCTGACCGGTAGAGGGTGCTTTATCTGGCTAGAATGGCTGATGTCAGTAAGAGGCAAGGCCTGGACACCATGGTTTCAGTTGATGAGCCCTTAATACCAATCCAGAGATGCATCTTTGTTCCCTGCCTACCTGTGTTTCAGAAAACAGCATTGCAGGAAGGATGAAAACAATAGAGAAAGCATTGCAACACAATTCTGAAGTACTTATTATGTTTTATCATACAAAGATTTGGCGAACCAAACAGAATTTCTGGCAGGCTACCATCCCTTCTTATTCAATCACGCTCTTTAACACAGGTAAAACAAACACCATCTTCAGTGCATTCTGAAAATTCCAGTCCTCACTCTTTTGACCTTTGCAATAAACTGGCCTCTATTTCTCTGGGAACAAATATGCAATACATGAATGCAGACTAAGATGACTGCTAAATCTCGGTTTCATTAAAATGTGTCACTGGTGGTCAACTAGTCTTAAGTCACGCTTTCCACATTCCCCATTTCCCCTCTCTTGTCCAATGACCCAGTGTGTAGCATTGAAGCCGTCATACTTTTTAGATTTGGATATAAAAGATTCCAGCATGCACTTCCTCTGCAGAGGAGATTGCCACTTTGTATTGCAGACATTATTAATTACTCCCTTATAGAGTTCCTATGACTTACTGTGTTCCAATTGGAGCTCATTGTGCATCTTCTGAACTCCCCCTTTTGATTCAGCAGTGCTTATCATTTATCATCCTATTCATATCATGTGAAACTGGTTAATCAACCTGAAGAGAACATAGGACTCCAGTTCCCAATTTGGATTTCCATGTGCACCTTAATTATATCCAGTATGGGTTCAGACCTCATCATGAAATTGTATACACCCAGATTGGTGTTTAGGGTAACCTAGTCTCAATTTCCAAAATGGGATAATCTCCTCTGCTTATTCCATATGATCTCTCCATGGCCCTTAAAAGGGTGGACTTTATGACCTTAAGTGTCCATCTGTACGAGCTTGCTGCAGTGCATGCTGTGGAATTGGACTGGTCTAATGCATTCCTACAATGTATGAGTGCAGCTGTCCAGAGACCTTCTGCTGCAATTGAACATTGATTGTGGGATCTCTCAGGAGTCGTCCTTCTTGACATGCTGTATTGTATCTACTTTTAACTTTTCCATTAATTGATTATTCTGTTGGCCTGGACTACCAATGGTATGTTTACAATACCCAGAGGAATTTGAGCTTGTTTGGGGGTATGGACTAATTTGATACTCTCAGCAACTCTCTGGGAGCACCAGGAGTCAGGAACAGCCATACACATCTACAGATGAATGTTGGTAAATCTCAACTGGGTTCCAGTGTCCCTTGGGTCTGTCCCTGTAAGAGTCCCTCAGCCAGATTTGCTTCATCTATCTCTCCTATCCAAAGACCATGTCCATACATGTATTGTCTGGCTTGATGATTAATTTTTGCATATAATTACTGTTGATTGATAAGTTGCCCATTGCGAACATGCTCACTTTTTATCATCACAAAGAAAAGCGTGGGGGAATATACATCATTCACAGTCAGTGATCATTCAAATCTAGTAAGTGAATGGGAGGGGAGGCAGAAGAAGTATAGAGGAAGTACATACAACAGGTTGGGGGAGTGCCTCCACAAATAATGGTTAGGTGTACACAGGGTAGTTGCAAGAGGGTCAGAATACATTTATCCAAAAGTCCTGAAATCCTGAAGTGTATCAATAGAGGTGTAGTGGAAGGTCCCCTCGACAAGATGACCTTTGGGTGGAGGTAAGCGCACAACTTCTATTAATCACCTACACAGTAAACATTCAGAGGTTTGCAGATCGAAGACACCGTTGTTGTCAACAGGATTCCCGCGCACCATCGCCTGTAGTTGAGGGCTTTCGCAGTGGTGAGGACAACCAATATGGCTGGAGCTGGTAAGTTCAACAGGGGTCTGGTGCTGGATAGAAAGAGCTTGGTAGTGTGTAGCATATCCAGACTATGATACGGAGAAAAGCCCAGAAGGGTGTTAAAGGGTCAAAGACTTGTTTGGACAGATGATTTTCCTTGGATGTCCTGCGCCAGGGATCTTCCATGAATAATGTTCTTTATGAATCATTTTGGCTTGATTTTCCAGGAGCCAGAGGAATACAAGTGCATCATGGGACAGTAGCATAGATGCTCTTGGTTACGTAGGAAGGACACATTTTCCAGATTACATGATTGATGAAGCAAATACTTTTCTAGGAGATATTCAGCATGGTCGGGAACAAGCAGAGTGAATGGAGAGCACCACTGAGGTTATCTGTCCATAAAATGAGAGGTTGTCTTTGAAAACGATTCCCAGTTTATTTGCATGCAAGACAGGAAATAGTTCCCATGTGCACAGACCAAATGAATTGGAGGTGAGCTGGGATACTGGTCCACAGAAAAATGATTGACGGCTACCATTCCCATATGCCTTAGACAGAATTGTCAATGGTGAGGAATCATGGGAGTGTAGTCAACATCTGTAGAGGCACAGGTTGCTTACCCCTGCTCTTAAAGCTCTGAGACCAGACATATGTTCATATGTTTATTTGCTATGCTCAATGTACTCCTGTAAACAAAATGTGTAAATATGATCATTGTTCCTGCCAATGAACGGGATGTTAGCAATCAGACACGATTTGGTAGGGTTGATGGGGTTGGCTTTTGGTTTCTTTAGTAGAGGGAGAATGGCAGTTTGTTTTAGGCGATTTGTGATACTTCCATGCCGAATGAACCAGTTGATGGAGGTAGCAAGTGCAGAAGCAAGGGGAGAAATGCTATCTTTGGTAGTAATATCAGGGCAAGGTTGTCATTAGACATTAATCTTTGCAACACCTTTTTTCAATCTCAGCAGGACACTTGGGGTGGAAACAATGAAAGGAAACATGGCAAGTGCCACCAGTTGGAGGAAGGGGGCATCTCTTTGTTTGTACATGATGGTCTGCTCGATATGAAGGATTTACTAGAAGAAAAAGATGCAATGGCCATCAGCCAGTCCATGGAAGGGAGGGATCTTGTGGCAGGTTCCTAGATATCCTCGAGATGTGGAAGTGCTCCACAGATATATTCAGTGCATTTAAGATGTGGTCATACAGGAAGGATTTCCTTCTTCATGTGTTTATTAGGTGTCTCAGACAATTCAGTTTGTCAGTGATTTCTCAAATTATTTGCCATTTCCTTCCAAATGTTCTATTTGTGTTCTTCATACAAACTATGGGCCTTATTCCGAGTTGGGCGGTAGGGGATACCAGGCACCGGTAAGGAGACGGGTGCCGGTAATACCCTACAGCCCAATTCCGAGGTCCCTTAGCGGGAACCGTAAGGGACGTGTGGTCGGACCACACATCCCTTACGGGTCCCGCTAAGGGACCAGGGTGCAAATAACAGGCTTGCCATTCGCGAGCCTGTTATTTGCGCCCTCCCCATTCTCATTGAGCCCTATGGGGGCTCAAATGGGAATGGGAAATGGTTTGTTCAATGGGGGCTTACCGGTCCCTCCAGGGTTGGAATGGACCGGTAAGTCCCCACTGAACAACACCGGAGGTGGTACCGGTATGGGAGGCAGCCATGGAGCTAATTTCTCCATGGCTACCACCATACTCGGAATGAGGGCCTATATCTTGATCATATTACTTATTGATATCACATATCATTTATTGATATCACTTATTGGAGTTCTTAACAGCCAATTTAACTTTTTCTTTATGGTGGTGCAAATACATAATTGTTCTGGTGACTCTTTGGTGGGTGTCCTGAAGCAGGAGCACTGGGACGACCATGACAGGAAGCAGGCGTTGAATGACTCTGCAAAATTGTAAACTATGAACATTTTCATAGGTCTTGTAGTGAAGAAAACATCTTGAGGGTAACAAAGCATATGTCTTTGGCAGGCCAATCCTGGCAAGAGAGAATGAGGAAGTGGTTTGTCCACTGGAGAGGAGTTTCAGTAAGGTTGGACAGGAGGAGTTCCTAGGTCAGCATTGAATTTAAGATGTTGATGCCAATATGTGTAGTTGAGATGATGCATTTGATAAAATCTAGGTTTTAAACATTGTTCAGAAAATATAGTCTGTGCAATTTATCTATATATTTAAGTACCTCTTGATGATAATTTTGGATTCAGCAATTGAATTGATTTCTGTTAACATAAGAAGGAACACTGAGCAGCCAGTGAGTAAATCATGATGTAATGTAGATGGCAAGTCAGGTCTAAGGCACGATGACATACCAACCTTTCGAAGGTGATGGTAGGATTAATGGTTATCAGAGTGGTGAGAAGATAAGCAGGGAAGAAGGAGGGTAACCCCAAAGCCAGTCCTTTTGTATCTGTTTGTGACCAATAATGTGTATCCAGAGGGCAGGAGGTCTCTAATGATAGTTGTGTTAGAACATGTTTTGTGGTTTCTACAGGTACACTGATATGAAGTGCGGTTTTCCTGTCAGAGGCAGCACATGAGGGAGCCCCAACTAAGAGACTATTCCCAGCACTTCTCAACACCACCCAAACATAGATAGTGGAATTATGGACAGCCTGGATAGCTCAACTTGGACACCAGAACCTTGAGATTTTGGAAAGAACACATAATTTCCGTATTTTTGCCCCAAATTGGGGCCACTAAAATGATCCTACAAACCGTCACATTTCCCAGACATGTCTAAGTGACCTACCAGAGACATTTCATGAGCCATATCCAGCAGCAACCTCCTGGATCACTGGGACACAAATAATCCCTGGTGGTTCCCTGGATCAGAACTCTCCGACTTTCTATTTTTGAAAAGGCCAGTGCTATCACACTGAGTTGTCCCATCTACCTGATTTTGTAGACCTACCAGGGTGGGACAGTCCCTAGGTTTATGGCAAAAGTTAGCTCTAAAAGGGCCTCCAGCTAAGGACACTACACTCAGCTCTGCCAGACTGTGGAAGTCTGAGGCAAATGTGCCTTCTCTTCCCTGCTTTATTTTCTACCACAGAAAACCGAGATTGTTAACTCCTGTGTTAACACAGGAGGCACATCAGTGAGTACTTGGTCCTCTGCTACATGAGTAAGAACCTCAGTGGGCTTGGATCTGGGTGAGGAGCTACAAGGGTGACCAGACTCTCACACTCTCCAGCAGAAAAAGCCTCAGGGCCTAGAGCCGCAGACACGTTTTCTCATGCAGCATAAACATCTCTTATTCTAGTGACTACTGAGACTATCTGAATCAGGAAGTTCATTGCCTACTGGAATGGAGTTCCCTAGGCAGCACAAGGAGGTTTTACACCTGTAACAAAACTCTACCATTGCCCAGGGGTAATGGCTAAGGACATCAAATAAGCTGATCAGGGTTCTGGACTGTATTTATAATGCTCAGGTTGCAGTAATTGTCACCTGCCAGATGTCAAGCGAGCAGACATGTCACGCAAGTTGGGAGTATTTTCAAATATTTTAAAACAGGATCCAAAAATATCTGAACATTTGTAGGAACTTAAGTCTCCTCGGGTGAACCAGTAACTTCTCCACTCATAGTGCTAGGAAACACTCATAGACCTAGTGGGACTTCATTCACGAGAATGCCCACAGTGACTATGGCCGCTTCTATGAGACCGGTCTTCACTCTGTACGGTGTGTGTTTGTCGTGGCCGACCCAATCACCCTTCAGATTTTTCCAGTCCCCACAAAGATCTATTGGGTATTGAGTGTGACAGTGTCCCAGAGCAAGAGGCTTCCACACTTGTATTTTTTGTGGTGGATGACACGCTAGTAGTCTGTGATTTCCTTCCATGTATTTACTGTCCTTTCTTGTGCAAAAGAATGAGAACCTGCGTCCTCATCATCTGCATCTTTACTTTTATTAAAAGCATTTTCTTCTGATTTGGGTGTGTTTGTCTGAGCCTTTTTCTGGACAGGAGTATTTACATGTCAGTCAGCAGCATTTACAAGCTCCCTCAGGTCTGTGATAGACCTGTCTACTAAATGCTTTTGCAACTCTGCCTCACAATTCTTTATGGCATGCTCACATGTAATCATATTACGCATTCCTTCAAAAATATCAACTTGGTTACCAGTCATCCGACCACTGATATAAAGGCAAATGTTTGTGTACACTCCTAAAATGTTGATTTCCCTTTTTGATGAGTTTGCTAAAACTCTAGGATACTGCTCATAGTTCTTGCAGAACCTACTTATAGGAAGAAATATGCCTTTCCTCAGAGCCAACTAAGTAATGACATCAGTTCCTTCTACTAGAACACAGCTCATCAGTGTTGCATTCCACAATCATTCTTCTACCTGCTGGAGCCTGAAGGCTATTTCCAGTTCTTTGAACCAATCACAGATGCTGTTATCAACCTATAAGTGTTACAATTTAGCTATTCTCTTCAGGTGCGGGTGAGGGGGGGCATGAGCTGGCACCAAAGCACAACAAATAACAATAATATGGGGGTGCCAAAATAAAAAAAAAATGCACACCTAAGGCTCTAAAAAATTATGATCTTTAGTTTAAACTAATGAAAACACACACAGCTGATAAGGCCACTGGCCCACACTGTAAGGGAAAAAACAAAGGAAGTAGATTGTTCTGGTTTCATAGGAAGGAGGGCTCATGCAAAGGTTTCAGCTGAAACATGTCAGCTTTATAGAATATGTCTTTCAAATGGTAGAGGAAGGGACTGAAACGTAATAGAGCTTTTAAGGTGGGCCAGAGGGAAAGGTTTCCTCCAAATACCTTTCAATGCTTGTTTTCGTGCTATTTGGCAGCAAAGCAGGAGTGTGAATGTGTTCAGTGCTGAGAGGGGGCCAAGTCAGGAAGCAGCAGCTACAGGTTCTGATGATGCAGTGCTGTTCAGCAGTTGTGGTACCATGGCGACGAAAGATACTGTGAATGTCAGGCAGTGTTAGGATAGCGACTCTGATTACTCAGAGGCCTCAGGGATTTGATAAGTTGAGGCTTGCCTTGGGCAATGAATTGGCTTGACTGTCTTAACACAGTGTCATAATACTGAATATTTGAGCTCATAGAAGCTGATGATCAGGCAGGTGGTGTTGATATGGGGATGCTAGAAAACTTGTCAGGTCTCAGATGTGGAGATAGAAGAGCTTTGACATCGGCATTGACTGAGGCAGTTAAGTGTTGCTGTTGAAATTACTCTGACGCTTCTCTTGCAGAAACCTTGACAGTGTCAAAAGTTTCAAAACTATCATCAATGCAGTTTGAAGAAGTGGGGCAAGCAAGGGGACACTTTCTTAGAACTTTGGTTGCTTGGATACCCAGTCCAAGGTCTCAGCAGCAAGCTGAGTCAGTTCTTCTGCCATCCCAGTTACAAAGGTTTGTTCAGACCACTTGAAGGACTCTGTCACCTCCTGTGGCAGGGTCCTGGGTGTGAGTATCTCAGTTGCCAGAGGCCATGCCCAGCAAGCTGGCCATCTCAAATAGGCCTTTGTGATGGCTATGGATAAGAGCTTTCCTATTCCTTTGGGCTCCTTGTATTCACTTCTCTGGCAGAGGACATTTAAGTAGACTGTATTCCCAATCAGGTTCCAATAAATCCTTCATTAAGCAGTGTCTACAAATAGATGAACTAAGGGGAGGGACCCACACCTAAATATATGAGAAATGCTACATTGGATTGGTCCAAAGAAAGCCTCTTGTTAAGGGTCCAATCCTGACTGTGGTTGAAATCATCCTTTGCTTTTTGATGTCATACCTAATGTGCACGGTCTGCATGGAGTGGGTAGAGCAGACATGGCATTTGAAAGCCTGAGCAAAAACCAAGATGGTGAGAGCCATTTGTGGTCTGAACCTCTCCTCTGGGCTACTCTAACTCTGCCCATGTCCTCTGTTTTGCTATATCAATAGTTCTCCAGTAACCAGCTCCCCGGTGTGAGATGCCATTGCCATATCATCACAGGAATGTCACACCAGTTTGCAGGGTACCTCCCAAAGAGGGGTCCTGTTTCATGGGTCTGGGGGTTTATTTGCATTAAATCGGATTACCTAAACATTCTATTAATGAAGGTTCTTTCACTGAATTGCAGGGTTTTTGCTATACCTTTCTTTCGTCAGGGCCCACTAGCCATGGCCTTCTGCTGTGGCCACAATGCATGTTGTACCAATAGTTTTCTTTTGGGCCCACCACCACGGCCTTCAGCCATGGCCGTTGGCCATGGCTGAACATGTTGCATAGTTTCTTAAGGACTCATTAGTTATGGCCTTCAGCTGAGGCCTCTGTACGTTTTGCACCAATATCTTTCTTTAGGGCCCACTGGCCATGTCACATCATTACTTTGTTACCATACACTCATTTCCCCCTGCCCAGTAGATGTAGACACTGCAGATGATACACTTTTTTATTTCAAACACTTTGTTCCCTCAATAATTTCACAGTAATCATATCCAGTAACATAGATTCCTGCATTAGAGTGAAGGGTCGCCAATTCCCACGATAAAAGGAAAAATTGCTCAGAATTAAAAAGACTTCCCAGTCCTCACAGGCACTCAACATGTGAACCCCTTCTTTTGTCAAGCCCCCTTTCACTCCACTCAATTGCCAATTAAATAGTGTTCGTAGGAGTGTGTGTCGTAGGAGTATGTATCATGGAAGCCTGTGTCGTATAAGCATGTGCCATAAGACTTTGTGTCATACGAGAGTTTGTCGTAGGATGTCAAAGGAGCATGTATTGTAGGACAGATTGTTGTAGGAATGTTTTTCATAGGAGTGTGTGTCGTAGGTGCATGTGTCATAAGAGTATGTGTCAGACTGTGTGGTGTAAGGCATATGAGTGATTCTTGTGTAATTTTATGGCATGGGAGTGCATGGTGTATACGCAATTTAGGAGTGTTTAGTATAAAGTCATTAAATACATGTGTCCTATATGCCTCCTATACAAGTGAAACCTTACAGTAAAGTCTAGTTTGATATTGATGTCAGTTTTCAATATGTAGAAAAGTCAAATATGAGTTTTGCAGTTTGTACAAGTATGCAATTCATATCTCCTGAAAATTGACTTCAAAGTCAGTTCTGACTTGTACGTGAATTTTCAGATGTATATCAGTGTACATTATGAAATATACATCTCCCAAACACATACAGAGTTTCTATGTAAAACCTACGATCATTCTGGTGACATATTGTATGCTTCCTATCCGTATGAAAGCTCACAATAAAGTGAACTGTAACGTTGATGGGTGTTTTTAATAAGTACAAGAGGAATATATGACATTTACACTTTGCACCTTTATGCAACTTACATCCCGTAAACACTAACATCAAAGTCAGACCTGACTTAAAGGTGAGTTTTCATACATATAGCAGTATTCGTTTGCACATTATACATCTTCGCGTACTTGCACAGTTCATATCAAAGGTGCACATTAATGTTGTACATGCGTCATAGAGCTGGGAAACAGGTGCAAGTGGATCTAGGTCACCTGGCCTCAGCCCCACCCACCTGGTGCCTTCCAGGTTGCCAATCTTTTTCGCCACTTAGCAAGCCCCACCCACCTGGTGCCTTCCTGCTTGCTGTGCTTTTCCCTACTTAAGGAGCAGTCCAGCCTCTTTTCCTTTGCAGCTGGGGAGCAGGTGAAAGTGGATCTAGGTCACCTGGCCTAAGCCCTGCCTACCTGGTGCCTTCCTGGTTGCCGCTTTTTCACCATTTAGCAAGCCCCGCTCACCTGCGCCCTTCCTGCTTGATGCTCTTTTGCCTACTTAAGGAGCCCTCCAGCCTCTTTTCCTTTGCAGCTGGGGAGCAGGTGCAAGTGGATCTTGGTCACCTTGCCTAAGCCATGCCCACCTGGTGCCTTCCTGGTTGCCGATCTTTTTTATCACTTAGCAACCCATGTCTACCTGGTGTCTTTCTGCTTGCCACTCTTTTCCCTACTTAAGGAGCCCTCCAGCCACTTTTCCTTTGCAGCTGGGGAGCAGGTGCAAGTGGATTGAGGTCACCTGACCTTAACCCCCCCCACCTGGTGCCTTCCTGGTTGCCGCTCTTTTTCACCACTTAGCAAGCACTGCCCGTGTGGTGCCTTCCTGATTGCTGCTCTTTTCGCTATTTAAGGAGCCCTCCAGCCTCTTTTCCTTTGCAGCTGGGGAGCAGGTGCAAGTGGATATAGGTCATCTGGCCTAAGCACCACCCACCTTCTTAGCCCTGCCTCTTCTTTCCTGCTCTTAATTCTTAGATCAAGGGTATCTCTCGGCCGGCTGTCCAAAGCGAGGGCAGACCAAGAAAAGGGCAATTCCTGTCTGGTCCTGTTCAGACCAGCAGGACCCAAGACCCGACCCCCTACTCAGATAGCAGGTAAGCATGCACCAACATGTGTTTACACCCTCTGTCCCCACAGGCCATCGACACCCCCTCTGTTATCCCCCATGATGTTCCCTTGTACCCCCCCTTCTCGCACACAGGTGTTGCTTGTTTTGCTTGATTCTTCTACCCTGCTTCCCCTCCCCCTCCAGCCTAATTCGGCAGGAGTCTGCCCTAATATATTCTGGTTTCATCATCACCGTCTTGTGGCAAATGCTGGATTTTTCTTTTATGGACTTCAGTGATTCACAGTGCATCACCCTTTCTCAACTCCCATGCTGGACTTCCTTAGCATCTTGTACTCATGGTTGCCCTGAATCATGCTGTTCTCATCTTCATCTTGTATCCTGGCTTCCAACATGATGTGTTACTACTGACTTCTGAAATTGTATTCACTCTCCCCTCTTGCTTCTCCACTCTTATTGACTGCTTACTCTCTGTTCTCTCCTCCTCTTCCTTCTCCCTTTTCTTATCTCCTCCCCTCCTCCCATTACTTTCTTCTATGCACTTACTCTATCAGAATTATCCCTGGACCTAATATGATAGCAACCTCGTCTGTTTCTTCCCCTCTCCCCTCACTGCCCCCCCAGCACTATCTGAAATGTTGTCAGGCCTAGCACAATAGTCACTTGTTTTGTTCCTCCCCTCCCTTTCTGCACCCCTCTCCCCCACTTTTTGTTTTTCTCCGGCTCTACCAGAAATGTCACCAGGCCTAGTATGGAAGTCACCTGTCTGTTTCCATTTCCTTCCCACTCTCCTCCTCCCTTCCTTATCTATGGCTTAGCTCTTGCACTATCTGAAATGTTGTCAGGCCAAGTACGATAGTTAATTTCACATCCTTACTGTTCATAGCCTGTAAGAATGTCATTGTATTTTCCCTTGTTCCCTCCCTTGCCTTGCCTTGAAGTGCTTTGAAACACATTGTGTATAGGCGCTATATAAATAAACTATCATATCATATCATATAGATATATATTAAACAGTTAATATATCAAGATTTCCTAATGTGTTTCCAAAAGGTTTTTTTTCAGTGCACCAGTTACTGAAGTGATCTAAGTGGTTGCCAGAAATCTAATTGGTCACTTTTTCATATATTTGGACAGAATTGTTTTTTTTCCCTATTGAAAAAACTGAAGTTAAGCTGTTCAAAACACGATCAAATTAACATTTAAACAAAATATAAAGCCATGCAAGATACATCCTGAATTTTTCCATGAAGATGTGGCTACCTCGAAATTTTACTGTGGACTTTTTTTTCGAATTTGTTCATGCAAGGGTTCAAGGGTTCTTAAGAACATGTTTGATTGTTTTTTCTGGTGAAAGAGTATGAGAGTGAGAGACAGAGAGTGAGCCATGACAGTGAGTGACTGTGAGAGTGCATGAAAGAGTGTTATACAGTGAGGGAATGAGATACTAAGCCAGATAGAGGGACAGAGAAAGAGAGAGATTGTGAAATGGGGACTGTGAGGGTGAACATAAGAATGTGGTAAAACGTGACTAAAAGTGATAGAGGAAAGAGAAAGAAAGAGTCTGAGAAAGAATGATGTTTGTTGGATCTGGTATTAATAGGCTATGCTGCCTGTGTTCTCCTTTCATCCAAAACCCCACTGCAATGTTGCAACTTGCTTTTCTTCTTTAAAGATTCAACATCCTCCTTCATAGTCCTTATCATAGGAAAGTGAGTCATGTCCATGTAAAAGGCACCCATGCTATCACTTCATGTATTACCCACAACAAAAGAGTGTTAGTCCCTCTATTCTCCAGTCAGTTAACAATGACTTTGCCTGGACTTTGCACTGCAAAAATACACTTTGCACAGTTCCATGAATCAAGGTTTGTGTCGGCAGTGTAAAGTCACTTTTCAGCAGTGCAACTTCACTTTGAACCAGGCAATTAGTGCATGAATCGGGCCCTGTATGTCAATTATTGTCAAGTGGGGATAGCAAACTAGAGGAACATAATCTATACCTGGCCTGATAGGTTGGGGATGGTAAAACATTTCTGAAAATTCACGGAGAGAGCTGAAGGTCCAGCCCCTGACAAGTAGTTCAAGTCCAACCAACTGCTCCATATGCAGTGAAAATTAAGGTTTTTTTAAACAAATATGTTGTATTCCAAAAAGCTTAACAAATGTGTCAGTTTATTTGAACTGGACTGTATGGGCATTGATATGCAAACAGAATAATACCACTTCATCGCTGGATGAGAATATGGCATCAACTGAATTTAAATGAATGTATGTACGGTTCAATTGATTGTCATGGCCACATGCCCCAGAACACAAAAACCACACCATCTAGTGATGGGGGCAATTGGTTACTTGACTTACTTATGTCCCTTTGGGACCAATAAACACAGGGGCACTGGCTGGACTCAGTCCTGGTGCTTTTGGTACCAGGCTCATATAGAGATGTGAGCAGGAATACTTTCTTTCAGTGCAGGAGTGCTTTTACTTTATTTCAGTGCACGAGTGCTTTTATTTTACAAGAACTTTCCAGGAGCAGAAAGCCTTTATTCCAGAGAACATCCTCATGTGCTGACTCATAGGGTGTGGCTCTCTAGGCCTGGTGTTCATGTGCTGACTCATCGGGCATGGCAAGGTGTGCAGGCAGGCTGAACCTGGTGAGCGTGGCTTCAGAAGCTCAGCTATATAAGCTGCTCCATCCTTAAGGCCGGTGCTTTGCGTTATTGTGCACCCACATGCAACGTTTCGCTCACTGCCACTTGGACCAGTTTACTTACCTTTGAAACCAGGCGTTCTCCTGCATACTCACCTCAAGGAAACCGGTGCTTCATCGCTTCATCTGCAGACTCATCTCTTGACATCCAGTGATCTTGATCCTGACACCGCAGCACCGCACTCCGCATCCACAAACTTGGACCCTGTGAAGAAGAAGAAAGACAAGGTTAGAACATCCGTACTAGGCCACGCCATATTTAAACCCTGCGTGCCCCCTAGTTAACAACTTACTAGCTACTGTACCGCTGCAGCTTCGTTCCTCATTCCCTCCGACTATCGCCTCGAGCTCTGCCGCTTCTGCCGGGCCGGCAACATCACCTGCAAGGGAAGAAAGCAAAAGTGCAAAAATCAAAAGTGGAACGGACAGCAATGCAAGACAACAAACTTTACAATACAACAAAAACAGACGAGGAAAGACAAAGGCAAACAGGAACACTTCCCTGAAGTATAGTGGCTTAGTCGCAGCAGGCTGGACTACGACTTGCAAGGCACCAGTGAAGGAACTCGGTCCAGATCATACAAGCGCCCATGCCAGAAGCAGCAGGAGGGAGTGCTCGCGAAAACTAACCAACAGGTGAGCTTTCCAGGGACAGCGCATCCCACGGGTACCACGGTTTGGCAGAAGGGGTCTGGAAGGGGATCAGGCGCACATGCTGACATGCTCATGCCCCCTATTCTCCACGCAGGAGCAGTGCAGAGCAGCATCACCTATTACCACCAGTCACCACATAAGTGCAGAGGGCGAAGTCGGACTTGAGCAACCTCACCCCCGGGAGGGCTGCAGCCATGCCCCAATGCCTCTGTAGAGACCAGGTGAGCGTAACATTGATGTCTTAGACATTACAGAAGTGAATTTTTATCATGGTTTAGCCACGTATGCTATGTCAGCTCTTAGGACAAAAGAGCAGTTGAAACAAGACGTATACATCAATTTGGAGGAAAATATGGACCCTAAGACCAAGGAGCATTTGGCTGAATTAAATGCAACCAGCGGAGATATCGAATCTGCAACAGAAAAAGAAAATAATAAAACAGATCAGGTAGAACCTGCAAATACCCCGATACAAAGGCCCAATCAGAGACTAGTGGTAAACACCACAACAAACTTTGATGTGGTGGCACGTGAAGCGCACCTTACCGAACGGTTAAAAGCAGACTTAATCAAAATGAGAGCGCGCCTCAACGATAGTTTTCCTAAGAAAAAAGATCAGAATCTTTGGATCAAATGAAACGTGAGCACTCTGACAAAGGAATCTACGCACAGAAACGGTAAAGAAACCTCATTACAAAATCTGTTGATAACATTATGCCCCATCAACCTTGACATCTCAGATGAGGGCCAAGAAACAAGCGGCAGTAACCTTGTAATGACCTTGGACCAGGAGGATGAAGAGCCAGTGTCAGGAAGAAAAACGAAAAAGCAATGCTCGAATGAAGCTCAGCAAGCAGCCAATCACCATCATGAAAATCCAACAACCTCCAAGGGGAACATTTCTATAGCCGCAGGGATACAGATCCATAATAATGTTTTGGCTGCCACATCCATCTCGATGATGCCGTTTATGAAATGATATGAATCATTAAACGATGCACTGCAAGATGAGAACTCTGTTCTAGGAACCTTAAACAACAAAATCTCAGCAATGGAGAAATTGAATGAGCATTTAATTTCACAGTTGGACTCGGAAGCAGCAACTTCGCGACAATGGCATTCGCGACTCAACGAAATAACGAAGCGTGAAGCCCATGAAAAACTTGATTTAACGGAAGCCATTGTCAAATGTACAAAGTGGATCAGACACAATGTAGCGGTACAGCCGCTAGGCTTTTGCGAGAGAAGCAGACGTAGTAGTCCGCAACACTGTAACAACCTGGGGTTTCTTAAACAGACAAGCAACACAATGTCACAATCTACAAGGGACGTTTCACCACAAGAAGCAGTTGCCTCAAAAACCAAAGCAAGTGCGGTTGCAGAAGTAGAGAACTCTAAATTGCCAGGCACACATGAGGCAAGTAAGAATACGGCAATTGAAACATAAGTGGGCAGTACATCTACTGAAGTGGTAATTATACCACAATCAAATCATAAGAGTGCTGACATAGTAGAGGAACAAATGGCCTCCTTTGGGATCTTTTCTGGGACTGCAAAATCAATTAAAGTAGTAGCCGCCAAATCAGCATCGCAAAAAAGTAAAACAGTAAAAACTACACAAACAAAAGACAAGGGGCCTGCCTCCAAACGTCCCCGTACAAATGAGGCAAAAAAAGTTCATACGAAATCTGACAACTCCCCCTCGACTAGAAAGTGAGAAAAGCAGTAAAACAACTGTGTAAATCGAGAATCCAGTCAAAGAGTTGAATCCTCTCTTAATGTTACCCAAGGAAACAGTGAAAATCCAACAACTGGCTACAAAACGTTCTCGTGATGAGACAATGGGCCTCATTACACGGATGGCGGAGCTATTAGCGCCATTGTTCATGCCGGTAAATTACCGGCACCGCCTTGGCGGAAAGGGGAATTACCGCCCCATTCCAAGGTTGGCGGGGCGGTAATTCCCCCTTCCACCATTGCCCTTCCCCATTCCCATTTTTGCACCATAGGGCTCAATGGGAATGGGGAAGGCGCTAATTACGGTACCGCAAACTGCGGTACCGTAATTAGCTCCCTGGGTCCCTTTGCGGGTTGGTTTTTAACACCTGCAAAAAGCAGGCGTTAAATCCCCCAACCCGCAAAGGGACCTCGTAGTAAGCCGTGTAATGAGGCCCAATGTCTGCAGAGGAGGGGGTTGATAATAATTCAATAGACCTATGTGATCTATCGACTTATACAATTGATGATGAAGCTGACTCAGAAAATATGATAAAGACGAATGAAGTTCATGAAACACTGACAGAGGAAGAGATCATGTAAGATCTCAAAAGAAAAATTATGTGGCGCAGCCGGTATGTGCAGTTGCACCCAAAGGAACAACCACAAAACAGTAACAAGAGATACCCAGTCATTTTGGACGCCCGAGAAAAAACAAGTAATAAGTTGCAAGATTCATTACAAAATGCGCCTTCAAAGTGTAATCCCAAATACACCACTGCTCAAGCTCAAAATCAAAAGCAAAAAACGCAGAGTGAAAAGGTGACTGTGTATTCACATGAAAAAAAACAGTTGGTGGAAACTGGAATTGGAAAATATATTGGATGATACAGTGACCTAAATTTAAACAGAGCTAATGTAATGAGGTTATCACATTATGTACCAGCACTACGTAATATAAAATAGGACAACATTGCCATTGTCAAATACAAATCAGAAAGAAGATCAGATTGGGTGGTGCTCCATATGAAATCTAAGAACTTAGCTAAACCACTTTTGGAAGCAAAAGAAGATCTTCTGTTTTTTGGGTTTGATCTAAGTTTGTGATGCCCAACAGCCACCAATGGACAATGCAAATGAGCAGAAGCAGAATAGATCCTCAAATAACAACAAAAGAGACGACTTATGGAAACAAATGAAACAGCAATCATCTAACGCAATTAGAATGCATGACGACAAGATCCATGCTTAGGATCACGTAGGGTCAAGAGGTGTGACCCAACTCTTAACATCTTGGAACACCCGTGGTTTTGCTCATTTATTCAAGGATGGCGATTTACAAGATCTACAAAGTACCTTTATTTGTCTGCAAGAAACGTGGCTGCGAGAGCCTCCATCAAGTGACGGATATATGATATTTCTAAACACAGCAGGAAAAAATATATTTGGACGTCCCTTTTCTGGCCTTCTAACCATGGTAAAGAACTCGGCAGGATGGGAAGTGTTATACACCCATAATCCAAATTTGTTTGTTAAAGCTTTAACATTGCAAACAGTCGTTGAAACCCAGGATGGGAAATCTTCAAATCAACAACTACTGCTATCGAACTTATATTGGAATCCTGTGATGATTGCCGAAAAAGAATGTCTAGATGCGGTTACAACAGAAATAGATAAATGCTATGCATCTTTCTCTGACCCGTTTGTAATAGCATGTGGAGATTTAAACTATACATGGTTTGATAAGGTTAAAATGCGTAAGCCATGCAAACTACTAAAAAGTCCATCAGAGTCAGACGATCGCGGTACAAAATGGGAATTCCAGTTGATGCTGCGACAATGTGCAATGCTGAACGGTGTAATCAAGGGAGACACCCCCGCAGCCCATACGTGGCAGCGAGGGGACACGTCAAAAACCCTTGATTATATTTGAGCCTCCGAAAATCTTCATTCGCATATTACAAACCTTGTGATAAAGAAGAGTGTAAAAAGTGACCATGATCCGCTAGTACTGTCATGGGAGAACCCGTACAAAAAGCAGCTGCAAAGATATATAATTCCACTAGACATAAATAATGCCCAAAATAGAATACGAAATAACACTAAGCAGATTAACAAATTAACAACGGGATATATTCAAACACAGAAATCACAGAATCAAGTGGAATATATATCACTACTAAAAAAACGTTTTGCCACACAAACAA
The DNA here is from genome assembly GCF_040938575.1 of Ambystoma mexicanum. Classification (NCBI taxonomy): domain Eukaryota; kingdom Metazoa; phylum Chordata; class Amphibia; order Caudata; family Ambystomatidae; genus Ambystoma; species Ambystoma mexicanum. The sequence continues at coordinate 1,070,184,225 of NC_090935.1, read as the reverse complement.
ACCAAAAGTAGGAAGTATCTCAAATATGCATCAATTCAGCCCAGCCTTAGATGAGGCAAAGAAACAGCTACAAAAAGACCTGACGCAGATAAGGAAAAAAGGTGGACTAAAAAAGAGTTGTTGATGAAGAGAAGACGCCAACGTTATCGTAATTGGCTAAAGTCATTCAATCACATACGATATCAAGAACAAGCCGAACTGATGCTCTGTCTATTAATACAAAAAGATAGCCGTAACATCTGCCATATTATAAATACTGGCAAATTGAAGAAGTCAGACGCACTAGCGAATGGAGTGAATGCAACCAGTTGGGTAAATCAGTATTCAATGACCAGGAAAGTGGGAAGTTAATTGATCCATGGGTCAAAGCAGAAAGATGGAATGTCATTGAGACATCAAATTAGCAATTCAGAAATTGACAACCTCGCGAGCAGCCGGACCAGATGGCATTTCAAATTTAATGCTCAAAGCACATAAAGAAAATTGGGCGAAATTTATTAAAACACTATTTGAGCATATTGCAATGACAAAAAAGATACCTTGGACAAGCGCGGTGGTAGTTCCCATTTTTAAAAAAGGAAATTCTGGCGATCCAGAGAACTACTGCCCCATTGCGCTGCTAGATACCATGGGTAAAATCTTTGCCACATTCCTCCAAAAAAAAATTGCTCAATGGGCGGAAGACGCCTTAATATCAGATAACAGACAAACAGGCTTTACAAAAGGCATTGGAGTGGAATTGAATCTAGTGATATTGAATATAGCCAGACTGAATGCGTTAAAACAAAAGAAGAGGCTATTTTTGGCATTCGTCGATTTAAAACAAGCTTTTGACAGTATCAACCACCAACTCCTCTGGAACAAACTGAAAAATTGGGGCTGTCCAAATCAACTATTGGCTCCACTAATGGCATTTTATGCAAATACTAGCATTCATGTACATTTAAACAGGGAAGGTGATCTAACAGATGAAATATTAACTACAAAGGGTGTGAAACAAGGCTGTCCCCTAGCGGCTCTATTATTTAAACTGTTTATTGCCGATCTCCCAGCTGTACTAAGACAAACAAGGTGTTTTCTGCCAAAAGTAAATGGAAACCAGATAAGCCATATAGTATATGCTGATGACATAGTATTACTAGACAGCACGGAAATTGTACTCCAAAGACTGCTGTCGTCTTTACAAGCATATCTATCAGCAAATCACATGACAATAAATGTAAAGAAGTCGCAAGTCATTGCACTGGGTCCAAAAACAAACATCAAGGGTAAAATATTTACGTGGAAAATAAACAAGGAAGCCCTGTGTAAAGGAGATACAACTAGATATCTGGGAGTTGTGTTCAATATCCCGATAAGAGAGTGGAGCTGGACAAACGAAGTAACTTTGCGAATGAAATCCTATTTCTACAAGGAGCAAAACTACACACTACCTATGGGACATTTTCATTACTACCACTAATCACCTTCTACTCCCAAAAAGTGGTTCCACTATTATGTTTTGGCAGCGAAACAAGTTGGAATATGAACGCAAACTTTTGGTCCCAAGTGGAAGGCAAATTCTGGCGCAAAGCTCTCAAACTACCACAATGTACCCCAATGGTGGGAATCCGCAATGAGCTTGGGCTTAACTCTTTGTACTCGGCAGTTCTATGGAAGTCAATATGTTTGCTCCGTAAAATGAAGATAACACCAGGAGCAAAACCATATTTGATTCTAAATAACAAGAGTCAAGATCCGTCCGCAGAATTGCTAAACAACTGGGAAGAGAAATTGTTGTCTACTCTAGAAGCGGCAGACATAAATATGCCAATGGTAATCAATACTCCGCAATTGGCAAAAGTCAAGTTCAACCAATGGAACTGGATCATAAATACCAATATGAGAGTCGCATTGCCTATGAATATTGATTCAGGTATGTCTTCAACAAAAGTAGGAGACCTACCTAAGTATCTTACCAAATTTCCATCACAATACCATAGAAACCAATTCTTAATACTGCGACTCAATCTTTACCACACTCGCGAGATCTTGATGAAAAGGAAAGATCCGGCGACAACAAGTGCCATCTGTCGCTATTGTTTGACAGAGATCGAATCATTGAAACATCTGATAATTGAATGCCCAAAGATTGCCAACCAGCGTTCACTACACTTGTCGTGCTTTGCGCCAAAGAATGGAAACATGGCTGAATGGTGGAGTTATTTAATATCAGGGATTAACACCAATTTGACATGCTCGCTCATTAATTTTGTTGATATGATACTCCCATGGCAAAGAAAGCTGAGTGATAGTGAGACGTGAAGTATCAAATTCAAGCAGGGGGAGCTGATGAAGAGAATTGAATAGAGAATTTGAAAACTCATAATGATGAGTTGAGTGGGACTTTGACGACTGGAAGAGATAAACTGTGGTGGAAAGGCAAACAGGAGGAGAATTGATGGCCATGCTTTTGCCTTGTTGTTCTTCCGTCCCATCACTGGTTGTCCCATTTCTTGCTCCCCTTTAGGAAATTGGAATGTAGTGATGAAAACTGTGACAAAAAAAGTTTGTTTATTTTTCCAAACTAAAGTCAATAAAATTAAAAAAAAAGAGTATTAATTCCCACAAAAACATATTAAGAAACATTTTAATGGGTAAATTACATTTGTATATGATAGGAAGGTTCTTGAAACAAATATAGATGGTTGCATAAAAACCAAAGATGGCTGCAGTTACCACTTGAGCAAGGGAGTTTGTGGGATGCACAGATATCTTACAGTTATTGAACAAGGATTATGATATGTATTATTGCCCAAACGTCACATGAGTATTCATCCATTCTATGTCAAGACTGGAGGAGAGCACAATGCTTCAACTTCGTATTTATTCCTGTCTCCGGCAGTTTCAACAAATCAAACATTGCAACTTTCCAGAGGATTTTTTTCTTTTTTCTTTTCAACAAAAACTACATTTCCCTTAAATCAAGTCCTTCTGTAGTCCATTTCGCCTTGCACAGGTGCCCATAGTCCTTCCTGTTCCTTCCTTCCGCCTCTTCTTTTCCTGCTCTGCAAGCAGATAAGTTGACTTTTCGATTTTTCTGTGAAGCATGACAGTAGTTGATTGTGTGTTTATACTGTAGAGCACACACTACAAAGTCAGAGCATGCTGAAGCATTACAATGGAAGATTGTGTACTCTATAAGTGTTTTTAGGGATTTGTATCAATAAGGAGTTGGCGCGGTCTCGTGCTGTACTTTCGCCATGATCAGGAACCCACCATGCTCTGCATAGGATTAGAGGCACCAGCTCCCTGCAACGGGGAAGTGCAGCCGAATGGGAGCAGCGTCCCCCACCCTTGGAGAGGCGGGGCCACACCTCCCGATGACATCCTACGCATGCCTGACCCACGTCAAGCGCATGCGTCTAGTCGAGTAGCACGAGAGCCCCAACCCTCTGTAAAAGCAAAAAGAGAATATCGAGGCTGAGTACCACAAAAGGAAATACACCAAACACGGGCTTATAAAGATACACAGATCTTTATTCTACAACTGAACAGTTTTCAAAGGAACAAAGTATCAGATAGCTATCTGGCCCTCAGTACATCACAGCGAATACCAGCCCTGGTACAGTGAATACCAGCCCTGTCGGTGTGAGAAGTGAGTGGGGCTGTACATCAGAACATTCACTCTTTAATACAATTTGTAACATTATGTCCAGTCCATCTACAGGTCAATTATTCCTAGGGCTAGGGCTAGGGGTTCGTGCCGCGTTCACTTCTAATTTATTCACATGGATTATTCCCAGTTTATATACAAATAGGTCACAATGGCAACAGTGTGTCTTCGGATGTAACATTAAGCCTTCGTACATGTTTTATAGAATGTAGTTCAACAAGGGTTCACATTCAGTATTTAGACAACATTGTGCTTGATATATGCCCGCGGATCAGTTTAGTTGACACAGGTAATCCTTGATCTACAAGTCAACGAAGGACAAGGTCTCCTTGCATGACCCTAACATTTGGCCTGCGGGCAGTTGAGGCATTAACTTCATGTAGAGGTCAAGACGGCCAAGTTACAAACAGAAGAGCACTGTCCACCATATTAGAACACAGGGTGACTTTGGAGTAAGAATCAAAATGGAACATAAAATGGCGGCTAAATCGATCTAAGGTCAGAACCTTGCAACGCAGATTTCTTCGTAGAGCGACTGGGCTTAGGCCAATATATATATATATATATATATATATATATATATATATATATATATATATATATATACACAATAAAGAGGCACAATATAATATCCCGTTCAACACCTCGGCAAGGAGGAGTTATCCCCAGTGGAGCTCTAACATTGACCCTCAGAGCTCATTGAATGCTCAGCAAGACCTAGTAAATCATTAAATAATATAAACCTGGCAAAATCCACACACACCGGAGCGTGCATTACAACTCCTGTGAGGCAGGGTGAGGTTGCATAACGTTGACTGAACAAATACGACCATTACACATGTGGTCAGACCGCACATCTGATTAGCAGCAGGACTGCAAGACAGAAAGCTCTCTGAGCAACCAGAGAGACCTGTATAACAGGGCAAGATAGGTGCAGCCACGCTAGAGAACACAGCACAGGAGTGGACATGCCACACAACCTGATCACAGGTATCAAGGCACACGCACTAGCAAGCATAATGGCAAAGTTTGAGTGGAGTGAGGAAGAACAGGCAAAAGATCTGGTCTACAGCTTCAGAGAGGTGCTGGGCAACTGAACCATTCTTAAGCCAGATTGACAAAAGCACAAACAGTAAAGAAAGCATGTCTACAAGGGCCATGCCAGAGGGCCCCCCTGGGGTGTACTAAGACTCGGAAGAGGAAGACCTCTTCTGACCTCCCGGGTCAACTAGACGGGGCAGATTAAGAGGCCCCGGAGGCTACCAATGCTCTCATGAAGCTGAGAGACGTATTCATGCTCAAGTCTGGAGTTCCGAGCCCCACAACCCCTGTCCCAGGGAAATGAGGGGCAGGACTCAGAAGAAGAGTTGCCAGAGACCCCACTATCCTCGCAAGAATACGACAATAAAACAGAGGAGGGTGAGCCACAATCACCCCCAAATACACAATTGAGGAAAGAGAACAACACAGAAGATAATGAAGAAATATCAGACGTTTTCGAACCAGAAAATATTAAAAACCCGAAATCCTCAGACTGGCTGCCATCGCCACGAGTCACAAAATATATGACGCAGAGGTTGCACAGAGCACTTGAGAGAGAAGCAAGGCAGTGCATGTGAGCCAAATGTATGAGGCCGGATCTGCCAGGAAAGGTGTCAGAGGCCCTGGAACTAGATCCGAAGATGCTAGCGTTTGTAACAAAGACCTCCAGAGACCCTCAGAAGAGAAAAGACAGGTCTTGGAGAAGCTGCGAGGAGAAAGTCCTCGACATGACAGGGCTTCTGGCCAAAATCATGGACCCTGCTGAGCGATCGCGAGACACCGGGGAAGAGGTGGACCCAGACATTCTAGTGAACTGGGCGCAGAGAGCCGTTTGTCTCTTAGGCAACGCAAACTGTGCCATCTCCTCAGAGAGCAGGAAAGGGCTCCTCCTAAAGATCGAACCCAAGCTAAGGGATCTAGCCTCGTATGAGGCAGGTGGAGCAGCAAAGGGGCTACTGTTCGGTGAATTGTTTGGAAAAGAGATGGGGAGATTCGTCAGGACATACACCTCCCTAGAGAAGGCCCAAGCATCCATTAAGAAAATATTCCCGGGCAGAGTTTGCACAAGGACTGGTCGGTACCAAGGACAAGAGACCGGTCGCGACCAGGGCACTAGTAGGCCTCAATATAACAGGGCCCACTACTGAATGCCTTCTTCCCCAAGAAAGGGCATTTCATGAGAGGACGTTGAGTAATGGGACCGGAAAGAGGACAAAGCTTCCCAGCAGGTGAGACATACAACATACACACCAGTTGGGGGGAGAACTCAGCGCTTCTGATAAAACAGGTGCACAATTTCCAGCAACGCCTGGGTGTTGCAGACAGCCAGAGGGCTACAGCTAGAGTTTATACATGTGCCCCTGCAGAATCACCCCCCAATACACATGGTACAGACAGGAAAGTAACTTTACATACCGAGCTGCAAAGCTTAGCACTGACCAGAGCTATCGAGCCTTGCATCACACCTCCGAGATTCATAAGCAATATGTTCCTGGTGCACAGGAAAGAACAAGTTAGGCCTTTAACCCCTTAAGTGCCAAGGACGAGATATCCAAGTAGGTGCCCAGATAGATGCACCCACACATGTGAGGTACTGTTTTCATCGGGACACCTGTAGGAACACGGGAAGGTATAACATTTGTTGTGTTTGTGTGGTTTTCATAACGTTTTGACCCATTTGCTGGTGCCCTTTGTCACACAACCCTTTCATTTCCCAAATGAGACCTACATTTAGTCGCTGCTTTAGGCACCATACACTTTTGTAACCTGCACAAGTGACCTACCCTTGAAAAGGTCTGCCTGTGCTCTTTCAAAAAATGTATGCTTGCCATTCCTCACCACATTGGTTTTCCCGATTGACACATGCTAAGTGTATCTCTTCAGGCCGTGAGCGTAAAACTCCTGTGTACCATGGCTCAGTGTTTGGCTTGTGGTCATGCTTGTTTTGTAAAACACTACAAAAATGCGTGCTTTCCTAACTGCAAGAGTCGGGGGAATGTAGCGGAGCATTTCTTTTCTCAAAATTCATAGAAGCCATTGCCGTACCAAGCCAACCATATCCAATGTATACCTTTTTTTCGGTCATTTTCCCGCTTTTCCCCCGATCTATGGCATTTTCCCCTACCTAGTTGTTGCCTGACCTAAGCAAATCACCACTTCCTAAACTTGGAATTTTGTCTACTTTTCAGAAATATATGCCTTTCTGTCCTCCAATTCGGCTTTCCTACCCTTTTCTTCCATTCCGTCCATGCATGTCCAATTGACAAAAATGGCCAAAATTGCATACCTCTCACAAAACAGTTGATAACCACATCAAAATAAGTTTGAAAGCTCTCAGAGAAGAAGCAAGGTTTATCATAGTGGCTCTGCTATGAAAGTCAAAAGTATGGTTCGCTGATGGAACTAGTGACAGATCACCCAAGGATGCTCACCCCTGGAGACCATCTACTCACGGACACAGCAAGGTCATATCATCCTCTGTGAAATGAAAGGGACTCTCCCGCTGATAGCGTGCAGGGCAGCCAGAGATGGTGGACCCTCCTGGGCATTTTGGCGCATTCTGCTCAGCTCATCACAGAATCATGGGCACCATCCACAAGCCGGAGCTATGACGCAGCTTGGGGTATATGGTCTCAATAGTGCAAATGGAGAAATCTTCATCCCAGTTCTGCCCCTTTAGTAGCGATCTTGAACTTCCTAGCAGAACTACTGCAAGATGGGAAATCAAACAGGACAATAGGAGCGTATAGATCCACCATATTGGCGGGACATCTGTCCATCGAGGACATACCCGTGGGAGAAAATGTGACAGTTGTTCAGCTCTTGAAAGGAGTCCAGTTTAGAAGACCACCAGAGACGAGGTACGACAACCTATGGGATATGAGGGTAGTGCTGCAACTGCTTGCTGGTTGGCCAGTGAACAAGTACCTATCATCAAAACAGTTGTCAGGGAAGCTATCAATGCTATTATGCCTAGTATCTTGCAGAAGAGTAGCGGACGTTAAAGCGTTAGACGTAAACAGGAAGCCATGTGGACCAGAAGGGATTACCTTCATGCTAGTCAGGAGAACCAAGATTTGTTCCACATCGATAGCTTGTCCTTACATGCACGACCACCCCAAGTGGTGCCTAGCGGCTTGGCTAAGGGAGTACGACAATAGAACAGTGGAGATGAGACCAATTGGGACAACGCAACTGCTAATAACGTAGGAAGCCACATAAGGCTGTTGCGACAGCCATCATAGCAAGATGGGTGCGCTAGGTGATGCAATTGGCAGGTGTAGAAATGTCTAGGTTTGGGGCACATTCAGTGAGAGGATCAATGGCCTTGAAGTCTCTAGCGCAAGGTACAAAGTTGCAAGATATTCTGCAAGGGGACGATTTGGCCAGTGATAATACATTTAGAATGTTTTATTTTAAGCCTGTGCAATCAGTGACAGCGACAGCAATGACAAGCTTTGAACAAGCATAATGCCTTCCTCCAGTCTTGACATAGAATGAAGATTACCCCTGCGAATAGCACAGGGAGTCTCGATTCTATTAAAGACAAGGAGGCGAGCATGACTTTTCCGCCCTAGATAGACGGGAGAGTTAATAAATGTCTATTTATGTGTTTAATGATGGATTTAATTAGAAATACGGTAGTGCCTCTGCCTCCCTAATGTACTCTTTATGTTTTGACAGTCGATGACCAGAAGAACAATTGAGTCAGACTAGCGAGGTCACAGGCTGAGAGATTGGTGATGCCAATCAGGTGTATACAGAGAAGGAGTAGAGCAGCTCAGAGATGAGAGAGACGGTTCCGCAATTCCGCAAGTTCAGAGTTCAGTTGCAATGTTGGAGTGTAGTTCAGAGCATTTAAAGAAGAGAAGGAAGGAAGGAACAGGAAAGACTATGGTCACGTGTACAGGGTGAAATGGACAACAGAAGGACTTGATTAAAGGGAAATGTAGTTTTTGTTGAAAATAAAAATCCTCTGGAAAGTTGCAATGTTTGATTTGTTGAAACTGTTGGAGACAGGAATAAATAAGAAGTTGAAGCATAATGGTTGCCTTCTCATCGTTAATAGAATCAAGACTTCCTGCACTATTAGCAGGGCTAATCTTCATAGGCCGATAAGAAATCAACATTTAATCCATGCCATTCCAATACGTCCTCTTGTTACACATGTCCCAGAAATGATGACTTGCATTTTAAAATGATTTCATCATTATATGCAAAACTAAATACTTCATTTGTTATTGTGTTCTAAGGATATTATTACACTGCAAGAGGCATTACAAGATGATTATGTAGTGTTAGCTGTTATGCACTTGTTTAAGCACATCTGGCATTTAAACCAATTGTTGTCAAGTATTTTAAGAGGAAATGCACACTAGGCCACAGTAGTTATGGGCATTTGTATTAATGTTTTTGTATCTGTCACCCAAAGAGTTTTTTTTTTGTTTTGGTGTAATAACTCTCAGATTTGCAAGCTTGGATGCAATGCTCTTTATGGCTAAGCCCCATCAATATGTTGAAAGGACTTGAATTTTTGAATTTTTCAATTTTATGAACATTATTTTTTTGGCATAAACTGAATATTTCTTATCATATTTGGATATTGCTTTGTTATTTTTCTGTTTTATGATCTGTGAATTTACTAATTTCTTATTCTATTTTTTGTGAGGGTATAATGGTTGCGATGCTACTGAATAAACTAACCAAATTAAAGAATAATAGTGATATTTCCTAAATCACTTATCCTGAAAATATCAAAGCCAGACTTTACCTGCAGAAGTGAGGCATTATCCAGCTTTCAAAGGGAGTTACAATGTGACAAGCAGAGTCTGAATGCCTAAGAAAACTTGGCCGGGAATGAATCACTTACATCAGTGTGGCAATTAACATGAAGACAAATCTTGTACTGATGCCTGCAATATGGATGTTTGAAGACACCAGGCAATATCTGGATTTTTCTTACCAGGGTATGATCAGTTTCACCCACAAGTGACAATAGTGAGATCATGCATCCTAATCACTTTCCAAAGTCTTGGGCCTAAACCGATTAGCCGATAATTAAGAGTTAAAGCTCTCTACCTCTACTGACAGGTCTGACTGGGTTCTCTGGTAAAATAATGCAAATATCCCCTAAGAGTAGGTTATATCAAATTCAAAAGGGCACAGACAAGAGATTGCAGCATCAAAGAGTAAATCTTTCATATATTTTCTGGGTTTATGTTGAACCCACAGTTAGCTTACAGGCTAAGCAGCTGATGAATCTGTAAACATGAAAATCAAGACCGAGTTGAAACTGTAGACCATGTGGATCAGGGTGCACAAAAGATGTAGAGGTGCAGGCAATACCTAAGGCATGTTGGTTCACAAAAGCAATCTAATATGGTGTTATTAACCTGTTCTGCAGGCTATATATGATATACCCAGAGTTTTTAAGCATGGACCCGGGGATTCGAACCCGTGGTGCTCTGTGCGTCTTGCTTCCAAGGTGAGCACGTTGCCCCTGAGCTATCCTCCCGAGACCAGAGTAATGACTCAGCAGCCCGAGTTAAAGACTCAAGCAAAGCAAGGGCAGTTATCAAGGGTACTGGGACATTACCCCAGGTATAGCCCTTGAAACGGATTAATAATGTCATTACCACCTTTGTATTTGTAACCCAGGTTGTTAAAAAAATGTATTGTCTTTCAAAGAATGGGACGTGTGCGGCATCTGGATCATTGAATGAAAATACTATGCAAAGATGGCCGCCATGGTTGAGGAAGGCGGGGCTCAATGGAGCCCCTCTTCCGTTTCCATGGCAGTGAAACAGATCAAGGAGTGAAGCTGCGGCAGCAACCACCGGTGCAGCAGACAAGGGTCACAAGAAGGGACGATCGATTACATATTTGTATCGGAACCAATGCTGAGTCGGATCACATCTTTTGAGGTCATAAGGGCCGAAGCAAGCGACCACAACATCTTGAAAATTGTCTGGCTGACTGAAGGAGGAGGCAGACTTCAAATGCCTGAAAAAACTGAATCCAACGCCCAAGGAAATCGGCTAAGACTCACGGCAGAGCAAATTAAAGAACTCTCAAAAAACTATGCAACACACTGCTCACGGAAAAAAAGAGGGGCAATAAATTCAACTGACTACCAACCCTTACTGCTTCCATATCATATGCCCAGGAAGTTAAACCCAAAGGGCAACCAGCAACCATTACACACTTATGACAAGGAGTTGGTAATGAAACGTTGTATCTTGAGAAAGCTGAAGAAACAGGCAGCAACCTCTGAATCTGATGGTCCAATGAAAGCTTACCTGAACGAACAAAAACTCTACAAGTCCAAGCTAAGATTCTGCAGAGCTCTCCTTTATCAACGTGATGCAGAAGAAATGATGAGAAAATCAGCAGATAAGAACTCAGGGGCATTTTGGCAACTAATTAGGAACTCAGAAGACGGCTCAACTGCAACAGGGTCAAACAACGTCTCAGAAGAAGTCTGGAACTAGAACTTTTCCAAGATATTCCAGCTGCCCAGGCAAACTAGACCCTCCACTGGGTCCGAGCTAAAACCAGCAATCTGGGAAGACTTCTCAAACAAAGAGGACATTGTGTTGGCCATCAGGCATCTTAAATCCTCCAGAGCTCCTGGCCCCGACGGAATTACCAACATAGACCTAAAAAACCATCCGGAGGAATGGGCGAGTTTCATTGGCCAGCTGTTCAAAAAATGCTGCCTCACTAAAATGATCCCAAAGTCCTGCAGTGATTGCCCCTATCTACAAAAAAGGCGACAGAACTGATCCGGGGAATTATCGCCCTATTGCGCTTCTGGACATAATCGGCAAGTTCTACGGATCATTTCTCTTAAAGAGCTTCCAAGCCTGGGCTAAATCAGCCCCGTGCCAGGACCCTTTTCAAGCGGGATTTATGAAAAATTCAGGGACCACAGTTAACATCATGATGCTAAGTGTCATAAAGAACAAGCTTACGCCAAGGCCTGGGAAAGTATACCTGGCGTTCATAGATCTCAGTCAAGCTTTTGATCAAATAGACAGAGCAAATGTCCAAGCAAACTTCTTGACCCAATAAAGGCTTTTCACAACATGACGTCAATCAGGGTCAAGTTAAACCAAACAGGCACACTGTCCGAAGAAAACCCAATGCTCAGAGGGGTAAAACAGGGATGCCCGCTGGCCCCGGCTCTGCTCATCTCTTTCCTTGGAGACCTTAAAGAAAATTCCAGCAACACAAGATCTTTTCCTCCGAAAGTTGGCGAGACTTCCGTGGTCCGTTTACTATACGCAGATTACATCATCCTTCTTGACCAGACCGAAATTGGCCTTCAAAGACAGCTTGATAATCTGGCCAAATACATCTCTAAAAACAACCTAAAGATAAATAAAGGGAAAACAAAAATCCTGATTTTCAGACAACCTCCAAAAAAGAACTCAAAAAACGTCAGATGGCACATCGAAAACTCGACCATAGAAGTGGTGAAGTCCTTTAAATACCTGGGTGTGATGATGGATAACTCAAAGTCTGAGACATCAATGCAAAACCATCTGTCGGACAAGGTCCGAAAACTCACCACCGAGGCAAAAATAATTGACAGGAAATATGGCCGTTTTTCGCTCTTACCAGCCATAAAATTCTAAAAAGGCAACGTAGTTCCGAGCTTGGCATATGGATGTGAGGCAATGCCATCAATTCCCACGACAATATGGCGAAAATTGGAGGCCTACTTTTGGCGGAAAGTCCTTCAGCTTCCCAATTCCACATCAGTCTTGGTTATTAGAAGAGAACTGGGAACACTCTCCTTGAAAGCTGCCATCGAAGCAGGTGAAATTGTCGGAATAAAAAGTATATTGTGCATCCTATTGTAATAAATATATTAATATTGGCCTACGCCAAGCTGCTCGAAAGTCATTTGTGAGATCTGTGTTACAAGGTCCTGACCTTTAATCTATGTAGGTCGCCATTTTAGGTCAAACCGCCATTTTAAGATTTATGTGGAAAAGTCACCCTGTGAGCTAAAATGGTGGACGATGTCATTGCAAAATACAACATGGCCATCTTGACCTCTGTACATCGCTAATGTGTAATCTGCCTGCAGGCTACTTGTTGAGGTCATGAACTGAGACCTCGTCCTACGTTGACCTATGTGTAAAAGGATTACTCGCGCAAGTAAACCAATCCACGAGTATGTATTATGATAATGTATTTACACATTGGACAAAGAACATCTGTTTTACTATACTGTATTAATGTTTAAGAAGACCTGCAATACGAAACTTAGAATACACTGTTAATGCATACGCTTATTGTTACATGTAATAAAGTACGAACCAGTTAGATGCGGTTGTTTGAGACTCGGCAACGAACCCTAGAATTGGTGATGTATAAAGTAGAATATTAACCCGAAGAGGGGTTGGCCATAGCGCTCACAAAATGTATAAAAAGCGAATGAATTATAATGTACAGTCTCTTACTGAACACACTGAACACACTGAACCACGCTGGAGTTTGTTGTGTTGTACTGAGGGCCGATAGCTATTTAACTTTGCACTGTTTTGTAATTGTATTCGATAGAGAATAAAGTACTTTGTATATTCTTTTGAAACCTGTGTTTGTGTATTTCCTTTTGGGGTACTCAGCCTCGATATTTTGTTTCTGTTTTCACAAAATGGCTCTGTTCAGGAAAGTAATAATGCAGGACTCACCTCCCCTGTACAACATAATCAAAATTGAAATGTCAGCAGGAAGGGGCAAGGCTCTCACAACTTGGGCGGCCAAGCACGAGCCCACTTGGGCTTACCTATCTAATTTTGGATCATGTAAATTCTAGGGCCAATAACTTCATATATATGCAACTGGTTATGTTCAATATTAACTTCACCAGGAGGGTCAAAAATATTCACAATTACAATGTTTACATTACTATTAAGAACAATTTCCACCAACGATATGTTTGGGTCACACTCAACCATCTTAAGCTCTTTGGACACCAACGTATTTCAACAGCCAATCAATAGACCTCTACAGGATGACCTAGCATGCCCTTTCTGGCATATCTTTCATGCAGGTATATAACTCAATCACTATATATGAGGCAAGTCACGGTTCTTGTAGAAATAAGATATCAGCCACGCACAATAATGTGTTAATTCCACTCTTGTCATTTAATAGATGAGTGTGCCCTCTCGTATTTCACATATTAATGTGCAAATATCATGGCCTCTTATAAGGGAGAGATGGTAAATACGAGGTAAGCGGTGCCCACTGATTCTCTTTCTTCTTCCCTCCAAATACTTCCACCTGTAGTTGAGTGTTTAAACACACTGCCAAACACCGTCCAGCAAATGCAGGTATTTTTAACCAGGTGTCAATATTAGAATCGCTATTAGTTGCAAATGGCCCATGGCCATGTTGAGCCACATCATATTCCATCTAGGTGTGCACTTGTATTGCTTTAACTACCTCATATGCGTTGCAATGAACTCTCGTTGTGGGAATTAGAGTATTTTCCAATTGCACAACATAGTCAAAAGTCTTTACTTATCAAGACTCTTAACAAAGGAATATAATCCAGGAGTTGCAAAAAACAGCAGCGGTTTAAAGGGACATTATCTTCATCTTCAATTAGTGTGCAATCACAGGTATTTCGTTCCTTCTGTGCTGAATAGTTCTCTCCTCCTGCCTTATAGCTTACAGGCGATCGTTCCACCTCAACACTTGTTAGAGAAGAGTCAATTACATTGCTTTGATTACTAGGTGTAGAGTGGCATGTGGTATCATGACTAGCTACTGATTCAGTAGATAGAGAATGAATAGACTAAGGCACATTTGCATCTTTCAATGACTGATTCAGTGTAATAACCCAAATTGACAATTTACCAAGCGTTTTGGCTCCTCTTTTCAGCTTCCTGTTAGCTCTTTTGCACGCTTTTTCAGTTAATACCTTTTGATCAGGGGACTCACCATCCAGGCCGGAATTCCCATCATGACCACCTCCCAAATGTATGCACGCCTTAGCATTAGTGCTTTTCTTCGCTCTTTCCTTGATGGTCTTTCTTAATTAAATACACCCTTCTCTATGCGGAATAAAGGTGTCATGAGGGATAGCCAAAGAGCCACAGAGCCACAGAGTCAACCCTATCAGCTACTTTATTGACTTCAGTTTCCACCTTAGTAGACCCCAGAGCATCTGTATTGAGTGGTGCCGATCTTTCACCAAAAGACACAAAATCAAGTTCGGGGGCTTCATCAATCCCATCGATCTTTGCATCCACCGAAGCATTTAGGTATTCTAGAGAAGCATTTAGGTATTCTAGAGAAGCATTTAGGTATTCTAGGTTGAGGACACATGTCTCCAGTCTCTCCAGTATAACTGCATGAGGGCCCAATTTGATCATCATCTCTGCATCCGCTCGAGATATATCAGAACTGTCCTCCACCTCACACTCCCCAAATAAATCAGGCGTCACAGTCAAACTGCCTGCCAGTTTTGGGGATGGCATATACCTTATGTTTTTGCCTGCCTTAGAGCTGTTAAAATGAATGGGCAGGTTCGACTGTGGGAGGTTGTTAGCTTCATTATGGAGCGAGTAACATAGGTTAAATAATGTGTTATTCCCGTAAGAATAACAGAAGATGTATTTGTTGTAGAAAACGTGTTTGTAGTATGTTCCTCCTGGTTAGTCACTGCAATAACAGGGGTTTGCTGAAAATATCTTCCCTTGGTCCCCATAGTTACTCGTTTCAATATGCCAAGCAAGTGTTGAGCCGGCGGAGTCTTTATCAGTCCCTATAGCATTATCAGCTATTAAGAAAACTGCTTATCAGATTCATCCACAGTTTACTGTGGACATTATAGGGTTTGTGTCGCTTTCCTGTTCATGTTAGGCCTCCCACCTAAACAGGTGTGCAGGTAGCTGAACCAAAAAACAAACCACTGACCTATAATTTCACCAATAGCTTAGCATGTGAGGAGACTTGTGGGGGCAGCCGAAGATCCTGTACCTCAAAGCAAGTTCTCACAGGTATCATGGCAGTTTTTAAAACTGTGTAACTTCGCCTGGCCTCCCAGCATGACCCAGACAGCCAAGACTGCAAAACTATTCCACACGCCACGCCGTACTCCGCCCTTGTGGCAGTTGATGTACGAGACAGAGTCACACATTGAATGGTCTGTATAGCAACTTCCTCCAAAGAACAACAAGTTTTACTTGGACAGCCAAGACTGCAACACTCTGCCAGACTACGCCAATCTACAATTAAAATAAGTAAAATATCCAACGTTTAACCATTGGTCTTCATTCAAACCTCGCCTGTCACTCATTTCCTCGCCTGTCGCACTCTAAGAAATCTACTACCAGAGAATGAAGGCTACGGGCATCACAGCATCCCCTTGAACCACAGCACATCCTTCAGAAGGAAGCAGTGCGTGATCTCTGTCTATTAATGCGCTGATATAATTGAGACATGTTCTGCAATGTCTCCTTTCCCCATTAAGTTTGGATTTGAAATGTTTAATTCTACAGCGAATCTTTCTATTAACCAGCATTTGCGATGACCATTAGTGCTCTGATTAAACAAGCCAGATAATTACTTTTCACAAACAGATGGCCAACTGTTCAGTTATTGGAGTGCTGGTCATTAAACAGAGCAAAAGGCCAGGAAGTTGTGTTACCTGGCCTTTTTGCCCTGTATTCCTAATCACTGGTGCCCAGAAGCCGGGCGTTCAGCTGTCACACATGGGGCCTAATTCACGGAGCCTTTTCCAATGGGGTTTTGCCATCTTTGGCTTCTCAATGATGTCCGATAACTGTGTCTGCTCATTTCTTGTTGAGGCACAGGTGTGGTGTTGTGCACACAAGTATTTGAAATACTCTGCTTTTGCATTTAACAGCACGTTCTACTGAATAGCAAAAGTAAAGTACTTCACAAACGTGTTATTTTTCTATATTCCCAAGCACTTTGCTCAGCACCATACACCAGCAAAACCCCTAGTTTTTGGGGTCTGAACGGACAACGAAAATGCAGCGCATCAGCAACATTATGGGGAAGCAGAATACGATCCAAGAAGTGTGCACTTGAAAGACGTTCAAGGCGAAATTGAAAAACCACTTGCATCAATAATATTAACAGGTATTTCTGTTCTTTTGAAGTTGCAAATAAAAATTCCCGTAAACTTTCGATTCTTTTAACGAACTTCACAATGTCTGCACTCAGTCACTGTTGTGATTGCCCTTTAGTGGTGCACGATCAGATTTAAACTTAAATGTGGGGGTGGGCGGAGCCTACAACGGTTCCTTATGGGAATTCAGTCCGAACATAGATGTCCTTGGCACTTATGGAGGAAAACTGTGCAAGGCGCAACACAGTCCTACTGTACATTGTTTCTAATGCTGGGATGCCCTACAAGGAATGAACAGTTCTCACCCCCTCAACAATAATGGAGTGCCAAGCGCCCTAGCTCTCCTAAACACGGAGCACTACGTCACATACAGAATCTCTTTCTCTTTCTCTTTCTCTTTCTCTTTCTCCCTCATTTGTGTCTACAAAATTGTCCGGGAGGGTAGCTCAAAGCAACACAGGTTTCATCCCCAGGTCTGTGCTTAGAAACCTCTGGGTATTTAAGCGTGCTGTGTGAGCGCTTTAAAAATGCAAATAAAATAAAAGATGTATTCTCTCATTTTCTGAACCGATGACTTTCATTCGGCCAATGTAATAAGGCTTCAGCTTTGTCTTTCAATGCAATCAAATCATTCTGCTTTCTCTCTCCCTCCCTCCCCTGCTGACCTACCTGTCTGCCGCCCAGACTGGTTGCTTGGCTACCCTCAGAGTCTGACTGGGTACCAGGCTCCAGGGGTGTTGCTAGGTCTGGAAAAGATCCGGGGCTATGCTAATTTTGGGACACTGAGGACTGGGGGCTAGCTAACCTTTTTGGCTGTAACCCCTGAGCTTCTATCCGGGGCTACAAGCGAAAGACCCAGGGCTATAGCCCTGTCAGCCCTCCCCCCCCTAGCAACGCCTCTGCCAGGCTCCCCTTGATCGGTCACCCCTGCACTGCCTTCTGGCCTTCCACACACTTAGGGGCCTCTACAGTCCCTTGCCTCCTGCATTTACCCAGAGCCGCACTGCCCTGTGCCGCACGCGCTCACAGCATTGCTGCCCTGCTGTCCCCATCCCTCTCCCTGGCAACCCCCGCCCTCTTTCCACTTGCAGCTCCCTTTCTCGCATGTGTACAATCTGAATGACGCAAGGCCTAGTAAGATTGTTTGTCTTGTCTTCCCTGCCTTGTCGCACATAGAAACACTTGTGTGCAGGCACATTATAAATGACTTATCATATCATATCTCCCTGCAATAGTAATTCAGCCAAACATCACCACTAATCAGACTATGCCCATCTTCCCCCCTTATATTGCTACCACGTTGGCCAATTTATACCTCACTATGTTCCTTGTTATCTAGTATTCCCTACAGCCACAAGCAATGAAATAAAATGGAATTGCACGGGGATATCTTTCCCAAGCAATCTTGCCTCGTTAGACCTCAATGTATTACCCCAGTCGAGGAGTGTTGCCACGTTGCTTAAGTGGAATTCTATGAACCATACATTCCCAGAACACACC
Source organism: Ambystoma mexicanum (assembly GCF_040938575.1). Classification (NCBI taxonomy): domain Eukaryota; kingdom Metazoa; phylum Chordata; class Amphibia; order Caudata; family Ambystomatidae; genus Ambystoma; species Ambystoma mexicanum. Next base: position 1,070,165,908 of record NC_090935.1, on the reverse strand, counting down.
ATTCAACCATGTGAGGAAGAGGCTCTAGTCCCAGAAACGAAGCATGCCAAGGTGAAGAGGATGGTTTTCAGAGCAGCTCTTAGCAGCCCCTTTGTCTGATTTGCGTTGCAGCCTATTCTGTGCAAATTCTAATCAAGTCACAGATGGCATTTATTTGTCTGTCCTCCGCCTTACTAACTTACTCCAAGAGACCACGAGCAGATTCTTCATTCTTGTAGATCTGAAAGCATCGCACGATAGTTTGAAGACAGACATGTAACCAACATGTTGCAGCTGTGCTTACTTTGGTGCGTTGTCATAAAGAAACAAGTCCCTTATTTGCACAACATTGTATCATTTAGAATTTGATACATCAAAAACGGTTTCATGAAAAATAATAATCAAACAAATTAAATGAACATGCTCCTTCTTTGGAGTTTGTAGTTTTAACCTGAGTAGTCATTAAACATTGTCACATTTTGGTAAAAATAAAGTGTCGCAATTCGCACACTACAAAAAACATTTGATTAATTACATCTACATTTCCCCATGTAACCATTTCACTCGGACAACCCATTGTCAAAAACTCTACTGTTTTTTTCTGTTTGTTATTATTTATCATCAGTACCACCTTTGTGAACTTGGACGGTATACACCTCATTGTCCTATTTCTCCAAAGGATCCATAGCATTGCTCGGTAGCAGGTCCTTTTTCTATCTTTGTGAAAGTGAGTTTATAATCCGCGATATCAGCCATAAAATCTCTGAAGACATAATGCCCGGGGCTGGTCTAAGCAGCCAGCTACTCAATTCATAAAGCCCAAGCGAAGCAAGAGCCTTTATCGTGGTCAAGGAGTCATTACTACCCTGTGCTTCCTGCCAAACAGGTGATTATTGCAAATAACAGCATAGGCTAATGTCCCTGGGGCAAATGGCCAGTGTGAAATAACAGGATACAGTAGCTATCCAATCACCACCAAGAAAATGGATGCTGGGGCTGTACATCAAGCCCTTCTTAGATGTCGAAGGCAGGCAAGAGCAGGGAATGGGGAGCAGGGTGTGCATTTAAAATGTTGAATCAATAATTTCGAATGCATGAATTTCGAAAATAATTATGTCGAAAAAAAAAAATGTCGTTTTTTTTTATTTTTATTTGAAATGTTTTTGGGGGGTTTGGCTAGTAAAAAAAGGGTTATTAAAAAAAAAACAAGGGGTTGGGGGAATCCCCCCCCTTTAAAAAAACAAAAGAAATCAACATTTTCTTTCGACATTATTGATTCGAAATGAATGCATTCGAAATTATTGAATTCGAAAATATCACTATAAACCTGGGAGCAGGGATCCGGAGGCGAGCCTCTGGCAACAAAGAGGCATCAGCAGCCTGGAAGGTTCAGGTAAGAAAGGGGTATTTTGGAGGATATATGATGATGGAACAGAGGTGTATGGCGGGAGTGATAGGAAGAAAGGGAGTTGAGAGACGAAGGGCTGATGTGACCAGCTTTCAGCGTTCTCTAAATGAAGTCATGCGTTTCGGCAACCTGATTGTATGCCATACTTGTCTAGGGTGCTAATACACTTTATTTTCATGAACAAGGACCTATGTTCAGCTAAGTTTAATTGACCATTTTTTTCTCTTATCACCTCTTTCCTGAATTTGGTCAATAGTAACCAAATCCTTTCCTGCTTCAGTTGTGTGAATGGATCATGCTACTGTGTAATCATGTTACAAATGATGTATCTAACCAGCATCTAAAGATTACATTGTATACTTTTGCTGTTCTACTGACAGTGCTCCTTTAACATATCTTCTTCTTCCTTTAATATTTTTTTTTTTTTTTTGTTTTACTTTGTGTGCTATCAAAATTAAATTGATTTTACAAAGGTTGTTAATTCGTAATTGTGTCCATTATTGTTTGTGGTTGTGTGTGGTTCTGTTTCTAATTTCCTTGGTTCTTTATACTTTATTACTTTAATTTGATAATTTCTTTCTTTATTTCTTTGTTACTTTACTTCTTTATTTTTTCCTGTATTCCGGTCGCTGTGTCTGCTTCTGTCCTTAGGATGTTGGATTTGTGTTTTTCAAGCATTTTTCCAAAGCAGCTTCTAGGATTGTAGTTGTTGCTATCGTCCAGCGGGTTTTTTCCCACTTAGGAGGCGGCACCACCAAGTATCCTCCTCTCGGAGGACGAAGGATTCCAGGAGCGGGGTTAAGTATGCTTTCCTGAGATAGACGGTTTTCGGGCATGTCATCAAAAGATGTCTTATTGTTTCGATTTCAGCAGTATTCTTGCAAAGACGGCACTTGTTCGTGTTTGATAGCCCTCTTAAAGCTCTTATCTCGTTTGTATGCAAGAGGTTTAGCCTGGCCCTTAGGAAGATGTTTCTTCTTCGTTTGTCCGGAAAGCATGTGAAGACTTGGTAGATTTCATTTAGTTTTTTGGGTTGGATGGGTAAATGGCCAAGGAGCTTATTGGCAGCTGCTTTTTCCAATGTATCAATCCAGTCAAGCTCTTGGAGCTTCTTCTTCACCCGCATTGGATTTCGGGTTAGATCGTTCTCATCGCATCCGATCTTTAACAGAGAGGCTTTCTGTTTGAGCACCCATTTTGCAAGGATTTCGCTTCTCCCTGTAGTTGTTTCATTTTTAAGCATATTATATTGTGGAGCGGAGTCTGGCATAATGATTTTTCTAAAAAGGGCCATCTCATTCCAATCGACAGTTGCCTTCAGTGACAGCAGTCCCAGTTCCCTTCGAATTGCTGGTAGGGATGTCGATTTCGGAAGGTGTAGCAGTTCTCGCCAGAAATAGGCTTCCAATTGTGGCCAGATGTTTGGCGGAATAGTTGGCATACCTTCTCCTCCATATGTTATTGATGGAACAAATTTTCCTTTGTAATATTTTATTACAGGCAACAAAGAAAATCGGCCAAATTTTCTGTCTAGGGCCTTTGCCAGGGAGGATAATTTCCGTGTCTTTTCCCATAGGTTCGATTGCATACTTGTCTCTCTTTCGGAGGAGTCAATCATAACCCCCAAGTATTTAAAGTACCTGGTCCACTTTTATGGAGTCTATCGACCAGTGGTTAGGTTTTTGGTTTGGTTTAGTTGTTCTTTCAAGAACCAGGATTTTGGTTTTCTCTTTATTGATCAGCAAATTGTTCTTAGTTACATAAGTGTTCAAAGTATCCAACTGCCGTTGAAGACCGATCGAGGTCTGATCTATCAGGATAATGTCATCAGCATAAAGCAGCCTCGGAATTTCTGTGCCCCCTAGTTTTGGTGGAAAAGTTCTGGGCTGGTCTTCGGAGTATTTTAGGTCGCCGAGGAAGGCCGTGAAGAGGGCCGGAGCCAGAGGGCAACCCTGCTTTACGCCTCTTTCAGTTGTAATTTCTTCTGACAGGGTACCGGTCTGATTTAACTTTACTCTGATAGATGTTTTTGCATGTAGTGCAATAATAGGTTCAAGAATCTTGTCGGGGCACTTCCATCTTTTTAGCTTCGCCCATAATAGGTCTCAATCGATCATGTCAAAGGCCTGAGTCAGGTCCACAAATGCCAGATAGATCTTTTTATCTTTTTTCCTTGCCAGATTTTTTAAAATGCTTATGAGCATGATGTTTATTGTTGTTCCAACGTTTTTTGTGAAACCTGCTTGCAACGGGTCATAACATGACAAATCTTTTGCTCACTTTTGGAAACTTGTGAGCAGGTAAGAGCCGTAGATTTTCCCTATTGTATCTAATAGGGCGATCGGTCGATAATTTGATGGATCGGATCTTTCTCCCTTCTTGAAAATTGTTACCACCGTTGCTGATGACCATGAGCTAGGAAACGATTTTGAACGACAGATTTCTTTGAAGAGTATGCTGATAAAAGATGCCCATGGTTCTTGGTTTGTTTTTAGATCGAAATTTGATATCCCATCAGGACCAGGCGCTCTTGAAGTGGTTAAAGTCTGTATTGCTTTTTCAATGTCCTCTTTGTCCGAGTAGTCTTCCCACAGTGTACTACTCCAGGTGTAGGTACAAGTTTGAATCGAGTGAGTCAGAGGTTTCTTGAAAAGCGTAGTAAAATGTTGTATCCAGCGTTCTTCGCTTACTGCATTTGTTGTTGCTGCGATTGAAGGATTTCCTGCCCCCTTTACAAGGGTCCAAAACTCACGAGAATTTTTTCCATTAACCTTTTTTAACATTAGTTCGGCGTCTTGCTGATAGAGGTCAGCTCTGTGGAATTTTAACCATCCATTATATTTTTTGGTCTCCTCTTTAAATTGCCTTTTCAGCGATTGTGAGTTTGTCTTTTGGGCTTGTCGTTTGAGTTTTCTAAGTGCTCTTTTTTTGTAACCAGGAGTTTGTTGTATTGGTGTGAGCCTTGTGGGGCTTTACTGGTTGTTTTTGAATAGTCACTTTGAAATGGGATCAAGAGGGGTTGATAGTCTATTGTGTGCTGGCTTTTGTTTTTTTCTTCACCAGCAAGTTTTTGCCTGTAAAATTCAGCAAGTTCCACAATCCGGTCTTTTGTCATCCTTAGCCGGTTTCCTTGGTTGTTTATTTCGACCCTTGTTTCCATAGTTGTTTTTGAGGAGTTGTCAGACAGCCAAGTTGTTTCCACGATATTATGGTCACTTGCTTTTGCTCGTATCACGCTGAAAGATGTTAGGAGGTTTAGCAGGGGTTCAGAAGTAAAGATATAATCTATTGTGGCATTTTGATGAGCACTTTCCCATGTCAGTATTTGTTGCGCGTTTGTTGACTTTTGGGCTGCGTTGTATATGTGCCTCGAGTCCATCAATTTCACCCATTTTTGTCCTCTTGAGTCTCCCCGATGCGGGACAAGACGCGTTTAGATCACCACAAATCGCAATCATCGTGATTTCTGTGTTTGCTTGAATGTCATCGATCTCAGCTTCGATCATCCTCAGGAATCTCTCGTCTGAGATTCCTTTCGGGTTCCAATATACTGTTATTACAGCCAATGTTGACTTTAAAGACGTTTTACTTGTCGGGTCTTTTCTTGACCATTCCACTTGAATTGATAGATGACTTTGGGAAAATTAGCATTTTTTGGTTATCTCAAGGCCAGAGCCGCTTTTTACAGCTATTAGCAAACCTGCGGACGGTCGGCCTATGACAGCTTTTTTGGCTGGTGCAATTTCGAGTGAGTATCCATCTATCGCTGGAGCTTCTGCTAGCCAAGTTTCTTGGAGAGCCACAATATCAAATTGCCCAAGGTTTGTATCTCCATTCGTTGTTAGGTGTTTAAATCCCCTGGTGTTCCATGATCCAAATTTCAGTGAGGCTACATCTTTTGTTTGAGTTGGAGTTTCAGATGTTGTATGCCTCACTTCTGACTGCTATTTGCTAGAATTTGAAAATGAAGGTTTTGGCAGCCATGCCCAAAGTTGTTTAATTGGTCCAACAGGGGTTTTGCTATTTGTTTTAGTTAAGGATAGAGGAAGCTTTGCGTGATGAATTGTGGGAAGCTTTTTTCCCAGGTCTATTTTGGAACTTCTTAGATTAGGCTCCGTTTGCGATGGATTAGTGCACCTTCGTTCTTCTGGCCGCAATATCTCCGCAGAGTTTAGTCGTGGATGTTTTATCGGGAAGGCTTCGTTTTTCGTTGATTGATGGTGGCGAATATGGTCTTGCTGCCTGATGTTATCCCGAAGGTTCTCTGGCAACCTTTCTCGTTGGTTTTTTGCTGGAGCTCGCTTTGACTTTGTGTATTCAGTGATGATTAGTCCTAATTTTGAGAGGATTTCAGAGTCTCTGTTGGATATAAACGAGTTAGAGGACTCCTTTATATGAATAAAAGCTTTAGCTTTTCTAGCAATGTGGTATGGTTCCACGAGCGTGATTTCCTTCGGGGTTAAACGTTTGAGGTCTTTGGTGTTTTTCAGAATCTTCATAATAGTGCTTCTATTCAAGGTTAGCGATTCCCTGTTTGTTTCGGATTGTTCCAGTTTTAGAATTATTCCATTATTGCTCTTACGGGGAGAACTGTGATCTAATCTGTTTCTGTCCCATGGTCTGTTGTCTTTGATCTTGTCTTGATGAGATTGATGTCTTTGCTTTTTCATTTCTGCCGGCCCTTGTGGTTCCGGTTTGTCTTTAGAAGTTCTATACCTGAAGGATGATTGTTCTAGTTTACTTTTTTGCAGAGCTTCTTTCTGGAGAAGGTCTGAGCACGAGAGAGTTTGAGTAGTATTAGTTGAACTCTTTCTTCTGCGTTTTTTTGATTGTTTATCTTTTTCAAAAGAGCATATCGATGTTGGTTTGCATGCTCTTGGGGGAATTTTATCTCGTGTTTCTGGCGAAAGATGGAGGGTAATATTCATTGCGCTTTGATCCGCTAAAAAATCTTCAGCAGTTCTTGGAGATTTTTTTATTTTATTTGCAGACTTTTCACCAAAGTTAGATGAACTTTTCTGGTGATCGAATGCCAGGTAATTTTGTTTTTCGTTGGAAGCTCTTTTTATACTGTTATCAGGAGAATTTAAGTGGTCAATGATGATGCATGTTTGATCATATTGGCTTCGTTCGACAGCAGAGGTTTTTGGACCTGCCTGTGGTTTTCTGTTTTCTTCGTTAGCTGAGATTTCTTGAATGCCAGAAAATACAAATTGAACTGGTCCTTGTTGAGAATCAGTTTGTGTATGAACGCAAGCGCTCTTTAGTTTGGGAGCCGCCCTTGCTGTATTGTTCGTTTTAGGACTTGAAGTTGCTAAGTTGAAACAATTTTTAGGTGTTTGGGGACTCTTTTCTTTTGCAGTGATGAAGCCCTCGATGAAAATCAGCTTCGTGTGCAACATAGCTAATAACATAGTGTGGTCTCTCATTGTCTCATTGAGAGACTCGTAAAGTTTACCAAATGGTGATAAACCAATTGTTATAGCCGACATTATCGTCGTTAGGTCTGTTTTTTTTGTAAAGGATTCATTCTGCCTTCCAGAATAATCAGGTTGGTTTCTGTTTGATGCCTCAAAGGAGGAGTCTTGAGGAACCCTCTGTTCCTGCTGGTGGTTCGTTTCTCGAGGCTCTCGTACGAAATGAGGAAGAGAAGATCTTCCCGCCGGTCTATGTGCGCCGTAAAGTAGCCAATCTGCGTCTGCGGATATTCTAGGATGGTGGGACAATGAGGCTTTAGATTTAATAAAGACTTCCGGGTGGTCTGGCGTAAAAGTTATTTGATTGCTGAGGGAGGCGGAATCTAAGCTTTCACCAACTTTTTTTGATTCGTTGGGCCGTGGCGGGACGGTGACTTCAGCTCCCCGGTCCTTGTTTAAGGGCGATTGGAGTGGGTGGGTCGTAGTTGGAGACCCCAAAAAAGGGGGGGTACAACCAACCCCTTCTCAGCATTCATCTCGCTTGGCGCGGACTCATTTGCGCATATTTCAGCTGAGTTTTCTTCTGTGATTTTCGGAGTCCTGCTGGGTTTTAGGATTGGTGCAGTCTTTCTTGTTTTCACTACGGGTTGTACATCGATCAGGGCATCAAGCATCTCATCATCAGTGAGTTCCGTAAGCACATCGTGCTTTCTTTTCCCTTGTCTAGCGAAAAGTTCTTTTATGGAGTTGCAGATCCTGGTTTTGGGGGTAACATCCTCAAGCGCTCTTTGTTGTGTTTTATTCATTTGGCCAGTTTTTTTGGCATTTATTTGTCCTATGTTTTTTTTTTTGTAGTTTTTGATGTTACTTGACTCTCCATTGGGTCTCTGGGAACTTGTCTTTTTCTTTGTCAGAAGCCCGAGTTTAGGGTCTGGGATGAATTCCCATTCCTCAGCTGAGTCCGGCGTTTTGTCCTCGTATTGGGCTGCAGTGCCGCTAGTCTCCTCCGGGGGAGCTAGTCTGTCCGGGCTGGCGCCGAACGCGCCTGCGCAAGGGCAGCCGACCGGAGAATCACCCCTCGGGCGAATCGACCCGGAGGTACCACCGTCCCCGAGGCCGCCCGCGTGCACCTGTGCGCAGATCCCCACCGCCGGCTGGGGTGCCGCCACCCCACCACGGAATCGAGGCGGGTCCTCCGTCTCTGGCGCCGACCTTCCCGCCTGAGCCGCGTCGTGGGAAGAGGAACCCGCCAAACCCCGAAGAGCCGCCTGCTCAGTGCAAGCTTCCACGGTAAGTGGGAGGTCTTGTGTTATGCAGCAATTTGTTTGTTCGGGTTGTTTAGTTGGTTTTGCCTGTTGCTCTACGGCCTCTTCCTGGTTGAGCCTATGCACCTGTGGAGACTTTTCCCTCATGGTCGGTCCTCCGACTGGCCGCACTGGGATGCCTACGACACTTGGCAAGGGCTGGGCTGGGTTTTCGGGCTGAGTATTCGGAACCTTTCCCGCATTTTCAGCACTTCCCGCGTTGTTCTCTTTGGTCAGAGAGGCGGTTATGTGCTGCTTTGTGGCTAGAGCTTCGACCTCATGACTCACTCCTCGGGTTTTAGATTTTTGTTGATTCGTGACTTCCGTGAGGGGGATGTGAGTTTTAGCCACACATGATTGGCCCTTTTTAGATGATTTCTGAGTGGTCACTGCCGCTTTTTTCTGATGCTGAGACCCGGCTGATGTGATGGTTGGGCAGGTGCCCATCAAGGTGGTGTTTATAGGCAATAAAGCCTGAGTTCTGAGTTTGACCGGGTGTTTTGAGGAAAATGGAGGACTTGAGGGCAGTTGGAGTTTCCGTGAGCTTCTAAGGCGCATGTTTTCTTCTTCTTCTATGCCCTTGCTGGAAATATTTAAAGTGCCTGGTTGGTGGAAGTCAGAGGTTGTCGCCATGTCTCTGCCAGTCCTGGCAGGGACTGCAGAGACTGCAACTGACTCTGCTCTGACTCCGCGGCCGCTCCGCGGTGTATCTGGGTATTTGTATTCTTCTTCCTGTAGTAGACAGTGAGAACAGACTCGGAAAGTAGAGGAGCAAATGAAAAGTCCGACCTGCAGAGACTGCAACTGACTCTGCTCTGACTCCGCGGCCGCTCCGCGGTGTATCTGGGTATTTGTATTCTTCTTCCTGTAGTAGACAGTGAGAACAGACTCGGAAAGTAGAGGAGCAAATGAAAAGTCCGACCTGCAGAGACTGCAACCGAAACTGCTCTGACTCCGCCTTCCTTTAATAATGATATTATTCTTTTCTGAAGGATTTGCTTATGACAAACTCCCGTTTTCCTTATTCATCTCTGGTTTGACAAGTTGCGCCAGAGTCCATTCTGGGCATAAGTAAGACATGGACAGGTCCAATGCGCTCTCAAGCAACAGCACGTTGGCTTTTAGAAATATTACAAAAGCAATCACGTTTCTTCTTCTTATTCAATCTTGACTTGTGAAGATCCAGCTTGCTTGCATTGGTACAAACCGCAATCATTGCCCAGGTGTATGTGGGTTTTTAACTTTCCCTAATGTCTGTCAATGTTTCCACTCTCATAACATGATATATTACACAAATATATAACATAGATTTAAGTACTGCACAAAGCATACACCTCGGTGAAACACACAATAATCATGTCTTATTCATTAATTAACATGAACAGATTAACATGTTATTACACTCGCACAGAAAAATGCTATGCAACCCTTCATTTTCTGTGCATTTAATCAAATGACATCCCACACTCCCTATTTTAAATCCCCCCTTGGAGCTTCTACTGCTTGATAAAAGATGTATGCATTTGCTAATTCGGTTAATTCTGTATGCATACATATAGCGATAATACTTGTCTTAGTCTAATAAAACACACCATAAATTTAAAAAAGGGATAGCATTTTCCTTTTGGATACAATCAGCAAACTCATTAAAGCGAAGCAACTTACCATCTCTTCTGTTGAGCCGCGCAAAGCCAGGGCTGTGGCTGTTGGAGAGCTCTGATGAGCTGCTGAAAGATGACTGAGGCAAGGCCGAAATCAGCTGATCATCACAATTATCTGTAAGAGGAGCAATCATGTCATAGTCATTCTGTGGATTGGAATTCCGTTGACATTAAATGCGGAAGAATGAAGGCGACATGTACATGCTACTAGTTCTTCTGCATGCAGACTTCCTGAAATGTCATTACTTTAGTCATATTGGAATCAAATTGTTGGCTGATCGCCTTGTGTTTGATCTTATGCCTTATCAACATACATCAAGTCATAGTTCGCGGTCACTCACTTCTCCCTATGTGGAAACAGAATATGTGTTTATAAGCATATCCCACGCATTGAGTAATTAGTCGCTGCTACTGTATGCAGCAGATGTGGCTTTGTTATACCTGCTCTGGTACTTGTAGCATGATCTTGGGTAGATTGAACGTGATTGACTGGTCTGTTAATTTCTCAATATCAATCGAAGGAATAGCCACGATAATCAAATATGGGCACATGACTCTGTTCACATTAACATACCTGGATAACTAAAAGGGGCGCTGTAGTACAACATCACTTAATTCCTGATCGCCTTCTATTGTATTTCCATAGAAGCAAGCTGTTTTTTTTTTTAAATGTAATTTTAAAAGTGTATAGAATGCAAAAGACCTAGCCTAAACACAGCGAGGTACTATACAAAAGCATAAAAAATACAAGTACTAAAGAAACATAATTTGCATAAGATACCTGTAATACAACTCAAACAAAATCAACAAATTCACACTAAACAATGCAAGTCGTAGAACCCTGAAACCAATAATAAACACTGAGACTTGGCTAGAGATGGACATTGTTTTTTAGAGCCTTTCGAATATACACAGGTGAGGCGTTCATGCTCGAGGAGCTGCTGATGAGAAAGCCTGTGCTGAGAGGCGGCGTGTTTAAAAATGTGGAATGCCCACCAATGCTATGCCTGCACTTCCCGTACAATTAATTCCACCAGAAATGTGCAATGTATTGGCTAAATAATTGTGATACCCCCAACACCACCCCTTTATTGGAACTGCCACAGATTTTGAAAAGTGGATAAGAAGGCCATGAAGAGTAATGACGATTGCCCAATCTATAGCGCATGGTAATCTTGATATCTTAAAGGCAAGCATTATGCTTTACTTTCTTTTATTACTGCAACTCAACACTTCAAACTTGTAACTTTTAAACCCAACACATTTTGCTTTACTGAAGTCGAAACTGAAGAAAACCCAAAAGGGGTCCAAAATATTAGGATTTTAAGAGTTCGAACAAACTATAAATCTCCATAAGCCTCTTGAGTCTGGTAGTCCTGAGGCTACATCAAAGCACCTATCAGTGAACGATCCTCCGCATAAATAGTTTCCCACTCAGGTCCTTTCCTCTTTCTTTTGGTAGAAAAACACTGCCCGAACTTTGAATGAAACTTTCAAACATCAGACTGCCCTGTAACCTAGCCATTAGACTTCTCTCCACTACTAGGACTACAACTCTTGCAGATGGTGCCAACAAAGCAGGCTGGTGGAGAAGTCTAACAGGCCAACTTCACTTCTCTTGTGTCTCAAGTTGTCTTCTGTTAATCCGCTAGGGACAGATGTGTATACAATCATGAGGGTGGGAATACGCTTAAATGTGTACATTTCTAAACTCTTTGAAAATGCCCACCTCTGCATATTCAGGGTGGAATATAATGCTCGACTCTGTATCTTTAATAGAATCAAGACTACCCTGTGCTATAGCATTCGCTAGCTTCATTCGATGTCAATACAGGAGGCGAGCATTATGCTGGTTCAAAGCTGTCTACCACTCTGTTTGCTATCTGAAAGACAGGTTTAAAGTAAAAGGTCTTAAAGGTGATCTTGATAGACCAATCTTCTGATTTCATGATATCTTGTAGGGGAACCCCTGCAGAAAAGGCCCTGTAAGCCATTGCACCCCTTGCACAATGTGTGCCAAACTTAGATAAGTCTATGCCTGCCCAATTCATAACTTCTATGACCCATCTAGCAATCGTGGCTGTAGCTGTAGCTACCACGAGATATGGCTTCCTATACAGTATGAGGAGTTGAATCACCTCTGCTGGCCTCACACTGACTGTGGCTAGATTGTAATCCTTTATACACTGGGCTACGCATAACTTGTTATTGTCTGCAAAGTAAGGATAAGATATTATTCTGGAATCGCACTTTGTCTGCTTTGCTATGCTTCTGGGTAGAATATTTTCCTGTCTACTTCTAGAGCCTTGATATCGGAGAACCTCCTACATGCTACCAGACAGAGGAGCATCACCCGTTTTCCTGAAAGTCGAGATCATGAAAGACTGCTATTGTCTGGCCATCGGAGGAACAACTGAAAAACCTGAGTTCCAGTCTGCTATGACATTATGTTCTCCCGGTAAGTATTCTGCTGTTAATACTATGCGATGTTGCAGGCAGTGGTGCCAAAAATCCTTTGCTAATTCCGCTAGCATCCTGGAAGTGGTCCCTCTTAACATGTTGTTGTGCTGCACCTCCGATATGTTGTCCATCTTGAGGAAGATGAAACAACTGGCTCTGTCTTCGGTGAAGGCTCATACAGCAAAGGACACAACCGGTTTAACTATTCGTGAAAAGGTGAAGGGGTAGCAGAAGCAGACAATTTAGAGCAAGCAATCAATCAGTGCTCAATGCCATTGAGACAGTGCCTCTGTACATTCAAAAGTGCTTGTCAAATATATACATCTCTGCATCTACATTCACCCAAGTACCTGGCAGAAATTCATTCTTTATGGAGGTTCTAGGGAACTTGAAAGCAAAAAAGAATGTGCAGTAAAAATCCTTACATGAAATACAGCTCATACTCAAAGGTAGTTAAACTCCTGATGTGACCAAGGAGTCTGGATCCTTCATCCTTCAAAGTTGCATGGGGCACAAAATATAACCTCATTTTTGAGAAACATCTGAACATCTTCCTTTTCAAGTAACACCTCACAGAGAGGTGGCATACCTCAAGTTATGGCCATTGTGGTCGACCCTGCAATTTCCCACTCTTGTGGAAGGCCCAGGCATCCACCCATTCCTGTCCTGGCTCTTCACCATTGTAGCAACATTGCCCAGTATCCCTGCCCTTCTCTGTGTCTTTTGAGGTTCATCATCATGAATGCTATTAGCTGTGTTACTGATTTCCTATGCCTGGTCTCCCTGCTTTCTACTCCTTTAAGTTACTTCAATCTGTTCTTCTTCCACTGCACTCCTCCTTCCTTCTCTTGACAGCCTCCTGACCAGGACCACCTTAGAGACTGTTTAGACATCTGTCAGTAATGGCAAAGATAATGAAACAACCCTCATCTGTGAGGTGGGATTGAAATGGCTGGTGAGAAGAGTGGTAAGGGAATTAGGTTACTAAAGCAAAACTAAATTATGCAGATAGTCATGGAGGTAAGCTCCAGGATCATCATGTGGGATAGAAAAGAGGTTCATCTGTGAGGTCGAATAGGGATGTCAACCAACAGTAAGCTATGGTAGCAATGCACTGGTAACGTAGGAACGTACTGACATAGCCACCAACACAAGTGTGCTGCTCCACAGAAACTTAATTCTCTGCTCTCACTGCCTGTGACTCATTTTTCCTTTCCACCTTCATGCTCCTGACATTTAGTCATTTTGCCAGTTGGTCTTAGAGCCAGAGTCTCACTCTTCATTCAGCAATGCACATGGAATAGCCCATAAACACACATGCAAAGTGTCTCCTAGTGGCCATCGCTGTAAGTTAACCACACTTTCCTTCTCCGCACACATCTCTGACATCTCTAAAAAGTAAAATTTCCTACTGCACCTCCTTATAGGTACTCTACCTTTCCTCTTCTTCCCCCAGAAACTCACTGTCTCCAAGCTCTTGTTCTCTCTAGGTTGGACTATTGTAACACCCTTTTTCTAAATCTACCTGCCTCCACTCTCTGCCCTTAACAGCTAATCCAGAATAGGACTGTGAGACTTGTCCTTGACCTCAGGCTCTGGTATTGTACCTCTCCAGCACTGAAATCCCTTCATTGGCTCCCAGTGGATGCAAGGATTATATTTAAAACCCTCTGTATTGTCCACAAGGCTTTCTGTGACCTGGGTCCAAAATACCTTTAACTATCCATCCGTAAATACCTTCCCTCTTGAGCCCTTTGCTCCTCTACTTTCAACTCCCTCAGGGGCAGTCGTTTTTTCAAAGAAACAAGCCGGGGGTAGATCCCTGTCATCAGTGGAGGCCTCCCTTTGGAACAGCCTCCTGGCCACCTTGTAAACTTGAGGAGAACCATCTTGGGTTCTGGAAGCACCTCAAGACCTTCCTCTTCGCTTCTGCCTTTGCCCCTCCCCTGCTGATCTGTTTTTCTCTCTTGACACCATGCTCCCGTCCACCCATTGTCCTTTGGGCCCAGGTGCCTGCTCACCCTCCTGCACTGCCTCCCGAGCCACCCCTTGCACTGGGAACTGTATCTGTACCCATACAATCCCACATTTTTCTTCTGCACTTATCAGATTTACCCTATCTGACAAATTACGCACTTGCCTATGCCTGTATTTATTTTATTTATTTTTGTTATTATTTGTTTATTGCTCTTATTATTTATTTTGTTCTCTCCTTTGTGCCGCACTCTCCACTCCTCACCCTTCCTCGCACTTTGCCCCTTTTCCCTTTTCCATGCACTTGCACGTTCATAATGTCACTGGGCCTAGTAAGATCGTTGTTTTTATTCTCCCTTGTTCCCCTCCCTTTGTTTGGTCGTGCTCTGAAACACCTGTGTATTGAGTGCAATATACATATAATATCATATCATATCATATCATAACCACCATATCAGAGCTACACAACAATGCACTATGGGGATGAAAACTAGCTCAAAATCTTGCTTTTTGTTTGATTGCAAATTGTCATTTTCTAATCAAATGAGACAATTCTGTTGACAGTGAATGCTGTTGACAGTGAATGGTAAAATGCATATATGCTGTTCCCCTGTGATCATATTTGCTGATGAAATGTTTATAAATATTTCCTGTCTACTTTTTTATGCATAGCCTAGCAGCAACAGAACCTGTATCTGCAATGACTTTTCTATCTATTATATGTAAACGTTATGTTGCTGTTATTAAATGTAAATTATACATGTAATTTGCCTGCTTTCCTCATCACTATCTGTACATGGCAGTGCAACAACCCTTAATATTAAAGCACACTTTTCCAAAAAGTAATATGCATATTTCAGCATTTGTCAAAAAGGAAATTGTCATGTAAATGTAATAGCAATAGGTTTTGTGGGTGACTGAACCTGTATCACAGCACAAAAGAGAAGGCAACATAATGGTTTTCTTAACACAAATGAAAGGATTTTGTATACAGCATCTACATGCAACCACTTAAGGTAGTAATAGGGACACGGATCGCTTTATTTTCAGACAGGCCTTACTCATAATGCATCATCAATTAGATGCCAGTGCTATTACCATAGTCCTATCTTGCACAGCAAATCACACATTTGATTGAAACACAATTGTACATGAATTTCTTGAAATTGACTTAGTTATCTTAGTTATCTTCAACGTATTATGAGTCAACATTAAAAAAACATTGTCACCTCAATGATGTCATATGTATGATGCACCTTTCATTGGCAATGGGTTATATATATATATATATATCAGTTATATTGAGAATGGTTCTGCTGGCATTATGATTGATAGGCTACTAATAACAGAACTAAATATATTTTTAGACCACATTTCTTTCATTATCAGGAGCATTTAATCCAGTTATGCAGATCATTGCAGATTATTGCAACAGCAAATGCATGTAAAAGAGCATCAGCCATGGTTGACCCTATGTGTCTGCTTTTATGCACCTACTTTATTGCACATTTGGCACTTCATTCAAAACATAAAGTTAAGACATGCTGGAGTTAAAATACCTTTAAGCCAGCTGTATGACTGAAAATGTTATGTTAGATATAATATATTGTCATTGATAAGTGGAGTTAAATAATAGGCAGAATAAATAAAATGTATAAGTACTGGAAAATGTTTAAAATGATACAAAAATGTAAAATGTTTACATTTCCTCCCTCTTCCCTTCCACACTCCCAACACCTATGTATTGCAAGAGTTGTCTTGACTCACTTTGGTTTTCACCATCTCCGACCTGTTGCCAACGTTTGGATTTGACTTTATGGACACTTTGACTTTGGTACTTCACCTTCTCAACTCTCATGCTCGACCTCCCTCGAGCTTGTACTCAGGTTGGCCCGTAATCATGGTGTCCCCATCGTCTTTTTGAGTCCTTGCCTACATTCTCTGTTCCCTGCAACAATGTGGGTTTTATGTACCTCGGCAACTGTATTTCGCGTGCCCCTCTGTCTCTCTCCTCTTTTTCACATTGTTTTTCTCTGTTCTATACTCCTCTCCCTTCTCCCTCTCTCTTCCCACCCTCCTTTGTTTTTTTTTCTTTGCACTTACTCTATCAGAATTGTCCCTGGACCTAGTATGATAGCAATCATTGTTTGTTTCTTCCCCCCCTTCCTGCACTATCTGAAATGTCGCCAGGCCTAGTATGATAGTCGCTTGTTTTGTTACTCTCCCACCTTTCTCCTCCCCTCTCCCTCACCTCTTGTAAATTTCCGGCTCTAAAAGAAATGTTATCAGGCCTAATACGGTAGTCGCCTGTCTGCTTCCTATTTCCTTCCTCTGTGTCTTAGCACTTACACTATCTGAAATGTTGCAAGGCCAGTACAATAGTTAATTTCACAATCTTATTGTTCATGGCCTTGTAAGAATGTCATTGTATTTTCTCTTGCTCCCTGCTTTGCCTTGTAGCGCTTTGACAGGATTCGGCCGTAAAGACCGAATCCAATTTGCCCTTCCACCAAAAGACCTAAAACACATACCACCAAAAGTTTGAGCTACAAAAAGTTCGAACCTTTTGTGGTATGTATGTTTTGGTGGGGTAGGTAAAAAACAAAAAATCTAAGGCTGCGAGGGCTGCGGGGTGTCTTCCGCAACAACCCGCTCACTATACTATACAGTATAGTAGGCAGAATAGTGAGCGAGCATTGCAGGGGACTCCCCCGCAGCTGCCCAAAAAAAAAAAAAAAGAAAGATAAGGACCCTCGGGCGCCAGTTCCCGATCACAGAAGTGAAAGGGAACCAGCGTCACAGGGACACCGCACTTCGAGTTGAAAGGTAAGTAGGGTGGTGTTGGTGTGTTGGGGGTGTGGGCAGCGGTGTGGGTGTGGGCAGGGGTTAGGTTTTGGGGTTGTTTTACAAGGAATGTCTGCATGAGAAATGTACAAACATTTATGTATATCGTACATTTCTCATGCAGTCATTTACGTCGCTGACCTTTCCGCCACGGTAAAACAACACCAATTCGCTTTGAAACACATTGTGTATAGGCGCTATATAAATAAACTATCATATCATATCATAGGAGATTATTTAACTAAAGAACTCTGGAACTCACACCTATTCAGGGAGATCAGAGTTGGGATTATACTGTTATTAAAGACAGATGTTATTCTGCACCTTCGGACCCCTGCCAGAATGTATTGCAATGTTTTTAATTGAAGCAAATGGTCATGGCCAAGCAGAACCAACAGACACTCAACTCAAACCAAGGTTTCAAATTTCAAGGGTCTTTAGTAAACAGCACAACAATACCAAGGAATTCTGTAAGACCAGTTAAACAAGGTGGATAACTTAAAAAAACTTTCCAAATCAGTCTTATTGTAGGTCCATAATACATCGTTCCTTCCCTCTTAGGTTCCACCAACTGACAGTGAAAGAGTAACTCATATTCTTGTGGGTTTGGCATCTTTCTTGGCTCATGTGGTCAATCACTGTTTTTTTTTCAGTGCACATCTCATGACGTCACTCTCTTTAGAGTGTGAAGTCATCACCACACTTGTTGCTCAGAACTGTCTACACTTGGGCCAACTGCTAAATGCCAGTGAATCTTTGTCAAGATCATGCTGGCCCTGGGAGCCGACATGCATATCCTTCTTTCTTCTCTGCTGGTCGACCATCATTTCCTTATGTTAATACCCTTCCATGCCTGCTGGATTGCCTATCTGTCATCCTCAATGGCATGCACTGTTCTCCTCCTCGCCTCCACTCCTCTACTTGTTACTTCCTATCTCTCCCCTTGCTTCCTTGCCAGCCCAACTGGTTCTCCTCCTTACCTCGTTTTCAGGGTCCTAGTGCCTGCTGCCTTCATTCTCTAGCTCCCCTGGCTTAGATGTTGCTTATGCCACCCTCCTCTTGCACTCTCCTTCACCTCCTACACTTTGCAGGGTCTTTTCTCTGTATTGCTTCTTTTGCCATCCTCCACATCTAATGTTGTCCTCTTTCCTCTACTTCTCCTTCTTCACCTCTTCCTTTTCTGAGCTTTTCATCACTTCCTCTGTACCTCTCACCTTCTCTGCTGTACATTCCACCAATTCCATATCTTCACTCCTCCTTCTCTCTTGCCTCCATCTCCTTTGTAACTTTACCACTGGACAGACACATATTCTCCAGCTCAATCTGCTTCAGACTCCTAACTCTTAACTAATTGTTTTTTTTTTTACTCCAGTTGGCCACCCCATGTGCACTGTGATAGACTGATACTTTTAAGTCGGGGGTTGCACATTGTGCACACCCTGTGAACGGCTGTCATGAAACTGGACTATGAGACCCACAGCTGATTCCTATGTCTGTGCATCCTCAATCCTTTGACAAATGTTTTAAATGTGGGGTCTGCCTAATGGTTTTTACTTGCTCAGCATCTCTGCCGGCTTTACCTTGTCTTTGTCCATTGCTTTCCTTCAGGGAAGCTCTCACAGATTTGCTTTTGCTCACAGCTTCTTCTAATAGCAACTCCTGAGCCCGAGTGAGGAACCACTGTGCAGGGAATCTTTATTCAAGTTCAAGCTACACCGAGTCAGATTTGTGTCTAAGTGTTGTCTTTATTTCAGTTGCAGTCGAGATGCATTCAATGTTCATTAATTGCTGTCTCACTTGTTCCCTTTTCCCTCTCTCCTTTTGTTTCAACAAGGAGCATGTATATTCATAATACAGATGTATTAATATTAATCAATGATTCATTGTCAACCTGTTATTATGTAAACTAGTATTGGTCACCATGGGTTCTGATCAAACTTTAGACACACTTTTCAGGTGAATTACTGCCTTTCATAGCCTTGACAAAGAGCCTCTTATGGGTCACATGGGTAGAAACACGTGTTGGCTGCCTTGTATACCAATATAGGTGCAGATTACAGAAATTGTGCGCAGGTGCAACTGCAAAGTTGCACGATATTAGCAGTAGGGCAAAGTTTACCCTATTTATAAAAACAGTGGGACACATTAGAAAACCATTACACCAGGACAAGTGCAGTTTGGCATATTAAAAGCACCAGGGCAAACATTTCCCTCATGCAAAAAAGATGCATTTTCACTACATTTTTGCACAAGGGCAAAGTTTGCCCTACTGTTTTGCCCTGACACAAAAATGCATCAAAAATATCTCTTTTTGCACTAGGGCAAAACTGCTTAAAGTCATAGATGATCCAGGCACTGCTCATGGACCCAATATTGAAGGGGGTACTACTTGCGAGCCTCAAACATGCCAATTTCATCCTACATTATGAAAAAAGCCAAAGTGGCAAGTGTCTGTGGAATTTATTAGTCCATTAGCCGATTCCACAATGGCTGCATGGTCTTTGCAAAGATCCTTTCACAAAACGCCTCAAGAGAGTGCTTTATTTAGGAAAGATTGTTTGGCACGTTAATAAAAATGAAGTAAACCATACTTACAAAACTTCCCCTTGTCTGTATTTAGAACTCGGTACATGAAAGTTCATTTGAACTGTTTGCCTACTTTAGAAGTGATTGGCCCAAACGTAAAATCCCTAGAGAATTAAAAGCTTGCAGAGTATGCAAAAATCAGTTTATTGAAACTTTTTATCACGTAATTATTGAATGCCCGGCATAAATGTTGCTGAGGATAAACTATCATGGTTTGTTTGTATCCTTTACCTCAAATGTTATATCACACGTGATTGGGGAAAAGCTTATGAATGGTGGACAGGTATTTTCAATATTAGCTTTGGTAAGGTTGCAAATGGATATTTTTAAACTAGCGTACAAAGCTTTGCTCAGGATGATACCTTGGGCTGCCGGGCCGTTAACCCCCGTTCCAACGCCATAGCGAGGAAAGACGGAACATAACTCTGGTTCTACGCTAATGACCTTCACTTGGTTCTAAATAATGTAGCACCCTCCCTGAGTGCCCTTATACAGATCATTGAGAAGTTTGTTACAATATCAGACTATATGGCCAACTGGAGAAAATCAGAGATCCCCTTGTATCTGCTTAATGCCAAAGAAAAATCTGTGAGACGTGCACTTTAAATTAAATTATGCCGGAAGAGCTTGAAGTACATTTGCCAAGGATGCAAGCAGAGGTGATGGACAACTGGTGAATTAATATTGTAACATAATGTATTTCCAACATTGCTCAGCGATCAAGCTGTTCGTTTGGAGCAAAATCAATTTAATCAAAATAATCATTGTGCCAAAGGAAAGTTATGTCCCATATATGCTCCCTTTGTTTGGGCCATGTGAGATATTAGAAGAATGAAAAATCTAGTCTGAGCATTCATTTGGAACAGGATGTCAATATCCGTTGACTTGAGGAAACGTCAGTTGACATTGCTTCACAAAGACCACGCTTGACATTGTCAAGTGTGAATAGGAGCAAGCTTAATGTGCTTATGGATGTGATCCATATTTGATTGTAGAATACTCTATATGGCAGAATCCATTAATAACTCTAGTGGTTAAGCCACTTCCGTAGCCAAACTGGTATCTGACATGCATAAAATATGTTACGCAGGCTGTGGTAGCGGCCATGTAGTAATGCTTAAGTTGCTCAACCCATAGTAAGAGACATTTTTGGGTGGCTTTTAAGTTTGCCCCCAAGATGAATCCTCACAAAACTTTGCAGAAAAGTATATGGCCCTATCAGATTGATTCTGCAATGTGTGGCGAGGTTTCGTGCGAGGGGTGAAATGTTATAGGCAGGGTCCCAAAATGTGTGTTTTTCTTCCTATAGAAGCAATGGAAAAAAAAGTTGCTCATGCCTACAACCGAAACCGATTGATGGATTTTCACCAAATGTGTGACAGGAGCAGCAGCTTGGTCCCAAAAGTGTGCTTTTGTATATTTGGTGTAAATCCGTTCAGTAGTTTTTCATTTTTTTTTTTAAAACAGGCAAAAAGTAATTAAAAGAAATTAGTGATATCTGAGTTTGGTCCGTAGACTCACTTCCCTGTTCGGTCTGCGGACGGGTCTTTGATTCGCCCAGGAGACGGGCGTGATATCCACCGACATCGGATGCCCCAGCTTGTTGATAAGTGAAAAGCGTGAGGTGCGTCATATTTTTGGGAAATGCCGGCATGTTGGATTCGCAGACAGCACCCATTGTCCATGGACAACTCAGTTAAAACATATTAAAAAACACTCTGAAACAATCTGCGGGGTGATGACGGGTGATGAGGATTGGATATGGCCTAAAAAGCCAATAAATTCGCAGTTTTCTACCTTTGAAGTTCGCAAACAGTTCAGAATATTCCTGTGATGGCATCCATACATATTTTTGCATTAAAGGGTTGGTGACAAGTAGTTTTTTTTGTTGTAAAAAGCTGTTTTTGGATGACATATAGGTTTGGTGCCACTCAATGAAACTGTATGACTTTTTTAATATTATTCTAGACATGATCTTGAAAGGTTCTGCAAAGTTTGGTGATGTTTTGACAAGAGGGAAAAAGATTAGGGGGGGGCAAAATATTTGAAAGGCTTATACAATTGGTGCCATTTTACAAAATCTGCACAACTGTTTGCAAAAATATTTAAGTGCCAGATTTGAAAGTTGTTGTAAAGACTGGTAGGAATTTGTGAAGAGGGGGCAAAATTAGAGGGGGGTTCAATATTTTTAGATGGGTTATAGCTTTGTTGCTGTTTGACGAATGTGCCCAGAAGATTTCAGAAAGATTATAGGTTGAATCCTGAATTTTTCTGCAAAGTCTGAATGTATTGTGTCAACTGGGAGTAAAGTTATCAGACTATTTTATGTACATACGTTTTGAAACTTTGCAAATGGGTCTGTTTTTTTATTTTTTGAAAAGTGTCATAATGTAAGTACAAGAAATAGTGATATCCCATTGGTGACTAAGGTATACCGGTAGCCATGGGAAGTGGCCAGATTGTGTGACCATGACTCAGATGATCTGGCTACTGGCCATGACAATGAGGCAATGGCAATGGGGTTAAAGTGGGCATGGCCACCAGGGACTGGCTGTGTGGTGAGGTTTTTCAAAATTGGGATAGGTTTGAATGGGAAATGGCTAACATTCTGTCTGTGGTTACAGCCCAAAGTGCTGCATAGGATTGAATCAACAGATTGCTGTGACTATTGCTGCATATACTCCGAGACAATGCTAATCAGCAGATAATTACCAAGCACGCCAAACCAGGTTCACATGTAGTGACCAGGCCATCCCTTGAAATCATTACCCACCCACATTTGCGACCATAGTGTAATAAGATATTGCGATTGTATGCTGGACTCATTTCCACCACCTTGCAGTCATGACTTGCCCACAAGCCACATACCCTGATAAAGACTCTATAGAGAAAAAGTAAGTGTCGGCTAAGTTCTAACAATAAATATAGTATCAAGAATGGTTTTGAAGACTGCCTCATTATGACAACAGTTACTTATTGAATAACACAGTGCATAGGTCAACATGGCTCACTCTCCTATTTGAAACCTAACACATGAAGAAGGAAGGGCACCTTCATAAAAGAACCCCATCACCAGCAGCAGGGTAAGATGAAGCACACTGACCCATTCTACCACACTGCAATTACTTGATAATTGTCTACTCTAATTTGGTTATTGGGGCATGCAACATGTTTTAACCCTGTGGTTGAATGGGAAGAAATATTTTGCTTGTGGCTACAGCCTGAAATGCTGTACTGAATGACAACAAACCTGCATGAGGAGCATCAACAGGAACCTGAAAGCATGGTTTTGCAAATCTGTTTTGTGTTTAATTTTAATTCCAAAGTGTCCAAATATAAGCACCAAAATTAGTAATATAAGATCAGTGCATGGACAATGGGCCTGGCCCTCGGCAAGGGCAAATGCCTACTCTGAGTTACTTTTTGGGTCATACGTCATGGCTGAAGCTGTAGGTTGAAATGGGAAAATAAATTCTGCGTGTAGCAGCAGTCCGGAGTGCTGGATGGGATTGCAGCAAACTTGCGTGAGGAGCATCTGCAAGGACCTGTAAATCTGTCCAGTGTTTGATTTTGATGAATTGTGGAAATGCAAGTATACAAAATAGTGATATAACTTTGTGCTGTGGGCAGTGGCACAACAAATAGTGATATAAGTATGAAGCATGGACAATGGGCCTGGCCCTTGTCAAGGACGAAAGCCTACTTTGGTTTACTTATTGGGGCATGCGGCATGGCCTTGTAGGTTTAAATGGGAAAAGAATATACTTGCGAATGCAGCCCAGAGTGCTGTATGGGATAGCAAGAATGTAGCGGGTATGCAGCATTGCAGAAGCCGTAGGTTCAAATGGGAAAAAAGAATTGCTTGCGGCTGCAGCCCGGAATTCTGGACGAGATTGCAGCAAAGTTGTGCGATGAGCATCAGTAAGGAACTGTCCTGTGTTTTACTTTTTTGAATTATCAAAATGTAAGTACAAAAAAAAGTGATGCAACTTTTCTAACATGTGCAGTGGACCTGGTCTTCAGAAGGACAAATGCCTACTCTGATTTGCCTACTGGGGTATGCGCTGCTGATAACGACTCACATAAGTATGTGTTGCAAAAATATGTTTTTTGAAGGAGGTTTATAGTTCTTTCATGTTTATTAAAAGAGGAATTATTAATAACTTATATACAGTGATGTAACATTATGAAACATTTTCACTTATGAAAACGTATTCAATTGACAGAAAAAATATTGTTAAAGGGACGGTGCGGTTAAGATGTACCCCACCCTTGGGACTGTGGCCCAGCAGTTAGCTAGTGCTCGCCAACCTTGGGATCCTTTGGCACTTCCCTCCTGGGCTGCCATGAGCACTTGTCTATCTGTACTGCCCCTTTTATTTATGCACTTCTGTCATTGCACGGTGCATATGTGTATTTACAGGAGCACTATGTACATTTTTCGGTATAAGTTTGGGAAATGTAGAGGCAAAAGATTTGTAGAACATTGTTAAGTGGCAGTTGGTGGGTGGAAGTTTAATATGTTTATAGGGTACATGTAGATTTTTAAGTGATTGGCGGATATATGTTTGAATGGTTTAAAGCAGTCAATGAGGGAGTGTTACAAACATATCAGTAAAAGAGTAAAAAGAGTAGGGCTGTTTTGAGTGATGGTGTGTGTGTGTGATCTAGGTTTTCTAAAAAGTCATGGGCTAGACAGGGGAATAGGGAGACTATGGATATTTATAGACGGCAAAAGATTGTGGTGTTTATTGTACACTAGAGAAAAGACTTTCAGACAGAAATTTGCTTCTGTACTTTTTTTCTTTTTCTCTAGAATACAGTTGTCCATTATTTGCATTTCGCAGAGTCGAAAATGCTAATGGGAATTTTGGAGAATCTTATTGAATGTAACTATGTTACTGAAAAATGTAAAGTTCTATTTTTCTTTACTTTGAAAGATGTTTCCTAAAGGAACCTTTTTAAATGTTTTTTTTTCTTTTCTTTTTTTCATTTTTTTTCAGGAGAGCCCAGCAGGTAAGGTGTGAAGAGAAATGAGGGAAGGGGCACCAACCACACATATGGAGGGGCAGGTGAATTCTCTCCCCCTGGACGAATCCTCACCAAACTTTGCAGAAAATTATATGGCCCACTCTGAAATTTTTTGCAAGGTTTGGTGATGTTTGGTCCAGGGGGGGCAAAATGATAGGGGGGGTCCCAAAACATTTTTTTAGACTGAATGGGGGAAAACTTTGTGCACGGCTACAGGCCAAACCGCTGGACGGATTTGCACCAAATTTGAGGCAGTGGCAGGGGCTTGGGCGTGAAAGCGTACTATTGCAAATTTTGTGACAATCCATCCAGTAGTTCCCTTAAAAACAATGAAAAAGTATGTCTCTAAAAATTAGTGATATATATGTCCGCCCCGCGGTCACACATCCCTGTTCGCTCCGTGGAGAACATTGCAATTGGCTATTCCGTGGCGTGCTGCCTGTGACCATGTTGCGCTTTCACCGATTGGTTGTGGCACAGCGTGAAGTGCGTCATAATCTTTTGATACATCCGCCATGTTTACTTCATTTTCTGTTGAACGCGAACATTGGCGCTAACATACCTAAACGAAGAAGGAACCAATGGACTTATAACACTTATTGAACACTGTTTCGAAAGGTGAGCGTTAATGAGACGTGGTAGTAGAAAGTCAAACATTGAAGTATTCTTGTTAGAACTGTCATACGGTACAGTGGGACTTGCTACTCATTGTACGAAATGAACTTACTGCGTCCATTTTACAATACATAAACAACATTACTGCGGTCAGACTGGTGGGAATCCGAGGCAGCCTCCTGCTTTATTTCGTACACATAGCCCTTCTGCACATGTACGCCAGTAGCGGTTCTCATAAATAGACGCTGATATGTTGTTGGGAAATGAGAATGTATTTACATTCGGAGTGAAGGCCACTGTATTTTCTCTTTTCAACACAAGCTCAGTACGGCCGCATATTTGTTGACACCCATAAGGGTCCCTTGTTTTTTAACCTTGAGGTACAGGGAAAGAGTAGAAAGAATGTAGGGAGTAACAGTTTGAAAAACATATCGCTTGATAAGGTTATGCTTCAAAAACTTTTGCACCGACCACAAGAAATTAGTTCCCAAACAGGCAGTCTTCCACCAACAATAGTGTCTGACTACAGTAAATGCAATGGAGGCGCCCCACATCATGTAAGTGTATTTTTGCCGCCTATATACCCAATTGACGTTATGTTTTAGTTTGTAAAAAAAAATATTTTCCCTAATGTTTTACAAGTTTTATGCGCCGTTGCAATTTTTTTCCTATTATGGACACTGCACATTGTCGCCGTTTGTAGGGGGCCACTACATTTCCTCAAATTAAAATAATATTTAATAAAAAAGGTATGTGTTCGAATTTTTTTGTGTGCACAGGTTGTGCAGTGATACACGTTTTATTTCCCCTTCCACTGCACAGCTACTTCCAAACAAAAATGGTATTATTAATAACGACGTTCCAGCTTTCTGTGCGGTTCGATTTATTTTTACAATTATGGACATTGCACATTGTCGCCATCCCTACGGTCCCACTACATTTCCTCCTATTGAATAAATGTTTTACTGAAAATGTTATGTAGTACAACTGTGGTTTATCCAAAGGTTGCATATTCATACATCTTTGAATTCACATTTCCTCCTCAGATACTTCCTTCCCTATTGTGATTGTCACAGATTACAGATGCCAAGTGACGGGTTCTTTAACCGTCAAATGCAACTGTTCATAACCGGCTGTCTGAGCATCATAATTCACTGGGATGATCGTGTGGGCCCTCTGGGTCCCTACACTGCTATTGCTATAAGAAGTAACATTCCATCCATTCTGGTGGTGTAGATCACAGCGGTTGACGTTGTCTTGCATATCAATGTGGGAGGAAAACGACTATTGTGGCTGCAACGCTTACTTTGTGTGGAAAAAAACAATGTGACCTTTAACATTGTCATTATCGACCAAAGAGACAAACTTAATACTTCAATGGAAAAGTGAATAGTGCCATCTTTTCGCACAGTTCATTGTGAAACAAAACTACTTTTCTACTTGCATTGGGCGATGATTTCACTCACTTTATTGTGAAATAAAACTACTGGACACATTTTTAAATGTTAGTGTTTTCTTTACAAATGTACTCTCTGTTTTCACAATGTGGCATGCTATGTTTCAGGTCGTAATGTGTTCTTTTGTAGGTACTACATCACGGCACGTACGTCCATATGGACGCATTTGTTTAAGCTGCAAAGAACGTTATGGAGAAAGGTACTCCATACCACTTGCATTGGCTACGGGAGGGTCAGGCCCATCTCATATGCATTAGTGCCGGCAGGCCAATTTCTGTCACCATCAGCCCAATTGCTGTCACCCAGATACCCTATGCACAGAAATGTTTGTACAATAATATATGGTTACACACTCCCAATACACATATCTTCACACCTTTCCACCTGTGTCACTTAAAAAATGATATGTCGAAAGGTGAGTGGTAATGGTGTTGCATCCAGTATTTCTGACGTCATTGCACTCCGCATCACAGAGTTTGTTTGGCATTTTATGTCAACATAAGTACACAACTCAGGAGGATAGCTCAGCAACAACGTGCTCTGCTTTTACGCACATTTGTACAGAAAAAAATGTGTACATGTACAACACATGTATGTAAAGGTCATTGACAACGACTGAAAAGCTTTGTGTTGTGCATGGGATAGTCTTGTCATATTTAACGGTACAGCTTCCGTCTCTGAGGGGTAGCCTCTATGTATGGGTAGTGCCCACAATTTCGGGGATATGGCTACTGGCCTTTAATGCAAGGGAGAAAACATTGCATTGAGGTCGCCATGTCCACCAGGGACTGCCTTTCTGGTAAACGTCTTGCTCATAACCACACATTTATCAAGGAACACAAATGTGGTGCTGCCATAACGGTAACACAGTTTCTTTTTTGCTTTCTGCAGCCTGCAGTGGAAAGTGAAGACGGCTTTCTATCCAATGCTCGTCTTCCCTTTGTATGGTGGCCATCCTGAAAAAGGATTTGTTTTCTTCAGCCGGGAACGCCAGAGGCGTTCCGGTTGAAGACAAAAAATCCTCTTTCTTGGTACCACGAATTACTGCTGTAAAATCTCAATTGCCAATGGCATTCATCCCCCACTCTTTGGGGAGGAATGGGGGTGAATGATCCAGAAACGTCGGTATGCACTCTTGCTTATATTGGGTTGCACACTTGCATTGTGGAGTTCTGCGCCGGAAATTTTGCAGTTAGAAGTTCTTACAAGAATACCCAATTTACTTTCGCACTATCAACCAGTTACACATGTCATTGTGAAGTGTGTATGACTGTTCGAACACGCCCCCATGCTGTACGTCAGTATATGATAATGTGGAATTCTTCGAAAGGTGGGCAGTTACTTCAAATGTTCCTTTACAGTCATATATTACGTGTTACTATTAGAACCCTGATAAATGTAGTGGAACATTTTTGTAAAAGTAATGTTATGATGCATTTATACTACTAAAAACCTATGGCATTCAGTTAAAAAACTTTGTTACAGGGACGTTATGGTTACGTTGCCCTCCCAAAAACCTGTAAAATTCACTACAAAAATAATGTTCGCCCTCCCCATTGTGGTTCAAATTAAAAACGAAAAAACCCTGAAATTCGCCAGTTATGGCAGACTGAGCCACCTTACTTGCCATCGCCACTGTGCACTGTTAACACTAACACCGAGAACATGAAAGCTGTCCTCTGAAATGTCACTGATGACATCACTGACAACATCACATGTTTAGCCTATTTGTTTTCATTGCCTGCCATATATATATATATATATATATATATATATATATATATATATATATATACATATATATATATATATGTACATTCAGTAAAAAAACTTTGTTGAAGGGATGTTATACTTCACAGTGAAACCAAAAAACACTGCACATTCCCCCATTATGGTGAGCTAAGCAACCATAACTGCCCGCACCACTGTGCACTGCTAACACTAACACCCAGGACAAGAAAGATGACATCACAATTGTCATTGATGCACACTGTTCGATCCATTATCTGTCAGCACTACAGTAACCACCTAACTTGCTATGCTAACCGTATAGTTACCAGACTGTATCTCTACCTCTATCATGCCTTAACTATACTGTGTTCTGATCATGCACATATATATGTACTCAGCCTCTTGTACCCATGTTATAGGTAAAGTTACTAGCTCACCCATATAAGGAGTATATTCTACCATACTGTACCATACTGTACCATACTATCCAACGTGGTTTTGTCTATTTTGCCATGGTAATATGCACCTTGCACTATATTTTCGATCTTCAGTTGACCGCGCATATATATACCATTTCAACACTCAGCCAGCCCCCCTCCTATCACCAGTTCAATACTACTGAGCATTGCTCTATAACTAGATGAATGTATACTGTACGGATGTAACTGTGTCCTGCGTAATTATCATATGTTCATTGCCTGTAGGTGCGTGCTGATCTTGTGCTTTTCACATGTACTCCTCTGTGCCTAACTGATTGCCTAATGTATTGTTCCCTGCTCTTGACTTGTCTCCAAGTGCCCTACCTTTTTTGCACATTGACATTGCATATTGGTTACACTGTCCTCTCTCTATGCCCTGGGCACACTTGCCTGTATTGCCTCCATCTCATCACACGTACAGCCTAGCTGCGTAAGATGTTAAGCCTAATTATCATCAACTGTATAATGACTGCCACTACATACCTTGATACTGGTAGTTAGGAATGTTATATCAGGCTCCCCCCACCAGTGCTAGATCCAATCTTACCCAGCCTGCCAAACTCAGTTATGAACAGCTCTTTCACCCTCTGCTCAAAGCACCATGGTGTCACAGGGCTAGCAGTCCATGCCTCTCTTCCATGCACCACGCTTGACAAAAACTCTAAACTGCGCGCTAGGCTCACCAAACTGGATGAGCCTCTTAGAAGATCCCTGCCACCTACAAACTTGAAAACAAACTGCCAGCACAGCATGAAACTAAACCATACTAACTTGCTACCCTTACCATCATCCTCTAACACAAATGCCCTCCACACTCTAAGACATAAGCCTAAGCTTGCTGTCACTAACATAACCACTCCTGTCCAGGTCAAAGTTGAAACAGAGACATACTCCTTTAAAGGAGCACCTCTCAATATGAGATTGCCCGTTGCCCACACCCTAGACATAGCTGACCTAATTACAAAAGGCAATCTGGATTTCCTTGCGATAACAGAGACTTGGCTTCATAATGCTGCAGGACCGTCACTTATGTTAGCTATCCCAGACAGTTACACAATATCTAGACAAGACCGAGATGGCTCCTGAGGCGGTGGAATCGCCATTATATCTAAAGTGAGCCTATCCCTAAGACTTGCCCCTACTCAAACTCTGCATTCAGGTGAAATCCTCACTGCTAAATTCCAGATAAATAACTCACAATCACTCACCATTCATCTAATATATAGACCACCTGGCCCTATCGGGACCTTTGAGGAGGACTTGCACAGTATACTAACTAATAACCTCAAATCGACCTCACAACTACTCCTACTAGGGGACTTTAATCTAGGCTGTAATGATCCAGTAGACAAGTACACCTTGGATATAGCCAACACCATTAATGCGCTAGGATTGTCTCAAAAAGTCAATTAACTGACCCATGTGAAGGGGAGAATATTAGACTGGATAGCCGATTATAACTGTACAGCTACCATTTCCTCCATCTCACCCCAAACTTGGACATAACATTCACTTGTGTCCTTTAACATATTAACCACCATACCCCCTCCTATGACCCCGCTAATGGCACCACCATGCTTAACCTGAAACAAAAAGAGCATCACTGTGGATAAAGTAATCCTTGCTATCCTCCCAACTCTAAATGCACTGGCAGATAATCTAGACCCTAGCACTCTAGTCCATGAATATAATAAAATCATGCTCACTACAATGGACAAAATTACCCCTCTTAAAGTAAACCTAAAGCGATCTAAATAAATGGTTCACGCTACAATTAAAAGACCTACGCCTTATGAAAACAAAATGAAACCACTTGGAGACTATGCCCATCTAATGAAAACAAAAAAAAAACCTAACCTCCATCTCTCTACATTACAAAAATGAAGTATGCCTGGCAAAACGGAATTCCTATGATGAACGCATTGCCAAATCCAATTCCAACATGAAGGACCTTTTCTCCATATTGAAAGAACTAGAGTCATCAATAGCCATACCAGATTTATGCACCAAGGATAAAACCTGGTGTGCAGACATCCAATATGCATTAGCCAACAAAATAAATACGCTCCAAAATAAAATATAGCTAAAGAAAGATACTCTGAATTCAGATTATCTGTCCAATATCTCACCGCCTAGTGACACATCTACGATCCAAAATAATACATTTCACTTCACCAAAATTTCTACCTTAGAGGTAGAGAAAATTATTCTATTGCTTAAACCCTCCAACTGTAAAGGCGATATCTGTCCAGCACAGTTAATAAAAGACTGCCAGAGACCTATCACCATTCATCTCCAAATTGATCAATGCCTCCTTCTCATCAGGTACTATTCCGGCCAATCTAAAACAATCTTAGGTGCTCCCACTACTCAAGAAGCAGACACTAGATCCTCTCATCCCCACCAAATACCGCCCCATTACCACAGTACCGTTTATCCAGATTCAAAAGTACCTTGAACTGCATAATCTCCTAGGAGCTAGGCAATCTGGCTTCCGGCCACTTCATGGGACGGAAACTGCCTTAATTGATATAAAAACCCAAATCGATGAGTTGAGAGACATAGGGAGGACAGCACTTCTGCTCTTACTTGATCTCTCAGCCGCATTTGATCTTGTGGATCATAAGGTCCTTTGTAGGCACCTGGACTCTGCAGTTCACTTCTAGGCTATCAGATGGATCGAATCATTCCTGAGCGAGAGAACCATGAGAGTATTCTCCAAATCAGCAGCGGCGATCCCCAGACCCATCCAGTGTGGTGTACCTCAGGGCTCATGTGTCTCCCGACTCTATACAACATTTTCACCAAAACTTTGTTTGATGATCTGGACCTTCTGGCTATGACCTACACTAATTATGCAGATGATACTCAGATTCTTCTCCCGCTTTCTGGGGATCATAGCAAGGACTTAGAGATGGTGAACAGGGTATATCATATCATCCAAGCATGGATGGCCACCCATGGCCTATGTTTGAACGATGATAAGACAGAGTTGATAATCTTGGGCACACATTCCAACATGAACAAACTAGGCCAGGAATAATCCTCATTTAGTATTGATGGCAACATCATCAAGGTATCCAAAGAAGTAAAAACCCTTGGCTTTTACATTGATTCCATATGCCCTTTGACAAACAAGTAAAATCTCTGGCTTCGACCACTGCCTACACTTGTAAGTTGATAAGAGCGGGTAAGCCCTTCCTTTCTAATGACAGCTGCATGATCTTGGCTAGAGCTTTAATACTCTCCAGACTTGATTACTGCAATGCCCTCAACAGTGGTGCCAACAAAGTTAGCATCCAGAGGTTACAAACCTTACAAAATAACGCCTTAAGAGCGGCGCTTGGCATAAACAAAAGATCACATATCTCATCCATTAGACGCCAACATAAGTGGATCTCCACCGAAAAATAAATTACAGCTAAAAATGATCTCACTGACCCACAAAGCTTTAAACAATGCAGCCCCTAGCTAC
This sequence comes from Ambystoma mexicanum, assembly GCF_040938575.1. NCBI lineage: Eukaryota > Metazoa > Chordata > Amphibia > Caudata > Ambystomatidae > Ambystoma > Ambystoma mexicanum. The sequence goes on along the minus strand of NC_090935.1, from coordinate 1,070,133,487 downwards.
CTTATGGCGAAACTAAAGAGAAGAACATCTATCAGACCGACTACAGTCAGCAACGCCAATCGCCTTGTAGTACCAAGATTCAGGCTTACCACGATTGGTGGTAACAACTTTCTTGTGAAGGCTGCTAAACTGTGGAACCCATTGCCACATTACTTAAGAGCAGACCAACCTTACCTACACTTCAGAAAGAACACCTATTCTAATGACCCCTAGTCACCCTATCATCCTCGCTGCCCTTGACTACCCACCCTAGCTACCTCAACTGCATATAACCTGCACTCCCAGAACTGTAGCTTAAAAATGGCACAATAAACTGCAGTGTTATTTGTAATTTATTCTGTTATCCTGTGTCTCTGTGCACCATACTGTAAACTGCACAAATTTGTAACGTTGTAAGCTTTGCATTATCTTTTTTGCTGCGCCCTGTTACCTACGGGTTTGGTGCGCATTAGAAATTAATAAACAAACAAACAAACAATGAATATGTTATGACAGTGAGCCCTCACACGGTGCAATATCTCCTTAAAAAACGATGCAGCTCTTTGTAAATTAGCGTAATGAAGTGTTCAGCATATCACTAATACATATCGTAAATGCTTTCATTGACACTCTTTCTAATTTCAGTGTCTAAAAATTCAAACGACTCGCTGTAACAACACCCATGAAAAAACACGTGTTTTATTTTCAGATACTCTGTGAGACTTTGTTGCTGCTTCCTTGCTCATGTCAATAGGTTGGAAGGTGAGCATTCATTTTTTTTTCATTAGGTTCTCAATTTTTTGTGATACAAAGTAGCACTTTCTACTAAATGAAACATGAAAATGAATCCCTACCCTTATTACCTTTGTGAGCGTAAAACTATCATAAAAAGAGAAACCACATTCTCTTAAATAACTGCCCTTAAATGACCTGCATTGAAGAGTCTCCTTTTATTTTCAGCAGCCTGGGATATTGTTTATGCATGAGCTGAACTGAAGCAACCTGGGAATGTGTCAGTGAATTGGTTGAACACATGCTGCCTAGGCCTGATAAGCCCGGTGCAGCATAATTGGCATGAATTGATTGCGTTTCCATGTCTATTGTTCCAGTCTATTGTTTCCATGTAAAAGCGAATTGTGCTTGTCCCTTTATACAACTGTCTACATTAACTTTTAGAAAAGTGTCGGACAATAGTTGCTCAGTACAAAGCATAATTAATCCTCCTAGGAATTACAAGCTAGATGTACTCAGTTAAATGCACCCGAAATAGCTTACTTAAAATATTGTTCTTGGGTGTTTTTATCCTGCCAGCCTTCTGAAACTAATAGTATCTGTGTGCATGTATTTTATGTTATTCAATATTTATAGGGGTGTCACCCGGCCTTTAGACTGTGGAAGGAACGCAACGTTTATAGAGGAGTTGATAGGAAAGAGAAATTAGACAACAGAATGACAAAATCAGAGAGGAAAAACAATTGGGACAAGCGCTAGGTGATATGGTTGTTGAAGTAGGGATGCTTGTTTCTCAAATGTTAAAATGTATTGGTACACATGACCCAGGAGAATACTGCTCAGTTTAGAAGAGAGTTTTATTATGATGGCAATATCTAGAGCTGAGTGGTTGTGAGATGTATGAAAATAGTGCAAGCACACTGTCACACCAAGGGGCTCACCTGTGTTTAGCAGTAATAATTACTTCATACTGAAATTGTACAAATGTTTCTATGTGTATGTTGAAAAGCACACATTGAAGTTGAATGCACTTTGGAGCTAGTGCAGTGGGTTACTAAAGTAAGTAATGTAAATAAAAAAAGCTGCAACTCTCAGGTAGATTCCACTTAAATTGCATTTAGCCGTGCAGTGAAAAAAAGCACATTCATCCCAACTAAGCACACTATTACGCTGTGTGTTTCTACAGCTTACAAACATGACATGGCATAGTGAAACAAAAAACAGTGTAGCATACCAAACCTAACTGAATGTAGCAGTTTAAAACAGGACAGAACATAGACAATATTGCTTAGTGGAAGCACATATCAAACTTGCCATCGCTAGGAATCTTAAACAAGAAATGATGCAACTCAGCAGAAACAGCACCACAAAGGTAACATGTCTCCAGAAAGATATTGAAAATATTCACACACACACACCACACACTGTTTTTCAGGATTTGAAGTCTGTTGCTTTCAAGATGGGAATGGATTTCCTTTTGTGTGCCAATGTCCTGGGTCTCAAAGAAAACGCTCACATCTTGTGTTCCCTCTGCTTTGGGGAATATTGATGTGTCCTTGCATGGAGATGTGCCATTCCTCCTTTTAGTAAGATGTGTTATCTCTCCAGGCCAGATGAAGGATCATTTGGCTCCTTTTTGGTGAGAGAGGGATGACTCCTTCTTTATGATGTAGGGATAATTAGTACACAAATATCAACTGTGCATGAATTTCAGCAATGCCACTGTCTTTATAAAAAGGGTGCACCCCACTGTAGAAATGGTGCTAATGTTGTAGCATGTGCTAGGTGTGTGACCTAGTGCTGATGTGAGGCACTACAAATGGGTGATTTGGGATTCAACTTGGCACATTGTAGTGTAGGATGCTAAAATTTAACATGTCTAAATACTAACCCCACTAATAACTAATCTTAACAAGACTAATCCTAGTGCTTATTAGTAATTGGAATCGGGTTGCTTAGGCCACAGGGGGTTCAGGGGCATTCACGCCACCATGCGGGCTTAAACAATTAATACAGAAATTGAAAGCTGAACTGCAGTGTCTGTGAACATGAGGTTCAGAGCACAATGAGACTACAGAATGAATTGCTGTAAAGACAGCTTCTTTGTTGAAACAGGAAAAACACAGAGTATGTCAGGATGCTATGTGGCACATTCATCCAGGTTGAAGAAAAAGAGCTGTACAAAGGTCGTTTAGAAAGGAGAATCCAAAGAACTGGAAAGATACTGGGTGTTAGGTAAAGGAGGAGGATAATTGACTGATGGCCTCATGGCAGAATGCAGGAAAATGGGTGATGAAACAATATGGATAATTATGAAAATATATATAAAGGAGGAGGAAGCAGAGAAAGGCTTATAAGCCAGAGTAGGAGGAGGGAAAGGGGTTGGCCACGCGAGGAGCGAGAGTAAAGATAAGGAGAAATGGAGAAAGACAGATAAAAAAGAAGAGTTCAGATGAGGTACTGGACGGTGAGAGGACAGGTGTAGCTGAGCTGTGGTGTGTAGAGAGGAAGGAAACCAGTCAGTGGACCTCACTGGGCTTCAGCATGTGGCCGGGAGTAGGAGAGATTGTACACGTGAGACGGAAGGCATCCCTTGTGCATTCTGAGACCCCACCTCACGGAACTCTTGGTGAGTATGAGATTAAAACAAGAAGAATGCATGAAGCAATTAATTAGGATAATGCCTGGCCTGATCTGGGAAGGGCCAAATCGGGATAAAACAAATACAAGGGGACACAATCACATTTGTTATTAGTTACCGAAGAGCAGCTTTGATCTCCTGTACGAAAAGATAGAATAAAGAGAAATGGGTATTCTACAGGAGTGATAAAGACTGTCAGATTTCCTTCCAAGGTTACAGATAAAACAAATGCACATATTCTGCCAAGTTAGGTTGTGTGCATAGTTTTGCTTGAAGAAAAGAAAAATAATGAGTAAAGTAGTTTTCTTTCCCAATGGTAAAATGTGAACTTGCATATTGTGTTTTCCATTCTCTAAGAATGTGTGGGTGCATTTTTTGTTTGTTGTGACCTTAGCTGAGAATGGGGGACAAATGGAGTTGGTGGACAGGTTCATCACATGGACAAGATACTAGAGGTGGATCTGAGATTGTGTTGCCTTACACATAATATTATTCCCTCCAGGCAAATTGTGCTTTCTGTTTCTTTTGCACATATTCAATGGGAAGCTAACTGCTTTCTCTGCATATGTTCATGGTTTGCTGAAAGTTCAGAAAGTGATTCAGGGCATTGCTGTAGAAACCGGGTGTCTTTTTATTTTTACAAAAGGCACATCCAGGCTGATGTTTTCCTAATGTGTTCTAATACCATATGCATGTAAATGTTTGATTGTGTGCTGGAGTTTTCAAGTAAGCATATAAAGATACATGATTATGAAAGTCTGTTTGCTGGTCTATTTTTAGTGTGATTTGTTTATTTGGTGATCAGTATTACCATGGTGAAACATGTGCGTGCCTGGCATTGTACCAAGTGTGGTACTTCCCTAGCCAAGGGTCCCATATAAAAAAATGTAATTGTTAGGTAGTTCCCCATACTTTAGCCAAGGAACATTGGGAAACACATATCCCTGCACGGAGTGAGAGTGGCCTGGGTATATATTCCCTACAGAAACAACTGGTGGCTTCCATAAGTGGAGTTGTTTATATATTTTAAATTTTCTTATTTCTATTTTTCTTCTTTGATTTGTGTTATATACTTCACTAACATGCTGCCCTGCATTAGCTTCATAGAGCTTTGAGGCACTGCAATGTATTTCAAGGCCCAGAAAAAAAAATGACTTTATAAAGTATCATCACAACCAAGAAGATTTAGAGCACCACATGACTGTGCTGGGATCCTAGGGTGCATTTTATGAGGAGGCAAAGATTCATGAGTAGGAATGCATCACCCTATTGTATGAACATGAGGAATTACCATATAATAAGGGTGCAGAAGCCTTGTTTTGCATTTATTTTTTAATAATTAATAAAAATGATGTGGGTAATTCCATTTCAGGAAAGGAAATCTTCTGATCAGATTTCCCTTTCATAGGCTCCATGCCAAAAACATAGTGTCCATCTGTGCCCTGCTGAATGAATGTCCTGATATGCAGCTCCTGCTCTTCAGTGGCATAGAGAAATGTTCAGGGGTTATAGGTGCCATCTTGACAGATGCAGTTAAGGTCAAATCTCTGCAATTCAGGGGCTGCATTATATGTACACACCATTGTTTGATAAATGACATAACTATGATAATGCTATTCTGGTGGCACGTCAAACTGTAAAAATAGGTTATAGCTGATATTGAAGTATGTTGTCTAACATTTCTCATAATTATCCAAAGAACATTCATTGATATCACAGCTGTGGCAGCCCTGTGAGCCCAGTTCAATTGTGGAAGGATTATGTGTATTCCCCCAGCCAGGCTTCTGCCAGCAAGACTTCAGCCCTGGGGGCTGCCTCTCTGTATTCGTTTGTGAGGCAGGTAACACCCTGCCACAAGAGACATCAACTCCATAATAAACTGTCCTGGGAACAGGATTCAAATGGCACATCCATTCACAAAAGGAGTAGCCTCACACCAGTATGGTGCATACCAAAATGGTCTTTGATTCTATTGAGAAAGGGTTATTGTTCATATTGATAGAGAGGGATCCTAGCGGCTGTAACAAGGTTCCACTAGGTGTTGTCCCTGTGACTATATATTTCCTTCCTGTCCCCTCCACTCCCTATTGCTCAAAGCACTGTGGTTGTGATGTCAGAAGGCAAAGTACACATGCTCCAAGAAGCAGGCTTGCTTTTGTCCACTTACCGGTAGAGGTCTGTCTTTAAAAGAAGGAGTCTCCCACTCTTTCTAAGAATCATCTCTGAACTTCAAAGAAGATTGTGTTGTCCACTTTTGGGAGGGCAGTTATTTCCATTTTGTAGTTCAAGGCAGATTTGGGTGAACTGCTGCTGGAGCAAGACTTGTACTTCTGCCAGCCACACTTCTGCCGAGGACCTCACCATGCTGAATGAGCCCTGAAGGGGCTTGCCAGCCTCCCCTTATGTTTGGGAGTCATGAAACTGATTCATCTTGTCCCTGAAAACCTGGAGTGGAGTGGGACTCACAGGTCCTGAGAGCGATGGCAGCAAGGATTCCTGTAACTTTGCTCTCCAGCCAAAGTGAGCTGTGATTCACACAGGTTCGACCCAGTTAGAAGATTCATGATCCTCCGGAGCTGGCTTTGGCACTCACCAACTTTTGGTAGAGGGCGTGTGGTTATGGTTAATTTGCTAAACCCATAGGAAGACCACTTTTTGGGTGGCTTATAACGTTGCTCCCCCTGAACGAATCATCACCAAACTTTTCAAAAAAAAGTATATGGTCCGTTTGGTGAGGTTTCGTCCAGGGAGGGGGAAAGTTATAGGGGGGTCCCAATTATTTTTTTTCCCATATACTGAATAGAGAAAAACTTTGCTCATGACTACAGCCCAAACTGCTGGACTGATTTTCACCAAATTTGATGCAGAATATGGAAATCCACCCATAGTTTTTATTTTTTTGTTAAATGACCAAAAAGTAGCTCCATAAAGATTAGTGATATCTGGGTCCGGTCCGTGGACTCATTTCCCTGTTCAGTCTGCTTAGAAGGCAACATGCTGTCCGCAGACATTGGAGGCGCCCACTGATTGGATGGTTTAAAGTGTGAAATGTGTCAGATTGTTGGAAACACCGACCATCTTGGATTCACAGACTTCGGCGGCTGTCCTCGGACATTGTGGTAAAAAAAAATATTAAAAAACATTACACTTGTCAAACTTATCAAATAATCTCTGGGGAGCTGAGGCTGAGGGGTGATGAGGATGGGATGGGATATGTCTGCAAGAAGCAAAATAAAATGGTGTTTTTCACCTTAAAAGTCAGTGAACAGTTTGTTTGTTCACAAACATTCCTGTGAAGTTCAAGGACACCTCTGCATGACAGGGTTGGTCAAAAGCAGTTCTTGGCTGGCTCATAACTTTGGCGCCACTTAATGACATTGCACAAAATATTGCAATTATATTTCTGGTCTGATTCCGAATGAGTTTGCAAAGGCTGGTGGTATTCTGTCAAGAGGGGGCAAAATTAGAGGGGGGTTCCCAACATTATGTAAAGGCTTATAAATGAGGTGCCATTTGACAAATCTATACTTAATTTGGGAAACCGATAATACATTTAGATATGAATGTTTTTGCAAAGTTTGGTGGGATTTTGTCAAGAGGGGGCAAAATTAGAGGGGGCACAAAATATTGTAAAGGCTTATAAATGTGGTGCCATTTGATGAATCTACACAAAGGTTTGCAAAAAGATTATAGATCTAGATATGAATGTTTTCATAAAGTCTGAATGGATTTTGTCAAGTGGGGGCTAGGTTATATGACTATTGCATGTGCATACATTTGACACTTTTGAAAAAAATAAAACATGTGCGGATTTCCAAAGTTGTGTAAGGAGCATTGGCAAGGACATGAAAGCATGGTTTTGCAAATGTGCCAGTCTTTTATTTTTTTGACAAGTGTCATAATATAGGCACTAAAAAATAGTGAAATACCTTTGGTGATTGAGGTGTAGCCTGTGGCCATTGGCAGCGGCCAGATTGCCCATGTCATAGAATAAGGTAATGATCCGAACAATCTGGATACTGGCCATGACCACGAGGGACAACACATGGAATTAAAGTGGCCATGTACACCTGGGACTGGCTATGCAGTAAAGTTATTCGAAATTGGGATCGGTTTGAAAGGAAAGAAAAATGTGCTTGTGGTAATATGGTCTCTAGGGTTCTCTTTTCACCTTCTGCAGGCTGCCATGGAAACCGAAGAGGGGCCCTGTATGGAACCCTGCCTTCCCTTTCCATGTTGGCCATCTTGGAAAAGGATTTCCCTTCGCAGCGTCCCTGTGTTGGAAGAAAAATCATTTTTTTAGCACCCCAGGTTCCTGCTTTTGGAACCTAGGGTGTTAATGGCCTTCATCCCGCACTACAGGGGCTGAAATGGGGGATAATGGTCCGTACACCTTGTTATCACCCTCGCTTCACTTGGGCTGCCAGGCCGGTAATATGCTTGTGAGAAACACCACAATATTCCCATTAGCATAACACAAAATGCAAATGGAAATGTTGGAAAATCTTAATGTGTACTTAACTAAGAAATGTAAAGTAGATGGAGTCTATACGTTTTTGTTTAGTTCTATTTTTTTAACTGTGACAGGTGATTCCTAAAGAAACATTTATTTAGTTGTTTTCAGATGTATTCTTCTTTTTTTGGCAGGAGAGCTTAGAACGAAAGGTGGGAGGGGATGAGGGAAGAGGCTCCAAACACTAATATGGAGGGGCAGGTGGACAGGGGAAAATATTGCACGTGTGTTATTTCTAAGGTAGGGGGCAGTGTTTCTCATGCTCCTTGATTACAGCAGTGGTGGTGGCTCTTGGGGAGGAGGGATGGCATTAGCTGATGCCATTTTAAGAGAAATAGCAGTTTTGCTAAAAGTATGGCTTGTGTAATAGATTGTTCATGGGTAATGAGTAGGAATAGGTGTAGGAGCTGTGTAAGGGAAATTTTGAAGTTGAAAGTTCCTAGATCAGTAGAAAATGCAGTTCCAAACTGTCCACAAAGCACAGATCGTATTGTGAAGTGCGGACAGTTTCTCTGATACGTCATCATGCCGCACGCCAGCGTATGGTCACGTGGCACTGTCCCGAAGGTCCGCAATGAAGTCAGATGTTCGTAGATGTCTACGGATGTAAAACTAGTTGAAATAGTTGCAAAAAGTATGTAGAAGTGTTAAAAATGATTCTAAAAGGTGGGAAATGGCAGATTTTTAAGGTGACACTTTGTAAATTGAACACAAATATTGCTACATTGGGTCAGTATGATATCAGTAAGTTGTAGGAAAATAGCATGCACTGGTAAAAACCCATGAATTCACTGAAAAAACTGTGTTAAAGGGACATTATGGTTAAGTTGCACTAATAAAAACATATACATTTCACTGAAAAAACTTTGTTAAAGGGAAGTTACGGTTAAGTTGCACTAATAAAAACCTATGAAATTCAATGAAAACACTTTGTTAAAGGGATGTTATGCTTAAGTTGCACTAATAAAAACGTATGAAATTCAATGAAAAAACCTTGGTAAAGGGATGTTGTGGTTACAAGTAATTAGTGCAACTTAACCATAACGTCCCTTTAACACAAATTTTTCATTGAATTTCATAGGTTTTTATTAGTGCAACTGAACCATAACTTCCATTTAACAAATGTTTTTTCATTGAATATATATTATATATATCAGTGAACACAAATTTGTTAAAGGGATGTTATGGTTCAGTTGCGCTAATAAAAACCTATCAAATTCAGTGAAAAAACATTGTTAAAGGAACAGTAAAACCGAAAAAGCTCAGAAATTCACCAGTTACGGTAAGCTAAGCAACCATAACACAAATCACCACTGGGCACTGCTAAGACCAACACCCATGACATCAAAGATGACATCACAAATATAATGGATGGCATCAATGATGACATCACATGTCTGGCTCCCTTTTTTTTTGTTCACTGACATATCTAGGCCAGGTGGTTTTGTTTCTGACTGTCAAAAGCTGAACATTCAAAAGGTACTGTATTTACAGATGTTACCCTTCTGATATGTTCTTACAATACTTTCCTTAGGGTTCAGTTGCATCTTGTGATGCATATACATAGGAGAAGAAGCAGGCCTGAAATACAGTTATCATTTCTGTACATCAAGATAACCATTTAGGTTATGAACAGTTTCTGATGATACTGCTTCTCTTTGGGTTTCTTTATAGTCCCTCTGTATGCCACAGGCTTGTATGCATTGCGGTATCTTTACGTTTTGTTCGTAGCAGAACAAGTGTGTAGTAAGTGATGAATTATTAGCTAGTTAAAACATGTTCCACAGTATGCAAAAGTCTGATGCAAAAGCATTCACCATTTTACTATCAAACATTGCTACATTATAAATGTTACACCTCTATGATATGATGTGATATGATATGATATGATATGGCAGAGGGAAGACAGAGACAGTGATATTACTAGGTCAGGTGACATTGCGATCACGCAATTGCAGGGGATGGGGGACAAGGAAAGTGCAGGGGGGAAGAGGGACAGTGCAGTACATGGGATCAACAGTAAAAAACAATAGAATACATAAAAACAATAGGTAAACGTGCAGCCAGCTTGTGACAAGTGCAGGGGTAAGTGCAGACATCAAGTCTCAAGAGCTGGTGGGGACTGCAGGGATACAGAAACAGCCTCCAAGTGCAGGGGTTGCTTGGGAGGCAGTGTCAGTTGGTGGGGGGAGGGGACCTGGGCATGAGAACATAGGTTAGCCAGGTGACCAGTGCAGTTTCCATTAGGAGTTCAGCAGAGGAGAGGAGGAGAGAAAGCAGAAGCAAAGAAGAAGGTCTAGAGGTGCTTCCGGAAAACGGAGATGGTTCTCCTCAGGTTTCCGGGAGGAAGGGATGCTGTTCCAGAGGGAGGCCCCAGCTGAAGAAAGAGATCTACCAACAACTTTTTTGCTTGGAGAAGCGACTGACCCTGAGGGAGTTGGAGGCGGATGAGTGAAGAGGTTGAGAAGGAATATATTTAGGAATAGAGTGTTGTAGGCCCCAGGCCCAAAAAGGCCTTTTGGACAATTGAGGCCCTAGGGCCAAGAGGCCCTTGAAAAAATAAGAATATTTATTGAACACCCATGCCTCCTATGAAGATGCTTTCAATGTGAGTGAAAGCACTATAACAGATATAAACTTCAAACAGTACAAAAACATGTTCAACAATGAACGCCAACAAGAGGAAGAACTTCAAGCCCAACTAAATGTGGGTACTCCTGAGAGCAGTCAACCTTCTCTTAAAGGAAGCCAAGAAACACTTGGAGAGCCACTCGTAGTAAATGAGGCAGAATTAGCCATAACTGAAGTAGAAACCACCATGTTTCAGCATGAGGAATCTGAAGAAAATTTTGCTCTACTGAAATTATAACTGAATGAGGAACAGCGTAGCATTTTCCTAGTTGTAACTAAAGAAATTGAACATCGTGTGCAGCACAAAACTAAAACTTGTATCTGTCAAAACTATGTACTCCTGTTTGTAAGTGGTGAAGCTGGTTCAGGCAAAACATTCTTAATGAAAATCATCAGCAAGTTCCTCCAAAAATTGACAAACAACAAGCTTTCAGCTTTTGTAACTGCCCCCACAGGTTTAGCTGCCTACAACATAGGTGGTGTTAATTTACACCGATTGCTACTCCTTCCAGTAGAACACAAAAACAAATTAGACTATTACAAACTTTTAGCAGAAGCTGCGATGGAGCTTCGCAGAGTTTTGAAACAAATGAAAATGCTCCTAATAGATGAGGTGAGTATGGTCTCTAACTTAATGTTGGCTTTGATTCACCTCAGATTCAAGAGCTCCTTAAAATGGACTACAAATAACTCTTTGGAGAAAAACATGTTATAGTTTCTGGAGATCGTCAATTAACACCAGTGAAAGGTGAACCTATTTTTAAAACGTAAGGACACAAACTGTGCTGTAACACAATTGGCAGAATAGGAAATGTAATTCTCTGGCAACATTTCCAATACAGATAACTAACTGAAAACATGCATCAGTCTGCAGACCTCACCTCACCTATGCTAACATTTTGAAAAGCATTTGGATTGGTGTGCTTTCAACGGAAGTACAGTCTCTCTTTAATAGCAGATGCATCCATGACCTATAGGGGCATAACACATTTGCTACTGATGTCATGGTACAATTAGCACACCAAAATGTAAAATGTATGTCCTTAATGCCAACCCTAGCAAGCTGTGCACAATTCAATGAAACAATGTTGAAAAATGAAATGCAACCAATAGTGCAAATTATCTCCACAAACTGGACGTGCACAGTATGACAGTACATATGTATCAACAAACAACATCACAACTAAATAGCTTAGAAAACTCAGCTGGTTTGGAGAAAATGTTAACATTGTGTTTAAACTGTACACTAATGCTAAAGCGTAACCTTGAAGTAGAGTAAGGCTTAGTTAATGGAGCACTATAAACACGGAAGGGGAGGTAAGAGGACAGTAACTAGCCCACTCCTACCACATCCTCAAAATTAGGCAAAGCCTTAAGCAGAAAACATATTAGTGCTTGGGAGCTGATAGCTCTATTTCCAGATAGAGTCACAATGTGTGATGCACAAGAACAACCAACAGTCTATACACATCAGTTAACAAACAATTTTACAAAAATATATATAATTGTTTATTCTTATTAAACAATTTAAACAATGTTAGAAAATGTTGTCGACAGCACGCGTATTGAAAAATAAACAGCAATGTCTCAAGAAAAGTGCAGGTACAAAAGAATTTACCACCATACAGAATTGTAGAGATACTGGCAGACAGAAGACCGAAGAGTAAAAAACAGTGCAGAAACCAAATAGAATCCAAGTATCAAACTCTCTGAGGTAGTGTTGTGTAAATACCAAAACATAAATCACTTCATGTACTACTTTCATTCAGTTCTAGATTCAAACATACTCATTCTCTCATGCATTCCCAACATGTTTCTTTCTGATTGTTTGTGTAAACAAAATAAACAGAAATTCATCAGGGGTAGCCTGCCGTCTACCAAGTCTACTCTAGCCTCTAAGTTTAGGCAGCTGTACAGCTTCAGCTAGCAACAACTGCAAACCAGTTACTGTTATGTATCAACAATGGTTGGGTCCATTAGGATGTGGATTCCAAAATGCAGGGTCCTATAATTGGTCCATTATATACTTGATGCAAAAACAGCAAAGAGACTCACGATATGGAAAAAGAGCAAATCAGGGTGTCAGTAATCATCACCCTGATTACTAATTCTTACAAATAGATTTAGAGTGATTATAACCTAACCAGATACTTGATTCTAGTTGGTTGGTTGGTGCCCAGTCAATAAATGGTGGAGACACGTCTTAATGGTCAAATGACAACAGCACAAAACAATTTTTTGTCATTGAAATGACCAGCCATGATGATGATAGACAGTTTGAATGCATAGCAATACACTTACTGCCTAATTTTTTAAATGGTAATGGCTAGTCTAAATTCCAAACCCAACTAGGGAGTTAAATGCTAAAGAGCTTCCATCATTTCAGTAACTCACCACTTGTTTCTTTACAGGATTGTACCAGATGAAAGCCGAATGTCATCAATCCTTTAAGCTCTGCACGCCTCAGCTGCAGGTCTGGTACCGGGCTAACCAACTAGTGGAGAGCACTTATATTCTTCCAGGTAGCCCACTGGTTTGAAGAGTGTCTACCAGCAACAATTCTGGGAATGTGAAAAATTGTCACTTATTAATCTGGCCAAAAGTGAATTATATCTTTAGCAATCTTTTCTCATAGGTCAAAATTCTTACTGGATCTAAAGTCGTATTAATTATTTTCCATTCGTAAGGCTGCAGCCCTTAGGTGCAATGATGCCCATTTGATAGTTTATTTTGTGAACATCGAAGGAGTAGTTATGGTGCATGCTCAGTAGCCGTCCAATACATTGGTATCAGTGTGTTGGCTAAACGATGAGAAGAGCGGGAAGAAAGAATTAATAATGGCTCAGGGACTCCGTTTGATGTGTAAATCCAAAACGTGACCAGTTGTCAAAAAGGGATTATCGTGTGCCAACTAATTTTTCAAGATTCTTCTTGAAAGTGCGTACTCTAATGAGCCCCAACTCGTAGGTGAAAAAGGCCACTGAACGTAATGCTTTATACTTGTCGGTCGATCTGTGTGATGCCGTCTGTATCAGCAATTACACACAATCTCGGCTGTGGGCTAACATCGTGTCTATAGGAACAGAAATAAAGACAGAATGTATACAGAGCGTGTCAGAGCCATAAATGATCCGGAAAAGTGAAGGATAGCATCCAAAATAGTTCACTTACTGAGATACTCGCTCTCCTTTAGTTCTGTCCGCTACCGCTCACACCTCTATGCTGTTGTCCAAGTAGAATCACGTTACTCTATTGCGTTCATAAATGCGTCTCCCAATGTAGTGCAGAGTATATGATTGGTAGATGACCCTCCGACACCAATTGCGTTCTATTGCTGTCACAGTGCTGAATTAAAATGAGATTTTATACTTATTGGTATCATTAAGCCTTGAAAAAAGGTTAGTAAATGTCACGGAACTACTCGTAGTGGTCATTCAACCATAATTGAGCCGCACATGCAATAATAGCGGCATTCATTCTTATACCTGTTCCCATGTTCGTAGTAAGCAGCATAAATCCAAAATGATAGAGATAGAATTCACACTTGTGTATTCCAATCCAATTTCTCATTTAAGCCATTGATAGTGTTTTTTTTTTTAGAAAAATAAGTTGTTCTTTTTTCAGAAGGATGGTTTTGTCTTTATTGACATCCATGCTAGGTATCAATTTGTAGATCACTGTCCATCTAAAATCATCGGGCAGATGTTGTTGTTCCACCCAGTGATCAACCAGTGGAGCATTCTTGGTTTGATTTTTAAGGCAGCTCTTATGTTCTCCTATGCACAGTCTGATTCTTCGATATGTTTTACCAATATATACTCTGTTACAGGGGCAACATATGGCATATATAACCATAGCCAAGTTGCATTTTTTATGAAGTTTTTGTTTCCATATGGATTGCAATCCTATGTCAACTTCCATACTTTTGAAGGTTTATTTACAGTATACACACTGTCCACATGGATGGTGTGCTTCAATTTGTGGAAGTCCCCATTGTTGAATTAAGCTCATTGGTTGTTGGGGTTTTAATGTGACATCATTTCTTGTTACGTGTTCTTTCAAGTTTTTACTGTGCTTGAATGCCACTATAGGTCTCGGGACAGGTAAGTCTCCTTTTTCAAGGATTGGCCAATTCCTTAGGACAATCTTCTTGATGTCATTAGACATATTGCTAAAGGTGTTTACAAATGTCAACTTCTGATCTTTTTTGCTTCTGAATGTACTTTATATTCTAGTAAGGATTCCCGGTTATTGTTATTGGTGCGTTTCAGCACCTTCCTTACTATATTTCTTGGGTAGCCTCTACAGAGTAACTTTGTTTCCATTTTACCGGCTTCTTTGGAGAAGTCATTTTTCCTTGAACAATTCCGTTTGAGCCTCAGAAATTGTCCTAATGGGAAACTGTCCTTACATGTTTTGGATGAGAACTGTTATAGTGTAGCAGGGAATTTCTATCAGTGGGCTTATTAGAATGTTTCAGAAAGATACATTTGTTGTCAGGGTCCACTATAATGGTAATGTCTAAAAAATCTTTTTCAGAGTTAAAGCTCGAGGTAAATCTAGATACCTGATATGATATGATATGTTATTTGTAACACGCCTATACACAAGTGTTACCTATCTTGAGTGTTGATCGAAGCAAGGAACTTATGACGTTCAACTATTGTGCCCTGCCATATTGCGAAAATAACATCAATGTATCTTCGCCAAGTCCGCACATGTTTCAAGAAAGGATTGGACATGTCATGATTTTGCTTGTCTCGAAAGCCTCCATGTATAAATTTGCGACACTTGGTGCTAGAGTGGCACCCATGGCTGTGCCATGTATTTGTTGGAAAAATTCTCCATTGAAATGAAAATAGCTCTCGACTAGGCTCATCTCCGCACACCATAGAATAAAAGAAGTTGGTGTGGAGCCTACTTGTTGGTCAGTGAGTATTTTTTCTTCTAGCATGTCAATCGATGCTCTTTGCGAAATACTGGTATACAGAGCTACCACATCCAGTCCAATAAGATTTCGGTAGTAGGATCAAAGAGTGCTTCTTCCATTTCTTTGATGATCTGGGTGGTGTCCTGAACAAATGAAGCCATTCTACGAACCATTGGTTGAAGAAAGTCATCAGCAAATTTCGATAAAGGTTCCAATAATGAGTTCACTCCTGAGACAATAGGGTGGCCGGGAGGTTTATCCATCGATTTATGTATTTTGGGAAGCGTGTAAAATTGTGGTATTCAAGGTTTGTCCTTTATCAAAAAAAGTGGCCTCTTTCTTAGTAATCCATCCTCTCTGTTCTGCTTTTTTGACTTTTTCTTTTATTATATTTTGCAATTTGGTTGTTGGATCATGTTTAAGATGTTTGTAACAGTCGAGGTCGAGGAATTGTCTATTGCATTCAATCACATAATCATCCCGATTTTGTAAGACAATTGCTACCCATTTGTCTGCTTTACGTATGACAATTTGTGAATTATTGATGAGATCTTTCATGGCTTCTTTTTCTTTTTTGCTTGTGTTATTAAAAGTTTTGGTTTTCTGATTTTTCTCTAACATCTCTAAATCGTGTAAAACACAACTCTCGTAGGTTCTTGCTTCTGCACTCTGCAGTTGGGTTGGTACATAAAAGGTAGATTTATTATGTAGGCCGGAATCAGATTGTTCTGGATCCCATTCTGTGCCATGGAAATATTGGAATAGGTGTACCGTCTCATAAACTGGGAGAATTCTTGGTGAAATGCAAAACGGTCATGATAGTGGATGGATACAAATCCCATTCCTTTTTTGAGTATTGAGCATTCGGTTGGAGTGGGTGAATAGTTAGAAAGGTTCACCATAATGCTTGCACGCTCCGTGTTACGGAGGGTTCGAAGCCCCATTCGTCCTGGCCCCTCTCTAAAAAAGGGGTTTGTTGCATGCTGCCTCTATTTGACACATTTCCACGATTGACCATATTTCTACCTCTTTAGTTTTGTTTACCACATGAGCGTTGATTGGAACATCCGTGGTTGAAGTTTGAATCACCATTGGAACTGCCATTACTTGAACTATATGAAGTATTCTTAAAGTTCACCTTTCTAACTCCTCCATTTGGAGGATCACTCTGACCAGGTTGGTAATAGTTCTCTTGAGTATAGGCAAATGCCTTCTCATGAGAAAAGTTTGTAAAATCGCGATTCATCCTCCGGACACTTTCTCTTAGTGTTTCTTCTTTAAAGTTTGACATTTCGAGCAAATGTGAATCGAGTCTTTTCTTGTATAGGTTAAGGGGAACCACTTTTTGAATTTTTTCCTCGAGTGTTTTTAGACCGATTAGAATCTTTTCTGTCATCTCAGATGCTGTGTCTATTATTAGAATAACCCAATCTCTGCCACATTTATTGGCTATGTAGCTCCATTGTAGGATAAAATTCTTGTTGTCTATGAATAGTCTTGGTTAATTTCTTACAACTAGACTTTGTGGCAGAGTGCCATTCCGAAGGTATTCAAGCATAATGAAGCCATGCAACTCAGTCCTTATAAGTCTCTTTTTGAGCTGACTTAGCTCAATGTTAGAAGTTTCTTCAGTAGACCCACCAAAGCCTTATGCTTTTTCTAATAGGTCCTTGACGTACTGTTCGTCATAACTTTTGCATCTGTCTAGGGCCATCTTGGGATATGATAATCGAATAATGATTTAAGGTACAGTAAGGTCACGTATTGGCTTTTGGCAACAAAAGGTTACAGGTGGAAATAACAAATGTAACCATAGATTCTTCAATCTTTAATGATGTAGTGATAGACAAGATCCTTTATCTATTGGATCCTTTACAGATATGGGACTGGCTGGAGTTATGCTTTCTATTTTCAAAATTATTAATGTTCTACTTTTTTTTACTGTCATATCATCATCGTTAATGGAGCACCTACATTTTGACAAACTTTCAGAACTTGAGAGGATAGGATGCTCAACAGCCCGATTCCTTCTTTTCAGAGACAAGTTTGTACGCAGAGAACAGTTTTTTCTGTCTCTTGCATATGCAGTCACTATTCATAAATCGCAAGGTCTAAACCTAGATCAAGCATTGATTGACATTGGCAGCACAGTCTTTAAAGAAGGCATGAGTTATGTAACACTGTCATGCCTACATACACTTGAAGGACTATTTCTAATCATTTCTCTTTTTAACATATGTTTTTATTTGCATTTCCAAAAAAACATTTCAACCTTTAATAAATTGTCCCATTCCTCTCCCACCTGCCCCTTCCCTCCCCCTCGGTTTGACGGCAGTGCATATTCCATGAAACCTGGCTGCAGGCAGCGTGGTCTTTGCAGTAAAACCTGGTTGTGTATTGTACCCCGCTATTTGAGGTTTGTGACAGAGGTAGTGACAGGGGTCCGTCCTTAGGTCTGTCAATGTCTATTGCACTATGCCCAGTAGGTGCATAATCCTTGGTCAACAGGCCCACCTCGATCCTTCCTGAAGAAAGTCCAACAACCTTGCCCAGTGTGGAATAGTCTATGATACCCCTGAATGACGCATGTAAGCCACTCGAGTGTAAAAAAAGTTCCATATTTTTGCCACCCATTCATTATCCAGAGGGGGGTCCCAGATGTCCATTTCTGTGCCAGTACAAGTGCTCCCAACATCATCATAATCACAAGACTGTTACGTTCTATTGTGCTAAGAAGCCCTCCAGGCCACCGTCCAGCCCTTTCAGAGCCAGACCCTTGTTTGTCCCTCCCCTGACCCCCAGAAATCGCTCTATCGCGTCCTGTATGCCCCTCCAGTAATCTTATATTTTGGGACAGTCTCATCAAATGTGGCTCCATGTCCCCTCCCCTCCACATTCCCTTCAACAATACTTTGATGTGGCAAGGTACATCTGGTGGAGCCTTGAGGGTGTTAGATGCCACTGGACCAGCAGTTTAACCTGAATTTCCCGGATTTGCACAGACCTTGTAAGTGTAGGGATGTTCCCCCAGAGCTTTAACTATGCACTCTCCTCTATTATCTGCCCTTTGGAAACTTCTCATCTCTTCATTTAAGACGTAGTGGGCAGGTCTTCACGTGCTTTCAAATGTGAGTACATGCCTGCCATCACCCCTCTATCTCTGGCATTTGTACTTAGATATTTTTCAAAAGGGGTTAGTTGGCATGTACCCACTAGTCTCAGGGTGGGGTGTAGAAGCCAATTTTGCAGTTGTATCAGAATCTCTCTGTTTCAGGCAAGTCAAATTCTGCTTTGCATTGCTCAAATTGCTTAACTTGATTCCCCTCAAACATATCACTGATCTTTAGGCAACCCCGGGCCATCCCATGAAAACCCTGGTTTGTATCCCGGGGTAAATTGGGGGTTATCAAATAGTGGCGTGTACAGTGATGGGTGAGCGATGATATGAGCCTTGACCGTTGCCTCACCCCAAGCAATGCCCACCACTGCCAGGATGGAGCTGGCGTTCATTTGGGGCAGTCTGTCATTTTTTGGCATCCAGTGTACCTCCTCTAAGGGTCTTTGTCCCACAGCCCTTTCCATTGGCATCCATATGTTGCCCCTATCATCATTTTGCCAGTCCCAGTGTCAGAATCCACCAGCTCTTGTACACGTAGTGTAGCCGAAGAACTCTTCAAAGTAATGTATCTCTTTGAGTGATAGGAATAAACACCCAAAGAAAGCTATTATCTGGAAGAGGGACACTAGACGAGAACTCCAACGGGATGGAACTGCGTGCGAGGACACCCCAATGATGCCAACAGCAAGTGCAACTGATCCTGCAGGAAACACTACAGTTATCAGAAGTGTTTTTGCTATGGGTGAGTAGGGTTATCAAACGTCTATTAACTAACCTGCAATGGACAATCAGGATGCCCCTGTCCATTAAGTAGAAGAACCTTATGTCAAGATTGGCGTGTATCCCCTGCAAAGCATATTTAGAATAATGAAGAAAAGTACTAGGACATGGTGAAACAGGTAGGTAATACTATGCTTTTCTAACGTTTTTTTTTTTCAACAATAGTTTTTATTAGGTTTTTAACTTTCAGTACAGCATATATATCAACACATTAAATTCTTTATTACAACATTGGCAAGACTAATCAGCTATTGCATTTTTGTTAGATGGGATGACTGGATGTGTTCTTGCGTCCATGGCTATAGTTTTTGCCATCGGTAATTGGAGATAAGTTCTATTCCAGTTGCACCTGGGGTTAAGTGTTTAATAAAGAGGAGAGCACTGAAGCCATCTGGTGAGTGGAGGCCTCCTGGTGAGGGCTGGGAATTTGGCAGCATAATCCATGAATGGGTCCCATGTACTCATGGTACCGTACAAAGAGCCCGATCTTATTGCTGTGATTTTTTCAGTGACTGCTATGTCCCAGCATTTGGACCACCATAGAGCTGTAGAAGGGCCACTCTCGTGTATCCATAGTCGGGCCATAGCAATTTTTGCTGCAAGGAAAAGATGCATACATAGACGGGGGACTTGGCCGGAGATTGGAAATGCGCCGTTCCCTGTTTCGCCCAGCAGGATGATTCCTGGGTCCCAAGGTATTGCCAGACCGGAGATTTCTTTAATATGTTTTAATATTTCTTTCCAATATAATTCCGCTTTGGGGCATTCACAGGCCATATGGAACAGCGTGCCAGGAACCGGGCACCCTCTCCAGCAGGCCTCATGGATCTTCGGGTTGGCTCTGTGGATTTGGACTGGGGTAATGTAATACCTATAACAAAATGTGTACCCCCCTTCTCTATTCGAGATGCATTGGGAGCTTTTGCGCAACCTTGCCCATATTTTCCCCCACTCTTCGATCTCAATCTCTCGTCCCAGGTCCTTTTCCGATTCCAGCATATATCTTTCTTTCTTCCCTGGGTCCACCCTGTCTAGTAGGCGATAGAGGGATGAGATCTTACCGCTATTGGTTGGGGACGTTAATGTGAGTTCCAATGCCGTCAAATCTCTGGAGCATTTTTCTCGGGTTCCCCTGTGAGATATCCAGTGTCTAATTTGGGTATATAGAAATCTTTCCCGTTCCCCCACTCCGAATTTTGTTTTGCATCTCTCAAATGAGATGGGAGCCCGTCTTCTAGGAAGCCGCTGATTGTGCTCAGCCCACCCTCCATCCAGGCCTGAAAACCGGCTGGGGGGTTTCCTGGTGAGAAGTCGGGATTCCTCCAAATTGGGGTAAGGGGGCCCAGCGACCCACGGAGGCCCCATTTATGGGCTGCCATTTTCCAAGATTGAACTGTTGTTAATGTGGATAGGAGGGGACCGGTGTGGGCTTGTCGCTTCATGTTTGGTAAGTGTGGTAGGCTAGAGGGTATGATCGGGGACCAGGATTCTTCAATTTGTATCCACTTTGGGGGGTCTCTCACCTGCACCCAGGAGAATGCATGAGACAGTTGGGCGGCTAACGTGCATCTGGCCAGATCAGGTACCCCCAGCCCTCCCTGTTCTTTCCCCCTCAGCATAATGCGTTTGCCGATACGAGGTCTTTCCCCCCCCTAATAAAGTCTTGTATTTTCTTCTGAAGGGATTTTAGAGCAGGGCCCGGGATTTGGATTGGTAAGGCTGTGCAGTGGTATAGCCACCTGGGGATTAAGTTCATTTTAATGGCCGTTATTCTCCCGAACCATGAGATTTCCTGTTGTTTCCATCTCCTAAGATCGTTTTGGAGGGCACTGATTAGTTGAGGGATGTTACTTCAGTATAGGCGTAGTGGGTCTTTTGTGATGCGCACCCAAAGGTAATTGATTGGACCTGAAGCCCATGGAATTAGTGTTTGAGGGGCTAGGGCGTCTTTTTCTCGTGAGGGGATATTTATAGTGAAGGCAGCAGACTTGGCTAAATTTACTTTGAACCCTGACAAAGTGCCAAAAGCTTTGATTTCTGCCCATAGTGCTTCTAGTGACACTGCTAGGTTTGATGTTGCAATTAGGACATCGTCTGCATATAGTGCGATTTTATGTTCTTGACCACCCACCATTAGCCCTGATATTCTGTTGTTTTGCCTAATTTTAGCCGCAAATGGTTCCATAGACAGTGCAAATATGAGTGGTGATAGGGGGCATCCTTGTCTGGTGCCCCTGGATATTTTTATCTTTTCTGACTTAATGCCATTAACCCTTAGTTGTGTTTTTGGAGCTTGATAATTGGCCATTGTCCATGTGATGATATTGGGACCAAAGCCGAAATGCTTGAGAACTGCTCGGATGTATCCCCAGTCCACGTGATCAAAGGCTTTATGGGCGTCAAGTGACATGACCGCTAATCCAGTCCTCAGTTTGTGGGCACTTTCAATTAAGTCTATTGTCCTCCTGATGTTGTCGTGAGTGCTTCTTCCCGGGATGAAGCCCGTCTGGTCTTGGTTGATTATGGATGGAAGAATCGGGCCTAGTCTCCTAGATAGTACTTTGGAGAAGATTTTGCCATCATTGTTCATAAGCGAGATCGGGCGATAAGAGTCCGGTGATTCAGGGTCTTTCCCTGGCTTGTGAAGTAAGATTGTAAGTGATTCAGCCATTGATTCCGTGATTGATTTTGCTGTTAAGAAGGAGTTGAATAAGTCTGCCAACTGAGGTGCTAAAATTCTGGAATATGTTTTGTAGAAGCTTGCCGAGAAGCCATCTGGTCCGGGCGCTGTCGATTTAAGAGATTTAATGGCCTCAGTGACCTACTCGGCGTCGATGGGGTCTTCCAAAGCTTCTAGCTGTGCTGGGTCTTGGAGAGCCATCGCCTTCAGATATTCAGGCAAGGTGTCTAGCACTGGGGGGTCGCCGGTCATTACAGATTTGTGATGCTTAACCAATTCCCCCATTTTCTCTGCCTCAGAGTAGTGTATTTTCCCATCATCCGATCTTAATTTAGGAATGTTGTTTCGGCTGTGGATCTTTTTTAGCTTCTGTGCCAAAACTTTGTTCGCTTTGTTTCCTTTACTGTAGTAGAATTGTTTAGTAAATGCTAATGATATGGCAGTTCGGTCGGCACAGTGCATTTCTAAAGCTGTTTTTGCTTTCCTCAGGGATCTTTCGGTCTTCCTGGAATATCGTGCCTTTAGTTCATTTTCTAATTGATTTACTTCCGATTCCAGTTTGGTTGTTGCAATGGCCGATATTCTCTTTTGTTCCGCCCCTGCCCTTATCAAGGATCCTCTGACTACGGCTTTCATTGCGTCCCAGATGATGTTGATGGGGGGATTATCCGTGGTATTTTCTTTAAAGTAGTCAGCTATTGTGATTTCCACTTCGTTCCTGGTAGCTTCATCTAGTAGTAGGGAGTCATTTAGCTTCCAATGCCTCTGTGTAGGTTTTTTTTGGCCTGATATGGCCAGATTAATCGAAACTGGGGCGTGGTCCGAGATCATGCAGGTGTGGATATTGGCAGTGTTTAGGCATGGGTATAGTATTCCGGATATCAAGATTAGGTCTATTCGTGAGTACCCCTTATGCACCCTTGAATAATGGGTATAGTCTCAGGAAGTGCCACTATATAGCCTCCATGCGTCAACGGTTTCTGTTTCTCTGAGCAGTTTTGCTAGGGATAAGGCTTGTGTGTAGTCTGCGTTCGTGGGGGGAAGAGTTTTGTCCAATTGTGGATTTGGCATGGAGTTGAAGTCACCGCCGATGATGAGATGCCCAACCTGAAAAGCTAAGATTGTCGGAATTAGGTCTGTGATGTAACTGGCTTGGGACGTGTTAGGCCCGTAGATCATGACAATTGTGATGGGTAGTTCTTCAAACAGGCCTTTGAGTAGCAGAAATCAGCCCTCTGGATCTCTTTTTATTGTGATTTTTGACAAAGGGACTCTATCACTTGGCAATATTGCAACTCCTCTTTTCTTTTTCCCTGCTGTAGCGAAAAAGGCCTGTTTGTATCCGTTGATTTTAATTCGCTGTTCATCCTCTTGCAGTAGGTGAGTCTCTTGGAGCAGTACAATGTCCCCAGACAGCTGCCCCAGCCTATGTTCCACGGATCGGCGCTTTCTAGGTGAGTTGATCCCTTGAACATTCCAAGAAAGAATGTGTATTTCGCTTGTGTCATCCGTCATTTGATCCGCCTTGGTTTGGTGTGCGTTGCTTTATGATCCATCGCTGAAGTCTAGAGCTTGATAGATGTGTTTCGTAATAGTGCTGATCTTGAACCTGTCTCGTTGTTGCTGTTGTATGCTGTCGAATTTTTGAAACCCTTCCCCCAACCTCACTCCCCCCCCCGACCCCAAAACTAGCTGGTAGGAAAAACAACATCCTACTGCCACTGGGAGAACTGGTGGCACCAATGCGCTTGATGATGGCCAACTTGGCCACCAAAGTCAGTTGTAATGCTGCTTTAAACACTGCACTTGCTTTTTGGTAATCTACATTTGAACGATAAGACCTGAGGGCTTGCCCCAATATAGTTTGGTGGAAGCAGCTGCCTGCATCCCGAGGGACTGTAGTCACCTGTGGTGTCCCCGATCTCCTCACCCTGTGCCGGTATCTTTCTTAGGTGGACCTCGGAGTTTACGTCGGCTGGTGGCTTTAGACCATTCGCCTCCTGGGTGTTTATTTGGAGGGGGTGGGCTGGGTTCTCGGGTTCGGAGTCCTCCTCTGTGGTCTTTCGCCCCATAACTTTGTTGGCCTCTTTCATTGATTGAATTTGTTTTTGAGTCCCCTCCCATCTGAACCTTACTGAAGTTGGGAATCCCCAGTGGTACATGGTTTTCTTTTCGCGTAGCAATTCTGTTAGTGGGAGCATGATCTTTCGCTTTTGCAGTGTTGAGTTTGCCAGGTCCTGTACAGAGATATTGCTGATCCTTGGAAAGTGATCTGGCGCATCTTCCTTGCTTCACCCATAATTTCCTCCTTCATTTGAAAAAAGTGCACCGTTGTCAGGACATCGGGGGGGAACTTGGATGTCTTTCTTAGGATTGTTCTGTGCACCCGGTCCAGTTCTAGGGGTGCGTCATCTGGCAGAGTGATTATGAATCGGAGGAGATCGGAGACATAGGCTTTCAACTCTGCATCTGGGATGGAGGATGGAATGCCGCGAATGCGGATGTTGTTCCTTCGTGAACGGTTTTCTGCATCTTCTTGCTTTGCTTCGAGGGTGGAGCATCTTTCCTCTAGGGCTAATATTCTATCCCTGTCATGTTCAGTTTCAAACCTTTGATCGCAGATTTCCGATTCTAGTTCTGAGGTTCGGCGCTCCGTTTCCCCAACTCTCTTGTCTAGGGAGTTGATTTTTTTGTTACTTCCTCTGTGCTTTTTTGAATTTCTGGTTAATGCCAATAACAGATCTTGCAGGTCCGCCTTCGTGGCAGCCTGTGGTGGATTCTGGTCCAGCACATCCGAGGGGGGCAACCCTGATTTCGTGGGTTCCTCCGGCCGGTCCATCTTTCTAGTTTTGTCAGTGGAGGAATTCGCTATGAGAGTGGCTATGTCCGCTTGCTTGGTCAATTTCCTGCTTCTCGACATGGCGCCTCCCGGGGGCCCGTCTCTTGGCGATATCCATATAATGGGACCACTCCTCCTTCAAGCAGTGGGGTCATCTTATTGCCCCTAGGGCCCCGGGTCCATCGAGGGTTAAACCGGGGAGCATAGTGAGTGAGAGTGGTTGGTTGTTTAGACGGGGAGCCTGTCTCCAGTGTGTCGTTGCCCTCAGGGGATTAGCCGGACCAGGATAGCGTGTCCTTAGGCAGGTTGAATGTGGCTCTCGCTGCGGGGGGGGGGTGCGCTTGTTGGTGGTGGCTGGTGAAAGTATGGCCCACCAGAATCCCGCTCCCCCACTAACTCCTCACCTCACACCGTTGGTCTAGGAGCGGCTCCTCACAGCTCCAGTGAGTCCCTGGTCACCCGGAATGGCTTGTGCGGGATGGGGCTAGCTGGCGCCCTTTCCAGCCGGCAAACCGCAGCGTGCGAGAGACCCTCAACACCCCTCCGGCTGAGAGATGATATGGCCAGTGCTCCGCACGGTGTGCCAGGGGAGTGGCAGATGTCAGGGCGAGGGGTCGTCAGCAGGCTCGGGAGGAAAGCCGCGAAGGGGCCCCGTGAGCAGCCCCCGCAGCGGGCGACTCCACAGGCTTGGGACAGGGCCCCGGAAAGCGGCAGCAGCAGCAGAGGTAGGGAGTCCTCAGGCGGGCGGATCGTCGATCCGATGGTGCTGGTAGGGATGGTGCTGTTTTTGTTGCCGGGCACAGATTCCTCAGGCTTGGCCCTGGGGGCCGGGTAGCATCAGCAGAGGCAAGCCCCTGTGGCAGGTGAGTCCACAGGCTTGGGACAGGGCCCCAGACAGCGGCAGCGGCAGCAGCAGCGGAGGTAAGGAGTCCCCAGGCGGGCGGATCGCCAGTCCGACGGTGCACACGGCTGTCGCGCTTCAGGCGAGATCCCTGTGTAGGATGGGGTTTGCCAGTGCGCGTCCCAGCCGGTAGGCCACAGCGCAAGGGTGTCCCGCTGCACCTCCTAAGCCGTGAGACGATGCGGCCCGTGCTCCACGCAGTATCTTCACAGCCCTCGGTGGCCTAAGGGTGCGAGTCCTGCGCTATGCGAGTGGCGGGCGTCAAAGCGAGGAGTCGCCAGCAGGCCTGGGAGGAAGGCCGTTAAGCTGCCAAGAGGCACCTTTGAGCAGCTCCCGCAGCGGGTGATTCTCCAGGCTTGGGACAGGGCCCCGGACAGCGGCAGCGGCAGCGGAGGTAGGGAGTCCTCAGGCGGGTGGATCGTCGATCCAATGGTGCTGGCAGGGATGGTGCCGTTTTTGTTGCCGGGCACGGATTCCTCTGAGTAGTGCAGTTGATTGGATGTGGATGCTGGAAGGTTCGGCAGCCAGGGCTGTGCTTATTTCAGTCGCCTCTCACCTTGGATTCGGATGTTTCGCTTTGCGGCGGCCATTTTTTTCTGATCTGCGTCGGACCCCAAAAGGGGTTGAGACTGCTTTAAATCGGGCACGACCGACGCTGTGCTTCAAGCGATAACCTCGCAGAGGGTTCCGACATGCTCTGTCCCGTTTGCAGGCTAAAACGGGGACTTGAAACAGTGATTTGCAGTGCGGCACATTGGGCCAGGCAGGAGCTCTTAGGAATCCATGCCGTACGCGGTGGCTCCAAGCCACGCCCCCGTTCTAACGGTTTTGCCAGCAGTAAATAGTAGCGTGAAGTGAAGTTGTCACAGAACTGGTGTCCGACGAAGGTGATCCTTGTTCTGGGTAGAAGAAGATCTTTCTCTGGTTCCAGGTAGAAGGTAATCTACACCGATGAAACGAGGATGCCTAAACATGAGGTGGTGTGTCCCTAGCCCCAAGTGGCCACCGAACCTGACTGCACGTGGACGCTTATAACAGGCAGTCTGGATAGTCCATGAAAAAGTCCAGAGGTAAAACAGAATCAAGAACTTGTAGGCAACGAGGTACAAAAGAAGAAAGCAGAGGAATCCTTGGAGTGTAGCACAAGGTCAGTAAGGTTGCAGGCAACGAGGTACAAAGGGAGAAGGCAAAGGCATCCAAGGGATGGAGCACGAGGTCAGCAAGGTTGCAGGCAATGAGGTACAAAGGGAGAAGGCAAAGGAATCCGTGGTACGTAACACAAGGTCAAGCAACTTGATGGCAACAATGTCAGACGAGGGGCAGACTAGGGCAATCCAAATATCGAAGCAGGAGTCAATAAATCAAGGATCCAAAAACAAAGTACAAAGTAGCAAAAACAGCTCAATCAGAAGCGCCACCTCCATGTTGGAAACGGCTTATAAGCCCAAGGTCACATGACACAGAGTTACATGTCATGTGGCCAGACGTGTGAAGAGGCCACCACTGTTTCCATGGTTATCGCCAACGTTCCAGAAGTCGGGTCCCTCCCATTATGTGGACCAGAGGCAGAATGGTTCTGAAACGGTGCCGGGAGCATCTTGGGGAGGTATGGTGAGTTAGAGTATTACCAGTTAGAGGTATTTTATCTAATGTGGCATCTTTACCTGGGACTTAAGCCGGGACTGAATCTCTGATTCCTGACACCCGGATGACACTCATTTGGGCAGCTAGTTAGTATGCCCTGAAGTCTGGTTCTCCCAGCCTTCCTCTGGAGGTAGGCAGTTTCATAAGTCTGGTGGTCACCCTCAGTGTTCTATTTTGCCATAGGAATTTAGAAGTCATCTTTTGAATGGCTTTGAATAGGGAGGGCGGCACCCTGACCGGGAGAACAGAACAGTAATAAAGAAGTTTGGGGAGGATGACCAACTTGAGTACATTTATTTGGCCTAGAAGTTTTATGGCTAGCGGCCCCCGGTCAATCTTTTTGGACTTAAGTTTTTCTAGGAGGGGCGGGTAATTTGCCTGATATAACTGCTTGAGGGTATTAGGCAATTTGATTCCCAAATAAGATATGGTGTGTTTGACCCATCTATGCGGGGATCCCCTTTCGAGCTCCTGTGCCCGTTCCTCAGGGAGCATAAGGTTGAGGACCTCTGATTTTTTTGTGTTAACTTTAAGCTCTGCAACTACCCTGAACTCCTTGAGTTCACTTCCAGTGCTTTTAGAGAAAGCTCAAGTTGGATGACAGTCAGAAGCATATCATCGGCGCATGCTGCAATTTTGTGGGGCACACCTGCGAACGCGATACCCGTTATGTCCTTGTTGGCCCTTATCGCTGCTAGGAAGGGTTCCAGGTGGATAGCGTAGAGGATGGGGGAAAGTGGACATTGCTGCTTAGTGCCCTGCTGGACAATCACCGGGTCCGAAATCTGATCTGACTGTTTATGGAGAGGTGCAAGAATGGATGTTGGTAGTTTGCTCTTACCCTGTTGAGGAAGTTGTTGCCAAAGCCCATTTTGTCCCATGTGGCGAAGAGGAACACCCACTAAACCCGTCGGAAGCTTTTTTGGCATCTAAAGCCATAAGTAGAGCAGGAATAAGAATCACCTTTGCTTCCTCCATAGACCTAGTTATCGGCCTGTCCACTCTACACAGTTTGAAGAGTGCAGTTAGATGCAGCGTTAGTGTGTCCCTGTGGACTTTGTAGAACTCAGTCGGGAAGCTGTCTGGTCCTGGCATTTTATTTATAGGTAGAGCCTTTATCACTGCCTGAATCGCCTCTGCCGTTATGTCCTGCTGCAGGGCTGCACTCTCCTCTTCCGTAAGTCTCGGAAGGTCGAGGTTGCACAGATAGCACTCCTGTAGCAGAGATCTGGGAGTGTCAGAAACAAATAGCTTAGAGTAAATTGGACAAACTCATGCTCTATGTCCTTGCTGTCAGCGCTAGTTTTTCCCCCCTCTACTTTAATCTTCAGGATTGTTTTATCCTTTTCCTCTTTCCTGAGCAATCTGGCCAATAGATGGTCTGATTTATTAGCTTTAATGTAGTACTTTTGTTGCAGGGACAGAAGATTGCGCTCCACTGCCCTTGTTTGAATGAGATCTAATTGGCCCCTGATGGTTCGATACTATCTTTTAGTTACTACACTCATGGCCTTCCCCAACGTGGACATTATCTCGATTCCAGACGGGTCTCCTCCAACCTCAGCTCCCTATCTCTCCTAGCTTTGATGGCAATAATCTGGCCCCTCAGTGTCGCCTTGAATGCATCCCATCTTGTCTGGGGGGGTCGTATCTTCAGCCTTATTGGTTTCGAAGAAAGCCCCTATCCCTATTTCTAGTCAATTTTAATGCAAGCAAAGTCAAGGCTGACATTCCTTGCATCGTAGAGTACAACAGACAGCATGTACTCTACACACCCCATCACAAAATGCACCCTGTTCCTGAAAAAAGGCAAACTTCATAAAAGAAAGCTGTGCAAACACAACTTATTCGAGATCTTCCAACAGCACCCCCCAAAAAAATTGAAAGCAGCTGCAACTGCATCAATTACCACAACCGCTGAAGGAGGTACTGAAAAGGCACATGCATACTCAACTGCACAAAGAGAAGTACCTCTTAAAAAAAAGCACATGTTACATCAAATAATTGGTCCATTTGAATTTTCCAACACAACTGGTGTAAATTGCTATGCAAATGTAGCAATCAATATTCTATTCCAATTGCCAACAATTGTTGACAACATTTACTTAAACGACACAGACCAGTTGTGTTTGCAAATGCTACTCCTTCATAGAAATGCATCAAACAATCCTGACAACACTTACAGTGTCTCAGGAATAAGGAAGAAATTAGACTAATTTATGGGAATGGAGAGATTCACTATAAACAGATCTACGCGATCCGACGGTGGCTGATTTTGCCGCAACCACAAAGGGTTTTTACATTTCTCGTGCAAACACACGTTCAAAACCCCTACACAACCAAACCCACACCCACAACACACCCACAACCACACCCCCATCCACACCCACAACCACACCCCCACCCACACCCACAACACCCCCCACCCACACCCTCAACACACCTCCACCCACACCCCCAACATAAACATACCCTTACTTAACTGTGGCACCAGTTCCCTTTCACTTCCGTGATCGCAGGACCTTTTCTTCTTTTTTTTCCAGGGAGCTGCAGGGTTTCCCCCCGCAACTCCCGCTCACTATACTTTAAAGTATAGTGAGCGGGGTGTTGCGGGTGACACCCCCGCAGCCCCATTTTTTTTTCTCGGGTTTGCTGCAAGGTGTGTCCCCCTCAAAACCCTGCTCACTATATCACACTATACTTACCTACAATGCTACCACCAAAGGTTCGAACTTTTGGTGTTCGAACCTTTGGTTGTAGCTTTATTCGGTCTTTTTCTACGGTCTGACCTTTTTTTTCAGTCCGATCGTACAATTCCGTCTAAACACACAAGAAGATCCATAATAATTTCTAATGTACTTACTGCAAGTACTGGAAAGAAAAAAACATACCTATAAATGAAATCTTCCAGATTTCATACATGTGGAAACATACATGCACTCTCTGCAGCCATGTGGCGCAAGAACAAGTCCCTAACAAGCGCTTTGTGTATGTATCTATACCTAACTGTGATCCATTCCATTTCAGCAGCTGGTACAAAATGCAAATCATGGCATATTATGTACCACTTGCAATTCAAACATTCATTCCACCTTACAGATACAGTCACATAGCCAATACGTAATAGTAATTCTTTTACGATACAATGCAGATGGTACCAAAAACAACTGCAAGCTTACTAGCTTCACACACGGACTAGTATCAATTGGCAATAAAACCTTCACACCAGTAGGCATATTGTATCACACGGGTGTCACAACCACTGCAGGTCACTATACAATGATACTTCCATTACTCTGAAGCAGAGATTGCCAGCAAATCTTGCAAATGCCTGGTTAACATTCTTCAAATCAAAATGCACTCACTGATCTAAAAAAGTAGCATAGCCTACAGCCCAATACCCACCGACAGATATGTAACTGCAAACAAAAAATAACCTTCAGCCCTGTGAAACTGAAACAACTTAGCATACACCAACTGGCCCATGAGGACATCAGTTGCGCTGCTATACAGTTTTTTCCCAGATGACCCAATGATTAGAGTCGCAGAAACAACAACTGTGGAAAGGACACATTAATATTGTTTCACCCATAGTACTTAAAAAGGACAATAATGAGTATGAGGGTCCACAAACTGTCTTCAATGGCCTGTGAAACAACTCACTGTTCTAATAAGGCAACAGCTGTCTAAAAATGGCCATACCAATGCAATAAATACACAAATGCATGAAACTACACCCATAATACTGCAAAGGCACTTCACAATAGAGCAAAATAGAAATCTGCCAATAAGAATGAAGGTGCTTGAAGACATACCCTGCAAAATTGTGAAACTGTAACTAGTTAGAATATGCCAACTGGTATCTATCTGCAACCATAATACCACACTATTACTTCCAATTATAAGACAATTTAAAATCCACCAACAAAAAGTTCTTCTGAGGAAAGCCTTCAACACTTATTAAGTGTAAACAACCACAATACACCAACTGGTATCTTACTATACCCGCAGTACTACAATGTTACTTCCAGTGGTCAAACTGCCAAAATCAACCTTCAGCAATCAAAGTGCTACAAACATACCCTCAATAACTTTCAAAATACCAACAGTTAGAATATGTCACAGGTATCTAACTGCCCCCACAATCCTGTGATATTAGTTTGCAATAGTACAGTCCCTAGAAAACACCAACAGCAATCCAACAGCATAAACAGATACTGCTAAAAAGAGGAAACAGATCAATTACAATATGCCAACTGTTATGTAAGTGTAACCATAGTACCACCACTTCCAAAAAGAAAAACATACACCATTTCAATTCCTCCAACTGCAACACTGCCTATAACAGCAAGACCACATATATATGCACCTTAAACATTCCTGTAAATACTGCACACGTCAATGAAACAGAGTGTGCCACATAACATCAAATGAATGTAGAAGTTTTTGTTTTCCCAATGACTATGCAAACAAACACAAGAACTCAGCACATTACACAGTACACTTGTTTGAAGCTTAGTACTTGTAATGTACTAATTATGAGGGTTCACAAAGTACATAAATGTCTGAAATTGAGTACAGTACGACATTTTGAAGTATCTTCTTTAACACATACTTCTCATTTATTTGCACATGCAAAGTCAATATGTGCTCACAGTGCCAAATTTGCTATTGCCACTTCAACGGTATTCTATCACTCAATTCAAAAAAGGTGTACAGTGCCTCAACAATATATACAGTGAGTATACAATTATTGGTTTCATGCTTCTTTGTAATTAGCAAATTGCATTTCTATACTATATTTGTGCAATCCATATGCAAGTGTCACATTCTTGAAGCCTACGGCCATGCACCCAAGAGTCTAGGGCCTGGCCACAACCACTGCAGCATAACATGGCCATGCACCCAAATATCTGCCCATTGGCCACAACCCACACACATAAAGCAGCCGCCTGAGGCCATGTCCAATTCAGTTCACATACTATTACATTACATGCACCCACTGCACAGACTCTCATACACCCAAGAATCTCAGGAAGTCAAATAAGCCAGTTGCCACACGGCTTGTGCACTTCTCTTCACATATGATTACAGCACTTCAACCACTGAGCAGACTCTAAGAGTCTAGCAGGTGGGCATAATCACCACAGCAAAATACAGCCATGCACCCAACAATCTGCACAATGGACAAAACCTGCACACATAATCCAGCCACCTGAGGCCTATCCACTTCTGTACACACACTATTGCAGTAATGCAACCAGTCAGCAGACTCTTGGGTGCAATAAGCCAGTGGCCTCAAGCCCTGTGCACTTCTCTTCACATACTATTACAGAATTTCAACTAGTGGGACGACTCTTGGATGCATTGCCTAGTAGCTAGCCACAACCACCACTGTATAATAAAGCCTATACAAACATCCTCATATCAGCATATCATCTACATTATACTCCCCTACCCTAATGAACCCAGCCTGCAGTCACCAGATAAGCTGCTCGCCTGAGGACCTACCCGCGAACTGCTGCGGTGTCCGTGGAGTGCTGCAAACACAACATAGTCTTCTTCCACCTAAAGAAATAAATCATATGAACCATCATTCACTTCCTCACCCTTTCCAACCCATCTTCTGAACACGAGATGCCCCCAAACATGTTTTCCAGCCCTGTTTGCCGCCGCTCTATCTGTGCAGATCCATGCATATCCTCGGAAACAACATGGTGGGCGTTTCGGGAAAATGTGATGCACATCATGCTTCTGTCCAGCGAAACAGCTGGCACGTTGGTTGTCAGAACACATCACACAGACCACCGAACCAATCAGAGTCCTGTTCATAGAGCGAACCGGTAAAGGGGTATGTGGAGCAAATACAGATATCACCATTTTTTTCACCTACATTTTGCTGTTTTAAAAAAAAACACTGGACGGGTTTTCACCAAATTTACAAAAGCACACTTTCATTACAAAGCCGCCACTCCTGCTGCAAATTTGGTGAAAATCCGTCCAGCGGTTTGGGCTGTAGGCATGAGCAAAAATGTTTTCCATTCAGTCTATGGAGAAAAATAAAAATGTTATCCCCCATATAACGTTGCCCACCCTTCAAGAAACCTCACCAAACTTGCCAAAAAGATTCAGAGTGTGCCATATACTTTTTTTGCTATGTTTGGAGAGGATTTGTCAAGGGGGAGTGAAGTTATAAGTCGGCCAAAAAGTGTTCTTCCTATGGGTTTAGCAACTTAACCATAACTACACGCCTGCCACCGCAGGCCGTGTAATATATATATATATATATATATATATATATATATATATATATATATATATATATATATATATATATATATATATATATATATTCAGTGAAAAAACGTTGTTAAAGGGACGTTATGGTTCCAAGTAAAACCGAAAAACCCTTGAAATTCGCCAGTTATGGTAAGCTAAGCAACCATAACTCGCGCCACCACCGTGCACTGCTAAGACTAACACCCAGGACATCAAAGATGACATCACAAATGTCATTGATGACATCACTGATGACATCACATGTGTATGTACTTTTCATGAAATATGTGTACAAGGGATCCTTATTATAATGTTGCGAAACAAGTGTCAAGGATCATTGCAATAAATATCATACCCTAATTAGTGCATTGAACGATGCATTGATATAAATAGCATTCTATTATGGGGTTCTATCTGGTATACTAAGCTACTCATACAGAAACATAACATTGTGTGCAGTGTACAAGATGAAGGTATAATATTCGTAATGTTAATATGTTGAATAATGAAATGATAATTGTTTTCTCAATAGATTTTTGTGTACTGTGAAATATGTAATAAGTAGCTAATAAAACACATGTATTACATAATTGCATTACTATAGACAAAACACAAAGACACAAGAACACATACCAATATGGGTATATACAGGGAAAGTGAAGTTAGCAAAAAAGCACAAGTAGTAGCAGAAACAATTAATAACTTAACTGATTATTTTCATGCAAATAAATGATTGCTCTGTTTCAAAGCTGCTATTTACCCTAGGTATATGTATCACTTGATGTGATTGGACCCTAAGGAAAGTAGTGTGAGTACAATGTATACAAATATGACCATATACAGGGAAAGTACAGCCATAAAAAAAAAAACTGAATTATCAGAAAGTGCTCATGAGTCTATTGATTATCTTTATGCACAAAAAGGATTGCTGTCTTTCAAGCTTGTGTCTTCCCGTATGTATATGTTTCATATGATGTGACTGGACTCTAAGGCAATTACTGTAAGAACCTACTTGAAGTATACGTCTACAAAAAAAACAAAATTTTTAGTTTCTGACTGCTACTGAAGAAAACCATGTGGCCTAGATATGTCAGCAAAAGAAAAAAGAGTGAGCAAGACATGTGATGTCATCAGTGATGTCATCAATGACATTTGTGATGTCATCTTTGATGTCCTCGATGTTAATCTTAGCAGTGCACAGTGGTGGCGCGAGTTATGGTTGCTTAGCTTACCATAACTGGCGAATTTCAAGGGTTTTTCGGTTTTACTTGGAACCATAACATCCCTTTGACAAAGTTTTGCACTGAATTTCATAGATTTTTATCAGGGCAACTTAACCATAACGTCCCTTTAACAAAGTTTTTTCACTGAATTTGAAAGGTTTTTAGCAGCGCAACTTACCCATAACGTCCTTTAACAAAGTGTTTTCACTGAATTTCATTGGTTTTTAGCAGCACAACTTAACCATAACGTCCCTTTAACAAAGTTTTTTCACTTAATTTCACAGGTTTTTAGTAGTGCAACTTAACAATAATGACTTTGACTTTATATACATATCATATGGCACTGACTGAATCTCTTCTACTGTACTTGATGTCCGCGAACTCATTTAATGTTCGCGGACATGTTCGAAGAACAGTACCACTACCTAAAAACTCTGGGGGGGGTATGTTTGATTGTTATATCATAACATAGGAACATTTAACAAATTCAAAAAGAAGCACACAAACACATTATATGTACTAATACATAAGAAATGTAACCCATATATACAACACACTAACCATTCATTTAAATGCACTATGTTCTAAAATGGAATATACCAAAAGAAAATAAATTGGCTTCAAGATGAAACTATTCTAAGAACACACGCGGTGTCCTGAAATGTTCGTAAAACAAATAATTAAAGTGTCCTAAAGAACACTATATCTGTCCGTAGTGTTCGCTATCAAGTTTAAACTCTTCTAAGAACACAATTGGTGTCCTGAAATGTTCGTACGTAAACAAAAATGGAGGTGTCCTGAAGAACACTATACCTGTTCGTAGTGTTCGCTAGCAAGTTCAAACTGTTCTAAGAACACACGAGGTGTCCTGAATTGTTCTTAATTAAACGAAAATGGAGGTGTCTTAAAGAACACTATCCCTGTCCGTACTGTTTGCTAGCAAGTTGAAAATGTTCTAAGAACACAATTGGTGTCCTGAAATGTTCATACATAAACTAAATTGAACGTGTCCTGAAGAACACTATATCTGTCCTTACTGTTCGCTAGCAAGTTTAAACTGTTCTAAGAACACACGCAGTGTCCTGAAATGTTCGTTTCACGTGTGACACAATTTTAATTAGTTCAGGACCCGAACAGTGTCCGTAGAACATCAACGCGCATGCGCTAGCCAATCTCCGTGCATTTGGTGTCCTGCGACATGCGCTTCCTTCGCGGACTTGTTCGCGAACGGATCATATGACCGCGCCCACGCTGATCGCGTGTTCTGAATGCAGACACTGTTCGGGTCCCCGAACAAATTAAAAGTACATTTTCAATAAATCCATAATTTTTTTCAATGAAATCTCACCATGGCACAAGTCCCACATAGTAATCCTGAGTTTCTACATACCTTTTGAAACTTTTCAAACTTTTTTTTGTGTTCGATCTGTCTGCGGATAGCGCTTGTCCGCAGACCGCGCACAAGCACCCCTATAAAAGACCGCGCCCTAGAGCTTATTCTCATTGTGTTTCTGGCTATTCTTCAAAACACAGAGATTTTTGCTGCCACCTGCAGATTACACCATCATCGAGATGGCATCCCTGGCTGCTGAACTGCCACCTGGTGCTGCACCTGTTTCAGCACCACCCCCAACCCCTCCACCACCACCACCTCCCCAAGGGCCTGAAGAGGGGAACAGGAGTGAGGATGCAGAGGAGGAAGAAGAGGATGATGAGAATGAGGTAGAGGAAAACCCTACTACCCGCACTAGGCGTGAGTCTTGAGTGTGGCGGTTATTTACCATTCATGGGAATGTTCCTAAGGCTCGTGCGAACCATGTTACCTGCAATGAGTGCAAAATGATACTCAGTCGCGGGAAGCACGGTAAGTACAGCTTTGGGACCACTACTATGAAGCGACACCTGAGATCATTTCACTCTGGGGCTATTCGCAGGGTTGTACCTTGCGAAGAATGTAGCAGGTTGATTTCCTCTACTTCATCCTCTGTTTCTGATCCTGTCACCACAAGGACCACCTTTGTGGGACAGTGTCTTCCTCAAGCTGCCTCACAGGCCATCCAGAATGCTGCTGACCCTTACCTTTCGAGGGTCACAGTTGTATGTATGTACTGTGACACAGTACTCTGCAGGGGGGAGCAACTTTGTAGTGCTTTTGAGACTATCGTCTCAGAGCACGAGAAGATCTGCTCACTACCCAAATAAAACCCACTCTACATCTTCCTCTCTCAGCTCGCCCTTTCTTTTCCCTGTGGTTGGTGTCCCCCCCTTTACCTTCCTTTCCCTTCCTCTCCTAGTGTGTCGTGTATAAAAAACCCAAATAAATACAAAATATCAAAAATCAAAAAAAAAATAAGGCTCTTTTCAGAGCCGCCTTTCATAGTTAAAAAATAGAAGTGAAAATAAATGAAGCAGGGCCCTTTGTATTTTTTAGAAGTCCGCGGACAGTTCGCGAACATTTAAAAAATTGGGTTGCTACCCTATCACAAACATTGCAATTTTCTCTGGGAGGAAGTGGTGGCTCTGAAAAGAGCCTTTGGGAGGTGTTTGTAAGTCAAAAATTATAAATGCTTAACACCTACTTCAAAATGGATGTTGTAATTCCAAAAAAGGTCGCAATGCATTTTGTACATTTCTCAGAAAAATCTGATTGCCACCATGAGTAAGATGGACTCCATCTTTGCGAAAAATGTTTGTAGTACGAAACAGAATATTTTCATTGTGAAAAGAAGACATGCCAAAATCTTTTAGAAAGGCACAAACAGCTTTATTAACATTGCGCCTTGCTTTTTCCATTTGTGGACCAAATGAAGAATAACGAAGCCACATTTGTCTCTGCGCAATCCGTGAAAATATCAGGAAACATGTCCATAACCTTCCCAAGTCATTCTTTCATAGCAAATTGCAAAAGAATTCCAGTCACATGTCCTAAACTGTTCCCTCCACAATGAATTACAATTATGTCTGGATGTTGCTCTGTCTCCAAAGTAGCACAGAGAGGTAGCAAGTCCAACCACTTCATTCCACATACTCCATGCCAGTGTACTTCCACATGTGGGAATCCAAGATCTACAGCTACTCGACAGCTTTCTGCATGCACCTTCAACCAATATATCCATGAATCTCCCAAAATCCATACAATCTTTTTTCCTAAAATACACAGACATAGCTATCTGTTGTTCTCTCAGCAAAAACAGTATATGAGAAACTCTCTTCTAGCACAACACACCCACTAAACTTTCCTGACCAATCCCTTTTAGTACTCATTCTCATTTGCATGACTTCTGAACCCAAAAATTCCCGGATGTAACTCCCGATGTCCGCGAACTACCGCCATGTCCGCGGACATATCGTAACATGAACAGCCCTTCTACCATTTCCACTTCACTCTCTCTGCCATTCCCTCATTGGATAAAGCTAAAATCACATGGCCATGCACCAATCACATTCAAGACCTCTACATCTAACTTCATCATCATAGATCAGCACTGCAAATGTACTGTGCATCTCTCTGAGTACAAGTGTCATATCATTGGCAAGCACCATCTACCAGAAATACTGTACAAGTCTCCAAGATTTCTACTTGCAGCTCCATGCATATCCATATGCATGAACACAAATTTCAGGTATGCATATTTTCTGTACAGTAGATGAACACATTTTCAAACAGACTTTTAGCTTGTGTAATCTGTAAAATGAATTTACTGTATTTTTTTCAATTTCCTAAAATCAACTATCACTTATAAACCTTTATACTATTTACTTTCTTTATACACACACGCTCAAATCATGTTAAACTAACATTTTTTAAATTAAATATATAGACTACATATACTCAAACAAAATTGCATGCAAGCACAATCTATGTTTAAATCTTTAAAAAAAATACTTATACAATTTCATATTTTTTTGT
This sequence comes from Ambystoma mexicanum, assembly GCF_040938575.1. Lineage (NCBI taxonomy): Eukaryota > Metazoa > Chordata > Amphibia > Caudata > Ambystomatidae > Ambystoma > Ambystoma mexicanum. Next base: position 1,070,094,687 of record NC_090935.1, on the reverse strand, counting down.
TTTTATTTATTTATTTACATAATTACTTTAATTTAGACATGACATTGAGGCGCTATTACCTAGAACAGCTTAGTTACAGATATAGTGGTATTCCCTGGTATATTATAAATTTCACAAGACATAGTAAAGATATTTTGTTTGCTACAGTTAGTCATTCAATACAATTTGTTCATTAAGAACATGTAATATGTACTGAACTGATGCAATGTATTTTATGTAAATAAATTAGTTTAATGGTTTTAAAGAAGGCACTGAGGATTTCAATTAAAAAAATCAATATCTAAATTAAAAACAGCGCTATATACAAACAAAGTTACTAATTTGAAGCTTTTACAATTGCAGTGAAGACCAGTCTCTTGAAAAGAAGCAGCCGAATTCGAAGAACAAAGAAGAGCTAAGAAGTTACCTGTTAATTTAAGAAAAAAAAGTAAGTAAAATATCACCATAATATTTGTATTACTACTCAAACATACTATAACGTTAATACAAGCTATTTCTGTGCCTAAAAATAGAGATTGTGTACCATTTTGTCCAAAAATCTCCATGTCTTAAACAGCGATTTACAGCCAGAATGGCCCACAAATTCCTATTTTTGGACACACAAATTACCCAACTGAACCGCTACAATTTTCATATTATAGAACAAACAACTGTTTTAATTTTATACATTGGATTTACTATTTGAACTTTTCCACACCACTAGATTACTTTTTTTGTCATCTGAACCCCATTTTACTAACACATTCATTCAAGAATACCTATCCCTGCTAGTTGTAGTTCCCAATGCACAATCACACATCATTACATACATCTTTATCATCTTACTCAAACACTCATGCACACAGCACACATACATTCCAGAACACCCCAACCCATATCTTCTTTATTTTTTTCAACAGACCCTAAAGAATGCCTACCAAAAGTCAAGTCCGTAGAAAGCAACTCAAAAGTAGAGCAAATGAAAATAAAAGTGTCCAACATAAGCATCCATCTCTAGCAGAATTTGTAAAAAAAGTTGAAACAAAACAGCGAATACAGTCATTTAGTGAAACACAAGAAGTTTCAAGTACAAAAACTTTGCCTCCTCTATCAAAATGTAAAACAAACCAAAAAACAATTAACAGAAAATCAGCTATCACTACAGATAAAACTACCTCTTCAAATTTTAATATAGTGCAAAGTAAGCATACCAAGAAAAGTATTTTAGCCAAAATGTACCATCACAAAGTCCTTCAAAATCTTATGAAAAACAGGAGAGAAATCAAGTTCAATGCTTAAAACCTATCGTAGGAAATTAATCTTAGAAGCGTTGATGGACAGTGCAATTCTTGTCGAAAGAAAGTTATTTATTTAACTGTTAAACAAAATGAAACCACTAACAAAACTAATAACTAAATTACAAAAAAGACTTCTCAATAAGCGAAATGTCAACAGAAAGAACTTCTTAAGTATCTGCAGAGGTGAATGGAATTATACTACGAGCACAGAACCATATTTTAATGATGAAGCGTACAAACAAATCCAAACAAATACAATTCCCATACATAGCAGTGGTCGAGGTTATGAAAAAGTGAATAATACCATAATGGAGCAAGAAGTACTCCTTACAAAAATATGCCCTGAAAACTTAGAATTACCCCTCCATTCAACTGAATCAGAACGTCTAGTGTACAAATGGCCATGCAGGTCAATGTGTAACATTCCCAAACAATGTTTCAAATCTTTACGCCAATTCCTCAATAAATATGTAAAAAGCAAAGACAAAATCAAAATTAAATTACTGCAAAATATGGATACCTGTCCTGTGCGCAAGTACACAGGACTACAAGGACATTCATTGGCCTGCATTACAGGATCTACTTGTAAAACCACTTTCCATGATATCAAAAGGATATCAACACATCATTCAACTATAAGAAATCTAGTCTATAAACTGTACTATGCTAAAAGTCCTGCTTTAACACTAGCAAAGTTAAATAACATCCTTCTACATGGTACAGCAAAAAGCCTACTTGAAGAAATTCACTATATCCAGAAAACATATTTTGGAAGTGAAAGCCATTTACAGAATGAAATAGCTTTAAACCAATTAAGCAACAATTCTACACATGGCAACCTTTTGCTAAACACATACAAAAAAGAAATACTAAAATTTAAAAGTACATCAGCTGAAGTACCAAACCATGTATGTGTATGTTGCCATAGAACTTTTTATAAAAGTATCACAAAAACTGTAGACCTATCATACAAAATAGAAGACAATGAAGATTCTAAATGGTTTGAATTAGCTCTCTACCTTGTAGCAGAAAACAAATACAAAATAACTGAGCCCTTAATACTTTGCAGTTACTGCACTACAAAACTTGACAACAACCAAACTCCTTCACGTGCTATCAAAAATAATCTGGAATTATACCCAGTACCAAAACCCCTACAACAACTTAATTTATATGAGAGCATCATAATTCAAACAGTACACCCATGTCAGGAAATAATACACTGTCAACCAAAAACAGCAAAATTACCTCCCTCTGAATTGGTAAAAGGCATAAGTGGAATAGTAGTTTATTTACCATTAGATCTAAAAGAAAATGTGCATACTCTAGGAGTGCAACGTCCAATGCAGCAATCTTTAATTATCTTAGTAAATGGAGTACCTACAAAGGACAAAAAAATATGGCAACAGCTGGTAGATTTATATAAAGTTAGACAAGCCTTCCAATATCTTAAAGAGAATAATGAATATTACAAAGAAATTAATATTGAAGAAAACTTGAAAGATACAACTGAAATAATTCAAGAAACACAAGAAGCTGGTCAATTTGAGCTACTAGATCCTGCTACAAAATCAAATACTTTAGACCATTATACAATTCACCCTTTGCACTGTAATGACACCGTAGAAGATGTACTGGAAACTTACCAAATGCGTCAAACAAAAGGATCGCCAATCAGCATATGGGAAAAAAGTATAGAAGCACATGCTTTTCCTCTACTCTTTCCTACTGGCAAAGGAGGAAGGTATGATGATAGACCTATTCAAATATCAGCTTCATAATACCGCTCACTACGGATGCATTCTGAAGATCCCAGATTTAGACAAAATGTGGAATACATATTCCACCTACTCTTTGAAAGTGAACTAGCAACTTTATGTTACGGAGTTGCACACATATTAAAATCAGGATCACACTTTCAAAATATGACAGCTACACAATTATTAGAAAAAGTGCAACAAAAGGATGATGTTTTACAATCAAATATTACAAATCTATTTGCAAATATGCATGGTACTAAATAGTACTGGTTTCGACGTCATGGAGATGTACGTTGTATGATCAGAAACCTTGGCCCACCCACTTGGTTTGTTACATTAAGTTGTGCAGAATATGCATGGGAAGATTTACATGATTTCCTACGCATATCAAATAAAAACAAAACAAACGTAGATATACTAACACCTGGAGAACTTTGTTCTGTGGATCCTGTTAATGTTTCAAGATATTTTCATCATCGCTTCATTGCTATGCTACATTTTATTTGTAATAAAACTGTTCCTCCCCTTGGAGAAGTGCAACACTTCTTTTGGAGAAAAGAATACCAAGCCAGAGGAGCACCACATATCCACATGCTTTTATGGATTAAAGATGCTCCTAAATGTGGTCAAGACAGTGATGCCACTGTTTTACAGTTTATTGAAAAATATGGCACTTTTGAAATTCTATCAGAAGCCACAAATAGTGATCTTAATGCACAAATTTTACAATTTCAAAGACACAAATGTGGAAAATATTGTCGTCGCAAATACAAAAACAAAGGGAAATACTACACCAAATGCCGATTTGGCTTCCCTAGACCTTTTAAAAAATACAGGTCAAGTGAACAACCTCATGTCTTCGTTTAGACATAGTGTTAAAGGTAAGTCATCTAAAAATACATATTACATAAAAAGAAAAGAAGAAGAAAAATATATCAATGATTATAATGCAATCATTGCCCACTTATGGAATGCAAACATAGATGTGCAGTACATTGCAGACAATTTTACTGCAGTTGCACGATATGTCACAGCATACTTAACTAAAGCAGAAAAAACAGATCTCCAAGACCTCTGGAATGACCTGTCATCAGATAAAACAGTGTCTCAGAAATTATACAGCTTGGGCATAAAAATGCTCACCCATAGAGAATGTGGATCATATGAAGCAGCTGATCGTTTAACTGGTACTGCATTGTATCGTAAATCTGAAAATATAGTATGGCTAAGTCTTGGTCCAGCTAAATCTAGAAAAAGAGTTCTAAAGTCATATGAAGATATAGAAACAATAGCCAAACATGATCCCAACAGCAAAGACATTTTAAAAACTATTTATTGGATCATACAACCCAAACAGAAGTAATACTTTGGAAAACATGTGTCTATACCACATAGCCCAAAACTACACATACACAAATAATATGAAACCTGATGAAAAAAAAGGTAAATATAGAGTGACAAACTGTGAAGGCAGCTTAGTTAAACTCACTAAACCAAATTTAATTAATCATATCAAATTGTCATTAAAGACTCCTCAACATAAAGAAGTATATTACATGTCCATGCTACAACTCTTCAAACCATGGAGAAAAGAAGAACAATTACTAGATAACTATGACTCATATGAGGATGCTTTCAAAGCAAATGAAAGCACTATAACTGATGTAAACTTTACACAGTACAAAAAAATGTTGCACAATGAACAGCAACACGAAGAAGAACTCCAAGCCCAACTAGATAAGGACACTCCTGACAGTAGTCAACCTTCTGTAACATGAAGCCAAGAACCACTGGGAGAACCACCAATAATAAATTAGGCAGAATTAGCTATGATAGAAGTCGAAAACACCATGTGTCAATATGAAGATAAAGACTTAACTATACTACAATCAAAACTAAACAATGAGCAAAGTAGCATTTTTCAAGAAGTAACAAAACAAATTGCACATGGTGTAAAACATGAAAATAAAGAATGTTCCTGCCATAATTATAAACTTATACTACTGTACGTCAGTGGTGAAGCTGGTTCTGGCAAAACGTTCCTAATCAAAATCATTAGTAAGTTCCTTCAACAATTGACAAACAACAAACTGTCAGCTGTTGTCACTGCCCCCACAGGTTTAGCTGCCTACAACATAGGTGGTGTTACATTACACCGATTACTACTATTACCAGTAGAACACCAGAACAGATTAGACTATGACAAATTTTCTGCAGAAGCTGCAATGGAATTACGCAGAGTATTGAAACAAAGGAAAATGCTACTAATAGATGAAGTGAGCATGGTCTCCAACCTGATGTTAGCTTTGATTCACCTAAGATTACAAGAAGTACTCAAAACAGACTATGAAGAGTTCTTTGCAGGAAAACACATTATTGTTTTTGGAGATCTGCTTCAATTAACACCAGTAAAAGGTGAGCCTATTTTTAAAACATTAGGACACAAACTCTGCCGTAAAACTGTTGGTAGCATTGGAAATGCCAACCTTTGGCAACATTTCCAATACCGAGAATTAACAGAAAACATGCGGCAATCTGCAGATCTCACTTATGCCAACATTTTAAAAAGTATCAGAGTTGGTATACTTTCTAAAGAAGCAGAAGCAATATTGAAAACCCGGCACATTAATGCACTTTATGGCGATAATGCATGTGCTACAGATGTTATGGAACAATTAGCCCACACAAATGTCAATTGTATGGCCTTAAAGCCAACTCTTGCAAGCTGTTTCAAATTCAATGAAATCATGCTAAGTAAAGAAATGCAACCAATCATGGAAATTAGCGCCACAGACAAACTAGATGTACATGGTATGACACTACCCATGTGTGACCAAGCCACAACAAGACTAAATAGTTTAGAAAAATCAATCTCAAACACAGCAGGCCTAGAAAAGATATTAAAATTATCCTTAAATTGCAGAGTAATGCTTAAACGTAACCTTGACGTGGACCAAGGACTAGTTAATGGAGCACTGGGTACAGTTGATGGCTTTCAAACATACCCACGCGACAACAAAATTCAGTTTGTCAATATACTCTTTGACAAACTTTCAGAAGTAAAAAGGATAGGACGCTCAACACCTAGATTCCTTCTCTTCAAAGATATGTATGTACGCAGAGAACAATTTTCTCTAACTCTTGCATACGCAGTCACGATTCATAAATCACAAGGTCTTACCCTAGACAAAGCAATGATAGATATTGATAACACAGTCTTTAAAGAAGGCATGAGCTATGTAGCACTATCACGCTTAGGTACACTTGACGGTCTATTTCTAATCAACTTTGATGCAAGTAAAATAAACGCTGATATTTCTTGCATTTTAGAATACAATAGACTTCGCTCACTATACACCCCCCACCTAAACACATATTCTGTTCCACAAAAAGTAAAACGTTATAAAAGAAAAATAAATCAAACAGAAATGCAACAGGATGTCACAGCAAATCCTCCAAAGAGAGTAAAAGAAACTAATACTTCATCAAGAACCACAAGCAAAAAAGAATCAATTAGGGAAAGTAAACCAGGTACTTCTTTAAAGAAGGAAGACAAACTCCAAAACAAGCAGTTAGATACAGAACTACCTGGGCCATTTAAATTTTCAAATATAGTTGGTGTAAATTGCTACGCAAATGTAGCAATGAATATTCTATTTCAATTACCACCAATTGTTGACAACATTTTCTTACACAGTACAGACCCATTGTGTTTGTAATTGTTAGTACTTCACAGAAATGCAGCAAACAATCCTGACAACACGTATAGTGTTAATGGAATAAGACAACAATTGGACTACTGTGCTGGAATGATGAAATTCACTATAAACTCACAGGAAGATCCACAAGAATGTCTAATGTACTTACTACAAGTACTGGAAAACACAAACATACCTATAAATGAAATCTTTCAGATTTCATACATGTGGAAACATACATGCACTCTCTGCAACAATGTGACACAAGAAGAAATCCCCAATGAACGCTTCGTATATATATCAATACCAAATTGTGAATCCATTCCATTTCAGCGACTTGTACAAAATGCAAACCATGGTAGATTATGCTCTATCTGCAATTCAGATAATCGCTCCACGTTAGTAATACAAACACATAGTAAATACGTAATACTAATGCTTCTACGTTACAATGCAGATGGTACCAAAAACAACTGCAAGCTGACTGGATTCACACATGGTCAAATATCACTTGGTAAGAAAACCTTCACAACAATAGGTATAATCTACCACGCAGGAGCCACAACCAATTCAGGGCACTACACTGCATATATAAAAAAGAAATGTGGATGGTTTGAATGTAATGATAGTACCATTACTCTAAAGCAGAGATTACCAGGAAATCTTACAAACGCTTTTTTGATGTTCTTAAAACCAAAAGTTGATAATAAACTATATTTAAACCCTAAGTAAACTTGTGTTCAAAAAATATAAACTGTTAGAATACTCCAAAAGCTATCTAACTGCTTAAAGATTCTACAACAACTAATCAGATAAATGAATACCACTAAATTAGACCAAAAAATACACCGTTAGAATACGCCAATTGGTATCTAACTGTCCCAAAATTTAACAATATCCAAATAGATAAATCAATACCACTAAAATATATCAAAAAAATAGACAGTTAGAATACGCCAATTGGTATCTAACTGCTCCAAAATTTTATAATATCAAAACAAATAAATAATATGTTACTGCTCCAAAAAAATGCAACAAGCCAAAGTATAAAACATTAGCCAGAAACAACAAGTGAACACTGAAAACAAACAAACAAATAAACTGTAGCATAACAGAAAAAAGTTTTCATTTTAATCCAACATGGATTTTTTTTTCTCCCACAGACCCAATGATTTTAGCAACATATACAGAAACTGAGCAATTTGCACAGTACTCTGATTTGTAATCTACTAAATATGAGGGTCCAAAAAAAAAAAGTATATTGATTATACAATGTAATAAGTCATTACTAAATACTAATACCAACATGCTATTTTCTTTTATCACAGAAATTAGCAAGAAATACATGTACTCCGGTTACTAGACCAAACAGTAAGTATACAATAATAAGGAGAACCATAGCAGCATATCATATCCATAGTATCTAATACCTTTGTTCCTTATACATTTGTTTTTCACCCAAAGTTATAAGCAAATATGAATGTGATATGCTGCGGTGGTTGTTGCCAGGGCATAGAGTCTTGGGTGCATGGCCAAACTTTTAATGTCCGCGGACATTATGAGTGTTCTTAGAACACTTTCAACTTGCCAGCGAACAATACGGACAGCGTTTTCAGGACACCCCCTACGAACATTTCAGAACAACGTGATAGTTCTTAGAACACTTTCAACTTGACAATGAACAATGCAGACAGTGTCCTCAGAACACCCCCATTTGGTTTTTTGCGAACATTTCAGGACACCATGAGTGTTCTAAGAACACATTCAACTTGACAGAGAACAATACGAACAGCATCTTCAGGACACCCACTACGAACATTTCAGAACAACGCAAGAGTTCTTAGAACACATTCAACTTGACAGAGAACAAAACGGACAGCGCCCTCAGGACACCCCCATTTTGTTTATTTGCGAAAATTTCAGGACACTGTGAGTGTTCTTAGAACACATTCAACTTGCCAGCGAACAATGCGGACTACGCCTTCAGGACACTCCCTACGAACATTCCAGGACACTGTGAGTGTTCTTAGAAACGTCTTCAGAACACCCCCATTTTGTTTATTTGCGAACATTTCAGGACACCGCGAGTGTTCTTAGAACACATTCAACTTGACAGAGAACAATACGGACAGCGTCCTCAGGACACCCCCTACGAACATTCCCCGGACACCGCAAGTGTTCTTAGAAGCGTCTTCAGAACACCACCATCTTGTTTATTTGCGAACATTTCAGGACACCGCAAGTGTTCTTAGAACACTTTCAACTTGACAGAGAACAATATGGACAGCGTCCTAAGGACACCCCCATTTTGTTTATTTGCGAACATTTCAGGACACCGCAAGTGTTCTTAGAACACATTCAACTTGCCAGCCACAACCCCCCATTCGTATTTGCGAACATTTCGGACACAGCGAGTGTTCGACAACGTCTTCAGAACACCCCCATTTTATGTATTTACGAACATTTCAGGACACCGCAAGTGTTCTTAGAACATATTCAACTTGACAAAGAACAATACGGACAGTGTCCTCAGGACACCCCCATTTTGTTTATTTGCGAACATTTCAGGACACTGCAAGTGTTCTTAGAACAGTTTCAGTTTGCTTGCGAACAAAACTGACACATAATGGGTCCTCAGAACACCCCCCATTCAGTTTATTTAGAACATTTCAGAACACCCCTGATGTCCGCAGACAAATCGAACACAAAAAGAACTTCTAACACATAAAAAACACAACTTTCATCCTATCTCATACACTCCCACCCTCCCCAAACACTCCTACACACCAACACACTCTACTAAATACAAATTTTGAACAATGTTTCACCGCTCTGTCTGCGGATGCCCGCGAATTCAAGATGGCGGGCGCAAACGAAAATCTGACACGCTTCACGCTCCACACCGTCCAATCAGTGAACACGTTGCATGTCCGCGAACATCACGCAAGCCGATTGGCCAATCAGTACACTGTCCGTGGAGCCAACAGGGAAGTGTGTCCGCGGACTGAACACAGATATCACTAATTTTTTTTTACCTACTTTTTGGTCATTTTAAAAATAAATGCTGGATGGATTTTCACCAAATTTGCAAAAGCACACTTTCGGGACCAAGCCGCTGCTCCTGGTCCAAATTTGGTGAAAATCCGTCCAGCGGTTTGGGCTGTAGACGCGAGCAAAATGTTGTTCCCATTCAGTCTACGGGAAAAAAAAAGTTTTGGGACCCCCCCCCTATAACTTTGCCCCCCCTGGACGAATCCTCACCAAACTTTGCAAAGAAATTCAGAGTGACCCAAATACTGCAAAGTTTGGTGAGGATTCGTCCAGGGAGAGGGAAGTTATAAGCCGCCCAAAAAGTGCTCTTCCTATGGAAACAGCAACTTAATCATAACTACATGGCCACTACCGTGGCCATGTAATATATATATATATATATATATATATATATATATTCAGTGAAAAAACTTTGTTAAAGGGACGTTATGGTTCAAAGTAAAACCGAAAAACCCCTGAAATTCGGCAGTTATGGTAACATAAGCAACCATAACTCGCGCCACCGTGCACTGCTAACACTAACACCCAGGACATCAAAGATGACATCACAAATGTCATTGATGACATCACTGATGACATCACATGTGCATTTACTTTTCATAAAAACTCTGTACAAGGGATTCTTATAATGCTGACCAAAAACTGTCAAGGATCATTGGGATAAATATCTTGAGCTAATTAGTGCATTAAGCAATGCATTGATATAAATAGCATTCTATTATGAATTTCTATCCAGTATACCAAGCTACTCATGCAGAAACATAGGCAGTGTGTGCAGCATACATGATGAAGGTGCCATATTCATAATCTTGCCATGTTGAATACTGAAATGATAACTACTTTCTTATTAGAGTTTTACGTACTGTGAAACATGTAATAAGTAGATAATAAAACCCACTTAATACATAATTATTACAGACAAAACACAAAGAGACAACAACACATACACATATGAGTATATACAGGGACAGTGAAGTAAACAAAAAAGCAGAAATAGTAGCAGAAAGAGTTCATAACCTAACTGATTGTCTTTATGCAGACAAACTATTGCTCTGTTTCAAAGCTGCTACTTACCATATGTATGTGTATCACATGATATGACTGCACCCAAAGGAAAGGAGAGTGAGTATAATGTATACAAATATGAGCATATACAGGGAAGGTTGAGTAATAAAAATAAAACTATAAGAAAGTGCTGATAACCCTAATGATTATCTTCATGCACAGAAAGGATTGCTCTCTTTCAAGCCAGTGTCTTCCGCTATGTATAAGTTTCATATGATGTGAATTGACCCTAAGTCTACAAATATAGTACCTTTTCAATTTTTACTTCCTGATTGTTACTGAAGATATGTCAGTAACGGATAAAAAGGGAGAGCCAGCCATGTGATGTCATCAGTGATGTCATCAATGACATTTGTGATGTCATCTTTGATGTCCTGATTGTTAGTGTTAGCAGTGCACAGTGGCGCGAGTTATGGTTGCTTATGTTACCATAACTGCCGAATTTCAAGGGTTTTTCGGTTTTACTTTGAACCATAACGTCCCTTAAACAAACTTTTTTTAATATCACGGAAACAATATACAAACATGGCGTGCAAAAACCAACTTCTCACAGATGGCAATACACAGAATGTTGCAAAGTAAGAATGTATGCTCGTTCACAGTGAAGGTCAGCTGCTTCCATTTTTTTCTCGGGCCCCGGAGAGGCTCACGAAGCGGACTATAAGGTTGTATTGTGTTTTGACCTTGACAGACAGAGATCGTGATGAAAGACTTGTCTTGAAGGAGTGTTGCTAAAACGTAAGAGAAGATAAGGATGAAATTTCTGAAACGAAACCACTTTTAAATATAATATCAATATGCGAAAGATCGTTCGCACACGCAGAGTCGTATTTTGGGACTGCACTACTCGTAGACAATGGAAATTGCAATTGTACTGTAAGTAACCCTTTAGATTATTTTATACCAAATATAATTACAATAGCGTAGCATTAAAGACCGCTCAAGTTGAACTTGTTTGTTGAAAGTGGCATAATGTTTTCTACCACGCACTATCACCGCCGAATTGATCCCCTGTCGTTTAGAGGGCTCTGAAAAAGACAGACGACACAGGGTGGGTTAATAGAAATAATTTAACCGGTCTATAGGCGGTCAAGCGCTCTACTCGCTGTGCCACTTCACTGTAGCCTGTCAAGTGGCACAGCGAGTACAATGCTCACCTTGACATCCGTGCACACCTTGCTAACGCAAGTTCGAATCCCGGCAAGGCCAAACTCAGCCTTTCATTCTTCCATGGTCGATAAATGAGCACCACACACCGTGGTTAATAATAAGCACCGCTTAGATACCTCACGGTTCTTAGCGCTATATGAATGGGAAAATATTGTTATTTTATTATTAACATACTCCGTTGCACTATCTTCAATAGCAAATAGTTTCACGCCCTAATAAATAAAATGATGATTTTTAATGAAGATCGGCTGGTGAGACTAATTTATGTTTTTTAAAACAGGTATGTGGCCCCATTTTGCCTATGTCACGATTTACAGACTCCAGCGGATGGGGTCTTCAACTGCCAGGTGCAGGTCCAAATATGCAACTTCATGACCCTCACCATTTTATGGGACAATCGCCAAGGACCAATATGCCCTTACGCAGAACTAGCGGCTACAAACAACATATCAACCAATAGGGTGGTCTAATGGCTCGTTGTTGGAGCAACCTTCCGATTATCAGAGCGACCATTTACTGCTTTTATCATAAACCAACAGCCCATCTACCGCAAAGGAACAACGAGTGGCTCAAAATAAACTTTTGCTGATCGACAGCAGAGACAATAGCAAATCGCTGAATATTCACTAAACATTTCATGTGAAATAAATGTACTTTACCAAATGTACAATCCTGCTGTTTACTTTTAAACCACAGTTTCATATTCCGAATTGTGGCGCACTGAGTTGTAATCTGATCTAACACCCTCTGTACCGCAAAGGAACATCGCATGCCTCAACATGAACTTTTGCGGATCGACAACACAGACAAATGCAAATTGCTGAATATTCTCTAAACATTTGATGTCAAATAAATGTACTTTACAAAATGTACAATCTTGCTGTTTGCTTTTAAATGACTGTTTCATATTCCGAATTGTGGCACGCTGTGTTGTGACATAATATGTGTTGTCTTCCGGGTTCTGTGTAAAGTCACTTAGAACTGCAGAGGACTGGGCGCGTTTGATGATGCACCCTGCAACGTCACGGAGAGAGGTGGGGAATATGAATGCTTTGATAATATCAGGGTTAGGGGCGGGAGATATGATTTAGTGTCGCAAAAGCAAGTCAGCCAGGTCAATAGCGCCAGTCATAGGATTATCACATAATGTCGGTGCACACCAGCCGGATTTATCGTTTCTTTAGTGGACAAAAAGTCGGTTGACGCCCATAGGAAATTGTACTATTAGCAGACAAAAGGAGTGGTCTTAAAACACTTTCACCCTGACAACGAACAATACAAACAACGTTCTCAGAACACCCCCATTTTGTGTAATTGCAACCATTTCGGGACACCGCAAGTGTTCTTAGAACACATTCAACTAGACAGATTACAATACGGACAGCGTCCTGAGGACACCCCCAGTTTGTGTATTTACGAACAATTAAGTATTCCGCGAGTGTTCATAGCTCATTTTTACATTCCTTGCGAACAATAATGACACATACTCCGTTCTCTAAACACCCCACCATTTAGTTTATTTACAAAATGTCAGAACAGCCGTGTTCTCCGTGACAAATCGAATGCAACAAAAACATCTAGCACATAAAAAAACAAAACATTGAACCTATCTCATACTCCCGCACCCTCCCCAAACACTTACACACCAACACACGGCACTAAATACAATTTTTTATCCACAATTCACCGCGCTGTACGCGGTCGACGGCGAATACAAGATGGCGGGCGCCACAGAAAATCTGACGCGCTCCACGCCCCTCGCCGTCCAATCAGCGAACACGTTGCATGTCCGCGGACATGACGCAAGGCCATGGGCCAATCGGGGTGCTGTCTGCGGAGCGAACAGGGAAGTCCATCCGCGAAGCGAACACAGATATCACTAATTTTTTTGCCTTACGTTTTGGTCATTTTATAAAAAACTACTGGATGGATTTACACCAAATTTGCAAAAGCACGCTTTCGGGACCAAGTCCCCGCTCCTGCCGCAAATTTGGTGTAAATCCGTCCAGCGGTTTGGCCTGTCGTCGTGCGCAACGTTTTTTTCCCATTCAGTCTATGGGAAAAAAAAAAGTTTTGGGTCCTCCCCTATAACTTTGCCCCCCCTGGAATTTGTAAAACAATTCAGAGTTACCCATATACTTTTTTTGCAAAGTTTGGTGAGGATCCATCCAGGGAGAGCGAAGTTATAAGCCGCCCAAAAAGTGCTCTTCCTATGGAAACAGCAACTTAACCATAACTACATGGCCACTACCGTGGCCATGTAATATATATATATATATATATATATATATATATATATATATATATATATATATATATATATATATATATATATATATTTTCTTAACACTGCTGATCATCCATCGGTTAGATGAGCGGCACTCTCTGTAGTTAGAAATAATCATCAGTATCTGTCTTTGTATAGAAACATTCTTCCTTTATTCGACATCTACTGAAGAGTCACAGCATTACAAAAAGTATTAAAAATCATCAAAATTTGATGCTCTCATAGTGTAGCAAAAAAAAACATGGTGTTGACGTGTTTAGCGGCTGCCTTGCCGCTTGTTCACAACCAAATGTCCCATTACCCAGTGCACATTAAAACATCCAGTGTTTCTCGTAACAGAGATAGAAAGGGGACGGGTTTCCCTCAGAATTTTCTGCATAAGTTTATGGCGGCCATTCCTGACTAGTTGATTCCAATATGCGTTTTATCTCAGCATTTTTTGTTTTCAGTCCTAGGTACATGATTGCCACATTGTTTACATCCAAATATGTGCGATTTGTGTTGAAAATGTATATATTGAGCATTGCCGTTACCAATGCCGTTACGTTATTTTCCATAAAACACAATAGACAATCGAGCAATGATGATATTGCTCCATACTTAAAGTGCAAAGAGCAAACAACATTCTGTCAATGTAAATACAATGTTCAGGACTACTTACCCATTACATTGTGCAACATAGACAGATAGATTTAAAGTGTTTAGTGCTTAACATGACATGTCTACATTCTTGAATGCATGTGCTGTCGCATTGTCTGTAGAACCCAATAGCCGATCAAGCCATGGTGGTATTACTCCATAATTAAGGTGCAAAGTGCAAGCACCATTTTGTACATGTAAACATAATGTTCCATCTAACTCATTACCCTATGTTGGGAATGCAGAGTACTATCTGCAATATGCTATGTAAACAGTTAAATATAAAGTGATTAGTGCTGAACATGACATATCTACAGTGTTAATTCTATTTTGCTGCCACACTGCAATCACTGGACATCCAGCTAGCATTTTCCATAGGAGCAACTTGTTATAAAAGCGGTAATAGTGCTTATTGTTTCATATATAAGAAATGCATTGTGCTAAAAAAGACTTGACTTGTTTCCTATTACAAGTGTGCATACAATATAAAAGCAGATATCTCATATGTATCTTTATATCAACCTTAGTGTGTAATGTGCTAGCAGCATTTTCTTATGTAAACAGAACAACTGTAAAGTGCATAGTGCTTTGCAAATCATATTGAATGTTTAAAGATTTATTGTTGGACCCGGGAATGCTCAATTTGGATATATCCTATACCTCATTACACTGTCTAATGGCTATTACCTCAGTACCTGAGAATGCAATGTAGGTCTACTTGTGGCACACTCTCTATATGCCAGACTTTCTTGTCACTACTTACCTCAAAGATATTTTGTAAATGCATTCCCCTTATCTGTATCTATCTGTTTCTACTAGGAGAGAACAGGCATTTAAAAATATGCCTGTTTGTTAATACAAGTGCTGGGTGCAAGAAATAAATAACCAAGAAAAAGTAAAGAATAGACAAAAAAGAGTGAAAAAAGTAAAAGCTGATTTAAAATCGTGAGTGATAATGAAAACACTAATTAAGCAGTGTCATTTTTCTCAGTGAGGTATCGATCCCCAATATTGCTACTCTGCAGAAACATGGAAATCAAACATGTACATTACATGACAGACGGAGTCAAGAATAAAGTTCATTGCCCTCGGAAAGTATATAGTTCTTCATCGATATTGTGGCCACTTGGTTGTTTACTTTCAAAATCTAGGATACTGCGGGTCTCCTTTTGCCGGAGCATTCGCTCTCTGTCTCCTCCCCTGAGGTCCAATTTCTATACCATGAATGCCACAAAAAAAAAGTTTCCATATTACTTTGATTTCAATCTGTGAAATGTTTAGCCATGGGGTAATTGGGATCTTTGTGAAGGATGGCTCTAACGCGTTGTTGGATACACATCTTTAATTTGCACTTCGTGCTGCCAATGTACCATTTTTGACAGGCACATATTAGGAGATACACCACATATTCTGTTTCACATGTAATTATATCTGAAATCAGAATATTGTTCCCCATTATATGATGTTTAAACAACAAACAATTTTTGGCATATTTACATATATTACATTTCGTGCATTTGAAAAAGCCCTTCTTTTGATTGGTGATCCAATTACTAATTTTTTTGTCCATCTTTTTAGTCATAAAACTCTGCGCCAATGTATCCTTGAAGGAACGATTCCTTCTAAATGTCTTGGTTTGTATTCAGGCTACCAATAAAATGCCTATCTGCTAATACGATGTTCCACTGTCTATGAAGTATGTGTCTAATCATTGGTGCTTGATTTGCAAACCTAAGAATCAACCATGTAATGTCTTTTTCTGAATCATGGTTGAATGTTTTTTGTGATTCTATCAGAAGACTTTGAAGGTCATTACGACCTTGGCGGTAGGGGGGTTAACGTTAATCCCCTACCGCTGCATTACGGTAAAACCAGGTGTCCTTACCGGATCCCGCAAGCAAACCAGCATGTTTACAATGGTACCGTCATTAACGGGCCCGTTGTTAGCATGCTCCCCATTCTCATTGAGCCCTATGGGGGCTCGAATGGGGATGGGTTCCTAGAATGGGGAAATACCGGGCCCTCCAAGGTCGGAATGGCCCAGTATTTCCCCATTCCAGGAACCCGGACCCGGTACCCGGAATGGGGGTAGCCATGTCGCAAATAGCGACATGGCTACCTCCAAGGTCGTAATGACCTCCTTTGTCTGTCTTGTTGTCTTGCTTTTATACATGCTCTTTTGATTACCTTTTTAGGATATGATTATCTTCTAAAGCCTTGTGCTGTGATACTGCTTTCTGAATCATATGCCTCCAGAGTTGTACTATTGCGTTGTATCCTTATAAATTCACATAGGGGACACTCCATATTAGATTTTTCGGGTGTCGATTTACGGTGCAATGGGTTTTCGATCCTGTTAATTTTCTATGCAGTTCACATGTAATGCCTGATCCACAATGCTTAGTTTGACATTCAAGAAGGTGATAGTATGTTTCTCTGTGAATCTCAAATTATGATTATTCTGATTAATTTGTCTGACAACCTTTTTCAGACCCCTTCCAGATAGTCTATATATCTGAGCCATAGAACCACATTATTCGTATTTTCTTGATTTTCTTCAGATCATACTTCACATTCCCTCCAGGCCCCCATAGTTAAATATCCTTAATGTTGGTGCAAATGTTGTGCCCATGGCAGTTCGCTGGACTTGTCTAAAAAAACTTGTTGTTAAAGAGAAAAACAGTATTTGTCAAACAGAGATCTATCATTTGTAAGACCATGTGTGTGTGTTCCAGATAGTTAAGGGACCTTGCATTTAAGAAATGTTGACAATCCCATTTCCAAAATGACCTATTGATGTATAAAGATATACAACATCCATAGTTGCCATCATATAATCAGATCCCATAGCATATCTTTAATACACATTAAGAAATCTGTTGTATCCCTAATGTACGATGGAAGGGAACAAACAAATGAAAATAGTACGTTGTCTATATATTTAGACTTATTCTCAAAAGATGGACCTATGAGACACAACATTGGCCTACCTGGTGGTTTCTGCATATTCTTGTAGACCTTTGGGAGAAAATAATGTGTTTGTGTAGAGAAGTTCGCAGTCGACAAAGCCTTACAATTGTCTTCTGTCAAAATTCCCCTCTGTTCCCATTCCTCAAGAAATAATTTAACATGCTTTCCAATTTTTTGGTGGGATTTGCATCGATTCTTTTGTAACATTTCTCATTGTTGAGATGCTTGTACGCCTCTGCTATATAGTCGGTTCGATTCATTAGTACTATATTACTCCCTTTATCGGAGGATTTGATGATACAATCAGTTCGATCTCAAAGTTCTTGTAATGCCATACTATCAATTACTGACATGTTATCTTTCTATGTTCTTGAATACCTTTTTCTTTGCAGATCTTTTAAATCTTCAATTACAAGATTCTGAAAAGTCTTAATGCTCCCAGTATTGGACGTTGGATTGAATCTAGACTTTTGTTTGAGTTTACTTTTTGTAGTCCAGTCCGTTCTTACATCCAATTCTGCAAGATTCAAAGGTTCCTGTTCTGTATCAGCATCTAGTCCCTTTTCCAATGTAATTAAATCAGATAGTGTACCAAATCCCCTATCTTGATTTCTGTTTTCCCCGTTGCTTCTCAAGTAGGTCGTGACATCTGAGCAGTAGTGGCAAAGAACTTCTTGAGGTGCATTTTTCATAAAAAATGGTTGAAATCTATTCTGATTTGTACATAGTCATTATCTGCTGTTGGACAGAAGCTTAAGCCCAGGCTCAGTATTTTATGTTGGTTGGCAGTCAGGATATGATCTGATAAATGAATGATTTTAAAGCTGCTATCCATGTCCAGGCAAGTATCGTTTACTTGACAGAGTGCAACAATCTGCCCGGGGTATTGTTTGTGGCACCTGTTGCCCCGCAACCCCCTCCTTGTTTTTTTCTGCCACCTCTGCTCATTCCCCGATTTTGATTTCCTCCTCTTTATTACTTTTTTGTTCTTCCATCCTTTTGTAGTAAACGCATTTCGTCTAAAAAAAATGTAGACAAATGCTTGATTCCTCATTTTCACTGCCTCTGAGGCCGTAGAGTTTTCACTTATATCTCGTTCACTTTCATTGACTGATGTTGATGGTTTGTTTATGGGCAGTTGTCTTAATTGATCAACCCTTCGGGCAAAGGTATAAACCGGTCCCCTCTCGTAGTCTTCCTTATCACATAGAAATGTCCTCTATTTTCTTTGTTTGATTTCTTCTTCGTACTCACCAAGGTTCTTCTCCAAATTATTTTTCAGTTTTTTTCCATCTTCACTCTCTGATATTAATTTCAATTTACCTTCCACCTCACTGATTTTTTCAAGTATTTTTACCTGGTCATTGCCAGCATATTTCACTAGAAGTTGTAAAAAGGTTTTGGAGCATCCGTTCATAGCCTCACTCCACTCCTTTAGCATTATAGGATCTTGTTCTTCAAAGGAGGGGATGGTAAGTATCCTCATGCCACGTGGAATCCTCCCTACATCAATATAGTTATTTAGAGAATGCTCTTCCCACCATTTACTAACTTCCTTACGTTGCAATTTTTCCAGTTCTTTCAATAGCCCCATTTCACTGTCGCTTTGAGGTTCTATGGTTGTGCCAGGCACAGTCTTTTGATTTGTTTGTAGTGATCCATTAAATAAAGTATATATATATATATTTTTCAGGGCCTGTGAAAGCGGCCATGCAGTTATGGTTATGGTTAAGTTGCTCAATTCATAGAAAGAGCACTTTTTGGGTACTTTTTAACTATGTCCCTCCTAGACGAATCCTCACCCAACTTCGCAAACAAAGTATATGGCCCCCTCATATTGATTTTTCTGAGGTTTGGTGCGGTTTCGTCCAGGGGGGACAAAGTTATAGGGGGGGTCCTAACATTGGTGGAAATCCTCAAAGGCGCAATGGAAAAATAATTTTGCCCACACTTACAGCCCAATCCGCTGGACAAATGTTCAACAAATGTGTGGCGGTAGCAGCAGCTTGGTCTCAAAAGCATGCTTTTGTAAATTTGGTGTAAATCCATCCAGTCGTATTTTTTTTTTAAATGACAAAATGTAGGGGGGGGGATGAGTGATACATGGGTCTGGTCCGTGGACCCACTTCCTGATTCAGGGTCCATGAATACCTCTGGACCAATCAGGGTCTGGTATGATGTCCGCGGACATCGTACGCACCCACTGATTGGTCGGTTGAAAACGTGAAGTGCGTAAAAACCTTTGAAACAGTGCCATGTTGGATTTGCGGACAGCACCCATAGTCATATTAAAAAACATAACATTGCACTTGTCAAACAAATGAAACTATATATGGGGTGGTAAGAGCTGAGGATGGATTGAGATATGACCATACAAAGCAAAAAATGTGGTATATTTTCTTCTCCAATATCTGCAAGCATCTCGGATGTTTGGGGACGTTTCTGTGATGTTTGCCACCATCTGAAAAGTTCGGGGACATCCATGCATATTTGTTGCATTACAGGGTCGGTGAAAAACAGTTTCTGAATGGCCTATAACTTTGGTGCCACTCAATGAACCAGCATGACATTTTCCTATATCATTTTAGACCTGATACTGAATGGTTATGCAAAGTTTGGTGCTGTTCTACGAAGAGGGGCTTTTCAAAATATTTAAAGGCTTATAAATGTGGTGTTGTTTGATGAATCTGCAGAAGAGTTTGCAAAAAGATTTTAGATCCAGAATTGAATTGTTTTGCAAGGTTTGGTGGGATTGTGTAAAGAGAGGGCAACAATGGAGGAGTGTGTCAACATTTTTAGATGTTTTATAACGTTGTTGCCATTTCACAGATCTGCACAAAAGTTTTCAGAGTGATTATAAACCCAACTTTGAATGTTTGTGCACAGTCTGAATGGACGGATTTGCAGCAAACTCATGCAAAGAGCATTGGCAAGGCTCGGAAAACATGGTTTTGCAAATGTGTCCATGTTTAATTTTTTTAAGTATTATAATGTAGGTTCAGAAAATAGTGATATACCTTTGGTGACTGAGGTATGGACTGTTGCAATGGGCAGTGGCCAGATTGTCCGGGTCATGGCCAAAAGCCATGACCCGGACAATCTGGCTTCTGGCCATGTCCACAAGGGATCGGCAATGGGGTTAAAATGAGCATTTCCTCCAAGAACCTGCTGAGTGGTAATATTTTTAAAATTGGGATAGGGCTGAATAGGAAAAAAGAATCTTCTCATGGAAACCGCCAAAAAAAGCTGGACAGGATTGCAGCAAACATTTGCGAGGGGCAACAGCAAGGATCTCAAAGCATGGTTTTGCAAATCTGTCCTGTGTTTTATTTGTTCTGAAGTGTCAACATGTTCATACACAAAATTGTGATATAACTTTGGTGTCTGGGCAATGGGCCTGGCCCTGCGCAAGGACAAATGTGTACTCTGATTTGCTTACTGAGGCATGCACCATGGCTGAAGCCCTAGGTTTGAATGGGAAAAAAATATTCTGCTTCTGGCTACAGCCTGAAGTGCTGGACTAGATTACAACAAACCTGCGAGAGGAGCATCAGTAAGGACCTGAAAGCATGCTTTTGCAAATCTGTCTGGTGTTTTATTTTTCTAAAGTGTCAAAATGTAAGAACAAAAACTAGTGATATAACTTTGGTGCATGGACAGTGGGTGTGGCCCTCAGCAAGGATGAATGCCTACTCTGAGTTACTGGGGCATGCGGCATGGAGGGGATAGCAGAAAACTTGCACGAGGAGCATGAGCAGGGACCGGAAAGCATGCCTTTTAAATCTGTCCTGTGTTTAACTTTATTTGAAAGTGTCAAAAAGTAAGTACAAAGAATTGTGATATAACTTTGCTGTCTGGACAGTGAACCTGGCCCTCAGCAAGGGCAAACGTCTACTCTGATTTGCCTATTGGGGAATGTGACATGGCTGAAGCCTATGCACCATGGATTGTGGAGACTTGCCATGCCTGCAATGCACGAGCACTGGCCATTGGTCACATTATGAGGGTATAGTGGACACTGAACTAGGATACAGGGTAGGTGCAGTGAATAAACAGGGTGGTTTGGTGGGGCTGGGTTCATGGTCGAGCCTCATGCCCTAGGCAATTGAATCATGACTTGCATTTGCAGAATGCACTGCTGGCAACAACACAAATAAGTATGGATTGCAAAAAATGTGTTTGCTAGAGGAGGCTTATAATTCTTTGGTATGTGTTAAAAGAGGAATTATTAATAACATATACACTGATCTAACATAATGAAGCATTTTTATTATCAAACTGCTATACAATTCACAGAAAAAACTTTGTTAAAGGGACGTTATGTTTAAGTTGCACTAATTAAAACTTAGGACATTCAGTGAAAAATCTTTGTTAAAGGGACTTAATGGTTAACTTGCACTAAAAAAAAAATCTGAAATTCAGTCATAAAACATTGTCATGGTTACAAGTAAAACCGAACACTCCTGAAATTCTGCCTTTATGGTAAGCTAAGCAACCATAACTCATGCCAACACCGGGCACTGCTAACACTAGCACGGATGACATTAAAGACATTGATGATATCACATATGAAATAAATTTTGATGACAAGTCCTTACAAGGGGTTTTGTTTATAATATTGGCAACACGAGGTCAGGGGTGATCAGCAGACCTATCATGAACTAACTAATGTATTAACAAATGTATTAAAGAATGTATTCAGCTTGTGGTGGCATCATTGTGGTCCTAAGCTACGCAACAGGGTCGCAAAGTTAGTGTGGCTTTAGAAGAATTTCAGGGATTTTGGTGCATTAGGTTCTCACCTTAAAGTCCCTGCAACTAAAGTTTTTTTTTCCCTTGAAAAAAAAAAAAAAAAAAAATATATATATATATATATATATATATATATATATACATATTACATGGCCACAGTAGTGGCCATGTAGTTATGGTTAAGTTGCTCTTTCCATAGGAAGAGCACTTTTTGGGCGGCTTATAACTTCGCTCTCCCTGGACGGCTCCTCACCAAACTTTGCAAAAAAAGTAGTTGGGTCACTCTGAATTTTTTTGCAAGGTTTGGTGAGGATTCGTCCAGGGGGGGGAAAGTTATAGGGGGGGCTCCCAAAACTTTTTTTTTCCCATAGACTGAATGGGAAAAAACTTTGCGCATGGCTACAGCCCAAACCGCTGGACGGATTTACACCAAATTTGCGGCAGGAGCGACGGCCTGGTCCCAAAAGCGTGCTTTTGCAAATTTGGTGTAAATCTGTCCAGTAGTTTTTTTAAAAAATGACCAAAATGTAAGGCAAAAAAATTAGTGATATCTGCGTTCGCTTCGCGGACGGACTTTCCTGTTCGCTCCGCGGACAGCACCCCGATTGGCCCATGTGCTTGCGTCATGTCCGCGGACATGCGACGTGTTCGCTGATTGGACGGCGAGGGGCATGGAGCGCGTCAGATTTTCTGTGGTGCCCGCCATCTTGTATTCGCAGTCGACCACGTACAGCGCAGTGAAACATGGATAAAAAATTGTATTTAGTGCCGTGTGTTGGTGTGTAAGAGTGTTTGGGGAGGGTGGGGGAATTCGAGATAGGTTCAATGTTTTGTTTTTTTATGTGCTAGACCTTTTTGTTGCGTTCGATTTGTCCGCGGAGAACACGGCTGTTCTGACATTTTGTAAATAAACTAAATGGTGGGGTGTTTAGAGGACGGAGTATGTGTCATTTTTGTTCGCAAGGAAGGTAAAAATGAGCTATGAACACTTGCGGTGTACTTAATTGTTCGTAAATACACAAACTGGGGGTGTCCTCAGGACGCTCTCCGTATTGTAATCTGTCTAGTTGAATGTGTTCTAAGAACACTCGCAGTGTCCTGAAATGGTTGCAATTACACAAAATGGGGGTGTTCTGAGAACGTTGTTTGTATTGTTCGTTGTCAGGGTGAAAGTGTTTTAAGAGCACTCCTTTTGTCCGCTAATAGTACAATTTCCTAGGGGCGTCAACCGAATTTTTGTCCACTAAAGAAACGATAAATCCGGCTGGTGTGCGCCGACATTATGTGATAATCCTATGACTGGCGCTATTGACCTGGCTGACTTGCTTTTGCGACACTAAATCATATCTCCCGCCCCTAAGCCTGATATTATCAAAGCATTCATATACCCCGCCTCTCTCCGTGACGTTACAGGGTGCGTCATCAAACGCGCCCAGTCGTCTCCAGTACTACGCGACTTTACACAGAACCCGGAAGACAACACACATTATGTCACAACACAGCGCGCCACAATTCGGAATATGAAACTGTGATTTAAAAGCAAAGAGCAAGATTGTAAATGTTGTAAAGTACATTTATTTGACATCAAATGTTTAGAGAATATTCAGCAATTTGCATTTGTCTTTGTTGTCGATCCGCAAAAGTTCATGTTGAGACACGCGATGTTCCTTTGCGGTACACAGAGTGTTAGATCAGCTTACAACTCAGTGCGCCACAATTCGGAATATGAAACTGTGGTTTAAAAGTAAACAGCAGGATTGTACATTTGGTAAAGTACATTTATTTCACATGAAATGTTTAGTGAATATTCAGCGATTTGCTATTGTCTCTGCTGTCGATCAGCAAAAGTTTATTTGGAGCCACGCGTTGTTCCTTTGCGGTAGATAGGCTGTTGGTTTATGATAAAAGCAGTAAATGGTCGCTCTGATAATCAGAAGGTTGCTCCAACAACGAGCCATTAGACCACCCTATTGGTTGGCATGTTGTATGTAGCCGCTAGTACTGCGTAAGGGCATATTGGTCCTTGGCGATTGTCCCATAAAATGGTGAGGGTCATGAAGTTGCATATTTGGACTTGCACCTGGCAGTTGAAAACCCCATCCGCTGCAGTCTGTAAATCGTGATATAGACAAAATGGGGCCACGTACCTGTTTTAAAAAACATAAATTAGTCTCACCAGCCGATCTTCATTAAAAATCATCATTTTATTTATTAGGGCGTGAAACTATTTGCTATCGAAGATAGTGCAACAGAGTATGTTAATAATAAAATAATAATATTTTCCCATTCATATAGCGCTAAAAACTGTGAGGTATCTAAGCGGTGCTTATTATTAACCACGGTGTGTGGTGCTCATTTATCGACCATGGAAGGATGAAAGGCTGAGTTTGGCCTTGCCGTGATTCAAACTTGCGTTAGGAAGCTGTGCACGGATGTTAAAGCGAGCGCTGTATTTGCTGTGCCACTTGACAGGCTACAGTGAAGTGGCACAGCGAGTAGAGCGCTTGACCGCCTATAGACCGGTTAAATTATTTCTATTAACCCACCCTGTGTCGTCTGTCTTTTTCAGAGCCCTCTAAACGACAGGGGATCAATTCGGCGGTGATAGTGCGCGGTAGAAAACATTATGCCACTTTCAACGAACAAGTTCAACTTGAGCGGTCTTTAATGCTACGCTATTGTAATTATATTTGGTATAAAGTAATCTAAAGGGTTACTTACAGTACAATTGCAATTTCCATTGTCTACGAGTGGTGCAGTCCCAAAATACGACTCCGCGTGTGCCAATGATCTTTCGTATAGTGATATAATATATAAAAGTGGTTTTGTTCAGAAATTTCATCTTTATCTTCTCTTACGTTTTAGCAACACTCCTTTAAGAGAAGTCTTTCATCACAATCTCTGTCTGTCAAGGTCAAAACACAATACAACCTTATAGTCCGCTTCGTGAGCCTCTCCGGGGCCCGAGAAAAAAATGGAAGCAGCTGACCTTCACTGTGAACGAGCATAAATTCTTACTTTGCAACATTCTGTGTAAAGCCATCTGTAGAAGTTGTGGAAGCAGCTGACCTTCACTGTGAACGAGCATAAATTCTTACTTTGCAACATTCTGTGTAAAGCCATCTGTAGAAGTTGGTTTTTGCACGCCATGTTTGTATATTGTTTGCATGATATTAAAAAAAGTTTGTTTAAAGGACGTTATGGTTCTAAGTACAGCCGAAAGACCCCTGAAAATCGCAAGTTATGGTAAGCTTTGAAAAATAACTGGCACCATCACCGTGCACTGCTAAGACTAACACCTAGGACATCAAAGATGACATTGCAAATGTCATTGATGAAATCACTGATGACATCACGTGTGTATGTACTTTTCATGGAATTTGTGTACTAGGGATTTTTAGTATAATGTTGCGAAAAAAGTGTCAAGGATATTGCAATAAATATCATACCGTTATTAGTGCTTTGAACGATGCATTGATATAAATAGAATTGTATTATGGGATTTTATCTAGTATACTGAGCTACTAATGGAGAAACATAGCATTGTGTGCAGAATACAAGATGAAAGTATAATATGTGTAATGTTAATATGTTGAATAATGAAATAATAAATGTCCTGAAATGTTCGAAAAATCACAAAATGGGGTTTTTCTGAGGACGTTATTCGTATTGTGTGATTGCTTAGCTGTATGCAATGAGGGAATGGCACAGAGAGTAAAGTGGACGCCGTCCGCGGACACCGCGGCTGTTCGTGGACAGGGCGTGCTACATCTGGGTTTTTCCAGGAAATCCAACATGGAAAGAAGACTGTACGGATCAGCCAATCAGATGTCGAGGTTGTGGATTTGTGTTGAAAGAGACTGTGTGTGGTGAAGATGGCAGAAGTGGAGAAAGTCAGGATGTTGGTGCTCGGAGATATGTTTGTGCATGGTTTACAGCAGTACGCTGAATGCAGGCATGTTGCAAAGAACTTTGATGTGAAAGGAGTGGAGGTGGTGTGGAGCAGTGTGCCTAATTGCAATGTACAGGGAATTGTACAAGTTTGTGAGGATATGGCCACGATGAACATTCCGCATGTGGTAGTTTTGCACTATGGTGCTTTCCATTTGGGCAACGTCAGTGTCCCTACTTTGTTGGCTGATATGGAACGCTTGGTTCAAGCAGTAATGAAGATCCTTCCAAATGCAAAAGTAATTTTTTCGGGATTACTACCTAGGGCAATTTGGGACAATAGTTCAGTTTTTTGTCCTCAGCAAAATATTGCTAGGTGTGTCATCAACCGAGGCATGTGTGCCCTCATGCTTAGAGCTGGTATGTTCTTCTGTAACAATGAGAATATTGATGCCAGAAATGCTGTTAATTTTAAAGAAGATGGCATTTCTTTATCTTTTACGGGAAATGCCTTTCTATTTTGGAATGTAAGGGTTGCTTTGGAGAAGGTTATGTGAAGATTTTAGGAGTAAAGTAAGAAAATAAAACAAGAAAAAAAATTCAAAATAACAGGTGTCTGTCAAGCATCTGTAAAAAAAAACAAAAAAAAAACGGCTCTTTTCAGAGCCGACTTCAAAGGGGAAATGGGGCACACTATTTAAATTTACATTCACCACGCTCAGATTTTCGATATGTCCGCGGACATGGCGGTAGTTCGCGGACATCGGGAGTTACATCCGGGGATTTTTGAGTTCAGAAGTCATGCAAATGAGAATAAGCACTGAAATGGATTGGTCAGGAAAGTTTGGTGGGTGTGTTATGCCAGGAGAGATTTTCTCAGATACTCTTTTTGCTGAGAGAACAAAAGATAGAGATTCGTTCACCCTACCTTAAGACTTTTCTGCTACATTCATTCATGACTGATGAAGACATATGGTGGGCTCGGCTGATTGGCGGCCATCGAACAACATGGCAATTGGCGACCTTCAAGATCTTACAACAGTTAAGTTAACAGAAAAGCTAGATCTCAAACGAAAGGAACAAGCTAGGACTCTCTGTTCCCAGACCTAACACTGCAAGTACAAACGTTGCAAAAAAATCAATTATTTGATTAAAAATTGCAAAATAAAAAAAAAAAAAAAAAAAGATAGCTATGGCTGTGTGTTTCAGAAAACAGATTGTTCGGATTTTAGGAGATTCGTGGATACATTGGTTGAAGGTGCATGCAGAAAGCTGTGGAGTAGCTGTAGATCTTGGATTCCCACATGTGGAAGTACACTGGCATGGAGTACGTGGAATGAAGTTGTTGGACTTGCTACCTCTCTGTGCTACTTTGGAGACAGAGCAACATCCAGACATAATTGTAATTCATTGTGGAGGGAACAGTTTAGGACATGTGACTGGAATTTTTTTGCAATTTGCTATGAAAGAAGGATTTATGAAGGTTATGGACATGTTTCCTAATTCTCAAGTGATATTTTCACGGATTGCGAAGAGACAAATGTGGCTTTGTTCTTCTTCATTTGGTCCACAAATGTCTTCTTTTCACAATGAAAATATTATGTTTTGTAGTACATACATTTTTCGCAGAGATGGAGTCCATCTTACTTATGCTGGCAATCAGATTTTTCTGAGAAATGTACAAAATGCATTGCAACCTTTTTTGGAATTACAACAACGATTTTGAAGTAGATGTTAAGCATTTACAATTTTTGACTTACAAACACCACCCAAAGGCTCTTTTCAGAGCCACCACTTCTTTCCAGAGAAAATTACAATGTTTGTGATGGAGTAGCAACCCAATTTTTTTAATGTTCGCGAACTGTCCGCAGACTTCTAAAAAATACAAAGAGCCCTGCTTCATTTATTTTCACTTGTATTTTTTAACTGGGAAAGGCGGCTCTGAAAAGAGCCTTATTTTTTTTGATTTTTGTAATTTTGTTTTTTTTTGGTTTTTCAGACACAACACACTAGGAGAGGAGGGTAAAGGAGGGTAAAGGGGGGACACCAACCACAGGGATAAGAAAGGGCGATCTGAGAGAGGAAGATGTAGAGTGGGTTTTATTTGGGTAGTGAGCAGGTCTTCTCGTGCTCTGAGACGATAGTCTCAAAAGCACTACGAAGTCGCTCCCCCCTGCAGAGTACTGTGTCACAGTACATACATACAACTGTGACCCTCGAAAGGTAAGGGTCATCAGCATTCTGTATGGCCTGTGAGGCAGGTTGAGAAAGAAGCTGTCCCACAGAGGTGGTCCTTGTGGTGACAGGATCAGAAACAGAGGATGAAGTAGAGGAAATCAACCTGCTACGTTCTTCGCAAGGTACAACCCTGCGAATAGCCCCAGAGTGAAATGACCTCAGGTGTCGCTTCATAGTAGTGGTCCCAAAGCTGTAGTTACTGTGCTTCCCGCGACTGAGTATCATTTTGCACTCATTGCAGGTAACATGGTTCGCACGAGCCTTAGGACCATTCCCATGAATGGTAAATAACCGCCACACCCAAGACTCACGCCTAGTGCGGGTAGTAGGGATTTCCTCTAACTCATTCTCATCATCCTCTTCTTCCTCCTCCGCATCCTCAGTCCTATTCCCCTCTTCAGGCCCTTGGGGAGGTGGTGGTGGTGGAGGGGGCGGTGGTGGTGATGAAGTAGGTGCAGCACCAAGTGGCGAGCAGCCAAGGATGCCATCTCGATGATGGTGTAGTCTGCAGGTGGCAGCAAAAATCACTGTGTTCTGAAGAATAGCCAGCAACACAATGGGAATAAGCTCTTGGGCGTGGTCTTTTATAGGGGTGCTTGTGCACGGTCCGCGGACATGCGCACTGTGCGCAGACAGATCGAACACAAAAAAAGGATCAGAAAGTTTCAAAAGGTATAATGAAACTCAAGATTGCTATGTGGGACTTGTGGCATGGTGAGATTTCATTGAAAAATATTATGGATTAACTGAAAATGTACTTTTAAATTGTTCGGGGACACGAACAGTGTCCGCATTTCAGGACACACGATGAGCGTGGGCGCGGTCATATGATCTGTTTGCGAACTAGTCTGGGAAGGAAGCGCCTGTCCGCAGGACACGAAGTGCACGGAGATTGGTTAGCGCATGCGCATTGATGTCCTACGGACACTGTTCGGGTTCTGAAGTATTTAAAAGTGCGTCACACGTGAAACGAACATTTCAGGACACCGCGTGTGTTCTTAGAACAGTTTATTCTTGGTAGCGAACAGTAAGGACAGATATAGTGTTCTTCAGGACACCAATTGTGTTCTTAGAACAGTTTCAATTGGGTAGCGAACACTACGCACAGGTATAGTGTTCTTCAGGACACCTCCATTTTCGTTTACGTACGAACATTGCAGGACACCAATAGGGTTCTTAGAACAGTTTCAATTGGGTAGGTAACACTGCGCACAGGTATAGTGTTCTTCAGGACACATCATTTTCGTTTTATTTACGAACATTTCAGGACACCAATTGTGTTCTTAGGACAGTTTTAAGTTGATAGCGAACATTACGGACAGATATAGTGTTCTTTAGAACACTTTAATTTTTGTTTCTTTACGAACATTTCAGGACACCACATGTGTTCTTAGAACAGTTTCAACTTGCTAGCGAACAGTACGAACAGGTGTGGTGTTGTTCAGGACACCTCCATTTTCATTTATGTACGAACATTTCAGAAGACGCGCACTGTCCGCAGACACTTTTATTGTTTTTTTTTTTAAAAAACGGAAACTATTCACAATACAATATAAAAATTAAACTTTATTTAACGTATATTAATCATTTATGACAGAGAAGGTGAGGCAGAAACAGAAACAAAAACAGGAGAATTTGGGGTTTCAACATGATTGATATTAGGTTAAGAAGGGATCGAAATCTCATCAAAATGTTTTGAATTATGGAGAGGGTTTGGGGATGATTGACTGGGATATGGTGAGGAGGGACAAGTACATGTGGGGCAATGGTATGACGTTTTTGTTTTAAAATGATCTTCAACAAAAGTTTTCAAATTATTAAAATTGGTCAACAGTAAATCAATTTTTTCTTTTATGTTGTCAAGCGTGTTTTCCATAACAGCTTCTTCAGAGGTAGTTTCTATTTTGTTATGCTCTGTACAAAAAATATATATATATGTTAAATGTATACAAAATAATAACATTTAAATGGTTTATATTATAAAGTGTTTACCATTAGTTTCACTATCTTGTGACATTTCTTCATGTGGGAAATTGTCCTCTAGCCATTCTAGAGTACTAGACATGTCTGTGAGAAAAAAAAAAAAGATAATATATTTTTTAATCTAATACAGAAAGTTTATAAATATATGAGTAAAATGAAGTACACTTACTATTTCTGGTAAGATAAGTCCTATGTATTCAGTGGGTCGGGTCTTGTTCTCAGTTCTGTTGTGTCTGTGAGGTAATTATGTTGGAAGCCAATTTATCTTCTTGTGGTATATTCCATTTCAGAACATATTGTATTTCAATGAATGGTTAGTGTGTTACATAGATGGGTTACATTTCTTATGTATTACTATATATAATGTGTTTGTGTGCTGCTTTTTGAATTTGTTAAATGTTCCTATATTATGATATAACAATCAAACATACCCCACCACCCCCCCCACAGTTTTTAGGTAGTGGTACTGTTCTCCGAACATGTCCGCGAACATTAAATAAGTTCGCGGACATCAAGTTCATAAGAAGAGATCTAGTCAGTTACACATGACATGTATATAAAGTCAAAGTCATTATTGTTAAGTTGTGCTACTAAGAAACTATGAAATTCAGTGAAAAAACTTTGTTAAAGGGACGTTATGGTTAAGTTGCGCTACTAAAAATCTATGAAAGTCAGTGAAAAAAACTTTGTTAAAGGGACGTTATGGTTAAGTTGCGCTACGAAAAACCTATGAAATTCATTAAAAACCTTTGTTAAAGGGACGTTATGGTTCCAAGTAAAACCGAAAAACCCTTGAAATTCGGCAGTTATGGTAAGCTAAGCAACCATAACTCGCGCTGCCACCATGCACTGCTAAGACTAACACCCAGGACATCAAAGATGACATCACAAATGTCATTGATGACATCACTGATGACATCACATGTGTATGTACTTCTCATGAAATATGTGTAGAAGGGATTCTTATTATGTTGCGAAAAAAGTGTCAAGAATCATTGCTAGAAATATACCCTAATAAGTGCATTGAACGATGCATTAATATAAATAGCATCCTATTATGGGGTTCTATCTAGTATACTAAGCTACTCATACAGAAACATAACATTGTGTGCAGCGTACAAGATGAAGGTATGATATTCGTAATGTTAATATGTTGAATAATGAAATGATAATTGTTTTCTTAACAGATTTTTGTGTACTGTGAAATATGTAATAAGCAGCTAATAAAACCCATGTATTACAAAATTGCATTACTATAGACAAAACACAAAGACACAAGAACACATACCAATATGGGTATATACAGGGAAAGTGAAGTTAGTAAAAAAGCACAAGTAGTAGCAGAAACAATTCATAACTTAACTGATTAGTTTCATGCAAATAAATGATTGCTCTGTTTCAAAGCTGCTATTTACCCTATGTATATGTATCACTTGATGTGATTGGACCCTAAGGAAAGTAGTGTGAGTACATTGTATACAAATATGACCATATACAGGGAAAGTACAGCCATAAAAAAACAACAGAACTATCAGAAAGTGCTCATAAGTCTAGTGATTATCTTTATGCACAAAAAGGATTGCTGTCTTTCAAGCTTGTGTTTTCCCATATGTATATGTTTCATATGATGTGACTGTACTCTAAGGGAATTACTGTAAGAACCTACTAGAAGGATATGTCTACAAATAAAATAAAATTCTTAGTTTCTCACTGTTACTGAAGAAAACCATGTGGCCTAGATATGTCAGCAAAAGATAAAATAGTGAGCCAGACATGTGATGTCATCAGTGATGTCATCAATGACATTTGTGATGTCATCTTTGATGTCCTGGGTGTTAGTCTTAGCAGTGCACGGTGGCGGCGCGAGTTATGGTTGCTTAGCTTACCATAACTGCCGAATTTCAAGGGTTTTTCGGTTTTACTTGGAACCATAATGTCCCTTTAACAAAGTTTTTTCACTGAATTTCATATGTTTTTAGTAGCGCAACGTAACCATAACGTCCCTTTAACAAAGTTTTTTTCACTGAATTTCATAGGTTTTTAGTAGCGCAACTTAACCATAACGTCCCTTTAAGAAAGATTTTTCACTGAATATATATATTTATATATATATATATATATATATATATATATATATATATATATATATATATATATATATATACAAATTGCAAAAACCCACAAGACTGTTAATAATCAGAACCAGGGCACTCCTTTCACAGTTTATTCAATTAACAGTCTGAAAATTACAAAGTTACACACATGGACTTACTGGGATCTAACAGACTAGGGAGTAAGCACTCCTGTAGTCACCACACATTCCACCCCTCACTAAGGGCTTCTTCCGGTGCAGTTTTACAATCTCTGTTTGCAGGCTCCATTTTATAGTGTTCCTAAAGGTCACACTAACATGATGTGACTAATTACCTTTGTTATCATGTGACCAAACATTTGAAGTCGGTGATATACTTCATGCTAAAAAGGAAGCCATCTTGGAGTTTCTGACACTCCCAGTCATTCAATGATAATGGGCCTCATTACAACCCTGGCGTTAAGGGGTTAACGGCGCCGTAAAAGGCTGCGGTGCCGTTAAACCCCTAACGCCGGATTCACACTTTAACGCCTGCTTTTTGCAGGCGTTAAAGTCCAACCCGCTAAGGGACCTTGGTGCTATTTACGGCACCGTAATTTACGGTGCCGTAATTAGCACCTTCTCCATTCCCATTGAGCCCTATGGGCCAAAAATGGGCATGGGGAAGGGGCCATGGTGAATGGGGATTTACCTCCCCGCCAACCTTGGATTGGGGTGGTAAATCCGCCATCCACCATGGCGGAATCCGGCATGGACCATGGTGCTAATAGCACCATGGTCCAACACCAGGGTTGTAATGAGGTCCACTGTCTGGATCTGAGTATCTTGACCCTTCTCACGGTCAAATAATGAATATAATATCTTAATTGTATGATGCAAGTGATGCGAGGAACAACAAAACAATGCTAATTTTTTGAAAGGCCTGAATAAATATTAAATCATTTAGACACATGTAATTAACACAGATTTCAGTATATATTGCAAGTACTAAGACAATGCAGGTTACTCTCCCCCAGGTCTCCCAGGAAGCTAAATAAGCCAAACAACCACTGTCCAACATACTATTCTAGTGCCAGAAGTAGTATCGCCCCAGTGGGCTTTCACCTGGCTCACCAGTATTTAGCTATCACCCCAGTGGCAAAGACCTTATGCAAGTGTCCAACTCACAGAAAAGTTGAGCGAAGGTTGCTATCAATGTGGAGATATCTCATTAGATTAGGTTCTATAGATAACTCTAGACTTTGCTCTTAGTTGTCTTAGTTGTCCATCAGATGTACTGCCAGCTTTTCTCCTGTGTTATGGCCTCTCAGCTTCTGGGTATTGAATCAGATGATCAACTTGGACTCCAATTGTCTGAGATGTCTTTCTCTTTGCCCTTTTCTTTAATGTTCAGGAATATGAGCCAAAGCTGTGTGTCTTAACAGGGACTGCAATGTTTTTCTTCAAAATGTATAGCCAGAGGGTAGTTAGTGCCTTTGTTCTTGATGACGCTATAATGCTTTAGTATTCTTATTCTCAAGCGGCAAATGGTATATCCAATATACATGAGATCACAGGGACATAATATTGCATACACCATGAATCATGTGGTGAATGTCACTGACTCCTTTATCTCCCAGATTTGTCTCTTATTTGGACCATATCTAATCTCATTGCCTGTTATGGCCTGATTGCAGATTTTACATTTGTGGCATTTTTGACACTCCTTCTGAGCTCCCATCCAATTCAGGGCTCTGTTCTCAAAGGAATCACTGGGTGCTATGAATTCCTCATAACCTTGTACCCCATGGTTGCATTCTCACCAAACTTTGCATAAAAAAGTATACAGTCCCCTGCAAAGTTTGGTGCAGTTTTATCCAGTGCGGGGAAAGTTATATGGGGATCCCAAGATTTGTGAATATCCTCATAGAAGCAATGGAACATTTTTTTGCTCTCGCCTACAGTCCAAACCGATGAATGGATTTTTACTAAATTTTTGCTAGGAACAGTGGTTTGGTCCCAAACGCGTGCTCTTGTAAATTTGGTATAAATCCATCTAGTAGTTTTTAAAAAACAATTGTCAAAAAGTAGGTACAACCCATTTGTCATATCTGGGTCTGTTAGTGAACAATAATTACAATTGGATAGGTTCAAGAAAAATAGGTGCTCTCAGAATACTCCTGTTTTTTTATCACCCTCTGCATAAAGAAAGAGTACATTTATTCAAGCTCTGTTGTAGAATCAATCTTCTTCTTTATCTAAGGTTATACAGTTCAATATAAAATGGACGCTCCAGAGTTAACATCAAAAAAAGGGGGAGGTCATTGACCGGAAGTACAGAAAATATTTACAACACACGGAACCAAGGGTTTCTCGGTAAAACAACCACTTCGTGTGTGCAAGACAAAATCAAATTCAAGCATCATTTGTCATGAAGTTCACATGAGAATAGCAAACATATAGACATTTGGACATTTATAACATCACATAAACATTTCAAGAAAACAAGTCATTTTCTCTGTGTAAAGCAGCATAAATACACTGCAGTTGGGGATAGTGTGTCTACACCAAAGTGTTTCAGTCGTTTCTAGGTGGGCTTAGTATGCCACATCTGGTATACGGCCTTCATCAGGACGGGGGTCTGTACTGTATCATGTCTGCGCTATGGGTGTATTAATTCCACAGGTTCTGTTATTTAGAAGTTGTATAAGCCACAAGGGCTAATCTCTGTCTGATCCTCTCAGCCGGAGGTGAAATTTCACTTTTAAATGAGCCTAGTTTCTTTTTTCTTTCAAGTAGCCCCGCGGGCAAAAACCTGTCAGGGTGCAGGACCTGCTCGCAGTCTGCCGCTGTAGCGTTTGAACCGCTGAGTCATTCTACGATTCACGGAGACCTGGCTGAGGCGTTAGTCCATATCTGGGTCTGGTCCACGGCTTCTTTTGCTGATTTGGGGTCTGAGGATGCCTCTGGACCAATCAGCATCTGGCATGATGTCTGATTGTATGGTGAAAAACGTGAGCTGCATCATAGTTTTGAGAACGGTCGCCATGTTAGATCTGCGGACAACTGCTGGTTTCCATGGATAGCGCAGCGAGGAAAAAGTGTGGAATACACATTTGGGGTTATTTGGCGGCCGAAACATTGGGCTGGAAAGGGTGGGGGAATGGATTAAAGTTGATATGGAGCTGTTTTTATAGGTGAAAAGGGGCTTGCAGGTTTCACCGAGTCCATGGACATCACTGATGACCCCAAACAGCAAGGTGAGAAAAAGTCTAGAAAACACATTTGGGTTTATTTGGTGATGGAAATATGATATGGAGAGGGTGGGGGAGTGGAATAAGGTTGACATGGAGCTGTTTTTATAGGTGAAAAAAGGTGTGCAGGTGCCATTGAGTTCACTGTCACTTTTAGTGACCCCAGACATCATTTGGATTACAGGGGGTTCAGGGCGAGTTGGTACTTGAAGGTGTATTGTGTGAACTTGTTATATGGTTTAATTCTATTGTGGTGGTTGTGGCTAGTGGCCAGATTATTGGGGGCATGCGGCCACACATAGTATAGTAATATGTGTATAGTAATTATAGGAGTATACAGTATTTGTAATATGGTGGAATGATATAATTGAAGTGTATATGGAATTTATGATTGTAGTACAATTAAGGATAGTGCTTATGGAATATGTATTGGTTTATTTGTGAAGATAACAATTAGGATAATATGTTATATGCTTACTAAGTTGCATACAGTAATAAAGCTGAAATGTCTGGTTCTTTTTCTTTGAAAAAAAGAAACAGTATCATTTGTTAAGCAGGATAGTTTAAAAGCTTTATTTGATACAATTCTACATGCTCATTTACTTGTTTACCCTAATAAACAGTAAATTCTATGTAGTATGTATGGTACAACATTAGTGTGTGTTACGCTGTTGTTGTTTTGACATTAAATAATCATTGGGACATTTGGAAAAAATCCATAGAGGATTAAACATATATACAATTTTGTGAGTGTAGGTGAGATAGTATGTTTGTTTGAAATGTGTTGTATTTAAGGGAATGTTTAAAGCTGTTGGCATATTCTAACTATATTGGACTTCACAAAATGTTTTCCAGTAACAATAACTGTGATGGTATATGTGAAGTGTATTGCAATGAAGGGTATTTTTGAAGTAGTTAGATACCTGTTACCTTGTCTAACTGTTTTGGGATTCAAAAGTGCTGTTGTAGTTCTGCAGATGTAGTCATATACCAGTTGGTGTATTATAACTGTTTATTGTACTATAGTATAGTGTGTACATTTCGGGTCAAGGAATATTAAGTAGGCATTTGCTAGATGTGGTCGTAACGTTGGTGTATTGTAATTATATTACATTTTACAAGAAGTATTGCAGTGAGAAGAACTGTCTTGGCATGTTTGAAGTGTATTGCAATGAAGGGTATCTTTGAAGTAATTAGATACCTGTTGGCGTATTTGAACTACCTTAGCTTTTAAAAGTACTGTTATGCATTATGGATGTAGTTAGATAGCCGTTGTGATACACTTTAGTGTCTACATTTGGATTCAAGGAATACTAAATAGGCATTTGTTAGATGTATGGTAACCTATGTTTTGAAGTAGAAGATGTGTTGTTAGATTCAAACTAACCACTTATTCTTGGACATATGCAGTACAGTGGCATGAAGTGGTTGTAGCACCAGTTTGGTAGATTATGCCCACTGCTGTGAATGTTTTCTTACCAAGAGATACTTGGCCGTGTGTGAAGCTACTAAGCTTACAGTTGTTGTTGGTTCTAGCTGTATTGTACCTTAGAAGCATTAGTATCACATATTAGCCATGTGAGTGTATTTGTATGGTGGAACCATTGTCTGAATTATAAGAAGATATCATGATATGCTATGATGTGCATTCTACAGAAGCTGGTGAAATGGAATGGATTCAGAATTTGGTATGGATAGTTCATTAGGGATGTGCTCTTGTGAAACATGGTTGCAGAGACTACATGTATGTTTCCACCTGTATGAAATCTGGAAGATTTGATTCATAGGGATATTTTTGGTTTCCAGTACTTGCAGTAAGTATATTAGACATTACTGTGGATCTTCCTGTGTGTTTATGGGGAATGTAACCATTCCTGCACATTAGTCCAAATCTTGCCTTATACCTGAGACACTGTAGGTGCTGTCAGGATTATTTGTGGCATTTCTTTGAAGGGCAAGCATTTGCAAACAAAACTGGTCCGATCCGTTTAAGTAAATTTTGTGAACAATTGGAGAAAGTTGGTAGAGAAGATTGATTGCTACATTTCATAGCATTTTACTTCAGTTGTGTTGCTGAATTTAAATGGATCAAAGAGTTATTTCTCTGTTTCCTTTGAAGGTCCTGCAGTTGTTGTTTGTATTCATATGGACTTGCAGTTGATTTTGGACCAGACAGTTTTGTGGTTATATTATTTTATTGAGCAGCAGTAGTTCTTTGTGTTTGTAGCGCTATTGTTGGGAAATCTGACATAAATTATGTTTGTATTCATTTTCTTTTCGAAGGTTTTCTTTTTTGAAGTACAGGGTACATATCTACTTGAGGTGAACAGTGCACATAGCCTGTTGTATTCTAGGATGCAAGGAATGTTATTGTTGACTTTGTTTGGATCATAGTTATCTAGGAAAAGACCATTGAGTGTACACAGGCATGAAAGTGTTACGTAACTCATACCTTATTTAAAGATTGTGCTGCCAAATTCAATCAAGGCATGATTTGGGATTAGATCTTATAATTTGTGAATAGTGACAGCATATGCAAGAGATAGAGAGAATTGTTCTGTGCGTACGTACATGTCCTTGAAAAGAAGGAAGGGTGTTATTGTGAAGCCTATTTTTTTCAACTTCTGCAAGTTTATCAAAATGCATGTTGACAGAATGAATTTTGTTGACATGTGGATATGTTTGGAAGCCAAAAACTGTACCAATTGCTCCATTGAATAAACCTTGTTCTACGTCAAGGTTACGTTTTAGATTTACTCTGCAGTTTATACACAGAGTCAGTACTTTTTCTAATCCAGCTGTGTTGTAGAAAAATCTTTCCAAGCTATTTAAACATTGTGATGCTTGTTGACGAAAAAGGCGTGTCATGCTGTGCACTTCTAGTTTATCTGAACTCATATGCAGTATGGGTGCATTTCTTTTTTCAACATTGTATCATTGAATTTACTCCAGCTTGCAAGGTTTGGCATTAAGGACCTTAATTTTATATTTTGTGTAATTAATTGTTCATCAGGAGCAAATGTGTTTTTCCCATAGAGCTCATGGATTAGTCTAGTACTTTTAAAAATGTTAGCGTAGGTGAGATCTGCAGACTGAAGCATATTTTGAGTTAGTTCTCTGTAGAGAAAATGTTGCCAGAGAGTTACATTTTCACTGCTGCCAGTGTGTTACGGCATTGCGTGTGTCCTAATGTTTTGAAAATAGGTTGACCTTTTTTTGGTGTTATCTGTAGGAGGTCTCTGAAAACAATAATGTATTTTCCTCCAAACAATTCTTCCTAGTCGGTTTTTAGGACTTCTTGCATTCTAAGATAAATTAAAGCCAACATGAGGTTGTAAACAATGCTTACTTCATCAATCAGGAGCACTTGCATTTGTTTCAGCATTCTGTCTACTTCAGTTGCAGCTTCTGATGATAATTTGCACTCTAACGGCTATGGTGCCAGGTTAAAACATGGCATGGATAGCTGGGCTAGCGGAAACGTTATCAGTGGAAAGTTATTCTGCCAATATTGTTAGTACTATGCTTGGGTAGTAGATACATATATATTACATTCCTATGTCTAAAGGCATTACATCAGATTATATTGTATACTTCAAATTTGTAAAAATGCATTTATGTGAGTGAGTTTAATGTATATGGTAAAGCTGTGATTACGCCATGTAATGACAATTTGTAGTATTCTTTGGTATTCTACTGGGAGGAGCAGTAGTCAGTGTAAAGTTACCCCTCCTATGTTGCAGGCAGCTAAACCTGTGTGGGCTGTTACAACAGATGAAAGGTTGTTGTTTGTTAAGCCTTGTAGTAATGTGATAATTATTTTAATTAAGAACATTTTACCAGAACCAGCTTCACCACCTACATAGAGGAGCATAGATTTATAATTTTTACAGCTCCACGTTTTAGTTTCATGTTTAAAACCATGTTCAAATTCTTCAGTGACTCCTAGATTAATGGTGAGATGTTCATCATTTAGCTGTGATTTGACCACTGACAAGTCATCTTCAGATTGTTTAGATTGATATTCTTTTCTCCAAACGAAGTGTTCCCCTTCTCTGAGTGGAGTACAAATTGCATTGCAGATGAACTGTAGCATGGCAATGAAGCAATGGTGAAGGAACCTTGATACATTGGCAGGGTCCAGAGAACAGAGTTATCCTGGTGGTTTTATATCTATTCCTTCTTCATTTTGTTTTGCTCTGCATAAAAAGTTGCGCAAGTCATCCCATGCATATTCTGCACAACTAAAACTAACAAACCATGTGGTGGGGCTTACATTCCTTAGCATTCCTTAGCATACAGTCTACTTCAACATGACATTGCAACCAGTATTGTTTTGTACCATGCATGTTTGCCAAGAGATTTGAAATACTTGATGACAAAACTTCATCTTTGTCTTTTATCCCTTGAAGCAGTTGGGTAGTGGACATGTTTAAAAAAAGAACATTGCAGAATTAATTCACAGGAGTACTCTTCAAAGGCAAATTGATAATGCATAAATCACTATAGAACAGCAACCTTTAGTCCAGTACCTTAAAAGTAACACTAGATCAAAGCACCATGCATTTTCAAAGAGACGGCTAGTGTGAGGGAAAGTGATAGGGAGTGTGTGTGTGTTTGTGTCTGTGTGTGTGTTTGTGTGTGTGTGTGTGTGTGTGTGTGTAACAGAGAGAGACAGAGAGACAGAGACAGAGTGAGGGACAACAAAGGAAAGCGAGGTCGAATGGGAGTAAAGCAGAGATGAAAAAGAGGGCATGGTAGAAAAAGTGACAAGGGGAGAAAAATGAGTTATACTATTGAGAGAATTAAACATAGAGCTAGATATAGAGATTGGAGGACATAATGGTAGAGACTGGGAAACAGAGAGACCAAGGGAGTGTCAAGGTGTATGTGTGTGTATGTGTTTGTATGTGTAATCAGAGAGAGCGAGAGAATTAAAGAGAATGCACATATGGTTGTATATCTCAATACAGTTTTGAGTGATTATTCAAATTCCATTTTTATCCGAAATAGAGACTTTTTAGAATGATAGCTGGTCATTAGGGTCATCCACCTAAAGAAAGTTCTGAGATAAATGATTATAGCTACCCAGATTCCAGGACTCAAAACGCTAAAATCCCTTTTTACAGGCATGCAACTGCTGAGATCCCATAGCAAAAACAGTTCATATTTACGCTACCTTTAGCTGGGTAAACTTGACATGAAATTCTCTACCTCCTCTAATGGAGAAAAATACCCTAGGGCTGTGCACCTTTAGTAATCCAGACTCATGAGTATGTAAAGGAATCCCAATATACAGAGACGTGTACGTCCATACTTATATATTAATTTGGGTTGCCAAAGCCTTTTTGTAAATGTTGAAAATATAGATACCAGGTAATAAGAAGAGACGATTCCTTGTTTCATATTTTACAGCTGTCCTTCCTAATGTGCAAGCGTGGCGTGCACCAAGTGCACTTGTCACAGTGCAGTTCAGTTTTTGAAGCAGGCTGCATACAGTGGAACAGCAATTACTGTAGCACTCCATGTGCTGTGTTACAAATTCTTGCCAGCTGCACAGAGCATGGAAAACACGCGTGCGACAAGTGCAGTTCTCACAGTGGAGTTTGGTGTTTGGAACTTGTTGCAGCTTGTCAGCAGTTACTGTAGAACTTCCTGTGATGGATTTCAAATTATTGGTAGCCACGCAGAGTGCACAAAGTGCGGTGTGCGAAAAGTGTAGTTGTCACAGTGTAATTTGTTTTTTGGAGCTAGCTGCACTGGGTCAGCAATTACTGTCGCACCTCCTATGCTGAATTACCCATTCCTGCCAGCCGTGAGGGGCGCAGAAAGTGTGGTGTGTGACGAGTGTAGTTGTCACAGTTAGTGCAGTCTAGTGGAGTGCTCTGCTTCTCTCTGCTAAGTGACTGTTTCCCACCTGGCTGTGGCGAGTACAAGTTAACCTAATGGTCTGCAGCATTACTCTATTTACTTACCTGTGTACATTTACACACATGGGGCCAGATCTACATGTCATTAAAGCTCTGCATTTTGACTTCCCGGGGGAACACGAGTAATTGGTATGTTGACCTTGGTTCAGTATGTCACAGCCGTGCTAGTTTAATGGGAATTAGAAGGGAAGCGAAGAAGGGTAGTGTCCATGCGAGTGCGAATGTTTGTGAGTCGATCAGCACTCTTCGTGAGGGCTTTACTGCTAAATTCCAAAGCGATGGCTGGTTTCGGAAACTAATCTGAAAGCAGCCACTCCCACTGGCTGT
The DNA here is from genome assembly GCF_040938575.1 of Ambystoma mexicanum. Lineage (NCBI taxonomy): Eukaryota > Metazoa > Chordata > Amphibia > Caudata > Ambystomatidae > Ambystoma > Ambystoma mexicanum. The sequence goes on along the minus strand of NC_090935.1, from coordinate 1,070,052,324 downwards.
CCTTTACCACGGTATTCCGATATTATAACAGTAGAAGGTTGATTTGGCATTTCTGTGGGTAATACCTCTCAATTTGCGTCACATTTCACCAGAAGCCCATGTTGATTAAATTTGCAGCGGGAAATCTTCAACAAGGCTAGTAGCATACACAGAAAGGGTTTTAGACACCCGGAATCCTGATGAAAATCCCAATGGAAATGATCTGAGGGAATTTGGGGAGTTCTCAACAGCACGCTCCGTTAAAGAGGGGAAAACAAGAGTGACATTTGAGGATGATTCTATTCTTGATTTATGTGAATCCAGGAAGAGAGGACACATGCAGGTTGTGCTGAATATTCACCATAATACTCCAAATTCTGGCAGGGCTCAGTCGCATTGATCTCATACATCATACGCCAGCCTGGAACTTCCTCCTTGGAACAGCAACCTTTAGTCCGTACCTGAAAAGTAACACTAGATCAAAGTACTTTGCAGATTCAAAGAGAGGGCTAGTGTGAGGGAAAGCGATAGGGAGTGTGTATGTGTGAGAGAGGTAGGCAGAGAGACAGAGAGACAGAGACAAGAGAGAGACAGAGAGGGGGACAACAAGGGAAAAAGTGGTAGAATGAGAGTAAAGCAGAGAGTGATCAAGAGGCAACGAGAGAAAAAGGGGCAGGGGGAGAATTAAGGAGTTATGGCATTGAGAGAATATAAACTAAGGGAGATATAGACAGTGAAAGACAAGATAAGAGAGAGTTAGAAACAGAGAGACGAAGGGAAAGTCCACATCTGTGTGTATTTGTGTGTGTGTGGGTCTGTGTGTATTTATGTCTGCGTGTTTGTGCATGTGTGTGTGTTTGTAATCAGAGAGAGTCAGAGAGAATTAAAGATAATTCATTTATGGATGGATATTGGAATACCGTTGACTATTCAAATGCCATTATTTTCCGGAATAGCAACTTTAGAAAAAGCTAGATGGTAATTATGGTCATCCAAATAAAGCTTTTTGCGCCTTTTTGTTGCTATGTTGTCAGAAGGAGAGGGTGAACCCAAATGATTAGGAAGTTAGTACCAGTTGAGGAGTGAAGTAATCAAGATGCATGTAATTTAGCCACTCTTCAGAGGTATCCTGATTGGGTGGCTGACCAAGAAGACCACATTCTGTTTTTGAGGGATTGATATGTAGGTACGTGCTTGTCATTCAGACTTGGGTGGGGTCAAGGACAATCTTGAGTGATTGCATATTTGTGGTATGAGATGACCTAGTCGTTGAAAAGTGATCACAATGGCATATGATGCCAAAACCTGATAAATGGTTTTAGCACCTGGTTAGATGATAGCAATTGGCTCCCTCTGTTGGAAACATCTGCCCACACCACCAATGTAAGCCTCTGCTGCAGGCTTTGAAAGCTCTTTCATCTTACTGGCAAAACATCACTTCTACAAACATTGTTGTCATATAACTGTGCTGAAAGCATCTTCTCTGAAATCAGGTCTAGTCTTTCAGCTATCTGATGAAGATCTCTGTCATCCATCTTGGCATTCTTGGAGTCCCATTCATCTCCCTTTGCTGCACTTCCCCTCGCACTCAAATTCACTCATTATTGCTACTCGTCCAGATACTTGTCCTCCTCTCCTTGTTTCTGTTCTATGTGCTCTAGTTTGACCCTTATTTTTTATTTGGATAAACCAAACACCAGAATTTAACTTTAACTGTTGGTATTGTCCAATTGTATACTAGGATCAGGCATGACGTAGTACACCAGCCACATGTCTACATCGAATATGTACTACATGACAGAGCCAGCATTGAGCAGGTCCAGTCAATATGAACCATTTTCGGGGTGCTTCCAAAATGCTGTCCAGGCCTTAAAAAAGGACATTTCAGAATTGTGTAATGAAATATAAAATGTGCTTTACAATCCAACTGAAGGGATCCTACATCTGAACCCTTCAGAGGAAACCCCACTATCTTAGACACCACTGGCTCATATAGTTTCTAATGTATTATTTGTCTCCCTCCTCCTTCTCCTTCTCTCCTGCTCTAACATTGTTAGTTTTAGCTATATGGTGCTTTCGCATCACCTCTTCTGTAATGGAGTACAGGTAGGGAGAGATAGCATATGAGGAATGAGACAATGCATCTAGGTGTTGTTTGGGTATTTATCCACCCATTGATTACCCATGGCCATGCAAATTCCTATGGCCATTCCCACCCACTCATTGTCCCCCCATCCAAATCACACCACCCTGAGATCTGTTAGATTTATCAAGTCTTTAAAACAGTCTTCTGAGAGCTAATGGGTAAAGTGTTGCTGTAAACGCACTACTGGAGTAGTACAAATGTCTTAACCAGGTCAGCATTCAGCCGCTTCATTTATAAGCAGTATGCAAATTTGTCATGGAAGTCCTGTTAAAAAAGCGAACCTTGGTAAAGCCAATTGTTTCAGCTTGTGTACAGGTATTTGATAGACATTTGCCAGGCACTGCTATTATATACTGAAGTATGTACACCACTTTCAATATTCTACCATTAATAGCCAGTTAGTACCATTAAACTCATGCCTGTCAAATACCTTGTGCAAGGCTAAACAAAAGCCAACTGTTTGCATTGTTAATGCTTGTCTTTATTGGTAGTTAGATTATTTATTTTTATTTATTTTATTTATTTAAATTTGTATAGCGCGCAAGCAGCCCAAGGGCATTGAGGCACTGTTACTTGCATGAGCTTAGTTACAGGCATGGTATCAGTAAGAGGCATATTACAGATAGGAACAAGCCAGGTTATTGTAACGATAGGTTTTAATCTGGGTGAGTCTTGCATTACTTGTTTAAATTACTTCAATGTTCCAAAGAGGCAACAGCCCAAACACACATTCAAGCATTGCGGAGTAAAACCAGAAAGCCTAAAAGAGGAAAACACTATCACAAGAGCCGACACATGTAAAACAAAGGGCCTAATTCACTGATCACTTTTCAATGGTTAAATCCTAGTGAAACATGTTTTGTGAATTATGCCCAAACACATTAATGCTTAAATACATCTCTCTATATCTCTTTTTTGCAGAATTATAAAACTCGACCATGGTAAGTAAGTTCAGACAGAATTCCAAACTACTGGAATATTTTACCAATTCTCCACTGCAGTGAAAATCAAATCCAAAATCTGCAGTGCAATGCTTTTCCAACTAGACCAAATGAATTTCAAAATGCAAGCATCTATACTTGTTCTTTCATAAGCAACAATATAACTAATTAATTCTAATTGTAAGGGTCATTTCTTCCCCTGCCTGGTTTTTCAATCTCCTCATAATTCATGCATTTCCTTCTTGAGGCCACATGCTGCTTTTATGCAAACATATAGAGATATCTCTGAATTATGTTTCTAAAATGTATTGGCACTGTGCCACAATATGAAACCATGTAATATGAGTAGGATTGAAAAGGTGCTCTTTCCTAACCTTCCATTAAAAAGCAATCCCTGGAAATCAGCTGAGAGACATTCATTATGTTTGTGTTATTATTTCAAAGCAATATTCACTGAACTGAACAGTTTTTCTGGTAACTGAAAAGTAAAAGCTTTTCTGAAGTTGACTGAAGAAAGTCAACAAAATTGGTCCGAGCATGGACTTGAATGCAGTATACATCCCTTGATGAATAATTGAAATACACATATTGCAATCCTCCCCATCATTGCAAAACATAAAACCACAAATGTTGTAAAATTGAATGACATACAACATCTCCGGGAAGCATGAGTTTCAGACATGTCATACAAATATCGATGGAAAAAAACATTAAATGATGGTGCTTAGAAATCCAATTCCTGCATTTCATATGTGTGAATGACCATATTATATGAAGTTTGGTAGTGAATCACGACAGTATTTATAAGTAACGCTGGCACTGCAACACATTAACCAAGGCCTGATAGTGAAGAAAACAGCAGCTGGTGACCTCCCCTTGCTCTGCCTACTGTACCACAACCAGTCACTGCTGTTAGTGGAGTTTGTTTTCAAGCGGAGTGGCACAGGGCCTTACCACTGATGAACTATCAAACTACTGCATATTGAACCTCTGTTCGAATAAAGAACTAGGGATAACTTGCAATCACAAAAAGGCATGAACTTCATGGCTACAGATCACCACACAGAGCAAAATCCAACCTTCCATCCATCAGCATGAACTATGCATGGGGTAAAAGACCTTGTGATCTTGCACATTGACTGGAGAAATTGACTGCTTAATATACTTCCAGCCGCCGACATGGCACCACATCTCACCTAATTGACAGTTGCATGCACATTTGCCCATGTTTGTCCAACATGGGTGACCTTAACTAGCTCCCCTCCCCACCAGGATCATATTCAAAACTACATGTGTCACCTAGAAAGCAGCTACAATGGAACATCAACATAGTTGGTGTATATACACCACACCTCTGGAGGCTTTCGCACCTCACTTAGCAAAACTATCAAAATCTAGCCTGTAACAAGGAGACTTGCAAGTAGTCTTTATCCTGCCACAACCTGACCATCTGTAACTAAATCTCGGCAGAGGCTCAACATGCCTCCACCATCCTCCAGTTCAAGAAAACAGTAAGACATGTCTCTTTCAAAAATACCCGCTGGACGAATACAATTCACTCTCTCCTTCTGACAGCAGTTTTAAGCTACTGTATAAAATCCCAAGCCCAACGCTGCACCCTCCTGTTGTAAAGCTCTCTACGTGAGCTACATTTGTGCTATAAGTATTATAAGTATTACAATAAATTGATCACTCATCGACCTGTTAGGGTATTAGTGTTCTAAACAAATGCTTGTAATCTATTAATCAATTAATCACCAACAGGGATAAGGAAAATCACATCTCTTTTCATTTGGAAGCATGTTGAGGGTTCAGTCACAGGGCAGGGGGAACCAACATGTGTTTTGTGAGGGTTCCCTTGTGCCACTACGGATGGCCAACTAAAATCACTATCTGCAGTGTTGGATACCCTGCTATTACATTCCAGAACATCTACTCCTAAGATATCTAACCATTGGATTGCAAGCCACTTGTATCCCTCCTGAGGCTTTGCAGTTGCTCCACACATCAGACAACAAAATGAGCACTGTGCATTTGTTTTGGTGTCTGAAGTCCCTGGGCCTCTTTCCCTCTCATGTTCCTCTTCCTGCAAATTAAACACTGAAAAGCTGTGCGCAAGATAAGAGGAGGGGCTGCATATGGGTTTGAAGGTCTTGGGCAGTGTCCCAACAAGGGGTTAACTATCAATAACAAAAGTAGATGGGAAAGGTGTTTTGCAGCTATCGTCACAAAGAGGTAAACATGATGACTGATTAGAAAAGGAAGAGGAGCATAAATCTGAAGGGGCCTCATTGCAATTCTGCCAGTCTGGAAACAACGGTGCCTGTAAATCTATTGGTACCGTTGTTTCCGGACTTTTCTCACGGGAGCACCGGCACGGCTGTTAATGCCGTTGCTCCCGTGTCCCCATTCCCATGGAGTCCTATTCCGGTCACCGGACTCGGAATAGCCCGGTGGCACCAGGAAGTCAGGCGCTGGTAATTTTTTATGGGTATGGCGGCAACCAGCCAGTAGCACCGGCAGGGTTACCGCCGGGCCCGTAATTAGGCACAATGTCATTTGAAACAAGGATGGAGCTGTGATCATTTCATTCTCACTGTGTTTTTTTAGATTCATTTCGGCTAGCCTTAATTTGCAATCTGGTTATTGTTGGCTTTTAATTAGAATGGAGAAAATAAAGCTACAGCTATCATCTTTTTTTGCTCAGTGTGCAGCTAAAAGACAATCCGTGTGAGTGCCAGCTTGCAAGCAAAAAGATGCATCCGACAGTACATGTTGCTGTGTATTGTAAAACTGTGAATATTTTTTTTTAAGATACTGAGTTCTTTGTTTTAAGGCAGTATTACCCCAGTTGTATTGAACCATAATAATTTCCATAACATGCAAAACCACATACGAACAATACTCTTACTTTAACATACACACAATGTGCACATGTATACTGTAATAACGCTACACCTATACTTCTACACACGTGACTTGAATGATGATGCAACACTAAAAATATGTGCACATGCATATTAGTTACATTGTGTAGGTATAACAATATTTCCTACAAAACTCTAGCAACTTAATATACAACACACTATTAAAAGGTACATACAATACATACACACCACTTTTCCTTATACACTTACCTGGTCTTTCATTTTGAAAAATATATTAATAATTACCAAGTGTGCATGTCCAACATACAGTAACCAATCACAAAACAGAAACACCCCGCAACCACTTATTTTACAACAAACACATGTGTCATTTGTGCTTTGCACCACACCCAAACGCTGAACTTTACTACTATGCCTATTAACACAATTCAACATTTCATTTGAAGACAGCAACCAGAGTGGATGCAAAGTAAGTGCCCTTAACAAACGTATACACATTTTTCATAAAAATAACCACTAGCTTGATAAATAAAAAGCACTTGTAATGTTCAAAATTCATACTTTAATATAAATCATGCATTACAATTTTATTGCAGCACATTTCAATATGTCAACCACTCCTTGAGAGCCTTCAACAGAGCCAGGATAGTAAGGCATTGTGTTTAATAAAATCGCCATTTACCAGTAAATGGAACTATTGTTTAAATGTGAACATTGTAAACAATACTATCTCCCCTTTCAGTAACGTATTTAAAAATACAATATAAAAATAAATAAATAGCATACTATTTATTTTTTTCTACGAATGTATACAGTTCATACACTGCATAGCTTCAATAAGTGTGTACGCTAAATTCAAGTGTGTTTGTAATTGTAGATACAAATAAACATGAATGTAGTCACTTGCGTACTATTCATAGTACTATGCACAAAATGTTGATATGAATGCATGTAGTACCATCACATGTCTTTACAATTATAATACACATGTGTGTACAGTAAATATTTCAACATTTTATATTTAACAAGCTTCCCTACAATTATAATGTACATGTGTGTACGCTGAACAGTAAGAATAACATAATACATGAAGTACACATCATAAACTTGACTTCATAAGTGTATTCATTTATAAATAATGCATGTACAGGTGTATATACAGTAAACAGTACATCTCCTTTTTAACTTGTGTCTTTTTATTAGTATTATTATAATTATTAGTATTATTATTATTATTATTATTATTATTATTATTATTATAATGATTAATATTATTATTATTTGTATTTAATTATTATAATGTGCTACACGCTTGTTGGCCTCAGAGTGCACACAAAACATAAACAAGGTCAGGATCAGCAGTGGAGGGGTCAAGAGAAGGAGGTAGGTTTTAATGGCTTTCTTGAATGCGGCCAGTGATCGAGATGTTGTTATGGGAAGAGGAAGGGCATTGCATTCCCGTGGCACATGTGTTTTGAAGCTTGTTCCACCAAATGTGTTCAGATACTGAAGGGCCACGGTATTCTAACATGTGTAGTTAAGAGACAAAATCTTATGAGTGATTCTTTGTTTGATGGGCAACCAGTGTAAGGCCCTTCTATATGATGAGACATGATCTCATATGGATAGTCCATAAATTGTCCTAATTGCTCTGTTCTTAGTTGTTGTAAGTTTGCTTGTGATGTACCAATATGCAGGCTATTGCAGTAGTCAAGCCGCCAGTTTACTAGGCCAGTAGCCAGTAGGTATCTGTTTTTGGTGGTTAGGTATTGTCTAATTTGGTGTAACAATTTAATCAGGTATCAGCAGGATGAGTGTATATGCAAGACTTGTTGTTTCATAGATAGTTCAGAGTCCAAGAGAGCATCCAGTGTTTTCACGCATTTGATGACTGGAATCTGATTACCTGAGATTGAGAAATGAGAGTTCAAAGTGTCCAGTTTCTTTAGATGAGGACTGGATGTGATGATAAGAGCTTTGTTTTCTCGTTATTAAGGGCCAAGGAATTCAATGCCACCCATGCTTGGATTTCCATATGCACCCTATTCTAGGCCTTAGTGAATTCTGAGTGCGTACCTATTAACTCTAATAGAACCTGGGTGTCATCTGCATCAACTGCATATATGACACCCAGGCTATCGAGGAAGTCAAGTAGCAGCCTGATGTAGATGTTGAATAGGGTGGGGGACAGGCCTGAGACCTATGGCACTCTACATGTGGTAGTAATAGGGGACACCTGGACATTTTCAACAGCTACTCTTGATGTCCTAGGACTCCGAAATGACACGATCCATAGAGAGGCCTTTTCTGAGCAGTTGGTTATACTTTTGAATCTCTACCGAAGGAGCCTGTGATCAATGAGATCGACTGACATAGAGAGGTCTAACAACATCAGTAGTGCTGGAAAACCTTTGTCCATGATGCCTATGATGTTAGATTTGAAGTCTTAGAGTGCAGCCTCGGTCCCTTGTTGGGAGCTAAATCCAAATTGATAGATGCCCAGGACTTTATTGTCCTCTATACATTTCTGTAGCTGTAAATATCACTCTGTCAATAGTTTTTAGGAGATATAGAACATTGGTTATGGGCCAGTAGTTTTTGGCCAATGCTGGATCCAACATGTTCTTTTTCAATAATGGGTTTATCCATGCTTCCTTCAAAGATGAGGACACAATGTCATTCCTGTAATGTTCCTTCAATTTTAATGTACAAGTGTGCAGGCATAACAACAAATATAGCACAATAGACAATGTACAGCCACTAAAGTATGCGATTCGCATCATAAGTGTATTCTTAGAGACATGATGTTACTTGAAATAATAATTATTATTATTTATTTATTTATTTGTTTATGGTTTATATAAACCTTTACAAAATAGTTCATCAAAATAGTTCAAACAAATAGAATTACATTTTGAAAAGACAATAAAACAATTTTGATACATTATCTTCAAACACAAGTCGAACAATCATTTGAAACATATTATAGTCATGACAATTCAGAACTACTAAAATGTAAATAAACAGAAGAACATTAAGACCAAAATTAAGAACAGTTCGTATCAAGTCAATTTACAAAACGTTAAAAGATTTCATTAGCTTCTAAAACCTGTTAAAACCAATGTATGGAGGTTTCGATGTAAGGAGACAGTTCGTTATGATCATTTAAGATAAATCACAAACATTTTTTAAAAATGGCATTATTCTTAGTTTTGAAACAATCGAGGTGTTATGTCTAATTTGAAACCATAAGAATTCGGTGTCAACGGCGTGTAGGTGCAATACAAATTGTTCAAAGTAATAAATCCTCTGTTTTAAAAGAGCTGGACATTGTAGTAATAAATGCTTCAGAGTTTCTTCAGTCCCTTCTGACTTACAATGTCTATACCATCCCCAGTTTATGTTCTGGAGATTCCACCTTTTTTACAATATGGTTTGTTTTCAGGGTATCGAACCGAAACCTCATGAAAGAATTTCTAAAAATTCGTGAATGATATTTCACTAAATAGTTCTCGAGAAGGGGGTAAAATTTCCAAAAGGAGTGTATCTGATTAATGGTTTTCGATTGTTGAACCATATCTAGAGTCATTTGCCAATCATTACATTGGAGTATCTGCTTCACTTTTTGCGGTTTGTTTATCAACATCTCCAGACTTACACCTGCCTTCAACAATGTATCTTCAGTTACAATTTTTACATTCACACAGTAAGGGTTAGATCAATCGTTGGCTGCTATCATGTATTTAGAAGAGATATCATTTCTCATACATTTTCTCCATAATGACATTTTTCTCCAAACAATAATCGATTGTAAAAATTACAGCCCAAATTAGTATCTGATTGCCTGAATAGGCACACCTTTAGGGATGAAGAACAACACACCTTTCCACATATCTCTTTCAAGTTTTTTTTTTATAAAATCTGAATCTTCAAGCTCATAGAATTCTAAACCATAGGTGAGTTTAGGAATACCAGAAGTAATATAAAAGCGTTTCAGAGGTATGGCCGCGAATCTTCCATATTTAGCATCAATTTTCGACATTTGTCGCTTTATTGTTTCTGCTTTAACCTCGAGGTGTCTTTTGATTATGGCCATCGAGCTATTTGCTGTAAAGTGATATCCTAAATATCTTAGGACTATTTGACTTTTTAAGCGTTTTTCCTCGCAGCACCAGGTTAGGGATGATTGTCTTTTATTCGATTTTCCCATTCTTATAATAATAGTTTTCGCAGCATTAATTTTTAGATGTAGATCAGCAGTAAATTTCACAAATGCATTAATGAGTTTTTGCAGACCAATTTTTGTGCGATCTAATAACAAATAATCGTCAGCATATGTTATCCATTCAATTGGAGTATCACCTAATTTCGGAGGAACCAGACCCTTACCCGATAAGGCGTGAGTGGCTTTAGATACATATAAATTGAATAAAGTGGCCGCTAACTTGCAGCCTTGTTTTAGACGATTAGCAATAGACATTTCTGAGGAAAGTCGCCCTGCTGAGTTAAGCCTTACCTTGATCTTAGTGTCAGAATATAAATCAATAATCATCTCTAATAGATGTCTGGGTATCAAAAGATCAGTTAGGATTGACCATAAAATGTGTCTATCTACAAGATCAAATGCTTTAGAAAGGTCCATGGAGGCCACAAAGATCACATAACCCAAGTTCTTAGCTGTTTTGGATTGGAGGCTTTTTAAAATAAGGCCTCCGCAGTCCGTCCCTACGTTCTTTCTGAATCCAATTTGTTTGACATCTATTATGTTATTGGTGGTCGCCCATGCGTCTAGTTCTTCTAGTATAATGGACGTGAACATTTTGTACTCAGGATCGGAAATTGCAATTGGTCTATAGCTTTCAGGAGCAGGTCTAGGCCTGTGTTTAAAGATTGGAATTAATATTGCTAATCTCCATGAATATGGTATAAGGGTAGTTGCTAGGATATTTTTAAACAACATGTGGACAATATCCCCCCATAGTTGTGGATTAGTTTTTAGGGTTTGGTTAGATAGGTTGTTGGGACCTGGTGCTGCCGATTCCTTAGATTTACTAATAATATTAGTGATATTTTTAGGAGAGATATCCAGTGTCCATGTGGATTTTTTTATGTGATGGTGGCTGCAGCTGTCAGTATCATCACCGTACATTTTTGCAAAGTGAATTTTCCATTTGCGTTCACTGATCGAAGTCAACAAAATCTTTTTTTGTGAAATCTGAGTCGCATTAATTATCTGCCAAAAGGTAGAGATATCTTTACCCTTAAGTATTGCAAGCATGTTTTCGCCGTCCGTTTGACCTCTAGCAACTCTATTAGCAATTAACCAGTTCTTGTAATGCTGCTTAATGCTTCTTAATTTCTTTTCTCTTTCCACTCCCTTATCTGTTGTTTTTTTAATGCCTCGTAAGTCTCTTCTTAGCTGTTTTTTACGGTTTAGAATATCAATGTTAAAAAAGTGTACATGATTAAGGGGAATCTTAGTCATTTTTTTTTTACCACATGCAGAAACTATCACTTCACTAATATAGTTCGAGAAAAATGCAGGTGTCAAATAGTATTGACATTCATCATGAGTCATATTCTCTTGATTTTTTTGTAGAAGTGATGTAAATCTCTTAGTATTGGAGTATGACCAGCGTATACGGGTGCCACTAGGATTAGCAATCAAACCCGGCTTGTAAAAATCATCGTCTTCATGTTCATTCATGTGCGTTATGTAGGTCGACAGGAGATTATGATCGCTGGATTTCATTTCAATTACCATTAGATTCGATATATATGGGTCTAAGCCGTAAGAAACAAACACATAATCTAGAATTGAACTGCAACCTCTCACGTGCCAAGTATGGGTTTGGTTAGATAATAGTACTAACCCAACACTTCTGCGAAGTTCAGCCAAATAGCTCCACGCAATTTAGCATTATCATTCAGGACTTTGGATTGCTTACTAGTCGCTTTTAGAGTACACATTAAAGAGTCAATTTCCATGATATCTATGTTGCAGTCTGCATTTAAATCACCAGCCATCATAACCAACCCATTGACCTTCACATCGTGCCAGGCATCAAGTTTTGTCGATACTTCAGCTAGTTCTTTGATTAGGTGTGACACATTATATTTCAACGGATTCCAATATATGTTAATAAAACATATGTCAACCTGGGTGCTTCCTACTTTGATTGTACATGTAACTACAAGAAAAATTTCAGTTCAGACCATATCTCGGCGTTTCTGGATTCAAGGCTTGAAATAATATACCTTAACTAATTACTCATGTGTGTTTAATGCATTGAAATGTTGGTAGTACTGCATACATGTGATACACTTAACACTTCCAACCAGTGCATAGGCCAAACAGTATATACTACATGTAGGAGTATAGGTGATAGAGTATGTATAACATCATCAGCAAACATAAATAATTTAACACTTGTATAATGTCTACTTTAATTTCAACTCGTCTTAAATTTGTAAAAATATTCACAACTTCAATGCATGTGTATGTTAAAAAATATGTATAATATCATCAACATACAAATTAAAACAATGTACCCACATTATTTATTTAATGTTATTTTATTTGAATATTTGTTAAGTACTGGCCCTACCCATAGGGCCTTGGAGCACATTAGCTGGTTCAAAGTTTGAAAAGGTAGGAGTTGAGAAACAAAGTTACAAAATGTTTTTAGGAAAGGATACGATAATTAGGATCAACAAGTGATAGCAGTGGAGGAAAACAGATTTATGTGTGGGGAAACAGGTGTATTTAGTGGCTCTTTTTAAAAGTGGTGATGCAGGATGCAGTGCATTTGTGGAGTGGTATTGTGTTCCATGCCCAGGGTGCCTATTGGGTAAATGCTTGTTTCTGTGTGCATGTGAGTTTGCATAGTGGAATGTGTGGAAGGTGTTTGCTGGCTTGTTTGATGTTTGTGTGGGTGATGAGTTTGAGTTTGTCATGAAAGTAAGATGTAGTTTTGAGGTGGATGGCTTTTAACACAAAGCAGAGTCCTTTGAAGTCAATTATCTGGGACGTGTGGAGCCAGCGGAGCTGAGCAAGTGCAGGGATGATGTTTGAATATTTGGGTAGGTGGAGGATGAATCTGGCTGTTGCATTTTGTATGGATTGCAATGGGGAAAGGGTGCTTGGACTGTGGTACGGAAGCCGTCAGGTAAAATAATATGCATGATTTTGAGTAGGAGGTGCTGTTGTAGATTACATGTTTTGGTGACAGCGGCTATGTGGTGTGTGAAGGAAAGGTGGGGGTTGATGGTGAAGCTGCAGGATTTGAATGGTGTGGAGAGGGATATGTGTAGGTTTTCCATGGTAAGATCTTGGATCCAGGGTGTGAGGTTGGGTTTGTGTCTTGGGGGCAGATTAGGAAGTGTTCTAATTCGGAAATGTTTGAGTTTGCGAAAGTAAAATAAACATAATGTATAGCTTGGGAAACTGCTTCATTAAACAACTAAGCATACCAATTCAACATAATCTTCTAATATGTCACTCATTGATATTAACATTTTATATATGACATATTTTACAATAATAAATAAATGTACTGAGTTGCTATGATTACATTGTCATTAACATACACATAGTTCACTATTATAACAACATATGTTCTTTTTTATAGGTGAAACATCTACACTAACAGTGGACAACAAAACAATTCCACCAAATATTGAGAAATATTGAGAAAAGGAAATAAGATAAACATCATCATAAATCTTGTAAGTATAATTTATCATATCATAAAATCAAATTAAAACATTTAAAATTAAAAATTGCAAAGCTAACCAAAGTAAAAACGAATTGTATTCTTTCAATACATTTAAAATACAATTGTGTTTAATTACCACACATTTAATAATAAAAACACGTTCAATTATAATAAAAGTAAAACAAAATTGGCATTAAAGAAAGGTAAAACAAAATGTATGTTTTTCACAAAAAACAAAAACACAATTGTATTTTAAACATGAAATATGTAAAAACAATAAAAAAAACACATGATCTGTTAATAAGCACATTGTCCTTTGTTATTTAATTTCAGTGGGAAAAAACAAGCATGACAAGAAAGTGGTAAGAAAAATTAAAACATAAAGAAAAGCATTCCTCTAAAAATTAACATAAAAAAGAAACATAAAAGCAAACATATCACTGGCCAACAGGACGTTGAAATGAAAATGGGCACTGACAACATTCAAACTGTGCCAACTATTGTTAATGTCACAGATGAATTAGTTGAAGATATATTTTCATACACATAAGTTACTACAGAAACAGCAATATTTATTGCACCATTTGAAGTCTTTCCTTCGTAGCCACAAGTCCATTAAAACATTTAAAATAAACAATTGAAAATTGTGATATACTTTTCAGTACTCCCAAAGTTACCAGTGAGGCAACCTGTGCCTCACCTCGTCAATTACATTCAAAATGTGAACACATAAAGTCAACAAATTAAAATCCTTAATTGAAAGTGATGTTACACCATTGAAAACAAAAATGCATCACCTACTAATAAACATACTACTGTTCCAACAGTTCAAAATACACAAATTCAAAATAACACAAATAGATTCCCTATTACTACTACTACTACTACTATTTAAAAAGTATCAACTGTCATTAGTTGCAAAATAATTTTAGTCAACCAAAAAAAAAACGTACATTGAAGCAGTTTGACTACTTCGATTTCAAAACTAAAACTTCTCATATAAGTAAAAATAAAACTATGTGGCAATGGCAACTCATATAACATCTGTAAAAAACAACAAATTAAAATGTCTTCATTTCAAGTGATTGTTTTTTAGGAAGTAAAACCAGCATGGAACACAAAACGAAAAAAGATAATGTACCTATTACTAGTACTTCTTTTATTTATCCATCGGAAAGTTCAACAACTGAAGAAATCTCACAGAAAAATGTCTATGCTACCGACAGTAGTATAAGCATTTCAAGAGCTGTTATGGGCAAAACCAAGAAACAACATCCAAAAAAATAAAACTACCTCTGGAACTATTCTATTGGGTAAATTAAGACTTTGGATTTGGGAATACTTAAAAATATGTAATACTTAATACTTAAAAATAAAACAACTGAACAAACTTCAATAAGAAAACATGATCCACTGTTATTAGTACAGCTACAAAACAAATGACTAAAAGAAAACATATTGCAACACAAACTGTGGAAAAAAGACACAAATGTATACCTTCTAAAGTTCCCAAAACATATCAAGTTGGTGATTCTGTGTCACTTCCAATTTTGCAAAATATCGGTTGAGAGAATGATTATTCTTTTTTAGGCTGCTTAAAATGTGGAAAAATAGTTGCAGTAGGTGAAAGAAATGCTGCTTCTTGTCTGCAAATGTGATGTATCATGAATTAAGGCCAGGTGTATGTTATAATACAGCAATCACATAAAAATATGTACATTTCAAATTTGATTTTTGTTGTGTATTCATGAATGTGGGTGGTTGTTTTTAAATACAAATTAATGCAATACAATAGTTGCATAGTAAAAATAATAGTAATAATAATAATAATAATAATAATAATAATAATAATAATAATAATAATAATAATAATAATAATAATAATACATGTATTACTATCATATATTTGCATATTTTGAAAGTAAAATAAAATTATATTTTTTGAAACAATTATAAATTACACCACAAAAAAGTATTTTTCAAAACTCTTAGAAAACAGTATGTGTTATACATAATGACTTAAAATAACACACAATTGAAATTATCTTCTGTTAGAAAATTAAAAGTTAATATATTAGCATTGTGAGTAGCTAGGAATGAGATGCGGACACAGAGGACTAATGGAGATTTGCATAAACATATTTTAAATGATAAAATGCCTCACTATCCCTAATTGAAGCAGTATTTTCCTACCTCACCCAAAGCTAAGGGTCTGTCAAGCTTCAAGATGTCCTCAGAAAGTGCACAAATGTTCAAGTTCAATGAAAGGTATAAGTTCAATAAAAGTTCCAAATGGGTAATGTTCACAGTTCCAAAGGGAATGACTCCATTTCCCAGAATACTTTCCACCAAATCAAAAGTTCAAAGAATAACCAGATTCTTGATATCTCAAGAGGATCACTCCTTCCACTTGTGTTGCAATTCACTTCCAGGCAAATGACTCCCTTGCCCAGGCCTTTTTCCACATTTACTACTATTCAAAAGGTATTAGTCTGCCGTATGAATCTCTTTCCGAGATAACACAAGTTGGGTGTGGGTCCCAGACTCACAAAACACCTGGTATACTCCCCTGCCACATCCTCTTATATAATTCCATTACACAATGTGGGTGTGAATCCCAGATCTGCAAAACACCTGGTATACTCTTCAGCAATGACTTTATGTTGCAATCTCTCTTTCTCATTCAGTACAAGGGGAATGGGTCTACCCCAAGTTATTTTACAGCTAAGTACTGTGACAATGAAGATGACACTGATTCCAATGAAGATTACTCTCTTCTCCAATCTTGGCAATCAATTCACTCGTTCAGGGTTCCTTTGCCTCGCTGTTGGCGTTCCCATTTCCCCTCTGGGCCCACATTTGGTTACTGGCCTCGGTATCCACTATGCTCGAGCAGCAGTTTTCCCAATCAGCGGCATGGAGCATTCTCACCCCTTGCACCTAAACAAAGCCTGTCCCAGCTTATAGCTCCTACAATGACTTCCTTCTTCTGGTGTTGGCGTTTCTATGCTCAGCCGGCACTGCTTCTTCTTTACTATGCCGCCGGTCTGGAGGTCACCTCTTCACCTCTCCTCTTGCTGGTAGTGCTCTGTGGCGACAGCTCTCGGTCCACTCTGCTACCTGGTCTGCCTGACCAGCCAGGAGTGCTTGGATTGGCTCCCTATCTTGCCACCTCCACTTGCCTGCCTGTCTCCAAACCAATGGTTGTCAAAAGAAGGTCTCTAGATTTTCTTGCAGCAGCTGATTTAAACTTCTGCCTCCAGGCTGACAAAGGACTTGGACCAATCACATTTTTCACAGAAGTAGACTATGCATTATGTATGGTTCACACTCTTTCTCATGGCAGTCCTCTTCTTCATTTTAGTACATGTCGTTTTACTAGTTAAAATTGTTCATGAGTTCTGTCAACAGCTTTTGCAGGATGTTCATGGAAGTTGTCACAGTATGCCATTAAGGCATGGTGAATAGATCGGATATTCCTAGAAGGATAGGGGGAATACTGTGTCTCATTTGGCCAATCCTTCCCCATTTGGTCACCTCCCATCATGTGGTTCCCCCGTCATATAGCCACCCCCAGGGTTGGGATATATAGCGACTGCCATCCCCTGACCACACGAGGAGAGTAATGATGATATCATAATATTCTTCACAATGTAAAAAAAAATATATATATATATATATATATCTATATCTATATATATATATATATATATTCAGTAAAAAAAACTTTGTTAAAGGGATGTTATGGTTAAGTTGCGCTACTAAAAACCTATCAGATTCAGTAAAAAAACTTTGTTAAAGGGACGTTATGGTTCCAAGTAAAACCGAAAAACCCCTGAAATTCGCCAGTTATGGTAAGCTAAGCAACCATAACTCGCTCCACCACAGTACACTGCTAAGACTAACACCCAGAACACCAAAGATGACATCACAAATGTCATTGATGACATCACTGATGACATCACATGTGCATTTACCTTTCATGAAAAGTCTGTACAAGGGTTTCTTATTGTAATGTTAATTTAAAAAAAAAGTGTCAAGGATCATTGGAATACATATCAAGGGCTAATTAGTCCATCCAGTAAACTAAGGTGCTCATGTAGAAACATAGGCATTGTGTGCAGCATACATGATGGAGGTTCAATATTCATAAGCTTGCCATGTTGAATAGTGAAATGATAACTGTTTTCTTATTAGACTTTTGCATACTGTGAAACATCTGATAAGTAGATAATAAAACCCACTTACTACATAATTGCATTACCATATAATTACTACATAATTACATAATTACTTTACTTTACTATACTTTACTATATAACCAATTAATAAATATTATTTTGTATACATTTAACATATACATTTTTTTGTACAGACCATACAAAAATTGAAACTACTACAGAAAAAGAAGCGGTGGATAACACTCTGGAACACAAACGAAAAAATGGACCAACTTATGGCAAATTTTACCAATTTAAAAAACTTTTTGGAAGATCACTTAAAACTAACAACAAGATACCATTGCCCCACCTGTACTTGTCCCCCTCACCATATCCCACTCATTTAACCCCAAACCCTCTCCATGGACCAAAACGTTTTGATGACATTTCCATCCCTTCTTCACCTGATCCCAATTATGTTGAAATCCCTAATTCTCATGTTTTTGTTTCCGTTTCTGCCCCACCTCCTCAGTCATAAATTGTTAATATATGTCAAATAAAGTTACTTTTTTATATTGTGTTGTAATTAGTTTCAGTTCTTTTTGTTAAAACCAATTTAGGTGTCCACGGACAGCGCGGTTTTTCGGAAATGTTCGTAAATAGATGAAAATGTAAGTGTCCTGAGGACACTATATCTGTCCGTAATGTTCTCATGCAAGATGAAACTGTTCTAAGAACACTCGTAGTGTCCTGAAATGTTCGTAAATAAACGAAAATGGAGGTGTCCTTAAGAACACTATGCCTGTTCGTAGTGTTCGCTAGCAAGTTGAAACTGTTCTAAGAACACTCGTTGTGTCCTGAATTGTTCGTAAATAACGAAAATGGAGGTGTGCTGGGGACGCTATTTCTGTCCGTATTGTTCGCAAGTAAGTTAAACTGTGCTAAGAATAAACGGCTGTCCGTAACTGTTCGTTTTACGTGTGACACACTTTTAATTAGTTCAGGACCCGAACACTGTCCGCAGAACATCAACACGCATGCGCAAAACAATGTCCGTACATTGGGTGTCCTGCGGACGGCCGCTTCCTTAGCGAACATGCTCACGAAGCAATCATGTGACCGCGCCCACGCTGATCGCGTGTTCTGAATGCGGACACTGTTTGTGTCCCCGAACAGTTTAAAAGTACATTTCCAAGTAATCCACAATATTTCTCATTAAAAACTCACCATACCACAAATCCCACATAGTAATCCTAAGTTTCCACATAGTTTTTTGTGACTTTTTCAACCTTTTTTGGTGTTTGATCTGTCTTGCGGACGGCGCGCATGTCCGCGAACCGTGTACAAGCACCCCTATAAAAGACCACACCCTAGAGCTCATCCTCATTGTGTTTCTGGCTATAACACAGAGCACACTAAATTTTGCTGCATACTTTGCAGATGTTTAGATTTCCATCTCCAAGCCGATGACACCGATGGCTCCACTATTGCCAGCTGGTGCTACATCTGCCTCAGCACCACCCCCACCCCCTCCACCACCACCATCTCCCCAAGGGCCTGAAGAGGGGAACTGGAGTGAGGATACAGAGGAGGAAGAAGAGGATGATGAGAATGAGGTAGAGGAAATCCCTACTTCCCGCCCTCGGCGTGATTCTTGGGTGTGGCGGTTGTTTACCATTCATGGGAATGGTCCTAAGGCTCGTGCGAACCGTGTCATCTGCAATGAATGCAAAATGGTACTCATTCGCGGGAGGCATGGTTCATACAGCTTTGGGACCACTACCATGAAGCGACACCTCAACTCATTCCACACTGGGGCCATTCGCCAGGTGTACCTTGCGAAGAGCGTAGTAGGTTGATTGCCTCTACTTCATCCTCCGTTTCTCATCCTGTCACCACAAGGAACACCTCTGTGGGAAAGCGTCTTCCTCAAGCTGCCTCACAGGCCATACAGAATTCTGATGTCCCTTACATTCGAGGATCACAGTTGTATGTATGTACTGTGACACAGTACTCTGCAGGGGGGAGCGACTTCGGAGTGCTTTTGAGACTATCGTCTCACGCACGAGAAGATCTGCTCACTACCCAAATAAAACCCACTCTACATTTTCCTCTCTCAGATCTCCCTTTCTTATCCCTGTGGTTGGTGTCCCCCCTTTACCCTCCTTTCCCCTCCTCTCCTAGTGTGTCGTGTATAAAAAAAAAAAAATACAAAATAACAAAAATTAAAAAAAAATAAGGCTCTTTTCAGAGCCGCCTTTCACAGTTAAAAAATAGAAGTGAAGATAAATAAAGCAGGGCCCTTTGTATTTCTTGAAAGTCTGCGAACATAAAACAAATTCGGGTGCTACCCTATTGTAACCATTGCATTTTTCTCTGGGAGGAAGTGGTGGCTCTGAAAAGTGCCTTTGGGAGGTGTTTGTATGTCAAAAATTATAAATACTTAACACCTACTTCAAAATGGATGCTGTATTTCTAAAAAAGGTCGCAATGCATTTTGTACATTTCTCAGAAAAATCTGATTGCCAGCATAAGTAAGATGGACTCCATCTCTGCGAAAAATGTATGTACTACGAAACATAATATTTTCATTGTGAAAAGAGGGCATGCCAAAATCTCTTAGGAAGGCACAAATAGCCTTATTAACATTACGCCTTGCTTTCCCCATTTGTGGACCACATGAGAAAGAACAAAGCCACATTTGTCTCTGCGCCATCCGTGAAAAAATTACTTTGGAGTTTGGAAACATGTCCATGATCTTCTGAAGTCCTTCTTTCATTGCAAATTGCAAAGAAATTCCAGACACATGTCCTAAACTGTTCCCTCCACAATGAATTACAATTATGTCTGGATGTTCCTCTATTTTCAAAGTTGCACAGAGAGGTAGCAAGTCCAACAACTTCATTCCACGCACTCCATGCCAGTGCACTTCCACATGTGCAAATCCAAGATATATAGATACTCCACAGCTTTCTGCATGCACCTTCAACCAATGTATCCACGAGTCTCCCAAAATCCACACAATCTGTTTTTTGAAACACTCAGCCATAGCTATCTGTTCTTCTCTCAGCAAAAAGAATATCTGAGAAAACCTCTCCTAGCACAACACACTCACTAAACTTTACTGACCAATCCCTTGCTACATTCAATCTCATTTGCATGCCTCCCCACCCCAAATTCCCCGGATGTAATACGCGGTGTCCTAGAACTACCACCATGTCCGCAAACATATCGTAACATGGACAGCCCTTTTTACCATTTACACTTCACTTTCTGTGCCTGTTAGGCGGAAACCTGTGCAGTTCCTTCTGGGACCACTGCAAAAGATTTAGGACTACAGGTGTTTGGCAGTAAACCCACTTGGTAGCAGTCTGTACCACACAGATTCACTTGGTAGCTATGGCTGAGCAGTCAGACTTCCCTCAAGAAGAGTTAAGCAGTATGTGGAGTATACAATATAGGGCAATTCTTCACAGTAAGACAAGCAAAACACGCAACGAGGCTCAGTGTAAAGATATTAAGGTATTTATTTATAACAGAACATCTATGGAAAACCCTAAGGCACTTATCACGGCAAACACTGCAATCACAATTACTCTACAAAGAAGAAACGATCAAACCCCCTAACAATATTTCGACAAGTCTAGGTTCTACCGGCATCACTTATTTGCAGACAGAGGTGTATGCCTCAACCTAGATGGCACTCTAATATCAGTTAGGACGGGAGAGAAAAATAAGCAGGTTACTAAATCAACACAGTTCAATACTTCACAGAAAAAATGCAAGGCAAGAAGACAAGAACCACAATAGATCATAAAGTTCAGAGGCCAGGCCCACTCGGAGAGAGGCAAGGCGATATGTCCCAAAAAGACTCTTTGTGGAAATGCGTTCGAGTCTGTGTAGCAAATTGTTATTGGAAGATTGAACCAGTTCAGAACAATACACTAGAGAAAGCTTGGAGGCGACCCAACGGAAAGGCAAGGATTAAGACACCTCACTCGATCCGGCAACAAGGGAAGCCAGGCGGACACAGTACCTTGATTGTGGAGAGACAGCTCCGGCGGGGGCAGTTGTTCCTGGTGGTGGATGCACGTCGGGTCTTTGCCAAGCGTAGAGATGATCTCGTCGTCGAAGAAAAGGGAAGTCCGGTGCACCACCAGGGAAGAGACCAGCCGCTGAGTGCTCCGTCACAAGGCACCACCTTTTGGTCACGGTACAGGGGTAGTGGCTATCCGGTTGCCGAGGTGCTCTGCACGGGCAATTCGACCACTGCGTCCTGAGGCGAAGAAAAAGCAAAGGGGACTGGTTGTTCCCACCAGTCAGGGGAAGAGACTCTCCGGCAGGGAGATCTCCTCTGTCGTCGGGAAGTGGTGAGTCGGTTCCGCAGGGCTCCACCGGAGGTGTCGTCGGGCAGGTTGGCTCAGCGTTACCCTCCTCGGATTCTTAGGTCCTGTGGCGACTTCTGAAGATCCAGTCCCAAAAGCCCTGCTTTTATGCAGAAAACCCCCATTCATTCAGCCTAGCTGTCAATCAACACACGCTAAGTGGTGAGCGGGGAGGCTCACCACTTGGGCCAATCACACCAGAGTGCGACCGGAGTTGGCAAGGCAACTCGGTCCAGGGTGCCTAAACCCCCTCCCACACCCCTGTGGTAACCCAGACAGAATGGCTCCACTTTGGAGGGTCTCTGTACAGAGGCCCGCCAAAAGTGGAACAAAGGGCTCAACCTTTGGTTTAGGAGTCACAGAGATGAACACAGACGCCATTTTAAAAACCGAGTTCTGGCAGAAAATACCATCCGATAAACGTATTTAAGATAGGTAGCCCGGTGGTACGTTAGAGATTAACGAGGAAAAGTATCAATCTCTAACAATGGGACGAATCCCATAGGGTTATGTTCGGGGTCGAACATAACAAGTAGTTTCCACTGCCACCAGCCAAAACTCGACGCGGGGGGACGGGACAGTGCCCCCTCGAATAACAAATCCGGGAGTAATCAAATTACCCCTACTCGTACGTCCACAATGAGATGGTTTGTACTAGTTCTGTTAGTAAATTTAGGTCTAGTAAAGCCAATGGTGACTTTACACGCCCGGGGAGACAGTAGTCAGTCCCCGGGTATGGAGTCTATGGTGGAGGTCCGCTAGGACGCCCCAGGGTTACGGCACGTAGGGTGCGGTGTAACACACATAGAAAAACATATGAGACCCTATGGAGTAAAAGACCCCATAGCCCATAGAACACATTGACATTCAAAGGAATTACGCACATTCATGTCCAAGAGTGGGAGGAAAAGAGTCTCACTGTTGGCAGGATGGAAAAAAACAAACTCCAGAAATCCAGCAAAGCTGCTGGGGGACTCACTAGGTTAGGAAATTCAGCCTAAACAGAGAATTCTCCGTAACACTCGCCCCCCCAGACTAAGGGACAGGAGGATTTAATCCACTCCTGGATGAATCTCATACCTCTAGTCGATGACATACATCCTAGAGAGACCATCAGCATTTTGGTGGTGACACCCTGACCTGTGCTCAATGGTGAAATCAAACCCTTGCAGGCAGATCGACCATCTCAATAGTTTTGGGTTTTCCCCTTTCATTTGCATTAACCATCTCAAGGTTTGGTGGTCAGTCTGAATGACAAAAGTAGAACCATACAAGTACGACCTAAACTTCTTCAGAGCCCACACGATAGCAAAGCACTCTCTTTCGATTGTTGCCCACCTTGTTTCAGGATCCTTCAGCTTGCGGCTGATGAAGCAAACGGGGTGCTCCCTACCTTTCCCATCCAGTTGACTGAGTACGGCACCTATTCCTACATTTGAAGCATCTGTCTGCACAATGAAGTGTTGGCGGTAATCAGGAGCTCTGAGTACTGGGGCTTGGCAAATAGCCTTTTTCTGGTTTTCAAAAGCCTGATTGCACTCCTCGTTCCATCTAACCTTTTTAGGAAATGTGGGCGAGGAGATGACATTCAGTGGAGAAGCTATGGTCCCATAGTTCTCTATGAAATTCCTGTAATACCCAGTGAGACCTAGGAAGGCTCTCACTTGGGTTTGAGTAGTAGGTGTTGTCCAATTTTGCACAGCTTCGTTTTTACTGAGCAAAGGCCTTATTTCTCCACCTCCTACCTCATGTCCAAGATAGACTACCTTACTCTGTCCAATTTGGCATTTACTCACCTTTATGGTCAGATTGGCTCGTCCAAGAGCCTGCAAAACATATCTCAGGTGGGTTACATGTTCTTCCCAGGAATTTCTGAACACTGCGATGTCATCCAAGTATGCCATGCAGAAGTCCTCCATCCCATTCAGAACCTGGTTTACCATCCGTTGAAACGTAGCAGGTGCATTCTTCAATCCGAAAGGCATTACCTTAAACTGGTATAAGCCAACGGGGGTAGAAAATGCAGTTTTCTCCTTGGCATGGTCTGTCAGGGCTATTTGCCAATAGCCTGACGCCAAGTCAAATGTGCTGAGGAATTTGGCGGCGCCAAGTTTATCCACCAACTCATCTGTTCTTGGCAAAGGGTGGGCATCAGTCTTGGTGACTGCATTTAGAGCTCTATAATCCACGCAGAATCTAAGCTCTTTAGATCCGGCCTTTGGTACTAACACAACTGGGCTAGACCATGGACTAGTAGAGGGCTCTATTACCCCGAGATCGAGCATCTTGCTGACTTCACCTTTGATGTGGGTTTGTATGTTTTCTGACATTCTGTATCCTCTGCTTTTGACCGGCAGACAGTCACCAGTGAATATGTCATGCTGGCCCCAAGGGGTCAAGCCTGGTGAAAGCGAAAACAGAGAGGCAAACTGATTCAACATAGATTTGCACTCTTCTTGTTGCTCGGGTGTCAGATTGGAGGGGAGATTTACTCCTTCAATTTTTTCGTCTAAAGGTAAGCCTCTGAGGAGATCCAGAAGAGCTTCACTCTCTTATTCTTCCTCGGATGATGCTAGAAGCAATGCTCCTACATCGGGTCTTGAGACATACGCTTTGAGTCGGTTGGTGTGAAAGACTGTCAGAGCCTCCTTGGGATTGCCCAAATCCACCAGATAGTTAACCTCTCCGAGTTTACCCACAACTCTGAAGGGTTCCATCCACTTATCTTGCAAGGCCCTCTGACTTGTTGGGATCATAACGAGAACGAGCTGGTCTTGAGCGAACTCAACCATGTCAGCCTTTTGATCGTGCCAGTGCTTGACCAATGCTTGTCCAGCTTTCAAGTTATCGCTTGCTTCCGTCAGCATGTGCAACATTCTACTTCAGAGACCTATCATGTAGTCAGTCACTCTGACTGGCTTGGGGGAAGGAGCACTCTCCAACCACTCCTTAATCAGGGCCAATGGACCTCTGACGGGATGACCATAGAGAAGCTCAAAGGGAGAGTAACCTACTCCCTCCTGAGGGACTTCTCTATAAGCAAAGAGAAGGCATGGCAGTAGAAGGTCCCACCTACGCTTAAGGGGTTCTTCTAAAGCACCTATCATGCTCTTCATGGTTCGGTTGAACCGTTATACCAACCCATTGGTTTGTGGGTGGTAAGCTGTTGAGAACTTGTAAGTAACTCCACAGGTTTTCCACATGGCCTTCATGTGGTGGGACATAAAGTTTGACCCCCTGTCAGAGATTACTTCCTTAGGAAACCCGACCCTAGTAAAAATACCAAGGAGGGCCTTAGCCACAGCCAGAGCTGTAACAGTCCTCATAGGAATTGCCTCAGGATACCCAGTAGCATGGTCTACTACAACTAGTATAAACCTGTTGCCTGAGGAGGTTGGAGGATCAAGGGGACCAACAATGTCAATCCCTACTCTCTCAAATTGGACTCCCACAACTGGGAGAGGCACTAAAGGTGCCACATTCTTGGAGCCAACCTTACCAGAGGTCTGGCAGGTGTGGCAGCTCCTACAGTGTTTTTCTACTTCGGCCCCCATCTTTGACCAATAGAAGTAGAGAGAGAGCCTTTCCTTAGTCTTCTTGAAACTCAAGTGACCAGCCAAAGGAATCTCGTGGGCTAACTGCAAGAACTGTGGTCTGTTCTCTTGGGGTACTACAAGGCGTTTGTAGTCTCCAGGTGCAGACTTGGTAGGTTCACTGTATAAGAGGCCATCTTCCCAGTGCAACCTGTATTTCCCAGGCTCTTGCCCTTCAGCCTGAGCTTCTGCCTGGTGGCGAAGACCTTCCAGAGTTGGACATTCTCTCTGTCCCTTCCTGAAGTCTGCCCTGCTGGGTCCACCTTCTGCCAGTAAAGACTGCAGCTCAGGATGGTCAACAGGATCCAGATCTCCAAATAGTTCCTGGCCTTCCATTAGCTCTTCCTCAGAGTCTAATTCTACCACACAGGGTTGTACGTCCCTCTCAGCCTCAGCTGGAGGTGGAGTTATGGGTGTAACTTTGGACAACCGCGGGGAAGTCCGTGTTGGCTGCACTGAAATGCTGGCTGCTGGTTTCGGGATAGAAGTCTTAGGTTTCCCTTTCGCTTCTGATTTCTTGGAGACAGCCGCTGACAATTCCAGTGGAGCAGGAGTGATTTCCTTCTTCATCATCTCCCCGAGAGTACTGCGCATGGTCCTCTCTCTTGCGGGTCTGGTTAGCTCCTGTAACCGTTTACTAGGAGGTCTGGGAGTATGCGATACAACTCCGAGAGTTTTCAAATCGTTACCCAACAGTACGCGTCCTGGTACCTCACTCTGTATGCTGACAGGTATCTTTACAGTCATGTCGTTACACTGGATGAGAACTGGTAATTGGGGAAGCATCTGCACAGTCCCTCCAGCTAACTTGGTGAGGCGTTTGGGTGCCTTAGCAACATCCTCAGCCTGAAAAAATGATTTATCCACCACAGTTATGCTGGCCCCAGTGTCCCTAATGGCAGGAGTCTCCTGACCATTCACCTGGACACTGTCCTTATAATACTCTTTAGCATTATCGGGGATAGAATTATAGACATCTAAATTCTGTTGTTCCCACAACCCCAGAGATACTAAAGAAATGCTGGCTGAGACTCCAATGGGTTCGTCAGCTAGCAGTACAAAGTTTCCACTTGCCATTTGGACTTCTTCCTCTGGAGCGAAGTCTAAGGAGACAAGCTGGACCCCTGAAGGTTTACCCTTACATCTGGGATCTCCTTTCACGTGGTCAGTCGAGCCACAAACAAAGCATTTACCGAATGCTTTCTGGAATGGTGGCTTGTTCTAGCCTCCTTCCGGTTTGGCACCAGAAGACACACTATTCTGCTGTGGTTTTCTCAGTGGCTTACCCTTCTGGTTTTGTTTGGGGCCCTCTTTGGAATTTAAGTTATTCGAATTCTCTTTTGAGTCTTTTTTAGGTTGTTTTCCCTCATCCTTTTTCTGAGTTGCCCCGGAATCTTTATGAGTAGTCCTGTTGGCAACCCACAAGTCAGCAGCCTTAGCTAGCTTCCGGGAATCCAATTCCTTCGAATCGGCCAAGTGCTGTCTGAGCTCAGGAGAACAGGCATCATAAATAGACTCCAACATAAAAAGATTCCTCATACCCTCATAAGTGTTCACTTTGTAACCCTTAATCCATCCCTCTAAGTTTTTCAACTCTTCACTCACCCAAGTAGCCCAAGGGGTACCAACATGCTTTTTGAGGGTTCTAAACCTCTTAAGATACTGGGAAGGGGTCTTCCCGAATCTAGCTATCAAAGCTAGTTTCACACTTTCGTAATCCGTCTTATCCACCTCCCCCAATTCCATTACCACATCAGTCGCAACAGGAGGGAGCCTAGAGAACAACCAGGGAAGTAAATCATTCCCGGTGATGTCTTGGAGCCCATGATTGTACTCAAACAGTTTTAACCAATCCAACACATCCAATCTCGGTTCATACATACCCACTAATTCCTTCGGCATCCGGGGTCTTTTGGGACTGGAGCTCCTAGAGGAACCAGAGGAGAGAGAAGCATTTTCCATAGACAACTTTTTCATCTCTAACTCGTGATTAAGTTCTATTTCCCTGAGTCTTAACTCAGCTTGCTTCTGCTCAGCCTGGGCATTCATCCGTCTGAACTCAAGCTCTTGGTTTCGTTCAGATTGAGCCAAGAACCTTTGTATTCTAATTCGAGCTTCATTTTTTCGAGTTCAAAATAAGCAGGGTTACATGTGGGACCTGGTATGGGCCCTGTAGGCACAGCTGGTAAGGCAGGTAGAGGAGCAGGGGAGACAGGTTCGTTAGCCTCTCCGTCCTCGTCAGCCTCTTCATCACTATCATCAGAATTACGATTTAGATCAACACCATCACTGTTATCTACATTTGCTGGAGAAATTGGCTCCTCTGAACCAGTACCCAGACTTTGGTTCGCCAGCAATTTCTCTATTAGTTCTAACTTCTTGCCCCTTACAGAAAGATTCTCTTGCCTACAGAGAGCTCGCAGACTCTCAGTATTTTCACCCGACAAGGACTCTTGACTGTAAGTTTCCATCGTAGACATGTTTTTGAAAGTTGCTTTTTTTTTTTTTTAGTGCTAAGCTTTGTGGTTAGTTATCCTAAAGTGTCGAAAAGCACTCTAAAATGTATACTCGATACAAATCCCACCGCTGTACACCAGTGTTAGGCGGAAACCTGTGCAGTTCCCTCTGGGACCACTGCAAAAGATTTAGGACTACAGGTGTTTGGCAGTAAACCCACTTGGTAGCAGTCTGTACCACACAGATTCACTTGGTAGCTGTGGGTGAGCAGTCAGACTTCCCTCAAGAAGAGTTAAGCAGTATGTGGAGTATACAATATAGGGCAACTCTTCACAGTAAGACAAGCAAAACACGCAACAAGGCTCAGTGTAAAGATATTAAGGTATTTATTTATAACGGAACATCTATGGAAAACACTAAGGCACTTATCACGGCAAACACTGCAATCACAATTACTCTACGAAGAAGAAACGATCAAACCCCCTAACAATATTTCGACAAGTCTAGGTTCTACCGGCATCATTTATTTGCAGACAGAGGTGTATGCCTCAACCTAGATGGCACTCTAATATCAGTTAGGACGGGAGAGAAAAATAAGCAGGTTAAGAAATCAACACAGTTCAATACTTCACGGAGAAAATGCAAGGCAAGAAGACAAGAACCACAATAGATCATAAAGTTCAGAGGCCAGGCCCACTCGGAGAGAGGCAAGGCGATATGTCCCAAAAAGTCTCTTTGTGGAAATGCGTTCAAGTCTGTGTAGCAAATTGTTATTGGAAGATTGAACCAGTTCAGAACAATACGCTAGAGAAAGCTTGGAGGCGACCCAACGGAAAGGCGAGGATTAAGACACCTCACTCGATCCGGCAACAAAGGAAGCCAGGCGGACACAGTACCTTGATTGTGGAGAGACAGCTCCGGCGGGGGCAGTTGTTCCTGGTGGTGGATGCACGTCAGGTCTTTGCCAACAGTAGAGATGATCTCGTCGTCGAAGAAAAGGGAAGTCCGGTGCACCACCAGGGAAGAGACCAGCCGCTGAGTGCTCCGTCACAAGGCACCACCTTTTGGTTGCGGTACAGGAGTAGTGGCTTTCTGGTTGCCGAGGTGCTCTGCACGGGCAATTCGACCACTGCGTCCTGAGGCGAAGAAAAAGCAAAGGGGACTGGTTGTTCCCACCAGTCAGGGGAAGAGACTCTCCGGCAGGGAGATCTCCTCTGTCGTTGGGAAGTGGTGAGTCGGTTCCGCAGGGCTCCACCGGAGGTGTCGTCGGGCAGGTCGGCTCAGCATTACCCTCGTCGGGTTCTTAGGTCCTGTGGCGACTTCTGAAGATCTAGTCCCAAAAGCCCTGCTTTTATGCAGAAAACCCCCATTGATTTAGCCTAGCTGTCAATCAACACACGCTAAGTGGTGAGCGGGGAGGCTCACCACTTGGGCCAATCACACCAGAGTGCGACCGGAGTTGGCAAGGCAACTCGGTCCAGGGTGCCTAAACTCCCTCCCACACGCCTGTGGTAACCCAGACAGAATGGCACCACTTTGGAGGGTCTCTGTACAGAGGCCCGCCAAAAGTGGAACAAAGGGCTCAACCTTTGGTTTAGGAGTCACAGAGACGAACACAGACGCCATTTTAAAAACCGAGTTCTGGCAGAAAATACCATCTGATAAACTTATTTAAGATAGGTAGACCGGTGGTACGTTAGAGATTAAGGAGGAAAAGTATCAATCTCTAACAATGGGACGAATCCCACAGGGTTATGTTCGGGGTCGAACATAACAAGTAGTTTCCACTGCCACCAGCCAAAACTCGACGAGGGGGGACGGGACAGTGCCCCCTCGAATAACAGATCCGGGAGTAATCGAATTACCCCTATTCGTACGTCCACAATAAGATGGTTTGTACTAGTTCTGTTAGTAAATTTAGGTCTAGTAAAGCCAATGGTGACTTTACACGCCCGGGGAGACAGTAGTCAGTCCCCGGGTATGGAGTATATGGTGGAGGCCCGCTAGGACGCCCCAAGGTTACAGCACGTAGGGTGCGGTGTAACACACATAGAAAAACATATGAGACCCTAAGGAGTAAAAGACCCCATAGCCCATAGAACACATTGACATTCAAAAAATTACACACATTCATGTCCAAGAGTGGGAGGAAAAGAGTCTCACTCTTGGCAGGATGGAAAAAAACAAACTCCAGAAATCCAGCAAAGCTGCTGGGGGACTCACTAGGTTAGGAAATTCAGCCTAAACAGAGAATTCTCCCTAACAGTGCCATTCCCTCATTGGATGTAGCTAAGAAATCAAATGACCATCCACCAATCAAATCCAAGACCTCTACATGTAAATACATCATCATAGATCAGCACTGCAAATGTACGGTGAATCTCTCGGAGTACAAGTCTCATACCATTTGCAAGCACGATCTACGAGAAATACTATACAAGTCTCCAAGATTTCTACTTGCAGCTTCGTCCATATCCATACACATGAACACAAACTACAGGTATCCATATTTTCTATACAGTACATGAACACATTTTCTAACCGACTTTTACCTTGTATAATCTGTAAAAT
Source organism: Ambystoma mexicanum (assembly GCF_040938575.1). Classification (NCBI taxonomy): domain Eukaryota; kingdom Metazoa; phylum Chordata; class Amphibia; order Caudata; family Ambystomatidae; genus Ambystoma; species Ambystoma mexicanum. Next base: position 1,070,021,486 of record NC_090935.1, on the reverse strand, counting down.
GAATCTACGATAATTTTTTCATTGTCCTAAAATGAACTGTGACTTACAAACCTTTATACCGTTTAATTTCTTCATACACACACACACGCAAATAATGTTAAACTAACATTTTTGAAATAAAATATATAGACTACATATAATCAAACAAAATTACATGCACACTCTATGATCAAATCTCAAACAATAATATTTGTACAAACACATAATTGGTTTTATTTTTTTTAATTTATATAATTACTTAAATTTATATACGTCAAGCAGGCTATGACATTGACTTACTATTAAGTGGAAAAGCCGGCTATGACATTGACTCACTATTACGTGGAAAAGCTTAGTTACATGAATAGTGGTATACAGTAGTAAATTATGAATTTCACAAGCCATAGTAAAGATATTATCTTTCCTACAGTTAGTCATAAGATAGTTTTAATGGTTTTGAGGAAGGCGCTTAGCATTTCAATTTAAAAAATCTATGTCTAAATTAAAAACAGTGCTATATACAAACCAAATTACTAATTTATTTCTTTTACAATTGCAGTGAAGACCATTCTCCTGAGAAGAAGCAGCCGAATTTGAAGTACAAAGAACAACTAAGAAGCAAACTGCTCATTTTAGAAGAAAAGTAAGTAGAATGTTACCATAATATTTGAATTATTACTCAAACACACTGTAAGGTTAATTCATGCTATTTCTGTGCCTAAAAATAGAGATTCTGCACCATTCTGACCAAAAACCCTCCCATTTTAAACAGTGATTTATTGGCAGAATGGCCCACAAATTCCTATTTTTCGCACACAAATTACCCAACTCAGCCGCTAGAATTTAGATGTTGCAGAACAAACAACTTTTTTAATTGTATAGCTTTAGATATACTATTTATATTTCTCCACACTCCACACCACTAGCTTACTTTTTTCTGTCATCTGAACCCCAGTTTAGTAACTCATTAATTCAAGAATACCCATCCCTAGTAGTTGTACTTCCCAATGCACAATCACACACCATTACATACATCTTTATCATCTTACTCAAACACTCATGCACACAACACACATGCATTGCAGAACACCCCAACCCATACCTTCTGTATTTTTTTCAACAGACCCTAAAGAATGCCTACCAAAAAGCAACTCCATAGAAAGGAACGCAGAAGTAGAGCAAATGAAAAGAAAAGTCTCCAACATAAACATCCATCTATAGCAGAATGTGTAAAAAAAAGTTGAAACACAAGTCATGTAGTGAAACAGAAGAAGTTTCTAGTACACAAACTTTGCCTCCTCTATCAAAAAGTAAAACCACCCAAAAAACAATTAACAGAAAATCAACTATCACTACAAATAAAACTTCTTCTATAAATCTTGATATAGTACAAAGTAAGAATACCAAGAAAAGTATTTTAGCCAAAATGTTCCATCACAAAGTCCTTCAAAATCTTATAAAAACAGGAGAGAAACCAGGTTCAACCCTTCAAACCTATAGTAGGAAAGTAATCTTAGAAGCGTTGATAGACAGTGCAATTCTTCTCAAAAGAAAGTTATTTATTTTAGTGTTAAACAAAATGAAACCACTAACAAAACTAATAACTAAATTACAAAAAGACTTCTCAATAAACGAAATGTCAACAGAAATAACTTCTTAAATATCTGTGGAGGTGAATGGAGTCACACTACAAGCACAGAACCATACTTTAATGAAGAAGCGTACAAACAAAAGCAAAGAAATACAATTGCCATACATAGCAGTGGTCGAGGTTATGAAAAAGTTAATAATACCATAATGGAACAAGAAGTACTCCTTACAAAAATATGCCCTAAAAACGTAGATTTACCCCTCCATTCAACTGAATCAGAATATCTAGTGTACAAATGGTCATGCACGTCAATGTGTAACATTCCCAAAAAAATGTTCAAGTCTTTACGCCAATTCCTCAATCAATATGTGAAAAGCAAAGACAAAATCAAAATTAAACTACTGCAAAATATGGATGCTTGTCCAGTACGCAAGTACACAGGAGTACAACGACATTCATTGGCCTGCATTTCAGGACCTACTTGCAAAACAACCTTCCATGATATCAAAAGGATATCAACACATCATGCAAGTATAAGAAATCTAGTTTATAAACTGTACTATGCTAAAAGTCCTGCTTTAGCACTAGCCAATTTAAATAACATTCTTCTACATGGTACAGCAAAAGACCTACTAAAAGAAATCGACTATTTCCAGACAAAATATTTTGGAAGTTAAACCCACTTACAAGATGAATGAGCTGTAAACCAACTTTGTAACAATTCTGCACATGGCAACCTTTCACTACACACATACAAAAAAGAAATACTAAAATTTAAAAGTACTTCAGCTGAAATACCAAACCACGTGTGTATGTTGCCGCAGAACTTTTTAAAAAAGTAACACAAAAACTGTAGACCTATCATACAAAATAGAAGACAATGAAGATTCTAAATGGTTTGAATTAGCTCTCTACCTTATAGCAGAAAACAAATACAAAATAACTGACCGCATAATACTTTGTAGTTACTGCACTACAAAACTTGACAACAACCAAACTCCTTCACGTGCTATCACAAATAACTTGGAATTATATCCACTACCAAAACCCCTTCAACAACTTAATTTATATGAGAGCATCATAATTCAAACAGTGCACCCATTTCAAGCATTAATACGCCTTCAACCAAAAACTGCAAAATGACCTCCCTCTGAATTAGTGAAAGGTATTTGTGGAAAAGTAGTGTATCTACCATTAGATCTAAAAGAAAATGTGCACACTCTAGGAGTGCAACTTCCAATGCAACAATCTTTAAATATCTTGGTAAATGGAGTACCTACAAAAGACAAAAAAATGTGGCAACAACTGGTAGATTTACATAAAGTTAGAGAAGCCCTGCAATATCTTAAAGAGAATAATGAATATTACAAAGAAATTAATATTGAAGAAAACTTGAAAGATACAACTGAAATAATTCAAGAGACGCAAGAAGCTGGTCAATTTGAGCTCCTAGATCCTGCTACAAAATGAAACACTTTAGACCATTATACAATTCATCCATTGCACTCTAATGACACCATAGAAGATGCACTGGAAACGTACCAAATGTGTCATACAAAAGGATCACCAATCAGCATATGGGATAAAAGTATAGAAGCACATGCTTTTCCTCTACTCTTTCCTACTGGCAAAGGAGGAAGATACGATGATAGACCTATTCAAATATCAGCATCAGAATATTGCTCATTACGAATGTATTCTGAAGATCCACATTTTGTCGAAATCTGGGAATACATATTCCACCTACTCTTTGAAAGTGAACTAGCAACTTTATGTTACGGAGTTGCACACATATTAAAATCAGGATCACACTTTCAAAAACTGACAGCTAAACAATTATTACAAAAAGTTCAACAAAAAGATGAGGTTTTACAAGCAAATCTTACAAATCTATTAGCAAATATGCATGGTACTAAAGAGTACTGGTTTCGACGTCATGGAGATGTACGTTGTATGATCAGAAACCTTGGCCCACCCACTTGGTTTGTCACATTAAGTTGTGCAGAATATGCATGGGAAGATGTACATGCTTTCCTACGCATATCAAACGAAAACAAAACAAACATAGATCTACTAACACCTGGAGAACTTTGTTCTCAGGATCCTGTTAATGTTTCAAGATATGTTCACCATTGCTTCATTGCTATGCTACATTTTATTTGTAATAAAACTGTTCCCCCCCTTGGAGAAGTGCAACACTTCTTTTGGAGAAAATAATACCAAGCCAGAGGAGCACCACATGTCCACCTGCTTTTATGTATTAAAGATGCTCCTAAATTTGGTCAAGACAGTGATGCCACTGTTTTACAGTTTATTGAAAAATATGTCACTTGTGAAATTCCATCAGAATCCACAAATAGTGATCTTCATGCACAAATTTTACAATTCCAAAGATATAAATGTGGCAAATACCGTCGTCGCAAATACAAAAACAAAGGGAAATACTACACCAAATGCCGATTTGGTGTCCCTAGACCAGTTACAAATACAGGTCAAGTGAACAACCTCATGTCTTCAGTTAGACATAGTGTTAAAGGTAAGTCACCTAAAAATACATATTGCATAAAAAGAAAAGAAGAAGAAAAATATATCAATGATTACAATGCAATCATTGCCCACTTATGGAATGCAAACATATATGGGCAGTACATTGCAGACAATTAAACTGCACTTGCACGATATGTCACAGCATACTTAACCAAATCAGAAAGGACAGAGCTCCAAGACCTCTGGAATGACCTGTCATCAGATAAAACAGTGTCTCAGAAATTATACAGCTTGGGCATAAAAATGCTGTCCCATAGAGAATGTGGATCCTATGAAGCAGCTGATCGATTAACTGGTACTGCATTGTATGGTAAATCTGAAAATATAGTATGGCTAAGTCTTGGTCCAGCTAAATCTAGAAAAAGAGTTCTAAAATCATATGAAGATATAGAAACAATGGCCAAACATGATCCCAACAGCCAAGACATTTTAAAAAACAATTTATTGGACACATACTACCCAAACAGGAGTACCACTTTGGAAACCATGTATCTATACCACATAGCCCAAAACTACACATACAAAAATAATATAAAACCTGATGAACAAAACCGTAAATACAAAGTGACAAACTGTGAAGGCAGCTTAGTAAAACTCACAAAACCACATTTAATTAATCATATCAAATTCTCATTAAAGACTCCTCAACATAAAGAAGTATATTACATGTCCCTGCTACAACTCTTTAAACCACGGAGAAAAGAAGAAGAAATACAAGATAACTATGACTCATAGGAAGACGCTTTCAAAGCAAATGAAAGCAGTATAACACAAACCAAAACAATGTTGCACAATGAACAGCAACATGAAGAAGAACTCCAGGCCCAACTAGATAAGGACAGTCCTGACAGTAGTCAACCTTCTGTCACAGGAAGCCAAGAACCACTGGGAGACCCACTAATAACAAATGAGGCAGAATTAGCTATGATAGAAGTAGAAAACACCATGTGTCAGTATGAAGATAAAGAAGACTTAACTATACTACAATCAAAGCTAAACAATTAGCAACGTAGCATTTTTCAAGAAGTAACAAAAGAAATTGCACATGGTGTACAACATGAAAACAAAGAATGCACCTGTCAAAATTACAAACCTATACTATTGTATGTCAGTGGTGAAGCTGGTTCTGGAAAAACATTCCTAATCAAAATCATCAGTAAGTTACTTCAATAATTGACAAACAACAAACTGTCAGCTGTTGTCACTGCCCCCACAGGTTTAGCTGCTTACAACATAGGTGGTGTCACTTTACACCGATTACTACTCCTGTCAGTAGAACACCAAAACAAATTAGATTATTACAAACTTTCTGCAGAAGCTGCAATGGAACTACACAGAGCATGGGTGCACAACATACGGCCCGCGGGCCAAGTGCGGCCCGTGATGCTGCTGGATGCGGCCCGGCAGGGTTGAAGACTTTCCTAATGGAAGGCGGCCCGCAAGCAGCAAAGGTCGCCCTCCATTAAGAAAGTCTTTGTTTTCCTTGCCGGGCCGTGAGTCACACAGTGTGTGTGTGTGTGTGTATGCTGCCAGGGAAGCTGGGGCTCAGTGACCTAATCTGCCCTGGCAGGGGTGCAGAGTAGGGGGGGCTGCGGGGCCCTCCTCCCCCCCACCCCCGGCAGAATGAAGTCGGGGCTGAGCAATCCCCACCCCCCCACGGGCCGCACAGAAGAGGGGCAGTATGGATGGCCCTTTGTTCCATCCATACTGTCTCTCTCTGGCGGCCCGGGTAAAAGTCGGAGAAAAAAATATGTTTAAAAATGGAGGGACGGATGCAAAGCAAGAGGCTCTTGTTTTGCATCTGTCCCTCCATTTCTAAAAATCGTTTTGGGTTGGGTGTACTTCTACATCTGTGCACCGGGGTGCACAGATGTAGAGGTACACCCAACCCAAAACGATTTGGGCAGTGCCAGAAGCCTCGCCAGCGTTCCAGGACGTCTGGGTAAGTACATGGTGGGGGGGCTGTATGTTTGTGTTTGTGTCTGTTTCGGCTCCGTCCTGTGTTTTTTGTTTTTGTATGTATGTTGAGATGCGGAGGTGGGGGCGTGTGTCGGGTGTGTATGGGTGTGTTTGTATTTGTATGTCTGCATTGTATGTTGAGATGCGGAGGTGGGGGGGTGTCGGGTGTCTATGGGTGTGTTTGTATTTGTATGTCTGCAGTGTGTGTTGAGATGCGGGGGTGGGGTGTGTGTCAGGTCTGCCTGAATGTGTTTTGTGTGCAAGTTCAGTGTATGTTGAGATGCGGGGGTGGGGTGTGTGTCAGGTCTGCCTGAATGTGTTTGTGTGCAAGTGCAGTGTATGTTGAGATGCGGAGAGGGGGTGTGTGTCGGGTCTGCCTGAATGTGTTTGTGTGCAAGTGCAGTGTGTGTTGAGATGCGGACGGGGGGTGTGTGTCGGGTCTGCCTGAATGTTTGTTGTTGTGTGAAAGTGCATGTTGAGATGCGGGTGTGGGGTGTGTGTCGGGTCTGCCTGAATGTGTTTGTGGGCAAGTGCAGTGTATGTTGAGATGTGGGGGGGTGGTGGGGTCGGGTCTGCCTGAATGTGTTTGTGTGCAAGTGCAGTGTATGTTGAGATGCTGGGAGGGTGGGGGTGGGGGGGCTGGGGGGGGTGAGGTCGGGTCTGCCTGAATGTTTGTTGTTGTTGTGTGCACGTTCAGTGTGTGTTGAGATGTGGGGGGTCCGAGTCTGTATGTGTGCATGCTTGCGAGTTTGTGTGCTGAGTTGGGGGGGCTTGAGTTTGTATGGGTGCATGGTGTATACTTGTTAGTTTGTATGCAGGGGTGGGGGGGTTGGGGTCTGTATGAGTATGGGGCATAGTGTTTGCTTGAGCGGTGGGTGTCTTGGGGCATAGTGTTTGCATGAGGGGTGGGTGCCTTGGGGCATAGTGTTTGCATGAGGGGTGGGTGTCTTGGGGCATTGTGTTTGCATGAGGGGTGGGTGTCTTGGGGCATTGTGTTTGCATGAGGGGTGGGTGTCATGGGGCATAGTGTTTGGTTGAGGGGTGGGTGTCTTGGGGCATATTGTTTGCTTGAGGGGTGGGTGTCTTGGGGCATAGTGTTTGCATGAGGGGTCGGGGCCATGGGGCATAGTGTTTGGTTGAGGGGTGAGTGTCTTGGGGCATAGTGTTTGCATGAGGGGTGGGTGTCTTGGGGCATAGTGTTTGAATGAGGGGCCGGGGCCATGGGGCATAGTGTTTGGTTGAGGGGTGGGTGTCTTGGGGAATAGTGTTTGCATGAGGGGTCGGGGCCATGGGGCATAGTGTTTGCTTGAGCGGTGGGTGTCTTGGGGCATAGTGTTTGCATGAGGGGTGGGTGTCTTGGGGCATTGTGTTTGCATGAGTGGTGGGTGTCTTGGGGCATTGTGTTTGCATGAGGGGTGGGTGTCATGGGGCATAGTGTTTGCTTGAGGGGTGGTTGTCTTGGGGCATAGTGTTTGCATGAGGGGTGGGTGTCTTGGGGCATAGTGTTTGCATGAGGGGTGGGGGCCATGGGGCATAGTGTTTGCTTGAGGGGTGGGTGTCTTGGGGCATAGTGTTTGCATGAGGGGTGGGTGTCTTGGGGCATAGTGTTTGCATGAGGGGTGGGGGCCATGGGGCATAGTGTTTGCATGAGGGGTGGGGGCCATGGGGCATAGTGTTTGCTTGAGGGGTGGGTGTCTTGGGGCAAAGTGTTTGCATGAGGGGTGGATGTCTTGGGGCATAGTGTTTGCATGAGGGGTGGGTGTCATGGGGCATAGTGTTTGGTTGAGGGGTGGGAGCCATGGGGCATAGTGTTTGCTTGAGGGGTGGGTTTTTTGGGGCATAGTGTTTGCATGAGGGGTGGGTGTCATGGGGCATCGTGTTTGCTTGAGGGGTGGTTGTCTTGGGGCATAGTGTTTGCATGAGGGGTGGGGGCCATGGGGCATAGTGTTTGCTTGAGGGGTGGGTGTCTTGGGGCATAGTGTTTGCATGAGGGGTGGGTGTCTTGGGGCATAGTGTTTGCATGAGGGGTGGGGGCCATGGGGCATAGTGTTTGCATGAGGGGTGGGGGCCATGGGGCATAGTGTTTGCTTGAGGGGTGGGTGTCTTGGGGCAAAGTGTTTGCATGAGGGGTGGGTGTCTTGGGGCATAGTGTTTGCATGAGGGGTGGGGGCCATGGGGCATAGTGTTTGCATGAGGGGTGGGTGTCATGGGGCATAGTGTTTGGTTGAGGGGTGGGAGTCATGGGGCATAGTGTTTGCTTGAGGGGTGGGTTTTTTGGGGCATAGTGTTTGCATGAGGGGTGGGGGCCATGGGGCATAGTGTTTGCATGAGGGGTGGGTGTCATGGGGCATAGTGTTTGGGGGTGGGAGCCATGGGGCATAGTGTTTGCTTGAGGGGTGGGGGCTATGGGGCATAGTGTTTAATAAAAATAGGGGGTTGAAAAAGCTTCCTGCCACACCACGCCCCACCGCGCCTACCGCCCCACCCACATTTACTTTTTGGCCCACTATAGCCATCATGTAAGGTACTTTCGGCCCTCTGTCAAAATCAGTTGTGCACCCCTGACACAGAGTATTAAAACAAATGAAAATGCCACTAATAGATGAAGTGAGCATGGTGTCCAACATAATGTTGGCTTTGAATCACCTCAGATTACAAGAAGTACTCAAAACAAACTATGAAGAGCTCTTTGCAGGAAAACACATGATTGTTTTCGGAGATCTTCTTCAATTGACACCAGTAAAAGGTGAGCCTATTTTTAAAACATTAGGACACAAACTCTGCCGTAAAACTGTTGGCAGCATTGGAAATGTCAACCTTTGGCAACATTTCCAATACAGAGAATTAACAGAAAACATGCGCCAATCTGCAGATCTCACTTATGCCAACATCTTAGAAAGTATCAGAGTTGGTATACTTTCTAAAGAAGCAGAAGCAATATTGAAAACCCGGCAAATTCATGCACTTTATGGTGATAATGCATGTGCTACAGATGTTATGGAACAATTAGCCCACAAAAATGTCAATTGTATGGCCTTAATGCCAACTCTTGCAAGCTGTTTCAAATTCAATAAAATAATGTTAAGTAAAGAAATGCAACCAATAATGGAAATTAGCGCCAAAGACAAACTAGATGTACATGGAATGACACTACCCATGTGTGACCAAGCCACAACAAGAAGTTTAGAAAAATCAATCTCAAACACAGCAGGCTTGGAAAAGATATTAAAAGTATCCTTAAATTGCAGAGCAATGCTGAAACGTAACCTTGACGTGGACCAAGGACTAGTTAATGGAGCACTGGGTACAGTTGTTGGCTTTCAAACATACCCAGGTGACAACAAAATTCAGTTTGTCAATATTCTCTTTGACAAACTTTCAGAAGTAAAAAGAATAGGACGCTCAACAGCTCGATTCCCTCTCTTCAAAGACATGTATGTACACAGAGAACTATTTTCTCTAACTCTTGCATACGCAGTCACCATTCATAAATCACAAGGTCTTACCCTAGACAAAGCAATGATAGACTTTGGTAACACAGTCTTTAAAGAAGGCATGAGCTACGTAGCACTATCACGCTTACGTACACTTGACGGTCTATTTCTAATCAACTTTGATGCAAGTAAAATAAACGCTGATATTCCTTGCATTTTAGAATACAATAGACTTTATTCACTATACACTCCCCATCTAAACACATATTCTGTTCCACAAAAAGTAAAAACATTATAAAAGAAAAATAAATCAAACAGAAAAGCAACAGGATGTCACTGCAAATCCTCCAAAGAGAGTAAAAGAAAGTAATACTTCATCAAGTGCCACAAGCAAAAAAGAATCAATTAGGGAAAGTAAACCAGGTACTGCTTCAAAGAAGGAAGACAAACTCCAAAAAAAGCAGTCAGATACAGAACTACCTGGTCCATTTAAACTCTCAAATATAGCTGGTGTAAGTTGCTACGCAAAAGTAGCAATGAATATTCTATTTCAATTACCACCAATTGTTGACAACATTTACTTACACAGTACAGACCCATTGTGTTTGTAATTGTTAGTACTTCACAGAAATGCAGCAAACAATCCTGACAACACATATAGTGTTTTTGGAATAAGACAACAATTGGACTACTGTGCTGGAATGGTGAAATTCACTATAAACTCACAGGAAGATCCACAAGAATTTCTAATGTACTTACTATTAGTACTGGAAAACAAAAACATACCTATAAATGGAATCTTCCAGATTTCATACATGTGGAAACATACATGCACTCTCTACAACAATGTGACACAAGAACAAATCCCCAATGAACGCTTTGTGTATATATCAATACCTAAATGTGAATCCGTTCCATTTCAGCAACTTGTACAAAATGCATACCATGGTAGATTATGTTTGACCTGCAATTCAGATAATCGCTCCATCTTAGTAATACAAACACATAGTAAATACGTAATACTAATGCTTCTACGTTACAGTGCAGATGGTACCAAAAACAACTGCAAGCTGACTGGATTCACACATGGTCAAATATCACTTGGTAGGAAAACATTCACAACAATAGGTATAATCTACCACGCAGGAGCCACAACCAATTCAGGGCACTACACTGCATATATAAAAAAGAAATGTGGATGGTTTGAATGTAATGATAGTACCATTACTCTAAAGCAGAGATTACCAACAAATCTTACAAACACTTATTTAATGTTCTTAAAACCAAAATTTGATAACTAAACTGTACTTAAACCTTAAGTACACTTGTAGTAAAAAAATATAAACTGTCACAATATTCCAAAAGCTATCTAACTGCCCAAAGATGCTACAACAACTAATCAGATAAATTAATACCACTCAAATAGAGAATAAAATAGACGGTTAGAATATGCCAATTGGTATCTAACGGTCCCAAAATTTAGAAATATCCAAACAGATAAATCAATACCACGAAATGATATCAAAAAATAAACAGTTAGAATACGCCTACTGGTATCTAACTGCTCCAAAATTTTACAATATCCAAACAAATACCTAATATCTTACTGCTCCCAAAAACTAGAACAATCCAATGTATAAAGCATTAGCCAGAAACAACAATTAAACACTGAAAACAAACAAACAAACAAATAAACTGTAGCATAACAGAAAAAGGTTTTTTTTTAATCAGCCATGGATTTTTTTTCTCCCACAGACCCAATGATTTTAGCAACAAACACAGAAACTGAGCAAATTGCATAGTACTCTGGTTTGTCATCTACTAAATATGAGGGTCAAAAAAAGAAGAAAATGTTGATTGTACAATGTAATACGTCTTTATAAAATACTAATACTAACATGCTATTTTCTTTTATCACAGAAATGAACAAGAAAAACATGGACTCCCGTTTCTAAACCAAATAGTAAGTATAACATGATAAATACAACCATCGCAGCATATCACACCCATACTGGCTTATAACATTGTTCCTTATAAATTTGTTTTTGACCCAAAGTTATAAGTCACTATGAGTGTGATATGCTGCGGTGGTTGTGGCAAGGGCATAGACTCTTGGGTGCATGGCATATGAGTGTGATATGCTGCGATGGTTGTGGCCAGGGCATAGACTCTTCTGTGCATGACCAAATGGCCATGCACCCAACATTCTATACCCTGGCCACAACCACCGGAGCATATCACACCCATAGATTCAAGCATTGCAACCATTTTAATGTCCGCGGAAACAAGGAAGTTCCGAGAACACATTCAACTTGCCAGAGGATGATACAGACAGCGTCCTCAGGACACCCCCATTTTCTTTATGTACCAACATTTCAGGACACCGCAAGTGTTCTTAAAACACTTTCCGCTTGCCAACAAACAATACAGAAAACGTCTTCAGGACACCCCCTGCGAACATTCCAGGACCCCACGAGTGTTCTTAGAACACTTTCAACTTGACACCAAATCCATTCTGTTTATTTTCGAACATTTCAGAACAGCCGTGTTGTCCACAGACAAATTGAACACAAGAAAAGCGTCATGCACATAAAAAAATACAACATTGCACCTATCTCATACTCCCCCACCCTCTCCAAACACTCTTACACACCAACACACTCCACTAAATACAATTTTTAAACCAAGTTTCACCTCTCTGTCCACGGTCGTCCGCGAATGCAAGATGTCAGGTGCCACCAAAAATCTGACGCGTTCCACGCCCCACGCCGTCCAATCAGCAAACAAGTTGGATGTCCGCGGACATCGCGCAAGCTGCTCAGCCAATCAGGACACTGTCCGCGGAGAAAACCGGGAAGTCCGTCCACGGAGCGAACAGAGATATCACTAATTTTTTTTCCTTACATTTTGGACATTTTAAAAAAACTACTGGACATATTTACACCAAATTTTCAAAAGCACGCTTTCAGGACCAAGCCCCCGCTCCTGCCGCAAATTTGGTGTAAATCCGTCCAGCGGTTTGGGCTGTAGGCGTGCGGAAAGTTTTTTTCCCATTATGTCTATGGGAAAAAACTAAAGTTTTGGGACCCCCCTATAACTTTGCCCCCCCTGGACCAAACCTCTCCAAACTTTGAAAAAAATTCAGAGTGGGCCATATACTTTTTTTGCAAAGTTTGGTGAGGATTCGTCCAGAGGGAGCGAAGTTATAAGCCACCCAAAAAATGCTCTTCCTATGGAAACACCAACTTAACCATAACTCCATGTGATATATATATATATATATATATATATATATATATATATATATATATATATATATATATATATATATATATATATATATGTATATATATATATGTATATATATATATATATATATATATATATATATATATATATATAACTATGAAGTATACTCAGGTATGTTTTGTACATGCTTGCATTTACAATATGTAAAACATTTAAATTACAGTAAATAAACAATATAACTAAAACAGAATTAGATATTTTAATACAAATGTCAATCCAACATATGTACATTTTTAATAGATGTACTTATAATACATAAGTAAAGACAAATTCATAAAATTAAAATTAAGTATGTCATGCGTATATCTAATTATAAACATTAATAAAAACTACAAAAACACATACAAATTTAAAAAATGAATCCATAAATATTACAAATGCATGCAACACATAGCATAACCTAAAAGTTTTCATTATGTTGCAAAAAACAAACTAACACTGAAAATACGTTTTACTATAAAAACATACCAATATCAATAAAAAAATGAAAGTTCAAATACATATATTATTATAATATTAATACGATGTGAGTCTACTTTTACATACTTCCTCAATGTATGGCTATTTTCATAATAATGCCCAGAATAGATTGAACAAGTATATAAACGTTATATTATAACTTCTAGAACCTATAACTAGTATTTTCAAAAAGCTATTAAACAGAAATAAAATCCACTTGGAATTGTTTTAAAATTTAAACTGTGTTTTTTTAATTTACTCTTTTTCAAATGTCAGAGGGAGGTAAGGGACAGTTTAAAGGCATAGTGTGTAGGCCATTACAAAAGTTATATTTATAATTTCACAAAGATTAAACTACATAAAAAAAAAACATCTACAATGAACGTTCCTGGGCTCCATTTACTAACTACGACTTTACTGTGCATGTTTTACGATAAATGGAATTTAGTTGCACGTGCAGTATGAGTCACATCCAAATCTACAAATTTGCAATGTCAGACACAGAAAAATGTTGGTTCTCACACCGAGCACAAACATTGACCTAAGTCAAACCTGATTCAACAAGAAAAAGCACATACATTTAAAAGTACCCCTGGCAACTTCCATCGGCGTAACACATGCCAGCACAAGTGGTTGTGGGAATGATAACTCAAGTCAAACATGATGGAGATGTGCACAGACCACCAGGAATGTGTTTCCCATGCATCAACACACTTCTGACAAACATTTGTGCTGTCATCATGTAAATCAATGAACTTACCCGCGTTGCACACCACACGTATGCCACCAACATCAAGGTTTAACTTACGACACTCCACACATATCTCCCAGGATCCATGTTTGCTTAGTCAATACCGTCATGCATACACACTTTGGGCATCACACCCATTGCGACAAACACAAACACACCCATGAGCCCCCCCAATGAAAGGACACTTCCAGTGACACACCCACTAAAATTAGACACAAACCTAACATCATGCCCACAACTCAGCAGACACACCCACAGGAACACCCATACCACGTACCCAGGAAAGGGAAAATTAAGTTGGAAAGCATGCCAGACATCCCGACTCAGACATTACAGCACAGAATTACAGAACATAAGCCAGATGACCACGACCACTCTGACTATGTCAACATAGCCAACATATTGCAAGGTAGACACAGCACCCACAAGACAAGTACATCACACTGTGACACATACCCATTACAATACATACCAAGACAAAAACAAACACACACAGTGACCTGACAACACACACAACTTCCCAATCAGAAAACATGGTTCACACTAGGAAGAAAGATGCATCGCTGGTCACATGACAGCCACAACACCTGCAAACTAACCCAACCAATCCAGTACACATGGATCACTCCAAAAATGTCAATGACACACACATCCCAATCAGAGTCAAACACCTCCACTTACAAAATACACAATCAATAAATAGCATCACTCCCATGGCCCCAATCTCTGCTGAGGTTGTGGCGTCCAGCAATTTGGAAGCTGGAAAGGAGTGCCAGTGCAAGATGAAATTCACTGAAGGTGAAGTGGACTTGATGTTGAGTTCAGCCACAGCTAATGGACTTGCATGCTCTGGGTGCTTGGACATTGCACCATGCATAACCAGTGACAAACTGGCTCAGGCTAACGGATGAAGTCAACACCTCGGGCTTCCAGCGAAACACATGGTGAGAAATAAAAAAGGGTTCCACCTGGCCAAAGTTCTTGGAAAAGAACCACCAGGACCTGGGTTGCGATTGACCACCTGGGAACAGAAGACCATGAACCTGGTCCTGGAGAATGTTTGCCCCTTACCTATGAAGCACAGTGGCAGGCATGGACTCCTGTGATAAGCACATCACCAAACAATACAATTGTCTCAAAGGGAAAACAACATGGACGCACACAGACCATGACCTGGCCCCATTGAAAGTACACCACAAGGGCCGACTGCACCGAGGATATTCCATCGCTCTGCATGCCACATACAGACCTGGAAGTACATGTCCACTGAAATCATACGTCTGCAAACCACATGATAGACAACACAACCACTGGCACATGCATCCCAGACACCACAGAAAACAAACACACCTCAGTGACATTGATGTCTCACCTACAAACAAAATGGGCATTCCCCCATGCCACATGTGCCACCTCTGCACTGTCCACAAGCAAGTCAATTCACATGGACACATGGGACACAAATACCACATGCAATACAGCATCGCCTACACACATAGTCATTCAAACAATCATTTGACTGCTACCACAAAGACACACACAAAAAACTGTCACACCATCATCTTGACCATACATGCACCATTCATCACCAATGGCAGCAGGAATATCTCCATGGAGGTCAAACATACATGGACCACAACAGTGGGTTAAAGGTGCAATGGGAAGATGCGTGAGGGTCACATACATGCAAATATATAACAACATGTCACCACAGTAATGTCACAGATGTGCACACATCCTTACTATGCTATGGACTGATATGTCTCCTTCTCTTTCAGCTTCTCAGCTGTGACTACAGAGGAAGGGGTCCCTGCGGAATGCTCCGATAGCAGTGAGGAGGGAGAACAAGACCTGACTGTCACAGAATCACCTGCAGCTCACATGTGCATGTGTCTCAGACAAAATGCGCCTGCAGTAGAGGGGATGCCAGAGGTGCTGCAGGAGGACAGCATGCCCCTCACACATGCAGATGTATACAAGGAGGACACCAGCAAAGTAGATTCCATGCATATCAGCTCCCTCCACCTTCACCACCCAAAAAGGTTCCCCACCCCAACCGCTAATTCCCTCGGGCTGCACCACCACAGTAGCATGAAGGACCATCTAGGATGGAGAAACCCAAGTGGCTACATGAGTTCCTGCATCAGCAGTGGCTCATGATCGACACCTTGGCCGAGGTTGGGCACAACATAACATGGGAGCTTTCAGGCGTGCTACGCCATCTTGATTTCATCAACCAAACAGGCAAATTCATTAACAGCAAAATTTTTGGGCTGGGCACATCCTTTGACGCCACAACTGAGGAGTGTAGGGGAGATGCAACGAGCTTGCAAGAGTGCCACTCAGCCTGGGGGCAGCTAAGAAATTGGGGAGGAGGATTTTTGGCATCCCCGGCATACCAGACATCCCAGGCTGATGCACAGGCCAAAATGTGATGGAGAGGCCTACAAACACTTTTATGTCTAACATGATTGGCATTTGAACATCTGCAAACTTTATTTTGTGCTAGCTGTTTCACTCAATACAATGATTGCTGTGGTTCTGCTCTCCCTCAACGATATTCAGGGATAGTGAATGTGTGTTCTATTATTGTCTGCTGCATGAGCTTCAATTGCAGCCGTCATCTTGGATAGATTTACATGCATGGTTAGTTTTAACACATGCTAAAAAAAATGGCATGTACATATGCACAAACACCATTTGCGAATATCATGTTTTTTGCATGTCACTGCAAAAAAAGCAAGTTACAATGTTCAATGCTTTTAGAACCTAATGTCTTAATTGGGCATTCAATTTGCAAATGCATGATAGCATTACATTAAACGATGCTTCTATATTCACAAAAATGAGCTGCTTCATCTATACCATTGATACAGCAAGTGCTCCAATATGTGGCGCAGGTGATTGAGCTGTAAATTAGGGTAGACAGCCAGATAGAATAGGGAGGCGAGGGAAGAATAAACTACGCGTGAAAGAGGAGCCCCGGGCAGCAGAGACTTATCCAGGCTTCATCCAGGCAATGAAGAACTGCCATGACGTGATCATTTCTCATGAGTCAGGATGCAGCCACATATGGTTTCATAGATAATTTACCAACGAGCATAGATGCATGTCCTGCATTTTGAAGCACGAATTAAGGCCCACAAAGCGCCGGGAAACTGCTGCTAATGCTAAGCTCCAGTGAACGGCAAAGTATTAAAAGCTTGCAGAGTTCGTTGATTTGGCGCCTCAACACTCACATGCCATTGCACTTAGCTTCCTTTGAACATAACCAGCGGATCGCAAGCCTCTTACAATGCAGTAAGGTTACATTGTGTCTATTAGTAAGCGATAAACTGGAAATGACGTGCGTAATTTAATCAATGTTAAATTACATTGAATAAATGCTCCGGGCAGCAATCCGACCACATTCTGAGCAAACAATATTGGTAAAATGTGTTCTTTATTTCTGAGAAATACAATGCTAGTGGATTAGGCAAATACAGGCAATGCATATAGAATACAGTTAAAATGGTAATAGCTACACTATTTGTGGAATGGTACTTCCAATTTTTAAAACAATAGCATAGAAGAGCAACAAGGGAATTACTTCAACAAAATAAAAAGATATGGTTTCAAATACCAAATTCTATTGTATAAAGTAATTAGGTAATTGAATACATTAAACATGACGTGTAACAATGTTCGAGCATAGAAGCAGTTCGAGGGAACTGATTTACAACATGTTTGTGATTCTCACCTGAACAAATAGTAAACTGTAAAGGGGTGATACACGTAGGACAAAGGAACATATTGTATATTATGGCTGAGAACCAGGTGGGAGTCATGCCAGGCACAAATGCTATTGTGGGTACTATTCAACCCAAACACAAAAATACTTTTCTGGACATGCCAGGGGATGTGGAAAGTGTGTCCTTGATTCACAAATTCATTACACTAATAGACCTTAAGGCACAAATAGATGAGCTGAGAGACAAGTGTAAGATGGCACAACTGCTGCTCCTTGATATCTCAGCAGCATTTGATCTGGTTGACCATAAGATCCTCTGCAACCACTTAGAGCCAGCAGCCCACTTCTCTCAAGAAGCAATTGACTGGATCCAGTCCTTTCTCAATAACAGAACAATGTGAGTCTTTTCCCCGCTAGCAGTTGCTGAACCAATGCCTATTACTTGTGGTGTGCCACAAGGCTCCTGTGTCTCTCCGAACCTGTACAACATTTTCACAAAGCCCCTTTTCGATGATCTTGATTGTCTGGCTATCACCTACACAAACTACGCTGATGATACTCAGATCCTCATCCCGCTGACGGGGGATTATGATAAGGATTTGGACTTTGTAAACAGAGTATACCTCATCATTTAGGCATGGATGGCTTCACACGGTATATGCCTGAATGACGACAAAACTGAACTCCTGATCTTAGGCACGACATCCAATCTCAACAAACTAGGCCAGAACTATTCCTCATTCGAAATTGACAATAACATCATCGCTGTAGCTAAGGAGGTCAAAACCCTTAGCTTCCATCTAGACTCTACACTAACTTTCAAAAAACAAGTAAACACTATGGCTTCTGCTACCTCCTACACCTGCAAACTTATCAGAGCAGCCAAACCATTCCTCTCTTCCAACAACTGCATCACCTTAGCCAGAGCCTTGATCCTGTCCAAACTGGAATATTGTAATGCTCTCTATATAGGCAGCAACAAATACATTACGAACAAGATTCAAATCTTGCAAAATAACACCTTAAGAGCAGCCTTAAGTCTCCCGAAGAAAGCCCATATTTCAGATATTAGAAGATCTGTCAACTGGCTCTCTACGAAAGACAAGATCTTCATTAAATCTGTCTCCCTGACACACAAATGTCTTCACCTTTCCGTCCGCAATACCTTACCACGAGATTCACTAGACAAGTATCTTGCTGCCCTTCCAGAAAGGCTAACTCCAACCTTCTACTGGTGCCAAGATTTAAACGTACTATGACTGGGGGGAGCAGCTTTCCTGTTAAAGCAGCACAACATTGGAACTCTTTACCACCCTCCCAAAGGGAAGACCTCCCTTACTTACAATTTAAGATCTAATCTTATGTACTGGATTAAGGAACATGGCATTTAATGCATTTATCACTGATCCTCTTTGTTCAGCTATAATATAAAACTTGTAAACTGTGTATATTTTACGTAAATATGATTTATTGTATTCTGTCTCCAATGTTGTGATGTGTCCAGTACTGTAACTTTAACTGGACCCCATCCACAGTGCCTTATGAAATCTAAGCTATACAATCCTCTTGCTGTGCCCTGCTACCTCCAGGTTAGGTGCGCTTTACAAATAAACAAACAAACAAATAAACAAACAAACAAACAAAGGCGTGTGTTCAGTGATGCATTCAGAACAGAACATACTCCCCTGTGCTTTGTCTGATCACTCACACGCCAAGTACAGGACATGCACACAGCAGGCATGGGAGTTTCCAGACAGCTTTGGCTTCCGGGAATGACGTGTTTCTGGGTCATGTAGGATGGAACAGTTCTTACAGTGTCTTGCAGATGTTCCAGTGGCAAGGAATAGGCATTTTCCATGAGGTTGGGGTGATGTCAGCTTTCTGCAGACCTTTTCTCATGACGACTGCAGGCTGCAGTATATTTCAGGGATTTGCTATGCTTAGTGTGGGGAATGATTAGTAAGGCCATTGTCTAAAATCACAAAATATACATGTGAATTTAGTTATAAGCCCCAAATCAAAATCAAAATCTCTAAATTACAAGACCCCCTGACATCACTTTCTTTTCTCCCTATTCCTCGTTGGTTCTCCTCTTTTTCGACCCTGAACTTCTTCTCGCTATCATAAATTCCACCTCCCCCACCCACGGCACCCTGGCACAGATGAGACCTTTCCTCTGGTGTGTAAGCTCCTTTTTTGTTCCTGCTGACCACTTTGCACCTTGCCCCTCAAACAGACCAGGAACTGGAACTTCAATCCTGCCCAGGTTTCTCTCTACAACTTCTCACTTTCCTTTAGGATCTTCCGAGAATCTTTCAAGGAAGCCACCATGTCACCTTTATTGATGAAACCTACCACTGATCCCAACCACCAACCCAAGGATTGACCTGTCTGTCTACTCCCTGACTAGTTAACATTTCTGAAATGTATAGTTTGTAAGGACTTCACTCAGTACCTTAAAGCAAATTGACAACATGACCCACTACAATATGGGTTATGAAGTGCAAACTCCATGGAGAGAAGACTCATCTACGTCTCTAGCTCCCTCACTATGGCTCACCACTGGGATCTGTCATTTATCCTCATTTCCTTTGAGACCCATGCCAACCTGACCATCCCCCTTCCTTGGGCTTTCATGGCCTAAGATTCAGTGCTTGGGAGGCAACCTGTAAGGCTTCACTAACTTTATCAATCAGATGAACACTTGAACCAGTTCTGCAACCCCTTCCAAGTGTGTGCTCCTTCCACACTCTACTCTCTTCTGTCCCACGTATTTTGAAACACTTATCTCATCCTTTAGCTTCTCATATTATCGATATGCTACAACAATCTGCTTCTCCTTCTCTCCCTTCACCTCTGAAATTCCTTCTGCTTCATTACCTTCCTATCTTCTAACTTTCTCTGGATGGTGCTGCATTGCCTGAATCTCAACTCCCCTAAAAGCATAGTGATCTTCTAGCACGGCTCCAAAGCTACAGTGATTCACCCCTCGCCTATATATTTCCCTTGACCTCATTATCACATTCCAAAAGGAATGCAAGCGGTTTCATTGCCAGTGACCTGAAACTTTAGTTTGTCCTCAGCTCCACTGTTATGACCACAAGACTTAACCACCTGATGATCAGTAAAAGCTAATTCCCCCTTTCTCCATGGCCCTTCCCCATTCCCATTTTTGCCCCATAGGGCTTAATGGGAATGGGGAAGACGGCAATTATGGTACCGCAAATTGCGGTACCGTAATTGCCATCAAGGTCCCTTTGCGGGTCCCTACTTTAACGGCTGGTCCAGACCAGCCGTTAAGGTCAGGAGCTGCAAAGGAACCACTTAGTAAGGCGTTAAGGGGTTAACGGTGCTGCAGCCTTTTACGGGGCCGTTAACCCCGTAACGCCAGGGTCGTAATGACCCCCCAAGACTTGCATTATCCCTGGGTCTTCAGCAGGATGGTACACTGCTCCAATATCCTTCTGGCACTCCATCTAATCCTTTGCTTCCTTGTCAAGATATTGAGCCTCATTACCTGATTTTACCGGCACCCGCAAATGGGCAATTATTGGGTGATGTCGACCTTGGCAGACCCGGTAATTGCCCTTTTGCGGCTGCCTGTAATGTGGAACTCCCCATTCCCATGGGGATGGGGAGCTTGGATGCACCGGCACCATTCATAATGAGTTGTGCTCGCAGGTGCTGCTTTGCCCGCCAGGTCCGACCTGAGCGAGACCCGCAAGACCAACTCGTAGTATGGGGTTATGGTGACAATGGTGCCGGTAAGCTTACCAGCACCATTGTCACCATTCCACCCGGGTCGTAATGAGGCCCATTGACTTTTGCTGCCCATACCCTCAACATCCCCGCACAATACTTGCCTATCTTACTGCACCATCTTCATACAGGGTGGCACCATCCAAAATCAGTCCCTAGTCCGTATTTAAATATGTGTGTATTTAAATACATTTTCAGGCCAACAACTCCAGCTTTAAGCGTATACTACTACTTACCCCTCCCACACTGCAAACTCAAGATCTCCCAACTTAATTGTCACATATTGAGCCTTCTCTGTCTTCCCGCTTTAATCTACCTTTCTCATCATAAATGGTAGTTACACTGGGTCAAGATCCACCTCAAGAACCAATTTCCCTCACAGGAAGAAACTGGAAAGCATTACAGTTCTATTAATCACCCTCACTCAATGAGCCCCTAAGATGGGAAGTACTGAATTGGATGCATACACACATCTGAACATACAGCTATTTTTAAAAGATCTGATTTTTGTTGTCTCATCAAATTTTTTCAGATCCATCCTATCAATGCCCAGTTTAAGGTGTAACGGCTATATATTTGAAAAAAAGGGCCAGTCATCAGTGAGTCTGTAAGTCTTTCTACAGAAAGAGAGATGAGTTTGAATATTATGAGTTTCATGTCTGTTGGGGTAGATCAATTGTATTCAAATAGACGAGAGAAGTTTACAATAAGCACACCTTATTAACATTAAGAATGGATGCAATATTGTTATAATGTTGCAGTTTTGTGCGTATCTAGGATGTTTAATTGAGGGTTGTTAAGGGTTACTTTTAATGTTATGTTGTGCCTAATGTGATACATTTTAGATTTGGATAAATATAGAAACATATCATTATCTGAATATAATATGGAATCACATAAGGGTTTTCACATGCAGTGGGTTTTTAGCACACATGCATGAAAATAAGCTGCACAGATTTTTGTTCGACCTGGCTGGCCACGTGTTTGGCAGGGTTCACAGCTGAAAGCACATGTGGGCGGCTTTTAGGTTCTGAAATAAAATTACTTTTCGACCTGGAAGATTGTTAAGTAGTAGCCAAGAAGCGTCGGCCACCTGGTACTATCAATCTGGGGGAAGTTGCTAAAAATGTAACAGGGTGACTGGAAGCGGAGAATGGCCATGGGACTTTGACAAATTTAAATAGGTTAGCAAGAAAAAATATTATAATAGGAACAGAGGCCCCATGAAGTGAATTGATGCTTGCACGTGATGGAAGGGTGGGAGAAATGCCAACAATAAATATCTAGCATGTCAGAGTGCATGGAGAAATGAGTTGTTAAGTACCTGATCAATTGAGTTTATTTATTAGTTCAGCAGAGCCTCATACAACAGTGTCCATACATAAACCAGGCGTGTCAGATTTAGCATTACAAGTCTGTGTCATGAAACGGAAGCTGTACTAAAAATGTATTGCATGACATGTTAGGATTGTATGTCTTGCAAGAATCTCAAGAAGAGGGTTGGACTTGCATTTGCAATGTAATAAAAACATGTGTTTTCATGGGGATAGTGCTGCAGTGAAAGTCAGCCAATGGGATTGTGGGGATTAGATGTTCTTGTATAGGGCCAACCCATTTTTTTTTGGGTAGTGACTTGTAAGAAACATGAGGGAAACGTGAAAGTGTGTTAAGTGTCCTGGAAATGTATATATACTGTATCTGTTCTGTGGTTGCATATATATTCATGCTAGTTCAATCATAAACAGCTGTTGGGAAAAAATGTGTTCTAATGACAACGTGCATTCACTTCTTTTTAAGAAGTAGGCTATTTTAGAGTGCATAGATCTGAGATCAACCCTTACATTTCCATCAGACAATTTTGGACTTGAGTGTACTTGTTGGTGCTACTCAGGAGAATGACATCTGTATTTGTGGGATTCTTTTCCATGTAAGCCTTTGATATACAGGTCTGCAAGTGTGAGGGGCAGCATTGTTTCCATCCATTAATGTCAATGATACAATTGACTTTTAAGTAGAATGCATGTTATGCACTTTCGGTTGAACTCAAATTGGAGGTTTGTATGGAAGGTCGCCAATGGTTACATGGAGAGTTTGATAATGATTTTGGATGCAATTGAGTCTTAAGGAAGAGTTTATGTGATGACAACAAGATGTGCTTGCTCATATCTGGATGAGCTGGTGTATATCTGTGTGGAAGGCATCAAATCAGCAGAGCAATGAGTCATTGAACCCCATAAAAGGGTTGCAGATGTAGAAGCTTATGGCCATCCATGTCAAAATTGGCAGAAAGGTTGAGCAAGACCAGGACGGAGGCTTCCTGCTTCCATATGAGTGGTGCAGTGTAGAAGTGAGATAGGACAAAAGGTGAGGCTAACAGGTAGGCGAGACAACAAACCTACTATGCCTTGTGAGGGTTCAGAACATACCAGTGCTTGTGGGGGTACGGGATAGGTGCTGTGTTGCTCATGGAGAAGTGCTTGGTTGAAGTGCTAAGAAGAGAAGAACTTAAGTGCAACCTCCTGTGGGGAGGGTGAGACAAGTATGTGCAGTAATTAAACAGTGACTGGGATGAGAGATTTAGGAGGGCCAGAGGCCGGAAGATACATAAGGGTCCTGCACATCAGTCATGCTACTGTATGATTAGTAGGGAAGAAAGGGGGAGAAGGAAGAGGTAAAACGAAAGGTCTTGAGGCTTTTCCGGAACTTAGATAGAGTATACAGGTGAACTGCTGACTTCTTCTGCATAACATGATCTGACTATTCTTCAGTGGATAGATGTTTTGAGTGATGGAGTAATAGAGTGATGGGGGCCTTTGTGGTGTGGAGGAGCAGACCAATTGCTTCCCCTTTTTATATTTGTGAAGGTTGGGTGGATGATGCATTTGTGGGATGTGGCCTCAAGTTGTGCATGAACACTGATCATTTATTCTAGAGCTACTATCCTACATTTTACACTTCTTGGGCTATCACATAGTGGGCTCGAAAGTGTATGAGTTGTGCTTGGAAGTATTTGTTGATAGTTTTGCACTTGTCTGTAGATTTGCAGTAGGTTTGGGCTGAATATTAATCATGTTTTTGAGAGTTACGAAGTGGTCCATGCTCTTGCTCACTGTTTCTGCATTAGATGACATGTATTGGTTGACTTTTTCGCAAGTAAGAGAGATTGCAGCAAGCTAAACAAATGGGTTTCAGGATGGCACATTCTTCCCAATGCTGTTAAGATTGTTTCTAGACAGCAGGTAGTGTGGTTGCTATTGGTGCATTCTTGTTTATACAGAGGTGTAGAGGTTTTTGGACTGTCAAATCATGGTTGGGTGTTGACAGTCTCAGTTAGGGTGTGGTTGAGTGTGTTAAGCAGACACATTATGCCTTTTTATTCTACCAGTGCCACATTCTTTCTAGTATTCATTGGCAGTGAAATATATCATGAGTTTGTATCTCATAAACCTGTACATCTTCCTAATATTTGAGATCACAATTTATAATGCATTCAACAATCCAACCTTAATTAAGTTTGTTATGCTAATCGAGGCTCATTGTATTGCTAGCAGAGCATTTTTTTATTGCTACTATAATAAGAGAACCCTGTAAATGTGTCTCCTATCTATTTTGTCATTTGTGTGTGGACGGTTTGATATGCATCATCTTTATGCAAAACCTCACATGATTCTTCACCATACATTTTCAGGGACAGCATTAATCACATTTTGATCAGATCCAAAATCTTTTTACTTGCAGAACTATTTGATTCTTATTGACTTTTCAATGTAAACACCCAAAAGGAGAAAATATGTTATACAGGCTGCTAGGAAGATCATAAGAGATATTTAAAAGTGCGAGTGTTCGACTGAGTGTGAAATTGTACTATATGCCAAAAGTAGAATACATACACTACAATTTACCCTGTCAACACATGTTAAGCTGTGCACTAATATGAATTTCATATGTGTATACTATAGACAGAATAGAATAAGCATCAAAAGCATAAGTTCCTCTAATGCTTCCAACGAGCAGCAGAGCTCAGCTCCTGAAGTTTAAACAGCATGAACATATGTTTTTCACTCTGGTATGCAGCCCACTCCGCAAGACAAAACATAACTTCTCACTCTCATAACACCTTACACACTTTTGCTACTGATTGGCATAAGTGTCCAGGTTAGAAGGCACCCTTAGCAAGTGGTGAACAATTTGAGCAGGACAGCTAATGCATAATTTCACCTAAGGATGTATACAGTGAGCAGGGCTCAGCGCTTTGATTTTAAATCTTTCACTCTGGTGTAAACCTAAGCCTTCATCCCTGCTTCCCTATACCACCTCCTTTACCACCAAGAGGCTGCAGTAGTCAGGTAATGGTGCACCTTCAGCCTGTAATCAAGGACTTCTCAGGGCAGCCTGCTTGGGTATTGTGTGAAAGGGTGATTCCTGTTTGCCTATTCATTGTGTCTTCCAAGCCCTGCAGCTACCACCACATTGACCTAGAAAACAGTTTCAATTTGAGTTATGTGATGACAAACCACAACATTCTTGTCCCCCGGATGTCCCGGAATAGCCTCTAGATTAATTGTTGATTTGAGAAAATAACTTCTTCATACCACTGGCTGGTGTTCATTAAAAAGATTAATTGTTGCATAGTAGATTAAATCCGTCCTAACAAATGTTATTATTCAATACCTATATTAATTAGTTACATATCTAAATTAATTTCTTCATTGAGCTACTTTACTGTTGCACAGCGAGATTATTTGCTGCACATTCACACTATTGGTTGCATAATCCATAGTTTTTCATATCCAGATTAATTGATACAGAGCCATTTTAATTGTTTCATGTCCAGGTTTATGTTTTCATATCATACATTTCATTGTTGAATGGGCAGGTTGTTTGTTAGCCAAATATGTTTTCATTACACTACTTTTCATTGCTGTAAAGATAGTTTACAATGAGATTATTCATCACATATGCAGATGTGTGTTCATATCAATAGTTTAATGGTTGAGTAGCCAAGTTAATGTTGACATAGCCAGGCCAACCTGTAATGCAGCTAGATCTATTGTTGGATAAACAGATTAATTGAGCCATAGTCAATTTAATTATTGTACAGCAGAATAATTGTTTCATAGCCAATCAATTCATTCATACTACTGGATTTAATGTTGAATAAATAGACTAATTTGTGATTTAGCCAAGTCAATTGCTATTTAGCCATAACAGTCACTGCATAGCAATATTAATTGCACTCCTACCACTAGCCAGATTAAATTATTGTAGCTAGAACATGATTTGTTCTTTCCTTCCAAATTAATTTCCTTACTCTATCAGATTAACCGTTTAAGGACTACTGTGATTCATGCAGTATTTTGCTTCTTGATATTTGTGATTCTGGAAATTCCCTTTGGAGGGACAGGGCCTCTTAGTCGTTGTCCTACCAATTCCCTGTATGTGTTTTCTACATGTTTTCTGCATCGGTGGTACAGTCTAGAATTTTTTTTTCCTTTGGTGAACAACACCCACAGGCAACCATTATGGGACCTAAGGGTAGGGCTACATCCTTGTGTGTGTTCTCAGGAACCTTTGTGTTGTCCACAGAGCAGGCTATGGGTTGGTGGCAGTGACATGCTGAACTGACAGTGACTTTGAGTGTACTCCATTTTTTGGGACACCCAGGCCCTAACACAGGAGTCAATGGATTCCTGAAGACAGGCAAAATGGCTGCTGTAGCCTCTTGGTTTCTATTGCCTTTACATCTTGTTTCCCAAAGCCATGGGGAGCCCTGACTCTGTCTCTTCCCCCTGATTGGCTGTTGGATGGAAGAACCATATATGGCTCTGCGGCTGCCTCCTGTCAGACTGACTGGAGCCTTCCCAGGGACTGTGTGTTGTGGGTATACCCTTGGTGTGGGACCTGTATGAATGGAGTCTGAAGTAAACTTACATTCTGTGTTGCAGGTGTCTAGTTTTGGTGTGTGTGACACAATGACTGGCCCAGTCATGACTAGAACTGGAGTGAATGCAGTGTATTGTTCTGAAAGGCTGGGTGCTTACTCCAATCCACATTCTGTTTTATGGTTGTCTGGGTGGAGTGAATGGCCTTAATGCCTGTGAGCCTGATTGGCTGCTTGCCTGCAAGGAAGCACTTGTGAATGATTGGCTGCCTCAGCCTGGCTTAACCCGAGTGAATGATGAACAGATGTGTATAACTAGGGACCTCTCACTCACCAATGTGTTCTGGAGATGAAGCTGAAACATGAAGCTTGAATCCTGGGTCCATTCGGAGGAAGGAGACTGCAGCTGCATTTCATCAAGGAATCCGAAGACTGCTGAGCTGATCCAAGGATGGAATCAAGAGAGGACCTGGAAAGGACACCTCTTCCTGAGATAAGAGGGACCATCATGCACATGCTACTCTTCATCAGAAGTATCCAAAAGTCAGTCCTGTTTGCCTGCTGAATCCAAAGACTGATGAGCTGACCCAAGGACAGAATAAAGACTAGTATTGCCAAAGTACAACGTGTGATATTTATCTGTATGTGATTGGTAGCAAGCTTATTTATCATAAAGAAGCTGTGTTATCACCTACATAGTGTGTGGACATTCCTTTGTCGGGGTCTGAGGAAACACTGTTCTTAAGAACCAGTCTGCATCACCTCCTGAGAGCTTAAGCCTGGCTGTGTGTCCAATGTTATACAGTTAGAAGCATTGGCTGGGGTGTTCTGTGCCTTTGTCACAACCATATAGAGGGCAGAAGTGCAGATACCCCCACCAAGTTTAAAAGTATTATTTGTTCAACACTGCTAAAATTAAGAGAAAACTCTGATTACCTGAAAATGAAAACTGCTCTTCAGTCTGTGGTACTGCTTCAAGTATCTCTCCCCATATCAATCTAGTCCTTCTATCATCTCTGCTATCCAAATAGACCAGCTTTGCTGACACTTGAACAGCTGTGCCACCATGAGATTAATCTGTTACATTTCTAAACTAACTCATCTGGCTGCCCTAGATTAGCCCTCCTCATTACTTTCCTACAACTCCATATGAGCTCAAGATATCCAACCAGAACCACCCCTCGAAAGTAAGTCCACAGCCATAACCAGAGAAATGTCACAACAGTGTGCCTTACAGATCACCCATTTCCCAAACCTACACACAACAAAGCAAGATGCCAGAAGAAAAAATGATGGCATGATTTGAGTGTTAGAAAGAAGCACAAATGAAAGGCATACTTCTTTCACAATGACAAAGAATTAATCAAAGAGACAAATTGAAGGTAGTCCTATCTTCTCCCCTCAACAACCTCTGACAACGTTTATATCTAGACATTTCTTTAAACAAATTCCTGCATCATCACCTGATGTCTGACCTCAAAGAGGAATCACACGTGTACACAGAGACTCCATCACTGTTAAAACGATATTCTCCAACAACATCACATACTAAAATTGCTCATCTTAATCTGCTCTACCTCCCACTAAGCTCCATTCTCATCTACAGATCACCATCAAACTGGAACACCCCATATCGGCGTGGCGAGTTTGGCGTGGACTGTTGGGCGCGACCGGTCCATCGCTGGGATCCTTTGGCGCAAGCATGTTTTGCCTTGGTCGCACCATTTTTTAATAAAATAATAAAAATGAAAGATTGAAGCTCTCTGGTACCCTGGCCTGAAGAGATGCAAGACCAAAGAGCTAATAACTGGGCTATTGAGTTCCATTTTTTTTTTCGGTGCACCAGTTACTTATATTAACATGGGCCATTAAGAATGCTCGTAAAGCTTAATATAAGTAACTGGTGTAGACAATACAGGAGCTCTATGGCCTTGTGGTTAATGCTTCAGTCACCCATCCCTCCAGGCCAGGATTCACGCTGGCTCTAATTGTATATTTATTTATTTATTTCAATAAAAGTGCAATGTTAATTAAAATTGTAGCGAAGTGGCCGCGTCGAACAGGCTGCTCCAAACTGCTTTTGCAGTGAAATGTCCAGGGCAAATCTGCCCACGCTGAACTGGCAGTGCCAAAATGTCCTGCTCCGTTATCATACAACCCTTTCTTCACAACAAACTTGACTAATGTGGTTGCTACACTTTCAGTAGACCACTAACCATAATATTCGGAGACTTCAATTTCTGCCTGTGGAAAGAAAAGGATGCAGATACAAAGTCACACCCCACTATTCTTGCCTTGCTACACTTCAAACAACTGATTTAAGGACCCATGATTAAACTGGATTCACCCTAGATGGCACCTATTGCAATGGGAACCTTGCTGCAGTTTCTTTCCCAGTCTCCTTACCATGAGGTGAACACCTGGCCATCTTGTTCACAATCTTCCCTGAACCACCTGGGTTTGTAAAATCATACAACATGCTCCAAGGCTAAGAGGAACATGCAAAGATATCCAAATGGATATACCCCTGGAAAAACTGGAAGCTTCCAAAACCCAATCACGCAACTGATACCCAGGCCAGACCACTTCGGTGAAAATCCTTCAAACTCTCACAAAGCAAACATGCCACCAAATTGTTCATTAAAAAGCGAAATATTGTCAAAAAGAAAATCAAAAGACTTAGACGAAATTACATGTAACAGACAATGGGACAGGCTGTTCCAGAGGGAGGCCCCAGCCAAAGAAAGAGATCTACCATCAACTTGTTCCTTGGAGAAGTGACTGACCCTGAGGGAGTTGGAGGCAGGTGAGCGAAGAACTTGAGAAGGAAGATATTTGGGAAGAGAAAGTTGAAGGTATTGAGGCCCCGGCCCCAGAAGGCCTTGTGGACAATGCAGAGGGTTTTCAACTTAATCCTGTGAGCCCGTGCAGAGATTTCAGTTCTGGAGAGATACGGCCGGTGGGCTTGAGGCCAAGGACAAGTCTCGCAGTCCTGTTCTGGATGAGTTACTGAGGACAGAGAGTAGAATCCGTCAGGTTTAGAATGATGCTGTTGCAATAGTCCAACCTGGAAAGAACCAGAGCTCTAAAGACAGTGAGCTTCTGGGGGAAGGTGAGGAATGGAAGAATACCTCTGAAGAGGTGCAGCTGGTAGTGTGATTTCTTAGAGACCTCGAAGATGTGAGGAGAGAAGGAGAGTGTGGAATTGAAGATGACCCTGAGGTTTTTAGTCTCACAGGTGGAACCAGGAAGAGGGCCAAGAGAGGCCGGCCATAGAGTGACAGGAAAGGAGGAAGCAGGTGTGATTACACATCGACGCACCCAAGATCACCACTTCGATAAATGCTGCTTGCCAACTCGAACTGCTGGAGTGTCACTCATCAACCCCGAACAGCGGCTAAAGCCCAACTTGGCCTGTCCAAATGGAAGCCTTCCTGGGACCACCCGACCTGCATCTTTGAAGAGCACCAGCATTTGTCTCTACTCAACACTCACTTTTTGCTGGGGCCTCCACAATCCTACGTGCCCAAACAGCGCCAGATCCGCTCACAGAGACGTTTGACTCTGGGTTTGACTGGAACATCCCAACAAGAACTGAATCCAGGTACTGTCGACTCTGAACTGCCCGTTTAGTCCAAGTGGATCCTAGAGACTGGTTAGGTCACAATCACTCCTGTTTTCAACAAGATATCCTTGCGATGGTAGTACCTTACCTCCCTCCTTAGAAACTACGCTCAGAGTGCTAATTTCTTCAGTGTGACACATCTTCTCCCTTCAGAGTGGGTTTTTGTGTAGTAATCTCTTTTCATTCTACATGCAGATGGTGTGTTTAATTAAAGTGTTTATGTGTTTATAGAACATTGATTGGATATTCCCTTTATTTTGCACTGTGATACTATGTTGTTTGGGTCAGCTTTACACACCTCTCTCACGCTATCACACAAGACAAAGGAGGTATATATCTTAAATGTCCCTGTTTTACCTTTTTGATTGCATTGTGTTTTCTTTTAGTGACCTTTGAGGGGTGAGTGGGCCTTTTACCCCTACTCATCATTTCACTCCTGCGAAGCAGATTTCATTTAGTTATAGGCATGCATTAGATTGTAGCTGGACTGTGTATGTCAGGTGCGGCCTGGTGAAGATTGGGAAATAGGCAGATCCCTCTATCCCTCCAGCACCACCTTAATAAGGTAAAGAGAGGGGGCAGAGGTCAGCAGATTGACGGATTCAGGGACACATTTGTCAGTTGCGGCATGGTTGAGACTTAATGGTCCTGTCTGGAGGTGAGACTCTCAGAACATTGCTCCCATGATCAGAGGGAGCGCAAGGCTGAGAGTCCTGTCTGCCCTGGGCCTGTCAGTGCAGTGCTCCCTCTCATTACAAGACTACTCTTTTGATGAATGGGAGCACCGATCATAGAGCCCTTCCACAGTGGGGTTGTTAGCACAGTGCCACATCTCATGACAGGAGAGTGGCATTGACATGTCTGTGGCGCACACTTGCGAGCCCACATCTCTCCCTCATTGGCCATATTCTGGGCCATAATGGGTTTTCTGAGCATAACAGCATGCATATTCCAGAAATTGGAAAAAAAAGAGGAGTGCAACGCCTCTCCCTAGTGATGATATACATTGTTCTCGTCTGCGGCTCTATGTTATTCCTGGTGTAGAGCTTTCCCAGTTGTAGGTGAAGAAAAATTGAAAATTGTTAAATATCAGCCTGGCACAGTATCACAACTGCAGGTTCCTGTTTCATATGAATTTTCTTCAATTCACCTATGGCATTATGGAGTATTTCAAATGTATCTGTTAAGAAGGTATTGCCTCAATTACAAGTTTACGCAATGTTATGAAGCACAGAAGACAAAATAATCTAAGGTGATTTGGTTATACAATACTGGGCAAAATAAAGAGGACAGGACCCACTATTGATGCATTTCTTTCTCTTTTGCTATTTAAAACACACTCTAAGAGGAACCAATAAATGTCTATCCTCAAAGAGTTAAGAGTTGCACGTAGTAAGAGATTGAGTTAGGGTTTTAAGAAGCACAATAATGAGATATTCTTGGTATGGGTATGGTCTGCGTGGTGTAAGAGTGAACCTATCAAGCACACACATTTTATGGGCCTCACTTGGATATATGATTTCCTTTGGATTTACAAACGTTACAAAATATTTCAGCTGTGCATGGATTGCAAGTACTTAAGTTTTTAGGACTTAAGTATTTGCTTGTTTAAGTAGCAAGCATTCCCATAGTTGTCACTGGCTCTAAATATGAGTTCTAATAGTAACACATATGTGTTATCAGCCTGTCAGAGGGATTGGAGTGGGCCAGAACATATGCTCGCATATCAGCTCATCCTCAAGTGACACAAATATGCAGTGCAAGACAAGGGTGAGCCAGAATGCGCCATAACACCAGCTGAAGACCGCAATGTTGGCCCTCTGGCATTGCTCATGTCTGACACAATATGGTAAATGACTACTTCAACAGTGATTACCAAGCATTGTATAGGGTTTTCTTATGAAGTTGGTAAATCGCGAACCATGAACTTTGGTGGTAAAATATCTATTATTGCAACACTTAGTGGGAGTAATCCACAAGTAAAGTTACTTAAGCATGATAGTATTATCAGAGGAAGGAGTGATCATATGCTCGGTGTGTTTCCTTGTCGTAGTCACCAACAATGGGTGCCTGACGGAAATCTTGAACTGGCTTTCATATATCCAGAATAGATGGCCTAGCACAGCCGAAATGCATTCCTGTGCCATCATCCCCCTCAGACAGCGAAGAGCAGTCCCACACACACAAGCAAGGATTTGAGTATCATAGAACACGCTCTGCTGGGCTTTCTCCGTCTGCAACAGTTGGCCCAAAAGCCTTGGCAAGCCACTTATCTAGCTCAGTTATGATAGGTTATGATATTTAAGCGCGGACCCGGGCAGTGCCATCTTAACCACTTTTGGCGCCCTGGGCACAGACATCTTTGGGTCCCCCCTCCACCAAACCAAAGGAATTAAGTGATGAAGAATATCACCTCATCCTGATCACAACCTACAGGTTGATATGCTGCCTCACAGCACTCAAAATAAGCATGTTTACTCCATTTAAGTCCCCTTACCCTCTTCATTCTTGCTCCTATCAGAATGATAAACAAGTCACATTTGAAGGCCAACGTTATCATTCTACGAAAAGGTTACTTCTGTTCTAGTATAGATACAAGATACCAGGGGAGTTGCTAGGTCTGGAAAAGACCAGGGGCTATGGTAATTACTGGACTGTTGGGACTGGGGGCTAGCTAGCCTTTTGGCTGTAGCTCCTGAGATTCTATCCGGGGCTACAACTAAAAGACCAGGGGCTATAGCCCCTTTAGCCCCCCCCTAGCAACGCCTCTGCAGGATACTTTTTATCAGTAGAATACAGGAAGGCATGCAGCCTGTAGTATTAATGCAGGACTGTATGTAAAAGGTACATGTAAACCAGAATAGAAAGAGAACTCACATTAGCTGCCTCACAGAATGCAAACGTGGTCAAGCATGGATGGAGAAGAACAAAAGGAAGGCAGGAGAAATCTACACACACCATAGCATGGATAGTGGATGCAGATTAGAAGCTACCAGGAAGGCGTCTGTATCCAGTCAGTCTGAGATAGGAAGTGGGATATGGTTTTCAAACACTTTTGCCATTAGAGATCAAAGGAACACGTGTTGTGGTGTGCAATATATCAATGCTCACTATTATAGTGGAAGCAACACTATAGCCAGTGAACCTATGAGTGAGGCTTTTATGAAGATCATACACTGAGAAGGAAATCACTCAAAGGGCAGACAATTTTGAAAGGTTTAGGGACTGGAAATTTCAAGAGGTTAGGCAACACAAGATTAAATATGATGCCCAGGATCCCACATTGGTTACGGATTGGATTTGTGCCAACTCTGCAATTTCTGCATTTGAAAATGCTCTTTTCCAGTTCTTATCATGAACTAAAACAATCTAATTTTATAAAACTGACTTGTAAAGTACACAAATCACATTACCAAATATGACCATTTATAAAAACAAAATATTATTGAAGGGTATTACACAAAATGGGAATGTTTCTAGCTTCATTCTCTCCATCACCAAGGGATGTATATAAGTATCAGCATACCAATCAATGTGACTTAACACGTTTAATCTGGGTTTTTCATTTGTATTTTAAAACTTTAAATACTTCAAAACAATGGCTTGTGACATTGTCATTTATAAACGTGCATAAAAACCTTTGACTCTTACAAAAAAGCAAACCGTTTTTGTGTCAAACGAGCAGACCTTAAAATATGCAACATCTGATCTGCTCTCTTGTGTCTACAACCCCTTCCAGTCAAATGTCTTACATAAGAAGAAAGTTCAAGTAATGGGCTAAACAACGCCACTGCATGCAAGAAGGCAAACCTCACATAAGACAGCACAGTAATGAAAAAGATATTAGATGATTTGACGAGGATCACTGTATCGGCTTCTCACAAAGCCAGGCTACACGCATGAACGCTTTTGTTCCATAGTCTTGAATTTGGATACTTATTCACCTCTTGGACTAACAGTTTATGCTCATCATTGGAGGTGATTGTCTAGGTTTTACAACACCCCATCTGAACAAACCAATTTCTAGACCTTCACCATACAGATGATATGTTAGTTTTTATAGCAACCCCTATATGGTACAGGTACATTGCTGATAAAAGCACCTGTTGTGCTATAAAACCAAGTACATATGCAGGTAGATTTATAAACTTCAAACATAGGAAAGGCTCAGCCAGCTTTGCTGGAATGTGCTATTCTATTCTTGCATATGAACACATATCTCTGCAATGAGTGCTTGACACACTGAGCTAACTTCTAAACGATTGTGGCAATGTATCAAACTTTAGCTATTGCACATGATAAAAAGAAGAGTTTGGTGTGTGTATTTGTACTGCACAAGGAGACTGAGAACTACAGTAGCCAATGCTAAAAAATAAGTCTCAAATCCCATAACATCATCAAGAAAAATATATGGAGCCGTCCAATACGTGAATAGTGATTTATTCTATGCACAGCCGGCACGCGTTTCGAACAATCGGTCATTCTCAAGGCTGTTATTGATATAGTTACAATATTTTGATCATCATCAACAAAGAAAAATATGTATATCTACAGTTGTTGGTGTGTGATGAATTATAACCATCAAAACATAGGTGATACAAAAATATTGTGCAATTGTGCAAGTAACAAGAAAATTCGCTGCAAATATACATTATAAATAACATGAAAAACAGGTGTACATACCCATAGTCAGGCACGGACAATCATGAAAGGCGAGAACAGAAATGGGGCCTAGGGCAAGTGCCCCATTTGCCCTCCCATAAAAACGCCTCTGGACCCGGGGATCGAACCTGTGTTGCTCTGTGTCATCTTGCTTCCAAGGTATCTTGCTTCCAAGGCGAGCATGTTGCCCCTGAGCTATCTTTCTGAGACCTTACCTCCTCCTTTTTGCATGCAGTCGTGCTTGCACCACAGCAGCCACTTCATCCGCCCACAGTTACCTCCTGCACAGTTGTGCTAACCACCACTCCCTCCTTTCCCTCTGCTGACTTCGGAAACACCACCACACACTTAGCTATCATCCCAATGCAATTTAACAGGCTCTTTTCGAACAAGCTGTGCCACGACCTGCCCCGGAGCATTCACCAAAGCCTAATTTACCACCTAAAATACATTATCCCATGTTTCCCCCTATTCATTATCTGCCACCAACGAGTGTGCAAGTATCCACACATAAACAGGCCCTTCTCCTGTCTATTGCCTATTGCTGCCCTGCTCCCACAAACTCCAGAAGCATGTCCACCTCTTTCTTGCAATGCATGATTGAGCCCTCACATAGTAGCCTCCCCTCGACATGCCACCACACCCACCACATCCACCCCCTCTGAC
Organism: Ambystoma mexicanum; assembly: GCF_040938575.1. Lineage (NCBI taxonomy): Eukaryota > Metazoa > Chordata > Amphibia > Caudata > Ambystomatidae > Ambystoma > Ambystoma mexicanum. The sequence continues at coordinate 1,069,985,134 of NC_090935.1, read as the reverse complement.
AATACACAGGAGCTGAAGCAGCCAATTATCAAGCCAAGAGCACCCTTTACTGTACAGATGTCAAACTTATGCCACCTATGTACTGCGATAAATTAAAAGAGAAATAAGGAATTAAAGGGATACTCTTAGTCTAAAACTACTAACAAGGGCAACGGATAAAATAAAAGCATAATGATTACCAGAAATGTAAAACCACCCAATAATCAATGACATGTCATAAGAAAAAATTAATATAGCTTGCTTTCTGTATCACTCTCTGTAGGAATTTATTATAGGGATACAATCCACAATGGGTGCTTAAAATGGCTGGTAATAGCCGCACAGCCTGGGCCAGGCATTCCCCAGTGTAGTGAGTGTCTTGTGAGGGCTCAGGGCAATTGCTGTACCTGCCCCCCACCCCGTAGCAGGGTTTATTTATATTAGCACCTTGGGGGGCAACAGGTTTAAAATATTTTTCATTTCCATGGACGAACAACTTCGCACTTACCGAACGTGCCGGATCTATCATAGGAAACAATGAAAAAAATAAGTGGCAGCCATCATGGAAATTTTAAAAGGGTGTAAGTCCCTTTCCTATGCTCATAGTGGAGGCGGACTGGTGACAGAACTGGATTGAAAAAGAGCATGTTAGTGGGACTGGGTGGCAAGGGGGAGGATTCATTGGGAGCTTTGGTCAAGGTGAGGGGCCTGTGGTAAGTGAATTGTGGGGGCTTAGGAGGACAGGGAGGGAAGGGTAAAAAAAAAGGCAGACATCGGGGTTCAGGTGAACGGGTGGCCAAGTGAACACAGACAGTTACTGTGGCATTCCACCCATATTTCTGGACAACTTCCTTGGTCAGCTCCCCTCCTCTGGTAGCCAATATTAACAAATCCCTCAATCTATCTTGCTCCTTCACTCTTCATTTGTAGACTAATTCCCTTTCTCACTTCTTCAGTCTAACAAAACCCAGAAAGGAACCAAATGGGAACTGGACTACTTATAAATCCTTAAACATCGCTATTTGGCATCTTTTTTTGACATGAGCGCTTTGATTACATGTCTTGGACCTCGCTCTGAGGTTTCATGGGGCTCAGTGTCTGCAATTCATTGTGAAGCATTCCTGCAAGCAGGGGGGTTTCTGGAGGGGTGGGGCTTAGGCAGCTATAGCCTTTGATCTTTTGGTTGTAGCCATGGATAGAAGCTCACGGGCTACAACCGAATTGCAAGCTAGCTCCGAGTACCGACAGTCCGGACATTAGCATAGCCCCCAAATCTTTTACAAACCTAGCAACACCCCTGCCTGCAAGTCTCACCTCATTCTAAGTGTGTGGGTCTGGAAATAAGGGTGCTGGTTGCACCATACCAGCACCCTTTCCGGACCACCACACACCAACTATGCCTTCTGAGGGAGTAACGCCTCTGGTCGGCAGAGATTTTATGGAAGCACCAGCACTGTTATCAACCCTATGGGACTCTGTGGGAATGGAGACTTCCCGAATCCACCGCCTGATATCCTGTGCCGCCAGGACTTGTAATGTCCTAATGGCACTGGGATATCGGGCGGCAGATTTGTGTTACGGGGACAACGAAAATCCACCAGTAGCGCCAACGGGGTACCGCCATCCTTGTAATGAGGTCCTATGACTTTGAAATGTGAGCAAGAGTTTGAGTTGTAGCAGGTCTACTCAAAATCCTATGAGGAAAATTGGGGCCTTGTCATCAGTTTAGAGGAAGTTTATCCATGTATACGTGTAATGAATTTTACAAATGTCTTCCTTTAGATGTCTATCTCTCTTTTATGATTATTTGTTGTTAATAAACCGCTAGCAATTCCTTTTTTGACTGGAGCATCGCTGTACTTTGAGTTTTTATTATGGTAAGTATCTGAGTAGCTGATTAATCATCAAAAGAGCGATTGCATTTGTAAACAATACAAATACAAATTCTATTATCTACTTCTACAAGGAATTTGCTTCTGACCCTTACAGGAAAATGGCCATTTTCTTTTTGCTTTCATGGTTACTTTTGCACAACGGCATCTTCTCTGCTGGACACTATTGATTGCCCCTTCAGTCATGGAGCAAGGGAGTGGGTTCTTCAAATGCGCTTATTTCTAGTGTGTTACAGGGACCTTGTTTTTGTGATTACCTAACCTTCCAAAAAAGGGACATTTTACATTCCTTCAGATTTCAAAATACAATGATATCACTTGTTCGTTAATCCTCTGTGCAGAGGTTATTTGCACTGACTTTGATAGGTGCTCATTATCTGTGGGGTTTTGTTATTGTATGTTTACTTTTGACAAACGCTGTTTGCACACGCAAACTCATTAGGAACAGAGCAAAGAGAATGCAAGTGTGTTTTGCTATAATTCTGCATTCACAAACAACATTTTCGCATGCATTATAAAACCACAAGGAGACGCCAGACTCCGGAAGGAAAATCACCACAGGAAATTCTTGCTGAGCAGTCATCCTTCGTTTACGCATTTCAAGCACAACGGTGAGGAGAGACAATCACGGCACCACTAGATAATGCCATAGATCACTTATCAGCAATGCACTTCCAACTAGTGATTTAAGCTGTCATTTCCCTATGTTTGTATTTAGGGAAAAGGGTGACCTTTTGCCTCTTTTGAACAATACTGAAAACGTTTTTAAGAAATGGCACACTTTGCTATTGAGTGATTGTCATATTTTCAGTTCAGAATTCAGTTAATGGCCCTCCCCAGTCGCCGTATAAAACAATTATCTCCACATGAGCAACCTGCAAATGTAGCACTTTTGCTAATGTATTCTTCCTCTGCTGATCGCCTGCTTACCAGATTGTTTCCTCTGCTTCTGTACCCTCACGAAAATCATACAGAGCGCGATAGTCTAAAAATATGGGAAAACAGGGGAATGCATGCAGAACATTGCTGACCGCGCTCGTTTTAAGTGTAACTTAATTCCCTCAACAGTTTCACATGCTTTGCTTGATTGAAAAGCTTCAGGAAATGTGCTGTTATAAACGGTACCATGAACTATTCATTTAGTAAGAAAGCCATCATCGCACTGGCTGTCGAGACGATGTTCTTTGTAAACATACCATACATCACGTGGAGCGGCCTCTTACATCACGTTTAATATTACACAGCTTGGAGACGTTCCACGAGTGTGCATGTGTTAGTGGGAAACCACAATGCAGCAAGCGGTAGTATTGACCTTACTGCAAGCGAAAGCAATGCATGGATACTATGCACATTGGGGTCTCCAGATGAGTAACTAACAACACGCGGGGTACAATCACCCAGAGGGTTCCAGGAAGAACCTGGCAATCTGAGCAAAGCTCAACCAGTCTGTGGTGTCCCTTTACACTACGAGGTGAAATGATCCCCTTTGTTGATCAGTGCCCACCTCCATGTGTGTGTTGTGTATGTCCCCTTAGCACCCTGTTCCCCATCCCTGCCTTGCCCCCTCAGCTCTCAGGGGCTAGATATGGAGGACGTATGTCCTTTTCCGGACAGATTGCATCCCCAACCCTGCTAGTGATCAAAACCTGGGTTCCCCTGCATACTGGCTGTCAAGAGCAAGTTGTATATAAAATGCACATGTGTTCCTCACCTAGTAGAAAGTACTAGAAAAACAGGTTGACAGCTTGCAAAGATCAAACATGGATGACAACATTTTACATGACATATAATGGCTTTGTTTTACCCCACCTACTCTGACACCACCCCCATTCCAACATCTGCCAACCTCTCCCCCATGCTCATTAATCCATCTCTGCTCTGGGCTCCTATCAAGGGCCATTCAGACCTGTCAGATCTATCTGTGTTTGGAGCATGCAACAACCAAGCCATCTATATTACCAGAGTCTGGGAAGGATGATGGACATTTACTTCAATTCCCAGAATGCAATGTATCTAGAAAATCATTTGACCGTAAGCAAGGTAGGAGAGAGGGAAATGAGCATGAGCCAAGACTGAAATTCTCCCAATCTTAAAAAATGCTTGAGTACCTGTTGGACACGTTTCTAATGGAATGGAGTATAAGGTGGTTCGATTGGAACAACAACCTAATCAGAACCAGGAATCCCCTTTTATTTCTCCAAGCAGTGAGTGACTTAATTTGAGAATTCTTTGAGGTACATGACCCACTTTCAAGCCAATGAAGTCATACATAACGATAATATTTTCCTGGGACTGAAGAGGAACTTTCAGAGTCTACCAAGCACGTGCAGGAGAGTCATCTGGCAGGCTCTTTGTTTGGGGCTTGTGGAATTTAAGAATGAGAGGTCCCAGAGGCGCTCTAAAAAGCCGTGGGTTGTTTACTCAAGTTGCTTTGTAAGTAACAATGATGCTTGACCGATTCGACAGTAGACACAGGTGAGCTCGGACAAGATCCATGTAAAAAGGTGTAATTAAATACATTGGGCCTCATTACACGGTAGGCGGTAAGGGTTTACCGGTACCGGTAAACCCTTACCGCCTTACTACGAGGTCCCTTTGCAGAAACCAACCTTAACGGCTGGTTTTACTAGCCGTTAAGGAACGGGCCCGCAAAGGGACCTTGGTGCTAATTGCGGTACCGTAATTAGCACCTTCCCCATTCCCATTGAGCCCTATGGGGGCAAAAATGGGAATGGGGAAGTGCCTTGGTGAATGGGGAATTACCGCCCCCGCTCACCTTGGAGTAGGGCGGTAATTCCGCTATCCACCAAGGCAGACACGGCAAAATACCGGCGGCAACCATGGCACTAATAGCGCCATGGTTACCGCCTGCCGTGTAACGAGGCCCATTGCCATTATGAGTCCTTACTTTTCAACAAGAGCAATGAAGTTATTTATTTGTGTATACATTTATTAGATTTAAAAATATGAATGCAATTCCAGTAAAGTTATACAATGCATCCGACAATTTCAAGTGACAAGGCCAAGTAATTACACATCAACCATAACTCACAGTAAAAGCAAATACTGTAATAATCAATCAACAGTTCATCGGTTACAACTGATAAGGAAACAGTCTGCACCCAATGATCATCTTAAATACATGTGCAAGGCACACAAGTAAGCAGTTAGCACAGGTACTGGGCCTTCCTCTGATAACTCTGTGAAATCATCTCACTAAAATCTTTTGCAGTCATCTAACCTTTCAAAAATGTTATTCTAATACGTTGGCATATATTCAATATATTCCTCAATGGTCAACTTTTTAGAAACGTTTAATTCAAACATCGTTTGTGTTTTCATTGTCAACAAGGCTTTGCCCAACCATTGCCGGATTCTGCTCTTCCCTCTCACTGCACCACCCAAGCATTTTCAGATTGCAGCAATGTTTTTCTGGGGAGCATTTCTGCCAATAACATGTCTCTCTGATCTGTCACCTTTTGCCTGAACGTACCACACTGTTACAGTTCCAGAGCCCATGAATCAGAGTGCTGCAACTTTGCTGCCTAGGTGAAGGTATTCTATGATGGCGACTATGGGCTCACATCTTTCTTGCACCATCATCAGAAGTAAAACATGCTGAGAGCTGATGTTTAAGGCCTGGAAATTATAGGTAACTTGAATGTATTGTAAATTAGCCATCCTGACTGTGATTAGATTCACAAACCTGAAAGTCAGATTAATTTCTCAGCATCGATTTGAGATTCTGCTTCCTATGCGAGTTAGTTAAATGTGATTTCCATGTGTGTGAACATTACACATGATGTGTAAGAAGTATAGTCTCTGGATCATAAAAGTCCATTCTTCGGACTGCATCTGCCCCCGGCATCCCATGATAAAAATCCATCATGATTTAGATCTAGGCTCTAACTCTCAATTAGTTTCCACAATTGAGAAGTCTGAATTTACTCCTCCATCTAAGTTGCATAAGGGAATCTGCAAAAGATCGGGAAGAAGGTGGCATAAAGTCCTAAGACTCCCAACCAGCATTTCGTAAGGACACACACCTATGCAGCCTCTTATGCTGTTTTGCAGCCCATTTAACTCATTTGCTATAGGCATTTATTACAATAACAATCAGCAAAAGCTATGTTGCCATGCCTTGAGACTCCTTAATCTGGTCTTCACAATTTTGATAGTCAATTAAAATTGCTAACAGTCTTGCAATATAAACAGCAAATACACAGCTGAACACTCTCAGCTCACGTTTAGCTCTAAGCCACCATAATGTAGAGGGCCTCATCCTTTTAATATCATAATTAGTAGTCTAAACATATTTGCTTGCTGTTGTAACTATGCTAAATATGCTAAACAGCCATTTGATCCATCTTCTTCTAATGTAAAATTCAAACTGCACAACACTTTTCATGACCTTGGAACCACATTACTAGAAATGAATGGCTTATTAATGATTGTAGCTTATTACCAGCAGCCCATTAATTGTAATCATAGATAACAATTCCGTTCAATACCAGGAGACAGTCAGCAAGTCATCCCATGTCATATCATCTACAAAGTAAAGATAGTAGCTCGTCATCAAGGGCAATGCCCTCAACACAGATTGTTCACTGAACGTCAATCAATATTGAATCCCAGCCCATACAATATTAATATCCAAACAATAACTAATGTAAACCTCTGCAAAACCTAAATTCAGCAGTACCTCCAAGCAGCCATTACACCTAAAGCCAAACAACCTATCATGTTACCACTGTTCCAAATTTAATCAATAGCTGATGGGATCCCTCAAAATATAAATTTAATTGACAGATCATACAGACAAACCGAAAATCTAATTTATCATTGATAAAAAATGTCAAGTGCTTAATTTGTGCCGGTGTTGACCAACACCGGCACTCTTTTTTCAGCACCAACACTTGTTTGAGTGTGACTGCAGATGAGCTGCAGAAACCTTCCTTCCTTAGACACGCACGGGCCCGGCCGGCCTCGCCTTCTTCTTGTGATTTTTTTGATCGGGTCATTTGACTGCTCCTAGAGCACTGCTGCAGAGCACTGTCAGTCAGATCTTCTTAACAAAAAAAGAATAAAATGAGGTGGGCCCTCCCACCAAGGCCTCTGCAGCAGCTGGCCTGCTAGTAAGCACTCCACACGGGCCAGCTCAGCTGCAGAGGCCTTGGTGCGCCTCGTCAGAGGCATTTTTTAAAATGTTCTTTTTTGGGAGGTGATCATTGGGCACCGACCCTTACCCCTGCCCCCCATAAACTCTGCACACACTGGCACTGCACGGGCCCAGCAGCCCAGCAATGAAATGTTCTTTGGCGCTGAGTCGGGTTGGGCTTGCAATATGCAGCATAACTTGCTTACCGTTGCTGTCGGGGCCCGGACCCATGGATGCTGCAGCGGGTCCGGTTCTTCAGGCCAGTTGACTAAGTTAGTCAACTGGCCTGGAGGAGTCAACCTATCTTTTACACATTTTTTGCCTTAACTTGCTTGCCAGCTAATTAAGTTAAAACTGCTGCTGCACCGCCCGGTAAGTGATCATGCTCCGAGCAGCGGAACAGCGTATGTCTTTCTTTCTTTCTTGCAACGCCAGATGTTACACAGTCAGGTCATCTGTTTTTTTAAAGTGTGCCTTGTGTGACTGTCCAGGCCTGCCAGTCAGGCAGGGGTGTGAAGACTTAGTGGGCCTGAGTCATGCAATGTTTTCCTATGGGATTGTGCCAATATAAAACACCTCCATGAATCAGGCCCAGTGAGTCTTAGACACACCCTGGCTGGTGCACACGGGCAGGCACTGGCACAGGTATCAACAGAGGCGGCTGGCGGCACCTGAGCTTTTTTTTTACAGTGCTTGAAGCAGTCCGGACCGGGATAGTAGTAGTACTCACCGGCTTCACTACAGTCCAGCTCCCACTCCCATCACGCTCTAGGCTCAAGGTGAGTAAATGTGTCTGATCCCAGGCAAGTCGACCAATCTCACTGTGCCTACACTGCCTAACCTGTAAAAAATTGCCAGGCCCAGTCCCTAATATTTAAAATGGTCAGCTCCTAATTTAGTAATTTAGTTCTCAGTGAGCGCACTTCAAACAATCTGCACTCATGGTTTAATTGCCAATAGCACTGCTTAATGTATGGTAATAGGGAGCTCTCTCATATGATATAGCACATCACATTGTGTTGCTTGGTGCATTCTAGCTCTAGCCTTTTCTAAATAGCAGCTTGTCAGGCCATTCTCCAGTAGGGTGGAACAGAGTCCTTCAAATTCCCCTCTTCCACTTTTGGCTGGCAGGTTAGCTCATTGTGGTAGTGTGACCATGGCAGAGATCTCTGTGTCATCTTCAGGTCACATGTGTCAGTTCCAGATTCTAGCTCACAAGGTTACAGAAGCAGCAACAGGTAGCCTTCAGGTCATAGGTTACAATTTTGTGATGATAGCTTATTGGGGTAACATACCTGCTTCAGAAACCTGTGAGCTCCGCAGGTCTCAGATTCGAAACCCAGCAAATTAGCTCATTGATCAATGTCACCAATTGAAATACTCTGAATTGAAACTCCTAATTGAATATGTTTAACACCAAATTGAATTGAAAAGCCAATAAAGGATATTGAACACTGAACTGAATGGCAAGTGCTATTTGAATAAGATCACAGCACATTGAACACAGCTGAACATTTGAAGTTGCCCGGTGGGCAAAATGAAAGTATATGGCATATTGAACAATCATTTAATTATTCTAGCAATCAGTATGAGCAAAGCCCATGAATCTATGGTGAAACAAAAGGCTGATGCAACAGAGTGTTACATTAACAAAAGAGTGTTATATTAACAGAAGAGTGTCACATTAACAGAAGAGTGTTACAATAACCAAAGTGCAAACCAGTGTAAGAAGTCAAAAGCCTGAGGCAGAAGAGCCTGAAAAGGGGCCAAACAAGGCTAAGGGAACTCATGGTTGCGCAACCTGTGATGAGTGGACTGTGTGGTCTGACAACACCGCCTAGACCAGGAAGTTCCCCACTGTGAAGATCACAGACATCACAAATCAAGTCAAGCAGAAGCTGAGGGTTCCTGGTTGCGTGATCTGTAATGGGTTGACCGTGTGGTCTGACAACTGTGCCTAGACCAGAGAGCCCTAAAGGATAACTAGCAAAGGACAATGGAAATGATTCATGAAGAATTGTGAAACAATTTGTCAAACAATTCAGAAGGTGGGCCAAGTAGACCTATTGTTTTCTTTTACTGAACATTGAGTGGTTAGAAACAGTGTAAGTGCTGCAGTGAAATCTTGGGGAAGGGAACCCTGAGAGTTGAAAAAACTAAGAAACACTGTCTTGGGCAGGGGAACCTAAACACCTCCTTTTTCTGTGAGTTACACTGTATTGAGCTAGGGGACGGCAAACTCAAGACCTCATTTTTGTACAATCTATATTGCATTGAATCTGGGGAAGGGAACCTCAAGATTTTATGGAACATTGTGGAGACACGTAGCCATCAGGCTGTATTGAACTTGGGTAAGGGAACCCAAGAAGAACTCTGAGCTATGAACAGCTGAGACTTTACTGTTGAACACTATTCTTTTGGCTAACAGCACACCATGTTTTCTTTCTGGATGTGAGGAAACACATTGTTTTTTGACACAGGCAGACTTTTGATTTGGACCTAAAGATACAGACTTCCCTTAGTTTTCTATACGCAAGCGAAATCCCTTCCTTAATCACAGGGCAAGCTAGGCTTTACACCATCCTGACTTTGAAAAAAAAATACTTGGAAACTTGAATTCTGTTGTCTATGTCAACTCTTGAAACCATGCTTGTCTCACATATATTGTCAGGAATAGGATACAGCTCAACCAATACAGATTGGGGACCCTGAAATATGAAAGGCTAAGTGACAGAGCAGCAGGTCCCAAGGTAGCAGAAAGGGATCCATCAGATTTGATGTCTGTATTAGTAAGAATGAAATAATTCCCTCAGGAGAAAGGAGATTGATACCAACTGACTTGATATTGATTCCACCTCCTAATACATATATTAGACTAGCACCCAGATTAGGGTTGGCCTAAGAGTTTGGGACTGATATCCTAGCAGGCATGGCAGACCGACATTTTAGAGGTGAGGTTAAGGTATTACTCCAAAACCAGGGGAAAACACCCTTTCATGTTTACCAAGGCCATAAGGTAGCAAAATAGGTAATTGAGAGCTCAATATTTCCCATCATAACAGAGAAAGAAGACATTGAAAGGGGAGCTCAGGATTCCGGGGAGGAGAAGGAAGCTACGTATGACCCTCCCTCCGCAGAGTCCAGAAAAGAGGGTTATGGAGAATTAAAGGCCCCTGCAGACTCAGCCATGGCCAACAGAAAAGACCCATTTCTAATTAAACACTTTTCATAAGTAATCTCGGAAAAGGAGGATATGGAAGAAAATAACCTTTTTTTCTTTTAAACAAAATATTTCTTTATAGGGGAAAACCCATTCTAGAAGGCAAAATAAAATTACACTTGTAATTCCAGAAAGTCATAAAAAAAAGTTGGTCCTGGGAAAAGCACAGTCACCTATAACAAAAGATCCCACAGACCATGGGAAACTCAAAAACATTTTTAAGAGAAAGGTTTTTCTGGTTTGGGATGGAGGCCGATATTGAAGACCTGATGCAGACCTGCATGACTTGCCAGAAAACTGATGTACCCTTTCTATCTGTATGTTCGTCTGATGACGGGATAGGAACAAGCCTAAGATTTTCTTATGAGTCACCCCTACAAAATATTGGAGGAAAGACCAATCTTAGCAACCCAAGGGATCATCAGGTAGGGGTAACCTTTGGGCCTTGAACACGCAGGCCATACTTCCCATCAGAAAATGTGTAGAAGGAATTGATTATCATCTGCTTTGTCCTTATGACTGTGCAATACCAGAAAGAGACAGGATAATCATCTCTGTGGATCTACACATTTATCTTACCCATGGTTTCAACATTTATAAATTACCACCAAAAGGAAAAGGATGAAGAATACAGCCTATACTCTCCTGGGAGCGGAATTCAAATATGTCCTTTTGAATTTTTTTGATGACACACATTGAAATCACAAGGGGTCAGCTGATAGAAATTCTGAGGTATGAACTTTTTTGGGAACGTTTCTCATAGCAAGAATCAAAAGAAAATGATCAGAACACCATTTCAGTAAAGGAATTAAATAAATATCTGGCCCTTTTTAAACAGACTTACAATATTCCAGTGGGAGAACTATACTATTGAGTTCAGCTAGTACCTCAGAATGTTTGGGGAAATCAAATATCAAGGAAGAAGAAGAGGGAGATAGAGCTTTGACAAATAATTTTGAAGAACTCCCAGAGTGTTCTAGTTGTTCAACAAGAAAGGCTGTATCTTCCTTAGCAGAGGTGCTGGATATGGATCTCCCCCAGATAACCCCTTCTTTAAAAGCTGAAACTGAAATAGCTGAATCCCGAGAGGAACCAACAGAAAAAGTAAGGTACCCTGTAGTAATAAATACATTCCTTGCTACTGATCAGACATATTATTTGTGCATGGGATTAGGACATTTAGTAAGAAATTGTCCCGTGAATATAGTTTAATTCCCCAAATCAATGTCATCCAATCAACCTGGTCAGCCTTAAAGAAATCCTAATGACTTTTTGTATACAAAAGGAAAAAACACATATACAATTCCTGTTATCTTAGAGAGAAAACTGATTTGGGCAGAATTGGACTCCGGAAGTAAAGGAAGTGCCGTAAGGATAAAGGTACTTCCACGGGGGTAGAAAGAAGAGGAAAAGGTAAAAGTAACATGTGTACATGTCCATTCCCAGAAATTCCCTATTTCTATTCTGTGAAGGAAAATAGATTTGAGTGTAGCAGTAATTTCCAACTTGCCAACTCACTTAATCTTAGGGAGCGATGTCCCTCACTTTGATCAATGGGTTTCACGAATAGCCCAAATAAATTCTAAATACCTTGTAGTTGGGTCTCGTGTCCTTCAAAGATAAAAGCTCCTGAATTGAAACAAAAAGCTGGTGAGGAGGACACGATTACTTAATTCAAAACAGAGTCGATAGTAGCATTAAGAGAACACAACCATAAAGGAATGCAGGTTTTTTTGGACCGTCAACTTTGTGACTCTGCAATAGAACCTCGAGAGCAATGAAAGCAAGATACAGTAACTTCCCCCTCTCGGTTTCCTTGTGAAGCACCTCAGCCCAACTTGCATTGGGGAAGGGTTTGTGAGAAACCTAATCCCCTTGGATCATCTCTGCAGGTGGCCAGGGAAAGGCCATCACTCTTGGATCCTGACCCTGGGGGTGGACAAGCAAGGGAGGATCACCTGGATGGAGGGTGTGTGGCGAGTGGGATGCCCTTGGGAGAGATATGATATCCCCCCTCCTAACACTGACTTACCCTCCTTCCCTCAGCATTCATGGGATATTTCCATTCATGCCCTAACTTACTCTGTAAGTACCCACCAAGTATTGAGAAGAGGAAGAAGCAGCTAGGAGTAACATACACTTCCTATTAGAAACAACACTGTAGTGCTGGGTATGAAGAAGAGGGGTACGAAGGTATTTAATATTGAAGGTCAGGCATGTCACATTAATTGGGTTAAGTATGGTCATGCAAGACAAGCCAACAACTCACATCTGTGGCCCCTCAATAGGGCACAGGTGTAAAAAAAAGGGTAAGGCCGAACAAGCAGATGAAGGAGAACAGGCATGAGAACCGCCGTGGTGGGCAGAGACTAAAGGGTCTGGTAACCGGCATCTATCGCGCAGGACCTGCCGCTGGTGGGTGCGAGACCAGGAGCCTTTAAACTGGATGGCGGGCTGCTCAGCTGCCAAATCTGAGAGAGGGAGAATGCCACTCGTGCAGGGACCCGGAGGCAGCTAAAGCTGAAAAAGGTACCCGGGAGTAGTGGAGACGCGGTCCGTGTCTACTGTGAAGTAGGATACAGAGAATAGCAGTCAGGACGTGCCAGAAGAATGTGGTGGTCTGTTTCCCTGGTACAGAGGTGTGAAGCAAGAACAACAGAAGCAGCCACTGTGGAAACCCAAAGCACTGGTGAGTGTCAGAGGACACGGGAGACCGGAGTGCTCCTGGGACTGCAGGCAAGTGACAGCCTGACTGAATGTAAACTATATTGAATACCGAAGAGAAATGAAACTCCTAATTGAATATATTCAACATCAAACTGAATTGAAATACTAATTAAGGATAATGAACACTGAACTGAATGTCGAGTACTATTTAAAAAGATCATGGCATATTGAACACCAACCAAACATTTGAAGTTAACAAGTGCTATTTGAATAAGATCATGGAATATTAAAAACCACCGAACATTTAAAGTTGCACGGTGGGCAAAATGAAAGCATATGGAATATTGAAAAATCATTAAAGTATTCTAGCAATCAGTATGAGCATAGCCAATAAGGCTATTTAAAACAATAGAGTGATGCAAAAGAGAGTTACATTAGAAGAAGAGTGTTATATTAACAGAAGAGTGTCACTTTAAAAGAAAAATGTTACAATAACCAAAGTGCATATACATGTATGAGAAGTTAAAAGCCTCACACAGAAGAGCATGAAAAGGGGCCAAAAAAGGTTATGGGAACTTATGGTTGTGCATCCTGTAATGGTCTAGACCGTGTGGTCTGACAACAGTGCCTAGGCAAAGAAGTTCCCCACTTTGAAGATCACAAACATCACAAATCAAGTCAAGGAGAAGCTGAGGGTTCTTGGTTGAGTGACCTGTAATGGGTGCACCGTGTGGTCTGACAGCTGCCCCTAGACCAGAGAAACCTAAATGATAATCAGAAAAAGGACATTGGAAATTATTTGTGAAGAATTGTGAAACAAATGGTCAAGCAAGTCAGAAGGTGGGTCATGTAGACCTATTGTTTTCTTGTACTGAACATTGAACAGATAAAAACAATATAAGTGCTACAGTGACATCTTGGGGAAGGGAATTGAAAAGAATAAAACGCTGCCTTGGGGTAGGGGACCTCAAGAGCTCCTTTTTGTTTCAACTACACTGTATTGAACTTGGAGAAGAGAACCCTGAGATTTGAAAGAACTAAGAGAATATGTCTTAGAGAAGGGAGACCTAAGACCTCCTTTTTGTATAAACTATACTGTATTGAACTTGGGGAAGGGAACCTCAAGATTTGACCGAACATTGTGTAGACAAAAGGCCATTGGGGCTGTATTGAACAAAGGGAAGGGAACCCAAGAACAATTCTGAGCTAAGAACAGCCGACACTTTAATTTGTGGACATTATTCTGTTGGCTAAAACTGCACACCATGTCTGCTTTCTAGATGTGAGGATAACCATAGGTTTTTGACACAGACAGACTTGTGATTTGGACAGACACAGACCTGCCTTAGTTTTCTTTAGGCAGGAGAAATCACTTCCTTAGTTATAGGGCAAGTTAGAACTTACACAATCCTGACATTGAAATAAAACGTTCTTTTACCTTGACATATGTTGTCTGTGTCATCTTTTGATACTATGCCTGTCTCACAGAGTATAGTTAATGATACATTGGAAATCCCAGAGGAAACACTACATTTCACACCTGCATTACTTTTGAAATCAGTGACCAATGTTCGTCAAACTTTCCAAGTTTGCACTTAAAGCAAATATTTTATGGCTTTTGAATTTGTCATGTATTAAATCATTTTTCAGGACAGATTTCTAAAAAATGTACTCCAGTGATGTTTATCAATTTCCAAACACTGGTCTCACTCCAACCTGATCGCGATCTGCAATCAGTTCTTATTACGGATGCAACATAAATCAGTCTGCTCATTATTCTTTTCTTTTCAGTTTTCATTGGCACACTCAGGGCCTCATTAAGGGTTTGCTGGTAAACTGGTGGTAATTCCAGCAGGTTATTGGTGGGATATTATGGGTGGCATTGTGATGATAACTTCACATTTCTATGGTGTCCCATGGGATGGTATTGCTGGAAGGACCGGCACTGGAACTACCAGTGCCGGTGATTTTGGAATATCTCTGCAGAAGAGCGCTGAAGTACTGGCAGGTCAGGCCTGCTGGCAGATCATTGCCCCTAACGGTAGACATGTGCTTTGCCGGTCTGGAGTAAATGCCAGTGCCTGAATTATTAGTAATTTTTCCAACATTTCTTCCGTACCGGCAAAGTTGTAATGAGCCTGAATTTGTGTCTAAACTGCATGCCAATGCAAATGGATCAGAGCGTAATCAGCCCAATAAAGTTTAAGTGGACTGTTCCATAGAAATTAATGAGGGTATGAAATATGTATTGATATTGGTATTGATATTTTATTTGTACAATGTGTTCTTCATTATGATTTGGTTCATCAAAAAAATTCAGAAGAATAAAGGTGTTCAAGAATTCATAAAATACTTTTTAATCACATTTAATAGAAGTTATGTTACAGATAGCATACAACTTATAAGATTCATTAGTTATAGTCTGTTGTCATTTTAGAGATTAAACCTGATGCCTGATTATGAAATGCAGAGCACTACTTGAGGTAGTTTAGTAACGCGAGTTGCAGAGCATTTTAAAAATTCAAATCAGAAAATGGCTCTGTGGATATGTATTTACCGATATATTCTGATTTATTTACTATTAAAACTCACCCACCCACCCGTTCTTCGGGTAATTCCACCTGTACGGTATTATCAAATTTCCTAATGGAAATAATTCATAAAGACATATAGGTGACACTTGCATAAAATAAGTTGTGGTTAAAAATAAAGTGCTTAATAACAATTCAGTGAATGTGTAGTAATACTTAAAACAGCATGACATCAATGAGGTATTACAAGAAGAGCTAATAAACACAGAGAGATCCGTGCACATTGAGGACACAAACATAAATATAGGTCCTCTGTTCACCTCAGCATCTGTCCAATATGGCAGGAAAATCATGGAACATATTGTTGGTTCCTAGTTTTTCAATAGCCCTTGCACCTGCCTTCAAGTTGCACAGTGTTTGTCTCTATCTCTCTATTTATCTATCTTTTCACTGAAAAAACCTTTTTGAAGGTTCAGTTAAGTTGTGCAGATTTAACACAAAAATAAACCTTGAAATTCAGTGCACGTTTAATGTCATGACCAGCTTAATTCGGTGTGCTCCCGTTGATGTCCCCCATAATGCTATGTCCCCCACAATGCCATTTTGCAGATCATTGTGAATCCTTTCTCTTATAAATTGTACGTGTTGATGGGCTTTGCAAGGGGAACGCTGAGAGATAAGCTGGTCATGACTTTGCCACATCAGCTGAATTTCAAGGGTTTTGTTGCATTAAATCTGTACAACTAACTACACCTTAACTACATTTGTTTTCAGTGAATTGCAAGGGGTTTGTTATACCATATATTGTTTTTGTTTACAGGCCTTTGGCCATGGCATTCGGCCATGTCCACTGTACATGATCCCCATGTGCTCACTATTAATTTTAAAACACTGCCGAGCCAACCACCATGACCTTTAGCTGTGTCCACTGTACATGTTCCCCAATATGTTTGTTTTGCCACTATACATGTCTTTTTGGCACACTAGTCAGGGCCTTTCAGCCCTGGCCAGTGAGCATAGCCTTTGGTCATGCCCACTGTGTATTTTAAAACACTACTGGGTCAAAAGCCATGGCCTTCGGCTGTGTCCACTCTACATGTTACCCCAATATGTTTCTTATGGGCCAACTAAGTGACCACGGTTTCTCTGGTCCACTAGACAGGGCCTGGCTGGGTCCTGGCCCTCGTCAGTAAGCACAGCCTTTGGCCATGCCCAGTGTATATTTTAAAACACTACCTTCAGCTGTGTCCACGCTACATATTGTTCCAAGAGTTTTCCTAATTGAGCCCACAAGCCATGGCCTTTGGCTGTGGCCACATAACTAGACTTCTTTTGGACACACTATTTATGGCCTTTGGTCATGGCCAGTGGCCACAGCCTTTGGCAATGTCCACTTTCCATATTGCACCCCTTTGTTAGGTCCTACTCGCTATGGTCTTCTGCTGTGTCCACTTTCCATATTGCACCATTTGGTTCCTTCAAGTTTCCCTTTACCCATATATTTCAGCCAATCCCATTACCTCCTACCTCAATGTAGCTGTAAAATTCCTCTTTTTTTACATACATCACATTTTTTTTACTCTCTTTTTTAAAATACTTTTTTCCCATAATTCCGGTTATATTTGAAATGTACTACAAATAACCCTGGTTATCTGTAAATGCCTACAAATTAACCCTGTTGTATTTGTGTGATGCACTTTCATTCCCCATCCCATGTTCTACTATAACCCTGGTTATCCACAGTAAAACCCTGGTTCTGTAAAAATGTTTGAGCTCTGAACTTGGTCCTTAAACCCCCCAACTCCCCAATTTCTCATGGTGTGCTCTTTCCCCCTCCTCACCTCTAACCTGATGCCATTTCATACTTTTTCTTCTGCTGAATGGCATTTTTTCACTTTTTTGGCTAACCCTGTTTATACCTGTTGTAACCCTGGTTATCTCTCGCATCAAAACAAAAAAAGAAAAAGTGGGTCTTTTTTCATTTCTGAAAATCTTCGCTGATGCATTGTGGGACAAATATATAGCTATCATTTTGGGGGTCCAGGGCACTCCCTTCTCCATCCAATATTTGAACAACTACTGGACTGAATAACCCCAGACTGCTCACGGAAGTCAAGTGAACGCTTGGCCAAGTTATGGCCAAGTTATTTCATACCTGGTCGAAGTGTATCCAGCGATTTTCGCTGATTGCTGAGTAATTTTTTGACTTTTTCCTCTAGGGGGAAATAAACAGGAGTATGCTGAAAACAGCATTTTTGCTTTCTTAATAACATTTTCATTTTCCATCAACTCTTTCACAAAATGTTTAGTCTGGGGGTGCCTGTCACAAACTGTTTTCAACATATCAGCAAATGCGTCATGCAAATGAAAAGTTATTAGCAATTCAATTTTCGGGTTTCCTAGTGAACTTGATAATCAACTATAATGTGGCGATTGCCTCACTATAGTATCCATTTACATAAATACCAGTGAAAATAACTTTGTTAAAGGGTCGTTATGGTTAAATTGTTCTAATAAAAACCTAATAAATGTAAAAAACTTTGTTAAAGAGACATTATGGCTGCAGCGCAAAATCTTAAAACCAAAGAAATGTGCCTTTTATGGTAAGCTACGCAACCATAGCCCACCGCCTTGCATGCACTGCACAGACGAACACCCAGAAGATCAAAGGTCTTATCACAAATGGCATTATTGATTGCAGCACTATTGCTGTTTTCCGTTACTTCTGTTATCACGTTCATGGTCCTGTTAAGAGCATAGCCTGCCCTCAGCCAACTTTACCAGAAATGGTGAGGTAAGTATATCGCTTCCCTGTGCCTGTTTCACCTTTATGATTGGGATCACTCTAGTTTTGTAGGAGTGTGAGCGCTGAGTAGGCAGGTTAGCCACTACTTGTCTTATTATTCCTGTGGGCTTGTAGCCATTTCCTCAACCAATGGTTGGTCATTGCTCTTTTAAAAATGGAACAGCAGTTTGTTTATGTTTTTTAATTTGGACTTTTTGACAAAGGTGAGTCGATGTATGTTCTATGAATGAGGTTAAACAAGGCAATATTCCGAGGAAACAAATCACTCATGGTTTCCTCCATTCCTCATACTCTGGAGTGCTTGGTTTTAATTGTCACTCTGGCTCTGAATGGCGTGCGATGTTATGTAAAGCGAGAGCACCTTCACTTCCAAAAGGCAGGCTGACACTTCGAATACCGAGTAATTGTAGTCTGCTGCAGGGTGCAGGGTTGCAGCTAATGGCAGGCATTGATTACCCTCGCAAAGCCTATTCCATTCCAGGCCCAGCTGCTGATGATAATATTTTGACAGCAAAGGCACATTATAGCCATTAGGGCTTTGAAAACAATTCTGCCTTTTCATCTGAGTTTTTGTTGCACACATTGTTTTATCATAATCATAGTGAGGGATGCAGGAAACACCAGCGCCATGGATTAAAAAAGGCTCTCAGAGGCTGCAGAGTTACACATGGAACACTTCGATTTTGCAAGTTTGGCAGCTTTGGAAACGGTTTCCAAATTCAATTATGTAATACTGTAGGACCAGTGTCTGACTTCAAGAGATATTTAAAAGATGAGCAAACATGTTTTCAACACAAGTTTGGATCTTGTGCTAATCAGTAGATTGGGTGGTGGGTAATGTGTCAAGCATCCAGCTTGCATGCGTAGCCTGGTGCAAGAGTAACCAGGTAGGTGGTCCTGATACAGAAGCAGGTGGCGTGAGCAACTAAACACATTTTTGACCTGTGTAAGCAGGCAATTATAAAATGCATTATGCAGTGTTTTATTTAACACCTTGTTTAAGGTGGGTGATTTCAGAGGGTACCGCGCAATAATTAAGAACTGTATTTCGTATGTGCGCCTCGTCATTTGCAAACATGTATGCAGTTACAATGGAACACCTCTGCCCCAACATATTGCGCATAAAGAACACATTGCATTTTTTAGAACACATGCAATTGCACTCTGCTTGTACTGTGCAGGGCTCTTAGAAAATGTTTTGTAATATCGATTGTCCCTGAACATCATGCTTCAATACTCTGGGACAATCTCATTTACACTTGATTTACACATGAGCAAACCATGTATGCAGGTATGCAGGTCTATTTGGACCTCACGTTCCAGAACTTTGAAAAAATAGGTATTCACTTAACATATGCAATTTGGAATGCGTGTCTACACTACAATCAAAAGAATCCATTAGGATTTCTCTTTACACAAACATACATTACATTTAAAACATCATGATGGATCTATCATTTCGTGTATAATATTTTCACTGTTTAAATATTTGCCAAACAACAAGGCAAAGTTGCAAAAACCAGTGCACGCCAAATGGAAAAACGGTAAATTGACTCTCACATTGTGCACCTACAGCTCCCGGATAAATATGACTTTTGGGGACAAATGCTTTTCAATGTCAGTGCCACACTGCAAGACGCGGAAAGAAGGGTTATTACTGCCATATGTTATCAAACATAGGATTAATCTAAAGAAAAACCTTTTAAAACGATATAAATAATCTCCCAGACAATATACAGGTCACCAAACTACTGCTGCACCCAGGGATTGCTGGATTTCTCCCCAGAATCAAGGTACAAGAAGAAGTTGTATGTATTTATGTGTGTTATGTATCTGAATTTTCACTTGGCACTAACGCATATCTTATTAATTATTCCCATTTTGTTGGACTTTGCAGAAAATCACAAAACGTTTAAAATTTTCGTGCAGAACTTTTGAAGACGTTCGATCTACGACATAAAAACAATATGAACACGTTTCTGTGCAGTTTACATCAATGTAATTTCTTTGCCTGTTAAACATTTACTCCTCAAACTCTTGGGTAAACACCAAAGAAACATCACGTTTATAACACGTTTGGAACATTGTTGTGAATCTTGTTTTTATGGTTTGCAACAGTTTTCAAAATCGTTCATACCATCATTTGGTTATGGTTTATAAACATTCAAATTATTGTAAACACAATATTTTGCATATGCTTAACGTCGTTGTAAAAACCTGAAAAACATAGTGTACACAGATCTAAATTCTGTGTAAACACCAAGCGATCTTTGAACGTTCAAAATGTCTGCACATGTTCTAAATCTGTTATAATAGTTAAATAAAATGAGTGCATACCTTTTATTGTATACTTTTGATATGGTTTATAAACAAACACACATTGCAAATAAAAGAGAATGAATGTGGTTTACATCATTGTAAAATATGCTCAAACATTGTGTACTCTAATCTAAGTTCGGTAGAAGCTTCAAGTAGACATTAGGCTTGATTAACAAAGCTTTGGTCAATGGGATTGCACCATTGTTCAACACTTTTGTAAATCATGCCCATTGAGTTTGCAAAGAGTTAAGAGAATTTCAGACTGTTGTAAAAGTGAGGTTGCTCAATGGTTTAAAAATGTGAGAACATTGGTAAATTTCTGTTGTCATGAAGAAGCGGAAGCCAGAGAGATGTGATTGTTTGTATTATGCTTCCATACGCAAATTAATTCAGCCCAAAGTTGGACATTTGTTATTACAAAAGAGGACTTCTATAATATCAAATGCTCCCAATTTGTTTGTCTGTTTGTCTCAAAATTTGTTTTGCACTCAAATGTTGCGCTGAATACATTTTGACTTCACAATCTATTGGTTTTAGACCAGTTCTGAACTGTGTTGAAAGATGGCAGCTTTTGAAGTGATTACTTGCAGGTGTATTTATATATATGGTTCAATAAGAGACCACTGAAACCCTCAAGGAGCTTATCAATGAGTACATACTCAGCTGGTACGGCACCAAATAACTCTCACCAACCAGGCTGACATATTTCAGTCCATATCGCTGGTAAGGAAAAATGGCTACAAGAGCTGTAAATGGGCAGCTCAGTCCCTTTTCCAAACCTCTCTGAATGGAGTGGCTTTACATGTTTTATCCCAATAGGCTGTGGCTTTCCACCCAGTGGGGATATCGTTGGTATGTTTCAATGGACACTAAATATCATGTAGTGGGGCACAGACACAACATAGAATGTCTGATCTTCATATGTACCCCACCCCTCCCTCCTCTAATTTGTGTTCCTCTCTTTAGTCACCCACATGTACTCCAGTATATCATTCCATATTTAAAACCTCAACTATTCTCACCTTGATGATATTCCTTTGCATTGTGTTATGCAGTATTCTGTAGGAAGTACACACATTTTGTAAAAATCGCGAATCCGATTAAATCAAGTAAATAAAAATATAAAACAAAAATATATATTTTTAATTGGATATTAAACTCATAATTTCAAGCTGTTCTTCATATCATGATCTGTTTTATGTCCCCTCTCATCAAAATTGTAATAAAAGTAAGGAAATTGCAATTTTCCCTTCATATAATTAAGTAGTGCAAATACCCTTATACAGTAATATCCAAGTCTTACTGCGTTCTTAGACACATGAATACCTAATAGTCTTTCTATCTTCATAGAATGCTTAGAAAAGCTGATATGCTAGGCACAAACCTAGCGAATAATGATTATTTATGTCTTTTTATGTATGCATTATTTAATATGCGAAATCCCTGAAAGACAAATACTCAGAGAGTGCTTCATGGAAAAAAAATGACACACCCAGAAAGAGCAAGCTCATTCAAGAGTGGCAAAATGCACAAAATTATAAATCGCCCGTACATTCAGAGAAATCAAGTTCCATTGGTTATGTGCAAACACAGAAAGGTATGCCAACCCTCTGTTAGTGAGGGCACTGGGCGATGATAAGCAAGTGAGGAAAGTGAGGAGTAGAGACAGCAGTACACGCAGGAGTTTAGATTTCATTTGTTGACATCAAAGACAAGGGGATCATGTGGCTAAGGTCCTGCTGCACCACAAACCAGTGCTTAAGCAAGCTCTACTGGTACACTGTAAACTAATTAATCCTTGCCAGCACAGTGGACACTTTTGTACAATGAATCATCCCAGGGACCAGTGAGCTGCCACATTCTGAATAATCTGCAGACAGCATAGCAGAAAGTCTGGAAACTGGATATGGGGCATTAGCATAGTCCTACTAGGAGGATACCAATCAGAGACTTTCATATTACTAAGAACGAAAGGCAACATAAGAAAAACATAGAAAAGAAGATTCATAGCAGAACATCAATTGTGAGCCACTACAGTAACCCGTTGAAGAAAAGAAAACGCAATATCACAGCAAAAGCCCAGATGGAAAAACAATGGCAAAGGAGCTAGTGCACGAGCAATCTCAGACGGACACAGGTGGGAACACCAAACATACTGCCACCTCTTTTAACACAAAGTGTGGTCTTATTTATATTACATTTTAACCAATGACAAGCCATCACCTATTCTATTGCACAGATTCACTCTATAAGTTCTAGACAATTTGCACAAGACGGTGGTCAATTACACTAGGGTCTGGGTTTCATAAGCATCAAATAGACAGTTAGTATACCCGTTCATCACGATCTTCACTATTACTTTATTATTGGTGAAAGGACTTAAAATATTGGTCTGGAATTCAGAGAACTAACAATGTTGCATACTACATAGAATCGCAGGTAGTGAGGTAAAACGGGGCTTTCATTTCAAATTAACTCCCGACTTGATCTATAAGTGTAGAAAATATGTTAAATGGACAAATGCTAAATGATAAGTACTGCTTCTAATATCATGATTAATTAACTGTTGAAAGTGTCTTGTGGAATTGGGGGCCAGTGGTGTGGGACCGGGAACCATAAGCCAATATGGCAACAGGCCAAGAATAGTGTTTTGATGAAAATGCAATTTGTTATGTCAAAATGTAATGAGATAGTATTCTTATATACTTAGATATATTTCGGAACCACTCACTCCAATGGCTCTATCCTTTATTTTTCTCACTTTCTTTTAGAGAATTTATTTTGAAATCACATTTATGAATAGGAGATTTAATTGAATGACAGATAGCTAGGCTGTATAAACAGTAGTGTCAAAGAATGGGACTGTAGCTGTATACGAACTGATGCCAAATTAAATACTGGTGTTTTTGTAGGGTCTTTATAATTTGTGTGTTGCTATATGGTGTTTTTGTAAGGTGGTCTTTACAATGTGTGTTTTTGTTAGATGCTTGTAATTAGGTGTGTTAGTGAGGTCTTTTGATGTACACTCTCTTGACAAATTTTATAAAAAATATAATGAAATAATTATCTAAACAGTAAACCTTTTTCCACAGTGCATTGTAGTGTCTGGATTTCCTTTACTGGCATGTAATAGACTTGTATTGCCTCATTGGATAGGTTTTTGGCTAATCAGGTTTTTGGGCCTACTTTACATTTCCTAAATCATCTTTGTATGTTAATGTGCACATGTTTTGGTTGAGGGGTTATGCAGTGGCTTTTTCGTTGTGCAGCACTACATTTACACTGCTGCTGTCATGTCAGCCTTTAATCACAATAAAAGAAGTCATGTCTGGAAGGTTCACAATTAATCTTAACATCTGGAATACTTCTGGTCAACACTCCAGACCACTGTTCTTCACCTGCCAAGCAATTCCAAATACAGGAAAGACCATTTGCAAATCAGGCTTGGTCCCACACCAAAAGGGGCAGTCTAGCCCAAACTGCTAGGTCACATCCATTCTCCATGAGACTACAAGCATCCCCAGACATTTTTAAACCTCATTGGACATCATAGGTGAGGAGTAGCCTGGGTCTGTAGGCCCTGCAGGCAAGGGATCCATGGCTGGGCACAACCGTCCCACTCGGGGTGAATAAAGCAAAGCAAAAGAGGTGATGGCCAAAAAGGTTCAGAATGAAGGTTAACCATTGGCATTGCTCTGGGAAACCCCCCAGACCACTGTTCGTTGCCTGCCAAGCCATCACAGAAAGGGGAAGACCATAGGCAAATCAGGCTTGGTCTCACCCCAAAAGGGACAGTCCAGTCCGAACTGCATGGTCACAAACCTTCTGCACGAGACCACAAGCATCCCCAGACACATTCTGGACTCATGGGGTGTCATCACTTAGGAGTAGCATGGGTCTCTAGGCCCAGAAGGCATGGGACGCCCTGGGCATACCCTTCCCACTTGGGGTGAATAATGCAAAACAAAGAGGTGATTGCTGGAAGGCTTAGAATTAATCTTAACTTCTGGCATATCTCTGGGCAACCCTCAAGGCCACAGTTGTTCACCTGCCACTCCATTGCAGAAAGGGGAAAGCCCATATGTAAATATTTCTTGATCCCACTCAAATTGGTTCTGTCCAGCCAGAACTGCTAGGTCACATCTATTCTGCACAAGACCACAAGCATCCCCAGACATGTTTTGCCTCAATGGGCCTCTTTGGGCATCATCAGTGAAGAGTAGCTTGGGCCTCTGGGCCATTCATGCCATCTCCTGACATATCTCATGTCTAGTAGCCACTCCGGTATAAATGAGCATGAGTATGCAACACACCAGACTCGTACAATCCAAATATGAGGATGTTCCAGATGACGTGATGACAAATATGCATGTAGATGATGACTGGAATATTCAGTGGATTAATTGTTGGTGAGGTGTGGATGTCGGAGGGCAAAGTGACTTTCTTATTTGTCATATGTAGCGTTGCTGTTGTGTTCCCATCAATGTGAACAAGAACTGTTGACAGCAGAGGGTGTGTAACATTCCATCAACTTGATGCATTGTGTATTTTGTGAGGGGCTACATTGCTTTCTGGGAGACATGGAGAACATCTTCATGATAAGCTAAGGCACATGTTAAGGGTATCAGAGATATGCATAGGGTAGGTGGAAGGGGAGGGGTAGACGGTATATGTCCATGAAGGGATACGCTACCAACCAGTAAAGGTAAGAGGGGGAAGCATCTCACATTGTCACAGATAGGGTAGTGAGTGCCAGGTGTGTAGAGGTAGGTGTCATGGAAGGTCATCACTTTGCAGAGGATGGTCAAATGTTCTTTCAGGAACAGTGACATCAAGTGACTACTGTTGGGGGAGGAGGTATAATCGTACATAGGCTGAGAAGGCCTGTCTGCTGGGTCTTATACTGAAATACCAGCTGAGGAGTAATTTACACTTGTCCTCACTTTTGGTGTGTTATGGTCGTACAGAGATGCTGAATTGATTGTGATTGAAAAATGTTACTGACTCTAGGCTGACAGTCTTGTAGAAGATCCTACAGGAGTTGAAGGTGGGAAAAGCTTGCAATGCGTGACAGTGCATGGTTATGGTTGCAATGTTCATGTGGCCAAATATGCACAGTATATTGATTGTTAGTGTATCTGCATGACAGACACATCACAGGGGTAGGAAGCTGGTAAACAGAAGAGATTACATAGGTTTGTGGCACACACTCAGGTGGGAGGGAAGCCTGGGATGCTTCACTGGGCAGGGTGATGTTACTACTCTTTGATATCAGATTTCCCTGTAATGTATTGCCACTTTACCCACTCCTCTTTCTTTCCCTTCCCATTCACAAACATTTGAGGGTGTAGCATGCAGGGCCTGGTGCAAGAGTATAACTGATATGTCACCTGACATGTTAGGAAAAGTACAGCACATCTGTGATATACATACCATTGACAGGAAGAACACAAGGAAATTGTATTCTGCCTGCCAGGAGTCCGTTCCAACGTATGTATTACCTCCCACATGATTCTGTTTTTGGGCCCACTTATTATGACTGTTTGGTAGGCAGTGAAGGTAAACAATGTGGCACATGCAACAGGGACGTCTTACACAGTGTCTCACAGTGAGGGTATGATCCCACATGAGACAAGTTAGGCCAGGCACCTCGTAGATATCAAACATGTATTATCAGAGACATGTACAGACCCTGGATTAGTGTTGGGACTCATCCACCTGTCAACCAACCATTGATGTAGGAGGAGGGGCCGTCCTCCGATTGTGTGAGTTTAGTAGCAAATCACAATAAGTTGGATCTTCTATTGAACTTGATATTATACCTCAGACTTAGCCATTGGGTGGAAGTTGCTGCACAACAGCAGGGATGTTATAGTACATCTGCCTGTACACATGTTGGCTGTGCTGTCATAGGAGGATGATCTGGCAATGTTGTTGGTAGGGTCTTCACAAGGCAGGTGACAAACTTCGCCATTGTGGTGCCGAAATTGGCACAGCGTGTAGTACAGGTATATGTATTTAAGTGGTTAGTGATGTGCTGAGGCATGTGTGGATGTGCTGATGGTGTGTGCATGCTATGTCTGATGAGTCGCAGTGCACAATTTGTCATTGGGGGATAGTTAGCCACTGCACTGGGGCCAGGGACTGCAAGATGGGGTGTGATCAAGCACACATGAGACATGAAAGCTGGAAGGACAAGGTTTTGGGAACTGTTGAGGCTGGGCAGAATAATCTGTCGGACATAGCATTGCTAGCACAAGCTTGTCATGGTGACAAGTGGATGGAGCTGCAGTACTCAGCTTTGTCGAGAGCAGCTTCAGCGCCCTGTTGCAGTGCAGGCCCTGCCACGACAAAAGGGGCATGAAAAGGAGGCAAGCATTGCTCCATACGTGGGTGGGGGGCAGGCCTCCATGTTTCTTTTTCCAAGGGAGCAGAGCAAACAAACACACCATCAGGGAGAGCCAAAATGGGGGTGACTAAACGTGGGGGTGAGATAAGGGCACGTGTCATGGGTTGCTTGACATCCAGGTTGTGTTTCTTCCTGGGATTTTGCAAGGGGACCTTTGCCTCTGCAAACCTCTGATAGTTGTTGCCTGGGCCAGTGGTCAGGGGTGAGTAACAATGGAAGGGAGCATGGACCTGGCAGACAACGAAGTGGGCATTTGTCTCATTGTTGCGCCATGAATGTGGCAGCTGAGTTGGTGTCAGCATGACAGATCAGGTCAGGTGGAGGTGGATGTAGAATGCCTCAGAGGTGGATAACTGACACAGGGAGTTACAAAGTGGCTGTATGCAATCACAGAGGAGGTGGGTGCAGACACATGGAGGGCAGCTAGAGGGCGGGCAGGGGTTGAATAGGGGGATTGGAAATTGATATTGTTGCTGGAGAGGGTCTAGATAGGGGGTTGTGTGTGCTGACAGAGGATGTGGGTCCTGTGTTGATGGAGCATGGTGCATGGGGGAAGAAGGACACACAGTGAGCAGTAGGGGTTGTGTTTGGTAGAGGTACTGCAGGGGTGGGTGTTTATGAGGAACATGGTAAGGGGTTGTAGACACATAAGTCACAACTGTTCATGTATTGGGCAACAGGTAGACTCTGGGGAGCAGGAGAAAAAGTGGGTTTATCAACCAACGTGGCCACAGATGACAGGCAAACTGGTCCAATCTTACCATGGGTGATTGCAGGGCAGAACTGCCGCCAGTAATGGCACAGCCACATGCATTACCGCGGGCAGTGGGCCGTTACTGACACGGAAGGCCCGTCGCCTTGAGTAATATCGCCACAGTGAAAGTGTACTGTTATTCTGTCTGGATTCTGTCAGGACCACACATTTGTTGCTGTGGTAAGAGGTAAGAGAAACAATAAAAAATAGGCACTGAGAACAGTTTTAGAAGTGTTATTGCAAAACATACCCACTTATTAATAGCAGTAAGTGACCCATACCCTTGTTAAAATTAACTCTATTTAGGATGCAAGTGAAAATGTGAAACACCAGCAGACCCACACATGATGGTTTTACAGAGAGTACTATTACCAAACATCTGAATCTTTTAAAGAAAGGTGGCATTACATACCATTGTTTTTTCTTGAATGTATGATGCCCAAATTCTTTTTCACCGCTTTGTACTGCAACAATGTGGGCAGGGACTGCCCACACACCACACTCATTGCCCTCAGCCACCCTTTCTATATACCTAACTCCAACCGTTCAGCTACATTTTGTGGTAAAATGCAGTAATAAAATGAACAGCAGCAGAATTCAGTGAAATGGGATGTGATGCAAGAGGCTAATAACCTTTTTTTTTTTTTTTTTTTTTTTCTTCTTCGATTTATTTTGTTCAGAAAAGAAAATCTGAAAAATGTATCGAACATTCTGACACTTCTTCTTTATCTTTATTATTTTTATTTTTTTTTCCCTTTGTTTCCTTCTGTCGTTCTTTCTTTGTCTCTATATCTCGCCTCAGATATAAGGACCCTGGCTATGTGGCCCTGTTCACAGTGTGCGTGCTCAAAGTTGTTAGACATTGTTTGTTGGTTGTTTGTTTGTTGATCCTTGGGACCGGAGTCTCCCTATCATCTGTGCCTGAATCTTCTACTACACTTGGAGTCACTGTTGCAGGGCTTTCTCTAAGCTGCTTAAAAGTTGCCTCAACTAAGTTCGTCATGGCCATCAACCACCTTGTAGATTCTCCTGAAATCAGTCTATTCCATATCTCTATTTCTTGAAATATCCATGGATTTTCTGCCAAGGGAAGTAGGTACGTATTTCTATTCTGTTTGTTATTTTCACAGGTGAGTATCAGGTGCTTTAAGGTTTCTTTTGTATCTGGTTTGTTGCATAATCGACAGTTTGCCTCCTCTGAAGTCGATCTAATCGAAAGTATTTCTTTGGTAGGTAGCAGATTTAATCTTTCTTTTATGAGCAGGTTTCGTTTCCTTTTATCTGGAAATTTTTTGCAGTATTTGATTGGCGATTTTACTTTATTGAAAGTTGGGGGGAGGTGGATGAGAAGTTTATTTTTTGTTGCGAGATCTAGCGTTCTGATCCAGTCCATCATGACTACTTTTTTCTTTATTCTGTCGGGGTTTTCTTTCAGTTCTTTCTCTGAGCATGCAATTTCTAGTAATTTTTTCTCTTATTTTTTCCTTCCATGCTTCCGAGGCTGCACATTTGGCTAAATCCATCTCCTCTTTGATCATAGTGATGGCTGGAGAGCGCTCCTCCAGGATGATTTTCCTGAAAAAGTTCATTGCTGCTTGATCCACCATGGATTCGAGTGATACCAAACCCAGCTCCCTTCTTATCGCTGCCATTGAGGTAGAATTTGGGACTCCCAAAACTGATTTCCATATTAGGCCTTCCAGTTTTGTCCAGATGTTTGTTGGCATTGAGAGTGATACTTCCATTCCATAAGTCAGAGCGGGGATCACTTTTCCTTTATAGAAGTTAATTGCAGGTGTCAGGGAGAATTTCCCAAACTTCTTATCGACCAGTCGGGTCTGTGATGATAGCCGCTTTGCTTTATCCCATAGAGTCTGCTGCATTGTTTGAGCTGTTTTGGTGCTGTCCAGGTCGACTCCCAAGTATTTGATCGATTTAACTGTTTCTAGCTTTTCTTTTTCCAAGTAGAGTATTCGTTGTTTGGATTTTGAACTCTGTGTTTTTTCGAGAACCAACACTTTTGTTTTGTTCTTATTAATGATCAGGCGGTTTTGGTTGATGTACTTCGCCAGGTTATCTAGTTTCCGCTGGAGACCTATTTTTGTCTGGTCTATCAAGATAATATCGTCGGCGTATAGTAATCTTGGTACCGTGGTGTTGCCTATTTTTGGTGGAAAACACCTGATTTCTTTTTCGGCGTGTTGGAAATTGCTCAGAAATTAAATGTAGAGGGTTGGAGCTAGGGGGCAAGCCTGTTTAACCCCACGTGTTATCTTGATTTCTTCTGACAGAATTCCTTCCTGGCTGAGTTTGATTCTGACAGTGTTGTCTGTGTGCAACGCTTTTATAGGTTCCAGGACTGACGATGGACAGTTCCAGCTCTGGAGTTTTGCCCACAGAAGGTTTCTATCTATTTTGTCGAAAGCCTTAGATAGGTCGATAAAAGCTAAATAGAGCTTTGGGGCCCCTTCTTTTATCTTGGAAGTTAGGATGGTAATAATCATGATGTTTATTCCAGTGGATCAGTTTTTTTGAAAGCCCACTTGTAGGTTGTCTTTGAAATTGGCGTTTTTTTCCCAGACCCTGAAGCTGTCTAGCAGGAGAGATGCATATATTTTGCTGATGACGTCTAAAAGGGCGATTGGTCTGTAGTTTGCCGGGTCTTCGCGGGCGCCCTTTTTGTAGATCGGGACTATAACCGCTTTGAGCCACGATTCTGGGATTTTCTTAGTATGTCACACTCTTCAAAAATTTCGCTTATTACCTCTGACCATTGTGTGGGAAATTGTTTTAGCATTGCGTTGCTGAGTCCGTCCGGTCCCGGGGCTCTGGAGGTCTTTAGCTTCATGATCTTTGCTTTTATATCTTCCTGACTTGTTACATTTATCCAGTTTGTGCAGATGTTTTCTGGTACGAGCGATGTTGGATTTTCAGCCTCTTCGAATTCTGCTGAGACATGGGTTATCCATTTCTCTTCCGATACTGCATTACACAGAGGTGCAGATTTTGCAATGGTCGATTTGTTAAGAAGGGACCAAAATGCGCTTGAGTTTTTTTACTCCAAAATTTTCATCATCACCTCTGCATCTATCTGGTATTAAAGTGCCTTATGTTGTTTTAGCCAGTTTGCATATTTCTTACTCTCTTTATGCCAAAGGTGCCAGTCTGACTTGGCATTTGATTTTTTGGCTCTTCTCCTTAGAGTACGGCTCAGTTTTCTTTGGTTCACCAGTTCAATGTTGAAAGCATGTTGGTGGTTGAAAACCTGATTGGATTTTCCCCTTTGTTTTCTGTAGAGTACTAGGAAAGGTGTGTAGTCCGGTCTTTCTTTTATATCTTCCTTTTTGTTTGACTTAAGTTTGTTTCCCCATGCAAGCCTAAATTTCTTTATATCCTTTTCTGTGAGCTTTAGTCTGGTGCTCTGGTTATTGGCTTCTGTTTCTAGAGGGTATCTTAGTTTTGTTGTTTTCGTACCTTTCCACGAGCAGGTGACCAGGTTGTGATCACTGTTGCTAGTTTTTTCAACTCTGAAACTCGTCATTGAGTCAATCATGCCTGCTGACATGCAAATATCGTCTATTGAGGCTTTTGACTCTCCACATTCCCAGGTCGGAATATTGATTTGGTTTGGGAATAGTGTTGCAATGTTTTGGATGTCTCTTCCAGAAATCAGTTCGTTCCACGCTTTCCCTCGGTTTTGAGAGTGGTCTGAACGTTTCGGGGTTGTGCTGTTTGTCTCGCTGCAGTTCGCGTTTAGGTCACCGCATATGATGATATTGATGTCCTTGAATGCTTCGTATAACTGATCTATCGTGCTGCCCATATTTAGACAGAAGGTTTCGGTTGACATCCGCTGGGGATTCCAATAGCAATTGATAATGGCAAGTTTTTTTTTGCACTTTCCTCTTTGTTTGTTGTTTTGAGCGGGCCAAGTGGTCAGCGATACCAGCATCTCGTATGCTTCCTTCCATTTCTTTGGCTCATCCATGCCCCGGCCTGTTTTAACCGCTGTCAAAAGGCCCGCTGAGGGTCTTCCCAGAAGGCCTTTGACCGCCGGAGAAATCTGAACCGTGAAGCCATCAAGTGTTGGTTTTAAGATTCAGGCATGAGGTGTGTTAATACTAAGGAAGGAACAGCTAATTGCTAAGGGTGGGGTGTCCAGTTGTGCATTAACCACCACTAATTAAGGAGTGATCTTTGGATGTTTAATGTTATTCTACCAATTAGCCACATTTTAAGGATTGGATTTAGCAGGAGCCCACTTCAAGAAATGGTTTGTAATATATAAATGTGATGGCGTTCTGGCTATGTGAAGTCATGCACATGTTAAGAGATTTGACCCTATTGCCTGTAGAAGAGGTTCTCTGCTTGTTGCAACTAAAACAACTAAACACTGGATGAGAGGCACTCTGTTAGAATCAGATTAAGGTAGAGAATAGTGAATACCAACTGTATGCCTCTTGTTTTATTTACATTTTTTTAAAACAGTCTACCTAATGTAGCCCCATCGAAATACTTTCCTTTCTTGATTAGTGTTTGTTATCCTTGTTATTTATATATAGGAAACTGTACACACCCTACAGGACCCTATTGCCTGTAGAAGAGGTCCCATCCTTGTTGCAACTAAGGAACGAAACACAGCAGGCTGAAAGATTTTGAAGACTCACCTGCGCAGAACTTTGAACTAAGCAAAGACATTGTCACACAGGTTTTTGGGGCTCACTTTGTTATGGGGTGAATCACTAGCAAACATATTGTGATGCATTGCACTGTGTCTTTCTAAGATTGGAAATAGGCAGAAAACATACAGTGGTACATCCATTAAAGTTTGAAAATGTGTGTGATGTATCGCATCTTGCTTAAAATGTAAACTTTAATATTGTTTTTTATATTGTTCCTATATGGGGGTTCTTCAGGGTGTAATGGCTGTTATCAAACAAGTGAAGCCATGCTGTTGTTTATAACGATGTTTATACACTTAGTGACTTCCCTTTGCCATTGTTGTGATATGGTGCCAACACTGACCTTCAGAGCAGAACTATTATTTATTTATTTGTTTATTTATTACATTTGTTACACACCCAGACCCATGGGTATCACAGCGAGGTTACAGAGAGCTTATAATGTTTTTTATACAGTGTTACAGTCAAACTGAAAAAATGTCATTTCGCCTGATGACTCTCATTACAGCATAGTACAAAGTTAACATACATAAAGGAATGTATGACAATCATTTATTGTTACAGATCAACAGGTTGAAAGCACCCTAGTGCCAATGTTAGTTGGGACCTGGCATTATATCATAGTATATCAATATTGGTTGAACAGGCACGTTTTCAAAGCTTTTTTGAAGCCTAAAATGGTTTCCTCTTTTTTGATACTAAGTGGTAAGGCATTCCAATGAGTAGGGGTGAGGACTCTGAAACCACTTCCTCCTGCTCTGTTGTATTTGTTTTGCGGGATTTCTAAAAGAACCTGGTTATTGGATCTCAGGGTGCTGCTGGATTTTTTTTTTCAATCTTGAAGCTGAAACAATGCCTTCATAAAGCATTGAAGGCCACAAGAGAGGACTATACAGGAGAGTCCCACCACTACCATGTGAATCTAGAGAAGGGGGACAAGCTACCAAACTGTTTAGTGTTACAATGTTCAACACTGATTGGTGAGGCCCTCCTCTGGAGTCTTGTGCAATGTTTTATGAAGGCAACCATTCAGCTGCAATCTTGTTGTGCTCTGCATCTTCTACGCCTGAATATATCACTTACAGCATCCAAACACAACATGCAATCATCATTTGGAATAGTTCATACTGTGCACATCCATGTTGTGCTTAAATTACTTGTAAACAATCTTCCTTACCGACTTGGAAATTAATGTTGCTGACAAACCTGAGTGCAAAGGGCTACACGGGTCTTAATAAAGCAATGTTCGGCTCTATAAGAGACACATTTATTACGTGTTAAGATGTCATGTTATTTGATTAGGTCCATTTCAAAACACATCAATCAGCTCTCATATTTGAATCAAAATTCACAGTGTCCACTTCTTTTTATCTCCTGCATTGTCAATCTATCCCTTGCCTGATCAAGTTGAGGCAGAATGAAGTAGGAACATACACATGGGGGAGAAATATACTATGTTACATAGCATACACAACGTGCAAGCCTGTTTTGAAGATGGCGGTTGTCTGGGATTAAAATTGATTTATCTATTTATGTATGTATGTATGTATGCATTATTTATTTTATTTGTTTAGTATAAGGTGCCATCTGCAAACACAGTGACTATATAGCACTCTAAGTGGAAAGGAGAAAAGGGGTAAGGGAGAAGAGAAAGGAAACATGGTTAGCGTCAGTCTAATCCTTGGAATAGTCTAGATGAGTTAAGTGCTGATGTTAGGAAGGGGCAAAGGAAGTGAAGTATACAGAACACAAACAATTGGTATGTGCGGCTGAATGCATTTGCAACGGAACAAAGAGGATGTGCAGGTTAAGTTGAAAATACAAGTAAAATAAGTTTTGTCATAGTTCTTAGTTAATTATTCATACTGTAGGACGTTTCTGATGATTATTCTGTCCTTATATTTCATTTGTGACACAAATTAGCGTAACAGCTTCACCCGATGTCCTGAGAAGGTCGCTGGTACCAACTTGACTGGCTTTTGAGGGCGAACTTGTTTCCATGGAGAATGAGCGTAGTGTGTGGAGTGATGGAGAGAGCAGCATTAGCGTGCACGTTATCCCTGCCATCAAAATAATGCAGTGGACCATTTTATGGAAATGTCCCAATTCTCCTCATCTTCCACCATCACCATGCCTGATGTGAATTTACTCAGTTGTTTTGAAACGCTCTTACATATGTGTTTGATTTGCGTGTAGATTTAGTGCTGCATAAGCTTTTATTCTTTTGCAAAACTGTGCATTTTGACACTTTTTGGTCTATATTGTAACACATTCTGAATTCTCAATAAAAACTCTAGAAAAGATATTCTTGGATTCTTTAGTTGGGAGGATGCTCTATATTCTGTTACAATGGTTCGCCTGCCTTATGTAGGCCCCCCTAAGCATACATTTTGCAGAAACAGAAGCAAGTTCCAGAAAACTGAAAGTTACGACTTTGGCCCCTTGACAAGAGCATTGCTACTGGATAACTACAAATATGTAACAGACAAAAGAAACGCTGCAGTGGCCATATTGTGTGGTCAGAGATAAATTGTATTTAGCAACGCCTGTTAGATTGAAAAATGTTTTTTGCGGTGTCCCAAAACCCTGGCATAAGCTGCAGGAATCCAGTATAAATCCTTTAAGACATTCAGCCTGAAGATCAGGGAAAACCCGTCACCTGACCTTCCTGAACCTTCGCCTCTGCTTAGAGCCTTGATGAAAACAGAACCCCAGCTTCCACACAATCAATGCTACAACATTGCAAGACCTAAATCCCACAGCAAAAAGGGCGATGACCTGGATGTGGAAGTTGGCAATATTTTCTCCATTGGGCGATATGTTCTTCACCGAAATAATGTTGAATAACTTTATAAACTGAAAAAGTAAAATTCATCCAACAAAGAGTATTGATAAAAGATATGTATTACCAATGTCAATGTAAGCGGGCGCACAATAGAGCTACCATTAAACCACTCTTCTTGTCCTACATGTAAGCTCCAAATGGCAGATATAAGCGACGACCAATTTTGATCACTTGTAGTGCTCTCCCACTTGCGACCACTTATCTCTCAGCCTAATGCAGAGTCCATTGCTCGTGCCATCATAGGTTCTAAATTGGATTATTGCTGCAGTCTATTAGCAGTCGCCAGCAAAAAGACCATTAGCCGCCTTCAGGTGGTTCAGAATGGAGCTGTCAGAGCTATCACTGGTCTAGCCTATAGAGCACATGTTTCTGAGGCCCGGCGCGCCTTGCACTGGTTGCCAGTGGAGGCGCATATTACCTTCAGACTCATGGTCATCACCTTTAAATGTCTTAAGGGAACCATGCCTACCTACCTTCAAAGGTACATAGGAATAAAATCTAATCTGAGAAATGTACGCTCCAATAATCAGAACATGCTTCATCAACCCAAATTCAAGACCAAAAAAGCACAATGTGGTGCCTTTGCCATTGCAGCACCAGCTATTTGGAACACCCTACCTGGTCAGCTGAGAAACTCTGCATCACTTAGCAACTTCAAGAAGGACATAAAAACCTTCCCCTTCAAGTAGTAGTTTACTACTCTTAGACCAAATCTTGTTTCCCGGTTCTCTCTGTCTCCTTTTTTCTGTTTTCTGTACCTGTCCGCGCCCTCACACCTACGGGTTTATGGTTGCGCAAGATAAATGCAATAAAGTAAAGTAAAGTAAAATGTAAAACTGACAAAATACAAAGAAATATGTTTTGCTTCTTGGCTACACTTTTCCTAGAAAATGGCCACAGCATCTAATGCTGACTGAGGGACCATTGCCTTAGCACTCTTTTTACACAGCATCTATATATTGTACACATGCAACGCAAATCATATTCTGGTGGATAGATACTTGTGCAGGTCCTGTACTCGTCTTGGATGGCAATGGGAAGCACTTATTTCAACAAACTAGCCACATAGCTGAGAAACGGAAGCTTCACGTCTATATAACACAGGATATCCGCAAGGCATTCCACAGTGATCACTGGTGGACTGCCTTGTGTTTGTGTTAAGAGTTGTTCTATCGTGCTTGTGTTTTACATCTGTGAACAAGCTCAATAAGGCAGCAATTACCTGTGTTCGTTCTCTTGCACCTGTCCGAATCCTGGATGAATTTATGTTGACTATTCCTTTTTTCTCTTAGAATAGAGCAAGAGCTGCTGCTTCTGTTTGCACACAGTGTCGTTGTGTCGGCAAAGTGGGAGGTTGAATGGGTACACTGGCAAAGTGAAGCCAGACCACATCATTCTACCTCTCCACTCATGTCTGCTCATGGGTCTATTATTAGCGATAGAATCAAATTCTGTGGTTACAGAAGCTCCCTACTGCAGACAGTATGGAGCCTGGGTATTGCCCACCCGCCCTCAAAACTGGGCCTTCAGAAATAAACATTTATCACACTGTCATCTATGGTTAGACAGTGTGGGATCCCCTTTGCTATGAAGCAAGAGTCTTTTCAGGTGTGTTCAGCCAACTGGAGAAATTATGTATGTGGTTTTGAAATCTGGCAACAAAATGTGGGCCAGATTCACAGAAGCGTTTTGTAATGGCTCATTTCCATTGAAAAACGCTCTGTGAATCAGGCCATGAGTGTGTTAACATTTGGAGAGCTGGTGCTGCCATTTCAGGAAGCTGCCTCTGGTCTTAGTCTCCTACGGGAGACATGGGGGGAGATGCTGGGAATGACCTTGCTTTGACATTCTGACACGAAAATCATTAATCCAATTGTAAGGAAGGCACATCTAAAATGTCCTTTCCCCTGGGCTACATGACTCCTTGCACCAGCCCTGAATCCAACAAAATCATGATATGCTTATACTTACATTTTATTTAACATGTGAAGAAATGGCATGTTCCCCTGTCCTTGTTAGGTTTCTGTTTGTCTTCTGCCACTTAATATGTTCCTCATCT
Source organism: Ambystoma mexicanum (assembly GCF_040938575.1). Classification (NCBI taxonomy): domain Eukaryota; kingdom Metazoa; phylum Chordata; class Amphibia; order Caudata; family Ambystomatidae; genus Ambystoma; species Ambystoma mexicanum. Next base: position 1,069,947,813 of record NC_090935.1, on the reverse strand, counting down.
CTTGTAAACACATCAGGCATAGTTAAGATCATAATCAAGTAATCAAGCATGCGTTACAGGGTATGGCATTTTATCATTTGTATGTATTACTACTTTATGAAGTACTGCTCATGTGTTTATTGGTACCATCAGGCACCTACAAATATTACATAAAAAGAAATAATAAATTTATGTATTTATTTTTGTGTATATATATATTGCATATTTATAAGGCGCACTATACAGCAAAAAGTGTTTCCAGGCGCCTCAAGGAAAAGGGAGAGGGCAGTGGAAATAAACAACAATAACGGTCGTACTAGGCCATGTGACATTCAGATCATCGACAATTGCTGTATGCCTTGCTAACCACCATGAAGTATAGCCCGACAGTATGAGATGTTCTTTAAGCTCCATCCACTGTGTCAAAGTTGGATGTGGATCTGATTCTTGTCTTCGGGCTCAGGGTTGTAGGGTGTGTTGCTATATGACAGCAGCATATATAAAAGAGCTTCATAGCGCCCCACACGGCAGATTATACTGGACAGGAAAGTGCCTGTGACCGATCTTCTGTAAATCCAAACACTCCCATGAACCCATCTCAGTAAACATGAAGATTGTGTCTGCATGTTTGTCCGAGCCAGAGATTAAATGGCTTTTCCTAGTATCTGCCAATGTGGTCTTGGTGCCCCTTCTAGGCCAGAAGTTTACCAAAGGCATGGATTAGTCGGAATGCCACATATTCCTGCAGCTGTTCTGTGACCATGCCTTCAGATTACCTACTTGTGAAGAATGTCACAATTACCCCCCTGTCACGTGTGCATTTATTAACCTGGTAATCTTTGGAGTGAGTGTGGCGAAATGCTGTCATCTGCAATGCTACGCTAGGAATGGACAGCAGTTTATGTGTATTTTCCTCCGTCTCTCTTTCCGATTCCTAGTTCAATTTCTGTGTTTGGGCAGAGAAGACTGAGGAGAGTAATGTGGTGGCAAGAGTAGTGGATGTGGAGCGTTTGGGTTTGTTGGTTACAGTATATAGAATTTAACAATTTCACAATTTTTCTCTTAAAAAGACTGAGACCATTGTAAAGATGTTGTTCTGTGATTTCAGGATATATTGTGGTTGTCATCCTGGATTAAAATGCTCCTTAGTTTATACGTCTGGAGAAGTGGAGTTTTTTTACTTCAGTGCTCACTGCCCTTCTATTCCCTTTTTCTGTGTATATTGATTCACATTCTGTCTTCCTCAGACACCACATTTTTACTTCTCTTTTAAGATTGGGCAGCGTCTAGATGATCCATTTCTTTTAAACTCCTTTGTCTAATTCCTGTTTTCTGTTAGTTACTGGTACTACCTAGCAGACACAGTTTAATAAGAGTTTGAGTGCAGGTTTACTTGGATATTTAATACTTTGGCTCACATCTATTTCTTTCAAAAGCCCCAATCCGGCTATAAAACGAAAAATCTTGATTTTCAATCCGAGTAGAACGCGTAGATCCTCCAAAGCCGGCCTCCTGGAGAAGCCTAGATGTAAACTGAAGTCGGCAGGGGGACGCTTTTTAATCTGTGAAATTCTGGCAACTCAAATAAGGTCTTTTGCAAATGTTGGTTACATCAAAAACCAGCCAAATAAAACACCTCTTTCAACTCAATCTGTAAATACAGCTCTATAGCTCTTTGTGAGACTTAACTTCAAGACTGCAACTTATCATGCAGAAAGCGGTCCTTGGCTTTTTGCAAACATTCCTAAACAAAACAATGAAAACGTTTAGGATCTGTTTGTTAGGTCGCATGCAATGATATGAGGTTTTGAAGGCAGCCATAAAAGTGGTTTTGGGAACATTGTGACTTAAAAACCTAGAATTGTTCTGAATTATACAAAAGAAATGACATACATTCTAAGCAAATGCTGCAGGGTAAAACAATGTCAACTGAGAAGATATTGACTAATAATGCAATAATGGAGAAGTGCTTTTAGGGCTTGCTACCACATCCTTGTTCCAATTTTCAAACAATGTGGGTAAGCTAAAAATCAGATGATTGCAGGGATGAAACCCAGAGAGAAGGCTAATTATTTCAAGAAAAGCCAACACAGAATTTGAAGAAAGACCCGAAGCGAAGAAGGAAGCTTTCATTAGGGTGCATAAGATCATGACTTGCTTTGGTAAGTCTACCACGATTCAGGCATCTAAGGGTAGAGAATAGGATAAAGAAGGCCAGTCAGTCACAAGAACTATGTATTAGTAATAACCAAAACAAAAAGCGTTGCATCAATCATTCTTTTCTTGGAATCCTGGAGATTATTTCATAATCTGTCTTGGTAAATTTGTGGACTCACAGCCATATGGTCATTTTATGCTCACGTGGCTTGAAAGAAGTTGGATGGTATGTTGAACAGAAACCAGCTGTTTTATTCCAGGGTGAGAGACATATTAATATTATGTGCATTAGATGTCCTCACATTGAGAAAGCAATAAGGTTGACACTAGTGGTGAGCAAATCAGGTATGTAGAAGAAAATAGACGGTGCTGTGTGGTGAGTTCCTCTTACCACTTAGAGTGCTCCAGTATTCATCCTCCCTTTGTCCTTCTGTGGGACAGCCCATGAGGTGAGTTTGTGCCTGTTACTAGTGGCCAACATGCACTTCACAATGTTCAATAATGGCACAGCCAAGTCAGCACTCCATCATTGTGAGGTCAATAATTTGAGCACCGTTCAACTGGGTAATAATAACAGCTTCCTTATACGCGGGACGTTTGCAGCATGAAGTGCTAGATGAAAACATTGTATCATATGATAGGTTATTTATAACGCGCTTAATACCCAGAGGTTTCTAAGCGCGGAGTCGGGGATCAAACCATTGGTGCTCTGTGTCTCTTCAAAAGAGAGCATGTTGCCCCTAAGCTATCCCCCAGAGACCGTACAGTAATGATAGGTGAGTATCAATTTTGCTATACACCTTTATACATTCCAAACTTGGCCTGTTTTCCACTGTGTACGATGCTGACCTGAATTAGTATACCATTTTGAAGTGAAACACAATGAAACAAACATCCTTATTTTTGATATCCTGGTAATACGAACATGAATTCATCAATTGTAATTCCTAAACAATCTGAAGCTTTAATTTCCTTACGTCCTTGAAGTGCCGGCACTTGGCTTTGAATCAATGTGTGAGCTCTATCTTTGTGAGTGAAGGCTGCGTTTGGGAGCTGTGCGTTTGATGCGCTGCACTGACCTCCACTCATGATTTAAGGGTCTATATAGCTTAATAAGCAGGAGGAATGTTCCTTTAGTAGGGCAGCTGTTAGAGAAGCATGCATTTAGAAAGCTACCTGGCATGATTTATAAACGTGTTCTAAATAACTATTAAGTATGCCTATTAATTTAGTGTCCAGTAGAGTACGATACCAGAGAAATAATTGGTTGACACAGCTGCTCGGTGATGTTTCAGGAATACTTGATTTAGAAAGGGATCTGTTCACGCAGCTGGTCGACAGCCCAGCGCTACAAATGTATTGGCGTTCGCTGCCACATCGTTCACTGAAGATATTCTTCTGAGATACTGTCTGTACCAGCAGGAAAGCTGCTGTGTTTCATCTGTCCGACTCTGGCCTCGTTAAGAGCGATGTTTGTTGAGTGAAACGCCACTGCTAATAAGTCAATCAATGCGGCAAGACTGATGATTGTGTGTGAACGTGTACCCAGCTAGGCTCAGAGAATAGCGTGTACAGATCTGCTCCCTTTATGTGAGTTAGCTCTTTGGGGCTGCTCTTTTTTTATCCGACGTCAAGTCCATTTTTGCACATTCTTAGGTATTTGGCCATGTTATGGCTTTGCCTGCAACTTAAATACAGTGCACTATTTGTCATTTATATTTTAATATTGCCATTTAGACAATGTACATTTCACTTTGGTAGAATCCCTTACAACTCGGGAAGCAACCTCTCACATGTTTTTCTCTTTTGTCGCCCATCAGCAACATTCCTAAAAGAAAACTAACTGTACCTTCCCACTTTCTCCACAGCGTGGTGCTGTACACGATTTGCACTTTCAGTGTGTGAGTATTCACCATACACATGTCACGTTATCAACTTCCCTGCAGTGTAGCAATTGAAAGCCATTCCCAAAATGGCGACCCACTTTTGAAAAAAGCATGAAGTGGGAGTTTAGACAGAAAAGGTGTAGTTTTGTTTTGTCTTGACATCTAGTCTGTACAAACGTTGCCAGAGGAACCTGTGGTATATACTAATATGGGGAGCAGGAACATCTGGGTTATGGAAGATCAGTGCTTTTCAAATGAGAGAGGAACAGCGCTAGAGACCTTACCACCTAAATAAAAACCTTTGAAACATCTCTGAGACTTGGAATATTTATTTTGCATTTGTGACAGAGGGCAAACTGTGACTCTGACAAATTAAATTATGCCCCGCAGGAGTACACGGATGCATAGAGGCTAAACTGCCCACTCAGCCCTCAGACGTCTACCAACCAAGAGCCAACAAAATACTAAAGGTTAAACAGGCACAGTTAAGAGATTTACCTTTGTCTCCTTTTGTGGTAACATGGGCTGAGGGAAGGCCATGATCTCAAGAGAGGTGTGAATGAGGATCAGTAGTATCCCAAACAGTGACATTTCACAGTTCAAAATAAAGGAGTTTCCAATCAAGGTGCTATAAAAAAAATGTACTTTAATCAAACCCACCATGTACATTAATAGCTAACTAGAAAACACAGTAAAACCCACCCTGTAGAAAGAACAGAGGATATGCAATGATAGAATAGATGCAGTAATGAGACGGGGAGGGGGATGCAATTAAAAGACCAGAATGTTCAAAAGGATTTGTCATGGAATTGCAAAAGGGGTAAATGAGGCCTGGCCAGCCTCTAGGGCCCAAAGGTAGACCACAATGACAGATATCAGTCAATAACACCTTTGCAGGTGGCTTGGTGGCTTGAGTACCTCATACCTCAAGCCAGGCTTCTGGGTGTTGTTCAAAGGTTTGGTTTGAGGATGCAGCAGACACAATGAGTCAGAGGGAAGCTGCGGTTCAAAGTGTTACTACAGCGATGCAGATTGGACTGACACCTGATTTGGTTCGACCGTGACAAGCTGGTACCAGGGTATTTGTATTTGTTTATTATTTGTATCGCGCATCAAACCCTGAGGTAACTGGGCGCTTGAGAGACTTGGAGGTTACAAACATAGTCAGGCATACAGAATTATCATCGACACTAAGGACCCTGGTTACATTTGGGTCAGAGAATGAGATACAAGAGTAGATGTACAGTAGTGACTACACAGTACAAACTACACAGGAGGCTGGGCCGTGGCATAGATGGTAATCTGTTAGCCTGGTGAGTACATCTTCCTGAGGCGGTTTGTTGCTCAACCAGATTTTTTTGCTGGCTTTAAAGGTGAGGAAGGAGGGTTCCTGTCTGAGAGGGATGGGGATAGAGTTGCAGCATTTGCCTGCTTTTATACCGTTGAGTCAGTTTGATGCTGAAGCTTGAAGTTCATGGTTCGTGGGACACCAGGTTTGATTGACTTACAGTGGGCGGCGAGGAAGCAGGTGGTGGTTTGGAAGCAGTTTGAGCAAGTGCACAAGGCCCTGGATAGTGGGCTCGAAAGACATGTAGAGTGGCTATGGTTAAAGGATTTGTCCACCTAGTGGGTTAAAAAAAGCACATTGGGGGAACATTTACAGTGAAAACGGCCAAAGGCCATGGCTAGTGGCCCGGTAGTATGTTAAAATATACAGTGAAAACGGTTGAAGACCACGGCTAGTTGCCTGTAAAAAAGTATGGTATAAGAAAACCCTTGAAATTTACTGTAAAAAACCTTAGTTAAGGTGCAGATAAGTTGAGCAGATTTAAAGGAACAAAACCATTGAAAATCCGTGGATGTGGGAAGTCATGACAAGCTGCAAAGCCCCTGAGCAAATACATATCATAAGAAAAGGGATTCACAAGGACATGCAAAATGGCATTATGGGGGTTCATTGTGTTATGGGGGACATCAGGGACTACCTGCGGTTGCCGAGTTGCCCTGCTGTGGTAACAAACCTGTGCGTGTTTGCTGTATTTGGGACACCCTCGACCCTGACTCCTGCTGTTGCGGAAGCTACACGGCGTCGAGACATCCTGCTGATCACATCTGAACCTGCCAGTACCGAAACGGAACCGGAGAAGCCTGGGTCTGCCTGCATCGGGGACCGGTGAGTAGTCAATACCCTAACCGGTCGCCCTCCCGCAGGAGTCTGTGGCTCTCCACCACTGTCGTAAACAGCAACCCTTTTCCGCACTCGCGCCCTGCTTCTGCCCACAAGTGGAGGCCGTGCTTGAGTAGCGGGGAACTGTTCATCATCATTTTGTTCACCTCTCTGAACTGCCTGATCTCCCTGAAGAGACTCTCCTTTGCCCGTTGGCACCCGCGTGTGCAGGTACTTTTGAGCACAAGGCTCCACTCTTCATAGGGCTCGGACTTCCTTCTAGTTAGGTGGCCTCTGATGTAGAACTGGGTCTAACGATTACTTGCACTGCCTGTTTTCCTCCCCATCTAAGTGGTCTGCATATTTTGTGCTTCTAACTCTTTAGAACCCTTGGTCTTGCATATATATTGTATTGCTTGTGATGTGTTCAGTGGAGTTCACATACATGGATATGGAATTCTGCAGAGAACCTTGGTTTGAAAATGACAGACACTTCCTAAATAAGGAGCACAGTTTGCAAGCATATGAGATGTTTAATGACAGCAGGCCCAATTCATGCCTCACTATGCACATTGGATATGACTCGCTTCCAGAATCGGCCTTCTAATGGCAGCCAAAATGATTCAGATCTCCATGCTTTAGTTTTGGTGCTGTACTTGATTATGGGAACTACCTTCTGGTTGTAGTGGGACAACAGAGAATCTGCCGAATTTCATGTGTAAAATGCAAGCTTGGGCCACTGCTGTCTGCATTTTTTTCCTTAGTTTTAAAAGGTATGGAATATCAGAGACATGATTGTTGGTGTTTAAACCCATGTAACAGTGTTCATTAACCACTTGTAAACAGTTTCCATGAAAATACCAGGTATAGGAGCATTTGTTGATTTGGTATTTAGAGGTGCATATCAAAACATTTGTCTTTTGCAATTTGATTGTGAGAAGGTTTGAATCAGCATATTTTTCTAGTGCAGTGAGGAGATTTTGTAACCCTTTGGGGGTTTTGGCCAGGAGGACAAGATCATCTGCACAGAATACCTAGGGCACAATTTGTTGTTCTAATTTAGAGGAGTCAGAAATAATTTTGGTGAAGCGGTGCCTCATGTCAGATATAAAGAAATGGAATAATGTGGATGCCAGTATACAGCCTTGCTTGAGGCCTCTAAAGGTAGGAATAGGGACTGAAAGTTTACTGTCTAAAGCACTTGAATATGGGTGGGAGATGCAGCATTGATCAGCTTTGTTCTCAACAGGTCTCTGGAGTCAAAGATTGTCTTAAAATCAATTAAGGGCATATAAACAGGTTGCTTCATTTGATGTTCTTGCATTTTTATTGCATTGGTGGTTTGCAGGATGACCATAGTGCCTACAGCTGGGACAAAACCCATTTGAAATGGATCATGGAGATTTAGAGAGGACATCCAAAAGTTAAAGTCTTATAATCAAACGGGCAAACAATTTGCCCGGGGGCATCAAGTAAAGCATGGGGCAATTCACAATCTCCTTTTTTAAATTGGAACGATAATTGACTTACGCCATGAAGGTGGAATTTGTTGACATTTTACAACATGAGTAAAGATGGTGTGGAGAATTCTGGCCCAAGCTTCTGGATGTGATTTAAGCATGGCATTACTAAGCCCATTAGGCCGTGGTGCTCTAGAAGAACTTAACTTTGAAATATAGAAAATTATTTCTTCTAGCTTAAATGCAATGTTAATGTCCCTGAAAATTCTTTGCGCTGGATGCTGACTGTAAAGGTAAACGGAGGCATATAACGTAAGATAGTAGTGGTCCCAGACTTCCTCCGGAACTGCATTCAATTGCATGGAAGTTTGAGTAATGTGATTGGCTCTGTTCAATAAGCCATGAATGAAGGCTGCATTTCTGGAGGCTAAGGCCTGCAGCATCTGTTCAGCATCTTTCTGCATAACCAGAGCTTTCCACGTCTTAATCCAGTTTTTGTACTGAGTTCCGAATTGCCTCAATTTTATGGAAACGTAGTTTTCCTTTCATGCAGCTCGAGATCATATGCATGTTTGTGTCTATGGCTACACCTAGAAAGAACGATTGTTGTGATTTGAACATCTGTAGGGCTGCAATGTAAAGGCCATCAGATTATATTAGCTCTGGATGAAATATGTTGTTCAGGTTCTCAATTTGTACATTTAAATCTCTTAGTGAGTTTGGATCCACCTAAATTGATTCCTGCCACCAGACACGGCAAGTGCGGAACTATAAAATTGAAAATGAGGAGGAGCCGAGGCAAGAGACCAGGACCATGTCAGAGATAGCAACTTGTGATCACTATGTTCCTGGGGCTTCACTTGAAAATCATCAATGATTGCAAACAGGTTGCGGTCTGTATAGAAATAACAAATAATCACTTTTTGCTTATTTCTTTTCCAGGTATTTTGAGGCGGAATGTCGCTAGAAGTCATTCCATAGAGCATGATTAGTTGTCTGTCATCCATCAATGAGGACCAGCGATGAACAAGGGCTGCATATTGAGCAGAGCCTTTGGACAGACAATGGATATTAAGATTTCCAGCTAATATTGTATGATCTACCGAGCAATCATTGATGATTAGATCGAGTACATGTTCTAGATTGTGCAAGAATGCACAAGCCTTTATACCAGCATGGTTCCAGTATATATTAAATAAGGCCAAGATTTTAGGAGTCTTGATTCTTACTGACTGCATGAACATGTTTGGGGAAGCCCATAGTTCAAGCTATAGACCTGACAAAGCTTTCACTGCTACAAGAAGACCGGACATGGGCCAACCACTGGCTAAAGCTTTGGCTGGAAGAAAAGAGAGACTATAGTTTTCCAAGATAGGAGGTTCAGTTAGCCAAACCTCTTGTAGAGCAATAATGTCATAGGTGGTTAAAGGGTTTATGACAGTTGTCAAAAGATGCTTAAAGCCTCTTGTATTCCAGCAGGCAAAGTTGCAGGCATACAAATGATCATCCTTGGGTTGTTGATTTTGATTTGCATGACAGGCGTATAAGGGATGATTTAAGACAGGTTTGACCTGCTAAGCATCGCAAAGGCTTCTTGAGTGTAGGTTATCTTTAAAGGTTAAGGAGGTGAGTTTGTATCCATCAATGAGGCACTCCTGAGGTTCCATATGCTGAGAACTGATTTAACAAAGGTTGTTGGGTAAGGAGAAAGCCCAAACAAAATAGTGCAGCTCCTGCTTGCCATATGGTGTTGAGTACTATGCCCGATTGCATCCAAAGTCTCCCAATCAATAGATCATTCTCATGTAGGAACTGAACCTGTGCTATGTCAGAGGAGCAAAGATCTTCCAGCAGTGTGATATCACTGAAGATGTTTAAGATCCTGGTTCTATTCAGATTATAGATAGAGAAGGGGCCACCTCTGCATTTGAATGTTAAATGATGATAACTGGAGGGGGTGAGGCATCCTTATGTTTGGAGACAGGCTTGTGAAAGGGCTTGGGCTTGTAAAAGAGCACTGTGACTTGTTGATAGTGACTGGGGCCACATTCCAAGTTCAACTGAGGATAGCAGATGCTAGTGCGTTATTTGCAACAGCATGCTTCTGCATTGGTTTGTTGGAGTTCCAAGCGTATGTAGTTGAGTTATTTTGTTTGATCTGTGGCAAAGTGGTGAATAGGGCAATTGACTTTGAAATTTCGGACCTCCTTTTTTCTCAGGTTAGGAAATCATTACTGCAAGGAGGAGGGAGGGTGTGAGAGGAATCAATCAGCAGAGGAAAGGGCTGTTTGAGAGGATGGGATGGGGTTGGAAGTTTTTTTGTCATGTTCTATCTCTTGTAAGAGATCATCTAATGGTTTGTGTTGTAAGTTGTCGGCCACAGCCGTAGGAGATGTAAGATTAGCAATCTTCTTCTGCGTGTCTTTCTTTGACTGTAATAAGTTTGCATATGTTTTAGTTTTAGCAGTCATTGCAATGTGAATTTCTTTGCTAAGCAAAGTTAGAGAGTGAATGAAATGCTGTGAGCCTGATCTATTTGCAGCCATCAATGATTTCATATTTTTTTAGAGCTCTTGAGGTTTAGTGAGCTTATTTGTTTTGACAAAGATGGTGAATGCTGGTTTAATTGAAGATTGTGGCAACAAAGGCTCATCATGGGGTTGGATATCAAAGACTATGATGACGTTGTCAGTTAGTGCTGATACTGCATCAGAAGATCTTTTAGAAGTTAGAGTCTCACCCTCTAAAGGTATCCTGCTGGGGTTGTCATCAGCAAGTAAGACTCTATTGATCTTCTTCTGATCGGAAGTATTTGTAAAAGCATGAAAGTCACGTTGCAATAATTGGATTATCATGGAGATCTGCAAATTAATTTTCATGTCTACGTTTTCTACGAGCTTGGTCAAGGACAGAATGAGCTTGACAATAGGAGCGGGGGAAGCTCAAGGGGAAATGGACTGATTGGTCCAAGAGAAGACTGGTCTTCTGGGGGTAGTATTTGCAAAGGAGAGTGAAAGAACAGATGAGTTGTGCATAGAATTTGTAAACATGACTGCTGGGCATGGTGATAGATTGGTCAGGCAGGGGTTAGGCAGTGAATTAAGAGGTGACAGAGAGGGGACATCTACATGTGAGGGGGAGGAACAGGAGAAGCGTTATCAGAAAAGTCAACAACATCATGAGAGGAGATGGGTCCAGCTTCTAAATTCTGAACAGCACTGGCTGGTTATATACAGTGCTTCCAAAACCCATGGTGCTGGAAGATTGTGAGGGGTATTTATGCACCTCAGCTACAGTGAGGGTTTCAATGCAAATATCAGAGGTTGTGGCACCAGAGTTGGTTGAGACTTGGGGAGGCATAGCCAGCAGTCATAAAAATGGAAGAGGCTGGAGTAAGGGCACTGATGGCAAGGTAAATCCATCCACCATTAAAGAGTCAGGCAGTGTGCACAAATCAACCAGCGGCAAGTTGACACTAAAACGGTCTGCAGGAGGTTGGGTAATTGTTTTAAGAACAGGGTCATTGTTCAGAGATTTGGAGGTTTTCTTGGCAAAAGACTCAGAAGTACAAAATCCACAATGTCTGCAGTTAAAGACTATGAGCAGAGCTGCGTGGAAGATTTACTGATCCGGGTGAGATTCAAAGTATGTGTCACTTGCTTTGCTGTGCGGCTAGACTGGTTAAGTAATTTGGTGATTTCCTTTTCAGGAGGCAATGCTGTTTTTAGCGAGTAGACACCAGATATAGAAATATGAAAATACGCCTAGCAAAAATAAAATCACTCCAGGGCAGCAGTGATTTATCAAGCTGTGGAAATAATAACAAATGTGGATAAATAAGTGATACACTCACTAGCAATTAGCTATTCAGCCAAACAGCAAAACAGCACTTGACACAAGCACTTCCCACAAATGCACATGCTCTCCGTTAATATAGGGATTCCGGGCTAAGTGGGCAGAGCCAAATTTCGGTTTTAGGCGAAATGCTTCAAAAAGAACATTATAATGCTTGATGGATAAGGGAAAACAATATCCAATTAGAGTATTGGAAGCAGTTGTCAATATATATAGTCCACAACTGTAAAGAGTGTGATATGTTCACAATCTCCTTGCCGTACCAAGTTATTTTCTTTGAAGGAGCACTGGAGCTGGGACAGCCAAGGACAGCAAAACAGCCCTTGACACAAGCACTTCCCACCAATGTGCGAGAAAGAATGTGTGGGCTCTCCGTTAATATAGGGCTTCCGGGTTAAGTGGACAGAGACAAATTTTGTTTTTAATCAAAATGCTTCAAAAAGAACAGTATAATGCCAAGTTATTTTCTTTAAAGGAGCACTGGAGCAGGGACAGCCAATGACAGCAAAATAGCACTTGACACAATCACTTCCCACAAATGTGATTGAGAAGTGGACCCTTAACTATCTAGCCCGCGTAGTCCAAATGGTAGAGAAACAAATATGTTGATCTTGTTACTTGATTTGCTTGCATGTTATGTTTGCTTGGACTTGGATGGCTGTTGTTCCTTGGATGATATGTGTTTTCTCTTCCACTGTGTCTAAAGTCCCTAATCAGGATCGCCACACTTATATGTGTCCTGGACGGGGAAAGGTTTCACTGATGAGTGCATATTCCAGTGATGTATGCAGTAAAACTGAACATTCAGTATTTGTCTGGGGACACTCTTTGCTGTTTTACCTGTGTAGATTGCTGCTGTATATTATAGCAAATGCCCAGTTCATGGTGGCATTACATTTCTTTTGCAAAAAACAATGAGGCCTCAAGATTACCTTCATTCTTTCCAACACCCTATGCATTGTGTGAACACAAGTAAGAAAGAATCCTTCTCCGTCATATAATGTGCTCAGCCTGAGCACATTGTACGACTTTTTCTTGTGTGTGTTGACATTATATTTCTTAAACCACCATATAATTGTTCCAGAAAGTGTCTTCATGTTAATATTCATAGATGTTAGTTAACTAGTCTTGAGCGATCTATGCATTTTATAAGGCTTTCTCATTGATGTTGCTATGAGGTGGATTCATATAGGTTACAACTGCTCTCAATGTGTGTATCAGCATTGAGGGCTTCTAAAATGTGCTTTGTATTTTATATACATATATCTTTCTTGATGTCTTAGCACAGCGTTATTGATACCTTCTGACAATATCAGAGTAACACTGAGTGCTTTGCATCTTAGGTGGCCCCTTTAATCTGGTCATTTGTGTTGCTAGGTTGCTGGTTTTGTTGTTGCCTCCTGACAGTTTAGTTGTATTGCTTGTGGTGATGGCATGTGTTTCCCCTGTTCGTTATGACCTATTCTCAGCAAAAAACACCTCCTTTCAATCCACTCGAAATGGTGCCGTTTTGTTCATTTAAGCAATCAATGAAGCAGTGTGAAGAAGTGCTTCATGGGAGGCAAACGGGCTCTTGCTCAACCTCCTTCTTTTCAACTTTCATCACAAATCCTTTTAGAGCTGTTTACCTATTGTTGATTGTTTAGGTTTTATGACAACAACGCTATGCCTTATGTGATATGGTCACCTGTTTATTGCCTTTAGTAAAAAGCTAGGAAACTCTGGGAGAAAGGAATACTCGTCCACTTTGTGATGTGATCCCTGGAGGCAGTATCTGTATGATCACACATAGTCATTGTGGCCCCCCTGATGTCATGGGTAAGGATTGAATCTAGCAAGTTGACAGAACTCTCTTGTTAATTTTCTCCATACTTTCAGACCTCAGTTTCCATGAATCTTCTCTGCAATGGATGTCTTCTTCACCTTCTACACGTTTTCACTCAGTGCCATAGTTTCTTACTTTGGATTCTCACATACCTTTTGTGCGGATGATACTTGGAATTCATGTTCTACTGATCATTCCTCTCAACTCACTCACTGTCTCATCTCAATCTGGCAATGGGTGACTCTCTGCTCTCTCATGCTAAAATCTGCCAAAACAGAGATTCTCTACTTCTATGCTCCCTATATTCTATATTCTCCTCTCCCTCATTACATTTCCACCAAACCTTTATTCCAAATACTCTGTTCGTAATCTTGGAGTTCAATTCCAAGTTTACATTCTCTGCCTATATATCCAAAATGGCTTCTGGTGCCAGGAAGATCCTACCTCACCTGCCCTCTTCTACAACTGAAAACCTCACCCTTTCTAGCAGGTGCTCAACTTGACTAGTCTTCTGCATACTTTTCTCTTCTACTTCTTCTCAACACTCACAAAATGCAATTGACCCTCTATTTAACCATTCTCAATTTCCTACCCCCTTCTGTCAACTTACCGCAGGTTTGCTGTCCATGCAGAATCAAGCAAAACAAACATTCCTTATTCTGGTCCGCAAATCCCTCTACCCTCCCCTGTGAACTGTCTGCTCCTCCACTCACATCAATCTGCACACCCTCACCCCTGTGCCACTTCGCATTTCTGCATTGTCTCATTTGTACCTACCTCATAACATTAAACACTCTCCTATCTCTCAACTCCTTTGAGTCCATCCTAAGTTTCAGTTTGTTAACTTTAAAACCCATGTCCCTCCCACTTCTTCTCATCCTACCTTTCTACTGTAACCACTTTCCTCTTGCTCTGTACATTCGTTGCTCTATCATCTTCCATTATTCTCCACCACTTTTGCTTACCACACTCTCTACAATCTATCTCCTGATCCCTCCATCCTCTTCTCCCAAATCCCCTCCTCTTCAGAAAGAATATGTACAAAACATCAATAGTGTATATATATTCTTTTGTGAAATTGGTATCGTTTGTGTCACTGTTAAGTTTTCTGCCCCCATCCCATCCATATATAACTTCCCTCCAATTGTAAATAGCTACTTTTATGGTATTCCAATCTGTTCTGTTTTGATTTGTATACAAAAGGTTAAGTTTCACCCTACATTAAATCAAATAAGTCAAATAAAAGCAACTGCTGGTAAAGGGGGTATGCTCTTCATGCACAGATACAATAATACTGTTTATATAGTTTCAGGTCCTTCCACTAGCCCTTTAGTGAAGGAAACACAGGGCATGCACCCCCAGTCTCAGTGAGTCACATACATAACATAGGGTATGGATTTCTCCCATTTGACAAGCCCCAACTGCAGGACCATTTACAGAACCAATGCAAGTCTAGTGTGCAATCTCGGGCATACATTGTAGATCAAGGAAATATCATATGGCAGGACACTGAAATTACAAGCAACATCTGATCATGTTCTGTAAAGTGCCACTATCAAAGAACAGAGTCACTCAGAGGAACACATAGAAGTTGTTTTTTCAAGGTCTATCAGCTGCTTGGTTCATAGCCCCTGATTCCAACGGGGTGGGCAGAGTATTTCTAACTTTGGTGGATGGGGGCTTGGCAACAGGCCAACCCTCACTAATGGGGTATACACTGCACCACTAACTGAGGCAATAGGTATGGGAAAGAAGTGAATCCATTTGACCAGGGTCAACAATCATCAGCAAAACTAATGGGGAAAATGACATGCAAATTAGAGTCCTCATCAAGTCAATCAATGTTCAGTGCCTATATATAAAAGTAAAACACTTCCTGAATTGGTGGATGAAAGGTCAGCATTCATGAGAGTGCTGATTTAGAAGTGGTGATAATGGGAATCAAGAAAGAAGAACTCAGAAGTGGTGAAAGCAAATAAAGAAACATTGTAAGAGTGTGGAAAAAATGAATAGCACTTGGTGTTACAGTACTAAACAGGGTCGACCAGAGTCATAGAGTTAGAAACAAAGTTTTCTAAGCCAGTGGGGAAAAGCTTAGGATAAGTGAGGTTGGGAGAACAAATTAACTTGAGGGGCCTGCTTACTCAGGCTCGTAAGCTGATGAGAGGCCACATCCTATGATCCCTGAAGCACTGAGATTAAAGCTACGTGGAAAATATAGTTCAAACCGGAACATAGTGGGAGGAGTGAGAGCGCCAATCCAAATGAAGCAGTCTTTTTAAATCTTAAGACAGTAGTGGAAGTAGCAAGACTACCATTTCAAAGATAAATCTTGCTGACACTTGAAACCCCAAGTGAAGGAGCAGAATTCCTGCAAAAACATTAGGAGATTAGAGGGAAACAACTTTGTAAGGATGAGGCAGGAAGGCAGTGAGTTGGAAAATAAAACAGCCTTTTATTCAGGTGTGCAAGGAAAAGTATTAAAAAATAAATATAAAGAACTTCAATTCAGTCTTCTGCTCCTTCCTTTGTAGGGATGAACATGTTGTCTCCTTAGGTTAAACCTCATAAACCCAGAGTGTCTCCGGTGTGGCTCTCTCTCCCTCGGGCTCGGGTGTTCTGAAAGAAATCAAATGAAACACACCCAGTCCCTTGTCAGTTTCTTCCTTAACTAGGGGACAGAGGGCCTTTGACCAATCAGAAGGGCCTTGGTTGTTAAGTCTATAAATATCCCCACAATCCCCGCCCCCTTCCCCTCTGTACGAAGGTTGCCAAGATGTCTCATCCACCATTCCGGTGCCTTTCCCCTTCCATGTGTTGCTGCCGAACCGACTAACAGGTGAGTTTCTTGTTTGTATGCAGGAGCGGGGAGCAGGTATTGTCAAGTCTGTGTCATGTTTGTCTCGCTCGGCGTCCATTCCTGTTTGTTCATCATTGTTAATGAACGGATGCCAGAGACGCCATTCACTTTCCTCGTGTTTCTGAGTTCCCATTTCTGAGCTTTCACCAGCTTCCGCAACCCCTCCCATCTGCGTTCGAGTTGAAACTTCAGTTTACTGGCCGCGGCCCCTCGGGTGAGCTCCGCTTTGTCTGCCGGCCAGAAACCTCCCTCCGCTTGTATCTCCCACTTGATTCGTGGCCAGCCTTTGATTCCGACATGGCATGGGTCAAACTTAGAGGCCATCCCACCTCCACATTCACATGTTCACAAACTTAAAGGGCTACCCCTTGTAATTTCAAAACAAAAACATTCAATACCCCCTTAAGGAGTCATTTGGCAGGTGGCGTTGAGCCAAACCAACTCATCAAATCAATCAGCTTGCTTTAAACTAATTATTTTAATCAGTTATTCCAATCAATTTAAACTACATTAACCAATAACAATCTTAATGCATTGGAAAAAGTATTTGCAATATACAATGCAACTCTATTAGATTGTGTCAGCTTGCAACACAACAATTAAACAATTAAATTGCACTTGCACTCATGCACATTACGCCGACTCTCCCAAACATTCATTAAATCCAATAATACTTCACTCAAATATCATTCTAAACCTTCATTTCATTCCAACCTTTGCATCATTTATTTAATTCATTTATTTAGTTGTCATTTGTATAGCACACCAAGCCTGGAGGCATCGTGGTGCTTTTCTTAAGAGATTGCTTACAGCAGTTGTTTGCAGTGGTGACACAACACAAGTGTTACATTTTTGGCTTGCATGAGTATTTGGTTACAGACATTGCTGACATGGGTTGCAAACGTTGCTTGCAAAAATTACAGATGGTAGTTGCATTGAGGACCAAATGCATTAGTCTGAGGTCTATATAATAGTGCATTGAGTTACCATGTTTATCATGGCTGCATACTAGAAGATGTTTTTACAGTACATTAGTTACATTTTCTAGTGATAAACGATTCTGTGTGGGTGCAAGTTGGTTGGGTGAAGGCTATTTGGAAATGGGTGGAACAGGTACAGATAGGTGAAACTATTCAGAGTCTTGGGCAAAGAGCCAGGTTTTGAGACTTTTGCGGAAGACCAGAGGGAAGGGTCTGATCTTAATGCCAGGGGCATGGAGTTCCATTGTTTGTCCGCAATCACCAGGACGCTACAACCTCCAGCTTTTTGCCGTCTGAATCTAGGGATAGCAAGGAGGCAAGAGTAGGCTGAGAGGGTGGGTCTGTTGGACTAGGATTTGAATATTTGTCTGGCAAGGTAGAAAATGTGTAGCACATGCATTTTATTGTTCTAGTTATATGATCTTAAAGAGAAGACCGGGTTTGTATATATTATGCATTGTTTTGTCTTTTGTTTTCACATACATTATATTTTAAACCTATTTTGTTATATGATTTTAAAAAGAAGATTTGGTTTATTTTATTTGTGCTTTCACATCTAATTGTATGGTTTTGTATCTATTTATAAAGTTGCCTGAAAACTCAACAAATAAAGATTTTTTTAAAAAAATGTATTTCAACAATGATAACATACAGTTAGCTACAGAAAAGGCCCAACACAGGGAACCACTTTTAAAGCATACTTCAAGGTGCATACACTAAGAAAATATATACATTTAAAAAAAAAAACAACATATAAACAGAAATTCATTTGATTAAGCACTCTTTATCTCTAACAAAATAAATAACTTTTAGTTTGATATACTTATGTATTATGTAATTATCCATTGTAATATTTCTTGGTATGTATTATTATGTCAATAATATTGTTAATGTACCTTATAAACCTTATTTGGCTTCAATTTACCATATTTCATTATCTCAAGTCTACTTTGAATCATGCTGCATGTGAATTGTATTAAATGACATCCATCAACATTATATATTTGAGTCCAAAACTCTGTACGTGGAATCCAAGACAGGGCCTCATTACATGTTTTCCGGTCCGGGAACAACGGTCAGACCCGGTGGGCAGAGCGGCACCCGCGAGCTCAGCATGTTGGATGCACTAGCACTGTTCATAAGACTACGGGGCTCAAATGGGAATGGGGAAGAAATGTTCCTGGCGCCCAGGAATGGGAAAATACCGGGTCCGGCAAGGCTGTAATGACCCGGTAATTGCTCATTTCTGGGCACCCGAAAAAAATAAAATACTGCGTCAGCCGTGCCTGTATTACAGGCATGGCTACCACCAGCCTCGTAATGAGGCCCAATGAGGAGTAGATACAACAATTGCCCGTTTGTACTATATTGAACTTTCGATGGATTCTGTGAGATTTTGTTTGAGGTTACTACTCCTCCACATAAAAAGATACTTTACAAAAATGTTTTCTATTAACATACATTATGATAAAATACACCATGCAATATGTTTGCACTTTGAACATTTCTTCTTTTACACACATTAGCCTGTGTACACAGGCTTTTGCAATAGTTACAAATATTCAAATGGAAATTCATTAGGGAACAAGCAGACACAAACATTTTTTTCAAAAACAAACAAAACAGTTATCTCAAGTTTCTAAGGTGCATTTTTTTGAACAGTTCGTTGTTTAAATATACATTTCTCATCAGATCAGAAGGGAAACTTCTTTGATCCATATACTGCTGAACCTTTAATGGTATCCGAGCAAAGTGTCTTAAACACCACCTGTGGGTGCAACGGAATACAATTGAATGGGATTATACCATTATTGCGCCAATTTTACTGCGCCTGCTGAAATTGTGACTTTTTTTAACTTCCTTTCCACTGAATATATATGTGGGGGGATGGGTATATAAATAATGCAAATATATGCAGTGAAAAATGGGTAATAATTTCAAAACTCAACATGGTTGCAGGTGCAGTAAAATTGACATAGTAATAACAAAGATCCCAATAAACTACTTTACAAATATCACCAAGTTTAATTATCTTTGATATTAGCTGCACCATCCTTACTATGTATACGTGTACTCACTGGACCACTCTGCGTGCTCCAAATGTAAAAAGTGGCTCAATACTGTGAGTGATGTAGATGAACTCATCAATGGGTTGATGAACTAAAATGGACAGTATTATATAAAGGCAAATCAAGTAATGATAAACATCTGTATAATAAAAACAATCAGAAAAGAACAAGAGTTAATCCATATCATTCACAGTATTGAGAAAGAGCTACGTGATCACTGGGCACTGGGAAATTGCAAATCCAAAAAGATTGAATGGCAAAATCCTGTTGCACAGTGATCACATATATCACTTTCCACCATCCTCCATGCCCCTACCAGCCCCACGCATAACTTTTTTTGCAGCACACATAACAGTGTGCCGCCGACACTCCTGTACCCCTGCAGCGTCAGTTCTCTCCCACTAATGTGGGTCAGAGCTGACACTACAGGGTCCCTTTTTATTTTTATTTTTTGTCCCCTGCTTCCAATGACATAGAAACGGGGGACCCCACGCAATACCGAAGCCCATAATATTGAACAAGGGGAATTGGGGGACACCCCCACAACCTCTGCTCCCCATGTTTGGCATTATGGGCCTCGATTTTATTTCATGAACCAAATGTGCAGTATTTAGCTTTCAGATTTTGTTTTACGGTATTTTGGGGGAATACCAGTGAGACAGGTTTAAATGAACAAATAAAATGGAATAAACTGTGAGTGGTAGGTAGGAGAATGAGTAGGTTATTATCAATCTGTGACTGTACCAAAGAGAGGTCCGCTTGATTTCCATTGTGTGTCTGCTTGTTCCCTGACGAATTTTCATTTGAATATATATTATGCAAGGGCTGGATGAAACATGTAGGATGAGAATGGTGTTTGAGTGAAGTAATGTTGGATTTAATGAATGTTTGCGGGAGGGAGTGCAATGGCCATGAGGGAAAGTGCATTTTAATTTTTAAATGGTTGAGTTGCAAGCTGACCAATGTAATAGAGTTGCATTGTATATTGCAAATACTTTTTTCAAATTTATTAACATTATTATTGGTTAATGTAGTTTAAATTAATTGAGATGATTGAATAAAATAACACATTTTTTACGTCAAAACAAGCTGATTGATTGAGTGTTTTTGGAGGAGAATAACTACCAGCTTTATCAGAGAAACTTCCAGGGCATACTGGGTCCCATACAGGTCTGGCCCAGGTAGCTAAGGTGGTTGTCTCATCCATACCCAACACACTGACCCACTTCCAAAAAACACTATCATCACAGAAGAAATGTTTTGGACTCTGAGCGACTTGCTAAACACCGTCCTTGGGGAGATACTTGAGTGTTTGTTTCTTTTTATATTAGTTCAGGAATGGAATTTGAATCTCTGGCCCTTTATATTTGGCCTCTTTCACAGACAACTTTGAAATCCTACTTTATCACCCTGTTCTGCTTAGATTTATGTCCTCTCAGTTTGCATACCTTTCTTGTAGGCTATCCTCTACCCAATGCCCATTGTAGATGATAAAAGGTGCTGAAAAATCACATGTGTCCATGTTCTGTGTCCACCACCAGTGGAAAATGGTGCCACCAGTCGGATCCAAAGAGCCTGACACAGAATGCATTCACAACAGACCTCATCCATCTACTTTAAATATAGGTCTACTATCCTTAAAAACTAAGCTCCTGTATGGACTATGACCCAGGAATGCAGGGTTGGAAAGCTATGGCACTCTTGATATAGTAATCTATGCTAAGAGTCAAACCCTGACACAGAGCAACCTACGCATCATGGTACCCAGAGGCACATACGACCAGATAGAATCCAAGTGCATGATAGCCACAAACCACTTAACTGATGAGGGAACTAAGGTGATAGAGAGTGTCTGATTAATTGTATGGTCATTTTGATCAGCAATGGGGCTATTCCATACCCGGCAGAATGGGGGGACCACATTTCCCAAGTCATATGCACACTGATTTTCATCAAAGCATGTCCTGGAAGAGCCAAATATACAATCAACCACGACAGGGAACACTATCTGACTCCACACATCTCCATAAAAGTCCAAAGTTCCTGATAGAGGGCTTACCCACCTCTCATGGCTTTATGGCCACCCAGCAAATCATGAAACTCTTAAAGGAGCCTTTGAATGGGAGAAGCTACATTCCAGAACCTGAAGTCTGAGACAAACAGGGACTTTTCATTATTTATTTAATGGGAAGTGTTATAGTAGAGGGCAGAAAACAATATTAAGGAAGATGAGAAGACCTGATTACATTGTCTTGCAACATAGCCCTTTAAGTGTACCATCATGATGATGGACCGCTCACACCTTATTTCAGGGAATTTGGAAATGGTATCTGCTGTTGCATGTTTCAGACGTTGGGCTATTTCACCAACTGTAGCAAAACTGCCTGACATGTCCTATATGTTATGTTATGTTATGTTATTTTATGGTCACATGCTTTTAACAAAATAAAACGACATGCTGATATTCTTTGACGTTCATTAGAGCAGCATAATCAAATTGTTTAGTTCAGATTCAACACCAGCCATACAAAACCTCCCAAATAAAATACAATACCCAATTCATTCAGACAACATTACCAATTACAATGAATACAACAACATTCAAGAGATACACAAAAGGATCACCATTTTAAGATATAAATATGACAAAAAAGAATATCAAATCCAATCAATCTATGTATCAAAACCATCCTTAGTAATAATGTGGGTGACAAGATAAACGGTGCTTAGTGGGTAATGCAAAGTGAACGCAACACAATTATTACTTCCATCGATTTGAGACAAATAAACACCAAAATGTCATAGGCTGGACCACCCCTAGATTGCACAATATGGTACCAAAAATATACAGGCACCCTTGACTGTTATCCAGGCCATGTTACGATTGTGTGCCTCCCCAATACAGTTTCACCATTATACTTGAAAGCATGCCTATTGCTAAGCAGCAGGACTTGAGTGACGTCCTCCAGCATTCTGCAGATCTGTTTTGGAGTCACCTGGTCCTATTGAGGAATGTTATCATCAGTTTCATACAAAAACTTGCGCATATACCTGGCTAAATCCCTACCAACAACGAGAGCTCACTATTGTCAAAGATGAATTTACAAATATGTTATACTAATGATGGTCATAAAGAGTTCAGGCATCAAATCCAAATGGTAAATGGCTATTCTGCATCACCTTCTCTAAATTTCATGGGTTATCACAGATCAGGTATACCACATGTCAAGGGTAGACAAGTTAATGGAAAAGATCATAGGCCTCACTCCGAGATTGGAGGTAGTCATGGCGCTATTTGCGCCATGACTGCTTCCAATGACGGTACTGGCACCGGTCTCGTTCAAAGGAGACTTACCGGTGTAGTCCGACCCTTGCTGGAGTGGTAAATCCCCATTGAAAAAGCATTCCCAATTCCTATTTGAGCCCCCATAAGGCTAAGTAGCTAATAACGGTACTTAATGTGCGGTACCGTTATTAGCTCTGAAGTCCCTTAGCGGGTCCCGTCCATAACGCCTGATAAAACCAGGCGTCGAAGGAGGGACCCGCTAAGGGAACTCGTAGTAGGGCGGTAAGGGATTACCGGCACCGGTCTCCTTAACGGTGCCCGGTTTCCCTTACCGCCCTACTCGTAATGAGGCCCCATGTCTTCAATAATAATATCCACTTTACACCCAGTGTTCATTGGCAGGATCCGACGGCTCCAGAGGATAAATTGAAGATGGCATTCGCTACTCCAGAGAAATTGTTTCAATTTACTGTCTTGCCATTTTTGATATATGGGACCAATGCCAGCTGAATCCATCAATACATTAATTACCAAGTCTATATCAGTCTTTTTGGGGGACATGTCTGAATAGGATCATCACTTAAACCTGAACATAGAAAGTACATGTGTGCCATATATATCAGGTGTTCAGAACAGCTTTGCAGAATATGACACTTACGGCCAAGCAGACAATATATAACCTTCCTCAGACCTCTGTAAAATATTAGTGATTTGCATGGCAAATGATTGGATCAACCCCCTACTGAAAAATTAGCAATTATTCAAAAAGTTGTTTGCACAATCACCAAGAAGGAACTATAGATATTTTACCTGCTTCTGTTTGTTAATGCTTTTTATACCATGATTTTCCACAATAGCAGGCCCCCTAACTGACAATATAGGAGCAGAACAACCTTCTCGACTATCATGGTCATCACCTGAGTTAACAGACGTTCCTCCTCTGAAGGGTGGCTTTGTAAACCCATTTGGCTAGATTTTTACCCAAGCATTTATATTGCAGACAGATGCTTCCAAGGTGGGGTTAGAGGTGGAACTACGAAAGAAAGACAAGGATTAGTCCCATATAAACCAGAAGCTGCTCCTTCAGGAACAAACATTGCCCTCATCAAACGTTACTCCTTGAATGCTATTGAGACCATTGAAGCTTGTTCCTCTTGATTATGCATTGTGTTCCATTAGCCTGGGTGGTCCATATCAAGAGTGATAACTTCAGACTTATGCAATGTTTCTTATTCCTGTTTTCTGTGGACCACCAAGAAGGCAAACTACAAAGTAAAATAGACTGCATTACCTGACACCCAGTATCAGACCTCAAGAACACCAGGTGGTGTCAGGCCAACGGGGAGAAGGTGTGAGATGGGATCACCTCATCATTGGTTGGAGCATAAGGCTGGGGAACTCTGGGTGTCAGGGGAAGTCACCTCCTCCATGATGTGATCACTAGAGGCATTGTAAGGAGGCTTACCAAGAGGTAGTCCAGCCATTCCTTTAAGGGGTGATGGGTGGCTATAACACCAATTAAGGTGATAGGATCCTGGTTTATTAAGAGGGATGTGTTTCATGCACCAGAAAATGAAGCTTTCCATCAGTTCCAGGATGTAGCACTATCGCCATGAACAACAAGTTGAGAGTATGGTCCCTCTGTATTTTATATATGTGATATTCACAAGTGATTTTTCCACGTTTGAAGTGCGAGTCAGGATCTGGTGCAGTCGGACGTGCAAGCTCCTGCACGGATTCCACACTGGAGCAAAAGAGAAATCTTACCAGAAAAACAGAAATCAAACGAGGGGAGCACTTGTGCTCCAGGCTGCATCACTGACAAAGAGCAGAGACACTAACATGCACATGGAGAAGCTCGACCTCTAGGTCTTACGGTCACCATATTAACACCACATGATTCCAACATGGAAGACAGAGTATTTATTACTTCATATCAGAGGCTGGGGCACAGACCAAAAACGTTTACTCATAAATACACAACACCTGCAGCTAACAACTAACACCAGCCATAGATATGAGAAGGAGGTGGAAAAGTAAACACAAGTGAATCAGAGACTATTTAAAAAGAGGCCTAATCACCTTCACTTGGTGGGTGATGGTGTGGCTTTTGTGAGAAATAGAGTGATGACATAATAAGGAAACCTACATAAGGAGAATCGGGAGGGACAAAATAATTTTTACCAAGCCAGCAATTCCAATTATTTTCTAAGAGATGAGATGTGGGAGTGCTGAATCTGTGTTTCTGAAGCTGAGAGCATCCACCATAGGCAGTAACCGATGAAAGAATGTGACTAAGCCAGTGGAGATAAAGTTTCTGAACAGTCAATCTTTGAGGTGGATGGGTCAGCCGACCTGGGAACAAAGACTAGTGAGCATTGCAAGATCTCTGAAGCACTGAGATTTAAAGATAGCTGGGTGCAATATTACAGGCCCTGGTGGGAGTAGCAGGAAAACAGCTCCAATAAAGAGGTCTTGCGAAGCTTTAACTCAAAGGTAGTTCAGAGCATATCCTACCCACATGCACGTTGTGGGGAAAGAGAATACTTACCAGCTTTATCTGAGAAACTCCAATACTAGAAATGTCCAATACATGTCTGTCAAGGTATCCGTTGAGGTTGTCATCTCTTTGTTCATTCCAGGAACAAGATATTGACTGAGACCATGAAAGCAAGATGACTCGGTCAACACATAAACAACAGTCAGGGCCAAAACCCAAGCCACAATGAGGGCACCACAAAGTGAAAGAAACATGTTGGTCCAGTCAGACCCCTGATTCTTTGAGTTTCTTACTGACCATTGTCCCAGGCAGACAGCTAGGAATTTTTTACTTGATAATTGATTGGAGATGGACTCTGGATCTCTGCATATTTACGCTAGGCCCCTTTCACAGACTTGAATTTAATCCTTCTTCCTCACACTATTATGCTTAGAGTTGTCTCCTTTTGAGTTGCATACCTGTTGACCATCAATGACTCCCACCCCACTGTAGACTTAAACAAGCTGTTGCAATATCACTTGCATGCATATGTTGTGTGGCCTTCAGCCCATGATATTTATGTTGGCTCCTTTGGTCCCATTTTTGCTGAGTTAATTCCCAGCTCCTGAATCCTGCTCATCCGCTCAATCATTTTGGTTTTGTGGCTGTTGGTTTGCAACATCACTTGACAGAAGAAAGCCGTCTACTTGGTTCTGGATATCAGGAGTAGCATCCATAACTTTTTTGGCCGTTTAGTCATTGTTCTCCTTTACAACTGTGGGAATTAGTCCCACAGCCAAAGGTGAACAGGATGATGGGGTGGATTTGGTGCTTGTGTGGAGGTACCTAGCTGCTTATGTCATTCAAATTGTACCCCCACCATCTGAGTCTGGCGTGGTGATGGTGGGGATGACCCTAACTCTGACAGACGGCAGTGAGGATGGGGATATATCACTATTTTGAAACTGGAGACTGAGGTTGACAATTCAGAAACTCCACTCGCACTTCAGAGCACCTTTGGATGCATGGGGCGCAGAACTAAAATTTCAAATATACAAGCTTTACTGTTTGTTCAATATGTAGGAGTGACAGTAAATGCTGCTGGGTTGTGCCTGTGTTGAGATTATAGGAATGGTATGAAAGCCTGGTCTGGAATTCACTTAGAGATCTGTGTAGTCATTACTGTTGATCATGCAGAGAGGGAGCTGCAGCTGAGCAGGTGATGAAGATGACATGTTTGTGAACAATGAAAGAGGTGCTCAGTGCCCTCCCTACTATCAAGTCCTGGGTTACAACACCTGTTATATCTGTTGGCGGTCTACAGTTTTGGACTAGCAGATACGCCCTCAACTTGTTAGGTGTACCTTTTAAACTAGTTGTGCCAGACTGATCCTGCATGTGTTGCATGACACTCTGTTCATCTCATTGTCTGCCTCCTTGTGTTCCTTATGTACTTAATGTTGTCCACAGCTTTCATGGGTTTAGCTAGCCCTTCTTGCCCACCTCTGCCAGAGTCTTGGAGCTCCCCATATTGTAGCTCAAGAGGTTGCTGAGGTATATTGCTCAGTTACGGATTCATGCTGTCACTCTACCTATATCAGTGTAATAGTGTTTTATAATGGCAGCTGGCACCCCTTAAAAGTGACAATATCCTCCGTCCATCTTTTTTTTTCAGATACTGCACCTCATTAGTAGGCAGTTTGTGGAGCAGGAAAGTTGTATCCTTCATTGGAGAAGAACAAGGTCAGGATGCAGAGAAACAAGGGATTGGGGAGCTAAAAACAGGGCTGGGAGAGGGCAGGAAATGTGTCAGTAAGGGATCTACAAGCAACCAGAGGAGGAAGCAGTGGGAGGCAGATCACCCACTTCCAGGTATGGCAGGGGTGGGGGGTGGAGGTTGCTGTTTGAGCTGTTAGACTCTTCTCAAAGCTTTCAATTGTTAATACTGCTGGGATTGGCACATGTGGACTTTACTCAGGTGTTAACAGAAGGCTTTTTTATCAGGTTTGGATTCACATTGTTTGTAGATTGAGGTTCTGGGTCACAGGTTGCAAGCTGCTCGGTATTCCATCCTTGCCTGCTGGCAATACTAAGCCTGCTGTGTGCATCGCATCGTAATCCTACAGGATCAGCTGGAGCACAGGGAGCGGCAATGCTTGCCACCTTTCAGCTGGCAGCCATTGTCCTTCCTCTGGCATTCATTAAATAGTTTCTGGGGTCACACTTTCTACTCTGCGTATTTATCTTATTTATCTGTATCTTAATGTCTACCTTATAAAAACGAATATTTAGAAATAGTCCAGCATAAATTAGAACACATATTCAAAAGACCATGTGAGTTGTATGAGAAATTATTGTGATTAAATGTGCAGACCAGCTAAAACTAACATGCGATTCCAAATACAATTAAGGCAGGACAAGGCCGAAGGCTGGGCTTTTGGATGATGAACTGTTTAATTAGACAGTGTTTGTTTTCTGTTAAAACAGCTGCTCTTGTAATTTTCACCCTCTGTGACATTTACAGCAGCCTTAGAATTCATGAGCATCTTATAATGAAGTGTCTTATTATGTGTGTTAAACTTAATATATAAATGTCCCTGCAAGCACAGAGGAACATTTTCCTCTGGTTGCCCAAAATACAAACTGTCAGCAACTTTAGGGAAAATTGTCAATCTCCTTTCATGCTACTTCATTATGAAATGTACTCGCAGAGGAGAGATATTTTTTTTTAGCTATCTGAGCACTGGCATATTGCCGCATCTGCCGATGCTTGCACAATTCCTACTTCATGAAACAACATATTTTGAAACTGGACCTTCTATTCGGTATTCAAGATGTCCTTACATTCACACTTAGTTATGAGCAGAAATTAAGAAGGGCTCCCAGGCAGAGAAAGGAAGAATATGGACTTGTGCCAAAGTGCACCTTCAGTGCACACACCGTGCACGCGTAAACAGAGCATTTTCTGTAAAACTGTCGGGCCAATTTTCCCTCACCGGCTCACCCTCTTTTGTGAAACTGAGCGCACGTGCCTTGTTGATGTTCCCATACATTACTAGAGGGGCGTACTTTAATTTGTATGGTTGGGTTCGTAAATCAACAACAGCCCATTGCAAGCAGGATGCGTTCTACATGCAATGACACGTTCTTTGACAGGCTGGTAATGTGCAGGCATGTTGAACTGTGCAAATGGCGCCCATGCTGCCAAGGATGTGAAGTTAGGGGTTGGAAAGGTGCAACCACATCCTATGATTGGTCGCATCCTGCCTGCATTTTGTGGTGTAAAACATCAGGCTATGTAGGCATTGAAGCTCTGCAGCCAGCGTCAACATGTGCTGCCCAAAATACTGTTGATTTCCCTGCATGGATCTGTTACCCCCTCGATGCCCACCCCCATCTAGAGCCGCAATGTGTGGTCCTTAAGGGTCCTTTCAGTTGTTTACCTTGATATCAAACTTGACTTCTCATTGCAGTATGTACATACTATCCTGAAAGCAGAAACGTGTAGTTTGTAAATGTTGTTTGATCTCATTCGACACATAATAATTGGGATGTAAGCTATTGGCCTAGAAAGTAGTAGGGAGCTTTGCAGGGTCGGACTGGACCATAAAATTATCTCCAGGATCAATTAAAAAGTGGCCAGCAGTTGCAAATGGCTATTCATTCCTTTTGTGACACTGTTTGAATAGTTCCCAAGGGGGAGGTTTTTTTAATAAGGTGTGATGCAAATTGTGCATTTTAAAGAATATGTATTCAGCAACACTGATCGAAACTACTGACAAGAGTGAATTTACTTATCAAATTGGCCAAAAAAGTGGCCCACCTTGACCCAAAGAATTCGCCCACACAAGCATTTTGTGTGTTTGGTTCGGCCATGGGCATATTGCCCTATAGGCCAGTCCGAGTCTGGGGCTCTGACTCCGATAGTGTATTTAGAGAGAATGCAACTGGCAATAGGGAAGCCCAAAACAAAACAATGAGGGCATCATTACTGATTGGGTGGATTTTCGAGCAGCGACAGTCATCAAGGAAATTACCACTTTCACGGGTGGTATTCCAGCACATCCACCGAATTCAGAGTTTACCACTGTCCCAGTGGCAACAGCAATGGTACTGCTGGAATACCACGAGTGATTTTCCAGAAGTTCCATGTGCTGTATAATTTATGAAACATTCCTATCAATTTCCACACTCAGTTTGATTTTGGAAACGAAGACTGTAAACTAGTGGTTCATGCCATTAGCACACATTTAATACTGGGGAAGCTGGATTTATACATTATACCTTTAAGCTATGACATATTCTGGCCAATTTACGTTCAGAATTCTTTGTGTGAGGTGCACAAATAAACATGGAACAGTCGAGCTATCATACTGGTATTATATATTATGCCATAAAGTTGTGCATTTTTCAGATATATTTACCTTATTTTGAAGTATACCTGCCCTTAATTTAGGATAAGTGACCTACCAAGGCACAATCACACCAATAGGCTCCTGTTTAACTGTTGCTTGAGGTGACCTTGTTAATAGCTATGGGGAGGGGGGCGCTGCTTTGGAATTTAAGGTATCCACATGACTTGATTTGGTATTACTATACTTAAATACCCAATTTTATGGTATTACTATACTTATAAAATAAGCTTGAATAATGCTGAATATGTATTCATAAGAAGGGAATATAAAACCAGAAGAGCAAATCCCGGTGGGACAATGTCCCATAACAATTTCTAGGGCAATAGACAATATCTTGGTGATCACTTCATCAGACAATGAATCATGTAGGGTGGTATAATTTCCTATGCTACAAGCCCTAGATGGTTAGTAAACAAACCACCAAAGGAAATAAGGGAGACTTGCTAGCATATCTGAAATTCTTCACCTCCAGCTTGGTAGTGTGAAAAGCCTAGATGCCATTAATTGACATTTCCATTCCTTGTATACACATCTATACACCGAGCGGTTTATTATGGCCACCTCATAGGTACATTCACTATTGTCACATTGCAACTTCACTAGGGCCACAGAGGACCAATTCGAGGCAATGAAGGAAGAGCTGGTCGCTTATGGGGAAGTCCCTTTCTCTGCAGCATTACTAGATAAGGCAACTCCACACAGATGGGTGGACACAGTGCTGACTTCTGCCAACATTGTGTATCCAAACGTGTATCACTTGTACTCAACATTAACAGTGAAGCTTTAGCTTCAAGGGGAAGTAAATGGTAGAATCAACCATGCTTTTAATATTGGAATCTGGCATAGACCTACACAATGGACAATCCTATACGATTTCACAAAAACATACTGTTATCACCATGTCAGGCATGATCCTGGCTGGGCATTTACACCACACTATCTAAACTCTGGTGAATGCCAAACATTCAGGGTGTATGCATAGTCATTCCACACCATGCATATCAATTGTCGGCATACAGTGCAGTGCTATAATAGAATTAGGTCATCAGTTGTAATTCCTACAAAGTATAAGGATACACTGATTAGGTCTGAAGCGTATTTAGAGGACTCTATCATTTAGCTCACATAAATGGAAATACACTAACCTGCTCTTCTTGTGAAGCAGGATCGAATCATAATCACCTGTGTGGTTGAAGTAGCAAAAAGTACAGCTTGTAAATGTTTGACCCTATACGTGAAACCATATTGAACCAATACTCAAACTGTAAAGGTAGTTACTCACCCAGTCACAAGACAGCAATGTCTCGCCGGGTGCAAGGGTGGTGACAGGCCGTAACACGAGGATTAGGCAGCTGGAGGCATGGAAGAGAATCTAGGTTACTGTCAACTTAAGACATGTGAATTTATGTATTCTATGAGCGTAATAATCGAACAACATCAAGGAAAACGTAAGTTAGCGTTAATCTTTTGAATATTAGACAAAACCAATTACAATTCTGTAACAATTTGATTTCTGTCCCTGTATATCTAACTCTCCATACTTGGAGTCTTAAGCATATACAAGGTATAACTTTCACTTGGGACTAGCTCCCATTAGGAGTGCAGCAGAGGGTTACCGACTAGCAATAGTCGGTGTATGTCTTTTGCTTTATTTTTGCTGAACCTCGAGTGGCCTCGAGTTTCTCCCTCCTGCACCTGAAATACAACGCACCAAAATCACATACATGATTTAAGACCCTTTTTGGGCTACTTAATATTGTCTTGAATTCTTTATGTATTCGAGTGCCTCCCAACCCAGCTCTTTTTTCTCACTGTCAACAGGTATGCAATTATACATTCTGGTTATGCGGAACGAAGATCAAAAAAGTCCCACATTTAGCTGATCTTGATATATCTTTTTTGAGTAATGCATCAAGGCTGTCAGAGCAGAATAAAAAGGAACTTTTTTTTACAATGGCTGAGGAACAGGGACTTTGAACATCACGAAAACATATGTAGGCAGCAAAATTGCACTGTCATTGGAGGTTTATCATATACAGATTTAGTCAACAGTTCTGCATAGGACCGTGCTATTGGGCCATGCTAATATTTAATAATTTGTTTTAAGCGTAGATGTGTTTACCAAAGCCGCACATAACATAGATTTAAACTACAATGTAGCTTACAAGGAGTGGAATACAATGCTAAGCTCAAACAAATACATTTTTGTGTGAGGATATGGTCATGTACAGACATTTGTGTTAATCAAGGTGCCATGATGGATGGTAATGAGTGTTTTGCTCGACCCCTAACTGTTTGAATTTTTCTTTTCGATTTTTCTTTAACAACAAACAGGTAGATTGTGGGTTAGACTCAAGCCATACTAGTTGGTGTGGGCTGTGCAGGAGCATTGTGGAAGGGCGGGGCGACGGGCTCCTGTCGTAAAATGTTGGGTAAAAATGTGAGCAAAACTAATTCATCCAGTTGCATTTGATAAAAACGCTTACAACCATGCTGAATGTATTTGAGTTTGGAGGTGTTAACAGTCAGTAGATGAAATCGAACTGGATCCCCTCTGGGAATGCCCTGCTACTATCAACCACAACATCAAACAAGTTGCAATGTCTCATTTCGAAGAATAGGTTAACAATGAAGATTGCCCATGCTGAGAGCGCTGGACAGTCTTGATTCTATTAAAGACAAGGAGGCAAGCATTATACTTTTCCTTCTTTATTACTGCATGTCAGAAATTTGAAATCTTGAACATTTTTTAAAACTTCTTAACACTTTAACTGACTAAACATTTTGTTTCTTCCCTGTTGAAACCAAAATAGGGTTGACAGTTTAAGTCTTTTTTAAAAAGTTCACCTCTAATCACAACTCCCATGAGACTTTGCTTCCCTGTAGGCTTCAGCTGACTCCAGTATCCAATCAGGCTCTGACCTAAGGTATATATACTCCCCTTCTGTAGTCCTTTTCCTCTTTCTTTGGTGTTAAAGTCTATATAATTCTCAAATCAACTGTAACTTTGCCATAAGCTCAACTGGAACTTCCTTCTCGTAGGTCCCTGCTCTGGCGGAACTGAAGAACAAACCACTCACTCTCGAGCTTACTGTATTTATGTTTGCTTCTGGTCTTCCCCTGAAACCAATAGATAACAGATTATAAGGGGGGGTTTACACAGTTTGACACATATACTGTCATCGTATAAATACTTTGAGTTCAATATATGCATTTGTATATCATATATCCCTGGGTGGGATATAATGCTGGCCTCCTTGTCTTTAATACAATCAAGACTGTCCAGCGCTCTCAGCATGGGCAATCT
The DNA here is from genome assembly GCF_040938575.1 of Ambystoma mexicanum. Taxonomy (NCBI): domain Eukaryota; kingdom Metazoa; phylum Chordata; class Amphibia; order Caudata; family Ambystomatidae; genus Ambystoma; species Ambystoma mexicanum. The sequence continues at coordinate 1,069,915,088 of NC_090935.1, read as the reverse complement.
TCATTTTATGGCGAGACAGGAGGCAAGCATTATGCTTGTTCAAAGCTGTTAATGACTGTATTTGCTATCTGAGATATAGGCTTGAAATAGAAAGTCTTAAACGCAGTCTCATTTGACCAATCTGCCGCTTTCATAATATCCTGCAGTGGTACGCCTGCTGAAAATGCTCTAGAAGCCATGGCGCCTCTTACTGAATGTGCTCTCAAACTGCGATAAATCAATGCCTGCCCAATGCATCACTTCTCGCACCCATCTTGCTATTGTAGCTGTTGCAACGGCATGAAATTGTTTCTTATGCGCTATCAAGAGCTGTATAACCCCTCTCGGCCTAACTGGAGCTGTAGCTGCTTCATAATCTTTAATGCATTGCGCCACGCATAACTTGTTGTTATTGGTGAAGTATGGATAAGATATTACTGTTGAATCTGATGTTGTTCTATTCGCCACATTAAATGCTACTCCTTCTGGGTAGAACATGTTCCTGTCTACTTCTAAGACCTTCACATCTGATACTCTTCTGCACGCTATGAGGCAAAGCAACATCGCTAGCTTCCCAGATAACTGGGAACGAGAGAGATCCTTATTCTGTGGCCATGACAGGAATAATCTAAAGACTACTTGCACGTCCCACAAAGCAGAATATCTGGGAGCTGGCGGTTTACGCATCTTCATTCCTTTCAATGGTCTCAAAATTGTAGGATGCTCTCCTACTAGCTTGTCTTCAATTTTGACGTGGCCGGCTGAAATGGCGGACCTGTACATGCCAATCGTTCTGTAGGCTGCTCCTTCTGCAAATTTCTGTGTTAGGAAGTTTAACACTTACACTACAGGGGCCGAAACGGGACCTGAATTAACTCCTGTGCAGAAAGTGTTCCACTGCCACCACGCTGCACCATAGCTCTTAATGGTTGATGGTGCCCACGAGTCTCTGATGCACTCGGCAGCAAATTACAAAATGCCTGGGAGTTGCCATATCTGCCGGAAATCTGGCAGGCCATTAAAATCAGTGTTCCTTCCAGCACTAGTGGATACAGCTGCCTGTTTGTCCCCTGAAAAATGTGTACTCTGTGAGGAATCACTCTCGGAAAATCGATTGAAAGTTCCATCACTACTGGAAACCATGGCTGCGATTTCCACACGCTCTTGTCAACATTATGAACAGGGGAAAGGCATAGTGGACCGCTCCCGTCCAGTTCTGCAGAAATGCATCCGTGCAGCTGGGTCTATCCTCCAACTGAAGAATTTCAGAACCTGAGCGTTCAGTCTGGACGCAAACAGATCTGTGTCCAAAGGGCCCCATAATTCTTGGATGCGCTGGAACACGTCTGTCGGGAGTCTCCAGTCGCTGGAGTCTATCAAATAGCATGAATTCCAGTCCACTATCGAATTCTGACTCCCTGGCAAATACTCTGCTGCTACTGATATCTGATGGTCGAGGCAGAAATGCCAAAAATCCTTCACCAATTCGGCCAACATCCTGGAGGAAGTGCCTCCTAGTTTGTTGATATATCGTACTGCCGAGATATTGTCCATTTTGAGCAGCACGCAGCATTTCACTTGCTCTTTGGTAAAAGCTTGCATCGCGAAGGACCCCGCTAGAAGTTCCAAGCAGTTTATGTGAAGGGACAATTCTTCTTCGGACCATTTTCCTCCTGTTTCTAAGGAACTGCACCATGCTTCCCACCCGGCTCTGCTCGCGTCTGACTCGATCACGAGGTCCGGGGTGTCTCAAAAGATGGCCCTGCCGTTCCAGGCTTCCATGTTGTTTAACCACCAATGGATCTCAGTGATGGCCCCCTGATCCAACGTTATTAGTTGGTGATACCCTATACATCCTCTGAGGTGACGTATCTTCAATCTCTTGAGTGCCCTGTAATGTAAGGGCCCGGAAAATATGGCTTGTATGGATGCTGCTAGTAGTCCCAATAAACGGGATAGGCTGCGAAGGGAAACTACTTTCTTCGCTGCTGTACCTCGGAGCGCCTTCTTTATCCCTTTTATCTTTGCTGGCGGGACCTCTAGCATGGCTTTCCGGGTATCTATCATGAAGCCCAGGAACTCCATCCTCTAAGAAGGTCGTAGGTCGGATTTCTCCTCGTTCACTATGAGTCCGAGGGAGGACATGAGTCGACATACCCAAGATGCCTGCTCTTGCAGACTTGCGGTGTCCTGTCCTAGAATGAGGATATCGTCTAGGTAGAGGATCATCCTGATTCCCCTCTCCCGAATAGCTGCTGCTACTGGACGCATGATCTTGGTAAAAGCCCAAGGAGCTGATGCCAAGCCGATTGGGAGACGTGTAAACCTCCACACCTCCTCTCCCCAACAAAAGCGAAGGTATCTCCGATGCTGCACTGCGATCGGAATGGTAAGGTAGGCACCTTTTAGATCCAGTCTCACTAACCAGCCCCCTGCTCTGAGCAGGAATCTTAGAAGGTGTATGCCTTCCATCTTGAAGTGGCGATGTACTACCCATTCGTTGAGACTTTTCAGGTTGATAACTGGCCTTACTTTCTCCCCTCTGCGCACCAAGAACATGTTGCTGAGGAAACCTTCCTCCTCTGTCAGATCTATCTCTATTGCCCTTTTGTCTGCTAAACTGCATAGTTCGGCAAATAGCAGCTGTTGTTCTTCTAACGGTAAATGTATTCTTGCAGGTTCTCGCCCCAAGCATCGCTTGGCAATTTTTGCCATGCATTAAAAAACCAGCGCGTCCTGCCTCTGATCGTAGGGAGAAGAGGCACCTGAACACTCACCATGTGGTACATTGGCTTGTCTGTAGGCTCCCCTGCCTCTGCAATTCCTAGGAAAGCGGGTTCTGGATGGGAAGAAGTTGTCCTGCTGGCGATTCTCCCAGTATTGGGCTCTATGATTTTGAAGCTTTTAAAATGCCCAAAGCGACCGGACGCCCGACCTCTCTGCCGTCCGGTCCCAGCAAAAACTCGACCTGGAAATATCCGCCTGATAGAACTCTGCGCTTTCTCAAGCGCCGAATAGGTCCTCACAAACTGGGACATCTCCTTTGCGAATGTGTTGCCGAACAGCAAACCTTTTGCTTCTCCTCCCGCCTCGTAAGAGGTGAGGTCACTCAACTTGCTGTCTATTTTCAGCAACACTCCCCGTCGCCTCTCGGCCGAGAGCGCAATTAGCATTGCCTAGGAGGCAAACTGCTCTCTGTGCCCAGTTATCCAGGGCTACTGTGTCCACTGGTTTACCAGTGTTTGCTGCTTTCTCTGCCAGATCCATTATCTTGGTGAGTGGTCCAGCCAGGTCAGGGACCCTGTCTTGGCACCCTCGCCAGTCTCTGTCGACCCCTTTTCTTATATCCTTGGTCGCTTTTGTGACAAACGTCACCATTTTGGGGTCTAGCTCCGGGGTGTCTGTGGAGGTCATTACAACCTTGGTGCTAAGTGCACCAACTTTACTACCATGGTGTAAACTATGTTTACACCATGGTGGATGGCGGATTTACCGCCCCATTCCAAGGTGAGTGGGGCGGTAAATCCCCATTTCCCATTTTCCCTTCCCCATTCCCATTTTTGCCCCATAGGGCATAATGGGAGTGGGGAAGGCGCTAATTACGCCGCCGTAAATTACGGCGGCGTAATTAGCACCATGGCGGGTTAGCGCCATGGACTTTAACGCCTGCCAAAAGCAGGCGTTAAAGTCGGAATCCGGCGTTAAGGGTTAACGCCATCGTTAACCCTTAACGCCGGGGTTGTAATGACCTCCTGTGACTTTCTCTGGTAGGAGGGGACGAGGGCATTCTGCTTTCATCTTTGCCCTTACTTCTCTGTCCAGTGGCTTTCTTAGGTGCTGCGCCATATATTGAGCCACTCTCAGTGACGGCACCCATTCCGAGGATCTAGGATGTGCAATGGCCTCCGGATCTAACATATCCAGAAGGCTATCTTCCTCCTCTTCTTGAGGGTGTGTAGCCGGTTTTGGCTGTGGCATTATAATGTCTTCCTCGCCTTCATCGTCTGGCGAGTAACCTGGATCCTCCTCATCCCCTTCATTATGCACCCCTGGGGCAGGGGGTCAAGAGTCTGGCACCACCGCCCTCATCATAAAGGCTTTCTTAAGCCTGCTCACTGGGTCGTAAGACTCTTGGGGTGTTGGGTCCACCCCTTCTGTTGTGCTCGGGGCGTCAAAGAGGTGGTTCTCTTCGGAGCCTTTTTACTGCCCTGCTCCACCCCTGCATCGGGGTGTCTTCCTGATGCCCCCTCCCCCGGGCTCAAAGTGCTCTTACTTCTGGTGCCTTGTCCTCTGCCTTATGTTTATACAGTATGGCTTCAAGGTGGTCTAGCCTCTGTGCTAGGGGCATCATGCCTTGTGACACTGCTTGTGACAGTGAATCACCCAGGACACTTTTAAAACTGAGTGAGAGGTCCTCTTCTGGTGCAGTTTGCTCTTCCCACTCCTCAGCACTCTTTTCAGGAGAAGTACTGTGTGAGGCTGTGTGGCTGTATTGGGCCATTTCAATTCTTGAGCTGAAAAGCTGATAGAGGGAACACAGGCTAATGTCCACACGTAGCGTGTAATTGACGCTCCTCTCTTCTTTTTTTTTATTCTTTTGCTAGCCGCTGTGATGTGAAGTACTCTGCTCCTTGAAAGGAGTGCGAAAGAAATCTCTATGTTGAGATGCGTTGCCTCGTCGTAGCATCAGAGGGAATTCCCTACCGGCGACCGCGGGGTCCTAAAGCCATCCACATGCCGTGTCTGTGAGGGAATCCCTCTGCTGGTGTATGCGCGGTCCTAAAGACCTACAGTGAGGGGAATCCCTCTCATGACGCTTGCGGGGTCCTAAGGCCCTCGTACGCCGAGTGCTGCCTGTGAGGGGAACCCTCTTCCACGGCTTATGCGCTGCTGAGGAGAAAGAGGGGCCGGATGTCTCACGCAGGTGTGTTCGCCCGCAGCTCCGGCTCCTACCTTCTGAAGAAAATATCTCCCGTCTGAGCGCAGTAGAAACGTAATTGCGCGCTCCTAATACATTATGGTCGCTAGTATGCTGCGCTTCTTATTAAAATATACATATCCACATCCAAATACATATACAGACCTACGCTTATCTCAATAAACATAAAGGCACTTATCTGACTTGCAGCAACAAAGAAAGAGGAAAAGGACTACAGAAGGAGAGGATATAAACCTTAGGCCGGAGCCTGATTGGATACTGGAGTCACTGGAAGCCTACAGGGCAGCAAAGACTCATGGGAGTTGTGGTTAGAGGAGAACTTTTCAAAAAGACTTGAACTGTCAACCCTATTTTGGTTTCAACATGGAAGAAACAAAATGTTTAGCCAGTTAAAGTGTTAAGAAGTTTCTAAAATGTTCAAGATTTGAAATTGCTGACATGCAGTAATAAAGAAGGAAAAGCATAATCGTCGCCTCCTGTCTCGCCATAGAATAAGATGCTGGGGACATTTTGCATCTAATACATATTTAGAAATGGAGTCTTTGCCATGTTGTGAGTCATAGCTTGATCACATTGAACCCTTCTTTTTTTAAATCAATGTACTTGAAATGTAGTTTAGGCATTTTACCTGTCGCAGATGTTGTGGGAGTTGGGACAGACACATGCCCTCTACAGCTCTGTCCAAGGAAAGATATTTGCCATGTGCTTTTCTTTGTTCCCATGTACACCGTGTGCACATATAGATAGTTTAAACTCAGTCTGCTCCCCAGTGGGATAACATTAATTAATATGACCATATTTTCATTTGACATTTTCTGTAATTGGAATTGTGTTATTTGTACTGCTAATTTCCTCTTTCTTTTTTGTGTCACTATATTTATTTTTGATACGATTTTCCTTTTGCAACATGCTCTTGATGTTGGGTAATGTTACACATTGTCATTGGCTTATTAATTTTAATGGTCAACGGTGGGATATTTTTAGGCTATATGTGATCGCTTTCATGTTTCTTATAGGCACTGTGCCCGAAATAAACTAATTGTTGTTACTAACTAGCAGCTGATTTTAAATGAACTCCTAATTTGATGGCAGCAGCCTGTGGACATACATGTAGGCGGCTCCCCCCCCAACACATTTTGGTCACTTGCATGATGAACCCACCACCACATTTTGATCATTTGCATGGTCGAGTGCAAATGTGCAGGGCAAAAGGCAGCATGTACGCTGCTTTTTGCCCCACACATTTGTACTCCACGGGGGAAATCAGTAAATGCTGCCTACCATTTACGCATGGCAGGCAGCGCTTAATTGTAAATTCTGCTTGCCATTCGAGCAGGGCAGGTAGTGTTTACAATGGGTCCCTAATTTGTCTGCATGCCTTATGCTGGCACATAAAGCCGGCAAGGTCCTAAAGAACCCTAACATTTGTGCTGGCATGAAAATGCATGTTGGTACAAATGAAGGGGCATTTCTATGGTGGAGAAGAAGGGAGGCAGTGGAAATGCAAGCTGTGTTCTGTCATAGGCGCGTTACAAATGCCTTATCATATCATATCATATCTCCTCTCTGCTATACAAATTAATGAAAATGTGACATGGCGTGAATGAAAGGTTTAAAAGCCTCATGCAAGGCTTTTACAACTTTAATTTACATTACGCCCGGATCAAAATGTGCTCCTTAGTGTGTTAGTAATTCGCAATAAGAAGGAAAATAAATCATAAGGTATGGCAGAGATTTGGAGGAGGAAGAGGAAGTTGACTTTTTGCAGTAGAAATATATTCATTTGCAGGTGGAGGTCACAGAGGAGAATCGTAGATTGCTTATGCATTTAGGCTTTGCAGGTGTCTAGCACAGGGGAGAGTGTGGAACATACGGTCATTGCTTATGCATTTAGGCTTTGCAGGTGTCTAGCACAGGGGAGAGTGTGGAACATACGGTCATTGCTTATGCATTTAGGCTTTGCAGGTGTCTAGCACAGGGAAGAGTGTGGAACATACGGTCATTGCTTATGCATTTAGGCTTTGCAGGTGTCTAGCACAGGGAAGAGTGTGGAACATACGGTCATTGCTTATGCATTTAGGCTTTGCAGGTGTCTAGCACAGGGAAGAGTGTGGAACATACGGTCATTGCTTATGCATTTAGGCTTTGCAGGTGTCTAGCACAGGGGAGAGTGTGGAACATACGGTCATTGCTTATGCATTTAGGCTTTGCAGGTGTCTAGCACAGGGAAGAGTGTGGAACATACGGTCATTGCTTATGCATTTAGGCTTTGCAGGTGTCTAGCACAGGGGAGAGTGTGGAACATACGGTCATTGCTTATGCATTTAGGCTTTGCAGGTGTCTAGCACAGGGAAGAGTGTGGAACATACGGTCATTGCTTATGCATTTAGGCTTTGTAGGTGTCTAGCACAGGGAAGAGTGTGGAACATACGGTCGTGGGCTGGATCTCTAGATAAGGTTGACCTGTTACTTCAGCCTCCTTTTCTGAATGGATGATAACAGAATTCAGACGAAGTGACAAAAATGACATAGCGCTTGAGGAAAAAGGCACTAGAAATAAGAAACCCAAAGGAGCTGAAAGAAGATTGGAATCACAAGAATCTGGGAGTCCAAGGCAAAAACAATAGTTCGGCCTAAAAGGGCAAAGACTAGACAGGCAGAAAGAAAAACCAACCAGAAAGAACAAAATTGAGCGAAAAGGGAAAGAAAATCGAAACAGCAGGCAGAAAGCAAAGACAAAGATTACAGAAGGCGGCAGGAAAAGTAACATGGGAATGTAGGATTCTGTGCACTGGAACCAATGAAAGGAGTGAGCATGAAGGGAAGACACAAAACTTTGCATTTTCCCAAGTTAGGATTTCAACCTGTGTTTATACCTGCAGGGTCTGAGGTCGGAGTGGCCCAACCCAGAAGCAATGCAGCGTGCAGAGCTACAGGTGGCTCCATGTCAATATGGGTGTTCTGGAGCTGGAAATAGCAAGGCATGTGCAGACTTATGTAGTCCCATGTCGGTAGAAGGTCACAGACACCTAGAACCCAGGCTGCACTCCTTTGGAGTGATCCATAAACACTGCACCTGTTCCATGCCTGCAGGTTTTTGCCTTTCAGCCTCCTTAAACAATATAAGTTTATTAAGGGTTCTAAAACTTTCATGGAGTGTAGGACAATGACCCACCACCATTTCAAATATAAGGGGCACAGAGCACACCTTCCCTACCAGCCTTCCTATTTCCAGGGGAATCAGCAATGACAGACACGGAACAGATGAGGTGCATGCACCTGTGTCGCCGGCTCCTAAAAGTGATCAGCCATGGAGCATCCCTGCAAAGCAACCAAGCAGAACACAATACCCCATTTCAAGTAGGAGTCACAGATGATTCCACATTCTGGAGCCCCATCAATGATCACCCGTTTTGGTGGCAGTCAATGCCGTTGACAGTGGCATGACTTAGTAGACGTGGAATATGGAATGAATGCGTAAAGAGGCTGGCAAAGATAGGTGTACCGTGAGTAGGTTCAGACATTTTTGAATCACGTAAGGCGCCACATTGTGAGGGGACAATTTTGAAGACTGTGGGCAACAATTTGGTAGAACAGCTACACCCATTGTCCAGAACTGCATGTGGGAGCAGAAGTATTTTGATGAATGGCTGTCTGTCTCATTTGTATTTTTGTAAATTGCAGACTTTGGGAGACCAGTTGCCTGGTTTGCTGGAGTGTTGGCGACAAAGTGGCAGTGCCAGAAATTACATTTTGAGGGATGGTCAATGGGAAAGGTCGGGATGCAGGTCGTACTTACAACGAACTAGGGAGGCCCCTGTTGCTGACTGCATTTTATTTTTATATGAGTATTCGGCCGGAATAAGGAAGAGGTCCAGTATGAATGTGAAGAATTAGAAAAATGAATATACTGGATCAGAATCTGATTCAATCTCTCTGACCGTCTGTTAGGGGATGGTACCTTGAGGACAGAGCATGCTCGACACCTAATGTCTTACACAAGGCAGTCCAAAAATGGGCTGCATACTGGGGACTTCGATCATAGAAAATCTTACTAGTAGTCCATGTAAGCGGGCAATATATGAAACAAATTCAAATGCCAACTCTGGTGCTGAAGGCAGACCCTTCAAAGTTGTAAAGTGAGCAATTGTATTCTAAAAGCGGATTGTGACCAAAATGGTATAATATCAGAGGGAAAGAGGTTGATCTGTTTTAAAATCCATAGATACCATCAACCTCGACACTTACAGGGTAATTCATAGAATTTCGCAGAAAAGTGTCGCAAGCGGCTGGCGCAGGGTGTCCGCGTGCGATTGTCTGCGCCAGGCACGTGCGCTAAAACCGATTTCCGCGCACAGCGTATTCATGGATTTTAGGCTCCCAAACCAGCCGTGGCGCAGAGTATCGCAGCGACCCTGCAGCAGCGCCAGTAACGCCCCCAAGAACGCCCTCGCGCAAAGGGCTGCGCTAACCCTGGACCAGTTTACAGGGCTGCCAAACAAGGAACGCAAAGCGGGTAACGTGCATATCAGGGGTACGCGTGAAGTTATACACGCGATTAGCCAGGGTGCCAGGGTACGTGTATTTCAGGGGTGCGCGGGAAGTTCAACACGCGATAGTCCAGGGAACGTGTATTACAGGGGTACGCGGGAATTTCAACATGCGATAGTCCAGGGAACGTGAATTACAGGGGTACGCGGGAAGTTCAACACGCGATTGTCCAGGGAACGTGTATTACAGGGGTACGCGGGAAGTTCAACATGCGATTGTCCAGGGAACGTGTATTACAGGGGTACGCAGGAAGTCTTACATGCGATTAGCCAGGGCACGTGTAATAAAGGGGTACGCGGGAATTATCACACGCGATTTGGCAGGGTACGTGAATTACAGGGGTGCGTGGGAATTATCACACGCCATTTTGCTGGGTACGTGTATTACAGGGGTGCGTGGGAATTATCACACGCGATTAGGCTGGGTGGGTCCTCACAGGTGTTCCCTGTACACCCTCCACGGCCCCTGCAGGCAGCCCACAAAACAGGGGACTACCCTGCACACCTGCTCATGTCCCCCTGCACCCCCACCCCCCAGCCACCAGGGGCACCCACCACCAGGCCCCCACCCATGTCTCCTACCACCCCCACCCCCCAGCAGTGCAGGGGCAGCCTCCACCAGGCCCCCACTCATGCCCGTCTCATGTCTCCCACCACCCCCACCCCCCAGCACTGTGGGGCACCTGCCAGCAGGCCCCAACCCATGTCACCCACCACCCCCACCCCCCAGCAGTGCAGGGGCATCCTCCACCAGGCCCACACTCATGTCCCCTATCACCCCCACCCCCCCGCCACCAGGGGCACCCTCCACCAGGCCCCCACTCATGTCTCCCAGCGTGCTACGTGTATTTCAGGGGTGCGCGGGAAGTTCCACTCGCGAATAGCCTGGGCGCGTGTATTTCAGGGGTGCGCGGGAAGTTCCACACGCGAATAGCCTGGGGGCATGCATTTCAGGGGTGTGCGGGAAGTTTTACACGAGACTTCAGCAGGGTACGTGTATATCAGGGGTGCGCGGGAATTCTCACACGCGATTTGGCTTGGTACGTGTATTACAGGGGTGCGTGGGAAGTTACACACGCGATTAGGCTGGGTGGGTACTCACAGGTGTTCCCTGTACACCCTCCACGGCCCCTGCAGGCAGCCCACAAAACAGGGGACTACCCTGCACACCTGCTCATGTCACCCACTACCCCCACCCCCTACCATCCAGGGGCACCCTCCACCAGGCCCCCACTCATGTCTCCCACCACCCCCACCCCCCCAGTCACCAGGGGCAGCCTCCACCAGGCCCCCACTCATGTCTCCCACCACCCCCACCCCCCAGCAGTGCAGGGGCAGCCTCCACCAGGCCCCCACTCATGTCTCCCACCACCCCCACCCCCCAGCAGTGCAGGGGCAGCCTCCAACTGGCCCCCACTCATGTCTCCCATCACCCCCACACCCCAGCAGTGCAGGGGCACCCTCCACCAGGCACCCACTCATGTCTCCCACCACCCCCACACCCCAGCAGTGCAGGGGCAGCCTCCACCAGGCCCCCACTCATGTCTCCCACCACCCCCACCCCTCTGCCACCATGGGCAGCCCCCACCAGGCCCCCACTCATGTCTCCCACCACCCCCACCCCCCAGCAGTGCAGGGGCAGCCTCCACCAGGCCCCCACTCATGTCTCCCACCACCCCCACCCCCACCCCCCAGCAGTGCAGGGGCAGCCTCCACCAGGCCCCCACTCATGTCTCCCACCACCCCCACCCCCCAGCAGTGCAGGGGCAGCCTCCACCAGGCCCCCACTCATGTCTCCCACCACCCCCACCCCCCAGCAGTGCAGGGGCAGCCTCCACCAGGCCCCCACTCATGTCTCCCACCACCCCCACCCCCCAGCCACCAGGGTCACCCTCCACCAGGCCCCCACTCATGTCTCCCACCACCCCCACACCCCAGCAGTGCAGGGGCACCCTCCACCAGGCACCCACCCATGTCTCCCACCACCCCCACCCCCCTGCCACCATGGGCAGCCCCCACCAGGCCCCCACTCATGTCTCCCACCACCCCCACCCCCCAGCAGTGCAGGGGCAGCCTCCACCAGGCCCCCACTCATGTCTCCCACCACCCCCACCCCCCAGCAGTGCAGGGGCAGCCTCCACCAGGCCCCCACTCATGTCTCCCACCACCCCCACCCCCCAGCAGTGCAGGGGCAGCCTCCACCAGGCCCCCACTCATGTCTCCCACCACCCCCACACCCCAGCAGTGCAGGGGCACCCTCCACCAGGCACCCACCCATGTCTCCCACCACCCCCACCCCCCTGCCACCATGGGCAGCCCCCACCAGGCCCCCACTCATGTCCCCCACCACCCCCACCCCCCAGCAGTGCAGGGGCAGCCTCCAACAGGCCCCCACTCATGTCCCCTATCACCCCCACCCCCCCGCCACCAGGGGCACCCTCCACCAGGCCCCCACTCATGTCTCCCACCACCCCCACCCCCCAGCAGTGCAGGGGCAGCCTCCACCAGGCCCCCACTCATGTCCCCTATCACCCCCACCCCCCGCCACCAGGGGCACCCTCCACCAGGCCCCCACTCATGTCTCCCACCACCCCCACCCCCCAGCAGTGCAGGGGCAGCCTCCACCAGGCCCCCACTCATGTCTCCCACCACCCCCACACCCCAGCAGTGCAGGGGCACCCTCCACCAGGCACCCACTCATGTCTCCCACCACCCCCACACCCCAGCAGTGCAGGGGCACCCTCCACCAGGCACCCACTCATGTCTCCCACCACCCCCACACCCCAGCAGTGCAGGGGCAGCCTCCACCAGGCCCCCACTCATGTCTCCCACCACCCCCACCCCCTGCCACCATGGGCAGCCCCCACCAGGCCCCCACTCATGTCTCCCACCACCCCCACCCCCCAGCAGTGCAGGGGCAGCCTCCACCAGGCACCCACCCATGTCTCCCACCACCCCCACCCCCCAGCAGTGCAGGGGCAGCCTCCACCAGGCACCCACCCATGTCTCCCACCACCCCCACCCCCCAGCAGTGCAGGGGCACCCTCCACCAGGCACCCACCCATGTCTCCCATCACCCCCACCCCCCTGCAGTGCAGGGGCAGCCTCCACCAGGCACCCACCCATGTCTCCCACCACCCCCACCCCCCAGCAGTGCAGGGGCAGCCTCCACCAGGCGCCCACCCATGTCTCCCACCACCCCCACCCCCCAGCAGTGCAGGGGCAGCCTCCACCAGGCACCCACCCATGTCTCCCACCACCCCCACCCCCCAGCAGTGCAGGGGCACCCTCCACCAGGCACCCACCCATGTCTCCCACCACCCCCACCCCCCTGCCACCATGGGCAGCCCCCACCAGGCCCCCACTCATGTCTCCCACCACCCCCACCCCCATGCCACCATGGGCAGCCCCCACCAGGCCCCCACTCATGTCTCCCTTCACCCCCACACCCCAGCAGTGCAGGGGCACCCTCCACCAGGCACCCACTCATGTCTCCCACCACCCCCACACTCCAGCAGTGCAGGGGCACCCTCCACCAGGCACCCACTCATGTCTCCCACCACCCCCACACCCCAGCAGTGCAGGGGCAGCCTCCACCAGGCCCCCACTCATGTCTCCCACCACCCCCACCCCCCAGCAGTGCAGGGGCACCCTCCACCAGGCCTCCACTCATGTCACCCACCACCCCCACCCCCCAGCAGTGCAGGGGCAGCCTCCACCAGGCACCCACCCATGTCTCCCACCACCCCCACCCCCCAGCAGTGCAGGGGCAGCCTCCACCAGGCACCCACCCATGTCTCCCACCACCCCCACCCCCCAGCAGTGCAGGGGCAGCCTCCACCAGGCACCCAACCATGTCTCCCACGACCCCCACCCCCCAGCAGTGCAGGGGCACCCTCCACCAGGCACCCACCCATGTCTCCCACCACCACCCCCACCCCCCTGCCACCATGGGCAGCCCCCACCAGGCCCCCACTCATGTCTCCCACCACCCCCACCCCCATGCCACCATGGGCAGCCCCCACCAGGCCCCCACTCATGTCTCCCACCACCCCCACCCCCCAGCAGTGCAGGGGCAGCCTCCACCACGACACCAACTTCCCTGGCACTGAAGCTGGTGCCCCTCTGCCTCCTTGGCCGGGGGTTGGCACTGGTGCCACCTGTTGTAGTGGCCGACATGCAACCCCAGAGGCAGGAGTGGGTGGGCAAGTGGGTCCTGGGGCAGGGCTGTGGGGCGACGGAAAATCAGTCGGGAGCCTTTGGTTCCAGCAGGGGTGGTCACAGCAACAGCACCCCTGGCTGATGTGCAGGCAGCAAATGGCAGGGCACGTGGCCAGCAGGCAGTCAGGCAGCAGCAGATGGCAGGTGGGAGCGTGCTCAGGGCTCTGGGGGGCAGTAATTTGGCCCCCTGGGCAGGAGCGTGGTCTTCCGTGTGTGAACGCGTGGCCAGCTTGATACGAGTGATTTTGCACGCGAAAATCAAACACGTCTGCACGTAAATCGACGTGCACGCGTAGGAAAATGTTGCGTGACACGTCCCAGTGTCAAAGCGTGTAATAGTTGAAAATGGACCTACACGCAGAAGTGACAAGGCGTGTGATTGGTGAAAAAGGACCTACACGCAGAAGTGACAAAGCGTGTGATTGGTGAAAAAGGACCTACACGCAGAAGTGACAAAGCGTGTGATTGGTGGCAATGGCCCTAGCACGTACACGCCGCGTAAGTGACGCTGTACGTGTGGGCCTGTATATAAGTTACGTGTAGAACACCATTTCCTTGTACGTGCTTTTCGTGGAGAGCGAGTGGGTGAATTCTGTACTTCTTGTCGTTTCACACGCGATTTACTTCACGGCGTTTCCAGTTCGTACTCCCTGTTACCTCTGACAGCTTTTTCTCTTTTTTCTCTTGTACTGGTTTACCTGGGCCTGTTCCCTCAAACAGTGTCCCCTTCTACTGTTGTCCTGTCTCCTCAGACAGCGTACAAATCTTCTTTTGGCGTGGGTGTTGCCAACCAAACGCGCTCATTTTTCACGCTCTTTTACCTGGCAGACGGTGAGTCACGCACGTATCTAACTTCTGTGCTTGCCCCGTGTGTAGCCTACCCCTTCAGAGGTCATTCTAGGCTGCGTGTGACACGCATACGTTCATTCTTGTGTTACTGGGTGCCACAGCGTAGTGCAGGTTTTTCTTTCTGCACACGTGGTCTAGGAGGGGTTGCGTGCACGTCATCTCCCTTTTTTGGGCCTCCTGTGCGTTGCGCGACCCGTCATCTTTCCCCAGGGGTTACATTCAGCCTTGCTAGAGCACTAGGGTACAATTACCATCTGGTACCCAACCCCTTTGACCCCCAATTGCCCAGGACAATAGTCTACATCCACTCCCATACGCACATTAATATCAGTGCCATGGCTGGGAGGCGAGGATTCCGTAAGGGTGGCAAAGGTGGAAGAGCCACAAGTGGTGGCCGTGGTGGATCCGGTAGGGGACGTGGTCGTAACTTGCAGGGTGAGCCTGTCCCCCCATGTGTGGAGGACCAGTCAAGGGCACCCATAATCCCCCCCCTTCCCCCCCCCCCTCCCGTTGAGGCTGATGTGGCTGACACCATCCATGCTCAGCCCTTGTTGGACCAGCCCATTGTGGCACCAGACCTGGCTGACTCCATGGCTGACTTCCAGGTCAGCAGGGCTACGACACGTGCGCTGGTGCACGTTGATGCCATCATGCCACGTGGATCTGGGGCAGCAAGGTCATCTGCTGCCCCAAGTAGGCAGGGCGGAGAGGCTGCAGGGGCAGCTGCGGCTCCATCCACCCCAGCTCTCACACACCCAGCCAGGACAGTGTCGGTCCTAGTCCATCCTGCTGACATTCCCCCTGACACCATTACACTAGAGCCAATGCCTGCACCAACTCCCATGCTGAGTGTGCAATCCCACACACCTGATACAGAGCCCACCAGGGCTCCTGCCCCTAGTGTCCAGAGCGGCGCAGGACACTCAGGATCACCACCACCTTCCAAGCGGAAGAGGAAGAGTGCTCGTCCGGCACAGGCTGATGCCCCAGACACGGCTACACAGTCCGGCCCGTCCAGGAAGCCCAGCTTCACGGATGACGAACTGAATGCACTTGTCCAGTATGTGTCCGGACATGATAACGAGATGGTCATTGTTGCAGGATCCAAGACCACACCTGCACAACGCCAGGCACACTGGCAGACCGTTGCGGACATCGTAAGTGCCCTTGGAATCGTGAAGCGCACAGCCAATGATTGCTATAAGCGCTGGAATGACCTAAAGCGCAGGGCAAAGAAGAAGCTGGCCTCAAGTGATGCCGCAACTCTAGTGACTGGAGGTGGGTCTCCAGTATTAGACATGGAACTCACTCCACATGAGTCAGTCGCTGGGACCTACGTCATGGAGGAACAGATCCAAGGCGTGGGAGATCTGGCTGATTACAAGGAATTGTCCGGTGAGTGCACATGCATGTGTGTGTCATCCATGTGCATGGTGTGTGTGTGAGGGCATCTGTTTGTGTGCCAGGTGAGAGTGTGTGCGCCTGAGTCGTATGGGTCAGCCATGTGCTTCATGCAATACATCCTGCGCAGCTGCATTTGCCTATTGCAGTATCCCTTCTGCCAACAGTACACATCTAGCCCAACAGCAACCCAGTTGCCCTTGTAGTGTCACCTTGCCACAACATTGTTGCTTATTTTTCTATGTTCAATCAGACAGATTGTTTGCATTCCACCACTTATACTAGGCATTCCTCAGTCCTCTGGTCACATGTCTGGCATGGCTATGGTAAAGTGGAGTGACTTTGTTACCTGGATATCATATGTTCACACATGTCCCTGTGCAATTGGACCATATTGGACTGGCAGCTCCAGGTGAAAAATCAGACCTGTTTGAATTAGAAAAGCTATTGCATGCGGGAACTGGACTGAATGAATAAGTGCTGCCCTCCTCTCCATCTACACTCAATAGCAATGGTACATGGCAGCTGTGTGATGGCATGTGTGTGTCACCTGGCAATCACAGGCCAATGTGTGATGCCACTGCCAGGCAGCATGCAGAAAATGTGTTCATCTTCCATCTTTGTGTCATGAGTGTGTGCCATTTGCCTGCCCTTCATACGCAGTGAGGGTGCATGCATGGGAGGGTCTTAGTCATGTGGGACATGTGTCAATCAAGTACTGGTTCTCTTGCTTCTCAGACCTCATTGTGTGCCATGGTGCTAATGCGTGTTTCCATTTCTTTGTCATTATGTCATTGCAGGGGAAGACGCACCTGATACTGCTGGGTTGTGGAGATGGTGCAGAGCCAGGAGGGGTCCGAGGGCCGACCAACCACCAGTGAGGGACGTGGTGTGCTGGTGGGTGAGAACCCACAAGTGCTTCAGGTCGTGCTCTCAAGGGGTGTCTCTGGCTGCACCTCCCCCGAGCTGTACTCAGCTGTTGACTCGGATGATGAGACCTACGTGCCGTCGCATGTGAGTGTTCCAGGGAGGGATTCTGTTCTGTCCCACCCACCTGCACCAGGGTCAGAACCCTCAATGGGGATGTCAGTGTTGGCAGCTAGGCCTTTGGTGGTTACGGATGCAGGGTCACACTCCGCGACATCTGATCCTGTTCCTGGGCCAGCAGATCAGAGGGGGAATGCAGTCCTGCAGCCTCAGGCAGTGCCGGCACAGCAAGGCGCAGTCCGCCTTGCCCCAGACAGGTGTGGTGCCCGCCGACGTGGTGGCCGTACGCCACCTGGCAATACCGCATGGGAGCTATCCATTTACGGTATGGCTACCCAACAGGCAGCATCATCCGAGATGATGGCTCAGGCCATGGATAGGGTGGCCACTTCCATTGTCCCCCCTGAAAGGCTGATGGAGCGACTAGAGCAGGCAACCAACTCCATCTGCCAGTCACACAGGGAGGACATGTTGGCGTCCAACAAGGACAGGCGGGCGGCACTGGCGACTCTGCAGGAGTCCATCTCCATAGAGTCCCAGGGCCACAGGGAAGCCCTGAGGCAGGAGCTACATCAACTCAGGACGACTCTTGTTGAGCTTGAGGCTTCAACACACCAAAGGACAGAATAGCAGCTGGAGCGTCTCACCCGTACGCTCTCAGCTGAGATGCAAGCAATGAGGGCGGAGGTCCGGGCATCCCGTGAGTTGTTGCATGGGGACCTCCGCACCCTCATCCTCCAGAACGAGACCTACCACACCCGCATGCTTGCAGCCATGGAGGAACAGAGTAGGGCCTTGCGTGGGCTGCCTCCCATAGTGCAACCACCTCCGGATGCAGCTGCACAGGGTGATAATAGCGACAGCAGTGATACTCCCACAATAGGGTAGCCGTGTGGGCCATGAGCCCATGGAGGTGTTTTTTTTTCCCAGGATCCACACAGGTGGGTTTTGGTGTGCACCCTGACCTCGGACCTCCTGGGTGGCCTCCCCAACCCCCCCCCCGGGCCCTTTAATGGCCATTTTTGATTTTTTTTTATTTTTATTTTTTTTTTTATTTTTATTTTTATTTTTTATTTTATATTTTTCCCAATTTTTTTGGGACAATTTGTCGGCTCCGTGGTTCCTGTGGGCATACGCTGCATTGTGGCTGGGCACATGCAGGCTTGTCATGTATTTGGATCAGATGCCTGGGTTTGAGTCACACACACCCCTCCTGCTTCCCGTTTCCATGGGCTTGCAAAGGGTGTGCCCAAGTGACATTGAAGTACATGGTGACATTGGACTCCCACTACATGTGTGGGTAGTCTAGTCAATACTGTGTATACATTCCTAGTGCATATTGCTGTTGTGTTGTACACTGCATGTTGCATTGATGTGTAACTCATCATCTGTGTCTGCCTCCCAATTTGCAGGTCCCTACCTCATGTCTACACAAGGCCCTCTAGTCTGGAGATGGGGTCCTTGTTGGCAGCAGTGCACCTACAACTCTACATGGCGCCAACACTGTTCAGTTGGAAGTGGTGGGAGTGCAGGCATTTCCAGGTGGTGAGACTACTGATTTATCACATTAGTGAAGTCATGTCAATGGTAGTACCTGCTCAAGTTTGTTGTTGGTCCTGCATTACAGTGAGTATTTCAGGTGTAGCAAGTTTCAATTGGGGACACTGTACATCGCAACACTTGTCATGTTGTGGGGATTACTTTGTTTACCTGCACATAGCATGACATGGCACGGTGTGTTGTGTGGCGGTGCTGGGGATGGGTTGGGTGACATGGCACTGTCCTCTTGTTGCATTTAGCAAGTGGGTATTCATTTTAGCTGCTTGAATGTGTTTCTTCACAACACTGCATTGGTGGTGTGTGTGGGTAGGGATGCACACATTGTAACACTTCCAGGTGAACAATCTCAGGCTGATATGCTTTTCACGGTTGAATCTCCAGACATTCAGGATCAGTGTCAGGTTGAGTCATCATTGACTGTCAGATGGAATGTGCCAGGCCAGTGTGCAGTCCACAGGGGTGTGATTACTATGTGAAGTAATTAGCCACTAGCTGTGTACGGGCTGCCTCCCCCCGTGCCCTTTCCCCTCCCATGCGCAGCGGCTGTGCATGTGGTTGGGGATGTGGGGCCACCACCATGTCCACGGCCAGGCCCCGGCGTGTTGCAACGTTGTGCAGGACACATGCTGCCACTATGATCCTGCACACTACTGGGGGAGCGTATAACAGCTGCCCGCCAGAACGGTCAAGGGAGCGAAAGCGTGACTTTAGCACTCCGAATGTGCGCTCCACTATGCCCCGGGTTGTAATGTGGGCTGTGTTATATCTTACCTCGGGTGGCGTGGTGGGGTTCCGAATTGGCGTCATCATGTGGGGGCTGAGAGGGTAGGCACTGTCCCCTGTGGAGGTGGTGAGTGGTATCATTGGTGGGGTTGTGACCTTGCTCAGTATCCAACATGCATGCATGTGCAGTGGCATACATACTCACCAAGCAGCCATGTATCGCCATGCCGCCCAGCATCTAGGTCCCGGCATAGGGTGGACATTCGGTAAATGAAGCTGTCGTGGGTGGAGCCGGGATAGTTTGCATATACTGAGGTGATGATTCCCTTGGCATTACATACTACCTGCACGTTGATGGAATGCCAGTGCTTGCGGTTCCTATAGATGTGCTCAGATGCCCTGGGGGGACGTAGAGCCACATGGGTGCAGTCGATGGCACCTAGCACTTTGGGGAATCGTGCCACACCGTAAAAATCCAGGGCTGCAGCATGCCTTTCTGCAGGTGTTCTGGGCAGGTATATGTGCCTGCGGACTGATGGGCGTGCAGTGATGATGTTCAAGACCTGGTGTAGGCAGCGTGACTGGGTGGCCTGTGACACCCCACCCACTATGGCACTTGTCCGCTGAAATGATCCAGTGGCTAAGAAGTGCAGTACATTGAGGACCTTCTCCAGGGGGCTGAGTGCTTGGGAGCACAGGGTGGGTGATGTGAGGTCATCCTCCCACTCAATCACCAGGTCCAGTATTATGTGTGGTGGAAACCTGTACCTTCCATACACCTGGTCATCAGGCATCCCGAAAAGACTGGTTCTGGGTGTGAATATTCTGGCCCTGACTATCCTCCTCCTCCTCCTTTGGTAGCCCACTGCCACTGCTGCTAGGAACGGTATGTTCATCCTGGCGTCTGGCTTGTTATGGTTAAAGTGCGCAAATTTTTGCTTTGCGCGTGTTCTAGGCGAGCGTGTGACCCGCGCACCCCTGGAATCCAGTTCCCAGTCCAATCGCGTGTGGAAATTCACACGCACCACGGGATACAGGTTCGCTGACGTACTTGCGTGTGTAAGTGCCCGCGCACCCATTAAATACACGTACATAGGCCAATCGCGTGTACGCGCACTTTTGTCCAATTACACGCGATGACACTCTGACGTGCAGTATTTCCACGTGTGCCCCGTCATCACGTGCTGAGTGGGGAACACCCGTGCGGGTCACGTCACAGACGCGTTTACGCGCTGAGGGACTCTGGTCCAATAGAATCGCGTATGCGTGCTGACGCGCTTACGCGCTAAGGGCCTTTCCTCGGATTTCACGCTGACGTGCAGGATTTTCACGTGCCAAATCACTCCGTATCAAGCTGGCCACGCGAAAACACACGGAAGACCACGCTCCTGCCCAGAAGGCCGAGTTACTGCCCCCCAGTGCCCCGAGCAGCCTCCCACGTGCCATCTGCTGCTGCCTGCCTGCCTGCCTGCCTGCTGCCACCGTGCCCTGCCATTTGGTGCCTGCACATCAGCCATCTGCAGGGGTCCAGTTGCTGTGTCCACCCCTGCTGGAACTGAAGACTCCCGACTGGGATTACATCGCTCCACAGCCCAGCCCCAGGACCCAGTTGCCCACCCACACCTGCCTCTGGGGTTGCCATGTCGGGCACTTCCACATCTGGCACCAGTGGCAACCCCAGGCCAGAGGGGCAGAGGGGCACCAGCTTCACTGCCACCGAAGTTGGTGTCCTGGTGGAGCAGGTCCTGGGGCAGTATGATGCCCTCTTTGGATCGTCCCGCGCCAGCAAGGAAGGACGGCAGAGGATCTGGGCCGACTGTGTGGTTGCCATCAACGCGGAGGGGGTGGCAACCCGCGACGTCCTGAGGATCAAGAAGCGCTGGGAGGACTTGAGGTCCAGGACCCTTGTGAAGGCCCGGCGCCTCGTGGAGGGGGGCCGGGGCCGCATGAGTTCCATCCAGATGAGGGTCCTGGAACGCGTACGCCCAGCGCTCCACGCACAGATCCTTGAGAGGGAGGCCCGTCTGGAGTTGAGCGGTAAGTGTCCAAGCATTACTGTGTGAGACAGGGCATGTTGCGGTGTGCTGGTTCTATGATACTTGCCTGTATGTGTGCCATAGGCCATGTATGCATGTATGTGTGCAGGGACATCATGGTAATGCATGTGTGACCAGTGATGTGTGACCCACATGGTTGTTGCATGTGTTCAAATGCCGCATGGGGAGCCCTATGCAGATTTTGAACATGAGAGCATGCCAGTCTCTGTACCTGGACATGGTTGGGGGTGAGGGATGGGTGCTGATGCCAGGTACATATATGGTAGCCATGTCTGTGTGCCTGACCTGCGTGTCTGTGACTTGTGCATGCCATGGATGCATGACACATGTGTGTGACAATGCACAGATTCAGTGAAGCAGCCAAATTACCCTTGTATCCGCTGTGTTTGGTGTGTTTGGGGCCAGATGGATGTGACTGAGGTGAAGTGTGTGCATGTGATAGGCATGAGCCATGATGCATGTGAGTTACATATCATAGAATGTTTCAAGAGTCCATTGGACATGCATGGAAATGTCCATGGCATGCACCATGCCTGTTACTGTGTGTGTTTTGCCTGGACTGACCCATGTGTTGTGGAGGGACATGATGGAAGTGTACTTTGACAGTGGTGCTCATCTGCTATTGCTTCCTGTCTAGGGGACTATTGTACAGTGCCCTGATGCTTGTGTTCTTTGTCTCCCTCTACGCAGCGGCTAGTGAAGAAGAGGGCGGAGGCGGCGCTGTGGAGCAAGGCGAGGAGGAGGAGGCCGCCACTGGGGCACACATGGAGCCTGGTGGGGGCATCCCTGCTGGTGCAAGTGGTGCAGTCCAGGGCCAGGGGCAGGAGGCAGCACAGGTCACCGTGGAGGGGCCTGTGCATGTCGCTGTCCCTGACCCTGTGAGTGCACCACCATGCACCAGCAGGGATGCCCCGTCCCAGGCCCGTCCGCAGGTAGAGGGGATGTCCATGTCACCTGACTCCCCTCCACCTGCGGACGTGGGAACCCCTGGCCGTGCGGAGAAGGTCCTGATTGGGGTCGCGATGCGCACGGCTGTGATTCGTGATGCCGTGCGTGCTTCCCGGGAGGAGCACGCATGTCATCACGAAGTGCACCGTGCCGACGTGGCCCAATTGGGATCGGCCATGTTCGGGGGTTTCCTGCATGTGTTGGCCAATGTGGCGGCCCTCTCCTCCTCTGTGCAGGCTATCCACCAGTCGTTCTCCTTGCCGTCTTCCAGCCCAGATGCCACCAGGGCCCCCTGTGGACCTGCCCCAACCAATGCAGCCAGCTCGGTGGGGATCCCATCCCTGCCACAGTTGGGAGTCGGAGGTCCAGCAGGGGTGGACAACACAGCAACTGGACCCCAGCAGGTGGAAGATGTGACAGCATCATCAGGCAGGGCACGTGCACAACGGCGTCGGTGGTTTCCATCAGCCTGGATGCCGTCGTGCTGGCAGAGGCAGTGGCGTCGGAGGCAGCAGCGGGCTCGACGTGGGAGGCATCATGGCTCGGGGCCATCAAGATCAGAGGGGCAGGCATCGGCCGGAGGGCAGGGCAACCCTGGGATGGTGGTGTCTTCCGTGTGGGAGCAGTTGGTCCAGCGGATAGGTGCGGAGCGGCAGCGGGCGGAAGAGGAGCGGCTCGCCATGGTCAGGGCAGAGTTCTCCATGCGTCGGGCGTTGAGGCGGGCTGAGTGCCTCGAGGAAGCTCGCAGGGAGTTTGAGCTGAACATGGGGTTATCCCTGCGAGACCTCGGGGCCAGGACAGAGTCCCGCCTCCAGGACATCGACATGGAGTTCGATGATGCCCTGGCCAGCAACATCAACAAGTGAGCCGCAGGACTTGCCCGCTGCCTTTGTATATAGTTAGTTAGTGTTAGGTTTCCTTTATTTGTTTTTATTATTTTGGACCGCTCGGACAATGGCCACTTTTTTGTATATATTTTTTTCATTAGGTAGTAGTAGGTTTCCTTTATGGTGTTGGGCTCATGGACCCTGGTACATTCCTGTATTTAGTTTGTTTTTTGAAGGAACATTTTCTTTTTTTCATTATTGTGTTCACCATGTGGAAATGGTTTTTCATTCTTTTGCTTCTACTTGATATTGCTTTGGTCAACATTTGTTTTTGTATTCCTTTTTCGTTTTTTGATTTTTACTTTTGTTCTCCGACATGGACCATTTATTTTGTTATCCACATAGTTGTATGTTTGATTTGTTTATTTATTTTTAATCTTTAATACATTTTTTATTTTTACTTCCACTTGTGTTATTTTGTCTTTGGTTTCATACATGTCATGATATGGGTTTTGACATTCACTTGCAGCCATTGTGTATGTGTGTGTGACGGACATGTGTTCATTTACATACTTGCCATTGGGGTTGTGTCATGTAATTGCATTCACTATGTGGGTGGATGCAATCCTTGCCTGGGTGTTTGTGCTGGGTATGCTGCCCATTACTGCCATGATTGTGTATCGTCAGGACCTGGGGGCAGGGGGACATGGGTGGGGGCCTGGTGGAGGCTGCCCCTGGTGACTGGGGTGTGGGGGTGGTGTGGGGCATAAGTGGGGGCCTGGTGGAGGGTGCCCCTGGTGGCTGGGGTGTGGGGTGGTGGGAGACATGGGTGGGGGCCTGGTGGAGGCTGCCCCTGCACTGCTGGGGTGTGTGGGTGGTGTGAGACATGAGTGGGGGCCTGGTGGAGGGTGCCCCTGGTGGCTGGGGTGTGGGGGTGGTGGGAGACATGGGTGGGGGCCTGGTGGAGGCTGCCCCTGGTGGCTGGGGGGGTGGGGGTGGTGGTAGACATGAGTGGGGGCCTGGTGGAGGGTGCCCCTGCACTGCTGGGGTGTGGGGGTGGTGGGAGACATGAGTGGGGGCCTGGTGGAGGGCGCCCCTGCACTGCTGGGGTGTGGGGGTGGTGTGAGACATGAGTGGGGGCCTGGTGGAGGGTGCCCCTGGTGGCTGGGGTGTGGGGGTGGTGGGAGACATGGGTGGGGGCCTGGTGGAGGGTGCCCCTGGTGGCTGGGGGTGTGGGGGTGGTGTGAGACATGAGTGGGGGCCTGGTGGAGGGTGCCCCTGGTGGCTGGGGTATGGGGGTGGTGGGAGACATGGGTGGGGGCCTGGCGGAGGGTGCCCCTGGTGGCTGGGGGGGTGGGGGTGGTGGTAGACATGAGTGAGGGCCTGGTGGAGGGTGCCACTGCACTGCTGGGGTGTGGGGGTGGTGGGAGACATGAGTGGGGGCCTGGTGGAGGGTGCCCCTGCACTGCTGGGGTGTGGGGGTGGTGTGGGACATGAGTGGGGGCATGGTGGAGGGTGCCCCTGGTGGCTGGGGTGTGGGGGTGGTGGGAGACATGGGTGGGGGCCTGGTGGAGGCTGCCCCTGCACTGCTGGGGTGTGGGAGTGGTGTGGGACATGAGTGGGGGCCTGATGGAGGGTGACCCTGGTGGCTGGGGGGTGGGGGTGGTGGGAGACATGAGTTGGACATGGGGGGGGCCTGCTGGCAGGTGCCCCACAGTGCTGGGGGGTGGGGGTGGTGGGGGACATGAGTTGGACATGGGTGGGGGCCTTCTGGCAGGTGCCCCACAGTGCTGGGGGGTGGGGGTGCAAGGGGACATGAGTTGGTGTTCATTAGTTCAAGGAGACATGTGCCTTTGCTGGGGGGCATGCCCATGTTGGGTGGGCTGCCTGCGGGACATGACCAGGGATGCAGGGTAGTCACCTGTGGTGTGGGCTGCCTGCAGGGGCCGTGGAGGGTGTACAGGGTACACCTGGGAGGACCCACACTGTCAAATCACATGTGGGACTCCCCGGCACCCCTGAAATACACGTACCGTGCAGAAATCGCGTGTAAAACTTCCCGCGCACCCCTGAAATACACGCGCCCAGGCTATTCGCGTGTGGAACTCCCCGCGCACCCCTGAAATACACGCGCCCCCAGGCTATTCGCGTGTGGAACTTCCCGCGCACCCCTGAAATACACGCGCACAGGCTATTCGCGTGTGGAACTTCCCACGCACCTCTGAAATACACGCGCCCAGGCTATTCGCGTGTGGAACTTCCCGCGCACCCCTGAAATACACGCGCCCAGGCTATTCGCGTGTAGAACTTCTGCGCACCCCTGAAATACACGCGCCCAGGCTATTCGCGTGTGGAACTTCCCGCGCACCCCTGAAATACACGCGCCCAGGCTATTCGCGTGTGGAACTCCCCGCGCACCCCTGAAATACACGCGTCCAGGCTATTCGCGTGTGGAACTTCCCGCGCACCCCTGAAATACACGCGCACAGGCTATTTGCGTGTGGAACTCCCCGCGCACCCCTGAAATACACGCGCCCCCAGGCTATTCGCGTGTGGAACTTCCCGCGCACCCCTGAAATACACGCGCACAGGCTATTCGCGTGTGGAACTTCCCGCGCACCCCTGAAATACATGCGCCCAGGCTATTCGCGTGTGGAACTTCCCGCGCACCCCTGAAATACACGCACCCAGGCTATTCACGTGTGGAACTCCCCGCGCACCCCTGAAATACACGCGCCCAGGCTATTCGCGTGTGGAACTTCCCGCGCACCCCTGAAATACACGCGCCCAGGCTATTCGCGTGTGGAACTTCCCCGCACCCCACAAATACACGCGCCCAGGCTATTCGCGTGTGGAACTTCCCGCGCACCCCTCAAATACACGCGCCCAGGCTATTCGCGTGTGGAACTTCCCGCGCACCCCTGGAATACACGTAGCCCGCTCCCCCAGGCCCGATCGCGTGAGGAACTTCACGCGAACCCCTGTAATACACGTAGCCCGCTCCCCCAGGCCCGAGCGCGTGAGGAACTTCACGCGAACCCCTGTAATACACGTAGCCCGCTCCCCCAGGCCCGATCGCGTGTGAAACTTCACGCGAACCCCTGAAATACACGTAGCACGCTCCCCCAGGCCCGATCGCGTGAGGAACTTCACGCGAACCCCTGTAATACACGTAGCCCGCTCCCCCAGGCCCGATCGCGTGTGAAACTTCACGCGAACCCCTGAAATACACGTAGCACGCTCCCCCAGGCCCGATTGCGTGAGATACTTCACGCGAACCCCTGAAATACACGTAGCACGCTCCCCCAGGCCCGATCGCGTGAGAAACTTCACGCGAACCCCTGAAATACACGTAGCCCGCTCCCCCAGGCCCGATCGCGTGAATAACTTCACGCGAACCCCTGTGATGCACGTACCCTGCAAATCGCGTGTGAGACTTCCCGTGCACCCCGGTATACACACACACGTATTTTTTGTCAGCGGGTATCCGTGTTTGTGGGTACCCCTTTGCACGTCATTTTTCCTGGAGGGCCACAGTATGGGACATTCATCATGGCAGTATATAGGTGCTATTTGTTGGCGCAACTTTTGGCGCACATTTCTTACAGCCGCAGAGACGCTACCGCCTGCTTTCTTGTGGCGGTCGTGTTTGTGCCTGTGCGCTGGTTTGAGCGTGCACTTTTTTCACCTATTCTATTCCATGAATACGTGTTGTAGGCGAGCGTGTGGGCGTTCCGCGCACTTGTGCCCTGTACTTCCCCCGTGACGCCCACGTTTTGGCAAGTTGTTCCCCATTCCGAGTGTTACGCCCGTGTTCCGCCTAATTTTGTTGCGTGCGCCAACGTGCGCCGCGCACTTTTTTATCGCACATCCGCTGGTTTTCTCGCGCACGGCCTTCCATGAATCGACGTGCGCTGCTTTTCGTGCGATTTTCGCACTTGCACTGCGATTTTCGCTATTCCACTGCGATTCGCACGTTTTTTCCCACTTGCGCCGCGCTAATTATTCCATGAATCGGCCTGTTAATGTATTTCCAAGGAATGTAGAAGCCCCAAAGGACAAGTCTGAGGTGTTTACATTTGAACACAAACCACCCTTTTATGTAGGCTGTTACATTGGTAGAGGTAGAAGGCCAGTGGAAAAAGTGTGAAGAAATGTCTTTAGTTGGTGTCACGCTTTTATGCACCAGCCATAATACTGTTGTGGGTTACCTTAAATGCCATGTGCTGGAGAGAGAAAGAAGGAAGCACTAGAAATGTTTCCAAAAAAGTCACTCCCTCTCATTTTTTAATAGCTACTCCGAAATCAAACATAGGTTCATCGTGAATTACTTCCAACAGGACTTCCGTACCAATTCCAAGAATGAACGAGACATGGTAATGAAATTATGAGAGGGTAAATTGGGCAAATTAACTTCAAGGATTCGAGTTGGGCCAGGTAAACAATGACATTTATTTATGTATTGATTTGTATTTTTTTATTGAATATTTTCTATACATAAAATGGTGTTTCCAGGCCCCACAAGGCAAACAAAGGGCGATGAAACAGGAGCAATAATACAACAATAGTGGTCCTAATAGGCCTTGTGACATTTGTATCATGCAAGTACAGAAGAAAGAAGTGCAAAAGTGGAAGGGGGCGAGGTGGTGGGACTGCATACTGTGCAGAGGAGGGGCTAGGGAGGGTCCCCCAAGGTTAGGTAAGTGCTGAAGAGGTCCCAGCGGTAAGTTCCAAGAGGTACAGTCGGTGGGGAACACTGACTAAGTGTGAGGAAGGGGCAGACTCAGGACGGATGCTGGTCAGGGAGTGGGGTGCCCAGGAGCACAGTGCAGGTAAGGGGAGTGCTGGCAAAGACAGGTCAAAGGAGGGGCTGGTAGCCTGTGGGACTCAGGAACCTGGCTGCCAGTCGCAGCCGCAGAAGTGGAATTAGCAAGGGAGAGAGAGAAGGAAAGATGTAAAGAAAAGCAAGATCTTGAGAAGTTTCTGTAACTTAAAGAGGTCCGGCTCAAGTCAGAAGGGGACAGGGAGGCTGTTCCAGAGGGAGGCACCTGCCAAAGGGAGAGATCTACCCCCCCACTCTCTGCTTGGAAAAGATGACTTACCTACAGAGAATTGGAGCTAGAGGACCAAAGGGCTCTAGCAGGTAAATATTTAAGGAGAGAGTGTTCGTTATAGCGGGGCCCCAGGTCCCAGAAAGCCTTGTGGATGATGCAGAGAGTCTTGAATTTGATCCTAAGAGCAACCGGGAGCCAGTGGAGAGATTTAGGGCTTGAGAAATTCTGTCCCTGGGTTTAGACCAAGGTTAAGTCTTGCAGTCCTGTTCTGGATTAGCTGCAATGGATGAAGGGAGGAAAAAGGCATGCTGAGGAAGAGGCTGTTATAGAAGTCCAGCCTAGAGAGGCCCAGAGCTCTTGAGACATTGAGTTTCTTATGTGAATGTGAGGAAGGGGAGAATGCCTTTAAGGAGGTGAAGCTGAAAGTGGGCCTTCTTTGCAAGGTCTAAGATGTGAGTTTAGAAGAAGAGGTAGGAGTCGAAGATGACACCAATGGTTTTGCTGTCAAAGGATGGTGAGGGGAGAGGGCCCAAGGAAGGTGGCCAGAGAATATGAAGGAAGCAGGGAGCAGGGGTCCCAACGACAAGGATATCTGTCATACTGCATTAAGGCATAGATCATTGGCAGCGCACCATGCCTGAATAGCAGTCAGGAAGACAGGACAAAGAGAGGGAGAGGCAGAGGAATTGGAAGGAAGCTTGTAGGAGAGCTGTGTGTCATCAGCATAACAATGTAAGTGAGGAGAGAAGCAGGGGATCAAGTGGGCAAGAAGGGCAAGATATATGTTGAAGAGACACAGGGACAGGATATAGCCCTGAGGAAAGCTGCAGGAAGAGAGTGAGGTAGAGGAGAGGAAAGTGCTGAGTTTCACTGGGAAAGGACAAATTGAGAAGAAGGAAGTCAGCCAGTCCAGTTCCCGGGCTGTGGTGCCGGTCCAATGGATAGATGTTCAGAATTATGTGCTTATACACAGGGAAAGAAGGCCCACCTGGGCCTGTTTACTGTTAGGTCATTCTGCATTTCTGATAACCAGAAAGTTTCCACTCTTTAAAGGCATCCTTCACTTCCAAGTATTCAAATTCCAACACTGAATAATTTCATTTGCATGTGATTGTTTGACAGGGAAATATTAGAAGTTCTAACCTCGCAATCTTGTTTTTGATTTATTCATTGTCAATGATGGAATAATGCTAATGGTGTGTTTTCAAACACAACTGTTTAGATGTTTACAGTGTTGACCAAGAACAAGAAAACAGTCAATGCCATCCACAGTACAATGCACTACAGGAAATTGTTGCTGTCAAAACCTGTGTTATGTGTTTCCTGTTTGTTGTGCTCCTGTGACAAGAAGGTGAAGTAACAAAAAACAACCCTGAATTTGTGCAGCTATTGTTTCACTAGAAGAACTGAAATCAATTGCCTGGGTAATCCACTTCAGTCCTCCTACGCTCTTCTGACTGAGAAGGTGCAAGAGGAGGTGAAAATGTTGGTGCTGTGGTTGCCGCTCATTGATGTTCTTTGTTCTAGCAGGATATCAATGAAAGAACCTGAACAAGGGTGGAAAAGTCCTTTATCCTTCTGTCATATCTCTGTGATTGTGGCATCATCCTTCTCTTTATCCTTATCTGTTTTTCCAAAATCATGTGATGCAGGGGCCTCAACGTAGAAGTGGAACTACCATTACCCTTGTCATTGGCATTATACTCAGACTCATCATCAGTGGATGTGGGTAGCAGTAAAGGAGACCAGCAAAACCCACAACCTACACCTCTCAGCACTTGCTTCTCCTGTCATGTCAGTAAACACAAGCTGCAACTCCAAACTGCCTTCATTCTGCCAGAAAGACAGTGGCATAAAACCTGTATGCATTACTTTCTCTCGCCCTAGTACCACTACATTATCCTGATATGTTGGCACTAAACATGGTCACTTCTCCAAAAGGACGGCATATTGCATACTCACTTTCGGTCACTGAATTTAATCTCCTGCTGCCTGCCAAGTAATATAACACTTTTTTTCCCTGGAATTTGCATTTGGTATGAAAAAACTACTAAAAGACAACAAACTCACTTAGAGAAACGTGATGTATTCCTCTCCTCCCTCCTAAGAAATGTGAATCTTTTTTCTGAAACTTGTATTTCAAATAACCACAAAAGCATAGCACACTCAGTGACAGACACTGACTATAATTGTCTTCAGTCCAATGGGAAATAAAACCGTTTTTCTCTGCAACCATTATTTGTTGTGACCACAAAAAGTGAACTCATTCAATGATAGACATTGAAAATCCCCAGTGTCTAACAAGAACGATACACATTTTTCTCTGCAACTGCTAAATAGTATTTGGTACGGCCACTGATGTATGGCACAGACACTTATAGACACTAAAAGTAAGTTAATCTCCTGCCTGCCTCCAAACAACTGGGTGACGTTCTTCACTGACAATACATTTCATGTGCATTTACGTCCTGTAAGTTGGTAGCTCTGTTGTAGGAAAGTCAATAGTAGTGAGACAAAGATGGTCCATCCTTTCTCAATTTCCTACCTGTTCCTCAACAAAGTCCTATTTAATGTTTTTACCCATCTCTAAACAAAAGCCTATAATAATGTTCTACCTTTCAAACCACTCAATTCTTTTCACTTTCCACCAATCCCCTCACCTGAAGTCTATTCCCTCAACTGCTGTCGGTGCCTCCTGTCTCATCATCTAACTGATCCCGAAGACAACCCACTCCATCCCCATTTACACTGTCAAATTACTTTGTTCAAACCAGTGGTAACGTTTGGAAATACGAGTTTTCAAACATCCACATCATTTGAATGGTTCACTTTATGTCCATAATATTTTGCAAGGCTTACTTTTAAAGACCGCGGACATTTTTATTCAGTTTATTTCCATCAACATCTTGTTTTCAAATGATATGCCTTAATGAATACTCAACAATCCAATGTATATGTTTCAATAGTCATATTTCGATATTTTGTGATAAAATGCAATGCGTTTCACACAAGGCTATTTACCATATTTGTTCAAAAGGTATTGTGATTAGTTGTGATTGCAATGTGTCATTGTAGTGAGGTAGGAATGTAACTTGTTGTCAGTGAACACTGTTATCATTATGAGTAGGTGTAATAACTGTCACCTATTAGATTGCCCGGTATCTTTAGATAAACATATAGTACACTGAAAGCCAATCCAAGGTAAATACACCAACCAGATAGAAATAAACTTTTATTTTTGCTCCATCAAAGAAGCAGATTGATTTGTGTGAGATATCCACGGCACAGCATGTTTTGTAGATACAGAAAATGCCTCCAAGAAATACATGTTCTGGGATCTAAATGCAGGAACATCAATCAATTTTATGAAATCAGAAATAAATGATACTATTGCACTAACGCTCCATATTGTGCAGGATTGATTAAAATGCACTTTTATATACAATGCATATTTGAAAGGAGAACAAATATTAGTGTTTTTACACACGCTATGCAATGCCCATGACAGGGTTGTTAAATTTATCAAATAGCCCTCCTGGCTTCCAAACTGCTACTGCCTTGCACAAAATATGACTTTATACCATCATCTTTGGTATGCGCTTGTTAGACAATATACAGGATACACTTGTAAATGCATCTTGTTCCTATTGGGAGCCCTGCACCCTACTTCTCCCCTTCTCTCTGGCCTTTCTCCATGGTTCATCCCCCTGCTCCATCCTTGGAAGCCATGAATCTCAGAGTCATCTTTGGCTCCTCTCTCTCCTTCCTCACCCATACTCAGGACATTGTCTAGAAGTCCCACTTTCAGCTCTTCCTTCTGAAAGGAATTCTACCTTTTCTCATCTTCCCTCAGAGACTCAATGTTACCTTCATCCACTCTGCGACCCTTCCAGCTAATCCAGAATAGAGCAGTGAGACTTATCATTGGCCTCAAGCCCAGGGACTGCATCTCTTCTGCCCTACACACTCTCCACAGGCTCCCGATCACAGCGCAGATTAAATTCAAATCCATCTGAATCATCCACGGTCTGCCTGGGCCCAGGGAGCACTTTATCTGCAACACTTTCTGACTAAATACTCCCCCTCTAGACACCTGCATTCTTGCGACACCAACTCCTTGCATGTGAAGAGGTTTGCTAAACAGAGAGCATGTGGTCGTTCGATTTTGTCAGCTGGCACCCTTCTTTGGAATGGACTCCCCCTCCATTTTCATCTTCAACAGAAACTCCTTAGGTTTCAGAAGAGCCTCAAGACCTTCCTCTTCTCCTCTTCCTTCAGTCCTTCTCTACCCTGTTAATCGCACAGTAGTTTGTCTGAAGTGCAGGGCCCGTATGCATCCTCTGGCCCCTGACCTCCCACTTCCTTCATCTTAGCTGCTGTCCATCCTCTGCACCTGCTTCGGCTCACCCTACCCTTGGAGGTTGCACTAACCTTTTCTCCATAGCATTTCACCTGTTGCTCACCATGAGCACCACAGTGCCTATCCCATTCCACTCCCCCCTGCACTTGCATGTTCTGAACACTCACAAGGCATAGTAGGTTTGTCTTCCCCTCCTCACTATCTTCTTTGGTGTATTTAATTAATTATTTATGTATTATTATTGTAATTACATTTTCTTTCATCCCCTGCCCCCTCCCTGTTGCCCTGTGGGCGCTTTGATACAGTATTTGCTTCCTGTATAAGCACCTAACAAGTGAACAATAAATAAGGCATTTCGGTGAACTTTCATGATAGTTCTAGTTACACATGTAAGAACACACTTCACTTTTTTTTCGTTTTTGTGTTTTGTAACTTTTTACAAATTTTAGGCATCCATAGTGCAAAAGTGCTTGCCACACCGTAGTTTTATATTTAATAATCTGACAAACTACATTACGTTTGGTATTGTAATTATCCATTTTTATATAGCTTCATAGACTGAGGGAGGGGTCGTTTTGACGGTTAATGACCGACCTTCAAATTATGGCAGAAGCAAAACAAAGAGCCTTAAATTGGGCAACAATGATTATCCTAAGCAATAATTAACCCCTCTGAGGTATTGTCAGCTATCAATACAAAATTCTAACAGAAATGCAGGTTTTGAAATGGTGACCCAAGATGAATAGTAATAATAATAGTTTCGTAGTTAAGTAAATAGACAAAACATATACGTGGACTACATTATATAATTGTTCAATTTTAAATAGCAATGTGGTGCTCACGCAGTAAGCATTTTAACTGTAAACTTTGTTGAACTGGAATAGTATTTAAAAATGAGCATGAATTGGTTGTAGGTACAAGGGAAGAGCTGCTGTTTCGGAACCTGACATCATTGCTCCCTTCTTTTACTTTACACTCTGGGGCATCGCATTGAATGTTGCCTGTCACGTCGAAGGGGCAGTGAAAAGGAACAGAAAGGGTTCTTTAGAACGGTTTGTAGGGTCTTGGTGATAAGGCTTCTTTGTTTTTCTGACTTCGTGGACAATTATCGTGCTTGTTGGTGGTAAGTTGTCATTGTATGTACTTGTGCTTATTCAATTTCGGTGCACATGTGGATAGCTTGAAGTAATTGCTTTCATTGTTTCCAAGTCGCCTTCTGATCTCAGAATGCTTGCAATGCAGTCAATGCCAGAAGTTTTTGATTTAATTCCAAGCATTCAGATTGTCTGAGTGGAGGTCAATATCGAAATAAATATGTTGATATTATTTAGCATAGATGAGATTTAATACTGTGGTCATTTGACATTTTACTTAAAGTGTTGATTTGACTTCCGCTGCTTCTCAAGTTCAGACATCTTTTGCAACAGATAAACCTGCCTGAATTATCGTTCATGAAATGCCTCTACAGGAAGCACGTTAATAGCTGCGATGGGAAACTTGAGATATGCCAGCATGAACATTACGTTAATGTAGGGTTAGTATGATGAGTGAGTCAATTCATCAGAAGTAACTGCACCTCTTTCTGCTGCTGATCTGCAGGTAACCCGCTCCAACCCTCATTAGTAATCCCAATTGATACATACATTAAGATTGGAAATGCAAACAAAGTATTTTCTGCATGCCAGCAGAGACGATTTATGACTTCTATAAATATTAAGAGGCCCCATGTTGACCCCAGTATGGCATTTCTGGATTAATCATTTAAACTTGTAATTGCTAATGAAAATAAAATTAAATTATGGCACTAACAAATGAATCTGAAAAATATATAACATACTCATTATGCCATACTCGCATGATACCCAAATGAGCACTTGTGGTAATCAGTTTTCCAAAGCGACTGAAACGATGCCAAATAATGATTTCCCTAGCTTCGGGGACAGAGAGGAAGACAGTAGGTAGCCTCCTTTGTACTTGTACAGTTATCCGCAAACTTTTAACAGAAGCATACAAGGTACAGAGAGGTTATGATTGGGTGCATAGTGCGGACAATGATTTACTTATTTTTAGAATATTTGTGGATTTCTCATAGCTTAGCATTCTTCAGAAAGTATAGTGAGGTGCACAGGAGTATTAATCAACCCTGACACTAGATTGTAGTTAAATGGAACAAAAGACAATGGTGTCCACGGTCTGTGGAACACTCACATCCCATGCACACTCGGGGTTCTTGTCCAAGGACAATCAAAACTAAAGAGCAATATTTTTCTTACAAAATCTGATGTAATAAAAGGAACAACTTAGAGCACAGATTGGGTGCCCCACATCTATTTTAGGTAGCCCAACACTGTAACATTTACAGAAATACATTTTCAGGCTTCAGTTTGCAATATGTATTTGTATTGTATTCGTACCTATAGACAATATTAATCTCATATTGTGCAGTACAATAATTGGTAGTGCATAATGCCAAACAAATAATTAAAAAAAACAATTCATTCAATTAAGAAATGGAGGGATATGGAAAAACAAAATAGTAAAGGGGATTTTTAGAAAGAGAGCTCGACCTGTTTCAGGATCTGCTATCCCTTCTTCAGAAGGTGGATTTCGTATTGATTCAATTGTCACTTTCTTCATGTGCGAATCCTATTTACTGTAAACAAACAGCGAAAGTAGTGTCAAATAGCTCAATTCACATATTGTAATAACTTCATAATGTATGTTTCCTGCATATACTTGTTTGTACCTGCCATGAGTGCCTAATGGGTATCCCTGGAAAATTCACTAAACGGTGTGTTCTTTTCAAACACCTCTGAAATTACACCAAACTTCGTTTTCAAGAGAGTAGGACCTGTAAAATGTATAATTATAATGGAATCCCTTAGGATAAGTATGATAAATAGGCCGTATTTAGTATTAAGTTGACAATGTGGCGAGATAACATACCTTTCTGTCTGAAGTCCTGCTTCAAAGATTTCTATTATTCTTGACTGTCCATTATGGGCGGATCATCATGTGTAGCAAACTCGCTCAAGTCCTCATAGATGTGGCATCCTGTGTGGAATGGTAATAAATACAATCAGGAAAGAGTGTGTTTAGTCGGGAAGTCAATTCCCTGTACATTACATATGTTCTGTATTTCGATAAGAGATAACTCCTACCTAATGCTGAGGCTGAAATAGTTTCCCTCTTTAAGAATATGTTGCTTGGAACCGCTATTGTTCTTAGTTCTTATGCCCGGGGTCTTATCTGGATTACGGTAATGCCGTGATCCTAATGGTAAGCAAAAGAATGTTGCGATTACTGAGACCGCTAAACAATTCTATCTAACGTTAGCCTGTTGCTTACAATTCCATTTGACCATTAGATATGTCGGTGTCAAAGTGGTTTTTAGAGATAGTTGGCCAAAGGGTATCACGTCCGTATGGCAAAACTCTGTCTCCAAACAAGAAGAGCCCTCGCGGATGCTCGAGTTTATGAAGCTTCCCTAACAACAGGTAACTAGGAAGCGTAGATGAGCTTGATGATGGCACTTGGGAGCAAACCTATCATCAGTGCTATGGAGAATCGATCAAACTACTCTCCAAACGTGTCTATAGGTCTAATAATTGAAGATGTGACACTTTAACGGAATCTATGGGGGATGAGAATTGTAAAATTAAGGATAAAAACAATAATAGTAAAGAACTGAATGGTAAACTAAAATAAACTAAAATGAAATGTGGTAGAATGAAATAGAACAAAATAAGATAAAGTGAATTAGAATGTAGGCACACTCTCAAAATATATTGCTCATAAGTGACCCGCAGATATGGTGCACGGAACCCTATGTCACTTGTAACAAACTTTCAGGTAGTACTTCTACCCACATAATTCTGGAGACTGGTAATACAATGCATGTGATTAAGTGGGTTTCTCATTACGAGACCCAGCAGAGGCTGAACCAGCGATGCCCATCGGCACTCATGTTCACAATCTGGATATATAAAGTTATGTAACATGTGCATGTTATGGTATCCCTACCCAATCATTAAAGAATTTAGAAAGATTCTACCCACATGAGTAGCTTAATTTATACCTACGTATGTCCCCATTTCCCAATCTCTTCAAGTACAAATGTTATACCCCTGCAGGTGCCCATGCCAAATGCCACATGCAAGATGATGATGTAGATACATTCAAAACATCCTTAAATAAACATGCATCCAATATGTCACTGCAGGAAATGACATCCTAAGTATGGTATGTAAAGTTTAGGTGTACAGTGTGGGCAGACAAAACACTAGGGATGTGTAACCTCATATGTAAGATATAGTACAGTAGTTCAAATAAAATAAACAAAATGTGAGAAAACCCTAGTTCACATCCATGTGTGTCCATGGGCCTCATTACGACCCAGGCGGTAAGGGGTTAATGGCGCCATAAAAGGTGGCAGTGCTGTTAACCCCTTACGCCTAATTACGAGGTCCCTTTGTGGGTCCCTACCTTAACGGCTGGTTTTACCAGCCGTTAAGGATTGGACCCGCAAAGGGACCTCGGAGGTAATTATGGTACCGAATTTGCAGTACCGTAACTACCGCCTTCCCCATTTCCATTGAGCCCTATGGGGGCAAATATGGGAATGGGGAAGGACCAATGGTGAATGGGGAATTACTGCCCCGCCAACCTTGGAATGGGGCGGTAATTCCACCCTTCACCATGGCGGAATCGGTAAATCACCGGCATCAACCATGGCGCTAATAGCGCCATGGTTAACGCCTGGGTCATAATGAGGCCCCATGCGTGTACAGGCTGTTTGTCATAATTAGTAAGGGGAAGTGTGAAGCATTCTATTGTCGGGGGCCTCTCATAAGAATGCTCACAATTGAACTATTCATTCATTCGATGAGGTGAGATACTGTCTAATTTGTCTATCCAAAACAGTTATCTCTGGTCCAATTTCTTGGCATGGTTTCCACCTCTAGGTGATCTTTGTACTACTTCAAATATCTGGAATCTAAATTGTGCCACAGAATGTCTTTTCTCCGAACAGTGTCAGGCAATAACAAATGGCCTTTACACACACAGACACACATGAATGTGAACTAGGGCTTTCTCACTTTTTCTTTATTTTATGTGAACTACTGTACTATATCATGAGGTTACACATCTCTAGTGTTTTGTCTGGCCACACTGTACACCTAAACTTTACATACCATACTTAGGATGTAATTTCTTGCAGTGGCATATTGGATGCATGTTAAGTTAAGGATATTTTGAATGTTTCTACATCATCATCTTACATGTGGAATCTGGCATGGGCACCTGCACGGATATAACATTTGTACTTCAAGAGATTGGGAAATGGTGACATAAGTAGGTATAAATGAAGTTACTCATGTGGGTAGTATCTTTCTAAATTCTTTAATGATTGGGTAGGGATACCATAACATGCACATGTTCCGTAGCTTTATGTATCCAGATTGTGAAAATTAGTGCCAATGGACATCGCTGGTTCACCCCCTCCTGGGTCGCATAATGAGAAACCCACTTAATCACATGCATTGTATTACCAGTCTCCAGAAGTTATGTGGGTAGAAATACCACCTGGAAGTTTGTTACCAGTGACAAAGGGTTCTGTGCACCATATCCGTTTAATTTAGTTTACCATTCAGTTGTTTATTATTATTGTTTTTTATCCTTAATTTTCCAATTCACAACATATACACACGTTCAGAGAGTAGTATGATTGATTCTTCCTAGCACTGATGTGATCACAAGGCTTGCTCCCAAGCACCGTCATCACGCTCATCTACGCTTCCTAGTTACCCATTTAGGGAAGCTTCATAAACTCGAGCATCCGCGAGGGCTCTTCTTGTTTGGAGACAGCATTTTGCCATTCGTAAGTGATACCCGTCGGCCAACTATCTCTAGAAACCACTTTGACACCGACATATCTACCAGAAAGATGGAATTGTAAGCTACAGACTATCGTTAGATAGAATTGTTGAGCGGTCTCAATAATACCAACATTCTTTTGCTTACCATTAGGATCACGGCATTACCGTAATCCAGATAAGACCCAGGGCACAAGAACTAAGAACAATAGCGGTTCCAAGCAACATATTCTTAAAGAGGGAAACTATTTCATCCTCACCATCAGGTAGGAGTTACCCCTTATAAAAATATAGAAAATATCTAATATACAGGTAAGTGACTGCACGACTAAACAAACCCTTTCCTGGGCGTACTTATTACCATTCCACACAGGATGCCACATCAATGAGGACTTGAGCGAGTTTGCTACACATGACGATCCGCCCATAACGGACAGTCAAGAATAATAGAAATCTTTGAAGCAGGACTTCAGACAGTCAGGTATGCTAACTCGCCACATTGTCAACTTAATACTACATACGTCGTCCTCCATAATTATAATTTTTCTAGGTCCTCCTCTCTAGAAAACCAAGTCTGGTGTAATTTTAGATGTGTTTGAAAAGAACACACAGTTTAGTGAAATTTCTGGGGATCTGCATGTGGCACTCATGGCAGGTACAAACAAGTCTATACAGGAAACATACATTATGAAGTTATTACAATATGAGAATTGAGCTATTTGACCCTACTTGTGTTGTTTGTTTACAGTGAATAGGATTCACACATTAAGAAAGTGACAATTGGATCTACAAGAAATCCAGCTCCTGAAGAAGGGATAGCAGATCCCGAAATGTGTTGAGCTCTCTTTCTATTAATTCCCTATTCTATATTGTTTTCCACATCCCTCCATTTCTTAATTGTATTAATTGTTGTATTTTTTTTTTTTTTAATTTGGATGACATTATGCACTATCAATTACTATACTTCACAATATGGGATTAATATTGTCCATAGGTACGAATACAATACAAACACATATTGTGAACTGAAGTCTGAAAATGTATTTCTCTAAAAGTTACACTGGTGGGCTACTTACAATAGATGTGGTGCACCCAATCTGTGCTCTAATTTGTTCCTTTTGTTACAGCAGATTTTGTAAGACAAATATTGCTCTTTGGTTTTGATTGTCCATGGACAAGCACCCCGAGTGTTCATGGGATGCGAGTGTTCCACAGACCTTGTGTACTGCTTGCTTTTTTCTACAGAAGTGTACCAGCCATTTGTTTAATTAATGCTGGTCAAGCTGGAAAGAAGGTGAACATAGAATATTTCAAAGGAGGGAGGGGACAAGGGTATGAGTGAGATGTTGAGAAATTGGAAAAGTTCAAACTTTGCGTGCCATACCACTGATGGGGAGTGGACACGTCATCCTCGTAATTTCTGTCATTTTTGCAAATTGCTACAAATATTACAATCTTTATGGTAAATGGGATAAGTGTTAGATTTAGGTTACTTTGTGTTATTTTGTGTAGAGGTGATACATTTGTAGATGTGCATGTGCACTGAAACATAACGATGAAACATAGTTGCACGGAGGGCCCCTCCCCATTAAGGTAAAGCAGATCATAATAGGTATAAAATGCACACATAATCGTATACATGTATGGTATGTGCTTTTCGAATTTAGTAAAAGATATAAAATATATGAGATGGGATTGCTCTGTGCATCATGGGTCTGCACTTTGTGGATTACTCAGAAGGGTGTTTTTGCTATCATGGCAAAGTTTGCAAAGACTTTGTCAGTAATTGGGGAACAGGATTTTCAAGTTGATCAATGGGGTAGCTGCGGTCAGTTTTCAGATGGCTTAAGTGCTGGATGGCAAGGGATGATAAGATCTCTGGTGAATTGGAGAGCTCATTGTTGTAAGAGATATACATCTGGTGAATTCATGAGGTTGTTTGTTGCAGGTGGCTTCTTCTGGAGCTCTTGCAAAGACCAGTAGTAATACATTTTAGGACAACGATTGTGTTGACAGAGTGTGGATGGTCCGCCGCATAGAAGTCATAAATATCGGACACCGGATAGGTCTGGGCAATGTGATTAGCAAACATGAATAGGTCAAAAGGGAATCTATGTGTCTTTCTCTCATCTTCATGTGCTTAGGTATTTTTGGAGTCAGTCTGTTGTGTGTGTTCTGGATACGAATTCTTATGTGTAACTTAGAGGTAAGGCTGCCACCAAATATGAAGTGGCTTTTGGG
Organism: Ambystoma mexicanum; assembly: GCF_040938575.1. Taxonomy (NCBI): domain Eukaryota; kingdom Metazoa; phylum Chordata; class Amphibia; order Caudata; family Ambystomatidae; genus Ambystoma; species Ambystoma mexicanum. The sequence goes on along the minus strand of NC_090935.1, from coordinate 1,069,874,516 downwards.
AAGGGGTGTGTTGAAAATGAAAACCTTGTAATTATAAGTGTTTAGGGGTTTGTGTTATAATGTCTGTGTCCAATGAATTGCGTGGGCTTTAGATTTCTCTGTACAGGACAACCAATCATGTTTGGGTGGATGACTTTGTAACGCTATCTGGGGGAGTGTATTAACTGTTGAAAATTGTATATAATGTGTGTTATTTCTGTGGTTCAGGGAGGCCAGGGTTAGTTTGACTCTTCGATGTCATCTAAGCCCCCTCCCGGCCATTGTACAGTAAACTTGATTAATGGACAAACGGAGCACTTACTAATATCCAGGTGGACCTAATTTGGGTAAAGGGGCGGACCTAAAGGTCCATGCCTACAATTTGGAGAGCCAGGAAGGAGCCTTATGCTCTCTGAAAATATCAGGTGTCTCCTTTTTATCCAGCTTAACTATGATCCTTCACTGCAGGGACCAGATCGTGCACGAAAAAGAAGCAGTTTTCGGACACCAAGAGGCCTGTCTGGTCCCCAAGGTGGAAGTCTGTAGCTCAGCTGTAAAGCAGAACCAATTGGGGGAGCACCAGTTTGGAGCACTTCAAGGTTTCAATATGAGAAAAAGAAAACCTGGTTTTTAAGGTAGGGCAAGCAATGTATGTGTGGGATGAGAAGGGACTAAGCAGGATGAAGAGTTCATGTGTTTAGGAAGTGTATGAATCATCTTATGTTGTTAAAACATTATGTTGTATTATTTAGTTTGTTATTTTAGAGGTGTATTCTTTCAGCACAGTGCGTTACTTGTGGGGATAGGTTTGATACCCTCCAGGTTACTTGTCTGGTTGGCTGGAGCCCTCACTTTAGAGTGAGGTGGCATCTCATGGTAAGACCACTGGTAGACCACCCGTATATGCCTTACTAAGGCATATTCTGGTAAAGCCTTACTTGTACAAATTGCACTGGCGGACCATCACCTCCAGTTTCTTGGTTAGTCTAAAATAGTGTGGGTCTCCTCTGGTAGTTTCGGGGAATATATCTCTGTAGTAGAAAGGGCCATAATAGTAAAAAGAGAAAGAGATACAGTAGTGTAGTGTAAAACATTGTGCTCCTTCTATGCTTGAGTGGGTGTCCAGTCAACTGGTCGACTGCAATTTGGTCGACTGCAATTTGGTCGACACCATTTGGTCGACACCATTTGGTCGAATGCCAAATGGTTGAATTATTTTTTTTTTTATATATATATGTGTTTTGTGGGTTTTCGTGTGGGGAAAAAAATAAAAAAGAAAAAAAAGGGGGTTGGGGGGGGACCCCCCCAAAAAAAACCAAAAAATGGGTAAAAAAAAATAAAAAAAAAATTCGACCATTTGGCATTCGACCAAATGGTGTCGACCAAATTGTCTGTCGACCAAATGTTTTCGACCATTTGACTGGTAACCGCTTGAGTGAGGGTGAAATCTCAAAGGAATGGAAAGATTTTGGGCTGGTGTTTTTTAAGAAGATGTTGTCTTTTGTGCGTGGTTGAGGAATACATAGTTATTGACACAGTTATGATAAAGTAGTGAGTGCAGAGAGTGATTGTGGGAAAAATCTCCTAAGGGAAAGAAAAGGAATTTTTAGGTAATCATTTTTGAAATGACGGCTTGGAGTTTTCTTTAAAAATATTGTGATTTGGGGGATTTTTGTTGAAACATGGAAACTCCATTGAATCATGTATGCCAAGTGCTCCCCGGACATAAAATACAATTTTTGAAATATCACTGGGAATGGTTGAGGAAAACGAAGGGCAAGAGTTCTAAACCGTGGCCTGGTGAGTAATCCTATGATGAGGATATATTGGAAAATCTCTGTATTTTCTTAGGGACCAAATATAAGGGATTGAAATTGGACAATAGCCTGAATATCTTGGAGCTATGGAGGTTGTATGAATATGGCTGGAAGGCCTAGAAGGTCTTGGCTATGGAAGAAAGGAAGGAAGGCATAGGATTTTTTTTCTGCACCACCCCCATATGGGTGCTATCCTTTTTTGCACGCAGAAAGGAATACAAATTCAGAGTTTGAAACTCCATATTCTCCAGTGCCTACTCCATTGGTTACGAGAAGGTCAGGGGTAACACCGCCACCTGAACCAATTTTCGAGATACAGAAAGATGAGGGAATGTGGGAAGCAGAAGGGTAACGGCTTCTTTAGTGAAGGTTGTTGGTGTCCCTGAAGGGAAAAGGAAAGAAGAAAAGTCTATCTTAAGGATAAATCAGCATTAACCTTGGGACCAGAAGAGCCAGAGTGAGACATGATTGTAAGGAGCAGGCATGAATAGGGCAAATATCCCCCGGTTCCAGGATAAAGGATAGATTAAGGAGAGAAGTGGAAAGGCAAGAACAGCAGAATAGGGAAGAAGCAGCAGGGTTATTAGAGAGCAAAGGGGCAGGCTGCAACAGGATAGGAGTAAATAGTAGGAAGACATGAACAGGGAAACAGGAAGAAGAGGAATGAGGATGGAGACATGGTCAGATTCTCATACGGCTTCATAAATCTGTCATAAAGAGAGTAATTGTGGACATGGAAAGGGAGAGCAATGCTATAAATGCGGAGTTAGAACAAAGGGGAAGAGAGGTGGCATGCTACGGCACCCCAGAGGGTGTGTAGGAGAGGAGAGATACTGTAGATGTAGGGATTATGTACCATGACATTATATTCAGAGGAGGCAGTAAATAGGATACAGACAACAAATAGCTGGCCTATACTAGTTGCTTACATTACAAATGGAAGTGCACATTTTTGCAGTCTGCACGTTTTAATTCTACTGCAAAAACAGCATTTCATCTGAACCTGGTTTGCACTGCTATCTTAGGGTTACATTTTCAGTTAGTAGGAAAGGTGTTACTTGGTTAGTTTGGGTTAATATATATACAGTGCAAACTGGACAGATGACCAATTGACCCTGGATTGATGATTAGAGAATCTGTAACAGGTCAAATCCAATGGGTGGTGCCCTTGTCATTTCGGGGATTGATGTTACATCATGCAAATGATGCAATAACTGCGGGGCACATGGGTTCACAAAAAACTTTAGAAATTTTTACAAATTATGCTTATTGGCCACATATGTCCCAAGATGTCGAACTATACACCAGAGGGTGTCCAGTATGTGCACAATTTCAACCTGCTTCACCTACGCATAGAGCTCCATTACTGAAAAATGGTGTGACCCTTGCATTGTCTGATTTGCAAATCGATTCTGTTGGGCCTGTAAAAAGATCAGCCAGGGGAAATAAATATGTATTGAATGTGGTTTGTCTAATGTCCTAGTGGGTGGAATGCATTCCAGCACCAGATCGCAGTGTGCAGACAGCAGCCACGCTACTGGTAAATCATATTTTATTCAAGATTTGAGTTACACCAAAGGATAGGTTTAGTGAGATTGACAGGGTTAGCATATAACATTCAGGAGACAGAAGGGGTGGGGGAGTTCTGCCAACAAATGAGCGAGTGACTGGCTGGGATTGTGAGAGGCAAGATTCTCACAGGCAGCAGACTGAGAAGATGAGCTGTAGCCGAAGAAAGGTTGTGGCCTTCTATCTGTATTTCCTGAGTGTGGGAGTTGCAATACTACTGCATGCTGGCAGGACAACAAAGAAGGGGTTCCCCTGAAAACAGCACAGAAAATGTGTTCATATTTGATGTGAGTATATCTGTGATAAGTGAGGCACATGTGTGAATGTATTCTGAGACAGACAGGGAAGTTTTATCTGTATATTAAAGAATTCAGCACCTTTCAAATGTCATTTTCAGAAGTTGCATTTTACACTAAGCATGGTTCTTGCCAAATTTTCACAACCCAAGGTCGAAGTGGGTGAAACTCACATTGTGTCATTGAGCTGAGTTCATGTTGAAATTTCTCTGTTGGTGCTTATTTTTACTGAATTATATTCACATTTCTATTGGAATCGCTATTCAATGTTGCTGTTTTACAATCAGTATGTTTATAAATGTACCTTCTAAACGTTACTGTGTGTCTTGATACATTATTCATGGTTCTTGGGTTGTGTCATTTGATTTACTCTGGGTTTTTATAGATATTCAGAGTGTGTGAGTGCCGTGTCTCGGCTGTGCATGCTGTCAGCTGAGCAGATCTGTCAATGACAGTAGTCCAGCCTCGTAAATACGTTGCTGGAGAGACAGTTAGCTCCGTCAATGTTTCAAGTGTGTAAGGCCCAGAAGTCTGTGTTTAGAGTTGAACTTAGATAGAATACAGGTACCAGAGGGAAGTCTTTTCACATCATAGAGGGTATCATCAGAATAACGCAACACCACTATACCACCATAAGAGAATATCACAAGATTATGTAATATCCCACTGATAAAATCCCTAGCATATTTTGGTGCGTTGGCTGGGAATCCTGCTACGAGTTCTTTGTCTGTATTTTTTCCACATGATATGCACACCCATCTACATACACTATTGGTAAATCTCTACATACATACTCATTAAAAGCTTTGTGGGAAGATTGTTCAAATTCATTCAAATTGGATTCTATTTCTGCTTCATTGGGTGTACATTCAGCTGCACAATCATGCAGATCTGCGAGCCCTTGGGCAATCAGGCTCTTCCTATTATGTCCATATTTTATTTCTACAGGAAACCCCTGCAATGACAATGTCCAAGAAGTAATTCTGGATTGTGCCAAATTACCTGACCTAATTCTTTTACTTTAAAGAAACTGTAAGGGTTGGTGACTTGTTTCAATAATTACTTGTTTCCCTTGAATGATGGGACGGAAATGTTGTAATGCCCAGACAGTGGTTAGTAGTGCTTTTTCACTTTCACTGAACTGAGACAACGCCTTGCTCGCATGAGCAATAGTTTTGTTATTCACATCATGCTTTTGAGATAATACAGCTGACATACACTGTTCTGTGAATCCTATTTCTACAAAGAAGTCTTGGTTCTTTATGGGATATGCAAACATGGCGCCTTCATGAGACATTCTTTCAGCCTAGCCACCACTTCACACTGCTCCTTTTCCCACTTCCAGGGTACACCCGGCTTCAATCATTTGGTTAAAGGTTGTGTAATTTCGGTATAGTTTTCAATAAATGTCCTGTTATATCCTGTCATCCCTAATAATCTTTTTAATCCTTTCAAATTAGTAGGAGATATCAATTTCTGTATCGCCTCAACCTTCTTCTTTTGTGTATTCAACCCATTCTTAGTCACCTTGTGGCCTAAGAGGTTCACTTTCTTTTTACACTATTGTGCTTTCTGCAAAGATGCTTTGGCTCCTGCCTTTTGTAACTGACCAAGTACATGTCTAATCTCATTAAAATGACTTTTCAGATTTCAATGAGTACACCATCTGCATAAACTATTGTCCCCATCCCTGCTGCATCTGGGAGCGCCTTCCTCAAGAATATTCCAAATTCACTCCCACTATTGACATTCCCAAAAGGTCTTCGGGTCCGTGCATATTGGGATATGTCAAAAGAAAATGCAAACACATTTTGTCTGTCTTCAGCCAGTGGCACACACCAGTACCCAGCTGTGAGATCAAATGTGGTAAACACTTTTGTCCGTGGACCTGTGCAAGCCCCTGATCAATAAATGGGAGTGGCCACCTGGAAACAGGCACTCTCTTGTTTAATTCTCGTAAGTCTTCACACAAACGCCATTGATCATTAGGTTTTAACACAGCGAAAATTGGAGTATTTGATGTGCTATGAATGGGCCTAATGATCCCCTAGATTCTACCTTTTTAATTATCTCAGCCAATGATTCCAAACAATCCAGGGGCAACTGATATTGATGCACAAATACTGGTTCCCTACCATGTCCCTCTGGTAATGTCACAACATGCAGATCGGTTAGGCCGCAATTATACGCGTCTTTGGCAAAATCTTCCTTAAACTCCATAAATATTTTTCTTGCCTGATCTTTTTCTTCTTCATTTGTGCATGCATCTGCAGCCTGAACTTGCTCTTCTAACATTTTTTTTAATTCTCTGAACTCCTCTAAAGGAGGAACCTCTGTGCTCTCCTCTAACCGTGTGGCTGTATCTCTTTGGAGAGTAGACCCATTTAAATATTTTGGAATCTTGACTTCCATTTCAATATGCAGCTTTTCTGTTTTATTTACATCAAATAAAATGCACTTATCTTGGTGACAGCACACTGTATCACTTGATTCATAAGGATACACATACTGAATTTTAAATATGCCTTTAGGTTGAGAATCCAAAGACTCTGGCAACTCACCCTGCACATTGACATATCTCTCAGGTATATTCCCAATCACTGCATTATTGAAATTTGCAGTTTAATGATTTTTTTGTAATGCCATTCCTAATGATGAATTCTATTCTAAATGAATATCCTAGCACCCCTTGTTGTCCACCAGTATCTTAATGAGTCCATCCCCAATCTCTACCAATGGCATATATTCACATGCTAGCCCTTGCTGCCTCTTGGATTCATTTAGGCACACAAATGCATCAGTATCCCTCATCTGTTGTCCCTTTCTGTGTTTTAGCGATATTGTAACTTTCCTGGTGAATGCAGGAATGGTAACATCCTTTCTCACCTGTAGCTCAATAACATATGGTACCATTTGTGCACAATGATAAGCCTGCCTTTTGTCCTCAAATTCGGGTGCAGGACCCCCCAATCTGGAAAAAACTTTGTAATTAAGAAAGTCCAGAACCATACACATTCTGTATATAAAGTCATTTCCCAAATAAAAGTTATTCTGTGCCCCGCCTACTATCCACACATTGTCACAGATAGTTTTCGGGCCATTGGTGATTTTTAACATGCATCTTCCTATGACTCTATTCCCTGAGTCTGGATCATCCAACCCAAAAATGTGTTGTTTTTTTATTCTGAATTTTGGGTTCTCCTCCCTGTCAATTATTCACTGGAGTATTTTTTCATTAATGAAACTTCTTTCCTGCTCCAGTGCTACAGTGGCTTCTATCATTTCAGAATGACCATTTACATGGATAGGGATCCATGGTTGCCCATCTCCCATTTGTATTTCAGAAAAGGTTGAAATATGTTTCTCTGTATTTATCTCTGGAGTGACAGGTGGCGTACATTTTGCTTCTTTTAAGAAAAAGCGTGATGTGTTTTCATCTATTTCTGTTTGCCATTTTTTCTTGGGGTCCAAATAAATCTCTAGAGACTGCTTCTCTTCTTCACCTCACACTTCACCCTGACACATTAGAATGACAGTGACACTAGGCATACAGCCATTCTGAAGATACACTTCCACTGCATCATCTGATGTACCCACTGTGTGGCATTCTTTTATACTGTTGTTCTATGAACTCACCTTCTTAGGCCTCAATGGCTTTTTGGCGAGGGCCCATGATACCCCATTTACCCCATCAATGAGGGGCGGCAACCTCTTCAGACAATCTGTTCCCATCATAAACAGTATTTCACTGATGGGTGTAATTAATATGTCCTGTCTCATCCTGTGTTTCCCTATTTTTATGTCAACCTCAGTGACATCTTCGATAGGTATCTCCTCACCAATAAAATTGTGCACCAGGCCTTCACTCTGTCTCACTTTGATATGATTTTGTGGGGATCTCCCTTCATTGATACTTTTCACCAACTCTTTGGACATGATAGTGGCCTGTCCACTCGTGTCAATCATCGCAATTGCATTGCAACTTTTCTTCCACAGATATAGGAGCATAATACATGTCCTAAACTTCTCCAGCACACACACAAAGTGTGAATTATTGCTGATTTCAGGACTCACCTTTCTCAGTCCCTTTTCACTTTTTGCCAAACACATGTGAAATGATATTTTCCCCATTTTGGGAACCTTTTTGTTTATTTTTCCATGTTCAGAATCCATTTGGAGTGTAGCCATTGTCCACCCCTCAGATCTGGGACTATCAGTGTTTACACTGCAATTTTTTGACTGAACATTCTCACAAAGAACATGTGGTCGCTTGTCATTTTCTGGCTCAGAACACCTATTTGCATTTTGCATGGTATCTGTCCTTTTGGTCTCTTGAAATATGTGTGGCTCAAAATACTCCTCAGGTGACTGGCCTGCACCCTCCTTTTGAGCACCCACTTTCTCTGTCTGGGCTTCATTAGTGTTCTGACTATCAAGGGAGGATATGTTAACAACTAATCCTACCTCTTTATCAGATGTTTTATCTTCAGATAAGATGCCCTTTTTAAATCTGTCTCTCTCTTCTTTATAATTTACTTGTTAATTTTCTCCTTTTTGTTTTTCATGTGCACATACCTTGATTGTCTGGTTCAACTCTAAATTGAACAACACTCCCTTTGTGTGTGTGTGTGTGTCCCTTGTCTCACTTTCACTGGTGGGTATTTTTGTTTTTGAATCAGCAAGCAATTCAGACTGTTACACAAAACTGGTTCATGGGCTTATTTATTTTTATCATTGCAGGGGTTATTACATAGTCACTTGTCAGAACGCACAAGATCACTCCTATGACCTTCTGCACCTTCAATTGGCTGCTGTTTTTGGACTGCACAGAGTTTTCCGTTTTCCTCAGACATGCTAACTTGGGCCTGAAGGCATTGATATCTGTCCATTTCCCTGCATTCCTCTCTTTACAGCCTAGGCCGGTATTGGTTAAACTCACCCTGATTGGACCTATTTTGGTATCTCCCAGGAGATTGATTTCTATTTGAATTATTTCTGAATTCATGGGCCATAGGAGATGGAGAACGCAGTGTGACCTTTCTTTGGCTGTGGTCGACTGGTGGTGGTGACTGATTATAATGGTGCTGGGCATAATTCATGTTTTGTTTTTCATTTGGTGGGAACTGTCCCCTATGCTGAATTCCATTGAACCTATCCACATACCTATCCAGATACCTACCACATACCGGGGTGTTTCTTGATGACCATATACCATGGTATTAGGGTCAAATGTGCTCTGTGGCCCCAGTGTCTGGTATGGGCCATTGTTTCTTTGATTTTGATTTAGAATTATTATTTATGCCTGACATATCAGGCCAGTATCCTACTCTAGGTCTGTCACCCAAATATATAGGACTAATGCAATGTTCTCTATTGCTCTGTGGTGTTGTGCCCTTCTGGTTATGTGTCATATTGTTCCCTGCCTGGTTTTGGGCTGATTCAAGTGCATTTTGCAGATTTTATCTCCATTACTGTTGGTGTGGAATCTTTGGATTTTGATTTTGTCTCTCTATTACAATAAATTACCTCATATAATGTAGTCCCCTGTTTGACAATCCACTCTAAAGATTTTTCTCTGTCAAAATTCGCAAATTAACCGGCACATACTCCTTGGCAACAAATTGCAGCAGAACTTCAAGAGAATTGCTTTGTGCCCAACCTCTCTGAGCAGGTGAGAAGGTTTATTGGTAATTGCACACCTGTAAGCAATTCAGTCCAGGAATTACTATGTGGGCGGTAAGAGGGGTTATACCCCAACCTTGAGGTCCTTTTAAGGAATTCAATGTTGATTTCATTGATATGGTACAAAGGTGCTGCACCTACCGTTATTTAATTGTGGTTATGTGTCCATTTTCCTGATGACTTGAGGCTGGATCCTGCATGCACCCTAATGCCAAATCAGCAGCCAGATTCTTTGTAATGAAGGTATTTCAACGGTGGGTATTTGTGAAGTGTTAAAGTCTGATAATGGGACTCAATTCTTTAATGCTTTGTTCACTGAAATTACGTCACTTTTGGGGATATGGCACAGGTTGTGCTTGTTTTACCACCCTCAGTCCAATGGAATTATGGAGCATCTCAATGGCTTGTTGAAAACTCAGTTGTCAAAAATGTGTTCTGATTTGCATAGGTCTTGGCTGTACTGCCTCCTCTTAGCACTATTTTGTTTACAGAATAAGCCTGAAAAAGATTACCACCTTAGTCCCCATGAGGTGGTGACAGGTCCTCTCTCATCCACACGCATACGTACTGAAGCACATAAGTCAGAAGAAATTCTGGGAAATTAATCTGGGGACTATCTTGAGGCTTTAACCAAGAGTGTCAAAATTGTGTCCTCACAGATTACTGGATCTCATAAGCAAAACAAGATTGAAGGTGGCGTGGGACCAAACAAGCATCAGCATCCATTTTTACTCCCCAGGGAGAGGGTCTTTGTTTGTTCTTTTGTCCGTCGCTGAAATGAGCGTCAATTCCATGAACCCCATAAGGTAATCTTCTCCACTCCTACTCCACTTTCCATCACCACCCCTCTGGTTCCCCTGCAATGTTCCCGTGTGCCCCGACCTTCTCGCACACAGGTGTGCCTGTTTTGCTTGATTCTTTACCCTGCTCCCCCTCACCCTCTCCAGCCTACTTCTGCAGGAGTCTGTCTTGACACATTCTGGTTTCACCATCACCATGGGAATGCTGGATTTGACTTTTATGGACTTCATTGATTGACGATGCATCACCTTTTCTCATGGTGGCCCTGAATCATGTTGTTCCCATCTTCATCTTGTATCCAGGCTTGCAACATGTGATACTACTGACTTCTGCAATTGTGTTTGCTCTCCCCTCTTGCTTCTCCACTCTTTTTGACTGCATACTCTCTGTTCCCTCCTCCTCTCCCCTCTCCCGTTTCCTATCTCCTCCCTCCTCCCCTTACTTTCTACTATGCACTTAGTCTATCAGAATTGTCCCTGGACCTAGTATGATAGCAACCTCATCTGTCTTCTCCTCCCTCCCCATACTTGTTCCCCCTTCCCTCCAGCACTATCTGAAATGTTATCAGGCCGAGTATGATAGTTAATTGCACATCCTTACTGTTCATGGCTTGTAGGAATGTCATTGTATTTTCCCTTGTTCCCTCCCTTGCCTTGAAACGCTTGAAACACATTGTGTATAAGTGCATCTCCATAATGTTCGGGGGGACACTGGTACGCCACCACTGAGGCCTGAGGAACAGGAGATGACTAATAATTAAGTTAAGTAGAATTTAAGGAATCCCAGTTTGTTGCAGCTGACAAGGGAGCATACAAAACCTAAGAATTGTTTTAATAAATTGTCTTTTTTATAAATTGTCTTACAATTAAAACTTGTTTTAGTAGGATTTGGTTGTAGAAGGATGTGTTCAGCAATGTATAGAGTTCTTTTCTTTTTTCTTTTTTTTCGGTCATATATGTTGGACAAAAAATGTGTACAGGGGAGGAAACATTGGAACATTTGGGTATGATATAATGGACGCACTATCGGAACCGCAACAAAGTTTCAAAATTCATTTTGCATCTGACAATTATGATGGGACTTTAGAAATTGTAAATGATGCAAACAGTTTTGCAGCTGATAATATGTGGTACCAGCACACGAAGAGAGTGGGAAGGAAGAGAGAGTAACAGAGTCATGTTACATTTGCTCCCTCATTCCCTGTGCCTCTGGTGTTCCTAGATTATCTATTCCTGATCAGGCAGAAGTGGCAGATGTATGTTCTCTGGTTCACCTAGCCCAATACAGGGTTCAAGGGCAGTTTCAGGGGAAATCTGTAGCAGCTTCTGTCCTTCAGATCGATGAAGAATGTTTAAATTCAACTGGGGAAGATTGTAAAGATGTTCATTGTACGCAAAGAGTGCAGCTTAACCTTGAGGGTCTGATACTCGCAAAACAACAAATGGGAGCAAGGTACAATGAGTTGCAAGGCTGGAGGGATGGTGGGACTCTCAGAAGAAGGGGTAGCACAAACTATTTTATGGCAAGACCAGAGGTTTTATATATATTAAAGTTTGACTTGTAAACCATCGTTCAAACCATTAGTCTCGCATCTAACAGCACAACTTGAACAATGAGTATTAGCAAAAGGATGATACACATTTCTTTAAATAGAGGCCATTTGATTGGTGAAGAACCATATGATTAATAACAGATCTTTTAGTTATAGCACTTATAATACTATGAGTTACTATAACAGAAATACTGTTCCAGTTCAAATCTGTAGCTACAGGGCTGAATGTCAAAGTCCACTTTTGTATAAAGTCACATTTACTAAAATTGAAAGGATTGGTAATGTATAAAAAGGTGGAGCATGAACACCACCTTATGAAGTGTTAAGTGACAGGGGGAATTGAGGAGTAACATAGTCAGTCCAGTGAAGCATAACTTTGTTTAAAATCATAAAAATAAGAGTGCCATTTTGTACCTTTTGCAAAGACCTGGGACAAAGTGAAATCTATTATAGGATGATAGCTGGTGAGTTAAGTGTTCGCCTCACACATGGGGCTAGCTTTCTCACTGCAAGTTTGAGTCCCATGTCAGGACAGGGTCAGCCTTCCCTTTTTAAGGGTGACAAACTGAGTAGCAATGAAATCCGTCTCAAAGTGCTTTATAAGAGTACAAATTATTATTGTTCCTGCTAGCTCTGTACAGTATGAACATATATTTAGGCACTTTCCACTGAGTATCTGGAGTCTGCCAAACGTACACTTCTCCTGCAATCTCATAGCTGCCAAAATGCTTGAAAGCAGTAGTCCATTTCAACATGATGCTTTGTGTCAGAGAAGGGCTGACCACAAAAGTGTCTCCTAATATACCACGTTCCAACACAGCTAAAGCTGATTTTCGATTTGATATGTTCAGCAATACTGCAGTGTCTTTGCAGGACCATTGATGTACAAGGTGAAAGACACATTGTTGCATAGTAAAGATGAAGAACGGTGCAAATGTGAAGTAAGACCCATTTGGTAACACTACATTATGAGACAACAAATATTTCTTAAAATGCAATCCCCACCAGGAAGAAAGGGACATGTTATAGTTCAATAATTTAGCAACATTCTAGGTTTACACATTTCTATATGTAAGTATTTAATATGGGCAAGGTCAATGTGAAATTCACTGCTAAAAAAATACCACTAAAAAGTTGTAGATTCACCAGAATATTCTGAGATTTTCAGTGGAGAGGTCATTTATCAGATGTTCAACATTTCCTGAAATGAAGGGGCTTTCAATGAAGTTAAGCACCAACACATGCAGTGGGAGCAGCGCACAAATGTCTGATGACAAAACAATCAAAATTGTGAAGTTATCTGTGTCCTTCTTAAGATGGCAGCTGATGCACACTGCCTCCAGATATCACATCAAAATGTGAAATAAATGGGTCAGCTATGTTGCATGGACTGGAAAATAGACTGTACAATATATGATTGATTCAATGGTCTGTTCAGCACCCATTTTCTGCAGCCTGACATATATTGCCTAACTGTAGTATCTATTTTAAAATTGGAGAAACCCTGGTTCTGTTTGTGGGATACAGTCACCCTTCCCGGATTCATCTAATAATACAGTACAACTGTCGGTGTGTGTCCCAAAAGCCCACACACAAATCACACCTTTCTCTTACTTATCAAAGAGCAGAACACAACTGGTCAATCCAATAGGTACAACAATATGTTTATACTCAAAACTATTCAATTTATCTGTGAACATGTTTCTCAAAAAAATATTAAATTCTTTTGCAAGTTACCAGTTCATTGTTACCCACACATTTTAACATGTTATTATACAAATCAGACTTACACCCTCTTCTGCCCTCCTGAATACTTCCTACTTACACAAATGATTTTATGAACATGTTTACATTATATTCACCAGTATGGAGTGCATCAAAATTGGTTCTACATAAAGATTCATTCAAATTCCTAACTCTACCTCAGGCACAAACCATTCTTTCCAGACTACTACATCCTCTAGTACAAGATCTGAAGGGGTTGCAGTATCCAGTCTCAAATATTTTCCCACATACAAAAGTCTTTTGTGAACAATTCAATATTTCATTCACATATGTAGAGTGCAGAAAAACGGCTTTATATGTCATTATTCTGTTCTCCTCTATTTACTGTAGAACACTCATCGGAGGCATATTTCTTATAGGTGAATGATTCATCCTTTACATTCCCATTTCAATTAATGTTATTCCACGTGTACTTGATAAGCCTAGTCTACAAGTGGGCAAAAAGAAAGAACAACTGCTGTTTAGGAATTTCCCACAGTTATGCTCTAATCACAGTCATTTCTTAATCCACGGTTTAGGCATTTAAGATATAACTCATCTTTATTACCTTTTGATTAAGATTCTGCATTCTTCCATATTCTATTGTTGGGGGTTCAGAAAAAGTAGGTATTGGCATTTTTGTACTAATTCAGCTATAAGTAAGAATAGATCATTGCATGTTTATCCATTTGACAATTACTTTGTAAAATAAAAGGTGTATGCACTCATATTACATAATACATACTAGGGATCCACATTTCATTAATGCTATACACCTTGTGTAATGTACTGAAGATTTTTAGTTGGCACATTGTACAACCATTCAAATACAAAAACCAAAATTCTCAATTTAGAATGGAAGCACATATTCCCACAAAACACATGCATTCATCTTACATGTACAATTTACATGAGCTAAATATGACTGATTTTCAAATCAAATGGTAATCAAAGTGAATATCTGAAGTTACTAATACATGGTGAAATGTTTGAGACGATATTCTGATGGAATCCTTTGAGTAATTTGCATGGTGGTCCAATAGTCAGAATTAAATCCCCAAGTTACATCTTCAGTAGTTAGATGGCTTGCTGACTACATTTGGTGGCTCTGTGTGCTATGTGTATTGTCTTGACCAATCATGTCAGATAATTATTCTGTTATAGTCGTTTCCTCTGCTTGCCAGAGTTTTAATGCAGAGGGAGTACTAACTTTTGGAGCCTCATTAAAAAACCAGCAAAATGCACACAGGCTGAGGCAGGAACACTCTACAGACAATGGGCCTCATCAGGAGTGGTGCGTTAAGGCAGCAACGGTGCCAGTAGTGCTACCGGCTCCGTTGTTACCTCACTGCAACATTCCGAGTTTGCTCGTGGGTGCCGCGGGTGCTGCTCTGGATGTCTGGTCAGAGCAGGCGTGGAGAGCGGAACCCGTGAGCAGACCAGGATGGTAGCTACCATCCTCCCCGTTCCCATTGAGTCCTACGGGGCTCATATGGGAATGGGGATGTAATGGGAATTACCAGGCCCTCCAAGGTCAGAATGGCCCGGTAAGCCCCCTTTAGCGGGACCCGGACCTGAGTTTGAGGGTAGCCATGCCCTTATTAAGGTCATGGCTGCCTCCAAACTCGTAATGAGGCCCAATTTATAGACTATAGAGCACTAAAAAGTGGAGAACCCACCTTTCTGTGAAAGTGTGGCCTTTGACTAATTCTACACTCAGCCTGATTAAGAAAGGCTCAGTGTGCAACTTCCAAAGTGAAAATTGGCTGCGGAAGGCACTCTCTGGTGTCTCGAGTACCATTTGCAAAAGTAATCCTTGATGCAGTCGAATCAATCACAAACAAGGCTTCACACTTTTACAGATTTTTGGGTAAACGCACCACTCTGTGGAAGTATGCATATGGTCACTCTTCGCTGATTCTTCAGAAGAGCTGCTGATACAATTTGGGTTTTAGAACAGGTGTAATAGGCCTGAATTAACTTAAAAATAATTCCCTGGTGGGTGACTCAAATCTTTTAGTAAAGATTGGTCACTACCAAAGGAATAAGGAAGGATTTTTGGCACTGAAAAATCTGGGTCGAATTTATGGCAGACTTTCAGATCTCACACAATGATTGGTAGTCCAGTCATAAGCCTGGGATCTCAGGTCGAATTACAGGTTTATATGTTGATTTCAATCAGACAATATGAGCCACCTCAGGCTGATTCATCAAGATCGTTGAAGCGTGTTCAGCCAATAGAGAACTTGAATTTACTACATAAATGTTCACCCTCTATATAAAAGGCCAGCTCAATTCATATTACTTTGTGTGTTTTCCTAGGCGGTGGAGGAAAAAGTACCCATGGCAGACTCCAAAATAGAACATGTTTAAAGAGTTAGTCATGCTTTGGAGCAGAGTTTTGAGATTTTATGAGATATTGCACCTACTTAGTGTTTGACTTTTATCTAGTTACTTGATCTTTAGTGTGTTGCTGTAGGACTGTGTCATAATGCCACTTGTGGAGGTACAGTAGCCAGAGCCTTTTTATTTGTATATATAAAATAATGCTTGTAATTCTGTTTCTGAAAGGGGTGTACTAATCTGATCACCCTTTCGTAATGCTCCTTGTCAAAATTATAGCGCATTGATATGACTTTGATAAGATAGTCTCCTGACACCATTGCCATTAGCTCTCTAGTGGCAGGTTGCAGGAGGGCAGGTTCAAAGATCACATGTGCATACCTGACAACTCCTGAAACACTTAGTTCCAACAAGTAGAGATGTCTTTTTAATTGTCTGTACCTCCAATTGTCAAAGTCAATGTAAATGGAACCCATGACTGTTTTCCTAAATTCAACTAATGCTGAAAACATGCAGGTGTTGCTGCTTCTTTAAAGTGTGAGCTAGATTGCTCTGTACATAGAGAATCAATGACAAATGGAGAATGTTGCAAGCTTACATCAGAGAGGTGCCAGCAAAAATGCATCATTTATGCATAATGTCCACCTCATACTTGCTACCATTACAAGGATACACGTGCATGGAGATAGTTCAACAAATTAATCCATCCAAAGAATAATAGCCATGGACTGTTTTTATTTCAAAATCAAGTGAAAACAAGAGATGCAGAAGACACCAGTTTAAAATGTAACTTAATTTCTAAAGGTATGAAGAAGCAGTAATAATAACATCCTGTTCAACAGAGATGACAAATAGTGTTACAGAAATGTTCAAATGATAACATTTCAGTCGTGGGATGTTGTGAAATTTTCTGAATAACACACTCATTCAATTCTCCTACTGTACATCAAATAAAGGACATGAATTCTCATTCATTCAGAGTCCTTTATTGTACTGCTTTATTTGGCAGTGTAGAAAACTCCACCCTGAAGAGATGGATACAGGAAGATCACTGAATTTAAAAATTAAAAACTAAAATGTGAGCTACAGTCTGCACACAGCAGCTGAAAAGAAGGAAATGTGTGATGTTAACAGCCCATCTAAAACAATAGTATCTTTCTAAACTTATTGAAAAGTCACAAAGAGTAATATTTTCCCTTAAATGGAAGAGTCCAACAGTATGTTTTTAAATGGAAAACAGTCCAATCGTGGATGGAAAGCACAGCATTTCATTGGTAACTCAAAGTTGATGTTTGTTTTTCTTCTTTTTAGGACTGAGAATTAGCATTGTATAAAGAACACAGAGAGATATAAAAAATGTAAATATTTAGCAGTAGATTGATTACAAAGAAAATGTTATCTTGTGCTGTTTAAAGTGGCAATTATATTGCAGAAATGTAGCAAATTAAATTACTTTTAAAGGTTGAATTCATGAATAAAGCCAGCAGTATTCCCTGGAGAGCCGAATTACATTTCTACCCCAGCAACTTCAGGAGGGAGTGACCTGCTCCAAGGAAATTAACTCAGCCCAGTAGTATGGCATTACCTGAACAAAAAGGACTAAATGTTTCGATTTTTTTTCTCAGAAGCCAGGCCCTAGAGGGAAAGACACATGCTGTATAATTATGCAGAATTGATTCTAAGTAGAGGTCTGCTCTCAAAATAATCTGATAATGCCATCAGCAAGTTCCTCCAGCAGGGAGGAACCTATTTCAACAAATGGCTGTGCAACCTAATTTCAAAGGAGTTTTACAGTAACAACCAGCCTTCTCAGAAAATCATAAATGCCCCAGCTCTGAGATCAAAGGAACTGATAAGGATGTTCTGTTACAAGGCAGAGGAACTGGTGAGGCCATTTAATATTTGGTTAAAGTAGAGAAAAAAGTATTTTGAATGTTACCATGGATTCATATTTTTGCTTAAAATGTTTGTCGGAAAAGCTTTTTTTTGTCATTGACAAGGGTGAACATTTCTATCAGCTGATTATAAAACAATACATTTGTAATGCTTGGTATTTCAGCAAATTAGATGAATGTGGATGTGTTTGCACACACATGGTGAACATTAGTGATTCTGATAGCCTATCGTATGTGCCGGCGAGCCTGTCATTCTGAGATGGAAAATATTTTTTTGTATAAAATATCAGAGGTAAATCTATATCCATACATCACATGATGTGATTCTCCGGAGTGAGACTAATCTCTAAATCCGAAGAATGATTAGTAACATGATTACATGGTAGGAACATGATGCTTCAGAAAATTAAAACTGTTAAATGTAGAAATCTCCAAGATGACTTCAAATTCAGTGAGAGACAAACTGGGTTTGGAATTTACTCCCATTAAACTGGCCTCTTCATTAATATTCTTATTGAGTATGGAAGGGATGATTTAGTGTGATGTCACTTTTGGAACGCTGCCCAATCACATACACTGACCAATTAGAATAAAGAGACATGCTACACACATCTATAGGGAGTGGTTTCTGATCTACAAAAGTCCAAACACATGGATTTTTGGTACTCACGTGCGCACTCACTGACTGGGATGGACTAACTGACTGAAGAAGTAGAGAAAGGAGAATTGGCAGCAACAGAAATGGAAATGGAATATATTGTGTTCCTTGTGGACCCATTTTGGATTATCAGCAATAGAGGCCTACCTGAAATGTAAACCCCAGTCCTTTATCAATCTAAGAACAGCAGACAGGCCCAATCGTGCTGAATGGTGCCCATCTCTTCTAAGAAACTCCTATGTAAGTATAAAGCAAAGGGATGTAGAATAGAATAGAAAAGAAACATACTCAAAAGGTGGAAAAGCGGGGGCGTGGCCAACTGCGCAATGCGGTAGACGTGCATCCGCTGGAGCTCCCTCTGCCACGGCCTAACATCCTGTTATAAACGACTACTTAAGACCATCTGGTGACCCCCAAAATACGGTCTCCGGTGTGTGATATCCCAGGGCACATCTAGGGCGAATTCCAGCCTGAAACGCGCCGCGGCTGCAGAGGTGGGAGCCCGGGAAGGAGACGCCGGTGAGGCCCAACGACGAACCGGAGCACTGGGCGCGCTTTGAGCGGGGACCGGACCACCCACGCACTCTGAGGTGGCTGCCAGTTGGAGTCGGGGACGGAGCTCCGGAAGACCCCCAGGTGCCAGGAGTTACGGCGTGGCCCCGTGGGACCCCGACTAGATGAATCGCTGGCCGGACTCTAAACCGCTCCGTCCAGACGAGGAGAGATGGGCACGGCCAGTTGGTCGTCGTGACGAAGGCCCGCATACAGCGGTGAGTGCCCGGCCACGGACATGGGGAAAGACAAAGCTAGATGGCCCACCATGCAAAACAGAATCAAACACTACACAATCCCTCCAACGCAGTCCCCTGACTCCCAACCGCTGCTGTCGGTAGAGGAGGACTCGGCACCGGGACTCTCCCTGAGGGACGTTATGGCAGCCATAGCAGACTCCCGCACATCGATGGAGCAGAAGATGGATGGAATCAGCCTGGACGTGTCCCTCCTCCGACACGACCTGAAGAAATTGTCAGCATGAACGGGCAAGGCGGAACAGCGTATTTCCAACACGGAGGATGGCCTGCACGCAGAGCAACAACAGCTTCAAGGGGTCACCGCCAGACTCAAAACTCTGGAAGCCAGAGTCGAAGAAGGAGAGGGCATGTCCAGGCTCAACAACATTTGGATTTTAGGTATTCCCGAGAAAGCCGAAGGCCCCTGCATGGAGCTCTTTTTGGAGCAGTGGCTGATGGACCTGTTCGACCAGCAATCCTTCTCTAAGCTCTTCTCTATAGAGAGGGCCCACTAAATGCCCACGGGTAGACCAGTGCCCGGTGCCCCCCCGCAAACGGTGATAGCAAGACTACTGAACTATCGGGATCGAGACACGCTGCTGCACCTTGCACGAACCAAAGGCTCGATCACCTTTAACGGATCCAAGATAGCCTTTTTCCCGGATTACACGCGGGAAGTCCAGAAAGCACCACAATCCTTTGATAAACTGAAAAGACAGTTGCAAGCGATGGGAGACAAAGACGGCCTCCTCTTCCCGGTGCAGCTGAAAATCTATCACAAGGGCACAAAGGTCCACTTCAGCGACCCAAGGGAGGAATGGCGCTGGGCAGAGCAGCATATCAAGGGAGACTGGTCGGCACCTCGAGCCAACAGAGACAGAAATCCCAGGCCACTGGCACGACACCCACCGGAGCCGGATCAACCACCCTCACCGAACCAACCGGTGGAAGCCAGGGACTGACTCTGGCGGGTGTGAGACCGAACTGATACCACGGACTAGGCCGGGTGGTGCCACGAAACTGTTGTAAGTCGTTCACGTCGTTAATATTGTGGCTAGCGGTCGCGTATCTCCATCGCACCTGGGAGTAGACTACTGGTGCCCCCCCTAACTTCTTCAGTTTTAACCTAAACGGGGGTTCGCAAGGTTGACGCTCTACCTTTTTTGAGAGTCAACAATGTTGGGGCTACAGGTACTTCGTGTTGGGGTGGAGTATGAGGAGGGGGTGGGAAGGGAAAGTTATAAGGAGTTTTTTGTTACCCTGGGAGCAACGCAGCACTGCAAACTCCAGGGTTTGTTGAGGTTCATGGGAAGACGAGGTCACAGATGGTCAAGACAGTCCAAAACCATTTACCCTGGGCAGGCACCGCAATACACCACCACTGACGGGGACACCCTCCTCAGGAACACCCGCCCAATCTCTTATCCCGATTATCGGATGGCATCCATACAACCCCAGTCGAGCCCGACTGAACGCCCCAAATCTTTTAAGGTACTCACCTGGAATGTAAATGGGATGGGCTCCGCGATCAAAAGGCGCCTGATTAAGCAACTACTTATCAGACACTCTCCCGACGTGGCCCTGCTATCCGAAACGTACCTTGCAGGGTCACACTGTGCCCATTTCCAACGCACAAACTACAGGGTGGCCTTCCATGCGGGTTACACAATGGGATCCAGGGGCACCCTCATTCTTGTACACAAGCGCATTCCTTTTGCTATTCAGAGCCTCGAACAGGACCCTAGGGACCGCTATGTGCTGATTCTGGGAACGCTTTGAGAGGAGAGGGTCGCTTTGCTTCAGTGTACTCCCCACCTGGGTTGGGGCAGGAGCTGCTGGAGGACTTGACGGCCCTCACTGGAAAATATCAACCTGATAAGCTGTTTCTGGGTGGAGATTTTAATGATGTCATGTGCAATACCAATGACTGTACGCACCTTAGACACCGCAACCCAGATACCCCTACGAAATTGTATAACTTTGCATCTGCTTTGGGTTTGGGTGATGTATGGCGAGAGTTACACCCAGACACCAGATGGTACTCCTTTCACTCTGGAGCCCATGGCTCCCTCTCCAGGATCGACTATCTCTTTTTCCCACACACAGATCTTTACAGGGCACGAGCAGCTGACTTCCTTCCCCGGGGCATCTCAGACCACTCACCCCTACTTGTCGCACACAGGGTCCCCCCCCCCAGAACTTGGAGATTGAACAATTACTATCTGGGTTTCCCCGAGCCCCAGTTTACGGAAGTCTCCACCGAATACTTTGAGTTTAATGATACCAGAGAACAGGACCTAGTGGTGGTATGGGAGGCCTATAAGACAGTCTTGCGGGGCGCCATAATCTCCTGGGTGGCAAATAGGAGGTGGGTGAGACTCCAAGACATAGCAACAGTGGAGGGCGAATTGGCCCGACGCGAGAGCAAACACATTCTTGACCCACCCCCACAGACCCAGCTCTCCCTTAAACGAGCCACTGAGCGGCTCCGAAACCTCTTATTGGATAATGCTAAACAAGCCCATTGGGACTCTCGAGACAGAATTTATGAACATAGGGACAAGGCCGGCAGAATGCTAGCTTGGCTGGAGAAAAGGGATGAGGGACAATGTTGCGTTCATGAGATTGTCACCTCAAGGGGTGAAAGGTGCACATCGGATGCTGAGATAGCTGAGGCATTCGCCCAATTCTATGAAACACTCTATCGGGCCCTGACCCTGCAGCTGGACCCAACTCTCCTTAGTGACATACCACTCCCAACTCTCTCAGCACAGCAAAGGGCGAGTCTCGACTCTGCCCTCTCGGAGACCGAGGTTGCCGAAGCACTAGCGCAATTGCAAACCGGGAAGACACCGGGCCCGAATGGGTTTCCAGCTGAAACCTGGCGGAAGCTGGGGGAGGACAACATTACATCTTCCCTCCATAAAATGTTTTTGACAGCCCGGGAACAGGGCACCCTCCCACAGGACCTCTGTAAGGCCACCATTGTGGTCATCCCTAAACCTGACAAGCCCCAGGATCAGTGCACCTCCCATATGCCAATCTCGCTAATTAATGGCGAGGCTAAGGTCCTTGCCAAACTCCTAGCCAACAGGTTACAACCGGTGGCTGAGGCCCTAATACACCCAAATCGACCCGTATGAACCTGCGTCGACTCCACTTGGCGTTAGAGAGGGTTCCCACCATTAACGACTGGCTTGCTCTTCTAGCCATTGATTATGAGAAGGCCTTCGATTCGGTCCGATGGGATGGCCTCTGGAAGATCATGGAACGCATGGGCTTCGGGGAGGGATTCCTGGGATGGGTGAAACTGATGTACACAAATGTCCGGGCGGTGGTCAGGGTGAATGGGTGGACATCTCGCTCTTTCCGACTGGGCAGGGGTACAAGACAGGGGTGCCCCCTTTCCCCCCTTCTCTTCGCTCTCGCGATGGAACTGTTGGCCATATGGCTTCGCCAGAGCACATCCTGGATAGGATTCAGGTGGCCAGAGGGACACAGAGACCGGATATCCCTATACGCGGACGACCTCCTGATTTACCTGGGAGATCCTGTCCGAACCTGCCCCGTGGTGACCCGGATGCTTGTCCAATACGGGGAATTTAGCGGTCTAAGTATCAATTGGAAGAAATGTGTCTTCTTCCCGGTGAAGGGTAGGGGTCAGCCTGATCCACCTGACTGTCCATACCACATAGAACAATTTGACTTTCGATAGCTTGGGATCTGGATAACAACAGATCTTACCAGTTATATCATGCACAATCTCAAACCGATGATGGACCGATTCTCCAACGATGTACAACACTGGAAGCTTCTCCCCCTGACCCTCAGGGGTAGAGCCGCCCTTTTAAAAATGTTAGCCCTCCCGCGGTTCCTTTACGTCCTTCAAAACGCCCCGCTGCAGATCTCGGGGGCGGAATTTGGTCGGGTGGAGACCCTCCTCATGGAGCTCCTGTGGGGCGGAGGACAAGGACGTATAGTCCTGGGCACACTCCAGAGGTCGATCTGGGAGGGTGGGATCGAAGTGCCCCGCCTTCAGACCTACTATTGGGCCTCCCAATTGGTGGTGGTTAATGACCTTCTGCACGGAGACCGGTAATTACCCCATATAGAAGCCGAGGTGGGAACTATGCTCAACACCGACCCATTGCAACTACTGTACCAAACCCCACCCAGATCTTCCCCACTAACAATGAAGGCACAGATCATTACCACCTGGAGGAGCGTCCACAAGTTTGTGGGGTGGGAGAACAGAGTATCAGCGGCGCAACCCCTATGGCGTAACGCCAACCTGAAAGAAATTGCGAAGCTCAAGCTCTGGCCGTGCTGGGTGAGGGCTGGGATCCAGAGGGTGGGGGATGTCTTGAAAGATGGGAATCTTGCCACATTCGCGAACCTACAATGCAGGTTCCAGCTCCCAGACAATGAGAGATACCATCATATGCAAATGTCCCATGCTCTGAGAGTCCATATATCCACAGAGGACAATATCCCGGAATGTCCGCCTCTAGAACACAACATTTTACCCGAATATATCCCCTCCAAATGCATATCCATTCTCTACAACGCCATCACTTCCTTCGCAACCCCTGAGTTGACCAATCTGAAGGCCAAGTGGGAAATAGATGTAGGGGAGATCGACCCTGAGGAATGGATCCGGGTACTAATGCACCCACGGGAAGCTGCCATTTCCTCGAGACTTAGACTGGTGCAACTGAAAATACTGCATAGAGTGTATTATCCTAGAACTGCTATGTTTGGGTGGGGGAAAGCAACAAACCCGAACTTCCTCAGGTGCGGGGAGGAAGAGGGGACCTTCTTTCACATCCTCTGGTCCTGTCCCCAGATCCGTACTTTCTGGGAAGCCTGCTGTCGGGAACTGACCCGGATACTCTCCAAAACTAGAGACATGGACCCGAAGGTCCTAATCCTGGGAGCACTGGGAGAGCACGAACTGAACAAATGGGAAGAATTGCTATTGCAATGACAGCAGCCCTAATCAAGTGCAATATTGCACAAAAATGGGGAGCCCCGGACTCTCCGACACTGGAGCAATGGGCATTGGACATGGACACATGTGCTATGATTGAAAGGAGGAGCTACACCGCAAGAGGCTGTCCCAATAAGGCCTCCAAAATTTGGGCGGCATGGGAAGAGCGAGGGCCCTGAGGTATACGGACTCTGGGGACATCACCCTGAACACTTATAAGGTGAACCATGACCGTAGCCCACGAAGACGGTGATGCAAGTCAGTTATTATTGTAAGGCGGGCCGGGCCAGCCCAGTGGATGTAACTGCCTCGTCTTTTTCTTGTTCCTCCCTTTTTGGTTTTGGTTGCTTTGTTTATGTTGTAATCAAATGATAATAAAAATGTTTTATCAACAACAACCAAAAAGGTGCAAAAGATTAAATCCCCGTTTGTTTTATTTGTGAAAGTGCTGAGGGGTTGGGGTTTTATGAATTGACTGTACATCCTGAGAAATAAATACATATTTCAGAAATGTATGTATGTCTGAACATTTTTATTTGATTGAATAAGTCCTATGGTATGTAAACTGGGTGACCCCATGTTGCCTTCTCTGTGTAATCTCTTCCTTTCTCCTCTGCCCATCTTCAGCACCTCCGATACTTCTGCATGGTGTAACTCTCGTTCAGCTGTCAAACACTCCTGTTACATCTGCCATCTCCTGGAAGAGCTTGATTTGGATGGACTCGGTCTCATCAAGACTTGGTTCACAGATAGCTCTATCACAAGTTTCAAACCTCTCCTTCCCGATTGCTACAAGATCCTCTCTGACCCCAGAACCAACCATCCTGGTGGGGTTGAAGCCTTGACTTTTCTGGAGTGGATCCCCCAACGCAGCATTACTCTTCCATTGAATGTCTGGTCTGCAGGCACTCTATCTCTCCAGGCCTGCCTCTCACGGTGGCCACTCTCTAAAGGCCACCTGGCCAGGTCACCCTCTTCCTCTGTGAGTGGACTGACCTCTACATCTCGCTCCTTGCCTCTACTTCTCAACTTCTCCTCGTCTGAGACTTGAACATCCACATGGATGCTACCAGCCCTTCTTCAGGACTCTTTTGCAACCTCTGTGATTCTCTCTCTCTCTATTCTTCCCCCTGGCCCGACTCACTCTGCCCAGGGCACACCCTGGATGTTCTGATCTCCTCAGACCTCACCTCCCCTTCTCTAACCCTCTCATTACTCCTCTCTCTTGGTGTATTGACTTTCTCCTTTCTTCCCACCTCTATCTCTCTCTTCCCTGCAGGTCAAGCCAACTCCAACACTACCACCTAACTTCTCAGTCATCCAACCCATGAAATGTGTGTCACTTGAGGCTTTTTCAGCTACTTTCTCTCCTTATTCTGCACCTTTGACTGATTCACACCCTGACACATCCCTCTCTAACCTTCATCTCTCGGTCTCTAACACTCTGGAGGTCCTTGCCCCTGTCATGATTATTGTGGGAGTACATTTATCCACCCAGCGGAACTCCCCTAAATCACCAAACTGCATTTTTCAGCAGTACCAGCAGAAAACATGTGCTGGCTCTGTAGAGCACCATTGCATGGCACCAAAACTGTGTTTTGCAGTCACCGAAATAATGGCTGCACTGTCTTTGCCAAGCACATATGGAGGGAAATGGAACATGGAACACCCCGAGAAAGGTTGCTAGTGTTTTTTCTTATGTGCACCAAAGAAAAGAATTGAAAAGCAGCGCTGCTATTCTGCTAGCTCAGAATTTCCCATTAAGAAAGGAAATATTTTGCATTTAAAATGACTGCGCCCTGATGCTCTTTTCCACCATTTCAACAGTACACAGTTCTGTTCCAGTGAGCCCCAGCTATGTCCATCCATATTCAGGTTGTGCTCCCACAAAAGGGGCATTTCTCACTGAATGAGAGGCTGTGTCAGGCAAGATCTGTGAAATAACAAAGAACTTCACTCCAACCCAAACAGAAAAATGCTTGACTTTTTGCAACAAAATATCACAGCTAAACTCTTCACAAGAAGCCCTATCTCGGTGTGCTTATGTTAGTTTCAGTGGACCCTTGCCTTGAACAGATTTCTGTGTATGAGAAATTGACTAGGGCTACAAATAATGTTTAGAATCTTGATGTAAAAGAAAACAGCAGTGTGAAGTGACAGCAAAGGAAAATTAACCACATGTAAAATTGTGTTTTTTTACAAACAAGGAAATGTCTGTTTAAAAGTAAATTGTTGAATTAACGCCCTGTCCTTGCATAGAAAGGTGAGGGGGGTTTGTTTTAAAACATATGTATGATATTTAATTCCAACGGTTTTGCTTTCTAGTTCAGAAAAGGAAAATAAATAAATAAATAAATAAATTTGCTGTAGCCACGGAACAGGTTTTTTCTTGGCCTTGCTTCAAAGGACTTTGCTTCCTGGGAACAGGATCTGCCTCCCTTCAAGTGGACCATCTCCCGGGGCATATAGATAGACAAGGGTGGTGGATTTCGTACCCTCATCAAACTCTGTGGCAGTGTTCCAGCCTGGTACAATGGATTTATAGGTCACATAGGTGTGACTTTTTAGCAGCACGTCCCATCAACTCAAACTGGTGAGTTTCAAAGGCAACTCCAGAGCATCATTGGATTCAGGCTGGCTGAATGCTGGCATTTGGCTGGGGTTGGGAAGTATGCCCTTATTTGGAAGACAATGCTGGCCCTGTTCTGAATTAATAAACGTTGAGACTTTTATTTCTGCGAACAGAAAACGCAGTAATTTGACAGTTTAACAGTTTAACAGTTTAAATGTAATTTTGGTGGCATTAAAACAAGACATTGTAGCATTCCCTAACATGTGGGGGACGCAAACGGCAGAAAAATGTAAATCATGGGAAAAGTGAATGCAAACATATTTTGTGATAATAGGTACACATATCCAAAATTGTAGAATTATAGTTCCCCACTAGAAATGACAAAAGATTATTAGAATGGCAAAACGATATTGTACAAATGTGGGAATTGGAATGACATGTTCAGTGTGAAATCTGGAGTCTGTGATTTATGTCATAACTTATTTTGGGTAAAAGAACTGTGAGAGGGCAATGGGCCTTGTAAGCACACCCCACAAAATGAATGTCATGTCCCTGAAGTCCAACCAGCTGACAGGAAGGCGGTAACAGTAACCCCTGACCAATACAGTTGTTAGAGGCATGTCAAGCCAAAGGTCTGCCCCCATAGCAAATCCTGTGATGTCACCCGCCTTATAAAAGGTGGAAGCTCACAGAGACAAAGGACACTGTCTTCTGAATTTTCTAGCTCCTGTGTTTCCTGATATTTCATATTCATCCTGCAAGATTCCAGATTCAACTGTCAGGCCAAAGCATTGCTGACCCTTTCCAGGCAGGACCATTGATCCAACAAAAAAAAAAACACTAAAAATCCCAATAACTCAGGGAGGAAGTGGAAAGGTAGCTGAATCCTCATTGGGATTATCCAGTACTCCCTGCTTGATCTACTACCCGCTTTATCCAGCTGAGGTGCCACTGTGCCATGACCAGAACTTTGCCCAGCTGTTTTCTTCTAGGACAGCACACTGCTGTGACCAGATATTGTCTAGCTGTCCACAA
Source organism: Ambystoma mexicanum (assembly GCF_040938575.1). Classification (NCBI taxonomy): domain Eukaryota; kingdom Metazoa; phylum Chordata; class Amphibia; order Caudata; family Ambystomatidae; genus Ambystoma; species Ambystoma mexicanum. Next base: position 1,069,846,772 of record NC_090935.1, on the reverse strand, counting down.
ACTCGGTCCACTGTCCAAAATACCCCATTCAAGTGCTTTTTGAGTAGTTTCCTTCCCCCAACAACCACAAACTGCATCTTTTGCTCTGTTACCTTGTATTAGGTCCAATCCCATAGAAATCCCATAACTGCCTTCGCAGGAATCCTTAAAACTCTCAGAATCCTTTGTGTACCTTGTGTAGGAAAATCTGTAGTGATCTCCAGTGTTAGCACCATTTTCGTCTCAATTCTGTCCTTGTGTTGGTCCTTAGTACGATTTTGATTAAATACATTAATTCTCCCTAAAAGAGGCACACAGTGTGAAGGGGTTAAAACTGTAGGTTAACCTTTCTATTCATGGGTGGTGTTTCTCTTTTCTAGCCACTAAAATCTAGTTTAAGTGAAACTTTTCCTTTCCTTTCCAGACCGATTTTCTCTGTCATCTGCTGTTATTTTTTAAACCGAATTTCCTTTCCCATGGAGAACCTCATCCTGTCATTAATTTGGAGTCACTCTTTCACTTTCATATTATCCTTGTGATGTGCATCTGTCACTCATAATAAAAACTGCATTCCGATTTTGTCTTTTCAACCCCATTTTCAAACCATTTTGTCATTTAAACTCGTGTAAATTAGTAAATGCAATTTCTACGTGTATGATTTGACTGTACTGTGTTTTCACTTCCAAGTCGATTTTCTGAACTGTATGCCTGTTGTTGGTATATTGACTTGTAGTCTGCTAGTGTTCTTACAGTCCTGATACTGCTATAACTCATCTTTACCTCATTCATTAAACCACACACGTAAAACAAATCTTTAAAATTCCGAGTGCTATTTCGTTCAATTGCAAAGGGTTTAAATCCCATTTCGTGGGGGAAAGTCAGATTTCACTTCTGTTTGCTGCCTAGTATACCTGGCGTCTTGCTACTCCTTGCTACACACCCAAAATTCAGTTAATAGGGGTTTGATGGAGTATTGCAGGGGGAAATCTTAACTGGGATGCTATCTACCCGAAATGTAATATTGCTCTCATTCATTTGTACTTTGTGTATGTTTATTAGAAGGTCAAACTACGTATATTTAATCAATTTACCTTGTAATTATCACCCCATTGGTGATTGCTGGCCAGTATTACATTTTTGTGATTTTATTTGAATTTAAAATAAAAAAGATATTGTATTACCACCCACCGGCCTGGTTCATGGTCCATTGTGAACCGGGGTATTTGCAAAAGTGGTGTGAAATGGGTTGGGTGCCATCTCAATCTGAATTTTTAGAAAATAATGTAATCGTTTGTTCTGCATCCTAGGCCAGTGGCAAGAGTCCTGGGCTGGTGTGTGAAACCCCATTAGAATCCTTAACAGATTTAGGGATTGTGCCAGGGATTGAGAAAGTGTGTGACCCATGACAGCTTAACACAGCAGGCTAACCTTCAAGATAGTGATACTTTGTGGGGTTAGAACACTGTGTTACACTGTAGAAGCACCTTCCCAAAACATAGACCCTAAGTATCTGGCCTGTGTGTAAAGATAACATAAAAGCAACCCAGAACTAGACAAAAAACTATAAAATACAGTTTACATTATTTAAATAAATTAATAAAGAAACACCACTCTGCATAATGACCACAGTACAGATAAATATGTCCAGGCAGCACCTTCTGCACACATTATTTGTCAGAGGGGAATAGGCACACCAGGATGAGGATGTTCAAGCCTTAAGTGAATTCTACATGACTTCAAATCTTAGAGAAGTGCAGATTCAAATGGTTTGAAAGAAAATCGAACTCTTGCGCAAAACCAATCTGAGCTAAAACTAGTGGAAAGGAAATTGCAAAAGAGCCAAGATTCTGAGGTCAATGTTAAGAACTACATCAAACAGATAAAAGAGAACTTGGCTCTGCAACAACAAAATAATTCAGACCAAGAGGCCCATTTAAATGCATTAAGAGTGGAGGGTCAAGAAAAGGTTGACTCTTTGGAAGAGAGGCAGCTAAAATTGAAACAACATGTGAGATACAATAAAGCCAGTGTAGAGCAAATGACTACTTTACAGAAACAGATAAAAAAAATTGGAAGAGGAAAGTAATAAATTAATTACAAAACAACTTCACTTTCAATCAGAATTTGATGAAGAGCACCAGAAATTAAGTGCCATAACGCAACAAAGGGATGACCTGGCTGAACAAAGGGGCGCTCTGTATCAGGAGAAATAGGCCCTATACTAGGAAATGCGCCATTTAAAAACAAATTAGGAAAGAAGGGAGTCAGACCTTCAGGGACTGACTGGCATAAAAGAAGAACGTGAAAAATTAATGGGATAGAGGATACAAATGGAACTCGAATTAGAGCAGGTCACAGAGGCTCTAAATGTGCAGAAAAAGGAGGTTCACCTCCTGCAACAGAAATTTTCTCAGTGTTCCCAGACCATACAGGTAGCGCAAAGAGAAAATAAGGCCCTCTGTGAACAATGGACTCCACAAGCAGGTGGCAGTTCAATAGCGGGTCATAGAGGCCAGTCAAGCCCTGATAGCAGAGCAAAAAGCTCAGACCTTTGCCTGAGCAGGGGCTGAGAAGGAGAAACTACAGAGGTTGGAGAAAGAGTATGGTAGGCTAAATCCAAACTTGAGGGACCCCGAACAAGTAGAGAGGGACAGGGCTACCCCTGATCACCATGTGATCACCTCTGTCCCAAGGGACTCAAACCCATTTAAAACTTTGTGCACTGCTGACTTGATGTCTACTGGTTCAAATGAGCCAGAAACCATAAGGCCGTCAGAATTAAATAGGCCTAGCATGATGAAGCTGACAGGCCAGCACCAGGCAGAAATTGATGGACGGGCATTCCTGTATGAATACAAAAAATATTATGGCTGATGTCTCTGACCAGGAAGCCTCCTATGAGGGGAAAGTCAGGGAATTAGATATGCAGAAGCACTATCTCCAAAGGGATTGTTTAGTTCAATTTGCAGAAAAACAGCATCAAATGAGGCCCCAAAAGAGCATCCGGAAGATCTCCACCCAATGAGGGCAGTGGGGGGAATCCTCCGATAACCCTGGAAGCAGGGAGGAGTCAGAAGACTACTCTCCTGTGCACCACAGGGGAGAAGAAACTGGGCCACACCATTCTGCAAGCCCCCCACAAGCTCACAGAATGAGGGAGCACCTAGAAGATGTAGAGGATGTCCCAAGTAGAGGCTGCACTCCATCTGTCCATTTTGAAGTACCAGGAACGTTTACACCAAAGTATGAGACCTATGATGAGCACATGAACCAGCAAAGAGCCACATTGGTGCTCTGTCCAGTACCCATCAGAAGGACAATGCCTATTGAAGTACCGATACCAAGGAAACCATGGACAGTAAGGTACCCATTGAAAAACCATATCAACAAATGAAACAAAATGAAGATCGTCTAAATACAGTCCCCGAAGAAGCCAAAAAGATCTTAATGAAAGACGAATGGTGATATCACAAGAACCCTGACTGAATCACGTATAGAAGGTCTGATGACCAGAGAATGACATAAAGAGATGAAACAATATGGACAAGGGACATCGTGAACCTAAAGTGAAAGGATGATGTCAAATGTAAAAGGCTTATGACATTAGCATGATGAAGAAGCTCAACCAGAAAATCATGCAGCTTGCTATGCTTAGTAGAAGACAGATTGCGGCGAACGCCACCGATATATATCTACCTCCAAAGAAGCATCTTATATAAGTATAACTCCACTTTGCACAAGAAGCAGAATCAACGAAAGGTTACTAAAGGCCACACGAGGAGAGCTTCATATTTAGCAAATTGAGAATAAGCCTCAGAAACGAAATTCAGCAGAGGCAAATTATGCCAGGAAAGCCAAGGTCGTATCAGTTAAAATAGATGAACAGTAGCTACAATTAATTGAAGCGAAGAACAGAATATCCTGCTCAGAAAGGTCAAGATAAGTAACTGAAGGCAGGTGGTGGGTAAAATGAAAATCAAATACACAAATTACACGAAGAAGAGGCTAATTCACGGTGTCTGAATCACGTGACCAGCCGAGCGAGAAGAAGTGAGAATTTCACACCTACGCATGGCAGATGGCGAGGCGAAGATATCTGAACTTTTCCATACAGGAGATGCAGTCTCGAGGCCATCAACCACAGTGAAATAATTGAAACATGGCCACTAAAGTGATGATTGATTGTAACAATAAATGGAGGAAGGCCGGGGAGCTAAGGGGCACCCTGCACCTGGCGGACCATTCTGTGTGCTTCTAAGCAAAGCGGAAAAGTATGAGTGGGGTTGGTGCCAACACAATCATAATGGACCAAGTAATCTAGGGTCCTATAGTTAGTAGAACCAATGGGACGTCATACTTGCAGTGACGTCCACAGTAGCCATTTTTAAGGTAGGGCTTAGATGTCCCACCTGACAGTGTTTACCCAATCCCCTTACTCCGTTACCATGTACAGATATAGTACCTATATTAAAGTTACCTTTCTACAACCAATAGAATTGAATGCCAACTTTTAAGCATTAAACGTGAATGATGACGAGTTTTTAATATAAATGTTATGTTTTTTATGAAGTTCATTGGAGTTGTGAAGTGAGAGAAAAGATCATGCATCCACTGATATTCATGAGACTCCCCATTTTTTGTACTTGTCATTAACCCCTTAAGTCCATAGGGCGAGGTATCTCGTCCTTGGGATTACCTCCCTGTTGCCAAGGATGAAATACCTCGTCCTTGACACTTAAGGGGTTAATGAAACAGAAAATGTAGAAGGCATTGAATGGCAAAATACCGAAATCACCAAAAAAGGCCTTGGCACTGGGGGAGAAAACCCATGGCAGTTAAAAGGTTAAACAGACTCCCTTTGCCAAACCGTTGAATTGTCATTATTGATTTGGTGTTGGACTATTAATCTGCACCCCATCCATCTCACGGGTCTTGCTATCTTATCTTAAAGTGCTATTGGGCAAACCCCAGCTCTATGGGCCAGTTGGGGGCCCCAGTGTACAGTTGGTAGCAGAGATTAGATGATTTATCGATTATCAATTAGATAAGACACCCATTGACCATTGACATAAAGTAACTCTAGGTCCTCGGCAATAGCACAAGTCCTTTGCTATCCGGCTGAGTAGACCATGAACCTTCCTGTAGACAATGGTTAGAGTAAAAAGCAGAACCTGCAGGCAGAGGTCTAAAGAGACCTGTGGTTCCCCACGTAACCCCTTCCCACTCCGACAGGCAGCTGAGCGGGTGCGAACGGCAGGAGAGGTGGTGACCAAGGCAGTGATCCCGAGCATCCAGAGAGGAAACATGCGAACGGTGAGTGAAAAAGACTAAGGGCCTCATTACATGTTAGGCGGTAAGGGTTTACCGGTACCGGTAAGGGCACCGGTACCGGTAAACCCTTAACGCCTTACTACGAGTTGCGGGACCCGTCCTTAACGGCTGGTTTTACCAGCCGTTAAAATAGGCTGCCGCAAAGGGACCTCGGTGCTAATTACGGTACCGCAATGGGGGCAAAAATGGGAATGGGGAAGTGCCTTGGTGAATGTGGAATTACTGCCCCCGCTCACCTTGGAGTAGGGCGGTAATTCCGCCATCCACCAAGGCAGACACGGTAAAATACCGGCGGCAACCATAGCGCTAATAGCGCCATGATTACCGCCTACCGTGTAATGAGGCCCTAAATGCTGTGGCAAAAAGTGCATGCTTTAGAACAAGTAAGGAAAAGGTAACGAAGGGAGGGGGGAGAACAAAAATATAATTAGAAGTAGAGTAAAATTTATATATATATATATAAGGGGAAGGTAATAGTGATTCAAAGAGTGACTAAGAAGAGAAAGGATACCGGGTAGGACACCTGAGAAGAGAGAGGATAATAGGGAGGACACCCGAGAAGAGATTCCTACACTTTAATATAGCGGCTAGAAGAAAATTGCATTAATAGTCTTGAATAAAATAGGAAAAAATAGGTCACCAAAGCAGTTAAAGACGCTTGTGAAAGGGATGAGTTTACACTACATGTTGGGGTAACATTAGGGGCAGAGTCTGTGTAGCCAGCTAGATTTTGTCTAGTCTGTTAACGTCTGTCTTATGTGTTATTTGTTGTGATGTCATAGGACAACATTTTTCCTTCGAGGAACTAGCATAAAAATTACGCAATTGGATAGTTGAAATAATGTAGAATGCAACCTGATGTTTGTTCATTTAAATAGAAGATATAACATTTTGTGGAAAAAAACGGGATTGGAGTTTGTGACGATTGGTGCTTGCTCATACTCTTGAAATTGTTTAAGTAACGAAAGACATGAGTGTTTTATAAAGAGAAAGTGAAATGATTTAAGCATGGAAGACGTTCCTCCATTAGTACACCTGTGCAAACAGTTGCCAAAACATGCACCTAAGCTGAAAAAGTACAGTACAGTATGGGTTAAAGGAACCGCAAACACAATGTTTATGCCATGGCCCCAGGGTGGATCGTTATCTAAGAAGCTCTTACAGCACATTACAACATAGTTGTACGCTACTTACACTGGAAGAAAAGTTAGACAAATGCCTAGCTAGTTTTGAGCTTTGGAAGATGTACCAACAGGATAAGGAGGAAGAGCCGCCGTTAGATTGGATACTTAACATATGCACAGAGGGGGTGAGACGCCTTCCGCGCCACCCACCCCATCTGAAACAAAAACTGAAGACAGTAAGGATGAAGGGTTATACCCGTTAAGAGAACTTAAAACATCTACAGGGTATAGTAACCTGGCATATGAGTCACCTACGCAAAGTAGTGACGAAAACCCTGACAAAGACAGAGATAGAGACGTCACCTCTAAAGTTCTGATGGACAAGGAGAGACGCGAGAACGAGAGAAAAGACCAGGCACAAGCAAGTGCATCTCTCGACATGGAGAGAGAAGGCAAAAGATGGAAAGGAAGTGAGGAGAGAACTGATGAGATAGCATTCACACAGAACAAATCGATGGGAGGGCAGATTATTTTGAAACTCGATGGTAAAGGCATAGATGACGTGAAACAAAAAAGAGAAGCTAGATGATTTACAGAGAAAAAAGAAGGGAAAAGAAAAAGAATTGAGAGACGAAAGCATAAGGAAAAATGATAGGCAGAGACAAGACCAGTTATATCGCGAACAGCACGAAAGGCAACGTGATCGCAAACACAGAGCAGCAAATGATCAGGACAGACAGGAGCAGCGAAGGATAGAAGAAGAGCAAAGGATAAGGGAAAAAAGAATAAAGAGACAAAGGGATGAGAAAATCCAAAGAGCAAATGAACATAGAAATGCAAAGAAAGAGGAAGAAGACAAGGTCATAGAAGAAGCGAGGAAACATAGAGAATTTGATGTCGATTTAGAACATAAGCGAAGACAGAGAGCACGTGATCTTGAATATCTGGAAAGGGAGGTTAAAAAATCTGAGCTAGTAGTAGATTGGGAAGACATCGAAGAATTATTTCCCGAGTGTGATTCAGCACCAGGCATGTCTAGGACAAATATCGAGGAAAACTATGACAACAGAAGCATCAGAGAGACGATCAATAGAAAATATGATGAAATGAGGCTACAACAAGTACCCTAAGAGGGGGGGGGAAGACGAGCACCTGGAGAGCACTCAGCTGTACCATGCTGAGGACGTCTCCCAAAGTAGTAGACATAGAAAACTGTCCCTAGAGAGGTTGGAAATTAGTAGGAACAAAGAGGATGCAAGAAGTTGGACTAGTTGGGCACAGACAATGTCAGACACCAAAAGAGAGGAGAATGAGGAAAAGGAGGAAGAGAGGAGACACAAAAAACAATTCTCAGGAGGGAAAAGGATAAGATGGTCGGATTCTAATGGGTCTGCACCGGGGGCATAAGAATCAGCCACACAGTCAGACCGACACGAAGAAATATCTCACGGTCAGAGGGGGGAGTCTCCTCCACCCTATGTGAGCCGGCTAAGGACATTGCCAGGTAGGCGGCGATGCGGGAAAATTACTCCTGCAATAGACAGAAGAACAAGGAGAGAGGAGAGAGAGGCCTATGCATCCCAATTTCCGTTGTTCAAGAAAGGTGGAACGAGACCACAGTATATTCCATGGCCACACATGGATCAGGAAAACCTGAAAAATAAGCTTCCAATGTTGACATCGGGAGCTGGAAAATGGATACACGAGTCAGAAAAAAGGACGGGAGGGAACACGTTAGCTATAGGGGATATCAAAGGTCTTTTAATCACCATACTTGGTGATAAAGCAGACGATGTGTGGACACGGGCAGGTTATCCTTGTGTGGCCACAATTAATACTGTGCATGACAGAGCACCACTCAACAATTGCAGAGCCGCGGTATGGAAAGCATAACGATTGCTATATCCAGACACTTCCGACATAGGATCCATCATGACTTGGAAAATGAAGGAGTCGGAAGACCCTTTGCTTTACATCCAGAATTTCCAAGACACGTGGGTACTCAAGACTCGAGAATCTTGGGGGAAATCTATACCTGTGTTTTACCATATAGTATGCCAAGGGCTGCCAGAGCAGGGAGAGAAACAGCTCAAGAAATTGGTAGAAATCGAGTCCAAACCGTGGTCTGAAATACAGTTGACCATAGCACACTATTGCAGGCTGCTGCAAGAAAAGAATCGCAAAAAAGAGGCTGCACGAAAGGGCAAGGAGGCAAAATTAGTGTAGAAGAAATTGTCAAAATATGCCATTGTAGGGGCAATGATGACTAGCACAGATGGGTCAAACATGCAGCAAGTCAATAACCTACAACAGAATAATCAGGGCAATACTGGGTTTTACCCCAGGGAAAGAGGATTCAGGGGAAGAGGATCGCAGAGTAATCAGGGAGGTTTTCAGAGTAATCAGGGAGGCTTTCAAAATATACAAAATGGTAATCAAGATATGTTAAATGGGCAAATAATCAGACCACTGCCAATATGTTGGTTGTGTGGGATGACAAGACATCTAGCATGCACATGCAGAAGTCAAGGCATGATGCAAAATGGCCAAGGAACAAGAGCAAGTATGGTGAATCCACCTGTGTTTTTACAAAATGGAGGAAATGGAGTTGCACAGAATTACACGGTGCAACAACAAATGCCAGGAGCACAGCAAAGCTTGCAACCTCAGAATTCAATGGGTTTTCCACAAGGACAGTCTCAACAGTTGCTGATGAAACAGTCACAGACAGTAAGTACAGGTCAGGCTGTGAACCCTGGAATGAGGAGTAAAACTGGTGATGGGGTAAGTCCATTTGCACAAGGCGAGACAAAATCATATATGAACTAGGACAGATCACTGGGTACCCTGATATGTTCTATCCTATCAGTGATAACTGACCCTCACCAGGAACCAAGGGTGAATGTTGTTATAGGGGATAAAGAATATTCCTTCTTAGTTAACATGGGTGCAACACTTTCATGTATACGTGAAGGCAAGTTTTCTTTGACCGGCAATGCTATAAATACTCAGAGAATCACAGGAGCTACAAGTCATGTTCCTTTTACAGACGCACTTCCAGTCTCTATAGGAGAATGTGATATCAATGTACCGCTATTATATTTGTGACACACCCCAGTAAAATCTTGGGTCGAGATCTAATGATGAAGTTAAACATGACAATCTTGTTCACGGAGGAGGGCATAGGCATAGTATGTTCAACTCCAGGAATGCACTGTGTGAACGTATGCAAAATTATTAGAGCATACGCAGGACACACAGCTATGAGGGCTGTACCATTAGAACCTGAGAAAACCATGAGGACCCCAGACGAATTTCTATTTAGGCCAAGAATACCTATGCATGAGGAAAAGGGACAAGTATTTCCCTTGATGATACACACAGCCGCGATATGAGGGAAAATGGCTTTGATTGATGGTGTGATGATGAAGGCCGACAATGGTGCACAGTAATTGCCATTGAAGAAGGGTACAGATTGACTGACGTCACTGATGATGATCTGTTTGACGAGCAAGCAGATAGGGTAGAAACAGCAGTTGAGGTAAACCTCACTTTTTGGGTGAAAATGATCAAAAGAGAAGTGCCTCAAAGAATGATGTTGGCACAGAACCGTCCTGAATATTTTGAGGATGACATGGCCCAGGTGCCAGTCTCAGTGTGGACCACAGGCCCCTATGACGTAGGCTTATTGAAAGGAGTCGGAGAAATGAAAATTAAACTGAAGCCAGGAGCAATTCTACCAAAAGCACGACAATATCCCATGTCCAGGGAGGCAGATGAAGGAATTTTTTTAAACAATTTTGGCTATGATGGAGCAGGGCATTTTAGTGACATCAGAATCATCATGCAACACTACAGTTTACCCGATAAAAAAATCAAAGGGAGGTTCTTGGCGTTTAATTCAGGATTTACGCACAATAAATGATATTGTTGATGCCGAGTTCCCTTTAGTCCATAAACAGGCTACAATCCTATGTAATATACCTGTTGAGGCAAAATATTTCACGGTGATTGACTTGAAAAATGCATTTTTCTCAATCCCATTGCATCGAGAATCATAAGATCTGACATCATTTACATTCAGACAAATGTGTCTGAAAAGCATGAGGCTACCCCAGGGGTACTGTGTGTCTCCTTCTATTTTTAAAACAGTCCTGCAGATGGACCTAAGCAATATTGCATTAAAAAGTGTTGTCTTACAATATGTGGATGACATGTTAATTTGCAGCATGACACAGGAGAGATGCAGACACGATTCTGTTCCTCTATTGACTATATTGGCTGAAAAAAGATATAAGGTGGACAAAGAAAAGTTAAAATATTGTCAGCAAGAAGTGCTGTACATAGGCGAGCCTATCTCACATGAGAGGAAAAGGGTTACCCCAGAAAAGGCTGAATCTATAATGAACACAGCTAAGCGACACACAATCAAACAGATGCAGAACTTTTTAGGTCTCTGCAATTATGTCAGGGCATGGGTCTTCGACTACAGCTCATATACCAAGCCCTTGATACAAGCCCTAAAGAAGGCATAGGTGACGAAAGAAAAGAATGAATGGTCTGAGACCATGGAGGAAGGGTTTGCTGAACTCAAGAGAGCCTTTTGCACGGCACCAGTTTTAGGGATTCCCAATTATGCAGAGGAATTCTACCTGTTTTCACACACGAATGGCAGCATTATGACAGCAGTGCTCACACAGAGAACCACATTGGGTACAAACCCCTGGCATACTACAGTGGAAATTTGGACCCAGTGAAGAGAGGTAATTCCCTCGCGAACAAAGTTTAGCTGCCACAGCGTTCGCCATAGAGAAGGTGGTATGCTCAATGACGCTATTTGCTATTCTAGATAAACCAAAGGGCACATTGACATCTCAGAGAGCTTCTGCTTATGAAGTGATCATATCGAATCCATCAATTAAAATAGTCTGATGCAAAATAGTGAATCCAGCTATGTTCATAGCAGAGCCAGTCACTGAAGGAGAGCCGATCCATGACTGTGCCAATTATGAGGAATTCTATGATGAAATTCCCAGAGTGAAAGAAAACGCATTGGCAGAAGGAAAAATTGTCATCAATGGCCAAAGATATACAGGCACTTCTGTGATTAAGCACACAGCAAATGGAGAGTTTTCAGTGCTTCTTAGTGCACGATTACCATCACATTATTCAGCACAGGCTGCAGAATTATTGGCTGTTGATACTCGCGATTGAGAATCACGCATGACCAGGAAGTAACGGTGTACAGTGACTCCACCTATGTGACATCAATAGTATAATTTTATCTCACGTGGAAATCAAGCATCCAAGAGCGAGACGATTATGGACGTGGAAGTCACTAATGTAAATGAAACAATGATTGTCGCACGGACTGAACCTGAAAGTTACAATAACATGGGACAAACGCAGTTAATTGAACGCCAAGGGGAGGCACCACAGGAGGAGAAATATCTTTGGAAGCATCGAGGCTGTTGTTTAAACCCCTAAGAAAGCTTGTGGCGACAAGACAGCACTGGTAAACCAGTAATGCCTATAGCCCTGTTAAAAATAGCATTGGAACAGTTACACTATCCAGCACACATGACAAAAGAGAATCTTGCTGCAACACTCGCTGAAGACTGGTTCATACCGAACTGAGCAGAGCACATTGCATTTTTTATGGTGAACTGTATAATTTGCCAACAGTTCACGGCTGGGCACACACTAAAAATAATTAGAGGAGTCATCCCGAGGCCCAATGGACCTTTTCAGCACTTGCATGTTGATTACGTCGATATGATTCAAGTACACTGAAATTGGAGAAACTGTTCACAGTGAGTGAGGGCCAGACAGTCCAAACTTCAGCAAAGCAGGACAAATGTCCCTGTTGCCAGAAGATAGCAGATTGGCAAGTAAAGTCTTTTTTCGCCTAATCGAGGATTTTCCAGAACTTGTGGGGAGACCTGTCAGTGTTGACATCCTCATGTTCATCAGTGACCCAGCTAATTCTTCGCAGATGGGCCTGCTCTTTCATGGTATCGTGATGCAAGTGGAACTTTCTAACCATCAGCAGAACTTTCTGAGAAGATTTTAAACTTTCTGCTGAGGGACAGATCGAAAGGGTATCACCAGAGACTTCACTTGAGTACACTGAGAAAACAAAATGCCTTCAGGAATGAAGCAAATCAAAGGCACTGATTGGGAACTCATATATTTTGAACATGCACAATAAAGAGACTTACTGAATTATTACCTGATTTTGACATTGCCTCAACGTAGAAAAAGAAACTATATCCAAGACAATAGACAATCCATTGTTCAGGCAAAGAGGGACAATTGTTTTGGAACCTGCAACTCACAAGCAGAACCAGCAGAATCCCGAAATAATATTGTCTAAGAGTGTATTAAAAGTTAGTATCTTTCAACGGATGATCGAGATGGGGATTCAAAGCAGCAACCTTGTCCTCCCTCAGGAGGAGAGACGCTGGTATTTTTCCAGAACTAAATGCTGAAGATTAACCTAAAGGGGTATAATGTATTCATGCATTATATTCATCATTGTTTTTTCTATATCTGATGATTAGAACTGCATTTTTTATTGGTGCACAAAGTGTTCCAATTCCAGTGCACACACCTAATGATGCACGCATGAAGCCTACGAAGGCACCCAGACCTTACATAGTCATTCCAGTCCCAAGGAGATCTGATGGTGGAATGAATGAACTTGAGATGGATGTGATCAGCAATAATACACACATACTTATGGTAACAAGCAAATTGAAAAGCCGGAGTAGGGTCGGCAGAGTTTGAATGTAAAAAGAGTACTGACAACCACACGCATGCAAACACTGAATGCACACACGCCGGGCCTAGCGTCAATAACTGCAGAACCACAGGTCAAGGAAGAGGGGAAGGTTGGGCAGCCAACAATATGAAGCTACCCTACAAGTGAAGTGATAAGACAAGTGGGTAAAGTTGAACCTTTAAAGAGACAAATGGAGTTGGAGAATGAAACAACCGAGACAGCATTGATGAGCACACATGATCAAATGAAGGGGACAAGTACAAGTTATACAATACAGCCATATATTGGACCAATGGCAGCGTAGATATGGCAATTTATAACCAAAAGAAAAATAATGCAAGAGGAGAAGGAAAGAATTGCCAGACTTGTGCATACTCAATTAGTGCAGATGAAGAGACCTGCACCATGTTCCAGGATACCTGATAATCCTTCAGCAAGAAGGAGCCATACGGATGCATTCAAGGATGTAGTTATAGCGAACTACATGAAAACCTTAAGAATCAAGAGAAGCACACAAGGAGACAACAGTGAACTAAACGATTACTTGGACAGCACAGCACATTTGGGAAACAACATCTGGTACCAACACATGAAAGAAGTTGGAAGACATAGTTCAGAGGGGGAATGCTTTGTTTGTGCACTTCTACCTTATAGCATGGGAAAGTCAAAGATCTTCGTAGCTGTAGAAATTGCTGTCCAGACAGCACACAGTCTATCATATTTAGCAATGTGCAAGACCAGAGACCGTTCATGGGATGTGATGCTTCACTGAAATGGGCAACTGAAGCAACTGATACAAATGAAGATGATTATGTCTAGGACATAAAAACTAGAAACAATGGAAAGACAAAACACATTGTTATCAGATATGAGAAGTCTGGTGTTAAAGGAGCAGAAATAAGAAGAGAAGCAAACCAGAAGGTAAATGCCCAAGGAAAAACTCCAGAAGAAGCTCGGAGATGGAAGAACAGACGCCAAATGCAAATTTGGGGAACAGTGCTTTCACCAGATGGATGGGAGAAAGGAGTAGTGATCTGCAGAGCATGATTGGTCTTCGGTAGATACGAGACCACCATCAACATGGTGCGAAATGGATGCTAGCCATTATGGCCAAGACTTGCAAAACTGCTGACATGGGACGAGGATAGAGGAGGACCCCTGCACATAGTACAATTGGAAAGCTCAACATTGTGCTTCATGAATAATGGTACTAGGAAGATGGGAGAAAATCAGAACTGTGGACAAGTCTTTTATGCTCCAGGAATGGTACATGGAACTGCAGAGACATTGGATCATTACTGGGCATGTGGATCTAAAGCATATATCAGACTGCTGAGAAACTTGGGAGGTATATTCACAATAGTGAATGTCCACGTTCCAGCTTTGGTGATCCCGAAAAGTGACCTGAATATTGACAGCTTTCCGAAAGCAGATGCTCACCTGAGGAAGAAGAGAACTGTAGAATTAATGAACAGAATGAAGAGAGAAAATTACTTTTCTGCCAAATCAGAAGAAGCTTTTCATGCAATCCCATATGAACAGAGGCCGTTCAGCCTTACTTCATTAGTGTTCACGACAATCTTCATGCCAAGATTTCAAGTTGGAGCAAATATTAATGGTTGCAGATAACCAGATGGGAGTCACTGCAGACCATCAACACGACAATAAAAGGATTCAATGCAATCAAGGAAGAGTTAAGGGCGATTTGACTTATGACTCTCCAGAACAGATATGTCCTTGACATGATCACAGCTATGGATGGAGGTGATTGTGCAAAAATTGGAGAATCATGTTGCACATTTATACCATCTCACGATGAAAAAAACTGAACTCTAACAGAGGCCATAGGTATGCTGACGACACTACAGAATCAGATGATTGATGAAACTGACAAAGTTGATGATGAAAGCTGGTTTGAATAACTATTTTCATGGGTTCCATGATGGATGGCAGATGCATTCAAGTTCCTGGGAGCCCTGCTAGTGAAGACATTGCTTGGATTTGTGTTATCAAGATGATAATCTTTCAGTGTCAGAAAACTGTGATAAAAGCTATAGGGATGAAAATCATGATTGATGTAGAGCCAGGATAGAAGCTCAAAGATCTGACTAACAAAGAAACAAGAGACTTTGTGAAGGCCAGCATTCATGCACCAGAGGGAACAAAGTTTCTATATCCCAGGAAGCATAGCAATTATGTGGGAAGATGGGTTTAGTGCAGCCCAAATGGACACTGTCAACTAATGACATGGAAAAGGGACGAACACATGAGAACAGCAGGAAGTTTAAAAGGAGTCCTAAAGATATGGACCCGAAAGAGACATTTCTTCAGACCATCATGTATAGACCCAGAAGATGAAGAAACAATGGACCCAAGCAATGGAGCAAAAGGGAATATAGAGGAACAAAAGAAGATGGACCCAAAGAAAGAGGTGAAAGTGGTCGATGAATTGGCCAGCGGGGGGAGTGTAGAGGTGGTCCCAAGTACAGCCCGCACTCCAACCGTCCATTTTGAAGTACCAGGTACATTCACGCCAAAGTATGTGACATATGACGAGCAAATAAACCAGCAAACAGCCGCAGTGGGGCTCTGTCCAGTTCCCATCAAAAGGACAACGCCTATAGAAGTACTGATACCAAGGAAACCATGGACAGTAAGGTACCCATTGAGAAAACCATATCAACAATTGAAACAAAATGAAGATCATCTAAATACACTCCCTCAAGAAGCCAAAAAGGTCTTAATGGAAGACGAATGGTGACATCACAAGAACCCGGACTGACTCACATATAGAAGGTATGACGACCAGAGAATGACAGAAAGAGATGAAACGCCATGGACAAGGGACATTGTGAACCTAAAGTAAAAGGACAATGTCAAATGTAAAAAGCTTATGCCATGAGCATGATGAAGATATTCGACCAGTTTATGCATGTATATATGCTTGGAACAGCAAGAAAGCTAAGAAAATCGCGCGGCTTGCTATGCTTAGTGAAAGACAGATTGCGGCAAGCGCCACCTATACATATCTACCTCAAAAGATGCATGTTATATTAGAAGCAGAATCAACCAAAGGTTCCTAAAGGCCACACGAGGAGAGCTTCATATTTAGCAAATCGAGAATAAGCGGCAGAAAGGAAACTCAGCAGAAGCAAATTGTGCCAGAAAAGACACAGTGATATCAATTAAAATAGATAAACAGTAGCTACAATTAATTGAAGCGAAGAACAGAATATCCTGCTCAGAAAGGTCAAGATAAGAAACTGAAGGCAGGGGGTGGGTAAAATGAAAATCAAATTACACAAAGAAGAGGCAAATTCATGGTGTCTGAAACACGTGACCAGCTGAGAGAGAAGAAGTGAGACTTTCACATCTATGCATGGCAGTAGGCCAGGTGAAGATATCAGAACTTTTCCAGACAGGCGATGCAGTCTCGAGGCAAACCACAGTGAAATAATTGACACATGGCCACTAAAGTGATGATTGATTGTAACAATAATTGGAGGAAGGCCGGGGGAGCTATGGGGCACCCTGCACCTGGCCAACCATTCTGTGTGCTGCTAAGCAAAGTGCAAAAGTATGAGTGGGGTTGGTGCCAACACAATCATAATGCACCAAGTAATCTAGGGTCCTATAGTTAGTAGAACCAATGGGACGCCGTACTCGTAGTGAAGTCCACAGTAGCCATTTTTAAGGTAGGTATATAGTACCTATATTAAAGTTACCTTTCTAGAACCAATAAAATTGCATGCCAACTTTTAAGCGTTAAACATCAATGATGATGAGTTTTCAGTATAAATGTTATGTTTTTTATGAAGTTCGTTGGAGTTGTGAAGCGAGAGAGAAGATCGCGCATCCGCTGATATTCATGAGACTCCACGTTTTTTGTACTTGTCATTAAACACATTCCCTTTGCCAAACCGTTGAGTTGTCATTATTGATTTGGTGTTGGAGTATTAATCTGCACCCCCATCCATCTCACGGCTGCTGCTATGTTGTCTTAAAGTGCTATTGGGCAAACCGCTGCTCTATGGATCAGTTGGGGGTCCCAGTGTACAAAGATCAGGAGGGGACCTCAAACAGTTGCAGCTCAGAGTCTGAGGGCTAGTGGACTCAGGTCATGCAGCAAAAGAAGGCAAATAAACAGAAGAGAGTTCTGGGGAAAGACCCCATTAGGCAGATCAAGGCTATTAGGAATTTCATAACACTGTACCACAAAAATGCAAATTATTCTGTCTGGGAGCATCTGGAACTCTATGAACAAATGATGGACACTTTTCACTTCAAAGATAGCCAGAAATGCAAAGATTATGCCAAATGGACCTTCTCTCCGGAGTACTCAAGCTTCTTTCCTGGACTGGAAGATCAAAACCATTCAAGATGGTCCACCTATAAGGCAGCCATCTTGAAACACTTTTCTGCCAACAGAAACCCCCAGGAGGCTCGCAAAGTGGCCCACAATCTGCAATGCAGAGAGGATTAGGCACCAAGAGCATTTGTGCAGGAGCTAAAACCTGCCTTTGCACAAACTACCAGGTGGGTGCGCATTAATTGCAGAGAATTCATAATCACTTATTTTCATGCGCTCCCGAAACACATAATGACCCAGCTGGTGAGGGATTTTCATGACAAAAGATCCCTGGACTGGGTAATAGAGCAGGCTACCCGGATCTATGAGGTACAAAAACCTGCAGAAAATAAAACCAGACAAAAAATACCAAACCATCCAACAACCCAGCTGCTGCTAAGGTGGCAGAGGTGAAGGTTGCCCCCATTTTAGACCTAGAAATGGGGAGCCTGAAAACAAACCGTCCCGAAATCAGCCAGATCAGAGGCAAAGAAGGTTATCTGATCAATCAGTAACAGGTGGCAGTCAGGTAGGTATAACCCCACCAATGGGACCCCTAACTCTCCTGATTACATAAGTCCCAGATATAAGGGCAACCAACCTATCTTGGGGTATGTATGGACTACCCCAGCCCAAGGGGGGATCCAACCAGGTAAGTACTGCCCCGGGAAACTTCCCTCCTAACTTCCCTAAGGAAGGCAGTAATCCCCCAAATCCTGGGTTAAGTTTCTTTCCCATGTGTCTACCAAACCCCAGCTTGCAGCACAACCCTCCTTTCTTTCAGCGGTTTCAAGAGTCAAGGCAACCTAATCCAGGAGAGTGGAGGCCAAGGGTGGAGGGTTACCAAAATCGACAATGCCCAGTGTACTCTGGGAGAAGGGATAGTTACCCTTCCTGCAAACCACCTAGGTATAAACAAAGACCACTGTATCAACCGGAACAGGTGTTCCAACTGGAGCGCCAGTCCAGAACCTCACACAGGATCTGAGTCACATGTTGAGGGCTCATCAGAACCCTCAGATGAAGATGGCGGCTAAGAACCGCTCAAACATAGGGTATGGCACCCCAGAACAATGACGGGGAGAGAACCCTGACAAATCTCTGGTTCCTGAGGAGGAGGCATGGAAGGAAAGCGGATGTAGAGCCCTAGAGGAAGCATCCTTCCTCATCTGTGAAAAGCCCCTGGACACCCAGGAACCAGAACTAAAGTCTCCTGCCCCCGGAAATCTGCAACCCTGGGAACAAAGGGTGGGTAGGAGAAATAAAGAAATGAAAAAGGCCCATTTTGTGGAAGAACTTAGTGTCCTCCAGTTTGAAGGGGAAGAATCCTTAGAGGATTCTGGGAAGAGAATCTTCTCTTTTAGGGATGGGGGAATGCCTCCCAAAGAAAAATGGGTCCCAAGAAATGTGAATGAAGATTGGGTGGATGTGGGGACTGATTCAGAGTCACCCATCCCGCAACCCCAGAATTGTCACCCTGAGAAAAAAATATTAATGGAGGGATCCTTCCCACACATTGGTTCTAGTGACTGCCACCAGGTAAGAGGGGGGAGCACGGAGCTAAGAGAAAAAGGGGATTCCGAAATCCCATCTATTTCAGGATGCAACATTTTTGTAACAGATTCCCAGACTCCGGCAGAGAAAATTGTCCACACTGTACCCTGTTGGAGTCTACAATAAAGAATTTGACCACCCAGTTTGCCCAAAATGCCCATTACCTTTGCCCACTTGAGGAGAAGGATAGGATATTCGACGCCGTCATTCGACTGCAAGGGCAATGAACATTTTCAGCATTGGTGGACACTGGATCCCAAGCCAATCTTCTGTCAAAAAGGGCCTTTGTGTAGCTAAATTCAGGAAGGAACAGAGACACCATATCCCTATCACCCTACTTCAAGGACAACTCCAGAACTTTGACAGGAATAACATTCCTGTCGAGGGGACTGCGAATCTGGAAATAAAAATTGGGCGACATAAGGTGAAACACCCAGTCATAGTTGTGACTCCAGAGGGAACCCCCTGTCTATTAGGGAATGACATCCTTTGCAGGTTGTCTCCCCTAATAGACTGTGTGAACAAGGTCCTCTGTATCAGACTAACCGACCAATAAAATTAAAACAGAGTGTCAACCATGTTAGTGCCAACATGGTTGAACAAAAATCTGATCATATTGAGTTTAATTTCCAAAATAATCAAGTACCTAACGTTACAGTAATTGCTGTAGGACAAAAAAAATGATGTTGGGAACTCCTCTTCATTACTAAAAATCAACCTTCCTTCCAGTTTTAAGTTGCATTCCACAATGGAAGAAAATATTTTGAAATTGTATACCAATTCACAATCTGAAAATCCCAATTGTATAGTCAAAAGTGATGAAAAACCAGCTCAAAGTTGAGCTGACATTCAGAAAATTAGAGAACAGCTGTTCCTCCCTATTCAGTTAAATGAGGGGAAGCAGTCTGTTCTCGCCAGAGTGTGCCTGAACAATGGAAAGAGCTTCATCAGCGAAGCCATGTTCAGAAAGCTCCCAAAAGATCCAACCATTCCCACATATAAATTGATTGATAAGTGGGAAATGCGACTAGAAACTCCCAATTCCAAACATCTCCTGCATAGCAGGTGTATGGCCAAAATGTCTATAGGTGACAAAAGCATAGAGCATAATTGTTGGGCTGTGCAAGATGTCCCTGCCACATTCTTTTTAGGCAGTGACATTCTCAATCGCTTTGCAATTAATTTGGACCTTATAAACGACAAGGCCTGGTCCCAACTAGGGGGCAATCCAATGGGCTTTGATGATTCTGAAAAAGCATTTCAATCAGCCTAATTGCTCTCTTATGTGGTTGAAGTTCAAATTGGAGAGGAGGTCACCATCCCAGGACTGACCCGACAATTCCCACTGGACTTAGAAATTAAAAGAGGACAGAATCTGCAAAATCCTGACGCCTATGTACATCTCAATGCCCATCTCCAAAAGCAGGGGTTGGGGTTAAACCCAATACCATTAGTCAATGTAGAACACAACACCATTCCAATACTGATGGATAACAGCGACCCTAGGAATATCTCTCAGGGTGCTGGCACCATTATTGGAATGGCGGTTATTGACCAAAATCTTTCCATGGATCTAGGAAATTAACTGATAAGACCAATTCCCCAGGACTGCTATGATAATGACCATGACAATGACATACCACCAGAAAGGATCTTCACCCGGCAAGGGGGGAATTTCCTGGTGTACTCTTCCTGCCCTTACGGGTAGGAAGAGGTGACCTCTGACATCAGGCAAGATGAGATGATATTCCAAGTCCACAATGACTGCCTCTGTACCTGAAACCCTATGTCCAGGTCAATACTTTAACCAGAGATCTTTCCACCCAGCTGGAGGAGGCCGCTGAGACAGCAAAACCCAAAGTCTTTCCAGGCTTCAGGAAAAGGCTTGAAGAATGGATCAACCTCACTGATGCCAGTGAGACTGAGGAGCAAAACCAAAAGTTGAAACAGGTTTTCTTAGATTTCCAAGATATCTTTGCTGTGGACTCGTACGACTATGGTCGCACCGAGATATATTCTACCACAATTCCCACTGACCCTGCCATGACTCTGTATTTGTGAAGCAATATCACTTGACTCTTGCATCTATGGAGTCCCTGACAGAAATTATCAAAAACCTTGAGTCCCGTGGGATAATTAGTCCAACCCACAGCATCTTTAATAATCCGGTGTTGGAGATTTTAAAACCAAATGGCCAATGGAGACTCTACGCAGACCTTAGGGAGCTGAACAAATGGATACACATGTCTCGATGACCTCTCCCCTACATTGACCATGGGCTGGCCCAGATCCAGGGGTTCAAGTTATACACTGCTATTGATCTGACAAATGGAAACTGGACCGTGCCCGTCGGTAGGGAGGACCAATACAAGCTGGCCTTTGCCTTCAGGGGCAGCAATACACATGGACCAGACTCCCTTTGGATACATAAACTCCGGCAACAAATTCAACATCTTCTTACACAAGGACATACCCGACTTGGGTGAAAGGGGTAACCTGGCCTATGTGGATGATGTTTTGATGAAAAGCTCAACTGCGGAGGAACATATAGCGGAAATCCGTTATGTTCTGACCCAGCTGAGGGTTGCAAGAGCAAAACTGTCCTTTTAGAAGGCACCGTGGTGCAGGACCCGTGTCAACTTCTTGGGACATGAAATAACTCCAGAGGGTCTCTGTCCCCAGGCAAAGAAAGTGTAAGCACTACTAAAACTAAAGACCCCACAACTCTGCATGAGCTCAGAAGCCTCATTGGACTGACAAATTACAGTAGGAAGTTCATTGAGGATTATGCAGAGGTGACAAGACCCCTGATCTATCTGTTGAATGGGGGTCAAGTGGGAGTGGGGTCCAGAACAAGCCAAGGCAGTAAAACAACTCAAAAGAAGTCTCTCACAATCGCCTTGTATAGCTTACCCTGTCAAAAACAAGGAGTTCTTCTTGGAGGCAGGGTTCTCGAATACATGCTTGACAGCAGTATTATATCAAAAGCATGACAAGGTCAATAAAGTAATCTCCTATGCAAGCAAGACTTTATCTTCTGTGGAGGAAAAATACAATGATTGTGAGAAGGTACTCCTGGCAACGGTTTGGGCCTTGAATAATTACCACCCTTTCATCCAGGGGGAACATATCAAAGTGGAGACTCCACACCAGCCTTTGCAATACCTCCAAAGTGACAGACTCTGTACCTGAAATGTGAGTAGAAATGTAATTCCAGAATTACTTCCTGGATTCTGTCAATGCAAGTCTTTCATCTGGAGGTCAGATATGGCCAAAACAAGAAGAGTCCCCTCGCGCAAGGTAAGGCTGACTTGTGCCAGAGAAAACTGTCTCAAGGACTAAAGTCTCAAAACCAAGGACAACATGGAGGCATACCTGATTTCCCCGCACAAAGTCTATGAAGAAAACAAGTGCGAGGGAATGCCCACAGTTTATGTGTACGGGTGCTCCTACCATGTTGATAACAATGGGGAAAAGGAACTGGTGGCCGGCGTTGGGAATGCCTGGATAAATTATGCAACAGAACCCTCTGCTGGGTACAAAATCGGTGCCCGCAGTAGTCAGGTGGCAGAGTTGATGGCAGTTCATCAGGCCATCCTCTCTGCCGTCAAAAAACCAACTCCATGAACTGGTCATAATCACCGACTCAGATTATGTCTGGAACTGGTTAGTTGAGCACCTGGTTAATTATAAAACCAGAAACATGCTGTGTGCTATTAACAAACAACTTAAACATGGCAAGCTAATACAAAAATAGAGGATCTGTCACCTCTAATGGAATGACCATCTATTGAAAGAAGTTTAAGGGTCCTTCCAGGATAGAGGGGCCAGACAAAACTGGGAATGACCTAGCTGATCAGCTGGCCAAAACTGCAGCCATCGAAGGGGATCTCCATGAGATCGAGTCCCTGTTGGGAGAAATCCAGGTCACTGCTGTCACTAGGTCCCAGACAAATGCTCACAATGAACTCTCATCTGCCCAGTGGAGTAAGGAGACCCCAGATGCTGATTTAATCATGGCACAAAAAGGAGATCCGATTATTGGGAAATGTTATCAACACATTGAGGACCCTGAGAACTTTCCTCTGACGGATACAGATTTCATTGGGAAAAAAGACCTCAGGGTATTGATGAAGTGTGCCAAAATGTTCTGAATCCAAGACGGTTTGTTGGTAAGGAGATCCATCTCTGGATGCGACCAGTGGGTTGTACCTACCTCATTCTGGAGCCTGATGCTAAGTCACGCAAATGATGTGGCCACAGCCGGTCATCAGGTGTTTCACACTACTCTAGAAATCTTGTGGGAGGGTGCATGCTGTCCACACATGGGGCAGGACATCGATCACTATTGGAAGGGGTGTCTTTTGTGTGCACATTTTCAGCCAGGTTCACTCACACAGTGAGTTCCCCTCCAGAATTGGGTGGATGACACTGCCTTTGTCAGATTTACAAGTAGATTTCATCGGGCATGTGATTCGCTCCTCGAGGGGAACACGTACATGTTAACAGTAACATGCTTGTTTACCAAATCGGTGGAAGATCTCCCGGCCCCAAATTGCAAGGCAGAAACAGCAGCTGCGCTGATGATCAATCACATCTTCTCACATTTTGGCCTACCCCGAATGATTGAGTCAGACCGAGGAAGTCACTTCACCAGAGAAGTGATGACAAAGATGTGGGAGATACTTGGGGGGGGGGGGTAAAAAGGAAACATCATATTGCATACTGCCTGTCCTCTAGTGGGGGAGGTCAGAGGTACAGAAAAACAATTGTGAGCATTCTAAATAAGTTTGTGGCAGATTCTGGCCCAAGTTGGGACATCTGATTACTCCTTGTCCTGATGGCTGTCAGATCTACACCCTCTTCTGCAACCAAAATGTCTCCATTTGAGCTAATGACTGGATGAAGGAATGTGCTACCTCATCATCTGCTCTATAGGACACAAGAGCAGACACCGATAAACGCCTCCACAACTCATGAATATGTTGAGAATCTAAGAAAACACCTTCAGCATGCTTTTGCACATGCTCAGCGGAATCTGGAAAAATCAGAGGGGATGAAGACTCAATATGACTTAAAAACAAACAAAAAAGAATACCAAGGAGGAGACAGGGTCTACTTGTACAATGTTCAATTGAAGCAGACTAATGAGAGAAAATGTCTCCCCTCTTGGTGTAGTTCTTTTGAAATTGTAGATAAAATATCACCTGTCGCCTACAGAATCTGCATCCCCAAAGGAGAGGTGACAGAAGGGTAATGGGTCCACATTAATCAATTAAAGAGGTGTCATCCCAGGCACACTTTGCAGCTAATTGAGGAGCCAAGGGAAAGTCAAATAGAGGAGACATCTGGAGAATGAAAACAAAAAAAAGAAGAAACAGAGCGGAACAGGTAGGTCCATAGGTATATCTATTTAACAGGGAGTACTTTTCTTCATTATCATTGCAAAAGTGTCTCACATAACCATGGCGCAAAAATAACTATCTTTGCCTTATTAAGGAAATATTTGCTGATATTCTTCAAATACTGTAATGAACATAATGTATGTATGTCCCACTGATGTGAACCTTCTGGGAAGACAATCACTGGGAGCATTTTGAAACCTGCCTTTATTTATTCATTAGATTAGTACTGATTCCATTCCTTCATAGACCGATGAGAACCTCCCGGAAAAAAGAAGGAAAGAAAGGGGGTGTCGGTCAAGTTTGTCAATTATCGCCACTTCGAAAACACAGTGTGATTCAAAAAACCCTTCCTCCTCACCTTATTCTTCTGTGGAAGACTTTGGTTTCCCTTCTTTCTTTGTTCTCTTTTCTTCTTTTTGAAGAGATATGGCATTCCCGGGATGGAAGACACAATGCCACAGTGAACACCTGTACAAGAGGAAGAAGCTTTGCAGCAGAAGAAACCTCTTGTCAGACGGAGTGTGTATTGAAGTCCATCAAAATGATCATTATGTACGGTCAGGAATCTCATAGAGCAGCGTGGTTTGAGAACCGTTATCCGGAGAGGTGGACCAGATTAGAGCCAGCGTCCCCAGAGCACCATGAATCAGAAAGGGGAGTGGCCTAAGGATCGTGTCAGGTAAAAACACAGTAGATACAAAAACAAACGGCAAAGAGCACCGGGCAAAAACAAATGCTGCGGTAGAGAGCCACTGGAGGGAAATAACGGAAAAGAAAGAAACTCGAGAAGAGAGAGAACCGCTGCAAGGAGAGCTGCCAGGAGGGCACAGAGAGGAGCGAGCATTGGCCTGAGAGCTGGGAGAAAACTGGAAACGGGAGCCACGAAAAACAGTAAGCAGCCCAGTCAACCCAAACAGAAAAAGGAAAGCAGAAAAAGCAACCGGTATGGCTGTAAAGAGGAAATACTCTAGCGTCAAGCCCTAAAGCAAAGAACAAGCAATAGGGTTGCAACGCAAGGATTGCAGGAAGAGGTGGCGTTAAGAACCGAAGGAAAGAGTGGAAGAAAAAGACTAGCCCGGCAAACTTGGTGCAAATACTACACGATGGAACATTATAATGGTGGTGAAGCTGTCAAGCACTCCAAAGACATTACGCTTGTCGGTGCATTACATTTCCGCTCCACACTCCAATGAAAGACAAACGGATGATCGTAGCGTACTGCTCCCTGATGGAAGAAGAACTCCACCTGGTGAACCGCACTTTGCTCTACTCTCGCTCAACAAGAAGTCTCGGGAAAGTTGGGGGGGTCTGTGGGGTACATTTATCCGCCCAGCAGAACTCCCCTACATCACCAAAAATGCATTTTTCAGCATTACCAGCAGAACGGCTATGCAGGCTCTTTTGCATTGCACCAAAACTGCATTTTGCAGTCACCAAAATAATGGCTATGCTGTCTCTGCCAAGCACATATGGGGCAAGATGGAACATGGAACACCCCGAGAAAGGCTGACAGTGTTATCCTTATGTGTACCAAAGAAAAGTATAGAAAAGCAATGCTGTTATGCTGCTTGCTCTAAATTCCCATTGAGAAAGGAAATATTTTGCATTTAAAATGACTGTGACCTGATGCTCTTTTCCACCATTTCAACAATACACAGTTCTGTTCCAGTGAGACCCAGCTATGTCCATCCATATTCAGGTTGTGCTCCCACAAAATGGGGCATTTCTCACTAATTGACAGGCTGTGTCAGGCAAGATCTGTGAAATAAGAAAGAACGTCACTCCAAGCCATATGGAAAAACACTTGACTTTTTGCATCAAAATATCACAGCTAAACTGTTCAAAAGCAGCCCTATCTCTCTGTGCTTATGTCAGTTTCAGTGGACCCTTGCCTTGAACCAATTTTTGTGTATGAGAAATTGACCAGGGCTACAAATAATGTTTAGAATCTAGATATAAGAGAAAACTGCAGTGTGAAGTGACAGCAAATGAAAACTAACCATGTGTAAAATGGTGTTTTTTTTTTTTTACAAATGAGGAAATGTCTGTTTAAAAGTAAATTGTTGAATTAAGGGCCTGTCCTTGCAGAGAAAGGTGAGGGGGGTTGTTTTAAAAGATATTTAGGATATTTAATTCCAACAGTTTTGCTTTCTGGTTCAGGAAAGAAAAGAACAAAAAGAATTGCTGAAGCCCCAGAACATGTTTTTTCCTGGCCTGGCTTCAAAGGACTTTGCTTCCTGGGAACAGGATCTGCCTCCCTTCAAGTGGATCAGCCCCCGGGGCATATGAATAGGCAAGGGTGGTGGATCTCGCACCCTCATCAGACTCTGTGGCAGTGCGCCAGCCTTGTATAATGGATTTCTGGGACACATAGGTGTGACCTATTAGCAGCAACCCCCCTCAACTCAAACTGGGGAGCTTCAAAGGCAACTCCAGAGCAACATTGGATTCATGCTGGCTGAAGCCTGACATTTGTCTGGGGGTTGGGAAGTATGCCCTTATTTGGAAGACAATGCTGGCCCATTTGGGGCAAAAGACTGTTCTGAATTAATAAACTTTAAATATGTTATTTCTGCAACCGGCAAACATAGTAATACAACAGTTTAAATGTAATTTTGGTGCCATTAAAACAAGACATTACATTGTAGCTTTCCCTAACACGTGGGGGCACAAACGGCAGAAACATGTAAATCATGGGTAAAGTATACATGGTGTATCTTTGAAACTTAATGCAAACATGCTTTGTGATAATAGGTACACATATCTAATATTGTAGAATTTTAGGTGAAGCGGTTCCCACTAGAAATGGCGAACGATTATTAGAGTGGCAAAACGATAATATGGGAATTGGAATAACATGTTCAGTGTAAAATCTGGAATCTGCCTATGAGATTTTCAAAAGTCAAATATGTGCAATTTATGTCATAGATGATTTTGGCTAAAAAAACTGTGGGAGGGCCATGGGCCTTGTAAGCACACCCCATTAAATTGATGTCATGTTCCTGAAGTCCAACCGGCTGACAGGAAGGTGGTAACAGTAAACCCTGCCCAATCCAGTTTTTAGCGGCATGTCAAGCCAAACGTCTTCCCTCATAGTAAATCCTGTGCTGTCACCCGCCTTATAAAAGGTCGAAGCTCACAGAGGCAAAGGACACTCTCTTCTGAATTTTCCAGCTCCTGCGTATCCAGATATCCCATATTTATCCTGCAAGATTCCAGATTCCACTGCTACGTCTGCCGGTAGCTGACCCTATCCAGTCAGGACCATTGATCCAGAAAAACCCCACTAAAAATCCCAATAACTCAGGGAGAAAGGGGAAAGGTGGCTGAATCCTCATTGGGATTATCTGGTACTATTTGCTTGCTTGCCCGGCTACCTGCTTTATCCAGCGGAGGTGCTGCTGTGCCATGACCAGACCTTTTCCCAGCTGTTTTCTTCTAGGAGAGCACACCACTGTGACCAGTGACCAGATATTGCCTCGCTGTACAGAAACTCGGTCCACTGTCCAAAATACCCCATTCAAGTGCTTGTTGTGAGTAGTTTGTATTTTTGTATTTTGTATTGGTTTATTATTTGTATCGTACACCCAACCCTGAGGTAACTGGGTGCTGGAAAAACATAACATGTTGCACAAAAATATAATTACATAAAAGGCATACATAGGAAATTGGCAGAGGGGTCGACCTGGGTTACAGAGAGGTCCGGCCTTCACAATAAATACAGCTAGGATATGATCATCATAGCACTATAAGAACAATTAAGTTACTATGCAGAATCACTGGGAGCCAGGGGCATCAGTTACTAATCTTGTCAGTAAGCCACAGTTTAATGCTAGTTTTGAAGGCATTGAAGGACAGTTCCAATCTGATGGTGGAAGGTAGTGAGTTCCAGTGGTTGGCGGCTTGTACGGGGAAACTAGCTCCACCTGCAGTTTTGAGGTTGAACCTGGGAAAGGAGAGGAGGTGAGTTTGGGATGAGCTAGTGGATCGGGTAGCTTGGTGTAGAGAGAACTTGTCTGAAAGATATTTAGGAGCAGCGTTGGAGATGCATTTGTGGGTGATTGCCAGAGTGTGAAGTGAGATTCTGTCACGCACTGGGTGCCAGTTAGATTTTTGTCTATGGCTGGAAATATGGCTGGATCTGTGGATGTTTAGAGCAGCTTTTAAGAAGTTGTTTTGTAGGAATTGAAGTCTGTTGAAAATCTCTTCAGAGGTTCCTAAACGATTGTGTTGCAGTAATCTAATTTAGAGAGCACTAGAGCTCTAGCTAACGTCATGTAACTAGTGGGGTAAAGGTATGATTTACAGGCATTGATTAGCTTTTTTGTGTAGGTTGTTGATGATGCAATGGAGCTCACTTGTTTTTTTAGTGATAAGGTGGAGTCGAGGTAGACACCTAAAGTTTTTATCTCCTTCACAACTTTGATTGGGTTCCCATCAATATTGAAGGATATATACTGTGGGTCAAGCTTGTTAAGGCGAGGCTTGGTGCTGACAATCATGAGCTCTGTAGTTTCCTTCCCCCAACAACCATAAACTGCATCCTTTGCTCTGTTATACCTTGTATTAGGTCTAATCCCATAGAAATCCCATAACTGCCTTAGCAGGAATCCTTAAAACTGTCAGAATCCTTTTGTACCTTGTGTAGCAAAATCTGTAGTGCTTTCCAGTGTAAGCACCATTTTCGTCCTAATTCTGTCCTTGTATAAGTACGATTTTGATTGCATGAATTAATTCTCTCTAAAAGAGGCACACAGCGTGAAGGGGTTAAAACAGCAGCTTTACCTTTCTATTCATGGGTGGCGTTTCTCTTTTCTAGCCACTAAAATCTAGTTTAAGTAAAACTTGTCCTTTCCTTTCCAAACCGATTTTCTCTGTCATCTGCTGTTATTTTTAAAACTGAATTTCCTTTCCCACTGAGAATCTCATCCTGTCTTTAATTTAGAGTCACTCTTTCACTTTCATATTATCCCTGTGATTTGCATATGTCACTCAGCATAACAACCGCATTCCGATTTTGTGTCTATTCAACCCGTTGTTCACACCGTTTTGACATTTAAACCTGTGTAAATTAGCAAATGCAATCTCTACACCTGTGATTTGACTGCACTGTGTTTTCCCTTCCAAGTTGATTTTCTGAACTGTATGCCTGTTGTTGGTACATTGCCTTGTAGTTTGTTAGTGTTCTTACATTCCTGATACTGCTATAACTCATCTTTACCTCATTCATTCAACAGCACATGTAAAACAAATCTTTACTAATTCAGAGTGCTGTTTTGTTCAATTGCAAAGGGTTTAAATCCGGTCAGATTTCACTTCTGTTTGCTGCATAGTATACCTGGCTCCTTGTTACTCCTTGCTACCCACCCACAATTCGGTTAATAGGGGTTTGAGGGAGTATAGCAGGGGGAAATCTTAACGGGGGTGCTATCTACCTGAATAGTAATATTTCTCTCATTCATTTATGCTTTATGCGTGTTATATTAGAAAGTCAAACTAAGTGAGATTTCATCAATTTACCTTGTAATTATCACCCCATTGGTGATTGCTGCCCAATACTACATTTTTGTGATTTTATTTGAATTTAAAATAAATAAATATTATATTACCACCCACCGGCCTGGTTCATGGTCCATTGTGACCCAGGGTATTTGTAAAAGGGGGTGTGAGACGGGGTGGGTGCCATCTCAATCTGAATTCATAGGAAATAAAGTAAGAGTGTTTTAATTGTGCGCTGCATCCTAGTGCATTGGCAAGAGTCCTGGGCTGGTGTATGACGCCCGATTAGAATCCTAAACACTATCCGCTTGAAACCCAAATCCATCTGATGTGATAGGTATGGACAGTTGCTGTTCCATATTCTTCTGCAATAAAGTGACTGTTCTTTTTTATGAAAGTCAATTATTTTGTATGTGGCACTGAAAAAATTGTCCTGGAGTGTAGAGATAATCACCAAGTCTATAATAAAAACTCTCTTGAACTGAACACTGGTAGGGATGCAGCTTTTTAATTCAACAGTATCACACACAAGTTCTGCTGGCCCAATGGACCTCTTTCTGAAAATATAATGCAATGGGTCATCCTCCCCTCCCAAGTGCCATTAGACATGTATCTAGCATCTGTTCATGGTCTGCTGTCTGTTCTTGTTGATGACCAATCTCTATTAGAGATGCCTGAGTCACGAAGGAGGTTGTCCCACAGATATTCTTTCCCCGTTAGCTGTGCCTGCAATACTCATAAAGCTTTCAACAGATATCAGTGATATACTGCCCTGGAGGATGTCAAACCTTAGCTTCACATACCAAAAGCACTTGGGGAAATGTGGCTGGTTGTTGTTCTTTCTTGTTCCTGTTTTCTTTCTCCAGTTTATGTTGCAAGCACTGCAGCAAAACATTCTTGCACATTTGTCCAGCGTCACACCCTTATCTCGCTTGCCCCTGGTCCTCCTCACTGAGACATGTGAATGAAACGCAGTCACTTTCACTTTGAAATGCATGACCAGAAAGGAAGCCATCGAGCCGGCAGGCTTAACTTTAAATCCAACAATCCATGGAATACCACTCAGGTTTAAATCAGGTCCCTCACCAGCTGTGCCACATCGGCATCACCAGCAAGTCATGCACCCTAATGTTGTTGGTCAGTTTGCGATAGCATAGGTACATAGAGCAAGCCTAAACCCAGGATCTCGTGTGACAACAAAAACACTTGGCATCTTGAGGGGTAGTAAATGCCACTAACTTGCTCTTAAAAATGCCCAATACTGACCTCTGCTGTAAGAGTTGCTGTAATCTGTGATGGCATTTCACTGCTTGCATAACTTGTATGGAATGGAAAATTTGAGCTCAAATGATGACTAATCAGGTCCGTGATAGGTCCATATGAAATGGGTGATGGTAACTAACAACAAATATGAGCAAAAGCAAGCAAAATGTGATGAAGAATTTCAAATGATATTTTCCTCAACAAGAAGAGAACACATTGTTGGAACTAAGCACTCATTTTTTGCAACTACTAATGTTGCCAGAATCAATCGGGGAGCAATATGTGAACCCAACGATAATTATGCAAGAACCAGCAAACACACGTTCACATTTAATAAAACACCATTATAATCCAACCTAGTAGCAAACTAATGTGTACCCACGGCACTTCACATCCCAAGCCGGCGATGTTGAACCCTCATTTTTCTGAAACTTCTACTACGAAAAGGTAAAATCAACCTTCTTCTGGGGCCTTCAACCTCCAACTCGATACCCTTTGAACAAAGCTCCACTCACAAGTTAAAAAAAATATCCACTGCTCAGGCACTTAAAAGAGCCCTGATCATTTGCATTCTGACACCATAAGTGACATCAACCATCCTTCCTGTGATCATCTTCTGCCCCGTCTCTACATTATTATTAACCACTCTATATACCCAATACATTTCAGTATCCATTTTTGAAGTGTAAAGAATTGAGCTGATAATATGTATTGTCAGTTTTTCATGTGTGCACTTACTCACTACAAACACTGGTTTATGTTCCATCTTCTTACCATTACTTAATTATGTAAAGCATTCACATACTGAGTTCTATTCCTAATGTGATTTAACCTTTTAAGTGTTTCTTCTCAAAGCACTGTAATAAAGCCACAAAATAAAATACAACTACAAAAAAAAATCATTTCATTGTGGGATAACAATCTACACATAAAATCAGCAAATGATTGGATGTAATCTTCTCATTTGAGTGAGAGGGCTAAAAATAATTGGAACAAATCAGGTTTATATTACCAAGGCTATTCCATTTAAAAATGTTGCAGGTGCCTCACAACCTGACAAACGTTACTACATGGGACAAGCTAAATTGTGATAACACCAAGATAGCCCCTTCATATAAAAAGAATCATCCTACAAGAAGTACACTTGTAGCCTCGTTGTACGCCAGTGTCCGGGAATAACACTGTCCACTAGCAGAAACACAATAAATGGATACACTGGCTCATTCTCAAATTTGAATTGCATTTAATGGTCTTGAACGGAAGTCCAAGAGCTAAATCTTCAAACACCCATCTCTAGACACTCTACATTCAACAACATGTAACCGAGCTACAGTTCCATTGATTATTAATGCTAAAATGTTGTGCAATCACCCATCCCCAGACAGCCTACAATCAAGAACATTTAACCCAGCTTCAGGTCCATCCATTTGTAATGCTCGAATGTTGTGCAAACAGAGACATTTGTTTCTCAGTTATTTGGTTATGAATGTATGCAACATTAAAGAGGAGCTGGTTTTGATTTCATATGTGTTTAATTTTTGGAAAATAAACGTACATGAGATCATGGCCTTTGATTAAAATACCCAAAAATATTTCAATTGATTTAAATTGGTTATAAGTTTAGTTCCTGGTTGATTTAGCAGCTGAGTTAACCTCAGTGTCCAAGGACTAATTGGGAGCATCCTCATCAAATATCTTCTGTAGTCCCAGATTGACAGACAGCGTTTAGCTTTAGGAATGAAGAGACTATCAAGGTGGCCACTGAATGGGCTGCTTTGGAGTATAGATAGACTATTCATATCCTCTTCATTAATGACATATCCACTGTAGAATATTTGCTTGGATAAATGTTTCAGGAGAAACACTTGGATGTTATGTTTAAATTGGAGGCATGGTTCTCTGATTATTCATTATTCTGCCTCCATTCTGAGGACTATTTTCGGAACTACTGTTTAATTATTGTTAAACAGTTGTAAAGGTTGGTGACCTTGAACACATTTATCATGAAATAATGCTCCTGCTGTGACATAAAGCCTAAAGTAAGATTGGCTTTCATTAAATACAGGTACAATGTATGTTCTATCAACTTTTGCTTGTAGTAAAATCTTATTAACGATTGCCTCAATTTTCCAGAAGCACTGGGTAATTTAGTCAAATATGGTTTAGTGAATAACCACTACTTTAAGGACAACAAATCCACAAATCATTTGAGATTGATCTAAAGGAGCTAAGCTTTAAGAAGTTAGTATAAAATACCAACAATATTACCAGAGTGCATATTTTCCTCCTGTCCATTGATATAATCAGGCTGTCCTCTGAGAAATACACTTCTGTCATTCTTTGTTTGGGATCCAAGATCCACATGTTGTTAGAATGTTAAGATCAATAGCAACTTTGGTGCCATTTTCAACTCCTTTCTTGTATTCATTATTCTATTTCTCACATGGTTCTTTGGTCACAGTTTCAATAGGCATGAACATACTATTCTTTATATGGTTGAGACTTATATAGGCTGGCAATTGCATTCAATATTAGGTGGCCACCATCTTGGATCATGCCCCTGCTTAAGAAACTAATCCTTTTCTCGATGTTTATCACTTCCTTTTGCTTTTTCCTGCAGAGTTCTTCTTGCTGCCTTAAAATTCCTTCCTGCTCCTTTTTCTGCTCTATGATCTTTATTACTTTTTGATCTCATCTTTCATTGCTAAGGTTCACCATTGACTTCCTCCCATTGTTTGTTCCTCTCTTCTTCACTCTGACACTTCTAGTCTACCTTCTCTCGACTCCAATTATCTTATTTAGTTGTTAGTTCTGATACCTTGGCTAATTCCTTTCTTTCAGACTACTTATAACTCACATAAAATCTAAACATAGATGGCAGAAAACTTGTTTTCAAGATGTACCTGCTGCTCTTTCTTCTTTCCACACCTCTTAAAACCTTCACTTTTCCCAGGCTAATAAATAGTGCTATCAACCACACATCAATTCTCGGTCCACACAATGGCTGTCTAGACATTCTTCTTAGCAATCTCTGGGTCCTTCCTGATCCAACAGGTAGCTCTTTACTCTCTGCATCTGAATTTGCCTCCTATTGTACCTCTAGAATGGAGGTAAAGAAGGGGGAGAGGTAAAGAGGAGCCTGCAACATAACCTCTCGTTCCCCTTCCTCTTCTTTCACAGTGCCTTCCTCTCTTTTGCCTTCTTTATCTTATTTAATCATCTCTTTCTGTTATCAGTCAGCCACTTTTTCTAAAAAGCTAATTATATTGGCTCTGCTGTTCATCCCCTGCTTTATCCCCTCACCCCTTCAGTGTGCACATGTATCTTTATATTTCTGGCATCTCCTTTTCTTCTTTTTATCTGGTATATTTTGTTTTCCGTTTTCAGCATGCTAAAATTCTAGCTATTCCAATAAAAAGGCATATTTTTGGACCTTTTTTCTCTCCAAAACTATCATGCTGTTTATCCTCAACCTTTTCTTTATAAAATTCTCAAATGCAATGTGCATTCTTAATTAGCTGTATATCTTGATTCTAACTCTCTTCTTCCATCACTACAATTTTGCTTTCATCCTGCTCACTCAACTAAAGCAAGTTAGTAACTTCCTTACCTCTTCCCTCCATTTTAAGCAATCATCTATTTTTTCTTCTTCTGAGTTTAAAAGCAGATCTGTTCTTGTTTTTCTTTCTTTTCTCAGTATTTCTTGGGGCTCTATCTTGGTCTTATTACTACTTCTCCTACGTGTCTGCTTCCATATCTAGGACTTATGATTACTCTTTTGCTTTTATTCTCCATTTCGGTGTCCTTCAAGGTTCATATCTTGGACCACTATTATTTTCCCTGTATACTATTATTATTTGTTGTATTATGTCACGTCTATGTGATGACTGCCAAATCTTTGCTTCATTTTCTTCCATCTTTGATCAACTCGACTATTCAATTTCCATCTCTCTTTCTAATATCAAGCCCTGTATGCTTACTTGTTCTCTCTATCATAACTCACCCAAGACTGAGATTATCTTTGCTCCTGTGTCTTCTCCCTGTGGCTATCTTTTTCCTTCTTCAGTGTGCTTTCCCTCTCACTTTTCCTCGACATGTAAGAAGTGTGTGATTTTTGATGCCTTACATGCCTTCTCTCCTAATGTCTTCAGTTGTTCTTTCATGCCATTTTCAACTTGAATACATCTGCAGGTTTCATTGTTTTCTAGCTTTTACTGATACCAAACCTCTTATTAACTCCCTCATGTTTTCCTCACTTGACTATTGCTCCTCATGTCTGCTTGGCCTGCCATTCAATGTTCTTTTTCCAATCGGTTCTATTTTTAATTCTGCAATCTATCATCTATCTTAGTTGCCCCTCACTGCGCTTTTCCTTTGTTGGCTTCCTTCTCATTCTCCTTTTCATTTTCACTATCTCTGTTTTGTTTTTTAATGCATCCATTGTTTACTTCCTGTTTATCTTTCTTCTTTGATCTCCTTGTATTGGTCTCTTGGTCTTTTCAGGCCTTTGCTCTTTTCTGACTAGCCATCACGCTCTCTGCCTGTTCCTAGCTACATTTCCTTTTTTTCCACCACTTGACCATCATTTTTGTTTTACCTCAATGCCTCTAATTTAGTTACACTCTTTCTTCTCTTCAAGCTTATCTTCTCACCTCTTCTAACAATTAAGAAATAATTCTATGCTGATTCCCTTCTGCTTCTTCATTTAATGTATTGTTCTCATTATTTTGCAACTTTGCAACTTTGATAAGTGCTATATCCATATTAATTTGTTAGTGCAGTGCTATTGGACTGCCCATCCTATCCACTGGTCCCAAGCATAATTTATTTAACTGTCAGCATTGCTCACTTCAGTCTCTTCCAGTGGCAGCACCATATTTAGGCCTACATATAAGTGCCCGCAGCTTTGTAAAGCACTTGGAGTAACACAAGCTTCACCTTTTATCTTTTATGTTCCACATTGTATCATGAATAATCCCCAGCTGGTTGTCTGCATCATTCTGAAACCAAATGTAGGAAGCTGCCTCAAATCCCAGTGACTGGGGCCGGTGGCAGTGGGGGGTGGAGGGATTTCAGTTTTCCCTGTGGATGTGTGCCAGGGATTATAACCAAATGCCTAACACATGCTTTTCACTGCCCATCCAGGCTTTGCCATGATTGGCAAACGTCCAAGCATGCCACTAAACATGGACCTGAGCTAGTTACATTGAGGTTTGAGCTGGCTCTTAGCCTC
Source organism: Ambystoma mexicanum (assembly GCF_040938575.1). Classification (NCBI taxonomy): domain Eukaryota; kingdom Metazoa; phylum Chordata; class Amphibia; order Caudata; family Ambystomatidae; genus Ambystoma; species Ambystoma mexicanum. The sequence continues at coordinate 1,069,810,252 of NC_090935.1, read as the reverse complement.
CCAACCACCATAATAAGGAAGGTGAGATTGGTGCCTGTGGTCTTCATATTTCAAGCAGCCCTTTCTCTGAACCAAATGGTCTTTCTTCCCATAACTAACAGATTGTAGATTATGGTAATACGTGGATTCTGCAGACTGCCCCTTATTCTCATCTGTCTTTTCCCAAATTGTTGCTGCATATGGGTTAAGACGTCTCTACTTGATGGACAGATATAGAGAGATAATGAGCTGGAGATAGAGATTGACAGCAACAAAAAAAATAAGAAAGTGAAATGGCACCAGAAAGAGGGTATAGGTGAGAATGTGGGGAGGACCCCAGGTTGTTTGCCTTATAAGGCCTACTCCCCTCTTCTTTCATCACAAAATAAACTCAAGCAAAGAGGTTAATGAAATGATAAAAGTATGTCCCCTGGGTTTTTCGCCAAACGAAGATCTATTCTTGATACACTTGTGAGCAAAAGTAGGTCCATGGACAAGAGCCACTGATTTAATGTGAGATCGTGCTAAAGAGTAATTCTCCATTCGTTTTTTAAAATGTAAACACAAGTCGCCTTCAGGTGCATTCCACTCTAGAATGTGCAACATAAAATTGTTTTCCAAGTGACACAATGCAGATAAGATTTTCGACAATAACTATTCTAGATGATAGTGGACATTTGCAGGACCCCTAGCCTGATGTTCATCAGATGGTACAACTAGAGAGATTAAAGAACATATGCAAAAAGAAAAGTGTTTCACTTTCTGCTGTTGAGCAGATATTGATTGCTTAATCAGCCAGACTACTTTCGAATCGTTCCTTATAAGCTAAGTGACTGCTTGTCGCAGTTCAGCTCCTTTGATTTGCAGCCAATTGTGTTGCAACAGGGAAGTGCGCTCTAAAAGTTGAAGTTGTGTTGAGCTGTTAATAAATCAATTACAGCTACACAGAAAAAAGGCAATGGGCCTCATTACACGGAAGGCGGTAAGGGTTAACGGTCACCGGTAATGGTACCGGTGACCGTTAACCCTTACCGCCTTACTACGAGGTCCCTTAGCGGGTTGGTACTTTAACGCCTGCTTTTAGCAGGCGTTAAAAACCAACCCGCTAAGGGACCTTGGTGCTAATTAGGGCACCGCAAATTTGCGGTACCGTAATTAGCACCTTCCCCATTCCCATTATGCCCTATGGGGCAAAAATGGGAATGGGGAAGGGCAATGGTGGAAGGGGGAATTACCGCCCTGCCAACCTTGGAATAGGGCGGTAATTCCCCTTTCCACCAAGGCGGTGCCGGTATTTTACCGGCATGGACCAAGGTGCTATTAGCACCTTGGTCCACCGCCTACCGTGTAATGAGGCCCAATGTGTACTTTTCTCTTTTAGAAACAGCATTATGTATCCTCTTTGGAGTTCCAAAACCGTGTAAAATCACATCCGATAAATAAAACATATTTGAAAGATAACAATAAAGTTATGTTTCTATTCCAGTAATTCCATAAGTTTCAACATTAACATTCCTACATACTTGAGGAAGAATACTCTCAAACTGCTGGCCCATATTTTGTTCACTTTTTGCGTTAATGTATTCTAATTTCAGCAGCCCGGAATGTAGCATGGATTTTATTTGCTGTGCTTGAATGATCAACCAATGTTACTTTTTTTATTATTATTTCTGCACATAAGATAAAACGAGAAGGGACTAGAAGCAAAAGCCCTGGCACAAAGCACAAATACACATTGTTTTAAACAGCATGCAAAAGTGAATATGCTCTGTGAAATTCAGACAAGTTTGGCCTGCAGGCATGGTTGAAAGAGTGACAGAGCACCATTGCAGTGTTTTGTAAATCTAGGTGATAACACTGCTTCGGATGCAGCACTGTTAGAAATCACAATACAACTTACAAATGTGGTTCAAACGTTTTGCACCATACTTTAAAATCAAGCTGCAATGGCAAACGTATCCATGATTTCAATGATTGAGTATCTTTCTTCAGTGCAGGTCTAGCCTACAAACTGTAACTGTCCTATGTAGTTCACAATAATATGGGGACCAGGAAGCCTACTCCCCCAACTATATTCAAATATGAAGCACCTCATGGGAGTAGTGCCAACTTAGTAGGTTATGCCCAATATATTTCTAATGGAACTGCTCAAATATTCTGCACGTATATAACAATATTCTTTATTAGTCATCAACAAAATGTTAAAACCAAAATATGCACCACAAATCATCTTTGCATTTCAAAGCTGACTTTAAAAATTCATTTGTGACAGGTGTTAGTATGCATGGAAATACATATAATTATCAACATACGGAAGTCATTTGAAGAATTATGTAGCAATGCTACAGATCAGAAACCTACTGTGTTCTTTTACATCTTATTGTCAAGTAATACTAAACGTGTCACCTATAGTCAATGGGTTAAAGGCACACCTTAGGAAATCTTGATCCACACAACAACCTATGATATGATAAATCAACAGTCTTCATGTTGAGACAACCGTGTTTCAGCCATTCTTCCTGGGTAAAGAAAAAACACTAAACTGTCCCAATCAATCATCTAATGCCTTCATCAGGACAGCAATCATTGGAAATAGCTTTTGGCCTGCCTCTTTCTATTTACAATCCTCTGCATGTACACATTTTCTTCATGAACCCTGTAACAATATTTACACATGTCAGGGTATTATTTGGAAAGGTTCAGCCAAGCCTTTGGAATACCACAACCGTTGTGGGAATCCAATGGAAAGAGCGCTCACTTACACAGCGTTACTTGAGCTGCATATTTTGGAGCTTTTCTTATCATGAAAACTTCTGCACAAGATTAAATCCCTTCAACTGGTTCCAATCTCTCTCTGTCCAATGTAATCTAAAGAGAGATATCAAACAATTCTACCAAGCCATAATCTACATAAAGCCTACCTCCACCAATTACCTATAATTGCTCATTCAGTCTGACAAACATTGTTCTACACCGTGATTTTGAAAAAAACTTGTGCATACTCATCCTAGTGAAATACTGAAATTATTTCTGTACTTTGAGATCAAACCAACAATTGAGCCGGATTTCCTCTTGTTGTGGCTCCATTGTACACATCTCTATTCAATCGTTCATGAACTGCCTGTCATGAGTGTCTGTGGGCACTGCAGCCACTCACTTCTGTGTTCTAACTTGGAAAACTTGTCACAGCTAGTGTGTCTCTGTGCTATCGAGCCAGAACTGCATTTGTGCCATGATCTTCAAAATCACTCATCGGTATGACAGGCAGATCTCTGTGCCTGATGGCATAGCCACTGTGTCTTCTGTATTCACTGTTCATCGCTTGCTAGTTGATTGTTACACTGTCTCGGTTTGGAAGAAAAATGAACGTCTTCCGCTTTTGGAAGCTGTCTTTTGGCAGATATATGAAGACACTAGAAGGTTACTTCTAACAACACTTGGCGTACCTTTCTGGTCACTATTTTGTCCAACTCATGCTCGGTGATGATAACTATGCCTGGGTTCACGATAAATGAACGTGCCCTATCTAGGTGCACACAGGAACAAAAGGGCCCATTTGTCCCTAATACATGGAGCACTACTGTCATCAAACTCAACCTCAATGTTTCGTTCATGTAATTAACGGTCCCTATTCAATACACATATTCAAACCTTTTGTTACAGTATCAAACGGCCTGATTAATCTTTGTTCAGCCTTAGTCAGAGGGATGTCAAAATGTCCTCCTCTTGGCATATTCTTAACCCGCTGGGGCACAAACCAAAAGATGTAATTTGGCCCATGCTGATGTTGAATAAAATCCTCAAACAGGGATTTCTCTCAAACTTTATTATTCACACAGGACCTGTTTTCACAAATCTGCTGTTGCATCTCTCTTTTAGTTTTTCCTATATATATATATATATATATTAGATTTCATGGGCACGTTTTTCCCGTATATTGCATTCTTACTTTTACAGTTGGGAAACTCTTTCAATGCCCACATTGTACCATTCAACTTCACATCTTTTATGTTCTTAGAGAGCGACCACATAGAACACTAGACAAACCTGAAATTGCCTATTACTGGTTGCAGCCCCCATATGGTTCCCAACTAGGGGGTGACTTTGGCATTCTCATATTGCGCGTGTACCAGACATTGGAAGCTGAAGGAATCCAGAATGAATTGCTATTTAAATCACTGTATTATTATTTTTTGGACAAGCGTGGTGGGGATATTAGAGGAAACAACACAGCGACATGGTCAGCAGGGAGACAGGGCAGCAGGCTAGGGGAGGGAAAGAACGCAGGGTGGGAGTCACACAAGAAAGTGGCAAATTACAGTGATTAGAAACCGGAGGAATCCAGAATGAAGTTCTATTTCAATCACCACATTATTCTTTTTTTAGAGCAGGATTGGGGGCTAGAGGAGAGCACAAAAACGCGGCAGGGCCAGAAGGGCTGGAGGAGTAGACAGTGACAGTATTGGGGGAGCACAAGAGGGTCAACAGGTTGATGGAAGCCCAGAAGAGAATTGGAGGGCTGGAGAGAGTGAATAAAAAGGTGGCATTACGCTGGTACAATGAACAATTGTCTCGGGGTCTGGCAGGATCACAGAAGAGGGTCAGTTGGTTGAGAGGAAAACAAAAGAGGGTTGGGGGTTTAGGGGAGCACACTAAAGTGTCAGGGAGCTAGGTGGACCACAGAGGTAAATCAGTCCGGTTAGGAAAACAGAACAAATGGGTTGGGGGACCACAGAGGAAAATCAGGGAGTTTGGGGTAGCACAAAAAAAGGTCAGGGATTGAGGGATAAAAGGAGAGTGCTGGGGTCTTTGGGAAGCATAAAAGAGGGATGGGGCTGTAGAGAACACAAAAGAGAATCAGGGGGTTTGGGGAAGCAACATAGATGGTTGGATGGGTGACAAATGAAGAAGGTTGCGAAGTTGGGTAAGCTCACAAGAGGGGCAAGTGATTTGGGGGAAGCACAAACGTGGGTCAGAGTGTAGGGGAAGCACAGAAGGGGTCAGGGGCTTAGCTGAAACACAAAAGAGATCAGGAATGGGTGAAGTACTAAAGAAGGCCAGGGCTAAGTGAAGCACAAAAGAGGATCAAAGGACATAGAGGGGAGCACAAAAGAAGGTTTGGATGTTGGGAGAAAGCACAGAAGAGAGTTAGTATTACAAAAGAGGATTGTGGTGCTGGGGAACGCTCGCAGATGTCTAAACAGAAGCACACAAGAGGGCAGGGGAAGCACAAGGGAGGATCGGGGACTGGAGGAGGACAGACAGAGTCCTTTCCTTCAGGCTGTGGGTTTGGGGCCTGTAGCAGCATATACCACATTTTCCACTGCAGAGCAGGTATTGGTGAGCCTTATATGTTAGCAGAAAAGCCTGCTCAGCATGCAGCAGACAATCTGGGTGTGCTTTGTCAAAACATTGATGTATTTCATGTACACAGCCAATGGAACCTGAATGTTTTTTTCACCAACCCCACATCAGTTGCCATTGAAAAATGGCGTTGTCACCTATCACACTAAAAGCGGCACACACATTACAGAACAACAACAAAGGGAACCAGAGGGAAGGAAGGCAAGTAGTTTTATTTATTTAATACATTCTGTGCTAAAGGAAATTTAAGGGAATGATTGCAATTTTGTGAATTGTGCAATTGTATAGCAAATCACAAAACTGAGATAAGCTAGATGGTTCAATTAAAAGCTCATTGAGTGCAATGGGAGGTCTATAAAGAATGCTCTGTAAAATAATCTTTGCATAGTAACACCCTGGATGGCTGTGGCCCAAGCTGTTCAGCTTCTGTCGCCAATCCATCCAACCCAAGTACTACCTCTAAACAAGAGATTTCTGAATTATTTTATGGGATTTTTTAGTCACTTTACATTGATTCAAATTGTCTCTTGACTTGAACCACAGTTTGTATACGGGTTGACAGATTTCTCAAATCTCAAGCAGACTCAAAGTGCTTTGAATCAATAGCATCATAAAAAGGTTTAAATCAGCTGAACCCTTTATACTGTGTGGGCAATCCGATTCAACTCATGGTTCAAATCGGCTCAGATCACTTTGAGCCAGGTCTCTATTGCCTGAATTGGATTACAGCTTTTTCTTACATATTGATTTGTATCAGCTTGATATTTTTCAAGCCATAGGAATCTATTGAAATGAGCCATGTCGAGTTGGTTCGACCTAGTAAGAGAAGTGAAACTGGATATTAAACTTCCTATTTCCTTTTTTTGTCTTTGGGTGGTGACTCGGGGAGAGGTTGAGAGCGAACAAGAGAGACAAAGAGAGAGAAACAGTGAGAGGGATAGGGAGAAGGAGGTGGCTTTTTGGTGTGTGTGTTTGTGTTTGTCTGTGTCTGTGCATTGTGGACGGTCAGAAGATCGATGTGGACACTCTGAGAACATGGATTACATGGTTTTATTAAAGGAAGCATTATTAAGGTTTAATTTACCCTATCACTCTGGGCGGTCCCTTCCTATGTTACTACCATAGGTGCTCCTCAGTCATTTGTGAATGTCGAAAGGAATAAGTCTGCTGTCCAAACTAACCTAACCGAACCTACAGCTATGATAACTAAGTTAGGTCAGGAGAATGGCTCTATTCTCCTGAGGGTACTTCTAGTACCAATCTTAGAATTCCTTAGTAATATATAATCTTCAAATTGTCTCTTGTTATTTCTTGTATCCATCTCTGTAACTATTCAAGTGGGCTATTACCTTTTCTCTCCTCCTTGTATATGTCCTTTATGGATCTTTTATAAGACGTATACTCCTGGTTACTAGATTCAAAGTATTCTTGAAACATATTATTTATCTGGTAGTCCTTCCCTCCTGGACAATTACAGTTCACCTTGATCTAGTCTATTTGGTTTTGTATAATGTTCACCGGGACAGTTCCTCTGAGCTCTGGCTTATAATATTCTCTTTCTTTTATTTTATTCTCTGCTTGTATAGAATACCTGGGTACTTTCCCCCTTTTCAAGGGTATTCTTATGCACATTTCTTTTCTTTCACACTCACAATGTTCAATACATCTTTCTCTTGTATCACAGCATTTTAAGTTCATCAGTTTCACATTCAACTTTTCCTCATGAATTGCACTGGGACGAGTTTCTTGCATGGTATAATTATTCCCTCGGGGCATCCCGTTATTCCCGTTCTCCCTGTTTCCTATGAGTGTGAAGGAGAACTTTTTCAGGGTTCTGGTTTCTCTGGGAGATACCCTTTTGCTCCCTATTGCCATTGGCTTGCTTTCACCAGTATTCCCTTCCTCAGGTTTTATATTCTTCTCGCGGCATCCCGGTATTTACCTGAGTGACTGGACAACTTGTGCTTGCAGTGGTATTGACAATAGTTTGTGGGCCGGCTGCCCACAAAGGACCCTTCATGGTCATGCCATAACCTCCCTCGGAGCTCTGCCCATTCGACTTCTCATGGTGGGGATTCGCCGTAACTCTGGCATCTCCCTGTTCAGTACAGTGCAAGCTTGAAACTAGCGGGATTTGTGGCTCACACCTACTATGCCTCATCCAGGTGTTACACAGCTCATGTGCATCCCTTGCCTGCATATTTGTTCCTCTCTCTCTCTTTCTCTCTCTCTCTCTCTCTGTTGCTCATCAAGTCCTCTCTATTCAACGTACTCATCCTGGTGGATTGGATGCTTTCATTTAAAGGGACATGCTCTCTTTCTGGGTGATAATGACATCTAGTACGTTGTTCTTCATCTCAGTATTATTGTTAAATGTCTCTGGTACTTTAGAGCATCCCATGTAGGCGGTGTGCACAGCTTTAAGGAGTTCTGCACGGGAACGGGTGTCCTTTTCCCCTTAGGGAGGGTCTTTCCGAGTGAGATCCCACTTGCCTCAAACCTTAGAGAGGGTTTTGCAGAGTAGGCTGCCCTCCCTAGCTGCACAGTGGGGCTCCACCTTGGTGAGAAGGGGCAAATACCCTCGATTCGCCACATAGTGCATTTGAAAATGAAGAAAGGGGAATGAACTAGAAGAGCATAAGGAGGAGGGGGAAGAGAATTATCAAAGTGTCGAGACCCAAACCAGCTGACCCCACAATAGACCCAGGAGCAGCAGCTTAAGCAATATTTGACACACAATATTTGCTGTCCGGCAGCCATGGGGGAGCTGGAAGACCCCAAACATCAGCAAAGGCCTCTAAACAGTTAAATACGTTGTGATAGTATTGTCGTTAGCCATTTCAAAGATAATCATTTTCTGATTATTTTTTTTCTGAGCAGTATAGAAAGTCCTGTGTGTCTAGTTTGAGAGCGAAACAAATGTGACTTATTTTTTGAAGGCCACAAAGAAATTCTTGTTTTTTTTTATTAACTTATTTAGGGATCCAAATACATATTAGGTCCCAGCTGGTCTCAACCGCTGCAGCAAAGCCATGGCTCGAAAAATTGGTCGAAAGATGTTTCATGCCTTGCATGAAGGAAGCACTTTGAAAAATGAATTGTACGTTCTTGTATGAAAGCAATTTTTAACTGGGTGGTCTTTCCCTACTCGAGACTCTTCAAGTCCTATGGCGCATTTGGGTTGGAGGAGTCTTGAAACATCTCGACCTATATAAGTTACAACATGTATATATATTGATATTCGAGATCACATAGGAAATTCAGACTGGAAAACGTGATTGTTATTGTCAGGTTAGGAACCAGACAACCAGACCAATAAAATTAAAGGTGGAAACATGCATGCAATCTTTTTCCAAAATGCCATAGACATAATTCAGCATGGGGCACCTGCATGTTATTGTCTGGCATGAAACTGCACATTCAGCCCAGTGAAGTAAAGGAAGATACATGCATGTATATTTTTTTTTCAGAGAGACTCAAATAAATCTCAGCACGGGACATCTGAATGTTATTTTTAGGCAGGGAACTGCATATTGTGACAAATCTGAAGACGTTGTCCCTTCGACCCTAGGGGGAGCCACCACCTTTGAGACTAGGGAGGTAAGCCAGCTAAGCAAACTGGTCTCCAGGGGTTTGGGAAACTGGGACCTCACTGGGAGTGACTTCCCTCTAGGGGAAATGGACTACCATTGCCATTGTGAATTCCCTTTGTGCCATATATAATCTGCCTACATGGAAGTATGACAATATCTCGATGTGCTTGGCTCAAGGTAATGATGATCTTTATACCTGTTTGACAACGTGAGCTAAATGATATGTCAACTCTCATTTCAGGAGTGAGAATAAAGTGGCAACACCCCTTGAGTGGAGAAGGAGAAACCACACACCTGGGCTCGGCTCTGGCGTGAGTATGTGGGCAAGAGGCGGAGCCACGCTGCCCAGCGGAGGTAGCTTTGGGACAGAGAGAGGTGATTTCCGAAGGGAGAGATGCAAATGTCAAAGGGATAAGCCACTGTGTGGATTCAGAGGCATAATGGGACTGAGAACCAATGCCAACCAAAGCAAGTGTACTAGGAGGTGTGGCCATGCCGAGGACGTGGTGAGCCCAGTGCCCGTGAATGAACGTCAAAACCAGGGACCAAAGCAGCAGAGAGACCTCCACTCCCAGCGATAGAGCAGCAGGTCGAGAGAATATCGTGATGAGCAGAGTCCAAAAATGTCCTGTATTCAGTCCGGAAGACAACCAGGTTGGGAGGAGTGCTGCTGCAAGTGAAGAGACACACCCTCACTGGAGCAGACCCTGCAATGCAGAAGGTGCACAGGTTGCCCAGGTCGAGGGGAAGCAGAGAGAGGAATTAATGGGTGGGGAGGAAGGATGGATTGTCCTAACCCCATACAAGGGTCATAGGGTCGCTGAGAGAAAGACTGAATGAACAAAAGAGAAGGGTTAAGGGAGCCCAAGAAACCCAAAGAGGACAAACTTCCAGAAGGGTTACAAAAACCCACAAGAGCTGGGAGACCCACAAGTAGAAGCAAGAGGTTCCCCATGCCCCAGAAATCAAAGTGAGGTATTGGGACAAAAAAACAAGGTCAGAGAGAGGCCTAATAAAGAACGTGAGAACACACATGAGGGGAGCCCGGAGGCACCCAAAACCAGAATCTTGTGGGGAGAGAGCAGCACAAGTGTTGGAGAGGGATCAGGGAAATATCCCTTCATCTAAAGAACTTTGGACATTTTATTTTTCGGCAGCTTAAGATTTCTTTTTCTTGTGGAACTTAGGAAACTTGAGGAACTTTGATAAACTGTCAAGAACTGTGAAATAAGGCAAACTGTTAATTTGCGGAATCCACAGCCAGGAGACATTCTGAAAGAGCTGGGAAGTATTCTGGTATCCAACACTGAGAGCAGGGCAGGCCAACTAATTTTCTTTTATTTTTGTCGAAGTGGTATGGCCAGTTCAGTGGATAGGCTTGGATGGAGGACTATTTTTCTTTTGACTATTGGCGAGCATCATAGTTTAGTTTGATAGGAAGGAAACTCTGCTTTAGCTGAAAAGTTATTTAGGCATTTTTCATTTAAGTTGAATAAAGTTACTTGGAAAGAAGGTCCTCTGTTCAGAGTCCTTCTTTTGGCCTGCCACAATATTCATCCCATTGATGAAAAGGAGGAAACGTACAATTACATTTTTTATCCAGTGGCCCACACCATAAACTCAGCCCAGAACCCATGAATGTTATTGGCAGGGAAACACACCCATGCAGCCTAGTGAAGCAAAAGTTGTACACATGTACATATGCTTTTTTTCTGAGTGCCCACAAGCAGCTCAGAACCCCCTGAACGTCATAGCAGTCAGAGAAAAATACATTCAGCCAGTGAAGTAAAAGTGAAGAGAAGATACACGTGCATTTTTTTGTGAGAGAGCTCAAAAGTAAGCAGCCCCTGAATTTCATTTCAGGCAGGGAGCCATACATCTAGCCCACTATATAAGGGTGAAAGACATGCACATACCTTTTTTTTCAGAGACCTCCACACGGGCAAGAGCACCTGAATATTGTTCAGGCAGAAATCCATCAATTGAACCCACCAAGTAAAGGTGGAAACTATGAAGGGTAATTGAAGTATATGCAAAATGAATACATTGAAGACAGAAACACGACGTTACATGCAACTGACAATAAATTAAAGTGGAACATCAGGTCTTTAAATGGACAACAAATCACTGTTTCCGTGAGAAACCAACCACCTAAAACCCGTCCCAGTCTTAAAAGGCTATTACTTCCCTTTTATAATATGATATATTTCACAAAGAAAATCATCTTTTGAACGAGAGAACAGCAACATGCTGCAAAGTGTGGCTCTAAGTAAACCAAGCGCTCATTTCTTTTTCCATGCTTTTGAAGCAAAATGAAAACATAATAGAACTCTTTTCTGAAATGAAAGTGATTCAACTACACATATAAAGTACAGTTGTTAAAGTGGATGTGGGGTACAACAAATGTGATGGTTATGGATTAAACACAATCTCCAGGAATAGAAGCACTCTGTGCTCTCTGCAAAGCAAATCATTCAGGCAGGAATTGCAGGCCTAATGACAAAATCTCCCTTTAGCATCAGTACATCAAAAGGCAGTATTAATGCCATGGAGATGTCATTTGAGACAACTTTGAGAGCCTGAAAAGCGGGGACATGGGGCTGGTTGTAATTCTGTATTTGCAGAAAATGTAGCCTCGCAGATGTGTGTCAACAGGATACAGCTAGTAAAAGGAACATTAGGTATGAGTAATGGTGAATATGCAGGGCAAAACAGTTACACTGAAGGAAAATGGGAGAGGCAGTGGCAGTAGTAGTAGCAATGCATCCTGTGTATAGCACCTTTCACCATTAGGTTACAACGCACTGTAGGCTGAACGCCCTCGGGGACCAGACTCCAGGTATGGGAAATTCAAGGAGGTGATAGTATGAGTGTGTGCGTATTGGCCAATGTAAAGATATGAAGCAGTGGCTAAGTCCCTGCTGGCCGCCATGTGTAGATGGCATTTGGATGGCAAATCACTACCAGACCACTAGCTGTGGTCTTCGCCATGGCCAGTGGGCACTCTATATTTTAGACCACTTATGCATTCCCATTGATCTCCCCTGTTTATTTTAAAACGTTGTAAATAATTAGGGTTTAGCATGTTTCTATTCCTATTTATTTCTACTAATTCTTTTTTCTAAATGTATATACAGATTATACTATAGTGTACATGTCTTAGATATATTTTGCACAAACAAGAACATTCTAAGCACTCTCCTATTTATAATTCAGATATCATCTTTTAACCAAAGTACTACATGGGAAAGCTTCTCAAGTAGTGATGTGATGCATGTGTACCTGTTTACTGTTTTAAACAATGTATTCATTGGTATGAACTATTCTAAAATGCTAATATCACAATTGTAGAAACTTAAGGGTGGTCTAAATATGGGCAAATATGGAAAGTGATCTTATGTCTGTTCGCCATTATTTAAATAATCATTGATGTCATGTATGATGTTATTAGCGATGTCACTAGTGATGTCACCAGTGATGCCATCAGTGATGCCATCATTGATGTCATAGTTGATGTCATGAGTGATGTCATCAGTGATATGATATGATAGATTATTTATAACGTGCTTAATACCCAGAGGTCTCTAAGCGCAGACCCGGGGATCAAACCTGTGTTGCTCCGTGTCATCTTGCTTCCAAGGCGAGCACGTTGCTGCTGAGCTATCTTCCCAAGTGGCATCAGCAGTGATGGCATCTCTGATCTCATCATTGTGGTAATAGGCAGAGCAACAGGGGGCGCAAAGTTAAAGTGGCTTTAGCTGAATTTCAGGGATGTTGTTGTGCTAAGTTCTCACGTTAATGTCCCTGCATCTAGTTTTTTCCTTGAATTTCAAAGTTTTTTTTACAATGTATTGCTCCATTAACATCCCTGCAACTAAACTGTTTTCCTTGAATTTCAAGGGTTTTGTTATTCCATATATTTTGAAGATGCATGATCACAGCATGATAAAAAATAAAACCAAATAAAAGGACGTGCCCCAATAGGGACCGAGACCAGGAGATAGATTGCAAGTTCATCAAATTTTTATATCAATAAAGATGTGCACGCAGAGAACTCTGCTGCCCTGAGAGCGCTCTGCCAGACAATACATGGCAAGCACTTTATGAACTGAAAAATCGTCACAACATATAGTACAGTTTCACAGTTTCGATTGGATGGCCCACACGATCCAGTATGGGCTGTAGGTGATGCCAGGCTCCAATTGGTTGCTGCGGCTGGGGCGGTAAATTGGCATGCAGGTCAGCTGGGCTCATCTTCACAGGGTGAAGGTCAGGCTTGATTCACAATGTTTCACAATTTTAACTAATCAAAGCTACACAATGACCATTGACATGCAAAGTATAATGTTAGACAAGAAACCATTACTTAGATGAATGAGGCTATACAATGTGGACCGATATATGTACATTCTAACCCGTACTTTTATGATGGCCAGGGTATATTTGGCCCTGCTCCCAGGTGCCTTATCTACAAAGCCTGATTTGTGATTTATCCCCCCTGGTGCCTCACGATTCAAACAAAATGGATGGACGGATGTTAGTTTAAAGGAGGAAATACAATTAGACGGGATTAGAAATATGGTGGGAAATATCGCGTGGTCTGGGGAGAAGGGTCCTCCAGCAGTTACGTTCAAAGAGAATGGAGGGATGCGGGCAAAGAGGCCTGTAAACTGTAACTTCCAATGGTGGGGGTCGAGGTGGCATAGGCAGGTTTGTGGAGATGGATGAACATGCAGGCCAAGGTTCGCAACAGTCACACACTGGGCAATAAGCATAGAAGAAGAGAGAAGGATACTGAGTATTTGTAACAATACACGGCCAAGTGCTTCCGTGAGAAATGGGCCAGTGCGGAGCTGCCAAAAAGAGGAGAGTGAGGCTGGGCTCTTGGTGTGCAGCACTGGACAGAGGGAGAGATGGCTTTTGAGAAATCATAACAAGGCCTAGACAAAGAGGGCATTTTAGGATGGCACACAATGGAGTCTGTATGTCTAACCAAATAACATTGTTTATTGTGTTTTTGGTGATTACATTAAGGCCAAATTACTAGAAACAACAAACAAATGTGGGGACATCTCCCTCCATTTTGGTAAAAAAGAGATCCATTTCATGTAGGAATGTGAGGGGGTCTGAAAATATCTTTCCTCCCTTACATTCCCCCCTTTCGTTATTACTAAAGTAACAAATACCATTGACCAATGTTTCTGCATTCTTCTGCTTTCTTTACTGCTGCATCCCATGCTGGAGTGCCTCTTATTGACATCAATGCACGGCACACATGCCTCAAGCTTTCACCCCTTATAGCATATTCTTCAGGTGAACAGGTCATATAGATACAAACCCCATCACCAGCCAGGTCCACCCATACCTACTTATGGTTCTCTAAATCCTGGGGTTCGTCAATGGTTCTATGCCACAGATTGTCCACCATGTCTCCCGTGTCATACACTGCTGTCATGCAGTATTTGGGCTCATTATTTTCACATGTTTTCACTTGTGCTTCCCTAATACACTAATACCAAAAACACTTCAGCACTCAGTCTTAAAGTGCAAAACATATATATATATATTTCAAATGAGAACGCCATCAAAAGACACTGTTCAGGCGAGCAGCACTCCACACACAAAAGTGTTCCAAATGGCAGATGGTAATCACGGGCAGCCAACAGCAAACACTGCAACACCGGTTGTATGTCATATAACAACCTTTATTTTTCATTTGCAACAGTTAAAAAATCAATTAAATTCGCCCCGTGAGAGTTTCTTGCCAGACGGCAGCCTGACGCGTTTTGCCACTACCCAGTGGCTTGTTCATAGTCACGCATCACCCAGAGGAAGTTCGTTTTTATAAAAAACACACCTCAGTGAAAACAGATAAAAGGTAACTTACAAAATCAACATGATGGCTGTAAGCCATTTTGGGTTGGGCTACTAGGTCTCATTGCTAATCACGTAAAGTAATGCCCAATAAACCTGATTAGTTTGTATTGCACAAGTAAAACATGACTTTTAGACAAAAGTAATGAAAACACAATTTCTAGCCTTAGATGTTAGTATTTACAAACTGGACAATTGCATATTGCTTGGTCCATGGTAAAAAGGCGGAGCCTGGTCGTGCACTCTGCAATGTTGTTAGTGTGGTGTTATGGACATAATTTTTAAAAAATGACACATTTCTCCAAATTAGACGCCAGGGATATGTTCACAAAGTCACTTTGAAATTGGTGAATTCATCATCATAAATGATTTTTAAGAAACAATATTTGCCAAGTGCATAGACATGGAACGATCACTACCCTGAGCCATGACAGAAATGATATAATGCATTCAAATCTGCAAAAAATGTTTGCAGACCAAGGTAGTCATACATATATGTATCACCATAATCATGGAGATATATGTATGTGATTCAAATTAGTGTCTCAATTAATGGACAGTGTTGTAAAATTATAAAGTACATAGTGCATACCTAATGTATTCAAGGATATTTCAGTATACTTAGATATTTTTACGTGAAAAAAATGCATTCCTATGATAGGGATAATTTCGCATTAAAAAGACCAACATTGTCATAGTATAAAGTGCATAGTGCAAGCTACTGACGTTCTCTAAACTGCTTTGATACATTCAAAATTACATAAAACAACACTAAAAACCACATTTCTTGCAGAATCACATACATAGGATCTACCTCAAATAATAAGTTTGCAATAATACATTCCTATAGTTGCTATTTTAAGCATAGTAGTGTCGAAATGGGTATAAAAGAGAAATATGTTCTAAAGTGTCATGTGCATTTATAAGACAAAGAATAACAGAGTCCTAACACTAAAATAAATTTATATTCGCACTATTGTAAAAACATCAGATATCTAAAAGATGTATAAAAGATCCCACTGCTCAGATAACTTGCTAAAATTGTGTGGTCATGAATATAAGTGCCCCTTGCGTACACTGGTTTGCCAAGTAAATTAAGATTTTGAGTCATATTGTAAGTCACCATAAAAAGTGAAAGATAAAAAGTGATAAGTAAAAAGGAAAGAAAGAAAACTTTGCACAAGTGGTCGAACACATAAGGTTACAATGTAGGGTCATTACAATTGATGAGCTGATTGGGGTTACTATATCATATTAAGTATATACATATATATGATAAAATGGTTTGTGAACCGAGAAATGTGTCGTTGCTTGCTTTTTTTTATCTCTCCTCGGCACCTACAATAAAGACATTTTTGTGGTGGATGACATGGTGTCTTCTTCTTTATGCAGACCAGTGAATTTCACTGTTTTTGTCTGCTCCCAGGAGTGCAGTCCATTGACGTACTTAGGTATGTGCTAAAATTCAGGCATACTTCAGTATTGACTTACTGCACAAATGTAATACTGCTCAGGCTGTAAGCATTCCGTCACATGTTTTGTCTCTCTTGCAGAGACTTGGTTAGGCAATCAACTTCTTCTAACTGCAAAGCCTTCTTTTATACCTATGATCCCTATAGCAGTTTACTTCGGTAACGGTCACATGACCTCTTCCACACCAGAGCTAAACCAGAGCTAATGCTCTACAAATCTGGTGGCAATTTTAACTCAGTGTACATTCTTATGAACTTTATACATTTGTGCAAAATCCAATAGTTTAATATTTCCATTTCAATCAGTATTTCTTCATAATTATACAATATTAAAAACCATACGGAATCCAATACTGTTAAACCAGTTCAACATCTGACTTTTTCAAAAAGAAATATTTGAGTTTGTTTGTTCTCACCAATACAATCTTTTATTGTGTCCGAGTGGCTTCAGTCCAAGCACATATTCAAAGAACTCAAAATGGTAATACGTTCTCATACATAAATCCAGGCCTCGTGGATTGATGGTTAATTGCGCCACAGTGGGCTGTTTTTTAGTAGAAACGTAATCATTCTAGCTAGCAAATTCATTGTACAAGTCATCCTAATTTTTCAGTTGATAATACATTTCTCACATCAATTTGGACCCTGAGCAATTGTATTAAATTTAGCTCTAGTGAGCTATCTCTTAGCAGCTACTCAATTGTGCTCATGAGCTCCTCACTTGTGCAAAGTAACAGTACAACTAATACAGTAATATTCACGAACCAATTATGTTAACAGTTTTGTAAACAGTTTCTATTTGCCCCAGTGGGCTAAATCATAGCAGCTTCTTGAATGTGCAAATACGCTCTCATCATGTGCAGAATAGTACACAATATGGAGAGCTTATAAGGAAAAACGCAATTATACACTAGAACAAGATTATGAGGAGGAGGCAAATAGTATGGGAGCATGCTTCATCTCTAGAGGCTATGGCTCTGAATGTATCATTGTAGCATTTAATAAGAGTAATAAGAGAGCAAGAAATTAACTTCTTATAGTTTCTAGAGACAAAGAGAAGCAATCAGAACAACCCATAAGGTGTATTACTCAATACAACAAACAGTCAGGACAAATTAGGTATATTCTTTGTAAACATTGGTCAGTACTAAAAACCGATAAAGATCTGGGTGGGATATTGGGCAATGGTCCGAAGATTATGTTCTCCAAAGCAAGAGAATTACAATATATAATTTCGCCCAATGGTCTACTTTCAAAGAAAAATACAGATCAATGGCTTTCTAATACTCTACTTAAGAACGTTTTTTTGAAATATAGAGGCTGTAAATTGTGTCTATTTTGCTGCTGTATGAACAAGCATAAACTATGATAGCTGAAAAAATAAGAAATGACACATCATTAGCAGAATAGACTGTATGGCCAAGTATGTGGTCTATGTAGTCAGTTGCCCTTGTAATATATTTTATATAGGTTCAACTATATGCATGCTTAAAAAAAATACTGCAGTGCAGGGCTATAAAGAATAGGGATGAGAACTACCCTCTAGCAGTGCATTTTGCTGAATTTCGTACAAGCAATGCTACTCTTATTAAATTATTTGCTTTGACACATATGCCAAAACATAGATCAAAAGAAAATAGAGAAAGACATCGAAGGGTTCTTGAGTCTAATTTGATTATAACATTCAATACAATTAAACCTTTTGGTCATAATTCAGATGAAGAATTGTCAATTCACCTGCATAATGAGTAAACATAAATATAGATAAATGGCTGGTTTAAAATGAAAATGTGCTTTTACCAGTAGTATTATAGCAGGTAATGTCAAATGTTCACACAACTGTTTTAAAAAATAATTCTTGAATAATGGATAGCTTTAATAGCTGAGAGAATGGTATTGAAATATGCCCTTTATTTGTGGTATTGCTATTTTGCACAATATAAAAGCCTGATTGTACAATCATGCTGCTGCTATGAGCCAGCCAATTGCGGCCATAGTAGCCGATATATTTGTTTAGAACCATGTACTGTTCCCCTTTCTCCATAATTATGGAGATATCTCCCATGGTGCTTTGCAGGATAGGGGATTTTCTGATGCAAGAGATAACCCTGATTATACCCACGCTAACCAAAAACAAAAAGCAGAAAAATGTAATTTGGTGCAGGACAAATGACGAAATGGCATTAGGCTAGGTGTTTAAGGGGGGACACCATGTGCAATTTTGGAAAAACAGTTTAAAAAAATAATAATTATTTTAATGCTATTTTTAGAACTGCACTGAGGTAGGGAGTGAAAAAGCACTAGTGTGTTAAACATTAGACTAGGCACCAGTGAAGGACGGCAGTGTTGTGAAATATACAGTGGGCATAGCTAGTGACTTGGTAATATTATAAAACACACAGTGGACACGACCAAACACCATGGCTAGTGGTCTTGTAATGTTGTGACATGTACAGTGGGCAGAGCTGAAGGCCATGCTCCCTATCCAGGGCCAAAGGCCAGGGCTTGTGGCTTGGGAATGTTGTACAGTATACAGTGGGCAGGGACAAAGCCAATGTCCAGTCACATAGAAAAAACTATGGTTAACAAAACCCTTGAAATTCACACACAAAAAGTTTGCTAAAGTGCAGTTAAGTTGCCCAAAGGTTTCGCAACAAAATTGAAATTCTGCACATTTGGCAAGTCATGACCAGCTTAACTTGGCACGTTCCTATTGCAAAGCACATGAGCACATATATTATAAGAGAAGGGATTCACAATGACATACGACATGGCATTGGGATTAAGCTGGGAGTTTCTAGTGGCTTGGTGACAGTGATATCAGGGATTTAGAGACCAAAGTGCAAGACTTGTGCTAACAATTTATAGTCAACTAGCTCATTGATTGTCAGAAGTGGCTGGTGCTTGTTGCACATGGTATACCTACTGCAGCCATTCCTACCAGTGCAGCCAGTGTGGCATGACAATCAATCAGTCAATCAATCAGCTTGACCAGGCAGGTGCAGTTTGGTAGATTTGTTCTGCCTTTTTCTTTTCTTAAGCATTTGGTGCTCGAGTTTCCACAGCGCCCATAACCAACAGCAGAGCAGTTACAGCTAAGTGCAAGCAGTGAAGTGTTGTTAGTCATTCAGCAGTGCTCGCAACTTGTTTTGGAGGTGTGGTGTGCTTTGACAGTGAAAACTGAACTTTGTCTCCTTTAATCAGTGAAAGGAGGTGTGGCATATACAGTCCAAGTGTGGTTTAAGCATCAGCATGTAAGTTCAAGCTTTGAAGTTTTGGCAGATGGCTGCCATTGCTTGCAACTTGCTTTGGAGGTGTGCTGTGCTTCAACAGCATAAAATATACCTTGCCTACTTTAATCAGTGAAAGGAGGGGTGGCATATAAAGTCCAGTGTGGCGCGAAGAGCCAATGTGTAAGTGCAGGCAGTCAAGTGATGGCAGTTGGCCGGCAGTCAAGGATGTCATTTGTGGGTTGCCAGAGGTAGCAGCGGCTACCCCTGGATTTCCCTCTGCTACCCCGACATCTGTCCTTGCTAACATTGGGCCACTGGACAAAGAGGCAGTGCCAGGAGCAGATATCTGTTTTGCACCTGAAAAAGCAGCTGAATGGCCACAGCTTTTTTCACCTGGAATCTAGATCTTTGTAGCTGGAGAAATAACAGGGATGCAAGAAAACCATTAACCCACCATCACTGACAGGTTGGCAGTCCATTAGTGAAGAATGCTTGGATGGTTGGGTTCAGAGGCGGGGCTGTTTGTGCAGCTCATACAAAGTACTGTAGCAAGTACTGTAGCAACAGGAAGGGGATGGAGTTTAGGGTAGCTAGCTGGGAATGGGTTAGAGCAACCTGCAGTACTCAGTGACAGCACAGCATGAACGCAAATCTCATCAGTGTTTCTCAATGTCAGCTTTGCACATCCTTTGAGCAACGGGGCCACTGATAGACACATGGTGAGATAATTAATTTACATGAAGTTTCCCTCTGCCTTGAAGTAAACCATGTGTTGCTTCCTCAAGCCAAAAACATATATGCAAAACAAACTGCAAAACTTGGAAAAGACAATTTGGTAAAATCAGGCCCCAAAGAAGCTATTCAAACCTTCATGCCTTATGGGCCCCTGGACGATTTGGTCACTATTTCAGCTGGCATGGGTGCCCAAGACTCGGCACGGTGCACTAATTCTTCAAAAACATTAAATAATACTGACCCCAGTGATAATAACTTTGATGGTGTAGGACTATGTAATGTGGGACAAGTTGACATACAGACCAGGCCACCCACGGGTGGGAGTGATGGGCTTCTGAGTCAAGTGAATTTAGCGGTACTCAGAGAGGAAATTAGAACATCCATCAAATCATACATGTCAGACATACCCGGGGCTTCTACCGAACCTTTGAACAGTGTAAGTTCCATGGTAACTAAGGGTTTTAATGTGGAGAAGACCTCTGCTTTAGTGGAAAATCCAAAAACATTAATAATTAGTCAAACCCACCTACAAAATGATGTGAATACAAAATTAGGCCCCTTTCTTCCATTGCAAGTTGACTCTTCTGGCCGAACCGAGCTTTCAGCCCTGCCCCGTCAATCAGTAGATGTCTCGGGTGTTTCCTTGCCCCAACAACATGGCATCTCGCAAATACATGAACAGATGTCGCGGCCTGAAGCTGCCATTCAGACCCAGGACATTCGAGATATCATAAAATCTTCGATTGCAGCTTATATCGGTGAAGCCAGCCAAAGTTGCCAAGGGGCTGGAGGTACGCAATCATTGCGTTATCCTGACGTGAGCCAGTTATTAAAGGGTCCGGCGCAGTTGGGCAATCGAATAGCGCAAGGAAATGATATGCCATCAAGCCTTTGTCTCCAGACAAATGCTCAAGCCCACAATATGAATTTCAAGGATGGTAATAAACCACAAGTCAAGTCCAAGTCTAATTGCCTAGTGATCAGATGTCGCGAAGACCCTTATCCCAAATATGTATTAAATCGGGCTAGCATTTTGAACATATGCAGTGAAATCCCGTCCCTGTCTGATATATCATCAACAGATATAACCTTGGTTGAATTTATTAATACAAATGATCCTTCTGAAGCAAGAATCCATCTTCAATCGACAATTGTAATGAATATATTGTGGCAATCTAAAACAGTCCTATATGAATTGGGTTTTAATTTGTATCAAGACCCTTTTATAACAAATAATGTGATGGACAAAGCTCAAATCAGGACATATCAGTCTACCAAGAATAGAGAATCGAATCAGATTGTAAACTCTGCTCCACGAATGGTGGCATTTCAGGACTACTTTGCTAGATCATAATATAATGCCGGTACAGGTAGCCTACTCTCGTGGAATACGAGAGGACATAAGCATTTATTTGACCTTGCTAGTAGAGATTTGGCAACTTATGATCTGGTAGCCTTACAGGAAACCTGGCTTGTTGACTGCCCCATCTGGACGTCCTATGATGTAATTATAACTCCGGCCATTCAACATCACAGAGGTCGTCCCAGTGGTGGTCTATTGCTTGCAGTCAAGAAAGCTACAGGTTTTGTAAGTGAAAAATTAGTCTCTCCATCCTCATATTTTCAAATTGTTAGACTTCAGAGAGGTGGTGAGCTTTTGGTTATTGTCAACATTTATTGGAGCAGAGGTAATATGACCGCAGAATCTTTTTTTGGGTCACTAAATTCGATTCTCGATCGCCTGACTTTTGAAGGTAACATTTGTCAAACCATCATAGTAGGGGATTTAAATCTCCATTTGTTATCACAAACTTATACTGAACATAATGATGATGAATTAACTTGGACAAATATGATGCACGAGAAAGGATTTGTAATGCTGAATGGTGCCATCGTAGGGGATATCCCTGCTGAGTATACATGGAGTAGAGGGTCACAACGGGCAATACTTGACTATGTTTTTGTCCATAAGACATTTTTAAATTATGTACAATCTATGCAAGTGGTTGCAACCGACCATAGTGATCATAATAAGCTAACTATGCGATATTCAAGGTCATAATCTGTAATTTCGCCTATGGTTGAGACCCATCCCTATCCAAATTTTGTAAATAACAGCGGTACGCGAGTGAGATGGAATAGAAATCGACTAAAACAGTTGCATGAGGCCCTGCTTGGGTCTTCTGGGTCAACGGACTGCTATGTTACAGTAATGCACTTGTTTAAGCAGGTAAAACTGCCAGACCTGAGTGTTCGTCATAAACATTGTCATCCCTTTGACCCAATAGTACAGTCTAAGAAAGCTGAATTGCGAAGAGACCTACGTAATTTAAAATGTGTCCCTATAATCCATCGTTTGCTTTTGAAAACAAAATTAAAAGCATCCTATAGAACATGGCTAAAGGGTCAGAGAGCTGTGCGCTATCAGCAAAATGGGGAAACCATGATGTCCCAGATTATTAAGAAATCCACTAGTGGTATATGGGCTTGTCTAAATGAGGCCACGCATAGAACACAGGATGCTGTTCAAATAAATGCTATTCCAAATGCAATCTGGAAAACTTACTGTGAAAAGCTTTATGCATCGTCCTTCTCGAACTTGATTCCAAAGACATACTCCCTAGGCTGGTCCCATTTTTTTACCATCACCGTCAATGATATACTGATATGTATTAAAAACTTGAGTCGCTCGAGGGCAATAGGCCCGGATGGTCTCCATAATAGCACACTTAAAGATCACCCACAAGAATGGGCAATGATCCTCCATCAGATCTTTAGCAAAGTCATCTCGACAGGGGTCATTCCTAAATCTTGGCAGAAGTCCATCATTCTGCCCATATTTAAGAAAGGGAAGCGTGATGACCCAGCTGCTTACCGCCCCATAGCACTCTTGGATTGTCCTGGGAAAATTTTCGCCCGACTAATCCTGAATAGATTTAACATTTGGTTGGAAGAAAATAACTATCGAGACATCTTCCAAACAGGATTTTTGCCTGGAAATGGGACGACTATAAATCTTATTACCCTTACAAGTATTATTCAGAAGGCTTCCCACCAACACCAGCCACTCTATGCAGCATTTATAGATTTTAAAATGGCGTTTGACGCTGTTCCTCGTGAACTTCTTTTTAAAAAACTTATGGATAAAAAATGTCCCTGGTCAATTGTCAAGTGGATAATTGACTTACATACAGATACTTCGATACAAATCAAACTTTCTAGTGAGGGACTATTGTCTGACCCAATTAAGACTGCATGTGGGTTGAAACAAGGTTGTTTGCTAGCTTCTGCTTTATTTACTTTTTTTATCTCAGACATTGGTGTAGACCTCAGTAAAACTGTGGCAGATCCACCCAAAATTAATGGGGTTAATGTTACATATCTACTCTATGCTGATGACATGGTGTTATTCTCAAAGACTCCCAAAGGATTACGGGCACTTTTGTGTGCGTTGGATACCTACACTAAAAAGAACTGTATTTCCTTTAATTTAAGTAAAACAAAGGTTATGCAGTTTGGCAAAAGCATGCAAAGGAAAGCCACCTACAAATGGCCTTTACAAAATGTCAACCTGTCTTCAGTTTCCTCTTACATCTATTTGGGGGTCCTCATAAGTAACTCACCAGATAAGAATGCGAATCATCAACATCTAAAACAGCGTCTAACGACGGCTATATCACAAAGCAGACTAATAAGGAGTAAATATTGTAAGTTTTCAATAGTACCATTATTGGTTTATTATAGACAAAAATTTATTCCGGTAATTCTTTATGGTTCAGAGGCTGTCTTGGGAAAATCATATCAATACTGGGCCATTATGGAAGGATGCTATTGGAAGCGTGTTCTTAACCTCCCATTGTCAGAACCCATTTGCATCCTGCGACACGAGCTAGGACTCCTGTCTTTATATGCCATCTACAAGTGGAGGCTATGCTCGTTGTATCGCAAATGCATATTGAGTGTTAATCAGCCTGGGTTGTTATGAATGATTGCTGTTTACCTTTTAAGATCTGATGATCCATTTGCAGTGTCTTGGAGAAATCAAGCAGAAAAAATCATTATTAATATAGGATTCTCAATGGCACTATTGCTAGGCAATCCCACTAAGGCAAAAAAACGGATATGGGAGGATGACTGGATAAAAACAAGATCTGCATGTCTCCTATACAAAAAGTTTAAGAAAAACCCATTTGCCTTAAAGCGCTATGGGGAAACAGAAAGTTACCTAATGATGTTCCCACATTCCCGACAGCGGGATGATTATTTAAGATTTCGATTAAATATCTGGCCCGTAAAAGAAATTCTGTGCCATCGCAGAATTATCAGAAAAGACGATGCTTTGTGTCGGTTTTGTCAATTAGCCATTGAAACAATGCAACACTTATGTGTTGAATGCCAAAGTTTGCAAGCAAAAAGAATTGTGCATTTTGAACATTTATTTACTGGGTACATGACCATGTCTCAAACACGTTGCTGGTCTCTCCTATTTAATAGTCAGTTGAAAGTTGTTAGATATGCAATATTGAGTTTTTTGTATAGTTTGGGACTTAAAGGCAAAGTTAGTGTGCAAAGTCACACTGAAGGAAGTTCACTAATCAGGTTTTAGTTACAGGATTTATTTTATTACTTGCTTTTTTTGAATGCTCTTATTTTGTCTAAAGTGATTAGGTTTAAATCTGTATCTAATTAGTTTGTTGTTATTAACTATGTAAATCTGCATATGGACGTAATTCTTGTTAATATCAATTTTATTTTTCATAATATGTTCTTTTATAATTTTAAATATGTTATGTTAATTTTGTATGTTGTAAAATCAAGATATACTTGATTAAAACAACTTTTAAATAAAAAAAAAATAAAAAAATAAAAAAATATATATATATTTGGAAGGATTGCTCAGGGGCAACACAGTTGCTTAGGGTACAAGGGGATCCAGTGCAAGATGGGTTTGGTTCCTGTTCCAGTGCTTAGAAGCTAGAGAAGGCTGTCATTAAGCAAGATATAAAGGCCCAAAGAAAATAATAAAATGGGCCTTTGGGTGATGTCATGGAGCTGCTGCTGCTGTTTACATTTATTTTAAAATAAAAAAAAATAAAACCTGCAATTAATGTGACCTTCAACACATCCTTCCCCTCTATCTCCCATCTAACAAAAAAACCTGTGAGTGACTTACCAATTAGGCAAAACAGAAAGGTGATGGCTGGATGATGTCAAATCATTGGTATCCACTGGCATAGCTCTGGCCAACTCTTCAGCCCATCATTTGTCAGCCTGTCAAGCCACTACATAAGGGGAAAGACCATATGCAAATGATGATTGGTTCCTCCCCAAAAGGGACAGTCCAGCCCGAACTGATAGGTCACATCCCTTTTGCACGAGACCATATGCATCCCCAGACATGTTCCAGTCTCATTTCTGAGGAATAACCTAGGTCTCTAGTCCCAGCAGGATTTTCTAGGAATGATGTTGTGGAGCTGCTGCTGCTGCTGTTTACATTTTAAAATAAAAAAAAAACCTGCAATTACTGTGACCTGCAACTTTCCCCTCTATATCCCATCTAAGAAAGAAACTGTGGGTTACTTACCAAATAAGCAAAACAGAAAGGTGATTTTTGGAAGGTTTAAAACCATTCATAACCACTGGCACAGCTCTGGGCAACCCTCCAGACCATCGTTTTTCTGGTTTGACTTGAGTTGATCAGTTGCTGTTTCCAGTCTCTGGCCAGAGAATTGGCAGGCACTGGATGTCTGCGCTTTGGGGGTTAGGCCTCTTCGAGATGCTCTGTTTACAGTTTAGCCCGAGTGATGTACAGTAGTCCAGGTTGTTTTGTCGGACGATTGCTTACATTCACAGTAATTTGATAATATGGGCATGTACACACTGATATTAATGCTACATATGGTGTTACATTCTTGTAGGAAATGTATATCATGTAACATTGATATTACAACCATATTTTTCTTAGGGTCCTGAGGAACAGTGCTATGTGATGCCACTTCCTGTTTTGTCAAGGGGTGAAAGGTTGTGCGCCATCACTTCCCATGATGTCAGTTAGGGCAGTGTCAAATGATATCACTTCCTGTTATGTCATCAGAGGTCAAGGATCTGTGCCGTCACTTCCATTACCCTTGGCATTTTGGTGGAATGACGTCCCTGCCGGCAGTCACCCGGAAGGAACACGGGACTCCGTAAGTCTACTGGGTTAAGGTTGTACAAGTTGTTTGTGAGTCCACATTTTACTTGACATCAAATAGTGGTGGTCTTTGGAAAGCGCAGTGCAATGAAATCATACGCTTATGCTTTGAGAAATAGGGCGCCCCCTGTTCTCTGATGGTTGTCACACAATAAGGAATCTGGGATGCTGAGCATGAAGTGCCTCCAAAGAACTCCGAACAGGTTGACCCTTTAATCCAAAACAGCTCACCTCATGGTCATTTTGTTTCACATTTTAAAATGCAGCTATTGTCCCCAGTACATGCAAAGCTGTAGAAGGGGAAAGCCTCAAGGCCAAAAATTACATCTATTTTTGCAAAACAAAAGCAGCCTAACCAGGCTGCAGATATCGCCACTGTAATACAGTCTGTAATCCTCAATGAGATGACAGGCACAGCACTGTTTGCAGAGATGCAGTCTTATGACAACATGTCCACATCAAGAAAACTGCAGCTTTAGTTTATTCATTGCCAACCATTGAGACTCCAGGATTCAGCGATGCATTCTTATATCCAAAAAGCCTTTTTTATATAAACTCCAGACCATGTAGGTGCTTTACTAAGTGCGTTGCATCTAGAAGTGCAGCAGTGCTTATCTCCGCCAATCAACGCTGTTCAAAAAACACAGGGAATTCAGGGGCAAGATACTGGAGATGCAGAAGCACACATTTGATATGATTATCCAGAAACAAAAAAGAAATCTAAGGGCAGAGTTTAGGAAGTTTTCATGCTTACACCCTTTAGTTTGTGGTCTAATGTCTAAAACCCTAAAGATTTAATATAAAGTATAATGACTCAGAGAGACGCTGAATATATTCTGGCAGCCCTGGCTTCTAAGAATGCCTCCCAGACCTGGAAACGTATCCCAGGTGATTGTACCTTGCAGATGTCCTTGCATGTGAACCCAGTAACAGAGGAATCCTCGGTTGATTTTTTCAAAACTATTTGAAGGTACTCAGTCGGTTGAAGTTGCTGTGCAGGACGTCTTGGACGAGAGGTGGAAGTTGTCATTAGACAAGGAGGATATCATTGGTGTGATTCAAAATAGTAGTGAATCCTGAGTCCCTGGCACAGACTGGTTTACACATTTTGTGTTTAAGGTTCACCCTGAGAGTTGGGCTAATGTGCGGTTCACACTATACACCCGGGTGCTAAGAAAAATGCAGATTCTGAACTCATTGAAGAGGTTAATTATAATCTCGATCTTCAAGAAGGGGGATCAGACGTTGCCTAAGAACTACCCTCCGATCGCCCTTCTTGACGTGCCTGTAAAAAAATGTGCATTGTTGTTCCTGGCCTAGTTGAATCAGTGGGTGAAGGTTAGTAGCTGATATGAACTGCAATAGTCAGGATTTGTCAAGGAGCTAGACACCTTTTTAAATTCATTCATTCTTGGCCTCTTGAAAAAAAGGGTCCTACAGAAAGGCACGCCGATTTATCTTCAAGAAGGAGGATCAGACGTTGCCTAAGAACTACTGTCTGAAAGGCACGCCGATTTATTTGACTTTTATAGACTTTCAAATGGCCTTTGACTGTTTTGGTAGACATCTTCTACGGCAAAGGCTAACATCATGGGGCTGTCCAGGGCAACTACTTGAAAAGATGAGGGACTTATATACCCTAATGCTGTGTAAGTTTGATTACATCAGTCTGGGAAACTAACAAGATCTATTCTGACCTATCAAGGTTTAAAGTAGGGGTGCTTTTTAGCCCCTGCTTTTTTTAACCTCTTTATTTTGGATCTGAGACAGACTCTGGAAAAAGTAGATGTATTCCTGCCACAGTTAAATTGCCGCCCAATTCAATGGTTGCTCTACGCTGATGATCTGGTCCTACTGGACCCAACATCGGTGGGTTTACAGAGAGAACTTGCAGCCTTAGAAAGATATGTTGTTACTAATAGCTAAAGATCAATGTTCCAAAATCCAACATATTGAGCCTGAGACCTGATAGAATGGACAAAATGATGGATTTTAAATGGTGCTTATATGGTTTCTAAGTGGCCATGGTGGATGAATATCGATACTAAGGTATGTGTGTGAATAACAGCCCTAAAGCTACACATAATAAAATGCAGCAATGGCAAAAAGCAGAGGCCTTAGAAGCTCAAGGGACTGTACTGCATCTGAGGTTTAGTCGCTACTCCATAAGCCCGGTTTTGATATTTTACAAGCAAAACGTGGTTCCCACAATGGTTTATGGAGCAGAGACCAATCAAAATGTATGTGACTTGACTTTTTTATTTATGTTTATTTATTTGCATTTTTAAAGGGCTCACACAGCCCACAGGCATTGAGGCGCTGTTACAGGATTTTTTTTTTGTTGTTGACTTAGTTACGTGTTTATAACTCACTTAATACCCAGAGGTTTCTAAGCATGGACCTGGGGATCGAACCTGTGTTGCTTCATGTCGTCTTGTTTCGAAGGCGAGCACATTGCTGCTGAGCTATCCTCCCAGGACTTTGAGGTCATCCTTTGGAAAAGACTGCTCCATCCTTCACAGAGCACTCCAATCCAATCAGTGTGCTTAGAATTGGGGTTGCTTTGCTGCAAGCTATGATTAATTGGAAAGCATTGGTTCTTTTGAGAAAATGTATATTGGCCCAATCAAATTCTCTTTTTCTGTGGTTGAAAGAGACTTTGTGCGTGTGCTCGGAGTGTGTTTTGACTTTTTGACTTGAAATTATCAGGAAATCAGAAATTTGGGCAACTTAACTATACTTTAACTACATTTTTATTAAGTGAATATATACATATATGTTCAGTTTTCATGTACCATGTTAGCCAAGGGTTCAAAGAGTTGATAACTTAATTAGGCTAACAAAGACATTTATTTTGCTTATTTGCGTGCTTTCGTGGAATTCCTCCACTTCCTCAGACGGGATGCAATGAAGCCTTTGAAAAACATTATAGCATTACAGCTTACATTGTCCCTCCTCAGAATACCCATTATATGTCCCTGTCTGTGTAACTGATTTGTAGTTTTGCTAAGAGAGGTATGTATTATATGTTGAACTCCCCCACAATATGTATATTTGCGATTTATATTTAGTAATATTATTACTATTGTTGAGCTTTCAGAAAAAAACACAACAAGGAACTGAGCGGTTGATTGGTTGACTGCATAACATACATTAAATGTATTCTAAAGCATTAAGTTCTGATTTGATTGGCCTAGCTCTCCCACCAAAAAGAGGCTTGAAGCAATCAAATCTCGTGGTGTATTGCAAATTCCTCCAAGACCTGAGGGCAACGGCTACTGTTGACATGGTTCTTTTATGCAAAGTCAATGTTATGAAATACCCGTATTCCCGAATGGTGGGATAACCCATGATGCTACAGAAAATGTGCCAAAATGGTGGTTAAGAAAGCATTCAAGGAGTCGTCAAAGTTTATAACCTGGTCAAGTGCTCTTGGTGCTTTTTTACCTAGTGACTATTTAGTGTTGACGTCTAGACCGGCCTTTGAGGAGGACCTAAACAATTTGGAATTTAGTAAACGCTCTCTTTTACTAAATTTAGATTTGTTATCCACTCTCTCCGAGCCTTTACAAACCAGTGAGGGAGAAATCAGTATGCAAGATGCAAATACTGTCTAATCCATGACGAAAAACAGTAGCTCAACTTTTATTGATCTGTCCTCTATATAGAAAGGAGCGAAAGCGATTGCTCAAACTGATATAGTACCAGGACCATAGGGAATGCTATGGGCCTAATTCACAGTGCGTTTTCCAATGGGGTTTTGCTATTATAAAACGCTTCTGTGAATTAGGCCCTATATCTTTTTGCAAGGCCACAAAAGATTGCAATCAGGTGTGGACTTCATTCTGGAGGCAGCCTGAAAAAATCAATAACATATATGTCTGCACTGCTGTACTAGGACTGCTATATATCAATAACATATATGTCTGCACTGCTGTACTAGGACTGCTATATATCAATAACATATATGTCTGCACTGCTGTACTAGGACTGCTATATATCAATAACATATATGTCTGCACTGCTGTACTAGGACTGCTATATATCAATAACATATATGTCTGCACTGCTGTACTAGGGCTGCTATATATTATTTAAGCTCTGGATTTAGTAGGAATCTCTCCAGCAAAGCTTGTGTAGTGGCACCGATTGATGTAGCATGAATATTATGTTTAATGTCGTAATCAATATGGTCAAAACACACTTTATAGACATTTTATCTTGTGGTAAATGGAATTTTGTCTCGACCTGAGCCGGGCTAATGCAAATTTCCATCTAAAATAATAGACAAGGTTGAAAGACTATGCGGGTAATACTGTATTTAATGTAAGCAGGTTCAGTATGCACTATATGCTATTAGCCAATGTATTGTGTGTTTTAACAGGAGGGTTATAATTGCAAAAGTTTATGATTTACATCCTTGGTCTGAAGTAGGATTCCTGAAAACTGTCATCTATTGTAATCGATATGGTCAAACTAATGAGGGTATAAGATTGTGCTGATTGCTTTAACCTCGCACTCGGCACTTGGTCATAGGTTGTTTATATAACTAATTGAACATTCTGTATCCTGTGTTATAAATGGAGAGGCCTAATTGTGTATTACACGTGTTAAAGTATTTGTTTTATGGCATTGCCGAAATAACATATATGTATGCCAATGAAGGCCATAATGGGACATTGTTGCTTCATATACTGATTTAATTGACAATGGCCCACAGTTTAATGTCTTTCTCCGTCTGTATTTGCTAGCCAAATCACAAGAGCTGGTCAGAGGCCTGTTTACACTAAACATAGTTAAAGAGTGTGGTTTGGTTCAGATTATGTGGAATACTGGACAAACACTAGAAGAGAAAGCCATGGCATCGCCCAGGTTTGTATGCATGTCAGTGTACACTGCCATCTATCTTTCCCTGGAATGAGGACAGCTATCTCGGTGGAAATCAGGATACAGGAAATCAATTACCCTCTGCCAGCTGAGTCCGTGATACCTGCTAACCTTTGACGTTCCCACCAAGCATGAGCCATTCCCTGAGCTCTCTGTGAGCAGGCAGTTTCCAATGAAGCCTGAAAGAGAAACAAACCCCGAACGCACCTTTACTAAAGAGGTTACGTTTGAATCAACCAGCAGGAAAGGGTGTGAACAGGGGAGGGAACTCTTATTTCAAATGTGTGCCTAGTGCTGCAAAAAGTTATCTGATCATTGTAAAGCCACTGTAATATGTGGTAAAGTCAGCAGCAAATACAATGTAGGCCTCATTGGATAGAGAAATCTTGGTATTATTATTAGTATTAATAATACTTATACTAATAATAATATTAATAATAGTTATTATTAATATTATTATCATCTGTATTTTTTCGTGTTGCTATTACTTGTGTTTTACAGGAACCACATAGTATGTAATGTAGGCAGAACAATATCACAGAATCTTTCAGGTGAATGTGAACCGCTTGCTATGTGACAGTAATACACCCACTGTGCGTGTTTGTTATCATTAGTGTCTTGAAGTGCTTCCAAATGGCTCCATTTCATCAGAGGGTCCAGAGTAACAACAGAAAACGTGAATCTATAATTCAGAACATGTCAAGTGCAGATGCTTAAAATGCCCAGGACTCAAGACAGGTGATGCTAGCACCATGGATCTAGTTGATGACTTGGGTCTGTACTAGTGGCTTTCAGTAAGGGAAGGACTGGGACAAAATGGGTCAGGCACTAACATATGTGTTCAACATACTTGAGAATTGCAGTTTCTGCAGTTTCATGGAAACCTGGTTGTGAAGGACCTTGTGGTGCATTTTGGGGACACTGGTACTCATTATGAGTTTGGCAGTAAGTGGTAAAATTGGCGGTAACTGAATTGTCAACAGTTTTACCACTAGGCCAAATTATGAGGTTGTGTTTCGAGTAGAGGATTTACCTCCAGCAAAACCCTGGAGGTAAATCGTCCCACTCAATGCCGAAAAACCATCAGAATTGGTGGAATTACCGCAGCAGTAAACCAAAATAAATGGGGAATTACACCGCCACCACCACTTGTAATCACTTTCCAGAAGAGTACATGCTGCCATCCATACAGATGGCAGTATGTACTCTTCTGCAAATAAAGATAAACAAATGCAGTGCAGGACCCACCTGTCAGCATCTGCACACCCAAAAAGCATGTGCATTTTTGTTTTCATCTCAGCAACATTTTCGTTAAATAACGATTCCCTATTTAACAAAAATGCTGCCGAGATTCTGCAATCTGCCTGTTTACATTAGAAATGGGCAGATTACAGCGAAAGCACTGTCGTGCTTTGCAAAAACGCCCAGGCCCACATGAGAATAGCAGTGGTGCCTGGACGTCAGGAAATAGCGCAGTGAGTCGTGCTATTTAGCACGCTGACTGCGCCAAGATGAGAATCGGGCCCTAAGGCTGCTATAATGATCCTAGGATCGAAAGCGGTGAATCACATTATTTCTGAATTGACTTCTCTTCATTGGATACCAGTTGTCAGGGTGGAGCCCTAATTACCTCAGCCCAACCCGGGTCCACCACTGAGGTACGGATGCACATTTTGTACATAAAGCAAGTTTATTGTACAATTATCTGGCGAGCAATTAGATGCTACCGTCGGACAAAACTAACCCGTGTCTCAATAAACCACATCAGTTGATACATTTTATACATGTTTGCAACATTTCAAACACTCCCAGATTTTTTTTTTTATCCGCCCATCACATGTGAATGGACAAAAGCTCTTCAAGGGAATCTCATCATTCTCCAATTCCTCTACTCTCATTGGTAGCCGTTATCTTAGCTATCATCTTCAGATAATATGGTCATTTGTGACATTATGACATAATAAAACATTCACATACAAAACATAATACTAGCAACAACTGGCCTAAGGCCTTTTAATTTTAAGTGTAACTGCACATGGTCTACATGGTTATCTTAGCAACATGAGGAAAATGTGAGCAAACATGATCTCTTTGAAATACCGATTGCTATCTCACCCGCCTTAGTTTACTGGCTCCACTTAAGTCATTAAATTGTATGCAATTACCACTGCAGCACTTATGTCCTCCAGTTCCACCCTGCCAAAATAATTGACCACTGAGCACCATGGCCGGGTGCCATCTTATCCGAGCCCAAGCAATTGGCGAAACCCCTCTTCTCAATTTCAATGCAATGGGCAAGATTACATCTGTTCCTTCTGGACCTGTTAAGCCATAAACCACTGCGTCCTGTTTGCTGGCTGACCTTCTACTGGATGGCTCATTACTCCTCTGTCAAGCTCCCATGCATTCAGGAGATTACATCTGCTATCTGCGATACTCATCAGACCCTCACACACTATTGCAGGCTCCTTCAGATGAATTGACCATCGCTAAGGTCGTAGTTACTTATTCACCCATCCCCTGGCCTTTGATACACTGCAAAGGCAGTTTTCTGAAAGTCAACCCCTCACTGCCGCGTTTGAATCTGTTCATAAAAGGCTCACTACATGTCGAGTTATAAATCCCCTTTATGTTTTCTCAGTGACAATGCATATTTGATAAATAGCATCTTTCCTTTATGGTGGATTCTTGCAGGACAGGCTCCCTCTTCGCATGAGGATTCACTGTTAGTAAGTAGCTTTGGCTGAAAGAGCCTAGAACCTTTTGGAAATATCTCAAGAATATATTGACAACCACCCTTAGAGATTAAGACAATCATCTGAGATTCAGGAAGAAAACTAAAAACCTTATGTTTCCTGGCTGCCTCTTCTACTTGGCTCCCTCGAGACCCATTCCATAAAAATCAAGGCGATCATGTAGACCTTAAATGACCCCAATCAATCTATGCACTTGGATCCCCTTGCGAGGAATTGCCATCTGGCAAGAGTGCAAAGCCCTGGCCTTTTCTTATGTTTGTTAATAAATATAATGACGTGGGTAAAGTCATATCCAAAAGGGTAATCTGCTAACCAGATTTACATGTTTATGAACTCCATGCCAAAAGGGTAGTGGGCTTGTGCCCAGCTCATCAGTAGCCTGATCTGCAGTGCCTGCTCTACCTGTGGCCTAGAGCAGATTCAAAGGTCACAAGGACAACTTGTCACCGTAGCGACTTCCAAGTCTTTGCAGCACAGGGGCAGCATTTAAGATATGCACCTCTAAAAAACTATGATGAGCATAAGTAACCCATGATGGTGGCAACATGAACTCTAAAATATAGCCATTCCTGAGTTTAGGCATGGTGCATGGCACTGCTTATGGTCTTGGTGGTCACATTCCAATTGTTATTGCACATGTGTCCACTCCTGTGAGTCAGCTCTGCTGTGGGAGGTGGTGTTTTTTCTGGTCAGCTCGGTGAAGACTTCCAAGTGGCGGGACAGGAACCTGGAGGACCGGGGCGCTTCTTTGATCTCTTTGTGAAGGCAGGTAGCACACTTTGACAAAGACAGCGCCATAGCAGGCAGCATTCCTGGGCCCGGCTATCAAAGGGGCACACATATTCAAAATGAGTAACCTAAAACCAGGGTCCTGTATCCTTAAAGCCCTTTGTTGTTAATGAGAAGGGAAGGGGCAGGATACATTAGGCAGGAGTGGTCTTGTCAATGGAAGGAGACTACCACCATTTTGTCTCTCTCTGTCTTTCTCTTTCCTGTTTTCTCCACTTTCTCTGGAGCAAAGCACTTTGGGTGTGATTTCAGAAGGGCAAAGTCGACTCTGTTCTAGAGCAGCGAATGGACCACTAATGTAGGCTGGCTTTAGTAGAGTCACCTGGGGACTTTTTTCTTTTAACAAAGTGGTCTCAAACTTATTCTGCAGACACTCTTAAGACATTCTAAAGGTTTGCTCTGAAGCACCTGAGAAGAACTCACTCGACTTCTTTTGGGAAGGTTGCACTGTGCAAAGCCCTCAGCCTGAGGTGATGATGGACGTATCCAAAGTAGAAGAGAGTTCTGCCCCATACCCATTCCCAGGGTGCATTGGAATGACCTTTGTTGTGGACCAGGAATTGACACTCTGCAAAAGAATCTCCTAAAGCTGAGAGAGTGGACCCTGAATGGATCCTCCTATCCTTGAGTCCCTCTGAGTAGGCCTCACAGGAACCTGAGGACCAGACCAGCTGGCACACCCTGTTCTGCCACACCAAAGCAGTTGCACCATGTTCAACATCCCTCAAACGAAAGTGAAGACATCTGCACTGGTTGTTGTGCTCCTTCACCAATTTGAACTAATGCTTGCACGTCAAGCCAGCTTTAAACTGAATTGTGCCTTTGCTGCCCCCATCACCTGCTAGACTTGAATCAACTGCTCCACCATGAGACACAATTCGAATCACATTGAAATGGAATGGCGACACAGCGATAACTCGCTTGCAGTACGCTCCAACTTTCAGAAACACCCGCAGAGGAGCGTGGAGCTGATACAAAGGTCCTATGGAATGCAACTTATTTGGGGCATCCACCAAGAAGAAATATAACAAAACACAACACACCCTACATAAGGACGCCCAGTGCCTTGGGAGAATCTTATGCAAAGAGCAGGGTGGGGTACCTCCAATTTAACAGATATCCACAGCTGAAAAGAATATAAGCAGCAACAAGACCCAGTGCTGCACAATAGCCCTGAAGAAAGTGGTGTAATGATCTCAGTCCACTGAAACCGGGCCACCTATTTGCCCTGATGAAGGCAGTTCATGTAGAGTATTACCTATCCGGCTGATTTATTTGGAGCTGGATACCCTCTCCGCCGAAACGTATACCATATGCAAGGGGGACATTGGCACCAATAAGTACTTCTTCCTTGGGGTCTATGAACTATCTATTGTCAGGCCTACACCTGGCACCAAGACTTCGACTACGGTCCCCCCGTCACGTTGGCACCTGTAATACAAGATGCTTTAGGCACTTGCAATCTGAGATGCTTCATTGAGGCACCTATAATACAGGATACTTTAGGCACTTGCAATCTGAGATGCTTCATTGAAGGCACCTTGGCATCTGTAATACAAGATGCTTTAGGCACTTGCAATCTGAGATGCTTCATTGAGGCACCTATAATACAAGATTCTTTAGGCACTTGCAATCTGAGATGCTTAATTTAGGCACCTATAATACAAGATGCTTTAGACAGCTGCAATCTGAGATGTTTCATTGAAGGCACCTTTAATATAATACAGCATAGTCCTTTGATCTCACTAATTACTTACGCTATGCTACATGATCAAGTATTTTGAACTGTTTTATGTACCAAAGCAAAAACTGTGATTTTTGTATTTCTTTATTTATGTTAAGACCATTTGGATTTGGTTCATATGTAAACTGTCTACAAATGTTTTTTTGTTCATGTTTGAATGTTTTCCTTTTTAATACAAACCACGTTTATTCACAACCTTTATTGTATGTGATTTTTCTTGTTCAACCCTCTTTTTCTCTCTGGACAAACTTATGGGGCAGTAACTTAGAGACTTTACCCATTAGTACCAACAATACCAGGGTTCCCATTCCTAAAATAGAGTTGTTTCATTCACTGACAATTAGTGGGAACAGACCTGGTCAGTAGCAGTACTAACTATTCTGGTCTTTACAATTTGAATCACTGGCAAGGCACATTCGGACTCTGATCAGGGGATAGAACCAGAGCTTTTCCCAGGGTGGCCCTTGAAAGACCCCTTCACCGACCAAACATCAGAACACCCAAGATCGCCCATTCGATGATCGTCGGCTGCTAGCTCAAATTGCTTGAGACAGCCTGGTCTAAATGGAAAGAGATCTTGGGCTGCCCCCAACCTGCACCAACCTTTGACCACACAGAGTGATTGCATGCACCCCTGCTCAACGCCGCTTGCTGCTTGAGCCACACAATCCATTGTGAAGTGAGCCTGATCTACTGGCATCCATGTTTGACAGCGATTTTGACATTGTCAACCCACCCAATATCTGAAACCAGGTACTGTTGACCACAAACTGACCACTTGGTCATCTGGGACCTTAGAGACAGGTTAGGACACCTCAGCACCTTCATTCACCTAAGACATATACTTTTGTGGTTAATGTTTGCCCATCACCCCTGTACTCACACTCAGAGGACTACTTTCATCAGTCTGTTGCTTCCTCTTTGTTCTTCCACAGGTGTGTGTTTTTGTACAGTGTTTTTATTTCATTCTAATGCAGAAGGTGTCTTTAATTAAATTATGTATATTTTTATAGAACCTTTATTGGACATTCCCTTTATTTTGGACTATGTTACTGTGTTGGTTGGACCACTAATGGATCACATGTGCACCCTTCCTTAAGAGTATAGCTTTCCCTCAGCCGACGTTGCCACAAAAGGCAAAGGGGGTATATCTCTTAAATGTCCCTTTTTTACCTTTTATGATTGTGTTGTGTGTTGGTTTGTAGAAGTGTGAAGGCTGAGTGGGCCTTTTTACCCTACTCATCATTGTACTCCTGTGGAACATAATCCAATATGTCACGCCCATCTTGTTTATCTATGCTGGGGGTTTGTTGCTCACTTTCGTTTGTTTTGTGTTGTGCATACTTACATGATTTGTGACTCCAGAACTTCCCCTTGCCTTCTGCCCTCTGCACCTACCTGATCTGGAAATCACCAGGTGTGTGAATCATCAGATACCCTCTTCCTCATGCAACCTTCTCCTACCCCTCACATTTTCAACTTACGGGTCGCGAAGCAATGGTTCCCACAGTTGGTGTGCTACGCACTATTATTAAATGGATAAATATAGTACAACATCAATAGTAATATACTGTTCTTATTTAGAGTTTGATGACAGACACCTCTAACTTCTAAGCACTGTAATAACATATGATATTATTATCCAATTATGAATAGTGCTTAGTTAATTGACCTCAGAAGGGTAAAAGGATAAGTTGGCCAGGCCATGTATTATTCAGATTTGTGATGTGCAGGCTGTCCACATGTCAGACACCAACTTTAGCTGTCCACTAATGGCAAATAAAAGAGTGTTTCTAAATAGGTTATTGCCTTAAGTGCATTTTATTTTAATTCCACTATAGTGTATCAACTATAAAAAGGGTTTATGGTGTGCTTACAGTGACAGTCCAATAACACAGAGATAACCCTATCACAAAATACAATTGCTTGTCTTCATCAACTTCCCTAACCCCACAACACTCCCAACACAAACAACGGCATTATAAGGACACAGAAACAAAAATGGTGTCTTCTGTTTTCTGTTAGTATAGAAGTCTGAAACAGGTGTGCAGCCCTCTATTCTCTGTTAAGCTATTTTAAACGTCCGTCATGAATGCCCAAAACACTCTAGGTAGGCATGTGTCCCTAATGCTAAAACAATTGAGAACACTGAACAAAGAGCATGGACTTAAGTGTGCACTAAAACTGCACGCTCCGTAAGAAGTAACATGAAAAGAGGCGGACACATTTAGTTTAATATATTGCCATAGCGGGGAGGGGGCGTGGATCGTAAATTAACGGTTGTACCATCTCCTCCAGCTCCGCCACAGAAATGCGGAGGCATTTATGCTAGCATGAGATTTTCATGCTGGCGTAAATGCTATGGACTCCTGTGGAACCTGCCTGCTTTTTACACCAGCAACACGCAGGTGCATTCCATTTGAATTCAGTGGATACCCTGCCTGCCATCCGTAAATGGCAGGAGGCTTTTACTTAATTTGCACTGTGAAGTGCAAAGCATAGGCATGGAGGTGATGTACCTCTGTTTTCCACTCCGAAGTGCAAAAGAGGAAAATTGCGCAAAAGAGACAGTGATGGAAGTGGGGGGAAAATAGTAGTGGAGAAAATGTGTTTTTTCATTTGACTGCTGGTGAATTTTATAAATGGACTGGACTGAAAGTAAACATTTTCTATAAATAGGTGGTAGCGACCAAGCATGCATAGCGAGTCAGCCTTAAATAAATGAAAAGGGTTCTGAGGGTTTTCCCCATGAGATTTTTGTTTTGAATAATGGGTTAAACGGTGCATTTTACAACACATTTTCGTTGATAAGATAAGCTACCCAGCTTGCAGCAGGCTGGACCGCACTATCCTTCATCTGGAATTCTTGTCACCATATTTGTGTCTGCCTTGATAAAGACTACGGTCAAAACGCGCGTCGGCTCCCTGTTTCACCCCTATGGCTAATATTTCTAGAATTCTTTTTCACGTGTTATTGAGTACATTAAAAAACATGTACAGTAACAACCTCTGACTGATGTGTCTACATTCTCCACTCACTCACGAACAACTGGTACCAAGACAAACCACACAGAAAGTGGACAACCACGAACTGCCAGCGCCTATTACCAACAAGGCGTTTCACCCCACCCTGTGTGTCCAGATCCTGCAGGAATGGATGAGGAATGGATGACATTAATATTACTGCATTCAAAGGTACTCATTTTTGTTAACCCTAGAAGGATAAAAGTGTGTGCTGGACATATTGAGAGGTTATCCTTTGATTACATAACATTCTATGCAGTCGCCACATTACCCTCTTCTGACCTATTTATTAAGATTACATCCCCCATCCATTACATTCTCTCCCAAAGAATCAACCCCAGAAACTCTCCCTTCTCCCGGCAATCCTCTCTGGAGCAACGCAATGCATGTAGTGTGTTACAAAAAAAAACAAATAAATACATGAAATAAGCATCAGCTGAAATTCCATATCTAAATTTTACACGTACATTACTTTCGACTGTACACGTCCCCAATAAAGTAACAAGACATTCTGGATAAAAGAGGGTGCCCAATAGCTTGCAGTCGGGGGTAGCTCTTAAGTAATGGGCTGCCCTGCTGCAGTGGGGACCATGCAGTGTTTTCCGCTTGCGTGTTGATAAGACTCACATCAGCACATCACGACATCCATTTTCAATGATGCATTCTTTCATTATTTAGGCAAGTACTCTGTTTTGTAGGCTGCTGTCCTTTTAGAACGGGTTATGTGAGAGTGCTATAGGGGTGCAACTAAACTAAAATTTTGGGGCAGGGCTAACCCTTCAAATATTGGAAGAGGCGCTAACTTCAGAGACAGTGAAGGAGTGGCAAACTTACTTATGTATGGGAATCTAACTTCATTACTCATTGTAATGAAACTATTCTATTGCAGCTTCAATGTTATAATCAGTTAACTCTCTGCTTTAAGTCTGAAAACACCCACTTCTTGCATATCCTGAAGGTCCTAGAAAGTGTGAGAATGGCAGAAGGTGTGCAATGAAAGACTCAATATCACAGCATAGCAGGACATAGCAGAGTGTGGGGAAGTACTCTAGACAGACTAAGCAACTTCAGTGGCTGGGAGCAACAGGGGAGAAAATGGTATGTTGGTTCAACCACAGTGCACTGATTGGCTGGTGAGACTATGTCTACCTGTCAAATCAAGTGATACGAGACTGGGTGAGGGCCAGTGCAGCAATGATGCAATTCTACATATCAGTATTTGAGCCACTAGCAGAGGATACACCAATGTGTCCCTACACTTATTAAAACTGTTCTATTGTAAGGGTGTAAACATAATCATGTATACGCACTCCAATTTTTGCAGTTGAAGTCAGGGTGAGATTACATTATTTGCCCAGGATCACACACTTACGCTAAAAAGTGAACCTGGTATTTTAACCCACTCTGCAATCTGAGCACAACCAAATTCTTCCACGCTTTATTTGGAACACATATTTAGGTTTTGGGTGTCAAGACATACAATAATACTGCCCTATAGAGTTTACTTGCAAAATTCACAAATTGCATAGTAAAGCATCATGACAACATGTGAATCCTTATAGCAGCATGTTAGGCCAAAATAATATCAGTGTTCCTTTATTTTCCACATCCTAAATGGAAATCTATAAGATGCAAAAGGCAAAATATCTATTTGCCCACTTTATTTTCAGCGCTTTAAGACACACTCACAATAAAATAAGTTGTGTCATAAACTCACTTAGGTTTGGAGATTTGTCACAAACCTCCAGCGTGTTATTATGCATGGTTTTAAGAACATTCAACTAAGGACATCAAAGCAAACTTTACTTTTTAGCATATCCAGCTATTATACGTTATGGACGTGAACACATTTTCAAAGGGTGCTTTACTGTGTTGCTCTCTTTAACAGTCACAGATTTGCAAGGTGACTGGTGATCTTTCAGTTGGAAATTCACAATCATGCATGAAATAGGCTATGCTGCTGATGACAAAAGGAACGTGTTGTCGAGCTCATTTTGGCACTGGCTGCAGAGCCAGGGACGAAGCCTGTGTGTCTCTGTCGGGTCTGTGAGTGTGACTCTGGGAAACGGGTAGAGCAATTAAATGCAGCAGCAGCCAGGCTGCCGTAAAAATATGCTCGGGCCGGAAGAGAGGGGCGGCAATGAACCGCCCCTTTCTCCCAACCCACTAGTCTGGCCCTGACCTACCACCCGCATTGCCTGCAGTAAAGATATGCTCAGGTTGAGAGAGAGGGACGGCACTGAGCTGTCCCTCTCTCCCGACCCACTTATAGACTCGCCGACCTCCGGCATTACCTCCCTGGCTGCTGGCAGCGGCAGCAGGTAAAAAAGTAATTTTAGGCCTGGCAGCTCAACAAGCTGGCGCCTCAGTCCAACAATAGTGTTGAGGCTGGGTCACTGCTGCTTGGCCCATGCTTGCGTATTGTGAGGGCACGTGCAGAAATGAATGGCACTGCTGCTCAATGCGCAGGCGAGGGCCAAGGCTCAGCCATCCAGTCTACTGCAGCCTGCATCGGACAGTGCAGTGCTGCGAATCGATTGACTTCTCATGTAACTATACTTTTACTGTAAAAAAGAAGCGCTCTGGTGCGGTTTCTTTTTTCAATAAAAGTATAGGAATGGTAAATTAGAAAAAAAAGTAGAGGGGCACCGCTCCCATCCGCTCCCCCTCATTCCGATCACTGGCTAAGGCAACAAGTGCATGGCGGCAGTGAGTCAGGGAGGCAGTAAATTGCAGCTCTCCTTCCTGCCTTGAACCGATGCCAGCCCATCCTCTCTCCCTGGATTGGCGGGCCGTGCTCTGATCATGGTGACTGCTCTGGTTGATGTGTTGCGCTATACTGAGTGGTGGACGCCGGCCATTCTGCAGAATAAAGCAAAAAACGCCACTTGGATGAGCAAGCTCCCGGGAAGAAGGTGCTGTATATAGAAGCGGAGTCAGGGGAAGTAGGGGTGTGGCGGGTGAACGCCCTGTCTCTTGTACGTTGGTCGGTCTGAAATGTGTCATCGTGTTCTCCAGGTACATTTCAAGAATGTAGCCTTCCAAAATGAGAGAGGAGATTCAACACAAGAGATCTTCCATCACACACGTTTTACGAACAATACTGTGTCATTTCCATCTGCAAAGAAAATACAGCAACTCAAGGTGTGCGTTTTATGACCTAGTTTCAGGTTTTTCAGCTAGAGGCAGAGAAATGACTGGTGATTTACTACTGCCTGTAGCCGACGCAATTCAAGCACAATGGTTCCTTTAATACAAAAATGCATCT
The DNA here is from genome assembly GCF_040938575.1 of Ambystoma mexicanum. Classification (NCBI taxonomy): domain Eukaryota; kingdom Metazoa; phylum Chordata; class Amphibia; order Caudata; family Ambystomatidae; genus Ambystoma; species Ambystoma mexicanum. The sequence continues at coordinate 1,069,767,341 of NC_090935.1, read as the reverse complement.
GTGGATGTGTGTGCGCGTGTGTATGTGCGTGGGTTTGTATGTTGTTTGTGTGGGAGTGCGTCATGCATGGCATGTGTGGTGTGTTTGTGTGTGCTAATGTGTGCCTGTGTGTTTGTGCATGTGTGTGTGAGCATGTGTGTGTGTGTGGGGGGGTGTCTACATGTGCATGCGTGAGTGTGAGTGTGTGGTATATGTGTCTGGTTTTTGTGTGGGGGTGTTTATGATGTGGTGTGTGTGTGTGTGTGTGTGTGTGTGAGTGTGTGTGTGTGTGTGTGTGTGTTTGCATGAGTGAGTGTGTGTTTTTGTGTGGGGCATGTATGGGGTGTGTTGTGTGTGTGTATGCTTATGTGTGGCTGTGTTTGTTTGTGTGTGTGTGTGAGCATGTGTGTGTGTGTCCCTGCACATGCTTATGAGAGTGTGGTGTGTGTGTCTTGTTTTTGTGCCGGGGTATGCACGGTGTGATGTGTGTGTGTGTGTTTGTATGTGTGCAACTTTGTGTGTGTGTGCATACGTGAGTGTGTGAGTGTGGTCTGCTTGCTGACCACCCTTTTCTCATTGGTCGTTTTATCAAGTCTCTGACCGCAATTGACATGCCATTGCTGTATATTAATGAGCACATCAATTGCTGTTCGTACATTTAGCGCATTTTCTGTTCATTTCAATACAAGATGTGATTAACAATTAAGCTCAGCTTCGTGATGTCAAATGCACAAATGCAAAAGGAGGCGATACCAATGCATGTACTTTCATGGAAATAAATCACATTGCAACCCTTTCCTTCTTGGCAACTTGGGAATGCAGGGGTTCCGATGCTGAGTCATCGGGCTGTGCTTTCAGAAGGGCTAACGGATAAGATATCATTTAAGAATGAGCTATGGAGGAGGAGGAGGAGAAGAAGAAGAGGAAGAAGGGGAGAAGACGCACTTAGCATCTGAAGTCGCTGAGATAAAAGGTGTCACTAGCGTGGAGTATGTTAGCAGTCCATGCTGAGCTTGTGCTAGGCAGCTAATTTTTCAGCTGGGAGACTCTAGTCAGAACGGCATATTTACTGCCTTCAGCAGTCAGCATCACTATTTTCAACTATATACAGTACATGTTCCAGCAAACAGGATGGTCCACTTCTAAAAAATGCGTCACTTGCCTCGGCGGATCTGCATGTTTGGACGTCAGATTTAAAAAGTGTATACCATTATTTTGATGGATATCTCAAGCATAGAACTCAAAACGGGAAGTGGAACTCTAATCTTTTTTAGGTGAACACCACGGACCAGATTCAAAGAAATATGCGGAGAAATCCAGCAAGGGCTGCGCACTGAGAAGGACACTGCGCGAGCCTGCGTGCAGAAAGAAATATGCGTGCCCTGCGTATTCATGGTATTTACAGAGCAAACAAATCATATCCGTTAGTCGTGCCTGGCAACGCCCCTGACACGCCCACACGCAAAGCATGAACTGCCAGAACGCTTTGCACGCTTCCTTTGGTGTGAATACACACTCCCTTCAAACCATGGGTGGGGTCCCCCGTAAGCAGGCATGCAACTCGGGGACCCTGCGTGGGGTCCCCCGTAACTGTATCCAGCACCCTGAAAAACATGTATTTAAAAAATTGTAACTCTGCAATAACTCGGAAATCTGAATAAGAAAACCTGTAAAACTTTCCTGCACGCCGCTACTCTGCTTACGTGCAGCCCTAAATTACATCAGAACCCCGATTGAGTACACGCACTCCAAAATTCGACATGCAACCTCAACTGTGCGCTGTGAATCCTACACACAATTGTGCTTACGCCTGCCTTCGGGTGGCAGATCATATGAAGTACTTATGTGGCCATTTCCCAGCCGAGACGTTGCACAAGGGAATCCATAAATAAGTCTTGTGCCGCGCAATAGTGGGCGTGCGAGGGACTGCCTGCAGGCCGTCCCTCGGAATGCCCAATTTTTTGCAAGTTCTTCCCCATTTTTGGTGTTCTACCCCTTTCCCGGCCCTCTGTGCAGGACACACCCACTCTATGCTTTGAGTCTCGCGCAAGGCCCTCGACTGCTCAAAACAGACGTGCCGATCCAGCGCGAACTCCACGCAACTCCACGAAACGAACTGCGCATTTGATTCCATGAATTGACGAAGGCAGATTTGATTGCAGTAATGCACAAAAGTACCCTATTTTCTGCACAGATTATTACGTGAATCGGGCCCCGTCTGTTTTTAGTTGAGCGCCATTTCAAGTGAAACACATCAGTGACACCGATTACATACTTTTGCCTGCTCAAATATGTGCATTTTGACAAAGCTTTCAAGCATTGGATTGTTCAAGTCCATAGCATGCCCAACAAGAAAATTCCATGCAGTAAGCAATCGTTCCTAGCAAACTCCTATGGTGTTTGCATTAGTAAAAGGCCATGGATGCCCACTTGCAGTAGTCAAAAAGTAGTTATGGTGTGACTTTCCATCTCATTAGTGGTAGTAAGGAAAGGTTGTGTCTACGCCCCATTAGAGCTCGTCGGGGTGGTATTGCATAGTCCAGGCAACCGCGGAAATACAACTAAAAGACATGGATGATCATACTGATCCAATCATGATGCAAGGCAAGCCATAAAGTGGAAGGCGTCTGTTCCCACGTTTTCCTCCGCATGTATTTTCCTTGGGGTATTTATTGAGAACGAACCCAGCTTAGGAATGGACATTGGTTGGGGTCGCAGGTGTACTGAGGAGGTAACCACATGTATAAGAGGCATACCGTGTTTGGTGACATGGAATCGTTAACATGTGCAGTCAGTGGTGAACATGTAACAGTGCTGAGGGGCGGTGCGGAGAATGAAGGACGGACTCTAAAGGGTGGGAGCCCGGAAGGATTCTTATCCGGCAAGGTTTGGGGGGGGGGTCCCTTTCACGCTGTGAAGGAGCTGCTCTTTGACTTTGGATTTGCATATGAAAGGTTACAGAGTGCACTCCCTTCTCATTCCGGCAAAGGTCAGACACAACAGCAGAAGCAATGCATTTGTCTGGTGGATTTGTGATGTGTTGGATGTCTTTTGGTGAGGTGCAGGGGAGTCCACCTGATGATTTTCACGTTTGATTTGCCCGAGTTTCTCCCCTGTCGCAGGATGCAGTCTTGACGACTCTCCAGCATGTGGTGAGCACTCCAAGTGAAACACATTCCTCACTCCAGAAGCCGTCTGCTTCGCCTGCCACATTAGAGCGTAGCTGGAGTGACCTGTGTGTTATTATGTGCTATGAGATGTGGTGGTAAAGCATAGGAGTGAGATAGCTGATGGCATACCACTGTGTGATATGCATGGCATCTGAACGTAGGTTATGATGTGTTATTCTATCTGCTGTATGATGTGCATGGCATCTGATCGTAGGTTATGATATGGTATTCTATGTGCTGTATGATGTGCATGGCATCTGATCGTAGGTTATGATATGGTATTCTATGTGCTGTATGATGTGCATGGCATCTGATCGTGTGCTATGATGTGTCATGCTATGTACTGTATGATATGCATGGCATCTGATCATATGCTATGGTGTGATATGCTATGTACTGTATGGTCAGCATAGTCGTATGCTATGTGTTATGCTATGTGCTGTATGGTATTCATGGCATCTGATCGTATGCTATGATGTTTTATGCTATGTACTGTATGATATGCATGGCATCTGATCATATGCTATGGTGTGATATGCTATGTACTGTATGGTCACCATAGTCGTATGCTATGTGTTATTCTATGTACTATATGATATGCATGGCATCTGATCGTATGCTATGATGTGTTATGCTATGTACTGTATGGTCAGCATGGCATCCCATCCTATGCTATGTTATATCACCCTCTGGTGCCTGACCGCGAAGTCCGCCAGGCGTGTTGCTGTCATAGTGGAGTGTATCACATGGTGGTGCTATTGTGACTGGGGAGCCTTCCAGTCTTCTTTTCTTCCGGACAGTGTTCCAGCGGCGCTTCCTTTGAGGCGGGCATTCCGCCCCAGCCATCTGCGGTATTCGCGGACACTTCCATCCTCACTGTTCGGGGCAGAATAAGCCTCTATCGGTTTATGCTGCACACGGAGCCGCTCCTTGAGCGACAGATCCTTGGATCCGCACTTGACTGTTCCTCGGCGCCTCCTCCGCGCCGGATACAGAGAAGCTTCCATGTCTTCAATTGGAAGAGTGACCTCGACTGATTTGGCGGTGTGTTGTGTTTGCCACATTTTGTGTTGTACGCCGGTTACCGCCGCCTTCCCCTTCATTAAACATACACATAGGTGAAGTTCCCCACCGCCCCTGTTCCGCTGGATCGGTTACCGCTACTCGCATCCTTAGGTTTGAGTGAGATAGGCTAGAGGGACTATTCTCATTCTGAGAAAAGGACCTTGATATCCAACTGTCCTTTGGGGCATTTGCGGGAATGAGCTTGTGGACGGAGGCACAGGCAGATGCTCCATGCTGCGTCTGCATGTCAGGGTGGCGCTGCCAGTCACGGCGGCCGATGAGGGCTTCATTCGATTCAACGGGAATGAGAGGTAGCGGGAAAGTTCGGTTTCTCGCTTTGCTCCATAGAGGAGGGGGCAGCGCACTTACTGAGCTGCGCTATCGAAAGCGCCTGCAAGTGCGTGCAAGTGCTCCCACGAGAGCCAAGCACGGAGACCCGCGTCTCCTGCACACTAGTTTCCGCCAACTTTACAGTCTATGTCCTGGATGCCCCGCAACAGCAAAGCACGACCAATCAGAAAGCAAACAACACACCCCCGCCAGCATTACCTTCATGGGTCAGAGAAAGGACGCACGTTCATCTGAAAATCCTAGCATACACACGCACCGACGGTCTTTCGTGTTGAAAATGTTATTCAGTTAATTTCAGAAAATGACAACAATATTTAAAAATGTCCCACGAAGCAATCACTCGAAATGTATTGATGTAGTTATTTCTTTATTTATGTATTTATTTATTTATTTGTGAATCTGTTTAGTGTGCCTATTGCGCTTTCATAAAGCATGCGGCATCACACTCTTTCTGTCATGTTTTGTCTGTGGGGGTGATTTTTCAAAAATATAACATCAACTCTCCCCATGCCATGTCCCCTGCCCTGGCACCTCGGTGAGTGAACTGTTGACGCGGGTTCGAGTCATCGCCTAGAAGCAGTTAGTGGACAGCCTGGCTGTCACCAGAACTCCGCGAATGCCTCGAAGGCTACCCACCGCGGTGCCCGGTACCCACCGCGGTGCCCGGGCCAGCGCTGCTCGCTACACCCAGCGCCAGCGTTACAGGAACGCGCACAGACATGTCCTCGCAAGTTCGTGAAATGGTCGCGGGGCAGGACGCCTTCGAATAATTATCTTTCTTAATTCAGTCATCAGCGCCTGACAACCAGGAGGATAAAGTGCAGAACCATGCAAAAAGTGCAATCGTGGGAAGACATGCGACTATCACTCCCTGTGACTCCTACTCTCTTACGCACCCATACCTGCACGTACCTACCGAATATGCAGTTGCAATGCGAACTAACTTCAAGCAGAAGTACTTACGGCTATTCGCTGCCACCCTGCTGCCCCAGCCGAAGGCAGAAAGCAGAATTAGCAGCCCGGAGTAGGTGCTGCTGCCCCGGCCCATGTTCTCCTGCGATGGATAGCACTGTAGCGGGTGCGGGGGAGCAGCTACTCGCACTTCTGCCTGTTCTTGAGACTCGCCCCTTCCTCCTTGCTGTGAACGAGCCTCCAGCTGCCAGACACCTCCTTTAGAAGCGCGCTGCTTCACTCCGCAGGTGCATGCACACACCTCCCGAATCAGCGCGTCTCCCTAACAACAGCGGCCGGCCCGGATGCTGCAGCAGCAGCAGCAGCAGCGAGAGTCCCTCCTCCAGTTTCAGAGACTCATCTGGGCTGAAGCGCGCGCAGGCTCCAGCATCAGCCTGCTTGCCCAGGCTTCCCGTCCGCTGTGTGCCCCGCGCACCCCTGGCGGTGACAGGTGGAACACGTGACTCCGCCTGCAGGCTCAGACAATGGGCAGCGTGCGTTGCCGGCACACGTGCATCAGCAGCAGGTACTCCCCGGCGCCCGGCCCTGCGAGGGCAACTTGTCCTGCGCCGGGTTACCAGTGCCACAGTAACGCCCCAGCGCCCTGGCACAAGCACAGCCTCGGCATGTCAGTGTACTCTGCCCCCGCCCAGGTAAAAGAAGGCAGACAGAGGGCGCGGGGTGCGATGATACAGGTAAATGCGCGCCTTAAAACCAAACGTGCACATGTCCATACCAGGCGATATTCCCCGCAAAGCGACACACAAGGCGAAGCAAGTACTCGGGTGTAAATGAGTGGGGTACGACGCTAAAATGCCGCCATGTGCTAGGGGAAAGCACGTCACAGTTATTGATTGCAATGTTGATCATTAATCATTGGTGAATTCCGTGTTCTCAGCCTGATTTACGAGAACAGATTCCTGTCCCCAAACGGCATTATATGTGTATAGCACCGAACTCAAAACTGCCATTGTCATGGGTTCAAGCACTATAGATGGTTGGAGAGTCTGACACAAATAGCACAGTGTATCACGGGAGAAACACTGCGCACGATACTGCACCTTTGATTGCAGGCAGACGACCAATTATAGTAGAGATGGCAAGTGCTTTAAGATCTCATAGTTTCATTTATTGGGTGCACAGTGCGAGTAATTACTGGCCCGTCCGTGTAAAAAAAAAATGAAAGAGAAATACACCTATTTGCGAATGACACTCTCCTAGTGCAAAGCGCGCTGTAACCACTTTGTAATGACCGCCCGAATCCTACACGTACATGTACCCCTTGCGCCACACGCCGTGGGGTGATGCAGGGCTTGTTAATTGCGTAGCCTTCGAGAGCTGCTCCCGTCTCCCTAAAGTTCTTTCAAACCCGAGATATCCTCAAGACCCAGGGGAGTCTCAAGGACATTAGTCGTCGGATACACGCGAATCTCTCGGATAGTGAATGGATATAAGTCACCTGTCACAATGTATCAGTTTGCAAAGGCATCTGAAGGGTTTCCCAAGCAGTATCTGCCCCATTATTATGAGCAGCGCCGCGCTGTGAGGACGATGCGTGCCTCTCTATGCCGGCCAAGGAATGCCTTGCACGCGATTACATGGCACACAGATACGAGCCCGGCGCCGGCTGCAATGTGTTTACAGGTCCGCCATCTAGTGGCGACAGATCATATCAAGCAAAGCACGAAGGACGTTACCAGCTTCTTTTCTGTCGGCACTCACCCTGGACGACATGGAATCTGTTTGCACGATTCAAAGTGACTGGGCCTGATTCATAGAAGCGTTTTATAATGGCGCAAGCCCACTGGAAAACGTTCTGTGAATCCGGCCCTCGCAAAACTGAAAAGTGACTTTGCGCTGCCCACACAAACCTTGATTCATGGAGGTGTACAGAGCGTAGTTCAGTGCAAAGTCAGTACAAAGTCATTTTTGCAGTACAACATGACTGCACTGACTTTGCACTGCAAAAATACACTTTGCACAGTTCCATGAATCAGCATTTGTGTCAGCAGTGCAAAGCCACTTTTCAGCAATGCCTTTCAGCAGTGGAAAGGCACTGTGAATGGGGCCACTAATCCCATGAATCGGGTGTACAGCCGCATTGGCTTCTCTCAGCAATTTCAGAAGGTGCAACACCAAGGTGGGGGGTATGAAATTGGGGGGCGTGTCCTACATCTTTAGGATGGAGGTGTGGGTGGGGCTAACGTGTGCCACAAACATGACTTTAAGGCGTACACTGAATATACATTTTGAAAACCGATGTCGCCCCTGATACGAACATGAACACAGTAGTAGTTCCCAAATCTGTCTTTTTATTCTAAGTGTCATTGAAAGTTGCTGCATGTGGGAAGTAGCCATAACAATATATTCCAGTGATGCCCCCCTTTTAAGTCAGTTGTGCATAAAGAAAATTCAAACTCCTGTCCAGCGGATATATGCTAGCATTGGCACTGTAATACAATTTCCTGCTGCTAACAGTGTTATATCCACATAGAGGTGAGAGTGATAAGGAGATGGACATGGTGAATGAGTGATGGAACAGGAAAGCACATGCTGCATATGCGACAACTAAAAACCGTCAATGATATGATACGTCAATAAACAAGCTTGTTCACAAGTGTTTCTAGGCACGACAGGACAAGGAGTGGGGAACAGAAAGAGTACAAAGCAATAATCTTACTCTGCCTTGTGTCATTCAGGTCACGCAGGTGCAGGGAGGAGGGAGTAGAGAAGTGCCGGTGAAGGTGAAGTGCACGTAACAGAAAAAGTGCTGCTGGAGGTTGGCTCATAAGTGCAGAGATAAGGGACTGTAGGGTTTCAGATACAGATCCCTTAATTGCTGGGGGAGCCCAGATGCAGTGCAAGGGCAACTGCACATGCAGGAGCCTGGACCCGAGTTTATGTAAGGATATTTGGCGTGTTACAGCACAGAGTACAGCACTACTGCACAGGTAGCAATTTTTTTTTGATGCAGCACCACCGCATGGGTGTGGTGCATTGCTATATGTGTTGCCAGAGTGACATGGACATATAAGTAAAGACAGGCTATTCAGTCAAAAACGATTTTTACATATAAGATGCAAATCTATTTTTACAGTTAAAAGCACACGTGCACATTCAAAAATGCACACTATTTTTCACCTGAAATGCCTATGGTGCAAGAGACACATTTGAAAATTAATAACTAACCTTATTAATAACTAACCTGACTAATAAAACTGCATTTAACATAACCCACTAATAAAAATGTGTCTCCACTGCAGAATTAGGCCTACTCTGAAAGTACACTTTTAAACGCACATTCATTTTTTTTTCTTTTTCTCTGCTGCTCTGTCCACATAACTACAGGAAGCAAAGGACTCGAAGGAACAGGAAATCAGTTGGTTACAAATGGTTACTGTAGAAATGAGCCATTGTGTAGTGAGGGAGGAGATGGCATGATTGATTCTGATTGGAGCAGCGTCATAGCAAGTATCATGCTAGAGGCAGTGATTAGAGTTTTGATGGGGAAACTTGAGGAGAGGGGGAGGACAATCGAGATTTGGCAGAGCTGGGAGAAGGACCTGTTTCCTGGCTGAAGCATTCCTGCTGCAAAAGCTGAGAATTCCAGGCAATAACCCCGGTTTGAGAACGAAAGACGCTTGTTTTCACTGGGGTTAATCTTCAAGGGAGCCAAATTCAGAAAGAGAACAGCCGGAGAAAACTCATGCTGAACAGATAAGGTAATTACAGAAGTGTGGGGGCTGAGTGTGTACGAGAATATTCAGTCAGTGTAGGAAAGGAGATTCCTGTGCTTTACTCACGTGTTTAATGTTGCAAATTGAGTTCTTGTCTCCGCCACTCTCTTTCAGTGTATCACAGATAATGCTGTTACTATGCTATTTTATTTATTTCTGTAAAGAGTGAGATCGTGTTTAAATGCAACTTTTATAATACACAAAAATATTTGAAAGCAGACGGGTGGTGTATTTTATATTTACCAATACAGTGCTGATGATGTGGGGAGATGTTTAGACAGTGCAATTGTCATTTTCAAGGTAGCTAAACATCAAATTTGGCTGCAGCTGTGTGCACAATGTAATTCAGTATGAGCAATTATAACTAACTGTGTGTGTTGTAGTTTGTCGGAGGTCTATGAGTCGGCAAAAAGGGAGGCCTGGGACATAGTTCACTACCGTATATAAGATAGTGAAAATACCACATGATAGCTCGCTGCCGTAGATAAGACAGAGAGAAATTGCCCATGGTGGCACACTAAAAATGAAAATGTGGTGTTCCTGAAATGCAAGCCTGAGGTCTCTCTAGTGATTACACGAAAAATCTAAACAAAAATAAGGGGTTCTGGATATTGGGGCCACAAATAAAACAAGGGAATTATGCTCACCAAAATACCACCAACCAGGCATACCAACCACGCATACCAAATACGCATGTCTGTGTGCTGAAATAATGCATATCCACTGTATTATTGTTGTACATTGCCCAATCTGAATACAAGGAGTGATTGTTGCTAAGTTATTTTTCGGCGGTAAGAAAATACCGTCAGGCCCCAAATCTCCACAAAATACCCTACAGACTGTAGGGTTGCAGATACAGATCCCTTAATTGCTGGGGGAGCCCAGATGCAGTGCAAGGGCAACTGCACATGCAGGAGCCTGGACCCAAGTTTCAGTGTGTGGCCAATTGACCAGTGTGTGGAGCAGTGAGGGACATCAGCAAGGGAGAGGGAGAGAGAAAGCAATTGTGAAAACAAAGGTCTTGAGTTGCTTCGGGTACCAGAGGTTGTTCTGCTCAAGTTTGAGAGAGGCAGGGAGGCTTTTCCAGAGGGATACCCCAGCCGAGGAGAGAGATCAACCTGCTCCTCTCTGCTTGGAGAAGTGTCTGACCCTCAGAGAGTTGGAGGTGGATGAGCGGAGAGCGCTCAAGAAGGAAGATGTTTGGAAGAGAGAGTTGGAGGTAGTGTGGTCCCAGGCCCCAGAAAGCCTGTGGAAGATGCAATAGGACTTGAACTTGATCCGTGCAGCCATAGGGAGCCAGTGGAGAGATTTCAGAGCTGGAGAGATACAATCCCTGGGTTTGAGGCCAAGGACAAGTCTTGCTGTCCTCTTCTGGATACGTTGTAAAGGCCAAAGATTAGAGATAGGCAGATTCAGATAGAGGCTGTTGCAATAGTCCAGCTTAGAGAGGACCAGGGCTCTGGAGAAAATGAGCTCCTGGGGGAAGGTGAGAAAAGGCAGAATACCTCTTAGGAGGTGCAGCTGATAGTGTAACTTTTTAGAGACGTCAGAGATGTGAGGAGAGAAGGAGAGGGTGGCATCAAAGATGACACCAAGGTTCTTAGCCTCACAGGAAGGAGCAGGAAGAGGACCCAGGATGGCCGGCCAGAGAGAGAGACAGGGAGGAAAGGAGGTGTCCCAATGAGGAGGATCTCAGTCTTTCTGGCAATAAGGAGGCAGAGATCATTGGCATCACACCATTCCTGAATTGCAGCCAGACAATCTGGTATGCAAGAAGGAGCAGAAGTGGCAGAGGGAAGCCTGAAAATGCATGATTTTACCTAAAATTGACTATCACATAAACGTTTGACATTACATGGATCATGCACTAACAACTGCTTCAGACAACTTGAAAAACATATAACACTGAGGCCTACCTACACAGATTTGTGCACATTAACATCACAACAAACAACCATACCCTGCTCCTTCTACACCTATATTGTCCCATACCCACCTCCTGCAGATCAAGATGCTCCAAAAGGCAATGAAACTGGGAGAAGGTGTGCTATACACGGCCCAATAACAACAAAACTACAGGGCATTGTACATGTTTTTCCTCATTGTACTATGGGGAAGAAGTCTGCTTGGCCCACGCAACTATCTGGCAGTAGCAGGGGAGAAAATTAATGTGCATTCTCCTCCAGCCCATCCATTTTATTTGAATCCCTAGTGATCGAACAAGCTGGTGTTTATGTATATTATAGGGCCTGCGGTAGAGGCCTTGTAGTTATGGTTAAGTTGCTTAACTCATAGAAAATGCACATTTTCGGTGGCTTATAACTTGGCACCTCCTGGACAAATCTTCACCAAACCTTGCAAAAAAAGTATATCACCCCCTCAGAATTAGCTCTCAAAGTTTGGTGCAGTTTCGTGCAGGGAGCCAAAGTTATAGGGGGATGCCAACGTATGTGGAAATCCTCATAGATGCAAAGGAAAACAAATTTGTGTACCTACTTTTTGGCCATGTTTTGAAAAACTGCTGGATGGATTTTCATCAAATTTGTGCCAGGAGCGGTCCAGAAAGAGTGTTTTTGTAAATGTGTTGTAAATCTGTCCAGTAGTTTTTTATAAACTGGCCAAAACATAGGTAAACATAAATAGTGATAGCTGGGTTCAGTGTGCGGACTAACTTCCGGATTTGGGGTCTGCGGACATGCCTGCACCAATCAGGGACATCATACGCTCCCGCTGATTGGATGGTGAAAAACGTGAGGTGCGTCAGATATTTTGAAACAGTGACCATGTTGGATCCATAGACATCCTCTACCGACCGCGACAGCGCAGCAAGCAAAAGGTCCGGAAAACACATTTGGGGTTGTTTGGTGGCCGAAAGAGGGACTGGAAAGCATGGGGGAGTGGAATAAAGTTGATATTGAGCTGATCTTATAAGTAAACACATGGTGTGCTGTTGTCGCTGAGTCCACGGATATCGGGGGTGACCGCGGAAAGTGCAGTGAACAAAATGTTCGGAAAACACATTTGGGGTAGTTTCGTGGTGAAAGAGGGCTTGGAAAGGGTGGGGGGTGTGGACTGAAGTTGATAGGGATATTATTTTGTAGGAATAAAAAGGTATGCTGATGTCGCAGGGTCCGCCAACATCATGGTGGTCAGCTGACCCGCATGTACCAACCTGGTCTTTTAAGGGGGACTAGCCAATTAGGCTTTGTGGGCCTGGAGGAGGAACTGAACTGTACAGGAGTACAGGGTATGACATATTTTCTTTGTTATGTGTAGTGAAGATGTCTATGTCTATGAGGAAGCAGAGTGTGTGGATGGTGGGAGATTCCTGGATCCATTCATTGAAGGTTTACAGTAAATCTTGTGGCATCTCTGGTACTATTACATTAGACGAAGTGGACGTTTCGTGGTATGCAGATTGTTGGTTAAATTGGGTAACCTTATTAGAATTCTGCGAGAGGATGGCTCACATTAAATGTCCAGATATTATTGTTGTGTATTGGGGAGGCAACAGTTTGGGCTATGTTACTCCAGGATCTTTGCCCTAAAGTAAATGTTGAGAAGCCTAATGGAACCGTTTCCAGCTGCAAAGATATTTATTTTCTGAAATCAACTGAAAACAAATATGGATACTTCCAAATTTGTTTTATTCTGAGATTGAAGCAGGTAGACAGCTGGTGAATAAAGGTGTATGTATTTTTATATGGCATCCTTTGACAAAGAAAATAAGGAAAATATCAAGTTGGATGATGTAAATAATTTTCAAGGAGATGGAGTGCATTTAAGTGATGTCGGAAATCAGATTTTTCTTTTGAATATCGAAAACGCACAGAAACAATTGTTGTAAACTTGTGAAATATTTTTTGTATTTGTACATAAAAATCAAAAACAGAAAAAAACATTTGAAGCAGTTTTTGTGAAAGTTGTAAAAAATAAATAAGTTCAGTACAATTTTTGTTTGTTTAGTATATAAAAGCCCCCATAAAATAAAAATAAATGTTCTTTTAAGAGCCACTGTTTTTGAACAAAAAATGATAAAAACAATGCTAATCCACCCCACGCCCCTCCTGGAATTTTCCAAGTGTCTGTGGACTATCGTACTGTCTAAAGACCAAATATGCTGGAAAAAGTGGTCTGATTTTTTGTTTGGTTATATTTTTTAACTGGAAAATGTGGCTCCAAACAGAATGTTTTTGTTTGTGTTTCTGGCATTTATATAGTTTTTGGGATATCATTTTTTTTGTGGGAGGAAATGTGGAGGATAGAAGGGGGAAGGGGCATCAACCAGGGATATGGAGGTGCAGGTGGACAGGGGGAGATGTTAGGCGGGCTTTAAATGTAATGTAGGTGGCAGTGTTGCTTGTGCTCCTTCACTGAAGCCTCAATAGTTCTTTAAAACTGCTTGCCCCTGTAAAGCAGTGTGTTGCAGTTCATGTAGAGAACTTTGACCCTCGTAAGGTAAGGATCAACAGCCTCCTGTATGAGCTGTGAGGGAAATGGTGGGTTGTCTGCCCCACCCACAGGAGTATGCTATTTTGTGGCAGGAGTGGTTCGGGAAGATGAGGCAGATGACATTGACCTGTTTTTCATTGAGAAAGAAACAGCTTTTATGAGAGCGCCCGGGTGGTTGAATGTGGTGTAGGGATGTATGGAGGTGGTCCCAAAAGAGTACTGCCCATGATGTGTGTGACTGAGAAGGACCCCACACTCAGTGCTTTGAACATTGGCAGCACACACCTTTGGGACCTCTCTACAGTTTTAAAGAACCACCACAGCCATGAATGTGTCTGGGTGCTGCAGGTAGGCAGTTTATCTACCTCTTCTTCATATTCTTTGCAATTTTCCTCTGCACTACTTTTAGAAAGCGTAGTTTTTGGTCACTAATAACTTTTGCACCATTGAACGATTGTTCACCAAACACTGATTGGATGTGTGAAAATGTGAGGTCCATCATAATTTTTCAAAACTTGAGCTCCATCATCATTTTTCAAACACCCATATTGGGTGAGTGGATCACAGCATTTGTTTGCGTACAGCGCAGTGATGAAAACATTTCTGGAAAGAAAATTGGGGTTGTTTTGTTGCCAAAAGAGAGCTTGGAAGGGAGGGGGAGTGGAGCTGTTTTATAGGTGATAAAAAGGTGTGTAGGTGATGGTGTGTTTGCTGTAAATATTTGTGTCTGTGGACATTATTGGGATTGGGGTTGGGGGTCTGGGTGAGTTTTGATATTTGAAGGTGTATTGCACATAATTGGTATATGGTTTCATTCTATTGTGGTGGTTGTGGCCAGTGTCCAAACTGTTGGGGGCATGTCAGTAGGCCGTGCCCCCAAAATCTGGCCTTTGGCCACATACACTATAGTAATATGTGTATAGTTATTATCAGTAGTATAAGGGGAGTATACCGTATATGTAATATGGTGGAATGATATAATTGAAGAGTACATGGTATTTACGATCATAGTACAATTGAGCATAGTGCTCCTTGATGTCTCATTCACCTTTCACACAGTGAGCCATTCTATCTTTGTCTATCTTTGTGGTCATAGGCTGCGCAACAGGGGGAATGAAGTTAAGATGGCCTTAGCTGAATTTCCGGGCTTTTGTTTCGTTAAGTTCTCACCTTAACGCCTCTGCAACTAAAGTTTTTTCCTTGAATTTCAAAGATTTTGTTACAATGTATTGCTCACCTTAACATTGCTGCAACTAAAGTTCTATCCTTGAATATCTATATATAAATATATCAAAAAAACAAATGCTTCTGTGAGGTTGTAGCACTACCAAAAAACTCACTATCTGCATATAGACAAAATTACTGGCTACTTTAAAATAGTGTCTTTAATCAAACAATGTACAGCACATTACAAAAAAGGGTGAAATGTAAAACAAATTCACCCAAATGACAGCCATGTGGTTGCAAAACACTCACCCATCGGGTGGAAAAAGTCACGCGCTCCGCCTAAATGCTCAGGCTTCTTTTAAAATCCATTTGTGCCGAATGCACCATAGAGTTTAAAAAGGTAGTGCTAGAGAGGACCTTATCCTCACCAACATGTGTCCCACAATCATGTGATATCATTAGTAAAGTTACTTCACAATCACCAGAATGGCCACCATCTTGGAATGGTCATTCGCATGCAATAGTTATGGTGAAATGCCTTTTTAAATTTCCATTACAGCTATGTGTCTGTTAATGCTATGATTTGAGTAGATAATACGGACCTCTCCGCTCTGCCATTACAAAAAAGTTCCATTTGGTGCATAATCATAAATGTGCACAAGTGTACCAATGTATATATTCATGGCCGTGTGATGGTGAAAAATAGCTACACGCGGTCATATGCCCCAGAAAGGTAAGTTTTACGAAGTCAATTTAGCAAGCAACAGCCATTTAGACGTGGAATGAGTGCCATCCCATACGCAATCATCATGTGGTGTCATTACGTCTTACATCTTACTATCAACTGATTTCCATGGTAACAAAGCAAGTGCTCATTAAATTGGAGTTAGCAGCATATAACGATGTGCAAATAACAATTCCTATGATATTCATCTGTTCATATTCAACTCAGATAAGAAGGTCAATTAACAGATCCGATAAAAATGCCACATGCATAAGCGCAGTGATAATTCTTTGAGCTGACGTTAACAGTGTACAATAATGTGCAAATTAAAATTCCTATGATATTAATATTTCCTACACAGACACAAGTATATATGTTTTTCAGGGCCTGTGGTAGAAGCCCTGTAGTTATGGTTAAGTTGCTCAACCCATAGGAAGAGCACGTTTTTAAATAATATTGGCACCCCTGGACAAATCCTCACAAAACTTTGCAAAAAAGTATATAGCCCATTAGATTGATTCTGTGAAGTTTGGTGAGGTTTCGTGCAGGGGGGTGCAAAGTTACATGGGGGTCCCAAAATGTGTTGTTTTTCCAAATGATGCAATGGAAACCAAAAGTTTTCTCACGTCTACAGGCCAAACCGCTGAATGGATTTTCTCCAAATTTGCAGCAGGAGCAGCGGCTTGCTGCTGAAAAGTATGCTTTTGTAAATTTTGTGTAAATCTGTCCAGTATTTTTTTAAACAAACAAAATGGAGGCCAAAATAAATAGTGATATCTAAGACTGGACCACAGACTCACTCACCTATTTGGTCTGCAGACAGGCCTTCAATTAGCATAGAGGGAGATGTGAGGTTGACGGACATCGGACGTGCTGACTGATTGGATAGTGAAGAGCGTAAGGTGCATCAGATTTTTGAGAAACACCCACGATGTTGGATCTGCAGACAGACGCAGCTCACCGCGGACAGCGCAATGGAGAAAAAGTCTGTAGAACATATGTTTGGTCATTTGGTGGTGGAAAGAGGGGCTGGGAAGGGTACAGGAGTGGAAAAAAATGATATGGGGCTGTTTTTGTAGGTCAAAAAAGGCTGGGCACCTGCCGTAGTTGTCTGTAGACACCACAGTAGTTTGTGGGTGGCACAGTGAACGGACAGCTCGCGAAGGATATTTGTGGTTATTTGAGGTGGCATAGAAAGGGTAAGGAAGTGGAATGAAGGCATTGTAGAGTTGTTTTTACGGTATTACCCAAATTGTTTGTTTACAATTGTTCGAATGAACAATTGACCGAATTTAAAGGGTCACAATTGACCTTTTCACAATTGACCGAATATATATATATATATATATATATATATATATATATATATATATATATATATATATATATATATATGGGTGTTTTGGGGTTTGGCGTTGGGTGGGGGGTTGTGGGGGGTTTCCCCCCACATATATGGTACAATTGACCTTCACAATTCGGTCAATTGTGAAAAGGTCAATTGTCATTCGAACAGTTGTAAAACGAACAATTCGTATACAACCGTTTTTACAGGTTAAAAAAGGGTTTGGAAATGCCACCAGGCCCTCAGTCAATGTCGGTATCCGCAGACATCCTTTCGATTGCAGGGGAATTGGGGTGAGGTTTATTGGTTGACCTTGTCTGATACATTCTTGTTATAGTTAATTGTGTTGTGGTCAGTGCCCAGATTCTGGGGGGCATGGCCGCAGGTGATGCCCACCAGAATATGTGTACTGGGTAAAATCACCACAGTTGTAATATGTGTATTGTAATTATAGGTAATGTAATAGGAGTATGGGCCGAATAACCATGGTAGGAATATGTGTACAGTAATTGTACAAAATGTAGTGGGAGTATAAAGTGTTTGGTATATGGAGGAATTTTGTAATTTAATTGTATATTGTACTTATGATGGCAGTACAATTGAGACTAGTGCTCACAGAATATGCACTTTATTAAGATTGTTGAGGCTACTTAGTGTTGTAACGTCATGCAGCTGTCTTCTGTGGTTTGTTTTCTGTGGACAATAAAGTACAATTGGTTAAGCATGATAGTTTAAAAGCTGCACTGGTACATCATCGTTTATACATTTTCTTTTGTAGGCCCTCATAAATAGTATATTTTAAGTACTATGTTTGCTACAACATTAGTGTATGGCACACCACTGTTGTTTTTACTTTATATAATTAATGGGTCATTGGAAGAAAAAAAGCATTCTGGATAAAAAATATGATTACAGTTACGTGAGTGTAAGGGTGATAGTATGTTTGTTTCAAGTATGTTGTAATGGAGGAAATGCATGAAATAGTTAGATACCTGTTGGTGTATTCTAACTAGCTTAGAGGCTAGAAGATGTTCTATTAAATAGCAATTCAGATAGCGTATTGGAAGATATTTGAAATGTAGGGTGTTTTTCAAGTAGTTAGAATCCTGTTAGTGTATTCTAACTAGATTGAGTTTGAAAAGTGTTCTTGCAGTGTTATAAATGTAGTTAGATACCTGCTGGCATATTCTGGATGTTAATTGTGCTATAGTTTAGAGACAAAAGTTTGGTTGAAGGAATATCAAGTAGGCATTTGTTAAATGTGCTGGTAACCCATGTTTTTGGGTAAAGGAGGTATTGTTACATTCAAACCAGTGACTTTTATTTTCTGACATATACAGTGTAGTGTCCTGAACTAGTTGTGGCACAAGCGTGGTGTATTATACTTACTGTTGTGAAGGTTTTCTTTCCAAGAGATACTTGGCCATGTGTGAAACCTGTAAGCTTACAGTTATTTTTGTTACCATCTGCTTTGCACCTTAGAACAATTAGTATGACATATTGGCTATATGAGATTATTTGTACGGTGGAAAAATTGTCAGAAACACAAACAGGGCCTAATATGCCATGATTTGCATTCTAAAGAAGCTGGTGAAATGGAAAGGATTCACAATTTGGTATGGATACATATAGAAATCGTTCATTAGGGATGTAGTCTTGTGAAACATGGTTGCACAGAGTGCATGTATGTTTCCACATGTATTAAATCTGGAAGATTTCATTCATAGGGATGTTTTTGGTTTTCAGTACTTGTAGCAAGTACATTGGGAATTCAGGTGGATTTTCTTGCGTGTTCATGGTACATTTTACAATTTCCGCACAGTAGTCCAATTTTTGCCTTATACCTGAGAAACTGTAAATGTTGTCAGGATTATTTGTAGCGTTTCTGTGAAGGACACGGATTTTCAAACACAACTGATCCTAGTTAGTTAAGTAAATGTTCTGAACAATTGGTGGCAATTGAAAGAGAAGATTCATTGTCACATTAGCCTTACAATTTACTCCAGTTGTGTTGCGGAATCTACATGGACCAGAGAGTGTTGTTTGTGGATTGTTGCATGGGGCTGTGCAGCTTTGTGGTGAAGAAAAATGTGGGTCTTTATTTTCTGATGAATGTACCTTGACTTTGCACTAGATAGTTTTGTGGTTGTATTATTTGATGCAGAAGTTGGTTGATGGTTTTTTATTGGTATTGTTGTGAAATCTGCTATAGCTTCTGTTTCTATTATTTGTCTTTTAAAAGGTTTCTTTTTCGAAGTACAGGGTCAATATTTAAATGGGGGGTGTCTAGTGCCCATAGCCTGTTGTATTCCAGGATGCAAGGCATGTCAGCATTGACTTTGTTGGCATCAAAGTTAACTAGGAATAGAACATTGAGTGTATGCAGACGTTAAGATACTACGTAACACATGCCTTTTTAAAGGCTGTGCTGACAATGTCAATCAATGCTGGATGTAGGGTTAGACTTTTTGAATTGTGAATAGTGACAGCATATGCAAGTGACAGAGAAAATTGCTCTCTGCTTGCGTACATGTCTTTGAAAAGAAAGAAACGTCCTATTGTTCGGCCAATTTGTTTAAGCTCTGCAAGTTTGTCAAAGTGGATATTGACAAACTGAATGTTGTCGTCATGCGGTTATGTCTGGGAGCCAACAACTTTACCAATTGCTCCATTGACTAAGCTTTGCTCTACATCAAGGTTATGTTTTAGAATTACTCTGCAGTGTAGACATAAAGTTAATATTTTGTCCAATCTGACTGTGTTGGAGATACATTTTTCTAATCTATTTAGTCGTGTTGTTGCTTTTTGACACATAGGAAGTGTCATGCCGTGCACTTCTATATGTCTGTGCAATGGGTTGCATTTCTTTTTTCAACATTGCTTTGTTGCATTGACTACAGCTTGCATGTGTTGGCATTAAGGACATACATTTTAAATTATGTTGTGTTAATAGTTGCATGACATCAGGAGCAGATGTGTTTTGCCCACACAGCTTATAGATTAATCTACTATTTAAAATTGATTTTGAATCTTTAGTAAGCATCCCGGTTCTAATACTTTTAAAAATGTTACCAGTTTTGCCAGAGATTTACATTTCCAATGCTGCCCAGAGCCTTGCAGTATTGTTTGTGTCCTAATGTCTTTAAAATAGGTTGCCGTTTCACTGGCGTCAACTGTTCCTCCAAACAGTTCCTCATAGTTGGTTTTTAGGACTTCTTGCATTCTGAGATGAATTAAAGACAGCATGAAGTTGGACACCATGCTTACTTCATCTATCAGAAGCACTTTCATTTGTTTTAGAATTCTGTGTCGTCCCTCAGTTGCAGACTCTGCTGACAATTTGTGGTATTCTAATTTGTTTTGGTGTTCTACGGGGAAGAGTACTAGTCGGTGTAAAGTGAAACCACCTATGTTGTAAGCAGCTAAACCAGTTGCGGCTGTTACTATAGCCGAAATGTTGTTGTTTGTTAAGATTTGTAGAAATATGCTGATTATTTAAATTAGGAATGTTTTGCCAGAACCAGCTTCACCACTTAGATACAGGAGCAGAGGATTATAATTTTTACAGATACAGGTTTTACTTTCACGTTTAAAACCATGTTCAATTTCTTGAGTGACTGCCAGATAAATGGTGAGTTATTGATCATTTAGCTGAGATTGTAGAACTGACAAGTTCCCCTCAGACTGTTTATATTGATACATTGTATGTTCTGCCTCATGCATGGCTATTTCTGGTTCATTTAGAATTAGTTGTTCTCCAAGTGGGACTTGGCTTCCTGTTGGGGAATGTTGACTGCATCAGTATTGCCTTTGTGTAGTAGAGCTTTGTGTTTGAAATTGTTGTTTGTTATACTGCTTTCATTTGCTTTAAATGCAGTTTCAAATATGTCATTGGGCATCATCACAAGGTTGGAGGTAGCCATACCCTTAATAAGTGCATGGCTACCCCCAAACTCGGGTCCGGCACCGGGTCCCGCGAAATGGGAATAACCGGGCCATTCCGACCTTTGCGGGCCTGGTAATTTCCCTTGCGTGGGACCCCGTGCCGGTACGTCCCCATTCCCATTTGAGCCCCCATAGGGCTCAATGGGAATGGGGAGGATGGAGGCAGCGGTACTGTTTATAACAGTACCGTTGCTACCATCCTGCTCTGCTCGCAGGTGCTGCTCTGCATGTGTGGTCTGACCTGGCGTCCAGAGCGGCTTCTGCAAGCAGAACTCGCAATGTGGCGGCATGGTAACAACGGCACCGGTAGCACTACCGGCGCCGTTGTTGCCTTACCACCACTGTTGTAATGAGGCCCATTGACACATAATATTTATTTTTATTTTTCCAAGGTTAAACAAGTTGGAGTAGGGCATGTAATACAGTTCTCTATGTTGTTGAGTTTTAAATGATAATTTAATATGATTAATTAGACTGAGTTTAGTAAGCTTCACTAGGCTTCCTTCACACATTGAAAGAGAATATTTTCCAGTTGTCTCATATGGTGTGACATTGTTTTCATTTGTGGCTATGTTTTCTATCTCTTGGTCAGATTATAGAACTCTTTATTCCGAGATGAGGCTGGTCCAAGGTGTAGCCAGACAATGTGCTCAGCTTTGCCATATAAGGCTATACCAGGTAATTGTTCTGTAGCTTCGTAGGACCCACATTCCCTTTGGGAGAGCATTTTTTTACCGAAGCTGTACAATTTCTGTGATAGTGCTTTGTCAGATGATATGTCATCCCAGAGGTCCTTTAGCTCTGTTTTCTCAGCATTGGTGAGATAGGCTGTGACATATCTTGCAACTGCAGTGCAATTGTCTGCAATGTATTGTATGTCTATGTTTGCATTCCACAAGAGGACAATGAATGCATTGTAATCATAGATGTACTTGGATAATTCATCCATTCTAATTTTGTAGCTATTTTTAGGGGATTTGACTTTTACGCCGTATCTAACAGAAGACATTAAGCTAATTACTTGTCCTTTTTTGCACACTGGTCTAGGGAAGCCAAAACCAAATTTGGTATAGTATTTCCTTGGTTTTTACATCTACGTTGGCAGTATTTGCCACATTTATGTTTTTGGAGTCGTAAAACTTGTGTATGTTGGTCACTTGGTGTGGTTTCTGAAGGGATGTTTCAGTTAATGCATTTTTCAATAAACTGTAAAACAGTGGTGTCAGAATCATGGCCACATTTTGAAGCATGTTTTATCTACAAAAGCATGTGGATGTGTGCTGCTCCACTGGATTGATATTCTTTTCTTCAAAAGAAATGTTGCACTTCTCTGAGCGGAGGGGCACTTTTATTGCAGATAAAATGCAGCATGGCTATGAAGTGATGGTGAAAGTACTTTGAGACATTTACAGGGTTAAGAGAACAGAGTTCTTAATGTCTATTCCATCTTTATTTTGGTTTGCAGTGCATACAAAGTTGTGTAAGTCATCCCTTGCGTACTCTGCACAACTTAAATTAACAAACCATGCGGGTTGGCCTAGGTTCCCAAGTCTACAACGTATATCAGCGTGCCGTCAGAACCAGTATTATTTTGTACAACACAGGTTTGCCAAAAGATTTGTGATACTCGACTGCAAAACCCCATCTTTGTCTTTTATTTTTTGAAGAAGTTGTATAGCAGATATGTTTAAAAAGTTAGAGCCTGTTTTTAATGTGTGTGCAACTCCATAACATACAGTTGCTAGTTCATTTTTGAAGAAGAGGTAGAAAATGTATTCGAAACATATGCCTTAATCAGGGGTCTTCAAAAAACATTTGTCAAGAGTGGTTAAAAAAGACAATATGCTTATTGCAAACCTTATCACAGGGTAAGTACCATGAACTCTCTCTCTCTCTCTCTCTCTCTCTTTCTTTCTCTCTCTCTCTCTCTCTCTCTGTTTCTCTCTCTCTCTCTCTCCCTCTCTCCCTCTCTCTCTCTCTCTCTCTCTGTCTCTCTCTCTCTCTCTCTCTCTCTCTCTCTGCATCGCTCACTGTGGACGAATCCTCACCAAACTTTGCAGAACAAGTATATGGGCCGATCTAAAGTTTTGGGGTTTGGTCCAGGGGGGCCAAAGATATAAGGGGGGTCCCAATTTTATTTTTTTTCATAGACTGAATGGACAAAAAATGTGCACATGCGTACAGGCCAAACCATTGGACGGATTTTCATGAAATTTGTGGCAGGAGCGGGGGCTTGGTCCCGAAAGGGTGCTTTTGCAAATTTTGTAAATTTTGGCATAATCAGTCCTGTACTTTTTTAAAAAGTAGGTAAAATGTATGTCTCCAAAAATTAGTGATATCTGGCTCTGCTGCACGGTCCCATTTCCCTGTTTGCTCTGCGGTCAAAAGTCTAATTGGGCTGGAGTGTGATGTGATGTCGACAGATATTGGACGGGCCCAGAGGTTGGCTGGAGAGAAGCGTGATGAGCGTAATAAGTTTGGGTAATGCCGCCATGCAGTAGCCGAAGATAGTGCGGCACCAAAAGGGGCTGGAAAACATGCGTTCTGGAATATGGTGGTGGGAAGAGGGGGATGGAAAGGGTGGAGGAGTGTATCCGTGCGTACTGTGCCAATTTGTGGCTACCTCCTCAGGCGACTAGCTTGTATGGTGACTGCAGGCAGCCTTCGTTATGGCACGATAAATCCTGTTTTTGTAGTGAGTGCTGGCAGGCTCAATTGCAGATAGGGATCTGATTTCACATGACATGAACATTTTCTCATAGGATGTACTACGCTTGTGAGTGGTAAGCCACTAGCACCTTCGATGTATTGATGGACATGTCCTTGTGCATTTTCACTGTGAATTACCCCAGTTACGTACAATTTCCTTGTCCACTAGTTGCAAGTAGGTTTCACATTGCTGCCTTCTGCGTGTGCAGTGTGTCAGCATTGTACATATTGTTGGCTCAATGGGTGTGGTGATTGTGGTTCCACCCAACAGTTTTTGGTCCATGCCTGGACATGATGGAGTCAACAGTCCTGCAGTGTGTCCACTGGGTGCTGTGTTAGAATACAGTGTGTATAGAAGGGCATAGGGTTCCAGTTGATGTTTTATGTGGCCCTGGCTGCATAAGGTTTTTGTGGGTGTGGCCAAGGCCTAAGTTCTTGGGTGCATGGCCAAAGACTGTAGGCCATAGGGGTAATGGTGGCTGTATTACGTTTGTGGGTTCAGGCACTTGGCCACAGGTTCACATGCATGGCTGCATAAAATTGAGGTGGGTTTGGCCAAGGCCTAGGCATGCACCCAAGAGACTAGGCCTTGGCCACACCCATCACAACTTTATGCAGTCATGAATGCCAACACTCTAATACTGCTATATGGATTTTCTTTTTCAATTGCATAGAATTTGTACATTTGGTGCAATTCATGCGTTCCACTGAAACCTATTTTACAATGAGCTCTTTCCCTGTTGATAGACAGGTATGGCAGGTTTCCATTTCCTGCCACCATGCCGCTACAAAAACAAAATCAGGTGGCAACGTGTTACTATGTTATTGTGCATATCCAATGCAAAGTACTCCAGTTACCTATAACTGCCTTGTCCACTAGTTGCAAGTTGGTTTCATATTGTTGCCTTGTAGGTGTAGTGTGTCAGCATTGTATATATTGCTGGTTGAATGGGTGTGCTGATTGGCGTTCCATCCTATAGTTTTGGGCCCATGGCTGCACTTGATGGAGTCAACAGTTCTGCAGTGTGTCCACTGGGTGATGTGTAGGAATACTGTGTGTATAGAAGTGCATAGGGTTACGGTGCATGCGTTATGTGTTTGGGTTGTGGCCATTGCACAGATTACAGAGTACTGAACTGTACTATGATGTGTTGGGTCTGTGTACTTCATAGAGTAATGTGAGCAGGGGCAATGCTCTGAAGAGTTTGTGGTTTAGTTGGCAGTACATAAATACTATGTGAGTGGAAGTGGGTAGATGTGCCGGAGGCTGTGTTATGTTTGTGGATTTTACTAACTACCTACATGTTTGCATGCATGGCTGTATTATGGTGTGGGGGTTGGGTAGGAGTGCCGGCGGCTGTATTACATTTGTGGGCTCTGGTACCTGGCCACATGTTCAGATGCACGGCTGCATAATGTTGCAGTGGGTGTGGCCAAGGTCTTGGCTCTTGGGTGCATGGCCAAAGGCCGTAGGACGTAGCCCATGCACCAAAGACGGTAGACCTGGGTGACATCAAGCACAAATGTATGCAGCCATGCATGCCAACACTGTGATACTTGTATATTGATTTTGTTTTTAAATTGTATGGAACCGCTACATTTGATGCAATTCATGCATACTACTGGAGCTCTTTTACAATGGCCTTTTCCCGTGTTGATAGAGAGGTATGACAGGTTTCCATTTCCGGCCATCATGCGGCTTCAGAAACAAAATCAGGCGGCAACATGTTACCATTTCATCATGCATTTGTAATGCTAAGCCCTCTAGTTATGTAGAACCTCCTTTTACGTACATAGAGACATGTTGGTACCTTATTCATGGTGCAATGAATGTACAGCTGACCAAATATATACATGTACATTTATGGCCCCTACCTATTATTTATATATGCAGTGAGTTACGAATCAATGGTGAATGTTGGCAGACGTGGGTGTCAGGGCCATCTTGCGCGCTGGAGTGACTTTGGGGAAGGACATTTTTGAGGCTCTCCTTCATGAAAGGAAACAAATTAATTTACAACTTCTTCAAAGATTGTACGTGCTTTCTAATGTACAAAGCACAGTGACCGGAATTGGTTGTGTCGCCTGTGTGGTACATTACGGCTATTGGTGTGAACCTTTTGTTGCAAAATTATACCTGTGCGTGTGTGAAGGTAGTAAGGTTGAAGTTATTTTTTTCCCATCTTCATTGTACATTGACACCATTCATTTTATGTATTGCCTATGAGATTGTATATGTAAGGTTGAATGATTATCGGAATTGGAAGGCCTACATAATATACTATGGTTTGCATTTTTTACGACCTGTTGAAATGGAATGGAATCACAGTTAGGTATGCATACAGAGAGAAAGCGGTCATTAGGGACTTCTTCTTGAATGACATGATTGCAGAGAGAGCATGTATGTTTCCAAATGTAGGAAATCGGAAAGATTTTATGTATGGGTATGTTTTTGATTTCCAATACCTACAGTAAGTACATTACCACTTCCTGTGGATTTACTTGTCTATTTAACATGCATTTTCCATTCAAGCACAATAGTCCAATCCCTGACTTATCTGCACCCCTGTAACTGTTTCCAGCATTGTGTACAGTATTTCTGTGCAGCCCTCTTATTTGTAATCACAAGTGGTGTGAGCCGTTTTAATAAATGTGTTAAACAATTAGTGCCATTTGCTACATGTGCATGCTAATTTCCAGTACTTGTGTAGGAAAATTTGAATGAACCAGGCAGTTTTGTGTGTGAGTGCTATTTCCTTAGTACACTTTGTAAACATGATTGCTTACAGTACAAAGGTGTGTTGCTAACATTTGGAGATGGTGGAAGGTGCTTTTGCTAGCAGGTCCAGAAATTGAGGCCAACGAATGTCCGTATTCCCCTGTGTATGTGCGGACTGGACAGGAGTTCACAGTTTGTAGTATTTTACCTTTTCCATTGTTGCTGACTTTTACATGGTGTGCGAGTAACTGCTGCAACAACTTCATAGAGTTGTGGTGACCTTTACAAATTGATGTGCAAGGCGATTTGAAGCTCCACCACATTGGTTCTATACCATAGACAGTGGCATCTAACTTTGCCGGGGATATTTCTGAAAGCAGTGTTTCTTCTTCCATTATGCTGTCGTGCCTTTTTATACCATGGTACAGTGCTTTATATGGCAATTTACTTTCTTTGCTCTTCTTTGTATAATTTCTCACTGAAATATGCCTCTGGGCTGGTGGTGTGCCTCCGCTGACCTGTATTTATGTAGTGAAGGCATCTATATTGATAATGTGTTTGCTTCTAACTAATGGTGGTACTTTACAGAGTAATTTTGTTAGTGCCTTCATTCATATTAAATTTCATTAAAAGATATTTCGTTTTAAGAGCATTACATGGTCTACAACAGTTTCCAGGATTAGTTTTGTGTGGTAAGGTTTAAGGGATGAGCATGATTTCTCCTCTCTAATTGTAAGGGTCTGAAAGACTCTGTAGTGGAAATTGTTTTGTAAAAATACTTTCTTGCAATGCTTGCTTGTGGTGTCATTAGCATTTGCACATACTCCATTACCAGTAGTGATAGTTGCACTGTTTTCAGTACCTTTAATTTCATTTCTACATTTTGATATAGGCATTACATTCTCCTTATTGGTAGGTGCTTTTGTTTTTCTTTGTGCCTGTATTAGCTGTTCCGTTTCAACTCTATGTACAAAATCTGCTATGGGTCCATGGCTACTTTCTATGCATTTAGGTACAGTTGGCCTATTTCTGCTTTGTTTTCTACTGAGTTCCTTTTTGCTAGGCATTCCATAGCAGCTGCTGAAGAAAAAAGAAACCTGTAAGTCTGCATATTTTGTGACGTATATGTGTGCATCTGTGCATGAATGGATGGATATGAGGGTAGAAATGCAGATAGACGAGTGTGATTGGGTAATGGTATGTTAGTGTATGGTGGGAATGTTTTATTGCTATTTGGGAGTTAATTTAATGCTGGCAACATGATAACACAAAGTGAGCTACTGCTGAGGTGCACTTAGTAAGCATGAAGCAAATACCAGTGGGTTGATGCTATTGAGTACCTTAATATACAAGAGCACTGTATTGTCTTAGTAAGAGGTGCACCTCCACGATAAAATTGCACTTGCTTTGTTGGCTCTCGACAGTAGGCTTCCTCTGGGTTGCATTTCGAAGTTGACATGCCACTGGCTTTTAAGACAGAGGTGGTTACTGCAACTGTTAAAGAAGACTGAGAGACAATTTGTTTGTTAATGGCATACTGATTGCATTTGGAGAATGCATCACATGACATGGTAGGGCGATGTGATGGCAGGAACACTAAGTGTGTGTCTTTAATTGGACGACTTTGTGTATGATTGAGGATTTGGGAGCAGTAGCATTGTTGGTACGTGGTTGATTTGTAAGTGTACCGTATGACTTGCCGTTTAGCAAGTGTGTGCATTGGAGTAGGACTATTTACTTTTCAAATGGATTAGCCCTAGAGTGGAAGGGTGAGAAAAAGGTTTGGAAAGGTGTACAGCTTGGAAAGGACAATGTTTTTGTGTGTGAAATGCCATTAACCTTTGTGCACATATATGCTTCCTACATGAGTACAGCTATTATTACACTTCTTGGCTGTATGTATCCACATTTACACTTGCAACTTTTGTCAATGCATGCATACATTTTTTTGCCTTTTTAACTAATGTTACATTCTGTAAAGTGTGCAACGTAAGTGACAGGCACCCTGTTTTATGCATGCAATGTATGTACTTGGTTTAGATTTGTAGGGTACATTCAGTGCTGGTTTTGTGCAATCATTTTACAAATTTTGTAGGAGATGCGTTAGTGCGGAAAATTATTTGGATCATTGTCAGAAGGAAATAAGTGAGTTCCTGTTTGGATATTGCAATGGCTGATATGGGTAAATGAAAACTTTCGAAGCACATACTAATGAAGTGGCACTTGGTGGTAGGTGATGGGAGAAATGACAGTATGCTTTTTGAGAACGTTATGAAGGTTCCGTGGCAGATAATCTGTTTAGAGTCACATATAACATAGTTTTAAACATACTGTAGAAACAATATTTATACCTGTAGTTTGTGGTGATTGGTGGCGATGTGGATGAATCTGGATGCAGAAATATTGAATAGTTTCACAGACGTTTGTACTGGGATGATATGAGATTTGCTCTCGGATTGTTTAATGTACATGTGGAGTGTTGTACAGAACTGCTAGTGTTACATGCAGAGGTCTTGGATGTGATTGGTGGATGCATGTGTGACTATTTAACAGTACCCAACGAGGGAGTGCTGGAAAAAAGATACTGGAAAGGGAAGAAGGACTGCTACTGCTTTACTGTAGCACAGCCCTTGCGGTACTTGGGAAAGTGCACGTGCCACATCCTGACCTTCTTCGCATGCTGGCCACGGGAATGGGACTGTGGGGATTATCCAATCAGGAGCTGAGGGTGTTCATTACAGTAAGGGGCGGTATATTCTTTTTTCATTACTCTGTGTAGTGAGGGTGGCAGACATGGAGAGATGCACAGTGTTGATCGTGGGTGATGCCTTTGTGCTAGATCTGCACAGGTATGCCCTGGAAAGAGACTTTGATAGCAATTTTTTCGATTTGGAAGGAGTGGAGGACTTGTGATGCAGTGCCAATGTGTGCAGTTTCGGTGTTGTGCTAGCACTTTGTAGAGGAGTGGCCACATTCACAACTGTTGATGTTGTTGGGGTGCACTATGGAGGCCAGCATTGGGTTACGTGGCTTGTTTACGTGTGCAACTTCTCTACAACGTGCTAGCACAACACCGAAAACTGCACACATTCACAACTGTTGATCTTGTTGGGGTGCACTATGGAGGCCAGCATTGGGTTACGTGGCTTGTTTACGTGTGTTCCATCAACTAAAGAGGTTGATGAAAGCAGTGGAGCACCTTTTTTCCCACTGTCAAGGTGGATTTCTCTTCCATAACACCAAGAAGAGTATGGGACTACACCAATATGCCTTGTCCCCTGCCAGAGGTCAAAAGGTGTCTTATGAACAGAAGCATGTGTGTTGTCTTGTGCACTGCTTGAATGTACTTCTGTAACACTGACATCATTGATTCTGGAAGTGTGAATCTTTTGGATGCTGATGGCGTTTTTCTGTCAGCCATTGGAAATGGTATTGCTTTACCATCTACAGGATAAATTGAAGAGGTTATTTTAAGAATTTCAGAAGAAGCAAACACAAACTCCTATATAAAATGAAATATAGGTGTTTGTCTACAAGCACCACCAAAAAAGTCTCTTTTTGGAGCCACCACTAAAGATGAAATCCCCTACACTGGTTGAAATATGTTCACCCACTCCTGTACACTGCACAATGTGTCCACAGATAATGCAATATTAGCAGGATTGCACATGCCACATCTGGGGCTTTTGAGGATGCCAAGCATATAAATGGGACAGTGGAGGCTAACACATTGGCCAATAAGTTTTCTGAATGTGGTGTGTAAGCATAAAGTGCAGTTTTGTGAACTTGGCGACTTTCTTTTTTTAAAAATTTGTTTAGTTGTAAAACACAACTTTTCAAATATTGTACACCAAACAATAATAAAATACAATTCATTCAATTTTGAGGGGTGAATTAGAATTAAAATTAACCAATACAAATATCACCTTAATACATTCAAATAAATTTGGATTACCAAGAAACAAATGTTACATTACTCTATTGAAATATTTCTCATTTTTTAAACAAATTACAATCTGGCACTGTTGCTTATAGAAAGTGGACGATTGCCACTTTCACTGATAATCTTGGGCATGAAAAGACCAATTGCCATATTTCATATTGATTTAACTGGGTGTTCAGATCAAAAACATGCTGAAAAAATTGTTTACGAATTGAGGAGAGGCCAGAGCATGTTACCACAATATGTTGCAAAAATTCGAGCTCTTGTTCATCTAAGCACTATCGACAATGCCTTTGACGTCTAGGAATTAGTTTCCTCCTGAACAATATTTCACGGGTATGCCACAGGTTAAACCTGAAGCGCATGTATTGACCTCAAATATGTGGTGATGGGCATTTGATGAGGTATTCCGCCATTTGCCTGTAACTTTTCCTCCCAAACAAGATTATGTCAAAATCCTTAAAACGGGCACACATAGTTATGTTATATATCCAATCTAATTGGAAAAGTTTGGTTTTAGCTCACCCCGGGTTATTGATTAATAGGTCCAAGTCTATGGAAGCCTCTGCCATGGCATTGAATATAATTTTACACCATTTCTTAGAGAATGCATTGGAATTTGACAAAAGATATTGAGCTACTGTGCTCAAAATGTTGGGTGTTTGCACTCCCAAGAGGCATTTACGGAGTAGCAAGCACATCTTCCACAGAAGTTGTGAATATAGGGAGATATCCCAACTCGAAGCGTATCATGGGTAGCGGAGTACATTTGGGTAAGAGTAAAACCTGCTTCCAAAATTTGGACTCCAGTTGATCCCATTACTCTCTTTTCTCTTGGTGACTTTCTCACTATATTTAGTGAGAAATCATGTACCCCTAGCGCCTTTGTACTGTAAAAGTGGCTAGCCCAAAATCTATCTTCTTTCTTCTATTGGTTTGCAAACGTACACTTTTTTCTATTGCTTTCCAATCCAATTGAAAAAAAAACACTAGATTTCTTGCTAGCCGTGTGGCTAGTAGTTGCCCATTGTTTCTGAATAAATAATCTGTAAAGTGCACAATTTGCTTCACATTTCATGAAAAACTCACAGTTGCGTACTATTTAAAAAAGTCTGCCGCAAAAAGAAGGAAGAGCCATTTTCAACTGAGTCCCACATTTTCATTGGTGCTTGAGACACTTTTATTCCCCAGTCCAACCGTGATGCTGATCTACTAGGGTTTTTTCCACATCAGAAGCAGTTATGTGAGGTGCTTTGGTAGAGCAGTGCATTGTGTCAGTACTGTGAACTTTCTGTGCTTTGAGGTTCCTATAGTGTTGAAACATGTGGTAATATTTAGGACTGAAATAGTTTCTGGTTTGGAAGCGGACAAGGGCCCTGCAGAGGAATTTTACATGTTTTTACCTTTTTCCTGCAAATCATAAAGAAGCAAAATATAGTTTTTACTATTTCTAATAGTTATTTACTTCTGGCTATGACATATCGACATGCATGCTGTACTGCAATTTTGCATTTTGTTATGTACTGTCATCTGTAGGTCATCAGACTCCACCCCACTTATACTTAGGCAGCTAGCTGGGTGAAAAATTGAACCAGAGACTATAACAACCGTGCCATTGGTAATTACCCATTATGCACATGGCCAACTATGCAAATTAGGGGATGACATTATTTAGCTACTTCTAGCCACATTTAGGACAGCCATTAGCTACTTTCCTTACTGAGGAGTTGGCAACACTGAGAGACTGTGGCAGAAGGTCTGTTTGTAGAGAGGAATGAGGAAGCATATGGTTATGGTTGTGTGCTTCAGGAGGCTAAGTGTATTGGTTTTGGTGGACTCTTGCATACATTTGTTGGAAGTGTATGCAAAACAGTGTGCATTAGCTGCACATTTTGCATTCTATCAGGTGCATGTGTACTGGTATACAGTACCTGCAATTAAGAGGCTGATTTTGGTTCCTCTTTATGACACTTTGGTGATGCTCAATCATCCACCCATTCTTATTCTTCATTGTGGAGGAAATAGTTTAGTACGTTACCAGAATTTCTATGCAACTTGCGATGAAGGAGGCATTTGGCTAGCTCATGAGTATGTTTCCAAACTCCTAAGTTATTTTTTTCTCGTATTTCGCAGACAGATGTGATGTCATCTTTGATGTCATGGGTGTTAGTCCTTGCAGTGCACAGTCATGGTGCGAGTTATGGTTGCTTAGCTTTTTTTTTGGTTTTACTTGTAACCATAATATGGATAGGTTGTTCTTAGTGCAAAGTAGCTATAATGTCCCTTCAAAAATGTTTTTGCACTGAATTTGATAGGTTTTTCTTACAGCTACTGAACCATAATGTCCCTTTAACATCATTTTTTTCACTGAAAAAATAATATATATATATATTTTTTTTTCAAACCAGAAAAAAAGCCCTAGGACAGGGCAAAATTCGACGGGTTGCACTCCCAAGAGCAGCTGAGAAATGAAATCCAGTCTCAGCAAGGAAAAGGCATGACAGCAAATCCAGGCAGGACAAATGTTTCTTTATTAATAAAAAGGTGCAGCAAAAAAGGAAAGCCTGGTTACAAAACAACGCTTTTCGCGGTACACTGACCGCTTGTTCACGTGGGTAGGGAGTTTCATCGAAGAAGGAATTCTTATATATGCTTTAAAAACCTCTATGATACAAGTGCATAGAATGTCCCCATTCACGAGGTGGTACAAAATGATGAACACATGGCAGCCATCTAAAAACATTTAAGGCACTTCAACATGCAGTGTGTTAAGTAAAATAAAAACACATCGTAAGTGTCAATACATCAACCAAATGTTATACGATTAAGAATATAGCAACAATTGCACAGATGTGCTGGCTGCGAGGACTGTGGAGGAAAAATGGCAAAAAGAAAGCCTCAGGTACATAACGAGTGTCAAAGGAAAAATATATATAAAAAAAGAATATATATATATATATAAATACACATCGTTCAAAATAAACGTGTGATTTCCAATGGTATGTCTGTCAACAAAAGCTGGTACCCAAAATTAAATAAAGTAAAAAAATAATGCCATTCTAAGGCAACCGCCAAAAATGAAAAGCCCTGCCTGGTAGGTCTGACCATATTATAACGTCTGAAGCAGCCATTACCTCAACACTGTCCAAGCAGCCCCACAACATAATATGTTCACTAGACAGAATATAGCCATTCTAAGCGTCCAACGTTGGTCTCGAATAAACAAAGATATATAGTCATATATATATATATATATATTATATAAGAAAAGAAGGGCGGACTGTCACACAGTCCCATTCACAGCGGCACTCAGTCAAAAGTAAAGATGAAAGAATAAGTTATATCCAATGCGTCATTACTGTGTGGAAAAGTCCTTTATTAGCACATCAGTTTTGGACAATGAGGGCAGCGTCAAAGGCACAAGAACAACGCGTTTCACCCTACACAAACTTCGTCTGTTATGAAAGTGAAAGCAAGAGTACTGGACATTTATAATAAACGTTTAATATGGTAGTCCTTCATCGCTGTTGTAAATGGTGGTAACTAGCATGGTGTGTGAGAATTCTGGGTGCACGAATGCCACCATTTTGGAGTGTGATAAATTACATAAGTGTAAATAGTCCGGCAGTATGGATGTGCCCCAGGTATGCTTTTTGATCAAACCGAAATGGAAACATCAGACATAAGTATTAATAACTGAGGATAAGACATATATAAGGTATATCTAGTACTCCCTAGTTAATATAGTTATTTACTGACTGTATAAATGTGTAAAGTGCAGGTGCTGGTACATTATCTACTGAATTGTAGATCTGGCTTGATAAATGTTAGCAGTCAATTCATAGAGACATTTATGTCTTACTTGCCCCAAAAGCGTACTCCCTAGTGGGTTTTCTAGATGTCTAATTATTACGGGTGCAAGCAGGTATATCCAATGAATACCTGCCATCTTGCTATATAAATTGTGATGTGCTGATGTACGTTAGAACATGTATTACAGATATGGTGCAAGGGATCATCAGCAGTAGAACCCTCGCAGTTGCCGGTGCCCTGCTTATCTATACCCATATCAATATATAGCGTATATGATGTTACCTTGTACTATAAATATCCCACAATGGATCACTGGCAGTGAACCCTTGCAGGCGCCCGTGTCCTGTGTATTCATAGAAGTGCAAAGTGCTATCACAATATCAATATATAGCATATATGATGTTACCTTGTATTCATATATTCATAGAAGTGCAAAGTGCTATAATTGTTTCAATATCTAGCGTATATGATGTTACCCTGTACTATAAATATATATTTGTGAAAGAGTTCAAGAAAACATTTTTTTTAAATATAAGCATACCTTACTATATTTTCTTAGATGCAGAACATGGTGAATATGGTGAACCTGGAGACTACAGCCCTTTAAGGGATGATAGCAATACCTTTGAGATGAATGGGGATGAAGCAGTTACTCAAACATCAATAATCAGAACGACTAAGGTAGTTGGCAAAAAGATAACTGTTTTAATATAAATTATCTAAAACAGGGAGCACAATGGACATCAACTGACATTTCAGCGCATAGTTTCTCAATGCATCTTTAAAAAAAGCTTTCTTTTATAATACAAAATTGTCATTGATGATGTCAAACTACGTATTTACTAACATCATCCTAAGTGGTAAACTTCAAACACCTAGTGGCTATTGTGATTGGTTCTAAAGGAACCTCTAAGTATATGATCCATACTAGTCTAACAAAGTGAAAGAAGGTGATAGGTTTCTTAACAACAGGTGGGGCAACTAAGCCCTCCCCTTAAACAGGTAACTATGAACATCACTAAATACACAACGTCCCATTGGTTACACAAACTATAGGCCCCTTAATCACGTGTCCCCCTACAACTGGTTGGCACTCTAACCTCCATCAGTACTTGTCCACCTATGTTAGCAGCACGCAGGCTGGGTTTCCAGGTGCTTGTGAGCTAGTCTTAACCATAGCTTCTCAATAATTAGCATATCATCTATTATCACGTCAGTGGTCTGCAGACAATTAAGGCTTTGAACTTATCCTTGGAAGTGTTCTTTTGCTCTGGAGAATTTAGGAGAGTGAAGGCACGCTCTGCCTTAATGCATAGATGTGGTTGTCATGTTCGTCCAACTTTATCCTTCCATGTGACTGAAGAACACACAATCGAGTTCTAGTGCATTTAAAATACTATTTTCTAATAGACCGCTGACGTCTTCCTTGTTTTTGTCCATGTCTTCTGAACAGGAGTTTCATTCTTTAACATGATTTGTATCCAATGTCTGCTCACCCCAGCCTGATAAGACCTTGGCTTCTTTGGGCCCATTCAGCCTCGCCTTTCTGAGTTTCACTCCTGTTAATTCAACTGCGACACACTGGAAAAGAGGCCTTCCTTTTTTAGTCCAGCTCTGCTATAATACGTAGTAGAGACATCCATTCTTTACTTGCTCTTATATATATATATATACATTGGGGCATGCCACAATCTATTCACTATAAAGCTAGCCTCAAGAATACTACATCTGCTTGTATTTCTTTGCATATGTACACATGTAAAATGACTTTATATCTTCATTGTTTCTGTAGCATACGTTTCTTCATCTTGATCCCAAGATGTTACTTATCTTTGATACTTTCTTGATGCCTTATAGAATATCTTAATTCTCTAGTCTCTGCATCTCTTCTATGTACATCAGCTTGCTTCATGTGGTGGTGATGTCAACAGTCTTCTCTTCCATTCAACTTTCCTTTTCTTCTGGGATTTCATTCAAATGGCCATCATACTGTCTCTTTTGCAAGTATGGTTTTCTCAATGGGAACCTTGCTTCCAGGATTCTCCTTGGTATCTGCATGTTCAATGGCTTTGCTCGTGTCTCACACTCTGGTTCCCAACATATAGGCAATATGGGTGAAGTTGTTGAGGTGGGGGTATTTGGCTCCTTCTCTACACCCCCCTCTCTGGGCAATTCATCGACCACTCTCCCATCATCCTTCAAATCTAGACGTCCTTGTCTGAAGAAATGCTTCTTTGGGATCCATATCTTTATGACTCCCTTCAGGCATCCAGCAGATTTTACATACTTATCCTTGATCCAAGTCATAGGACGGCAATAGAACCATTTCCCCACATGCTTCTTATGATTCTTTGGATACAGGAACTTCATTCCTTCAGGTGCATACATGCTGGCCTTCACAAAGTCTCTGATTTCTTCATCTGTCAAGTCTCTGGCCTTGGATCCTGATTCAACATCAATCACAATTTTCATTGCTATGGCTTTCTTTGCTGTTTTATTGCATTGTGTGATTATTATTCTGATCACACAAAATCCAAGCAACACCAACATGATCAGGGCTCCAAGGAACTTGGGCATGCCTGGCATCAATTATGGAACCCAAGAAAAGATAGATCCAAATCAACTGTCATCAGCAATGTCTTCTACTTTGTCTATCATCTGGACGTGTAGTTTCGTCAGCATCTCTATGGCCTCTGTCAAGGTGCCATTCTTGTCATCATGAGATGGTATGAACTTGCAACATGATTCTCTGATTTTTGCACAAACACCTCCATCCATACCTGTGATCATATCCAGTACGTATCTATTCTGAAGAGTCTTGAGTCGTATGGCTCTCAGCTCTTCTCTGATAGCATTGAATCTCTTTATGGTAGTGTTGATTGTCTGCAGCAATTCCCATCTGGTAATCTGCAGCCATTTGCTATTTGTTCCAACCTGGATTCTCGGCATGAAGATCATTGTGAATACTGATGAAGTCTGGCTGAACAGTCTGTGCTCATACGGAATGGAGTCAAAAGCTTCTGTTGACTTGGCTGAGAAATAGTTTTCCCTCTTCATTCGATTAATCTTCTCTACATATCTGTTCTTCCTCGGGTAAGCATCTGGTTTCGGGAAACTGTGAAGACCTAAGTCACTTTTAGGAATCACCAACATTGGAACATGGACATTCACTAGTGAGCATCGTCCTCCCAAATCCTTGGGTAGTTTTGTATATGATCTGGATCCACAAGCCCAATAGTGATCCATGATCACTGCTGTTCCAAGTTTAATTTCCCGGTACATCAAGGTTTTGACCACAGTTCTGGTTTTCCACAACTTTTCTAGTGCCATTGTTTCGGAAGCATTGCTTTGCAATCTCCAAAGGCACTATCTGCAAGGGTCATACTCTATCTTCGTCACAGGTCAGTAGCTTAGCAATTCTTGGCCATGGAGGTTTGCAGCCATTCTACACTATGTAGATGGCTGGTTGATAACAACCAATGACCACCCAGGATCTGCAGATCACCACTACTTCTTCCTATCAATCTGGTGATAGCACTGATTCCCAAATCTGTATTTGGCCTCTGTTCTTCCATCTATACATTTCTTCAGCAGATTTTACTGGACTTTCCAGTCTTTTGTTTACTTCCCATCTAATTCCAGCTCCTTTCACTCCAGGGTTTTCGTATCTGATCACATGATTCTTAGTATGAGCTCTTAGCCTTGTCCATGTATCTCGTATATCGTCGTCTTCATCTGGATCTGTCCATTCAGTTGCCACTTGAGATAGGCATCTCGGCCAATTAACTGACCTCCTGTACGACAGAGTGCTATGTGTGAAAGACAATGT
Organism: Ambystoma mexicanum; assembly: GCF_040938575.1. NCBI lineage: Eukaryota > Metazoa > Chordata > Amphibia > Caudata > Ambystomatidae > Ambystoma > Ambystoma mexicanum. The sequence goes on along the minus strand of NC_090935.1, from coordinate 1,069,729,445 downwards.
GCTGTCTGGACCTCTATCTCAATAGCTATGAAGATCTTAGACTTCCCCATGCTGTAAGGCAGGAGTGCACATACAAAGCATTCCCCCTTCTCATTCAACTCATTATCATCCACCCTAGCACTTCTCTCACGTCTTGTTCATTTATTACGAGATGACCATCTCATGCAATATGTCAGCATAGTTCTTCCTTACTGGGCCAATCATAGAAACATTTGTCAGTATGCTGGGTGATTTTACATGTGCTACATGTGTGGGAGAGAGTTCCAGAAGCTTCATCCTATTCACATAATATGCAGGCATAAAGATGTCTCTCATAATCTCCATATGTGACCTCTCTCTAAAATGTAACCCAGGCATATACATCACAGGACCAGGTGCCCTCGTGTATATCTCTAGAGTAGGAACAATTACATAAGGTCTTGGCTGCCTTGTAGTTGCCACATCTGTACCCTCCTTCTGTATAGGAAGATTCACAGAACTTTTTGCTCCATTCTCGTCTATGTAGTTAGCAGTGCATACTGTAAGTGAGCGTAGTATCACTATGAACAAAATGCAAGTGTAAATTATGTACAAATATGTCCATTTACAACAATAGCTTTTTGCACATCGTGGACGTCTCTCATGATCTGTCATGATGATGTTGCTATTGATGCTGCCCATTCATGCTCTGTTTTTTTTATGGAAGGAAAAACTAATTTTTAATCGGGCAACACTGTGCAATACTCTGGAAGCTGCTGAGTCTGCTTCACAAGTTCCTTGATCAGCTTCAGCTGACTAACTATACAATGATGAACAACAATTCCCAATGCAGATAACACATCGTCCTTTCACCAGACTTCAGTTAGTAGTCTCTGGATCTCTTCCTCCAAAACCCTCATTCAGTTCTCAGTGTTCTCTCAGAGTAAAGGTTCAACTGTGTCATTATATCTCTCAGTATTTCATTAAGTGCTGCATTATTCCTCAGATCCCTCAGGAATGTGGGGACATTAGTTTGTCTCCCAATAGGATGCGGGCACTCCTCAATCAAGTAATAAAACACCAAGCTGACCAGTATGTGTGTATTACCAGATGATAAGGGCATTTGTGTTTTCCCCACTGTACTCGGGAAGCTGAAGAACTTGCTCTATCATAGCTGCAAGCAATCTCCTCACGATTAGACCAGACTTAGGATCTTGCAGGAACAGATGAACACTAGTAGTTCTCCCCACAAGCATGGGATACACACGTAAAATGAACAGGAAAACTGCAAGAACGATCTGTGAAATGTTGTCATTAGGTACCACCATGGGCACCTCCAAAAAGAAATTCAGTAAGAAATGAATCGGCGAACTATTCCCTCTTCCAGTCGTCAAAAATGAACTCCAAATCTGGCATGATCTCCTTCTCGATCAAGGCTTAAATGTGTCTCAGTCCAACAACAAATAACTCCTATGGCTCAAGAACAGGTAGGCTCCATGAACTCCTTTTTTTAGTGACTGAAAAGAGTGTCCCGAAATAAGCCACTCTTTGTCTGTTTATTCAACAGCTTCTGTGTCTTTCTTCCTCGTCATAGACCTAGTCTACACCTTCTGTGGTTTTTCCCCAATGCTTGCTTCCGATGGGGATGGGGTTGGGGTTGAAGAGGCTTTTTCATGTCTCAGAGAAATATCCAAGTGCGTCTTCCACTAGGAATGGGCCGTTAAAGCGCGGCTCGTGCCACTTCCTTGTGAAATTATGAATCAAGACCTGATCACCGGGGAAAAGTTTGGGAAGATATAGTTCTTTAACTCCGGTTGCTGTAACATCTCCTTCTGTGTTCTGAGTAGCCCCACACCCCTTCCACTTGAGCTGATCTGAAATGAAAGTGATACTTGAGGTCATGCATGTTAAGTAATCATGTAACTCCTTTCCTAACCTTTCTGATGTTGTCTGGGCATCACATCTAGTTCTAGGTGGAGGAGTGAGAGGTGTCCGCCTTTGCCTCCCTGTCACTAATTCATGGGGGTAAGATGGTAGTTTGAACCTGATTGATTTCTCAATGCATACATTGGCAGTGGAAGACAATTCAACCATCCTTTCTACAAGGTGAGCTTTAATTTGGCTATTCTTTCCTTAAGCAAGCCGTTGAGTCTCTCACAGATACCGTTCACCTGCAGGTGATAAGCCAATGAAAACCTGTGATTTATGCTAAGCAACAAGCTTATCTTTTCAGAGACTTCGTTAACAAAATGAGGGCCATTATCTGATCTTAATTCTTCACATATTCCCCATCTAGGAAACACTTCTCATACTAATAAAATTGCTGCACAGGCGGAGTCTGGGTGTGTACATGTACCAGCCTCAATCCACCTTGAAAAGGGATATACCACTAAAATCATATGTCTGTATCCATTGCATACTTTCAGCATGTCGACATAGTCGATATGCAAATGCTGAAAGGGACCATTAGGTCTCGGAATAACTCCTCTAATTGTGTGGAATGTGTGCCCAGCAGTAAACATTTGACATACAATACAATTTACTAAATAAAATGTAACATGTTCTACTAAATTTGGAACAAACCATTCCTCTGCAATTGTTGCGCGAGGCTGTCTCTAGTTCTGTGCGCTTGGTAGTGTAGCTTCTCCAACGCCACCACTAACAAGGCTACATGCATCTCCAGTTTATCAGTGCTGTCTTGTCACCAAAATGCTTCGGAAGGGTTCAAAGAACATCCCCTCTGTGTCACCAGGTCTTTCTCATCCTGAGGCGCTTCCCCTTGGATCCCTATAAGTTGAGTCATAGACAGATCACTATAACAATCTAGTGTGTTCAACTCCACAGTGTTTTCTGAACGTGCAACTCGTTTTGCTTCCTCATCTCCTTTTGATTTTCACATGAAATAAAGTCTGACCTTTGAGTGTGTGCTGCGCACTTAACGACTGTAATAGCTACAGGGAGTTGTAGTGCTTTAATAAATCTGCACTGGAGTGCCGTCCGAGCTGAGGTAGTCCCTCCTTTTCCAACATGCTAACCCTGCATGCACTGTCAACGTCAAATAGGCAGACTCACTGTACACTGTTACTTCCTGGTCTGCACGATTCTCAAGTGCGACAATCAGCCCCACTAATTCTGCAGCCTGTATCGAAAAGTGAGACAGTAGTTGTGCATTTATCAATATGCCAAATTATCCAATTGCCTTGTGATTCACCAGAGCGGCACCTGTATATCTTTGTCCATCATTTTGATCGATTCTAGAAGAACTCTCAATAAAAATAAAATCCCCAGCTGCCAACAGGTTTTCCTTCAACCCTGCGAGTTCATCATAGAATTCATCATAATTCGAGCAATCATGTGCATGCTCCTCCGTTGCCAGTGGTTCTGCTACAAAAATGGCAGGATTCAATGTTCTGCATCAAACTATCTTAATCACTGGATTCAATATGACTACCTCGTAGGCAAAAGCCCTTTGAGAAGTCAATGTGCCTTTATGTTTTTCCAAAATAGCAAACAAAGCATGTTCAATAAATAACATCATCGAACATCCAATTACAATGCCTGCAGCCTTCTCAATGGCAAACAAAGTGCTGCCAAAGATTGCTTGCAAGGAAAATTACTCCTCATTACTTGGTCTAAAATCCCACTGTAACAGGCAAGGGTCTTGTACCACAACGTGGTTCTCTGCATGAGTACTGCTGTCACAACAGTGCCATTCATGTGTGTAAACAAAAACATTCCTCACCATAACTGGGAATCCCTAAAACTGGATATGTGCTGCTTTTTTCAACTCATCAAACCCCTCTTCCATTTCCTCAGTCCAGAAAATGCTTTCCCGATTTGCCTGTACTTTCTTCAGAGCTTATGTATGAACTGTAATCAAAGACCCATGCTCTTACATAGTTACACAGACCCAAAAACCTCTGCATAAGCTTTATCGTGAGTGGCTTTACTGTTTTCAAAATAGCCTCAGCCCTCTCAGGAATAACTTTCATTCCCTATTGTCAAATTAACTCACCTATGTACAGTACTTCTTGACAATACTGCAATTTCTCCCTGTCTACCTTATATCCTTTGTTTGCAAGAATAATCATTAGCAGAACTGAATCACATCTGCACTCTTCCTCTGAGGTACTACAGACCAATATGTCATTCATGTACTGCAACACAACACTTTCCAAATCAATATTGCTTAAGTCCATCTGCAAGACTCTATTGAAAATCGACGGAGCCTCACAGTACCCCTGGGACAGGTGAGTACTTTTCAGATGAGTTTGTCTGAACATAAATGACGTTAGATCCTGTGAGTCTTTATGCAATGGGATTGAGAAAAACACATTTTTCAAGTCAATCACAGTGAAATATCATGCCTCAACAGGGATATTACATAAGATTGTTGCAGGATTAGGCACTAGAGGGAACTCCTCAAACTTGTTAATTGGGTGAAAGTCTTACACTAAACACCACAAACCCCTTTCCCTTTTTTCACAGGATAAATCACGGTATTACACAGTGACTCTGATGTCACTAATATACCCTGTTCCATCATAGAGGACATCTTCTTAAAAACACCTTTATCTGCCTCACGAGACATGGAATACTGTCGTGCTTGAGGTAAAATTGCTCCTGGTTTCAATTTAATCTTCACTTCTCCTACTCCCTTGAGTAGGCCTACGTCATGGGGGCCTGTTGTCCATGGTGAAACTGGTACTTTTGTCATGTCTTCATCGAAATATTTGGGGCGTTTCTGCACTAGCATCATTTTCTGAGGAACCTCATGTTTAATTGCTCTTGCACAATAATTAATGCTCATTTCGAATACTACTTTGTCATCTGACGGATGGTCTCTAAGCATATACTCATCAGTTACGTCAGTCAATCTGTAACCTTCCCCAATGGCAGTCACTGTGCACCATTGTCTGCCGTCATAATCATTTCCATCAAACAAAGCCATTTCTCCTCGCACATTGGCTACTTGTAATTCTAAAGGAAAGACTCACCCTTCCTCTTCACCCATAGGTATCTTTGGCCTGAATACAAATTCATCCGGTATTCTCATAGTTCTATCTACTAAACCTGGTAGACATGTCAACAGAATGCGTACCCCATAGTAAATCACCTCTGATTCTAACGATACTCCTCGTATGGCACTTTGTCCTGAAAATCCCATAATAAATTCAGTGTAACAGATAAGGGTGCTGCTACCAGAGGGTGAGGAAACCAAGGCTTATAATGCAGAGCCTGTTGTGGTCACCCCTTATTAATCAAAAGATGATCAAATCTAAAGTGCTGAAATACCAAAAAGGAAATACGCAGAAGGCCAAACGGGTACAATCAAATGTGATTTATCCTATTAACTGGATGTTCAACATGTTGTGGTAATTTAGGTAGAAACATCTCAAACAATAATGACTTGGTGAGAAAACCGATGCAAAGCAAAACACAATCTCAAGTGATTTAAACAATCTCAAGTATTGCATGTGAGAATAATTAAAATAAAAAGTGACAGTGATTCAGCAAGGAACAAAAAACACATGACATTCTCAACTTAGAATTAAATAAATAAACAAATAAGAAGAAAGAAGAAACAAAAAATACCATCAGAAAAACGACATTTACATTTTGTAGTCAATAGTACTGTAACAACCAGCTTTTTCGTCAAGCTGATTCAAAACAAATAATAGCACCTATGCAAACATTTACATTATGTAACCATTGGTACTATATCAACCACCTATTTCTTCAAGCTAATTCAATTTGCACCTTGTGCACAAATCAAGGATTCTGTATGCTAAATCATTAGCAGGTTCATGAGTCAGAGAAAAGATACTGCCTGTAAATCCTTCAAGCGAATAGAGTTTATGCCTGACTCGTAAATTGAAGGCACCTGGAGTTTAAGCTAAAAAAAGGAATGCCTGGAAGTTCTTCGAGCAGATTCAGTTTGTGCCTGACTCATAAATTACATGCCACCTGGAGTTAAAGCCGGCGCAGCAGTGGGCCAAAAGAGTCAATTGCTTGATTCAGTCTTGAAGCACCCGCTAGGGCAGACAGCTGGTATACGCCCCCTTAGCACTATTGCTTTTCGGTGGCAGATCAGTGAATATGCAAGATGGCCACCTTGTTCAGGGCTGAAGTAGCGAACCCTGTAAGGCAAGAAAAGAGCCTTGAAACTGCATATAACCTTTAAGGCATTTCAAAGGGACAAATTAATTGAAAATTAACTTTAAAACTTGTAGGCAAAAAAACTACTCACCGTGGGAAAAAGAATGCTTAACACGGGAGCCAGAATACCCCTTTTCCTTTCACACTTTGGTCCCAGGGTCACTGTGATCACTCATGTTCAAATAATGCATTCCTGAGGGGCCTCATTACGACCCAGGCGGTAAGTTACCGCCTGGGCCGTGACTTTACCACCATGGCGTAAACTACGTTTACGCCATGGTGGTTGGCGGACTTACCGCCCCATTCTGAGGTCGGCGGGGCGGTAAGTCCCCAATCCCCATTTACCCTTCCCCATTCCCATTTTTGCCCCATAGGGCATAATGGGAGTGGGGAAGGTGTTAATTACGCCACCGTAAATTACGGTGGCGTAATTAACATCAAGTTCCCTTACCGCCATGGTTTTTTACACCCGCCAGAAGCAGGTGTAAAATCCGCCATGGCGGAAAGGGAACTCGTGATTGGCGGTAAGGGGTCGGCGCAGCTAACGATGGCGCTAACCCCTTACCGCCAGGGTCGTAATGAGGCCCCTGGTGTTGAACATTCTATGCCTTTATCAGTGAAAAAAAATGTCATGTTCAATTTGGTCATTAAATCTCAACCTAATATATTGGCTCTTCACACCCCTCTTTGCATATTGTCAATATTCAGTCTTCAGGAGGTGGCTCTTCACTTTCCTCCTGGTACATGTTCCAGAGCTCTAAGCTCACTGATCGTTTATCTAACTTTTTTCCCATATATGCTGCATGCAAATATGTCCTCATATGCTGCAAAGCTGCCTTCAATAGTCATCCCCCTTGTGGTCATGGCATGAACATTTTGTCTGCTGTGCCCTTCAACCATTTTGCACTGTACTACTTAAGTTTGGGTTTGTGTTTCGGCAACTGTTTGCAGAGATGTACGAGTGGAGTAATATCCTCCATTTTGACTCGTCACCCTTGACTGTCAATATTCACCCTTACTCTTCGCAAATTTCAAAAACATGTTTCAAGAAAACAAAACAATATGAGCGTGCACCAATCGTTGCAGGTTCCAAACCCTCTATGTTACGTTTTTAACTGTAACTGACTTTTTCACTAAACACCATCAATTCAATTCCACTGAATAAATCATTAATTCTTAACTCTCAAGTTTTCTTTTCACAACTATCAATTTCTTTATTGTTCTTTCATCATATACAAAAAGATAAATCGAACAGACAAACGGACATACTTGACTGGCCACATATCTCAGTCTTCTCTTCAAGACTGATCCTACTTATCCTTGTGAATCGTTCTCTTTAAACTTGTCTTTAACCAAGTTCGTGGCCTAAGTCACCCTTAAATAGGGCTCTCGAAACAATTTCTTCCGTTACGTCTTTACACTGCAGGAAACTGGGCGTACTCTTTATCATGGCACCTTCCCTCATGATACCTCTTAATTGCTTGGCCTCTCTTCAAGTCTGTTACTTAATATTCAACGCTCATCGTTCTCAAGTTACTTTACCCCAACCTCCCTCCATTACTTGTTTTTCCCTTATCACTTTCTCCTCTCACTGCCCAGCCATAATTTTGCCACCTCACTCAGTTTTTACTCACCATTCGCTTTTTCAACTTCTGAATCTCGGGATTGTCCGCCTCTTTATCAGCCTCTTCAACTTTCTGTTCATTCAGCTTCCTGTAGACGCCGGGAGGGGATTCTGTCTGAAACCAGGGAACCCGTCTCAGCTGAGCTTGCAAGTCTGATAATTAAAACATTTTCCTACTGGGAGTTTCACATCCTTTCAGCCAAATGGCAGAGGTTGTGAAATATTTCCAGGTCCCCGAAGCCTACTATCTGGCTAGACTATTAACCATCATGTCTGCTAACACGTGAACTGGGAGACTCCAGCCCTTTAAGATGAGGTAGCAATACCTTTGAGATGAATGGGAATGCAGAAGTTACTCAAACATCAATAATCAAAATGATTCAGGTAGTTGGCAAAAATATAACTGTTTTAATATCAATTATCAAAAACAGGGAGTACAACAGACATCAACGGACATCTCAGCTCATAGTTTCTCAATGCATCTTGAAAAAAAGCTTTCTTTTAGAACACAAAATCTTCATTGATGACGACAACCTACGTATTTACTAACGTCATCCTACGTGGCAAACTTCAAAAACCTAGTGGCTATTGTGATTGGTTCTAAAGAATATGATCCATACTAGTCTAACAAAGTCTAAGAAGGTGATAGGTTTCTTAACATCAAGTCAGACAACTAAACCCTCCCCTTAAACATGTTACTTTGAACGACACTAAATACACAACGTCCCATTGGTTACACAAACTATCAGACCCTTAATCACGCAGCCCTTTACAATTGGTTGGCACTCTTACCTCCGTCAGTACTTTCCCACATATGTTAGCAGCATGCAGGCTGGGCCTCCAGGTGCTGGTGAGAAAGTCTTAACCATAGATTCTCACCAATTAGCATATCATCTATCATCACCTCAGTGGTCTGCTGACAATTACAGCTTGGAACTTGTCCTTTGCTCTGGAGAATTCAGGGGAGTGAAGGTCTGCCCTCATGTGTAGGTGTGCGTGTCATGTTCGTCCAACTTCATCCTTCCACGTGATTTAAGACCACAAAACCGAGCTGTAGTACATTTAAAATACTATTTTCGAATAGACTTCTGCCGTCTTCCTTGTTTTTGTCCATGACTTCTGAACAGCAGTTTCGTTCTTTCACGCGATTTGTATCCAATGTCTGCTCACCCCAGAATGATAAGACCTTGGCTTCTTTGGGCTCATCCAGCCTCGCCTTTCTGCGTTTCACTCCTGTTAATTAATTCAATTGTTTTTAACTGCAACACACTGGAAAAGAGGCCTTTTCTTTTTTAGTCCAGCTCTGCTATAATATGTAGTGAAAACATCCATTCTTTACTTGCTCCAATATGTATAGATGTTGGTGCATGCCACAATCTATTCATTCTAAAGCTAGCCTCAAGAACACTTTGTCTGCTTGCGTTTCTTTGCATATGTACATGTGTAAAATGGCTTGATATCTTCGTGATTTCTGTAGCATAGGTTTCTTCATCTTGATCCCAAAATAACACTTATCTTTGATAATTTCTTGATGCCTTATAGAATATCTTAATTCTCTTGTCTCTGCATGTCTTCTATGCATGTCAGCTTGCTTCATGTGGTGGTGACATCACCATTCTTCTCTTCCATTCAACTGTCCTGTTTCTTCTGGGATTTCATTCAAATGGCCATCATACTGTCTTGTATGCAAGTATGGTTTTCTCAATGGGAACCTTGCTTCCAGGATTCTCCTTGGTATCTGCATGTTCAATGGCTTTGCACGTGTCTCACACTCTGGTTCCCAACATATAGGCAATATGGGGGAAGTGGTTGAGATGGGGGTACTTGGCTCCTTCTCTACACTGGAAATAGAAATGTTGGCCAGTAGCACAGTAGTTTTTGATGTATATGTGTTTTATTAAGAGGAGACATGTACTCTGAGAGTTCAAGTGTACATATGAAGTGTTGAAGAGAGATGACAGGGTTAGGTGTAGAGGTTGTGGATGTGATTGGTGGATGGATGTGTGACTCTTTGAAAGAAGCCAATGAGGGAGTATTAAGGACATGGAAGTGGAAAGGGTAGAAGTGCTGCCCTCTGCAAGCAGGTCCACAGACAATGCCTAAGTCCGCGGATTGCACGTGCCACATCCGTGGAAAGGGGACTGCGGGGAGTAGCCAGTCAGGTTTGCTTGGTGTTGTGTACAGGAACCAAGAGGGTAGTAGGAGTTTTGCTTGCAGGAGTTGTGAGAACAGTGATAAAGGCTATGGCGATGTCTTTGAGAAGGCAGACTTTGTGGATTCTGGGGGACTCTTCAATTCAGTCATTGAAGGTATATGCTGCTATTCAGGGTATCCTTGGAAATATTGCAATGGAAGAAGTGGACATTTCCTGGAATGCAGTTTGTGGCTCAAACTGGGCAATTTTACTTTCATTTTGTGAGAATATATCTCACTTCAAATATCCAGATATTGTGATTGTCCATTGTGGATGGGACAGTTTGGGTTTGTGACTCCAGTGTCTTTGCATGTTGCGCTGAACGATTTATTTAAAAGCCTAATGCCTGCTGCTCCAATTATTTTTTCAGAATAAATCAGAGAAGCACATGGAGATGTCCAACAAACGTTTTCAGTCCCCAAATTGAACAATCAAGGCAGATTATAAATAAAGGTGTATCTTCTTTTTTGTATGCTTCAGGAATGTAATATTTTGAGAATGATAATATCAATTCTCAGGGTGTGAATTTTTTTTGTCCAGATGGAATTCACACCACAGATGTCAGAAATGCAATTTTTCTTTATAATGTAAGGAATGCATTGAAGATGTTACTGTGAGGAAACAAAGAAGCATAACAGCAAAAAAAGAAAAAAGGTGTTTGTTTACAACACCCCCAAAAAAATGGTTCCGTTCAGAGCCACCTCTACAGATTTAATATCTTACATTGTGTATAATTTCTCTCTCTGCCTGTTCAATCGGACAATCCGCCTGCAGACACTGTGGTAATCCACGGATGACACGTACCTCATCCAGGTCTTTTGGTGCTGCCTGCGATGGAGAGAGGCCTCCTGAGGCCACAGATTGTCATGGAGCGCGTAGGAGGAGTTTTGTTAGTAGGAGTTGTTAAAGGATTGAAAATGGCTATGGCAATGTCTTTCAGCAGGCAAAGTGTTTGGATGTTGGGGGACTCTTGGGTCCACTGGGTGAAGGTTTATGGTGAGCATTGTGGAATAGCCAAAAAATCTTGGATTTCCTGAATTGGAAGTGTTCTGGTACGGAGTGCGTGACATGAAGTGAGTGAACTTGCTCCCATTTTGTGCAAATTGGTTCAATTGAAGCATCAGACATTATTATAATTCATTGTGGTGGGAACAGTTTGGGCAATGTGACTGGAATCTCATTTATTTGTATTTATTGTTTACGTTTATAAAGCGCACCAGCAGCCAGTGGGCATTGTGGTGCTGTTACAGAATAAGGCGGCTTAGTTGCATGAAGAACACAGTATGGCATTACAGAATACAGCATTGCAGTTTGCAATGAAGGAGACATTGGGAAAATTGAAGGAGATATTCCCTAATTCCAAAATATTTGTTCTCGAATTGCCGAGAGACAGATGTAGATGCGTTTTAGGTTCATTTGGTCCGCAAATGGAAAAAGTGAGGCGCAGCCTCAATAAAGCTGACATCAATCCATAATGAGAACATTAAATTTAATAGGGCCAACATTTTTAGTCGAGATGGATTCCATCTAACTGATTATGGGTAATCATATTTTTGTGGAAAACATTCAAAATGCTTTAAAGCAGTTTTTGTGAAAGTGAGAAGAAATAATGAAAATCAATTAACTGTTTTCTTTCTTTAGTTTGTAAAACCAAAAATTAAAAAAAATATAAAAGCCAAACACCTCAAAAAACAGTTCTTTTATGAGCCACCATTACTTAATGGAAAACAATTACAATGATTCCTATTTCCCCAATGCCGATCATTTTTAAATGTCTGCAGACCACTGCACTGTCTGCCGACTTTGCGGGATGCACAGGTGCCTGCAAATTCTTTTTCTTCACTTCAGTTTTTTAACTGTGAAAGGTGGCTCCTAAAGGAACCTTTTTTTCAAGTGGATAGGCAAGGTAGGGGAGGAATGGGGCACCAACAATAGGGATGAAGGGGAAGATGGAGAGAGGAAGATGTTGGGTGGACCATAATCAGGTAAGTGGCAGTGTTTCTCACGCTCCCCTATACCGATCAGAGCTTCACAGTACATGCATAGCACTGTGACCCTTGAAAGGTAAGGGTCAACAGAATTTCGTATGGCCTGGCAAGCCACCACTGGGATACTCTGACCCAAAGGAGTATCCTTTGTGCTGACAGGAGCAGATGAAGATGATGGGGTGGAGGAAGTCAACATGCTCTTACCTGAGAAAGGTATGGCCTTTCTCAGAGCATGCTGGTGGGCCGATTTCATGTCCCGGCTCATGGAAGTATTGCGATAGGAGTACAAGCCAGGTGGCCCGCTACTAAGTACAACTGTGCACTGTTTGCATTGAACCTTGTTTACATGTGCCTTTGGAACATTTCCAACAGTGGTGACAAATTGCCATACCCAGGACTCCTCCACTCGATCCTCTTTTTCTTCTTGATCCTCAACTGTATTACTGCACCTGTTCCCCTCTTGAGGCCCTCCAGGTTCCAGATGCTCTCTCCTTGACAGACAGATTGAGAAAACTAATGGGTGGGTCCCTTTAGAGGACCTGTCCACTGACAGCCATGCTGTTCGGGGACTACAGAGTCAAAAATAGTCATTGGAAAGTTGTACCAAGTTGCCAGTTCAACATAGAATGGGCCTGTAAACTGTGCAGCGGTAACATCTCTGCTTGAAACACCCTAGATTGGCTGGAAAAGCACTTTTAAACTGTCTACACTGTTATGCAGTGCTAGCAAGGTCAGATGAAGATGTCCCCGGACATCAACAGCCCTGACATCCATCCCCAGACACCCTTTGAGCGGGAATTATCAGCACACATAGTCTGGATGTCCATAGGACATGTGCGGTGGCTGCGGACTAATTAAAAGTGTGCCATATGAACACAGACATGTCCGAATATCCTGCCTGCCTGGGCATCTCTGTCTTGAGTGTGAACATCTCAGACAATCGCACGGTCTGCGGCCTCATAATGGGTCTTTTAAGAAACAAGGAGATACCACACAACAATACAGAAAACATTTGTAGCATAAAAAATTATATGTGTTTAAGAAAGGGATGGGGTAACAGAATGGAAAACATAAATGGGAGAATCAGGCATTTCTGTGGAAAAATCATGAGGGGAGGAAGGGACTGAGGTTTCATCAAATTGTCTTTGCATATAAAGTTCAAAATTGGCTGGGGATGACTACTGGGGACAAGGGGCACAGATGTATGTGGGTACAGTGAAAAAAAATATTTTTAATCAGGTGGATTTTCATGCATTCTACAAGTTCATTCACATTGTTAGTTAGTGTACCTAATTTTGTTGACCAGTTCTTGATTTGACTATTTACATCTGTGGATGCAAATTCTGTTTCTGATTGTGGGGACTAAAAATGATGCACATGGGGCATGCTTTCATCATGAAAACTATGTACTGTAAGAGAAATAGAAATAATTATTTTAGTATGGTGTGCACAAAGTACATGATTTGTTGACAGTTAAATATGTATTTCATACCAGTGGAGGTGTTATCGTCGTTGATTTCATCCGTTGGGAAGTTCTCTTCCAACAATTCTAGTGTGCTTGCCATTTCTGTGAGAAAGAAAAGGGCTTTAGTTTGAAAACACAAAGTTATGTAAAAAAAGCTAATAAAAAAAAATCCAAGGCACTTACTATTTAATAAAAATGTGTTGTCCAGTAAGCATCAGCTGTTTTTAATCTGTATGCAGAGTTGTGCTGGTGAGATTACATGAAATGTACAGTCATATTTTATGATTGGTGCATTCCGTTGCAATCTGTGATACCTGAAAAATAATTGTATTTTTGAACATTTTTGTAGAAAAAGGTACACTTACATGTAATAAACATTACTTGTGATTTTAGGTACATCTGTTTGTTGGTTGATGGTTACATTTTTTTGGGGTCTCCCCTATGATTTAAGACTTGAAAATCCCATCCGCGGACTACCGCGCTGTTAGTGACCTCTTTTGCTGCCACATTGGGGGGAGAGGGATCAATATAAGGGACTTGCAGCACAGGAAAGGATCACTAGCAAAAACCTATGAAATTCAGTGAAAGAACTTTGTAAAAGGGACATTATGGTTAAGTTGCACTAACAAAAAAACATGAAATTCAGTGAAGGAATGTTGTTAAAGAGGCGTTATGGTTATGTTGCACCAATAGAACTATATAAAATTGAGTGAAAAAACGTTCTTAAGGTGACGTTATTGTTACAAGTACAATTGAAAAACCTCAGAAATTCACCAGTTATGATAGGCTAAGCAACCATAACTTGAGCCACCACCGTGCACTACTAAGACTAAGACCCAGGACATCAAAAATTACATAAAAAATGGCATTGATGACATCACTATGGACATCACATATGAAATAAATTTTACAGAAAAGTCCCTAGAAGGGGTTCTGTTTATAATGTTGGTAACAAGATGTCAGGTGTGATCGGGGGAACTATCATAAACTACTTAATCTATTAAAGTATGTACTCATCTAAACAAAACATTAACAGGCCGATTAATGGAATTAATGTGCGCCGAAAATCTCTGCCCAAGTGTGCAAAAGCGTGCGAATCGCAGCGCAAGTGCGAAAATCGCAGTGCAAGCGTGCAAAAGCAGCACACATCGATTCATGGAAGTCTGTGCGCGTGTAAATACTGGGATGTGCGCTAAAATCCTGCATGGCGCACATGGGTGCACACGTCATCAAACGGCATGCGCTACACGCACAGCGAAAACGCACATAGCGCGGTGCACACAAAAGCTCCCAAGCACTGAGCCCCTTGGAAAAGGTGCTCAATGTACTGCACTTCTTGGCCACTGGTTCATTTCAGCGGAAAAAGGGCCATAGTGGGGGGGGGGGGTGTCACAGGCCACGCAGTCACGCTGCCTACACCAGGTGTTGGCCATCATGACTGCACGCCCATCAGTCCACAGGCACATATAGCTGCCCAGAACACCTGCAGAAAGGTAGGCTGCTGTCCAGGATTTTTACGGGGTGGCACACTTCCCCAAAGTGCTAGGTGCCATTGATTGCACCCATGTGGCTCTACGTCCTCCCAGGGCAACTGAGCACATCTATAGAAACCGCAAGCACTGGCATTCCATCAACCTGCAGGTAGTATGTGATGCCAAGGGAATCATCACCTCAGTATATGCCAACTATCCAGGGTCCACCCATGACAGTTTCATTTAGAGAATGTCAACCCTAACTGGGACCTAGAAGCTGGGCAGCATGGCGATACATGGCTGCTTGGTGAGTATAAATGCCTCTGCACATGCATGCATGTCAGATACTCAGTAATGTCACAACCCCAGTAATGATACCCATCATCATCTCCCCAGGGGACAGTGCCTACCCTCTGAGTACCCACATGATGATGCCAATTCGGAACCTCACCACACCATGCGAGGTAAGATACAACACAGCCCATATTGCAACCCAGGGCATAGTGGAGCGCACATTCGGAGTGCTCAAGTCACGCTTTCGCTCCCTTGACTGCTCTGGTGGGCAACTGCTATACGCGCCCCCAGTAGTGTGCAGGATCATGGTGGCCGCATGTGTCCTGCACAACGTTGCAACCCGCCGGGGCCTGCCGGCGGACATGGTGGTGCTCCCACATCCCCAACCACATGCACGGCTGCTGCGCATGGGAGGGGAAAGGGCATGTGGTGAGGCAGCCCGTACGCAGCTGGTGGCTAATTACTTCACCTAAAATCACACCCCTGTGGAGTGCACACAGCCCTGGTACATACCAGATGACAATCAATGATGATGACATAAGGGACAGTCAACTGTCACAACCATACCAGCCTGAGATTGGTCACCTGGAAGTGTTACATTGTGTGCATCACTACCTACCCAAAGACAACCAATGCTGTGTCACAAAAAGACACACATTTATGCTGCATGAATGACTACCCCCTTGCAAAATATAACATGAAAACAGCGCCATGTCACCCAACCCCTCCACATCTCCGCTACCCAACACACCATGGCATGTCATGCAATGTGAAATTAAACAAAGGAATGCACAACACAACAAGTGTCACACAGTGCACTGTCCTAAATGGAAACAGGCCACAGACAATATGCTCCCAGTAATCAATAACAAACAGCACACATGACCAAATACTTACCAGCAACACAATACAGCAACACAGTATGAAACATTGCCAAAATATGACAGTACCAAATGAAAGTAGTGCAAGTTGTACAACCTGAATAAGCCTGCACATACACCTCTTCCAACTGCAGAGTGTTGACATCAGGCAAATGTGTCAGTGTACTGCATACAACATGAACTGCATCCGCAAAGGAGATGGCCTTGTGAAGACATGAAGAAGGTACCTGTGAATAAGGAGGAAGACATGGATGCAAAAGCACATATCAATACACCATGCAGTGTTCAATACAATGACAATCCCCACTAGGGATGTACACACAGTTTTGACGAGAGACTCCCCACACAGGTCATGGGAGCCCAATGTCACTGTGTAAGTCACTGTCACTTAGTAACACCCTTTGCAAGCCCATGGAAATGGAAGCAGGAGGGGTGTGTGTGTCAGGAACCCAAGCATCTAACCCAAACACAGGACAAGCCAGCATGTGCCCAGCTGGAATACATAGTGGATGCCCACGGGAGCCACACAAGGCAACACACTGTAAAAAAAAATATATATCAAAAATGGCCATGTGGGGGTCAGGGGGTGAGGCCACCCAGAAGGTTCAAGGACAGGGTGCACAACAACACCCACCTGCACGAATATTGCGGAAAAAAATACCTCCATGGTCTCATGGCCTGCACGGCTACGCTATTGTGGGAGAACTGCTGCTGTCGCTCGCTTCACCCTCTGCTTCTGCATCAGGAGGTGGTGGTGCTATGGGAGGGAGCCCATGCAAAGCCCTGGTATGGTCCTCCATGGCAGCAAGCATGCAGGTGTTGAAGGTCTAATTCTGAAGGATGATACTGCGGGGATCCCCATGCAGCACCTCACGGGTTGCCTGCATTTCTGCACGCATGGCCTTGCGTGATGCCCGGATCTCCTCCCGAGTTGCCTGCAGCTCAGCTGAGAGCGAACGTGTGAGCTGCTCCAGCTGCTGTTCTGACCTTAAATTTCGGGAAGCCTCACGTTCACTTACAGTCTGCCTGAGGAACTGGAGTTCTAACTTCAGGGCTTCCCTGTGGCCCTGTGACTCCACAGAAATGGCTTCCCGCAGAGTCTCCAGTGCCGCCCGTCGGTCCCTGTTGGACACCAACATGTCTTCCATGTGTGATTGGCAAATGGAGTCTGTTGCCTGCTGTTGTTGCTCCATCTGCCTTTCAGGGGGGAGAATGGAAGTGGCCACCCTCGCCATTGCCTGAGCCATCATTTCAACTGATGCTCCCTGTTGTGCTGCAATACCGTACATGGAGTTTTCCCATACAGTATTGCCTGGTGGCGCACAGCCACCGCGTCGACTGGCACCACACCTGTTTGGGGCAAGGCGATCTGCACCTTGCTGTGCCAGCACTGCCTGAGGCTGCAGGACTGCATCCCCCCTCTGATCTGCTGGCCCAGGAACAGGATCAGATGTTGTGGAGTGTGACCCAGCATCCGTAACCGCCAAAGGCGGAGTTACCAACACTGACATCCCCATAGAGTGTTCTACCCCTGGTGCAGGTGGGTTGGACAGAACAGAATCCCTGCCAGAAACATTCACCTGCGACAGCACATTAGTCTCATCAGCCGATTCAGCACCTGAATCATAGAGGTCTGGGGAGGTGCAACCAGAGACACCCCTGGACAGTATGGTCTGCAATAAGATTGGGTTTTCACCCACCACCACACCACGTCCTCCACTGGTGCCCGGTCGTGCCTGAGATTCCTCCTGGGTCTGCACCATCTCCTCCACCTCTACAGCATCAAGTGCGTAATCACCTGCAAAAACATGAAAGACAGCAAATGGAAACAAGCATGAGCACCATAGCATACACATAGGCCTTACAAGCCAGAGATCCAGTACATGATTTACACATTTCCCACATGACAATAACCCTGGCATGAATGCACTGTCAATGAGTTGGAAGGGGAGGCAAAAAGCAGATACTGAGGACACCAAGATGGAAAAGCAACACATTTGCTGCATGCTGGGTAGCACTGGAATCACACATTAGCCTGTGAGTGGCATGTCCAATACACATACATGACACATTCCAGCACACAGATGGCATGTAGCCTAGCCATGGTACATTTGACAAGTACAGCCATATGTCAGTGAATGAGTACTGTCAACCATCCATGTGAGATGGACATGATGAAATGAAAAATGCTAAATAGTGTGACAAAATACGCATGTGCCACACACTGCACCACATCCAGTGTACAGTAATACAGTGATTGCAGGCAGATGTACACATCAATGGTTGGTCACTTCAACATGACAGGAAACAACTATTATGTTCCACATTGAAACAGGCCCCAAAAATTAATGCGAGCAGGCCAATACTCAATCAGCCTGAATGGTCTAATCATTCACATAACAAGGTAACAAATGTGGGCCAATGTGGGGTGTAATCAATGACAGAAGCATGTCATATATGTGGCATTCCGGCTGAAAAATGCGTTGCAAAAATGGGAGAATTGAAACAATCAGCCTGAATGAACACTGAAAAATTCAGAACAATGTTGTTGCAAGATGACAGTTCAAGGGCAACAGCAGTAATGTAGCGCCACTTGGCTACTGTGGGCAGAATGGATACTGTCATACCCAAATCCCAGGCCGCTGAATGTTTTGGAGGAAGCACATGGGTGACCCATACCACTCAGGAGTACACACCCTCACCTTGCATTCAATCAGAATCCGTCACCCAAACAACATACACATGGATTACACACACATGCATGGGCACTCACCGGACAATGTGTCGTAATCTGGTAAGTCTCCCACGCCTTGGATCTGTTCCTCTGTGACGAAGGTTCCAGCAACAGACTCATGTTCAGTGAGTTTGTTGTCCTCTGGTGGAGACCCACCGCCAGTCACCAGAGTAGAGGCATGATTTGAAGCCAGCTCATTCTTTGCTCTGCGTTTCACGTCATTCCACCACTTGTAGCAATCATCAGCTGTGCGCCTCACAAATCCAAGGGCACTAATGTGGTCCGCGATGGTCTGCCAGTGTGCCCTACGTTGACCAGGTGTGGTCTTGCACCCTGCAGTCACCACCATTTTGCGGCTATGTGCCGACACATAGGCCACAAGTGCATCAAGTTCGGCATCATTAAAGCTAGGCTTCCTTGACGTGCCGGAGTGTGTAGCCGTGACTGGGGTCTCAGCCTGTAGTGCCAGAACACCCTTCTTCTTTTTCAAAGGAGGTGCAGATCCTGAGTGGCTTACGCCGCTCTGGTCAGTAGAGGCAGAAGTGCAGGTGGACTGGGTACTAGAAGTGTGCGAAGGCACAATGACCATAGGTCTTGGTGCAGGCATTGGCTGCAGAGTGATGTTTGCAGGGCCAACGTCGGTTTAATGGACCTGGACCAACACTGGTAGACTCAGAGCTGGTGTGGATAGAGCTGCAGCTGCGCCTGCAGCCTCCCCACCCTGACTACTTGGGGCAGCAGATGACATAGCTGCCCCAGATCCACGTGGCCTGGTGACAGCAACTTGCACCGCCACACGTGGCTTAGACTTGCTGACCTGGAAGTCAGCCTGGGAGTCATCCTGTGCCGGTTCAGGTGCCACAACGGGCTGGTCCAACAAGGGCTGAGCTGGGATGGTGTCAACTACGTTTCCCACAACCATGGGGGGGGCATGGGTGTCCCTGATTGGTCCTCCACACACAGGCGTCTAGGGGCACCCTGCAAATCATGGCCACGTGCCCTACCGTGCCCACCACGCCCACTTTTAGCGGACAGCCACCTTTGCCTCCCTTACTGCTTGGTCACTTCCCAACCATGGCACTGATGTTGTTGTGCGTATGGGAGTTGCAGTAAACAATTGTCCTGGGCAATTGGGTTGAAAGGGGTAGGGTACTAGATGCAATTCATACCCTAGTACTCTGGCAAGGCTGTATGTGACCCCTGGGGGAAGATGATGGGAAACGCAAATGCACAGGCACCCCAAAAACAAAAGCACACGTGCACGCAACCCCTGGTAGACCATGTGCATGGAAAAATTAACCCGCACTACCCTTGGCACCCAGAAACACAAAAATAAGGGTACGCGTGTTACACGTAGCCTACAATGACCACTGAAGGGGTACGCGACACACGGGGGCAACCACAGTTGGGAAATACATGCGCTACTCACCGTCTGTCTTGAAAAAGAACGTGAAAAAGACACGCATGTGCGCATAGGCATCACCCCCGCCAAAAGAAGAAAAGAACACAGTCTGAGGAAACAGGGAGTACAAACTAGAAAAGTTGTGAAGTAATCGCGTGTGAACCGAGAAGAAGTACAAGATACACCCGCTCGCTCTCCACAAAAAGCACGTACAAGGAAATAGCGTAATACTCGTACCTTTGAAGCCAGCCCACACGTGAAACGTCACTTGCGCGCTTATGCCCTAAGGCCCTTTCCTCCAATAGCACGGTGACGTGCAGTTTTCTCATGTGCTGATTCACTATGCACCCGTGTTGTGGGCAGCGCCTGCATGCATAACGTCACTGACGCGCTTACCAGCTAAGGGCCTTTCCTCGGATTACATGCTGATGTGCAATTTTTTCAGGTGCCAAATCACTGTGTATCAAGCTGGCCACGCGAATACACACAGAAGACCACGCTCCTGCCCAAAAAGGCCATTTTCCTGCCCCCAAGAGCCCCGAGCATGCTCCCACCAGCCATCTGCTGCTGTCTGCCTGCTGCCCACGTGCCCTGCTATTTGGTGCCTGCACGTCAGCCATCTGCAGGGGTCCAGTTGCTGTGTCCACCCCTGCTGGAACAGAAGAATCCCGACTGGGATAACATCGCTCCACAGCCCAGCCCTGGGACCCAGTTGCCCACCCATGCCTGCCTCGGGGGTCGCCATGTCGGGGCAAACGCCATCTGAGACCACTAGCAACCCCCAGTCAGAGAGGCAGAGGGCCACCAGCTTCAGTGAGAAGGAAGTTATTGTCCTGGTGGAGCATGTCCTGGGGCATTATGATGCCCTCTTCGGAACATCACGCGCCAACAAGGAAGGACGGTTGAGGATCTGGGAGGACGCAGTGGTTGCCATTAATGCGGAGGAGGTGGCAACCTGCGACATCAAGCACGTCAAGATGCGCTGGGAGGACCTGAGGTCCAGGACCCTCTACAAGGCCCGGCGCCTCACGTAGGGGGGCCAGGGCAGCATGAGTAACATCCAGATAAGTGTCCTGGAACATGTAGCCCCAGCGCTCCATGCCCAGATACTTCAGAGACAGACCCATCTGGAGTTGAGCGGTAAGTGGGAAAGCATTGATGTGTGAGACAGGGCATATTGCAGTGTGCTGGTAGTCTGATACTTGCCTGTATGTGTGACATAGGCCATGTATGGATGTGTGTGTGCAGGGACATCATCGTCATGCATGTCAGACCAGTAATATGTGAACCACATGGATGGTGCATGTGTTCCAATGCAACATGGGGAGCTGTATGCGGAATGCACACATGAATGCATGGCATTCTCTGTTCTTGGACATGGAGGGGGGGTTAGGGATGGGTGCTGCTGTCTTGTACATGTATGGTGCACATGTGTGTGTGTTTGAGAAGTGTGTGTGTGTGACTTTGAAACGCCATGCTGGCAGGTCACATGAGTTGGTGGCATATCACTCTCTTCGGCAGGGGCCTCTCTCTGGAACAGCCTTCCTGCCTCCCAGAAACTCGAGGAGAACCACCTCCGGTTCCCGAAACACCTCAAAACCTTCCTCTTTGCTTCTGCTTCCTCTCCTCCCCTCCCTTGCTGAACTCCTGACTAAAATTGCATTGGTTACCTGGCCAAACCTCTGATCTCTGGGCCAGGCCCTGTCAACTGCCCGGATGCACTGCCTCCCTGGCAACCCCTGCACTTGGGGACTGTTTCTGTATCCCTTCAGTCCCCTTTCCAGCACTTGTCCGCACTTCCTGCACTTGCCTGTTTTATTTTATGTGTTTTATTTATCTTATTTTTTCTACTTCCCATGTACTGCACTTCCCCCTCTCCCTTTCCCCCTTGCACTCTCCCTGTCCCCCCTTCCCATGTACTTGTACAATCTGAATGACACCTGGCCTAGTAAGATCGTTATCTGTCCTCCCTTTGTTCCCCCCCTTGCCTCGTTGCGCCTTGAAACACTTGTGTATAGGCGTGTTATTAATGCCATATCATATCATAACACATGTCCGTGATGATGTGTAGATTCACTCATGCAGTGCAGTCACCATTGTATCCACTGTGTCCATCCACTGTGTCTGTGGTGTACAAGCCATGATGCATGACCCTCCGGTGATGTGTGAGCATGGGACCAGTATGAGCCATGATGCATGTGAGTTTGAAGTCAACATTTTGGTTAACAGAGGCCCTTGTACATGGATGCTGATGTTGATTGTAGGCACCAGGACTGTTTCTGCATGTGTGTTGCGTGCATTCACCCATGTGTTGTGGAGGGACAGGATGGAAGTGACATTTGACAGTGTCACTCATGTGTTATTGCTTCCTGTCTAGGGGAATATTGTACTGTACCCTGATGCTTGTGTTCTATGTCTCCCTCTACACAGCGTCAAGTGAAGAAGAGGGCGGAGACGGTGCTGTGGAGCCAAGCGGCGGGGATGCCTCCACCGGGCGATGACGCAAGGCCCAGCATCCCTCCCAGGAATTGCCAACATCTGGGAGCGAGGGGGCTGGTGCTGCGTCTACCACTATGGCTGTAGCTGAAGGGCCGGGTGAGCCCCCACAGGGGCTTGCAATGGCGGAAGACGGTGTGGAGACATCCAAGTTGGTGGTCTCCACAGAGGAGGAGGAGCCCGCTACTGAGCTGCACATGGGGCCTGGTGGGGGTAGTACCACTGGTGCAAGTGGTGCATTCCGGGGTCAGGGTCAGGAGGCAGCACAGGTCACCGCGGAGGGGCCTGTGCATGTCGCTGTCCTTGACCCTGTGACTGCACCACCATGCACCAGCAGGGATGACCCGTCCCAGGCCCGTCCGCAGGTAGGGGGGAGTGCCACGTCATCTGCCTCTCCACTACCTGCCGACGATGGGTCCCACGACCGTATGGGCTCCGTCCTGGTTGGTGTCGCGTTGCGCATGCGTGACATTCATGATGACGTGCGTGCTTCTTGGGCAGAGCATGCAGGCCATCATGAACAGCAGTGTCGCGACTTGGCACTGTTGGGAGGGGCCCTGTTCGGTGGTTTCCTACATGTGTCACACACTCTGGCGGACCTCTCCTCCTCTGTGGAGACTATGCGCCAGTCGTTCTTTCTGCCGTCTTCTGGCCCAGATTCCACCAAGGCCCCCTGTGGACCTGGCCTGACCAACACAGCGGGCTTGGTGGAGATCCCATCCCTGCCACAGTCTGGAGTCGGTGGTCCAGCAGGGGTGGACACCCCAACAACTGGAGTCCAGCAGATGGAGGATGTGCAGGCATCGGACAGGGCATATGGACAGCAGCAACAGCAGCAGGCTCTAGATGGGAGCAATGATGGCTAGGGGCCATCGACATCAGAGGGGCAGGCATTGGCCAGAGGGCAGGAGAACCCTTGAATGGGTGTGTATTCCGTGTGGCTACGGTTGGGCCAGCGCATAGATGCGGAGCGGCGGCAGGCGGAAGAGGTGCGGCTCACCATGGTCAGGGTGGAGTTCTCCATGCGTCGGGCGTTGAGGCAGGCAGAGTGCCTCGAGGCAACTCACAGGGAGTTGGAACAGGCCATGAGTGCATCTCTGCGAGACCTCAGGGCCAGGGCAGAGGCCCGCCTCCGGGACATCGACATGGAGTTCGATGATGCCCTGGCCCGGGACATCACAGTGTGAGCCACAGGACTTGCCCGCTGCGATTGTATATAGTTAGATAGTGTTAGGTTTCCTTTGTTCTTCTTTTAAGTTAATGGACATTGCTCCACTTCGTGTTTATATAGTTTTTTTCTTCGCAGGACTTTTTTGTAGGTTTCCTTTTGTTTGTGGATCATGGACCACTTGGACTTACATTGTATATAGTTGCAGACTTTCTTTTTCTGTATTCCCATGGATCAATAGTTTCTTTTAATTTGGATTATGTTTTTATTATGGACATTGGCAATGGACCACTTTCTTATTCTACGTGATTTTTCTTTTTTTTTTAACTTCATTGGATTTAAAATAATTGTATTCTACTTCGTTCATTGTGCATTGATTTTCAGTTCACTATTCATCAAAGTCAGTTCTTTATGTTTTTAATACATTTTTTATTACTTCAGAATTGGTGTTGTGTTCTGTAATTGGTTTTGTGCATGTCTCATTAAACATTTCCTCTGTCACGTGTTGCCACTGTGTGGCTATGTTGTGCATTCCTGCATGGGCATGGTGGTTCATTTAATCTATCATGGCATGGTGGGTAATTTGGGATTGGGTTCTGTGGATGGTTATATGCTTGGATTGGGGGCAAGGGGGATTATGGTTGGCTTTCGGGACATGGGTCTGTTTTGTTAGGACATGTGGTTTGTTGGGACATATGTCTGTGCCTGAGGCTCACTGCTGGGGGGTGGGGGTGCTGGGGGACATGAGTTGGGGCCTGAGGCTCACTGCTGGGGGGTGGGGGTGCTGGGGACATGTGTCGGGGCCTGCTGGCAGGTACCTATCACTGCTGGGGGGTGGGGGTTCTGGGGGACATGAGTCCACGCCTGCTGGCAGGTGCCCATCACAGCTGGGTGGTGGGGGTGCTGGGGACATGAGTCAGGGCCTTCTGGCAGGTGCCCATCACTGCTGGGGGGTGGCGGTGCTGGGGGACATGAGTCAGGGCCTTCTGGCAGGTGCCCATCACTGCTGGGGGGTGGTGGTGCTGGGGGACATGAGTCAGGGCTTTCTGGCAGGTGCCCATCACTGCTGGGGGGTGGGGGTGCTGGGGGACATGAGTCGGGACCTGCTGGCAGGTGCCCATCACTGCTGGGGGTTGGGGGTGCTGGGGGACATGGGTTGGTGATCACTAGTGGAAGGTGACATGTGGGCTGGCTGGCGGGCATGCCCATGGTGGATGGGCTGTGTGCCGGACATGACCAGGGGTGCAGGGTAGTCCCCTGTGGTGTGAGTTGCCTGCAAGGGCCGTGGAGGGGGTAGGGGGCACACCTGGGAGGACCCACACTGCCAATTAATGTGTGGGACTCCCCGCGCACCCCACTGGATACACGTAACCGCTCTGACAGCGAAATCGCGTGTGATACTTCCCACGTACCCCAGTAATACACGTACCCCGCTCGCACAGGGCCGATCGCGTGTGAAACTTCGTGCGTACCCCGAAATACACGTACCCCGCTTGCACAGGACCAATCGCGTGTGAAACTTCCCGTGCACCCCAGTAATACATGTACCCCGCTCGCACAGGGCCGATCGCGTGTGAAACTTCCCCCGCACCCCAGTAATACACGTACCCCGCTCGCACAGGGCCGATCACATGTGAAACTTCCTGTGCACCCCCGAAATACATGTCCCCAGCTCACACAGGACTGATCGCATGTGAAACTTCCCGCGCAGTGGGGTACGTGTATTCGGAGGGGTGCGCAGGGAGTTTTACAGGCATTTTCGTGGTTGTGGACCTGTGAGCCATGTATGGGATTAGTGCGATGTACATGGCGCACGGGGAGGGGTTGGGGCATAACTGGTGCTGCTGCAGGGTCTCTGCGCCACTCTGCGCCATGACTGGTAATGGATGTTGAAATCCATGACTACGCTGTGCGCGGAAATGGATTTTGGCAGACGCGGCTGGCGCAGACTTGTGCGCTGAATTCTATGAATTACCCCCTATATTGGGGCGTTGTTGTTAATACAGGAACCTAATCATACATAAAGATAGACAATGGCAGCAGCATAGTAAAATAATGAATGCTACCATATCAGAGACTTTTTTTCGGGCTGCCCATAACCAAAATGAGGGTGCCCCCGGACATTGCGTATGGCCACCCGGTTGTGCCACACTTTTTACTAGTTCAGGGACTCCACCCCTGTCCTAGGGACACTAGCGCACATGCGCACCTGATATCGCTGTGCCCCGGGACACCACGCGTGTTCGGACATGTCTTTCACTGCAATATACAAACTTATTGCACTGATATACCCAACAATGTGTCTTCCACAATGCACCACAATGACATCTGAACATTGGAAAAGAGACATATTTTGCAATGTGCAAATAAAGAAACTCAGTTTTGCCCAGGCACACTACACCAAAAATCCTCCACTCCCTCCAATCCAAGGTTAGCAGAAAGGCCACACATGTCTGTGTACCTTTTCAAATTCACCATGAAAGAATCTGCCACCATCCACGCAGTAAGCCTTCTCATCTGTACAACCACGGCCATCTTCCCTACACACAGCAATGAAAATAACTTGTACCTTCTCTTCCTATTAAGCACAACCAGAAGAACTTATTGGCTAATCCCCACAGGCACCTTTGCATGCAAGGCATCCTTAAAAGACCCAAATGTGGCACACCTTGTCCTTGGACTACCGCAGTGTCTGCAGACATTGTAACACAAAGCAGCCTTTCTTCTCTTTCAACTTCAAACTTCATAGAACTCTCTCATTGGCTACTTTCAAGCAGGCACACATCGATCCAGCAATCACATCCAAAATCTCTACATCTAACTCTGTCATCTCAGTTCAACACTTCAGAGGTACTGTTGAACACTCAGAGTACATGTCTCCTTTTACTCCTAAGCACCTGCATCAAAACTACTGTAAACATCTCTAATATTTCTACTTGCAGATTCAACCACATCTGCATCTATCAACACAAAGTACAGGTATTCATATATTTTCAAAATTACAGTTCCAACTCTTTTACAAATGCATAAAAACAGGGTTCCTACCACTTACCCTACATTAACCTACTCAATAATCATACTTTCATATGTCCCACCTCCTGACATCAACAGGTAATTACGTACAATGCTGTATGGTTGCAACATTTTGTTTTAATGACAATTCTCATAACAGTTTCAAATCACATATTTGTAATTTCAGCAGCACTCTCTGTGTCTTTTTTGGGAACAAAAGAAACCCACATTAAAACAATTTCCACAGCATATTTAAGTGCCATATCCAGTATCAAAGTTCCATATATTACCAGGGCATACATACTTGCCAATTTGACGCATTACAATCTACCAAGTGTTATCTTTCCATTCATCCTGTCACTTTCAACACCATTTCTCACACTAACAAAGTTACACTAGGACTCCCACCATGCAAAAACAAAATGAAAACTGCATGTATGTTACCAAATTATGGCATGTACAGGGAATGAAAAATGGCAAAATGTAATCCATTTACAAATATTTATTTCAGCACCATTTACAACCGTGCTGTGTGCAATTTTTAATAAATACATACAGAAAATGGAAACGATTTCTCCAAAATATTGCAATAACACTCAGTGTGTGCAATTTCATTAACTTTCCCTCATATGCATAATTGCTAACATTCCCCTTTCTAATATGTACATGCTTATTGGCTCCTCAATTTTTATGTGCATTCTGGGACTTGCAGTGCACCTTTACTAATGCAAATAGTGCCACCATATCTCCCTCAATACAAACAAAAGTACCATAATTTAATTAGCAACTACACATTAAAATGCATCCCATTCTCAAGTATGCATGTACTGACAACATAACAAACCTTCACACAAGTGCCACTTAAATGTGCTCTACAAATAATTTCCATCTCCATTTCTTTTTTTTTCATAAAACAGTTATGCACAGTGCTGCTACATATCCACAAAACAATTTTTTTTGTTTACTTTCATGTGCAGCCTCCCAAAAGGACAGCTTTTTTTAACACTCAGCATTTTCCATTTTGAATTGAATCTGGTGGCAACCCATATTCAGCAATGGCAGGGTTACCACCATACTCATTATGAGGCCCAATGTTATTAACTATTCTTCCCAACAACTCCTCCCACATTAAAAAATAATGGCTTCACCATTACCATAAATACCCACTAATGTTCTTCTTTCCCAATTGCTGTGAATAAAAACCTCCTGGAAGACAACAACCTGAAGAAAATGACTCTTTATATCCTACAAATTAACAGGCCGATTCATGTAATTCCTCTCAAAAGTGTCGCACGCGGCTGG
Source organism: Ambystoma mexicanum (assembly GCF_040938575.1). Lineage (NCBI taxonomy): Eukaryota > Metazoa > Chordata > Amphibia > Caudata > Ambystomatidae > Ambystoma > Ambystoma mexicanum. The sequence goes on along the minus strand of NC_090935.1, from coordinate 1,069,701,296 downwards.
CGCACAGCGTGCCTGTGCGAAAGTCTGCGCCAGCCGCGTGCGATAAAATCAATTCCCGCGCACAGCGTATTCATGGATTCTCGCCTCCAAAAGCAGACGTGGCGCAGAGTGGCGCAGCGACCGTGCAGCAGCGCCAGTTACGCCCCCAAGAACGCCCTCGAGCAAGGAAAAGCCATCAAGATCGCAAAACCATCGCAAAGGGCTGCGCCAACACTGTACCAGTTTACGGGACTGGCAAAAGCAGGGAACGCGTATTACGGGTGTCGGGAACATGCGTGCACGAGAAGATTCACACGCGATCGGGCCAGGGGGAGTGTGTGCGTGTATGTCAGCGGTGCGCGAGAAGTTCTACATGCGAATGGCCTGGGTGCGTGTATTTCAGGGGTGCGCGGGAAGTTTCACACGCGATTGCCCTGGGCGCATGTATTATAGGGGTGCGCGGGAAGTTTCACACGCGATTGGGCTGCGTGCATGTATTTCAGGGGTGCGCGGGAAGTTTCACAAGCGATTGGGCTGCGTGCGTGTATTTCAGGGGTACGCGGGAAGTTTCACACGCGATTGGGCTGCGTGCGTGTATTTCAGGGGTGCGTGGGAAGTTTCACACGCGATTGGGCTGCGTGCGTGTATTTCAGGGGTGCGCGGGAAGTTTCACACGCGATTGGGCTGCGTGCGTGTATTTCAGGTGTGCGTGGGAAGTTTCACACGCGATTGGGCTGCGTTCGGGTATTTCAGGGGTGCGCGGGAAGTTTCACACGTGATTGGGCTGCGTGCGGGTATTTCAGGGGTGCGCGGGAAGTTTCACATGCGATTGGGCTGCGTGCGTGTATTTCAGGGGTGCGCGGGAAGTTTCACACGCGATTGGGCTGCGTGCATGTATTTCAGGGGTGCGCGGGAAGTTTCACATGCGATTGGGCTGCATGCGTGTATTTCAGGGGTGCGCGGGAAGTTTCACACGCGATTGCCCTGGGCGCATGTATTACGGGGTGCGCGGGAAGTTTCACACGCGATTGGCCTGGGCGCGTGTATTTCAGGGGTGCGTGAGAAGTTCCACACGCGATTGGCCTGGGCGCATGTATTTCAGAGGTGCGCGAGAAGTTCCACATGCGAACGGGCCTGGGGGAGCGTGTGTGTGTATCTCAGGGGTGCACGAGAAGTTCCACACGCGATTGGCCTGGGTACATGTAGTTCAGAGGTGCGCGAGAAGTTCAACACGCGATCGGGCCTGGGGGAGCGGGGTACGTGTATTTCAGGGGTGCGTGAGAAGTACCACACGCGATTGGGCTGGGTGCGGGTATTCCAGGGCTGCGCGGGAAGTTTTACACGCTCGCCTACAACACGTATTCATGGAAACGAACGTGGCCAATCCGGAAACACGTACGCCAGCAGGAAGTAGGGTCCACCCGCACAGCATAAAAGTGCACGCAAACAACAAACAAGCTCAGACGCCAGGATGAACATACCGTTCCTAGCAGCAGTGGCCGTGGGATACCGCAGGAGGAGGAGGAGGATAGTCCGGGCCAGAATTTTTACACCCAGAACCAGCCTTTTTGGGATGCCTGATGACCATGTGTATGGGAGGTACAGGTTTCCACCTCACATAATACTCGACCTGGTCAGTGAGTGGGAGGATGACCTCACATCAACCACCCTGTGCTCCCAAACACTCAGCCCCCTGGAGAAGGTCCTCAATTTACTGCACTTCCTGGCCACTGGATCATTTCAGCGGACAAGTGCCATGGTGGGGGGGGGTGTCACAGGCCACGCAGTCACGCTGCCTACACCAGGTCTTGGCCATCATCACTGCACGCTCATCAGTCCGCAAGCACATATACCTGCCCAGAACACCTGCAGAAAGGCAAGCTCTTGCCCAGGACTTCTACAGGGTGGCACAATTCCCCAAAGTGCTAGGAGCCATTGATTGCACCCATGTGGCTCTACGTCCCCCCAGGGCAACTGAGCACATCTATAGAAACCGCAAGCACTGGCATTCCATCAACGCCCAGGTAGTATGTGATTCCAAGGGAATCATCACCTCAGTATACGCCAACTATCCAGGCTCCACCCACGACAGTTTCATCTACAGAATGTCTACCCTAAACCGGGACATAGAAGCTGGGCGGCATGGCGATACATGGCTGCTCGGTGAGTATAAATGCCACTGCGCATGCATGCATGTCAGATACTGAGTAATGTCACAACCCCACTGATGATACCCATCACCACCTCCCCAGGGGACAGTGCCTACCCTCTCAGCACCCACATGATGACGCCAATTCGGAACCCCACCATGCCACCCCAGGTAAGATACAACACAGCCCACATTGCAACCCGGGGCATCGTAGAGCTCACATTTGGAGTGCTCAAGTCACGCTTCCGCTCCCTTGACCATTCTAGCGGGTAGCTGTTATACGCTCCCCCAGTAGTGTGCAGGATCATAGTGGCAGCATGTGTCCTGCACAACGTTGCAACTCGCCGGGGCCTGGCCATGGACATGGTGGTGCCCCCACATCCCCAACCACATGCATGCCCACTGCGCATGGGAGGGGAAAGGGCACGGGGTGAGGCAGCCCGTACGCAGCTTGTGGCTAATTACTTCACATAAAATCACACCCCTGTGGAGTGCACACAGCCCTGGCACATACCAGCTGACAATCAATGATGATTGTTACTGACAATTATGATGTGTCAATGGATAGTCAACTGTCACAACCATACCAGCCTGAGATTGTACATCTGGAAGTGTTCCATTGTGTGCTTCCCTACCTACACAAACAGCGCCAATGCTGTGTTCAAAAGACACACTTCTATGCTGCTAAAATCATTACCCCCTTGCAAGACACAACATGACAACAGTGCCATGTCACCCAACCCCTCCCCAGCACCGCCACCCAACACACCATGGCATGACATGCCAAGTGAGAGCAAACAAAGTCATCCCCCAAACATGACACGTGTCACAAAGTACAGTGTCCCTAATGGAAACTGGCCACACACAATATGCCCACATAAATGTAGAAACAACAACACACATGACCAAATACTTACCACAATACAATCGACATAGCATAAACATGACAGTACTAAGGCAAAGGATATGTAGTCTTACAACATGAGAATGCCAGCACATCCACCACCTCCAACTGTACAGTGTTGTTGCCACGCACATCTGGAAGTCCACTGCTCACAACATGAGCTCCATCTCCAAAGTGGACGGCCTTGTGAAGACATGAGGAATGAACCTGCAAATTAGGAGGGAGACATGGATGCACAAGCACACATCAATACACCATGCAGTGCACAATACAACAACAATATGCACTAGGAATGTATACACAGTATTGACTACAGACTGCCCACACAGCTCATGGGAGTCCAACGTCACTGTGTAATTCACTGTCACTAGGGCACACCCTTTGCAAGCCCAAGGAAACGGGAAGCAGGAGGGGTGTGTGTCTCACGGACCCAAGCATCTAACCCAACCTCAGGACAAGCCTGCATGTGCCCTGCCGGAATACAGTGGATGCCCATGGGAGCCACACAAGGCAACACACTGCAACAAAAAATCAAAAATCAAAAATCAAAAATGGCCATGTGTGGGCCAGGGGGGTGGGGGAGGCCACCCAGGAGGTCCGAGGACAGGGTGCCCACCAACAGCCACCTGCGTGAATGTTGCAAAAAAAAAAACACATCCATGGGCTCATGGCCTGCACGGCTACTAAATAGTGGGAGATTTACTGCTGGATTCGCTCTCCTCAACCTCTGCTGCTGCTGCCACAGGAGGTGGTGGTGCCATGGGAGGCAGCCCACGCAATGCCTTAGTTTGGTCCTCCATGGCAGCAAGCATGCGGGTCTGGAAGGCCTCGTTCTGGAGGGATATGGTGCGGAGATCCCCATGCAACACCCGACGTGTTGCACGGACCGCCGCCCGAGTTGCCTGCATCTCTGCTGAGAGCATACTGGTGACGCGCTCCAGCAGTTGTTCCGTCCTGGTGACAGTGGAAGCCTCAAGGTCCACAAGAGTCTGCCTGAGGTGCCGGACCTCTTCCCTCAGGGCTTCCCTCTGTCCCTGGGCATCTATAGAAATTGATTCCCCCAGATTGTCCAGGGCCGCCTGTCTGTCCCTGTTGGACGCCAACATGTCCTCCCTGACAGATTGGCAAATGGAGTCTGTTGCCTGCTGTAGTAGCTCCATCTGCCTTTCTGGGGGGACAATGGAAGTGGCCACCCTCTCCATGGCTTGAGCAATCATTTCTGATGATGCTGCCTGTTGGTTGGCCATAACGTAAATGGATTTCTCCCATGCGGTATTGCCTGGTGGCGGATGGCCACCACGTTGGCGGGCACCACATCTGTCTGGGGCAAGGCGAACTGCACCTTGCTGTGTCGGCACTGCCTGAGGCTGCAGGACTGCATTTCCCCTCTGAACTGCTGGCCCTGGAACAGGATCAGATGTTGCAGAGTGTGGCCCTGCATCCGTAACCACCACAGGTGCACCTACCAACACTGACATTCCCATAGTGGGCTCTACCCCTGGTGCAGGTGGGTCGGACAGAACATTATCCCTTCCATGAACACATACCTGCGAATCCACATAGGCCTCATCCGAATCAACACCTGAAAAGAGTTCTGGGGAGGTGCAGCCAAGGACACCCCGGGACAGTATGGCCTGCATCAAGAGAGGGTTCTCCCCCACCACCAAATCACGTCCCCCACTGGTGCCTGGTCGTGCTTCAGATCCCTCCTGGGCCTGCACCATCTCCTCTCCCTCAACAGCATCAGCTGCGTCATCCTCTGCAAAAACAAGAAAGACAAAGAATGGAAACAGGCATTAGCACCATGGCACGCTATTAGGCCAGACAAGCTACAGTACCAGTGCTTGATTTACACATGTCCACATGACTATGACCCTCCCATGCATGCACTGTCCATGAGTTGGAAGGGGAGGAAAATGTCAGACACTGATGACACCAAGATGGGAGAGCAACACATCAGCTGCATGCTGGCTAGCAGTGCCATCACACATTGGCCTGTGAGTGGCATGTCCAATACACATACATGACACATGCCATCACACAGATGGCATGTACCATGGGCATGTCATATATGTGACAATAGGGCAGAGTGATGCGCAGTAGAACCAGGTGAATTCCTACAATCAGCCTGAATGAACACAGCTAAATACGGAAAAATGTGGTAGCAAGATGCCACTTCAAGGGCAACTGGCGCGATGTAGTGCAAAACGCCTACTGTGGCCAGAAGGGATACTGTAATACCCAAATCCCGGGGTGCAGAATGCATTGGATGAAGCACATGGGTGGGACAAAACACTCAGGCACACACACCCTGACCTGGCACTCAACCAGAACCCCTCCCACAAACTACATACACATGGATCACACACACATGCATGTGCACTCAACGGACAATGCCTCGTAATCTGGCAGTTCTCCCACACCTTGGATCTGCTCCTCTGTGACGTAGGTCCCAGCAACATGCTCATGTAGAGTGAGTTCTATGTCCTCTTGTGGAGACCCACTTCCAGTCACCAGAGTTGCGGCATGACTTGAGGTCAGCTTTTTCTTTGCCCTACGCTTAAGGTCGTTCCAGCGCTTGTAGCACTCAACAGCTGTGTGCCTCATAAACCCAAGGGCACTTATGCTGTCCGCGATGGACTGCAAGTGTGCCTGACGTCGAGCAGGTGTAATCCTACACCCTGAAGTGACCAACATTTCGGCATCATGTTCGGACACATACTGCACAACTGCATCCAGTTCAGCATCATTGAAGCTAGGCTTCCTTGGCGTGCCGGACCGTGTAGCCGTGTCGGGGTCATCAGCCTGTACTGGACGAGCACTCTTCCTCTTTCTTTTTGTGGGTGGTGGGGATCCGGAGTGCCCTACGCCGCTCTGGACACTAGAGGTAGGAGCACCGGTGGACTGTGCAGTAGTAGTGTGCGATGGCACACTGACCACATGTCTTTCTGCAGGCATTAGCTGAAGTGTGATGATGGCAGGGGGAACCTCAGTCTGATGTACCGGGACCAACACTGTCCTTGCTGGGGGAGTCAGAGCTGGGCTGGACGGAGCTGCAGCTGCCCCTGCAGCCTCCCCACCCCACCTACTCAGAGCAGCAGATGACATGGCTGCCCCTGTACCACGTGGCCTGGTGACACTGGCTTGCGCCGCCACCCGTGGCCTAGACTTGGCGACCTGGAAGTCAGCCTGGGAGTCACCCTGTGCTAGGTCAGGTACCACAACGGGCCGGTCCAACAAGGGCTGAGCAGGGATGGTGTCAGCCACGTTTCCCTCAACCATGGGGGGGGATGTGTGTCCCTGACTGGTCCTCCACACGTGGGGGGCTTGGGGGAGTCTGCAAATCATGGCCACGTCCCCTACCGCGCCCACCACGCCCACCTCTTGAGGCTCGGCCTCCTTTGCCACCCTTACCACTTGCTCGCCTCCCAGCCATGGCACTGATGGAGTTGTGCGTATGGGAGTTGCAGTGGACAATTGTCCTGGGCAATTCGGGATCAAAGGGGTAGGGTACTAGATGGAATTCGTACCCAAGTGCTCTAGCAAGGCTGTATGTAACCCCTGGGGAAAGATGACGGGTCACGCAACGCACAGGCACCCCTAAAACAGAAAATGATGTGCACACGACCCCTCGTAGACCACGTGCGTGGAAAAAGGAACCTGCACTACGCTGTGGCACCCAGAAGCACAAAAATGAACGTATGCGTGTCACACGCAGCCTACAATGACCTCTGAAGGGGTACGCTACACACGGGGCTAGCACAGTTGGTAAATACGTGCGCGACTCACCGTCTGCCTGGGAAAAGAGCATGAAAAATACGCGCGTGTGCGCAATGGCAACACCCCTGCCCAAAGAAAATTTGTACACTGTCTGAGGAGACAGGACAAAAGGAGAAGAGAAAATCAGAAAAATACTGACAGAGGTAACAGGGAGTACGAACTAGAAACCCTGTGAAGTAAATTGCGTGTGAACCGACAAGAAGTACAGATTTCACCCACTCGCTCTCCACGGGAAGCACGTACAAGGAAATGACGTACTACACGCACCTTTTAAACTGCACCACACGTCCAACGTCACTTCCGCGTATTCGCACTGAGGCACTATCCTCCAATTACGCGGGCTGACACTCGGACGTGCAGTTTTTGGTCTTGTAACATTCCCCCGGGTACAGTGACACGCCCGCGCGTGTCACGTCACAGACGCGCCTGCGCTGTCAGGGCCTTTGGTACAATGGAATCGCGTACACAGGCCAATCGCGTGTGGAACTTCTCGCGCACCCCTGAAATACACGCGCCCAGGCCAATCGCATGTGGAACTTCTCGCGCACCCCTGAAATACACGTACCCAGGCCAATCGCGTGTGAAACTTCTTGCACACCCCTGAAATACACGCGCCCAGGACAATCACGTGTGGAACTTCTTGCGCACCCCTGAAATACACGCGCCCAGGCCAATCGTGTGTGGAACTTCTCGCGCACTCCTGAAATACACGCACACGCTCCCCCAGGCCTGATTGCGTGTGGAACTTCTCGCGCACCCCTGAAATACACGCGCACAGGACAATCGCGTGTGGAACTTCTCGCGCACCCCTGAAATACACGCACACGCTCCCCCAGGCCCGATCGCATGTGGAACTTCTCGCGCACCCCTGAAATACACGCACATGCTCCCCCAGGCCCGATCGCGTGTTGAACTTCTCGCGCACCCCTGAGATACACGCGCCCAGGACAATCGCGTGTGAAAACACCCGCGAGCCCCTGAAATACATGCGCACAGGACAATCGCGTGTGGAACTTCTCGCGCACCCCTGAAAGACACGCAAACGCTCCCCCAGGCCTGTTCGCATGTGGAACTTCTCGCACACCCCTGGAATACACACACACGCTCCCCCAGGCCCGATCGCGTGTGGAACTTCTCACGCACCCCTGAGATACACGCACCCAGGACAATTGCGTGTGAAAACACCCATGAGCCCCTTAAATACACGCACCCAGGCCAATCGCATGTGAAACTTCTCGCGCACCCCTGAAATACACGCACATGCTCCCCCAGGCCCGATCGCGTGTGGAACTTCTCGCGTACCCCTGAAATACACGCGCACAGGACAATCGCGTGTGGAACTTCTCGCGCACCCCTGAAATACACGCACACGCTCCCCCAGGCCCGATCGCGTGTGGAACTTCTCACGCACCCCTGGAATACACGCACACGCTCCCCCAGGCCCGATCGCGTGTGGTACTTCTCGCGCGTGTAGAACTTTGGCGCACATTTTTTTCCTGTGCAGGGACGCTACCGCCTGCTTTCGTGTGGCGGACATGTATGGGCCTATGCGCGTCTATGGCCGTGCACTGTTTTTCCCTATTCGATTCCATGAATACGTGTTGTAGGCGAGCGTGTGGGCGTTCTGCGCACTTGCCTCCTGTACTTCACCCGTAACGCCCACATTTTCACGAGTTGTTCCCCATTCTGCGTTTGACGCCCCGTGTTACGCCTACTTTTGTTATGTGCGCCGCGCTATGTGCGAATTCGCTGTGGCCTTATCGCACGGCGTTCGATGACCTGTGCGCCAGCGTGCGCCAGCGTGCACCAGCGTGCGCCGCGCACTTTTTCAGCGCACATCCCACGTTTTGCGCGTGCACGGACTTCTATGAATAGATGTGCAATGTTTTCTGTGCGATAATTGCACTTGCACTGCGATAATCACACTTGCACTGCGATTTTCGCTATTTCACTGTGAATCGCACGTTTTTGCACGCGTGCGCCGTTTTTTCGGCGCACGTTGATTCCATGAATCGGCCTGTAAGTGTACTGGTGTAGTAGTATTCTTTCTGTTACTCATACAGTACAGTGTAGCCTCATAGAAGCCATCAAAATTCCTTTCAAACCAACAACATTTACTTCATTCTTATTTATTGCACCTCAGCATTTACACTCTTTGGGGTCGATTCATGGAACAAACGTGCGCCGAAAATCCCAGCGGAAGCAGGCGCAAGGTGGCGCAAGCGCAAGAAATCAAGCGCACGCGTGCGATACAAGGAAGGCGCTGCGCTAGTTTCCCGCTGGTCGGGTGCCAAATCCATGCATGTCGCACACGGGCACACACGTTATCAAATGCGTGCGCTACGCGCACAGCAAAAGCGCACATAGCACGGCGCACACAACAAAAGTGGGCAGAACAATGGGCGTAACACGCGAAATGGGGAACAACGCATGAAAAAGAAGGCGTAACTGGTGAAGTACTGCAGGGAACTACACGGAACGCCCACACGCACGCAAACAACCGGGATTCATGGATTCGAATACGGGAAACCCGTGCACGGCAAAAGACGCGCACAGGCGTCAACGCGTCTGCCACACGAAGGCAGGCGGAAGCGTCCCGGCGCACAGTATAAAAGTGCGTGCAAACAACAAACACGTATATACAGCTACGATGAATGCCCCATTTGTCGCAGCACTGATCGTGGGACAACGCAGGAGGAGGAGAATAGCCAGGGCACGCATTTTCTCACCACGGACAAGCCTTTTTGGGATGCCTGACGACCAGGTCTACGGCAGGTATAGGTTTCCACCCCATATCATCCTAGACCTGGTCAGGGAGTGAGAAGATGACCTTACATCCCCCACCCTTTGCTCCCAAGCATTGAGCCCATTGGAGAAGGTGCTCAATGTCCTGTATTTTTTGGCCACTGGGTCATTTCAGTGGACCACTGCCATAGTGGGGGGGGGTCTCACAGGCCACGCAGTCATGCTGCCTACACCAGGTCTTGCCAATCATGACAGCGCGCCCCTCAGTCCGCAGGCACATATAAATGCCCAGAACACCCGCAGAAAGGCAGGCCGTTGTCCTGGATTTTTACAGGGTGGCACACTTCCCAAAAGTGCTTGGTGCCATAGATTGCACCCATGTGGCCCTACGTCCACCTAGGGCCACTGAGCACATCTACCGAAACCACAAGCACTGGCATGCCATCAGCGTACAGGTGGTATGCGATGCAAAGGGAATCATCACCTCTGTCTATGCAAACTACCCTGGCTCCACCCATGACAGTTTCATATACAGAATGTCCGCCCTGAGCCGGACCCTGGAAGCTGGGCAGCATGGCGACACATGGCTCCTAGGTGAGTACAAATGCCCTTGCACATGCATACATGTCACACACACACAAATACACAAACCCCAATAATCACAACCATTATCACCTCCCCAGGGGACAGTGCCTACCCTCTGAGCAACCACATGATGATGCCAATCCGGAACCCCACCACACCACCCCAGGTAAGATACAGCGCAGCCCATATTGCAACCAGGGGCATAGTGAAGCGCAAATTCAGAGTGCTCAAGTCACGCTTCCGCTCCCTTGACCACTCTGGCGGGCAGCTACTCTATGCACCCCCAGAAGTGGGCAGGATCATTGTGGCAGCATATGTCCTGCACAATGTTGCAACATGGCAGGGCGTACCGGTGGACATGGTGGTGCCCCCACATCCCCAACCACAGGCACAGGCGCTGCCCATGGGAGGGGATAGGGCATGTGGCGAGGAAGCCCGGACCGAGCTTGTGGCCACATTTTTCACCTAAACTCCCACCCCTGCGGAGTGCACACAGGCCTGACACATACCAGGTGACAATCGATGATGACAAAGAGACAGTCAACTGTTACAACCTTACCACCCTGAGATTGTTGCCATGGAAGTGCCACATTGTGTGCATCCCTAGATACTTAAACACAAGCTATCCTGTGTGACCAAAAGGCACACATATGATATATGGTATGATGTGATATGGCATTTGTAACGCGCCTATACACAAGTGTTTCAAGGCGCGACGAGGCAGGGAGGGGGGAAAAAGGGAAGACAGACAACGATCCTACTAGGCCAAGTGTCATTTAGATTGCGCAAGTGCAGGGGTAGGGGAAAGGGAAAAGTGCAAGGGGGAGGGGGGAGTGCAGTACAGGGTAAGTAGAATAAAAAATAAATAAATAGGCCAACTGGTGGCAAGTGCAAAGGTAAGTGCAGACAAGTGCTGGGAAGGGGGGGCTGTAGGGATACAGAGACAGTCCCGCAGTGCAGGGGTTGCCAGGGAGGCAGTGCAAGTGGAGAGTGGCTGGGCCAGGGACTGAGGTCGGTGAGAGTGGCCCAGTTGCAGATTCAGTGCAGTTTCAGTGAAGAAATTAGCAAGGGAGCGGGAGAGAGAAAGCAGAAGCAAAGAGGAAGGTGTTGAGATGCTTCCCGAACCGGAGATGGTTCTCAAGTTTCAGGGAGGCAGGAAGGCTGTTCCAGAGGGAGGACCCTGCCGCGGAGAGTGATCTACACCTAGCTCGTTGCTTCGAGAAGCGGCTGACCTTGACATGCAAGGTGTGAATCACACACACCTGCAAAATAGGCCATGAATATCACTGTTATGTCACTCAAACCCTCCCAAACCACAACATGACATGGCAAGCAATAGCCATACACCAACACAGTACCAATAAGGTACACATTGCCATGTGAAAAATGTAAATTGGCATCAGACAATGATGCCTGACATGGAATCAGATGAAATGACTGACCAACAACCTCCCACCCAGAATAAGTCTTTCCCAAATGCATCACAAAAGTAGTAGCCGCAACATAACAATGAATGCCTGTCTACATGCACATTGTGCATTGCAATATCAACACTGCGGCTTCTGTGTGCTGTGTCCAACTCCTGCAACACACTGCTCAGCGCACAGCACAGTGAACAGCCATTGTGTGTGATGCACACCCTGAGCATCACATCTAAGCGACAAACCACATCAAAAAGCAAATTAGGCATGTACAAGATCCATAATTGTTCCCAGAACATGTGCTGCAGGGACACAGTGGGCAGCAGAAGGCAAACAGAGTGTACACGTGGATATCAAAGGGTTGTTGTACATGTAGTGCATCATAGTGCGAGTGTGCGGGTCAGTAAGGACAAGTACGCAACATATGCATGTGCAATCAAGAGAGCATCAGTGTCCTCTACACATCACATGTGAACATTCACCATGTATACACCCCAGCATGTCAAACCACAACTATCCCCTCACATCTGAAAGGTAAACACAACACATGAACAGGCATTGATCAGCAGAACACATCATGTACATAGGATACCACAATTACAATGTCAGGGTTCCCATGACACTGCAGGGCAAGGCAACTCTCAACAACAAAACACACCCCCTCCCTCACAAATGACCATGACCGACTGAACAACTGCACCTGTGTCATGGAGCCTTCAACCGACAATTTCACCTAGCCACAGGATCACCCTTCCCCTTCGTCACCATCTCCCACCTTGTGTGTAAAAAGTTGCCTGCACCCTCAGAATCTACCTTCATTTGCAAAGACACAAAATCCAAGGCAGAAAAACGGACCAGAACAGCCTCCAGTAGATGACTTGAAGTAGCAGTACCTCACAAAGGCCAAGAACTACCACAATGATGTAACAACCAAGGTAGCAGAGTAAAACAATGTCACAACAGGATGTGAACCATGTGTGGTACATAACAGAATGATGCACCACGAACGGATGTGTACTGTCACAGCTCCCGTGTACAGGCGCAGGAGTGGCACGAACCAACCACCCCCACTGTGGCCTGGGTGCCTGCAAGGTCAAACTCACACAGGCCTCTGAGACCCTGGTGGGGAAGGAGGGTCAGGGATATGCAGTTGGGACAGGCGCTGGCATACTGGATAACTGGAATGAGGGGCAGGAGAGGGGAGTAGGAATGACACGTGAAAGTAGGGAATGCACTAAAATGTAGTACTTGCATTAACACATACACAATCATAACAAACTTGTACATCATTGTCAGGGCCTTCCAGAGTCCAGGCGCAGGAGTGGCACGAACCAACCACCCCCTCTAGGGTTTTGGCGCCTGCAAGCTTGGGGCTTTCAAAGGCATCCGCAACCCCAGCGTGGAAAGAGAGTTAGGGAACGTTGGTTGGATAGGTACGGGAAGCAGGAACACCGGGTAGAGGGTATAGGATTTAGAATTGGATAGGACTCGGGGTGATTAGGGAAAAAAAACATAACAAATTGAATTACACATTCATCCATGCATCAGTGCACCCCCCGAGCAAGCCTATGTAGAGCAGTTTGAAAGAAAAACAACAGGACACTCAGCTCTGGTTTTGAGTGCTGGCCTCCTGCCTGCGCACTCTCAGGTCCGGTTACAGGAGCACTTCAATGCTGCAAAGAGAGCCATAGTTAATAATATGTGCGTGCCCATAACCCACAAACACACCACCAAATATGTCCCATAGCAACAAACTACTCTACAAACAGACAATCTGGTGTGGATGCTTCGTACCCATACGTAACATTCCCCCTGTGATGGTTCATACACAGTCAATGCAGTAAGTCAGGCGCCGGTGGGTGCGTGGCAAATGGAACACCAATGTGTCACAATTCACACAACATGCAATGTTCCCTGGGTAAGCAGACAGGTGCATATAGCAAGGTATGACTTCAGAAAAAGTTGTCCCACCATGACCGAAAGAAAATAGGCACCCAAGTCTGTCCCTTGCTGTATGTCCCTGTGAGCTGCTCCTTTTCATGTCTCGGAAGGCTACATGGGAGATACAAGTGCCTCAATGGCCCATAGTGGACCGGAGGGTATGTGCCACTGCCCCTGCAGGTGCCCCAGACAACCTTACAATCAACTAGCCATCAGTCCACCAACACATCTGAGCTGTATTGTGCGCTTCAACACCAATATTCGTCCAAGCTCACCGTCAGTGCTGCTACTAAGCCTGCATGTGCAACTGGCCTGGTGGAAGCTTTGGTGTGTTGTGGCCCCCCTGTGCTGCTCACCTTGCCTGGAGTCCTTTGAAACACGTCAGCAGTTCTAGGATGTATGTCTGCAATCCCTGTGCCTCTGCTTGCGCACACATGTGCATGTGGGCACCACCAAACGTGTCCAGAATACAGACGTCCAATGGGCCATGTCTGCCGGTAAAGGTGGTCTGGAGGCTCATCCCCCTGCAGAAAGGGAATGAAACACATGTTTAATGCTTTAGAGTCATCTGTGTGCATCTCTTCAGGCATCTCATTACTGGACCATGTCAGAGACGTACATAAGAAATCACACCATCAGTATGTATTTCACATCCAAAGTGTGGAACACACTATCTACGGCATGAATTGCAACAAGCACTTGTAAAGTAAAGATAAGAAACATACTACACAATGCATAGCAATGAATGTACACATTAATCATGAAACACCCCATCTAGCAAAAGCAGAACAGTGGTCAATAACACTGCAATCATCCCCACTAGGGGTGTTAACACAAGTTACACAGCACAGACATGCCACAGATATGACAGTCCAAAGCCCTTGTGTAATAGGCTGTTACACCGAACCATCCTTGCGAGCCCATGGATAAGGGAAGCCGGAGTGGCATATGTGAGTCAAGGACCCCAAGCAGATAACACATACACAAGACAAGCCTGAATGGCCCAGCTGGAACAGACAGTGGATGCTTTCAAAAGCCACAAAGCACCGCACCGTCACATGAAAGCACAATAGACAAGCAATTTTAAACTATATTAACTAATTAAACTAAGTATGAAAAACCTACATTACCTAATTAAACTAACTATCAAACAGAAACTTAACTAACTAAACTAAAAGAAAAATAAAAAATGGCCACATACGACCCGGGGGGAGAGGCACCCAGGAGAGGGGCGGTACAGGGTGCTGCTCAACACCCACATGCGATGATGCTGAGCCAAAAAAAAAACCTCCATGGGCTCAACGCCTGCACAGCCCGACCTATGTGGGAGATAGATGGTCGCCCGAGTCTGGCTCATCCTGGAAAGGAGGACGTGGCACAGTAGCCTCGCCACACCTAGCCGCAGCTTGCCCCTCGACGGCAGTAAATCGGCCGGACGGGTGAGCCTGGTTCTGTGTGGCGATGTGACGTAGGTCTGCATGCAGAACCTCATGTGATACACGTCCTTCCTCTTGCAAGGTAGCACGTGTAACACGGAGTTCCTCCTGCAAGGCCTGGCTGGACAACCGCTGCACCTCCCGGCAAGCCTGTAGCTCAGCCGAGATGGTACGCTCAAGCTGTGCAAACCTCTCCTCTGCCCGCTGCCTCTGGGACATCAGAAGGACACCCAAAGTGGGCTTGAGGGAAGCATACTCCTCCCTCAGGGCCTCCATGTGCGCCTCTGCATGAGCAGCAATTGCTTGACGCAGAAACAACATTTCAGCCTGGCGTGCCCTGTCTGAGGCCGCCATGCCCAGCCTGAGCGAGCAGGCCGTGGACCGTGCCGCCTGCTGCTGGAGAAGCACCTGCGTAGCAGGGGGGAGAACAGATCGGGCCACACGCTCCATGCTCTCAGTGATGTTCTCCATGGATGCCCCCTGCCGTTCGGAATTGGCAGTCATGTCTTGCTCCCACTCAGTATACTGCAGTTGCGCGTGGCGACAGCGTTGCTGGGCTTGACCCCTGCGGGACCCAAGGACCGGGTGTTCTCGCGGTGTTGGCACCGCCCGCGGCTGCACGACTACATGCCCCCGTCGACGTGATGTCCCAGGCACATCAGTGACTGGTGTGGAGGGTGACCCTGCGTCCCGATCCACCACAGGCGGAAGTACCAAGCCTGCCTGACCCCTCAGTGCAGGTGTCACGGACAGAGGAGTGTCCACATCAGAATCACTCACCCCTGACACGTGGACTTGATGCTCATCCAACTCGACATGGACGTCAGAGTCGTCATCAAGGCTGGACTCATAGGCAGCCAGAGACAAGATGGACTGTAGCACTTGGGGGTTTTCGTGGCCTACCACCCCAAGACCCCCACTTGTGCCGGGTTGATGTAGTGGTAACAACCCTGTGTCTGGCATGACAACACCATCCTCCGGCTCCATTGCGTCATCATCTGAAAAATATAGAGAAAAAAGGTCACTACACATGTCAGAAGCACACAACACACACACCGACAACAAACACATCAGGCAGACATGTGCCACACAAAATAGAACCTGGCATACATGCTGGGTCTACTTTGAATTGCTCATGTAATCAGACCTGTTGAAAGGTGGAAGTTTGCATAGAAGTGGGTCTATGCAGTGCAGCAAATGTGTATGTCACTCACTACCTACATGTACAAGGACTTCATGGTGTGTGTCAGGAAATGTGAAGGCAGTGCAAGGTCAAATTCAGGCATCACGTGCAATGTGCATTCAATGGGTAGCATATCTACAAGCAAAGCACCCCTCCACCCAAGTGCAAAAGCAGGGATGCCTTGCATGGTATCAAAAGGCTGACCATAGACCTGTGTATTGACAGGCAGTGTTGACTGGCATCAACAGCTTAATGTGATTCAAGTGACAACACTGCAAATGATGATGGGACAGTAAGCAGGACACATGATGAAAACTCAGGAGGCCGCCCACGTGTGAAGAAGACAATACAACAGTCGGACAGAGTCATTGGCCATTAAACAGGCTGAGGCCTGTGACCCACACAGATTGTCAGACCCTAAACATGTGTGCAACGCAGTACTGAGCCACAGTTGACATGGGAAGGCTGATGAGATGCCATGCAATGTATGTCACCCAGGACTTGTATTACAGTGATCATCCAGTCAAGGACACTAGGGGCATGTGTGCATTGCACATGGAGCATGAATGGGCACTCATGTCCCTGCGGGGCATCTGACCTATGCACAGTACAAGTGAGATACCCTGCATCAAGTACTAAGGGTGTACCACACAGCATATGTCTGGCAGATTGTCTGCTGGAAGTTAGCATGTACACAGGATGCATGGATAGGAAATTACCCAATAGCAAGATTGAAGCAGACCAGTGCAAAGGTGGAACTGTGGTGCAGAGTGGCGGAGGAGGGGCAAGGAAGCATGCCTACATGGAGTACCCGCATGCAGGCAGAGGACACATTCACGTCAGTCATGCTATGACATTGTGCCTGGGCTGAGAGGAAGGTCATCCCACGCCACATGCAGAAGGGCCAGTGAGCTGGAACATGGACCGTCTGCTCCACATGTCCACCATCCAGCAGAGCAGACATGCATCATGGAAGCATTGCATTACTTGCACATCAGAACCATGTACACGTCACATGTAGTGGCAATCATGCACAACACATCCCACAAGTAAAACACACATGTCCTCAACAAACACACATCAACATTCACTGGACTGGGCATCAAAGTCCAGCATCTCTCCCACTCCTTTGACCGATTCAGGTGGTATGAACCCGCAACGAGTGACTCATGCGAAGTGAGCTCTTCCTCCTCTGGTGCAGGCCCACCGCCAGTCACCAGAGTCAAGTTGTAATTTGAGGCACGCTTAGCCTTAGCGCTGCGTTTGAGGTCATTCCAACGCTTTTTGCACTCTTGCGCTGTGCGCACCTCATGGCCGAATGAACTGACATGTTCAGCAACTTGCTTCCAGTGGGTGTCACGGTGGGCAGCCGTTGTCTGACTATTGGCACCCACTAGCATGTCACGGCTGTGGGCCCGTACGTAGTCCACGAGGAAGTCCAGTTCCTGCTTGCAGAAAGGCTTCTTCCTCGACGTGCAGGAGGTTGTGGCTGTGTATGGGGTCCCATCCTGTGCTGCAGGTGCAACCTTCCTCCTCTTGGATTGTGGCGCAGACCCTGGCTGGCTAATGCCGCCCTGACCAGTATGGGCAGTGGGTTCAGTGGATTGAGTCAAGGCAGTGGCAGGTGGTGGGACGACCAAAGGCCTGACTTGTGTCAGTGGCAGCTGAGTGCCCTCTAATGGACCCTGCGCAGCAACATCCGCTGTGGCAGGGTCATTGACCGCAACGGTCCTGGTTGGCTGACTCACAACCGGGTGTTGTTGGGTGCATCTGCCCCTGCACTTGCCAACACCCAGCTGTTCGGGCCAGCAGATGACATAACTGCCTCAGGGACACGTGTCTTGGTCAGAGCAGCCCTGCATGGCCCTAATGTTTCCCTCCTGGCCTGTTGGAAATCTTCCAAGGGCTCCTCAAGTGCCGACGCAGCCTGCGCTGGCAGACCCTGAGCCTGGGTGGCAGTGTCCACAGCTGCACCTGCAGCTACCACTACCCTTGGGCCCCTGGCAGTCGATGGAACAGACTGCCGGGTCACACGGGCGCCAGATGCAGAAGCTGCATCTCCCAGAACCACAGGAGGTGGTTGCATGACTGCACCGACACACGGCACAACATTGTGCTCAAGTGGCGCACCCCTGCCTCTTCCCCCTCTGTGGCCGCCCTGGACACCCTGGAGTCCCCCTACTCCCTGGTCACCACGGCTACGTCCCCGACCACGCCCGCCACGAGGAGTACGCCCAGCTAAGGCACCCCTCACCTTTGGTGGGCTCCCAACCATGGCACAGATGTAGTAGTGCCGGCACAGATGGAGTAGTGCCAATGGGAGGTGTACACCACAATTGACCTAGGCAATTGGGGTGAAGGGGGTGGGAAGCAAGATGTTAACAGCTCCCCTGCACCTGCAAGGCTGTATGTGACCCCGGTGATGTAGTGACGGGTCACGCAACGCTCAGGCACCCCAAAACTGCAGTAAAACCATGCACGCAACCCTGCAGCCTACGTGCGTGGTATCAACCTCCCGCAGTACGCGGTGGCACCCAGTAACACGAATAACGTGTACACGTGGGACACGCAGGCTACTATGACCTCGAAAATGGGTGCGATACACAGGGGCACCCGCAGTGGGAAAAATAGAGTGTGCGACTCACCGTCTTATAAGCGCGATGCAGAAAAACACACGTAGCCAATACCCCCGCCAAAAGAAGAGATACGTCCTTGATAGCTGTGAAGTTGTGATGGCGCGTGAAACAACAGGAAGCAGCAACACACGTCGGTCTACACGAAAGGCACGTACAGCGAACTGCTGCCCCCGCTCACCTTTAACCTGTGCTGAGGGAAACGCCCGTGCGCGTCACGTCACTTACGCGCATGGGCCCTTTCCTCGGATTACACGCATTCACACGTGGATGTGCAGTTTTTTCACGCATGCTGAACCACTATGCTAACGTCACGAGGGAAACGCCTGAGCGCGTCACGTCACAGAGGCGCTTACGCTTGAAGGGCCTTTGGTCCAATGAAAGCGCGTACGAGTGCTGACGCGCTTACGTGCTAGGGGCCTTTCCTCGAATTACATGCTGACGTGCACATTTTTCACGTGCCAAATCACTCCGTATCAAGCTGGTCATGCGAAAACACACGGAAGACCACGCTCCTGCCCAAAAGGCTGAATCACTGCCCCCCAGAGCCCCGAGCACGCTCCCACCTGCCATCTGCTGCTGCCTGACTGCCTGATGCCCACGTGCCCTGCTATTTGCTGCCTGCACATCAGCCAGGGGTGCAGTTGCTGTGGCCACCCCTGCTGGAACTGAAGACTCCCGACTGGGATTCCATCGCTCCACGGCCCAGCCCCAGGACCCAGTTGCCCACCCACACCTGCCTCTGGGGTTGCCATGTCGGGCACTACACCATCTGGCACCACTGGCAACCCCCAGCCAGAGAGGCAGAGGGGCACCAGCTTCACTACCACCGAAGTTGGTGTCCTGGTGGAGCCAGTCCTGGGGCAGTATGATGCCTTCTTCGGAACAAGATGCGCCAACAAGAAAGGACAGACTCGGATCTGGACGGACATCGTGACTGCCATCAACGCGGAGGGGGTGGCAGTCCGCGACTTCCAACATGTCAAGAAGCGCTGGGAGGACTTCAGGTCCAGGACCCTCAACAAGGCCTGGTGCCTCTTGAAGGCAACAGATGCTAAGGGGTGCCGGGGCCACCTGTCGGGACATCAGATGAGGGTCCTGGAATGCATATGCCCAGCGCTCGACGTCCAGGTCCTTGAGAGGCAGACCCGTCTGGAGTTGAGCGGTAAGTGTACATGCATACTGATTGGAAGCTGTGCGTGTGGTGGTGTGCCAGTAGTGTGCAGGTTGTACATGTGTTTTTCTAGGGCCATGTATGGATGTGTATGTACAGGGCTGTGAGGCTGACACATGCAAGTCCTTTCATGTGTGAGACACAGGGATGGTGTATGTGTGGGTAAGCATGCAAGCCAAATGCAGATGTGTGAGCACACATGTTTGTATTACTGTGTATGTCAGTTGGCATGGTTGTGGTGTCACACAAGGATGTTCGTTCCAGCTGCATGTATCTGCACGTGTACATGTGCATGTGTGGGTATTTGACAAGGGTGCAACAGTGATGCAACATGGATGCATGTGACACTGATATGTGTAAGACTGATTGACAGATGTGACATGGATGCTGATCTCAACACTGCGACAGTTGGCGGAGGTGTACACTTGCATGTAAGTGTGGTGGCGTGTGTACATGTGTAGTGCACTCCCTGTGTTTCATGTGATGTCTGGCTCACCTTTGGCTGCTCATGCTGTTGTATGTGTATGAATGGTGCTGGCTGTTGCGATATGGCTGTGGAATAGCTCATGTGTGTGAGTCGAAATGACATGTGTGTCGGGGCTTGTGATGCCATGTCTGAAGTTTGACGATGCCACTCATGTATAACTGTCATGTGTGTATGAGTCCATTGTACAGTGCCCTGATGCCTGTGTTTTATTTCTCCCTGTCTGCAGCATCAACTGATGAAGAGGGCGGAGAAGGTGCTGTGGAGCACAGCGGCAGGGATCGCACCGCCAGTCGGAGACGCAAGGCCCAGCTTCCCTCCCAGGTTGTCATCTTGTCGGGAGTGAGGAGTCTGGTGCCGCATCCCAGGCCGCAGCTGCCGAGGGGAGGTCCAAGAGGCGGAGGTCAGAGTTGGACTCCTCGGCAGCAGAAGGGGCAGCTGAGACCCCACAGGGCCCAACGGAGGAAAATGGCATGGAGTCATCCAGGTTGGTGGGGGGTTTGGTGGAGGAGGAGGCCATGCAAGGGACAGAGACGGGGTCTGGAGGTGGGGATTCCACTGGTGCTAGTGGTGCAGTGCAGGACCAGGGGCAGGAGGCAGCATCATCTCGCACCAGCAGGGATGCCTACGTCCAGACCCGTTCTCAGGGAGGGGATTGGCTTACACCAACTGGCCTTCCTCTCCCTGCGGATGTGGCTATCCGGCACCGGGTTGAGTCTGTCCTGAGTGGGGTGGCGTTGCGTCAACGTGCCATGCGAGGTGACCTGCAGTCTTTTCGTGAGGAGACTGCACGTCTTCTCGCATGGCTCGTTGACCGCGGTGACCCACTGGGACAGCTCACCAGGGCCAGATTCCTCCGTTTCCTGGACCTTGTTCCGACCCCCTCCTCAACTGAACCCCCTATGCCCCAGTCGTCCTCCATGCCATCTTCCCACCCATGTATCACCTGGGTGCCCTGTGGAGCTGCCTCTGACCCTGAGGCCAGGCTGGTGGACAACAGATCCCTGCCACAGTCGGGAGTCGGACGTCCAGCAGGGGTGGCCACCTCAACAACTATGGCAGCGGTTGGGCCATGCGATAGATGCGGAGCGGCAGCGGGCGGAAGAGGCACGGCTCACGATGGTCAGGGCGGAGAACGTCATGCGTAGGGCCCTGAGGCGGGCCGAGTGCCTCGAGGCCATTCGCAGGGACCTGGAGTTCCAGATGCCATCATCCCTGCGAACCCTCGGGGCCATGGAAGAGGACCGCCTCCGGGACACCGAGCAGGAGCTTGATGATGCCCTATCCCAGAACATCAACATGTGAGCCGTTGGACTTGCCCGCTGCCCTTGTAAATAGTTATTTAGTTAGTATTAGGTTTCCTTTGTTTTTTTCTTTATTTTGGACTTTTTGAACAATGGACCACATTTTTGTATATAGTTTTTTTATTAGGTAGGAGTTTTTGATAGGTTTCATTTCTTCAGTTGGGATCATGGACCCTGGATTGTTCATCTGTATATAGTTAACTGTTGGATTCTACTTTTTTGTTTGGATTTCCCCATGGAGCAATGGTTTTCACTTTTGTTTTTCCCTTTGATTTCATTTTTGGAACTTTGTCTTTGGACACCTTTCCTTTGGATTATGATTTGTGGTTTTTCATTATTTTACAGACATGCAGCTTTTCTTTTTTAATTTCCATTGTCGTTTGTTTGATTTTAATTCCATTCA
Organism: Ambystoma mexicanum; assembly: GCF_040938575.1. Classification (NCBI taxonomy): domain Eukaryota; kingdom Metazoa; phylum Chordata; class Amphibia; order Caudata; family Ambystomatidae; genus Ambystoma; species Ambystoma mexicanum. Next base: position 1,069,679,175 of record NC_090935.1, on the reverse strand, counting down.
TGTTGCTTTTAATACATTTTTTTCTTCAAACTTCGATGTGTGGTATTATCTCATTGGTTTCATACATGTCATGATATGGGTTTTGAGATTCACTTGCACCCATTGTGTGTGTGTGAGGGACATGTCATCATTTACATACTTGCCATTGGGGTTGTGTCATGTAATTGGCATTTCTATATGGGTGAATGCAATACTTGGGTGGGTCTTTGGCATGTGGAGGCTGGCCATAAGGGCCAGGGATCTAGATTGTGATGACGTGTTGGCTGGGGGACATGTGTCAGGGCCTGCTGGCAGGTGCCCTGCACTGCTGGGGGTTGGGGGTGCAGGGGACATGTGTCAGGGCCTGCTGGCAGGTGCCCCTCAGTGCTGGGGGGTAGGGTGCAAGGGGACATGAGTGAGGCCTTCTGGCAGGTGCCCCTCAGTGCTGGGGGTGCAAGGGGACATGAGTGGGGGCCTGTTGGCAGGTGCCCCACACTGCTGGGGGTGGGTGTGCAAGGGGACATGAGTGGGGGCCTGCTGGCAGGTGCCCTGCACTGCTGCGGGTTTGGGGTGCAAGGGGACATGAGTGGGGGCCTGCTGGCAGGTGCCCCTGACTGCTGAGGGGTGGGGGTGCTGGGGGACATGAGTGGGGGCCTGCAGGCAGGTGCCCTGCACAGATGGGGGCTGGGGGTGCAAGGGGGTAATGCGTTGGTGATCACTAGTGCAAGGTGACATGTGGTTTGGCTGGGGGGGCATGCCCATGGTGGATGGGCTGCCTGCGGGACATGCCCAGGGGTGCAGGGTAGTCCCCTGTGGTGTGGTCTGCCTGCAGGGGCCGTGGAGGGTGTAGAGGGAACACCTGGGAGGACCCACACTGCCAATTCACGTGTAGGAATCCCTGCACCCCCGAAATACACGTACCCCACTCGTACAGGGCCTATCGCGTGTGGAACTTCCCGCGCACCCCAGTAATACACGTACCCTGCTGAAATCGCGTGTTAAACTTGCGCACACCCCAGAAATACACGTACCCTGCTGAAATCGTGTGTGGAACTTCCCGTGCACCCCAGAAATACACGCACCCTGCTGAAATCGCGCGTTAAACTTCCCCGCACCCCAGAAATACATGTACCCTGCTGAAATTGCATGTTAAACTTCCCCACACCCCAGGAATACACATACCCTGCTGAAATCGGGTGTGAAACTTGCCCGCACCCCAGTAATACACGTACTCTGCTGAGATTGCATGTTAAACTTCCCCACACCCCAGAAATACACGTACCCGGCTGAAATCGAGTGTTAGACTTCCCTGCACCCCAGGAATACACGTACCCTGCTGAAATCATGTGTGAAACTTGCTCGCACCCCAGGAATACTCGTACCCTGCTGAAATCGCGTGTGGAACTTCCCACGCACCTTGGAAATACACGTACCCTGCTGAGATTGCGTGTTAAACTTCCCCGCACCCCAGAAATACACGTATCCTGCTGAAATCGCTTGTTAGACTTCCCCGCACCCCAGGAATACAAGTACCCTGCTGAAATTGCATGTGAAACTTGCCCGCACCCCAGAAATACACGTACCCTTCTAAAATCGCGTGTGGAACTTCCCGCGCACCCCAGAAATATATACGTACCCTGCTGAAATCGCGTGTTAAACTTCCCCGTACACCAGAAATACACGTACCCTGCTGAAATCGCGTGTTAGACTTCCCCGCACCACAGGAATACACGTACCCTGCTGAAATCGCAGGTGAAACTTACCGCAAACCCCAGTAATACACGTTCCCCGCTTGCCGTCTGCTGTGTGGCAGCCCTGAATACTGGTTTAGGGTTAGCGCAGCCCTTTGCGCTGGATTGGGGATTTTGATGGCTTTTCCTTGTGCGAGGGGCGTTCTTGGGGGCGTTACTGGCCCTGCTGCAGGGTCGCTGCACCACTCTGCGCCGCGGCTGCTTTTGGTGGCTAAAATCCTTGAATACGCTGTGCGCCGAAATGGATTTAGGTGCATGCAGCTGGCGCAGACTATCGCACGCGCACACTGTGCGCCAGCCGCGTGCGCCACTTGTGCGCTTAATTCTATGAATTACCCCCTTTGTATTCTCATCTGAACACCATTATCATAACAACCACTATTATCCTGAAAACATTGTATTGTCATTACTTGGGCACTAACCCAAGCACTTCAAACATCTATACATGCAGCTACTCTTACAAGCCTCCCAACCAGAACTAGCAGCCCATTGCACAATCACTCAGCCCTCTATTTATGTCTGCCCTCATATTCACACACTCATTCACAATGCACGCAAATTTATTCCACAATTTTCAAACCCACAATTTCCTTTTTTCTCCAACAGACAGAACAGAATGCCTACGAAAGAGCAACTCTGTAGAAAACATAGAAAAACTAGAGCATATAAAAATAAAAGCATGCAAAATACTCATCCATCTCTAGCAGAATGTATAGCAAATATGTAAACAAAACTGCTAGTACAGTCAGTCAACAAAACTGAACCAGTTAGCACTAAATAAACTAGGGCCCCTCTTCCAAAAACTAAAACTAAAATAAAATATAAAGATGAATATAACTGCTAATAACCCTACCACTATGGCCACAGTTAAGCATTCCAAAAAATGCATTTTACAAAAAATGTTCCACCATAGAGTACTTCACAATTTTATGAAAACAGCAGAAAAGACACGCTCGACCATTACAAAAACAGCCGAAGACTAAGCTCTCATTGACAGCGCAATTCTGCTCAAAAGAAAATTGTTTTTTATTCATTTTAACCAGAATGAAACCACTAACAAAATTAATCAGTAAACTACAAAAAGTACTTGTAGAAATGTGCAATGTCAACATAGATACGTGTGAAGTTCTGTGAAGGTGTATGGATTGACACAATTAGCACAGAATCATATTTCAATGAAGAGGCTTATGAACAAGAACAGGAACACCCAATTGCCATAGAAAACACCATTATGGCACAAGAAACCCTTATTGAAAAAAAAAAACTTGCAATCAACTGGTCCTTCCACCCAACCAATCTGTCCAGTCTACAAATGGCCATGCAGCTCAATATGTAAAATACAGAAACAATCCTTCAAATCTTTGCAACAATTCCTCATTCACTACGTGAAAGTAAAAGACAAAATTAGAATAAAAACTTTACAAACCATGGACTGCTGTCCTGTGCGCAACTGCATTGGACTGCAAGGACATTCATTAGCCCCCATTTCGGAACCCGCTTGCAAAAGCACCTTCCACCACATCAAAATGTTAGCAACACCCCATTCCACTATACGGAATCTTCTCCACAGACTGCACTATGCAAAAAGTCCTGCTTAACAACTGCACCATTTTAATAATACTCTCCTATATGGGACAGCCAAAGAACTCCTTTGACAAATATACCACATCCAAAATATATATTTTGGAAGTAAAGATGACTTCGAAAATTCAGTGACAGAGAACATTAGCGAAAACCTTACAAACACCAATCATCTAATAAACACATAGAAAAAAGAAATAGCACAGTTTAAAAGCACATCTGCTGAAGTACCAAACAAAGAATGTGTGTGTTATCACAGAACAGTTTATAAAAAGAGCACACAAATTATGGATATGACAATGAGTCATCCCAATGGTTCCAATTAGCTCTATATCTTATTACAGAAAACAAATACAAAATAAGTGACCCATCAATACTTTGCACATACTGCAATACAAAGCTTGATACTGACCAAATGCCTTCATGTGCTTTCCCTAATAACTTGGAAATATTCTGACTTCCAAAACCTCTCCAAAAGTTTAATTTGTAATCCAAACAGAACACCCATTTCAATCTAAAATAGGCCTTCAACCCGAAACAGCCAGGTTGCCTCCTTCTGAATTTCTAAAAGGCATCTGTGGCCTTTTATGCTGCGGTGGCCAGGGCTTAGAGTCTTGGGTGCATGGCCGAAGCCTTCGGCCATGCACCCAAGACTCTACGTCCTGGACACAACCACCGCAGCATAACACACCCATAGAATCAAACACCCATCAAAAATCCAGAACGTAAAAGTTTGTGTACTGTTTCATTGTAGAGTTTGTATGTGAAGTTTTGGCTAGGCTATGCAGTTAAGATTGTAGAGTTTGTAATAGGACTCCGTTATAAGATACCTTTGGAAGTAAATATTTTGGATTGTGGTGTATGATTGTGTATATTTTCTTTGTAATCTAATCGTAAACAAACTACTTTGCCACAAATGCCTTTCACTTATTTCGAGGGAGGTAATTTTGCTGTTTTTGTTGAAGGTGTAATGACAGCGCAGCGGCGAAAAGAGGTAAAATGCCATTTTGAGGAGTGTGTTGGTGTGCAGAAGTGCTTGGGGGGGGTTGGGAGGTAAGAGATGGGTCAAATACTGTATTTGTGTAGGTGGTAGGCGCCCCTGATGTGCCTGCCATGTCTGCGATCATACTGGTTGTCCGTGGATATAATGAATGCACTACTGGCTATTTCACTTTAGTATGATGTTGGTTTTGAGTTGCTGTGTGAACAGGAGATGGGCTGAGCTGACAGGTGGTGTGGCCCGACTGTGGGAGTCGCTGGGAGACTACGAAGTTCTCCAGAGGAACAAAATAAATCCGTAGAAATGTCGGCCGCATTGGTGAATAGTAGCAAACAATTAATGTTTTTCAAAAATATTTCTAATTCCTCTGTGCTTTGAAGCGCTATTGGTTTCCATTCTGAGTGAAGATCCGCGCAGTTGAATTTTTGTTTCCTAGCTGAGCACAGCCACGCATGGTACAGAGTATAAGGTTCAATTGTTTTTTGACCTTGAAACAAAGGGAGGATCGCGTATGGAATGCATGAAGGGAGGGAAGTAAGACTTTCAAATATGATAATGTTCACCATTCAAAAATTGGACAAAGGGACATGTAATTTCATTGAAATTTCGTTGAAGTGGATGGAGTGCTTGTTTTACGCCGAAAAAATGAAAATGCCGAATATTATGTAAGTTTTACTTTGGAGGATTTTATACACAAACTAGTCAAATTATAATTTGGTGACAATATTTGTGGGGTACATTGTATTGTGTGTTATATTGCAATGACATGAAATTAGAACATGTGTGTGTAGTTTTTTTTGATGTGGGCAGTGCAGCATAGAGATGGGTGTAGTGCAGTAGTGGGTTCCCCAGGTTTACAAATGCGTAATTGAACCATAATATTTAATTAAAATTCTGTATATCTGTTCTTTTTGGTTTTATTTAGCTGTCTGATTGCAGCATCCGCGTTAGCATCCCATTTCGAGATCACCATACTCCGTAGCAGTAACGTGTACTGAAACTGAAGAGTAATTTGCACATTCTTTTTTATGAGTTATCATTGTTTGACGTCCGTTTTTATCAATAGTTGTAACATGGGACCAAATTGATGGTTAAAATTATAAACTGTAACAAGATTGGTTACTGAGACATATTTCTGTTATCTTTTTTTTACACAACTACATATTGACTTTCTGTGATTGTCATGGATTCCAGATACCAATTGACAGTTTTTTTTAACCGTCAGCTACAGATATATGTCAGTGGTTGGATTACAGCAACACTTTTTTGGGATGATCGACACGGACCCATATGCATGTACGCGTACCAGTGATAAGGAGAAACTTTATACGTTTTGTGGTGGCCTAGCGGAAGTTCATGTCAAAGTCTTCACAGTGCATTCAATCCGTTTTTAAATCCAAAAGGAATAGCGCGTGACTCAAGATAAACATTTGTGGATCAGAGAACGAAGAAAACAATGACCTATTTACTTGCATATGTAAGTCTCCGGATGTTCTCGGATTGTTTATTGTGAAATAAAAGTACTTTACAAATTGAACAATTTGGTATTTCCTTTAAAAGTATGGTCTCATATTCAAAATTGGGACACGCTCTGTTGTGAGATGATGTGTGTTGAAATTCTTGGTTCTGCGTCAAGTATCGTTATCACGTAGGTGATGATTGGGTGCGTTTTACTACGCTGTATAGTAATGTTCTGGAGATAGGTGGAGCATATCACTAGGTTTGGTGATGTTAGACTCAGGGGCGGGGCATATGCATTAGTGCCACCAGGCAGTCCATCTTGGGTGATGGAGGAACGGATAAGATTATCACAAGATGGCCGCGCCCTGCTGCCTGATCTCGCATGTGTAAAAAAGAGTAAAATTACGGTAAAGTGCATAGGGAATGATCTATCAATGTATGCTTAGTGCATGCCCGAACACTTGAGAAAATAATATTTCTGAGAGCACTATTATTTTAATAGATCATTTTTTTGATGCATTCACTGAAGATGATTTTCTAAGGTCTGATTCTGTATTATTTTTAATGTCTGTATGGTGTGTTTAAAATTTTTTGGGGGGAAAGTACACATAAAGTAATGGCTAATAATTTGTTTTGTTTATATAGAGAAGTGTGGTGTCTTCCATTAGGAGGGCCAGTCTTACACCTGAGTGTACCCCAGGCAGGAAGTATCATTGGCGCCCCTTACCGCAACAAAAAATGACAACATAAGTTGGGTGCAGATCAGCACAGACCCTCTCACTATAGTATTTTGGGGGCGTGATTCAGGGTGGACTATGTTTAGAATTAATAAACTAATTACACCTGTATAATCTTCTCTAAGAATATTCCCATCATACAACGCATTATTCACCAACATAAATATGTTATCCATTCTCTTGAAAACTGGTTATGAAAAGAGGCATGTTAGTATAACTTCAATTCTACAGTTCACTATACAAATGTGGATCTTGCACCAGCTAAATGTAAGGTTAGTAAGATGGAGAGAGGTAAAAGGTATGGGTAAATCATATTGCTTGGCAATACTGTGATATAAGCATCATCACAGATGTTTGATGGGTCCAATGTCCACATACTTTTACAATGCACAGGCATTTACAAAAGGAATGCCACCGAGTTGTCGGTTGAGGGGGTGCACACTGTGAGCCTACTTAGCAGACCTCTGCTAAGAGGTTGTATACAACTGACTATGTTGGCGTTTTCAAACATGAAGAAGGAGGATTTCTGTGCTATAAAGGAAGTGGTTTCAATGCATAAATACACACATGCTTTCAATCATTGTATCAGTAACTAGTCTGGCAAACATTGGTTTCAGTCCGATATGCGTCACTCTACATTTAATGGTCGTCTTCCTATCCTGCTGTCCAGTCAGTGCACTTTTGAGCCTTGTTCGCATTTCGAAACTCCCTGACATTTGTGATGTCATCTTTGATGTCCTGGGTGTTAGTCTTAGCAGTGCACGGTGGTGGCGCGAGTTATGGTTGCTTAGCTTACCATAACTGGCGAATTTCAAGGGTTTTTCGGTTTTACTTGGAACCATAACGTCCCTTTAACAAAGTTTTTTCACTGAATTTCATAGGTTTTTAGTAGCGCAACTTAACCATAACGTCCCTTTAACAAAGTTTTTTCACTGAATTTCATAGGTTTTTAGTAGCGCAACTTAACCATAACGTCCCTTTAACAAAGTTGTTTCACTGAATTTCATAGTTTTTTAGTAGCACAACTTAACAATAATGACTTTGACTTTATAGACATGTCATATGGAACTGACTAGATCTCTTCTTATGAACTTGATGTCCGCGAACTTATTTAATGTTCGCGGACAAGTTCGGAGAACAGTACCACTACCTAAAAACTGTGGGGGGGGGCGGTGGGGTATGTTTGATTGTTATATCATAATATAGGAACATTTAACAAATTCAAAAAGCAGCACACAAACACATTATATATAGTAATACATAAGAAATGTAACCCATATATGTAACACACTAACCATTCATTTAAATACAATACGTTCTGAAATGGAATATACCACAAGAAGATAAATTGGCTTACAACATAATTACCTCACAGACACAAAAGAACTGAGAACAAGACCAGACCCACTGAATACATAGGACTTATCTTACCAGAAATAGTAAGTGTACTTCATTTTACTCATATATTTATGAACTTTCTGTATTAGATTAAAAAATATATTATCTTTTTTTTTTTTCTCACAGAAATGTCTAGTACTCTGGAATGGCTAGAGGACAATTTCCCATATGAAGAAATGTCACAAGATAGTGAAACTAATGGTAAACACTATTTTTTTTATATACATTTAACATATATATTATTTTTTTGTACAGAGCATACCAAAATGGAAAAAACTTCAGAAAACCCTGTTATGGATAACAGTCTTCACAATATAGAAGAAAAAAAGGATGTATTGTTGGCTAATTTTAATAATTTAAAAACTTTTGTAGAAAATCATTTCAAACCAAAAACCTCGTACCATTGCCCCACATGTACTTTTCCCTCCTCACCATATCCCAGTCGATTATCCCCAAACCCTCTCCATAATCCAAAACGTTTTGATGAGACTTCTATCCCTTCTTCACCTAATACCAATCATGTTGAAACCCCAAATTCTCATGTTTTTGTTTCTGTTTCTGCCTCACCTTCTCTGTCATAAATTATTACTATATGTTAAATAAAGTTTAATTTTTATATTGTATTGTGAATAGTTTCCGTTATTTTTTAAAAAAAACAATAAAAGTGTCCGCGGACAGTGCGAGTGTTCTGAAATGTTCGTACATAAACGAAAATGGAGGTGTCCTGAAGAACACCACACCTGTTCGTACTGTTCGCTAGCAAGTTGAAACTGTTCTAAGAACACAAGTGGTGTCCTGAAATGTTCGTAAAGAAACAAAAATTAAAGTGTTCTAAATAACACTATATCTGTCCGTAATGTTCGCTATCAACTTAAAACTGTCCTAAGAACACAATTGGTGTCCTGAAATGTTCGTAAATAAACGAAAATGATGTGTCCTGAAGAACACTATATCTGTCCTTACTGTTCGCTACCAAGTTTAAACTGTTCTAAGAACACACGCGGTGTCCTGAATTGTTCGTAAACAAAAAAAAAATTAAAGTGTCCTAAAGAACGCTATACCTGTCCGGTACTGTTCGCTAGCAAGTTCAAACTGTTCTAAGAACGCTATTGGTGTCTTGAAATGTTCGTACGTAAACGAAAATGGAGGTGTCCTGAAGAACACTATACCTGTTCGTAGTGTTCGCTACCCAATTGAAACTGTTCTAAGAACACAATTGGTGTCCTGAAATGTTCGTACATAAACGAAATTACACGTGTCCTGAAGAACACTATATCTGTCCTTACTGTTCGCTACCAAGTTTAAACTGTTCTAAGAACACACGCGGTGTCCTGAAATGTTTGTTTCACGTGTGACGCACTTTTAATTACTTCAGACCCCGAACAGTGTCCGTAGGACATCAATGTGCATGCGCTAACCAATCTCCGTGCACTTGGTGTCCTGCGGACAGGCGCTTCCTTCGCGGACTAGTTCGCAAACGGATCATATGACCGCGCCCACGCTCATCGTGTGTCCTGAAATGCGGACACTGTTCGTGTCCCCTAACAATTTAAAAGTACATTTTCAGTTAATCCATTATATTTTTCAATAAAATCTCACCATGGCACAAGTCCCACATAGCAATCTTGATTTTCTATATACCTTTTGAAACTTTCCGATCCTTTTTTTGTGTTCGATCTGTCCGTGGACAGTGCGCATGTCCGCGAACCGTGCACAAGCACCCCTATAAAAGACCACGCCCAAGAGCTTATTCCCATTGTGTTTCTGGCTATTCTTCAGAACACAGTGATTTTTGCTGCCACCTGCAGACTACACCATCATCGAGATGGCATCCTTGGCTGCTGAACTGCCACTTGGTGCTGCACCTGCTTCAGCACCACCCCCACCCCCTCCACCACCTCCCCAAGGGCCTGAAGAGGGGAACAGGAGTGAGGATGCAGAGGAGGAAGAAGAGGATGATGAGAATGAGGTAGAGGAAAACCCTACTACCCGCACTAGGCGTGAGTCTTGGGTGTGGCGGTTATTTACCATTCATGGTAATGTTCCTAAGGCTCGTGCAAACCGTGTTACCTACAATGAGTGCAAAATGATACTCAGTCGCGGGAAGCACGGTAAGTACAGCTTTGGGACCACTACTATGAAGCGACACCTGAGGTCATTTCACTCTGGGGCTATTCGCACGGTTGTACCTTGCGAAAAACGTAGCAGGTTTATTTCCTCTACTTCATCCTCTGTTTCTGATCCTGTCACCACAAGGACCACCTCTGTGGGACAGCGTCTTCCTCAAGCTGCCTCAAAGGCCATACAGAATGCTGATGACCCTTACCTTTCGAGGGTCACAGTTGTATGTATGTACTGTGACACAGTACTCTGCAGGGGGGAGCGACTTCGGAGTGCTTTTGAGACTATCGTCTCAGAGCACGAGAAGACCTGCTCACTACCCAAATAAAACCCACTCTACATCTTCCTCTCTCAGCTCGCCCTTTCTTATCCCTGTGGTTGGTGTCCCCCCTTTACCCTCCTTTACCCTCCTCTCCTAGTGTTTCGTGTCTGAAAAACCAAAAAAAATACAAAATTACAAAAATAAAAAAAAAATAAGGCTCTTTTCAGAGCCGCATTCCCAGTTAAAAAATAGAAGTGAAAATAAATGAAGCAGGGCTCTTTGTATTTTTTAGAAGTCCGCGGACAGTTCGCGAACATTAAAAAAATTGGGTTGCTACTCCATCACAAACATTGTAATTTTCTCTGGAAAGAAGTGGTGGCTCTGAAAAGAGCCTTTGGGTGGTGTTTGTAAGTCAAAAATTGTAAATGCTTAACATCTGCTTCAAAATCGTTGTTGTAATTCCAAAAAAGGTGGCAATGCATTTTGTACATTTCTCAGAAAAATCTGATTGCCAGCATAAGTAAGATGGACTCCATCTCTGCGAAAAATGTATGTACTACAAAACATAATATTTTCATTGTGAAAAGAAGACATGCCAAAATCTCTTAGAAAGGCACACACAGCCTTATTAACATTGCGCCTTGCTTTTTCCATTTGTGGACCAAATGAAGAAGAATGAAGCCACATTTGTCTCTGCGCAATCCGTGAAAATATCACTTGAGAATTAGGAAACATGTCCATAACCTTCCTAAGTCCTTCTTTCATAGCAAATTGCAAAAAAATTCCAGTCACATGTCCTAAACTGTTCCCTCCACAATGAATTACAATTATGTCTGGATGTTGCTCTGTCTCCAAAGTAGCACAGAGAGGTAGCAAGCCCAACCACTTCATTCCACGTACTCCATGCCAGTGTACTTCCACATGTGGGAATCCAAGATCTACAGCTACTCCACGCTTTCTGCATGCACCTTCAACCAATGTATCCACAAATCTCCTAAAATCCAAACAATCTGTTTTCTGAAACACACAGCCATAGCTATCTTTTGTTCTCTCAGCAAAAAGAGTATCTGAGAAAATCTCTCCTGGCACAACACACCCACCAAACTTTCCTGACCAATCCCTTTCAGTGCTTATTCTCATTTGCATGACTTCTGAACCCAAAAATCCCCGGATGTAACTCCCGATGTCTGCGAACTACTGCCATGTCCGCGGACATATCGTAACATGAACAGCCCTTCTACCATTTCCACTACACTCTCTCTGCCATTCCCTCATTGGATGTACCTCAAAAATCACTTGACCATGCACCAATCACATTCAAGACCTCTACATCTAACTGCATCATCATAGATCAGCACTGCAAATGTACTCTGAATCTCTCTGAGTACAAGTGTCATATCATTGGCAAGCAGCATCTACCAGAAATACTGTACAAGTCTACAAGATTTCTACTTGCAGCTCCATGCATATCCATATGCATGAACACAAACTTCAGGTATGCATATTTTCTGTATAGTAGATGAACACATTTTCAAACAGACTTTTACCTTGTAAAATCTGTAAAATGAATTTACTGTAATTTTTTCAAATTCCTAAAATCAACTATCACTTATAAACCTTTATACTATTACTTTCTTTATACACACACACTCAAATCATGTTAAACTAACATTTTTTAAATGAAATATATAGACTACATATATTCAAACAAAATTGCATGCAAACACAATCTATGTTTAAACCTTTATAAAAATACTTATACAATTTCATATTTTTTGTTTTTATTTATTTATTTACTTAATTACTTTAAATTAGACATGACATTGAGGCACTATTACCAAGAACAGTTTACTTACAGAAATAGTGGTATTCACTAATATATTATAAATTTCACAAGACATAGTAAAGATATTTTTTTTTGCTACAGTTAGTCATTCAATACAATTTGTTCATTAAGAACATATCATATGTACTGAACTGATGCAATGTATCTTATGTAAATAAATTAGTTTAATGGTTTTACAGAAGGCACTGAGGATTTCAATTAAAAAAATCAATATCTAAATTAAAAACAGTGCTATATACAAACAAAGTTACTAATTTGAAGCTTTTACAATTGCAGTGAAGACCAGTTTCCTGAAAAGAAGCAGCCCAATTCGAAGAAGAAAGAAAAATAAGAAGTTACCTGTTAATTAAAAAAAAAGTAAGTAAAATATCACCACAATATTTGTATTATTAATCAAATATACTATAACATTAATACAAGCTATTTTGGTTTCTACAAACAGAGATTTTGTACCATTTTGTCCAAAAATGTCCATGTCTTAAACAGCGATTTACAGCCAGAATGGCCTACAAATTTCTATTTTTGGACACACAAATTACCCAACTGAACCACTACAATTTTCATATTATAGAACAAACAACTGTTTTAATTGTATACATTAGATTTCCTATTTGTACTTTTCCACACCACTTGCTTACTTTTTTTTTGTCATCTGAACCCCAGTTTAGTAACACATAAATTCAAGATACCTATCCCTACTAGTTTTAGTTCCCAATGCACAATCACACACCATTACATACATCTTTATCATCTTACTCAAACACTCATGCACACAGCACACATACATTCCAGAACACCCCAACCCATATCTTCTTTATTTTTTCAACAGACCCTAAAGAATGCCTACCAAAAGTCAAGTCCGTAGAAAGCATCGCAAAAGTAGAGCAAATGAAAATAAAGGTGTCCAACATAAGCATCCACCTCTAGCAGAATTTGTAAAAAAAGTTGAAACAAAACAGCGAATACAATCATTTAGTGAAACACAAGAAGTTTCAAGTACAACAACTTTGCTTCCTCTATCAAAATGTAAAACAAACCAAAAAACAATTAACAGAAAATCAGCTATCAGTACAGATAAAACTACTTCTTCAAATTTTAATATAGTGCAAAGTAAGCATACCAAGAAAAGTATTTTAGCCAAAATATACCGTCACAAAGTCCTTCAAAATCTTATAAAAACAGGAGAGAAATCAGGTTCAAAGCTTAAAACCTATCGTAGGAAATTAATCTTAGAAGCATTGATGGACAGTGCAATGCTTCTCAAAAGAAATGCATTTATTTTACTGTTAAACAAAATGAAACCACTAACAAAACTAATAAGTAAATTACAAAAAAGACTTCTCAATAAGCGAAATATCAACAGAAAGAACTTCTTAAGTATCAGCGGAGGTGAATGGAATCACACTACAAGCACAGAACCATATTTTAATGAAGAAGCATACAAACAAATGCAAACGAATACAATTGCCATACATAGCAGTGGTCGAGGTTATGAAAAAGTGAATAATACCATAATGGAACAAGAAGTACTTCTTACAAAAATATGCCCTGAAAACTTAGAATTACCCCTCCATTCAACTGAATCAGAACGTCTAGTGTACAAATGGCCATGCACGTCAATGTGTAACGTTCCCAAACAATGTTTCAAATCTTTACGCCAATTCCTCCATACATATGTAAAAAGCAAAGACAAAATCAAAATTAAATTACTGCAAAATATAGATATCTGTCCAGTGCGCAAGTACACAGGACTACAAGGACATTCATTGGCCTGCATTTCAGGACCTACTTGTAAAACCACTTTCCATGATATCAAAAGGATATCAACACATCATTCAACTATAAGAAATCGAGTCTATAAACTGTACTATGCTAAAAGTCCTGCTTTAGCATTAGCAAAGTTAAATAACATCCCTCTACATGGTACAGCAAAAGACCTATTTGAAGAAATTCACTATATCCAGAAAAAATATTTTGGAAGTGAAAGCCATTTACAGAATGAAATAGCTTTAAACCAATTAAGCAACAATTCTACACATGGCAACCTTTTGCTAAACAAATACAAAAAAGAAATACTAAAATGTAAAAGTACATCAGCGGAAGTACCAAACCATGTATGTGTATGTTGCCATAGAACTTTTTATAAAAGTAACACAAAAACTGTGGACCTATCATACAAAATAGAAGACAATGAAGATTCTAAATGGTTTGAATTAGCTCTCTACCTTCTAGCAGAAAACAAATATGAAATAACTGAGCCCTTAATACTTTGCAGTTATTTCACTACAAAACTTGACAACAACCAAACTCCTTCACGTTCTATCACAAATAATTTGGAATTATACCCAGTACCAAAACCTCTACAACAACTTAATTTATATGAGAGCATCATAATTCAAACAGTACACCCATTTCAAGCAATAATACGCCTTCAACCAAAAACAGCAAAATTACCTCCCTCTGAATTGGTAAAAGGCATTCGTGGAAAAGTAGTTTATTTACCATTAGATCTAAAAGAAAATGTGCATACTCTAGGAGTGCAACGTCCAATGCAGCAATCTTTAATTATATTAGTAAATGGAGTACCTACAAAAGACAAAAAAATATTGCAACAGCTGGTAGATTTATATAAAGTTAGACAAGCCTTCCAATATCTTAAAGAGAATAATGAATATTACAAAGAAATTAATATTGTAGAAAACTTGAAAGATACAAATGAAATAATTCAAGAAACACAAGAAGCTGGTCAATTTGAGCTACTAGATCCTGCTACAATATCAAATACTTTAGACCATTATACAATTCATCCTTTGCACTGTAATGACACCGTACAAGATGTACTGGAAACTTACCAAATGCGTCAAACAAAAGGATCGCCAATCAGTATATGGGAAAAAAGTATAGAAGCACGTGCTTTTCCTCTACTCTTTCCTACTGGCAAAGGAGGAAGGTATGATGATAGACCTATTCAAATATCAGCTTCAGAATACTGCTCATTACGGATGTATTCTGAAGATCCCAGATTTAGACAAAATGTGGAATGCATATTCCACCTACTCTTTGAAAGTGAACTAGCAACTTTATGTTACGGAGTTGCACACATATTAAAATCAGGATCACACTTTCAAAATATGACAGCTACACAATTATTAGAGAAAGTGCAACAAAAGGATGAGGTTTTACAATCAAATATTACAAATCTATTAGCAAATATGTGTGGTACTAAAGAGTACTGGTTTCAACGTCATGGAGATGTACGTTGTATGATCAGAAACCTTGGCCCACCCACTTGGTTTGTTACATTAAGTTGTGCAGAATATGCATGGAAAGATTTACATGATTTCCTACGCATATCAAATAAAAACAAAACAAACATAGATATTCTAACACCTGGAGAACTTTGTTCACAGGATCCTGTTAATGTTTCAAGATATTTTCACCATCGCTTCATTGCTATGCTACATTTTATTTGTAATAAAACTGTTACTCCCCTTGGAGAAGTGCAACACTTCTTTTGGAGAAAAGAATACCAAGCCAGAGGAGCACCACATATCCACATGCTTTTATGGATTAAAGATGCTCCTAAATTTGGTCAAGAAAGTGATGCCACTGTTTTACAGTTTATTGAAAAATATGTCACTTGTGAAATTCCATCAGAAGCCACAAATAGTGATCTTCGTGCACAAATTTTACAATTTCAAAGACACAAATGTGGAAAATACTGTCGTCGCAAATACAAAAACAAAGGCAAATACTACACCAAATGCTGATTTGGTTTCCCTAGACCAGTTACAAATACAGGTCAAGTAAACAACCTCATGTCTTCAGTTAGACATAGTGTTAAAGGTAAGTCACCTAAAAATACATATAACATGAAAAGAAAAGAAGAAGAAAAATATATCAATGATTATAATGCAATCATTCCCCACTTATGGAATGCAAACATAGATGTGCAGTACATTGCAGACAATTCTACTGCAGTTGCAGGATATGTCACAGCATACTTAACTAAAGCAGAAAAGACAGAGCTCCAAGACCTCTGGAATGACCTGTCATCAGATAAAACAGTATCTCAGAAATTATACAGCTTGGGCATAAAAATGCTCACACATAGAGAATGTGGATCTTATGAAGCAGCTGATCGTTTAACTGGTACTTCATTGTATGGTAAATCTGAAAATATAGTATGGCTAAGTCTTGGTCCAGCTAAATCTAGAAAAAGAGTTCTAAAATCATATAAAGATATAGTAGAAACAATGGCCAAACATGATCCAAACAGCCAAGACATTTTAAAAAACAATTTATTGGACACATACTACCCAAACAGAAGTAATACTTTGGAAAACATGTGCCTATACCAAATAGCCCAAAACTACACATACAAAAATAATATGAAACCTGATGAAAAAAAAGCTAAATATAAAGTGACAGACTGTGAAGGCAGCTTAGTTAAACTCACTAAACCAAATTTAATTAATCATATCAAATTGTCATTGAAGACTCCTCAACATAAAGAAGTATATTAGATGTCCCTGCTACAACTCTTCAAACCATGGAGAAAAGAAGAACAATTACTAGATAACTATGACTCATATGAGGATGCTTTCAAAGCAAATGAAAGCACTATAACTGATGTAAACTTTACACAGTACAAAACAATGTTGCACAATGAACAGCAACATGAAGAAGAACTCCAAGCCCAACTAGATAAGGATACTCCTGACAGTAGTCAACCTTCTGTAACAGGAAGCCAAGAACCACTGGGAGAACCACTAATAACAAATGAGGCAGAATTAGCTATGATAGAAGTAGAAAACACCATGTGTCAGTATGAAGATAAGGAAGACTTAACTATACTACAATCAAAACTAAACAATGAGCAAAGTAGCATTTTTCAAGAAGTAACAAAACAAATTGCACATGGTGTAAAACATGAAAATAAAGAATGTTCCTGCCATAATTATAAACCTATACTACTGTACATCAGTGGTGAAGCTGGTTCTGGCAAAACATTCCTAATCAAAATCATTAGTAAGTTCCTTCAACAATTGACAAACAACAAACTGTCAGCTGGTGTCACTGCCCCCACAGGTTTAGCTGCCTACAACATAGGTGGTGTTACATTACACCGATTACTACTATTAACAGTAGAACACCAGAACAAATTAGACTATTAGAAACTTTCTGCAGAAGCTGCAATGGAATTACGCAGAGTATTGAAACAAATGAAAATGCTACTAATAGATGAAGTGAGCATGGTCTCCAACCTGATGTTAGCTTTGATTCACCTCAGATTACAAGAAGTACTCAAAAAAGACTATGAAGAGCTCTTTGCAGGAAAACACATTATTGTTTTTGGAGATCTGCTTCAATTAACACCAGTAAAAGGTGAACCTATTTTTAAAATATTAGGGCACAAACTCTGCCGTAAAACTGTTGGCAGCATTGGAAATGTCAACCTTTGGCAACATTTCCAATACAGAGAATTAACAGAAAACATGCGCCAATCTGCAGATCTAACTTATGCCAACATTTTAAAAAGTTTGAGAGTTGGTATACTTTCTAAAGAAGCAGAAGCAACATTGAAAACCCGGCACATTAATGCACTTTATGGCGATAATGCATGTGCTACAGATGTTATGGAACAATTAGCCCACAAAAATGTCAATTGTATGGCCTTAATGCCAACTCTTGCAAGCTGTCTCAAATTCAATGAAATAATGTTAAGTAAAGAAATGCAACCAATAATGGAAATTAGCGCCACAGACAAACTAGATGTGCATGGTATGACACTACCCATGTGTGACCAAGCCACAACAAGACTAAATAATTTAGAAAAATCAATCTCAAACACAGCAGGCTTAGAAAAGATGTTAAAATTATCCTTAAATTGCAGAGTAATGCTTAAACGTAACCTTGACGTGGACCAAGGACTAGTTAATGGAGCACTGGGTACAATTGTTGGCTTTCAAACATACCCACGTGACAACAAAATTCAGTTTGTCAATATACTCTTTGACAAACTTTCAGAAGTAAAACGGATAGGACGCTCAACAGCTAGATTCCTTCTCTTCAAAGATATGTATGTACGCAGAGAACAATTTTCTCTAACTCTTGCATACGCAGTCACGATTCATAAATCACAAGGTCTTACCCTAGACAAAGCAATGATAGATATTGGTAACAGTCTTTAAAGAAGGCATGAGCTACGTAGCACTATCATGCTTACGTACACTTGACGGCCTATTTCTAATCAACTTTGATGCAAGTAAAGTAAACGCTGATATTCCTTGCATTTTAGAATATAATAGACTTCGCTCACTATACACTCCCCATCTTACCACATATTCTGTTCCACAAAAACTAAAACGTTGTAAAAGAAAACTAAATCACACAGAAATGCAACAGGACGTCACTGCAAATCCTCCAAAGAGGGTAAAAGAAACTAATACTTCATCAAGTACCACAAACAAAAAAGAATCAATTAGAGAAAGTAAACCAGGTACTTCTTTAAAGAAGGAAGACAAACTCCAAAAAAAGCAGTTAGATACAGAACTACCTGGACCATTTAAATTCTCAAAAATAGTTGGTGTAAGTTGCTATGCTAATGTAGCAATGAATATTCTATTTCAATTACCACCAATTGTTGACAACATTTACTTACACAGTACAGACCCATTGTGTTTGCAAATGTTAGTACTTCACAGAAATGCAGCAAACAATCCTAACAACACATATAGTGTTTTTCGAATAAGACGACAATTGGATTACTGTGCTGGAATGGTGAAATTCACTATAAACTCGCAGGAAGATCCACAAGAATTTCTAATGTACTTACTACAAGTACTGGAAAACAAAAACATACCTATAAATGAAATCTTTCAGATTTCATACATGTGGAAACATACATGCACTCTCTGCAACAATGTGACACAAGAAGAAATCCCCAATGAACGCTTCATATATATATCAATACCAAATTGCGAATCCATTCCATTTCTGCAAACCATGGTAGATTATGCTCTACCTGCAATTCAGATAATCGCTACACGTTAGTAATACAAACACATAGTAAATACGTAATACTAATGCTTCTACGTTACAATGCAGATGGTATCAAAAACAACTGCAGCTGACTGGATTCACACATGGTCAAATATCACTTGGTAAGAAAACCTTCACAACAATAGGTATAATCTACCACGCAGGAGCCACAACCAATTCAGGGCACTACACTGCATATATAAAAAAGAAATGTGGATGGTTTGAATGTAATGATAGTACCATTACTCTAAAGCAGAGATTACCAGAAAATCTTACAAACACTTATTTGATGTTCTTAAAACCAAAATTTGATAAATAAACTGTATTTAAACCTTTAAGTAAATTTGTGTTAAAAAAATATAAACTGTTAGAATACTCCAAAAGCTATCTAACAGCTCAAAGATTCTACAAAAACTAATCAGATAAATGAATACCACTAAATTAGGCCAAAAAATACACAGTTAGAATACGCCAATTGGTATCTAACTGTCCCAAAATTTAACAATATCCAAATAGATAAATCAAAACCACTAAAATATATTAAAAAAATAGACATTTAGAATACGCCAATTGGTATCTAACTGCTCCAAAATTTTATAATATCAAAACAAATGAAGAATCTGTTACTGCTCCAAAAAAAAATACAACAAAGCAAAGTATAAAGCATTAGCCAGAAACAACAAGTGAACACTGAAAACAAACAAACAAATAAACTGTAGCATAACAGAAAAAGGTTTTTTTTTTTTAATCCAACATGGATTTTTTTTTCTCCCACAGACCCAATGATTTTAGCAACAAATACAGAAACTGAGCAAATTGCACAGTACTCGGATTTGTACTCTACTAAATATGAGGGTCGAAAAAAAATAAAAGTATATTGCTTATACAATGTAATAAGTCATTACAAAATACTAATACTAACATGCTATTTTCTTTTATCACAGAAATGAAGAAGAAAAACATGGACTCCCATTACTAGACCAAACAGTAAGTATACAATAATAAGGACAACCATAGCAGCATATCACATCCATAGTATCTAATAACTTTGTTCCTTATACATTTGTTTTTCACCCAAAATTATAAGCAAATATGAATGTGATATGCTGCGGTGGTTGTTGCCAGGGCATAGAGTCTTGGGTGCATGGCCAAATGGCCATGCACCCAAGACTCTATGCCCTGGCAACAACCACCGCAGCATATCACATCCATAGAGTTAAACATTTCAACTATGATCTATGGGAAACTTTTAATGTCCGCGAACAATGTGAGTGTTCTTAGAACACTTTGAACTTGCCAGCGAACAATACGGACACCATTTTCAGGACACCCCCTACGAATATTTCAGAACAACGCGATAGTTCTTAGAACACTTTCAACTTAACAACGAACAATACGGACAGCGTCCTAAGGACACCCCCTACGAACATTCAAGGACACCGGGAGTGTGCTCAAAAAACGTCTTCAGAACACCCCCATTTTGTTTATTTGCGAACATTTCAGGACACCGCGGGTGTTCTTAGAACATATTCAACTTGACAGAGAACAATACGGACAGCGTCCTCAGGACACCCCCTACGAACACTCCCCGGACACCGCGAGTGTTCTTAGAAGCGTCTTCAGAACACCACAATCTTGTTTATTTGCGAACATTTCAGGACACCGCGAGTGTTCTTAGAACACATTCAACTTGACAGAGAACAATACGGACAGCGTCCTCAGGACACCCCTTAGGAACACTCCTCGGACACCGCGAGTATTCTTAGAAGCGTCTTCAGAACACCACCATCTTGTTTATTTGCGAACATTTCAGGACACCGCGAGTGTTCTTAGGACACATTCAACTTGACAGAGAACAATACGGACAGCGTCCTCAGGACACCCCCTATGAACACTTCCCGGACACCGCGAGTGTTCTTAGAAGCGTCTTCAGAACACCCCCATTTTGTTTATTTGCAAACATTTCAGGACACCGCGGGTGGTCTTAGAACACATTCAACTTGACAGAGAACAATACGGACAGCGTCCTCAGGACACCCCCTACGAACATTCCAGGACACCGGGAGTGTTCTTAGAAGCGTCTTCAGAACACCACCATCTTGTTTATTTGTGAACATTTCAAGACACCGCGAGTGTTCTTAGGACACATTCAACTTGACAGAGAACAATACAGACAGCGTCCTCAGGACACCCCCTACGAACACTCCCCGGACACCGCGAGTGTTCTTAGAAGCGTCTTCAGAACACCCCCATTTTGTTTATTTGCGAACATTTCAGGACACCGCGAGTGTTCTTAGGACACATTCAACTTGACAGAGAACAATACGGACAGCGTCCTCAGGACACCCCCTACGAACACTCCCCGGACACCGCGAGTGTTCTTAGAAGTGTCTTCAGAACACCCCCATTTTGTTTATTTGCGAACATTTCAGGACACCATGGGTGTTCTTAGAACACATTCAACTTGACAGAGAACAATACGGACAGCGCCCTCAGGACACCCCCTACGAACATTTCAGGACACCTGGAGTGTTCTCAAAAACGTCTTCAGAACACCCCCATTTTGTTTATTTGCGAACATTTCAGGACACCATGGGTGTTCTTAGAACACATTCAACTTGACAGAGAACAATACGGACAGCGTCCTCAGGACACCCCCTACGAACACTCCCCGGACACCGCGAGTGTTCTTAGAACAGTTTCACTTTGCTTGCGAACAAAACGGACACATATTGAGTCCTTAGAACACCCCCCAGTCAGTTTATTTAGAACATTTCAGAACACCTGTGATGTCCGCAAACAAATCGAACACAAAAAGAACGTCTAACACATAAAAAACACAACTTTCATCCTATCTCATACACTCCCACCCTCCCCAAACACTCCTACACACCAACACATTCTACAAAATACACATTTTGAACAAAGTTTCACCGCGCTGTCTGCGGACGTCTGCGAATCCAAGATGGCGGGCGCTACCGAAAAATCTGACGCGCTTCACGCTCCACGCCGTCCAATCAGCGAACACGTTGCATGTCCGCGAACATCACGCAAGACGATTGGCCAATCAGGACACTGTCCATGGAGTGAACAGGGAAGTGGGTCCGCGAACCGAACACAGATATCACTAATTTTTTTTTACCTACTTTTTGGTCATTTTAAAAAAAAATACTGGACGGATTTTCACCAAATTTGCAAAAGCATACTTTCGGGACCAAGCTGCTGCTCCTGGTCCAAATTTGGTGGAAATCCGTCCAGCGGTTTGGGCTGTAGGCGCGAGCAAAAATTGTTTCCCATTCACTCTATGGGAAAAAAAAAGTTTTGGGACCCCCCCTATAACTTTGCCCCCCCTGGACGAATCCTCACCAAACTTTGCTAAAAAATTCAGAGTGACCCAAATACTTTTTTTTGCAAAGTTTGGTGAGGATCCGTCCAGGGAGAGCTAAGTTATAAGCCACCCAAAAAGTGCTCTTCCTATGGAAACAGCAACTTAACCATAACTACATGGCCACTACCGTGGCCACCATGTAATATATATATATATATATATATATATATATATATATATATATATATTTATATTACACGGCCGCGTGACTTATAACTTTGTCCCCCCTGCAGAAATCCTCACAAATCTTTGCAAAAAAGGTATATGTCCCTGTCAGATAGATTATGCCAATGTCGTTCATGTTTCGTGCAGGGGGGGGCTGAAAATGTGTGGTTTTTCCCTAAGATGCAATTGAAAAAAATGTTGCTCACTCCTGCAGCCCAAACAGCTGGATGGTTTTTCACAAAATCTTCGGCAGGAGTAAGGTAAGAAGTGTAATATCTGCGTTCGGTCTGCAGACTTACATCCCTGTTCAGTTCCTCGGACAAATCTCTGATTGGTCTGGTGGATGGCGTGATACCCAAGGACATCAAATGCGCCCATTGATTGGTCAATAAAAAACATGAAGTGCATCATATTTTCTGAAACGCCTGCCATGTTGTATCTGCCGACAGTCGTGGCTGACAGCGGTTATCACAGTGGGAAAAGTATTAAAAACACATTTTGGATTATTTGGTGGGTGAAAGAGCGTTTGGAAAGGCTAGGGGGTGGAATAAAGATGATATGGAGATGTTTATATAGGTGGAAAAAGGGTTTGCACGTGTCACTGAGTCTGAGGTCAATTTTGGTTTCCGTGGACATAATTTCGATTGCAGGGGGTTCAGGGTGAGTTTTGTTAGTTGACAGTGTATGGTACGTACTTGTTATATACTTAATTGTATTGTGCTTATTGGGGCCAGTGGACAGATACTGGGGGGCATGGCCACATGCTGTGACCCCAGTATCTGGCCACTGGCCAGGGCCAGAAGTAATATGTGTATAGTAATTATAGGTAATGTAGTAGGAGAATGGCCAGAATCACCACCAAAGTAATATGTGTATAGTAATTCTAGGTAATGTAGTGGGAGTATAAAGTATTTGTAGTATGGTGGAATGATATCAATGTACTGTATATGTTAACTATGATTGTATTAAAAATGAGGATAGTGCTCATAAAATATGTATTTGATTATACTTGTAATGGTCAATTAGTTCCATAGCTTTATGAAGCTGGAATCTCTGGTTCATTTTCTGTGGACAATCTGTAAAACCGTGGTGTACTATCATGGATCATTAGGGAATACCTATTCCCAATTGGTTCCATTGGATAAAATGGGGCATTTTCGGTGGCAATACCACACGAAAATACAGCCACCGGTAATATGGGGCACTCAATGGGATTTTCACCATCAGAAAAAAGCTGGAGGTAAAACAGCCCATTTAGTGCCCAACTCATGATAGTGCCAGCCCTTAAATGTAGCAGTAATACCATTAACTATGCATTTAAGGGCTACAGCCCAACTTGTAATGAAGCCCTAAGTGTCACTTAAAAATGGTCTTCAAATCTTTTCTATCTGCTTTTCCTTTCTTTTATGAAAAAGTGACACACACTGCTGCTGTAAATGCAGATATGAATTTTTTAACTTTCCTGAAATTGCTCTTAAAAATAAACATTTTAAAACGCAGAGCATTGTAATTGTTTGCTGCATCAAGTGAGCAGGTGCTGAATGCTGCAATGCATGGCATTTCATAGAGTGGCTGCAAAATAGCATATGCTTATTGAGAAGCTTATTACAGGGTAAGTAGCAGGAGCATTCTATATAAAATTTAAGCATACCTGTAATATGTCTTGTTAGATGCAGATTTTGTTGAATTTGGAAAAAGAAATCTTGGACCGTTTTAGAGTCATTTTTGATGCAGATGCTTTTGATTAACAGGAGATAAATGCACTTTCAGAGTTCAAATGTACATCTGAAGTGTTGAACTGAGATGACAGGGTTAGTTGTATAGTTTTTTGGATGTGATTGGTAGATGGATGTGTGACTCTTTGAAAGTAGCCAAAGAAAGAGTAATGAGATCATGGCAGTGGAAAGGGTAGCAGGGTGGCCTCTGTGCTACGAGGTTCGCAGAGGCCACGGTAGTCCGCAGACGGCAGATTCCACACACGGGTCTTTTGAGGATGCCTGCCATGGAAGGGGGACTGTGAGGATCAGTCAATTAGGTTTGCTGGGTGGGGTGAGGAAGAAAGGGTAGCAGGAGTTATATTTGCAGGAGCTGTGGGAGCACTGAAAATGGCTATGTCTATGTGCTTGAGAAGGCAGAAATTCAGGATTTTGAGGGACTCTTCAATTCAGTCATTGAAGGTGTAAGCTGAAAATCATGGCATTTTTGGGGACAAACAATAAAAAAGCACAAGCCTCATGGAACACTACAACTTTACACTTTTAAACCATCATGCATAAGAAAATTAAGGCAAATGTAGAGTAGACAGTTAGGGAACCCAAATAATGTTCAAAGGCCAAACCTGGAACCTATCAGAATTATGAATTGCCCCTAACATTACATTTGTTTTAGATGCAAAGAAGAAACCCAGAAATGAAATGAGTTCAGGAGATGCCCAGCAGACACAACACCTAAAACCCCCTTTTCATTCACATGCAAACTCTACTCTGGTGGCCAGTGTGTGCGTGTAGGAATTGACGACTACTGACAAGTAATGGGGAATATTCTGAAATGTAATTCATTGTATCCCTACACAAAGGTAATATCTTTGTGGGGTGACATTCAGGGTGCTGTTATTTACACTACTGCCAAACAAATTCTATCTTTCACTAGCGCCTCTTCGACTCCCACGAATGTGTCCACACCATCACTGGCAAGTAACACTTGAGTTGAACCCACAGACCCACCTACACCTTAGTGTAACCTACATTATGGCATTCTTTTGCACAGCCCAATCTTTGTTGTACTGTGATAATTATTACTAATGTTTAATTGATGACTTGTTAAATCTTCCCTACCATTGTTTTGTTTTTTGACCTGGACAGCCTAAATTGTGCCTCAGCTAGTTTTCCGCTATACAAATATTTGATGATAATAATAACAATAATAATAATAATAATAATAATAATAATAATAATAATAATAATAATAATAATTGAGAGCCAACAAAGTCACGTGTATACTTCATTAGCTGCTGCATACTCAAGAAATGTGCAGCTGTGCAGTATGTAATCACACTCTGTTTGAAGCATCTTGCATTACAATTACTTATGGTGGTGCCTGGCCATTCCCTCTCCGCATTCCACCTATCAGCACAAGGTGCAGCATGTGTAAAATAATACATTGTATTCCGTACTCTTGCACAAAGTGAAAAAGAAAGGCCCTCTTAAAGAGTTTGGCGGTAAAGATGGTGATAATTCTGCTGAATTAAATTACTGATACCAACGTGGTGTCTGGCGGAATTAGTGGCAAACTATGAGTGCATGTGTGCATTTCCCACCCATCGACGGTAACAGTAATTCTGTTCAGTGGATTTAGGGCAAAAAAGCAGTGCTATTATGTAAAGCGCTCACTTTTCAGCAGAATTAGTGTAGGAAACCCTAAGCGCAAATTATTCATGCGGTATTAGGACCAAGCTTTATTATTATTATTATTATTAGTAGTAGTAGTAGTAGTAGTAGTAGTAGTATTATTAATAACAATAATAATAATAATAATAATAATAATAATAATAATAATAATAATAATAATAATAATAATAATCAAAAGTAGGGTATTTATTGAGCTTGAACCTAGCTTCATGAAGCAATGGAGTGATTTACAATTGTACAGGGAAGAACACAGTTAGGGAGCAGAGTATCAAGGGAGTGTGGATCTTTTAACAGGGGGGAGGGCAATTGACAGCAATGGTTCTACAAATAACCAGGGTAGAAAACAGCTGACCTATATGTTTGGGAGGACCCATTCCTTGAAGGAGAAGGTCTTGAGCTCCTGCCTGATTTTTAGAAGCGTGGGAGTGACTCTGATGTTGATGGGGAGGAGGTTATAGAGGTTTGGGGGCAATACAGAGAAATCCTGTTTTCTGTTTTTTTCCTTCCTGCACCGACGGAGTTCAAGTCTGCCCATCTCATTACTTCTGGTGGATCATAGGGCTCCAGAGATGCTGAGTTTCTCAGTGAGGTAGCTTGGGGACTTCAGGGTGACAGCCTTGTAGATGATGCAGCAGGATTTAAAGATGGTACTGGTGTGTAGCAGAATCCCGTGCAGTTAGATGGAGATCGGGAGATATGGTTGAATTTGTGGAGTCCTTTGATGAGTCATGCTGCAGCATGCAAGACACATCTCAAGGGAGCCAGGGTAGTCACAGGAAGGCCTTTCAAAAGGGCACTGTCACCATCCAGGAGGGAGAGCACCATGACTTGGACAGCAGATATGAAGGTTTCTTCTGGGAAATGGCTCAATATTTCACAAGAGGGAAAGGTGGTACCAAACCATTTGTGTCTTCCTTGCTAGGTGTAGTTTGAATGAGAGATGTCTGTCAATGTCAAAACGAAGGGACTTGGCATTGGTGGCCACCATGAGTGTGAAGCCCTCAAGGTGCATAGCAGAGAGCCAGGTCTGGATGTCCCAGTTTCCAGCATTGTTGGTCAGCATTAGGAATGTTGTATTCGAGCGGCTGAGCTTCGGGTAAGCACTGGACATCTACAACTGGATTAATGAAAGGCAGGAATTGATCTTGTGGATGCATTTGATGGAGGATATTTTGAGGTAGACCTTGGTCGATGTGGAAGTTGTGTAGAGCAAGGAGGATTCCAAGCAGTTCAGGTGAAGGGGATACGATGGATTCTTGCGGTACTCCACATGAGATGGGCAGATCTAGTGATCTGGAGGAATATCGATGAATAGAGTTATGCCGTGAATATGGATCTCCAGCTGCAGGCATCATTATAACCTCAATGTATACAAAACTGCCCATTTCCTGTTGCCATTAAAACCAAAGTTCCTGAAATGTGGGTTTTTAAACGATGTTCAGCAACAGGTCATTTCAGAAGAGGTGGTAAGACATTCCTTGAATTCTTTTGGGGCACCGCAATGCAATACATGTGTCAAAATGAGGAATGCCATCTGGACAGAGGTACGCGAGAAGGAGGTAAATGTCAGCATTGTACCCCAGGACAATGAAGACTATGACAAGCGGTAGCATGACCTGAAGGCCAGGGTATGCACTCTAATTTGCATCCAGCATTGAGAGACAGCTGCCACAAGAGGTTGTAGAATCAAGCCACTCACCCTTATGCTGTGGGAGGAAAGGTTATCAGTGACATCCAAATAACTGGAATAGAGGGAATTAGCATAGCAGAGGTTGGAGCAGGATATCATTGCTCTAACGTGAATGCATGACATGACTCCCCAGCCTAGTCATGTGCAAGGCTGTAATGTCAGATGACCACAACAGCATGGCCAAGTACATGCTCAAAAATCCATGAAATAAATGCTAGGGGACCAACATGCACATACCACCCATAGGGCGACACCATGACACACGACTTTGAAGATAGAACATTATAATCGCATCTGTGAAAATGTGAACTCATGCAATTTGGAAAAGTACCTATTAGGGCAGCACATGGCCATGCAGTCAACAACAAACCTTTCTGCCCACATGCAACACCAAAACACCTAAAAACCATTGAGCCCACATTGGAAACATCAATGCCAATAACTGGCCTGACCCATGTCAATGTGAAATGAGAAATGCATCTGTCATTGAAGGCCCACATAAATGGCAGGCCAAGACCATGTTTATCCTTGCACTATCAAACCTTGCCAGTGCTGTTTGCGGTCCCTGACAAAATAGATTGTCCATGATGGTACAGTCCCACGGTGACAACTTGGAGCAATCCACAAGGTGAAATGAAATCACCACAAAAACCATTGCAAACAAAAATCAACTCACAAATCCTCTCAGGTGTGTGTGCACAGCAGAGGCCATGTGTGCCAATGGTTGAGTAGTCTGCCTCCTGCATTTGATCTCACCCTAACCCTATTAGCCTGTGTTCAGCATTTTATAAAATGCATTGATGTCTTGCTATGCAATGTGCTTGTCAGCATGATGAGTGAGTGCATATCATTCAACACCCAACAAGTTCACATTCCACCCAGGGAGTGGAAGGTGGTCTCAGTATGTCACAGTGTGTCAGGGTCAATGAGACATGTCACTCAGCCTATTACCCTGCACCTTGCACTAATGAAACCCACAGAATACCACTAGCAATACAGAATATGCCACCATTCTGCCAGCTGAATCCACCAGCCAGATTGATTTCACCCCTGTAGGAGAGGTCACTGGCACCACCACTATGGATACTTCCTTGATAGAATGCCATCATCTGCTGTCACCAGTAGAGACACTCCTCTGCTGCTGATTCCACAACCCCACCTGCTGACAGCACCGAAAGTTTCCAGGTCCCTTTGCAGACCAGTGACCTGTCTGCTTCCACACCAGCCACCCATGGGGTGACACTTCCAACCACTCTCTAGGAACCTCCTTCCCTTCTTCACATGTCCCATCTATGCAGTGTTATGAGCATCAGAACACAGATGCAGGAAACTATGATTTGGCATTGGACCAGTGGGTGTTGATGGTCAGTGGGGTGCAGGTACCTGTGCGACAACCCTAGCCCTGTCAGAACTCCTGATAGAGTGTCCCATTACAACCTTATAGTGATCTGGAGCAGGTTAAATAATATTGAGCAGTGCCCGGAATCCATTCAAAGTATTGCAGAGCAGCAGCTGTTATGCTTGGAGGGTATGGGGGTGCTGTGCAGGGCTCATCCTGATTTATGGCCAGGGCAATGGAGAGGCAGTGCCACCACCACTCTGCAGCAACAGCCTCCAATAAAATGGAGAGCTGTCAGGGCTATAGCTTCAGGCTCAGAGATCATGCAAAGGACACTGCTCCTGACAATGTTGCATATCTGAAGGCAAGAGTCTAAAAGTAGAACCCCACAGAAGGCTCACTGCCTCCCAGCCCCAGTCATCATTCCCAATGTTGTGTGGTTTGAACAACTAGCAGAGAAATATGGTAAGCTTAAAAGTCACATAAATGAGAATGCAGTACATGATACACTCATGCTAAGAATAAGGGGGAAGGAGGATAAGTGTTTTGGGGATAAAGGAGTTGGAAGGATAAGGCTATTGGGGGAAAAAGAGGTTGTAGGGTAAGGGTGATGAAGATAACAGAGGTGATAGGGAAGGGTGTTTGCGATAAGGGATGTGGCCAGGCAAGTGTATTGGTTGACATGTAAATTAAGTCACATGAAAAGAGTGAGAGCATAGTCGTTTGTGTGTGGTTGTGAAAGGTTTACTGTGTGACTATACACAATCAAGTGAGATTTGTGTAATTCAATGTTTTTTAAAAGAAATTCACATTATTTGTTTACTGCATGAGATGTCTGTCCCTGCATTCATCACAGTCACTGCATAGGGGCAAGTGGTCCCAAGCATGGGTGTCATCATCCTCCACTGGGGGTACAATGTCAACACTCATTTATTTATGTATGTATTTATTTCATTTGTTGCGCCAAAACCCAGAAGTATCACCGCGCTAGGCTACTGTAAGTTGCAACACAAATAGTACAGTAAGAATGTTAGGACAACAGTAAGGCACTACGTTACAGTAGAGTGCATTATAGAAAATGCAGGATGAAGATAGGACAATAGTTAGAAGTACTTATTGAATAGAACAGTTTTGAGCTTTTTTACGGAAGATTGGTTAGGAATGCTCTTCTTGGATACATGTAGGGAGAGCATTCCAAAGGGTAGGAGCTGTGAAGGTGATGGTAGCTTCTCCTGCTCTTTGTCTGGTGAATCTGGGTGTCACAAGGGAGGTGGACGTGGAAGATCGCATGCAGCGAAGATTGTTTTTTTTTGGAAATGTGCTTAGTGAGGTAAGTAGTTGCAGTGTTTTGAATGTGCCAGTGAGCGGTTAAGAGGATTTTAAACTCAATGCGTGCCTCGATAGGTAGCCAGTAAGCTTCACGTCTCACTAGTGACATATGGTCATATCCTTTCAAACCCAAAACTGCCTGAAGGGTGTTATTTTGCATCAGTTGTTATTTGGATCATTTGTTAATAGAGATTCTTGCAAGGCTGGTGTTGCAGTAATCCATTTTACTACCAATGACAGCCCTGGCTAGAGTAAGGCAGCTATCAGGGACAGACATTTTCTAGAGAGGTTGATGAGTTTTGTAGAGTAGGCTGCGGAGGAAGCAACCACTTTGACATGTTTGTGCATGGCGAGTTCACAGTCAAGTGGAATCACAGGGTTTTAACAGAGCTAGATACAGAGGTGATTTTCCCATCAATGGAGATGGAGGTGAAGGCTGGATCTGGGAGTTTGAGGTGATGTGGGGAACCTATGATGAGGATCTCTGTCTTACCATCATTCAGGCATAGGTGGTGGGTGGCCATCCATGCCTGAATGATGCTGTAGATCTAGTTGATGTTGGAAGAGTCTAGGCAATGGTTTCTGGTGAGTGTTAGGAGTATTTGTATGTCATCTGCAAAGTTAGTATGGGGATTTTGAGGCTGGCACAGTGATGAAAGAGTGGCTTGGTATACATATTATACATTGTGTCTGAGAGGCATGACCCTTGAGGGACCCCAAAAGAGACGGGAAAGGGGTCGACTGCTTCCACCCCTGCAAAGATCCAAAGTATTTCTCACTCAAGAAGGAGTTGATCCTCTCAGTGTCATGGAGATAGGTCTCCTAATGCATATGTTGTGCAGCATGGCACACATGACAATTATGTTGTCCACCTTGCCTGGCTTGTACAATAGGGTGCCTCGTGACTGATGGAGGCACCATAACCTTCCCTACAGCATTCCAAAAGTATGCTGTATGCAGAACCTGGTTCGAATCTGTGCCTCATTTGATGCCACCTCTTGTGGTGTCTGTGGCTTCCACACAGGTGTCATCAGCAAAGGGAACTGGAGATATCCAGTGTCACCTGCAAAGGCAATGGGGGGATAGGTATTGTTTGGATAGCATAATGATTTACATTTTAGGTAATGTATGTATGGTATAAATGATTTTTCCATAATTGGTCTCTCTAGTGAAATGATGTCTTGCCTCATGGAATGAGTGGGCAAATGAATAATGCCACTGGGCAATCTCCCATTTCCAAAAACAGTAACCGCCAGTGGTAACAGACAAATGCTGGACATGTATTCTGAGGAGCATCATGAATACATTACATGTTTTTTCAGTGAACACATGTACATGCTCTGATATGCGTTTTTTAATAATCTTGTGCACTTTTTGATTGTGATAATGCACTTAGGAAATAACAAACATGAGGTGCAGCCTTCATGCCATAGATGCCTTTCAGTGTTGCACTGTCATATTGCACAGGATAACTGTCTTGGTATGGTCTCGCTGTGCATTGTGGTTCCTGTAGTTCACACTTTGAACATTTGGCATTGTGCATGTCGGTTGCACCCTGATATTGTTTTTCAGGGCCTTGCTAGGTCAGGTAGTGTTTTCTATGTGTTGTCTCAGAGGTCAGGTCTTTCAGAGGGCTGTGACAGGGCATGCATTACATGACCATCAAACAGGAACCCCGCCATCATTCCTACCCTTCTCAATTGCAAACCCTTTATGTGTTGTTTCATGATGATTGTACTTTCCCAGGATACAGGTCCTTTGCACACTGTGGGTTTCCATGTATGTCAGTAGAGAATGTTGCACAGGACCATGGCATCATGTGTGAAACTGGGAAGCAGGCAAATCAGTGAGTTACGGTGAGGTCTGCATCACAGGTCGCATGTATGTTTAGGTAATGTTGCTGTTTCCCCTTCTGGTACACCTCTTCCAATGCATAGAGTCCAGAGCTGTGATGATGTTAATGAAGCCGATAGCATCATGGAACAGTCCCTTTGCCACATTTGAGTGTGCAGTGTTGGTGGGCAGGGAGGTGTGCTGGGGTGCAAGCTACATGAGCACTTCCAGCACCTGAGAAAGCACAGTTGAACAAGCGGGCTGTGACATGTCATGCAGCATGCCCACAACGTGCTGCAAGGTACCTGCAGAAAAAAGCTATGGCAACAGCACACAATTCAGCAGTGGTGGCCGAACTGCCCTGATGCTGATCCTGCTTTGCAGATCGGCCTTTATCAGGGAGAGCAGCTAGACTATAGTCTCCATTTTAAGGCTATTAGCTGCCAATCAGTTCGTGCGCAGGGTGATGGCCTGACCCTGGGAATGTGCATCCTCCTTGATAGGTATACCCTCCCCCCTTTCTGCTGGTTGCCCTCTGTAATGCTGATGTGCTTCCCTCTGCACCTTAATGCACAGCAGGAGGTCCTGGAGCTCGATGTTTCTACTGCTAGTGGCTGCATGGTGTTGGGAAGTGTGTTTAGGAATATGTTGTCCATCACCTGGTAATAGTTACCCTCTTTTGGGTGCAGGAGTGCCTATTTCTCGCATTATTTTGTGCGCTATTCCAACTTGCAATACAGTGGAATTAGAATGTTTTTGTTTCAGGCACTTATTCGTTGGGTGGAATTTGACCTGGGGGAATAGCCACCATCTTTTTTCGGTAATTCGATCAGTGCTAGTTCCTCCGGGCTAACTCCTCCAGAAGAATTCCCACCATTTCCAATAGCCTTTAATTCTGGGGAGAGGATAGAGTGGACCTCATTCTGTTACCATCACTTTGTTTCCCTTTGTGCCAAACTCGTAATGAGGAATGCATATTATTATCCATTAGCAGGGCTTATTCACTTTTTAAGGACCAATAGGACAAAACATAAGCTTTGACATGATCATTTTGAGGAGAGCATCAACTGAATGGGCCAGCTAGTTTTCGCCCCCTAGGGCCACCACCTCCATTCTCTGCATGCGCGTGACATAGTCCATGCAATGACATTGCAGTGCAAGCTTGGCTGAATTATATTGTGCATTATCAACACGGTTTTCCTCTGCATAAGACAATCCCTCACCTCTGAAATCTGTCGTTCTGCATGTGACCTACGTACATTCCGCCAGACCCAGCCAGTCTTTCATTTTTCCAAGGTGATTACATTGAGTACCCTTTAAATGTGTAATCAAAACACCAATTATTAAGACACTTGTAATTGGGGTAAATGTGGTACTTACTAGTAAAAAATATATTATTATGATGCTGATGATTGATGATGATGATTATGATGATGGTGATGATGATGATGACGATGATGATGATTGATGATTGATGATAATGATTGATGATGACGATGCTGATGATGATGATGACGATTATTGATGATAACCTGTCACAGCTTGGTGTGGGGATGTGTGGGTGCGCGGTGTACTGCACACTGGTGTGTTCTTTGCCCATTGTGCTGAATAAGATGCATTTACCCACACCTATGTTTGGTGTCAGTTTACTGCTATTGGGAAGATTAAGCCGTTACTGGCGCTCAAGCAATCACTTATGGCGTGTGTGGAGCACTGGCCTCCCTGCGGCACAACATTTTCATTCTACCAGATTTATGACGACCTAATTGTCTCCCGAGCTCTTCTGTCCCTTTCAAAAATATACATTTATATTCAGCAAATCCATGTCCAGGACAGGGTCACATTTCATTAAAAGACATTGCCTTCTCTTATCAGCCCAGATCACCCTTTCATGTCAGTAATGTGCCGCGCCTATGATGTATGCAACAGAATCTGAAGTATGAAGGGCGGTGTAAGCACATATTCGTTTTTCTGCAAGAAAGAGCGAGTGCCTTTGTGGGTTGCAATTTGACGATCAGCTGGATATCAGCTCATGTCTTTATGAGATAAATGTGTTTGTGTGATGCTGAATTACACCACTTCCATTGAAATTACCCCTCGGAAAGGGTGCATTCAAGGCTAGCAACACATAATAAGCTCAAGAATAAATCAGGCGCACAATATTTGAATTGATAACAGAAGTGGAAAAAGAAATGCCTTTCTGAGATGTTTGACTTTATTTGACTACTATGCTTCACTTGAGTGTGTTCTGTTTTTCCGGATTACCAAAAGTAAACAGTCAAGAGCATCCATCATAAAGTCAACATCTCACATGTGCTATGCGCACATAGATATTTCTATTATCTAAATGTTATTTATCTTAAATGTGACAAGTGAAACTAACTTCAGCAAGCTGAAAACACTGGGGCACACAGAGAGCGTGAGTTAGGCTGAGTGCCGAAAGCTGCACTTTCTGTTCCCTAGCAGGCTGCTGTGCCTTCAGGGCCTCCCTTAGTCAGGGGCAATCTGGCCGAAGGCCCAGGGCGCCGAATCCGACGAGTGCGAAGATGGAGGGTGCACGGAGTTGCTATTAATCCCCTCCCCACACCCCTTCATGGATGATCTTTGGATTTCAACATCTGAAAGCCCTTATGCTGCGCACCATGTCCAAGTGGGTACATGGAGCTGCAAATCTTTTCACCATCCTCCCTTTAATTTGTTAATTTTAAAAAATGATTATAATACATTTGTATATTGTGAACCTAGCTAGGGAGAAACGATGTGCAGGCATTTGTTTATGTGCCCGACAGACTGTAAGCTGTGTTTCCACACCAGGATTCTCACCGCATTATTGTATTTGCATTGGGTGTCTTGTATTTATGTAGGGCCTAACACCCAAGCGATTCGCAAACAATCAGACAGCGATACAATAAGTAAGGACATGTCAAATGGACAAACAAGTCAAGAGGAGGTATTGTTTAAGGTGAGATTTAATGTGTGAAAATGAAGAAACATTGTGTAGACAGAGAGGGGGAGCATTCCACTGTTTGGGCCCAAGAAGTGAAACGCGACCAAAACGGGAAGAGGCACAGAGTGGACGAGGAGTAAATAAGGGAAAAAGAGATTGAACATGGAGAGAACGAGAGAGAGAAGAAGGAGCTTAGAGAAATAGAAGGGACAAGATCATGGAAACATATAGAAAACATTGTAAATTACTTAGCCCATCTAGTCAGGGTATAAGAAATTTAGGTGGGGACATTTTGCTAAAAATATATTATTCTGGCTTGTGATTTTAATTCAAAATGTTTAGGAGTACGGAATGAAGTTGCTTCCTGTGTGTCAGAGTGATCTTGTCAAGGGAGGTGCATGTTGGATGGAACTTTGTGAATCCTGGTCCTTATATTGTCTTCATGGGAATGTGAATGGAGAGTTACAGGGAACGGGGCACTTGGAATAGGGGAGATTCCTCGTCTACTCTCAACTATTTCTTTGCCTCAGAGCTAATTTTGAGTAGATGTTCCAGGTTTGATATCCTGTAGATATTGGCAAGTGACCATCATATTCTATCAGTAACTTGTCCAGAGAGATACTTAGGGGCATCTGGCCCACTGGAATTTTAGTCATGGGGTTTGGGGGGCATTCACTGGACCCAGATGAATGTGGAAGGCTTCCATAGGAGGATTTGGTCGCAAATACAAAATCCTATTGCTAACCTGAGCTGCCATGTATTTTTCCCAGAGGGTTTTCCCAAGTTTATCAGACTTGCAATTGATGACAGTATGAACCTCCTAAAATAGTCATGGAGAGACAACATAGCTTTCTTAGGGAGATCCAAGAATTAAAGAAAAACATAAGGTCTAGAGTAAGACATATACAAATGTGTACACTTACCCCCATTGAGAAGGCACATTTCTTACGGAAAATTGGCGAGCAGTATAAAAATTCAGTGAAGCCCAAAGTAGTATGATGTTTCAGCACAATGGAGAGGTGATGCTTATAGCGCTCTTTAGTAAGTCTGATGTGGACTTTTGAAAGTTGACTAAAGCCCCAAGGGTTTCACAAACAAATCTACAAGAGAATCCCATTCTTCAATCTGTCTGGCGTCACCAATATCTAAAACTTTACGCATTACGCAGCAACAAGAGGTTCATGGTGAACGAGAGCGTAGAATGGAAACTTTCTTTCGATGAAGAAGATATTAGGGCACTTATTATAAAAAGTAGCAATTCAAGAGCCCTGGGCCCAAATGGGCTTTGCACTTGTGTGTTTAAACATTGCCCTGACTTGTGGGCATCGATTTTAATTCAACTATTCCGCAGAATCTTAAATGTTCATAAAACTCCATCTACATAGAAATTATCCATCATTATGCCAATTTTTAAGAAGGATTCTAGGTTAGACCCCCGTATAGACCAACAGCAGTATTGTGTGCAGAATCAAAAAAGTTTGCGTCCTTAGTGCTAAAAGAATTAAACTTGGGAGCAAAGAATAACAACATCTGAAGTGTCTTTAAGTCAGGGTTTAGGCATAATACCGGGACCTCTTAAATGGTTACATTATTGACGAATGTCAGAGGATGTTGGGAGAGTGATACTGATACATTGTATGCAGCTAGTATTGAGTATATAACTAGCTTTTTACACTGTCAACAGACTCAACCTCTGGGTGAAATCAAGAAGTTGTGGATTGCCAAAGCACCTTTTAGACATTTTGATGCACCTTCATAAAAATACATTTTTGCAGGTGCGCCTCAATTTGCAGGGAACACTGTCTCCACCATACCAACTGGTAGGGAGCTAAGACAAGGTTGCATTCTTGCACAAAATAAATTACTGTGCTTCAATATTTTACAACACTTATACAGGTAGTGGTTATTACTTGTAGATTTACTCTTTGCATCTCGTACTTGGGAGACCAACCTTCTTAAAAAGTCCCAGGACAGACTGAATCATTGATTTCTGTCCCCTATAGTCACTAGACTATATATAATATAATCCTTTTTCAGTAAGGGTACAAACATTTGTTCACATGCATTCTTGCACCATGCCGTTTTTTTTTTTAAGTGCTTTAGGGAGCAGCATTTGTATCACCCAAACCTAATAAGGCTAAGTTGTATTGCATCACATTGCCGACAACGTTATTCTTCTTGACTGCACCCCTTTTGGACAGCAGCACCTACTGAATGCTTTTCAGACATAGGCCCAAAACAATGATTTGGTTATAAACAATACACAAGCAAATGTTTTACAGACTAGGAAAACTGTCTCTAGCAAAAAGTTTTCATTCAACTGGCAATTGAATGACACAAAATTTGAATGTAAGGACGATCTTGGATATTTGTGTCCCTTGATTACGGTCGCTATGTCACACATAGTGCTACTAACTATTATAAAGGATAACATTATTTCTTTTTGAATTATCATTATAATTTTCGATTCCAAATGCAATTTTTAATACATCACTACAGAACATTTCCCATTAAAGCATTGGTGACATTTTTCGAGGACACGGTCATCCCGGCAGTATTGCACAGGACTGAAAATTACCACCTTTGAAGGGAGCAAGAACGATCAGAATTTGAGGGATATTATGGAGAAAAACGTTAGGACTCCCCTTTGTGTTCCCCTGCTATTATTAGGTTTCAGCTGGGGTTAAAATCATTGGATTTGTATTGTCTGTTGAGGAAGCTCTTAGTCAAAAAATGATGTTTCTGCCAGAAAATACTATCTTTGAATTCTTATGTAATAATTCTCAATGAATGGTGCTGATTTGTGTTAGAAAATTGGCAACATCACTGGTGAAACCAATTTTTTATTTGGAATATTTATTGCAGGATATGAGACATGTCAAACGTGACCTCACACAATATGATTGGTGCGAAACGTGTACTACGGCTTGAAGCTATAAATACTACAGACAAATCTATAATGAAATTAAGAGAGTAGGTGAATATTTATTTAACCCAATCTCCCTCACGTCATCTCAGAAGACTATGATGACATTTCGTTTTCATATATGCATAGGACAAATCTTTTGCAATGTATTAGAACTCATTTACCATTGGAGAATGCCCTATGATGACTTTGTGGGCAAGACATCGAAACATTGCAGCACCTAATCATAAACTGTGAGGATTTGCAGATGGTATGCTTGATTTGTTTATGCCACTTGGTGCATGACCCATTGGGGATTTTTATTGACAAGTTTTGGGCACAGATTTGTTTCGGAGACATCGTAAAAGATGACTTATGTGCTTGTGCGGTTTTTAAAGAAGATTCATTTATAGGGATGAAACTTTGTTTATGGTTTTACTAAATTTGAATATTGAGTGATAAGGATATACCTTTTTTGTTACTGTAATGTTAGAAACCATGAGGAGATGTGAGAGAAGGAGAACGAGGATTTGAATTGGACACCCAGATTGTGTGCCAAAGTAGAGATATTGAGAAAAGCAGGAGGGATTTAGATGGAGCAATGGGGAAGGGACAATGGAATAGTAAAAGCAAGAAGGAAGAGAACCTTCATTGTAGATGAATTGAAGTGCAATTAGTGAGCAGGCTGGATTGCAAGAAGATGGGCCAAGACAGAAGAATGAATAGAGTCAGAGAAGGATGCAAATTATAGAAAGATCTCAGAGTCATCGGCCTAGATAAGAGAAATGAAAAGCAATATAATAGGTCCAAGAAGGGTAGTGTAAAGTGAGACTAGTAGAGACCCTTGGGGTACACCATGAAAAAGAGGAAGAGTGAAGGAAGAATGACCAGCCCAGGTGATAGAAAAAATTACGATTGGAGAGATAGAAATGGGACAAGTTAAGGAAATAATCACAAAAACCAAGTTGGAAGAGACATGATGGAAGGATTGAAAGGTTACCCTAGTGAAATGCGGCCGATAAGTCAAGGAGTACAAGCAGAGAAGTAGTGAGAATAAAGGAGAGAATCAGAAACAGCAAATAAGACTGATTCTGTGGAGTGACATGGGTGAAAACCAGATTGGAAGTAGGTATAAGTGGAATTATATCAAAGTTAGAGACCTGAGAACATACAATGCATTCCAACAGTTTAGAACTAAAGGGAAGAAGGGAAAAAGGATGAATGTTAGAGGGAAGAGAAGTCTCAAGCATAGGCTTTTGAGAATGAAAGTATAGAGGAGTATTTAAAGGGAAAATGAAAAGTAGATTTACAGTGAGAAGAATTAAGATGAGCAGGAAAATAAGGGAGATGGATAGGGTAAACTGTGGAGATAACAGAGGAGGGTAGAGGATCACCAGATACAGCAGTGGGATGTTCCTTACAGAGAGAGAAGAAGAGATATCAGAGTCAGAAATTAAACGAAAGGACTGCATAAAGGAAGAGGTTGAAGTTTCACAAATATTTAAAAAGGGAACATGTGGAAGGGGAGGAAAATGAGGAAATAGAAGAGTGGCGAAGAGAGATCTTTGAGGAAAAATAATTAGCAAAATCTGAAGACAATCGAGAACAGGAGGAAGCAGTATCAGAAGGGGAGACAGAGAGAAAATAATTAAGACTTTGATAAAGACAGCAGGGACGAATGGATTGGGAAGATAAAATTGGTATTGAAGTAATGCTTTTTAGCATAAAGGTGCAGAGAGTCATGGGAATAATGGAGAGAGGACAAGTAGTCCAGTTCAGAAGCAGCCCTAGATGTATGCCAACACCACTCGTCCAGGTGCAAGGAGCGGTGGGTAGAAAGGAGGGTTGGGGGGTCATCCACGGTTAAGAAGTCTTGTGAGAAAGTGAGAAAGGCAAAGAAGGAAAAGAAAAATTAAAAGAAACTAGAAGAAAGAAGAACTGGTGCAGCATACAGGGGGAGTGACAACATTTTCAAGAGTTGGAAGGAGGGAAACAAGTGCAGTGGGAAAGGTGGAGTGTTTGCCAGCACCCTCGCCCCTTGAGTCACCAATTTTGTTAATCGATCATTTGAAGAGGCTTTCATTCCAGCTAACATCAAGGAGGCCTGGATAACCCTTTTTATTAAAAAAGGAGAATCTGGATCCAACACTTGCTAGTAGCTATGGACCGATAACAAATGTACCTTTCTTGTTAAAGATAATTGACAGAATAGCTTATACACAATACCAGCACTTCGTGGAACATAACTCTGTTCTAGTCAATGACGATCTGGATTTCATTAATGATGGTAAAACTGCCCTACTCTTACTGTTGGATCTCTCCTCTGTTTACGACTTGAGGAAAGACTTATTCAAATTGGCAAATGTTCCACACAGGCAGCTAGCTTGTTCAGGTCTTTTCTCTGACCCAGGACGGCCCACGTAGTGTAGGGCAATGCTAAATCCCTCAGATACCTGCTGACCTGTGGCATCACACATGATCGTGTTTGTCACCTTTGTTTTTTAATGTTTATTCAAGACCCGTGTGTGATCGTCTTGCCTCTCTTGGAGTCTATTTTGCAAACTACGCAGATGTCACACAGATTGTGTTCACAGTATCTGGTGTCTGTACTGCTGACTCCACTAGGGTTAATGACGTCTTTGTGGCCATACAAACTCCCTGGCTTTGAACAACTCCAAAACAGAGTTGCTCATTATGGGCACTTAATACAAATTGAGACATCTTGATAACCTATGCAACTCTTTTGTAATAAATAGTACAGTTATTACTGTGTCTGAAAAGGTTAAATCTCTGGGTGTCTATTTTGACTCCCACCTCACCTTTCAGAAACATGTTTCATCTGTTAAATCTTCATGTGTATTCCTTACTATTCTACTTTGGCAAATTCACCCTTATCTGTATGAGGATAATTGTGCCATAATTGCTGCAGCAATCATTAATTCGAAACTATACTACTGTAATAGTCTTTTGGTAGGTAATACCAAATCAAATACTCAGATGTTACAGGTCTCTCAAAATGGATCTGTCTGTGCGGTATGTGGGCTTAGTCGAATGTCCAATGTCTCGGAGTCTCGCAAGATGCTACATTGGCTCCCTCATGCGCAGTGGATTCCCTTTTAAGGGCTCTGTCCTGATGTTTAAGTGTCTTTCAGATCAGACTCCTATATATCTATCCTCTAGAATCCACAGAGCTCCCATCAGGCGCACCCTCCACTCAAATTCTGATTTGTTTCTCTTCCAACCTCGTGTGACTTTAAAAAAGTTCAGTGGTACAGGCTCTAATGCCTGGGCACCCACCATCTGGAATTCTTTGCCCTTGAAACTTTGAGTATGCAACTCAATAACCAGTTTCAAGAAGCAACTCAAGACACTCCTGTAAGAATTCCAGATGGCAACATTAATAGTATGGGTAAGAAGAGAAAGAAAAGGGTAGATGAGATTGTCTGACTTGTGAGAGGAGTGTAGATAATGGAACAGTGACTGGAATGGGGATGGGAACTGCAACATGGTATAGGAGGTGAGAGGACACATTGAAAGTGAGAAGAAAGAAAGGATTTATTGACATAGAGGAGAATATAGAAATGCGTAGGTTTAAAGTGACAGAAGAGACCTCTAGTGGGAGTGAGTGGTGGATGTTCACGTGGGTCAGAGGATGGGGTAAGGGAGCAAGGCAACAGAAAGCAGGCAGCATGATGAGAAGGTGTAGAGAGGACTGCTACTATCTGCGGACAGGTACAGACATAAGGACCTTTCCCAGACTTTTCCAGGGTTTTTCCCCGAAAGAGAATAAATATGCTTTTGGGTGATGGTGGGAGGGCAGTGGCGTGGGCAGGCTGTTAGAGGTGGGCAGAGGAGAAACTGTCCACAGTCCAGGAGGGCCCGTGGAGGCACAAAGTACATTCAAGACATTGGATGGTGCTTCAGCCACAGCTCATCAAGCTGCTGGGAGATTTTAATTTTTAATTTGTTGTTTATTTTATTGTTCATTTATAACACGCTTAATGCCAGCGAGTGGTTTCTAAGTGCAGGATCGGTATTCAAACCCATGTTGCGCTGTGTTATATTGCTTCCAAGACAAATACATTATCCCTGAGCTATCCTTCCTCCCAGATCCAGGAGCCAAGGGATGGGCACAGATTACCAATGCTAGCACACACCACCACACACCACAGGTTGGTAGGAGTCCTGCTGCAGTCTTGCAGACATCAGGAATTTTCCCAGACTTGGCTGTGGCTTTGACCCATAAGAAATGATTTATGCTTCCGGGGGGACAGTGGGAGGGAGGGGGTCATGGCCAGATAGTTGGAGGCGGACAGAGGAGGAATATTTGGTAGTCCATGAGGGCCCATGAAGTTTCAAAGTATATTCAAGGCACCGGATTATGCTTCAGCTGCAGCTGATGAAGTTGTTGGAGATGCAGGAGCCAAGACACGGGC
This sequence comes from Ambystoma mexicanum, assembly GCF_040938575.1. Taxonomy (NCBI): domain Eukaryota; kingdom Metazoa; phylum Chordata; class Amphibia; order Caudata; family Ambystomatidae; genus Ambystoma; species Ambystoma mexicanum. The sequence goes on along the minus strand of NC_090935.1, from coordinate 1,069,636,556 downwards.
ACAGATTACCAGCACTGGCACACACCACCACACTCTGCAGGTGGGTAGGAATCCTGCTGCAGTCTTGCAGACAGCATGATGTTGCTGGGACTTCACTGTGGCCTTGCCGCGGATGAGATTATATATGCTTCTGGGGGGAGGCATGAAAGGGTGGGGGTCAGGGACAGATAGTTAGAGGTGGGCATAGAAGGAGAAGTCAGTAGTCCTTGAGGGCCTGTGAAGTAACAAAGTGCACTCAACGTGCCAGATTGTGCTACAGCCACAGCTGATGAAGTTCCTGGGTGTTCGAGGAGCCATTATCATCAAACTCTGGTGAGGGATTCACAATTAAATTGAAGAATGCTACAAATACAAGCGCTTGGTGTAGCTAGAGCAGCTGCAAGCAGACATTTGCTTGAGTGACCTTCTTTTATTTTCAAATGTACCAATTCATCACTGAAACCTGCAATTGTGTATTGTTTTATTAATTTGTTCAACTTCTCACATGTTAATACACAGTTGGGGTCATTATGAGGTTGGAGTTAAGAAACAGTCCTTACCGGCATGGAGCAAATACTGTGTCTGTGTAGGAAAGAGCCTGCTAACAGTGGGCTATTACGAGTTTGCATGCACAAGCTTAGCGGCATGCCGGTAACAACAGTACCGGCATGTCGCTAAAGTCCCAAAAATGCCCCTTAGTGGCATCATGGAAAGCACAGACAGCACCACCAACATCAATGGATACGGCATTAGAAAGAGCACAGCGGCCATCTTGAAAAACACAATCCATTGCCATCCTCACCACACAGGACCTGGAGCCTATTTATGACTGCAGAAATCAACCTTCACCACTAGCATCATATCTAAGGGTGTCAAAAAAGGCGCATCCCGGCAGCGCAAAGAACGCTTTAGTGAGAACGAGCTGGCTATGCTGGCAGAAACACTGGCAGATAATGCAGAGGTTGTGTTCGCAACAACCTCAAGAGAAAGGCACAGATTAAGAAGAAGGAGATCTGGCAACTTGTTGCCCAAAAAGTCAGTGCAGTAGGAAACACCCCCCGCACAATCAAGGACATGTGCAAGCGATGGGACGACCTGCGCCTGAGAGTCAGGAACATTATGTCGGCAAACCGAAGCCAGGCCATGGCTACTAGTGGTGGTCCTAGCTCACCCATCAACCTAAGACGGTGGGAGGAAATCTGCGCCAGCACTATTGGCATTGAGGCAATAGAAGGTGTGGGAGAGATGGAACGTGTCGCCAACCCATCGGCGGATGGAGGTGAGTGTCCTGAGAAAACACTGTAATGAAAAGTTTGATGATAGTCCAACAATTTGTCCGTCCAAAGAGGCAATGCATGGCACATTACATACACATTGACACATGCCTACCTAGATGCCGTCCGCAGCACAGACACATCCACATGCATGCAGCATGGCAATACCATACCTGACACACACCACAGACATTTGAAAATGGCATATGTCACACTGCATGCAGTCCACAACAGAAACACATGTCACACAGCATACACCAGCTCCTACATGAGTGACCCTGACGAATGCCTGCATGCTCCACCCATATAGCAAGCAACGTGATTGTCAGAACTCCAATACCTAATCCCCTTTAATGTGTAGAACAGCAATAATACCTATGTATGCATGATGCATGTCGAACCATCACTGATGTCCTCCCTCTCTTCGTCCCCCACAGGCTCAGATTCTTACAGCGAGGTGCGGAACTCAGCCCCACAGGCAACAACTACCTGGAAGAGGGCCAGGGAAGGAGGCAACAGGCCTTCCAACTTCGGAAGGGCCAGCCAAGCCACGACAGGCACAGAAGCGGCAAACACCACCGGATGCCATGGCAATGGTGCCGCTAAGGGCCACTGCTACAGTCCCCACAACACCTGTGTCCCCTGCACAGGAGACAGTGGCGGATGGGGCCCTTTCAGCTGCGACCAGCTCTGTTGGGGAAACAGCAGCTACGGCACCCCAGACATACGAGGACACGCAGAGCCAGGGCTAGGTGTGTGTCCCCATGGAGGATGACTCTTCGGACTTACCTGCCACACCCAGTCACACATCATCACCCCAGGTCACACCTGTGTACTCCTATCATGACACCACACCGTGGCAGTCTGGAGGGGAGACAGTTCAAGGGAGCATGAGCCCCACAGAGGAGCAACACGGATTTGCGGATGTGACACATGCACCATCCATCTCCACCGGTGTCCGGGCAGGGGTGCAGCAGATACAACATACAGTGCAGCGCCAGGAGGAGCTGACTGCCCTAGTCAGGCAGTTTGTGTCAGACAATGCCCAGGCAAGGCAGGAGGGGTGCGACAACACTGCGTCCCTGAAGCAGGCCATTGGGCCAACACTACTCGCATATGAGAGGAGGTGTCTGCTCTGAGGCAGGACCTCTCCCGCATAGCGGATTCCTTGGAGGCTGAGTGTCCAGCCCCCAGACTGGAGCAAGCTGGCACCCCATAAACATCCAGCTCCACTCAAACCAGACCCCTTCGCAGGTCAGCGCGTACCTTGTGGAGATCTGACATGCCGCCAAAAGGTGCCGGAAATGGATGAATGTAGATGGGGCAGCCTGATTAAGACAAGACTATTTCTTTATGCTTCCGACACCTGACATTAACTGTATAAGTATATTCAGACTGTAATGTTGTTGAACTGTCCTACTGCCTATTTTGTGTGTGTCACTGTAACTAAGTTCTCAAGTATCCTTGTAATGTTTGCGCCCGGCTACCTGCAGGTTTGGTTTTGCGCTATATTAAATAAACAAACAAACAAACAAACAAACAAACAAACAATAGATGCAGACACCTTTTTCATTTCCTTGGACACCATGAGTGTGGGAGTTGTGGGGGAAGGGAGAGGGGGGAGAGGGTGTGTGGGGGAGTTGTGGGGGGAGGCAGAGGGGGGAGAGGGTGCGTGGGGGAGTTGTGGGGGAGGGGGAGAGGTTGTGTGAAGGAGTTGTGGGGGGAGTGAGAGGGGGAAGGGGTGGATGAGGTGAAAGGTTTGAGCACTTTGTACTACTGAACAGTTAAATACACCTGTTGTGTAGCAGAAAAAACACGTGAGTGGACATTCCTTATTGAATAATTGTAATTTATTGCTATTCAGTGCAAGTGTACATGTACTCCCACACCCAGTCCCCTCTGTCCCACTTTCATGTCACCCTCTGCACCCATGTGTGTTAGAAATATTGTACAATCACTGACTGGCGCAATGCACATCCCTCCTGTGCATCTGCATCGCAATGATGTGCACCCACATCTTCTTCATCCTCTTCATCATCACCTGATGGTTGCAGTTCAATTTCAGGGGGCAGGGGCACGTTCCGTCAGATAAACATCAAAACATGTTGTGCAGCATGACACATGCCATGATGATCTTGGCCACCTTCTCATGCCTGTAGAGGAGTGCCCCACCCGACCCGCTTCAACAGGCCAAAGGTCTGCTTGATGACCACACGGGTACGGGTATGGGAACAATTGTAGTCCTCCTCGTGCCGGTTCTGCGGGTTTCAGACAGGGGTGAGGAGCCGCGGCTTCAAGGGATAGCCACTATCAACTGCATGTGAGGTATGTGTTAGTCGATTCATGATGGACAGCTGTACTTGTCACACATACCTGCAGATATTTGTTGGTCACATGCACATGTCACAGGTTGTATGCACACATTTTTCCTTCCCTCAATGGGTTCTGCGCCATGGACTTATGGTATGGATTGCATCTTCAAGATGACCCACGGTGTACACTGCCTTGATGTTGCTTTCTTCCCTCCATCTCTCTGCTCTCATCTCCCGCTGCACCTACACTCCTGGTTTTACTTCCTACATCATTCCCCCTTGTCCTTGTACTGCCTTCAGTTCCACTCCTCATTTTACCTCCCTACCATTTCCCCATCTTTCACTCCCCTTTAACACTTGCCACTTTCTTGTCTGCAGAGTTCTCCTCTTCCTTTCTCCTCATACCACTTCCTCAACACCTATTTCCTGTGCCAAATGTCTCTGCAGCACATCTCCTCTCCCGCAGTCTTCCCTCAACAGCCTTCTCCAAACAGGAGCCCCCTGATTCTGTCAACCACCACTCCAAACTGGGCTGCATTGTAGTGACATGCCACTAACGGTTTGAACTACGGATGGTGGACTGCAGCTGTGAGTCTAAACAGTGTTAGCACTGCAATTGGCTAAGCTCTCTCACCTCCTGAGGGTCAGAATGAGGCTGAGTAGATTGTGCTGACTCTATAAGATCCCAGTGGCCATTTTGATATGCTGTGTGCCTGGAGAGGCTGGACAAGGTGCTTGTGTCGAGTCTTATGAAGGTAAGTCTGTAAGGGGGATTTAGCATGGTCTAGGATTCCCTCAGGGGTTTCTTGTCTTTGGAGGGTTTTCCTATGGTTTCTCTTTCCTTGAGTGGATCATTTTGATTCCCTGATCCATTCCAGGTTTTCCAGTTGTAATAGAAGGTCATTGTGGGAGATATAGTCCATCTGACTATGATCCGAGCATTACTAAGAAGACAGATGTTTTTTACAAGGTATTTGGAAAAAAAGAGAGATAGATGACGGGTCTGTGAGGGCAAGTCTAGATGTGTAATTGCCTCTCCCTGATCCAAGCAGCTTGATCAGAAGGCAGAAAAGGCTATGGACACTGCCCTAATGAATTTTCTATTGGGACCCAAAGCCTATTTTATAGCAGAGCTGAAGGGCACTTGCATATACTAATACGTATGTTTTTATGGTGCTATGGATTCAGGTAATTATATGGTCTTTTTTCTGTATTTGATTATTTTATTATTTTATTTGTTTTATTACTGTCATGAAAGGCCCAATCAGCCAAATAAGTAATACACTAAAATCTATATCTAATCCATTTGACTTGGAATTTTGTTAGGCTTATCCTCTCTATGGTCTCTAATTACTTTTCCAGAATCTGGTGCTGTTGGGCATCATGGGCAACATATTTTCTCTGTATGTCTAGGCGAGGTACCCAACTTTCTGTGTCACCTGGCTCGTGGTCACCAGATGAATGTCCAGGTAGGGAACTTTTACACACAAAACAGTATTCTATTTTGAACTTTTTTCGTTATTTTGTTGAATCCCTGGTTTCCGTTAGTTTGTGTAAAGATGAGCACTGTTGGGAAATTCCTAGCCAACGTTCATTTTCACCAAACAGTATATTGCAGTTTTGTGACATGTTATGTTTCACTGTGGGGCAAGCCTTAAATCAGTCCTTTGGCCCGAAGGTCCACTTCATCATGGAAATGAGGACACGAGAACAGAGAATTGACTACGTAGCTGTGACCAGCAGCCGTGAGACCTTCTTGACAGCTGAGAGTCGTCCGGATCCTAAAGCAATCCATTGGAGAAGACTGCACAGTTAGTTTGATGCCGGGAGATTGTTTTTAATGCATTTGTGTTATCAAGCTTTTTAATGCAGAGACCACAGAATATTGACATTACAGAGAAGGTGGAGGAGGTGGCTGCACAGTGGCTAGGCCTGTGACACCTAGAGCTTGTATTTGTTGCTGCTGACAATGGGTCTGATATTCTTCCTGCCCTATAAATTAACAAGAACATACATGTTCCATGTGACAGGTTTAAACTTTTACCTGGTTGCACTGAGATTTGGATTGTGTTTGGGAGACCCCAGGTTCCAGGATTCAGAGGAACTTTTCAAGGACACTTGTAACAGGACAATTGAAATTGAGCCACAGGGAAAGTGGGAACCTAAATCTTCATGACTCTAAATCCTCCCCTCTGCACCTTTGACTTGAGCAGGACAACTACTGTATGGACATATATTTGAACTGTGAACATTTCAGTCTCATCACATTGTTTGCCAAATACATAGGAGATAATAAATACAATATATTGAACCATTAATCATTATAAAGTACCAAACAGTGGTTTTTAATCCTTCCTTCCCACACCTCCCACACAGAGCAAGAGACCAGATTATAACAAACTGGATCCATGAGGAACAGTATCCTTTGTTCCTTCCAACCAACACCATGGAGTAATAAGCAAGCAGCTGTCCCCATACCCTTCAGCAACAGTAACTAATGTAGCAATCAGCACCACATTGGGGAGCATACATGGCCAGTAATGGCCTGCCAAAACGAGCCTAGGCAGGCCAAAGTTAAGCAAGGGCCTCAAAGGGCCTCGGCAAGGGCTGTCGGCCATTACTGGCAATGTGCGCACCCCGACACGTCAGTGATAGCTATTTGCACTTCAGAGTATGCCTGGGGTGAAAATGGTTTTATTTTTAATGGGCTCTGTGCATATAATGCAAGCCCAATATCCCGTAAAATAAAACAAGATGGCCACTTACATAGGAACATGTACATAGTCCGTTTTCTTTTTCCATGGTTGCAGTCATGGGCGGGAGGAGCACTGCCTCCCCACCATCAAGATGGTGACAACTGGGGAAGGGCCTCAGGTGACTGGAAAGAATGGGTGGTATAAAATGTGTTCTCACCTGCTTTTCCAGCCACCCGTTTGGCTGAGAACCCTTGTGAATGTCAGACATTACATGTTAATCCAGCACACTACTACTTGGAACACTTGTGTACAGGCCCATTATCCATGACTTATCATATCATATCATATCAAGAAGAAAAAGTTACAACTTCCAGTTCCTCATCCACAACATTCAGAATCCAAAATTCACTATGAAGCTATACAGGCAGAGGATGATCTTCATATCTGCCACACCAAAACATAATTTGCAGTTAAGGAAAACCAAGTCCTCTGGCATCCTTTATCACACTGTGGCTCTCCATTATGATATGTTATGTTATTTTATGTTATGTTATGGGTTCTTTATATAGCATTCAAACCCAAAGGCATATCAGTGCTGTAGGAACATAAAGGAAGCAATATAAAATGATTCACATGACTAATGAGGGAAGTGCAGAGAGAATAAGAATATCTCACAGCCCTTGACTTTCTCCCTCCTTAACTCTCCTCCTAACCTCCACCTCCACCTCTTTACCACCCCTTTTACTCTCAGCTAAGTCTCCCCCATTGTTTTGCTGAATTAGCACCCATTCTTCACAGCATCACATCTCATGAGCCCCTATCGACCCATTTGCTTTTAAACCGTTCAACAAATTAGTCTCAATCACTAGCCCTTATCTGTCTGAGCTTGTAAATGACTCTCTCCACTGAGCTATTTATTTATTTATTTAGGGGAGGAACAATTCTCTTTTGATCACAAAATAATGTGTAAAAGATAAGAAAACAGATTTGATGGGAAGCAATGAGCTTCCTACAATGGGGCGAGTTGAGGGACATTCCGACCAGGTTGTGAGGGGAGTAAATGGAACAGTCACCGGTGGCAATACTTAAGTGGACATACATAGATTACAGACAGCTAACAATGAACAATCTTAAGTGCAAGTAAGCATTACAGCCATCTGTGCTCAGGATGTGACCATGATGGGTGAAGTGCTAGAGGGGAGACAGAGGAAGTGAGGGACAGAGGCAGTTTAGAGCCGAAGGAAAAGTGTTAGCCCTCAGGCAAAACAAATCGGTTGAGTGGGTAATTCCGAGGTGAGGAGGCAGGCTTTTGGTTGGATTTTGAAGAAATCCATGTGGGCTGTTTCCCAGATGTCTGGTGGAAGAGAATTCCATGCAAGTGGAGCAAGAAGAGAGAATGAGCGGAAGCGAGAGGAAGCATAGCGAGGGTGAGGAGCCACATGGGTACTTGAGGAGTCAGAGGAGGGATCACAAGAAGGCTTGTAGAGTTGGATAGAGGAAGATAAATATTGTGGTGCTTTACCGTGGAGAGATTTGTGAACCAGGACAAGTAATTTAAATCTGGCCCTGTTTTGCATAATCAGCCATCTAGGCTGGTGATGGGATGAGGAAGTAGGTGTGAAGGAGTTCAAAGAGAGTCCTGGTAGCAAAGATAATGATCTTGCCAAGAGGACAGAAAGCATAGTTGGTGAGAACAAAGAGGATTCTGGCACAGTAGTCCAGTGTAGAGAAGACAAGAGTGGTTAAGAGATATTTTATTTTATTTTTTACATTTGTATAGCGCACAAACAGGCCTTGGGCATCAAGGCACTATGCGATGCTTGGTGGTGTTGAAAGCAAGGAGGTGCCTGATGTTCCTAATATTTAGGAGGTTGAGATAAACTGCTGTTCCAGTTTTGGAGATGAAAGTAGAGAAGGAGTGAGAAGGGATATACATGACACTGAGGTTTCTAGGTGTTGGAGAGAAGGGGAGAGTGTCAGGTAGGAAAGAGCTAGACAGAGGAAGAGATGAGGGAGGGCTTTTGGCAGGGAAGAAGAGCACCTCTATTTTGGTAGATTTAACATCAGCGAGTGCAAAACATCCAGCATTTAATGGCTGAGAGACAGTTGGAAATGTTGATATGAGATCAGATGAGAGTTCAAGAAAACAGAAGATATCGGTGCCATCCATAGAGTGTCGGTATGAGAACCCAAAGGAGGAGATTAGTGCCCCAAGAGCAGAGGAATAGAGTGTAAAGAGGAGAAGACTCAATACATAGCCTTGTGGAACACCAACAGTTAGAGGAGTGATTTGAGAGGTGTTGTTGCACCAGGAGACATAGAACTGGAGAGGTGCAAGGTAGGATTCAATTCAGCAAGGGCTAGATTGCGCATCCCAAGTAGAAAGAGAGGATTAAGGAGATCAGAGTGATTGACAGCGTAAAGGGAGGAGACCGGCCAAGGAGAATTAGGATAGATGATAGATTGAAGTGCTTAGCAGATGTAATGAAGTTGGAAACATTCATTGGAGCAATTTCTGTAGAGTGACTGGAGTGGAACTCTGCGTGCAGGGGGCCCTGAAGGTCGTGGATGTCTAAGGAATTGGCAAGATGGTTGAACACAACCCTTTCAAGGACTTTAGAGTAGTGCAGAATGAGAGACACAGATCAAAGGTTAACCAGTAGGTTCTGGTCAGCCCGTTGCTTTTTTAGGAAAGAGATGACGGCGGCTGTTTTGGAAACAGAGGGAAAGCAAGCAGAGTCAGAGGACAGGTTGAAGAGTTCAGTGAGGTGACAGTCCACTAAAGGGACAATAGGCTCGACTAGCTCTGAAGCAAGAAGGTAGGATGGGGCAAAAGATGGGTTCACCTTTATCAGTAGAGATAGTATTTTGTCAGTATTAATGTGACTAAAGTAGCAGATAGAGGCAGAGTGTTGGAATTGAAATAATATTATGCCTCCTATCGCAGTATTTGAATGTGTGTTGGCCTACGCCAAGTTGTCTAAAATATCATGTAAATAGATTCCGCGGCAAGGTCTTGACCTTAACGAAAACTGTGTAAGTCGCCATCTTGGATTTAGCCGCCATTTTAGGTTCTCTTGTAATGTGGAAGTCACCCGGAACATCAAAATGGGGGCCTAATGACATTCCGAGTGAGATTCTGGCCGTTGTGACCTCCGCACACATGAATAAGTAATATGCCTGCAGGCCACTTGTTGGGGTCATGAACTGAGACCTTGTCCTATCCCTGACCTATGTGTAAATGAACAACTGTATCAGCGGAACTGATCAAAATGCATACATTATGGGATCGACCTGGCAAGAAACCCTAGACCTGGTCTTAAGAATGGTTAACCCGCGAGGGGGTTGGCCAGAGCTGGATAAAGAGTATAAAAGCACAAATATTCCAATGTACGGTCTCTCTTACTAACGCAGTCAACTCTCGTTGAAGTTCGTTATGTTACTCTGAGAGCCGAATAGCTATCCATTTGTCAATTGACCTTTTGGTAACTGTTTTAGCTTTTAAATAAAGCACTTTGTATGTTCTTTGTAACCTGTGTTGGTGTGTTTCCTTTTGGGCTTCCCAGCCTCATATCAATTTCTTTGTTTTCGCAGTTGGCGCCCGAATAGGGACCCTCAAGATTGATGCTGGATCATTGAAGGTTGACGCAGACTATCGAACCGGGATCAGACGGTGTGATTCTGCGGGCCGGACCGATCGAGACGCGATACCTCGGCAGCACTGCACGATCCGATCCTTGGACGATAGTCGTGTGGTCTGACACGGCATCTTGACGAGGGTCCATTTTTGAGGCGGGCAGATTTTCCAAAACCACCAAACACAAGGTAAAATTCGTTAGGTAAGTTCTTTGATAAACCGTACGGTCCTCCTTAGGTTTGGTCAGGTGCAGTCGTGACCCGGCTCTTAATTTAACCCTGACAATTTGAATTTGGCGTATTGTATCTGCAGACACAATTATTGACCAGGTAACACCAATTCTTTGTGAAATGCCTGGGAAATTGTCTAGCAGCTTTAGGGCTCTGTTCCGCAGCGATCGACAATCCTTGGAATTTAGCCGCCCGGCACCACAGGAGGGGTCGCCGGCATGTACTATGTACTGTAAGTATGGCATTGGTAGTATAGTATTTAATGATATTTGACACAGACAGACCAGACATGCCTCCGAATTTCAGTGGCCAATCAACGGTAGTTTTGAGATCCCCCGTATTGAATACCTAGAATCAGTCTTGTTGAAAAAGAAGGCTAGACCTGCAGCCTTTGATGTTTTACAGAATTGGAAAAAAGAAGCGTTACAGCAGCTTAAAAGTAGGGATAAACATGCACGCCGTCATAAAACAAACGCCGAAAAAGCGTTGTTAAATGATAAAGAAAAACGTTCAGAATCAGTTAAAAATATGGATAGAGCTTTTTCACTTGGAATCCAGAAAATGTACCCCTCTAAAGATTTCCATGTTTCCGAGGAATTTATTGAGAAATTGTTAAACGAACGCAGGCCTGATGCCTCTGCGCCACCTCCGTATGTTCCTATTTTGGGCACTCTGCCCATTCCTGCTGTTGTTCCTGCTGTTATTCCTGTTCCCTCTGTACAACCTATTGTTCCTAGTCCCCTAGTTGTTGTTCCTCCACCTATCGCACCGCCCCTTCCTTCTGCACCGATAGCTGCACCTTTATTAAATTTACCTGCACCTCCGCTCCCGAGTGGCCCCGTATTGACTGAAGTTGATCCAGGTGCAGGATCGAAGATCGTCACTCGTAATACTGTTTCTGCAGATAAGAAACAGGAATTGTTTGCATGGGCTAAGCATTGTATGGAGAAAGGTGATCAAGTTAATGTTTTTTCCACATTATCTAATTTGAATAGTTTTCCAGAGAAAAATGTTTTTATCGAAGGTTTGGGGACTCATCTATGTGTAATGTGGGGTAGATTACAAAATTCGGATCTTCCACAAGGAGTGAGAGATCTGAATGCTTTGGCACTTTCGAGGGACACAGAACAGAAAGTATATGAGCATGTGGAAACATTGTTTGAGTTTAGGAAAGACTTTGAAAAGTCACGAGATGAGGACGACGAAGACGATAGAATATATGTACAGAAACGATTCCTTCCGTGTCGTAGATCGGCACCTGAGGAAATACGAATTTGTACTAAAGATGCGGTTCGATGGATCTCGGATTCATCGATTCCACCAGATGAAGAATATGACACGTATAGTCAGTATACCGTAGAAATGCAAAGAAAGGTAATTCAGGTAATGGTACAGTACCTGCAAGAAGAATGTGTAAGAAAGAAGGTTAGTTGCCCCATAGAATTATTGGGGATTTGTAAAAGGGCTTTTTCGCCCGACACTTCTTCAGCTGCCTTAGCGCTTGACCTGGCTCTGTTGCTTAGTAAGCGGCCAGAGGTACCTATATCTCAGTTGCCTATGAGAGAGGTCCCTCCGACCTTTGTCCCAAAAGTTTAGATCCCCGCCAACGCTGGGACTGGTGCCCCCGCTGTGGATATCCCTGCACATTATGTATCGCAATTCGTTCACGTCCCGTTTTCACGACAGGAAGTGAACACAATTAGACAATCAGTTCCCGATATCAGGAAAAACCTGACGGGGTTTTACAAAGAAATAGAGTCCGTCTTGCAGTCCGCAGTGTTCACCGTGAGTGATATTGACTTGCCATTTCCTGTACACCTACCCGTAGATGTATGCAAACAGGTTCGGACAGTAGACAATGTGCCAGGGTTGGGAGGTACGTGGGCTAATATGATTAGGATTGATGGGGAAAGACCAGCTGGTGAGAAACCCCCACAGGTAATACTTACTTTGCCTGATAGAATTGTCACAAAAGTAAAAACTATAATTCCAGAGAAAAGAATTATTTGGGACAAGCTTACGGCCTGTGTCCAAGGAAAAACTGAAGGCGCCACCGAATTTTTTAATAGATTCGAGCAGGTATTTTCTGACTTCAGTGGACAGGATTTAGGTACAGAGTCTGGGAAAAGGTTGTTCGTGGACAAATTTGTACGTGGATTGTTGCCTGACATCCAGTCACAGATTATGTCCTCTGAGAGCGCTTGGCAGGCAAAATCTCAATCTGAGGTTTTGCACATGGCTCAGTACTATGAGAACCGTGTTAATAATGAGAAGGAAAAAATTGAAAAGAGGAAAGGAGATTTGAAAACCAAAGTATTATTACAGCAAATTGTTAGAAACCCCAGAGGAGGCACGACACAGACTAGAGGTCAGTATGTCCCAAAAGGAAATGCTCCTTTGGGTCCTGTGAATATTAATCAATGTGCTTATTGCCGCCAGGAAGGTCATTGGCGAGCACAGTGCCCTGTCCTTTGCCAAAGGTCAAACAGTGCCTTTGGGGGTATGGGTAGATGACCTAGGGGCCGCCCTGGGGCAGGGAGCCCTGATAGAGGTCAGTTTTTGCAAGATCCTCAGCAACCTTTTTCACAGGAAAATCAGACCTCGAGTGTGGACTCGAGGAACATATTTGATCACCCTTCTGCTGCCTACCTTTCTGAAGAGCTTCCTTCTAACGATACTCTATTTCATTAGGATTGCCCGAAGCAGGGTTTGGAACCTTCACCTATTCCCTTTAATCAGAAAGGCCCCTACGTTGAACTATTAGTAGGGAATGGGAAACACCAGTTTTTGATAGACACTGGAGCACAGAAGTGCTCCATTGATCATTCTCGGGTTCCAAACATTCCACTGTCAGGGCAAACAAATGTTTCCGTAGGGTTTTCTGGTATACCAACTGTCTGTCCGGTTTCTGCACCGGTGTCTGTTTCTTTGGGTCCCTTTACGGACCATTGCCCTTTTCTTCTCACTTCAAACTGTGGAGAGAATTTGCTGGGGTTGAATTTGTTAAAGAAATTGAACACAGTAATTCATTGTTCTTCTGATGGAGTACGGCTGACGGTTTCACCACAGCAACTTGCTAATTCTCAGCTCTTGATTCGACCTTTACCTCCTGAGTTTAGCATTGTCCCAGAATGTTTATGGGCGGTAGACGACAATGATGTCGGGGTATTACAGATTGAGCCCGTTAAAATAGTTCTGAAACATGGAGTGAAACTACCACGCATCCCGCAGTATAAAATATCAGTTGAGGGCGAACGTGCTTTGAAATGCATTGTCTCCGATTTTGTGCATCGTGGGGTGATCGAAGAGATTACAGGTAGTTTGTGTAATAGTCCGATCTTGCCTGTATATAAGAAAGGCGACAATGCAATTCCATACCGGTTCATAATTGATCTCCGTGCTATTAACAGAGTGGTCGCCCCACAATTTCCAATTGTGCCCGATGTGACGACGATATTGACAATGATCCCTGCTACGGCTACGCACTTTAGCGTTGTGGATTTAAAAAACGCTTTCTTTAGCATTCCTATACATGAGGAAAGTAGATATCTGTTTGCGTTCACCTTGGGGGGACGCTCATTTACATTTACCAGGGCACCTCAAGGGTATACTGAAAGTCCTAGCATTTATAGTAGAGCTTTGAAAGAGCAGCTCGACACCCTTGAATTGCCACCTACTTGTACGCTGCTTCAATATGTTGATGATTTACTTTTGGCTGCAGACTCTGAGAGTGCTTGTAAAGAAGGCACCGTACTGTTGCTTGTTCATTTAGCTAAAAATGGTCATAAAGCTTTGCTTAAAAAATTTCAATATTGTTGTCAGGAGGCCGCCTATTTAGGCTACCTCCTGTCAAAGGAGGGGAGAAGATTGACACCTGAAAGAATAAAACACATTTCTGGCATGTCTGTTCCAAATACACAGAAGGAAGTCAGAGCCTTAATAGGTATGGCTTCTTACTGTAGGTTGTGGATCCCAAACTTTTCGCTAGTGATAAACCGATGTTGGCTCTGACGAAGAAGGGCATTTCTCTGCCACTGCCATGGAAATCGGAACATCAACGATCATTTGAGCTTCTCAAAACCGCGTTATGCTCTGCCCCGGTTCTGGGTACTCCAAATTATGACAAGGCCTTTGTGTTGTTTGTGCATGAATGTGATGGATGTGCTTTGGCTGTGTTAACACAGGAACACGGAGGGAAGAATAGGCCGTGCGGCTACTACTCCTCCGCCCTTGATCCTGTCGCATGCGCTTTGCCAAGATGTTTGCGCGCTGTCGCTGCTGCTGCCGCGTCTGTAAAACAGAGTGAGGGAATGGTCCTAGGCCATGATTTGATTTTGATGGTACCTCACTCTGTTGATATTCTATTGAACAAAACCCAAACGCAACACCTCACTTCTGCGCGGTTATCAAGGTAGGAACTAATTCTGTTTGCCCCTCACATCCAAATTAAGAGGTGTTGCGTTCTTAATCCGGCTGAACTCTTACCTTTCCCGAAAAAACACTGTTTGCGGTGACGAAGAATTACATGATTGCCTGTATACCACTGAACAAGAAACGAAGGGCAGGATAGATCTCATAGATACTCCTTTGGATAATGCAGAAGGGGAGCTGTTTTGCGATGGCTCCTGCTTCAAACTTTCGGATGGTACATCTACAGCTGCTTATGCAGTTACTACATTGAGCAAAGTTGTTGAAACTAAGAGAATTTCGCATAACTACGCGCAGGCCGTAGAGATTATAGCGTTGACCCGAGCTTGTGAACTCTCCCAAGGGCGTATAGTAAATATATATACTGATAGTCAGTATGCATTTGGGGTGGCTCACAACTTTGGAAGGCTCTGGTCGGAAAGAGGATTCCTGACCTCACATGGGACCAAGATCCAGCATGGCCCCTTGATAGTGCAATTACTCTCGGCACTCTCACTTCCTAAACAGTTAGCGATCATGAAATGTGCAGCATATCGTAAGGTCATAGATGATGTGGGCAAAGGGAACGCTTTTGCGGACCTGATAGCCAGACAAACGGCCACAGACCTTAGCATGGACATGTATGCCTTGAGGGAAATGAGAGATGCTTACATAATGGATGAAGGTATTGGATCTGTGCGAGATATTCAAACTGATGCCACAATAGAAGAATATAAAAGGTGGGCTGAAGGAATGGGGAAATTGGATGATGAAGGGTGTTGGATGGATACATCCGAAGGAAAATGGTTGCTCCCTGATTCATATGTATTGGCAATGGTTACGATGGCACACGGTCCTACACATGTGTGTGCCCAGCAGATCACGAAAATGTTAGAACAAGTTTGGGTGAATGACAAGATTCTGGAGACTGCGAAGAGGCATGTCCAGAACTGTATGATCTGCTTACAGAACAATGTGGGTAAGGGGACAGTAACTCCAAGGTGAAGCTTTGGGCCCCTTCTGTTCCCTTCGAGGTCATTCACTTTGATTTTATTGAGATGGAACAATGTAATAATCTGAAATATGTTCTTGTAATTATTTGTGCCTTAAGTAAATGGGTCGAGGCTTTCCCCGTTAAAGATGCTACCTCCATGACCACTGCAAAGATTATGGTAAAAGAATTCTTTCCTCGATTTGGGCTCCCGAGGGTAATTTGGTCGGATAATGGTCACCACTTTATTGCAGCAGTAATTTTGCAGATATGCACAACTTTATGTATTGAAAAACGATTTCACTCAGCTAGACATCCTCAAAGTGCTGGGTTGGTGGAAAGACACAATGGTATTTTAAAGAATAAGCTTGCAAAAACATGTGCTGATACCAAACTGAAATGGCCAGATGCCTTACCTATTGTATTATTGGATATGCGTACCACACCTCAGACTAAGACTGGGCTTTCTCCATTTGAGGTAGTGATGGGGAAACCTGCTAACATTTGGGGTCTCCCAAAACCTAAAGCCCTGAGAGAGGTGGAAAATGTATTGCTTGTAGACTACTGTAACCAGTTAACTAAAAACCTGTATTTCATTTATCACCAGGTGCACTCGGCTTTACCTGTACGGTTCACGGGCCTAGGACACGATATACAGCCTGGAAGTTGGGTCCTAGTGAAGGCCTACGAGAGGTCTTCCTGTCTAGCGCCTCGCTGGCGGGGACACTACCAGGTGCTACTGGTCACCAGGACAGCAGTGCGGGTGGCTGGAAAGAAGCACTGGATCCACGCGACGCATGTCAAGAAACTTCCTCACCCGACACCACACGTTACAGAAGAAGCAGAACCCCTCGCTGATGCTACAGTCTCTAATCTTGGAGTAGCAAACAGCGCTGTTAGTGCGTAGGAGAATTTCTCTGAGCCCGTGGAGCTTGGGGAACAGTCCATTTTGTCTCCGCACTCTCTTGAAAAATCACTTCCGGAAAACACTGTTTCGAGCTCTGCGACTTCCGTCGCCTCGGATACGTCGCTTCCCTCAGGAAGTGACGACACTTTATTTCCGGATCAGACAATTTTGGGTACCAACAGGTACAACCTTCGACGAAGAAAATAGAACTACGGCACGGGTGTTTCCGTGCATCTGGAAAAAGGAAGTGATAGGAAGTTTTCCTTTTTATGAGAAAGTTCTGTTGAACAAAAGGGATTCTGCTGGTTAGGGTTGGGAAGGAATAAGAAATCGCGCGACCGTAGCGTCGCCAGCAACGAACATTGGGGTCGTCGATTGAGGAACTACAATGCCTGCCACCTCTGCTGCTGCTCCCCACACTGGACTTGTGAATAAGGGGGTGACCAACTTGGACAATGAACAATGTGCCTGGGCCCCGAAAACGTACTGCTGTGTTTTGATAATGATAATTGTTATTTTTGCAACTGCTGCTGTAGGACTTTGGTATTTTGAAGAAATCTATCCTCTGAAACCTTTACTACCGACCGAGATTGTACCAACTGTTTTGACTCCCTCTGTACACCTTCACACTCTGTCCCCTAGAGACTCCCAACATAGACAAAAGTATCATAATAACACTCTAATGATAGTAATGAATGCAACTCATGCCATTTTTAATAAGAGTAATTGTTGGATTTGTACTCATTTACCGCAACATGGGAACAAGGGACTGGGATGGTATATACATCCCTTACCTTTAACAACTGCTTGCTATGCCTCTCTTAGAGCACTATTCTTTGGCCGATGGAATGATAGCATCTCAGGGAACTTTGATGGAACTAATCTGAATGATTTCGAGAAACGTGAATTGACTCCCCTGGGATGCTCGCTTTTTGCAAATAGAAGTAAACCTAACATTGCTTCTATTAGGCCGTCTGATAAACTATCTCTTCCCTTTCAAACTCTAATTTCCTTTAAAATGGCTCTGATAGGCAATAAGGACGCCGTACCCCCTTCTTATTCTATAAATCATAGCCCTGACTCGGTTCCCTTTTGTGTACAAAGAAATGGCACTAGGCCAATGGGAGATTTTGAAGGTTGTAAGAACATTGTAAATCTGACTGGGGAAAACAGGCCTCTGTATGTAGGGGGGCCTGTTTATTTTGTTTGTGGTAGTTTAGCATTTCCCTGGTTGCCCAAGGATTGGCAGGGAACCTGTTACTTAGGAATATTATTACCCGGGGTATTTGTAGCTAGTACATTGGAGGTTTCTAAGGCTCGCCCAAGGCGGGACAAGAACGGAGATACCCCTGGGCAAGTATTGGGAGATATAGCGAAATCAGTTGTACCCTTTTGGGGACAAATACCAAACTAAGAGGACATTAGGGGATTAGCAAGGGTACTGGAGAGAACGATCAACCGGACCACGGACATACTCTACAATATGACCTTGGAGCAAAAAGCAATAAGATTGGTAGCACTCCAGAATCGGATGGCATTAGATGTCATTTTGGCAGAACGAGGTGGAGTATGCAAATTAGGGGGGTCCGCTTGCTGTGTTTTCGTTCCAGATTCCTCACCAACAATTTTTAAAGCGATACAGACCTTGCATACTCTTAGTTCTGAAGTACATATCCCTGTAGGAGACTGGAATCTTAGCACTTGGTTCTGGGATTCTTTACGATCTTGGGGTTGGAAGGTGCTTTCTGTTATTCTGGTTATTTTGGGGATCCTGCTATTTCTTTGTTGCTGTTTTCAATGTCTTCCAAGTATATGTGGAATGCTAGGGGGATGTTGTGCCCAAGCAGTGAGCACAATAGGGCATAAAATATATGCCCCAGATACAGCATCTAAAGAATTTGTGTTACAAGAGGTTTTAATGAACGACCTAATGGCTATAGATATTACAGACAATGATTCGGGATCTATGGATGACAACACATGGAGTTATTTTCAAAAGTATTAGAAATGATGTTAGCACTTGGCATAGGCCAAAAGGAGGGTCTGTTGGAATTGAAATAATATTATGCCTCCTATCGCAGTATTTTAATGTGTAGGCCTACGCCAAGTTGTCTAAAATATCGTGTAAATAGATTCCTCGGCAAGGTCTTGACCTTAACGAAAACTGTGTAAGTCGCCATCTTGGATTTAGCCGCCATTTTAGGTTCTCTTGTAATGTGGAAGTCACCCTGAACATCAAAATGGGGGCCGAATGACATTCCGAGTGAGATTCTGGCCGTTGTGACCTCCGCACACATGAATTAGTAATATGCCTGCAGGCCACTTGTTGGGGTCGCAAACTGACACCTTGTCCTATCCCTGACCTATGTGTAAATGAACAACTGTATCAGCGGAACTGATCAAAATGCATACATTATGGGATTGACCTGGCAAGAAACCCTAGACCTGGTCTTAAGAATGGTTAACTCGCGAGGGGGTTGGCCAGAGCTGGATAAAGAGTATAAAAGCACAAATATTCCAATGTACGGTCTCTCTTAATAACGCAGTGAACTCTCGTTGAAGTTCGTTATGTTACTCTGAGAGCCGAATAGCTATCCGTTTGTCAATTGACTTTTTGGTAACTGTTGTAGCTTTTAAATAAAGCACTTTGTATGTTCTTTGTAACCTGTGTTGGTGTGTTTCCTTTTGGGCTTCCCAGCCTCATATCAATTTCTTTGTTTTCACAAGAGGAGGATGGTAGAGTAGGCGAGGTATAAAATGTATGAGAAGGGAGTGTGAGTAAGGTCAGGAGAAGGAGAGTGTCTCTAATTTTGTAAATGTTTGCAGCAAAATATTCAGCTAGGTCATTAGCTGCAAGTGTGGGGGTGATAGCCATAGACTTAGGAGGAGTGAGGAGTGAATTTATGGTTCCCTGTAGTGGGTACATGTTTGGAGTGAGTGTCAATGAGGTTAGGTAGAGTTCCCTTTTCGCTCTATCAAGAATAGACTTGAGAAATTTCAGGGAAGAGAAGTAGGCCCCCATCTGTACAACAGCCAATGCATGGCTCTGTGGACAGAGTGTATGAACGGGGTGAGCAATGGTTGAGGATGCTGAACATTATGGGTGAGAGTAAGCAGTGGGAAGTGAGAGAATAATGAGTCATATAGTAGGGATTGGAAGCTGGAGAAGGCAGTGTTGGTGAAAGAGGCAAGGGTGTGAAGGAGGAGAGTGAGAACTGTAGGTTTGACAGAAAGGGGAATGGCAGATGGTTTACATTTCCTTTCAGTAATAGGTGAAGCAATTGGTAAGGAAAGGTCTGAGAGTAGTAGAAACAATTGAGCGATCAGATATGGATGGTGCAACAGTACAATTAGAGGCTGGGAGAGAGGTGGGGATGAGTAATAAATCCAAAGAGTCACCCCCTGTGTGGTTAGGTAGGCTATGTATAGAGTGGAGTTTGTGGTCACCAAGAATTAATGGAAGTTCAGATCGTTGGCAAGTGGTTGGAGAAGCAAGGTAAAAGTTACCTAAGAAAATTAGGTGATTTTTAGTGGAGAATGAATCAAGGAGTTTCCCAAGATCATCAAAGAATGGTGCTGTGGGACCAAGAAGGCGATAGATGGAGATGTTATGAACCGAGTGAGGCAGAGGAATAGCAGAGATGGTTAATTTAAAAAAGGTGGAAGAGGACGTGGCATTGGAGATCTCCTTGACCTCCTTCAAATCTGCAACGGTCTTACCCTTGTTGTTGAAGTTTCTCTCCTGCTCAATTATTCAAGTAGGTCATCAACCAGATCACTAAATACATTAAGGATAATGGCTCTGGTGATCCAATTCAATTTTGCTGCCATATAAACACACCACCAAAACTGCACTTGTACATCTCTACAACTTTCTCAGAGATGCTCACCACTGCCGCTTTCAACACCGTTGAACCGTCCCCTCCTCTTTACAAAGTTAGATTTTGCAAACATGCTGTTGTCTAAATTGACTTTGAAATGGATGGTTGCTCCTTTAAAATCTATGGGAATTCGCAAACCTCTGACCCTACCTCTCTCCCTGATGATGTCCCCAATTATTAGTCATTGGACCGCTGCTGTTAACTCTGTATACTTCTGCGCTCAGGAGACATATCTCACTCTTTGAATTTCACTCTCTCCTCTTTGCAGATAACACTCACATCTTTTTTTTTCCTTTCCCTCCTTCACTCCAGTAATCTTAGTATTATCAATTACCAACGGTTTCACTGCAATGCATTACTGGATGGCTCTTTGCTGCCTTATGTTGAACTTAATAGAAATGGAAGTCAGTGTTTTCCCTGCTTTCAATGCGTACCCCTCTTCCTCTCTATTTTATTCTTCCTGTCTAAACATCTTGCTCCTTCATCCAAGGCTCTCAACCTTGGGCTTCTCTTTGATGGAAACATGTGTCTGCAACCATTTTTCATTACCCTACTCTGCTGCCTGTATTGACATTATCTACATTCAGAAAATCCATCCATTTCATACCACTTTACAAAAGCTCAAATCTCCACCCTCCTCCACATCATCATTGGCTAGTGTTCATGCATACTTCCTGGCTTGACTCTCTATTCCTTCCTTCCAAAGTCCCCAACTATGCTACTTCTAATCCCTACAAATGACCGAGAGCCTCCCTCACGTCTACCTAGTGACACCAGGCTGGCTGGCTCTCCATGCACAATCTCTCCCATGTCAAGCTCCTTCTCCTAGGAGCTTGAAATGGGAGAGGTTATCAGTGGTCTTGTTCTCCAATACCTGCCTGACTGTATCTCTGTTTAATCACAGTTTAAGCCTCTCTTCTTCTTCTCTGCACTCAACCTCACTGCCCCATGCCAGCATGCCTCCTCTCACTTTTGTTCGTTCTCTCTCACTCAACCGTCTCCATTGGAACCTCCTGCCCATCACAATCACATGCAGCCTAACTGTATACCTCTTCAAAACGTGGCTTGAACTTCACTAACTTGCCAAATAGGGACCTCCCACTACCCTCTCCCCCAGCCTTGCTATCTAACCCTCCCTCCACCTCTGTGTAATAATATAATGTAATTGTGTACATTTGTACAGTGCTTAGCTGTAGTTTGAAGCACTTGTCTACCTAGGTTATTGTGACCTGTTTCTTACATGTATATTGTTTTTTTTTTTGTCCATGGTCCTTGTCACACTTTGTACACTCCCTCATGAACTGGCACAACACTTGTCACGTTTGTGCAGTTGTATAGGCATCCTTGTGGGGAATGCTTCTGCCCGCTGTACATTTGTTATGTAAGTATTTTCTGGTTGGTATTGTCATCAATGTTCTTCAAATAAATACAAATATACAATGATTTATTTATTTTGTACATTTATGTGAATCACACATAACCCAGAGGCATCTAGGTGCTTATTACAGAAGAGGGAAGAAAAGGGAGGAGGAGGGAGAATTTCATGTGAGAAGCAAATGTAATTTGAAGAGAAACGTTTTAAGATGTCTCCTGAAGGCATAGTATGAGGGTTCGGATAAGGGCTGTCAGATCTGGTGGGCATTTTTGGGACAACATAATGGCTATATGTAATGATGAACTAGCAATTTCAGGAGAGAAATAAAAGTTATATTTTTAAATGTCCCTCTCAAATACATACAAGGTTTTACAGTGCCATGAAAGTTTTAGAGGGATGCCATGAATCCATATTGCATACACCCCTGCGCCTCCACACTTTGACACACTCATGCTCACTGTCCCAGTGACGTAAATACCCACGGTCATAAAACATGACATGGAAGGATCTTTTTAAGTTAGAAGACACATGAACATTTTGTGCAGATGTTTTGTTAGGTAACAGGAATTTTTGCCACAGCAGAATTGTTCGAGATTGAATTCATGGATTTTTAAAAATGATTTTTGCCGCAAATATATCTGGGTGTGGGTTTAGGTTAATATTTAATGTGGTGGGAGGCTACGGAGGGGGGCTGTGAGGGTTCCCCTACATATATTTGAGGCAAAATAAAAAATAATAAATCTCGAGGACATCTCCCACAACAACTAGTTTTCGATTAAATCACATACAACCGTGTTCTTACATCAGAAATTGTCCATACTAATTCAGATTGAAATACATGTTTTATTTTTAATTTCCCCACAAACGTGCCAAACCTATTTCTGGAACGTTATCTTGTATGTGTGTAATGTCATGTACACATTGAAAAGAAGTGAGCAGGAGTCAGGTCTACCATAGAATAATAAGTGACCAAGAATGTGCTTAATTAATACATTACATGCAATTTAGACAAATACATTATTAAATGTTTACTGTTGAGAATATCGTATGATTATTGGTACTTGGATATTTGGTCGCATGGATATTTGTTCATTGTAAACATAAAGTTCTTACACAATAGTGTATTGTGCTTATAGCCGTTTAACTGGAGAGGGCAACAAAGGTGAGTGGTAACTTACATCAATGGCATACTCGGAGCAGAGTATACTACAGACATGCACTGTGCTATTCATTAAAATACACTAACGATGATTAGATGGATGGGGCTCCATCATGGTCCATCCTATATGGCTGCACAGTTAGATGTTGGGAGACATCTAATGTCAGATATCATACCCTTTTTGATCTTCCACCTGCCTGACGCCTGCAACTCATTCTCTTAGATTAAGAGAGATCACAGAGCATTTTACAATTTATTTTGGTGTTCTACTCACATATATTGACTCAGCAAGAATGTCACAATACATACAAACATAGATGCATATTAATTTATGTTTTACATGGTTGTACAATAGTTTCAATCATTAGTGGTGGCTATGCTGACTTGTGCCATAGCAACAATGTTGGGCAATGTGTTGACAGTCGGTGGCATGTGCGTTGAATAGAGGTGGATGAGACATAGCCAGTCTGCACTAAGGGGAAGGCTGCTTCCAAAGGTGGGTCCAATGGGGGGCAAACATGCCTTCCGTCGATCTACGAGGACACATTCAGATTACTTGCAAAGTGCTGATCGTGGTAATCTGCAATCCTTGACTGGACAAATGACAGAATCCTGGTTCTCAGATTAAGAGCAGTGGTGACTAGTTTTATAACCCATTGAAGTTAACCTTCATAAACTATTGCTAATACTGTTAAAAGCTGATCAAAGGATTGAAAAATAACTTGGAACATATCACCCGAAGAATGTTTGCAGGTGATAACATTTATTGGCTCATCTGCCGCATTAATGGCTCTCAAAAGCCACTCAGGCAATGGGGAACCTGCACACTCATTGGTAGCAAACAGAATTGAGGGGTTCAAAGAGAATTGCATTTACCAAAATGTCCATGTATGTATGGCTTGGGCAATCTGTGACGGGAGATGCTGTCAAGGGGAGTGGTGTCATGGGTGGGTTGCATTGTTGCTAGCTAGTTCCACAGTCATGTTGGGAAGGATGTTGAGGAGATGAATGGCGAGTTCTGGGAGCACAGTAGGCATGATGGGCAATTGTATGAGTGAAAAGACAGTTTTTGGCAGTGATCTTTTAGAGTGCTGGGATGCTGCAGTTGAAGGCATGGAAGAATGAAGAGGGCAGGAGTTGTATCACCCCATTTCTTTGTTGATGATAAAGTGGATATCAAAATGGTAACTGAAAGCCAGTGCCCCTGTGTTTCACACAAAGGCTTCATCTGTGCAGTAATTTTGCCTTGTCTTTTCGATACCGTCTCTTTTCGAAGATGCAATGTTTCTTTGAAAGCACAGAATGTCCTTCTAGCTGCACAGTTTATTGCATCCAAGTGAGTTGGGAAGTCAGAGCCACCCTGCAGGTGCCGACTGTTTACAGATATCCATAGGTCCTTGTTCTGCACTGAAATCACTTCCCTTCTCAATTTCTGCAATCTCCTGTCCCTCCTGTACGTGCTGTAACTATTCACCATCATTGTGTACTTTCAGAGGTTGTGATATATTCCAGCATTAAAGTTCATCTGTTGCTTTGGTCCGCCTTGCCTCTTTCAAGACAGCTTAAAGTGTAAGGTCTAGCGGGGGAGATTACACTAAAGAAAATACATTTTAAGCATGTGAATGTAATGGATGTGGGATTCTGTTAGTAGAATGTGTAGATTAAGAGATGACCATAAAGTCAAATTATATTGGGCAGGAATCGCAGGAATTGTGGAGATGAACGTTGCTCTGGTGGTGGATGTAGGTTTTCTGGGACGATGATTCTACTAAGAGCCTGTACCTTTTTCAAAGTGTGGAATTGACATTAAAGCAGGGGATGCAGTGGACACAGTCAGAAACATTTGAAATATAGTTTGCATTTTTCAACAGCCTTGGATTATTCATTTACTTCACCTGGTTACAGAACAAATACATACGCACTGTGCGGTATCTCAATATGACACTCCATTCAGGCTCATTGCATAAGTAGTGATATTTAATAGGGAATTGTCCATATATCAGACAATGTACGTTTTTCGATGAATTAAACTTTGCTCTTCCTCAGAGACACCAAAACATTCCTGACCTTTGCATGAAAATGCTCCTTCTCCTTCTGAGGTAGTTTACTTTTTATGGTAAATCACCTCACATGGCATCTGGAATCTTTCTCAAAGTAGTACATTGATATTGATATTGATATTTTATTTCTATCGCGCTCATACACAAGTGTTTCAGAGCGTGACAAGGCAAGGGAAGGGGAACAGAGGAGAAACAAAATAAACGATCTTACTAGGCCCAGTGACATTGAGAACGCGCAAGTGCATGGTAGAGGGGGAGAGGGAGAAGTGCATGGAAGGGGGAACAAAAGGAGAGTGCGGAGTAAGGAGGAAAAAAAATAATAATAATAATACAGTACTATGAATTACAAGCACCACTGAAACATCAGCAGACATCCTATCATGAAATATTGTTTTCTATCTGTAGAATTGGCATGCTACCAAGACATTCTATATGAGGGAGTATATTGCCAGTCTGAAGTGCATTAATTTATGTCTGCTTAGCATAAAACATAGCGTCCAAGTCCTCTTGATGGCACCGATAGGCAGTAGCTATGGAAAGTACCGTATTTGTGAGAGAGGGGGACAGAAACTCAATGTGATCAATCTAACTTCCTGATGTTGCTGTTAAGCAGTGATTATGCAATATGCTTTTCACCCTCAATGGAGAAGCCATGAATCAATGCCTCAGAAGATATGGTTTTAAAGATTTTAGTCATGACACAGCAGGCTGCACAATATATTGGTTGCCTTTCAAAAATGTTGCAATAACATTTTAATAAGTAACAGGAGATAATTTAACAACATGTAGTCTGAAAGTTTTTATGGACCAAGAATGTGTGCTTATGTCGATTAGCAAATGGGCTGTAAAATGAACGGTTATGAGCATAATTTTCCTGGGTCATATTTGCCATTTCGACTGCTGGAAGTACTACCTCTAAATGCCTTTGACATTTCTCCTACTTTCAGTGACCACCGGGATGGGATTGAATTAGGTAAATGCAGGAGTTTAGGCTGAAGATTTTCTAGTGGCTTAGCCAGTCCCCCAGACAACTGACACACAGACTACATCTACATGTCTAGTTTATGTTGCATAAAATGACTACTGTAGAACCAACAGCTTTATAATGAATTTTTCATTTTTTTCTTTTTGCAGCGATGACAGTCTTTGGACCTTTCAATTTAAGGTGTGGATTAACACTCTGCCAAAAATACATTTCTCTGCTCAGGATGCACGTCAGCCTCAAATAACACTTCATGGCCATAATACAGTAAGATAGCTGTGCTCATACATCACCACTGCCTTTTCTGTGAGGTAGAGTGAGGGAACCACTAGGTGAGTGGTGTGTATAGCAGTTCCCTTATTCTGCAAAATATAGATACTTCCAGGAGCCCCAAAAAATGCAAGGCACAGGATACAAGAAAAGTAAAAAATGATTTATTACACAACTGCTCAAGCAGGAAATTATACAAAGACATTCAACTTGTAATGGTGTGAGTACAGGCTTATATTAAGGTTTACTGAAACAAAAGAGCAACAATTTTTAGCAATAGATCTTCTTGATTGGCTGGTATAATTAAAGACATAAATGGTTACACACAGTATACATATTCATTGGCCTATTCTAAACATGTGGTACATTATCCAATGTACAGGTTAGCTTGTCTCTAAGTCATTTTGATTCACACAAGTTAGGATCATTTGAAACACATTAGACACATGTGGCTAATTAGATTGCAATTTCCGTTGGTTGTCTCGGGAGGCGTGAGACTGGAATGGTATGAATACAGTTGTTAGAACCAATTATCTGTATGTGAGGTAATCCATGTGACAAATAAAATGTAACTTTTTTGTTCCGTCCGGACTCCTCTGCAGGTTGCCACCAAAAACACTATTCTTGAAATTAAGATCTATGTTACCTTTTGTAACTCTGCTTGGAGGAGCTTTACTTGCATGACATTTGCCTATTCACATAAGTCATATATTTGCCTTGTCCCTGACTTTAGATGCAAGGCTTAGCTGCCAGTGAAATTGGCTCATTCATATACCTATGACTGTGCCAGTGCAGAACACATCAACATCATCACAAAAATTGATTTAATTTACCATTGCATTCAACCAGTGTGTCTTATATATGAATTAATGCATTGGCCTTAGACTTCTGGTTAAAAATAATGTTAATATTCTATGGTGTGACATCACGGGTTGCCTTTTATTAATACAGCTACAGCATTCAAATGGAAGTGTCTGTGTTTCCCTCTTTCTCTAAAAATCTTCTGCTGTAAATAATAGTTTCTACATGACAATTTGTTAGAAAAAGAGCCCTTGCAATTTCGTATTTAGTCCACAGATGATGGTGTGATCCTTTGCACATTCAATCTCTATAAACATGTCTGGCCATTCACTTTGGCAGAACACAGCCTCAGGTTTCTTAGCCTGAGAATGCAATTGATTATAGTTACTTTAAGACTTAGCTGTGTGATTTGTTAAGCTTCCGCCATCCCAGCTAATCAGAGCACCATGTCCTGTCCTTGTGCCTGAGGTGACTGTCTTTTTTAAAGTTGCATTTATCACTCACTTCTATGAGCTAAACTCCTGTGAGAAACAGCTGTATTAAATCATCCTTTGTTGTGCTGCCAGCTTCCGGTGACATTAGGCTGTATTCATTCAATGTTGCAAACTCAGGAATTCATTTGTCTGATATCTCACGGTGGGTGAAGGATCCTGTGCTTCAAGAGAAACTGACTCAACTCTGGCCTGTATGTGAGTTGCATTTAGCTAAAATGAAATAATACCTATAGACTTTGCCAACTCAAATAATATGATACTAATTGAGCCAGAAAACACATGATTATATTCTATATGCTATATATAATGCATATGATGTGTGTGTTTGTGTGTGTTTCCATAAAAGTCTGCCTGCTATTTTATGCTCACAGTGAGAGAGGGAAAAGCTGTCTAGACGTGGAACTCTCATGAAATATGTATAGCCATTATAAACTCGCAACACTCCTATGTTCCATAACTCTAATGACCCTTTTCTATATTTCTTAAGCTAATGCAAACTGCCATTATGCTGGGTTAAAGCTTGTGGATGCTTGACTATAAAAGATTTGTTTCAGTAATGTCTGTTATTAAATGGGCTAGTTTATACATTTTTCTCTTCTCTCCTGGGCCGATTCCAGAGATGTGTCACTGGTCGCAGATAGCTCCCCAGTCAAAATCATTTACTGGACAACCAAGACCTCAACCGAGGCATCTACTTACCTGAACATGGTGGACGTACTTTCCTCTTAACTTCGACCCGACCACAACAAACTGTCCTGAAGACTGTTCGGTACCACTCAGCAGCTCTGTCTCACTCTATACAGCCACTGCCATCTGCCATCAATACACCGAACCAGAAACACCAATTTGTGTGTCGACAATGTTAACATATTGTCATCTAAAGCAATACATGAAATAATTTGTCACTCTGCCTACTAACTCACAAATATGCAGACCGTAATGTGTTCAGTAATGCATATCTTCAGGGCTATGGCACATTTTGTAAACATGTCTTGTGTCTAGTGTAAATTAAAGCCTTTTTTAGATATTCTTGTATCTTAAGGTGTTTTGTCTTTTGAGCTAGTAGCTACCTAGCTCCGCTGCAATTCTGTGACCCTATGTCACGCCTTTGGTTAGGGTAGTTTTGACTCAATCTCTCTCTCTTACTGTTCCGTTAAGTCCTGCAGGATCACATGGACCACAGTATCCGGATGGCAGTATTTGGTTTGTCCATGGAGACATCTGGGAAGAGTTCACCCAACCGTAGCTTTGCCAACCTTCACTGCAGATGGAAAAAGTAGACACACTCTGTTGAGATCAGTTTCAGAATGACAGATCCCATGTTTGCCAGGGTAGCCCCATTGTAGATTTCTGTTCTGATACTGTGCACATGGTGAGGATCACTTATGACTCAACACACACTATAGTAAAAGGCATGGAAACACTTTGGTAGGCTTCTCTAGAATCCATCCATTCTGACTGCAGAGATAGATCCAAAGCCTGACCATGGAGACATGCACTAGATATAACTAGACTCACCTAGGTCAAAATGTGGTCCTAGGTGTCGCAGGAGAACTGAGTGTCCCATTTTCAGAACATCAGAGTGGCCTCTTTTGAAGCTGTATTTATGTATGTTCTGTGCATGCAGTAATGTTGGGTAAATATATGCAGAACAGATGGATCCATCTCACACAAAACACAAGCTAAAGACTTTCAAGCAAATAGGAACCTTGCTACAAGTCAAGCTTTAAAAACATACTACTTTAGTCACCGTCATTGACGAGTCATAATCTGTTTAAGCTTATTAGGTTTATTTAACAGCGTGCACTTGGCAATACCCAACTCTTCCAGTGTTTTCACCACATCAGTGTTCAGTTTGTTCATAAACGGTCAGGCTACATCCCTGCTCGCAAGGGCATTCAGATTATTGTCCTCAGACAGAATACACTTTCTCCATAATAGAAGCCGCTTCATGGTTACTATAGCGCATAGAGACTGGAGACCAAACTCGTACCATATTATCTTAATCAGCACGCACTTGGGCAAACAAAAACTAGAATGCCCCTCCATAAAATGCCTTCCAGAACTTTTAAGTATTCCCTGAAATCTGCCGCAAAGAGATCTAACCCATAGGTTAATCTTGGCACTACTTTCATAATGTAAAATCCCCTAAGCGGTTTCAACGAAAATTTGCCACATTTTCTTTCTATCAGTCTCATCTGTCCAAGTGCCACCTCTGTTTTTGTCTTCAATTGGTTTTTGATTAGTGGAGCTGAATCATAACCAGAAAAACAGTATCCCAAATACTTGACAGCTTTTTGTGATTTAATAAATTTCCCTTTGCAAAACCAAGTATAGGAATCCTGCCACTTATTACGGTTTCCCATACAAATGATTATTGTTTTGGAAACATTTATTTTTAGGTGAAGTTGTATTATGGATTTTTCAAACTCTTTAATGAGTCCTTGTAATCCCACTTTAGAGTTATCAAGCAAAACAAAATCATCCGCATACACAATGCATGGTATGGGTGCATTGCCCAATTTGGGGGTTATCAAGCCCTTATTATTGAATGCCGCTTCAGCTCCACTCACGTACAAATTGAAGATTGTTGGTGCCAACATGCAACCTTGTCGAAGACCGTTCAAGGTTTCCATCTCAGATGACAACCTCCCCTCAGAATCTAATCTAATCACCAAACGTGTGTCAGTATACAATGCAATAATGATTTGGAGTAAATGATTAGGCATTCCCAACCCTTTAAGTTTAGTCCACAGAGTGGCTCTATCGACCAGATTGAAGGCCATACTGAGGTCCATAGCAACAAAGGTCGAATTTGCTCCCTTTACCATAGCTTTACTTTGTATACATCTGAGAATGAGACCACCACAATCAGTTCCACACTTTATTTTTAACCCTATTTGCTTATAGTTCAAGATTTGATTATTAAGAATCCAACTTTGAATGTCACCCAACACCAATGATGCAAATATCTTGGATTCAGAGTCCACAGTGGCTATTGGTCTGTAACTGGAGGGCGAAAAGTGCAAACCCTTTTTAAAAATGGGACGACAATTGAGATCCTCCAAGATTTTGGAATAGATTTTGATAATAGCACATCATTGAACAGAATACATAGGATTCTTGCCCAATACAGAGGATTTGATTTCAAAACTTTATTGTTAAGATTGTTTGGTCCTGGAGCTCCAGAATTCTTAGATTTTAATATTAGATCTTTGACCAAATCAACCAAATAATTAATAGACCACTCTGTCTTAATCCCAACCGGGTAAAGACGGATCGTATCCCCTGCCCAGTAGATGCTCGCAAAATGCCCTAGCCAAACCTCCGCCGAGATTTGGTTAGTAAGTATATCCTCCTGAGTATGTTACAAACTATTAATTTGTTACCAAAAATTGGACGAAGTTGAGTCCCTCAGGGCCATTAGCATCTTTTCCCCGTCAAGTTGGTTAGTTATGCTATGATGATTAATCAGCCAATTCTTATAAGCTTGTTTCATTTTTTTGATTTTTCCGATAGTGTTTGTGTCAAAGCAGCCCTGTTTGCAGATTTTCCGCATCTCTTTGAGTAAGCGCGCTTTTCGTTTGTGTACCTCATGATCCGAGCAGTGTTTATAAAATTTGGAAGAGACTCTTCTACTAGGCAACTGATGTTCCATAATTTGAATTTGCTTATATATACACTGCTCAAAATTGGTCACCAAGTACATATTCATATGCTGGCTCAATGATTCCCCATTATAATCACTATCATGGTTGCTGTGAACCTGTCTGTTTTCTTATAGGACCACTTAATTCTATTCCCATTGGGATTGATCAAAAGACTCTCATTGTACACATTAACTTTATATGTCTGAACCCTGATATCAATCTCACATATTATCATGCAGTGGTCACTCACTGAGACCTCTTTAACCTCAAACCTCATAAGGTGATTGCCTAGTTTAGCCGAGAGAAAAATATAGTCAATTATAGAGGAACAGCCCATTGCCCTCCATGTGCACTGTTCATTATCTATTGGTTCCAGACCCTATATCTCGCCAAACTGCAGCCAAAGGGCACCCCTTAACTTTGCATTACCACCTGTTGCAGTAGAATTCCCCGTTAGTCAACAGATAATCCTCAACAGACCTATCCACTGTACAATTGGCATTTAAATCACCAGCGATTGTTATTTGACCCCCCCAAGTTATCATTTAACCAGGAGTCAATTTCTGTTCCAAGACCAGTCAACTCCTTTTCAAGCTGCAGATCTGAGAGCATATTAGCAATCCAGTAAACATTCACTGTCAACAAAGGATATACATTGGCACCGTCACCCACAGAGAAGGAGGTTAGTAAAAATGACTGCATAAAGTTCCCCCTCCCAATTTTCTTGATATATTCTCATCTATTCTGGAGCTGCCCGGCTCTTCCCTCTCCTCGGAAACAGGGCGATTAGCACCCAGGTGCCCCCCCCCCCTTTTAACCTCCTGGACTGTGAGTGTGGTTTAAATGGAAAGAGGTCAAAGCCCCTTCGTTAGAGTGTTTCCGCCTCTTTCATGAGCACAGATATAACCATCGGGAAGATATCACTAACCTCACAAAATCCAGTCTACGCATATGGATGAAGTCGATCAATTGGATATTAAGCACAGCTCAGGAATTGAAGCAAAGAGTGAAAGAATGTAAGGCCTATTCATTGGTTGATTCCCACATTCACTAAACAGAGAACACAAGATGAGCCCTAGCTGATCAGGATACACTGGATTTCTCAACTCGTGAGCCCAGTGTCCTGATCCTGTTTCCCTCAGATCACCTTCTGTCTCATTAACTACAGGATGGGAATCCAGCTTCGAATCAACCTGTTTCACATTATTCTCATCCTCTCTATTTTGTTCATTTTTATCTTTTTTTGTACTCTCTAATCTCTCTTTTTCCTTTAAAAATTGGTTTTCCAGGAGGATACCCTGCACAACCTTTAGCAGATCTTCAATTTTGTTATCATTCTCTATGGGAGAGAGTTGAGCTTTTTCAGTAGGGGGATTAGTAATTCCCTCTGGAAGACCTTTTAAAACCGTACCCTTTGTTACAATAAGGAATGGCATTATATATATCTTTTGCCTTATAACCAAGGCCTGTATTAACAGTCTGATCTTTTCGATTTCTGTGCCAAGATCTAACCTCAGAGGATAGGTTATTATGGTCCACCATCAAACCCACTCCATCTCCAATCTCCTTATCAATAATATGGCTCACGCCTACATCCAATCTCTTATCTATTGTAAACCCTGGATTTTTGAATATTT
Organism: Ambystoma mexicanum; assembly: GCF_040938575.1. Taxonomy (NCBI): domain Eukaryota; kingdom Metazoa; phylum Chordata; class Amphibia; order Caudata; family Ambystomatidae; genus Ambystoma; species Ambystoma mexicanum. The sequence continues at coordinate 1,069,603,814 of NC_090935.1, read as the reverse complement.
CAAAAATGTCATTTAAGCCACATTCCAGGCTATTCAGTTTTTTCAATAAGGGATCTTTTTTCTTTTTAATAGCCTCATACATCCCATCCTCCCCGTCATGATATTCACTATGTGTAGATTGTGCCACAGACTGCTTATCCTGAAGGGTATTGGTTAAGTCCACTCTTTCCATTACAGGTCTAGGGGCAGCCGTTTCATGCATTATCAAGTCCCTCTGTTCATTTTCTATCAGATGTCGAAAGACTATAACCCTCAAAAATGTTCTAGATGTTTTATTGTTTAATTCATTTTTTTTTGTTTTGTTGTTGGGATTTTTCGTCTGTTTTTTGGCTGCTCTATTGTTTAATTTACCAGGGGGCTGCTCAGGAGCCAGGGACACCTCCCCGTTAGACTTTGCGCTCCAATTCAAATTGCCCCACCTTAGCACCTGCCTTATCTGGGCAATTAGGGACCGGCATCAGGTCCTTAATTACAGGTTCAGTTAACTGACCTGGGCGCTGACCGATATCCTTACCACAGCCCACCACAACCATCCGTACACTATCATCTAACCCACCCCACAGACCCTGAATGGTCTCCCGTAATGCAGGGAAGACAGTGTTGGCTAATCGGGTGGGTAAATCGTCTGCATTCTTAGCAATCCTAACAAGAACCTCTGTTTGCTTTCACATCTCCAACAGCATTTCTCTGTTAAAGATGCCCACCATGGTAGTTAAATCGTTATTCTTCAGGAAATCGTCCCCCATCCCCAATTGAAGATCATAAACTGGGTCGTCGGGTAGATTGTCAGAGATAAAGATTGACGGTGTGTTAATGGATTGATCATCCAAACTGCGTTCCTTATTCATATAACAATCATTTTTGGAATATTCATAACACAAATCTTCCCCAAAAAGGGGTTGAGATGAATCTGTACCCTTATCTGAGTTTTTCAGTACCACCGAACAGTTCTGTCCACATTGTGGCAGTTCCTTCTCCTCTGCACCTGGAAGAGGAAGAGCCGCTGCTCGCGCCAGGCTAGCCCAACGGGTACTAACAGCATTAAACAAAATCTGCCCCCGGTTCCTTTCTGATTGCCGGCTACTTATTTCTCTTCATTATCAACGGAGGCAGTCTAAGAATCCAAAGGTCCAGGAGTATTTCGGTGGAACACCAATAGGCCCCCCTTTTTATGTATGAATTATACCACAATAAACAATAAGGACACAATGCCCCCAAGTTCCAAAACCCACTGCCCCTCAGCCCCTACACACCCGAACAGCCCAACAGCCATTCCACTTGGTGTCCTCACTTCGGGTGCACGTGCACAGGTGAGCGCAGGACCCAGTGAAAAGGCTGAATGTGCATCAGGGGGGGCGGGGCTACAACTGACGCCGCAGCGCAACACATACACAGGCCGATTCATGGAATAAATGTGCGCCGAAAATCCCGGCGCAGAGGGGCCAATACGTGCGCTGCGCCGAAAATCAGCGCAAAGCGCAGGGAAACCAGCGCACGTCGATTCATGGAAGTCCGTGCGCAAGAAAAGCAGAGGACGTGCGCCGAAAAAGCGCGCGGCGCAGGCCGGCGCACAGGTCAACCAACGTCGTGCGCCACGGCCACTGCGCCATCACTCCGAGCGCAGCGCACAGCTCTAAAGTAGGCGGAACACAGGGCGGGACACTCGGAATGGGGAATAAAATGGGGCACAACACTCGGAATGGGGAAGAATGTGGGCGGCACGGGGAAAGTTCAGGAGGCAAGTGCGCGGAACGCCCACACGCTCGCATACAACACGTATTCATGGAATAGAATAGGGCAAAAAAGCGCACGCTCAAAGCAGCGCACAGGCACAAACAGGCACAAACACGACCGCCACAAGAAAGCAGGCGGTAGCGTGTCTGCGCCTGCAAGAAATGTGCGCTAAAAGGCGCGCCAACAAATAGCACCTATATACAGACATAACCAATGTACAATACTGTTGCCCTCCTGGACAAATGACGTACAAAGGGGTACCCACAAACACAGACACGCGCAGAGAGAAAAAATAAACGTGTGCGTGCATACCGGGGTGCGCGGTAAGTTCCACACGCGATATGGGCTGGGCGGGTACGTGGATTGCAGGGGTGCGCGGGAAGTTCCACACGCGATATGGCAGGGAACGTGGATTCGAGGGGTGCGCGGGAAGTTGCACACGCGAAATGGGCGGGTACGTGGATTTCAGGGGCGCGCGGGAAGTCCCACACGCGATATGGCAGGGAACGTGGATTCGAGGGGTGCGCGGGAAGTTGCACACGCGAAATGGCCGGGTACGTGGCTTTCAGGGGCGCGCGGGAAGTCCCACACGCGATATGGCAGGGAACGTGGATTCGAGGGGTGCGCGGGAAGTTGCACACGCGATATGGCCGGGTACGTGGTTTTCAGGGGCGCGCGGGAAGTTCCACACGCGACATGGCCGGGTACGTGGATTTCTGGGGCGCGCGGGAAGTTCCACACGCGATATGGCCGGGTACGTGGATTTCTGGGGCGCGCGGGAAGTTCCACACGCGATATGGCAGGGAACGTGGATTCGAGGGGTGCGCGGGAAGTTGCACACGCGAAATGGCCGGGTACGTGGTTTTCAGGGGCGCGCGGGAAGTTCCACACGCGATATGGCCGGGTACGTGGATTTCTGGGGCGCGCGGGAAGTCCCACACGCGATATGGCAGGGAACGTGGATTCGAGGGGTGCGCGGGAAGTTGCACACGCGAAATGGCCGGGTACGTGGCTTTCAGGGGCGCGCGGGAAGTCCCACACGCGATATGGCAGGGAACGTGGATTCGAGGGGTGCGCGGGAAGTTGCACACGCGATATGGCCGGGTACGTGGTTTTCAGGGGCGCGCGGGAAGTTCCACACGCGACATGGCCGGGTACGTGGATTTCTGGGGCGCGCGGGAAGTTCCACACGCGATATGGCCGGGTACGTGGATTTCTGGGGCGCGCGGGAAGTTCCACACGCGATATGGCAGGGAACGTGGATTCGAGGGGTGCGCGGGAAGTTGCACACGCGAAATGGCCGGGTACGTGGTTATCAGGGGCGCGCGGGAAGTTCCACACGCGATATGGCAGGGAACGTGGATTCGAGGGGTGCGCGGGAAGTTGCACACGCGAAATGGCCGGGTACGTGGTTTTCAGGGGCGCGCAGGAAGTTCCACACGCGATATGGCCGGGTACGTGGATTTCTGGGGCGCGCGGGAAGTTCCACACGCGATATGGCAGGGAACGTGGATTCGAGGGGTGCGCGGGAAGTTGCACACGCGAAATGGCCGGGTACGTGGTTATCAGGGGCGCGCGGGAAGTTCCACACGCGATATGGCAGGGAACGTGGATTTGAGGGGTGAGCGGGAAGTTGCACACGCGAAATGGCCGGGTACATGGTTTTCAGGGGCGCGCGGGAAGTTCCACACGCGATATGGCCGGGTACGTGGATTTCTGGGGCGCGCGGGAAGTTCCACATGCGATATGGCAGGGAACGTGGATTCGAGGGGTGCGCGGGAAGTTGCACACGCGAAATGGCCGGGTACGTGGTTTTCAGGGGCGCGCGGGAAGTTCCACACGCGATATGGCCGGGTACGTGGATTGCAGGAGTGCGCTGGAAGTTGCACACGCGAAATGGCCGGGTACGTGGATTACTGGGGCGCGCGGGAAGTTCCACACGCGATATGGCAGGGAACGTGGATTTGAGGGGTGCGCGGGAAGTTGCACACGCGATTTGGCTGTGAGCTCCCAGGCATTACCTGTACACCCTCCACGGCCCCTGCAGGCAGCACACACCACAGGGAACTACCCTGCACACCTGCTCATGTCTCCCACCACCCCCACCCCCAGCACTGTGGGCAACCTGCCAGCAGGCCCCCACCCATGGCCAACCCATGTCTCCCACCACCCCCACCCCCAGCACTGTGGGGAACCTGCCAGCAGGCCCCCACCCATGGCCAACCCATGTCTCCCACCACCCCCACCCCCAGCACTGTGGGCAACCTGCCAGCAGGCCCCCACCCATGGCCAACCCATGTCTCCCACCACCCCCACCCCCAGCACTGTGGGCAACCTGCCAGCAGGCCCCCACCCATGGCCAACCCATGTCTCCCACCACCCCCAGCACTGTGGGCAACCTGCCAGCAGGCCCCCACCCATGGCCAACCCATGTCTCCCACCACCCCCACCCCCAGCACTGTGGGGAACCTGCCAGCAGGCCCCCACCCATGGCCAACCCATGTCTCCCACCACCCCCACCCCCAGCACTGTGGGGAACCTGCCAGCAGGCCCCCACCCATGGCCAACCCATGTCTCCCACCACCCCCACCCCCAGCACTGTGGGCAACCTGCCAGCAGGCCCCCACCCATGGCCAACCCATGTCTCCCACCACCCCCAGCACTGTGGGCAACCTGCCAGCAGGCCCCCACCCATGGCCAACCCATGTCTCCCACCACCCCCAGCACTGTGGGCAACCTGCCAGCAGGCCCCCACCCATGGCCAACCCATGTCTCCCACCACCCCCACCCCCAGCACTGTGGGCAACCTGCCAGCAGGCCCCCACCCATGGCCAACCCATGTCTCCCACCACCCCCACCCCCAGCACTGTGGGCAACCTGCCAGCAGGCCCCCACCCATGGCCAACCCATGTCTCCCACCACCCCCACCCCCAGCACTGTGGGCAACCTGCCAGCAGGCCCCCACCCATGGCCAACCCATGTCTCCCACCACCCCCAACCCCCCATCCACCTGGGGCACCCTCCACCAGGCCCCCACCCATGTCCCCCTGGCCCTGACGATACACAATAATGGCAGTAATGACCAGCATACCCAGCACAAACACCCAGGCAAGGATTGCATGCACCCACATAGTGAATGCAATCACATGACACAACCCCAAAGGCAAGTAAGCAAAAGAACACATGGCCGCCACACACACATACACAATGGGTGCAAGTCAATGTCAAAACCCATATCATGGCATGTAAGAAACCAAAGAAAAAATGACACAAGTGTAAGATAATATCAAAATGTATTAAAAATAAAAATAAAGTAAACTCTGACAACTATCTGGTAAAGCAAATAAAAGGTCCATGTCCGGGAACAAAAATGAGAAACCAAAAAACAAAGGATAGAAAAAAGAATAGATTTTGTCCAAAGTAAACACATGTAGAATGAAATGAAAGATAAACCATTACGACATGGTGTGACCAATATGAAAGTTAAAAAATTAATCTCACAAAAAATAACTATATTTACAGGATTGTTCAAGGGTCCATGAGCCCAACACCACAAATTAAACCTAATACTAACTATCTAAAAAAATATGTACAAAGAAGTGGCCATTGTCCAAGCGGTCCAAAAAAAAAAAATTAAATAAAGGAAACCTAGCACTAACTAACTAAAAAACTATATACAAAGGCAGCGGGCTAGTCCTGCGGCTCACTTGGTGATGCTGGCCAGGGCATCCTCGAACTCCACGTCAATGTCCTGGAGGCGGGACTCAGTCCTGGCCCCGAGGTCTCGCAGGGACAACCCCATGTGCTCTCCAAATTCCCTGCGAGCCTCCTCGAGGCACTCAGCCCGCCTCAATGCCTGATGCATGGAGATCTCCGCCCTGGCCATGGCGAGCCGCTCCTCTTCCGCCCGCTGCCGCTCCGCACCTATCCGCTGGCCAAACTCCTCCCACACGGAACACACCGCCATGCCAGGGTTGCCCTGCCCTCCGGCCGATGCCTGCCCCTCCGATCTTGATGGCCCTGAGCCATGATGCCTCCCACGTCGAGCCCGCTGCTGCCTGCGACGCCACTGCCTCTGCCAGCACGACGGCATCCAGGCTGATGGTAACCACCGACGCCGTCGTGCACGTGCCCTGCCCGATGATGCCGGCACATCTTCCATCTGCTGGGGTCCACTTGCTGTGTCGTCCACCCCTGCTGGACCTCCGACTCCCAACTGTGGCAGGGATGGGATCCCCACCGAGCTGGCTGCATTGGTCGGGGCAGGTCCACAGGGGGCCATGGTGGCATCTGGGCCGGAAGACGGCAAGGAGAACGACTGGTGGATAGCCTGCACAGAGGAGGAGAGGGCCGTCAGATTGGCCAACACATGCAGGAACCCCCCGAACATGGCCGATCCCAATTGGGCCACGTCGGCACGGTGCACTTCGTGATGACGTGCGTGCTCCTCCCGGGAAGCACGCACGGCATCACGAATCACAGCCGTGCGCATCGCGACCCCAATCAGGACCTGCTCCACGCGGCCAGGGGTTCCCACGGCCGCAGGTGGAGGGGAGTCAGTTGACATGGACATCCCCTCTACCTGCGGACGGGCCTGGGACGGGGCATCCCTGCTGGTGCATGGTGGTGCACTCACAGGGTCAGGGACAGCGACATGCACAGGCCCCTCCACGGTGACCTGTGCTGCCTCCTGCCCCTGGCCCTGGACTGCACCACTTGCACCAGCAGGGATGCTCCCACCAGGGCCCATGTGTGCACCAGTGTCGGCCTCCTCCTCCTCTGTGCAAACCACCAACCTGGATGGCTCCTCACCGTCTCCCGCCGTAGCAGGCCCCTGTGGGGGCTCACCCACCCCTTCCGCTGCAGCCGTGGGGGCATCCCCGCCGCCTTGCTCCACAGCGCCGTCTCCGCCCTCTTCTTCACTAGCCGCTGCGTAGAGGGAGACAAAGAACACAAGCATCAGGCTACTGTACAATGGTCCCCTAGACAGGAAGCAATAGCAGATGAGCACCCCTGTCAAAGTACACTTCCATCATGTCCCTCCACAACACATGGGTCAGTCCAGGCAAAACACACACAGTAACAGGCATGGTGCATGCCATGCACATTTCCATGCATGTCCAATTGACTCTTGAAACATTCAATGAAATGTAACTCACATGCATCATGGCTCATGCATATCACATGCACACACTACACCTCAGTCACATCCATCTGGCCACAATCACACCAAACACAGGCAAAACAAGGGTAAGGTGGGTGCGTCACTGAATCTGTGCATTGTCACACACATGAGTCATGCATCCATGGCATGCACAAGTCACAGACATGCAGGTCAGGCACACAGACATGGCTACCATATATGTACCTGGCATCAGCACCCATCCTCACCCCCATCCATGTCCAGGTACAGAGACTGGCATGCTCTCATGTCCCAAATCTGCATAGTGCTCCCCATGCCGCATTTCTACACATGCAACAACCATGTGGGTCACACATCACTGGTCGCACATGCATTACCATGATGTCCCAGCACACATACATGCATACATGGCACATGGCACACATACAGGCAAGTATCATAGAACCAGCACACCGCAACATGCCCTGTCTCACACAGTGATGCTTGGACACTTACCGCTCAACTCCAGACGGGTCTCCCTCTCAAGGATCTGGGCGTGGAGCGCTGGGCGTACGCGTTCCAGGACCCTCTTCTGGATGGAACTCATGTGGCCCCGGCCCCCCTCCACGAGGCGCCGGGCCTTCACAAGGGTCCTGGACCTCAAGTCCTCCCAGCGCTTCTTGATCTTCAAGACGTTGCGGGTTGCCACCCCCTCCGCGTTGATGGCAACCACACAGTCGGCCCAGATCCTCTCCCGTCCTTCCTTGCTGGCGCGGGACGATCCAAAGAGGGCATCATACTGCCCCAGGACATGCTCCACCAGGACACCAACTTCGGTGGCAGTGAAGCTGGTGCCCCTCTGCCCCTCTGGCCTGGGGTTGCCACTGGTGCCAGATGTAGAAGTGCCCGACATGGCAACCCCAGAGGCAGGTGTGGGTGGGCAACTGGGTCCTGGGGCTGGGCTGTGGAGCGATGTAATCCCAGTTGGGAGTCTTCAGTTCCAGCAGGGGTGGACACAGCAACTGGACCCCTGCAGATGGCTGATGTGCAGGCACCAAATGGCAGGGCACGGTGGCAGCAGGCAGGCAGGCAGGCAGGCAGCAGCAGATAGCACGTGGGAGGCTGCTCAGGGCACTTGGGGGGCAGTAACTCGGCCTTCGGGGCAGGAGCGTGGTGTTCCGTGTGTTTTCGGGTGGCCAGCTTGATACGGAGTGATTTGGCACGTGAAATTCCTGCACGTCAGCGTGAAATCCGAGGAAAGGCCCTTAGCGCGTAAGTGCGTCAGCACGCATACGCGATTCTATTGGACCAGAGTCCCTCATCGCGTAAGCGCGTCTGACGTGATCCGCACGGGCGTTCCCCACTCAGCACGTGAAGACGGAGCACACGTGGAAATCCTGCACGTCAGAGTGTCATCGCGTGTAATTGGCCAAAAGTGCGCGTACACGCCATTGGCCTATGTACGTGTATTTCATCGCGTGTAATTGCCCAAAAGTGCGCTTACACGCCATTGGCCTATATACGTGTATTTCAGGGGCGCGCGGCCACTTACACAGGCAAGTACGTCAGCGCACCTGTATGCCTGCAGCGTGGGAATTTCCACACGCGATTGGAGTGGGAACCCGATTCCAGGGGTGCGAGGCTCACACGCTGCCTACTACACGCGCAAGGCATTAATTTGCGCACTTTTCAATAAACAAGCCAGATGCCAGGATGAACATACCGTTCCTAGCAGCAGTGGCAGTGGGCTACCAAAGGAGGATGAGGAGGAGAGTCAGGGCCAGAATATTCACACCCAGAACCAGCCTATTCGGGATGCCTGATGACCAGGTGTATGGGAGGTACAGGTTTCCAGCACACATCATACTGGACCTGGTCAGTGAGTGGGAGGATGACCTCACATCACCCACCCTGTGCTCCCAAGCACTCAGCCCCCTGCAGAAGGTCCTGAATGTACTGCACTTCTTGGCCACTGGATCCTTTCAGCGGACAAGTGCCATAGTGGGTGGTGTGTCACAGGCCACGCAGTCACGCTGCCTACACCAGGTCTTGAACATCATCACTGCACGGCCTTCAGTCCGCAGGCACATATATCTCCCCAGGACTCATGCAGAAAGGCGGACGTGCATCCAGGAATTCTATGGTGTGGCTCAATTCCCCAAAGTGCTTGGTGCAATTGACTGCACACATGTGGCTCTACGTCCACCCAGGGCAACAGAGCACATCTATAGAAACCGCAAGCACTGGCATTCCATCAACGTCCAAGTTGTATGCAATGCCAAGGGAATCATCACATCAGTATATGCCAACTATCCAGGGTCCACCCACGACAGCTTCATCTACAGAATGTCTACCCTATGCCGGGACCTAGAGGCTGGCCAGCATGGAGATACATGGCTGCTTGGTGAGCATGAATGCCACTCCACATGCATGCATGTCAGATACTGGGTCATGACACAACACCACTAATGATACCCATCACCACCTCCGCAGGGGACAGTGCCTACCCTATCAGCCCCCACATGATGACCCCAATCCGGAACCCCACCACGCCACCCCAGGTAAGGTACAACACAGCCCACATTGCTACACGGGGCATAGTGGAGCGCACATTCGGAGTGCTCAAGTCACGCTTTCGCTCCCTTGACCGTTCTGGCGGGCAGCTGTTATATGCTCCCCGAATAGTGTGCAGGATCATAGTGGCAGCATGTGTCCTGCACAACGTTGCAACACGCCGGGGCCTGCCCGTGGACATGGTGGTGCCCCCACATCCACAACCACATGCACGCCCGCTGCGCATGGGAGGGGAAAGGGCACGGGGGGAGGCAGCCCGTACGCAACTGGTGGCCAACTTCTTCACCTAGGAATCACAGTGCTGGCTAGTGCACACTGCTCTGGCACATACCATCTGACAATCAATGATGACTCTACCTGACAATGTCTGAAAATTACTTGACAATGAACTGTCAGATACACATCAGCCTGAGATTGTTAACATGGAAGTGTCAATATGTGTGCACCCCTAGCTACACATACACCAGCTATGCATCACAACGCAAAGACACAACTCCATCAATCTAAAATGCATTGCCACAGGCGATTCACTACATGACAACATTGCCATGTCACCCACTCCCTTCACAGTCCCGCCACTGAGGACACCATGTCATGGTATGTGACAGCAAACAAACTGGCCATCACAACATGACACCAGTGTCACAAATAGCAGTGCCCCAAATGGAACATAGCCGCACTTGAGCAGCTAACCGCCCTGGAGCCACTACTACACACCTGTGTAAGAGTAATTTCTATCAAATTACACACCAACCCACCCTGAAGCCCACCCAAACAAGACACATTGCATGTAATCAATGGTAGTCTCATTACCTGATTCAGCTGGTATGTCCTCACCGTCCAGATGTACAGTGATGGCGCCATGCAAAAGTGTCAGTGCACATCTACCGACATGTAGTGTGACTCCAGAGAGTATGCCCTTGTGAAGATCTGTGTGAAATACCTGCAAAACATGAGCAACATATGTAAGTAGAGGCACATATCATACCATCATGCATAGTTAGGTGCAACAACAATGAACACTATGAATGTCTACACAGTATTGACTATGGACTGGCCAACAGCTCATGGGAGTCCAATGTCACCGTGTAATTTGCTGTCACTTGGGCACACCCTTTGCAAGCCCATGGAAAGGGAAGCAGGAGGGGTGTGGATGTCTGCTACCCAAGCATCGAAACCAAACTCAGGACAAGCCTGCATGTGCCCAGCCACAATACAGTGTATGCCCAGGTACCCACACAAGGCAACACTCTTGCAAAATTAAAATGAAAAAGAGAAAAAATGGCCATGAAAGGGCCGGCGGGGGGGGGGGGCCACCTATGAGGTCCGAGGACAGGATGCACGCCACAATCCACCTGTGTGGATCATGGGAAAGGAAAACACCCCATAGGCTCGTGGCCCACACGGCTACTCTGTTGTGGGAGATGAGTCGCTATGGCTCTGCCCAGACCCTGCAGCTGACTCTGGAGGTGGGGGAGCTGCCTCAGAAGATGGTGTGACAATGGGAGGCAGCCCACGCAAAGCACGAGTTTGCTCCTCCATGGCTGCAAGCAGGCGGGTCTGGTAGTTCTGGTTCTGGGTTATAATCATGCGGAGGTCCCCATGCAGTAACTCCCGGGATGACCTGACCTCCGCACGAGTTGCCTGCATCTCGGCCGAGAGCGTCCGTGTCAGACGCTCCAGCTGCTCCTCTGTCCTTCTATGGGATGAAGCCTCAAGCTCTAACAGGGTCGACCTGAGGTGACGGAGTTCTTCCCTCAGGGCTTCCCTGTGGCGCTGGGACTCCATGGAAAGTGATTCCCCCAGAGTCGCCAGTGCCGCCCGCCTGTCCATGTTGGACGCCAACATATCCTCCCTGTGTGCCTGGCAGATGGACTCTGTAGCCTGCTCCAGTCGCTCCATCAGCCTTTCTGGGGGGACAATGGAAGTGGCCACCCTATCCATGGCCTGTGCAATCATCTCGGATGATGCTGCCTGTTGGGTGGCCATACCGTAGATGGATTGCTCCCATACGGTATTGCCAGGTGGCATACGGCCACCACGTTGACGGGCACCACACCTGCCTGGGGCAAGGCGGACTGCGCCTTGCTGTGCCGGCAAGGCCTCAGGCTGCAGGACTGCATTCCCTCTCTGATCTGCAGCCCCAGGAACAGGATCAGAGATTGGGTGGTGTGGCCCTGCATCCGTAACCACCGGAGGCTGATCTGCCGACACTGACATCCCCATTGAGGCCAATGGCCTGGCTGCAGGTGGGTCGGACAGAGGAGATTCTCTCCCAAGAACACTCACCTGCGACTGCACATAGGTGTCATCCTCCGAGTCTACACCTGAATACTGCTCGGGGGAGGAACCCCCAGAGACACCCCTCGACAGCACGGCCTGCAGCACTTGTGGGTTTTCACCCACAAACACACCACGTCCCTCACTTGTGGTAGGTCGGCCCGGGTTGCCCTCCTGGGACGGCTCCACCACCACATCCCCAGCATCAACAAGTGCTTCGTCCCCTGCAAAGACATGAAAGAGAAAAATGGAAACAGGCATTAGCACCATGGCATGCAACAAGGGCTGATGAACAACATAGGCAGTAGTCCTACGACACATGTCCTACATGACTGGGAGTCCTCCTATGCATTCACCATCACTGGGTCTGTAGGGGAGGCTCACGGCATACTATGTACTGATTGGAGAGCAACGCCTGCTCACCTTGATGCCTAGCACTGCCATCACACATTGGGCGGTGATTGCCATGTCAAAGGCACATGCCATCACACACATGGCATGTGACATAGCCACCAAGTGAAGAGGGAGAGGAGGGCTACTTTTTTGGATTTCAACCACTCTGGTCCTGACATTGCATCGTCACATCAATTAGTATACATGTTGTACATGGATCTGCTAGTCCAAATTGGCAACGATGCACAGTGCCTTGTCTAGATCAACATAATGCAGTAAACATTGTGATTCCACCTCCCCAACACCTGTAACGGAATAATTTTGCATTCGTGAAGCACCGGTCAAGTAATGTTTGTAGGTGCAGCGGAGCACTGAGGGGTGGTGGGGCAGAAGGGGATGCCAGTCAACAATACTACTGGTGCTGGTGTCATTCATGTCACGCAAGTGCAGGGGTGGGTGGCACAATGAAGTGCAAGGGGGAGTGGCGGCTGGAAGTGCTGTACAAGGTAAGTAGGACTTGACGTCAAGGGCAGATGGTGTTAGGCGCAGACAAGTGCTGGGGGGGTGGCCTATAGGGGTACAGAGACAATCATGCTGTGCTGTGGGCTCGGAGGGGACAGGGGAGGTACACACTGCCTCTGGCTCGGCAAGGTCCTTTCAGATTTCTATGTGTCCTGCAGAGTTGTCACATGCCGCAGATATGTGCCCTTGGATTGGGGATCTCATCTTGGTGAGAAGGGTGAGGCGCTATTGCCTTTGGAGCATGTGGCAGGCCAGTTTGCCAGAGGATGGCCATGATGCAGGACATTCCCTCTCTGCCACCCGGCACCTGTGGTTTGGGTTCCCAAGATCCGAGTCATGCCAGGACTCTGCATTGGCATGGGGCTTCAGACAGGTGGTCATGACCGTGGCTAAGACATCCAGTGTACCTGACATGGAGTGGAGCATGGAGTGGGCCCTGTCAGGATGGGAGTGAGCCTAAGGGGGAGCTGGATGGGGGGGACATTTTGGCAGCATGAGCCTCGACTGACACACACTTCATGGGTCGGAATACCAAGAAGGTGTGTGACAGTGGTGAGGGTGGCTTTGCCTGTGGGGTGTTGAGGGTGAGCTGGGAGGAGAGGAGAATGTGATCACTCCAGGAGAGAGGAGTGCAGAGATGGACGGAGAGGGGAAAGTCAGATGAGATCAGAGCATCAAGAGTGTGCCCTGCAGAATGAGTAGGGACAGACGGGAGTCTAGAGGGTGAGAGGGAGTTGCTGAGGTCACAGAAAGGTCAGGTGGGGGCGTCAACAGGCATGCAGGTGGATGCGTACCGCACCAAGGATGAGGAATTCTGTGTCTGGGGACATGAGTGAGGAGGAGAGGTGAGGACACTCAGAAAGGAAGTAGTACATTTGACCAGTTTTCCCAGACACAGTACGCACTGTTTGGAATGTCAAGGTGTGGTGGACAGAAACCTCACACAAGCCATTCCAGAGTGGAGTAGGTCTAAGTAGGTGTGACAGTGGCAGGAATACCCTCAGGGAAGCCAAGGGCACACCCCCCCTGCACAGTGGTGGCGGGCCAAGGAGAGGGTCAAGGATGCAGACAGAGCTGGCCGTCAGACATGTTTCCATGAGACCAAGGATGTCAAGGTGCATAACCTCATGTAAGTGACAGTTATCGGAGGAATGCCTGATGCAGCCGCAGTGAAAGGAGTGTAATTGTGGAGGAGGTTGACAGCCTTGTAGGACTTACGGGGAGTGCTAGAGATCAGAGGTGCCGCATGTGTAGGAGTTGGAGTGGGAGGCGGAGAAGGTTCATGGGAGGGTGCAGGGAGGCAGTGCAGGATTGATGAGGAGAGAGGAGGGGGGACAGCAGGAGAGGTAAGGAAGTTGATGAGATGTGGGTAGCATTTCTCAAGGAGATTGAGGTTGGCCTAAGGGCCTTGGACTGAGACGCTCCCATTACCATGCACATCATTAGTGGTATCTGAGGATTGGAAGGAGGCCAGGAGTACACCCCAACGGGTCCCACCTATGATGGTGGAAGAGGAGCAAGGAGAGAGGACAGGGACCATGTGAAGGGTCTATGGGACAGGCAAAGGCATGTATGAGCAGATGTCAGTGAGAGTTAGCTTAGAGTAGGCTCAGATGCACTGGTCAGCAATAGGGTGGGTCGCATTGGAGGGCAGGCTGCCCTCATTTGACTTTTGGCAAGCAGGTGTCGTGCGTAGGGCACGATGGTCTGAACTGTAGAAGTCATGGAAGATAGACCATGAAGAGCAGCATGGAGTGTGAGGGAATGGGGCTCGAAACCAGACGGTACCAAAGGACCCAGGAAGGAGGTGGATGTCAAGGCTACATCCACATTATGACTGCATGTTGGTAGGCATTTATATACAGAGGACGCATTAGCATGTGGTATCATTGCATGTCAGGCATGTGAAGATGAAACTTTAATGGCTGGGGGAAAGGAGAGGAATGGTATGTAAGACATCAGATGAATAGACAGGGGAGTATGAGCAACAATGTAGTGACAAAATTACTAATCAAGGGCAACTTCCATGGTGTTGGCCCATATGTGCACTGTTGCCAGTAGGGATAGTGCTGTGGCCAGATGGTGTTGCACTGAACATACTGGATGAGGCACATGGGTGCCACTATCAACTCTGCCACACACCCCCTTGACAGGCACCCAACATGAATGCTTCACACACACAACATGCACATGGATGATACACACATGCATGTGCACTCACCGGATGATGCCTCGTAATCAGGGAGGTCTCCCACACCTTGGAGTTGTCCCTCGGTGACGTAGGATCCAGCTACGGACTCGTGTGGTGTGAGTTCTATTTCCTGTGCTGGGGACCCACCTCCAGTCACCAAGGTTGCGGCATGACTTGAGGCCAGCTTATCCTTTGCCCTGCGCTTAAGGTCATTCCAGCGCTTCTGGCAATCACTAGCTGTGCGCCTCACTACTCCAAGGGCACTTATTCTGTCAGCAATGGTCTGCCAGTGTGCCTGGCATCTGGCATGTGTGGTCTTGGACCCTGCAACGATGACCATTTCCCTATCATGATCTGACACATACTGAACAAGTGCATTAAGTTCGGCGTCTGTGAAGCTTGGCTTCCTTGATGGGCCGGACTGTGCAGCCGTGTCTGGGGCATCAGCCTGTGCCGGACGTGCACTCTTCCTCTTGCGCTTGGAAGGGGGTGGGGATCCAGAGTGTCCTACGCCGCTGTGGACACTAGGGGCAGGAGCCGTGGTGGACTCTGTACTGGGTGTGTGTGATTGCCCACTCAGCATGGGAGTAGGTGCAGGCATTGGGGGTAGTGGGATGGGGTCAGGCCTGATCTGAGGTGCATGAACTAGGACCGACACAGTCTTGGCAGGGTGTATGAGAGGTGGGGTGGATTGAGCCACACCCTGGCTACGGGGGCCAGCAGATGACCTATCTGGCATAGATGCGCGTGCCCTGATGACACCAATGTGCACCGGTGCACGTACAGTGGACCTGCTGACCTGGATGTCAGCGATGGAATCACCCTCGGACAGGTCTGGTGCCACAATGGCCTGGTCCGACATGGGCTGATCAGGGTTGGTATCAGCCACATGACTCTCAACTGGGGGGGGGGGGGGGGGCATGGGTGTCCCTGACTGTTCCTCCAGACTGGGGGGAACAGGGGCGCCCTGCAAGTCACAACCACGTCCCCTGTTGGATCCTCCACGGCCACCACGTGTGGCTCGGCCACCTTTGCCACCCTTACGGCTTGCACGCCTCCCAACCATGGCACTGATGGTATTGTGCGTATGGGAGTGGGTGTGCACAATTGTCCTGGGCAATTGGGTGTCAAAGGGGTTGGGTACCAGATGGTATTCGTACCCTAGTGCAGTGGCAAGGCTATATGACACCCCTGGGGAAAGATGACGGGTCACGCAACGCACAGGCACCCCAAAAAAGTTAAGGAACGTGCACAATACCCCTCCTAGACCACGTGTGCTGATGGAAAACCCTGCACTACGCTGTGGCATCCAGTAACACAATGAACGTATGCGTGTGACACGCGGCCTAGATTGACCTCTGAAGGGGTAGGCTACACACGGGGCAAGCACAGATGTTAGATACGTGCGTGACTCACCGTCTGCCAGGTAAAAGAGCGTGAAAAAATAGCACTTTTGGTTGGCAACACCCCCGCCAAAAGAAGAGGTGTACGCTGTCTGAGGAGACAGGACAACTGTAGAAGGGGACACTGTTTGAGGGAACAGGCCCAGGAAAACCAGTACAAGAGGAAAAAGAGAAAAGAGCTGTCAGAGGTAACAGGGAGTACGAACTGGAAACGCCGTGAAGTAAATCGCGTGTGAAACGACAAGAAGTACCGAATTCACCCACTCGCTCTCCACGAAAAGCACGTACAAGGAAATAGTGTTCAACACTACCTTTTATACAGGCCCACACGTACATCGTCACTTACGGCGTGTACGTGCTTGGCCCATTTTCACCAATCACACGCTTTGGCACTCCTGCGTGTAGGTATCTTTTCACCAATCACACGCTTTGTCACTCCTGCATGTGGATCCTTTTTCACCAATCACGCGCTTCGACACTCCAGCGTGTAGCTCACTTTTCACCAATCACACGCTTTGTCACTCCTGCATGTGGATCCTTTTTCACCAATCACGCGCTTCGACACTCCTGCGTGTCGCTCACTTTTCACCAATCACACGCTTTGACACTGCACGTGCAGGTAACTATTGACGCACATATGCTGGTGACGGGTTTTCGCGCGATGCGGGTTTTCGCGCGATGAGTGTGGGGTTTTCAGGTGCAAAATCACTCCCTATCAGGCTGTCCACGCGTTCTAACACGAAAGACCACGCTCCTGGCCAGGAGGCCGAATTTAAGTCCCCAAGAACCCTGAGCACGCTCCCACCTGCCATCGGCTGCTGCCTGACTGCCTGCTGGCCACGTGCCCCACAGTGCTGGTGGGTGGGGGTGGTGGGAGACATGGGTGGGGGCCTGGTGGAGGGTGCCCCTGGTGGATGGGGGTTGGGGGTGGTGGGAGACATGGATGGGGGCCTGATGGCAGGTGCCCCTGCACTGCTGGGGGGTGGGGGTGGTGGGAGACATGGGTGGGGGCCTGGTGGAGGGTGCCCCTGGTGGATGGGGGTGCAGGGGGACATGATCAGGTGTGCAGGGTAGTCCACTGTTTTGTGGGCTGCCTGCAGGGGCCGGGGAGGGTGTACAGGGTACACCTGTGGGGGCCCACCCAGCCTATTCGCATGTGATAATTCCCACGCACCCCTGTGATACACGTACCCTGGCCAATCGCGTGTTGAACTTCCCGCTACCCCTGTAATACACGCACCCTGCCTGTTCGCGTGTGATGATTCCCGCGTACCCCTGTAATACACGTTCCCTGGCCTATCGCGTGTTCTACTTCACGCGTCCCCCTGTAATACACGTTCCCTGGCCCATCGCGTGTTGAACTTCCCGCTACCCCTGTAATACACGCACCCTGGCTGTTCGCGTGTGATGATTCCCGCGTACCCCTGTGATGCACGTTCCCTGGCCTATCGCTTGTTCTACTTCACGCGTCCCCCTGTAATACACGTTCCCTGGCCCTTCGCGTGTTGAACTTCCCGCTACCCCTGTAATACACGCACCCTGGCTGTTCGCGTGTGATGATTCCCGCGTACCCCTGTAATACACGTTCCCTGGCCTATGCGTGTTCTACTTCACGCGTCCCCCTGTAATACACGTTCCCTGGCCCATCGCGTGTTGAACTTCCCGCTACCCCTGTAATACACGCACCCTGGCTGTTCGCGTGTGATGATTCCCGCGTACCCCTGTGATGCACGTTCCCTGGCCTATCGCGTGTTCTACTTCACGCGTCCCCCTGTAATACACGTTCCCTGGCCCATCGCGTGTTGGACTTCCTGCTACCCCTGTAATACACGCACCCTGGCTGTTCGCGTGTGATGATTCCCGCGTACCCCTGTGATTCACGTTCCCTGCCTAGTCGCGTGTAGTACTTCCCGCGTACTCCTGATTTGGAGATTGCCCGCTTTGCTTTCCTTGTTTGCCTGCCCTGTGAAGTGGTCCGGGGTTAGCGCAGCCCTTAGCGATGATTTAGCGCTTTTGATGGCTTTTCCGTGCGCGAGGGCGTTCTTGGGGGCGTTACTGGCGCTGCTGCAGGCTCGCTGCGATTCTCTGCGCCACGGCTGTTTTGGGAGCTTGAAATCCATGAATACGCTGTGCGCGGAAATCTGTTTTAGCGCACGTGCCTGGCGCAGACTATCGCAGGCGCACGCTGTGCGCCAGCCGCGTGCGCTACTTGTGCGCTGGATTCTATGAATTAGCCTGACAGTGTCCTTACAACACTTCCTCTTGTGCATACAGCTTTCTCATGTGCCGAAAATACAGAAGTCGAAGAGTCCAAGAAACGAAGTGCACAAAGAACGTGTGCTCCTTTTTGCAGCAGCATCCACTGCCCAACAGCCGTCTCACTTGGTGCCCTCACTTTGGGTGGAACCTTTTATACTAGTAACATACAATACATTAATACATTTCGTAATTTCAAGCAACAAATAATACAGGCACATACAATAAAATGAGCTGTAAAATTAATCAAGTAGCTTAACATTTTGCTGCCATTGAAGCTTTCTTGCCTCCCTCAAGTCAGAGTCTTTCCACCTCTCTTCAGGATGATGCCCTAAATCCGAATTAAGAGATGCTAATGCCCCCTACCAATATATTAAGCATGACATTTATATTCCAGATTACAGTGACAATTGCGCAAGTGCTCTTAAATTGGAAAGCTGCCTTCATTAACGTATGTACTCTCTGGTACAGTTTTTACTTTTAAAAACAAGTATCTTTTGTGGACTGACTTTCTGTAGGAAATCTAAATGAAGCCCCAATTAGCATGAAATAAAAGAGTGAGATTCCACCTTTATATATGAGCTGTTTTGTTGGAAATCCAAATTAACGTGTTCACGGTTTGAGGCATGTTTACAGTTCCAGTGTTTCCGTTTTAAGAACAACAGGGAACTGTTAATTCTAGTTATGCGGAAAAAGGAAAATGAAGACGGAAACATTATTCTTTAACGTGTATTATTAATTAGGCAACACATTAATCGGACAATAAGAATGGAAGCAGGAAGTGTGAAGGTGATTGATTGATGCTTTCTAAAGCACCTAGAGGCACTAAGCACCAAGGTTAACGACTTCATGGACTGGATAGAAAGCCAGGACACCCCTACTTAATCTCAAATACAGTAAAATCAATCTGTATGATCAATGTTGTGTATGGATGCTAGACGTGATTTTCTTATCATTCAGCCTTTGACAGACAATGGGCTCTGTGGTTCCTCCCGGGGAAGGATTTCAAAATACCTCAGTGGCTTGCAATGGTATTCAGAATGCTTGCTCAAAACAAACCAGTAAGCATTCAAACTGGCTGCCTGTCCCAGGCATTCATAAATGCATCTCAGGTAATGTAGCCCAGTCAATGACTGCATCCTTGTTGTGAAACTGTAAATTACAGTAGGAAAATTGCCCAGACTCTGGCCTACGGCGGCAGTCTTGCTGTAGGAGACTTGGCCAGAAATGGGTGCTTCAGAAAACTGTATTTCCTACGATCTACTCAACAAACATTTCCTCCAATGTGTTCAATGACGGCATTCTCCATGAAGCAGGTTTAATTTACCATCCAGCATTATATCGGTCATCCTTAAAGTCAATAGCGGTAAGCAGTAAAAGTGATGGTAACGGAATTACAGCCACTTTTACCAAAATGGCGAATTACGAACTTGTTGCTAATTCCACCAGTGGAATTTTCAATGGTGGAATCACCACTGGCGGAATTACACCAAGATCCGGTGGAATTAGCGCTAGGGCTAATTCTGCCTGGGGAACTACTGCCAGAAAGTTATTTCCACTGTATTACAAATTCAAAAACAGCTGAATTGCCTCTGAAAATTGGCGGTACTTCGGCCCATAACACAGTGCAATTACCTCCACCAAAAATGTGGTGGTAAATTCACAGGTGATGGAAATAAAGTCACAGGTGCAGAAAAACAACTCAGGAGGAGTATATAATGCCCACACCATCCCCAAATAGAGGTCCAAGCAACATGCAGCCACAAGCAGGTGTCGTTTATGGGATCCACACCCTGCTACTATTCATCCAGCTACAGCAGCATGCAATGCCGCAGCAGAGAAGGAGACAGACACCACAAAGGTACAGAAGGGATCAAATACCACATGTCCGCCCATTCCCTTGAACACTGATGGACAACCAATTGGGGACACTCTATTGCTTGGACCGTCTGACCATCACAGCCCTGCTCAAACTGATCTAGGCTGAACTCAGGAGCGCCATTGCAATCAGAACTGTCACACCCCATCCGCCTGGTGAAGCATCTGCCTCTCCTACACTTCTGAGCCACAGGCAGAATCCAGAACACTGTTGGGATGCTGCATGAGATGTCCCAGCCAACTTTCTCAAAGGTGCTGGAACTAGTCCTGGATGTGCTCATGAGACATGCCCATCAGCACATCTCCATCCCCACCACCAAGGTGCAGGTGCACACAGCAAAGGCATGGTTCTATGCCATTGCCCAGTTCCCCAACACAATAGCAGCAGTGGATTTCACACATGTGGCATTAGTTCCCCCAAACCCCCAGGCAATGGAGCAGGAATATCGAAACAGGAAACAGTTCCATTCCATGAATGTCCAAATGACATGTGATGCCGACCCACAATCAGCCATTGCTGCGCCTGATACCCTGCTGCCACACATAATGTCATGATACTGAGGAACAGCACCCTACCAGCGTACATGGATACACACTGTGTACAGCATAACTGGTTTGTGGCTAAGTAGTAGTAGTAGTCAATCTGACAAAGACATAGCACTGTGACACATATGGAGAATGGAATGAGAAGTGAAGTGAGCTAACTACAGGTCCTATGATGCAACACCAATAAAGCAATGAACAGGTGAGGAGCCAGTGACTGACCCCAGTACACATACTGACCTCTGGTGACTCCACAGGACATCCTGGCATGCAAGGTAGCATAAGACAATCATGGACAGCAAGCAAGGCACCTGTCAAAGCCATTACCCTGCCAATGCATGATCATAGGGCGGTACATGTCCTACCGCCATCTCCATAGTGTCAACTGCATGGGTGACGTAAGCACATAGACAAATACATGATGAATGAGGTTTCATACTCTGAGAATGACTGAAAGAGCACTCTGTAAGCCAATGCCCCTCCACCGCAATTGATGCAAGGCAAGATGTGTCATCCACATGCACAGTTTAGCGCACATAAGCCTACATCACAACAGGCCCATATATATATATACCTCTACAGAGAAACGGCCATGTCTAACACTGTACTTTTTATTCCTTGTAGGTGCCTCAAGCTATCTGCAGTTACCCAGGCTGCTTAAACCTGTGAGGAACCCTGGTAGACCACAAGAGACTGCCTATAATGAGGCCCACAGGAGGACCAAGACATGCTTTGAGCGTACCTTTGGACTGCTCAAGGCTAGATTCAGGTGCATCCACCACACATGTGGTGCACTCATGCACAGTCATGAGAAAGTGGGTACAATCTTAGTCATGTGTGCAATGCTGCACATCATGTGCATACGAAGGAACATACAAATGCTTCCAGATGAGGGCCATTCCCCCATTGGCTCTGATGAGGAAGACGTTGCAGGTGAATACAAGGAACCTCAGGACATACATGGGAAGGACCTCATGGACAACTTTTTATTACTTAGCACATATGCACCTATGAAGTCACTGATTCACTGAATGCATCACCACCATAGAATAAACACAGTAAATATTGTCTAGACTCACCAGTGATTTATTTTCATATAATAAAACATGATCCCCAACTCCATCACTCACCTCACACCCTGATCCCCAAGTCCATCAGCCACCCCCACACCCTCATCCCCAACACCATCATCCACCCAACACCCTGATCCCCAATACAATCAACCACCCCACATCCTGATCCCCAACTCCATCACCCAACCCACACCCTGAGTCTGTTCCATGTGCTTAACCACTAGCGCTTCCTCTTGTGCCATTTTTGCGCGGGCAGGGGACCATGAGACGTGTAGTGCTGGGAGCACCTGGGTGGTGTGCTGGCATATCCTGTACTGCTGCACCCTATTACCTTCGGGTCTGGTGCACATTATAAATGAATAAAACAAACAAACAAACAAACTGATCCCTCAGTAGGGGTGGCTGACACAGAACAAACTGGCTCACTGCCCCAGAGGTGTTACATGGTTAAATTGATGCTCCTAGCCATGGTCTCTTTTGAGGCTGAGATTTGTTCAGTTAGATCCCTCACCCTCTGGCTGATGAGGGTGTTAGTTGCATTTGACTACACTGTGTTCCGGCACAGCCATTCAATGGATGTGGCCATCCGGCTGGAGGCCCCCTGAATCAAATCTTGCATGGCATGCAAATGGCCAACTGCTCTAGTGCTATGAGACGCATTTATGTCTGCCATTCCTTAATTTGTGCCAGCCTCTCACAAATGACTTGAATTGTGGGGCCCTGTGCTGGCTCAGGAGATGGTTGGGGGCCCATACCCTCATTGCCAGAGGCCGAGCAGGGCTGTTCTGCACAGTCATCTGTGTCCTCTGAGTGCTCATAGTGGAGTGCATGGCAACAAGACAAGGGGAGGGGGGGACAGTATGGCTGAGAGGCTGTGCAGGGCGGAGTATTATGGTGAGAAGTGTCTCACAGGTGAAAATGCAGGACTGGAGTTGGAGGAGGCTGACTCAGATTGCATGGTGGCAGCATGTGACATGACATGATATCATAAATTATTTATATTGAGCATATACACAAGGGTTTCTAGGCATGACAAGACAAGGGAGGGAAGACAAAGGGAGAACAAAAAAAAACAATCTTACTAGACCTTTTGTCATTCAGATTCTGCAAGTGTGAAACACAATGTTCAGGAGGGCATGGGTGTGTGGCAGTGTCAGAGGAAGGGAAGAGAGAAGTGCAATCAGGACAGCATTTCTCGGGGTCAGTCCAGCCAGGGCAGGGTGGCTCTGGGTAAGTGCAAGGAGGCAGGGGACTGTAGGGTTCCAGATACAGCCCCTAAATTGACAGTAGGCCTGGAGGCAGTGCAGGGGCTATTGGTTGTGGAGGAGCCTGGTACCCTGTGAGAGTCTGAGGGAAGCCAGGCAACCAGTCAGCACAACAGTCAGGTAGGGAGAGAAAGAGGCTCAAGTTTGAGAAGGGCAGGGAGACCATTGCAGAGGGAGGCACCTGCATAGGAGAGAGATCTACCCCCACTCTCTGCCTGGAGAAGCATCTGACCCTCAGAGAGTTGGAGGTGGCTGAGCGAAGGGCTCAAGAATGAAGGTGTTTAGGAAGAAAGAGTTGGATGTAGTGTGTGACGTGGCCCAATAAAGCCTTGTGCAAGATGCAGAGGGTCTTGAACTTGATCCTTGCAGCCATCGGGAGCCAATGCAGAGATTTCGGGGCTGAAGAGATGCAGTCCCTGTGCTTGAGGCCAAGGACACGTCTTGCAGTTTTGTTCTGGATTAGTTGCAGAGGCCGGAGAGTAAAGGGAGGCAGATTGAGAAAGAGGCTTGGCAGTAGTCCAGTCAAGAGAGAACCAGGGTTCTGGAGACAGTGAGCCTCTGGAGGAAATAGAGAAAAGGAAGAATTCCACTGAGGAGGTTCAGCTGGTAGTGGGCCTTCTTGGTAAGGTATGTGATGTGAAGAGAGAAGGAAAGAGTGGAATCAAATATGGCACCAAGGTTTTATGCCTCACAGGAAGGCAAAGGAAGAGGGCTAAAGGAAGGTGGCCAGAGTGAGAGAGGGAAAGCTGTAGCAGGGGTCCCATTGGGAAGGCTCTCAATCTTACCTGCATTAAGGCAGAGATTGTTGGAGGTGCACCAATCCTGCATCACCAATAGACAGTCAGGAATGAGTGAGGGAGGAGAGGAGTCTGAGGGGTGCCTCGAGTATAGCTGATTGTCATCCGTTAACACTGAAATTTAGAGGAGAAGGTAATGATAAGGTGTGCCAAAATGGCCAATTGGACATTGAAGAGCCAGGGTGAGAGGTTATAGCCCTGGGGAACACCACATGTGGAGAGAGAGGTGGTGGAGAAAAAGGACCCAAGTCGGACCCGTGAGGGTAGGTCCAGGAGGAAGGAGGTCAACCAAGCCAGGGCCTGATCCGTGATTCCCAGCTTCTCACGGAGATGATTGATCAGCATGGCATTATTGACTATGTCAAAGGCAGAGGAGAGATCAAGGAGGATGAGGACAGAAGGAAGGCTAGCTTTGAGATTAGTGAGAAGATCCTCACAGGTATTTAGGGGAGCTGTTTCAGTGTCTCTGGCTGCTCTGAAGCCAGACTGATGGTCATGGAGATAACCAACTCATTCAGTGTGGAGAGTAAGCTGGGAGATGGCCTGCTTTTCCAGGAGTTAGCCTAGGAAAGGAGTGATAGAGATTGGGTGGTAGTGTTCTGGACAGGAAGGATAGGCAGAAGGCTTTTCCTGGATGGGGTGTACCAGTGAGTGCTTAAGGGAAGAGGGGAACGTTCCAGTGGCAAAAGAGTGATTGCAGAAATCGGCCGAGGCTGGAGCAAGGGTTTCAATGTTGTTCTTAATGGTTCTGGAGGAGCAGGGGGAGCACCTGCTTGGATGAGACTTTCAAGAAACATCATCAGGTGTGGTCCGAGAGAAAGAGGAGTTAGGAGGAGGAGACAGAGAGGTGGCCAGAGGGAGGCCAAGAGAAGTCGATGGAGAGGAAGAGGAGAGAGAGGACATGATGTAGTGGGCTGGGTGCATGCCTTGATGCTGTTGGCACTTGGCCAGGTGTGTTGTACTCCTGAGTCCCCAGCAGTGGTGAGGGGTACCCCTGTTATGGGTGGAGCACAGCCTCCATAATGGCCGGAGTAGGCAGTAGAATTTTGGCCAGTGTGCCAGTGGCCATGGAGATGGATGGTACCATCCTCTTGGATTTATTTGGTTTTGTCGCACTCCCCTTGCTGCCAGAGGCATGGCCATGGCCTTTGCAATGCTTGCTGGTGCCAGTGTGCCTGAGGTACTGGTACCTTTCAAGTGTACCTGGGAGTCCTGTGTGCTTGTTGGGAGACATGGAAGTGTGGGTCAATACCTTGATTGAAATGTGTTAGGTGTGATGTCATGTAGTGTCGTGTGTACTATGGTGTGACAGGATGCTAGCCCTCCAGGGGGCATACTTCATGTGACTGACAGTAGGGCAGTTTACAGCATTGATTGACGTGCGTGCATAAGTTCAGTGTGGGGCTCGTGCCTTGTTTGGACCGTGCTGCCATGTGCATCACTGAAATACAGGTTCATGTGTGCACATGTAGGGCAGGGCGGATGTGCATGTGCATTCTCTAGTACTGTCATCTGAGGGGTGCCCCGATAGTTGTGGGGGATTCATGATGACATAAGGTTGGGCATTCTCTCCATGAGGGCCTTGGAGGCAACTGGTCAGTTGAAGTGCTTGTTAGTTTTAAACACAAGTCCAGTGGTGTTCTTTGCTTGACATGTGCTACATGTTTGGTAAAATGCTTGCTGTGGTTTCTGTACTTGAGTTACCCGTGTGCAGGCAAGGGGTGATTATGATGTGTTATGCAGATGTGTCACACTCCTTGTTGCTTGCAGTTCAATAGTGGTTGGTTTGTTCGTCATGCGCTCATCATCCTACTTGTTTGGAATTTAAGGGGGATCACAGCTTCCATGACTCATGATCTAATGGCCTGCAGTATCACATGGATGGGTCATGCATTGTCAGGGTTGCTATTGCATGGCTACATGGCAGTTTGTGTATGTCTACCTGTTATTGGGTTGTTGTGCAATGGGATCATCATTCACTCATGTACTCACCAGTTTCTCCCTGCTTGCTGCCTCCAACCTCCACCGAACCCACTCCCTTCAGGCTCACCATGTGGAGGATATGGTTGACCATCTCCTCCCATTGCTCAGCTGTAGGGGTCTACTCTTCCTCCACCAGTGGCAGCCATCTCCCTGCAGTGGTTGGCAAAAAGGGTGTGGACTTGTGCCTTTTTGTAGTTCCAACTCTTTTGTATGTCATCACTGTCCGTGGTATGTGGCCTACAGCCACCACCTTGGCCCTTATATCATCCCAGATGGCATTATTGTGCTGCTGGGCGGTCTTACATTTTTGGGACCCATTGAGTTCCTCCGAATTTTCCACCACCTGTTCTGCCAGAACTGTTAGCTCCTGTTCATTGAATTTGTGTGTCCTCACCTGCATTTCAGGTTCCGTTGACTTTCCTTTCCCTACAGACATGATTGGGGTTACCTCTAGGAATGGATGGCACTCCTACAGGTTGATTTTCAATGGATTGTGTTTTTAAAGATGGCTGCCTCAGTACTTCCTTTTCCTGCACAACATTATTTCTGACGCCGTTAATTCCTGATTTAGTACAGAGTGACCTGAAGGTAATGGTTATTCTGCACAAAATGGGTGCAGTTACCATTGTGTACTTTTCGGCGGTAATTGCCTCAGACAAAATCAACGTTACAGCCAATGGTAGGTGCGCATTTCCACCAAATAGTTATATGGAGGTAATTGCACCACACACCACGGCGGTAATGATAATTTTGCAGTGACAGAATTATCGCTGTTTTACCGTAAAACTCGTAATGAGCCCCAATAAATGGTAAATTGTCAGATTCAGATGATTTGGACTTCAAATTGTTGCTACTTTATACTGGAATAAGATGAACATTTGTAATCACCTCAAGATGGGCACAGCTTTCTTACCCCATTGTGATCTTGTTTTGCTTCTACTGTCCTGTTGGACAGCAGCCAGGATTTTCTAGACAATGTGAGGTGTCAGAAATGTGAGGCATACAACTTTAAGCAGGTTTTTAAAAAGGTACCATTTTATTAACTCAAAAGGTTTGAAAAATACCCCAATATCTCTACCCTGAAGAGAATTTTTCTGCCTGTCAACATATACTAAAGGAAACACTCTAAGAAAAAGATTCTGTCCCTCACCCTTATACATACAGCAAACTCAACAAGGTGATATATGGCAATGCAGATACAAAGTCCTAATAATGTTCCTCTGACTCAAGTAAGTCTCTAGCTTGGACTTGACCAACAGTTCAAAATGTTCAGTAAGTCTATTATCTCTCCACTTGTGCTAGAGGGTTCCACACAATTACGTTCACAATGCACTCACGTCAGTAACGTTGATTTGTCAGGATGGTTCCACAACAAATAAGCATGAGCTTTTGTTATTTTGCCACTTCTTCTTCACCGCATCACAGTGCTTCAATAATTTACGCCTGTTCACTCACCTGCCAGGCCTATTCGAAAAAAGTCCCTTGCGCTGGTGTACTCGCCGGCTAGGACTAATGAAACAACTAACACTACCACAAGTACATCTGAGGCACAGTTCTACTTCACACAACTTATAAAGTATTTTGACTTTCCACAACATCGGTTTTGACTACTTCTCCTGAGAAAACATGATAGACATTGGTGCTGTTTGTTCCCCCATTTTGATTGCCACATGCAATGCAGGTTATGCTCCTCTCCTCCTGAACAACTTCTGTCAGAAGGGAAGCCTTCTTGACACTCTTTTTTTCCCACTCCTGCATTAACGAAATGTTGATAACGTTTTTCTCGTACTCCTGCTCTTCTTTGGCTTAGGAAAAGCTTATTTAAGTCAGTTCCCCTTATTGATTTGTTCACCCTCTAACAATAGTGTCTATAAACAGCTTGCTGCTTAATTGCCACGTCGTGACCTTGTCAATGTTGGTTCTCGTTAACTTGATTTGTTATTTCCCTCTTTTGGCATTGGCAATTGTTGTTAATACATGGTTTCTAGTACTATTTCCCTCTCGTGTTGTTGCAGGCAATTATTCTGACCTTCAAAAACATAATGGCACTTTGCTAGCCTGTTCACCAAGTTCTTATGTTGCAACTTTCTCTGCTTCTTATCATCTTGGTATTCAAAATAATGATCTTTCTGCTTCACATCAGTTTGATATACAAAATGATTATGTTTCTGCCACTATTCTATTTTTACATTAGTTACGTTTTCAAAATACCGGGACTTGGCCAGTGGACAGTTACGGAGCACACCCGGGTCACAGCACATAAGTGAACTCACTGGGTTTGGCGTGCGCGTTTGTTTGCTCCAGTGCCTTAGGGTTATCTGATTCTTCTGCTCTGGGCGGCATGAAAAACTGCTTTGCTCAGTTTTCCTCAACCCGTGTTGGTCAGGCAGGAGCATGCCTTGCTCCAAATCCTCTCTGGTGCTCAGCTGCCACCAATGACTGCCTTGTGAGAAAAACAACCTCTCCTAAGAATGCTTCCCCCTGCACAAACTCTGCAACCACGATGTTCAGGTGGAAAGCTTTTACAGTTAGTGCTTCCCGCTGTGTGTCCTCTGCAAACAAGGTCTCTGAAGGAAGAGACCCTCTCAGAACCAGCATCTGTACTGCAAACTATTACAGCTCCGGCATCTCTGCTCTCCTTCAGCTGCAACTGTAATGTGGCGTCCCTATAACCACTTCAACTTCCGCTACTGCTCTTTTCTTTGGCGTGCACGGGGGGTGAGGGGGAAGATGCTTGCCAGTAGGCCTCAGGTGTGGGTTATTAACCCTTTTAACCTGCAATGTACAGGCCCAAGACTCTTCATCCCTCTTCTTCATCCCAGTACTTTTAGCATTGTGGGACTTCAAGTCCCCAATGTTCAGCTTGCTCATTTTAAGGGGATAAGAGTTACCACATTTGTTTCTATCCTTAATAATCTTTTTACAAGGAGTATTATAAGGTTTTACTAATGGTTTTGCTCTCTAGCCCTTTTCTTTGACTGCCCTTCACTTTAGACGCCCGGGCGAGAGACGCTCTTCATCTAAGAGTTAAGAGCAGGAAGGAAGAGGCAGGGCTAAGAAGGTGGGCAGGGCTTAGGTTAGATGACCTAGATCCACTTACACCTGCTCCCCAGCTACAAAGGAAAAGAGGCTGGAGGGCTCCTTAAGTAGGGAAAAGAGCGGCAAGCAGGAAGGCACCAGGTGGGTGGGGCTTGCTAAGTGATGAAAAGGAGTGGCAAGCAGGAAGGCACCAGGTGGGCGGGGCTTGCTAAGTGGTGAAAAGGAGTGGCAAGCAGGAAGGCACAAGGTGGGTGGGGCTTGCTAAGTAGGGAAAAGAGCGGCAAGCAGGAAGGCGCCAGGTGGGCGGGGCTTGCTAAGTGGCACAACTTAACCATAACGTCCCTTTAACAATGTTTTTTACTGAATTTCATAGGTTTTTAATAGCGCAACTTAACCATATCCTCCCTTTATCAAAGTTTTTTTACTGAATATACATATACATAGTGTGAATTTGATAAATGTTTACTAGGATTCCCTTACTTTACATACATGTGACATAGATTATACTGAACCCCTTGCAAGTGATTTTGATGTCGCGGACTGTGCGTATATCCGCAGACAGACGCGGACAACATCAACACTATCCAAAAACTCAGGGGGTATCTTAGATTGTTCTATCATGCCATATAAACACTGAACAAGTTCAAAAAGCAGCACATGAACACCTTATATGTAATCAAAAATAAGAAGTGGAACCTAAATATGTCACACATCAACCGTCCATTTAAATAGCTTATGTACTAAAATGGAATATACCAAAACAAAAAAGATATGCCTCCAACATAATTACCTCACAGAAACTGCACAGCAAGAAGCAACAGCAGACCTACACAACCGTAACAACAAAACTTACCAGAAACTAGTAAGTAAACTTCATTGATCTTATATATTTTTAAACTTTCTGTATTAGGTACACTAAAAGTAATATATTTCTTTTTTACACAGAAATGTCCAGTACATTGGAATGGCTTGAACAAAATTTCCCACGTGATGAAATGAGTGAAGACAGTTATACTAATGGTAGACACTTCTCTATATAAGCAAATTAATAATCATTACTTTATGTGTACTTAACACATTTATTTTTACAGAACATACAAACAGTGAAAATAATATAGCAAAAGAAACATTAGAAAATGCTCTGCAGCGCATGGAACAAAACATGGATACACTTATGAAAAATGTCAATCTTTTAAAACATTTTGTGGAGGACAACATAATAGAAAAAATTAAATATCATTGTCCCACATGTACCTGTTGCCCCTCTCCATGTCCCAGTCAACTATCCCCAAACCCTCAGTAGCTAGAAAAACATTATGATGAGACTTCCATACCTTCATCCCCTCCCATCAAACCTCAACAAACCACTAATTCCCCTGTATTTGTGTCAGTTTCTGCTTCCCCCTCTCTTTCATAAGTTTTATATTTGTATATAATAAAAAAATTATGATGTGTGTTTTAATTCAGTCATTTGTGTCTTATTTTTTTTAAAAGGCAGTTGGCGTGTCCATGGACTGCGCGGGTGTCTGGAATGTCCGCAATTAACCAAAATGGGGGGTGTCCTAAGGACACTATACCTGTCCGTACGGTCCACAAGCAAGATAGATCTGTTCTTAGAACACACCTGGTGTCCGGAATGTCCACAATTAACCAAAATGGAGGTGTCCTAAGGACACTATACCTGTCCGTACTGTCCGCAAGCAAAATTTAACTGTTTTTAGAACACACTCTGTGTCTGGAATGTCCGCAATTAACCAAAATGGAGGTGTCCTAAGGACATTATACCTGTCCATACTGTCCGCAAGCAAGATGAAACTGTTCTTAGAACACACTCGGTGTCCAGAATGTCCGCAATTAACCAAAATGGAGGTGTCCTAAGGACACAATACATGTTCGTACTGTTCATAATCAAAAGGGGAGTGTCCGTACTGTCTGTAGAACATCTATATACATGCGCACCAAACCCATAGGTCCTACGGACATTGCGCCTGTCCTTAACTGTCCATCGCACATGTGTCACACTTTTAATTAGTTTGAGGACCCGAACACTGTCCGTAGAACACCCGCGCGCATGCGCACAACCGTTCCTGCACATTTGGTGTCCTGCGGACACCCGTCCCGTTCGCGAACGTGTCCGTGATGTCATCATGTGACCGCACCCACACTGAGCGTGTGTCCTGATTTGCGGACATTGTCCGGGTCCCCAAACATTTTAAAAGTACTTTTTGGACAATCCAAAGTATTTTAAATAAAAGTTCGCCAATGCACATGTCCCAGACAATGTCCCTGGCGATCTGCATACTTTTTGGAACTTTTTGAGCCTTTTTTTGGTGTTCGATCTGTCTGCAGACAGCGCGGCTGTCTGCGGAGTGTGCACCTGCACCCCTATAAACGGCCACACCCAGAGCTCATCCTCATTCTGGCTTTCTACTACTGCAGATTGACTTGCTGTTTCGGCTTTTGCTGCTCTTGCTGCTCTTGCTGCTGAGAAAATATTTTGGAAGTGAAAGCCACTTACAAAATGCAATAGCTTTACAACAGACTAGGAACAATTGTACAAATGGCAATCTTCTACTACACACATACAAAAAAGAAATACTAAAATTTAAAAGTACATCCACTGAAGTACCAAACCATGTGTGTGTGTGTTGCCGCAGAAATTTTATAAAACTATCACAGAACTGTAGACATAACATGCAAAATAGAAGACAATGCAGATTCCAAATCGTTTGAATTAGCTCTATACTTTATAGCAGAAAACAAATACGAAATAAATGACCCCTTAATACCTACTGCACTGCAAAACCTGACAACAACCAAACTCCTTCATCTGCTATCACAAATGACTTGGAATTATTCCCACTACCAAAACCCTTGCAACAACTCAATGTATATGAGAGCATCATAATTCAAACAGTGCATCCATTTCAAGCAATAATACACCTTGAAACAAAAACAGCAAAATTACCTCCCTTTGAATTAGTGAAAGGCATTTAGGGCAAAGTAGTTTATTTACCACTACATCTGAAAGAAAATGTACACACTCTGGGAGTGCAACGTCCAATAGATCAATCTTTAATTGTCTTAGCAAATGGTGTAGCTACAAAAAAACAAAAAAAATTGGCAGCAATTCGTAGACTTGCATAAGGTTAGACAAGACTTGCAATATCTAAAAGACAATAATGAATACAACAAATAAATTAATATTGAAGAAAACCTGAGGGAAACCACTGAAATAATTCAAGAGTCACCAGAAACTTGTCAATTTGAACTTATAGATCCTGATAAAGTATCCAATATTTTAGACCATTACAAAATGCATCCATTACACTCTAAAGACACCATAGATGATGCACTAGAAACATACCAAATGCAACAAAGCAAAGGATCACCAATCAGCATATAGGAAGAAAGTATAGAAGCACATGCTTTTCCTCTACTCTTTCCTACTGGCAAAGGCGGAAGGTACGATGATAGACCCACTCAGATAACATAATGCTCGTTACGAATGTATTCTGAAGATCCCAGATTTAGACAAAATGTGGAATACATATTCCACCTACTCTTTGAAAGCAAAATAGCAACTCTATGCTACAGAGTTGCACACACATTGAAATTAGGTATCCATTTTCAAAATATGTCAGCTATGCAATTAATACAAAAAGTGCAAGAAAAAGATGAGGTTCTACAATCAAGCATTACAAATCTGCTAGCAATCATGCATGGTACTAAAGAATACTGGTTCCGACAACACGGAGATGTACGTTGTATGATAAGAAACCTTGGCCCACCCACTTGGTTTGTTACATTGGGCCTCATTACAACCCAGGCGGTAAGTTCCCTACTTTACCACCATGGTGTAAACTCGGTTTACACCATGGTGGATGGCGGATTTACCGCCCCATTCCAAGGTGAGTGAGGCAGTAAATCCCCATTCCCCATTTACCCTTCCCCATTCCTTTTTTTGCCCCATAGGGCATAATGGGAGTGGGGAAGGCGCTAATTACGGCACCGTAAATTACGGTGCCGTAATTAGCACCAAGGCGGGTTAGCAGCTTGCATTTTAACGCCTGCTAAAAGCAGGCGTTAAAATGGTAATCAGGCGTTAAGGGTTAATGGCGCTGACGGCGCCGTTAAACCCTTAACGCGTGGGTTGTAATGAGGCCCATTAAGTTGTGTAGAATATGGATGGGAAGATTTGCATGATTTCCTAAGCATATCAAACAAAAACAAAACAGACATAGATATAGTAACACTTGGAGAACTTTGCTCTCTAGATCCTGTTAATGTTTCAAGATTTTTCCATCATCGCTTCATTGCTATGCTACATTTTATTTGCAATAAAACTGTTCCTACCCTCTGAGAAGTGCAACACTTCTTTTGGAGAAAAGAATACCAAGCCAGAGGAGCGCCACATACCACATGCTTTTACGGATTAAAGATGCTGCTAAATTTGGTCAAGACAGTGATGCCACTGTTTTACAATTTATCGAAAAATATGTCACTTGTGAAGAAATTCCTTCATAAACAACAAATAGTGATCTTCATGCACATGTTTTACAATTTTAAAGACACAAATGTGGGAAATATTGTTGTCGCAAATACAAAAACAAAGGGAAATACTACACCAAATGCCGCTTTGGTTTCCCTAGACCAGTTACAGAAACAGGTCAAGTAAACAACTTAATTTCTTCAGTTAGACATAGGGCCTCATCACGAATTTGGTGGTAACCCTTAAATCCGGCGGTCGCGCTATTACCGCCGGATTTAAGGGTCTGCCAAATCAGGGCTTTGGCGGATTTCTCCCCAGCTCTGAGCTAGGGGGAAATCCACCAAAAATGTGCGCTATTACCGCTGGCGGGAAATCCGCCGGTGTTAAGAGCGCAGAAATTCCTCATTGAGCCCAATGGGGAATGGGGCATTCCCGAATGGGCTCAGTGGGGAATGGGAAATTCCATTAGCGCCAAACCCGTGATCCGGTGATAATAGCGCCGGGGGTTTGGTAGTAGGGCTAATACCGCCAGCGGTAATACCACCAGCGTTACCGCCCAACTCGTGATGAGGCCCATAGTGTTAAAGGTAAATCACCTAAGAACACATATTACATAAAAAGAACAGAAGAAGCAACATATATCAATGATTACAATGCAACCATTGCCCTCCTATGGAATGCAAACATAGATGTGCAGTACATTGCAGACAATTCCACTGCAGTTGCACAATATGTTACAGCCTACTTAACCAAAGCAGAAAAAACAGAGCTTCAAGACCTATGGGATGACTTATCATCGGACAAAACACTGTCTCAGAGATTGTACAGCTTAGGCATACAAATGCTCTCTCATAGAGAATGTGGCTGCTATGAAGCTGCAGACCGTTTAACCGGTACTGCTTTGTATGGAAAATCTGAAAATATAGTATGGCTAAGTCTTGGTCCTGCTAAATCTAGAAAAAGAGTTCTCAAATCATACAAGGACATAGAAACAATAGCCAAAAATGATCCCAACAGCCAAGACAAATTGAAAAACAATTTACAAGACACATACTACCCAAACAGGAGTACCACTTTGGAAACCATGGGCCTCATTACGACCGGTGCGGTGTCAGAATTAAGGGGGCCAGTACGGGACCGGCCCCCTTCATTCTGACAGGGCTGATTCAAAGCTTCACGTCGTGGGACCCGGATCGCACGCCTGGTAAAACCAGGCGTGTGTTCCGGGTCCCCTGAGGAGAAGAAGGAGGTAACAATGGGGCACTCATAATGTGCCCGTTGTTACCTCCATCCCCATTCCCATTGAGCCCTATGGGGGCTCAAATGGGAATCAGGAATGGTTCCTGCAAGGAGGAATGACCGGGTCCTCCAATGTTGGAATAACCCGGTTATTCCTCACTGCAGGAACCCGGTAAAGGAGCCCGGTTTGGCAGCAGCCATGGAGCTAGTAGCTCCATGGCTTCCGCCAAACTTGTAATGAGGCCCAATGTGTTTATACCACATAGCCCAAAACGTCACATACAAAAATAATATAAAACCAGATGAAAAGAGAGGTAGATACAGAGTGAGAAATTGTGAAGGCAGCTTAGTGAAACTCACAAAACAATGCTTAATCATAACAAATTGTCATTAAAAACTTCTCAACATAAAAAACTATATTCCATGTCCCTGCTACAACTTTTTAAACCATGGAGAAAAGAAGAAGAGTTACTAGATATCTATGACTCCTAAGAAGATGCTTTCAAAGCAAATGGAAGCACCATAACAGATGTAAACTTTACACAGTACAAAAAAATGTTGCACAATGAACAGCAACACGAAGAAGAACTCAAGGCCCAACTACACAAGGACACTCCTGACAGCAGTCAACCTTCTGTTACAGGAAGCCAAGAACCACTGGGACAGCCACTAATAGCAAATGAGGCAGAATTAGCTATGACAGAAGTAGAAAACACCATGTGTCACTATGAAGAAGATACAGAAGACTTAACTGTACTGAAATCAAAACTGACAATGAGCAGCATAGCATTTTTCAAGAAGTAACACAAGAAGTAGCACATGGTGTACAACATTTAAATAAAGAATGTACCTGCCAAAATTACAAACCTATACTACTATATGTCAGTGGTCAAGCTGGTTCAGGAAAAACATTCTTAATCAAAATCATCAGCAGGTTTCTTCAACAATTGACAAGCAACACACTGTCAGCTGTTGTTTAGCTGCCTACATCATAGGTGGTGTCACTTTACACTGATTACTACTCTTTCCAATAGAACACCAAAAAACAATTACAATATTACACACTTTCTACAGAAACTACAATGGAACTACGCAGAGTTTTGAAACAAATGAAAATGCTACTAATATATGAAGTGAGCATGGTCTCCAACCTAATGTTGGCTTTGATTCACCTCAGATTACAATAAGTACTGAAAACAAACTACAAAGAGCTCTTTGGAGGAAAACATAATATTGTTTTCAGAGATCTTCTTCAATTGACATGTGTGAAAGGTGAACGTATTTTTAAAACCTTAGGGCACAAACTCTGCCGTAAAACTGTTGGCAGCATAGGAAATGTCAACCTATGGCAACATTTGCAATACAGAGAATTAACAGAAAACATGTGCCAGTCTCAGAACTCACATACACCAACATTTTCAAAAGAATTAGAGTTGGTGTACTATCTCAAGAAGCACAATCAATATTAAAAACCCAGCACATCCATGCACTGTATGGCCATAACTCATGTGCTACTGATGTAATGGAACAATTAGCACACAAACATGTCATTTGTATGTCCTTGATGCCAACTCTTGCAAGCTGTTCAAAATTCAATGAAACAATGTTGAAAAAAGAAATGCAACCAATAATTGAAATTGCTCCACAGACAAACTGGACGTACATGGTATGACACTACCCATGTGTCAACAAGCCACAACAAGACTAAGGGGGTCATTACGAGTACAGCGGTAGGGGGTTAACAGCACCAGTAAGGATTCTGGTGCTGTTAACCCCCTACCGCTGCATTCTGAGGTCCCTTAGCGGGTCCTGCTAGGGCCGGCTGGTTTTACCAGCCGCCCTTAGTGGGACCCGTTAAGGGACCAGGGAGCTAATAATTATTAGCTCCTTCCCTTTGAACCCTATAGGGGCTCAAAATTGGAATGGGGAATGGTTGTCGGAATGGGGACTTACCGGGTCCACAAGGGTTGGAATGTCCTGGTAAGTCCCCATTTCGGGTTATTAGCACCATGGCTGCCTCCAAACTCGTAATGACATCCTAAATACCTTAGAAAACTCTATCTCCAACAAAGCTGGTTTGGAGAAAATATTAAAATTATCTTTAAACTGTAGAGTAATGCTTAAATGTAACCTTGACGTGGAGCAAGGACTAGTTAATGGAGCACTTGGTACAGTTGTTGGCTTTCAAACATACCTACGTGACAATAACATTCAGTTTGTCAATACTTTCTTTGACAAACTATCAGAAGTTAAAAGGATAGGACTCTCAACAGCCCGATTCCTTCTTTTCAAAGACATGTATGTATGCAGAGAACAATTTCCTCTAACTCTAGCATACACAGTCACCATTCACAAATCACAAGGTCTTACCCTAAATAAAGCATTGATAGATATTGGGAACACAGTCTTTAAAGAAGGCATTAGCTACGTAGCACTATCATGCTTACGTACACTTGACGGTCTATTTCTAATCAACTTTGATGCAAGTGAAGTAAATGCTGATATTCCTTGCATGTTAGAATACAATAGACTATGTTTACTATACACCGCCATCTAAAAACCTATCCTGTTCCACAAAAAGCAAAACGTTGTAAAAGAAAACTACTTTCAAACAGAAATGCAATACGATCTCACTACAAATCCTCCAAAGAGATTGAAAAAAGATAATACTTCATCAATTACTACAACCAAATAAGAATCTACTACTCAAATAACTCAGGTACTTCTTCAAAGAAGCAACACACACTCCAAAGAAAATTACTTGGATACAGAACGATCATGTCCATTCACATTTTCAAATATAACTGGTGTAATTTCTACGCAAATGTAGCAATAAATATTCCATTCCAATTGCCACCAATTCTTCACAACATTTACTTACACAATACAGACCAATTGTGTTTGCAAATGTTAGTCCTTCATAGAAATGCAACCAACAATCCTGACAACACATACAATGTTCATGGTATAAGACAAGAATTGGACTACTGTGCTGGAATGGTGAAATTCACTATAAACTCACAAGAAGATCCACAAGAATGTCTAATGTACTCACTACAAGTACTGGAAAACAAAAACATACCTATAAATGAAATCTTCCAGATTTCATACATGTGGAAACATACATGCACTCTCTGCAACCATGTGATACAGGAACAAATCCCTAATGAACGCTTTGTGTATGTACCATACCTAACTGTGGATCTATTTAATTTCAGAAACTTGTACAAAATGCAAACAATGGCAGATTATGTACTACCTGCAATTCAGATAATCACCCCACCTTACAAATACAAACACATGGTAAATACGTGATACTAATGTTTTTACGTTGCAATGCAGATGGTACCAAAAACAACAGCAAGCTGACTGGATTCACACATGGTCAAGTATCACTTGGTAAAAAAACCTTCACAACAATAGGTATAATCTACCACTCAGGAGCCACAACCAATGCAGGTCACTACACTGCATATATAAAAAAGAAAAGTGGATGGTTCGAATGTAATGATACCATTACCAGCAAATCTCTATATTCAATACTCTTAAAACCAATATTCAATAACTAATCTGTTCATAAACATTACTTCAATTAGAAAACTATAAAACAGTTACAATACACCAATAGGTATCTAATTGCCCGAAGAATCTGCAACAATCAAACAGATAAATCCATACCACTAAAATATAAGAAGAAATAAACAGTTAGAATACACCAACAGGTATCTAACTGCCCCAAAAATCTGAAACAACCCAACAGATAGATGTGTAACTTGAAAATATAAATACAAAACTATGACCAGTTAGAATACGCCAACGGGTATCTAACTGCCCCATAAAATGTGCAACAAGCCAAAAGATAGAACATTAGCCAGAAACAACAAATAAACACTGGAAACAAAGAATGAAACATACTGTAACATAACAGAAAAGTTTTTTTTGTTTAATCCAGCATGGATTTTGGTCCCACAGACCCAATGATTTAAGAAACAAACACAGAAACTGAGCAAATTGCACAGTACACTGGTTTGTAAACTACTAAATATGAGGATTGAAATAATGCAAAAATGTCTATTACGCAATGCAATAACTCATTATGAACTACCTACTCTAACATGATCTTTTATTTTATCACAGAAATTGAAAAAGAATATCTGCTCCAGTTACCCAAGTCATGAACAAACTATATCTAATCACAAAATGTCAAACAGTAAGTATATAATAATAGAACTCACAATTACTGCTCCATAACACAACCATTTAAGCAAACATCTAACCATACACCACCATCCAAAATGTTTACTTCCATGGATATGTTATAATGCAGCTCTTGTTACCAAACTCTACAATCTTAATTGCATGACGTAACCAAAACATCACATACAAACTGTACAAATCAAACAGTACACAAACTGTACATTTGTGGATATTTGATGGATGTTTGATTCTATGGGTGTGTTATGCTGTGGTGGTTGTGACCAGGTCTTAGAGTCTTGGGGGCATGCCCTACGGCATTCGGCCATGCACCCAAGACTCTAGGCCGTGGCCACAACCACCGCAGCATAACACCCCCATAGAATCAAACATTTTAACTGTGCTATATGGGCTACTACCAATATCATAGTAAAGTAAAATAGACAAAAGTGCATTTTCTATGTCCGCAGACAGCCCTGCTGACCGTGGACATGACAAACACATCAGGGGCGCCTCCCACCTAAACAAATACAGCATTTGACCCATCTCTTACTCTCCCACCCCCCCCAAGCACTCTTACACACCGACACACTCCCCAAAGTTGTATTTTTCCCCGTTCATCGCCACGCTATCCACGGATGTCTGCGGATCCAAGATGGCAGACGCATCAAAACAATATGACGCACCTCACGCTCCAACACAGCCAATCAGAGAAGACGTTGTATGTCCGCGGACATGATGCAAGCTGATCAGCCAATCGGTGTCCTGTCCGCGGAGCAAAAAACGAAATGTGTCCGCGGCCATAAATATCACTAATTTTTTTAGACCTACTTTTTGGTCATTTAAAAAAAAAAAAAAACTACTGGATGGATTTACACCAAATGTTCTAAAGCACGCTTTGGGGTCCAAGCCACTGCTCCTGCCGTGAATTTGGTGCAAATCCGTCCAGCGGTTTATGGGAAAAAAATATATTTTGGGACCCCCTTATAACTTTGCCCCCCCTGCAGCAAACCTCACTAAACTTTGCATATACATTTGTTGCAAAGTTTGCAAAGTTTGGTGTGGAATCGTCTAGGGGGAGCAAAGTTATTCACCACCCAAAAAGTGCTCTTTCTATGGGTTTAGCAATTTAACCATAACTACACGGCCGCTATCGTGGCCATGTAATATATATATATATATGTATGTATGTATATATATATATATATATATATATATATATATATATATATATATATATATATGTATATATATATATCTTCTGGGCACTGATGGACATCAGGCAGGGTAAGTAGCACTCTTCACATCCATAAAGTAAAGGGATCCGGACAACGAAGTAATAGTAACATTTCCGTCTTTATCGGTGCCTTGCAACTTGACACAACAGTTAAAAGGCCATCAATATGTGGCACTCCCAAAGTGCATAATAAAGGTGCACGTTGGGAACGTTAACGCGTTTCGCGGCTCTACTCGCCGCTTGATCACAACAACGGGTCCCCATACAATCAGTGAGTTATAAACATGGTGCAGAGCAGTTTCACCAAAATGGAAGAAGGACGACCTTGGTAAGTACACTCTCCGTTCCGCGAAACAGTGGTGGCCACCTTTGTCTGCAAATGCCACACAAATGGTAAGTGGGAATGGAAGTGGCAATCCTGTCTAATCTGACTAAGACAGTCCCTACCATTGATGATTATTAGTGAACTGTCTGGTTTTACCTTGTGTATATGTTACACAATTTATCCACCATGCCCCACCGCGATTAGTGAGTTTATCCCGATGGAGCCCTTCAATGCCGGATATATGCTTGAATGCATTACATGAATCTTTACATCGTAGTTGCTTTGATGACAATTGCACAGGACAAACACATATCCATTGTTTTCAAAAATGAATCACAACTTTATGGCATAGTGCATGCGTTGTGGGATGGAATTAATCATTTTGTTAAATCGGTTATGCTTGTCCGTAAATTAGACTTCTGTCTCCTGATGAATTCAGGTTTTTTTTAAAAAACTTCTGCCTATGACAAGGGAGAGTGGACCACAACACAGTGTTGTCGTTTCTGCTTCCTATTAAGTCCCTGGCATAAAGTGCATTATGCGCACTGGCAACAGTGATCAGCATTGTGCGGTAAGGGCGGCATGATACTCGAGTATGATCGAACTGGGGATCATACATGCCCAATGTAATGACTGCACAACTGAAATACATATTTTGTATTTCATGTGAACATACGTTTTCTATTGTCTTGCCTGAAAGCCAACACGCAATTTACTGCTGGATATACAATCATACAATAAAGTGCATTGATCACTGTAAAGTGCATAATACAGAAGACATATAATAAGGTGCATCGATTACTGTAAAGTGCAAAGTGCACTACTATAAAACATATCACACAGATAAAAAAAATATTTAAAACATATTGCCATATACTTTTAGACTGGACATCTGTAGGTCAAAGATGTATTATTCTGGCTTTCTACAAATATTGTCTGAAATCTTTTAGAAAAAATAAAAGAAAAGAAAGGAAGAGAAAAGAAACAGAGGAGCATAGAAAAAAGACGGATTAATCAGCTACCAATCATTGGCCCAAAAATGTGTAGAGTTCCTTGTCTATGTTGTGTCCATTTGGAAATTTGCTTTCAAAGTCAAATATACAACGAGTCTCTTTTTGCCTCAGGATTTTTTCTTTGTCACCTCCTCTGGGTCCTGTCTCAATTTTGTGGATGCCAAAGAACCCAAAGCTTCCCATATTCTTGTCATGGCATTTTGCAAAATGTTTAGCCATCGGGTAATTGACGTCACTGTTAATGATTGCCCGTACATGTTGTTGAATATGTGTCTTTAGTTTGCATTTGGTGCTTCCTATGTACCACTTGTCACATGCACAGGTCAGCACATAGACAACGTACTCCGTTTCACAGGTGATTTTGCCCGATATGGAAACCATTTGGCCGGTAATAGGATGTTTAAAAGAGCCACAGGTTTTAGCATATTTGCAGATGTTGCAACGGGTGCATTTAAAAAAGCCCTCTTTATTGTTTTTGGATAGCCAACTCGTCTTGTTACTATCCTCTTCTTGAGTCATGTAGCTTTGAACCAAGACGTCCCTTATGGATTGGTTTCTTCTAAAGGTTATCTGTGGGCTGCTCTGGAGGTTTCTGTTGAGATCCTGATCCTTCATAAGAATTCTCCAATGATTGTTTAAAATTCACCTGATCTTAGGTGCCTGGGTATCAAAAGTTAAAATTAGCCGAGTGCTGTCATTCTCAATTTTCCTTTTCTCGTTGTGCTCGGTTCCTGCTATAAGGCTAGAACATTCTTTGGTTCTGGCTTTGAGATATGCTCTCTCAATGACTCTTCTTGGGTATTGTTGTCTGGCAAACCCGTGAGCTGTGATTCTGCTCTCCGTATCATAGGATTTCAAGGTGCTGTTATTCCTTCTCAGCTGGATAAATTCTCCGTAGGGAACGCTCCATATATGATTTTTCGGGTGTCCACTATGTGCATTGAGTAGTGTGTTTGTCCCTGTGATTTTTCTATGCCGTTCGCTAGTTAACTTATTGTTTACAATTCTCACATTCACATCGAGAAAGGTAATCAGAGTGTGACTGTGCGTTTCTGTAAATCGGAGATTGTTGTCATTGAGATTTAGCTGGTTAACAAACTCCATCCATCCCTGCTTGGTTCCGTTCCAGATTATGAAGAGATCATCAATATA
Organism: Ambystoma mexicanum; assembly: GCF_040938575.1. NCBI lineage: Eukaryota > Metazoa > Chordata > Amphibia > Caudata > Ambystomatidae > Ambystoma > Ambystoma mexicanum. The sequence continues at coordinate 1,069,561,109 of NC_090935.1, read as the reverse complement.
TCTCAGCCAGAGAATTATGTTGTCTGTGTATTTGTGATTCATGTCCATACAGACCTCCCGTTCTTTCCATGCGCCCATTGTAAGATTTGCATAGGGCGGTGCAAACTTGGTGCCCATAGCGATTCCTTGCAGCTGTTTAAAATACTCATTATTGAAGAGGAAAGTGTTGTCGGTCAGACATAAGTCTATCATAGAGAGTACCATTTGAGTGTGTTCTAGATAATTTAGAGATCTGGTCTGTAAGTAGTGTTGACACGCCTGCTTCCCGTATTTCTGACCAATAGACATGTACAGCGAAACCACATCCATACTGGCTAGTAGATATTCTTTCTCCCAAGGGATGTCTTCAATTCTTGATAGGAAGTCCATCGTGTCTCTTAGGTAGGATGGTAATACCGAGACAAATGGAAAAAGGACTTCATCAATGTATTTGGACATATTTTCTAATGCTGAACCTATCGAGCAGACAATAGGTCTTACTGGGGGGTTTTTCATGTTTTTGTGGACCTTGGGGAGGAAATAAATAGTAGGTGTGATGGAATTGGTGGTCGATAAGAATTTGCGACTCTCTTCAGATAGAAGGCCTTTTGATTCCCATTCTGTAAGGAGCGTACTAATTTTACCTTTGAGTTCTTTGATTGGATTGTTTGCAATTCTCATATAGCATTTGCTATCATTTAGCTGTTTGTAGGCTTCTCGTATGTAGTCCTTTCTGTTCTGTAGGACTATGTTCTGCCCCTTGTCAGAGGGTTTAATGATTACGTTTTTGAGTTTGTGCAGCTCTTGTAATGCCTGCCTATCTGTAATTGATAGATTGGCGTTCCAAATTCTTTTCTGTTCATTTCTTCTTAGTTTTGTCAGATCTTCAATCACTAAACTTTGAAATGCCTCAATGTTGTTTCCAAGGTGTGCCACATGATTGAACTTTGATTTAGATTTCAATTGGCTCTTAGTAGTCCAATCTGTTCTGATGTCCAGTTCCTTCAGGTTCGCCTTGATCTCCTGCAGCTATACCTTTTTCCAGGTCGACCAAAGCTATTAATGTGTTTAGCTCCTTTATTTGAACCTCAGTATGGCCTGTCTCTTTGTCTCTCGGGCGTCTTTTGTACGTGTTAGTTGCAAAGAATTTCTTTAGCTGTATTTTTCGTATATATCGATCAAAGTCGATTCTTGTTTGCACATAATCGCTCTTTGCTTTGGGGCAGAAATGTATACCTAGACTGAGTACCTTTGTCTGTTTAGGGGTGAGGACATGATCGGATAAGTTGATTATTTGAGCTTTGTGTCATCTTCATCATTTGGCTCCACTACTTTCCAGAGCACAGCAATCTGGCCGGGGTATTGTTTGTTGCGCTGCCTGCTCCTCTTCCCCATCCTTGTGGTTGTCGGCCACCTCTGCCTTTCCCCCGACTTTGATTTCCACCTCTTTGTGGCTTGTTTTTTCTGCCATCTTGGTGTAATAAACGCATTTCGTCTAAAGAATTCATGCAAACATTAGGCTTGTCAGTTTCACTGTTCGTTAGATCTGATTCTGAGGTTGATGCATTGTCACTCGATTGCCCTTCATTTTCTTCAATATATTGGGCTGACCTGGATAAGGATGCTAGTCTCATCTGGTTGAATTTTTTGGCAAAAGTATAAACTCTTTCTCTCTCATAATCCTCTTTATCTCTTAGAAACTTTCTCTGTTTCCTTTGCTTTATTTCCTCTTCATATTCGACTAAATTCTTTTCCATGTTGCTCCTTAGTCTCTTTCCTTCTTCGCTTTCAGGTATCTTTTAATTGCTCTTCTGCTTCATTAATTTCTTTCAATGTCATGATACGGTCAGCACCAGCACACTTCACCAATAACTGCAAAAAGGTTTTAGAGCATCCGTTTGTGGCAATGCTCCATTCCTGTAACATCATTGGATCTAATTCTTCAAAGGAAGGAATAGTCAGAATTCTCAAACCTTGTGGGATTCTGCCTACTTCGATGTAATTTTGAAGTGAGTGTTCCTCCCACCATTTACTCACTTCCCTGCGTTGTAGTTTTTCTAGTCCTTTAAGTAAACCCAATTCAGTGTCACTGTGTCATGATGCCTACCCCCGGAGCACCAGGCCAGGCCCAGCACCCCCGGGAGCAGGCATCACGCCCCCGGATAAAAGCCTAGCTGCCCTTCATAGGGGCTCTTTGGACTCTGTCCTGGCGCCGTTGGCGCCAGGCTCATGTTGGACATCAGTCCTGGCGCCATAGGCGCCAGGCTCATAAGGGGAAGTGTTTGGTGCACTTCCCTGAAGCAGACCATGCTGCACACTCACCTGATGCAGACCATGCTACATGAGGAACCAAGCCAAATGAGGCTTAGGAGGGACTATTTTTCTGAAGGAACTATTTTGTTACTTGGGTGGGGCTGTGGAAGAATACTCACCTGGAACTTCTTCCAAAGCTATTTAAGCCACGCCCGGACAGCCACACGTGCTTCGCGTTGTTCTGCATCCCAGCAGCTGAACGCTCACCGTGTCTGCTCCTGCACCTGGATTCCAGCCACGTCCGCCTCGAACCCGGAACACCTGTAAGGGAATAAGAGAAGAGAAAGGTGAAAACCAAGAACTTATTCAACCTTCTTACCTGCATCCGGAATCTTCACGCCAGCATTCCTGAAGGAAGACTTCCATTTAAAAGCACCGCGTTGCTCACTGCAGCGCCACGCTTCACTCACCTGTTCCCGAGACACCGCCCGGCTCCATCGCGGCTCTCAGCACCGGTCGGCACATCTCTGCACCTAGGGGAGAGAAGAAGAGACAAAAGGTGAGCAAGGGAACACAAGAGGAAAGCCGAATTTTCAGCCATATTACTTACCGGCTTTTCTTGGTGAACCATTCCACGTCTCGGGTCGGCGCCGCATCTTTGGCAGGTACCGCACCCCGGCCCCTACGGGGAAAGGACATTTTCAGCCATATTACTTACCGGCTTTTCTTAGTGAACCATTCCACATCTCGGGTCGGCGCCGCATCTTTGGCAGGTACCGCACCCCGGCCCCTATAGGGAAAGGACAAAAGACATTACTGGGGAATTATAAAGACATTTAGAGGGGTCGCCCTCATCACTAACTCACCTGATTTTACCACCGGCAATTTAACCCCTCAACGCATCGCCTTTGTTCTGCACCTGAAATAAAGGACAGAAAAGACAACATAAAAGGAGGCTCACACTTGAACTTTTGCATCTTCATACTTACGGCGTATCGCTCAGAAAAGTCAAGTGGATGTGCCAGCGCCATTCTGAAAACCAGTGAAGTAACTGGACGAACGCGCGCCCCTGCACCAGAAGCAGGATGGAGAGTTCATCCTTCCAAACCATAAGGTGAGCTTAAACCGGGGGTTTTGGAGGAATCAGAGAAGAACGAAGGGGGGAAGGGTGGAGCAAGCACACTATTCAGCAGACAGTTAATCCCCTTTCTCATCTGCAGAAGTATATTCCTACGGGCCCGACAAGCAAGATTTGGGGGTCCTGTTCAATCGGTGGTCCGAATTCTGCGCATCACGCTTGAAGAGTCCACAGCAACCCAGACCAGAACAGCGCCTCCGTGGGAGCCAGGTGAGCATTACACACTGTTGGGTGCCGTTGCAGTGGGTATGCTGGTGTTACTGACTTGTAGAGTCTCATTAAACAATGTTATGGCTTGTGCCTTTCTAATTGCCTCTCTGTTGCTTTGGGAGTTGGCCATGTTGCAAGGTTTTACAGAAAAATTATGTGGGTGATCCAGCACTTGCAGTGTAGCTGCTTGTAGAAATACATTCCATTTGGCAGCACACTGCGCAGGATGTGGAACTATTGGGCACAGTGTTGAATATATCTGTGCTAGTCATGGGTTAGTGTGTAGGTCGTGGTTGAGTGTGGTATCGTTTTCATCCGGTACCTCTATGGCAATAAGATGCAATCACTGCCTGATATTGGTACTCACCCCGCTTTGTTCTGCTGTCCGCCCTCCGACGTGCAGTTCACTCCTCCATATATATATATGACAGCTTCCTTCATTTCTCAAAGGTAAGTACATGTATGAAGTACATAAACGTAAGTATATGTATGTACTATACATTCCATTACCATTTTCCTAACATAATTCTACTTTGCATTACTCCATCTCTGTCTTCCTTCTCCCACTACCACATTCATAATATGTTCAATGCCCCCACTTTCCTCTTCCGCCCTGTTTTACAATAGTAATATGTTACATTAAACCCTATCCTCCTCCTCGTCAAACTACCCGACTACTAATATGTCCCATTAACCTCCTTCTCCCTGTTCCTATGCCCAGTACCCTATTAGTAATCTGTAACATTATCTTAACTTCCCTTTTCCTCATCACAGTACTCCAATGCTCAAACTCGCTCTTCCTCATCCCAGGAGCCCATAAGCAACTGCTTACATAACACACATTTCCCTCTGCCTCATCCCAGAACCTCATTAGTATTATACAGCATTATTCCCACCTGCATGTTCCTCACTCCAGTACACCAATAGTACTCCATACTATGAGCATGGCATTACCTTCAGCTCCCTATTCTGTGTCCCAATACCCCAATGCAGGTCTAACCAACTACCTCCACACCCTCTTCCTCAACACAGTACCCCAATTGTAGGCTTTTGATTTCCCCAAACCTCCCTCCTCCTCATACCACTATGCCATTACTAATAGGTTAAATTAAGCTTGAGTTCCAACCATTGTAACAGCCCCCACTGGTCCAGCTGCTTACAACACAGGAGATATAACTTTATACTGGCTACTACGCCTCCCCATTAAGCACCAAAACTAATGACAATTCCACAAAATGTCTGTAGAAGTACACATATCCAGAATTCTATGACAAATTAAAGTTATTCTAATAGATGTAAGCATGGTTTCTAACTTAATGATTGTCTTCACTCACCTAAGACTGCAAGAAGTCCTTAAGACTTATAATGAGAACTGTCTGGCGGAAAACATTTCATTGTGTTTGGCAATCTAAAGTTAAATCCAGTGAAAGTCTATCCCTTATTCAAAACATTAGGTTACAAAGAATTCCGTCAACAATCACACTAGGTGTACGCTAACATTTTTCACACACACAACACACAGGTCTGTGATTCAATTTGTTTGCATTTTACATTCCCATATGTGAAACCTATCTTGCCCTCCAACCATGCTATCTAAGCCATCCTGTGACGTTTAAACCCTATATCACGCTGGTGTGCTGCTTATCTAGGGTTAGGGGACAGACAGAAGGCTCTGTCCCCTAACCCTAGATAAGTGGCCCACCAGTGTAATCTAGGGTTCATACATCACAGGAGGGCTTAGATAGCATGGTTGGAGGGCAAGATAGGTTGCACATATGGCAACGTTAAAATGCAAACAAATTGAATCACAGACCTGTGTGTTCTGTGTGTGACAAAGAATTCCGTACCATGTTCAAATGCATATGGCATGTTAATCTATGGTGTGACCTTTGCTACAGAGAACTTGGAAAAAATATGTATCTGTCTGCAGGTGCAGCATATGCTCAAATACTAAAGAGCATAGGAATTGGTTTCCTCATTGTACACAGAAAAGACACACCAGGCCCTCAAGTAATAGAACTATTAACACAGTAAAATCAACATTGCTTGTGTTTAATGTCATCCCTTGCAAACTGTGCCCAATTTAATGCCAGAATGCTCAAAAACAAAAGGCAACCAATAGTCCTTATAGCTGCATAGACAAATCAGAGGTCCATGGCATGATAGTCGCTATAAGTCAACAAGTCAAGTAATGCCTACATATCCTCGAAAAATCCTAATCAAACACAGATGAACTGGAAAAAGTATTACATCAATGCCTCAATTGCATGGTAATATGATGATACAGCCATTACATAGATCAAGGTTTAATTAACGGAGCAATGGGAACAGTGGTTGGCTTGCAAACATTTACAAATGAAAATAATATCCAATTTTTCCACATCCAGTGTAACAAACTTGAAGAATCAAAAAATCAAATCCTGGAACTAAAGCATGTGTCCTCCTTTGTAAAGACATGTATGTGTGCATAGTACAATTGTGTCTATCTGTCTTGTATACAATGCAAAAATTCAGAAATCTCAAGGTCTAACCTTTGACTATGCAAGTGTAGACCTTGGCAAGTCCCCAAGGAAGGTATGAATTGTATTGCACTCTCATGCTTTCATACACTCACAGGTCTATTTTTAATAAACCTTGATGCAAACAAATTGAAAGTAACAGTCAATCTAGGTCCACTGTCAAGAATCCCTGGGATATAGACTTCAGCCATTTTGCAAATCCCACTCAGCATTTCAAAGTACACATTGCCTATCCAGGATTTCAGTCTGACTGCCAACCTTAACCACATAGATGAACTATATTGCACAGCCCACTAATCATCTTAAAGAACACATCTCCCCTTGAAACAGGCCAGGCCCACTGCCAACCTCAATCCCATATATTGTTAGAAAATATTTTTTTTTCTACTTTCCCTCCAATGACTTCTATGGTACCCCTTTCTTTGTGCTCTGTTCTTAGACTGTCCTGAATTTTTGAAGGGAAGTAAAGCCTTCACCTTCACTTCTATAGCCTTTCACTCATTTTTATCGGGAAACGGTTTTCCCTTTTGAATTCTTTAAACATTGCACACAGCACCTTACAGTGCAATACAATGGGGATATTTCTTTTGTATCACCTTAGTTTTTACACTTGGGATCTTTGGTTACCTTTATATGTGCACGAAGACAAGCTAGTGGCAGCAGCTACATTTTTATCATGTGTGCATTATTTGTGTTGTGTGCATTTGTGGTTACCATGTATGGCTACTGCACGTGGCCAGTGCCCTAAAAAAAGGTTGTGCCATGAGGTTTTCACTTGTTCTTTGATCATATTGTAGTTTGGCCTACGTCCTGCCTTGCCAGGCCAGGAAATCCCTTATGGGGTCATGTACTTGCCTGGGAAAGCTGCTGCTTTCCTGGGTTAGGGAACCTGTGTATGTGGTGTGGCCCAGGAAAGCGGCTTGAACTGTCTAGTTCCAATCCATATCCCTTCTGCTAGAAAGTCTGGGTGTCGGACAAATGTGAAATCAGTGCTCGGACAATTACTGGCTGTTTAAATGGTGCTTAGACTTGATTCCTGCTAAGAGTTTGGGTTGGGTACGAAGAGGACCGCTGCAGCCATTTCATCAGATCTGCATTAGAGCCAAAAAAACCTTGAAGAAGAGCAGCCTGCTGAAGATCTAAAACAACTCCTGAAGTGGGCCAGCATCCATTCCAGTAGCTAGCCAAGTGAAGCTCTTCTCCTCTACCTAATGTCCAAAGACCCTGCTTAGTGTTTCAGCCCTTGGACTAGTGGCAAACTCTAGACTCAAAACCTTCGCAGGTGTCAGCCGTTCAGAGCCTACGGAAGTGTCCCTGAACTGCCTGGTGGACTGACCAGCTCTCTTGTGGGCTACCTCACCAGAACTGTTGCCATTTTAAATTGAGTTCTGGAACTTTGGAGGTTGCCAGCTTGTGCCACAAGTAGCCTTCTCCCTGAGCAGCTGCTGTGACTGGAAGGATGCATGTTGTTGCCTGTCTGTGAAGACAATTGCTGCAACTTCCCTTACTCCAGCCTGCGATGTGTCCTGAAGGGGTCCGTATTAGGAGATTCTGTGTTTATTCTCCAATAAGGGTTGCACCTTGCATTTCCATTCAACCGTAAGAATCCTCATACCTGCAACTACTGGGAACCTCTCACTGGAACAAATGGATTAAGGTTGAGATTCTTGGAGGTAAGTAAGCACCAGTGTGCCTGCCCCCTGTCCCACATAGGATAACATTGGCAACCAGTCTCTTTGTCTCTTAACTACATTCCACTCACTTTTGGTTGTAGAACCGTGGTCTGGTATTCTGCTCCTCAGATAGCCTTGGGTCTGGGAGAAAGGAGAACTCTTTATGTTTGTGTAAGATTGTTGTAAAACTTTTGAAAGTATCACCAACATAAGCCAATTTAATGCTCCCTACAGAGGCAAAACACTGGTCAGAAACACTGTTTGGCTCACATGACCTTTGGCCACAAGGCCCCATTCATCTTACAATTTGGCCTTCTTAAGTTGGGATATTGTCTTGTGATCTGGTTCCCATCATTTACAGCATACAAGTGTGTTGTTGCTTAAGTTATTTGATGTATATTTGATGCATATCTGAACCTATGGTGACTGTATATATTTGTTAATGAGCTTGTGTGATAATCCTAACTGTGAGTTTTATTTTCCATTTTGCTCAGAATGTGTATAATAAATAAATGTATTTTTATAATTGACTGTCTAAATTTAACTATTGTGTGCCATACTGTGTGGACCCATGCAGGGCCACTGACCCCACTCACGCTCTCCTGATATTAAGCCTTGACTATTCTCCATTGCTACCTTGATTGGGTCTTAGAATACCTCTCAGATTCCCAGGTTCACTACAACTAGGGTGACCTCCTAAAATCTGTCCACAAGGCCATATTCTAGAAATCCATCTTAACATATATAATCGCTTATGCTATGGCCAGTAGCCAGATTGGTTGGGACATGGCTACCACAGCCCCACCGCCCAACAGATTTCTCTTCCCAAAACAAACTGTTTACTGGCCATGCACCCCCTTAACAGGACTAGGGCCCACACTCACTTTTCCATATCTATAATACAAGGACCATTTACCACTTCCAACATTTTGCTTCCCTGGACACTCTCCACAATCCCTTTGGCTAGCCAACAGACATGTCAACTTTTCACAATCCATGCAGCATGCCCTTCATTCATTTTGTAAACCTCAGTAAGCATCTCAAAGTACAGATTGCCCATGCTGCAGGTCACGCGCAGCACCAACTTTAACCCTACAGACAGATTATATTTCACACCCCACAAATCATCTAAAAGTGCACAATGACTTCTGCACCACACATGGACCCACTGCAAACTTAAATCTCATATATCATCCCTCATGGCCATGGTCGGTAGCCAGATTGTTCGGGGTGTGATCACTGGCCATGGCCACAGCCAAACTTAATCTTGCCACTGGACATAACCACAGACCAACTTTGCAACCCCTTTCCCATGCCCCAAACAATCTACCTTCTGGCCATCTATCCAGAATTATCTAACCCCTTGCAATAACCACAGACCAACGTAGCACCCCCTTCCTATACTCCAAACAATCTAGTTAGAGGCCATGTCCAAAAGCCAACTTTGCAACCCATTAACAAACTAGTCCCACACTCACTTTTCCCTATCTCTAACATAATAAAAGCCACCCCACCATACATACAATCAATGTACATTAAATACATCACCATACGTATGCTAGTTCACATTGCCCATGTTGCAGGACAGTCACAGTGCCAACATTTAACCCCATTTACGGATCATATTGTACACCCCACTAAAAGTCTCAAAGTTCACATTGGCTATTTCAAAAGCCAGACAAACTGCCAGCTTCAATCTCATATATCATCTCTCATGACCATGACCGGTGGCCATATTGTTCAGGGAACGGCCAAAGCCCAAATTAATCTAGCCACTAGTCATTCAAATACCAACTTTGCACTTCCTTCCAATACGCCATGCAATCTGGCTAATGGACATCTACCCAACATATTTTGGCCACTTGTCAAATCCAAAGAACAATTGTTCACCTCCTTCCCATACCCCAAATTCTGTAGCTGCTGGCTATGTCCAAATACAAATTTTGCACCCACTTAACAAAACAAAGTTACCTGTTAGGACCATTTGGACTATATTGGCTACATGACATTTGGACACCCAACCCCATTCCCCGATTTCAGCAAACCTCAACATTTGTTTGTGGGTTTGTGGCTTGGCAAAGCATTGTTCCTTGCACAATTCCACACTGTTTCACCAATTTTCCCCAACGCTGGCATAGTTACCTGTTAGGACCCTCCACACATTACTGGCTACATGACCTTTGGATATCCCACACCTGTTTCCGGATTTCAGCAAAACTCTAAATTAGTTTGTGTATTTGTGGCTTGGCAAATCGTTGTTCCTAACACAATTCCACACTGTTTCACCAATCTAGACCAGCTTTTGTATAATTACCTTTTAGGACCCTGTAGACAATACTGGCTACTTGACATTTGGACACCCCACCCTGTTCCCCTGGATTTTGGACAAAACTCTAAATTTGTTTGTGGGTTTGTGGCTTGGCGAAGCATTGTTTGTTATACAATTGCACACTGTTTCACCAATCTGCACCACATTTTTCAAAGTTACCTGTTAGGACCCTCTGGACATTACTGGCTACAGGACATTTTGGCAACCCTCCCCATTCCCTGGATTCCAGTAAAACTCTACATTTGTTTGTGGATGTGTGGCTTGGCAAAGCGTTGGTAATTATACAATGGCACACTGTTTCACCAATCTGCACCAAATGTTGTACAGTTACCTGATATTTGGACACCCCACCCCTTTCCTCAGATTTTAGCACCTTGACACATGACACAATTGCCTGAAATCGCTGAAACATCAATGTTGCCGTAAAAGGACCGGTCCGCAAACCTGGAATACACGGTTTCTGCGACATTTGCACCACAATACTCCGCCACAGACTGCCCCATGCCAGGGTGAGGTGACAGGTAGGGAGAGAGCACAATAGGTCCCAGTATGCAGCAGCACACCAACTCTTAATTCCCCACAATGTCTTCTCCGGGGTATGTGAACCAGCCACATACTCCCATTCTCAGTGCAGTTTACTTCAGAGTGCAAAGCACATCAAGCGATAAGCGAATCGAACAGTGACCTACATGATCATTGATTTTCAACAACTGATGGGAATGTAGAACGGGTACTTTTTGCTATTATTAAATAAATCACTTTGGGCATCATTACAAGTGTTCCAGTATTTTGCTGGCGATTCTCTGGTACTGGTGTCACTGTTTCCGTCAGCTGTAACCCATGGAATCATCACAACCTTGCATGAGCACTAATTCCAGCATGCCAGTACCAGTGCAACCGGCATGATGGAAACACTGTCATCATCATCTAAAATAAGTGGCACCACCAGCATTAATGCTGGAGGCACCATGACCTGCATGTCACTCACGGAAACAATGGCAATGGAAACTCTGTGACCAGACACAACGTCATTGATGGAATTGGAAGCCTGCCGGCAGCCATTTTAAAATCACAATCCACTTAAAATCACCTAGTTCCTGTTGCTATCAGGACACATAGACACTGGCATCTCAACAGCATATATGTCATCTCAGGTCCCTGGAAGGTGGCAGCGGAAGTCACGCTTTTCCAAAAAGGCTCTAACCATCCTGACAGACACTATTGTGCAACATGCTGTTGAGCTGTTCACCACAAACCACCAGCACAGTATACAACTGCAGAAAAATGTCATATGGGAGAAGCTGGCACAGATGGCGTCAGCCATGGGACCCATACCTCACTCAGAACGTAACTGCCACAATCAGTGGGATGACCTCTGCCTGAGGATCCACAAACTGCTGTAGGCCCATCAGAAGGAATGCCTGGCCATTGGCGGTAGGACAGCTTCACCAATAAAATTCATGCCGTGGGAGGAGAAAAGCAGCAGTATGCTGCACCTCAAGAGCATCGAGGGAGTGAGAGCAGTGGAGGCTGGTGCAGGGATAGCTGGAGCGGGCGATGATTACAACTTGCCACACCAAAACAACCGCAGCGGGAATGCAAATGCAGTGCACACCACACAAAGACATGTCCTACTGCACAACACCAAATCACATCCAACACATACAGTGGCCAATGCACCATGGCCGTTGAACAAGTATTTACAAACATTGCGAGTCCAAACATACAAACACACATGTGTCCACAAGAGTACTGGTCATGTGCACAAAGTGATGACATGAGAAGCAACACATACATGATGCATACACCCTACATGGTGAAATGCATGTACCACAAGCAAACGCCTCCTTGACACACTCACACACATCAAAGCCAACCTGATGGACCTGGCCGTGACATTGTTGACCGCCCACATGTCAAACCGACACCCCCAATTGCAATTGTGCCCTTCCCTCACCTCCACTTCACTCTCCACATGTGGTGTCCCTCAGGGCACCGTTCTATTGCCATGGCTCCTCAACACCTACCTTACCCCTCTGGCCCACTTGATCACCACCTTTTCACCTCCTTCCCAGTGTCATGCTGATGACACACAGCTCACCATAGATCTTCCATCCTCTACCTCCTCTCCATCGTCTCTCATACATGACTGCCTGACTGCTATTCATGCATCATACTCTGCTAACAATCTGCCTTAATGTCAGTGAGACAAAGAGAAGCCTCTCAATACTTTTCATTCTAGGACCTCCCTTAATTAATAGATTAGACTTGACATCCATTGGTTAAAGTTCTTACAAACCACCGGTCAGCCTCTTCTTCAGGATTTGTGGATTTAGCCAAATTTGTTGATCTGAGGCTTTTTTTCATCACTAAAAATAAACAAGTAAAAATACATAAAATTAGATTAAAAATGTAGTCTACCTCTCCTCTCCATCATACCAATTGAGCCAACCCAATAGATAATGAAGTATGGCACCCTCTAATGTTTATCTGTTTATCTAGTAAAATAACTAGGTTAGTGGTCTATGTCTATTCTGCTCGATGTTGTAGAAATAACTAATGGTCAGGTTACACACATAAAAAAGCATTCACACAGATTATAACATTAGTTTCACAAGTACCATCCAAAACACGAGTCCCACTGGTCATGCTTTGGAGACCAGGTGAGCTATTTTATTTCATTTTTTTTACACCATGTTATTTTATTTTTTTATTTTATTTTTTTACAAAATTGGTATCTTTACCAACTGATACTGCATTGAAATACATTTTTACATAACCTAACGGATGAGGTTTGTATATGGCTAGCTTTGTCCATTGCCTAACGCAGTGTTTTTCTATAGTCTCTTCTCTATGATTACAATGAGAGGACACTCCCACAACACATCAAGGAACTGTTAAAGTCCTATTTCTATTGCTGCTTCAAGGGAAAGAATCAGAAGTCGCTCACGGAACTCTATGATTCTGGAAGCACAGGCATTCGTAGGGACCGCGCAGCACTGACCGCCTGCATGTTTACCGGTCCGGTGGAGAAATAAATCCAGACGGCGACGGTAAGGTCTCTCTGCCCCTCGTTTTCACAATCATGCGACAGCAGCCACTAACTTTCCTTGGAGGCTAATATCAGGGGTATCTCTTCTTTTGTTGTTTTTCTTCAGCTAACAAGCCGTGGCTCCTCTGATGGAGAAACGTACTATAGGCAGCCCCAGATTTTGAAAAGATACCTGAAAGCAAAAAGCGCTTCCGTTCCTTAAGGTAATAATTTTATTACATTTCACACTGAACCAGCTGGAAAAAGATCCTGTTAAACAAAGGGTTTAAAATGTGTTATATTTTTTCTATATATAGAGACAAATTCGGAATTTAGAACACCAGAGGCCTCATTAGAATCACCAGCATTTTTTCCAATCTGAATTAATGAAAACATGAAAGAACATCTATGGGGCATAATAAGGTATTAATAATTATTACCGCATAGGGATGAAAAAGGTTGCAAATTCTTTAGTGATATATGGAACTAGCTGTTTGAGACCATTCTTATGCGTATTTATAAATAGAACTGGAGTTGAGCTACTTGCCTTTTTGGCTATGTTTAAGACTGAATGTTGTAAGCTCTAAGTCTACTTGAGCTTTTTTAATTTGGACCATTTTGGGTCCCTTAGGTGCCTACAAAAATGAACAAATGGCTGACCTCAGTGCTGTATTTAGAACATCAGCATTGCATTTTGAAGTTCTTAAAGAGGTCCTTACCCGCAAAAGAATCTGGGTTTTGAGCACCAAAAAGTAATGTGTTGCTCCCCATTAGTATAAATAAAATAACTAAAATGGTATGATAAAGAGGAGAGACTGCATTTTTTTAATCAAATTTTGTATTTTTACTTGTTTATTTTTATAATGAAAAAAAAGCCTCAGATCAACAAATTTGGCTACATCCACAAATCCTGAAGAAGATGTTGACCAGTGGTTTATAAGAACTTTAACCAATTGATGTCAAGTTGAAACTATTAATTAAGGGAGGTCCTTGAAAGAAAAGTATTGTCAGATACGTTTTGGACACTTATAGTTGATGCATAATTTTGGATCACCAGTGTGAGATGATCTAGAATATGGAAAATCATGAGCTATTGATGTTTAATCATGGACTATCAATAGGAGCCATATCGATCGATTTAGTACAACTGTAAGGTACTAAGCTAATTAAGATAAACTAACAGGTGACATATGTTCTGTTTTTTGCATTTATAATGCTTTTTTGCGCAAATTATGCATGGTTTGCACACACAAAATGGTTACTCTTTTGTTTAATTGAATGGTAGAATTGTGTGATGTATAATGTTTTAATCACCTTTTTATGAAGTAATAATAAAATGGAATGGTTTACTAATAATGCAGTTCTAGTCTCCTCACCAGATCATACTGTTGTGAAACACATCAGAGTTGTTTCCTTCCCATAGGGCATCACATTTGTCTAACATGCTGTATGAACTGCATATTGCAAGGACTTAGGATGTCACAGATGTGTCTAAGGGCATGCCCATCTCACCCCCACAGACACCTCATATGACAGTGATCAAGGTTGACTAAGCACCTCGTGGACAACCACACAGAGTAGGAGAGACAGGCCACTCCAAACCAATGCTGAGGCCACACTAGCACTGGCCACCCAAACCACAGGCCCAGTGACCATGCCAACTGCCCCTGCAGCAACACCTGCTGTGCAAACAGAGGCACAGCCAGCAGCCCCTACAGCAACACCTGCTGCAACAATGGAGTTACAGCCAGCAGTCCCTGACACACAGATGTGTGGGCCAACAGGGCAGCCATACACCCCCCAAATCTTGCTAGCCTCCCATCTTTGTCGGCTCCTCGACGGAAGACGATGCTAGGCAGGACGGCCAGGACACCACCGAAGGGGTCACCAGAACAAACCCCCTACCACAGTCCCTCATTCAGCCCCTCTGACCTCTACAAACCACCTCCACCACAGATCCCCAGCATCGAAGATATGGATGTGCACATACGGGGCACGAGGCGCGGCATGAGCAGATGGCTGGACTTGTGTGCCAGTGCCTGGAGGAGACAATGTTGAAGCGGGAGGAGACCAGGCTGATGCAGGAGAGTGTTCATGAAACTGGCCAGTGCTGTGCATGTGTCCTAGGCCGCTCCTCATGCACAACGGTCCTGCTTGCACAGATAGTCCGGGAGGTGAACGAGGCAATCTCTGCACTAGCTGAGTCCCTCACCCCTCACCCTTTCCTTACAGGCGGCTCTAGAGCGCAAGGACATGGCAGATTCTGAACACCCCTCAGCCACCACCACACCTGCCAGCTCCCAACACAGCAGCCTGAGGCGTCAATTGTTGCACCTGTCAGGCTCACCACAAAAGGGCAGGTCTGGTGTTAAGAAGCCACAAAAGTGATCCAGTGGCAGACTTCAAATGACACTGATGCTACCTGTGGGGTTTTGTTGATCAGTGTGTTTGAGAGGCTTAGTTGGGGAGGGGGTGGCAGGGAGTGTTAGGCAGGTAGGCTTATTTGGGGAGGGGGTCGTGTGCCATAAGTTTGCTGTTTGTTCATTCAAAAATACATATGGTTCTGCATATGAATTCACATCTGGACATTCAATTTGTGAAGTGGTGTGCTTTATTTGTGTGCTGTATCAAATGCAGAGTGTGTTACGGGTTGTATGCAGTTGCTGTGTGCTCAAAAGTAGTTCCTATGAGTTCCTGATGAGCTGTACACCCACCCTGACATCCCTCTGATGGTGTTGTTGCATGTCTGAAGCTGCTTGCACATCACCATCATCAACATCGTCGGCCGGAGGCATATCCATGTCCGGGGGCATGGGAATGTTCTGACAGATGCACATATTGTGCTACATGGCACCGGCCAGGATATCTTCCCCACTTGCCTGGCCTGTACATTAGTGCCCCATCCGAGCAGTGAAGTCACTGAAACTGTGCCTTCAACAGTACAAAGGTCTGCTCAATTGTCATCCTTGTTTTGATGTGAGCATGATTGTGTGCTGTTTCCTGGTGGCTCTGTGAATCTCTCGCAGTGGTCATCACCCATGGTAGGGAGGGCTAGCCGGAATCACCTGCATGGAATGAGACACAGGGAGGGCCATTTTATTGAGGTGACTGTGCATTGCATGTATATTGTGATGTGGGTGTGTGACAAAGGCATCTGGGTCTGTGCTCTAGTGGGCCCTCAATCTCCCTATTGCACCCTGTGACAGGTAATGGTGGTCAGGTCATGTGTAGGATCATACTCCCATGGATGGGTTGGTGTTGGTGAGTGGGGCAAAGTCGGGATATACTGTGCTTTCTAACATGACAGTGATACATTCTGGTACCTGTGCTGCATTGCATGTTCCTGTCCATCTGTGCCTAGATTGCAATGGTGTGTCCATCGTTGACTCATGTGGTACATGCCATTCATGGCCACCCACTCTTGGATGCACAATGTGTCCCTGCACTTACATGGTGCCAGTAGGACATGCATTGGTGCCAGTGAATATCCCCATACCCATGCCCTTGTGCACATGCAATGTGGTGTGTGTGTGGGTTTTTACTCACCCATTAGCCAGGTCTGCTGTCCACCATAACGCACAATGTACCCAGGCAACGTGCTATTCCGCAGGACCATAGAGTCATGGGTTGATCCCAGGAAGCGTGTGCAGCAGTGTGTGATCGTCAGGTCTGCATCGCTCATGATCTGCACATTCAAAGAGTGGTAAAGCTTTCTGTTTTGATACACCTCCTCTGTGGCATGGGTAGCCATTAGCTCTTTGTGTGTGCAGTCCACTGTTCCCAATACATTAGGCATGCCCACAAGGGCATGGAAGCAGACCTTGGTGGTGTTCACCTGTGCCTGTGTCGTTGGTAGGTTGATGTGCTGGGACACATGACACAGGAGGGCATCCAGGACCTCCACAAGCACAATTGAAAATGCTGGCTGGGAGATGCCATGCAGCTCCCCGGCTGTTTGCTGTAATGTGCCTGTGGAAAGAAAATGTTGCACAGACACCACCTTGAAAAGGGGGCGGGGGGTGGTAGACTGGAAGCTAATGATGCTCCGGATGTCGTTATGGATGAGGTCCACTATTTCCATGATCATCTCCCTATTCAGGCAGCATAGTGTGTGGATCTGCTTGTCGGTCAGGGACCAAGGTGTGGTTCTTGTGCGGGGTATAGGTGCTCGCCTGCGGGGTGCATCTAGCTGCCCATTTACCTCTGCATTCTCCTTCTCATCCTCCTCCTCCTCCACTGCCTGTCGGCCTGGTGTCACTGACACATCTCCTGCTCATAAAGCTGTACTCCTGCATGCAGTACCTCCAAGTATATGACTACTGCTACGAGTGGCTGTGTTGGAAGGTGTGTGTGGTGCGGATGTGGTCCTTTTCAGCTGTCCCTGTGCTCATTGTGTGCAGCTGGGTCAATTGGGTGCACCTGTGACCTCTTACGCCACACCTGTGCCTGGTTACCACCTGCTCCAAAGTGCTGGTTTTTCAGGCATGGTTTTTCCCACTGGCACCATCATTTTTGTGCCAGTGTTTCCTGGGAAACTGCTGTTGTAATGTTGATTGCTGTGATGCCGGCGTTTCCAGCACTCATTCTGGAGGGTACCGCTGTTTCATTTCCTGGCAACAGTAGCAAAATATATGCTTTGACCGGCACCGTTGTTACCAGCATTCTCTCTTGTAGTGCTGCGGTCCGGAAATAGTGCCGGTAATTGGAATTACTGGCATGTTGTTTCCAGACCACAACATTCATAAAAAGGCCTATTGGGTGTGCTAACAAACCATAGTTTATTGTGCTGTCCTTGGACAACAAAGTAGCCTAAGATGAATTACGATGTCCGTGATCACAAAACCAAGATTTTGAACACTGCACAAAACATAAGGCTATTTTCTGCCCAATAAAAATACAGTGTATGCCTCCTTACATAACCCTAACCTCCCCAAGACTCTTTCATCAGTAACACAAATGTAAATTTGCATTTTTACGCATTGTTCTTTTGCAATCTCTACAGAAAAACGGCATGGATCATGAATCCAACTTGGTAGCCGTATTGTCATATTTTGACACACTGCACATTTCTTGACTGGACAATTGGCACTCTCGTATGATGTACACTGTCCGACGTAGCTCTATGTCTGGTCCAGTAACATCCAAACAGTGAATCAGTAAGTGGTCTGGGGAGGGAGGGATGACAAAGACTTGTCTTATTATTTTAATCATGTAACTCAACTCCCATACGAGAGCCCTTTTGATACACGTGTTTCAGCACGTCATGTGCCTTTTTCAAATCTGGGCAATTAGTGTTACAAAATCACACATAACATAATGTGTCTTGTTTCTTGTTCTTGTTTAAATGCCAAAAGTTCCTCGGGTTCAATCCCACCTCAAAATTCTCATTTCTCATATCTCGTCCGTCTGCGTCGGTTCTCTGATTGAAAAATGATGTTATATGTGATTTTGCACAGATTTGAAAAAGGCACATGACGTGAAAAGGGCTCTCCTACGGGAGTTGAGAGTTACATGATTAAAATAATAAGACAAGTCTTTGACCATACCTGTGGTGTAGTTATATTGTGAAAGTCAATTTCCCAACGGAGGTGGGGATTTGGTCCTCCGATTTGTTTCACATGCAAGCGACAAATAACACCACAGGGTGAATTTGGTCATACGTCACTAGAAGTTGATAGTTGTAAATCCCATAAAAAGTTCCTAGATCAGCAGAAAATGCAGTTCCAAACTGCCAGTAAAGCAGAGACCAAATTGCGAATTGCAGACACCTTTCCGAACATGTTATCATGCCGCACGTGAGGTCACGTGACACTGTCTGGAAAATCTGCAATGATGTCAGATGTTCGCGGACCTCAACGACCACAACAACAGTGTGAAAAGTTGCAAAAAGTGTATAGGAGTGTTAAAAGTGATGCTTGAAGGTGGAAAATGGCAATGTTTTACGGTGAATCTTTGTAAATTGGACACAAATTTTGCTATGTTATTCACTAAAAAACTGTTAAATGGACGTTATGGTTAAGTTGCACTAATAAAAACATATGAAATACACTGAAAAAAACATTGTTAAAGGGGCGTTATGGTTAAGTTGCACTAATAAAAACCTATGAAATTCTGTGAAAAACCTTTGTTAAAAGGACGTTATGGTTACAAGTAAAACTGACAGTCAGGGTATTAAAATTCAAAAGGTGCTATATATCTAGACCGTAACCTTGTTGTATGTTCTTAAAGTACTTTCCTTAGGGTTTGGTCTCAGCTCATGGTGCACATACATGGGGCAATAAGAAGGCCTCAAACACACAATTCATTTGTATGCATGAAGATATTACCTTCTCTCTGCTGCTATCTGCCACTTTTTGTTGCTATTTACCATCCCTTTCACTCCCTTGTTACCTCCCTCTTACTCCCCGAGGAGTGGTGGCTGTTCAGCAGCTCAGGAACTGAAAGTCAGTGAAACTCTGGTATCATGGTGTCAAAACTCCAGATATGGAGGGTGGCAAAAGGTGTTATAGCAAATCACACAGGCACAAAGGTTGCTGGGCCTTGTAACCTGACAAGGCAGGCTACGATCAACTGGGTGGCCCATAGCCAGAGGGTAATGGGGGCCTCCACAGTTGGTGAGCTAAATGAAGAGGAAAGTAGGGAGGTTGTAGCATCTAAGGTGGCTGGTAGTTGATTTTGATAATGATATGGCAGCTGGTGCTGATGTGGTCAGTTCCAGTGGCCCGAGTAGTCTGGTGGTTGCCTCTGTTGAAGACATTGATGACAATCCAGGGAAGCCAATGTGAGTAGACTTGGTAGAGATAAATCCAAGCATTGCGTCAGTGATTATGGATGTTCTTGTCCCTGACTCTTCTATTTGGATGTCTAATTTAGATCGGGATCTGTCTGTGAAGGCGCCCCTGTATTACAGACTGAGCTAAATGTCCCAAATTTCAGAGCCCCTAATGTTGGTCAATAACTCACAGTTGCAGCTGAACCCTCATCCATATCAATCCTGGAGGCACTAGAGCATTAAATCGATCAATATTATGCTGACAATTGTTTACCGAGAAATGAGGGGGCAGTGCAGTAGAGGGTGAAGTATGCAGCCTTGGAATAAGCCAATTCCACCAGCATGGCAACGCCGGGCAATGATTGATTCGGGTGTAAATCCACTCAGGATCAAAGGCTGTCCATTATACTGGGTGGTATTGTGGGTTGTACTGGCAAGGAACTCAGTGTGAAGTGTAATCAGGTCAGAGAACTCCTGTGTATTCTGTCTATTATAGAGGAACTGAGTAGCAATCAGCCAGTGTGCCTGCTGGGTGGCCCACAGAATTTAGACCAGGTCTTGGAACTGCAGAATAGGCTTTGAACCTCTATCTGGTGGTGGTCCACTCACTGTATATCAAGTAGGAGCCCATTGCCCTTACTTTCTTGGATTTGAGCACCGTATTAGACAAGGTCAATCGTGATAAACTATGGTATGTGCTCAGAACCATGAACTGCCTAGGTGCATTGGTAGATCTTCTGGAGAGACTGCATCTCTCAACATTGGTCTGTGTGAGGAGCAGGGTACATGGACAGTGAACTGCCCTTTGTCAGGTGGTTTGTGGGGTGTGCCGGGGTTGTGTGCTGTCCCCCTGCTCTTCTGCTTGTTTATTAATGGTCTATATGACCATGCACTTAAATATACTCCGGATATCCATAGGTTGAGTAAAATGTGTCTGCCTTTATTGCCGAATGCAAATGATAAGGTCCTGCTGGCCCATACTCCCAGAGCCTGGCAGTGTTTTACTGATGATTATTCCCTATTCATGACCTCATTAGACCTAAAGTTAATGCCTAAAAATCGGCTGTCATGGTCTGTAGCAGGGGAAAGCATCAACTCAAATTCCAGGCCATATTTAGTAAGGGTGTTCTGGTCCCTAGAGTATATAGTTTTCGTTACCTGGGGGTTAGATTTTCATCGCACGTTAGTGCTGAAGCCCATGCAGACTGCAAGCTTCAAACAGGCTATTTGGGAAGGGGGGGGGGGGGCAGAGCTATGGGCATGTTCAAAGCAAAACTAGTTGAGCTGCTGCTTGAAGTTGATAATGGTAAAGCTACCTCTGTTGCTAAGTATGGCATGAAGCAGTGGGGATATGGTAAGAATGAGCCCATCCAGGTGGCATAGAACACCTTTTTCAAAAGATTATTTAGGCTTCCTCGATCGTCCCCGAAACTTGCAGTGCACCAGGAAATGGGATGCAGGTTTCTTAGTGATGTTACTGCAGTCCAGCATGTAAGTCATTGGCTTGGAGGTTGGGGAGCAGCAAAGGTGTTCTGACTCATGAGCTAATTAGCCATCTGTTGCCCAGAGACTCCCATTTCTAAGACCCCCTGGTTTAATCAATGTTTCTATATGACAGATGTTATGCTAATAGGAAGCACATGATTATTGCGGGCCCAGGTCGCCAGAAGTATTTGCGTTGGGCTCAGAATCCTTCTCAGTGCATTGTCATTACCAGCACACATTTTAATTGTATTCATTTGAGACCAGTGTTGGTGGCCTGGACTAATCAGACTGAGAACCAATTGTTTATCTCTTGTGATGCACCTAAAGAACACTTGGCACACTTTTTTATCCAGTTTTTTGCGCATTAGAGAGTGCACACTTAAACCACTCTTGCGGGGCCGGGGATGCCGTCACTATGAGCCTGCTCTGTGTTACCTGCTATGGGCCGATTAATTTTGTGTGGGCTGGGCTCTATTGTCATTTTTAAAGAATGCATTATCTGTGAGAACATTTGTATTGAAATCTGCCTGAAATGTTCTCTTGTTTGTATTTTTGGAATGTGTTTATGGTTTGAATGATGCTGGAATCTTTTTTCCATGTATTGATGTGTAATTATGTTGTCTATTGCTACTGTTTTTATGGGTACGTTTTGTATTCCCGGAATAAACTTTACTACTACTACTATTATTATTAACACATTCTTGGACAGCCAGCGTGCCTTCTTAGGATCTTTTTTATTGTTTCATATAGTCCAACAAGGAACTAACTTTAAGCCCATGCAAGATTTTGATATTTCATAATTACCCCAATAAACACTGTCTCTTTTGGCAGCCTGCTTCTGTTGGTAGGTGGTGTTGGCATTGGTGCCTAAGTTTGTAGGAACAATAATATGCACTTTTACACGTCAATGCCATGGTTCTACCTCCAAGTCAAGGGTTCCTCCATAAATGATTTTCCTCTTCCCATGTAGATCAGGACTTTCTTACATCCATTTTACGTTCGGAAGAATTCCCTGTTCCATCCCTTAATGTGGAAAAGATGGTTTTATTTTTATTTGTATTTATTTATTTATTTCTATAGCACTGCAGCCCGAAGGAATCAATATGATTTGTTAGTTATTTTTGAGAAAGAGTTATTTATAAAGTGTGTCAACCTTGTCATGTCATTTCACATCAAAGGCCATAAACTCTAATCTCTAAATTGCTGAACGTGAATGCTGGCTTTTTTTAAGTCCTTTGAATTTGTTGGGGCTTCTCGTTCCCTGATTATCTAGAGAAGGCGGACACGAGGAATAAACTTGGGCAGAGGCTAAATTGACTAATTCATGCATTAGTCTTTAGTGGGTTCAGTGGGTTTCCCTTCGGTAAAACGTGCCTAGAAGGGGACAATGTGCTGTTTATTGAGAATAAGGAAGGCTGTTGCAACATTTTATGGTCTTGCGTGTTTATGCTCCCTATATTGTGGGACATTATTTAATGCAAACTTGGGAATGAGAATTAGGGAGCATCTCAATCGGTAGGGATAGTGAAAAGGGAGGCAGAAGGAAGGGTTATGCCCTGATCACAATTAATGTTCCCCATAACACGGGTTCTCGTCCCACATTAGACAGTACTCCCATCCGTTCCTGGCAGACGCTTGCATGTATTTTTACTAAACAGGAGAGGTATCTAGAGCCCCGGATCCTTTTAGAGTCAAGGGATAGGCAGTTCACAAGGTACTAATGGGCTGTATGCGAACTTAACTATGAGTACAGGGTTATCAATTGGTTCCATCGCCTCGATGCCTGAACACTGTAATAAGGGAGGTGTAACGAGGATTGGTGCTCCTAATCGAGAGCAATAACAAAAGCATCTAAAGTCCTTTACATTCAGAAGGAAGGAAAATGGTCAGTGCTGTAAATCCGGATGTCACAAGCCTGAAGCTGCCCCTGGCATTGCACTGCGTTACGCTTCCTGCAGAAGTGCCACCCACAGTGCCTTAAGATGGCACTACAAAATGATCCAGGGCTCATGAAGGGGCGTGGCCTAACGGTTGGGGTCGAATGCTGCTCAGTCAGGCCACGCCCCCTTGGCGAGACCAGGCTCAATGGACTACTGGCACCCCTGCAGGCAGCCTTTTGCAGAGATCAGCACCCTCTCCCCATGGGGCAGAGGGTGCTGATCTCTGCATTTGTATTCTATAGGCGTGCCTGGCAGGGGAAGCGCCTCGCCTCTTCAGCCTGAATGGCGACGCTGCCTCTCGCCAGCTGGAATACCTGCCTACATTTGAAAATCAAAAAATCCTGAGATTTATGCCCCGCCCACAGTCACACAAATCTCTGCCCCTTTTCACATGTTCCTGCCCACATGTCAAAACGTTAAACTCTGTTGTAATGTGATGTGACGTCAGAAATTTTCAGTTCAAATTGAAATATGCATATTTCATTAAATTGCCTTTTCACAACCACCCAAATTGCATAGAACAAAAGGCATTCGCCTTCCATAAAATCAACCTGTTAAAATGTGCACATGTAAACTCCAAGAACCAATATAAAGGTTTTGCCTGAATTTTGCAGTACCGAAATTGGACATTTCACCTTAGTTGTTTGTCATCAGGTTATTTACAGGCCGATTCATGGAATTAATGTGTGCTGAAATTTTCGGCACAAGCATGCGAAAGCGTGTGAATCGCAGTGCCAGTGCGAAAATCACAGAGAAACCCGTGCACAGCGATTCATGGAAGTCCGTGCGCGTGTAAATCCCAGGATGTGCGTCAAAATTCTGCATGGCGCACGCTGGCACACAAGTCTCCAAACAGCGTGCGCTACGCGCACTGCGAAATCGCACATAGCGCGGCGCACACAACAAAAGTAGGAGGAACAGGGGGCGTGACACGCGGAATGGGGAACAACGCATGAAAATGTGGGCGTCACGGGGAATTAAAGGAGGCAAATGCGCGGAACACCCACACGCACGTTCAAAACACGTATTCATGTAATCGAATGAGGCTAACGCGTGGGCAAAAAAAGACGCACTAATCCGGAAACACGTACGCCAGCAGAAAGCAGGCTTACGTGGACCCGCGCAGCATAAAAGTGCGCGCAAACAACAAACAAGCTCAGACACAAGGATGAATATACCGTTCCTAGCAGCAGTGGTCGTGGGACACCGCAGGAGGAGGAGGAGGATAGTCAGGCCCAGAATGTTTACACCCAGAACCAGCCTTTTTGGGATGCCTGATGACCAGGTGTATGGGAGGTAATGGTTTCCACCTCACATAATACTCAACCTGGTCAGTGAGTGGGAGGATGACCTCACATCACCCACCCTGTGCTCCCAAGCACTCAGCCCCCTGCAGAAAGCCCTCAATCTACTGCACTTCTTGACCACTGGATCATTTCAGCAGACAACTGCTATTGTGGGGAGGTGTCACAGGCCACACAGTCACGGTGCCTACACCAGGTGTTGGCCAGCATGACTGCACGCCCATCAGTCAGCAGGCACATATACCTGCCCAGAACACCTGCAGAAAGGCAGGTTGCCGTCCAAGATTTTTACGGGGTGGCAAAATTCCCCAAAGTGCTAGGTGCCATTGACTGCACCCATGTGGCTCTACACCCCCCCCCCCCGGGCATCTGAGCACATCTACAGAAAGCGCAAGCACTGGCATTCCATCAACGTGCAGGTAGTATGTGATACCAAGGGAATCATCACCTCAGTATATGCCAACTATCCAGGGTCTACCCACAACAGTTTTATTTACAGAATATCAACCCTAAACCGGGACCTAGATGCTGGGCGGCACGGCGATACATGGCTGCTCAGTGAGTATAAATGCCTCTGCACATGCATGCATGTCAGATACTGAGTAATGTCACAACCCCACTAATGATACCCATCATCACCTCCCCAAGGGACAGTGCCTACCCTCTGAGCACCCACATGATGACGCCAATTCGGAACCCCACCACGCCACCCGAGGTAAGATACAACACAGCCCATATTGCAACCCGGGGCATAGTGGAGGGCACATTCGGAGTGCTCAAGTCACGCTTTTGCTCCCTTGACTGTTCTGGTGGGTAACTACTATACGCTCCCCCAGTAGTGTGCAGGATCATAGTGGCAGCATGTGTCCTGCACAATGTTGCAACACGCCGGGGCCTGCCGGTGGACATGGTGGTGCCCCCACATCCCCAACCACATGCACGCCCGCTGCGCATGGGAGGGGAAAGGGCACATGGTGAGGCAGACAGTATGCAGCTGGTGGCTAATTACTTCTCCTAAAATCACACCCCTGCGGAGTGCACACAGCCCTGGTACATACCAGCTGACAGTCAATGATGATGACATAAGGGACACTCAACTGTCACTACCATACCAGCCTGAGATTGGTCACCTGGAAGTGCTACATTGTGTGCATCCATACCTACTTAAACACAACCAATGATGTGTGATAAAAAGACACATTCATGCTGCATGAATGACTACCCCCTTGCAAAATACAACATGAAAATAGTGCCATGTCACCCAACCCCTCCCCATCTCAGCTACCCAACACACCATGGCATGTCATGCAATGTGAAAGCAACCAAATGAAAGCACAACACATGACACAAGTGTCACAAAGTGCACTGTCTGAAATGGAAACAGGCCACAGACAAAATGCTCCCAGTAATCAATAAGAAACAGTACACATGAACAAATACTTACCAGCAACACAATACAGAAACACAGGATGAAACAGTGGCAAAATATGACAGTACAAAATCAAAGTAGTGCAAGTCTTACAACCTGAATACGCCAGCACATCGACCTCTTCCAACTGTACAGTGTTACTGCCATGCAAATGTCTCAGTGTACTGCATACAACATGAACTCCATCTGCAAAGTAGACGGCCTTGTGATGACATGAGGAAGGAACCTGCAAATTAGAAGGAAGACATGGATGCACAAGCGCATAGCAATACACCATGCAGTGTACAAAACAACAACAATATCCACTAGGAATGTCTACACAGTATTGACTACAGACTGCCCACACAGCTCATGGGAACCCAACGTCACTGTGTGATTCACTGTCACTTGGGCACACCCTTTGCAAGCCCATGGAAACGGGCAGCAGGAGGGGTGTGTGTCTCACGAACCCAAGCATCTAACCCAAACTCAGGACAAGCCTGCATGTGCCCAGCCAGAATACAGTGGATGCCCACGGGAGCCACACAAGGCAACACACTGTAAAAAAAAAAAAATTTGCACCTGCGTGGATGTTGCGAAAAAAAAAATACCTCCTTGGGCTCATGGCCTGCACGGCTATGCCATTGTGGGAGAACTGCTGTCGCTCTCCTCAGCCTCTGCTGCTGCCTTAGGAGGTGGTGGCACTATGGGAGGCAGCCCACGCAAAGCCCGGGTATGGTCCTCCATGGCAGCAAGCATGCGGGTCTGGAAGGTCTGATTCTGGAGGATTAATGTGCGGAGATCCCCATGCAGCACATCACGGGTTGCCTGCATTTCTGCATGCATGGCCTCGCGTGATGCCCGGATCTCCTCACGTGTTGCCTGCATCTCAGCTGAGAGCGAACGTGTGAGCCGCTCCAGCTGCTGTTCTGCCCTAAGATTAGTGGAAGCCTCAAGGTCAACCAGAGTCAGCCTGAGGGTATGTAGTTCTTCCCTCAGGGCTTCCCTGTGGGCCTGGGACTCTATTGATATCGATTGGCGCAGAGTCTCCAGTGCCGCTCGTCGGTCCCTGTTGGACGCCAACATGTCTTCCCTGTGTGAATGGCAAATGGAGTCTGTTGCCTGCTGTTGTTGCTCCTTCTGCCTTTCAGGGGGCAGAATGGAAGTGGCCACCATCTCCATTGCCTGAGCCATAATTTCTACTGATGCTGCCTGTTGGGTTGCAATACCGTACATGAGGTTTTCCCATACTGTATTGCCTAGAGGTGCACGGCCACCGCGTCAACGGGAACCACACTTGTTTGGGGCAAGGCGATCTGCACCTTGCTGTGCTGGCACTGCCTGAGGCTGCAGGACTGCATTCCCCCTCTGATCTGCTGGCCCAGGAACAGGATCAGATGCTGTGGAGTGTGACCCTGCATCCGTAACCACCAAAGGCGCACCTACCAACACTGACATCCTCATAGAGGGTTCTACCCCTGGTGCAGGTGGGTTGGACAGAACAGAATCCCTGCCAGAAACACTTACCTGCGACGGCACATAAGTCTCATCATCCGATTCAGCACCCGAATAGATGTCTGGGGAGGTGCACCCAGAGACACCCCTGGAGAGTATGGTCTGCAGTAACATTGGGTTCTCACCTACCACCACACCACATCCCCCACTGGTGCCGGTCGTGCCAGAGATTCGTCCTGGGTCTGCACCATCTCCTGAACCTCAACAGCATCAAGTGCGTCATCACCTGCAAAACATGAAAGACAACAAATGGAAACAGGCATGAGCACCATAGTACACACATAGGCCGTGACAAGCCACAGATCCAGTACATGATCAACACATGTCCCACATGACTATAACCCTGCCATGCATGCACTGTCGAAGAGTTGGAAGTGGAGTCAAAAAGCAGACACTGAGGAGAGCAATATGGAAAAGCAACACATTTGTAGCATGTTGGGTAGCACTGGCATCACACATCAGGCTGTGAGTGGCATGTCCAATACACATACATGACACATGGCAGCACACAGATGTCATGTAGCATAGGCACGGTAAAGTACACAACTACAGCAATATGTCAGTGATTGAGTACTGTCACACATCCATGTGACATCGACATGATGAGAAGATTAATGCTGAATAGTCTTTCAAAATATGCGTGTGCCACACACAGAAACACATCCAGTGTCCAAAAATACTGTCATTCTGGGCTGATCAATGGTTGGTCACTTTGACATCACAGGAAACATCTGTCATGTTCCACATGCAAACAGCCCCTTATAATAATTGTTATGCAGGCCAATACTCCATCAGCCTGAATGGTGTAATCATTAACATAACCAGGTAATAATAGTGCCCAAGTGTGGCCTGTAAACAATGACCGAAGCATATCACATATGTCGCAAAAGGGCATAAAATTGTCTTGAGAAAAGGGGAGAGTGCAAACATTCAGCATGAATGAAGACTTACTAAATCAGACCAATGTAGTTGCATGACAACAGTTCAAGATACAGTGCACAAATGTGGGCTTAATAGGCAACTGTGGCCAGAAGGGATACAGTCATACCCAAATCCAAGGCACATGAATGTATTGGAGGAAGCACATGGGTGACCCATACCACTCAGGTGCACACCCCCTCACCTGGCACTCAATCTGAACCCGTCACCCAAACAACATACACATGGATCACAAACACATGCATGGGCACTCACCGGACAATGCATTATAATCAGGTAGTTCTCCCACGCCTTGGATATGTTCCTCTGTGACGAAGGCCCCAGCAACAGACTTATGTTCAGTGAGTTCGTTGTCCTCTTGTGGAGACCCACCGCCAGTCACCAGAGTAGTGGCATGATTTGAGGCCAGCTTGTTCTTTGCTCTGCATTTCAGGTCATTCCACCGCTTGTAGCAATCATCAGCTGTGCGCCTCACAAATCCAAGGGCACTTATGTGGTCTGCGATGATCTGCCAGTGTGCCCTACGTTGACCAGTTGTGGTCTTGGACCCTGCAGTCTCCAGCATTTCATGGCTATGTGCCGACACATAGGACACAAGTGCATCAAGTTCCGCGTCATTGAAGCAAGGCTTCCTTGACGTGGCGGAGTGTGTAGCCGTGTCTGGGGTCTCAGCCTGTCGTGCCAGAGCACCCTTCTTCCTCTTCTTTAAAGGTGGAGCGGAGCCAGAGTGGCTTACACCGCTTTGGTCAGTAGGGGCAGAAGCACCGGTGGACTGGGTAGTAGGAGTGTGGGAATGCACAATGACCATAGGTCTTGGTGCAGGCATTGGTTGCTGGGTAATGGTGGCAGGGGGAACGTCAGTTTGATGCACCTGGACCGACACTGTCCTGGCTGGGAGAGTCAGAGCTGGGGCGGATGGAGCTGCAGCTGCCCCTGCAGCCTCCCCACCCTGCATTCTTGGGGCAGCAGATGACATAGCTGCCCCAGATGCACGTGGCTTGGTGACAACAACTTGCACCGCCACATGTGGCCTAGACTTGCTGACCTGGAAGTCAGCCTGGGAGTCATCCTGTGCCAGGTCAGGTGCCACAATGGGCTGGTCCAACAGGGGCTGAGCTGGGATGGTGTCAGCCACGTTTCCATCAACCATGGGGGGGGGCATGGGTGTCCCTGATTGTTCCTCCACAAATGGGGGCATAGGGGCACCCTGCAAATCCCGGCCACATCCCCTACCATGCCCACCACACCCACCTTTTGAAGGTCGGCCACCTTTGCCTCCCTTACCGCTTGGGCGCCTCCCAACCATGGCACTGATGTTGTTGTGTGTATGGGAGTTGCAGTAAACTATTGTCCTGGGCAATTGGGGATCAAAAGGGTATGGTACTAGATGGAATTCATACCCTAGTGCTCTAACAAGGCTGTCTGTGACCCCTGGGGGAAGATGACGTGTCACGCAATGCACAGACAGCCCAAAATCAAAAATTAACATGCACACAACCCTTCGTAGACCACGTGCGTGAAAAAATGAACCCGCACTACGCTGTGGCACCCAGAAACACAAAAATAAGCGTACGCGTAATACACACAGCCTACAATGACCTCTGAAGGGGAACGCGACACACGGGGAAAGCACAGTTGCTAAGTACGTGCGGAACTCACCGTCTGCCTGGAAAAATAATGTGAAAAATACGCGTGTGTGCACGTTGGCAACACCCCCGCCAAAAGAAGAATTTTACGCTGTCTGAGGAGACAGGACAAAAGGAGAAGTGAACTTTGTTTGAGGAAACAGGCCCAACCAAAAATCAGAAAAGAGCTGTCAGAGGTAACAGGGAGTACGAACTAGAAACGCTGTGAAGTAATCGCGTGTGAACCGACAAGAAGTACAGATTTCACCCACTCGCTCTCCACGAAAAGCACGTACAAGGAAATGGCGTCCTATACGTAGCTTTTAAACCGGCCCACACATACACGTCAGATACGCGTGTACGCGGGCCCTTTCCTCCAATTACACGCAATGACACTCGGACGTGCAGTTTTTCCACGTGTGCTCTGTCATCACGTGCTATGAGGGAAACGCCTGCGCGCGTAATGTAACTTACGCGCTTACGCGCTATGGGCCTTTGGTCCAATGAAATCACGTACGTGTGCTGACGCGCTTACGCGCTAAGGCTCTTTCCTCGAATTACCCGCTGTCGTCCAATTTTTTTCACGTGCCAAATCACTCTGTACCAAGCTGGCCATGCGAAAACACACGGAAGACCACGCTCCTGCCCAGAAGGCCGAATTACTGCCCCCCAGAGACCCGAGCACGCTCACACCTGCCATCTACTGCTGCCTGACTGCCTGATGCCCACGTGCCCTGCCATTTGCTGCCTGCACGTCAGCCAGGGGTGTTGTTGCTGTGACCACCCCTGCAGGAACCGAAGACTCCCGACTGGGATTCCATCGCTCCACAGCCCAGCCCCAGGACCCAGTTGCCCACCCACTCCTGCCTCTGGGGTTGCCATGTCCAGCACAACACCATCTGGCAGCACTGGCAACCCCCAGCCAGAGAGGCAGAAGGCCACCAGCTTCACTGCCACCGAATTTGGTGTCCTGGTGGAGCAAGTCCTGGGGCAGTATGTTGCCCTCTTTGGAAGTTTGCGCGCCAACAATGAAGGACTGACCAGGATCTGGATGGACATCGTGACTGCCATCAACGCGGAGGGGGTTGCAGTCCGCGACTTACAACATGTCAAGAAGCCCTGGGAGGACTTCAGGTCCAGGACCCTCAACAAGGCCTGGTGCCTCGCTAAGGCAGTAGATGCCAAGGGGCGCATGGGCCAGCTGTCGAACCATCAAATGAGGGTCTTGGAACGCAGATGCCCAGCACTCTATGTCCAGATCCTTGAGAGGCAGACCCGTTTGGAGTCGAGCGGTAAGTGTACATGCATGGTGATAGTACGCTGTGCATGTCGTGGTGTCCCAGTAGTGTGCAGGTTGCACATGTGTTTATGTAGGGCCATGTAGCGATGTGTATGAACATGGGCGTGAGGCTGCCACATGTGAGTCCTCTCAGTTGTGAGACACATTGATTGTGTATGTGTTGGTAAGCATGCTGGGCAAATGCAGATGTGGGAGCACACATGTTTGAATTTCTGTGTATGTACATTGGCATGGTTGTGGCATGGATGGTGGTTCATAATGCATGTATCTGCACTGTGTACAAGTGCATTTCTGTGTATCTGACAAGTATGCAACTGTGATGCAACATGGATGCACGTGACACTGATATGTAGAAGGATGAATGGCAGATGTGACATGTATGGCAATCTCATCACTGCAACAGTTGGAGGAGATGTAGACATGCATGTAAGTGTGGTGGCGTGTGTGCATGTCTAGTGCACTCCTTGTGTTTCATGTGATGTCAGGCTCACCTTTGGCTGTTCATGCTGTTGTATGTGTATGGATGGTGCTGCCTGTTGCAATATTGTTGTTGAAATGTTCATGTGTGTGAGTTAAAATGACATGTGTGTCGTGGAGTGTGATGCTGTGTCTGAAGTTCATGTGCAACTGTCATGTGTGTATCAGTCCATTGTACAGTGCCCTCTCCCTGTCTGCAGCGTCAACTGAAAAAGAGGGCGGAGAGGGTTCTGTGGAGCACAGCGGCAGGGATCGTCCCGCAAGCCGGAGACTCAAGGCCCGGCTCCCCTCCCAGGTTGTCATCTTGTCAGGGAGTGAGGAGTACGGTGCCACGTCCCAGGCCGCAGGTGCCGAGGGAAGGTCCAAGAGGCGGAGGTCGGAGTTGGACTCCTCGGCAGAAGAAGGGGCAGCTGAGACCCCACAGGGTCCGATGGAGGAAGATGGCACAGAGTCATCCAGGTTGGTAGGGGGTTTGGTGGAGGAGTAGGCCGTGCAAGGGACAGGCACGGGGTCTGGAGGTGGGGATTCCACTGGTGCTAGTGGTGCAGTGCAGGGGCAGGGACAGGAGGCAGCACAGGCCACCGCGGACGTGCCTGTGTGTAATCCTGTCCCCGATCCTGTGACTGCATCATCCCGCACCAGCAGGGATGGCTACGTCCAGACCCGTTTTCAGGGAGGGAATCCGCTTACAACAACTGGCCTTCCTCTCCCTGCAGACGTGGCTATGCGGGACTGGGTTGAGCCTGTCCTGGGTGGGGTGGCGTTGTGTCAACGGACCATGCAAGGTGACCTGCAGTCTTTTCATGAGGATACTGCACGTCATCTCAAATGGCTCGTTGACCACGTTGACCTACTGGGACAGCTCACCAGGGCCGGATTCCTCCGTTTGCTGGACATTGTTCCAACCCCCTCCTCAACTGAACCCCCTATGCGCCAGTCGTACTCCATGCCATCTTCCCACCCATGTATCACCTGGGTACCCTGTGGAGCTGCCTCTGACCCTGCGGCCAGGCTGGTGGAGGACACACACCAATGGCAGGCGCAGATCACCAATTGGCATCGCTATATAGATGACGTCATTTTTATCTGGACGGGCTCTGATGTTGAGTTAACAGGTTTTTGGACATGGCTAAATACCTGCAATAGGGACATTCAATTCACCATCGAAAAGAGCAACTCAGAGATTAATTTTTTGGACCTGACTATCAGACATGAGGAGGGTACCTTACAGTGTGACCTTTTCCGAAAGCCCATGGACAGGAACACCCTCCTGCGCTATACTAGTAATCACCCATCACACAAAAGAGACAACCGACCCCACTGGCAATTCCTCCGCATCCAGAGTAACTGTACCTCGGTTGTGGACTACAAGCGACACTCGGAAGACCTCACTGCTCGTCTACGAGCTAGAGGCTATCCGAACAAACAACTTGCACAGGCCAAGAAATGAGTATGGTATACAAATCGGGATATCCTCATTCACCCAACACCGGAAGACCACCAGCCAATCGAGACCCGCATGACTT
This sequence comes from Ambystoma mexicanum, assembly GCF_040938575.1. Taxonomy (NCBI): domain Eukaryota; kingdom Metazoa; phylum Chordata; class Amphibia; order Caudata; family Ambystomatidae; genus Ambystoma; species Ambystoma mexicanum. The sequence goes on along the minus strand of NC_090935.1, from coordinate 1,069,527,686 downwards.
GCGTGGTGATGTTCGGTGCACACACGGCGCAATTGAAGAAAATCATTAAGAAACATTGGCATATAGCACGCCTGAACCTATCTGATGAACAATTCCCGAGGTTCGCCTTCAAACGCGCCAAAAATATTAAAGAGCATCTGGTACACTCTCTTTACCAACCGGATACCACATGCGGCAGTTCCCGCACACTCCGACCTCTACAAGGTCACCTCCCTTGCGGTAATTGTGTCGCGTGCAAATTTACAAAGAAGAAAAAATCCTTTCCCATTGGTACACGACAATGGATCCTTAAAGACCTATCCAATAGCAAAAGTTCCAACGTGATCTATTGCATTGGGTGCCCATGTGGCCTCAGATACATAGGCCAAACAACCCGGGCTGTCAACACACGGATTTCAGAACACCGTTCCAAAAATAGATGCAAGAACCTGTCAGCCCCTTTAGTGGAGCACTACCTAACGATGAATAACACCCCCAACGATATTTTGTGGTGGGTGGTGGAAAAGGTGAAAGGCGGGGCAGACATACAACATGGCCTTCTTAAAAAAGAATCCAGATGGATCCACCGCCTTGACACATACCACCACGGGCTGAATGAGATTTTCCAGCCCTGCATTTAAGTGCAAATATTCATGAGCAGCTTGTTGTATGCCACCTCACCACGTATCTTGCCTGGCTTCTCAATATACCACCTTCAATACATCCTCCGTTTATCTTGCAGCAACAATTGCGCACTTCGCCCCCCCTTGGGCTTCTCATCGCCCCTGGATTTGCATGTGAGCTTTTCTCACACCACACGTTTTTTGGGGCAAAGGCACCACACACATGAGGTTTCTAGCCCACGTGCTTTGTTACCACCAACCCTGTCCCACTTCTCACAGTGCTGGGACACACCATTCTCAAATCAATTTCTCTCCCTTCCCCCCCTCCCGCTCACCCCTCCACCCCCTCCCACCCCCGCCCACCCCCTCCACCCCCTCCCACCCCCGCCCACCCCCTCCTTCTTCACCCGTATCAGCCCCGCAGGATGAGTCCTAGCCGCTCCACGAGCAGCTTTGCAGCGGCAGCAGCCGCACGCCGTCGCTAGTTCCCATAGCAACCATTCCCATAACAAACGGGAATGCGCGCCTCCACCCCTGCACAACACTGTTTCCGTGTCTGCAGGGGATTGGTTATCGTCATGGAGCTGTGGGCCCCGCGCACGCGCGGTTTCCATGGACACCATTTTTCTTCCACAACGGCATCCAGTGCCCGCGCCTTCACTTGCAACGCGTACTCGGGGCCCCTGTCCAGCCAGACAGTGTTCCTCTCTGCGCGCAACTGGACTGTAGAAGCCGCCGTGCTAGGTAAGCTAACGCTTAGAGGTTGTAGCTTTTCTGCCCACCTATTAACACACGTCGGGTGTGGTATTTGGCCTGACCACAGATGAACTAGCTATTCTTTATACCCTGTACATACCCTGTACACACGGCCACAAGGGGTTGACCTATAAGCACAATAAGGACACCTGAGGGAGGGATAAAACTACCTCTCCCTTTTGTACACCACGAAACGAACGGAACTAACGTCCACTGCTGGTAACTATTTGTGTATGTGCAAATGACTTTATCCCGCACCTTGCTCTTATGTCCTACACATGGACAGCGCAATGAAATCCATACGCCTAATATTTATGGACCAGTCAACTTTGGTTCCCCACCTCACCCTGGGCTGTTCTTTTCTTTCTCTGTCCAGGGATCCATCTAGGACTGTTTGCAGACATCTCATCTGATGCTGATGAAGATTTTCTGCGCACCCATCCCAGCTCTTTAACCATCCAGTGAACTTTCACTTGCGTTCTTGCAGGTACCTGTTTTATGTATTCACTGCACCCTGCATCGGTATTTGCCTGCAAGCCACTGAAGCCAGTAGTGAGGTCCATACAACATCCCCAGTATATTTTTTCTACCCCCACTTTTGTCTCTTGCGCAGAACAATGCTCAACTAAGACTACTACCCTGGGCCTGCCCACCTTCCAGTAGGAACCAATTGAGTACTTTCTTTGCCCAGCCCTTTTGCCCTTTGGTGATTGAAGACCAAGACTTTGGGATTTCAGCACCGGCAGGTAAGCCGCCACTTTGGTGCTTGAGAAAACAGACATATTGTCACATATGCCAAATGACTATTGGCATGCTTATAAATCACTCACTGTAGCACTCTATCCACATTGCAGGGTCGCCCCTACGGAGCCCTGAAGAAGGCTGACGCTACCTTAATGCACTTCCGCCAAAACGTGTCAATCCGGGAACAGCCACATGCATTTGTTCCCGCCTGAATCAGACTCTGTTCACTCAGTCTCTGCCACGTTGGCTATCAAGATATCTTATTCTCCATAGGACCCTGCAAACACATACTGTTGTAAAGCAATACCTGACTAAGAGACTTTCCTTTAACATGGATACCCTTATGACAATTGGGCGATGGTATAGCCTCCCTCGCCTTTCACTTTTTTACCTTGGGATTTATTCACAAAGGACCTGTGTGTTCACATGAATTGGTACACTGTTATGCAAAAAACGAAAGATAAAAACCTTTGCTCAAGATTGATCTGTATATTGTTAATACACCATTTTTTGTTCACTTTGTTGTAAATACTGCACTTCTCTCCCTTTTTCGGAGTATTTATTGTTGGTATTATATGTTGTCTTTACCTTTTGTTCATCTATGTTGCATTTTTCAACACCTTCTTTTAAGCTTTATGTACTGAATATTTACCTGTACGATTAGCAAATAAAACCCTTGTTTGCTACCCTCTGGTTTGTCTTAGCTCAGTGAGAGGTTAATATACCTTTTTCCTCAGGTTTGGATCTACCACTTAATAGACCAACCTATACACTAATATATGGACAGGAGTATACTCCTGTACCAATACATTAGTGTATAGGTTATTTTGATATTTTGGTATGCTTTCATATCATTTATTTATTTATGTACATTTTCATATTTTAGTTCCATGTGTGGGATTTTCTCATTGGGTTGATGCATGTGAAATTGTGATTTTACACAAGCAATGCCAACCAGTGTATGTGTGTGATGGACATGTGTTGATGTACATAGTTGAGTTTTGGTTTGTGTTTTGAGATAGGCATGTCAGTGTGGGGTGGATTGGGAAATCATTGCGTCTCAAGAATGGGGTGGCGTGATGTGGTATTTTTTGGTGTAGAATTGGGCCATGATTGTGCATCTTTATTTCGTGTAGGGGGGGACATGAGTGGGACATGAGTGCGGGCCTGCTGGCAGGTGCCCCTGACTGCTGGGGGGTGGGGGTGCAGGGGGACATGAGTGGGGGCCTGATGGCAGGTGCCCCGCACTGCTGGGGGGTGGGGGTGCAGGGGGACATGAGTGGGGGCCTGATGGCTGGTGCCCCGTACTGCTGGGGGGTGGGGGTGCAGGGGGACATGAGTGGGGGCCTGATGACAGGTGCCCCACACTGCTGGGGTGTGGGGGTACGGGGGGACATGAGTGGGGGCCTGCTGGCAGGTGCCCCGCATTGCAGGGGAGTGGGGGTGCAGGGGGACATGAGTGGGGGCATGATGGCAGGTGACCCGCACTGCTGAAGGGGGGGATGCAGGGGGACATGAGTGGGATATGAGTGGGGACCTGATGGCAGGTGCCCCGCACTGCTGGGGAGTGGGGGTACAGGGGGACATGAGTGGGACATGAGTGGGGGCCTGCTGGCAGGTGCCCCGCACTGCTGGGGCTGGGGGTGCAGGGGAACATGAGTGGGGGCCTGATGGCAGGTGCCCCTGACTGCTGGGGGGTGAGGGTGCAGGGGGACATGAGTGGGGGCCTGATGGCAGGTGCCCCGCACTGCTGGGGGTGGGGGTGCAGGGGGACATGAGTGGGTGATCAGTAGTGCAAGCTGACATGTGGCTTGGCTGGGGGACATGGCCATGGTAGATGGGCTGCCTGCGGGACATGACCAGGGGTGCAGGGTAGGGCCCTGTGGTGTGGGCTGACTGCAGGGGCCGTGGAGGGTGTAGAGGGAACACCTCGGAGGACCCACACTGCCAATTCACATGTAGGGCTCCCCGCGCACCCCCGAAATACACGTACCCTGCTCAAATCGCATGTGAAACTTCCCGCACACCCCAGTCATCCACGTACCCCACTCGCACAGGGACAATCGCGTGTGGAACTTCCCGCGCACCCACGAAATACACGTACCCTGCTCAAATCGCGTGTGAACCTTCCTGTGCACCCCAGTTATCCACGTACCCCACACGCACAGGGCCAATCGCGTGTGGAAGTTCCCGCGCACCCCCTAAATACATGGACTCTGCTCAAATCACATGTGAAACTTCCCGCGCACCCCAGTTATCCACGTACCCCACTCGCACAGGGCCAATCGCGTGTGAAACTTCCCACGTACTCCCGAAACACACATACCCTGCTCAAATCGTGTGTGAAACTTCCCGCGCACCCCAGTTATCCATGTACCCCACTCGCACAGGGCCAATCGTGTGTGAAACTTCACATGCACCCCCGAAATGCACGTACCCTGCTCAAATGGCATGTGAGACTTCACATGCACCCCAGTTATCCACGTACCCCACTCGCACAGGGCCAATCGCGTGTGAAACTTCCCGTGCACCCCTGAAATACATGTACCCTGCTCAAATCGTGCGTGAAACTTCCCACGCACCCCAGTTATCCACGTACCCCACTCGCACAGGGCCAATCGCATGTGGAACTTCCCGCGCACCCCCAAAATACACGTACCCTGCTCAAATCACGTGTGAAACGTCCCGCGCACCCCAGTTATCCACGTACCCCACTCACACAGGGCCAATCGCGTGTGAAACTTCACGCGCACCCCCGAAATACACGTACCCTGCTCAAATCGCGTGTGAGACTTCACGCGCATCCCAGTTATCCCCGTACCCCACTCGCACAGGGCCAATCGCGTGTGAAACTTTCCGCGCACCCCCAAAATACACGTACCCTGCTCAAATCGTGTGTGAAACTTCCTGCGCACTCCAGTTATCCACGTACCCCACTCGCACAGGGCCAATCGCGTGTGGAAGTTCCCACGCACCCCCGAAATACACGTACCCTGCTCAAATCACATGTGAAACTTCCCACGCACCCTAGTTATCCACGTACCCCACTTGCACAGGGCCAATCGCGTGTGAAACTTCCCGCGCACCCCCAAAATTCACGTACTCTGCTCAAATCGCGTGTGAGACTTCCCATGCACCAAAGTTATCCACGTACCCCACTCGCACAGGACAATCACGTGTGAAACATCCCCAGCACCCCTGAAATACACGTACCCTGCTCAAATCGCGTGTGAGACTTCACGCGAAACCCAGTTATCCACGTACCCCACTCACACAGGGCCTATCGCGCGTGAAACTTCACGCGAACCCCAGTAATACCCGTTCCCCGCTTGGCGTTTGCTGTTTGGCAGCCCTGTAAACTGGTCGAGGGTTAGCGCAGCCCTTTGCGCTGGATTGGGGATTTTGATGGCTTTTCCTTGCGCTAGGGGCGTCCTTGGGGGCATAACTGGCGCTGCTGCAGGGTCACTGCACCACTCTGTGCCACGGCTGGTTTGGGAGGCTAACATCCATGAATACGCTGTGCAGGTAATGGATTTTAGCGCACGCGGCTGGCGCAGACATTCGCACGCGCACACTGTGCGCCAGCCGCATGCGCCGCTTGTGCGCGAAATTCTATGAATTACCCCCTTAGTGCACTGGTGAGTTGTCCAGCCTGCAAACCTGATGGCTGTGGTTCAATGGGGCTGAGTCCACCCTAACCTAGGCAAAAAGAGTGAAAGCAAAAGAAACGCGCGTTTGCGTTGAAAGTCGGCAAAAAAGAATGAAAGTTGAAGCAAAATAAACGTGTTATTTTGCTTCACCTGCATTCTTTTTGCTAATGTGCTGGAAGCGTTACAGTCATTGTTGCAGAGACAAAATCCACACTCGGGCAGGGAGCCACGGTGGCGAAGTCCTGCAAGGATTTAAAAAAAAGCAATCAGTGAAAGCTGCCCCCCACCCCAACAACGGGCTTATCGGGGGCACATTCACAGTGTTTCTGGGTCCACGCAAACCTCCACCCGATTCGCAACCGGCAGCAGTCTTTGGCAGCCAATCGTGTGGAGGATCTGACGGGACCTGGAAAGAACACAAAAATTCCTTAGATTCCAGGGTCTTCCCCAGAGACCCGGAGAAATGGTTAAAATTCCTGAGTCTCTGGGAAAAATCCGGAGGTTAGGCAGGTATGCCTGCTGGGGGGGGCAGCGTCACCATTAAGGTTGAAAGATTGTGGCCGCTGGAAACTGAGTCCTTTTTCCTAAAGACTGAAACTCCCGTGAATGCCCGGGAGCTTCAGGATTGAGAAAACAAGGCCTCTCCTTCTAGCGGCCTCGCGTTTTCTCCAATGGTGGCTCCAGCATACGGGCATCACATGTTTAAAGGGATACCTTGCAGGTGCAGCACCACCATTATGGCTGAAAGGCATTTTTTTCTTAAGCCTGAAGCTCTTGCACACGAGCGAGAGCTTCAAGCTTGAGAAAAAAAAGCCTTTTCGTGTAGTTGCCGGGGCTGCCAGGGGAGATTAGTGGGCCCCTGCAGTGCCCCACCTCAAAACGACCCACTTAAAGCCCTGGCCACCCATTCCGTTATCGCTTCGGGTGTGGTCATGGCCACTTTGTATAAGTGAGACTCCGAGCAATCCAGCTGACATTTCGGTAGCTCTGATGCCTGAAGCTCCACCAGGAGGAACGTCAATTCACAAAAACCCACACACTACAGCATGCGTGTTTTAAACAACTGTGCGTCGAATGAAAGTTGGGTAGGGTGGTGGGGTGCGGGTGGCGGCTGGGGTTCATGCCATGCTACATGTGCATGGTGTGGATGGTTTTTGTTTGAAAATGTTTATTTCTAGCCAAATACCAGAGTGTATGTTCCATACTATTCGATGCAATTCACTGTGCACTTTAATGATCATGGTTTCTGTTTCTGAAAGTACCATTTTTTGTAAATGCTCCTTTGGGAGATCATGTCTATTTGCTAGACAACAACTGTACAATTGATAAATAGCCACTAAGCTATCACAGTAATTTTCTTTATATATTGTCTTTTGTTCCAAGACAGCAACACTAGATGCTTCGGGGTAGCCTGAGATATCAAATTAATTAGATATCCAGAGTATTTGGGCTCAACATTCATTGTTTCATAGGCAAATTAGTCTTAAGCCTCCTGTTCGTAGAGCACCACACGGAAAAAACAGTGTGTGTAATCAGATAAATATTTTTGATGGGATGAGATCAGTTCCTTGTTTGTATAACAGCATTTTCGATGCCCTTAACCTGACCTTCCCAATACATAGGGCTTTCCCTCCAGTTTACTCATGCTACACGTGCATGGCATGAGCTGTGCCTGGAGCACAATGGGCGCTGTCGTCGAGACATTGAACTACAGACAGCCATTCACTTCCTTTTCCAGGAATCTCATTCGTACTGGTAATCACAGAGCATAGGATTTACCCGTTAATTGCTAGGCACAAAAAGCAACCAGAATACACCGAGATACGCAACCACCACATCATTGCCTGAAGTCTGACAAACAGTGGATTGACAGCTTCTTTCGCTACGTACACAGGGCACGACACTGCTCTTTTGGCTTCCTTGTTCGTTCATTCTTCGAGCTGTACAGGAATGCAGAAGTAAAATGGCAAGTTAATAGTAATTGTACGTGCTTTGCAAATGCCAGGGTGCCATCACATTTTTAATTGGCATCTTAGTCAGAGAATTCGAAATTCCTTGCGGAAAATGGCTGCCACGAGTAATAACGCTGAGTGACTGAGAGAAGTTACTCATGCTGTAAAGCGGAGCAGCGGCCTTTCCCGAGATGCACTGCAATGTCATGGGGAAAACATGCCATTTAATGAAAAATAACACGGATCAGCAGTCCAGCAGAGCAAGTCTGATAGGTGGGCTGATAGTGGACATAATGTTGCCGGTACAAATAAGATGTTTGACCTTTGCAAAAAGTAAACTTGTGGGAGAGTGTGGAGGTAGCTTTTCATTAACTGTGATTGTGCTGGTAAAGACAGCCACATTTAAGCCGGGTCCCTCCACTGTGTTCTTGTTATGTCCAGTTAGAGTTTAATGTGAGTTGTAAAACTGCATGTCACGGTGTTCGGTTAAGGTGTTTTAAAAAGTAGCACTGACTGAATATTTCATGTATCTGAGTCCACGTTGGAAAAATAAAGTAAGGGTAACGTTGCAAAAGAACATATCCCATCCTTTAACAGACTAACTCATGTTTGTTTTCAGTTTAGGATTATCCACGCCAACCACCAGCTTAGACATAGCTACATGTGAACATATACCTCAGTGCCTCTTGTGAATGGTTTAGGCAAGACTAAGAAGGGGGATATCTGCCTCATACTCAGAATTGCAAAGTTCATTGAAGATACAGGACCTAATTCACAAAGATGTGCACCACATTCTGAATCAAAAAGCTGCAACTGCTGCCTTATAACTGCGTCACAAAGCCTAAAATCAGAGCAAATCCGGATGTGCAAATGTGCTATAAAGACAGAGTCTCAAAGCATTTTTTGGCACAAAATGTTGATATGTGTTTGCACATCACACCACTTGTTCACAAAGAAATCCGTGCCCTAATCTCAAAGAGCATCTGAATGTGTGCATCAAAGATGCACACATTCAGATGACTTTTCCCACACATTTGCACAACCAAGGGGCATTTATGCACATTTCAATGCACACCGAATTAAAAAAAACTGGATGTTCCTTGAAATTAGCAGAAATTAGAAACATGACGCAAAGCATGGCAGGGCCATTTTTAAACCTGCAATGCTTTTTTTTTAATGAAAGTGTGACAGTTGAGGGTTGAACAGTTTGTGGGGTGAACTATAGCCCCTGAAGGGCAGAAATAAAGAAGCCAGAGTGATTTGCAAATGCCCATTAAAATCTAAGGCCTAAAATCTAAAGGACAGAAAGTGGGCCTAGATCAAAAGTGCAAAGATATGTGCAATGTATTCCAGCAAGGAAAAGAAAGTCATGTGACTGACAATCCATGGAGAGCTGCACTTATACATAAAGAAACAACAGTTCTCACAGTATCTCCAATGCAATACCAGATTGTGCTTCAAGCAACTAAAGTGAAACCGAGCTCAGTACATTTACAATGAATACAAGAATGTCATTTTCGTTTTTTCCTCATCCAAATTGACAGTATGCTAAGAGAAATGCTCACTAGACTTTCAAAGTTTGAACATGGTTTTTCCATACAACAGCCTTATACATATGGACAATCCAGAAGTGATACTTATGTGTTTTAACTGTGAAAGCCTTATAAGATGTCATGAAAAATGCATTAGGTATATGTTCGGACCCATTATGTTTGGCTGCCTTCCTAAGGGTGTATCAGAAATTCCTGTCCAGGCAACATGTATCTATTAGCAATGAAATCCATTGCAAAAATATATAAAGCATTCAAATAATAAAATACAGCACATTCAGGGGGTAATTCATAGAATTCGGCGCACAAGTGGCGCACATGGCTGGCGCACAGTGTGCACTTGCGGCAGTCTGTGCCAGCCGCGTGTGCCAAAACCCATTTCAGCGCACAGCGTATTCATGGATTTTAACATCCATAACCAGCCGTGGCGCAGAGTGGTGCAGCGAGCCTGCAGAAGTGCCAGTAACGTCCCCAATCCCGCCCCATGCGCCAAAAACAACGCACAAATCTCCTACATGGCGCAAAGGCCAGGGAACCAGCATACAGCCACCCTCAAGCACGAAAATGCGTGTAAAAGTACACACGCACCCCTCGGAATATACATACCACTCTTGCGCTATCAAAAATATGTGGAAAACTCCTCGCACACCCCTCGGAATACACGTACCCCGCTCGCGCTATCGATAATGCGTGTAAAAGTCAACACGCACCCCTCAGAATACATGTACCACTCTTGCGCTATCGAAAACGTGTGGAAAACTCCCTGCGCACCCCTCGGAAAACATAAACATAGCCCGCTCGCACTATTGATAATGCGTTTAAAAGTCACTGCGCACCCCTCAGAATACATGTACCACTCTTGCGCTATCGAAAACGTGTGGAAAACTCCCCGTGCACCCCTCGGAATACACGTACCCCGCTCGAGCTATCGAAAACACATGTAAAAGTCCACGCACACCCCTCGGAATACACATACCCCACTCGCGCTATCGAAAACGCGTGTAAAAGTCCACACACATCCCTCGGAATACACGTACCCCTCTGAGCTATTGAAAACGCGTGGAAAACTCCCCACGCACCCCTTGGAATACACGTACCCCGCCCGCACTATCAAAAACGCTAGTAAAAGTACCCGCAGACCCCTCGGAATACACGTACCCCTATCGAAAACAAATGGAAAACTCCCCCCGCACCTCTCGAATACACATACCTTGCTCGCGCCAGCCAAAATGTGTTGAAAAGTCCACACGCACCCTCAGAATTCACGTACCACATCCCACAAAGAGCATGTACAGAGCGATGGAAACCCATGTGAGACCTTCAACCGGTGGCAAGGGAAACGTCCGCGCATGTTATGTCACAGACGCGCTTACGCGCTAAGGGCCTTTGCTCGAATTACATGCTGACGTGCTGTTTTTTCACCTGCCAAATCACTCCATAACAAGCTGGCCATGCAACAACACACGGAAGACCACGCTCCTGCCCAGAAGGCCGAATTACTGCCCCCCAGAGCCCCGAGCAGCATCCGAACAGCCATCTGCTGCTGTCTGCCTGCCTGCTGCCACCGTGCCCTGCCATTTGGTGCCTGCACATCTGCCATCTGCAGAGGTCCAGTTGCAGTGACAGCCCCTGCTGGAACAGAAGACCCCGGACTGAAGTACCATCACTCCACAGCCCAGCCCCAAGACCCAGTTGCCCACCCACACCTGCCTCGGGGGTTACCATGTTCGGAACAACACATTCCGGCACCAGTGGCAACCCCAGCCAGAGAGGCAGAGGGCTACCTGCTTCAGTGAAAATGAAGTTGGTATCCTGGTGGAGCAAGTTCTGGGGCATTATGATGTCCTCTTCACACCATCGCTCACCGACAAGGAAGGACAGAAAAGGATCTGGAAGGACATAGTGGGTGCCATCAACGTGGAGATCATGGCACCCCGCAACATCAAACACGTCCAGAAGTGCTGGGAGGACTACAAGTCCAGGACCCTCAAGAAGGCTCGGCGCCTCTTGGAAGCAGAGGATGCAGTGGTGCACCGGGGCCAGTTTACCAACCAGCAGATGAGGGTCCTGGATCGCATTCGCGCAGTGCTTCACCACCAGATCCTCAGGATGCAGGCCCGTCTGGAGTCGAGCGGTAAGTGGCCATGCACTTATGTTTAAAAAAGGTCATGTTGAAATTTGCTGGTAGTTAGCTACTGGGCTGCCTGTGTGAAATGGGTAATGTTTGGATGTGTGTGTGCAGGGACATGATGGTGCCACATGTGAGTCCAGTCAGACGTGACCCACATGGATGGTCCATGTGTAACAATGTATCATGCAGAGCATCATGCAGAACGCACACATGTATGCATGCCTGTGTCTGTAAATTCACATGTTTGGGGTGTGAGGGATGTGTGCTGTTATCATGGACATGCATGATGTACATGTCTGTGTGTTTGAGTAGTGTGTGCGCCATGAATGCATGACACATGTTGGTGACGATGTGTGATTCACTGATACAACCTAGTCATCTCTGTATCCACTGTGTCTGGGGGTATACTGGCCCAAATGCATGACCTTCCGTTGACACATGTGCATGTGACCTGCATGTCCCATGGTGCATGTGCAAATCAGCCCAACATTGGATGCAACTACGGTGCCTTGGATATGAATGTCAATGTATGTTGCATGTGCCATGCCTGTTCCTGCATGTGTGTTGCCTGCACTGACCCATGTGTTGTGTTGGGACATGATGGAAGTGACGTTTGACAGTGCCACTCATGTGCCATTGTTTTGTGTCTAGGGGACTATAGTTCAGTACCCTGATGCTTGTGTTCAATGTCTCCCTTTACACAGCGGCGAGTGAAGAAGAGGGGGGAGAAGGCGCTGTGGAGGAAAGCGGCAGGGAGGCCTCCACCGGCCAGCGATGCAAGTACTAATCACCCTCCCAGGAAATACCATCATCCAGGAGCGAGGGGACTGGTGCCGCGTCTGCCACTACGGCTACAGCGGAAGGAGCGGATGAGCCCCCACACGGGCCTGCGATGGCGGAAGATGGTGTGGAGCCATCCAGGTTGGTGGTGGGAATAGAGGAGGAGGAGGCTGCTACAGAGTCGCACATGGGGCCTGGTGGGGGTGGTACCACTGGTGCAAGTGGTGCAGTCCAGGGACAGGAGACAGCACCGGTTGCCGCGGAGGTGCCTGTGTATGTCTCTGTCCCTGACACTGTGACTGCATCACCATGCACCAGCAGGGATGCCCCGTCCCAGGACCGTCCGCAGGTAGGGGGGAGGTCGATGTCATCTGGCACTCCTCTATCTGCGGACGAGGGGACCCTTGACCAGATGGAGTCCGTCCTGATTGGTGTTGCGTTGCGCACACGTGACATTCGTGATGATGTGCGTGGTTCCCGGGGGGACCAAGCACGTCATCACAAAGAGCTGTGTGCCAACGTGGCCCAGTTGGGAGGGTCCATGGTCGGGGGTTTCCTCCACGTGTTGGCCACACTTGCAGCCCTCTCCTCCTCTGTGCACACCATACGCCAGTCATTCTCCGTGCTGTCTTCCGGCACAGATGCCCCCAGGGCCCCCTGTGGATCTGCCCCAACCAATGCAGCCTGCCTGGTGGAGATCCCATCCCTGCCACAGTGGATGGAGGATGTGCCGGCATCATCGGGCAGTGCACGTGCACGACGGCGCCTGTGGATTCCATCATCCCAGATGCCGTTGTGCTGGCAGAGGCAGTTGCGTCGGAGGCAGCGGCAGGCTCAGCGTGGGAGGTATCATGGCTCAGGTCCATCAACATAACAGGGGCAGGCATCGGCTGGAGGGCAGGAGAACCCGGGATTGTGAGTGTCTTCCATGTGGCAGCGGTTTGGCAAGCGGATAGATGCGGAGTGGCGGCGGGCGGAGGAGGCATGGCTCACTATGGTCAGGTCGGAGAACTCCATGTGCAGGGCATTGAGGTGGGCGGAGGGCCTCGAGGCAACTTGCAGGGAGTTGGAACAGGCCATGACTGCATCCCTGCGAGACCTCAAGGCCAGGGAAGAGGCCCGCCTCCAGGACATCGACGTGGAGTTCGATGATGCCCTGGCCCCAAACATCAAGAGTGAGCTGTTGGACTTGCCCGCCACCATTGTACATAGTTCATTAGTGTTAGGTTTCCTTAGTTTTAACTTTTATTTTGGAGTTCATGGACATTGCTCCACTTCGTGTATATAGTTAATTATTCATAGGACTTTTTTGTAGGTTTCCTTTTGTTTGTGGATCATGGACCATTTGGACTTCCATTATATATAGTGACAGACTTGTACATTCTTTCTTTTTAAATGTTCCCATGGACCAATGCTTTTCTTTAATTTGGATTATGTTTTTCTAATAGACATTGGCAATTAACCACTTTTTCATCCAACATGACATATTTTATTTTTTTCGTCATTGTATCTACATTTTCTTTTATTAATTTCTCTCATTGAACATTGATTTTCAAGTTTAATTTCTTCAATGTCAGTTCATAATGTTGTAATACATTTTAGCTAACTTCAAGATTGGTGTTGTGTTCTATCATTGGTTTTATGCTTGTCTCAATGAACATTGCCTCAGTCATGTGTTGCCACTGTGTGGCTCCGTTATGCATTCCTGCATGGGCATAGTGGTCATTTAAGACTGTGATGGCATGGGTAATTTTGGAGTGGGTCTTGTGGATGGTTGCATGCTTGTACTGGGGGGCAACGGGGAGTAGGGTTGCCATTAGGGACATGGGTCTGTTATGTCAGGACATGTTGTTTGGTGGTCCACGTGTCAGGGTCTGCTGGGTTGGTGGGCCTCTGGGGGGACATGAGTTGGGGCCTGTTGTCAGGTGCCCGTCTATGGTGGGTGGGTGGGGGTCCAGGGGGTCATGAGTTGGAGCCTGCTGGCAGGTGCCCGTCAATGGTGGGTGGGGATGCAGGGGGACATGAGCCGGGGCCCGTCGGCATGTGCCCATCAATGGTGGGTGGGTGAGGGTGCAGGGGGACATGAGTCGGGGTCTGCTGGCAGGTGCCCGTCACTGCTGGGTCAGTGAGTGGATGGGTGGCTGGGTGACATGAGTTGGGGCCTGCTGGCAGGTGTCCGTCAATGCGGGGGTGGGTGGGCGACATGAGTTGGGACTCAAAAGTGCATGTTGCCATGTGGGCTGCCTGCGGGGCATGGTCATTGGTGTAGGGTAATCCCCTGTGGTGTGGGCATCTGCAGGGCATGGGGAGGATAGAAAGGGCACATCCGAGGGCCCACACTCCCAATGCATGTGTAAAAGTCCACGCGCACCCCTCGGAATACACGTACCCCGCTCGCATCAGGAAAAATGCGTGTAGAAATCGGCGTGCACCCCTCGGAATAGGCGCAGTCAGCCCATCCTCCCTCCCTCCCTCCCCATGCCCCACAGGCAGCCCATCCACCCTCCCCATGCCCCACAGGCAGCCCAAACCACAGGGGGTTACTACCTAATTTGAGTGGGGTACATGTATTCTGAGGGGTGCGCAAGGAGTTTTACATGCATTTTTGCTAGCATGGGTGGGGTATGCGTATTCTGAGGGGTGTGTGGGGAGTTTTACATGTGTTTTTGCTAGCGTGGGTGCGGTACACGTATTCTGAGGGGTGAGCAGTGAGTTTTACATGCGATTTGGCAGTGTGGGCCCTGGGTGTGCCCTTTCCCCCTCCCCATGCCCTGTAGGAAGGCCACACCACAGGGGACTACCCTACACCCCTGGGCATGCCCCGCGGCCATCCCACATGGCACCATGCACTCGGGAGCACAGACTCATGTCCTCCAATCACCCACCCACCCAGCAGTGACGGGCACCTGCCAGCAGGCCCCGACTCATGTCCCCCTGCACATTGACGGGCACCTGCCAGCAGGCCCAGACTCATGTCCCCCCACCCGACACGTCATCACACTCCAGACCCATGGCCCTTATGGCCACCCAAATCCCACCCCACGTCACCCCAGTCCAAACACCCAACCAAGCATTCCATCCACTCCACATTAAATTCCCAATGCCATGATAGAAAATAAATAACCAGCATGCCTATGAATACATGTCCCTCAGACCCACACAATGGCGACACATGACTGTGAAAAACTACATTGTGACATGCACAAAACAAATGAGAGATGACCACATAAGTAAAGTATAGAAAAAAAGTGCATTGAAGAATGAACCAAATGAATAAAACAAAGCACACAATAATAAAAATAAATGTTCCAAGTCCGGAAGTCCAAAAAAGAAAATAAATAAATGAATGCTGTAACCAATAAAATCCAAAGTAAAATGGATCCAATGAGTCAGTCCATCAAACGAAAATCAGAGTTCAAAAAAGAAAAGTATTCCGCCATGGGTCCAATAAAATGAAATCCAGGTCCACAACTATTTACAAATGAACATCCAAGGGTCCATGAGCCCAACAATCCAAAGGAAACCTAACCTAAATCCTACCTAATAAATAAATATATACAAAAAGGCGGGGCATAGTCCAAGCGCACCAAAGGAAAAAAAAATAGAAAGGAAACTTACACCTACAGAACTATTTACAAAGGCGGCGGGCAAGTCCAACGGCTCACTTGTTGATGTTCCAAGCCAGGGCATCATCAAACTCCTCTTCAACGTCCTGGTGGTGGGCCTCTTCCCTGGCATCGTGGTCTTGCGGATGCAGCCATGGCCTCCTCCAACTCCCTGCAAGTGGCCTCAAAGCACTCACGCCCACCTCAATGCCCTGCGCATGGAGTTCTCCACCCTGACCACAGTGAGCCGTGCCTCCTCCGCCCGCCGCTGCTCTGCATCTATTTGCCAGCCCAACCGCTGCCACACGGAAGACACTCCCAATCCAGGGTCCTCCTGCCCTCCGGCCGATGCCTGCCTCTCTGATGTAGATGTCCCAGAGCCATCATGGCTCCCACGCTGAGCCTGCTGCTGCCGTGCATGTGCCCTGCTGGTCGATGCCTGCACATCCTCCACTTGCTGGGGTCCAGTTGTTGTGGTGGCCACCCCTGCTCACCTCTGAATCCTAACTGTGGCAGGGATGTTTCCTCCACCAGCCTGGCCGCTGGTTCAGGGTCAGCTCCAAAGGGTGCCCAGGTGATACTTGGGCAGGAAGATGGCACGGAGGCTGACTGGCGCATACAGGGTTCAGTTGAGGAGGGGGTCGCTAGAAGATCCGCACACGGAGGAACCCAGCCTGGGTGACCTGTCCCAGTAGGCCGACGTGGTCAACGAGGCATCCGAAATAACATGCAGTGTCCTCACGAGAACCCTGCCCTTCATCCCGAATGCCACGTTGACACAACGCCACTCCAGCCAGGACAGGCTCAACACGGTCCCAGATTGCCACGTCCACAGGGAGATGAAGGCCAGTTGTTGTGTGCGCATCCCCTCCCTGAAAACAGGTCTGGACGAAGGCATCCCTGCTGTTGCAGGGTGATGCAGTCACAGGAGGGGGTACAGGATTACACACAGCACCTCCACGGCTGCCTGTGCTGCCTCCTGTCCCTGGACTGCACCACTAGAACCAGTGGAATCCCCTCTCCAGACCCCGTGCGTGGGCCTTCCACGGGCTCCACCTCAACCAAACCCCCCACCAACCTGGATGACTCTGTGCCATCTTCCTCCATAGGGCCCTGTGGGGTCTCAGCTGCCCCTTCTGCTTCTGAGGAGTCCACCTCCGACCTCCGCCTCTTGGACCTACCCTTGGGAGCTGCGGCCACGGACGCAGCACCAGACTCCTCACTCCCCGACAAGATGACAACATGGGAGGGGAGCTGGGCCTTGCGTCTCCGACTGGCATTGGGATCCCTGCCGCTGTGCTCCATAGCACTGTCTCCGCCCTCTTCATCAGTGGATGCTGCAGACAGGGAGAGATAGAACACAGGCATCAGGGCACTGTACAATGGTCTGATACACACATGACAGTTGCACATGAGTGGTAGCCTCAAACTTCACAGATGGCATCACACTCCCCAACACACATATCATTTGAACCCACACACATGTGCAAATTAACAGGAATGATGCAGCAGGCAGCACCATCCATACACATACAACAGCATGAGCATCCAAAGGTCAGTGCCGACATCACATACAACACGGGGAGTGCCGAACACATGCTCACACGGCACCAGACATATATGCATCTGTACATCTCCACCACCTGTGACAGTGGTCAACTATGTCACATCTGCCAATCAGCCTCCTACATGTTGGTGTCACAAGCATCCATGGTGTATCACAGTGGCACACATGTCAAATACACACACACGCACATGTACACCGTGCACGTACATGAAGGTGGAACCAGCATCCATGTGTCACACCCCAACCATGCCATAATACATATACAGAAATGTAAACATGTGTGCACCCAGACATGCATTTGGCCATCATGCATTTGAACACATACACCATTGATGTGACTCACACATGACTGGACTCACATGCGGCAGGCTCATGTCCCTGTACATACACATCCATACATGGGCCTTTCAAGACATATGTCCAACCTGCACACTCCTGGCACACCTCAACATGCACTGCGTCCAATCAGTACACATGGACACTTATCGGTTGACTCCGGACGGGTCGGAATCTGAAGGGCATGGAGGTGGAGCGCTGGGTGTATGCGTTCCAGGACCCTCATCTGGATGTTGGTAAGGCGGACTCGGCACCCCTCTGCATGTGCTGCCTTCAAGAGGCGCCGGGCCTTGCTGAGGGTCCTGTACCTGAAGTCCTCCAAGTGCTTCCGAACATGTGCCATGTCGCGGGCTGCCACCCCCTCCACGTTGATGGCAGCCACAATGTCCTTCCAGATCCTCTTCCGTCCTTCATTATCGGCGCATGAACTTCCAAAGAGGGCATCATAATGCACCAGGACTTGCTTCACCAGGATACCAACTTCTTCGGCACTGTAGCTAGTAGCCCTCTGCCTCTCTGGCTGGGGGTTGCCAGTGGTCTCCAATGGTGTTTACCCCGACATGGCAACCCCCGAGGCAGGTGTGGGTGGGCAACTTGGTCCTGGTGCTGGGCTGTGGAGGGATGTAACTTCAGTCGGGAGTCTTCTGTTTCAGCAGGGGTGGTCACAGCAACTGGACCCCTGCAGATGGCTGGCGTGAAGGCACCAGACAGCAGGGCACGTGGCCAGCAGGCAAGCAGCAGCAGCTGGCAGGTGGGAGCGGGCTCGGGGCTCTGGGGGGCAGGCAAATGGCCCTCTGGGCAGGAGCTTGGTCTTCCGTGTGTTGTTGCGTGGCCAGCTTGATATGGAGTGATTTGGCACGTGAGAAAACTGCACGTCAGCATGTAATTCGAGGAAAGGCCCTTAGCACGTAAGCGTGTGTAGAGGAGGTCCCAAATATGGCCTGCACTCCAGCCACTCATGTCGAAATGCCAGAAGCATACTCGCTAAGACATGTGACGTATAACGAGCAAATGAATCAACAGAGAGCCACAGTGGGGCTCTGTCCAGTACACATCAGAGGGACATGTATACCTATTGAAGCACCAATAACCAAACAACCGTGGGCTGCAAGGTATCCACTGAGACAACCATACCAGCAGATGACACGATACAAAGACTACTTACAGACTGTCCCCGAAGAGGCCCATAGAGCCTTAATGGAAGGAAATTGGTGAAGATATAAGAGCCTAGAAGTGACGTACCGACAACCATAAAATGAGAAGCAAAAGAAAGTACACAAGGACGAACTATAAATGAATAATAAACGTATAAGAAGATACCACTTTGCATCACAAAGAAAGTACCAAGGATTGAATCATGCAACTGACTGAATGCATGTAATAGGCTTGGAATGCAAGAAGCTAAGTAAACGACACTGCTTGCAATGCTTAGTAGAAGCTTAGAGCGGCATGCGCCAATTATATCTCTACCTCAAAGAAGCACGCTATATGAGTGTGACTCTATTTTGTAAAGCAGAACTAAACCCAGGCTGCAAGGGGGCCACCAAGGCTGAGATTCATATTGCAGCTAAAGCCAGAAGGGAAGAGCGGAATCGAAACTCAGAAAGAAGTAGCTCATGCTTGGGAATTCGACTTCAACTCCAGGAAGGGAGAAGAGCGGCTACTCTGAAGACTCAAAACATCAGAGCATGACTGCCAGCCAGTGAAGGTCGAGATAAGAGGCCCCAGGCATGTAGCTAGGCTGAACAAAGAATCAAATATACAAAAAGAAGGAAAAGGAAGCAGATTCACGGTGAACAGACACGTGACCAGCTAAGAGCAAAGAGGTACCAACGTTGGATGACACCCAGAACCTGAGGATGCCATAACTTTTCCTGATAAGAACTACAGTTTCGAGGCCATCCTCAGCCAACTAATTGACACATAGCCCTAAAGGTACTAATTGATGAAAGGGAGGCAGGGTGAATCTTGGGGCACTCCGCATCTTGGTGTCTATTCTGCATGCTGCTGATTAAAGTGGAGATTGATGTCCAGGGGTGTAACCCACCCAATCACAATGTACCAAATAATCTAGGGTCCTATAGCTTGTAGAACCAATAAGACGTTGTAGTTGTAGTGACGTCTATCATGAGTGATGTAGTGGGATGGGCGTAGACGCCCACCCGACAAGAATGATCCAATCCGCATGCTCTGCTACCATATACAGATATAGCACCTATACTTAAGTTTAAGTTACCTTTCCGACCAATAGAAATTGCAGAACAAACTTATGAGTTTTGCACGTCAAATGATGACAAATTTTGCCCATAAAAGTTGTTGTCTGAATGAAGAAGTTGGGAGTTGAAGCGAGACAGGCGATCGCATCATTGATGATTACCATTTGTTTCCCCGTTTTTTGTACTTGTCATTAAACAGACTTCCCTTTACCAAACTATTGAGTTGTCCTTGTTGAAGTGTGTCGGAGTAAATGAATCCTGCACCCTAACCTCCTCAAGGTGCAGCTATCTTGTCTTACAGGAACTAGAGGGTGAGTTCTGACCTATGGGCCTGCCAGAGGATGCTCTGCCCTCCTTTGCACTTGGTAGCGTGAGGATGGTTCGACCATCAACTATTGATTGATTGATTAATACTAAGACACCCATAGACCGATGGCACAAAGTAACTCTAGGCCTTCGCAATATCACAAGTCATTTGGCATTCAGCTGAGTAGACTGAGATGCTTCCCGTGGACAATGATAGAAGTAAATCCATCAAATCTGCAGTAGGTCTGAAGGAACCTGCCTTTACAAGCATAACCCTTCTCATTTCCATGGGCAGCGGATCGGACGAAAAGACATCAAGAGGCGGTAACGACTGAGGGGCTGATGATCCTGAAGTTACAGAGAGGAAAAGATGCGAGTGGTGAGAGAAACAATAAATTCATTGCTTTTGCAAATGTCTTGTAGGCATTAGAACAAGTAAGGGAAAGGTAACGGAGGGTGGTGGAGACAAAATAAAAATAGTTAGATGTAGAGAAGACTGTATATATATAAGGGGTTAATGACTTGTGTATGATAGAGAAAAAAGTAAGGTTACTGGGAGGACACCCGAGAGAAAAAGTAAGGTTACCAGGAGAACACCAGAGAGAAAAAAGTAAGGTTACCGGGAGGAAACCCGAGAGAAAAAGTAAGGTTACCGGGAGGACACCCGGGAGAAAAAGTAAGGTTACCGGGAGGGCACCCGAGAGAAAACAGTAAGGATTCGCCTTGTTCCTGCGCTTTAATACAGCGGTCAGAAGAAACGTGAACTCAGAGCCCACATAATAGGGAACAATTAGGCTACGGTGATGATTAAAGACGGCAAAAATGGAGTTTGTTGAAACCCCATGTCGGGGTGTTGATTAGAAGGCAGGTATATGTGTGTCCAGCTGGCGTCCGTCTAGTCTGTCATATGTGTCCTGTTATATGTCAAACGTAAAGAACTGTATCATTGATTGTTTGAAATGAAGTTTGGGCTTTACGCGATTCCGTATCTAAGAGTAAATCGCCAATGAATTGATGTTCTTGTATAAATTGATGATATAAGAATTTTGGTGGGAAAAGCTTGGATTGGAGCTTGCGTATTGGTGCTCGCTCACACTATTGGAAGGATAAAAACTGCATAAGTATTGTTGGTAACGAAATTGAGAATGGAGGGGGTTACCCCACTTGCACATTTGTGTAAGCAGTTACCCAAGCATGCACCTAAGCTTAAAAAGTACAGTGCTGAGTGGGTTAAGGGTACGGCCCACAAGATGGGTCCTTATCTAAAGCCGTCTCACAACACATGACGACTTACCTACATGCCACATACACAGGCAAAAAGCTAGAGAAACACCTTGATGTTCTAGAACTTTGGAAGATGTTCGAATAGGCGAAGGAGGAAGAACCACCCGCAGACTGGACATTAAACGTATGCACAGAGGGGGGTGAGACGCCTACCGCGCCACCAGCCCCACTGGAGCCAGTCATCGAAGGAAGTAAGGCAGAGGGACTCTACCCGCTAAGAGAACTGAAGGCAGCCATGGGGTATAGCAACCCTGCATATGAGTCACCTACATACAGTGGTGACGAAATCAAAAAGAAGGACCGGGAAATTAATCTTGCCTCTGCAGTCCCGAGGGACAAGGAGAGACGCGATGATGAAGGGAAGGACCAGGCACAGAGTTGTGTACCTCTCATTAAGGAAATAGAGGGAAAGAAATGGATAGGAAGTGAAGACAGAACAGATGAGATAGCATTCGCAAAGGACGAATGGATGGGAGGACAGATATTAATGAAACTTGATGGAAAAGGAAGTGATGATGTGAGACCGAGAGAGAAGTCTGATGAGATGCAAAGAAGGGAGAGAGAAAAGGAGAAGGAAATGAGGGACGAAAGAATAAGAAGAAAGAATAGGCTGAAGTGAGAACAACTATATTGCGAAGAGCAAGAGAAACAGCTCGATCGCAAACAGAAGGCAGCCTATGACCAGTACAGACAGAATAAGCAGAATAAGCAAAGGTTGGAAGAAGAGCAAGGAGCACGTGAGAAGAGGAGGAAGTTAGAAGGGCAAATGAACGTAGAAACAAAAGAATGAGGGAAGTAGATAAGGCTAGAGAAGAAGCGAGGACGCGCAAGGAAGTAGATTAGGAAATAGAACGTAAATGCAGACAGAGGACAAGGGATCTGGAATATTTAGAGCGGGAAGTTAACAAACCCAATACTGTTGTAGAATGGGAAGACATAGAAGAATTCTTTCCTGCAAATGACTCGGTACCAGGTACGAGTGGGACAAATATTGAAAATGACTTCGACACCAGAAGCATTGGGGAAACAATTGATAAAATATACAATGAAATGGGGCTGGAACACATTTCCCAAGGGGGAAGGGAATATGAGCGTTTGGAAAGCACTCAGCTGTATGACACTGAGGATGTCACCCGAAGTAGTGGGAGCAGGGGACTGTCCCTGGATAGGCTAGAAATTAGTAAGAATGAAGAAGATGCAAGGAATTGCATGAACTGGGAACAGTCAGCGTCCGACTCCGGTGGGGAAACGGAGGACAGGACACACGAAGAGGGGAGACAATGCGAGAAGCAACGAGAAAGGATAAGAGGTACGATGGTCAGACACTAGCGAGTCCGCACCTAGGGTATCGCAGTTCACCGCGCAGCCTGGCCGACATGAGGGAATACCCTGCGGTCAGAGGGGGGAGTCAGCACCTGCCTATGTAGACGGATTGAAGACATTGCCAGGTAGACGGCAATGCGGGAATGCTACCCCAGCGATAGACAGGAGAGCTATGGGGAAAGAGAAGGAAGACTGCACATTTCAGTTCCCGCTGCTAGAAAAGGAGGGCACAAGACCACAATATATCCCATGACCACACATGGATCGAGAGAACTTGAAAAACAAGCTTCCAATGCTGACAACGGGAACCGGGAAATGGATACACGAGTTAGGAAAAATGACGGGGGGTGTCACGTTGGCTATAGGGGACATTAAAGGTCTCCTGATCGCCATACTGGGAGAGAGAGCAGACGATGTATGGGGTAACCATAACTAACACTGCCCATGACGGAGCACCATTCAATAATTGTAGAGCAGCAGTGTGGAAAGCGCTGCGAGTGCTGTACCCAGACACTTCCGATATAGGAGCTATAATGACTTGGAAAATGAAAGAGTCAGAGGATCCCTTGATTTATATCCAGAATTTTCAAGACACGTGGGTACTCGAAACGCATGAATCTTGGACAAAATCTATCCCTGTAATCTACCACATATTGTGCCAAGGGTTGCCAGAACTGGCACAGAAACAGCTCAAGAAATTGGTAGGAGTAGAAGCTAAACTGTGGGCCGAAATACAGTTGACAATTGCACACTACTGTAGATTGTTGCAAGAAAAGAACCGAAAAAAGGAGGCAACTCGTAAAGGTGAGGAAGAGAAGCTGGTGCAAAAGAAACTCTCAAAGTATGCTCTCGAGGGAGCCATGCTGACAAACCCAGCTGAGCCAAGCATGCAACAAGTGACTGAACCATTGCAGAATAACCAGGATAGCTCAGGACTTTACCCGAGGGGTAGGGGATTTAGAGGAAGAGGATGGCAGAGTAATCAGGGAGGATTTCAACATAATCAGGGAGGTTTTCATAATAATCAAGGTGGCTTTCAGAACGCGCAGATGGGCAGTCCAGCTACGCTGGATGGACAGATGGCCTGACCACCGCCAGTGTGCTGGCTGTGTGGGATGACAGGACATGTGGCGCGCATGTGCAGAAGCCAAGGCATGTGGCAGAATGGCCAAGGGATGGGAACATGCATGGTAAATCAGCCTGCCGTCTCACAACAAGACGGTGCACAGAATCACGCAGTGCAGCAGCAGGCGCCAGGCTTGCAGCAAGGTACGCCGCAAGGGGTTCAACCCTTGAATATGGTGAATTCGCCACAGGAGTAATCCCAACGGGCACCGCCGCAAATGTCGTAGGGCACTAACTCCAGAGGCGCAGTCAACCCTGGAAATGGGGGAAATCCAAAAGTATATAACAGACCAAAGTTATATATAAAATAGGACAGCTCACGGGAAACTCTGATGTGCTCTATCTTATCAGTGACACCAGACCCTAACAGGGAACCTAGGGTAAATGTCATCATAGCGGGAAAGAATATTCCTTCCTAGTTGACACGGGTGCAACACGCTCGTGCATACGACAAGGCAAGTTTTCCTTGTCCGGCCAGGCCATAGACACTCAGAGTTTTACAGGAGCTCACAGTAGAGTTCCCTTTACGGACAATCTCCCAGTCTCTGTGGGGGAATGTGAGATGAATGTGCCCTTGTTATATTCACGCCAGACCCCAGTAAACATTTTGGGTCGAGATTTAATGACAAAGTTGAATATGACGATATCATTCAAATAGGAGGCATAGTATGCTCTACTCCAGGAATGCATTATTCTAATGTATGCAAAATGGTCAGAGCGTACTACGGACGTATAGCCATGAGAGATATACCATTAGAACCGGAAGTCTTTGCATATGGCGTGCGTGTGCTTATGGTGGGACTGCCAGGCCTCGCAGATAGAACTATGAGAACCCCTGATGAGTTCCTATTTAGACCAAGAATACCTATGCATGAAGAAGAGGAACAAATATTTCCCTTTTCAATACATAATGTAGCAGTACGAGGGAAGGCAGTAACGGTCGAAGGGTACGATGATGAAGGCAGACAATGGTGTTCAATTATCGCCATTGAAGAAGGGTACTGAGTGACTGACGTCACCGATGATGATCTGTTCGAAGAACACCCTGACTCAGAAGAGACAAGGGAGTAAGTAAGACTCATATTTTGGGTCAAAATGATCAAACGAGAAGTGCCACAGAGAATGATGTTGGCGCTGATCCGCCCCGCATACTTTGATGATGACATGGCCCAGGTGCCTCTCTCAGTATGGACTACAGGACCCCATGATGTAGGACTCTTAAAAGGAGCAGGCGAAGTGAAAATTAAATTGAAACCAGGAGCAAATTTACCAAGGGCACAACAATATCCCATGTCCAGAGAAGCGGATGAAGGGATTGCGAAGACAATTTCTGCCATGATGGAGCAGGGCATCCTTGTGACGTCAGAATCACCATGCAATACAGTGATTTACCCCGTCAAGAAATCAAAGGGAGGGCCGTGGCGTTTAATCCAAGATTTAAGAGCATTAAAAGATATTGTTGAAGCAGAGTTTCCTATAGTCCCTAATCCATCTACGATCTTGTGTAACATACCGATCGAGGCAAAATACTTCACAGTGATTGATTTGAAAAAATGCTTTTTTCTCAAGCCCGCTGCACCGTGACTCACATGATCTGACGTCCTTCACGTTCAGACAAATGCTTCTGAAAAGCACGAGGTTGCCGCAGGGGTACTGTGAGTCCCCATCCATTTTCAACCGAGTATTGCAATTGGACCTAGGAAACATTAAAGTAGACAGTGCTGTTTTGCAGTATGTGGATGACATTCTGATCTGCAGCACCACTGAAGAACAATGCAGGCGCGATTCTATCCAGCTTCTGACTATATTGGCTGAGAAAGGATATAAGGTTGACAAAGAAAAGTTACAATATTGTCAACATGAGGTGCTGTACATAGGCCAGCTAATCTCGCATGAGGGGAAAAGGGTCACCCCAGAAAGGGCTGAAGCTATCATGAACACGGCTAAGCCGCTCACGATAAAACAAATGCAGAGCTTCCTAGGCCTGTGCAACTATTTTAGGGCATGGGTCTTCAATTACAGCTCGTATACCAAGCCCTTGCTCCATGCCCTTAAGAAGGCCCGAGCGACAAAAGAACAAATTGAATGGACTGAAGCTATGGAAGAGGGGTTCACAGAACTAAAGAGAGCAATTTGCGCAGCTCCAGTTCTCGGGATTTCTTATTATGCAGAGGAAATCTACCTGTTCTCGCACACGAATGGCAATGTTATGACGGCAGTACTCGCTCAAAAAACCTTGTTGGGGTACAAGCCCCTGGTGTATTACAGTGGGAATCTGGACCCAGTAATAAGAGGCCAGACCCATGTGAACAAAGCTTAGCTTCCGCAGCGTTCGCCATAGAGAAGGCAACAACCATTGTAATGGGATGCTTCATGACATTGTATGTTGAACACTCATTATTTGCCATATTAGAGAAAACAAAAGGTACATTGACATCTCAAAGAGCCTCTGCCTTTGAGGTGATCATATCGAATCCATTGTCAAAATAGTGCGATGTAAAACAGTGAATCCCGCCACGTTCATAGCTGAATCAGTCACTGAAGGTGAGCCGATACATGACTGTGCAAACTACGAAGAATTCTATGATGAAATCCCCAGGGTAAAAGAAAATGCCCTGGCGGGAGGTGAGATCGTTTTCATTGATGGACAAAGATATACAGGTGTTGCTGTAATAAAACGTATGGCAGATGGAGAATTTCAAGTACTTGTTAGTGCACGAATACCATCTCATTTTTCAGCACAGGCTGCAGAATTATTGGTGTTGATAATTCCCATTGAGAATCATGCAGACCAGGAAGTAATAGTGTACAGTGACTCTGCCTAGGTGACGTCTACAGTGCACACAGGACTAGCGCGCTGGAAGAGGAGGGGCTACCTCCGAGCAGACGGCACGCCAGCACAGCACGCAGCCTTATTAGGCAGGCTGATCAAGGCACTACAGCTCCCAGTGGGCATAGCGGTCGTGAAATGCGCCGTCCATACTCATGGGACAGATTTCGTGTCAAGCGGAAACCACGCAGCAGACACGGAAGCCAAGTGTATGGCATCCAAAAATTGGAAAATCATTGGAGTAAAAGTGGCACGCACCCATGAGCGTATGATGATAGCTCGAGCCACTCCAGAGGCTTATAGTAATATGGGGCAAACTCAATTGATGGAGCTTCAAGGGGAGGCACCACAGACGAAAAGAACCTGTGGAAACGTAGAGGTTGTTCTTTAAACCCCTTGGATGGATTGTGGAGACAATACAGCACTGGTAAACCAGTAATGCCTGTAGACCTACTAAAGATATCACTAGAACAATTACACTACCCGTTCCATATGACAAAAGAAAATCTAGCCGCAACGCTTGCAGAAGACTGGTTCATACCGAATTTAGTAGCGCAGGTTGCATTTTTTATAGTGAACTGCATAATTTTCCAGCAGTTCACAGCTGGTCACACATTAAAAGTAGTGAGATGAGTCATCCCCCGGCCAAATGGGCCATTTCAGCACTTACATACACGTCGATTATGTCGACATTATTCAAGTATGCAACGGGTACAGGTACTTAATTGTAGTGGTGTGTCCATTCTCTAGATGGATAGAAGCAGGTCCCTGTACACACCCAGACTTGACCTGTGCTGCCAAATTCCTGGTAAGGGAAGTATTCCCAAGATGGGGGGTGTGTGAAGTGATGAGATCAGATAATGGGGCTCATTTTGTAAATACCGTTTTTGGACAGATTAGCTTGTTGCTTGGTATAAAGGACAAGTTCTCGTCGGCGTATCATCCAGAGGGAAACGGTATATACGAGAGGCTCAATGGATTGTTAAAGAAAAGGATAGCCAAGTTGAAGCTTACTCTAAAAAAGGGATGGCTGCACTGTCTACCACTGGCATTGTATGAACTTCGGAACCAACCAGGCTCCGACCATCATCTCACGCCGCACGAGAGAGTCACAGGAAGGAGAATGAGGACCCTTACCCCTTGAGATAGAGCTAGATGTGATGCCCAGTCTACCCGAGAGGTCCTGAGAACCGAATTGTCAGAATATCTGAACTGCATGACATCAAGCCTCGCTGTCATTTCAGACCATCTGCAGCGACGACGAAAAGGGTGCAGCACAACACCAGACCCAGAGGGAGATCCTGAAACAGACACAGCTCAAGGGATACGTACGCCACTCATCTTCCCTGGTGATACAGTGCTTGTGAGAAATCACACAAATAAAAGGTTGGACGAGCCGAGATTCAACGGCCCGTTCATTGTGAATGACTGCACTCCCTCAGCCGTGAAACTGCAAGGCAGGAGAACTTGTATCTTCCTAAATGACATTAAAACTTATATCGCTTGATCCCCTTATCTGCACCCCACCGCGAAGATCCTACTGAGAGCGGGGAAGAACCTCAGCACGTGCAGACGAGAGCTATGGTGAGGAAGAAGGACGCATGAGCAGGAAAATCAAGACAAAGAACCCGGATGCAAGTTGTGGCATAAAACTGGACAGTTTCTCCTAGCAAAGGGGGATAAGGACATAACGACCACTCTGTGCATTTTAGTTGCAGGGTAAAGAAGAGAATCACACATCTAAGCCACATCACACTGATGATACAAACTTGTGAATAAAGCCATATCCAAGCATTTTCAGCAAACAAGACTTTGATGAACTAAGAGCAAAAGTTAAGGACATCTCAAAGTCACCTGAATCAACCAACACCCTGACTTTGCTTTGCAGAACGTATGACATCCCCCAACAGAAATATCACAAGGGATGTGCTGTCCTGTTTTCAATTAGTGCTAGAGACATATCCATTGCTTGTAGGGAGAGTTACCAGTATCACAGACTTTGTCCAAGATCCAGCCAACAAGAAAATAATCTGGCAACTACTGACTGTCATCACGGAAGCCTTCATTGTACTGCGCGAGTACGGTTGTAAGGACACAGATGCTTCCACCACAAGTGATCATTGATGAGCTGACATTCACGCTTTCCTTTCGCATCATAGAGGAATGCCCATGCCTCGTAGGGAGAACCACGGATACCCTAACATTCATCAGAGATCCAAGAAACAATGAATACCTGAACCAAGAGTGGATCAAGCTAAATTACATGGTCGCAATCCACGCAGCAGGAAAGTGCAGAGACTGTTCACGTCCAAACAAAGGCCTGTGACCCTGAACCCGGCAAAACAGGAAAAATTTTGTTATCACCAGAAGACAGCAGATATGCATACCATGTCTTCTTTCGCCTCATTGAGAACTTTCCAGAGCTGGTGGGAAGACCAACCAATGTTGACGTACCTACATTGCTCAGAGATCCAGTGAAAAGTACCCAGCTAAACATGCTTTTGCATGCCATTGTAGCTCAGTTTAAAAAAAAAACTAATGTTCATTGACTTCTTAGGAGATTCCAGTGAACCGTCCGCCGTGGGACAGATCCAGGAACAGAGGCACAGTTCTTCATCTTACCGCCGTGGGACAGATCAAGAAGAGCAGGGAAGGGAACTTCACTGCATATTTTGTTTTTATTTTTTATTTTATTTTTATTTTTTCGGTTATTTGACTCCCATTTTTGATTTGATTTGAACAATACCATTTTTTCAAATTTTTCAGGTTTTCCATTTTTTACCATTTTTCCATTTTTTCTATTGTTTCCAATTTTTCTATCTTTGTTGCATTTAAACAGGATTCCAGCATGTCTTCCGGACTAAGGCAAATTCGGGGTGTGGACTGGGAATTGACATATTTTGAATATGCTCAATGAGTGTGACTCACCAAAGAGGCTAGTCTAATCTTTTTCCATAGTCTAGCAAGGGAACTACATCCCACAACTAGAAACAATCGTCACCCTCAAGAGGGGGGACTCTTATGAAGCACAAGACACTTTACGTCCAAGACCTCCTGAAAGACCATTATGGAGTAAATGAAAATAAGAGATTGTTATAGAACTTTAACTATTGATATGATTGAAATGGGGGCCCAGAACAGTAACCTAGTCCTCCCACAACCGGGGGGGGGGGGGGTGCCCCCAATTCCCTGTAATAAAATGCTGAAAATTGTATTATCGGACGATAATGTGCATATGCATAGTTATTATTATTGTTTTTCTGTCATTAACAATCAGAACTGCATTCTTTATTGGTGCATGAAGCACTCCAATTTCAGTGCACCTACAAGATAATGTACGTACGAATCCCACGAAAGCACCCAGACCCTATATAGTCATTGCGATTCCTAGAAAAACTGACAATAAAGTAAACAAACTAAAATTAAATGTAATTAGCAGTGATTCATACACTTTTGGGGTAACGAATGAAGAGAAAAGCTGGAGACAGGGTCAGCACGGATTGAATGAAAACATAGCACTGACCGCTACATGCACACATACACTAAATACACACGGGCAAGTGTCAATGGCTACAGAACCTCGAATGATGGCAACAGAAAATAAGAGACTGCCTATCGAACAACCAGTTCCAGAAAATGGTGGAGGTGACCAAGAGGAAGCAAGCGAAAGGCCAACTAAAGAATATGTAACCTAAGCACTCAAGAAGACAGAGACAGCCGCACAAGACACAAATGCTGATAGACCATTTGTTCCTGTTTTTAGCTAAAGTGAAGAAACTGAATGAAGAACTGAAAAATAGAACCACAGTAACTATTGCAGCAAGCACATCAGTTCCTACGAGCACCAGGCCCACGATGAGGCCACACATTGGACAGGCGATACACAGATGGTGGTTAAAGGAATCCTACGAGAGAATGCAAGAGAAGAAGAGACACACAAAACCTTCTCCTACCACAGCGATACAGGTAATGAAGCCTGCTCCTCCAACAAGCATGCCTGAGAAACCTCCTGCAAGAAAAAGTCACATAGACGCATTTAGAGACGTAGTTATAGCGAACTAAAAAAAGACATTAAGAATTAAGAGAAACCCACATGAAGACAACAATGAACTAAACGATTACCTAGACAGCACATCTAGGAAACAACATTTGGTACCAACATATGAAAGAGGTCGGAAGAAGTAAAGCTGAAGGAGAATGCTACGTCTGCGCACTCCTACAGTACAGCATGGGAAAGTCCAACATCTTTGTGGCTGTAGAAATTGATGTCCCGACAGCACACTGTTTATCACACGTAGCAATGTGCAACATAAGAGGACAATTCATGAGAAGAGATGCCTCACTGATATGGGCAACAGAGACAAAAAGCAATAGATGGGTATCCTCTACTTCGCTGACTGTGAGGAAGCAAAATCATGGTAAACAGAAATCAAGTCAGCGGAAAGTGTATAAACTCACTTTAAGAACCTAGCCTCACCATTATGGAAATGGACACAGCACTGCTGGTCATAGAACCGATCACCATGCATCAATCAATATATCATAAAAAATAACATGTTTATTAAAAAAAATGTATATGAATTTATTTCAATATATTAAAAAACAGAATTAAATAGCCAAAGACTTGTGCAATGCATAAAGTTAGGTCATATGATTTAAGAGATAAAGTGCATACTGTGGTAAAGTTCCAATGTCAATTGTAAACCTCAAAGGGATATCGACAGAAAGTACATCAATCTAAATAGATTCCCAAACGGAGAACACCAGGGTAACGGGGGGGTATCCCCGAGTGAGTGAAGGGGATCACTCAATCGAGGAAGCCCACAGAAACTCTAAGGGAGTTCTAATGTGCAAACAGCAAAACTATGTTAATGGCACATGCTGTTCAGCTTTGAAAAAGAACGTGAAAAAGACGTGCGTGTGCGCGTTGGCAACAGCCCCACCAAAAGAGGAATTGAACGCTGTCTGAATATACAAGGAGTACGAACTGGAACCGTTGTGAAGTAATCGCGAGTGAACTGACAAGAAATACAAGAATCACCCGCTCGCTCTCCACAAAAAGCACGTACAAGAAAATGGCGTCTTACGTGTACCTTTTAATCCAGCCCACACGTGCGACGTCACTTACGTGCGTACCCGCTAAGGGCCTTTCCTCCAATTACACGCAGTGACACCCGGACGTGCAGTTTTTGCACGTGTACAATCAACATGCACCCGTGTGGAGGGAAACGCCTGTGCACGTTATGTCACAGACGCATGTACAGGAGGGCAGAGAATCCTCTGACAGGCCCGTAGGTCAGAACTCACCCTTTAGTACCTGCAAAATAAGATAGCTGCACCTTGAGGAGGTTAGGGTGCAGGATTAATTTACTCCGACACACTTCAATAAGGACAACTCAATACTTTGGCAAAGGGAAGTCCGTTTAATGACAAGTGCAAAAAACGGGGAAACAAATGGTAATCATCAATGATGTGATCGCCTATCTCGCTTCAACACCCAACTTCTTCATTCAGACAGCAACTTTTAGGGGCAAAATTCATCATCATTTGACATGCAAAACTCATAAGTTTGTCATGCAATTTCTATTGGTCGGAAAGGTAACTTAAGTATAGGTGCTATATCTTTATATGGTAGCAGAGCATGCAGATTGGATCATTCTTGTCGGGTGGGCGTCTACGCCCATCCCACTACATCACTCGTGATAGACGTCACTACAACTACAACGCCTTATTGGTTCTACAAGCTATAGGACCCTAGATTATTTGGTGCATTGTGATTGGGTGGGTTACACCCCTAGACCTAAATCTCCACTTTAATTAGCAGCATGCAGAATAGACACCCAGATGCGGAGTGCCCCAAGATTCACCCTGCTTCCCTTTCATCAATCAGGACCTTTAGGGCTATATGTCAGTTAGTTGGCTGAGGATTGATGCATGGTGATCGGTTCTATGACCAGCAGTGCTGTGTCCATTTCCATAATGGTGAGACTAGGTTCTTAAAGTGAGTTTATACACTTTCCGCTGACTTGATTTCTGTTTACCATGGGCAACAGAGACAGCATACCCTGATGAAGTCGACTATATACAAGACATCAAGACAAGAAACAGAGCTCACACCAGGAATCATGTGATTAGATATGCAAAGCCAGAAGCACAAGGAACAGGAACAAGATGGGAGATAAACCCAAGACTGAACGTCCAAGGGAAAACCCCAAAAGAAGCGCAAATATGGAGAAATAGAGGCCAGATGCAGATTTGGGGAACAGTGCTTTCCCCATACGGATGGGAAGCAGGAGTCGTGATATGCCGAGCATGGATGGTCCTTGGAGCCTTCAAGGAAGCAAAAGAAAACTCTCAAAAACTGTCCTAACCCCTATGGCCAAAATTGGTGAAGTTACTAACATGGGCCGAAGATGGAGGGGGACCCCTACAGATAGTGCCATTGGAAAGTCTGAAATGATGCTTTAAGAATAATGGCACAAGGAAGATGGGAGAGAATCAAAACTGCAGACAAATCTTTGAGGCCCCGGGAATGATGCAAGGGACCGCAGTAATCATGGACCATTACTGGGCGTTTGGATCCAAGGCATACATAAGACTACCGAAAAATTGGGGAGGCATATGCACACTAGTGAACATCCATGTTCCTGCACTAGTGATCCCGAAAAATGACCTTAGTATTGACAGTTTCCCGAAAGCAGATGCTCATCTAAGGAAGAGGAGACCTGTAGAATTGGTATCCCGGATGAAGAGAGAGAATTACTTTTCTGCCAAATCAGAAGAAGCATTCCATGCAATCCCATACAAGCACAGGCTGTTTAACCTCACCTCAACAGTATTCACAACATTGCTCTTGCCGCACGTCCAAGTTGGAGTAAATACGAAATGGTTGCAGATAACCAGATGGTAGTTATTGCACACCATCAACACTAACATAAAAGGATTCAATGCAATCAAGAAAGAACTGAGAGCAATACAATTGATGACCCTCCAGAACAAATACGTACTTGACATGATCACAGCAATGAATGGAGGTGTTTGCACAAAAATCGGAGAATCATGTTGCACGTTTATACCTTCACATGATGAAGAAAATGGAACCTTAACAGAAGCCATAAGTATGCTGGCAGATCTGCAGAATCAGATGATCAAGGAAACTGACGTAGTGGATGATGACAGCTGGTTTGGAACACTGTTTCTATGGGTCAAACAATGGATGGCAGACATATTCAAAATTCTGGGAGCCCTGCTAGTAATGATACTACTAGGATTTTGTGTTATCAAGATAATGGTAACACAATGCCAGAAAACCGCGAAGAAAACCATTGCGATGAAAATTATGGTCGATGTCGAACCGGGATGGAAGCCCAGAGACCTAACAGATGAAGAAATAACAAACTTTGTGAAGGCCAGCGAATTTGCGCCAGAAGGAACACAGTTTGCATACCCTAGAAAACGAATAAGGTATGAAGGGAAATGGATTTACTGCAGCCCAAATGGGCAATGCCAGCTAATGACCTGGAACAAAGACGAACACGTAAAAACAACAGGAAGTTTGAAAGGAGTGATAAAAATATGGACTCCAAAGATGCACACATTCACACCATTATGTACAAACACAGATGACAAAGAAGTGGATGTGGAAGCACAAAGCAAGAATAATTTAAAGGAAGAAGAAGAAGTGGTTGATAAACCGACCAGAGGGGGGTGTGTAGAGGAGGTCCCAAATATGGCCTGCACTCCAGCCACTCATGTCGAAATGCCAGAAGTATACTCGCCAAGATATGTGACATATAAGGAGCAAATGAATCAACAGAGAGCCAAGGTGGGGCTCTGTCCAGTACCCATCAGAGGGACATGTATACCTATTGAAGCACCAATAACCAAACAGCCGTGGGCTGCAAGGTATCCACTGAGACAACCATACCAGCAGATGACACGATACGAAGACTACTTACAGACTATCCCTGAAGAGGCCCACAGCGCCTTAATGGAAGTCAATTGGTGACGATATAAGAGCCTAGATGTGACGTACAGACAACCATAAAACGACAAGCAAAAGAAAGTACACAAGGACGAACTGTAAATGAATAATGATGTGACAAACGTATAAGAAGATACCACGTTGCAGCACAAGGAACGTATCCAGGATCGAATCGTGCAACTGACTGAATGCATGTAAATAGCCTTGGAATGCAAGAAGCTAAGTAAACAACACTGCTTGCAATGCTTAGAAGCTTAGAGTGGCATGTGCCAATTATATCTCTACCTCAAAGAAGCACGCTATATGAGTGCGACTCCATTTTGTAAAGCAGAACTAAGCCCAGGCTGCAAGGGGGCCACCAAGGCCGAGATTCATATTCCAGCTAAAGCCAGAAGGGAAGAGCGGAATGGAAACTCAGCAAGAAGTAGCTCATGCTTGGGAATTCAAGGTCAACTCCAGGAAGGGAGGAGAGCGGCTACTCTGAAGACTCAAAACGTCAGAGCATGACTGCCAGCCAGTGAAGGTCGAGATAAGAGGCCCCAGGCAGGTGGCTAGGCTGAACAAAGAATCAAATATACAAAAAGAAGGAAAATGAAGCAGATTCACGGGGAACAGACACGTGACCAGCTAAGGGCAAAGATGTACCAACGTCTGATGTCACCCAGAACCCGAGGATGCCATAACATTTCCTGATAAGAACTACAGTTTCGAGGCTATCCTCAGCCAACTAGCTGACACATAGCCCTACAGGTCCTGATTGATGAAAGGGAGGCAGGGTGAATCTTGGGGCACTCTGCATCTGGGTGTCTATTCTGCATGCTGCTAATTAAAGTGGAGATTTAGGTCTAGGGGTGTAACCCACCCAATCACAATGCACCAAATAATCACAATGCACCAAATAATCGAGGGTCCTTTAGCTTGTAGAACCAATAAGACGTTGTAGTTGTAGTGACGTCTATCACGAGTGATGTAGTGGGAGGGGCGTAGACGCCCACCCGACAAGAATGATCCAATCCGCATGCTCTGCTACCATATACAGATATAGCACCTATACTTAAGTTATCTTTCCAACCGATAGAAATTGCATGACAAACTTATGAGTTTTGCACGTCAAATGATGACGAATTTTGCCCATAAAAGTTGCTGTCTGAATGAAGAAGTTGGGTGTTGAAGCGAGATAGGCAATCACATCATTGATGATTACCATTTGTTTCCCCGTTTTTTGCACGTGTCATTAAACGGACTTCCCTTTGCCAAAGTATTGAGTTGTCCTTATTGAAGTGTGTCTGAGTAA
This sequence comes from Ambystoma mexicanum, assembly GCF_040938575.1. Taxonomy (NCBI): domain Eukaryota; kingdom Metazoa; phylum Chordata; class Amphibia; order Caudata; family Ambystomatidae; genus Ambystoma; species Ambystoma mexicanum. The sequence goes on along the minus strand of NC_090935.1, from coordinate 1,069,491,651 downwards.
ATTAATCCTGCACCCTAACCTCCTCAAGGTGCAGCTATTTTATTTTACAGGTACTAAAGGGTGAGTTCTGACCTACGGGCCTGTCAGAGGATGCTCTGCCCTCCTGTACATGCGTCTGTGACATAACGTGCACAGGCGTTTCCCTCCACACGGGTGCATGTTGATTGTACACGTGCAAAAACTGCACGTCTGGGTGTCACTGCGTGTAATTGGAGGAAAGGCCCTTAGCGGGTACGCACGTAAGTGACGTCGCACGTGTGGGCTGGATTAAAAGGTACACGTAAGACGCCATTTTCTTGTACGTGCTTTTTGTGGAGAGCGAGCGGGTGATTCTTGTATTTCTTGTCAGTTCACTCACGATTACTTCACAACGGTTCCAGTTCGTACTCCTTGTATATTCAGACAGCGTTCAATTCCTCATTTGGTGGGGCTGTTGCCAACACGCACACGCGCTTCTTTTTCAACGCAGACGGTGAATTGTGCACCTATTTTTCAACTGTGGTTGCCCCTGTGTGTCGCGTACCCATTCAGAGGTCATTGTAGTCTGCGTGTACCATGCGTGCGCTTATTTTGTGTTTCTGGGTGCTACAGCGTAGTGCAGATTCTTTACTGCATGCATGTGGGCTACCAGGGGTCTCGTGCACGTTAAATTTTGTTTTCTGGGTGCCTGAGCGTTGCGTGACCCGTCATCTTCCCCTAGGGGTCACAGACAGCCTTGCTAGAGCACTAGGGTATGTATTCCATCTAGTACCCTGCCCCTTTCACCCCAATTGCCAAGGACAATTGTTTACTGTACCTCCCATTCGCACAAGAACATCAGTGCCATGGTTGGGAGGTGACCAAGTGGTAAGGGAGGCAACGATAGCTGACCTCCAAGAGATGTCCACGGTAGGGGACGTGGCAAGGATGTGCAGGGTGGCCCAAGAGGCCAGTGTGTGGAGGACCAATCAGTGACACCTATCCCCCCCAATGAATCGGGGAGATGCAGCTGAAACCATCCCTGCTCAGGCCTTCTTAACCCGGCCCATATTGTCAACTGAACCGGCACAGGATGACTCCCAGGCCAACTTCCATGTCACCAGGTCAAAGCCACATGTGGCGGTGAAAGTTGCTGTCACCAGGCCACGTGGATCTGGGGCAGCAATGTCATCTGCTTCCCCAATTAGCCAGGGTGAGGAGGCTGCAGGGGCAGCTGCAGCTCAATCCACCCCAGTTCCGAGTCACCCAGCCGGGACAGTGGTGGTCCAAGTCCATCACACCAAGGTTGGTCCTGCCAACATCACCCAGCAGCCAATGCATGCAGTGAGACCTTTGGTCATCGTGCCTTTGGCTACTTCCAATGCCCAGTCCACCTGCGCTTCAGCCCCTATTAACCAGAGCGGCATAAGGGTCCGCACCACCTCTCAAGAGGAAGAAGGGTGCTCTTGCGGTACAGGCTGGGAGCCCAGACACGGCTCCCCCCTCCGGCATATCAATGAAGAGTAGTTTCAATGATGTGGAACTAGACGCACTTGTGGGCTACGTGTCGGCTCATGGCCGCGAAATGCTGGTCATTGCAGGGTGCAAGACTACGACTGCTCAACGCAGGGCCCACTGGCAGTGCATCGCGGACCAGATTAGTTCCCTTGGATTTGTGAGGTGCAAAGCTGATGATTGCTCTAAGCGGTGGAATGACCTCAAACGCAGAGCAAAAAACAAGCTAGCTTCCAATCATGCCTCTACTCTGGTGACTGGCAGTGGGTCTCCACCAGAGGAGGAAGTACTCACAGAACATGAGTCAATCGCTGGAGGCTTCATCACAGAGGATCAGATCCAAGGCGTGGGAGACCAACCAGATCTTGAGGCAATGTCCGGTGAGTGGCCATGCATGTGTCTGCAAACCATGTGTATGTTGCTTGGGTGATGTGTTCTGATTGAGTGCCAGGTGAGGCTGTGTAGTCATGACTGCTATGGGTCACCCATGTGATGCCTCCAAACCATCCTCCGGCCTCGGGGTTGGGTTTTACAATATCCCTTCTGACCACAGTTAACAATTTCCATCTGATTACTGGACTTGCCCTTCAACTGCCATCATGCCACAACATTGTTCATACTGTTTTCCTGTTCATTCTGCCTGATTGATGGAATCCTTTGCATGTTTAAAACACATTTTTGTGCCGTTGTGCCCCAAATTTAACATACTTCAGACATAAATTACACCCCACAATGCCCCACATTTCTTTACTTATTATGGGAATGATTTCATCAATCAGGCTGATTGAGTTTTGTGCACCTACACATGCCCTGCACACAATCACTTTGGGGCCCTGTTTGACTGTTCAACATGACAATTGTCTTCTGTCCAAGTGACCAACCATTGATGTATCCATGTGCCTCCCATCACTGCATTAGTGAACACTGGCTTTTTTGCAGTGTGTGGCATATGTGTGTTTTGTCACACTCTTTTGCATGTTCTATTTCATGATGTACATCTCACATGGATGGGTGACAGTACTGATTTGTTACCATCTAGGTGTCCTTGTCAAATCTTCCATGGCTATGTTACGTGCCATCTGTGTGCTGGCATGTGTCATGTATGTGGATTGTCCATGCCACTCACAGGCTGATGTGTGATGCAGGTGCTATGCAGCATGCAGCACATGTGTTGCTTTTCCATCTCAGAGTCCTCAGTGCCTGCCTTTTGGCTCCCATTCCACTTCATTGCCAGTGCATGCACGCCAGAGTTATTGTCATGTGTGACATGTGTCATTTATGTATTCAATGTCTACCTCGTCATGCCTGTGAGTGGGCTATGCTGCTCATGCCTGTTTTCATTACTTTTCTTTTATGTTTTTGCAGGTGATGAGGCACTAGATGCTGTTGAGGAGGAGGAGATGGCGCAGAGGCAGGAGTACTCACAGCCACAAGCAGGCACCTGTGGAGGATGTGTGGTGGTGGTGGGTGAAAATCCATTACTCCTACAGACGATCCTGTCCAAGGGTGTCTCTGGGTACACCTCCGGAGACCTCTATGAATCAGGTGCTGAATCTGACATTGAGACATATGTCCTGTCACAGGTGAGTGTTTCTGGCAGGGATGCTGTTCTGTCCAACCCACCTCCACTGGGGGTAAAACCCTCTATGGGGCATTCAGTGTTGGAAAGTCTGCCTGTGGTGGTTACGGATGCAGGGTCTCACTCCACTATATTTGCTCCTGTTCCCAGGCCAGCAGATCAAAGGAGGAATGCAGTCCTGCAGCCTCAGGCAGTGCCAGCACAGCATGGTGCACATCACCTTGCCCCAAAGAGGTGCGGTGCCCGCCAATGCGGTGGCCGTGCGCCACCAGCCAATGCTGTGTGGGAGAACTCCATTTATACTATTGCAGCACAACAGGGGGCATCGTGTCAGATGATGGCTAAGGCTGTGGATGGGGTGGCCACTTCCATTCTCCCCCCTGAAAGGCAGGTGGAGCTCCAACAGCAGGCAACAGAGTCCATGTGCCGCTCACACAGGGAGGACATGTTGGCGTCCAACAGGGACTGACGGACTGGACTGGAGATTCTGCGCACAGCCATATCTGCAGAGTCACAAGCCCACAGGGATGCCCTGAGGTTAGAACACAAGTCCCTCAGAGATACTCTGGGTGCACTTGAGGTGTCCCAGAGTACAAGGTCAGAACAGCAGCTGGAGCAGCTAACACGCACACTCTCAGCTGAGCTCCAGGCAACCTGTGAGGAGATCCGGGTATCACGCGAGGCCTTGCAGGCAGAAATGCGTGCTACCCGTGAGGTGCTGCATGGGGTACCATCATCCTGCAGAACCAAACCTTTCTGACCCGCATGCTTGCTGCTATGACAGAGCATGCCAGGACTTTGCGTGGTCTGCCTCCCATATCACGCACACCTTCTAATGTACCACCAGAGGGTGATGACAGTGACGGCAGTTCTCCCGTAGGGTAGCCGTGCAGGCCATGAGCCCATGGAGGGTGTTTTATTTTTTTTCTCAACATCCACGCATGTGGGTGTTGGGGTGCACCCTTTATCTCCTTCCTCCTGGGTGCCCCCCCAACCCTCTGGTCCACACATGGGCATTTAAAGAAAATGTTTTTTTTTCATATTTCATTCCGAAATTAGTATTTAATTCATTTATTATCTTTTTTCATCTTCTTTTTTCTATTTATTATTTTCATTTTATTTTCATTTTTAATTTGTTCTTTTAATTTTAATAGATATTTTTTATTTAAATTGTATTCTGATTTTTAGTTTATTATTTTATTCATTTGGTTTACTTTACATTTTCTTTTTCTTTATTTAATTTGCATTTACATTTTTTGTTCATAACCATTTTCTTTCAGATTGTGAATTCATGTTACCGTGTGTTGCTTTGTGTGGCTCCCATATGCATCAACTGTGTATTCCAGTTGGGCACATGCAGGCTTGTCCTGTCTTTGGGTTAGAAACTTGGGTTCCTGACACACACGCCCCTCCTGCTTCCCCTTTCCATGGGCTTGCAAAAGGGTGTGACCAAGTGACAGTAACTTACACAGAGGCATTGGACTCCCATATATTGTGTGGGCAGTCTGTAGTCCAAACTGTGTATACATCCCTAGTGGGGATTGGTGTTGATTTCTCCACTGCATGGTGGATTTGTATATGGTTTTACATAAATGACTTTTTGCATATATACATGTAACTTCTTCATGTCTTAATGAGCCCGTCTCCATTGCAGATGCAGTTCATGTTGTATGCAGTACACTGCCACATTTGCCTACCAGCAACACATTGCAGTTGGAAGGGGTCGATGTGCTGCCTTTGTCAGGTTGTGACACTTGCACTACTTTCATTTTTTACTGTCATATGTTGCCACTGTTGGATCCTGTACTGATGTTTTGTCTTGCTGGTAAGTATTTGTTCATGTGTGCTGTTTTTTTTCATGAGTGAGAGGAAATTGTCTCTGGCCTGTTTCCTTTTGGGCCGGTGCACTTTGTGACACTTGTGTCATGTGTTGTGCATTCATTTGGTTGCTTTCACATCGCAAGCCATACCATGGTGTGTTGGGTAGCTGAGATGGGGTTAGGGAGGGGTTGGGTGACATGCCACTATTTGGATGTAGTATTTTGCAAGGGGGTAGTCCTTCATGCTACATGAATGTGTGCCTTTTACTGACACAGCATTGGGTGTGTTTAAGTAGCTAGGGATGCACACAATGTAGCACTTCCAGGTAAACAATCTCAGGGTGGTATGGTTGTGACAGTTGACTGTCCCTTTTGTCATCATCATTAATTGTCAGCTGGTATGTGCCAGGACTGTGTGCACTCCGCAGGGGTGGGATTTCATGTGAAGAAATTTGCCACAGGCTGGGTACGGGCTGCCTCACCATGTGCCCTTTCACCTCCCAAGCGCAGCGGCCGTGCATGTGGTTGGGGATGTGGGGGCACCACCATGTCCACTGGCATGCCCCGCCGGGTTGCAACGTTGTGCAGGACACATACTGCCACTAAGATCCTGCACACTACTGGGGGTGCATACAGCAGCTGCCCACCAGAGCGGTCAAGGGAGCGAAAGCGTGACTTGAGCACTCCCAATGTGTGCTCCACTATGCCCTGGGTTGCAATATGGGCTGTGTTGTATCTTACCTCAGGTGGTGTGGTGGGGTTCCGTATTGGCGTCATCATGTAGGTGCTCAGAGGGTAGGCACTGTCCACTGGGGAGGTGATAATGGTTGTCATTAGTTGGGGTTTCCCATTTCTCAGTGTCTGACATGCATGCATGTGCAGAGGCATTTATACTCACGATTTAGCCATGTGTCGCCATGCCTCCCAGCTTCCAGGTCCCGGTTTAGGGGTGACATTCAGAATATGAAACTATCATGGCTGGACCCCGGATAGTTGGCATATACTGAGATGATGATTCCCTTGGCATCACATACAACCTGCACGTTGATGGAATGCCAGTGCTTGCAGTTTCGATAGATGTGCTTAGTGTCCCTGGGAGGACGGAGAGCCACATGGGTGCAATCAATGGCACCGAGCACTTTGGGGAAGTGTCCTGCACGACGGCCTACCTTTCTGCAGGTGTTCTGGGCATGTATATGTGCCTGCGGACTGAGGGGCATGCAGTCATGATTGCCAACACCTGGTGTAGGCACCGTGACTGCGTGGCCTTTGAGACACCCCCAACTATGGCACTTGTCTGCTGAAATGACCCAGTTGCCAAGAAGTGCAGTACATTGAGCACCTTTTCCAAGGGGCTCAGTGCTTGGGAGCACAGTGTGGGTGATGTGAGGTCATCCTCCCAGTCCCTGACTAATTCTAAGATTGTTGGTGGTGCAAACCTGTACCTCCCATAGACCTGGTCATCAGGCATCCCAAAAAGGCTGGTCCTGGGTAAAAAAATGCAGGGCCTGTCTATCCTCATCTTCCTTTGGTGTCCCACGACCACTGCTATGAGGAACGGTATATTCATTGTAGCGTATGAGCTTGTTTGTTGTTTGCGCTCACTTTTATGCTGCACGGGGCCGCTTACGCCTGCTTCCTGCTGACGTATGTGTTTCTGGTTTAGCGCATCTTTTTTGGCGCACGGGTTTCCCCTGTTCAATTCCATGAATACGTGTTGTTACATGTGTGTGGGCGTTGCGAGCATTTACCTCCGGTACTTCCCCCGTAATGCCCACATTTTCACGCGTTGTTCCCCATTCTGCATGTTACACCCCGTGTTCTGCCCCCTTTTGTTGTGTGCACTACACGTTGTGTGCTTTTGCAGTGCGCATTGCGCACAGCGTTTAGTAACGTGTGCGCCCATGTGCGCCACCAAAGGATTTGGCACACATCCCAGGGTTTACACACGCAGCGCATTCCATGAATCGACAAATGGCTGAGTGCACGGCTTTAGCACGCATGCGCTGTGATTTTCACGCTTGCGCTCCCCTTTTCGGCGCACATTTATTCCATGAATTACCCTGTCAATGTATTCAAACAATACCATATACATGTACCAGCACCCACTGGTTGTCCCAGAAGCCCTCTGTGACTTGTCAATACCAAATCAGGTATCTTGCCATCTCTGCGTGTTGCTTTAAGCCAAAAAGTGAAACAAATAGATATCAATGCCATATTATGTGTGCAATGCTCTATTAATTCACATTTTTCACACTGACCGACACATATTCAAGTTGTGTCTGATGTTCATCCACAGTCACCTAGTCTCAAAACATATGGATGTGGTATTCTTCAACTGATAGCTAAAAAGGGGGGACATTTGGGCCAATCAATGTAAGCAGGATGGGACTCAGGCATAGAAACACACATCTTGCATCATAAACCGCATGCCTATATACTGTTCAGTTAGTCGTACTGATCTAGCTTAGATTAATATTACTGATGTTGACGTGTTGGGGACACAAGTGAGGCTGGGCCTGTTGATGCTGTAAAGCTTGGCCCGTATCGGATGCTGGAGTGAGGTGCACTTCATTGGATAGCTAGGAAAAAAGCATGTAACTCAATTATTATTTTGATTGTATTATCTGTTGAGTTCAAGTGTATTGTAGAGACATCAGGGACCTTGTGAGTGTACCGGCATATGCCGCAATGGATCAAAGCGGAACAAAGACAGCTGTGGGCAGCGCAGTCCTTATTTCAGTGTTCCTGAAGGTGGCTGGTGCAAACTCCCCAGTCTTCTAAAAACAGTGAAAGCGTAGCCCACATCGCGTGGCTGGATTTAATGGGAAATCATCTCTACGAACGACATCTTTGAATGGTGTTGCACTGTGGACAATTGTGTACCACTTCAATGAGTCTGGATAACATTGCAACTCCAAACGGGGTGAAAAAAAGTTATAAATTATCAGACTGTTGTTTTTTGGTAGAGTATAAAATCGAATGTGGAGGATGTAAAGAATATGTTGAAACTGTCCCTTGGTCATAATCTGAAATGTATGCGCAGTTCCTCCAGATACAGAGGAATTGCCTGAAAGGTAAGTTATTGCAAAATGCACACGGATGTTGGCTTAGTAGTGTGTTTCTGTCTGTACTCTTACGGTGCAGGGCTGTTGTCAATATTCCAGCCTCATGTTTAATAGTTAAGTCCTTGCAGGACAAAGCCATGGTGTATTGCGACACAGGTGCACAAAAGATGCTACCCGTCGACATGTAATATGCTATGCCTACGTCCACGCATCAAAACCGTTAAATACAGAGGATTTGACCCTCTGCAGAAATGTTCTTGCAGGACAAGGATGCAGTGTTGTGTGATGCATTTGTCAAGGAGATGCAGATTCGCGAATCCTCAACAAAACTGTTGTCCATCTGCGTTGGAAAAGTAAAAAGGTGCGGGAAGAGTGAGAGCACCCTTACTACGCTCCACCTATACTTCCTGGCCTTTCGCATCTAGCCACCTACTAACTTTGAGGTGTCTGCACATCTGTCCTTAAAGAATCAGATTGGAAGAGTCCCAGGTAATAAAGTTGACACATTTGAGGATATGTATACGCATGAGAATATCCATGAAAATTGTGAGATGGAGTTATGCCACCACTTAGTGGACAAGAGTTTCATAGAACTGAGGGAGCTTGTGAAGACTGCAGAGAGATAGTAGCACTTGGTTACAGAAAAAGGCTCAAGCGACAGCAACTAAATCAGATGACATACCAACTGATAATGGTAAACACAGAGAGGGAAAGAACAATGTTTTTGACCCTTCTCCGAAGAATGGCCACCAAAAACATGAAGGAAAATCTCAAACCCACGGTTGGTCAACCGCCACAGATATGAGTGAGGGGACCTCTCACACTGAGGTACCTGCACCCGCAACACCCAGAAATTGTTTTCTGTGTGGGGAGATTACACTTAGTAAGGGAGATCTGTCCTGTAAGGGGAAAACCAAATAGGCATTTGTGGCTGAGGCCATATTCATTGTATGCATCTTAAAAGATTAAACCCCACAAGGCCGGGGAGTGGTTGAAGGTTACCTATCTGTGAGTGAGAATGATAACAGGCTCCTGGAGGGGCAGTTCCTGCCAATTCTTAGATACATTTTGACCATTTGTCCATAAATTGGGAAAGGTTTCCAGCTTTTTGTGATTCTGCTGGTAGTATCGCAGCTTCCAAGTAACAATGGGCGAATGAAGGAAAGTACTTGCCAGGACTAAACCAGGCAGTGTGGTGGTTTCCTGTTCTAGCCTACTGTCCCTAGGCAAATTACGGGGTAATACCTACCTACACCATGTTGCATGCAAGGACTCCATTCCAGTAGTGTGTGTGTTTGGTAATGAACTCCCTGACGCAACATAGTCCAGGCAGTAACAACATTGTGAGCTTTGAGAGCAGTAAAGGAGGAAACACTTGAGGGCCAGGCTCTGAGTCTTTCACAGACGAAAAGGGTCAAGAGACCAGTCTCATCAGTACCTACCAGTCTCGAGCTAAAGACCCTTTAGTGTCAACTGTTGCCAGAAAGGCCTCAATGGCCACTGGAGTGTCTATGGATTTAAGACCAGTTTTCATGATCTGAGGGTTACCTAATGGTGTAGAAAAGGAACTTGAGATGGTGGACAGGGTAGTTTCAGATGTTAATGGCCTATCAGAACTGAATGGTTTGTCATCAGCTGCATTTCCAGATTAGGTTGGCATGTCCCAATGTTAGGCATAATTATATGCAGTACCCTTTGGGAACACCACACACAATTAGGACTACAAGTGACAGTACAAATTCACCTTTGGTACAAGCCTGTACTACACAGTAAAGTGGTAGTGATGGCTGAGCAGCCAGAGTTATCTCAAGAGTAAAGTGAGCAGTATCAATAGTTACACAAAGGACAGCAATTACTATGATTCAAACAAACACTGACTCAAGGTTTCTGAGTAAAAGAATATACATTTATTTACACATCAGTTATTAAACATTTCGCTATTATCAAGCAGTAGAAAAATCACATTACCAATACACTACACCGCACCCAAGAGATTCTGGACAATTTAGGCTCAAAATGAAGTGTGAGCAAAATGGCATTTAAAAGGGAGGGAAAGACAAAGTTAGACAGAAATTGAGCAGCACCCACAAGTAAGTAATCAAGGGCAATCTAGAAAAAGGAACTACAATGTAGAAATCAAATTAAAGGGGCCTGGCCCAAAATCAATGGACCAAAGTCTTTGCAGAGGATCACACAGTTAAGAGTAGTTTGCGATTAAGCCTTTGCCAAGAGTTCAGAACGAAGTTGGTCGGACGAAAAGTTATTTTAAAGAATGGAGAAGGACAAGCCCTCGGATTGGCGAAAGATTTCACACACTTTGACCGTGGCTGGAAGAAACAAAGAACCGGGTTAGCACAGTACCTTTAAAACAGAAGAATGCTGTAGCTTAGGCAGACGTTCCTGGCAGGTCCTGCAGGATTAATGTTCCTGAAGCGACTGTCAGACTGACAAGAAGGAGGAAGACTGGAGGGTCCTGCTCCTCCCAGGGAAGAAACCAGCAGCAGAGCAAAGGGACAAATAAAAGGTGTGCTCCTTAAAACACAAGCAGGGTCTGCTCCTCCTGGCTATCCGGTTCACTGTAGCTCTGTACAGCAAATATGACCAGAGAAGGGAGGCCTTACAAGTAGTTTGGTGAACTGGTTGTTCCCACCAGCTCAAGGGGAGAAGATTCCGTGCAGATCTTCCCTGTCGTCGAAGTTTGAAGATTCGAACCCGCAGCAGGGCTTAACCGGGAGGTTCAGTCGTGGTAGAGGTCCTCTTCTGTCAGCTTCTCTTTGGTTCTCTCTATCCAGTGGCGACTCTGCCTTTCCTGTCCCAGAGACCTTCTTTTTATGCAGTTTTCCCTCATTCATCCAGCCTGGCTGTAAATCACACATCAGGGTAGCTATCCCGCAGGACAGTCACCACAGCCAATCATACCAGAGTGCAACATGGCTCTCCAAGGAGACCCTGTGTGGGGAGTCTCAAAACCCTCCTTCACATCCTGTCCACCTCAGACATTCAGGTGCCTAAGGAAGGTTTCTGTGCAGAAGCCCGCGAAAGGACAGTGAACAAAGGAACCAATCCTGGTTTGGCACACAGAGTAAGACATGAGAAAAACTTTAAAAAACAGAAATGGCAAATAAAACGAGCCAGAACCGTATAAAAACGTATATGGTCTAGTCGGTTTAAGTTCGAGGCTACAAAGATAGCCTAAAACAATACCAGGGCTATTTAAGATAAGTGGGGTATGAAAAATAGGGTAGTTACCACTGCCACCAGCCAAGTCTTAATGAAAAGGGAACGAAACAATGTCCAAGAGAAACAGACAAAAAGGGATAAGTATTAACCCTTGCCAGAACCCTATGTAAGATAGTTTGTACTAGGTCTGTGATTTTAAATGGATTCGGAGTTGGGAAGTCTGAAAAAGACAACCCTGTGTCACTGCACTGAAGGTGCTGTGTAACACACAGTAAACAGATGATGCCTATGGAGTAGGTGAGGCTCCACAGTCTATGAACACAGAAATGTTAAACACACACAGCAAAACACATGTAAGAGTGGGAAAAAAGGCTCACACTCTTACCAGGTGAAAAAATAAATCCTATAAATCCAGCAAAGACTGAGGGACTCAGTAGGTAAGGGAAATTAGCCATTCTGGAGAATTCTCCCTAAAACTTGCCGCCACCAGATTAAGGGACAGGAGAATTTAATCCACTCCTGGATGAATCTCTTCCTCTAGTCTGTTAAAAACATCCTAGACCATCAGCATTTTGGAAGTGACATCCTGCTCTGTGCTCAATGGTGAAATCAAACCCTGCAGGCAGATTGACCATCTTAGAAGTTTTGGGTTTTCCCCTTTCATTTGCATTAACCATCCCAAGGGTTGGTGGACTGTTTGAATCACAAAAGTAGATCCATACAAGTATCATCTAAACTTCTTCTTCTTCTAAAGACCACACAATGGCAAAACATTCATGCTCTATGGTTGCCCACCTTGTTTCTGGTTCCTTAAGTTTCCTACTGATGAAGCAAAAGTGGTGCTCCCTACCTTTCTCATCCAGTTGACTAAGGACTGCACCTACCTGTATTGGATGCATCTGTCTGCACAATGAAGGTTTGGTGATAATCAGGAGGTCTTAGGACTGGAGCTTGACAAAGGGCTTTCTTCAGGCTTTTAAAGGCTTGAGTGCACTCATCATTCCATCTAACCCTTTTAGGGAATTTTGTAGAGGAGATCACATTCAAGGGAGAAGCTATGGTCCCATAGTTCTCTAAGAAATTCCTGTAGTACCCAGTGTGACCTACAAAGGCTCTCGCTTGGGTTTGAGTAGTGGGGTGGCCCAGTTTTGTACAGCTTGTACTTTGGCCTTATTTCACCTCCTCCTACCTCATGACCAAGGTAGACCACTTTGCTCTGACCAATTTGACATTTGCTTGCCTTTATAGTCAGGTGGGCCTGCTCAAAAGCCTGCAAAACATATCCTAAGTGATCAAGAAGTTCTTTCCAAGTAGGGCTGAACACTGCAATGTCATCAACGTATGCCATGCAAAGGTCCTCCATCCCATTAAGAACATGATTGACCATCCTTTGGAATGTAGCAGGTGCATTCTTTAGTCCAAAAGACATAACCTAAAAACTCGTAGAGGCTGCTGGTGTTTAGAATGCAGTTTCTTCTCCTTGGCATGGTCTGTCAGGGCTATTTGCCAATAGCCTGACGTCAGTTCAAATGTACTGAGGTACTGTTACGCTCACCTGGTATCCACAGGGATGCCACCCAGCCGGGTTTCTCACTGGTATGCTTCTCAGCTTTGCCCTGATGTGGTCTGCGGGGAAGGTTCTGCCTGAAAATACAGGAGGACTGTGTTCAAGACTGACCGACTGGGTTAAGTATCCTCCCTCCACCCCCGTATGATTTCAGTCCCTCTGGCGCCCTCTCCTCACCTTGTGGTAGAATTAGGCGTGCTCTCCGTCCTGCCTTCTTAGCAGGGGCGTGTTGTCTTTCATGGGCGAGTGCGGTCCAGTTACTTCACTGACGCCGGCCCGTTTGATATTGTTCAGGTAGGTCTTATTGCTGTTGTTTAGTTTTGTTGCTATCCTGCATTCCTTTCTTTGTTTAAAATGTCTCTTTTTTCTCCCTAAGGATTGCGGAGTTTCAGCACGGCGAACTGGCTATGGTTGAGCCCCGCTCGCAAATGATGGCGCATTAAGAGAACTATGATGCGGTAAGTAAGCGCTATGCGCAGCGCTGCAAAGTCTTGCCTTTGCTAACCTGTGTTTTCCTTCCTTGTAGGTCGCGCTGTTCTTCAGCGCGAGTGGAATGTCCGGAGTGGTGCCAGCCGAGAAGCGACCAGCCAGGTAAGCCTTTTGAGCAGTTCGTAATTTGTAAATGTCTCTACTGCTTTCTTTAACGTTGCCTCTATCTTCCTCTTTCAGGTCCTTCAGTCCTGGAGGCATGCAGATTCGAGGAAGCTGTTCTCAGTAGCTGGGAGTGTTTAAAGATGAAGACTGCAGGTAAGATGCTGCTGCTAATGATGTTCCTTTTGTCTCCTTGCAGGTTCTGCTTCTCCGAGGTTCGAGGGAATAGATGGACACGGTGAGCGTCACGTTGCAAGCTGCAAAGTTACACGAAGCGTGTTGTCTTGCTCGGGTGTGGTTTAAATAACCCCAACAAAATAGTCCAGGTAAAGTAGTCCCTAGGCTACCACACCCAAAACACTAGACCGCACAGCATGGTTCTTAGGACCAAGCTATGTGGATGCCTCCATGTTGGCTGACAATACAATAAAGTAGTTCCCAAGCACATTGTTTTTCATGGTGTATGAGCCTGGCACCATAGGCGCCAGGACTGGCCCCATGAGGGCTTTTGAAGAGGATTCCAGGCTCTAGAGACCGAGTCCTGACTCCACCTGGCCAATGGGTTCGCCAGAGGGTTTTTGGGCGATGGTCGTGACAGGTACTTGGCTGAACCAAGTCTATCCACCAGTTCATCTGTCCTTGGCAAAGGATGGGCATCAGTTTTAGTGACTGCATTTAGAGCTCTATAATCCACACAGAATCTCAACTCCTTGGATCCTGCCTTTGGTACTAGAACAACTGTACTAGACCATGGACTTATAGATGGACCTATAACCCAGAGATCAAGCATCTTGTTGACCTCTCCTTTGATGCGGGATCTCACATGTTCTGACATTCTTTAACCTCTGATTTTCAGTCACCAGTGAGAATATCATGCTGGCCCAAGGGGTCAAGCCTGTGAAAGTGAAAACAGGGAGGCAAACTGATTTCACTGAACTTTGCACTCCTCCTGTTTTTCAGAAGTCACTTGAGAAGAGAGATTGGGCCTCATTACGACCTGGCACTAATGGGTTAACGGCACCTTAAAAGGCTGCGGCGCCGTTAACCCATTAGCGCCTGATTACGAGGTCCCTTTGTGGGACCTGACCTTAACGGCTGGTCTACACCAGCCGTTAAAGTAGGGACCCGCAAAGGGACCTTGGTGCTAAGTACGGTACCACAATTTGCGGTACCGTACTTAGCGCCTTCCCCATTCCCATTGAGCCCTATGGGGCAAAAATGGGAATGGGGAAGGGCCATGGAGGAAGGGGAAATTACCGCCCTGCCAACCTTGTAATGGGGTGGTAATTCCCCCTTTCTCCATGGCGGAGTCGGTAAGTTACCGGCATGGGCCATGGTGCTATTAGCACCATGGTTTTCCGCCTGGGTCGTAATGAGGCCCATTGACTCCTTCTATGTTCTCATCCAAAGGTTGGCCTCTGTCAAGGTCAGATAGAGGTTCACTCTCTTCCTCCTCTTGAGCTAAATCTAGAGGCAAAGCTCTCACTTATGGTCACAAGACATATGCCTTTAAACGGTTGGTGTGAAAGACTCTGGGAGCCTCCTTAGGTCTGCCTAAGTCCACCAAATAGTTCACCTCTCCAAGTTTGCCCACAACCTTGAAGAGTCCTATCCATTTGTCCTGCAAGGCCCTCTGCCTTTTTGGCACCATAACTAATACAATCTGTTCTTGAGAAAACTCAGCCACTCAGCCATGCTGGCCTTCTGGTCATGCCAATGTTTGACCAGAGCCTGACCTGCTTTTAAGTTATCATTAGCTTCTGCCATCATGTGTGACATTCTCCTCTGGAGACCTATCACATAGTAAGTCACTCTGACTGGCTTGGGGGAAGGAACACTCTCCAACCCCTCCTTAAACAGGGCCAAGGGGCCTCTGAATGGATGGCCATAGAGAAGTTCAAAGGGACTGTAACCAACTCCCTTCTGAAGGACTTCTCTATATGCAAAGAATAGGCATGGCAGTAGACGGTCCCACTTTCTTTTAAGGGGTTCCTCTAAAGCACCTATCATGCTCTTCATAGTTTGATTAAACCTCTCTACTAGTCTTTTTGTCTGTGGATGGTAGGCTGTAGAGAACTTGTAAGTAACACCAGAGTTTTTCCACATCGCTTGCATGTAGTGGGACATAAAATTGGATCCCCTGTTGGATATCACTTCCTTAGATAACCCTACTCTGGTAAAAATACCAAGTAGAGCCTTAGCCACAGCCTGAGCCGTAACAGTCCTCATAGGTATTGTTTCTGGGTATCTAGTAGCATGATCTGCTACAACCAGGATAAACCTGTTCCCTGAAGATATAGGAGGGTCAAGGGGACCAACAATGTTGATGCCCACCCTCTCAAAAGGAACTCCCACCACTGGGAGAGGCACCAGGGGTGCCACATCCTTGGCTCCACTCTTGCCAGAGGTTTGGCAAGTGTGACAGCTCCTACAGAATTTGTCAACTTCTGTACCCATCTTAGGCCAGTAGAAGTATAAGGAGAGTCTTTCCTTGGTCTTTTTGAAACTCAAATGACCAGCCAAATGTATCTCATGGGCCAACTGTAGGAACTGGAGTCTGTTTGCTAGGGGCACTACAATTCTTTTGCAGTCCCCAGGGATAGACTCAGTCGGTTCTCTGTAGAGCAGGCCAACTTCCCAGCTCAAACTATGCTTTCCAACTTCTTTCCCATCAAGTTGAGAAGCAGCCTGTTGTCGAAGACCTTCGAGAGTAGGTTGCTCTCTTTGGCCTCTGCTGAGGTCTGCCCTGTTAGGTCCACCTTCTGACAGTAAGGACTGCAGCTCAGGATGGTCCAGAGGGTCAAGATCTCCAACCAAAACAGCGTATTCCTCCAGATCGGATTCTTCACAAACTGGATCAATCACACATGGTTGTACCTCACACTCTGCCTAAGCAGATGGAGTTGTCACAGGTGTGTCCTTGGACAATCTTGGGGATGTCCTTGTTGGTAGCACAGGGATGCTGTCTGTCTTTTTCCTTGAGGTCTTGGGTTTCTCCTTTGCCTCTTTCTTTCCAGAAATAGCAGTGAGAAACGCCTGTGGAGTGGGAGTGATAGTTTCCTCTACAAACTCCTCTGGAGAGCCTCTCAAGGTGCTCTCCTTTGTAGGCCTAGTGCGCTCCTGTCTCCTCTTACTGGGAGGCCTGGGAGTACTAGACACAACTCCAAGAGATTTCAGGTCATTACCCAACAGGACTCCCCCAGGCACTTCACTTTGCACAATAACATGTATTTTGACAGTCTTAGCATCACACTGGATGAGAGTTGGTAACTGGGGTAGCATTTGCACAGGGCCTCCAGCTAACTTGGTGAGGCATTTGGGTGCCTTCGCAACATCCTCCACCATGAAAAATGATTCATCCACCATAGTTATGCTTGCTCCAGTGTCTCCGATTGCAGGAGTCTCCTAGCCATTCACAAGAACACTATCTTTATAATACTCTTTAGTATTATGTGGGATCGAATTATAGACATCTAAATTCTGTTGTTCCCACAAGCCCAGGGACACTAAAGAAACACTAGCTGAGACTCTTATGGGTTCATCAGCCAGTAGGTGAAAGTTTCCACTTGCCATGGGTACTTCTTCCTCTGGGGAGAAGGCTAAGGAGACTAAGGAGACTAAGGAGTGTGGACCCTGAAGGTTTACCCTTACATCTGGGATCCCCTTTCACATGGTCAGTTGACCCACAAACATAACATTTCACAAAGGTCTTGATGAATGGGGGTTTGTTCTGACCTCGAATTGGTTTGGGTCCAGATGGTGCACTAGCCTGATTCGGTCTCCCTTGTGGTTTTTCCTTATGTTGTGTTTGTGGCCCTCTTTTGGATTGGAGGTATTTGAATTCTCCTTGTTATCTTTCTTTGGCTGCTTTCCCTCATCCTTCTTCTGAGTAGCCCCAGAATCCTTGTGAGTAGTCCTGTTGGCAACCCACAAGTAAGCAGCCTTAGCTAACTTATTTGGATCTATCTTCTTAGAATCAGCCAAGTGCTGTCTGAGCTCAGGAGAGCAGGCATCATAAATTGACTCCAACATAACACGATTTCTCATACCTTCATATGTGTTCAGTCTGTAACCCTTAACTCAACCATCTAAGTTTTTCAAACATTCACATACCCAGGGAGCCCAAGGGGTACCATCATGCTTTTTGAGGGTCCTAAACCTCTTAAGGTACTGGGAAGGGGTCTTCCCAAATCTAGCAATTACAGCTAGCTTCACACACTCATAATCCATCCTATCCACCTCCCCCAACTCCATCACAACATCTGATGCAACAGTGGGTAGCCTAGAGAAGAGCCAAGGAAGCAACTGATTCCCTGTAATGTCTTGAATCCCATGGTTATATTCAACCATTGCCAACCAATCCAAAATATCAAGCTTAGCCTCATACATACCCACAATTTTTTTAGGCATACAGGGTCTCTTAGGACTGGAAGACTTAGACGACTCTGGGAGAGAAGCTTTTTCAATAGACAACGTTTTCATTTCTAAGGCATGGTTCATCTCTATTTCTCTGAGTTTAAGTTCTTGATGCTTTAGTTCAGTTTGAGCATTTAAATGTTTAAATTCCAATTCAAGCCTCATCTTTTCTAGAGCAATGAATTCATGACTGAGTGTAGGATGTGGTGGGGTCCCAGTGGACAAAGGTTGAGGTTGTGAGCAGGTAAGGGAGCAGTGAGGACTACAATAGGAGACACATCTGCTTCCTCTAACTCATCAATAACAGACACATTAGCATCCTCATTATTTTCCACATTTGCTTCAGGGTCAGGTATTTCAGACCCACCCTCCTGACTTTGTTTCTCTAACAACCTTTCAATCAATTCAGACTTTTTGCCTCTAACAGAGAGATTCCTTTCTCTACACAGATTTTTCAGATAATCCACAGAGTTACTGAGGAGGGTCTTACTGACTGTAGCTTTCCATATCAGACATGATTAATATTGCTTTTAAGTGATGTTTAGCCTTGTGGTTAGTTGATCCAAGGTAATAGCAGCACTCTATGTGTAATCACTATACTTGATCCTCACCGCTGTACACCAGTGTTAGGCAAAGTTATATGCAGTACCCTTTGGGAGAACCACACACGATTAGGACTACAACTGACAGTACAAAGTCACCTTTGGTACAAGCCTGTAGTACACAGTAAAGTGGTAGCGATGGCTGAGCAGCCAGACGTATCTCAAGAGTAAAGTGAGCAGTATCAATAGTTACACAAAGAACAGCAATTACTATGATTCAAACAAACACTGACTTAAGGTTTCTGAGTAAAAGAATATACATTTATTTACACATCAGTTATTAAACATGTCACTATTATCAAGCAGTAGAAAAATCACGTTACCAATACACTACACAACACCCAATAGATTCTGGACAAGTTAGGCTCAAAATGAAGTGTGAGCAAAATGGCACTCCAGCAATTTAAAAGGGAGGGAAAGACAAAGTTAGACAGAAATTGAGCAGCACCAACAAATAAGTAAGCAGGGCAATCTAGAAAAAGGAACTACAGTGAGGAAATCAAATTAAAGGGGACTGGACCAAACTTTTTGCAAAGGATCACACAGTTCAGAGTAGTTTGCGGTTAACTCTTTGCCAAGAGTTCGGATCAAAGGTGGTCGGACGAAAAGTTACTTTAAAGAATGAAGAAGGACAAGCCCTTGGATTGGAGAAAGATTTCACACACTTTCACTGCAGCTGGACGAAATGAACAACCAGGTTAGCACAATACCTTTAAAACAGAAGAATGGTGTAGCTGATGCAGACGTTCCTGGCAGGTCCTGCAGGCTCATGGTTCCTAAAGCGACTGTCGGACTGACAAGAAGGAGGAAGACTGGAGGGTCCTGCACTGCCCAGGGAAGAAACCAGCAGCAGAGCAAAGCAATGAATAAAAGGTGTGTTCCTTAAAACGCAAGCATGGTCCACTCCTCAAGGCTATCCGGTTCACTGTAGCTCTGTACAGCAAATTCGACCAGAGAAGGGAGGCCTGACGAGCAGTTTGGCGAGCTGGTTGTTCGCACCTGCACAAGGGGAGAAGATTCCTAACAGATCTTCCCTGTCGTTGAAGTTTGAAGATTCGGAGCTGCAGCAGGGCTTCACCGGGAGGTTCAATCATGGTAGAGGTCCTCTTCTGTCAGCTTCTCTTCGGGTCTCTCGATCCAGTAGAGACTCTTCCTTTCCAGCCTCAGAGACCTGCTTTTTATGCAGTTTTCCCCCATTCATCCAGCCTGGCTGTCAATCACAAAGCAGGGTGGCTGTCCCACCAGGACAGTCACCACAGCCAATCATACCAGAGTGCGACATGGGTCTCCAAGGAGACCCTGTGCAGGGAGTCTCAAACCCTTCCTCACATCCTGTCCCCCTCAGACATTCAGGCGCCTAAGGAGGGCTTCTGTGTAAACGCCCGCCAAAGGATGGCGAACAAAGGAACCAAACCAGGTTTGGCACGCAGAGTAAAACACAAGAAAGACTTTTACAAAAAGAAATGGTGAATAAACCCATCCGGAACCGTATAAAAACGTATATGGTCTAGAGGGTTTAAGTTCGAGGCTACCAAGATAGCCTAAAACAATAGCAGGGATATTTAAGATAACCGTGGTAGGAAAAATAGAGTAGTTACCACTGCCACCAGCCAAGTCTTAATGAAAAGGGAACGAAACATGTTCCAAGAGAAAGAGACAAATAGGGATACGTATTAACCCTTGCCAGAACTCTATGTAAGATAGTTTGTACTGGGTCTGTGAGTTTAAAAAGACTAATAAAGTCAATGACAACTTTACATGCTCTGAGAGAAAGTTGTCAGTCTCAGAAAATGGAGTCGGAGTTGGGAAGTCTGAAAAAGACAACCCTGCGTCACTGCACTGAACGTGCTGTGTAACACACAGTAAAAAGATGATGCCTATGGAGTAGGTGAGGCTCCACAGTCTATGAACAGAAAAATGTTAAACACACACAGCAAAACACATGTAAGAGTGGGAAAAAAGGCTCACACTCTTACCAGGTGAAAAAATAAATCCTAGAAATCCAGCAAAGCTGCTGAGGGACTCAGTAGGTAGGGGAAATTAGCCATTCTGGAGAATTATCCCTAACACCCAACTACAGAGGGACTGTCCCACTCTGGGAGGTCAGTGGAAGCACACAGGGGAGAAGGCACAAGGCAGAGTTTCTGAACCACTCCAACAAGTGTAAGAGGCACTGAGTGAGAACCTCAGTCTATTTGAAAATGGGGAACATATGCAAGGAGACAGCCCTGAACAGTTCAAAGTCAAGGGTTCCAATAGTTCTGAGGCTGGGTAGAGCCAGGAATTGGTTGTGTAGCTAGACCCCAGGGGTTTCTAAACAGAGCTGGCTCCTGGTACACTTAATGGTCCATTCGAGGTGACTGGAACATCTGACAGCTTGTCAGATTGTGTTTACAATCCGATGGTGGATGTTAAAATGGAAACAGTGTTCACAGTCCGGTATTGTCATGGTACTGGGAAGAAGGGAGGGACAAAACAAATTCATTACCTGTGTTTAAGTGGTCTTGTGCAAGGAAATGTAACTTCTCTCAGGTGGATTTCATCACAAGTGGTGATCACAATGGTGTTCCATATCTCTTTAAAATGGCTTAAACGCATCACATTGTGCTTGCAATCATTGAACAAGAAAATCTGTCCATGGATTGGTGTCCAGGTCAGCAGTCATATTTTCTTTATTTTAAAAATCAGGTGGGTGTTGATGTAGGTTAGGATTTGTTGGGTCTCATGGTTCTGCAGAGACTGGCAGTAGGTATGTTTTCAGTCCTGTAAATAGGCAAGTGGGCATGGTCCTCAACAGTCTCATAGGCTACACACAGTGGCCACTGTTCTGTAGCACTTAGGGTGGTTTAGTAATAGATATTTAGATATGGTGTTGAGTGGCCGGTGGTTCTGGTAGTGTGGCTATTTTAGTGTGAATGTGTATTTACAGATGGTGTTTGATTCTGCTTACTTACCTTTGCCAGTGAGATTGGTATGTTGTTTATATGGATACTCTTCTCTTTCTCCATGTAAATATATACAAAACCACATAGAACTTTGCACAAAAAGAATACCACATTCTGAATTGTTTTACAATGTTTTATATGGTTTCATCAAGGGGGGGGGGGCAAAGTTGTAGTAGGGGCAGCGACTTTTCAAAATCCGGATATATTTAAATGCTTCTGCAACTTTGGTGAAATCTGTCCAGCAGAATTTTTTAAATGTCCAAAAATGAATATGAAAATATTTGTAAGATCTCCGTCCAGTCTGTGGACTCACTTCCTGATTAGATGTCTGCAGATGCCTCTGTACCAAGCAGGGAGCCACATACTGTTTGTGGACATTGTGCAAGGGTGCTGATTGGTCAATTGAGAAATGTGAGGTCCATCAAAACTTCTAAAAAAGCCAGCATGTTGGATCGTAATCTGCACCTGTAATCTGCAAATATCGCGCTAAACAAATATTAAAAAATACATTACTCGTGTCTTACAAATGAAATAACCTCTGCAGGCTGAATGGGTGAAGAAGGAGTGGAATATGCCTAGAAAAGGGTAAAGAACTCCAAAGTCAGACGTTTGGGGATATTTCTGTGATGTTCGAGAACTTGAAAAGTGTTTGAGGGAATGTAATTATGGGTACATTGCCTTTCCTTGGGGAGAGCACATTTTGCGCAGCTTGTAACATTTGCTACGTTTGACGATTCTGCATAAAACTTAGCAAACTAAATAGGCCCAACTCTGAACCTATTTGGAATGTTTATTGTGGTTTCGTCAATGGGGGGTAAAGTTGTAGGCGGGTCACAAAATAAAAATAGGATTTTTTGGGCAGTTTATAACTTTGGCACTGTTCTACGAATCTACATGTAACTTTTCAAAAAAAATATAGACCCAACTCTGAATGTTTTGGGAAAGTTTACTGCAGTTTTGTCAGGGGGGACGGGCAAAGTTGTATGGGATTCCAAAAAGTTCTTAATCCACCTAGACCTGAATGGGAAAACAATTGCTCACAGCTACAGACTGAACCATTGGACCGATTTGCACCAAATCTGCACATAGTGCATCCGCTTAGTCCCTAAGGTGTGCGTTCGCAATTTTTTGCTCACCAATCCAGTATTTTATTTTTTCAAAAGACCGGCTATGGGGTTAAAGCTGGAACTGGGCCTGGCCTGCAGCAATGCCTAATGTCTTCTCTAAGATGATTAGCAGGGTCAGAAACATGCCTGAAGCTCATGTCCCAGGAATTGTGGCCTCTGGCCATGGGTGCAAGCCATGTACAGTGACAAATCTGACCCTTGCTCCCATTATTGAGGTATAGTGGCTACTGGGCCAGTATATAGATCATTGCCAATGTTTACTGAGGGTTGATTTGTAGAGCGGTCAACATGGCTGAATCTCATGACACAGGGAGTGTGGCCAGTGGCCATGACCACAAGTCATGGACTGTAGGCCACAGTCCCACAATTGGGGCATAGTGGCTGTTAGATCCAGCATCCCCGGCTCTAAGGATGGTAGGCCGCGCGGCCGTTATGTCACAGCTCCAGCAGGAGCGAAGAAACCACACAGCACACAGTGCGTAGGTTGGTCCGGAACTGCCTCCCGTGCTGGGGGCGGGGCTTTTATTAGGGCGCCCTGTGTCACCGCGTAGCGGGACGCAGGGCGGATGCAACATTCCTCCTTTATTTCATACAAGGTTAACGCTAAACACAAATATGCTATAGACTTCAAATCAAACAATCTTAAACTGTTTACATACAAGGACCCTCTTTGAGAAATTCGCACTTTTCCTTATGTATGGTCAATCCAGCGTCTTCTAGCCTGACCAGTAGCATCTGGAGCCTCTTGAGATGTTCTTCCCTGTCATGTGCATGAATCAGGATGTTGTCGCTCACATTCCAGGTATGTCCGGGATGACCTCTTGAATGGTTTGTTGGAAGACTTCAGCCGCTGAAGATATCCCACAACTCAGACGTTTGTACCTCTGCAGCCCCAGATTTGTTGAGAATGTGTTAATGTAGCAAGAGTCTCTGTGAAGCTTTAGCTGGTGGTATCCTGCCTTCAGATCAACTTTGGAGAACACTCGCGACCTCGTAAGGTCGGCCACGATTTTGTTGGTGTGGGTGTGATGTGGCGCTCCTGCTTGATGGCAGTGTTCGGGAGACGCATGTCTATGCAAATCCGGACTTTGTCGGGCTGTTTGGGCTTTCTTGTTACTACCATCGGGGAGACCCATGGTGTAGGCCCAGTCACCTCCTCTATTATTCTGGCTTCTTCTAGCGATTTGAGTTCTTTCTCCACCTGTTCTCGCATGTGGAACGGTGTCCTCCTGTGTCTCACTGCCTTCGGCTGTACCGATTCATCAATGTGGAGTCTGATGGTCTTCCCTTTCAGACACCCTATCCCCTTTTGCAGTTTGGGGTAGTTCTTCAAAATGTTCTCGACTTCTTGCACTTCATCGACTTGGCAGATGAACTTGACCAACCCCAGATCTTCAGCCGTGTCCCCACTCAAAAGGCATTCGATCCCCGCCTTCACGATGTAGATTTTTGACCATAGTTTGTTTTCGCCGTGGACGAGAGTGGTGCGGAACCGGCCGACGACCGGTAGAGGCTTCCTGCTGCCGTACGCAAACAACAGTGTGTCCGTATCCTTCAGATCCGGTTGTGGTTGTAACGTCTGGAACATGCTTGTGGGCATGACGTTAACAGAGGCTCCCGTGTCGATGGTCATCCATACTTGCTGATTTTGAATGGTGAACAAGCATTTTCGCCTTCGGAGGTTCTTTCTCTGTGTTGTCTGCCCCTGATCCAACGCAGACACTAGGTAGAGCTTCCTCCCTTTTCTCCATTGTTCCTTACTGGCTTCATGTTGCGTGCCTGAGACATCATCCCCCTCTTCCTCGGTCGAAGAGTTGGCCGTTTTGACTCGCCTTGCGCTGGCCTGCTTCTTCTTCTTGGTCCCGCTCTTTTCTTGAGGGTTCTGCGGGGGCTGTGCCGTGGTGCCCACTGATGGCATACCTTCGCATAGTGGTCCTTCCTACCACATGCCCCGCATGTTATTCCTTGTGCGGGGCAGTTTCGCCGACCATCTCGCGGTCCACCACACCATCCACACTCTGTGGGACCCGGGACACGTGGTTGCCACCTGTTTTGAGCGTAGCTGCCACCAGCCCCCTCCCTCGTGAGTTGTCTGTTGGTGACATGGGACACCATTGCTGTGGTGAGGGTGGGCTGCAGTTTTTGTAGCGTTGCCCCCATGTTGGCAGCCCTGGTATGTGCCAGTTCTCTTTGTCAACCCAATTCGAGAATCCGTGTGAGGGAGATGTCTTTCTCACCAAGTACCACCCGTCTCAGTTTCTCTGATTGGATGCCATTGATGAGTTGCCTCCGGATTTCCTTTTCGACGTTTGTGAATTCACAGGACATGGCTAACTTCCTCAGCCATGTGTGGTAGGCGTCCAGCGTTTCTTCTTCTGCCTGAATGGTGGTGCAGAATTGAAGGTCTCATAGTCCGGGTTTAATTGAGGGAGGAAGTGTGCCGTCAGGGCGTCTTTTGCACTTTGGTATGCGTCCTGGCCATCGTCAACGGTTAGAGAGTTAAATATGCGTAGTACCTCATCCCCCAGGTGTAGCAGCAGGTGCGACCTCATCTTCCTGGCAGTCGTTATGTCCTTGCATTCCATCATCATTTCGAATTTCTGGATCCATAGTTGCCACATGGGGCCAACTAATGACGGGTCTGTGAAGGGGTCAAAAGGCTGGATCAAACCCGAGGAACTCCCTTGCGTGCGAGCCTGTGGTGATGACATTGACAGGTTGCCGCCAATCTTGACGGTGTGCCGGGTCTGGGGGTGGATGTTCCGGTCGCCATGCTATGGTATGCTTGCCTCACCTCGGTGCAGGTCCCTGGGCGATCCCTTCGATTGTTCAAGTGGGCAGCAGTTGCGATATCCGGCACTCACCACGTGCACTCGCGCTGACCAAGTCAATGTGGATAGGCTTTGGGCCTCCTCTGACGATTTCTGGAGCTTCTGACTCCTGGGAGGCAGATGGAGAGTCCTGGCGCCTCCACGTCTTGGTAGGCCGCCCCTTGTAGGTTAGGTCAGGTTGATGCAGGCGGGGAATGTTCTCCCTTGGTGAAGGAGACATTTTTTTTTTTTTTTTTTGTGGGTGGGGGTTCACGTGCATGTCCCCCCCACCGGGTGTGCAAAAATTGATTCACAATAGCCGTGAGCCATCCGGAGCCTGTCGAGCGCCGAGCGCGTGTGTCTCGAGTAAATCACCTTGTTGCCATTGTTAGATCCAGCCTCCGCGGCTCTGCGCACGGGGAGACAGGATCAGTGAGGATGGTAGGCCGCGCGGCCGCTATGTCGCCGCTCCAGCAGGAGCGAAGAAACCACGCAGCACACAGTGCGTAGGTTGGCCCGGAACTGCCTCCCGTGCTCGGGGGCGGGGCTTTTATTAGGGCGCCCTACAGGGCGGATGCAACAGTGGCCAATGGGCCATGCTGCATTCCAGGTCCTATCTGTACTGTGGGTTGCTTTTGGGGATGGCAACATCTCTGAAGCTCATGAACCACAAGCCATGGACAATGGTCCACCATCCCATTATGGTATAGTAGGCATTGCACCAGGCTGCAACAGATCTAGTGGCTATTGTGGGAGGCATAGTAAGGCCTGGGTATAACTGAACCTCATGCCCAATCAGGTCAGCCTTAATTTGCAGTGACAGCATGTGTTTTTCAAAGTAACAAAAGTAAATGTGCATTGCAAAATATATGTTAAAGAAACTTTATCGGTGTTGCATACCTTTCATAGGAATTCTTAATAATGTACCCTGCCCCCGGGAAGCGTCCACTGGCCATGGCTGCAAACCATGTACGGTAGCCCTAATGCCATTATGGCGATGGACACTAGACCAGGATTCAGGCTAAGTGGTTTGGTGGGATCATGGTTAAACCTCACGCCATAAACAAGTCAATCATAACTTGCATCCCCAACATGTGCTGCTGAAAGTGGCACCCACCAGTATGCACTGCAAAACAATGTTTGTTGAAGTCACTAAAGTAGTAGTTATTTCATGTATGTTAAAAGTGGAATTATTAATGAGTTACATTGAATGCCGAAACATCATGAAATGTCTTCAGTTTTAAAAAACTGTTTACATTCAGTGAACTCATTTTTTAAAAAAAAGAAAGTTATGGTTAAGTTGCCTTAAAAAAAACTGTTTAATTCAGTGAAGAAACATTCTTAAAGGGAGATACTGGTTAAGTTCCTCCAATAAACACCTTTGAAATTCAATGAATAACGTTTTTACAGGGATGTTATGGTTACATTTCTCTAATATAAAGCTGTGAAATTCAGTGAAAAAAACATTTATGGTAAGCTACTCAGCCATGACTTGTACCCCTGCCATGCACGTCACTGCATTTCTCACATTATGATGCTACAGAAAAAATGCATTTTCAATTATGTCGACAGCGGGTTTATGAATGCCAATACTTAGTATGCAGTGGATAAAGGTAGCTGGCAACTACAGCATTGCATTAATACAAGATAAAACATTTTCCCCAGATGTTCATATCCTCTGATGCACACTGCATAACCACGTGATTCTACACGTCACAACATACTTTACAACTTGACGTCATAAACGTTAAAATGTTTATTAGGACCATGGTACTGGTGTCTGTATGAATGTCGCTGTTGCATCGATCAAGTCACCAGTACCTGGATAGAATTCCAGTTCAAGTAATTGTTACTCTCGCTGCATACAGGGTTACAGCCTGATACTTTTGTATATTTTGTAATTTTCTTGTACACGCATGATTCATATCATGTCCAAGTCCCTTCTCCTTTCCATTCCTTTACTTTTGAACTCTTGAGTGGAATGACCTTCTTAACACTGACACCATGCTGTGTTTCTCTTATATTGTATTGCATGGTATTTGTCATTTATATAGTCCCCTTTCCTGCAGTCCATGTGTGGGAGGTTCTAAGAGTTTAAATTAAAAGATGCATGTGTGCATTTTTGCCGGTTTAGGACTTAGGTGGGCTAGCAAGGCCCCAGTAAGCAGCCCAAAGGTCAGGCACATGGGTGTTTGCACGGGGTGTATGCATGGGTGTATGCTGTTGGTGGTTTAGGAAAGAGTGCTTGTGGTAAAGATTCAATGCGTGGCCAGCTAGACCAAATTTCTTCCGTTGGTTGTCACTGTATACTAATGGCAGAGGTGTTGAGGTACATCAGGGGTTTCAGTGGGGATGGCTATGTCTACTGCTAGACTGGAATAGCATGGCCATAGCTGTATTTTGGGGTGTATGGATGGGTGGCAATGCCCATGCTCTGTGTTCACAGATGTGATGTAAACTATATGTACTTTTTACGTGTGGATGGAGGTTGACTGCAGTGTACTTTTTCATGGTAAAATGCGGTTGGAAAATCTTGCTATTTGTGGTCTCCTTAGAACGAATGTCTGAGCAGTGGGGGATGGGCTGGAAGGGACAGGGGATGGAATGAGGGGAGAACAATAGTTTGTTACGGTGTGCTGCCAGCATCTGTTGTGTATCATATTGAGGATTTCTCTTATATGGATAATTCTTCTGGAGCATCATTTTCCTAAGTAGGTGGTTAACTCTCTTTATGTCTGTTTGTCAAAATCAATGTACGTTTTTTTTTTTTACACTTAAAGATTAATGCCACTGGTGGCCGCTCATTATCAGCCATTCACCAAAGAAAAATGTTTTCTCGATGAACATAATGTCCCTTAAGTTATTGGCGTGGCGGTTCTTTTGAAGATGAAATGTTGACTTGGCAGGGCCTTTACCTGATGGTCCTGATGAAGGCATTAGATTAATAATTTGCCAAGACGTCATTGCATCATTTGTTAGTTGCTACGTCGACCCTATCAAGACCAAGGAATGTATTATTGTAACTATTGGAATCCATTTTTGATCATGGATTTGTTATCCAATAAATGCATGAACATGTGATTTTCCACAAGCATCCAAGTGATCTGTTGGTTTCATGAATAATTAATTTTGAATTTGTATGATTAAAGTATCTTTAATCTTGTATCTTTGTTTTTGGTATTTATGTACATTTATGTATTTGTTTATGTATTTGTTGTTTACATGTTTTTTTAAATGTATGTATTTGTTTCAATATATGACTTGTATATTTGTTTAAATTGGTTACTCCTAGTAGGGGAGTTCTTCCATGTGTGTATATATAATTGTACTGGCCTAGAAAACTTGGTTAAATTAATTATTTTTTGATTAAATTATTATCTAATCAATTGTATTTTTTATAACTTGTATGGCAATGCACGGTCACATTCTTTCTTTGTTCTTCATGCGAATCACTATGAAAGTTATTTTCATTTGAGTAGTTTTTGCTTATTCTTAGTCTGTACTTCTTTCGCCTGCAACATGACAAGATTTGCAATTTAGCTACAGTATACAAACACGCATTACGCTTTGCTCTAAATAAATGTCATGAGAAAATCTTCTAAAGATAGAATCACAAATGGAATCATTGATGACACAAACTGATGACATCACATAGCCTAGTAAGTTGTGTTTGTTTAGTGACAGTTAGCTGTTTAAAAACTGGACTTGAACTGGGCGTACTGCAAGGAAAGCAAGATACAAATACTGTGAAGCTGCTGTATAGGTAGATCTTAACCTTGCTCAATTTCTTTAACACACTTTTCTTAGTGTTTGGCCTAATCATTGTCCGACTGCATGTAACAATTAGCAGGTCTCAGACCGATAATGCAATTATTTAATTTTTAAATACATGATGACAGACTGAAATCTAATGTTCATTCTCTGGTCATAGTAATTGCTTTCCCTTACTAGACTTTGCCAGTGTGTGCATCTGATTAGTATGAATTGCTGCTTTAAGTATACAATGTATACCAAGACACATGTCTAGTATTTCTTTTAAACCTAGCCCTTGGCACCAAGTTTAGAATTTGAGAGAATTGTGATGTGCTTTGATTTATGATTCTACTGGCCAAATCTACCATATTGACTAGGTTCATGCATTTTTATATTGGTCTAATATAAACAGAACTTCATTAGAAATGCTGAGTTTCAATAAATGCATTTTGTGATACATGGAGTAGTTCACGAGAGGCCTACCTATCACACTTCATATATTGGTAGCACGACTCTAAACATAATAAATGCTGAAAAGAGCAGAAATATGTTATTATCTGTTCTATGTTATATGGAACCTCGGTTTCTAATTTGTGGATATCACCACAATCCAGTGGCAATATGATGTGTATTGATAATTTATTTGTTGTGCGTAGAAGCATTACCATATCTAACATATGAGAAGACATGTTTTTTAGCTGGTTTTTTTTTAGCATGAGATGGGGTAATACTGATGTTCACCAATCTAATATGTGTAGCACCTGCAAACATATCAGTGGCGCTTTTGATATTATTAGGTGCCGTGAATGTTCTGTCTTACTTAAGCATGACAGCCGGTACCTGACTTACAAAGGACATGCGTATATGGTATTTTTAGTAGGGAGTTTTTTTTGTCGATAATATGTGGGTACTATTAGTCGTTCCCTGGAAGTGGTCAATATGTTTAGGTTATGATTAGCGAAGCAGAGAGCAGGATAGCAGAAAGTGTAATCGAGCAGTTTGCAGCTATGAAGTGGGATGTGCCTATTTCTTTGGGTTTGTTTATGCTGTGGCGGTTATTATAATAAAAGCCAGGAAGAAGTGGGCTTGATGGAGTGTGGCTTTAGGAAGACCCTGGGAATTCTGGTTTAGTTGTTGGTGTGGGCTTTTGTTATATTTAGGGCCACGAATAAGTGGGCTGATTGCATGGGCAAAGGCCAGATTATGGGTTCTCTTTTAGCTGGGCTTATTGCTGTAATATGTGATGTGAATGAACATTTAAAAATGAAAATATATGATGTTTGGGAGCTGGGAACCTGTGATGGGGTGTTGCTGCTGGTCGTGTGATGCATTATGAGTAGCATATGCAGATATATTTGTTGGGGCATTCATTTGAGTGTGGTATAGTGAATCACTCTGTTTGCTTAAGCAATATAGCCAGTACCTAACTATGAATGTTATGTTATGTTAAGTTGTCTTATAATGCACACCGTTAACACTGCATAATCTCCAGGCGCGCAATTGGTTCTGTAAGAAAGTGGGTTGGGTGGGTTAGTGAGGGGAGATGGAGTAGGAAAGAGGTTGTGCTCTTCGGTTGGTGCCTGTAGAACCAGAAGGAACAGGCATCTAGTGCGCGTCTGGAAACTAGGTGTTGTGGGGCAGGAAGCCATGGTTTATGAAATTCTCTGCTAGGTTTTTAACCACCAGCATTTCAGTGACAATTGTATTGTTATTCCTGAGTGCTATGTCATCATCTGTATCTCCGTAAATCCAATTGGTACTGACATTTATCAGGTTGTTGCTTATGATGCCAGTTTGGTTATTTTGAAATCATATTCTGGCCACTTAATGGAATCTATGTGGCCACTAGGAGCGTTGGTGATTTAAAGTTAATGTGTGGCCTAGTAGTCCACACATCTTCCATTTGTTCTACAAGCTTAATGTCTTCTGACCTCACAAATCTTAGGTGAGGGTTCAAAGACAGAATATTCAATATCTGTCTAAGATTCAAAGTAATATCCTCCATCAACATTACTGCTGTATCTTCAGATACCTACATTGTGTGTGTGTTGTTTCAAGTGAAGGGCCTTATAATTTTACCCTACAGTGTTTACTTTAAGAGTATTACTGGGCTGGTTATTATGACAGGCATCAATTCACCAGTGAGTTTCCACTCCAGATCTCACACCATCTCATTCTTGCAAAAACCCTGTACATTTCAGTTTTAAAGTGGAAAAGTATAATTTTATTTTGTTTCCTTTTAGAAAGTGTTCTTCACAGTCTTTCTCAGTCACCTGACCTACCCATTCACTGCTGACTGCTAGTTGTTATTTGTTGTTTACATCCACCATCCACATGATTCATCAATCTGTAGAGGGCCAAACATAATGATTCCCTTTATGCTGATAGTTTTTAGGTTTTACTTCTATCTTGTTTACTTAATTTGTATTATTTTGCTTGTGTTCCTGCCCCCCCTCTTTTTCACTCTTGTTTAAACATTTAGGGGCCGATTCATGGAACAAACGTGCGCCGAAAATCTTCGCGCAAGTAGGCGCAAGCAGGCGCAAGCGGCAAAAAACAGGCGCACGCGCACGCGTGCGATTCATGGAAGTCCCTGCGTGTGTACACCCCGGGATGTGCGCCAAACCCGTGCATGGCGCACAAGTCACTGCAACATCCCGAAAGGCGTGCGCGACAAGCACAGTGAAGGCGCACAACCTCGGCGCATACACCAGAAAGTGGGCGGGACACGGGGCGTAACACTTGGAATGGGGAACAACGCGCGAAAATAAGGGCGTAGCTGGGGATGTACTGCAGGGAAGCAGACGGAACGCCCACACGCACTCGAACCACACGTATTCATGGAATCGAATAGGGCAAAGCCACGCACAGCCAAAGACACGCACAAGCCGAAACACGCCCGCCACACGAAGGCAGGCGGTAGCGTCCCTGCGCATAACAAAAGTGGCAACATACAGCAATTGGGCCTGTGCGAGCGGGCTACGTGTATGTCAGGAG
This sequence comes from Ambystoma mexicanum, assembly GCF_040938575.1. Taxonomy (NCBI): domain Eukaryota; kingdom Metazoa; phylum Chordata; class Amphibia; order Caudata; family Ambystomatidae; genus Ambystoma; species Ambystoma mexicanum. The sequence continues at coordinate 1,069,459,723 of NC_090935.1, read as the reverse complement.
TTTGCGTGAACTTTTTCACGCGAGCGGGCCTGGGGGAGCGGGCTACGTGTATTTCAGGGGTTCGTGTGAACTTTTTCACGCGATCGGGCTCGATCGGGCCTGGGGGAGCGGGCTACATGTATTTCAGGGGTTCGCGTGAAGTTTTTTCACGCGATCGGGCCTGGGGGGGCGGGCTACGTGTATTTCAGGGGTTCGCGTGAAGTTTTTCACGCGATCGGGCCTGGGGGAGCGGGCTACGTGTATTTCAGGGGTTCGCGTGAAGTTTCTCACGCGATCGGGCCTGGGGGAGCGGGCTACGTGTATTTCAGGGGTTCGCGTGAACTTTTTCACGCGATCGGGCCTGGGGGAGCGGGCTACGTGTATTTCAGGGGTTCGCGTGAACTTTTTCACGCGATCGGGCCTGGGGGAGCGGGCTACGTGTATTTCAGGGGTTCGCGTGAAGTTTTTCACGCGATCGGGCCTGGGGGAGCGGGCTACGTGTATTTCAGGGGTTCGCGTGAAGTTTCTCACGCGATCGGGCCTGGGGGAGCGGGCTACGTGTATTTCAGGGGTTCGCGTGAACTTTTTCACGCGATCGGGCCTGGAGGAGCGGGCTACGTGTATTTCAGGGGTTCGCGTGAACTTTTTCACGCGATCGGGCCTGGGGGAGCGGGCTACGTGTATTTCAGGGGTTCGCGTGAAGTTTTTCACGCGATCGGGCCTGGGGGAGCGGGCTACGTGTATTTCAGGGGTTCGCGTGAACTTTTTCACGCGATCGGGCCTGGGGGAGCGGGCTACGTGTATTGGGCCTGGGGGAGCGGGCTACGTGTATTTCAGGGGTTCGCATGAAGTTTTTCACGCGATCGGGCCTGGGGGAGCGGGCTACGTGTATTGCGGGAGTGCGCGGGAAGCAACATACGCGATCGAGCGGGGTACGTGTATTTCGGAGGCGCGCTGGAAGTTACACACGCGATTGAGCGGGGTACGTGTATTTCGGGGGTGCGCGGGAAGTTACACACGCGATTGAGCGGGGTAGCGGGGTACGTGTATATCGGGGGTGCGCGGGAAGTTAAATACGCAATTGAGCGGGGTACGTGTATTTCGGAGGTGCGCGGGAAGTTACACAAGTGATTCCATCAGGGTACGTCTATTACAGGGGTGCGCGGGAAGTTCCACACGCAATTCCATCAGGGTACATGTATTACAGGGGTGCGCGGGAAGTTCCACACGCGATATCATCAGGGTACGTGTATTACAGGGGTGCGCGGGAAGTCACACACGATCTCATCAGGGTACGTGTATTTTGGGGTGCGGGGGAAGTATCCCACGCAACATCAGCAGGGTACGTGTATTCCAGGGGTGCGCGGGAAGTTCCACACGCAATTCCATCAGGGTACGTGTATTACAGGGGTGCGCGGGAAGTTCCACACGCGATATCATCAGGGTACGTGTATTACAGGGGTGCGTGGGGAGCAGCACACGTGAATTGCACGTGTGGGTCCTCCCAGGTGTTCCCTCTACACCCTCCACGGCCCCTGCAGGTGGCTCACACCACAGGGGCCTACCCAGCACATGTCATGCAGGCACCCCATCCACCATGGCCATGCCCACCAGCCAACCCACATGTCAACTTGCACTACTGCCCACCAACGCATGTCCCCCTGCACCCCCAGCCACCAGGGGCAGCCTCCACCAGGCCCTCACCCATGTCTCCCACCACCCCCACCCCCCAGCAGTGCAGGGGCAGCCTCCACCAGGCCCCCACCCATGTCTCCCACCACCCCCACCCCCCAGACACCAGGGGCAGCCTCCACCAGGCCCCCACCCATGTCTCCCACCACCCACACCCCCCAGTCACCAGGGGCAGCCTTCCACCAGGCCCCTACCCATGTCTCCCACCACCCCCACCCCCCAGTCACCAGGGGAAGCCTCCACCAGGCCCCCACCCATGTCTCCCACCACCCCCACCCCCCAGCAGTGCAGGAGCAGCCTCTACCAGGCCCCCACCCATGTCTCCCACCCCCCCAATCCCCCAGCCACCAGGGGCACCCACCACCAGGCCCCCACCCATGTCTCCCACCACCCCCACCCCCCAGCAGTGCAGGGGCAGCCTCCACCAGGCCCCCAGCACTGTGGGGCACTTGCCAGCAGGCCCCCACCCATGTCCAACTCATGTTCCCCACCACCCCCACCCCCCAGCACTGTGGGGCACCTGCCAGCAGGCCCCCACCCATGTCTCCCACCACCCCCACCCCCCAGCCACCAGGGGCAGCCTCCACCAGGCCCCCACCCATGTCTCCCACCACCCCCACCCCCCAGCAGTGCAGGAGCAGCCTCTACCAGGCCCCCACCCATGTCTCCCACCACCCCCACCCCCCAGCCACCAGGGGCACACACCACCAGGCCCCCACCCATGTCTCCCACCACCCCCACCCCCCAGCAGTGCAGGGCCAGCCTCCACCAGGCCCCCACCCATGTCTCACACCACCCCCACCCCCCAGCAGTGCAGGAGCAGCCTCTACCAGGCCCCCACCCATGTCTCCCACCACCCCCACCCCCCAGCCACCAGGGGCACCCACCACCAGGCCCCACCCATGTCTCCCCCACCCCCACCCCCCAGCAGTGCAGGGGCAGCCTCCACCAGGCCTCCACCCATGTCTCCCACCACCCCCACCCCCCAGTCACCAGGGGCAGCCTCCACTAGGCCCCTACCCATGTCTCCCACCAACCCTACCCCCCAGTCACCAGGGGCAGCCTCCACCAGGCCCCCACCCATGTCTCCCACCACCCCCACCCCCCAGCAGTGCAGGAGCAGCCTCTACCAGGCCCCCACCCATGTCTCCCCCCACCCCCCAACCACCAGGGGCACCCACCACCAGGCCCCCACCCATGTCTCCCACCACCCCCACCCCCCAGCAGTGCAGGGGCAGCGTCCACAAGGCCCCCACCCATGTCTCACACCATCCCACCCCCAGCACTGTGGGGCACCTGCCAGCAGGCACCCACCCATGTCCAACTCATGTTCCCCACCACCCCCACTCCCCAGCACTGTGGAGCACCTGCCAGCAGGCCCCCACCCATGTCTCCCACCACCCCCACCCCCCAGCCACCAGGAGCAGCCGCCACCAGGCCCCCACCCATGTCTCCCACCACCCCCACCCCCCAGCAGTGCAGGAGCAGCCTCTACCAGGCCCCCACCCATGTCTCCCACCACCCACACCCCCCAGTCACCAGGGGCAGCCTCCACCAGGCCCCCACCCATGTCCCCCACCACCACCACCCCCCAGTCACCAGGGGCAGCCTCCACCAGGCCCCCACCCATGTCTCCCACCACCCCCACCCCCAGTCACCAGGGGCAGCCTCCACCAGGCCCCCACCCATGTCTACCACCACCCCCACCCCCCAGCAGTGCAGGGGCAGCCTCCACCAGGCCCCCACCCATGTCTCCCAGCACCCCCACCCCCCAGCGCTGTGGGGCACCTGCCAGCAGGCGGGCACCCATGTCCAACTCATGTTCCCCACCACCCCCACCCCCCAGCACCGTGGGGCACCTGCCAGCAGGCCCCCACCCATGTCCAACTCATGTTCCCCAGCCAACATGTCATCACAATCTAGATCCCTGGTCCCTATGGTCAGCCTCCAAATGCAAAACACCCACCCGAGTATTGCATCCACCCACTCATAATTTGCAATTACATCACAGAACACCAATTGCAAGTTCCGAAACAAACACATTTCCCTCACATACACCCAATGGGTGTCAGTGAATCTCAAAACACATATCATGAAATGCATGAAACCAATGAGATACCACACATTGAAGTTCACCAAAAATAATATGTATTAAAGGAAACATAAATAGAATAAAAAATGAAGAAACAGAAACGTGAATGTACAAAAATGAAAAGAAGCATGTCCGTTAAAAAAAGCAAAACCAAAAATAAAATTCCAAAGTAATGTTGTCCAAAGTCAATATCCACAAAACAAAATCCAGTGGGAAATAAAAAAGAAAGCCATTGCTCCATGGTTAAAAAGTAAAAAAAAAATACAATCCAACTGCGAACTATATACATGGGAACAAGCGAGGGTCCATTATCCCAACAAAATAAAGGAAACCTATCTAACTACACTAACTAATAAAATAAACTATATACAAAAATGTGGCCAATGTCCGAAAGGTCCAAATAAAACAAAAACAAAAATGAAACCTAACACTGCCTACATAACTATGTACAAGGGCAGCGGGCTAGTTTCACGGCTCACTTGTGGATGTCCCGGGCCAGGGCATCATCGAACTCCTCCTCAATGTCCCGGAGGCGGTCCTCCTCCATGGCCCTGAGGGTCCGCAGGGCCGTCGACGTCTCCACCTCCAAACCCCTGCGGATTGCCTCGAGGCACTCGGCCCGCCTCAGGGCCCTCCGCATGGAGTTCTCCGCCCTGACCATTGTGAGCCGTGCCTCTTCCGCCCGCTGCCGCTCCGCATCTATGGCGTGGCCCAACCGCTGCCACACGGAAGACACTCTCTGTCCTGGGTCTTCCTGCCCTCCGGCCGATGCCTGCCCCTCCGATGTTGAAGGCCCTGAGCCTTCATGGCTCCCACCACGTTGCTGCTGCTGCTGTGCCTCTGCCCGTGCACTGCCTCCTGCTGCCTGCACATCCTCCGCCGGCTGGGGTGCAGTCGTAGATGTGGCCACCCCTGCTGGATGTCCGACTCCCGACTGTGGCAAGGATGCCTCCTCCACCAGCCTGGCCGCACCGTCAGAGGCAGCTCCACAGGGCACCCAGGTGACTGATGGGTGGGAAGATGGCACAGAGGACAACTGGCGCGTAGGGGGTCCAGTTGAGGAGGGGGTCGGAGCAAGCCCCATCAGACGGAGGAATCCGGCCTGGGTGACCTGTCCCAGCAGGCTGACGTGGTCAACGAGCCATTCAAGATGACGTGCAGTCTCTTCATGAAAAGACTGCAGGTCACCTCGCATGGCCCGTTGACGCAACGCCACACCAGCCAGGACAGGCTCAACCCGGACCTGGATAGCCACGTCCGCAGGCAGAGGAAGGCCAGTTGACGTGAGCTCATTCCCTGCCTGAAAACGGGTCTGGACGTAGGCATCCCTGCTGGTGCAAGATGATGCAGGGACAGGATCAGGGACAGGATTGCACACAGGCACCTCCGCGGCGGCCTGTGCTGCCTCCGGTCCCTAGTCCTGCACTGCACCACTAGCACCAGTGGGATCCCCACCTCCAGACCCCGTCTCTGGTGCTTGCACGGCCTCCTCCTCCACCAAACCCCCCACCAACCTGGATGACTCCGTGCCATCTTCCCCTGTTGGGCCCTGTGGGGTCCCAGCTGCCCCTTCTGCTGCCGAGGAGTCCAACTCCAACCTCCGCTTCTTGGACCTCCCCCCGGCAGCTGCGGCCTGGCACGCGGCACCGGACTCCTCACTCCCCGACGAGATGACAACATGGGAGGGGAGCCGGGCCTTGCGTCTCCGGCTGGCGGTGGGATCCCCGCCGCTGTGCTCCACAGCACCTTCTTCACCCTCTTCATCAGTTGACGCTGTAGACAGGGAGAAACAAAACACAGGCATCCGGGCACTGTACAATGGACACATACACACATGACAGTTGTACATGAGTGGCATTGGCAAACCTCAGACATGTCTCAATCCCCAACACACATGTCATTACAACTCGCACACATGAGCCATACCACAGCCATATCGCAACTGCCACCACCATCCATACACATACAACAGCATGAGCAGCCAAAGGTGAGCCAGACATCACATGCAACACAGGAAGTGCACCACACATGTACACACACCACCACACATGCATGCATGTGTACACCTCTGCCAAGTGTCGCACTGTTCAGACGGGCATCCATGTCACATCTGCCAATCAGGCTTCCACATACCGCTGTCACATGCATCCATGTTGCATCACTGTTGCACTCTTGTCAAATACACACACATGCACATGTACACAGTGCTGATACATGCAGCTGAAAACAACATAGATGCGTGACATCACGGACATGTCTACTTACATACACATTCATCCAAACATGTGTGCCCACACAACTGCATTTGGCATGCAAGCCTACACACACAAGCACCATCCATGTCTCACACATTACAGCCCTCGCATGTGTCAGCCCCACGGCCCTGTACACCCCCACCCATACTCGACCCCATACAAACAGATGTGCAACCTGCACACTACTGAATAATCACCACACGCACTGCTCACAATCAGGATGCATGTACACTCACCGCTCGACTCCAGACGGGTCTGCTTCTCAAGGACCTGGACGTGGAGCTCTGGGGATATGCGTTCCAGGACCCTCATCTGTTCTTCTGACAAGTGGCCGCCGGGCCTTGTTCAGGGTCCTGGACCTGAAGTCCTCCCAGCGCTTCTTGACATGTTGTAAGTCGCGGACTGCCACCCCCTCCGCGTTGATGGCAGTCACGATGTCAGTCCAGATCCGAGTCCGTCTTTCCTTGTCGGCGCGGGAACTTCCGAAGAGGGCATCATACTGCCCCAGGACTTGCTCCACCAGGACACCAACTTCGGTGGCACTGAAGCTGGTGCCCCTCTGCCTCTCTGGCCGGGGGTTGTCAGCGGTCCCAGATGGTGTTTGCCCTGACATGACAACCTCCCTCATTGCACGTGATGACAGAACACACGTGGATTTCCACCAATCGCGTGTGAAAGTTCCCGGCACCCCGGAACACACGTACCCAGGCTAATCGCGTGTGGAACTTCCCGCGCACCCCGAAACACACGTACCCAGGCCAGTTGCGTGTACGCTCACTCCCCTCCGATCACACGCGATGACACTCGGACCGTATCCGAATAAGGGAAACCCGCGCACGGCAAAAGACGTGCACAGGCGTCAACGCGTCTGCCACACGAAGGCAGGCGGAAGCGTCCCCGCGCACAGCATAAAAGTGCGCGCAAACAATAAACGCGTATATACAGCTACGATGAATGCCCCATTTGTCGCTGCACTGATCGTGGGACACCGCAGGAGGAGGAGAATAGCCAGGGCACGCATTTTCGCACCACGGACAAGCCTTTTTGGGATGCCTGACGACCATGTCTATGGCAGGTATAGGTTTCCACCCCATATCATCCTAGACCTGGTCAGGGAGTGGGAAGATGACCTCACATCCCCCAACCTTTGCTCCCAAGCATTGAGCCCCTTGGAAAAGCTGCTCAATGTCCTGCATTTTTTGGCCACTGGGTCATTTCAGCGGACCACTGCCATAGTGGGGGGGTCTCACAGGCCACGCAGTCACGCTGCCTACACCAGGTACTGGCAATCATGACAGCGCGCCACTCAGTCCGCAGGCACATATACATGCCCAGAACACCCGCAGAAAGGCAGGCCATTGTCCTGGATTTTTTCAGGGTGGCACACTTCCCCAAAGTGCTTGGTGCCATTGATTGCACCCATGTGGCCCTACGTCCACCTTGGGCCATTGAGCACATCTACCGAAACCGCAAGCACTGGCATTCCATCAATGTACAGGGTGGTATGTGATGCAAAGGGAATCATCACCTCTGTCTATGCAAACTACCCTTGCTCCACCCATGACAGTTTCATATACAGAATGTCCGCCCTAAGCCGGGCCCTGGAAGCTGGGCAGCATGGGGACACATGGCTCCTAGGTCAGTACAAATGCCCTTGCACATGCATGCAAGTCACACACAGACAAATATCCAAACCCTAATAATCTCAACTATTATCTCCTCCCCAGGGGACAGTGCCTACCCTCTGAGCAACCACATGATGACGGCAATCCGGAACCCCACCACACCACCCCAGGTAAGATACAGCGCCACCCATATTGCAACCAGGGGCATTGTGGAGCGCACATTCGGAGTGCTCAAGTCACGTTTCCGCTCCCTTGACCGCTCTGGTGGGCAACTAATCTATGCACCACCAGTAGTGTGCAGGATCATTGTGGCAGCATGTGTCCTGCACAATGTTGCAACACGGCAGGGCGTCCCGGTGGACATGGTGGTGCCCCCACATCCCCAACCACAGGCACAGGCGCTGCCCATGGGAGGGGACAGGGCACGTGGCGAGGAAGCCCGGACCCAGCTTGTGGCCACATTTTTCACCTAAACTCCCACCCCTGCGGAGTGCACACAGGCCTGGCACATACCAGGTGACAATCGATGATGACAAAGAGACAGTTAACTGTCACAACCCTACCAACCTGAGAAAGTTGACATGGAGGTGCCACATCGTCTGCATCCCTAGCTACTTCTCATAGAGATCGTGCAAGTGCAGGGGTAGGGGGAATGGGAAAAGTGCAAGGGGCAGGGTGGGGGGAGTCCAGTACAGGGGAAGTAGCCCAAAAAAATAATACATAGGTCGCCTGGTGGCAACTACAAAGGTAAGTGCAGACAAGTGCTGGGAAGGGAGGGCTGTAGGGATAGAGAGACAGTACTGCATTGCAGTGCAGGGGTTGCCAGGGATAGAGAGACAGTACTGCAGTGCAGGGGTTGCCAGGGAGGCAGTGCAAGTGGAGAGTGGCTGGGCCAGGGACCGAGGTCGGTGAGAGTGGCCCAGTTGCAGCTCCTGTGCAGTTCCAGTGGAGAATTCTGCAAGGGAGAGGCAGACAGTAAGCAGAAGCAAAGAGGAAGGTCTTGAGCTGCTTCCAGAACTGGAGATGATTCCCCTCAAGTTCAAGTCAGGCCGGAAGTCTGTTCCAGGGGGAGGGCCCTGATGCGGAGAGAAATCTACCCCCAGCTAGTGGCTCTGAGAAGCGGATGACCTGGACATGCAAGGTGTGCATCACACACACCTGCAAAACAGGCCATGGCCATCACTGTCATGTCACTCAAACCCTCCCAAACATCAACATGACATGGCACGCAATACCCATACACCAATGCAGTAACGATAAGGTACACATTGCAATGTCCTAAATGCACAGTGGCATCGGACACTGCTGCCTGACCCGGAATCAGATGAAATGACAGACCAACAAAATCTCCCACCCAAAATAAGTCATTTCCAAATGCATTACAACAGTCGTAGACGTAACATCACAATGAATGCCTGTCTACATGCACATTATGCATTGCAAAATCAACACTGCAGCTCATGTGTGCAGTGTTTTACTCCTGCATCACACTGCTCAGTGCACAGCACAGTGAACAGCCATTGTGTGTGATGCACACCCTGAGCATCACATCTAAGTGACAGACCACGTCAAACATCAAATGAGGCATGTACTGGATCCATGATAGGTCACAGAACAGGTGCTGCCGGGACACAGTGGGCACCAGAAGGCAAACAGTGTACACGTGGATATGCAAGGGTGGGAGTACATGTAGTGCATCAGAGTGCAAGTGTGTTGTTCTGCAAGGACATGCACTCCACATATGCATGTGCACTCAAGTGACCATCAGTGTTCCCTACACATCACATGTGAACATCCACCATGTGTACACCCCAGCATGTCAAACCACAACTATCCCCTCGCACCTGAAAGGAAAACACAACACATGAACAGGCATTGATCAGCAGAACACAACATGTACATAGGATACCACCATTACTATGTCAGAGTTCCCATCACACTGCAGGGCAAGGCAACTATCAACAACAACCCTCCCCTCCCTCACAAATGACCATGACCCACTGAACAACTGCACCTGGGTCATGGAGCCTCCACACCTCAATTCCACCTGGCCACAGGATCACCTTTACCCTTCGTCACCATCTCCCACCTTGTGTGTAAAAAGATGCCTGAACCCTCAGAATCCACACTCTTTTCCAAAATCACATAATCCAAGGCATAAAAACGAACCCGAACACCCTCCAGTAGATGACTTGACGTAGCAGTACCTCACAAAGGCCAAGTACTACCACAATAATGCAACAACCAAGGTAGCACAGCAAAACAATGTCACGACAGGATGTGAGACATGTGTGGTACATGACATAGGATGATGCACCATGAATGGATGTGTACTGTCACAGGTCCCCTGTACAGGCGCGGGAGTGTCACGAAACAACCACCCCCACCATGTCCCGGGTGCCTGCAAGGTCAAACTCACACATGCCCCTGAGACCCTAGTGGGGAATGAGGTTCAGGGATATGCAGTCGGGACAGGTGTTGACACACTGGATGACTGGAATGAGTGGCAGGAGAGGGGAGGAGGAATGACACATGAAACTAGGGAATGCACGAAAATATACAACCTGCATGAACACATACACAATCCAAACAAACTTGGACATAATTGTCATGGCCTTCTGTAGTCCAGGCTCAAGAGTGGTACGAACCAACCACCCCCTCTAGGGTTTTGGCGCCTGCAAATTCGGGGCTTACACAGGCATCCGCAACCCCAGTGGGGAAAGAGGGTCAGGGAACGTGGCTTGGATAGGCACGGGAAGCAGGAACACCGGGTAGAGGGTACAGGTTTCAAAATTGCATAGGATCACGGGTGATTAGGGAGAAAAAAACATACCAAATTGAACCACACATACATCCATGCATCAGTACACTCCCCAGCAAGCCTATGCAGAGCAGTTCGTAAGAAAAAACAACAAGACACTTAGCTCTGGTTTTGAGTGCTGGCCTCCTGCCTGCGCACTCTCAGGTCCGGTTACAGGAGCACTGCAATGCTGCAAAGAGAGCCACAGTCAACAACCTGTATGTGCCAATTACACAAAAACACAACACCAAACATGCCCCATAGCAACAAACTACTCTACAAACAGACAATCTGTGGTTGATGCTTCGTACCCATATATAACATCACCCCTGTGACGGGTCATACACAGTCAATGCAGTAAGGCAGCCGCTGGTGGGTGCGTGGCAAATGGAACACCAATGTGTCACAATTCACACAACATGCAATGTTCCCTGGGTAAGCAGACAGACCCATATAGCAAGCCATGACTACAGAGCAAGTTGCGTACCACCATGACCGAAACAAAGTTGGCAGTGCATTTATCATGAAGTACGTGGAAAAGACATGCACTGCACCCGAGTATGTCCCTTGCTGTATGTCCCTGTGAGCTGCCCCTTTCCATGTCTCGGAAGGCTACATGGTTGATACAAGTGGCTCAATGGACCTTGGTGTACCGGAGGGTATGTGCCACTGCCCATGCATGTGTCCCAGACAACCCTACTATCAACAGCCATCAGTCCACAAACACATCTGAGCTGCATTGTGTGCTTCAACACCAATATTCGTCTAAGCTCACCCTCAGTGCTGTGACTAAGCCTGCATGTGCAACTCGCCTGGTGCAAGCTTTGCTGTGTCGTGGCCCCCCTGTGATGCTCACCTTGCCTGGAGTTCCTTGGAACATGTCAGCAGTTCTAGGATGTGGGTCTGCAATCACTGTGCCTCTGCTTGTGTACACATGTGCATGTGGGCACCAACAAACGGGTCCAGAATTCCGTCGTCCAATGGGCCATGTCTGCTGGCAAAGGTGCTCTGGAGGCTCATCCCCCTGCAGAAAGGGCATAAAACACATGATTAATGCTTCAAAGTCATCTGTGTGTGTCTCATCAGGCATCTCATTACTTGACCATGTCAGAGAGTCACATCACAAATCACACCATCAGTCCGTCTTTCACCTCCAAAGTGTGGAACACTATCTACAGCATGAATTGCAACAAGCACATGTACAGGAAAGATATGAAACATACTACACAATGCATAGCAATCAATGTCCACATTAATCATGACACACCCCATCTAGCAAAAGCTGAACAGTGGACAATGACACCTAAATCATCCCCACTAGGGGTGTCAACACAAGTCAAACAGCACCAGACATGCCACAGATATGACAGTCCAAAGCCCTTGTGTAAAATGCTGTAACACCGAACCATCCTTGCGAGCCCATGGATAAGGGAGGCAGGAGTGGCATATGTGAGTCAAGGAACCCAAGCAGCAAACACATACACAAGACAACCATGAAGGGCCCAGCTGGAACAGACAGTGGATGCCTTCAAAAGCCACAAAGCACCGCACCGTCACATGAAAGCACAATAGACTAGCAATTTTAATCTAAAATCAACTATTAACTAATTACACTAACTATGGAAAACCTACATTACCTATTTAAACTAACTATCAAACAGAAACTTAACTAACTAAACTAAAAGAAAAATCAAAAATGGCCACATACGACCCGGGGGGGAGGGGAGGCACCCCGGAGGGTGGAGGTACAGGGTGCTGCTCAACATCCACATGCGATGATGCTGAGCCAAAAAAAAATCCTCCATGGGCTCAACGCCTGCACAGCACAACCTATGTGGGAGATAGATGGTCGTCCGAGTCTGGCTCATCCTGGAAAGGAGGACATGGCACAGTAGCCTGGCCACACCTAGTCGCAGCTTGCCCCTCGTCTGCAGCAAGTCTGCCGGACGGGTGAGCCTGGTTCTGTGTGACGATGTGACGTAGGTCTGCATGCAGAACCTCCCATGATACATGTGCTTCCTCTTGCAAGGTAGCACGTGTAACACGGAGTTCCTCCTGCAAGGCCTGGCTGGACAACCGCTGCACCTCCCGGCAAGCCTGTAGCTCAGCCGAGATGGTATGCTCAAGCTGTGCAAACCTCTCCTCTGCCTGCTGCCTCTGGGACATCATAAGGACACCCAGAGTGGATCTGAGGGAAGCATACTCCTCCCTCAGGGCATTCATGTGCGCCTCTGCGTGAGCAGCAATTGCTTGACGCAGAGACGACATTTCAGCCTGGCGTGCCCTGTCTGAGGCCGCCATGCCCAGCCTGAGCGAGCGGGCCGTGGACCGTGCCGCCTGCTGCTGGAGAAGCACCTGCCTAGCAGGGGGGAGCACAGATCGGGCCACACGCTCCATGCTCTCAGCAATGTTCTCCATTGCTGCCCCCTGCCGTTCGGAATTGGCAGTCATGTCTTGCTCCCACTCAGTATACAGCGGTTGCGTGCGGCGACCGCGTTGCCGGGCTTGACCCCTGCGGGACCCGAGGACCGGGGGTCCTCGCTGTGTTGGCACCGCCTGCGGCTGCACGACTACATGCCCCCGTCAACGTGATGTCCCAGGCACATCAGTGACTGGTGTGGAGGGTGACCCTGCGTCCCGATCCACCACGGGCGGAGGAACCAAGACTGTCTGATCCCTCAGTGCAGGTGTCGCAGACAGAGGAGTGTCCACATCAGAATCACTCACCCCTGACACATGGACTTGATGCTCATCCAACTCAACATGGACGTCAGAGTCGTCATCAAGGCTGGACTCATAGGCAGCCAGAGACAAGATGGACTGCAGCACCCCACGACCCCCACTAGTGCCGGGTTGATGTGGTGTTACCAACCCTGTGTCTGGCATGACAACACCATCCTCTGCCTCCATTGCATCATCACCTGAAAAATAGAGAGAAAAAGGTCAATACACATGTCAGAAGCACACAACACACACACACACCGACAGCAAAGGCATCCGGCAGACATGTGACTCACAACATATGACCTGGCATGCATGCTGGGTATACTTTGAATAGCTTCTGTGATCAGACCTGTTGAAAGGTGGCAGTTTCCATGGAAGTGGGTCGATGCAGTGCAGAAAATGTGTACGCCACTCACTACCTACATGTACAAGCACTACATGGTGTGTGCCAGGAAATGTGAAGGCAGTGCAATGTCAAATTCAGACATCACGTGCATTGTGCATTCAATGTGTACCATGTCTAGAAGCCAAGCACCCCTCCACCCCAGTACCAAAGCAGGGATGCCTAGCATGGTATCAAAAGGCTGACCATACACCTGTGTATTGACAGCCAGTGTTGACTAGCATCAACAGCTTAATGTGATTCAAATTACAACACTGCAAATGATGCTGGGACAGTGGGCAGGACACATGATGGAAACTCCGGAGGCTGCCCACGTGTGAAGAAGACACAACAAGAGTTGGACAGAGTCATTGGCCATTGAACAGGCTGAGGCCTGTGAGCCACACAGATTGTCAGAGCCTAAACATGTGTGCAATGCAGGACTGAGCCACAGTTGACATGGGAAGGCTGATGAGATGGCAGGCAATGTATGTAACCAAGGACTTATATTACAGTGATCATCCAGTCAAGGACACATAGGGGCATGCGTGCAATGCACATGGAGCATGAATGGGCACTCATGTCCCTGCGGGACATCTGACCCATGCATAGTACAAGTGAGATAACCTGCATCGAGTACTAAGGCTGTACCACACGACATATGTCTGGCAGATTCTACGCTGGAAGTTAGCATCTACACAGGACACATGAACAAGAAAGTACACATTGGCAAGATTGAAGCAGACCAGTGCAAAGGTGGAACTGGGGTGCAGAGTGGCGGAGGAGGGGCAAGGGAGCATGCCTACATGGAGTCCCGCATGCAGGCAGAGGAGACATGCATGATGGTAGCATTGCATTACTTACACATCAGAAACATGTACACGTCACATGTAGCAGCAATCATGCACAACACATCCCACAAGTGAAACACACACGTCCTCAACAAACACGCATCAAAACTCACTGGACTGGGCATCAAAGTCCAGCTTCTCTCCCACTCCTTCGACCAATTCAGGTGGTATGAACTCCGCAACGAGAGCCTCATGCGGAGTGAGTTCTTCCTCCTCTGGTGCAGGCCCACCGCCAGTCACCAGAGTCAAGTTGTAATTTGAGGCACGCTTGGCCTTAGTGCTGCGCTTGATGTCATTCCAACACTTTTTGCACTCCTGCACCGTGCGCACCTCATGGCCGAATGAACTGACATGTTCCGCAACATGCTTCCAGTGGGTGTCAGGTTGGGCAGCCGTGGTCTGACTATTGGCACCCACTAGCATGTCACGGCTGTGGCCCCACACGTAGTCCACGAGGAAGTCCAGTTCCTGCTTACAGAAAGGCTTCTTCCTCGACGTGCAGGAGGTCGTGGCTGTGTGTGGGGTCCCAGCCTGTGCTGCAGGTGCAACCTTCCTCCTCTTGGACTGTGGCGCAGACCCTGGCTGGCTAATGCCGCCCTGACCAGTATGGTCAGTGGGTTCGGTGGATTGAGCCAAGGGAGTGGCATGTGGAGGGATGACCAAAGGCCTGACTTGTGTCTGTGGCAGCTGGGTGCTCACTAATGGACCCTGCGCAGCAACATCAGCTGTGGCAGGGTCATTGACCGCAACGATCCTGGTTGGCAGACTCACAACCAGGGTGCTGTTGGGTGCATCTGCCCCTGCACTTGCCAACACCCGGCCGTTCGGAGCAGCAGATGACATGACTGCCCCAGGGACACGTGTCTTGGTCTGAGCAGCCAGGCCTGCCCTATGGTTTCCCCCCTGGCCTGTTGGAGATCTACCAAGGGCTCTTCAAGTGCCAACGCAGCCTGCGCTGGCAGACCCTGAGCCTGGGTGGCGATGTCCACAGCTGCACCTGCTACTACCACTACCCTTGGGCCCGTGGCAGTCGATGGAACGGACTGCCGGGTCAAATGGGTGCCAGTGCCAGATGCAGGAGCTGCATCCCCCGGAACCACAAGGGGTGGTCTCATGGCTGCACCGACACATGGCACAACATTGTGCTCAAGTGGCGCACCCCTGCCTCTTCCCCCTCTGTGGCTGCCCTGGACACCCTGGAGTCCCCCTACTCCCTGGTCACCACGGCCATGTCCCCGACCACGCCCGCCACGAGGAGTACGCCCAGCTGAGGCGCCCCTCACCTTTGGTGGCCTCCCAACCATGGCACAGATGTAGTAGTGCTGGCACAGATGGAGTGGTGCCAATGGGAGGTGTACACCACAATTGACCTGGGCAATTGGGGTGAAGGGGGTGGGAAGCAAGATGTTAACAGCCCCCCTGCACCTGCAAGGCTGTATGTGACCCCGGTGATGTGGTGACGGGTCACGCAACGCTCAGGCACCCCAAAACTGCAGTAAAACCGTGCACGCAACCCTGCAGCCTACGTGTGTGGATTCAACCTCCCGCAGTACGCGGTGGCACCCAGTAACACGAATAACGCGTACGCGTGGGACACGCAGGCTACTATGACATCGAAAATGGGTGCAATACACATGGGCACCCGCAGTGGGAAAAAGAGCGTGTGCGACTCACCGTCTGACTAGCGCGATGCAGCAAAACATGTGTAGCCAATACCCCCGCCAAAAGAAGAGATACGTCCTTGATAGCTGTGAAGTTGTGATGGCGTGCGAAACAACAGGAAGCAGCAAAACACGTCGGTCTCCACGAAAGGCACGTACAGCGAACTGCTGGGCCCGCTCACCTTTAACCCGTGCTCAGGGAAACGCACGCGCGCGTCACATCACTTACGCGCATGGGCCCTTTCCTCGTATTACATGCGGACGTGCAGTTTTTCACGCGCGCTCACGCGCTAAGGGCCTTTGGTCCAATGAAATCGCATATGCGTGCTGCTGTGCATACGTGCTAAGGGCCTTTCCTCGTATTACACGCGGACGTGCAGTTTTCCACGCGCGCTTACGCGCATGGGCCCTTTCCTCGTATTACACGCGGACGTGCAGTTTTTTACGCACACTGAAATGCCCATGCACGTCTGTACGCGTCAGGTCACAGGGGCGCTTGCGCTTGAGGGGCCTTCTGTCCAATGAAAATGCGTATGCGTGCAGACGCGCTAAGGGCCTTTCCTCGAATTACACGCTGACGTGCAGATTTTTCACGTGCCAAATCACTCCGTATCAAGCTGGCCACGTGTAAGCCCAGAAGGCCGAACTACTGCCCCCCAGAGCCCCGAGCACGCTCCCACCTGCCATCTGCTGCTGCCTGACTGCTTGCTGCCCACGTGCCCTGCCATTTGCTGCCTGCACATCAGCCAGGGGTGCTGTTGCTGTGACCACCCCTGCTGGAACCGAAGACTCCCGACTGGGATTCCATCGCTCCACAGCCCAGCCCCAGGACCCAGTTGCCCACCCACTCCTGCCTCTGGGGTTGTCATGTCGGGGCAAACACCATCTGGGACCGCTGACAACCCCCGGCCAGAGAGGCAGAGGGGCACCAGCTTCAGTGCCACCGAAGTTGGTGTCCTGGTGGAGCAAGTCCTGGGGCAGTATGATGCCCTCTTCGGAAGTTCCCGCGCCGACAAGGAAGGACGGACTCGGATCTGGACTGACATCGTGACTGCCATCAACGCGGAGGGGGTGGCTGTCCGCGACTTACAACATGTCAAGAAGCGCTGGGAGGACTTCAGGTCCAGGACCCTGAACAAGGCCCGGCGCCTCTTGAGGGCAGCGGATGCCAAGGGGCACCGGGGCCACTTGTCGGAAGAACAGAGGAGGGTCCTGGAACGCATATTCCCAGCGCTCCACGTCCAGGTCCTTGAGAAGCAGACCCGTCTGGAGTCGAGCGGTGAGTGTAAATGCATCCTGATTGTGAGCAGTGCGTGTGGTGATTATTCAGTAGTATGCAGGTTGCACATCTGTTTGTATGGGGTCGAGTATGGGTGGGGGTGTACAGGGCCGTGGGGCTGACACATGCGAGGGCTGTAATGTGTGAGACATGGATGGTGCTTGTGTGTGTAGGCTTGCATGTCAAATGCAGTTGTGTGGGCACACATGTTTGGATGAATGTGTATGTAAGTAGAGATGTCCGTGATGTCACGCATGTATGTTGTTTTCGGCTGCATGTATCAGCACATGTGCATGTGTGTGTATTTGACAAGAGTGCAACAGTGATGCAACATGGATGCATGTGACAGCGGTATGTGGAAGCCTGATTGGCAGATGTGACATGGATGCCCGTCTGAACAGTGCGACACTTGGCAGAGGTGTACACATGCATGCAAGTGTGGTGGTGTGTGTACATGTGTGGTGCACTTCCTGTGTTGCATGTTATGTCTGGCTCACCTTTGGCTGCTCATGCTGTTGTATGTGTATGGATGGTGGTGGCAGTTGCGATATGGCTGTGGTATGGCTCATGTTTGCGAGTTGTAATGACATGTGTGTTGGGGATTGTGATGACATGTCTGAGGTTTGCCAATGCCACTCATGTACAACTGTCATGTGTGTATGTGTCCATTGTACAGTGCCCTGATGCCTGTGTTTTGTTTCTCCCTGTCTGCAGCGTCAACTGATGAAGAGGGCGGAGAAGGTGCTGTGGAGCACAGCGGCGGGGATCCCACCGCCAGCCGGAGACGCAAGGCCGGGCTCCTCTCCCATGTTGTCATCTCGTTGGGGAGTGAGGAGTCCGGTGCCGCGTCCCAGGCCGCAGCTGCCGCGGGGAGGTCCAAGAGGCGGAGGTTGGAGTTGGACTCCTCGGCAGCAGAAGGGGCAGCTGGGACCCCACAGGGCCCAACAGGGGAAGATGGCACGGAGTCATCCAGGTTGGTGGGGGGTTTGGTGGAGGAGGAAGCCGTGCAAGCACCAGATACTGGGTCTGGAGGTGGGGATCCCACTGGTGCTAGTGGTGCAGTGCAGGACCAGGGACAGGAGGCAGCACAGGCCGCCGCGGAGGTGCCTGTGTGCAATCCTGTCCCTGATCCTGTCACTGCATCATCTTGCACCAGCAGGGATGCCTGTGTCCAGACCCGTTTTCAGGCAGGGGATGAGCTCACGTCAACTGGCCTTCCTCTGCCTGCGGACGTGGCTATCCAGGTCTGGGTTGAGCCTGTCCTGGCTGGTGTGGCGTTGCATCAACGGGCCATGCGAGGTGACCTGCAGTCTTTTCATGAAGAGACTGCAAGTCATCTCGAATGGCTCGTTGACCACATCAGCCTGCTGGGACAGGTCACCCAGGCCGGATTCCTCCGTCTGATGGGTCTTGCTCCGACCCCCTCCTCAACTGGACCCCCTACGCGCCAGTCGTCCTCTGTGCCATCTTCCCACCCATCAGTCACCTGGGTGCCCTCTGGAGCTGCCTCTGACGGTGCGGCCAGGCTGGTGGAGGAGGCATCCCTGCCACAGTCGGGAGTCGGACGTCCAGCAGGGGTGGCCACATCAACGACTGCACCCCAGCCGGCGGAGGATGTGCAGGCAGCAGGAGGCAGTGCACGGGCAGAGGCACAGCAGCAGCAGCAACGTGGTGGGAGCCATGAAGGCACGGGGCCTTCAACATCGGAGGGGCAGGCATCAGCCGGAGGGCAGGAGGACCCAGGACAGAGAGTGTCTTCCGTGTGGCAGCGGTTGGGCCACGCCATAGATGCGGAGCGGCAGCGGGCAGAAGAGGCACGGCTCACAATGGTCAGGGTGGAGAACTCCATGCGGAGGGCCCTGAGGCAGGCCGAGTGCCTTGAGGCAATCCGCAGGGGTTTGGAGGTGGAGACGTCGACGGCCCTGCGGACCCTCAGGGCCATGGAGGAGGACCGCCTCCGGGACATTGAGGAGGAGTTCGATGATGCCCTGGCCCGGGACATCCACAAGTGAGCAGTGAAACTAGCCCGCTGCCCTTGTACATAGTTATGTAGGTAGTGTTAGGTTTAATTTTTGTTTTTGTTTTATTTGGACCTTTCGGACATTGGCCACATTTTTGTATATAGTTTATTTTATTAGTTAGTGTAGTTAGATAGGTTTCCTTTATTTTGTTGGACCCTCGCTTGTTCCCATGTACATAGTTCGCAGTTGGATTGTATTTTTTTTTTTACTTTTTAACCATGGAGCAATGGCTTTCTTTTTTATTTCCCACTGGATTTTGTTTTGTGGACATTGACTTTGGACAACATTACTTTGGAATTTTATTTTTGGTTTTGCTTTTTTTAACGGACATGCTTTTTTTTCCATTTTTGTACATTCAAGTTTCTGTTTCTTCATTTTTTATTCTATTTATGTTTCCTTTAATACATATTTTTTTTTTGGTGAACTTCAATGTGTGGTATCTCATTGGTTTCATGCATTTCATGATATGTGTTTTGAGATTCACTGACACCCATTGGGTGTTTGTGAGGGAAATGTGTTTGTTTCGGAACTTGCAATTGGTGTTCTGTGATGTAATTGCAAATTATGAGTGGGTGGATGCAATACTCGGGTGGGTGTTTTGCATTTGGAGGCTGACCATAGGGACCAGAGATCTAGATTGTGATGACATGTTGGCTGGGGAACATGAGTTGCACATGGGTGGGGGCCTGCTGGCAGGAGCCCCACAGTGCTGGGGGGTGGGGGTGCTGGGAAACATGGGTGGGGGCCTGGTTGAGGCTGCCCCTGGTGACTGGGGGGGTAGGGGTGGTGGGAGACATGGGTGGGGGCCTGGTGGCAGGTGCCCCACAGTGCTGGGGGGTGGGGGGGTGGGGAACATGAGTTGGACATGGGTGGGGGCCTGCTGGTAGGTGCCCCACGGTGCTGGGGGGTGGGGGTGCTGGGAGACATGGGTGGGGGCCTGGTGGAGACTGCCCCTGGTGGCTGGGGGTGGGAACGGTGGGAGACATGGGTGGGGGCCTGGTGGTGGGTGCCCCTGCACTGCTGGGGGGTGGGGGTGCTGGGAGACATGGGTGGGGGCCTGGTGGAGGCTGCCCCTGGTGGCTGGGGGGTGGGGGTTCTGGGAGACGTGGGTGGGGGCCTGGTGGAGGCTGCCCCTTGTGGCTGGGGGTGGGGGTGGTGGGAGACATGAGTGGGGGCCTGGTGGTGGGTGCCCCTGCACTGCTGGGGTGTGGGGGTGGTGGGAGACATGGGTGGGGGCCTGTGGAGGGTGCCCCTGGTGGCTGGGGGTGCAGGGGGACATGCGTTGGTGGGCAGTAGTGCAAGTTGACATGTGGGTTGGCTGGGGGGCATGGCCATGGTGGATGGGGTGCCTGCAGGACATGTGCAGGGTAGGCCCCTGTGGTGTGAGCCACCTGCAGGGGCCGTGGAGGGTGTAGAGGGAACACCTGGGAGGACCCACACGTGCAATTCACGTGTGGTGCTCCCCGCGCACCCCTGAAATACACGTACCCTGCTGAAATCGCGTGTGGAACTTCACGCGCACCCCTGAAATACACGTACCCTACGGAAATCGCGTGTGTAACTTCCCCTGCACCCTGAAATACACGTACCCTGCTGATATCGCGTGTGGAACTTCACGCGCACCCCGAAATACACGTACCCTGATGGAATCGTGTGTGGAACTTCCCGCGCACCCCTGGAATACACGTACCCTGCTGTAATCGCATGTGTAACTTCCCCTGCACCCTGAAATACACGTACCCTGCTGATATTGCGTGTGGAACTTCACGCGCACCCCGAAATACACGTACCCTGATGGAATCGCGTGTGGAACTTCCCGCGCACCCCTGGAATAAATGTACCGTGCTGATTTTGTGTGTGAGACTTCCCCCGCACCCTGAAATACACGTACCCTGATGGAATCGCGTGTGGAACTTCCCGCGCACCCCTGAGATATGCGTACCCTGCTCGCACGGGCCCAATCGCGTGTGGAAATTCCCGCGCACCCCTGGAATACACGTACCCTGCTGTAATTGCGTGTGTAACTTCCCCTGCACCCTGAAATACACGTAACCTGCTGATATCGCGTGTGGAACTTCACACGCACCCCGAAATACACGTACCCTGATGGAATCACGTGTGGAACTTCCCGCGCACCCCTGGTATACATGTACCCTGCTGATTTCGTGTGTGAGGCTTCCCCTGCACCCCGATATACACGTACCCTGATGGAATCGCGTGTGGAACTTCCCGCGCACCCCTGAGATACGCGTACCCTGCCCGCACGGGCCCAATCGCGTGTGGTAATTCCCGCGCACCCCTGAAATAAACGTACCCTGATGGAATCGCGTGTGGAACTTCACGCGCTCCCCTGAAATACACGTACCCTGCGGAAATCGCGTGTGTAACTTCCCATGCACCCTGAAATACACGTACCCTGCTGATATCGCGTGTGGAACTTCACACGCACCCCGAAATACACGTACCCTGATGGAATCGCGTGAGGTACTTCCTGCGCACCCCAGTGATACACATAGCCCGCTTGCTGTGCTGGTACAGGGTTAGCGCAGGATTTGGTATATTGATGGCTTTTCCCTGCGCGAGAGGCGTTCTTGGGGGCGTAACTGGCGCTGCTGCAGGGTCGCTGCGCCACTGTGCGCCACGGCTGGTTTTTGTGGCTGGAATCCATGAATACGCTGTGCGCGGAATTGGATTTTAGCGCACGCGGCTGGCGCAGGGATTCGCACGCGCACACTGTGCGCCAGCCGCGTGCGCCACTTGTGCGCTGGATTCTATGAATTACCCCCTTTCTTGTTTTCTTTCTTGGTTGCTATTTAACCACATGTATGCAAATGAATTATAGCTCTGCCTAGTCATCATGTGTGTAGTATGGATAATGGTAAGTTAATTCTAGTTGTGTCATTTGGACTTGTGCTTTTCAACACTTCCCACCCCCATTTGTTCCTAAACATTGAAGGATGAGATGTTAGTTTGATGCATATAATCATTTCTCTCTGCTTATTTGGAGGTGAAGAATGCCATTATGTTTACTTTTGGTAGAGGTCCATTATTGGCATATTTGGCTGAATTTGAATTTCTCATTATCAACCATTTTGACCTTTCTCTGAGAATCCAAAAGTTATAAGATGGCTTTGTGTTGTGTCCCATGTTACTATATGCGTGCCCTTTTGTTGCCCATCTGGTCATTAGGACATCCTACATAGTTAGCCAGACTACGATGACTCACTACAGATACCAAGTCCAGTGATGATTCCATTGTCAATTTACACAAAAAACAATAAAGGCAGAATAAGGCTGGGGAAATCTGACCAAATCAAGGGGCTGCCTTCATTCATTTCCCTTACCTCTGGCTCAAGCCTTCTAAGCTAAAAACGGATAATGTTTAATTTTATTTTATTGTTTGAAGTGTGAAACTAGTTTCAGAGCAGTGGAACACTATTAAGTGTGTGGCTAGCCAGTATTTAATGTTGCATCTGTTAACAGTAGCGAAATACTGTGAGTGTGGTGTGTGCTTTCATTCAGATTAGTCCTTGGTCATGTCTTGAATGTAGTGAAAAGCCACATTTTGAGAAATTTGCGATATTGGAAAATTGTCAGTGCATTCCGAGCCACGACTGGGGTCGAGTACCAGAGGGTGGGTGCATGCAAAAGAAATATTGGTTGTGGGTGCTCTTTTCATGAATGCGTTGTGATTTGAACCAGTTGGTCGATGTTCTGTGCAAGAAGTGTGCAGGACAAGTTATGTGGATCTTAGCCTCCAGGTACGCTGGTGTTCTACCAGTGTCTGTTTTGTAGATGATACATGCAGTCTTGAACCGTATTCTGGCTTGGAGAGGTAGCCAATGCAGTTTGTCTAGGACTGGGGTGATTCAGTCAAATTTCCACACACCTGTAATGAGTTGTGCTGTGGCGTGGTAGGAAGATTTTAGGAAGACTATTGAGGGGCTGGCTGTGCAATGAGGATGCCACTTCCCCCATTGATCTGCAGGACCAAAAGCGCCTGCACTATGGTCCAGAAGTCTTCCAGAAGGATGAAGGGTTTGATTTTGTGATGGGTGTATATTTGCAGCAAGCCTGTTTGGGACTTCTTGGCTATGTTCTTCTGGAAGGACAGTCTGCTGTTAGTGGTAAAAAGTTAGGATTTTGCTGAATCTGAGAAATCCAGATCAAATCCTTCTAGGCACATATGATTGAGCCATTGTAGTTGTTGTTTAGAGTTGCCTGACAAGGATCAATTCAGTCTTGGAGGGGTTAACCTTGAAGTAGGCCATCAACATCCAGAAATGGATGATGGCTATGTAATCGTAGACAACTGATGTCCTGTGGGATTTTAACTCTCATGTAAAACTCGGTATCAACAGTGTATTGGTGAATGGGTATGTCTGTATCTTTGAGGAGTGTGCCCAGAGGTGCCATGTAAAATTTAGAAAGGATCAGTGAAAGGATGGAGCCTTGGAGGACTCTGCAGGAGACTGGGAGTTGGTGAGAACGCATGTGTTTATGGCAGCGACCTGGTATCTGCTTGAGAGTTAGCATGTAAACCAATTCATGAACATGCCAGAGAATCCCTTCCTTTTGGTGAGAAGGAGGTGAATAATATTCAGGCCCTAATTCACAGAGCTTTTTCCAATGGGGCTTTGCCATTATAAAACACTTCTGTGAATTAGGCCTACAGTGTGAACGTCATTGGCACACAGTTGTCCAGTTCCTCTGCTTTTGAAAAATCTCCCGATGATAAAATAATGAAGTACATAAAAAACAATAATGGTTAGGTTTATCAGTTCTCAGTTATCTGGAAACAATCACAGCTCAAAGGCTGTGATGGATGCTTCAATCTGAGTAATTAAATCCTTGCCGTATCACAGGTACTTTGGAACAGATACTATACAGGGGACATAATTCAGTCCCTAAAGCCCTGCTGGCATTCCACACTACAGAGTATTACAGACGTTGTTTATTGACAGGTAATTGGAATAGTGCCCTGCAATGGTAGTGATCTGTTAAAAAACCTCTTAAAGCAGCTACATTACTTGTATTGCAACCCCCAACTCATTGATGAGCTTCTTTCCCCCACACACTTTCTGTCTGAGGCAAGTTTAATATATAATTAAAAAGGAGCCTGGAAGCCCCCCACTAAGAACAAACATTGGTCAACTAGCCTGCTCTATGGAATTTCTTCCACTCAGAAGGGTCTACAACCACGTTTTAGTTCACGCCACCCTTCACAGAGCAGAAATAACAGTTTGCATATCAGTCTGGTCCCACCCACAGGGGCAGTCCAGCAACGAAATGCTAGGCAATTCTCTTCTGAACAAGAGTACCATCAGCAACCCCAGACATGTGTTGCGGCCTTGTTGGGCCACCTCGGTGAGGTGAATCTGAGCCTCTCTAAGGCACAGTGAGCAATGGGTCCATGGCTGGATTACCTATGGTTAGTTAGGATAAAACCACAAGTTTTACAAAATTAAAACAGAGTTTGGGAGCCCCTCTACTGAGAACGAACATGGGTCATATACCCTTCTCTAAGGAATGTCTTCCACTTCGCAGAGTCTACAACCATTTTTTCGCTCTCGACCACACACAGAGAAGAAATATTAATTTGCATATTAGTCTGGTCCCCCCCAAAAGGGCCGCCCAGCACTGAAATGATAGGCAATTCTCCTCTGAACAAGCGTACCATCAGCATCCCTAAACATGTGTCTGCTAAAAAAAAAAAAAAAAGAGAAAATCAAGTGGGAATAAAGATGTCCATGAACATGTGTGGTCTAGCTTGATGGTTGGCCAGGGACATATCCTGATACTGGCTCTACCGGGCTTTCTGGCCCTGTTACTGAACAAGAACGTCAAACCCATGATGGCATTATTGAGTAACTACCCCTCTCTTTGATGCAATGTTTTCATGGAATTTGCTCTAAAAAGCAACATTTTTCTTGTATGAGAATGTTATCTTAACTTGTTATTTTCTTTTCTTATTCCTGTATGTTTTGTGGATGAAGTGAAAGGTTCATACTTGTTTACCTGAACCAAAACACTAAACAAAACAAAACTAAACAAAAAAAGAAACATGTGTTTCAGCCTTGTCAGGCCTCTTCAGTGAGGTGTAAAATGAATATATAGAATTACAAACACTATATGAACAAAAACGATAACAGCATTGAGCAGAATGAGAGGAAAACAAGAAGAATAAGAAATTAACAGAAGTCAAACACTAGCTTCTTCACTATAAGTGTCATTATCCGATCATCATTTTCTAGCTGAGTTGATCAAATTATGGCATTTGTCAGGAACTTTTTAGTTGTCAATTTGTTTCTTGGCTTAGGAAGGCACCAATTTCATATATAGGGACATGTGTGATTCAAACGCAGGCTACAGTGCTTGGTGCTTTGGATCAAATCGAATCTTCTATGCAGTTTTGCTGGTATTTATTATACCGATTTTAAAGATGAGCTCAAATTGATGATGAACTCTTTGTGCAATATACTCGTGCTACTTTACATTTTCAATCAATGGGCCTCATTACACGGTAGGTGGTAACCATGGCGCTATTAGCGCCATGGTTGCCGCCAGTATTTTACCGTGTCCGCCTTGGTGGATGGCGGAATTACCGCCCTACTCCAAGGTGAGCGGGGGCAGTAATTCCCCATTCACCAAGGCCCTTTCCCATTCCCATTTTTGCCCCCATAGGGCATAATGGGAATGGGGAAGGCGCTAATTACGATACCGCAAATTGCGGTACCGCAATTAGCACCAAGGTCCCTTTGCGGGTTGGTTTTTTAACGCCTGCTACAAGCAGGCGTTAAAGTACCAACCCGCAAACGGACCTCGTAATAAGGCGGTAAGGGTTAACGGTCACTGGTACCCTTACCGGTGACCTTTAACCCTTACCGCCTGGTAAGGGTTAACGGTCACTGGTACCCTTACCAGTGACCGTTAACCCTTACCTCCTACCGTGTAATGAGGCCCAATGTCTATCAGATTGGATGCCTTATTATCAAAGCTGCTTTTGCTGTATATGAGCCTAACATTTTCACAGTTACAGCAGGCACTGAGTCAGTGAATCAAAATGCCTTGTCCGGCTTCACATCATTAGATTTAGAATAATGCTATCATAGTGGCCTAGCATGACAAGCCTTTTCTCCTGAGGAACTGTTAGAGTAAAGATATAGGGATGTGGTTTATCTCCTCCCTCTATCTCTCAATTTTACCAGAGATGATCCATTTTATTGTAGCTTCTCTCCAGTCCGTATTTCCAAGCTCTCTCCTTGCTTGTTTTTTAATTGTTTGCTCAGTTGTACTCATCGTCTATCTGGGGGCCTATCTTGAGCAATACATAGGGCCTCATTACAACCCTGATGCTGACGGAATGAGGGGGGCCAGTACGGGACCTGCCCCCTTCATTTCGTCAAGGCCAATTACAAGATTCCCTTTGCGGGACTCGGATCAGACGTCTAGCAAAACCAGACGTCTTTTCCGGGACCCGTAAGGGGAAGAGGGAGGTAACAATGGGACACTTGTAATGTGCCCGTTGTTACCTCCATCCCCATTCCCATTTCAGCCCTATGGGGGCTCAAATGGAAATGGGGAATGGTTCCTGCAAGGAGGAATTACCGGGTCCTCCTATGTCGGAATGACCCGGTTATTCCTCATTGCAGGAACCCGGCAATGGAGCCCGGTTTGGAGGCAGCCATGGAGCTAATAGATCCATGGCTGCCTCCAAACTCGTAATGAGGCCCTAGAGTAGATATACCGTGTTCTGATTATGACCTTGAGAGATCAGCGGTGAAATCTGTTCCCGTTCTCTGCATGACATGTTTACCATTATTTTCCAGAAAGAGCATTGCTTCATAATCGTTCTGCTCATTGTTTGCTGTTTCCTCTGTGGCTTCTTTTCCTGTGAAATGTCTGGTCCTTATGTTTGTTCCTTTTATTTTTTCCATATGTTTATAAAATCTTCTGTTCTTCTACATATGGACCTACCCTTGTCATCTGTAATTTTGGAAATTGAAGCTGAAAGTTGTTAGCCCTGTTTTTTCTTCTCTTTTTAATAATTTTCTCCTTTATGGGTCAGTCCCCAGATATTTTAAATCTGCTATTCATTCACATCCACTAAAAATAATTCACTATATTCTCTGATGCCACCTGCAAATTACCATCCCATTTCTCTTCTTCCTGTACCAGTAAAAATGCTGGCATCATTTGCTTCCTTTCGCTTTTATACTTTTGCGGAGTATCATGCCCTGTTACATAATTCTAATATTTTACCAATGGCACAGTAGACACACTATCATGTTGTCTGCAGTAGATTACATTCATTATTTGGTTGGTGATAACGGGGGACATAGTTGTGGTGCTATCAGACCTTTCCAACAGCTCTGACACTGTCGATCATCAAATTCTTCTCAACCTTATCACTCAGTGGATCTTTTCAGGACTGGTAGTTACAATGGTTCTGTTCCCTTCTATCAAACAGATGTTCAAGCTTTGTCACATGATGCCTTTACTTCCAATCATGTTCCTCCCACTTGCAATGTTCCTCATTGTTCTTCTTGTGTTACTTTGTTGTTTAATCCGTATGTTCTCTCTCTGGACAATCTTATTCAATCAAGTGATTACACTTTTTTTAACCACGGCAGGCGAGTTTTGGATTTAAAGGTCATACAACATCCATTTTTAACAAATTACAACAATACCTAGCTGCTATCACCCACTGGATGCCCGACAACATTGTAAAATGAACTGGAGAAAAAACAGAGATTTTACCGGTGAGTGCCAAAGGTTTACACATATTACCTTTATTGTGGAGAAAAATCTCTACTTGATTAAGAATTTTTCATTTGAGCTTCAGTCAATTAAAATAGAGACTGGATCTTAGACATTTGTGAATCTTTGTTTGGGCCAATTTTTCACATAGTTCTGATCAAATAACCAGATTAAATGTGCTTCTAGCTTTAAAAACACAACACAAAGGAGCAGGATTTCCGTTGCACTAGATTTATAAATAATATGTAATAGAATGAAAACGTCATCAATTCTAGGCATGCCCACTTGAAAGTCACCCTGAGACCAGCTACTCCTGTAGAGCCTTGAAGGTTACATCTGAAAAGAGTTTACAATGTAGGTCAGTTAGACTCTATGATTTTGGATTAGCAGTTGGGCATTTTCAGATGACTGTTAACTAGTGTGTAATTATAGGAGCTGGAGGTTGTGTATAAAATGTGGAATACAGCATTCCAGACAGAACCTGAATAGGTCATACGGACCTATTTGGTCCAGGTGCCAATCCAGAAATGATCTCCTCAAGAGCCTCCCTAATGTTAGCTGAGACACAGTCATTAAGGCCCATGGTACTGATTTGAGTTGGGTCCCCTCTTCCACTGGGCTCTTTGATTGATATGGACAGTGATGATGGTCTGGTTAGATATTTAAGCTATTGAAGTTTACTTGACATAGAGTGGACATATTCATTTTAACACTGAAATTTGACATGTTATCTGGATAAGTCCTACAATATTCACTTGTATAACCTAACATCTGTACACTAATCCCTTAACAAAGTCACATGAACATTCTTTAAGCCAAAAGGCCTTATCTGGAGTGGTAGTTGTCATTTGATTTGGGAAATGCTGCCCTCTTCATTGTTCTCTTTGATGCAATTTCAGAGATTCAACACCACCATTGTGAATGGGGACTCTTTTCAGTTGGCAGCATCCTGTTAAAAATAAAACAAAAAAAAATAAAATTGTAATTGTATGTTTATATTGTGCTTCCTGCTAGGATACTGTCTCAAAGCGAAGCGTGGGGCAGCTTTCGAACCTGTGCTGCAGTGTTCCTATTTTCTTGTTTCCAAGACAAGCGTGTTGCCTCTGAGCTATTGCCCCAGTCATCACTTGTTGCTTTGGCTGGAGGAACGGAATGAACATCGTTTTTGGTATTAGCGTGCAATAGCCGGTGATCATTCCTTTAACTATCATTTAGGCAGGAACTGAGATCCCCTCCACTGACCCTTTATATCCTTTCGCTGTAAGCTTGTTATTGTAGTCTAAGAAGTACTGTGCAAACTCAGTCTACATCAGTTGAACCCCAAAATTATCTGAATGTT
This sequence comes from Ambystoma mexicanum, assembly GCF_040938575.1. NCBI lineage: Eukaryota > Metazoa > Chordata > Amphibia > Caudata > Ambystomatidae > Ambystoma > Ambystoma mexicanum. Next base: position 1,069,430,263 of record NC_090935.1, on the reverse strand, counting down.
CTGTGCTAGGTCTTATTACTGTCACCAGAATTCTTTTTGTTTGTAAACTAAAGTACCATGTGCTTTTCTTTTGCTTTTGTATACCTGTACTTGTTAGAAAAGTTGAAGGCTTCGAACATTCAGTCAAGATAAACTGCAACATTTATTTTTGGACATGCATAGATGTTTCACAGTGATGTTATCCAGCATAGAAAGTTAAATTGTGTGTATGGGTCCATCACTTAGCATAATGAAGATTGCTCATGTGCTCAGTGTAGGAAGTCTTGATTCTATTAAAGACACAGAGGTGAGCATTATGCTTATTCGTCTTTATTACTGCTCAACAACAGCACTTTAAAGCTTTATTTCTGTTTTTTTTAAACAGTTCAACATGCCCAACTGGCTTAAAAAGCAAAGGTAAATAAAAAGACGTGATGAAACCAGAGATGGTCTATAAAACCACAACTCCCATGAGTCCCTGCAGGACAGTAGTCCCTAGCCTCAGTCCTGTCCCCCAATGAGGGCTCATCAGCAGGTATAAGTCCCTGTAGCTGTAGGTGCCTTCCTCTTCTTTTTCCTTCTAGCTGCTTTAACTCCTGCAACATTCTCCATGATTGACCCTTTTAACAACTTTGTCTAGTTCCACTACTCTGTGCGGTACTGCAACCACTCCGCTGAGCTCTTAGAAATCAATCTCGAGAGTTCTTTTGTTCCTCTCCTACGCAAAAAAAGAAACCAAGATTGTTAGGGCGGGGAATCCATTTCAATCCTCTAATATAATATCAATGCAGAACACTTTATTCAAATAACAGAATTCCCATAGGGAGGGATAATGCTCACCTCCATGTCTTTAATAGAATCAAGACTTCCTGCGCTGACAGCATGGGCAATCTTCATTCTATGACAAGACTAGAGGCGAGGACTCCCTGCTCACTGTGCTCAGAGAGGCACAGCTTCACTTCACTGATGAGGCCCAACAAGGCTGAAACACGTGTATGGGGTTGCTGTTGGTACTCTTGTTCAGAAAGGAATTGCCATAGCATTTCGCTGCTGGACTGCCCATGTGGGCAGGACAAAGACTGATATGCAAATGGATATTTCCCATCTGTGAAAGGTACAGTGAGCAAAAAGCGTGTGCTGCAAACTCACTTCTCAGAACAGGTTATCATGCCATGTTCTTTCTGGGGTGGAGCGCCTGCTACCCTTTTTTTAAATATTTGCAAGGAACTTGAGGTTGGTCACCCTGAGTTACCTGGGGGCAACCAGACGTGGACTCCCTGCTCAGTGTGCTCAGCGAGGCACAGCTTCACTTCACTAATGAGGCCCAACAAGGCTCAAACATGTGTAGGGGTTGCTGTTGGTACCCTTGTTCAGAGAGGAATTGCCATAGCATTTCGGTGCTGGACTGCCCATGTGGGCGGGACAAAGATTGATATGCAAATGGATATTTCCCATCTGTGAAAGGTACAGTGAGCAAAAAGTGTGTGCTGCAAACTCTCATCTCAGCCCAGGTTATCATGCCATGTTCTTTCTGGGGAGGAGCGCCCGCTACCCTTTTTTTAAAATATTTGCAAGGAACTTGAGGTTGGTCACCCTGAGTTACCTGGGGAAACCAGACGTGGACTCCCTGCTCACTGTGCTCAGAGAGGCACAGCTTCACTTCACTGTTGAGGCCCAACAAGGCTGAAACACGTGTATGGGGTTGCTGTTGGTACCCTTGTTCAGAGTGGAATTGCCATAGCATTTCTGTGCTGGACTGCCCATGTGGGCGGGAGAAAGACTGATATGCAAATGGATATTCCCCATCTGTGAAAGGTACAGTGAGCAAAAAGCGTGTGCTGCAAACTCTCATCTCAGAACAGGTTATCATGCCATGTTCTTTCTGGAGAGGAGCGCCTGATACCCTTTTTTTAAATTGTTCAAAGCATTGCACTCCTGCTGAAGCAATGTTAGAGACTAGCTTGAAATAGAAAGTCCTGAAAACCAAGTTACTGGACCAGTCTGCTGCCTTCATGGTCTCCTGCAGCGGAACTCCAACTGTAAAAGTTCCGGAAACCATGGGCTCCAAAGACAGAAATGTCTTTTCCCGCTAGCTCAATAATCTCCTTCACCCATCTCGCTATGGTAGCTGGGGCCACTGCTTTATGTGGCTTTCTGTGTGCTATGAGTAGCTGCGTCACACCCTGTGGCCTTATCGCTGCGGTTGCTGCCTCGTATCACTTTATGCACTGTGCTACGCAGAGGTTGTTGTTATTAGGAAAGTATGGTTACACAATGACTCTAGGGTTGGTTTTAGTACACTGCACAATGTTGAATGCAACTCCTTCAGGATAAAACATCTATTCGTCTATTTCTAGAGCTTTAACATTCAAGACTCTTCTGCAAGATACCAAACTGAGCAAAGTGGCTAACTTTGCAGACAGTTGCTTCTCTGATAAAAGGTAATTTCCTGGCCACTGTTCAAATAAACGCAGGACTTTATTAACGTCCCACAGGACCGAGTATCTAGGTAACGGGGGCTTTCTCACTTTAATTCCTTTCAGAAGTCGAGCTACTGCAGGGTGCTCTCCTACTGGCATGCCGTCCACCAGATTGTGGCCTGCAGAGGTGGCTGATCTGCACACCCCCACTGTTCTAAATGCTTTCCCTCCTGTGGTAAGAAATGCTAGAAAATGTATAATCTGTGTTATAGGAGCTGAAATGGGAGAAATACTCCTCCCCCTGCACCATAGCTCCCAGGCCTGCCAAGCGTAATTATAGCTCATGATTGTTGATGGTCCCCATGATACTCTGATGAGTTCTGTAGCCTCCTCTGAAAGTCCCAACAAGCACCACCTTCGCCTGAAATTCTGCAGGCAAGGAGGGTTAGTGTTGGATCCTGCACTAGGGGATGTGGGGCTCCCGCTGCATCTGTGATGAAATCCGTTCTGTGAGAGATCCTCTGAGGGAAATCCGTGGAAAGTTCCATCAGAATCGGAAACCAGGCTTGTGACCTCCATTCTGGAGTCACCATGACAAGTTCTGCCGTGTCTCTGCGAACCTTCGCTAGAGCCCTGGCCAGCATCGCGAAGTAGGACCGCATCTGTCTTGTAGGAACGCATCTGTCCCTATCGCTACTGGATCTAGTCTCCAGATGTAGTAGCTCGGCAGGTGGGTGTTTACTCTCGAGGTGAAGAGATTTGTATGTAAGGGACCCCACCTGTGTTGTAATTTGTCGAAGACTGACTTGTGTAGTCTCCAGTCGCTCAAGTCTATCAGATAGCGGGAGTTCTAGTCTGCCACTGTATTCTTCACTCGAGGAAGATATTTTGCTTTCACCAATATTTTCCTGTCTATACAGAGGTGCCAGAAGTCCTATGCAATTTCCACTAGCATTTTGGACTTTGTGCCTCCCAGCGTGTTGATATATCTCACTGTGGAGATATTGTCCATGCGTAGGAGGATGCAACATTGCTCTTTGTCCTTGAAAAGGGCTCTGACCGCGAATGAACCTGCGAGGAGCTCCCGCCAGCTGATGTGCAACTCTAGCTCCTTCTGAGACCATTTTCCTCCCATCTCTGTGTGCCCGCATCTGGCTCCACAGCCTGATCTGCTGTCGTCTGATTCTATAATGAGTTCCGGCAGGTCTCCGAAGATGGCTCGGCCGTTCCATGCTTCCATGTTGTGAAGCCACCAGCGAAGCTCTGTCTTGCTGCCTTCGTTTAGAGGTACCAGGTGGTGGTATCTCCATCCCTTCTGAAGGTACCTGATCTTGAGCCTCTGCAGGGCTCAAGAGTGTAATGGCCCGGGAAAGATCGCCTGTATTGAGGCTGCAAGCAGACCAACTATCCTTGCTAGATTCCGAAGCGATATAACCGGTCTCCCCAGGGCTGTCCACAGATCTTTCTTGATGGATCTTATCTTGGTGGACGGGAGCTCCAGCGTGGCTTTTTCTGTATCTATGTTGAAAATTAAAAACTAGAAACTCCAGCCTCCTGCATGGGATCAGAGCTGATTTCTATGTGCTGATCAGAAAACCTAGACTCGAAATCAAGGACGTTGCCCACTGCACTTGATTCTGCAATCTCTCCTTGTCCTCTGACCTGAGCAGGATGTCATCTAGATAGGTGATCATCTTGATTCCCTGTTCTCACATCACGGTCGCTAGGGGCCTCATCAGCTTGGTAAAGGCCCATGGCACTGAGCAAGGCCAAAAGGTAGAGTCTAGAACTGCCATATCTCTCCCTTCCATGTAAATTGTAGGAAACGATGGTGCTGTGGTGCTATGGGTACCATCAGATATGCATCTTTTAGATCTAACCGCACTAGCCAAACGTCTCTTCTGAGTAAGTCTGCTAGTAGATTGATTCATTCCATCTTGAAGTGCCTGTAAACTAACCAGCTGTTTAGCTCCTTCAAATTGATGACTGGTCGTACCTTGCTCTTGCGGTGGACCAGAAACATGTTGCTCAAGAATCCTTCTGAGTGAGGGTGCGCCCTCTCTATGGTTTATTTTTGAGCTAGCGCCTCTATTTCTGCATCTAGAAGTGTAATCTCTGCTTGTGAGGTGTGCATGCCATGTGGGAGCTCAGCTGAAGTGGTGTCCTTAAGAATTCTAGGGGAAACCCTTGCGCTGTCTGTAACACCCATGCGTCTGATGATAACACGCGCCAACTGTTCATAAAAAGAAGGTTCTCCCTCCTACTGGGGGGAGCATTATTAGGCAGAAACCTGTGCAGTTCCCACTGGGACCACTGCAAAAAAGTTTAAGTCTACAGGAGTTAGCAGTAAACCCAATTGGTAGCAGTCTGTACCACCCAGATTTGCCTGGTAGCCCTGGCTGAGCAGTCAGACTTCTCTCAAGTCGAGTCAGGCTGTATTTGGAGTATACAGGATAGGGCAATTTACACAGTAGAACAAGCAGACACTGATCAGAGCTTGGGTGTAAAGTTATATAATTATTTATTTAAAAACACATCTATGGAAAACACACTGGCACTAATATGACAAACAACTTCAATCACAGTTACTATAAGTATATATCAATCCCATAACAATATTTCAACAAGTCTAGGTTCAACGGCACCACTTATTTGCAGACAGAGGTGAATGCTTTAACCTAGATGGCACTCTAGTATTCGTTAGAAATGGTGAGAAAAAGGCAGGGTATGAAACCAACTCAGTACCAACACTTTTACAAAACAAATGCAAGGCGAGCAAGGCAGGGTCTACTGTAAATCACAAAGTTCAGAGGCCAGGCCCACTCGGAGAGGGGCAAGGCTGTATGTCCCAAAAGTATCACAGTGGAAATGCACTTCAAGTCTTTGTAGCAAAATGTCACAGAAAGGTTGGACCAGTTTTAGAACAAAAAGTTAAGAAGGTCTGGAGGCGACCCAGTGGAAAGGTAAGGATTTAAGACACCTCACGCTAAACGGTTCAAGAGAAGCCAGGCGGACACAGTACCTTGAGAGTGAAGAGACAGCTCCGGCGGGGGCAGTTGTTCCTGGTGGTGGATGCAAGTCGGGGCTTTGCCAGAAGATGAGAGGATCTCATCGTCAAGGAAAAGTTGAAGATCGTTGCACCACCAGGGAAGAGACCAGCCGCGGAGTGCTCTGTCACAAGGCACCACCTTTTGGTCGCAGTACAGTGGTTAGTGGCTATCTGGTTGCCGGGGTGCTCAGCACGGGCAATTCGACCACTAGACGTCCTGGAAGCGAAGAAAAAGCAAGGGACTGGTTGTTCCCACCAGTCACGGGAAGAAGACTCTCCAGCAGGGAGATCTCCTCTGTCGTTGGGAAGTGGTGAGTCGGTTCAGCAGGGCTCCACCGGAGGTGTCGTCGTTGCAGGTCGGCTCAGCTTTACCCTCGTCGGATGCTTTTGTCCTGTGGCGACTTCTGAAGTTCCATTCCCAAAAGCCCTGCTTTTATGCAGAAAACCCCCATTCATTCAGCCTAGCTGTCAATCAAATATGCTAAGTGGTGAGCGGGGCGGCTCACCACTCGGGCCAATCACACCAGAGTGCGACTTGAGTTGGCAAGGCAACTCGGTCCAGGGTGCCTAAACCCCCTCCCACACCCCCTGTGGTACCCAGACAGAATGGCACCACTCTGGAGGGCTTCTGTGCAGAAGCCCGCCAAAAGTGGAACAAAGGGCTCAACCTTTGGTTCGGAGTTACAGAGGCGAACACATATGCGATTTTAAAAACCGAGTTCTGGCAGAAAATACCAACCGGTGGATTTATTTAAGACAAATAAACCGCCGGTATGTTAGAGACTAATGTGAAAAAGTATTAGCCTCTAACAATGGGAAGAATCCCATAGGAATATATTTGCGGTCGAATATAAAAAGTAGTATACACTGTCACCAGCCAAAACTCGACAAGGAAGACGGGACAGTGCCCCCGCGAACAACAGACCCAGGTGTAATCGAATTACCCCTACCCGTACGTCCAAAATAGGGTGGTTTGTACTAGTTCTGTTAGTAAATTTAGGTCTAGTAAAGCCAATGGTGACTTTACATGCCCTGGGAGACAGTAGTCAGTCCCAGGGTATGGAGTCTATGGTGGGGATCCTCTAGGACACCCCAGTGTTACGGCACAGAGGGTGCGGTGTAACACCTAGCAAAACACATGAGGCCCTATGGAGCAAAAGACCCCATAGCCCATAGAACACATTGACATTCAAAGAAATCAACCACATTCATGTCCAAGAGTGGGAGGAAAAGAGCCTCACTCATGGCAGGATGAAAAAAACAAACTCCAGAAATCCAGCAAAGCTGCTGGGAGACTCACTAGGTTAGGAAATTCAGCCTAAACAGAGAATTCTCCCTAACATGCATCGCTGCACACTCTCTCACCTGTGGGGTTGTTCTGGTGCCTGAAGTATGCTCTGCCTCGGCGGCCCTTGAAAAGTCTGCTTCTGTTCGGGAAGAATGCGTCCTGCTGCCGATTTCCAGTATTGGGCTCTGGGCCCTTGGGGTCTCTGGCTTGAAATGAAGCGGCCAGTCGAGCGGTCCCTAAATTGACTGATCCCTGCAAAAACACGACTAGGGAAAACTTTCCTAATGGACGCCTGGGCCTTCTCAAGCTCTATATAAGTCCCCACAAACGTATTAATTGCTTTTACGAAAGTGTCTCCGAAAAGAAGCCTTGGGCCCCTTCTTCTGCATAATATGAGGTGAGGTCACCAGGTTTATTGTCTATCTTCAATAACATTGACCTTCATCTCTCTGCTGAAATGGCAGTGATTCTGTTCCCACAGACACGGCTCGCTGTGCCCAGCCTGCCAAACTGAAAGGATCCACTGGCTCTCCAGTGTCCTTAGATCTTTCTGCAAGGTCCATCATTTTTGCTCTGGGGACTGTCAGGTCCAGGATCTTGTCCTGGCAAGACCTCCATGCATTGTCCATCCCCTTCCTGGCATCCTTACTGGCTTTAGTGATAAATGTGAGCATTTTAGGGTCCAGTTCAGGGGTATCCGTCACTTCCCAGTAAGCTCTGGTCTGAGGCATTTTGCTCTAAGCCGAAACTTGGTCTCCTTCTCCAAAGGCTTCCAAATTATTTGAGCCATATAGAGAGCTACTCTCAGGGAAAGGGTCCACTCCTTGGATCTGAGGTGTCTTACAGCACCCGGCTCAAACATATCCGAAATGTTATCTTCGTCGGGGTACTCTCCACCAAGCCGGCTTTCTTATCGGAGTATCTGTCTTTTTCTTGCGCTCCTGAGCTGCCTTTGGACAGACTTATTTCATCCTCTTCCTGCTCCTCTTCCTGGTCATACTCCTCAGAGGATGAGGGTGCTTCCCCAATGTTTTTCGCCCCTGGGTTTGGGGTGACAAGGCTGGGAACTGCTGATTTGCAAGGAAAGCGTCCTTAAGCCTATTAAAGGCATCAGCTGCCTCCTGGGGCTTTTCGCTCTTCCACATATCTGAGCCCAGGAGGTATAAGAGTGTTTCCTCTTCCAGGCGCCTTTACACCCCCTATATGATTTTTGCAGATGCCTAATGGTGGAGGTCCCCTCACCTGGATCATCCTGCAGGCCAGCTCTGGTGCCCAAAATGTTTTCCAGGTCTTGAAGCCTGTCCTGTATGGGCTGAACTCCCTGTGCCACAGCTCTCACTAGGGAGTCTCCCAAAACTCTTTTAAAACTTTGGGAGAGGTCTATTTCCTCCTCCTGCAATTCATGCTCTTGGTCACTAAACTCTTCCCAGTATTATTCTCCTCTGTCACAGGCCATTCTTCTGGTAATGTGCGTGGAGCAGTGTGACCTTAACTCTCGAGGTTTTAAATTGACCTGACAGCAACTAGTAGGTGGCAGAGCATATCAAATCCGTATTATTATTAATCTTTCTTTTTTTTTGTATAAAGTCTGCCTCTGAGTCTTGAAATGCCGAGATCCTGTGATGAATGGAGTCTTATGAGCTCCGGAGCGCTGCACGGATCCTTCTTGTTCAAATATGGAACGTTGAAGGAGGAAATGTCTTACTGCGCATGCATGGTCTTAATGGAAGACGCGTCGCTGCTTCAGTCAGGCGTGTGAGGCGCCGGAGCGCATCTCCGTAGAAAAGATATTACGGTATGTGAAAAATGACATTCCCAAATGCGAGAGAGGTCGCTCGGTAGCCGTTCAGCTCCGCTTATATCAATACACTCAAAATATAATTAAAAGCGTTCCGACACGTGAACGGAATGAAACGTTCTGAAAATAAGTAATAATGCACACACTGCACACACTGCAAAACAACGCTGCACGTCTGCTTTGCTATGCTGTTTAACAACACATTACTAATTTCCTGACTAGAACATAACATATATAGGGCCTCATTACGACCCTGGCGCTAATGGGTGAACAGCGCCGTAAAAGGCTGCGACGCCGTTAACCCATTAGCGCCTGATTAGGAGGTCCCTTTGCGGGACCCGACCTACACCAGCCGTTAAAGTAGGGACCCGCAAAGGGACCTTGGTGCTAAGTACGGTACCGCAATTTGCGGTACCGTACTTAGCGCCTTCCCCATTCCCATTGAGCCCTATGGGGCAAAAATGGGAATGGGAAAAGCCATGGAGGAAGGGGGAATTACCGCCCTGCCAACCTTTAATGGGGTGGTAATTCCCCCTTTCTCCATGGTGCAGTCGGTAGGTTACCGGCATGAACCATGGTGCTATTAGCACCATGGTTTTCTGCCTGGGTCGTAATGAGGCCCATAGCATGTTACCAAACAAACGTAATAAAAAAGGTAAATGGGTACTTAGCTGTCATAAGCAGCAAAAAAGAAGAGGAAGGCACCTACAGCTACAGGGACTTATACCTGCTGAGGAGCCCTCATTGGAGGACAGGACTGAGACTAGGGACTACTGCAGGGACTCATGGGAGTTGTGGTTTTATAGACTTTCTCTGGTTTCATCACGTTTTTGTTTACCTTTGATTTTTAACCACGTTGGGCATGTTGAACTGTTTTAAAAAAAAAACATAGAAATAAAGTGAAGTTTTAAAGTGCTGTTGTTGAGCAGTAATACAGAAGAATAAGCATAATGCTTGCCTCCGGTCTTGTCATAGAATTATGTACGGTTTCCAGGAGCCTGGCAAGCATCTGTACCAAAATGCATACACTGTTTTGCATTATAATGAACACAAAAATGTAAATATAACTTTGAAATACCTTTTTGCAAATTCCTTTTAGAATTGTTTTATAAAACTGCGATGTGCCCTTTCTTTTGTCATGTTTTACAATACATTGCATCTCATGAGCCACTTTAAAGAAATGCATTTATTTATGCCAGTCTTGAAAAGCTTGAAGAAAACTAACTGGCCAAATGAAGTTTTCCATCATGTGATACTAGACACCATACAGCCCATAAAGTGGGGTTGATGCATAATGAACAAGCAACGTTATCTAGTGCTCCGAGGCATGGAGACCAATTGCAATAAAGATGGTGCATGCACGTAATTATGTATTGTACTCTTTTTTTTAATTCATAGTCAGAATTCTGCAAAGTAAGGAAAATTAGCATAGCGCTTCTACATTTTTTCTCTGTGGGCTACTGTACTGTGTTTAACACTATCACCCCTGTTGCACCTAGAGGAAACAATATATGCAATCTTGGGGCGGTCTTCTCAAAAACTGTTGCTAGAGTATACATTTGTGAAATACTCCATATTGGTTGAGAGCATGGAAAAAGATGCATATTAACATTCAAATTAGGAAGTGTATTTTCTAAATGCAGGCACTGTGCCACCGTCTTCCATTATCTTATCTAAATCGAGTATAGGTTTACAGTGCTTAAATACTCGCTTCGCAGATGAGAGCTCTAATCACCGAGCTACAAAAAATAACTAATGCTCTGCCTTGAATGCCTACCAGAGAACGTATGTTTCGGTACTGTGACAGGGTCAGTCAGATGAATCTGTCAAGAGGGTTTGGGGCCCGCTCTCATCCTGGGGTGGGAGGCCTACCAGAAAGGGGCAAGAGTCAGTACTACACCAGAAGGGCATAGTGTCAGTTGTTAGAGCCGAAGTATTTTACCAATTGTAACACCTCCTAGGAAAGAAGACAGGGATTGATTGGCCTGAGGAAGCAGAAATGGAGAGGGAGGATAAAAGAAGGCACAGGAAACAGGAAGGTGTGGGTTGTTCAGAAGTCCGGTCAGAGAAGGTGGAGTTGGACAAGGGACAAAAGGATAGTGTAGTGGAGTGGTGAGAACGTGGTACTGTGGTGTGATGTGCGTGCAAGGTGTGTGAGTCAGATTGGTAGCATGAGTGTAGGGATTGAATGAAAGAGTGATGAGGGATTTAAAGGATGGTGATTCAGAAAAAGGAGGGGAGGAGTAATGGTTGGGTGGAGGTGGAGTAGTGTGGCGACGCGAGTACTGGTAGTGTGGATGTGGGTGTGGTAGTATGTGGAGATGGGAGCCGTAGTGGTGTACAAGGTGAAGAGGTATTTACTTATTTGTTTATTTCTCATGCGCCACCGCCGGCAGGCATAAGGGTGCACGTAGACTCTGTGAACACATCAAAACAGGACAAGTGAACAAGCTGACCTTTCAATTAAACAAGGTGGTTTTCAATTAAACAAAGTCGTTTTAAGATGTTTTCGAAAGGTGAACAGATAGTAAACTTTATGCAATTCAACTGGGAGTTCATTCCAGGCTATTACTGCCTGAAGAGGAAGGGAAGGGCCGCTTCCCCCGCACATGGTTAGCTCTATGGCAGGTTAAATACATAGAGTTGCATAACCATGTGGATCGTCTCAGGGTTTGCTGTACAAAGCTCTCTCTAAGATAGGAGGGAGCAGACCCATAAAGACATTTATGCGTCAGAGTATTACATTTAAAACAAATTCTGTCTGCAACAGGCAGCCAATGAAGTTCTTTCCTTGTGGGTGGAAATATCTTCTCTTCTTGGCATGCTCTTGATGATGTGAACTGCGTCATTCTGCAAAGTCTGCAGTTTGCAAATGCAGTTTATACTGGCACCGATCAAGAACGCATTGCAGTAGTCCAGTCTTGGCATAATGGTGGCCTTTTCCAAAGTTTCATCATTTTTTTAGCATGCATATGGTTTAACTAACCGCAGCAGCCTATAATTATTTTGAACTGTTTTATAATACTGTTAACCTGGGCATCAGCACCAAGTGAGGATTCAAAAATAGCTCCAAGAATTTAAACTTTATCCAAAACATTGATACGATGATCATCGATAAGGAAACTTAAATATTTAAGCTTAGCCTTTGCTTGTGGAGAGCCAAGTATGAGGAGCTCAGTTTTGGCGCTATTAAGACATAACCAGTTTGTTGACATCCAAGGTTGTGTGTCTTATAAATGATAGAAATCTTGTTTATGTCACTTGTGATTCACCACTTAATTCTATCAGCGACTGGGTGTCATCAGCGTAGTTTGTAAACCGGGTTCCCATGTTCTCAAGCAGGTCACAAAGGGGTTGAATATAGACATTCAAAAGTGCTCATGAAAGGCATTTCCCCTGTGGCACTCTGTCAGTAATTGTTGCTTGGTCCAAGACAACATTACCGCAGCACATTTTTGACTTTCTATTGGCAAGAAAGGAACTGATCCCTGTCTTACTCCTATCAACAATGGTTGGATGAAATTCCTGACTGCCTCGGATGAAGAATGTTAGATTTATCCAGGTGCCCCTGCAATTGCATTTTAGCAATCTTGTCCACGATTTTCAATAAAAACAGGACATTAGTTCTTGGTCTCAAATTATGGGGTACTTGCCTGTCCTGACCAGGTTTTTTTTAAACAAGGGGCAACTAAAACATTTTTGACAATGGGCCTCATTACGGGTCCAGCGGTAACCCTTCCGGTGATACCGCTGGTTTGCCGCCGGACCTGAAAAAAAATTACCGGCGCCTGACTTCCCGGTAACACCGGGGGATTACAGTCATGGCTGTCAGGTGCAGATAATTTGTAAGTCCCCATTCATATGGGAATGTGAAAAACGAAGCACTGCCACCTTTGTTAACGGTGCCGGTGCTTCCGTGACGGCTTGCCTACCACGGCCCCTGTGCTCAGCAAAGTCAGCACTGTCGGGCACAGCGGCTTCAGCAGGCACACCCGTAGCATGCCGGTCCGGAAACAATGGTGCCGTTGTTTCCAGACCGGCACACTTGTAATGAGGCTCAACGTCTGGCACAATGCTGTGGCGAAAGGTTGCATTGGTAAAGCATGAAAGAAATGGGGCAAATAGTTTAAAAAGGCTCCGAGTAATATTTGGAGAAATTAGAGGTGTGGCAGAGGAAGTAGTAGTGCGGTGGAGGAGTAAATAGTAGTTGTGGAGTGAGGAGGGGATAACGGCAGCCAGTGGTGTGGAGCAGGGAGAGTAGTGAGTTGGAGAGCAGAGAGTAATGGCCGAATAGCAGGGCAGAGTTGTTGAGAGAGAAGAGAGAGAGGAAGATGAAAGGGAGGCAAGGAAGTGAGGAGTAAGGAAGGGAGAGAGAATATACTAACAGGGAAACAAATTGAAGGGCACATAAGATCAGGTGAGTACCTAGAATGAGTGAAAGGAACTATTCTCCTGGGGTCCTGATAGGTGTCACCTACATTGTTACTAGTGGGAGTATAACTAGCTAAGGTGTTTGTCCTTAGGCCATCACAAGAAGGAAGATATATTTAAGATAGTAAGGCACTCAACACTAGAACTATCCTGTGGTTGAGGTACACATTTGTTAGGGTGGATATGACCACCCCTAAGTTAAAGAAAGAGGGACAGCCATTTGTTTCGTTTCTTGTTTCAAAGTAAAAACTCTTGAACTAAGTCTGGGAGTTGGTGTAATCCTGATACCATCTGGAACCGTTATGCTAGCTACGTGTGTTATGCTATCCAGTGTTAGTAGAAGCACATCTAACATTTTTATGGTCCCCTGTCACTTTGAGACCTGAAGGAAAAAGTCGTTGTTTGGTTATTAGAAGCAGAGGGAGCAGTGCAGAATTGCTTTTCTGTGGTGTTGATGCATGTAGATCAAGAACCAAGCTCTGCGTTTTTCATAGGTTTCTCGAGGATTTTGGTGTGTAGTCTGTTTTGACTTCCTTTCAGGAAGGTACTCATGTCATGTAGTTTGTCAATGTATGGTATGGTATATTTGAGAATGATGGCTGTGTGGAGTGAACTGTAGATGTGTTTCTTTGCTTGGCATCCCATGTGTAAGCATCTTACTTGGTTTCTGGTAACAGGGTCTGCCCATGATTAAAGATGCATTGGGGCAGCTGGATGGATGTCTGTGACAAGCTGGTGGGATAACTGTAGAGGTCAGATGGTAGTGCGTGTAAGTGATACAAGTATTGACTTGTGTTCACCTAACGCTTTGGCTACTCGAAGCGTGTAGCGTAAGCAAGACCATCTTTAGTAAACTGGTTAGTGAGAGGCACACACAATTAAGCAGCTTATTAACGTCATTAAGATATGGCCTGCCGCTCCCAAACACGGGGCTCATCGCCCTAGTTAGAGAACCTGGTCCATCTTTAGTGAGCTGGTTAGTGAAAGGCACACACAATTAAGCAGCTTATTAACGTCATTAAGATATGGCCTGCCACTCCCATACACAGGGCTCATGGCCCTAGTTAGAGAACCTGGTCCATCACATTAGCTGTTCTCACAGCTCGGGTATTACTTTGGAAAGTGACTAACAGTAATAGTCTTTGGGTTGGTCATTGCTATAGCAGACAATCAAAACAATATTCAGAAAGAACATACAAATAGATAGTGATTAGTAATTACCTACTGCATACAGTTAAAATAGGGGGAATTTAACTAGATAAATGTATGAGTTAGAATATACTATTGCATGGCCTCAGTTTGTTCCCATAGAATAGCAATGACATGCCCATCTCTGTATGTCAGAGTTTAATTACTTGCTGTTTAGTAAGTGTTCATACATACAACGATTTCTTGAGTGAATCACTTATTTTATAGCTTGACAAATGGCTACATTACGAAATACATGTAAAACAAAGGTTAGAGAGGTGCACTAGGGGTGAGATGTGAAACCAGCTCTCATGAAAAGTTCCCTTCCATGGCTGAGTGTTTTAAATTCTTGCCCACAAAGGTGCCTGGTATGAAATGCTCCTAGGCACTGAAGTGCCTGAGAACCATAAGTTGTGGACAAGGCATGCATGTCCAGGCATGTATATCCATCTTGAATGGCAGGGGAATGCTAGTAGTTAAAGAAATACAGATTCTTGCAGAGCTGTATAGGCTGAATGGTGACTTGTGCCGATTAAGCAACCATTTCAGGTGTGACGCAGGAGCAATATGCTGACATGAAGTTCAAGTACGTTTTTTTCCAATGCACGTTAAGCCTCTTTCAGATTTTACTAACCTTTTTTGGATCTTTGAGTCTTTCATGACAGCATACAAAATACAAGCAATAACAACTCTTCTTATAAAGAACAATACAGTTTAAACAACTCACCAATAGTACACAGAAAAAACACCACAGCAGACTTAATACGGTTAGAACGTGATGGAAACCCATCACCTAAAAACCATTAATAGAGTTTAAAATTACATCAAAATAGGATATAGTCTCTTAGAACAAAACCAAAGTGCAAAAATCACTCTTGACAAGTGGGGAGAGGAAGGGCCAGTGTAAGCCTGAGTTTAGTATCCTCGTTCACAACCCCAAAAATCCTTATATCTCAAAGGCTCTAAACTCAGGGGCTACTAAATTTCTTCACCCATGACTCAAGCCCCATAAATAGTTAATTTGGTAATGTTGGTGTCAAAGTCCCTCAAGAGAAATGACACAGCAGCCTTATGTACCTGGAGATGAGTGGGAAAGCTCAGGTGAGTAACATCGTACCCACCACAGATTTCCATCTATCTAAGAGTAATTGTGCCATGCTGGCAAGAACGATTATCAGGGCAAATTAGACTATTGAAGAAGAATACTATCTCGATTAAGTAAAGGTGAGCTTTCCAAACTGCAAATAGTTCATAATAGCGCTGTTCACATGATCGGCAGGAGAGAACACTTCTCTGTTGCCAGGCGGACACTCCACTGACTACCAGTATTATATGGCCTTCCACAATTGGTTAGAACGTGTGTACCCTTCTGGAACATTTGATTCTCAAGCATCATGTAAGCTGGTACCCCAGGTGCTGGTGGGTGGACTTGACCATATCTCCCCACCCAATTAGCACATCATGACTCATCACTCATGCCATCTACCATTCAAATTGTCTTTGAACTCGGCTTTGCAATTGATTCTTGCTCCTGGGAATATAAGGGAGTATGAACATATGCTATCTTCAGTCTGGTGCACCATGCTCTCCGTCTATTTTCATGCTCAGATCACGTGACTGGAGACAGTGAATCGGCCCATACTATAGCATTTAATTGTCTTAACTGAAGAAACTTGGCACTTATGGTGTTCCTTCTTTGCAACTTAAAAATGGATACATTGGCTTCTCATGTTCAGTGTTCTCCAAAGACTGATAACCAATTCTTGTCTGCTTCTAGCCTTTGAAACCAGGCCAGAAAGCCTTTTTGGTCTTGTTTTGAATTCTAACTTATTCTTTGTTGCGATACACCCACAGTTATCAATTCTTCTTTCTCCACGGGTTGAGCTTACTAAGATTGTGACCTTGAATGTCCAGAATTCCATAATCAATATATATATATACATATATATATATATATATATATATATATATATATATATATATATATATATATATATTGGCGGCACTACCTGCAGTCTATTCACTACGTATAGCCAGCCTTTACGATTACTTAGTCTCCTTGCGTTACTGCATCTGTACAATTGTAAAATGACTTGTGTTTTCTGTAGTGTTCTTCACACGTACAATCTTCTTTCTGCACATGAAAGTCTTCTTGATTCTTTACTTTGACATGATATTGTATACAATCTATGCATTCTGTTCTCTGTCATCCTTCTCAGTGCGTCACTTTCATGTCTCATGACGTTACCAGTCTCTTCTTTTCTAATCTTCACACTTCTTCAGGGATCTCCCTCAGGAGATCGTCATCTCTTCGGGGATACATCACACATGTTTTTATCAGTGGATACCTTTTCTCAAAGGCTCTTCGTGGTATAGGCACCATCACTGGTGTTGTGCATGTCGCAATTTCCCGTTTCCAACATATAGCCCGAATAGGGGCGGGACTTCCTGCAGAGGCATTTAGCTGCTCCTCTACAGATGTGTGTTCACAGTTCTTCCTCTACCCTCTAAGATGCCACTTACTCACTAATACACCTCTGTTGCACCTGCTCAGACCCTTTGTTGAATACCTACCACAGACATCTAGACATGCTCCATTCCACTCTCTTTTTGTGTTATCAGGGTTTCCTCCAAGATGTCCAAGTTCCGGTCGCTTTACAGTCATTCTTATGTTCAGTTATGTTATTTACATTTATGTCACGCACCACTGACCCGGAGGCTTAAGGGTGCCCCACAAAAACAAACATGAAGCTAGGTAGTCAATGAAACCACAGAGTTATTTCCGGAATGTACATACAAACTGAGATCAAGATAGTAATGAGTTCCTCTTTTATCTGAACAGGAGTGTCTTAATACCCACTATAGCTAACTACCTACACTGCCTGAATATTCCAACATATAAACTACAAAAGTCAGGTGGATCCAGCTTCCCTGTACTGGCGACCAAGCTGTGGAACTCCCTGCCCAACTTGATGAGAGCAGAACCGGCCTTCTGGTTCTTCAGAAACAGTGTTAAAGTTTGCTTCTTCGCTCGCCAAAACTATATTGCGCCATTCGGTCTGTCTTTCTGCACCATAGTGGCTCAGTCTGTAACGTTCATCAGACTTGCTATGTACTTCAACCATTCTGTCACACATTATTGCAACTGAATTTGTATGCAAATTATGCTCTCTGCTATTGACTGAATTTGTAACATGTAGTTGCCACTCTCTACTAACTTTGTAGTACCCTATCTTGTATCCATGTCCAGACTTGTTACACACCTCACTTTAACTGCTAGTTAATCGTGTACCTGTAATCGTATGACAGGAATGATTATCAGGGCAAATAGACTATTGTAGCATCATACCATCTGGAATAAGTAAATGTGAGCTACCCAAACTGCAAATAGTTCAGAATTTTGCTGTTCAAATGATAGGCAGGAGAGAACACTTCTCTGTTGCCAGGCGGGCACTCCACAGACTACCAGTGGAAGCCAGCATTTAATTTAGATTCTGACCATCACATATAAAAGCATAACCGGCAATGGTTCAAGTTATCTATCAAAGGGAATCTCTTGGCAAGTCTCTCTGAGAACACTGAGATCCAATAACTCTAACCTCTTATATGTACCTAGATCCTAACTAACTATAATGGACAAACGTGTATTTGATAGTGCAGCAACCAGACTCCGGAACACTCTCCCATCTGATCTGAGGAGCAGTTCCACACTGGCCTCCTTTAAACTTAGTTTAAAGACACATTTGTTCAGCTGAATTGCTCCAGTCACTAACCATGAATTCTCGATTCTGTAGCATTGCTTGGTCCATTATTCATTTTCTTGTGCTGTGTATGATATGTGTAACTGTTATTTGTGAGCACCCTGATGCCCATGGACTTGTTTTTGGTGCAATATAAATGATGTAAAAATTAAATAAATAAATAAATACATACATACATACATAAATACACAATTTGCAATTTGGTCTCAACTGGCCCTTGCGTTTTTTAATGATAGAGGTTAGAGATTTAATGGCAGTTTTAGCGACAGCAAAGAGGCATCTGATTTGTAGATTGGCTAGCGTCGACAGATATGATTGATGGTCTTCCCATGACACAAATATGTAAGTCAAATATATGTGGGCTAAGCTTGCCAACTCCTCCTCGCTCACCCTCCTTAACATTACTCCTTGGGCTTCTATAATTCTTTTGCAATAAGGGCCTATAACAGTCTATTAGATGATGATCACGATCCAAAATGTATCTAAAACCCGATTCGGTGAGGTCCTCCGAAAATTGTTTCCTATACAGGGAATTGGAGGATTGGGAAAAGTGTTCATGTCATGCCAAGTCTACCAGCTCTCTTGCATGAGTGGCCACCCTCTTAACAGCATATCTAGCACGCCAGTCCATTACCTTTCTCTCCTCAAAACAAACATCTGCATACAAAAGAGCCAATGGAAGTATCCTTGGTTTGCCTTTTCCTACCAAATACAGGCCCAGCATGAAATTGCTGTGACAACTTTGAATGAGCATCCTTATCAAGAGGAAGTGAGCAGAAAAGGAAATACATGAGACTAAGGGATGAGCAAAAGTAGTGAGGCAGAGGTGTGACATTTTAATTAGTATTGTTTAACTCCTAATTTCCTAATTTCTGCTCTACTTTAGTCATATATTGGTGTAACGTCATCTAAGCTTTGCCTTGCCTATCAGATAAAATGTGTACCTGTGGCATGAGGCTAATGTGAGCATCAGTCTCAGCATCAGGGTCCAGATTCCCATTGTCATATTGTCAGGGATAGATGTGGATCACATCTTTCTATTTACAAACCTAGGTGTTTAAGGTGGTAGAAAGAAAACTCCATTTAATTTCCATATCAATTTATCTTTTGATAGGTGTGTATCCTGTTTGAGTATGGCCACCCGCTATGTAGGATTTTGTTAGCATTTATCTGTTTTATCATTGCCATATATGGTTTATGTCTTCTTTCTATTATTAGAAGGCACTTACTTTAGAAGCATCCTGGGTCAGCATGGATGCAAACCCTTATGGTCCATTTAATTAAGGTAACACATTGTACGATGGACAGGATGCAGAATAACTCGTACACCAATAATAAGACCGACTCCGGAAGTTGGCAAAATGTCTCTGTTTTATTCTCAATTATCTATAACAGGGAGTTACAACGGACATCAACCAATCTCGCACAGCATAGTCTCAAAGCATTTAATAAAAAACAACACTTTTATAACAAAAGCTTGTCATACGTGATGTCATACTACGTGGCTAACTAAGAAAACCTACGCAAGATTGTGGTTGGTTCAAGGGGAACATTTAAGTACACTTTCTATAAGGGAATGGATTGTGATTGGGTCTCTGCAGTCAGTTGGACAACTTATGCCCTCCCTTAGTGCAAGTCATTTTCTACAGTTATTAAGTAAACAGCATATAATTGGCTTCCAAACTATAAGGCTCTTGTTATATGGCCTTCTACAATTGGTTAGCATGTGTGTACCCTTCTGGAACATTCGATTCTCTAGCGGCACGTAAGCTGGTACCCCAGGTGCTGGTGGGTGGACTTGACCATACCTCCCCACCCAATTTGCCCATCATTTCTCATCACTCATGCCGTCTACCATTCAAATTGTCTTTGAACTTGGCCTTGCAATTGATTCTTGCTCCTGGGAATATAAGCGAGTATGAGCATACGCTATGTTCAGTCTGGTGCACCATGCTCTCCGTCTACTTTCATCCACAGCTCACGTGACTGGAGACAGTGAATCAGCCCACACTATAGCATTTAATTGTCCTAACTGAAGAAATTTGGCACTCATGGTGTTCCTTCTTTGCAACTTAAAAAGGGATACCTTGGCTTCTCATGTTCAGTGTTCTTCAAAGACTGATAACCCATTCTTGACTGCTTCTAGCCTTTGACACCAGACCAGAAAGCCTTTTTGTTCTTGGTTCGAATTCGGTCTTATTCTTTGCTGTGACACACATATAGCTATCAATCCTTCTTTCTCCATGGTTGAGCTTACTAAGATTGTGACCGTGAATGTCCAGAATTCCAAATATTATATATATATATATATATTGGCAGCACTGCCTGCAGTCTATTCACTACGTATAACCAGCCTTTACAATTACTTAGTCTACTTGCGTTACTGCATCTGTACAATTGTTAAATGACTTGTGTTTTCTGCAATGTTCTTCACATGTGCAATCTTCTTTCTGCACATGACAGTCTTCTTGATTCTTTACTTCATCATCAGATTGTATACGAGCTATGCATCTGTTCTTTGGTCATCCTTCTCAGTGTGTCACTTTCATGTCTCGTGACGTTACCAGCCTCTTCTTTTCACATCTTCACACTTCTTCTGGGATCTCCCTGGGGAGACTGTTATCTCTTCGGGGATACAGCATACATGGTTTTATCAGTGGATACCTTTTTCTCAAAGGCTCTTCGTGGTATAGGCACCATCACTGGCTTTGTGCATGTCGCAATTTCCTGTTTCCGACATATAGGCAGAATAGGGGCGGGACCTCCTGCAGAGGCATTTAGCTGCTCCTCTACAGATGTGTTTCACAGTTCTTCCTCTACCCTCTTGGATGCCACTTACTCACTAATACACCTCGGCTGCACCTGCTCTGACCCTTTGTTTAATACCTACCCCAGACATCTGGACATGTTCCATTCCACTCTGTTTTTGTATTATCAGGGTTTCCTCCAAGGTGAACATATTCCGGTTGCTTTACAGTCATTATTATGTTCAGTTATGTTATTTTCATTTATGTCGTGCACTACTGACCCGGAATCTTAGGGTGCACCACAAAAACAAACATAAAGCCAGGTAGTCAATGAACCCACAGAGTTATTTCTGTAAGGTACATAAACACTGAGATCAAGATAGTAATGAGATGCTCTTTTATCTGAATAGAAGCATCTTAATACCCACTAGAGCTAACTACCTACACCCCCTGAATATTACAACATATAAACTACAAAGGTCAGGTGGATCCAGCTTCCCTTTACTGGCGGCCAAGCTGTTAAACTCCATGCCCAACTTGATTAGAGCAGAACGGGCCTTCTGGTTCTTCAGAGACAGTGTTAAAGCTTGGCTCTTCCCTCAGCAAAACTAACTCACGCCATGCGGTCCATTTCTGTACCATCATCAGTCTGTAAGTCTGTAACCTTCATCAGACTTTCTTTGTACTTCAAAACATCTGCCACACATTTTTGCAACTGTATTTGTATGCAAATTATGCTCTCTGCTATTGACTGAATTTGTAACATGTAGTTGCCACTCTCTACTAACTTTGTAGTACCCTACCTTGTAACCATGTCCAGACTTGTTACACACCTCACTTTAACTACTAGTTAATCGTGTACGTGTAATCGTATACAACCTAAGTCTATTGTTATTTGTCTGCCTCGGTAACTTTTGTACTGTTTTCTGCCTGCTTCTGTAACATTGTATTCAAGTTTAAGCACCTAGATACTTGAGGGTTAAGCACGCTCTACAAATAAACAAACTAAACAAATTAAGTCTCTTTCTGAACACAGCTGTAGATTTTTCTTTCCTCATATCACGGGGGGTGGAATTCCATTCCATAGGAGTCCAAAGCTCCCATCTTTACCTGGGACAATCTATATATTGGGACTCTCAGTTGATTATTATTGTTGGATCTGAGATTGTGTGTATTTAGTTTAGTCTCTAACACTTCACTCAGGTAAAAAGGTGACAAACCTGTCAAGGATTTCTGAGTTGTCACCAGAGTAGAAAAGCAATTCTAGCCTCTATTGGAAGCCGATGTAGGCTCCTTCTGGCCTCCGATACATGTTTCCTTCTTCTAAGATCAAGAACAATTCTGACCGCATTATTCTGAATTACTTGAAGGCGACCTATGTCGGTCTTAGCCAGGCCAGTAAGGAAACTGCCACAATAATCAAGCCTCTAGCCAATTGGTGCTGTTGCAAGTATCCCGCAATTTTCTCTAGGGATAAAAGGGCAAACCTGGGTCAGTAGTTTAATGTAATATGAGGCTGATGACACCATACTCCCAACTTGTGCCTTCATATTAAGGTTGCAGTCAAAGTAGACTCCTAGAGTTTTCACTTTACTTTTGGTGTCCATATCACAACCGTCAATACGGAACTGGGCATATTCAGTGCCCATTTTCCAGGTTTTAGCCAAGGTGCCTACAACCAACAGTTCTGTTTCTCCAGTATTCAATGCCTGTCCATTATTGCACATCCAGCGTTGGATCACTCATTAAGTCCAGTTGATGGTTTTCTGATACGCCATATGATTATCTGAAAGGGGATGACACATTGTGTGTCATCTGCATAAGTGTGAAATTGATTGTATTTTCCTCCTAGACATAAGGAAATGGGACAGTAAAACTATTGTAGGATGTGGGGCACAAGCACGCCCCTTGTGGTACCCCATGTGTTAGTAGGGCTGGGATTGCATCAGCCGAGGTGCTTTTGAACTCCATACCAGCGATTATCAGGAATGATTGGACCCAGTTGGTCGCTGAACCACCTGAGAACCCTGCCTCCTTCCCTAGCCAATCAAGCAATAGAGTGTGATCTACCAGGTTGGAGGTGGTATAGAGGTCAAGCAGCATCTCGAGGGCTGTTTGTCCATTGTCCATGCTAAGCAGAAGTCTGGATTTAAGTTCCATAAGAGCAGTCTCTGCGCCATGATTCTCCCTAAATACTGATTTCCACTTCTTTAGGATGTTATTATTCCTCAGGTGCGTCATAGCTTGTATTAAGGCTTCTCGGTCAAGTATCTTCAACAGAAAGGAGGAATTCGAAATTGGCCTGTAATTCACGGGATATGATGAGAAGAGACCTGGCATTTTAAGAAGAAGTGAAATCCTGGTGTTATTCATAGATGCCAGAACATGGCATTCACTGAACGAATTGTTCACAAATTTGCACAGCATTCACCGTGAGCTGTTTAAATCAGGCAGAGTGTCCTTTTGAAAGGGATGTCATCATGTTCAGATATAGAAACAAAGTGCAAACTTGCAGTGCACAGGTCTGAATAAGTTTAGGGAATCTTATAGCCCTACCTCAAGGCGTTATGAACCATGCATACAATGGCAATGCCTGCAGACAATATGACATCTGACATGACAACATTTACTTAAATTGGGCATTGTGAAATTGGCATTTTAAAGTTGAAGCAGGCATGTCATGAAACGGACATGCAGGTTTTGTGGAGGCATTGTGGACTTGAATATTATATTTCTGGCTTAAATGCATCAATTCATTAAAAATAGGTTTCGGGGCATTATGATATGTGTGTTCAATATTGCTCAATGTGTTCCTGCTTTTACATTTCCTCTGGGGTTAACTGTAGTATGTGCCATGTGAACTGGAATTTCAAAAGACAGCCATTAATATTAGAGAGCAGTAGAGAGTGGTGAATGGCCTGACAGGTTGTTCATTGATGACATGTGTAAAATTCTAGTGTCAGTGTCAACCACAGATTCAAAGTTCAATATCTCCTGCTTATAAATTGCATATTCAACAGGGATTTTGGATCTCAATGTATATGTTATTTTACGTTATGTTATGTTATTGGGCATTTGTATAGTGCCTTTCACCATTGGTATGAACTGAACATGCTGTGAGTTCATCGCCCTCCGGGACCATAGTCCAGGTGTCTGGAGAAAGAAGGGTAATAAGCAGTGCGGGAGTGCACGCTGTATGTGTTCAACTAGGCTGCATTTTTTGTGGTTGTTATCTGCATTCTAATGTTAGGAATTGCATGAGACCAGTAGTATGTGTGCTTCAAGGCAGAGTTGTTTTAGGGGTTGCTGAATTCTAGAGGAGGTGGTGCTTGTATGTGAGATTATGTGTGCAGCTTGGCCAATTTTCTCATGGGGGATAGCTGCGATTTAAAGATTGTTGAGGTGTGCATGGTGGTGTGTAATTATGTGAGCAGCTAATCCAATTTAAGAGTGAATATTTGCATTCTATTGTGTCATGGTGCAGAGGCAAAAGGCAAAAGTCAGCATATTGGTAGGTATTTGAGAGTATGTGTGACTATTGTAGGGAAGGGTAGTTCAATAGGACCCCACCTCCCACTACATGTCCCACTCTGGTTAAGACCCATGACTCGTCGGCAGCCCCCTGGCCCCCCGGGCCCGGGCGGCGGGGCGGCTGAAGACCGACATGTGGGGCTGCACCACCACGTTATGTGGCAGAGCATAGATGCCATCTTGTATTAAGCCATCCCCATCTTGCTAGAAATGTGCATATCTAACCCAAGGCAGAGACAGTGAACACTGCAGAGTGACCCCCACTTGACCGTGCTCACAAAGGCCCACACTTCCCCAACCTCCCACTGCATGGCAGATCCGCTGAGGACTCGTTCTCACGAATCACCAGACGCGAGCAAAACAACAAAATAAAACACTGTAGTTGTTAACCTTCCGCAGTACATCATTGCCCCAGCCCTGAAGGGGAACATTAGGATGTAACTGAGACCAGCCCAAACCCTGCAGGCCCTGACCCCTGCACCAAGCCCCCCAACTATAGACGGTGTGGCGCCTCGCACCCATACCCACCCCAAAAAACCTTGCAACATGTAGAAACCATTTATGTAATATGTGCCTTGTTGACTAACGTTCGCTGCTAATGTAAAGGCGAATGGGTAAAGAGAAAGATGTGCAACCGATATTGTATATAATGAAGAGATGTACAAAGACTGGACAGCTGATAACAGTGAACAATAACCTATGTTGCTCTCTTTATACACACCTGCCTGACACTACCTCATGTTCGTATGTCAACTGTAGGTGTGAAATGCTATGTAAAAAAGTATGATCCCCAGCTAGTATCCCATGTTAATGCAAATACATGTGAGTGCTTTTAGAAACCCCATTTGTTATTAGTCGCCCCTCAACCATACGACAGTAAACCGCCTTGTGAAAGAGGCCACGCACGGAGCTGCAAGGCCATTTCCCCCTCCTCCTAGCCAGGCCCTCTCGAGATAGACGGTATTCAAACAGCACAGCCCTGCCTTCCCTCCCGATCCTGCTGGGCCCATTTCAAGCATCCGCCACCCTCCCCCGTGTCATTGGCCGCCACAGCCTGACTCCATGACTTATGAGCTACCTGGTCCTAAATCCCACCGCCTTTCAGGCACCACTCACATGCCCCCCCACGAGCCAGTAGTACCTCCATCGACCCCGAGTTAATGACCATAGAAAGGGGGGCACCCACACGTGTACCAACAGATCGTAATACCATCCCTCACCGAAATTGCCAAGGTTGGTTAGTCAAACACCCCCGCCCATGCCCCTGACTATGCCCATGAGACCTGATTATTTGAACCTGAGGTATCCCCCCAAACTGATGTATTGAGACACTCCAGATCGCATATCAATGTTCCTGGCTATGTATTGATCTAAGGTCAGCGCTTACAAGAGGTGCAAATCAACAGGACACCTGAAGTGTGACGAATGGGTGGGAATGTGTGGCCAAAAGGGCAAATGTTATTTTAGTTATCAATCGTTGTTACAAGGCATGTCCGGTTCGGCGCTACACACTGATGAGCCCAGCTGACCTACCACCCCACGTGGCACAGCACCAACGTCCGCCAATCCTGGAGAAGCAACTGTATACATTGTATACCACCTAGCCATCACCACCCAATCCCTAAGAGTCTGTGGCCCCTATAGCTTACCTCATGCATGACATGTATTTGTAATATAACTGACTGTCTTTGCTATTGTCAGACAGAGCGCTCTCGGAGTTTGCAGAATCCTTTGCATGCCCATATTGAATTATATAAAGCTCTTTTGATCTCATCTGCACTTGGTCCTGGCTTCATACACCTTCTGGGGTGTGTCCATTATTGCCTCTCACTAAGGGGGGGTGCATTTTGGGGGACACTTACGTTCAGTGGTGACCCCGATGTGATCTGTTTTGGTAAACTTTAAACTGTCCCCTTGGCACGAGTCGACCCCGGCTGCAGTGGAGACGCACGGCGCACCCGCTCAACAGAGCCGCCCACCTACGGCAACTAGCACACAGAGACGTGCGCACGCAGTTAGGGCGAGAGGGTACGGGTCCCGTTTCAAAAACCCCATAGTACCGCTCGCCAGAGCCGGGTGGGGCCATTGAGTGTGAGGCCGCGCTGCTTGGACGGACCAAATCCGGAGAGTCTCGGATCAAGACGGGCACGTGAGTATTAAGAGCGAGTGATATTAAAAGAGAAAATGTTTAGTTTTTGGAGGACAAGGGGAAACAAGAAAAAGGGAGTGGGGGATATAAGGGGAACTTTCTTATTTCTAATACTTTCTCTTTCTTTGCATATGGCCATTAGGACACTAAAGTGAAAAGGGAAAAGAGGACGGGAACCTAACTCTGTAAGGGGGTAGAAGGTGGCGCTGCGTAGTGCTATCACGACAAGTGCTGGGAATAAGTAAAACTGTGAAAAGATAAATTAAGGGTGTCTGAGTGAAGAGACACTGAGAATACGTTAGGACTAGCTTTTCTTCTTCTTATTCTTCTCTAAATTCCTCTCATTCGGGGTAGAAATAAGGTCGGCAAAAAAATAAATAAAAAAAAATAAAAATAAAAATAAGAATTTATATATATATATCCAAACGAAGGGCAAGGCAGGGAGGGTAAATGCTATATGTGTGTGCTGAGGTATGATGAATGTCTGTGGTGTGTTTTGCACATTGTGTGGTTGTGATTTTCTGTAATTACGTGACACTATATAATTGCATTGTTTCAAGTACTTTTCTAGGGGGGGTACGGTCATTGTAAGTATGGCCTGTTAAGATTGGACAAACCAGCACCTTTTTCATCAAGCAAAAGTGTGAGTTGATTATTATAACGTGAAAGGGGTTGAAGTCCCATGTACACAGTGACCCACACATAGTGACAGAACAGACTAATACAAGAGAACAGAATAACATTGGTCTAGGCATGGGAGCGGAGACACCCCTAGCGCACATCTGTAAAAGTTTACCAGGCCATGCAGAAAGAATAACTAAGTTCCATGACCCTTGGGTAACGGAACTGAAGGAGGAGGGTGTCCCCCAGGTCTGGCCACAAGGAGGGTCCTTTGATAAAAGTGTTCTGGACATGGTAGCTGCCTGCATATTCCTAAAATACAAGGGAAAACAATTTCATAATAGGAGGGAGATACTAGATCTATGGCGATTATTCGAGGAAATACCTCCACCAAAGAACATAGACACCCCACTTGATCAACCCGCCCTCACGGCTACCCCATCAGCGCGAGCAGAGGGTAACAAGGAGGACGAGGAAAAAGTCATTGGGGTGACTCGATTGTACCCACTTCTAAATAAACTTCTAAATAAACCCCCACCCGCTGAAGGATACAATAAAGAATAATTCTTCCAAAAAACCATGAGTAATTTGTTCGCTCACACCCACAGCAAGACCAACTGCACCATCGCCATACGAGTGCCCCCGATCAAATGGGCAGGTGAGTACCCCCTCGGTAAAAATATGTAAGTTGACAGAAGATTTAGACGCCAGACTCTCAATAGCAAGGGAAGAGTTGTCAAGGATACAAAGCCTATGTGAACAAGGTGAGCCAAGTACAACAAGGTCAGAACGATTGTCCCGGTCCCACCCCTTAGATAAGTGGAATGAGGAAGGGTGGAAGAAAGGGGAAATACTATTCAGAATACAAGAGGAGCCCACCCAGATAGTAGAACAAGGAGCAAACAATATAGGAGGAAGTGTAGAGGGAGAAGGAGCAGAAGGTGATGGGAGAGAAGAGCAGTGGTGTGACCTAGACGAAGACGAGCAGGAAGCTGGGAGATTGGGAATGGCGGCAGGTGGCAGTTTAGTGGAGTTAGGGGAAACGCCACTGGGGAGGACACTAGAACAGGAGTGGACAGGGAGGTTAAGAAACAGGACAGGAAGGATAGCCATGGTGGGGAAAAAGGGAACAAAGGTGAGTATTGGGAAAGGATGTAAGGGATGACTACAACTCCCACTAATATATCGGGGGGCGGGGAGACCAAATTATATACCTTGGGCCCAGATGGATAAGGCAAATTTATTAAAATCTCTGCCCCCGCTATCAGGTAGAGATAGCAAGTGGATATACGCCTTTGAGAAACACACTGCAGGGGTGCCCCTGGCCATTGGAGCTGTCAAAAGTTAACTCGTGTCAGCAGTAGGGGACCAATCAGACAGGGTGTGGGCAAAGGCAGGTTTCCCGGGAATAACGCTGGATAGTGACAGACAGACAGACGCGCGCGTTTGGGACGCATTGAGGGAAACATTCCCAGACACGCCAGATTTACAGTCAGTAATGCAATGCACTATGAATGATGGGGAAGAAGTTACGGATTACATTTTTCAGGTACAGGAGATGTGGAGAGCTGAAATAGGTACACCATATGACCAATCAACATCGTTATTTTACTTCATAATAAAGAGAGGGCTCCCAAAAGAAGTGCAAAAAGCGCTTGACAAAATAGCAGGGATCGAAGCGAAAGGATGGCCAGAGATACAGAGCATAATAGTTGGGAGAGGTCTCCTGTCCCTGATTACCTTCCTGTGCCTGCTGAATTAACTGTGCTCCCGATTGTAGAGTTTTGATGGTGTATCTGCTCCCTGTGAGAGAGCGCTTTGTGTCCTGAACATTCCAACTTGCCTGCAATTACTTTCACTCCAGCCGCAGTTCGAGCAGAGCTCTTGCTGCTTTTCCTGCTTTCTGGAGGGGGCAGGGCCTATCACAGACATGTGACGCATCACGTGACTGCTCATCAGCACAAATTGCCGGCCCAACCACCCTTGCGGCGTTAAGCCCTGGAGGCAGTAAGGGCTGGAGCTTCTGTTTTGCTGTTTGGCTGTGACCTGTGACTTTGTGCAACAGCCATTTGATCCATCACCAGTGACCCTGTGAGTACCTTTACGCTGCTCTACTACCCGCCACAACTTATACTCTTCACTAAGGGTAAGGGGGGAGAGTCAGACTTTGGCAGCTCCTCAAGCTGTCGGGCGTTCCTTACCCTGTGACTTGGGGTCTTTTCTGACACCCGCAGACTTATGGGACTTTCACTCCGCTATGAGCTTTTGATCACATTACTCAAATGATATTGCTCTATGATACATCTCTCCCTATTTACTTCCTGATTCTATGGTAGGATCCATACTCGTCCGTATTTACTTCTAATGTGTATTAGTGGTAGTTTTCTATTGATTTTCATCTACTGATTAATTTTAGCAACCACTTTTATTCAGTGCATTTTCTATCACTGCGTATCGCTACAAATACTTGGGTATTATTCCTCAAAATTGTATTTTACCTGCTTGTGATATTGATTTTAAATATTCAGTTCTGAAACTTTCCCCCTCTGCTATTTACAGAGCTGCTTTGCTGCTACCTGCCTTGTCCTTTGGCATTTGACTCTCTAGGCTTAGTCCCTTTTTCTGGATGACACGTAAGGGACTTAGGAGCCAGTCAGTTATGGAGGCTTCTATTGACTCCACTCTATCGGCTGTGGCGGTTCCCTCTAATGCTCCAAAAAGAAGTTACCCCTCCAGTGAACCCCTTCCCTATCTCATTGGGTAAGTTTCCTCATACACCAGCGGTCAGCTCTTTGGATTCTTTTATTCTGAAGAGCATGGCTCATGCTCAAATCCACTCACAAGATAGGAGTAAGGTATTTAACATGATGGGCATTACTCCACTCACTTACTCGAATGTGCAGGTAAGGCAATAGCTGAGAGTGAGTTGGAACCCAATTATACTAACACTAATAACGTAATCCAACAAACTTGTGATGCCTCTTATGTGGGTTCTCCCTCTGAACTCACTAATCTCATCGATGAGTATACAGAGAAGCACAACTGGCTCAGAGAAAGGGTTCTACTCCCAGATATGCAAAAGGAACATGCCAGTGAGTCGATACTGCACCATTCCCTCAAAGAGGCTGATGGTAGAATAAGACTGACTCAACCTACAGTCTCCGCCCTGAATATGGTCTTAAGTTCCTTTTTTAGTCTCTATGACAATATCTGGGTCACATTCCCTTTTACTTTCTGAAATTTACACAAGGTTGGAAGGTCTAGATAGGTTTGAAGAGTTGGTAAAAATGATTAAGGAAGATAACCCCTCAATAACAAAACAGCGCCCGGACTCTGCTCTGCCAAATCAACTTATTATAGAAGGGAAGCCAGATAAGAAGGGCCTCAATATGGAAAGGGCCAGTGCCTCGGGGGAAGTTTCTAACACAATCCCATTTACCATTGCCTCATTATGCCCAGAGAGGGGAATATGTGTTCAAGCTTTCCCTACTCCTTCTCCGAAGGATGAGGGAGTCCACCCAGATCATGCCTTAGGTGCCAAACCGGTATTACCCAAATTTTACAATTGTTCGAATTAACAATTGACCGAATTTAAAGGGTCACAATTGACCTTTTCACAATTGACCATATTACATGGCCATGGTAGTGCCCATGTAGTTATGGTTAAGTTGGTGTTTCCATAGGAAGAGCACTTTTTGGGCGGCTTATAATTTCGCTCCCCCTGGAAGAATCCACACCAAACTTTGCAAAATAAATAAATGGCCCACTCTGAATTTTTTTTTGCAAAGTTTGGTGAGGATTCGTCCATGTGGGGGGGTTATAGAGGGGGTCCCAAAATTTATTTTTTTCCCATAGACTGAATGGGAATTTTTTTTTGCTTGCGCCTACATCCCAAACCGCTCGATGAATTTTCACCAAATTTGGACCAGGTGCAGCAGCTTGGTCCCGAAAGCGTGCTTTTGCAAATTTGCTGAAAATCCATCCAGTATTTTCTTTTAAAATGACCGAAAAGTAGGTAAAAAAAAATGTGTGATATCTGTGTTCGGTCGCGGACACACTTCCCTGCTCGCTCCGCAGACAGTGTCCTGATTGGCCGAGTGGCTTATGTCATGTCCGCGGACATATGGCTTGTTCGCTGATTGTACGGTGTTTTGCATGAAGCGTGTCAGATTTTCGGTAGCGCCCGCCATCTTGGATTCACGGATGTCCGCGGACAGCGCAGTGAAAGTTTGTTCAAAATGTGTATTTAGTAGAGTGTGATGGTGTGTAGAAGTGTTTGGGGAGAGTGGGAGGGTATGAGATAGGTTAAATGCTGTGCTTTTTTATGTGGTAGATGTTCTTTTTGTGTTCAATTTGTCTGCGGACATCACGGGTATTCTGAAATGTTCTAAATAAACTGAATGGGGGGTGTTCTGAGGACTCAATATGTGTCCGTTTTGTTCACAAGCAAGCTGAAACTGTTCTAAGAACACTTGCGGTATCCTGAAATGTTCGCAAATAAACAAAATGGGGGTGTTCTGGGGACGCTGTCCGTATTGTTCTGTGGCAAGTTGAATGTGTTCTAAGAACACTCAGGGTGTCCTGAAATGTTCGCAAATAAACAAAATGGGGGTGTTCTGGGGACGCTGTCCCTATTGTTCTGTGGCAAGTTGAATGTGTTCTAAGAACACTTGGGGTGTCCTGAAATGTTCGCAAATTTACGAAATGGGGGTGTTCTGATGACGCTGTCCGTATTGTTCGTTGTCAAGTTGAAAGTGTTCTAAGAACTCTCGCATTGTCCTGAAATGTTCATAGGGGGTGTCCTGAAGACGCTGTCCGTATTGTTTGATGGCAAGTTGAAAGTGTTCTAAGAACTGTCTCTGTGTCCTGAAATGTTCGCAGGGGGTGTCCTGAACACGCTGTCCGTATTGTTCAATGGCAAGTTGAAAGTGTTCTAAGAACACTCGTGGTGTCCTGAAATGTTCACAAATAAACAAAATGGGGGTGTTCTGAGGACGCTGTCTGTATTGTTCGTTGTCAAGTTGAAAGTGTTCTAAGAACTCTTGCGTTGTCCTGAAATGTTCGCACATAAACAAAATGGGGGTGTGTTCTAAGAACACACGCGTTGTCCTGAAATGCTTGTAGGGGGTGTCCTGAGGACGCTGTCCGTATTGTTCAATGTCGAGTTGAAAGTGTTCTAAGAACTGTCGTAGTGTCCTGAAATGTTCGCAGGGGGTGTCCTGAAGACGCTGTCCGTATTGTTCGATGGCAAGTTGAAAGTGTTCTAAGAACACTCAGGGTGTCCTGAAATGTTCGCAAAATAAACAAAATGGGGGTGTTCTGAGGACGCTGTCCGTATTATTCGTTGTCAAGTTGAAAGTGTTCTAAGAACTCTCGCGTTGTCCTGAAATGTTCGCACATAAACAAAATGGGGGTGTTTTCCAAGAACACACGCGTTGTCCTGAAATGTTCGTAGGGGGTGTCGTGAGGACGCTGTCCCTATTGTTCGTTGTCGAGTTGAAAGTGTTCTAAGAACTCTCGCGGTGTCCTGAAATGTTCGTAGGGGGTGTCCTGAAGACACTGTCCGTATTGTTTGATGGCAAGTTGAAAGTGTTCTAAGAACTCTCACGTTGTCCTGAAATGTTCGTATGGGGTGTTCTGAAGACGCTGTCCATATTGTTCATTGTCAAGTTAAAAGTATTCTACGAACTCTTGCGTTGTCCTGAAATATTCGCACATAAACAAAATGGGGGTGTGTTCTAAGAACACACACGTTGTCCTGAAGTGTTCTAAGAACTCTCGCGGTGTCCTAAAATGTTCGTAGGGGGTGTCCTGAAGACGCTGTCCATATTGTTCGATGGCAAGTTGAAAGTGTTCTAAGAACTGTCTCGGTGTCCTGAAATGTTCGTAAATAAACAAAATGGGGGTATGTTCTAAGAACTCACGCGTTGTCCTGAAATGTTCGTAGGGGGTGTCCTGAGGACGCTGTCCGTATTGTTCATAGTCAAGTTGAAAGTGTTCTAAGAACTCTCGCGTTGTCCTGAAATATTCACACAAACAAAATGGGGGTGTGTTCTAAGAACACACGCATTGTCCTGAAGTGTTCTAAGAACTCACGCGTTGTCCTGAAATGTTCGTAGGGGGTGTCCTGAAGACGCTGTCCGTATTGTTTGATGGAAAGTTGAATGTGTTCTAAGAACTGTCTCGGTGTCCTGAAATGTTCGCAAATAAACAAAATGGGGGTGTGTTCTAAGAACACACGCGTTGTCCTGAAATGTTCGTAGGGGGTGTCCTGAGGACGCTGTCCGTATTGTTCATAGTCAAGTTGAAAGTGTTCTAAGAACTCTCGCGTTGTCCTGAAATATTCACACAGAAACAAAATGGGGGTGTGTTCTAAGAACACACGCATTGTCCTGAAGTGTTCTAAGAACTCACGCGTTGTCCTGAAATGTTCGTAGGGGGTGTCCTGAAGACGCTGTCCGTATTGTTCGATGGAAAGTTGAATGTGTTCTAAGAACTGTCTCGGTGTCCTGAAATGTTCGCAAATAAACAAAATGGGGGTGTGTTCTAAGAACACACGCGTTGTCCTGAAATGTTCGTAGGGGGTGTCCTGAGGACGCTGTCCGTATTGTTCGTTGTCGAGTTGAAAGTGTTCTAAGAACTCTCGTGGTGTCCTGAAATGTTCACAGGGGGTGTCCTGAAGACGCTGTCTGTATTGTTCGATGGCAAGTTGAAAGTGTTCTAAGAACACTGGGGGTCTCCTGAAATGTTCGCAAATAAACAAAATGGGGGTGCTCTGAGGACGCTGTCCTTATTGTTCGTTGTCAAGTTGAAAGTGTTCTAAGAACTCTTGCGTTGTCCTGAAATGTTTGCACATAAACAAAATGGGGGTGTGTTCTAAGAACACACGCGTTGTCCTGAAATGTTCGTAGGGGGTGTCCTGAGGACGCTGTCCGTATTGTTCGTTGTCGAGTTGAAAGTATTGTAAGAACTCTCGCGGTGTCCTGAAATGTTCATAAGGGGTGTCCAGAAGACGCTGTCCGTATTGTTCGTTGTCGAGTTGAAAGTATTCTAAGAACTCTTGCATTGTCCTGAAATGTTCGTAGGGGGTGTTCTGAAGAGACTGTCCGTATTGTTCGCTGGCAAATTGAAAGTGTTCTAAGAACACTGGTAATGTCCGCGGACATTAAAAGTTTCCTTAGGCCATAGTTGAAATGTTTTACTATGGGTGTGATATGCTGCGGTGGTTGTGGCCAGGGCATAGAGTGTTGGGTGCATGGCCATTTGGCCATGCACCCAACACTCCATGACCTGGCCACAACCACCGCAGCATATTACATTTATAGTTGCTTATAACTTTGGGTCAAAAACCAATTTATAAGGAACAAAGTTATAAAATACTATGGGTGTGATATGCTGCGATGGTTGTGGCCAGGGCATAGAGTGTATAATATATTTACTGTTTGGTTTAGTAACTGGAGTACATGTATTTATTGTTAATTTATGTGATAAAAGAAAATAGCATGTTAGTATTAGTATTTTGTAATGACTTTTTACATTGTGTAATCAACATTTTTTTTTTTTGGACCCTCATATTTAGTAGATTACAAACCAGAGTACTGTGCAATTTGCTCAGTTTCTGTGTTCGTTGCTAAAATCATTGGGTCTGTTGGAGAAAAAAAAATCCATGTTGGATTAAAAAAAAAAGAATTCTGTTATGCTACAGTTTATTTGTTTGTTTGGTTTGTTTGTTTTCAGTGTTCATTTGTTGTTTCTGGCTAATACTTTATACATTGGGTTGTTGCATTTTTTTTGGAGCAGTAACATTTTATTTATTTGTTTGGATATTATGAAATTTTGGAGCAGTTAGATACCAGTAAGCATGTTCTAACTGTCTATTTTTTGATATATTTTAGTGGTATTGATTTATCTGTTTGGATATTGTTACATTTTGGGACAGTTAGATACCAATTGGCGTATTCTAACTGTCTATTTTTTTAAATATATTTTAGTGGTATTGATTTATCTGTTTGGATATTGTTAAATTTTGGGACAGTTAGATACCAATTGGCGTATTCTAACTGTATTTTTTGCTCTAATTTAGTGGTATTCATTTATGTGATTAATTGTTGTAGAATCTTTGGGCAGTTAGATAGCTTGGAATATTCTAACAGTTTATATTTTTTGGACAAGTTTACTTGAGGTTTAAGTACAGTTCAGTTATCAAATTTTGGTTTTTAGAACATTAAATAAGCGTTTTTAAGATTTGCTGGTAATCTCTGTTTTAAAGTAATGGTACTATCATTACATTCAAACCATCCACATTTATTTTTTATATATGCAGTGTAGTGCCCTGAATTGGTTGTGGCTCTTGCGTGGTAGATTATACCTATTGTTGTGAAGGTTTTCTTACCAAGTGATATTTGACCATGCGTGAATCCAGTCAGCTTGCAGTTGTTTTTGGTACCATCTTCATTGTAACGTAGAAGCATTAGTATTACGTATTTACAATGTGTTTGTATTACTAACGTGGAGCGATTATCTGAATTGCAGGTAGAACATAATCTACCATGGCTTACATTTTGTACAAGTTGCTCAAATGGAATAGATTCACAATTAGGTATTGATATATATACAAAGCGTTCATTGGGGATTTCTTCTTGTGTCACATTTTTGCAGAGAGTGCATGTATGTTTCCACATGCATGAAATCTGGAAGATTTCATTTATAGGTATGTTTTTGTTTTCCAGTACTTGTAGTAAGTACATTAGAAATTATTGTGGATCTTCCTGTGAGGTTATAGTGAATTTCACCATTGCAGCACAGTAGTCCAATTGTTGTCTTATTCCATAAACACTATACGTGTTGTCAGGATTGTTTGCTGTATTTCTGTGAAGTACTAACATTTGCATACACAATGGGTCTGTACTGTGTAAGTAAATGTTGTCAACAATTGGTGGTAATGGAAATAGAATATTCATTGCTACATTTGTGTAGCAACTTACACCAACTATATTTGAGAGTTTAAATGGGCCAGGTAGTTATGTATCTGCCTGCTTTTTTTGGAGTTTGTCTTCCTTCTTTGAAGAAGTACCTGGTTTACTTTCCCTAATTGATTCTTTTTTGCTTGTGGTACTTGATGAAGTATTACTTACTTTTACTTTCTTTGGAGGATTTGCAGTGACATCCTGTTGCTTTTCTGTTTGATTTATTTTTCTTTTTATAACGTTTTACTTTTTGTGGAACAGAAAATGTGTTTAGATGGGGAGTGTATAGTGAGCGATGTCTATTGTATTCTCAAAGGGAAGGAATATCAGCGTTTATTTTACTTGCATCAAAGTTGATTAGAACTAGACCGTCAATTGTACGTAAGCATGATAGTGCTACGTAGCTCATGCCTTCTTTAAAGACTGTGTTATTAATATCTATCATTGCTTTGTAAAGGGTAAGACCTTGTGATTTATGAATCGTGACTGCGTATGCAAGAGTTAGAGAAAATTGTTCTCTGCGTACATACATGTCTTTGAAGAGAAGGAATCGAGCTGCTGAGCGTCCTATCCTTTTAACTTCTGAAAGTTTGTCAAAGAGTATATTGACAAACTGAATTTTGTTGTCGCGTGGGTATGTTTGAAAGCCAACAACTGTACCCAGTGCTCCATTAACTAGTCCTTGGTCCACGTCAAGGTTACGTTTAAGCATTACTCTGCAATTTAAGGATAATTTTAATATCTTTTCTAATCCTGCTGTGTTTGAGATTGATTTTTCTAAACTATGTAGTCTTGTTGTGGCTTGGTCACACATAGGTAGTGTCATACCATGTACATCTAGTTTGTCTGTGGTGCTAATTTCAATTATTGGATGCATTTCTTTACTTAACATTGTTTCAATGAATATGAAACAGCTTGCAAGAGTTGGCATTAAGGCCACACAATTGACATTTTTGCGGGCTAATTGTTCCATAACATCTGTAGCACATTCATTATCACCATAAAGTGCATTAATTTGCCGGGTTTTCAATATTTTTTCTGCTTCTTTAGAGAGTATACCAACTCTGATACTTTTTAAGATGTTGGCATAAGTGAGATCTGCAGATTGCCGCATGTTTTCTGTTAATTCTCTGTATTGGAAATGTTGCCAAAGGTTGACATTTCCAATGCTGCCAACAGTTTTACGGCAGAGTTTGTGTCCTAATGTTTTAAAAATAGGCTCACCTTTTACTGGTGTCAATTGAAGAAGATCTCCGAAAACAATAATGTGTTTTCCTGCAAAGAGCTCTTCATAGTTTATTTTCAGTACTTCTTGTAATCTGAGGTGAATCAAAGCCAACATTAGCTTGGAGACCATGCTCAATTCATCTATTAGTAGCATTTCCATTTGTTTCAATACTGTGTTTAGTTCCACTGCAGCTTCTGCAGAAAGTTTGTAATAGTCTCATTTGTTCTGGTGTTCTACTGGCAATAGTAGTAATCGGTGTGAAGTGATACCACCTATTTTGTAGGCAGATAAACCTGTGGGGGCAGTGACAACAGATGACAGTTTGTTGTTTGTCAGTTGTTGAAGGAATTTACTGATGATTTTGATTAGTAATGTTTTGCCAGAACCAGCTTCACCACTGACGTACAGTAGTATATGTTTATAATTATGGCAGGAACATTCTTTATTTTCATGTTGTACACCATGTGCAATTTGTTTTGTTACTTCTTCAAAAATGCTACGTTGTTCGTTGTTTAGTTTTGATTGCAGTATATTTAAGTCTTCTTTATCTTCATACTGACACATGGTGTTTTCTACTTCTATCATAGCTAATTCTGCCTCATTTATTATTAGTGGTTCTCCAAGTGGTTCTTGGCTTCCTGTTACAGAAGGTTGACTACTGTCAGGAGTGTCTTATTCTAGTTGGGCCTGGAGTTCTTCTTCGTGTTGCTGTTCATTGTGCAACATTGTTTTCTATTTTGTAAAGTTTACATCAGTTATAGTGCTTTCATTTGCTTTGAAAGCATCTTCATATGAGTCATAGTTTTCTAGTATTTCTTCTTCTTTTCTCCATGGTTTAAAGAGTTGTAGCAGGGACATGTAATATAGTCCTTTATGTTGAGGAGTCTTCAATGACAATTTTATATGATTAATTAAATTTGGTTTAGTGAGTTTAACTAAGCTGCCTTCACAGTTTGTCACTCTGTATTTACCTTTTTATTCATCAGGTTTTATATTATTTTTGTATGTGTAGTTTTGGGCTTTGTGGTATAGACACATGGTTTCCAAAGTTTTACTTCTGTTTGGGTAGTATGTGTCCAATAAATTATTTTTTAAAATGTCTTGGCTGTTGGGATCATGTTTGGCTAATGTTTCCATGTCTTTGTATGTTTTTAGAATACTTTTTCTAGATTTAGCTGGACCAAGACTTAGCCATACTATATTTTCAGATTTACCATACAACGCAGTAAAAGTTAAACAATCAGCTGCTTCATAGGATCCACATTCTCTATGGGAGAGCATTTTTATGCCCAAACTGTATAATTTCTGAGACACTGTTTTATCTGATGACAGGTCATTCCAGAGGTCTTGGAGCTCTGTCTTTTCTGCTTTGGTTAAGTATGCTGTGACATATTGTGCAACTGCAGTAGAATTGTCTGCAATGTACTGCCCATGTTTGCATTTCATAAGTGGGCAATGATTGCATTATAATCATTGATATATTTTTCTTCATCTTTTCTTTTTATGTAATATGTATTTTTAGGAGACTTACCTTTAACACTATGTCTAACTGAAGACATGAGGTTGTTCACTTGACCTGTATTTGTAACTGGTCTAGGGAAACCAAATCGGCATTTGGTGTAGTATTTCCCTTTGTTTTTGTATTTGCGACAACAATATTTGCCACATGTATGTCTTTGAAATTGTAAAATTTGTGCATGAAGATCACTATTTGTGGATTCTGATGGAATTTCACAAGTGACATATTTTTCAATAAACTGTAAAACAGTGGCATCTCTGTCTTGACCAAATTTAGGAGCACCTTTAATCCATAAAAGCATGTGGATATGTGGTGCTCCTCTGGCTTGGTATTCTTTTCTCCAAAAGAAGTGTTGCACTTCTCCAAGGGGAGGAACAGTTTTATTACAAATAAAATGTAGCATAGCAATGAAGCGATGGTGAAAGTATCTTGAAACATTAACAGGATCCAAAGAACAAAGTTCTCCTGGTGTTAGTATATCTATGTTTGTTTTGTTTTTATTTGATATGCATAGGAAATCATGTAAATCTTGCCATGCATATTCTTAATGTAACAAACAAAGTGGGTGGGCCAAGGTTTCTGATCATATAACGAACATCTCCATGACGTCGAAACCAGTATTCTTTAGTACCACGCATATTTGCTAATAGATTTGTAATATTTGATTGTAAAACTTCATCCTTTTGTTGCACTTTTTGTAATAATTGTGTAGCTGTCATATTTTGAAAGTGTGATCCTGATTTTAATATGTGTGCAACTCCGTAACATAAAGTTGCTAGTTCACTTTCAAAGAGTAGGTGGAATATGCATTCCACATTTTGTCTAAATCTGGGATCTTCGGAATACATCCGTAATGAGCGGTATTCTGAAGCTGATATTTGAATAGGTCTATCATACCTTCCTCCGTTGCCAGTAGGAAAGAGTAGAGGAAAAGCACATGCTTCTATACTTTTTTCCCATATGCTGATTGGTGATCCTTTTGTTTGCCACATTTGGTATGTTTCCAGTGCATCTTCTATGGTGTCATTAGAGTGCAAAGGATGAATTGTATAATGGTCTAAAGTATTTGATATTTTAGCAGGATCGAGTAGCTCAAATTGACCAGCTTCTTGTGTTTCTTGAATTTTTTCAGTTGTATCTTTCAAGTTTTCTTCAATATTAATTTCTTTGTAATATTCATTATTCTCTTTAAGATATTGTAAGGCTTGTCTAACTTTAAGTAAATCTACCAGCTGTTGCCATATTGTTTTTGTCTCATGTAGGTACTCCATTTACTAAGATAATTAAAGATTGCTGCATTGGACGTTGCACTCCTAGAGTATGCACGATTTCTTTTAGATCTAATGGTAAATAAACTACTTTTCCACGAATGCCTTTTACCAATTCAGAGGGAGGTAATTTTGCTGTTTTTGGTTGAAGGCGTATTATCGCTTGAAATGGGTGTACTGTTTGAATTATGATGCTGTCATATAAATTAAGTTGTTGAAGGGGTTTTGGTAGTGGGTATAATTCCAAAATATTTGTGATAGCACGTGAAGGTAACTGCAAAGTATTAAGGGGTCACTTATTTTGTATTTGTTTTCTTCTACAAGGTAGAGAGCTAATTCAAACCATTTAGAATCTTCATTGTCTTCTATTTTATATGATAGCTCTACAGTTTTTGTGTTACTTTTATAAAAAGTTCTGCGGCAACATACACATACATGGTTTGATACTTCAGCTGATGTACTTTTAAATTTTAGTATTTCTTTTTTGTATGTGTTTAGCAAAAGGTTGCCATGTGTAGAATTGTTGCTAATTTGGTTTAAAGCTATTTCCTTCTGTAAGTGGCTTTCACTTCCAAAATATTTTTTCTGGATATAGTCAATTTCTTGAAGTAGGTCTTTCGCTGTACCATGTAGAAGAATGATATTTAAATTTGCTAGTGCTAAAGCAGGACTTTTAGGATAGTACAGTTTATAGACTAGATTTCTTATAGTTGAATGATGCGTTGATATTCTTTTGATATCATGGAAGGAGGTTTTACAAGTAGGTCCTTTAATGCAGGCCAATGAATGTCCTTGTAGTCCTGTGTATTTGCGCACTGGACAGGTATCCATATTTTGCAGTAGTTTAATTTTGATTTTGTCTTTGCTTTTTACATATTGATTGAGGAATTGGCGAAAATTGTTTGGGAATGTTACATATTGACGTGCATGGCCATTTGTACACTAGATGTTCTGATTCAGTTGAATGGAGGGGTAATTCTAAGTTTTCAGGGCATATTTTTTAAGGAGTACTTCTTGTTCCATTATGGTATCATTAACTTTTTCATAACCTCGACCACTGCTATGTATGGCAATTGTATTTGTTTGCTTTTGTTTGTATGCTTCTTCATTAAAGTATGGTTCTGTGCTCGTAGTGTGACTCCATTCACCTCCGCAGATACTTAAGAAGTTCTTTCTGTTGACATTTCATTTATTGAGAAGTCTTTTTTGTAATTTAGTTATTAGTTTTGTTAGTGGTTTCATTTTGTTTAACACGAAAATAAATAACATTCTTTTGAGAAGAATTGCACTATCTATCAACGCTTCTAAAATTAATTTCCTACGATAGGTTTTAAGCAATGAACCTGATTTCTCTCCTGTTTTTATAAGATTTTGAAGGACTTTGTG
The DNA here is from genome assembly GCF_040938575.1 of Ambystoma mexicanum. Taxonomy (NCBI): domain Eukaryota; kingdom Metazoa; phylum Chordata; class Amphibia; order Caudata; family Ambystomatidae; genus Ambystoma; species Ambystoma mexicanum. The sequence goes on along the minus strand of NC_090935.1, from coordinate 1,069,388,934 downwards.
ACGGAACATTTTGGCTAAAATACTTTTCTTGGTATGCTTACTTTGCACTATATTAAAATTTAAAGAAGCAGTTTTATCTGTAGTGATAGCTGATTTTCTGTTAATTGTTTTTTGGTTTGTTTTACATTTTGATAGAGGAGGCAATGTTTTTGTACTTGAAACCTCTTGTGTTTCACTAAATGACTGTATTAGCTGTTTTGTTTCAACTTTATTTACAAATTCTGCTAGGGGTGGATGCTTATGATGGACACTTTTATTTTCATTTGCTCTACTTCTGCGTTGCTTTCTACGGACTTGACTTTTGGTAGGCATTCTTTAGGGTCTGTTGAAAAAAATAAAGAAGGTATGGGTTGGGGTGTTCTGCAATGTATGTGTGCTGTGTGCATGAGTGTTTGAGTAAGATGATGTATGTAATGGTGTCTGATTGTGCATTGGGAACTACAACTAGTAGTGATGTGTATTCTTCAATTAATATGTTACTAAACTCAGGTTCGGATGACAGAAAAAAATAAGCTAGTGGTGTGGAGAAGTACAAATAGTAAATCTAATGTATACAATAAAAACAGTTGTTTGTTCTATAATATGAAAATTCTAGCGTTTGAGTTGGGTAATTTGTGTGTCCAAACGTAGGAATTTGTGCGCCATTTTGGCTGTAAATCGCTGTTTAAGACATGGGGATTTTTGGACAGAATGGTGCACAATCTCTATTTTTAGGCACAGAAATAAGATGAATTAACTTTACAGTATGTTTGAGTAATAATACAAAAATTATGGTGATATTCTACTTACTTTCTTTCTAAAATGAACAGTTTAATTCTTAGTTCTTTGTTCTTCAAATTCGGCTGCTTCTTTTCAGGAGAATGGTCTTCACTGCAATTGTAAAAGAAACAAATTAGTAATTTTGTTTGTATATAGCATTGTTTTTAATTTAGATATTGATTTTTTTAATTGAAATCCTCAGCGCCTTCCTTAAAACCATTAAAATTATCTTATTCACATAAGATATGTTGCACCAGTTCAATACATATGATATGTTCTTAATGAACAAATTGTATTGCAATGAGTAACTGTAACAAACAAAATATCTTTAGTATGTCTTGTGAAATTCATAATGTACCACTGAATACCACTATTTCTGTAACTAAGCTGTTCTAGGTAATAGTGCCTTAATGTCATGCTTAAATTAAAGTTATCAAATAAATAAATAAATAAATAAATACAATGTAATTGTATAAGTATTATTTTTTGAGATTTGAACATAGAGTGTGCATGCATGCAATTTTGTTTGAATATATGTAGTCTATAAATTTCATTTAAAAAATGTTAGTTTAACATGATTTGATAGTGTGTGTATAAAGAAAGTAAATAGTATAAAGGTTTCTAAGTGATAGTTGATTTTAGGAAATTGGAAAAAAGACAGTAGATTCATTTTACAGATTACACAAGCTAAAAGTCAGTTTGAAAATGTGTTCATGTACTGCACAGAAAATATGCATACCTGTAGTTTGTGTTCATGCATATGGATATGCATGGAGCTGCAAGTAGAAATCTTGGAGACTTGTACACTATTTCTTGTAGATGGTGCTTGCCAATGATATGACACTTGTAATCAGAGAGATTCACAGTACATTTGCAGTGCTGATCTATGATGATGCAGTTAGATGTAGAGGTCTTGAATGTGATTGGTGCATGGTCATGTGATTTCTTAGCTACATCCAATGAGGGAATGTCACAGAGAGTGAAGTGGAAATGGTAGAAGGGCTGTTCATGTTACAATATGTCCGCGGGCATGGCGGTAGTTCGCGGACATCGGGAGTTTCATCCGGAGATTTTTGGGTTCAGAAGTCATGCAAATGAGAATGAGCACTGAAAGGGATTGGTCAGGAAACTTTAGTGGGTGTGTTGTGCCAGGAGAGAGTTACTCAGATACTCTTTTTGCTGAGAGAACAACAGATAGCTATGGCTGTGTGTTTCAGAAAACAGATTGTTTGGATTTTGGGAGATTCGTGGATACATTGGTTGAAGGTGCATCCACAAAGCTGTGGAGTAGCTGTAGATCTTGGATTCCCACATGTGGAAGGACACTGGCATGGAGTACGTGGAATGAAGTGGTTGGACTTGCTACCTCTCTGTCCTACTTTGAAACAGAGCAACATCCAGACATAATTATAATTAATTGTGGAGGGAACAGTTTAGGACATGTGTTTGGAATTTCTTTGCAATTTGCTATGAAAGAAGGACTTGGGAAAGTCATGGACATGTTTCCTAATTCTCAAGTAATATTTTCACGGATTGCGCAGAGACAAATGTGGCTTCGTTATTCTTCATTTGGTCCACAAATGGAAAAAGCAAGGCACAATGTTAATAAGGCTGTTTGTGCATTTCTAAGAGATTTTGGCATGTCCTCTTTTCACAATGAAAATATTATGTTTCGTAGTACATACATTTTTCGCAGAGATGGAGTCCATCTTACTTATGCTGGCAATCAGATTTTTCTGAGAAATGTAAAAAATGCATTGCGACCTTTTTTAGAAATACAGCATCCATTTTGAAGTAGGTGTTAAATATTTATAATGTTTGACATACAAACACCTCCCAAAGTCTCTTTTCAGAGCCACCACTTCCTCCCAGAGAAAAATGCAATGGTTACAATAAGTTGCACCCCAATTTTTTTAATGTTCGCGAACTGTCCGCTGACTTTTAAGAAATACAAAGGGCCCTGCTTTATTTATCTTCACTTCTATTTTTTAACTGTGAAAGGCGGCTCTGAAAAGAGCCTTATTTTTTTGATTTTTGTAATTTTGTATTTTTTTGGGGGTTTTAGACACAACACACTAGGAGAGGAGGGGAAAGGAGGGTAAAGGGGGGACACCAACCACAGGGATAAGAAAGGGCGAGCTGAGAGAGGAAGATGTAGAGTGGGTTTTATTTGGGTAGTGAGCAGGTCTTCTCGTGCTCTGAGACGATAGTCTCAAAAGCACTCCGAAGTTGCTCCCCCCTGCAGAGTACTGTGTCACAGTACATACATACAACTGTGACCCTCGAAAGGTAAGGGTCATCAGAATTCTGTATGGCCTGTGAGGCAGCTTGAGGAAGAGGCTGTCCCACAGAGGTGGTCCTTGTAGTGACAGGATCAGAAACGGAGGATGAAAGTAGAGGAACCTACTACGTTCTTCGCAAGGTACAACCTTGGGAATAGCCCCAGAGTGAAATGACCTCAGGTGTTGCTTCATGGTCATGGTCTCAAAGCTGTACGAACCGTGCTTCCCACAACTGAGGATCATTTTGCACTCATTGCAGATAACACGGTTCGCACGAGCCTTAGGACCATTCCCATAAATGGAAAATAACCGCCACACCCAAGACTCACGTCTAGTGCGGGTAGTAGGGATTTCCTCTACCTCATTCTCGTCATCCTCTTCTTCCTCCTCTGCATCCTCACTCCTGTTCGCCTCTTCAGGCCCTTGAGAAGGTGGTGGTGGTGGAGGTGGTGCTGAAGCAGGTGCAGCACGAGGTGGCAGTTCTGCAGCCAGGGATGCCCTCTCGATGGTGTAATCAGCAAGTTGCTGGAGAAATAGCTGTGCTCTGAAGAATAGCCAGAAACACAATGAGAATAAGCTCTAGGGCGTGGTCTGTTATAGGCATGCTTGTACGGGGTTCGTGGACATGCGCGCTGTCCGCGGACAGATCGAACACAAAAAAGGGTTCAAAAAGTTTCAAAAGATATGTAGAAACTCAGGATTACTATGTGGGACTTGTGCCATGATGAGTTTTTATGAAAAATATTGTGGATTACTTGAAAATGTACTTTTAAATTGTTCGGGGACACGAACAGTGTCCGCATTCAGAACACGCGATCAGCATGGGCGCGGTCACATAATCCCTTCTCGAACATGTCTGCGAAGGAAGCTCCTGTCCGTAGGACACCAAATGCACAGACATTGGTTTGCGCATGCCCGTTGATTTTCTACGGACAGTGTTCGGTTCCTGAATTAATTAAAAGTGCATCACACATCAAACGCACATTTCTGGACATCGCGTGTGTTCTAGAACAGTTTAAACTTGCTAGCGAACACTATGGACAGATATAGTGTTCTTTAGGACACTTCCATTTTTGTTTGATTATGAACTTTTCAGGACATCGATTGTGTTATTAGAACAGTTTAACTTGCTAGTGAACAGTACGGACAGGTATAGTGTTCTTAAGGATACCTCCATTTTCGTTTAATTACGAACATTTCAGGACACCGCTTGTGTTCTTAGAACAGTTTCAACTTGCTAGCGAACAGTACGGACAGGTATAGTGTTCTTTAGGACACCTCCATTTTCGTTTAATTACAACCATTGCAGAACACCCGCGCCTTCCGAGGACATCTACATTGTTTTTTAAAAAATAAAAAATGGGAGGTAATTACAACACAATATAAAAATGTAACTTTATTTCACATATATTAATAATTTATGACAGAGAAGGTGAGGCAGAAAGAGAAACAAAAACAGGAGAATTAGGGGTTTCAACATGATTGGTATGAGGTGAAGAAGGGATGGAAGTCTCATCAAAACGTTTTGGATTATGGAGAGGGTTTGGGGATAATTGACTGGGATATGGTGAGGGGGGACAAGTACATGTGGGGCAATGGTATGAGGTTTTTGTTTTAAAATGATCCTCAACAAAAGTTTTCAAATTATTAAAATTGCTCAATAATAAATCCATTTTTTCTTTTAAGCTGTCAAGCGTGTTTTCCATAACAGTTTCTTCAGACATATTTTCTATTTTGGTATGCTCTGTACAAAAATAAATATACATGTTAAATATATATATAAAATAATAACAATTAAATGGTTTATATTGTAAAGTGTGTACCATTAGCTTCATTATTTTCTGACATTTCGTCATGTGGGAAGTGCTCCTCTAGCCATTCCAGAGTACTAGACATTTCTGTGAGAAAAAAAAATATATAATATTTTTTTTTAAATCTAATACAGAAAGTTCATAAAGATATGAGTAAAATGATGTACACTTACTATTTCAGGTAAGATATGTTCTGGGTACTCTGTAGGTCTGGTCTTAGTTGTGGAGTGTCTGTGAGGTAATTATGTTGGAAGCCAATTTATCTTCTCTTGGTATATTCTATTTTAGAACATATTGTATTTAAAAATGAATGGTTAGTGCGGTACATATATGGGTTACATTTCTTATGTATTACTACATATAATATGTATGTGTACTACTTTGTGAATTTTTTAAATGTTGTCATGTTGTAATATAACAATTAAAATACCCCCCCCAGACTTTTAGGTAGTGGTACTGTTGTCCGAATATGTCCGCGGACATCAAAAATGTTCGCAGACATTACATTCAGTAGAAGTGATTTAGTATGTTCCATATTACATGTACATTAAGTCAAAGTTACTATTGTTAAGCTTTGCTACTAAAAACCTATGAAATTCAGTGAAAAAACTTTGTTAAAGAGACGTTATGGTTAAGTTGTGCTACTAAAAACCTATGAAATTCAGTGAAAAAAACTTTGTTAAAGGGACGTTATGGTTAAGTTGTTCTACTAAAAACATATGAAATTCAGTGAAAAAACTTTGATAAAGGGACATTATGGTTCCAAGTAAAACCGAAAAACCCTTGAAATTCTCCAGTTATGGTAAGCTAAGCAACCATAACTCGCGCCACCACCGTGCACTGATAAAACTAACACCCAGGACATCAAAGATGACATCATAAATGTCATTGATGACATCACTGATGACATCACATGTCTGGCTCCCCCTTTTTTCCTTTACTGACATATCTAGGCCACATGGTTTTCTTCAGTAACAGGAATTAAAAGTGAAAAAGGTAGTATATTTGCAGAGCGTGTTATGGGATTTAGACCAGTGGGGGATCTTTATGTTTCCAATTGTCTTAACCACGGTCATTTAAAACCACCAAATGGGGGCTCTTTCATTGGTCTCCTGTTGGGCCTCATATATTCATATATCCCAAAAGAGGACCTCTTTCAGTGGGGTTTTTAGTCATTAAATTGAAAACAAAAAAGTCGAAAGTCAAAATATCGAAAATAAAATGCCAAAAAAAAAAAGTAGAATTTCTTTTTTATTACGTTTTTTATCCGAAATGGGGGGTTCCCCTTTTTTTTAAACGTGAGAGCCAAAAAATAAATGAAAGATTTCCTGTTGGATACCATGTATCCCAAAATAGGACCATTTTAAGGGGTGCAAGGGTACTGATTTGGAAGCTGATCTGTTAAGTCAATTTACTAAATGTATAGCTGATTCTTTAACTCAACCGTTGGGGGCTAAAGACTCTTTGGAGATTCTGCAACTTACTAGTCTTTGGGGGCAGGATATGCCTATCTGATTGAACCGTGGAAATATCTAAAACATTTTTCATCAACTTACAACTCTCTCTCTTATCTCTAGCTATGACATGGAAAGGATCTTCTTTCCTTCTAAAGAACGTGTAGATATGAGCAATATTGTTCTGAAATCAAGAGTGGTATTGGAATTAATAATGGGCCAAAAAACGGGTCTATTGCAGCTTGGTTTTGAAGTAAGTTTACTACGATATAATCAGCTTTCCGGTAAACATGGAGGGAGTGAAGAGTATAGGGGAAACCTAACAATGGTATATCGCCCGGAAAGAGCTATGCAACCCCAACAGAGGCAATTTACGCCCAGATTCAATGGTGACACCAGAAACCGGGCCCAGGTTAGGTGGAAATGAGCACTCTCCTAAGTGTCTTGTCTCTAATCTAATGGCCCCCAACAAATTTACTTTTCTTTCCTGGAATTCCAGGGGAAACTTACATCTTTTCACGAATACTGATACAGTAGATATGATTAGCGGCTCTGACTGTTTCTTCTTACAGGAAACCTGGCTGCACTCCCCACCCTTCATTGATGGCTTCGAAATCTATTCTCAAAATGCTAAATCTAGCTTGGGAGGGAGGGCTTCAGGGGGGTTTCTCATTGGAATTAGAGCTTCTCTTGGACTTAGGAGTGAGGTTCTTTCGGATACACCATTTGGCATTTTGGCTTTGGAGGACACTTTTGGAGAGTATCTGGTTAACCTTTTTTGATTAACATATATTGGCACAAGGGCATTGCGGCCCTTGAGCCTTTTTTGGAAAGTCTTATGGATATGGTTCTCGCTTGGAGATCCCTACATCCCAGGGGGAAACTTATCCTGGCTGGAGACCTTAATTCCGACTGCTCCATATCATCTCAGGGCAATTATGGCGATTTGGGATTGGTTTTGGAGGATGACAATCAGAGAGGTCAGAAATATGTTGGGGGTAGACTCTGGAATTTCGCTTTGGATTCGGTGGGCTTAAAATGCCTTAATGGCTCCTACGATGTTACTCTCCAGCTCTGCCCCACATGGAACAGAGGTGTGTCAACGTCTACTCTAGACTATGGCCCTCATTCCGAGCTTGGAGGTAAGTACAGGTACTTTCCGGCATGGCGGAAAGTACGAGACCGACCTGGTGACAGACCACTAATTGCGGCCCATTATGACCTCGCGGGCATGAGCTTTTCGCCATGCCGGAAAAGTACCTAGCGGCATGCCGCTAAATGACCCGTAAAACCCCCTACCGGCATGCTGCGAGACGTACTTAACAACACCGCCACAGAAGTAGCAACGTTTGTAAATAACGGTGACCGTAATTTACGGTTTCCGTAAATTACAGTCACTGCAAAATAACGGATCGGGAATTTTCATCATTACACAGGAACAGGAAGGAGCACGGCGGCCATCTTTAAAAACACACTCCATTGCCATCCTCATCAGGCAGCACCCTTGGGAGCAATCCAAAGTTTGGGAAAGGACTACACACCCAGGACCAATGCCAAAAGCCCCAAAGAATTCTGAGGACCGGCTCCGCAAGAAGCGATTCAGCCCAGAAGAGCTGCAGGCCATGGTGGACAACCTGGCGGAGCACGCAGACATCGTGTTCAGCACCAACATGCGGCGAGAGGCAATAATCCGGAAAAAAACCATCTGGGCACAAACCGGCCAAAGGGTAAGCGCAGTAGGCACCACCCCCGCACCCCGAAGGACTGCCGCAAGCGGTAGGATGACTTGCGGGTGCGGGTGAGGAGCCTCCTCTCCACCAACCGGAGTCAGGCACTGCAGACCGGAGGGGGGCCAAGTTCCCCAATGAGACTGGAGCCATGGGAGGAGACATGCGCGTCATTGATCGGGACCGAATCGATAGAGGGCGTTGGCGATATGGAGTGCAGGGCTACGCCGTCTGCCGATGGAGGTGAGTGTCCAAAGTCAACACTGTCAATTGCATTTACATGATGTATACTCCCCCAAGGGCCGTCAAAGGCACCTTGTCATGCTGCTTTCCCCTCCATCCAAATAATGCAGAGCCAACTGCCATGCAATCAAGGGCCAAGTGCAAGTACATAACGCACATCAACCATAGTGCACTAACTGGCACATCCCAATATGCACACTGTGCAGCAGGTTCGGCAGTGTGCAAGCCAGACTGCACGTTACCAGGGCAGGATGAGTCACTCCGACACCTGCGTACATACCATACACATGTATATGTACAAGTGCTGTTGCAACGCCCAAAAGGTCACAAACCCCAAATGACTGAAATGTGAATGCAGCCATCTATGTAATTAGCGTCTCAAACAATCACTCATGTCGTCCCTCTCTTCTACCCCCACAGGCACTGAGCATGAGAGCAGGGAGCCCGAGACGAGCCATCCAACCACCTCCCCGGGCAGAGGCAGGGTCCGCTGCATACCAGCCCGGACAAAAACACCCACCCCAGCTCCCCAAAGGTCAGTGGAGGATGCCCCACCCCAATCCCTCCCTGCATCGGCGCCTGCCACAATGGCCACCCCAAGGTCGGAGGAGCCTAGCATTGCTGGGGAGGTGGCAGCTTCGGCCCCCCAGGAGAATGTGGACAGCCCCTTGTCCATCTTTGGGGTGTCCGAGGAGGAGTTCTACTCCACAGTCCACACTCCGGAGCCCAGCAATGTCCCCCAGGCGTCGTGCAGTGACTCAGGGGAGCCTGAAACACCTGGCCGTAGTGCACATGCTGATACACAGGGAAATGCTGATCCTGGCCCCAGTTCCCCAGTCAAGGCCATGCCAGGGCATGTAGGCCCAATCCCATGCAGGGATGTACAACCATCAATGGATGCACTTCGTGCAACACAGCTGAATGCCCTCATCACTGGGTTGATGGAGGACAACCGCCAGAGTGGAGTGGCTAGATGAACTTAGGGAAATGCGTCAGGCGGTCACAGAGAGCACCAACAGGTTATGTGACGTCCTAGGACGCATCGCAGATGCCCTTGAAGCTGCGCATACCAATCAGCAGCCACAGCAGGAGGACACGCCCTCATCCAGTCGATCCACCCCGGCAAGCCCACCGCGATGCACTCTGCGTTCTATGCGGCGCCGGGACGTGCCTCCCCTGGGCCCCGGGAGCATGGATTAGCCGGCATTCCTGCCACATGTGGCCTTCATGGACAACATAGGACTACTGTTGTGGAGTTGGGGGGAGCGGGGAGGGGAGTGAGGGTTTGTTGTGGAGTTGTGGGGGAGGTGGATGGGGGTGAGTGTGTGTTGTGGAGTTGGGGGGAGGTGGATGGGGGTGAGGGTTTGTTGTGCTGCTGGGGGGGAGGTGAGTGGGGGGTGGAGGGAAGGTTCACACTCATCCATTTACATTTTCAAAACACCATTGGAGTTGCAAAGTTTAACCTGTGTGGACATTCATCATTGAGCATGTGTATTATGACGTCTGATAGTGCATGGTCTACATGTATGCACACACCCAGTGCCCTGTGTGCCCATGTAATGCCACCCTCTGCTGACTTGTGTTTTGGTTATTATGTCCAATCAATGTTTGCCACACGACATGTCCCTCCCGTGCACCGCCTCCATGATGCTGTCTTGCCCCTTCCTCCTCCTCCTTCACTCCATCTTCATCTGGTGCTAGCAGTCCCATGTCAGGGACAGAGCCACATTCCAAGGGATGCACATTTCTTTCAGCTTTACACATGACATGGGGGTCTTGGACACCACATTGCAATAGATGGGTCCCCCACCAGTCCAGCCTCAGCAACTGGTATGTGCCTTATGCAAGCCAGGTGACTGCTTCATCTCCACGCATGCACGGGTATGGCCAGTATTTTAGGGCTCCCTGGGCCTGTTCTGTCGGTTTCTGAGAGGGGTCCAGTACCATGGTGTCAAGGGACAGCCACCAACACCTGCATGTCTAGCCAATTAAGATAAGTGTTTGGACTGTCATGGTGGAGAACTGAACTTGTCTGACATGGCAGCAGGTCATTGATGCCCATACACACATGTCCATGATGCATTTAGCCCATTCATGGCCACAATAGGTGTCCAGTGCAATGGAATGCTGTAGGGGGCGTGTCTACGAGATGGTCCATGAACAATGGCATGCACATCTCGTGGTACGTGCTTCGTTGATGCATGCAGCAGTCTTGATGTTAGATCCATGAAGTGCTGTGTGCTGTGTGAATCCGTAGTTGGGTGTGTTGGCTGTAGTCAGTGGCTCATATTCATCATACTTCTCTGATCCATACTATGGTGATTCCCACCACTCCTATCGGTGTGCCGAACCGGTGATGTGGTGTGGTATCCCTGCTGCCCTCAGTTCAATCCACTCCCATGGATGACTCACCGGTGTGGTGACATGCTGGACGCAGCCACATTCTGCATATGCACTGTGTTTTCCTATATGCCCTTACGGTTTTGGGGGCCGCCAATGAGTGGTGCATGTGTTGTGGGATTTGACCTAGTCAGATGTTGGTAATGTTGTGTTTGGTGTGTGCCTTACTCCATCGATGTGGGAATCTGTACTCATGTGCCGTTACACTGGTTCTGTGGCAGTGTGTTTGGTGGGGTGAACATCGTGCACTGGCTTCATCATTTCGACCCAGTTTGTTTATGCAGGCACCTACCTCATGGCACTGATACACTGCCATGACACAGTCAGACGACTCACCAAGCAGCCAGGCACATCATCCTGCATGTCGCCCCATGTGGCACGGTAGCGTGGAGTTCAGCTGGCCCATTGAGTCATGAGTTGTTCCTGGATGTCGGGCCCACTCATATGTGATGTTCTTGCTTGCGTTGCATTCCGTCTGCACGTTGGGGGAGTGATATTGCTTGCGGTTGCGATCCGCCACCTGCATGCCATGCAGGTCCACCTAATCCACGTGGGTGCTGTCAGGGGCACCCATGTCATTTGGCATGCCTGCCAATGCATAGGGGCCAACTTTTGGGTCGTATATCTCCTGGGTAGTCCATGTTAGGGATTTGTAGCCCCTTGTGTGCTTGAGGAGGTGATCCAGCACTTGGTTCTGCGTCCGTGTAATGGACCGTTGTGACATGTCATGCATGGGCCCCACTGTGTGCTGGTAGGTGCCTGTGGCATGGGTGTGGGGCGCAGGCACCACCTTCAGTTGTGCCGGGATAGCGGTGTGTATTTGTATGCTGCTCGCTTATCTTGTAATTTCTCGGCCCATCTAGGTCATGGTGATGGTATCACAGTCAAGCTGGTAGGGGGTGTGTTTCTGCTCAGGGGTTTCCTTGAGGGACCGTACCTGCTGCGTGTGAATGCGGGCTGTTGGGGTGGTGACGGAGGCTGCACTGGTGCTGCATGCTGGGCCTGTCTCCCCTCCTTCTCCCCCTGTGTCTCCTCAGTGGGGGGGCCTGGTATCGTTGGTGTAGTTCTTGGGGTTGTGCCCTTGCTGGCAGGGCCTCCTTTATGTACTGCTACCACTATTGTTGTCATCTTGGTGTGGGAGGGGGTGTGGTGTGTGGGTGTGATCCTTTTCTGCTGTGGCAGACTCCATTGCCTCCACCTGTGCTGATTGTGTGCACCTGTGGCTCTGGGAACCACTGCTCAGGGTTCTTTACTCCTTCTCTGAGATACCTGTACGTACTCCATGTCGGTAAGGTACTTTACGGCCTTAAGGAGGCCATTATTTAGGTGTGCTCCTTACTTGTGATCAGCTTAGTTTTATGCCATGCCGCTAATTTTGGCATGGTGGGGCGCGCGCGCGCGACCCAAGATCGATAGTTATGGCATCGTAGTTTACGGTGCCGTAAATAGCGGTCTGACAGGTCAGAATAGCCCATTGCGGTAAGCGATGCCGGTAATCCTTTACCGGCATCGTTTTTCCCTTACCTCCAACCTCGGAATGACCCCCTATGTCTTTGTAGACCATACTTTGTCCTCTCTCTCGTCTGAGGTTCAGGTCTACTTTAACCCACGGAGTGACCATGGGTCTCTGTTGGTTACATTTCTATCTCCCTTTTCCATGAAGTTATTGCCCTCTGGGGGACCACGACATCTTAACACTGTGGGACAAGGGACCGGGGAACGCTGGTCGTCGGCTAATATTAATCTCCTCAATTGTCAACTTATCTCTTCGTTCAATCATGCTTCACTTTTGTGGAAGCAAGCAATTTTTAACACCTTATATTTTGACACTTTCCTGAATGTTCTCCATAGTAGTATCTATGACTCAGGAAGGAAGGGTAATCCTAAAAGATCTCACGCTCATAGGTTTGATCAGGAGTTGGCCAATGAAAAGGCCTACACTCAGAAACTTATCAGAAAAGTCTAACTGCTTGATATTGACTGGGATAACAAAAAGCAAAAATCAAATCCATTCGTCAAAAATATAAAAATGATTGCTAATCAAGACAATCCAGTTTGCTGCACAATGACGCAGAGTTTATGTTAAAAGTCCTGGTCAAAAGAGATCTTAGGGCAATCTGGGCTATTTTCTCAGCCCAAGATCAGGATGCGGTTGTTGATCAATTGAATGCCATCCCGGAGGTTCAATGGTTAGACCATTACACCGAACCTTTTGGTAGAGGGGAAGAGGGGCTAGAACTTTGTACAATTGGGGAGGATGCACCAATGGCTAGCTGGGAGCCCGTCATTGATTATGAAATAATAGTAGGGCTTATTGCCAAAGCCAAGAAATCCAGTGCCCCTGGTCCTAATGGCTTGACGTACCATACATTGAAAGCGGAACCAGAATTTTGGGCTAAACTTCTGTGTCTGCTATTTCAAGATGTAGTAAATACCGGCAATGTTCCAACTAGTTGGCAGACTGCCCACATTGTTCCCATTTTTAAGAGGGGTCAATGTACTTTGGTCAAGAATTACAGACCAATCTCTCTTATTGATGTGGACTGTAAGATTTTTGCTTCCATGCTTCTCTCTCACCTCAATGTTTGGATCAAGGAAAACCATATGATTCCAAAACAACAAACAGGCTTCAGGGTTGGCCATTCAACCAATATTAACGGCTTTATTCTAACTGCCCTATAAAGTACAACATGGGGAAAATTTGGTGGTACTCTCTATGTTGCCTCAATTGATTTGTCAAATGCATTTGATTTCGTAATAAGGTCAAGGCTTTGGGCAAAGTTATCAAAGTGGGGAATCCCGGCAGGTCTCCTTAACCTAATTATGGCAATGTATGTGAACTCGGGGGTCCATATTAGGATTTATTTAGAAGGAATGCTCTCTAGAAGAATAATGACACGTATTGGGGTCAGACAGGGCTGTTCCTTAGCTCCATGTCTTTTTATTCTCTACTTGGCAGATGTAGGGGAGTTTCTTGGAAATGCTGGCTTGGTGAATGCAAAATTGGGGGATCTCAGGCTCTCTTGGTTGGCATATGCTGATGATTTCCTTCTCTTTGATCAGACCAAAGTGGGCTTGCAAAGACTTATATGCAAGTTGGAAGAATACTCCACACTTAACGGGCAAAAAATGTACCCGAGTAAAACCCGCACGATGGTCGTTTCTAAAGGGAAAAAGGGGAATAAACAAGTGTGGAAAATTGGCAGTGAAAACATTATGAGAGCACACAAAATTGTTTATCTGGAATTCCTTATTTTGGCCCAACCATTGGCTGCCAAATTAAGATGCTCCCTCAGACATAAAGTACTCCCGCTTATTTCACAATCTATTAAGCTAGATAACAAATATGGCAGGTTCTCCTTTAAGCCAGTGGTAGATTTCGTCAAGGGAAAGGTGATTCCGAAATAAATAAATGGAATGGAACTACACTATTTGGTTCTTTTCACCTTTTGGGACACCCTTGAGGGTATCTATTTGAGAAAGGTCATGAAATTGCCCAATTGTGTTCCAATAGCGGCCATAAGATTTGAATTGGCTTTAGTTTCTTTGCGAGCCAGAATACTTTGGAGGGCTCTTGCACTTTTTTCTGCCCTGCTTTCTCCTAAACTTGACACACTCTATGATGACGTGGGTAAGACGTTCTTCTCACAGGGATCCCTAGACCGAAATGTATTTCTTTTAAAATTTAGGGAACTCTGTGACAAGACTTTATTAGATCTGTCTACTGATAGGGATACTCTGTTGACCAATCCAAACAAGGTTAAAGAGAGCCTTCTCTGTAGCGATTGGACCCACATGATGGAAAAATTGCATAATTATCCATTGCTCTGCGATCTACAATTTGATCATAAGAAGAGAGGCTGCTTGTCTTTTATTTTGACACAATTTCCTAACCACCACTACCGTTCACTACTCCTGAAACTAGATGGAACATTTTGCCTACCAAGGAAGTTCTACATAGAAGGAAGGAGATTAGTGACTTGGATCGTACATGTCGTTTCTGCCACAACCCTGGGGTTATTAAATCTGCCCGTCACCTTTTTTTAGACTGTGCTGCTTTGAAAGGTCTTAGGGCCATTTATTTAGGCAGATTCAATACTCTGGGACTCTTGGGGGCAGAAAATCTTATCTGGTCTCACTGTCTCTCCATCTCTAAAACTACAGATGGACTTGCGGTGGCAGGTTTTATTAAATCATACGCAGAGGGAAGTATGACTTAGAATCTTAAATGTTGTATTGGTTTTAATTCTGCACTGATTTTATTGGTTTGTTCTATGTTTTCTACTCTTAGAAGAAGGATCCTTTGGTTGTAATGTATCTTTAATGAAATGTATTGTAATGCATGTATATATGCATCTTATTGTTCATTTTTTTCTTTTTTTATTATCGAATGTAATTGTAAAGGTTTCTTTTGTAAGCCATATATAATAAAATAAAATAAAAAAATAAAAAATGATGGTTTAGTTCTCCGGGGACCTCTCGGTCTAGGGTGGACTCAATTCTGGCCATTCCTCTCTCTGGCTTAACAATATAATCAATATTGAGTTTGGCCATTTACCACCTGCTGTACCAGGTTGTTAGTTTCTATATGCTTTTGGAGAGTAGAGTGTTTAGGTCTAGGCATGGCAGAGGTTGTAGAGGGTAGTAGCAAATCCTAGTGGTAACAGTCCTGGTGCATAACTGGGCCGAGTGATTAGATACCTACGGTTCACCACCCATGTATCTGCCTGAGCAGGCAGTTGTTTGTTGGTTAAACCCCTTCTCAATAGCAATTACATCCAGTTCTGTGAGAATTATGAGCACTTCCTAAGAAATGTGGTTGGGTACTCTATGGACCCAAAAGGTCCAGCCTCAAAGCAAGGCCATGCTATTAGGCTGTGCCTGTCTAACATTTTTTGGTGAAGCGGATTGCTGACTATTGAAGCAAAGCAGTAATGGCAGAAACCCTAGATTTGTGACACAACAGTAATGGGTAAACACCTAGAACTGAAACACAGCAGTAATGGGAAAGCATCTAGAATTGAACCAGAGCAGTAGCGGGAAAACACCTAGATTTGAAACATAGCAGTAATAGCAGAACATCTTGATTTGAGACACAAGAGCAATGGGGAATCCCCTAAAAACAAGACACATCTGCATATGGAAAACACCTAGACTGGAAACACTGCAGCAATGGGAAAACACCTAGGCCCTCATTACGACCCTGGCGGAAATCGTGGTGCAATATGCACCATGGAGCACGGCGGAAAGCTGCCGATACCGCCATGGGGGTTGGCGGATTTACCGCCCCATTCCGACCTTGGCGGGGCGGTAAATCCCCATTCCCCATTTTACCCTTCCCCATTCCCATTTTTGCCCCATAGGGTATAATGGGAGTGGGGAAGGCGTTAATTACGCCACCGTAAAATACGGTGGCGTAATTAACAACGAGGTCCCGTAGCGCCATGGATTTCTCTGCCCGGAAAAACCAGGCGGAAACCGCTCCATGGCGCTACGGGAACTCGTAGTAGGGCGGACGGGTCCGCCGCGAATACCGCTGGCGTAAACCCACTCCGCCAGGGTCGTAATGAGGGCCCTAGACTTGAACCAAAGCAGTAGTGGGAGACATCTAGATTTGAAACACATCAGTGATGAAAAAACACCTAGAATTAAAACACAACAGTAAAGGGGAAAACACCTAGAATTGAACCACAGCATTAGCGGGAAAAACCTGTGTTTGAGATAAAGCAGTGATGGGAAACAACACAAAATCAACAACAACACCACCACCGGAACCACAGAGGAGATGCAGGAGGAGAAGGAGGGTGACACAGGCCCCACCAGTGCAGCCACCGTTATCATGCCGGCAGTCCCCAATCCCTCACATCAGAGCCACTTCCTTCAACCTAACCCCTGAGCAGATCCACACCCTGTACCGTCTGGACCGGGACACCATCACCACCATAGTGGACCTGATACACGCCAACATAGGGAGCCTCATTGAAATACGCACCGCCATCCCCTCTCTACTGAAGGTAGTGTCTGTGTTCCACTTCTTTGCCACAGGCACCTACCAGCACACAGTGGGGCACATGCATGGCATATCACAACACTTATTTTCCCGGATTCTGAACCAAGGGCTGGATGCCCTCCTCAAGCACACAAGGGACTACATATCCCTACCACGGACTCCCCAGGAGATATTTGATACAAAAGTTGCCTTCCATGGACTGGCAGGCATGCCAAAGTGTGTAGGTGCCCTCGACTGCAATCACGTGGAGTTGGTGGTCCCGCATGCTATCGAGGTGGTGTACCGCAACCGCAAGCAATACCACTCCATCAATGTGCAGATGGTATGCGACGCCAGCAAGATCATCACTCATTGTTGTGCCCGATATCCCGGAACGACTCTTTGGTCCTGCGGAACTCCACACTACCACACTTAATGAAGCGACATGCTGGATGACGTGCCTGGCTGCTTGGTAAGTAGCAGGACTGGCACATGGCATTGAAAAGGGGGGAGATATGCACACACCACCATGCTGCCAATGTTGATGTGACTCCACGATGTGCACATCAGCAAACATTGTACACCAAATCATCACATACCGTACAAGACACACAAATCCCATATGAATGAAGTAAGGTCCACACCTATCACAACATGACTAACAGGAAACCACCCCACATCCCACAACATGTGCACCACCCATCAGCGACCCTCACCCTCCGTAACGCCATCCTGCACCATGCAGTGCATATGCACCATGTTGCTGTCTCCATTATATCACCACACAGGACAAGCATCCCTGGGAGTGCATCATACTGAACCTACTAGGGAATCCACTGTCCGGCACAGGGCCGGCACAATCACTGGATTGCTGCATGTCACCATGGGAATGCCAATGCTGCTTGCCCAATATTGCAGAGACTACTGCCAAATCTCACAGGACAGAACACCTCACTATTTTGACACTAACACAGCTGTATGCATACACCATGCATGTGCAACTAGACGTCAGTGCACACCAACATCTTGAAGATGAAACCAACACCATTAGACCATGGCAGAGGACACATGAAGGGACAGAAAATGGTGGCAATGCATCCAGGGACATGTGCATGTGGGCAACGATAACCTGCAGGCATGTCTGACTAGTACATCTGTCCTGGATGATTCCCCTGATACCTTCATTTTCCTCTCATACAGGTGATAGTGGCTATCCCTTGAAGCCATGGCTCCTCACCCCTGTTCGAAACCCATAGAACAGGCACGAGGAGGACTACAATCATTCCCATACCCGCACCCATGTGGTCATCGAGCAGACCTTTGGCCTGTTGAAGGCACAATTTTGCTGCCTCAGTCGGTCGGGTGGGGCACTCCTCTATAGGCATGAGAAGGTGGCCAAGATCATCATGGCATGTGTAATGCTGCACAATATGTGCATCTGCCGGAATGTGCACCTGCCCCCTGACATTGAACCGATACCGCCTGATGAAGATGAAGGGGAAGATGAAAATGTGGCAGGACATCATCACGGTGCCGATGCACAGGAGGGACGTGCTGTGCACCAGTCAGTGATTGCACAATATTTCTGACACACATATCAGCAGAGGGTGACATGATAGTTGGACAGAGGGCACTGGGTGTGGGGTTACATGTACACTATGCACTGTATGTGAATACATGACACATATGCATTGATGAATGTCCACTCAGGTCTTCTTTTTCAAACAACCGGTGTATTGAATGTAACAATATGAACATAAGTGACAAGACCCTCCAACACCCTCACCCCCTCCCCCTCCCTCCACAACTCCCCCACAACTCACCCACACACCCTCACCGACCTCCCCCACAACTCCCCCACACACCCTCTCCCCCTCACTCTCCCCCAACAACTCCCCCACACATGTCCCATTGAGTCCACAAAGCCGAAATGAGGCTGCCATAACATTCACTCGGCACTCCCAGAGCCAGGGGGTGGCATGTCCCATTGGCGCAGTGAACGGAGCAACCTGTGGAGCGGGCTAGTTTAGGTGGAACTGCAGGAGGATGGTGTGGCCTCCTGCTGAGGTTGAGGGGCGGGATGATCTGCCTCCAAGGCATCAGCGCTGCTCCCTAGCACCTGCCAGAGGGCCGAGACCTCCTCGCAGAGGAGGTTGGTGTTGTCCGTAAAGGACCGGCCCAGTGCTGACAACTCTGTATGCCACTCTTCTCTGGCCTGACGGTTGTCCTGTACAAATTCTCGGATGAGTGCAGTGAGCAGGTCAGCCTGCTGTGGCCCTCCGGCTGCCCCTGTGTGTGTGCTGGGACTCTGGCTGGCATGCCCAGCCTGCTCATCCTCCCCAACACTGAATACTGGACTGAGATGTCCCTGGGTGTGGTCATGGCCAAACTGCTCTGGGGTGTTGGTGTTCACGGTATCCCTCGTAGATACCTGGGGGATGCTATTTGGGTTGGGGTATGGACCACATCCATTATAACATCCTCCATGGTGCCCCAGATGTCCTCCTGGCTGTCATCCACTGTGAGGGGTGCCGTGGCTGCCACCTCCCCAGCCACACTGGACTCCTCCGAATGGGGTGTCTCACAGGTGTCTCCAGGAAGGTCAGTGGGTAGGGGGTGGTGGTGCTGTGCCCTCCAAGGGCCTTGGTGGTACAGGTGTAATGTGTACCTGCGGTGGCTTGGTTGCAGGGAGACGGCACCCCCTGGCTTGTCCCCTGGAGGTTGACGGACAGTTGCTGTCCTCCTGGGACCTCTTACTGGGTGTGGCCTGTGCAGAGGTGGTGTCCTGCTCTTCGCTGTCATGCTCACTGCCTGTGGGGGTGGAAGAGAGGGACGGCATGAGTGATGTTTGGATAGGCATCATACATACATTGGGACAATTGCTCATCCACACAATTGTGGGTAATAGGCATTTGTGTTGGGAAGGGCACGTAATTTCATAAATGGGTGGTAGATGCAGCCATATGTCGGCGTTACTCATGGTGGCCAGGAACAGTGCTGTCTGACATGCTCACTATTTTGGTCATGCACGCTGTGTGCCTTGTGGAATTTCCTACTTTTTGTGGTATGTGTCATGTACGATATTGCCTTGCAGCAGGCATCAGCATGTGTCTCAGTTGCTTCAGCCTACTTTACAGGGAGTGTGTGTGTGGCCGAACATGGCGTGACTCTTTGGACAGACATTGGCATTGACTTTCATCAGATTTGGCTTAGCAGTGTTTACTTTGGACTCTCACCACCATCAGCAGATGCCCTGGTGCCACACTCCATCTCGCCTACACCTTCTATGGATTCCGACCCAATCATGCTTGCATATGTGACCTCCCACGGGGTGAACTTTATGGGTGAACTAGGTCCTCCTCCGGTTTCCATGGCCTGGGTGCGATTGACCGATAATATGTTGCGCACCCTTGGGCGCAGATCGTCCCACCGCTTACGGCAGTCTTTCACTGTGCGGGGTGTGTTGCCCACTGCACTAACCTTCTGGGCAACAAGTGCCCAGATCTCTTTTTTACGCAGCACTGCCTCTCTCCTCATGTTGCTGCTGAAGACTGTGCCTGCATGCTCGTGCAAAGTGTCAATAAGCATCTGGAGCTCGTCCTGATAAAATCTTTCCTTTCTGAGGTGGGCAGATCCCTTCTTCAGAGCTTTCGGCATTATTGTCTTTTAGGAGGTACTTTTCAGTAGATCAGCAGTGTCCCTGGGGTCCTGTGTGCTGAGGATGGCAATGGATTGGATTTTTAAAGATGGCTGCCGTGCACCTTCCCGTTCCTGTGCAATGACGCTATTTCCGGTTCCGCTTATTAGCAGTAACTGTAAATAGCGGTGTCCGCTAATTACAGTCACCGCTATTTACGGTCACCGCTAATGACGCATTGGACTATGTCGGTAGTGTAATCTGTGCTTAGCTTGATGCCGGTAAGGGCTTTTTGGGAGCCTTTTGTGGGATGGCGCAAGGTACCTTACCGGCATGGCGCAAAGCTTGTGCCAGCGATGTCGTAATAGTCCTTTATTAGCGGACTGGTGCCAGCACGGACACGCTATTTGCGCCATCACCATACCGGTAAGGGCCGTTACTTACCTCCAAACTCGGAATGAGGGCCCATGTCTGCAGCCCTGTGTACCATAAGAGCCTGCTAGAAGTCTGCAATGGCCACAATGGAGTCATTCATCAGGCATCCCATATATCCTCACATTCAAAATCCTCATCAGTCCAAACAGTATATGCTTTAACATCAATCCCAGTGTGCATTACTCTGTTAGTGAATGAAGCTTACAACCTTTTTTATCATTGATATTTTGTCAAGTATAAAGATGTGTCATCATTCTTACGTTTCCAAACTGCTCTTTGATTTTGTGCAAAGCCGACTGGAAAATTTACTGGTGCGACTTGTCCCCTTCTCTTTTCACAGGTATGCCAGGCATTTTAGATTGGAATAATAACCTGGTTTTCGACAGAACTACAAATTGCCAATTTCTGTGATTCCCCGAACAAATGAACAAAATGTTTGATTTCCTTTTTTCAGGACTTTCTAAATATTTTCTCAATAGAGTAGTTTGAGCCCCAAAACTCCCACTTCCCACTCGCCCTACCCTTGCCTCCTTCTTTTACTTCTTTCTTTTTTACACCTTTTTACTGCCTTTTGACAATTTTTCACAGTTTTACGTTTATAAATATGGTCGTTGTGGAAAGTTATTGGAAAACAATTGATAGGATTGATGTAGATTCTGATAATGTGCTTTGCTCTGGAAGACAGATAGAGGTTATTATTTGGGCCATAATATATACAGGAAGTCTGACTGTACACCACTGATCCACATGCAATGAGATAGGGGCATAGAGTGAGAGAGACAGACAGAAAGAGAATGGGAGAGACATTCGAGAAAGGAAGCAGAGGTAGAGAGCATCAGAACGAGACAGAGAGAGAGATAATGATCAAGAAGGGCAGAGAGAGTGCTAGGTCAGCGAATGAAATGCCTTGTACAGCATATCTTCTAGAAACCCCTAAATGATGCTAAGCATATAGAGGAAAAGCCCCCATTTTAAAAAAAAAAAAAGAAAAAACAGCCAGGTGCTTTTAGTCATTTGAAAGTAAGCAATTAGGCAGTGCAAAATGTAAGCTGGGGAAATTTGGTATCAGAGGACTATGGTATAGGGTGTGACTCCTATGAAATTAGCTACAAAAAGCCCTCAAGGCTTTAAGTCGACTGGCCTCCATTTTTGGCACTATAGAGTAATAGCCTGGGTCATTTAAAGCTGTTTTGATGCGTAGGTTTATGGCTATATAGATTCATTCAATTGTGTAGAAGGGATACATATGCATATGCAACATGATTGGTGTATTGATTATGTTTCTAAATATACAAATATAGTTATGGCGACATCTACATTTGCATAGGAAAATGCAAACTCCTCTGAAACTTGTTCACGTTAATAAAAGATAACCAAATGTTGCATGCAAGTGATAAGAATAAATCAGAACACGAATGCCAAATTTGGCAAACGTTCATCTATGTTTTTATGCTTAAGATCAATGATGAATACATGTGGTTTTTGTTTTCCCTATGGATTTCTATAGCGCTTCAAAAATGAACTCTTCAGTCCATGATGTTCTACATCTGGGTCTTTGATTTTCAAGATGTTTGGCATGTTTTTGGGACCTAGACCGAAGTAGTGCATTCTGCAAACATTTAAAGAATTAGACTGCCAAAACTAAAACATTTACATATCTTAGGTAAAAGAATATTACATGGACGCGGTAGCGTCCATGTAGTTATGGTTAAGTTGGTGTTTCCATAGGAAGAGCATTTTGTTGGGTGGCTTATAACTTCGCTCCCTCTGGACGAATCCTCACCAAACTTTGCAAAAAAAGTATATGGCCCACTCTGAATTTTTTTGCAAAGTTTGGTGAGGATTCGTCCAGGGGGGGGGAAAGTTATAGGGGGGGTCCCAAAACTTTTTTTTTTCTATAGACATAATGGGAAAAAACTTTGTGCACGACCACAGGCCAAACCGCTGGACAGATTTACACTAAATTTGCGGCAGGAGCGGGAGCTTGGTCCCGAAAGCGTGCTTTTGCAAATTTCGTGTAAATCCGTCCAGTAGTTTTTTATAAAATGACCAAAACGTAAGGCAAAAAAATTAGTGATATCTGTGTTCGCTTCGCGGACGGACTTCCCTGTTGGCTCCGCGGACAGCACCTCGATTGGCCCATGGCCTTGCGTCATGTCCACGGACATGCAACGTGTTCGCTGATTGGACGGCGAGGGGCGTGGAGCGCATCAGATTTTCTGTGGCGCCCGCCATCTTGTATTCGCCGTCGACAGCGTACAGCGCGGTGAAACGTGGATAAAGAATTGTATTTAGTGCCGTGTGTTGCTGTGTAAGAGTGTTTGGGAAGGGTGGGGGGAGTATGAGATAGGTTTTTTTTTATGTGCTAGATGTTTTTGTTGCGTTCGATTTGTCCAGGGAGAACACGGCTGTTCTGACATTTTGTAAATAAACTAAATGGTGGGGTGTTTAGAGGACGGAGTATGTGTCATTTTTGTTCGCAAGGAAGGTAAAAAAGAGCTATGAACACTCGCGGTGTACTTAATTGTTCGTAAATACACAAACTGGGGGTGTCCTCAGGATGCTGTCCCTATTGTAATCTGTCTAGTTGAATGTGTTCTAAGAACACTCGCGGTGTCCCGAAATGGTTGCAATTACACAAAATGGGGGTGTTCTGAGAACGTTGTTTGTATTGATCGTTGTCAGGGTGAAAGTGTTTTAAGACCACTCCTTTTGTCCGCTAATAGTACAATTTCCTATGGGCGTCAACCGACTTTTTGTCCACTAAAGAAATGATAAATCTGGCTGGTGTGCGCCGACATTATGTGATAATCCTATGACTGGCGCTATTGACCTGGCTGACTTGCTTTTGTGACACTAAATCATATCTCCCGCCCCTAAGCCTGATATTAACAAAGTATTCATATTCCCCGCCTCTCTCCGTGACGTTACAGGGTGCGTCACGGATAGAGGCGCGCCCAGTCCTCTCCAGTGCTAAGTGACTTTACACAGAACTCGGAAGACAACACATATTATGTCACAACATAGCGCGCCACAATTCAGAATATGAAACAGTGATTTAAAAGCAAACAGCAAGATTGTAAATTTTGTAAAGTACATTTATTTGACATCAAATGTTTAGAGAATATTCAGCAATTTGCATTTGTCTTTGTTGTCGTTCCGCAAAAGTTCATGTTGAGGCACGCAATGTTCCTTTGCGGTACAGAGGGTGTTAGATCAGCTTACAACTCAGTGCGCCACAATTTGGAATATGAAACTGTGGTTTAAAAGTAAACAGCAGGATTGTATATTTGGTAAAGTACATTTATTTCACATGAAATGTTTAGTGAATATTCAGCGATTTGCTATTGTCTCTGCTGTCGATCAGCAAAAGTTTATTTTGAGCCACGCGTTTTTCCTTTGCGGTAGATAGGCTGTTGGTTTATGATAAAAGCAGTAAATGGTCGCTCTGATAATCGGAAGGATGCTCCAACAACGAGCCATTAGACCACCCTATTGGTTGGTATGTTGTTTGTAGCCGCTAGTACTGCGTAAGGGCATATTGGTCCTTGGCAATTGTCCCATAAAATGGTGAGGGTCATGAAGTTGCATATTTGGACCTGCACCTGGCAGTTGAAGACCCCATCCGCTGGAGTCTGTAAATCGTGACATAGGCAAAATGGGGCCACGTACCTGTTTTAAAAAACATAAATTAGTCTCACCAGCCGATCTTCATTAAAAATCATCATTTTATTTATTAGGGCGTGAAACTATTTGCTATCGAAGATAGTGCAACGGAGTATGTTAATAATAAAATAATAATATTTTCCCATTCATATAGCGCTAAGAACCATGAGGTATCTAAGCGCTGCTTTTTACTAACCACGCTGTGTGGTTCTCATTTATCGACCACGGAAGGATGAAAGGCTGAGTTTGGCCTTGCCGGGATTCGAACTTGCGTTAGCAAGCTGTGCATGGATGTCAAAGCGAGCGTTGTACTCGCTGTGCCACTTGACAGGCTACAGTGAAGTGACACAGCGAATAGAGCGCTTGACCGCCTATAGACTGGTTAAATTATTTCTATTAACCCGCCCGGTGTCATCTGCCTTTTTCAGAGCCCTCTAAATGACAGGGGATCAATTTGGCGGTGATAGTGCACGGTAGAAAACATTATGCCACTTTCAATGAACAAGTTCAACTAGAGCGGTCTTAAATGCTACGCTATTGTAATTATATTTGGTATAAAATAATCTAAAGGGTTACTTACAGTACAATTGCAATTTCCATTGTCTATGAGTAGTGCAGTCCCAAAATACGACTCCGCGTGTGTGAACGATCTTTCGCATAGTGATATAATATATAAAAGTGGTTTCGTTTCAGAAATGTCATCCTTATCTTCTCTTACGTTTTAGCAACAATCCTTCAAGAGAAGTCTTTCATCACAATCTCTGTCTGTCAAGGTCAAAACACAATACAACCTTATAGTCCGCTTCGTGAGCCTCTCCGGGGCCCGAGAAAAAAATGGAAGCAGCTGACCTTCACTGTGAACGAGCATAAATTCTTACTTTGCAACATTCTGTGTAAAGCCATCTGTGAGAAGTTGGTTTTTGCACGCCATGTTTGTATATTGTTTGCGTGATATTAAAAAAAGTTTGTTTAAGGGACGTTATGGTTCTAAGTACAGCCGAAAGACCCCTGAAAATCGCAAGTTATTGTAAGCTATGAAAAATAACTCGCACCACCACCGTGCACTGCTAAGACTAACACCCAGGACATCAAAGATGACATCGCAAATGTCATTGATGAAATCACTGATGACATCACATGTGTATGTACTTTTCATGGAATTTGTGTACTAGGGATTTTTATTATAATGTTGCGAAAAAAGTGTCAAGGATATTGCAATAAATATCATACCATTATTAGTGCTTTGAACGATGCATTGATATAAATAGCATTGTATTATGGGATTCTATCTAGTATACTGAGCTACTAATGAAGAAACATAGCATTGTGTGCACAGTACAAGATGAAAGTATAATATTTGTAATGTTAATATGTTGAATAATGAAATGATAATTGTCCTGAAATGTTCGAAAATTCACAAAATGGGGGTGTTCTGAGGACGTTATTCGTATTGTGTGATTGCTTAGCTGTATGCAATGAGGGAATGGCACAGAGAGTAAAGTGGACGCCGTCCGCGGACACCGCGACTGTTCGTGGACAGGGCGTGCTACATCCGGGTTTTTCCAGGAAATCCAACATGGAAAGAAGACTGTACGGATCAGCCAATCAGATGTCGAGGTTGTGGATTTGTGTTGAAAGAGACAGAAGTGGAGAAAGTCAGGGTGTTGGTGCTCGGAGATATGTTTGTACATGGGTAACAAAAGTATACTCAATGCAGGCATGTTGCAAAGAACTTTGATGTGAAAGGAGTGGAGGTGGTGTGGAGCACTGTGACTGAGTGAAATGTACAGGGAATTGTACAAGTTTGTGAGGATATGGCCACGATGAACAGTCCGCATGTGGTAATTTTGCACTATGGTGCTTTCCATTTGGACAACGTCAGTGCCCCGACTTTGTTGGCTGATTTGGAACGCTTGGTTCAAGCCGTAATGAAGATGCTTCCAAATGCGAAAGTAATTTTGTCTGGATTACTACCTAGGGCAATATGGGACAATAGTTCCGTTTTTTGTCCTCAGCAAAACATTGCTAGGTGTGTAATCAACCAAGGCATGTGTGCCTTCACGCTTAAAGCTGGTATGTTCTTCTGTAACAATGAGAATATTGATGCCAGTAATGCTGTTAATTTTAAAGAAGATGGCATTTCTTTATCTTTTACGGGAAATGCCTTTCTATTTTGGAATGTAAGGGTTGCTTTGGAGAAGGTTATGTGAAGATTTTAGGAGTAAAGTAAGAAAAAAAAACAAGAAAAAAATACAAAATAACAGGTGTCTGTCAAGCATCTGGAAAAAAAGAAAAAAAAAACGGCTCTTTTCAGAGCCAACTTCAAAGGGGAAATGGGGCACACTATTTAAATTTACATTCACCACGCTCAGATTTTCGATATGTCCACGGACATGGCGGTAGTCCGCGGACATGAAAATCACTATGAGGGGGTTAGTATGTTCTATGTTACATGTATCTGAAGTCAGGGATATTATGGTTAAGTTGTGCTACTAAAAACATATGAAATTCAGTGAAAAAACTTTGTTAAAGGGACGTTATGGTTAAGTTGCGCTACTAAAAACCTATGAACTTCAGTGAAAAAACTTTGTTAAAGGGACGTTATGGTTCAAAGTAAAACCGAAAAAAACCCCTGAAATTCGGCAGTTATGGTAACATAAGCAACCATAACTCGCGCCACCGTGCACTGCTAACACTAACACTCAGGACATCAAAGATGACATCACAAATGTCATTGATGACATCACTGGTGACATCACATGGCTGGCTCTCCCTTTTTATCCTTTACTGACATATCGAAGCCACATAGTTTTCTTCAGTAACAGTCAGGAAGTAAAAATTGAAAAGGTACTATATTTGTAGACTTAGGATCAAGTCACATCATATGAAACATATACATAGCGGAAGACACAGGCTTGAAAGAGAACAATCCTTTCTGTGCATGAAGATAATCATTAGGGTTATCAGCACTTTCTCATAGTTTTATTTTTATTACTCTACCTTCCCTGTATATGCTCATATTTGTATACATTATACTCACTCTCCTTTCCTTTGGGTGCAGTCACATCATGTGTTACACATACATATGGTAAGTAGCAGCTTTGAAACAGAGCAATAGTTTCTCTGCATAAAGACAATCAGTTAGGTTATGAACTCTTTCTGCTATTTCTGCTTTTTTGTTTACTTCACTGTCCCTGTATATACTCATATTTGTATGTGTTGTTGTCTCTTTGTGTTTTGTCTGTAATAATTATGTATTAAGTGGGTTTTATTATCTACTTATTACATGTTTCACAGTACGCAAAACTCTAATAAGAAAGCAGTTATCATTTCAGTATTCAACATGGCAAGATTATGAATATGGCACCTTCATCATGTATGCTGCACACACTGCCTATGTTTCTGCATGAGTAGCTTAGTATACTGGATAGAACTTCATAATAGAATGCTATTTATATCAATGCATTGCTTAATGCACTAATTAGCTCATGATATTTATCCCAATGATCCTCGACAGTTTTTGGTCAGCATTATAAGAATCCCTTGCACAGAGTTTTAATGAAAAGTAAATGCACATGTGATGTCATCAGTGATGTCATCAATGACATTTGTGATGTCATCTTTGATGTCCTGGGTGTTAGTGTTAGCAGTGCACGGTGGCGCGAGTTATGGTTGCTTATGTTACCATAACTGCCGAATTTCAGGGGTTTTTCGGTTTTACTTTGAACCATAACGTCCCTTTAACAAAGTTTTTTCACTGAATTTCATAGGTTTTTAGTAGCGCAACTTAACCATAACGTCCCTTTAACAAAGTTTTTTTACTGAATATAGATATATCGGGGCACATGCAGTATGCAAGAGGGGACAAACATATTGTAAAATATACTACAAAATTGTTAGTCGTGGACATTAGTGTAGAAGCGACAAACCAAACAATGTACCTTTAGAAGAAATATATTGTGAAAAATGTGCAGTTGTTCTTCCACACTATGCATGCAGTAGGAGTAGGGCTGCCATACTTGAAAAGCATGGTCAGGGGAACAAAACTAAATGAAATATATGCTGCTGCATGAAAATAAACGCTGCAAAATGCAAAAGCTCCCCTAGAGCCTGAATACACCCCAAATGCTAACACACACAATCCACTTTCCAATCATTCAAACTATGGTTGGAGAGAACAAATTAAACATAACATATTCTGCCAAATTAAAATATTCTTCGAAAAACATAAAATATCCACAGCCACCGGTGTACACACACACACACACACACACACACACACCTCTAATCAGACACGTGCAATAGGTTTCAAAGGGATGAAATTCAATTAAAAAGTAAAAAAAAATGAAATGTATTCTGTGAAATTCACACAATGGTATGCAACACAAAATATGGAGTAAATCATGTCCACTGTGAAAGGAATGGAATGGAATACAAAAAATATTCTGTGAAACGAAAAATATGTCGCAAAACACACATATTCACACAAAGCAGAAACCGGTCTCAAATGTTATTTTTACAGTTCTGTCAGTGAGTACAACCTACGTTGCCCTCCATCCATTCTTACTAAGCCCTCCTTTGGTTGCTAAACCCTAGATTCCGGTGTTGTGCCGCTTATCTAGTGTTAGGCGACAGAGGAAGAGGCTTGTCCTACCTATTTGGAGCAATGAGAGATTCTGCTAAATAGGTATATGACTGGGTATTACTCCTAAGACCTTTTGGGGCATGGTGACAACGCCTCCAATGTGCTCTTAAATACTGCTATTTAGCAGTCACTTTCATTGCTCCAAATAGGTAGGGTAACCTTCTTTTCTACAATGAGCAAATCAACAGATTGTTAAACTCTACGAGTAAGCTCTTTGAAATGTTGAGATCCATAGAAAAGCTAAAAGCACTATCCCTGCTGGCCCACCCCTCTCAGGACGACTGCCAAAAATACAGGAGGCTTTCATTGCTAAGATCTTGAAGGCTAGAGAAGTACATATGACTACCCGTTTCTTCGTGCCCCACCAACAAAATCCATCGACTAAATTGCTGGAGCAAGGGGAGGCTGAGGGATTTTATTTCCTAACTGTTAGAACAGAGGAGATACGTTCTCTTCTAGCCTCAATGAGACCCACGTCCTGCTCTGAGAATATCTTACATCCAAGGAATATTTTAAAACATAGGGACATCTTCATACTTTTTTTCACAAGTTTGGTAAATGCATCATTTCGTGATAGCCACATACCACAAGCTATCAAAATAGTTACTGTAACTCTGCTAGTATAAAAGCTAGGGATCCTAGTAACTTACCACCTATCACTTATTGCAACTTCCTATTGAAGATCTTAGATAAAGCAGCTGTGCTGCAGTTGCAAGACTTTGAGGAAGTTAAACACATCTTGCACATACAACAATCAGGTTTCAGACCTGTGCATAGCACTGAAACAGCCATGGTCGATGTCCAAACCCATATGCTTAGCATTATGGATAAAGGCAGGTCGGGTGTGCTGGTGATGCTCGACCTGTCCGCTTTCGACCTGCTAGATCATGAACAACTTCTCTGGTCCTTGGAACACATGGGTGGCTGCTCCGGAAAGGCAACCACATGGATACTATCCTTTCTGGCCAATCGAACATCAAAAATTCATTGGGGGAAGCTTTTTCAAACCTAACACCCATCAATTGCGAAGTTCCACAGGGGATTAGTCTGTCTCCCTTACTTTTTAATCTCTATCTCAGATTACTTTGCACAGCTCTCAAGGACACCGGAATGTTTTTCACAAACTACACTGATATGATATGATATGATATGATATATGGCATTTGATGATACTCAGCTGGTGATGGAGCTGAGCGGCAATTGTGAGATAGAGTCTCGTAATCTAGAGACAATTTACAACACTATAGAGGCCTGGATGACATCCAACTGGATATGTTTGAATGGGAACAAAACAGAGTTACTGATTTTTTGTTCTCAACAGGCACGCTCCAAACTAGGCAAGGAATATGAGACTTTTCAGATCAGGAATTCTGCCATCCAGGTCCAAGAAAAGGTCAAGACTCTGGGTATTACCCTGGAGGCATCGCTAAACGCAGAGTTTCATGTGAACAATATGAACAGAAGTTGCCAATACTATCTACATCTGCTCAATCATGTCAGACCATTCTTGAGAGAAAAGAATAGTGCTACGATAGCCAGGGCTACTATTCTATCTAGGTTGGACTATGGAAATGCACTAATGTTAGGAGCAAACAAAGGGTGCATTGCAAGATTTCAGATTATTCAGAACAGTGCAGTGAGAACTGTCAGGAAGACAAGCAGAAGTGATCATATTACCTCTGATAGAAGAGCCCTGCACTGGCTGACAATCAAGGAGCAGATTCCGTTCAAGGCTATGAACATAGTCCACCAATGTCTCCATGGTCAGTCCCCTGTCTACCTAAAGGAACACATATCTCACTACATACCTGAGTGTTCGTTGAGATCTGAATCTAAGGTTCAGGTTATTTCCCTAATGCTCAAATGCTCAAATGGGTTAGGCAGATCATTCCCAGTAAAAGCTGCCCAAGCATGGAACGAACTGCTAAGGGCAATCAAATTAGAGAGTAACTAATTAGCTTTTAGGAAAGCCCTGAAGACAGCTATCTTTAGATAGCAGTTGCAGTTTTGCAGGAGGATCAAATAGTACCCAGCTGTCTCGTTTCTGGTTTGTGTTTCCTTGTCTAAATGTATGTTCCCTGATGTCTGCAGGATTCGGTGCAAGATAAATGCATAAATAAAAATAAATAAATATCAGTCATGTGCTTTAGGAATGAATGAACAAAACAGAATAAACGATATGACGAAAAATGAAATAGACACCATAAAATGCATACAGTTATCAGCCACATCAAACACATGGTTGAACATTCCTGCCTGTGCGTGCACCTAGCGGAAGCACCTAGGAAGCATCACTTTGCACCGGACCCTCGTCAAGCAGCAAGCCGAAAATTGCTCTGTGCATTTATCTACATTAGACTTTACCTGGATTTTCACTGCCGATCGACTTTGGCATTTTCGAGTGAAGCCCCACCCTCTTTTTCAAACGAGATTACAAAAGAGGCCTTTCACGCGCACCAGCGCACGTGCACCTAGAGGAAGCCCCTGGCAAGCACCACTTTGCACCGGATCCTCGGCAAGCAGCAAGCTGAAAATTGCTCCATGCATTTATCTATGTTGGACTTTACCTGGATTTTCACTGCCGGTATTATCATCTTCACTTGTACTGTGGACACTACATAGTATTAACTAAGTGCCTGGTACACTTATATTATCTATTCTTTATTATTTAGATCGACTTTGGCATTTTCAAGTGAAGCCCCGCCCTCTTTTTCAAACGAGATTACAAAAGAGGCATTTTGCGCGCGCGCACCTAGGAAGCACAACTTTGCCACTTTGCGGCGTGGTCGTGGTGCGAGGTGCGGGGCGCGTGTTATAAAAAAAACATCTAAACGCCTCTTGATTTGGGTGATCATTATTTTCATATTGCCATTTGCTGTGCGTTTGTATTAAGGAGTATGAAGAAAAAGATGTACTCCTTGAGAACTAATATGGCGCCTCCTCGCCTTGTTGGCAATTTGGACCTTGGCCGTAAAACAAACAAAGTCGCCTTTTCATCGCCAAAACCGCAAGTTTGTTTGACCCCAAATGTCCGCTCTTCAAAAAACAGATTGTCAATAAACAAAACAAAAGACACTACATGTACTGATATATATTGATTATTTTACTCCACCTGCAAGTCGAATTAATCTACGACTAGAACCTCAAAAACACACTCGGAGAGAAGACTTGGCATTTCTTAAATTGCTCTACCATGTGTGGACAATGAGAAACCGTTGAATGATTTAAATGACGCCATTACGTGTAATGCATCACTGTCAGATAGTCCCGTTCTTAGAGGTGAGTCTCTAGCGGCTATGGTGCCGAGCAGACCTGCTAAACAGTATGATCTGTCCAGCGACATGGTCGTTATCGATTTATATTCCCTGGAAACAGATTTCTCAATTCAGGATCATTTGGAGAAACTATTCTTCTCACCTAATATGTTCTCGGACCCTAGCATAGGCAAAGAAAATGCAGTATCGTCTTTTCTAGCCCCCACCCCAAGAAGATGCACTGTTACGGATATACATCCATTGCAGGAGGGCATGAGTAAACTCCTCACCATTACATTTGATGCCATGCGTACAACAATTAACACAATAATTAAATAGTTTGACACACTAAATGATAAAATGGCAATGCAAAGCTCTCAGATATCCTCTATAATAACTTGGCAAACAAGGTTTGAGAAACAATTTGATGAGAAAATATGGCCAGTGTCATCAGCCGATCCAAAATTTGAACCTCCGTTGCCCATTAACAGCGCTACCTCACCTATTAGAACTTCATGCCCAGTACCACACGCAAAGACCACAGAAGTTAATGTTGACTCAAATTCCGACAAAACAATTCTCTCTGTGCCCTACATTGAAAAGATTATTACTGAAGAGGTTATTTCAAGGGAGTCTCTTGATAAAACCCCTATCGAGCCTCAAGCTATTTCAAACAATAAAAAAGCTTATACCATCTTTTCCAAAATAGAAGGATCCCTTAAGAATAAAAAGTCAGTAAAGGGGAAAAAGTCTAAAAATGAGAAATCTATCAGTTCTGTGGCCACGACCATGACTGAACACTTTATTAAAACATTAAATGTGCCTTTGAAAGCAACACAGAAAGTTTCTCTTGCTGTCACGAAAAAATACTTGCTTATGAACAAAGCTTGTAAAGCAGTTGTGAACGGCTCGAACTTGACAAATATAAACATCCCTGTTCAGGCCCTGCTAAACGAGCTTGTAGAAGCTGTGAAAACTAACCAGAGATCCACTGCAACGTCGCTTGCGGAAGGTGACTCTCCTGCCCTTCCACTGCCGACGAACCATAATGTAGCCTCAAAAGATCAGGCTTGTAAAGATTCTCAGCGTCAAGAAATTAGGCGGGAGGTGGATGCCCATATGGCTAGACTTTCGAATGCAAATAATCTAAGTGGCCCTCTTGAAAATCTGACTGGGCTCGCTGACCTAGAGTCTTGCTCCCAAACTCAGAATAAAACATTGTTGCACAACAGAGAGTCTGAAGATTTCGACTGAGCCCCTCCTGCGCCTCTGACAGGTGTAAAAACATTTAATCCAAGTAAAGATGTGCCAAAATCGAATAAGACTCAGGAGCCCCTCAGGTTGTTGAAAATGGCGATGAAATAGCAGACATGCTTCAGGCGCTGTTACCCAGAACATCACCATGTGCCCCAAATGGTATTAGCTCAGCCAAACCTTTCGAATCTAAACCACTAAAGACCTCGCAATCAAAAATACCCCCACAAGAGGCAAATGTGAGCTCTTTAATACTCAGATGTCAGCTGGCGCTGTATCCGCAGTATGATCTAAATAGGCACAGTATAATGGAATTGTTTTCGGATGTGCCTATGTTGGATGATGTTAATAGCTCTGATATTGAACAAGTTGAATTTGTCAATAGCAAAATGTTAAGCACTGTGAGAATATGGCTGCGAAATGTGATTTGGCAAGCAAAGGAGGAATTGTTCCAGATGGGTTTAATTGTACTAGTTGGACCACTGGAGGTGTCTGACGACCTGGTTAATGTTAAACGTCTTGGAACAACAATGTCCAAATTGTCGGCATCTCCACTCACAGATGTGATTAGTGGGAAACCTACCCAAAACGGTGTATGTAACTGTGGCAGTGTACAAAGTTAACTGGAGCACCAAAATGAGAAAAATACTGTCGCTCTTGTATCGTGGAACACATGTGGGCACCATCACTTAATTAATGACTCAAGTTGAAAATTGGATCAGTTTGACATAGTGATGCTCCAGGAGACGTGGTAAAATAATTCGCCAATTTAGAACGACCACAAAGTCCACGCAAGTGCTGCCATTAAGGGCAATAAAGGTCTATGGCAGGTCTCCTCACAGGTCTCCTCACATGTGTAAAGTCCAGTTCAAATTTAAGTATAATCTTCTCTTATGCTCCAAATAGCTTCTCACAGCTAACTATTGTATCCAATCAAGTCACAGTATATGCATGTATAAATCTGTATTGGAATTCCAAAGGTATTGATGATCAGAGGTTTCTATACGATGTGTCTACCATGCTAGACTATATCTCTATAGTTCTAAATATTCTGCACATTATAGTGGCGGGAGATCTGAACTTACATTGTCTAGATTTTACACACAAGCAAGATAAAGCAAGGAAAATCCAATGGACACATCTTATGAAATCCCGCTCTTTACACATGCTACTTGAGACTGGCACTACTGACGGCACTCTCCAGTATACATGGTCGCGTGGCACATCCAAAGCTCACATGGACTATATTTATGTAGATAGCGGTATGCTATCGAAACTCAATAAATTTAAAATAGAAAATGCTCCTAATAGTGATCATAAAATGTTCACAATTAAATCGAGTACCCCTATCTGATTTTTAAAGACAAACACTCACAAGATGATGGGAACTCTATCATTTCTAGACTAAATCGACTAAGATGGTCAGAAAAATCTTTATTACACCTGAAAGAATCACTTGCATCCACATTTGTACATTCTGTCAACAGAGAAAATATACGTGATGAACCGTACTATAATCTTATGCAAAAGCATGCAACTAAACAACTTACTAAGGAATTCCCATCTCACAAACATCACGCGTTTGATGCTGAGCTGAAAAATAGAAAAACTCTTTTTTCGTCAGCATAAACGTTAGGCTCTAAAACTCCCAGCAAATAGAAGATTTGATGCTCTTGTCAATATCAAAACTAGATATAAAAATTGGCTGAAAGCGCATTGTGCTAAATTCTACCAGTTAGATGACAAAAAGATGCTTACATTAATCCAAGGCAAGTCCTCAGCTCTCACCTGGCAAACTTTGAATCAAGCCACTTTGACATCTCAAGTAGCGTCTCAAACACACAGTGTCCCTTAAGCAATGCGGCTAGACCATTTCAAACGAATTTATTACAGGCCATTGTTTACCAAATTAACAACGGATAGTAGAGTGCCAGAACCCTTTCATCTCCACATTGACAATGCAGACATTTTGTATTACATCAATTTGGCTAGTCAATCAAAAACCCCGTGCCCTGATGGTCTTTCAAATCGTAGCTTGAAGCAACACCCTGAACTTTGGTCTCACATTCTTTACCTTATATTTGAACAAATAAATTATGCACAGACTATCCTTGCATCATGGAGACACTCAATAATTGTCCCCATCTATAAAAAGGGTGACCATAGGCAACCTGAAAGTTACCGTCCTATTGCCCTGCTAGATGCTCCCGGCAAAATATATTGTCGAATAATACTACAAGAAATCAACAAGTGGACCCTGACAAAATGCCAAAGGGATCCCTTTCAGTTGGGTTTTGTCTCTGACATGGGCACCGCACCAAATATGATAATGCTTAACATGCTAGCTTCAAAATACCAGGGGAAAAAGCAGGCCCTATACATGGCCTTTGTCGATTTTCGAATAGCTTTCGATTCTGTTGATCGGCAACTGCTTTTCACTAAGTTAGACAAATTTGAATGTTTAGCATCACTGCTACCCATAATAAAAAAAATTACATAAAGATACAACTGTCCAAGTAAGACTGAGCATCGATGGACAACTATCTTCTAGCATCAGAACAGAGCGGGGATTAAAACAAGGATGCATTTTAGCCTCAACCTTGTTTAATTTATTCACCCTAGACCTAGGATGTGCTTTTCTGGACATCTTAGCAGACGCCTCCAAAATAGGAAACCAAAAAATATTATGGTTATTATATGCCGACGACCTCGTTCTGCTATTGCAAACCCCCCAAGGCCTCCAAAATCTACTGGATGAATTGGGAAAATATGTCACTAAAAACAGCTTGATGATAAATGCTGAAAAAACACAGATTGTAATATCCCAGAAAAGAGGTCATAAACACATAGCAATGTGCCACTGTCACCTTCAAAACAAAACACGTATGGTTGTCCCATCATATAAATATTTGGGCATTACTTTTGTGGGGAATGTAAATGATTCAACCCATGTGAATACTTTGGATGCAAAAATAAGATCATTAGGCTCTCAAGCCAAGATGCTTCTGTATAGATATGGCAAATTCACATCTGTCCACATCATAACGTTTTTCCAGTAAAAAAGTGGTCCTCATAATAACATATGGTTCTGATACAATGATACCCAAATCGATAAAAGTATGGGAAAGATACGAGAGCAAGTTTTGGAAAGCAGTATTAGGTTCTACAAACTGCACCCCCCTTTCTTTACTGCACTATGAATTGGGTGCGATATCCATACATACTCAAGTATTGTGGAAAATGTGCAGTTTTTATAGAAAATGTGTAATAGGAGCCTCTTCCAAAAACATTTTAAGTCCAGTGGCACAATATCTATTTGCTTCGTCTGATAAATTCCCTAAAGCATGGTACAGCTGTATATTTGACACCCTTATAGATGCAAATGTTTCAATTGAAATGCTACTGTTGAATCCGGTAAAAGCAAAAATAGCTCTGTATCGACATGATTGGATTAAAACTGTAGAGCAATGTAAACGATATGTGGACTGTAATATTACATCATTCAATCTCAAAGTATGCGCACAATGGAAAGTTACTTGGTAAAATCTCCATCAAATCATATACTCACTCAATTGCTAAGAATTTGCTTATTGAAAAACCAAAATATCTGTTGTTTCTGTAACAATGTACAGTTAATAGAAACATTGTCACATTTGGTAGTCAGCTGTCCAGCCTTGATAAATATGCGAGAAAGGTTTTTTAAAAATCTGTTTCAATTTAATATCCTTCGAACTGAAGATGAAATATGGACTCAAATAATATCCACTAGACGAACGACTGTACAGATTGCCTTAGCTCACTTTGTTCAAGCAGTACTACCAGACTGTGACGGGTCTGTAGAAGAATGATGAGAGAAAACATTGTCCTATGTTTTAGAGATATTTTTAGATAATTCCAGTGAATGCTCTTTTTGCTATTAACAAAATGTAAATAAGTCTAAAAGAATGTGTAAAATAGAAAGTAACATCATGAAATAACAAAATGGATATTGAAATTTGGAAATTGTTAAAATGCTAAAAAGTTATTTTCATTGTGTTTTAAATGTGTATGAAAAGTGTGTATGAAAAATGGGAAAGGTTGAGTGCTTCAACCAAACAAATAAAAAAATAAAAACAATCCTGCCTGTACTGTATGGTTAGTGTAGAAAAATGTAAAATGTACAGCAGAATGACAAAACATTTTGAAGAAAGGCACTTAAACCTCCACACCCCTACTCAGTCATGTGAACTAGGTTTAGAGGAACAAAATGAAATGAAACACATTCAACACAATGCACTCGATGATTGGCTGCATCCAAAATGCAGCGCAGCCATCCAACATGTGAAGAGGTTATAGAGGGAAAACATTAAATGAAAACTATGTCAGGAAAATCACAAAAATATCCAGAGGCCACAAACCACACACCCTTTTTCAATCATGCTTAGAAGGGTCAGAGGAACAAAATGAATGAGTCAGATGAAAAATATTATGAGACTTGTAAAATATACAGTGAAACGAAAAGAATGATTCACCACAGCCAACATGCAGTATGACATATGAAGAAGATTTGGAGAGACCAAACAAATTGAAAAACATACTGTGAAATGAAAAATATTTCATTAAATGCAAAAGAAAACAGGCAGAACCAAACAAAGATTATTTTTTTATTCTCTATGAAAATGTGGTCTAAAATGTTTGGGAATGGCATTGTTAAGGTTTAACATGATTATACACTAAAGATAAAAACAAAGTAAGGGGAGCCCTCTGGCGCTCCAAACAGTGCGTTCCCAACTCCACTTCCACCCCATCTTTGAGCCCTCTGAGGATGTGCCCCTCCTCTGTACCAACCCCCCATGCTGCCTACTCCCTCCCCCTCAGCAAAATCAGGAACACAACACTTCCCCAACCAACTGCCCCTACTCCTCTCCAATTCCCATAACACCGACTCGACCCCCACCAACAAACCACACCCCTTGCCCTCTCTGAAAGTAGCGCTCCTCACCCTTGCTAGAACGATAGCTGCCTAGCCGTTC
Organism: Ambystoma mexicanum; assembly: GCF_040938575.1. Classification (NCBI taxonomy): domain Eukaryota; kingdom Metazoa; phylum Chordata; class Amphibia; order Caudata; family Ambystomatidae; genus Ambystoma; species Ambystoma mexicanum. The sequence continues at coordinate 1,069,350,366 of NC_090935.1, read as the reverse complement.
CCCTCCAACCACCCGACCCTCTCTCACACCCCTATGGCACCAATCCCCATGAAATGCAGAAAATGCGACCAGTCCACTCCCTTGACCCTCTAATCTTCACCACTTCTGCATCAGCCCACGCTGCCAGCCTCTCCATGCCTTACTCCCCCTTACTCCCCTCTCTCCCCCAGTTTCCTCCCACTTTCGCTTGACTTCTCACCCTGTACACCTAATCCCCCTTAGCCCCAAGACTCATACCAAATTCTGCCCACTTAAGCCCCCTCACACCATCTGACTCATCCACCACCCTCCCAACCCCCCTTGTCCCACCCCTCACCTCTCACACTCCTATCTCTGCCTGACCACTCTTCCCTCCCCCATCAACGTAACCCTCACAGCAGACACTCAGGCACCTCAGGTACCCAGCCCCTCCCGTACCCCTCCTCATCCTGCCTCAACACCCCTGAATGCTCCTACCACTCCCACTACCCCATCTGGAAGCCATGTCCCTCAAGCTCCCACACCGATGAGCACCACTAAACTCACATTAGCCCATGAAGTCATGTGCATCCTCTTTAATGCCCGCTCAAAAGCAAGAAACAGACACAGCATTTTTGACGTTCTATCCTCTGACAAGCCTGACCTCATTCCATCACTGAAACCTGGTTCTCTGACAAATTAGCCCCTGTAGCACACAAAGCATTCCCCCCTGGCTACTCACTCATCACCCAAATAGACCCTCCAGAGATGGCAGAGTGCCAGTCCTCTTCAACCGCCATTTCTCCGTTCACTCGTTGAATCCCAGACAAGCACTGCCTCCTGTGAATCACTTCTTGTAAAACTATCTCTACCACCGAACTTCGCCCGCAACTTCCTCCTCCTCTACAGACCCCCTGTATGTGACAGACATTTTGCTGATAACCTCTGTGACTAAATAGCTACCATTCAAGTAAATCACCCATCTCTTACACTCCTAGGAGACTTTAATATATGGTTTGATATCCCCTCTAACCCCATGACTCACCTGCTGGTTGATAGTCTTGATGCGCTCAACCTCTCGTACCATATGACTTATCCAACCCACTTTGGTGGGCAGACACTTGATGCAATTTTCAGCTCCCATGACCTGTTTTACTTATCCAATCGCAAACTGTGGGGTACATTGACCCACTCATCAGAATTCCCATCCATAAATAAGCTGTACTTCAGCAGTTAACAGCAAAATGGCTGCACTGGCTCCTTTGAGCACCACTGCCGTGCATCAAAACTGTGTTTGCAACTACAAAATGATGGCTGGCCTGTCTTGCCAAGCACTTATTCGGCAAGTTGGAACAAGGAGCACACCAAGAAAGGCCGCCAGTATGTTTTCTTGTGTGCACTAAAGAATTGAAGTGAAAAGGAGCGCTGCTCTGCTGCTTGCTAAGAAGGTCCCATTGAAAAGGGAATATTTTACATTGAAAAGAATGCTGCCCTGATGTTCTTTTCATATGCTTAACATCACACTGTTTTTATCAGTGAGACCCTGCCATGCCCATCCATATTCAGATTGTGCTGCAGCAGAAGAGAACATTATCCCTGAATGACAGGTTGTGTCAGACCAGATCTGGGAAATCAATAGAAGCTTTACTTTCAGCCACACGGGAAAACACTTGACTTTTGTGCTACAAAATGGAAAAAAAAACCTTCAAAAGAAATCCTAGCTCTCTGTGAATAGGTCCAATTTTAGTGGACCTTTGCCTTGAACATACTGCTGTGTGAGAGAAAGGGACTAGGGCTGAAAAACAATATTGGGAATTCAGATGGAAGAGAAAAAACGAATTTGAGAGGGACAGCCTAGCAGATTTCACCACGTGTTAAAATATGCTTTTGCAAATAAGAAAATACCTGTTTTAAAAGTGTCATGTTGAAGAAGGCCTTGTCCTTGCCTAGCAATGTAAAGGGGATGTTGCTGGGAAACAAATATGGGAAGTTCTATTTCAACAGGCTTGCTTCTGATTCAGAACAAAATAGAATAAAATAAAATAAAATAAACTTTAAAAATATATTGGCTGTCCTGGGAAATCAGCCCAAACAGATTTTTCTGCCAGGGCTCAAGAGGCAGTTGGATGCTGACAACAGGAGGACCCTACCGCAAGAGAAACCACAGTAGATTCTGGGACACCTCTGTGTTAATTATGCCCTTTGAAACTATGAATGGACCAGGAGGTAGCATATCACACGCTCGTCAGATTTCTGTCTGTCCTCCAGGTTGACACAATTGATTCTGGGATGCCTACATGTGAAAACTCAAGTAACATCTCCCCTCAACTTCTACTGGGGAGCTTCAAAGCCAACTCCAGAGAGGCCGTGTAAGCTATGCCCTTATTTGGTAGACAATGCCACCATCTGTCTTAAAAGACCATTTCATTAATAAACTTTTAAGACCTTTATCGCTGCAACAGCCCTTCGTAGGAATGTAAAAGTTTAACCGTTTAAATGTAATTTTTGTGGCTTTTAAACAAGACATGGTAGCCTTCGCTGGCATATTGTGGACAGAAATGGCAGAGAATTGGATATTCTAAGAAAAGTGTAGATGATGCCCCTTCAAAATTCAATACTCACATGCCTTATGATAATATATAGACATGTATAAAGTTATAGTATTTTAGGTAAAATAATTTCATTGACAATGATGAATAATTATTAGACTGACGAAACAACAAAGTCCTAGAAACATGAGAATTGGCCTACCATGCTCTGTGTGAAATATGTAACCTGCCTATGTAATTTGCCAAAAGGCCACGACTGTACAAATGTGTGATTTATGTTAAGATTGAATTTTGGCAAAAAGGACTATGGGATGGCTTTCACCTCATAAAATACAACCTCATAAACTTAGTCTTCGCCTTGAGGAGGCAATTAACTTAGGCTGACCTATCCGATTCTTGGGGGAAGGTCTATCTTAGTTCTGCCCAAGAAAATACCCGGTGATGTCACCCGCTTTATAAAAGGGGTGGGAGCCCACAGGGACAAGACACTCTCTCCTGAAATTCCAGTGCCTGCGTATCCAGACATTCCAGATCCATCTTTGCAAGATTCCAGACTCTGCTGCTAGGCCAAAGCATAGCTGGCCCTATCCCAGCAAGGCCATTAATACAGAAACCTCACTAAAATCCCAATAACAAGGGGGAAAAGCTGAGCATCCTGTGACCAGACCAGCTTTTTGTCCACTAGCTGCATGCCCGCTGTACCTTTGCCATCCAGTGACCAGACTTGCCCAGCTGTTTGCTGTGAGGGGCACCCGCTGTGTTGTAACCAGCGTTTTTGAGTCCAGAACCCGGTTGACTGTCCCAAATCCCAAACTCAAGTGCAGAGTGTGCGTTTTGCCCATCCCATAGCAACACATAGCCTATCCCATCTGGACCCTTTTTCTTTGTCCTACTCTCTAAGTAATTCTATTCAGACCCTGATCACTTGTCTTAAACTGTTCTAATTCTCTGTCCATCTAGTCCTTGATTTCCCAGTGTTAGCACCACTCTTTCATTCACCCCATCGTGTAGCTCCTTAGCAATATTTTGATTAAATAAATTAATTTTCCATAAAGAAAAGGGGCACTTTGCGTGAAGGGTTACAACTGCAGCGTAACTTTTATATTCATGAGTGGCGTTCCTCATTTCCTAGCCATTAAAGCTAGTGTAAGTGAAATTTGTATTTTCTTTAAAACTGATTTTCTCTCCTTAATTGCTTTATTTTACCAAAACCGAACCTCCTCTCACCTTGAAAATCTTGTCCAATTATCCAGCTATAGTCACCCTATTACTTCTATATTGTACCTGTGATGTGCATCTATCACCCAGCCTAAAAACCGCATTCCGATTCTATGTATTTCACCCGTTTTTTTTAAAACCTGTTTTGACATTTAAAACTGCAAATGTGTAAATTGCAACTTTTCAACGTGTGAATTTGGCTGCACTGTGTTTTCCTTTGAAGTTGTTTTTTTTAACTGTATGACTGTAATTGGGTTTGAGGGAACATTGCAGGGGGAAATCTTAACTCGGGTGCAATCTATCCTAATTGAAAAAGTGCTCCTATTCATTTGTGCTTTGGGTATGTTCTTGTATAAGGTTACCCAAGTGCATTTCAGTAGTTTTCAGTATAATTATCACCCCATTGGTGATTGCTGCCCAATATAAACATTGTGTGATTTCCTTTGAAATTAAAATGAAAAAGATATTTTGTTCCCACCAACCGGCCTGGTTCATGGTCCATTGTGACCCGGGGTATTTGTAAAAGGGGGAGTGAGACGGGTTGGGTATCGGCTGAATTTGAATTTGTAGAAAATGAAGAGAAAATATTCTAATTGACCACTACATACTAGGTTAAGAGCAAGAGTCCTGATTCGTTGTGTAACGCCCGGTTAGAACCCTTCACACAACCACTCATATGGACTGACCACTTTGCCATCCCTTTCTCCACTCACACCCCTGCCCCTCCCCCTACAGCTCCCTTGGTACCCCCCGTGATCTCAAATGCTAGAACAAAGTCAAGATCCTTCCTGACCTAGCCAAAGGCCTGCTTCTTCACCCCCCTGCAACGCTCCCCTCTATGGAGCCTTAACCATTGACTCCTTCGACTCCTGGCTTAATGACTCACTAACACTTCTCACCCCCTTGCGCCCTGCTTCCTCATGCAATGGACTGTCCCCCAAATGGTTCACATCTCTCCTGAGGAATACCAAAAAACACAATAACTCTCTTGAACGCAAATGGTGAGCATCAAAAACCAATCTCAGCAGATCAAGGTTTGACCTGCATCACCGTAACTACAAAGCTGAAATTCGAAAGGCCAAAAAAGCCTACTACAATAAAAAAATTCTCAACTGTGGAAACCGCAGCAAAGAACTCCACATGATAATATAAAAATGTGACAATCCCATTTGCTCCTCTACCCAATCCACCCGCACACAATCACTCTTGCACTCCCTCTCCCTACACCTCTACACCACTGCTATAGACAGGACGGCATCCCTTATCAGCAAACTGTCCTTCCTTCTCCCCATCATCGACCCCTCATGATCCAATTTCCCTACCTTTCACTCCTTCAAACCCATCTCCAGAGATGAGTTCCTTGACCTAGTATCAGCCAGCAAACCCTACGGGTTACCCCGCGACCCCTGCCCAGCCTCTGTCCTGAAAGAAATATTCTCATCTACCTGCGCAAGAGAACATGCAAGAGCCATTCTAAATGAATCCCTCACCTCTGGCATCTTCCCTGATGCCTTCAAAATTGCGCATGTCAAGCCTCTTCTATAAAAGACATCCCTTGACCCGTTTCACCCCAAGAAATACAGACCGATCTCCAACACCAGATTTCTCACAAAACTCATTGACCGGACTGCTTACTCCCAGCTCAGCACATTTGTAGAATCCAACTGCCTCCTTCCCTGCACAATCTGGCTTCAGACCATGACATGGAACTGTAACCACACTGATATCGATCTGGCATGATCTCAAGGTCACTGCAGACTCTGAAGGATGCACAGCATTGATTCTCCTCGATGTCTCTCCGCAGCCTTTGACACGGTTAACCACTTAATCCTCCTTGACCGCCTTCACTCCCTAGGAATTTGTGACACTGCTCTAAAATGGATAGCCTCCTTCCTAAGCAACAGGAAACAAATATCCCTCCTCTCCCTTTATGTCTAAACTGCTCACTCTGTGAACACTGGAGTACCCAAAGGTGCATGCCTGTATGCTCTCCTGTTCAACCTCTAAATGACCACTCGACCAGGAATCATCTGCATGCACAACATCACCTGTTACAACTACGCTGACGATGCCCAAAATATCCTAAGAATTCCCAAGGCAGGTACCAACCCCCTTCCAGACCTTGAAGCCAGTCTCTGTGATATTGATCGGTGGATGGCAATAAACCGCCTCCCTTTGAACCCTGCTAAGATGGAAATCATGGTGTGTGGGAACACTTGTCACAATCACAATTTGTAGGGGAAGAGAGATCAACAATCTCCCCCGAACCACAGAAGCCGAATGAATTCGACCCTCCCACCGTGGTTGGCACAGGCACCTGAGAGATATAATACAGGTCACCACATGGCAGCCAATTGGAGGAAGAGGGATTAGGGAGAGGTTGTGGATGGGGTGGTGGGAAATAGAAACACTGGGAAATGGTTGAGGAAACACCGAAATTGGATAGGTATGGGGAAGCACATGGAAAATCCTAACCTATCTGAACATATTTATACCTTCTCCTATAACTCAATAAGGGAATGCACAAAAACATGAATAGTATTACACCAATATATCTGTCCCCTGCTTCAACCTGATCAAGCACACCTTAATACGTGTACTAGACAATCACAAAACACATGTGAACACTTTGCAATAAGCATAATGAAACAAACAACTGGGTATGTTCCCAACACGATAAGATACAGACGCATGGCCCCTTGGGCAGTCATGAGCAAAACATAAGGAAACATAAATAGCACTCAATCACCAGTACTAGTTTGCAGCACTAGCTGGGCTTCCGACAATGACATGTTTTTTCTTAGCACATATGCTCCCCTGCTATGCGGGTTACTTGTCTATCCAAGTGTTCTAACCCGATGACTTAGCATCTTACAGTTTCTACGTTTCTTGTCTGCAAAAAGTTCCAGACACGCACATAAAAGACATGGAGCAGGCCCGATACTCGGACCGGCTCATAAATCACTCCCTGGACTTTTAGCAAGGAATACGACTCTTGCACATGTAGAGCCCCTCCTTGTACTTACCTGAAGTCTGGGAGCCCCGCAGGACTTCCCGGACAAAGAGTGCGATGCGAAATAGCCAATCTGTCAGAGTTCTTGCCCCTACCACCTACGTGCTCTGTCCTGAAGTTCAGCAAAACACCAAGCAGCATAGCGAGCAGAAATCTCCTTCCTCTCCAGACGACAAATGGTCCATAGTCAGAATAAGCCGCACCTGCCTTGCGCCGTTGCTGGCTGATAAGATGTTCTCAATCAGGTTCAGCTGGCAACGTGTGTGTAACAAAGAAAACTACTTAGCACCCTAAGGCTGCTAGGAAATGTAGTCTTTGCCTCCCGCAGCTCCATATTCTTCAATGAGCAAATGTTAGCACTTCAGCCCTTATTCCTGACAACACTGCCCTGCTACCACATCAGCTCTCATGGCCCGCATTCCTCGGCACCCCCCCCTTCCGATACCATAAAAAACCTAGGCTGCACTATGGACTCAGGCCTGACCCTCTCCCGTCAGATGAACAATGTGTCAAAATGCTGTCCCTACCTCTCCTGTCTGAACAGACTTGCCACAGTTACGTCTACTTTAATGTCAAGGCTGGACTATGCCAACTCCCTATACCTAGGAGCCCCAGCATACCAACTTAACAAACTCCAAAGAGCCCAAAACACTGCTGCAAAACTGCTCCTTGCCCTGGGTCAAAGAGATCACATCTTATCAGCTCTCCGCTCACCTGATATCACCAGGGGCGTTTGGAAGGCTCTGAGATCTGGAACCCTGGACGCGTAGTTGCCCAGTGCTGAATAATGAATCTGCAATTACAGAAGGGAGGATTTTTGATAACTGTCTCTAATGGGTGAATCTCCCACCTCCCTCTGACCAATTCCGTTCCCACTGGGTTCTTTTCTCACCTTAGTTATTTGTAGGATGAGCTATCTATCCTGCGTTTATTGTGCAGGTGCGCTTGACGTTTGTTGGCAAGCTGCCCGAGCTGCTTCACTGGTGCGGTACGCCTTTATTGGGCCCAGGCCTGCTGTGACCCCGAATCAGCTGGTAGGCAGGTAGGTTCGTTAATTATAAATATTTGTTCTGTTTATGGTGGGAATTTGTTAATGTCTTTATCTCCTTCTTTTCAGGTGCGAAGGTCTTGATGCTGGCGTGCCGTATGGAGAGGCACGTTTCTAAGTTAGAGAAAGCGTGAAGCGCAGCGTCTTTATTGTCTTATAAATCTAACCTGTGTTTTCTTCTTCTTCTCCTCACAAGCCGCTGTGGTGCTGCGAGTGGATGAGAGCATGATGAAAAACAGGCCCCTGGAATCCGTTAAGGTAAATACAGCGCTGTGCAGTGGTTTAACCCTTTAAGTGCCATGGGTATTTCTCCCCAGTGCCAGGGCTTTTTTTGGTGATTTCGCTATGTGGTCATTCAATGGCTTGTAACTTTTTTGTTGCATGGGATATCTGGGCCAAATATGGCTCCTTTTTTCCCACATCTAGGCGGTCGTAACGCCACCCAGGAATCCTAGGTTGCTGTAGGGGGGTGAGAGAAAATAAGCAAAAAGGGGGAAAATGTGGGTTTTTTTCAAATAATGCCAATAAAATGATGTACAAAGAAGCCTGTGTTTTTTTCCTTGTAAGAGCTGGGAACAAATGGATTGCTGTGCTGAATTCCCCAATTTCTGGCTTTCAAGAGCAGGTTGAGTGGAAATGGAAAATAATTATTTTGATGTGGTTTTCAACTGTTTTGTGAGAGGTAGGCGATTTTGGCCATTTTTGCCAATCGGACATGCATGGACAGAATGGGAGAAAAGGGTAGGAAATCCGAATTGGAGGATGGAAAGGCATATATTTCTGGAAAGTAAACAAAATTCCAAGTTTAGGAAGGGGTGATTTGCGTAGGTCAGGCAAACACTAGGTAGGGGAAAATGCCATAGATTGGGGGAAAAGTGCGAAAATGACCGAAAAAAAGGTATGTATTGGACATGGTTGGCTTGGTACGGCAATGGCTTCTATGAATTTTGAGAAAAGCAATGCTCCGCTACATTCCCCCGAATCTTGCAGTTAGGAAAGCACACATTTTTTGTAGTGTTTTACAAAACAAGCAATACCACAAGCCAAGCACTGAGCCATGATACACAGGAGTTTTACGCTCACGGCCTGAACAGACGCACTTAGCATGTGTAAATCGGGAAAACCAATGTGGTGAGGAATGGCAAGCATACATTTTTTGAAAGAGCACAGGCAGACCTTTTCAAGGGTCGGTGACTTGTGCAGGTTACAAAAGTTTATGGTGCCTAAAGCAGCGACTAAGGGGGTAATTCATAGAATTTAGTGCACAAGTGGCGCACGCGGCTGGCGCACAGTGTGCGCATGCAAATCTCTGCGCCAGCCGCGTGCGCTAAAATCCATTTCCACGCACAGCGTATTCATGGATTTAAGCTAGCATAACCAGCCGTGGCGCACAGTGGCGCAGCGACCCTGCAGCAGCGCCAGTTACGCCCCCAAGAACGCACCTCGCGCAGGGAAAAGCCATCAAAATCCCCAATCCAGCCCAAAGGGCTGCGCTAACCCTGTACCAGCACGGCAAGCGGTAAAGTGTATTACTGGGATTCGTGGGAAGTTTCACATGCACTAGGCCCTGTGCGAGTGGGGTACGTGTATTACTGGGGTTCGCGGGAAGTTTCACACACGATTGGCCCTGTGCAAGTGGGGTAGGTGTATTACTGGGGTTCACGGGAAGTTTCACACGCGAAAAGGCCTGTGCGAGTGGGGTACGTGAATTACTGGGGTTCGCGGGAAGTTTCACACGTGATTGGCCCTGTGCGAGTGGGGTACGTGTATTACTGGGGTTCACAGGAAGTCTCACACGCGATTTGAGCAGGGTAAGTGTATTTCAGGGGGTGCGCGGAAAGTTTCACACGCGAAAGGGCCTGTACGAGTGGGGTACTTGTATTACTGGGGTTTGCGGAAGTTTCACACGCGATTGGCCCTGTGCGAGTGGGGTACATGTATTACTGGGGTTTGCGGGAAGTTTCACACGCGATTGGCCCTGTGCGAGTGGGGTACATGTATTACTGGGGTTCTCGGGAAGTTCCACACGCGAAAGGGCCTGTGCGAGTGGGGTACGTGTATTACTGGGGTTCGCGGGAAGTTTCACACGCGAAAGGGCCTGTGCAAGTGGGGTACGTGTATTACTGAGGTTCGCGGGAAGTCTCACACGCGATTGGCCCTGTGCGAGTGGGGAACGTGTATTACTGGAGTTCGTGGGAAGTTTCACACGGGAAAGGGCCTGTGAGAGTGGGGTGTGTATTACTGGGGTTCGAGGGAAGTTTCACACGCGAAAGGGCCTGTGCGACTGGGTTACGTGTATTACTGGGGTTTGCAGGAAGTTTCACATGCAATTGCCCCTGTGCGAGTGGGGTACGTGTATTTTGGGGGTGCGCGGGGAGTCCTACACGTGAATTGGCAGTGTGGGTCCTCCCAGGTGTTCCCTCTACACCCTCCACGGCCCCTGCAGGCAGCCCACACCACAGGGGACTACCCTGCACCCCTGGTCATGTCCCGCAGGCAGCCCATCCACCATGGGCATGCCCCCCAGCCAAGCCACATGTCAGCTTGCACTACTGATCACTAACTCATGTCCCCCAGCACCCCCCTCCTAAGCAGTGCAGGGCATCTGCCAGCAGGCCCCCACTCATGTCCCCCTGCACACCCACGCCCCAGCAGTGCAGGGCACCTGCCAGCAGGCCCCCACTCATGTCCCCCTGTACCCCCACCCCCCAGCAGTGCAGGGCAACTGCCAGCAGGCCCCCACTCATGTCCCACTCATGTCCCCCTGCACCCCCACCCCCCAGCAGTGCAGGGCACCTGCCAGCAGGCCCCCACAAGGCAATTACATGATACAATCCCAAAGGCAAGTATGTTACTCAACACATGTCCGTCACACACACACAATGGGTGCAAGTGAATGTGAAAACCCATATCATGACATGCATGAAACCAATGAGTTAATACCACACATCGAAGTATGAAGAAAAAAATGTATTAAACACAACATGAATGTAATTAAAATAAAACACACAACAATGGGAATAATTAAAGAAATGCTGCATGTCCGTAAAAGAATAAAAAACAAGAAATCATAATCCAAAGAAATCCAAAAGAAATGGTGTCCAAAGTCACAGTCCAACAAAGCAAATCCAAGGGAAAAAAGAAAGTGAGATCCATTGCTCCATGGTGAAAATAAAAAAAATGAGAATAATCCAATGGTGAACTATGTACAAATGAACAATCCAGGGTCCATGAGCCCAACTGATGAAATGAAACCTACCAAAAATACTACCTAATAAAAAACGATATACAAAAACGTGGTGCATTGTCCAAGCGCAACCAAAATAAAAAAGAAAAGGAAAGGAAACCTAACAATATCTAACTATATACAATGGCGGCGGGCAAGTCCTGCGGCTCACTCTGTGGTATCCCGGGCCAGGGCATCATCGAACTCCATGTCGATGTCCCGGAGGCGGGCCTCTGCCCTGCCCCCGAGGTCTTGCAGGGAGGCACTCATGGCCTGTTCCAACTCCCTGCGAGTCGCCTCAAGGCACTCTGCCCGCCTCAATGCCCGACGCATGGAGAACTCTGCCCTGACCATGGTGAGCCGCGCCTCTTCCGCCCGCCGCCGCTCCGCATCTATGCGCTGGCCAAACCGCAGCCACACGGAAGACACATCCACTCCAGGGTCCTCCTGCCCTCTGGCTGATGCCTGCCCCCCTGATGTCGATGGCCCCGAGCCATCATTGCTCCCACCTAGAGCCTGCTCCTGCTGCTGCTGCTGTCCATGTGCCCTGTCCGATGATGCCTGCACATCCTCCATCAGCTGGTCTCCAGTTGTGGTGTCCACCCCTGCTGGACCGCCGACTCCCGACTGTGGCAGGGATGGGATCTCCACCAAGCTGGCTGTGTTGGTCAGGCCAGGTACACAGGGGGCCCTGGTGGAATCTGGGCCAGAAGACGGCAGGGAGAATGACTGGCGCATAGTCTCCACAGAGGAGGAGAGGTCCGCCAGAGTGCACGTCACATGTAGCAACCCACCAACCAGGGCCCCTCCCAACAGTGCCACGTCGCGACGTTGCTCTTCGTGATGGTGTGCGTTCTCTGCCCAGGAAGAATGCACGTCATCACGAATGTCACGCGTGCGCAACTCGAAACCAATCAGGACGGAGCCCATACATTCATGGGACCCCTCGTCTGCAGGTAGTGGAGAGGCAGATGACATGGCACTCTCCCCTACCTGTGGACGGGCCTGGTACGGGGCCTCCCTGCTGGTGCATGGTGGTGCAGTCACAGGGTCAAGGACAGGGACATGCACAGGCCCCTCCGTGGTGAGCTTTGCTGCCTCCTGACCCTGGCCCTGGACTGCACGACTTGCACCATTGGTACTACCCCCACCAGGCCCCATGTGTGTCTCAGTAGCGGGCTCCTCCTCCTCTGTGGAGACCACCAACCTCGATGTCTGCGTACCGTCTTACGCCATTGCAAGCCCCTTTGGTGGCTCACCTGGCCCTTTCCGCCACAGCCGTAGTGGTAGACGCAGCACCAGCCCCCTCGCTCCCGGATGATGGCAAGTCCTGGGAGGGTGCTGGGCCTTGCGTCACCGCCCAGTGGAGGCATCCCCTCCGTTTGGCTCCACGGCGCCGTCTCCGCCCTCTTCTTCACTTGACGCTGCGTAGAGGGAGACATAGAACACAAGCATCAGGGTACAGTACAATATTTCCCTAGACAAGAAGCAATAACACATGAGTGGCAGTGTCTAACGTCAGTTCAGTCCTGTCCCTCCACAACACATGGGTGAATGCACGCAGCACACATGCATGAACAGGCATGGCGCCTGCAATCAACATCAGCATCCATGTACAAGGGCCTCTATTAATCAAAATGTTGCCTTCAAACTCACATGCATCCTGGCTCACACTGATCCCATGCACACACATCACCAGAGGGTCATGCATCATGCCTCATACACCAAATAGACACAGTGCATACAATGGTGACCGCACTGTATGAGTGAATCTACACATCATCACGGACATGTGTCATGAATCCATGGCGTATCAAAGTCACAGACACACTTCTCAGACACACACACATGTGCACCATACATGTACATGATAGCAGCACCCATCCCTCACACCCCCACCATGTGCAGGAACAGACACTGGCATGCTTTCATGTGTACATTTGCCATACAGCTCCCCATGTAGCATTGGAACTCATGCACCAACCATGTGGTTCACACATTACTGGTCTCGCATGCATGACCATGATGTCCCTGCACACACACATCCATACATGGCCCATGTTACGCATACAGGCAAGTATCAGACTACCAGCACACTGCAACATGCCCTGTCTCGCACACCAATGCTTGGCCACTTACCGCTCAACTCCAGACGGGTCTTCCTCTTAAGGATCTGGGCGTGGAGCGCTGGGCATACGTGTTCCAGGACCCTCATCTGGATGTCACTCATGCTGACCCGGCCCCCCTCCATAAGGCGCCGGGGCTTGTGGAGGGTCCTGGACCTGAAATCCTCCCAGCGCTTATTGACTTGCCTGATGTCACGGGTTGCCACACCCTCTGCGTTGATGGCAACCACTACGTTGTCCCAGATCCTCTTCAGTCCTTCCTTGTTGGCGCGTGATGTTCCGAAGAGGGCATCATAATGCCCCAGGACATGCTCCACCAGGACACCAACTTCCTTCACACTGAAGCTGGTGGCCCTCTGCCTCTCTGGCTGGGGGTCGCTAGTGGTCTCAAATGGTGTTTGCCTCGACATGGTGACCCCCGAGGTAGGCGTGGGTGGGCAACTGGGTCCTGGGGCTGGGCTCTGGAGAAATGGCATCCCAGTCGGGAGTCTTCTGTTCCAGCAGGGGTGGACACAGCAACTGGAACCCTGGCTGACGTGCAGGCACCAAATAGCAGGGCACGTGGGCAGCAGGCAGTCAGGCAGCAGCAGATGGCAGGTGGGAGTATGCTCTGGGCTCTGGGGGGCAGGAAAATGGCCTTCAGGGCAGGAGCGTGGTCTTCCGTGTGTGTACACGTGGCCAGCTTGATACGGAGTGAATTGGCACGTGAAAAAATTGCACGTCAGTGTGAAATCTGAGGAAAGGCCCTTAGCGCGTAAGCGCGTCAGCACATGTACGCGATTTCATTGGACCAAAGGCCCTTAGCCCGTAAGCGCGTCTGTGATGTATCGTGCACGGGCGTTGCCCTGGCACGGGTTGAAGATCCCACGTGGCTTTCCATTGCTCTGTACGTGCTTTCTGTGGCGTGCGGGCGTGTGTTTGCCAGCCGTTGGGGTTCACACGCTATTACTTCACAGCGGGTGGGTGTTGGCTACGCGTTCTTCTACACACAAGGCAGAAGGTGAGTGGTACCCCACTCGCACAGGGCCAATCGCATGTGAAACTTCCCGCGAACCCCAGTAATACACGTACCCCACTCGCAAAGGGCCAATCGCGTGTGAAACTACCTGTTAACCCCAGTAATACACATACCCCACTCGCACAGGGCCCGTTCGCATGTGAAACTACCCGCGAACCCCAGTAATACACGTACCCCACTCGCACAGGGCCAATCGCGTGTGAAACTACCTGTTAACCCCAGTAATACACATACCCCACTCGCACAGGGCCCGTTCGCGTGTGAAACTTCCCGAAAACCCCAGTAATACACGTACCCCACTCGCACAGGGCCCTTTCGCGTGTAAAGCTTCCCGCGAACCCCAGGAATACACGTACCCCACTCGCACAGGGCCCTTTCGCGTGTAAAACTTCCCGCGAAACCCAGTAATACACGTACTCCACTCAGTATATTCATGCTTTTTATTTGTGCACACTTTTGTAATGCGCAGGGGCGCTACCGCCTGCCTTCGTGTGGTGGATGTGTTTAGGCCTGTGTGTGTCTTTGCCCGTGCACGGGTTTGCCCTATTCGTTTCCATGAATACGTGTGGTTCGCGTGAGTGTGGGCGTTCCTTGTATTTCCCAGCAGTACTTCCCCAGTTCCGCCTTCTTTTTCACGTGTTATTCCCCATTCCACGTGTTACACCCCCTGTTCTGCCTACTTTTGTTGTGTGCGCTGCCCAATGTGCGCTTTCGCTGTGCGCTTAGCGCACGCTGTTTGGAGACTTGTGCGTCAGCGTGCGCCATGCACGGATTTGGTGCACAACCAGTGGGAAAGTAGCGCAGCACCTTCCTTGAATCGCACGCCTGCGCTTGCTTTCTCACGCTTGCGCCTCCTTGCGCCTGCTTGCGCTGGGATTTTCGGCGCACGTTTGTTCCATGAATCGGCCCCTAAATGTAGGGCACATTTGGGAAATGAAAGGGTTGTGTGGCAAAGGGCACCAGCAAATGGGTCAAAACGTTATGAAAACCACACAAACACAACTCATGGCCTACCGTCCCGCATTCCCACAGGTGTCCCGATGAAAATGGTACCTCACATGTGTGGGTGCACCTACCTGGGCGCCAAGGGGAAAGCCTAAAACACAAGTAACCCCAAGTCTGTTTTCAGACCTGACTTTCAGACGCTCTGCCGATCGGCACACATACAGATATGGGCCTCGGGTGTCCAAGCCACCAAGGAAAACAGGAAACCCCATGCATTTCCGAAAAGAGGACACCCGTGGGAATCCGCAGAGGTATGATTTGCGCACATCGCCCCAGGGATCGAGCAAAGCAGAGTGCCAAAACCGATGAGCCGGCTCGTCGGTGGCAACCTGGAGCGCTTTCCACTGACGAGCCGGCTCGTCGGTGGCACTTAAAGGGTTAATATTGAAAGCGAACCTGAATATGTCTCTTTTCCTTTGCAGATGTTGCTGTGGTACTCCGGATGGAAGAATGGAAAAGAGTAGCGCGATGGAATTCTTGTAAGACTGATGGAATTCGATGTTTTGGAAGTGCGCGTTCTAATATTGTTTTTCCCTTTCTAGTTATTGCAGGTCGCAATGTTCAAACAGCAGCTGTGGTAGCGGATCGCCGGTAGTCCTTAAGATAGTACTCACAGGTGAGTGATGTTTCCTCTTCTCTCAGTTTCCACAGATTGCAGCCCAGTTGAGATGCTGAGTGCTGGATGGCGTTTTCTCAGGTAACACAGAATAATCTTGTTCTTGTTCTTGCAGGATTACAGGAAGATGCTGAAGACCAGGAGCTGGACACGGTGAGCGTCACGCTGCTGGTTGCTGAATAACACGAAGCATGTTCTGCAGTCAGGTTGTGGTTTATATAGCCCAGGTAAAGTAGTACCAGGGAAAGTACTTCCAGGCCTGCTAAACCCAAAACACTAGTCCGCATGGCTTGGTTCTTAGAACTAGACTGTGTGGGTGCTTCCATGTTGGATTTAAAGGCCCATGTACATAAATAGGACCTAGTTTGAACAGCCCTTCCTTCCTACATATGAGCCTGGTGCCAAAGGCGCCAGGACTGGCTCCAGGAGCCCTTTTGCAGTGGTTTTAAGGCCCTCAGGGTTCTGGTGGGAGCCTGCTTGTGGTACAACTTGTTCCCCCTACAGTGGTCATGACAGCGCCCTCCACTGGCTCCCAGTCGGACGAAGAGCCACCTTCAACTCACTGCGCAGGGCACAAGATCGGCCAACTATACCTGCAAGAAAAAATAAAACCATACCTCCCGTCCCGCACCCTAAGATCAAGCACTGCCCTCCTTCTTGTGATTCCAACCTCTAACTCTGTCAGGATCAGAGGATTCGCCTTCTCAACCTTGGACCCAACTCTGTGGAACTCACATATTCGACACACCCAAGACTATGTGACATTCCGCAAAGCTCTGAATACATGGCTCTTTCTGTAATACCAACCATGACCTTCTGAAGCGATTGAACCCTAGCAACCCGATGACTAATGCTCTAGGAGATCCACAACAATGTCATCACTGAATACGCTCACTAATTCGCGACTAAGCAACCGCATACCTGAAAAGCAGAATATTGATCTTCTTAGATCATAATTCCATGCAAACTCTCTCCTTACTGGTATTAGCATATCCTTCCCAGTATCCTTGCTGCCTTTCGACCAATCATGACCCACAACTAAGGCCTCTGTTTGCTCCCTGTCTGCTTCAGGTATGTTACCCACCCCCCATGATGTTGCTATGAAGCCCCCAGCCCCTCTGGTCCCCAGTGGTGTTGCTGTATCCCTCTATGCCGCACAACCCTCTCCAGCCCCGTATTGTCTCTGTGTGCCCCAGTCCCCACTGGTTCCCCATGATGTCTCTGTGTTCCACCAAGCCCTTCTGGTCCCCAATGTTGTCGCTGTGTGCCCCAGCCCCTCTGATCCCCCGTGATGTTGCTTGTGCCCCTCCAGTCCCCGATGGTCCCCCATGATGTCGCTCTGCCCCCCCAGCCCCTCTGGTCCCCCATGTTGTCACTGTGTGCACTCAGCCCCTTCTGGTTCGCCATGATGTCGCTGTATCCCTGTATACCCCACAACCACTGGTCCCTCGTGTTGTCGCTGTGTGCCCCATCCCCCTGGTCTCCCGTGATGTCGCTGTGTCCCGCCCAGCCCCTCTGGTCCCCTGTGATATTGCTGTGTGCCCCCCATCCCTCTGGTCCTCTGTGCTGTCACTGTGTGCCCCCAGCCCCCTCTATTCCCCCGTGATGTTGCTTGTGCCCCTCCAGGCCCAAATGGTTCATGTGTTGTCGCTGTGTGTCCCCAGCCCCCTCTGGTCCCCCATGAAGTTACTGTATGCCCCCAGCCCCTCTGGTCCCCGTGCTGTCACTGTGTGCCCCCAGCCTCTCTGTTCCCTGCGATGTCGCTGTGTGCCCCAGACCCTCTGGTTCCCTGTGTTTTCGCTACATGTCCCAGCTCCCCTGGACCCCCATGATGTCGCTGTGTGCCTCAGCCCCTCCTGCTCCCTCATGATGTCGCTGTGTCCCCCCAGCCCCTCTGGTCCCCTGTGATATCGCTGTGTGCCCCCAAGCCCTCTGGTCCCCTGTGTTGTTGCGGTGTCCCCCCAGTCCCCTCTGTTCCCCTGTGATGTTGCTTGTGCCCCTACGGGCCCCGTTGGTTCCCTGTGATGTCGCTGTGTGCCCCCACCCCCTCTAGTCCCTCGTGATGTAGTTGTATGCCCTCATCCCCTCTGGTCCCTGTGATGTCACTGTGTGCCCCACAGCCCCTCTAGTCCCCTGTGTTGTCACTGTATGTCCCCAGCCACCTGGTCCCCTGTGATGTTGCTGTGTGCCCCCAGCCCCCCTGGTCCCTGTGATGTCGCTGTGTGCCCTCATGCCCCTCTGATCCCCCATGTTGTCACTGTGTGCCCCCAGCCCCCTCTGGTCCCCCATGATATCGCTGTGTGCCCCCAGCCCCCTCTGGTCCCTGTGATGTCACTGTGTGCCCCAGACCTTCTGGTCCCCCGTGTTTTCGCTACATGCCGCAGCCCCCCCTGGTTCCCATGATGCCGCTGTGTCCCCCCCAGCCCCTTTGGTCCCATGTGTTGTCGCTGTGTGGCCCCAGCCCCTCTGGTCCCCCGTGATGTTGCTTGTGCCCCTCTGGTCCCCGATGGTTCCTTGTGTTGTCGCTGTGTGCCCCAGCTCCCCTGGGCCCCCATGATGTCGCTGTTTGCACCCAGCCCCTCTGGTCCCCTGTGATATCGTTGTGTGCCCCCAAGCCCTCTGGTCCGCTGTGTTGTTGCGGTGTGCCCCCAGTCCCCTCTGTTCCCTTGTGATGTTGCTTGTGCCCCTACAGGCCCTGATGGTTCCCTGTAATGTTGCTGTGTGCCCCCACCCCCCTCTAGTCCCTCGTGATGTAGTTGTATTCCCTCATCCCCTCTGGTCCCTGTGATGTCACTGTGTGCCGCCAGCCCCCCTGGTCCCTGTGATGTCGCTGTGTGCCCCAGACTCTCTGGTCCCCCGTGTTGTCACTACATGCCCCAGCCCCCCCTGGTCCCCAGAGATGTCGCTGTTTGCCCCCAGGCCCCTCTAGTCCACCATGATGTCATTGTTGTGTCCAGTACCCCGCACAACCCAAGTGTTGTTGATGTGTGCCCTCAGCCCCCTTGGCCCCCGTGATTTCGATGTGTGCCCTGGGCCCCTCCGGTCCCGATAATGTCGCTGCATGCCCCCAGAACCTCTGGTCCCCCATACTCTCGCTGTGTGCGCCCAGTCCCCCTGGTCCTCTGTGATGTTGCTGCATGCCCCCAGACTCTTTGATCCCCCATGCCCTCACTGTGTGCCCCACAGCCCCTCTAGTCCCCTGTGTTGTCACTGGATGTCCGCAGCCCACTGGTCCCCTGTGATGTTGCTGTGTGCCCCCAGCCCCCCTGGTCCCTGTGATGTCGCTGTGTGCCCCCATGCCCCTTTGATCCCCCATGTTGTCACTGTGTAATCCCCAGCCCCTCTGGTCACCCATGATGTCACTATGTGCCCCCAGCCCCCTCTGGTCCCTGTGATGTCGCTGTGTGCCCCAGACCCTCTGGTCCCCTGTGATTTTGCTGTGCGCCCCCAACCCCGCTGGTCCCCCTGATGTAGCTCTGCGCCCCCATGCCACTCCCATCCCCTGTGTTGTCACTGTCGCCCCAGGCCCTTCTGATCACCCATGATATCGCTGTGTGCCCCCACCCCCTCTGGTCACCTGTGATGTCTCTGTGTGATCCCCAGCCCCTCTGGTCACCTATGATGTCGCTATGTGCCCCCAGCCCACTCTGGTGCCCGTGATGTCACTGTGTGGCCCTGCCCCCTCTTGTCAACATGATGTCGCTATGTGTCCCCAGCCCCATCTGGTCCCTGTGATGTTGCTGTGTGCCCCAGACCCTCTGGTCCCCCGTGTTGTTGCTGTGTGCCCCAGCCTCCTTTGGTCCCTGTGATGTCACTGTGTGCCCCCTGACCCTCGGGTCCCCCGTGTTGTTGCTGTGTGCTCCCAGCCACCCTGCCCCCCGTGTTGTCACTGTGTGCCCCCAGCCACCTCTGGTCCCCTGTGATGTCGCTATGTGCCCCCAGCCCCCTCTGGTCCCTGTGATGTTGCTGTGTGCCCCCATCCCCCTCTGGTCCCCTGTGATATCTCTGGGTGCCCTCCAGCACCCTGTGGTCCCCCTTGATGTCGCTGTGTGCCCTCTTAATGTCACTGTGTACACCAGCTGCACACTTAACAGGTGCACCCAAGCACCCTTCAACACCCTACTCTCTCAACTGACCTGGAATGCGGTCCCTGAGGGCGTTCAACCTACCAGCGCTTTGAGGTCATATCAATGATCTATAGAGCGCTATATAAATGCCAAATAACATAACATAACATAACATAACATAGAAACCGACATTAATAATAAATTACCACAAAACATGCACCCAGCCACACCTTATGTGAAATTACATTAAAACATACACCTACAGTTACGCCTTATTAAAATAGCCAGATGGTCCCCTGTGTTGTCGCTGTGTGCCCCCAGCCCCCACTGGTCCCCCGTGATGTCACTGTATGCTCCCAACCCCTCTGGTCCCTGTGATGTGGCTGTGTGCCCCCAGCCTCTCTGGTCCCCCATGTTGTTGCTGTGCTGTGTGTGAGAATGTGTGAATGATTATGTGGCTAGACAAGTAAGAGTATCCTGCTGGAGAAGTTTAAGGGCATGTGGTCGTGTAAGGATATATGAACAGATAACAGATAGTGGTAGATGCAAATGTAAATAATACCACTCCTCCTGTAAGAGTGTTTCAGTATCTCCTCCTCTGCTATGTCTAGCAAAATTTGCCGTAAGGTGAACTTCCTGTTTGTGCCTTATTTACAAGTGTGTATGTCCTGCTGTCAATTTAATTAAACGTGTCCAAAACTTCAGAGGTTTAAAAACATGGGCCTCATTACGAGTTTGAAGTAGCCATGCCGTTTTTAGTGGCATGTCTACCCCCAAACCAGGTACCGGGTCCCACAAAAGGGGACCATTCCGACTTTGGAGGGCCTGGTAATTCCCTTTCGCGGGACCCGGACCCGGTACATCCCCATTGAGTCCCTATAGGGCTTAATGGGAATGGGGAGGATGCTAACAACGGGCCCGTTAATGACCGGCTAATTGTTAGCATCCTGGTCTGCTAGAGAGTCCCGCTCTGCATGTCTGGCCTGGCCAGGCATCCAGAGCGGGACCCGCTGCAGACCTCGTAATGTGGTGGCCCAGAATGAACGTTGCTTATCCCTTACCAGCACTGTTCATTCCATGGCCGCCTATGTTGTAATGAGGCCCACAGTGTTCTAAAAGTTTGGCTTGATGAACTTGCTCCTGTGATGTGTCTCAAACGAGAGACATATCACAGGAGTATCTCATGTTCCAGCCAGCCAACGTGCATATATCCTGCTTTTGTGTGTGTAGCCTCATTTGATGAAAGGTGAACATTCCGTTTGTGCTTTATGTAGAATTGTTTACCACTTCTTCAATTTAATGAAAATGCTCCCAGGCTTCAGACGTTGCAGATGTTTTGCTTCACAGGCATGCTTGTTTTGTATTAAAAACATTCATGGCTTAGAGTGTTGACCCCCACCTAGCATAACTTCTTCACAGTTTTGCACATGCATGGAGCATGGCTTCATAGTCTATTCATACCAGACGTCCATGACAAAGGGGAAGTAATGACCCAGCAAGAGTCTCACCTTCATTAGTCACAAGGAGTAGTTCACTCGCTCCACTGCTTGCCACCCGGAAGTAGAAAGGTCAAGCATACTGTTAGAGGTACAACTACTCCACGTACTTGAATAAAAGGGGTGAACCCTAAAGAGAGACATATCACAGGAGCATCTCGGTGTTCAGTCAGCCAATGGGCCTTATTACGAGTCGGGCGGTAGGGGATACCGGGCAATGGTAAGGAGACCGATGATTCCGAGGTCCCCCAACGGGAACCACTAGGGACGTGTGGTCGGACAACATGTCCCTTATGGGTCCCGTCAGGGGACCAGGCCGCTAATTACGGGCCTCCCATTAGCAGGCCCGTAAATAGCGCCTTCCCCATTCCCATTGAGCCCTGTGGGGGCCCAAATGGGAATGGGGAATGGTTGGTGCAATGGGGACTTACCGGTCCCGCCAGGGTCGGACTAGACCGGTAAGTCCCCATTGCACCACACCGGACTCGGTCCCGTTATTGGTGGCAGTCATGGTGCAAATAGCGCTATGACTACCACCAATCTCAGAATGAGGTCCAATGTGTAGCAAAACCAGGCCACACTCTCTGTACTTTTAGCATACAATGTGCATAACATACATGCCAGTCTGTATGCTTTACTGTTTCCATAACTGATTTGTATGAATTTTATAGCGACATGCTTCACATCACCAACAACTGTAAGCCAGAAACCCCTTCAAAGGTAATGGTAACCAGTCATTACTGAACACAGTCAATAGTTATCCATGGTCAGACTCATCAGTTAACTAAATCATGTCAAGGAAGAAACTGGTGTCTGCAGTGAGCAAACATCTTATGCATGCCAATAGCAGAGTCCCCATGGAATCAGCATTACCCACAGCTGGAGAGAATGCTTTGGAGATTAATGTGATTGAGGCAATTCTAACAAAGGCAATGCATAGCAAAACTAGAGATGAGACTTTGGGTCCAATTGGCTGGGTCAGGTGTACTCCTGTTGGTGCCAACAAGAGATTCATCATGAGAACATTTTCCAGCACAGTGCCCTTACCAAGTGAAAGGATAGAAATAGCACAGTAGAGATTCTAAAGCAAGACACAGTCAGAAAGAAGATCCACTAAAGACACAATTAAACTATTTTTACAAGTCTAGTGCTCACTCACAGAGCAGAATCATGCACAGTCACCCACCTTCTAGGAGCAAAATCTCAAACAGTCACCATGACTGGAGACACACATTAATAGGCCTTGCATATGTAAACTGCTGGTACTGGGTCCCCCTTGCTGGCAGAACTTTCCTTTTTCAAAGCAAGTATGTCTGTATTTTTTCAGATTTTTTCTTATAGGGCACAACTTCTTTGATTTTTCTGCCGTGGGAACACAGTTTATTGTGAACCTGTTGGTGACGGAATCATTCTGCTAACCTTTGAATTGTTTATTTCCCCTGATGCCAGACTATTTGATTGCAGTGTATATTTGCAAGAGGTAAAAAAAATGTAAGTTTTGACATGTTAAGAAGTATAGTATGATCATGAGAGTGACTTGAACAAGAAACTCACAGGCTCACATAATGTTCTGTGTTCTGAAATCATAATTTGAGACTGTCAGATAATTTTATTCTTTTTTTTCTTTTTCTTATCAAGTCCGTTCCATCAAATCCATCCATTCCATCCATTCCATCCATTCCATCCGTTCCATCTGTTCCATCAATTCCATACGTTCCAACCGTTCCATCCACTCCATTCCATTCCATCCACTCCATCTATTCCATCCATTCCATCCACTCTATCCACTCCATCCATTCCATCCGTTCCATCCATTCCATCCACTCCATCCGTTGCATCCACTCCATCCACTCCATCCGTTCCATACATTCCATTCATTCCATACACTCCAGCCATTCCATCCACTGCATCTATTCATCCATTCTATCCATTCATCCCCTCCATCCATTCCATCCATTCGTCCTCTCCATCCATTCTATCCACACATCCCCTCCATCCACCCATCCACTCATCCCCTACATCTGCTCCCTCCATTCGATTCACTCGATTCACTTCATCCAATTCCATCCATCCACTCCATCCTTCCCATCCGTTCCATCCATTTCATCCATCCATCCACTTCGTCCATTCCATACACTTCATCCGTTCCATCCACTTCATCCGTTCCATCTGCTTCATCCATTCCATCAATTGCATCCGTTCCATCCATTTCATTTGTTCCACTCAGTCTATTCATTTTAGTTACACTATCCGGTTTATTCTTTCAATCTGCTCGATCGACTCTCTTTGCTCTTTTGTTTTCTTTGTTCCACAACCTTGGGTTTCTGTATATTGTGGCTATTTACTCCGTTTGTTCTATGCATCGAATTGTGAGGAGGGGAGCCATGTTTTTTTTTAAGGGAAGAGCCACGTTTTCAGTAGTTTACGGAATGAGATGTAGCCTTCGGTGAGTCGAATGCGGGGTGGAAGAGAGTTCCATAGATCGGGGGCCAAGGCTGAGAATCATGATCCTCCTAACCTGACTGAGTTGGTGTTTGGTGTCACTAGGAGGAGGGTAGAGCTCGATCTTAGAGTGCGCGGTGGGTGGTAGGGTTTTAGCTTGTCCTGTAGGTATAGAGGTCCGGTGTTATGCATTGCTCAGTGGGAAATGCATAAGAGCTTGAAAGTCACCCATCGTCCAATCAGGAGCCAATGGAGAGTTCTGAGTGGTGGAGAGGTGTGATTTCTTGGGCCAAGTGCTAGAAGCAATTTGGCTGCAGCGTTTTGTGCTCTTTGTAGTTTGATGTTGCACCTAAGAATTTTGAGGTTGTAATGGCAGGACTTAGAGACGTTGTTGATTTGGCGAGAGAGGGTTAGGTCAGAGTCAAGAGTGCATCCAAGGTTTTTTACTGTGGTTGAGGTGGTCAATGGAATGCCTATGGATGATGGCCAGGGTAGAGGGTGGGGGAGATGCTCGGTGTTGCTGCATACCAAGATTTCAGTTTTGGTGGGGTTTAAGAGGAGGTGGTTTGAGGTCATCCAGCGATCAATGTCAAGGAGGCAGGGAGCGAATTGAGAGTCATTGGCGTGGTTATAACACAGAATACAGTGCGAGCAGATTATTCCTGGGAGGATGGACATGTAGAGGTTGAACAGGAGGGCTGATAAGCACGCTCCTTGTGGAACTCTGGTATTGACTGGTCGGGCGGCAGAAGCAAAGGAGTAGAGGAGGGTTATTTGGCTCCTATTGTTGAGGAAAGATGCTATCCACTTGAGAACATTTCCACAGATTCCCAGGGGGTGGAGACAGTCGTGGAGGATTGAGTGGTTGATTGAGTCAAAGTCAGCGGATAGGTCTAGAAGGATTAGTGCTGCACATCCCGCAGAGTCTGCAGTGATCTTAAGGTCGTCTCAGATTGAGGTCAGAGGGGTTTTGGTTCTGTGTCCAGGTCTGAAGCCAGATTGTGCAGGGTCTTGGTGATTGTTGGCTTCGACAAAGGCATTTAGTTGAGAGTATGCAGTTCGATCGATGAGTTTAGCAAGGAACCTGGTGTTTGAGTTGGGGCGGTAGTTTTTAGGGTAGAGGGAAGTTTTTTTTAGAAGAGGCTTGCATGAGCTGTTTTGAAGGCGTCAGGAAAAATTCCAGAGGAGAGGGAATCATTTATGATGGTTCTTGCGTGCACTCCTACGCAGGTAGATGCAAATATTTCTTTGAAGGTTGAGGCGTGGCATGGGTGTAGGGGGGATCCAGATGGTTTCCGGGCGGAGAAAAATTTGAGAAATTGGTCTATTGATATCAGTGTGAACAAGTCAAAGGTGGGTTGGGTTGCAGTTGCTGGGGCATCCAGGGGGGGTGACAAGTAAGGTGGGTGGATTACATTGCGGGGACATGAGGGCCAGTTTTTTGTTTAGAGAATTTGTTCTTTCGAGAGCAGTGGTGTGGAAGTGGAGAGAGAGTGAGTCGCAGAGTGACTGAGATGGGGTTGATTGGGTGGTGGTACAGGTTGGTTTGGTGAATTCAGAGATGATTTTGTGGAGTTCCTTGCTGGAGTTTTCACAGTTGAGAATTCGAGAGTTGTAGTTGACTTTTTTTGCTTTTCGGATTTCAGCTTTGTAGTGGCGATGATGCCGGGCCAGTGTGGATCTACTCAGGATGTTTTTTTCTTTCCGCCATTTGCGTCAAGGGATTTATACAGTTGTTTTGCAGACTTCAGTTCTGCTGTAAACCATCTGGAAAAAGGGCCACGGCGAGTCGAGGATTGGCAAGTGGGGGTGAGTGGGATTATTAAGATATTGAGCCATGAGTCAAAGGCATCGATGGTTAAGGGTTCATTGCGTAGGGAGGTTGGAGGAGGGTCTTGAACTAGTGCATCGGCTAGGTCCGGGAGGATTTTTAGTTTCTTCCAGCATTTTCGTTGATTTGGGGGTTCTGGTTCGGGTATGAGGAAGGGGGCGGGCGAGTGAATGGTGAAAGGCATAATGAAGTGATCAGACCAGATGATAGGTGTGGGGGGGCTTAGATGTATCTGGCCGAGGGAGCTAAAGATGGCATCAAGGGTGTGTCCTTTAGTGTGAGTTGGGCCGTTTATTTGGAGGCAGAGGTTATGCGCATCTAGGCAGTCGACCAGTGAGTGAGTCATAGGGTTGGTGGGATTGTCTAGCCAGATATTGAAGTCTCCTAGGAGAGTGAGGGTGGGGTGGTTTATTTGGATGGTGGCTATCGAATCACAGAGGTTGCTTGAGAATTGCCTGTCATAGCCAGGAGGTCTGTAGATGATTCGGAAGCTGTGGGAGAACGTTGGGGGGAGGGATAGTTTGATGAGAAGCCATTTGCAGGAAGGGATGATTGTCTGGGAGTCGATGATTGAGGCAGAGAAGTGTGATTTGGAAACGATTGCTACTCCTCCTCCTCTAGAGGGTCGGTTGAGTGGGATGAGGGAGTAGTCTGGGGGAAGGCTTCATGGTCGATAGGAACAAAGTCGTCAGAGAACCAGAATTCTGTGATAAAGACTAGGTCTGGTTTGTCTGAGGCGAGAAGGTCAAAGATGCTGTGTCTGTTTTTTGCTACAGATCGGGCATTAAAGAGGATGCATCTTACTTTGGCAGGGGGTGTTGTGGAGGTTGTAGGGGTGGTGGTTGGGAGGAGTGGGTAAGTGGCTAGGAAGGGTGGTGGGGGTAGGGGGGTTGGTGAGGAGTGAGGGGAGCTGGTGGAATCTGGGGGTGAGAGAGGTGAGTTGGTTGATGGTGGTTGGGAAGAGTAGGAGGGTGGTGGAAGAGGTCGGGGTGGGGTGGTGGAAGAGGTCGGGGTGGGGGGGTGTGGGGTTGGACGGATGTGTGAGGTTGGTCGGGTGGGAAGATGGACTTGGGGCTGGAGATTCCAGGGTGAAGCATAGGGGGTTAGGGGTTCTAGTTGTTGCTGGAGAAAATGTAAGGCAGAGAAGTTCGAAGCAGGGAGAGGAAGGGGAGGAGGGTGGTGATGTTTGAGATTGAGAGATCAAGGTGGTGGGTCGAGACAGGACGGGGGAGGAGTGATGATAGAATGAAGGAGACCAGAATATCACCCGTACACTGGGCCCTGGAAGCTGGGAGGCATGGCAACACATGGCTCATTGGTCAGTACAAATGGGCCTGCCAATGCATACATGCCTCACATAGACTAAACCACACCACTGACAAACCATCTCACCTACACAGGGGAAAGAACCTACCCAATGAGCACATACATGATGACGCCAATATGGAACCCCACCTGACCACGCCAGATAAGATACAACGCAGCACATATTGCAACTAGGGGCATAGTGGAGCATACATTTGGAGTGCTCAAGTCATGCTTCCGCTCACTTGACTACTCTGGTGGAGAGCTTTAATATGCACACCAGTAGTGTGCAGGATCAGTGTGGTTACATGTGTCCTGCACAATGTTGCAACACAGTGTGGCATACCGGTGGATATGGAGGTGCCCCCACATCCCCAACCACATGCAAGGCTGCTCCGCATGGGAGGTGAAAGGGCACATGGCGAGGCTGCCCGTACCCAGCTTGTAGCACCATTTTTCAACTAAAGTCCAACCCCTGCCGAGTGCACACAGGAATGGCACATTCCAGGCGACGATAGATGATGACAAAGGGACAATAATCTGTCCCAAGCTTACCACCCTGAGAATCTGTCCTTGGAAGTGCTTCATTGTGTGCATCCCCTACAACTAAAACAAACCCAACTTGTGTGCACAAAAGGCACACGTGGAAGATGCAGTATGCCACCAAACCCATGCAAATATACACATCCAAAATCGGGTATGTCAACTAGACCCTCATAAACCTCATGTCACCAGGTTGCCACACCATGCCATGGCAAGCAATGTCAAAAGTGACACATAAATGGCCAGCACACAACAGTATTGTCACAAAGTGCTCAACGCTAAATGGAACAAGTACTGAAATAACTCACTCTCACACATCAAAACAATAACGCACACAGGAACATCAATTAGCCAGTATAACATACCAGAAACACAGGACCCAACAGTTAATATGTCTGACAGTCACCAATTAGAATACCAGAAGTGCCTCAATGTTCCCTAACTACCACATGGCACCCTTCTATTTGTAGTGTGGCCCTGCCAACTAAAGGGGGCAGGGAAGTGCATACAGCTGGAAGTCCAACAACAATGGAGACCGGCAAGCTAATACATAAATATGGAACATAAAAGCATGATGGATCCCAATGTCAAAACAATAAAGGGATGCCAACCATGCACTGGACAAACAATCATGAATCCCACTAGGGGTGTATACACAGGTTGGACTTGAAACTGTCCACAGACAAAACAGAACCTCAATACCTCTGTGTAATTGACTTTCACATGCTGCACTCCTTGCAAGCCTATGGAAAGGGGAAGCAGGAGTTGCATATGTGTACCAACACAAGACAACCCTGTATGGGCCTAGCTGGAACCTACAGTGTATGTTTTTGGATGCCATACAAAGCAATACATTGTCACATAAAAGCACAATACACAAAAAGAAAATGAAAAGAAATTAGAAATGCCCATTGCGGAACAGGTGCAGGGGCGTTGGGATGTGGCGGCACCCAGGAGGGTGGAGGGGCAGGGTGCACCTCACCACCCACATGTGTTGATGTTGAGGAAAAAAAAACCCTCCATGAGTTTCGTGGTCCGCACAGCTAACATGGATTGAGAGAGGTGTCGTTCCTGTCAACACCCTCTGGTGTAGCAATAGAAGGTGTCAGTGGTAAGGGAGATACAACACATATAGCCCTGGCTGGTACTCCATGGCAGCGGCAATGCAGGACTGAGATGTTTGCATCTGCAACACGATGGCACAGATGTCTTACGGGATGCATGTAGTTCTGCTTGCAACACCTCACGAGTTGCACGCATTTCCACAGAGATGGTGTGTGTCAACTGTTGCATTTGCTGTTCTGACCATCTACTGTGCGCTGCCTCGAGTGCAGCCAGTGTATCTCGGAGTGACCTATCCTCTTCCCTCAGGGCAGCCCTGTGGGCCCGACCTTCTGCAGCCATGGCTGCACGCAGAGCCCTCATTTCTGGACGTCGTCACCTGTTGCTGGCCTGCATGTGGAGCCTGTGTGAGCGGCATGTGGACTGCAATGCCTGCTGCTGGAGATCCATCTGTCTTTCTGGGAGGAGAATGGAATTAACTACCATATCCATGCCCTGAGCCAACATCTCAATGAAGCCCCCTGTTGTTGTGCAACAGAATACATGAACTGCTCCCACACATTATTGCCTATTGGCACCCAGCCACCGTGTTGCTGGGCCCCATGCCTGCTTGGCCCAAGGAAATGTGGCCCTTGATGTGCTGGCGCTGTCTGTGGCTGCAGGACTGCATCCCTCCTTTGAACTGCTGTCCCAGGAACCGGAGCCAATACTGTGGAGTGTGGCCCTGCACCCGTAACCACCACAGACCGATGTCCCACACTGACTGGCCCTGTGAGGGGTCTTCCTCCCCTACAGATGTTTGGGATAGGACAACATCCACAATTGATGCACTCACCTGCGACAGCAGCAAGGAATCCATCTCTGATTCACCACCAGATCCATAGGCTTCCTCAGAGGCGGACACATAGTGAGTCATGCCCAGGATGACCTGTAGCACCAGTGGATCTTCATGGACTACCACACCACGTCCTCCACTGTGCCTGGTTGCGGCCCACTCTCCGGTACCTCCTCCACCTCTTCCTCAGCATCCAGTGCCTCATCACCCGCACATGGACAGAAAAATACATGAAAATACTTGTAAATAGCATAGCCCACACACCTAGGCATCACAATGTAATCATGTAACACATCAACCTGCCATGTCAGTGATGTCACAAACTCTGGCACCTATGCAGTATCAATAGAAGGGAAGGGTATCATGAAAGCAGACATGGATGAATGTCAAAGGGCACAACACCACATGTAGTGCATGGTGCATAATACCTGCTTCACACACAAGCACCAGACTGGCATAGTTGAGTCAACAGAATCACTGATGTACATACACAGGTGCAACTAGCATGGCATGCCTGAACTGTCAAACAGCATGAGTAGTTGCTGACTACTGTCCCACAGTTGGTACAATGCTTGTGATATGACATTACATGGAAAACACAATTCCCAAAAACGCAAGTGTCACAAGGTGCAACGATGCTAGGGTGGTGGAATACAGTGAAGGCAGGCACACTGATTCCATGAGTCCAGGTCACATTGACATCACGCAAGTGAATAGGCATGTAGAAGGGGAGAGCTGGGGTTGGAAGTGTGAGAGGGCAGTGCAGTACATGGGAACAGGCTCAACATAGAATATAACTGCTTAACCAGGAAAGTCAAAGATGTGGGCTGACGCAAGTGTAAGGGCAAGTGCATGAAACAGGTGTCAAGTGTTGTTAGTGGGTTGTAGGGATACAGTAAACACCCCCCAGGTGAGGGTGGTGCCTGGGAGCCAGTGCCATCATCACAGTTTTAGGGAGATACCTGGCCCCAAAACAAAAGGACCATTCCCACAGTGCAGTCCCGGGTGAGTTGCAGAGTGAAGAGAATAGAAGCACAGAAATGTTGGTATAGACCATCGCAGTAGGCCGGTATAGGAATGACCAGTGCCCTGGAGATAGTGAGCAGCTGGGGGAAGGAGCTGAAAGGAAGAATACATCTGTGGAGGTACAGCTGGCAGGGTAATCTCTCAGAGATGTCACGAGATGTGACAAGAGAAGGTGAGTGTGCAGAGGAAGATCATCACAGACAATCCGCCATAACACGTTGTAGCTGGAAGAGGGACAAGAGAGGCTGTACAGATAGTGACATGGAAGGAGTGACCAGCAGTGGTGATGAGGATTGTCCCTGTGTGCAGCACATCGTCCATATGCAGTCTGCATGACAACAAGCACTTACCAGTCCACCATGACTTAACCCATGGCAGTCATATAAATGTAGACATAACTGCAAGACAATCATAACACTTCATCCCAGCAACATACACATGTCCTGGATGCACACAATCTTCCCTCATCGGACATTCCCTCATATATTGGCAGGTCTCCCACACCTTGGATCTGCTCCACATCAATCAGATCACTGACAATCACTTCATGTGGCGTGAGCTCATCGTCCTCTGGCTGTGTCCCACCTTCAGTCAGCAAAGTAGAGGTGTAGGCGGCAACCAGCTTATCCTTGGCTCAGTGCCTGAGGTCATTCCAATGCTTCATTACCTCAGGAGCTGTGCGCCTCTCATGGCCCAAGCCATTTATTCGATCCGTGACGCACTGCCAGTGGGCCATATGCTGAGCTGGGGTATGTGTGCTCCCTGCCTGAACAATCATGTCACATTTGTGCTCCAAAACGTAGTCCACGAGGATATCTGGTTCCTCATTACAGAAGCTCTTCTTCCTCAACGTGTGGGGTTTCTGTGCCATGCCTTTGGTTTGACCCTGCATGGTTTTGCTTCTTAATAAACATAAATTGGACATAGACGTGGGTCTTTGCGATTAGGAGCACATGGACGGAACCATCAGACTATTGGGTGGAGGACTTTTTTCACTGTGTTAACAAAACCTGAGGCTGATTAATAGGAGGCCACAAAGATATATGCCATTGATCTGGTAGTAAAAGAAGTATAAAGTGGAATGAATGGTAGGAGTGAATCAGTTTGAGTGGAATATTTAGACATCTGTCTGTTTAAATGTTTTAACAAAGTATTTTACGCAAATTTTGATATGAAAATAAAAGTTTTGTAATTGACAATTGAGCATTTATTGGCATTTATAAATAGATAAGTGTGTTGAGTGGCTATTCCCTGTTCCGTTGGTCCAATTTATGTTTATTACTATATGAAGCCTGAAGGACCAGGGACTTGAATCAGGCACCCCTTTCGTTTATAGTGCTTTTGCTTCTTGCAAGGTTGTGCAGCCGCAAAGGGGCTGGGACCACTTGGGTCTGTAGGGGCTGATGTACTGGTGGACTGTGCCATGGTATCAGCCACTAATGGTACGACAGTAGGCTGCCTTGCAGGTATCCATACCTGGGTGCTGGTGCCAGTAGTTTGCACCGCACGTCTCTTTCCCTTAGGGACAAGGACATCTGCCCCTGAGTCACTCTGGGCCTGGGCCAGGACCACTACAGTCCTGGCTTGGTGACCCTGAGCCTGGGTGGTGGTAGACACAGCTGCCTCTGCGTCTTCCACACCCTGGCTGCTGTGGACAGCAGATGACGGTGCTGGTCTGGGACCCCGGGTGCTGGTGCCAGTAGGTTGCACTGCACGTCTCTTGCTCTTAGGGAGATAGAAATCTGCCCTTGAGTCACTCTGGCCCTGGGCCGGAACCACTACAGTCCTGGCTTGTTGACCCTGAGCCTGGGTGGTCATAGCCACAGCTGCCCCTTCAGCTTCCACACCCTGACTGCTGTGGACAGCAGATGACAGTGCTGGTCCGGGACCACGGGTGCTGGTGCCAGTAGCTTGCACTGCACATCTCTTGCCCTTAGGGAGATGGACATCTGCCCCCTGAGTCACTCTGGAACTGGGCCAAGACCACTACAGTCCAGGCTTGGTGGCCCATTAGCCTGGGTGGTGGTAGCCACAGCTGCCCCTGCAGCTTCCACACCCTGGCTGCTGTGGACAGCAGATGATGGTGCTGGTCTGGGACCCCATGTGCTGGTGCCAGTACCTTGCACCAAATGTCTCTTACCCTTAGGGAGATGGAAATCTGCCCCTGAGTCACTCTGACCCTGGGCCAGGACCACTACAGTCCTGGCTTGGTGACCCTGAACCTGGGTGGTGGTAGCCACAGCTGCCCATGCAGCTTCCACACCCAGGCTTCTGTGGACAGCATATGAAAGTGCTGGTCCAGGACCCCAGGTACTGGGTACATCAACATCAGCTGCATCTCTCTGATCCTGTTGGGTGGGGGGCATAGCTCTCCCTGCACGGGCCTGGACACGTCAGACACCTCTGAAACCTCGCCCACCTCACCCACCTTGGCCACCTCCGCCCCCTCGCCCAGCTTGGCCACCTCTGCCACCTCAACCACCTCCGCCACCTCAGCCAGCTCGCCCACCTTCACCTCCCTTCCTGCTGTTGCCCTCCGAGTCATGGCACTAATGGATTAGCGCAATGGGAAGTGCAGCTATCAATTGTCTTGGGTATTTTCAGTGAGGGGGCAGGGTATGTGATGTAAAACGTACCACTGTGCTCCAGCTAGACTCAATGTAACCCCCATGGGGAAAAAAAACGGGTTGCGTAATGCACAGGCACCCCAAAAACAAAAACTAACGTGTACGCAACCCCTCGGTAGCCCATGTGTGAAGTAAAAACATTACACAGTACGCTGTGGCACCCAGCAACACAAAAAATGCATACGCAAGGAACACGTAGGGTACTGTGACCTTGAAAATTGGGGTACGCGACACACATGGCAACCACAGAATGAAAAATGCATACACAACTCACTGTTTGCCTCGTAGAAATGACACGCACGTGTGCACGGAGGCAACTTCCCTGCCAAAACACTAACAGGGTAATTCATAGAAATTCGCACAAAAGTGGCGCACGCGACTGGCGCACAGCGTGCCCGTGCGAATGTCTGCGCCAGCCGCGTGCGCTAAAATCGATTTCCGCGCACAGCGTATTCATGGATTTTCGCATCCAAAACCAGCCGTGGCGCAGCGTGGCGCAGCGACCCTGCAGCAGCGCCAGTTACGCCCCCAAGAACGCCCTCGCGTAAGGAAAAGAATTCAAAATGTCCAAATAATCGCAAAGGGTTGCGCTAACCCTGGACCAGTTCACAGGGCTGGCAAACAGCAAACGCCAAGAGGGGAACGTGTATTTCAGTGGTTCCCGGGAAGTTCCACACGCGATAGTCCTGTGTACGTGTGCATCAGGGGTGCGCAGGAAGTATCACACGCAAAATCAGCAGGGTACGTGTATTTCAGGGGTGCGCGGGAAGTATCACACGCAATTCCAGAAGGGTACGTGTATTTCAGGGGTACGCGGGAAGTATCACACGCAATTCCAGCAGGGTACGTGTATTACAGGGGTGCGCGTGAAGTTCCACACGCAACTTCAGCAGGGTACGTGTATTTCAGGGGTGTGCGGGAAGTATCACATGCGATTCCAGCAGGGTACGTGTATTTCATGGGTGCGTGGGAAGTTCCACACGCGATTGGCCCCGTGCGAGCAGGGTACATGTATTTCAGGGGTGCGCGGGAAGTTCCACACGCGATTTCAGCAGGGTACGTGTATTTCAGGGGTGCGCGGGAAGTTCCACACGCGATTCCATCAGGGTACGTGTATTTCAGGGGTGCGCAGGAAGTTCCACATGCAATTGGCCCCGTGCGAGCAGGGTACGTGTATTCCAGGGGTGAGTGGGAAGTTCCACACGCGATTTCAGCAGGGTACGTGTATTTCAGGGGTGCGCGGGAAGTTCCACACGCGATTGGCCCCGGGCAAGCAGGGTACGTGTATTTCAGGGGTGCGCGGGAATATCCACACGCGATTGGCCCCGTGCGAGCAGGGTACGTGTATTTCAGGGGTGCGCGGGAAGTTCCACACGCGATTTCAGCAGGGTATGTGTATTTCAGGGGTGCGCGGGAAGTTCCACACGCGATTGTCCTGTGTACGTGTGCATCAGGGGTGCGCAGGAAGTATCACACGCAAAATCAGCAGGGTACGTGTATTTCAGGGGTGCGCGGGAAGTATCACACGCAATTCCAGAAGGGTACGTGTATTTCAGGGGTACGCAGGAAGTATCACACGCAATTCCAGCAGGGTACGTGTATTACAGGGGTGCGCGTGAAGTTCCACACACGACTTCAGCAGGGTACGTGTATTTCAGGGGTGTGCGGGAAGTATCACATGCGATTCCAGCAGGGTACGTGTATTTCAGGGGTGCGTGGGAAGTTCCACACGCGATTGGCCCCGTGCGAGCAGGGTACGTGTATTTCAGGGGTGCGCGGGAAGTTCCACACGCGATTTCAGCAGGGTACGTGTATTTCAGGGGTGCGCGGGAAGTTCCACACGCGATTCCATCAGGGTACGTGTATTTCAGGGGTGCGCAGGAAGTTCCACATGCAATTGGCCCCGTGCGAGCAGGGTACGTGTATTCCAGGGGTGAGTGGGAAGTTCCACACGCGATTTCAGCAGGGTACGTGTATTTCAGGGGTGCGCGGGAAGTTCCACACGCGATTGGCCCCGGGCGAGCAGGGTACGTGTATTTCAGGGGTGCGCGGGAATATCCACACGCGATTGGCCCCGTGCGAGCAGGGTACGTGTATTTCAAGGGTGCGCAGGAAGTTCCACACGCGATTTCAGCAGGGTATGTGTATTTCAGGGGTGCGCGGGAAGTTCCACACGCGATTGGCCCCGTGCGAGCAGGGTACGTGTATTTCAGGGGTGGGTGGGAAGTTCCACACGCGATTTCAGCAGGGTACGTGTATTTCAGGGGCGCGTGGGAAGTTCCACACGCGATTCCATCAGGGTATGTGTATTTCAGGGGTGCGCGGGAAGTTCCACACGCGATTGGCCCCGTGCGAGCAGGGTACGTGTATTTCAGGGGTGCGCGGGAAGTTCCACACGCGATTTCAGCAGGGTATGTGTATTTCAGGGGTGCGCGGGAAGTTCCACACGCGATTGGCCCCGTGCGAGCAGGGTACGTGTATTTCAGGGGTGGGTGGGAAGTTCCACACGCGATTTCAGCAGGGTACGTGTATTTCAGGGTGTTAGGGAGAATTCTCTGTTTAGGCTGAATTTCCCTACCTAGTGAGTCCCCCAGCAGCTTTGCTGGATTTCTGGGGTTTATTTTTTTCTCCTGCCAAGAGTGAGACTCTTTTACCCTCACTCTTGGGCATGTTGAAGTGTGTTTTCTTGGTTAAACCTTGTGTTGAATGGGCTATGGGGTCTTTTACTCCATAGGGCCTCATGTATCTTTTGGATGTGGGTTACACAGCACCCTCTGTGCCGTAACCCAGGGGTGTCCTAAGGACTCCCCAACATAGACTCCATACCCTGGGACTGACTACTGTCTCCCAGGGCATGTAAAGTCACCAAAGACTTTACTAGTCTTAAATCCTGAATAGAACCAGTACAAACCATCATATTGTGGACGTACTGGCTGGGGCAATTCGATTGCCCCAGGGTCTGTTAGTCGCGGGGGCACGTCTCCGTCCCCCCTGATCGAGTTTTGGCTGGTGGCAGTGGAAACTACTTTTTATATTCGACCGCGAATATTTTCCTATGGGATTTCCCATTGTTTTAGGCTAACACATTTAATTATTTATTTACGGTAGCCTTAAACATACCGCCGGTTTATATATTTATTATTATAACTCCGGTTGGGATCTTTTGCCAAAACTTGATACTAAAATGGCGTTGGCGTTCGCCTCTGTAACTCTGACCCAAAGTGGAGCCCTTTGTCCCACTTTTGGCGGGCTTCTCCACAGAAGCCCTCCAAAGTGGTGCCACTCTGTCTGGGGTACTTAGGAGGGGTGGAGGGGGATTTAGGCACCCTGGACTGAGTTACCTAGGTAACTCGAGTCGCACTCCGTCCTGATTGGCCCAAGTGGTGAGCCGGCCGGCTCACCACTTAGCATGGTTGAGTGACAGCTAGGCTGGGTGAATGGGGGTTTGCTGCATAAAAGCAGGGCTTTGGGGACTGGAACTTCAGAAGTCGCCACAGGACCTAAGAATCCAACGAGGGACGAGCTGAGCTGATCTGCTACGAGGACACCGCCGGTGGAGCCCTGCTGAACTATCTCACCACTCTTCCCGACGACCGAGGAGAACTCTTAACGGAGTGGCTCCTTCCCTTGACTGGTGGGGACAACCAGTTTTCACCTTCTTTCCGTTCTTCGAGGTATCCCGTGGCCGCCTTGCCAGTGCCAAGCACCCCGGCAACCGGAACCCCACCACGTTTACCCCAACCGCGAAAGTCGGTACAACCCTTTAACCGGAGGACTCCGCGGCTGGTTTCTTCCCGGGCAGTGCAACGACCTTCTTCTTCTGCACTTCAGCGAGATCTTCTTCTCCCCTGACCGACGTCGAGCCTTGCTGCCACTGCCTGGAACAACTGCCCCCGCTGGAGGATCCTTCCCGTTAAGGTACCGTGTTCCACCTGGCTCCCCTTGCCACCGACTGTACGAGGTAGTTTTAGCCCTCGGCTTTCGATCCTGGGATTGCCTGGGACACTTTGGCTAAACTTTCTGAGCCTCTCTAACTCTTTTCCGAACTCTTTTGCAAGACTCTGAATCCCTACCAACTGTGTGATCTTGGGCACGTTTTCGCTCTGTCTGCTCTAAGAGTGGGCCCTGCTTAGTGACTTTTGCTCACCTGTGACTTGGTGCTTCGTTGAGCTTACCAAAAGCGTTCTTGACCTTAGAGTGGTGTGGTTATCCTAATTCTGCTCTTTTTCCCTCCCTTCTTTAACCTACTAGAGTGTCCTCTAACGTTAAGCGCTCACCTCTGTTTTAATTATGTGGTGTTAACCTAGAGTTGTCTAGATAGGAATAAGGATTGGGACTGCTTTCCATATAACTGTGTTTGGAGTGTTTTATTATATTTTGCTAGAGTGTTTTCAATTTGTGTGTTCTTAAAAATAAATAACTATATACTTTTGAAACCAAGCTCTGGTCAGTGTTTGCTTGTGCTATTGTACCTGAGTGCATATTGTGTATACTTTGCATACTGCCTAACTCTTCTTGAGGGAAGTCTGACTGCTCAGCCACAGCTACCAGGTAAATCTGGGTGGTGCAGACTGCTACCAAGTGGGTTTACTGCTATACCTGTAGTCTTAAATCTTTTGCAGTGTTCCCCAAGGGAACTGCACAGGTTTCTGCCTAACACTGGTATACAGCGGTGGGATTTGTATTGAGTATACATTTTATTGTGCTCTAGATACCTTAGTGCAACTAACCACAAAGCATAGCACTGTAAAAGTAATCCTCTAACATGTCAGTTATAGAAAGCTATAGTCAAGAGTCCCTTGCAGCCAAAACTGCTGATTGTTTAAGAGTGCTCTGTAAACATAAGGATCTCCTGACTAAGGGCAAGAAAATGGAGCTGATTGAAAGATTGTTAGCTAACCAAAGTCTGGGTGATGGTTCAGAGGAACCTACCACTCCAGCAACTGTAGATGACAGTATTGAAATCAACATGGAGCAAAATGTTGATGATTCTGAGGAAGAGTCAGAAGAGGAGGGTGAGGCTGTTGTGACTGTCCCCCCTAGGCCTCTGCCTGCTCTACCTGCTGTACCTACTGGACCTTTACCAGGTCCCACATTTAGTCCTCAGTACTTTGAACTGGAGAAAATGAAACTAGAATTGGAGTATAAGAAACTTAATGCTCAAACTGACAAAGAACTAAGGCTAAGGGAAATGGAGCTCAAGTATGACTTAGAAATGAAGAAATTATCTGTTGAAAATGCTTCTCTCTCTGGCTCATCTAGAGGTTCCAGTCCTAAAAGACCCCGGATGCCTAAAGAATTGGTTGGTATGTATGAGCCTAAGTTGGATGTGTTGGATTGGTTGTCTCTGTTTGAATATAATCATGGGCTCCAGAACATCACAGGAAATGACTTACTCACCTGGTTGTTCTCTAGGCTTCCCCCTGTTGCAACTGATGTGGTAATGGAGATGGGGGAGGAGGATAAGAAGGACTATGAATGTGTGAAGCTAGCTTTGATAGCTAGATTTGGGAAGACCCCTTCCCAGTATCTTAAGAGGTTTAGGAGCCTCAAAAAGCATGATGGTACCCCTTGGGCTACCTGGGTGAGTGAAGGGTTGAAAAACTTAGAGGGATGGATTAAGGGTTACAAGGTGAACACTTATGAAGGTATGAAGAATTTGTTTATGTTGGAGACTATTTATGATGCCTGCTCTCCTGAGCTCAGACAACACTTGGCTGATTCCAAGGAATTGGATTCCCGGAAGCTAGCTAGGGCTGCTGACTTGTGGGTTGCCAACAGGGCCACTCACAAGGACTCTGGGGTAACTCAGAAGAGGGATGGGGAGAAACAGCCTAAAAAGGACTCCAAAGAGAATTCTAATACTACAAATTCCAAAGAGGGCCCCAAACAAAACTATAAGGGTAAGCCACCAGGGAAACCGAATCAGGCTAGTGTACCTTCTGGTCCCAGACCAGAAGGGGGTCAGACCAAGCCTCCATTCCAGCGAGCCTTTGGCTCATGCTTTGTTTGTAAGGCTACTGATCATGTGAAAGGAGATCCCAGATGTAAGGGTAAACCTTCAGGGGTCCAGCTTGCCTCCTTAGCCTTCGCTCCAGAAGAGGAAGTACATATGGCAAGTGGAAACTTTCTATTACTAGCTGATGAACCCACTGGAGTCTCAGCTAGTGTTTCTTTAGTCTCTCTGGGGTTGTGGGAGCAACACAATTTAGATGTCTATAACTCCATCCCAGATAATACTAAAGAGTATTATAAGGACAGTGTCCAGGTGAATGGTCAGGAGACTCCTGCCATTAGGGACACTGGAGCCAGCATAACTGTGGTGGATGAATCATTTTTCAAGGCAGAGGATGTTGCTAAGGCTCCCAAATGCCTCACCAAGTTAGCTGGTGGGCCTGTGCAGATGTGTCCCCAGTTACCAGTTCTCATCCAATGTAATGATATGGCTGTAAAAATACCTGTCAGTGTACAATGTGAAGTGCCAGGTAGGGTTCTGTTGGGTAATGACCTCAAGGCTCTTGGAGTTGTGTCACATACCCCCAGACCACCTAGCAAAAGGTTACAGGAGCTCACAAAACCTGCAAGAGAGAAAACCCTACGAGGGTTATCTCAGGAGATGATGACAGAAATCACTCCTCTCCCACTGGAGCAACTTACTGCAGTAACTACCAGATCAGGAGCAAAGGGGCAACCCAAGACTCCTAGAAAAAAAACCAGCAGCAAGCACTCCAGTGCTTCCAACACGGACTTCCCCTAGGTTGTCCAAAGTTACACCTGTAACTCCACCTCCAGCTGAGGCTGAGAGGGAGGTACAACCCTGTGTGGTTGAGCTAGACTCTGAGGAAGAGCTAGAAGGAGGCCCAAACCTTATTGGAGATTTGGACCCTGAGGACCATCCTGAGCTGCAGTCTTTACTGGCAGAAGGGGGGCCTAGCAGGGCAGCTTTTCGTAAGGGGCAAAGAGAATGTCCAACTCTGGAAGGTCTCCGCCACCAGGCAGCTTCTCAGGCTGATGGGCAAGAGCCTGGGAAGTATAGGTTACACTGGGAAGATGGCCTCTTCTACAGTGAACCAACTGAGTCTGAACCTGGAGACTACAAACGCCTTGTAGTCCCACGAGAGAACAGACAACAGTTCTTACAACTAGCCCATGAGATACCTTTGGCTGGTCACTTGAGTTTCAAGAAGACCAAGGAAAGGCTCTCTCTCTACTTTTATTGGCCAAAGATGGGGGCTGAAGTAGACAGATATTGTAAGAGCTGCCACACCTGCCAGACTTCTGGTAAGGTTGGTTCCAAGAATGTGGCACCTTTAGTGCCTCTCCCAGTTGTGGGAGTCCCATTTGAGAGGATAGGGATTGACATTGTTGGTCCCCTTGATCCCCCAACCTCTTCAGGCAACAGGTTTATCCTTGTTGTAGTAGACCATGCTACTAGGTACCCTGAGGCAATTCCTATGAGGACTGTTACAGCTCCGGCTGTGGCTAAGGCCCTCCTTGGTATTTTTACCAGGGTTGGGTTTCCTAAGGAGGTAATCTCTGACAGGGGGTCAAACTTTATGTCCCACTACATGAAAGCCATGTGGAAAACCTGTGGAGTTACCTACAAGTTCTCAACCGCATACCACCCTCAGACAAACGGGTTGGTTGAAAGGTTTAACAGAACCATGAAGAGCATGATAGGTGCTTTAGAAGAACCCCTCAAGAAAAAGTGGGACCTTCTACTGCCATGCCTTCTCTTTGCTTATAGAGAAGTCCCTCAGGAGGGAGTAGGTTATTCTCCCTTTGAGCTTCTCTATGGCCATCCAGTCAGAGGTCCATTGGCCCTGATTAAGGAGGGATTGGAAGGTGCTCCTCCCCTCAAGCCAGTCTGAGTGACTGACTATGTGATAGGTCTCCGGAGGAGAATGTCACACATGATGGCAGAAGCAAGTGACAACTTGAAAGCTGGTCAAGCTCTGGTCAAACATTGGCACGACCAGAAGGCTAACATGGTTGAGTTTACTCAAGACCAGCTAGTTCTAGTTATGCTCCCAACAAGGCAGAGGACCTTGCAAGACAAATGGATGGGACCCTTCAAGATTGTGGGAAAACTTGGAGAGGTCAACTATCTGGTGGATCTGGGCAGACCCAGGGAAGCTCCTAGAGTCTTCCACACCAACCGACTAAAAGCATACATCTCCAGACCTGATGTAGGAGCCTTGCTTCTAGCTTCAGCTGCAGAGGAAGAAGAGAGTGAATCTCTCCCTGATCTCCTCAGAGGTGTGCCTTTAGATGAAAAAGTTGAAGGAGTCAATCTCTCTTCAGACCTGACACCTGAGCAACAAGAGGAGTGCAAATCTATGTTAAATCAGTTTGCCTCCCTGTTCTCACTGTCACCAGGCTTGACCCCTTGGGGCCAGCATGAGATACTCACTGGTGACTGTCTGCCAGTCAAAAGCAGAGGATACAGAATGTCAGAACATATCAGAACCCACATCAAAGGAGAGGTCAAGAAGATGCTTGATCTCGGGGTAATAGAGCCCTCTACTAGTCCATGGTCTAGCCCAGTTGTGTTAGTACCAAAGGCAGGATCCAAAGACTTGAGATTCTGTGTGGACTATAGAGCTCTAAATGCAGTCACCAAGACTGATGCCCACCCTTTGCCCAGGACAGATGAGTTGGTGGATAAACTTGGTGCAGCCAAGTACCTCAGCACATTTGACCTGACGTCAGGCTATTGGCAAATAGCCCTGACAGACCATGCCAAGGAGAAAACTGCATTTTCAACCCCCGTTGGCTTGTACCAGTTTAAGGTCATGCCTTTTGGACTAAAAAATGCACCTGCCACATTCCAAAGGATGGTGAACCAAGTTCTAGCTGGGATGGAAGATTTCTGCATGGCATACTTGGATGACATTGCAGTCTTCAGCCACTCCTGGGGGGAGCATGTGAACCACCTAGGACATGTGTTGCAGGCCCTTGAACAGGCCCATTTGACAATCAAAGCCAGTAAGTGCCAGATTGCTCAAAGTAAGGTGGTCTACCTTGGACATCAGGTAGGAGGTGGAGAAATAAGGCCTTTGCTCAGCAAGATTGAAGCTGTGCAAAATTGGACAACACCAACTACTCAAACCCAAGTGAGAGCTTTCCTAGGCCTCACTGGGTATTACAGGAATTTCATTGAGAACTATGGGACCATAGCTTCTCCACTGAATGTAATCTCCTCTCCCAAATTCCCTAAAAAGGTAAAATGGAATGAGGAGTGCAATCAGGCCTTTGAAAAACTGAAGAGAGCTCTTTGCCAAGCTCCAGTGTTAAGAACTCCTGACTACCACCAAACTTTCATTGTACAAACTGATGCTTCCAATGTAGGTATAGGTGCAGTTCTAAGCCAACTGGATGAGAAGGGTAGGGAGCACCCCATTTGCTTCATCAGTAGGAAACTGAAGGATCCTGAGACAAGGTGGGCAACTATCGAAAGAGAATGCTTTGCTATTGTGTGGGCACTGAAGAAGTTTAGGCCATACTTGTATGGTTCTACTTTTGTTATTCAGATTGACCACCAACCCTTGAGATGGTTAATGCAAATGAAAGGGGAAAATCCAAAACTATTGAGATGGTCAATCTGCCTGCAAGGGTTTGATTTCACCATTGAGCACAGGTCAGGGTGTCACCATAAAAATGCTGATGGACTCTCTAGGATGTATATCATCGACTAGAGGTATGAGGTTCATCCAGGAGTGGATTAAATCCTCCTGTCCCTTAGTCTGGGGGGGGCGAGTGTTAGGGAGAATTCTCTGTTTAGGCTGAATTTCCCTACCTAGTGAGTCCCCCAGCAGCTTTGCTGGATTTCTGGGGTTTATTTTTTTCTCCTGCCAAGAGTGAGACTCTTTTACCCTCACTCTTGGGCATGTTGAAGTGTGTTTTCTTGGTTAAACCTTGTGTTGAATGGGCTATGGGGTCTTTTACTCCATAGGGCCTCATGTATTTTTTGGATGTGGGTTACACAGCACCCTCTGTGCCGTAACCCAGGGGTGTCCTAAGGACTCCCCAACATAGACTCCATACCCTGGGACTGACTACTGTCTCCCAGGGCATGTAAAGTCACCAAAGACTTTACTAGTCTTAAATCCTGAACAGAACCAGTACAAACCATCATATTGTGGACGTACTGGCTGGGGCAATTCGATTGCCCCAGGGTCTGTTAGTCGCGGGGGCACGTCTCCGTCCCCCCTGATCGAGTTTTGGCTGGTGGCAGTGGAAACTACTTTTTATATTCGACCGCGAATATTTTCCTATGGGATTTCCCATTGTTTTAGGCTAACACATTTAATTATTTATTTACGGTAGCCTTAAACATACCGCCGGTTTATATATTTATTATTATAACTCCGGTTGGGATCTTTTGCCAAAACTTGATACTAAAATGGCGTTGGCGTTCGCCTCTGTAACTCTGACCCAAAGTGGAGCCCTTTGTCCCACTTTTGGCGGGCTTCTCCACAGAAGCCCTCCAAAGTGGTGCCACTCTGTCTGGGGTACTTAGGAGGGGTGGAGGGGGATTTAGGCACCCTGGACTGAGTTACCTAGGTAACTCGAGTCGCACTCCGTCCTGATTGGCCCAAGTGGTGAGCCGGCCGGCTCACCACTTAGCATGGTTGAGTGACAGCTAGGCTGGGTGAATGGGGGTTTGCTGCATAAAAGCAGGGCTTTGGGGACTGGAACTTCAGAAGTCGCCACAGGACCTAAGAATCCAACGAGGGACGAGCTGAGCTGATCTGCTACGAGGACACCGCCGGTGGAGCCCTGCTGAACTATCTCACCACTCTTCCCGACGACCGAGGAGAACTCTTAACGGAGTGGCTCCTTCCCTTGACTGGTGGGGACAACCAGTTTTCACCTTCTTTCCATTCTTCGAGGTATCCCGTGGCCGCCTTGCCAGTGCCAAGCACCCCGGCAACCAGAACCCCACCACGTTTACCCCAACCGCGAAAGTCGGTACAACCCTTTAACCGGAGGACTCCGCGGCTGGTTTCTTCCCGGGCAGTGCAACGAACTTCTTCTT
The DNA here is from genome assembly GCF_040938575.1 of Ambystoma mexicanum. Lineage (NCBI taxonomy): Eukaryota > Metazoa > Chordata > Amphibia > Caudata > Ambystomatidae > Ambystoma > Ambystoma mexicanum. The sequence continues at coordinate 1,069,306,314 of NC_090935.1, read as the reverse complement.
CTGCTCTTCAGCGAGATCTTCTTCTCCCCTGACCGACGCCGAGCCTTGCTGCCACTGCCTGGAACAACTGCCCCCGCTGGAGGATCCTTCCCGTTAAGGTACCGTGTTCCACCTGGCTCCCCTTGCCACCGACTGTACGAGGTAGTTTTAGCCCTCGGCTTTCGATCCTGGGATTGCCTGGGACACTTTGGCTAAACTTTCTGAGCCTCTCTAACTCTTTTCCGAACTCTTTTGCAAGACTCTGAATCCCTACCAACTGTGTGATCTTGGGCACGTTTTCGCTCTGTCTGCTCTAAGAGTGGGCCCTGCTTAGTGACTTTTGCTCACCTGTGACTTGGTGCTTCGTTGAGCTTACCAAAAGCGTTCTTGACCTTAGAGTGGTGTGGTTATCCTAATTCTGCTCTTTTTCCCTCCCTTCTTTAACCTACTAGAGTGTCCTCTAACGTTAAGCGCTCACCTCTGTTTTAATTATGTGGTGTTAACCTAGAGTTGTCTAGATAGGAATAAGGATTGGGACTGCTTTCCATATAACTGTGTTTGGAGTGTTTTATTATATTTTGCTAGAGTGTTTTCAATTTGTGTGTTCTTAAAAATAAATAACTATATACTTTTGAAACCAAGCTCTGGTCAGTGTTTGCTTGTGCTATTGTACCTGAGTACATATTGTGTATACTTTGCATACTGCCTAACTCTTCTTGAGGGAAGTCTGACTGCTCAGCCACAGCTACCAGGTAAATCTGGGTGGTGCAGACTGCTACCAAGTGGGTTTACTGCTATACCTGTAGTCTTAAATCTTTTGCAGTGTTCCCCAAGGGAACTGCACAGGTTTCTGCCTAACACAGGGGTGCGCGGGAAGTTCCACACGCGATTCCATCAGGGTACGTGTATTTCAGGGGTGCGCAGGAAGTTCCACATGCAATTGGCCCCGTGCGAGCAGGGTACGTGTATTCCAGGGGTGAGTGGGAAGTTCCACACGCGATTTCAGCAGGGTACGTGTATTTCAGGGGTGCGCGGGAAGTTCCACACGCGATTGGCCCCGGGCGAGCAGGGTACGTGTATTTCAGGGGTGCGCGGGAATATCCACACGCGATTGGCCCCGTGCGAGCAGGGTACGTGTATTTCAAGGGTGCGCGGGAAGTTCCACACGCGATTTCAGCAGGGTATGTGTATTTCAGGGGTGCGCGGGAAGTTCCACACGCGATTGGCCCCGTGCGAGCAGGGTATGTGTATTTCAGGGGTGGGTGGGAAGTTCCACACGCGATTTCAGCAGGGTACGTGTATTTCAGGGGTGCGTGGGAAGTTCCACACGCGATTCCATCAGGGTATGTGTATTTCAGGGGTGCGCGGGAAGTTCCACACGCGATTGGCCCCGTGCGAGCAGGGTACGTGTATTTCAGGGGTGCGCGGGAAGTTCCACACGCGATTTCAGCAGGGTATGTGTATTTCAGGGGTGCGCGGGAAGTTCCACACGCGATTGGCCCCGTGCGAGCAGGGTACGTGTATTTCAGGGGTGGGTGGGAAGTTCCACACGCGATTTCAGCAGGGTACGTGTATTTCAGGGGTGCGTGGGAAGTTCCACACGCGATTCCATCAGGGTATGTGTATTTCAGGGGTGCGTGGGAAGTTCCACACGCGATTGGCCCCGTGCGAGCAGGGTACGTGTATTCCAGGGGTGCGCGGGAAGTTCCACACGCGATTTCAGCAGGGTACATGTATTGCAGGGGTGCGCGGGAAGTTCCACACGCGATTGGCCCCGTGCGAGCAGGGTACGTGTATTTCAGGGGTGCGCGGGAAGTTCCACACGCGATTTCAGCAGGGTACGTGTATTTCAGGGGTGCGCGGGAAGTTCCACACGCGATTTCTGCAGGGTACGTGTATTTCAGGGGTGCGCAGGAAGTTCCACACGCGATTTCAGCAGGGTATGGGTATTTCAGGGGTGCGCGGGAAGTTCACGCGATTTCAGCAGGGTACGTGTATTTCAGGGGTTCTGGGGAGTACTACACGTGAATTGACCGTGTGGGTCCTCCCAGGTGTTCGCTCTACAACCTCCACGGCCCCTGCAGGCAGCCCACACCACGGGGGACTACCCTGCACCCCTGCTCATGTCCCGCAGGCAGCCCATCCACCATGGGCATGCCCCCCAGCCAACCCACATGTCACCTTGCACTACTGATCAACAATGCATGTCTCCCAGCATCCCACCGCCCAGCAGTGCAGGGGCAGCCTCCACCAGGCCCCCACTCATGTCTCCCACCACCCCCACCCCCCAGCAGTGCAGGGGCAGCCTCCACCAGGCCCCCACTCATGTCTACCACCACCCCCACCCCCAGCCACCAGGGGCAGCCTCTACCAGGCCCCCACTCATGTCTCCCACCACCCCCAACCGCCAGCAGTGCAGGGGCAGCCTCCACCAGGCCCCCACTCATGTCCCCCTGCACCCCACCCCCCAGCAGTGCAGGGGAAGCCTCCACCAGGCCCCCACTATGTCTACCACCACCCCTACCCCCCAGCCACCAGGGGCAGCCTCCACCAGGCCCCCACTCATGTCTCCCACCACCCCCACCCCCCAGCCACCAGGGGCAGCCTCCACCAGGCCCCCACTCATGTCTACCACCACCCCCACCCCCATCCACCAGGGGCAGCCTCCACCAGGCCCCCACTCATGTCCCCTATTACCCCCACCCCCCAGCAGTGCAGGGGCAGCCTCCACCAGGCCCCCACTCATGTCTCCCACCACCCCCACCCCCCAGCAGTGCAGGGGCAGCCTCCACCAGGCCCCCACCCATGTCTACCATCACCCCCACCCCCCAGCCACCAGGGGCAGCCTCCACCAGGCTCCCACTCATGTCTCCCACCACCCCCACCCCCCAGCAGTGCAGGGGCAGCCTCCACCAGGCCCCCACCCATGTCTACCACCACGCCACCCCCCAGCCACCAGGGGCAGCCTCCACCAGGCCCCCACTCATGTCTCCCACCACCCCCACCCCCCCAGCAGTGCAGGGGCAGCCTCCACCAGGCCCCCACTCATGTCCCCCTGCACCCCCACCCCCCAGCAGTGCAGAGGCAGCCTCCACCAGGCCCCCACCCATGTCTACCACCACCCCCACCTCCCAGCCACCATGGGCAGCCTCCACCAGGCCCCCACTCATGTCCCCTATTACCCCCACCCCCCAGCAGTGCAGGGGCAGCCTCCACCAGGCCCCCACTCATGTCTCCCACCCCCCCATACCCCAGCAGTGCAGAGGCAGCCTCCACCAGGCCCCCACTCATGTCTACCACCACCCCCACCCCCCAGCCACCAGGGACAGCCTCCACCAGGCCCCCACTCATGTCTCCCACCACCCCCAACCCCCAGCCACCAGGGGCACCCCCCACCAGGCCCCCACTCATGTCCAACTCATGTCTCCCACCACCCTCACCCCCCAGCCACCAGGGGCAGCCTCCACCAGGCCCCCACTCATGCCCCCTATTACCCCCACCCCCCAGCAGTGCAGGGGCAGCCTCCACCAGGCCCCCACTCATGTCTCCCACCACCCCCACCCCCCAGCAGTGCAGGGGCACCCTCCACCAGGCCCCACTCATGTCCAACTCATGTCTACCATCACCCCCACCCCCCAGCCACCAGGGGCAGCCTCCACCAGGCCCCCACTCATGTCCCCTATTACCCCCACCCCCCAGCAATACAGGGGCAGCCTCCACCACGCCCCCACTCATGTCTCCCACCACCCCCACCCCCCAGCAGTGCAGGGGCAGCCTCCACCAGGCCCCCACTCATGTCTCCCACCACCCCCACCCCCCAGCAGTGCAGGGGCAGCCTCCACCAGGTCCCCACTCATGTCTCCCACCACCCCCACCCCCCAGCCACCAGGGGCAGCCTCCACCAGGCCCCCACTCATGTCCAACTCAGCTTCCCCTGCACCCCCACCCCCCAGCACTGTGGGGCACGTGCCAGCAGGCCCCCACTCATGTCCAACTCATGTTCCCCTGCACCCCCACCCCCCAGCACTGTGGGGCACCTGCCAGCAGGCCCCCACTCATGTCCAACTCATGTTCCCCTGCACCCCCACCCCCCAGCACTGTGGGGCACCTGCCAGCAGGCCCCCACTCATGTCCAACTCATGTTCCCCAGCCAACATGTCATCACAATCTAGATCCCCGGTCCCTATGGTCAGCCTCCAAATGCAGAACACCCACCCGAGTATTGCATCCACCCACTCAGAAATGGCAATAACATGATAGAACTGCAATTGCAAGTTTGGAAATGAACACATGTCCCTCACATACACCCAATGGGTGTCAGTGAATCTCAAAACCTATATCATGATATGCATGAAACCAATGAGATGATACTACACATTGAAGTTTTATCAAAAAATATGTATTAAAGAAAACATGAATTGAATCAAAAATAAACTAACAGAAATGGGAATGTAAAAAAAGTAAAAAGAAGCATGTCCATGAAAAAATGCAAAACCAAAAATCAGAATCCAAAGGAATGGTGTCCAAAGTTACAGTCCAGAAAAGAAAATCCAATGGGAAATTATAATTGAAAGCCATTGCTCCATGGGTAAATAGTCAAAAGAAAAGAAAATCCAACAGTGAACTATGTACAGGTGAACAAGTCAGGGTCCATGATCCCAACAAAAGAAATTAAACCTATCTAACAACACTACCTAATCAAAAATAACTATATACAAAAATGTGGCCCATTGTCCAAAAGGTCCAAAGAAAATGCAAAAACAAAGGAAACCTAACACTAACTACATAACTATTTACATGGGCAGCGGGCTAGTCCAACGGCTCACTGGATGTTGTCATGGGCCAGGGCATCATCGAACTCCTGTTCAATGGCTTGGAGGCGGGCATGGTCCCTGGCCTCGAGGTCTCGCAGGGATAAAGCAGTGGCCAGCTCCAACTCCCTGCGAAGACCCTTGAGGCACTCAGCCCGCCTCAGCGCCCTCCGCATGGAGTTCTCTGCCCTGACCATTGTGAGCCGTTCCTCCTCTGCCCGCTGCCGCTCCGCACCTATCTGCTGGCCCAACCGCTCCCACACGGAAGTCACTCCCATTCCAGGGTTCTCCTGCCCTCCGGCCGATGCCTGCACCCCTGATGTTGATGGCCACGAGCCATGATGCCTCCCACGTCGAGCCTGCCGCTGCCTCCGACGCAACTGCCTGTGCCAGCACGACGGCATCCAGGCTGATGGTATCCACCGACGCTGTCGTGCACGTGCCCTGCCCGATGATGCCGTCACATCCTCCATCTGCTGGGGTCCAGTTGCTGGTGTGTCCACCCCTGCTGGACCTCCGACTCCCGACTGTGGCAGGGATGGGATCCCCACCGAGCCGGCTGCATTGGTCGGGGCAGGTCCACAGGGGGCCCTGGTGGCATCTGGGCCGGAAGACGGCATGGAGAACGACTGGTGCATAGTCTCCACAGAGGAGGAGAGGGTCGCCAGATTGGCCGACACATGTAGGAAACCCCCGACCATGGCCGTTCCCAACTGGGCCACGTCGGCACGGTGCTCTCCGTGATGACGTGCATGCTCCTCCCGGGAAGCACGCACCTCATCACGAATTGCACCTGTGCGCAACGCGACACCAACCAGGACCTTCTCCATACGGCCAGGGGTCCCCTCGTACGCAGGTGGAGGGGAGTCAGATGACATGGACATCCCCCCTACCTGTGGACAGGCCTGGGATGGGGCATCCCTGCTGGTGCATGGTGGTGCAGTCACAGTGCCAGAGCCAGTGACATGCACAGGCCCCTCCACGGCGACCTGTGCTGCCTCCTGCCCCTGGACTGCAACACTTGCACCAGCAGGGATGCCCCCACCAGGCCCCATGTGCGCCTCAGTAGCGGCCTCCTCCTCCTCTGTGGAAACCACCAACCTGGATGGCTCCCCCCCGTCTTCCGCCGTTGCAAGCCCCTGTGGGGGCTCACCCACCCCTTCCGCTGCAGCCGTGGGGGCATCCCCGCCGCTTTGCTCCACAGAGCGTCTCCGCCCTCTTCTTCACGTGGCGCTGTATAGAGGGAGACATAGAACACAAGCATCAGGGTACTGTACAATGGTCCCCTAGACAGGAAGCAATAGCAGATGAGTGGCACTGTCAAAGATCACTTCCATCATGTCCCTCCACAACACATGGCTCAGTGCAGGTAAAACACATGCGGTAACAGACATGGCGCATGCTATGGACATTAGCATACATGTCCAAGTGATTCTTGAAACATACACTGTTGTTTTGGAACTCACATGCATCATGTGCCATGCCTATCACATGCACAAACTTCACCCTAGTTTCATCCATCTGGCCTCGTACACCACAGACACAGTGGATACAAGGATGACTAGGCTGCATCAGTGAACCTGAACATTGCGACAGACATGTGTCATGCATCCCTGGCATTCACAAGTCACAGACACGCAGGTCAGACACACAGACATGGACAGCATACATGTACATGGCATCAGCACCCATCCCTCACCCATGTCCAGGAACAGAGACTGGCATGCTTTCATGTGGCCATTCCGCATAGGGCAACCCATGTTGCATTTGAACACATGCACCAACCGTGTGGTTCACACATTACTGGTCTCACATGCATGACGTCCCTGCACACACACATGCATAAATGGCCTATGTCACACATACAGGCAAGTATCAGACAACCAGCACACTGCGACATGCCCTGTCTTACACAGCAATGCTTGGCCACTTACCGCTGAACTCCAGACGGGTCTGCCTCTCAAGGATCTGGGCGTGGAGCGCTGGGCCTATGCGTTCCAGGACCCTCATCTGGATGGTACTCATGCGGCCCCGGCCCCCCTCCACGAGGCGCCGGGCCTTCAAGAGGGTCCTGGACCTGCAGTCAGCCCAGCGCTTCTTGACATGTTGGTAGTCGCGGACTGCCACCCCCTCCGAGTTGATGGCAGTCATGATGTCCGTCCAGATCCAAGTCCGTCCTTCCTTGTTGGCGCCCTTACTTCCGAAGAGGGCATCATACTGCCCCAGGACTTGCTCCACCAGGACACCAACTTCGGTGGCAGTGAAGCTGGTGCCCCTCTGCCTCTCTGGCCGGGGGGTGCCAGTGGTGCCAGATGTTGCAGTGCCTGACATGGCAACCCCAGAGTCAGGAGTGGGTGGGCAACTGGGTCCTGGGGCTGGGCTGTGGAGCGATGGTATCCCAGTCGGGAGTCTTCTGTTCCAGCAGGGGTGGACACAGCAAATGGACCCCTGCAGTTGGCTGATGTGCAGGCACCAAATGGCAGGGCACGGTGGCAGCAGGCAGGCAGGCAGGCAGCAACAGATGGCTCGTGGGAGGCTGCTCGGGGCTCTGGGGGGCAGTAATTCGGCCTTTTGGGCAGGAGCGTGGTCTTCCGTGTGCTTACGCGTGGCCAGCTTGATACGGAGTGATTTGGCACGTGAAAATCCTGCACGTCTGCGTGTAAATCGAGGAAAGGCCCTTAGCGCGTATGCACGTCAGCACGCATATGCGATTTCATTGGACCAAAGGCCCTTAGCGCGTGAGCGCGTCTGTGACGTGAGGCACGCGGGTGTTTCCCTCATTACACGTGATGACAGAGCACATGTGGATTTCCACCAATCGCGTGTGGAACTTCCTGCGCACCCCAGAAATACACGTACCCAGGCCAATCGCGTGTACGCTCACTTCCCTCCAATTACATACAGGCGATGACACTCGCACGTGCAGTTTTACCACGTGTGCTCGCATATGCGATTTCATTGGCCCAAAGGCCACCATGCGCAGCTGTGACGTCACGTGCATGGCCGTAGAGAATGGCGCGTGTAAAAATGAAGAGATACACGTCCAAGTGTCAAAGCGCGTAATTGGTGGAAATGGCATCATTGCGTATGCGAGTCTGTGACGTGTGTATAAAAGGTACGCGGAGAATGCCATTTCCTTGTACATGCTTTTCGTGGAGAGCGAGTGGGTGAAATCTGTACTTCTTGTCGGTTCACACACGATTTACTTCACGGCGTTTCCAGTTCATACTCCCTGTTACCTCTGACAGCTTTTTCTCTTTTCCTCTTTTTCCTGGGCCTGTTTCCTCAAACAGCGTTCCCTACTACTGTTGTCCTGTCTCCTCAGACAGCGTACAATTCTTCTTTTGGCGGGGGTGTTGCCAACGCGCACACGCGCATATTTTTCACGCTTTTGTTCCTGGCGGACGGTGAGTCGCGCACGTATTTAACATCTGTGCTTGCCCCGTGTGTCGCGTACCCCTTCAGAGGTCATTCTAGGCTGCGTTTGACACGCATACGTTCATTCTTGTGCTCCTGGGTGCCACAGCGTAGTGCAGGATTATTTTTCCACGCACGTGGTCTAGGAGGGGTTGCGTGCACCTTACTTCGCTTTTTTGGGGTGCCTGTGCGTTGCGTGACCCGTCATCTTTCCCCAGGGGTGACATACAGCCTTGCTAGAGCACTAGGGTACAATTACCATCTTGTACCCAACCCCTTTGACCCCCAATTGCCCAGGACAATAGTTCACATCGACTCCCATACGCACAATAACATCAGTGCCATGGCTGGGAGGCGAACAAGCCGTAAGGGTGGCAAATGTGGCCGAGCCCCAAGTGGTGACCGTGGTGGATCTGGTAGGGGACGTGGCCGTGACTTGCAGGGTGCCCCTAGCCCCCCATGTGTGGACGAGCAGTCAGGGACACCCATGCCCCCCCCCCCCGGTTGAGGTTACCGTGGCTGACACCATCCATGCTTAGCCCTTGTTGGACCAGCCCACTGTGGAACCAGACCTGGCACAGGGTGACTCCATGGCTGACTTCCAGGTCAGCAGGTCTAGGCCACGTGCGCCGGTGAACGTTGGTGTCATCAGGCCACGTGGATCAGGGGCAGCTAGGTCATCTGCTTCCCCGCGTAGGCAGGCTGGGGAGGCTGCAGGGGCAGCTGCGGCTCCATCCACCCCACCTCTCACACACCCATCCAGGACAGTGTCGGTCCAAGTCCATCATGCTGACATTCCCCCTGACACCATCACACTTGAGATAATGCCTGCACCAACTCCCATGCTGAGTGTGCAATCCCACGTTCCTTCCCCTAGTGTCCAGAGCGGCGCAGTACACTCCGGATCCCCACCACCTTTCAAGCGGAAGAGGAAGAGTGCTCGTCCAGTAGAGGCTGATGCCCCAGACACGGCTACACAGTCCGGCCCATCAAGGAAGCCCAGCTTCAATGAGGCCGAACTGAATGCACTTGTGGAGTATGTGTCCGCACATGACCGCGAAATGACCGTGATTGTTGCAGGATCCAAGACCACACCTGCACAACGTCAGGCACACTGGCAGACCATTGCGGACATCATAAGTGCCCTTGGAGTCGTGAGGCGCACAGCTAATGAATGCTACAAGCGCTGGAATGACCTGAAGCGCAGGGCAAAGAATAAGCTGGCCTCAAGTCATGCCGCAACTCTAGTGACTGGAGGTGGGTCTCCAGCAGACGACATAGAACTCACTCCACATGAGCAGGTTGCTGGGACCTACGTCACGGAGGAACAGATCCAAGGCGTGGGAGAAGTGGCAGATTACGAGGCATTGTCCGGTGAGTGCACATACATGTGTGTGTCATCCATGTGCATGGTGTGTGTGGGAGGGCTTCTGTTTGGGTGCCAGGGGAGGATGTGTGTGCCTGAGTGGTTCGGTTCACCCATGTGCCTCTTCCTATACATTCTTGGCAACAGCATTTGGGTATAGCAGCATCCCTTCGGCCAACATTAGACATCCAGCCCAACACCACACCAGTTGCCCTTGGAGTGTCATCTTGCCACAACACTGTTGCTTATCTACCTCTGTTTATTCAGGCAGATTGTTTGCATACCACCACTTTTACTCGGGATTTCTCAGTCCTATTGTCACATGTCTGACATGGCTATGGTACAGTGGACTGGCTCAGTTTCGTGGACATGATTAGTTTAGACATGTCCCTGTGCTATAGGACCATTTTTGACTGGCGCTGCAGGTTAAACATTTGAACCATTACAATGAAAATAATCAATTATATGAACAAACTGGACTGAATGAACAATTGGTGACCTCCTCTCCCTCTTCACTTCATGGCTAGGGTACATGCCATCTGTGTGATGGCATGTGTATTTGACCTGCCAATCACTGGCCAATGTGTTATGCCACTGCTAGGCAGCATGCAGCAAATGTGTTCATCTTCCATCTTGGTGTCATCAATGTGTGCCATCTACCTCCCCATCACACGCAGTGACGGTGCATGCATGGGAGTGTTTTCGTCATGTGGGACATGTGTCAATCAAGTACTGTTTCTATAGCCTCTCAGCCCTAATTGTGTGCCATAGTGCTAATGCCTGTTTCCATTTGTTTTCTTTTATGTCTTTGCAGGGGAAGACGCACTTGATACTGCTGGGGTTGTGGAGATGGTGCAGACCCAGGAGGGGTCTGAGGGCCGACCGACCACCAGTGAGGGACGTGGTGTGGTGGTGGGTGAGAACCCACAACTGCTGCAGGTCGTGCTCTCAAGGGGTGTCTCTGGCTGCACCTCCCCCGAGCTGTACTCAGGTGTTGATTCGGATGATGAGACCTACGTGCCGTCGCAGGTGAGTGTTCCTGGGAGGGATTCTGTTCTGTCCGACCCACCTGCACCAGGGTTAGAACCCTCAATGGAGATGTCAGTGTTGGCAGGTACGCCTTTGGTGGTTACGGATGCAGGGTCACACTCCGCGACTTCTGATCCTGTTCCTGTTCCTGGGCCAGCAGATCAGAGGGGGAATGCAGTCCTGCAGCCTCAGGCAGTGCTGGCACAGCAAGGTGCAGTTCGCCTTGCCCCAGACAGGTGTGGTGCCCGCCGAAGTGGTGGCCGTACGCCACCTGGCAATACCGCATGGGAGCAATCCATTTACGGTATGGCAACCCAACAGGCAGCATCATCAGAGATGATGGCTCAGGCCATGGATAGGGTGGCCACTTCCATTTTCCCTCCCGAAAGGCTGATGGAGCGACTACAGCAGGCAACCGACTCCATCTGCCAGTCACACAGGGAGGACATGTTGGCGTCCGACAGGGACAGGCGGGCGGCACTGGCGACTCTGCAGGAAGCCATCTCCATAGAGTCCCAGGGCCACAGGGAAGCCCTGAGGCTGGAACTCCTTCACCTCAGGACGACTCTTGTTGAGCTTGAGGCTTCAACAAACCGAAGGGCAGAACAGCAGCTGGAGCGTCTCACCCGTACGCTCTCAGCTGAGATACAGGCAACTAGGGCGGAGGTCCGGGCATCCCGTGAGTTGTTGCATGGGGACCTCCGCACACTTATCCTCCAGAACGAGACCTACCACACCCGCATGCTTGCAGCCATGGAGGAACAGACTAGGGCTTTGCGTGGGCTGCCTCCCATAGTGCCACCACCTCCAGATGCAGCTGCAGAGGGTGAGGATAGCGACAGCAGTGATACTCCCACAATAGGGTAGCCGTGTAGGCCATGAGCCCATGGAGGTGTTTTTTTTCCGCAAGATCCACACAGGTGGGTTTTGGTGTGCACCCTGTCCTCGGACCTCCTGGGTGGCCCCCCAAACCCCTGGGCCCATTAATGGCCATTTTTTTTTTTATTGATTTTTTTTTTTTTGGGACAGTGTGTTGCCTTGTGTGGCTCCCGTGGGCATACGCTGCATTGTGGCTGGGCACATGCAGGCTTGTCATGGATTTGGTTCAGATGCTTGGGTTTTTGTCACACACACCCCTCCTGCTTCCCGTTTCCATGGGCTTGCAAAGGGTGTGCCCAAGTGGCATTGACGTACATGGTGACATTGGACTCCCATGAGCTGTGTGGGCAGTCTGTAGTCAATACTGTGTATACATTCATAGTGCATATTGTTGTTGTATTGTACACTGCGTGGTGTATTGATATGTGCCTCTGCATCCATCTCATCCTCCATATTTGCAGGTCCATTCCTCATGTCTTCACAATGCGGTCCACCTTGGAACTGGAGTCCATGTTGTAAGCAGTGCACCTACATTCTTGCGTGGCGCTAACATTGTATACTTGGAAGAGTTCGGAGGACTGTCATCATCAGGTGGTGAGGCTAGCTAATTTTTAAGTCTGTAATGTCATGTTTAAGGTAGGTTGGAGGTTGTGTAGGTGATTGGTATTCTTGGTAAGTATTTGGTAATGTGGGTTGTAGGTCCTGCATTACTGTGAGCTTTTCATGTGTGGACATGTTTCCATTAAGGACACTATAGCTGCTGACACTTGGGGCATGTTGCGGGGATTCATTTCTTTCCTCTCACATTGCATGACATGCCATGGTGTGTTGTGTGGCCGTGCCGGGGAGGGGGTGGGTGACATAGCACTGTTTTCATGTAGTATTTTGCAAGTGGGTATTCATTTCTGCAGCATGGAAGTGTCTTTTCATGACACTGCATTGGTGGTGTTTGTGTAGGTAGGGATGCACACATTGTGACACTTCCACATGAACAATCTCAGGCTGCTATGGTTCTGACAGTTGACAGTCCCTTTGTTCGTCTTAATTGTCAGGTCGAGTCATCATTGCTTATCAGATGGTATGTGCCAGGCCTGTGTGCACTCCACTGGGGTGTGATTTCTATGTGAAGTAATTAGCCTCCAGCTGCGTACGGGCTGCCTCACCCCGTGCCCTCTCCCCTCCCATGCGCAGCGGGCGTGCATGTGGTTGGGGATGTGGGGGCACCAGCATGTCCACGGCCAGGCCCCGGCGTGTTGCAACATTGTGCAGGACACATGCTGCCACTATGATCCTGCACACTACTGGGGGCGCATATAACAGCTGCCTGCCAGAACGGTCAAGGGAGCGAAAGCGTGACTTGAGCACTACGAATGTGCGCTCCACTATGCCCCGGGTTGCAATATGGGCTGTGTTGTATCTTACCTCTGGAGGCGTGATGGGGTTCCGAATTGGCGTCATCATGTGGGTGCTCAGAGGGTAGGCACTGTCCCCTGGTGAGGAGGTGATGGTTATCATTAGTGGGGTAGTGACATAACTCTGCATCTGACATGCATGCATGTGCAGTGGCATTCATACTCACCAAGCAGCCATGTATCGCCATGCCGCCCAGCTTCTAGGTCCCGGTTTAGGGTAGACATTCGGTAAATGAAGCTGTCGTGGGTGGACCCTGGATAGTTGGCATATACTGAGGTGATGATTCCCTTAGCATTACATACTACCTGCACGTTGATGGAATACCAGTGCTTGCGGTTCCTATAGATGTGCTCAGATGCCCTGGGGGGACGTAGTGCCACATGGGTGCAGTTAATGGCGCCTAGCACTTTTGGGAATTGTGCCACACCGTAGAAATCGAGGGTGGCAGCCTGCCTTTCTGCAGGTGTCCTGGGCAGGTATATGTGCCTACGGACTGATGGGCGTGCAGGGATGATGTTCAAGACCTGGTGTAGGCAGCGTGACTGCGTGGCCTGTGACACTCCACCCACTATGGCACTTGTCCGCTGAAATGATCCTGTAGCCAAGAAGTGCAGTACATTGAGGACCTTCTCCAGGGGGCTGAGTGCTTGGGAGCACAGGGTGGGTGATGTGAGGTCATCCTCCCACTCACTGACCAGGTCCAGTATTATGTGTGGGGGATACCTGTACCTCCCATACACCTGGTCATCAGGCATCCCAAAAAGGCTGGTTCTGGGAGTGAATATTCGGGCCCTCACTATCCTCCTCCTCCTCCTTTGGTAACCCACGGCCACTGCTGCTAGGAATGGTATATTCATCCTGGTGTATGAGCTTGTTTGTTGTTTGCACGCACTTTTATGCTGCGCGGGTCGACGTACGCCTGCTTCATGCTGGCGTACGTTTCTCAGGATTGGACCATTTTTCGGCACGTCGTAGGCGAACGTGTGAATCTTCCCGCCCACCCCAGGAATACACGTAGCACGCTCTCACAGGCAAAGTCGCGGGTAAATATTCCCGCCCACCCCTGGAATACATGTACCCCACTCTCACAGGCCCAATCGCGTGTTGAAGTTCACGCGCACCCCGAAGTACACGTACCCAGGCCAATCGCGTGTGGGACTTCCCGTGCACCCCGAAGTAGACGTACCCAGGCTAATCGCGTGTGGAAGTTCATGCGCACCCCGTAGTACACGTACCCAGGCAAATCGCGTGTGGAAGTTCACGCGCACCCCGAAGTACACGTACCCAGGCTAATCACGTGTGGAACTTCCATCGCACCCCGAGGTACACATACCCAGGCCAATCGCGTGTGGAACTTCCCGCGCACCCCGAAGTACAAATACCCAGGCAAATCGCCCGGCTGGGGGGTGGGGGTGGTGGGAGACATGGGTGGGGGCTGGTGGAGGCTGCCCCTGGTGGCTGGGGGGTGGGGGTGGTGGGAGACATGTGTGGGGGCCTGGTGGAGGCTGCCCCTGGTGGCTGGGGGGTGGGGGTGGTGGGAGACATGAGTGGGGGCCTGGTGGAGGCTGCCCCTGCCCTGCTGGGGGGTGGGGGTCATGGGAGACATGAGTGGGGGCCTGGTGGAGGCTGCCCCTGGTGGCTGGGGGGTGGGGGTGGTGGGAGACATGAGTGGGGGCCTGGTGGAGGGTGCCCCTGCACTGCTGGGGGGTCGGGGTGGTGGTAGACATGAGTGGGGGCCTGGTGGAGGCTGCCCCTGCACTGCTGGGGGGTGGGGGTAATAGGGGACATGAGTGGGGGCCTGGTGGAGGCTGCCCCTGGTGGCTGGGGGGTGGGGGTGGTGGGAGACATGAGTGGGGGCGTGGTGGAGGCTGCCCCTGGTGGCTGGGGGGTGAGGGTGGTGGGATACATGAGTTGGACATGAGTGGGGGCCTGGTGGAGGCTGCCCCTGGTGGCTGGGGGGTGGGAGTGGTGGTAGACATGATTGGGGGCCTGGTGGAGGCTGCCCCTGCACTGCTGGGGGGTGGGGGTGGTGGGAGACATGATTGGGGGCCTGGTGGAGGCTGCCCCTGGTGGCTGTGGGGTGGGGGTGGTGGGAGACATGAGTGGGGGCCTGGTGGAGGCTGCCCCTGCACTGCTGGGGGGTGGTGGTGGTGGGAGACATGAGTGGGGGCCTGGTGGAGGCTGCCCCTGGTGGCTCGGGGGTGGGGGTGTAAGTAGACATGAGTGGGGGCCTGGTGGAGGCTGCCCCTGTTGGCTGGGGGGTGGGGGTGGTGGGAGACATGAGTGGGGGCCTGGTGGAGGCTGCCCATGGTGGCTGGGGGGTGGGGGTGGTGGTAGACATGAGTGGGGGCCTGGTGGAGGCTGCCCCTGGTGGCTGGGGGGGGTGGTGGGAGACATGAGTGGGGGCCTGGTGGAGGCTGCCCCTGCACTGCTGGGGGGTGGGGGTGGTGGGAGACATGAGTGGGGGCCTGGTGGAGGCTGCCCCTGGTGGCTGGGGGGTGGAGGTGGTGGTAGACATGAGTGGGGGCCTGGTGGAGGCTGCCACTGCACTGCTGGGGGATGGGGGTGGTGGGAGACATGAGTGGGGGCCTGGTGGAGGCTGCCCCTGGTGGCTGGGGGGTGGGGGTGGTGGTAGACATGAGTGGGGGCCTGGTGGAGGCTGCCCCCGCACTGCTGGGGGGTGGGGGTGGTGGGAGATATGAGTGGGGGCCTGGTGGAGGCTGCCCCTGGTGGCTGGGGGGTGAGGGTGGTGGCAGACATGAGTGGGGGCCTGGTGGAGGGTGCCCCTGCACTGCTGGGGGGTGGGGGTGGTGGTAGACATGAGTGGGGGCCTGGTGGAGGCTGCCACTGCACTGCTGGGGGGTGGGGGTAATAGGGGACATGAGTGGGGGCCTGGTGGAGGCTGCCCCTGGTGGCTGGGGGGTGGGGGTGGTGGGAGACATGAGTGGGGGCCTGGTGGAGGCTGCCCCTGGTGGCTGGGGGGTGAGGGTGGTGGGAGACATGAGTTGGACATGAGTGGGGGCCTGGTGGAGGCTGCCCCTGGTGGCTGGGGGGTGGGAGTGGTGGTAGACATGATTGGGGGCCTGGTGGAGGCTGCCTCTGCACTGCTGGGGGGTGGGGGTGGTGGGAGACATGATTGGGGGCCTGGTGGAGGGTTCCCCTGGCGGCTGTGGGGTGGGGGTGGTGGGAGACATGAGTGGGGGCCTGGTGGAGGCTGCCCCTGATGGCTGGGGGGTGGGGGTGTAAGTAGACATGAGTGGGGGCCTGGTGGAGGCTGCCCCTGTTGGCTGGGGGGTGGGGGTGGTGGGAGACATGAGTGGGAGCCTGGTGGAGGCTGCCGCTGGTGGCTGGGGGGTGGGGGTGGTGGTAGACATGAGTGGGGGCCTGGTGGAGGCTGCCACTGCACTGCTGGGGGGTGGGGGTGGTGGGAGACATGAGTGGGGGCCTGGTGGAGGCTGCCCCTGGTGGCTGGGGGGTGGGGGTGGTGGTAGACATGAGTGGGGGCCTGGTGGAGGCTGCCCCTGCACTGCTGGGGGGTGGGGGTGGTGGGAGACATGAGTGGGGGCCTGGTGGAGGCTGCCCCTGGTGGCTGGGGGGTGAGGGTGGTGGGAGACATGAGTTGGACATGAGTGGGGGCCTGGTGGAGGGTGCCCCTGGTGGCTGGGGGATGGGGGTTGTGGTAGACATGAGTGGGGGCCTGGTGGAGGCTGCCCCTGCACTGCTGGGGGGTGGGGTTGGTGGGAGACATGAGTGGGGGCCTGGTGGAGGCTGCCCCTTGTGGCTGGGGATGGTGGTGGACATGAGTGGGGGCCTGGTGGAGGCTGCCCCTGCACTGCTGGGGGCGGGGGTGGTGGGAGACATGAGTGGGGGCCTGGTGGAGGCTGCCCCTGGTGGCTGGGGGTAAGGGGTGGTGGTAGACATGAGTGGGAGCCTGGTGGAGGCTGCCCCTGGTGGCTGGGGGGTGGGGGTGGTGGTAGACATGAGTGGGGGCCTGGTGGAGGCTGCCCCTGCACTGCTGGGGGTTGGGGGTGGTGGGAGACATGAGTGGGGGCCTGGTGGAGGCTGCCCTGGTGGCTGGGGGGTGGGGGTGGTGGTAGACATGAGTGGGGGCCTGGTGGAGGCTGCCCCTGGTGGCTGGGGGGTGGGGGTGGTGGGAGACTTGAGTGGGCGCCTGGTGGAGGCTGCCCCTGCACTGCTGGGGGGTGGGGGTTATGGGAGACATGAGTGGGGGCCTGGTGGAGGCTGCCCCTGGTGGTTGGGGCGTGGGGGTGGTGGGAGACATGAGTGGGGGCCTGGTGGAGGCTGCCCCTGGTGGCTGGGGGGTGAGGGTGGTGGGAGTCATGAGTTGGACATGAGTGGGGGCCTGGTGGAGGGTGCCCCTGGTGGCTGTGGGGTGGGGGTGGTGGGAGACATGAGTGGGGGCCTGGTGGAGGCTGCCCCTGCACTGCTGGGGGGTGGGGGTGGTGGGAGACATGAGTGGGGGCCTGGTGGAGGCTGCCCCTGCACTGCTGGGGGGTGGGGGTAATAGGGGACATGAGTGGGGGCCTGGTGGAGGCTGCCCCTGGTGGCTGGGGGGTGGGGGTGGTGGTAGACATGAGTGGGGGCCTGGTGGAGGCTGCCCCTGCACTGCTGGGGGGTGGGGGTGGTGGGAGACATGAGTGGGGGCCTGGTGGAGGCTGCCCCTGTACTGCTGGGGGGTGGGGGTGGTGGGAGACATAAGTGGGGGCCTGGTGGAGGCTGCCCCTGCACTGCTGGGGGGTGGGGGTAATAGAGGACATGAGTGGGGGCCTGGTGGAGGCTGCCCCTGGTGGCTGGGGGGTGGGGGTGGTGGGAGACATGTGTTGGTGATCAGTAGTGCAAGGTGACATCTGGGTTGGCTGGTGGGCATGGCCATGGTGGATGGGTTGCCTGTGGGACATGAGCAGGGGTGCAGGGTAGTACCCTGTGATGTGGGCTGCCTGCAGGGGCCGTGGAGGGTGTAGAGGGAACACCTGGGGGGACCCACATGGCCAAATCACATGTAGCATTCCCCGGCACCACCGAAATACACGTACCCTGCGGAAATCGCTTGTGAATCTTCCGCGCACCTCGAAATACACGTACCCAGGCCAATCGCGTGTGGAACTTCCCGCGCACCCCCACCTAGCCAGGCCAATCGAGTGTGGAACTTCCCGCGCACCCCGTAGTACACGTACCCAAGCCAATCGCGTGTGGAACTTACCATGCACCCCCACCTACCCAGGCCAATCGCGTGTGGAACTTCCCGCACACCCCGTAGTACACGTACCCAGGCTAATCGCGTGTGGAACTTCCCGCGCACCCCGAAGTACACGTCCCCAGGCTAATCACGTGTGGAACTTCCCGCGCACCCAGGAACACGCGCACACGCTATTTTTCACACAGCGGGTGTCCGTGTTTGTCGGTGCCCCTTTGCACCTCATTTGTCCTAGAGGGCCACTGTATGGGCCATTCATCATGGCTGTATATGGGTGCTTTTTGTTAGCGCACATTTTGGCGCACATTTTTTTCAGTCGTAGGGGCCCTACCGCCTGCTTTCTTGTGGCGTACTTGTTTGGCCCTGTGCTCGTCTGCGCTGGTTTGCCCTATTCGATTCCATGAATACGGGTTGTAGGCGAGCGTGTGGGCGTTCCGCGCACTTGCCTCCTGTATTTCCCCCGTGACGCCCATATTTTCACACGTTGTTCCCCATTCCGAGTGTTACGCCCCGTGTTCCGCCTACTTTTGTGATGTGCGCCGCGCTATGTGTGATTTCGCAGTGGCCGTGGCGCACGCTGTTGGATGACCTGTGCGCCGGCGTGCGCGGCACACATTTTTAGCGCACATCCAATGTTTTTCTCGCGCACGGACTTCCATGAATCGCTGTGCGCTGGTTTTCCTGCAATTTTCGCACTTACACTGCGATTTTCGCACTTTTCCTGCGATTCGCACGTTTTGGCACCTCTGCGCGGGAATTTTCGGCGCACATTAATTCCATTAATCGACCCCTAAGTACGAACTGTCACAGTAGTGAAGAATTCGCGTGGGACCCCAAAATACTCCGAAGTCCAGGCATCCGTCCGCTATGAATTACACGTACATTGCAAAGTTGTCCTACGCACACCTTTAAGCCGATACTGAAAGACAACCTACAGCGTGTGTCATGTAACTTATGCATGTAGGCCCTTTCCTCTAAATCTATGCTAACATGCTGGTTCCGGCTGCCCACGTGAGTAACACGGAAGACCCACGCTCCTGCCAACCAGCCAATTTACCTGCCTCCAAGTGCCCCGAGCTGCCTCCTAGGAGCCATCTGCTGCTGCTTGCCCACTCTGTGTGCCTGCTGCCCACATGCCCTGCAATTTGATGCCTGCTGTACAGCCATTGCCAGTGCTCCTGTAACTGTGACCACATCTGCTGATCCAGAAGATTCCCAATGTGCCATACAACCGCTCCACAGCCCAGCCCCAGGACCACCTTGCCCACCCACTCCTGCCTCGGGGGTTGCCATGTCTGACCCAACATCATCGGAGACAAGTGGCAGCCCCCCGGCAGCGAGACAGAGGGCTGTAAGCTTCTCAGTCAGCTTCCCAACATGGTTGACACTCTGTTTTAATTTTATTGGCCGGTTAGTCTGGGTCCAGAGGACCCTGTTCACACAGTCTATTAGGGGAAGCAGCCTGCGAAGGTTGTCATTCCCTAATAAAAAGGTGCTTTTTTCTGGAGTCACAACTATGACCGGGTGTTTCACCTTATGTCGCCCAATTTTAATTACCAAATCTGCCGTCCACTTGACAGGAATTCATTCCTGTCAAATTTCTGGATTTGCCCAGGAAGAGGGGAGCGAGTGATCTGGTGTCTCTCCCCCCTCTTCCTGAATTTAGCTGCTCAAACACCCTTTTTGACAGAAGAGTGGCTTGGGATCCAGTGTCCACCAGTGCTGAAAATGCACATTGCCCTTGCACTGGAATGGGAGCATAGTAGCTCCCCTTCTTGTCCTCAAGTGGGCAAAGGTAATGGGTATTTTTGGGCAAGTTGGGTGGTCAATATCTTTATTTTGGACTCTGACACCACAGAGTTTTGGACAATTTTCTGTGCCGCAGTCTGGGAATCTGTAATAAAAATTTGGCATCCTGAAATAGATGGGATTTCGGAATCCCCTTTTCCCCATAGATCTGTGCTGCCCTCTGTTACCTGGAGGCAGTCCCTAAAACGAGTTTGAGGGGAGGATCCCTCTATTAATACTTTTCTCTCAGGATGTCCATTCTGGGGTTCCTGAATGGGTGAATCTGAATCAGCCCCCACACCCACCCAGTCTTCATTCAGATCTCTTGGGACCCATTTTTATTTTGGTAGGAATTCCCTCATCCCTGAAGGAGAAGATTTTCTTTCCCCAGAATACTCTAGGATTCTCCCCCTTCACACTGGAGGACACTAACTTCCTCCACAAATTTGGCCTTATTGATGTCTTTATTTCTCCTACCCACCCTCTGATCCCTGGGTTGCAGATTTTCGGGGGCAAGAGTTTTTAGTCAGTGTGTCCAGGGTTTTTGCACGGGTGAGGAAGGAAGCTTCCTCTAGGGCTTTACACCCCTCTTCCCCCCATGTCTCCTCCTTGGGAACTGGTGAATTATCAGGGTTCTCTCTGCGTCATTGTTCTGGGGTACCAGACCATTGGTTTGTGGGGTTCTGAGCCGCCATGTTCATCTGAGGGTTCTGTTGAGCTCGTAATATGCGACTCAGATCCTGCGTGAAGTTCTGGACCTCAGTTGGGACATCTGTCCTGGCTGGTACGGGGTCTCTGTTCATACCTAGGTGGTTCACGGGAAGGGTAACTATCTCTTCTCCTGGAGTCCCCTAGGAATTGGGTATTTTAGTAACCTTCCACCCATGGCCTCCCCTTTCCCAGATTGGGTAGTCTGGGCTCTTGAAAGCGGGGAAAGAAAGGAGGGTTGTCCTGCAGAGTGGGGTTTTGTGGATACCAGGGAAAGAAACTTAACCCAGGATTTGGGGGATTACTGCCCAACTGAGGGAAGTTAGGAGGGAGGTTTCCTGGGGCAGTACTTACCTGGTTGGATTCCCCCTTGGGTTGGGGGAGTCCATACATACCCCAAGATAGGCTGGTTGCCCTTGTATCTGGGACTTATATAATCAGTCGAGTTAGGGGTCCCACTGGTGGGATTACCTCCCTGACTGCCACCTGTTGCTGATTGGTTAGAAGGCCTTCTTTGCCATTGATTTTGCTGGTTTTGGGTAGGTGCATTTTTAGGCTGCCACATTTCGAGGTCCAAAATGTGGGCAAACTTCACCGCTGCCACCTTAGCAGCAGCAGGGGTGTTGGTTGGTATGGGTTTTTTACCTGATTTTTATTTTCTGCAGGTTTTTGGACCTCATATATTTGGGTAGCCTGATCTGTTAACCAGTCCAGGGTCCTTTTATCATGAAAATCCCTCACCAGCTGGGTCATAATGTATTTTGGAAGTGCATGAAAGTAGGTAGTTATAAACTCTCTGCTATCCGTGTGCACCCTCCTGGTAGTTTGTGCAATGATGCGTTTTAGCTCCTGCACAAATTCTCGTAGGGCCTGATCTTCTCCGAATTGCAAATTATAGGCCGCTTTGCGAGCCTCTTGGGGGTTTCTGTGGTCAGAAAAGAGCTTCAAGATGGCTGCTTTGTAGGTGGACCATCTTGAATGGTTTCGGTCTTCCTGTTCAGCAAAGAAGCTGGAGTACTCCGGAGAGAACGTCGATTTGGCATAATCTTTTCAGTTCTGGCTATCTTTAAGGTGAAAAAGGAGTTCCAAATGCCCCCAAACAGAATATTATGTGTTTTTGTAATACAGTGTTATGAAATTCCTAATGGCCTTGATCTGCCTAATGGGGTCTTTCACCAGTGCTCTCATTTCTTTATTTGCCTTCTTTTTCCACATCACCTGATTCCACTCACCTTCAGACTCAGAAGTGCTACTGTTTGAGGTCCCCTCATAATCTTCTAGGCACTCCCTGATTCTTTGAGATTGTGAGGGGTTTGTAGAATGGTGGGACCTAGTTTCTTCTCCCCTGTGGCCACGGGAAAGTAGTCTTCTGACTCCTCCCTGCTTCCAGGGTTGGTAGAGGATCCCCCCCACTGCCCTGATTGGGTGGAGGTCTTCAGAATGCTATTTTGGGGCCTGATTTCCTGCTGCTTGTGTGCAACCAAATGGTCCCTTTGCAGACAGTGCTTTTGCAGATTTAATTCCCTGACCTTCTCCTCATAGGAGGCTTCCTGGTCAGAGACATCAACCAAAATATTTGTGTATCTATACAGGGACGCCCCTCCATCAATTTCTGAGGGGCGCTGACCTGTCAGCTCCATCATGCTAGGCCTATTTAATTCTAATGGCCTCATGGTTTCTGGTTCATGTGAACCAGTTGACTTGAAGTTAGCAGTGCACAAAGTATTAAATGGGTTTGAGTCCCCTCATACAGAGGGCACCACACTGAGATCGGGGGTAGCCATGTCCCTCTCTACTTGTTCAGAGTCCCTCAAGTTTTGATTTAGCCTGGCATACTCTTTCTCCAACCTCCCTAGTTTCTCCTTCTCAGCCCCTACCTCTTGATAATAGGCAAAGGTCTGAGCTTTTTGCTCCGCTATCAGGGCTTGACTGGCCTCTATGAACCACTCTTGAGCTGTCACCTGCTTGTGGAGTCCCTTGTTCTCCTCACAGAGGGCCCCATTGTCTCTTTGTGCTGCCTGTATGGGTTGAGAACAATGGGACATTTTTTTTTGTTGCAGGAGATTCACCTCCTGAGATAGTGCATCTTTAGTCTGGGTGTTCTCTTCCAGAGCACCTTCTACTTGTCTGGTGTGTTCCATTAACTTTTCATATTCATTTTTAAATTCATTTAGTTTCTGGAGGCCTAACTCTCTTTCCTGGAAATCTGCTTTCAGGTGGCCCACTTCCTGATTTAGGGTGCACCTCTGTTCAGCCAGACCATCCCTTTGTTGCTTGATATCATTTGATTTCTGACATTCTTGATCAAATTCTGCTTGGAGCTGGAGTTCTTTACTGATTAATTTATTATTTTCCTCTTCAAATTTGTCCACCTGTTTTAATAAAGTGGTTATCTGCTCCGAACAGGCTTTGTTATTTTTTATCTGTTGATTCAGCTTCTGTTAGACTCAACCTTTTCCTAACACTCCTCTTTCAATGTGTCTAATTGGGCCTCTTGGTCAGATTTATTCTGTTGTTGTAGAGCCAAGTCCGCTTTCATCTGTTTAATGTCATTTTCCAATCCAATCCCAGAATCTTGTCTCTTTTGCAATTTTTCTTCCACTAATTTTAATTCAGTCTTGATTTGGTTTAAAAGCCCAGACTGGTTTTGGGCAAGGGTTCTGTTTTCTTCATCTTTTGCCTGCATCACTCCCATGTGGATATACATGTAGGCTGTGATTCTGACAATTTTAATCTGCTCCTCTTTAATTTTCGGAGTCATGTACAACTCACTGAAAGCTTGATGTAATAGGCCACCGTCCTGCCACATGTCCATGTCCATGGCGGTGACCTGTTGCATCATTCCTTCTAGCCAGACTTTCTCATCCTGCTATGCCCATTCCCCCCCCGACAAATAACTTGTGCAGAAGGTGCTGCCTAGCCATATTTATCTCTACTGTGGTCATTTTGGAAAGTGTTCTTTCTTTATTAATTTATTTATATAAGGGTAACCTGTATTCTGTTGCTTTTTGTCTAGTTTGGGGTTGATTTTGCTTTAATTTTATACACAGGCCAGGTACCTGGGGTCTATGGTTAGGGGGCACTTTTTACAGCGTACCCCAGCTTTCTAGCCACACAAAGTATCAGTACCTTGAAGGTTAGCCTGCTGTGTTAAGCTGACACGGGTGGCAACACTAACCCAATCCCCGGCACGAGCCCCCAATTTGTTAATGATTCTAATAGGGTGTCACATCCAGGCCAGAACTCTTGCCCATAGCGTAGGATGTAGCTCTCAATTAGAACACTTTTTCTTTATTTCGTAGAATTCAGATTGAGCTGGCAGCCAGCCCGTCTCACACCCCTTTTAAAAACTACCCTGGGTCACCATGGACCCTGAACTAGGCCGGTTGGTGGGAATACAATATTTATTTCTTTGAAATTCAAAGAATATCACACAATTTTAATATTGGGCAGCAATCACCAGTGAGGTGATAATTACAATATAAACTGATGAAATACACTTGGTTGACCTTCTACTAGAACATATCCAATGCACAGATGAATAGGAGCAATTTTACAGTTCGGATAGATAGCACCCGAGTTAAGATTTCGCAAGACAGAAATGAATGGAAGAATTGTGCTAACACTAGAAAATCAAGGAACATAATACACAGATGATTCAGACTATCTTCAACAAATTATCAGGGTATGGATGGGATTACTTAGACGGTGGAACAAAGACAAGGTATCAAGATGGGGTAGGCTATGTGTTGCTATGGGATGGGTTAATACTCACAATCAGCGCTTGAGTTTGGGATTTTGGGACAACCAACCGAGTTTCAGGACAGTGAGGCAATATCTAGTCACTGATCACAGCGGGGGGCTTTCCTAACTGAAAACAGCTGGGCAAAGGTCTGGTCACAGCACAGAGGCGTGCAGGTAGTGGGTCAAAAAGCCACTCTGGTCACAGGATACTCTCAAAAAGGGTACCACAGCTTTTCCCCCTTTCTCCCTGGGTTAGAGGGATTTTGTTATGGTGTTTAGTTCTGAAGGGTGGTTCTGGCTGGATAGGGTCAGATATGCTCTGGCCTGGATGAACTATCCCTTTTCTGGCAGTTGAGTCTGGAGACTTGCAGGATGAATATAAAATGTCTAGATAGAAAGGCACTGGAAAATTCAGAGGAGAGTGACCTTTGTCCTTTTGAGCTTCCCCCTTTTATAAGGCCGATGACATCACAGGATTATACGGTGTAGCAGGCTTAGGCTGGACATGCCTCTAACAACTGGATTGGCCATGGATGACTGTCAGCCGGTTGGACTTCAAGGACATGACATCAGTTTTTATGGTGTGTGTTTCCTATGCCCAGGACCCCCCATAGTTAATTTTGCCAAAAATTAGTTTTCAGATAAATTGCACCTTTTGACAGTTGTGGTGCTTTCACAAATCATACAGGCAAATTGCATATTCCACATAGATCAGAATACTCCCACTCCCAAGTTTGTAGGACTTTATTTCGTCCTTCTAATATTTTTTCGTCATTTTCAGTAAGATATATTTTACCTAAAATTCTATAACTTTATACATGTGTACGTATTATCATAAGGCATGTTGGTATTGAATTGCAAAGTGGCACCATATACACTTTCCTCAGAATATACAATTTTCTGTCATTTCCATCCCCAACATGCTAGTGAAGGTTACAACGTCTTAATTTAAAGCCCAAAAAATTGCATTTAAACTGTAAAACTTTTAAATTCCGGCGTGGTACGATTGCAGAGATAAAAGTCTTAAAGTGTATTAATAAAATAGTCTTTTGAGCCAGATGCCCAGCATTGTCTCCCAAATAAGGACATAACTTCCAAAGCTGCTCTGGAGTTGGCTTTGAAACCCCCTAGTTGAAGTTGAGGGAAGGTGTTATTTGCAATTTCACACCTAAGTGTCCTGGAACTCTATTGTATCAGGCTCCAGCCCGGACGCAAAGTCTGAGGAGCATGTGAGATGCTCCGTCTTGGTGCATTCATAGTTTTCAAGGGGCTGGCCCTTTGGGGGAAGGCAAATCCTTTTGCCAGCACACAAACGTCCTTTGAAGCCAAGCAGGAAAACCAGTTTTGCTGGTTCCCCAGTACAGCAAATGCATTTTTCTTCTAGAGCCAAAAAGCAAGGCTGTTGGAATAAAACATTATATTAGATTTCAAACAAAACCCCCCTGACATTTCTATGCAAGGACAGGGCCTTAACTCCACATTTCACTTTTAAACTTCATTTTCTTTGTTTGCAAAAAGAAACCATTTTTGCACCTGGTGAATTCTGCTGTGATGTCACTTTCAATTGCGGCTTTTCTTGGTCATCTAGTTCTAAACATTGCTGGTAGACCCAGTCACTTTCTCATGCGTACAAATCTGTTCAAGGCAAAGGTCAACGGAAACTGACATATGCACAGAGAAATAGGGCTTCTTTTGAGAGTTCAGCTGTGATATTGTGTTGCCAAGTGAGGCCTTTTTCCCATACGGCTGGGAGTAAAGTTTTTGTGATTTCGCAGATTTTGCCTGAAACAGTCTGTCATTCAGTGAGAAATGCTATCTTTTTGCTGGAACATAACCTGAATATGGCTGGGCATAGCTGGGTCTCACTGGATCAGAACTGTATATTGTTGAACAGATGAAAAAGGGCATCAGGCTCCATCAATTTAATGCTAAATATTTCCTTTTTCATGGGAAATTTTGGAGCTAGCAGCTAAGCAGCGCTGCTTTTCAACTCTCTTCTTTGGTGCACAACAGGAAACACACTGGCAGCCTTTCTTCCTGTGTTCCTGGTTCCATCTTGCCCCATATGTGCTTGGCAAAGACAGTGCAGCCAATATTCTGGTGACTGCAAAACACAGTTTTTAAGGCAAGGCGATAGTGCTCAACAATGCCAGCACAGCCATTTTGCTTGTAACTGCTGAAGTGCAGATTGGGGATGGAGGGGAATTCTGCTGGGTGGATAAATGTACCTCACAGATGGGAGGGTCCCAAGTGGTGTGGGCTGCCTCCAGGGTGTGATCACGGCTGATGGAGGTTGGAGGGGTCCCATGTGTTGTGGGATGCCTGCGGGGTGTGGTCATGGCTGATGAGGGCTGGGGGGGTCTCATGATGTGTGGTCTGCCTGCTGGGTGTGCTCACAGGGTAATGGGGGCTGGGGTGTGGCTGTCCCATGTGGAGGGGTCAGCTTCGAGTGATTTTGGCTGTGGTGCGGATGGAGGAATCTCATGAGAAGTCAGCGTGTACCCCGGATGCACCCTGGCCAAATCGTGTGGAAACTCGGCGCGTACCCCAGACGCAGCACAGCCAAATCGCGTGGAAACTCAGTGTGTACCCTAGACGCAGCCCAGACAAATCATGTGGAAGCTCGGCGCGTACCCCAGACACAGCCCAGACAAATCGCATGGAAACGCAGCGTGTACCCTAGACGCAGCCCAGAAAAATTGTGTAGGAACTCGGCGTGTACCCCAGATGCACCGCAGCCAAATTGCTTGTAAACTCATTGCGTACCCGGACACACCGCAGCCAAATCGTGTGTAAACTCAGCGTGTACCCCAGACGCAGCACAGCCAATCCACGTGTAAACTCAGCATGTATCCCAGACGCAGCACATCCAATTTGCGTGGGAAACACTGCGCATACCCTAGACTCAGCCCAGACAAATCGCGTGGGAATTAATTGCATACCCCAGACGCACCCCAGCCAAGTCGTGCTAGATTCTATGTATTGGGCCCGAAGTCACAAAAGAAGATGCAGTATGTCATAACATTTTTAACCGTCTGTAATTGTTTTTAAATTGACTGTATTACTGTGTTATTTGTACATTTTGATTTTGTATTGTGCTGAAAGACAATTTGGAAATAAGCCATAATGAAAGATGGTATTTTTCAGAGTGCCGCTCTAGCCAGGACCCCTGCCCAGTCTTTTCTGATCCTCAACCTTTGTCTTAACTTCGAAATAAAGAATTCTGCTTCAAAGGCACCGACCTATGGAAGATGTGTGTGGACCTTTCAGAGGTACACGCCATGCTCCCTGCTGCCGTGTTTCTGGTCCTAGGCTGAAGGCTGCCCAGGAGCAGGAGAGGAAGTAGTTGAGCCTGTAGATTTATCATGTTTTAAATAATTTGCCCTCACTAATGCCACTGTCTTCTTCAACGTCCTTTTTTATGCTGATGTTAACGAAATATTTATTCCTGTGGTGTTAGCAAACTTTAATGACTGACATGATCTAAGAGCCCTGATTAGATGCCTACTAGATACACATCCACATGTTATGATTGTAGTGGGGTAGCAATGGCTTGGAAGCTTCCAGTAACTGCAATTCCTCCACAGGCAAACACGCTCATCCTTAACACTGCACTCTTCAAATGCACACCACATATTGATCGATGCCAACATTTTATCTATGTTTCATCGATCCATTCACGAAACTCGCGTTGCGAGAATGGCAGATGTTACACATTTCAAACCCTTCTCTAAGATACAGCCAAGGTCAATCAACTGCAAACCAAATTGTAAATACAAAGTGACCAACAATAGAAAAAAATCGCCCATCAGTCAGAGAAGGTTAATATTTTCAAATGTATTCTGTATAAATTGGAAACAAGTAACTGCAGCAAATGTGTAAACTCCAGCGCTGAACAAAAAAAAAAAATAGCTTTCTTTCAGCATAACTAGTTCCTAGTCATAATGTACAAAGGCCTTGTTCTAGTTACAGTCTACAAAAGGTACACTGCAGTTCATCTTTCGACTGACACCAAAGAAAGAGGATTGGGGGTGAGGGGCAAACATGGTCTTTCTCTGCTGCATGCATGAATGGTTTCCGACCGTGCATGTGGTCATAAATTAGTTATGGACGTGTATGAGCAGGCTGCAATTACAAACACAGGGATTCATTACAAGTGTGTCGGTCCGGTAACAACGGTGCCGTTAGGCTTACCGGCACCATTGTTACCGGACCGGCACACTACGAGTCTGCCTGCCAGAGTCACTGTGCCTGGCAGGTCTGCCCTGCCGGGCACAGCGACCAGGGTAAGCAGACCATATAGGAGGCACCGGCACCGTTATTTAGGGTGCCCGTGCCTCCGTGTTCCAGATTCCCATTGAAATGGGAATGAGGAATACCATTTTTCCGGCGCCTGACTTCCCGGACCAGCGGAGTTAGAATCCCCTGCTGTTACCGGCAAGCCAGGCGCCAGAAAAATTAGCAAGTCTGGCGGCAGCCTGCCGGTTTTACCGGCTCAGCTACCGCTGGACTTGTGATGAGGCTCACATAATAGAAGTGGCCTGTAACAGAGTGCTTTTCTTGTGCCACTAGGCACTGCAGCGAGAGGGGCCTCTGTGACAACTGTATGCATCCACGAAGGATGCCTAGCAATGTGTCAGATTGGCTTACATTGTGACTCCTTCGTTCCAGGAGTGATGAATCGGACGCTTTTTTATTTTGTTATCTGTGGTTAGTCAACATGTTGACTTTTCACAAGTTAACACATTTTGAGGATCTCAACAAATTGATGACAACACGAGATAATCTTACAACATACTAAAACAATTAACACATTGGGAAAAATGATATAAAATCTAAAGCAATACAAATAAAATCCATCTACATAATGATACATAGGAGACAAAAGGGAAAAAAAGAATAAAAGAGAGAAAAAAGTTTTTAAAAAATGCAATCATCTATTTAAAAAGATCTAAATTAATGCCACACATTTCAATGATTTCAAAGCACTCAAAGTTAAATTGGTTTCAAATCCGGATGATGCTCTCTCCCAAAAAGCTTCTGTACATAACTATAAGTTGTTAAGGATTTCAATCAGGCAACACACCCTGGTCTCAGCCTAGTATGCAGCACACGACTGAAATGCTTATTTATTTATATAAGATTCAATATTTGAGAGATACACCACTCATATCACACCCACTTCTCAAATATCCCGGTTCACGATGAACCAGGATCCAGGCTGGTAGGTAAATGCATTATTTATTTATTTAAAAATTCAAAAGATCATACACGTTTTAATAAATGGGGCAGCAATCAATGTGATGATAATAACAATAGGAATGTAGGCAATGCACTTAATTCAACCCTTTAGTAACACAGATAGAAAACACCAGGGAATAGAGACACCTTTGTATTTTCGGAAAGATAACACTCAAGTTAGGATTTCTGCCTGCAATGTTCCCTCAACCCACAAATAATCACTTCTGAATAGATATAAGGACGCAGCACACAGTTAGTAATATGAATCTGGAAACGGAATTCAAATCTAACTTTCCCTCCTCAAATGAGAGTGAAAAACGGACTAGAAATTATTGCAATGTTAAAATGACACTCGAGAATGGCTGAATAAAACAATGAATGTGTATAAAAATCTTGAAACAAAAACAATTTTTTGCTGGAGCAACACTGGAAGGATACTAGCAATCACAAGCAATGGATTGAGCAAAAGCAAACAATTCGAGATTGAATGGAAGATTTACAATAGTTTATAATCAAAATGGGCCTCATTATGAGGTGGGCACAAAGGGATACCGGGCACCATTAAGGACATTGGTTCCGGTAATCCCATTGCGCCCTATTCCGAGGTCCCTTAGCGGGTCCATTCTTTAACGCCTGGTCTGACCAGGTGTTAAGGACGGGACCCGCTAAGGGACTTCAGAGCTAATTACGGTACTGCAGATTGCGGTACCGTTATTAGCTACTTCCCCATTCCCATTGAGCCCTACGGGGGCTGAAATGGGAATGGGGAATGGTTTTTTCAATGGGGATTTACCGGTCCCTCCAGGTTCGGAATGGACCGGTAAGTCCACATTGAACCAGGGCGGACTCGGTATCCGTATGGGAGGTAGTCATGGCGCAAATAACGCCATGATTACCTCCATACTCAGAATGAGTCCCAATGACATGTGGGAACTTTTGCAAGTATTTCGATTCCCGCCTGGAGTTAACCAAACGGTTTTTGATTTGGAGTGCAGTTTTTTAGGCAGGGTGTAGCTATAGATCCTAGGTACAACATGGAAGTGAAAATAAGTCTCTAGCTGGTAACTAGAGTGAGTTATGCTGGATATAGTGAGGTTCACTTTTTAGGAAAATAGAGCACAGAAAAACAGAAAGGCTGCTTTCAAATGTGTTACAAACTTGACTTAAACTAAATTTAATGACTTAGGAAAAGAGAATGTCACCAGTGAATCCCCACAGTTTCGCGTCAGTTGTAACCCTTCATGTGTTGCACCCCGTTTCCTTTATGTATTATTGATTTATTTATTTAATCAAAATTGCTAATGGCTTATGTTCTAGCAAAACAAAGAATGAAGAGAAAATCTGTGCTACCACTATGAATCAAAGCAGGGTTGCACAAATGAGTGTGACAATTTTAACAGGATCTTGGGGTCAGAATAGGATGGTATAGAGATGGGATCGGGACAAAGACAAAATAAGTAGACTATGTATTTCTATGGGGTAGGGATGATACTTACAGTCCACTTTAATTTAGGGTATTGGACCATCAAGGGTTCTGGTCACTACACGAAAAGGAGCCTGGTAAGACAGCTGGGCAGTTCTGGTCACCGGATGGCACTGGACTGGTCACTGGATATTACCGATGAGCTGGATGGCAGGTTTGCAGCAGGCATGCATTTAGTGAGCAGCAAGCCAGGATGATTCAAAATGCTTCCCAAAACACCACAGCGTTTCCCTTGGTTATTGGGATTATTTTAGAATTGAGGCCCAGCTGAAGCAAGATCAGCAATGCTTGGCCTTGTGGTTGCGATCTGGAGTCTAGATGGATGAATGCAAGATAAAGACGGGAACTGACAGGAACAGGACGCCGGTTTAGGAAATGAGGACTCAGTCTCTCCCTATGTGTTGTCATGGGCTCTTATTTATAATGCCTTGTGACATCATCACAGTATATGACTGGGGCAGTCTTTATTACACCCGCCTCTATCAACCAGATTGGGCAGGGGTAGTAGTCTCTGCCTAGCTTTTTGCTGGTGGGATTTTAGTTTGGGTCCAAGCAGAGACAAAATTATGTTCAACCCCTTAATTATCAGGGGGTTGTCAGTATCTACTGAGAGTTTTTATAATAGTTTCCTACCCATTGGGGGACCTTTCATGGCTGGCAACTGGAATGACTGGTTTTTCTGAGAGCTTTCAAATCCAGCCCATGTGTTTTAAACTCTTTAATTTCTTATTTTGGGTCTTTAATTAAACAAACCTGTGAAAGACGATAGCCTGTGTGTGTATTATCACCACTAACATATACTCTTTACATTGCTAAGTAAGCAGATTTGTATGCAACAATTTATTTTTAAACAGTTAAACAGGCCAATTTTTCTTCAGTCAGTAAAAGCCAATGTTTCCACATGTGTTAAAACTGCTAGCATTTCTTTCTTTAAATTCGGTTTTGCAGCTGCCTCAGATTGCCAGCTGTAGTCATTTCCTTGAAGCAGGAGATTTATCTAAAGTATAGATACATTTCCACTTGACCTGGCTCAGAGATTGAGAAGTCTATTTGAACTGTTGTGCCTCGATACATTTGGAGAGTATAAACGTGTGTTCCCGTGCGAGTGAAAATGAAGTTGCTTCTTGCTTTCTCTGAGAGCTGCTTAGACTGTGCCTGTCATTCAAGAATTATGCCTGTTTTTGGTGAAGCAAAGTAAAATAACCTGGGCATGAAAGGGCCTTTTTACTCACAGTGGTTTCAGAATGAACAGATGGAATTAGCGTCAAAACAGCATTTTGAAAGTGTGAAAATGTTTCATTTTGAGGTGGATTTTGGCTTTTGCAGCTAAGCAGTGCTGCCTGTTCACTTGATTCCATATATAGGTTTCAGAACAGACTGGCATACTTTTTCAGTGTGTTCCCCATGTTCCAGTTTGCCCGAAGTGTGCTAGGCAGGATGGTGCAACCATATTTGCTGTTGCTGCCAAAACACAGTTTTGAGGACCTGATGCGCACAGGAGCCAGTGCAGCCAAGTTGCTGTTTTTTGTGCAAATAGAGCTTGGTGATGTGTTGAATGCCATTGAGTGAGTCAATATATCCCACACCTTCTTTATCTACAAAGCAGGAAAAATATTTAAGTTTCTTTTATTTTAATTTTTTTATTTAAATGTTTGAATGGCTTCATAGTCAAAAGAACACAAGCACATGTGTATAAGAAACTAGGAAACCTTTAACATTATGTTACAAAATGATTCTCTTAAAATCCCTCCCTCCTCAACAATGTTAAAACAACAATTATCGCTAAAATTAAAAGGATTCATCCTTTCTTAGAGCACATTTCTTCGTTACATCAGCACCAATCCATTTACACCATTCCCAATTGTTTACCCTATTCCCATTCTTCCATAGTCAACAATACCACAGAAAGCTTTTCCATTTTCTATTCCATCTCAGCGGGTAAAACAAATTCAAGCAGTTTCATAGCAGCAGTTAGCAGCTGAGTCTGATGGCCTATTAAGAGCCATTTCCGCCAATCCGCATGACTCAGTGAATATGTGTTAGAGTTTCACATGTAGTTATGTAATGTTCCGGGGTTTCCACCACTTCACTCAATTTACAATAACGGCATTGGGCATTTACAACCCCTGTTTTTTCCGAAACCATTGAACCTCCTTTGTGTTTAAGATGTTTAAACAACATCGAAATAAGACATCTCTATACCTAGCGGAGGGACATTTTTGTAGATACTTTGGTAGAGAATTCAAAGCATTTTGCTCACTTTTAGACTCTTACATTGTTCAATAGAAGTTATCCAGTCCCTTAGCATCAATTTCTTTTTTACCTTTAATGGATCCTGGACTAACATTTCCACCTTTATGTCATTATCCTTCAATATATGCTCCACTTTTACTCTCCAAAGTTCTAGATGTTTATATTGAGGATTTTTCCTCAAGTCGAGGATTTCACAGGGTCCTGGGGGCGTGTCTAGAGCACTCTTCCTTTAGAGGGAGACTGTTTTCCATAATGCCAACGACTCCAATGACTATAATCTTAACTCATATCGTATCGCACAAGAATGCAAAGAATTTGGGAGTCTCAACACCCTCCTCCAAAATTGACCCTCCCATTTCTCTGACCACATCCAAGATAAATGGAGAGCAGTTTCATCTCTGTATATTAAAATCTGGGCCACCTTTTGCTTAGAAAAAGGTAGCATCGGTACAAGTGTGAATTTTCCAAATTTGCGAAGAAAAGCTCTGCCCTGATTTGCTAATGGGGTGAACCTTGATTGTAGATACTGGATTTGTTCCATCTCATTTTTGCTATTATTTATCGTGACCCCTAAGTATATCATGGATTCAACTGTTTCCAAAGGGGCCCCCTCCATCCTCCATTTAAACTGCAAGATCTTCTTTTTTCCCGCCCACTTCATGGCTAGAATTTTGGATTTGGTAACATTTATCTTCATACCATTCTCTCTTAGGTAATATTCAAAAAAGACCAAATCATCAGCAAAGAGGATCCACAGCACATCCACTCCATTTATTTTTGGGGGAAAAGCTCTAATCACTTTTTGAGAGTCAGCCAGATCAGCCATATATAGACAAAAGAGTAGGGGCACCAGCGCACAACCCTGATTAACCCTTGATAGGTATTAATCTTTTCAGAGAGCAATCCCTTTGATGACAGCCTAATTCTTACCGAAGCATCTGTGTACAGAGCTTCAATCGCTTCCGCCAAATCCCAGGGGCATCCCCAAGCCCTTAATTTAGCCCAAAGTGTTTTTCTAATAATGCTATCAAAGGCCTGCTTGAGATCCATAAAGGCTAGGCAGATGGTATTATCATTCTGTAGACCATGCTCCTTTAAAACGTTGATGATAAAGAGGTTTAGGGCCGTAGCAACCCCCCTGATGAATCCCGATTGCCTGGGATCCAAAATGCCACTTTCAGAGCCCAATTCCTGAGGTCCCTTAATAAGACTGAAGAAAATAGTTTACCAATTGAATCCAAGAGGGCAATAGTGCAGTAATTCCTGGGCTCCACCCTATTATCTTAAAATGGGGACAATGTTCTCTTCCTTCCAGGACATCAGGATCATCTTTATTTTTTTAAATTCTTGATTCGACAGACCATCTGGCCCTGCCGCTATTGAGGAACTTAGTTTACCAATCATCATGATAGCATCATGCTCATCAAAAGCAAAATCCCAGCTCTGCAAGGTAGTTTCCATTTCCTCCCCGATACCCATCCTGGATTAGGCAAACGGGGAAGAGTAGTGTTTAATCCAATCATTCTCTGCTACCATAGTTAGTTCACTTGCTTGTTGATATACACCACCGTTATTAATAAGCTCCCATATATTTTTGGAGCTTTTGGCACACACAGCTCTAAGCAAGGCCTCTGCATCTTTTTGGGCGCAAATTATCTTTGTACTCCTACACCAATTTCTATAAACTTGACGAACCTTCCTTATCCTTTCTCTTTTCTGGTCTATTTTATCTCTCACAATCCTTTTTACTATTTTCTTCATTGAAATACACCTATTCACAATCTCTAGATCATAGACATGTTTCTGTATCCAATTAGAATTAGACCTAGCATTCCCTTTCATACAGAATTTCCTTAACACACCTCTATACTCTATATCATCCAGATCATTGCAGAGTTGGAACTGATATTGATCTTTAATTTTCACCTCCTGCTGTTTCAGTCTTAAGTGTATTCCCCTTGTGCCCAATTCAACTTCTCCCATTTCTTTCAGGTTTCACCCCCCTTCCATCCAGAGATGCATATTGATAACAAATCATGATCACTAGATCTCTGGGGTCTAACATAGAAGGTCTCAATCCTCTCCCTCAGGCTCTCAGAAACAAAACAGTAATCAATACATGATTCCAACACCCAAGATCTCCAAGTTGGACAGCCCGGGATGTCCCCATCCGCTTGGCCGTTTAACATATACATTTCTTGTGTCTCCATACTGAACATCTACCCCCTTTCTTGATCATTCCATTTACTCTTTTTCAACAGATGACCCAGTTTGTCAAACAATCTAATATTTAGATCCCAGCATAACACTATCTTCGCCCCCTCTCATTCACCCAATGCCTCATCAATAACACTTGTTATGGAATCCATAAATTGAATCTCTTTCCCCATATTCACTCTCCAATATATGTTTATTAAAATCAGGGAGCAGATTGACGTATCATCATTTTGTTTCAGAGTGATGATCTGCACATAGAGATTAGGACATTTCACTCCCACCACTGCCCATCCTGAAACAATATCAATTAATGCCAAGATGCCAGCATAAGGACGGCCCCTCAAACCTTTTGGGGCCGGATTCAAGAGTGCCACATAACCATCACATTGAGGGCATTCCCTTAACCAAGTCTCTTGGAATACCAGTATATATGTCGAATACATCCAGATCCAGGTCTAATTCACTGAAAAGAGTACGAAAACCTCTGGTATTCTGGCATCCAATCCTCAGATTAGTCGGTCTCCTTTTGTCATAGGTCTAACTCATTTTTAGGATACTAAACGCACTCGCCAGCCAGGACCAAGAGCTCTTTTCACTCATTCGACCCTTTTGTATTATTCATACTTCTTCCTCCATTTTTTTTTTGGTTAGCAATAGATTTTATGGAGGATAGATCTCTATTTGACATCATCTTCGCCTCTTCCCTCCTTCCCTTGGGCAGCTCAAGATTTTCTATAAAATCAGTCTTCTGGTGCATCTTCATGGGCACTACCTTTTTGATATCTCTGGAGATTGTTGCCTCTCTCCAGTTCGTTTTTTATCTGTGCTTGATAATCACTAATTTCATATCCAAGACGAAGGAAATTTTCTTTAGCTGCCAACACCAAATCTTTCTTGAATTGGGAGGTTAAATGCAAGATAACCCAATCAGTCTTTTTCTCTTCCACAAATTCAACAATCTTAATGTCTCTGGTCGCAGATTTGTGTGCTGGCACTATGCAATTTATCAATCGCATGACATTTGTCATATTCAACACCATCATTTTGTAATCCATCTCGATTCTTTCAACACAGATTTTGGCACTCAGCTCATTCTTTATATTTGCTTTTAAATTTCTAATATATGGTTGTGGTCCGCCATCCCTCCTACCCTTCTCCTTATAATCAGCCCTGCTCTCATCGGCTAGATTATAGGACTTATTCTGATCCAGCGGCCCTGGATTGGGCACAGCCCATTCTTTTTTCTTCTAATGTCTTAAAGATCATCTGAGGATTTTGTGTTGTTTCACATTTCTTCAAGGGAGCAGGGTATTTGCAACCTCGTGTTCTTTCCTCTGCTATTTTAAGAGCATCTGTGGCCCCTTGCAGCTTGTTAATTTCCGTTCTTCCACTCCCACGGTGCCACATCTTTGGGGCTGATATAGTGGTGTCTTTCAATCTATCATCTTCCTCAACCGTCTCAATTTCTTCCACCAGGATACTTTAATCAACCATAGCCAACCTCTCACCCTTCTGCTCGTCTATCAATTTATTAGCCATTGATAAATCCAAATGTACTTCTTTTGACAAGGATAGTTCCTTTCTGGATTTTTTGGGAGCCTGTAAATTGCCCCCTTCAAAAGGCAAGCAAATGTTCCTTAAAAAAGCCCTAGAGCCCATAGCTTTCTTTCTTGAATTTGCTGTCATGTTTTTTTTTTTTACCAGAATGAATAATCTTCTTTTCTGCTTCCACTGAGGCTTTAGTTAGACCCATCCCTTTCTTAGGGTTAAATACTGAGAAGGCATTCTTTTCCGGCGGATTCATCTTTGGTTTCTCGCATCCAACTACCAGGGGTCCCACCTCCAGTTCCGGATCTTTCGAGCAGGCTTTAGGAGGTTCAAATCTTCTCTCGGTCTCTTCATAAGTAGTGCTCTTTATTTCAGAGGGAATCTTGAAGTGTGTTCTCATTCATTTGCAATCTTGGAGGAGAGCTTCCTCAACAGCGACTTGTCTATCGTTTCACACCTAGTCAAATCGCACAGTCTATTTTGCTATGCTGCCAATGCTTCCGATTCTATATCTAGCCTCTGCTCTAATCGCTAGATGTTCCAATTCAATCAGCTTACCAGAGAGGCCAGTAATCCAGGCAGACTGATCTTGTAGGTTATTATGTATACCCTCATAAAGTTTTGTAAAGGGCGCCAATGCTGTAGACAGGGATGCCATCACTAGCTGCTGTAAATGCATCATATCAACTGTAGCTAAGCAAATCGCAGCACCTCCATTTCGTGGCCTGGGACTCCTAATCACTGACGGGGTATACCCTGAGGAGGATGAGGCAGAAGCTGGAGAGTCACTTCCCTCAGTCACCTTTGGGCAAGCACAATTTTCCTCTGTGTCTCAGCTTCTATACCTCGGTCGTGGCGGCACTCCTTTTCCGTTTTCTTTGACAGGCACCATTTGATTTCTCAGCAGATCACAGTCCAGCGTATCATTTATTTCTGGAACATGGGGTCTCACCCCTTTGTGTGTAGGGGCAGAGCCCTCCACCTTATGATTAACCATATACGGGGGCACTGCCATTACTTCCTTGTCCTGGCTCTCAATCACCAAATCTGCTAGCAATAGTGATAAATCCAACATTCTAAAGCAGTCATTAACCCTTGACATGCTTAGCCTTTTTTTGTCACACGGTTTTCATGGTTAGGTCTGCCAGATCTATAGGCAGTTGGTTAGCCAGACCTTCATTAACTCCTACACCAGGCATCTGACATCCCATCACCTCCTTCCCAATGAATGCAGGATTTGGATCCTGCGTAGCTGGTACTGCATTTTGATTATGCCCTTATACCAGTTATTCTTTCCACAATAGTCCTTTTCTGTTCCACCAGGGCTTCACTTGGCTGGGTATTATTACCCTCATCCCTTATTCATGGCAAGTTGTTTGGTGATGTGCATCCTATTAGATTCTTACCGTTATTCACCTCTGATTGCAACAACAGAGATGAAGATGTCTCTTTAGCATTCATATAAGGCTTATTTATTGGGGGATGTAACTATTCACTTCTTATTCTTAAACTCGGATCTCTTTTATTGAGAGTGTATTCCTTTAATGGCTGCTCCATGAAGGAAGCTCCGCCTCTAATCCCACATTCACCACCAGCTCCTCCCCTATTCCCACCGTGCGATCACCCTTACCCACAACTGGGGCGGCAGTTGGAGCATCACGCTCCTCCACCGGGGGAAGTGACAATCTTCATTCAGCAGTTCAGACCCTAAGCCTCCCCTCCTTACGTGCAGCCTTATTCATGCGCTCGGCAGGCAGGTGCAGGCATTTATTTCCATCACGGAGGACCCCCTGCTCGATGCAACAGGTAGCATATGCCCTGCTCGCATGCCCCTGCGCACCCAGAGGCCCAGACAACTCCATTTGCTTCCACTTCGCTCTGCCTCGCTGAGGAAGGAAGGTTAAGTAGAGGAAGGTGTCGACCTCAAGCTTGGGGGGGGCGCAGAGTTCACAGTTCTTGCAAATCTTAAAGGTGCAGCAACACACCACCATCTTCCCCCGATTTTCTGGCTTCTCAGCCTGCAGTCACAGTGCACAGGTCAATGCCGTAGTCAATATTAGGGGTCTCTCCTCCAGACAACTCCACTTGCCTCCACTCTGCTTCGCGGAGGAAGGAAGGTTAAGTAGAGAAAGTTGTCGAGTTCAAGCTGGGGGGCTCACAGATGACAGTTCTTGCAAATCTTAAAGGTGCAGCAACACACCACCGTCTTCCTCTGATGTTCTGGCTTCTCAGCCCGCAGTCATAGTCCACAGGTGCACAGGTCAATGTCGCAATCAATATCAGGTGTCTCTCATCCAGACAGCTCCACTTGCCTCCAATTCGCTAAGCGGAGGAAGGAAGGTTAAGTAGAGAAGGTTTTCGAGTTCAAGCTAGGGGGGGGACTCACAGCTCACAGTTCTTGCAAATCTTAAAGGTGCAGCAACGCACCACCGTCTTCCTCTGATTTTCTGGCTTCTCAGCCCACAGTCACAGGCCACAGGTGCACAGGTCAATGCCATAGTCAATATTAGGGGCCTCTCCTCCAGACAACTCCACTTGCCTTTTGCCTCCACTTTCAAGCACCATAGTGTTGCACAGATTACTATGATATAACAAAGTCTGTTGTTCTCCACTATTGCAAAAGCAGCAATGGCCATCATCAGTCCATTTGTCACCACGAGAGGACCTGATTTCACCTGTAAGAATTCATTTAATGCGAAATCTAAGAAACTCATTCCTCAGTGTGGATTTGGAAATGTAATTACGTATTTTGGGAGTGACGCCCCTAGATTTATCTAACACAGGAAATGATCTGGCTAATTTCAATGAATGCATAGCATCAACAGTATGGATCCAAACCAGATCCAGGATGGCTTTTAATCTGGACAATTGGGCTGGAGTCTTCAATATCATATGATAGGCGACATCCTAATACAGCCCTTCTTGGGAATCCAAACTAACCAGTAAAGGGAGACTATTCTAAATTCTAATACCGCCTTCATTGATTTCAAGCCCAATTCGTACCACAGGCTGGTCATTGGGAGGGACTGTGGGAGATTTAAAACTTTCTTCCACAGTCTCCCCTCAAGCCTTGACCAATTTACGGACCATGCTTGAAAGTCAGAATCTACACCAGAGATCTACCACGTGTAGATCATGATCAACATGTTGCTCCTGGCACCCTAAAATGGTGCTCTTCAGTTGCTCTAGACCATGGTGTGGAGGGAAAAAGGAGGAACTGCAGGTATGAGAGAGCAACAGCAGTGTAGCCTGAGCCAAGACTGGGTGGGAAAGCTAGCCAAACAGTCTGCTCTTGCAAAGAGAGGTGAAATATCATTAGGTGTGGAGGCATCAGCAGAGAGAGCCAAGAGATGGAGAGGGTTCAGATGGGCTTAAAGTGCACAAGGAGGCTACTGAGATGATTCTCAAGGCTGCATATTAGACAAGACTCATGATGTCACACTAGAGCTATTGAAAGCCGAAATATAATATAATAGTGCATTGGTAACACCACACTGCTTGTCTCATGGGGGCAGTTAATACAAATAGATCTAACATGGCAACAGTTGAGGAATATGAGGCCCTGACATTAGGCTGGCCTGACCACTCCAGTGGATATCATGAAACTACGGCTGTAATTGGCATTATGCAATGGCCACCAATGGATCTGCACTTACTAAGCTGGGCTCACTCTATAGTCGCTTCACTAATTTGGATTTCCACCCCACCAAGAGGTGGGCTTCTGGCTGGAGCAGGCACACAATCTGTGCAGCAACTATTGCAATCCACCAAGTGTTCCCCTGTTGTACTCAAACAGGTTACGGAAAATCAGTAATATGAATGACCAGTTGTCTGACTTTTTTCATACATACAAAATGTTCATGCCAATTATTTTCTAGAAATGTTTCCATATTCATTGACCTTGTGAATACATTCTCAACTTCTGCTATTTTTCTAAGTCAGCTGACAAGTTTACACTAATGGGCATACTGATTGAACCACATGCCCATGTTTGTGTCCTGCTGAAAATTCTCATCTTCTATACATTTACACAGCTGGCAAGTACATAATGGGCAAGTAAGTTCGATGCATGCCCAACTTTTCTTTTTTTAATCATTTTTAAAAAATAATTTGCATATGCCAATTTTTGAACCAGCAAAGTTTGTGTTTGATGCCACCAAGCATAACTGTCAGAAATGTCACATATTCATTGAAATGGCCTGTTGGAAAAAAATAATGGCATTGGCTGATACTGGCATGCAGATCATGGGCAAATAAGGCAAAACATGCCAAATTGAACATCAATGTAGTCTGTAACTTCCGACCGAAATGCAATGAAGATATAGCTTATAATTTGTAGTTGACAGGACCAAAGGTTTAGCCAAATATCAAGTAAATCACCCAACCTTTTCTGTAAAGAGCTCTTCGAATGTTCCACGTTGCGACCAATATTATTTGCCTATTGTGAATAAAATGCAGCAATGCCCACTAAATTTAGCTCAGAAGAAGAGACACAAACTGTCAGTAAAATTGTCTTTATTTTTTATCATGTTTTGACCAACATAACTGTCTTGAGTGCTTTTAAAAAAACAACACGATTTGCTGCTATCTTTTACATGTATTCATAAAGGGATAGCCCTGAACTTGCAGTAAAGTGATCACTAAATCCTGACAAGTTTTTGTTTTGACCAGTGTTACTGTTTTGGGTTCTTTAATAGACCATTTGCTACAAAATATCTTTACATTTATTATGGGAGAACCATAAAATCCACCTCTAACGGTTACTTTAAATGCTCCAACCCATGGTCAATTGTACTGGTAAAACTTGCTTGATTAAAATACATTAGCCATTAAATGTCCTGAAAAGGTTCTGAGTGGAGACCTCCAAGCACTCGGTAATGTTCCAGAAGTGTTGCCACATTTTTTCTAAAAATGTCCTGCACACCACTTAACATTCCGTATAAACACCAACGTAGAATTAAATTAAGTTAAAGGTCATTGCGAATTGTCTAGATCAGAATTGCGCTAGTTATAATTTGTGTTGCGATCAATTTTCCACCAACTGAATCCCGATCGGTTCCATCAGAGTATGTATTTTGCTCACCACTCCATTTGACACACTAATTTTACTCATTGTCTACAAAAGGTTAAGAGCCCCTGACCTTCACCAGAGAAAATGTGTTGTATCACCTTCCCCTTATAGAAGCGAATTAGTGGCCCCATTGAATATTTGCAGTATTTTATCTTGAGTTTTATCATTTTGGCAGCTAAGTTGATCTATGGTCTCTTCCAAATCAGCTGTCAGTGCCTTAAAGGATGGATATGAATATAATATAAGGAGTAAGTATTTAATCTCAGTCTTGACAGGGACAGGGGAGCAATTCAGAGAGGACTTATAGTTTGGTCAGCGATACTTAGCATTACCAAAACGTATGATATTGGTCTTTGCAGCGTTAATCACTAAATCGTTGCTCACTGCATATTTCTCAAATCCTCTCAACAAATTGGAGGCCCACAGGAGTATAGTCCAAAAGGACAATACCATCTACATAGGTGAGCAAACATATAGATTGGTTCCCAATCTTCGGTGAACCGAGTGCGCATGGGGTTAAAGCCTGATTTAGGTCTGCAAGATATAGGTTGAATAAACAGGGCACTAGAATTCATTTCTGCCTGACTCCACGACCTGTTGTTATTGCTCAAGAGAGAGATTTCCTTTTTCATCTAATCTAACCTGAATCTGTGTGTTTGTATGTAAGTATATTAAATAGACCAACAAACATGAGGGTATGACCCATTGTTGGAGTTGTAACCAGAGTCTGTTCCTATTGATGGTATTAAAGACCAAGAACCGGTCAAACCATGTACAATAGAGGATTGGGCCTCCGGTTGAACAAGATTTCCCAATCAGAGTGTTCATTATGAGCCCATTCAAAGAGGTGGATAAACCTCTCATGAGGTAAAATCAGAGTGGTAAATTTCAGAGTGGTCAAAATACCCCAAAAATACTAAATTCTTTTTTTTATTTGGGCCCCTCTCTCCTCCCAAACGCCTTGTTCTTCTATTCTTTTAACCCCACTCCAACCCCATACCCATATATATATTACAATTTTCTGTATTTATTCTGTATTTTGGGTTTCAGTAAAAGTTACCTCTCTGATTTATTTTCGGTAAAATGACTGGGTACCTTCTGAAACATATTTGATGTTTCTGGAGGATTCCTCCTCTCTCAAGACAAGATTCCAATTCTCTCAAAACAACAGCTGCAAACATCTTGCTGTCTGCGTCGAGGAGGGCGATAGGGCGGTAGTTGGCGGGTTCCGCTTTATTGCTCTTCTTGAATATAGGGATGATAATAGCAGAGCTCCACGAGGGTGGGGTCTTTTTACATTGCAAAATACCATCAAATAGGTTACTCAAAATAGAAGTCCTCAGGTTCACGTCTGACTTCAGAATTATGTTGGACAGGCCATTTGGCCCAGGGGTTCTGGAACTAGAGGATGTGGAAATCAGTTCAGCCACAACTTCTTTGGACAGGTTAAGTAACCACTGGATAGAAGGGTTACAAATCTCTTCTGTTAATACCAATGGTCTATACAAATTTACAAAATGGTCACACCACTTATCTTCTGGGATCACATTAGCCTGTTACCCCAACTGGATCCTATTGCTTTGATTTATTATCGCCCTGAAACTACATGAGATATTCTTGCCTAAAGCATTTAGCATGAGCTCCCCATCTCTCTGCAGTCTCAGCGCACGGTGGGATCTAGACAAATTCCATCACCTATTTAACAATCTCTTCCGTTTGTCCACTAAGGGGATACTTCCAGACCGATCATGTTTAAGGGCTCATAAGGCTTTCCTTAGTTATCTTTTCTTTCCACGAGTAATATCATAGATTCTCATGTACATTCTCTTTCTGATTCATTAAAGTGGGGGTCTCCACACTCCAGATTAAATGAGTGAAGTTAAACGTATTGCACTCAAATAAGAATACAGCCGCCCCACATCACTCAAATACTGCTCAAGTTTTTGATTGAGAGAGAGCTACCTACTCCTCCGAATTTCACAACCCTGTGTTGACTTCTATGACTGTGGTATGCGTCTTCGCAAGATAACTAATCCCAAAATGAAAGGCAGCCTCTAAAATGCTGTGATCACTTCTGATGGTCTTTTAAATGTTAAAATTATTACAGCAAATAAACAAATCCTCTGTCAGGAAAATGGACCAATGTTTGACCTATGGCGACCTTTCGTACAGGTAGTGTTAGCTTTATAGTCACCCCTAATACAGCCATTTGTCAGCCGCAAAAATTGTAAAAGTGAAATCGGGGAATGAAGTCTTCTGACCCTTGCAGGCTTCTGTTTATGATCTGTTTGCTCTGAAAAATGAGGCAACATTACAAAACAACCATGTTAGTATTCATACAGGGGCGTCATTTGGGGGTCACCAGAGGTCACAACTGCAACCCCTGAGGTCCCCATTGCTACCCCTGTGGTCTCCCTTGCTACCCCTAAAAGAAAACAGACAAAAACATGCTGTGGCCAGCCCCATTTGGCTCTGTGTTTCTGGAGTGGCTGGCATTCTTGTTCAGGCCTCTGACAAAAACAGGGGTTCCTCAAGTGTAAAACTTT
The DNA here is from genome assembly GCF_040938575.1 of Ambystoma mexicanum. Classification (NCBI taxonomy): domain Eukaryota; kingdom Metazoa; phylum Chordata; class Amphibia; order Caudata; family Ambystomatidae; genus Ambystoma; species Ambystoma mexicanum. The sequence goes on along the minus strand of NC_090935.1, from coordinate 1,069,261,606 downwards.
GAGCAGAAGCAGAAGAAAGAAATAGGAATAACACATAATTTACCTTTCTGGAATTCTATACAATAATTGCTTGACTCAATAAAGGTTTATTTAAGGCACACTTCAGGGGCTGAGACACTGATTTAGTCTGTTCTTAAACACCTCAAATTCACAATGCACACAAAAAGTTCCAAAAAGCATTGATAGTGGAATAAGCATCCATTTCATGTTGCAGTTGCAGTTATAGCATGTTTTCTCTGCCTTTGTCTCTGTTGAGATCATCACACGACATTCCTTCTCGGTGTCCTTGGTCACTTCACAAAATCCTTGTGCTTAAAAGCTTGTGTACAGTGTAAAAATCTTCGACCATAGTGGCCCTTGATTTAATTGTGCCACAATGAATGCTGTGTTGTAATGTGTCTATCTTTCCCATCTCCCTGACATGCTCTTCATGATGTTTGTTTGCATGTATGAGGTAACAAGTCCCGAAAGTACAGGATGTCGTGTGAGTGCGCTGCTTTCCCTATTTCGCCAACCTCTGAAGTCTGAAAAGTAGATCCACGCAGGCTTGACATGTGGCCAACTATGCACCAGACCTGCTAGCTGTTAATTCTCAGTTTATCAGTTTAATGTTATCCACTACAGAGTGTAGTTTCTTTCTGACTTTGAGAACATTCACACATGTAATTGCTCATTTTACTATAGCCGACCAGATAGCTATAGCCGGTAAAATAGCTCAGGGTGTGCGATATGCAGGTTGCAGGTTCGAATCTCAGCAAGGCCAACTCAGCCATTCATCCTTCTGAGATCGATAAATGAGTAATGACGCAGGTTGGTGATGTTGTATGTATATTTGTTCTATATAAAGCGCTTAAGTGTAAGTGCTGTAGAATAAATAACACATAATTATCATTTGGTCTTGTACGTCAGCATTCACAGTAATTTGGGCCTATAAACACTGATATTAAAGATACATATGGTGATCCATTCTTGTATGAAATGTATATCACATTAGTGATATCATAACCATATATTTTGCATTGTACTTAAGAACAATGCTATGTGAGGCCACTTCCTGTTTTGTCAAGTTGTGAAAGGTTGTGTTTTATCACTTCCTGTGATGTCACTTCGTGGTGGGGTCAAATAACATTACTTCCTGTGATTTCATCAGAGGTCAGGGGTCATGTGATTTCACTACCACTGGCATTTTGGTGAAATGACGTCCCTGTATTGAAGATGTGTCTTGAGTAAGACCTATTGCACAAACCCCTTCGCCAGGTACAGTATCTAAACATCCTGCTCTGGGTGAAGATAGGATTACTATACTTCTGCTCCCACATGCACATGCCGAAAAAGGGCCCTTTTGGGCCATCATAACCAGGGTATTGTACGATGACATCACACTACAGCCCTTTGTTTAACATGCATTGAATGCCAGAGTTACCCTTTGCAAATTTGCTTGGATGGTAGCTTACACATTATTTAAAATAGTGGGTATTTTATCATGTCGTTTTCAATACATGTTTACGGGAAACCTGTTTTAGCCAAAACCATGAATAACAGCAGTTAAAGAAAAAAAAAAGAAAGAAACGCACCTGTTTGGAATGAAAGCAACACCAAACCAGCCAGTTGGGCTTGCAGCCATTCCATTTTTCTAAACCATTAAAAAGCCGTCCTTTCTGAACAAAGCAGCTGAAGCTTCAATACGTTTCAAACGAAACTGGCAAATATATATGTGTTATAAAAAAAATAACGCTCACTGCTAAACAGCTGTGTGGCATTGAGAGAATTCATTTTCACTTATATTTTGGACAGGTTAGATTGGCTAACCAACAGCGACCATTCTCAGAACATGGGACAAATGGAAGCACTTCCAGAGCAATCTTCACTAAACTCGGCTTGAATATTTCTGGCATCTTGCATTTGTCCTCTCGCTGAATTGGAATTAGAGTTCATTCCTAGGACAGGAACGAGATTCGCAATGTCCTTAGATTTCCCAATGACAGGTAGGCAATGAGAATTATGCTTATGCAGCCCTGATATATAGTCATCTTGGAAGCAAGTCAAAGGCCAAGAAATAATTAGCGCACCATGGGCCTAGTCTACAAAATGCATAGCAGTCGCAAAGTGACTTTGTGCTGCAAACGTACACTTTGCGCCGCGCTAAACATGTTTTTTCCGATTCACAGAATGGACTTTTGCACTGGCCCTTCCCACTTTGAGCTATACATGAGAGCGGGAAGGGCCAGTGCAAAGAACAAAAAAAGGGGGCGGAACATGCAAAATCATCATTAAGGGAGGAAAATGAGGAGCAACATGGGCGTGGGGAGGGAGGACCGTGCAAACAACCAACATGCCCCACCAAGTGCTAAGTAAACCATGTTCACAGAAACAAAGGCTATATCAGTTTGGCTCCAAAGGAGAACAACATACCACCACCCATCACAAAGCACAAAGTGCAATGAAAGCCCACGTATAAAAGGCGCAATGCAACCCCAATGAAGAGACGATCGCCACAATGCCGGATCCTGCATTGCTAGCACTGATCTTACTACATGGAAGGAGGAGGGGCAGAATCTTCCACGCACAAACAACAATTTTTGGGATGCCAGATGAGGAAGTGTATGGAAGATACTGCTTCCCTCCCCATGTCATCCTAGACCTGGTCAGCAAGTGGGAGTATGACCTGATATCACCCACCCTGTGCTCACAGGCTGTGAGGCCTCTGGTGAAAGTGCTATCAGCCTTACACTTCCTGGCCACTGGATCATTTCAGCATACCACAGCCATTGTTGGAGGTATATCACAGCCCGCACAATCAATGTGCCTCCACCAGGTCTTGCGCTGCATCCAAGCACATGTACATAGGCAGAATTGCATGCCACACACACACACACTGCAGGAAAAACAGACAGTGTGCCATGAATTCTCTGGAGTTGGAAACTTTCCCTGGGTCCTGGGAACCATTGGCTGCACCCATATAGTGCTGCAATGCCCCTGAAAGACAGTATATCTATTGCAACAGGAAACATTGGTATGCAGGTGATCTGTGATGCGAATGGACACATTGTGCATGTGAATGCCAATTACCCAGCCTGCACGCATGATAGCTACATCTTCCGCCATGCTGCCGTATACTCAGCCATTGCACAAGGAACCTTTGGAAACACCTGGCTTGTCGGTATCAACTATCACGCACACACAAGCATTCCCATGACACACAGGAACACAACAAATTACAATACATGCAATTAATAATAATTATGTCCCTTGCAGGGACAGTGCCTACCCGCTGTCAGTATTCCTGTTGACACAGATTAGGACTCCAGCACTCCAACTGAGGCGTGCTACAACACAGCAAACATAACCACTAGGGGCACAGTGAAGCGCACATTCAGATTGCTCAAGTCACACTTCCGCTCCATTGAGCACTCATCTGGAGTATTACTATATGCACTACCTGTAGGATACACAATAATTCTGGCACATTGTGTCCTGCATCATATTGCCACAAGTCATGGCAACGCAGTAGAATCTACAGGAGGGCTTCCACCCTCATCCACAGGCACCACCCATTCCCTGAGCAGGCCAAAGTGCACAGGGACAGGAAACAAACAACCAGGTAGTACAAACCTACTTTGCATGCATTGCTCCCCTTTGGAAGACACACAGTAAAGCCACAGACCGATGGCCTTCAATTATGCAATCTAGCTAATCCAGCTTGTCCTTAACAACACCCTGAGAATGCATTCCTGGGATTGGCAAACAGTGTGTGCCCCGGTACATTAAAAGTTAAATGCCACCCCATCACCATCCATCACATAAAGTGCACAAACCAAGACCACAATCATTTCAAGTGGAAATAAAATGTTGCATGTCAAATCCCAAAATCGCAAATTTGGCAAAGCCAGCCCCTGGAACAATGTCTCAATACCATGTGTTTTCCCGAGTTGCGTGCATCAGGTGCAACACAAATGTATCACTGACTGCCATCTTGATGATGGGTCCGTCTGCACCACTGCTGCTAATACTGTTCACCTCCACTTACCACTGCCATCTGTGCACTCCTACAATGGGACCACCCACCTGCTCCTCATGCATATCTCTGATACCCTCAACATGTCCTGTGTCCAATCATGACGATGCCCTCCAAATCGACCAGAAAGCAATATAGCCACCCACAGAACAAACACACTTAAAAACATTATGTAAGGTTACACTCACTTCATCATAAACATTTCTTGAACACATCAAAGGGAACACAGCAGCAACATAACACATGACACATGAGAAAGCCATTTAACACTATCACAGCCACACCTAACCAGCAATATACTGCATATTTCACACATCATCCACGTACATACTTGTCATATGGATCATCCTCTTACATGGATTGTGAGAGTCAAGTGTGTTGCATGTCCATGCATCATGGAATGGGGTGGCTGAGAACCAAAAGAGGACACAGAAATAATACTCAAAATGGCCCCATAGCACACTTTTACAACAAGGCCAACCCTTTCCCAATGTGAAAATGTGGAAATACCATACAAAAGAGGCCCAGGGTGTAGAGGCCTCAAAGGAAAGCTCAAGAATACCAGATAGGCCAGTGTAACCCCTCATATATTTCAGGTCACTATGCTGTGGAAATAACGTGTGGTATCTGTAACCTCTCATATATTTCAGGTCACAATGCTGTGAACGTAACATGTGGTAAAAATGTGTTTTTGTCATTTTTGTGGTTTCTTTGCCCTGTAAACATATGTTTATTGAGGATGTATTAACAAAGAGTTTTAATCCATCCATTGTGTTCTCAATTGGGGGGGGTAGTGGTTTTCTTATTTCGTGGTATCCTAAAATGTAGGACGATGGTAGGGTCCACCTTTAGGGGGCCCAATGTGTTTCAGAGGTGTTTGCACCTCAGGTATGAAGAGAGCTCCCCTGTGTTCTGAACCGGGGGTTCGGACAGACCCCGGGGTCTCGTTTCTTTGCCATATGGAATTCAAAGAGTGGAGATTTGAGGATGGAGAGGTTCATGACCCTGCGTGCATTTGTTTTGCGGTAAACATCAGGCCTGCCCGGCTTGTGTGCTCTCCCCGTTAACTCCACCTGGGGAGTTTGCAGTGGTCGCGTTTTAAGCACGCCAGATTCAGAGTGCCGTTTTACGGCAACATGCGCTGTGAAAGCTAGCTGGAGCAACTCTCCTGCCAGTGGGTCGTGGTACTTCTCATCACTGTTCCCTCTTAGTTTCGATGACTACAGCGAGGTATGATAAGGGGACAGTGTTCAAGCAGGGTGCTCCATTAGGCCAATGCCTTTTTTTTAATTTACAGACACACTGTTTGCTGCAACGGTAATTGATATACGAGAGGGAAGAAAATAGAACTTTCAAAAGCTGAGTTTCACTGGGCAGCCACTGTTCTGGGAGTTACATGTTTCAATCTGTTGCGTTCTTACCTAATTCAGGCTTACGAGTGACATCAGTAGACGAATGTGACAGACTGTGATCACCATCCTGTGTTTCTGTGTATATCTGTCATTTGAGTTGTTGCAGTCTGACCTTAGCTACAATTTTAGCCGTGGAATCACTGCCCTGCCAGCTCTTGCATATGAGACGAAAACAATTGGTTTTTGATTTGGGACCTTGGATTTTTTAAATGGCATCAAGTCAGTGTGTTTTATCGGGTTAAAGGTGTTCTTAAAGCTGCCTGCCCCTCACTTCATTCCTATAGCTGAGTTAGGGGGTGCACATGCTCTCCTGTATGCCGTGCTAACCCTTGTGTTTTTTCAGCTGAGTGGTATGAACGTTTACCAATTAAAACTGGTGTCGATTTCTCTCCTTGAGTTTTATATTCTCCCTCTATTTTGAGTGAGTCATTGTGTTAGGCAGAGGTAGATACCCCCTTGAAAGGCACTTACCTGTTTTTCTTTGTTGTTTTTGCAGGGTGCCAGCTTATAGTAGTTCCTCTAGCAGATGGGCTGGGCTCATTACTATGTGTTACGTGCTATGCCTGTGTTGTCTTGTTATGTTATGTTAAGTTACTTGGCATTTATATAGCGCCTTATGTATCATTGGTATGACCTCCAAGCGCTGGTAGGTTGAACGCCCACAGGAACCGCAGTTCAAGTCAGTAGAGAGAGAGAGAGAGAGAAAGAGAGAGAGAGAGAGAGCGAGAGAGAGAGAGAGAGAGAGAGAGAGTCGTGTGGTGCGTGGGCGCACCGGATATGTGTGTAGCTGGTGTGGTTACTGCATGATAGCTGCTTCTTAGCGGTAGGTGTGAAGCTGAGGAAGTCAGTTGGATGTGTTTAGTCTGGAGGGTGGACACCAAGACTGAGTTCTGGCTGCGTTAGGCCTGAGGAGATGCCTAAACTAGCCGGAATGTGCTCAGCTAGCTGTGTTTTAGTAGGATGATGAGGTGTTCGTGGGATCATGTGAGTATGAGAACAGCTAGGCCGAATGTGTCATAGCATAGCTGTGTTCTAGTTGAATTATGGTATATAGGAGAGAGTAAGCGTAGTAGTGTGATATGGTGGTTTTGAGCAAAGCGCCTGCGATCAAGGACAAGGTCAGGACAGGGGTTATTCGTTGCATCCACTCCGTCAGTTCCATCCAATCCGTCCGTTCCGACCACCATCCGTTCTGTCCACTCCGTTCACTACGTCTGTTTAATCCATTCCATCCACTCCATCCATCCACTCCATACGTTCTATCCTCTCATACGTTCCCTCCACTTCATCTGTTCCATCCACTTCATCTGTTCCATTTTCTTCATCTGTTTGAATCTGTTCTATCCACTATCCATTCAAATTCGTTCTATCTGTTAAAATCCGCTCTATCCGTTCAAATCCACTCTATCTGTTCCATCCACTCTATCCGTTCCATCCACTCTATTCGTTCCATCCCCTCTATTGGTTCCAACCACTCTATCAGTTCTATCCAGTTCATTTGTTCCATCCATTTCGGCCATTCCACTCACTTCATCTGTACTTTTCTCTTCATCTGTTCCATCCACTTCATCTGTACTTCTCTTCATTTGTTCAATCCATTTCATCCGTTCAATCCACTTCAACCGTACCATCCACTCCATCCGTGCCATCCATTCCATCAGTTCCGCCCACTCCATCCGTTCCGCCCGCTCCATCCGTTCTGCCCACTCCATCCACTCCATCCATTCCAACCAGTCATTGTTCTGTTCCATCCATTCCATCCCTTCCATCTGCTCCATTCACTCCATCCGTTCCATCTGTTCCATCTGCTCCGTCCGTTCCATCCGTTCCATCCGCTCCGTCCGTTCCATCCGTTCCATCTGTTCCATCCGTTCCATCCGCTCCATTCTCTCCGTCCTTTCCATCCGCTCCGTCTGTTCCATCCACTCCATCCGTTCCACCCGTTTCGTCCATTACCTATGTTTCGTCCGTTCCATCCATTTCATCCTTTCCATCCGTTTTGCCCGTTCTATCCACTTCATCCGTTCCATTCTCTTCATCTGTTCCATCCACTCCATCCGTTCAATTCACTTCATCCGTTCCATCCACTCTATTCATTCCATCAACTCCATCCTTTCTATCTACTCCATCCAGTTAGTTCACTTCATCCATTCCGTCCATTCAATTCATTCCATCTGCTCCATCCGTTCCATCTACTTCATCCATTCCGTCTACTTTATCCGTTCAATTCTCTTAATCTGTTCCATCAATTCCATCTAGTCCATTCATTTCATCCATTCTATCCCTTCATTTGTTCCATCCCTTATCTGTTCCATCCACTCCATCCATTCCGTCCATTCCATCCGTTCTGTCCACTTCATCCGCTCCATCCACTTCATCCGCTAGATCCACTTCATCTACTCCATTCACTCCATCCACTCTACTCACTCCATCCATTCAGTTCCCTTCACTTCATCCGTTCCGTCCATTCCATTCTATTTTTTCCATCTACTCTATCCTTTCATCCACTTCATCTGTTTCATCCACTTCATCCGTTCTATTCTCTTCATCTATTCCATTTACTCCATCCGTTTCATTCATTCATTCATTCATTCATTCATTCATTCATTCATTCATTCATTCATTCATTCATTCATTCATTCATTCATTCGTTCATTAATTTCGTCCGTACCATCTACACAATCCTTTCCATCCATTTCGTCTGATTCGTCCACTTCATCAGTTCCATTTTCTTCATCTATTCCATTTATTCCATCTGTTTCATTCACTTCCTCAGTTCTATCCCCTCATCCGTTCTATCCCCTCATCTGTTCCATCCGCTCCATTCGTTCCATCTACTCTATCCATTTCATCTACTCGATCTGTTCAATCTACTCTGTTTGTTTCATCTATTCCATCTATTTATTTACTCTATCCGTTTCACTCAGTCTATCCGTTTTAGTTAAAATATCCGTTTTAGTCTTTCTATTTGTTCTATCGACTCCCTTTGCTCTTTTATTTTGATTTGTTCCAACAACTTTGGATTTTTGTTCATTTTGGTTATTCATTCAATTTGATCTCGGCATCGATTCTTTAGGGGAAGAGCCACGTTTTCAGTAGTTTGTTGAAAGACAGGTAGTCTTTGGTGTGTCGAATGTGTGGTGGAAGCAAGTTCCATAGAGTGGGGGCCAAGGCTGTGAATGATGATCCTCCTAACCTGACTGGGTTGGTGTTTGGTATCACAAGAAGGAGGGCAGAGCTAGATCTTAAAGTTCACGGTGGGTGGTAGGATTTTAGCTTGTTCTGTAGGTATTGAGGGCCAGTTTTATGCATTGCTCGGTGGGGGATGCATAGGGTTTTGAAGGTCACCCTTCATCAGCCAGTGGAGAGTTCTGAGAGCTGGAGAGGTGTAGTCTCTTGGGCCAAGTGCTAGAAGCAATTTAGCTGCAGCGTTTTGTGCTCTTTGTAGTTTAATGAGGTGGTATGCTTGGACCCCGCGGTAGAGGGAGTTGGCAAAGTCCAGTGTTGACATTACAATAGATTGGACAGCGGCGAGTCTGTTAGGAAAGGAGAGGTACGTAAAAATGCGGCTAAGAATTTTGAGGTGGTAATGGCAGGACTTAGAGACGTTGTTGATTTGGCTAGAGAGGGTTAGGTCAGAGTCGAGAGTACATCCAAGGTTTTTTACTGTGGTCGAGGTGGTGGGTGGATTGCCCATGGATGATGGCCATGTTAGAGGGTGGGGGAGGACCTTGTTGTTGCCGCAAACCATGATTTGGGTTTCAGTTGGGTTTAGAAGGAGATGGTTTGAGGTCATCCAGCGATCAATGTCAAGGAGGCAGGCTGAGAGATCGGGGTGACAGTTGGGTTTTGAGTTGAGGAGTTTTAGGATTAATTGGGTGTCATTGGCGTAGTTATAGAACAGGATATTGGGTGGGCGGATTATTCTTGGGAGGGTGGACATATAGAGGTTGAACAGGAGGGCTGATAGGCATGCTCCTTGTGGAACTCCGGTATTGACTGGTGGGGCAGTGGAAGCAAAGTTGGAGAGGAGGGTTATTTGTTTCCTATTGTTGAGGAAGGATGCTATCCACTTGAGAGTGTTTCCCTGGATTCCTAGAGAGTGGAGGCAGTCGAGGAGGATTGAGTGGTTGATTGTGTCATAGGCAGCGGATAGGTCTAGAAGGATAAGTACAGCGCATCCCGCAGAGTCCGCAGTGTTCTTAAGGTTGTCCCAGATTGAGGTCAGAGTGGTTTCGGTTCTGTGTCGAGGTCTGAAACCTGATTGTGCAGGGTCAAGGGGATTGTTGGATTCGACAAAGGCATTTAGTTGGGAGTATGCGGTTCGGTAGATGAGCTTAGCAAGGAACCTGGTTTTTGAGATGGGGCCATAGTTTTTGGGGTCGAGAGGGTCGAGGTAAGGTTCTTTTTAGAAGAGATTTGACATGAGCAGTTTTGAAGGCGTCGGGGAAGATTCCCAAGGAGAGGGAGTCATTTATGAGGGTTCTTGCGTGCTCTTCTGTGCAGGTGGATGAGAATATTTCTTTGAGGATTGAGGCGGGGCAGAGGTCTAGGGGGGAGCCAGATGGTTTTCGGGCAGAGAAAAGTTTGAGAAATTGGTCTCTTGATATCGGTGTGAACGATTCGAAGGTGGGTTGGGTAGTAGTTGCCGTGGCAGCCGGGGGGGGTGTTGTAGGATATTTTGTGTACATTTGGGTTTTGGCTGTATTTTCTTACCGTCAATATATGAGCAGTAATTTGGTGATAAATTATCCTTGCATTTAGATTGGGTTTGGCCTCATATCGATCTTGGGACCATACCTTGTTATATTATATTGGGGAATCTAGTGATATATTGCGGTATTTAGTGGTGATATATTGTTTGCAGTATTTAGTGGTGAGCATATTTTTCTTCCCTATATTATAACCCCATCATAAACAAAACCTTTCTTTCTATTAGAGTACCTCCCAGTGATCTATAGAGAGCCCTGGACCTCTGCAAGTGATGGAAACCCAGCAATTCTATATAGGTTGTGGGTGCCATCACTGGCTTAACTGCATCCAGCGATCTATGCGCCCTTGGGAATCACTGATTTATCTACACCCAGCGATCAATATATTATATCAGATTCCTTCCAAACAACATGCAAGGAAGGCTTACACACACACAAACCTGCTTTTTAACTGAATATGATCAGATTATTCTGGATTATTCTATCTGCATGAGCAAATTGACAAATGTGCTACTAAAGAGCATGAATCTCCCCTGTGTATTCATAGAAATTCACAGTTGCAAAAATATCTCTAAACCAAGTGTTTTTATATTCTCATTATATTATATACAAATACAATTCACAATGATCAGTTCTTACCATAAACATTGCACCATCATCTGTAATACAAAAGAAAAAAAAAAAGAAACAGAGCAAGCAAGCCTTTTAAAACATGGGTTCATTTTTAACACTCTGAACATGACAAAGTACCAATACAGAGGATTTCCTAGCCTGTCAACACTTCATTATAATTCATTCATCCATGCAACCACACACAGTGACCCCACTTAACATATCTCCTTACCAAAAGTGTTTGTTTGAAGTTCCCCCACACGACCTTGCTTTGCTCGTCTCAGAAAGACAGGCCCAGCCAGCACCTACTTCTCCTGTAATCTTGGGTGTCTGGGAAGCACGGCGAGAAACTCTGAAGCCAGTTCTCAGTGACACCATGAACTTCTGTCTTCAGAGCACAGTCAACTCGAACTGCTTTCTCTCTGTAAGTTTTCCCAGTAGCAGAACTCGGGACCTCCCTATCTTGTCTACGTGATAGGTCTGCAGACACTTTCCTCCAATCAGGTTGAAAGCATGTTTTCAGAACCACTGTTCACTTCTACATAATGGGATACTTGCTCACAGGGCAAGGGCAACTGTTACAATTGTATTTCCTTCCGTACATACTTTCTGCTTTCTGCAACCCAACACAGAAAGAGAGAAGAAAAAATGCCAGTGCCCATTTAAAAACAAATTCCAACATATGTATTTTCACCTCATTTTGCACATGAGACTATATTGTAATGTTAAGGAAGTTACAGTTAGTGTTTAGTAAATGTTAATTAAGTTAGTCAGTTATATAAATAATGTAGTCTTATAAGTATGAGGTATTCAAGAGATAAAAATGGTGCACTTTATTTTCTGCAGTTTCATATTGGGCTTTTGCTGTGTTATGAATTCTGTACCTTGCATGCCACCAGCAACATATTCACATGTTATATTGGCAACACAAAAATAACTATATGTGTGTGCCACATTACTACTGGCAATAACAAAAAAAAATGGCATCACATTTACCAAAGGTTATATGCTGTGTTATGGCTGTAATTGTCTTACTGGCAAAACTCTGCCTACTGAGATCCAAGGTGGGGATCCACGGATGGTTTGCCTTGTCTGGTCATTAGATGCCTGGCCCAGTATACATCTGCACCATGACTGCTACATCCACCAAATATGCCATTGTCATTGCTTCTTCTGTAGCCGAGGTGGGTGGAGTGGCCCTAGAATGAAACCTACAAAATCGTTTGCGCCTGAACATGGAACCTACTCTCGACTATGCCCCTTATCATGAGAGTGGCTTGTTCCGAAAGGAGAAGAAGCCTATGAGCTGTGGGTGGATCTTTCTAAACTCATGCTGCAGGATTGGAAGGTGTCAGACCAGGAGAATAGAAGGCGGGTAGTAGAGGCTCTAAGGGGGCCCGCAGTACAGCCCCTTTGTGCTTTGTGCACCCAACCCCACTCTCCAACCAGTTATGAGTGCATTGGAATGTGATTTTGGCACTACTGAGCCACTACTTAGCAAGGAGAAGATTTGATGATGAAGTTCCATGAAGAACAAGTTCCAAATATTTTAATCAGTATACACTTTTAACAGGAGACTAAAATCAATATCTGTCTCCATGTATTGGTCTTTTCTTTACGCTCCATAGAGAAGACCAATACATGGAGACAGATATTTATTGGATCTCACTTGTGTTACTAACATCAAAAAAACAATTGAAAAATGATTAATCTTCTTGCGTTCTCCCCTTTTTTGTATGTATTGTAAATGCCTTAAACAGTACACCTTGTCGAGACATCATCTTTTGTATATGTGAGGCTTGTTTTTTTATTGATTTTAGTCTCTTGTTAAAAGTGTATACTGATTAAAATATCTGGTTTTTTAATCCTAACTGGTATTTTGCTGTATAAATAATTGATTACAGCATCTGTGTTGTGTTGCATGGGTTCGAGTCACTGACGACCTGTGTGTGTGCAAGCAGGGTAGCTAGTTGTGGAACTTGTTCTTCATTGTACTATTTTCCTCAACCACAACAGCCCCCTTTTTCAAAAAAGAGGAACCCCATAGCTCAACATTATTCTCCCTGATGAAGTTCCATGCCACCACCTTGTGGTCAGGCGAGAAGCTGTTTTTTTATTTTTAAAAAATGTTATTTACTTTTTATAAAGCGCTCACACAGCCCGCAGGCATCGAGGCGCTGGACCTGGGGATCGAACCTGTGTTGCTTTGTGTCGTCTTGCTTCCAAGACGCGCACGCTGCCGCTGAGCTATCCTCCCGGGACGATAGCTTTTTTATTATGTGGTGAGGATTGAACAGATCCTGTGTCTGGCTCACCAACAAGGAGGGTTGAAGACCTCAAAACTGAACCGCTGTTGATTGAAGAAAATATTATGGGGGGCTAGGGAAGCAGTGATTCTCCTACTGCAACCGAGACTGCGGGAGAAGCTGGATTATCCCCCCTCTTGTGAAGAAATTATGAGGTCCATTAGGGCTCTAGAAGAGGAAACCAGTGATATCATCATACAGAGTCATCCAGTACAAGGCCGAACCTCTAGCCTTAACACTACAACTGCTCAGCAGAGGCAGATAGAAAAGCTACAACAGCTAGCCAGGAAGCTTCAGCTATAACTGGCAGCCCGGGAGAACCCATTGCCTAATCTGGACAGGGGGAGAAGCACCTATCCAGCATCCCGAGAGCAGGAGACTCAGGCTTACCTACGGGCAAAAGAGCCCAGAGAATATCCCTCACAGTCTTTTGCACCTTTACCACCTGGGAGATTTTGCTGTCAATGTGGGGCTGATGATCATTCAACTCGCCTGTGCAAGGGAGACACAAATTATGTGTGGGTAGCTGCTTGTTTTGATGATCATAAACCAACTCCTGCAAGAGCCTTTTCTGGAAATGCTCAGGAGGCTTTAGTGGAGGAGGAACTAGAATCTCACCAGCTAGAGTGAGCTCCACCAAAACTAGCTCAAAGCACACCACAGTGATGCCAAATCCTAGACTCAATCCCATCAGACATCAAACTAAGCCTCAGGTAGGTCCAGCATTTCTCCATCTCTGATGGGTCTGTGAGATCTGTAACACAAAGGCTGAGCTGCAAGTGAACTGTTCCAGGCTGAGATCTCAAACACATACCCACCGTGGCATTCCAGTTGGACTCATTGGGCCCACCATGACTGTCCCAGTTGACCTTGAAAGGCAAAAAACGACAGCATTATTGGACAGTGAATCCCAGCTCACCATAGTATATGAGCCGCACTATCGCCAGCATATGTCACATCTACCTTTGGAACCGTTGGAAGGGCTAAACTTCATGGAGTTGGAGATGAGGCCTATAGATATCTAGGATACGCCCGTGTGAAAATGCATCTAACGCAAGAAGTGGCTGGAGTGAAAACCACTTTCAACATCTTGGCTTGTGCACCATGAAGAACCCGAATTCTAAAGTGCCACTGGTCATGGGCCCCAACTCTGAAAATGTTGGTATGTTAGCCAAGCTGTGTATGACGATGTCTGGGCCACAGTTTGCCAGAACACTAAAGATGCACCCAGCCTGCCAACAGGCCTACCTCAGGAGAGTCATGGAAAAGTGTGATCGACCTGAGGGGCCCGTGGGAGACGTGACCACCACCAGTCATGGTCAAGCTGATATACCACCTGGTATGACTGAAGACTGTGAAGGTGTTTGGCTGCATAAACCTCCAATAACAAGATAGTTACAGAAGGTATGCCTGGAGGTTTGCTGGTCCAACCCACTCTAGTGACTGAAAATGGCCAAGGTTTGAAGAACATCAGGGTTCCTATCACCAACATTACCGACAAAATCATCCATATCCCAGGGGGCCTGAAGATTGCGCTGTTCTATCCCACTGACTCGGTGGCCCCGGCTAATGTGGGACAGAGTGTCTATCCTCCTTTTGATGTTCAGAAATCAACTTTGGAAACTTGCCCTTGTCTGAACAAGAAAAGGATCATCTACAAAACATTTGACACTGTGAGACGATGTATTTTCCACTAGTGATTGGGATCTGGGTGAAGCAGAGGGAATGGAGCATCATATTCGGCTGAAGGATGACACCCCATTCAGAGAGAGGTCACAGGGGTTGGCACCTGCTTATGTGGAGGATGTCCTGTGGCATCTTGAGGAACTGTTAATGGCTGGACTCATTCAAGAGTCCAGAAGTCCCTATGCTTTACCTATAGTGGTAGATTGGAAGAAGAATCATGATGTTCAGTTGTGCATTGACTATAGGCGCCTTAACAGCAGAACGGTCCCAGACCTATATACCACACCTCAAGTAAACAAAGCCCTAGACTGTCTGGCTGGAAGGGAATGGTTCTCAGGTCTGGATGTAAGGAATGGATATTATCAAATTAAGATGCTGCCAGAAGACAAAGAGAAGAGTGCTTTAATTTGCCCATTGGGGTTTTACCAATTCACCCAAAAAATGTAGGGGATATCAGGAGCTTCAGGCACCCTTCAGCAACAGTGGGTGATATGAAGTTATTGGAGGTGTTGGTCTACCTTGATGATATTGTTTTTGGAAAAATCCTAAAAGAGCATCAAAAAAGGCTCTTAAAGCATCTGGATCGACTCCGGCAGCAAGACCAGAGAAATGTTAGTTTTGCCGTACCAGCGTGAAATACATTGGCCATGTGGTATCAGCACAAGAGATTTGTGTAGACCCTGCCAAGATGGAAGCCCTCCAGTCCTGGTCTATTCCACCGAACCTACAGGAAATACAGAGTTTATCTGTGTTCTGCAAGGGCTATCGGAGATTTGTGCCAGGGTTTGCCAATATAGCCATGCCGCTGATGTAACTGACCAAGGGGTATCCGGCTTCGCCAAAGACAGTGACTACTAGTGGCGTCAACTGAAAAACAGTATATCAACCTAAAGAAACCTTTGGGTTGCGATGGATTGATGAGTGCGATCGAGCCTTCTCTCAATTGTGAAAGACCTTCTTAGACGTGCCTATTCTGGCCTATGCAGATTCTCAGCTGCCCTATTTTCTACATATAGATGCAAGCCATGATTGTATGTGTGCAGTGTTATATTAGGAACAGCATAGCATAACCAGAACTGTGGCATTCGATTAAGCCCATCTGAAAAACACTATCCAACACACAAGCTGGAGTTCTTGGCTTTGAAGTGGACGCTGACTGAAACATTTCATGATTACCTCTACGGAGCACAATTTGTGGTGCAGAATGACAACAACCCATTAACCTACATTCTTGATTCTGCCAAATTAGACTCCACAGACTGTTGCTGGCTAGCAGCCTTGTCCGCTTACCATTTCCAGTTAGAATAACCCAGGAATTAACAATATTGATGCTGACCCCCTATCCAGAAGGCCTACACCCAGAGAGAGAGGACGATGTATACCAAGAGATGTCAGCTGTAGCAGCTTTAAGGGTTATCTGCGTGAACGTATCACTCCGACATAGCAAGGCAACTTGTTTCATTGACTGTCTAGGAGGGACTGCAGATGGAGTTCCTATAAGATATTGCAATGTTACTTGACCAGGGCTGAGCTAAAACAAATACAGCTGAATGATCACGATTTACATCAGATGCTCAAAGCTAGAGAGAACAGAGCAGATGGACAACAAAACCCTCTCAACGTGTCAGATCGACGACTTATGCCAAAGAGTGGAAGACTCTAGTATTAAAACGTGAAATGCTGATCAAAGAAAGCCAAGTACAAGGGTGGCTTATTCAGCGCCTGGTGTTTCCTTGCCTACTCTGTCCAGTGGCACTGCGAGCCCTTCATGACCTGGGCACCTGGGAAGTGAACACATGCTGGATTTAATTCTGAGTAGTTTCTACTGGCACGGATTGGGTCCAGAGGGAGAGGACTACTGTTGAACCTGTGCCCGATGCATCACCAGGAAGTCGCTCATCCATCCGGCCGCAGCACTTCAACACCTACAATGCTCTGGACTGATTGATTTCATCTGTGTTGACTTCCTGATCCTTGAGCTAGACAGCAATGGGACCCAAAACGTACCAGTGGTATTAGACCACTTTACCAGGTATGCCCAAGCATAACTAACAAAAGAAATGAAGGCCACTACGATAGCCAAAGTATTGTGGAACAACTTTTTTGTACATTGTGGCTGGACAGCGTAGCTACATTCAGATCAAGGTCCCAATTTTGAACACAAACTGTTTAAAGAACTGGTGCAGTTGATTAGCGTGCGGATGACAAGGACCTACTGGTATAACCCTCAAGGTGAAACACACGCTGAAGGGTCCAACAGCACTCTTCTGGTTATGTTGGCCACTCTGACCACCAGTGAAAAATCCTATTGGAGCCAGCATGTATCAACCTTGGTGCATGCCTACAACTGTACAACAAATGACAGCACTGGTTTCACATCCTATCTACTGATGTTTGGAAGAGATGCCATATTGTCCATAGACTTGTGTTTTGGGGTCTCTTCGGATGGCACTGGAGTGGAGAACTACATCAAATATGTCAAAGACCTCCAGGAGCAGCTAACCCAAGCTTTCAATTGACCCGAGCCGCTGCTGAAAACAATGCAAATGAAAACAAGAGAAATAAGATGGCAAGGTCAGGTTCCAAAACCTGCAGCCCGGTTATAGGGTGCTCTTAAGAAGTTTGGGAAAAAAGGGGCGTAACAAGTTGGTGGATAATTGGGAGTCAGAGCCCTATATCACTCATTGCCAGCTACAAGGACTGCCTCTGTTCAGGCTGACAGAAGAGAGAAATTCACAATATGTGAAGACTAATCACAGGAATCACCACCTACTCACGGGTGATGATGTGGAAATGGATCTGGCTGCTGTTGAGGTCCCGCTTTCCCCCCGAAGATGATTGCCAGGAGTAGGTCAAAGGAGTCTAGATGCAAAAATCTCTCTAAGCCCGCAAGGCCAAGTACTGTACATGTTGTAGACTCCAGCCTAAAGAGGTAATAAAATGAAAGGGATGGAGATTCACAGCACCAGAGGCCTATCAGTCCCTCTGGGATTCAGACAAGTCAAGAAGAAGAAAAGGAAGATGGCCAGAGTGAGTCAGAAATCACTAATGTGGCCTACTGCCATGAAAGTGAAAACACAACTCCCGGGCCATCCGGCCATATAGTGTAACCGGAAAGCAGGAGAGAGTTAACTGCTCAACATGGAACCTTTCTACACTCCCCCACACACCAAGAGGAACATACGACTCTGTCACTAAGGGCAGATCTCCATCTTCATTGGAAGGCATGGAAACAGTGTGCGTACCCCATTCAGAGACAGTTAGAGAACCCAGGAGATCTGTCCGGAAATTCAAACTTGTTCGAATACTGAGCTATGATGCTCCTGTGCTCTAGCACCTTGAAACTTCTTTTGTGCTAGACGGAATTACAAATAATGATCTCAGACCAAATACTCAGACTCGAGGAATATGGCAAAGTACTACTTTATTCTTCTTTAATAAAGCAGGGAGAACTCACAGGCATCGGCGGAAGCTTGTACACTCACACAGTAACTTGATTGCATAAAGATCTTATACCGAAATATGCGTCATCAATGACGTCATTCTATGTGGCAAAATACAAAACCTATCATGGGAAGGGATTGGTTAAGTGAACATATCTACTTATAGAACATAATGATTAGTGGATCATAGGCTACCCCTTGTCTGTAGGGCACACCTTGAACTACCTCTAAATAGATATAGTACTGATTACAGTGGACTAAACAACAGTGGATTGGTCTATACAACATTGTTTGTTAGGTTGTCCCCCAACCTGATTGGTTGGCATACTATCCCAACCATGGACTTTTGTCCCTTTAGCCGCACGTACGTGCAACGAAGTTTAGGTTTTTAAATCCTGTCAGTCTACTCACCGTTTTCCCAATAAGTCCTTCATTAGTCCATCTTATCTCCTCGGTAGGCCATAAGACAAAGTCTTCCATTTGTAGTTGACCTTGTTGCCGGCTCACTGTCCTGGAACATTCAAGGAAGTGTGAGCACACCACTATCTTATCTTGAGGCTCCAATGAATAGTCCTTGTTTTTCTGAGTCATGTGTGAAGAGACCACAAATGAGTCCATTTCAGCATTCTATTTACCTCTATTTGATATGATTATGCAGGGTGCTTTTGCTCCTCTTGGCCTCTAGAGACTTGCTCTCTCTGTCTAATATGATATGATACGATAGATTATTTATAACGTGCTTAATACCCAGACGTTTCTAAGCGTGGACTCGGGATATCACCTGTGTTGCTCTGCCTCGTCTTGCTTCCAAGGCGAGCACTTTGCCCCGGACCTATCCTCCCGAGGATATGAACTTTGTACACTTTTAATTGACCAACAGATTGGCTCTCACAGATGTTTTACTTGTTTTTTTAATCTATGAGGAAGTCCCACATTCAGAGCTTATCCATGTAACTCCGTTTGTTCTGTGTGATTATTCCTTAAAATAGCATCCTTATTTCTGGGTCAACCTTGATTCATTGTCAGTTCTGCACACAGAGCTGTTTTTCCTCGGCTCCTGATTCTACAGCATCAGTCTATCTCTGAGGTAGCTTGGTTAAGTTCAACCTGAGCCAGTGTCCATTTTCCTAATATAGCTGTCCTTTCCGCGTTATATATTCCTCAATGGTAAGCTTCTATATGTTTTCTTTCTACCTTGCGTTACTGCGTATTTATAGTTATTGATCAGTAAGTTACTTTATCTTCTTTGTTTCCATGATTACTTTAGCTTTAGGTACATGCTTCTCTCGGTGCTTCAGTTACATCATTACTCCTTAAGTATTTTCATATCGTTTCATCATAGGTTAATGTATCTTCTTTATGACATCACACTGTCCTCATCAGATTTCAGTTTAACGTACGTCCATGATGTCCATAAGTGCATTCTGACAACCTTTCATGTGGCATCCTTACACACAGAATCCTTACACACTTTCAGTGTGAGGGTACATTCTGTATGGCTGTCTGAGTGCATAATGTCTCTCATACCTCTGACTATGCAATCCAAAGCCTGATCCTCAATGGCTATGGTCACTTGTGAGAGGAATGCGTGAATGAGGGTCCCGATTGCAACAAGGTCCTGATGATAGCTATCACAAGTGGCCTGAGTCAGCATGTGTGGTGACCATTGATGTCTCCCATGGCATGTTATGAGTTTCCCGTAAGGCAGACATCTCCTGATGGTGGAGGGCTCTTGAGGCCAACAAATCTTCATGCAGAGATTGACTCAGGGAATCCACTTCTTGATGGCAGAATTCTCTTATTTTGTATTTTATTTTATTCTATTTTGACATTTTATAGCGCACAAAACCTTGAGGTATCTAGGTGCTTTTTGCTTAAGAATACGGTTACAGTAAGTGCTTCAGGTTACAGAAGAGGAAGCATGAGAGGTGAATAAGAGCATTACAACGTGGAACTTGCAAAAGGTAATACTGCATACGCCAAGTGCAAGAAAATATTACATGATGATCACTTCCATTGGGCCTGATGTCTGCCCCGCTCCGATCATCAAAGCAGCAGCACACGACCTCGCCCCGTTTATTACGAACCTGATCAATGCTTCCTTCAAAACTGGAGTAGTGCCTGACAACTTAAAGGACGCCTGGGTTATTCCGCTAATCAATAAACCGACTCTCGACCCAGCCAACCCGTCTAATTACAGGCCGTCAACAACGGTTCCCTTTTTACTAAAAATTCTAGATAGAGCAGCCTACCTGCAAATTCAGGCGTATCTAGAATCTAACAATCTACTGGGACTAAGGCAATCCGGTTTCCGACCAAGACATGGCACGGAAACTGCCTTGATAGATCTCACCACTCAAATTCAAGCATTCAAAGACAATGGTAAACTAGCACTCCTCTTACTGCTTGACTTATCAGCTGCTTTTGATTTGGTCAACCACCAAACACTATGCCACCATCTGAAATCAGCAGCACACTTCTCCGACTCAGCCACATCCTGGATCAGCTCCTTCCTGGCGAACAGAACTATGACGGTCTTCTCTCCTACTGACTTCCGAACCTTCCCCGGTATTTTGCGGGGTGCCACAAGGTTCCTGTGTGTCCCTTACGCTCTATAATGTCTTTACGAAGCCCCTATTTCATATCCTTGACTATCTGGGTGTCCCGTATACTAACTATGCAGACGACACCCAAATACTCATCCCCATCTCTGGAGATTATACACTTGACAGTAAAACCCTTAATGAAATCTACTCAGTATTACAAGCATGGAATGCACAACATGGTCTTTGTCTAAATGACAAACAAACTGAGCTGCTTATCCTAGGTACACATGCTAAATTGAATAAACTAAACACTGCCTTCAAATCATTCACCATAGATGGCAACTCCATTACTGTCTCAAACAACACTAAAACTCTTGGTATCTATCTTGATGCCACCCTATCCTTCTCCAAACAAATCAATGCAGTGGCAGCGTCATCCGCATATACTTGTAAACTAATCACCGCTTGCAGACCGTTCATCTCCACACCCAATTGCATCACACTTGCTAGGACCCTAGTTCTGTCCCGAATTGATTATTGCAGTGCCCTCTATTTAGGTACTAGCCGCAAAAACATTAACAAGTTACAGATAACCCAGAACAATGCTATCAGAGCAGCCCTCAACATCCCTAAGAAGTCCCATATCTCGGAGACTAGACGCAACCTGCACTGGCTCCCTGTAGAGCACAGAATATCTCTCAAAACTCTTGCTCTAACACACAAAGTCAGGGCCAATCTCGCCCCAGCCTACATCACCAACCAGTTCACTTCTCACACAGCCTCTAGACCACTTAGAGTGGATCAAGCAAACACAATATCCATACCAAGATTCAAACTCCATAACTCAGGAGGGGCTAGCTTCCCTGTATAGGCATCAAAGCTATGGAACACACTCCCTGCTCCCTTCAGAGCAGAACCTTCATTCCACTTATTCAAGCGCAACACTAAGCCCTGGCTTCTGGATTTGGAAACAACGAGAGACTTTAGGTCTAACTTACTATATTTACTGTAAATATTTTACTGTTCTATTTAACTGCATCCTCCTTTACTTACTGTATATAACTGTAACCTGTATACTACTGCTACATGTATGTATATTCCTACATACTATATGTTACTGTAACTTACTGTAACCACTTTAAATTGTTGCGCCCGTATGCCCCTGGGCCTGGCTGCGCGTTAAAAATAAACAAAATACAAATACAAATGTAGCCAGGTGGCAGCAACAAACCAATGCAAGGTCAAATCCAAGGGAAAAATACAATTGCATAGTGCATACTCTATGTTGCAAGGAGTCAGTAGCACAGAGATGCAAAGTCAAATCCAGGGGCAAATACATGGTGCCTACCCCATGTTGCAGGGAGGCAGCAACACACAGATGCAAAGTCAAAACCAGGGGCAAATACATGGTGCCTACCCGATGTTTCAGGGCAGCAGCACACAGATGCTAGGTCAAATCCAGGAGCAGATGCAAGGGTTTGATCAAATGGGCAAATACATGGTGCCTACTCCATGTTGCAGGGATGCAGCAGCACACAGATGCACTGTCAAATCCAGGGACAAATACATGGTGCCTACCCCATGTTGCAGGGCATCAGCACACAGATGCAGGGTCAAATCCAGGGACAAATACATGGCGCCTACCCCATGTTGCAGGGCAGCATCACACAGATGCAGAGTCGAATCCAGGGGCAAATACATGGTGCCTACCCCATGTTGCATGGAAACAGCACACAGATACAGTGTCAAAGCCAGGGGCAAATACATGGTGCCTCCCTCATGTGGCAGGTAGGCAGCAACACACAGATGCAACATAGAGACATTTTTGTCAGGTGTAGTTAGGGGGGAAGAGAAAGGGGGGTGAGGAGTAGCAGGAAGGGAGGAAGAGGGCACACATAACACACACAGGCAACCATAGGGAAGTGGGGATACTCATAACACCCAGGCACCATATGGGGGTGGGAGGCACTCACGGCACACAGGCTACCATACGGGGGTGGGGGCACTCATGTCACACAGGCAGCCATAGAGGTTTGGGGGGCACTCATGACACACTAGCGACCTTACAGGCGGGTGGGGGCACTCATAACACACAGGCACCATATGGGTTTGGGGCACTCATGACACACAGGCGACCATAGGGTGTGGGGGGCACTCATGACACACAGTCAACCATGGGGGGGTTGGGAGCACTCATGACACTCTAGCGACCATAGGGGGGTGGGAGCTCTCATAACACACAGGCAACCATACACTGGGATGGGGGCAGTCATGACAAACAGGCAACCATATGGGGTCGTGGGAGCACTCATAACTGACAGGCAACCATACAGGGGGGTGGGGCACTCATGACACACAGGCGACCATTGGGTGTGGGGGGCACTCATGACACACAGTCAACTATGGGGGGGTGGGGAGCGCTCATGACACTCTAGCGACCATAGGGTGGATGGGAGCACTCATAACACACAGGCAACCATACAGGGGTTTGGGGGCACTCATGACAAACAGGCGACCATAGGGGGTGTGGGAGCACTCATAACACACAGGCAACAATATGGGGGTG
Organism: Ambystoma mexicanum; assembly: GCF_040938575.1. Taxonomy (NCBI): domain Eukaryota; kingdom Metazoa; phylum Chordata; class Amphibia; order Caudata; family Ambystomatidae; genus Ambystoma; species Ambystoma mexicanum. The sequence goes on along the minus strand of NC_090935.1, from coordinate 1,069,238,308 downwards.
GGGGCAATCATGACACACAGGCGACCATAGAGGAGTGGGGGCATTCATGACACACTAGCGACCATACGGGAGGTGGGGGCACTCATGACACACTAGCAACCATACGGGGGTGGGGTCACTCATAACACACAGGCAACCATACGGGGGGTGGCGGCAATCATGACACAGAGGCGACCGTAGGGGGGTGGGGGCACCCATGACACACAGGTGGCCATAGCTGGGTGAGGGGGTACTCATGACACTCAGGCGACTATAGGGTGGTGGGGGCACTCATAACACACAGGCAACCATACCGGGGGGATGAGGGGCACTCATAGCACACAGGCAACCATACAGGGATGTGGGGGGCACTCATAACACACAGGCAAACATACAGGGGTGGGAGCACTCATAATACACAGGCAACCATACAGGGGATTGAAGCACTCATGACACACAGGCAACCATATGGGGTTGGGGGCACATGCAGCCACAGATGCCGATTCACACGTTGCAGGCAGTAGGCAGGTGCAGAGACCAGTGCAGGAGGTAATCAAGGAACATAGGCAGTACATAGCACGTTGACTAGAAAGGACTATATGAAACGTAAGCCGGATATTGGATCGAGTGGATGCCACTTTGAGATGGCGTGCACAACGGACCAGAAACAACTTTCTTACCTCCAGTTTATAAGCACTGACCAGACAGTCCTGTGTTGGGAGAAGTGAGCGTGGGTTGCTAAAGCGTCATGGAGATATGCCAGGGAGAAAACAGAATGCCTTCATAGCAGGCCTTAAATGCGTGGACCCGGCTTCGCCTCACGGCTCGGCCGGGCCTCGGTATTAGTCAGCAGGCAGAGGCCAATCAGCAGGCAGAATTTTGCAGGGTGCCTCTCAAGGCACTACTGGCACTGCGGTTTGACTGAAAAAGAGTGAAAACAGCGGCGGCCATCTTACTATTGTTTCCAGGTCTGCAGGGACTACATCAGGCAGTAGGAAGAATGTCAGACAATGTTGTGCCTCGATGTTGGTGAGGTCATCCTTCCTTCAGAGCATACTTAGGGAGAGGCCAACATCATCTCATGCAGAGACTACCTCAAGGAATCCACGTCTACACGGCGGTATACCCTTGCGGACAACAACGCCACCTGCAGAGTTTGTCTCAAGGAATCTGTGCCTGGACGGTGGCTTGCCCTGGAGATCAACAGCTCTGTATGACGAGTTTGCCTCGAGGTGGCCATCTCTTGCTGCAGGACTTCCCTGGAGGCCAAAATCTCATCACGGAGTGATTAACTATAAGTAGAACCCTCCTCGCAAGTCACCTGGCTATGGTCTTGTGTGTCTTCTCTTCTCTCCTGTTGCAATTGGATAGTTTGGCAGTGAGTGTGACATTGGAGGAGATGACATGTTTCGCCAAGTAATGGATGTCCCTGGCCATATCTCGCAGGACCTCGCCCCGTTGGGCACTTGCATGCAGCAAATCCTCATCCCACTCCAAGTGTCTGCCAGGCACATGTCCACCACATGTGCGTGGCCTACCATGATGAGATTCTAGAGCCTGGGACTGTCGCAGTGAATGCCCTGTCATAGGCTGGTGGACTGCAACCCTCCCATGGACATCAGCTTCTGCTGCTGACTCAATGATGGTTGCAGGCAAACTTGCAGATACAGAATCCTTCATTGAAGCAGGCCTCTCCATTTACAGGCCCGGAGTCTCCTGGCTCTCCTCCTCAGACTCAGCAGCCTCAAGGTACTCATAGGATTCCATGGCATCTAGACTACTCAGTGGTGGACCCTCCACCATGTTGCTCAATATGCCTTCCATATCAGATTCAACAGTAGCATCAGAAGATGAGTTGGCAGGCCTGCTGATGATTGCCTGAAACATAAGGGTATTCTCACTAGGCGCAGTACCCCAGCACAACTGGCGGATGTTTGTGCTTCATCCGCCTCGTCCTGCTCCTTCTCATCCGCAACATCCTCATCTGACCAAACACAGAAAACAATATTCAGAGGCCTACCTACCCAGCTGAACATGCATATGTGATGTCAAATGCATACAGACACATTAACGTAAGCCACACATACATCAGAAATTGAACCCTCAGAAATGTGGAAGGCACATGTGATTAACATAAAATGCTCTATGAAATCATGTTGGTGCACATTAGGTCCTACATCAAGCCAAGGTCTATCGGTAGACAGATTGAGTTCCATTCCATGCTAAATTGCTGAGCCCCAATACCACTACATCGATGGCTTCTTGCAAACTGTGGAATTATCACGTTTTCTCATATAGATAAAACATGCATGCAGGAAATTGTGTTGCAAAAATCCACATATCCCCCTTTACCAGATTCGCCTAGCCCAGATTTGTGCTTACCCATGCTCATATGTGCAAGGAAAATGCTATATGGATATAACCAGTGTGCACTTGCATGACCACTGAATAATTGACACTCCAAATGTGGATGAACATCACTCATCAAACATCCTTTTGCCAATCACTGCAACTTCTGACAGGAACACCCCCTCATCAGACTTCTCACAGACATTTCTGCACATCCATAGACACTCGGGCCAGTGAATGGATGAGTGTGACATCTGCCATTGCTCATTGTTATTCCATGTGAGTCACAATCAGTGTGCACAATGCACTATCCACAAGCACGATGCTGTGAATGTGTCCAATGTCATTTCAACAATTAGCAATGATTCTAAAGAATATTGTATACTGTAGTGTGTGTTGTAAGATCATGCACACATGGCACTCGCCTTATGTGGCTGCATAGGTGTCCATGCCTCCCATGCCAACCACCTACTCATTGATGATGAGACCACTGGTGACTTCTTCAAATGGAGTCAGCTAATCTAAATGTGGTGATCCATCTCCAGGTGCATGGGCAGAGGTCAAATTCCTGCCAAGCTTCTCCTTGGTGAGCCTCATAAGGTCACCCATCCTCTTGAGGAGCTCCTCCACTGTTTGGCTCTCCACACCACAGGTATTGATCAGATCTGTGACCTCCTGCCAAATCCTCCACCGATGGGCCACAGGAAGGGTTCTGCCAGCCCATGGGTACAGGTCACATATGGTGTTGGTCAATGTAATCATTGCCCTAGTGGGCCTAGCTGGTACTGGGGCATCTGTAGACTCACCAGCATGCTTAGCAGGTGGAACCTTTCTTCAACCCTCTTTCCCATTCTCGTTCTCTCTGCAAAGCACTCTCACTCATGGTACAAGCTCTGGCCAAGGCAAGGCAAGGCAAGGTACAAGGAAATCTCACTGCCTCCAATTCAGCGTGGTAACCTCAAATATCACTGTCTACAAATCCATGTGGTAGCCCCTAAATATTGCTGATCTGCGCATGGCAGGGAAGGTACATGCAGGTTGGATGCACTGGTGAGCATGTTATTTATAATGCTACAATGGTATGCATGCTGCGTGAGGTCCAGAATATATGCACACAGGGCCCTTCCTCAGATTTTGTCACTGCTGACTCATGCATGAAGTGGAGACACCTTTGCCTTGCTGTTACCCCTTGACTTGTGCCAGATCTCGCCTCCTCCAGACATATTATACCTTCAAACCTCTACATCTCTTGTGTCCTGTTAGTATGTCACTGGCTACTGACCACTAGCACTGCCTTGTAGTGCTTGCTAATCCCCCACAGCCTGATCGTGTGTGGGTCTGTTGTCAGGCTATGTGACTTCCTCATCTGCCATACGATGACTTTCACATCTTTATACCACCACCACCGCTCCACAGTATGCATAGTTGGGGCCCAGCTTCATCCCACCTGCATCTACCAACACCCCCTAGACAAGGCTGAGGTCTGTCATCTTCTCAGCTGCCAAATTATGATGCCCTTTTAGTTCTACGGAAGCAGTTTGGAACATGTGGCCATCCACCAACGATCTCAGTGGACATCATGGCTGCCAACAATGTGGAGTGGTTGTCAATCTTTACAGTGGACCTTGCAAAGAAGTGCAGGGATGATTTTAGGATCTTGGATCTTGGTGCCAGGTGAAGGTGAAGGCAGCCTTTGAGGCAGGTGTCTTCATGGAGGTGCACTCTGAAGTTCCATTCACATCCGGATCCTGGAGAGGATCAACACAGCAACCTCATTGGACCTCATAGCCACATGAGGTGGACATTGCCAGGGCCTGGGCTGATGTTGACGAGAGGTTGGATCGGATGCAGCCTGTCATCTTGCAGGAGATTGAGTCTAGGATGATGGGGCCCCTGCAAGCCCTTTGGGAAACAACAGAGGCCTGACTGCGAGAGGCAGATGTTGATGGGGAAGCAGCCTTGTCTGATGCATTGTCTGAGACTAGCAGGGAAGAGCCTGCTGACACTTGTATATAGTTCATTAGTTGTAGGTTTCGTTTTGTTTTATTTATTTTTTCAAGAACCATTATTCTGTTTCCATCATTGTACATAGTTTTGCATCAATACATTTATATTTCATTATTCATCTCCACTGTTTGCCATTTCTTTGTGCTATGTGCAGCATGGGTTGGTCTGCTGATGTATGTGTGCTTGTGTGCTTCTTCGTGCATTTGCAACTTTTGTTTGAACATGATCTCCAACTAAGTGTGTCCTATGGCTGTCATGCTGGTTTAGGGCCCACCCTGGGGGTCATATTGGTGCTGGCCTGTTTGCTGGGGGACGTGTTGATTATAAATGTGTGTGATGTTTACTATGATGTCTTCATGTCCAATGTATGCATGTGGACAGTGGTAGATGTGGGGAGATGACACAGTCGGTATTGCACATGTTTTAAATCTTTGTAATTCGCATATGTTGCTTGGCTACTTACTTGCTTTGCAGTACAGGCATGTTGGTCATTAATATACATGGTATGCATGGGTGTGTCAAACATTTATGCTGTGGTTGGCATTGCACTTCCTTTGTGCATGGGTTCATGGGTGTTGAGTCATGGTGGGGGTTGTTTGAGATAGGCATGGTCGAATTAGATTGATTGACAGGGCCATATGGCCATGTGCTTCACAGGTAGGGAAGGCACCAATGCAAGGGCGGGGTGGCAAGGGATGGTTGACTGATGCCATTTTTTGTGCAGGGGTATTGCATGTTTGCTGTCACTGTATCCGTGTTGGTTGAGTATGTTTTGGAGGGTGTGTCTAATGGTGGTGATGTGGAGAGACATTTGGAGATAAGGAGTACATTTCATGATCATGTTTTGGGTTTCTTATTGAGGATGGGCACTCGGTTGTTTATGTCTCTGGCCAGATTTTCCACAAAGCAGGGATGTTTATGTTATCTGTTGAAAGCTCATTCACTGCTGTCCATTCATTTCTTGTGATTTTTGCTTCTTGGATGTTGTGTTCTTTATGCTTCCACAGCAGTTTGAGGGGCTCTTTGGTACTTGCTTATCTATGTGGATGTGCTCACCGTTTATAAACATGTATAGCTTATTGTCATTGGGGATGATGAGGAGGGATGTGGTCTCACAATAATTCACTGGGCTACACACCTCACATGTGTATGATGTCATCTGAACATCAACGGACCAAAGTGTAGCTGCAGTAACATTTTTGTTGGCTACTGTTGTGCATGGTGTGGAGTGTGATCCAAGGGGAAGTCATGGAAGAGATCACTGTCCTGGATTCACCAGCACTGCTTCCGAGTGATCATGGTGAAGGAGGATGTCTGTCTGATGTAGTTCAAGAAATACACAGGCCAGAGGAGTTGAGGTAGGTTTGTGCTCCACAGTGCGTGGGATGATTCAACCCACGTGTTGCTCTGCCCTGCGGCATCACTGTGTTCTGATGGGGCCAGAAACAATAAAATGGCCGCAAAACCCTTGTGTGCACCAAAACCTCTGAAAATCAAGCAGTGCAATGCACAAAAATATGGCTGTCCAATCTAACATGCCTGCTGTCAGTGGTGGATCAGAGATCTCACTCCTGAAACATGTCACTGGGCTCCACAAGTGAAAATGGAATACAGAGGGAAAAGCAGTGCTTTGCTAAAAGAAACCCCAAAATCTTTCTTTAAATCCTTATTCTTGGTTGCTGAAACAGCAGAATGTTGGTACAAAACACCCTCTAACATCCACAATTCTTGCTGGGTGCTACAATTCACTTAGTTCAAGAAATCATTGTGAACTTACAATATCTTGAAAAGCTGAAAGTATCAAATAAACATCCACAGCAAAACTTGCCTGCCTGTGGAATCTGTCAATATCTGGGTGCAGTACCCGCGGCCGCCTTAATGACAGCTGTCAGAAGACTGCATGATGAACTTTAAAATATACATAAACTGAAATCCCATTTAATGTTTGCAATCTAAGTGGCCTGTTGCTGAGAGTAACCTATGTTGCAACTGTTTTTATCCCACGGTTTAAAATCTTTAATAAGTATTCTAGCAGATATTTTGAAATCACAAGTTTGTTTTAAACTCAGGAAAAATGCAACAGAAATAACATTTAAATACAAGCCTGGCTAAAACCACCCAAACTGGAATAACAGCTTTCCTCACAAAAGGAGGACACTTCCCACCAGCTGAAACTCACAGGGAGGTGTGAATTGCTGGTGAGCCCATGCCTAAACAATGGACATCCTCCAGCTAAAGGAAATGCTAGGTGTGAACAGTTGTAAAATGGCCTCTGCCAAGGAAACAGGGAGGAGACTTCTCCTGAAATGAAGGGAGACAAAAGGAGGCAGAGACAAACAACCATCGGTGGCTGGACATTCACAAACAACATTTTGTTTAAATACATATAATGTGCCACTGAAAACTGTCAAGAACACAAAAATAACAAAATGGTAAATCTAATTTTTGGCTGCCCATTTCAAAAGGCACCAAAACTCAGTGACATGTTCTGGGAAGAAACAGCAGAAAATGTGATATTACACAAAATGTTTTTTTGATAGAAGTAGGAAACTTTATACATGTATGCCCATGTTCAACGTGCACATTTGTAGAAATTGTGTTCCGGTTAAAAAGGGCAAAATTCTGTGGAAAGCAGACACAAGATCCTACCGCGACGGGGCTTGGAGGAGTATCAGCTACACAAAATATGTAATCTGTATATATGATTGTTATAGAGGTTGCACATGTGGAAATATGTATTGTACCAAAAATAGATCTTGTGTTAAAGGAGCTAGGGGTGGATTCTAAGCCTCATAAACCCACACCATAAAGGTGACACCCTGTTTCTCTCTTCCTGTCAAGGCAGAGAGGAGACCTTGACCAATCCCTATCAAAGGGGCGACCTTAGGCTAAACCAGCACACACACCCTTTATCATAAGCATAAATAGAGACAGCTCAGCACTCAAAAGGAGAGACAGATTCAGCCACTATCCCGACGCTGGCGGAGCACCCTGCTGCAGAACTATCCATCTTACTTGCTCCAGACTCCAGAAACTTGTTAAAGCAGAAAGGCCCATTACATTAGCTGAACCATTTTCAGCTAGGCCTCAAATTTCCAGAACCAGAACCAAACCCAGAAACCAGGCTGTGCTGTACTGCTTGCCTGCTAAAATAATTATCATCAGAACCAAAAGATCCAATCCAGTCCTGTGCCCTGCTGTGACCAGAGCCATTGCAGATCCGATCCAGTCCTGTGCCATGTTGTGAACAGACCCAGTCCAATCCGAGGTGCCCAGCAGTCTGTCCTGACCAGAATCCCTGACTAGAATCCCTGACCGGAATCCATGACCTGAATCCCTGACCAGAATCCTGACGGTTCTGTGTATAAACATATATACTGAGTATCTATAGATAGAATTGTGTCACTAGCACATGTACTGTCCTTAGTCCAATCCCTATCTTAAATCCATCCTATCTTGTCTTCAGAACCTGCATTGTTAGGAGTACTTTTGAATTGCCTGAACTCTCTATCCTATCCTTCCTATTTTCCTCCTGTACTAGTATTGTTAAAACTATCTTTGTGCTGATATTTTTCATCTGAAGTAGGCAAGCTCCACTGCAGGCAGTCACCCTGATCAAGTGGCTGTGTTCCTGTGTGGTATTTGTTTATTCATAGTCATCCTCTAGTGTAAGAAATCCTTTTTGTCATTTTAAAAGCGCATTCCTGTTTTCCCATTCTTTAACCTATCTCGGAAAAACGACCTCCACTAAAACATCCATAACTTCTTCAGTATTTGTGCTAGAAACAAAATTTCAACACAGCTTTAATTCGCATCTAAAATCCATATGGTTTTCTCATAATTGCGATTATTGCGCGCTGAAAAATTTGCCGCAAATTTCATTTTAGGTAAATTCTGACACGTGTAAAACAGCTTTTGATTGCTTCCGACTTTAATTTTAAGATTTCACATTGTTTCTTAGTATCAAATCATTGCTAGTGTTTGTGTGCAATTATCCAAAGTGGCTCCCATAAGAATTTAAACAATTTCAGCAATTTAAACCATATTTAGTTTTTTTATCCAATCCCTTCTCAAGATAACTTTAAAACCATTCTGACCGCTTGCCAATCAATCCTGTTTTTCTCTTGTGTTGCTGGGGGGGAAATTGGGATTGATATTTAGTTTGAATTCTGCCATTCCGGAAATAACTGCTCTCTCTCCTCCTATCTCTTTACATTGCCTATTAGGGGGTTGAGGGGTGTGCAGTGGGAAATAGTAACCACACTGCTATTTTATCTGAACACACACACAAAAGTATTATTTCTGTGCTGAATTGTTTTGCTCACTATTACTCCTGGTGTATTAAAAAGATTATTTAGTGTTACCTCACCCCATTGGTGATTAGTGTGTACCCATTAAAACATAGTGTGATTAAATTGTATATATATAAATAAATATTTTAATTTGCACACCAGCCTGATTCCTAGTTCAGTGTGACTGGGGGGTGGGTGGGTCCAGGAGAGGGGCGTGATATGAGTGGTACATCGTTCAGAATAAAAGAACTTTTAGACAAAAATAAAAATAAATAAGGATTTTAGTTGTGCGTTGCATGCTAGGCGTTGACTTAGGTGTGTGTCGGATTGAAATCACTTACAAGTGTACTGCGCCATGGGTGTTCCAGATGCATAGCTGGTAAGTGTTGTTGCTGTTACAACGATTGCGAGGCTAACACCACCATCATACAGCACAAGGTTGGCAAGTCTGTTCGTCACCTTGTAGGGACAGTGAATGGGTGTGGGCATCCATTGCTGTTGGATATGTTACTGTACCCTTTCCTCTACAGATCATGAGTGTGTGCCAGCATATTGTTTTGTCTGTTCGGCAGGCAACACTATTTGCACATCTGTGGTAATCTGATTGTTGTGTCCCTAACTGCAAAAGGTATGGGGGCATCCAGTGTGCTGCTGTCAGGCAAGGGTGGTGGCCAAATTACTTGGGAGTGTGGACTGGGATTTCATCATGGACCTCTGCAATCAAGATGGTCCATTAGATATTCAGTCACACATTTCACATTTCATCCAACTCCTGGAGTCAGTACTAGTCACTGAACAAGTAAGAATGGGTGTTGGGGTGATGTGTATTTGAGGTGCATTATTGTGATGTGGCACCTTGTTGGGGCAAGTGCTGTGCGAGAGAGGAGTGGGAGTGGAGGGATGCATATTAGGGGATGCAGATTTGTGGAGGTATTGGGACGAGGGTGGACTTTTGGGTGCTGCCTTAATGTAAGAGTTTGGGGTGCAGACTAGTGGGTGTACTGAGACAAGGGCGGACTTGTGGGGATGACTTAATGTAGAGGGTTTGAGTGCAGATTAGTGGGTGTATTGGGACATGGGTAGACTTGTGGGTGCTGCCTTAATGTAGGGGCTTGGGATGCAGATTAGTGGGGATACTGGGACAATGGTGGACTTGTGGGGGCTGCCTTAATGCAGTGGGTTGGGGTGCAGATTAATAGGGGTACTGGGATAAGGGTGGACTTGCGGGTGCTTCCTTAATGTAGGGTTTGGGTTGCAGATTAGTGAGGGTACTGGAAAGAGGGCAGACTTGTGGTTGCTGCTTTAATTTGGGTGGTGGGGTGCAGATTAGTGGGGTTACTGGGCCAAAGGTGGTTTGGGGGTGCTGCCCTAATGTAGTGGGTTGGGGCGCAGATTAGTGGGGGTACTGGGACAAGACCAGACTTGTGGGTGCTGCCTTAATGTTTGGAGTTGGAGCGCAGATTAATGGGTGTTCTAAGACAAGGGTGGACTTGTAGGTGCTACCTTAATGTAGGGGATTGGGGTTCAGATTTGTGGGGGTACTAGGATAAGGACTCCTTGGTCGCATTAGAGGAGTGGAAGTAATGGTGATTGCTGGTAAGTAATCCCTGATTACTTATTTTCCATGGGTACGGCGCAAACGTTGTTTGACAGCCCCATGCTCTGTTTGCCATGGGGATGTGTTCTGGGGTGCCAGGTGCAACTCGTTTTTCTTTTCGCCACATGTTTCTGGCCGGTTTTGATTCCATGAATTGGCTCCAAGCACATTACATTTGTTCCACCCAATGATCTTGCTACCGCTAACTACTTAGCTACTTAGCGCAAACTTTGCGTTTTTTTGTAAATCAGCCTCATGTTTTTCTGACTTAGTTCACATTTTGAATACGCCGCAATTCCTGTGCAGCAAGAACCCTGCACAGGGAACCAGGATTTAGCTAGTAAAACAGATACGTTTCGGGATCCACGTGAACTGAAGCCTACACAGAAAGATGCAACCTGTCAAACAAGTACTAGATCTGAATTATTAATCGAAGAAACCATTCCACTTCCGGATCAGCTTTAATTTGAGGAATGTGGCTTATATTTCAGGATTTGCATCATGGTGTCGCAATTAGTAAAATTACTTCTTGTTATGGGGGGGACTGGTACCTGCGATACATATTTTAGGGACAGTAGAGCGCCAGCTAACCCAATTATCTTTACTGCTGACAGATGAAATGCAGCGCGCTTCCCACAGGTAGCAGCAGGCTGCCTCATTGAAAACGCTATTATGCCTTTTTCGCACAGATTCAGCATCTTGGTAGAAAGACCATTGAGCTACTTCACAACAACAGCCGGGCAGAATCCGCTCTGATCACTGAGATAGCAATTTTAATCACAGGGGCTGCCATTGTGACTGAAGTTGTTTATAGACACTCTCTCGGCGCCCGCATTAGGCGCCAGGTTCTTGACGCCAATCAAAGCGTGCCAGGCAAGGTAATTGTCGTCGCTATAGCAGCAATGCGCTACATGGTGCTTCACTACAGTCTCAATCAAAATATTAAAGATAATTGTTCAGGTTCAATTCAGTTTAATTTAATGTTCTCACTTGTTCTTTGTGATAGTTCCCCCTCCAACACATTGTAGGTGTTTGGCATTGTGTGGACTTTACTACAAAGAGCAGGTGTTCGTTGAACAGTGACATTGTGCTTCGCTCGGATCAGAAGGGGTATTCTACACATAAAACATTTTATTTCCTATTATGAAAAATCAGAGACTTTACATATGAGATTGCGGTCTGCAGCAGCCATTTGAGAATCCGTCTCAGAAGCAAGGGTGAGATGGGAAGTTTGGTTGTGAAGGTCCAATGGAGACTATACTTGACACTGACAGCATGATGTACAGTTTTCTTTTAATCATGTATTTAGATATGTGACAAGAGATTAAGTGATTTGCCTAGACCCACACAATGTTTAGTCAAGCCTTGAAACTGGGATTAAAAACTGGCCTCCCCAGTCATCACCTAAATTACTTCACAAGAGTTTGCTTCATGTAAACAGAGTATAGATTATGAACAATGCATATTTACGATTTCACACATTAGTCAAATTGTACCGGCCAAAAATATTTGCTAAACCTATTGGATCGACATCACATACATCTCCACAACGTTTCTCCATAACCAATGCTGTCTCATGCCACATGACAAGACTGCATTACGTCCAATGGCGTATGCTAAATTGTCTGAAAACAACAGAGCAGTGGGAACGCGATTCCAGCCAATCAGGCCCCGCCCTGTCTAGTAAGACTTTGGCAATATGTGTAAATCCAGTAAGCAAAGCCTGAGTCATGTTTCCTGCCAGCCATTTCCAGACCATGGATCCAATGAGTGGAGAACAGGCAAAGTGGAAAATATTACTAAAGTAGAGTTTAGGTAAAAAGTTGTTTGGATATGCCTCTGCAACCCTGGGAAGGGTCTCTATAAAGGTCGAGCAACAGTCAATAAAAAATAAAAAATGAATGAAACAATGGTTTGGATACATCAAAAAAGAAAGATAACTTGGTATCGCAGTTGACACATTATTTCCTTTTACTGCTGTTAAAAACGTGTCTGAGCTAAGGGTTTGAGAAGCACTTCCCGAGAACATCATCAAGAAGACTGACATTACATAGAGTCCGGCGCACTATTAACGAGGCCGTTCCAATAGTATAACCATGCCAAAAGACTCTGGAGAGGCGCAGTCTCTGGAATCCCTAGTTCTTGCGAGCCAAACAGTAAAACACCCAGATGAGGTCCATGTCTTTAAGAATATACAGGAAGAATAGGCGATGGTCACTTCCACCAAATAACCAGCTTAATGGACTTTCATATCTGAAAGGAGTGGGAGAAAAATGAAGGTGTCAGCCCTCTACTAACAAGGTATATTGGTCACATATATAATAGCTAAACCAAGCACTTTCAATTTGAGTTGGGAAAACTCAACCTTCGTTTAGCAGATGCAACAGCAATGACGCCATCTCCACCACTCCAAATTGTTCATCATATTCACTAAACCGAAGTCACTCTTTTACATCCTGAAATGTAGGTGATGCAGGAAACATTTAAACAGAGCAGCATATTTGCTGCCAGCCAACCTGGCGCAGCGAATATTTGGCCAAAATAAGTTCCATCAACCGGATTACCTACAACCTACTTAGCCCCAAACAAATTGCTCGCAGGTGTGAAGGTACACAAAGAAAACAAAACCATCAGAGCGGCATATCCGATTTAAATGTGCTCAATCTGAATTTGAAACCACACCATTAGACAGAACACTGAATGAATGCTGCAGAAGTGTTCACGCACAGGAGGGGTGCTCAGAAGCACTGGAGGAGGAAGATGCATCATACCGGACGAGGTTAGTTATAGGAGTTTTATAACATGGTAACAATACAGTAAGGCTGCTTCTTAGTACTCAGGGAAGAGGAAATTATATGGGGTAGCAAAGGGTAGAGGGGAAGCTGTGCAATAACCATTCAATAGTTGACAACAGATAGCAATTCTTCAGATAACGTAGCGTGATAACCTGATATCATTCAACATTCCCAACTACAGAGCACTTGCCCCATGCTTCCCTCTCTCGTCGCCAACTACTTCTCATCCAAGATCACCATCACCAAACTCTGGAATGCCCAAAATGCCATACGCATGCTGCTACACTCCCATGACTTTCCCTACCCCCCTCACTTAGGCTCTCTCTTCTCTTTGATTGTTTCCCTCAAGTCTCCTGGCGTTTCACTGTGCAGACATTGAGAACTATGAAAAGCTATGTCTTTTCAATCCTATACCTAGCACTTTTTTCCCTTGAATCTTTCCATAAAAATAGGCAATTACACTTCTGCTTTAAATTATACTCAGTGATGCCAATGAAATCAAAAAGTCCTTGTATGATCCCAGCAACCCTTCAAAAATGAAACTCTGTTCTTTCTTCCCTAGGACACAGAAATCACTAGTTTTCAACGAGCTCAAGAATTGCCTTGATGCCCACAATCTATGCAGCACCCTCCCATCCAGCTTCTGTGGTCATCACTCCCCTGAAATGACTCAGACATGGGTGTTCAACTTCCCGACGACTGCTTATCACTCAAAACAGGTTCTCCTCCAAACCCGCTCTCATTATGCAAAGCTCTCCACTCTTGCTTCTCTGACTGTTCTTTACATTTCCTAGTACTCAGAACACTCTGAATGTGCAACCCTACTCATGCGTGTACCAATGAACGGCCATTTTTATGTAACAAGGATCGCCATTTTGTTTTCTAACAATTGCTCACTGCTTTCTGTTCAAATTGCTTCGCAGCACATTTTCTGCTTACACTGCTCGACTGTTAATATTGTTGTCTGAATGTGAAAGGACAAGGCCACAGGGCCGCAAGGCTAATAAGAGTTTGTTGAAACACAACGTAGGCAGCGCTGGGAAGGAATGCTCGGCTCCCTTCCGAATGTAGCCTTGAAGCAGAGCCGCAGGGCATTTAATCATTTCACAGCTGCCAGCCAGTCTATGGTATATGGTAGAATATGTTAGAATAAAGCAACTAAAGGCTTGAATTATGCTCTTCTTACTGTCATGGGATTTGACCCATGTTGAAGCAATAGACTGGGTAGATGTGGGGATGAGCTGTCGCCGCCCATTATTCTATCCCAGAACAAACTAAATCAATAGACTGGGGGGATGTGAGGATGAGCTATCGCCGCCCACATTCACGCCAGAATAGGAGAACTGCACAGTTGGCACGAGACCACTCCAAAGATACAACCTTCTTGCGGGAATTCATTTTCTTAATCCCAAAAATGGTTGCATTACCAGTACTCACCACTATCAGAAAGCCGGCGTTTTAAAACCACCAGACCTTTGTGTAAAACTGAACAAATGAAACAAAACCAGACCAAGGAAAGACTTACTAGGAGGTGGATACAATGTAAAACTATATTCTGAAATGACTTGAAGGAAGTAATTATTTAATGTATATGTAAAAATTGTAAGTGATTTAAACTGGGAACAAAAAGTGACATTTAGCTGAAACCTGGCTTAATGAAACTGGATTCTGCCTGACAACTACCCCCGACAGGAGTTAAAACCTGCTCAGCCACTCTTCCCCTTGCCAAAAGGAGTTGTCACCTCTCTGATTAGATTAGGGGTGGAGCAGCTGGGGACTACAGAGAGTTGAACAAAGGCCTGTCCTGGACTCAGGCAAATAATATATTGGGGGCGTCGTAAAAGTGGCTTCCTCTTAGGGGAAACTGGGAGGGGCAGTGCCTCTGCTAGCAGCTGAGCTTGGGGGAAGTGGATAAACCAGTTACTCCACCCTGTGATGTGGGAAGCCACACCCCTTTTTGACCAGGGCATAATTTTAAAAAGATAGATAACTCATAGTGCAGACTTGTCAGAATTATATAAGTAATATTATTTTTGTGATTTTTCTCTGAACATTTTGAGAGGCGTTAGGACCCTGTGGTGTATTCTGGGGGGTTGCTAGCGGAAAATAAGGTCTCACTCCAAATGTATGCATGTTAAAAATCTGACACTTCATCAATTAATGTCCATACTCCTTGCGCACATGTGTGTAATTTTGGGTAAATGTCCGATATTGCAAAACCAGTTAAAAAGCGCAAAATGTTGTCATTTTTGAATGCAAGCCCCCAGGAAGATCAGAGGCGGACAAGCATGGACCATAAGGAATATATAATGTGCACATGTAATTTCAACAAATTGTATATCTGGGAAGGATGTATTTGAATCAAATATAGATTTGTGGGCAAACTGACCAGGGGAGGATCCTCTGACCCATAAACAGACTTCATCATGCTGACAATCCATTTCCTTCCCCCAATCATGGGAGAGGGGAGAATTGGGCCAATGACAAGTAGAGAGGGGCAGGCTTAGCTAGGCCCAGCACCCACCCATTTTATAAACACATAAAAGGAGACTGCTGGGAGAGGTAGAGACATTCAATTCCATTTGCTGCGGAGCATGCTGACTGACGACTTCACATCCAGAGATCCAGACTTCAAATCCATCAATCTCCAAAGACCAGAACTTTACTTCAGAACTTAAAGCAAGGGCCTAAACCCACAAACTGAGAACTCTTCTCAGCAGGCCTCAGCAACCTTAAAATCATTTGCAAACTATTCCACAGCCGGGCGAGCTGTTTGAATTCTTTTGCTAAGAACAATTGCCAGAGACCAGACCAGAGATCCAGAGTGACCCAGACCGCTGTGAGCAGAACCAGAGAGCTGACCCAGATCACTGTGAAGTGCCGAGACCAGAACCGGAGTCCACTCCAAAACCTGACCAGATCCGTGGCGAGGCCTATTTCAAATTTATATTTATATGTATATTGTGAGTACCTAGCAGAACTGTGCAGAACCAATCTCTTAGTTAAAATAATCTAATCCAAACTATTTTAACCTAAGTAGAACTGCCTCCTAGAAATCGTGTCATCTGTATTTTTAAAGCTGCACAACTGTCACCTGTCAATTCTGCAGCTGCAAGCTGTCACCTGTCATTTTGAGTTTTACTTTAAATCCGAAAAACGACCTTTACAAAATCGTTCATATCTCTGGAACCGTTTGGGCTAGGAATGAAATTTTACTTTCCTCTGAAAGCTTAGAATCTCGGCTTTCCAAGGAACCTAGAACCTGCTACTCCTTGTACTTTTGCCGTAATCACGATTCACGCACTCGCAAATTTTGCCGCGATTTGCGATTTGGCCTGATTTCTTTCTGTAAAAAGATAGCAGCTTTTTGCTTTCCTCTGCTAAAAATGTGTTTGCCTCTTAATAACCATCCCTGAATCATTGCTAAAGTGAGCCTGAGCTCATCCCAAGTATCTCTCACTCACCCTGAACCTCCTAAAGGGAATTAAAAGCATTTTCAGCATATTTCTCACTTCATTGCCACCACATTCAAAGCACTTGGGCCTGTGTTTTAAAACTCATACCGGTTTTCTCTAAGCTTGCTGGGGGGAACTGAATTTCGTATTGTATTTGATTGCATTCCTGAGAACTGTGTGCTCCTCTTTCCATCTACTTCCATTTCTTACATTGCATAGGGGGGGGGGTGAATTGCCAGAGAAAAAGTGATTATCTTATCTTTTGCTAAAATCATATTAAGTATTTCTGTACTGCATTTTATTCCTCATTGCTTTTCCCTTGAAATCATAAAAGTATTTTTGCTACTTTATCCATCCTATACTACCTCCTCATTGATTATAAAGAAGCGTGCTAGTGTCAGATTACCCATTGTTGATTAACATTATATTTATAAGGGCGATATGGATTATTAATTTATTATAAAAGCGTGGTATCTATATTTTGTTTTATTTCTCAAATAAACCTTTTAAACTTGCAAAACAGAACTACTTCTTGGCTCAGTGGGGTCAGGGGGATTCTAAGAGAGGGGTGTTATATAGGTGTAGTCATCCAGAACTCATGAACTGGACATAAAGATATATCAATAAGGGTTTCCATTCAGTATCCCAGACTAGGCATTGACTTAGCTGTAGTGTTGAATTGAATCCTCTTACATTACGGCCCCCCTTTACCGAGCCCTGTAGAGCGTGTCGGCTCCCAGGACACGAATAGCACCTCATAGATAGCAAGGTCTGGAATGTGACTCTTCCCCCGTATGTAGCTCGCTTCCAAGAACAGAAGCACTGTGTTCTGTTCAACAACTAAAAGATGCCTCCGCACTTGCAAAATTGCATATTGTTACTAGAATAGATATTTGAAGGTGTCATAATTGTCGAAAGTGTCCATCATCACACCGAGTTCAAAGAAACCCAATAAAGGGGGGTGTTAAACATGTCACAGCTGATTGTATGAAATGCATTTTGTATATATGTAACTGATGTACGTAATTCACTCTCTTGAGTCCCTTGTGGTCTAGAGATACACGTCGTGGGGCGTGAGACCGAGTTGGCCAACTGACACTATTTGCTTTGCAATAAACCCTAGCTTTGGGAATACAACCTCGTGTCTGGCGTATCTATCGTGTGTAGTGACTTGCCTTGTTTCCATAGACGTGAGGGACCCCCCAGAGCCCCCTTTCAAGATGGCGCCCAAATAGGGACCCTCCCCCACTTCTTCCATTGTATACGTTGTAATTGAGTAAAGGCGAGAACGGCGAGGACGGGTCGATCGAGCCGGGATCAAGAGGAGTTCGGGGCACCCTGTAGAAGTGATGAGAGATTCCTTTGCAGATCTGCACACATCTGATACCTGATCGACATACCCGGCTAGAGAACAAGGAGGCAAGGGTCCCGAAACGAGGCGGAAGCCAAGAAACGCAGACACAAGGACAAATTGATTTATCAGGTGAGTCATTCCCCGATTCAAAGTAATCCTGATATTGGTTGAGAGTTGACTTTGCAAAATCAAACGCCCTAGGTAAGTTTGATTAACCAGGGGGAAGGTTGAAACATGCCTTGGGTATTGTCCACCCTAGCAGGGTTTTTCCGCTGTGGTAGACAATATTTGGAAGATGGCCAAATTGCACCACCTGGGGGAACGCCGGCATATGAAATGTATGTGAAGTATGGAGTGGGAGCAATAATATTCTGTGAGACTTGGCATAGGCAAACCAGAAAGCAACAAGACCATCAGTGGCCGATTAATGGTAGTTTTGAGATAGCGAGAATAGACAACCTAGAAAGGGTGTTGATAAGAAAGAAAGCACGTCCTGCAGCATTTGATATCATTAAGGACTGGAGAAGTGAAGCAATGCTCCGACTTAGAAGTAGAGCGAAGCATGCGCGCAGGCATAAATCAAAAGGTGAAGTAGCGGAAGAAAAAGTGGAGGAGGAGAGGACTGAGAGTCTAAGGAGGTCAGGTAGACGTGACCAGTTGAATATAGAAAAAATATACCCACAACGAGAATTGCACATAGCAGATGAATTGATAGAAAACATATTGATCTATACAAAACAAGGCCCAAGATCGGAAGCGAGGCCAAACATGTCAGTAACTATTGCCCAAACCCCGCCCAAAGCTCAAACTCTCCCTCCCATAGCTCAAGCCCTCCCACAGCCACAGACTGTGCATGTAACACTTCCTATTAGCCAACCAGGCCCACAGCAGACACTCCCCGCTTCTGTTGTCCCATCCGCACCTCCCGCCTTAGATACAGACTCGGTATCGTCCGTCCCTCCCGGGGTTGAAATTGAAACCACGTTGGCGAGAGGCGGGACTGAACAAAGTAGATGCACGAGGGTAACACGCAGTGCGATCAGCAAAGAAAGGAAGGTGGAATTACAGCAACAGGCAGAAATGTATATAGACAGGAATGATGGGACGACAACATTGGCTTTGATGTATCACTTCCGAAGAAGCAACGAAAGACAAGTAGTGTTGGAATGTATGGGTGAATATTTGGTGGAGAGATGGAAACAGTTAATTGGGAAATTACCACTGCAGCGATTCTTAGATTTGAATGCATTAGCACGCTGTAGAGAGAGAGATGAAGAAGTGAGAGAACATGTATATGGACTTTTTGAACTTAAAAATGAATTAGATAATGATTATGCTGAAATGTTTACTGCACCTGGGTACAGGGGTAAGGATATCGGGAGACATAGGAAGGAAGCGGTAGAGCCATATATACAACGACGACATTCAATGTCGTCAGTACAGAGGGGCGACAAATTGAAAGTATGTATACGAGAAGCGTTCAGATGGATGTCGGATCCCAGTATTCCAACAATGGAGATACATGAGATATTTGATGAATATTCCATGCCCATGAAAAGAAAAGCACTGCAGTCGATGGCTGAACATTTACTAGACAAAGATATAAAAAACGACAAGGCCAGCCCACCCAAAATAATGGCAGTATATAAGAGAGCAATAGAGCGAGGGACAGGAGAAACAGCCCTATCGCTTGATCTGGGAATATTATTGCACATGAGAAAAGGGGGAGGGACAGTAAGTGGGGCATTTCCTATGAGAGAGGTCCCACCTACCTTTGTGCCCAAAGTAGCGGTTCCCGCAACGAGCAATGTAGCGGCGCAGGTAACACCAGCCCATTATACTGCCCAATATGTGCATGTCCCCTTTTCCAGACACGTGGTGAACAACATAAAGCAGACGATTCCCGATATAAGAAAGAATCCTGCAGGGTTTTACAAGGAAGTAGAGTCCTGCCTACAATCATCCGTGCTTACCATGGGTGACATAGACCTAATATTCCCAGTGGTCCTGCCAACAGACATATGGAAGCAAATAAGAAAGGTGGATGATGTAACGACCTTTGGCGCCACATGGGCGGATTTGTTAATAGAAGACAGGAATAAAGCGTTTGGAGGAACACCGGGAGCGAATCTGGTAGCATTAACAGCACAAATAGTACAGAAATTAAAAGAAATTATCCCAGAGAAAAGAATTCAATGGGACAAATTGACTGCATGTGTACAAGGCAAGGATGAGTTAGCTACAGATTATTTTAATATGTTTGAAGAAGTATTTACAGACTTCAGTGGGCAGGATGTGAGCTTGGAAGCGGGGAAGAGGTTATTTGTTGCCAAATATGTGAGGGGGTTAAAACTTCCAATCCAGAACCTAATAATGACATCAGAGAGTGCATGGCAAGCAAAAACGCTGGGCGAAGTATTACACATGGCCCAATATTATGAGAACAGAGTGAATGCGGAGAAAGAGAAAGAGGAGAAGGATAGGGTAAATCTGAAGACACGGGGGCTACTGCAGCAAGTAGCAGGACATAATAGATGGAGAGGGAATGCACAAGGAAGGAGTAATTTGAATATGCATGGGGGGCCATTGGAACCAAATCAGTGTGCGTACTGTAAGGAGGAAGGACACTGGCGAGCGCAATGTCCACATCTGCAGAATAGAAATGGGTCTAGTCAGAGAAGACAGGACAGAGGGCACCAAGGAGCGAATGGACCAAATAGGAATAGTATGCAGCAGCACCACAATAATGGAGGTAATCAAAACCAAGCCCAAAACCAAAGTGCTCCTAACCATAGTCAGAGTCAGCAAAACCAACTGTATGGAAACCAGAGTGGTGGAAATAGAGGAAAGAGTGGGAACGTTTTTGATATACAGCCAAATACGTATTACAGTAATAGTAGTGATTACATGTCGGATGACGTGTTATTTCTCCAATAGGACAGCCCAGGCAAGGGCCGGAACCAGTGTCTATTCCCGACCCTACGTAGAAATGAGAGTCGGGAATGAGGAGCACCGCTTCCTTGTAGATAAAGGAGCGTAAAAGTGTTCAATAGACCATCACTTGGTTCCGGATATACCACTGTCAGGGCAAAAGAATGTTTCTGTAGGATTCGCAGGTACACCAGCCATAAACCCAGTGTCCCAACTAGTCCCAGTTACCATAGGACCATTCACTGAACATTGTCCTTTCCTTTTAACAGAAAATTGTGGGGAGAACCTGTTGGGATTAAATTTGTTGAAAAAGTTAGGCGCAATTATACATTGCACGGCAGATGGGGTGTTCCTGACGATTTGGCCACAGGATGCCCCTGTATCAGAATTCATGTCTGAAACTTTACCAGGAGAGCTAAGTAAAGTGCCAACCTGTATATGGGCAATGCATGACAACGATGTAGGATACTTGAAAATAGAGCCAGTAAAGAACATTTTGAAAGAGGGTGTAACACTACCGCAAATTCCCCAGTACAGAATTTCGGCTGAAGGTGAGAAAGGATTGAAGAGTATTGTTACAGATTTGGTGAAATTAAGGGTGATTGAAGAAATTACAGGCAGTACATGCAACAGCCCTATTCTTCCAGTTTATAAAAAAGGAGGCAATGAAGTACTATATCGTTTCATAATTGATTTGCGTGTGCTAAACAAAGTAGTAGATCAACAATTTCCTTTAGTCCCAGATGTCACTACAATATTGACAATGATACCTGTCTCAGCAGAATACCTTAGTGTAGTTGATCTAAAAAATGCGTTCTTTAGCATTCCGGTGGACAAGGACAGCAGATATTTGTTTGCGTTCACATTAGGAGGACGATCATTTACATTTATGCGGATTCCGCAAGGGTACACGGAAAGTCCGGGTATTTACAGTAGAGCATTGAAAGAGCAGCTATTCATGCCAGAATTACCAGTGGGTTGTGTACTCTTGCAATACATAAATGATCTGTTGTTAGCTGCTGACACAGAGGAGATTTGTAAAGAAAGCACTGTATTACTACTGTCACACCAAGTGGCACATGGCCATAAAGCTAGTTTGAAGAAGTGTCAATATAATCGAAAGGAGGTAGCTTATTTGGGCTACCTACTTTCGAAAGAGGGGCGAAGGCTAACGCCAGAACGCATAGAAAGTATTTCTTGTATGCCTATTCCAAAGACACATAAAGGAGTCAGAGCCATAATAGGCATGGCTTCGTATTGCCGAAAATGGTTCGGTAATTTTGCGTTAATTGTGAAACCGATGGTGAATTTGACTAGAAAGGATGCGGTCATGCCTTTACAGTGGGATGAGGAATGTCAGAGAGCGTTTGATCAATTGAAAACTGCATTATGAAAAGGTTTTTAGACTGTTTGTGTGTGAAAGTGAAGGATGTGCATTGGCGGTTTTGACACAGGAACAAGGTGGAAGAAATAGGCTGTGCGGCTATTTCTCTTCCGCGCTGGACCCTGTAGCGCGCACTACCACGATGTTTGCGATCTGTCGCTGTGGCTGCTGCGTCGGTGAAACAAATGGAAGGGATGGTATTGGGGCATACTTTAATTCTGATGGTGCCACATGCTATAGACGTTCTATTAAATAGGACACAGACGCAACACCTCACCTCTGCTAGATTGACAAGATATGAGATTATTTTGTTCGCACCCCATATCCAAATTATGAGGTGTAGCACTTTGAATCCTGCAGAATTAATGCCACTGCCCATAAAAGAAATTGGTGACAACAAATCACCCCCCCATGATTGCTTAATGGTCACTGAGGAAGAAACAAAGGGGAGAGTTGATTTAAGTGACACCCCACAGAAAGAGCCAGATGGAGAGTTATTTTGTGACGGCTCTTGTTTCAAATTACCTGATGGCACGACGACTGCCGCCTACGCTATCACTACCCTAGAGAGCGTTGTAGAAAGCAAAAGAATCCCCTACAACTCAGCACAAGCCACAGAAATAATAGCATTGACCAGAGCCTGCGAGATTTCTGAAAATTTGAATGTGATTATATATACTGATAGTCAGTATGCTTTTGGGGTGGTTCATAACTTTGGTCGACTCTGGGCTGAGAGAGGTTTCTTGACATCACATGGTGCCAGAATTCAACATTGCCCTTTGATTGTACGATTACTGCCTGCACTCAAGTTTCCAAAGCGCCTAGCAATAGTGAAATGCGAGGCACATAAAAAGGTAACATGCAAAGTAGGAGAGGGAAACGTGTTTACAGACAGAATTTGCGAAACAAACTGCCACTGATTTAAATACTAAGATGATGACAGTCCAGACCGAGGAAGTACCCTGTATGATAGCAGATGGAATTGCCGCTGTCAAAGAAATGCAGGCCGAAGCCACAGCCGATGAAATACAAGGGTAGGCAGAGGGCTCTGCTGAGTTAGATCTGGAGGGTTGTTGGGTGGACAAGGGAACTAGAAACTGGATGTTGCCAAATTCATATGTGACTGCAATGGTCACAATGGCTCACAGCCCTACTCACATCTGTGTGAAAAAGATAATACAGCACCTATCTACAGTATGGCAGAATGTAAACATAAAGAAGAATGCAGAGAGGTTTGTGCGGAACTGTATCACGTGTTTACAACACAATGTAGGTAAGGGAACAGTGACTCCAATAGGCAGTTTTGGCCCACCCTCTATGCCTTTTGAGGTAATCCATTTTGATTTCATAGAGATGGAGGGATGCCAAAACTTGAAATATGTCTTAGTGGTGATCTGTGCATTCAGCAAGTGGGTGGAGGCATATCCCTTAAAAGACTGCACAGCAATGAGCACAGCAAAAGTAATGCTTAAAGAATATTTTTCCCGTTATGGCTTGCCCCGTGTCCTGTGGTCAGATAATGGTCCACATTTTGTGGGCGCAGTGGTGTTACAGATATGTGCGGGTCTTCAAATTGATAAGAGATTTCATAGTTCAAGACTTCTGAGTTTGGCCGGTTTTGTGGTGAGGCACAACGGGATCCTCAAGTCAAAAATAAGCAAGATATGTCCAGGAAGCAAGTTGGGTTGGGTGGATGCATTACCAATAGCGCTATTATGCATGCGTACGTCTGTACAGGCTAGAACTGGGCTCTCCACGTACGAAAACGTAATGGGGAGGCCGGCAAATGTTTGGTGCGCACCTCAGCCAAAACGACTTAGCGAGGTAGAACATCCTGTGCCTAGTACTTATTGTGGCCTTTCAATGCGGAAATTGCGTTTGATTCATCAGCAGGTGCAGGAGGCTCTACCAGTGAGATACACCGGTCCGGGGCACGCGCTGGAGCCAGGCGGCTGGGTGCTGCTTAAAAATTTTGAAAGAAAATCATCGTTAGCACCAAGGTGGCCAGGCCCCTATCAAGTGCTCTTGCCAACGCAGACAGCGATACGGGTGGATGGACGGAAGTTGTGGATCAATGCCACCCATGCCAAAAAGATCCCAACTTCGCTGAAAGACTTGCTTGACCCAGACGACCGGAAAGAGACAGCGGTCCCAGAAACGAAAGAAACTGTTGCCAGTAAGCTGCCACCAAATGTGCCCGAGCGAGAAGTGAAACTCGAAACGAAGCCTGAAACGATTACCAAAAAGGGGGAAGGGCAATGAGTGCCCCAACGTTGCCCAGCAGAATCTACATCACAGTTGGCTGACATAAAATCTGCATTGCAAATACCGGCAGACACTAAACGTGTACCCCTTTGGCGCCCATCAGCACTTCAAAGACCGTATCTGCATCACTGGCGCTACGCACACCAGCACCTGCAGTAGCGCCACAGGCTTACTTTGAGCATGAATCTGGAAGTGCACCGGCACTGTTCACGGATCACACAATACCAAGAGTGAGGCGATATGATTTACGGCCTCGAAAGACAAAGTGATCCACAGTTCTTTGGTGCTTATGTTAACCTCTGGTTCCGCTCATGGACGGAGAAGGAACTAGAGGTGTAGAGGAGAGAAGCGTGAGAATTGTGCAAATCGGACAATTCAAGACTCGCGGCTCCTCGGTGCGATCATAAAAAGTACATCTGTCCGGAACCAGAGTGGACAAGCTGGGCGCACATGGTACTAAGGCAATAGATAACTGATCAAAAGTCCTCTGAGCAGTATGAGAAAGGACAAGTGATCTTGCCTAAAAACAAATAAGCAAATCCAGGCTATAAAGGACTGGCAGAACTGAACTGTGACAATTCCGTTGAACTTATTGACATCAGAACAAGTGCAACAAACAGAGATATCCACGACAAACTCTAATAAGGAAGAAGAAGGACGATGAGAAACATGTCGGGACCGGTTTCAGCCTCCTCCTGCACCGCTGCTGAGAATGAGTTAATTGTAAAGACTGTAAACTTAAGGAAAACGCATGGTAAAAAAAATAGTATGCTGGCACTGACAATAATCAAGTGCTTCATGAGTGTGGTAGCACCAATAACGACAGCCTTAGTATTATGGTATGTGGAATCTATACACCTATTGGGAATGTTTTTACCAATAGTTAATATATCCACTACTGAAAGCCCGGTTCAGGTGATTACTTATACCTTGTCCCCAACGGAAGAAAGACACAGGGAAGGGTATGGGAACAATACGCTGTTACTGATTATGAATATGACACATGCAATTCTAAAGAAAACAAATTGCTGGGTATGTGCCCATTTACCGCAGCATGCTGGGAAAGGAATAGGTTGGTATGTACAGCCATTACCATTAAGTTCTGCATGTAGTGCATCGTTAAGTGCAATGTTCTCTGGGAAATGGAATAAGAGTCGTACGGGTCAATTAGACAGAACAAACATGAATGAGTTTTTGAGTTTGAGGAAATAACTATGAGGCCTGTGGGTTGTTCCATATTCCATAAAGCACAAGTGATGACCCCAGAACCTATGAGGAAAAGTATGCGAAAAATAACACGACAAAATCAACAAGATGGATTGTCCCCACCAGTTAAAACATCTGTGATGACGTTTCGTGTAAGAACAGACGGGAACAAAGATGCAGTTCCCCCTTCTTACACGGTGAATTATAACCCGAGAACTGTCCCTTTTTGTCTAAAAAAGAAAGGCTCCTATTCAGTCGGAACATTTACTGGATGCATGAATACAGTGGTATTAAAATGGGAAATAGAACCAGTATATGTGGGAGATCCAGTCTATTTTATATGTGGAGATAAGGCATATACTTGGTTGCCCAGGAGTGTTCCTCTTAGAAACAGCAGACATGGCCAGACTATCCAGATCTAGAACCAAAAGGAGTAGCGAAGGTGTTTTGATAGCGACTGATGTAGCAAAATCATTCATTCCATTCTTGTCCCAGATAGTGAACTCCTATAACATAAGGCAGCTGTCCAGAATACTAAAAGATACCATAAACACAACGACAGATATACTATTTAACATGACGTTGGAAGAAAAAGGAATTAGGTTAATGACACTGCAAAATAGAATGGCTCTCGATGTGATCCTGGTTGATCGTGGGGGAATTTGCAAGATTGTGGGATCAGCGTGCTGTGTATTTGTAGATGACTATTCCCCTACGATTTTTGAAGCAATAAAGAAAATGCATGTCCTAAGCTCCGAACTCCCTACTGGAGAAGGGGGCTGGGGAATAGAGTCCTGGTTTTGGGGAATACTGCGTTCTTGGGGATGGAAGTTGATCTCAATATTAGTAGTGGTGTTTGGAATATTCATATTGTGCTGTTGTTGCATACACTGCCTACCGTTAGTTTGCACTGAGGTAACTGAGGGATGTACGAAGGGATGTATGCATATGATAACAAGAAGAAAACAAACTTATGGCCGGGATGACAGAGACACAAATGAAATGAAAACAGTGAAAGAATTAATGGCTATAGATATCAATGAAGATGATGATGCTTATAGTAGCATGCAAAACTCAGACATAAGTGCTTTAGACTTATCGTCATCAGAGGAGGATACAATAAATGAATGAGACTTTTGGCATACGCACAAAGGAGGGTTTGTCAGTCTAGAAAAAAGGACACCTCTCATTATTGATGGTAAACGTATTTTGGTGGCCGTGGGCCAACCGTCTCATGCACGAAACAATAGAAATACAGGTTTCCAAGTTTACCAATGAACGGCCGTTTTGATGTAACAAGGATCGCCATTTTGTTTTCTAACAATTGCACATTGCTTTCTGTTCAAATTGCTTTGCAGCACATTTTCTGCTTACACTGCTCGACTGTTAATATTGTTGTCTGAACGTGAAAGGACAAGGCCCCAGGGCCGCGAGGCTAATAAGAGTTTGTTGAAACACAACGTGGGCAGCGCTGGGAAGGAATGCCTGGCTCCCACCCGAATGTATCCTTGAAGCAGAGCCGCAGGGCATTTAATCATTTCACAGCTGCCAGCCAGTCTCGTTATATGGTAGAATATGTTAGAATAAAGCAGCTAAAGGCTTGAATTATGCTCTTCTTACGGCCCCCCTTTACCGAGCCCTGTAGAGCGTGTCGGCTCCCAGGACACGAATAGCACCTCATAGATAGCAAGGACTGGAATGTGACTCTTCCCCCGTATGTAGCTCACTTCGAAGAACAGAAGCCCCGTGTTCTGTTCAACAACTGAAAGATGCCTCTGCACTTGCAAAATTGCATATTGTTACTAGGATAGATATTTGACGGTGTCATAATTGTCGAAAGTGTCCATCTTCACACCGAGTTCAAAGAAACCCAATAAAGGGGGGTGTTAAACATGTCACAGCTGATTGTACGATATGCATTTTGTATATATGTAACTGATGTACGTAATTCACTCTCTTGCGTCCCTCGAGGTCTAGAGATACACGTCGCGGGGCGTGAGACCAAGTTGGCCAACTGAGACTATTTGCTTTGCAATAAACCCTAGCTTTGGGAATACAACCTCTTGTCTGGCGTATCTATCATGTGTGGTGACTTGCCTTGTTTCCATAGACCTGAGGGACCCCTAGGGGCCCCTTTCAATATCAGCACAAGTTAAGTGTTGTAGCATGCATATTTAATTGCCATACAATAATTTACATTTCAAAGCAACCAGATACAATGTAAATATTATTTATTTCCATACGCACACAACGTAATTTTACATTTCCATAGAGTGACATAGTTCATATTGATGACTACCTTTATGCTGCAGATTGCGGCCGCCATCTTGCAGTGTGTGACACTGCATCATACAGAACACGCACACCCTAAACTGGGAATGAGAAATGATGAACTAACGATGTGACGAGTTGAGGTGCAGGTGAGGTGACACATGCCAATCGGTATTGGGCGACCACGCCTACTTGCCTCTGTGATTGCCTCTGTGATTGGTGCCACTTTTTGACAGCATGAGATTGGCTGGCCATTGTAACTGGTCAGGTAAAGAAAGTGGCAAGTGCTCACTATTGTTGCTAATCCGACGCGAGGAATTTTGAAGTTAGAATACTTGAGGGATCTACCCGGGACTATTGCAAATAAGACGGATTATGACAGTTTTGCTGTTGCCCTTTTTGTTTTGAGAAAGGCTCTTGAGCAGCCGAAACACGTGTAAACCAGGAATAAAGGGCTCTGTGACTTTGAATATGTGGTGCAATCCTTGGGTGGCAGACTCCATAGATCTGCTGTATAACCAAGGAGGTAGGGGATTGGTTCCTCCAACTCAGGCCACAGGGATGCGACACGGCTGAAAAGCGCTACTAATCAATTTAAGGTTGCCAACAGAAGAGGTTGTACCAACACATATCCCCACCAAAACTTTTTCTAATAGTTCATATTGATGCCTGCCTTGATGCTGCAGATTGCGGCCGCCATCTCGCAGTGTGTGACTCTGCATCATACAGAACACGCATACCCTAAACTGGGAATGAGAAATGATGAACTGACGAGGTGACGAGTTGAGGTGCAGGTGAGGTGACGCATGCCAATCGGTATTCGGAGATCACTACTTGCCTCTGTGATTGCCTCTGTGATTGGTGCCACTTTTTTGACAGCATGAGATTGGCCGGCCATTGTAACTGGTCAGGTAAAGAAAGTGGCAAGTGCTACATGGCGATTGGTGGACCACCAATAGTATCCAATGATGAGAGCACGAGGATCGAGAGGCAGGAGACCAAAATAGTCATGTAAGCAAAGCAATCACCATACTGTAACAGCCAGGCACCCATGTTTCAGTTTGCCTAAAAGGTTTGTAAGGCAGGGATTAACAGACGTGCTTATTTTAAATGTAAATTACATCTAAACTCGACTTTTCTTTTTGAAATAAATAAGTATATAGTATCTACGCGAGTCTATATAGTGAAACAACGTCTGCAGGTAACCGTGAGGCGCACAGCAATGCGCCATCTTTTACCAACTGCATAGTTAATGTGCAGTACTGTGAGGTCAGTACAGCATTCAGAATACAACAGGCGGTGTGGGGGGCATCTCATTTATCGCCAGAGCCACTTGAAGGACGAGCGACAGCATCAGAAATGCAGGGTCATCTATGCTGCAGTGATGCACAGCATGCGATGCTGGGACGGCTTTGAGCAGGGCAACGACAGAACAAGAGAGGGTTCATGTCATTCAGTGATCATCTTGCCAGATGACACAGGATTAGTATTATATGCGCTTGGAGGCCTTCCCAACCAGTGCCAGAGAGGGGAAAACACATAAAACACACCAGCGGCCGAGCCCCAGGCATTGTGTATCGGTGGAAAGGTTTCAGAAGCGAGGGAGCACATCTGCACGTTTGCTCGGGAGCCCTTATCCCTTTCCAAGACCATGAGTGACAAGGCCATCCATACTAATCTATTAGGTGACTCCATTCCAGAGGGGAAGCCGTCAACTCTTTGATTAATATCAGCTACTTAGATTATAACAGAGGCTCTGCTGAAATGCCAAATATTGG
Organism: Ambystoma mexicanum; assembly: GCF_040938575.1. Classification (NCBI taxonomy): domain Eukaryota; kingdom Metazoa; phylum Chordata; class Amphibia; order Caudata; family Ambystomatidae; genus Ambystoma; species Ambystoma mexicanum. The sequence goes on along the minus strand of NC_090935.1, from coordinate 1,069,208,645 downwards.
GATTTTCTCTGAAGTCCATATTATTCAAGCTCATTTGGGGACAGTTAAGTAGGTAGATATGGATAATGAGAACAAAGTAGAAAATAGCTTCAGCGAGGTCTGATTAGCTGTGCACTTTACCTGTGTTGCGTTCTGTCTTAAAGCTTTCAGTTGCAAAACCTAGGGAAGAATGTATAAGCTTCCATTACTTTGCATTCTGGTACTTGTGGTTTTCCATCCAGGGTGCGGAAAACAGAGCTGCAATCATACTCTTTAGTTTAACATACATACTTATACATATTCACTTTTGAAGTCATAGCTAAAAACACAGTTCTTTAAAGCCATATGTTAACGAATTATCAGCTAGAGCTGAGCAGATATGTGGTCAAGTGATTAAAGTGTAGAATTAACTTAAATCCCAGTTTCACCATATAACAAAGGGTGTGACTCTGGGCATAACCTTTTATCTAAATGTAAACTATCTGTCAAAAGAGGCATGGCAGATATGGGATCTTTGTTATTTTTCAGGGAGTGCACCAGTAATTCAGTTTGTGATTTGGGGTGTGAGGAGGTAAGTCGCTGTAGAGATATCGCGAGAGCCGCAACTCTCACAAGATCTCGGCCGCGGCCACTAGGGCCGCCCCTGCGTGCTCGGCGCGCATTACGGAAGCAGCAGAGGACGCGGGAAGACGTCCTCTCCCAGCTCCTCCGAGAATTAGGCCCCAGGCCTAGTATAAGACATTACAGCCTCCCAGCTGCACCCCCTTACATTAGAGGCAAGGTGCCCAAGTGGATTTTCCACCTGCTTATCAATATATGCTGAATGATGTTGTATGCTGAATAAAGGACATCACGATTACCAAGACGCCTCCTGTCATCCTTACAACAATTATACTACATAAATTGGCGACGAGGATCACCACTACAACCCACGTGAACCATGCAAGGCGCGACACCACCTCCGCCCTTCCTACAAACTCCAGGTAAACCTGTCATCCCGTGGCTGCAATGGCAACCTTTATTTATGACATACGTGGAGGCAGTGGGCGGTGCAGGATTCTCGGCGGCGCGGCGCAGGGCAATGTTACTTATCGCCCTAGGGGTAGAAGGACAGAGGGTGTTTGAAAGTCTCACCCCGGGCCAGGTGGTTGGTGACAACGATGACGTATTCAAGGAAGCGGTAAGAAGAATCGTAAAAAGATTTGCCAGTAAAGAGAACACAGTGCTGCACAGAATACATTTCTATAGCCGCAGACAAGAAGCCTCAGAACCCGTTGACGACTACGTCACAAAGCTACGGGAATTGGCGGCGCTGTGCAACTTTGGCAACAATGCCGAGAGCCTCATCTGCGACATGCTGGTAGTTCACACCAACAGCAGGAAAGTGCAAGATAAATTCATTATGGAGAAGGAACTGCTGCTAGAGAAAGCAATGGAGATTGCCAGAGCAGTCGAAGAAACAGCTGGGAGACGAAAAGAACTCACGGGAAGCTATAGCTCCACTGAAATACAAGCAGTGGCGTTTCGCCCGAAGAAAGAGAGACAAGTATCGAACACGAAAGAAGAAAAAGGGAGCACGAGAGAACCACTGAAATGTCACAGGTGTACCAGCACGAAACATTTGGCGTTTGACATGGAGTGCCCAGCCAGAGATAAGGAGTGCTCTATCTGCAAACGTATTGGCCATTTCTCGATTGTGTGTCGGTGGAGAACCAAGAAAGTCACAAACGTCAACATGAGTCGCAACACGGAAAGAGAGTCGTCCTCGGAAGATGAAGGAAGACCCACCGTCATCATGGTGAACAGCACACGGGCCAGGAGAGAAAAACCCCATTGCTTAATCAAAATCGACGGGATGGAAACAAAAGTCATGGCGGACTCAGGTTCTGACCTCACCATAATCCCCCTATGCACATACAAAGAAATGTTGGGGATGGAAAAGGTTCGAGTGCTCACCACACGGCACAAACCCACGGTTTTTGGAGGTGCGTCGGTTGACCTACTGGGCTACATCAATGGGAAGGTGGAGTTTAAAGGAAGGGAAACCACCACCAGAGTATATTTCAGCCAAGAGGGCCCAGCAGTATTAGGATGGGACGACCAAGATAAATTGAAAATCAAACTGGATCCCAGCACGGAAGATCAAGTACTCTCTGTCTGCGGGAGGAGCGTACCAATAGTCAAAAGTGATTATCCCAAACTCTTCTCGGAGGAGCCGGGGCATATCAAAGGCTTTGTCCACAAAATAATGCTTAAAAGGAATGCGGTCCCAGTCAAACATCGCGTGAGGCCAGTACCAGCAACCGCGAGAGACACACTCAGGAGTCAATTGGACAAAATGAGGATGGATGGGGTCATTGAAGAAATTGAAGCTTCAGAGTGGCTGAGCCCAGTCGTGCTCATAAAGAAACCCAACTCACAAGAGCTAAGGGTTTGCATCGACCTTTGCAGCGTAAACTTGGAAGTCATTACGGACAGTTACCCACTACCGAGCATAAATGAACTGATTCTTATGATGAACGAAGCCAAAATATTCTCAAAACTGGATATGAGAAACGCGTACCACCAAATACAATTACACAAGGAATCCAAGCCCCTCACAGCATTCATCACTCCGTTTGGGACCTATCAATTCACCAAGATGCCATTCGGCTTATCTTCGGCTGCATCGGCTTTTCAACGAATGATGGATGTCCTACTACGGAAAGTCAAAAATGTGGCATATTTTCAGGATGACATCCTTGTCTATGCAAGGGACGAACAGACACACAATGCCACATTGAGAACAGTCCTAACCAAGCTGCAAGAAGCGGGGGTGAGGTTACGCTACGAGAAATGCGTATTCAAGGCGAAAGAAGTTGAGTACTTAGGGTACAAAATATCCGAGCAAGGGATAAGTCCCAAACAAAATTTAATGCAGGCCATAATTAAAGCACCGGAACCCACCAGCAAAGAAGAAGTAAGGTCATTCCTTGGGCTGGCGGAGTACTACGCAAAGTTTATCCCTAAGTTCTCGGAAACCTCTGCACCCCTCCGCGAACTCCTCAAAAAAGGGTCGGAGTACTCGTGGCAAGAACCCCAAAAGAAAGCGGTAGAAAGCATAAAACGCCACATAATGGAAGCGCCGTGTCTTCAACCATTTAATCCCGAGTGGGGTACAGTCATCACCACAGACGCCAGTGCGTACGGATTAGGAGCTGTCCTAACGCAGAAGAAAGGTGACACGGAACATGTAGTAGCCTTTGCCTCGAAAGCCTTATCCTCGGCCGAACAGAATTACTCCACCATAGAAAAGGAAATGTTAACGTGTGCATGGGCGGTAGAACATTTCAGAACATACGTGTGGGGCACAAAATTTAGGTTGGTAACTGACCATAAACCCCTCATCCACATGCTCAACCCAGGAGGAACCAAAGCGTCAACACCCCGGTTGGCACGCATAGCAGCCAAACTGCAGGAGTACACATTTGAAGTACAGCACATCTCAGGATGGAAGAATTCGCAGGCAGACTGCATGTCAAGATTACCTGAGGGTAAAGACAAGGCCACCACGTTTTTGCAAGAGGAATGCATCGTGGCATCCATCACAGATCTCAAAGCACCGGACTACTTGGAACTCAGTGAGAAGCATTGGTTGGAAGAAGACGGAAAGGACCTAACCATGGCGAGAATACGAGAGTGGATCAGGGAAGGGTGGCCGAATGAAAAAGCGATGCCAGAAGGCATGAGGCCCTATTGGAAGGTGGCAGATGAGATATCAGAAACAGATGGAATAATATTGAAAACGGACCAGATAATCCCACCCGTAGGCATGAGAAGGACCATTCTCTGCAGAGCCCACGCGGGCCACCTAGGGAACACTATGACCCGTCGCAGAGTGAGAGAGGCCTACTGGTGGCCTCCATGGATCAAGAGATTCACACCATGATAGAGAGATGTCATGAATGCCTCAACAGCGACAAGCGCTTAAAGGTCAGACAGGCGCCGCTGATTCCCACAGAAGTACCAGAAGCGGTGTGGTCAAAAGTAGGTATGGACTTTATAGGACCCTTGGAGGCGATGGCGCCCGAACATCGCTATGGCATAGTACTAGTGGACTACTTATCAAAGTGGGTGGAGGCTGAGTTTGTCCCAAACATCACCACAGCGACAGTAATTGAAGTCCTCACCAAAATTTTTCAAAGGGAAGGACTCCCCTACGAAGTGGTAACGGACAATGGGGTACAACTAGTCTCAAGGGACATGGAACAATTCCTGAGGAAGCACCACATACACCAGAAGAAAGCAGCGTTGTATCATCCTCAAGCCAATGGACTGGTAGAGAGAGCCAACAGGTTTATAAAAGGTGCTATCCAGCTAGCAACCGCGTCCGGTATGGACCCGCTCAAAACAACCAAAGAGGCCATAGCGGCCCACAGACTTACTCCCAACGGGATCACTCAAATATCTCCGTTTCGAATGTTAAGAGGGAGAAGAGCAGCTTCGACGCTTATACCACCATGGCTGACCAAAGTAAGAGAAGATGAAGAAGTAGACATGTCAGAGGTGGTGTGGAGAATTAAAAACAGTAAAACACACATGAAAACGTGGAGTGACAGAAGAAGAAGGACCAAACAAGTGTCAGACATTAAAGAGGGAGATTGGATCAAAATACGACTACCGACAAAGGATCAAATCACGGGCTCTCGATACAGCAGACCAATAAAAGTTATCCACAGAGGAACCAACCACGTCCGCACCGAAGACGGGCGCACTTGGAACCTGCAAAGAGTGGCCCTTTCCAGAAGAGACAAGAGAGAGCAAGGACCCCGGAGAGATCAAAAGCGGAAGGAGGAATGGACTGCGAGAGAGAAGAAGAACGTGAGCCAGAGAATGATGACGGAGAAAGGGAGGAAACAGAGATGGAACCGGATGCACCCACAGCAGAACGAGAACTGGAACACCAGGATGCCCACAGCGAGAAAGGTGACCGGCCAAGAAGAGAACACAGAAGACCGGTGAGATACAATGACTATGTATTGCAATGAACTGCCTTTGCATTATCAGGGGGAGGTGTGTAGAGATATCGCGAGAGCCGCAACTCTCACGAGATCTTGGCCGCGGCCACTAGGGCCGCCCCCGCACGCTCGGCGCGCATTACAGGAGCAGCAGAGGACGCAGGAAGACGTCCTCTCCCAGCTCCTCCGAGAATTAGGCCCCAGGCCTAGTAGAAGACATTACAGCCTCCAAGCTGCACCCCCTTACATTAGAGGCAAGTTGCCCAAGTGGATTTTCCACCTGCTTATCAATATATGCTGATTGATGTCGTATGCTGAATAAAGGACATCACGATTATCAAGACGCCTCCTGTCATCCTTACAACAATTATACTACAGTCGCCATGCAGGGGTTGGGGAGGCAGCACCCAGTTATGGGGTTTGTGTTAGGCATGGGAAAGCAGAAACCCAGGTAAGGGTTTTGTGTTGGGCGTGCAGAGCCAGAATGCCAGGTATGTTTTTTGCAATGTACGGGATATTAAAGCAGTTGCATTTCTTTGTGGTAGGACACCTGGGGCCTGATTACAGGAACTTTGCAACGGTGCACGTGCAATGCTGCACCGTTTGAGCACTAGGACTACGTTTTCCCTGGTTCAAAAAACATTGGGGCCATATTTGAAAACATTTACACCATCACATGTGTCTTTTTTCGAGGTATAAACATTAGTACAAAAATTGCATTTTTGATACACGACAATGGTTGCTAAAGTGCTAATAACATTTCATATTTGCATTAGGGCAACATATTCCCTGTTGTAACAAAACTCTGAAAGTGCCCGTTTTTGTTTTGAAAATTGTATACCTTGAAAATTGACACCTGTCACTGTACAAATGTTTTCAAATATGGCCCCAATGTTTTTGCACTACGATTCAACTTTGCTCTTGCACCAGTGCAAAGTTTCTGTAATCTCTGCCTAGCTGTGGTTTTGCTTTGGAGGAAGGACGGCATGACGATGGTGTTTGGAAAGGCATGACAACAGGTAGGGATCCCTTGTTGGATCCTGTTTGTCTCTCAGAACCAAGCCATGGTTCCAGGCTTGGCTCAGGGTAAGCTCTAGAAATCAAATATCCATATCCTACAACACTATGCCACACTATGCAAAGTAATTGATCACTATAGTGTATTTCTAAATTCTGTGCTGATTTGAAATGCAGAAACATATTGATCAGTAGAGACAATAATCGAAGATAAAGATAAAGGGACACAGATTGAAAGTATCATAGAATTACATATTACTAATCATGACACATTGATCATTTTAGCATCTACTAGCAAAATGGCTCTGCCTCTCGGTGAGGGGATGGAAACGTTTGGAAAGTGTTCTGCTTTGATAAAAAGAACATGATTTACTTTAAGAAAATGTGAAATACCTTGAATATGGGGGTTGGTAATATGGAACATTCAACCAACCTTACTACCCAACAGCATTTTAATGTAAAACAAGAGATGGCATCTGTTAGGAAGTGCTTTTTGGGGGCAAAGGTGGAAAGGGGCAATGTTCTATGCCATCTTAGGCATAGTTAAACAAAATGTGTATTGTAAAATGCACAATGATGATCAATTTCTTTACATAAATAATTTCTTAGGCGAGTGAACCCCCAGAGACCTCCTTGGTTGGTTGCGGTACCCTTGCTACACTCGTTTGTGGCCGCTAACTAAAGGGAAATATTTACACCCCACAAGTGAAAGAAATCAACAGCTGCTATTGATTATGGGTTTCAACACACAAATTGCTCGCTAAATTTGGAGGTATTACCTCTGGTTACAATTACGGTAATAAATTGTAAATTGGTCAGAATGAGTACCCGGCAAGGCAAATCCACAGGATACACTTCATGTGGATTGGCTCGTTTCCGAGCCATACCAAAGTGTAATCATGTGGACGCACTTGTGTGAAACGCGTGTCGGGTGTCGTCTTTTTTTTTTAAGTACCATGGAAAGGGAGAAGGGACCACACGTAGTCCCTTCTCCCTTGTCCAAGGTGGACATTTTTTGTGTTTACTTTTTTTTTCAATGTAAGTGAATGGCTGCCATGGAAAGGGAGAAGGGACTACACATACTCCAATTCCATTTTCTTTCTTTACTATGGCCGCTATGGAAACAGAAAACGGGCTATGTTTTCCATCCGTGGTGGCCATTTTTTTGTACCTTTTTAGTACTTTTTGTCCGGCTGCGAAACGCAACGCGTCTCACAGCTGGGAAAAAAAAAACATTAGAAGCCCGGTCTTACGGGCCGGGGTAGTAATGGCAATAAGCCCCTTAACGGCGGGCCATTACCGCACACGGTATTGTCCCTGGGGCCTTCGTTAAGGTCCTCGCTAGGCTCAGGCCTGTAACTATGGGCCCCGGGAGCATTACCTTGGGTGGAAATGGGTCTCCGTCTCAGAGGTTATTGAATCATTAACACATTCGTTTTATTTGCTCATCCCCAATGGGGAATAACACCTATCCTCCATTGTTCTATAAACTACTGTTACCATATGCACCAATCTATGGGCCCGATTCATGGATTTGTTGTTGCAGTTCAAAGTGATTTTGCACTGTTGAAAAGTGACTTTGGACTGCCGACACAAAACCTGAATCATGGAAATGTGCAAAGTGTATTTGTGCAGTGCAAAGTCTGTGTGAAAATATACTTACAATCTCCGATGGTCGGTTGTACACAAATTGTTTGTTTCCGAATTGCTCGCAGGAGAATTAACCGAATTTAAAAGGTAAATTCAGACATATATTTAATTACCCAAACCAACCATATATGTATTCAGTGAAAAAACTTTGTTAAAGGGACGTTATGGTTCCAAGTAAAACCGAAAAACCCCTGAAATTCGCCAGTTATGGTAAGCTAAGGAAACCATAACTCGCGCCACCACCGTGCACTGCTAAGACTAACACCCACAACATCAAAGATGACATCACAAATGTCATTGATGACATCACTGATGACATCACATATGAATTTACTTTTCATGAAATGTCTGTATAAGGGATTCTTATTATAATGTTGAGAAAAAAGTGTCAAGGATCATTGGAATACATATCATGAGCTAATTAGTGTGTTAAGCAATGCATTGATATAAATAGCATTCTATTATGATGTTCTATCCAGTATACTGAGCTACTCATGCAGAAACCTAGGCATTGTGTGCAGCATACATGATGAAGGTATAATATTCATAATGTTGCTATGTTGAATAATGAAATGATAACTGTTTTCTTATTAGAATTTTGTGTACTGTGAATTTATGTAATAAGTAGCTAATAAAACCCACGTATTACATAATTGCATTATTACAGACAAAACACAAAGACACTATAACGCATACAAATATGTGTATGTACGGGGAAAGTGAAGTAAGAAAAAAAGCAGAAGTAGTAGCAGAAACAATTCATAACCTAACTGATTATCTTTATGCTAATAAATGATTGCTCTGTTGCAAAGCTGCTATTTACCCTATGTACATGTATCACATGATGTGACTGGATCCTAAGGAAAGTAGTGTGAGTACAATGTCTACAAATATGAACATATACAGGGAAAGTATAGAATAGTAATAAAAAAACAACAGAACTATCAGAAAGTGTTGATAACTCTACTGATTATTTTCATGCACAGAAAGGATTGCTGTCTTTCAAGCTTGTGTCTTCCCCTATGTATGTGTTTCATATGATATGACTGGACGCTAAGAGAATTACGGGGACGGGAGAGATCCACAAGGTTGTGGACATCTGTTGTATTGTACCCTAAGAGAATTACTGTAAGAACATACTTGAAGGATAAGTCTACAAATATAGTACATTCACAATTTTTAGTTCCTGTCTGTTACTGAAGAAAACCATGTGTCCTAGATGTGTCAGTAAAGGAAAAAAGAGGGAGACAGACATGTGATGTCATCTGTGATGTCATCTATGACATTTGTGATGTCATCTTTGATGTTGTGGGTGTTAGTCTTAGCAGTGCACGGTGGTGGTGCGAGTTATGGTTGCTTAGCTAACCATAACTGGCGAATTTCAGGGGGTTTTCGGTTTTATTTGGAATCATAACGTCCCTTTAACTTACTGCCTGATTCATGGAATTATTTGCGTGAAAAACGCAGATTTTCGCGCCTTTCTGCCCGAAAATCCCCATACTTCAAACAGGGATTTTTGGGCAGAAAGGTGCGCAAATCTGCGTTTTTCACGCAAATAATTCCATGAATCAGGCTGAAAGTTTTTTCACTGAATTTCATAGGTTTTTAGTAGCACAACTTAACCATAACGTCCCTTTAACAAAGTTTTTTTTACTGAATTTCATAGGTTTTTAGTAGCGCAACTTAACAATAATAACTCTGACTTTATGTACAAGTAACATAGAATATACTGAACCCCTCTACTGAATTTGATGTCCGCAAACTCTTTTAATGTCTGCGGACATATGCGGACAACAGCACCACTACCCAAAAAGTCTTTAATTGTTATATCATTACATATGAACATTTTACACATTCACAAACCAGCACACATACACATTATATGTAGTAATAAATAAGAATTATAACCCATAAATATAACACAGTAACCATTCATTTAAATAACATATGTTCTAAAATGGAATATACCAAAAGAAGAAAGATAGTCTTTGAACATGATTACCTCACAGAAATTCCACAACTAAGAGCAACAGCAGATCTACAGACTAGTCAGAACACACCTTACCAGAAGCTAGTAAGTGTACTGCATTTTACTCATATATTTGTAAACTTTCCGTATTAGATAAAAAAAAAGTGATATTATGTTTTTTTTCACACAGAAATGTCTAGTACTCTGGAGTGGCTAGAGGAGCATTTCCCAGGTGAGAAATGTCTGAAGATAGTGAACCTAATGGGAGACACTTTACTATACAAACCAATTAATACATATTATTTTATATATATTTAACATATACATTTTTTTTTGTACAGACCATACATAGATTGAAAATACTAAAGAAAAAGCAGTATTGGATAAGACTCTTCAGCACATAGAAGAAAAAATGGACCTACTCATGGCAAATTTTAACAATTTAAAAAACTTTGTGGGGGATCACTTGAAACAAACAACTACATACCATTGTCCCACATGTACCTGTCCCCTCTCACCATATCCCACTCAATTATCCCCAAACCCTCTCCATGAACCAAAACGTTTTGATGAGACTTCCATGCCTTCTTTACCTTATATAAATCCTATTGAAACCCCCAATTCTGCTGTTTTTGTTTCAGTTTCTGCCTCACCTTCTCTGTCATAAATTTAACATCCATATAAAATAAAGTAAAAATGATTATATTGTGTCCTAATTCATTTTTTGTCTTTTTTTAAAAAGCAGTTCAGGTGTCCGCGGACAGCGCGGGTGTCCGGAATGTCCGTAAAGAAACGAAAATGGGAGCATCCTAAGGATACTATATCTGTCCGTAATGTTTACATGCAAGTGGAAACTGTTCTAAGAACAGATGCAGTGTCTTGAAATGTTCATAAATAAACAAAATGGGGGTGTCCTGAGGACGCTATGCCTGTCCGTATTGTTCGCAGGCAAGTTGAAACTGTTCTAAGAACACAGGCTGTGTCCCGAAATGTTTGTAAACAAACGAAATGGGGGTGTCCTGAGGACACTATACCTGTCCGTACTGTTCGTAGGCAGGTTGAAACTGTTCTAAGAACACATCAAGTGTCCTGGGATGTTTGTAAATAAACAAAATGGGGGTGTCCTGAGGACGCTATGCCTGTCCGTATTGTTCGCCGGCAAGTTGAAACTGTTATAAGAACAAATGGCTGTCCTTAACTGTTTGTTTCACTTGTGACGCATTTTTAATCACTTCAGGACCCGAACAGTGTCCGTAGAACACCAACGCGCATGCGCAAAACAGTTTCAGTGCATTTGGTGTCCTGCAGACACCCACTCCCTTCGCGGACATGTTCGTGAACCTATCACGTGACCGCACCCACACTGAGCGTGTGTTCTGATTGCGAACACTGTTTGTGTCCCTGAACAATTTAAAACTACATTTTCAAGCAATCTACAACATTTTGCAATAGAAACTCACCATAGCACAAGTCCCACATAGTAATCCTGAGTTTCTACATACTTTTTGTGACTTTTTTAACCCTTTTTTCTGTTTGATCTGTCCGGGGGCAGCGCGCATGTCCGCGAACCACGCACAAACACCCCTATAAAAGGCCACACCCTAGAGATCATTCTCATTGTGTTTCTGGCTATCTTACAGAACACAGCAAATTTTGCTGCCAACTTTGCAGATTTTCATCTCGAACCTGATGGCATCCATGGCTCCACTAATGCCACCTGGTGCTGCATCTGCCTCAGCACCACCCCCAACCCCTCCACCACCACCTCCCCAAGGGCCTGAAGAGGGGAACAGGAGTGAGGATGCACAGGAGGATGAAGAGGATGACGAGAATGAGGTAGTGGAAGTCCCTACTACCAGCACTCGACGTGAGTCTTGGGTGTGGCGGTTATTTACCATTCGTGGTAATGGTCCTAAGGCGCGTGCGAACCAAGTCACCTGCAACGAGTGCAAAATGGTACTCAGTCGTGGGAAGCCTGGTTCATACAGCTTTGGGACAACTACCATGAAGCAACAGCTATGGTCATTCCAAACTGGGGCCATTCGCAAGGTTGTACCTTGCAAGGAGCGTAGTAGGTTGAATTCCTCTACTTCATCCTCCATTTCTGATCCTGTCACCACAAGGAACACTCCTGTGGGACAGCGTATTCCTCAAGCTGCCTCACAGGCCATACACAATACTGATGACCCTTCCCTTTCAAGGCTCACAGTTGTGTGTATGTACTGCGACGCAGTACTGTGCAGGGGGGAGAGACTTCGTAGTGCTTTTGAGGCTATCGTCTCAGAGCACAAGAAGATCTGCTCACTACCCAAGTAAAACCCACTCTGCATCTTCCTCTCTCCATTCGCCCTTTCTTATCCCCGTGGTTGGTGTCCCCCCTTATCCTCCTTTTCCCTCCTCCCCTAGTGTGTCGTGTATAAAAAAAACAAAAAAAATGAAACAACAAAAATAAAAAAAGGCTCTTTTCAGAGCCGCCTTTCACAGTTAAAAAATAGAAGTGAAAATAAATGAAGCAGGGCCCTGTGGTTTTTTTAGAAGTCTGCAGACAGTCCGCGAACATCTAACATTTTGGCGTGCTGCCCTATCATAACCATTGCAGTTTTATCTGGGAGGAAGTGGTGGCTCTGAAAAGAGCCTTTTGGTGGTGTTTGTTTGTGTTTGAAAAATTTGAAATGCTCAACACCTACTACAAAATGGATGCTGTAATTCCAAAAAAGTTTGCAATGCATTTTGTACATTTCTCAGAAAAATCTGATTGCCAGCATAAGTAAGATGGACTCCATCTCTGCGAAAAATGTATGTACTACGAAACATAATATTTTCATTGTGAAAAGAGGACATGCCAAAATCTCTTAGAAAGGCACAAACAGCCTTCATGACATTGCGCCTTGCTTTTTCCATTTGGGGACCAAATGAAGAAGACCGAAGCCACATTTGTCTCTGCGCAATCCGTGAAATAATTACTTGAGAATTTGGAAACATGTCCATGACCTTCCCTAGTCCTTCTTTCATTGCAAATTGCGCATGTCCTAAACTGTTCCCTCCACAATGAATTACAATTATGTCTGGATGTTGCTCTGTCTCCAAAGTAGCACAGAAAGGTAGCAAGTCCAACCACTTCATTCCACGTACTCCATGCCAGTGTACTTCCACATGTGGGAATCCAAGATCTACAGCTACTCCACAGCTTTCTGCATGCACCTTCAACCAATGTATCCTCGAGTCTCCCAAAATCCAAACAATGTTTTTTCTGAAACACACAGCCATAGCTTTCTGTTCTTCTCTAAGCAAAAAGAGTATCTGCGAAACGCTCTCCTGACACAACACACCCACTAATCTTTCCTGACCAATCCCTTTCTCTGCTCATTCTTATTTGCATGGCCCCCCAACCCAAAATCCCCAGATGTAACACCCGATGTCCGCGGACTACCACCATGTCCGTGGACATATCGTAACATGGACAGTCCTTCTACCATTTCCATTTCACTTTCTGTGCCGTTCCCTCATTGGATATAGCTAAGAAGTCACATGAGCATCCACCAATCACATCCAAGACCTCTACATCTAACTGCATCATCATAGATCAGCCCTTCAAATGTACTGTTTATCTCTCTTAGAACAAGTGTCATATCATTGGAAAGGACCTTCTACAAGAAATACTGTACAAGTCTCCAAGATTTCTAATTGCAGCTGCATGCATATCCATAAGCATGAACACAAACTACAGGTATGCATATTTTCTGTATAGTACATGTACAATTCTTATAGGTTCATATAAACAGATTAACTGACTTTTAGCTTGTATAATCTATAAAATGAATTTACTGTCATTTTATCCATCTCCTAAAAACAACTGTCACTTCCAAACCTATCTGCTGTTTAATTTCTTTTTACACACACATTTTCAAAGCATGTTCAACTAACATATTTAAAGTACAATATGACGAGTTAACATACTCAAACAAAATTGCATGCACACAGTATGTTCAAATATCAAACAACAATACTTGTACAAAAACATAAAAATGTATTAATTTATTTATTTATTTACTTATATTTATATATTGCGCAAGCAGCCCATGACATTGAGGCGCTGTTACTTACAAGAGCTTAGTTACAGAAATAGTGGTATTCAGTGGTACATTATGAATTCCACAAGGCATAGAAATTATATTTTGGTTGGTACAGTTAGTCATTACAAAACAGTTTATGCATTAAGAACATATGATATGTATTCAACTGGTGCGACACATCTTATGTGAATAAGATAGTTTTCTTGGTTTTGAGGAAGGCGCTGAGGGTCAATGTCAATTAAAGAAATCAATGTCTAAATTAAAAACAGTGCTATATACAAACAAAATTACTAATTTGTTTCCTTTACAATTGCAGTGAAGACCATTCTCCTGAAAAGAAGCAGCCGAATATGAAGTACAAAGAACAACTAAGATGAAACCTGCTCATTTCAGAAAAAAAGTAAGTTTAATACCACCATAGTACTATTATTCAAACACACTGTAAGGTTAATTCATGCTATTTCTGTGCCTAAAAATAGAGATTGTGCACCATTCTGTCTACAAATCCCCATTTCTTAAACAGAGATTTACAGGTAGAATGGCGCACAATTTCCTATTTTTCGACACACAAATGACCCAACTCAGCCCCTAGAATTTTGATATTATAGAACAAACAACTGTTTTAGTTGTATACCATTAGATTTACTATTAGTACTTCTCCACACCACTAGCTTACTTTCTACTGTCATCTGAACCCCAGTTTAGTAGCACATAAATTCAAGAATACCCATCTCAACTAGTTGTAGTTGCCCAATGCACAATCACACACCATTACATACATCTTTATCATCTTACTCAGACACTCATGCACACAGCATACATACATTAAGAACACCCCAAACCATACCTTCTTTATTTTTTCAACAGACCCTAAAGAATGCCTACCAAAAATCAAGTCCGTAGAAAGCAACGGAGAAGCAGAGCAAATGTAAATAGAAGTGTCCAAAACAAGCATCCATCTCTAGCAGAATTTGTAAAAAAAGTTCAAACAAAACAGCTAATAAAATCATTTAGCAAAACAAGCTTCAAGTACAGAAACGTTACATCCTCTATCAAAATGTAAAACGAACCACAAAACAATTAACAAAAAATCAGCTACCCCTACAGATAACATTGCTCCTATAAATCTTGATATAGTGCAAAGTAAGCATACCAAAAAAAGTATTTTAGCAAAAATGTTCAATCACATAGTCCTTCAAAATCTTATAAAAACAGGAGAGAAATCAGGCTCAACTCTTAAAACCTATCGTAGGAAATTAATCTTAGAAGTGTTGATAGACAGTGCAATCCTTCTCAATAGAAAGTTATTTATTTTAGTGTTAAACAAAATGAAACCACTAACAAAACTAATGACTAAATTACAAAAAAGACTTCTCAATAAACGAAATGTCAACAGAAATAACCTCTTAAGTATCTGTGGAGGTGAGTGGAGTCACACTACGAGCACAGAACCATACTTTAATGAAGAAGCATCCAAACAATCTGCTGAAGTACCAAACTATGTTTGCGTATGTTGCCATAGAAATGTTTATAAAAGTAACACAAAAACTGTAGACCTAACATACAAAAAAGAAGATAATGAAGATTCTACATGGTTTGAATTAGCTCTCTACCTTATAGCAGAAAAAAAATACGAAATAACTGACCCCTTAATACTTTGCAGTTACTGCACTACAAAACTTGACAACAACCAAACTCCTTCACGTGCTATCACAAATAATTTGGAAGTATTTCCACTACCAAAACCCCTACAACAACTCAATTTATATGACAGCATCATAATTCAAACAGTGCACCCCTTTCAGGCAATAATACGCCTTCAACCAAAAACAGCAATATTACCTCCCTCTGAATTAGTGAAAGGTATTCGGGGAAAAGTAGTGTATTTACCATTAGATGTAAAATAAAATGTGCACACTCTAGGAGTGCAACGTCCAATGGAGCAATCTTTAATTATCTTAGTAAATGGTTTACCTACAAAAGACAAAACATTTGGCAACAACTGGTAGATTTACATACAGTTAGACAAGTATTGCAATATCTAAAAGACAATAATTAATACTACAAAGAAATTAATATTGAAGAAGACTTGAAGGATACCACTGAAATAATTCAAGAGACACAAGAAGCTGGTCAATTTGAGCTCCTAGATCCTGCTACAGTATCCAATACTTTAGACCATTATACATTTCACCCATTGCACTCTAATGACACTGTAGAAGATGCACTAGAAATGTACCAAATGCGTCAAACAAAAGGATCACCAATCAGCATATGGGAAAAAAGTATAGTATAGTATTTGTGCTTTTCCTCTTCTCTTTCCTACTGGCAAAGGAGGAAGGTACGATGATAGACCTATTCAAATAACAGCATCAGAATACCGCTCATTACGGATGTATTCTGAAGATCCCAGATTTAGACAAAATGTGGAATACATATTCCACCTACTCTTTGAAAGTGAACTAGCAACTTTATGTTACGGAGTTGCACACACATTATAATCAGGATCCCACTTTCAAAATATGTCAGCTACACAATTATTACAAAAAGTCCAACAAAAAGATGAGGTTTTACAATCACATATTACAAATCTATTAGCAAATATGCGTGGTACTAAAGAGTACTGGTTTCGACATCATGGAGATGTACGTTGTATGATAAGAAACCTTGGCCCACCCACTTGGTTTGTTACATTAATTTGTGCAGAATATGCATGGGAAGATTTACATGATTTCCTACGCATATAACACAAAAACAAAATAAACATAGATATACTAACACCTGGAGAACTTTGTTCTCTAGATCCTGTTAATGTTTCAAGATAGTTTCACCATCGCTTCATTGTTATGCTACACTTTATTTGTAATAAAACTACTCCTCCCCTCGGAGAAGTGCAACACTTCTTTTGGAGAAAAGAATACCAAGCAGGAGGAGCACCACATATCCACATGCTTTTATGGATTGAAGATGCTCCTAAATTTGGTCAAGACAGTGATGCCACTGTTTTACAGTTTATTGAAAAATATATCACTTGTGAAATTCCATCAGAAGCAACAAATAGCGATCTTCATGCACACATTTTACAATTTCAAAGACACAAATGTGGCAAATATTGTTGTTGCAAATACAAAAACAAAGGGAAATACTACACCAAATGCTGCTTTGGTTTCCCTAGACCGGTTATTTCAGTTAGACATAGTGTTAAAGGTAAATCACCTAAAAATACATATTACATAAAAAGAACAGAAGAAGAAAAATATATCAATGATTACAATGCAATCATTGTCCACTTATGGAATGCAAACATAGATGTGCAGTACATTGCAGACAATTCCACTGCAGTTACACGATATGTTACAGCATACTTAACAAAAGCAGAAAAAGCAGAGCTCCAAGACCTCTGGAATGACCTGTCATCAGACAAAACACTGTCTCAGAAATTATACAGCTAGGGCATAAACATGCTCTCCCATAGGGAATGTGGCTCAGATGAAGCAGCAGATCGTTTAATTGGTACTGCTCTGTATGGAAAACATGAAAATATAGTATGGCTAAGTCTTGGTCCTGCTAAATCTATAGAAAGAGTTCTAAAATCATACGAAGATATAGAAACAATAGCCAAACATGATCCCAACAGCCAAGCCATTTTAAAAAAACAATTTACTGGACACATACTACCCAAACAGAAGTAACACTTTGGAAACCATGTGCTATACCATATAGCCCAAAACTTCACATACAAAAATAATATAAAACCCGATGAAAAAAAAGTTAAATACAGAGTGACAAATTGTGAAGACAGCTTAGTAATACTCACCAAACGAAATTTAATTAATCATATCAAATTGTCATTAAAAACTCCTCAACATAAAGAACTATATTACATGTCCCTGCTACAACGCTTTGAACCATGGAGAAAAGAAGAAGAAATACTAGATAACTATGACTCATATGAAGATGCTTTCAAAGCAAATGAAAGCACTATAACTGATGTAAACTTTACACAGTACAAAACAATGTTGCACAATGAATAGCAACACAAAGAAGAACTCCAGGCCCATTTAGATAAGGACACTCCTGACAGTAGTCAACCTTCTGCAACAGGAAGCCAAGAACCACTAGGAGAGCCACTAATAACAAATGAGACAGAATTAGCTATGACAGAAGTAGAAAACACCATGTGTCAGTATGAAGATAAAGAAGACTTAACTATACTACAATCAAGACTAAACAATGAACAATATAGCATTTTTCAAGAAGTAACAAAAGAAATTGCACATGGTGTACAACATGAAAACAAAGAATGCACCTGCCAAAATTACAAACCTATATTACTGTACGTCAGTGGTGAAGCTGGTTCTGGCAAAACATTCTTGATCAAAATCATCAGTAAGTTCCTTGAACAATTGACAAACAACAAACTGTCAGCTGTTGTCACTGCCCCCACAGGTTTAGCTGTCTAAAACATAGGCAGTGTCACTTTACACCGATTACTACTCCTGCCAGTAGAACACCAAAACAAATTAGACTATTACAAACTTTCTACAGAAGCTGCAATGGAACTACGCAGAGTATTAAAACAAATGAAAATGCTACTAATAGATGAAGTGAGCTTGTTCTCCAACCTAATGTTGGCTTTGAGTCACCTCAGACTACAAGAAGTACTCAAAACAAGCTACGAAGAGCTCTTTGCAGCAAAACACATTATTGTTTTCGGAGATCTTCTTCAATTGACACCAGTGAAAGGTGAGCCTATTTTTAAAATATTAGGACACAAACTCTGCCGTAAAACTGTTGGCAGCATTGGAAATGTCAACCTTTAGCAACATTTCCAATACAGAGAATTAACACAAAATATGCAGCACTCTGCAGATCTCACTTATGCCAACATCTTAAAAAGTATTAGAGTTGGTATACCATCTCAAGAAGCACAAGCAATATTGAAAACCCGGCACATTCATGCACTTTATGGCGATAATGTATGTGCTACAAATGTTATGGAGCAATTAGCCCACAAAAATTTCAATTAATGCCAACTGTTGCAAGCTGTTTCAAATTCAATGAAACAATGTTAAATAAAGAAATGCAACCATTAATGGAAATTAGCGCCACAGACAAACTAGACATACATGGTATGACACTACCCATGTGTGAGCAAGCCACAACAAGAAAGACTAAATAGTTTAGAAAATTCAATCTCCAACACAGCTGGGTTGGAAAAAATATTAAAATTATCCTTAAATTGCAGAGTAATGCTTAAACCTAACCTTGACGTGGACCAAGGACTAGTTAATGGAGCACCGGGTAAAGTTGTTGGCTTTGAAACATACCCACGTGACAACAACATTCAGTTTGTCAATATTTTCTTTGACAAACTTTCATAAGTAAAAAGGATAGGATGCTCAACAGCTCGATTCCTTCTCTTCAAAGACATGTATGTACGCAGAAAACAATTTTCTCTAACTCTTGCATACGCAGTCACCATTCATAAATCATAAGGTCTTACCCTAGACAAAGCATTAATAGACATTGGTAACACAGTCTTTAAAGAAGGCATAAGCTAGGTAGCACTATAATGCTTATGTACACTTGACGGTCTATTTCTAATCAACTTTAATGCAAGTAAAGTAAACACTGATATTCCTTGCATTTTAGAATACAATAGACTTCGTTCACTATACACCCCCATCTAAAAACATATCCTGTTCCACAAAAAGTAAAACGTAAAAGAAAACTAAATCAAACAGAAATACAACAGGATATCACTGCAAATCCTCCAAAGAGAGTAAAATAAACTAATACTTCATCAAGTACCACAATTAAAAAAGAACCAATTAGGGAAAGTAAACCAGGTACTTTGTCAAAGAAGGAAGACAAACTCAAAAAAAATCACTCAGATACAGAATTACCTGGTCCATTTAAAATCTCAAATTTAATTTGTGTAAGTTGGTACGCAAATGTAGCAATGAATATTCTATTTCAATTACCACCAATTGTTGACAACATATACTTACACAGTACAGACCAATTGTGTTTGCAAATGTTAGTACTTCATAGAAATGCAACAAACAATCCTAATAACAGATATAGGGCCTCATTACACGTTAGTCGATAAGGGAATAACGGTACCAGTAAGGGATTACCGGTATCGCTAAATTCCCTAGCTAATCACGACCCGGACTGGCCGCTATTAGCGGCACCGCTAAGAACGGTGCCACTAATAGCAGCCAGTCCGTTGGCACGCGACCCCTCACTGGCCAATACCATGCCGCTATTTGCATGTCCTCACGCCTTGTAATGGCGTGCTATTAGTACCATGTCGCAAATAGTGGCATGGCGCTAACAGCACGCCATAACAAGGCATGCAGACATGCAAATAGCGGCATGGTATTGGCCGAAGAAGCCCATACCAGCATGGAGGAAATACTGGCATCGCGAACCACACATTAAGAGAGCTGAGTAGTGTCCCCACCTGCCACAGGTGGCCACAACAGCACAGGTGGAGGCAATAGAGACTGGGGCAGCACAAAAGGAGCACACCACACCCCTTCCCACACCCCTTACCACACCAAGATGGTTCCAATACTTGCAGCATTACATGGGCTGGAGGTCATGATTGCATTGCAGCATCAACAACAACAGGCAGCACATAGGTGACGCAGGGGGAGGAGTATGGTGATACTGGCACAGCAAGCCACACCAGTGCACCCAGTCATACCACAGAGGCAGCCAGCAATCCCCAGGATTCTAGCCATTCCATTCAACCAAACCCCTGAGCAGATACACACCCTGTGCCGCCTGGACCGTTATACCATCACCACCATGGTGGACATGAATCACAAGGACATAGTGACCCACGTAGACATCCGTACTGCCATCCCCTCTCTACTGAAGGTGGTAACTGTGCTCCACTACCTGGCCACAGGCACCTACCAGCATACGGTAGGGCAGATGCATGGCATTTCACAACCAGTATTCACACGCACGCTGACCCAGGTGCTCCATGCCCCCCTGAAGCACAGAAGTGAACACATATCCCTGCCACGGACAGCCCAAGAGATCTCCAATGACAAAGTTGGCATCTATTCACTGGCATGCATCCCAAGTAGCATCGGGGCAATTGACGGTACCCATGTGGAAATGGTGCCCCCACATCACAATGAGGCTGTCTACCGAAACAGAAAGCATTACCACTCCATCAATGTCCAAATGGTATGTGACTAAAAAAAGAGAATAACACATTGTCGTGACCGATACCCCTGATCAACCCATGAATCAATGGTCCTGCGGGACTCAATGATACCACGCAACATGGAGCGCCATGCTGGACAAAGTTTGTGGCTACTTGATGAGTAGCAGGGCAGGCACATTGCAGTGTGATGTGGGGTGTGTTTGTGGGGGGAGAGATGCATACTCCAACTGGTTGTGGACTGTCGTCCGTACAATATAGGGACATACAGACGTACGCCAATGTCCACCAACGCAGCCCACAATGGAGAGGACACGAAACCACATACAAGTAGAAAACTGCACAACAAAGACATCAATCCATAACGCAATACATGACACATCTATCCACATTCACATTGCACATCATACCATACACTACATGACACAAAGCTGCTACATGCAGCCAATATGCATAATGTAAATGTGCGTTGAACAACATCACAACAGATATGCGCCCTTGAGTGCATGCAAATGGATCACCTGTAGCCATTGTACAGAACCACACCTGTACACCACTACTGATGTGCCGTTTCACAGCATGGGGACATTGGAATCATAATGGCAGTACACTAGCAGTGGCGTACAAAGGTTGTCTGGTCCCAGGAACACCTAGGGCCTATCCACACCCAGGACATGGGAAATACTGCCGGAGACATGCATGGTGCACGTCCACTTGCAGGGACTAGCTTACCTTTTCACATTGAAGTTACACTGATCGTATCCATGCATGCTGGGATTCATGGATGTCAATCAGAATGCTAACAGAATTAGTGTGAAATGTCCAGGTTGCAATTGAGGTGACCAGTAACAAGGCCCCATTGTTCCAGCCATGCAGGTGATGCTGGCTATCCCCTGAAGAGTTGGCTCCTTACCCCTATACGGAACCCACAGAACAGGCACGAAGAGGAATAGAACCTTGCACATAACCGTACACGCGTCGTGATTGAGCAGGCATTTGGCCTTCTGAAGACACGGCTCTGGTGCCTAAGATGGCTGGGTGAGGCTCTCCTGTACGCCCATGACAAAGTGCTGAAGATAACCATGGCATGTGTCATGCAGCACAATATGTGTATCAGATGGAATGTGCCTATGCCCCCTGACATTGACATGCAACCATCTGATGAAGATGATGTTGATGAGGATGAGGATGGGGGAAATGAGCCACCAGGACATGCAAGAGGCGATGGCCAGGAGGGACACGATGTGCGGCAGCATCTGATATATCAAATAGTCTGAGAGACAAGGGTCAACTATTTTGGATGGAGATGGGTATTGTTGCCCTGCTGTATGTGATGAGGTGCACAATGGACCCTGTCCCCAATAAAGTACACATACACAATGATGAAGACCAAGCCTGTGTTTCAACTTGTCAACAGTGTATTATGATTAATTTGTGAACAAAAAGTGCATGGCCCCAACTGTGCAAACACCCTTTCCCCCTCGCCCCACAACACTCCCAAATACACCCTTCCCCCTCCCCCGAAAATACTCCCAAAAACATGCGTTCCCCCTCCGCCCACAACACCCCCATGTGTGACTTGTAGTGCGTAGGTGTCCTGCTGCACATGTGCCAGCCAGTTCTTGCTGGCCCTACTTCTCATTGCCTCCACCGCCATTGGGAGGTTGGGATGGCGTGCGCCTCATGGTGCACAAGGAGTGGCGGCGGGGGCTTGTCTGATGTGAACTCGCAGAGCAGGAGGTGCCCGGTTGATCCTGTGGTGGGGGGGATATTGTTGCTCCATAGCGTCCGCTATGCGTGTGAGGACCTGCCTCAGTTGAGCCATCTCCTCGCACAGCCTGTTTGTGCAGGCCTCCATGCCCTCTCTTGTCTGGCTTGCATTCGACCTAACCTCCTCCCTTAGATGGGCTGCCTCTTCCACATGCTGGCCAACCAGCGCTGTAATTTCCACCTGCCTCTGGCTGATGGTTGACAGGTCATGGCAACTGCGTCCAGCTCTTGGGGTGGCTGCTGCACCCTGGTCCATGCCTCGGCCATCAGGTGAGGACACCAGAGGGCTCCAGCGCCCTTCCACGGTGTCGTTGCCAGATTGTTCTTGGCTACTTGATTGCGATGGTGGCCGTGGGCTTGGCTCAATGGATTGCGGGTGCTGGGGGTCTGCCTTTGCGTTTCAAGGTCCATGGTCTCCTCCACGTCCGACAGCCTCACAGTGGCTGCTGCCTCACCAGTGGAACTGGTGGCAGCAGAGAGCGGGCCCTCCGTGCTTGTTTCCAATGACGGGGGAACACTGCCGTGGGTGCAGCAATTGTAGCAGCCGTGGCTTCAGGCCGTGTTGAACTGGCGCTCTTGCTGCCTTTACACCTCTGCTGGTGCTCACTCCTCCCTGTGGCCCTTGAGGTGGTGGCGGTGTTCCCTGTCTCCTGTGTCCTGGCCTTTTTCTTGGCTGGGGGAGCATGTGTCACAGTGCC
Source organism: Ambystoma mexicanum (assembly GCF_040938575.1). NCBI lineage: Eukaryota > Metazoa > Chordata > Amphibia > Caudata > Ambystomatidae > Ambystoma > Ambystoma mexicanum. Next base: position 1,069,185,303 of record NC_090935.1, on the reverse strand, counting down.
CTGTTCATCACTGTCTGTCTGTGATCCTGTGGGGGACAAAAATAGGGAATATCAGCAGTGATGGTTCTACGTGCCTTATGCAGAATGATTACATCATGCCGCCCTATGCTGTGTTGCACGTGTATGTGGTGATGCGTGCATGTGTGTGTGTTGGGGTGTGACACTCACATTGGCAGGGTTGTGTGCATGTATGTTTGTGGCTGGATCCATGGGCTGATTGATTCTGGACTCATATTTGGGGGGGCCCTCACCCTTCACAGCGCATTGTTTAATGTGTACACTCACCTCCATCTGATGAAGTGGGCGCACCAGGCTCCATGTCTCTGACTCCCTCGATGGATTCCATGCCAATTGTGCTGGCGCAGGTCTCCTCCCACTCCCGGAGTTTTATTGTTGAATCAGCGCCACTCCTGTGGCCAAAGCCAGGTTGCGATTTGCAGCCAGTATGCTGCGGACCCGGAGCCGTAGATTGTCCCACCGCTTTCTGCAGTCCTTGACAATGCGGGTGGTGATGCCCACCGCACTGACTTTGTGGGCCACCTCTGCCCAGATGGCCTTTTTCTTCACGAGGGTCTCACGCCGCATGTCATTGGCGAATACAACATTGGCATTTGCGGCAAGGGTCTCGGTTAACATGATCAGCTCCTCGCTGGTGAATATTTCTTTGCGCTGCTGATCCGTGCCTTTCTTGATTGCCTTTGGCATCGTTAGGGTATCCGGGATAATTTGGTGTTGGAGTCGTGTGGAAACAGGTCCTGGGTGCTGAGGATGGCAATGGATTGTGTTTTTAAAGATGGCCGCCGTGCTCTTTCCCGTTCCTGTGCGATAATGCTATTTCCGGTTCCGCAATCTTATGGTCACCACTATTAGCGGTGACCGCAATTTGCATGTAGTCGGAGGTCGGAAGTGCTATCAGCGCTTTCGTCGATGCCGGTAAGGGACTTTTTGGGGTCTTTTGCAGCATGGCGGTAGGGTCATTACCGGCATGGTGGTGTGCTCGTGTCCACGTACTCGTAATGCCACGCTATTAGCGGCATCATGCCAAGCCGAACACGTTAATAGCGCCATGCCGGTAATGGCCGGATTTTACCGCATAACGTGTAATTAGGCCCATAGTGTTTATGGAATAAGACAACAATTGGACTACTGTGCTGGAATGGTGAAATTCGCTATAAACTCAAAGGAAGATCCACAAGAATTTCTAATGTACTTACTACAAGTACTGGAAAACAAAAACATACCTATACATGAAATCTTCCAGATTTCATACATGTGGAAACATACATGCACTATCTGCCACAATGTGACACAAGAACAAATCCCCAATGAGCGCGATTTGTGTATGTATCAATACCTAATTGTGAATCCGTTCCATTTCAGCAACTTGTACAAAATGCAAACCATGGTAGTTTATGTACTACCTGCAATTCGGATAATCGTTCCACCGTACTAATACAAACACATAATAAATACATAATACTAATGCTTCTACGTTACAATTTAGATGGTACCAAAAACAACTGCAAGCTGACTGGATTCACACATGGTCAAGTATCACTTGGTAAGAAAACCTTCACAACAATAGGTATAATCTACCACACAGGAGACACAACTAATGCAGGTCACTATACTGCATATATAAAAAAAAAATGTGGATGGTTCGAATGTAATGATAGTACCATTAATCTAAAGCAGAGATTACCTGCAAATCTTACAAACGCTTATTTAATCTTCTTAAAACCAAAATGTATAAACTAAACTGTACTTAAACCTTAACTAAACTTTTATTAAAAAACTATAAACTGTTAGAATATGCCAACAGGTATCTAACTGCCCCAAGATTCTACAACAACTAAACAGATAAATGAATACTAATAAATTATATCAAAAAATAGATAGTTAGAATACGCCAACTGGTATCTAACTACCCCAAGATTTTCAATAACCAAACAGATAAATCAAGACCACTTCATTATAACAAAAAGTAGACTGTTAGAATATGTCAACAGGTATCTAACTGCTCCAAAAATCTGCAACAAACCAATATATAGAGCATTAGCCAGAAACAACATGTGAACACTGAAAACAAACAAACAAATAGACTGTAGCATAACAAAAAAAGTTTTTGTTTTAAGCCAACATGGATTTTTTTTCTCCCACAGACCCAATGATTTTAGCAACAAACAGAAACTGAGCAAATTGCACAGTACACTGGTTTGTAATCTACTAAATATGAGGGTAAAAAAAAATGTTGATTATTCAATGTTATAAGTCATACCAAAATACCAATACTAACATGATCTTTTCTTTTAGCACAGAAATGAACAAGAAATACATATACTTCAGTTACTAAACCAAACAGTAAGTATATTGTAATAAGTACAACCATCGCAGCAAATCACACCCATAGTGACTTATAACTTCGGTGCTTATAAATTTGGTGTTGTTCATGCACCCAAGACTATACGCCCTGCCCACAACCACCACAGCTTATCACACCCATAGTGGCCTACAATTTTGTTGCTTATAAATTTGTTCTTGGATCCCAAAGTTAAAAGCCACTATGGGTGTAATATGCTGCGGTGGTTGTGGCCAGGGCAAAGAGTCTTGGGAGCATGGCCATATGGCCATGCTCCCAAGACTCTATGCCCTAGCCACAACCACCGCAGCATATAACACCCATAGAGTCAAACATTTTGACTATGCCATATGGGCACTTTTAATGTCCGCGGACATGATGAGTGTTCTTAGAACACTTTCAACTTGCCAGCGAACAATACGGACAGTGTCCTCAGGACACCCCCATTTCGTCCATTTACGAACATTTCAGAACACCGCAGGTCTTCTTAGAACACTTTCAACTTGCCAGCGAACAATACGGACAGCGTCCTCAGGACACTCCCATTTCGTTTATTTACGAACATTTCAGGACACTGCGAGTGTTCCTAGAACAGTTTCAGCTTGCTTGCGAACAGTACGAACATTCATACCGTCCTCAGGACACCCCCATTTTATTAAATGACGAACATCCACCGTCCTCAGGACACCCCCATTTTGTTTACTGACGAACATTGCAGGACACATGATAAATTCTTAGAACAGCTTCAACTTGCCTGCGAACAAAACGGACAGCGTCCTCAGGACACTCCCATTTCGTTTATTTACGAACATTTCAGGACACCGCAAGAGTTCTGAGAACAGTTTCAGCTTGCTTGTGAACAGTACGAACAGTCATACCGTCCTCAGGTCACACCCATTTTGTTTATTGACGAACATCCACCGTCCTCAGGGCACCCCCATTTTGTTTATTGACGAACATCCCAGGACACATGATGAATTCTTAGAACAGTTTCAACTTGCCTGCGAACGAGACGGACAGACATACCGTCCTCAGGACACCCCCATTTCGTTCATTTACAAACATTTCAGGACACCGCAGGTTTTCTTAGAACAGTTTCAACTTGCCTGCAAACAAAACAGACAGCCGTACCGTCCTCAGGACACCCCCATTTTGTTTATTTACGAACATCCCAAGACACATCATGTGTTATTAGAACAATTTCAACTTGCCAGCGAACAATACGGACAGCGTCCTCAGGACACTCCCATTTCGTTTAGTTACGAACATTTCAGGACACCGCGAGTGTTCTTAGGACAGTTTCATCTTGCTTGCGAACAATACGGACACATGTAGCGTCCTCAGAACACTCCCATTTTGTTTATTGACGAACATCCCAGGACACTTCATGTGTTCTTAGAATAGTTTCAACTTGCTTGCGAACAGTACGGACAGTCATACCATCCTCAGGACAAACCCATTTTGTTTATTTTTTAACATATCAGGACATCCGTGTTGTCTGCGGACAAATCGAACACAACAAGGAGAACTACCACCTAAATAAATACAACATTTAAGACATCTCTTACTCCCCCACCCTCCCCAAACAGTCTTACACACCAACACACTCTACTAAAAAGCATTTCTCCACCAAGTTTCACCGCGCTGTCCACGAATTCAAGATGTCGGGTGTTTCCCGAAAATCTGACGCACTTCAAGCTCTTCGCCATCCAATCAGCGAACACGATGCATGCCAGCCGGTTGGCCAATCAGGACACTGTCCACGGAGCAAACAGGGAAATGTGTCCGCGGACTGAAAATAGATATCACAAAATTTTTTTTACCAATTTGTTGCTCATTTTATAAAAAACTACTGGACGGATTTTCACCAAATTTGCAAAAGCCTGCTTTCGGGACCAAGCCCCTGCTCCTGGTCTAAATTTGGTGAATATCCGTCCAGCGGTTTGGGCTGTAGGAGTGAGAAAAGTGTTTTCCCCATTCAGTTTATAGGAAAAAAAGAAGTTTTGGGACCCCCTTATAACTTTGCCCCCCCTGGACCAAACCTCACCAAACTTTGCAAAAATATTCATAGTGACCCATATACTGTTTTGCAAAGTCTGGTGAGTCATGTTCCAGGCTCCTACACCATTCACATATACATTGGGCAATTTTCCCAGGGCATGGCCATTCCTGGGCTGCTCCGTGAGCCCCATTAGGGTATTTGGGTATGCTACTGGGCATTGGCTAAGGCAGTGCTAAGGAGGTGCAGTTTGCCCCTGGGCATCATTTTAGGGCATGCCCTGGGCTCCTCCCAAACCTCCAATTTGGTTAGTACAAGACCATGCTCGAGTGGATCCTTGCCTCTGGATATTCCCTACACCCCTCCTAGACACCTGAGGTGTCCAGTAGACCTGGCCTGTAGAAAGGCATATTTGCCGTTTGGCTTAATGGAACAGGTGAATATTCTTCTGAATTTCAGATGTTACAATTTAATATATGTTGCACTTTATGTGTTATTGCTGTGACTCACCAAATGTCCCTGTCATGGTGCCATGCCCTCCACATTCCCCTACATTTGTTTCCCCTCCATTGCCCTCTCCCATTGTCCACAAAACTTGTCCTTTCATCTGACACACTTTCATTCATGACCTTCGATTAGGTCACCCTTATGTGTCTGGCATTGGCAACTTTATACTCACATAGATTGCTGTAATGTGACTACTACCTGGAAGTATGTAAACTGATTTTGTACACAATTCACTGGAGGTAAAGGATTATCACAAGTATCACTAAGCACTAGTGAGTTTTATGCATCATGGGATAAAAAATCCAAACTTAGACTTGGACACTATTGATAAGTCTTCTGTTTCAAGAAATTTAGAAAACAAGCAAAATTAGACCAAAAGCTAACTAATAAACGCTGGTCTATTTGTAAATGAATTTGTTGTGTTCTTTTGCTAAACATTGTTGTAAATAACGTGTAAGGTACACTGAGGTCTGTCAATTGTGTACCCCTCATGACAAAGACTTAAACCTGTTTCCAAAATGAAAGTCAAACAGTAGAAGACTAAATGAAGGACGCCCCCCTGTGTTAATATTTAGTAAGCCCATAGTCCTTTCCCTTTTCAGAGCGGTCCCTTCTGTTACTAACACTTTCATTCATGATCTAGTTTTCCATCATAAGTGCAGTTATCCTGCCGGATAATCCCATTTGTGCAAAATCCTTTGAGCACTTAACTTGGTTCCTAGAACCCCACCCTCAACTCCCCATTCTCACATGGTGTCCTCTTTCCCCCTACCCTCCTCTAGCATGGTGCCATTTTATCCTTGTTTCCACGTGCAAATGTCATTTTTCCACTTTCCTTTTAGGCCTACCCAGTTATTCCCTGTATAACCGTGGTTAGCTCCCAAATCGAGGAAATAAAAATGGCTGCTTTTTAGTTTCTTAAAAGCCTGGCTGTGCATTGTGGGACACATATATAGTTATCATTTTGGGAGAAGGGGGCACCCCTTTCTCTGTCAAAGAATTTAACAACTACTGGATCCAATACACACAGACCTCTCCCTGAAATTGTATAAGCCTCTCTCAGCCTCTCTGCTGCAAAACACCAGGACCGATATAAAGGTTTTTTAAATCTACTGCATGGATTTACGCCCAAACTAGTCACTGAAATTAAATCAATGTTTTGTGCCCAAATTGTTTCTTAGTTGGTCCAAATCTTCGAAGCAGTTTTCATGCTACAGCTCTTCAAATACCGTACTTTTCTCTATGGGAAAATGAATGGGAGTTGGCTGTAAACTGTGTTTTTATCTTTTCTTAATAACTTTTTTATTTGTTGACAAATTGTTCCCAAAATGTCCAGTTTGGGGGGATGGGGCCTTGACATACCCTTGGCTCCTCCAAATTCATCCAGCAAGCCCAATGTTATAAGCCTCTCTTGGCCCCCAATCTGCAAGACACCAAGATGATATAAAGGTTTTAAGACGCATGGGGGCATCCCATTCTCTTTTGAATATTTGAAAAACTACTGGATTGGTTTACCCCAAAGTAGTCAAGTAAATTAAGTCAACGGTTTGTTCCCAAATTGTTTGGTCCCAATTTGCCAAGTAGTATTCATGCTACGGCTGTTAGAAAACAACACCTTTTCTCTATAGGAAAATGAATACGCTGAACACTGTGAAACAGTGTTTTGTTTGCTTAATAACTTTTTTATTTACAACATTTTGTTCCCAAAATGTGTAGTTTGGGGTGGTGGGAGGGGTTTGTGACATACTCTTTGTTTTGAAAATTCCATCAAAATCCATCCAGAAAATGTATAAGCTATAGAGTTTTGGGAAAAAATGGCTGATTTTTCATTTCAGAAACACCCCTCAGCCTATCTGCTGCAAAAACACCATGGGAGATGTAGCTATAATTATGGGAGAAGGGGGCACTGTGATGCTGGAAATCCATCGGAGGGACAGGGCCTCCGTATCCTTGTCCTTGACTGTTTTTATCGTGTTCTGTCGTGTTTTTGTGTGGGACTACTGGCGGTGCAGCTCTCTCTCTTGGTTTGGTGAATAGACCCATGGGATACCCTTATGACACCCATGGGTAAGGCTGCAACCATGTGCCCCTAGTGTATGTTTTTGGGCACCTGTGGGTGGCCCACAGAGCAGGGTACAGGCTGGTGGCAGCTCCGTGGTGAAATGACTGGTGCCCTGAGCGTCCTCCATTTTGGGATGCCCAGGCCCTGTCCTTGGAATCGGTAGATTCCTGATGGAGACAAAATGGCCCCCATGGTCTCTTGCCTTCTATCGCCTGTTACCTTTATTGATTGATTTATTTTTTTATTTATAGAGCGCTTTACACCAAGGCGCTGTGATCTTCCCGAAGTCCCAGGAAGCCCTGACTCTGTCCCTTCCCCCTGACTGGCTGTTGGGTGGAAGTTCCATATATGGTAGTGTGGGCAAGTACCGACCAGACTGGCTGAAGCCTTCTCAATGACCGTATGTTGTGGGTACGCCTGTGGATGGGACTGGGGGAATGGAGTGTGTGACGAATATGCATTCTATGTTGTGGGTGCCTAGTATCTGGTAGTTGACACAATGGGCCTCATTACACGGATGGCGGTAAGGATTTACCGGTACCGGTAAAATACCGGTACCGGTAAATCCTTACCGCCTTACTACGAGGTCCCTTTGCGGGTTGGGGGATTTAATGCCTGCTTTTTGCAGGCGTTAAAATCCAACCCGCTAAGGGACCTCGGAGCTAATTACGGCACAGCAAAATTGCGGTGCCGTAATTAGCGCCTTCCCCATTCCCATAGAGCCCTATGGGGCAGAAATGGGAATGGGGAAGGGCAATGGTGGAAGGGGGATTTACCGCCCCTCCAACCTTGGAATGGGGCGCTAAATCCCGTTTCCGCCAAGGCGGTGCCGGTATTTTACCGGCATGAGCCATGGCGCTAATAGCTAATAGCGCCATGGCTCAACACCTACCGTGTAATGAGGCCCAACGACTGAGACAGCCTTGCCTGAAACTGGTATGAATGCAGTATGAAGTGTTGAATGGCTCGGTACTTGTCCCAATACACATAACTTGTTGTGAGTGTCTGGAGGGAAGTGAATGGCCTGAATGCAATGTGTGCCTGATTGGTTGCCTGACGGCATGAATGCCCTTCATAGTGATTGGATGCTTCAGTGTGACCCAGCAGAATGAATGGGAGCTCAACAGTATATCTGGGGACCTCTCACTGATAGGAATCGTGTTCAGAAGTGTTCAGAACTGAAGTCCAAACTACGAAGAGTAACTGGAGTGAAACTGACGCTTGACCTTGAAGCCCTGCTGGAAGAGAAGAATTGCTGTCGCTCTCCTTTGCAATCTGAAAGCTGCTGTGTCTCCAGGGACTGACCCACAGAGGACCTGGTAAAGCGCCCTCTTCCCGAGCTACAAGGGACCATCATGCACCCGCTGACCTTTGCCAAGGCTCCCTGGTAGACAGACCTTCGACAGGCTGCCGATACGGGGACTGCTGCGGAACTCCAAAGAGAAGCACCCGGACTGTTGTCCGCCACTGTCGACGACCGCCATCACTGACTGGAACCACAGTGCTCCCGTTTTGCCTATGAACTTCATTGATCCAAGGACGTTCTCATCCGCTTCATTGCCGCTGTATACTGCTGGAGATGGCCTGACCAGCGACGCGCCGAAGAGCATCCACCGGTGGCTTTCCTGCCACCCAAAGTCCACAGAGACGCCGACGACTCAATGCCCTTGCAGGGCCATAGTTCTTCAAACTCTTTGCAGTCCAGAACTATCGAACCCGAGGTGCCCCGCACACCTCTTCCTTGCAGGACGTTTACTCTTCCCCATCAGCGAGCACCGCTAGGAACGACGTGGCCACTTCACCGTCGTAGCTCGACCTGTTCCCCGTCGGACGTTCGATGACCCGTGACTCCTGCCTGAAAGGGAGGACACTCAAGAAGGGCCGTCTATTCCCCGACAAGGAACGCTACAATGCCAGGTATTTTGGGGTTGCAGAACTATTGGAAAGACTGGTGTGAACAATATATGGAGTGGGCTTGTGATACATCTTTGCTGTACAGGTTGCCCAGGTGGGGGGATCTCCACACAGAACTGTGCCTGGGTAAACGGGGCCAGTATTCTGCCAATTGCTCAACCATCTTGCTTTCCTTCCTCTCTCTACTGCTGGTTTCCTCTTTATTTTGATCTGTGTGTCATTCTGACCATATGCACTTTAATGAGATTGGTTAACGTTAGTGGTACCACTTTAGAACTGTATATATTTAGCATTGCTGATTTTCGGAGTACAAAGCGAGTTATCATGATATTGTATATACCTTTGAATACTAATTATATAAAGACTATGTTGTAACAGATACAGTGTGTTGAAATTCCTTTGTGGATGCTTGGGGACTACACTGTACTTAAGAACCAGCCCGCATCACCTCCTGAGAAGCTAGGCCTTGATTGCTCGACCACGCACCAATAATAGAGAATCTTGGCTCTGGTTCTCTGTGCCTCTCCTCTACCATATAGAGAGCGGAAGTACAGACACCCCCACCGGCGTCTTTACAGGCACCCCTTCCCTGTGAAATATTTTTAGAACTGGTGGATGGAATACCCACAAACGCTCCTCCCCAAGCCCCTGTGTATTGAGTCAAGGCTGTATGCCCAAGTTGTTTCGTACCTGGTCCAAATCCGGCCAGCGGTTTTCCTCTTTGGGAAAATGAATGGAGACTAGGGTGAAACAGCATTTTTTTACTTTATTAATAACATTGATTTTCTTTAACTGTACTTTCCCATATTTCTAGTCTGCGGGGGGGGGGGCGGTTGGTTGGGCCGTGACAAACATTTTATTTGCAACATTTTTACCAAATCCCTCATGCAAGTCAAACGTTATTAGCAATTCATTTTTTCGGGTTTCCTATCTATCTCAATGCTCAACTCAATCTAAATGAAGTGTGGTGACTATATATTACATGGCCACGTTAGTGGCCATGTAGTTATGGTTAAGTTGGTGTTTTCATAGGAAGAGCCCTTTTTGGGCGGCTTATAACTTCACTCCCCCTGGACGAATCCTCACCAAACTTTGCAAAAAAAAGTATATGGCCCACTCTGAATTTTTTTGCAAAGTTTGGTGAGGCTTCGTCCAGGGGGGAAAAGTTATAGAGGGGGTCCCAAAATTTCTTTTTTTCCCATAGACTGAATGGGAAAAAATGTTTGCTCGCGCCTAAATCCCAAACCACTGGACGGATTTTCACCAAATTTGGACCAGGAGCAGCGGCTTGGTCCCGAAAGTGTGCTTTTGCAAATTTGGTGAAAATCTGTCCAGTAGTTTTTTTTTAAAATGACCAAAAAGTACATAAAAAAAATGAGTGATATCTGTGTTCGGTCCGCGGACACACTTCCCTGTTCGCTCCGCGGACAGTGTCCTGATTGGCCGAGTAGCTTACGTCATGTCCGCGGACATATGGCATGTTCACTGATTGGACAGTGTTAAGCGTGAAGCTCGTCAGATTTTCGGTAGCGCCCGCCATCTTGGATTCGCGGATGTCCACGGACAGCGCGGTGAAAGTTTGTTTGAAATCTGTATTTAGTAGAGTGTGTTGTTGTGTGGGAGTGTTTGGGGAGGATGGGAGTATTTGAGATAGGTTAAATGTTGTGCTTTTTTATGTGGTGGACGTTCTTTTTGTGTTCGATTTGTCTGCGGACATCGCAGGTGTTCTTAAATGTTCTAAATAAACTGAATGGGTGGTGTTCTGAGGACTCAAAATGTGTCCGTTTTGTTCGCAAGTAAGCTGAAACTGTTCCAAGAACACTCGCGGTGTCCTGAAATGTTCGCAAATAAACAAAAATGGGGTGTTCTGAGGACGCTGTCCTTATTGTTCGTTGTCAAGTTGAAAGTGTTCTAAGAACTCTCGCGGTGTCCTGAAATGTTCATAGGGGGTGTCCTAAAGATGCTGTCTGTATTGTTCTCTGGCAAGTTGAAAGTGCACTAAGAACTCTCGCGGTGTCCTGAAATGTTCGGAAATAAACAAAATTGGGGTGTTCTGAGGACGCTGTCCGTATTGTTCATTGTCAAGTTGAAAGTGTTCTAAGAACTCTCGCGGTGTCCTGAAATGTTCGTAGGGGGTGTCCTGAAGACGTTTTCCGTATTGTTCTGTGGCAAGGTGAATGTGTTCTAAGAACTCTCGCAGTGTCCTGAAATGTTTGCAGATAAACAAAATAGGGGGGTGTTCTAAGAACTCACGTGGTGTCCTCAAATGTTTGTAGGGGGTGTCCTGAAGACACTGTCTGTATTGTTCTGTGGCAAGCTGAATGTGTTCTAAGAACTCTCGCGGTGTCCTGAAATGTTCTCAGATAAACAAAATGGGGGTGTGTTCTAAGAACTCACGCGGTTTCCTCAAATGTTCGTAGGGGGTGTCCTGAAGACGCTGTCCGTATTGTTCTGTGGCAAGCTGAATGTGTTCTAAGAACTCTTGCGGTGTCCTGAAATGTTTGCAAATGAAGAAAATGGGGGTGTGTTCTAAGAACTCTCGCGGTGTCCTGAAATGTTTGCAAATAAACAAAATGGGGGTGTTCTGAGGACGCTGTCCGTATTGTTCGATGTCAAGTTGAAAGTGTTCTAAGAACTTTTGCGGTGTCCTGAAATGTTCGTAGGGGGTGTCCTGAAGACGATGTCCGTATTGTTCTGTGGCAAGCTGAATGTGTTCTAAGAACTCTCGCGGTGTCCTGAAATGTTCGCAAATGAACAAAATGGGGGTGTATTCTAAGAACTCACGCGGTGTCCTGAAATGTTTGTAGGGGGTGTCCTGAAGACGCTGTCCGTATTGTTCTGTGGCAAGCTGAATGTGTTCTAAGAACTCTCGCGGTGTCCTGAAATGTTCGCAAATAAACAAAATGGGGGTGTTCTGAGGACGCTGTCCATATTGTTCGTTGTCAAGTTGAAAGTGTTCCAAGAACTCTCGCAGTGTCCTGAAATGTTCGTAGGGGGTGTCCTGAAGACGCTGTCCGTATTGTTCTCTGGCAAGTTGAAAGTGTTCTAAGAACTATCGCGGTGTCCTAAAATGTTTGTAGGGGGTTTCCTGAAGACGCTGTCCGTATTGTTCTCTGGCAAGTTGAAAGTGTTCTAAGAACTCTCGCGGTGTCCTGAAATGTTCACAAATAAAAAAATGGGGGTGTGTTCTAAGAACTCACGCGGTGTCCTCAAATTTTCGTAGGGGGTGTCCTGAAGACGCTGTCCGTATTGTTCTGTGGAAGCTGAATGTGTTCCAAGAACTCTCGCGGTGTCCTGAAATGTTCGCAAATAAACAAAATGGGGGTATGTTCTTAGAACTCATGTAGTGTCCTCAAATGTTCGAATTATTCTATGGCAAGCTGAAAGTGTTCTAAGAACTCTCGCGGTGTCCTGAAATGTTCGCAAGTATATAAAATTGGGGTGTTCTGAGGACGCTGTCCGTATTGTTCGTTGTCAAATTTAAAGTGTCCTAAGAACTCTTGCGGTGTTCTGAAATGTTCATAGGGGGTGTCCTGAAGACGCTGTCCGTATTGTTTGCTGGTAAATTGAAAGTCTTCTAAGAACACTGGTAATGTCCGCGGACATTAAAATTTTCCATAGGCCATAGTTGAAATGTTTGAGTGTATTGGTGTGACATGCTGCGGTGGTTGTGGCCAGGGCATAGAGTGTTGGGTGCATGACGATTTGGTCATGCACCACAACTGCTTGAGAGTAATGGTACTATCATTACATTCAAACCATCCACATTTCTTTTTTATAGATGCAGTGTGGTGACCTGCATTGGTTGTGGCTCCTGCGTGGTAGATCATACCTATTGTTGTGAAGGTTTTCTTACCAAGTGATATTTGACAATGTGTGAATCCAGTCAGCTTGCAGTTGTTTTTGGTACCATCTTTTTATTTATTTTATTTGTTTATTTATAGAGCGCCGAACTGCTCGCAAGTATTGGGGCGCTTACATGAAGATGTAGACAAATAGTGAAGACGAGAGTTCTTAGTGCACTTTCAACTTGCCAGAGAACAGTAAACAGGACGATTCATTACATATAGGGGTTGTCCATCAGAGGTCGTAAAGCCTTATCTCGATTTACTTAAAAAGCAAGGTTTTAAGTTTTTTATGGAAGGAAAATAGATTTGATTCCAGTCTAAGGCTAGTCGGAAGTTTGTTCCAGAATGCTGCCGCATGGGGAAAGCTCTTCCTAGACCTAGTTCTTTTTTGAATTTTGGAGTTGTTATCAGTCCCTTGGCTTCAGATCTTAATGTTCTGGTAGGGTTGTAGGGTGTAAGTTCGGTCTTAAGGTAGGCAGGTGCTTTTCCATAAAGGCATTTATGGGTTAGGCACAAGGACTTGAATTGTACACGGTCTTCCATTTTTAACCAATGTAGGTCACGTCTGGCTACGCTGATGTGATCTCTCCTTGATTTTAGTTTGATGACTCTTATCGCCTGATTTTGAATCAGTTGGTACTTGTGTAAGCTTTGCTTGCTGGCACCAGCAAGGAGAGCATTGCCATAGTCCAATCGTGATAGAATGGTGGCTCTGGCAATGGTGGCGCAATTTTTTTCATTGAGAAGGGGTCTCATTACTTTGAGGAGACGAATGTGGTAGTTACAGTTTTTGCTGACATACATGGCTGAGCATCTGCATTGAGAGTAGCTTCCAGCGTCATGCCAAGTATTTTCATTTTACCAACTACTTCAATGCAAGATTCCTTGATTTGAAATGCCTTGCATTGTAACGTAGAAACATTAGTATTACGTATTTACTATGTGTTTGTATTACTAATGTGGAACGATTTTCTGAATTGTAGGTAGAACATAATCTACCATGGTTTCCATTTAGTACAAGTTGCTGAAATGGAATGGATTCACAATTAGGTACTGATATATATATATATGAAGTGTTCATTGGGGATTTCTTCCTGTGTCACATTGTTGCAGAGAGTGCATGTATGTTTCCACATGTATGAAATCTGGAAGATTTCATTTATAGGTATGTTTTTGTTTTGTAGTACTTGTAGTAAGTACATTAGAAATTCTTGTGGATCTGTGAGTTTGTAGTGAATTTAACCATTCCAGCACATTAGTCAAATTCTTGTCTTATTCCATAAACACTTTATGTGTTATCAGGATTGTTTGCTGCATTTCTGTGAAGTACTAACATTTGCAAACACAATTGGTCTGTACTGTGTAAATAAATGTTGTCAATAATTGGTGATAATTGAAACAGAATATTCATTGATACATTTGCGTAGCAACTTACAGCAACTATATTGGAGAGTTTAAATGGACCAGGTAGTTCTGTATCTGACAGTTTTTTTGTAGTGTGTCTTCCTTCTTTGAAGAAGTACCTGGTTTATTTTCCCTAATTGATTCTTTTTTGCTTGTGGTATTTGATGAAGTATTAGTTTATTTTATTCTCTTTGGAGGATTTGCATTGAGATCCTGTTGCATTTCTGTTTGATTTATTTTTCTTTTATAATGTTTTACTTTTTGTGGAATAGAATATGTGTTTAGATGGGGGGTGTATAGTGAGCGAAGTCTATTGTATTCTAAAATGGAAGGAATATGAGCATTTACTTTAATTGCATCAAAGTTGATTAGAAATAGACCGTCAAGTGTGCGTAAGCGTGATAGTGCTACGTAGCTCATGCCTTCTTTAAAGACTGTGTTACCAATATCTATCATTGCTTTGTCTAGGGTAAGACCTTGTGATTTATAAATTGTGACTGCGTATGCAAGAGTTAGAGAAAATTGTTCTCTGCGTACATAGATATCTTTGAAGAGAAGGAATTGAGCTGTTGAGCGTCCTATGCTTTTTTTGTTGTGCCAGGAGAGAGTTTCTCAGATACTCTTTTTATTGAGAGAACAGCAGATAGCTATGGCTGTATGTTTCAGAAAACAGATTGTTTGTATTTTGGGAGATTAATAGATACATTGGTTGAAGGTGCATGCAGAAAGCTGTGGAGTAGCTGTAGATCTTGGATTTCCACATGTGGAAGTACACTGGCATTGAGTACGTGGAATGAAGTGGTTGAACTTGCTACCTCTTTGTGCTACTTTGGAGACAGAGCAACATCCAGGCATAATTGTAATTCATTGTGGAGGGAATAGTTTAGGACATGTGTCTGGAATTTCTTTGCAATTTTCTATGAAGGAAGGACTTGGGAAGGTCATGGACATGTTTCCTAATTGTCAAGTAATATTTTACGGATTGCACAGAGAGAAATGTGGCTTCGTCCTTCTTCATTTGGTCCATGAATGGAAAAAGCAATGCGCAATGTTAATAAGGCTGTTTGTGCCATTCTAAGAGATTTTGGCATGTCCTATTTTCATAATGAAAATATTATGTTTCGTAGTACATACATTTTTCACAGAGATGGAGTCCATCTTACTTATGCTGGCAATCAGATTTTCTTAACAAATATACAAAATGCATTACGACCTTTTTTAGATTTATAGCATCTATTTTGAAGTAGGTGTTAAGTATTTATAATTTTTGACATACAAACACCTCCCAAAGGCTCTTTTAAGAGCCACCACTTCCTACCAGAGAAAATTGCAATGGTTATGATAGGGTACCAACCCAATTTGTTTGATGTCTGCGAACTGTCCGCGGACTTCTCAAAAACACAAAGGGCCCTGCTTCATTTATTTTCACTTCTATTTTTTAACTGTGAAAGGCGGCTCTGAAAAGAGGCTTATTTTTTTTGATTTTTGTAATTTTGTATTTTTTGGTTTTTTTTAGACCCAACACACTAGGAGAGGAGGGGAAAGGAGGGTAAAGGGGGGACACCAACCACAAGGATAAGAAAGGGCGAGCTGAGAGAGGAAGATGTAGAGTGGGTTTTATTTGGGTAGTGAGCAGGTCTTCTCGTGCTCTGAGACGATAGTCTCAAAAGCACTCCGAAGTCGCTCCCCCCTGTAGAGTACTGTGTCACAGTACATACATACAACTGTGACCCTCGAAAGGTAATGGTCATCAGAATTCTGTATGGCCTGTGAGGCAGCTTGAGGAAGACGCTGTCCCACAGAGGTGGTCCTTGTGGTGACAGGATCAGAAACAGAGGATGAAGTAGAGGAAATCAACCTACTACATTCTTCGCAAGGTGCAACCTTGCGAATAGCCCAAGAGTGAAATGACCTCAGGTGTCGCTTCATGGTCGTGGTCCCAAAGCTGTACGAAGCGTGCTTCCCGCGACTGAATATCATTTTGCACTCATTGCAGATAACACGGTTCGCACAAGCCTTAGGACCATTCCCATAAATGGAAAATAACCGCCACACCCAAGACTCACGTCTAGTGCAGGTAGTAGAGATTTCCTCTACCTCATTCTCGTCATCCTCTTCTTCCTCCTCTTCATCCTCACTCCTGTGCCCCTCTTCAGGCCCTTGGGAAGGTGGTGGTGGTGGAGGGGGTGGGGGTGGTGCTGAAGCAGGTGCAGCACCAGGTAGCAGTTCTGCAGCCAGGGATGCCATCTCGATGGTGTAATCAGCAAGTTGCAGGAGAAATAGCTGTGCTCTGAAGAATAGCCAGTAACACAATGAGAATAAGCTTTAGGGCGTGGTCTTTTATAGGGGTGCTTGTACGCGGTTTGCGGACATGCGCGCTGTCTGCGGACAGATCGAACACAAAAAGGGTTCAAAAAGTTTCAAAAGATATGTTGAAACTCAGGATTACTATGTGGGACTTGTGCCATGATGAGTTTTTATGGAAAAATATTGTGGATTACTCGAAAATGTACTTTTAATTTGTTCGGGGACACGAACAGTGTCTGCATTCAGAACACGCGATTAGCGTTGGTGCGGTCACATGATCCCTTCGCGCACATGTCCGCGAAGGAAGCTCCTGTCCGCAGGACACCAAATGCACGGACATTGGTTTGCGAAGGCGCGTTGATGTTCTACGGACAGTGTTGAGGTACTGAATTAATTAAAAGTGTGTCACACATCAAACAAACATTTCTGGACATCGCGTGTGTTCTAGAACAGTTTAAGCTTGCCTGCGAACACTACGGACAGATATAGTGTTCTTTAGGACACTTCCATTTTCGTTTGATTATGAACTTTTCAGGACATTAATTGTGTTTTTAGAACACTTTAACTTGCTAGCGAACATTACGGACAGGTATAGTGTTCTTTAGGACACCTCCATTTATGTTTCATTACGAACATTTCAGGACACCAATTGGGTTCTTAGAACAGTTTTAACTTGCTAGCGACACAGTACGGACAGGTATAGTGTTCTTTAGGACACCTCCATTTTCGTTTAATTAAGAACATTTCAGGACACCAATTGGGTTCTTAGAACAGTTTCAACTTGCTAGCGAACAGTACGGACAGGTATAGTGTTCTTTAGGACACCTCCATTTTCGTTTAATTACGAACATTTCAGGACACCGCTTGTGTTCTTAGAACAGTTTCAACTTGCTAGCAAACAGTACGGACAGGTATATTGTTCTTTAGGACACCTCCATTTTCGTTTAATTACGAACATTTCAAGACAACAATTGGGTTCTTAGAACAGTTTCAACTTGCTAGCGAACAGTACGGACAGGTATAGTGTTCTTCAGGACACCTCTATTTTCGTTTATTTACGAACATTTCAGAACACCAGCGTTGTCCGCGGACATCTACATTGTTTTTTAAAAAATAAAAAATTGGAACTAATTACAACACAATATAAAAATTTTACTTTATTTCACATATACTAATAATTTATGACAGAGAAGGTGAGGCAGAAACAGAAACAAAAACAGGAGAATTAGGGGTTTCAACATGATTGGTATCAGGTGAAGAAGGGATGGAAGTCTCATCAAAACGTTTTGGATTATGGAGAGGGTTTGGGGATAATTGACTGGGATATGGTGAGGGGGGACGAGTACATGTGGGACAATGGTATGAGCTTTTGGTTTTAAAATGATCCTCAACAAAAGTTTTCAAATTATTAAAATTGCTCAATAATAAATCCATTTTTTCTTTTAAGCTGTCAAGCGTGTTTTCCATAACAGTTTCTTCAGACATATTTTCTATTTTGGTATGCTCTGTACAAAAAGAAATATATATGTTAAATATATATAAAATAATAACAATTAAATGGTTTATATTGTAAAGTGTGTACCATTAGCTTCACTATTTTCTGACATTTCGTCATGTGGGAAGTGCTGCTCTAGCCATTCCAGAGTACTAGACATTTCTGTGAGGAAAAAAAAATATATAATATTTTTTTTAAATCTAATACAGAAAAGTTATAAAGATATGAGTAAAATGATGTACACTTACTATTTCAGGTAAGATATGTTCTGAATACTCTGTAGGTCTGGTCTTGGTCTTAGTTGTGGAGTGTCTGTGAGGTAATTATTTTAGAAGCCAATTTATCATCTCTTGGTATATTCCATTTTAGAACATGTTGTGTTTAAATGATTGGTTAGTGTGGTACATATATGGGTTACATTTCTTATGTATTACTACATATAATATGTATGCGTACTACTTTGTGAAGTTTTTAAATGTTATCATGTTGCAATATAACAATTAAACATACCCCCCCTCAGACTTTTTATGTAGTGGTACTGTTGTCCAAACATATCCGCGGACATCAAAAAAGTTTGCAGACATCACATTCAGTAAAAGTGGTTCAGTATGTTCCATATTACATGTACATAAAGTCAAAGTTACTATGCTACTAAAAAACTATGAAATTCAGTGAAAAAACATTGTTAAAGGGACGTTATGGTTCCAAGTAAAACCGAAAAACCCTTGAAATTCGCCAGTTATCGTAAGCTAAGCAACCATAACTCGCACCACTACCGTGCACTGCTAAGACTAACACCCATGACATCAAAGATGACATCACAAATGCCATTGATGACATCACTAATGACATTGCATGTGCATTTACCTTTCATGAACAGTCTGTACAAGGGTTTCTTATTGTAATGTTAATAAAAAAAGTGTGAAGGATCATTGGAATAAATATCAAGGGCTAATTAGTCCATCCAGTATACTAACGTGCTCATGTAGAAACTTAGGCATTGTGTGCAGCAAACATGATGGAGATGCAATATTCATAAGCTTGCCATGTTAAATAGTGAAATTATAACTGTTTTCTTATTAGACTTTTGAATACTATGAAACATGTGATAAGTAGATAATAAAACCCACTTACTACTTAATTGCATTATTATAGACAAAACACAAAGAGACAATACCACATACAAATATGAGTATATACAAAGAAATTGAAATAAGAGAAAAACAGCAGCAGTAGTAGCAAAAAGTGTTCATAAACTAACTGATTACCTTTATGCAGATAAATGATTGTTCTGTTTCAAAGCTGCTACTTACCCTATGTATATATATCAAATGATGTGCCTGGACTCTAATGAAAGTAGTATGAATACAAGATATACAAATAGGAGCTTATACAGAGATAGTACAGTAATAAAAAAACTACAGAGCTATCAGAAAGTGCTGACAACTCTACTGATTATTTTAATGCACAGAAAGGATTGCTATCTTTCAAGCTTGTGTCTTCCCCTATGTATATGTTTCATATGATATGACTGGACCCTAAGGGAATTATTGTAAGAACATACTTGACGGATAAGTCTACAAATATACTACCTTTTCCACTTTTAATTCCTGACTGTTACTGAAGAAAACCATGTGGCCTAGATATGTCAGTAAAGGAAAAAAGGGGAGCCACACATGTAATGTCATCAGTGCTGTCATCGATGACATTTGTGATGTCATCAGTGATGTCATCAATGACATTTGTGATGTCATCTTTGATGTCCTGGGTGTTAGTCTTAGCAGTGCATGGTAGGGGCGCGATTTATGGTTGCTTATCTTACCATAACTGGCGAATTTCTTAGGGTTTTTCGGTTTTACTTGGAACCATAACGTCCCTTTAACAAAGTTTTTTCACTGAATTTCATAGGTTTTTAGTAGCACAACTTAATCATAACGTCCCTTTAACAAAGTTTTTTTTTCACTGAATATATATATATATGTATATATATATATTACATGGCCACGGTAGTGTCCATGTAGTTATGGTTAAGTTGGTGTTTCCATAGGAAGAGCACTTTTTGGGCGGCTTATAACTTTGCTCCCCTTCGACGAATGCTCACCAGAATGTGCAATACATGTATATGGCCCACTCTGAATTTGTCTGCAAAGTTTGGTGAGGATTCGTCCAGGGGGGGCAAAGTTATAGGGGGGGCCCCAAAACTTTTTTTTTCTCATCGACTGAATAGGGAAAAAACTTTGCTCCCAACTACAGCCCTAACCGCTGGACGGATTTTCACCAAATTTGGCCCAGGAGCAGCGGCTTGGTCCCGAAAGCGTGGTTTTGCAAATTTGGTGAAAATCCGTCCAGTAGTTTTTTAAAAAATAACCACAAAGTAGGTCAGAAAAAATTTGTGATATCTGTGCTCCGCGGACAGGACGGGGATTGGGCAAGCGGCTTGCGTGATGTCCGCAGACATCTGACGTGCCCTCACATTGGCTGCGGTGAAGCGTTCAGTGCATCGTATTCTAAGAGATGCCCACCATCTTTGTTTATCGTTTGAGGAGCGGGATCTGCCGCCTGCATAGTAAGCTCAGGCTTTGTGTTCTCCTCCCGTTCCCCCCACCCCCGCTCATGCCCATGTCTTCCTTTCGTTCCCCCCACCACCCACTCATGCCCTGTGTCTTCCTCCTGACCCCCACCCCCGCTCATGCCCCGTGTCTTCCTCCTGTCCCCCCAGCCCCCCATGCCCTGTGTCTCTCTTTTGTTCCTCTACCCCCCGCTCATGCCATCGGCACACGGTGGCCCTTCAGAGGACCGAGGAGCGGGATCTGCTGCCTGCACAGTTAGCTCAGGCCCCGTGTCTTCCTCCCCTTCCCCCCACCCCCGCTCATACACCGTGTCTTCCTCACGTTCCGCCCACCCCCTGCTCATGCCCTGTGTCTCCCCTGTTCACCCCCACCCCCTGCTCATGCTCCGTGTCTGTCTCCCTCCTTTTCCCCCCCACCCCCCACTCATGGCCCGTGTCTCCCCTGTTCACCCCCACCCCCGCTCATGCTTCTTGTCTGTCTCCCTCCTTTTCCCCCAACCCCCGCTCATGGCTCGTGTCTCCCCTGTACACCCGACCCCCCACTCATGCCCTGTGTCTCCCCTGTTCACCCCCACCCCCCGCTCATGCTCTGTATCTGTCTCCCTTCTTCCCCCCACCCCCGCTCATGCCCCGTGTCTCCCTTCTCCCCCCCACCCCCCACTCATGCCCCGTGTCTCCCTTCTTTCCCCCTCCACCCCCCGCTCATGCCCTGTGTCTCACTTCTTCCCCTCCACCCCCCGCTCATGCCCCATGTCTCCCTTCTTTCCCCCCCACCCCCCGCTCATGCCCCGTGTCGCCCTTCTTCCCCCCACCCCCCGCAAATGCTGCATGTCACCCTTCTTTCCCACTCGATCCCTCGCTCATGCCCCGTGTCTTGCTTGTTCCCCCCACTCCCCGCTCATGCCCTGTGTCTCCCTTGATTCCCCCCCAACCCCGCTCATGCCCTGTGTCTCCCTTCTTCCCCCACCCCCCCGTTCATGCCCCGTGTCTCCCTTCTTCCCCCCACCCCCCGCTCATGCCCCGTTTGTCTACCTCCTGTACCCCCACAGTGTCTCCCTCCTGTACCCCCCACCCCCCGCGTCACCCTCCTGTCCCCCCAAACCCCCGCTCATGCCCCGTGTCTCCCCTGTACACCCCCACCCCCCGCTCATGCCCCGTGTCTCCCCTGTTCCCCCCCACCCCCCGCTCATGCCCCGTGTCTCCCTTCTTCCCACCCCACCCCCCCGCTCATGCCCCATGTCTGCCCTCGTCCCCCCACCACCCCCGCTCATGCCCCGTGTCTCCCTCCTGTACCCCCCACCATCCGCTCATGCCCCGTGTCTCCCTCGTATTCCCCCCACCCCGCGCTCATGCCCCGTGTCTCCCTCGTGTTACCCCCAACCCCCTGCTCATGACCCGTGTCTGCCCTGTTCCACCCACCCACCGCTCATGCCCCGTGTCTCCCTCCTGTACCCCACAACCACCGCTCATGCCCCGTGTCTGCCCTGTTCCCCCCACCCCCCTGCTCATGCCCTGTGTCTCCGTCGTGTTATCCCCCACCCCGTTCATGCCCCGTGTCTCCCTCTTGTTCCGCCCACCCCCTGCACATGCCCTGTGTCTCCCTCGTGTACCCCCTCACCCCCTGCTCATGCCCCGTGTCTCTCTCCCTCGTATATCCCCCCCACCTCCCGCTCATGCCCGTGTCCCCCCACCCCCTGCTCATGCCCCGTGTCCCCCCCACCCCCGCTCATGCCCCGTGTCTGCCCTGTTCCCCCCACCCCCCGCTCATGCCCGTGTCTTCGTCATGTTACCCCCCACCCCCAGCTCATACCCCGTGTCTCCCCTGTTCACCCCCACCCCCCACTCATGCTCTGTGTCTGTCTCCCTCCTTTTCCCCCGACCCCCCGCTCATGGCCTGTGTTGCCCCGTTCACCCCCAACCCCCGCTCATGCCCCGTGTCTCCCTTCTTTCCCCCCACTCCCACTCATGCCCCGTGCCGCCATTCTTTACACCCCCACACCCCCTGCTCATGCCCCGTGTCTCCCTTCTTTCCCCCCACCCCCTGCTCATGCACCATGTCTCCCTTCTTCCTGCCCCAAGCACCGCTCATGCCCCGTGTCTCCCTTCTTCCCCCCCACCCCTCGCTCATGCCCCGTGTCTGCCCTGTTCCATCCACCCCCCACTCATGCCCCGTGTCTCCCTCCTGTACCCCCCACCCCCCGCTCATGCCTCATGTCTCCCTCCTGCATCCCCCACCCCCGCTCATGTCCCGTGTCTCCCTCCTGTCCCCCCACCCCCCACTCATGCCCCGTGTCCGTCTCCCTCCTTGTCCCCCCACCCCTGCTCATGCCCTGTGTCTCCCTATTGTCCCCCCCACCCCCTGCTCATGCCCCGTGTCTGTTTCCCTCCTTTTCCCTCCACCCCCCACTCATGCCTGTGTCTCCCCTGTTCCCCCCACCCCCGCTCATGCCCCGTGTCTCACTTCTTTACCCCCACCCCCCCGCTCATGCCCCGTGGCTCTGTTCTCCCCCCCACCCCCCGCACATGCCCCATGTCTCCCTTCTTTCCCCCACTCCACCCCCGCTCATGCCCCTTGTCTAACCTGTTCCCCCCACCTCCGCTCATGCCCCATGTCTCCCTTCTTCCACCCCACCCCCTGCTCATGCCCCGTGTCTCCCTCCTGTACCCCCCATCCCCCGCTCATGCCCCGTGTCTCCCTCCTGTACCCCCCACCCCCCGCTCATGCCCTGTGTCTCCCTCCTGTACCCCCACCCCCTGCTCATGCCCTGTGTCTCCCTCCTGTCCCTCCCACCCCCCGCTCATGCCCCATGTCACCCCTGCTCACCGCCACCCCTGCTCATGGCCCGTGTCTCCCCTGTTCCCCCCCACCCCCCGCTCATGCCCCGTGTCTCCCTTCTTCCCCCCCAACCCCTGCTCATGCCCCGTGTCTGCCCTGTTCGCCCCATCCCCTGCTCATGCCCTGTGTCTCCCTCCTGTACCGCCCACCCCCCGCTCATGCCCCGTGTCTCCCTCGTGTTCCCCCCACCCCCCGCTCATGCCCCATGTCTTCCCCGTGTTACCCCCCACACCCCACTCATGCCCCGTGTCTGCCCTCTTCCCCCCACTCATGCCCCGTGTCCCCCTCCTGTACCCCCCACCCCCTGCTCATGCCCCATGTCTGCCCTGTTCCCCCCACCCCCCACTCATGCCCCGTGTCTCCCTCTTGTTGCCCCACTCCCCGCTCATGCCCTGTGTCCCCCCCACCCCCGCTCTTGCCCCGTGTCTGCCCTGTTGCCCCCACCCCCACTCATGCCCGTGTCTCTGGCATTATATCCCCACCCCCGCTCAAGCCCCGTGTCTCCCTCGTGTTCCCCCCAGCCCCCCGCTCAAGCTCCTTGTCTGTCTCCCTCCTTTCCCCCCCCCACTCCCCGCTCATGGCCTGTGTTTCCCCTGTTCACCCCCACCCCCCCGCTCATGCCCCGTGTCTCCGTTATTCCCCCCATCCCTGCTCATGCCCCGTGTCTCCCTTCTTTCCACCCCCCACTCCCCGCTCATGCCCATGTCTCCCTTCTTCCCCCTACCCCCAGCTCATGCAATGTGTCTCCCTCCTGTACCCCCCACCCCCCCACTCATGCCCCATGTCTCCCTCCTGTACCCCCCACCCCTGATCATGCCCTGTGTCTTCCTCCTGTATCCCCACCCCCTGCTCATGCCCCGTGTCTCCCTCCTGTGCCCCCACCTCCCGCTCATGCCCCATGTCTCCTCTGTTCAACCCCACCCCCCGCTCATGCCCCGTGTCTCCCCTGTTCCCCCGACCCCCCGATCATGCACCGTGTCTCCCTTCTCCCCCCATCCCTGCTCATGCCCCGTGTCTCCCTCCTGTGCCCCCACCTCCCGCTCATGCCCCATGTCTCCTCTGTTCAACCCCACCCCCCGCTCATGCCCCGTGTCTCCCCTGTTCCCCCGACCCCCCGATCATGCACCGTGTCTCCCTTCTCCCCCCATCCCTGCTCATGCCCCGTGTCTGCCCTGTTCCCCCCACCCCCCGCTCATGCCCCGTGATTCCTCCTGTACCCCCACCCCTTGCTCATGCCCCGTGTCTCCCTCGTGTTCCCCCATCCCCCGCTCATCCCATGTCTCCCCCGCGTTACCCCCCACACCCTGCTCATGCCCCGTGTCTGCCCTGTTCCCCCCACCCCCGCTCATGCCCTGTGTCTCCCTCCTGTACCCCCCACCCCCTGCTCATGCCCCGTGTCTGCCCTGTTCCCCCCACACCCTGCTCATGCCCCGTGTCTGCCTCCTGTTCCCCGTCTCCCCGCTCATGCCCCGTGTCTCCCTCGTGTGCCCCCCCAAACCCTGCTCATGCTCTGTGTCCCCCCCACCCCCGCTCATGCCCCGTGTCTGCCCTGTTCCCCCCACCCCCCGCTCATGCCCAGTGTGTTAGGGAGAATTCTCTGTTTAGGCTGAATTTCCTAACCTAGTGAGACCCCCAGCAGCTTTGCTGGATTTCTGGAGTTTGTTTTTTACCATCCTTCCAAGAGTGAGACTCTTTTTCTCCCACTCTTGGACATGAATGTGGTTAATTCCTTTGAATGTCAATGTGTTCTATGGGCTATGGGGTCTTTTACTCCATAGGGTCTCATATGTTTTTCTATGTGTGTTACACTGCACCCTCCGTGCTGTAACACTGGGGCGTCCTAGAGGATCCCCACCATAGACTCCATACCCTGGGACCGACTACTGTCTCCCAGGGCATGTAAAGTCACCATTGGCTTTACTAGACCTAAATTTACTAACAGAGCTAGTACAAACCATCCTATTGTGGACGTACTAGTAGGGGTAATTCGATTACCCCTGGGTCTGTTATTCGAGGGGGCACTGTCCCGTCCCCCCTCATCAAGTTTTGGCTGGTGGCAGTGGAAACTACTTGTTATATTCGACCCCGAATATAACCCTATAGGATTCTTCCCATTGTTGGAGGTTAATACTTTTTCTTGTTAATCTCTAACATATCACCGGTTTATTTATCTTAAATAATTCTATCGGTTGGTATTTTCTGCCAGAACTCGGTTTTTAAAATGGCGTCTGTGTTTGTCTCTGTGACTCCTAAACCAAAGATTGAGCCCTTTGTTCCACTTTTGGCGGGCTTCTGCACAGAGGCCCTCCAAAGTGGTGCCATTCTGTCTGGGTACCACAGGGGGTGCGGGAGGGGGTTTAGGCACCCTGGATTGAGTTGCCTTGCCAACTCAAGTCGCACTCTGGTGTGATTGGCCCAAGTGGTGAGCCACCTCGCTCAACACTTAGCGTGTTTTGATTGACAGCTAGGCTGAATGAATGGGGGTTTTCTGCATAAAAGCAGGGCTTTTGGGACTGGATCTTGAGAAGTCGCCACAGGACCTAAGAATCCGACGAGAGTAAAGCTGAGCCGACCTGCAACGACGACACCTCCGGTGGAGCCCTGCTGAACCGACTCACCACTTCCCAACGACAGAGGAGATCTCCCGGCTGGAGAGTCTCTTCCCCTGACTGGTGGGAACAACCAGTCCCCTTTGCTTTTTCTTCACTTCCAGGGCGTAGAGGTCGAATTGCCCGTGCAGAGCACCCCGGCAACGGGATAGCCACTAACCTGTACCGTGACCAAAAGGTGGTGCCTTGTGATGGAGCACTCCGCGGCTGGTCTCTTCCCTGGTGGTGCAACGATCTTCAACTTTACTTCGACGAAGAGATCATCTCTTCTCTTGGCAAAGCCCCGACTTGCATCCACCACCAGGAACAACTGCCCCCACCGGAACTGTCTCTCCACATACAAAGTACCGTGTCCGCCTGGCTTCCCTTGTGTCGGTTAGGGTGAGGTGTCTTAATCCTCGCCTCTCCATTGGGTCTCCTCCAAGGCTTCTTAACTTTCTGTTCTGAACTGGTCCAATCTTTCTGTGACAATTTGCGCCAAAGACTCGAAGTGCATTTCCACTGTGATACTTTTTGGGACATATCGCCTTGCCTCTCTCCGAGTGGGCCTGGCCTCTGAACTTTGCGATCTACAGTAGACCCTGCCTTACTTGCCTTGCATTTGTTCGTAAAAGTGTTGGTACCGAGTTGATTTCATACCCTGCCTTTTCTCTCCCGTCCTAACGAATACTAGAGTGCCATCTAGGTTAAAGCATTCACCTCTGTCTGCAAATAAGTGGTGCCGTTGAACTTAGACTTGTCGAACTATTGTTAGGGGGATTGATTTACTTTTAGTAATTGTAATTGAAGTTGTGTGCCGTATTAGTGCCAGTGTGTTTTTCATAGATGTGTTTTTATAAGTAAATAACTATATATCTTTACACCGAAGCTCTGTTCCGTGTTTGCTTGTTCTACTGTGTAAGTTGCCCTATTTTGTATACTCCACATACTGCCTAACTCTTCTTGAGGGACGTCTGACTGCTCAGCCACAGCTACCAAGTGAATCTGTGTGGTACAGACTGCTACCAAGTGGGTTTACTGCCAAACACCTGTAGTGCTAAATCTTTTACAGTGGTCCCAGAGGGAACTGCACATGTTTCCGCCTAACACTGTGTCTCCCTTCTTTCCCCCCACACCCGCGCATGGCCCGTGTCTCCCTTCTTCCCCCCACCCCCCGCTCATGCCGCGTGTCTCCCTTCTTTCCCCGCTCAACCCCCTGCTCATGCCCCCTGTCTCACCTGTTCCCCCACCCCCCGCTCATGCCCTGTGTCTCCCTTCTTTCCTCCCAACCCTGCTCATGCCCTGTGTCTCCCTTCTTACCCCCCGCTCATGCCCCATGTCTCCCTTCTTTAACCCCCTCCCCCCGCTCATGCCCCGTGTCTCCCTTCTTCCCCCCACCCCCACGCTCATGCCCTGTGTCTCCCTCCTGTACCCCCCACCCCCGCTCATGCCCTGTGTGTCTACCTCCTGTACCCCCACCCCAGGCTCATGCCCGTGTCTCCCTCTTGTACCCCCACCCCCCGCTCATGCCCCGTCTCTCCCTCCTGTCCCCCCAACCCCCCGCTCATGCCCTGTGTCTCCCCTGTTCACCCCCACCCCTCGCTGATGCCCCGTGTCTACCCTATTCCCCCCTATCCCCCGCTCATGCCCCGTGTCTCCCTTCTTCCCCCACCACCCCCGCTCATGCCCCGTGTCTCCCTCCTGTACCCCCCATTATCCGCTCATGCCCTGTGTCTCCCTCGTGTTCCGCCCACCCCCTGCTCATGCCCCATGTCTGCCCTGTTCTACCCACCCACTGCTCATGCCCCGTGTCTCCCTCCTTTACCCCCCACCCACCGCTCATGCCCCGTGTCTGCCCTGTTCCCCCCACCCCACTGCTCATGCCCCGTGTCTCCCTTCTTAACCCCCCACCCCCCGCTCATGCCCCTTGTCTCCCTTCTTCCCCCCCACCCCCGCTCATGCCCCATGTCTCCCTTCTTTCCCCCCACTCCCGCTCATGCCCCGTGTCTCCATTCTTTCCACCCCCCCACCCCCTGCTCATGCCCCGTGACTCCCTTCTTTCCCCCCCACCCCCCGCTCATGCCCCTTGTCTCCCTTCTTCCCCCCCACCCCCCGCTCATGCCCCATGTCTCCCCTCTTTCCCCCCACCCCTGCTCATGCCCCGTGTCTCCCTCCTGTCCCCCCACCCTCCGCTCATGCCCCGTGGCTGTTTCCCTCCTTTTCCCCCCACCCACTGCTTATTCCCGTGTCTCCCCTGTTCCCCCCCAACCCGCTCATGCCCCGTGTCTCCCTTCTTTCCCCACACCCCCCCGCTCATGCCCCGTGTCTCTGTTCTCCCCACCACCCCTGCACATGCCCCATGTCTCCCTTCTTTCCCCCCACCCCAGCACTCATGCCCCGTGTCTCTGTTCTCCCCCCAATCCCTGCACATGCCCCGTGTCTCCCTTCTTCCCCCCCACCCCCTGCTCATGCCCTGTGTCTCCCTTCTTCCACCCCATGCCCGCTCATGCCCCGTCGCTCCCTCCTGTACCCCCCACCCCCGCTCATGCCCTGTGTCTCCCTCCTGTACCCCATACCCCAGGCTCATCCCCTGTGTCTTCCTCCTGTCCCCCCACCCCCCGCTCATGCCCCATGTCTCCCCTGTTCACCCCCACCCCCGCTCATGCCCTGTGTCATCCTCCTGTACCCCCCACCTCCCGCTCATGCCCTGTGTCTCCCTCCTGTACCCCCCACCCCCTGCTCATGCCCCGTGTCTTCCTCCTTGTCCCCCCACCCCTGCTCATGCCCCGTGTCTCCCTTCTTTCCCCCACCACCCCCCGCTCATGCCCTGTGTCTCCATTCTTCCCCTCCACCCCCCGCCCCCGCTCATGCCCCATGTCTCCCTTCTTTCCCCCCCACCCCCGCTCATGCCCCATGTCTCCCTTCTCCCTCCCCACCCCCCGCTCATGCCACATGTCTCCCTTCTTTCCCCCTCCACCCCCCGCTCATGCCCTGTGTCTCGCCTGTTCCCCCACCCCCGCTCATGCCTTCTGTCTCCCTTCTTCCCCCCCACCCCCGCTCATGCCCCGTGTCTCCCATCTTTCCCCCCACCCCCACTCATGCCCCGTGTCTCCCTTCTTTCCCCCACCACCCCCCACTCATGCCCTGTGTCTCCCTTCTTCCCCTCCACCCCCCGCCCCCCCTCATGCCCCGTGTCTCCCTTCTATCCCCCCACCCCCGCTCATGCCCTGTGTCTCCCTTCTGCCCCCCACCCCCCGCTCATGCCGTGTGCCTCCCTTCTTTCCCCCTCCACCCCCCGCTCATGCCCCGTGTCTCGCCTGTTCCCCCACCCCCACTCATGCCCTCTGTCTCCCTTCTTCCCCCCAACCCCGCTCATGCCCTGTGTCTCCCTTCTCACCCCCCACCCCCCGCTCATGCCCCGTGTCTCCCTCCTGTCCCCCACCCCCGCTCATTTCCCATGTCTCCCCTGTACACCCCCACCCCGCTCATGCCCCGTGTCTCCTTTCTTCCCACCCACCCCCTGCTCATGCCCCGTGTCGGCCCTGTTCCCCCCCACCCCTGCTCATGCCCCGTGTCTCCCTTCTTTCCCCACATCCCCCCACTCATGCCCCGTGTCTCCGTTCTCCCCACCACCCCCGCACATGCCCCATGTTTCCCTTCTTTCCCCCTCTCCATCCCCGCTCATGCCCCGTGTCTCCCTTCTTTCCCCCCACCCCCACTCATGCCCCATGTCTCCCTCCTGTACCCCCCATCCCCTGCTCATGCCCGTGTCTCCCTCCTGTACCCCCCACCCCCGCTCATGCCCTGTGTCTCCCTCCTGTGCCCCCCACCCCCCGCTCGTGCCCTGTGTCTTCCTCCTGGCCCCCCCACCCCCCGCTCATGCCCCATGTCTCCCCTGTTCACCCCCACCCCCGCTCATGCCCCGTGTCACCCTCCTGTACCCCCCACCTCCCGCTCATGCCCTGTGTCTCCCTCCTGTACCCCCCACCCCCCACTCATGCCCCGTGTCTCCCTTCTTTCCCCCACCACCCCCCCGCTCATGCCCTGTGTCTCCCTTCTTCCCCTCCACCCCCCCGCTCATGCCCCGTGTCTCCCTTCTTTCCCCCCACCCCCGCTCATGCCCCGTGTCTCCCTTCTCCCCGCCCACCCCCCACTCATGCCGCGTGTCTCCCTTCTTTCCCCTCTCCACCCCCCGCTCATGCCCCGTGTCTCGCCTGTTCCCCCACCCCCCGCTCATGCCCTCTGTCTCCCTTCTTCCCCCCAACCCCGCTCATGCCCTGTGTCTCCCTTCTCACCCCCCACCCCCCGCTCATGCCCCGTGTCTCCCTCCTGTCCCCCCCACCCCCGCTCATTTCCCATGTCTCCCCTGTACACCCACACCCCCGCTCATGCCCCGTGTCTCCCCTGTTCCCCCCACCCCCCGCTCATGCCCCGTGTCTCCTTTCTTCCCACCCACCCCCTGCTCATGCCCCGTGTCTGCCCTGTTCCCCCCACCCCCGCTCATGCCCCGTGTCTCCCTTCTTTCCCCCCCCACTCATGCCCCGTGTCTCCACTCTCCCCACCACCCCCGCACATGCCCCATGTCTCCCTTCTTTCCCCCTCTCCATCCCTGCTCATGCCCCGTGTCTCCCCTGTTCCCCCCACCCCCGCTCATGCCCCGTGTCTCCCTTCTTTCCCCCCACCCCCGCTCATGCCCCGTGTCTCTGTTCTCCCCCTCAATCCCCGCACATGCCCCATGTCTCCCTTCTTCTCCCCCACCTCCCGCTCATGCCCTGTGTCTCCCTCCTGTACCCCCCACCCCCCACTCATGCCCCGTGTCTCCCTTCTTTCCACCACCACCCCCCGCTCATGCCCTGTGTCTCCCTTCTTCCCCTCCACCCCCCGCTCATGCCCCGTGTCTCCCTTCTTTCCCCCCCACCCCCGCTCATGCCCCGTGTCTCCCTTCTCCCCCCCACTCATGCCGCGTGTCTCCCTTCTTTCCCCCCTCCACCCCCTGCTCATGCCCCGTGTCTCGCCTGTTCCCCCACCCCCCGCTCATGCCCTCTGTCTCCCTTCTTCCCCCCAACCCCGCTCATGCCCTGTGTCTCCCTTCTCACCCCCCAACCCCCGCTCATGCCCCGTGTCTCCCTCCTGTCCCCCCCACAACCCGCTCATTCATTTCCCATGTCTCCCCTGTACACCCCACCCCCGCTCATGCCCCGTGTCTCCCCTGCTCCCCCCAACCCCCGTTCATGCCCCGTGTCTCCTTTCTTCCCACCCACCCCCTGCTCATGCCCCGTGTCTGCCCTGTTCCCCCCACCCCCGCTCATGCCCCGTGTCTCCCTTCTTTCCCCACACCCCCCACTAATGCCCTGTGTCTCCATTCTCCCCACCACCCCGCCACATGCCCCATGTCTCCCTTCTTTCCCCCTCTCCACCCCCACTCATGCCCCGTGTCTCCCTTCTTTCCCCCCATCCCCGCTCATGCCCCGTGTCTCTGTGCTCCCCCCAATCCCTGCACATGCCCCATGTCTCCCTTCTTCCCCCCCACCCCCCGCTCAGGCCCTGTGTCTTCCTTCTTCCACCCCACCCCCGCTCATGCCCCGTGTCTCACTCCTGTACCCCCCATCCCCCGCTCATGCCCCGTGTCTCCCTCCTGTACCCCCCACCCCGCTCATGCCCTGTGTCTCCCTCCTGTACCCCCACCCCCCGCTCATGCCCCGTGTCTTCCTCCTGTCCCCCCACCCCCGCTCATGCCCCGTGTCTTCCTCCTGTCCCCCCACCCCCGCTCATGCCCCATGTCTCCTCTGTTCACCCCCACCCCCGCTCATGCCCCGTGTCACCCTCGAGTACCCCCCACCTCCCGCTCATGCCCTGTGTCTCCCTCCTGTACCCCCCACCCCCCACTCATGCCCTGTGTCTCCCTCCTTGTCCCCCCACCCCTGCTCATGCCCCATGTCTCCCTCCAGTCGCCCCCCCCACCCCCACTCATGCCCTGTGTCTGTTTCCCTCCTTTTCCCCCACCCCCACTCATGCCTCATGTCTCCCTTCTTTCCCCCTCTCCACCGCCGCTCATACCCCGTGTCTCCCCTGTTCCCCCCACCTCCGCTCATGCCCCGTGTCTCCCTCCTTTTCCCCCCACCCCCGCTCATGGCTCGTGTCTCCCATGTTCACCCGACCCCCCACTAATGCCCTGTGTCTCCCCTGTTCACCCCCACCCCCCGCTCATGCTCCGTGTCTGTCTCCCTTCTTCCCCATACCCCCGCTCATGCCCCGTGTCTCCCTTCTTTCCCCACCACCCCCCACTCATGCCCTGTGACTCCCTTCTTTCCCCCTCCACCCCCTCTCATGCCTTGTGTCTCCCTTCTTCCCCTCCACCCCCGCTCATGCCCCGTGTTTCCCTTCTTTCCCCCCCACCCCCGCTCATGCCCCGTGTCTCCCTTCTCCCCCCCACCGCCCGCTCATGCCGCGTGTCTCCCTTCTTTCCCCCTCTACCCC
The DNA here is from genome assembly GCF_040938575.1 of Ambystoma mexicanum. NCBI lineage: Eukaryota > Metazoa > Chordata > Amphibia > Caudata > Ambystomatidae > Ambystoma > Ambystoma mexicanum. The sequence goes on along the minus strand of NC_090935.1, from coordinate 1,069,152,938 downwards.
CGCTCATGCCCCGTGTCTCGCCTGCTCCCCCACCCCCCGCTCATGCCCTCTGTCTCCCTTCTTCCCCCCAACCCCGCTCATGCCCTGTGTCTCCCTTCTCACCCCCCAACCCCGCTCATGCCCCGTGTCTCCCTCCTGTCCCCCCACCCCCCGCTCATGCCCCATATCTCCCCTGTACACCCCCACCCCCGCTCCTGCCCCGTGTCTCCCCTGTTCCCCCCGCTCATGCCCCGTGTCTCCCTTCTTCCCACCCACCCCATGCCCCGTGTTTGCCCTATTCCCCCCACCCCCGGCTCATGCCCTGTGTCTCCCTCCTGCACCCCCCACCCCCCGCTCGTGCCCCGTGTCTGCCCTCTTCCCCCCACTCATGCCCCATGTCACCCCCCTGTTCCCCGCACCCCCCACTCATGCCCCGTGTCTCCCTCCTGTTCCCCCCAGTCCCCGCTCATGCCCCGTGTCCCCACCACCCCCGCTCATGCCCCATGTCTGCCCTGTTCCCCCCACCTCCCGCTCATGCCCGTGTCTCTGTCGTTTTACCCCCCACCCCCGCTCATGCCCCGTGTCTCCCTCGTGTTCACCCCCACCCCCTGCGCATGCCCCGTGTCTCCCCTGTTCACTCCCACCCCCTCTCATTCTCTGTGTCTGTCTCCCTCCTTTTCCCCCCACCCCGCGCTCATGGCCTGTGTTTCCCCTGTTCACCCCCACCCCCCGCACATGCCCCGAATCTCCGTTATTCCCCCATCCCCGCTCATGCCCCATGTCTCCCTTCTTTCCACCCCCCCACGCCCCGCTCATGCCCGTGTCTCCCTTCTTTCCCCCGCACCCCCCGCTCATGCCCCGTGTCTCCCTCCTGTACCCCCCATCCCCCGCTCATGCCCCGTGTCTCCCTCCTGTACCCCCCACCCCCGATCATGCCCTGTGTCTCCCTCCTGTACCCCCCACCCACTGCTCATGCCCTGTGTCTCCCTCCTGTGCCCCCACCTCCCGCTCATGCCCCATGTCTCCCCTGTTCACCCCCACCCCCCGCTCATGCCCCGTGTCTCCCCTGTTCCCCCCACCCTCCGCTCATGCCCCGTGTCTCCCTTCTCCCCCCCACCCCTGTTCATTCCCCGTGTCTGCCCTGTTCCCCCCACCCCCCGCTCATGCCCCATGATTCCTCCTGTGCCCCCACCCCCTGCTCATGACCCGTGTCCCCCCCACTTTTGGTCATGCCCCGTGTCTGCCTTGTTCCACCCACCCCCCGCTCATGCCCCTTGTCTCCCTTCTTTCCCCCCACCCCTGCTCCTGCCCCGTGTCTCCCTTCTTCCCCCCACCCCCCACCCATGCCGCGTTTCTCCCTTCTTTCCCCCCTCCACCCCCGCTCATGCCCTGTGTCTCGCCTGTTCTCCCAACCCCGCTCATGCCCTGTGTCTCCCTTCTTTACCCCCCAACCCTGCTCATGCCCTGTGTCTCCCTTCTCACCCCCGACCCACCGCTCATGCCCCGTGTCTCCCTGCTTGCCCCCCACCCCCCGCTCATGCCCCGTGTCTCCCTTCTTCCCCCCCACCCTCCCGCTCATGCCCCGTGTCTCCCTCCTGTACCCCCCACCCCCTGCTCATGCCCCGTGTGTCTACCTCCTGTACCTCCACCCCCCGCTCATGCCCGTGTCTCCCTCCTGTACCCCCGCTCATGCCCCGTGTCTCCCTCCTGTCCCCCCAACCCCCCGCTCATGCCCCGTGTCTGCCCTGTTCCCCCCACCCGCGCTCATGCCCCGTGTCTCCCTTCTTTCCCCCTACCCCCACGCTCATGCCCCATGTCTCCGTTCTCCCCCCCACCCTCTGCACATGCCCCATGTCTCCCTTCTTCCCCCCACCCCCTGCTCATGCCCCGTGTCTCCCTTTTTCCACCCCACCCCCCGCTCATGCCCCGTGTCTCCCTCCTGTACCCCCATCCCCCGCTCATGCCCCGTGTCTCCCTCCTGTACCCCCCACCCCCTGCTCATGCCCCATGTCTCCCCTGTTCACCCCTGCTCATGCCCCGTGTCTCCCTCCTGTACCCCCATCCCCCTCTCATGCCCTGTGTCTCCCTCCTGTACCCCCCACCTCCCTCATGCCCCTTGTCTCCCTCATTGTTCACCCACCCCTGCTCATGCCCTGTGTCTCCCCCTCTGTCCCCCCCACCCCCCATTCATGCCCCGTGTCTGTTTCCCTCCTTTTCCCCCCACCCCCCGCTCATGCTCGTGTCTCCCCTGTTCCCCCCACCCCCCGCTCATGCCCCATGTCTCCCTTCTTTCCCCCTCTCCACCCCCGCTCATGCCCCTTGTCTCCCCTGTTCCCCAACCCCCGCTTATGACCCGTGTCTCCCTTCTTAAACACCCACCCCCCAGCTCATGCCCTGTGTCTCCCCTGTTCACCCCCACCCCCGCTCATGCTCCTTGTCTGTCTCCCTCCTTTTCCGCCCACCTCGGTTCATGGCTCGAGTCTCCCCTGTTCACCTGACCCCCCCACTCATGCCATGTATCTCCCCTGTTCACCCCCACCCCCCGCTCATGCTCCGTGTCTGTCTCCCTTCTTCCCCCCACCCCCGCTCATGCCCCATGTCTCCCTTCTTTCCCCCCTCCCCCCACTCATGCCCCGTGTCTCCCTTCTTTCCCCCTCCACCCCCCGCTCATGCCCTGTGTCTCCCTTGTTCCCCTTCACCTCCCGCCCCCGCTCATGCCCCGTGTCTCCCTTCTTTCCTCCCACCCCCGCTCATGCCCCGTGTCTCCCTTCTTCATCCCCACCCCCCGCTCATGCCGCATGTCTCCCTTCTTTCCCCCCAACCCCGCTCATGCCTTGTGTCTCCCTTCTCACCCCCCGACCCCCCGCTCATGCCCCGTGTCTCCCTTCTTCCCCCACAACCCCCCGCTGATGCCCCATGGCTCCCTTCTTCCCGACACCTCCCCGCTCATGCCCCGTGTCTCCCTCCTGTACCCCCCAAACCCCCGCTCATGCCCTGTGTGTCTACCTCCTGTACCCCCATGCTCCGCTCATGCCCCGTGTCTACCTGACGTTCCCCCATCCCCCGCTCATGCCCCATGTCTCCCCGGTTCACTCCCACCCCCGCTCATGCCCCATGTCTCCCCTGTCCCCCCCGCCCCGCTCATGCCCCGTGTCTCCCTTCTTTCCTCCCCACCCCCTGCTCATGCCCCGTGTCTCCCTTCTTTCCCCCCTCACCTCCTGCTCATGCCCCGTGTCTCCCTTCTTCCCCCTCCAACCCCTGCTCATGCCCCGTGTCTCCCTTCTTCCCCCCCAACCCCTGCTCATGCCCCGTGTCTCCCTTCTTTCCCCCCACCCCCGCTCATGCCCCGTGTCTCCCTTCTTCTGCCCCACCCCCCGTTCATGCCCCGTGTCTCCCTTCTTTCCCCCAACACCCTGCTCATGCCCCGTGTCTCCCTTCTTCCCCCCCACCCCCCGCTCATGCCCCGTGTCTCTCTTCTTTCCCCCCACGCCCCACTCATGCCCTGTGTCTCCCTTCTTTCCCCCCCACCCCCCACTCATGCTCCGTGTCTCCCTTCTTCAACCCCCACCCCCCTGCTCATGCCCCGTGTGTCCCTTCTTCCCCCCCACCCCACTGCTCATGCCCCGTGTCTCCCTTCTTTCCCCCAACACCCTGCTCATGCCCCGTGTCTCCCTTCTTCCCCCCCACCCCCGCTCATGCCCCGTGTCTCTCTTCTTTCCCCCCCACGCCCCACTCATGCCCCGTGTCTCCCTTCTTTCCCCCCACCCCCTGCTCATGCCCTGTGTCTCCCTTCTTTCCCCCACCCCCAGCTCATGCCCCGTGTCTCCCTTCTTTCTCCCCCAACCCCCGCTCATGCCCCGTGTCTCCCTTCTTTCCCCCACCACCCGCTCATGCCCCGTGTCTCCCTTCTTCCCCCCACCCCCTGCTCATGCCCTGTGTCTCCCTTCTTTCCCCCCACCCCCTGCTCATACCCCGTGTCTCCCTTCTTCCCCCCACCCCCCGCTCATGCCCCGTGTGTCCCTTCTTCACCCCCACCCCACTGCTCATGCCCCGTGTCTCCCTCCTGTACCCCCCACCCCCCACTCATGCCCCGTGTGTCTACCACCTGTACCCCAACCCCCGCTCATGCCCGTGTCTCCCTCCTGTACCCCCACCCCCCGCTCATGCCCCGTGTCTCCCTCCTGTCCCCCAATCCCCCGCTCATGCCCCGTGTCTCTCTTCTTTCCCCCCCACGCCCCACTCATGCCCTGTGTCTCCCTTCTTTCCCCCCCACCCCCCACTCATGCTCCGTGTCTCCCTTCTTCAACCCCCACCCCCCTGCTCATGCCCCGTGTGTCCCTTCTTCCCCCCCACCCCACTGCTCATGCCCTGTGTCTCCCTCCTGTACCCCCCCACTCCCCCGCTCATGCCCTGTGTGTCTACCACCTGTACCCCCACCCCCGGTCATGCCCATGTCTCCCTCCTGTACCTCTACCCCCCGCTCATGCCCCGTGCCTCCCTCCTGTCCCCCCCGCTCATGCCCCGTGTCTCCCCTGTTCACCCCCACCCCCCGCTCGTGCCCCGTGTCTCCCCTGTTCCCCCCCTAACCCCCCGCTCATGCCCTGTGTCTCCTTTCTTCCCACACCACCCCCCCTCATGCCCCATGTCTGCCCTTGTCCCCCCACCACCCCCACTCATGCCCCGTGTCTCCCTCCTGTACCCCCCATTATCCGCTCATGCCCCGTGTCTCCCTCGTGTTCCGCCGACCCCGCGCTCATGCCCCGTGTCTCCCTCATGTTACCCCCACCCCCTGCTCATGCCCCTTGTCTTCCCTGTTCCACCCACCGACCCCTCATGCGACCGCTCATGCCCCGTGTCTCCCTCCTGTACCCCCCACCCACCGCTCATGCCCCGTGTCTGTCCTGTTCCCCCCTACCCCCGCTCATGCCCCATGTCTCCCTCGTGTTACCCTCAACCCCTGTTAATGCCCCGTATCTCCCTCCTGTTCCCCCCACCCCCTGCACATGCCCCATGTCTCCCTCGTGTACCCCCTCACCCCCGCTCATGCCCTGTGTCTCTCTCCCTCGTGTATCCACCCCACCCCCGCTCATGCCCCGTGTCTCCCTCCTGTACCCCCCACCCACCGCTCATGCCCCGTGTCTGTCCTGTTCCCCCCACCCCCCCGCTCATGCCCCATGTCTCCCTCGTGTTACCCCCAACCCCTGTTAATGCCCCGTGTCTCCCCTGTTCACCCCCACCCCCCACTCATGCATCGTGTCTGTCTCCCTCCTTTTACCCCCACCCCCGCTCATGGCCCGTGTTTCCCCTGTTCACCCCCACCCCCTGCTCATGCCCCGTGTCTCCCTTCTTTCCCCCCACTCCCGCTCATGCCACGTGTCTCCCTTCTTTCCACCCCCCACCCCCTGCTCATGCCCCGTGTCTCCCTTCTCCCCCCCCACCCCCCGCTCATGCCCCATATCTCCCTTCTTTCCCCCTATCCCCATGCTCATGCCCTGTGTCTCCCTTCTTTCCCCCCACCCCCGCTCATGCCCCGTGTCTGCCCTTTTCCATCCACCCCCACTCATGCCCCGTGTCTCACTTCTGTACCCCCCACCCCACGCTCATGCCCCGTGTTTCCCTCATGTACCCCCACCCCCCGCTCATGCCCCGTGTCTCCCTCCTGTACCCCCCACACCCCGCTCATGTCCTGTGTCTCCCTCCTGTCCCCCCACCCCCTGCTCATGCCCCGTGTCTCCCTCCTGTCCCCCACCCCCCGCTCATGCCCCGTGTCTGTTTCCCTCCTTTTCCCCACACCCCCTGCTCATGCCCATGTCTCCCCTGTTCCCCCCCACCCCTGCTCATGCCCCGTGTCTCCCTTCTTTCCCCCAATCCCCTGCTCATGCCCCGTCTCTCCCTTCTTCCCCCCACCCCCCGCTCATGCCCCGTGTCTCACTCCTGTACCCCCCACCCCATGCTCATGCCCCGTTTTTCCCTCCTCTACCCCCACCCCCCGCTCATGCCCCGTGTCTCCCTCCTGTACCCCCACTCCTGCTCATGCCCCATGTCTCCATTCTTTACACCCCCCCACCCCCTGCTCATGCCCCGTGTCTCCCTTCTTTCCCCCCCACCCCCCCTCATGCCCCAAATCTGCCCTCCTCCCCCCCACCCCTGCTCATGCCCCATGTCTCCCTCCTGTACCCCCCATTATCTGCTCATGCCCCGTGTCTCCCTCCTGTACCCCCCACCCCCCACTCATGCCCTGTGTCTCCCTCCTTGTCCCCCCACCCCTGCTCATGCCCCATGTCTCCCTCCAGTCACCCCCCCCACCCCCACTCATGCCCTGTGTCTGTTTACCTCCTTTTCCCCCACCCCCACTCATGCCTCATGTCTCCCTTCTTTCCCCCTCTCCACCGCCGCTCATACCCCGTGTCTCCCCTGTTCCCCCCACCTCCGCTCATGCCCCGTGTCTCCCTCCTTTTCCCCCCACCCCCGCTCATGGCTCGTGTCTCCCATGTTCACCCGACCCCCCACTCATGCCCTGTGTCTCCCCTGTTCACCCCCACCCCCCGCTCATGCTCCGTGTCTGTCTCCCTTCTTCCCCATACCCCCGCTCATGCCCCGTGTCTCCCTTCTTTCCCCACCACCCCCCACTCATGCCCTGTGACTCCCTTCTTTCCCCCTCCACCCCCTCTCATGCCTTGTGTCTCCCTTCTTCCCCTCCACCCCCGCTCATGCCCCGTGTTTCCCTTCTTTCCCCCCCACCCCCGCTCATGCCCCGTGTCTCCCTTCTCCCCCCCACCGCCCGCTCATGCCGCGTGTCTCCCTTCTTTCCCCCTCTACCCCCGCTCATGCCCCGTGTCTCGCCTGCTCCCCCACCCCCCGCTCATGCCCTCTGTCTCCCTTCTTCCCCCCAACCCCGCTCATGCCCTGTGTCTCCCTTCTCACCCCCCAACCCCGCTCATGCCCCGTGTCTCCCTCCTGTCCCCCCACCCCCCGCTCATGCCCCATATCTCCCCTGTACACCCCCACCCCCGCTCCTGCCCCGTGTCTCCCCTGTTCCCCCCGCTCATGCCCCGTGTCTCCCTTCTTCCCACCCACCCCATGCCCCGTGTTTGCCCTATTCCCCCCACCCCCGGCTCATGCCCTGTGTCTCCCTCCTGCACCCCCCACCCCCCGCTCATGCCCCGTGTCTGCCCTCTTCCCCCCACTCATGCCCCATGTCACCCCCCTGTTCCCCGCACCCCCCACTCATGCCCCGTGTCTCCCTCCTGTTCCCCCCAGTCCCCGCTCATGCCCCGTGTCCCCACCACCCCCGCTCATGCCCCATGTCTGCCCTGTTCCCCCCACCTCCCGCTCATGCCCGTGTCTCTGTCGTTTTACCCCCCACCCCCGCTCATGCCCCGTGTCTCCCTCGTGTTCACCCCCACCCCCTGCGCATGCCCCGTGTCTCCCCTGTTCACTCCCACCCCCTCTCATTCTCTGTGTCTGTCTCCCTCCTTTTCCCCCCACCCCGCGCTCATGGCCTGTGTTTCCCCTGTTCACCCCCACCCCCCGCACATGCCCCGAATCTCCGTTATTCCCCCATCCCCGCTCATGCCCCATGTCTCCCTTCTTTCCACCCCCCCACGCCCCGCTCATGCCCGTGTCTCCCTTCTTTCCCCCGCACCCCCCGCTCATGCCCCGTGTCTCCCTCCTGTACCCCCCATCCCCCGCTCATGCCCCGTGTCTCCCTCCTGTACCCCCCACCCCCGATCATGCCCTGTGTCTCCCTCCTGTACCCCCCACCCACTGCTCATGCCCTGTGTCTCCCTCCTGTGCCCCCACCTCCCGCTCATGCCCCATGTCTCCCCTGTTCACCCCCACCCCCCGCTCATGCCCCGTGTCTCCCCTGTTCCCCCCACCCTCCGCTCATGCCCCGTGTCTCCCTTCTCCCCCCCACCCCTGTTCATTCCCCGTGTCTGCCCTGTTCCCCCCACCCCCGCTCATGCCCCATGATTCCTCCTGTGCCCCCACCCCCTGCTCATGACCCGTGTCCCCCCCACTTTTGGTCATGCCCCGTGTCTGCCTTGTTCCACCCACCCCCCGCTCATGCCCCTTGTCTCCCTTCTTTCCCCCCACCCCTGCTCCTGCCCCGTGTCTCCCTTCTTCCCCCCACCCCCCACCCATGCCGCGTTTCTCCCTTCTTTCCCCCCTCCACCCCCGCTCATGCCCTGTGTCTCGCCTGTTCTCCCAACCCCGCTCATGCCCTGTGTCTCCCTTCTTTACCCCCCAACCCTGCTCATGCCCTGTGTCTCCCTTCTCACCCCCGACCCACCGCTCATGCCCCGTGTCTCCCTGCTTGCCCCCCACCCCCCGCTCATGCCCCGTGTCTCCCTTCTTCCCCCCCACCCTCCCGCTCATGCCCCGTGTCTCCCTCCTGTACCCCCCACCCCCTGCTCATGCCCCGTGTGTCTACCTCCTGTACCTCCACCCCCCGCTCATGCCCGTGTCTCCCTCCTGTACCCCCGCTCATGCCCCGTGTCTCCCTCCTGTCCCCCCAACCCCCCGCTCATGCCCCGTGTCTGCCCTGTTCCCCCCACCCGCGCTCATGCCCCGTGTCTCCCTTCTTTCCCCCTACCCCCACGCTCATGCCCCATGTCTCCGTTCTCCCCCCCACCCTCTGCACATGCCCCATGTCTCCCTTCTTCCCCCCACCCCCTGCTCATGCCCCGTGTCTCCCTTTTTCCACCCCACCCCCCGCTCATGCCCCGTGTCTCCCTCCTGTACCCCCATCTCCCGCTCATGCCCCGTGTCTCCCTCCTGTACCCCCCACCCCCTGCTCATGCCCCATGTCTCCCCTGTTCACCCCTGCTCATGCCCCGTGTCTCCCTCCTGTACCCCCATCCCCCTCTCATGCCCTGTGTCTCCCTCCTGTACCCCCCACCTCCCTCATGCCCCTTGTCTCCCTCATTGTTCACCCACCCCTGCTCATGCCCTGTGTCTCCCCCTCTGTCCCCCCCACCCCCCATTCATGCCCCGTGTCTGTTTCCCTCCTTTTCCCCCCACCCCCCGCTCATGCTCGTGTCTCCCCTGTTCCCCCCACCCCCCGCTCATGCCCCATGTCTCCCTTCTTTCCCCCTCTCCACCCCCGCTCATGCCCCTTGTCTCCCCTGTTCCCCAACCCCCGCTTATGACCCGTGTCTCCCTTCTTAAACACCCACCCCCCAGCTCATGCCCTGTGTCTCCCCTGTTCACCCCCACCCCCGCTCATGATCCTTGTCTGTCTCCCTCCTTTTCCGCCCACCTCGGTTCATGGCTCGAGTCTCCCCTGTTCACCTGACCCCCCCACTCATGCCATGTATCTCCCCTGTTCACCCCCACCCCCCGCTCATGCTCCGTGTCTGTCTCCCTTCTTCCCCCCACCCCCGCTCATGCCCCATGTCTCCCTTCTTTCCCCCCTCCCCCCACTCATGCCCCGTGTCTCCCTTCTTTCCCCCTCCACCCCCCGCTCATGCCCTGTGTCTCCCTTGTTCCCCTTCACCTCCCACCCCCGCTCATGCCCCGTGTCTCCCTTCTTTCCTCCCACCCCCGCTCATGCCCCGTGTCTCCCTTCTTCATCCCCACCCCCCGCTCATGCCGCATGTCTCCCTTCTTTCCCCCCAACCCCGCTCATGCCTTGTGTCTCCCTTCTCACCCCCCGACCCCCCGCTCATGCCCCGTGTCTCCCTTCTTCCCCCACAACCCCCCGCTGATGCCCCATGGCTTCCTTCTTCCCGACACCTCCCCGCTCATGCCCCGTGTCTCCCTCCTGTACCCCCAAACCCCTGCTCATGCCCTGTGTGTCTACCTCCTGTACCCCCATGCTCCGCTCATGCCCCGTGTCTACCTGACGTTCCCCCATCCCCCGCTCATGCCCCATGTCTCCCCGGTTCACTCCCACCCCCGCTCATGCCCCATGTCTCCCCTGTCCCCCCCGCCCCGCTCATGCCCCGTGTCTCCCTTCTTTCCTCCCCACCCCCTGCTCATGCCCCGTGTCTCCCTTCTTTCCCCCCTCACCTCCTGCTCATGCCCCGTGTCTCCCTTCTTCCCCCTCCAACCCCTGCTCATGCCCCGTGTCTCCCTTCTTCCCCCCCAACCCCTGCTCATGCCCCGTGTCTCCCTTCTTTCCCCCCACCCCCGCTCATGCCCCGTGTCTCCCTTCATCTGCCCCACCCCCCGTTCATGCCCCGTGTCTCCCTTCTTTCCCCCAACACCCTGCTCATGCCCCGTGTCTCCCTTCTTCCCCCCCACCCCCCGCTCATGCCCCGTGTCTCTCTTCTTTCCCCCCCACGCCCCACTCATGCCCTGTGTCTCCCTTCTTTCCCCCCCACCCCCCACTCATGCTCCGTGTCTCCCTTCAACCCCCACCCCCCTGCTCATGCCCCGTGTGTCCCTTCTTCCCCCCCACCCCACTGCTCATGCCCCGTGTCTCCCTTCTTTCCCCCAACACCCTGCTCATGCCCCGTGTCTCCCTTCTTCCCCCCCACCCCCGCTCATGCCCCGTGTCTCTCTTCTTTCCCCCCCACGCCCCACTCATGCCCTGTGTCTCCCTTCTTTCCCCCACCCCCAGCTCATGCCCCGTGTCTCCCTTCTTTCTCCCCCAACCCCCGCTCATGCCCCGTGTCTCCCTTCTTTCCCCCACCACCCGCTCATGCCCCGTGTCTCCCTTCTTCCCCCCACCCCCTGCCCTGTGTCTCCCTTCTTTCCCCCCACCCCCTGCTCATACCCCGTGTCTCCCTTCTTCCCCCCACCCCCCGCTCATGCCCCGTGTGTCCCTTCTTCACCCCCACCCCACTGCTCATGCCCCGTGTCTCCCTCCTGTACCCCCCACCCCCCACTCATGCCCCGTGTGTCTACCACCTGTACCCCAACCCCCGCTCATGCCCGTGTCTCCCTCCTGTACCCCCACCCCCCGCTCATGCCCCGTGTCTCCCTCCTGTCCCCCAATCCCCCGCTCATGCCCCGTGTCTCTCTTCTTTCCCCCCCACGCCCCACTCATGCCCTGTGTCTCCCTTCTTTCCCCCCCACCCCCCACTCATGCTCCGTGTCTCCCTTCTTCAACCCCCACCCCCCTGCTCATGCCCCGTGTGTCCCTTCTTCCCCCCCACCCCACTGCTCATGCCCTGTGTCTCCCTCCTGTACCCCCCACTCCCCCGCTCATGCCCTGTGTGTCTACCACCTGTACCCCCACCCCCGGTCATGCCCATGTCTCCCTCCTGTACCTCTACCCCCCGCTCATGCCCCGTGTCTCCCTCCTGTCCCCCCCGCTCATGCCCCGTGTCTCCCCTGTTCACCCCCACCCCCCGCTCGTGCCCCGTGTCTCCCCTGTTCCCCCCCTAACCCCCCGCTCATGCCCTGTGTCTCCTTTCTTCCCACACCACCCCCCCCTCATGCCCCATGTCTGCCCTTGTCCCCCCACCACCCCCACTCATGCCCGTGTCTCCCTCCTGTACCCCCCATTATCCGCTCATGCCCCGTGTCTCCCTCGTGTTCCGCCGACCCCGCGCTCATGCCCCGTGTCTCCCTCATGTTACCCCCCACCCCCTGCTCATGCCCCTTGTCTTCCCTGTTCCACCCACCGACCCCTCATGCGACCGCTCATGCCCCGTGTCTCCTCCTGTACCCCCCACCCACCGCTCATGCCCCGTGTCTGTCCTGTTCCCCCCTACCCCCGCTCATGCCCCATGTCTCCCTCGTGTTACCCTCAACCCCCTGTTAATGCCCCGTATCTCCCTCCTGTTCCCCCCACCCCCTGCACATGCCCCATGTCTCCCTCGTGTACCCCCTCACCCCCGCTCATGCCCTGTGTCTCTCTCCCTCGTGTATCCACCCCACCCCCGCTCATGCCCCGTGTCTCCCTCCTGTACCCCCCACCCACCGCTCATGCCCCGTGTCTGTCCTGTTCCCCCCACCCCCCCGCGCATGCCCCATGTCTCCCTCGTGTTACCCCCAACCCCTGTTAATGCCCCGTGTCTCCCCTGTTCACCCCCACCCCCCACTCATGCATCGTGTCTGTCTCCCTCCTTTTACCCCCACCCCCGCTCATGGCCCGTGTTTCCCCTGTTCACCCCCACCCCCTGCTCATGCCCCGTGTCTCCCTTCTTTCCCCCCCACTCCCGCTCATGCCACGTGTCTCCCTTCTTTCCACCCCCCACCCCCTGCTCATGCCCCGTGTCTCCCTTCTCCCCCCCCACCCCCCGCTCATGCCCCATATCTCCCTTCCTTTCCCCCTATCCCCATGCTCATGCCCTGTGTCTCCCTTCTTTCCCCCCACCCCCGCTCATGCCCCGTGTCTGCCCTTTTCCATCCACCCCCACTCATGCCCCGTGTCTCACTTCTGTACCCCCCACCCCACGCTCATGCCCCGTGTTTCCCTCCTGTACCCCCACCCCCCGCTCATGCCCCGTGTCTCCCTCCTGTACCCCCCACACCCCGCTCATGTCCTGTGTCTCCCTCCTGTCCCCCCACCCCCTGCTCATGCCCCGTGTCTCCCTCCTGTCCCCCCACCCCCCGCTCATGCCCCGTGTCTGTTTCCCTCCTTTTCCCCACACCCCCTGCTCATGCCCATGTCTCCCCCTGTTCCCCCCCACCCCTGCTCATGCCCCGTGTCTCCCTTCTTTCCCCCAATCCCCTGCTCATGCCCCGTCTCTCCCTTCTTCCCCCCACCCCCCCGCTCATGCCCCGTGTCTCACTCCTGTACCCCCCACCCCATGCTCATGCCCCGTTTTTCCCTCCTCTACCCCCACCCCCCGCTCATGCCCCGTGTCTCCCTCCTGTACCCCCACTCCTGCTCATGCCCCATGTCTCCATTCTTTACACCCCCCCACCCCCTGCTCATGCCCCGTGTCTCCCTTCTTTCCCCCCCACCCCCCTATGCCCCAAATCTGCCCTCCTCCCCCCCACCCCTGCTCATGCCCCATGTCTCCCTCCTGTACCCCCCATTATCTGCTCATGCCCCGTGTCTCCCTCGTGTTCCACCCACCCCGCGCTCATACCCCGTGTCTCCCTCGTGTTTACTCCCACCCCCTGCTCATGCCCCGTGTCTGCCCTGTTCCACCCACCCCCCGCTCATGCCCCGTGTCTCCCTTCTTCCCCCCCACCCACCGCTCATGCCCCATGTCTCCCCTGTTCTCCCCACCCCCCGCTCATGCCCCATGTCTCCTCTGTTCCTCCCACCCGCTCATGCCCCGTGTCTCCCCTGTCCCCCCACCCACCGCTCATGCCCCGTATCTACCTGCCATTCTCCCCCACCCTCCGCTCATGCCCCGTGTCTACCTGATTTTCCCCCCACCCCCCGCTCATGCCCCATGTCTCCCCTGTTCACCCCCACCCCCCGCTCATTCCCCATGTTTCCCCTGTTCCCCCCACCCCCCGCTCATGCCCCATGTCTCCCTTCTTTAACCCCTCACCTCCCGCTCATGCCCCGTGTCTCCCTTCTTCCCCCTCCAACCCCTGCTCTTGCCCTGTGTCTCCCTTCTTTCCCCCCCAACCCCCGCTCATGCCCCGTGTCTCCCTTCTTTCCCCCACCCCCTGCTCATGCCCCGTGTCTCCCTTCTTCTCCCCCACCCACCGCTCATGCCCCGTGTCTCCCTTCTTTCCCCCAATCCCCTGCTCATGCCCCGTGTCTCCCTTCTTCCCCCCACCCCCCGCTCATGCCCCGTGTCTCACTCCTGTACCCCCACCCCATGCTCATGCCCCGTTTTTCCCTCCTCTACCCCCACCCCCCGCTCATGCCCCGTGTCTCCCTCCTGTACCCCCACTCCTGCTCATGCCCCATGTCTCCATTCTTTCCACCCCCGTACCCCCTGCTCATGCCCCGTGTCTCCCTTCTTTCCCCCCCACCCCCCGCTCATGCCCCATGTCTCCCTTCTTTCCCCCCACCGCCCGCTCATGCCCCGTGTCTGCCCTGTTCCATCCAACCCCCACTCATGCCCTGTGTCTCACTCCTGTACCCCCCACCCCACGCTCATGCCCTGTGTTTCCCTCCTGTACCCCCACCCCCCGCTCATGCCCCGTGTCTCCCTCCTGTACCCCCCCGCTCATGTCTCGTGTCTCCCTCCTGTATCCCTCACCCCCGCTCATGTCCCGTGTCTCCCTCCTGTCCCCCACCCCCCGCTCATGCCCCGTGTCTTTCTCCCTCCTTGTCCCCCCACCCCTGCTCATGCCCCGTGTCTCCCTCCTGTGCCCCCACCCCCCGCTCATGCCCGTGTCTCCCCTGTTCCCCCATCCCTGCTCATGCCCCGTGTCTCCCTTCTTTCCCCCCACCCCCCTGCTCATGCCGCGTGTCTCCTTTCTTCCAACACCACCACCCCTCATGCCCCAAATCTGCCCTCCTCCCACCACCACCCCCGCTCATGCCCCGTGTCTCCCTCCTGTACCCCCCATTATCTGCTCATGCCCCGTGTCTCCCTCGTGTTCCACCCACCCCACGCTCATGCCCCGTGTCTCCCTCGTGTTAACTCCCACCCCCTGCTCATGCCACGTGTCTGCCCTGTTACACCCACCCCCCGCTCATGCCCTGTGTCTCCCTTCTTCCCCCCCACCCACCGCTCATGCCCCATGTCTCCCCTGTTCCCCCCCACCCCCCGCTCATGCCCCGTGTATCCCCTGTACCCCCCACCCACCGCTCATGCCCCGTATCTACCTGCCATTCTC